>NC_079312.1:7261820-17261820 GCF_029931775.1 Euleptes europaea
ACTGGCTTGAGCCACGTCGAGCATTTCCCAAGCATCGGTTGTGCTGCTCCCTTCCAAGAGGAGAGATTCCCCCCCTCCGAGCTGTGGCTTGATCCGGGGTGGCGTTGCCCCCCCCCCCATGTGCATGAGAGGGAGTCTGTGGGGTTTATGGTCTGTGGGTCCATTTCTTTCTTGCCCACAACTTTTTCTTCCCATGTTGTTCCAAGGGTACTTCTGAAAGGCTAGTGTAGTGATGGTGGAGAAGCTCAGCATGATCAATGTCGTGGCAGAGTCTGGCTGGCAGCCCTCCTATGTGAGCTGCCCGCTCCTTCATTGGCTTCGGGGCTCGACTACATGACCTCTGAGGTTCCTTTCAACATTCTGTTTCCAACCCTGCCTTTCACTAAAGATTCCCCTGCTTAGGAGCTTGGCCAGTAACACATGAAGTGGAATCAGATATTCAGATCTGCTTCAAAACAAACAGTGTGGTTGGTGTGTATGTGAAAGAGGGGGGTATATTTACAAGGTGACATAGTACACAGCTAAGTCAGACCACAGTCGTGTATCTCCAACCCTTGCTCCTTTGGGCTCTCTATAAATGCTAGTATTTAAGACTAGATTATTGTTTTATTTTGTAGAGGACTAACATGGCCTCCCATTTGCAGTCATCATCTGCTTGCCAGCTGCAGAGAGGGAGCCGATTGTCCACTGTCTGTGGACAGGTGTAGCCTGTTTATCAGTTGACTTTTCAAGTACGGGACACAGTGAATGGCACCAGTCCACACACCCACATTCTCAGGGAGCTGGAAGATAGTCCCACATCCGCCCTCTTGCACAGACCTGGGTCTGTGGCTCAGTGGCAGAGCATCTGCTTGGCATGGTTCAATCCCCAGCATGTCTGATTCTGGGATCATTTTGAGGTAGGTGATGTGAAAGACCTCAGCCCGAGAACTCAACAGGGAAATAGATCAACTTTTTGGCACATGGGGAGTAGCAGCTGTCAAACGAGGCATGTTCAGCTATTGAAAGAGTTTGCAGTGAAGTTCCTGGCATCTCTGCTTCAGGTTGCCAACCCTCTGGGATCATCTGGGAGTCCACTGGGATTGATTGGGAAGTTGAGGCCATGTTGCCCAGTGCAAAGCAGGTGATCTACCACTGAGCTGTAGCCCTTAGTGACTGTTTTAGAGGGTGGACTATATGGCATTACATCCTTGCTTAGGTTGCTCCTCAAACCCCACCCACCCCTACACTGCACCCCCAAATCTCCAGGGATTTCCCTCTCTGGAGTCGGCACCTCTACTCCCATTCATAGGCCTGGGACCTTTCTGTAGATATTCCCTCTGGGCTGAACTTTCGCAGATACATCTCAAGCCCTGGGATTACACCTGGTGGAACTGCAGAGGAAGGGTGGGCATCTGATTGGTCTGCAGAAGGTCCCTGGATGGTCCAACGTGGAAGGGAAGAGCTCATCCTCTAGGGGTCCCAGATTGAGCCTTAGCAAGTTTAGGATTTATGTCACAATAACACACTCTATCTGGACTGGGACTTCATGCCTCGAGCTTAGTTGTAAGCCTGGCAATGCCCACCAATAGAGGACCAGTGGTTGGGAATGGGAGAGGGGTACTCTGAACCCACCCCAGTTTCAATCCCCTAGACCAGAGCTGTGGCTTGACTTCTCTGGGGTGGTTAAAAACAGGCGGGGGAGGAAAGAGTCTGTGGAAACTGGAGGCCTGTTTAGTGTTCTGGATGAGTCTCGTCAGGCCTGATTCAGATCCAGGCAGGCACTGAAGAATTCCTAGGCATCTACTTAGCTTTCTTCTATCGGATTATTTTATTCGTGGCAAGAGGTACACCTCAACATCATTTTTGGTTACCTGTCTAGGATACGAGTGATACAATTACAGGATCTTTGCTTCCATTCTATCCTTCATTGTAACATAACTATTTCTGTCTTTAACAATGATTAACTCACAAGGAAAATATACTGTCCATTACTGCTAAATAGATAATCAAAGGGCAGCAATTACATGAGTCCATAAAATCATCCTGCTCAAAGATAAGCAGGTCATAAGCAAGGAGGCCTTTCTAAGTAGTTCCCAATCATTCCAGTTTCTCATATTTTCTGGTTTTTAACATCATATCCAAAACAAAGACTTCTGTGTTTTGTTTGGCTGTCCCATTTGATAAGGACGGACATACTTCACTAATTCATTATCTTATAACGTCAAACACCATAGAAAGCTATCTACACTTGTGTATCTTCTAAAAATACATAAAACTGATTTTGTTTTTCATTCTTGCTGCTTTTTACCATAACCAAGTCAACTTAGAAATCATAATTCAAGGGTTCTCATACCTATGATGAAGGGTACATAGCTCTGAGGTTCCCCCGGGGCACCTTAAATTCTGGTAACCAGGCTGTTTCCCAGGGAATAAGGTTATAAGACGCTCACATTGCTTTGCTGGCAAAGATTCATTTCAAACAAGAAGCTGACCATATGCCCTGCTGCCAGAGAAGGACAAGAGGGTTTGCTATTTGGGTAGCATGGGGTAGGCAATAAGATAGTGAGATGTAAACTCTAATGTGATTGGGGGAATGGGGGCCAGGGCACCACAAGGGCCTCACTCTCCAAGCTCAGAATTGGGAAGGGACTTCCATCCAGCCAGGACAGCAAGGGTTAAAAGATGTGGTTCCCATCGAGGCTGGGTGTGCTGGAAGACCCCTCTGGCTGCAGGCGGAGGTTCACAACAGGACCAATAACAAGCTAAGATGCCCATCTCACACATGGGATGCGAAGGTAACATTTATCACTGGGAAGTTTAGACTAGACTCATGTGGTTTGTTTTATTTCCTTAGATCTGTTATAGTCCTTCAGGATGAGATATGATTTCCCTATGTGCTGATGCACTAGATCAGGGATCCCCAATCTTTTTGAGCCTGCGGGCATATTTGGAATTCTGACACAGCATGGTGGGCGCAGCATAGGGTTGCCAACCTCCAGGTAGATGTCAGATGTCACCAAATTATTTAGGGTGGTTAAAACAAAATCGGACTGTGAAGAGCTCCAGAAGGATCTCTGCATACTGGAAGAATGGGCATTAAAATGGCAAATGGGATTCAATGTAAGAGTAAAGTGATGCATATTGGGACAAAAAATCCCAACTTCACATATACACTGATGGGATCTGTGCTGGCAGCTACAGACCAAGAAAGGGATCTTGGGGTGGTAGTCGATAGAAGATGTTAACCCAGTGTGCGGTTGCTGTAAAAAAGGCAAATTCCATGCTGGCTATAATTAGACGAGGAATAGAGAATAAAGCTGCTGATATCATACTGCCCTTGTACAAATCTATGGTGAGACCACACTTGGAATACTGTGAACAGTTCTGGTCACCACACCTAAAAAAAAGGATATTACCGAGCTTGAGAAGGTGCAGAAAAGAGCAACCAAAATGATTAGGGGACTAGAGCAACTGTCCTATGGGGAGCAGTTAAGACGCTTAGGGCTGTTTAGCTTGAAAAGAAGGCAGCTGAGGGGAGACATGATAGAGGTCTATAAAATTATGCATGGTTTGGAGAGAGTGGACAGAGAGAAGTTTTTCTCCCTCTCCCATAATACTAGAACACGGGGTCATCTGCTCAAGCTGGAGGGTGAGAGATTCAAAACAGATAAAAGGAAGTATTTTTTCACACAATGCATAGTTAAATTGTGGAACTCCCTGCCCCAGGATGTGGTGATGGCTGCCAGCTTGGAGGGCTATAAGAGGGGATTGGACATATTCATGGAGGAGAGGGGTATTCATGGCTGTTAGTTAGAATGGATATTAGTCATGCTGCATACCTATTCTCTCTAGTATCAGAGGAGCATGCCTATTATTTTGGGTGCTGTGGAACACAGGCAGGATGGTGCTGCTGCAGTCATCTTGTTAGTGGCTTCCTAGAGGCACCTGGTTGGCTACTGTGTGAACAGACTGCTGGACTTGATGGGCCTTGGTCTGATCCAGCAGGGCCTTTCTTATGTTCTTATGTTATGTTCTTATGAGATTATCACTTGTGCAAGTAAAAGGTGGAACACTGCAGCTTCTAGAATAAAGGGACAGATTACATAAGAATGTAAGAAGAGCCCTGCTGGATCAGACCAGTGGTCCATCCAGTCCAGCATCCTGTCTCACATAGTGGCCAACCAGTTCCTCTGGAGGTAGGAATAGGGCATAGAGGCTGAGGCCTTCCCCTGATGTTGCCTCCTGGCACTAGGATTCAAAGGTTGACTGCTTCTGAATGTGGAGGTTTCCTTCCATCACCATGGCTAGTAGCCACTGATAGAGCTATCCTACATGAATCTGTCTAATCCCCGGTGGCCATCACTACATCCTCTGGCAGAAAATTCCACATTTTAATCTCTTGCTGTGTAAAGAACTATCTCCTTTTGTCCATCCTGAATATACTACCCATCAGCTTCACTGAATACTCTCCACTTCTAGTATTTGGGAGAGGGAGAAAACGTTATCTTTGTCAACTCTCTCCAACCTGTGCATAATTAGATAAACCTCTACCATGTCCCCCTTTAGTCATCTCTTTTCTAAACTGAAAAGTTCCATACTCATTGGCCTTTCCTCATAGGGATCAATGCTCCAAACCCCTAGGTGCTTGGTTGCCCTCTTCTGTACTTCCTCCAGCTCTGCCATGTCCTTTTTGAGATACAGTGATCAGAAGTGAACATTGTATTCCCAAATGAGGCCGCACCATAGATCTATACATGCAGGTAGATCTATACCAGATTCAGAATTGGCCAGCATGCTAGTGGGAGTTGCAGGGCCAAAAATAAGGGAAATCTGAAACTCCTGGTACAGATACACTTGATAACATCCCTCTGCTGTCAGCAACAGAAGCAAAAGTTTACTCCCGAGAAGCCAGGAATGGCAAACAATGCAGACCAGAGAGTAGAAATTAGCCTTGGTTACAACATAAAGGGGAATTAACCATTTCCATGACCTTTCAGAGCTTGTGTGCTGTAGCTGTCACAATGGCAGACTAGGCTCAGATATCCAGGTCAGAACCCACACACTGCCACTGAAGGTTGCCGGCTTACCTTGGGTCAGTGACACTCTCCGTCAGTCTACCTCAGATTACCTCACAGTCCACACAGGAGAAAGGCAACACAAACAGGGAGGATGGACAATATCCCCTCCTTTACAAAACAATGGGGATTTAAGAATCTCTCTGTGGTAGCAGAGCCAGTGTGGTGCAGGGTCTGACCAGGCTCTAGGAGATCCAGGTTCAAATTGCACCTCTGCCAATGCCTGCTGACCCTGGGCCAGTCACTCATTCCCAGCCTAACCTTTGTCTCTGCATGGTTGGGCTGTTGTTTGGATAAAATGGAGGAGAGAACAACATGAGCTGCTTTGGGTACCTACTGGGGGAAAAGGCAAGGTATAATGACTCAGGACAATGGAGGACAATGACTCAGCTCAAACCCAACCCCTTCTGACTATATAAATTACTCTTCCAACACACTTTGACACTGAGAGACACTGTCCTTCAGTGTTACTCCTCTGAAGATACCTGCCACAGCTGCAGGCAAAACGTCAGGAGAGAAAATACCAAGACGGTCACGGTCACACAGCCCGGATAACCTACAAGAACCTGCGAGGTATAATGTTTGATATATATATATATATATATATATATATATATATATATATATATATATATATATATATAAAAAACTTTATATACAATTTGGCAAAAAGGTCAATTTCTCTTGCCTCAGTTCATCTAGTATACTTGCTCTTCTTTTGGCAAGAGGCAGAACGGCTAATTCAGTAGTCAAACTAAAACTGAATATGGTGAGAGGAGCAAGCAGGGACAGAGAACCTGGTCCTAAATGAGATAATCTCTTAACCCTGAAAGTCTGTGACACCCCTCCATAACATGTCTTCAGGGGGGCAGGACAAATACTTCATATTTCATAATAAACTGAAAACTGAACATGCCTTAACTAATACCAGTTCAAAAGCTGTATAATAGGGACCTGATTTGACATAAAAACTCTAGATTATGATGCCTAGAAAGGTTGGGCTTGATGCTGAAGATCTTGCAGCACTGGAGATACATGTATGGTTTCTCCTCTGTGTGAATTCTTTGGTTTACTTTAAGATAAGTCTTTCCACACTCCAAGAATTTATATGATTTCCTCTCCCATGTGGATTCGGTGATGGACGGTTAGCTTATCACTCTGAGCAAAACTCTTTTGACAATACAAGCATTTCTATGGTTTCCCCCCAGTGTGGATACGGTGATGTTTAGTAAGCTGCGAACTCCAACCAAAGCTCTTCCCACACTCCAAACATTTATACGGTTTCTCCCCAGAGTGGATACGTTGATGAGCTGTAATGTATGAACTATGAGCAAAGCTCTTTCCGCACTCCAAACATGTATATGGTTTCTCCCCAGTGTGGATTCGTCGATGCACATCTAGGCTGTCACTTCGTGCAAAGCTCTTTGCACACTCTAAGCATTTATATGGTTTCTCACCAGTGTGGGTATGCTGATGGATAATAAGCTGTGAACTGTGAATGAAGCTCTTTCCACAGTCCAAGCATTTGTATGGTTTCTCCCCAGTGTGGAAACGCTGATGAGCATCTAGTCTGTCACTCCGAGCAAAGCTCTTCCCACACTCCAAACATTTGTACGGTTTCTCCCCAGTGTGAATTCGTTGATGAGCATTTAGGCTGTCACTCCGAGCAAAGCTCTTTGCACAGTCTAAGCATTTATATGGTTTCTGCCCAGTGTGGATACGCAGATGGAGAGTAAGATGTGATCTCTGAGCAAAGCTCTTTCCACACTGCAAGCATTTATATGGTTTCTCCCCAGTGTGGATACGGTGATGTTTAGTGAGCTGCGAATTCCAAACAAAGCTCTTCCCACACTCCAGACATTTATATGGTCTCTCTCTCGAGTGGGTCTGTTGATGGGCCCTAACATCTGCACTCTGAGCAAAGCTCTTAGCACACTCTGAGCATTTATATGGTTTCTCACCAGTGTGGGTGTGCTGATGGATAATAAGCTGTGAACTGTGAATGAAGCTCTTTCCACACTCCAAGCATTTATGTGGTTTCTCCCCTGTGTGGATACATTGATGGGCAGTAATGTGTGAATTCCGAGCAAAGGTCTTTCCACATTCCAAGCATTTATATGGTTTCTCCCCAGTGTGGACAAGCTGATGGATATTAAGGTGTGAACTCTGAGCAAAGTTTTTTCCACACTCAAGGCATTTATATGGTTTCTCCCCAGTGTGGATACGTTGATGGGTCCTAAGCTCTGTACTCCGAGCAAAGTTCTTTCCACACTCCAAGCATTTATACGGTTTCTCCCCACTGTGGATACGTTCATGGGTCCTAAGCTCTGTACTCCGAGCAAAGCTCTTTTCACACTCCAAGCATTTAAATGGTTTCTCCCCACTGTGGATACGTTCATGGGTCCTATGCTCTGTACTCCGAGCAAAGTTCTTTCCGCACCTCAAGCATTTATATGGTTTCTCCCCTGTGTGGACAAGCTGATGGATATTAAGATGTGAACTCTGAGCAAAGCTCTTCCCACACTCCAAGCATTTATATGGTTTTTCCCCAGTATGGATTCGTTGATGGACAGTAAGGTCTGCACTCCGAGCAAAGCTCTTTCCACATTCCAAGCATTTATGTGGTTTCTCCCCAGTGTGGATACGCTGATGGGTCCTAAGGTCTGTACTCCGAGCAAAGCTCTTTCCACACTCTAAGCATTTATATGGTTTCTCACCAGTGTGGATATGCTGATGGATAATAAGCTCTGTACTCCGAGCAAAACTCTTTCCACACTCCAAGCATTTATATGGTTTCTCTCCAATGTGGATACGTTGATGTTTAGTAAGCTGTGAACTCTGAGCAAAGCTCTTCACGCAATATAAACATTTGTAAGATTTGTCCCCACTCTGAATACATTGATGGATAGGGATGTCTTCTTCAGGTTTCTCGCCAGTGTTTATTCTTCCGTGTGTATCAAATACGTGGGATTCAGCAGCCTGAGAAGCAGAGCATTCAATTCCCCTTTTCCTTTTTGTTCCAGTATTTGTTTTCTGCTCTTTCTTGTCAAATTGTAGGTGTTCTGATTCTCCCTCGGGCTTGTTCTGGAGACCATCAATCTCTGGAATAAAGAGTAAAGCCTGGTAAGACCTTCAAGGAAAAGCAGAATCAAGTAAAGAAGGCCATTGACTGCATTTCATAATGGCACAACCAGAATCATTTGAAGGGGAGACAAATCTTGCCATATATTAATCAGTTGTTGATGCTGCCTTGGAGGGTAATTCCACCAGAGACAAGGTAGACCAGTGGAACCTCCATGTTTAGAAGTATCTCTCTGAAGAGGGATGGTTTGGAACTGCTCCTCTATTTGTGAACCTTCCAGGGACTCTAGTTGATCACTGTGGAAACAGGAGGCAGGACTAGAGGGTTCTCTACAAATCTCTTCCTGTGTTCAAAGACAGAACTGGCTGCAGTCACTGGACAGCGAGTTTGACCAGAGCTTTACACTTGAACTATGGAGACCCAACCTGAGCTCCAAACTTATAAAGCTCACCGTACACCCCCACGTAAGTTCGGCCTCCCAAGCCCTGTGTTCTGTGGCTTGGCCTGCAGAGGTGAGGCAAGTGGTAACTAGAGACTGGGCATTTCCAATGTTGGCCCCTTGTTTGGGGAATGCCCCCCTCCTGACTCTCATCTGGAGCTTACTTTCCTTACTTTTCAGAGCCAGGTCAAAACATTTCTTTCCAACCAGGCTTCAACTTTCTTTCCAACCAGGCTCGTGTTCTCAGGAGAGTTTTGAGGCAAGGCTGTGACTGTTTTTCCCTCTTCTTGTGGCCCTGGCTTTTTATTAATTAATTAATTTGTTTGTTTGATTTTTACCCCACCCTTCCCGACCAAAGTCAGGCTCAGGGTGGCTAACAAAAAATAAAATAATATATAATTAAAATAAATACATTGTTCAAATATAGATATTTAGATGTTTTAAAAATCATCATTAAGATTAAATTCCAGATGGCACCCCTATAATAATAATAGTAATAGCAGGGAGAAATAATCAAGGGAGGGGGAAGAAAAAGAAGGAATGAGGAAGAGGGGAGAAGGGAAAAGGAAGGGGAAGGATGGCCAGCCAGAGTGGAGCCATCGCTGTCCTCAACCATCAGCCTGGCGGAACATCTCCGTCATGCATGCCCTATGGAACTGGGCCAAGTCCCTCAGGGCCTAGGTCTCATTTGATAGTTCCAACAGGCTGGAGACAGAGCGAGAAAGGCAGCCAGATAACCCTGGTAGAGGACAGCCAGATAAACCTGTATTTAATTTTAATGTCATAATAGCCTTCTTTGAATATATGCATGAGTGTTTTGTAATAAATATATTTCATTGTTTAATTGTTTTATTTCACCCAAACGTTTGGGTACCAAATTTTGCTTTTAGGTTGGGTCATTTCCCCCTCTGTTTTGTCCCTATGGTATTATACCCTGCTGAGGCCTCCCCCCCCTGTCGCCCGCCCAAACCCTGCTCTTCTGAGCCTCACCCACAAAAATCTCCAGGGTTTTCCCAACCTGGAGCTAACAACCCTAGCCAGGCCTGATACCAAAGAGTCCTTCCTCAAAGACCAAAATGGGCCTGGAAAGGGCCCTTCCCCTTCCCCTTGATTTTGCTGACAGAACCAAGCCTTGGAAGCCTGTGGTTGCCTAGCAAGCGATAACCACCAAGAGAAATCAGTGGCTTAAAGATACAGGCACTACGTTTATCATTTTAAGGTTTTTTAAACTGCCTTTTTTTGTAAAAAGATCTGACTTGCCTGTTCACAGCTCCAGTCACCAGATTTAAGTATCTAAAGATTTGGCTGACTGCTATTAGAATAAATCGATCCGTATGAAACTCGAGCACTCTATAAACATTTCCCACCAATCTTAGGTACAAAAGTTTTGTTCCCGGTTTTGATTCCTCTTTCATATGTAGGAAAGCTTTCCTAGCCATTCTCAGGCTGTTGCCTCTTGAGAAATCCCTCTGTTCTCCATCTGGTAAAATTTAGCCCAAGGGAAGTCCTACCCACTTCCACTGCACAAGTAAGCAGATCTCCCTGTTTCTTCTGCATCTTGGACAAGTGGATCTCTTGCTTCTTCCACTGGGGATATGGAATCAGGTTGGAGAAGCAGAAGTTCTTCTTTGGGGGAAAGAAACAGACCAGTGACTTCCAGATGTTCCAACTCTAAGAAATATTCAGATTTTTAAACCAAGCATGAGCCTAGATACAGCCACCAGTATGCAGTATCTTGTGTGTGTGTTAAGTGCCGTCAAGCGCTTCCGACTCATGGCGACCCTATGAATGGAAGTCCTCCAAAATGTCCTATCTTTGACAGCCTTGCTCAGATCTTGCAAACTGAAGGCTGTGGCTTCCTTCATTGAGTCAATCCATCTCTTGTTGGGTCTGCCTCTTTTCCTGCTGTATCTTAGTTCCCTCCCAAGGCAAGCAAGATTCAACATTCAAGTCTACTGGGGCCCTGATGAAGGGCCACTCTCTAAGGGCTCCTCTCCCTTTGAAGAGACCCCATGGTCCTTCCAGGATAAGAAAAGGAGGTGATGGAGCCTCAAAAGTCCTACTAACAATCCAGATATTATTTTTAAGACATATACATCTGTCATCTGTATGTAGGACATTTTTTAATACCACTCAATGTGAAAAGAGCTCAGAACAGCATACATTGTCTTTCCCTCTGGCCTAGAGCAGTAAAACAGGACCTGACCCAACTGAATTCCAGAGAAGCCTCAGAGGAAGGAATTCAGCAAGTGAAGCTCATCACAACACAGAGCCAAACCTGCTAAAATCCTGTTTTTCTTGGTTTGTTCTTCAGGGCTCTGCCACCTCATTTTACTGAATCTGTGAACCATGCCTAAGCCTACACTGGTGTCAGTAGAATGAACAAAGCAGAAGGACCCCAATTTATCCCTTCTGCCTTCTCTGCCCCACACTTTTCTCTTCAAGTTCCCTGGGAGGTTGCAATGTCCTCGGGGAAAGCAAATATCTTTTCGAGCCTCGTAAAATGCATATTGAGGGCAGTATACAAATACAAATATTGTTATTGTTATTTTTTCAAATGCTCATTTCATGACAGCTTAAAGGAATAAGAGGAGGACTCGTTGACATCCCACAAACCATTATTGAGGCCAATTCCCCCTGTCCTCCTTTCAATGGATTTTCACCCCTGAACAATGAACTGACTCAATCGTCAATTGGCAAGCGTGGGGTGGGGGGGGCTTCCTTTTTTTTTTTTTTACAAACCAAGATTTTACCCAGTAAGTATGCAGACTCCTCTCCCTCATCTGCATTTGGACTTCTACATTCCTATACTGAGGCTATCCACTGGAAGAACCCTACCAGGGCCCTTATTGGAGGTTGTGGACAGGGCTGTCAAGTCGCAGCTAACTTTTGGCAACCATGTAGGGTTATCAAGGCAAGAGAGGTGACAGAGGGGTTTGCCTTTGCCTTCCTCTACATAGCAGCCCTAGACTTCCTTGCTGCTATCCAACCCAAGGACCAACCTGGACCAACCCTGTTTTGCTTCAGAGAGCTGATGAGATCGGGCTAGCCAGGGACTTCCCGGTCAGAGCAGGGGTCCTTCTTAGAAGGAATGACTTCTTGCAGCATCTGTGAATCAAGGGAAATGAGAGCCTTACCCAGAGAGGCCACGTTCTGATAGTTGTCCTCCATTACTTCATTGTGAAGCCTTCTTTGGTCCGAATCCAGCAAAGTCCACTCCTCCTCAGTGAAAAGAACAGACACCTCATCAAAAGTCACCAGACCCTGAAAAAAGAGAAAGAGAGAAACCCACTGTCTTCAGAGATGATGTAAGAATTCTTCCCCTTCGAAGTGCAATCTAAGAGGAGTATAATAAGATGTTGATGTTCAGGACTCAAACCTCCATCAGAATCTTTCATTTTCTATCCAGTGAGCAGCGCAGATATCAGCCAAGTGAAAGAAATTTTGTTCCCTTTATTCTGTTCCATATGCTTGCAGACCAACAGGTCATGAGCAAAACAAATCAATAAATTTAGTAATACATAAGTAACCAAACATACAGAAATACAAAAACACAGAATCTAAGGTATTACAGTTAGTAAAAGTATCATTAAAAGCCATAGATAAAAGTTTTGCCACGGTGAGCATTACATTTAGATCAGTATCAGCTTTGCAACTATACCTTGCTTTAGAGCTTCTGGATGTATACTGTGATTTATTTATCTCTGGCAAGATCATACTTTTTACAATCAATAAAAAAATGTCAAATAGTGTCCAAGTTCCCTGATTTATAGTCACAAAATCGTTCAGAAAAAGGGATCCCTTAAAATCTGCTTGCTAACTCACCCAATAGTAGTGCATTTAATCTGGCTTTAGAAAAAAGTATTGTATATTTAGGGACAGTTAAAAATTTACAATAAGCAGGTAGAGTCCTTGGAATGGGGAGGCTCAGATAGTACAAGGAGCATACCCTACATGCTCTACCCCCAATCCTCCATTTGTCAAAGTGCAACACTCTAGATCTAGCCAATTTTCATGCAGAGGGATATTCCCTTTGCTTTAAAGCCTCAAAGAACAAACTCAGTCTCTGCTCAACAGCCGACAGGCAGCAAAAGGGGCTTACAGTGTGGCAACTAATTTTTGCCACAAACTGCAAAAAGCCATCTTCAACAAGTAAATGCAAATAGTGTCCCTCTGAAGATGAATGTTGCAACCCAACCTTTAGCTTCTAAGGATGGTTCTATAAATTCCAAATGAATTTGTGGACCAGAAATACATGTTGGCAAGTTGGACAGAGCTACCTTAGCCTTAAACACCTGGATGGCAGCAGGTATATAATTGGCTCCTGAGGTCCGAAAATCTCAGGAGGGCTGCTGGGTGTGCAGATGCTAGCTTCGTGGCAGCAGCCATATGGCCTGTCCAGTACATGGTGTTAGAGAAGAGAATGCCCAGATAGCGAAATTTATTAACCTGCTCAATTAAGTGACCATCCATATTCCATGAAAAATGACGAGGTGGAACACCTTTACAAAATACTATGACCTTAGTCTTCTGATAACTTATATCTAAGGACTCTTGAGAGCAATACAATCCAAATGCATTTAGCAGACGTCTTAAACCCAGATGAGATCTTGAAATCAGCATAGCATCATCTACATAAAACAAATCGAAACAGGTTTCTGGGACAAGCGAGTAGAATGAAAATGTTCACCCGAGATAAATTAAAAAGGGCCCAAAAAGCAGCCTTGATGAATGCCTCCGGTCACTTTGATCTCTTTGGTTAATTGACCACTATTTCCACAACTCACCTGCGCTCACCTGAAAGAGATTCTCCATGGCCTAGGGAGGGTGAGGGAAGCATCTCGGGCATGATCCAAAGTTTCACACTTACCCGATCTGGCAGCATGAAAGATGCTTTCTCTCCGCCAGAAAGAGATTGCAAAGAAGGTATAATTGGTTTTATGGCATCACCTGCAAGGATAAAAAGGTAAATGCATGGCATTCTATACTTTCAGAGTACTTTGCATTTCAGTTCCATGGGAAAGAAATAAGAACAGCACCTCCCATATCCCAGAATCCCTTTGCAGGTGGGCTAGGCCAGCACACATACAAAAAGCAGCCTTGCTAGTGGTGAAGTTGCCCTCTTGGCATCCTAGCTAGGTGACAACACTGACCTGTTATTTTTATTATATTTGCTTTCTTTCTTCTGGACCCACCCCCCTTTCTGGAATCCCAATGCAATCACATTATTTCGTCTTACTAGTAATCTTTCTTGTTAAATTGAAATATTGCTGCCCTGTCTTATAATCTTCTTACTGATTGACTGAAGTGTCTTTTCATCATTTGTATTTTCTGCCTTGAAACCAAGTTAGAAAGGTAGAGTATAAATGAAAATGTTATCATCTTTATTAATAGTTAATATATAATTACTATTGATAATAATAATAGAAGATCATATTCCTAGAGCATAATGAGCCCAGCGATGTTATGCTGCCAAACAAGGGTATTCACAGGATGAATTAAAACTATTTTTTGACAAAACTTTTTGTACCCCGGGACTTAATACCAGTTGGATAGAAGATAATTTTGAAAGCACCCCATTGCTGCCTTCCATCACCATCCTTTGGAGGTTTGTCAATTTCGGACGCAGCTTGCCCTGTTGAAAACCAGGTAGCAAACAGCTCTTGACTTCAAAGTATCCAGTGACTGATTAGGTTACTGTTGCATAAGAGCTCATTGGCTTGTAACTCTTTCTATTGGCCCAAAGCACTATCCTCCCACTTTTTGACATTAACCATCATTATTCGAGTTTGAAGGCCACTTTGTCAACTCTGGTACTGTATTCTTTCAATTATCCTGCAGATTTCAAATAGATTCTACGTTTTTACTTCCCCAAATGGAACTTTCACATTGAGAAGCTGGAGCAGAGCATCTTTCCCCCACAGGACAGAGGGGGCATAAAAGCAGCCCCCTCTGCACTCAAGGAGGACATTTGGTCGGAATGACACCCCTTTTGATCTTACCCAGCAAAGTTGCTCCATGGTAATGCTCCTGAGCGATCTTGTCCTTCACCTGAAACAGAAGTGGGGAATTGAGAAAGGGGAGGCTGTTGAGAAAAGGAAGAGGAAACAGGCTAGTGCTGGTTCCAAAAAGTTCCAAAAAGTTGGGGTAATCCATGTCGATTTTGAGGGTATCCTTGATCATATCCTGTGCCTCCACACACAGTACCAAGATGAAAACTTCTTACCTGCTGGTCCTGTATCTTGGCCTCTTCCTGGCTCAGGAGGAAGCCTTCTGCCAGGGCCACCGCCTGGGAACTGGCCTTCGGCCCACATTCTCTAACCCAGCTCTGCATCTCCAGGGGCAGGACAGCCAGGAACTGCTCCAGGATCACCAGGTCCAGCATCTCCTTCTTGCTGTGCTTTTCTGGCTTCAGCCACTGAATGCAAAGATGGTGGAGTCGGCTGCAGACTTCTCGGGGCCCCTTGGCCTCCTGGTAGCAGAAGTGCCTGAATTGCTGGTGATGCACATCTGGAGGGAGGACCTCATTGTCTCCCAGGCTCTTCTGCACTCTTCCTTCCCTCAGTTCTCTTCTGCTCCCAGCCTTGGTAGCATCAAGGCCTTCTCTTGATTCAGGGAGAGCTGATTCTGGCTCTCCCCTCATCCTCCCCTTCCTCTCCAAAGAGGCTTCACCTGGACCAGTGAATTGCCTTCCTACTCTGCCAGGTTCTTCTGTAAAGGCAATCTGTGACCTCCTGCAAAGCCAAGAATGAATGACAGGGTCACAGGGCACACACAAAATGTTATCATATCATATTATGTTTCCCTTTTACCTATTATCCCTTTTCTTTTCTGTATTTTTGAAAAAACAATAAAAATTATTTTTAAAAAAAGCCAAGAATGACATCTGGATTAAGATGTTGTGTGTGTATTTATATACAGACAGATTGCATCTGCATCTGAGGAAGTGAACGCTGATTCATGAAAGCTCATACTAGAAACAAGGGTGTTTAGTCTTCGGGACTACAACAGACAAGTACTGAAATGAGTGAATAAGTAGTGGGAGAGAGCAAGTAGTGTAGTGATAAGAATCATAGACTCATTGAGCTGGAAGGGACCACCAGGGTTATCTAGTCCACCCCCTGCACAATGCAGGAAATTCACAACTACCTCTGCCCCACACCCCCAGTGACCCCTACTCCATGCCCAGAAGATGGCCAAGATGCCCTCCCTCTCATGATCTGCCTAAGGTCATAGAATTAGCATTACTGACAGATGGCCATCTGTGTGTGTGTGTTAAGTGCTGTCAAGTCGCTTCCGACTCATAGCGACCCTATGAATGAAAGTCCTCCAAAATGTCCTATCTTTGACAGCCTTGCTCAGATCTAGCAAATTGAAGGCTGTGGCCTCCTTTATTGAGTCCATCCATCTCTTGTTGGGTCTTCCTCTTTTCCTGCTGCCCTCAACTTTTCCCTCTTTTCCTGCTGCCCTCAACTAGATGGCCATCTAGCCTCTGCTTAAAAACCTCCAGGGAAGGAGAGCTTACCACCTCCCGAGGAAGCCTGTTCCAATGGATGTCAGACTAAATCTGGGAGATGCAGGTTCGAATCCCCACCCTGCCACAAAACCTAGCTGGGTGACCTTGGGCCAGTCACACACTCTCAGGCTGACATACCTTACAGGGTTCTTGGGAGGAGAAAGTGGAGAAGGTGAGATCATGGCAGGTCACTTTGGGTACTCGCTGGGGAGAAAAATGGGGGTATAAATGATATTTTAAAATATCAAATAAAGATGAAGAGCAGATTGAAGAGAGCAGCAGCAGCCCACAGAGGATAAAATGGTAGTGACTCTTCAAGTTTCCATTGTTTCTGACCTTCCCTTTCCAGAGATCAAGCAGAAAGGCTTTCTGAAAAAGTCATCCACGGCTTATTAAAAGTATTGTTAAACTATATAAAGCAAAGATTCCTTCAGCATTCACCAACCAGAGAACCCCGCTTTGAAGCAGGATGCCAATTTACACGGTCACTGGGAAGTTGGAAAGAAAGAGTAAGAAGCAGGGTGGAGCTGCTTAGAGTCCTAGAGGCACTGCATAGTCCCAATCCTGCCGCAGACAACTGCAGAAGATGCAAACCACAGCTGGGCTTGTTAATGGAAACCAACAGAGCTGTGGGGAAGCCAGAAAAGAGAAATGAAGACCCTTTGAACTTTGAGGGGCCCCAACCCCTGATTGGTTTCATACCTTTTCATAAACTGTGCAGACGAGAAATCTAAATATGCTAACAGGTTTGGAGAGCACTGTATGCCAAGGGAAAACGAGGATTTTGAAGGGCACCATTTAATTTAAGAGTTGATCTTTATGGTGTGCTTTTAGTCTGGAAACTGTTATTCATTTTAAGCTCCTCTGGGATCTATGTTTTTAAGCTGTGGTGGAGGCAGGGATTAACAACCATGAATCTTTTAGGTTTTTATTATACTTTGATTTTTAAGCCACCTCGGGCAGGTTCCCTGGAAAGGCAGCGTAAAATTCCTCTAAACAAATCAATATACGAATAGCGAAGTCAGCCAAATCTTTCAATACTTAAATCATGACTGGAGCACTGAATGGGCAACACAGATATTTTTACAAACCCAGAAAAGGCCCCAGGTTTACAGAAAAATAATACATGGGGTAAAAACCCCGAAAATGATAAAAGGAGTGCCTGTAGCTTTAAACAACTGATTCTCTCAGTGGCTATTAGTAGGCAACCACAGTGCACCAAGCCTTGGTTCTGTTAGTAAAAGCAAGGGGTAGGAGCAGGGCCTTGTCCAGGTCTATTTTGGCCTCTGAGGGAGAGCACCTTGGGGCCAGGCCTGACTAGGGTTGCCAATTCCAGGTTGGCAAATGCCTGGAGATTTTGGGGTGGAGTCTGAGCAGGGTAGGGTTTCAGGAGGGGAGAGGCCTCAGTGAACATAATGCCATAGAGTCCACCCTCCCCATGCGGCCATTCCCTCCAGGGGAACTAGGGTTGCCAACCTCCAGGTGGGGTCTGGCGATCACTGGGATTTACAACTGCTCTCCAGATGACACAGATCAGTTCCCTTGGAAAAAATGGCTACTTTTGAGAGGGGATTCTAAGGCATTATACCATGCTTAGGTCTCTTCCCTCCCCAAACCTTGCCCTTCCAAAGCTCCACCCTCAAATTTCCAGAAATTTCCCAACCTGAAGCTGGCAACCCTAAGGGGGAACTGATCTCTGCAGTTAGAAGATCTATCATGATGCCAGATCTCCAGGCCCCACCTGGAGGTTGGCAACCCAAGGAGAGAAGGAAGCAGGAAAAGGGGAGGGGCTATGGGGGGCTTTCAGGAAAGGGAATGAGGAAATAGCGAGGGAGGGCAATGAGATGCCTCCTGCAAGTCCTTGCAGGTTCCCACTTGTAAATGAATATTTTTGTCCTACAAGAAAGGGAAGCAAGTCCTTGTGGCTGACTTGAGAAACCCAAGGCCGACTTTCGACAACTTGGTGACTCATCAAGAAGGGACTGGATAGTCTTAGGTATCCATGACAGGGAGGCAGATTTCTAGCAATGAAAGCTCTTACACTAGCAATCGCCACCAAAGTGTGCCAACACAACCAAAGCACCCAGAAGAGAAAATTTGCTGGTAGGAGTAAAAATTAATGATTAATTCATGCCATCGTATTCCCTATTACTATGTGTGGGTGTGAAAGCTGGACAGTGAAGAAAGCTGATAGGAAGAAAATAGATGCCTTTGAAATGTGGTGTTGGAGGAGAGGGTTACGGATACCCTGGACAGCCAAAAAAAACCCAATCAATGGGTTCTAGATCAAATCAAGCCTGAAGTGCCCCTAGAAGCAAAAATGACTAAACCGAGGCTGTCGTATTTTGGTCACGTCACGAGACGACAAGAGTCACTGGAAAAGACAGTCATGCTAGGAAAAGTGGAGGGCAGCAGGAAAAGAGGCAGACCCAACAAGAGATGGACGGACTCAATAAAGGAAGCCACAGCTTTCAATCTGCAAGATCTGAGCAAGGCTGTCAAAGATAGGACATTTTGGACGACTTTCATTCATAGGGTCGCCATGAGTCGGAAGCGACTTGACGGCACTTAACACACACACAGGAGTAAAAAATAAAAAAATGAAAATAATAATAATGAAAAAACCAGAATTGCGGCTTCGGTAAGCCACAGCAGGGTAGAAGAGGGGAGCCCTCCAAAAATTCTTCCAGAACAACAAGGAGAAAACCTGCAGGCCTTTTGCGACCACGCCAGCGCCACAACAAAGCCAGGCTGGTGGGAAGGATTGCAACAAAATGCCAAAAGAGACTCGGTTTTGCTAGAGTTTGCAAACAGCAGCCCGATGCCCAGAAACAGCACAGAGGAGCGTATTGAGGAAGAGCTCGGCTCTGCCTCCAGGGGAGCCTCCAGAGAGCAAGTGAGAAAACTCTTTGGACAATGAACTCCGGTGGTCAGTGGTGCTGGGTGTGTAAAGTGCCTTCAAGTCGCAGCCGACTTATGGTGAACCCTTATGGGGTTTTCAAGGCAAGAGACTAAGGCCATTTATTCATGGAAGGTTTTGCATTGGATTTGTCACTCTATAGATGCACATTTTCCCCATCTGAATTCTCAAAACTCTGCATGGCGACTTATTGTTGAGTTTTGAGAATCTGGATGGGGAAAAAGTGTATCTACAGAGTGGCAAATCCAATGCAAAACCTTCCATGAATAAATGGTGTAACAGAGGTGGTTTGCCAGTGCCTTCCTCTGCACAGCAACCCTGGACTTCCTTGGTGGTCTCCCATCCAAATACTAACCAGGGCTGACCCTGCTTAGCTTCTGAGATCTGATGAGATCAGGCTAGCCTTAGCACCTTAAGGGTGCTAAGGGAATATTATTGCTTCATATGGAATCTGGGGGTGGGGGTGGGATGGGTGAATCCTGCAGGACTCTTTGTAACACCCCAAAGGCCCCTCGCGGAGTAATTCCACCGTGCAAAGCAGGGAGGTGTTTTGCAAAGGAAATCTTCTTTTATTGCAATGCTCACCTCTTTATTTTTTTAATCCTCCGGTCCGGCTCCGTCTATCCTTTGCACCACTGCATTAGCAGACAACCAGGCACTTAGGACAGTGCATCAAGAAGTGACTGTAGCAAGTCAGGCGGTCTGGTTTGTTGACGCCGCTCTAGGAGTGACGATTCCTTCCCTTTAACCCTTAGATTGACTCTCTACAGCAGTGGTTCCCAACCTTTTTTTGACCAGGGACCACTAGGACTTTTTTGTTCGGTGCAGGGACCCCAAGGTTCACAATAAAAATGCTGAGAATTTGAAAATAAACTTTAATCATAACTGTTAGGTAAACAAAAATATTTTCTGGTAGGGTATGAGCTTTCGTGAGCCACAGCTCACTACTTCAGATATCTTCAGGTATCTGAAGAAGTGAGCTGTGGCTCCCGAAAGCTCATACCTTACCAAAAATATTTTTGTTAGTCTTTAAGGTGCTACTGGACTCTTGCCCTTTTCTACTACTGCAGACAGACTAACACGGCTACCCACTGTGAATTATCTTGTTAGGTAAACATTAAACTTAGAATAATATTTGAATATATATTTTTATAATAGAGAACTTTTAATTGAAAATATTAATTTATTACAGGTTTATAACTTTGTTTCGCGGACCCCTGGTTTGGTTCTCATGGACCCCTGGGGGTCCACGGACCCCTGGTTGGGAACCAGTGCTCTACAGGGATGTACTCAAACGCATGACAAGTCAGCCCATTGGAAGCAATGGGAGAGGCTGCGCAGCCCACTGAAGATAATGGGAGAAGAGACTTGTCGGTTGACTTGCATTGACTCCATTGAAAGACATGACAGCACAAAAACGGTTGCAAAGAAATTCAATGGGCTGAGCAGCCTCTCCCATTGCTTCCAATGGGCTGACTTGTCATGCGTTTGAGTACATCCCAATTTGAATTCCTGGTCCCACTCCACGTGTTACCGACTAAGCTCCTGAGTAGGGGATTCTTCAGTCAACGGTAGGGTTGGAAACAGAGAGTCTGAAGGAACCCCAGAGGTCATGTAGTCGAGCCCCCGGGGGTCAGTGAAGGAGGGGGCTGCTCACATAGCAGGGTTGCCAGCCAGCAACCTTGAAGCCCGACTCCCTCTCATGCACATCTAGGGTGGGGGGGGGATCAGCTCCACCCCCAAATCAAGCCACAACCCAGAAGAAAGTCTCTTGGGAGGGAGCCACCGATGCCAGGAAAATGCTCTGCGTGGCTCAAGCCAGTGAGCCCGCCCAGAAGCTTCCTCGCATCGTCCGTGTCATTCTTAGAGAACAGAAGATTTTTTGCCCAGTGTAGATTTGCTGCAATGCAAACAGTGCTCTTGGTGTTTGAGTGTTATATTGTGCAAAGCAGGTGAGCTAACACCGAGCTTCAGCCCCTGGAGGAAATGGCTGCTTGGGAGGGTGGACTCTATGACATTACATCCTTCCTTAGGACCCTCCCCAAACCCCACCCACCCCTAGGCTCCACCCCCAAATCTCCAGGGATTTCCTACTCTGGACTTGGCACCCTTATTCCCACTCATACAGCCTTGCTGTAGGTTTTTTCCTCTGGGCCGACATCCCAAGCCCTAGGATTACACCTGGTGGAACTGAAGAGGAAGGGTGGGCATCTAATTGGGCTGCAGACGGTCGGGGGGTCTGCAAGAAGGTCCCAGGATGGTCCAATATAGAATGGAAGTGCTCATCCTCTATGGATCCAAGATCCCAGACGCTCTAGGTGGCACTTTTCAGCCTTAGAAAAATTTTGGGATTTCTGTCACAATAACATACTCTACCCTGACTGGGGCTTCATACCTCCAACTCAGTTGTAAGCCCACCAATAGAGGGCCAGTGGTTGGGAAAGGTGAGAGGGGGTACTCTAAGCCAACCCAGTTTGAACCTCCTAGACCAGCATTGGGCAGCCAAGGCATTGTGTCAGGGGTACAAGTGAAGATTTGAATGACATCTTCACGTCTGTGAAACTGAGATAGTCTTACCCTTTGCAGATGTCCATTGATATCAGTTAGATGGTTTCTAATCTACAAAAGGCAATGTTATTGTTTCTCCTCTCCAAGGGTATTCTTTTCTGGGTCTCTAGACTCCCTTGCTGTCATGTTTAGATATGAAATTAGGCCAGTTCTGTTTTTGTCCAGTAGAAAAATCCTCCATGATCTTTCTGGTCAAAAGACCCACAACTCTTCTCCTATATTCCTGGCCATATCTGGGATGCTAGAAAGGGACGCTCCATCCTTGACAATGACAAACCATGTCTCCCTTTCTGGAACTCCCTCCTCAGGGAGATTCATCTGCCTTCCCTCTATCATTGTCTTCCATCACTCTGTTATATCAATGATATTTCACACCTCAACATTTTCACCTTGTGTGTTTGAAAACAATCCACAGGGATACTGTGGTGTTCTGCCCTGAAGTACAGAAAATGTAGCACAGCTAAACTGCCAAACGTTACCATGGGTCATCCAAAAGTTACAGTGGCCCTCTTGTGCTGCGCAAAGCGGAAAAAAGAATTGTCCCCAGATTTAGGGGTGCCCTGAGGAAACATCAGAGCTCCTTACATCGCTCTTGCATCATGGTGCACTCCAAAACCAGAGACACCTTGACTCAGAGATCCTAGGCAATAACATAATGAGAATTGCACTCTTTACGTGATTGGGGAAATGGGTACCAGGGTACCACAAGGGCCTCCCTTCCCAAAGTCAGGATTGGGCAAGGGAATCCCACCCAGCTAGGACAGCAAGGGTTACAAGATCTGGTTCCTACCAAGGCTGGGTGTGCTGGCAGACCACTCTGGCTGCATGTGGAAACTCACGGCAGGGCCAATAACAAGCTAAGATGCTCATCCCACAGATGGGATGTGAAGGTTATGATAGTCTTTTTCTGATGCTCTAGATTCCACTGCTGTAAATAAAGATCTTGTCCCTTTTAAGAACTTGGACTACGTTCAAAGACCTTCACTCGAGCGCCTGGTCGCTTCTTCATGCATGCACAGAGAAAGGGGAGTGGGAGCTAGAAGAATCACTCACACACACGGAGACCAGAAGAGCACAATTTTAGTTTGTGTGGTGGCAGACTGAGGGACATGTAGGGCTGGGGGAGGCAGAAGGAGGAGGTAACCTCACTCTTTGTACAAGTACACAAGCCCCCCTTCCCATCTTTTACAGACACTATCCTGTACTTTATTCCTGCTTTCACCAGGAATAAAGTAGCGGCACAGAAATAAATAAATCTCTAAATAAAACAAAACACAATTTCCTAACAAATGGGGATATCAAGGCATGACTTCAGGTGACTAACAGTCAGCAGTTTGGCAAAAAGAATTATTTCCCTGGCTATTAGTTTGTTTAGTACAGCTGCTGCTCTTTTGGCAGGAGGCAGAACTGCTCATTTACCTGTCAAACCTAGTCCTAAACCTAAAGGTTTCAGACACCCTTCCATAACATGTCTTCACAAGGTAGGACAAATAACTCACCATTTATAATAAACTGTACTCCAAATATTATGGCTGAGAATTGAACACGACTTAACCAATACCAGATAACCAGGAAGGCTGACAAACAAACCTAATAGAATGAATACCTAAGAGATAAATTAACAAAACTTTAATGCTGTACAAATAGTAACAAAAATTCATTAAAACCAAATGCATTTCAAACAGTAGGCCTTCCTCAGTAGTACAAATATTTCTTTCCAGGGAGGCTTTAACTTAGGCTTTATCTTTTTCACTGGTTCTTTTAACATGAAGACAGTTCTCAGGATATTTTTGAGGTACATCAATATCTATTTTTACATTCTTCTGCTCCTGTTTTTTTTAAATAGAACATTTGGCAAAACACATTTTATAATAAACTGTATTCTATATATTTTAGCCGAGAATTGAACATACCAGTTCAACAGCTGTATACCACAGGCTTAACACAAAAACTCTAGATGATGATAATGATTGGTAAGGTTGGGATTGGTAAAGTTGGGATTGAGGCTGAAGATCATAAAGAACTGGAAACATTTGTCCAGTTTTTCTCCTGTGTGAATTCTCTGATGCAAAATATGGTTTAACATTTATATGCTTTCCCGCTGTGTGAATTCACTGGTGTACCATAAGAAATGCCTTTTGACTGAAGGGATTACGTGCTTCCCACCCTCTGTGGATTTTTCGATGAGCAATTAACATGTTACTCCAAGCAAAATTCTTTCCACAAATCAAGCATTTCTATAGTTTCTCCCCAGCATGGATACATTGATGGGCCATAACCTTTGGACTCCGAGCAAAGCTCTTCTCACATTCCAAGCACTTATATGGTTCATCTCCAGAGTGGATACGTTGATGGGTAGTAAGCTGTGAACTCCAAGCAAAGCTCTTTTCACACTTCAAGCATTTGTATGGTGTCTCTCCAGTGTGGATACGGTGATGAGCCCTAAGATCTGCACTCCGAGCAAAGCTCTTTTCACATTCCAAGCATTTATATGGTTTCTCTCCTGTATGTATTCGTTGATGGATATTAAGCTGTGAACTCCAAGCAAAGCTCTTTTCACACTCCAAGCAATTATATGGTTTATCTCCAGAGTGGATACGTTGATGGATAATAAGCTTTGAACTCTGAATAAAGCTCTTCCCGCACTCCAAGCATTTATATGGTTTCTCCCCAGTGTGGATACGTTGATGGATAGTAAGCTGTGAACTCTGAGCAAAACTCTTTCCACACTCCAAGCATTTATATGGTTTCTCACCTGTGTGGATACGTTGATGTTTAGTAAGTAGTGAACTCTGAGCAAAGTTCTTCCCACACTCCAAGCATTTATATGGTTTCTCACCAGTGTGGGTTCCTTGATGAGCCCTAAGATCTGCACCCCGAGCAAAGCCTTTTCCACACTCTAAGCATTTATATGGTTTTTCACCAGTGTGCATACGCTGATGGGCCCTAACATCTGCACTCTGAGCAAAGCTTTTTCCACATTCCAAGCATTTATATGGTTTCTCACCAGTGTGGATACGTTGATGTCTAGTAAGCTGCGAGCTCCAAGCAAAGCTCTTTCCACACTCTAAGCATTTATATGGGTTCTCCCCAGTATGGATACATTGGTGGGCAGAAAGATCTCTCTGAGGTCTCTTTGTGTTAGTTCTTCCATTTGTATCAAATACCTGTGTTTCAGCACCCTGAGAAGCAGATGATTCACTCTCCCGCTTCTGTTTTGTTTCAGCATTTCTTTTCTGCTCTTTTTTGAAAAAAAGAAACTGTTCTGGTACTCCCTTGGACTTGTTCTGGGGACCATAGGCCTCTGGAATAAAGAGAAAAGAATCCTAAGACCTTCAAGCAAAAGAGAACTGAAGTAAAGAAGACCATAAACTGCTCTTCATAATGACTGAGGAGAAATCACATGAAGGGGAGACAAATCCTGCCATGTATTAATCAGCAGTTGATGCTCCCTTGGAGGTTAATTCCATACGAGACAAGGTAGCCCACTGGAACCTCCATGTTTAGAGGCACTACCTCTCTGAATAGGGATGCTTTGGATCTTCTCTTCTTGTGAACATTCCAGGAATCCTAGTTGATCACTGTGTGAAATGGGAGGCTGGACTAGAGGGACCTCTGGTAAATTGCTTCCTGTATTTGAACACAGAACTGATTGCATTCACTGGAGAGCGGGTTTGGAGCAAAGCTATGCTCCTCAAGTATGGAGGCCCAATCTGAGTTCCATACTCACAACCAGGTATGTTTGGCCTCCCAAGTTTCATACTCTCCACCCCCAGGTATGTTTGGCCTCCCAAGCCCTGCATTCTTTGGCCCTGCCTGCAGAGCGGAGGCTGGTGGTGACTAGAGACTGAGCATTTCCAGTGGTGGCCTCTCATGTGGGGAATGTCCCCCCCCCACCCTTGAAGCTCACCTGGAACTGACCTTCCTATCTTTTCAAAGCTAGTCCCAAAAAATTATTTCCAACCAGGCTCAACTTCTGGGATTACCTATTTAGCTCTTTTATGGTCTTTTTCTAAACTGTTCTCAGGTTACTTTTGAGGCAACTCAGTGGCTGTGTTATGTTCTTCTTGTGACCTTGGCTTTTATAAATTGATTATTTAGGCAAATATATGATTTTATGATAATGTTTTGATTTCTGAGCCACTTTGAGGAGGTCTGTGGAGAGGCGGGATATAAATCAATGTGTATTAAAGCGGAGCACTGTGTAAACATTTCCCACCAATCTTAGGTACAAACAAGCCATATCATAACTCCCTCCCAAGGCAAGCAGGAACTGACATCCCAGTCTGCTGCAGCTCTGACAAATGGTCACTGTCTTTGGGCTCCTTTCCCTTTGAAGACACCCCACAGTTCTTCCAGGATGGGAAAAGGTGGTGATGGATCCCCAAACTCCTACTAACAATCCAGACATTATTTTTAAGACTTATAAATCTGTTTTCTTTATTTAGTACATTTTTTATACTGCTCAACCTGAAAAGAACTCAGAGCGGCATACATTGTCTTCCCTTTCTCTCCAGCCTAGAACAGGAAAACAGCACCTGCCCAACTGAATTCAAGAGAAACCTCAGAGGCAGGAATTTAGCAAGTGAAGCTCATCATGACATAGAGCCAAATTTCTCTCACTAAAATCCTGTTTTTCTTGGTTTGTTCTTCAGGGCTCTGCCACCTCATTGTACTGAATCCGTGAGCCATGCCTAAGCCTACACTGGAGTAAGTCGAATGAACACATCAGAAGGACCCCAGTTCATCCCTTCTGCCCCCTCCATCCCATACTTATCCTCCTCAAGTCCCATGGGAGGCTGCAATGTCTTCGGGGCAAGCAAAAGTATTTTTGAACTTCATAAAATTCATATTGAGGGCCCTATGCAAATACAAATATTATTATTGTTACTATTTAAAATGCTCACTTGCATGGCTGCTCTGAAAGGCTCAACAGCAGGCCTCATTGACATCCCATAAAAGGTTATGGAGGCCAATCCCCTGACCTCCTACCCTGCTTTCAAGGGATTTTTAACCCTGAAGAACAATGAGCTGGCTTAGTCCTCAATGGGAAGTGAAGGGGGTGGACCTTCCTCCTCTGCTCCATTCCTCTTCATTTGTGTGTGTGTGTTAAGCGCCGTCAAGTCGCTTTCGACTCATGGCGACCCTATGAATGAAAGTCCTCCAAAAGTCCTCTTCATTTACAAACCAATATTTTAGTTTCCACACTGATTCTAATGGAGTCCAGTAAGTATGCAGAACCCCCTCCTTTGCCTGTGTTTGCACCGTCTACATTCCCCTACTGAGAATATCCATTGGAAGAGCCATACCAGGGTCCTTAGTGGTGATGGTGCAAAGTTCTGTCAAGTCTCAGCCAACTTGTGGCAACCTTGTAGGGTTTTGGAGGCAAGAGGTGGTTTGCCATTGCCTTCCTCTGCATAGCAACCCTGGACTTTCTTGCTGGTCTCCCATCCAAGGACCAACCTGCACCAACCCTGCTTAGCTTCTGAGAGCTGATGACAGCGGGCTAGCCTGGACCACCCAGGTCAGAGCTGGGGTCCTTCTTAGAAGGAATGACTTCTGTATACAGCATCTGCTAATCAAAGGAAAGGACAGCCTTACCCAGAGAGGCCACATTCTGATAATTTTCCTCCATGACTTCCTTGTGAAGTCGTCTTTGGTCCGGATCCAGCAGAGCCCACTCATCCTCGGTGAAACGAACAGACACCTCCTCAAAAGTCACAAGACCCTGAAAAAAGAGAAAGAGAGAAACCCTCTATCTTCAGAGATAAGGGTAAAAATTCTTTCCATTCTAAGTTCAACCCAACAGGAATATAATAAACTTTTGACGTTCAGGATTTGAACTTCCATCAGGCGTTTTCATTTTCTATCCGTTGAGCAACACAGATAGCAGCCGAGGAAAAGAGACAGAGAGAGACTGGCCTAGGGAAGGTGGAGGAAGTGTCCAGGGGCAAGATTCACAATTCCAAACTTACCCAACCAGGCTGCATGGAAGCTGATTTCTCTCTGACAGAAAGAGATGGCACAGAATATTTGACTGGTTTCATGGCAGCACCTGGAAGGATAAAAGGTAAAATGTGTGGCATTCTATATTTTTCGAGTATTTTGCATTTCAGTTCCATGCGGGGGGGGGGAATAAAAGTCTCCCCCTCAAGGCTCATGGTCGCAACTATCCTTACATCCTGATTTCAGAATTTTTTTTGCTTCCATGGTGTGTTTGTACAGAATTCAGAAGGAAGAAGTGCAAGGAACAGGCAGTCCTAAACCTACATGACAGAAATGCAGCTACTCGATTCCAGAATCTCATGGCGTCTGAGCAAGACCAGAACATACAGAAAAGGCAGCCTTGCTGTTGGAGCAAGACCAATAGTTACGTTCTTGAAACTCGAGCGATGCATTAGAGTTTGTGACTGATTTTAGAAATCCAAGACCAATTTTGGAGAACTTGGTGACTCATTAAGAAGGGACTGGATTGTCCCAGGTGTCCATGACAGAGAGAGGCAGATTTCTAACAACAAAAGATCTTGTATTAGCACCCGAGTCTGCCAAGCTGCAGAAATCACCCAGGAGGAGTAAAAAGACATAATTGTGTCTTCAATAAGCCATAAAAGAGAGCAGAGGAGAGCCTTCCAAAAATCCAAGTTACCTCTTACAGAATAGCAAGGAAAAAAGCCCGCAGGCCTTTTGGGACCACGCCTGCCCCACAACAGGATGATGGGAAGGATTGCAACAAAATGCCAAAAGGGAATCAATTTTGCTAGAGCTGCAGGCTGCAGCCGAAGGCACAGAAAACAGCACAAAGGAGCATACAGCATATTAAGGAAGAATCAGAGTTGGAAGGGACCACCAGGGTCATCTAGTCCAGCCCCCTGCACAATGCAGGAAACTCCCAACTACCTCCCCCCCACACCCCCAGTGACCCCTACTCCATGCCCAAAAGATGGCCAAGGTGCCCTCCCTCTCAATGATCTGCCTAGGGTCACAGAATCAGCATTGCTGACAGATGGCCATCTAGCCTCTGCTTCAAAACCTCCAGGGAAGGCGAGCTCACCACCTCCCGAGGAAGCCTCTTCCACTGAGGAACTGCTCTGTTAGAAAAATCTTCCCAATGTCTAGCTCGGCTCTACCACCAGGGAAGAGTTCGCAGAGAGCAAGTGGGAAAACTCATGGAAGGTTTTGCATTGGATTTGTCACTCTCCAGATGCCCATTTCCCCCATCTGAAGGCTCAAAACTCTGCACGGCGGCTTATTGTTGAGTTTTGAGAACATGGATGGGGGGAAAGCGCATCTAAAGAGTGGCCACTCCAATGCAAAACCTTCCATGAATAAATGGTTTTGAATGAATGATGCTAAGAGATGCAATGATGCTAAGAGAATATTATTGCTTCATTATGGAGGGGGGGGATTTTTTGCAGGCGTCTTTGCAACACCCTCCCCAAACGCCCCCGCCCCCACTGCTCCACTGTCAATCAAAGTCAAAGTCAAAACCAGGGAGGTATTTTTGCACGGGAAATCTTCTTTTACCGCTTACCTATTTGGTTAAAAAACCCCTACACCCGTTGCACTCCCTCCTTCTCTCCCTCCCCCGACCAACCGCATCAGCAAACCCCCATGGGCGTGGGGCAGCCACGTGGCCTCCTCGGTCTCCGCCTCCTCTAGGAACAGAGACGCCTTCCATTCATCCCTTGGCTCTCTGCACAAGGCGGAAAGCAGCTCCTGGCTGCATCTGTTGGCACAGGCAGCCCCACTGCGGTTCCCCTTGCAAACTGCGGCAACGGGAGTGAGACAGCAGGGTAGACGTCCCCCGACTGTGGAAGATCCACCGATGTAGCAATTTGCAATAATCCCTTTTCCTTTCTGTGAAATGTATTAGGACAGCCAGGGGATAGCTTGTTGCTGGGCGGGATATCTCTGTGCGCCTGTGTAACCCTGTTGATACAAATCCCACTAGAGCACTGGTTCCCAACCAGGGGTCCGCGGACCCCCAGGGGTCCGCAATAACTAAATTAAGGTCCGCGAAACAAAGTTATAAACCCATAATAAATTAATATTTTCAATTAAAAGTTCTCTATTATAAAATATATATATTCAAATATTATTCTAAGTTTAATGTTTAACTAACAGTTATGATTAAAGTTTATTTTCAAATTCTCTGAATTTTTATTTTGAACCTTGGGGTCCCTGGACCGAACAAAAAAGTCCTAGTGGTCCCTGGTCAAAAAAAGGTTGGGAACCACTGCACTAGAGGATAAGGGAGGGGTTCTGCATTCAATAAACGGACAGCGCTACTGGTGGACAGAGGTGAAGTTGCTTACAATAAAATAAAACATTTAATGCAACAGCGCAACCTATAACTTCAAGTGACCCAACAATTACAAACACAATACACAAATTCCTACACCCTTGACACTGAGAGACCCTGTCCTTCAGTGTGACTCCTCTGAAGATGCCTGCCACAGTTGCTGGCGCAACGTCGGGAAAGAAAATTCCAAGACCACGGTCACACAGCCCGGATAACCTACGAGAACCAATGAACTCTGACCGTGAAAGCCTTCGACAATATTTTTTACAATACACAAAATCTTCAGTGCCTTTCAGGAAGGACACGCTGTACATTGGTAAACAACACCAAGTGCAATAACAAGGAAGGAAAAGCCCACAACTTAAAAGTTTCACTGCAGGGTTGTTGCGTCACAAATGCTGCTGCAGATGTTGAAGGCCTTCTTCTCTCTTCCCAGTCTGACCTGTAAAGGGAAATGATTAATCCCCTCCGTTTAACTCTGGCTTCCCTCTTCCTAGCCAGCCTAACTGACTCAGGGGTGTCCGTGTCTAAACTATCCCTTAAAACCATTTTATTAACATAACTCTTTCAGGGAATACTCTAGTGTGCCCCTTTCTTTCTAACCGGACCCACACATAGCTGTAAAGCAGTGGTTCCCAACCTTTTTTTGACCAGGGACCACTAGGACTTTTTTGGTCGGTGCAGGGACCCCAAGGTTCAAAATAAAAATTCAGAGAATTTGAAAATAAACTTTACTCATAACTCTTAGTTAAACATTAAACTTAGAATAATTTTTGAATATATATTTTTATAATAGAGAACTTTTAATTGAAAATATGAATTTATTATGGGTTTATAACTTTGTTTCGAGGGCCTTAATTTAGTTCTCGCGGACCCCTGGGGATCCACGGACCCCCGGTTGGGAACCAGTGCTGTAAAGGGAAACCATTAATCCCCTCCGTTTAACTCTGGCTTCCCTCTTCCTAGCCAGCCCAACTGACTCAGGGGTGTCAGTGTCTAAACTATCCCTTAAAACCATTTTATTAACATAACTCTTTCAGGGAATACTCTAGTGCAGTGATGGCGAACCTTTTAGAGACCGAGTGCCCAAACTGCAACCCCAAACCCACTTATTCATCGTAAAGTGCCAACACGGCAATTTAACCTGAATACTGAGGTTTTAGTTTAGAAAAAAACAACTCATACGTTAACATCTTATGCTCAGAAGCATAAAATGATCCAAACAAAGTCAGGAAAGCAATCCCAAGTGCTTTCATTGATTTAAAATTATTCGGCTGAGAATTCCACATTTTAAGGATTTCATTTTCAGAACTAACTGTACTAATCTTTGTCATCCATAAAATTAAATCATGGCAATGACTGACAAACACCATTTTCCCCATCTGCATTCTCAAAACTCTGCAGGGGGGCTTATTGTTGAGTTGTGCATCTGAGTGGCAAGTCCAAGGCAAAACCTCCCATTCACAAATGGACAACAACCCCCCCAATGCAGTTTTGAGAATCTGGATGTGGGAAATGTGCATCTCAGTGGCAAGTCCAAGGCAAAACCTCTCTTTCACAAATGGACAATAACCCCCCCCCCCCCCATGCAGTTTTAAGAATCTGGATGGGGAAAATGTGCATCTCAGTGGCAAGTCCAAGGCAAAACCTCTCTTTCGCAAATGGACAATAACCCCCCCCATGCAGTTTTAAGAATCTGGATGGGGGAAATGTGCATCTCAGTGGCAAGTCCAAGGCTAAACCTCCAATACACAAATGGACAATAACCCCCCCCCCCCATGCAGTTTTAAGAATCTGGATGGGGGAAATGTGCATCTCAGTGGCAAGTCCAAGGCAAAACCTCTCTTTCACAAATGGACAATAACCCCCCCCCCCCATGCAGTTTTAAGAATCTGGATGGGGGAAATGTGCATCTCAGTGGCAAGTCCAAGGCAAAACCTCTCTTTCACAAATGGACAATAAACCCCCCATGCAGTTTTAAGAATCTGGATGGGGAAAATGTGCATCTCAGTGGCAAGTCCAAGGCAAAACCTCTCTTTCACAAATGGACAATAACCCCCCCATGCAGTTTTAAGAATCTGGATGGGGGAAATGTGCATCTCAGTGGCAAGTCCAAGGCTAAACCTCTCTTTCACAAATGGACAATAACCCCCCCATGCAGTTTTAAGAATCTGGATGGGGAAAATGTGCATCTCAGTGGCAAGTCCAAGGCTAAACCTCCAATACACAAATGGACAATAACCCCCCCCCCCATGCAGTTTTAAGAATCTGGATGGGGGAAATGTGCATCTCAGTGGCAAGTCCAAGGCAAAACCTCTCTTTCACAAATGGACAATAACCCCCCCCCCCCGATGCAGTTTTAAGAATCTGGATGGGGGAAATGTGCATCTCAGTGGCAAGTCCAAGTGAAAGAGCCGCCCGCCGCCAGCCTCCTGCAAGCCTCCCGCCGCCCCGCTCCGCCTCAGCAGCAGCGCCGCCGCCCCACCCAGGCGCCGCTCTGGACCCGCCGCCACCACGGCCGCTCATGCTCGAGGGCTGCCCTGCCGGCTGCCCCGCTACGCCCACCGAGTCGCCCCCGCCCCTCGACAAAGTTGGCTGCGGCGTGGCGGAAATTTGTGCCGAGGCCGCGAGGAAGGGCGGAGGAGGGGGACGGGCAGCCAAGGGGGTGGAGGAGGGGGCGGGGGCGACTCGGCGGGCGTAGCGGGGCGGCCGGCAGGGCAGCCCTCGGGGCCGAGCATGAGCGGGCGGCAGCGGGTCTGGAGCGGCGCCTGGGTGGGGCAGCGGCGCTGCTGCTGCTGCTAAGGCAGAGCGGGGCGGTGGGAGGCAGATGGCGTCGAGGCCGTGAGGAGGAGGCGGGGGATGGGCGGGGGGGCGGTGGCTCCAACCATGCCCATAGAAAGGGCTCGACGTGCCGCTTGTGGCACGCGTGCCATAGGTTCGCCAACACGGCTCTAGTGTGCCCCTTTCTTTCTAACCGGACCCACACATAGCTGTAAAGCAGTGGTTCCCAACCTTTTTTTGACCAGGGACCACTAGGACTTTTTTGGTCGGTGCAGGGACCCCAAGGTTCAAAATAAAAATTCAGAGAATTTGAAAATAAACTTTAATCATAACTGTTAGTTAACTTAGAATAATTTTTGAATATATATTTTTATAATAGAGAACTTTTAATTGAAAATATGAATTTATTATGGGTTTATAACTTTGTTTCGCGGGCCTTAATTTAGTTCTCGCGGACCCCTGGGGGTCCACGGACCCCTGGTTGGGAACCAGTGCTGTAAAGGGAAACCATTAATCCCCTCCGTTTAACTCTGGCTTCCCTCTTCCTAGCCAGCCCAACTGACTCAGGGGTGTCAGTGTCTAAACTATCCCTTAAAACCATTTTATTAACATAACTCTTGCAGGGAATATTCTAGTGTGCCCCTTTCTTTCTAACCGGACCCACACATACCTGTAAGAAACCATTAATCCCCTCCGTTTAACTCTGGCTTCCCTCTTCCTAGCCAGCCCAACTGGCTCAGGGGTGTCAGTGTCTAAACTATCCCTTAAAACCATTTTATTAACAAAACTCTTGCAGGGAATATTCTAGTGTGCCCCTTTCTTTCTAACAGGACCCACACATACCTGTAAAGGGAAACCATTAATCCCCTCCGTTTAACTCTGGCTTCCCTCTTCCTAGCCAGCCCAACTGACTGAGGGGGGTGGCAGTTGCAGTCAGTAACCTACCTAACTGCCCATGCTCAGGGAGACCCCCTGGGACCGAAAGCCCACAACATTGGCAGGGTTACACCTGTGTGCTAAGGAATTGGGGTGAGTGTCACGGAGGGTTACAATGAACCATAACAAGAACTGGGCGACACTGTTACTCTACTGCAGCCTCCATGTCCATTGTGCTATCAGCTTTACCCTGAATGTTGATGGGTTGTCCTATCTTGAATTTGGATCAATATCCCTTCCTCAGTATGATCGGGGCTCAGAGATTTTTACTCGGTAGAGTGCTCTGGGTAGCAGCGACTCCGAATAAATGACTGTTTTCTTGCAAACAACGGTCTCGGGTCTCCTTCTCCCCCACGAGCCTCTGGTTTGCTGCATCAGGAGGGAAGGATTCAACCCCCTTTCCCATCTCAGTTGAAGCTAATTTCTTGTATCTACGACTCTTAAGGAGGGATCCTGAGGTTCAAAAGGGGAGGAGGGGAAGGCAGCTGGGATGGAGTCACTGGATGCAAAGTCATCCCTGTATATCTGTCGGGAAAGCACCATCCCTAAAATTAGAGGAAGCGGGAGAAGCTTCTGGCCGGGCTCACTGGCTTGAGCCATGTATGTTGAGAATTTCCCAAGCATCGGCTGTGCTGCTCCCTCCCAAGAGGAGACTTTGTTCTGGGTTGTGGCTTCATTTTGGTGAGAGGAGTTCCCCCCCCCCCCAAGATGTGTTTCCAACTCTGTCCTTGACTGAAGAATCCCCTGCTTAGGAGCTTGGCCAGTAATACGTGAAGTGGAATCAGAGGTTCAAGTCTGCTGCAAAGCTGGTAATGCCATTGGTGTGTGTGTGTGAATGAGGGGTATGTTTATAAGTCAGAACTGTCGGGTAGCTCTAACACCTGTTCCTTTGGGCTCTCCATAAATTTTAGTATGTAACACTGAATTGTTGTTTTATTTTGTAAAGGACAGACTAACACGGCCATCCGTTTGAGGTCACCATCCGTTTGCTGGCTGGAAAGAGGGAGCCGATTGTCCATCCATTATTTCACCGTCTGTGAAGTAGAGCCTGCTTGTCAGTTTACTTTACAAATACAGAACACAGCAAATGGCCACCATTTCACACATTGCACATTCTCATGGAGCTGGATGGCAGTCCCACATTTTCCAGCTCTTCTATGGCTCAGTGGTAGAGCATCAGCTTCATATGCAAAAGGTCCCAGGTTAAAGTATTCAGCTGACAGGGACTGGCAGCTGTCAAACAAGGCAAGACAGGAAGTGGCAGCTGTCAAACAAGGCAGTTGTCAAACAAGACAAGAGTTTTCCCTGAACTTCAAGACATCTTTGTTTATATTAGGGTTGCAATCCTCCTGGATCAGGTGGGAGTCTACTGGGATTGATTTGGAACTTGTGATATACTGTGCAAAGCAGGTGACCTAATACTTCGGCCCTTGGAGGAAATGGCTGCTTTGAAGGGTGGACTGTATGGCATTACATCCTTGCTTAGGTCCCTCCCCAAACCCCACCCTCCCCTAGGCTCCACCCCCAAATCTCCAAGGATTTCCCACTTTGGAGTCGGCACCCCTACACCCACTCATAGGCCCTTGTTGCACCCCAGGCCAACATTTCCCAGATATTCTTCCAAGCCCTGGGATCATGCCTGGTGGAATTGAAGAGGAAGGGTACGCCAATGGCTCTTCTGGAAAATTAATATAGGGCTGTCCCAAGGAGGGTGTCAGAGCCCTGGAAAGACCAAATACTCTAGTCGAGCAAGGACCAGTGAAGCAGCTGAAATTCACAGTCATGTTATGGGAACATTTCCCGTTCAAACATTTTTCCTGTTTGCTAGTGGGGTTAAAAAAATTGTTTGGGGGAAGGGGGAAATGGTGCCTCTGCTTGCTGGGAAACTCCCTTAGGGCCAAAGTACCCTGGTAAATATTGCTCAGGACCTCCTGAGAACATCTAGACTGACCCACTGAGGTCATCTTCCAGAGCCATACTAAAACAGTTATGAAATAACTGATAACCAACCTGGTAGCACCTGTGCAGTCTAGCACATGGGGATGAGATCAAGAGAAATGTCCCAGAGAAATGTGTTGTACTAAGTGAAGCAAAAAAAAAAAGTTTTTATAAAAAATTTATTGTGAAAGAGAGGGGGAGGGAAAGGGGGTGGTGGAAAATGGCAAAATAATATACAGGGACAAGCACCCAGCTTCAACAACACAGAGATATTCAAATGAAAAGCAATACAGTTGCACTAACTAAGCCAAACATGTTACCTATGCTATAAATGGATCCTCAGAACATGTGCAGAGTTCCTTGCGGTAACAAAAAGTTGGAGGCGTCTGTAATGCCTACCCAACATCCTATGGACCCAGCCTCCACTGACGACTGAAAACTGAAGACAAGGGGAAATCCCAGGAGCACCTAGTAATGGCCCTGAGCTTCCAGGACAAATATGATGGTCTGGCCCAAACCAGATCATCCTTTCTTCAAAGGGAATAAGTCTGACAGGATGGTCCAATGTGGAATGGAAGGGAGGAGCTCATTCTCTAGGGGTCCAAGATCCCAGACGCTCTAGGTGGCACTCTTCAGCCTTAGCAAGTTTTAGGATTTTTGTCAGGATAACACACTCTATCCGGACTGGGACTTCATACCTTGAGCTCAGTTGTAAGTCTGGCAACGCCCACCAATAGAGGGCCAGTGGTTGGGAAGGGAGAAGGGGGTACTCTAAACTCACCCGTTCGAGCCCCCTAGACCACAGGTGGGGCAGCCGAAGATGCCGTTCACTTCTCCAAGGTGGTTAGGAGCAGGCGGGGGAGGACGGAGTCTGTGGAGATTGGAAGGCTGACTAGTGTTCTGGATGAGTCTTGTCATTTTTTGTTTGTTATATGTCTAGTATACAAGTGATACCATTAGAGGAACTTTGCTTCCATTTTATCCTTTATTGCAACATAACTATATGCATCTTTAACAATGACTTATTCAAAAGAAAACTATGCCATCCATTACTGCTACATACATAATGAAACGACAGCAATTACATGAGTCCATAAAAACCTCTAAACCAAGATATGCAGGGCACAAGCAAGGAACCCTTTCTAAGTTCTCAGTCAATTCAGTTTCTCTTATTTATTTATTTATTTATTTATTTATTTATTATTTACATTTATATCCCGCCCTCATTCCCAGCAAGCCAGGCTCAGGGCAGTTCACAATGCAATATAAAACATCAATTAAAAATCTATATTAAAACATACCTTAAAATCCGTACCACATATTTCAGATGCTGGACAGTCCTGGCCAGCCAGTAAACCCCATAACCAGTTGGGGGAGGATGGGGATGCCAGCAATTTATATATTGGAAAGGCTTGTGGCTGCCCTCAGGTGTAGGCCTGGCAGAACAGGCCCTGCGGAACTCATTTAGGTCCCGCAGGGCCCTGATGTTATTTGGTAAACTGTTCCACCCTTGCTGAGGACAGCAGCACACTCCGCGGGCCGGGACCACCAGCAAGTTGTTGTTCCTTGAGCACAAGGCTCTTGGGGGGATGTGCCAGGAGAGGCGGTCCCGAAGGTACAATGGTCCCAGACCATATAAGGCTTTAAAGATTAAAATCAGCATCTTGAACCTGATCCGATGCTCCAGCTGGAGCCAGTGCAGTTGTTTCAGCACTGGAGTTATGTGCTCTCGCAGCAAGGCCCCAGAAAGGAGCCTCGCCGCCGCATTTCGCACCAGCTAGAGCCTCCTGATCAGTCCCAAGGGCAGCCCTGCGTAGAGCGAGATACAGTAGTCTAGCCTAGAGGTGACAGTCACATGGATCACTGTGGCTAGATCGGGGTGGGAGAGGTAAGGCACCAGCTGCCGGGCCCGGCAGTGATGGAAAAACCACGGCTTGACCACGGCTGCAACCTGGGCCTCCATAGATAAGAAGGCATCCAGGATCACACCCAGGCTCCTGGCGGTTTTTAACATTGGTTCCGATCAACAGTTAGCTTGATCAGGACACACATTTTCAGCTAACTCATTACTTTATAACCTTTTTCCTGCCAAGGGCCATTTGCACAGTTATAACATCTTTCGAGGGCCACACCAGCTGTAGATCCCCCGATGGGGGGGGGGAAGGCTAGGGTTGCCAGGTCTCCAGCCACCACCTGGAGGTTGGGAACCCTAGGAGAGGCTATGCAGAGGAGGGAGGGAGGGAAGGAAGGCTAGGGTTGCCAGGTCTCCAGCCACCAACTGGAGGGTGGCAACCCTAGGAAAGGTTATGCAGAGGAGGGAAGGAAGGAAAGGAAGGCTAGGAAGGCAGGCTAGGGTTGCCAGGTCTCCAGCCTGGCAACCCTAGGAGAGGCTATGCAAAGGAGGGAGAGAGGGAAGGAATGAAAGGAAGGGAAGGAGCCTTCCCCCCTCCCCACGCACGCACACACGCCTTCCCCCACCCCACGCACTAACCGGGCCGCGCTAGCAGCATGGAGAAGCCCCGAGAGAGCCAGAACCAAGCCCTGTGGTGCCCCACTCTTCACCTAATAGATAAAGGTAAAGGTCCCCTGTGCAAGCACCGAGTCATTCCTGACCCATAGGGTGACGTCACATCCCGTTTACTAGGCAGACTTTGTTTACGGGGTGGTTTGCCAGTGCCTTCCCCAGTCATCTTCCCTTTACCCCCAGCAAGCTGTGTACTCATTTGACTGACCTCGGAAGGATGGAAGGCTGAGTCAACCTTGAGCCGGCTACCTGAAACCGACTTCCGTCGGGATCAAACTCAGGTCTTGGCTTTTTAAGAGGTCATAGATCTGGATCTTTCCTATACAGAAGAAACTGCCTGAGGAGGAAGGCGATCCACTGGTCCAGCTGGAGGCTGTTTGGTGAGGAAGACAGGGTAAGGGGAGAGTTGTGTAGGGAGTTGGACTAGATGACCCCGGTGGTCCCCTCCAACTGTATGATTCTATGTGGTTTATCTCCAGTGTGGATACGTTGATGGGCAGTAAGGTATGTATTATGACCACAGCTCTTGTGAATTTGTTGATGGGCCCTAAGCTCTGTAATCCGAGTATACCATTTTCCACATTGCCAGGATTTATAGGGCTTCTCTCCACTGTGTATACGTTGATGGATAATAACAATGAAATATGAGCAAAGCTCAAACATTAATATGGTTTCACCCAGCGTGGATTCGTAGATGAACAGTTAGGTTCGAACTCCGAGCAAAACTCTTTCCACATTCCAGGCATCTATAGGGTTTCTCCCCAGTGTGGATTCGTCGATGAGCAGCTAGGTTGCCACTCCGAGCAAAGCCCTTTCCACATTCCAGGCATTTATAGGGTCTCTCCCCAGTGTGGATACCATGATGGACAAGAAGCTCTGTACTATGAGCAAAACTCTTTCCACATTGCAAGCATTTGTATGGTTTCTCCCCAGTGTGGATATGTTGATGGGCCCTAAGATCTCTACTCCAAGCAAATCTCTTTCCACACTCCAAGCATTTATGTGGTTCATCCCCAGTGTGGATATGCTGATGAGCAATAAGGTATGTTTTATGAGCAAAGCTCTTTCCACACTCCAAACATTTATATGGTTTCTCCCCTGTGTGGATTCGTCGATGAGCACCTAGGTTGCCACTCCAAGCAAAACTCATTCCACATTCCGGGCATTTATAGGGTTTTTCCCCAGTATGGATACGTTGATGGAGAATATACTGTGAATGACGACCAAAGCTTTTTCCACACTCCAAGCATTTATATGGTTTCTCCCCAGTGTGGATACGTTGATGGATAACAAGTTGTGAACTCTGTGAAAAACTCTTTCCACAGTGCAAGCATTTGTATGGTTTCTCCCCAGTGTGGAAACGTTGATGGGCACTAAGATCTCTACTCCAAGCAAAGCTTTTCCCACACTCTAAGCATTTATGTGGTTTATCCCCAGTGTGGATACGCTGATGACCAGTAAGGTGTGTATTATGGGCAAAGCTCTTTCCACACTCCAAGCATTTATATGGTTTCTCCCCAGTGTGGATTCGTCGATGAGCACTTAGGTTGCCAATCCGAGCAAAGCTAATTCCACATTCTAGGCATTTATATGGTTTCTCCCCAGTGTGGATACGTCGATGGACAAGACGCTGTGAACGCTGAGCAAAGCACTTTCCACAATCCAAGCATTTATATGGTTTCTCCCCAGTATGGATTCGGCGATGAGCAGCTAGGTTGTCACTCCGAGCAAAGCCCTTTCCACAATCCAGACAATTATGTGGTTTCTCACCTGAGTGGATTCGACGATGAATAGTTAGGCTGTCACTTCGGGCAAAGCTCTTCCCACACTCCAAGCATTTATATGGTTTCTCTCCAGTATGGATACGTTGATGGGACCTAAGATCTGTACTCCGAGCAAAGCTCTTTTCACACTCCAAACATTTATATGGTTTCTCCCCGGTGTGGAGACGTCGATGGGCACTAAGCTCTTGACTCCGAAGAAAGCTCTTTCCACAATCAAGGCATTTATATGGTTTCTCACCAGTATGGATATGTTGATGTTTAGTAAGCTCTGAACTCTGAGCAAAGCTCTTTCTGCACTGCAAGCATTTATATGGTTTCTCCCCATTATGGATTTGTTGATGGACAGTAAGTTGTGAACTCTGAGCAAAGCTCTTTCCACATACCAGGCATTTATGTGCCTCCCCTGTGTGGAAGTGCTGATTGTCAGGAAGGTCTCCCTTCCAACCAAAGTTTGTTCCACACTCAAAGGATTTATCATATTTCTCACCTGAGTTATTTCTTCCGCCTGTATTGCACACATGGGATTCAGCACCCTGAAAAGTACAGCATTCATTCCCCCTGTTATTTTCTGTTCCAGTGTTTCTTTTCTGCTGTTTTTCATCAAATAGGAGGTGTTGTGGTTCTCCATTAGGCTTATCCTGGGGACCACCAGCCTCTGGAATAAAGAGAAAAGCCTGGTAAGACCTTTGAGCAAAAGTAGAGTCAAGTTAAAGAATGCCGTTAAGTGTTCTTCATAACAACATAACCAGAATCATTTGAAAGGGAGACAAATCCTGCCATGTATTAATCAGGTTGGTGCTTCCTTGGAGGGTAGTTCCATCAGAAACAAGGTACCCCAATGGAACCTCCATGTTTAGAGGAGGTATCACACCGAAGAGGGATGCTTTGGATCTGCTCCTTTTCCACTGTGGGAAACGGGAGGCTGGAGTAGAAGGATCACTGGCAAATATCTTCCTGTATTTGAACATAGAACTGATGGCGAGTTCAGAGCACAACTATATACCTCAACTACGGAGACCCAACCTGAACTCCAAACTTATAAAGCTCACTGTACTCTCCATCTCCAGGTATGTTCAGCCTCCCAATCCCTGTGTTCTGTGGCCCTGCCTGTAGAACTGAGGCAGGTAGTGACTTGAGACCAGGTTTTTTCAGTGGTGGCTCCTCATCTGGAGAATGTCTCCCCCAAAAACTGCCTGGAAATTACCTTCCTATCTATTCAGAGACAGGCCAAAACATTTCTTTCCATCCAGGTTTTAACTTAGAGGGTAATCAATTTGGCTCTTTCATGGTCTTCTTCTCAGCTGAGGACTGTTCTCAGGAGATTTCTGGGGCAAGCCAATGGCTGTCTTATTCTCTTCTTGTGCACCTGGCTTTTTAAATTGAGCATTTAGGCTGTATTTAGGATTTTATGCGGACATTTTGATTTTTGAGCGAACTTGAAGTCTGTGGAGAGACAATATCTTAATAATTCTATGTTTACTCAAGCCAAGCACTGTATAAACATCCCCCTGTCCCAACTTAGGTACAAACTAGCCAGCATTTTATTCTGTATTTTAACTTCTCTTTCACACTTAAGATTTCCTGCCCATTCTTGGGCTGTTGCCTCTTGAGAAATCCCTCTGTTCTCCAGCTGCTGAAAGTTAGCTCAAGAGAAGCCCTACCCACTTCCACCACAGAAGTAAGCAGATACCTGCTGATCTCTCTTTGTCTTTTGGGAATTAGGTTTGGGAACCAGAACTCCTTCTTTGGGGAAAAGAAACAGACCAGTTATTTCCAGACATTCCAGCTCTAAGAAATGTTCAGATTTTTAAACCAGGCTATCTGAACCCCAGCTATTCATAATGGTGGTGAAGAAGAAGAGGAGGAAGAAGAAGAATTGTTTTTTATATGCCAACTTTCTCTGCCACTTAAGGAGGAATCAAACCAGCTTACAATCACCTTCCCTTCCCCTCCCCACAACAGACACCCTGTGAGGTCAGTGGGGCTGAGAGAGCTCTAAGGCAGCTGTGACTGGCCCAAGGTCACCCAGCTGGCTTCACGTGTAGGAGTGGGGAAACCAACCTGGTTCACTAGATTAGTGTCCGTCGCTCATGTGGAGGAGTGGAGAATCAAACCCGGTTCTCCAGATCAGAGTCCAATGCTACAAATCACCGCTCTTAACCACTACACCATGCTGGCTCTCAAAAAGAAGGAATGCCTACTTTTAAAAACTCCTGAATGATATATGTGATAGGAAGAGAGGGGGCGCCTGCTTGGATCCAGAAGGATCCATCTGCTGATCCTGATAGCAGCCTAATGTGGAGAAAGTGTAAGCAGAATGAAGACATCCCTTCTGCCATCTCCACTACATACATCTGCTCTTCAAGTCTCATGGGAGGCTGTAATGTTTGGGGGCAAGCAAAGGTCTTTTTGAACTTTGGAAAATGCATACTGAGGGCTGTATACCAATACAAAAGTTATTGGTATTTTTCTGTTTATTATTATATTTATTGCTATTATTTAAAATGCTCATTTCCATGGCTGCTCTGAAAGGACCAAGAGGAGGCCTTCAAAGTCAAAGGTATTAATTACAGTCCATGACCAGCAAATACAGCAAAAATACAAAAAAATGGGAACAGTTAAAAACAAGAGGAGGCCTTGCTGATATCCCATAAACTGTTAAGTAGCCCATGTTCCTTTTTGTTTACAAACCAATATTTTAGGTTATACACAAATACTAATGGGGTCATGTAAGTTTGCAGAACCCCCTCCTTTGCCTGCATTTCAACCTTCTATATTCCCCTATTCAGAGTCTCCATTGGAAAAGCCCTACCAGGGTCCTTAGAATCACAGAGTTGGAAGGGACCACTGGGGTCATCTAGTCCAACCCCCTACATAATGCAGGAAATTCCAAACTACCTACCCCCCCACACCCCCAATGACCCATACTCCATGCCCAGAAGATGCCCTCCCTCACATGATCTGCCTAAGGTCATAGAATCAGCATTGCTGACAGATGGCCATCTAAGATAAAGGTCCCCTGTGTAAGCACCTGGTCATTCCTGACCCATGGGGTGACGTCACATCCCGACGTTTACTAGGCAGACTTTGTTTGCGGGGTGGTTTGCCAGTGCCTTCCCCAGTCATCTTCCCTTTACCCCCAGCAAGCTGGGTACTCATTTGACTGACCTCGGAAGGATGGAAGACTGAGTCAACCTTGAGCCGGCTACCTGAAACCAACTTCCGCTGGGATTAAACTCAGGTCGTGAGCAGAGCTTGGACTGCAGTACTGCAGCTTACCACTCTGCGCCATGGGGCTCTCTAGATGGCCATCTCTCTCTGTGTGTAAAGTGCCTTCAAGTCGCAGCCAACTTATGGTGACCCCTTTTGGGGTTTTCATGGCAAGAGACTAACAGAGGTGGTTTGCCAGCGCCTTCCTCTGCACAGCAACCCTGGTATTCCTTGGTGGTCTCCCATCCAAATACTAACCAGGGCTGACCCTGCTTAGCTTCTGAGATCTGACAAGATCAGGCTAGCCTGGGCCATCCAGGTCAGGGCTAGATGGCCATCTGGCCTCTGCTTAAAAACCTCCAGGGAAGGAGAGCTTACCACCTCCCAAGGAAGCCTGTCCCACTGAGGAACCGCTCTGTTAGAAAATTCTTCCTAATGTCTAGATTAGATTCTTCCTAATGTCTCTTTTGATTTAATTTCAACCCATTGGTTCTGGTCTGACCTTCTGGAGCAAAAGAAAACAACTTGGCACCATCCTCTATATGACAGCCCTTCAAATACTTGAAGATGGTTATCATTATCACCTCTCAGTATTCTTCACTTCAAGTGAAACGTACCCAGCTCCTTCAACCTTTCCTCATAGGACTTGGTCTCCAGACCCCTCACCATCTTTGTTGCCCTCCTCTGGACATTCCTTATTGGTGGTAGTGGAAAGTGCTGTCAAGTCGCAGCCGACGTATGGCTACCCTGTAGGGTTTTCAAGGCAAGAGATGGACAGAGGTCATTTGCCATTCTCTGCCTTAGCACAGCAACCCTGGACTTCCTTGCTGGGCTCCCATCCCAGTTCCCAACCGATCCAACTCTGTTTAACTTCCAAGAGCTGATGAGATTGGGCTAGCCTGGGCCTTCCAGGTCAGAGCTGGGATCCTTCTTTGTAGGAATGACTTCCGCCTTCAGTGTCTGTGAATCAAGGGAAAGGGGACCTTACCCAGAGAGGCCACATTCTGATGATTCTCCTCCATGACTTCCTTGTGAAGTTTTCTTTGGTCCGGATCCAGCAGAGCCCACTCCTCCTCAGTGAAATGAACAGACACCTCCTCAAAGGTCACCAGACCCTGAAAAGAGAAAAAATATTCCTCTACTGTCACAGATTATGTGAGAAATCTTCCCCTTCTGAGGCAATCCAAAAGGACTATAACATGATGTTGACATTCAGGATTCAAACCTCCATCAGACATTTTTGGGGAAAGCGATAGAGAGAGATTCTCCCTGGCCTAGGGAAGATGGGTGGAGGCACCCAGCGGCACGATCCAGATTTCCACACTTACCCGATCAGGCTGCATGGAAGCTGCTTTTTCTCTGTCACAAAGAGAGGGTGAAGAATATATGACATCATCTGGAATGATATGAAGGTAAATTGAAGGCATTCTATACTTTCCAAGTACTTTGCATTTCAGTTCCTTAAGGGAGAAGGGAATAAGGTTCTCCCTGTCTTGGCTCAGGATTGCAATTATCCTTGCATCCTTATTTCAGATAATTTTTTGCTTCTATGCTTTTGACAAATCCAATAGTGGTACGGTTATTGGATACGAAAGTATGGCCTGGCTTTCCAATGTGCAGGATTCACAGATTTAAGAAGGAAGAATTCTGCAATGCAAAGAAGAGGCAGTGCTAAATCAACTGACAGAACTGCAGCCACCAAATCCCAGAATTTCTTTGCATGTGGGCAAGACCAGAACATATGAAAAAGGCAGCCTTCCTATCGGCAAAGTACCAACTGTTACCCTCTTGATATGCCAGCAACACAGTGGGAGATGCCACTGATACATCATTTTGCTTATGTTTGCATGCCTTCTTTGGGATTTTTCACCTGTAATCCCAGCCCAAATGCATTATTTCGTCTCACTAGCAATCTTTGTTGTTAAATTGAAATACTGCTGCCTGACGTTACTATATCTTCTAATCAGCTTACTGATTGACTGACGTGTCTTTTTAATCATTCAAATATTCTGCCTTGAGTCTAAGTTAGGCAGGCAGATTGTAAATGAAAATATTATTACTATTATTATAATTAATTGTTAATATATTAAATATATAATTATTAATGATAATAATAGTCACCGGCTATCATATTCCTAGGAAATGATAAGCTCAGTGTTGTCATACTGCCGAACATGGGTATTCACTGGACCATTTTTCGTCCCCTGGCACTTAATACCTCGTCAGACAGAAGATAGTTTTGAAAGCCCCCAAATGCCCCCTTCCATCATCATCCTTTCGAGATTTGGCAACAGCGGACATTCCCTGCCCTGTTGAAAACTGGGTAGCAAAAAGCTCTTGATTTACAAACATGGGAAGCCTGATTCAGTTACTGTGGCATAAGATTGCATGAATGGTTATGATTTTGTAACTCTTTTTATTGGCCCAATTCACTATTTTTCCAATTTTTGACATTAACCATCATTTGAGTTTGGAAGTTTTGTCTTCAGTTCCCTTACTGTATTTGTCCAATTATCCTGCAGATTTTAAGTATATTCTAGGTTTCTACTTCCCCAAAGAGAATGTCTAAACTGAGAAGATGGAGTGGAGCATCTTTCCCACTCAGAACTGGGGGGGGGGGGATCAGAGCAGCCCACCTACATTCAAGGAGAACATCCAGTGAGAATGACACCCCTTTCGATCTTACCTGACAAAACTGCTCCGTAGTAACTCTTCTGTGCAATCTTATCCTTCACCTGAAAGAGAAGTAGGGTTCCCAGAAAGGGGAGGTAAAAAAGGTAAAGGTATCTGTGTAATCACCAAGTCATTCCTGACCCATGAGGTGATGTCACATCCTGATGTTTACTAGGCAGACTATGTTTACAGGATAGTTAGGCTCTGCCTTCCCCAGTCATCTACACTTTACCCCATCAGGATTGAACTCAGGTCGTGAGCAGAGCTTTTGACTGCAGTACTGCAGCTTACTACCCTGCGCCACTGGGGGGGAGGGGAATCTGATGAGAAAAGGGAAAGGAGACACAAGGGGTGGGGGGTGTCTAGAAAACTAAGGATTTTGAGGGTATCCTTGATCATATCCTGTACCCACCCCCACCCCGTCGCCTGCTGATGAATCCTTCTCACCTGCTGATCCTGATTCTTCTCCTCTGCCTGGCTCAAGAGGAAGCCTTCTGCCAGGGACACCGCCTGGGAACAGGTTTCCGGCCCACATTCCCTGACCCAGCTCTGCATCTCCAGGGGCAGGACAGCCAGGAATTGCTCCAGGATTACTAGGTCCAGCATCTCCTTCTTGCTGAGCCTTTCCGGCTTCAGCCACTGGCGGCAAAGACGGTGGAGTCGGCCGCAGACCTCTCGGGGGCCCTCGGCTTGCTGGTAGCAGAAGTGCCTGAATTGCTGGCAATGCACATTTGGAGGGAAGACGTCATCCTCTACCAGTCTCTTCTGCATGGTGACTTCCCACAGTTCCCTTCTGCTCCCAGCCTCGGTGGTATCAAGGGCTTTTCTTGATTCAGGGACAGCTGAGCCCGGCTCTCCTCTCATCCTCCCTTCTGCTCCACGCAGGCTTCCTGCAGTGCCAAAAATGACATATGGATTGAGATGTTATGTGTGTGTGTGTTCACCAGATTAGAGTCTGCCACCCCTAACCACTGCTCTTAACCAGTACACCATGCTGACTCTTCACCAAGCTGATGGGAAGGATAACCAAAAAATACCAAAAGAGGATCTGTGCTGGCAGCGACAGACCAAGAAAAGGATCTTGGGGTGGTAGTGGATAGCTCCATGAAGATGTCAACCCAGTGTGTGGCGGCTGTAAAAAAGGCAAATTCCATGCTGGCCACAATTAGACAGGGAATATAGAATAAAATTGTTGCTAACATACTACCCTTGTACAAATCTATGATGAGACCACGCTTGGAATACTGTGAACAGTTCTGGTCACCACACTTAAAATACTGCAAAGCTTGAGAAGGTGCAAAAAAGAGCAAGCAAAATGATCAGGGGGCTAGAGCAACTGCCCTATGAGGAGCAGTTAAAACACTGAGGGTTGTTTAGCTTGGAAAGAAGGCAGATAAGGGGAGGCATGATAGAGGTCTGGTCTCTCTCCCTCTCTCATAATACTAAAACATGGAGTCATCTGCTGAAGCTGGAGGGTGACAGAGTCAAAACAGATCAAAGGAAGTATTTCTTCACACAACGCATTGTCAAACTGTGGAACTCCCTGCCCCAAGATGTGGTGATGGCTACCAACTTGGAAGTCTTTAAGAGGGGAGGGGACACATTTATGGAGGATAGGGCTATCCATGGCTACTAGTCAAAATGAATACTAGTTCTGATGAAGGGAATGTCTGATATTAAGGTCTAATATATATCCATAATCTAGAATTTAGTCATAACCATTCTGACATTGAGGCCTAGACATATCCAGAACGCTTTGCATGAACTGTACAACGTATTCTTATTCTGTTACAATATTCCTGTTGGAACAAATAAGTGTATTTCTGGGAAATGTATTTGGCAGTAGTTGTAGCTAGGACTGGAGCCAGGGCCTGCCAAGAGGTCAACTTGACATTCAGGCTGCTAGCCATTCCTAATAAGAAATAGTATAAACGGATGAAATGTAACAGACGGAACGTTGTTTACTGAATAGTATAAAATACCCAGTTGCTTATCATCTTATTGAGGGAGACCTGTTTTAGACCTCTCTCCCATTACAGATGTTATATGTCTAACTGTTGTGTCTTGTTATGTTATTTTCCTGGATATGCATTAGATTCTTTATGAAAAGCTGTTTCTCTAGAATTTAGGGTTTCTCTGAATCCATTCTTAAATAAAATTAGACTCAGCCTGGAGAAAACCCACTTCACTGATGCACACCTATTCTCTCCAGTATCAGAGGAGCATGCCTATTATATTGGGTGCGGTGGAACACAGGCAGGATGGTGCTGCGGCAGTCGTCTTGTTTGGGGGCTTCCTAGAGGCACCTGGTTGGCCGCTGTGTGAACAGGCTGATGGACTTGATGGGCCTTGGTCTGATCCAGCATGGCTTTTCTTACGTTCTTATGAGAAAGTAAGAGGAAAAGGCAGGTGAGAAAAATCCCTTCACTTCAAATCATTACACTGACTATTCCATATCAAAGGATGCAGCAATATTGGGCCTCTAGAGGCACCTGGTTGGCCGCTGTGTGAACAGACTGCTGGACTTGATGGGCCTGGGTCTGATCCAGCATGGCTTTCCTTATGAGAAAGTAAGAGGAAAAGGCAGGCGAGAAAAGTCCCTTCACATCAAATCATTACACTATTCCATATGAAAGGATGCAGCAATATTGGGCCTCTAGAGGCACCTGGTTGGCCGCTGTGTGATGCATCCCTATTCTCTCCAGGATCAGAGGAGCATGCCTATTATTTTGGGGGCGGTGGAACACAGGCAGGATGGTGCTGCTGCAGTCGTCTTGCTTGGGGGCTTCCTAGAGGCACCTGGTTGGCCACTGTGTGAACAGACTGCTGGACTTGATGGGCCCTGGTCTGATCCAGCAGGGCCTTTCTGATGTTCTTATGAGAAAGAAAGAAAGAGGAAAAGGCAGGCGAGAAAAGTCCCTTCACATCAAATCATTACCCTATTCCATATCAAAGGATGCAGCAATATTGGGCCTCTAGAGGCACCTGGTTGGCCGCTGTGTGATGCATCCCTATTCTCTCCAGGATCAGAGGAGCATGCCTATTACCTTGGGTGCGGTGGAACACAGGCAGGACGGTGCTGCTGCAGTCGTCTTGTTGGAGGGCTTCCTAGAGGCACCTGGTTGGCCACTGTGTGAACAGACTGCTGGACTTGATGGGCCTTGGTCTGATCCAGCATGGCTTATCTTACATTCTTATGAGAAAGAAAGAGGAAAAGGCAGGTGAGAAAAGTCCCTTCACATCAAATCATTACACTATTCCATATCAAAGGATGCAGCAATATTGGGCCTCTAGAGGCACCTGGTTGGCCGCTGTGTGATGCATCCCTATTCTCTCCAGGATCAGAGGAGCATGCCTATTATTTTGGGGGCGGTGGAAAACAGGCAGGACGGTGCTGCTGCAGTCGTCTTGTTGGGGGACTTCCTAGAGGCACCTGGTTGGCCCCTGTGTGAACAGGCTGCTGGACTTGATGGGCCTGGGTCTGATCCAGCAGGGCCTTTCTAATGTTCTCATGCTCGATTTTGTAGGGTTTGGGAGACAGCAGCCGACTGCCCAGAAACAAAAAGCAGAATGTGAAGGGCTGAGCTCAGTCTCCAAGAAGAGGCGCTTCCAGAGAGCAAGAGGGAAAACTCTTTGGAAAATGAAGCCCTCTGGTTAATAATCACAAGGGAATATTATTGCTTTTCTATAAAGTGTGTGTGTGTGTGGGGGGGGTAAATCCTCTCTGCAACACCCCAAATGATCGCCCCTCCCGGACTATTCCACTGTGAAAAGCAGGGAGGTATTTTCCAAAGGAAATCTTCTTTTACTGCTCACCTCTTTTTAAAAATAATAATAATAATAAAATCCTCCGGTCCTGCCCCGTCTCTCCTTCGCAGAACTGCATTAGCCAACAACCAGGCACCTGGGACAGGGGATCAGGAAGTGACTGTGGCGAATCAGGTGGTCTTCCTGGTTGACGCCGCTCTAGGAATGCTGACTCCTTCCCTTTAACCCTTAGACTGACTAAGGGCAAAAAAGCTTGCTCTCCAAAAATGTCATGGAGAAGCTTCTGGCCGGGCTCACTGGCTTGAGCCACGCAGAGCATTTCCCAGGCTGCTCCACCCCAAGAGAAGAGGGGAGGAAAAAAAAGGCACCGCTGTACCGCTATCAAAGGATAAGGAACTTAGTACAGGAGCGAAACGTACAACGTGGTGCAAAAGGACAAACTTTAAGTGCTGCAAAAATTCCCAGGTTCACAAAGTGTCCATACAATTGTCGAAGGCTTTCACGGTCAGAGGTCATTGGCTCCGCAGACTGGGCCAACCTGAGAAATCAGCAGTGGCTGAACATGGACTGACCCAAACAGGACACAGGGTCTTATTCCAAGACCCTGAAAGACTGGACAATTCTACCAGCTATTTTGTCAGATTGCACAGAGAAGCCATAAACATCAGCACAACTTTAACAGAAAAGGAGAGAGTTTAAGAATGAATAAGGCTTGGCTTCCTGTCTTGAAAACCTCCAGACTAACAAAGACTACAGTCAACAATAGCCATGCAGATTAGCTTTGGATTTCACATGTTAACAGATCACTTCAGGATACAGTGGGTCCATATCAACATACCACACCCTCATTAGCACATTATCTTGATACTTACAGGACAGTGGTTAGCACATTACCTTTGTTACTTTTTGCAGGACAATGATTCAGCTCAAACCCAACCCCTTTTTTGACTATATATTACTCTTCCTACACACTTGACACTGAGAGACACTGTCCTTCAGTGTCACTCCTCTGAAGATGCCGGCCACAGCTGCTGGCGAAACGTCAGGAAAGAAAATACCAATACCACGGTTACACAGCCCGTGCCAATAAAGACCTTCAATTTTTTAAATCCCTCCCCTGATGAGAATAAGATTCTAATCCTGACAAGGATTAAATGGTCAGAATCTACAGAAATTGAATTGTTCAATATCCTCCAATCTGACTTATTGTCCAAATTAAAGATGTCCATAATTGGCTCTTCCTCTCATGAGGAGGTGCTAATAGCCTTTTCTCAAGTTATAGAGCAATGTAGCTCTATAGCCAAACCGATACGTAAAATTACTTTTGAAACATCGACCTGGTTTGATCATGAATGTTTAACTCAAAAAAGGAATTTGCGATCGGTTTTTGGGAAATCTAGGAAATTAGGCCAAACAATCGATATGGAGCAATATTTATCGTCCAAAAAAGCTTATCAGGAATTAGTGGTTAATAAAAAGAAAGCCTATTATCAAAAAAGATGGGACCAGCTCTTTTTATCTCTGAAATCAAGTGACAGTAAAATCTTTTGGAGAACAATTTCTTGTCTATTAAACAACAAACCCTCTCCTGACTCAGGTATTATGCCTCAAGTATGGGTTGATTATTTTTCTAACGTCTTTGGCCATGCTGTGGTCCCTCCATTTGATAATGACGAAATTATTCCCGCAAATATCCCTCCATGGCATGCAGTAAGTAGGGAAGAAATTATGACCCTAATTTCTAAACTAAAAAGCGGTCGAGCACCAGGTCCTGATGGGCTCCCTGTCGAACTTTTTAAGAAATATGCTGACTGGTGGGCTCCACTACTAGCCAGTCTTTTTACATCAATTGATCATTATGGTATCCTTCCTGATTCATGGCTGAACTCAATATTAATGCCAATCTATAAAAAGGGAGACCCCAATCTACCGGGAAATTATCGTCCTATTAGCTTGCTATCAGTACTGGGCAAGTTATATGCTAGACACCTTGAGACCCGCCTTTCGGAGTGGTCTCAAGCTAAATCCATTATTGGCCCAGAGCAAATAGGATTCACTAAGAACAAATCATCTTTAGATCACTGTATCGTTTTATCCTTTCTTGTGGAAAAATACATGAAGATAGGTGGGGGGAAACTGTTTGCAGCTTTCATAGACCTAAAAAGTGCTTTTGACTCTATTCCTAGAGAGAAACTGTGGGACAAATTGTCAAATCTAGGAATTGACCCCAGGCTGCTAATACTTTTAAAGAAATTACACTTAAATACCACCTGCCAAGTTAAATACTCACCTAATGGTGGACTGACTAAGAAAATCTTTTCAAAGAGGCGTTAAACAAGGGTGTGTTTTAGCTCCCCTACTTTTTAATATTTTTCTTTCTGATCTAGCGCAGTCATTGGGTTCAGTTAATGGTCATCCACCTAAATTAGGGTCCCAGTCTTTACCTCTACTTCTTTATGCGGATGACACCGTCATTCTTTCTTTCACTAAAGTAGGCCTCCAACGATATTTAGATGCTTTTAATATTTATTGCCATTTTAATTTACTTTCTATTAACTCCTCCAAATCAAAAGTAGTGGTATTTTCCAAAAAATGGTCCTCATACAAATGGCACATTGGGAAGGATTCAATTGAACAAGTTAAAAGCTATAAGTATTTGGGAATTACTTATAACTATAATCTCAATTGGTCTATACATCGACAAAATACTATTAAAGCCACCAGGATTTCCTTAAATCAACTCAAGCAGTTTTTCTACGCGAAGGGGAATCAGTGTGTTCCTGCAGTGATAAAAATCCTGAATTTGAAAATATTCCCCCAACTTCTGTTTGGAGTTCCCTTATGGCTTGGAACTCTTAATCAAGAAGTGGAGAACATCCAAGCCATATTTCTTAGACAAATATTGGGGATACCTAAATGTGTCTCATATTTCACAATTTGTTATGAAACTGGGCAAAACTTGATTGCCACCAAAGCCTGGATTCAAACAATAAGATATTGGCTCAAATTATATTTTCAAACTGAGCCAAGTTCCCTTTTATATTTCTTGAAAAGTGAACTTCATTATTTCTCATGGGACATATTGATTAGATCTAGACTCTGTCAAATTGGAATTGATTTAGATAATCTTGCTCTGGCCAATGAATCTTACATCTTTAAAAGAATCAAGCAACGTCTCCTTGATGTAGAATTGCAGAATTTTAACCCAGCTCTTCCCCCCATCTGCTCTCCGGCGGCCCTAGGCCTTAATAATGGATCGGGTAAAATGGCTAGGTATCTAGATAACCTAGAGATACCTTCTCAACGCCGCGCTTTTCTATTAGCTAGGGTTAATGCATTCCCATATAGGATGCTCTTAGGCCGATACCTCCAGATCCCTAGACATGAACGCCTATGCACATGCGGTTTAAACTTGTTAGATACAATTGACCACATCCTTTTAGATTGCCCCTTCTATGTGACTCTGCGGGATAAACTGCTATCTACTTTGCTCCAGTACAAGACATACAGGAGTAATGAAGTGAAATGCAAATTTCTTTTGAGTGACCATGATCCCAAAATTACTGCTACCGTGGCTGAATTTCTTACAGGAGTTCTTAAAGAACAAGAAAAGTTTTATTAACCTGACTTTAACTTATATGTATTGCCCTTTGGAGGTATTTTGTTGTTGTTTTTTCTATCTCTGTCTTTGGTATGCCAATAAAGGTTAATGAAATGAAATGAAATGAACCTACGAGAACCAATGTCCATACAATTAATACACCAACAATAAAGATAAAAATAGTGGCTATATACAAAATCATGAAGTAACAAAGTACAATTTCATGAAATAAGGGAACTTTCTCATAAGAGAAGACTTTCTTCTGGACTGATTTGGCGGGAGAGCTGTTTCTCACCCCCCCCCCATCCCCATGATGTGCATGGAAGAGAGATGTGCATGGCTTTAAGGTCTGGGGATCCAATTCTTCTCTGACCACAACTTTTTTGTGGTATGTCTGGAAGGCTGACGATGCAGCAAAGCAGGTCTATGTCCGCTCAGAGTCTGGCTGGCGACCTTCCTACCTGAGCTGCCCCATCCTTCACTGACCGCGGGGCTCGACTACATGTCCTCTGAGGTCCCTTCCAACGCTCTGTTTCCAGCCCTGCCCTTGACTGAAAAATCCCCTACTCAGGAGCTTGGTCCACTTGCGGTGGAACCAGAAATTCAAATCTGGTGCAACACAAACAGTGCTCTTGGTGTGTTAGTGTGAGAGAGGGTTATGTCTATATGGTGACATAATGCATGGCTCAGTCATACCACAGTGGTGTAGCTCCAACTGCTCCTTTGGGATCACCATGAATGTCAGCAGTGTGTGTGTTCAGTGCCGTCAAGTCGCTTCCGACTCATGGTGACCCTATGAATGAAAGTCCTCCAAAATGTCCTGTCTTTGACAGCCATACCGCTGGATTATTGTTTTATTTTCTAAAGGACAAACTAACACGTCTGTCCCTTTGCAGTGAACATCCATTGCAATGAGCATCCAACTGCAAAGAGGAAGCCGATTCTCCGTCCATTATTTCACTGTCAGGGGACAGCTAGAGCCTGCTTGTTAGTTTACATTTCAAGGATGGGGCACAGCGAATGGAGCCAGCTCACACATGCACATGGTCATGGCGCTGGTAGTCCCACATTCCCCCCTCTTTTACAAGTCTGGTCTGTGGCTCAGTGGCAGAAGAAGAGTTGGTTTTTATATGCCGGCTTTCTCTGCCACTTAATGGAGAATCAAACCGGCTTACAATCACCTTCCCTTCCCCACAACAGACACCCTGCGAGGTAGGTGGGGCTGAGAGAGTGTGACTAGTCCAATGTCACCCACCTGGCTCCGTGTGGAGGAGTGGGGAAACAAATCCAGCTCACCAGATTAGCCTCCGCCGCTCATGTGGAGGAGTGGGGAATCAAACCCAGTTCTCCAGATCGACTCCACCGCTCCAAACCACCGTTCTTAACCACTACACCACACCGCCGGCTCTCTGAGTTTCTGCTTGGCATGCAGAAGGTCCCAGGCTCAATCCCCCGGCAACTCTGATTCTGGGCTCATTTCGAAGTGGGTGACATGAAAGAATCAGCCTGAGACTCTGGCAGAGAAACAGATCAAGTATTCGGCTGACAGGTTGTGGCAGCTGTCAAACAAGGCAGCGAGTTTGCCGTGAAGTTCCTGGCCTATTTATTACAGGGTTGCCAACCCTCCTGGATCAACTGTGAGTCTTCTGGGATTTAGATTTTCATAGCCTTGCAAAGCGGTTGATCTGCCACTGAGCCGTGGCCCCCCCAGAGGAAATGGCTACTTTGGAGGATGGACTTTATGGCATTATATCTTTCCTTGGTCCCTCCCCAAACCCCACCCCCCTAGGTTCCCAGATATTCTTCCAAGCCCTGGGATCATGCCTGGTGCAATTGAAGAGGAAAGGTAGGCCAATGGCTCTTCTGGAGAATTAATACAAGGCTGTCCCAAGGAGGGTGTCAGAGCCCCAGAAAGACCGAATAGTAGAGCAGGGACCAGTGAAACAGCTGAAATTCATGTAGCCCTGTTATGGGAACATTGCCCCCGTTCAAACATTTTTCCAGTTTGCAAGTGGGGTTAATTTAAAAATTGTTTGGCTACAACTGAAGGTAGAAATGGAGAAATGGTGCTTTTCCTTGCTGGGAAATTCCATTAGGCCAAAGGTTTCCTGGAATGTACCCTGGTAACCTGCCACCATTGTTCAGGACCTCCTGAGAACATCTAGACTGACCCACTGAAAAGTTCATCTTCCAGATCCGTACTAAAGCTGTTATGGAATAACTTATAACCAACCTGGTAGTACCTGTGCAGTCTAGCACATGGGGATGAGATTAAGAGAAATATCCCAGAGAAATAGGTTGTACTAAGCAAAGCAAAAAAAAAAGTCTTTATAAAAATGTTTACTGTAAAAGAGAGGGGGAAGGAAAGGGTGGTTGGATTCAATAGAGGGGTGGTGAAAAATGCCAAAATAATATACAGAGACAAGCACCCAGCTTCAACAATATTCAAATGAAAGCAATACAGTTGCACTAACTAAGCCAAACATGTTACCTATGCTATAAATGGATCCTCAGAACATGTGCAGAGTTCCTTGCAGTAACAAAAAGTCAAAGTCCTTAAGCCCCACTCCCTATGGACCTAGCCCCCACTGAAGACTGAAAATTGAAGACAAGTGGAAATCCCAAATGTCCCACTATTTATGCTAAGTGAACCTGGACCTAAGCCAGCTTCCATTCTGAGAATGACAAGTGGATTTCTCCAATCCCATGCGAATCCTTATCTCTGATGTCAGAGGCTACTTTTAGCAGTTGGAGCCATATACAGTATAGTCCCACCTCCATCAAGCACCTGGTAATGGTCCAAAGAGGATCATCCTTTGTCCAAAAGGGATTAATAATACATTTTATTTCTATCCTGCCCTCCTGTAGCAAAAACCATGTTCAGCGAGGCAAACATCATGGAGTATACAACAATAACAAGGCATATAAGACAATACATAATGACATAGATTTAAAACTATTGCATAAAATTAAAATATGCTGAATAAAAAATAGTTCTAAACTATCTTGATGGCACCGTTTATCCCTATAAGGAGTGATGTTGTTCCAGCAGCTGTCATTCAATCATCTTATCTGATGTCATGCTTCAGGAAGAAGAGGGAGATGGACCAGGAAGGGGAATAGAGAGAGGGGAGGAGAAGGTAAATAAAAATGGAGAGGGTAGAGGGAGAGGAGGATGGAAAGAATAGGGGAAGGGAAGGGACAAGGAGGGGGAGAGGAAGGCCAGCTGCTGATGTAACCGTTGCTGCCCTTAACCATAGGTCTGTGGAACATCTCCCTCTTACACACCCTGCAGAACTGTGCTAAATCCCTCAAGGGCACGACTCATTAGGCAGAATTCTACCAGGCTGGGGCCATGGCTGAGAAGGCCCTGACCTGGTTGAGGACAGCTGGATGTTCTTAGGGCCAAGGGATCACCAACAGATTTTTCTCAGCAGATCATAATGCTCTTAGAGGGGGACATATGGAGAAACAGTCCCGCAGATACAATGGTCCCAGACCATTAAAAGGGCTCTGAAGGTTAACATCAATACCTTGAACTTGGTCCAGAATTCAATCTGGAGCCAGTGCAGCTGGCAAAGCACTGGTTGAATATGTGCTCATCAAGGGGTCCCCGGTCAGGACCCATGCCACTGAATTCTGGACCATTTGCAGTTTCCAGATCAGTTTCAAGAGCAGCCCTATGTAGAACGAGTTCCAGTAGTCCAGCCTAGAGGTGACTGTTGCATGGATCACTGTGGCAAGGTTGGGATGGTCCAATGTGGAATGGAAGTGAAGAGCTCATCCTTTAGGGGTCCCAGATCCCAGATGCTCTAGGCGGTACTCTTCAGCCTTAGCAAGGCAGGGGAGGAGGGAGTCTGTGGAGGGCTGTGTAGTGTTCTGGATGGGTCTTGTCAGGCCCGATTCATAGCTAGGCAGGCACTCAAGAAATCGTACACATCTAATTTGTCTTCACTGTTGAAGATTTAGGGCAGATTCCTTCTCCTGAACAGAGGTTTTGGGAAGGGAGAATGAAGAACTGGGGCAAATAGTGGTAACAAGGCAGGAACTTTGGGAATTACAACAACTGCACATAGCTATATTATTCAGGACAAGATTGTTAAGTTTATAAGGCATTTTGTATCTGTTATTTTGGAATCCATAACAATTACTTCGGAGAAAATCTTGTTAATTATTATAAATGGTATAGTTTACAGTAAAATAGCTAATTAAGTTGGCAAGTTAATTTTTTTAAACATATTTTATTAATTTTTTTCAAACAAACATATAATCACACATACATTCATACAGTTTATACTCCTTCAGAGTCTGTTCATCTTACATCTCAATAATTTTTCATTGCCCTTATAGTTCACAAAATAATTTCCTTCTAAGCTAATTATGAGATGATATAAATCTAAATATTATTCCTACAGATCTATCCCCATTGTTGAACATAATCAAAATAGCCTTCCCATTTTTGTAAAAATTCATCAGTTGACCTCTCTTTTATCATATTAGTCAGCTTAGCCAACACAGCAAATTCTTCCATTTTCTGTCGCCACCTTTCCACATCTGGAAAGTTGGCAAGTTAATTTGTATGTGCCTCTTCGTTATACGTAGCCATCAGAATGGCTGACTAGGCTCAAACACCCACTCTGCCAAAGAAGGTTGCTGGCGTACCTTGGCTCAGTCACAGTCAGACCACCTAACAGGATTGTTGTGATTATAAAGGAGAACACAGGAGAACAAAGTCAAATGCTATCAGTCCACACTGGGGAGAAAGGCAATACAAACAGGGAAGATGGATTATATCATCTCCTTCACAAAACAATGGGGATTTAAGAACCTCTCTGAGGTATCAGAGACAGTGTAGTGCAGTGGCCAGAGGGTCTGACTAGGCTTTAGGACATCCAGGTTTGAATCCGACCTCTAACAATGCAATTTCCTGGCTGACTCTGGGCCACTCACTCATTCTGAGGATAGCCTGCCTGCCAGGCATTGTCATTTAGAGTTTTTGTACAATTTATTATAAAATGTGATTTGTTTGTCATACCATGTGAAGACATCTTATGCAAGGATGTCACAGACCTTTGGGGTTAATAGATTATCTTCTTTAGGACCTGGTTGTCTACCTCAGTTTCTCCTTTCACCATATTTAATGATAGTTTGATTAGTGAATGAGCAGTTTTGCCTCCTGCCTAGACAGTGGCAACTATACTGGATGAACAAATGGCCAGGGCAACCATCCTTTTTGCCAAACTGTATCCAACATTTTATTTCTAACAAACATCATACCTCATCTAGATTCCCCAAAAGGGCTTACATTGTTAGGATAAAATGGAGGAGAGGAGAACAACAACCATCTTAAGATACACCTAGTGAGCAAAGCTGTTTCCCCAGTTCAAGCATTTACGTAGTTATTATCACACCCCACCGTATGGATTCATTGATGGGCTTTTAGCTTGGTATTCTAAGCAAAACTCATTGCACACTCCAAGCATTTATACGGTTTCTCTCCAGCGTGGATACGTTGATGGGCCCTAAGCTCTTGACTCCGAAGAAAGCTCTTTCCACACTCCAAGCATTTATATGGTTTCTCCCCAGTGTGGATTCGTCGATGAGCAGCTAGGTTGTCACTGCAAGCAAAGCTCTTTCCACACTCCAAGCATTTATACGGTTTCTCTCCAGTGTGGATACGTTGATGGGCCCTAAGCTCTTGACTCCGAAGAAAGCTCTTTCCACACTCCAAGCATTTATATGGTTTCTCTCCAGTGTGGATACGTTGATGGGCCCTAAGTGCTTGACTCCGAAGAAAGCTCTTTCCACACTCCAAGCATTTATATGGTTTCTCTCCAGTGTGGATACGCTGATGGACCCTAAGGTCTTGACTCCAAAGAAAGCTCTTTCCACACTCCAAGCATTTATATGGTTTCTCTCCAGTATGGATAGGTTGATGGGCCCTGAGGTCTCGACTCCGAAGAAAGTTCTTTCCACACTCCAAGCATTTAAATGGTTTCTCTCCAGTGTGGATACGCCGATGGACCCTAAGCCCGTGACTCCGAAGAAAGCTCTTTCCACACTCCAAGCATTTATATGGTTTCTCTCCAGAGTGGATAGGTTGATGGGCCCTAAGCTCTTGATTTCGAAGAAAGCTCTTTCCACACTCCAAGCATTTATAAGTTTTCTCCCCAGTGTGGATACGTTGATGGGCAAGTCGCTGTGAATGCTGAGCAAAGCACTTTCCACAATTCAAGCATTTATATGGTTTCTCCCCAGTGTGGATTCGTCGATGAGCAGCTAGGTTGTCACTCCAAGCAAAGCCCTTTCCACAATCCAAGCATTTATATGGTTTCTCTCCAGTGTGGATACGTTGATGGACCCTATGCTCTTGACTCCGAAGAAAGCTCTTTCCACACTCCAAGCATTTATATGGTTTTTCCCCAGTGTGGATTCGCTGGTGGACAGTAAGTTGTAAACTTTGAGCAAAGCTCTTTCCACACGCCAGGCACTTATGTGTCTCCTTTGTGTGGATGTGCTGATTGGCAGGAAGGTCTCCCTTCCAACCAAAGTTTGTTCCACTGGTGAAGAATTTATCAGGTTTCTTGCTTGTGTTAATTCTTTCGTCTGTATCAAGCACCTGGTATTCAATACCCTGAGAAATACAGCATTCATTCCCCTTCTTACGTTTTGTTCCAGAGTTTCCTTTCTGCTGTTTTTTATCGAATACGACATGATGTGGTTCTCCATTAGGCTTATCCTGGGGACCATCCCCCTCTGGAATAAAGAGAAAACTGTAATTCATAATGACAGAACTAGAATCATTTGAAGAAGAAACAAATCCTGCCATGTATTAATCAGTAGTTAATGCTTCCTTGGAGAGTAGTTCCATCAGACAAGGTAGTCCGGTGGCACCTCCATGTTTAGAGACAGTATCTTTCCATAGAGGGATGCTTTGGATCTGCTCCTCTTCTTGTGGACCTTCCAGGGGCTATTAGTGGCCACTGTGGGAAACAGAAGGCTGGCCTAGAGGGATCACTGGCAAATCTCCTGTATTCAAACACAGACCTGACTGCATTCATCGGAGAGTGAGTTTGGGGCACAACTATACACCTCAACTATAGAAACCCCACCTGAGCTCCAAACTTAGAAAACTCACTGTACTCTCCACCCCCAGATATGTTCGGCTTCTCAAGCCCTATGTTGTCGCCCTGCCTGTACAGCTGAGGTAGGTGGTGACTAGAAACTGGGCTTTTTCAGAGGTGGGCCCTCATCTGGAGAATATCTCCTTCAAAGAGCGCCTGGAGCTTACCTTCCTATCTTTTCAGAGCTGGGCCAAAACATTTCTTTCCAACCAGGTTTTAACTTAGGGGGTTATCAATTTAGCTCTTTTATGGTCTTCTAACCTGAGGACTGTTCTTGGAAGAGGTTTGAGGTAATTCAATGGCTGTTTTATGCTATTCTTGTGCTCCTGGCTTTTTTAATTGATCATTTAGGTTGTAGTTAGGATTTTATGCTAATGGAAGGCTTCAAGAGGGGAGTGGACATGTTCATGAAGGATAGCCATCCATGGCTACCAGTCAAAATGAACGCTGGTCAGATGCCTGCCTATTATCTCTAGTATCAGAGGAGCATGCCTATTATATTAGGTGCTGTGGAACTCAGGCAGGATGCTGTTGCAGTCATCTGTGGGCTTCCTAGAGGCACCTAGTTGGCCACTATGTGAACAGACTGCTGTACTTGATGGGCCTTGGTCTGGTTTTTCGTATGTTCTTATCTTGACAGGCTGGAGAATTGGGCTAAAACCAATAAAATGCATTTCAACAGAGATAAATGTAAAGTTCTACATCTAGGTAGGAAAAATCAAAGGCATAATTATGGGATGGGGGAGACTTGTCTCAGCAGTAGTGTGTGCAAAAAGGATCTTGGGGTCTTAGTAGACCAAACACTGAACATGAGTCAGCAGTGTGATGCTGTAGCTAAAAAGGCAAATGGAATCCTGGGCTGTATCAACAGAAGTATAGTGTCCAGATCAGACGAAGTGATGATATCGCTTTACTCTTCTCTGGTTAGACCTCACCTAGAGTACTGCGTTCAGTTTTGGGCACCCCAATTTAAGGAGGATGTAGAATAGCTGGAACGTATCCAAAGGAGGGCAACAAAGATGGTGAGGGGTCTAGAGACCAAGTCCTATGAGGAAAGGTTGAAGGAGCTGGGTACGTTTAGCCTGAAGAGGAGAAGGCTGAGAGGGGATATGACAACCATCTTCAAGTACTTGAAGGGCTGTCATATAGAGGAGGGGGCTGAGTTGTTTTCTGTTGCCCCAGAATGTCAGACCAGAACCAATGGGTTGAAATTAAATCAAAAGAGTTTCCGTCTAGACATTAGGAAGAATTTTCTAACCATTAGAGCAGTTCCTCAGTGGAACAGGCTTCCTCGGGAGGTGGTGAGCGCTTCTTCTCTGGAGGTTTTTAAGAAGAGGTTGGACAGCCATCTGTCAGCAATGCTGATTCTATAACCTTAAGCAGATGATGAGAGGGAGGGCATCTTGGCCATCTTCTGGACATGGAACGGGGGTCACTGGGGAGGTAGTTGTGAGTTTCTTGCATTGTGCAGGGGGTTGGACTAGATGACCCCGGTGGTCCAACTCTATGATTAGTTTCTGAGAGCTGATGAGATCGGGCTAACCTGGTCCATCTCAATCACAGCTGAGGTCCTTCTAAGAAGGAAGGACTTCTGTATTCAGTATCTGTGAATCAAAGGAGAAGGCAGCCTTACCCAGAGAAGCCACATTCTGACAATTGTCCTCCATGACTTCCTTGTGAAGTCTTCTTTGGTCCGGATCCAGCAGAGCCCACTCATCCTCGGTGAAATGAACAGACACCTCCTCAAAGGTCACCAGACCCTAGAAAGAGAAAGGGAAAAAACCCTCTATATTCACAGGTAATGTAAGAATTCTTCCCATTCTAAGGTGAATCCAAAGGGAAAAGAGTAGATTTGTGTGCCCTGCAGGAATATCAAGTGAGTTAAGCATCGGTGTGCGTTAGCAGCAGGGCAAGGAAGCCAGGGCACTAGGTCCTTATTCAGTACAGGAAGGGCGCAAGGTATAGAGGGCAGGACACTTTCATTTCCAGGGTTAAAAAAGCAAAAATTAAAAATTAAAATATCAGTTATGAAGACAGAAAGCCAGCAGGGGTCAGGGGGCTATCCAGTGTGCTGCATGGAGTGTCACATATATGATTGCCTGCTGGACAGAAGTCATGGGTGTGTGCTTGGTGCAGGGAGCTCCTGGTTCTCAGGGAGCGAGTTCATTTCCTTGAGACAAAGATAGCTCAACTAGAGGAGCTGAGATAGGCAGAGAAGGGGTAAGGACTCCAGGGATAAAATAGTTGCATCCCAGTCCCAGGGTGACGGCTTCATGCTAGTTATGGATGATGGAGCCCTTGGTGAAGGAGGTCATCTCTCTGAGGTAAAGCAATGTGGTACCTTAGAAGGTAGTAGGAAATTCAATCCTTAGAAATGTAAACAGATGGGTTTCTGGTGGGTGCATGGACTGCATGGTGACTTGCCTGCCTGGTGCAAAGGTTGCGAACATTACCCATCATTTAGGTAGTCTGGTAGATAGTGCTGGGGAGGAGCCAGTGGTCGTGGTGCATCAATGTGGGGAAGTGTAGTCCAGAGGTCTTGGAATCCAAATTTAGGCTGATGGGCTGGAGACTAAAAGCCAGGAACTCCAAGGTAGCTTTCTCAGAAATTCTACCTGTTCCATGCGCAGGACCAGCTAGGCAGGCACAGTTGGGGAGTCTCAATGTGTGGATGAGATGGTGGTGTAAGGAGGAGGGCTTTAGGTTTGTTAGGAACTGGGCAACATTTTGGGACAAGCCAGGCTTATACAAAAGAGATGGGCTCCACTTGAACCAGGATGGTACCAGACTGCTGGCGCCTAACATAAAAACGGCGGCAGAGCAGCTTTTAAACTGAACTTGGGGGGAACGCTGACAGGAGCTGAGAAGCATCCAGTTCGGGCAAACTTAATGCAAATGGACAAAGGGGAAATTGCTTCTAATTGCCCACATGGGAATGGCATAGACATGAAAAGCGATGATAAATAAAGTGGGATAGCCACTTAAGGATGCCCAAGGGCACATGCCAGGCAAGTAGAAAGAGAGAGACAGTGTGGAGGTGTTCTTATGGTGATGCTAGAAGCCTCCAAGCTAAAATGGGGCAGAGTGCATGATTTTAAGGGAAAACACAGATATAGTAAGCATTACAGAAACCTGGTGGAGGGGAGAGAGCCAATGGGATACAGTCATCCCTGGTTACAAATTCTACAGAAATGACAGGGAAGGCCGTATTAGAGGGGGTGTTGCTACATACATCAAGGAAGGCATAGTGTCTAATAAACCAGAAACCATAAAAAGGGCAGACGTCCACAGAATCCTTGTGGGTGACGATTCAGTGCCCCAAAGGTAATTTAGTACTGGGGACATTCTATCATCCCCCTGACCAAAAGACAGACAATGAAATCAGGGAAGCATGAAAAGGTGATGAATTAGTAATAATGGGATACTTTAACTACCCTCATATTGACTGGATAAATGCATGCTCCAGTCAAGCCAAAGAGATAAAATTTCTAGACACCCTCAAGGACTGTGCCCTTGAACAGATGGTCATGGACCCAACCAGAGGGGAAGCGTTAGTGGACTTAATACTCTGTGGTGCTGCCAGCGACTTAGTGCAGACCCAAGAAATTACAGGCCAGTTAGCTTAATGTCTGTTCCAGAAAAACTGATGGAAAGTATTATTAAAGACAGAATTGTTAACAGCATAGAAGGGCAAGTCCTGCTGAGCAAAACCTAACATGGCTTCTGTAAAGGTAGGTCCTGTCTCACAAACCTTTTAGAGATTTTTGAGAGTCAATAAGCATGTGGACAGGAATGAGCCTGTGGACATTGTGTATTTGGATTTCCAAAAGGCTTTTGACAAAGTCCCACACCAAAGACAGCTAAGCAGACTTCATAGTCATGGGATAAGAGGACAAGTCCTCTTACAGACTGAGAGCTGGCTGAAAAATAGAAAGCAGAGAGTAGGAATCAATGGTCAGTTCTCCCAATGGAGGGACGTGAGCAGTGGGGTCCCTCAGGGATCTGCGTTGGGACCGGTGCTTTTCAACCTGTTCATCAATGACCTGGAGTTGAGTCTGAACATACTAGAAAGCAGGGTCATCCGCTGAAGCTGGGGGTGATAAAAACAGATAAAAGGAAGTATTTTTTCACACAACACATAGTTAAATTGTGGAACTTCCTGCCCCAGGATGTGGTGATGGCTGCCAACTTGGAAGGCTTCAAGAGAGGAGTGGACATGTTCAAGGAGGATAGGGCTATTCATGGCTACTAGTAAAAATGAATGCTAGTCATGATGCCTACCTACTCTCTCCAGTATCAGAGGAGCAAGCCTATTATATTAGGTGCTATGAAACTCAGGCAGGATGCTGCTGGAGTCACCTTGTCTGTGGGCTTCCTAGAGGCACCTTGTTGACCACTGGGTGAACAGACTGCTGGGCTTGATGGGCCTTATATAATAAACTTTTGACATTCAGGATTTGAACCTCCATCAGATGTTTTCGTTTTCTATCCAGTGAGCAGCACAGATAGCAGTCAAAGGAAAGAGATAGAAAGAGAGATTCTCCCTGGCCTAAGGAGGTGGGGAGAGGCACCCAGGGGCATGATCCAGAGTTCCACACTTACTCGATCTGGCTGCACAGAAGCTGCTTTCTCTCTGCCAGAAAGAGATGGCAAGGAAGGTACGATTGGTTTCATGGCACCACCTGCAAAGATAAAAAGGTAAATGGCATTCTATATTTTCTGAATACTTTGTTCCATGAGGGGAAATAAGATTCTCCTCTGCTTGTTTCATGGTTTCAACTATCCTTGCATCCTGATTTAAGAAAATGTTTTGCTTCCACATTTTGACAAATCCAATGTGTATACAGTTCTCATATACAAACGGGTTGTCTGTTTGTCCAGAATTCACAGAACTCAGAAGGAAGAACTCTGAAGTGGAAGGAACAGGCAGTCCTAAACCTAAGACAGAAATGCAGCTACTCAATCCCAGAATCTCATGGCATGTGGGCAAGACCGGAACATATGGAAAAGGCAGCCTTGCTATTGGTGAAGGAACAACAGTTAAGCTCTTGATACCCGAGCTAGGCAACATGGTGACAGATGCCACTGAGACATCATCTTTATTGTATTTGCATGCCTTCTTCTAGATTTTCCCTTGTTCCACAATCCCAGACCAACTGCATTATTTTGTCTTTCTAGGAATCTTTGTTGTTAAATTCAAATATTCTTATCCTGTCTAATACTGTTATCCTATCCTGTCATCCACTGGTTGCCAGATGTTCTCATCTAATCTGCTTACTGATTGTCTCTTTTATTATACATATGTTCTGCCCGGAGTCCTAGTTAGAAAGACAGAGTAGAAATGAAAATATGTTACTATTACTAATAACAAAGATATAATAGTTGTGATTGATGATAAGAATAACATAATATCATATTCATGGTGAATGATGAGCCCAGTGATGTCATAGTACCAAACATGAGTATTTACAGGACCATTTTTTGGACAAAACTTTTCATTCCCTGGCACTTAACACCCAGTCGGATACAACATAGTTTTGAAAGAACTGACTACCACCTTCCACCACCATCCTTTGAGGTCTGTCAACTCTGGATGCTCCTTGCCCTGTTGCAAACTGGGTAGCAAAAAGCTATTGGAAGTTACTACAGGATAAGAGCTTCTGAATGTTTATGGTTTTGTAACTCTTTCTATTGGCCCAAAGAACCATTTTCCCAATTTTTTACATTAACCATCAGTCATTTGAGTTTGGAAGCTTTGTCCTCAACTCCTTTACCGTATTCGTCCAATTCTCCTGCAGTGATTTTTAATCTTACCCAGAGAAGTTGGTCCGTGGAAATGCTCCTGCGCGATCCTCTCTTGCACCTGAAAAAGAAGCTGAGACACCAGAAAGGGGAGACTGATGAGAAAAGGAAGAGGAAACAGATGGGAGGGGGAATAGAAAACTGTGGATTTCGAGGGTACTTGATCATATCCTGTGCCACCCAACATTGCTTAGATGAATCTCTCTCACCTGCTGGTCCTGATTCTCGTCCTCTGCCTGGCTCAGGAGGAAGCCTTCTGCCAGGGCCACCGCCTGGGAACTGGTCTCCGGCCCGCATTCCCTGACCCAGCTCTGCATCTCTGGGGGCAGGACAGCCAAGAACTGCTCCAGGATCACCAGATCCAGCATCTCCTTCTTGCTGTGCCTTTCTGGCTTCAGCCACTGGAGGCAAAGATAGTGGAGTTGGCTACAGACCTCGCGGGGCCCTTCAGTCTCCTGGTAGTGGAAGTGCCTGAATTGCTGGCGCTGTACATCCAGAGGGAGGACATTACTGTCTTCCAGGCTCTTCTGTATGGTTCCTTCCCATAGCTCCAATCTGCTTCCAGCCTTGGTGGAGTCAGAGTCTTCTCTTGTTTCAGGGACAGCTGAGTTCCACTCTCCCCTCATCCTCCCTTGCTTTCCTTCACTGCCAGATTCTTCTACAAAAGAAAGTGATTTGGGGATTGAGATTTTATTTGTTTGTGTATGTGTACATATACATTTACACACACACACACACACACACACAGAGAGATGAGATCTGCATCTGAAGAGCTGAGTTCTAATTCACAAAAGCTCATAACAGAATCAGGTGTGTTGGCCTTCTGGACTTCTGGTTTATTTTGCTATGATAAACAAGTACTGGAATGAGTGGATAATTAGCAGAAGGGAGAAAGTAATGTCCTGTTAGAATGTCAAATTGGATCTGGGAGAAGCCGGTTCGAATCCCCACCTTGCCATGGAAGCTTGGTGGGTAACCTTAGGCCAGTCACCCACTCTCAGGCAGACTTAGCTTACAGGGTTCTTGTGAAGATAAAGTGGGCAAGGGGAGATTGTGGCATGCCATGCTGGACCCCACTGGGGGGAAAGTGGGGTATATATGAGATTTAAATGCAGACCAGGCTTAAAAGAGCAGCAGCAGCCTATAGAGCACACATTAGTAGGTTTCCTTTTTTTTTTTTTTTACCTTCTACCTTCCAGAGACCAAGCAGAAAGGCTTCCTAAAAAGGTCATCCACTGCTTAATAAAAGTGTTGGTAAACTATAGATTCCTGCGGTTTTCACCAACCAGAAAACCCCACATAGAAGCAGGATGCCAATTTACACAACAGTTGGGAAATTGGAAATTGGGAATAAGAAGGGGGATGGAGCTGCTTAGAGTCCAAGGGGAACTGGATGGTCCCAATCCTGCCGAAGACAACTGCAGAAGATCCAAACAGCAGCTGGACTGGATCATGGAAATCAGCGGAGCTGTGGAGGAGCCAGAAAAGAGAAAGGAAGCCCTGATTTTGAACTTGAAGGGCCCCGATCCCCTGATTAGTTTCATATATTTTCACCAGCTGTGCAGATTACAAATCTAAATATGGCAACAAGTCTAAAGAGAATTGAGTAAAAGCAAGCTTTTTGAAGGGCCTGTTTTAATTCAGGAGATGATCTTTACAGTGTGCTTTTAGTCTGGAAACTGTTAATCATTTTAAGCTGCTCAAGGACCTACGTTCTTAATCTGTGGTAGGGGAGGGGTGTGCTGGAGTTTAATTAATAACCATGAATCTGTTGGGTTTTTATTATATTTTGCTTTTTAAGCCACCTCAGGCAGATTCCCTGGCAAGGTAGCATAAAAATTCTCTACATAAACCAATATACTAATTGTGAAGTTGGCCAAATCTCAAGATACTTAAATCGTGACGGAAGCAGTGAATGGGCAACACAGATCTTTCTACAAACCTGAAAAAGGTCCCAGGTTTGCAGAAAATTTTGAAAACTAAAGAAAAATAATACAGGTGTGTATGTTCAAAACTCAAAAATGATAAAAGGAGTGCCTGTAGCCTTAAACAATGGATTCCCTCAGTGGCTGTTGCTTGGCCACCACAGCGCTCCAAGGCTAGGTTCTATCAGTAAAAGCAAGGGGCAGGGGCAGAGCCCTGTCCTGGTCTATCTTGGCCTTTGAGGAGGGCACTTTGGGGCCTGTCCTGGCTAGGGTTGCCAGCTCCAGGTTGGGAAATGCCTGGAGATTTTGGGGTGGACTCTCAGGAGGGAAGGGTTTCAGGAGGGGAGAAGCCTCAACTTTTACTCTCCAAAGCAGCCATTCCCTCCAGGGGAACTAGCATTGCCAACCTCCAGGTGGGTGGAGATCACAGGGCGTTACTACTGCTCTGCAGATGTCAGAGATCAGTTCCCTTGGAGAAGATGGCTCTTTTGGAGGGTGGACTCAAAGGCATTGTACCCTGCTGAGGTCTCTTCCTTCCCCAAACCTTGCCCTTCCAAGGCTTCACCCCCAAATTTCCAGGCATTTCCCAACTTGGCGGTGCCAACCCTGAGGAGAAACGATATTTGGAAGAGCTGTTATGATGCCAGAAGATCTCAAGGCCTCACCTAGTTATTGGCAACCAAGGAAGGAAGCAGAAAAGGGGGAGAAGCTATGGGGGTTTTCAGGAAAGGGAATACAGTGAGGGAGGGAGCAATGAGGTGCCTCCTGCATGTCCTTGCCGGTTTCCACTCGTAAATCTGTCTGTTTGTCATACAAGAAAGAAAAACTAGGCAGACCTCTTTCAGAGTTTGTGGCTGATTTGAGAAACCCAAGGCTGACTTTCGACAACTTGGTGACACGTCAAGATGAGACTGGATTGTCCTAGGTATCCGTGACAGGAAGAGGAGAGGCAGATTTCTAGCAATGAAAATCTTGCATTGGCAGACACCACCAAAGTGTGCCAATCCACACAAAGCACTCCAGAAAATAAACGTTTGCTGGTAAATAATACTAGAACACGGGGTCATCTGCTCAAGCTGGAGGGCGAGAGATTCAAAACAGATAAAAGGAAGTATTTTTTCACACAGCGCATAGTTAAACGGTGGAACTCCCTGCCCCGGGATGTGGTGATGGCTGCCAGCTTGGAGGGCTTTAAGAGGGGAGTGGACATATTCATGGAGGAGAGGGGTATTCATGGCTGTTAGTTAGAATGGATGCTAGTCATGCTGCATACCTATTCTCTCTAGTATCAGAGGAGCATGCCTATTATCTTGGGTGCGGTGGAACACAGGCAGGATGGTGCTGCTGCACTCGTCGGTGGCTTCCTAGAGGCACCCGGTTGGCCCCTGTGTGAACAGACTGCTGGACTTGATGGGCCTGGGTCTGATCCAGCAGGGCCTTTCTGACGTTCTTAGGAGTGAAAAGACAGAATTGCATCATCTTCAGTAAGCCACAGAAGAGTGGAGAGGAGGGCCCTCCAAAAATCCACGTTGCCTCTCACAGAACAGCAAGGATAAGATCCCTGCAGGCCTTCTGGAAACCCGCCAGCACCACAACAAAGCCAGGCTGGTGGGAAGGATTGCAACCAAATGCCCAAAGAGCATCGATTTTGCTAGAGTTTGCAAACAGCAGCCGAGTGCACGGAAAACAGCACAAAGGGGCCTATGCAGGCAGAGCTCAGCTTCCAGAGGAGCTTCCAGAGAGCAAGTGGGAAAGCTCTTCGGAAAATGCAACCCGCTGTTAATAATCTTAAGGGAATATTATTGCTTCCCTATGGAGTCTGGAGAGTCCACTCTCAAAACCAGGTAGGCATTTTGCAAAGAAAAAATTCTTGTATCGCTTACCTGTTTCTTTTTTTAAAAAACAACAACAACTACTCATGAGCAGATTTCCAAGCACCAGGGGATGCACATCAGGAAACGACTGTGGCAAAGTCACGTGGCCTCCTTGACACCTACCCGTCTAGGAATGGAGGCTCCTTCCATTTAACCCTTAACTGTTAACAGTTCAAGCAAAAGCAGAATCAAGAACAGAAGGCCATCAACTGCTATTGACAATGACATAACAGAAATCACTTGAAGGGGAGACAAATCCCGCCCTGTATTAATCAGCAGTTAAGCCTTCTTTGGAAGGTAGTTCCATCAGAGACAAAGTGGTTCAGTGGAACCTCCACATTTAAAGGCAGTCTCTCTCAGAAGAGGAATGCTTTGGATCTGTTCGTCTTCTTGTGAACCTTTCAGTACCTCTAGTTGATCACTGTGTTGAAGTGCCTGCAATAAAGGTATTTTACCTGTGGCACTATGAACTGCCCCTGTGTACATAAACAGGTGCAGGAGTCCTCCCTTTTAGACAGAACACCCGTGTAGATAAACGCGTGTCAAGAATCACCCCCCCTTCCTCCTGTTTCTCTCTCTTCAAACTTAGTTTGCATAAAGCACAACATTCCTCAAAGTTGCAAACATCCCAAACAGTGCTGGCTTTCCTGTGCTTCGCTAGCTTATTATCTTGGTAACGGGAACTTCACGTTCAGCTAAAGAACCGGCTTAATGCAGAATTATTTGTTAAGGATGACAGCATGAGAAAAACAGAAATGTATCATTATTGAGAAAATTTATAAAGGTGGAAGAATACTGAACGGCAATGTGATTCTTTCTGCAGTGTGATTCTTTCTTTTGCTTTTGGGCTGGAGAGATTTTATCCCAGCGTGTACTGTTTAAAACTTGGTACCATTAAACGGCATAGCTGTAAATCTAACTCCTGATCTCCAGTGCGTTATCCTTTATCAGACATACCTGGGATAACGTTTTCGGAGTCTGGGTGGTGAATTGTGTAGGAATCTCTGCAACACCCCTAATGCGTCATTCCCGCCCCCCCCCCGACTATTCCACTCTCAAAATCAGGGAGATACTTTGCCAAATAAATCTTCTTTTATCACTTACTTATTTTTTTTAAAAATCCGCCGGTGCCACCCGATCTCTCCTGTACCCAACAGTATTAGCAAACCACCAGGCATGTGGGACATTGGAGCCGGAAGTGGGTCTGGAAAGTCTTGAGGCCTTCTTGGTTGATGCTTCTCTAGGAATGGTGACTCCTTCCATTGAACCCTTAGATTGACTCTCTGCAAAGGGGAAAAGGACCTTCTCTTTGCCCTTTCATAGGATGCACCAGTTAACCGAGAGAGACTCACTCTGATTTCCCTGGAAACTGTGGCAAAGGGAAATCCGGTTTTGAACCCTCTTTTCCTTCCCAGCTGATGTTTGTTCTATGGCCCCGGAGGGAGGAAGCGTCTCGGAATGGAGAGCAATCCTTTTTATATATTATTATTATATACTATATATTGTTATTATATTATATTACCACCTGGTAATCTGTAAGAACTGCACAGTCTGGAGGATGTGGAGAAGCTTCTGGCCGGGCTCACTGGCTTGAGCCACTTAGAGCATCTCCCAGGCATCGGCTGTGCTGCTCCCTCCCAAGAAGAGACTATGTTCTGCGTCGTGTGGCTTGATCTGTCGGGTAGGTGTTCCCCCTTCCCCCCCATGTACATGGGAGACTCTCGGGCTTTATGGTCTGTGGATCTTTTTGTTCACTTCCTTCAACTGTTTTCTGGCAGGTTGTTCCAAGGGTACGTGTGAAAAGAAGAAGAAGAGTTGGTTGTTATATGCCAACTTTCTCTACTACTTAAGGGAGACTCAAACCAGCTTACAATCACCATCCCTTCTCCTCCCCACAACAGACACCCTGTGAAGTAGGTGAGGCTGAGAGAGCTCTAACCTGTAACTTGCCCAAGGTCACTCAGCTGGCTTCATGTGTAGGAGTGGGGAAACCAAGCCGGTTCACCAGATTAGCATCCGCTGCTCATGTGGAGGAGTGGGAAATCAAACCCGGTGCTCCAGATCAGACTCCACCGCTCCAAACCACTGCTCTTAACCACTATAGCTGATGTAGCAACCCCTGGGGAAGCTAAGGAGGTCAGAGTCTGGCTGGGAGCCCTCCCGAGCATGCTCTGTAGCTGCCTATTCCTGCATTGATCAGAGGGCCAGACTAGATAGCTTGTAAGGTTCCTCCCAACTCTGTTTCCAAAGACTCAAAGTCTCACTCTAGATTAAGGACTCCAGACTAAAGGCCACGCTCTCTTTTTCTCTGGGCCTTCCAGTGCCTTTAAGAAAGAGGTTTCTTTTGAACCAGACTTTTAACTAAGGGGCTCCATTTGTTTGTTTATGGTTTGTTCCCGGTCTAACGACTGTTTATGGATATTCTTCAGGTCATTCCAGTTTACTTTATGATGTTTTTATCTCCAGGGTTTTCATTTTTTTAAATTGCTCTTTGGTTTGGTTCTGAGCTGCCTTGAGTCGGCCTCTGGAGAGATGACCTATAAATTCTCTTAATAAAGATATAAATAAATTCCAGATGAACAGGAAAATCGGAGCATGACTACAGGTGGCTAGAAGAGATTCAGGACATTCTCACAGATGGAAGGAAAAGATAGAGGAGTGAAGCTTCAGGAAGGATCGCAGAGGTATCAGAGACTGGAATTAGGGGAAGAGGGTGCCCAAATGGAAATCATGTCCAATTTTATCTCTGAAGACTGAAGTGAATATCTGAGGTGGCAACTTACATATTTTATTTGAAAGCATGCAAGATCATATGGTCTGCTCAGTATGATTTATACACATGGTGGATCCTATTGTGTTTCCTGATAACACACTATAACAACAAAGAGGGCAATCCTAAGCAGGTCTACTAAAAAACTGACTCAGGTCTATTCAACATGACTTACTCCCAGGAAAGGAAAAACAAAAAACATTTACAGAACTCTGACTGAAACTGAAAAATAATCTAAGGCTGCCTAGCTCACAGGGTGATTGTTGTGGTGATGAAATGAGCCATTGGGGAACAATACAAGCCTCACTGTTCCATCTTGAGGGAGAAAGACAACATAAAACAGGGGTTGTATCGGGGGGGGGGTATCAGGAGAGGTGGCCCTACAGATAGAAGGGTGGTGATGGTGGAAAGTGCCATCAAGTCACAGCTGATGTATGGCAACCCCATAGGGTTTTTAAGGCAACTGTTGTGGCTCAGATCCCAGCAAGCAAGGTATCTTCAGGGGGAAAGCCATGCCTGGAAGAACCAGCCTTCCCTGAACCTCAGGTGGCTGAGAGCCCAATGCAATCCAACCCACATCAGGGAAAGAACATGGTGCAGCAGAAACACCTCACTCCTCTGATACCCCCAGCTGCAGTTCCTCATATTAACAGCCCACCCAGCTCATCTGAACTAGTTCAGCAACACAGACAGTATTGCAGAGTAGCATTACACTTTAAAAGGCGGACTGCCAGATTGGAAGCTCAGAGGCATCGCATGGAGAACTGTGAGTCTTCGGAGAAGACTAAAAAAAGGAAGACAGCTTAAAAGGCTGGCTTGGATAAACCAGCCTTGCGGACACAACTTTGCAAAACAGCCTGAGACTTTTGATGATGACACTTCTCTGAAACGACCCTATGGATTTCTGATCCTCATACTGGCGTGACTGACCTTGACCCAGCTTGATGACTTCAGCTCCTGTCTTCAGCTCCCAGTAGCCTCTTGCCCAGCTCCTGTTCTGCTTCATTGAAGTTCCTAGTGACTACATCCAGCCTCTCTAACCTGACACTCCCCAGCAGCTGGCAGGTCCAGCACAGCAACAGACATTAGGAGGTGGTTTACCATTGCCTGCCTCTGTGTGGGATGAGAAAGTTCAGAGAGAATTGTGACTGGCCCAAGATCACCCAGCAGGCTGCATGTGGAGGAGTAGGGAATTTAACCCAGTTCTCCAGATTAGAGTCTGCCACTCTTAACCACTAAACTACACTGGCTCTCTACAAGGGGTTTAACACGTGGTAAAAGGGGAGGACAAATTGATTCCATATATAATAAACTATATTCCACTTATTTTAGCTGAGAATCAAAAATGCCTTAACTAATTCCACTTCAACATTTGCAGTTTATGGGCCTGATTTGGCCTAAAAAAGCTAGACGCTGAATGACCATTACTGTGGCTTCCCCTTCTTCTGACTCATTTAACAAGATTCATCTTTGCTCCTGAGTAAACTTCATGATGCCTGGTGTGCCTGAAGGTCTTGCCACACTGGAAGAATTTGTATGGGAATTCCACTGTGAATGTTTGAATATGAAACAAGGCGACTTTTTAGACGTAAAATTTCTCCCACATTTTTAGTGTTTATATGACTTCTTCCCAGTGTGGCCTCGTCGATGGGTAGTAAGCTGTGATCTCCAAGGAAAACTCTTTCCACAATCCAAGCATTTATATGGTCTCTCCCCTGCATGGTTTCGTCGATGGGCAATAACATCTTTAGCTCGACCAAAACTCTTTCCACATTCCCCGCATTGATATGGTTTTTCCCCTGTGTGAATACGTCGATGTTCAATAAGGTTACAATTATGAGAAAAGCTCTTTCCACACTCCAAGCATTTATATGGTTTCTCCCCAGTGTGGATTCGGCGATGTGAAATAAGGTGTGAACTCTGAGCAAAGCCCTTACCACACTCCAGACATTTATATGGTTTCTCCCCAGTGTGGATTCGTCGATGGGTAGTAAGCAGTGAATGCTGAGCAAAGCTCTTTCCACACTCCAAGCATCTATATGGTTTCTCCCCTGTGTGGATTCGTCGATGGACAGTGAGCTGTGAATTCTGAGCAAAGCTCTTTCCACACTCCCAGCACTTATAAGGTTTCTCCCCTGTATGAATTCTTTGGTGTTCCAGAAGATATCCCTTAGCAAAAGCCCTTCCACACTCTGAACATATATATGATTTCTCCCCTGTGTGATTTCTCCAGTGTGTATCAAACACTGATTTACTAATGAATGTTTTTCCGCACACAGGGCAATTGATGTTTAGTAGGATTCGGGGGATGTCCTGGGATTCAACACCCTGAAAAACAGGGGATTCGTCCCTGCTTTTCCTTTTTGTTCCAGTGTTTCTTTTCTGTTGTTTCCTTTCCAATGGCAGCTGTTGTGACTGTCCCTTGGACTTGCCCTGGGGACCATCAGCCTCTGGAATAAACGGAAAAAAGTGCTAAGATTTTAAAGAAAAAGTAGACTCAAGGAAAGAAGCCTATTAACTGCTGACAACTGTTCTCTGGATATTTTTGAAGTTTCTCAGTGGCTGTTTTACCCTTCTTTCATGCCCCTAGCTTGTTTATATTTTAATATTGATAATTTATGTAGTCCTTAAAGTTTTATTGGAGGAAGGCAATGGTAAAGCTACTCCGTTCCTCTCCTGCTCGGAATGTCTTGTGGCAAACAAACATCTGTTTGTTACATGTTCCATATCTGGCTTAATAAATAATTGCTAAGGTGTTTTTCCCCCCTTGGTGTATGTTGTTTCTGGTTTGTATTTTACTCCAATCCCTCGTTTTTTGTGTGACTGGGGTTGCTATAAGTCGGTTGCAACTGGATGGTACATTTTTCTTATTCTCAAAATTTTATGGCATTGTAGATATTTGTGAGTAGTGTCCAAAAAGTATCTGGAGAGGCATATAAATCAATAAAGTTTGACTACAAATGGGTAGCATATAGAAATGTCCTCCAAGATTAAGCCTGCATTTTTTCTCTGTTCTAACCTCTCTATCACATTTTAGGAAGCTTTCTGAGCTATTTTCAGCTGATTCTTCTTCAGAAATCTCTCTGTTCTCCAGAGGCTGAAGGTTAACCAAAAAATACCCCAGGAAAAAATCCATACCACACAAATATGCACCTACCTGCTGATCTCTCTTTTTCTTCTGGGTCCGGGAAAAATGAATTTCTGTTTCCTTGCAACATGGAAATGGAATCAGAAGTGGGAACCAGAAGTCCTTCTTTGGGGGAAAGAAACAGACCAGTCACTTCATGGGAGGCAAGGGGGCTATTGTGTGGAGTGATTTCTGCCTGCAGCATCTGTGAATTAAGGCAAAAGGGAACTTACCCAGAGAGGCCACATTCTGACAACTGTCCTCCATTTCTTCCTTTGGAAGTCTTCTTTGGTCCGGATCCAGCAGAGCTGATTCCTCTGCCGTGAAATAAACAGACACCTCCTCAAAGGCTTCCAGACCCTGAAAAGAGAAAAACAATACCCTCTCTCCTCACAGAAGTTCACTTCCAGGATACAAAACTATCTCATATGTTTTCATTTTCCATTTAGTGAGCAGCACAGATGGTAGCCAAGGAAAAGAGAGATATTTTCCCCAGCCTAGGGAGGGTAGAGGGAGGTATTCAGGAGCATGATCTGCAGTTCCAAACTTACATGATCTGGCTGCATGGAAGATGCTTTCTCTCTGACACAAATAGGTGGCAAAGAATGTACCACTGGTTTCAAGACACCACCTGGAAGGATAGAAAGAAAACTGAAAGGCAATCTATACTCTCCCAGTACGTAGCTTTTCAGTTCCTTGTGTAGGAAAAAAAAGGTTCTGCCTCTTTTAGCTCATGGTCTCAACTACCCTTGCATCCTTCTTCCAAATCATTTTTTTGTTTCCATACATTTGCCAAATCTGACCTTGCTATGGTTTGTTAGTCCGACAGTACAGAACTCACAGAATTAAGGAAAGCACTGAAACGCAAAGAACAGGGAGTTCATAGCACTTACCTTCTTGACATTCTAGCTAGGCAACGGACCTGCAACGGTGTGGCATTGCCACATCATGTATATTTATTTGCATGAGTCATCTTTATTATATTGACATGCATTCTGGATTATCCCTATTCTGCAATCCCTGTATTATTGTGTTTTACAAGGAATCTTCACTGTTAGATTCAAATACTACTATTGTACCTTGTAATCCATCTGAACAGTTTTTTAAAAATTAAATGTATAATCTGCCTTGCATCACAGTGAGAAAAGCAGACTATAAATGAAATTATTTGATAATACTAATATGATTATTGAAAGCCAGTATGGTGTAGTGGTTAAAGTGTCAGACTAGGATCTGGGAAACCCAGGTTCGAATCCAAACTCTGCCATGGAAACTTGCTGGGTAACTCATACACTCTCAGCAGCAGCCCTCGCATATATTTTGATGGGAGACCTCCAAGGAATACCAAGGGCATGATGCGGAGGCAGGCAATGGCAAACCACCTCCAAACATCTCTTGCCTTGAAAACCCTATAGTTTGGCCATAAATCAGCTGTGACTTGAAGGCAAAAAAAAAAAGATTATTAATTATGATGATGATAGTCACAGACTATTGTATTGATAGGGAATGATGACCCAACTGATGTCACTCTGACAAACATGGGTATTTATGGGATGTCAGAAGACCATCATTTGGAAAAAAAAAATTGTACCCATGCTGTCTCATGGAGGACATTGATTCATAGGGCAATTAATATCCACTCAGACAGGACATGGTTTTGACAACGAATGACTGCCAACTTCCAGTAGCCACCTTTTGAGCTTTATCAGCTCCAAGCGTCCTTTGCTTCTCTCCTTACTGGCCCAATGCACTTCCAAACTTTTGACATTAATCGGCATTATTTGAGTTCAGAGGCTATCTTCAACTCCTCCACTGCTAGTGCCAGATGTTCCTATACATTTAGAAGATTCTCACTTTCAATATCAATACTAATAAACTATAAATCCCTATCAGTTTTCTTCATCCACAATCACAAACTGTTGGCATTTTTACAAAGGCCTCATAGTTACTTAAATGGTTAACGATGTTACTCGTGAGTCCTAAAACGAACTTGGAGACGGGGTAAACATAAGGCACTGTTAATTAAATTATCTTGGGCTGATTTTAAATAAATTCTAGGTTTCTATTTCCCCAAACTGATATGTCTGAACTGAGAAGCTGGAGCATCTTTCCCATGCAAGTTAAGGGGACATAAAAGCAGCCCCCCTACATTCAAGGATGCCATCCAGTGGGAATGACACCCCTTTTGATCTTACCCGGTAAGGCTGCTCCATGGAAATGCTCCTGTGTGATTTTCTCCTGTACCTGAAATAGAAGTGGGATCCCAGAAAGGGGAGACTGATGAGAAAAGGAACAGGAAACAGGCTGGGGGGTGTTCTAAAATGTTGGGGCAATCTGTGTGGATTTTCAGCATATCCTTGATCATATCATGTGCTCCTCTCACCTGTGGGTCCTGACTTGCACCCTCTGTCTGGCGAAAGAGGAAGCCTTCTGCCATGGCCACCGCCTGGGAACTGGTCTCTGGCTCACATTCCCTGACCCAGCTCAGCATCTCCGGGGGCAGGATGGCCAGGAACTGCTCCAGGATCACCAGGTCCAGCATCTCCTTCTTGCTGTGCCTTTCGGGCTTCAGCCACTGACTGCAAAGAAGGTGGAGTTGGCTGTAGGCCTCTTGGGGCCCCTTGTCCTCCTGGTAGTGGAACTGCCTGAATTGCTGGCGCTGAACAACTGGAGAGAGGATATCTCCCAGGCTCTTCTGCAGGGTTCCTTCCCACATTTTGCTTCTGCTCCCAGCCTCAGTGGCATCAGGGCCTTTGCATGCACCAGCGGAATCCGGCTCCCCCCTCATCCTCCCTTCCTCTCTGAACAGCCTCCACCTGGACCTGCGAATCGCCTTCCTTGTCTGCCAGATTCTTCTATAAAGGCAAATGCAAGATCTATGACCTCCTGCAAAGCCAAGACTGTTTTTTGGACTTACACACAGACATATGACATCTGCATCTGAAGGAGTGAGTTCCGGCTCACAAAAGCTCACACACGAATCAAGGTTGTTAGGACATAAAAAGCCAGATGGAGCAAGTAAATCGGAGCTTCAGTACAGCATGAATTTGCACTATTCAAGACAGTAAGCAGAAAGGCTCTATTCTGGTTAATAAAAGTATTGCCGAACTATAAATGAAAGATTCAGAAGCATTCACCAACCAGAGAACACTGAATGTGACCAGGAGTGGGGTGCTAATTTACAAAGCAGTTATGAAGATGGAAAGAGAGACAAGAAGCATGACAGAGTCCCAGAGGCACTGGATGGCCCAATTCCTGCCGTAGACAACTGGTGATGATCCAAGTAGCAGCTGTAGTTGTTCATGGAAACCAGCGGAGCTGTGGAGGAGGCAGAGAAGAGGAAGGAAGAACTAATTTTGAACCTGGCAGGGTCCCACACTGTTTATCTGTTTAATTATGATAATGAGATAAATGATTAGTCTTTTTATACAAGAAAGCAAAGCAGCAATCCTTCAGAGCTTTGTGGATGATTTAAGGAGCCTGAGTTTGGAGAGCTTGCCGACTCCTTAAGAAGAAACTGGAAGGAATTTGCCAGCAAATCTGTGGTTTTCTGGGTGAGTTCTGTAGCTTGGCACACTTCAGTGGCCTTAGCTAATGCGAGATCTTTTGTTGCTAAAAAGCTGCCTCTGTTACAATCCAGGACACATGGGACAATCCAATTCCTTCTAAAGTATTTTGATTTGCAAATGGGTCCCATCTGAGCGCTTTGTAAGTCTATTAGAATACTCCTGTTTGGAGATGCAAACAAAGGTCTATGGAAGGTGATTCCGCACTGGCAAATCATAAAGAAAACAATGCAGCATAGCCTAAGGTAAAGATAATTCTAAACTTTGTCTTTGCAAAATATTTTTATAAAATGTAATTTGAAATATAATGTCTTAATTGTTGCATTTTCAGATGGAAGCATTATATAAGGATCTGAGGAAACTCTATACGTGTACCAATATATCCCATTAAGATCCAATTCAGGTACAATACTGTAATACATCATTCAGAGGTATATACAGTTTCGAAAAATTTGGAGTGCCTTTTAAAATCTGTTTTAAAAGAATTTGATTGGTTTTCTGTAATTTTGCTAGAAAGAAGAATGTTCTGAGGAAGTTAACCTCTATGAAACAAGTGACACCCAGGAGCTTAACACAGAATTAACCTGCTACGCGAAGGAGGCAACTTGCTGCACATAATACATGAAGAAGTGTTGTATAAAGGAAAGAAAAAGCAATTTGATTGGTTTTCTGTAATTTTGCTAGAAAGAAGAATGTTCTGAGGAAGTTAACCTCTATGAAACAAGTGAAACCCAGGAGCTTAACACAGAATTAACCTGCTACGCGAAGGAGGCAACTCGCTGCACATAATACATGAAGAAGTGTTGTATAAAGGAAAGAAAAAGCAATTTGATTGATTTTCTGTAATTTTGCTAGAAAGAAGAATGTTCTGAGGAAGTTAACCTCTATGAAACAAGTGACGCCCAGGAGCTTAACACAGAATTAACCTGCTACGCAAAGGAGGCAACTCGCTGCACATAATACATCAAGAAGTGTTGTATGAAGGAAAGAAAAAGCAACATAGCCTCCATTTATTTTGTATTTTGTCTGTATTAAAAGGCGTTAATTTGTAAGACTTGCATTACAAATGTAATATGTACCTTTGTTACTACTGAATTGATAGTCATATATACAAAGTCTTGAATATAATTGTGAGTCTTGAATATAATTTCATGCCAAAAGTTGGGTACCAGTTGACACATTGTTTGTCCACAGCAATGCCAGGCTGACAGGAAAGATTACATACAACAAAATGCCACAAGAGACTCGATTCAGCTGGAGTTTGCAGGTGATACGGCAAAACGGGGGTTCGTGGGGGGAGAGAGAGACCTGCAGATCGATATTCAAGAAAACAGTTTATTCTGGCAGCTGCGACCCAGAGCACTCTACCGAGTAAAAATCTCTGAGCCCCGATCATACTGAGGAAGGGATATTTATCCAAATTCAAGATATGACAACCCATCCACATTCAGGGTAGGCTGATAACACTCCAGACATCGAGGCGGCAGTGGAGTAATAGTTTCACCCAGTTCTTGTTATGGTTTACTGTAACCCTCCATGACTCTTACCCCAGTTACTAGCTCACAGACACACAGGGAGATTCTGCCCAGCAACAAGCTATTCCCTGGTTGCCCTAATACATTTTACAGAAAGGAAAAGAGATTATTACAAATTGCTAAACCAGTGGATCTTCCATAGTCAGGGGAAGTCTACCTGCTGTCACACAGGCAGCAGCCGAAAGCACAGGAACAAACAGCAGAAGGTGCAGAGACCGGATCCCAGGAAGGGCTCAGCTCTGCCTCCAGGGAAGAGGAGCGGCCAGAGAGCAAGAAGGAAAACTCTTTGGAAAATTGAGTTCTCTGCTCAGCAATATTATTGCTGCACAATGGAGTCTGGGGGTGAATTCTGCAGGAATCTCTGCAGCACCCCTAACGCCACCCCCACCCACCCCCGACTACTCCACTCTCAAAGCCAAGGTGGTATTTTGCAAAGGAAATATTATTTTATTGCTTACGTGTTTCTTTAAAAAAACCAAAAAAAATTCCGCCGGCCTACCCCGCCTCTCGCTCCCCCAACAGCGTCACAAACCACGACCCACGTGGGACAGTGGAACCGGAAGGGCCTCTGGCAAGTCACGAGGCCCTCTTGGTCGATGCCTCTCTAGGAACGGTGGCTCTTTCTGTTTAACCCTTAGAGTGCGCGTGTGTGTGTGTTCAGGGCCGTCAAGTCGCTTCCGGCTCAGGGCGACCCTATGAATGAAAGTCTTCCAAAGTGTCCTGTCTTTGACAGCCTTGCTCAGATCTTGCAAATTGAAGGCTGTGGCTTCCTTCATTGAGTCAACCCATCTCTTGTTGGGTCTTCCTCTTTTCCTGCTGCCCTCCACTTTTCCTAGCATGATTGTCTTTTCCAGGGACTCATAATGTGTCCAAAGTAAGACAGCCTCAGTTTAGTCATTTTAGCTTCTAGGGTCAGTTCAGGCTTGATTTGATCTAGAACCCACTGATTTGGTTGTTGTTGTTGTGTTTTTTTTTTTGGCAGTCCAGGGTATCCATAACCCTCTCCTCCAACACCACATTTCAAAGTAATCTATTTTCTTCCTATCAGCTTTCATCACTGTCCAGCTTTCACACCCCTACATGGTAAAAGAGAATATAATGGCATGAATTAATCTAGTCTTGGTGGCCAGTGACACATCCTTACACATCCTTAGATTGACACTCCAAAAGGAAAAAAAGTGGCAGGGGAGGGAGGGGGGCTCCTTGTTTTTGGCCTTGCCAGAGCGTGCCTCTGTTGACCCGGCAAGTGTCAGGCTTCAGCAAGCCTCACGCCGATTTCATGCAGCCAGCTTGAGTTCCATCAGGAAGAAAGGGAGCCAATAAATGTTTCGAATAAGTGAATGAATGCAAGTCTTTGGGCGGAGGAAGTGAGATTGGACAGCTAGCTGACATGCAGTCTGCAAGAGAGCCCTTTTCTTCCCTTCGGTCCAAAACCTGACCTCTGAATGCCCAAGCCTCCCCACCAATTCAAAGAGGACCACAACGTGGAGACGAATTGGTGGAGGGTCTTGCGTCTGTTGCCATAGCCCATGCTGACAGCTCCCAAACCAGTTTCTAGCCCAGGGGGTCCCCAACTTTTTTTGAGCTTGTGGGCACGTTTGAAACTCTGACACAGAATGGTGGGCACAGCAACAAAATGCAGGATTGCCAACCTCCGGGTGGCACCTGGAGATCTCCTGATATTACATCTGATCTCCAGGTGACCCTGATCAGTTCTTCTTGGGAAAATGGCTGGTTCGGAGGGTGGTCTCTAGGGCACTATATCCCCCCCCCACCCCGCTGAGCTATTTGTTTAAACTTCTGAATGAAATTAACTAAAATCCAAATCCAGTATGTTTTGAAATTCTGATGCTCTCACTGAACTCTTTTACGAAATATTTTTTGTCAAACAAAAAGTACTGAAAATACTTATCGTTATAGAAGAAAAATATGGCACAATGCTGCTTTTGGGGTTACCCTGAGGAGAACATAGGACTTATAAAATAATATTGCAAGCAAAACAAGCTATGGGGTTGACAATTGGAATGAGCTGGTGTGGGGCCCTACTGCTCTATCTAAGTTGAAATATACCCAATGCTCTCCCCTAATAATCGCACAGAGGATGTGGAGAGGTTTATGATTTGGCTCGCTTGCTTGAGCAATGTAGAGTATTTCCTATGCATTAGCCGTGCTGCTCCTTCCCAAGAGGAGACTTTGTTCTGGGTGGAATGACTTGGTTTTGGGTAGGGGAGGTGGTGTCCCTTCCCCCACCCCCAAAGTGCATGAGAGAGTCGGGCTTCATGGTTTGTGGATCCGGTTCTTCCCTGCCCACACCTTCTTCTTGGCATGTTGTTCTAAAGGTATAACTGAAAGCCTGACATAATAAATCTTAGGGAAGCTAAGAAGGTCTATCTCTGTTCAGTGGCTAGTTGGGAGACCTGGGAATCCTAGGTCTGTATGGAGCAGAAGGCTGCTGCAAGTCTGAGCAGACAATACCCACCTTAATAGAGCAAGGCTCTGACTCAGTATAAGGTCATTCACATGTCACCTCCCTCATTCAGTATAAATTAACAGTGAGGAAATCAATCATCCAGCTATTCGAAGTAAACTGCTGTTAACATTTGGCATTGAAAGCCCTTGATACATCAATATTATGTCACACATATGCATTTTACACTACTTTATGGGAATCCTAGTTCCCCCTCCTCACCTCACTTTAATAATAAGCCCTTCAATTTGTGACTCAATTTGTGGATACTTAAATCTGGGGATTGGAGCCATGAACAGGCAAGACAGATCTTTATACAAACCTGGAAAAGCCCCAGATTTGCAGAATGATATGAAATTGGGGGGAACCCACAGGGGGGTTAACACACCCAAATAATAAAAGCAGCACCTGTAGAAACAAATGCTGTCTGTGGACATAGCTAGGCAACTACAACATTATTACCAGTTGTAGCCTTAGAGTCTATCAGGAAAAGACAGGAAGGGAGTAGGGCCCTTTTCAGGGCTGGTTGGGCTTTTGAGGGAGGCAGCAACCACTGGGAAACCTGATACCATATGACTTCCATAACTCACCCAGGCCCAGCTGCTTGTTACTGCTCAACAGCAGCCACCACAAGAAAGCCAGTATGGTGGAGTGGTTGGGATTTCAGACTAGGATATGGGAAATGGAGAGTTATGGCCACTGTGGTACATGCCCTGGTTACTTCTAGATTACCTTACTGCAGTGTGCGCTGTGTGGGGCTGCCCTTGAAAAGTGTTTGAAAACTTCAGTTGGTGCAGAATGCTGCAGCCAGGATGTTGACTGGACATAGGGACCATATCAATATCTTGTTCCATTTACACTGGCTCCCAATTTGTTTCAGGCATCATTCAAGGTGCCAGTCTTGACCTACAAAGCCCTTTATGATTTGGGACCAACATACTTGAAGGACTGCCTATGCCCTTAAGAACATACGCACTGCAATCATTTTTGGAGGCCCAGCTTTGGGGTACCCCTACTTTCTGAAATTAGGTGGGTGGCATCCTGTGTGGGCCTTCTCAATAGTGATGCTAAAACTCTAGAACTTTCTCCTTAGGGAGATTCATCTGTTGTGGTCTTCTGCCAGTGGATGTATTTTTTTTTTTGCTTGCAATTCCCTCAGTGATCTACCCTCCTTCCCCCAATCTCTTAACTGTTATTTTTTTATCTTTTGTGCTTGCTTTAAGCTAGGGTTGCCAGACTCCAGGTAGCAGCTAGAGATCTCTTGGGATTACAACTGATCACTTTGGAAGGTGAACTCTATGGCATTATACCCCACTGAAGTCCCTATTGTAAGGATATAAAAACATGTTAAGGGGGAATTAGATTGTCCCAGGCACCCTGTATTAAAGGAAAAGAGGCAGATTTCTAGAAACTTAGGTTAGTGAAGGCCCCTGAACAGGGTGTGTGTGTGGGGAGACGGGGGACTTACAAGTCTTTCGGGGTCACAGCTGCACCACAACAATGCCAGGCTTCTGGGAAGGATCCCAACAAAAGCAAAGGCCAAAAGAGAATGGGTTTTGCGAGTTTGCAGACAGCAACTAAATGGCCAGAAACAAACAGCAGAATGTGCAAATACAGGATTCCAGGAAGAGCTCAGCTCTGCTTCCAGTGAAAACGATCTTCCAGAAGTCAAGCGGGGAACCTCTTCTGAAAATGGAGTCCGCTGGTTAACAACGTTAACGAAGATAATTCACAGTGGGTAGCCGTGTTAGTCTGTCTGCAGTAGTAGAAAAGAGCAAGAGTCCAGTAGCACCTTAAAGACTAACAAAAATATTTTCTGGCAGGGGATGAGCTTTCGTGAGCCACAGCTCACTTCTTCAGATACAGCTAGACTGTGAATCCATCTGTCTTTAAGTAGAAGACCGATGGATTCACATTCTAGCTGTATCTGAAGAAGGGAGCTGTGGCTCACGAAAGCTCATCCCCTGCCAGAAAATATTTTTGTTAGTCTTTAAGGTGCTACTGGACTCTTGCCCTTTTCTACTACTAACGTTAACGAAGTATTGCTCTAAACGATAAGGTCTGGCTGGTGAATACTGCAGGACTCTTGAGAGTAACCCAAGCTCGGCCACCCCTATGGACTACTCACCGTGGTAAGCAGGGAGATTTTGCAAAGGACCTCTCCTTTTATTGCTTACCTATTTTTTAAGCAACCCTCCAGCACAGGCCCCTCTTCCTTTCCTCCAACACAGCTGGCAGCTCATCATGCACGGGGGTCACTGTAGGAAGTCACGTTTCCCTCTTTGTCGATGCCTCTCTAGGAGCAGACCCCTTCTACTTAACCCTCCTTAATTTGACTCCTTCCAGGCTTTGCCCCAGCGAAGTGTGCATATGCTTATCCAGCCGGTGTCACTTCGATTTAACTGCAAACTACGCATGGGAGGTTTGGCCTTGGATTTGCCGCTCTCTAGATGCACCTTTTCCCCATCCTTATTCTCAGAACTCTGCATGGGGGGGCTTATTATTTTTGAGTTTTTGAGAATGTAGATGGGAAAAAATGTGCATCTAAAGAGTGGCAAATCCAAGGCAAAACCTCCTGTGAGTAAATGGTAGTTTGCAGTTAAATCGAAGTGACACCGGCCGGATAAGCATATGCACACTCTGCCGGGGCAAAGCCTGGAAGGAGTCAAAACTAACGTGGAGTCATTGAAGGCAGAGTAAATTCCTGTATATATGTCAGAAAATAATACCATCTTCTGTAGCCTTCGAATCCCCTTGGGGGTGTGGTGGGGAAGCTTCTGGCCGGCACACTGCCTTGAGCTACCTACAGTGTTTCCCAGGCATCTGCCCTAAGAATTGCTTTGAGGATGCGGGGGAGTCCACCTTCCAAAGCAGCCACTTTCTCCAGGTGAACTGATCTCTGTCACCTAGAGGTCAGTCATAACAGCGAGAGATCTCCAGCCACCACCTGGAGGTTTTATTCAAAAAAATGTAAATTCAACTGTAAATTGGTAGTATTCAAAAATCACAGATGTAGGCTAACAATTCACTTATATCAATGTTTATAAATATAATTTCCTCAGATTGCACTATTGCTTCATAGCGCCTTTTCAAACAACAAAATTAAATGTACAGTATTATATATACAACAAGGCAAAATTCATAAGAAATAAAATTCAACAGAAATTAGCAATTGACTTGGGGCGTCTTTCTTTCTTGAGGTATGTACATAACTCAAGAAAGAAAGCCACCACAAGTCAATTGCTAATTTCTGTACATTTAATTTTGTTGTTTGAAAAGGCACTATGAAGCAATAATGCAATCTGAGGAAATTATATTTATAAACATTGATATAAGTGAATGGTTAGCCTACATCTGTGATTTTTGAATACCACCTGGAGGTTGGCAACTCCTATTGCTGAAGCCGGACAGCCAAAGCCAGAAGCTTCTTCATAACCTCCATGCAATTCTTAAGGCAGAGTATATGGTACATTTCCAGAGGGCATTTACTATTAGATGCAGCATTTACTCCATAATAACCAGCACCCCTTAATTCATTAATTAAACTAACATAGCCTGTTAGTTTATGCATAGGCTTTAGCATGCATCCTCGAGGAGGGGGGAGCAAGGAGCAGGTCCTCCTTGTTTCCTGGAGGGATTCCTTTCAAGGGTTAAATGGGAGGAGTCACCATTCCCAGGGAGGCCTCCAGAAAGAAGGCCACGTGACTTGATACAGTCACTTCCTATTGTGACTGCTTCCGTGGGAGAAGTTAAGCTGCAAGGGGTGAGTTGCGAGTGCAATTTGCTGAAGGGGAGGCAAGGCAGCAACAGGGTAGTTGCAGAGGATTCCCCCCCCCCCAAAAAAAAACACAAAAACACATAAGCAATAATAAGATTATATTTGCCTTCCTCCTGAGACAGGCAGAGGATGAGCATCAGGACCAGCCGGTGAGAGGGATTCATCCAGGTAGTATGTCGGGTGCAGGATAGGATCAAGGGTGCCCTCGAAATCCTTGCGAGTTGCCCCAACTTTTTTAGACACCCCCCCAACCTTGTTTCCTGTTGCTTTTCTCATCATTCATCCCTTTGTGATATCCTCAATTCTGTTTTGTGTGCAGGAGGAGATCGCGCAGGAGCATGACCCTGGAGCAACCTTGCCAGGTAAGATCAAAAAGGGGTGTCATTCCGACTGGATGCCTTTTTTCAGCGAGCTTGAAAACTATAGTCCTGGGTGGGAAAGACACTTCGGCCTCTCGGTTTAAACATTTGTTTGAACGTGCCTCTCCCCATCTGAATGAGGAACTTGAGCGACGATCGTCAACCAATACAGGGACACCCCCCCCAAACACACACACAAGGAACAGAAATGCTAAACACATGGGAAGTAAAAAATACCTTCCAAATATCTGTTCATCTTTCACAGGTAGTGCTGTGAACCCATCAACAAATTCTTTGCCATCTCTTTGGGACAGAGAGAAAGGAACTTTTGTGCAGCCAGTTCAGGTAAGTGTGGGAATGCAGATCATGCCCCTGCATGCCTCCCCTCTCTGCTCCAGGGCGGTGTAGTGGTTATGGGCGGCATACTTTAATCTGGAGAACCGGATTGGATTCCCCACTCCTCCAACATGTAGCCTGCTGGGTGTCCTTGGGCTAGTCACAGGTTTCTCAGAACTCTCTCAGCCCCACCTACCTCACAAGGTGCCTGTTGTGGAGAGGGGGGGAGGAAAGGTGATTGTAAACCGCCTTGAGACTCCTTCCGGTAGAGTAAAGCAGAGTATAGAAACCAGCTTTTCTTCATCCTAGACTGGTGAGAATCTCCCCCTCCCCCACAGCTGCTATATGTGGTGCTCACTAGATAGAAAATGCAAATGTCTGATGTATCTTTGAATCTTAACAGCAAAAATCTCATTTTAGTCCTTTTGGATTGCCCTTAGCAGGGGAAGAATTCTTCCATTGCCTGTGATGATAGAGGGGTTCCTTTTTCACTTTTCAGGATCTGTTGGCCTTTGAGGAGGTGTCTGTCCATTTCACTGAGGAGGAGTGGGCTCTGCTGGATCTGGACCAAAGAATCCTTCACAAGGAAGTCATGGAGGACAGTCGTCAGAATGTGGCCTCTCTGGGTAACGCTCACCTTTACCTCGATTCACAGATGATGAAGGCAGAAACCACTTGTTCTAAAAGGACTCAGCTAGAGCTCTTCTAATACAGACTCTCAGAGCCAAAGTAAACATGTTGGTATATTAGCAATTTTAAAATGCCACGAGGCCCCGATCCAGTGTGGGCCCACAACCAAAATACTAGTGTCAAAATACTAATTAATTGGGTAAGTAGCAGGCCAAGGGAAGGCACCTCGGATCCAGGCTTGGAGTCTTAACAAAGGCAAAAAATAATACCTTGGCAAAGTGGAGAGATTCACAAAACAAGGAAAGCTAGTCAAAAGGCGAACTCATACATTTAACCAAAGAGACATTGGCAAGGTTTTACAAAATCTAGAGATCTGTTAACAAAGACCATAGGTTCAGGTTGCAAAACAAAATTCTGGCTTCAATATTCCTCCTACAAGAAACATACAAAACTGAGCAGAGCCCCTCTTCAGACCACCCAAAAGGGGCTGCTGATTTCTAGAATGGAAAAGCAGATCTTATACACTTAATTTCCATCAGGTGTATCCAGTACCTGATTGTGGGTGTTAAGTGTCGTCAAGTCGCTTCTGACTCATGGCATCCCTATGAATCAACGTCCTCCAGAATGTCCTATCTTTGACAGCCTTGCTCAAGTCTTGCAAATAGAGGGCTGTGGCTTCCTTTATAGAGTCAATCCATCTCTTGTTGGGTCTTCCTCTTTTTCTGCTGCCCTCACCTTTTCCTAGCATGATTGTCTTTTCTAGTGACTCTTGCCTTCTCATAATGTAACCAAAATACGACAGCCTCAGTTTAGTCATTTTTGCTTCTAGGGTCAGTTCAGGCTTGATTTGTTTTATAACCCACTGATTTGGTTTTTTTGGCAGTCCACGGTATCCGTAACACTCTCCTCCAACACCGCATCAGGATTAGGAAGCCTGATTAGGAAGCAAAAATAACTTCAGTAGTTAACTACCCACTGCTAAAATCAAACACCATCCAAAAATGTCACTCCAATCTACTCCAGGGGATATCTATCTGCAGCTAGGCATCACCCAAGCAAAGCAGTTAACAACCTCAATTAGTTAATCAGTTAGCACACCCACCCAATAAGGCACAAAATTCCTAAAAGGACCCAAAATCCTAAACGGCAATTCATGGTTATTAAAACAAAAGAATTAAACATTAATTCTTTACACAAGGTTTTCTGGCTCTATCATGGCCTTTTCTCATCCTGGGAGGATTGGGGGGGAGTCTCTTCAAAGGGAGAAGAGCCCTTAGACAGTGGCCCTTCGTCAGAGCCACATTAGATGGTGTCAGATTGGGATGTCAGATCCTGCTTGCCTTTAGAAGAGATAGGATACTGCATCCTGGTGGCTCTTTCTGGGCTGGGCCTTCCCTCTCCTTCCCTTCCCTGTGCAGAAGTTCCCTGCTCCCTTTTTCTTTAACTTGGGCCACCAGCAGGATCAGCAGATGGATACTTCTGGATCCAAGCAAGAGCCATCTAGCCTTCTATCAAGTAACTGGTCTGTTTCTTTCCTCCACAGAAGGACTTATGGTTCCCAGGCCTGATTCTACTTCCACCCCGCAAGGAAATAGAAATCCATTTTTCCAGGATGTAGAAGAAAAAGAAAAATCAGCTGGTATGTACCTATTTGTGTGTTGCAGATCTTTTCTGGTGTGTCTAGATAGACCTCTTTATTTAATTAACTTTTTAATTTATTTTTAATAAGAAGGGGAAGGGGGTAGGGGGAAAACAATCAAAAATAGAACAATTCAAGGGGGGAAGAGATTGTATATGTACACAAACGTTTCGTGCTGTATGATCGAGACACATCAGTACAGTTTTCACAGCATGGAAATATGATTTATAACAATGTCAAAGTTTTAATCTCTTCTAACCTTATTTGTTCTGCTACACTCTACTATTTATTCTTCTACACTTTACTAAGTTAGAACCATTGCTTATTAGTATTAATTATGGGAGTATATTTAACCATTACAGGATTGCCCTAAGGCATTCCATAAACAAAAATCCATCATATGAAAATGCCCCATCTCTTGTGACCACCTCCCTCTGTACATAGAGGCACAAAACTTGGGGGTGGTGGTAATGGGAGGCAGGAAGGTGAGCCCTCAATCTGGCCCCATTTAGGGCCTTAAAAGTAGGGACCACTATCACTAAAGCTGCCTCAGTTTGTCCATCTGTACCTGTAATGTCTCTTGTAATTGGCAGTGGTACTTTGGAGAGAGGGGATGCGCCTGGAATGTGATTTATTTATTTATTATTTAAATTCAGTACCCCGCTCTCTCCGGCCAAAACCGGGCTCGGAGCGGCTGATGAAACCAGGGCAGGAGATCTCTTAGGAGACAACACATCATCCCTTTATTTTTTTAAGCAATTTAAAAGTTTTATTTCAATACCCAAAGAAACATATGAACATAAACAACCATATTATAAGTTGACCTGGAATTCTGATATCCAAAAGGCTCCAAAATCCAAAACGTTTTGAGAGCCACAAAGGGTAATAAAGTGGTACATATGCAGGCCAGTCGTACCAATGGCAAGTTCCCCACGATGTCCCACATGCACAAAATTATTACAGCTATTGTATAAAAATACCCTCAGGCTATGTGTATAAGGTGTATCAAAAACATAAATGAATTTCATGTATAGACTTGGGACCCATCCCCAACATATCCCATTATGTATATGCAAATATTCCAAAATATAGAAAAATCTGAGATACGGAACACTTCTGGTCCCAAGCATTTTGGATAAGGGATACTCAACCTGTATTACAATTTATGTGAACCTTACTTTTTAAATTTACCTTTTAGTAGTTCAGGTCTTTTGAGTTACATTACTCTATGTTGTCAATATATCTTCATATCTAAGAACATATTTATTGTAAAACATGTATTGTCTCGATCTTTCTTCTTCTATTTTAATTTTATTTTATTCTTAATTTTCAACTATATAATTGAAAAAGGTAAAAGGTAAAGGTCCCCTGTTCAAGCACTGGGTCATTCCTGACCCATTTTACCAACCTCGGAAGGATGGAAGGCTGAGTCAACCTTGAGCCGGCTACCTGAAACCAACTTCCATCGGGATGGAACTTAGGTCGTGAGCAGAGCTTGGACTGCAGTACTGCAGCTTATCACTCTGACCTGAAATTCTGAGATTGGTTTGTTGTGTTCCTTTGTTTGTTGTCTTCTGTAATTTGGCAAATGTATAGAAGCAAAAAATGATTTGAAAGAAGGATGCAAGGGTAGTTGAGACCATGAGCTGAAAGAAGCAGAGCCTTTTTTTCCCTACACAGTTCCGGAGAATATAGATGGCCTTTCAGTTTCCTTTTTATCCTTCCAGGTGGTGTCCTGAAACCAGGGAAACATTCTTTGCCATCTATTTGTGTCAGAGAGGAAGCAGCTTCCATACAGCCAGATCATGTAAGTGGGGAACTGCGTATCATGCCCCTGGATACCTCTCCCCACCCTCCCTAGGCTGGGGAGAATGTCTCTCTTTTCCTTGGCTACCATCTGTGCTGCTCACTAAATGGAAAATGAAAACATCTGAGATAGGTTTGAATCCTGAAAGTAAACATCTGTGAGGAGAGAGGGTAGTTTTTTTTCTTCAGGGTCTGGAGGTCTTTGAGGAGGTGTCTGTTTATTTCACGGCAGAGGAATCAGCTCTGCTGGATCCGGACCAAAGAAGATTTCCAAAGGAAGAAATGGAGGACAGTTGTCAGAATGTAGCCTCTCTGGGTAACGTCCCTTTTGCCTTAATTCACAGATGCTGCAGGCAGAAATCGCTCCACGAAATAGCCCCCTTGCCTCCCATGAAGTGACTGGTCTGTTTCTTTCCCCCAAAGAAGAACTTCTGGTTCCCACATCTGATTCCATTTCCATTCTGCAAGGAAACAGAAATTCGTTTTCCCCAGACCCAGAAGAAAAAGAGAGATCAGCAGGTAGGTGCATATTTGTGTGGTATGGCCTTTTTCCTGGGGCATTTTTTGCCTAACCTTCAGCCTCTAAAGAGCAGAGAGATTTCTGAAGAAGAGACAGCTGAAAAACAGGTAGGAAAGCTTTCCAAAATGTGATAGAGAGGTTACAACAGAGAAAAATGCAAGCTCCATCTTGGAGAACATTTCAATATGCTACCCAGTTGTAGTCAAACTTTATTGATTTATATGCCTCTCCAGATACTTTTTGGACACTACTCACAAATATCTACAATGCCATAAAATTTTGAGAATAAGAAAAATGTACCATCCAGTTGCAACCGACTTATGGCAACCACAGTCACACAAAAACTATGGGATCAGAGTCGAATACAAACCAGAAACACCATACACCATGAAAAAAACACATTAGCCATTATTTATTAAGCCAAATATTGACCATGTAACAAACAGATGTTTGTTTGCCACAAGACATTCCAAGCAGGAGAGGAAAGGAGTAGTTTTACTGTTGCCTTCCTCCAATAAAACCTTAAGGACTACATAAATTATCAATATTATAATATAAACAAGCCAGGGGCATGAAATGAGGGTAAAACAGCCACTGAGAATCTTTTTTCCACTAGTCCACTTTTGCTTTAAAATCTCAGCACTTTTTTCTGTTTATTTCAGAAGTTGATGGTCCCCAGGGCAAGTCCAAGGGACAATCACAACAGCTACGATTGGAAGGAGAACAACAGAAAAGAAACACTGAAACGGAAAGGAAAAACAGCAACGAATCCCCTGTTTCGCAGGATGTTGAATCCCAGGACATCCCCCAAAACCTACTAAACATCAATTGCCCTGTGTGTGGAAAAACATTCACTTGTAAATCAATGTTTGATACACACTGGAGAACCCACGCAGGGGAGAAATCGTATATATGTTCAGAGTGTGGAAAGGCTTTTCCTAAGAGATATCTTCTGGAACACCAAAGAATTCATACAGGGGAAAAACCTTATAAGTGCTGGGAGTGTGGAAAGAGCTTTGCTCAGAATTCACCGCTCACTGTCCATCGACGAATCCACACAGGGGAGAAACCATATAGATGCTTGGACTGTGGAAAGAGCTTTGCTCAGCATTCACTGCTTACTACCCATCGACGAATCCACACTGGGGAGAAACCATATCAATGTCTGGAGTGTGGTAAGAGCTTTGTTCGTCGTTCACATCTTACTTCACATCAGCGAATCCACACTGGGGAGAAACCATATAAATGCTTGGAGTGTGGAAAGAGCTTTTCTCATAATTGTAATCTTACTGAACATCGACGTATTCACACTGGGGAGAAACCATGTTAATGCTTGGAGTATGGAAAGAGCTTTTCTCATGATTGTAACCTCTTTGAACATCGACATATTTACACGGGAAAAACCATATAAATGCGGGGAATGTGGAAAGAGCTTTGGTCGGGCTGAAAATTGTATTGCCCATCGATGAAACCATGGAGGGGAGATACTGTATAAATGCTTGCAGTGTGGAAAGAGTTTTGCTTGGAGTACACAGCTTACTGCTACCCATCAACAAGTCCGCACTGGGAAGAAATCATATAAACGCTAAAAGTGTATTGGAAAAATTTATGTCTAAAAAGTTACCTTGTTTCATATCCAATAATTCACAGTGGAATTCCCATACAAATGCTTCCAGTGTGGCAAGATCTTCAGGCACAAGCCTGGCCTTACCGGGCGTCATGAAGTTCACTCAGGGGACCAACCATGAATCTTGTTAAATGAGTTAGAAGAAGGGGAAGCCATAGTAATGTTCATTCGGCGTCTAGAGCTTTTGGGCCAAATGCATCTTTTATTTTCAGCTAAAATAAATGGAATATAGTTTATTATAAAGTGGAATTCATTTGTCCTACCCTTTTACCACATGTTAAACCCCTTTTAGAGAGCCAGCCTGGTTTAGTGGTTAAGAGCTGCAGACTCTAATCTGGAGAACTGGGTTTGATTCCCCATTCCTCCACATGCAGCCTGATGGGTGACCTTGGGCCAGTCCCAATTCTATCTGAACTCTCTCAGCCCATGCAGAAGCAGGCAATGGCAAACCACCTCCTAATGTCTGTTGCCTTAAACACCCTATGGGGTTGCCATAAGTCAGCTGTGACTTGACAGCACTTTCCACTATCACCACCCTTGTATCTGTGGGACCACCTCTCTGATACATCCCCCACACTTTGTATTGTTCTCTGATGTCTCATTTCATCACCACAACAACCACACTGTGAGCTACTTGAGGCTGAGAGCATGTGCTGTCAACGTCAGCCAGCAACTGTCTGGGACAGATTAGAGTTTGTATCTAGGATTCTTAGGTCCTAGTCAGACACTCTAACCACTACACATAACAGGCTCTGATAGGTCAGTGTAAAGGTAAGGGCACTCAAAGCAGGGCCTCTAAGGATGGCTTGATTGTTCAGGTAGGTTGGCAGCCATCACCACATCCTGGGGCAGGGAGTTCCACAATTCGGGGTGTTTTATTAGTGGAATGGTGAAAGCTATGTTAATAGTTAAAACGTTTTAATGTTAATGTTTTATGTTTGTTAGCTGCTTTTATGTTGTTTTAACTGACTTATACCATTTTAATGTTGTAAGTCACCACAAGACCCCTTGGATGAGTGGCAACTAAAAAATTAATAAACAAATAATTTAGCGTTTTAATCCTACAAGAATACTTAGTTTGTCTCTCAAATGCTACTTGGAGTACATTGTATTCTATTTAAAGATTTCTAAAACATACATGAAGGATCAGACTGTTCTAGGATAGTGAAGACTTCTGATGGAGATTTGAATCCTGAAAGTCATAATCCATTTGGATTGCTCAAAAGAAGCATATCTCCCCCGACCCACTGAGGACTGAGTGGGCTCATTGTTCTTCAGAGGCACATGATGCTGAGTGCAGGTGAAAGTCCATTGAATGCAGGGAAGGGCATAGGGACTCCAGAACAATTTATGAGATGTCTCCTCGAAATCAAGGGCCCAGGGGAGACCGCCAAGGAGAAGTCATTTTGACAAAGCAGCAACAGGAACTAGGATTGCAAATAATAATAAAAACATAACAATACTAATATTTCGTGCTCTCTTAATATAAGAGAAACAAGTGCTATCCAAAAGGAGTTCATTTTAGGATGGAAGAAAATGCTGTTTGGGCTTTTTCAAGGAAGGGTGCAATTTTAAAAAAATTCTAGATATTAAGAGTTCTAGATCACCTCAAGCCTGAACTGTCCCTGGAAACTAAAATGAGGATATCGTTCTTTGGTCACTTTGAGAAGGTAAGAGTCACTGGAAAAGACAATAATGCTAGGAAAAGTTGAAGGCAGCAGGAAAAGAGGAAGACCCAACCGGAGATGGATTGACCATATAAAGCACGGGTGGGGAACCTTTTTTCAGCCAAGGGCCATTTGGATATTTATAACATCATGCACGGGCCACACAAAATTATCAACTTAAAAATTAGCCAACCAAGCCCCAAGCAGGCAGCTGCCCCAGATGACCCCCCCTGGCATGGGCAAGCAGGGAGGAGTCCAACCGGTGGTGGACTCGCCCACCTGGTGGCACAGGATGGTCTGTTGCACCTGCCAGGCATAGCCATCCAGCCGCACGCCAGAGTTGTTCCTGCTCTGCATGGTTGGGGCCGGATTCTACAGCAGGCTCCTGCTACCTCTGCCTGCAGGGGTGAAATGAGGACACACTGGCTAAAAACTCACCCCATTCTGGCCCTGCCTCCTTTAACCCCTCCATTGTCACCAATTCCGTCCCAGCCCTCTTGTAGTACAGAGGGAATAATTTCTCCATGGCCCAGGTCGGAAAGGGTTAGCACAGTTTCTTGGGCGGTCCTAGCAGTTCCATAGTGAACGACTCTTCTGCAAGGGGAGAAAAAGGTTTCTTTTCTCGGCAAAACAAACTCACATCCGCCTTGAATAGAGGCTGTTCCTGTCAGCGGGAGGGGGCAGATCATCAGTCTTAGATCCTTCTGAGCTAGAGATCTGCCAGGACCCACGAAGGGCCTGACCAAATGGTTTCGCGGGCCTTATATGGCCCCCGGGCCTGACGTTCCCCACCCCTGATATAAAGGAAGCGACAGCCCTGTCAAGACCAAAAGCCATCTTGGCTCTTTAACATCCATTTTGTTCTCTATAGCTGGTCAACATGTACTTTTACATCAGCAAGCTTAGCGCTTTGTAACTAGTTGCAGGTGTTATCTGTAGGCTTGTTCTACGTTCCATTCCCAGAACCAATCTAATTAGCGCATGACAAACGTCTTAAGGAGATGGGCAGGCGCACTTGCACCCAGAAAGTTCCAGCCAGACACCCCGGTGATTGGATACCAAGTGGCACCTGCTCTTGGCTAGCTTTTCCTTAAAGTTTGAGCATCCAGAAGTTGGCTTACCTTTCCCTCCATCATCTTTGCTCCCTGATACGATGTTGCTCAGAACCATGATTTGATCAATTGACCTCATGCCTTAATTACCAGCTTTACTATGTAACATGTTCATAAGACTATAAGAGAAGCCACACTGAATCAGACCAAGGTCTATCAGGTCCAGCAGTCTGTTCACACAGTGGCCAACCAGGTGCCTCTAGGAAGCCCACAAACAGGCAAGCATCTTGCCTATGTTCCACAGTACCTAATATAATAGGCATGTTCCTCTGATACTGGAGAGACATAGGGTCCCCATAAGTCAGAAGCGACTTGATGGCACTTAACACACTCACATATGCTGGCCCATGTTCACCCAGCAAGCTTCCATGGCATAGTGGGGATTTGAACCTGGATCTCCCAGGTCATAGTCTGAAACTCTAACCACACCACCCTGGCTTTTGTAGGATGGCTGTTGTTGAACAGTAACAAGCATCTAAGTCTGGGTGAGTCATGACAGTCTTGTGGTAACAGTTTACCTGGTCCCTGCTCGGTCTGGTCCCAATAAGTCATTTTCAAAGGCCAACCCCACCCCCACACCCGTTTTATTTTTTATAGTTTATATATTTTTTAGGAAACCCGGGGCTTTTCTCATGACTGTACCAATCTGTGTTCCCTGTTCATGGCACCAGTCTCAGTACCCAGTTTTGGCCACATTGAAAATCAGAAATATTGATCAGTTAGTCAATACTAAAACATTAGAAGGCTCCTCTTGCCAGAGACAGAACCTGAGGCACCTGGGCTGAGAGTTTGCAGGACAGAACTCATGAATCACTCTTTAGCGAGCAACAGGAGGAGGAGAGTAAGGAATCTGAACAAATGGAGGCACAAGCAACACAGGAGGAGGGTGCATGGAAGAATGTGACCCACAGGAGCAGGAAAATCAGGACTCATTCTGATCCTCTGTTGCTCAGCAATCGGTTCCAGGATCTCCCCATAGATACTGATTCTGGACCACTGGAACAAGGGCTACCCCCCAAAAGCATGAAAAAAATTTCTCAGGTTCCTGCGCATAAGAGGACTCGATCTTCCACTCCACAATTTAGGAAGAGGCGTGTTCTGGTAATTGGGGATTCCCTACTGAGAGGGGTAGAGTCTAAATGCTGACCAGACTTGTTGTCTTGAGAGGTCTGCTGCTTACCAAGTGCAGAGAATTGGGCTAAAACCAATAAAATGCATTTCAACAGAGATAAATGTAAAGTTCTGCATTTAGGTAGGAAAATCAAATGCATAATTATAGAATGGGGGAGACTTGTCTCAGCAGTAGTGTGTGTGAAAAGAATCTTGGGGACTTAGTAGACCAAGCACTGAACATGAGTTAGCTGTGTGATGCGGTAGCTAAAAAGGCAAATGCAATCTTGGGCTGCATCAACAGAAGTATAGTGTCCAGATCACGTGAAGTGATGGTGTTGCTTTACTCTGCTCTGGTTAGACCTCACCTAGAGTACTGTGTTCAGTTTTGGGCACCACAATTTCAGAAAGAGGTAGATAAGCTGGGACATGTTCAGAGGAATGCAACAAAGATGGTGAGGGGTCTGGAGACCAAGTCCTATGAGGAAAGGTTGAAGGAGCTTGGTATGTTTTGCCTGAGGAGGAGAAGACAGAGGGGACATGATAACCATCTCCAAGTACTTGAAAGGCTGTCATATAGAGGATGGCACCGAGTTGTTTTCTGTTGCCCCAGAAGGTCAGACCAGAATCAACGGATTGAAATTAAATCAAGAGTTTCCATCTGACATTATGAAGAAATTTCTAGCAGTTAGAGCAGTTCCTCAGTGGAACAGGTTTCTTCGGGAGGTGGTAAGTGCTCCTTCCCTGGAGGTTTTTAAGCAGAGACTAGATGGCCATCTGTCAGCAATGCTGATTCTATGACCTTAGGCAGTTCACGAGGCAGTTCATGAGAGGGAGGGCATCTTGGCCATCTTCTGGGCATGGAGTAGGGGTCACTGGGTGTATGTGGGGGAGGTAGTTGTGAAATTCTTGCATTGTGCAAGGGGTTGGACTACATGACCCTGGTGGTCCCTTCCAACTCTATGATTCTATTCTATGATTCTAAGACTGTGAGGCCTATCAGGTAGGATAGCTAGCTATTGTTGGAATATTTTTGAAAACTGACAAACGTGAGGAAACAGAATTGATCTGGAGCATCATCTTTAAACATACTCCTTGCCTGTAACTAGATTAATTTTGTTAAACTATATTAATGGTCTTAAATAATTGCTCTCCTTTAAATTACCTGTGTCAAATAAATGGATGACATTATCATGAGTCTTATGTCAAAAGTGTAAACAATTACGTTTTCATAAAATGATATCTTATAAAAGTGCAAAGGCACAAAAGGAGGGAGGAAACCACTACAACTATCCAATAACAAGGGAAAAAAATATGAAAAATCTATTTGGAACATAGTTACATAGAAAAAATATACCCACTTCAGGGTCAGGAAGCAATTTTCCTCCAGACCAGATTGGCCAGGGATCCTGGACGGTGGATTGGTTTTTTGTTTTGCCATCTTCTGGGTATGGAGTAGGGGTCACTGGGGGCGTGAGGGGGAGGTAGTTGTGAATGTCCTGCATTGTGCAGGGGGTTGGACTAGATGACCCTGGTGGTCCCTTCCAACTCTATGATTCTATAATATACATCAAGATACAAGAAATGTCTATGTCTACTCTCAAGAAAATATGAATCAGAAAAATTACACAAGAAGAACTGAATAACATCATTGAAAGTCAACCGGAGATGAAAAATCTGGAAGCCAAACAAGCCAAACATATTATGGCTGCTAGCAGGATGTTGGGGGGTGGGGGTGGGGGAAGGCAGCATGTTATAGCCCAATCTTGTCAGATCTTGGAAGCTAAGCAGGGTCAGTACTTGGAAGGGCAACCACAAAGAAGCCTCTATAGAGGAGGGCAATGGAAAACTACCTCTGCTTTTCAGTTGCCTTGAAAGCCCCTTACTGGGGTCTCCATAAATCGGCTACGATTTGATAGCCTTTTCCACACCCACACCCACCAGGATGTTTCAAGTTGCCTTCTTCTGAAACGTAAATGTTATTCTTTTATTCAAGTATGAAATGTACTTTTTTCTTTCTTGCATCAAGCCACCAATCAAATGCTGAAGATAACAGTTCATCACTAAGAGGCTCACTCAATGCGAGGACACAGCTGTCAGGCAAGGTTCTCTAGTAATATTTTTATTTCTGTATTATACTAAAAACAAAACCATTGAGATGATCATGAACAGAGCAGGGGTTCCTGACTAAGTGCCCATCAGGACCATGGTACCCCCGACACTTTTTATTGCACCCACCAAGTGTTTTTAGGAAGTGGGTGAGGTCAGGTAGGACTTTTGCCCAATTGGCTGTGTGGATGTATTTCAATGTTGCTTTGGCAGCAGCTGCAATCACAGCAGAAGGATCTACACTGTGTTACTCAAGTCAAGCTGTGGCAATCGTTTTGTGGCTAGCTCCACCTACTGTGGCAGCCATTTTGTTGCTGCCCCCACCATGCCCTGTCAGAATTCCAATGTGCCTGCAAGCTGAAAAAGGTTGTGGGGCCCTGGGACAGAGGAAAGTTAATTAAATGCTGAGAGCTTCTTAAGATGATGTCTACCGGTATATCTGAATCAAGCCTGACTAGAGTCAGCCAGAACAGAATTAGAGGCATTAAAAAGAATTTTTGGATACTTAGGAAGAGTCCGAGTTTTCAAGAACCCTAAAATGCCACAGCTGTACTGTTCAAATGTCAATATTAGTGATCTGGAAGTTATGATGGCCCCGTCATGCTGTGCAAAGCGAGTGAGCTATCCCTGAGCTATGGCCCTATTGCTTGTGGAGTGGATAATATCCTGCTTTCACCAGGAATAAAGAAGTGGCATATAAATTCTCTAAATAAATGAATCTATTTCCTAACAAATGGGGAAATTAGAGTACAACTACAGATGATTAACAGAGGCTTGCAGAATATCTCCCATGGAAGGAAAAGGAGAAACACTGAAGCTTCCAGAAGGAAGACAAAGATTCAAAGTTGGCTACCAGTTACAGCACAATAGCGGGAGCTGCAGTGCCAAAAATGAGGGGAATTAAAACCTCCTGGTACCATTGTTTCCACATCAAATAGCAAATGGATTTTCTCGTTAATGTGAATTCTTTGATGTGTAAGAAAATGAATTTTAGATGTGAGTTTTTTCCATATTTTTATATGGTTTCTCTCCTGTGTGGATTCGTTGATGAACAATAAGGCCTGGACTTCCAGCAAAGGACTTCCCACATTCCGAGCATTTATATGGCTTCTCCCCTGTGTGGATTCGCCGATGGACAATAAGGCCCGGACTTGCAACAAAGGTCTTTCCACATTCCAGGCATTTATATGGTTTCTCCCCAGTGTGAATTCGTCGATGGACAATAAGGCCTGAACTCCGGGCAAACCTCTTTCCACACTCAGAGCATTTATACAATTTTTCTTCTGGGTATATTCGTTGATGGATAATAAGGTTTGGACTCCCAACAAAGATCTTTCCAGACTCCAAGCATTTATATGGTTTCTCCGCTTGGTGGACAAGTCGATGGGCAGTAAGCTCTGTATTCCGAGCAAAGCTCTTTCCACACTCCAAGCATTTATATGGTTTCTCTGCAGTGTGGATACGTCGATGGGCAGTAAGATTACCTCTCTGAGCAAAACTCTTTCCACACTCTGAACATTTATATGGTTTCTCCCCTGTGTGGATTCGCCGATGGTCAGTTAGGGCTGTTCCTCGAGCAAAGCTCTTTTCACACGCTAAACATTTATATGGTTTCTCCCCAGTGTGGATTCGTTGATGAGCAGTAAGGTTGTCACTCCGAGCAAAAGTCTTCTCACACTGCAAGCATTTATGAGATTTGTCCCCTGTGTGAATTTTTTGGTGTAGTATAAGATGTGCCTTCTGAACAAAGGTCTTTCCACACTCCAAACATTTATGTGGTTTCTCCCCAGTGTGGATTCTCCAGTGTGTATCAAATGCTGATTGATAAAGGAATATTTTTCCACACACAGGACAACTGATTCTTCCATGGTATGGCAGGATGTAGTGGGATTCATTTCCCCTCTTCCATTTTGTTTTTGTGTTTCCTCTTTGCTTATTGCTTTCCAATGAGAGTGATTGTGCTTCCCCCTTGGACTTGTTCTGGGGACCATCAGCCTCTGGAATAAAGTGAAAAGTCTATCAGTGAAAGAAATGCATTAACTGCTCTTTAACGACAGAACAGAAATCACTTGAAGGGGAGACAAACCCTGCCCCATATTAATTAGTTTTTGATTCTCCCTTGGAGATTAATTCCATCAGAGACAAGGTGACTCAGTGAAACCTCTCCGAAGGCTGGTTGTCAGCAATCACAGAGGGAGGATTTGGCTCTGCTGTTCTGCTTGTGAATTCCAGCTGGCCACTGTGGGAAACAGGAGGCTGAACCAGATGGCCTCTGTCAAATCTCTTCCTTCATTTGAACACAGAACTGACCTGCATTCACTAAACCACCAGTTTGGAGCAGATCTTTACACTGGCACTACAGAGACCCAATCTGAGCTCCCCACTTATACAGCAAGCTGGTCTTGGGACAATCAGTCTTTCCCAGCATTTTCTGCCTTACAAGGTTGCTGTGCAGGTAAATGGAATGACCTCAAAAAACGCTGCTTGCATTCCTTGAACAAAGGGCAGGACAAGAGAGAAGTCACAGAGGACAAGAAATAAAGGGAGCACCTGTTGCCCCCTGCCAACACAAATCTTGCCCCTGGACTCTTCACATCCAAGGTACAATCACCTCTTTCCAAAGAACCACTGCCAATCAAAAGAGACGTTACAGGTACAGATGGACCAACTGGAGCAGGTTCAGTGGTGGTGGATCTTATTTTTAAGGACCTAAATGAGGCCAGATTAAGGGTCCGGCTTTTGCAATACCATCCTGCCCCCATTAAGTTACATCCTGCCCTAAACACATGAACACATGAAGCTGCCTTATACTGAATATGATGCTTGGTCCATCAAAGTCAGTATTGTCTACTCAGACTGGCAGCAGTTCTCCAGGGTCTCAGTCTTTCACATCACCTACTTGCCTGGTCCCTTGCTGGGGCTTGAACCTGGGACCTTCTGCATACCAAGCAGATGCTCTACCACGGCCCTTCCCCTGCACTAAATCCTGCTCTCTGTGCCTTTAAGTGTTTGTTTCCATGGCTGCTCTGAAAGGCACAGAAGGAGGCCTGATGAAAAAGCCTCCTCCTTGGTTCCCTACCGTTTGACTGACATTTCCAGGAGACATCCTATGAATGGTTATGAAGGCCAATCACACATTTCCCCAAGCAACTTTCAATGCATTTTCACCTGCACTAAACGACGTCTGCCTCTGAAGAGGAATGAGCCTGCTCAGTCCTCAGTGGGCAGTGGCCCTTTTAGTTTATAAAGCAACATTTTAGCCAACAAACTAATACCTGGAGAGGCCACTACAGATACAGAAGCCCCTCCCTTGCCGGTATGTGGATCCACTCCACTCCCATGCTGAGAGTCACCATTGGAAGAGCCCTATGAGAATCCGTCTTAGAAGGAGTGATTTCTGCCTTCAGCTTCGGTGTATCAAGGGAAAGGAGAGCCGTACCCAAAGAGGCCACATTCTGCCAATTGTCCTCCATGACTTCCTTGTAAAGCCTTCTTTGGTCTGGATCCAGGAGGGCCCACTCCTCCTCAGTGAAATGAACAGACACTTCCTCAAAGGTCACCAGACCCTGAAATGAGAAAAGAATAAACCCCCTCTTTCCTCACGGATAATGTAAGAATTCTTCCCCTTCTAAGAGCAATCCAAAAGGACTATGATAGTGAGCAGCAGTGATAGCAGCAAAGGGAAAAATAGAGGTTGTACTATGCCTTGGGAGGGGTTGGGGGGAGGCATGTGGGGGGCATGATCTGTAGTTCTACTACACTTACATGGTCTGGCTGCACAGAAGATGCTTTCTCTCTGCCCCAAAGAGATAGCAAAGAATGTATTGTTGGTTTCATAGCACTGCCTGCGAAGGATGAAAAGGCAATTAGAAGGCATTCTATACTTTCCCACTATTTAGCATTTCAGTTCCTTGCATGAGAAAAAGATTCTCCCTAATGGTCACAAGCATCCTTGCATCCTTACTTTGGATAATTTTTGTGTCCGCACTTTTGCGGAATCCAATATTTCTACATATGCAAAATTACGGCTCGTTTGTCTGATGGTACAAAATTAAGAGGGACACATGAACACATGAAGCTGCCTTATACTGAATCAGACCCTTGGTCCATCAAAATCAGTATTGTCTATTCTGACCGGCAGCGGCTCTCCCGGGTCTCAGAGGGAAGAACTCTGGAATGCAAGAAACAGACAATTCTAAACCAGCTGACAGAACCACAGCTACCAAATCCCATAACTCCTTTGCATGTGGGCAAGGCCAGAACATATGGAAAGAGGCAACATTGCTAGTGGTGAAGGACCAACAGTTACCCTCTTTGTAAGACCCCTATCCTCTTCTCAGTTGAGACACCCCAATTTTGATCCCCAATCTCCTCTTTGTTGTTCCTAAGTATACCCCCCCTTTTGGAGGACCTAAAGGTGCAATGGGGATTTCTTGGCATAAGTTCAGAAAGTCCATCTGGCTGCCATGTCCAGAGCACAATCCATCAACAAGGCAGGATGAGGCATTTACATGCCCCCCCCCAACTCCATGACATGTACCAATCTTAAATCTGGGAAAGACTGATCCCATGCTAAACTATGGCATTTTCCCCCATTAAAGGAGTAGCCCAGGCCTGTGAAAATGTGTGCCAGGAGTCTTCCATCATCTGAAAACCCCTGTGACAGGTTTACAGGATCCTCTCTATTGGATTTCTGCCTTATGGACTCCCTGCAATTCTCAGCTCCTCACCCACCTTGGATCAGGTAGTATATTAATGGATAGTAAATGAATGATAGTATATAAATGGATACTCTATTCTCTCCAGGATCACAGGAGCATGCCTATTCTGTTAGGTGTTTTGGAACACAGGCAGGAGAAGGCTTCTGCAATCATCTTGTTTGTGGGCTTCTTAGAGGAACCTGGTTGGCCACTGTGTGAACAGACTGCTGGACTTTATGGACCTTGGTCTGATCCAGCATGGCCTTTCTTATGTTCTTATATTACACACTCTCCTTCCCTACCTTGCCTCTTCCTGCCCCTTATCCCTCCCCCCACCCATTCTGTTTTTTCTGTGTGTGCGTGTGTTTTATTGGGAGGGAGAGGGTGGTTTTATTCTGGGTTTTACATGTGTAGTTGTATTCATGGTCTTAAAGTTTGCCTCTAATTTTTGTCTACCTTTAGTTGTGTGTCTGAGTGCTACTAAATAATCATTCCATTTACTTTGAATCAGCTGCTGTTTCTCTTGGAATATTGTACAGGAATAAAACCTCCGGATACATGGGCAAAAGATCCCTTGTTAATCTGGCTGGAGACCCAATGACATGCGATTCCCATCCCCACCCCGGGTCCAGTTCAGGTAACATCTTGACATCCTAGCTAGGTGACATGGTGAACATCATCTTTATTATATTGGCATGCCTTGTTCTGGATCTCCCTGTACTACAATCCCAACCCTAATGTATTATTTTGTCTTACTAGGAATCTTGGCTGTTGGATTCAAATATTGTTATTGCATCTTGTAATGTGCTGATAGGCTAATGCTATGTTGTAATCTGCTTATTGATTCACTGGAAACAATTTTTATCATACTTATCTGTCTTGAGTCCCAGAAGAAGAATTGGTTTCTACATCCCAATTTTCTCTACCTTTTAAGGCGTCTCAAACAGGCTTATAATCACCTTCCTTTCCCCACAACAGACACATTAAGTAGATGTGGGCTGAGAGAGTTCAGAGAGAACTGTGACTGGCCCAAGGTCACCCAGTAGGCTTCATGTTGAGCAGTGGTTCCCAAACATTTGGGGCCACAGCCCCCTCGGTTCCACAAACGCAACCCCAGCACCCCCTACCCTATCCAAAACACAGTCGAAGGGGCCCACCTCTAGCACCCCCTGCTGCTCTCTTGCCTCTTACTGCCCCCCTAGGTAATCCCACCGTCCCCCAGGGGCTGATACTGCCCACTTCGGGAACCACTGATGTAGAGGAATGGGGAATCAAACCCAGCTCTCCAGATTCGAGTCCACTGCTCTTAACCACTACTCCATGCTGGCTTTCAAGAAAGGCAGACTACAAATGGCAGCAATAATAAATAAATACATAAATAATTTAAAAACAATATTAATTGTAGTCACAGAAAGTCGTATTGCTAGAACATTATGAGCCCACTGATGTCATGCTGCCAAACATGAGTATTTACAGGATGACTAAAGACTGTTTTTTGGCAAACCTTTTTGAATACTGGCACTTTATATCCAGTCACACAGAACACAGTTTTGCCAATCAAAATGTGCCACCTTCCACTAGCCACCTTTTGAGGTTTGTCACCTCTGACAATCCTTTGCCCTGTCGTGAACTGGATAGTGAAAAACATTTGACTTACAAGTATTGGAAGATTGTGATTTGGTTACAACTGCACAAGATCTCAAAGCTGAAAACAGTTTCCCTCTTTTTATTGGGCCAATGCACTGGACTTATTTTTAGACATTTGGAAATTGTTTAGAGAAATTTATGTGTGGAACTGCCATCGCCATTGTTACATTTTTGTCTTTATGTATATCTTTTAAATGTTTTTTTCTTTGTTTTATGGGTTTGTTTATTGAAGGAAATAAAAAAGGGAGAAAAATTAAAGACAATGCAATACTTCCCAATTTTTGACATTGACATTAATCACCATTCTTTGAGTTCAGAAGCAGCTATGTCCTCAACTCTCTTACTGCTGGAGCCAGAAGTGAGATGGACAGTTTACAGTTTTTTCTCCCATGCATTTAGTAGATTCCCACTTACAATATTATCACGTGCAATCTATAAACCCACAACCACAAATATTCTGGCATTTTTACTAAGTCTTCATAGTTACCGAAGTCATCCCAGCCCTCATACAATGGAACTGGAGATGTAAGCCACTATTCTTCCAATTACTTTGCTCTGACTTTAAATTGGTTCTCATTTTTTTAATTCCCCAAATGGAAATGTCTCAGTTGAGAAGCTGGAGTGGAGCATCTTTCCCACACAGGACTAGGAGCGCATCAGTGCAGCCCCCCTACACTCAAGAAGGACATCCAGTGGGAATGACACCCCTTTTGATCTTACCCAGAAAAGCTGCTCCATGGTTATGTTGCTGCGCTATCCGATCCTGCACCTGAAACAGAAGTGAAGATCCCAGAAAGGGGAGACTGATGAGAAAAGGAGCAGGAAACAGGATAGTAGGAGTTCTAAAAAAAAGTTGGGGCAATCTGTGCGGATTTCATGGGTATCCTTCATCATAGCCAGTGCCCCATACACTACCTGGATGAATCCTTCTCACCTGCTGGTCCTGATGCTCATCCTCTGCCTGGCTCAGGAGGAAGCCTTCTGCCAGGGCCACCGCCTGGGAACTGGTCTCTGGCTCACATTCCCTGACCCAGCTCTGCAACTCCGGGGGCAGGACAGCCAGGAACTGCTCCAGGATCACCAGGTCCAGCATCTCCTTCTTGCTGTGCCTTTCCGGCTTCAGCCACTAACTGCAAAGATGGTGGAGTTGGCTGCAGACCTCTCGGGGCCCTTTGGGCTCCTGGTGGCAGACCTGCCTCAATTGCTGGCGATGCGTGTCTAGAGGGAGGATGTTGTCTCTCAGTCTCTTTTGCATGGATGATCCTTCCCGCAGTTCCACCCTGCTCCCGGACTTGGTGGCATCAGGACCTTTTCTTGCTTCAAGAGCAGCTGAGTCTGACTCTCCCCTCATCCTCCAGCTGGACCAGTGGATCACCTTCTCCTCAGCCAGTTTCTTCTGTATAGGAAAGATCCAGATCTATGACCTCTTGAAAAGCCAAGACTGGTTTTTTGGACTGATATCTATGAGGTGACGAGTAGGGCACCCCAGGGCTCGGTTCTGGGCCAGAAATTTTTCAATATTTTTACAAATGATCTGGATGAGGGAGTGGAGGGACTACTCATTAAATTTGCAGATGACACCAAATTGGGAAGAGCAGCAAATATAATGGAAAAGTGGGAGGATGTGAACAAGATGAAGTTCAACAAGGACAACTGCAATGTTCTACATCTGGGTAACAAAAATAAGCAACGTGCATACTGAATGGGGGATACACTTTTGCGTAACACTGTGTGTAAACAAGATCTAGGTGTATGGGTGGACTGTAAGCTGAATATGAGCAGTCAGTGTGATGCAGCGGCAAAAAAGGCAAATGCGGTCTTGGGGTGTATTAACAGGGGCATAACAACCAAATCACAAGATGTCCCTCTGTACACCGCATTGGTCAGGCTGCACCTGGAGTTCTGAAAGCAGTTCTGGAGGCCTAATGTAAAAAAAGATGTGGACAGAATCAAGCGGGTGCAGAGGAGAGCGACAAGGATGATCAGGGGCCTGGATGATCAAGTCCTGTGAGGAAAGGCTGAGAGACCTGGGAATGTTCAGTCTGGAGAAGACGAGGTTGAGGGTGAGCATGATTGCTCTCTTTAAGTATTTGAAGGGCTGTCAGTGAGGGGGAGCATGATTGCTCTCTTTTAAGTATTTGAAGAGCTGTCAACGCATTGGCTTTTTAAAGACTACCTTTAATGGGTGTTTTTAGTCTGGAAAGAATCTGAGTTTTAATGTACTGGCTGGGTGTTTTAGGGTGGATCTTAATAATTCTTAATGTTGTATGTTTTTATAACAATTTGCTCAGGAAAGTTCCCTGGAGAGGAAGCATAAACATTAAACAAATATTGTCGAAGGCTTTCGTCGAAAGAACCAATTATTGTCGAAAGAACCAATTAAACAAATAATTATCTTCGCTGTACAGGAAAGCAAAGCACAGCAGAGATCTTTCAGAGTTTTGTGGCTGATCTGAGACTCTGGAGAGCTTGCTGACTCATAATGGAACACAAGAAAAGTTCTGCTGGAGCAGACCAGAGGTCCATCTAGTCCATCATCCCATCTCACACAGTGGCCAACCAGTTACTCTGGAGGAACAACAACAGGCCACATAGGCCAAGACCTTCCCTTGATGTTGCCTCCTGGTACAGGGATTCAGAGGTTGACTGCCTCTGAATGTGGAGTCTCACTTCAGTCACCATGGCCAGTAGCCACTTATAGATTCATTGAGGATTAGGTCTATCTAATCTCCTTTTAAAGGTGTCTGTGGCCATTACTACATCCTCTTGCAGCTAATTCCACATTTTAATCACTCATTGTGTAACGAAGTATTTACTTCTGTCCATCCTGAATGTACCGCCCAACAGCTTCATTGGCTGGCCACAAGTTCTAGTATTTTCAGAGAGGGAGAAAAAGTTCTCTTTGTCATCTCTCTCCACCCTGTGCATGATCTGCTAAACCTCTATCATGTCCCCTCTTAATCAGACATCTCTTTTCTAAACTGAAAAGTCCCAGACTCTTCCACCTTTCCTCATAGGGAGGGTACTCCAACCCCCTAATCATCTTGGTTGCCCTCTTCTATACTTTTTCCAGCTCTGTGATGTCCTTTGAGATAGTGATCAGAACTGCCTACAGTATTCCAAATGAGGCTGCACCATAGAGCTATAGAGGCAACATAATATTGGCTGTTTTATTTTTAATCCCTTTCCTAATAATCCCCAACACAAAGTATGTCTTTTTCAATGCTGCCACATACTGGGTTGACGCTATCTACTGAGCTATCTACTCATTCCTTCTCAGCCTCAGGAAGTTCAGACCCCATTAGTATAAATGTGAAGCTACAGGTTTTTTCTTCCAATGTGTACCACTTTATATTTACCAACATTTAATTTATTTTGCCATATTGTTGCCCACTCACCCAATTTGTGGAGATCCTCCTAAAGCTCTACACAGTTATCCTTGGTTTTCATCATCCTGAATAATTTTATCTCCTCTGAAAACTTGGCCACTACACTACTCACCCCTAATTCCAGATCATTTATTAACAAATTAAATAGTACCTGCCCCAATGCCAAACCTTGTGGGATCCCTCTGATTACTTCCCTCCATTGTGAGAACTCTCCCATTTATTCCTGCTCTTTGCTTCCTGTCATTTAACCAGATGGATCGACCCAGGTGTCCCTGATTGCAAGACAAGAGGCAGATTTCTAGAAACCAAAGATTTTAGCAAAAGCAACTGAAATGTGTAAAGCTGCAGAAACCAGCAAGAAGAGAACCGAGTTGCTGGCAGGGAAAAAGTTGTGCTGAGTCTGTAGGCAGAACTGTATATTCAGCAAACCAGAGTGGAGAGGGGAACCCTCCGAAAATCCAAGTTTGCTCTTCCAGAACAGCAAGAAAACAAAAACATGCAGGCTTTTTGGGACCATGACTGCACCACAACAATACCACACTTAAGGAAAGAATGACAAGAAACGCCAAAAAGAGAGGCACTTTTGCTAGAGTTTGCAAGTAGTAGCAGAAAGCAGAGACCATACATCAGAATGCGTATGCGGCATTCCAGGAAGATCCCAGAGGAGCTACCCCAGAGATAGCAGAAAAGCGGAGTCCTCTGATCAATAATTCACAGCGGGTAGCCGTGTTAGTCTGTCTGCAGTAGTAAAAAAGGGCAAGAATCCAGTAGCACCTTAAAGACTAACAAAAATATTTTCTGGCGATGAGCTTTCGTGAGCCACAGCTCACTTCTTCAGATACAGCTAGAATGTGAATCCATCTGTCTTCTACTTAAAGACAGATGGATTCACATTCTAGCTGTATCTGAAGAAGTGAGCTGTGGCTCACGAAAGCTCATACCCTACCAGAAAATATTTTTGTTAGTCTTTAAGGTGCTACTGGACTCTGGTCCTTTTCTACTACTGATCAATAATGTTCACAAAGCAATGCTCAACTATGGACTCTTGTTTAATTAATCCTGGAGGAATCTTGGGGACACCTCTGAAGCGGCTACCCCTCTGGACGGCCCCACTGTTAAAAACAGGGAGATACTTTGCAAAGGGCATATTCTTTTATTGCTTACTGACTTTTTGAAAGTCTTTCGGTGCTGCCTCTTCTCCTCTTCACCCCCAACACCGCAAGCAACTCTCCACTCAACGCAGGACACTGGAGAAGGAAGCGGCTGTTTTGGGTCATGCGGTCCTTCTTTCTGCAGTCTTCTCTAGGAATTGCTAGCGGCTACTAGACTTGGAACTGAGACGCCTTCCGTTTAACCCATAGATTGGCTCTTTCCAGAAGGCAAAAGGGATCCCTCTCCTTGGTTTGCCCTGCCAGAAGGTACACCTATTTACACTGCTGCAAACCAGACTCCGATTTCCCTGCAACAGAAGACAGAGCTCGGCTTCCTTTTACAGTTGCCAGCTTTGGATTGGGAAAAACCTGGAGATCTTTTTTGGTGGTGGTGGGGCTTGGGAGGGGGGGATTCTCAGCTGAGTATGGCATGGAGCCCACCCTCCAAAGCAGCCATTTTCTCCAGGAGGAAATTATCTTGGGCATCTGGATATCAATTACAATAGCGGGAGATCGCCAGGTATCACTTGGTGGTTGGCAACCCTACTGCCTTTCCATCCTTGTATGCTCTTTTTTTGCCTTTAAGGAGGAAACCTGAAATTCAGAAAGGAAGGGAGGAAGCTAGTGTGAAATCACTGTTCTGGTTTCTCTGGTCTGGTTTGTGGATGAGGGACAGCCCTGCCAACCCCCATGTCCATGGGAGGGTGTTGGGTTTCATGGATTGTGGATACAGTTCTTCCTAGCCACAACTGCTTCTTGACATGTCATTTTGAGGGTACAACTGGAAAGCAAATGCTGTGGCGATCTTTGGGAAGTGTAAGGACAAGCACCTCCCATATGAACCTACCTGAACAATCCAGCCATCCTTGGAGGCCCTGCTTTGAGTGCCCTTACCTTTACACTGACCTGTCAGAGCCTGTTATGTGTAGGGGTTAGAGCGTCTGACTAGGACCTAAGAATCCTAGGTTCAGACCCTAATCTGCCCAAGACGGTTGCTAGCTGATGTTGAGAGCACATGCTTTCAGCCTCAAGTAGCTCACAGGGTGGTTGTTGTGGGGATGAAATGAGACCTCAGAGAACAATACAAGCCTCACTGTTTCATCTTGAGGGAGAAAGACAACATAAAGTGTGGGGGTGTATCAGAGAGGTGGTCCCACAGATACAAGGGGTTTGGTGGTGATGGTGGAAAGTGCTGTCAAGTCACAGCTGACTTATGGCAACCCCATAGAGTTTTTAAGGCAACAGAAATTAGGAGGTGGTTTGCCATTGCATGGTCTGAGACAGTTCGGATAGAGTTGTGACTGGCCCAAGGTCACAGAGCAGGCTGCATGTGGAGTGGGGAATCGAACCCAGTTCTCTAGATTAGTGTCTGCAGCTCTTAACTACTCAACAGGCTGGCTCTCTACAAGGAGTTTAACATGTGGTAAAAGGGTAGGAAAATGAATTCCACTTTATAATAAACTATATTCCATTTATTTTAGCTGAGAATAAAAATGTTTTAACAAACTCCATTTAAATATTTGCATTTTATGGGCCTGATTTGGCCCAAAAGCTCTAGAAGCTGAATGAACATTACTATGGCTTCCCCTTCCTATAACTCATTTAACAAGATTCATGGTTGAACTTCATGATGCCTGGTAAGGTCAGGCTTGTGCCTGAAAATCTTGCCACACTGGGAGCATTTGTATGGGAATTCCTCTGTGAATTCTTGGATATGAAACAAAGCAACTTTTTAGACATAAAATTTCCAACACACTTTTAGTGTTCCTATGATTTCTTCCCAATGTGGCCTGGTTGATGGGTAGTAAGCTATGAACTCCAAACAAAACTCTTTCCACACTGCAAGCATTTACATGGTATCTCCCATGTATATTCATCAATGGGCAATAAGTTGCAATTATGAGAAAAGCTCTTTCCACATTCCAAGCATTTATGTGGCTACTCCCCAGTTTGAATATGTCAATGTTCAATAAGTTTACAATTATGAGAAAAGCTCTTTCGATACTCCAAGAATTTATGGTTTCTTCCCAGTGTGGATTCGTTGATGTGAAGTAAGATGTTAACTCTGAGCAAAGCTTTTACCACACAAGACATTTATATGGTTTCTCCCCAGTGTGAATTCGTCGATGTAAAGTAAGCTGTGTACTCCAAGCAAAACTCTTTATATGAATTTATGTGCTCTGGTGAGAGTCTACTGGGATTGAGATCACTCAGTGGACTGAAGCACAGCAGCTGCAGCACAGCTGGATTTCCTGAAACCTGGATGCTCTGAAGGTTACGATGGCCCCATCACACTGTGCACAACAGGTGATCCACCACTGAACCATCCCTTCTGCCTCTGGAGAGGTGGCCTATACATTCTATTGCTAAAGAGATAAATAATTTCCAGATGAACAGGGAAATCGGAGTATGACTACAGATGGCTAAAAGAGACCAGACATTCTCAGATGGAAAGAAAAGGTAGAGCTCGTAGAGGTATGAGAGACTAGAATTAGGAGAAGAGGGTGCACAAAATGGAAATCATGCTTAAGCTGATCTCTGAAGTGACTAATAAACTATATTCCATTTATTTTAGTTGAGAATCAAAAATGCTTTAACCAACTCCACTTCAACATTTGCAGTTTATGGGCCTGACCTGGCCCCAAAGCTCTAGACATTGAATGAACATTACTATGACTTCCCCTTCTTCTAAGTCATTTAACAAGATTCATGGTTGGTCCCCTGAGTGAACTTCATCATGCCTGGTAAAGCCAGGCTTGTGCCTGAAGATCTTCCCATACAAATGCTTCCAGTGTGGCACTTCCACTGTGAATTCTTGCATATGAACAAGGCAACTTTTAGACATAAATTTTCCAACACACTTTTAGCGTTTATATTATTTCTTCCCAGTGTCGACTTGCTGATGGGTAGAAAGCTGTGAACTCCAAGCAAAACTCTTTCCACACTGCAAGCATTTATACAGTATCTCCTCTGTGTGGATTCGTCGATGGGCAATAAAATCTTTAGCCCAACCAAAGCTCTTTCCACATTCTCCGCATTTATATGGGTTTTCCCGTGTGAATACGTCAATGATCAATCAGGTTACGATGATGAGAAAAGCTCTTTCCACACTCCAAGCAATTATATGGTTTCTCACCTGTGTGGATTCGTTCATGGGAAGATATGAACTCTGAGCAAAACTCTTACTACACTCAACATTTATATGGTTTCTCCCCAGTGTGGATTCGTTGATGTGAAGTAAGCTGTGAACTCTGAGCAAAGCTCTTACTACACACCAGACATTTATATAGTTTTCCCCCAGGGTGGATTCGTTGATGTGAACGACTAGCAAAGCTCTTACCACACTCCAAGCATTCATATGGTTTCTCCCCTGTGTGGCTTCGTCGATGTTCAATAAGATTACAACTATGAGAAAAGCTCTTTCCACACTCCAAGCATTTATATGGTTTCTCCCCAGTGTGGATTCGGCGATGTGAAATAAGCTGTGAACAACGAGCAAAGCCCTTACCACAGTCTAGACATTTGTATGGTTTCTCCCCAGTGTGGATTCGGCGATGTAAAGTAAGCCGTGTATGAAGAGCAAAGCTCTTTCCACACTCCAAGCATCTATATGGTTTCTCCCCTGTGTGGATTAGTCGATGGACAGTGAGCTGTGAATTCTGAACAAAGCTCTTTCCACACTCCCAGCACTTGTAAGGTTTTTCCCCTGTATGAATTCTTTGGTGTTCTAGAAGATATCCCTTAGCAAAAGCCTTTCCACACTCTGAACATATATAGGATTTCTCTCCTCTGTGACTTCTCCAGTGTGTATCAAATGCTGATTTACTAATGAATGTTTTTCCACATACAGGGCAATTGATCTTTAGTAGGTTTTGGGGGATGTCCTGGGATTCAACACCCTGAGAAACAGTGGATTCGTTCCTGCTTTTCCTTTTTGTTCCAGTGTTTCTTTTCTTTTGTTCTCCTTCCAATGGTAGCTGTTGTGATTGTCCCTTGGACTTGCCCTGGGGACAATCAGCTTCTGGAATAAACAAAAAAAAAGTGCTGACATTTGAAGCAAAATTGGACTCAAGGAAAGAAGCCCATTAACTGCTGACAACTGTTCCCTGGATATTTTCTCAGTGGCTGTTTTACCCCTTCTTTCATGCCCCTGGCTTGTTTATATTTTAATATTAATAATTTATGTAGTCCTTAAGGTTTTAATGGAGGAAGGCAATAGTAAAACTACTCCTTTCCTCTCCTGCTTGGAATGACTTGTGGCAAACAAACATGTCTGTTACATGTTCAATATTTGGCTTAGAAAATAATTGCTAATGTGGTTTTTTTCCCTGGTGTATGGTGTTTCTGGTTTGTATTTTACTCCGATCCCTTGGTTTTTTGTGTGACTGTGGTTACCATAAGTTGGTTGCAACTAGATGGTACACATTCATTTTATGGCATTGTAGATATTTGTGAGTAGTGTCCAAAAAGTATCTGGAGAGATATATAAATCAATAAAGGCTGAATACAACTGGGTAGCATATTGAAATGTCCTCCAAGATTAATCCTGCATTTTCCTCTCTGTTCTAACCTCTCTATCACATTTTAGAAAGCTTTCCTAGCTATTTTCATCTGTTTCTTCTTCAGAAATCTCTCTGACTGTTAACGCACCTTTTACTTACCTCAAATTATCGCTGTGCTCGAACTGTGACATTCCCCCGCCTTCCCCCTTCTCTTGAGAGAGGCAGGAGCATGATCGGCTTCAGAGTATGAATACTTTCCTTTGCCCATGGATTTCTCTCTCTTGCTCTGCTAGCTGAGCTGGGGGAGGGAAGTCCTTCCCAATTTCAATGGGCTCCAAGGCAGCCTCTTCTCGAGCTCAGGCTTGTGGGTAAAAGGTGAAATTCCCCAGACCAAACAACAGGGTTTGTTGTGGCTGTTTGGAGCACGAAGGGTTAACTCCAGGGAAAGCTCTGGAGGAGTGTGGGAATTTTTACTCCCTTTACTCCTGTCTTGGGGGGGGGGTTGGGAGGAGAGGAGGGAGGCAGTGGAGAGAATCAAGTCAAACATCCAAGAGTTTGGATCCCCATGCTAATAAAAACAAACTCCAGGCACCCAAAAATGATTTTAAAAAATCCCTTCAATTTCCACATTTGTTTTTCTTCACTTTTTTTTCCTCTGGGAGAAAGATCAAGCCACACTATCTGTCTTGCCCAATGCTCCAACGTTCCAGCAATCCTTTGATAATCCTAGTGCTTTTATTTAAAAAATAATGATAACAAACCAAGGCAAATAGCTGCCAGAGGAAAAGAGGGGGGAGGAAAGATGGGCTACACAGCTGACTACAGAGGGGCAGAGAAATATGCAGCGTTTTAAAGGAGTACACTCCTCAGGAGAAAATGACCCTGAAACGGAGGAAATGGAAACATCATGCTATAAACATTTGTTGAAAGCACGGACATTTGATGCTTTCAACACATTTCCAGGAACACGGGGGAGGCTCTGGGTGCGATCAGACAAAGATAAGACGTTTGTTTATTCTTAGTGCATTAACCACCACTGTTCTCCAGAGGCTGAAGTTTAGCCAAAAAATACCTAGGAACAAGTCCATACCACACAAATATGCACCTACCTGCTGATCTCTCTCTTTCTTCTGGGTCTAAGAAAAATGAATTTCTGTTTCCTTGCAGCATGGAAATGGAATCAGATGTGGGTACCAGAAGTCCTTCTTTGGGGAAAAGAAACAGAACAGTCACTTCATGGTAGGCAACGGGGCTATTGCGTGGAGCAATTTCTGCCTGCAGCATGGGGAATTAAGGCAAAAGGGACGTTACCTAGAGAGGCTACATTCTGGCAACTGTCCTCCATTTCTTCCTTTGGAAGTCTTCTTTGGTCCGGATCCAGCAGAGCCGATTCCTCTACCGTGAAACAAACAGACACCTCCTCAAAGGCCTCCAGAACCTGAAAAGAGAAAAAAAAAATACCCTCTCTCCTTACAGAAGTTTACTTTCAGGATTCAAACCTATCTCAGATGTTTTCATTTTCCATTTAGTGAGCAGCACAGATGGTAGCCAAGGGAAAGAGAGACATTCCCCCCAGCCTAGGGAGGGTAGGGGGAGGTATCCAGGGGCATGATCCACAGTTCCACACTTACATGATTGGGCTGCATGGAAGCTGCTTTCTCTCTGACACGAATAGGTGGCAAAGAATGTATCACAGGTTGCAAGACACCACCTGGAAGGATAAAAAGGAAACTAAAAGGCTATCTATATTCTCCCAGGATGTAGCATTTCAGTTCCTTGTGAAGGAAAAAAAGGTTCTACCTCTTTTGGCACATTGTTGGGAAAGTCCTGTTTTATTAAAGGCTAGTCTTGCAGGGATAAGAGTTCCTGTGAACACTCAAGGAGTCAAGGATTTGTCTCCTGGCCTTTGCCTGGAATGGGGTCTGCGGGCAGGAGGGGGGTGGCAGCTTTCTACCGTTTGGTTTGGCATTTATAGTCAAAAACCTGGATCCTGTCTCCTGGCTGGAGGTGGTATGCAGTGCACCTTGAACTCCTACTAACAATCTGAAAATTCTTTTTAACACTTATACATCTGATACTTCTTTTTATGACGTTTTTTATCCTGCCCTTCCTTGAGGGGGCTCAAAACAGTATGTTCTTACAGCCTAGAAGCTTTCTGACAGGACTTTCATCTTTGACTTTAATATCAGCCTGACAGGCAGGAATTCAGCAGGCAGAGCTCTTCATGATATAGACCGAAACTTCACCTACTACAATCCTGTTTTTCATGGTTGGTTCTTCAGGGCTCTGCCACCTCATTTTCCCACATCTGACTGAGCCATGCCTAACCCTACAATGGTGTAAGTAGAATAAACACCCCAATTAAAGAATGACCCCAATTCATCCCTTCTGCCCCCTTTCCCTCCTCCAACAACAGTTATCCCCCTTATGGTAACGTTCTCTAGGCAAGGGAATGTCTTCTTGAGCTTTGCAAAAGGCGCACTGGGTATAAATATAAATATCAGTATTTTGACACTAGCATTTTGGCTGCGGACCCACACTGGATCGGGGCCTCGTGGCATTTTAAAATTCCTAGTATGCCAACATGTTTAGTTTGGCTCTCAGAGTCTCTATTAGCCCTAGCTGAGTCCTTTAAGAACATCATTTGTGAATCAAGGTAAAGGTGAGCATTACCCAGAGAGGCCACATTCTGATAATTGTCCTCCATGACTTCCTTGTGAAGGATTCTTTGTTCCAGATCCAGCAGGGCCCACTCCTCCTCATTGAAATGGACACACACCTCCTCAAAGGCCACCAGATCCTGAAAGTGAAAAAGGAACCCCTCTATCTTCACAGGGAAGAATTCTTCCCCTGCTAAGGGCAATCCAAAAGGACTATAATGAAATGTTTGCTTTTAGGATTCAAAGATCCATCAGACATTTGCATTTTCTATCTAGTGAGCACTTCAGATAGCAGCTAAGGGGGAGGGAGAGAGAGAGAGAGTGAGAGATTCTCACCAGTCTGGGAAGATGAAGAAGAACTGGTTTCTATACTCCGCTTTACTCTACCGGAAGGAGTCTCAAGGCGGCTTACAATCACTGTTCCTCCCCCACCCCCCTCAACAGGCACTTTGTGAGATAGGTGGGGCTGAGAGAGTTCTGAGAGAACTGTGACTAGCCCAAGGTCACCCAGCAGGCTACATGCTGGAGGAGTGGGGAATCCAATCTGGTTCTCCGGATTAAAGTCTGCCGCCCATAACCACTGAACCACGCTGGAGGAGTGAGGGGAGGCACGCAGGGGCATGATCTGCATTTCCACACTTACCTGAACTGGCTGCACAATGGTTCCTTTCTCTCTGCCCCACAGAGATGGCAAACGATTTGTTCCTGGTTTCACAACACTGCCTGAGAAAGATTAAAAGATTTGGAAGGTGTTCTATACTTACCATGTGTTTAGCATTTCTGTTCCTTGCGTGTGCGTTGAGGGAGGGGAATGTCCCTAGATTGGCTGACGTTGCTCATTCAGATGTGGAGAGGCATGTTCCAATTTTTAAACCCAGAGGCCGAAGTGTCTTTCCCATATAGGACTACAGTTTTCAAGCACACTGAAAAAAGGCATCCAGTCGGAATGACACCCCTTTTGATCTTACCTGGCAAGGTTGCTCCAGGGTCATGCTCCTGTGTGATCTCCTCCTGCACACGAAACAGAATTGAGGATCTCACAAAGGGGGAATGATGAGAAAAGGAACAGGAAATCGGCTGGTGGGATGTCTAAAAAAGTTGACGCAACTCGTAAGGATTTCGAGGGCATCCTTGATCAAAGCCTGCACCCGACATACTACCTGGATGAATCCCTCTCACCTGCTGGCCCTGATGCTCATCCTCTGCCTGGCTCAGGAGGAAGCCTTCTGCCAGAGCCACCGCCTGGGAACTGGTCTCCGGCCCACATTCCCTGACCCAGCTCTGCATCTCCGGGGGCAGGACGGCCAGGAACTGCTCCAGGATCACCAGGTCCAGCATCTCCTTCTTGGTGTGCCTTTCCGGCTTCAGCCACTGGTGGCAAAGACGGTGGAGTCGGCTGCAGACCACTCGAGGCCCCTGGGCATCCTCATAGCAGAAGTGCCTGAATTGCTGGAGATGCACATCTGGAGAGAGGACGTTGTCTGCCAGGCTCTTCTGCACGGTTTCTTCCCGCAGCTCCCTTCCGCTCCCAGCCTCATCGAGGCCTTTTCTTGATTCAGGGACAGATGAGTCCGGCTCTCCCTTCATCCTCCCCTTCCTCTCCAAAGAGCTTCCTCTGTTATCAAAATCTTCTGTAAAGAGAAGTGCTGGATCTAGAGGCAAGGCTGTTAAAGCAAGGAGGTATTTTACAAGGGAAATATTATTTTATTATTGCTTATGTGTGGTTTTTTTTTGGGGGGGGGAATCCTCTGCAACTACCCTGTTGCTGCCTTGCCTCCCCTTCACCAAATTACACTTGCAACTCACCCCCTACAGCTTAACCTTTCCCATGGAAGAAGTCACAATAGGAAGTGACTGAATCAAGTCACGTGGCCTTCTTTCTGGAGGCCTCTCTGGGAATGGTGTCTCCTTCCATTTAACCATTGAGCTGACTCTCTCCAGGAAACGAAAAGGACCTGTTCCTTGCTTCCCCCTCCCCGAGAATGCATGCTGAAGCCTTTAGCACCGCACGGGTCATGTTAGTTTCATTACTCTGGAGTAATGCAAACTGCAAACTGTGGGGAAGCTCTGCACCCATTTCTGTTCCTGGTTCTGCTTACTCTTGCCTCTAAGGATATTGCTGAAGTCCAGCAAATGTCAGTGCCAGTGGAGGTGCGGCCTGAGCAAGATTTTGATATCCCTGACTTACTGTCAGAGGCTGGGAAGCGTGAAGGACTGGCAGAAATGCCAATTAGCGAGCGCCCAACAGCTAAACAGCGTGCACAGCTGTTGGAGATGTTACGAGATTTTGAAGAAGTGTTCACTAACTGTCCAGGGAGAACTGAGTTAGTTATTCATGATTTAGATACTGGAGAGCATCCACCAGTCAGGTGCAATCCTTACCCAGTAAGAGGGCCAATGCGAGAGGTGGTGAAATAGGAGATACAAAAAAATGCTTGAGATGGGTGACACTGAGCCCAGCACATCGGAATGGAGCAGCAACCTAGTGATTGTTCCCAAAAGGACACTGCATAAAGGAGATCCACCACCGTATCGATTGTGTGTGCATTTTAGAAAATTAAATCAATTGTGCAAAACTGACCAATATCAATAACCAAATATAGAGGAGGTTTTAGAGAGAATGGCTAATGCTTGTTACATTACGACTTTAGATCTTACATCTGGAGTTTGGCAGGTGCCTCTGACAGAAAGACAGAACATCCTTTTCTTGCTTTATGGGACAATTTCGCTTTAATGTGCTCCCCTTTGGAATCAGTTCAGCTAGTAAGGTGTTCCAGAGGTTAATGGACAAAGTATTGCAAGGGTTAGACTTCGCAGGTAGCTATCAAGATGACATTGCAGTAATGAGTTCATCATGGCTGCAGCACCTGAACCATCTAAAGGTGGTACTGCAAAGAATTCAGGATGCAGGATCAAACCTTCAAAATGCCAAATTGCTAATAATGGGAGAAACTTTTGAAAAAACATAACCTACAAACGGTGTTTAAACCCACCAAGAAAATACAACAGATACCATGATCAGCAAAAGACAAAAGAGACCCCCTCACCTCTGCAGGAGTATATCGTATACCTTGCAGTTGTGGACAAGTTTACATCGGGACCACAAAACGCAGCATACAAACAAGGATAAAAGAACATGAAAGATACTGCAGACTTGGCCAACCTGAGAAATCAGCAGTGGCTGAACATGGACTGACACAAACAGGACACAGGGTCTTATTCCAAGACACTGAAAGACTGGACAATTCTACCAACTATTTTGTCAGGTTGCACAGAGAAGCCATTGAAATTCATAAACATCAGCACAACTTTAACAGAAAAGCGGAGAGTTTAAGAATGAATAAGGCTTGGCTTCCTGTCCTGAAAACCTCCAGACTAACAAAGACTACAGTCCACAATAGCCATGCAGATTAGCTTTGGATTTCACCCATTAACAGGATACAATGGTTCCATATTAACATACCACACCCTCATTAGCACATTATCTTGATACTTACAGGACAATGATTAGCACATTACCTTTGATACTTTTTGCAGGACAATGATTCAGCTCAACCCCCCCCCCCTTTCTGACTATATATTACTCTTCCTACACACTTGATACTTGACACTGTCCTTCAGTGTTACTCCTCTGAAGATGCCTGCCACAGCTGCTGGCGAAATGTCAGGAAAGAAAATACCAAGACCACGGTCACACAGCCCGGATAACCTACAAGAACCAATGCTAATAACTCAGTTGTATATTTAGGACATCAGATTGGTGGTGGAAAAATTTCACCACAGGCGGTAAAGGTCAAGGCCGTTGTTAATTGGCCAGCTCCAGTTACCAAGAAGCAGGTAATAAGTTGTTTGGGAGCATGTGGATTTTATAGAAGATTCATCCCTAATTTTCACATCATGCCGCGCCTCTTACCAATTTGTGTAAAAAAAAAATGCATCGGCGAGAGTACCCTGGACAGCTGAGTGTCAGAAAGCCTTTGAAATACTTAAGGAAAGATTTGCTCAGGCTCCTATACTTAAACCACCTGATTATTCCCAAAAATATATTGTACAGACCGATGCCAGCCGCTATGGACTGGGAGTGGTCCTGTTGCAAAAGGGGGATGATAAGTGCCTCCACCCGGTGGTATGCTTGAGTCATAAACTGCTTCCTAGAGAGCAAAGGTACAATGTTATCGAACAGGAAGCGCTGGGAGTGGTCTGGGGTCTAAACAAACTGAAGACCTACCTAAGAGGTGTACATTTTCAGCTGGAAACCGATCATAGCCCACTTGTCTTCATTCATAGAATGAAAGACTCGAATGATAGAATCCTAAGATGGGCTCTGTCTCTTCAAGATCTGTCATTCAACATTGTTCGTATTAGAGGAAAGGAAAATGTTTTGGCTGATTCCCTTTCAAGATGTTTGCAGAAGTGGAGTGAGGGCAGGAACAGGGGTCAGTTTGGGTTCATATCTTGGATTGGACACATTTTACAATGATTTGATTTTAAGAAATTAAATATTATTTATAATATTTTATTATTAGAGCTGAAAATGTTACAGGCAGATCCTAATATAGGTTTGTTTTGCAGAAAGTGAGATGGGGTACCACTCTCTCTCTGCCAGGGAGGGTGTAAGGAAGACGCCATTGAGCAACTCGGCCTTGAGAGTTTCACCCCCCAGGGAATCACAGCTGGGATAGTTTTGAGAACAGGTGAACTAATGAGGAGGCAGGAAGCCAAGGTCAGCTGTTAAGTGAAAAAGGGAGGTTGCTCCAGAGGGAGGGGTTTGATTTAGGATTCTTGGTTTGTACTACAGTGACTGGTAGTGAGAATGAATAAGACCAGCTCTGCTTTGTAAGTAGCGTAGCTCTCTAGTTGCTTTGAGTTTGTTATTTTCCTTTTTAAATTGCCTGTAACAGTGTGAGAGTTTATTTTCTTTTCTGCTCTCACTGAAACCAATAAACTTTGTTAAATCACTTAAGCAAAAGTGTGAGGCTCGTCCCTGCTTGGCTCTTCCCTGCCCAGAACGAACCTGCAGGCTGGAGGAGAAAAGCCTGAGTATTGGGAAATTACAGGCCCAAAATAAAGGAGGTCTAGGTCTCTCTCGCTTCTCACGTTGAGGAGAGACTAGAACCTTACAATAAGAACAAAAAACATTTAGAGAACTGAAACTGAAAAATAACCTAAGGCTGCCTAATGGCATTTCTGTGAGTGATTTTGCCATGAAGTCATAGCTGACTTATGGTGAACCCATAGGGTTTTCAAGGCAAGAGAAGTTTGGAGGTGGTTTGCCATTGCCTGCCTCCGGGTGGGCTGAGTTTGCAGAGAACTGTGATTGGCACAAGGTCGCCCAGCAGGCTTCATGTGGAGGAATGGGGAATCAAATCCAGTTCTCCAGATTAGGGTCCTCCGTTCTTAACCACTACACCATACTGGCTCTCAAAGGGAAAGAGAATCTCTCTTTTTTCCCCTCATGCAAGGAACTGAAATGAAATAAATAAATAAAGTGTATGTGAAGTAAATAAATAATATGTGTACCTAGTGATGTGGGGCAGGTGAAGGTTGGATGCTAGGTCGGTTGGTGGGCGGATGAGAAGGAAGCAGGTAAAGGTGAGGATATGGGGGCTCCCAGGAGGACAGGAAAAGGAAATAGTATGAGGAAAGGGATATAGGAGAAACTAAGGTGCCCCTCGCAAGCCCTTGATGGTTCCCCACTGTACAATCGGGCTCAGCCCAGTGGCCAACACTGCACAACTCAGGCAGACTTTTTCCAGAGAGGATAACAGGGGGCGGGGGGAGTGAAAAAGAGAAAACTGAAGACCAGGGAGGAGTAATACAGGGAGGTTGGCAGATGAGTGGAAAGGTGAGAAGGAAGCAGAAAAAGGGAAGAGGCTGTGGGGTCTTTTAGGAAGTCTTTGTGGGTCTCCTCTCTATATGTCAAAACATACCCTACACTATGCCCTAAGAATTGCATTGAGTATGCAGAGAACATTCTGGATTGGCATGTAGGACATTTTCTGTGTGTAGGCTGTGCTTTCTCCTTCCATGGAAGACACTTTGTTCTGGTATCTGTGGCCTGATTGTGGATGAGGGGAGGAGGTGATCCTGCTTGCCCTGCCAACCCCCCACATCCATGGGAGGATGTTGGGTTTCATGGATTGTGGATCCAGTTCTTCCTAGCCACAACTGCTTCTTGACATGTCATTTTGAGGGTACAACTGGAAAGCAAATGCTGTGGCGATATCTGGGAAGCTTAAGGACAGCACGTCCCATATAAACCTACCTGAACACTCCAGCCATCCTTGGAGGCCCTGTTTTGGGTGCCCTTACCTTTACTCTGACCTATCAGAGCCTGTTATGTGTAGTGGTTAGAGTGTCTGACTAGGACCTAAGAATCCTAGGTTCAAACCCTAATCTGCCCTAGATGGTTGCTAGCTGATGTTGAGAGCATATGCTTTCAGCCTAAAGTAGCTCACAGGGTGGTTGTTGTGGTGGTGAAATGAGACCTCAGAGAACAATACAATTAGTTAGAATGGATACTAGTCATGCTGCATACCTATTCTCTCTAGTATCAGAGGAGCATGCCTATTATTTTGGGTGCGGTGGAACACAGGCAGGATGCTGCTGCTGCAGTCGTCTTGTTTGTGGCTTCCTAAAGGCACCTGGTTGGCCACTGTGTTAACAGACTGCTGGACTTGATGGGCCTTGGTCTGATCCAGCAGGGCCTTTCTTATGTTCTTAATACAAGCCTCACTGTTTCATCTTGAGGGAGAAAGGCAACATAAAGCGGAGGGGCGGGGAGGGTGTATCAGAGAGGTGGTCCCACAGAAACAAGGGGTTTAGTGGTGATGGTGGAAAGTGCCGTCAAGTCACAGTTGACTTATGGAAACCCCATAGGGTTTTTAAGGCAACAGACATTAGGAGGTGGTTTGCCATTGCCTGCTTCTGCATGGGCTGAGAGAGTTCGGATAGAATTGGGACTGGCCAAAGGTCACCCAGCAGGCTGCATGTGGAGGAGTGGGGAATCAAACCAAGTTCTCCAGATTAGAGTTCACAGTTCCCAACCACTAAACCAGGGTTGCTCTCTACAAGGGGTTTAACATGTGGTAAAAGCGAAGGACAAATGAATTCCATTTTATAATAAAATATATTCCATTTATTTTAGCTAAGAATAAAAAATGCTTTAACGAACTCCACTTCAACATTTGTACTTTATAAGCCTGATTTGGCTCAAAAGCTCTAGACGCTGAACGACCACTACTGTGGCTTCCCCTTCTTCTAATTCATTTAACAAGATTCATGGTTGGTCCCCTGAGTGAACTTCATAATACCTGGTAAGGCCAGGCTTGTGCCTGAAGATCTTGCCACACTGAAAGTATTTGTATGGGAATTCTACTGTGAACTCTTGGTTATGAAACAAGGCAACTTTTTAGGCATAAATTTTCCAACACACTTTCAGCATTTATATCATTTCTTCCCAGTGTGGCCTCATTGATGGGTAGTAAGCTGGAAACTCCAAGCAAAACTCTTTCCACATTGCAAGCATTTATACAGTATCTCCCATGTGGATTTATCGATGTGAAGTAAGATTTGAACCCTGAGCAAAGCTCTCACCACACTCCAGACATTTATATGGTTTCTCCCCATTGTGGATTTGTCAATGTGAAGTAAGATTTGAACTCTGAGCAAAGCTCTTACTACACTCCAGACGTGTATATGGTTTCTACCCAGTGTGGATTCGCCGATGTGAATTAAACTGTGTGCTCCAAGCAAAACTCTTTCCACACTGCAAGCATTTATACGGCATCTCCCCTGTGTGAATACGTCGATGGTCAATAAGGTTACGATTAGTAGAAAAGCTCTTTCCACATTCCAAGCATTTATATGGTTTCTCCCCAGTGTGGATTCGGCGATGTGAAATAAGGTTATGATTATGAGAAAAGCTCTTTCCACACTCCAAGCATTTATATGGTTTCTCCCCAGTGTGGATTCGTCGATGTGAAGTAAGCCTTGAACTCTGAGCAAAACTCTTTCCACACTCCAAGCATTTATATGGTTTCTCCCCAGTATGGATTCGTCGGTGCGAAATAAGCTGTGAGCGACAAACAAAGCTCTTTCCGCACTCCAAGCATTTATGGGGTTTCTCCCCTGTGTGGATTCGTCGATGGACTGTGAGCGATGAATTCTGAACAAAGTTCTTTCCACACTCCCAGCATTTATAAGGTTTCTCCCCTGTATGAATTCTTTGGTGTTCCAGAAGATATCTCTTAGGAAAAGCCTTTCCACACTCTGAACATATATATGATTTTTCCCCTGCGTGAGTTCTCCAGTGTGTATCAAACACTGATTTACTAATAAATGTTTTTCCACACACAGGGCAATTGATCTTTAGTAGGTTTCGGGGGATGTCCTGGGATTCAACACCCTGAGAAACAGGGGATTCGTTCCTGCTTTTCCTTTTTGTTCCAGTGTTTCTTTTCTGTTGTTTCCCTTCCAATGGCAGCTGTTGTGATTGTCCCTTGGACTTGCCCTGGGTATCATCAGCCTCTGGTATAAACAGAAAAAAGTACTGAGATTTTAAAGCAAAATTGGACTCAAGGAAAGAAGCCCATTAACTGCTGACAACTGTTCTCTGGATGTTTTTTTGAAGAATCTCAGTGGCTGTTTTACCCTCATTTATGCTCCTGGCTTGTTTATATTTTAATATTGATAATTTATGTAGTCCTTAAGGTTTTATTAGTAAGAGCCCCGTGGGGCAGAGTGTTAAGCTGCAGTACTGCAGTCAAAAGATTTTTATAGGATAGGGTAGGGGGTGCTGGGGTTGAGTTTGTGGAACCCAGGGGGCGGCGGCCTGAAAGGTTTGGGAACCGCTGCTCTAGACAAACTGCAAACTAACAAGTCACAGGGACCAGACAGTATTCATCCTAGAGTTCTTCAAGAACTCAAATGGGAAATTGCTGAACTCCTAACAAAGATATGTAATATGTCCCTTCGATCAGCCTCTGTACCAGAGGACTGGAGAATGGCCAATGTAACACCCATTTATAAAAAAAGGTTCCAGGGGGGACCCAGGAAATTACAGGCCAGTTAGCTTAACGTCTGTTACAGGTAAATTGATGGAAAGCATTATTAAAGATAGAATTGTCAAGCATATAGAAGGGCAAGGCCTGCTGAGTAAAACCCAACATGGCTTCTGTAAAGGTAGGTCCTGTCTCACTAACCTATTTGAGTTTTTTGAAAGCGTCAATAAGCATGTGGACAGGAATGAGCCTGTGGGCATGGTGTATTTGGATTTCCAAAAGGCTTTTGACAAAGTCCCCCATCAAAGACTGCTAAGCAAACTTCATAGTCATGGGATAAGAGGACAAGTCCTCTTATGGATTGAGAGCTGGCTGAAAAATAGGAAGCAGAGAGTAGAAATCAATGTTCAGTTCTCCCAATGGAGGGATGTGAGCTGTGGGGTCCCTCAGGGATCTGTGTTGAGACCGGTGCTTTTCAACCTTCAATCAGTGACCTGGAGTTGGGGTTGAACAGTGATGTAGCCAAGTTTGCAGATTACACCAAATAGTTTAGGGTGGTTAAAACAAAATCGCACTGTGAAGAGCTCCAAAAGGATCTCTACAAACTGGAAGAATGGACATTAAAATGGCAAATGAGATTCATTTGCAAGTGTAAAGTGATTCATATTTGGGGGGGAAATCCCAACACGTATACACTGATGGGATCTGTGCTGGCAGCAACAGACCAAGAAAGGGATCTTGGGGTGGTAGTGGATCACTCGAAGATGTCAACCCAGTGTGCGGCTGCTGTAAAAAAGGCAAATTCTATGAAGGCCATAATTAGGCGAGGAATAGAGTATTAAACTGCTGATATCATACTGCCCTTGTACAAATCTATGGTGAGACCAAACTTGGAACACTGTACAGTTCTGGTCATCACACCTAAAAAAGGATATTACAGAACTTGAGAAGGCGCAGAAAAGAGCAACCAAAGTGATTAGGGGACCAAAACAACTGCCCTATGATGAGTGATTAAAATGCTTAGAGCTGTTTAGCTTGGAAAGAAGGTGGCTAAGAGGAGATGTGATAGAGATCTATAAAATTATGCATGGTTTGGAGAGAGTGGACAGGGAGAAGCTTTTCTCCCTCTCTCATAATACTAAAACGCAGGGTCATCTGCTGAAGCTGGTGAGAGATTCAAAACTGATAAAAAGAAGTATTTTTTCACACAACGCATAGTTAAATTGTGGAACTCCCTGCCCCAAGATGTGGTGATGGCTGCCAACTTGGAAGGCTTTAAGAGGGGAGTGGACATGTTCATGGAGCAGAGGGCTATTCATGGCTACTAGTAAAATGGATACTAGTCATGATGCATACCTATTCTTTCCAGGATCAGAGGAGCATGCCTATAAGATTAGGTACTGTGGAACACAGGCAGGATGGTGCTGCTACAGTTGTCTTGTTTGTGGCCTTCCTAGAGGCACCACTGTGTGAACAGACTGCTGCACTCGTTGGGCCTTGATCTGATCCAGCATGGCTTTTCTTGTGTTCTTAAATTAAGCCTGCATTTTTTCTCTATTCTAACCTATCACATTTTAGAAAGCTTTCCTAGCTTTTTTCAGCTGTTTCTTCTTCAGAAATCTCTCTGTTCTCCAGAGGCTGAAGGTTAGCCAAAAATACCCCAGGAAAAAGTCCATACAACACAAATATGCACCTACCTGCTGATATCTCTCTTTCTTCTGGGTCTAAGAAAAATGAACTTCTGTTTCCTTGCAGCATGGAAATGGAATCAGATGTGGGTACCAGATGTCCTTCTTTGGGGGAAAGAAACAGACCAGTCACTTCATGGTAGGCAAGGGGGCTATTGTGTGGAGAGATTTCTGCCTGCAGCTTCTGTGAATTAAGGCAAAAGGGATGTTACCCAGAGAGGCCACATTCTGACAACTGTCCTCCATTTCTTCCTTTGGAAGTCTTCTTTGGTCTCTTTATTGTATGAGTATGTGTGTGTTGGGGGGAGAATGTCCCTATATTGGCTGACGATCATAGCTCAAATTGCCCATTCAGATGTGGAGAGGCATTATCAAACAAATGTTTTAACCCAGAAGCTGACTATAGTTTTCAAGCACACTGAAAAAAAGGCATCCAGTCGGAATGACACCCCTTTTGATCTTACCTGGAAAAGTAGCTCCAGGGTCATGCTCCTGCGTGATCTCCTCCTGCACATGAAACAGAATTGAGGATCTCACAAAGGGGGAATGATGAGAAAAGGAACAGGAAATCGGCTGGTGGGATGTCTAAAAAAGTTGGGGCAACTCGTAAGGATTTTGAGGGCATCTTTGATCATAGCCTGCACCCGACATACTACCTGGATGAATCCCTCTCACCTGCTGGTTCTGATGCTCATCCTCTGCCTGGCTCAGGAGGAAGCCTTCTGCCAGGGCCACCGCCTGGGAACTGGTCTCTGGCCCACATTTCTTGACCCAGCTCTGCATCTCTGGGGGCAGGACGGCCAGGAACTGCTCCAGGATCACCAGGTCCAGCATCTCCTTCTTGCTGAGCCTTTCCGGCTTCAGCCACTGGTGGCAAAGACGGTGGAGTCGGCTGCAGACCTCTCGAGGCCCCTGGGCATCCTCATAGCAGAAGTGCCTGAATTGCTGGAGATGCACATCTGGAGAGAGGACGTTGTCTGCCAGGCTCTTCTGCACGGTTCCTTCCCGCGGCTCCCTTCCGCTTCCAGCCTCCTCGGTGGCATCGAGGCCTTTTCTTGATTCAGGGACAGCTGAGTCCGGCTCTCCCCTCATCCTCCCCTTTCTCTCCAAAGAGCTTCCTCTGTTATCAAAATCTTCTGTAAAGGCAGTGCTGGATCTAGGACCTCCTGTAGAGGCAAGGCTGTTAAATTAAGGAGATTTTTTACAAGGGAAATATTATCTCATTATTGCTTGTGTGTGTGTGTGTGTTTGGGGGGGGGGAATCCTCTGCAACTACCCTGTTGCTGCCTTTCCTCCCCTTCAGCAAATTACACTTGCAACTCACCCCCTACGGCTTAACTTTTCCCAGGGAATCAGTCACAACAGGAAGTGACTAAATCAAGTCACATGGCCTTCTTTCTTGAGCCCTCTCTAGGAATGGTGACTCCTTCCATTTAACCCTTTTTTTAATTTATAATTTTTTAAATTATTTTTATAATAAGAAAAAACAAAACTAATTATAAAAAACAAAGAAAACAATAACATAAACAATACAAAAAGAGCACTTATACATCATTCAAAATTACCCCATACCATTTAACCCTTGAAAGGAATCTCTCCAGGAAACGAAAAGGACCTGTTCCTTGCTCCCCCCTCCACGAGAATGCATGCTGAAGTCTTTAGTACCGCACGGGTCATGTTAGTTTCATTACTCTGGAGTAACTGCAAACTGTGGGGAAGCAAAGGGAGGGCTCTACACCCATCTCTATTTCTGGTTATACTTACTCTTGCCTCTAAGGATTGCTGTGGCACAGAAGGGGGGTGGCTAAGTCCTTTTCTTCCCTGCCCACATCTTTTTTTTAATCCTCAGGAAGATGAAAGGCTTTTATCTTTACCATTGGTTTCCTTTCTGAATTTGAAGCACATGCAGCTTGTATATTTTTCAACAGAAACTTACAACTCCCAGGAGTTACCAGATAGTAGGTATAGAAAACCAGGTATTCTGTAACCATGCAGAGGTGTAGTAGTCCTCTGTGTGTTAGTAATGCAAGCTGAGGTTCCAGGAACTAGCAGGAAAAGCTGAGGTAAGTCTACAAAGGACTATTGTTTTTATAATTTCAAGCTGTCTTGCACCCATCTGTCAGAGAGAAATGCCAAGCTAAAAACCAGCGACCAGAAAGTTCTAGTTTGTGCTTGATTTTGGTTCTTTTGAAGCTGCCTTATTCTGAATCAGACCCTTGGTCCATCGAGACCAGTACTGCCTACTCAGACTGGCAGCTGCTCTCCAGGGTCTCAGGCTGAGGTCTTTCACATAAACTACTGCCTGGCCCTTTTAACTGGAAATGCTGGGGAATGAACCTGGAACCTTCTGCATGCCAAGCAGATGCTGTACCACTGAGCCACAGCCTCTCTTTTCTTAGTCTCTCCAACAGCTGTAGCCTTGCTCTGCCTTTTTAGTGTTCTTATATGATGAATGTTCTCTAGCTTACATATTCTCCCCCTCCTTTAAATATCTCAGCTGTGACTGAACTGCTCATTCCACAGGCCTAGCCATTCACCCACACAGAGATCGAACACCTGGCTAAGCTAGAGGAATAGCAACCATTCATGCTTGTGCATGCACCCACTCCATTTTTGGTGAATCAGACCAGTGAAAGGGAGAAAGGGATGCATGCAGTCTTAATCATGGCAGAAATTGGGGAGGGGGGGTTCCAACAAGTCACAGCTATGGCAACCCTGTAGGATTTTAAAGGCAAGAGATGAGCAGAGGTGGTTTGTCACTGCCTGCTTCTGTGTCACCCTGGGCATCTTTGGTGGTCTCCCATCCAAATACTAGCCATGGCCGACCCTGCTTAGCTTGACATCAGGCTAGCCTGGGCCATCCAGGAAGAAATCAGTGTAAAAGTGCAGGGAATCTATGGTTTTCCTAAAAGAAGGATCAAGACCCCTTGCCTGTGCATGGATCCCCCAGCTTCTCAGAGGCTCATAACCTAGTAGGCTGGGCAGGAGGTTGAGGAAGATCAGGATACACACCATTGAATGTAAGTAGTGAGGGTATCTATCAGGCAATGATTATAAGTAAACACTCTTGTTTGTTGAAAGCCTTACCATTTGGTGTTTAAGTTAAGGAACTCTCTGCCTAATAAGACCCGTGCCCTGCGGAACTTGGCCCAGTTACACAGGGCCTGCAAGACAGAGATGTTTCCGCTAGTCCTATGATTGAGGGCAGCGATGGTATCCATCTTCGGCTCATAGAGGATCACAGCTGTCGCAAGGCATTTATAGCTACTGAAAGTATTTACGTGAAGTTCATGGCATCTTTGCTCTGTAGTAGGGTCAGCAACCTTCTGGATCAGCTGAGAGTCTATTGGGATTGAAATCACTCACCCAGTGTATATTGACAGCAATCCAGGAGGACATTGCAGAGTTCTGCCCTGAAGCACAGCAGCTGCCTGAAAATAAACATGGATTATCTGAAGGTTATGGTGGCCCCATCACACTGTCCACAGCAGGTGATCTATCACTGAGCCACATCCCTTCTGCTGGTGGGATGGATACTATCCTGCTTTCACTTGAGACAGACAAGTGGAGCATAAATTCTCTAAGTAACCTGATGAATAATTTCCTAACATGGGGAAATCAGTGTATGACTGAGTAAGGTGATTAGTGAAGGCCAGGAGATTGACGATGGAAGGAAAAGGTGGAACAGTGAAACTTGTGGGCAGGAACAGAGAGAAGGGATGAGGGGAGCAGATTGGAAGTAGGGGAAGAGTCAGAAAAATATTGAAATAATTGGCTAAGCTGATCTCTTGGGCACATATATTTGATGCCAACCCAAAACAAATTTGTACACAGTAACTTTTATTTGAAATCATGCAAGATCATATGCAATGTTTTCTATGATTTAAAGTCATGCTGGATCCTATTGCACTTCCTGATAACACAGTTTAACAACAAACAGAGCAATCCTAACCAGGTCTACTCAGAATTCTACTCTAGTCTATTCATTGGGGTTTAACTCCCAGGAATGGAGAAAGAAAAAAAAAATGTACACAAGTTTGAAAGCAAACTGACAGGTTTTCACTAACACAGGAAAGAAAAAAGTCAACACTTTAGTAAAATAAAAGACTTCTGATAACAAGGAGAAAATGGGTTAGATATATAGCAGTCCAGTGAGAATTAAGAAACCAACAGAATTTATTCCACCATATATTTTCATCCTGGAATAAATTTTGGTTAGGCTCCAAAATGCCACTGGGCTGCTGCTTTATTTGCTACTACAGACTAACTTCACTACCTACCTGATTTAGATACATATTTCTAAAACAGAAGAACAGCTGTACAGGATCAGACCCATGGTCCATCCAGTCCAGCATCCTGTTTCACAAAGTAGACAGCCAGATTCCTCCCCCCAGAATGCCTAAAAGCCAAGCACAGAGATTTAGATAGTTACTGCCTCTGAACATGGAGGTTCCACTAGGCTCTTCAAAGGTTATTAGCCACAATGGCAATCCTTCATGCATTCTCCTAATCCCCATGTAAAGTCAATTAAACTCATGGCTATAATAATATTAAGGGCTGTCCAGAGTGCCAAGAAAGTGGAGAAAACATACTAGGAGAGAATGATTTGGCCAAAGAGAGGATGAATCTCGGAACTACAAGATTTTCACTTTCAAATCACACTATGAATGTGTAGAATCCCCTTCATAACATACGGAAAAGAGGTAAGTCACCCACATTTTATAACAAACTGAATTCGAATGGTTTGATCTGAGAACTGAATATGTCTTAACCAGAACCAATTTAACAGCAGTATAATTGGGGCCTGGTTTAGTACAAAAACTCCAGCCACTGAGTGAACATCTCTACGGCTTCCCCATCTTCTGGTTCCTTTGATGGGAAGCAAGGTTGCTCGCCTGTGTGGACTTCATGATGCCGGGTAAGGTCAGGTTTGCGGCTGAAGCTCTTGCCACACTGGAAGCATTTGTGCAGCTTCTCCCCTGTGTGGACTGTGTTATGCAAAACCAGAGAGTAATTCCGACTGAAGCCTTTTCCACACTCCAAGCACTTATATGGTTTCTCCCCTGTGTGGGTTCTTTGATGGTAAGTAAGGCACGAGTAGTTCCTGAAGCCCATTTCACACTCGGAGCATTTAAAAGGTTTCTCCCCTGTATGGATTCTTTGATGGGTAATAAGTCTTCTGCTGTAACTGAAACCCTTTCCACACTCGGAGCATTTATATGGTTTCTCCCCAGTGTGGACTGTCTGATGACACACAAAGTTTCCCTTCCGATTAAAGCTTTTGCCACATTCAGCGCATTTATATGGTCTCTCCCCTGTGTGGATTCTTTGATGGGAATTAAGGGTTGAACTTGCGGTAAAGCACTTTCCACACACCAAGCATTTATATGGTTTCTCCCCCTTGTGGATTCTTTCATGGGAAGTAAGTTGTCTGCTGTGACCAAAGCTTTTTCCACACTCGGAGCACTCATATGGTTTCTCCCCTGTGTGAATACTTCTGTGAAAAGTAAGGCTTATCTTCCGACTGTAGCTTTTTCCACAGTCTAAACATTTATGTGGTTTCTCTCCTGTGTGCACTCTTTGATGGGAAGTAAGTTGGTCCTTCTTTCTAAAGCTCTTTCCACACTCTGAACATTTATGCGGTTTGTCTGTGATATGAACATCTTGATGTCTCTTGTGGCTTGATTTCACGGAAAAGCACTTTCCACACTCCAGACATTTATATGGTTTCTCCTTAACCTGGTGTTCCTCCTTCCTTGGGCTGACAAGATGATTTCCAGCAAGGGCCTCTTCCCACACTGAATGCTCGTTTCTAGGCAATGAAACCATGTACTGTTCCTTGGAATTCTCTCTGCTTTGCCAATCGCTTGCTGCGAGGGAAAATAAAGGAGAAAATCATGTTAGGAATCTAAAACGTGAAACTGAGCATCCAATTAGGTATCATCCCCAGTTAATTCATCACCCATTTCTCTAACATTTGTCACTTCATTCTGAGGACTGTTTTGTCCTGTAAGAACCTACCTGTCCACTCAGTTCATCTTAGAATCATAGAGTTGGAAGGGGCCATACAGGCCATCTAGTCCAACCCTTGTTCAATGCAGGATCAGCCTGAAGCATCCCTGATGTGTCCATCCAGTCCTGCTTGAAGACTGCCAGAAAGGGAGAAAAAGCCCTGCTCAGGTGCTCCAGCCATCTGAGGCTAGACAGGTGGAATCCTGAAAAAGGGCATTCTTGGTCATGGCACCAAAAATTTGGAACTTCCTCTCCACAGAGATTTGTTTGTCTCCCTCTGTCATTGTCTTCTGCTGATGGGCAAAAACTTTTTTGTTTTGTTTGGCGTACCCCCCAGTAACTGTTATTGGTCTGCTCCCTTCTGGTGTTTTTATGTGTTTGTGTGTTCATATTTTTTTAAAAAATATTTTTTTAAAAAAACTATTTTATATATTTTTTTTATTTTAAATGCTGTTTTAATGTTGATATGTTTTAATGTTTGCTGCCTTGGGGACCCTATTTGGGTGGAAAGCAGGCACAGAAATGTTTTAAATGAATAAACCAGGGGTCCCCAACCTTTTTGAGCCTCCAGGCACATTTGGAATTCTGACACGGCATGGTGGGTGCAGCAACAAAATGGCTGCTGCAGGAGGCAGAACCAGCCATAAAATGATTGCTACAGCTTAACTTCAGGAACACAGTGCTGATCCTTGTGCTGTGGTGGTAGCTACCGCCAAAGCAACATTTTTAAAAATCTGCAGTCAATCAAATCTTCAATAGTCAATCAGAAGCCTTGCTGGGCAAAAGCCCTACCTGACCCCACCCACTCCCTAAAAACACTTGACAGGTGCCAGAAAAGGTCTTGGTGGTTGTCATGGTGCCCGCAGGCACCACGTTGGGGACCCTTGAAGTAAACAGATAAAAAACAATGTGCACCACCATGCAGTCCATACACATCGGAGAATGATCAGATAAACTGGTACAGAGACAGCACAGGCCCAGTGGAGAAACAACATAACAACATGGTCTGTCACGGTGAGCGCTGTCCATTCTGACTACCAATAGGTTTCTGGAGTCTCGGGCAGAGGTCTTTCACATCATCAAAGCTCCAGTCCTTTTAACTGGAGATAGTAGGTATTGAACCTGGGGCCTTCTGCATGCCAAACAGTTGTGGAGCAGGAGCCTGAAGCATAAAGCAGAAGGGAGGCTCTGCTGCAAAGGAATCTCCCTCTTAGACCTTACTACTTCCTAATGACACAATGTAGTGTGGCTACAAGAAAGGGACTCAAAGGAAGTGTTTCATTTTGAAGAAGAAGAGTTGGTTTTATATCTTGCTGTTCTCTACCTTAGGGAGTCTCAGAGCGGCTTACAATTGCCTCCTCCCCCACCCCACAACAAGCACCTTGTGAGGTAGATGAATCTGAGAGAGTTCAAAGAGAACTGTAACTGTCCCAAGGTCACCCAGCGGCTTCATGTGGAGGAGTGGGGAATCAAACTCGGTTCTCCAGATTAGAATAATAATTATTTTTTAGGATAATAACCTTAACAATTAAAATTTTTTAAAAGGCACCCTAATAGTGATTCCTTCATTTTAATTCTGATTAGCAGATTAGAGAGGGAATCGTTCTTAATCAAGGAGAGATTGGAGTGGGGAAACGAACCTGGTTCTCCAGATTAGAGTCTGCCACTCTTAACCACTACACCACGCTGGCTCTTGAGAATGTCCTTTCACTCCAAACCCATGGAAAGGAGAAGGAAGTGTAATATTTGTTGGTGCTGTGGAGAGCCAGAATGATGTAGTGGTTAAGAGTGGTGGACTCCAATCTGGAGAAACTGGTTCATTTCCCCACTCCTCCATATGAAGCCTGCTGGGCGACCTTGGGCCAGTCACAGTTCTCTCAGAACTCTCTCAGCCATCGCGGAGGCAGGCAGTGGCAAACCACCTCCGAAAATCTCTTGCCTTGAAAACCCTACAGGGTTGCCATAAATCAGCTGTGACTTGACAGCACTTTCCACCAACTTAGACAGTTACTGAAGATGTGGCCAAGCTATTGTTATGTTTATGCTTGGAAGTATGTTGGAAGATACCGTGGACTGCCAAAAACACAAATAAGTGGGTTATAGATCAAATCAAGTCTAAACTGTCTCTAGAAGCTAAAATAACTAAACTGAGGCTATGAGAAGACAAGAGTCACTGGAAAAAAACAATAATGATAGGAAAAGTTGAAGGCAGCAGGAAAAGAGGAAGACCCAATATGAAATAACTGCAGAGTTCTACACCTGGGTAACAAAAATGAGGAACATGTACTGAATGGGGGATTCACTTTTGGGTAGCAGTATGTGTGAACAAGTTCTTGGGGTATGCATGCACCATAAGTTAAATATGAGCAGCCAGTGTGTTGCAGCAACAAAAAATGCTAATGTAATCTGGGGATGTATCAACAGAGGCATAACATCCAAATCACAAGATGTCATAGGCCTGCCGTACACTGCCTTGGTCAGGCTGGACCTGGAGTACTATGTGCAGCTCTGGAGGCCTCACTTCAATAAGGATGTGGACAGAATGGAGAGGGTGCAGAGGTGAGTGATGAGGATGATCAAGGGTCTGGAGACTAAGCCCTATGAGGAAAGGCTGAGGGAGTTGGGAATGTTTAGTCAGTCTGGAGGAGTTTGAGGGGGAGATGTTTGGTCTCTTTAAGAATTTGAAAGGCTGTCACTTAGAGGAGAGCAGGGAACTGTTCCTGTTGGCAGCATAGGATAGGACCCGCAATAACAGATATAAATTACGGGCAGAAAGGCACTAGCTTGACATCAGGGATTTTTTTTTACAGTGTTGTTCAACAGTGGAATTGGCTACCTAGGGAGGTGGTGAGCTCCCCCTCTCTGGCAGTCTTCAAGCAGTGGCTGGACAAGCACTTGTCGGGGATGCTCTAGGCTGAGCCTGCATTGAGCAAGTGGTTGAACTAGATGGCCTTTATGTCCCCTTCCAACTCTGATTCTGTGAAATGGATTGACTCAATCAAGGAAGCCACAGCCCTCAGTTTGCAAGACTTGAGCAAGGCTGTTAACGACAGGCTGTTTTGGAGGACATTAATTTATAGGGTTGCCATAAGTCAGAAGTGACTTGATAGCACTTAACACACACACACATCCAAATGAGCATGGGCTAGCTATGGGTGGCCTCAGTGACCATCCCTATACTGCACTGATGCCTGCTTTCAAAAACTATCAACCAAAGGAAAGAGGGGATTGGATCCACCTGTGGATGGATTTCCCTCTGAAGAGTGTGACTTTCTTGCCTCTGCCCTCCCACTCTGTGCTCCAGAATGCTGCTCTCCCCCAGAGCAACATTTTGTGGGGCATCATGCGAGGGGGTAGGGGAGAAAGTTGTGCCCCACGGGCAGAAAGCCTTCCATCCTCAGAAATGCTCTGGTGGTTCCAAGCCAGGAAGCCATACCCAGAGAGGCCAGATTCCTGCAGTTCTCCTCTGTGACTTCCTGGTACAGAGCTCTTTGGCCTGGATCCAGCAGAGCCCACTCCTCCTCTGAGAAATCCACAGCCACGTCCTCAAAGGTCACCACATCCTGAAAATTACAAAAAAGGAAACATTTTGAACACACACAAAGCTACCTTATACTGAATCAAACCCTTGGTCCGTCGAGGTTGGTCTTGTCGACCCAGACTGGCAGCAGCTCTTCAGGGTCTCAGGTGGAGGTCTTTTGCATCACCTACAATCTGATCCCTTTAACTGGATATGTCAGGGATAGAACTTGGGACCTTCTGCATGCAAAGCACAAGCTCTTCCACTCAGCCACAGCCCCTCCTTGTAGGTCGTGGCATTCAAGGCCTTCCTAATAGTCATCTTGGAGAGAAGCCTAAGGGAATAGACAGATTCTTTCAGGTCAAGCAGGTGCTGCATGGGAAAGGGGTACTCAGCCATCTTTCCCACAGTTCTTCTCCTACCTGATCTGGCTGCACAGAAGCTCCTTCCATTCCACTGCAAAGAAGAGAAGGTCCAGAATAAATCATTGGAGTTATTCCCTCATCTGGAAGGGAGACAAAGCAGAGGAGAATGTGAGTTATTAAGCTAGCTGCCTGGCCCAATGGAAGACTCTAGTTCTTAAAAGCCCTGAGCCGCCTGGAACCGGCATACTCCAGGGCAAGCTCACTCTTTTCTGTACCTTCCTAAGTCATCAAGGTCATCCGGTGAAGACCCCAACCATGTACTGTGGCTAGGAAAAAATCAACACAAACTAGCAGCCACGGATACTTTAACAGCAGGAAGAAGCAGAACAGCCAACTACCTTAGTCCAAGCAGGAGATCAAAAGCCTTATTTTATTTATTTATTTATTTATTTATTTTCTATTCCCCCCCTTTCCCAGACAGGGCTGGGCTCAGGGCAGCTAACAACAGTACAATAAAACATCAGCATAAAAATATATCGTATAATAATTAATATTTATAATAATAACAACCTTAACAATTAAAAATGGCGCCCTAGTAGTGATACCCTCACTTTAATCCTGATTAGCAGGTCAGAGAGGGAATCATCCTTAATCAAGGAAAAATTGGTCCTGGAAAAGAGATAATGAGACAATAGTCTTCAACAGTGAGGACTCTGTGGCTGTGAATGAAAGCAAAAAAGAGAAACACAATCCTCCCTGGAAGAAGGGCATGCCGGAAGTAAGGAGCCAGCACAGAAAAGGACTGCTTTCTCTTCACAGCTGAGGTGGTCATATGATGCACAACAAGACCTAAGAGGATTAACGCTCTGTTGGAAGCAAACTTCTGGTGATCCCTGGCCCCAAAACTACCAGCTGTCCTCAACCAGAGCTGGGGCTTTTTTGGCCATGGCCCCAGCCTGGTGGAACTCTCTGTCTAATGAGACCCTATGAGATTTAGCCCAATTCTGCGGAGCCAGTAAAACAGAGATGTTCCGCCAGGCTAATGGCTGAGGGTAGCGACAGTGTTATATCATTCCAGAGCCTGGCCTCCTGTCCCCTTCTTTCTGCTCCCTTTTAACCCACTTTCCCGCCATTTTTCCTGAGTGTGTTTTCCTACTTGTTTGTCCGTCTCTATCCCCTCCCCCCCCATAGGCTGAATGATATCAAGAAAGGCACAAAGGCAGAGTTGCCTTCTGTAACATCCTCCCTAGGATGGAGTAGTCTGGGTGCCATCTGTAGAGGATCTAGTAATTAGTATGCTTAGGTTGTTTTTAGATTGTTTCAACTGTACTTATACTATGAATTTTGATATGTCATTAGCCTGAGCCCGGTTCATCAGGGGAGGGTACTAGCTATAACAATAATGTGACCCATATAGAATGAGTCTGCCTGCTTGTTCCTCTATGTACCTCTTCAGTTGCATTGGGCTGTGATATGCAGGTCTTTAAGGGGCTCAGTCGCTACAAATTAAAGATCTGGTTTGAACCCCATAGCTGGAGACTATAGGGCCTCCAACATACAGGCTCAAGGGGGCCGAGCCCACAGGCTCCGAGCACACTTGTGACTCGAAATGCAACCCATTCATTCTTACCCACTGAAGAAGCCTCCCGGGCAATTCCCTCGAGAACAGGGCTCAGTTGGGTGTCCCTTCCAGTTCTGTTTACCTTGGGGAAAGCAGCAGCCACTTCTGACAGCTCCTGCACCTGGAAACATAGAAAAGAATAACAGGCAGGAATGGAGAGAAGGATTAGGAAAGGAACAGGGAAGATAATAATCACAATGGTTTGGATGTCTCCTCTGGGGAGCACTGTCTGGGGAGTCAAGAATAAGTTGGACTATTTTGGGTGTGTGGGGGGGTAAGCATATCCGTTCATGGACATGAGGAAGTTGGCTTACACTGAATTACACCATTGGCCCTCAGTGTCTGTATTCGTTACTCAGACTGGCAGCAGATCTCCAGGGTCTCACGTCTTTGACATCACCCATGCCAGGGACTGAACTTGGGACCCTCTGCATGCTAAACAGAGGCTCTACCACCAAGCCACACCCCACCCTCATATTCTCCAGTATTCTGTGTATACTCAAACCCATTTGGAGTTCCCAGGATGACATATTTCACCTGCTTTTCCTGCTTGATGTTCTCCACCTGACTCAAGAGGAAGCCTTCTGCCAGGGCTACCGCCTGGGAACTGGTCTCCGGCCCACATTCCCTGACCCAGCTCTCCATCTCCAGGGGCAGGATGGCCAGAAACTGCTCCAGGATCACCATGTCCAGCATTTGCTTCTTGGTGTTCCTCTCTGGCTTCAGCCACCGACGACAAAGACCATGGAGTAGGCTGCAAACCTCGCGGGGTCCTTCAGCTTCCCAGTAGAGGAACTGCCTGAAGTGCTGGCGCTGCAATTCCGGCCCCCTGAAGTCCCCACCCAGGTTCTTCTTTACACATCTCTCCCAGAATTCCCTACTGTTTCCTGCCGTGCTGGCATCAGGAACTCTTCCTGATCCAGGCTCAGTTGAATCTTGCTCTTCCATGTCCGATCGGTGCTCCAGCAGTTTTCAGATGAAGCCAAAAAAAAAAATCTCCCGTGCTCAGCCAGTCACTTCCTTTCTTAAAGGCAGAAATGCCCCAGTGGGCCAGGTGTTCCTAGGTCCTGCAAAGCCAATACACTGTGTTACATGCTAATTATTACTTCTCAAGCCTGGCAGGCATTTTATAAGCCATGATGGATGAATTCAGCTAGCATCTGGGGCTTGTATCCAAAGGAAACACAGGACAAATGCTAAGATTTATGGAAAAGTAAGAAGGCCCTTGGGGGGGGGAGGCGCTACTTTCCCAGAGGGCCCCAATCTTCACCTGTTGGAGAACTACATGATGTGTCTGCTCCACTCCAACTTGTCTGTTGCCCTATAACTCCACCCCCCAAGACTGGTCCACAGACCAGAGAGAAACAGGAATCTGCCAGGTACAGCAGACAATCTTGTTTACCACAACATGTAGATCCCAATGTGGTCTGAATGGGTAGCTCTTGGAATTACTCAGAGAACTGGAGAAGAAAATTTTCTGTCCCTTTAATAGACACTTCATGTATGGATGTGGGCAGATGAAGCTTTCCAGGGCATGGAGATAAATAAAACCACATGGTAAATTACATCTCTGTTAAAGGAGAGAGATTCTAGTCTAGTAGCACCTTGGAGACCAACAAGATTTGGGGGGGGTATATACTTTCGGCAGTCGAATCTCTCATTAGAACATAAGATCATAAGAAAAGCCATGCTGGATCAGACCAAGGTCCATCAAGAGAGGGGCTGTGGCTCAGTGGTAGAGCATCCGCTTGGCATGCAGAAGGTCCCAGATTCATACCCCGGCACCGCCAGTAAAAGGGACTAGGCATGTAGGTGATGTGAAAGACCTCTGCCTGAGACCCTGGAGAACCGCTGCTGGTCTGAGTAGACAATACTGACTTTGACGGACCCAGGGTCTGATTCAGTATAAGGCAGCTTCATGTGTTCAAGTCCAGCAGTCTGTTCACACATAGTGGCCAACCAGGTGTCTCTAGGAAGCTCACAAACAAGACAACTGCAGCAGCACCATCCTGCTTGTGTTTCAAAGCACCTAATATAATAGGCATGCTCCTCTTATCCCTTTGTCAGACACAAGTGGGAATGGAGACACGCGAGCCCTTATATCATGATCTGCCTAAGTTCACAGAATCTGCATTGCTGTCAGATGGCCATCTAGCCTCTGCTTAAAAACCTCCAAAGGAGAGCCCACCACCTCCTGAGGAAACCTATTCTACTGAAGAACCGCTCTGTCAGGAAGTTCTTCCTAATGTTTAGCTGAAAACTCCTTTGATTTAATTTCACCCCATTGGTTCTTATTTGACTTTCTGGGGCAACAGAAGACAACTCCGCAACACTTGGTCGTCTCTGAGGTGTTACCGGACTCTAATCTTGCTCTTCTACAGCAAACCAACACAGCTACCCTCCTGAAACTGTCTCTATTAAACGGACAGGATTTTTGTTTTCCTCCAGGAAGTTGGCAACCCTATCAGCACTTCACCAAGGGAACAGAAATAAACAAATTTGATAACTTGCTGCAGTGTGGGATCCTGGCGCCAGCAAGCATTCCAACTCATTCAAATCTATGTGTGTGTGTAAAGTACCGTCAAGTCGCAGCCAACTTATGGCGACCCCTTTTGGGGTTTTCATGGCAAGAGACTAACAGGGGTTGTTTGCCAGTGCCTTCCTCTGCACAGCAAGCCTGGTATTCCCTGGTGGTCTCCCATCCAAATACTAACCAGGGCTGACCCTGCTTAGCTTCTGAGATCTGACGAGATCAGGCTAGCCTGGGCCATCCAGGTCAGGGCTATTCAAATCTATGCCAGAATAAAATATAATTTAAAAAGCCTGCCAGTTTGTTACCTAGTAGTTATGGAATTGTAACTCCTATTAGCCCTCCTCCCTACATGTGTTTATATATTTTATATTTACATATATGTTATATATATTAAAATATAATTGTATTTTAAACACCATTTTAATGTTTGAAATGTTTTAATGTTCACAGCCTTCAGGACCCTGAAATAGATGGAAAGGCAGCATCAAAATGTTTTACGAATACGAAGCCTTTATTGGCATTAGTTATACAACATCTATATAAACGTGATAAAAACAATTTAGAATCATCTCCATAAAATTGACACTAAAACAGGTTTAGATACATTAGAAGTTACTCACTTCACAGCCCTAAAATTACCTCATGAGTTGCACAAGCTTTCATGCACTTTAATTGCCCTCAGTAAAAATCTTGCCACCACATCAATTATTAGTGGATCTTGCGCGTTCATAAGGATGGAGGCCTTAGTGCTTACAGGTAGCCATTCTTTGTCTGGGAAGATTGGGTCTATTAATTGAAAACGACCTCTAGCATAAGGGGACAGTTGATTAAAACGTGGGAGTCCCACAAGGACATACCCTTTCTGCAAAAGGGAGTCAAAATGTTTTAAATAAATACGTTTTCTGTGAGTTTAATTTAGCATGGAAGTTGGCCCCGTATCTTGACTCAGCCAATCTGGCCACATGCATTCATGCCATGGTTACCTCAAGGCTAGACTACTGTAATGCACTGCTCACAGGTCTTCCCTTGAAGTCAGCTCGGAAACTCCAGTTGGTACAGAAATTAGGCAGCCTGATTATTAGCGGATGTGAGGCAGAACATGCATATCAGACCCATCCTGTATTTGCTAGATTGGCTATTAATCAGTTTACCAGGCTCAATTCAAGATACAGGTCAAACTTACAAAGCCCTATATGGCCTAGGACAGGGATGGGGAGCGTCAGACCGGGGGCCGTTTAAGGCCCGCGAAATCATTGGCCCTTTATGGGTCCTGGCAGATCTCTAGCTCAGAAGGATCTAAGATTGGTGATCCGCCCTCTCCCGCGGACAGGAATAGCCTCTATTCAAGGTGGATGTGAGTTTGTTATGCCGAGAAAATGAACCTTTTTTCCACCTTCCAGAAGAGTCCTTAGCTACGGAGCTGCTAGGACAGCCCAAGAAACGGTGTGAACCATTTCCCACCCAGGCCATGGAGAAAAGTATTCCCTCTGAACTACAAGAGGGCTGGGGGCGGAAGTGATGACAATGGAGGGGTTAAAGGGGGCAGGGCCAGAATGTGCAGGGAGGGGGCGAGGTTTTAGCCAGTGTGTCCTCATTTCATCCCTGCAGGCGGAAGTAGCAGGAGCCGGCTGTAGAATCTGGCCCCAACCATGTGGAGCAGGAGCAACTCTGGCATGTGGCTGGATGGCTATGCCTGGCTGGTGCAACAGACCATCCTGTGCCACCAGGTGGGCGAGTGCACCACTGGTTGGATGCCTGCCTGCTTGCCCACGTGGGGGGGGGGTCATCTGGGGCAGCTGCCTGCTTGGGGCTTGGTCAGCTAATTTTTAAGTTGATAATTTTGTATGGCCCACAAATGATGTTATAAATATCCAAATGGCCCTTGGTGGAAAAAAGGCTCCCCACTCCTGGCCTAGGACCTACAGAGTTAACAGGCTTAGAACTGTAGTGGGACATAACAGTCCAGAAGGGTGCCTTCATATGGCGGTGGGTACTGCATTGCCTTGTACCTCTTAACTGCTGTAGCGCTATGCCAACTGGGCAGTTTGCTGTTCACATCATCATTATTTCTGTATTCCTAGCCTGAATAGGATCCCTGGCCCAAAAGATGTCCGGCTGGCCTCAGTCAGGGCCAGGGCCTTTTTGGCTCTGGCCCAAGCCTGGTGGAACACTCACCCAAATGAGATCTGGGCCCTGCGGGACTTAAATCAACTCCGCATGGCCTGCAAAACAGAATTGTTCCACCAGGTGTATGGTTGAGGACAGCAAGGGTTTCTATCCTGCTGGCCCTCCCTTCTCTTCATTCCTCCTCTTCTTCCTATATTGCTGGGATGTTATAAACAAAGGGCATTGTTGATTTTAATTGGTTTTAGCTTAATTTATATATGGTATTGGTTTTAATTGCGCAACAACATTGTAAGCCAATCTTAGCCTGACTCCTTTGGACAGAGTAGAATAATACATTATAGTTGTTGTTGTTGCACTATTCATTGGCTGTCTTATACTGTATGACTTTTGTCTCCTTTGTGTGCTCTGAAATCCACCTCAAGTCTCAGTGAGAAAAGCAGGCTATAATTAAGCTAAATAAAAATAATAATCCTGCCTTTCATCAAAAGGAGGAACAGAGTAAATAAATAAATGTGCCTTTTTTAATCTACACTCTGGAATCCAATCATTTGTCCCCCCACGTGTTCGATTCCTGTTCCCACCCCCCTCCTCCAAATGCATATTATCTGTGCTGGGATGTCATAAAACGTGCGTTAAGAATGACAACTTGGACAGAAATATGGGAGATCTATTTAGCTATATGACAACGGTGGCCAAATAAGTATTGGCAATGCTATGGAAACAAGGTGACATTTCAGAGGTAGAAAGGTGGCAACAGAAATTGGATGAATTTGTAGTGATGGCTAGACTCACTAATCTAATGAAAGAGAAGACGACTGAAGAATTTCAACGAAAATGGGAAGGGTATTTGGATTATGTTAAACAAAAGGGACAGATTGTTAGAAACAAAATTTAAAATACAAAATAAATTTACCGGTTAGAACAGATGGAATTTATTATTTAGATTATAATGTTAATGCAGGAGATTTTTGAGATGTATGATGAATCCTTTCCTTTTATCCCTTAGAAGCTTCTTGATCAATTGATCTTGAGCAGCATATATCTAGTGTTGGAGGGATATAAGGATTGAAACAAATCTTGCCACTGACAATGTAGCCTTGGGGTCCCTATCGCTTAGTAAAAAAGGCATTATGTCAGTCACAGAGGCATTGGATTTGTATATTAAAAGGGGGGAAATATAGTGCGATCGAAGTTCCTCGTAAAAGCGGCCTTCCAAAAGGCTAATGAGTCAATAGAGCCAGAAGAGCAAGGGCGGATCCTATCTGAGTATGGTATATTCAGAATTCTGCCCTGCATTACCATAGAAGGGTTAGCATTCAATCTAGCCAAGCAAAAAGCTCTACAGAGACGAGGATGAATCAGACTCTCCGAAGGAGTATAAACTGTGTGTGAAGATAAATGTAATTGCATGTTTGTGATATTTTGAAAATTCTAACAAAACATTTATAAATAAGACTGCCAACCTACTGCAAAAAAAAAAGAAAACAAAGAATGACAACTGGGAAACAATGGGGAGTCAGGAACGCTGATTGACTTGGGAGGTCTCCCTTGCAATTCTGCAGAGGTGCAAATAAAACCAGGAGCGGCTCCCACACATCACGGGATGGAGGATGAGCGCTCTGAGTTTGGAAGTGACAGCCCTGGAAGCGGAACAAGTCCTTTAGTCAAAAAGGGCAAGAGTCCAGTAGCACCTTAAAGACTAACAAAAATATTAATATTTTTGTTAGTCTTTAAGGTGCTACTGGACTCTGGCCCTTTTTGACTACTGCAAACAGACTAACACGGCGACCCACTGTGAATTATCTTCACGGAAGTCCTTTAGGTCTGCAATGCCAGTCCCTAAGGCCATGGCTAGTATTTGGATGGGAGGATGCCCAGGGTGACACAGAAGCAGGCAGTGGCAAACCACCTCTGCTCATCTCTTGCCTTTAAAACCCTACAGGGTTGCCATAGCTGTGACTTGTTGGAACCCCCACCCCACCCGCACACTTTGCTTGATCCACTCCCCTCATCTCTCTCGATCCGTTCCTGGCTTTATCGGCCCCTCTGTGCTAATCCAATACGCCTCCATGGAGCCCATTCAAGCCAATGGGAGTTTCTGGTTCCCATTCTACCCAACGGGCCTTCCAGTGGTTCCCATCCCCGTCATTGCACCCCCTTGCCTTCCCCCAGTCCTCCTCGCGTGCAGGCGGATCCAAGCACAACCCCCCCCCCCGTCCCTGCCTTCCCCGCCCCCAAATCCCCCGTCTACCCCCTCTTCACCCAAAATGCGCCTCCAGCTCACCAGAGACCAGCTGCTGCACGTGAGAAAAAACAACAGAAGGGCTCCTTTCCCACGGGAGGGGGGCGGGGCAGGAAAGAGAGCGCCCTCCCCCCTTCAAAATAACTACTTCCGCCTTCAAATAACTACTTCCCCCTTCAGTTCCGGTTTCCTCCATGCCCCTCTAGGAAGCCCGACTCTTTCGTATTAACCCCTAGGGGAGAGGAGCTGCTGAGCTCATACACACCGGTACCTGGTGGAACGTTGGAACCCCGGGACTTCCCAGCAGGCTGCGCCTCCAGCTCCGGCCAGATTTTTTCCAGAGGGCCTTTTAGATAATAATAAATAATAATAAAAAATGATGCACCTTGCCTAGGAATTTCAAGGGGGGAAAGATCCTTTGTGTGTGCGCGTATTGCTCAGATCAGAAGAAGAAAAGGGCCAGAGTCCAGTAGCACCTTAAAGACTCACAAGAATATGTTCTGGTAGGGTAGGAGCTTTCGTGGGCCACAGCTCACTTCTTCAGATACTCTATCTGAAGAAGTGAGCTGTGGCTCACGAAAGCTCATACCCTGCCAGAAAATAGTTTTGTTAGTCTTTAAGGTGCTACTGGACTCTTGCCCTTTTCTACTGCTGCAGACTAACACGGATACCCACTGTGAATTAAAGACAGATGGATTCCCATTCTAGCTGTATCTGAAGAAGTGAGCTGTGGCTCACGAAAGCTCATCCCCTGCCAGAAAATATTCTTGTTAGTCTTTAAGGTGCTACTGGACTCTTGCCCTTTTCTACTACTGCAGACAGACTAACACGGCGACCCACTGTGAATTAAAGACAGATGGATTCACATTCTAGCAGTATCTGAAGAAGTGAGCTGTGGCTCACGAAAGCTCATCCCCTGCCAGAAAATATTCTTGTGAGTCTTTAAGGTGCTACTGGACTCTTGCCCTTTTCTACTGCTGCAGACAGACGAACACGGCTACCCACTGTGAATTATCAGATCAGAAGAGTGAGCCTGTAGCTGCAATAGCTATATTGTCAGATGTTTTACGCTTTAGGGCTTTTATTTGTTTTTTTTGTTTTTTTTGCTTCTGGTTTTTATTGAATCGTAGAATCACAGAGTTGGACGGGACGTCCAGGGCCATCTAGTCCAACCCCCTGCACAATGCAGGAAGTTCAGAACTACCCACCCCCACTCCCAGTGACCCCTACTCCATGCCCAGAAGATGGCAAAACAAACAAATAAATAAAACCCCCAAACCCTCCAGGATCTCTGGCCAATCTGGCTTGGAGAAAAATTGGCTAGTTTTTAATGGGTGTTAAGTTTTTGTAATGTTCTGAGCTGGCTTCAGCAGTTCTCTCGAGAGGTGACTTAAATATGAGAAAAATATATACACTGAAATACACATAATGCTGTATGGAATTTGAAAACTATACCTCAAACCTGCCCCTGATTTCTGAAGTGTGTGTTTTAGAGTGCGGTTGCCATGCCCCACGCAGGGCCTGGAGTTTTCCAGGAATTACAACTGATTTCCAGACTATTGGGATCAGTTCTTCTGGAAGAAATGGCAGCTTTGGATGATGGACTGTATTCCCTCTGGGTTCCCTCCCTTCCCCTAAAATCCACCCTCCCCACCATCTCAAATGTCCAAGAATTTCCCATGCCAGAGTTGGCAAGCCTAGTATTGAGACATCTGCAACTTGGCTCACTTCTTTGAGTCATCTGAGGTGTCTGTGGGGTTGTTCCCCACAGCAGATGTGCGGGAAGGAAAAAGGGCAGGATTGGATTGGCAGGGTATAATGCCATAGGGTCCACCTTACAAAGCAGCCATTTTCTCCAAGGACACCTGGAGACCAATCGTAATAGCAGGAGATCTTCAGGTGCCATCTGGAGGTTGGCAACCCTATATATAAGTCTGAGAGCACCTCAGCCTAGGGAGCTAGAGAAGAGAGAACCAGGGAAGCAAATCAGAGAATTTTGTCACTCACGAGGTCGTGAAAGCAGCATGTCTGTCAGCTGGAGTGTTAATAAACCCTTTAGATTCCAAGAAACCCTGTTTTGGGTCCTGATTGCTTCCAAATGCTAAAAGAACCATTGCCATTTGAGAAAAACATTTGGCAAACCAGTTATTGTAGCAGCTACCATTTTTACCCCTATATTATGTCTGGGTTCATCAGTTTTAGTATTTTGTCCGATTGCTGGCTGATGTATACATACACACTATGAGGAAAATTAACTGCCAAAATTAGTTGGTAAGAATTTATTCATTATATTTTTCATTAAGATCATTTTGATAATACCACCTAAATATTTGTACACATAATAATATTGCTGCTATTCTATATTTTGGGTTTTTAAAGATATAATATTTAAACATTTGCTTCGCCTGAGCATGAGAATCATGGAACAAGAGCCATTATCTTAATAATGTCTGTGTTTGACCACATGGAATGAAATTTGCAAGTGAGTAATTATTTACATTTCCTCCTAGTTTGTTTTTTTTAAAAAAAACTTTTGCTTCTTTTGATTTTTTAAACTGTGTTTTTATTTGTCAGGAATCAGTTGTTAACTGGACTGGCTAATTATATCAACACTTCTTGGGGTATAGGTATGTATTTGAGAACACTTAAAGAGGCCCATAGGTCCCAAAGGCATTTGGTCTTGTTTGCTATGGCTGGGTTTGTGGACTATCAACTTCATTTGCATTGTATAGTGTATACTGAGGACTATTTGGCACAGCAGTTTTCAATCTAAAGGCTAAATTCAAGGCCTATATTTTTAAATGTCATCATCAACCTTTATTGCTCACTGACATAGTCTTAAGCATTTACGTTGTACAAGGAGAACAGTTTTACAAAGACAGGCAGCATACAAACAAGGATAAAAGAACACGAAAGATACTGCAGACTTGGCCAACCTGAGAAATCAGCAGTGGCTGAACATGGACTGACACAAACAGGACACAGGGTCTTATTCCAAAACACTGAAAGACTGGACAATTCTACCAATTTGTCAGATTGCACAGAGAAGCCATTGAAATTCATAAACATCAGCACAACTTTAACAGAAGAGAGTTTAAGAATGAATAAGGCTTGTCTTCCTGTCCTGAAAACCTCCAGACTAACAAAGACTACAGTCCACAATAGCCATGCAGATTAGCTTTGGATTCCACATGTTAACAGATCACTTCAGGATACAATGGTTCCACATTAACATACCACACCCTCATTAGCACATTATCTTGATACTTACAGGACAATGATTAGCCCATTACCTTTAATACTTTGCAGACAATGACTCAGCTCAAACCCAACCCCTTCTGACTATATATTACTCTTCCTACACACTTGACACTGAGAGACACTGTCCTTCAGTGTTACTCCTCTGAAGATGCCGGCCACAGCTGCTGGCGAAACGTCAGGAAAGAAAATGCCACAGTCACACAGCCCGGATAACCTACAAGAACCTATGGGCATAATCCAAGGTTCTAAGAGAAGATCATATTTGGCTAGAATGGGTAAAATCCAGTGAGTTCTCTCTAGCTCCACAGTCACACAGGCAGTCACTAAAAAGCGACCGTTTAACACCTGTGTGGGAAAAGCATTCAGCCTCTCTAGAGTAAAACCACGCCTTTGATTTTGGGAGGTTAAAAGATTAAAATATACTTCTGGCAGGGGGGGTCCCATTGCGGCAGTGTAGCAAACTTGACGTGCTCTGCATTGGGTACTGCTAAAAGCTAAGCTAAATACTCTGCCTCATTTATCAGCCTTTTGGCTAAGATCAAGTGTACTATTTTTAAATTTGTATTTTAAGTCACATTACTTTGGTCACATTATGAGAAGACAAGAGTCACTGGAAAAGAAAAAATGCCCAGAAAAGTTGAAAGCAGCAGGAAGACCCAACATGAGATGGATTGACTCTGTAAAGGAGGCCACAGCCCTCAGTCCGCAAGACCTGAGCAAGGCTGTTAGCGATATGATATTTTGGACATTAATTCATAGAGTCACCATAAGTCAGAAGTTACTTGACAGCACTTAACAAACACATTCCCATATGGAACTACCCAACAACTCCAAGCATCTTTGAAGGACCTGAGTATCTCATACCATCTGAGACTAGACAGGTGGCAAATCAAGTGCTCAAATTTTGGAACTCTCTCCGCAGGAAGATTTTTCTGTCTCCCCCTATCTGTTTTTCTCCAACAGTGGATGGATCCTTTTCGGTTGGTTGGTGTTCCCACACTAACTTTCAGTGAGCAGTAATGGTTGAATGCCAAGCAAAGCTCTTCCCGCACTTGAAGAATTACTAAAGTTTCTCTCCCATGTGAACTCTTTGATGTGAAACAGGGTGCTTTTTGGATGAAAGTTTTTTCCACACTTAGCATTTATATGTTTTCTCCCGTGTGAATATGTTGATGAGCAGTAAAGTTGCAACTCTGAGAAAAGCTCTTTCCAAACTTTATATGATTTCTCCTGTGTGGATTCATTGATGAATGCTAAGGGTGCCACTGTGAGCAAAACTCTTTCCACACTCCAAGAATTTATGAGGTGTCTCCCTGGTATGGATACGCTGATGACCGCTAAGGGTGCCACTCTGAGCAAAGCTCTTCCCACAATCTGAGCATCTATATGGTTTCTCCCCAGTGTGGATTCGTTGATGAACAGTAAGGCCCGATCTCCAAACAAAGCTCTTCCCACACTGCAAACATTTATGAGGTTTCTGCCCTGTGTGAATTTTTTGGTGTACATTAAAATGTGCCTTCTGAATAAAGTTCTTTCCACACTCCAAGCATTTATAAGGTTTCTCCCCAGCGTGTATATGCCGATGGGCAGTAAGGGCTGAACTTGAAACAAAGCTCTTCCCACACTCCAAGCATTTATAAGGTTTCTCCCTGGTATGGATACGCTGATGACCGCTAAGGGTGCCACTCTGAGCAAAGCTCTTGCCACACTCCAAGCATTTATATGGCTTCTCCCCTGTGTGGATTCGTTGATGTATAGTAAGGTGTCCATTCCGAACAAAGCTCTTCCCACACTCCAAGCATCTATATGGTTTCTCCCCCGTGTGAATTTTTTGGTGTACTTTAAGATGTGACTTCTGAACAAAACTCTTTCCACACTCAAAACATTTATATGGTTTCTCCCCGTATGGATTTATTGGTGGACAATAAGGTCTGTTCTTCCAGTGTTTCTTCTCTGCTCTTTGCCTTCCAATGGAAGCCGTTGTGGTTCTCCCTCAGACATGTTCTGGGGAACATCATCCTCTGAAATAAACAGAAAGCAGAAACAATGAAAGAAAGCCATTAACTGCTCTTGATAACACTTCAACAGAAATCGTTTGAAGGGGAGACAAATTCTGCCACGTAGGAATCAATGGCCCTCAGACTGGAAACAATCAATTTACTGATGCTGAAAGGTAGAACTGTTAAAAAAAATAACAACAACATGATATTGTATCTAAAGTTTAAACTAATACAGTAACTAGTATAAAATGGTGGAATTTATATTTTTGTTTAGTAATAATTTTAAACATTGATAGAAAATATCCTAGTGGTAAATATAGCAGGGATTCTAATAATAATGCTTCAGGTGGTTGTTTTACCTTGCTTATATTTATGATTTTTTCTTGCCTCCCCCCAATATTGCTTCTTTAATTTTTGTATCCCACATTTTAAAAAATCAATAAAAAAATTATTCTAAAAAAACATTTTGTGCCTCCGAAGAATGATAAGCCTACAATCCTCAACAGGCAATTGTGGGATGGGCTGTATTCTTTTTAGTTTACAAGCTAACATTTTAGCTTACAAACTATGTATTCAGACGTTCCTCCCTTACCTGCATGTGGACCCACTCCCTACTGAGAGTTTCTATTTCAAGAGCCCTACAGGAGTCCTTGACAGCCAGCGTGGCGTAGGGTTTAAGAACGATGGGACTCTAATCTGAAGAACCGGGTTCAATTTCTGCACTCCTCCACATGAAGCCTTCTGGGTGACCTTGGGCCAGTCACAGGTCTCTCAGAACTCTATCAGCCCACACAGACGCAGGTGATGGCAAACTACCTCCAAACATCTTTTGCCTTGAAAACCCTATGGGGTCACCGTAAGTCATCTGTGACTTGACGGCACTTTCCATGACATGAAGAGTTCTCCTTAGAAAGACCCATTTCTACCTTCAGCATTGGTGAATCAAGAGAAAGGAGAGCCTTACCCAGAGAGGCCACAGTCTGACAATTGTCCTCCATGACTTCCTTGTGAAGTCTTCTTTGGTCCAGATCCAGCAGAGCCCATTCCTCTTCAGTGAAATGAACAGACACCTCCTCAAAGGTCACCTGGCCCTGAAAAGAGAACAAATCCCACTATCTTTACAGATAACGCAAGAATCTCTCCCCTTCTAAGGGCAACCCACAAGGTCTATAATTAGATGTTTGCTTTCAGAAGTCAAACCTCCTTGGGATATTTTCATTTTCTATCTAGTGAGCAGCATAGATCGCAAGGGAAAGGGAGAGAGATTCTGTCAGGCCTTGGGAGGGGTGGGGGAAGGCACCCAGGGGCGTGACCCGCAGTTCCACACTTACACAATCCTGCTGCATGGAAGCCACTTTCTTTCCGCCACAAAGAGATGGCAAAGAATGTACTGTCAGTTTTACAGCACTGCCTGAGAAGGATGAAAAGACAATTGGAAGATAGTCATACATTTCCACATGTTCAGCATTTCAGTTCCTTGTGTGAGAAAAATATCCTCCCTCTCTTGGCTCATGGTCACAACTCTCCTTGCGTCCTTATTGCGGATTATTATTTGCTTCCAAAGGTATGCCAAATCCAATTTTGCTATGGCGGTCATTTAAAAAAACTGTGGCCTGTTTGTCTGATGGTACAGAATTCAGAGTGTTAAGAGGGAAGAACTCTTAACTGCATGGAACAAGCAGTTCTAAACAAAGGAATAGAACCATAGTTACCAAACCCCAGAATCTATAAATGAGGTTCATCATCATTATCTCAGTTAGCAGGCAAATCCCCTTATTGCTGGCACCGCAGGTAAGGTGAGGCAGAAATGTAATGTCATATTTGGTGATCCCTGGCCCCAGAATCATCCAGCTGTTCTCAACCAGGGCCTTTTCAGCTCTGGCCCCAGCCTGGTGGAACTCTCTGTCTAGTGAGACCCGTGCCCTGAGAGACCTGGCTCAGTTCTGCAGGACCTGTAAGATGGAGATGCTCCACCAGTTTTACATATTAGTTGGTTTCCCTTCCCCTTTTTTTCTTCCTTCCTTGTTTTCCCTCGCCTTCTGTTCTCTTCTTCCTTTCCTTCTGGACCTGATAGATCTCCGCCAATCTAGGTGGTCTCCCCCTTATTGTTATCTCTTGGTCCAACATCACCAGGTCAGTGACAACTCCCCTGCATGAGGGGGAGCGTAGTTTAGGGCGCCATCTTGTATTGCATTAGACTAGGATTTAGAGTTTTAATTATGTGTTTTAATCATGCATTTTAATCTCATATTAACAAATCTAATTATTGATTATTGTGTGTTCTAGTGAGCCGCCCTGAGCCTGGTTCTACGGGGAAAGGGCAGGGTATAAATCAAATAAAATAAGTATAAATAAATATTTTCTCCCATACTTTTAGTAAATACAATATTACCATGTGTAGGGCCTCACAGTTAACCAGTCGGTTAACCAAGTGACCCTTGCAGTCATAGGATATAATTGTAGATGGGAAATGCCTAAGCCACTATGCTTGCAATTATCTGGTGCTAATTTTAAATCAATTCTAGGTTTTCACTTCCCGAAATGGTGATTTCTATGCTAAGAACCAGGGATGGAGCATCTTTCCCACACAGGGCTGGGGGGAAGGAGGGATAAAAAAGCCTATTTTCAGCCAAAGAACACTCCGGTGGGAACAGCACCCCTTTCAGCCTTACCTGGAAAAGCTGCCACGGGGTAATGCTTCAGTGCAATCCCTTCCTGCACCTGAAATAGAAATGGGGACCCCAGAAAGGGGAGACTGATAAGAAACAAAACCAGACACAGGATAGAAGGTTCTTAAAACATTGGGGCCATCCCTGTGGATTTTTAGGGTGCTCATATTCACACCCTGCACCCCAGACACTACCTAGATGAATCCCTCTCACCTGTTTGGCCTGATGGTTGTCCTCTGCCTGGCTCAAGAGGAAGCCTTCTGCCAGGGCCACCGCCTGGGAACTGGTCTCCGGCCCGCATTCCCTGACCCAGTTCTCCATCTCCGGGGGTAGGACAGCCAGGAACTGCTCCAGGATCACCAGATCCAGCATCTCCTTCTTGTTGTGTCTTTCTGGCTTCAGCCAGCGGTTGCAAAGTTTGTGGAGTCGGCTGCAGACCTCTCGGGGGCCCTCAGTCTCCTGGTAGTGGAAGCACCTGAATTGGTGTCGCCACACATCTGAAGAGAGGATGTTGTCTCCCAGGCTCTTCTCCACGGCTCCTTTCCACAGCTCCATTCTGGTTCTAGCATCAGTGGCATCAAGGACTTCTCTTGATTCAGACAGATGAGTCTGGCTCTCCCCTCTTCCTCTCCAAACAGTGGATCGTCTTTCTCCTTTGCCAGAATCTTCTATAAAGGCAAGTACCAGATCTATGACCTCCTGCAAATCTAAGCCTGATTTTTTGGACTGATATACTTATATCCATGCATTTGTGTGCGGGTATATGTATACACACATCTGCATCTAATTGAGTGAGCTCTGATTCATGAAAGCTCATGGTGGAATCACGGGTCTAAGTAAATAAGAAGGTGGACGGAGCAATGAGTTTCCGAAAGGGGATCACGCGACAGACAGAAGGTTGTCCCACCTCTGAAGGGAAAATCAGCCACTCAGATAAGCCCATACCCAATGAGAAGGGGGATGAGATGTTGGAGGGAACACAGGAGAAGAGCAGTGACAGCTCAGATCTGGCTCAGGAAAAAGAGCAGACAGAATGAAGGGTAGCTCTGCCTGACAGTGTGGCAGAGCAGTTTAGCTCTGTCTCTGGGATGGAAGAGAGTGCTCAATTGTTAAGCCTGTCTCTGGTGATGAGCAGACCGTGTACCATGACTCTGGGGAGAGGGCAGGCTGGTGTGGGAGGAATCCTGTGTGAGAGAGGCTGTTACCACACTAGGTATTCCCAGCGATGTATTAAGAGTTTGAAACTGTTATAAAAAATACTGTTCGCACTTTCTATGTATTCCCACCGACGTATTAAGAGTTTGAAACTGTTATAAAAATACTGTTCGCACTTTGTTTGGCCCCTTTAGCTGTGAAGACGTCTTCCAACCATTTTTTAGCCGTGGCATCCAGAAACCCTTTTAAAGCGATGTTTTTTATAACATTTCCAAACTCTTGATACATCGCTGGGAATACCTAGTGCGGTAACAGCCAGAGAGGATCCAACCTAGAGGCTGGTCAATAAAAGCCTGTTTGTGCCTGAACGCATTGTAGAAATGCCTACTCTCTGAAGTCATAACCAGTTTAAATTTTTGTGCCTTGGCCCGGTTTCTACTTTGTCTACGTGGAGACTTGTGCTGCTGGTTTGTTCCTCTAAAACCAACCGATAAATAAATCTTCTTGGTTGTTTATACATTAATCCATCCTCAGTGATCTCAATAACTTCTTTGTGCACCACAAAACTTACTTCACAGCTGCGAACCCAAAGCCTATACACAATACCTGTAGAACACCTGAAAACTGAAGGGAAGGTTTATAGTTCCAAACAAACCTAGATCCCAAAAATCTTAGGAGGCTGTGTGTGTCTCTTAAGTAGGAAAAAAAAAAGTTTGATCCTATACTTAGTAGGTTGGACTAGATGGCATGTATGGCCCCTTCAAACTCTATAATTCTATGTTTTTTATTATTGTTTTGTTGATTACAAAATTAACAGTTAGAGCGGTTTCTCAGCGGAATAGACTTCCTTGAGAGGTGGTAAGTGCTCCTTCCCTGGAGGTTTTTAAGCGGAGGCTAGATGGCCATCTGTCAGCAATGCTGATTCTATGACCTGGGCAGTTCATGGGAGGGAGGGCATCTTGGCAATCTTCTGGGCATGGAGTAAGGCTCACTGGGGTTGTGCGGGGGAGGTAGTTGTGAGTTTCCTGCATTGTGCAGGGGGTTGGACTAGATGATCCTGGTGATCCCTTCCAACCCTATGATAAACAAAAGACTTCACATTAGCCGGGGCCACTGAAGTGTGACAAACTGCAGAAGTTATGCAGAAAAGAGCAGATTTGCTGGCAGGAAAAAGTAGTGCTTAGCCTGTAGACAGAATAGTTTCTTCAGGAAGCCACAGGAGAGTGGAGAAGGGAATCCTCCCCAAAAAAACCAAGTTTGCTCTTCCAGAACAGCAAGAAAAAGAAACCTTTTCCAGGCCTTTTAGGACCATGCCTGCACAACAGTAATGCCATACTTATTGAAACCCCCATTTTGAGAGAGTTTGCAGACAGCGGCAGAATGCACGGGAGGAAAAATAGCAGAATGCACATATACCAGGTTACAGGGAGAACTCAGGTCTACCTCCAGGGAAGAGGAGCGGACTAGGGAACAAGTGGGAAAGCACTTTAAAAATTGAGTCTTCTGGTCAACCAAGTTAATGATCCACTGCTGAACTATAGACTCTTGGTGGGTCAAGACTGCAGAAATCTTGAGAATAACCCAAACGCTGCTGCCGCTCTGGACTATCCCAGTGGGAAAGCAGGGAGATATTTTGCAAAGACAATATTCACTGCTTACCGATTTTTTAAAAAAAATTATCCAACGCTACCTTGCTTCCTTTTACCCAAAGGCATTATCAACAAACTGGAACTGGAAAAAGGCTGTGGGAAGTCACGCGCTCTCCTCGGTTGCAGCCTCTCTGGGATCTGAGCATCCTTCCATTTAACCCCTGATGGGCTGCAGAGAGCCCAAAGGATCCACTCTTTGCTTTGCCCTGCCAGAGGGTGCAAAAGCACTGCAAACTGAAGACAGGCTCAGCCCCCCCTTTCCTCATTCCAGGTTAAGCTCATTGCAGCCCTTAAGGCCAAGACTCTAAGGAGGGATATAATGGAAGTCCAGAATGCGAGGGAGGGAAGCAGCCAATGCAAAATCACTGGATGCAAAGGAATCCTTTTGTATACGTTGGGAAATACCATTCTGTGACCCTTAAGAAATGCCTTGAGGATGCGGAGAAGCTTCTGGCCAGGCTCACTGGCTGGAGCCATCTATGAAGAGCAGTGGTTCCCAACCTTTTTTTGACCAGGGACCGCTAGGACTTTTTTGTTCGGTGCAGGGACCCCAAGGGTCAAAATAAAAATTCAGAGAATTCGAAAATAAACTTTAATCATAACTGTTAGTTAAACATTAAACTTAGAATAATATTTGAATATATATATTTTTATAATAGAGAACTTTTAATTGAAAATATTAATTTATTATGGGTTTATTACTTTGTTTCGCGGACCTTAATTTAGTTCTCGTGGACCCCTGGGGGTCCACGGACCCCCGGTTGGGAACCAGTGATGTAGAGTTTTTCCCAGGCATCAGCTGTGTTGCTTCCTCCCAAGAGGAGGCTTTTGTTGTTATCGTTGTGCTGGGTCCTCTGCCTTGATTTGCTGGGGCTTCACCCACCCCAGCTATGCATGGGAGGAAGTCAGGTCTGGGGAATCCTGGAAGTGGCCAGCAGTAGCTGAAGCCTCTGGAGTGGTCAGGGGCAGGCGGGGAGGAAGGAGCATGTGAAGTAGGGTTGCCAGCTCTGGGTTGGGAAATTCCTGGAGGGTTGGAGCCTGAGGAGGGCAAGGTTTGCAGGGAGGGACTTCAATAGGGTATAATGCCATGGAATCCACCTTCCATTTTCTCCAGGTGAACTGATCACTGTCGGCTGGAGATCAGTTGTAATCCCCGGAGAACTACATTGTATAACTTTACAATTTGATTCTGGGCCCGATTCAAATTGACCTTTAAAGCACAATGTAGTCTGGGGTCACAATACCTTAAGGGCTGTCTAGGTAAAGGTCCCCTGTGCAAGCACCGGGTCATTCCTGACCCATGGGGTGACGTCATATCCCGACGTTTACTAGGCAGACTTTGTGGGGTGGTTTGCCAGTGCCTTCCCCAGTCATCTTCTACCCCCAGCAAGCTGGGTGCGCATTTTATCAACCTCGGAAGGATGGAAGGCTGAGTCAACCTTGAGCTGGCTACTCTCTAGATGCACATTTTCCCCATCCAAATTCTCAAAACTCTACATGGGGGCTTATTTTTGAGTTTTGAGAATTTGGTTGGGGAAAATGTGCATCTAGAGAGCGGCAAATCCAAGGCAAAGCCTCCCGTGCATAAATGGCCTCTTTCACTCTCCGGCATCCCTGGTGCTGCAGGAGTGAATATGTGGGCTCATCCTCAGATATGTAGAATGTAGTCTAACTTGTAGTGCAATCCTGAGGGCCAGCCACCGACGAACAAGTGGTGCAGCTGGTCCATTCCCTATGGACATTCTGCAGGGGAAATAACCACACACATTTCCACAACCACAGTCAGCATAGCGAATGTGGTGTAGTGTGCAGGAGCCCTGGCAGCACCCACCAATCAGGCATCAGCAGCAAATGATGCTCCTATGATAAGGGATGCCATCCTCCAGGTGGGACCTGGGCACCCCCTGGAATTACAGCTCATCTCCAGACTACAGCTCATCCAGACTACAGAGATCAGCTCCCCTGGAGAAAGGGATGCTTTGGAGGGTGGGTTCTGTGACGATAACCACATGGGTGCCCACCTAAATAAGCAGGTAGGACCTGGACAACGACCCTTCAGGTCAGGTCTGCCTAACACTCTTCCCCACCCCCCAGCCCCCGGAACTGCAAAAAGCCAAACCATCAGCTGGCCCAACCTCCTCCCTCTCCATGCTCCCCACCTCAGGCTGCAAATGAGGCTCTGGAGTCGTTGCTTATCCCAGATGTTTCTTCCGATGCTCCCTTTCATTTATCTCTCCCAGGTCCCTTTTTAATGTGTGAGACCTTCTCCAAGGGTTAAAGTGGGCAAGTCCCTGTTCCTAGAGCGAGACGTGGATGGGGGCATGCAGGAAAGTCATTTCCTTTCCCCTCCCCTCCAGGTTGCTTCTTGAGTGGTTGGAGGAATCTGGTAAGCTCAAAGGAGCTGGGGAGCAGGGCGATGTGTGTGTGTGTGTGTGTGTGGGGAGGGGTTGCGATGCAAGACCCAAAGCAGAGAAATAGGAGGGGTCAGCAGAGGGGGGAAAGTGCCCCCTCTGCCACCAGATTCCCCTCTCCTGCATCAGAGACAGCAACTTGAATATTCGATCCTCAGGAAGCATTAATAGAAAAGCCATTGGGCTTCTTCAGGATTTGGACCAGGGAGGCAGTGACTTAACAGTTACAGTATTTAATAAACTGTTTCTCATTCACCCTCTCTGAGTCCCTCACACCTCAGATTCAGGCATACAGCAGGGCATGCCTTGATTGAAGAGGAAGCTGTCAGAGGGAGGTAGGAAGGGTGCTTTGACCCCTCCTCAGCCCCAAAACCAGTGTTGGAAGCCAACTGGGGCTTTTGCCTGGTCCAGGGCTGGAGGGGTGTTTGGGGAGGGAGGCATCTTTGGAAGGGGAGTCCTGTCTGTGGCAAACCCTGGCCAGCCCCATCTCTTTCCTTGACATAGGGGATAGGGAAAACCTCTACCAGGGATCCTGGAAAACAGCTGCCAGTCTGGGTACACAATATTGACCTTGATGGACTAAGGATCAATATAAAGCAGCTTCATTTGTTGTTCACTTGTTTCTTTGTTTGTGCTGTTCTCTCTGGAGAGTGTCGCATTTGCTCACCAAAGACCACATTTCCTTTGCAGGACTTAGGAGCTCTGCCAACTTTGCCAGTCCTGGCCTATAGAGAGGAATCTGATTAAGGTTATACGTCAGCCTGGTTGAAGGACGCAGCAGGCATGGAAAAGCAAAACTCATCTGGCCTGAATGCAGGAGAAGAATCTCATACCATTCACACTAGGAAGAATGAGGAATTCTGGGAAAGATCTGCCCCAAAGATCCTGAGTGGGGACACATCCAGCTCAGATACAGAGTGCCAGCGCTTCAGGCAGTTCCCCTACCAGGAGGCCGAGGGCCCCAGAGAGGTTTGCAGCCGACTCCACCATCTTTGCCATCAGTGGCTGAAGCCAGAAAGGCACAGCAAGAAAGAGATGCTGGACCTGGTGATCCTGGAGCAGTTCCTGGCCGTCCTGCCCCCGGAGATGCAGAGCTGGGTCAGGGAATGCAGACCAGAGACCAGTTCCCAGGCGGTGGCCCTGGCAGAAGGCTTCCTCCTGAGCCAGGAAGATGCTAAAAACAAGGATGAGCGGATGAGAGAGTTTCATCCAGGGACCTCCAAAGAGCAGAAATTGACTAACCTGAACCTGCCCCTTTTCAACTGCCTAACAACTGTTGGTTTAATCCATCTCCCCATTCTTCTTCTACAGTTTCAGGGGCTGTCCGAAGGGGCTGCTGAATTCCCGCAGGCAGAGAAGGCTCCGTTAGACCCCAGGCAGAGATTGCTTATCTGGGGGATCACACAAGAACATGACGGAGGGGCTACCTCTCTGGGTAAGCAGGTTTCCATTTGGTCTCCTTCTCTTAAGTAAACCTGTGCTGTTTTCACATGGCAGTGATTCATCTTCTTGAAAACATTCTTTCTCCATGCTGCTTCTTGGTTACAGCACAGAATAGGCTATCACTAGGTGACAAAGCATCCTCTTTTCATGCAGAAGGTCTCTGGTTCACCCCCTAGCATCTTCAGTTAAAAGGATCAAGGAGGAGACTCTTCTCCTGAGACCTTGGAAAGCCACTGCCAGAGTAGACAATGGTGACTTTGGTGGGCCAACAGTCTGATTCTTTATAGGGCAGCTTTGTTTGTTCGAAAGGTGATTCTTTTCAAAAGTTTAAGGCTTTGTACATTGAAAGCAGAAGTTTCTGTCGCCAATATTCATTTTGGAGAGCAAGAAGCTGAAATATAAAATGCGTATCAAGAATAATATATTCTCAAGTGGAGACCCGCGAAACCCATGCAGGGAGAATCCCATCTCCCCCTTCCTCATTGTGGCTCTAGGCGTCCCCCGCCCCCTCGCGAGCTGGTGAGAGAGGAGGGCTGGGGAATCCCATCTCCCCACCACCACCACTTACCTAAAAGCCTGGAGCAGCTTGAGGCATCTGCTGCAGTAGTGCAGCCCGGGAGCTGCTTCTGGTGTTTGCTGTTGCCGCAGGCTGTCCTGGCCCAGCAGCCGATGCTCTATTTAGGGCACTTCTACCCTACCTTTTTCCAGAAGTGGACTGAAGATGAAGTCACTCAGACTGCATTTAGGATTATTTGTCTGTGTTTAAAACTAATTCCCAGCACATTCTCCTAGCTGTGTGGAGCAGCCAGGAAGGTATTGGTTTCTGTAAGAAGGGAGGAATATGGTGGTGTGGCCTTCCCTAGATCGTCCAGAATCTTGAATTGTGGCCTGAAGCAAATCCAGAGAGAGATTCACTCCAGGTTCTGGCAAAGAACATAGGTGTCTAGCAAAAAAATTGATTTCTCACCCTTGTTCTTTCTTACCCTCTCAGGCAGCAGTGGAAATACACCCTTGATGCCTTCTCTGCCATCTCCTCCCTGTGATGAAGGGAAAAGAGACACCGTGCAGGCAGCTCAGGTAGGGGAAGCCAAGCAGCATACAGACATGCTTCCTTCTAAATTGCAAGGTTTAAAAGATTGGTTCCTTCCCCATAGTTCTCATAATGCCAGATGACAAACAGATGAAAACATTTTAGGAATTACAAATTGTGGCCAAAAGGTAAATGGCAAAAAAACTGACAATAGTAAGAAAATGTATAAAATTATCGGAAAATATTTGCAGTACTGGTTATAGAAACTTTGCTGAATTGTGGAACTATGTTTTAATCCCAGGAGTTGTCCATATGGGAGATTGTTGTAAATGAGGTGGATAAAGTGGTTTAAAATGAGTTTCTATCTGTGGGGCTTTGAATCTGAATATTGAATTTCTGTCCGTGGACTTTGCATACGCCCAGATGGACAATTTATTATCACTACCTCTGACCACCTCCATATCAAGAAAAGAAAGCACATTCATATTATGATGACTTGTACATTTGATGGTACTGTAAATAGCACAAATCTGTGTGCACTGGCTACCAATGACAGCTATGCCAGCCCCAATATGCTGCAAAGGATGATTGAGAGGGGACATGCTGGTATCACCACAAGGTTCTGATCCTTGCCTGGCTGCTGGCATTCAAGTATTTTTTTAATATCCATGTTTGGATTTCCCCCCATAATGGATCACTTTTCCACTGATAAAAATAATTCCTTCCTTCCTTCCTTCCTTCCTTCCTTCCTTCCTTCCTTCCTTCCTTCCTTCCTTCCTTCCTTCCTTCCTTCCTTCCTTCCTTCCTTCCTTCCTTCCTTCCTTCCTTCCTTCCTTCGTTAGGTGTCCTTTGAAGAGGTGGCTGTGTATTTCACCAAGGAGGAGTGGACCCTGCTGCACCCAGCCCAAAGAGCTCTGTGCAAGGAAGTCATGCTGGAGAATTTAGGGAATGTGGTCTCTTTGGGTGAGGATCCTTTTTTCTTAATTTGCTTCTCAATGTTGTGACTGAGAGGACTGAGGTGTGACTGAAATGAGATCCTTAATGAGGAAGGTTGTGATCAGGCTTGTCTGCCCTGGGCCGATGACTGATCTCGGCCACCCTCCATGATCCTTCCTCTGACGTGGGAAGATGGATGATTCTTGACCCCATACTCTACTCCATCCCCACCCCATTAGTTGCCTATTGTGTATTTCTGGAGGGGCAGTCACCCTGGCTTGGAACTGCTGAATTGTGTGCCCTCAAAAGAGTTATGATTTTGAGTGTGTTTCTGATAAAGAAGACCCCAGATTGCCAAACCTGATCCCATATCCTGGCTGGAGGAAGGGGAGGGATTGGCAGGGAGCTGCTTAGGTCCGTCATGGGACGGTGTGTTCCTTGTGCTTCCTTCCGAGGGCTGATGGATCTGTGTTGTCTAGTTTATCTTTGCAGTTGCTTCTCAGAAGAGAGCCAGCATGGCATACAGGTTAAGAGCAGTGGACTCTAATCTGGAGAACTGGGTTTGATTCCCACTCCTCCAAATGAGCAATGAACTCTAATCTGGTGAACCAGGTTTGTTTCCCCACACCTACACATGAAGCCGGTCACAGTTCTCTCAGCTCTCAACCCGTTGGTTCTGGTCCAACCTTCTGGCGCAATAGAAAACAACTCAGCATGTTCTGAGCACCATCCTCTATATGACAGCCCTTCAAGTACTTGAAGATGATTATCATATCACCTCTCAGTCTTCTCCTCTCCAGGCTCCTTCAACCTTTCCTCATAGGATTTGGTCCCCAGACCCCACACCATCTTGGTTGCCCTCCTCTGGACATGTTCCAGCTTGCCTACATCCTTCTTAAATTGAGATGCCCAAAACTGAGCACAATACTCTAGGTGAGGTCTAACCAGATCAGAGTAAAACTTCATGTGATCTGGTTACTATAGAGAATTGATTGGAGCAGCCGGAAGCTGAATGAGTACCCCAAGCAAGGTGCAAAAGTGATTTTAGCAGAGAAGGTCTGCACAACAGGATATCCCAGTGGAGGAGGAGACCCAGCAATCGCCATTCTAGACACAGCTGTATAGACTACAGTTCCTAATTGTTTATCCCAGTAAGTTTGTGAACTGTTTGGTACAGTGCAGCCCTCTTACCTGTGCAGAAAGGCCTTCTTGAATATGTTGAACGAGAAGAAGAGTTGGTTTTTATAACCTGTTTTTCTCTACCTTTAAGGAGTCTCAAAGCGGCTTACAATCGCCTCCCCTTCCCCCCGCCCACAAGGTGCCTTGTGGAGTAGGTGAGGCTTAGAGAGTTCTAAAAGAACTGTGACTGGCCCAAGGTCACCCAGCAGGCTTCGTGTGGAGGAGTGGTGAATTCCACAGTCCAAAAAATCCCTACCCTATTACCATTTTTTTCCAGAGAGCCAGCATGGTGTAGTGGTTAAGGTGTCTGACTAGGATCTGGGAAACCCAGGTTCGAATCCCCACTCTGCCATGGAAATTTGCTGGGTGACCGTAGGCCAGTCACACAATTTCAGCCCCGACCCTGGCAGGTATTTGGATGGGAGACCGCCAAGGAATACCAAGGGCATGACGCAGAGGCAGGCAATGGCCAACCACCTCTGAACATCTCTTGCCTCAAGAACCCTATGGGTCACCATAAGACAGCTGTGACTTGAGGGCAAAAAAACTCTACCTTTTTAACAGTGCCAATTCCATCATCCCCTACTAACCTGGGAAGAGCAAATAATCAAACAGACTTTGGCTTGAGTCACTGCCTGAAGTGCAGACTCAGTGGCTTGTGGCTACATTTTGGGGAACCTCTTCTGGCTTGCTGTTCAAGTCAGAGAAGAATCTCTGAGCCAATAACTGCTCCAGCAAAATGCTATTTTCTGTTTAAACAGACTACAGATCAGTCAGTACAATAGCGTGTCATGGATGAGGTTCCCAGCAAAGACTTCTGAAAACCTGTCCAGGCACCAAGCCTTTGAATTCTTGCATTTTCAACTGCATTTAATTTAGTTCACTTAGTTCATTTTCAACTGCATTTAATTCAGTTCATTTCCTAATTTTGTGCTTCTCTTTTTCTGCAGGAGGTATGTGGGAGTCAGTGAATGAAACAAAAGAGCAACCAGTACTGGACAAAGAAGATATGTATCCAGATGTGAAAGAGAACATTGATAACCTGAGGAAGAAGGGAAAACATAAAGGGAGGAATCATTCTCATCTTTTACAGGGCGATAATGCTCATGAAATTCCACTACATCAAAAAATCCATTCAGAAGACAATAGGAATGAGTTCACTGTAACCTGTGAAAATGTAATTGAGAAGTCAGATGTGACTATGCATTGCAACACACCTAACAGGGAAAAAACATATAAATCCCTGAAGTATGGAAACACCTTTGGACAGAAAAATGACCTCACCTCTCATCCTGTAATTAAAACAAGGAAGAAAATATATCAATGCCTTGAGTGTGGAAAAAACTTCAGTCGCAGTTCACACCTCACTTCCCATCAGAGGATTCACACCGGGGAGAAACCATATAAATGCCAGGAGTGTGGAAAAAGCTTCAGTCAGTTGGGAAGCCTTACTTATCATCAAAGCACTCACACAGGTGAGAAACTGTATCAGTGCCTGGAATGTGGAAAAAGCTTCCGTCTGGCAGCAAGCCTTACCTCCCATGAAAGCATTCACACAGGCAAGAAACTATATCAATGCCTGAACTGTGGGAAAAGTTTCAGTCACAGGGCAAGCCTTACTGCCCACCAAAGAATTCACGCAGGGAAGAAACCATATAAATGCCTAACAAGGAAGAAAATATATCAATGCCTGGAGTGTGGGAAAAACTTCAGTCGGAGTTCACACCTCACTTCCCATCAGAGGGTTCACACTGGGGAGAAACCATATAAATGCCAGGAGTGTGGAAAAAGCTTCCGTCAGGCTGGAAGCCTTAATTCCCATCACAGCATTCACACAGGTGAGAAATTGTATCAATGCCTGGAGTGTGGGAAAAGCTTTCGTCAGGCAGCAAGCCTTACCTCCCATCAAAGCGTCCACACAGGTGAGAAAGTGTATAAATGCCTGAACTGTGGGAAAAGTTTCAGTCACAGGACAAGCCTTACTGCCCACCAAAGAATTCATACAGGAGATAAACCATATAAATGCCTGGAGTGTGGAAAAAGTTTCACTCGCAGCGAAAGCCTCACTTACCATGAAAGAACTCACACAGGGGAAAAACCATATAATTGTCTTGAGTGCAGTAAAAGCTTCATTTGCACTGCAAGTCTTGTTCGCCATCAAAGAATCCACACAGGAGAGAGAAAATATAAATGCCGGGAATGTGGTAAAGGCTTCAGGCAGAGTGCCCATCTTAACACTCATCAGAGAGTTCACACATGGGAGCAGCCATACAAATGTATGGAATGTGGGAAAAGCTACAGTTACAGAGGAAGCCTTACTATCCATCAAAGAATTCACACAAGAGAGATACCATAGAAATGCCAGATGAGTGGTAATGATAGGCACGGTAATGATAGGCATGTTACTTTTTTACGGTAACGTTTCTATTTTGTGCCCTCAGAATTTGACAGGCAAATGTTAAAAAATCTCCCTGAGGTTAATTGTTCGTGGGGCTGTTGCTTATTAGTTTTGCCAAGGTGAAACAGGAAACAGGAATGCCAGAAGAGTGGGAACATTTTGTGCTGAAGAATATCCTCACCTCCTATAAAAGAATTTACACAAAGGAGAAAAGAATATAAATGCCTGGGAGTGAATAGCGCTTCAGTCAGAGCACACAGTTTAATTCATATAGAAGATTGGACATCGGGGAGGCCCATGCTAGGTGGCGAAGGCAGTGCCCAGCTCACCTGAGGTGAGGTGGTTGAGGCAGGGCCCAGCCAGCCTGAGCCCAGGGCAAGGCAAGAGGTTGGTGTGCTTAGCTTGGTCCGTGCAAGGCAGGGGAGGCAGTGGCATCTGGCTCATGTGAGGCAAGGCAATGGAGGTGCCTGAATCAGTCCCCCTGAACCCTGCTCAAGGCAATGGAGGTGGCACCCTGTTTGGCCCATCTGACCCCTGCCCAAGGCGAGGGAGGTGGCTGCCAGCCCACCCGAATCCACTTGAAGAAGTGTTGGTTTTTATATGCTGACTTTCTCTACCTTTTGAGGAGAATCAAACTGGCTTACAATCTCCTTAACAGACACCCTGTGAGGTAGGTGAGGCTGAGAGAGTTCATAGAGAACTGTGACTAGCCCAAGGTCACCCAGCAGGATTCAAGGGTAGGAGTGGGGAAACCAACCTGGTTTACCTGATTAGAGTCCACTGCTCATGTGAAGGAGTGGGGAATCAAACCCAGTTCTCCAGATTAGAGTCCACCGCTCCTAACAGTTGGCTCATTTGGATGTCCTACCCCAACATGCATCACTTTGCATTTACTGGCAGTGGATTTCATCTCCTCTGGTTGCCCATTCAACCAGTTTGGGAGCTCCTCAGAATCCCCTTGGTATTTTCACCGTATTGAACAATTGGACTTCACCCACAAACTTTGCTACTTCAGCCTTCACTCCCAATCCCAGCTGATTTATAAATATACCCAAGGCTCACAGCTGCTTGCGTCACTTGCCAAACCCAAATTCACTGTACTGATAATATTATTTTATAGGGACTCAGTCCTTGCATGCTCAGCTGGCTGACCCCGAAGCGTTGGTTTGGCCGTTTTTCTCTTACAATGGTAATTACCTCAGTACATTTTGCAGTACATTTTGTGTACAATCAGAGCCTGCCAGATTCTCCTTTTACCCCAAAAGAGCACAACTTGGTATATCCTGTGTATAATTACTCAGTTTCGAACCCTTAAACTGTTATACTAGGTTGAATGCAGTATGTAGAGATTTTATGTAGGTAATGAATACAATGACTAGTTTTTCTGCTTCAGTGTGGCTTGTGGGCCATAATGAAGACTGACTGACTGACTGACTTCTAGAGTAAAATCTGAAAATTTCCATATACCTTAAGTGTTTCCATCCACTTTTCCGCCTTTTCTATAGGATCGGTAAGATTACAAACCATATCATCTGCGTAAGCTCTTACCTTATATTCATATTTACCTACTCTAACCCCTACTAATGATCTATCATCTCTAATTTTTTAATTCAATATTTCTAACACTAAAATGAATAAAAGTGGAGAAAGAGGACAGCCCTGTCTAGTACCCTTTTGAATCTCTAACTTACGTGACTCTTCCCCATTTATAAGTAATGTAGCTACTTGAGTATTGTATATACTATCTATAGCCCTTCTGAAATTGGGTCCAAAATTCATCTTTTGCAATACCTTCTTCATGAAGCTCCAGTGGACATTATCAAACGCTTTTTCAGCATCTAGAAAAAACAGAGCTAATTGCAAATCAGGTGTTTAATCCAGCACCACTCTGATATTATGACTAATTTGTCTTCCAGGTAGAAAACCTGCCTGGTCCTCATGAATTATCTCATTAAGTACCTTCTTCAACCTGTCTGCTAGAATGTCAGCAAACAATTTATAATCATTATTCAACCGTGAGATATGTCTATAATTTTTAACTTCTAAATGGTCTGTATCTTGTTTTGGTATTAAGGTGATATTAGCTTGCCTCCAGGTTTGAGGTATTTCTCCTGTCTCCAAACTCGTATTCATGACCTTCAATAGGAGAAGGCTAAGAAGATCTTTGAAACATTTATAATATATTGCTGTGAATCCATCTGGACCAGGTGATTTGTTAAGTTTACTTTTATTAATTGCCTTAGTTAATTCTTCCTGAGATATAGGCTCTTCCATCATATTCTTTAATGTCTGATTAATCTCAGTAGAATTTCTTTCTTTAAGATATGTATCCATTTGTTGCTCATCTATAATTTTTATTTCATATAACCTGGTATAAAGTTCTATAAATGTTTTTTTTAATATATTTAGGATCTGTCGTTACCACCCCCCTCTTTTAATTTTTAAAATAGACTCCTTTTTATTTATTTTTTTAATTTGCCAGGCAAGTAATTTGCCTGTTTTGTTAGCATGTTCAAAGTATCTCTGTTTATTAAACTGGATCTTTTTTTCTATCTCTGTTGTAATCAAAAGTGCATACTGTTTTTGTAATGCCCTTAGCTCATTTTGTATATTTTGTTTACTAATTTTGTCCTTGCTCCTTACAAGGAGCTTTTCTTTCTGCCTTATCTCCTCTAGAATAGATTTTCTACACTTCTCCTTATTTTTATACCATATCGAATTTTGTTGAATCAGAACCCCTCTTATTACTGCCTTTCCAGCATCCCAGATCACTGTGTCTGGTGTACCTTTTTCTAAATTATTAAATAAATATTCCTTTATAGCTGATTGTATTTTTTCTCTGCATTCTTTCCTTCTCAGTAAATTTCCATTGATCCTCCAAATTTTTCTTTTATCAGCTAATAACAATCTTTTGGTGGTCCCCAGCCCGAGGGGGACCAAGGCCAGGGCTTTCTCTGCTCTGGCCCCTGCCTGGTGGAATAGCCTCGCTAGCGAGACCAGGGCTCTGCGGGACCTCAAAGAGTCCCACAGGACCTGTAAAACAGAGCTATTCTGCCAGGCTTATGGTTGAGGCCAGCTACGGTTCCTGTATATAAAGACTGGCCTCCCTGACCTTCCCATTGTGGTTAACACCTTCTATTCCACCTGGTGCTTTCCATTTGCTCACCTAGCTGGGTTGTTGTATTGTGACTCGTATGTTAGAAGTGCCTAGGTAAATTAGTATAATGATTATGATTTTATAGGGCTATTTTAAAATGTTTTAATGCTTTTATTGATTAATATGACTTTTATATTCTGTAAGCCGCTCTGAGCCTGGCTTTGGCCAGGAAGAGCGGGGTAACAAATGGAAATAATAAAATAAATAAAATAGGCATGCCCACATTTCCTTTCTTCCGATAAGGCTGCTGAGCCTTTGACAACAGAAATCTATGTCAATTGAACTAGCTCAGGATCTGGTGGGTTCAGAACTGGTGGAACAGGGGGACGGCAGTTGGTTTAGAGAGCTTCTCTCAATTGAAATGGTGGGACAATTTATTGGCGGGGGGAGGATTCCATGCATTGCCCTCCCTCTCGTTTTGTGTGTGTAAAGTGCCATCAAGTCACAGCTGACTTATGGTAACCCCGTAGGGGTTTCAAGGCAACAGATGTCATTCACCAGGCCCAAGGGCACCTAGCAGGCTTCATGTGGAGAAGTGGGGAATCGAACCCAGTTCTCCAGATTAGAGTCTGCTGCTCTAGTCTAAACCACTACACCATGCTGCCTCTCTCTCACACTCATTTTACTTTCTACTTAAAATGAGAGCAACCTGGGCCAAAAAAACTAGACCGAGGTTTGTCCCAAACTCTCCCAGGTCACCACCAGTGGGGTGTAGGGTCCATATCTATCTAGTCTTGTTCCATCTACACTGGCTTCCAATTTGCTTCCGGGATCAATTTATGGTAAGGCCTGGGACCAACATGCCTCAAGGACCATCTCCCATACAAACCTATCCGCTTACTCTGGTCATCCTTGGTTTGGTTGCCCCTGCCATCAGATGCTAGACAGGTGACAACCTCAAAAAGGGCCTTCTCCATTGTAGCACCAAAACTTTGGAACTCCCTCCCCAGGGAGATTTGCCTTTTCTTCCTCTATTGGTATCTTTTACCAGCAGGTGAAGACTTTTTGTTTCATCTGGCTTAAGCCCCAGCAATGGTTATTGGCCCTCCTGGTTCTAGTGTACTGCCTCCGAACATGGAGGTTCTGTTTCGCCACCATGCATAATAGACCTATCCTCCATTCATTTGTCCAAGGCCTTTTCAAAGCTTCTCAGAACAGAGTCTTCATTGTATCATGTAGCAGTGAGTTCCACAGGTGAATTAAGCATTTGTGTGAGAAGTATGTTCTTTTGTCTGTCCAAAGACTTGAATTTGTTGTGCCATCTAATATGGGTAATTTTTAAAATTGAGGTTTGGTCCCCCCCCACCCCCCCCCAATACTGCGAATCTAAATTGTAAACATCTTGACACATGCTGTTTTCTCTCATGCAAGGCCAAACATAAGAAGTATGTCTCCCCTTAGTTACTGGTGATGTTTAGAGTTAAACTGAGAGATCCCACATTCCTAGATAGTCGTGTTTTATCTTCCAAAGTGAGAGGCACTCACACCACCCAAATACCCTGCTCCTTAATCTTAAGGGAAAGGAGAGGATGTGGGTTATTTCAGCAATCTGTGAGGATGGAAGCACAGGAAGGGCCAAGAATATTTGGAAAGCAGGAGGCTTCGTGAGTTGAAGCCCCCCCAGGAAGAGCATCCTTTTGAGGATTGCCATAGTTCTGCTGTGGCTGATTTGGCTGTCCTTGGTAGGTTAATCAATTGATCTATTTTACCCACTCACTTTCTTATACACCTTGTGGCTGTAATTATGACTTCCAGTTCATATTAGAGAAGTGCCTCTCTAGTGACAATGTAACAGGGAAATGCTATTTCTCTCCGACTGATATTAACTACTAATCCCTTGACAGAATCTACTATGACAGAGGATGTCATAGTGTATCATATTAAGGCCAGGCTGATCTCAGAAGCTAAGCAAGGTTGGCTCTGGATAGTATTTGGATGGGAGACCACCAAGAAAGTCCAGGGTTGCTATGCAGAGGCAGGCAATTTTTAGGGCATGGGTATGTGTGGCTTGGGGCAGAGATGACATGCTATTGTTAAAAAGACTGATCTCCTCTTCGGAGGACTGCATCGATTAAGAGGGATATACCGGTATTAGCAAAAACGCTATTTTGTTATAAACTTAGTGTTTGTGATTAGCAGTTCCCAACTAGACACTCCACAAAAATAAGTCTGGTTTGATATGGAATAACAAATGCCCTAGGGTAGCTGTAAAAGTATTGGATAAATGAAGGGAATAAAGGGGACTTGCTGTACCAAACACTTGCCAGTATTACAGCGCAACAAATTTAGCAATGTAAAAGGGATGGAGTTGCAATTAGGGGTATATTTGGTGTCTGTACAATATCTTAGTTCTGTTATAGTAGGAAGGGGGGATGGTATCTTTTCTTGCTAGGAAACTCCCTTAGACCAAGGGTTCCCTGGAAAACACCCTGGTAACCTGCCACCACCACTCAAAAACTCCTGAGACCATCTAGACTAACCCACTGAGTCCATATCCTTTAAGCAGAGTACTAGCATAATGATACATTGACAGGGTGGAAACCCTAGAAAATACCTTATAACAAATGATGTAGCACTTGTGCATTCTAGCACGTGCGGTAGAGATCCAGAGAAATAAACTGTACTAAATGAAGCCCAAAAAGTCTATAAAGAGGTTTATTATAAAAGAAAGGGGAGGGGAGGAAAAGGGTGGTTAGATTTTAAAAATAGTAGGAATAGGGCAAAAACAAAATTCGGGGAAAAGGCAAAAATAGCACAGATATGTACAAATAAAAAGCAACACAGTTAAACTAACTAAGCTAAATACACATTACCTGTCCTAGACTGTAGAAGGTTCCTCAGAACGTGTTGAAAGTTCCTTGTGGTAACAAGATTTTGCAGGAGTCATTAACCTTGACCCAACCTCATGTGAATGCAGTTTCCACTGAAGATGGAAGACAAAGGAATATCCCAAATGTCCAGATATTTATTATCAATGGAATTGGACCTAAGCTAGCCTTCTAACAATGATCCGCCGATGTAGTGAATGGCATGCAAAGCCCCATCTCTGATGTCAGAGGTTACTGTTACTAATCAGAGCCATACAGAATATAGTCCAAACTCCATCAAGCATCTGGTAGTGGCACTGAACATCTATGATAAATAGGTGGTCTGGTCCAAACCAGATGTTCTTTGTCCAAAAGTAGCAGAGATTAGCACCTGGGGTTTCTCCACTGATTTCTATACTCTACAATAATGATATAACGTCGATCACCCAGGGAACATTGAACTTTGGAGCCATGGTTCTTTATCATCCTTTAATGATGTACATTATAATAATCAGATGCTGTTCTATGCAAAAATAGCAGAGGAAATGGATGGTTTCAGTATTTTCAAATCAGGAGTCTTGTATATGTGCTATGATGGAAATACTATCATCTAAGGAACAAATCTAACGTTGAATGGTTTTTGGTGGGAATTATTACAAAAGGACATTGGGAGGAATCATATAATTATCAGCATAAATGGAACAGAGATTTGGGATCTCAGTGGAAGGCTGGAACTTGATTTGGTCCAAAAGACTTCTCGACATTATATCCACAGACTGAAGAGAAAATCTGAATAAAATACCAGTGATTTAAAAAATGACTGAGTAGATATGGAATAATTCACAGTGGGTAGCCGTGTTAGTCTGTCTGCAGTAGTAGAAAAGAGCAAGAGTCCAGTAGCACCTTAAAGACTAACAAAAATATTACATTCTAGCTGTATCTGAAGAAGTGAGCTGTGGCTCACGAAAGCTCATACCCTGCCAGAAAATATTTTTGTTAGTCTTTAAGGTGCTACTGGACTCTTGCTCTTTTCTAGATATAGAATAACGATGGTGAAATATACTATGGGTAGATATAGTACTGAATTGTGACTTTTTGGTGATCTTATATATGAAGGGAAAGTTTATCTTGTGTTGGTGTTGAAGCAGCTGTATTAGCCCAGCCCAATCTCGTCAGAGCTTGGGAGCTAAGTAGGGTTGGCCACAGTCAGTACTTGAATAGGAGACTACCAAGGAAAACTGGGCCTGCTATGCAGAGGAAGGCAATGGCAAACCACCTCTGCTCATCAGGTGCCTTGAAAACACCATGAACCAGTTACAAACCAACAGCTTTACATTTTACCTTTATTGGTGTTGACTTTCCCTCTTTAAGTTAAATACGGTTTCTGTTTGCAAAGTATGATCTCTGGGGAAATAAATAAAATTATGTCCTCTGGGGTCTGAGGATCTGATCTGTTCAGCCTTTTCTTTTTCCAAATAAGGTTCATTCATCAAGTGTTTCATATGCTTTTTGCTTATTTATATGTTAAACATTTCTTCCCGCTGTATGGATATGGTTATGTTAAATTTATCTGACATTCTGATTATGAAATAATAAAATGAAAAAAGATCATCCCCTTCCTTAAAAGTCTGGGTAAACAGAAGAACATTGCCTGTCAACTAAAAGAAAGTAGAATAGGCAACTGGTGAGCTTCAATGGGAAGGGCATTTCTTAGGCAACATGCCACCACTGAAAAAGCCCTGTCTCTGGCTGTCTCCTGCTTCAGCTCTTTTCCTTGTGTGTACTTTTTGATGTAGATTGAGGTCTCCATTCTTACTGAAGTTCTTCCCACACTCCAGGCATTTATATGGTTTCTCCCCTGTATGGATTTTTAGATGGGAAGTAAGGTTTCCACTCTTACTAAAGGTTTTCCCACAATCCTGGCATTGATATGGTTTCTCCCCTGTGTGAATTCTTTGATGGGAGGTAAGGCTTCCACTTTGACTGAACCTTTTCCCACATTCTAGGCATTGGTATTTTTTCTCCCCTGTGTGAATTCTTTGATGGGAAGTAAGGTTTCCACTATGAGTGAAGCTTTTTCCACATTCCAGGCATTTATATGGTTTCTTCCCTGTGTGAATTCTTTTATGGGTAGTAAGATTTCCAGTCCTACGGAAGCATTTTCCACACTCCAGGCATTTATATGGTTTCTCCCCTGTATGAATTCTTTGATGGGAAATAAGGCTTCCACAGTGATTGAAGCTTTTTCCACACTCCTGGCATTTATATTTCATCTCTCCTGTGTGAATTCTTTCATGGTAAGTAAGGCTTCCACTGTGATTGAAGGTTTTTCCACACTCTAGGCATTTATAGGGCTTCTCCCCTGTATGAATTCTTTGATGGTAGGTAAGCTTTCCTTTGTGATAGAAAGTTTTTCCACACTCCAGGCATGTATATGGCTTCTCCCCTGTGTGAATCCTTTGATGGATAGTAAGTTTTCCATTCTGACTGAAGCTTTTCCCACACTCCAGGCATTTATATGGTTTCTCCCCTGTGTGGATTCTTTGATGGATAGTAAGGCTATACTTCCGCCCAAACCGTTTCCCACACTCCAGACATTTATATGGTTTCTCCCCTGTGTGAATTGTTTGATGGGAAATAAAACAGTTCTTCCATCCAAATGTTTTTCCACACTTAAGGCATGTAAATATTTTCTCTCTTTGATAGGCATTCCATTGCATACTGATGTCTGATATTTCAGAAAATCTTTCCCCACTTACAGTTCTCCCATTTCTAATCTCTCCTTCGTATATTTTTGGAATGAGTGGAATTTCAAGAGAGTCAACACCATTTATAAGACTGCAATTACTCTTCCATTTAGGTGGGTGCTTTCTGTCCACTTTCCTCAGGTCATCACAATATTCATAATTCTCTTTCACATCTGGATATGCATCTTCTTTCTCCATCACCGGATGCACCTTTGTTTCATTCCCTGACTCCCGCACACCTCCTGCTGAAAGAAAGAGACACCTGGCATGAACACACACAAGAAAATCAGAGCCTGCTTTAAGGGAATGAACTAAATCAACTGCTTCACCAAATGCATGAGCAGCAAGCCATGGTGTCTAGGCATCCTTTCAAAAGTCTTGGTTGGGAATCTTGTCTGTGACATCCTAGATGATATTGACCAATCTGTAGTTTGTGGCAGTTAAATGGGGAACAGCATTTTACTGAGGCACACTGGCATAGAGATCCTTCTCTGACCCAAACTGCAAGTCAGAAGAGCTGCCCCAAAATGTAGCCACAGATGAGTGACCTTGTCCTCAGGTAGTAATGCAAGCAAATATTACTCTTCCCAGGTCAGTGGGGGATGATGAAAATGTAGTGATGCAGTGTGGATTTTCTGCCTGTGTTGTTTGACCCACAAAAGCGCCCCCCAGTAACTGGAATGACCTGTCCTCCTATCCTCATAAGGGCACCCCAAAATTCGGAAACATCCAACATCCCCCCCACCCTTCCTATGTGTTAAAGGTGCCAGGTTAGATCCACAGAATTTACTTTCATCAGCATTTTTTTCCAGCAATTAAACATGGGAAGAAAGTAGGAATGGAGAAAAACAAAGGGTCAGGTGTACATTCAAAAAGAGAACCCAGCCGAGAGAACTGCTTCACTTTCAATTCATCTCGAGTTCCGCCACCAGCAGGAACAAGGCAGATATTCTCCCAGCATCTGCTATATCAAGAGTGAGCTCTAGGCCAACCTGGCTGCCCCTCCAACTTCACCAGCAATTGCTCCCTCTCTCTCTCACTGCCTGAGGATTTGCTGGGGAGCCCTCTCTCTGCTAAGATTCCTTCTGCACATTTCTTGGGGTACTAAACCAGCTTCTTGATTCTGTGCTGCAGACAACAGGAAATCCGCTTTTAGTGGGAAGACATAAATCCTGGTTAAGGTTTAAATTATACCAGGGAAGCAAGGATTTCCTCTGCAAGGTGCTGAATTGGTATGCTGTACCATTATAACACGGCTCTGTGAATGGGGGAAAGGACATAAAATGTGTTTGTGCAAATGCTTTCTGGAATTTTATTGACTCATTCTTCTATGGTAAAGCACATGCTGTGCTTTGCATGCTCAAGGTTCCAGAATCAGTGCCCAGCATCTCCTAAAGTGATCTCCGGAGGAACAGGGCTGGGACACAGCCTTTCCAGAGAGCCACTCCCTCTCAGAAAGGACAATACTTGCCTCGGCTTGAAATACATAATGTAACTTTGCAGAAGGAAGTTGCCTGTTTTCGTATGTTCAAGATCTACCATTTCAGCATTCACAATTCAGCCAAGGTCTTTTGAGGAGAAGCTCAAAACGTAAGGATAACCAAAACCACAGAAATCCCCTGAAGGAAGCACAAGCAACACATACTCCCGTGACAGATCTAAACATCTACCTGTCAATTCTTCCAGTTCATCACAGTCCCAGACAAACAGTTCCTCCTCTTCCTCCAGCCAGGATATAAGCTCAGGTTTGTCAATCTGATATCCTTTTTGTCAGAGGGGGAAAAAAAACAGAAAACCATAATTCTTCTGTGTGCCAGGTATCTAACAATTCCAAGCAACAAATACACAACAGGAAAGTGTGAATGTAGTACAGCATGGGGCCTAGAATTATCCATCTGGCATTTGCAGTTCTGTGCCTGCTCCTTTCCCTGTGTTCTGGTTGCCTCTGGTGAAGCCTGATTCAGATACAGGAATGCAGTTAAGAAACCCTAGGCCTTCCTGTATCTGATCTAGTTAGCTTTCCTGTATCTGATCATTTAATTCCTGGCAAGAAGAACACCTTAACTACCCGTCTTTTTTGTTATGTATATAGTACCTAAGTAACACCATTTTATCCTTTATTGCAACATCAAGACCTTTGACATAACTTTAAAGATAACTATACCATCAATTACAGCTGCATAGATAATTAAAGTGGTGAAAGTGTCGGACTAGGTTCTGGGAAGTCTACGTTTGAATCCCCACTCTGCCATGAAAGTTTGCTAGGTAACCTTAGGCCAGTCACACACTCTCAGACTAAACTACCTCACAAGGTTGTTGTGAGGTTGAAACAAATTTATTTATTTTATATCCTACCCCTCCCGAGCAATACCAGGCTCAGGGCAGCTCACAACAACATGGTACATAAACATATCATTCCAGTTAAAACATATCAGTCCTGTTAAAATTCTTAAACATCTTAAAATTTCTCATGGAACCCGTAATTGTTCCAGTGGCAGGTGCCAGCTGAGTAGTGGTAAGAATGATCTCAACAAGGAAGGGATCAAGGTTAGGAAAGGCATGACTGTTAAAATAACTAAAGAGGCAGGAAGATGGAAAAGAAAAGGAAGGGGAGGCCAGACAAGATGGAAAACCATCACTGTCCTCAACAATAGGCCTGGAGGAACAACTCACTGTTGCAGGCCCTGAGGAACTGCATTAATTGCCACAGGGCCCTGGTGTCATTTGAAAAAGAGTTCCACCAGGCCAGGGCCGAAAACAAGAGGACACACATGAACACACATGAAGCTGCCTTATACTGAATCAGACCCTTGGTCCATCAAAGTCAGTATTGTCTACTCAGACTGGCAGCGGCTCTCCAGGGTCTCAGGCAGAGGGCTTTCGCATCACCTACTTGCCTGGTCCCTTTAACTGGCGATGCCGGGGATTGAACCTGGGAGAATGGTGTTGGCTGCTTTGGGGCCCCATTGGAGAGAAAGGCGGGATACAAACAAATAAATATGAGTCCATAAAAATATCTTACCCAAAGGTAAGCAAGTAACAAGGAGCCTCTGCTCTGAAGAAGCTCCCAGTCAATTCAGCTTCCCGCATTTATACGTGTTTAAAATTATCTCCTAACAAGAGCTAGCTCTCCCACTTGATAAAGGTGCACATTCTTGTCTAATTATCTTATAACTTCCAACATCACACAAAGTTTCCTATGCTTGAAGGATGGAAAAATTGCTAGTTCATCCTTGCTAGTTTTTATCATAAGAAAGTCTTGACACTGAGAGACACTGTCCTTCAGTGTTACTCCTCTGAAGATGCCTGCCACAGCTGTGGGCGAAAAATCAGGAAAGAAAATACCAACACCACGGTCACACAACCCGGATAACCTACAAGAACCGATGAACTCTGACCGTGAAAGCCTTCGACAATATAAGAAAGTCTGTTTTACAATAGTGATTACACGTTTCTCATACATGAGAGTATCTTTTGGCCCTTAACCAATGCACCCCATCTTTGAATTGAACCCATTTCTGTGAAGAGGGACACATTCTGTCCTTTTCAGTTACTTTTACACCTGGACATCAACACATAATATCCATTGATATGGGTTAGATATCTTCTGTTCTACAAGAGACTGTGTTCTTTTGTTAATCATTGTTTCTTGCCCCTGGCTTTACTATTCTGGGTTGCTAGACTCCCTTTCTGGCATGTTTAGCATGGAGGCTAGGCCAGCTCGGTTTCTGGCAAAAACATCCTCCATGACCTTTTTGGTCCCGTCCAGCAAGTGTTCCCTTGTCCTCCTGGCCATATCTGTGACACCAGATCATATTGGAATGCCAGTTGAGAACTGGCATCAGGGACTTCCTTACAGGCATCCCTCAAAGAATGAAGGAGACAGCCCAGGGGAAAAGGATCCTCACCCAGAGAGGCCACATTCCCAAAATTCTCCAGCATGACTTCCTTGTACAGAGCTCTTTGGGCTGGGGACAGCAGCGTCCACTCCCCATGGGTGAAATACACAGCCACCTCTTCGAACGACACCCTATCCTGCAAGAAGAAGAAGAAGGAATAATTTATTTTTAATTTTAATTTATTCAATTTACACCTCTCCCTCCCCCAGCACAAGTCAGGCTCAGGGTGGCTTCCAACAGCAATCACGTAATAATAAAATTCAAAACCAGGCATCATACACTCATAATAAAATTTCTTCTTAATAGATAAAACTCTTCCCATTTTAAACATTCTATTCCATTATCTCTTTGGCACCCCCAATGATTGTAGTCAGATGTGGTGGTGGGGGTTTAAAAGTGGAAAGCCTCAGGGGAGTGGAAGAAAGGAGGAAAGTCAGCTAATATGTAATACCCTTGTTGACCTCAGCCATAGGCCTGGCAGAACATCTCCATCTTACAGGCCCTGTGGAACTGAGCCAGGGCCCGCAGGGCCCAGGTCTCACTAAACAGAGTTCCACCAGGCCGGGGCCACAGCTGAAAAAGCCCTGGCCGAGGACAACTGGATAACTCTGGGACTAAAGACTTGGAAACGTCGGGATGTGACGTCACCCCATGGGTCAGGAATGACCCGGTGCTTGCACAGGGGACCTTTACCTTTTTAGGGGCCATCAGGAGGTTGTTTCCCTGAGAATGTACTTCTCTCTGGGGGATATACTGGGAGAAAAGAAGAGTTGGTTTTTATACCCCACTTTTTCTCTACCATAAGGAGTCTCAAAGCAGCTTACAATCGCCTTCCCTCCTTCCCCCCACAACAGGCACTTTGTGAGGTGGGGAGGCTGAGAGAATTTGAAAAGAACTGTGACTAGCCCAAGGTCACCCAGCAAGCTTCATGTGAAGGAGTGGGGAAACAAACCCAGTTCTCCACACTAGAGTCTACCACTCTTAACCACTATACCACACTCGCTGAAGGAAAAAGCATTTCTTTACATAGCTTGAAAGTTGGTCCATGGGGAAAATGTAGATAAAGTAAGTTAATACTGGAAGACCAGTACAAAGAGGAGGGAAGAAAAGCTCTATAGGGACATTTGTCTCCTGCATTACAGCCATCCTTGGGGGCATCTTGCGGCCAGATGGGCTGAACTAAGTAGCAGGGGGCTAGCAGACTTGTGAGGAAGATGCCACTGATGCCCATATGGTAAAAGACTGAATAACTATTCGTGAGAAGTTCATGATCCAATATTGTTTCATAGTCCCTGCTTGGGTTTTTTCTGCTCAAGCCATCCTGAAAGGGGGTTACTATTTTCCTGCCCCCTCAGAGGGCACTCTCAACATCAGCAGCAGAGGCAAAGGCAATGAGACATACAACGGAGAAGGAAACATCCTTACCTTCTGCTGCATGGCTCCCCAGTGACACCTCCCCTTACCTGAGCTGGCTGCATGGTGGATGTTTTCCCTCCACAACACAGAGGAGATGGCAGAGAAGGCATCCAGAGTCTTTCCGCTGCTGCCTGTGAGGGAGAGAAAAAAGAAAGAGGGTGGGAGACCCTTTTTGGTACACACACATTTTCTGTGTCATTCCTTGGAGTAAAAGTCTCTTCGGATTAGTTTCCGGGGACATATCAAGGTCCTTGATTTGATCTATCCAGGTTAGGGCAATAATCATATACAAGGATTTCCTCTTGGACATTCTTCTCTGGTTTAATTGCATTGTTCTATGTTTAAATGGCTGCAAAATCTAAACAAACAAACAAAAAACAAAAAACACCTCCGCATTCCGCTACCCATCCCGTGTTTTAATTTTTCCACGGGTCTCTTGAGTGCCATTTGAGCTCTGGGCAGTTTGTACCAGTCTTCCCATTCCTGAACAACCCCGGTTCATCCGCAAACCCCCCCCCTCCTGACTCATCCCTGCATGCCACTGGTTCCCAACCGGGGGTCCACGGACCCCCAGGGGTCCGCGAGAACTAAATTAAGGTCCGCGAAACAAAGTTATAAACCCATAATTAATTAATATTTTCAATTAAAAGTTCTCTATTATAAAATCTATTCAAATATTATTCTAAGTTCAATGTTTAACTAACAGTTATGATTAAAGTTTATTTTCAAATTCTCGGAATTTTTATCTTGAACCTTGGGGTCCCTGCACCGAACAAAAAAGTCCTAGTGGTCCCTGGTCAAAAAAAGGTTGGGAACCACTGCTACATGCAGACACACTCGGGATGCCCGGGGGAAACGGTGCATCTGTTCCTGCCCTCCGCTCTGTTGCAGTAAAACAGGGGTTCGCTGGGGGAGAGGGAGACCCAAGATCGTTATCAAGAAAACAGTTTATTTGCAGCTGCTGACTCAGAGGCCCTAGTGGGCAGAAACCTCTGAGTCCCGATTATACTGGGGAAGAGCTATTGATCCCAGTTCAAGTTATGGCGATACATCAACAAGTTATGCACATCTGATTGTATTGCAGACAGAAAGGCGACTCAGTACAGTTTCACCCAGTTTCTCCTATCCTTGTTGATCGTTCACTCTGACACCCCATGACTCTTAGCCCAGTGACCCAGCGCACAGAGCAGGCTTGGAGCTGGGCAGAAATTCCCTCCCTGGCAGTCTGGAAGCCAATTAGTACCCGGAGATCTCTGGGGTGCTGTCACAGCTCCCTAGCCAGCCTGACCCTAAGGATGCCCCCCGACGCCCCCCCCCCCAGTTTATTGGAGCGCAGTGCTGTGGGGGGGGCTCCCCCTCCCCTTGCATTCCCCCCTCCCCGCGTTGCAACCTCTCCCCCATCCCCGGGTCTCCTCTTTCTTACCCCAACGCCCCCCTCTCACCAGCCCAACCCGGGACTGAGCCAAGGATGCACGTGCGGGAAGAAAGACAGTCCTAGGGAGGGGGGGGAGGAGGGGGGGTCTGGGCCGGAAGAGATCTCCCCTCCCCCCTCCCTCTGTAGGAATCCGGACTCACTCCCTTTAACCCTTGCACGGAATCGCACCCGAAGGGGGAACAGCCGGTGTTCTGGAAGCGGTGCGGCTTTGCAAGGCGAAGGTCGGCTCGATTGTTACTGTTGCCTTATGCCATTCAAGGTTTTCCATTCATTCATTCATTCATTGTTATTGTTGCAATATCTGTTTGGCCGAAGAGGGCAGCGGGGAGGGGGCTTCTCCACGCCCCCCCCCGTCCTCTGGGGCGAGGGGGGGGGTTAAAGGGTCCGCTTTGGCATCACCCTGCCGCGCCGGGTCTCCCCCGCTTCTGCAAAACGGGCTTTGCATTCGGATTGCACGGAGCCGGGCCTGGATCCCCCGGGTGCAAAGTCGGGGTGGGGGTGTGGGGCAGGGCTGCCGGCCTCTAGGCGGGGCCTGGGGGATCCCCCGGAATCACAGCTCTTCTTCCCCTGGGGAAAATGGCTGCTTTGGAGGGTGGGCTCTATGGGATTATACTCTTATACATGAACACATACATGAAGCTGCCTTCTACTGAATTAGATCTGTGGTCCATCAAAGTCAGTACTGTCTACTCAGACCGGCAGCGGCTCTCCAGGGTCTCAGGCGGAGGTCTTTCACATCACCTACCTGCCTAGTCCCTTTAACTGGAGATGCCGGGGATTGAACCTGGGGCCTTCTGCATGCCAAGCAGATGCTCTACCACTGAGCCATGGCCCCTCTCCAAGGCTCTCCAGGGTCTCAGGTGGAGGTCTTTCACATCACCTACCTGCCTAGTCCCTTTAACTGGAGATGCCGGGGATTGAACCTGGGGCCTTCTGCATGCCAAGCAGATGCTCTACCACTGAGCCATGGCCCCTCTCCAAGGCTCTCCAGGGTCTCAGGTGGAGGTCTTTCACATCACCTACCTGCCTAGTCCCTTTAACTGGAGATGCCGGGGATTGAACCTGGGGCCTTCTGCATGCCAAGCAGATGCTCTACCACTGAGCCATGGCCCCTCTCCAAGGCTCTCCAGGGTCTCAGGTGGAGGTCTTTCACATCACCTACCTGCCTAGTCCCTTTAACTGGAGATGCCGGGGATTGAACCTGGGGCCTTCTGCATGCCAAGCAGATGCTCTACCGCTGAGCCATGGCCCCTCTCCAAGGCTCTCCAGGGTCTCAGGCAGAGGTCTTTCACTTCACCTGCCTGCCTAGTTCCCTTTAACTGGAGATGCTGGGGATTGAACCTTCTGCATGCCAAGCAGATGCTCTACCACTGAGCCATGGCCCCTCTCCAAGGCTCTCCAGGGTCTCAGGCAGAGGTCTTTCACTTCACCTGCCTGCCTAGTTCCCTTTAACTGGAGATGCTGGGGATTGAACCTGGACCTTCTGCATGCCAAGCAGATGCTCTACCACTGAGCCACTGTCCCCTCCCCAAACTGATGCCATTAGCTGGCTTTTAAAAGGGGGGAGGGAGGCAGGTTCACCAACAACCTGGAGGAGGAGGGGAGATGCTCATTACTTATCTCTCTGTGCTATGAAAAGACGCAGCTGCCCATTGCCCCACATTGAGTTTCTATTACAAGGTTTCTCCCTCCAGGTTGTTGGCACCCCTAGCATGGGGACAAGTTTCCATTGGGAGAAAGCGATTTAGGCAAGAAAGAAAATGAATGCTGGTTGAAGGAAGGTGATTCCCCCCTCCCAACCTAGGAAGAGGCTGCTTTTCATGGGATCTCTCTCCAAGCACGAGCCAGCCCTGTTTTTACCCGCCCCTGCCCCTGCCCCTAGAAAGGAGAGGGTTCTCTCTTTTGCATTCAGAGACTCTGATACCCATCCCAGGGGGTCGTCATTCCCCTCTGGGGGCTTAACTCCAGTCCCAGAGCAGGTTTCTATAAACCCCTTCTGCATTTTCTTTGAAATGTTTGTGTACTGTAAGGTGTTTCAGAGGAGTCCATGCCAGTTACATGAATACATGAAACTGTCTTATACTGAATCAGACCTTTGGTCCATCAAAGTCAGTATTGTCTACTTGGACCGGCAGCGGCTCTCCAGGGTCTCAGGCAGAGAGGTCTTTCACATCACCTACTTGCTTAGTCCCTTTAACTGGAGATGCCGGGGATTGAACCTGGGACCTTCTACATGCCAAGCAGAAGCTCTACCAGAAGCTTTCTAAGCAGAAGCTCTACCAGAAGCTTTCTAAGACTCTAACCAACTTTGTTGCCATAACAGATAAATCAAAAGAAGGGGAAACTGTCCCCAGGTGTTCAAGAGCTTGATTGCCACACACAGGTGTTTCTTAGAGCACTCATAGCAAGAGGGACAAAAGTCTGAAGGGGAAAGGTGACATGCCACTGGTGCTGAATAATCTCCAGGCTCCACTCAACCCTTCGTACAGGACCAACCCTGAACAATGGAAGGTACAGATGGGGTAAAAGAACAGCCGTGGGTGGAACACGGCTCTCTATCCCTCACAGGTTCACAGGGCACCTGCGTATTTCAAAAGTTTTGGCTGAGATTGATGGATTACTTTGTGTCAAAAGTCAATTGGCTGTCTTGGCTCCCATTGCATCTAGTGGGCTTTTTAGCATCTCCCATCGTTCCAAGTGCTACCTTAGCACCAGGCCCTTGGAGACAAAGGGCAAAACAATAGGGAGCTTATGTGAACACTAACAGAAAAATGTCTCAGAGAGGCCACACTCTTTGCATGCAGCCTTCCTCGCCCCAGCCTACCCTGGCAGATGTGGTTCCAGAGGATTTGTTTGGCTGGCACAGCTAAAAAAGGCTGATTGTCTTATCCAGAATTGGTTTGGCCCTTTTAACACGCTATCTGAGTACTTCAGTGGTGTAGAAAGGGGCAGCCGGCACAAGCAAGGAGGTGGAAAACTGATGAGGGAGGCGCTTGGGAGTTTTTAGTTTAGGGAAAAGAAGATGAAAGAGGACTTGGGATGTATCCACATGGAAGTTCTTGTGCCCCTTCCAAATTACAGTGGGGTGCTTATTTTGAGCATCCACATGACCTGAAATTCCTTTTGAGGTGGGAAGTGGTCGAAATTGTTTCACACTGGATTCTGTACACCCATTAGGGTTACCAGCCTCCAGGTTTTGTGCAGCAAAAATAGTTTCCCACTGTCTTTCTTTTTCTCCCTCCCAGGCAACACCCTTGATACCTTCTCTGGTATCTCCTCTGTGTGGTGAAGTGAAAAAAGATGCCATGCAGCCATCTCAGGTACTGGTGTGTGTGAATGTTCACTGGGGGAGCATGCAGTGGAGGGCAGAAATCTATTTGGTGGTGGAAAGTGCCGTCAAGTCACAGCTGACTTATTGTTATCCCATAGGGTTTTCAAGCCAAGAGAGGTTCAGAGATGATCTGCCATTGCCCTGGTATTCCTTGGAGGTCTCCCATCCAAATACTAGCCAGAGCTGACCAACTTAGCTTCCGAGAGCTGATAAGATTAGGCTAGCTTGAGCTACCCAGGTCAGGGCATAATCTATTCACCTTTAGCATCTCTATACCATCGGGTCTATCAAAATCAGTCTTGTCTCCTCTGGCTGGCAGTTGTTCTCCATGGTCGCAGGAGGAGTTTTCCCTATCACTTCATACCTGAGATTTTCAAGTGGAGATGCCAGGATAGAACCTGGGACCTTCTTCATGCCAAGCAGAAGCTTTACCACCAAGCCATGTCCCCATGCCTAAACAAACTTGCCATTTACTGAGCTTGACCCTTGGTCTGCCTCATCCTTTCAACTGGAGATGCTGGGGATCGAACCTGTGGACCTTCTGCAAGCCAAACAGATATTCTCCCACTGAGCTATGATTTTTTTATCAGTGAAACGGTGTATTTTTCCAGAAGCCGGTAGAAGCTGCCCCTTCAGGGGGAGCGCAACCCTTCCAGGACAGGCTGAATTCTCAAGTAGAACTTTCATTGACCAGCAACACCTCAGCCTTGACTACACTCAGAACCAATTTATTGGGCTTTATCCATTTGTATACCTTCTCCCCGTGGCGCAGAGTGGTAAGCTGCAGAAATGCAGTCCAAAGCTTTGCTCACGACCTGAGTTCTAACCCGACGGAAGTTGGTTTCAGGTAGCCGGCTCAAGGTTGACTCAGCCTTCCTTCCTTCCGAGGTCGGTCAAATGAGGACCCAGCTTGCTGGGGGTAAAGGGAAGATGACTGGGGAAGGCACTGGCAAACCACCCCACAAACAAAGTCTGCCTAGAAAATGTCGGGATGTGACATCACCCCATGGGTCAAGAATGACCCGGTGCTTGCACAGGGGACCTTTACCTTTACCTTTTGTACCTTCTCCCATCACCCATGCAGGACCTCTACAGACTCACTGAGCTCCACTGTTGTGGATGACACCCAGTTCTATTTCTCCTCATGTCAATGACTCCTGCCTCCAGATTGCTGGATGATCTCTCCCACGGTTTTCTCCTTCCAGGGTGGGGTGTCCTTTGAAGAGGTGGCTGTGTATTTCACCCAGGCTGAGTGGACCCTGCTGCGTCCAGCCCAGAGAGCTCTGTACAAGGAAGTCATGCTGGAGAATTTTGGGAACATGGCCTCTCTGGGTGAGGATCCTTTTCTCCTGGGCTGTCTCCTCCTTACTGTGGGGAGTGACTGTAAAGAGGTCCTAAATAAGGAAGGACACGGTCAGGCTGTCTGCCCTGGGCCCACTCGCTGATCTCTGCCTCCCTCCATGATACTTCCTATTATGTGGGAGGGGTTTTGGGCCCTCCTTGCAGAGAGGGAGCCTCTGCCTGTCAGTCCTGTGCCTTGACCACATGAGAGGGAATCAGAAGAGGTGCCAAGGGATTCCTGGTCTTTAGTAGGTGGGGTGGTTAAGTATGGGCTTCCCTCCTGTCTGGGCCTTCCCTTACCTGAGCTGAGATGTGGCTGTGGAGGGAACCCTTCCGGCTTTTCTGTCACTATTTCTCAGCTGGCATTTCAGCTTGGCAGGGAGCTGGCACAGAATTGCCATTGCCCCATGGACGATTCCATAATGTACTGTACCCCACCCCTATTACTTGCTTATTGAATATTTCTGGAGGGATACAGTCAAGATGGCTTGGAATTGCTGGATTTCTGTGTAACTAAGGAATGATAATGTTTTGTTGTTCTTTCCCCACTGATAAAAGCACCTAAGATTGCCAAACCTGAGCTCATATCCTGGCTGGAAGAGGAGGAAGAGATGTTTCCCCCAATCTTTGATGAAGAGGAGGGATTGGCAGGTAGCTGCTTAGGTCTGTCGTGGGACTGTGTGTTGCTTGAGCTTCTTTCCAAGGGCTGGAGGATCTCTGTGGTCTTATCTTCAAAGTTGTTTCTCTTCAGAAGAGGCGGGAGCAGATGTGAATGCTGAAATGGTGCCTGCATAACCTGAACATGTGAAAACAGGCAACTTCCTTCCCCCAAGTAATATAGCATACCAAGGCTAGCCAAGTGTTGTCCATTCAGAGTGACAGAGGGTTTTATTTTTAATTTCGTTCTTTAAAAAAAGAACCCAGAAAAGAACAACAATAGAAAAAATACTCAAAGTCCAGCAACAAAAGAGAGTACAAAAAAGGGGGTGAGGGAGTATATGTAAAATAGAGACAAAAATGTAACAACAGTGGTGGCAGATCTGCGCACAAGATCCACAATCCATTGATTTACCAAAGATGGGCATTTATTTTTCCAGTGTTGTAATATGAGTCTTTTAGCTGAAGTAAGGGCACAGGTGGTCTATTTTCATTGACCATCGGTTAGCCTCCAAGAGACAGGCAGATAGTTTAAAAGTACATAAGCATCCTCAAAAATCAATGAACATTCTAATGCAAAATTGATACAAATAATAGCTTCTTCCCAGAAAAAATGAATGACTGGACACACTCGAAGCATATGTTTCCCTCTTGCTATTTGCAATTGAAGTAAAAGTTTTCTCACAAGAAAGGGATGCGCAGGCAGGGGGCAGACTTGGGAATTATAGGCACATGGACTCCTTGAAGCAGCCTTGCTGGAAAGAAACGTGTCCTTCAGGAGATCCCACTCCTTGTGTTTAATGGAAGGGAAGAGAAAGGTCGTGGGTTATGTTGCCACACTTCCCAGGTTAATTAGCTGATCTGTGCTTGGGTAGAAACTCACTAGCTTTCTTTTACACCTTCTGGCAGCTCTTCTGACTTCCAGTTCACATCTGAGAAGGGTCGCTCCTCTAATAACAATTACAAGAAAAAGCTATTCCCTGTCACTGACATTAACTACTGATCAGCAGTAAATTTAGTTCAGTCCCTAATTTCAACCTCCATTATTTTCACTGTGTTCATGCCAAACTTCTGTTTCTTTCAGTGGGGGAAGCATGGGAGGCATTGAATGAAATGGAAGAGCATCAGATGACAGAAAAAGAGGATTCATATATAGAGGTGAAAGAGAAGAGTGGATATTTTGAAGGACTACGGAAGGAAGAAGAAAACCAGCTGTGTGAGGGAAGGAATAATTCCCCCTTTTCCCAGGGTGATGAAATTCCACTACTTCACAAAATTTACAAAGGAGGCAACTGGAATATGCATAGCATAAGCGGGGAAAGAATTTCTGAAAACCCCAACATTAGTATACATTTGAACTCCCATGATGGACAGAAAATATTTAAATGCCTGCAATGTGGAAAAATCTTTGGAAGGAAACATAGTCTTAATGTCCATCAAAGAATTCACACAGGGGAGAAGCCATACAAATGCTTGCAGTGTGGAAAGAGCTTCAGTGAAAGTGGAAAGCTTACTTTACACCAAAGAATTCACACAGGGGAGAAACCATATAAATGCCTTCAGTGTGGAAAAAGCTTTGGACGGAAAGATAACCTAATGTCCCATCAAAGAGTTCACATAGGAGAGAAAAGATGTAAGTGCCTCGAATGTGGGAAAACCTTCAGTCATATTGGGCACCTTACTTCCCATCAAAGAATTCACACAGGGGAGAAGCCATATAAATGTCGGGACTGTGGGAAAAGCTTCACTCATAGTGGAAGCCTTAGTTCCCATCAAAAAATTCACACAGGGGAGAAAAAATATAGATGCTTGGACTGCGGAAAAAGCTTCCATCAGAGTGGAAGCCTTACTTACCATCAAAGAATTCACACAGGGGAGAAACCATATAAATGCCTGGAGTGTGGGAAAAGTTTCAGTCAGAATGGAAGCCTTACATCTCATCAAAGAATTCACACAGGGGAGAAACCATATACATGCCTGGAATGTGGAAAATGCTTCAGTCAGAATGCACACCTTACTTACCATCAAAGAATCCACACAGGGGAGAAGCCATATAAATGCCTAGAGTGTGGAAAAAGCTTCACTCACAGTGGAAGCCTTACTTCTCATCAAATAATTCACATGGGGGAGTAAAAATAGAAATGTGTGGAATGTGGAAAAAGCTTTGGGCAGAAAGATAACCTCACATCTCATAAAAGAATTCACATTGCGGAGAAAAGATATAAATGCCTGCAATGTGGAAAAAGCCTCAGTGGGAATGGAAACATTATCTACTATCAAAGAATTTACAATGAGCAGAAAGGGCCTCAAGGGTGGAAACAGCTTCCATCACATTAGATACCTTACTTCCCATCAAAGAATTCACATGGTGGGGGGCTACAGAAATGTTTGGAGTGTGGAAAGCAAATTGTATTAGAAAATTGGAAAGTAATGCAATAAAAATATAATAGCTATAACAATAAAAAGATGCATCTGTCTGTCTCTCTGAAAATAAGGCCAGGACTCTCAAAACTGGCTGCCTGCTTCATGATTATTCACAGTGCCAAAAATGAAGTGAATCAACAATCTGACCAAGATATGTCCAGATTTCCCTCTTGCTATTTGCAATTGAAGTAAAAGTTTTCTCACAAGAAGCCAGGAAAAAGCAGGCTGCACAGACAGGGGTGTGTGGAAAATAGCCCCCCTGTTACAAAACAAAGAGGGTGTAACAACTTTCATCTTTCAGAGGCTGTGTGTTATAGGAGTTGGAATGTCAGACTAGGATCAATCCACAGACCAGGTATAAATCCGCAGTCTGCCACTAAAGGTTGCTGGCTAATTTTGGGCCAGGTGCATCTGCTCATCCTAAAGCCTGTAGGGAGGATCCATGTTTTTGTGTTATGGTGGCACGCGATGAAGTGGTGGATTGGTAGTATTTATGTTGCTGTCCATCAACCAAGGGATGAGCTACAGTACGATGGTAGTTTCACTTTGTGTTAGTGTTAGCAAACTCAACTCATAAGGATCCATTCACTACCAATTAGATCTGACTTTTTCCCAGTGACCAAATGAGGCATTACTTTCATTGACCAGCAGTTGTAAACTATACAACCATCCTGTGGGGTGGCTCACACAATGTTTTAAAAAATACTTAAAACTTTGAAAACCTGATGGGAGACTGTGCATTGGAGAAGGAGACATGGCCAGCTGATGGTGGATTCTTATTTCTCAGGCTCCTTGAACAAAAGCTCCTAAATAGGTTAACAAGTGATTGTGAGCAAAGTTAGAAGAAGAATTGGTTTTTATACCCTGCTTTTCTCTACCTTTCAGGAGTTTCAAAACACCTTACAATCACTTTCCCTTCCCCTCCCCACAACAGGCATCTAATGAGGGAGGTGAGGCTGAGAGAGTTCGGAGAGAACTGTGACTAGCCCAAGGTCACCCACCAGGCTTCAAATGCAGGAGTGGGGAATAAAACCCGGTACTCCAGATTACAGTCCACTGTTCTTAACCACTATGCTATGCTGGCTCTCAAGGTAAAGATAAAGTTATTAATAGTAGATAACATTTACCATACTACCTGAGCTAATGTGAATGTGGTAGAAGAGCTTATGTGAAGAGACCAAGAAGAAGAAGAGTTGGTTTTTATATGCCGAGTGCCGACTTTCTCTACTACTTAAGGCTGAGTGTGACTAGCCCAAGGTCACCCAGCTGGCTCCATGTGTAGGAGTGGGGAAACAAATCCAGTCCACCAGATTAACGTCCACTGCTCATGTAGAAGAGTGGGGAATCAAACCTGGTTCTCCAGATCAGAGTCCCTCACTCCAAACCACCATTCTTAACCATTACACCATGCTGACCAAAGATGATGGAAAGGCATCCATCCCATTGTGTACCCATCAAAGCAGTGTACCTTTGAGAACTTGAAACATCTAGAACTGCATGGTATGTTGACATCTAGTCCAGTAATTTTCATTCAGTGGTATGTGTACCAGCAGTGGTGAGCAGCTGTAGCCCAGATGGGATACAGGGCTTTCAAACTAAATTACCCAGAATTCACTCTCCCTCAATATACATGCCCATGTGCAAATGTGACATGTCATCTCCAGCCAGCCCTACCTGTCGGGGATTATCCATCCATGACCTTTTGGCACATTTGCAGTAAACTTGGATGCTCCGTGTTTCTCCTTTGATGGGCTGCTTCCTGCTGACCCTTTGCCATGGATTATCCATTGATTGATTGACTTAGTACACTTTTTGCCCACTTTTCTCCATAATGGGGACTTAAAACACTTACTTCTAAACACATTTACATAAAGTGCAGTATTTAAAAAAGGGCAACAAGTAGAGAAGACATTCTGGGTTGGTGTTCATCAGGTTAACCCATCTGGCCAAGGCTGTAGGCTGTAATCCATAGACTAAGGGCCAAGAGTCCTTGGGCTCCCACCCTGGCAACCTTCTGGTTTTAAATTCAAGCAAAGGTAGAGAAAGAAAAATACTCAGCCTAAATATTTTAAACTGGCAGCCATCTTCCCTCCATCTCTCCTCCTGCTGAACAACCCTTTACCCACACACAGGTTTTAAATAGCTGCAGCAGGTGTTGTGCTTCTGCAATTTGTACATCTTTAAAAGTTGTGTGTGTGTGTAAAGTGCCTTTAAGTCGCAGCTGACTTATGGCGACCCCTTTTGGTGTTTTAATGGCAAGAGACTAACAGAGAGGTGGTTTGCCAGTGCCTTCCTCTGCATAGCAACCCTGGTATTCCTTGGTGGTCGCCCATCTAAATGCTAACCAGGGCTGACCCTGCTTAGCTTCTGAGATCTGACGAGATCAGGCTAGCCTGGGCCATCCAGGTCAGGGCCTTTAAAAGTTACTGAGTATAATATAAGAATACCACTCAACATTAAAGAAGTTGGTTTTTATACTCTGCTTTTCTCTACCTTAAAGGAGTTTCAAAGTGGCTTACAATCACCTCCCTTCCCCTCTTCACAACAATCCTTGCGAGGTAGGTGGGGCTGAGAGAGTTCTGAGAGAACTGTGACTAGCCCATGGTCACCCAGCAGGTTTCATGTGGAGGAGCAGGGAATTGAACCCATTTCTCCAGGTTAGAGTCTCCTGCTCTCAACCACTACACCACACTGTCCCTGAAGATCTTATCTGTTTGCCTGTTTGTCGACTACCTTGGATGTCTGTGAAATGAATTTGCTGCTGCACATATTAACTCTGCTTGGGATAGTTTCAGGTGGGTAGCCATGTTGTTCTGCAGTAGAACAGCGAGATTCCAATCCAGTAGAACCCTAAAGACCAACAAAATTTACAAGTATGCTTGTATCTGAGGAAAAGCTTTGACTCTCAAAAGTGTATACCCCCCAAAATCTTGTTGGTCTTTATGGTGCTACTGGACTTGAATCTAACTCTTCCACTTGGGATGGCACCGTGGTTGTGGTAGAAACTATGATGGATTACAGCCAGCTGGCCTTTCAGCGCCACTACTTAGACTATTTCTCTCTCTTTGCCAGTGTGTGCTCAAAGACACAGATATACACCTTTAGAAACATTAATTTGATGAAGTGAACTCTAGTTCACAAAAGCTCTTCCTATAAACAACCTGTTCATATACCACAATGCTCCTTTGTTTTGTTTTAATCCTGCTGAAAGCAATGAAAGGCTTATGCGGGTTGCCATACAACCACAAAAAAACATAATGAACGAAATGTTAGATTACCTATTTAAGCAATACACTGGAAAGCACAAAGCCAAATAGAAACATGATTATCATTCCTTTCAGTTCTTTTAGAAGTCCTTGAAATATTCCCCTGAATGGCCTGAAATTGTGCTGCTGTGGATAGCTTAGAAAATATTTGACTTGCGGCTGGCATTTGCTCCTCTGAAGCTGACTCTCAGAGCTGATGCTGCTGAAAAGTATCTGGCCATTCTCAACCAGAGCATTTTCGGCTCTGGCCCCAACCTGGTGGAATACAATGCCCAGCGAGATTTGGACCCTGTGAGAATCAAATACTTAAAATGAACTTGGAAAAATTGCTCTGTGCCAAGACTGATATGATGTGATACTCCCACCGCCCACACACACTGTCATAATCCATGGGGTGTGGAAGACCCCTGAGTTTGGCCTGTCTTTAAGCCCCAGGAAGGATTTCCACTCAAAGGAAGTTAACCCACCCCCAGAGCCACAACTACAATACAGACACATACACAGGTCTGCTTTAGGCAGCTTGACTTCATGTCTCACGATCCAAACATGGATCCCATCATCCCTTAAATCATAAGTTAAGTAATTAGCAGATGAAACACCCAAATAATGCAAGTAACAGAAACAATCAATACTGTATTCATCTTGAACCTGCCCAAATTCCCCCTCTAAATGTAAAACCTGCTACTAAATGTTTTAAAGATTTATTCAAAGCAATATCTGATATTATTATGAAATGCATCTAGAAGCTTGTCTAAAATGTTTGTACAATCGATGTCCTCCCACCTTAGATCTATAAAATCCCTTAAGATGTTTCATAAACAACATAGGATCCCCCCTCACCTGAAGTCACACTAGCATACTTTCACTCCGTTTAAAAACAGGCAAGAAGTATCCAGGCGCTGCACCAAAAGTTTAAAGACATTAACAACCTGCAAACTGTTGGCAAGACAGACATAGGATCTGATCCTGTAAAACATGCAGAACTTTGTTGTTGTTGTCAAGTTGCAGCTGACTTACAGCGACCCCATACGGTTTTCAAGGTAAGAGACGTTCAAAAGTGGTTTGCTGTTGCCTGCTTCTGAGTAGTGATCCTGGATTTCTTTGGTGGCTTACCACCCAATTACTAACCAGGGCCAACCCTGCTTAGTTTCTGAGATCTGATGAGATCGGGCTAGCCAGGGCCACCCAGGTCAGGGCAAATTTGAAACAGCAATGTCAACACACCTAGCAGCAACACAGCATATAAAACAGCGGAATAAATATTAAATACATTTGCCTACAAGTAAAGAAGAAATAGCTCAACATGGTTACACATGTATTAACACTCTCGAAGCGTAACAAGTGGAGGAGATTGAGATAAATAAAACAGGGGTTCAGTGGCAAAGCACTTAAAACATGAGAACAGCCATGCTGGATCAGACCAAGACCCATCAAGTCCAGCAGTCTGTTCACACAGTGGCCAACCAGGTACTTATGATACCTAAAAGCTCCAGCCCTGGAGATGGCACCCATAACAGAGACACACTGAACTGTTTGAAACATTGCTGCCTGCACCTTAATAGCCTGCTGCTCTGGGCTAGCTCTCCCCAGCTTTGTACAAGCCAGACTTTCCAGGACAAGAGGCCGGATCACCTGCAGAACCTGCAAAAGAATTGCCATGATCCCTGATTGCCTCTTGACCCAAAGGGAAGCCATTATTGCAAGGCGAGAGCATCACGTAGCCCTTCTCTGCATATCCCCCCCCCCTCCTGTGTATCCTGGGAAAACATCCTCAGCTATCTACATTAAAGGATTCCCCCTGCCGCCTCCCTGGAATGTGAAGATTTACAACCTCCGGAGAAGGACCATCTCAGGATGTATAAATCAAGGATGCCAGCTTAGAAAACAAATTGTCACTTGGTCCGATAGTCACAGCCATAGAAAAAGTCTTTTGATCCTTTTTTAGGAAGGAGCCATCTGGAGAATCTCACTCCCCCCCCACCCCCCAAAAAAAGGGTATATTTTGCCCTACCCAACAAGGCTCAGAGCAGATCTTCCCCCTTCACTCTCTGCCCTGTCTCCCTCGTGTGTTAAGTTCCATACACCCCTCCCTCCCCCCCCCCACTGTATTCTGTCTACCTCTATGCCACGGATTTTGGAACATCTCCACTTCTAGAGATTGGTAAAGTATCCTAATTAATAACTCCCTCAATACCTCTTACTTACCTCCTTTATCTTTATTCCTATTTTCTTGTACGTGTGTTATTTGTAACATTGAATGAATGAATATATATATATATATATAAACCTTTTAATTTGGAATTCCTGAGTCTGTCTTTATTCGGGGAGTCACTGAGAAAAACCCTCGTAGACATATGGCGATCCCGGCTTAATAAATACATAGTTATCGATTGCTCGAGCTAATTCCCCATCCAAAGAGCAATTTTGGTAACACTTATCTACACCTTTCTCACAGACTCATGCTATTTGACTGCATTGCCTTACGCTGTGTCCTGAGTCCCAACATGAAAGGCAGGCAATAAATGAAATAAACAAGAGAAGATTAGGGCCACCTGTTATATTTTATAACTTAGGTATGAAAGGTCTCGTAGAAATACAGAATAATGAGGGGAAAGTTCTCCCTTGGTAAATATCCACAGCCTAAAAGCATCTGAAAGCTAATGTACTTGAAACAAGTGTATGACACCACATGGGGATACTCTAGGCCAGGGTCCCCAACACGGTGCAGGTGGGCACCATGGCACCTGCCAAGTCCTTTCCTGGCACCCACCAAGTAGGCAAGGCCAGGTGGAGCTTTTGCCCATCAGCTTCTGAGGGGAGCTTCTGAGGGGAGGTCTGATTGGCTATGTAGATTTTAAAAAGTTGCTTCAGCAGCGGCTGGCTATATGGATTTTTAAAAAGTTGCTTCATCTGTAGCTGTCCCAACACAAGTATCTTCACTGAGTCACTGAAGGTAAACTGTTGTATGGAAGGAAACATTTTGAAACTGTATGTTTTTTCAAAAGAATTCTTCCTGAAATGTCCTGACATATTTTGGTTGGCTCTGCCTCCTCTGACAGCCATGTTGTGTTTGCAGCCACCACCCTGGGTCAGAATTCCAAAGGTGTCCACCAGCTCAAAAATGCTGGAGACCCCTGGTCTAGGGACACAAACTTCCCTTCAAGCCAGAAAGTGTCCCTTTCTGCCTCCCGATTTTGGTGAGGGAAACTTTGGACACTGCTTCCTTATACCCAATAGTGGCCTGGTTACCCCCCCCCCCCATGTCAGGGGCAGAGCTTCACCTCTCCTTCCATCCTTGATGGTGATGCTCAAGGTGTTCTCTCTACCTTTGCTGAGAATCCTCCCTAGATATCTGCTTGACTTTTTTTTTTTTAATGAAAGCTAAGTTTCTCAGGAAGCTGGCTTCTGGATAACATAACGGCAGCATCTCTACACGCTCTTGGATACCTTTTCTTTTTCCATATTCCTACTCCAACTTCCTGTTTCCTGGCCTGCAGACTCCTTCTCCTGCAGTCCTTTGAAAAATGGCCTGTTGCTTAAAGAATCCTCTCTTCCCCTGGCTAGAGGACCCCCATCACCTCATCTCTGACCACTTGGTCCTCATTTCCTATTGCTTCTTCAAGCTGTCTATTATTTATTTCAATCTGTATTTCCCCCTTGTGAGAAGTTAACAGACAGCAACACATTGTTGTGGTTAAAGAGCGAGCACTTGGCCTGGATGGTTTGTAGAGTTAAAAGTGGCTTTAAGACACAAAGATGAGCACAAAAGAAAAAAAGAACAATTCCAAACTCACTTACACCTACCCATATTCAATGACCCATTTGCAAAATTAGGTAATTAGAACAGGCATACATAAAAAGAACATGGCAGATCTGCCCCTATTCTGCATAAGCTATGTGGTGCATAATATAGAAGCTACAAGTCAAAACCACTGATACTGGAATCGTAACAAAACCAACTGCAATTCCAAAGCTAAATATAAAACTCCCCATCAATTCAAACACTAGATGAGGCCCACCAATTCCCAACACCATCTTAGCTCAATGGACAATGTAATGAAAATCCTCACAGTGAGAAGACAACAAAAATGAGTGCAGACATTATCAAGAGCAGGAAGACGTCACCCCACACTAGTCTGCAGGACTTCCCAGCCAGGCAACACATTGGCAAAGAATGGGTTTGTCTGCTGTATGGTACACCCTCACCAATACCCTTTATCATTCTTATAGACAGGACAGAAATGGGAACTGCCAGACTGGGGTCCAAGATCTTGCCCCTTACTCCTAAATCTAAGTAAGAAGTGCAAAAAGTTTTTTCAGAAAACACTGTTCAATTAGTGGTTCACACAAAATGTTTGTGCTATGAGGGGACTGAGTGGTCTTTATCACTTGACTTTTGCTCTACAGCAGGCTAAGACAGCTGTTCTAGAAAATCAACTGGGGCAGCTTCACCGCACGTTTCTCTCCTGTGTGAGTTCTTAGGTGTGAATTCAGGTGAGTGCTCCGACCGAAACTCTTTCCACACTCAAGGCATTTAAATGGTCTCTCCCCAGTGTGGATTCTTTTATGCAAAGTAAGGGTTTCACTATGGCTGAAGTTTTTTCCACACTCCAGGCATTTAAATGGCTTCTCCCCTGTGTGAGTTCTTTGATGTCTAAGAAGGTTTGCACTCCGACTGAAGCTTTTCCCGCAGTCTAAACAAATGAACGGTTTCTCCCCTGTGTGCAGTCTCTGATGAGAAGTGAGGTTCGTGCTCCGACTGAAACTCTTCCCACACTCCAAGCATATAAACGGTTTCTCCCCTGTGTGCAGTCTCTGATGACTAGTGAGACGTGCAGAGCAAACAAAACTCTTTCCACACTCCAAGCATATGTATGGTTTCTTCCCAGTGTGGATGCTTTGATGTAAGGTCAAACTTGTGTTCACACTGAAGCTCATTCCACACTCCAGACACACATACGGTTTTTCTCCTGTGTGAATTCTTTGATGGTAGGTTAGATTTGCACTTCGACTGAAACTCTTTCCACACTCAGAGCATGTGTATGGTTTCTCTCCCGTGTGGATTTTTTGATGTGAAGCTAAATGTGTACTACGATTGAAGCTCTTCCCACACTCTGAGCACTGATATGGTTTTTCCCCTGCATGGATTCTTTCATGAGAAATTAAATCTGTTTTCTGTTTGAAGCCTTTACCACACTCAGAGCATTTATATGGTTTATCCCCTGAGTGGACTCTCTGATGGGAAGTAAGGGTCGTTCTCTGACTAAAACTCTTCCCACACTCCAGACAGGTGAATGGTTTCTCCCCAGTATGAATTCTCAAATGGGATATAAGGTTATGACTCCAATTGAAGCTCTTCCCACACATTGTGCATATATATGGTTTCTCCCCCGTATGAATTCTGAGGTGTCTAGTAAGTCTTTCCTTCCAGCGGAAACTCTTTCCACACTCTGAGCATTTATATGGTTTCTCCCCTGTGTGGATTCTATAATGTCTGGTAAGTTTTTCTCTCCGACTAAAGCTTTTTCCACACTCCAGGCATGAGTATGGTTTCTCCCCGGTGTGGATTCTCAAATGGGATATGAGGCTGTAGTTCCAGATAAAGGTTTTCCCACATTCTGTGCATTGATATGGTTTCTCCCCTGCGTGGATTTTCCAATGAGAACTCAGACTGGATTTCCAGCTAAAGCTTTTCCCACACACGGGGCACTGCCTCCTTTTCTTGCCTTGGTCCATCATTTCTTGGATCGCGATTTCACAGAAACCATTACCCTGAGACATGGATGACTCATTCATCTTGCTCTGCTCTGCTTTGGTTCCAGCTCCCTTATGATCCCATCTTGCTTCTTCTAAAGACACCCAGCTTGGCTCTCCCTTGTTCTCATAGTCCCACAAAGAACCTGCTGGGATAAAGAGAAAAAAGAAGCATGAGGAGAAACAGAACCTGAAATCAAGGTATTAACTAAATGACAGACCAAAATATACTACTTGGGAGAGCTGGGTCTTCCCACCTATTCAACAGCCTCAACAGCATTCACTAATGGCCAACATGGTGGCAGCATGGATGGGCAAGGTTTGGGCGCAGGACTGATAGCTGAAAATAAATTTTTAAAACCCTGTGCAAATGGTGGCGCTGCATTAAAAAACCATGTCTTTATTCTGGACACCTCTAGAACACAATTCCCCCCAAATAAATAGAAAAGAAGAGTTGATTTTTACACTCTGCTTTTCTCTACCTTAAGGAGTCTCAAAGCATCTGACAATCGCCTTCCCTCCCCCCCCCCCACAACAGGCACCTTGTGAGGTAGGTAGGGGCTGAGAGAGTTCTGAGGGAACTGTGACTGGCCCAAGGTCACCCAGCTGGTTTCATGTGGAGCAGTGGGGAATTGAACCCAGTTCTCCAGATTAGAGTCTGCTGCTCTTAACCACTACACCATGCTTGCATGTTCCTCAAATGGTTCTCTAACAGATCTCATTCGTTTTGTGATGGTCAGGGTACAAGATCAATTGACAATATCTACCCATTGAGCTTGGCTCAAAATTTAGCACAAATGGGCACATGGGAAAGGCTTGCCCCATTTAGCATGACTAGGCAAATGGAAAGGGTAACTTTTTGAGTGGAATGGGATTTTTAAAAATAATTTTAATTTAATCATTTTGAACTGTTTTGTTGTAAATTGCTTGCACTGTGTTGTTGTGAAATGGCATGCAAATATTTGAAACAAAACAAGCAAAAAAGCTTGGGGGGAGGTAATAGCATCCCCTAAATCATCCCAATTCCATTAAAGGCAACTGGAATAAAGAGTTTAGCCACATAATTCTTTCAAAAGTGAGGATGCTGCTCCTGCTACATATTAAATAGACTTGGTTGATATTAACTAGGAATACTTTAGTAGCTCAAGGATGAACTCTGCTTATCTGGGGAAACATTATTAAATTGTTAATTCCCTAGCCAGCAGTCAAACAACCAAATGCAAACTTTATCAGCAATCTATAATGCTCCACAATGCTACAGAGAAGGGGCCTGACCCCAAAACTGTCCTCTGTGGAGCTTACTATATCATCTGTCCTTTGCTCCTATTTGCAGGGTGTGTGTGTCCATCATTCCTTATAAAAGTAATTCCTTGTACAAACTCAAGCATTTATCTTGACAAAAACATGCCTTCCTAGTGAAAAACTCTTCACCCAGATCATTCACATGGTTCTGTTTGTGATGAAGTGAGCCAGCATGGTGTAGCAGTTAAGAGCAGCAGACTCTAACCTGGAGAATGGGGTTCGATTCCCCACTCCTCCACATGAAGCCTGCTGGGTGACCTTGGGCTAGTCAGAGTTCTCTCAGAACTCTCTCAGCCCCATCAACCTCACAAGGTGTCTGTTCTGTGTGTATGTGGGGGGGGAGGAGAAAGGCAATTGTAAGCTGCTTTGAGACTCTTCAAGGTAGAGAAAAAGCACAAAATAAAAACCAACTCTTCTTCTTGATGAAGCGCAGGGAAGAAATTTCTGAAAAGAAAGCTACGCACTCAGCAAGATGAAGTTTTAGGGTGAGCAGGACTATTTTAGATTCAAGGGGGGATGCTTTGTACATTCTCAACAATAAAAACAAAAACAATGACCACAGGGAGGAAAAAGTATCCAGCCTGGCCCCTTCTTTCCAGGGATGGTTTTTGGGCTCTGTCTCTCTTTTACATAAAGGGGAGCGTTCAAAACTTGGATCCTTCCCCTGCAGTCCAAAACACTATAGTCTGTTCCAGTCTCTGCCGCCTCTTGCCACTAGATTTGTAGATCTGGTCAAAGTCTCAATTTCCCAGACCAGTAGAGGAGGGAGGAGGCTACTGAGCTGGCAGAAACAAAATAAAAGTGAACGATTCAAGATCCCAACCAAAATACTAAGGAAGGGGACCCTTGTCCAAGTTCTTCGTAAGAAAAGGCATGAGGGGTTATGGCACAGTGGTAGAGCCTCTGCTTTGCATTCAGAAGGTCCCAGGTTCAATCCTTGGCATCTCTAGCTAAAAGGGTCAGGTGGCAGGTGATGTGGAAGACCTCTGCTTGAGACCCTGGGGAGCCCCTGCCTGTCAGAGTAGATGATACTGAGCTTGATGGACCAAGGGTCTGATTCAGTGGCAGAGCTTCTGCCTGACATGTAGAAGGTTCCAGGTTCAATCCCTGGCATTTCCAATTAAAAGGACCAGGCACAGGCAGTAGGTGATGTGAAAGACTTCTGCCTGAGATCCTGCATAGCCACTGCCGCTATGAATAGACAATAGACCTTGATGGACCACTGGGTCTGATTCAGTATAAGGCAGCTTCATATGTTCATGACCATGAAATATTGAACTTATAAAGGTGCAAGAGACCAGAAGGTGCTATATCTGTGTCAGCTAAAACCATATTTGAATATTCAACATCTCTAATGATTCTTTAAACCACAGGTTTTAATATACAATTATTGTTTTCAAACAGTCTGTAAGCTACCATAAGTACCTTGAGCAAACAGAATAGGAATTATTAACAAAAATAAATGAACCCACCAGTCCACTGAAGAAATCTCAAAAATCCAAGGCAATAAAAGTATTCCCCAAAACATAGCCCCTACCCTTGCTGGAGCCCTGGACAAATGGCTGTCTTCCTTCTTCCTCTCTTCTGCCATCTTCTAGCCAGGAGATGAGGTCAGGCTTGGGAATCATAAGAACTCCTGAGAGGGCCGGGGAGGGAGACAATCAAAGCCATATGAATCACCTCCGCCCTTGGCAGCCATATGAATTTTCTAAGACTGTCTGAGTGGGAGACCCACCCTTTCCCCACTCCCTAAAAAGAGGGAGAAAGGATAACAAGCTTTGCTGTCTGCGTTTAACTCCTGCAAAGGAATGTAGCAAGTGGAAGAGCAGAGCTTGAGTCAGGGAACTTTACAGGTTCCCCCACTCCCGCACATGAGGTTTGCTAAGTGACCTTGGGCCAGTCACAGTTCTCTCCAAATTCTCTCAGCCCCACCCACCTCACAAGATGTCTGTTGCGGGGAGAGGAAAAGATGGTGATTGTAAACCAGATTGAGATGCCTTAAAGGGGTATAAATAGGGGTATTAGACCCAACTCTTCTTCTTTAATTTGCTCATATTCCTATAAATAAGGTTTTCAAATCTGCCTCTTTCAAATCAGTCTTTCTAATATCGGAATACACAACTAATCAGGGATGGCTCCCCTTTTGGTTGTAGAGATTAAAGGGAAAATACCACAGAATACTGAGTATCCCTTTGTTACAGAGGGATCTTGACTCTGCACCTCCACAAAGTGGGGTTATATGTGACACACCCAAGCTGAAATAAAGGCCAGGAACACCACTGTGGAGAGGAACACAGCTTAGTCTGTATCAGCCTATGGAAAGGGAATAGAAAGCCCAAGAGCCCAGGAGAGAATCACCCTCTTTAACCCGCTCACCTCCAAGGGGAAAGTTTCCTCTGAGACTCTACCCACCCTGGTCTGGGATCTCCCATTAAACTCTGAAACAAGGCCAACACATGAATGCTAAGAAATCCTTTCAGGTGGGTCGCCGGGTTGGTCTGCAGTAGAAGAACAAGATCCAAGTCCAGTAGCACCTTAAAGACCAACAAGATTCCCAGGGCGCAAGCTCTCAAGAGTCAAAGCTCCCTTTATTGGGTATCTGGCAAAGAAATCCTGGATCCATGCCAGGCCAAGCTGATCAGGCACACCCTGCCGCCTCAGGAACATCATTATGTCACAAGGTCAGCACAAAGGGAGTTCAGAGCTTTGGGCACCTGCTCAAATTAAGGGCAAAGGGATCCTTACCCAGAGAGGTTATATTCTCATAATTTTCCAGCATGACTTCCTTGTACAAAGCTCTTTGGTCTGGATTCAGCAGAGCCCATTCCTCCTCCGTGAAGCACACAGCCACCTCCTCAAAAGACACCGGACCCTGAATGAAGAAAGAAAACATTCCCTTGTTGACTGGGACTCCTAAAGAGGGTGCAGAAAATTTGCTCACGACCTGAAGGAAAGGATGGTGGGATAAGGAGGCATTGTCTCCCAAAAAGCTTCAGATAAGAAACTTAAGTGCCTCTCTCTGCTGTTTCATATAATGCAAGAGGAGGAACTGTTTTGTATAATGCCAGTGGAGAAAATGTTGGAACAACATGGAAATAAGACTGACCGACAACCTACGGGGGTAAAAATAAGACCAAGGCCAATAGTGCAAAACAGATACAAATATATTTTATTACTCAAATTTCCCTTCGGGTTTCGCCCAAGAGGCACCTTCAGGGGAATCGATTAGTCTTGCAGTGGTTTTTCAAAGAAGAGTATAAGTTCAGTAGTCAACCTACAGGGGTAAGTCAGTAGCAGTTGGTCTATAAAGCTGACCTCCGAGACTCAGAGTTTATGTGAGCAGGACTCTGTTCAGATAGTCCTGAACCAGACTAGTACAGTGTAGGGTGGAGGTATTTTCACCTTCCTCATTGCCTGACTCCCCACCCTCATACCTGAAGCCGTTGGGGGTTTTCAGTAAGGCAATTGCCCACCTCCCCCACAAAAATCAAAAGCTGGCTCTCAACTTCCCTCAATGTTCCACAACTCATAGAGGGCACTGGCCATTTTTTTCATCTGCTTTGTTTACAAATTAACACTTTTATGCATAAAGTCATGGAAGCTAGAGCAACTGCCCTATGAGGAGCGATTAAAACACTTAGGGCTGTTTAGCTTAGAAAGAAGGCGGTTAAGTGGAGATATGAAAAAATTATCCATGGTATGGAGAGAATGGAGAGGGAGAAGCTTTTCTCCCTCTCTCATACTACTAGAACGCAGGGTCATCTGCTGAAGCTGGAGGGTGAGAGATTCAAAACAGATAAAAGTATTTCTTCACACAACACATAGTTGACTTGTGGAACTCCCTGCCCCAGGATGTGGGGATGGCTGCCAACTTGGAAGGCTTTAAGAGTGGAGTGAACATGTTCATGGAGGAGAGGGGTATCCATGGCTACTAGTCTAAATGAATACTAGTCATGATGCATACCTATTCTCTCCATTATCAGAGGAGCATGTCTATTATATTAGGTGTTTTACAACACAGATAGGATGGTGCTGCTGCAGTCGTCTTGCTGGTGGGCTTCCTAGAGGCACCTGGTTGGCCTCTGTGTGAATAGGCTGCTAGACTTGATGGGCCTTGGCCTGATCCAGCATGGCTTTTCTTATGTCCTTATGATGGTGACCCAAAGGCTACTCTCTGCCTTTGAGCTGTCTGGAGAGGCTGTGAGGGCACCGCTCCCAGCAGAGATGCTTCAAAACCAAACTCCCATTCACAGTCCTGAGGAACCCACACGCCATGCGCTTTCTCACCTGCCATCCATCCTCTCCCTGACTCAGGAGGAAACTTTCTGCCCGTTGACTGGTCCCCGGCCCACCTTCTCCAAGCCAGCTCTCCACTTCTATGGGCAGGATGCGCTCCATCTTCTGGGGGAGAACCTGCTTCAGCCAGCGGTGGCCCAAGTTCGTGCGCTGCCTTGCTCACAGGGTTGCCAGCTCTGGGCTGGGAAATACCTGGAGATTTTGGGGTGGAGCCTGGGAAGGGCAGGGTTTGGGGAGGGGCAGGACCTCAGCAATGCATCATGCCAGAGAGTCCACCCTCCAAAGCAGCCCTTTTCTCCAGATGTTACTTGCCTGGAGATCAATTGTAACAGCGGGAGATCTCCAGGGACCACCTAGAAGCGACCTATCCGGGGCGCACAGGTCGCTGGAGCCCAGCCAGGGAAACGACTCTCCCAACTTACAGCACGGATGGAGCCAAAGCTGCGCCCGGAAAAGCTCGGCTTGCAAGGAGCGATGGCTTGAATTCCGCTTAAACGGCAAGCGCGCAATCCCTCCGGGCAATCTCCAAAATTGCGCCCGTTGCAAGATGAAGCGCCTTTTTTGGGGAAGGGGGAAGCAAAGGAAGGGCGGGGCCGTGGGCATCTCCCCTTCCCCAGGAAGGCGCCTCCGCTTTTCCTGTCTCGTTGGGGGCCGGAGCGCTTTTGCCTTGGATTTAACCGTGAGCGAGCCGAGAGGCGCTGTCCGCAGATCCCTGGAGGGAGGATCGCGCTTGCAAAGACCCGCATTGCAACGAGGCGCTTCCTCCAGCTACTTTTTTTAATTATTATTTTCTATTCACCTTTGTAGGAGGCAGCTGGCCATGCTGACAAGCGGCCGCTTTCAATGCCCAGCACAGTTTCCTCGGGAATTAAGTCGCGCCAAAGTTTTGAACGGACTTACTCCCAAGCAAGCGCGCCGAGGGAAGCACCCGCCGTGGCAAAGCTGTCGGCATCCCACCCAGACCTGCGTTATGGGGAAACTCTTTAGCAAATTGGCCCCGATGCCCTGTTTTACGAATCCATAGCAAGGCTCTTAGGGTCAGCTAATAATTCACAGTGGGTAGCCGTGTTAGTCTGTCTGCAGTAGCAGAAAAGGGCCAGAGTCCAGTAGCACCTGAAAGACTAACAAGAATATTTTCTGGTAGGGTATAAGCTTTCGTGAGCCACAGCTCACTTCTTCAGATACCTTTTGAGCATCTTCAGGTCAGCTAATAGTTAAATCAGCAGAAATTGGCTTCCTAGAGAGGGCACAAGGGGGGGTGTCAGCACTGGGGGCACCTTCCGGCTTCACCCCACTTCAATTTATCTCTCCTAAACAGATAATTCACAAAGCTCATACCCTACCAGAAAATATTTTTGTTAGTCTTTAAGGTGCTACTGGACTCTTGCCCTTTTTGACTTCTCCTAAACAGGGTTGTGTATTTTCTCTGTGGAGAAGCTGTGTGCTTGATGCCCCTTGTGACTAGTGGGTTAAAAGCTAGGATGGGGGGTTAAATCCTTTTAGACGAGGGGCAGGTTAAACAAATGGCTAGCAGAGATTAGAGGGGGCTGATAAAAGTGGGAGAGAAACCCCACAAACTTGTCCCACTGGCTTGTGTTGCCACCTTCTGGGTTTGGCCTGGTGTTCTCCTGGAATTATAATTCATCTCCAGACTACAGCGATAAGTTCCCCCAGAGGAACTGTCAGCTTTGGAGAGAGGACTCTATGGCATAATACCCCACTGAGGTCTCTCCCCTCCCCAAATTCCACCCTCCCCAGGCACCATCTCATGACCTCCAGGGATTTTCAAAGCCAGATGTCCTCTGTAATTTTGCTGAGGGTCTCCAAAACCAAGCTCCAATGAAACATGCATTATATAGATTCCCCTTCTTAAGAACAAATGGAGCTACCCTTTTACTGCATTATACTGAGAGACTGGGTGATATAGTGGTTAGAGTGGCAGACTGGGATCTGAGAGACCCAGGTTTGAGTCCCCGCTTGTTGGGTGACAGATCTCTCAGCCTAACATACCTCACAGGGTTATTGTAAGTATAAAATGGAGGAGAGGATAATATGTTGTAAACCACTTTGGGTCCCCACTAGGGAGAAAGGTGGGAGTATGAATCTGAAAATGGAAGTCCAGTCGAGAGTCTATGGGTAAAAATAAAAGGAGTAAGAAATAATCGTGATATTATGGTGGGGGTCTGCTATCAACCACCAAACCAGGCAGAGGACTTGGATGAGACATTCCTAGACCAGATTACAAAGTTCTCAAAGAGGTGGGCGTGGTGGTCATGGGAGATTTTAATTACCCAGATATCTGTTGGAAGTCCAACTCTGCTGAAAATGCAAGATCCAGTACATTCCTGACTTGTCTTGCTGACAACTTCCTATTCCAGAAAGTGGACAGGGAAACAAGAGGATCTGCTATCTTAGACTTGATTCTACCACTGAGCCACGGCTCCTCCCCAAACACATGAAGCTGCCTTATACTAAATCAGACCCTTGGTCCATCGAAGTCAGTATTGTCTACTCAGACAGGCAGCAGCTCTCCAGGGTCTCAGGCAGAGGTCTATTCACATCACCTACTTGTCTAGTCCCTTTAACTAGAGATGCTGGGGATTGAACGTGGGACCTTCTGCATGACAAGCAGATGTTCTACCACTGTGCTACAGCCCTTCAATACTATCAACCATGATATATCCTACTGGGCTGCCTCTTATCACTGGGATTAAGGGCCACCATGTTACTGTGGTTCAAGACCCGTCTGGGAGGCTGGTCTGAGGAGGTGATGGTGTGTGATTCCCACTCTGCTCCATGGCTGTTGGCCTGTGTGGTTCCTCAAATTCTGATCTTGTCCTCCATGCTGTTTAATATTTACATGAAGCCACTGGGAGAGGTCATCAGGAAACATACCTGAAACACAGGTGTCTGTTGTGAGAGGGAAGGAAAGGCGATTGTAAGCCACTTTGAGACTCCTTTCGGTAGAGAAAAGTGGGGTGAAAAAACCTACTCTTCTTCTTCTTCCAGAACTCAAAAGCTTTTGTGTTATTTTTGAACAGCTTTTGTCTTGGGATGTTGCCAGCGATGTGGTTGCTTTTCAAATGGGAACCAGAATAGAGGGCTGGATATGTATGTGTAACTCTTGGTCTTTCCCTCTGGCTGTCTCTTTCCCCATATCTCTATGGTCATTTGGGAAAGAGATTTCCTTTTCCGCCCAGCTGGGAGGGAGAATCGGTCTAGTGAGGCTGATGCATCGAAGAAGGGAAGCACAGAGTTAAAGGAGCAAAATTTGGAAGGTGGGTGGGGAAAGATCATGGGGGAGACAGAAATGGGGGTTATTTATGGAATGGCTTCCCTGGTGCGGGTAAGGAGGCTCCCAGTCTCCTAGCTTTCTGCAAACTATGCAAAACAGAATTCCAGAATAGATAATTTCTATTTTTACACAGGTATCCTGTGTAAAATCTCATGCTTTGTTTCAGCTCCCTTTGGAGATCTCTGTTGTTTTTCAGATTTCTGTAGTCCAGACCCTATTGTACGATTCATTGGACTTCCCATCCTGTTGATTATGCTTGACTTAATCGACTTTGAGTCTTGCACAGAAAGGCCGACTATAAATAACCAAATACTTCCAGAGGGGTAGCTATGTTAATCTGTTGCAGCAAAAGAAAGAAAGACAGAATGAAAATGGAGTCTGGTGGCACATTAATAACTAACAAATATTTATTCTATATCAGAAGGTGTGGACGCTAGGCGTGAAAAGTTAGGCTGCGATAAATCTGCTAATCTTTCCTGGTTTTGGAGGGGGAGAATTTGGGGAGGGACACCTAAATTGCCCTTTGAGGTTCCCACAGCTGCTCCAGCTGCTATGTTGCGCCTTCTGTCTTCCCCTGCAAGGCCTACTCTGGGATGTGAAATGGTATAGTGTAGCCCATTCTTGTTAGCTCTTGGAAGCTAAGCTGGGTTGAAACTTGGAAGGGAGACCACCCAGGAAGACCCTGCAGAGGCAAGCAATGGCAAACCACATGTGCTTATTCACTTGCCAAGCAAATGCTACGGGGCAGCCATAAGTCAGCTGTGACTTGACAGCACTTTGCACACGCATGAGGCCCACCCTGTGCTGTCTCTAGCCTCTGGGGGGGTCAGCCTTCATTGTTCAGGGAGGAGATGGGAATAGCTTTGCTGCTTTTCATTGCCTTGTCTGGAAAGTAGGTTTGACGGCCCTGGATTGGGAAATTCCTGGGGATTTGGGGAGAGCAGGGTTTGGGAAGGGAAGGGACCCTTGCGATGACTGTGCTAACCAGCTATTCTCAACTATAACAGGTACTACCCAGCTTAGCAAAAATAGGTTAACTTGCAGTTATCACCAAATACTGTAATTATGAATGTTCTCTATACTTTCCTTCATCATTACATTTGAATTTTCCATCATTGCTCCTCACCCAGTACTTCCTGCATTTCATGCCTCTAGGGCTGCCAATTCTGGGTTGAATAAATGTGGTTAGTCTTTGAGGGGACACTCAATTTCTGTTTCATTTTGCAAGTATTCACTGACACAACTACCCCATCTACAATCCACCTTAACAGGGCAGGTACTGTTTTCTACAGTAACTATAACACACAGTAATTTACTAGAGTTTACTATGGTTACACAGCATAAATAATAACAATGAACAGCAATAATGGAAGATCCTGCTTAGGAAGGGACATTAGTGCAACTGCTTTCCTAGAATCATAGAGCTGGAAGGGACCACCAAGGTCATCTAATCCAACTCCCTGCACAATGCAGGACATTCACAACTACCTCCCCCCGCACACACACACCCAGTGACCAAAAGATGGCCAAGATGCCTTCCCGCTTTTACCTTCACTGCTGTGGCAAATCCATGGGAAAGTCGGCAAAAGGCCCCAGTTGAGATTCACAATGGCAGCACTGCATGCCTCTGGGGTGGTCATTTCTTTGCCTTGAAGGCAGAAAAAAGGCTGATGCCCACAACCCTTTTAAGCAGCAGTAGGAAATGTAGCAAAGGTCCTTTCCAGAAGTGGTTACAACCTCCAGGTGGGGCCTGGAGATCTGGAATTATTGCTGGGTGGACTCCATAGCATCACATCCCTATGAAGATCCCTCTTCAAAGCCCGGCCTCCCCAGGCTCTGCTCCCAAATCTTCAGGGATTTCTCATGCTGTTGTTAGTCTTTAAGGTGGCATTGGACTTCTGTGGAATTGTAGGTGGTTCAGGAAAGCTTTGCAGAAGTCCCTACATCCTTTTGAGTACCCTGGATCCCTGGCCAATATATTAACTACTCTACACTCTTTATATGATGCTGAGAAATTATTATTTTTAATATCAGATGTGGATTTTTTTGTCTCTCAAAAAAATGGTGCTTTATGATTTGGCGGCCAGGAAAATTAAGGCAAAGAAAGCCATTAAATGAATAGAACCTTTTTTTTTTTTTTTGAAGGAAAATTGTTAGAGCCAATTTTTTTCCTTCTTGTTTTATATATATTGTTTTAATGAGAAATGGAATGTTGTGTGTAATTTGATAATTTTATCATTTTTTGGATTTTATTAGTTTTATAATTTTTAACTCGCTGTAATAATGTTTTAGATTGTAAATACCTATAGTTGTGTACAAAAAACTATCTGACTATCTGACTGCCTGGATTAAGGAAGTTGTCCATGCCTGTATTCCTTCCTGAGACCTTCCCAGTCTTTCCTCAAAGACAACAGGACTTGGAAAATGTTTCCTGGAGTCTTCTGACTAGGGCGGGATTAGGGAGGAGGCACCACTCCCTTTTCTCTTTGTACATTTTGTCGACCTCCTTCTCTTATGAAATTTGTAGGCTGCTTTTTGTAATCTCTGATGTGCCTCTCAAAGTGAAGCCTTTAACTCTGCCAGCATGGTGCAGTGGTTAACAACGGTGGTTTGGAGTGATGGACTCTGATCTGGAGAACCGGGTTTGATTCCCCACTCCTCCACATGAACAGTGGAGGCTAATCTGGTGAGCTGGATTTGTTTCCCCACTCCTACACACGAAGCCAGCTGGGAGACCTTGGGCTAGTCACAGCTTTTTTAGAGCTCTCTCAGCCCCACCTACCTCACAGGTGTCTGTTGTGGGGAGGGGAAGGGAAGCTGATTGTAAGCCGATTTGATTCTTCCTTAAGTGGTAGAGAAAGTCGGCATATAAAAACCAAGTCTTTTTCTTCATCTTCTTCTTCTTCCCAAAACAGCAACATTTTGCCCAAAGATCTTGTTGAACACCATGCATACTGAGAAATTTTAGCCTTGTTAACTGGGTTCAATAAAAACACAGGTGGAATCAAAGCCAGTATTTTTAACTCAGATTGGCAGGGGTTCTCCAGGGTCTCAGGTGGAAGAGGTCTTTCATATCACCTACTACCTGATACTTTTTAAACAGGAGATGCTGGGGATTGAGAACCTGGGACCTTCTCAATGCCAAGCAGATGCCTTACCAATGAGCCATGGCCCCTTCTAAAAGCAACTTTTGGACAGATGTTACCAGGAGGGATGGGGGTGACTGGATAGGCAAGAGATCAGAGTGTATTAATGGAAAGAAGGAAGAAGAGAAGGGAAATCACAAGTATGCAGTCCATGTCATAAGACTTCCTGCCACACGCTTGCCATGGAATGGATTCCTTGCTGCTGCTGCCTGATGTTAAAGGTGACTTCCAGATCTGGAAAGGTTGAAAGACCTCTGCAGCAGAGTATCTTGAACCAAATAGGATTATGTAGGAAACTGGTACAAAACATTGTCTGGAGACTAAATTTCTTCCTCTTACCCTTTTCTCCCTTGTAGGCAATGAAATAACACTGGTATCACGCTCCAGATCATCTTTTCTTGTTGGCAGAGTAGCGACAGCTACTATGCAACCGGCTCAGGTAAGGGGACCACATGTTGGCCAGGAACATCTTGGCTGCCTCCTCCTTTATTTGTGGTCTTAAAGAAAACCCTCTCTTTGGTTTCTGATTCTGAACAAAGTCTAAACTGCCTTCTCAGACAGCCATGAAATCTGTAGTTCTCACCTGAAATGAAGATTGGGATGTTGTTTTATATTGTCAGCAGACAGCCCCCTGTCTTGACAGCAATAGCCTGTTGAAAAATAGTCCCTGGAATCAGACAAGCTCTTGTCTGAGTAGCCACTTCCCTTCTTATTGATTGATTGACAAAATTTGTATCCTGCCTTTCTGCCCTTACAAGGGCAACCAAGGCGGCTAGCAGTTTAAAGTATATATGATAAAATCACATGTTAAAACTATTAAAATCACCCCCCCTTGCAAACACAAATCATTAAAATATTTTTTTTAAAAAAGTTAAAAACATAAAACACGGTTAAAATACATGGAAAACATAAAAATGTCTGGTTAGCAAGGAGGGAACATTGGGGGAATTCCAAACGAAACAAAAAAGTCTTAATCTACTTTTGGAAGACTGCTAAAGAAGGGGCAGATGATTCTCCCTGAGGAGAAAGTTCCAGAGCTTTGGCACCATGACTGAGAATGAGAAGGCCCTCTCCTGCGTTGCCATCTGCTTAATGTTCATAAGGGATTAGGTGGTCTTTCAGATATGCTAGCTCCACACCATGCAGGGCTTTGAAGAACAAGATCAGCACTTTGAATTGTGCCCAGAAACAAATTCGGAGCCAGTGTAGACGGGCCAGAACAGGAGTGATATTGTACCTATGACCCACTCCAATCAACATCCTGGCTGTCATATTCTGTATCAACCAAAGTTTTAGGACACTTCTCTTATTCGCTTCATGAGGTCACCCGAATGCCTTGGCAGGAGTCAGAGGTAGAGGATGTTGCCCCCTAACCTTACAAGAGGGCAGGTATGGACAACATCTTTGTTAGAAGCAACTCTACGGCTGTGGTTAGATAGAATCATAGGGTTGGAAGGGGCCAACCAGGCCATCTAGTCCAACCCTGCTGGTCAATGCAGGATCAGCCAAGAGCATCTGTGACCAGTGTTGGTCCAGCCACTATGCTGAACCCCCCTGCCCCCTGAAAAATACATTTTCAGTATTTTGGGGGTGTTTTGTACAGAAAAAGTTGGCAATTAAAAGGAACCGAAAAGCGGATGCCTGAATAATGCCAAATGTATTCGGCATTATACAGGGCTGCTTTGGCCCCACCACTGTTTTTAAATCCCCCTCCTCCTGCCTCACTTACCTGCTGCTGGCTGGCATTGCTACAGGTTCCAAAGTCCTGGACTTCAGAGTGGACGGTGACACTAAAGTGTGCCATTTTTTGTTCGGAGTTGCTGCCCACTCCAAAGTCCAGGACTTCAGAACTTGCAGCAACGCTAAACTGAAGGCTGTGCTGGCTCCCGGCTGGGAGGCGGTGCAGTCATCGGTTCCTCCCAGCCAAGCTCCATGTGGATTTATTAGACCCAATTTTCAGTTGTTTGTCACCACCCTAGCCATGGTCCACATGGAGTTAGATTATGAACAAGAAGTGTTTGTGTCTTAAGGAGGGAAAGGGAACACTGAGGTGATAACTTGTCTTTGAGGAAAGACTTTCTTGTTTCAGTGCCCAGTAGTCTTCAAGGAGGAATCTCTGTATTTCCATGGGGGAGAATCATCTTTGCTGAATCCCAGCCAAACAGCTCTGCACAGGGAACTCAAGCTGGAGGACTGCGGGAATGTGGATTCTCTGGGTAAGGCTTCCTTGTTTTGATAGCCAGTGTGGTATAAACTAGGATCTGGGGGACCCAGGCTCAAATCCCCACTCTGCCGCAGAAGCTTGCTGGGGGACTTTGGACCATTCATAAACTCCCAGCCTAACCTACCTCACAGGGTTATTGTGAGGATCAATGGAGGAGAGGAGAATGAGATAAGCCACTTTGGGTCCACTTTGGGGAGAACAGCGGGATACCAATGAAGTAAAGAAATACATTTATTTAGGAAATGCTGAGGGCAGGCTGTGCTGGCTCCCGGCTGGGAGGCAGCGCAGTCTGAACTCCGGGATCTGAGGAGCATGCTGAATATATTAGGTGCTGTGGAACACAGGCAGGATGGTGCTGCTGCAGTTGTCTTGTTTGGGGGCTTCCTAGAGGTACCTGGTTGGCCGCTGTGTGAACAGACTGTTGGACTTGATGGACCTTAGTCTGATCCAGCATGGCTTTTCTCTTATGTTCTTATGTTCAGGAATGGGGTTATTTTTCCTTATGAGAAATCCACTGTGGAAATGCATCCCTGAGTCACATGGCCTGGATGTGTATTAGAGGCCTGACATTAGTTTGACTGCTGCTGTGTTTCAAAGGACAAAATCCTATTTGGGAACTCGTGAAACTGCCTTACCTTGACTCAGGCCATTGCTCCATCAAGGTCAGTATTGTCTACTCTGACGGGCAGCAACTCTCCAGGGTCTCAGGCAGAGGCCTTTCAAATCACCTATTACCTGATCCTTTAACTGGAGATGCCAGGGATTGACCCTGGGATCTTCTGCATGTCAAGCAGATTCTCTACAACTGAGCCACAGCCTTTCCCAAAAGATGTCCAGTTTGCAAAATCAGCCACTTGCCACTGATTGTGGAAGAATATGATATTCCCTCTGCATTCTCCTCCTCCTTCTTACCAAGTTTTCTACCCTAGGAGTTGGTGAGCTGTCTTCGGCGAGGCCTTGCAGGGGAAAAGATTCTCCATATTTTTTCTGAATTCATTGGAAATGTAAATAGCTTGAAATAGGAAGAGGAGACATAATCAGTTGGTTCTGTTGCCCATTGTCATTAGTGAAGTTGTATGGGCTTGCCTTTTAGGTCGATGTTTGTTTTTTCTCTTTAAAAAGAGGTAAATTCAGGGTTGGAGAAATGCTCTCATCTTCTCCTCATGCGAGTTTAGTATTTAGGACCTCAATTGATGTGACCCTTTACACATTTATGCATGAAGACAGCGTGATGTAGTGGTTAAGAGCGGTGTACTCTAATCTGGAGAACTGGGTTTGATTCCCCACTCCTCCACATGAAGCCTGCTGGATGACCTTGAGCCAGTCACAGTTCCCTCAGAACTCTCTCAGCCCCACCTACCTCACAAAGTGCCTGTTGTGATGGGTGGGAAGAGAACGTGATTTAAAGCTGCTCTGAGACTCCTTATGATAGAGAAAAAGTGGAGTATAAAAACCAACTCCTTTTCTTCCAAATCCAGCTCTTGGTCTATCACAATCAAAAGCTCTCCAGGATCTCAGGAAGAGGTCTTTCACATCATCTCCTACCTGATCCTTTTATCCTGAGATGCCAGGGATTGAACCTGGGACCTTCTGCATGCAAAGCAGATGCCCTGCTGCTGAGCCACACACCCCTCCCCAAAGTGTAAACTTGCTGTTTGTTTGTTTTTAGTTTAAGACCTGTCCCTGTCATGGAATACATGATCAGTTGGAAGCCAAAAAGAGTTCTGCTACTGCTGGCATTGCCTTCCCCAAAATAAGGCCAAGGCCGATGGTGCAAAATAGGTTAAAATATATTTTATTACTCAGATAAAATTCCCTACGTGTTTTGCCCAAGAGGCTTCTTCAGAGGAATCTGTTTGTTTTGCAGTGATTTTTCAAAGAGGAATAGGAGTTCAGTAGCACCATCAGCCTTGCCCTTATTTTTTAATCTCCTGTGACAGGTACAGCCCTTTTATTTCTCATTGCCTTCCCCAAGCCTGCCTCTGCTGCTGTCCTTCCCCCCAACCCTTCCCTTCTCCCCTGCTGTTACAAGGCAGTAGGGTTGCCAAGTACCCACTGGCAACTGGCAGGGGAGGGTGTTTGGTATAAAAACAAAACTTGATAAAAGTGCCCTTCTGAGCAATTCTGTTTTAGATAGTTTGCAGAATGATAGAAGTGTGGCAACTTTCATGGGGTCTCTGATCACCATAAGGGTTTGTGGGACTGGGCAAGTGCTATTATCTGTCTCCATATAATATCTGGGTTGGGTCTATATGCTACAAGTTAGAAGGGGGAAACCTTTGCAGGCCTGTGGCACCTTTTCAGTTCTGCCTATGAAGATTATTCTCTCTGGTTACCAAAGCTATGTCTCTCCTATGACAAGTACGGTACCAAGATCAAATAGGTTGAGGAACCATATTTAATTCTTCACAACAGTTAATTCAGTGTCATCAGGGGCTCCTTTTTCAGCTGCACTTGTAATCTGTATTTGTTTATTCTATCAGCTGATGGACAAATCAGTGAAGACTGCAGAGTACCCCGTGGGGTTTCATTGGAAAGAATCAAGAAAGAAGGAGAGGAAGAGGCACTTGAGAATCAAGAGGCATCAAGAGGGCAGGAGGAAAGCCAAGCCCCAAACTGGAATATTAAGTCCATTGTTGGCCACAGTGATGACATCCAAGCAGATAGGATCTCAGTCCAACAGGACAACCACAAGGGAGAGAAAAAGAATGAGTGCCCCGTGTGTGGGAAAACATTCAGTTCTAAATCAAACCTGAATGCACATTGCAAAATCCACAGTGCAGAGAAACCATATAAATGTCCAGAATGTGATAAGAGCTTCAGTGATAGCAAAAGTCTTACTTTGCATCAAAGAATCCACACAGGAGAGAAACCCTATACATGTCTGGATTGTGGAAAAAGCTTCAGCCGGCGCACCACCCTTACTACTCATCAAAGAATCCACAGGGGCGAGAAACCATACAAATGCATGGAGTGTGGGAAAAGCTTCAGTGATAGCACCAGCCTAAGCTCCCATCAGAGAATCCACACAGGTGAAAAACCATTTCACTGTCTGGAGTGTGGAAAGAACTTTGCTTATAGTGCAAGCCTTACTACGCACCAAAGAATTCACACAGGAGAGAAACCTTACCAGTGCTTGGAGTGTGGAAAAAGCTTCAGCGATAGCACAAGCCTGAGTTCCCATCAAAGAATTCACACAGGAGAGAAACCATATAAATGCTCTGAGTGTGGGAAAAGCTTCAGTGAGAGCACAAAGTTGACTTCGCATCAAAGAACACATGCTGGGGAAAAACCGTATCACTGTTTGGAGTGTGGGAAGAGCTTTGCTTATAGTGCAACTCTGAGTAGACATAAAAGAATCCACACAGGGGAGAAACCGTATAAATGCCAGGAGTGTGGAAAGAGCTGCCGTGATAATGCAAGCCTTCGATCACATCAAAGAATCCATACAGGTGAGAAACCATATAAATGTTCAGAGTGTGGAAAGAGCTTCAACCAGAGTTCACATCTGACTGTACATCAGAGAATTCACTCAGGTGACAAGCCATATAAATGCTTGGAATGTGGAAAGAGTTTCAGTAATACCACGCACCTCAATTCTCATGAAAGAATTCACACAGAGGAGAAACCATATCATTGTTCAGAATGTGGAAAGCGCTTCAGGTCAAGCACAACTCTTACTTCACATCAAAGAATTCACAGTGGGGAGAAACCATATAAATGCTTGGAGTGTGGGAAAAGCTTCCACAACACCACACATCTTAATTCCCATGAAAGAATCCACACAGGGGAGAAGCCATTCCATTGCTTGGATTGTGGAAAGCGCTTCAGGTGGAACAGAGCCCTTACTTCGCATCAGAAAATCCATACGGGAGAGAAACCATATAAATGCTTGGAATGTGGAAAGAGCTTCAGGTGGAGTGCTCACTTTACTGCCCATCGGAAAATGCACACAGCAAAGACACCAGAAAATGTGTAGCGCTGTCATAAAAGCTTGTACATCATCTGTTGCTGAACAGTAAAGAACTCACTACAGAAATGATTTGTTACGGAAGAAATTCCGTGAGCACTCAAAACTTGCAGTGCATTTTTTATCCTATCCTACCCCCAAGGAGATCAGAGTAGTTTACATGGCCCTCTTCTCTTCCATTTTATCCTCACAACAATCCTGTGAGGTAGGTTAGACTGAGAGTGAATAGCCCAAGGGTCACTGTAAGTTTCATAACAAGCAGGAATTTTAACCTGAGTCTTTCTGGTCCTAGTCCAACACTAACCTGTACTAACCACTTACTCTTTCATTAAACACCTGTGAAGATCCCTGAAAATGCTCAGCCAGCATCTATTACTTTTACCTGGCCTCATCATGATGTTAATTGTAGATGGCTTAATAATTATAACAATTACCAAAAAAAATAACAAAAAATAACAAAAGAAATAAAAATAATAATCAAAGCTAGGTGTCGTGTAAAGTTTAAAATGGCACAGGCTGCCCGTGTATGAAATCAGATAGTAACAATGCAATCCTAAACAGAGTTATACCTTCTAAGTCTATTGAAGTCAGTTGGCTTAGAAGAGTGTAACTCTGTTTAGGACTGCACTGTAAGACTCTGTTGAGGCCCCAGATAATTTATCTTATTTGAAATATCCATACAGAAGTGTGAAAGCCCCCCAACCAAATAAAACTCTGGCCAGTCATCACAGCCTCAGTCTTTGATGTCAGGAATTCATCATCCCTTTTTCAGATCAAACCTTTGCTTTCAGGAAGTGGAGTCTCTGTTGGCGTATGTTAGAAAGCGTTGCAGCTCTACAGGCGAGTAAGTACAGAAGACTCAGCACGTAGTACAAAAGTGCTCTTTTATTCACAGTGACAGAATGCTCCGCTTGGTCATCAACTCTCCACAACCCACAACCCAATACATATATAACACACCTATATACATATCTGGCATAGTCTCTCAGCCAATCACCTGTTGGCTGCCTTGTCTCCAGGACTATCTAGCTCAGTCCAGTACAAGCCAGTTTTTCTGCTCAGTCATTGAGCTGTCATGTGACACCACCAATCACCTGGCTGTCACATAGATCTTTTACATCTGCTTGCCATGTGCAGTCTCATGTTCCAACACTCCTCCTAGACTGACATTGCAAGCCCCAATTTGCTTCTAAACAGTTCAAACTTTTCTGTAGGCAAACACTTGGTAAAAACGTCAGCAATATTTACATTTGAAGCACAATGTTTCAGAACTATTAAACCATTGTTTACCGCTTCCCTGACATTTTGGTATCTTATTGTGATGTGTTTACTTCTTGTTCTAATACCTTGATATCCAGCCAATTGCTGTGCTGCAGTATTATCACAGTAAACACTTACAGGCATTTCACATTCAAGATTTAGGTCTTTAGCCAGTTGACACAGCCATTCCAGCTGAATCTCACTGTCGCTTAATGCAGAATATTCTGCCTCACATGTGCTGGTAGCTACATGAGTCTGTTTCAAAGACTTCCACATAACCAGTGCCCCATGTAAAAATAACACATACCCAGTGGTAGACTTTCCTTCTTCTCTCTCTCCCCAACTGGAGTCACTATACACTGTGATTGTTTCCTCTGCATCAGCCTTTAAACACAACCTGGCTGAAGCTGAGCCTTTTAAGTATCGCAGCACCCTTTTTGCTGCATTCCAGTCTTTCATGTATGGGCATGCACATTTCTGGCAAAGCAAATGTACTGCCATACAAATGTCTGGTCTTGTCCAACATGACAGATATAACAATGAACCCACCAACGATTGGTATTGATTTTTGTCATGGAATACCTTATCATCCACCTCTTTCACATACCCTGTTGTCATGGGAGTCTCAGTGCTTTTTGCCTCTGTCATTTTAAATTTTTCTAGGAGCTGTTCAATCTTTTTCTCCTGGCACAATTCAAAATATCCTTCTGGGTTTCTGGTAATTTCTACCCCCAGATAATTTTGAATGTCACCAAGATGCTTCATTTTAAACAGTTTTCCAGTTGCCTCCTTAAACCAGTTTAGTTGTTCCTTTGTATGACACAACAAACAAAGATCATCAACATATAAAAATACAACACAGTCAGAGCCCTTTACACATTTGGTAAACATACAAGGATCAGCAACACCTTGCTTAAACCCAAGATTTGCCAATGCTTCACTAATGCATTGGGACCATGCACGTGCACTCTGCTTTAATCCATACAGAGCCTTATGCAATTTTAATACTCCTTGTTTACCCTTGCATTCAAACCCAGGGATCTGCTCCATATATATATCTTCACTTATTGTTGCATTCAAATATGCAGTGGTGAAGTCAAAATGGTGCACTAACATATTATCTCTGACAGCTTTACACAATGCAGCTCTTATAGTATCAGCCTTCACAGTGGGAGCAAATAATTCATCAAAGTCTTGCCCTTCAACTTGGGAATAACCCTTAGCCACAAGCCTGGCCTTACGGAGTATCTTCCCTTCTGGACACTGTTTGACTTTGTAAAGCCATCTGCACCCTATGGCTTTTCTCTGAGCTGGCAGTTTTGTTACAGAGAATACCTTATTCTCTTTCAGGGAATCAAACTCAGTTTGCATGGCTTCTAGCCAGGCCTCCTTTTCCCTGCTTTCCAAAGCCATTACCTCCTGAAAACTCTTTGGTTCTTTGACCTGTACATGATTTACATCAGTAGTCTCAAAACCATACCTCTCTGGGGGAATTCCTTTAGTGCTCCTGCTTGACACCCTAGGAATCTGCCTCCCCTCTTCAGCCCTTGGCGATGAAGCCCTTTGAGGAGATCCCTCCTGCTTCACCCCATCTGCATCCTGTGAGAGATCTGTCAATGGTAGCCCAATTTCTTTTGGCTCCTCCTGTCCATGAATTCTGGCCCAGTTATTTCCCTCACAAAAATTCGCAGCTCTGCTGTAGCTGAGAGAATTATGCTCATCAGCAAACCTGTATGATTTCATGCCAGACTGATACCCAAGGAAGGTTAGTTTCTTAGCTCTCGCTCCTCCTTTCCTTCTCTTGGATATTGGCACATCAACCCAGGCTTTTGTACCAAACACTCTGAGGTAACCTAAGCTAGGATCCCTCTGGTACAAAACCCTATAAGGTATGTCTTGTATGGACCTGGTCCAGATCCTGTTGGAAACATAAGCGGCGGCCTTGATTGCCTCTGCCCAGTATGTCATTGGCAACCCTGCATCCTGCAACATGGAATACATTTTTGTTTGTAGCATTCCCCCATGTCGCTCAGCAACACCATTTTCTGCTGGCACCGCCACGTTGGCAACTCTGTGCCTCACACCTTGCACCTGTAACCATTTCTTAAATTCATTTGACATGAATTCTCCCCCAAAATCTGTTTGGAGAGAATCCAAGGTACATTTAAGTTGTTTCTGCACTCTTTTGGCCCAATACTTAAATGTTTCAAACACCTGTGACTTCTTTTTCAAAGGATACACCCATGAGAATCTGGTGCAATCATCCACCAGAATCAACGCGTAATGGTTACCTGAGTGACTCTCCCTGTAGGGGCCTATGACATCTGCATGCACTATCTTTAGTGCAGTGTCTGAGAGTCTCTCACTATGCTTAGCCACTGGGTAAGCCTTAGATTTGGAACTTTTGCATACCTCACAATCCAGGTAGTTCCCACACTCTTTAACTTTTTCCTTCCCCAGTAAGGCTAGCGTTTTCTTTATGGTCTCATAATTTGCATGAGCCAACCTTCTATGTAGCAGATGTATGCAATTGTCATGGGGGCTCTTATTAGTTATCATCTTTGCCTCCACGTGCCTATTTTCTACCACATACACATTATTACACATTTTCCCTGTAAGAAGCACTTTCCCACCTTTGGATATTTTACAAGCCTTGTCTGTAAATGTTACAGTATATCCAGCCCTGTCAAGGGCACTTACACTTAACAGATTGTTCTCTAGTTCAGGGACACATAGCACCTTTTTAAATGTATAGTTCAAAGCTGGGAACCACACACTCCCCTCACGTGTCACCTCAGAATTCCTTCCATCAGTGAGGCTTACATGCGGCAAACTTGAGTCCCGTGTGTCTTTTAAAAGTTCCTGATGCCGGCAAATGGTCTGTGACGCACCAGAGTCTAAAATCCAGACACCGGCTGTGTCACTGTGCTCAGTCAGCACCAATGATGCCTTCTGACCGCTCACAAACTCACGTGACGACTGGTCCCTTCGGCTTTTCTTCCTTGCTTCTGGGCAGTCGCGCTTTAAGTGATTTGTTGCCTTGCAGATGTAGCAACGTCTGACCTTCAGAGCCACGTGCTGCTGTAAATCACCCGGCTTTCTCTGCTCCGCATTCCTCTCTCCGCCGGCAAACCTCCGCGTCTCCCGGCTTGGCAGGTTTCCCTCCGGCTTGGCAGGCTTCTCAGGATTTGTTGCAAGCAATCTCTTCTCATGTTCCAAAATTCTTCCAACAACATATTGTAGAGTCAGTTTATCAATTTCAACCGACTCCAGAGCAGTAACTAACATATTATACTGCTCAGACAGAGAGCTCAGGAGTATATAAACTTTATCATCCTCCTGTAGAGTCTTCCCCCTCTGCTCTAGCATTTGGAAACATTCAGTCAGTTCATTTATATGGTTTCTCACAGGAACTGACGGCAAAAGAAAAGTTCTGTACAAACGTCTCGATATGGCTATCAAAGAGCCAGCTGTTTTTTGTACATAGACCTGAGATAATGAGTTCCAGGCTGCTTTCGCTTTCAAAGCTCCCGTCACATGGACAAGCTGGTCGTCAGCCACGCTCAGCTCTATGATTGCCAGTGCCTTCTCATCTTTCACCACGTCCTGCGGCGTCTCAGGATCCGGGGGGTTGGAGACATAAATCCACAGTGCCTCTCTTTTAAGGTAGTGTTGCATACGTAACGCCCACACATTGTAGTTGGTAGAAGTGAGCTTCTCCACAAGCAAGGACATTGCAGCTTGAGCCATAATTTCTCCCGCTCCCTGCTGCTCCTGCTCCGTGTCGCTCTCCTCCTCCGCCTCAGACGCACTGCTGCTGACAGACCTGCTGGGCACCTCCTCTGCTCCGTCTGACTCAACCTCAGACATCCACTCGCCTTCTGCTCACTACAGCCCTTGTTCCACAGATAGTACCTCTGCTCAGAACCTCCAGGATGTAGCGCAGTTGAGCTGTTCTGGGCCCATAGCCCTGTTGGCGTATGTTAGAAAGCGTTGCAGCTCTACAGGCGAGTAAGTACAGAAGACTCAGCACGTAGTACAAAAGTGCTCTTTTATTCACAGTGACAGAATGCTCCGCTTGGTCATCAACTCTCCACAACCCACAACCCAATACATATATAACACACCTATATACATATCTGGCATAGTCTCTCAGCCAATCACCTGTTGGCTGCCTTGTCTCCAGGACTATCTAGCTCAGTCCAGTACAAGCCAGTTTTTCTGCTCAGTCATTGAGCTGTCATGTGACACCACCAATCACCTGGCTGTCACATAGATCTTTTACATCTGCTTGCCATGTGCAGTCTCATGTTCCAACAGTCTCATGGGTACTACATCTTTACTATTAGGTGAAAGGGTTTGGAGCATCTTTGAACTGTTCTTTTTGGACAGAGTTTGTTCATGAATTTTATCTTCTCAGTCTTCTGTTGTTTTTCTGATCTCCAGTATTTAGCATATAAAATCCTTGCTATAACAATCATCTTACTCCTGAAAGATTCATGGGGAAATCTTTTTTCCAAGTTAGTCAAAATATCATTGGATCTACATCTGGATTTATCTTTGCTATCCTGGAAATTATTTCCAATGTTAGGTCAACATTAGGTCCATGATCAAGTAGGTCAACATCAGTTCCATGACCAATTTTTTTTAAACTCTTTTTGTTGTTTGTCTTTCTAGCATGTTGACTCATAATTATTTGGAATTTGGGACATCTTTAGGAGTGTCAAGCACCGTTGCTATAATTCTGTGGCTATTTTTCCTCAGGTTTGTGTTGAGAAAGATGTTATTGCCATATTTTGAAATTTCCCCTAGATCAATAAGTTTACAGTATGCCCTATCTCTTGGTCTGTTTTACATAATGTTCTTCTCTTCTTCCATTGGGTGGTAATTGCCTTTTTTGCCATCCAGTTGAGGCCAACTTATGGCAGCCCTGTAGGGTTTTCAAGGCAAGAGACATTCAGAAGTAGTTTGCCATTACCTGTCTCTGCTTAGCTTCCAAGATTTATGAAATCAGGCTAGTCTGGGCTATCCAGGTCAGGGTTTATATATATTTATATTTTTCTGCTAAACGGTGCCAGCTATCTGTTGCTCTCTTTCCTGTGCTCCAGTAGAAGACAATGCACAGGAAGATGATGCCAGCATGGTATAGTGGTTAAGAGCAGTGGTTTGGAGCGGTGGACTTTAATCTGGAGAACCGGGTTTGATTCCCCCCTCCTCCACATGAGCGGTGGATGCTAATCTGGTGAACTGGATTTTTTAGCCCACTCCTACATATGAAGCCAGCTGGGTGGCCTTGGGCTAGTCACACTCTCTCAGCCTCACCTACCTCACAGGGTATCTGTTGTGGGGAGGGGAAAGGAAGGTGATTGTAAGCAGTTTGATTCTTCCTTACGTGGTAGAGAAAGTCGGCATATAAAAACCAACTCTTCGTCTAATCATGCTCAATTGGGACATCAACTTTACTAAACCAATGGACTCACTACAGACTGTTCCCAGTGTTGTGTGTATGTGTGTGCCATCAAGTCACCGCTGACTTGTGGTGATCACGTAGGGTTTTCAAGGCAAGAGACATTTGGAGATGGTTTGCCATTGCCTAACTCCATGTGAGCTGAGTGAGTTCTGAGAGAACCGCGACTGGCCCGAGGCCACCCAGCAGGCTTCGTTAGGAGGAAAGGGGAATCGAACCCAGTTCTCCAGATTAGTTTGCTGCTCTTAACCACTACACCATGCTAGCTCTCATTCCCACTGCTGCTCTGCCCAAAACATTTGATACTGAGCGAACTTAAACAGCTGCTTATGAGTGTGCAAATTTGTAGTCATTTGGACACTTCCCAGATTCTCATACAAATCTGAGAATGCCTACATGTCTGGCAATGTGGGAATTAAGGAGGGCTTGAGTCAGAGAGCCTCTCCTAGCTGAACAGACACACAGTTGAGCCCACTAATGTTTTGACCACCAGTGAGAGTGGGCCACAAGTACACACATGAACACACGCATAAAGTTGCCTTATACTGAATCAGATCCTTGGTTCATCAATGTCAGTGTTGTCTACTCAGACTGGCAGTGGCTGGGGATTTAACGAGGGACCTTCTGTGTGCTGAGCAGATGCTCTACCAATGAGCCACACACACAACCCTCAGTAGGCCAAAGAGGGCTGTTTTCCTTCCTGTGGCCTCCTGTCCCATTTCCCAATGGGACTATCCTTGCTGGGGCAGCCATACTATGTGGGTGGTTTGGAAATGCTCCAAGAGCAGTGAATCGTTTCTCATCTTGCAGCAGGCAGAATTGGGGCTTTCTTCCACAGGCACCAAGATCTCTCAGTCTGCCCCTGATCCATGTGCTGCTGCCTGGAAAGAGACAAGAAATGCACATAAGTGGATGTGCCCGATGGTCTCCAATGGGACAGGACTGATCTTGGAGTCTTTCTTTTGCTGCTTTCAATCAGCAGCCAACAGAGCAATCCTGAGCAGAGTTAATAACCTTTTAAGTCTAGTGAAGTCAATGGGCTCAGGAAGGCATAACTGTGTTTAGTGTTGCGCTGTACTAAGGGTTGCCCACAACCTGGAGGGCGGGGGGGAATGCCCTGTCCCTTTAAGAGAAGCACATCACTAGGTGAAGTTTTTCAAAGCAAGAAGGTGATGTGCTTTACCTTCTTGCTTTGAAAAGCTTTAGCTGCCCATTTCCACCTTTAAAGGGGCAAGAGTTTTTCCCCCTCCAGCTTGTTTTCTGTATAAATCCACCTGTTTATTTCTGCCTCCTCAGGGCTCAACGCCACTTTCATTTTTTCAGTGCTTAATACAAAATGCCTTTTATTCTTTTCCAAATGAAGCCTCCAGAATTTCCTCGCCTGGTATTTTTTTGCTGATAAAGCCACCCCCCTACCCTATACTTTCACTGGGAAAACTTACCAGGTACCCATAATTTTTAAGTTATCCCAGAGGATGAAGGAGAAGAGTTAGTTTTTATACCCTGCTTTTCTCTATCTTGAGGAGTCTCAAGGCAGCTTACAATCACCTTCCCTTCTTCTCCCCACAACAAACACCTTGTGAGGTAGGTGAGCTGAGAGAGTTCTGTGATAAATGACTGGCCCAAGATCACCCAGCAGGCTTCATGTGGAGGAGTGGGGAATTGAAACTAGTTCTCCAGATTAGAGTCCGCTGCTCATGTGGCATAGCAGGGAATCAAACCTGGTTCTCCAGAGTAGAGTTCACCGTTCTTAACCACTCCACCATGCTGGATCTCATTTGTTTTCTAGCTGAGCCTTAGTTAAAACTCAGCTCTATGCTCCAGTTCCCTCTCACTGTCCCTCTGTCGCTTTTGCATGTCTCTGGCTTTGTTCGCACAGGTAAGAGAAAGAAGTACAAGCATCTTTTACAGGGTGTCCAGTTCCAGGTTGGGAAATAGCTGGAGATTTCTGGGGTGGAGCCTGAGGAGGGCGGGGTTTGTGGAGGGACCTCAGAGAGGTATAATGCCATATAATGCCACTTCCAAAGTGGCCATTTTCTCCAAGTAAACTGATCTCTATCACCTGGAGATCTGCTGGAATCCCATGAGATCTTCAGCCACCACCTGGAGGTTGGCAACCCTATTTTTGAACCATTCTGTTACTGTATAATTAGGGTTGCCCAATTCCAGGTAGGACCAGGAGTTCTCCAGGAACTATGACCGTCTTGTAGATTACTGGGGTGGGGGGAGTCCATGGAGGAAACAGCAGCTTTGAAGGAATGGACAAGATGCCGTAACATTCCTGCTGAGCTCCCTCCCCTCCTCAAGCTGCCTTCCCCAGGCACCGCCCCAAATCTTTAGGAATTTCCAAACCAGAGTTGGCAACCCTCATTCTTGTTACCTTTCGAAAAGCCTTCCTGAACAACTCTGCTTTGCATAGTTTGCGGAGTGCCAGATGTACTGGAGCCCACTGGATTTCTTCACATCCAGCCGGATGACGAGTTTTTGAGAACTCAAAAGCTTTTGTGTTATTTTGAATAGCTTTTGTCTTGGGATTTTGCCAGCAATGTGGTTGCTTTTCTAATGGGAACCAGAATACAGGGCTGGATGTGCATGTGTAGCTCTTGGTCTTTTCCCTCTGGCTCTTTCCCCATATCTCTATGGTCATCTGGGAAAGAGATTTCCTTTTCTGCCCAGCTGGGAAGGAGTATCAGTCTGGTGAGAAAGCTGGTGGCTGATGAATCAAAGAAGTGGAGGAAAGAGTTAAAGGAGCAAAATTTGGAAGGTGGGAGGGAAAAGATCATGGGGGAGTCAGAAATGGGGGTTATTTATAGAATGGCTTCCCTGGTGTGGTTAGGGAAGCTCCCAGTCTCCTAGCTTTTTGCAAACTGCAAAATGGAATTATTCAGGAGGGCTTTTTGCATAGGTAAATAGGACTGTGCTGTAATGAAATGGTTTGAAAGTTGCATTGGTAAATGGATGGGAACCGTGGCCCCTAGACTACAGTATTGCTACCTGTCACTGTAAATATGCTCCACTAGATAATTTCTACACCACGTAAGGTATCATGTGTAAAATCTCATGCTTTGTTTCAGCTCCCTTTGGAGATTTCTGTTGTTTTTCAGATTTCTGTAGTCCAGACCCTATTGTACTATTCATTGGATGTCCCATCCTGTTGATTATGCGATGCTATGTAATCTGCCTTGAGTCTTGCAGAGAAAGGCCGACTATAAATAACCAAATAATAGTACTTCCAGGGTGGTAGCTATGTTAATCTGTCATAGCAAAAGAAAGGCAAAATGAAAATGGAGTATAGTGGCACATTAAAAACTAACAAATATTTATTCTGCATCAGAAGGTGTGGATGCTAGCCATGAAAAGTGATGCTGTGATAAATCTGCTAATCTTTCCTGGTTTAGGAGGGGGAGAATTTGGGGAGGGACACCCAAATTGCCCTTTGAGGTTCCCACAGCTGCTCCAGCTGCTGTATTGCACCTTCTTTCTTCCTCTACAAGGCCCACTCTTGGATGCGAAATGGTATAGTATAGCCCGATCTTGTCTAAGCTGGGTTGATACTTGGAAGGGAGACCACCAAGGAAGACTCTGCAGAGGCAAGCAAAGACGAACCAACCTCTGCTTATTCATTTGCCTTGAAAATGCTATGGAGCTGCCATAAATCAGCTGTGACTTGACAACACTTTCCACACACAGAAGGCCCACTCTGTGCTGTCTCTCACCTCTGTGGGTATGCTTGTCCAGGAAATTTATTTGCTACTTTTCATTGCCTTGTCTGGAAAGTCGGGTTGACAGCCCTGGATTGGGAAATTCCTGGAGATCTGAGGGTGGATCTTGGGGAGAGCAGGGTTTGGGGAGGGACCTCAGGCAGGGATTGGCAATGACTGTGCTAAACAGCTATTCTCAATTATAACAGGTACTAACCAGCTTAGCAAAGCTAGGGTCACTGCAGTTATCACCAAATACTTGGAAGGGAGACCACCAAGGAAAACTCTGCAGAGGCAGGCGATGGCAAACCACCTCTGCTTATTCGCTTGCCATGAAAATGCTATGGGGCGGCCACCATAAGTCAGCTGTGACTTGATGGCACTTTGTACATATACGAGGCCCGCCCTGTGCTGTCTCTAGCCTCTGGGGGGGCATGCTTGTTCAGGGAGGGGGCGGAGGCGTGGGTTGGGGACTTACCCAGAGCCCTGTTTGCAGGCTCTGTGCCAGGAGGTGGGCTGGAGGAGGACTTCGGGAGGCAGCGAGGCAACTCACATCGGCCAGATGGCGGCGAGGCATGTCAGCCCTGGGCGGCAGCAGGGGTTCAATGGCAGCCAGAGGGAGCTTGTGCGGCTGAGCCGGATCCCGCGGTGGGAACTTTTCCTGCCCAACCATCCCCCTGCCCAGGCTCTCCCTAACTGGGCCAACCAGTTTTCCCTACCGAGGGCGGGGCTTGGCCTGGCATATATGGGGCACTGCCTCACCGCCTGGGTCATTCTTAGGGCTGCCAGACTCCAGGTAGTGGGGAGAAAATAGACACCACCGTGTGTGTGTGTGTGTGTGTTAAGTGCCGTCAAGTCGCTTCCGACTCATGGTGACCCTATGAATGAAAGTCCTCCAAAATGTCCTATCTTTGACAGCCTTATTGTCGAAGGCTTTCACGGTCAGAGTTCATTGGTTCTCGTAGGTTATCCGGGCTGTGTAACCGTGGTCTTGGTATTTTCTTTCCTGACGTTTCGCCAGCAGCTGTGGCAGGCATCTTCAGAGTCCTTCAGTGTTCCTCCTCTGAAGATGCCTGCCACAGCTGCTGGCGAAACGTCAGGAAAGAAAATACCAAGACCACGGTTACACAGCCCAGATAACCTACGAGAACCAATTTGACAGCCTTGTTCAGATCTTGCAAATTGAAGGCTGTGGCTTCCTTTATTGAGTCAATCCATCTCTTGTTGGGTCTTCCTCTTTTCCTGCTGCCCTCAACTTTTCCTAGCATGACTGTCTTTTCCAGTGACTCTTGTCGTCTCATGACATGACCAAAATACAACAGCCTCAGTTTAGTCATTTTAGCTTCTAGAGTCAGTTCAGGCTTGATTTGATCTACAGACACCACTGTACTAGTATCAAAGAGATTAGGAAATTAGTACAGGAGCGAAAAATTTGTTAACAAAAGTGCAAAAATGTTTATAAGCTATTTAGTTATACACAAACACATCATAGTGAACATATAAAGACATGACCTACGATATGACAAACAAATAAGGTGACAAATGTACAGTAAAGTCAAAAAGATTCAGAAATGTCTCTTAAACGAGTACAGTAAGTTCCTTGAGAAGAAATATCATGCAGTCTTGTAGAAGCCAAGGACTTGATGAGGATTGAGGATACGGCCATTTCAAATTCTTATTTAATAATTCTTCATCAGTCCTTCCCTGCTGTGACAACTGATCTCCAGTCAATAGAGATCAGTTCACCTGGAGAAACGGGTGGCTGTGGCCATTGGACTCTAGGGCAATGAAGTCCCACCCCAAGCCCCGCCCCCAAAACCTCCAGGTGTTTCCCAGCCCGGAGCTCGGCTTGGGGGTCTCTGCGGACGGCAGCCACGTGTGCGGTCAGGCCCGGGGCGGCAGCGGTGGAGGGGACCAGCAGCGCCAGAGAGCCTATGGGAAGGTCTTCCAGCTGTGGCCAGCCCTTTCTCCGCCGGCCCTTCCTATCTGCAGCGGCTGGGGCCCATGGGGTAACGGGTGGGGGGTTTCTCCTTCGAGAGGGGCAGGGCAGCTGTTGGGGGAGCAGCAAATTTGCACCCCTCGCCCTTCCAGCCTCCCCTTTTTTCTCCTCCGCAGTTTGCCAGCCTGAAGCCACAGCTGCCAGCATCGCCCCTTCCCCTTTTCTATATTTTTGGGACACAGAGGGGTGGCGGTCGGTGGGTCACTGGTGGAGCCTCTCTCCTATTTAGCTTGGAGGTGGTTTGCCTGCCTGTCGCCAGCCGGGAGCCCTCTCCCCATCCTCTCCTCCCCCCTTTTCACCCCCCTTTCTTGGATTATAGGACCCCCGTGGAGCAGAGTGTTAAGCTGCAGTACTGTAGTAAAAAGCTCTGCTCAGGACCTGAGTTCGAGCCCAACAGAAGTTGGTCTCAGGTAGCCGGCTCAAGGTTGACTCAGCCTTCCATCCTTCCGAGGTCAGTAAAATGAGTACCCAGCTTGCTGGGGGTAAAGGGAAGATGACGGGATGACTGCTGTCCAAGCTCTGCTCACCACCTGAGTTCAATCCCGAGGGTTCAAGGTTGACTCAGCCTTCCATCCTTCCGAGGTCGGTCAAATGAGTACCCAGCTTGCTAAGGGTAAAGGGAAGATGACTGGAGAAGGCACTGGCAAACCACCCCACAAACAGTCTGCCTTGGAAACATCGGGATGTGATGTCACCCCATGGGTCAGGAATGACTCAGTGCTTGCACAGGGGACCTTTACCTTTTTTTTTCTTGGATTACATAGCTGGGGAGGAGCTGTGAATCACTGGGAGAACATCTGCCTCTCATGTCAGGCTCTATCCCTGGCATGTCTAGATTTATGCCATAGCTTGGAGCTAGGGTAGGCTGAAAAATGTGATTGGCACCTACTTATAATAGTCTGGGCGAGAGTTACACCGACAGCACTTGCTAAATAAGTAAATAGAAAAGTAAGAGTTATGATTAATTGCTAAAAGGGAAGAGCCAGCAGCAATTGATTATGCCCCCGCCCTGGGCTCCCACGCTTCCCAAGACAGCCTCCACTAAGGAAAAGCAGGTGGCACGTGCTTCCAACGCAGCCAAGAGCATCTGCTTGGTATGCAGAGGGTTCAATCCTTGGCAGCTCCTGCTCAGGGGATAAGGAGGGAGGTACTGTGCTATACCTTTGCCTGAGGCCTTGGAGAACATCTGCTTAGCACGCAGAGGGTCCCAGGTTCTATCCCGAACATCTCCTGTTCAAGGGCAGGAGGGGGTGATGTGAGAGACCTCAGCCTGAGACCCTGGTGAGCCTCCGCCACTCTGAGTGTGTAATGCTGACCTTGGGGGGGGGGGCAACGGTCTGATTCAGTTTTGGGCAGCTTCTGGGGCTCAGGCCACAGAGGGCTTTGCAGACTGGTAGATCCTGTCTAACCACTTACTAGAGTTAGATTAGTTTTAATTAATTTAAACTGGAGGAGACCATCTATAGCCAAGCCCCTTTTTTCATTATATGGTCATACCTGAATCTCTTGATGATTTGGGAAGGGGAGGAACCTCAGTTGAGAACGATGCCATTGAGCAGCCATTCTAGGCATTCATGTTCCCTGTGGGAACTAATTTTCGAAGTAAGGCTGTCCTTTGGTGTGATACCTATGCTGGGCATGGCAGCTGGGAGGACAATCAGGGCGAGTTTCACCTTGCCAGATGGCAAGTTTAACCGCAATCAGGTCGCCTATGGCCACATACCAGACCATTTCACTTGCGGGGGGGGGGGACACGGGGGGACGGGAAGGACATAGTCCTTTCGAGCAGCCCAGCCTTCTGCCAACTCTAGTGGCAGGAATGGTGGAAGGCTGGGTGTTTCTGCCACCTCAGTCTCTGGTATGGCCAGGTAAACCCTCCTTTACGCCTTTTGAGCATAGCCTGCACTCCACTATTTAAAAGAGTTGTGGGTTATCTTTGTATAGTTTGTTGACCTCCCTCTTTTACATTTCCTGAAATTTGTAGGCTGCTTTTTGTAATCTCCAATGTGCCTCTCAGAGTGAAGCCTTTAACTCTGCCTTACCAAAATAGCAAAACTTTGCCCAAAGACCTGGTTGAACACAATGCGTACCAAGACATTTTAGCCTTGTGAACTGGGTTCAATAAAAACACAGGTGGAATCTTGACTTGAGGCTGAAAAGGCAGAAGGGAGGTGTGGATCTTTTGTCAGCCAGGAAAGGTCACCTGAAGTTGCCTTATACTGAATCAGACCATTGGTCGATCAAGGACAGTATTATCTACTCTGATTGGCAGAAGCTCTCCAGGGTCTCAGGAGGAGGTCTTTCGCATTACCTACTACTTGATACTGGAGATGCTGGGGATTGAACCTGAGAACTTCTGCATGCCAAACTGATCATGAACACATGAAGCTGCCTTATACTGAATCAGACTCTTGGTCCATCGAAGTCAGTATTGTCTACTTAGACCGGCAGTACCTCTCCAGGGTCTCGGGTAGTGGTCTTTCACATCACCTGCTTGCCTGGTTCCTTTAACTGGAGATGCCGGGGATTGAACCTGGGACCCTGCATATCAAGCAGGTGTTTTACCACTGAGCCATGACCCCCTCCAGTAGCAACTTGTGGAGTGATGTTCCCAGGAGGGAGGTGACCGGATAGGCATGAGATCAGAGTGTATAGATGGGAAGAAGGAAGAAGAGAAGGGAAATTACAAGTATGCAGTCCATGTCATAAGAGCAGTGGTTTTCAGGGTATGGATCAGACTGTCACAGCTCCTGCTTCTCTTTGCATGCAAACTGAGAGTAGCAACGGGAGGATAAAATGAGGCCACTCAGTGGTGGAGAGGATTCCTTTTTAGTTCAGGCAGGCTTCAGAGTCTCTGGCTCCTCTTCCTGTCCCATAACTGCGAGGGCTTGTGACTTCCTGCCACGTGCTCACCATGGAATGGATTCCTTGTTGCTGTGTGGTGTTAAAGGTGACTTCCAGATCTGGAAAGGTTGAAATAACTCTGCAGCAGAGTTTCTCAATAAGAACTAGCATCTTGAACCAAATAGGGTTATGTAGGAGACTGGTACAACATACTGTCGTCTGGAGAATAAAATCTTCCTCTTACCCTTTTCTCCCTTGCAGGCAATGAAATAACGTTGGAGTCACATTCCAGATCATCTTTTCTTGCAAGCAGAGTGGCAACAGCTACTATGCAACCTGCTCAGGTAAGGGGACCACATGTTGGCCAGGAACATCTTGTCTCCTCCTTTATTTGAGGTCTTAAAAGAAACTCTGTCTTTGGATTCCGATACTGAACAATGCCCAAACTGCCCTCTTGCACAGCCATGAAATCTGCAGTTCTTCTCACCCGAAGTGAAGACTGGGATGCAGTTTTATATTGTCAGCAGGGCAACCAAGGCGGCTAACAATTTAAAATATACATGATAAAATCACATGTTAAAACTATTAAAATCAACCCCCCTCACAAACCCACATTAAAATAATTTTAAAACAGTTAACACGAAACACAGTTAAAATACATGGAAAACATAAAAACGTCGGTTGGCAAGGAGGGATCATTAGGAGAATGCCAAACAAAACAAAACAAAAGTCTTCATCTACTGGTGGAAGACTGCAAAAGAAGGGGACAGATGAATCTCCCTGAGGAGAAAGTTCCAGAGCTTTGACGCCATGATGGAGAACTTGAAGGCCCTCTCCTAGGTTGCCACCTACTTAATCTCAGAAGGCGGGGGTTCCCAAAGTAGGGCTTAGTGGTTGGGCAGGTTCATCAGGGATTAGATGTTCCTTTAGGTATGTTAGTTCCACACCATGCAGGGCTTTGAAAATCAAGATGAGTGCTTTGAATTGTGCCCAGAAACAAATTGGGAGCCAGTGTAGATGGACCAAGACTGGGGTGGTATTATCTGTACGGCCCACTCCAATCAGCATCCTGGTTGTAGTATTCTGTATCAATCAGGACATTTCTTTTATTTGCTTCATGGGGTCACCTGAATGCCTTGTCAGAAGTCAGAGGCGGGGCTGTTACTTCCTAACCTTACAAAAGGGCAGGCATGGACAACATCTTTGGTAGAAGCAACTTTATGGCTGCGTTTAGATAGAATCATAGAGTTGGAAGAGGCCATAGAGGCCATCTAGTCCAATCCTGCTGGTCAATGCAGGATCAGCCTAGAGCATCCCTGACAAGTGTTTTTCCAGCTGCTGCTTAAAGACTGCCAGGGTGGGGGAGCTCAGCACCTCCCCGGGCAGCCGATTCCACTGTTGAACAACTCTTACTGTAAAGTTTCCTTATTTTATTTAAAATATTTATTAGCTGCCTTTCTGCCTTACAGAGCTCAAGGCAGCGTACAATATTAATAAAAATACATAAAATATATTACATAAACATAAAGGTAAATTTTAAAATAATAATTTAGGATTATGGGAGAAGATTATGGGTATCCTTCAGATACCCCAGTCCCAAGCCAAGTGGGGCTTTAGGGTTCTCTGAGGAGTGTGTCTGAGGAAAGACTTTCTCATTTCAGTGCCCAGTGGTCTTCAAGGAGGAAGCTCTGTATTTCAACGAGGAAGAATCGTCTTTGCTGAATCCTGTCCACACAGCTCTGCGCAGGGAAGTCAAGCTGGAGGATTGTGGGAATGTGGCCTCTCTGGGTAAGGCTTCCTCATTGCCCTTTTGATAGCCCGTGTGGTATAGTGGTTATAGTGTCAGACTAGGATCTGGGGAACCCAGGTTTGAATCCCCACTCTGCTGCAGAAGCTTGCTGGGTGACCTTGGACCAGTCGTGTACTCCCAGCCTAACCTACCTCACAGGGTTGTTGCGAGGATCAAATGGAGGAGAGAAGAATGAGATCAGTGGCTTTGGGATCAGTCCCCTTTGGGTAGAACAACAGGATACAAATGAAGTAGAGGAATGTATTTGGGAAATGCTGAGGGCAGGATTGGTTTATGGGGTTATTTCCCCTTATGAGGAATCCACTGTGGAAATGCATCACTGAATCACATGGCTTGGATATGTGGTAGAGGCCTGACCTTGGTCTGACTGCTGCAATGTTTCAAAGGACAAAATCCTATTTGGGTACACATGAAGCTGCCTTATCCTGAATCGGATCATTGATCCATCAAGGTCAGTATTGCCTACTCAGACTGGCAGCAGCTCTCTAGGGTCTAAGGTAGAGGTCTTTCAAATCACCAGTTACCTGATCCTTTAGCTGGAGATGCTGGGGATTGAGCCTGGGACCTGCACGACAAGCAGATGCTCTACAACTGAGCCACAGCCTTTCCCAAAAGATGTCTAGGTTGCAAAATCAGCCAATTACCATCAATTTCAGGTTTGTAGAGGATTTCATGGCTCCAGTTTCTGTATTTAATTATCCACAGGTTTGGCTGTGCTGTGTTAAACAATGCAGAAAATGGAATTATATAAGAATAAAAACATACCCTGATAAAAGTGCCCACCTGAGCAATTCTATTTTACACAGTTTGCAGAATGATAGAAGCGTGGCAGCCTTCATGGGGTCTCTGATCACCTTAAGGGTTTGTGGGACTGTGCAAGTGCTATGATCTGTCTCCATATAATATCTGGGTTGGGTCTATATGCTGCAAGTTGGAATGGGGAAACCTTTAGAGGCCTGCGGCACCTTTTCAGTTCTGCAGATGAAGATTATTCTCTGGGGTTACCAAAGCAGTCTCTCTCCTATGACAAATAAAGTACCAAAATCAAATAGGTTGAGGAAACATATTTGTTTTAATTCTTCACAACTGTTAATTCAGAGGCTCCTTTTTTCAACTGCACGTGTAATCTGAATTTGTTTATTCCATCAGCTGATGGACAAACCAGTGAAGACTGCAGAGTACCTCGTGGAGTTTCATTGGAAAGAATCAAGAAAGAAGGAGAGGAAGAGGCACTTGAGAATCGAGAGGAATCAAGGGGGCAGGAGGAAAGCCAAGCCCAAAACTGGAATATTAAATCCATTGTTGGCCACAGTGATGATGTCCAAGCAGATGGGACCTCAGCCCAACAGGACAACCATAAGGGAGAGAGAAAGAATGAGTGCCCCATGTGTGGGAAAACATTTAGTTCTAAATCAAACCTGAATGCACATTGCAAAATCCACAGTGTAGAGAAACAATATAAATGTCCAGAATGTGATAAGAGCTTCAGTGATAGCAAAAGTCTTACTTTGCATCAAAGAATCCACACAGGAGAGAAGCCCTATACATGTTTGGAATGTGGAAAGAGCTTCAGCCGGCGCACCACCCTTACTACACATCAAAGAATCCACAGGGGCGAGAAACCGTACAAATGCATGGAGTGTGGAAAAAGCTTCAGTGATAGCACCAGCCTTAGCTCCCATCAGAGAATCCACACAGGTGAAAAACCATTTCACTGTCTGGAGTGTGGAAAAAACTTTGCTTATAATGCAAGCCTTTCTAAGCACCAAAGAATTCACACAGGAGAGAAACCTTATCAGTGCTTGGAGTGTGGAAAAAGCTTTAGCGATAGCACAAGCCTTAGCTCCCATCAAATAATTCACACAGGAGAGAACCCATATAAATGCTCTGAGTGTGGGAAAAGCTTCAGTGAGAGCACAAAGTTGACTTTCCATCAAAGAACACATGCTGGGGAAAAACAGTACAACTGTTTGGAGTGTGGGAAGAGCTTTGCTTATAGTGCAAATCTGAGTAGACATAAAAGAATCCACAAAGGGGAGAAACCATATAAATGCCAGGAGTGTGGAAAGAGTTTCCGTGATAATGCAAGCCTTCAGTCGCATCAAAGAATCCATACAGGTGAGAAACCATATAAATGTTCAGAGTGTGGAAAGAACTTCAACCAGAGCTCACATCTGACTATACATAAGAGAATTCATTCAGGCGACAAGCCATATAAATGCCTGGAATGTGGAAAGAGTTTCAGTAATACCACACACCTCAGATCCCATGAGAGAATCCACACAGAAGAGAAACCGTATCATTGTTCAGAATGTGGAAAGCGCTTCAGGTACAGCACAGCCCTTACTTCACATCAAAGAACTCACACTGGGGAGAAACCATATAAATGCTTAAAGTGTGGGAAAAGCTTCCACCATACTACAGATCTTAATTCCCATCAAAGAATCCACACAGGGGAGAAGCCATTCCATTGCTTGGATTGTGGAAAGCGCTTCAGGTGGAACAGAGCCTTTACCTCGCATCAGAAAATCCATATGGGAGAGAAACTGTATAAATGCTTGGAATGTGGAAAGAGCTTCAGGTGGAGTGCTCACTTTACTGCCCATCAGAAAATGCACATAGTGAAGACACCAGAAAATGTGTAACTTTGTCATAAGAGCTTGTGCTTCAACCGTTGATGAACAGTGAAGAATTCACTGCATAAATTATTTGTTACAGAAGACATTTTTCTACCTCTGTTTTCTTCCACTCAAGTGGGGGAGCCTGGCTGCCCCTTTTGAGTTGGCCAGATCTTGTGTGCCAAATTTTGAGGGGCATCTGTTTTGATTATAAATGATATTGCTGGTTTTAAATTAATACTGTTTGAAATTGAATGTTTTTACTGTATATTATTATACTGCTGAGGTGACTGAGTTAGAGGGTGGGATATAAATCTAATATATAAATTCTATGAGCACTCAAATCTTGCAGTGCATTTTTTATCCTACTTTTCCCCCAAGGAGATCAGGGTGGTTTACATGGCCTTCCCCTCCTCCATTTTATCCTCACAACAATCCTGTAAGGTAAGTTGGGCTGAGAGTGACCAACGATCACTGTAAGTTTCATGACAAGCAGGAATTTTAACCTGAGTCTCTCTGGTTCTAGTTTGATGCTAACCTCTACTAACCACTTACTATTTCGTTAAACACCAGAGAATCCACCTGGGAAGATCCCTGAAAATGCTCAGCCAACATCTAACACTTTTACCTGGCCTCCTCATAATGTTATTTGCAGATGGCTTAATAATTATAACAATTGCAAAAGAAGTAAAAAATAACAAAAGCTAGGTGTTGTGTAACATTTAAAATGGCAAGGCTGCCCTCCTATGAAATCAGATATTAATAGTGCAATCCTAAACAGAGTTATACCTTCTAAGTCTATTGAAGTCAGTTGGCTTAGAAGAGTTGAGGCCCTAGATGATTTATCTTATTTTAAATGTGCATACAGAAATGTGAAAGCCCCCCCCCCCATAAAACCCTGGCCATTCATCACAGCTTCAGTCTTTGATGTCAGGAATTCATCAACCCTTTTTCAGATCAAACCTTTGCTTTCAGGAAGTGGAGTCACACATGTACTACATCTTTACTATTTGGTGAAAGGGTTTGGAGAATCTGTGAACTGTTCTCTTTGGATGGAGAATTTGACAGCCACAATTTTCTGTTAAATTTTTGTTGTTTGTTCCATTAAAGCTATTTCAGGATTGTCTGTGTTTCTTAGTTCTCGCAGAATGAATCTATGAACTGAAAGAAGCGTGCATTTTATCTTCTTGGTCTTCTTTTGTCTTTCTGATCTCCAGGATTTAGCATATAAAATCCTTAGTATGACAATCATATCATTCCTAAAAGATTCATGGGGAAATATTTTTTCTATGTTAGTCAAAATATCAGAGGATCTACATCTAGATTTATCTTTGTTATCTTGTAAATTATTTGCAATATTAACTCAACATTACTTTTTCACTGAACAGGCCCATGACCTATTATTTTAGGTGCTGAGGAACATTTTAGGTGCTGCACTCATCTTGCTTGTGGGCTTCCTTGAGGCACCTGGTTGGCCACTGTGTGAACAGACTGCTGTACCTGATGGACCTTGGTCTTTTCTTTTGTTCTTATGACCTTCTGTATGTTGAGCAGATGCTCTACCAATGAGCCACATTCCTTCCCCAGTAGGCCAGCAAGAGCTGCTTTTCCTTCCAGTGGCCTCTTGCTGAGGCAGTCATACTTCTAAGTGGATGGTTTGGGAATGCTCCAAGAGCTGTGAATTGTTTCTTACCTTGGAGCAGACAGAATTGGGGTTTTCTTCTACAGGCACCAAGATCTCTCCAGTCTGCCCCTGATCCTTGGGCTGCTGCCTGGGAAGAGACAAGAAATGCACACAAGCTCCACGCTCCAGTTCCCTCCTACTGTCTCTTTCGCATGCCTCCAGCTTTGTTTACACATGTAAGAGAAAGAAGTGGAAGAACGGGGAGGTGGCAGAATGCACTTTCTCCACTCAGAGGGCAAGTGCTAGATTCCAGCTTGGGAGGTTCCTTTGCAGAAACAAACTCACTGACAAATAGAAACCTAGCATTGGCGGTGGTCTACACAATTTTTCTTTGCTTGCAGTTCTAGTTTTCCTCTGTCAGGGAGATTTTAATGGAGGAGAACATTCCAAGTATAACCCACTCTGCAGTGCAAAGGGAGGGAAACCTGATTCTATCACCTTATGGTCCTGCCCCCTCATTCTCCAGCATGTGTAAACCAGCCAGAGCAGTGCTGATTCTGTGAACTTGGGCAGATCATGAGAGGGAGGGCAGGAAGGTTTGCATCAGTGCTCGGCTCTCATGGCCCTATCTAACTTGCCCAGGGTAAAGCTGATCACCACTGTGGGGTCAGGAAGCAATTTTCTTCATGGCCAGATTGGCCTGAGATCCTGGAGGTTTTTTGCCATTTTCTGGACCTGGACATGCCACTTTGTACAGCTCTGTAAGTTGCCAGGTTCACAGATGGCCTGATACAAGAGAAGTTTGTATTGAATTGTATCTCCTCAAATAAATCAGAACTAGCCCAGTTCCTGATTATTGTTGAGAATCTTTGGTGCCTTAGTGTTGCCAGTCTCCAGATAGGGCCTGGAGATCTCCAGACAGCACATAAGAACATAAGAAAGGCCCTGCTGGATCAGACCAAGGCCCATCAAGTCCAGTAGTCTGCTCACACAGTGGCCAACCAGGTGCCTCTTGGAAGCCACTAACAAGAAGAGTGCAGCAGCACCATCCTGCCTGTGTTCCACCGCACCCGAAATAATAGGCATGCTCCTCTGATACTAGAGAGAATAGGTACATATGCAGCACGACTAGTATCCATTCTAACTAATAGCCATGAATATTCCTCTCCTCCATGAATATGTCCACTCCCAGTTCTCCCAGAGGAAATGGTGGCGTCAAAGGACAGGCTCTAGATCAGGGGTGTCAAACATAAGGCCCGGGGATCGGATCTGGCCCCTTGAGGGTTCTTTCTGGCCTGTGAGGCAGCCACCCCCCTGTCCCAATCTGGGTTGGCAAGTCTGCTGCGGGCTCACCGGTTGAGTTAGCCACCTTCAGTCCCGAGGTTTCAATTATCAAAGACTGTTAAATAAAAGAAAATACTGTAAGAGTGTTATTGTTTTAAGGATGTTTGTATTTAAGTAAAAAATAATATTAGTTGGCTTTGCCTGTGTCTTCTATAAAGTTTGTATCTCCAATACCTGGCATTAAATAGTCCACCCTCCCAAAGAGCCATTTCCTCCAGGGGAACTGCTCTCTGTTGTCTGGAGATCAGTTGTATTTCTGGGAGTTCTCCGGGACTCACCTGGTGATTGGCAACTCTAGCTATGTGCCAGATTTCACGTGTCCAGGTCACAATTATGTCAATGTTTTAGAGGGTGGGCTGAGGCTGGAAGTTGCTTGCCCTTAGCTCTCTATCCAGGTGAGTTTGGAAGCAGCAGTGACCCCCCCCCCACCGCCCAGTCTTTCAGTCCCACTGGCTGTCATTTGTGTAGATAACAAAATAGGGGCAAAGGGAATGCATGGGATTTGCAGTCCCGAAAAAAACCTAAATGGTCTTACTGCTTCAGCTGAAAAAGAAGCTCTGTAACCAACTGTGTCCCTTCCACGCTGTTGCTGAAGCTGACTGCAGAGCCCCAAGCCCTACCTGGAAATGTATGTGTGTGGGGTGGGCTTCCACTGGTCTTGTAGGACTAGGTCAACTCTGCAAGAGCCCTTCCAATACACTAAGCCCCCTCTCAGGGCAGGAGGCATGAAAGCATCTCTGGTAGAACTCAAACCCTCACCTTTAGAATGCCTGACTGCAGGCTTTCTTTGTGTCTCTGAGAAGGACAATACACACTTTTAAATACAAAAACAGACATGCAAAAAACAAAAAAAGGACAACACACATTCAGTTGCACCACAAAGCTAGAGGAACACATACACACCTTGCACTTGGTTATATCTACCTGCTGCACACAGCTTCATGCCCCCCCCCGCCTCTTTCTTCCACCACTTCTTGGGTCTGGTTGGCTGGCAGCTGTTCCTTCAAGCCAGCTGACCTTGTGGCGCAATGGTAGCGCGTCTGACTCCAGATCAGAAGGCTGTGTGTTCGAATCACATCAGGGTCAGACACCTTGACTTTTTTTTTTCTCCTCTCAGCAAGCAGCTGCATCATTTTGCTTGCCGAGGGAGTCTGTGCTGCCTTGGTTTAGAGCAAAATGTAAAGACATGACCCAGGCAGGATTCAAACCTATAGCCTTCTGAGATGAACTCAGGCATGATATCCTTTATGCCATCAGCTTTAGTAGGTTGCAGGCTTACCAAAAGGGTAGTCATTAGAGGCTTGAAAGTCCTGAAGAACCCAGAAGCTTGGGGGAAAGACCCTAAAGAGAAAATGTGAAAATTTGCTGCCTCATGGAGACCTTAGCACCTTAGTCTGAAGTTCAGGGCATTGTAAACATGTCATGGGTAAAACAATGTCAAGAACAAACAGAGAATGAATTTGATGCCAGAAGAAAGGGAATAGGAGATAGGGCCCTGCTGGACAATAGATTTTAATTTGTGTGTTTCCAATTTAGCTATTAATAAAGTAAATTTGAGGCAGATGGACCAGAAAGAGGGAGAAGGATCTCACTCCAGGGATTTTTAGCTATTTAGTGAGTTTTTCTTTTTCCTAATTTAACACGTCAGAAAGACAGAAAGCTTGCTGGGGGTAAAGGGAAGATGACTGGGGAAGGCACTGGCAAACCACCCCATAAACAAAGTCTGCCTAGAAAATGTCAGGATGTGACATCACCCCATGGGTCAAGAATGACCCGGTGCTTGCACAGGGGACCTTTACCTTTAGTGAGTTTTTCTTTTTCCTGATTTAACAAGTCAGAAAAACAGATCTCTAACAGGCAGAGCTGGTTAATAACCAATGAAGGTACTTTGGGCTGAAGACCCAGAAAGAAGGAAAGGTTAACTTATCCCAAGCCGCAGCAAATCCTGCCAAATGAGAGGGAATCCTGTCAGTTTGACTGTGTGTATGCAAAATGACATCAAGTCGCAGCTGACTTATTAGGACCCTGTATGGTTTTCAAGGTAAGAGACCAACAGAGGTGGTTTGCCATTGCCTTCCTCTGCGTGACGACCCTGGTATTCCTTGGTGGTTGATTTGTAAGGAAAAATGTTCCTCGTATCTATACTATATAGAAGATTTCATGATCAAATAGCTGAAGTTAAATCTCGATAGGAATAATAGGATAGGAAGCGTAAAAAGCCAAAAAAATCAGACAAAAGCTTCCCCCGGCACCTAGGACTTTTTGCACAGTTTGCAAAAAGTTTGCTTTGTCAGTGTGCCGAAGCATGAATGAGAAAGAACAAACACACCAAATCCTCTGTCCTCTCATACATTTGAAAATTTTCCTCTCTCTCTAGCATGTTTTTATGTTGTGCTTGGATGTAACCATGAAGCGATGCTATGCTGTAGTTTCAGAGGGTAGCCATATCGGTCAGCCAAAGAACAGTTAGATTTCAGTCCAGTACCTCTTTCGTGAGACAAATCACTCTCAAAAGCTTACACCCTGAAACTCTTGTTGGTCTCTAAGGTGCTACTAGACTCAAATCTAACTATGCTATGCTATACTGTACACATCTATGTCATATACATTTCTACATATCTGTAAAATACACACACATGACCAGAGAAAAATCTCTTTTCTCTCAGTTTGGACCCGATCTGCAGATTGAGATATCCACAGATCTGCCCGCATTTGAGAAATAGATTATATATCCATTACTGCCAGAAAACAGTTGGATAAAGTATATTAAAAAGAGGGTCTCCAGTGAGAAGTCAAACAGAAGGGACACAAGCCTTTCTCCCTCTCTTGCTGTTTTTCAGATACCCATTTGGAGGAACTAAATGGGACCACCCAGGTGGACAACTCCTTGATTGACTACTTTCATGTGCGTTTGCTGCCCTCTTCTGGCAGACTGGTGAGATTACTATTTAATGATTCTCTGCCACACAAAAATCAGCAGCTAGTTTAAATTAAGTTGCACCTTCTGAGAATTTCTCTGCGCTGGAGTGTATTCTGGAAAATTTCTTATGTAATTAAATGGAGGTAAAACTCTTGTTAAAGTTTATGTACCAATAAAACCCCACAAAACTGCATAACCTGGTGTCCAAATCCCCCCCGAAGAAGTGCTACTCCCTACATGTGAATTGAAAGATCCCTCTCACAGTGGAGGTGTGGAGTTGTTAAGAAGGTGGAGTTGTGAAGAAGATCTGAAATGTATGGCTGGGCTATGATTTCAGGCCTCTGGGGATATTTCTGTGCTCTCTTTTCCCCACTGCTTTGCTTGGTAGTACTGTTGTTTGCAGAGGGCCACTGATTTGAGCCCGGTGTGGGGAGGACTCTTCATGTGTTTCATCGGAGCATTGCCTGACAGGAGTGCGGGGAAGAAGGAAGGTAATGTTCATTGTTATTAATCAACAAATGCATACTAAGAATCATGGTGTGTCTACCTCACTTGAGTGTTCACAGTGCACCAAAAAGCATAATTTCAGTAACCCCCTTAGAACAGTTCTGTCTGTTTCATAATGGGGGTTACCGCACTTGTATTCCCAGCGATGTATTAAGAGTTTGAAAACGTTATAAAAAAGACTGTTCGCACTTTGTTTGGCCCCTTTCGCTGTGAAGCCGTAGTATCCAAAAACCCTTTCAAAGCGATGTTTTTTCTAACATTTTCAAACTCTTAACACATCGCTGGGAATACAAAGTGCGGTAACCCCCAATGTTCGCATTTTTATTGAACGTATTAGGCTAGTTTGTTTTATTCCATTGTTTGATCGTACTGCAACCCGTCTCCAGTGTTCGCATTTTTATTGAACGTATTAGGCTAGTTTGTTTTATTCCATTGTTTGATCATACTGCAACCTGTCTCCAGTCCTCAGCGAGAAAGGTGGACTATCAGTTAAGTGAACAAACAAGCTGCTTCAATTTCTGCAGCTCAAAGAACATCCGGAGCACTGGTTCCCAACCAGGGGTCCGTGGACCCCCAGGGGTCCGCGAGAACTAAATTAAGGTCCGCGAAACAAAGTTACAAACCCATAATAAATTAATATTTTCAATTAAAAGTTCTCTATTATAAAAATATATATTCAAATATTATTCTAAGTTTAATGTTTAACTAACAGTTATGATTAAAGTTTATTTTCAAATTCTCTGAATTTTTATTTTGAACCTTGGGGTCCCTGCACCGAACAAAAAAGTCCTAGTGGTCCCTGGTCAAAAAAAGGTTGGGAACCACTGCTCCAGAGGAATCTGGTAGCGAAGAGATTTCAAGATTTCTTTTTGCCCGTGCAGCTCTCTTTTTTTGGGGGGGGGAGAGTGGGGGTTGCGTCAAAATGCAGGCGATCCCTCCCCTGTCAACCCATCCAGCGTGCAACGGGGGGGGGGGGTGGAGGGGACTAAAAAAAAGATCTGCAGCTTTGCCCCTTAGGAGGGCTCAGTGATCCGAGGGATGCGGCTCCATGTGATCCCAGAGACACGTCCGGTTCTCAGTTGAATGTGGCCGCGTGATTCTCAACCCCCATAAAATATCACTCTGGCCACTTATGCACGGGAGGTTTTGCGTTGGATTTGTGTATGTGTGTGTTAAGTGCCGTCAAGTCGCTTCCGACTCATGGCGACCCTATGAATGAAAATCCTCCAAAATGTCCTAACCTTGACAGCCTTGCTCAGATCTTGCAAACTGAAGGCTCTGGCTTCCTTGATTGAGTCCATCCATCTCTTGTTGGGTCTTCCTCTTTTCCTGCTGCCCTCAACTTTTCCTAGCATTATTGTCTTTTCCAGTGACTCTTGTCGTCTCATGACGTGACCAAAATACGACAGCCTCAGTTTAGTCATTTTAGCTTCTAGGGTCAGTTCAGGCTTGATTTGATCTAGAACCCACTGATTGGGGTTTTTTTTGGCTGTCCAGGGTATCCGTGACCCTCTCCTCCAACACCACATTTCAAAGTAATCTACTTTCTTGCTTTCTTCATTGTCCAGCTCTCACACCCATACATAGTAATAGGGAATACGATGGCATGAATTAATCTAGTCTGGGTGGCCAGGGACACATCCTTGCACTTCAAAATCTTTTCTAGCTCCTTCATGGCTGCCCTTCCCAGTCTCCATCTCCTTCTGATTGACAGCTCTCTAAATGCACGTGTTCTCCACCCGACTTCTCAGAACTCTGCACGGGGGGTTATTGCTGAGTTTTGAGAATATGGATGGGGGGGAAAATGCGCTTCTAAAGAGTGGCCCAATCCAAGGCAAACCCTCCCCGTGCATCAATGGCCTGAAGAGTCGGCAGCCCTGCGCTGCAGGAGCGCTGGTGAATGGGAGCCGGAAGAGAGGGGGATGCCCAGGCATCTCCCTCTTTCCCCTCTTTCTCTGCAGCCGCCCCTCCATACCCCTTCCTCTTCCGCCAATCTGGGGGAGTTGGAAAATTGGGGGGGTTTGCAAACCCGCTTTGCGCAGAAGGGGAGCAGAAGAAAAAGTCCAGTTGCAACATTTGGGAGGTGAGAGGGCTGGGAGGAGGAATGACTCTGCCTGCCCCTTTAAACAGCACTAAAGGGGTGGGGGGGTAATTCACAGTGGGTAGCCGTGTTAGGCTGTCTGCAGTAGTAGGGAAGAGCAAGAGTAGCACCTTAAAGTAGCACATTTTCTGCCAGAAAATATTTTTGTTGGTCTTTAAGGTGCTACTGGACTCTTGCTCTTTTCTACTAAAGGGTGTGTGTGTTATGCATTCAATCCAGCAGTTGTGTTGTTGCTATTGCGAATTCTTCTGCAATAGGCGCTTTCACCAGTATTGCAGAGAGAATGGAGGAGGGGGGGAATAGCTGTGCCGCAAAGGAGACAATTTTTTTTGTTGTTGGTTCTTGTGGGTTATCCAGGCTGTGTGACCGTGGTCTTGGTATTTTCTTTCCTGACGTTTCGCCCGCAGCTGTGGCCGGCATCTTCTGAGGAGTAACACTGAAGGACAGTGTCTGTCTCTCAGTGTCAAGTATGTAGGAAGAGTAATATATAGTCAGAAAGGGGTTGGGTTTGAGCTGAATCATTGTCCTGCAAAAAGTATCAAAGGTAATGTGCTACTCATTGTCCTGTAAGTATCAAGATAATGTGCTAATGAGGTTGTGGTATGTTAATGTGGAACCATTGTATCCTGAAGTGATCTGTTAATGTGTGAAATCCAAAGCTAATCTGCATGGCTATTGTTGACTGTAGTCTTTGTTAGTCTGGAGGTTTTGAGGACAGGAAGCCAAGCCTTATTCATTCTTAAACTCTCTTCTTTTCTGTTAAAGTTGTGCTGATTTTTTTTGCATTTTTTCCCGGAAAGGGAGCTTTATCCTAGGCTAAAACAAAGCACAAAATCCCCCCCCCCCCAAAAAAAACACATCCGGGCTTGCCGTGGGGACCCAGGGGGTTTCAGCCTCGCGCCTTCTCCTTGAAAGTTTACCTGGACTCTGCAGAGGAGATCGAAGGAGAGTCACTCATCCTTGCAAGAACTTCTAGGTTAGGAAATGAACTCTTTAAGAGCGCAGGCTAGAATTAGGTGGCAGGTGAAGGGAAAGGCAGGCAAACATTTCTAGAGTAGTAGAAAAGGGCAAGAGTCCAGTAGCACCTTAAAGACTAGCAAACATATTTTCTGGCAGGGTATGAGCTTTCCTGAGCCACAGCTCACTTCTTCAGATACAGCTAGAATGTGAATCCATCTGTCTTTAATTCACAGTGGGTAGCCGTGTTAGTCTGTCTGCAGTAGTAGAAAAGGGCAAGAGTCCAGTAGCACCTTAAAGACTAACAAAAATATTTTCTGGCAGGGTATGAGCTTTCGTGAGCCACAGCTCACTTTATCAGATACAGCTAGAATGTGAATCCATCTGTCTTTAAGTAGAGGAGAGTGAATTCAGACAAGCATTAGTATGTAAATATTAACAGTATGTAAATGTGAATAGCAGGCATGATGGGATTAGGTGTGGTATGCAGAAGAGTCTGTGATGTCCAGGGGAGAGGTGGTTGTGGAGAAATCAGCATTGGTAATGAGCCATGAATGCAAGGTCTTTATTCAGCCCATGCCAATGCATTGACTTTAGTTTGAATATCAACTGTAATTCAGCAGTTTCTCTTTCCAATCTCCCTTTGAAATTCCTTTGTAAGAAGGCTTTGTAACCCGGCTACCCACTGTAAAACATTTCTATGGGATGGAAAGCCTTCTTAGAGATGCCTTACAAAAAGGGAAGTGACAGAGACGAACACTTGCCAGTGATACAAGCTCACCCAGCAACTTATCTGTGGCCGAGCAGGGATTCAAACCAGAATCTCTCAAATCCTCTAAAATAATGGTGCAGGGCACTCCTGTGTATTTTGGGAGACTTTGTGTGTGCCATTTCCTAATAAAGGACTCGCAACAGCCAGTGTTTGGGCTGTGGAAACGTGAATGGATTATTAATAAACATTTCAATGATCAGTGATGTTAAAGTTGTATATTTTTTAATGTACTATGTATTTTAGGTCCTGACCTGGATGGCCCAGGCTAGCCCAATCTTGTCAGACCTTGGAAGCTAAGTGGGGTCAGCCCTGGTTAGTGCTTGGATGGGAGACCGCTCAGGAAGTCCAGGGTTGCTACACAGAGGAAGGAAATGACCAACCACCTCTGTTCTTCTCTGGCCGTAAAAGCTCTACGGGGTTGCCATAAATGCTGCAACTTTGCAGCTCCTTCCGCTCTTATGTTTTAGGCTCTTCCTATGGTCTTGCTGGGTTTTAAAAATTAATGCTGGATTTCTGACAGGTTTTCAGTGGTTGTGATTTTATTGGTATGGTGCTTTTATTTTGTTTAGCTTTGTAAGCTGCCTCAAGCAAGATGGATGGATAGGTGGCATAGAACTCTTCCAAATACATAGATAATATTTCCAGTTAGGCAAATGGGTTTTCTTGTACTGGCTCTTTGTTGATCTCTTGGGCTGAATGGGGAGGTAGGTTGGTTCTTTAATTTTATTTATTTACTTCGTTTATAAACTGCCTTATTCCCCAATGAGGACCCCAAACAGCTTACATTGTATCCCTCTCCTCCATTTTATTCTCACAACAACCCTGTGAGGTAGATCTAGCTGAGACTGTATGACTGGCTCATGGTCATTCAAGGTCTGTGGCAGAGTGAGGATTCAAACAAGGATCTCCCAAATCCTAGTCTGACACTTTAACTACTACACACCACTGTCTCTCTTATAAAAGGTTGCTGCCACCTGGAGAAGAAGAATAGGGGTGGTGGTGAAGGGAAAGCAGAGATTAGAAGGCCAGACATCTTGGTGAAAAGGAAAAAAGGAAGAGTAGAAGAAGAAAAAGAGTTGGTTTTCACCTTCTTTTCTCTACAGTAAAAAGCCTCAAAGTGGCTTACAGTCACCTTCCCTCTCCTCCCGCCCCCCGCAACAGGTACCTTGTGAGGTAGGTGGGGTCTGAGAGAGTTCGAAGGGAACTGTGACTAGCCCAAGGTAACCCAGCAGACTTCATATGGAGAACTGTAGAAACAAACCTGGTTCGCCAGATTAGAGGCTGCCACTCTTAACCACTATACCACACTGGTATCTGTTTAGCACACCCTGTTTGGGCATTTCTAGATCAAACCCAGTTTCTTGGACCCAACCAGGAAGACAGATTCAAATTCTGCAAAGAAGAATACTACTAAATGTCTGTGAAGTTAAAAAATCTTTCCTTCTCCTTTTTCTCCCTTACAGCCCGTGGAAGAGCACTGAGATCACATTCCAGATTCTTTCCTCTTTGGGGTGGAGTGGAAAGGGTTGCGATGGATCCTGCTCAGGTAAGGAATGAATTATCGGGGAAGTATATGTGGAACACCTCAGGCTCCTCTTCCTTGTGTACAGGACTTGAGTGAGTCTCTCTTTTGTGAGTGTGTGTGTAAAATGTCATCAAGTTGCAGCCAGTCTATGGCAACCTTGTAGTCTCACCATAGATTTGTACAAGGGCAGTATGATAGCATCAGTTTTATTATCTGTTCCTTGTCTAATTATAGCCAGCATGGAATTTGCCTTTTTTACAGCAGCCACACACTGGGTTGACATTTCCCCCCTTCCTACAGTAACACTGACGAAGTGAGCTCTGACTCACAAACACTTCTGCCTGGAGTAAACGTTGTTAATCCTTAGGGTGCCCTTGGACTCCTGTTTTATTTTGCTGCAAAATACTAACTTGGCTATCCCTCTAGGATGGTCTTTTTCCTTTGCTTCTGTAGTGACAAATAATCAAAGCTGCCTGTTGACCATCTGTCAGGACAGAAGATTAGGGAGGCCAGGCAACTAGTTAGTTACATAGTCAATGGTGGTGAAAGTGCTGTCAAGTTGCAGCTGATTTAGGGCAATCCTGCAGGGATTTCAAGGCAAGAGGTGTTCAGAGGTGGTTTGCCATTGCATGCCTCTGCATAGCAACCCTGGACTTCCTTGGTAGTCTCCCATCCAAGCACAAAGTAGGGCTGACTCTGCTTAGCTTCTGAGATCTGACTTGATCGAGCTAGCCTGAGCCATCCAGTCAATATAATCATTAGACTGCCTACTATTTGAATGTGGCTGCTTCCTGCTCAATATTCCTTGAAGTGGCATTTGGGTGTGTGTGTGGCTAACAGCACTGGCTGGAGAGCCAGGCAGAGCTCCTTGTTTCTTGGTTCTGTAAGAGTCACGGTCACACAACAGCACCTTCCTTAACAAAGCTCTGATAAATGCCCTGCAGCCCTCTTCTACTTCTCTCCCTTCCCAATTCACGCACAAAGCTGAGCTGCTCATATGGGTCGGTTGCTTGGCTTCAGAATAGGGTTGCCAGGTCTCTCTCGGCAACCATTGGGAGCTTTTGGAAGGTAGGTACAGGGGGTAGCGATCCGCAGCCCTGCACAATGGCCCCAGAAGCACCAGCATTGCACTGGAGGCATGCTCTAGCACTTGCTCCAAAACTCTATGGTTTCCATACAGTTTTGGGGAGAATGATAGAACATCCCCTCTGTGTGATGCCGGTACTTCCGCATCATGCCGGAAATGTTGTCAGCACACAAGAATGCAGATACCCCCCCCACACACACACACACTTTTTGGCTGCCCTGCTTCTCCCAGCCAAACAGCTGAGTGTTGGTGGGCAGAGGCAGGAAGCACTGGGAGATTGCCTGCCATTAGTAGGGTTACCTGGGACCCCTACTTCAGAAAGAAAATGGAGGTGGGCAAAACACTGTTACAGAGGCGCAGGTCTAGAATTGCCAGCTAGGCTGGATTTTGTGTGGAGCTCATGGCTTACAGAGGTTTAGTAAAATTATTGATGGGGTGGAGAAAGTGGACAGAGAACTTTTTCTCCTTCTCTGTTAATAGTAGAAATCAGGGGCACCCAATGAAGCTAGTAGATTCAGGATGGACCAAAGGAAATACTACAAGGAGTGACTAAAAGGTGGAATTTGCTGCTAGCAGGTGAAGTGATGGCTATAAGCATAGATGGTTTTAAAAGGGGGTTAGGAAGAGTTATGGAGGAAGTCTAATCAGAGGCTACTAGCCATGGTGACTGAAGGGAACCTCCATATCAAGAGGCAATAAATCCCAAAATATCACTGCCAGGGGGTAACATCTGGGAGGGCCTCGACTTCTATTTGCTGTTTGCCCAGCTCTCTGTAGTAAGTGGTTGGGCCACTGCATGAGACAGGATGCTGCCCTAGATGGACCACTGGTCTAATCCAGCAGGGCTCCTCTTCTTTCCTTATCACTCATGGTATTGAATATTAGGAAGGTGCAAGCTTGTGTCTCAAGATATGTTTTCATTCTTATGCCTTTTAAGTCTCCTCCCCCCTTCACCATGTTGTGAATGCAAACACAACTTCATCTTATCTTCTTAATAAAAGGGACAGTGGAAGTAGCCAGGGCCATTTTTGCAAGGTCTGTTTAATTAATTGGTCACTAGCCCTTACCTGGACGGCCCAGGCTAGCCTGATCTCGTCAGATCTCAGAAGCTAAGCAGGGTCAGCCCTGGTTAGTATTTGGATTGGGGACCACCAATGAATACCAGGGTTGCTGTGCAGAGGAAGGCACTGGTAAACCACCTCTGTTAGTCTCTTGCCATAAAACCCCAAAAAGGGGTCGCTGTAAGTCGGCTGCAACTTGAAGGCACTTTACACACACAGAGTTCTGGCACCGCTGTAAAGTTGAATGATGGCAAGGAACCTTTTTGAGTCCATCATTTGTTTCCGCTGAGTGTATTCTGTGATAACACATGAACACATGAAGCTGCCTTATACTGAATCAGACCCTTCGTCCATCAAAGTCAGTATTGTCTACTCAGACTGGCAGCGGCTCTCCAAGGTCTCAGGCAGAGAGGTCTTTCACATCACCTACTCGCCTAATCCCTTTAACTGAAGATGCCAGGGATTGAACCTGGGACCTTTTGCATGCCAAGCAGATGCTCTACCTCTGAGCCACAGCCTCACAGTATGTGTTTGTAGAGTGGTTCACTGGTTTTGATCCTGTTACGTATATGATTTATATAACTTTATGGCCTGCCTTGTGCTGCTCTGAGAGAAAGGCCGATTTAAAAATCCTTAAATAAATGCAGGCTGGTTTCCAACACCACCTAGCTGAGCATTGAGACTGAGCTCTCTCAGCTGAACGCCCGCCTGCTTCCTTGTTTCAGACCCCTTCTCAATCCAAACATTGTTTGTGAATTCAATGCTAAAAGCAGGTCCCCAAATACCCCAACACTGACGAGGAAACTTTCCCTCTGCAAGAAAATGAGTCTGGACATAATCATAATTGTGTGCCATCAAGTTGCAACTGACTCATAGCGACCCCAGCACCATGGGGTATTCAAGGCAAGAAATGAGCAGAGGTGGTTACCATTGCCTTCCGCTGCATAGCAACCCCAGTCTTCCTTGGTCTCCCATCCAAGTGCTAATTTAGGCCTTACCCTCCAAGATCCAATGAGATCAGGCTGGGATGGACATGCTCATGGGTATTTTGTCCTTAGATTCCTTTTTTTGAAAGGCTTATTTTCCTGTGGGGAAAAAAAACTCTGCAGATGCTCAAAGACAATCAGCTCAGGACAGGTAGAGGGGAAAAAATATTTGACGAGGTTCCTTCACAGCCTCTGGCCCAATATTTAGGGGAGGGGGTGTGGCTCGAGAGGAGAGCATCTGCTTTGCACTCAGAGGGTCCCAGGTTCAATCCCTGGCATCTCCAGCTAAAGAAGGGCCACGCAGTGGGTGATGTGAAAGGCCTCTACTAAAGGCCTTGGAGAGCTGCCATCAGTCTGAGTAGACAAGACTGACCCTGATAGACCGGTGGTCTGATTAAGTATACAGCTGCTTCATGCGGGCATATGAGATTGAGATTTGACAAATGGGCTGGCCAGGTTTCCCTTTTAGTTGGATAAATGCCGACCCGCCATGAAGCCTTGATCCCGCAGGGAAATATCCAGTTACCTCCCCTTTTCACCTTTCAGGTGGTGAGCAGAAGTCTGTGTGTTGAGAGGGGGATTATTTGGAATGATAAATAATGTGGTTTCTTCTCCCCCTCTCCCAAAAGCTGGTGACCTTTGAGGAGGTGGCTGTGTGTTTCACCAAGGGAGGACTGGCTCTGCCAAACTTGAACCAAAGCACTCTTCACAGGAATGTGACGGGAAATGCTGAGGATGTGTCATCTCTTGGTATGGTTCCTTTTGCTCCTATTCAATATTTGACAAGGGTTTTTATTGTTGCTGTTGCTATTACTGTCAGGGTTCATAAGATCCTAAGAAAAGCCATGGTGGATCAGACCAAGGCCCATCAAGTCTGTTCACACAGTGGCCAACCAGGTGCCTCTAAGAAGCCCGCAAACAAGAGACTGCATCAGCACCTAATATAATAGGCATGCTCCTCTGATACTAAAGAGAATAGGTGTGCATCATGACTAGTATTCCACAGACCGGCCTGCTGTGCCCTGCTCTTGAAGCCTAGACCTTGGTTTGACTGGACCCATTTTACAAAAAAAGTTCAAAATCCAATTTTGGGGAGATGAAAATCTTGCGAAGTCGGTCGCTTATCATGTTTGAGATCACAAGTGGAGACAAGACCTGTTACTCCTAAGTACATTTTATTTACTTATTAAAGAACTTCCCCACTTGAGGAGGTCTACAGTAAAAACAAATATTAGCCCTAATTCTATACCTGAAATTCAAAAACGGTGTCATATCATTGGTTCTTGTAGGTTATCCGGGCTGTGTAACCATGGTCTTGGTATTTTCTTTCCTGACGTTTCGCCAGCAGCTGTGGCCGGCATCTTCAGAGGAGGAACACTGAAGGACAGTGTCTCTCAGTGTCAAGTGTGTAGGAAGAGTAATATATAGTCAGAAAGGGGTTGGGTTTGAGCTGAATCATTGTCCTGCAAAAAGTATCCAAGGTAATGTGCTAACCATTGTCCTGTAAGTATCAAGATAATGTGCTAATGAGGGTGTGGTATGTTAATATGGAACCATTGTATCCTGAAGTGATCTGTTAATGTGTGAAATCCAAAGCTAATCCGCATGGCTGTTGTTGACTGTAGTCTTTGTTAGTCTTTGTTAGGTTTTCAGGACAGGAAGCCAAGCCTTATTCATTCTTAAACTCTCTTCTTTTCTGTTAAAGTTGTGCTGATGTTTTTTTTTTTGCATTTCCCCCCGGAAAGGGAGCTTTATCCTAGGCTAAAACAACATGGAACATTCTATATTAACATATTACTCACATCCCGCCATTGGGAGAACTGACCATTGATTCCTACTGTCTGCTTCCTATTTTTCAGCCAGCTCTCGATCCATAAGAGGACTTGTCCTCTTATCCCATGACTATGAAGTTTGCTTAGCAGTTTTTGGTGGGGGACTTTGTCAAAAGCTTTTTGTTATCCTATGTCTCTGAAGCAGTTTACAGAAGATACTATATTCCAGGTCACAGACATGCACGTCTTGAGACCACTCCAATGAGACCACCTCTTAAGTGGCCAAATTCTATGCTGAGACCTTGTCCACAAGAAAGCAGATATTCCAAACATTTTAATAATGTTTACGTATAATTAATTTCAGCCCAATAAGGTTATTAATTTTAATCTCTGTATATTAATTTTATATTTTAATGTAAATTGTGCTGCTAAACTGATGTTGACTGATCGTGTGATCATAATAAATGTTGATTGACATGTCTTGAGAACATCCAGCTACCTGAGATTCAATTTACTTCTCTATTTTGGCCTTCCAGTGGAATTTGAAGACCTGTTTATTCCAGAAGGCCTTTGGCATACTGGTTGTTGCCATTCTAATTTCTTTCTACGGGTGGTGCTGGTTTGATATTCGTTAAGGTGATTCCACAGTTTTATATCAACTGTGACTGCTTCTGATCTGATAGCTGCTTGCTTGAGTTATGCTGTGATTTTTTTAAAAACTGTTTCAGATGGGCATGTTTTCTGTTTGTGATTTAGTGTAAGCTATTTGGGGAGGGTTTTTCCCCTTTTTTTGGAAACAAAGGTGGGGTGAAACAAACAAAATGCCTACTAAATTTGTCAAAAACTCTAAGAATTCAGAGAGAGGCCTTCCCTCACCCCACTAGTTAATTCTCCAAGTGAATCTAACTAAGTGAGCTTTGACCCATGAAAGTTTATACCCAGGTCTCTAAGGTGCTACTGGGCTCAAATTTTGTTCTCTATAGCTATGTGAAGGTTTGTTCTCTATAGCTATCAAAGCTGCCTCTTTCCTATGGAAAGGTTGGAAATTAAACCGAAAGAGGGTGAGGAACCACAATCCACAATCTCCGCAGCAGTTAATTCAGTTTTATCAGAGGCCCCATGTTTTCTTTCAATAGCATTCTTAATCAGGATTCTCTCTTTATTTCAGCAGCTGATAGACAAGACAGTGAGGACTCAAGAATGCCCCATGAAGCTTCATCAGAAATGATCAAGGTAGAAGGAGAAGAAGAGGCCCTTGGGAATCAAGAGGAATTGAGAAAGCTGAAGGAAAGCCAAGCCCAAAACTGGAACATTATTGACCTTGGGGTTGATGTCCAGGCCGTTGGGATATCAGTCCAACAGGAAAATCACAAGGAAACAAGAATTGAGTGCCTAGTATGTGGGAAGACATTCAGTTCTAAATCAAACCTTAATACACATTTCAGAATCCACACTACGGAGAAACCATATAAGTGTTTGGAATGTGAAAAGAGCTTTAGTGACAGCCGCAGCCTTACTTTGCATCAAAGAATCCACACAGGAGAGAAACCCTATAAATGTTTGGAGTGTGGAAAGAGCTTCAGCCGCAGCACAACCCTTTCAACACATCAGAGAATCCACAGGGGTGAGAAACCATACAAATGCCTGGAGTGTGGAAAAAGCTTCAGTGATAGCACCAGCTTAAGTTCCCATCAAAGAATCCACACAGGGGAGAAACCCTTTCACTGCTTGGTGTGTGGAAAGAGTTTTCCTTACAGTGCAAGCCTTACTACACATCAAAGAATTCACACAGGAGAGAAACCATATAAATGCCAGGAGTGTGGAAAAGGCTTCAGTGATAGCACAAGTCTCAGTAGACATCAAAGAATTCACACAGGAGAGAAACCATATAAATGCCTGGAGTGTGGAAAAAGCTTCAGTGATAGCACAAACCTTCATTCACATCAGAGAACTCACACAGGGGAGAAACCGTATAAATGCTTGCAGTGTGGAAAATGCTTTGCTTACAGTGCGACCCTTAGCAGACATCAGAGAATCCACACAGGAGAGAAGCCGTATAAATGCTTGGAGTGTGGAACGAGCTGCCGTGATAATGCAAGTCTTCGTTCACACCAACGGATACACACAGGTGAAAAACCATTTAAATGTCTAGAGTGTGGAAAGTGTTTTAGTCGGAGTGAACACCTTACTTCACATCAGAGAGTGCATACAGGAGAAAAACCGTACAAATGCCAGGAATGCGGAATGAGCTTCAGTCACAGCTCAGCTCTCACTTCACATCAGAGAAACCACTCTGGGGACAAGCCCTATAAATGCCAGGAGTGTGGGAAGGGCTTCAGTCACAGCTCAGTCCTTACTTCACATCAGAGAAGCCACTCAGGGGACAAGCCATATAAATGCCTGGAGTGTGGAGAGAGTTTCAGTCACAGAGCGTACCTTAGTTCACATGAAAGAATTCACAAGCCGGAGAAACCATTTAAATGCTTGGAATGTGGAATGAGCTTTAGTCAGAGCCCAAGTTTTATTAGACATAAAAGGATCCACACAGGGGAGAAACCCTATAAATGCCTAGAGTGTGGAAAGAGCTTCAGTGTAAGCTCCAGTCTTACTTCCCATCGAAGAATGCATACTGGGGAGAAACCATTTAAATGCTTGGCATGTGGCATGAGCTTCAGCCAGAATTCAAACCTTAATTTACATCAGAGAATCCATTCGGGGGACAAGCCATACAAATGCCTTCAGTGTGGGAAAAGCTTCAGCAATAGCACGCGCCTTAATTCCCATGAAAGAATCCACACTGGGGAGAAACCTTTTAAATGTTTGGAATGTGGAAAGCGCTTTAGGTGGAGCAAAGTCCTTACTAGGCATCAAAGAATCCACACCGGAGAGAAGCCCTTTAAATGCCTGGAGTGTGGAAAGAGCTTTGGGAGAAGCACGGACCTTTCTTCACATCAGAGGTTCCATACAGGAGAGAAACCATATAAATGTCTAAAATGTGGAAAGAGCTTCATGTGGAGCTCACACTTTACTGCCCATCGCCGAATGCATGCAGAAGAGAAACCATAATATAGTCAGTATGATAGAAGATACATAGATTGTATACATTACTAGCTGGGAAAGACCTTTGGTGAGCACTCAGGCCTTACTAAATGCTAAGAAACCCGCTAGCAGAGAAACTGTAAACATACTCCATGTGTATTATGAAGATTTTGTGATCAATCTGGTGTCATAGTGTTTGTAGTTTTTTTTGTTTGTAAGCCAGCTACAATGGTGGGATGCCATGTATGAAAATTAAAAGAATACAGGTTAGTGCTGCCACTGAGTTCAGTAAAAATCCAAAAAAGACAGACAGAGCAATCGTGGTCTCCAATTGTCTTATTTATCTTCTATTTCAGAAGCATACCCAGTTTTTGGAATGTGAAGGCAAAAGAACATTTGGTTGCTGTGGGGAAAAATGTAATTTATTCCACGTGACAATCCATATATGTTTCATCTATGCTTGGTCAAGGGTCATCTGTAAAAAAATATAAAAGTTAACCAATTCTCAAGAATGATACACATGAGGTCATGACACTCCAAGTATAATATGGTTTATAATGCTCATGGGGAAAATATTGTTTAGGGTAGTTAGAACAAAATAGGACTGTGAAGAGCTCCAAAAGGATCTCTTCAAACTGGAGGAATGGGCATTAAAATGGCAAATGAAATTCAATGTGAGCAAGTGCAAAGTGATGCTCACTGGGGCAAAAAATCCCAACTTCACATATACACTAATGGGATATGTGCTGGCAGCAACAAACCAAGAAAGGGATCTTGGGGTGGTCGTGGATAGCTCAATGAAGATGTCAACCCAGTGTGCGGCTGCTGTGAAAAAAGCAAATTCCATGCTGTCCATAATTAGACAAGGAATAGAGAATAAAACTGCTGCTATCATACTAGGTAAAAGGTAACGTTCCCCTGTGCAAGCAGCGGGTCATTCCTGACCCATGGGGTGAAGTCACATTCCAACGTTTTCTAGGCAGACTTTGTTTACAGGGTGGTTTGCCAGTGCCTTCCCCAATCATCTTCCCTTTACCCCCAGCAAGTTGGGTACTCATTTTACCGACCTTGGAAGGATGGATGGCTGAGTCAACCTTGAGCCAGCTACCTGATACCAACTTCTGTTGGGATTGAACTCAGGTCGATCCCTTGATCGTAAGCAAAGCTTGGACTGCAGTACTGCGGCTTAGCACTCTGCGCCACGGAGCTCATATCATGCTATCATACTGCTCTTGTACAAATCTATGGTGAGTCCACACTTGGTATACTGTGTACAGTTCTGGTCACCACACCTCAAAAAGGATATTGCAGAGCTTGAGAAGGTGCAGAAACGAGCAACCAAAATGATCAGGGGACTAGAGGAACTGCCCTATGAGGAGCAATTAAAACGCTTAGGGCTGTTTAGCTTGGAAAGAAGGTGGTTAAGGGGAGACATGATAGAGGTCTATAAAATTATGCACAGTATGGAGAGTGGACAGGGAGAAGCTTTCCTTCTTTCATAATACTAGAACGCAGGGTCATCTGCTGAAGCTGGAAGGTGAGAGATTCAAAACAGATAAAAGGAATTGAGCGGGTGTAGAGGAGAGTGACGAAGATGATAAGGGGCCTGGAGACCAAGCCCTGTGAGGAAAGGTTAAGGGAGTTGGGAATGTTTAGTCTGGAGAAGAGAAAATTGAGGGGGGACATGTTGGCAGCAGAGGATAGGACTCACAATAATGGGTTTAAATTGAGATACTGGCTGGATATTAGGGAAAAAATTTTTTACAGTAAGAGTTGTTTGACAGTAGAATCAGCTACCTAGGGTGGTGGTGAGCTCCCCCTCACTGGCAGTCTTTAAGCAGAGGCTGGACAAATACTTGTCAGGGATGCTCTAGGCTGATCTTGCACTGAGCAGAGGGGTTGGACTAGATGGCCTGTATGGCCCCTTCCAACTCTTTGATTCTATAAGTATTTTTTCACACAACACATAGTTAAATTATGGAACTCCCTGCCCCAGGATGTGGTGATGGCTGCCAACTTGGAAGGCTTTAAGAAGGGAGCGGACATGTTCATAGAGGAGAGGGATATTCATGGCTACTAGTTAAAATGGATACTAGTCATGATGCATACCTGTTCTCTCCAGGATCAGGGGAGCATGCCTATTATATTAGGTGCTTTGGAACACAGGCAGGATAATGCTGCTGCAGTTGTCCTGTTTTTGGGCTTCCTAGAGGCACCTGGTTGGCCACTGTGTGAACAGACTGCTGGACTTGATGGACCTTGGTCTGATCCAGCATGGCCTTTCTTATATTCTAATGTGCCATTATGTTCTTAAGTGCCATCAAGTCAATTCTGACTCATAGTGACCCCCATGAATTAATGACCTCCAAAACGTCCTATCATTAACGGCCTTGCTCAGATCTTGCAAACTGAGGGCCGTGGCTTCTTTGATTGAGTCAATCCATCTCCTGTTGCGTCTTCCCTCTACCTTCAATTTTTCCTAGTATGATTGTCTTTCCCAATGACTATTGTCTTTTTCACAATGTAACCAAAGTACGAAAGCCTCAGTCTAGCTGTCATAGCTTCTAGGGAAAGTTCAGGTTTGATTTGATCGAGAACCGACTTATTTGCCTTTTTGACAGTCCACAGTATCCGTACAACTCCTCCAACACCACATTTCAGATGAATCAACTATCTTCCTGTCAGCTTTCATCATTGTTCAACTTATAGTAATGGAGAATACTGTGGTCTCCAGTGACACATGCTTACATTTCAGGATCTTTTCTAGCTCTTTTGTGGCTGCCCTTCCCAATCTCAATCTTCTTCTGATTTCTTGGTTGCAGTCTCCCTTTTGGATGATGAATGAGACAAGCAGTAGGACATCTTTAACAATTTCAATTGCTTTATTGTCAGTCTTCAAGTTGTGTAATTACCCAGTAGTCATTACTTTTATCTTTTTGCTATTCACCTGTAATCCGGCTTTGGAACCTTCAGTTTTAACCTTTAATGGTTTTATGCCCCACTCCTCCACATTAACCTGGAGAACTGGGTTCGGTTCCCCACTCCTCCACATAAAGCCTGCTGGGTGACCTTGGGCCAGTCACAGTTCTCTCAGTACTCTCTCAGCCCCCACCTACCTCACAAGGTGCCTATTGTGTGGAGAGGAAGGGATTGTGATTTTAAGCCGCTTTGAGGCTCCTTAAGGTAGAGGAAGGTGGCATGTAAAAACCAACTCTTCTTTCTGAACAATGTAAGAAATGTAGCTGATAGGTTGATGTCCTAATAGCCAGAAGCTGGTGCGTATTGAATAAATCAATTTCATTTGCCTCACAGGTTCATTTTCTGAAAACACATTATAAAATGTACATTGAATCATAAACGTCCTTAAACAAAGGGACAGACTAGCCTCACAGATACACATAGGTTAGGAAGTGGAATATAGCTAACCTGTAGAATAGCATTGCCAGGAAGTTCCCACATCAGTTGAGCTTCAAAGAAAAGAAACTGAGCTGGGCATGGTTTTTATCTCATGTGGGGAGGAGGTAGTTGTGAAGTTCCCGCATTGTGCAGGGGGTTGGACTAGATGACCCTGGAGGTCCCTTCCAGCTCTATGATTCTATGAGCGATAGCAAACCTAAACTTTCATTTAATCCATCAGGGCCAAGAGCTTTAGTCTCAAAATGTGTGAGATGTATTTTAGAGGATACATGTGTGTATCATTCTTGAGACTTGGTTAAATATAAATAAGAATATATATTCTTACAAATCCCCACTGATGAAGCATAGGGAAAACATGTAGGGATTTTCAAGCTGAATACATTATACTTCACACTGTACCAATCGTTCTTTTGCTTGTTCTTGTTCTGGTCATTGGTACAGCCCTCTTTTTCTTTGCTCCTGCCTTTGGAACGCACATGCAGTTGGCCCTCCTGGGAAGGAGGGCCAATAGGTTTGGTCTTAAATATTCAAGTCTTTCTCAAGAATCTGCTTTTGTTTGCTCTCAATGTAGAATAAACTCTTTGCGTTCTCTTCCTCGCTTCTATGGGGAAACAATCCCAAAGTACCTTTGAGCCATTCCTCTGTTGGAAGAAGAGCTGATGATGCTTCTGTCCTGTGTTACCTGTTCTCCATTTTGAAGGAGAAGAGTTGGTTTTTATATGCCAGCTTTTCTCCACCACTTAAGGAAGAATCAAACTTGCTTACAATCACCTTCCCTTCCCCTCCCCACAACAGACACCCTGTGAGGTAGGTGGGGTTGAGAAAGTGTGCCTAGCCCAAGGTCACCCAGCTGGCTTAATGCGTAGGAGAGGGGAAACAAATCCAGTTCACCAGATTAGCCTCCGCTGCTCATGTGGAGGAGTGGGGAATCGAACCCGGTTTTCCAAATCAGAGTCCACCGCTCCAAATCACCGCTCTTAACCACTATACCATGATGGCTCTGAACACAAAACAGAGGCTACATGTGCTTAATTAAGTAGAGCAATGGGATTCAAGCCACTTTAACTCAAAATGGAAGGTGGTGAAGCTCTTTTTGTTATAAATATTTCAGAGTCTGCCTTCAGATTGTTTAAAAAAAGGATACATGATCTCAGTGCAAGTTAACAAAGGTTGCCAGTTCTCATTAAAGAGGTGGCGTTTTTGTTTGCTTTTCTTTGTTCTCGTAGAGTAAGTCAGTTGAGCTAAAATGATTTAGTTGCACATTTCTTTTTCCCGTTCTTCTGTGGTGGGTATTTCTTTGGGCCTCCAGGTGTTTTACGTGTTTAACCCTTGCTATTGTAATACTGACCAGAAATAAATCTTGGTAGAAGCTATGTTACTTGTGCAAGTTGATAGTCCAGCAATGCAATCCTAAACCGATTGCTCTGTCAATATCTTTGTTAGCTTGTAAGTAGTGTATCCGATATTAGACCAATGTTACTTTTCAAATGGCATGTACAAAGTTTCTAATTCCTTCTTGTTTCTCTGGTGTGTTGGCTAATAAGGACCTGTGACTTCAGACAACCGTGAAGGTGCTAAAGACCATTGTCATAATCCTCTTGCAGTTCTTCTTTAATTTAGTGACAAGATAAAAGTTGTAACTGTATTTCGAAATGTTTCCAAAGGTCTTGAAATGTTTTGTACTCTCCCCTTTCTGTGCCCATTTACCACGAAGTTCATTGCTCACTCCATGTTGTAATAAAGATGTACAGTTTTTGTGACTTAAAGTTCCCTTACTTTGCAGACATTGTTTCCCCCCATAACTGGGACAGTGTGAGGTTCTCCAGCCAGCCTGGGCAATTCCCAAAAAGCCACACGCTCAGACAGTCCAATCAGAAGCAGGTAAACTTTATTGAAGAAGCATCAGGTATAGCTAGGCACGCTTACAGGTTCAAAGCCACTAATGGCGGGACATTGCTCAGAGCATACCTTAAAACATAACCACACCACATGACAGATCCGTTATCAGGCATATTGGGATAAATTGGCAAAAATGGATTTTACAGCTATAGTTAATGAATTATAGATTAATGTGTTTTTAATAAATGAATATTATAATAGATTTTTAAATACTGTCATAACACCACTCCGGGAGTCCAAGGGTGGAGGGCACAAAGGTGGGTGGTGGAGATTTGGGCACTATATTTTATGAAGTGTAACATACATTGTATTTGTACTGGATGTAATAGTGCTCTCTGTGTGATTTTGTATTTTTTTTTGTTTGTATTGTATTATGATTTTATTTTTGTTTATTTTTTGTGTAATTATAAAAAAGCAATAAAAATTATATTAAAAAAAAAACAGATCCGTTACCAGGCAAAACTACAAGTATGACTTCAGCGCAGGTGCACCCCTAACAAGCTTGGGAAAGAACTGATAGCAGCATCTGAGGGAGAAGCGAAGCAAAACATCCTACAGCTCGTAAGCGTGCTCAAGGTCGAGGCACAGGGAGGGGGACATAGGAAGAGTGAGAACAGCAACAGGCAATAGCCAGACCCCGGGGGTGGGGGGGCATAGCCTAGCACAGTGGTGGCGAACCTATGGCACGCGTGCCAGAGGTGGCACTCAGAGCCCTCTCTGTGGGCACGCGAGCCGTCACCCCAGCACAGAGTTTGCCTGAGTTCGTTCCCCCAGCTGAGGAGGCTGGGGACCAGCTTCTCCTCTGGGAAGCTCCGGACTCCTTCCCAGTGCCTTCTCCACAGTCGCCGGCTGCGCGCTCCGGAAGTGAAGGCAGTGATGAGCCTTCTGCCGAGGACTGGAAATGGTGGAGCCGGGACGGGGCTGAACCGGGAGTGGGTTGCCTGGGCGGCCGTCTGCGGCAGGCTGGTTGGTGACTGCAGCGCAGGGGGTTGGTGGTGAGGGCCGAACGGGGGCCCGCCTGGCGTTTGTGCTGGAGCCAAGCCCTTCGCTTAGCTCAGGTTTCCACTCTGCTCGTTCATGCAACCGAAAGTGCCTCTGAGCGCGTGCAGAGGGCTGTCCCCACCATCAGCCCCCCTGCATAACAGTCTTTTTTAATTCGTATGAAGATAACTGTTGGAAAAAGAACCAAACTGAAGGGATGGGGGATATGCTCCAGCTGCTTTCGTTTCCCCGCTCGGCTGCCCATGCAGGGTTGCCAATACATAATTGAAAACATCCAGGTAGTAGCAGGAGATCTGCTATTTCAGTTCCCCTGGAGAAAATGGCCGCTTTGGCAATTGGACTCTATGGCATTGAAGTCCCTCCCCAAACCCCACCATCCTCAGGCTCCGCCCCAAACACCTCCCGCAGGTGGCAAAGAGGGACCTGGCAACCCCTAGCCCCATGTGGACTTCTAGCTGTGTTGGCACTTTGCGATAAATAAGTGGGTTTTGGGTTTCAGTTTGGGCCCTCGGTCTCTAAAAGGTTCGCCATCACTGGCCTAGCACATACGAACGCCTAAACCAAAGACACAATCAAAGACCTGACCTGACCGCTTGTACGGGTCAGAGCAAGCACAGAACCAGAGAATCACCCAGGTCCGGACAGACAGGATACTCAGCAACCAACTCTGACTGGAATGATACTTGTAGTCAAAAAGGGCCAGAGTCCAGTAGCACCTTAAAGACTAACAAAAATATTTTCTGGTAGGGGATGAGCTTTCGTGAGCCACAGCTCACAGTGGAATGATACTTGAAAGTGAGTGGGGGCTCACCACCTCCCTAGATAACTGATTCCACTGTTGAAGAACTCTACACAACACTGGCTTTTGTGGGGTGGTGGTGGTTGAACAGTGGCAATGTCTTGCTTGCTTATCTCAGTATGCACTTTTCTTTGTGGCTTAACGCCACATTTTAGAAGACACAAAGTACAATGAAAATGCAATTATAACTCCCCCCCCCCAAAAAAAAGCTATGTAGCCAGCACTATGTTAAAACCCCTAATGAATAAAACGGCCTTGCAGTGTTTTCTAAAAACAACAAGAGCCAAATCCCTGCCTCCTCAGGAAGCCTGTTCTGTGGGTGAAAGCTACGCCATTGAACGCATTTGTTAGCGGTCTTTCCACTTTACAGGAAATCAAGGCAACTTACAAAGCAAGATATTGTCGAAGGCTTTCACGGTCAGAGTTCATTGGTTCTTGTAGGTTATCCGGGCTGCGGGACCGTGGTCTTGGAATTTTCTTTCCTGACGTTTCACCAGCAACTGTGGCAGGCATCTTCAGAGGAGTCACACTGAAGGACACGAAACGTCAGGAAAGAAAATTCCCAGACCACGGTTACACAGCCCGGATAACCTACAAGAACCAATTACAAAGCGAGCATCAACAATACACAATGAAATGCATTAAATGGGGTTGGCAACCCTAATTGCACCCCACCTTGGTCCCCCCCAACCCCTGCCACCCCAACCCCTGCCACCCCAGGCACCCCCGCCAAATTTCTGGAATTTCCCAACCCGGCGTGGGGCATCCATCCCCCAGCTCCCCTTCCTTTATTCCGCCTGGGTCTGTGTGTGTGTGTGTGTTAAGTGCCGTCAAGTCGCTTCCGACTCATGGCGACCCTATGAATGAAAGTCCTCCAAAATGTCCTATCTTTGACAGCCTTGCTCAGATCTTGCAAATTGAAGGCTGTGGCTTCCTTTATTGAGTCCATCCATCTCTTGTTGGGTCTTCCTCTTTTCCTGCTGCCCTCAACTTTTCCTATCATGACGGTCTTTTCCAGTAACTCTTGTCGTCTCATGACGTGACCAAAATACGATAGCCTCAGTTTAGTCATTTTAGCTTCTAGGGTCAGTTCAGGCTTGATTTGATCTAGAACCCACTGATTTGTTTTTTTGGCAGTCCACGGAATCCGTAACACTCTTCTCCAACACCACATTTCAAAGGAATCTATTTTCTTCCTATCAGCTTTCTTCACTGTCCAGCTTTCACACCCATACATAGTAATAGGGAATACGATGGCATGAATTAATCTAGTCTTGGTGGCCAGAGTCACATCCTTACACTTCAAAATCTTTTCTAGCTCCTTCATGGCTGCCCTTCCCAGTCTCAATCTCCTTCTGATTTCTTGGCTGCAGTCTCCCTTTTGGTTGATGGTGGAGCCAAGGAATAGAAAGTCTTGAACAATTACAAAGCAAGCATCAACAATACACAATGAAATGCATTAAATGGGGTTGGCAACCCTAATTGCACCCCACCTTGGTCCCCCCCAACCCCTGCCACCCCAGGCACCCCCGCCAAATCTCTGGAATTCCCCAACCCGGCGTGGGGCATCCATCCCCCAGCTCCTCTTCCTTTATTCCGCCTGGGTCTGGTTGCGGCTAAAAACTACATTTCCCAGAAGGCACTGCGGGGACCAACCTCACCTGTTCTCGGTGTCCGGAGGGCGGGTTTTCCCCGGAGCGGGAGACAGAGGTCTGGAGACCATGGAGGGAGGATCGGGCTCCTGCGCGGCTGCGGGGAAGGTGGGTGGCAGGTTTCCTAAAGCGGATCTTGGGCGAGATTGGGGAGGAAGAGAGAGGAAACAGTCCTGCAACGGGGTGCCGGATTGTTTAAATGGGGTGCAACGGAGCTCTTTGTTTTTGCAATGGGGTGCAAGTTTGCTCCAGTGGAGGAGCAGCGGAGCCCAGCGTTTTTGCAATGGGGTGCAAGATTGCTCCAATGGAGGAGCAACGGAGCCCAGCGTTTCTGCAATGGGGTGCAAGATTGCTCCAGTGGAGGAGCAACGGAGCCCAGCGTTTTTGCAATGGGGTGCAAGATTGCTCCAGTGGAGGAGCAACGGAGCCCAGCGTTTCTGCACTGGGATGCAAGATTGCTCCAATGGAGGAGCAACGGAGCCCAGCGCTTCTGCAATGGGGTGCAAGATTGCTCCAATGGAGGAGCAACGGAGCCCAGCGTTTCTGCAATGGAGCTGGACGGAGGGATCATGGAGAGAGGGGTGGGGGGCTTCCCTGGGCAAGACCTGGGGGTGGAGGTGGTGATGGTGTTTCCCCCCCACTCGAACGTGCTCCAAGCCACCAGCCCTGCGTTTATTCTGTCCTTGGCACCCAGGCCAGGGGTCCCCCCCCCAACCCTTTTGAGCCCTCTGGCCAAGTTGGGAGTACTGACACATCATGGTGGGCGCAGCAGCAAAGTGGCAGCTGCAGGAGGCAGAGCCAGCCACAAATTGGCTACCACGGCTTAACTTCAGTCGCGCAGTGGAGATCCTTGTGCCCCACCGGTCAATCTGCCCCGCCAATCAAATCTCCAATAGTCCATCAGAACCCTTGCAGGGCAGATACCCTACCTTGCTACACCCACTTCCTAAAAACACTTGTCAGGCACCAGAAAAGGGTGTAAGCAGGTACTGTTGGGCCAACAGGCACCATGCTGGGGATCCCTGACCTAGATGGACCCTTGGTCTGATCCAGCAGCCTTCTTTGTCTGTTCTTACTGGGCCACCTTAGCTCACAGTGTTCCTTTCTTTGCACTCTCCACGGGCTAATCCCTAAAGAAGTGTTTGGCCATAGTTTGCTCTTATAGCGGAAGTAGGCTTTGGGTGTCCAGTCATTTGGTCTTTGTGTGAGGAAGTTATTACTTGCATCAGTTTTGTATTTAAATGTTCGTTTGATTGTTTTTTAAAATATCGTCGAAGGCTTTCACGGTCAGAGTTCATTGGTTCTTGTAGGTTATCCGGGCTGTGTAACCGTGGTCTTGGTATTTTCTTTCCTGACGTTTCGCCAGCAGCTGTGGCAGGCATCTTCAGAGGAGTAACACTGAAGGACAGTGTCTCCAGTGTTTTTTAAAATGTTTTTTAAACATTTTAAAAAACAATCTGCCTATTTCTTGGATGTCAATGAAATGGACCCTCTGTGGCCTGACTACAGCAATGGAGAAATAAATGTCCATCTCTGATAAATCAATGGATTGAGGACCTTAGAAGTTTATCAGTATTTAACTGCATGGCATATAGGCGACTACTGCGTATGGACTTATTTTTAGATCTTTGAAAATGTTTTATAGAGACTTAATGGTAGATCTGCCACCATTGTAGTTATTTGTCTCTGTGTGTACTTTTGTTGTTGTTGCTGGGTTTAGAGTTCCCCCTTCTGTTATTTTTCTACTTCTTTTAAATAAAACTAAAAGTATATTATACCTGTCAGGGGCTGGGAAAAAGAACACAATTTTTCTTACCATCGGTTTGAGGTATTGCATTATTTTACTCAATTGACTAGTCAATGGGGTTCTTCTTTCACTCTTAAATGCTCAGAGAAAGGAATAGAAGATCAACTATGCCATATTTTCCTCTTTCAGAGATCACCAGTGTCCTTTGAGGAGGTAGCCGTGTTCTTTATGGAGGAGGAATGGGTTCTGCTGGATCCCAGCCAAAGAAAGCTCTACTGGAAAGTTATGGAGGAAAATTACGAGACTGTGGGCTCAGTGGGTAAGGATCTTTTCCTTTTTACCATGAAGACGGAAGGGAACGGAGAGGCTGGCATCTTCCTTTGGCCCTCTTGAATTTCAGAACATAGTTCTGTTTGCCACAGAAGAAAGAACAGAGCTCCCACAACTGGGGATGAATGTATTGATGCCAGTACATTGATGCTGTGGAGAGAAATGTGTCAATGAGGAGGGCTCTGATTGGGATAGTCAATATCCAGTTAGGTTCCTGCTAGCAAATCCTGGCGGCCCCTGTTTTCTTCTTTTGCCTTTCTACTTTGACATGGAGTGGCTCTCCCACAGTCCTTTGTTTGAGTGACTGAGTCTAATGGGAGGAGGCAAGGAATGGCCTTGTCAATTTGACTGGACCTGAGGAGGGAGGGGCCTTGGCTGAGTGGCAGAGCTCCTTTTCCTTGTAATGTTCTGCTCTTCCATGTCCTGTTCAGAGCAGGGCCCAGTGAGAGCGAAGCTGGGCACAGGGAGGGGCTGTGGCTCATTGGTAGAGCCTCTGCTTGGCATGCAGAAGGTCCCAGGTTCAATCCCCGGCATCTGCAGTTAAAGTTACCAGGCAAGTAGGTGACCTCTACCTGAGACACAGGAGAGCCGCTGCTGGTCTGAGCTGACAATACTGACTTTGGTGGACCAAGGGTCTGATTCAGTAGAACGCAGCTTCATGTGTTCATGCATGTTTCCCCTTTACTGTAGAAGATCAGGGAATCTTAAGAGAATTAATGGAGACCAAGATGGATGGTGGAGGGGGGATCCCTTCTGTCCTCCCTGTTGTGCAGTTCAGGGAATATGCCTGTGGAAGTTTGGAAGAACAAGGAAGTGAGCTTTGGCCTTCTTTGCCCCCACCCGAGACAGGAAATCTCCTACCTTACTGAAACTTGGTGGGATGAGACTCACAACTGGAATATTAGGGTTGAGGGGTACAACTTGTTTAAAAGGAATAGACAAGGAAGTGGGGAGGAGTAGCACTATACTTCAAGGATGTATATAGTGGTGAGAAAATACATGAATCAGCAGGGAAGGTTAGTTGAGATTCTCTGAGTAAAAGTAAAAGGAATAAGAAATAATAGTGATAATATGGTAGGGGTCTGTTATAGACCACCAGGCCAGGCGAAGGACTTGGATGATATACTCAAACCAGATTACAACATTTGCAAAGAGATGGGACATAGAGGTCATGGGAGATTTCAGTTCTTTATTTATTTCTCACAGGGACTCAAGGCAGATTCCACATAGTGATCCACTGCAGTCACAAAAAATGGGACATTCAGTAGCCCAGAGGCACTAGGATTTTAGAAGTCTGGAACCACCAGGAAGAGCTGAAGCATAGCTTAAGAATTCACCTGACACACTGAGTGGTACAGAAATCACTTAAATAGGACCCTGCTTACCAGAAGCCAAACACAGCAGTATAGACCACAGTCCCTAATCATTTATCCAGAGCTAGTTCAGAAAGGAATTTTCCTCCAGACAATATTGGCCCAGAGATCCTGGAGGTTTCTTGCCTTCCTCTGGGCACAGAGTAAGGGCACTTTCACAGAGCCCAAAGAATGCACTTTCAATCCACTTTGAAGGTGGATTGTATTGTGTGAACTGGCAAAATCGACTTGCAAGTGATCGTTAAGGTGCACTGAAAGTGGATTGAAAGTGCATTATTTGGGCTGTGTGAAAATGCCCTAAGAGTCAATGTGGGAATGAGGGGGGAGGCTAGAGTTGTAGATTTCCACCCTCACGTTTCTACATTTCTACCCTCCTTCCCCTGGAAAACAAAGCATGGCTTTTGTTTATTCCACTGCAATCACTCAAAACTCAGCTCCCACAGTCCAGTTGTCCATCTAGCCCAGCATCCTGTTTATATAGTGTCTGCGCTGGAGAGTCAGACAGACTCACTAGAGAGGCCAAGCACTGCTCCTGAAGCTGCCTCCTGGCACTGGTGTTGTGGGGTTTACTGCCTCTGAATATGGAGGTTCACTTCAGTCACTATGGCTAGTAGCCCTATATAAATGCAGTCTTGGGCTGCATCAACAGAAGTAGAGTGTCCGGATCACGCAAAGTGATGGTGTCACTTTACTCTGCTCTGGTTAGACCTCACCTAGAGGACTGTGTTCAGTTTGGGGCACCGCAGTTTAGGAAAGATATAGACAAGCTGGAACATGTCCAGAGGAGGGCAACAAAGATGGTGAGGGGTCTGGAGATCAAGTCCTATGTGGAAAGGTTGAAGGAGCTGGGTATGTTTAGCCTGAAGAGGAGAAGACTGAGAGGGGATATGACAACCATCTTCAAGTATTTGAAGGGCTGTCATATAGAGGAGGGTGCTGAGTTTTTTTCTGTTGCCCCAGAGGGTCGGACCAGAACCAATGGCGTGAAATTAAATCAAAAGAGTTTCCATGTAGACATTAGGAAGAATATTCTAACAGAGCGGTTTCTCAGTGGAACAGGCTTCCTTGGGAGGTGGTAAGCTCTCCTTCCCTGGCCATCTGTCAGCAATGCTGATTCTATGACCTTAAGCAGATATTGAGAGGGAGGGCATCTTGACCATCTTCTGGGCATGGAGTAGGGGTCACTGGGTGTGTGTGGGTGGAGAGGTAGTTGTGAGTTTCCTGCATTGTGCAGGGGGTTGGACTAGATGACCCTGATGGTCCCTTCCAACTCTATGATTCTATGATCTATGTGCTACAGGTCTGACCTGCTTATGCCCCTTGCCAGCCCCATAGCTCATTGTGCTCTTATATTTTGTGATGATTTCTGCCTGCTGCAAACAGGCAGCCTTCACTTCCATTGTTTCCAAGAACAGAGTGATGGAGAAGAGTGAATCCGTGGCAGGATGGTCTGATTCAATTCCTTTCTGGCACTGAGAGTCACATCATCCTGAGGCGGGTGGCCATTTTTTTTTTTTAATTTTTATTATTTTCCATAATATTTCAATCCATCATCCAACAATAAAAAAGTGTTCTTTAACATTTTTTAAAAAACAAATAACATTGTTGATAATACATTATACTTTAAATTAATTGACATTTTGATCTCCCCTTCACCCCCCTTCCATCTAAAAATAAAATGTATACTCTTTTGCATGACAATACTAAACCCAATATTGTATTATCTAATGAAATATTATCATTTCATAAATACATATAGGCTATACTTATATTTCATCAGAACATACATTCCGTTATTAAAAAATTACCTATATGATAATAAACAGATTATAAAAAAGGATTAGATCAGAGTAACCTTTAAACAGTCCCATTTGAAAATCATTTTCACAATAAATTCTCCAAGCCTCCCATACTCCCAAAAACTGTGCATTGTCTTTTTGATTTATCAATGCTGTAAGTTTTAAAATATTGTCGAAGGCTTTCACGGTCAGAGTTCATTGGTTCTCGTAGGTTATCCGGGCTGTGTAACTGTGGTCTTGGAATTTTCTTTCCTGACGTTTCGCCAGCAGCTGTGGCAGGCATCTTCAGAGGAGTAACACTGAAGGACAGTGTGTCCTTCAGTGTGACTCCTCTGAAGATGCCTGCCACAGCTGCTGGCGAAACGTCAGGAAAGAAAATTCCAAGACCACAGTTACACAGCCCGGATAACCTACAAGAACCGCTGTAAGTTTTGCCATTTCCATCAGTTCCAGCATCTTTTGTATCCATTCTTTGTTGTCTGGTATTTCCACCGTATTCCATTTAGCTGCATATATCAATCTTGCTGCAGTGGTAGCATAAATCAAAAATGTTCTTTGGGTAAAAATAGTGTCCGGCACCATACTTAATAGCATAATCTCAGGTGTTTTCGGCACATTTTGCTGTAAAATCAACCTTATTTGATTGTATATCACATCCCAAATTCTTTTGGCTTTTTCACAAGTCCACCACATATGATGAAATGAGCCTATTTCCTTATTACATTTCCGGCGAGTGGCCAGTTTTGAGACACTTGAGTTCTGTGTTCCACCATTAATCGTAGGTTCCAATGCAAGAAGCCCTTGGCTCGGGGTGGGATCTGGGGATTACGATTGCTTCCACGTTTAGCAAAACGTTTAGGGGGCACCTCATTTTCCACTGTGTTCCTGGTTCCACATTATTTCCTTTTTGCTTTTGTGTGGTATAAACCTTCCCCTTAGTGACAAGATGTTCTTAAGGTAACAAAAGGAAAAGTTTTGGGTCTCTTATGTGAGGCAGGTTTTGTATTGAGCCCGAAGAGTACACAGATCACTGAAACGGGGTTTCAGAAAACAGCAAAGATTTATTTATTGATGTACATATGAAGCTGCCCCACTGTCAGCGAGGGCACCTAGCCGTGCCCTGGATAAAAAGTGTCTCGTGGGAAAGTCTCTCCAGTTGGAAGAGAGGTGTTAAGAGCCTGAGGCAAGGAGGCCCCCACATCAAAGCAAGCCTTCCTAGGTGTGATTCGGCCGGAATCCTAACTTCTTTTGAAGTTTGAAAGAACTCTGATGTTTTGCATTTCAAAGCCTTTAAGTGTAATCAATTCTAGTGTGTCTTTCCTATAAAGATGTCCTGTATCTCAATCTTCTTCATTCTAACCTTAAGTTTGTATAGGCATGCCGAACCATTTGCTTTCTTAATAAAAACTTTACTCTCTGCAACATCTGGAAAGAAGTTTTCTATTGCTGAGATGCAATGAGGTACTGAAGCCTGACACCCACATACTGACAAACGGACAACAAAACCTTCTCTTCCACATTCCCAGATGCTTTGGGCTTTTTCATTCCATTTGTGTCTTGCTGTTGCAGGAAACTACATTTCCCGGAAGGCCTTGCAAGCACCAGAGAGGTCAACCCTGTCCGTTGTTGATGTCCAAAGGGCTGTTTTTCCTGGAGGTGCAGAAGGAAAAATTTGCAATATGGAACCCCAGAGGGCCTCTCTTCTCTCTTGTTTCCCCCAGCTGGAGGGAGCATTTGACTCTTGCACGTCTGTAGGAAAGGTGAGTTCAGGATTTCCTTATCAGCTCTTGGGTAAGAATAGGAGACAGCGAGAAATCGCTTGTGAACAGAAGTGAAAGTAGAGGATTTGGCCGGAGGGAGCATAGAAGGGGACTCTATGTTTTCACTCTCTTGAACATGTTCCAGGCAACCAGCCTGTGTTTATTTTATTATTAAAACTTAGGTGAACTCCTGGTCACATGCAGCAGGGTTCATTGTCTGTCCTTACTGGGTCCCCATTCTCAGTGTTGCTTTTTGCGAGCTCCACAGGCTACCCCCAAGGAGGCGTTTGGCCATATTTTGCTCCTAAGACCTTTCAAAACCTTCTGTTGCTCCCTTTGGAGTGTGATTCCAATGAGCGACATCCTCAAGAAGCTCTCTGACTCGGCACCTGGTCTGAAGTCAAGTCGGTCTTTATTACAGCCCACAGGCCATTCAGAAGCAGAGTAAAACGTCCGCTCAGAGAACATTTTCTTATTGGTCAACAGAGATTCCAATAAATCAAGTGTGCCTGTTCATCAAATCTAACTTGGAAAACACATGAGCCAATGTCTATTAGGATAACAGAGCAAGGACAACATTTACAATTAGGCAGAAGTTTTGGTACCTTCCTGTCAGGCGTGCAGATGGCAGTACGTTAAATGTAGTCAGCGTAAATGCGTGGTGATGTCTTGGAACTCTTAATATAGATAGGTAGCATGCATACTGATGTGTGATCATTGGAGCTAAGTTAAATAGTAGAGGAGAGCACACACTGCAGGCCTAAACCAGTACTTCCTGGAAATCAATATCCTTTATATCAGTGGTTCTCAACCTTTTTTGAGTTGCGACCCCCTTTTACAACTGCCAAGTAACCTCGTTACATTTGCATAAATTTGCATAAATGACATTTTCAATAGGATAAAGAAAACACATTTGTTTTTTTGGCAGTCCAGGGTATCCATATATATAATTACTTTAAATTTTAAAGTTTAAAACAAACAAGCAAACGGTACTACCACCTGTTGTGCAGCGGCTGTGACTGTGTGGCGTGGCAACCTTTCCTGGCACGGAGGAAAGAGTGCCTCTGAGCATGCACTGCGTTCCTTGTCCTCCCCTCTCTCCCCAAAAACTCTTCCAAGGAGGCCGGGCTCTCGCGAGGAAACCCCCTCTCTTGTGACTGGGACACTGCTTGTGCACAGAACTGCAGTTATCCCTCAAAGCGGAGCTCCATTTAATCACCTCACGAGAGCGAAGGGCCAGGAAAGAGCCGAGGGCCGCTTATCCCGCTCGGACTTTTCGTGCTTTTTTCTCCCCTCTGCCAGTCACCGCTCATTCTGCGCATCACTGAACCAGCGCGCTCGAGGGGGAAATCCCGAACTGCGCATGCACCTCGACTCTCTCCCCCTTGGCCTTGCCAGAGCTGAACTGATGACTCAGGGCAGAGCGGAACTGATGACTCAGGGCAGAAAAGCGAAGCCACACTACAGACATGCGCACTTGGATTCCAGGCTGAAGCTCCCGCCCCACCCGAGCGTGGCTAAAAGTAAAAACAACGTGGCTGTAGTGGCCTCAAGGGGGACCGCCCTCTTCTCCTCCGAGACCTGAACTGGCCGAGCCAGGGGAGCTTCCTCGGCCTCCCACACATCCTGCCGCATCATCCGCCCGGCGCAGGTGCGACCGTGCCCAGGGCTGGCCCGCCCGCCTCTCAGCTGGGCAGCGGGGCTACAGCTGGTGTGCGGAGGCACGCCGCCGCATCTCTGCAGCCCGGCTCCTTCTGGCTATCGGTCGGCCAGTTCCTCACCTCTCTGCTTGGGGTCTTCCCTGCCCTGGCGGACGGGTCAGGGTTACAGGGCGTCTGGGTTAGTCCTGGACAGCCCAGGATGGGGGCTGTCCCAGGACAGTGGCGGCGACCCCCCAGAAAACACTTTGCGACTCCCTTGGGGGTCCCGACCCTCAGGTTGAGAACCACTGCATGGTCATTAACCGCTAAACTAGCTTTACTTAACCACATGGATTGTAAGAAGGGAGGGGAAAGATCGAAAGTGATCAATTTCTCGTCTATTGGGTTGAGCTGAGTTGGAGCCACCGTGGTGTAGTGGTTAAGAGCGGTGGTCTGGAGTGGTGGACACTGATCTGGAGAACCAGGTTTGATTCCCCACTTCTCCACATGAGCTGTGGACGCTAATCTGGGGAACTGCATTAGTTTCCCCACTCCTACACTTGAAGCCAGCTGGGTGACCTTGGGCTAGTCACACTCTCTCAACCCCACCTAGCTCACAGGGTGTCTGTTATGGGGAGGGGAAGGGAAGGTGATTGTAAGTGGGTTTGATTCTCCCTTGTGGGAGAGAAAGTCGGCATATAAAAACCAACTCTTCTTCTCTTTCAGAGATCGCCAGTGTCCTTTGAGGAGGTAGCCGTGTTCTTTACAGAGGAGGAATGGGCTCTGCTGGATCCAGGCCAAAGAAAACTCTTCTGGGAAGTGACAGAGGAAAATTATGACACTGTTGCCTCTCTGGGTAAGGATTGTTTCTCTTTTATTATGCACACAGAAAAGAAGGGAGGGGATTGCATCTTCCTTTGACATTCTTGAATTTCAGGAGACAATTCCCTTTGCCACAGAGGGAGGAATGGAACTCCCGCACCTGGGGATGTTACAGCATGAGAAAAGGAAAGCACTAAATATTTGAATGCTGTTCTGTGTGTCTGGAAATATCTCTCGGAAGCTTGGAAGTACGGGGAGGTGCACTTTGGCCTCCTTTGCCCACCCCCGACAGGAACCTTCCTACCTTCCTTCCCCTGGGAAAAAAATATGGGGCTTCTGCATGTTCAGCTGAAATCGTTGAAGAATTGAATCCCATTTCTCTTCTTTAAGAATAGAAGAGAAGTGTTGCTGGATCACTCCAGTTATCCATCTAGTCCAGCGTCCTGTTTCACACAGTGGCTGATCAGCTGCCCTGGAGAGCCAAAAGACAGGGCACAGAGGCCGAGTTCTTCTCCTGATGCTGCCTGCTGGTGCTGCTACCCATGGGTTTGTGTGTGTTATGTGTTAAGTGCCGTCAAATCTTTTCCGACTCATGGCGACCCTATGAACCAATGTCCTCCAAAAAGTCCTATCATTAACAGCCTTTCTGTGGTCCTGCAAACTAAGGGCTGTGGCTTCCTTGATTGAGTCGATCCATTTCATGTTGGCTCTTCCACTTTTCCTAGCATTATTGTCTTTCCCAGAGATTCTTGTCTTCTCATATTGTGAACAAAGTACAATAGCCTCAGTTTAGTTATTTTAGCTTTTGGTGAGAGTTCAGGCTTCATTCAATCTAGAACCCATTGATTTATCTTTTTTGTGGTCCACGGTATCCATAAAACTCTCCTCCAACGCCACATTTCAAAGGAATCTACTTCCTTTTGGCTTTTTTCATTGTCCATACATAGTAAAGGGGAATAGTATGGCATGAATTAACTTGATCATGGTTGCCAGTGACACATCCTTACACTTAGAAATCTTTTCTAGCTTTTTCACGGCTGCCCCTCACTGACTCAATCTCCTTCTGATTTCTTGGTTGCAGTCTCCCTTTGGGTTGATGGTAGAGTCTAAGAATAGAAAGCCTTGAACAATCTGAATTTCCTCATCATCAGCTCTAAAGTTGAGTAATTTCCCAGCAGTCATTACTTTTGTCTTGTTTCTGACAAAAGTATGTCCAGCTGTAGTCTTGTTTCTGACCCGAGGCTGTGAGGCAACCTCTCTGCATATAAGTGATTAAAAAATTCTACTCAGCCTTAAGTCAAACTTATTAACTCTACATCCATCCAGAACAGATCTGCGAAATTACACCCTGGTTGAGGAAAAACAGCAGTTAACCGGCAGTTAGCCTTCTGGCGTCAAGCTGGAGTTGCCACGAAGAGGAATTATGTCTAACCAATCACTGAACAAATACAGGAACATCTGACCTAGCCCAGTATTAAATTACAATACCCAGCATGCAGTATTTTAAAGGGAGATTTTTCTTTTCTCACACAGCACTAATACAATGTAAAACCTTACACTTTGAGCGAACTGCTACCTACAAATACTAGAGATTATGCTGCCTCTGCCTGGGGGAAGCAGAGACCTGCTTTGGCACTTTCTGCTTTAACTTTCAGCAGAAGTCATTTCAAGTCTTTGTTATTTTCTGCAAGTAATGTGGTATCATCAGCATATCTCAAATTGTTAATGTTCCTCCCCCCAATTTTCACTCCACATTCATCTAAATGTAATCCAGCTTTCCTTATGATATGTTCTGCGTAGAGATTGAAGAGGTGAGGAAATATAATACATCCTTGTGAGGCACCATTGCCAATTGGGAACCGTTCTGTTTCTCCATATTGTGTCCTAACAGTAGCCTGTTGTCCAGAGTCAAGTCACGTGTCAAAACAATCAGATACTGTGGCACACCCATTTCTTTTCAAACCAGCCATAGCTTTTCATGATCCACATAATCAAAAGCTTTGCTGTAATCTATGAAACACAAGCCGATTTCCTTCTGAAATTTTCAGTGTAAATTTGCAATATGATCTCTAGTGCCTCTTCCTTTTCTGAATCCAGCTTGAACATCAGGCATTTCTCATTCCATGTATGGTAATAGTCCTTGTCGTAAGATTTTGAGCATCACTTTACTTGCATGAGAAGTTAATGTGATGGTCCGATAGTTGCTGCTGTTTTGACTATTTTTGGAACTGGTCAGTAAATTGACATTTCCAGTCTTTAGGCCATTGTTTGTTTTCCATATTTGTTGGCATATTCTTGTTAAGATTTTGAATGGACTCTATTGCTGTGGTTTGGAAGAGCTCTATTTGCTCCTGATTTGTTTCTCCCAATCGCTCTCAGAGCAGCTTTCATTACCTTTTCTAAAACCATAGGTTTTTCAAAAGATTCTTCTTGGAAGAAATCTGTCATCCTCTCATCTCTTCTGTATAATTCTTCAATGTGTATTGTTCCCATTTTTTGGGGGGCCTGTTCAGTTAATGTATTTCCATGTTGATCTTTCAGCATGCTTAAGCATGCTTTAAATTTCCTTTTGATTTCTTGGAACTTGTGGAATAGATCTCTTCAACCACTGGTATATGGTCATCCCTGGATACAAACTCTATAGAAAGGACAGGGAAGGGCGTATTGGGAGGGGGGTGTTGCTATGTACATGGAGGAGGGCATAGTGTCTAATAAACTAGAAACCATAAAAAGGGCAGACTCGTCTACAGAATCCTTGTGGGTGACGATTCCGGGCCCCAAAGGTAATTTAGTACTGGGGACGTTCTATCGTCCCCCTGATCAAAAGGCTCAAGGTGATCTAGAGATGGAGAATGAAATAGGGGAAGCATCCAAGGGTGATGAAGCAGTAATAATGGGAAACTTTAACTACCCTCATATTGACTGAATGCATGCTCCAGTCAAGCCAAAGGAATAAAATTTCTAGATATCCTCAATGATTGTGCCCTCGAACAGTGGGTTGTGGACCCAGCCACAGGGGAGGCGATCCTGGACTTAATACTCTATGGTGCTGCCAGCGACTTGGTGCGGGATGTGGATGTAGTTGAGCCAGTTGGCAATAGTGACCACCATGGCATCAAATTTAATTTATATGTATGTGGGAAAGTGCCTGGGAAATCTCACACAATTACCGTTGACTTTAAAAGAGGGAAATGATAAACCTGGTAAAAAAAAAAAAGAAATGGAAAAAAGCAGTTAGGAGGGTTAAATCTCTGGAAAAGGCTTGGGGATAGATTGTATACCGCAGGTCAGAAAAGGTGGTATTAAGTCCAAGTGGTTATCACCATGGCTAATGGGTAAGGTGAAGGAAGGTATTTGGGGGGGGGGGGGGAGCTTCCTTCAGAAACTGGAAGGATTGCCCAAATGAGACAAACAAAACTAAACACAAACTTGCACAACGGAAATGCAAGCAAACAGAGATTCAAAAAAAGATTTTGAGGGACATATCGTTAAACACATCAACAATAAGAAATTACATTAGGGGTAGGAAACCAGCTAAGGAAGCACTTGGACCATTGGATGACAATGGGAATACAGAAACACTATGGGAGGATAACGTGATTGCTGAGAAACTAAATGAATTCTTCTCCTCTGTCTTCACTGTTGCAGATATAGGGTAGATATTTTCTCCTGAACACATGTTTTGGAGAGGGGAGAATGAGGAACTGGGGCAAATAGTGGTAACAAGGCAGGAAGTCCTAGAGCATCTAGACAAACTGCAAACTAACAAATCACAAGGACCAGACAGTATTCATCCTAGAGTTTTTGAAGAACTCAAATGGGAAATTGCTGAACTTCTAACAATGATGATGTAACATGTCCCTTCGATCAGCCTTTGTACCAGAGGACTGGAGAATGGCCAAGGTAATACTCATTTATAAAAAAGGTTCCAGGGGGACCCAGGAAATTACAGGCCAGTTAGCTTAATGTCTGTTCCAGGTAAATTAATGGGAAGCGTGATTAAAGATAGAATTATCAAGTATATAGAAGGGCAATCTCTGCTGAGCAAAACCCAACGTGGCTTCTGTAAAGGTAGGTCCTGTCTCACTAATCTTTTAGAGTGTTTTGATAGTGTCAGTAAGTGGACAGGATTGAGCCTGTGGACATGGCGTATTTGGATTTCCAAAAGGCTTTTGACGAAGTCCGTCACCAAAGACTGCTAAGCAGACTTCATAGTCATGGTGGATTGAGAGCTGGCTGAAAAATAGGAAGCAGAGAGTAGGAATCATTGGTCAGTTCTCACAAAGGAGGGATGTGAGCAGTGAGGTCCCTCAGGGGTCTATGGTGGGACCAGTGCTTTTCAACCTGTTTATCAGTGACCTGGAGTTGGGAGTGAACAGCAAGGTGGCCAAGTTTGCAGATGACATCAAATTATTTAGAGTGGTTAAAACAAAATCGGACTGTCAGGAGCTCCAAAAGGATCTCTTCAAACTGGAGGAATTAAAATGGCAAATGAGATTCAATGTGAGTAAGTGTTAAGTGGTGCATACTGGGGCAAAAAATCCCAACTCCACATATACACTGATGGGATCTGTGCTGGCAGCTACAGACCAAGAAAGAGATCTTGGGATATTGGCATCAACAGACCAAGAAAGGGATCTTGGGATGGTAGTGGATCACTCGATGAAGATGTCAACCAGTGTGTGTGTTAAGTGCCGTCAAGTCGCTTCCAACTCATGGCGACCCTCTGAATGAAAGTCCTCCAAAATGTCCTGTCTTTGACAGCCTTGCACAGATCTTGCAAATTGAAGGCTGTGGCTTCCTTTATTGAGTCAATCCATCTCTTGTTGGGTGTTCCTCTTTTCCTGCTGCCCTCAACGTTTCCTAGCATGACTGTCTTTTCCAGTGACTCTTGTCATCTCATGTCGTGACCAAAATACGATAGCCTCAGTTTAGTCATTTTAGCTTCTAGGGTCAGTTCAGGCTTGATTTGATCTAGAACCCACTGATTTGTTTTTTTGGCAGTCCACAGAATCCATAACATTCTCCTCCAACACCACATTTCAAAGGAATCTATTTTCTTCCTATCAGCTTTCTTCACTGTCCAGCTTTCACACCCATACATAGTAATAGGGAATACGATGGCATGAATTAATCTAGTCTTGGTGGCCAGTGACACATCCTTACACTTCAAAATCTTCTCTAGCTCCTTCATGGCTGCCCTTCCCAGTCTCAATCTCCTTCTGATTTCTTGGCTGCAGTCTCCCTTTTGGTTGATGGTGGAGCCAAGGAATAGAAAGTCTTGAACATTTTCAGTGTCCTCATTGTCAGCCTTAAAGTTCTGTAATTCTCCTGTAGTCATTACTTTTGTTTTCTTGATGTTCAGCTGTAGTCCTGCTTTGGCACTTTCTCTTTTAACTTTCAGCAGTAGTCTTTTCAAATCTTCACTATTTTCTGCGAATAATGTAGTGTCATCAGCATGTCTCAAATTATTAATGTTCCTCCCTCCAATTTTTACTCCACCTTCATCGAAATCTAATCCTTTCCTAATTATATGTTCTGCATATAGATTGAAGAGATAGAGAGATCCTTGTCTGACACCTTTGCCAATTGGAAACCATTCCGTTTCTCCATATTCTGTTCTAACTGTGGCCTTTTGTCCAGAGTACAGGTTGCGCATCAAAACGATCAAATGTAGTGGCACACCCATTTCCTTTAAAACCAGCCATAGCTTTTTGTGATCCACACAGTCAAAAGCTTTGCTGTTATCAATGAAACACCAGCTGATTTTCTTCTGAAATTCTCTCGTATGCTCCAGTAACCAGCGTATATTTGCAATATGATCTCTAGTGCCTCTTCCTTTTCTGAAACCAGCTTGAACATCAGGCATTTCTTGTTCCATATATGGTAACAGCCTTTGCTGTAAGATTTTGAGCATCACTTTACTTGCATGAGAAATAAATGCGATGGTCCAAAAGTTGCTGCAATCTTTGTCTCCTTTCTTGGGAATTGGAATGTAAATGGATCGTTTCCAGTCTGTGGGCCATTGTTTTGTTTTCCCTATCTGTTGGCATATTCTTGTCAAGATTTTGATGGACTCTGTTTCTGTGGCTTGGAATAGCTCTATTGATATTCCATCTGCTCCTGGTGATTTGTTTCTCCCGATTGCTCTCAATGCAGCTTTCACTTCACTTTCTAAAACTGTAGGTTCTTTTTCAAAAGATTCTTCTTGGAAAGAATCTTTTATCCTTTTATCCTATAAAACTAGGAGGGCTGAAACAGCAAACACAGCCCTTCCATAATTTACAATCCTGGGAACCTACTTTCGGTTTGGAGAATGTGCTTTGAAGGTCAGGAGCGGGCCATGCCAGCTGCCTCCAGTTTTACACCCTGCCTTTCTAAATGGAAGGCCATTAAGGGGTATCAGTAACCAAGGTTCTTCTTCAAAAGATTCTTCTTGGAAAGAATCTTTTATCCTTTCATCTCTTCTGTATAGTTCTTCAGTGTATTGTTCCCACCTTTTCTTTATTTTGTCCTGTTCAGTTAATGTATTTCCATGCTGATCTTTCAGCATGTCTAATCGTGCTTTCAATTTCCCTTTGATTTGTTGGATCTTGTGGAACAGATCTCTTGTTCTTCCTTTTTTGTTGTTCTCTTCTATTTCTTTACACTGGTTATTATAATAGGTCTCTTTGTCTCTATGTGCGAGTCGCTAGAAAGTTGCACTTAGATTTTTTATTCTATTTCTGTCACCTTCTACTTTTGCTTTTCGTCTATCTCTGGCAATTTTAAGAGTTTCCTCAGACATCCATCGAGGTTTTTCTTTTCTTTTGGCTACAGGAATAGTCTTTGCACATTCTTCCTTGATAATGTCCGAAGTTTCCACCCATAGTTCTTCAGGTTTACATTCACTTGAACTCAGTAATGCAAATCTGTTCCTTACACGGTCTTTAAACTCTTCCGGAATATTGTTTAGATTGTATTTTGGAGCTATGAATGTTTTGGTGTTTTTCTTTAGCTTTATCTTGATTTTCAATATTAACAATTCACGTTAATCTGTACTGCAGTCGGCTCTGACGTGGAAGCAAGTGGTTTAGGAGTTCCTCCAGGACATAACCACCAGCAGTCTTGCTTTATAAGAAACAGTGTCTTTTATTTACAGTGCACAGATAAAACATACCATCACGTACACTTCTCCACTACTACTTCCAGGCTGTAATTGATTTGTATTTGAGTGAGTTACAGAAGCACAGTTACATAGCCTTATATACACTTACTGCACCTGATCTGCATTAAGGCCACCTGTGGACCTTCCCAAGCATTGCATCAGCAGACTGCCCAGATCCAGATTCCTGCAGTTCCCTTTGGTACCAGCAAGGCTATTGCTTCTGCTGACATCATCTTTGGCCTCTCAGATCTCCAAGATCTGACAGCTCTCACACAGCTGTTACTTGTCAGATTATTACAACCAACTTGATACTCTGATAGGCTCCTGGTCTTGTTTTGGCCGAGAGAATAGAGCTTCTCCATCTTCTGCTTCCAATTATATAATCTATTTTATTTCTATACTGGCCGTCTGGTGATGTCCATGTATACAATCGTCTATTTGGTTGCCTGAAACATGTGTTTGGAATGAACAGATTGTTGTCTTCACAGAATTCTACAAGGCGTTCTCCTGCTTCATTCTGTGCTCCTAGCCCAAATCTGCCAACAACATTTGATTCTGCTTTGTTTCCTACTTTTGCTTTTCAATCACCTATGATTATCAGCATATCTTGTTTAGGTGTGTGATCAATTTTTTCCTGAACACTGGCATAAAAACTTTCAATTTCTTCCTCATCAGCATCTGTAGTTGGGGCATAAACTTGAATGATGCTTATGTTGATAGGCTTTTCCTGAAGTCTGATTGATATTATTCGGTCAGACTTTGCATTATAGCTCCTGACTGCCTTTGCTACATCTTGCCTCACTATTAAAGCAACTCCGTTTCTTCTCTTTTTGTCATTCTCTGAATAAAACACTTTGTAATTTTCTGATTGAAAATGTCCTAATCCAGTCCACTTTAATTCACTTACTCCCAGGACTGAAATGTCCATACGTTCCATTTCTTGTTTAACAATTTCAATCTTACCCTGATTCATGCTTCTCACATTCCATGTTCCTATTATATGAGTCAAACAGCTTCGGACTTTCCTTTTGCATCTATTCATGTCAACCACTGAACGTCCTTTCAGCTTTAGTCCAATCGCATCATTAAGAACAGCGCTACTCGTACTTGTCCTCTGCTCTACCCCAGTAGCAGATTGAGTGCCATCCGACCTGGGGGTCCCATCTTCCAGCGCTATATCTTTTTTCATTTTGGATTGTCTCATCATAGGGTTTTCAAGGTAAAGGTTGGTCAGAAGTGGTTTACCAGTGCCACCTTCTGCGCAGTACTAACCAGGGTTAGCCGTAGTAGCACTGCCGTTGTCTACGAAAGATCCTCCGCCAGTGTCACCTTCCACTACTGCTGCTGCCCAGTAGCTAATCTTCAGGGATTCCTCTCCCCCCATCCCCATTGGAACTGCCTGTTCTCTTCTGCGGATGTGGCCATTGATCCCTTAAGGGGGTGGATGCATCTTCGTCTGGTGTCTCAGCTATGACCATTCCGTCTTGAGTGACTCTGCTAGCAGTTTAGTCTCTTGATAGAGTCTAGACCCTTTACGGCAGGGGTGGGGAACCTTTTTTCTGCCAAGGGCCATTTGGATATTTATAATATCATTCGGGGGCCATACAAAATTATCAACTTAAAAATTAGTCTGCTATATTTGGTCAAACATTTAGCCAAGAGGCACGACTGGAGATGGCTCCGAGTGTCTGCCACATAGAGCGACTCGCTTTTGAGCTCTGGTGTCCCCAGCTGGGCCCAAGAGATTCAGGCAGGGCAGCATCCTTCTGAGCTAGAGATCTACCAGGACCCATGAAAGGCCAGACCAAATGATTTCGAGGGCCTTATACGGCCCCCGGGCCTGACGTTCCCCACCCCTGCTTTACGGTGTTGCTCTCAGCTTCCCTGACACACACAAACCCCCTCATTGTGTAATCTATTTGATTTCTATATCGGGTATCTGGTGATGTCCACATACACAGTTGCCTGTTTGGTTGCCTAAAACATGTGTTCACAGGGAACGAATTGCTGTCTTGATAGAATTCTATAAGCCGCTCTCCTACTTCATTTTGTGCTCCTAGCCCAAATCTACCAACAATATTTGATTCTGCTTTGTTTCCTCCTTTTGCATTCCAGTCACCTATGATCATCAGCACATCTTGTTTAGGCGTGTGACCAATTTCTTCCTCATCAGCATAAAAGCTTTCAGTTTCTTTCTCATCAGTATTTGTAGTTGGGGCATATACTTGAATAAAGGTGATAGGCTTTTCCCGAAGTCTGATTGCTGCTATTGGGCCAGATTTCATTATAGCCCCTGACTTCCTGTGCCACATCTCGCCTCACTATTAAAGCAACTCTGTTTCTTCTGTTTTTGTCAATCCCTGAGTAAAACACTTTGTAGTTTTGTGACTGAAAATGTCCTAATCCAGACCACTTTCGTTCACTCACTCTCAGAATTGAAATATTTAAACGTTCCATTTCTCGGTTCTTGTAGGTTATCTGGGCTGTGTGACCGTGGTCTTGGTATTTTCTTTCCTGACGTTTTGCCAGCAGCTGTGGCCGGCATCTTCAGAGGAGTAACACTGAAGGACAGTGTCTCTCAGTGTCAAGTGTGTAGGAAAAGTAATATATAGTCAGAAGGGGGTTGGGTTTGAGCTGAGTCATTGTCCTGCAAAGTATTAAAGGTAATGTGCTAATCATTGTCCTGTAAGTATCAAGATAATGTGCTAATGAGGCTGTGGTATGTTAATGTGGAACCATTGTATCCTGAAGTGATCTGTTAACATGTGAAATCCAAAGCTAATCTGCATGGCTATTGTGGACTGTAGTCTTAGTTAGTCTGGAAGTTTTCAGGACAGGAAGCCAATCCTTATTTATTCTTAAACTCTCTTCTGTCAAAGTTGTGCTGATGTTTATGAATTTCAATGGCTTCTCTGTGCAATATGACAAAATAGTTGGTAGAATTGTCCAGTCTTTCAGTGTCTTGGAATAAGACCCTGTGTCCTGTTTGGGTCAGTCCATGTTCAGCCACTGCTGATTTCTCAGGTTGGCCAAGTCTGCAGTATCTTTCATGTTCTTTTATCCTTGTTTGTATGCTGCGTTGTGTGGTCCCGATGTAAACTTGTCCACAACTGCAAGGTATACGATATACTCCTGCAGAGGTGAGGGGGTCTCTTTTGTCTTTTGCTGATCGTAGCATATGTTGTATTTTCATGGTGGGTTTAAACATTGTTTGTAGGCTATGTTTTTTCAAAAGTTTCTCCATCCTATCCTTTAATAAATGGCAAGAATACCTTTCCTATGGGTGACTGTTTTTCCTGAGTTTTCTGATTTTTGTTTGCTTTAATGGCCCTTCTGATTTCATTTCTGGAATAGCCATTTGCTAGCAGTGCGTGATTTAGATGATTAATTTCTTCCTTGAGAAACTGTGGTTCACAGATCCATCTTGCACGGTCCATTAATGTTTTGATTATTCCTCTTTTCTGTCGGGTGGTGGTTGGGGTTTTTGTGTAAGTAGCAATCTGTATGAGTTGGTTTCCGGTAGACCTTGGGACCTAACTGAAAGTTTGTTTTACGAATGACAAGGGTATCAAGAAATGGGAATTTACCCTCAATTTCTTTTTCCATGGTAAACTGAATGTTTGGATGGATATTATTGAGATGGTTTAGAAAGTCCATTAATTTTTCTTCACCGTTTACTATTTGTAGCCATCAGTGAAATGAAAGCATGCGACCATGTTTCAGGTGCTACACCTGTATCCAATAGTGTATTGCAGACCATTAAAAAAGGTTTCATTTTGTGAATCCTACTTCATTTTGTGCTCCTAGCCCAAATCTACCAACAATATTTGTATCTGCTTTGTTTCCTACTTTTGCATTCCAGTCACCTCAGTCATCCTCAGCACATCTTGTTTAGGCGTGTGATCAATTTCTTCCTCATCAGCGTAAAAGCTTTCAATTTCTTTCTCATCAGTATTTGTAGTTGGGGCATGCGCTTGAATAAAGGTGATAGGCTTTTCCCAAAGTCTGATGGATGCTATTGGGCCAGACTTTCATTATAGCCCCTGACTTCCTGTGCTACATCTCGCCTCACTGTTAAAGCAACTCTGTTTCTTCTGTTTTTGTCATTCCGGGAGTAAAACACTTTGTAGTTTTGTGACTGAAAATGTCCTAATCCAGTCCACTTTAGTTCACTCACTCTCAGAATTGAAATATTTAAATGTTCCATTTCTCGTTTTACGATTTCAAGCCTACCTTGATTTATGCTTCTCACATTCCATGTTCCTATTGTCTGCATCAAGTAGCTTTCGGCTTTAGTCCAGCTGCAACATTAAGAATAGCGCTATTCGGACTTTTCCAGTCTTCCCCTGTAGCTGATTGAGTGCCATCTGACCTGGGGGTTCCCTCTTCCAGTACTACATCTTTTTTTTCATTTTGGATTGTCTCATCATAGGATTTTCGAGGTAAGTGTTGGTCAGAAGCGGTTTACTATTGCCTTCTGTGCAGTGGCACTCCACCCCATTGGCTCTGATAGCTCAGGGATGTTCTTAACCCCCCTCCTGGCCTGTGTTTTGTTTCTCCTTTGTGGGAACTTAAAGTGGCTTACCTTGTTCTCCTCCACTCCATTTCACCGTCACAACAAGTCTGTGAGGTAAGTCTACCTGAAGCACATGACTAGGCCAACTTTTTCTGGCAGAGCAGGGATCTGATCTCAGATCTCCATGACCCTAGTCAGACATCCCAATGGCTACCCCACACAGGCTTTGGCAGGTTAAGGAAGTGGTGAGATCTCATGTTTTTTCACAGGAGAGATTTTCCAAACTCCTCTTCTGTGCTGTGGCACTTTCCTGGCTTTTCATGAGTACGTCTTTGCTTCTGTTGCAAACAGGAGAGGGATGTTTCTGCCACTTCATTCTCACTGTCATCCTGAAGCGGGTGGCCAATATTGACCCTCACAGTGTTTCATAGAATCACAGAGTTGGAAGGAGCCATACACGCCATCTAGTCAACCCCCTGCTCAGCCTAGATCAGCCTAGAGCCGTGTTGACGAACCTATGGCATGCGTGCCCGACCCGGCACGCGTAGCCCTCTCTGCCGGCACGCGGGTAAGTGGCTCGGGACGGGACCGAAAGTCCAGACAGGCGAGGCAGCGACGAATGGAAGAGGTGGAGAGAGAGCAAGCCCGCTTCCCGAGGGACGGGGTGAGGAACCGGCAAGCCGACAGCCGGGAGAAGACGGAGCGCAAAGACATGGCGGCGCACTGCCGCACCGCAGCTGTAGCCCCGCCGCCTGGTCGCACCTGCGCCAGTCAGAGGACTTGGCTGGGGGCGTGGGGAGGAGGGCAGGATGTTTCAGCCCTAATAAGGTCTTGGGGGCGGGACTAGAGGGAGGGCTGAAACATCCTGCAGGGACACGGCTTCTTGCAAGGGAGGCTGGGCCTGCCCGCCCGCTGCAAAAGGCCCCCGAAGGCCGGGCCGTCACCTGCGGTGCCTCCCCCACTCGGCCAAGAGGAGCCGCCACCCCGGTTCTGTCCAGCGCGCAGCCCAGCCGAGCGGCCTGGGAAGCAGCGCCGGGGAGCGGGAGCGGCCCGTGCGGTGGGGTGTGTGTGTGCTGCGGTGGCGGCCGGCAGGACTTGTGCCCAAGCAGCAGCGCACCACTTCGCCCTTGCAGTGCTGCCTTCTTCTTCCTCCTCCTCCCAGAGGCTCCTGGCCCAGCCTGGGCTCCGTTGCAGCTGGCAGCTGCAGCCGGGGGGAGTGGCTCAGCCCCTGCCGAGGGGCCCCCGCCATTGGCCCGCCTGGCCTTTCCCAGACGGCCAGCCCCTGGGCGCCTTTTTATGAGGACTGTAAGCAGATGGTGAGAGGGAGGGCCCCTTGGCCATCTTCTGGGCGTGGAGTAGGGGGGGGTCACTGGGTGTGCGTGTGGGGGAGGTAGTTGTGAATCTCCTGGATTGTGCAGGAGTTGTTTTTTCTAAACGAAAACCTCAGTATTCAGGTTAAATTGCCGCATTGGCACTCGGCGATAAATAAGTGGGTTTTGGGTTGCAGTTTGGGCACTCGGTCTCTAAAAGGTTCGCCATCACTGGCCTAGAGCATCCATGACAAGTGTTTGTCCAGCCACTGCTTGAAGATTGCCAGTGAGGGGCAGCGCACCACTTCCCTAGGCAGCCTGACCAATGTGGTGTACAGCGGGACTATGACAGGTTGGATGTTATGCCTCTGTTGATACACCCCATGACCATGTTAGCCTTTTTTGCTGCTGCGACACACTGGTGGCTCATATTTAGTTTACAGTCCACCCATACCGTAAGATCCTGTTCACGCACTCTGCTACCCAGAAGTGTATCCTCCATCCACTATGCATGCTTCTGATTTTTGTTACCCAGATGTAGAACTCTACATGTCATCTGCAGATTGAATGAGTAGTCTCTCCACCACCTCATCCAGATAATTTATAAAAATATTGAAAAGTACCAGGCCCAGAACTGAGCCCTGTGGCACCGCACTGGACACCTCCCTCCAATCAGATGAAATATCATTGATAATGAAATGTCATTGACAATGTCAGTGAAATGTCCTTGACGTTTCATCTGAGTGGAGGGAGGTGTCCAGTTGACTACTCTTTGGGTGCAGCTCTCCAACTAGTTCCCTATCGACCTAACGATCCTAGAGTCCATTCTGCAACCCTCTTTACTTCTTTCCTTTACTCCCTCTCCTTCTTTACTGCCTTCTGGCCAACCTATCTTTGAATGCCCTCATGTTCAGCTATATTTATTATTTATTTATTTCATACTCTGCCTTCCTCCCCAATAGGGGCCTAAAACAGCTTACACAATTCTCCTCTCCCTTACTTTATTCTCCTAGCAATTGTGCGACGTAGGTGAGACTGAGTGCATAGTCATCCACTAAACTTCCACGGCTAAGTGGGGATTTCGACCTGGGTCTCCCAGATCCTAGTCTGAAATTCTAATGTGTCTGGAGACACAATGGATAAGGACCAACAGGCCATAACAAAATATCTTTAAACAAAAATCTCTATATATTAAAACACACTTTTAGAAAAAGAGCATTTTTCCCGTTCTGTCTCTGCGTGCTTCCTACATGAACACAATAGAATTGTACCTGCTAATTGGTATTTCTTATCTCGTCATTCTTCAATTTCTGTCTCTCTTTTGCAGTTCCAGATGGGAGGGAGATGGTGAGGGAAAAGGAATCAGCAAGGACGGTTGTGGAAAAAAATGAAGATAATTGCTTGGAATGTGGAAAGTGCTTTTCTTGCAATGGCAGCCTAACGATGCACCAAAGGGTTCACACAGGAGAAAAACAATATAAATGCCTGGAGTGTGAAAAGTGCTTCTCTCAGAGTTCCCACCTGATTGTACATCAAAAGATTCACACAGCGAAGAAGCCATATAAATGCCTGGAGTGTGGAAAGTGCTTCTCTTGCAATAGTAGCCTAACTAGACATCAAAGGCTTCACACAGGGGATAAGCCATATGAATGCTTGGAGTGTGGAAAGTGCTTCTCTCAGAGTTCCCACCTGATTGTACATCAAAAGATTCACACAGCGAAGAAGCCATATAAATGCCTGGAGTGTGGAAAGTGCTTCTCCCAGAATGGTCACCTAACTGTACATCAAAGGGTTCACACAGGGGAGAATCTATATGAATGCCTGGAGTGTGGAAAGTGCTTCTCTTGCAATGGAAGCCTAACTAGACATCAAAGGCTTCACACAGGGGAGAAGCCATATGAATGCCTGGAGTGTGGAAAGAGCTTCTCTCAGAGTTCCCACCTGATTGTACATCAAAAGATTCACACAGGGGAGAAGCCATATAAATGCCTGGAGTGTGGAAAGTGCTTCTCTCGGAATGGTCAGCTAACTGTACATCAAAGGCTTCACACAGGGGAGAAGCCATATAAATGCCTGGAGTGTGGAAAGTGCTACTCTTGCAATAGCAGCCTAACTTCACATCAAAAGCTTCACACAGGGGAGAAGCCATATCAATGCCTGGAGTGTGGAAAGTGCTTGTCTTGCAATAGCACCCTAACTAAACATCAAATGCTTCACACAGGGGAGAAGCCATATCAATGCCTGGAGTGTGGAAAGTGCTTCTCTCAGAATGGTCACCTAACTGTACATCAAAGGGTTCACACAGGGGAGAAGCCATGGGAATGCCTGGAGTGTGGAAAGTGCTTCTCTTGCAATAGTTATCTAACTTCACATCAAAAGGTTCACACAGGAGAGAAGCCATATGAATGCCTGGAGTGTGGAAAGTGCTTCTCTTGCCATAGCAGCCTAACTATACATCAAAGGGTTCACACAGGGGAGAAGCCATATGAATGCCTGGAGTGTGGAAAGTGCTTCTCTTGCAATAGCAACCTAACTTCACATCAAAAGGTTCACACAGGGGAGAAGCCATATGAATGCTTGGAATGTGGGAAGTGCTTCTCTTGCAGTAGCAGCCTAACTAAACATCAAAGGGTTCACACAGGGGAGAAGCCATATAAATGCCTAGAGTGTGGTAAGTGCTTCTCTTTAAATGGCAACCTAACTATGCATCAAAGGGTTCACACAAGAGAAAAGGCATATAAATGCTGGGAGTGTGGAAAGTGCTTCTCTGTGAATGGCAGCCTAACTGAACATGAAAACGTTCACACAGGGAAGAAGCCATATGTATGCTTCGAATGTGGAAAGCGCTTCTCTCTAAATGGCCACCTGACTGAACATCAAAAGGTTCACTCAGGGGAGAAGCCATGTCAATGCTTGGAGTGTGGAAAGTGCTTCCCTTTCAATGGGAGCCTAATTTCATATCAAAAGGTTCACACAGGCGAGAAGCCATATAAATGCCTGGAGTATGGAAAGTGTTTCTCTCACATTGACACCCTAACTACACATCTGAGGGTTCACAGGGAAGAGGCTACATAAAATAGAGTGTGGTGTAAGTCTAGCCATCTTAATTCATCTCATAGCCACTGGGCAAATGGTGTGTAAGATTGTCGGTTTCACTGGTGACTGCTAAAGTTAAAGGGAAGACTTCTGATAACAAAGTGTTGTTCTGCTAATGGGTTTTTAAATATCTTGCTTTTTGTTTTCTGTTTTTATTTTATAATGTAATACCTGTACTCATAAGAAAAGCCCTTCTGGATCAGACCAAGGCCCACCAAGTCCAGCTGTCTTTTCACACAGTGGCCAACCAGGTGCCTCTAGGAAGCCCACAAACAAGACAACTGCAGCAGCATTATCCTGCCTGTTTCTTACAGCACCTAATAGGCATGCTCTGTCAATACTGGAGAAATTAGGTGTGCATCATGACTAGTATCCATTTTGAGTAGTAGCCATGGCTAGTTGTATTCTCCATGAACATGTCCACCCCCTCTTAAAGCCTTCCGAGTTGGTAGCCATCACCACATCCTGGGGCAGGGAGTTCCACAATTTAACTATGCGTTGTGTGAAGAAATACTTGCTTTTATCTGTTTTGAATCTCTCACCCTCCAGCTTCAGCAGATGACCCTGCGTTCTATTATTATGAGAGAGGGAGAAAAGCTTCTCCCTGTCCACTCTCCAAACCATGCACAATTTTATAGACCTCTATCATGTCTCCCCTTAACTGCCTTCTTTCCAAGCTAAACAGCCCTAAGCTTTTATAACCTCTCCTCATAGGGCAGTTGCTCTAGCCCCTGGTTATTTTGGTTTCTCTTTTCTGCCCCTTGTCAAGCACTGCAATATTCTTTTTTAGGTGCGGTGACCAGAACTTTACAGTATTCCAAGTGTGGTCTCACCATAGATTTGTACAAGGGCAGTATGATAGTGGTAGTTTTTTCTCTATTCCTCGTCTAATTATGGCCAGTGTGGAATTTGCCTTTTTCACAGCAGCTGCACCCTGGGCTAACATCTTCATTGAGCTATCCACTACCACTCCCAGATCCTTTTCTTGGCCTGTCATTGCCAGAACAGACTCTCAAATAAAGTCTCCAGTCTTGTGTGGGAGGTGATGCACTCCAGGCATAAATCACCTGGATGAATGTTAATCAGTGTACGCTCAAGTAGTTTCAGAGCTAGAAGTGCAAATTTTCTGCCTTTCCCACCTCTATTCATATCTTCCCAAATCTAATCATTCTGATTACATTTTGCATCTTACTTCTGCATCCTGATTCATGTTGCCTTTTTTTTGTAACATGCCTCCCACCTTCTGATGGATAAGAGGGTTGATGGGTCTTCAATTTTATTTGTATCTGACTAAATGAACTGTGATCCACAGAGCTTATATTTGGAAATTGTTGTTAGTCCTTTAGGAAATTGTTAGTCCTTTAGAAATTGTTGTTAGTCCTTTTGCCAAACTTAAAAATATGTTCTATTACTACAGAATAACGGAGGGAAGGCGGCATTGAACTGTATTCTTAACAAGGAAACAATGCTGGAAATGTTATGAGTCATGAGAAATAAATGTAAGTGGCCATGGTCAGCAGCACTGTTCTCTTAGATAATAAAGGTGCACTGGGTCTGCCTTATGATCAGATAAGCACTGATCTTAAAGGTATATAAGACAGAGTTAGCCAGCCAGAAGGCAGAGAGTTATTGAAAGGCTGACATCCGCAGACCTGACATGGTTCTCTCCATCCTTTGCGTGGGATGGTAAAGACTTGAGGCTTTGATTCTTGCATTTTTTTTATTCTTTTCAGAATAGCCAGTACTTCCTAAGGCTGGATGTCTGAAATGAATGCTTGCAGACTTCTCCATCCTATGAATAGGATGGAGGCTCTTCGAATTCCTACCAACCTTAGTGTGGGTCTAAGAGTTGGCTCTTTCCATATTGGGAATGGAAACACTGATCTCTCACTGATTCCTGCAGGGATTAATGGGTTCTCACTAAAAGATCTATCTAGTCTTGCTTGGCTTCCCAGTCCTTGCAAACATGAAGATTGTAAAACCCAAAGCTTCCTTAACACAAGTCCTTCAAAGAGCTGAAGAGACTAGGAACATATTGTCTGAGAAACTCTCAGAGGTTTCTCTAACCAGAGAGATCTCTTAGAGCAGGAGCCAGAGGTTTTCCCAGCTGACAGGGAAAGCTTCTGCACTCAGTGACAATGAATGGCAAACACAGAACTCAGTTCTCACACAGAACTCTATAGTCTATACATGGATTAAGATCCATGGAGCTTTTAAGCTCTTGCATTGAATTAAAGGTTCACACACAGATCTCTAATACTGGCATAACCAGAGAGACTTCAGAACAGAGTTTTACAAAACTCTTGAACATATTATACAACTTTAAGCTACACATAGCTACAAATTACTGACTTCAGGTTTGCATAGCTTCAGCTTTGCACATACGTATAAAACTCCCTGATTCTAACATAGATCAGAGGCCTTTACATAGGCTGATAACATATGGAGAGTTCTCTATGGTTTCAGGAACCTAGTCTTGGCATGGACTGCTTTAAGAGCTCATAATTTTAGTTCTTATATGAACCATGGAACCAGAGATTATTCTGACTGACCTTTGCACACAGCAAAGGCACATAATGTAAAGACATTGAAATGATAAAAATAACATATAAAGGACCAAAAAGGTTTATATATCCTTAACATGAGTTAGGACCTTTTCAGATCTCTCTAAAACCTTACATATAAACTGGGGAGATTTGGAAATGACATGACTAAGTCTTATGTTTTATATCTTATGTATTATGATATTTTAGGTACTCTGAATTAAGATGCTTTTAACTATATTAGATCTTTTTCCATTGTACTAACCATATTTTACAAGATATCTGTAACTGATGTATTCCTGAATGAAATAATATTACAGGTTTAAGATTTGAACTCTTATAAAGAGAACTATAAAGAAATAGATATTGTTTAAGATTGCTTGCATACATGAATATGTATAAGACTCATAATGTCTGTACTTCATAATATTTTAAGAACTTTGTAACCATTTACATGCATATGTTTTATGTGAAATAAATAGTAAATAACTACACATACGTTTCATAAACGTATTGGCACATTTCAAAAGAAAGCCTACCTCTGTAGGAATCATTGAGTCCTGCGAATTAGGTGCCTATCTGAATAAGATGGACCTCAGGAAGAGGTCCATTCTAAGAGCATAGGCACTGAAACGCACTGACCCGTGACAAGAGCAAGATGGATGGGGGATGAGCAGACCTGGTAACTAGACATGTTTTCAGCTTTAACCCTTATCTGAAACACAAGTATTTTCAATATACAAAGCTTTGGCTTGCTCTGATGTATACCCCACAGACTGCTCCCTTTCCATTCTACCTGATGTGGGATTCTGTGAAACTTAAAAGCTTGCATAGTTCTATACTGAACTAAACTTTTCCCACTAAAAGAGCTCAACTTAGTGACCTGGTTCAGACACTGTTTGAAACCACATGTGTTTGTTTGACACCCCCCAACATTTTGAGCATCCAACTTGGATGTTAAGAACACACACATGTATTTGGCTAAATTTAAATTATGGACTACTGCCTGTGTATCCCAAGGTCCAGAATTGGGCAGTAGCTCCTCACTATGGGAATGGGGAAGTTTTCAGAAACACAGCAAAAAGTCTAAATGTTTATTTTGAAAAATAGAGAAAAGAAGGAGGCACTCAGAGCCACTGGCTCATGCACACATACGCACATGCACAAAACAAACCTTAACCTTAGACAACCTCACATCTAAATAAAAGCACACAATAAAGGGGGGCAAATAAAAGCATACCAACCTGTCGGATGCAGTGAAGGGCTCCTGAGTGTCCGGGGTGGAAGGAGAGTGAAGAATGAAGAAACAGGTGAGAAACTGAGGCCAGCTCCAGACCTAGGTAGGTTTTGTATTCAAACTATGCAGGAGCAACAGCAGTTGACAAGAAATATTTTTTGTTTTAGAAAACTGGTAATTTAATATCATTCTAACATAATTAGCTACATATCAGGTGCACTATTTCTTAGAAATATTATGTCTTTTATTGATAATACCTTTCCTTTTATATCTCCACAATGAAAGGTGCTAGAAGTTTTTCAAAAGAAAGCTGGGAGTTCAGAGAACCTGGCAAAGAGACTTATATCATCATCAACAATATTCAATGGCTGCTTTTTAAAGAGCTCCCCAGTGGTGGCTAGGGGAGGGAATGTCTGCCGCTAGGATAAGGAAAATGGCTGTCATTTAGGCGGGACTTCCCTCTGGGCTTCCTCTCTCTTCTCACCATAAGGCCCCCCTAGGCTTGCCACCTTCCAGGTGGGAACTGGAGTTCTAGAGGTTCTAAGCTAGAATTAGAACTCATCGCCAGACTACAGGGATCAGATTCACTGAAGAAAACGGCAACTCCATATACTGGAGGGAAAGAGAACCAGTCGACTAAACTGGTTAAGAATGGCTTTGACTTCTAGTTACGCTCTTCCATAACCATTAAAACTCACACAGGTTGTGTGAAAATCTCACATAGGTTATGGAAACAGTTTCAGGCAGGTAGCTGGTTGGGCCTGTAGTAGAAGAAGAAAAGTTAAGTTTGGAACCACCAAGTTTGGAAGGACATGTGATTTTCTAATGAGTGTTGGGTTGAGGCCGCGTAGACTTCCTGAGGATCCAGTGCTTTGGATCATTGTTTTTGAACCGTGGAGGTGCCACAAAGAGGTGGATTCACGTTTTTTGTGGTGCAATATGTCCCCACGGATGGGATAGGTGATTTGTTGGGTGACCCCCCATAAAAATCCGGAGGATCCATGCTTTGCATCCATGTTTTGGCATCGGGACAGCACCACGAAGCAACTTTGCGGCGCAGTCTCTGTCCGTGGATGTGGTAAGTGAGTGGATGGTGAGTTTTGTGCGACCTCACCCCCTCATCCCCCCCCCCGCCCCTTTCCTTATTCCTTCTGGGTCTGGTTGTGGCCCAGAACTACGTTTCCCAGAAAGCCTTGCGAGGAGGAGGTGGAGCGCGGTCGCCAGAGGCGGATGTGGGTGGGGAGGAGGGGAAAGGGGGTCGGGGGGGGGGACGACCATGGCGGGAGGAGGGGGCTCCTGCGCGCCTGCGGGGAAGGTGAGCGGAAGGTTTTCCTGAGGCGGGGTCTGGGGGGCGAGAGGATCGGGGAGGGGGAGGGGGAGGGAAAACATCCCTGCCACGGGGGGCGAAAGGGCTGCAATGGAGGGAGGGAGGGAGCTCACAGCGCTCCTGCAGTGTGGAGCTGACAGGAAGGAGGATGGGGGGAGGGAGATAAAAGTGGGGGTGGGGGGCTTCCCCGGGCAAGATCTGGGCATGGAGATGTGGGGGGGGGGGATGATGGCTGTGTTTCCACCCACTCAAACGTGCACCAGGCCGGCGTTTATTCTGTTCTTGGAGGCCTCCCTCTATTACAACTGACCTCCGACCCACAGGGACCGATTCCCCCGGGAGAAAAGGGCCCCTTGGGCCATTGAACCCTCCCTTCTCCAAAGCCCACCTTCCTCAGGCCCCCCCCTCCAAAGCAGGGGTCCTCAAACTTTTTAAACAGGGGGCCGGTTCACTGTCCCTCAAACACTGTTGGGGGCCGGACTGTTTCGGGGGAGGAGGCGGCGGCGCGAGGGGGCTCTCCGGAAAAGCATCCTCCTTACAAGCCCGGTCCTTCCCCCTGTAGTGGTTAAGAGTGGCGGTTGGGAGCGGGGACTCTAGAGAGCCGGGCTTGATCCCCCACTCCTCCACGTGAGAAGCGGAGGCTAATCTGGTGAACCTGGTCGGTTTCCCCACCCCCTACTCACGAAGCCAGCTGGCTGACCTTGGGCAAGTTACAGCTCTGTTAGCGCTCTCTCAGCCCCACCTGCCTCACAGGGAGTCTGTTGTGGGAGGGTATGGGAAGGGGACTGTAAGGCAGTTTGAGTCTCCCTTTAGTGGTAGAGAAAGTTGGCATGTAAAAACCAAGGCCACTTATTCATGGAAGGGTTTGCCTTGGATTTGCCGCTCTCCAGATGCACATTTTCCCCATCCGAATTCTCCAAACTCTCCCCCTGGGGTCGGGGGGGGGGGAATTTACTTTTGAGTTCTGAGAATTCGGATGGGGAAAACGTGCATCTGGAGAGCGGCAAATCCAAGGCAAAACCTCCTGTGCATAAATGGCCACAAGTCTTTTTCTTCTCCCTGGAGATATGCCCAGCCCCCCCAAGGGGCCCCTACAATTATCTCCAGGCCACAAGGATACCCCCAGGAGGAGAGAGAGGCCCGAGCCGTGAGAACGCTGCCAACTGTGGCCAAAACAGCAACGCCAGGACAGGAAGGCAGCAAGATGCCTTGTGTGCCCAGGAAAGGGGTTTTGGGCTGGAGAGGGAGCAGGGAAGGGGGCGACTGTGGCGGGAGGGAGGCTTCCAGTTGTGCGTACACAGCCAGGAAGCCCAGAAAAGCTCTGGGGAGGGGGTCAAGGGGGGACTGGCTTCCTTGGTCCCCGGGGGGCCGGACAAAAGCCCTCCGGGGGCCGGATCCGGCCCTCGGGCCTTAGTTTGAGGACCCCTGCTCCAAAGCCTCCAGGTATGCAAGATCTGGGCATGGGGGAGGGGATGATGGCTGTGTTTCCACCCACTCAAACGTGCACCAGCCCACCAGGCCAGGGCTTGTTCTGCTCTTGGATCCCCAGCCCTTTGGAGCCTGCGGGCTGGGGCTGCTATAATGGTTTCAAATTCCATTTGTGCCCTCAGCGCGCCCGTTTGGAAACCATCTTCCTGAAGCCTTGCTCTTAATTGTAGGCGTGTTAACCAGGTTAGGCCCTTATTGTCTTTTTTCAAGCTAGATAATTGCTTACTCTCCCCAGATTTGCTGACATAAAGTCTTGATAGGTCAGATACTTGTTGCATTTCCAGATAGATGGATCGCAGTAGGCTTCAAGCAGGGACCTAAGCATGGAGGGAAATGGACCAATCCTTTTGTGTGTGTGTGTGTGTAACTGTTCCAGACTTTTAAGAGCGGGTTTCACATTGCAGCCTTGTTGACACAATGATGATGTAAAAAGGTCTTGATATGTTTTTGAGGACCAAAGTAGTCTATGGAAGCTGACTGTGATGTCAACTTTTTCTAATATTGGATTTCTATCCCTGTGTGCCTCTATGTGTCCTTTTTTTTAAGTTGCTGGGTTTAGAGTTTTACCCCCTTCTGTTATTTTTGTTCTTCTGAAATAAAAATACATAAACTATATTATACTGTCAGAGGCAGGGGGGGAAAGAACACCTTTTGTTTGCCATCGGTTTGAGGTATTGCATTATTTTACTCAATGGACTGGTCAATGGGGTTCTTCTTTCGCTCTTAAATGCTCAGAGAAAGGAATAGAAGATCAACTATGCCATATTTTCCTCTTTCAGAGATCACCAGTATCCTTTGAGGAGGTTGCCGTGTTCTTTATGGAGGAGGAATGGGTTCTGCTGGATCCCAGCCAAAGAAAGCTCTACTGGAAAGTGATGGAGGAAAATTACGAGACTGTGGGCTCCGTGGGTAAGGATCTTTTCCTCTTTGCCATGAAGATGGAAGGGAACGGAGAGGATGGCATCCTCCTTTGGCCCTCTTGAATTTCAGAACATACCTCTGTTTGCCAACGAAGAAAGAACAGAGCTCCCACAACTGGGGATGAATGTATTGATGCCAATACATTGATGCTGTGAAGAGAAATGTGTCAATGAGGAGGGTTCTGATTGGGATAATCGATCTCCAGTTAGGTTCCTTCTAGCAAATCCTGGCGGCCCCTGTTTTCTTCTTTTGCCTTTCTACTTTGACATGGAGTGGCTCCCCCACAGTCCTTTGTTTGAGTGACTGAGTCTAACAGGAGGAGGCGAGGAATGGCCTTGTCGATTTGACTGGACCAGAGGAGGGAGGGGCCTTTGCTGAGTGGCAGAGCTCCTTTTCCTTGTAATGTTCTGCTCTTCCATGTCCTGTTCAGAGCAGGGCCTGGTGAGAGCCAAGCCGGGCACGGGAAGGGGCTGTGGCTTATTGGTGGAGCCTCTGCTTGGCATGCAGAAGGTCCCAGGGTCAATCCCTGGCATCTCCAGTTAAAGTTACCAGGCAAGTAGGTGACCTCTACCTGAGACCCAGGAGAGCCGCTGCTGGTCTGAGCAGACAATACTGACTGGTGGACCAAGTTTCTGATTCAGTATAACGCAGCTTCATGTGTTCACACATGTTTCCCCTTAACTGTAGAACATCAGGGAATCTAAGAGAATTAATGGAGACCAAGATGGATTGTGGAGAGGGGATCCCTTCTCTCCCCCCTGTTGTGCAGTTCAGGGAATATGCCTGTGGAAGTTTGGAAGAGCGAGGAAGTGAACTTTGGCCTTCTTTGCCCCCACCCCAGACAGGAAATCTCCTACCTTACTGAAACTTGGTGAGATGAGACTCACAACTAGAATATTAGGGTTGAGAGGAACAACTTGTTTAAAAGGAATAGACAAATAAGGAAGGGGAGAGGAGTAGCATTATATGTTAAAGATGTATTTAGTGGTGAGAAAATACACGAATCAGAGCTTGGAAGGTTAGTTGATATTCTCTGAGTAAAAGGAATAACAAATAATAGTGATATTATGGTAGAGGTCTGTTATAGACCGCCAGGTCAGGTGAAGGACTTGGATGATACACTCTTAGACCAGATAACAAAATTTGCAAAGAGATGGGACATAGAGGTCATGGGAGATTTCAGTTCCTTATTTATTTCTCACAGGGACTCAAGGCAGATTCCACATATTGATCCACTGCAGTCACAAAAAATGGGACATTCATTAGCCCAGAGGCACTAGGATTTTAGAAGTCTGGAACCACCAGGAAGAGCTGAAGCATAGCTTAAGTATTCACCTGACACACTGAGAGGTATAGAAATTACTTAAATAGGACCCTGCTTACCATAAGCTAAACACAGCAGTATAGACCACAGTCCCTAACCATTTATCCAGAGCTAGTTCAGAAAGGAATTTTCCTCCAGACCATATTGGCCCAGGGATCCTGGAGGTTTCTTGCCTTCCTCTGGCCACAGAGTAAGGGCCCTTTCACACAGCCCAAAAAAATGCACTTTCAATGCACTTTGAAGGTGGATTGTACTGTGTGAACAGGCAAAATCCACTTGCAAATGATCGTTAAGGTGCACTGAAAGTGGATTGAAAGTGCTTTATTTGCGCTATGTGAAAATGCCCTAGGAGTCAATGTGGGAATGAGGGGGGAGGCTAGAGTTGTAGATTTCCTGCATTGTGCAAGAGGCTGTACTACATAAGGCTGGAGGTCCCTTCCACCCTTACATTTCTACCTTCCTTCCCCTGGAAAACAAAGTATGGCTTTTGTTTATTCCGTTGCAATCAGTAAAAAATCAACTCCCACAGTCCAGTTGTCCATCTAGTCCAGCATCCTGTTCATACAGTGGCTGTGCTGGAGAGACTCACTAGAGAGTCCAAGCACTGCTCCTGAAGCTGCCTCCTGGCACTGGTGTTGTGGGGTTTACTGCCTCTGAATATGGAGGTTCACTTCAGTCACTATGGCTAGTAGCCCTTTATAAATGCAGTCTTGGGCGGCATCAACAGAAGTTGAGTGTCCGGATCACGCAAAGTGATGGTATCACTTTACTCTGCTCTGGTTAGACCTCACCTAGAGGACTGTGTTCAGTTTTGGGTACCGCAGTTTAAGAAAGATGTAGAAAAGCTGGAACGTGTCCAGAGGAGGGCAACGAAGATGGTTAGAGGTCTGAAGACTTAAGTCCTATGCGGAAAGGTTGAAGGAGCTGGGTATGTTTAGCCTGAAGAGAAGAAGACTGAGAGGGGATATGAGAACCATCTTCAAGTATTTGAAGGGCTTTCATATAGAGGAGAGTGCCGAGTTGTTTTCTGTTGCCCCAGAGGGTCGGGCCAGAACCAATGGCTTGAAATTAAATAAAAAGAGTTTCCATCTAAACATTAGGAAGAATTTTCTAACAGTTAGAGCGGTTTTTCAGTGGAACAGGCTTCCTCGGGAGGTGGTAAGCTCTCCTTCCCTGGAGGTTTTTAAGAAGAGTTTAAATCAGCAATGCTGATTCTATGACCTTAAGCAGATAATGAGATGGAGAGGATCTTGGCCATCTTCTCGGCATGGAATAGGGGTCACTGGGTGTGTGTGGGTGGGGAGGTTGTTGTGAGTTTCTTGCATTGTGCAGGGGGTTGGACTAGATGACCTTGATGGTCCCTTCCAACTCTGATTCTATGATCTATTTGCTACAGGTCTGACCTGCTAATGCCCCTGGCCAACCCCATAGCTCACTGTGCTGTTATATTTTGTGATGATTTCTGCCTGCCGCAAACAAGCAGTCTTCACTTCCATTGTCTCCAAGAACAGTGATGGAGAAGAGTGAATCTGTGGCAGGATGGTCTGATTCAATTCCTTTCTGGCACTGAGAGTCGCATCATCCTGAGGCGAGTGGCCAGTTTTGAGACACCTGAGGTCTGTGTTCCACCATCAATCGTAGGTTCCAATGCAAGAAGCCCTTGGCTCCGGGTGGGATCTGGGGATTATGATTGCTTCCATGTTTAGCAAAACATTTAGGGGGTGCCTCATTTTCCACTGTGTTCCTTGTTCCACATTATTTCCTTTTTGTTTTTGTGTAGTATAAACCTTCCCCTTAGTGATAAGATGTTCTTATGGTAGCAAGTGGGAAAGCTTTGGGTCTCTTCTGTGAGGCAGGTTTTGTATTGAGCCCGAAGAGTACACAGATCACTGAAACAGGGTTTCAGAAAACAGCAAAGATTTATTTATTGATGTACATATGAAGCTGCCCCACATACTGACAAACGGACAACAAAACCTTCTCTTCCACATTCCCAGATGCTTTTGGCTTTTTCATTCCATTTGTGTCTTGCTGTTTGCAGGAAACTACATTTTCCAGAAGGTCTTGCAAGCACCAGAGAGGTCAACCCTGTCCGTGGTCGATGTCCAAGGAGCGGTTTTTCCTGGAGGTGGAGAAGGAAAAATTTGCAATATGGAACCCCAGAGGGCCTCTCTTCTCTCTTGTTTCCCCCAGCTGGAGGGAGAATTGGACTCTTGCACGTCTGTAGGAAAGGTGAGTTCAGGATTTCCTCAACAGCTCTTGGGTAAGAATAGGAGACGGAGAGAAATCGCTTGTGAACAGAAGTGAAAGTAGAAGAGATGGCCAGAGGGAGCATAGAAGGGGACTCTATGTTTTCACTCTCTTGAACGTGTTTCAGGCAAACAGCCTGTGTTTATTTTATTATTAAAACTTAGGTGAACTCCTGGTCACATGCAGCAGGGTTTATTGTCTGTCCTTACTGAGTCCCCATTCTCAGTGTTGTTTTTTGCGAGCTCCACAGGCTACCCCCAAGGAGGCGTTTGGCCATATTTTGCTCCTAAGACCTTTAAAAATCTTCTGTTGCTCCCTTTGGAGTGTGATTCCAATGAGCAACATCCTCAAGAAGCTCTCCGACTCAGTAGCTGGTCTGAAGTCAAGTCGGTCTTTATTACAGCCCACAGGCCATTCAGAAGCAGAGTAAAACGTCCGCTCAGAGAACATTTTCTTATTGGTCAACAGAGATTCCAATAAATCAAGTGTGCCTGTTCATAAAATCTACCTTGGAAAAACACATGAGCCGGTGTCTCTATTAGGATAACAGAGCAAGGATAAACTTTACAATTAGGCAGAAGTTTTAGTACCTTCCTGTCAGGCGTGCAGATGGCAGTACGTTAAATGTAATCAGCGTCAATGCATGGTGATATCTTGGAACTCTTAATATAGATAGGTAACATGCATATTGATGTGGGATCATTGGAGCTAAGTTAAATAGTAGAGGAGAGCACACACTGCAGGCCTAAACCAGTACTCCCCAGTTTCCCCGCTCCTACACATGAAGCCAGCTGGGTGACCTTGGGCTAGTCACACTCTCTCAGCCTCACCTAGCTTACAGGGTGTCTGTTGTGGGGAGGGGAAGGGAAGGTGAATGTAAGGCGGTTTGATTCTCCCTTGTGGGAGAGAAAGTCGGCATATAAAAACCAACTCTTCTTCCGTTTCAGAGATCGCTAGTGTCCTTTGAGGAGGTAGCCGTGGTCTTCACGGAGGAGGAATGGGCTCTGCTGGATCCAGTCCAAAGAAAACTCTTCTGGGAAGTGACAGAGGAAAATTATGAGACTGTTGCCTCTCTGGGTAAGGATAGTTTTTCTTTTATTATGCACACAGAAGAGAAGGGAGGGGATTGCATCTTCCTTTGTCACTCTTGAATTTCAGGAGACAATTCCCTTTGCCACAGAGGCAGGAATGGAACTCCCGCACCTGGGGATGTTACATCACGAGAAAAGGAAAGCACTAAATATATGAATGCTGTTCTGCGTGTCTGGAAATATTTCTCGGAAGCTTGGAAGTACGGGGAGGTGCACTTTGGCCTCCTTTGCCCCCCCGAACAGGAATCTTCCTACCTTCCTTCCCCTGGGAAAAAAATATGGGGCTTCTGCTTGTTCAGCTGAAATCTCTGAAAAATTGACTTCCACTTCTCTTCTGTAAGAATACAAGAGAAGTGTTGCTGGATCACTCCAGTTGTCCATCTAGTCCAGCGTCCTGTTTCACACAGTGACTGATCAGCTGCCCTGGAGAGCCAAAAGACAGGGTACAGAGGCCAAGTTCTTCTCCTGGTGCTGCCTGCTGGTGCTGCTACCCATGGGTTTGTCTGTGTTATGTGTTAAGTGCCATCAAGTCTATTCTGACTCATGGCAACCCTATGAATCAATGTCCTCCAAAAAGTCCTATCATTAACAGCCTTTCTGTGGTCTTGCAAACTAAGGGCTGTGGCTTCCTTGATTGAGTCGATCCATTTCATGTTGGCTCTTCCACTTTTCCTAGCATTATTGTCTTTCCCAGTGATTCTTGTCTTCTCATACTGTGACCAAAGTACAATAGTCTCAGTTTAGTAATTTTAGCTTCTAGTGAGTTCAGGCTTAATTCGATCTAGCTCTTTTTTGCAGTACACGGTATCCATAAAACTCCTCCAACACCAAAGGAATCTACTTTCTTCCTGTCAGGTTTTTTCATGGTCCATACATACACATACTTACACTTAGAAATCTTTTCTAGCTTTTTCACGGCTTCTGGTGAGAGTTCAGGCTAGATTCGATCTAGAACCCCTTGATTTATCATTTTTGTGGTCTACTTTCTTCCTGTCGGCTTTTTTCATTGTCCATACATAGTAAAGGGGAATAGTATGGCATGAATTAACTTGATCTTGGTTGCCAGTGACACATCCTTACACTTAGAAATCTTTTCTAGCTTTTTCACGGCTCCCTCTCCCAGACTCAATCTCCTTCTGATTTCTTGGTTGCAGTCTCCCTTTGAGTTGATGGTGGAGACTCAGATTAGAAAGCCTTGAACAATCTGAATTTCCTCATCATCAATTTCCCAGTAGTCATTACTTTTGTCGTCTTGATGTCCAGCTGTAGTCCTGTTTCTGACCCGAGGCTGTGAGGCAACCTCTCTGCATATAAATGATTAACAAATTCTACTCAACCTCAAGTCAAGTTTATTAACTCTACATCCATTCAGAATAGATCTGCGAACTTACACCCTGGTTGCGGAAAAACAGCAATTAACCGGCAGTTAGCCTTCTGGCATCAAGCTGGAGTTGCCAGGAAGAGGAATTATGTCTAACCAATCACTGAACAAATACAGGAACATCTGACCTAGCCCAGTACTAAATTAAAATACCCAGCATGCAGTATTTCAAAGGGAGATTTTTCTTTTCTCACACAGCACTAATACAATGTAAAACCTTACACTTTGAGCGAATGCAATGTAAACTGCCACCTACAAATACTAGAGATTATGCTGCCTCTGGCTGAGGGAAGCAAAGACCTGCTTTGGCACTTTCTGCTTTAACTTTCACCAGTAGTCATTTCAAGTCTTTGCTATTTTCTGCTAGTAATGTGGTATCATCAGCATATCTCAAATTGTTAATGTTCTTCCTTCCAGTTCTAACTTCACTTTCATCTAAATCTAATCCAGCTTTCCTTATGTTTTGCATATAGATTGAAGAGGCAGGGAAATAAAATGCCACCTTGTATGACACCTTTGCCAACTGGAAATAATTCTGTTTCTCCATATACTGTCCTCACAGTAGCCTGTTGTCCAGAGTACAAGTCAGACCCATTTCTTTTAAAATCAGCCATAGCTTTTCATGATCCATGCAGTCAAAAGCTTTGCTGTAATCTATAAAACGCAAGCCAATTTCCTCTTGAAATTCTCAATGTAAATTTGCAATATGATCTCTAGTGCCTCTTCCTTTTCTGAATCCAGATTGAACATCAGGCATTTCTCGTTCCATGTATAGTAACAGTCCTTGTTGTAAGATTTTGAGCATCACTTTACTCGCATGAGAAATTAATGTGATGGTCCGAAAGTTGCTGCTGTTTTTACTTTTTTTGGAACTGGACAGTAAATTGATGATTCCAGTCTTTAGGCCATAGTTTGTTTTCCATATTTGTTGGCATATTCTTGTTAAGATTTGGAATGGGCTCTATTTCTGTGGCTTGGAAGAGCTTTATTTGCTCCTGATTTGTTTCTCCCAATCGCTCTCAGAGAAGATTTAATTGCCTTTTCTAAAACCATAGTTTCTTCAAAAGATTCTTCTTGGAAGGAATCTGTCATCCTCTCATCTCTTCTGTATATTCTTCAATGTGTATTGTTCCCGTTATTTTTATTTTGTCCTGTTCAGTTAATGTATTTCCATGTTGATCCTTCAGCATGCTTAAGCATGCTTTAAATTTCCTTTTGATTTCTTGGAACTTGTGGAACAGATCTCTTGAACCAGTGGGATACGGTCATCCCTGGATACAAACTCTATAGAAAGGACAGGGAAGGGCGTATTGGGAGGGGGGTGTTGCTATGTACATGGAGGAGGGCATAGTGTATAATAAACTAGAAACCATAAAAAGGGCAGACTTGTCTACAGAATCCTTGTGGGTGACGATTCCGGGCCCCAAAGGTAATTTAGTACTGGGGACATTCTGTTGGCCCCCGAACCAAAAGGCTCAAGGTGATCTGGAGATGGAAAATGAAATCGGGAAGCATCGGGTGATGAAGAATGTATGCTCCAGTCAAGCCAAAGGAATAAAATTTCTAGACATCCTCAATGATTGTGCCCTCAAAAAGTGTATCGTGGACCCAGCCAGAGGGGAGGCGATCCTGGACTTAATACTCTGTGGTGCTGCCAGCGACTTGGTGCAGGATGTGGATGTAGTTGAGCCATTTGGCATTAGTGACTACACTGGCATCAAATTTAATTTATATGTATGTGGGAAAGTGCCTTGGAAATCTCACACAATTACCTTTGATTTTCAGAGAGGGAAATGATAAACCTGGTAAAAAAAAGAAATGGAAAAGAGCAGTTAGGAGGGTTAAATTTCTGGAAAAGGTTTGGGGGTAGATTGTATACCGCAGGTCAGAAAAGGTGGTATTAAGTCCCAAGTGGTTATCACCATGACTAATGGGTAAGGTGAAGGAAGGTATTGCAGGGGGGTGGGAGCTTCCTTCAGAAACTGGAAGGCTTGCCCAACTGAGACAAACAAAAGTAAACGCAAACTTGCACAACGGAAATGCAAGCAAACAGAATTTTTTGATCGTGTCAGTAAGCATGTGGACAGGATTGAGCCTGTGGACATGGTGTATTTGGATTTCCAAAAGGCTTTTGACGAAGTCCGTCACCAAAGACTGCTAAGCAGACTTCATAGTCATGGTGGATTGAGAGCTGACTGAAAAATAGGAAGCAGAGAGTAGGAATCAATGGTCAGTTCTCACAAAGGAGGGATGTGAGCAGTGAGGTCCCTCAGGGGTCTATGGTGGGACCGGTGCTTTTCAACCTGTTTATCAATGACCTGGAGTTGGGAGTGAACAGCAAGGTGGCCAAGTTTGCAGATGACATGAAATTATTTAGAGTGGTGAAAACAAAATCGGACTGTCAGGAGCTCCAAAAGGATCTCTTCAAACTGGAGGAATTAAAACGGCAAATGAGATTCAATGTGAGCAAGTGTTAAGTGGTGCATATTGGGGCAAAAATTCCCAACTCCAAATATACACTGATGGGATCTGTGCTGGCAGCAACAGACCAAGAAAGGGATCTTGGGATGGTAGTGGATCACTTGATGAAGATGTCAACCAGTGTGTGGCTGCTGTGAAAAAGGCAAATTCCATGCTGTCCATAATTAAGGAATAGAGAATAAAACTTATAAAAGGAACTATTTCTTCACACAACTGGTTATTATGATAGTTCTCCTTGTCTCTACGTGCGAGTTGTTGGAATGCTGCATGTAGACTTTAGATTTTGTTTCTGTCCCCTTTTACTTTTGCTTCTCTTCTAGCTTTAGCAATTTTAAGAGTGTCTTCAGTCATCCATCAAGACTTTTCATTTTGTTTGGCTACAGGAGTACTCGTTGCTCAATCTTCCTTGATAATATCTCCCATTTCAACCCAAAGTTCTTCTGGTTCACATTCACTCGAACTTAGTAAGGCAAATCTGTTCTTTATGTGGTCTTTAAACTGTTCAGGAATGTTGTAGTTTGACAGTATGAACGTTCTGGTGTGTTTTCCCCCCAGCTTTATTCTGATTTTCAATATTAACTGTTCATGGTCAGTACCACAGTTGACTCCTGGTGTTGTTTTAGCAGAGAGAATAGAGCTTCTCCATCTTCTTCTTCCAATTGTGGAATCTATTTGATTTCTATATTGGGTATCTGGTGATGTCCACATACACAGTTGCCTGTTTGGTTACCTAAAACATGTGTTCACAGATAACGAATTGCTGTCTTGATAGAATTCTATGAGTCGCTCTCCTACTTCATGTTGTGCTCCTAGCCCAAATCTACCAACAATATTTGATTCTGCTTTGTTTCCTCCTTTTGCATTCCGATCACCTATGATCATCAGCACATCTTGTTTAGGCGTGAGATCAATTTCTTCCTCATCAGCATAAAAGCTTTCAATTTCTTTCTCATCAGTATTTGTAGCTGGGGCATACACTTGAATAAAGGTGATAGGCTTTTCCCGAAGTCTGATGGATGCTATTGGGCTACATCTCGCGTCACTATTAAAGCAACTCTGTTTCTTCTGTTTTTGTCATTCCCTGAGTAAAACACTTTGTAGTTTTGTGACTGAAAATGTCCTAATCCAGTCCACTTTAGTTCACTCACTCTCAGAATTGAAATATTTAAACGTTCCATTTCTCGTTTTACGATTTCAAGCTTCCCTTGATTCATGCTTCTCACATTCCACGTTCCTATCGTCTACATCAAGTAGCTTTCGGCTTTAGTCCAGCTGCATCATTAAGAATAGCGCTATTCGGACTTCTCCACTCTTCCCCTGTAGCTGATTGAGTGCCATCTGACCTGGGGGTTCCCTCTTCCAGTACTACATCTTTTTTTCATTTTGGATTGTCTCATCATAGGATTTTCGAGGTAAGTGTTGGTCAGAAGCGGTTTACTATTGCCTTCTGTGCAGTACTAACCAGGGTGAGCTGAAGCGGCACTGCCGTTGTGGCACTCTACCCCATTGGCTCTGATAGCTCAGCGATGTTCTTAACCCCCCTCCTGGCCTGTGTTTTGTTTCTCCTTTGTGGGAACTTAAAGTGGCTTATCTTGTTCTCTTCCACTCCATTTCACCATCACAACATTCAAGTACTTGAACGGCTGTCATATAGAGGAGGGTGCCGAGTTGTTTTCTGTTGCTCCAGAAGGTCAGACCAGAACCAATGGGTTGAAATTAAATCAAAAGAGTTTCCAACAGTTAGAGTGGTACCTCAGTGGAACAGGCTTCCTCGGGAGGTGGTAAGCTCTCCTTCCATAGAGGTTTTTAAGAAGAGGTTAGATGGCCATCTGTCAGCAGTGCTAATTCTGTGACCTTAGGCAGATGATGAGAGGGAGGGCATCTTGACCATCTTCTGGTCACTAGGGGTGTGTGGGGGGGAGGTAGTTGTGAATTTCCTGCATTGTGTAGGGGGTTGGACTTGATGACCCTGGTGGTCCCTTCCAACTCTATGATTCTATGATGTTTCTGGCACTTCATTCTCACCATCATCCTGAAGCTTGGGGCCAATATTGACCCTCATAGTGTTTCATAGAACCACAGAGTTGGAAGGGGCCATACACACCATCTAGTCAACCCCCTGCTCGGCCTACATCAGCCTAGAGCATCCCTGACAAGTGTTTGTCCAGCCACTGAGGGGGAGCTCACCACTTCCCTAGGCAGCCTGACCAATGTGGTGTACAGCGAGACTATGACATCTCACAGGTTGGATGTTATGCCTCTGTTGATACACCCCATGACCATGTTAGCCTTTTTTGCTGCTGCGTCACACTGGTGGCTCATATTGAGTTTACAGTCCATCCATACCGCAAGATCTTGTTCACGCACTCTGCTACCCAGAAGTGTAACCTCCATTCAGTATGCATGCTTCTCATCTTTGTTACCCAAATGTAGAACTCTGCATGTATCCTTGTTGAATTGCATCTTGCTCTGATCTGCCCACTTTTCCAATGTGTTCAGATCTTGCTGAATTCTGTCTCTATCTTCCGGGGTATTTGCTGCTTCTCCCAATTTGGTGTCATCTGCAGATTGAATGAGTAGTCTCTCCACCACCTCATCCAGATCATTTCTAAAAATATTGAAAAGTACCAGGCCCAGAACTGAGCCCTGTGGCACCGCACTGGACATCTCCCTCCAATCAGATGAAATATCATTGACAATGAAATGTCATTGACAATGTCAGTGAAATGTCCTTGACGTTTCATCTGATTGGAGGGAGGTGTCCAGTTGACTACTCTTTGGGTGCAGCTGTCCAACTAGTTCCCTATCGACCTAACGATCCTAGAGTCCATTCTGCAACCCTCTTTACTTCTTTCCTTTACTTCCTCTCCTTCTTTACTGCCTACCGGCCAGCCTATCTTTAAATGCCCTCATGTTCGGCTATATTTATTATTTATTTATTTCAGACTTTGCCTTCCTCCCCCATAGGGGCCTAAAACAACTTACCCTCTGGTTCTGTCTCCTTCCCCTGCTTATGACAGAAACCATGACTGGAAGGCTGGCAGTACTGTATTGTTTCTTAGCAATGGACACTGAGTACATTTTTTAAAATTTCAGATTTTTCTGCAAACCCAGGTCATTTTCAAGGTTTTAAGAATTATCTGTCTTATCTGTCCATGGCTCCAGCCTCCAGTTTGAAGACTGTTCATATTTTTTCCTTTTCTTTAAACAAAAAAATATATATTTTAAAACACACTTTTAAAAAAAGAGCATTTTCCCCCGTTCTGTCACTTCGTGCTTCCTACATGAACACAATAGAACTGTACCTGCTAACTGGTATTTCTTATCTTTTCATTCTTCAATTTCTGTCTCTCTTTTGCAGTTCCAGATGTGCGGGAGATGGTGAGGGAAAAGGAATCAGCAAGGACGGTTGTGGAAAAAAATGAAGATAAATGCTTGGAATGTGGAAAGTGCATGTCTTGCAATGGCAGCCTAACGATTCATCAAAGGGTTCACTCAGGAGAAAAACCATATAAATGCCTGGAGTGTGGAAAGTCCTTCTCTCAGAATGGCAACTTAATTAAGCATCAAAAGGTTCACACAGGGGAAAAGCCATATAAATGCCTGGAGTGTGGAAAGTGCTTCTCTCAGAATTCCCACCTAACTACACATCAAAGGGTTCACACAGGTGAGAAGCCATATAAATGCAAGGAGTGTGGAAAGTGCTTCTCTTGCAATCGCAGCCTAACTACACATCAAAGGATTCACACAAGGGAGAAGCCATATGAATGCATGGAGTGTGGAAAGTGCTTCTCTCAGAATGGTTACGTAACGATACATCAAAGGCTTCACACAGGGGGAAAGCCATATAAATGCCTGGAGTGTGGAAAGTGCTTTTCTTGGAATAGTGACCTAACTAAACATCAAAGACATCACACAGGGGAGAAGCCATATGAATGCTTCGAATGTGGAAAGCGCTTCTCTCTAAATGGCCTCCTGACTGAACATCAAAGTGTTCACTCAGGGGAGAAGCCATATAAATGCCTGGAGTGTGGAAAGGGCTTCTCTAAAAATGGCCATCTAACTCAACACCAAAGGCTTCACACAGGGGAGAAGCCATATGAATGCCTGGAGTGTGGAAAGTGCTTCTCTCAAAATGGCCATCTAACTCGACATCAAAGGGTTCACACAGGGGAGAAGCCATATGAATGCCTGGAGTGTGGAATGTGCTTCTCTTGCAATAGCAGCCTAACTAAACATCAAAGGGTTCACACAGGGGAGAAACCATATAAATGCTTGGAGTGTGGAAAGTGCTTCTCTGTGAGTGGCAGCCTAACTAGACATCAAAAGGTTCACACAGGGGAGAAGCCATATAAATGCCTGGAGTGTGGAAAGTGCTTCCCTTACAATAGGAGCCTAATTTCACATCAAAGGTTTCACACAGGGGAAAAGCCATATAAATGCCTAAAGTGTGGAAAGTGCTTCTCTCAGAATTCCCACCTAACTTCCCATCAAAGGGTTCACACAGGCAAGAAGCCATATAAATGCCTGGAGTGTGGAAAGTGCATCTCTCACAGTAGTCATCTAGCTGTACATCAAAGGCATCACACAGGGGAAAAACCATATGAATGCTTGGAGTGTGGAAAGTGCTTCTCTTCCAATGGCCAACTTGACTGTACATCAAAAGGTTCACACAGGGGAGAAACCATATAAATGACTGGAGTGTGGAAAGTGCTTCTCTCGCATTGGCACCCTAACTACACATCTGAGGGTTCACAGGGGAGAGGCTACATAAAATAGAGTGTGGTGTAAGTCTAGCCAGCTTAATTCATCTCATAGCCACTGGGCAAATGGTGTGTAAGATTGTCGATTTCACTGTTGACTGCTACAATTAAAGGGAAGGCTTCTTATAACAAAGTGTCGTTCTGCGAATGGGTTTTTAAATACCTTGCTTTGTGTTTTCAATTTTCTAATGTACTACCTGTTCTCATAAGAAAAGCCCTTCTGGATCAGACCGAAGCCCACAAACAAGACAACTGCAGCAGCATTATCCTGCCTTTTTCCCACAGCACCTAATAGGCATGCTCCGTCGTTACTGGAGAGATTAGGTGCGCATCATGACTAGTAGCCATTTTGACTTGTAGCCATGGCTAGTTCTATTCTCCATGAACATGTCCACCCCCTCTTAAAGCCTTCCAAGTTGGTAGCCATCACCACATCCTGGGGTAGGGAGTTCCACAATTTGACTATGTGTTGTGTGAAGGAAATACTTAATCTGTTTTGAATCTCTCACCTTCCAGCTTCAGCAGATGACCCTGCGTTCTATTATTATGAGAGAGGGAGAAAAGCTCCCTGTCCACTCTCTCCAAACCATGCACAATTTTATAGACCTCTATCATGTCTCCCCTTAACTGCCTTCTTTCCAAGCTGAACAGCCGAAAGCGTTTTTAACCGCTCCTCATAGGGCAGTTGCTCTAGCCCCTTGGTCATTTTGGTTGCTCTTTTACCCCTTGTCAAGCACTGCAAGTGTGGTCTCACCATAGATTTGTATAAGGGCAGTATGATAGCAGTAGTTTTTTCTCTATTCCTCGTCTAATTATGGCCAGTGTGGAATTTGCCTTTTTCACAGCAGCTGTACCCTGGGCTGACATTTTCATTGAGGTATCCACCACCACTCCAGGATCCCTTTCTTGGTCTGTCGTTGCCAGAACAGATTCTCAAGTAAAGTCTTCAGTCTTGTGTGGGAGGTGATGCACTCCAGGCATAAATCACCTGGATGAATGTTAATCAGTGTACGCTCAAGTAGTTTCAGAGTTAGTTTTTATATGCTGACTTTCTCTCCCACAAGGGAGGACGCAGTTCGTTTTGTTTTGTTTTTCTGTTTTGGATTTTTTTAATTTGTTTTGTTTTTCCTTATTATAAAAATAACAATAATTTCTAAAAATAAAAATAAACGAAGGACTTGCCTTGCAGAGGCAGGGCGACGTTCCTCGACACATGCCGCCCACCTTCTGATGGATAAGAGGGTTGATGGGTCTTAACATAAGAACATAAGAAAGGCCCTGCTGGATCAGACCAAGGCCCATCAAGTCCAGCGGTCTGTTCACCAGGTGGCCAACCAGGTGCCTCTAGAAAGCCACTAACAAGATGAGTGGAGCAGCACCATCCTGCCTGTGTTCCACCACACCCAAAATAATAGGCATACTCCTCTGATACTAGAGAGAATAGGTATGCAGCATGACTAGTATCCATTCTAACTAATAGCCATGAATACCCATCTCCTCCATGAATATGTCCACTCCCCTCTTAAAGCCTTCCAAGCTGGCAGCCATCACCCCATCCTGGGGCAGGGAGTCCCACAATTTAACGATGCGTTGTGTGAAAAAATATTTTATTCTATGTGTTTTGAATCTCTCGCCCTCCAGCTTTAGCAGATGATCCCGTGTTCTAGTATTATGGGAGAGGGAGAAAAACTCCCTGTCCACTCTCTCCAAACCATGCATAATTTTATATTTCATGTCTCCCCTTAGCCGCCTTCTTTCCAAGCTAAACAGCCCTAAGCGTCCTAACCGCTTTCCATAGGACAGTTGCTCTAGTCCCCTAATCATTTTGGTTGCTCTTTTCTGCACCTTCTCAAGCTCTGTAATATCCTTTCTTAAGTGGGGTGACCAGAATTTTATTTGTATCTTTATTTTTATTTGTATCTGACTAAATGAACTGTGATCCACAGAGCTTATATTCTGGAAATTGTTGTTAGTCCTTAAGGTGGTGCCAAACTTTAAAATATATTCTATTACTACAGAATAACGGAGGGAAGGTGGCATGGTGTAGCCCGATCTCAGAAGTTAAGTGGGGTCAGTAGTTGGAAGGTGTAAGGAAACGGGTTGCCAATCTCCTGGACTGGTCATGGCAACCCAAACATATGCATGCCACTACTGTTCCATATGCACCCCAAGCCCCAAATGCAATGGGGAAGGCTCCCGCGCCTGCCAGTGAAAAACTGACAAGGAGGAACCATGGGCAGAGAAGCCTCTCGGAGAGAACCAGAGGGAATCCATATCCTCTGACCCAGTCTCAAGAAGGCTGTCATTTTGCGAGACATGTCCAGGCACGCACGTAGTCCTCCCCCCCCCGCCTCCTTCATCAGCATGATTAATACCCATCAGAAGATGCAAAATAACGTGCCCCGGAGACAGCTAAGAGCGCCTTTGTGTATGAGTAATAATCCCATCTTCAAGCAAGTCTTGACCCTTTCAGTATTGCACAAATCACTGGAATTAGAATATTTTACGTAAATTGCCCATTGCCTCACCCCAGGAGCTGACCATTAGGGTCTTTGTCACCTTTTGTCACACGGGAACCACGAGGGTAATGCAATCACCCCGCCCCCAGAGAAAGGTACAACTGAGGTCTCCTGAAAATCCATACCCTACCTGAGGTCTTTCCCTTTCATACTGACTGTCACTCTGTCAGAGTGGGCAGCCATGCTAGAATACGCAGGGGACCCCCCCCCCCCGCTCCCTTTCTATTCCTCCTTTAGCAGCACGGAACTCAGGACAACTACACTCCAGGACAGTATTTCCCATCATCTTAAGCCTGCCACATTGGCAAAAGTCTCTTCCTACCACCTTTTATTCCTAGACTCTTTGTATGTATGTATGTGTGTATTGCTACATTGAATGCTTGAAATACATAAAATCTCTTAATTTGGAATCCTTTGCCTCTGTCATTATTCTAAGGTCGCAGATACGGGCTTTGGTATACATTGGTTGCATCTCGCTATATAAACACTGTAATTGCCATCTGCGCGCTAATTCCCTATTCAAAGCGCATTTTGGCTAACAAAGGGAAACCACCAAGGAAGACTCTGCAGAGGAAGGCCCTTGCAAATCACCTCTGCTTCTCACTTGCCTTGAAAACCACTTGTTGTGTTCACCATAAGTTAGCTTTGACTTGATAGCACTTTACACACACCCACACAAACACACTACAGACCAACACAGTTACCCACCAGAAACTACTTAATAACCTATGTAAGTTCAATTGCTATGGATGCGTGTAATTAGAAATCAAAGTCATTCTTGAGACGGGAACTTGTTCAATTGGTTATTCTTCCCTCTAGTACATCACTTTATTAAATAGAACTTAGTAAGTTACAATCAAGATGTATTCTAGGACTCATGATATTATTAAGCTTCTATATGAACAAAAGACTGTATTTTTTTGCCAAGCTCCGATCTTGGAAATATTTATATTACAGCATCCTGTCTTTCTGCCCAGTTGGAGCCACCCAATTTGGGTCTAGTATTTAGTCCTTTCAAGAGTGTTTGTGTACCCAGACTTTTTGTGAGAACTAATTAGCCCAAGGTCTCCCAGCTGGCTTTTTTATGTGCAGGAGTGGGGAAACCAACCCGGTTCACCAGATTAGCACCCACCACCTCCAATCCACTGCTCTTAACCACTACACCACACTGGCTCTTCATACACAAAATGAACTGTGGTCAATAAGCACCATGTTGAAAACAAAAGGTAGAGGGGAAAAGGAGAAATTGCAGGGTAGCAACAGTAGATTTTTCAGAGATTTCCAGTGACTAAGGGGCAAGTCCTGTCTTTTTTCCAGGGGCAGAAAGGTAAGAGGGTTCCTCGCAAATGTCCAAGTAGGAGCATTCACGAAGAGCAAGATGGATGGGGGATGAGTAGACCTGGTAACTGTCGCGCACAGCTTGTCTGGACTTCAGGAGTTTACCTGGTAGCAACTTCACACCACACAGTTCTGCTATGTACAGTTTATTTACAATATCTACACAGAGTCCTTTGGCTGTTAACATTCACAGCTCTGAGCATCAGCATGCTCCGCCAGCATATATATTTCAGGCAATAGGTAACTTACATTCACTATACAGACTTATATACACATTTATGACCAATCACAGTTCACCTGAGATGAGTCATTCTGGAAATCCCCATTCCTGGCTGTACAAACTGGATCAGACCAGCATCATCACATGACTTAGCTGTCACTCTGATCAGTATGATCTGTTTAGCAAACTGCAGACTAGGCATAACTTTGACATATGTTGACACGCCTCCCTAGTCAAACGTTTGTTAAACACAGCCATCTCTTCAAGTATTGACATCTTTCAGTATTCAAACATTTCAGTCTCCTGGCTTAGTGCACACCAACCATTCTCATTTCTGGAGACTTGCACCCCTAGGTAATTCTTAATTGGGCCTAGATGTTTCATTTTAAACATTTCCTGTATGGTCTGCATAAACCACTTCAACTGTTCCTTGTTGTGGTACATTAAACATACATCATCCACAAAAAGTAATAAATAACAGGTTTGTTTACATATTTCCACTTGATACAGACATGGATCAGACACACTCTGCTTAAACCCTTTTTTGGTTAAAGCATTTTTTATACACATATTCCATGCATGTCCAGATTGCTTTAAACCATATAATGCCTTGTGCAATTTTAACACTGTTTTCGCATTTTGACATTTGAACCCTGGTATTTGATCAAGATATAACTCTTCCTCAATAGGTGCGTTCAGATATGCAGTATCAAAATCAAAATGATCAACTAGCATTCCTTCTGCTCCAGCCTTAGTTAATGCAACTCTTATTGTTTCCATGCGAATCGTGGGGGCAAATGATTCATAATAATCCTGTCCAACCACCTGCGTAAATCCCCTCGCAACTAATCTTGCCTTATATTTAACATTCCCATTTGGCAAGGTTTATATTCCGCCTCCATGGCTTGCAGCCAAGCATTTTTCTCTTCTGAGGCTAGACTTAACACATCATTGTAATCAGTTGGAACTTTTACAAACACATGGTTAGCAGTTACACCATACCTTTGAGGTGGAATACCTTTTGTAGATCTAGAGGACACTCTTGGTACTACTCTCTGATCTGCACTTTGCACACTCTCAGAGTCTGCATGTATTGGTGACTGCACCTCCTGTTTCACTTCTGGCATGTTTACAGAATCATCATTCATAGGTAACAGTACTGTAGATGGTAATTGGTTTGCATGTATCTTAGGCCAATTAGCATCCTCACAGAATGTAGCTGAACGACTGAAACTTAATGCATTTTGGTTATTTACAAAACGGTAAGATTTCATTCCTGTCTGATACCCCAGGAATGTCAACTTTTTTGCTCTTTCACCACCTTTCCTACGTTGTTTCAGTGGTATATTAACCCATGCTTTACTGCCAAATATCCTGATATGATCCAAACTGGGATCTTTCCCATACAAAGCCTTGTATGGAATATTGTTTGTGGCACTTGTCCAAATTCTATTTGATGTATAACAAGCATTTTTTGCCGCTTCAGCCCAGAACATTTTTGGCAATCCAGCATCAAGTAGCATTGATTTTATCATTGTTTGCAGTACTCCTGCCTTTCTCTTTGCAACACCATTTTCTTGACTCATAGATACATTAGCAATTCTATGTTCAATACCTTGAGTCTTAAACCACTGAGCCATTTCACCAGACATGTACTCGCCCCCAAAATCACTTTGGAACTTACAAATTTTATGCCCCAATTGCCTTTGCACATTGTTAGCCCACATCTTTATAGTATCACACACCTCTGACTTCTTTGCTATGGGATACACCCATGTGAACCTTGTGGCATCATCTATCAAAAGAAGAAGATATTTTCTTTTAGATATACTGTCTGGGAAAGGGCCTACCACATCGCTATGAATAAGATATAGAGGGGGTTTTGTTACTCTGTCACTCTTTGGTGCAACTGGGTGTGCTTTAGACTTACTTTGCTTGCACACATCACAATCCAGATATGTTTTGCACCCTTCAACCTTCTCTTTGCCCAGCAGGGGAAGAGTTTTATTCAAGGTACCCCAGCCCACATGGCCGAGTTTTCTATGTAGCAAATGTATACACTTATGGTGAGGGTTTTTATTTAACACTGTTTGTGCTTTACCTGCCATGTTCTCTAGCACATACACATTATCTTTCAATTTCCCCACTGCCATAACTTTATCACCTTTGAGAATATTACAGCACTTATTTCTGAAAGTCACACTGAATTCAGCAGAATCTAGTGCACTTATACTTAATAAGTTTCTCTCAAGAGAGGGTATACAAAGCACATCATTGAATGTATGGTTTAAACTTCCAAACATTACACTTCCTTCACAGGAAACAGTTGCAGAACGTCCATCTGCCAAACTTACATGACCTAACGCCGATTGATGTGAGTTCATTAGTAACCTTTCCTCCCTCACAAATATTTGTGAAGCTCCTGAGTCAATTATCCAAGAGTCATTCAGGGAGTCTGGACTCACTCTCACCAGCGTAGCTTGCTGTTTGGTCACAACTTGAGTCTTTTTTCCTTCTCTGTATTTCTTTGCAGCAGGGCAAAATCTTTGAATGTGCCCCTCTTTTCCACATCTGTAACATCTCTTGACATGTAAAGCCACAGGTATAGGCTTACTTGCTTCACAGCTGAGGCTTGTATCCTTCCTTATCTCATGCTTGGCACAGCTCCCGGTCTGGCCGACTGCCAACTCCCGTTGCATATATCTCGTCTCTTCTGCTAATAATCTGCCTGAGATATACTGCAAGGTCAACTTTGCTGCATCCACAGATTCAAGGGCTGAGATAAGTGGGTCAAAACGCTCCGTCAGGGAACTTAAAACAATAAACACCTGGTCCTGGTCAGAAATCTGCTTTCCCCTCTGAGCCAGCAGTTGAAAATACGTTGCTAAGGTATTCAAATGAGCTCTAACACTCTCATTTGGCTCCATAGTCTTTCTATAAATCCTTCTCATCAGGGAAATAAGGGATCCAGCCGTGTCTTGCACATATACAGCCTTGAGGCTATTCCAGGCATCTTTAGCTGACCCCTGTCCCGCCACATGCACCAACTGGTCATCAGCAACACTTAATATCAATGTGGCCAATGCCTTCTGGTCTTTTAAACTTTCCTCAGGCGTGGGAGCTTGTGGGGGAGAATCCACATACGTCCACAATGACTCACGCTTAAGATAATGCTCCATTCGCAGAGACCACACGGCATAGTTATCTGCAGTCAGTTTATCAATCAGCAGGGCAGAAACAGCTTGCGCCATGATATCTTCTCTCACCGGAAGCTGATTATCTTCCCCTGGTTCCTCCTCCGACTCTTTGTCAGAAATAACTGACCCGTCTGCAGACTGTACATCAAGGTCCTCAGCGTCGCTGGCCTCTGTAGACATCCAAACCGCTCACAGCAGCAACTCACGGCAGTAGCTCACCAACTCCAATAGAACCTCCAGCTCTCAGCGCAGTCTATCTGGGCCCATAACCCTGTCGCGCACAGCTTGTCTGGACTTCAGGAGTTTACCTGGTAGCAACTTCACACCACGCAGTTCTGCTATGTACAGTTTATTTACAATATCTACACAGAGTCCTTTGGCTGTTAACATTCACAGCTCTGAGCATCAGCATGCTCCGCCAGCATATATATTTCAGGCAATAGGTTACTTACATTCACTATACAGACTTATATACACATTTATGATCAATCACAGTTCACCTGAGATGAGTCATTCTGGAAATCCCCATTCCTGGCTGTACAAACTGGATCAGACCAGCCTCATCACATGACTTAGCTGTCACTCTGATCAGTATGATCTGTTTAGCAAACTGCAGACTAGGCATAACTTTGACATATGTTGACAGTAACTAGACATGTTTTCAGCTTTAACACTTATCTGAAACACAATTATTTTCAATATCCGGAGCTTTGGCACGCTCTGATGTAGACCCCACAGACTGCTTCCATTCCATTCTACCTGATGTGGGATTCTGTGAAACTTAAAAGCTTGCATAGTTCTATACTGAACTAAACTTTTCCCATCAAAAGAGCTGAGCTTAGTGACCTGGTTCAGACACTGTATGAAACCACATGTGTTTGACACACCCCCCCCAACATTTTGAGCCTCCAACTTGGATGTTAAGAACATACACACATGTATTTGGCTCAATTTAAATTATGGACTACTGCCTGTGTATCCCAAGGTCCAGAACTGGGCCCTTTGGGAATGGGGGTTTTCAGAAAAAGAGCCAAAAATCTGTTTATTTCGAAAAATAGATTGAGAAAAGAAGGAAGCACTCAGAGAGCCACAGGCATCTTGCACACAGACGCACATGCACAAAACAAACCTTAACCTTAGACAACCTAACATCTAAATAAAAGCACACAATAAAGTGGGCCAAATAAAAGCATACCAACCTGTCTGATGCAGTGAAGGGCTCCTGAGTGTCCGGGGTGGAAGGAGAGTGAAGAATGAAAAAACGGGTCAGAAACTGAGGCCAGCTCCAGACCTAGGTAGGTTTTGTATTCAAACTATGCAGGAGCAACAGCAGTAGACAAGAAATATTTTTTGTTTTAGAAAACTGGTAACTTAATATCATTCTAACATAATTAGCTACATATCAGGTGCACTATTTCTTAAAAATATTATGTCTTTTATTGATAATAGATAGCTTTCCTCTTATATCTCCACAATGAAAGATGATGGAAGTTTTTTAAAAGCAAACTGGGAGTTCAGAAAACCTGGCAAAGAGACTGTTATATCATCATCAACAATATTCAATTGCTGCTTTTTAAAGAGCTCCCCAGTGGTGGATAGGATAGGGAAAATGGCTGTCATTTAGGCGAGACTTCCCTCTGTGCTTCCTCTCTCTTCTCACCATAAGGCACCCCTAGGCTTGCCACCTTCCAGGTGGGAAGTTTTAAGCTAGAATTTGTTGGGAAAATTCGAGGTTATGGATCATTTGTCTTAATAAAACAAACTTTACTCACATAAAATAGGGTAGGGAAATTGGAAGTTAAAACAATAAATCCTTACTACATTGCTAGTTTCCTAAACGTGCCAGAAAAAACTGAGAGGAATCTAAACTTAATCATATGGCATCTCTAAGAGACAGAAATGCTCTATCCTCTCTGTTTGAGATCCAAAAAGTAACTGAGTACTGCTCTTTCTACTTAGACAAAAGTAGAAAAGTAGAGAAACTGCTGAATTACAGTTGATATTCAAACTAAAGTCAATGCATTGACCTGGGCTGAATAAAGACCTTGCATTCATGGCTCATGACCAATGCTGATTTCTCCACACCCATCTCTCCCCTGGACATCACAGACTCTTCTGCATATCACACCTAATCCCATCACGCCTGCTATTCACATTTACATACTGTTCCTCTACTTAATGGATTCACATTCTAGCTGTATCTGAAGAAGTGAGCTGTGGCTCACGAAAGCTCATACCCTACCAGAAAATATTTTTGTTAGTCTTTAAGGTGCTACTGGACTCTTGCCCTTTTTGACTACTTAGACAAAGAAAAAGAGCAGTAATATGCAAATTATTACTATGTGACTAAAAGCATGCTTCCAATAATTCTCACTGACCAATAGCTAATTGACACATTGGAGATTACATCACCTTCTTGAACTGGTCAACATCAATACAATCAATTTAACCCTTGCCTGTCTGACATAGAACGAAGCTCGCTATACCCAACAGAATTAGAACTCATCGCCAGACTACAGAGATCAGATTCACTGAAGAAAATGGCAACTATATACTGGAGGGAAAGATAACCAGCTGAATACACTGGTTAAGAATGGCTTTGACTTTTAGTTACACTCTTCCATAGCAATTAAACTCTCATAGGTTATCAAAACAGTTTCAGGCAGGTAGCTGGTGGGCCTGTAGTAGAAGAACAAAATGTAAGTTTGGAACCACCGGAAGGACATGTGATTTCCTAATGAGTTTTGGGTGGGGCCACGTAGAATTCCTGAGGATCCAGTGCTTTGGATCATTGTTTTTGAACCGTGGAGGTGCCACAAAGAGGTGGACCCGTGCTTTTTGTGGTGCAATATCTCCCTATGGATGTGATATGTGATTTGCTGGTGACCCCACATAAAAATCCGGAGGATCCATGCTTTGCATCCATGTTTTTGCATCGGGACAGTACCACGAAGCAACTTTGCGGTGCAATCTCTGTCTGTGGATGTGGTAAGTTATTGGATGGTGAGTTTTGTGTGTCCTCACTTTAAAATCGTTAGGATCTATACTTTGGAAGTATGTTTTTGCACAGTCACAGTACCATGAAGCAGTGGATGCATGCATCCTCTTTGTGGTGCTGCCCGTAGACTAAGAAATGATCTACAATCTGATGATGGGTGTATGAATGTAAAATGAATGTAAAAATCATATGACTTCACAAGGATCCGTTTAAAATCTTCTAGTGGCGATTGGTTCTTGTAGGTTATCCGGGCTGTGTTACCGTGGTCTTGGAATTTTCTTTCCTGACGTTTCGCCAGCAACTGTGGCCGGCATCTTCAGAGGAGTCACACTGAAGGACAGTGTCTCCTAGTGGCGACTTTGACACAACCCCCTCTTCCCTGAAGGTCTCATCATTTTAATGAAGGGGAGACAAATATGGACTCTTTTTTGCCCTCTCTTGGAAAAACTTCCAGTCCCTTTAACAGGAGCCAGAGGAGTGCGGTGGTTTGAAGTGGTGGACTTCAATCTGGAGAGCCCGGTTTGATTCCTCACTCTTTCACATGAAGCCAGCTGGGTGACTGAAATGCCAGCATGACCTTAGGCTAGTCACGCACTCTCAGCCCCACCTACCTCACAGGGTGTCTGTTGTGGGGAAGGGGAGGTGATTGTAAACCGGTTTGATTCTCCCTTAGGCGGTAGTGAAAGTCGGCACATAAAAACCAGCTCTTCTTCTTGATGCCTGGAAAAGTCTACAGTTTGCAGCTGGAGAACAAATTGCCTGCTATGACAATCAAACCCTGAAGATTTGGGCAGAAAGATTGGTTTCTTCCCCCGGGGCCTCCTCTCTCTTTTCTGGCATCTCTCCTGCAGCGGGGCCCGCATAGGAAACGGCCCCACCCAGCCCTAGAGGGAGGGAGGAAGGAAGGGAGAAACTTCTCTTCCTCCCCGGTCCCCAGTGCCTTGGGTGGATGGATGGATGGATGGATGGATGGATGGATGGATGGATGGGTGGATGGATGAGTGGATGGGTGGATGGATAGATGGGTGGGTGGGTAGATGGATGGATGGATGGATGGATGGGTGGATGGGTAGATGGGTGGGTGGGTGGACGGATGGATGGATGGATGGATGGGTAGATGGTGGATGGGTGGGTGAATGGGTGGGTGGACGGATGGATGGGTGGATGGGTGGATGGGTGGGTGAATGGATGGGTAGATGGGTGGATGGATGGATGGGTAGATGGGTGGGTGAATGGGTGGGTGGGTGGATGGACGGATGGCTGCCTGCTGTGTCCCAGGGAGGCGTGGAGACTACATCTCCTGCAATGGCAGCAGCTCCAGGCTGCAGAGGCCAGTAGTTCCCCTGGGGAAAAGGGCATCACACCCCCATCGCGGTCCTCCCAACCCCCCCACCGAAACTCTGCCCTCCCCCCCACGCTCCACCCCCCCCGCCAAATCTCTTGGATTTCCCACCCCGCAGGGAGCACCCCTCTCATCCCCCCTCCCCTTTCCTTATTCCTCCTGGGTCTGTGGTTGTGGCCCAGAACTACGTTTCCCAGAAAGCCTTGCGAGGAGGACGTGGAGCGCGGTCGCCAGAGGCGGATGTGCGTAGGGAGGGGGGGGGAGGCTTTGTCCCCGAGGAGGGGAAAGGGGGTCTTGGGGGGACGGCCATGGCGGGAGGAGGGGGCTCCTGCGCGCCTGCGGGGAAGGTGAGCGGAAGGTTTTCCTGAGGCGGGGTCTGGGGGGCGAGAGGAGGGGGGAGGGGGAGGGGAGGCTTCCCCGGGCAAGATCTGGGCATGGAGATGGGGGGGGGGGTGATGAGGATGGCGGTGTTTCCACCCACTCCAACGTGCTCCAGCCCACCAGGCCAGGGCTTGTTCTGCTCTTGGGTCCCCGGCCCTTTGGAGCCTGCGGGCTCCGGGTTGCCAACCTCCGGGTGGGAGCTGGAGGCCTCCCGCTGTTACAGCTGACCTCCAACCCGCAGGGACGGATTCCCCCGGGAGAAAAGGGCCCCTTGGGCCACTGAACCCTCCCTTCTCCACAGCCCACCTTCCTCAGGCCCCCCCCTCCAAAGCCTCCAGGGGTGTCCCCCTACCGGGAGCTGGCAACCCTACTGGGGGCCCAGGGGGGAGTTCAGCCAGGGCCTGGTGGGAACAGCAGCAAAACATGGCAGCGGCAGCAGGCGGAGCCACAACACGGCTCCCACAGCTGGACTTCAGTCACACGGCGGAAGACCCTCGCGCTGGGGTGGCCGCTGCCGCCAAAGCAACGCCTGAAAACATTTGCACAGTTGATCAGCTCTGCAGCAGCCCATCAGAAGCCTCGCAGAGCAAAACCCCTTCCTCGCCCCACCCAATCCTCGAAACCCTTGGCCAGCACCAGAACAAGGTGTCAGCAGGCGCCGTGGGGCCCAGCAGCCACACGTTGGGGTCCCCTGACCTCCACGGACCCTTGGACTGACCCAGCAGCATTCCTCGTCTGTCCTTACTGGGCCCCCTTAGCTCACGGCGTCCTTCTTTGCAGGTTCCACAGGCCAACCCCGAAAGGGGCGTTTGGCCACATTTTGCTCTTAGGATGGGAAGTAGGCTTTGGGCCTGTCCAGTCAATTGGTTTTTGTGTAAGTTATTACTTGCATCGGGTTTTTTTTATTAGACTGTTAATTTTCAAATGATCTGCTCATCTCTTGGAGGTCCACGAAATGAACCCTCTGTGCCCTGATTACAGCTAGGAGACTTGTATCATTGCAGCATTGGAGGAATAAATGTCCACCTCTGGTAAATCAATGGATTGAAGACCTTAGAAGTGTATCAGTATTTGAATGCTTGGCATATCGGCAACTGTTGCGTTTGGACTTATTTATTTAAAAACAAAAATGAAAATAAACGGGAAAAATAAAAATGAGTCTAAAAAGAAATAATTTATTGCACTGCATGTGATTGTGTATTGCGGTACACCGTTTACACATATCTAAACAGCTTTCCCAGCAAAAAGAAATGACGCATACTGTTGTTTATTGTTAGCTAAATTAGTCATTTTGGCCATGGTTGCATATTCAGACAGCTTCCTCTTCCATTCTTCAACACCTAGAAGCCGTGTCAGCTTCCATTTTTTGGCGAAAGCATTTCTTGCAGCTGTTGTGGCATATTTAAACAGTATCATATTGCAGCCTTGTTGACACAATGATGATGTAAAAAGATCTTTACGTGTTTCTGAGGATGAAAGTAGTCTGTGAAAGCCGACTGATGTCAACTTTTTCTAATATTGGATTTCTGTCCCTGTGTGTCCTTTTTTTTTTTAGTTGCTGGGTTTAGAGTTTGTCCCCTTTCTGTTATTTTTCTTCTTCTTTGAAATATAAATAAATAAATAAAGCGTATTATACCTGTCAGAGGCAGGGGGGAAAAGAACACGATTTTTCTTGCCATCAGTTTGAGGTATTGCATTATTGAGGTATTATTTTACTCAATTGACTGGTCGATGGGGTTCTTCTTTCACTCTTCAGTGCTCAGAGAGAAATATAGAATACCAACTGGGCCATATTTTCCTCTTTCAGAGATCACCAGTGTCCTTTGAGGAGGTAGCCGTGTTCTTTATGGAGGAGGAATGGGTTCTGCTGGATCCCAGCCAAAGAAAGCTCTACTGGAAAGTGATGGAGGAAAATTACGAGTCCGTGGGCTCAGTGGGTAAGGATCTTTTCCTTTTACCACGAATGCTGAAGGGAATGGAGAGGCTGGTATCTTCCTTTGGCCCTCTTGAATTTCAGAACATACTTCTGTTTGCCACAGAAGAAAGAACAGAGCTCCCACAACTAGGGATCAATGTATTGATGCCAGTACATTGATGCTGTGAAGAGAAATGTGTCAATGAGGAGGGCTCTGATTGGGAAAGATAGTCAATATCCAGTTAGGGTCCTGCTAGCAAATCCTGGCAGCCCTGTTTTCTTCTTTTGCCTCGCTACTTTGACATGGAGTGGCTCTCCCACAGTCCTTTGTTTGAGTGACTGAGTCTAATGGGAGGAGGCAAAGAATGGCCTTGTTGATTTGACTAGACCAGAGGAGGGAGGGGCCTTTGCTAAGAGGTACAATTTAGGGATAGACAAATAAGGAAGGGGAGAGGAGGACTCGCCCAGGCACTAGGATTTTAGAAGTCTGGAACCACCAGGAAGAGCTGAAACATAGCTTAAGTCTTCACCTGGCACACTGAGTGGTATAGAAATCACTTAAATAGGACCCTGCTTACCAGAAGCCAAACACAGCAGTATAGACCACAGTCCCTAATCATTTATCCAGAGCTAGTTCAGAAAGGAATTTTCCTCCAGACCATGTTGGCCCAGGGATCCTGGAGGTTTCTTGCCTTCCTCTGGGCACAGAGTAAGGGCACTTTCACACAGCCCAAAGAATGCACTTTTAATCCACTTTCAATCCACTTTGAAGGTGGATTGTACAGTGTGAACTGGCAAAATCCACTTGGCAAATGATCGTTAAGGTGCACTGAAGGTGGATTGAAAGTGCATTATTTGGGCTGTGTGAAAATGCCCTAGGAGTCAATGTGGGAATGAGGGGGGAGGCCAGAGTTGTAGATTTCCTGCATTGCGCAAGAGGCTGTACTACATGAGCCTGGAGGTCCCTTCCACCCTTACATGCTGGATCAGTCCAGTTGTCCATCTAATCCAGCATCCTGTTCATACAGTGGCTGTGCCGGAGAGTCAGACAGACTCACTAGAGAGGCCAAGCACTGCTCCTGAAGCTGCCTCCTGGCACTGGTGTTGTGGGGTTTACTGCCTCTGAATATGGAAGTTCACTTCAGTCACTATGGCTAGTAGCCCTTTATAAATGCAGTCTTGGGCTGCATCAACAGAAATATAGTGTCCAGATCCCGCAAAGTGATGGTATCGCTTTACTCTGCTCTGGTTAGACCTCACCTAGAGGACTGTGTTCAGTTTGGGACACTGCAGTTTAAGAAAGATGTAGATAAGCTGGAACGTGTCCAGAGGAGGACAACAAAGATGGTGAGGGGTCTGGAGACCAAGTCCTATGAGAAAAGGTTGAAGGAGCTGGGTATGTTTAGCCTGAAGAGGAGAAGACTGAGAGGGGATATGATAACCATCTTCAAGTATTTGAAGGGCTGTCATATAGAGGAGGGTGCCTAGTTGTTCTCGCTCAGAGGGAGAAGGGCATCTTCATTATGGGTGTTTCCTTTTCCTCTTATCTCGGGAGGCAGGAATCAAATAATTAAATTTTTCTGACCTCTGAGGGTAAACACCCCCTTGTGACCAGTTCTATTTCCTGCCTTGAACGGGAGAGCAGCCTTCTAGCAGCTCTCTGCTACAGAACAGAATAGAGAAACCTTAACCTTACTTATTAGACCTAAAAATATTCTTATTTTAACAAACCTAAACTATACCTAACTAATCTACTACTCAATTCTATTTACTGTCTTAATTTTCTACCTATTCTCCTCAGAGGGGTCTTTTCCCGCCCAAACAAAATGGCGGATCGGCATCAGGACAGCTATATAGCGCCTCCCGATTTAGATCCTAGCCTGCCAGTGGCCTTACCATTACAATTAGACGAACCCTCTGACACTTTGGTGATCTGAGGGCCAAAACTCAAAAGAAAGCGGCAAGAACGGCGCAGGCAAGTACAAACGGGTCGGCTCGACCGCTAACAAGCGCGCCAAACGCCTGCTGCAAAGCGCACGCTACTCTGCCGCACCTGAAAGAGGCGACTGCCAGATTGCAACTGAAACCAGCCGGGAGGAAACAGCGGCGGTAGCCGCTCCTCCCACGCAGCACAAACGGGGGAAATGAAGGAGGCTGGCGGCTCGCCTTTGCCTCGCAGTGCTCCGTCCTTAGGCGGCTCGCCTATTATTATTCAAGGACGGGAAGCATCAACAGATCACAGCGGGAAGCAGCCAGGAGAACACAGCAGCTATTGCCGCTCCTCCCACGCAGCACGAACAGGGGGGAAATGAAGGAGGCTGGCGGCTCACCTTTGCCTCGCAATGCTCCGACCTCAGGCGGCTCACCTATTATTATTCAAGGACGGGAAGCATCAACGGTGACTTCGCCCCCCCGTTTTACTCCTGTAAGAGCAGAGCTCTCCGCCCTGATTAAAAACGCCTTCACAGATGGCTTAAGGGCAGTACAACCTCCTTATCCTGCCCCATTCATGCAGGGATCGTAGGGATCACACCCTCCAGCACCACAGTAAACAGTAATCTGATCGCTAAAAGAGCAGAATATCAGCCAAAGGAGGGGAACGGCTATGGCTCAGTATGAGAGCATCGGCTTGGCATGCAGAAGGCCATTTCTGGCAGTAGGTGATGTAAAAGACCTGTGCCTGAGATCCTGGTGAGCTGATTGCCAGTCCAAGTAGTATCAAGAAAGTACGTGCCGGCCCACCTAAGCAGCGCTGAAAGCTAATTCAGGGCCCCAAAATTGCCAATTGGTATCCAGGCTGTCTATGGTATTTAACGCAGAAGATTTCCCTCTGCATTTGCATAAAACCCTAGCCGCTCTTGATCTCTCAGAGGACTCAGAGTGGGAGAAAAGACTCCAGATAGGCTTGTGCCAGCGCTTGATTATTTTCTAACTCTGTTGAAAGCAGAGTGGGAGAAATCAATTGCATCTATACAATGCTCCACAGCCTCTAGGAAGTTTTTATATTTTTATATTTTGGTTAACGGTACTTCTGACATTCTAAAAGTGCCTTCGGTAGAACCACCTGTCACTGCCTTCACTCCTCCAACCTTGTTACAGAGGAAGGCCTTGCCATGATCAGGGGCCCTACAGATAGGAAGGCAGAGTTAGCATGCATAAATGCTCATGAGGCCTTGGCACTCGCTATCAAGTGCTTCTATCACATCTGCCCTAGTATACAGAGCGGCAATAATTTGGTCTAGGAAGTTATATCAACTTGTTCCGCAGGAAGAAACGCCTCTACAAGAGTATCCATGTTTTTTGAGAGTGGTATCCTTTCTAGCTGATTCGACCTTATATACCATGCCATATGCAGCTAGGACACTAGCCACAGCCTCAGCTGCCAGAAGGGCATCCATGTTTTTTGAGAGTGGTATTCTTTCTAGCTGATTCTATCTTAGATACCATATCTTCCATGTTTTCGAGAGTGGTATTCTTTCTAGCTGATTCCTCCTTGGATACCATGTCATACGCAGCTGGGACGCTAGCCACAGCCTCAGCTGCCAGAAGGGCTCTCTGGGTACGCCCCTGGCAAGCGGAGTATATAGATCAAAATTGGTACTTATGGGCTTCCTGTATCAGGGAAAGACCTTGCTTGGAGACAATTTGGACCCCATATCAGTGGAGACCAAAGACAAGATTCTACGCAAGGAATCCAAGGGATTACTCCCTCTGTGTCCTTTCGTTCATACCACACACTTCAAAGATACAGACCTGATCAACCTAGAAACCACTGGAACCAGAATCGCAGCTCCTTTCGTAAAGGAGGACGACTAAATAAATCTCCAAAATTCTCCACCTTCCAGGGCAATAAAGGGGATAAACCCGACCTCCCAACCAAACAGTGACGCCACCCACCAATCAGTGGGAGGCAGGCTCAGTCTATTACACCCTCAGTGGTCACCTCCCAACCAGGCCTCTGGGTCACAAACATTATCTCACAAGGCTAAAAGATAGAGTTTTTTCTTGCACTCCTTCACGTCGACTAGTAATATCTCTAACATCCAAAAAACCAGAACAAAATACATAGAACTTCAGAGGCCTCTTAGACATCAAGGAGATGGAGCCAGTCCCACCATTGGAGCATGCATTGGGAGTCTATTCAGTATTCTTTTCTGTTCCCAAGACATGTGGCGGATGGAGAGCCATCCTAGACCTCAAGTTTCTGAACAGATTATCCCATTAAAGCGCTTTAGGATGGAGACACTAAAGTCAGTCACACAGGCCCTCAGGGAAAAGGATTTTCTTACATTCTAATACACCCGGCTCATTGCTGTTTCCTTCGGTTCCTGTACAAGGGACACCTCTCCCAATTCAGGGCCTTACCATTCGGGTTAACATCGCCCCTCCTCAAGTATTCACCAAAGTTCAGGACACACCAGTCACTTCACTGCACAAGGAGGGGTGAGAATGCACCCTTCTTAGACGGCATTCTGATTTGCACAAGCTCAAAATAGCAGAGCACAGATCATTCATAGAGAGTTCTGTAGAGGTTAACAGAACACGGATCATAATCAACTTCAGAAAGACCCACTTAGTTCCATCCCAATGATTGAGACATCTGGGGAAGGACATAGACACACTGACAAACTCCTTATACCTTCCTGTGGACAAAATCCACAACATTTCATCTCTAGCAAAGAAAGCGATTAATTCCCGGTTGCCTTCTCTCATGGCCCTGACCAAACTGAAGGGTCACATGACTGCATGCATTCCCGCAGTTCAAGGGGCAAGCTTACGAGCAAGACCTCTTCAACAGTTCCTAAGGCCATACCAAAGAGACGTACCAAGGAAGAAGTGACAGAAATCTCATCCTGACAGAGGAAGTCAGATCAAGCCTAGTACGGTGGTTTCAGTCTCAGAATTTGACAAAAGGAAGTTGGTATCTCCGTCCAACACCGATTCAATCTTCACGGACGCGTGTCTGTCAGGTTGGAAAGCCACACTCAACGGACAATGGCTCAGGCAACATGGACCATCAAAGAACAGAATCTTCACATCAATGCCCTAGAAATCAGGGCGATCCTCAGAAGCGACTACAATTCTCCTTTGGGCCGAGTCCAACCTCTCACCAATATCTGCGGAACATATTCAGGGCACAGTCAACATACAAGCAGACTGGCTCAGCGGACAGACCCTCAGCGAGGCAGAATGGTCTCTACATCCAGAGGTCTTTCAACTTATTCCTCAGAGATTCGGCATGCCACAGATTCATCTGTTTACATCCAGCATCAACCACCAGCTGCCAAGGTACTATTCCAGGTACCATCAACAGGGGGCGGAACAAATGGACCCCTTAATGTCACCAGGACCACACGACCTACTTTACGTGTTTCCCCTCCTCCCTCTCATACCAAGGGTATTGAGAATGGTACGACTTCAAAAAGCATTGGTCAGATTCATAGCTCCATATTGGCCGCAACGACTGTGGTTCCCATCTATAATTCAGATGTCCATACAGAACCACTGGAGTCTACCAGACAGACAAGATCTCCCTCTACAAGGCCCTATATGCCATCCCAATCCAGGGTGGTAAAAATTGACCGCATGGGCACTGGAAGGAGACGACTTATAGCCCTAGGTTATAGCCCGGTGGTCATCACTACCATATTGGCAACAAAGAAGCCATAAGGAGGGACAGAGCCTAGAGCTAGCTACCTCCACTCTACAAAGGCAACTGGCATCTATAACATAAAAGCCTTTTTAAGGGGCATCAATTATTTAGCTCCTCCTGTTAGTCACAGGTTCCCAACTGGAGCCTGCACAGAGTTTTGACAGCACTCACAAAACCACCATTCGAACCACTCAGTGAGGTAGGACAAAAATGCAGCTCCAAGTTTCACAGGGAGCAGGACATAGTGCTTCCATCCTTCTGCACTAACCCCAAGAATCCTAAGGAGAAGGCCTGGCACTAGCTAGACCTAAGAAGGGCACTACCTGGTTACATTTATCTTACTAAAATTATTAGGAACTCTGACTCCTTATTTGTTCATATCACACCACCTGACAAGGGCAAGCATACATCCAGGGCATTCATTAATAGGACTATCACCTTATACATAACACAGGCTTATAGAGGAAGTAACCTACCTGCTCCTGTGGGCGTTACTGCCCACTTGGGAAGAAGTGCGGCTACTTCAGCAGCCTTCGACCGCAGAGCTTTATGGAAGAGATATGTAAGGCCGCAACTTGGTCCTAGGATCCACATTGTGAGACACTACAAATTAAATCTATACTTGTCAGCAGATGCCGCCTTTGGCAGACGAGTACTTCAAAGTATATTTCAGGACATCTAACCCTCCCAACGGCAGGGACAGCTCTTGTATGTCCCATAATGAAGATGCCCTTCTCCCTCTGAGCGAGAAAGAACCTTGGCTACTTACCATGAAGGCTTCTTCTGCTCAGAGGGATGAAGGGCATCTTGCCCGCCCAGACGTCAGTAAAGCATAAATAGAACAAATAAAATAAAATTACAGGTAATCATGGTTATATCTAACTTCCAGTTAACCTTCAATTCAAGTTAAACGTTCCTTGTCGGTTCATGACTTATAATTCTCCTAAAAATTCATCGTTAATGTTTATTAGGAGCTTATTTCTTGTATAGAATTATAACTAACATGTTTCTTCAGTCTATCTTAAGTATTTAAGGATTGGAAAGTCTTTAACTGATCACAAGAGGGCGTTTACCCTCAGAGGTCAGAAAAATTTAAATATTTGATTCCTGCCTCCCGAGATAAGAGGAAAAGGAAACACCCATAATGAAGATGCCCTTCGTCCCTCTGAGCAGAAGAAGCCTTCACAGTAAGTAGCCAAGGCTCTTTTTCTGTTGCTCCAGAAGGTCAGACCAGAACCAACAGGTTGAAATTAAATCAAAGGGGTTTCCATCTAAACATTAGGAAGAATTTTCTAACAGAGCGGTTTCTCAGTGGAACAGGCTTCCTCGGGAGGTGGTAAGCTCTCCTTCCCTGGAGGTTTTTAAGAAGAGTTTAGATGGCCATCTGTCAGCAATGCTGATTCTATGAGCTTAAGCAGATAATGAGAGGGAGGGCATCTTGACCATCTTCTGGGCATGGAATAGGGGTCACTGTGTGTGTGTGTGTGGGGTAGTTGTGAGTTTCCTGCATTGTGCAGGGGGTTGGACTAGATGACCCTGATGGTCCCTTCCAACTCTATGATTCTATGATCTCTTTGCTACAGGTCTGACCTGCTTATGCTCCTTGCCAGCCCCATAGCTCACTGTGCTCTTATATTTTGTGATGATTTCTGCCTGCCGCAAACAGGCAGCCTTCACTTCCATTGTTTCCAAGAACAGAGTGATGGAGAAGAGTGAATCTGTGGCAGGATGGTCTGATTCAATTCCTTTCTGGCACTGAGAGTCGCATCATCCTGAGGCGGGTGGCCAGTTTTGAGACACCTGAGTTCTGTGTTCCACCATCAATCGTAGGTTCCAATGCAAGAAGCACTTAGCTCAGGGTGGGATCTGGAGATTCCGATTGCTTCCATGTTTAGCAAAACATTTAGGGGGCGCCTCTTTTTCCACTGCGTTCCTGGTTCCACATTATTTCCTTTTTGTTTTTGTGTGGTATAAACCTTCCCCTTAGTGACAAGATGTTCTTAGGGTAGCAAAAGAAAAAGCTTTGGGTCTCTTCTGTGAGGCAAGTTTTGTATTGAGCCCGAAGAGTACACAGATCACTGAAACTGGGTTTCAGAAAACAGCAAAGATTTATTTATTGATGTACATATGAAGCTGCCCCACATAGTGACAAACGGACAACAAAACCTTCTGTTCCACATTCCCAGATGCTTTGGGCTTTTTCATTCCATTTGTGTCTAGCTGTTGCAGGAAACTACATTTCCCAGAAGGCCTTGCAAGCACCAGAGAGGTCAACCCTGTCTCTTGTCGATGTCCAAGGAGCAGCTTTTCCTGGAGGTGGAGAAGGAAAAATTTGCAATATGGAATCCCAAAGGGCCTCTCTTCTCTCTTGTTTCCCCCGGCTGGAGGGAGAATTTGACTCTTGCACGTCTGTAGGAAAGGTGAGTTCAGGATTTCCTCAACAGCTTTTGGGTAAGTGAAATCGCTTGTGAACAGAATAGAAAGTAGAAGAGGTAGCTGGAGGGACTCTCTGTTTTCAGTCTCTTGAACGTGTTCCAGGCAACCAGCCTGCGTTTATTTTATTATTAAAACTTAGGTGAAGTCCTGGTCACATGCAGCAGGGTTCTCTGTCCTTACTGGGTCCTCAGTGTTGTTTTTTGCGAGCTCCACAGGCCACCCCCAAGGACTCGTTTGGCCATATTTTGCTCCTATAATGGAAGACCTTTAAAAACCTTCTGTTGCTCCCTTTGGAGTGTGATTCCAATGAGCGACATCCTCAAGAAGCCCTCTGACTCAGCAGCTGGTGTGAAGTAATCTCAGTCTTTATTACAGCCCATAGGCCATTCAGAAGCTGAGTAAAACGTCCGCTCAGAGAACGTTTTCTTATTGGTCAACAGAGATTCCAATAAATCAAGTGTGCCTGTTCATAAAATCTACCTTGGAAAGATACATGAGCCAGTGTGTCTATTAGGATAACAGAGCAAGGATAAAATTTACAATTAGGCAGAAGTTTTGGTACCTTCCTGTCAGGCGTTCAGATGGCAGTACGTTAAATGTAGTCAGCGTCAATGCGTGGTGATATCTTAGTATACTCTTAGTATAGATAGGTAACAGGCATATTGATGTGTGATCATTGGAGCTAAGTTAAATAGTAGTGGAGAGCACACACTGCAGGCCTAAACCAGTACTTCCTGGAAATCAGTATCCTTTATATGGTCAGTAACTGCTAAACTAGCTTTATTTAACCACATGGATTGTAAGAAGGGAGGGGAAAGATGGAAAGTGATCAATTTCTCGTCTGTTGGGTTGAGCTGAGTTGGAGCCACCATGGTGTAGTGGTTAAGAGCGGTGGTTTGGAGCTGTGGACACTGATCTGGAGAACCAGGTTTGATTCCCCACTCCTCCACATGAGCGATGGATGCTAATCTGGTGAACTGGATTAGTTTCCCCACTCCTACACATGAAGCCAGCTGGGTGACCTTGGACTAGTCACACTCAGTCCCACCTAGCTTCCAGGGTGTCTGTTGTGGGGAGGGGAAGGGAAGGTGAATGTAAGGCGGTTTGATTCTCCCTTGTGGGAGAGAAAGTTGGCATATAAAAACTAACTCTTCCCTTTCAGAGATCGCCAGTGTCCTTTGAGGAGGTAGCCGTGGTCTTCACGGAGGAGGAATGGGCTCTGCTGGATCCAGTCCAAAGAAAACTCTTCTGGGAAGTGACAGAGGAAAATTATGAGACTGTTGCCTCTCTGGGTAAGAATCGTTTCTCTTTTATTATGCACACAGAAGAGAAGGGAGGGGATTGCATCTTCCTTTGTCACTCTTGAATTTCAGGAGACAATTCCCTTTGCCACAGAGGGAGGAATGGAACTCCCGCACCTGGGGATGTTACATCACGAGAAAAGGAAAGCACTAAATATTTGAATGCTGTTCTGCGTGTCTGGAAATATCTCTCGGAAGCTTGGAAGTACAAGGAGGTGCACTTTGGCCTCCTTTGCCCCCCAGACAGGAACCTTCCTTCCCTGCACCTCCCAGGGGAGGTGCACTTTGGCCTCCTTTGCCCCCCGGACAGGAACCTTCCTCCAGACAGGAACCTTCCTTCCCCTGGGAAAAAAATATGGGGCTTCTGCTTGTTCAGCTGAAATCTCTGAAAAATTGACTCCCACTTCTCTTCTTTAAGAATACAAGAGAAGTCTTGCTGTATCACTTCAGTTGTCCATCTAGTCCAGCGTCCTGTTTCACACAGTGGCTGATTAGCTGCCCTGGAGAGCCAAAAGACAGGGCACAGAGGCCGAGTTCTTCTCCTGATGCTGCCTGCTGGTGCTGCTACCCATGGGTTTGTGTGTGTTATGTGTTAAGTGCCGTCAAGTCTTTTCCAAGTCTTTTCTGACTCATGGCGATGCTATGAATCAGTGTCCTCCAAAAAGTCCTTTCATTAACAGCCTTTCTGTGGTCTTGCAAACTAAGGGCTGTGGCTTCCTTGATTGAGTCGATCCATTTCATGTTGGCTCTTCCACTTTTCCTAGCATTATTGTCTTTCCCAGTGATCCTTGTCTTCTCATTTTGTGACCAAATGTAAGCACTTGTCCCCGTAGTACTCCCAAAAGCAACATCCGCAGACAGGTAGTCCAAAAGAGACTTGACTTTATTGGAAAACATTCAGGTATTCAGAGCTTGCAGAAATAAAAAGGCAGGAATGGGGGCGGGGCAAGGACATACAGCAGAATATATGGAGGAATAGTGGTCATACAGGTCATATCAGATAGTACAGGTTGGCACGGCAACCCCAGGCCAACGGGGCCAGGCTCCCACGGGCATCAAAGGCTGGAGAGGAATGCAACAGTTAGATAAACAATCCTTGAGTAAAGCCTCTGCGAGAAGACAAAACACTCTCAAATGCAGAGAGGAGAGAGCAGGCCTGACATTCTGCTCCCCTCAGGGCCCCCTCCCGCCTTGTAAGGGGGCTGGCTTGTGGGGGTAGGCGGTATGGAAGGCGCGCACCAGGCGAGGGGCGGAGACATCGCACGAGCGAACCCACTCGTCTTGGGCAGGGGTAAAGTGTTTCCAACGAACGAGATATTGGAGGGAGCCGTGACAAATACGTGAGTCCAGGATCTTAGCAACTTCGAAATGCTCCTCCCCCCCCCCCCCACCATCACCAGTTGTTCAGGAAGAGGGTTGGGATGCCACTCTGGGGAGGGAACATGAGGTTTCAGGAGGCTTACATGGAAAACGGGATGTATGCGTCTCAGTGTCTTTGGAAGGGAGAGTTCCACGGTTACAGGGTTAATGATCCGAGAAATGGGGTAGGGGCCCACGTATTTGGCACTGAGTTTTCCACACTGACGGGTGGACCGGAGATTTTTGGTGGACAGGTAGACCAAATCACCCACGTTAAAATTCTGGCTGGGAGACCGGTGTTTGTCAGCTTGAGCTTTGTATTTACGTTTAGCCCGCTCAAGGTTTTTCACCAGCCAGGGCCAGGTGGTTTGAATTGTATGAACCCAAGTCACCACGCTTTCGCCGCCCTCCTCCCTCAAAACATCAACATGGCCAATAGGACTGAAGTCCTGGCCATAGACAGCCTGAAACGGGCTAAAACCTGTGGATTGATGTACAGCATTGTTATAAGCATACTCAGCAAAAGGTAATAACTCAACCCAATCATCCTGGTGGTAATTGACGTAGCAACAAAAATAACATTCTAGTACAGCATTAACACGTTCAGTTTGCCCATCCGTTTGAGGATGGAAAGCACTAGACAGACCCTGTTCCACCCCCACCAGTTTAAGGAAGGCTTTCCAAAACTTTGCCACATAGCTACTTCTGCGGTCGCTCACAATCTTGCGCGGAAAGGAATGTAGTTGGAAGACATGTGACACAAAGAGGCGGGCCAGTTTTGGGGCGGATGGAATACCTGCGCACGGGACGAGGTGTACCTGTTTAGAGAACAGGTCGGTAATAACCCATAATACAGTTTTCCCCTCGCTGAGAGGGAGATCAGTCATAAAATCCATAGCGATTACCTCCCAAGGTCTGGAGGGGGTTTCTAACGGTTGCAACAGTCCAGTGGGTTTCCCTTGGGACTGTTTAACGGTGGCACATATCGGGCAACTGCAGATGAATGAGTCCACATCGGCACGCATGCCCACCCACCAAAACTGCCTGCGTAACAAGTGAAGCGTTTTCAAAAATCCAAAGTGCCCCGCGGTTTTGGCTCCATGGGCTAGTTGCAGGACTTCCCTTCGCAACCCCTTAAGTACATACAGTTTGGAGTCCCTGTACCAATAACCACCCGTTCCAGCAGAGAAGTGGGAAGTGTTTGAGCTGAGAGTTCTGCTTGGCATTGGGAACGAAGAGAGTCTAGGAAAGAGGCAGGTAGATCCATCTTACCCTGTGTGGTGGGCGAGACATGGCCAGGTTGTTGAACTGGAGGGGAGGAGGGGGGTTGCACAACCGGCTCAACCCGGCGCCTGGGCGTCGGAGGAACGGATGGAGCAGGCGAGGGAGTCAGACTTGAGTCCCGGATGGAAGTCCCCCCCCCCTCGAGCGTTCATTTCGACCGGCTCAGAGCGGGATTGGAGTCGGGTTTGTGACCTGGTTTGGACCACTGTGAGCAGGGGAGAAGAGTGATTCAGTGGGGCGGTCTACTTTGGTAGGATACTGGGGAAGTCAGGATAGGGCATCCGCCAGGACATTTTGTTTCCCAGGAACATGCTTGAGCACGAAACGAAATTGAGCAAAGAAGTCAGCCCAGTGTAGCTGCTTTGCGGACAGTTTACGGCTCCCAGTGAGTGCCTCCAGGTTTTTGTGATCGGTCCAAACCTCAAAGGGGACCTTGGAACCCTCAAGGAATTGCCTCCAAATAGTGAGGGCATGGTAGACAGCGGCTGCCTCTTTTTCCCAAATGGGCCAATTCAGCTGAGAGTGCGCAAACTTTTTAGAGAAATAAGCGCAGGGGTGCAACAGACCATCTTTACCCTGTTGCAAAAGAGCACCTCCCATAGCTACGTCGGAAGCGTCCACTTGCACTATAAACATGTGTTCAGGATCTGGATGTTTTAGCACTGGTTCAGAGGTGAACAGTTGCTTAAGGGTTTTGAAAGCGGTCTGGCATTGGGGAGTCCATTGGATTTTTGCTGTGGGTAATGTGGCTGAAGTCCCCTTTCCCTTAGTCTTAAGTAGGTCAGTGATTGGGAGTGCTACTTGAGCGAAATTGGGAATGAACCCTCGGTAAAAGTTGGCAAAGCCGAGAAATTGCTGCACTTGTTTGCGGGTTGAGGGTGGATCCCAATCGATTACGGACTGTACCTTTGCAGGGTCCATGGTGAGACCTTGGTGCAAAATAATGTAACCCAAGAATGTCAATCGTTCTTGGTGAAACTCACATTTGGATGCTTTAGCATAGAGGTGGTTGTCTCTGAGGTGTTGTAACACTTCCCTCACTAAAGCAACATGCTCGTCCATAGAATTGGAATAGATAAGGATATCATCCAGATACACCACCACGCCTCGGTATAACAAGTCATGTAGGATCTTGTTAATAAATTGCATGAAGACCCCCGGACCCCCCTGTAATCCGAATGGCATCACAAGAAACTCAAACATACCAAAACAGCTGGAAAAGGCTGTTAGAGGTTCGTCTCTGTCACGAATCCTGACTCGATAATAAGCTTTGACTAAGTCCAGTTTGGTGAAAATACGCCCCTCCTTTAGTTGCCCTAGGGTGTCCGAAATTAAAGGAATTGGGTATGCATTGGTCTGAGTAACAGCATTGAGTTTCCGAAAATCGATGATTAAGCGTAAATCACCCGTTTTTTGCGGACAAAGAAAGCGGGGGCAGAGTTAGGGGCGGAAGATGGCCGTATGAACCCTCGAGCGACATTCTTGTCTAAAAAGTCCCACAACACAGTACGTTCAGCAGTGTTCATGGGGTAAATTTTACTCTTCGGAGGCTTACCATCCCCCACCACTTCAATGGCGCAGTCCGTTCTGCGGTGGGGGGGTAGTGCATCGCATTCCTTTGCATCAAAAACATCTGCAAAGTCCCAATACTCAACGGGTAGCAAGGAAGGAGGGGGGTGTCAGAGACCAATGCTGAGGCTGTCGGAAGGACAACAGTGAGTTCGTGGTGGTGTTGCGCGCAGTCAGGATCAGAAAACGTAATAGTATCAGCCTTCCAGTCTATAGAAGGGCTGTGCCCCTTGAGCCAGTTTATTCCCAAAATGACTTTGTACCTGATGGGGGCTATGGTAAAGTCGATTTGTTCTCAATGAGTGCCAATACCCATCGCGAACCCGCGTGTGCGACGGTCGACTGGGCCTCCCCTAAATCTACTGCCATCCATTTGAGCGAATTGGATGGGATCGGGCAGTGTCTCTGATTTGACCTTAAGCGCATTGAAAGTGGCCTCATTGATTAGGGAGCGCCCACAGCCAGAGTCTATGAGTGATTTGACATGTACCCGGGGGCCTCTTTTGTAATGTTGTAACACCACGTCCACATACACGGTATTTTCAACTTCACTCACCATAACAGGAGCCTTGGGTTTTGCAGGAGAAGCTGCAGGGGTCTGCGGTGTCGCTCCGCTCACCGCAGACCCTGCCCGTTTTTTGACAGATCAAGAGGAGATTCCAGATTGAGCTCAGGGGGATTCCAGGTGTGATCCTCATCTGAAGAAGAACTGTCCCCCAATGGGGCACTTGTAATCCGAGACCCCGGTGGGTCGGTAGACGTAGGTTCACTGGGAGCTTCTCCGATGTGAAGTGCAGAGGGTGCGTGTCGTCCCGGAGCAGCGCTACGGGTGGCCGCGGTGCCTCTGCATTGGGGTCGCCCCCGGGTCCGGGGTGGTCCGTCTGGTCGGGGAGGAAGTGTGAGGTCCGGACGGCGCAGACAGGCAGACACAAAGTGGCCCATATTACCGCAAACGAGACAGGCTCCCCTCTGGAATCGGGATTCGCGGTCTTGCACGGGCCGCGTTGGTCTCCGCAGGGCGGGGGCTGAAGCTTTAGAAGGAGGTTTTTGATGACTGCTCCCCTCTCTGGTCCGGCGTCGGACCAGAGATATAAACTGGCAGCGGCTTTCCACCTCCTCCACCAGCAAAATCCAAACTTCCAGGGTGTCGGGGTCCCGTTGCATGTACGCCCCATTCAAAATGTCAGGGTGTAGAGCTTCCCGGAAATAGTGTATTCGGGTGGCTTCAGGCCAATCCACAATTTTACTGGCAAGTCGTTGGAACTCCTCTGCGAATTCTCGAACGGGAGTAGAGCCTTGCCGGAGTTGCAGGAGTTCAGCTTTGGCCCTTTCTCCCAAGAAGGGGTCCTTGAACCGCCTCCACAGGGCAAACATGAAATTGTTGAGAGAGCGTATGGATCGGGCCCGAGTGTCAAACTGGAGGACCATCCAGTCGGACAGAGAGGCAACGAATCGAACTCGGCTGTCCTCAGTGGGGAAGTACTGTCCTTGTTCCCTCATGTAACTGTCCACATGATGTAGGAAACAGGACAAAGCATCAACCGAGCCTTCATAAGTTATCTTAAGGCGCGGTTGTTTCCACTGAATAGGGGGTGCTGGGGGCGGTAAAACTGGTGCCCCTGGGAGCGGCAAAACGGGCGCCCCGGAAGGCGGCAACACTGGAGCTCCTGGGGGTGGTAAGACCGGCGGAGCTTGTGGTTGTGGAGCCGGCTGAGGTTGTGGAGTCGGTTGAGGAGCCGGCTGAGGTGGTTGGATGGGAACCGGTGAAGCTGGGGTGGTTTGGGCGCGGTGCAAGCGTTCATTCTCGCAGAGTAGTTGCTCCATTTGGTCTTGTAGCCGAGCTACTTGGTCAGTTAAGTCCCGGTTTTGGCTCTGCAAAAGATGCATGTCGTCACCGGCTCTTCCCGTGCGTCTGGATCGGCTGACTCGAAGGTCGGTAGCCCAGTGGGATCCGTCACCATACAGGTCTTCCTCGTCAGAGTAGTCCGATTCTGGCAGACATTCTGCAAGGCGCCGTGCGCTCTGCGTGGTGCGAGACTTCATAGTCATGGTGGATTGAGAGCTGGCTGAAAAATAGGAAGCAGAGAGTAGGAATCAATGGTCAGTTCTCACAAAGGAGGGATGTGAGCAGTGAGGTCCCTCAGGGGTCTATGGTGGGACCAGTGCTTTTCAACCTGTTTATCAATGACCTGAAGTTGGGAGTGAACAGCTAGGTGGCCAAGTTTGCAGATGACATGAAATTATTTAGAGTGGTTAAAACAAAATCGGACTGTCAGGAGCTTCAAAAAGATCTCATCAAACTGGAGGAATTAAAATGGCAAATAAGATTCAATGTGAGCAAGTGTTAAGTGGTGCATATTGGGGCAAAAAATCCCAACTCCAAATATACACTGATGGGATCTGTGCTGGCAGCTACAGACCAAGAAAGGGATCTTGGGACGTTGGCAGCAACAGACCAAGAAAGGGATCTTGGGATGGTAGTGGCTCACTCGATGAAGATGTCAACAGTGTGTGGCTGCTGTGAAAAAGGCAAATTCCATGCTGTCCAAACACCCTCTGGTCCTGTCTCCTTCCCCTGCTTATGACAGAAAACAAGACTGAAAGGCTGGCAGTACTGTGTTGTTTCTTAGCAACCGACACTGAGTATACTTTTTAAAATTTCAGATTGTTGTGCAAACCCAGGTCATTTTCAATGTTTTAAGAAATATCTGTCTTATCATCCATGGCTCCAGCCTCCAGTTTGAAGTCTGTCCATATTTTTTCCTTTTCTTTAAACAAAAAATATGTATTTTAAAACACACTTTTAAAAAAAGAGCATTTTTCCCATTCTGTCTTTGTACTTCCTACATGAACACAATAGAACTGTACCTGCTAACTGGTATTTCTTATCTTTTCTTTCTTCAATTTCTGTCTCTCTTTTCAGTTCCAGATGTGCGGGAGATGGTGAGGGAAAAGGAATCAGCAAGGACGGTTGTGGGAAAAAATGAAGATAAATGCTTGGAATGTGGAAAGTGCTTCTCCTGCAATGGCAGCCTAACGATGCATCAAAGGGTTCACACAGGAGAGAAACCATATAAATGCCTGGAGTGTGGAAAGTGCTTCTCTCAGAATGGCAACTTAACTAAGCATCAAAAGGTTCGCACAGGGGAGAAACCATATAAATGCTTCGAGTGCTTCTCTTGCAATAGCCACCTAACTTCACATCAAAAGATTCACACAGGGGAGAAGCCATATAAATGCCTGGAGTGTGGAAAGTGCTTCTCTCAGAATGGCAGCCTAACTAGACATCAAAAGGTTCACACAGGGGAGAAGCCATATGAATGCTTGGAGTGTGGAAAGTGCTTCCCTTACAATAGGAGCCTAATTTCACATCAAAGGTTTCACACAGGGGAAAAGCCATATAAATGCCTGGAGTGTGGAAAGTGCTTCTCTCAGAATTCCCACCTAACTACACATCAAAGGGTTCACACAGGGGAGAAGCCATATAAATGCCTGGAGTGTGGAAAGTGCTTCTCTCACAGTAGCCATCTAGCTGTACATCAAAGGCTTCACACAGGGGAGAAACCATATGAATGCTTGGGGTGTGGAAAGTGCTTCTCTTCCAAAGGCCAACTGACTGTACATCAAAAGGTTCACACAGGGGAGAAACCATATAAATGCTTGGAGTGTGGAAAGTGCTTCCCTTACAATAGTAGCCTAATTTCACATCTAAAGGTTCACACAGGCGAGAAGCCATATAGATGCCTGGAGTATGGAAAGTGCTTCTCTCGCATTGACATCCTAACTACACCTCTAAGGGTTCACACACGGGAGAAGCCTTATAAATGCTTGGAGTGTGGAAAGTGCTTCTCTTGCAATAGCAGCCTAACTAGACATCAAAGGGTTCACAGAGGGGAGAAGCCATATAAATGTCTGAAGTGTGGAAAGTGCTTCCCTTACAATAGGAGCCTAATTTCACATCAAAGGTTTCACACAGAGGAAAAGCCATATAAATGCCTGAAGTGTGGAAAGTGCTTCTCTCAGAATTCCCACCTAACTACACATCAAAGGGTTCACACAGGGGAGAAGCCATATAAATGCCTGGAGTGTGGAAAGTGCTTTTCTCGCAGTAGCCATCTAGCTGTACATCAAAGGCGTCACACAGGGGAAAAACCATATGAATGCTTTGAGTGTGGAAAATGCTTCTTTCAGAATGACAGCCTAACTAGACATCAAAAGGTTCACACAGGGGAGAAACCATATAAATGCCTAGAGTGTGGAAAGTGCTTCTCTTTGAATGGGAACCTAACTATACATCAAAAGCTTCACACAGGGGAGAAGCCATATAAATGCATGGAGTGTGGAAAGTGCTTCTCTCGCATTGGCACCCTAACTACACATCTCAGGGTTCACACAGGCGAGAAGCCATATAAATGCGTGGATTGTGGAAAATGCTTCTCTCGCACTGACACCCTAAGTACACATCTGAGGCTTCACACAGGCGAGAAGCCATATAAATGCCTGGAGTGTGGAAAGTGCTTCTCTCGCACTGACACCCTAACTACACATCTGAGGGTTCACAGGGGAGAAGCTACATAAAATAAAGTGTGGTTTAAGTCTAGCCAGCTTAATTCATCTCATAGCCACTGGGCAAATGGTGTGTAAGATTGTCGGTTACACTGGTGACTGCTAAAGGGAAGGCTTCTGATAAAGTGTCGTTCTGCTAATGGGTTTTTAAATACCTTGCCTTTTCGTTTTTTATTTTATAATGTTATAATGTTTTCCGTTTTTTATTTTATAATGTTATACCTGTTCTCATAAGAAAAGCCCTTCTGGATCACACTAAGGCCCACCAAGTCCTGCTGTCTGTTCACACAGTGGCCAACCAGGTGCCTCTAGGAAGCCCACAAACAAAGACAACTGCAGCAGCATTATCCTGCCTGTTTTCCACAGCACCTAATAGGCATGCTCCATCGATACTGGAGAGATTAGGTGTGCATCATGACTAGTATCCATTTTGACTTGTAGCCATGGCTAGTTCTATTCTCCATGAACATGTCCACCCCCTCTTAAAGCCTTCCAAGTTGGTAGCCATCACCACATCCTGGGGCAGGGGGTTCCACAATTTAACTATGTGTTGTGTGAAGAAATGCTTCCTTTTTATTTGGTTTGAATCTCTCACCCTCCAGCTTCAGCAGATGACCCTGCATTCTATTATTATGAGAGAGGGGGGAAAGCTTCTCCCTGTTCAGTCTCTCCAAACCATGCACAATTTTATAGACCTCTATCATGTCTCCCCTTAACTGCCTTCTTTCCAAGCTAAACAGCCCTAAGCGTTTATACCTGCTCCTCATAGGACAGCTGCTCTAGCCTCCTGGTCACACACACAGGCCAAAGACTGGAATGTTCCCTCTCACATAAAGGAACAGCATCCCACCTATTCCTCCTTTCTGATACTTTCGCCTCTCCCTACAAGGGAACAATGCTCTCGTCGACGCTGTAGAATGTAATGACGTAGTGACAAGGTAGCATCGAATGTTATTTGGAATGGCAAATGTTTATAAAACCTCTTGCATTAGCCCTGCCCCGGTGTGACTGGATTGCAGAGCCGTTCGTCTGTATTCTGGTTCACCCGGCTTGACCTTTATTGATCAATAAATCAGCTGTAATCTCAACCAACCTCTTAATTGTCTGATTGGAATTAAAGTAATAAAGCAGTCCACATCAGTAGGAGCATTCACTAAGAGCAAGATGGATGGGGGATGAGCAGGCCTGGTAACTAGACATGTTTTCAGCTTTAACCCTTATCTGAAACACAATTATTTTCAATATCCGGAGCTTTGGCACGCTCTGATGTATACCCTACAGATTGCTCCCATTCCATTCTGCTCTGATGTATACCCTACAGATTGCTCCCATTCCATTCTACCTGATGTGGGATTCTGTGAAACTGAAAAGCTTGCATAGTTCTATACTGAACTAAACTTTTCCCATTAAAGGAGCTCAGCTTAGTGACCTGGTTCAGACACTGCATGAAACCACATGTCTTTGAAAAAAAACTCCCCCCCCCCCACATTTAGAGCATCCAACTTGGATGTTAAGAACGCACACACATGTATTTTTACTAAATTTAAATTATGGACCACTGCCTGTGTATCCCAAGGTCCAGAACTGGCCAGTAGCTCCTCACTTTGGGAATGGGGAAGTTTTCAGAAACACAGCAAAAGTCTAAATGTTTATTTCGAAAAATAGATTGAGAAGAGAAGGAGGCACTCAGAGAGCCACAGGCTTATGCACACATGCACAAAACAAACCTTAACCTTAGACAACCTAACATCTAAATAAAAGCACACAAAGGGGGGCAAATAAAAGCCTACCAGCCTGTCTGACGCATTGAAGGGCTCCTGAGTGTCCGGGGTGGAAGGAGAGGGAAAAATTAAAAAACAGGTCAGAAACTGAGGCCAGCTCCAGACCTAGGTGGGTTTTGTATTCAAACTATACAGGAGCAACAGCAGTTGACAAGAAATATCTTTTGTTTTAGAAAACTGGTAATATCATTCTAACAATATAATTGGCTACATATCAGGTGCGCTGAATGCCCAGATTTCATTAAAAATATTACGTCTTTTATTGATAATACCTTTCCTCTTATATCTCCACAATGAAAGATGCCAGAAGTTTTTAAAAAGAAAGCTGGGAGTTCAGAGAACCTGGCAAAGAGACTGTTATATCATCATCAACAATATTCAATTGCTGCTTTTTAAAGAGCTCCCCACTGGTGGCTAGGGGAGGGAATGTCTGCCACTAGGATAGGGGAAATGGCTGTCATATAGGCAGGACTTCCCTCTGTGCTGCCTCTCTCTTCTCGCCATAAGGCACCTCTAGGCTTGCCACCTTCCAGGTGGGAACTGGAGTTCTCCTAGAGGTTCTAAGCTAGAATTAGAACTCATCGCCAGACTACAGAGATCAGATTCACTGAAGAAAATGGCAACTTTATATACTGGAGGGAAAGATAACCAGTTGAATAAACTGGTTAAGAATGGCTTTGATTTTTAGTTACACTCTTCCATAGCAATTAAACTCACATAGGTTATTAAAACAGTTTCAGGCAGGTAGCTGGAGGGGCTGCAGTAGTAGAACAAAATGTAAGTTTGGAACCACCGGAAGGACATGTGATTTCCTAATGAGTTTTGGGTGAGGCTGCGTAGAATTCCTGAGGATCCTGTGCTTTGGATCATTATTTTTGAACCATGGAGGTGCCACAAAGAGGTGGACCCATGTTTTTTGTGGTGCAATATGTCTCTATGGATGTGATATGTGATTTGTTGGTGACCCCACATAAAAATCCTGAGGATCCATGCTTTGCATCCATGTTTTTGCATCGGGACAGTACCACGAACTTTGCGGTGCAGTCTCTGTCCATGGATGCGGTAAGTGATTAGATGGTGAGTTTTGTTTGACTTCACTTTAAAATCGTTAGGATCCATACTTTGGAACGATGTTTTTGCACCATCACAGTACCATGAAGCCGTGGATGCATGCATCCTCTTTGTGGTGCTGCCCGTAGACTAAGAAATGATCTACAATCTGATGGTGGGTGTATTTTGTATGAATGTAAAAATATGACTTCACGAGGATCCGTTTAAAATCTCCTAGTGGCGACTTTGACACAACCCCCTCTTCCCTGAAGGTCTCAGCATTTTAATGAAGAGGAGACAAATATGGACTCTTTTTTGCCCTCTCTTGGAAAAACTTCCAGTCCCTTTAACAGGAGCCAGAGGAGTGCGGTGGTTTGAAGTGGTGGACTTCAATCTGGAGAGCCCGGTTTGATTCCTCACCCTTTCACATGAAGCCAGCTGGGTGACTGAAGTGCCAGCATGACCTTAGGCTAGTCACACACTCTCAGCCCCACCTACCTCACAGGGTGTCTGTTGTGGGGAAGGGGAGGTGATTGTAAACCGGTTTGATCCTCCCTTAGGCGGTAGTGAAAGTCGGCACATAAAAACCAGCTCTTCTTCTTGCTGCTTGGAAAAGTCTATAGTTTGCAGCTGGAGAACAAATTGCCTGCTATAACAAACCAACCAACCCTGAAGATTTGGGCAGACAGGTTGGTTTCTTCCCCCAGGGCCTCCTTTCTCGTTGTCGGCATCTCTCCTGAAGCGGGGCCCGCATAGGAGACGGCCCCACCCAGCCCTAGAGAGAGGGAGGAAGGAAGGAAGGGAGAAACTTCTCTTCTTCCCCGGTCCCCAGTGCCTTGGTTGGATGGATGGATGGATGGGTGAATGGATGGATGGGTGGGTGGATGGATGGATGGATGGGTGAATGGGTGGATGGATGGATGGATGAGTGGATGGGTGAATGGATGGATGGATGGATGAGTGAATGGGTGGATGGATGGATGAGTGGATGGGTGGATGGATGGGTGGATGGATGGGTGGGTGGATGGATGGGTGAATGGGTGGATGGATGGATGGATGGATGAGTGGATGGGTGAATGGATGGATGGATGGATGAGTGAATGGGTGGATGGATGGATGAGTGGATGGGTGAATGGGTGGATGGATGGGTGGATGGATGGGTGGGTGAATGGGTGGGTGGATGGATGGATGGGTGGATGGGTGGATGGATGGGTGGATGGATGGGTGGGTGGGTGGATGGGTGAATGGGTGGATGGATGGATGGATGGATGGGTGGGTGGATGGATGGGTGGATGGATGGATGGGTGGATGGCTGGGTGGGTGGATGGGTGGATGGATGGATGGATGGCTGCCTGCTGTGTCCCAGGGAGGCGTGGAGACTACATCTCCTGTGGATGGATGGATGGGTGGATGGATGGATGGGTGGATGGATGGGTGGGTGGATGGATGGGTAGATGGGTGGATGGATGGGTGAATGGATGGGTAGATGGGTGGATGGATGGATGGGTAGATGGGTGGGTGAATGGGTGGGTGGGTGGATGGACGGATGGCTGCCTGCTGTGTCCCAGGGAGGCGTGGAGACTACATCTCCTGCAATGGCAGCAGCTCCAGGCTGCAGAGGCCAGTAGTCCCCCTGGGGAAAACGGCATCACACCCCCATCGCGGTCCTCCCAACTCCCCCCCCCCCACCGCCAGATCTCTGGGATTTCCCACCCCGCAGCGAGCACCCCCCTCATCCCCCCCTCCCTCTGGGTCTGGTTGTGGCCCAGAACTACGTTTCCCAGAGAGCCTTGCGAGGAGGAGCGCGGCTGGTGTGGGTGGAGAGGGGGGGAGGCTTTGTCCCCGAGGAGGGGAAAGGGGGTCTTGGGGGGACGGCCATGGCGGGAGGAGGGGGCTCCTGCGCGCCTGCGGGGAAGGTGAGCGGAAGGTTTTCCTGAGGCGGGGTCTGGGGGGCGAGAGGAGGGGGGAGGGGGAGGGGAGGCTTCCCCGGGCAAGATCTGGGCATGGAGATGGGGGGGGGGGTGATGAGGATGGCGGTGTTTCCACCCACTCCAACGTGCTCCAGCCCACCAGGCCAGGGCTTGTTCTGCTCTTGGGTCCCCGGCCCTTTGGAGCCTGCGGGCTCCGGGTTGCCAACCTCCGGGTGGGAGCTGGAGGCCTCCCGCTGTTACAGCTGACCTCCAACCCGCAGGGACGGATTCCCCCGGGAGAAAAGGGCCCCTTGGGCCACTGAACCCTCCCTTCTCCACAGCCCACCTTCCTCAGGCCCCCCCCTCCAAAGCCTCCAGGGGTGTCCCCCTACCGGGAGCTGGCAACCCTACTGGGGGCCCAGGGGGGAGTTCAGCCAGGGCCTGGTGGGAACAGCAGCAAAACATGGCAGCGGCAGCAGGCGGAGCCACAACACGGCTCCCACAGCTGGACTTCAGTCACACGGCGGAAGACCCTCGCGCTGGGGTGGCCGCTGCCGCCAAAGCAACGCCTGAAAACATTTGCACAGTTGATCAGCTCTGCAGCAGCCCATCAGAAGCCTCGCAGAGCAAAACCCCTTCCTCGCCCCACCCAATCCTCGAAACCCTTGGCCAGCACCAGAACAAGGTGTCAGCAGGCGCCGTGGGGCCCAGCAGCCACACGTTGGGGTCCCCTGACCTCCACGGACCCTTGGACTGACCCAGCAGCATTCCTTGTCTGTCCTTACTGGCCCCCCTTAGCTCAGGGCGTCCTTCTTTGCAGGTTCCACAGGCCAACCCCGAAAGGGGCGTTTGGCCACATTTTGCTCTTAGGATGGGAAGTAGGCTTTGGGCCTGTCCAGTCAATTGGTTTTTGTGTGAGGAAGTTATTACTTGCATCGGGTTTTTTATTAATTTTGTTTTTTAAACAACATTTTCGAATGATCTGCTCATCTCTTGGAGGTCAATGAAATGAACCCTCTGTGCCCTGATTACAGCTAGAAGACTTGTATCATTGCAGCATTGGAGGAATAAATGTCCACCTCTGGTAAATCAATGGATTGAGGACCGTAAAAGTTTATCCAACCCCCTGCACAATGCAGGAAATGAACAAGTACCTCCCCCCTGACATCCCCAGCGACCCCAACCCTCCCCCCACAATGCAGGATCCCACAATCAAAGCACTCCTGACAGATGGCCATCCAGCCTCTGCTTAAAGACCTCCAAAGATGGGGACTCCACCACCCTCCAAGGCAGCGCATCCCACCATCGGACAGCCCTCACCGTTAGAAAGTTCTTCCTAATGTTTAGGTGGACTCTCTTTTCTGTTAGTTTAAATCCATTACTCCGTGTCCCAGTCTCTGGAGCAACAGAGAACAAGCTAGTACATTGTTTACACATATCTAAACAGCTTTCCCAGCATAAAGAAATAATCAATGAAATTATATCAAGCTATAGCATTTGTTCTATCTTTATGACATCATAGGTGGCTAATCTTTTACATATTGATAATAAAGTTTCCAATTTTCCGAAAACAACTTATAATGTTGTTTATTGTTAGCTAAATTAGTCATTTTGGCCATGATTGCATATTCAGACAACTTCTTCCATTCTTCAACACCTAGAAGCAGTGTCAGCTTCCGTTTTTTGGGGAAAGCATTTCTTGCAGCTGTTGTGGCATATTTAAACAGTTCTCTAGATCAAGCAGGTAGTTGCAATGGAACAATGCCCAGCAGCATGCACTTGGGGTCCAAGGTGAATTTTATCTGAAATAGTTTCTGTAATTCGTTATGGATGCCCTTCCAATGCCTTTGTCCATTAGGGCAAGTCCACCATACGTGGAAAAGAGACCCTTCTTGTGCATTGCACTTCCAACAGGTACCTTGTTCAGTGTTTTGCATCTTTTGTAACAATTTTGGAGTGAGGTGCCATCTGTAAAACATCTTGTACCAGTTTTCACGTATGTCTTGGATGGTTGCAAATTTTAGTTCTCTGGTACAGAGTGATTCTCATTGTTCCATGGGAATAATTTCTCCAAGATTTTTCATCCATTTGATCATATTTCAAAAGTAGCTTGTAGATTCTACCAAGCAAATTGTCTTGATGTTTCACTGTAATGGTTTCAAATTCCGTTTGTGCCCTAAGTGCACCCGTTTTGAAACCATCTTCCTTAAGTCTTTCTCTTAATTGTAGGTGTGTTAACCAATTTAGGTCCTTATTTTCTTTTTTCAAGCTAGATAATTGCTTAATCTCTCCAGATTTGCTGTCAAAGTCTTGATAGGTCAGATACTGGTTGCATTTCCAGATAGATGGATCGTAGTGGGCTTCAAGCAGGGACCTAAATATGGAGGGAAATGGACTAATCCTTTTTTTTTTTTGTAACTGTTCCAGATTTTTAAAAGAGCAGGTTTCATATTGCAGCCTTGCTGACATAATGATGATGTAAAAAGATCTTTATGTGTTTCTGAGGACCACAGTAGTCTGTGAAAGCCGACTGTGATGTCAACTTTTTCTAATACTGGATTTCTCTCCCTGTGTGTCTCTGTGTGTCCTTTTTTATTTTTGGTTGCTGGGTTTAGAGTTTGTCCCCCTTCTGTTATTTTTCTTTTTCTTTGAAATAAAAATAAATAAATAAAGTATAATACCTGTCAGAGGCAGTGGAAAAAAGAACACGATTTTTCTTGCCATCAGTTTGAGGTATTGCATTATTGAGGTATTATTTTACTCACTTGACTGTCGATGGGGTTCTTCTTTCACTCTTCAGTGCTCAGAGACAAGTATATAGAAGATCAACTGGGCCATATTTTCCTCTTTCAGAGATCACCAGTGTCCTTTGAGGAGGTAGCCGTGTTCTTTATGGAGGAGGAATGGGTTCTGCTGGATCCCAGCCAAAGAAAGCTCTACTGGAAAGTGATGGAGGAAAATTACGAGACCGTGGGCTCAGTGGGTAAGGATCTTTTCCTTTTTATCATGAACATGGAAGGGAACGGAGAGGTTGGCATCTTTCTTTGGCCCTCTTGAATTTCAGAACATACTTCTGTTTGCCACAGAAGAAAGAACAGAGCTCCCACAACTGGGGATGAATGTATTGATGCCAATACAATGAGGAGAAATGTGTCAATGAGGAGGGCTCTGATTGGGATACTAGATCTCCAGTTAGGTTCCTGCTAGCAAATCCTGGCGGCCCCTGTTTTCTTCTTTTGCCTCTCTACTTTGACATGGAGTAGCTCTCCCACAGTCCTTTGTTTGAATGACTGAGTCTAATGGGAGGAGGCGAGGAATGGCCTTGTTGATTTGACTAGACCAGAGGAGGGAGGGGCCTTTGCTGAAGGGCAGAGCTCCTTTTCCTTGCAATGTTCTGCTCTTCCATGTCCTGTTCAGAGCAGGGCCCAATGAGAGCCAAGCCGGGCACGGGGAGGGGCTGTGGCTGCTTGGCATGCAGAAGGTCCCAGGTTCAATCCCCGGCATCTGCAGTTAAAGTTACCAGGCAAGTAGGTGACCTCTACCTGAGACCCAGGAGAGCCTCTACCTGAGACCCTGGAGAGCCACTGCTGGTCTGAGTAGACAGTACTGACTGTGGTGGACCAAGGGTCTGATTCAGTATAACGCAGCTTCATGTGATCACGCATGTTTCCCCTTTACTGTAGAACATCAGGGAATCTAAGAAAATTAGTGGAGACCATGATGGATGGTGGAGGGGGGATCCCTTCTCTCCTCCCTGTTGTGCAGTTCAGGGAATATGCCTGTGGAAGTTGGAAGAACAAGGAAGTGAGCTTTGGCCTTCTTTGCCCCCACCCCAGACAGGAAATCTCCTACCTTACTGAAACTTGGTGGGATGAGACTCACAACTGGAATATTAGGGTTGAGAGGTACAATTTAGGGATAGACAAATAAGGAAGTGGGGAGGAGTAGCCTTATACGTCAAGGATGTATACAGTGGTGAGAAAATACATGAATCAGAGCTTGGAAGGTTAGTTGATATTCTCTGGGTAAAAGTAAAAGGAATAAGAAATAATAGCGATATTATGGTAGGAGTCTGTTATAGACCGTCAGGCGAAGGACTCTTAGACCAGATTACAACATTTCCAAAGAAATGGGACATAGAGGTCATGGGAGATTTCAGTTCTTTATTTATTTCTCACAGGGACTCAAGGCAGATTCCACATAGTGATCCACTGCAGTCACAAAAAAATGGGACATTCAGTAGCCCCATGGGCACTAGGATTTTAGGAGTCTGGAACCACCAGAAAGAGCTGAAACATAGCTTAAGTCTTCACCTGGCACACTGAGTGGTATAGAAATTACTTAAATAGGACCCTGCTTACCATAAGCTAAACACAGCAGTATAGACCACAGTCCCTAACCATTTATCCAGAGCTAGTTCAGAAAGGAATTTTCCTCCAGACCATATTGGCCCGGGTATCCTGGAGGTTTCTTGCCTTCCTCTGGGCACAGAGTAAGGGCACTTTCACACAGCCCAAAGAATCCTCTTTCAATGCACTTTGACGGTGGGCTGTACTGTGTGAACTGGCAAAATCCACTTGCAAATGATCGTTAAGGTGCACTGAAAGTGGATTGAAAGTGCAATATTTGGGCTGTGTGAAAATGCCCTAAGAGTCAATTTGGGAATAAGGGGGGAGGCGAGAGTTGTAGATTTCCTGCATTGTGCAAGAGGTTCTACATGAGCCTGGAGGTCCCTTCCACCCTTACATAAGAACATAAGAAAGGCCCTGCTGGATCAGACCAAGGCCCATCAAGTCCAGCAGTCTGTTCACACAGTGGCCAACCAGGTGCCTCTAGGAAGCCACTAACAAGACGAGTGCAACAGCACCATCCTGCCTGTGTTCCACCACACCCAAAATAATAGCCATTCTCCTCTGATACTAGAGAGAATAGGTATGCAGCATGACTAATATCCATTCTAACTAACAGCCATGAATACCCTCTCCTCCATGAATATGTCCACTCCCCTCTTAAAGCCCTTCAAGCTGGCAGCCATCACCACATCCTGGGGCAGGGAGTTCCACAATTTAACTATGCGTTGTGTGAAAAAATACTTCCTTTTATCTGTTTTGAATCTCTCACCCTCCAGCTTTAGCAGATGACCCCGTGTTCTAGTATTATGGGAGAAGGAGAAAAACTTCTCCCTGTCCACTCTCTCCAAACCATGCATAATTTTATAGACCTCTATCATGTCTCCCCTCTGCCGCCTTCTTTCCAAGCTAAACAGCCCTAAGCATCTTAACCGTTCCCCATAGGTCAGTTGCTCTAGTCCCCTAATCATTTTGGTTGCTCTTTTCTGTACCTTCTCAAGCTCTGTAATATCCTTTTTTAGGTGTGGTGACCAGAACTGTATACAGTATTCCAAGTGTGGTCTCACAATAGATTTTTACAAGGGCAGTATGATACCAGCAGTTTTATTCTCTATTCCTCGTCTAATTATAGCCAGCATGGAATTTGCCTTTTTTACAGCAGCCGCACACTGGGTTGACATGTTCATTGAGCTATCCACTACCACCCCAAGATCCCTTTCTTGGTCTGTTGTTGCCAGCACAGATCCCATCAGTGTATATGTGAAGTTGGGATTTTTTCCCCCAATATGCATCATTTTACACTTACTCGCATTGAATCTCATTTGCCATTTTAATGCCCATTCTTCCAGTATGCAGAGATCCTTCTGGAGCTCTTCACAGTCCGATTTTGTTTTAACCACCCTAAATAATTTGGTGTCATCTGCAAACTTGGCTACTTCACTGTTTAACCCCAACTCCAGGTTATTGATGAACAGGTTGAAAAGCACCGGTCCCAACACAGATCCCTGAGGCACCCCACTGCTCACATCCCGCCATTGTGAGAAATGACCATTGATTCCTACTCTCTGCTTCCTATTTTTCAGCCAGCTCTCAATCCATAAGAGGACTTTGTCAAAAGCTTTTTGGAAATCCAAATACACAATATCTACAGGCTCATTCCTGTCCACATGCTTTTTGACATTTTCAAAAAACTCTAATTAGGTTAGTGAGATGGGACCTACCCTTACAAAAGCCATGTTGGGTTTTGCCCAGCAGACCTTGCCCTTCTATATGCTTGACAATTCTATCTTTAATAATGCTTTCCACTAATTTACCCGGAACAGACGTTAAACTAACTGGCCTGTAATTTCCTGGATCCCCCCCTTGGAACCTTTTTTATAAATGGGTGTTACATTGGCCATTCTCCAGTCCTCTGGTACAGAGGCTGATCGAAGGGACATGTGGGCAATCTGAAGCAATTTCCCCTTTGTCCATGTGCACTGAGTTTGCCCGAACCGGATGCTTCTCAGCTCCTGTTGGCTTTCCCCCCATTTACATTTCTACCCTCCTTCCCTTGGAAAACAAAGCATGGCTTTTGTTTATTCAGTTGCAATCACTAAAAAATCAAAGCTCTGCTGGATCAGTCCAGTTGTCCAGCATCCTGTTCATACAGTGGCTGTGCTGGAGAGTCAGACAGACTCACTATAGAGTCCAAGCACCGCTCCTGAAGTTGCCTCCTGGCACTGGTGTTGTGGGGTTTACTGCCTCTGAATATGGAGGTTCACTTCAGTCACTATGGCTAGTCGCCCTTTATAAATGCACTCTTGGGCTGCATCAACAGAAGTAGAGTGTCCGGAACACGCAAAATGATGGTATCACTTTACTCTGCTCTGGTTAGACCTCACCTCTGGTTAGACCTAGAGGACTGTGTTCAGTTTTGGGCACTGCAGTTTAAGAAAGATGTAGACAAGCTGGAACGTGTCCAGAGGAGGGCAACAAAGATGGTGAGAGGTCTGGAGACCAAGTCCTATGCGGAAAGGTTGAAGGAGCTGGGTATGTTTAGCCTGAAGAGGAGAAGACTGAGAGGGGATATGATAACCATCTTCAAGTATTTGAAGGGCTGTCATATAGAGCAGAGCTTCTCAAACTTTTCCCACTCGCGACCCCTTTTCGCCTGAGAAATGTTTAGGGGACCCTCCTGGGTATATAGGTATATAAAATTGGTACACAAACCAAACATTTACTGATAATAAATCATAAAGAAATTTATTTTAAAACAATTCTTTGGTGTACCTATAATTATACCATTTATTAAAGGATTTTAAGGATGGATTTTTTTCCTTGCTGAGACTGCACCTGAAAAGTGTTTATACTGCAGAAAAAAAGTTACAACCTGAGGGTATATGTGTGCGGGGCTGTTTAATATTCTGCTGTTCCACATGATCAGTAATCGCCATCTTTTGCGTTTCTAGCTGTGTGGCTGCTTCTAGTGTTAGTGCTTCAGCTGGCTCAAGGGTGTCAAACTCAATTGTTATGAGGACCGGCTATGAGATAAATGTCACTTGGTCAGGCCGGGCCATGCCTCGCCAGCCCAGATCAAGAGTGTGCATGTGTGTGGCGGGGTGTGGCTCGCAGGCCAGATAAGATCCCTCAAGGAGTCAGAGCCGGCCTGCAGGCCTTACGTTTGACACACCTGGCGTAATGCTTTAAAGGTCAAAACTAACACCTTGAACATTCACAGAAAGCATTCTTGGGTTTCACTGGGGAAAGGTAGCCCTGTGGCAAACAGGAGCTATGGGCTCAGGGTCCATCCCCAGGGAAATTTGCAAGAAGGAAAAGCTCACCTTAAAGCCAGCAACAGACCTGTCAGCCGCAAAACAAGTGGAAGAGTCCAAATGAGAAGTCACACCTTCTCACTTTGGAGTCAATTGGGGAGGTCCAATTTAGACTGGGACTGCAACACTGGGCAAGGAGAGGCTTTTCCTATACCAGCCATATATCAACCATCATGAAAATCACAACAATATTCCTTTTGTAATTAAAGCATCCTCCTGAAAAATGTGGTTCAGATGAAAGACATTGGAAGGATTATGCACACCCTGCCTAACAGGCTGCAGTCATCTGAGAATCTCCCTCCCTCCTCAAAAGAGTCCCCACTCACTCCAGTTAAGGCATCTGGCCTCTTGCTCTGAGTAGCTCTTCCTGGGGGGGGGAAAGTCCCCCACACCTTTTCCCCCACACCCACATTCTCCATTTGGGATTCTCCTGATCTGTCCACTCAAGCGAGGGGGCTGAAAAAGTTACAAATCAGGAGACATGCCTTACCGGCCCCACAGAAATCCTATGTTGTATAACACTTCCATCCCACCCCCATTTGCCAAAGGAGGGCCTCACTGTATTCCCACCACTTCCTCCTGCTCCAAAAGAATCCCATTTCCCATGAGAAAAAAAGATTCGCTTCAGGAGGGCAGGTGCTCACCAGGGCCGCGTTTTTGCCTCAGAGATCTGGGGGGGGAGGGGGGATTCAGTTATCTTTCAACACCAAGTAAGTGAAAACCCAGAGGACACCCACCTCTCTCAGTCAGTCTTGGGGGGTACACATGGAGGCAGCTCTGTTCCCCCTCCCCAAATGCAAACAGAGTGCTCTGCAGCCAGACAAAGCTCTGCCTGGCAGCCCATACAACTTTACACTCGAGTTGCCAAATGAAACTCCAGCCTGCCCAGCACCTGTGCCTTTAGCTTAGGTTTCATCTGCAACAATCAGGAAGGGAATCAGTTCCCAGTCTGGAGACAAACCGGATTCCTGCCTGGCTGTCATTCCAGTCCCAGAACACTTGTGCAAGTCCCAGGGGTCCTCATTCCACTCGGGATGCTGTCAATCCAGTCCCAGAACACTTCTGCTAGTTCCAGGGCTGTCCTTCCAGTCCCAGAGTAGCGTATCTGGGCTTAGAGACCTTACTGGAAATTCCATTCCACTATTTCTTTGCAACTCTTTTTGTGCTGTAATGTATTTCAATGGAGCCCATGCAAGTCAATTGGCAATCCAGATTCCCATTATTTTCAAAGGGCTGTGCAGCCTCTCCCATTGCTTCTAATGGACAATCCTGTCATTTGTTTCAGTACATCCCAAGAAAGGCAAAACCAGAGAGAGATAGATAGATAGATAGATAGATAGATAGATAGATAGATAGATAGATAGATAGATAGACAGACAGACAGACAGACAGACAGACAGACAGACAGACAGACACAGAGAGAGAGAAAAAGAGAGGGAGAGAGAAACACACAGAGAGAAGGGGGGAGAAAGAGGAAGAGAGAGAAAGGGGGAGAAAGAGAGAGAGAGAGAAAGAAAGAGAAAGAAAGAAAGAAAGAAAGAAAGAAAGAAAGAAAGAAAGAAAGAAAGAAAGAAAGAAAGAAAGAAAGAAAGAAAGAAAGAGAAAAATAGTGAGAAAGAAAGAGAGAACACAGGGGCAAGAGAGAGAGAAAGAACGAACGAACCTGGGGGGGCAGAGAAAGCAAGGAAGCACGGGAGGGGGGGAGAAAGAAAGAGAACCAGAGAGAGAGGGACAGAGAGGGAGAAAGAGGAGAAAAGAAATTAACAAAAGAAGGGAGAGAAAAATAGAGAGACGAGGAGGGAGAAAGAGAGAGAAATATCCCTTGGCTAAGAACCCTTGAATCCCCCCCCCATAATCGCATTCCAGGTCCAGCACCAGATGCAAGGATGCCAAAGCTTGCCTGCCCTCCACCCCCTACTCACCGCCAGGGGGGAGGAGGCCAGGAGGGACCCAATTTTGCAGCTGTCCCTAAGAGCAAGGAGGCAGCAGGACTGGCAATAAGCAGCAACTCAAAGGCAGCCATGCCACCCGCCTGGATGACATCTCCTTGCCTTGGGGGCTTGTGCAGGGAGCTGGGTCCTGCACTGGCTCTACTACACTGCACCCAGGCGGCCTGACCACCCTGCGACTAAGCAACTGCGAAGCGCGGCGCCACGTGCGACCTCATTGTGCTGGCGGGCCGCATGCTCTATTCAACCCTGGCGGCACGCGCAGCAGCTTGGGAAGGTCCCTCCCTCCCCCAGCACAGCCAGCTCCCCACTCTGGGCTGGAACGTGTAAACCGAGCTGTTTGCAGGCTTGGGGCAGCTTGCACGCTCCAGCCCGGATTGGGGGAGAGGGGGGCCGCCTTGCCTCCGTGGGCCACATAAAAGCCCTCCTCGGGCCTGATCCGGCCCGGGGCCCTGTGATTGATACCCCTGGCCTACAGGGAGCGCTTGGCGAGGGGGGCTGGGGCTGGCGACTTTTTCGCTCCCCAAGATTCAATGGGGTCGCGACCCTCACTTTGAGAAGCTGATATAGAGGAGGGTGCCGAGTTGTTTTCTGTTGCCCTAGAGGGTCGAACCAGAACCAGTGGCTTGAAATTAAATCTAAAGAGTTTCCATCTAGACATTAGGAAGAATTTTCTAACAGAGCAGTTTGTCAGTGGAACAGGCTTCCTCGGGAGGTGGTAAGATCTCCTTCCCTGGAGGTTTTAAAGAAGAGTTCAGATGGCTATCTGACAGCAATGCTGATTCTAAGACCTTAAGCAGATAATGAGAGGGAGGGGACCTTGACCATCTTCACGGCATGCAGTAGGGGTCACTGGGTGTGGGTGGGTGGGGAGGTAGTTGTGAGTTTCCTGCAGTGTGCAGGGGGTTGGACTAGATGACACTGATGGTCCCTTCCAACTCTATGATTCTATGATCTCTTTGCTACAGGTCTGACCTGCTTATGCCCCTTGCCAGCCCCATAGCTCACTGTGCTCTTATATTTTGTGATGATTTCTGCCTGCTGCAAACAGGCAGCCTTCAAAATATTGTCGAAGGCTTTCACGGTCAGAGTTCATTGGTTCTCGTAGGTTATCCGGGCTGTGTAACCATGGTCTTGGTATTTTCTTTCCTGATGTTTCGCCAGCAGCTGTGGCCGGCATCTTCAGAGGAGTAACACTGTCCTTCAGTGTTACTCCTCTGAAGATGCTGGCCACAGCTGCTGGCGAAATGTCAGGAAAGAAAATACCAAGTCCACGGTTACACAGCCCGGATAACCTACGAGAACCAAGGCAGCCTTCACTTCCATTGTTTCCAAGAAAAGAGTGATGGAGAAGAGTGAATCTGTGGCATGATGGTCTGATTCAATTCCTTTCTGGCACTGAGAGTCGCATCATCCTGAGGCGGGTGGCCAGTTTTGAGACACCTGAGTTCTGTGTTCCACCATCAATCGTAGGTTCCAATGCAAGAAGCACTTGGCTCAGGGTGGGATCTGGGGATGACTATTGCTTCCAAGTTTAGCAAAACTTTCAGGGGGCGCCTCATTTTCCACTGTGTTCCTGGTTCCACATTATTTCCTTTTTGTTTTTGTGTGGTATAAACCTTCCCCTTAGTGACAAGATGTTCTTAGGGTAGCAAAAGGAAAAGCTGTGGGTCTCTTCTGTGAGGCAGGTTTTGTATTGAGCCCGAAGAGTACACAGATCACTGAAACGGGGGGTTTCAGAAAACTGCAAAGATTTATTGATTGATGTACATATGAAGCTGCCCCACATACTGACAAACGGACAACAAAACCTTCTCTTCCACATTCCCAGATGCTTTGGGCTTTTTCATTCCATTTGTGTCTTGCTGTTGCAGGCAACTACATTTCCCAGAAGGCCTTGCAAGCACCACAGAGGTCAACCCTGTCCATTGTCGATGTCCTAGGGGCAGTTATTCCTGGCGATGGAGAAGGAAAAATTTGCAATATGGAATCCCAGAGAGCCTCTCTTCTCTCTTGTTTCCCCCGGCTGGAGGGAGAATTGGACTCTTGCACGTCTGTAGGAAAGGTGAGTTCAGGATTTCCTCAACAGCTCTTGGGTAAGAATAGGAGACAGCGAGAAATCGCTTGTGAACAGAAGTGAAAGTAGAAGAGATGGCCGGAGGGAGCATAGAGGGAGACTCTATGTTTTCACTCTCTTGAACGTGTTTCAGGCAAACAGCCTGTGTTTATTTTATTATTAAAACTTAGGTGAACTCCTGGTCACATGCAGCAGGGTTTATTTTCTTTCCTTACTGAGTCCCCATTCTCAGTGTTGTATTTTGCGAGCTCCACAGGCTACCACCAAGGAGGCGTTTGGCCATATTTTGCTCCTAAGACCTTTAAAAATCTTCTGTTGCTCCCTTTGGAGTGTGATTCCAATGAGCGACATCCTCAAGAAGCTCTCTGACTCAGCAGCTGGTCTGAAGTCAAGTCGGTCTTTATTACAGCCCACAGGCCATTCAGAAGCAGAGTAAAACGTCCGGTCAACAGAGATTCCAATAAACCAAGTGTGCCTGTTCATAAAATCTACCTTGGAAAAACACATGAGCCAATGGTTCTTGAGATTATCCAGGCTGTGTGAGAGTGGTCTTGGTATTTTGTTTCCTGACGTTTTGCCAGCAGCTGTGGCAGGCATCTTCAGAGGAGTAACACTGAAGGACAGTTTTACTCCTCTGAAGATGCCTGCCACAGCTGCTGGCGAAACATCAGGAAAGAAAATACCAAGACCACGGTCACACAGCCCGGATAATCTACAAGAACCAATGAACTCTGACCGTGAAAGCCTTCGACAATATTTTTAACATGAGCCAATGTCTCTATTAGGATAACAGAGCAAGGACAACATTTACAATAAGGAGAAGTTTTGGTACCTTCCTGTCAGGCGTGCAGATGGCAGTACGTTAAATGTAGTCAGCGTCAATGCGTGGTGATATCTTGGAACTCTTAGTATAGATAGGTAGCATGCATATTGATATGTGATCATTGGAGCTAAGTTAAATAGTAGAGGAGAGCACACACTGCAGGCCTAAACCAGTACTTCCTGGAAATCAATATCCTTTATATGGTCATTAACCGCTAAACTAGCTTTACTTAACCACATGGATTGTAAGAAGGGAGGGGAAAGATCGAAAGTGATCAATTTCTCGTCTATTGGGTTGAGCTGAGTTGGAGCCACCATGGTGTAGTGGTTAAGAGCGGTGGTCTGGAGTGGTGGACACTGATCTGGAGAACCAGGTTTGATTCCCCACTTCTCCACATGAGCGGTGGACGCTAATCCAGGGAACTGGATTAGTTTCCCCACTCCTACACATAAAGCCAGCTGGGTGACCTTGGGCTAGTCACACTCTCTCAGTCCCACCTAGCTCACAGGGTGTCTGTTGTGGGGAGGGGAAGGGAAGGTGATTGTAAGCCGGTTTGATTCTCCCTTGTGGGAGAGAAAGTCGTCATATAAAAACCAACTCTTCTTCTCTTTCAGAGATTGCCAGTGTCCTTTGAGGAGGTAGCCGTGTTCTTTACGGAGGAGGAATGGGCTCTGCTGGATCCAGGCCAAAGAAAACTCTTCTGGGAAGTTACAGAGGAAAGTTATGAGACTGTCGCCTCTCTGGGTAAGGATTATTTCTCTTTTATTATGCACACAGAAGAGAAGGGAGGGGATTACATCTTCCTTTGACACTCTTGAATTTCAGGAGACAATTCACTTTGCCACAGAGGGAGGAATGGAACTCCCGCACCTGGGGATGTTACAGCATGAGAAAAGGAAAGCACTAAATATTTGAATGCTGTTCTGTATGTCAGGGAATATCTCTTGGAAGCTTGGAAGTACGGGGAGATGCACTTTGGCCCCCTGGACCCTCCTTTGCCCACTAAGCCCCGGATAGAAACCTTCCTACCTTCCTTCCCCGGGAAAGAAAAATGTGGCTTCTGTTTTTTCTGCTGAAATCTTTGAAGAATTGAGTCCCATTTCTCTTCTTTAAGAATAGAAGAGAAGTCTTGCTGGATCAGTCCAGTTGTCCATCTAGTCCAGTGTCCTGTTTCACACAGTGGCTGATCAGCTGCCCAGGAGAGCCAAAAGACAGGGCACAGAGGCCGAGTTCTTCTCTTTATGCTGCCTGCTGGTGCTGCTACCCATGAATTTGTGTGTGTTATGTGTTAAATACCGTCAAGTGTTTTCCGACTCATGGCGACCCTAAGAATCAATGTCCTCCAAAAATTCCTATCATTAACAGCCTTTCTGTGGTCCTGCAAACTAAGGGCTGTGGCTTCCTTGATTGAGTCGATCCATTTCATGTTGGCTCTTCCACTTTTCCTAGCATTATTGTCTTTCCCAGTGATTCTTGTCTTCTTGTATTGTGAACAAAGTACAATAGCCTCAGTTTAGTTATTTTAGCTTCTGGTGAGAGTTCAGGCTTGATTCGATCTAGAACCCACAGATTTATCTTTTTCGCGGTCCACGGTATCCTTAAAACTCTCTTCCAACGCCACATTTCAAAGGAATCTACTTTCTTCCTGTCGGATTTTTTCATTGTCCGTACATAGTAAAGGGGAATAGTATGGCATGAATTAACTTGGTCGTGGTTGCCAGTGACACATCCTTATACTTAGAAATCTTTTCTAGCTTTTTCACGGCTGCCCCTCCCAGACTCAATCTCCTTCTGATTTCTTGGTTGCAGTCTCCCTTTGGGTTGATGGTAGAGTCTAAGAATAGAAAGCCTTGAACAATCTGAATTTCCTCATCATCAACTTTAAAGTTCAGTAATTTCCCAGCAGTCATTACTTTTGTCTTCTTGATGTCCAGCTGTAGTCCTGTTTCTGACCCGAGGCTGTGAGGCAACCTCTCTGCATATAAGTGATTAAAAAATTCTACTCAGCCTCAAGCTTATTAACTACATCCATCCAGAATAGATCTGCGAAATTACACCCTGGTTGAGGAAAAATGGCAGTTAACCGGCAGTTACCCTGCCGGCATCAAACTGGAGTTGCCAGGAAGAGGAATTATGTCTAACCAATCACTGAACACATACAGGAACATCTGACCTAGCCCAGTACTAAATTACAATACCCAGCATGCAGTATTTTAAAGGGAGATTTTTCTTTTCTCACGCAGCACTAATAAAATGTAAAACCTTACACTTTGAGCGAACTGCTACTTACAAATACTAGAGATTATGCTAACTCTGCCTGGGGGAAGCAGAGACCTGCTTTGGCACTTTCTGCTTTAACTTTCAGCAGAAGTCATTTCAAGTCTTTGTTATTTTCTGCCAGTAATGTGGTATCATCAGCATATCTCAAATTGTTAATGTTCCTCCCCCCAATTTTCACTCCACGTTCATCTAAATGTAATCCAGCTTTCCTTATGATATGTTCTGCATATTGATTGAAGAGGCAGGGAAATATAATACATCCTTGTGAGGCACCTTTGCCAATTGAGAACCATTCTGTTTCTCCATATTCTGTCCTCACAGTACCTGTTGCCAGAGTCAAGTCGCGTGTCAAAACAATCAGATACTGCGGCACACCCATTTCTTTTAAAACCAGCCATAGCAGTCAAAAGCTTTGCTCTAATCTATGAAACGCAAGCCAATTTTCTTTTGAAATTCTCAATGTAAATTTGCAATATGATCTCTAGTGCCTCTTTCTTTTCTGAATCCAGCTTGAACATCAGGCGTTTCTCAATCCATGTAGGGTAAGTCCTTGTTGTAAGATTTTGAGCATCACTTTACTCGCATGAGAAATTAATGTGATGGTCCCATAGTTGCTGCTGTTTTTACCATTTTTGGAACTGGACAGTAAATTGACATTTCAAGTCTTTAGGCCATTGTTTGTTTTCCATATTTGTTGGCATATTCTTGTTATTATTTATTTATTTCATACTCTGCCTTCCTCCCCAATAGGGGCCTAAAACAGCTTACACAATTCTCCTCTCCCTTATTTTATTCTCCCAGCAATTGTGTGAAGTAGGTGAGGCTGAGTGCATAGTCATCCACTAAACATTCACGGCAAGGTGGGGATTTCGAACTGGGTCTCCCAGATCCTAGTCTGAAATTCTAACCACTACACCACACTGAATTTTACAGTGGGAGTGCTGTTGAACAGGAGCAAGTAGCCAGTCCTGGGTGAGTCATGCAACTCATGTAATATCATGTTACCCAGCCCTGGTTGCTGCTGGGCCTAGCCTAGGTGAGTGGACCTTGAAAAGTCAAACACCCTCTGGTTCGGTCTCCTTACCCTGCTTATGACAGAAAGCATGACTGGAAGGCTGGCAGTACTGTATTGTTTCTTAGCAATGGACACTGAGTACACTTTTTAAAATTTTAGATTTTTCTGCAAACCCAGGTCATTTTCAAGGTTTTAAGAAGTATCTGTCTTATCTGTCCATGGCTCCAGCCTCCAGTTTGAAGTCTGTCCATATTTTTTCCTTTTCTTTAAACAAAAAAATATATATTTTAAAACACAATTTTTTTAAAAAGAGCATTTTTTCTATTCTGTCTCTGCGTGCTTCCTACATGAACACAATAGAACTGTATGTGCTAATTGGTATTTCTTATTTTTCATTCTTCAATTTCTGTCTCTCTTTTGCAGTTCCAGACGTAAGGGAGATGGTGAGGGAAAAGGAATCAGCAAGGACGGTTGTGGAAAATAATGAAGATAAATGCTTGGAATGTGGAAAGTGCTTCTCCTGCAATGGAAGCCTAATGATGCATCAAAGGGTTCACACAGGAGAAAAACCATATAAATGCCTGGAGTGTGGAAAGTTCTTCTCTCACAATGGCAACTTAACTAAGCATCAAAAGGTTCACACAGGGGAGAAGCCATATAAATGCTTGGAGTGTGGAAAGTGCTTCTGTTTCAATAGTAGCCTAACTTCACATCAGAAGGTTCACACAGGGGAGAAGCCATATAAATGCCTGGAGTGTGGAAAGTGCTTCTCTCGCAATAGAAGCCTAATGATGCATCAAAGGGTTCACACAGGAGAAAAACCATACAAATGCCTGGAGTGTGGAAAGTTCTTCTCTCAGAATGGCAACTTAACTAAGCATCAAAAGGTTCACACAGGGGAGAAGCCATATAAATGCTCGGAGTGTGGAAAGTGCTTCTCTTCCAGTAGCCACCTCAATGTACATCAAAAGATTCACACAAGGGAGAAGACATATAAATGCCTGGAGTGTGGAAAGTGCTTCTCTTTCAATAGTAGCCTAACTTCACATCAGAAGGTTCACACAGGGGAGAAGCCATGTAAATGCCTGGAGTGTGGAAAGTACTTCTCCTGCAATAGCAAACTAACATCATATCAAAAGGTTCACACAGGGGAGAAGCCATATAAATGCCGGGAGTGTGGAAAGTGCTTCTCTTTGAATGGTAACCTAACTAGACATCAAAAGCTTCACGCAGGGGAGAGACCATATAAATGCCTGGAGTGTGGAAAGTGCTTCTCTCGCAATGGCACCCTAACTAGTCATCAAAAAGTTCACACAGGAGAAAAGCCATATAAATGCCTGGAGTGTGGAAAGTGCTTCTCTTACAATACCAACCTACCTAAACATCAAAGGGTTCACACAGGAGAAAAGCCATATAAATGCCTGGAGTGTGGAAAGTGCTTCTCTGAGAATGGCAGCTTAACTACACATCAAAAGGTTCACACAGGGGAGAAACCATATAAATGCTTGGAGTGTGGAAAGTGCTTCTCTTACAATAGCAGCCTAACTACACATCAAAAGGTTCACACAGGAGAAAAGCCATATAAATGCTTGGAGTGCGGAAAATGCTTCTCTTGGAATGGCCATCTAACTCTACATCAAAGGCTTCACACAGGGGAGAAGCCATATAAATGCCTGGAGTGTGGAAAGTGCTTCTCTAACAGTAGCTATCTAGCTGTACATCAGAGGCTTCACACAGGGGAGAAACCATATGAGTGCTTGGAGTGTGGAAAGTGCTTCTCTTCCAATGGCCATCTGACTGTACATCAAAAGGTTCACACAGGGGAGAAACCATATAAATGCTTGGAGTGTGGAAAGTGCTTCTCTTGCAATAGTAGCCTAACTGCACATCAAAAGGTTCACACAGGGGAGAAACCATATAAATGCTTGGAGTGCGGAAAATGCTTCTCTTGCAATAGCAGCCTAACTAAACATCAAAGGGTTCACACAGGGGAGAAGCCATATAAATGCCTGGAATGTGGAAAGTGCTTCTCTTTCAATGGTAACCTAACTAGACATCAAAAGCTTCACACAGGGGAGAAGCCATATAAATGCCTGGAGTGTGGAAAGTGCTTCTCTTTGAATGGTAACCTAACTATACATCAAAAGCTTCATGCAGGGGAGAAGCGATATAAATGCCTGGAGTGTGGAAAGTGCTTTTCTCGCATTGACACCCTAACTACACATCTGAGGGTTCACAGGGAAGAGGCTACATAAAATAGATTGTGGTGTAAGTCTAGCCAGCTTAATTCATCTCATAACCACTGGGCAAATGGTGTGTAAGATTGTCTGTTTCACTGGTGACTGCTAAAGTTAAAGGGAAGGCTTCTGATAAAGTGTCGTTCTGCTAATGGGTTAGAATCATAGAATTGGAAGGGACCACCAGGGCCATCAAGTACAACCCCCTGCACAATGCAGGAAATCCACAACTACCTCCCCCCTCCACACCCCTAGTGACCAGAAGATGGCCAAAATGCCCTCCCTCTCATCATCTGCCTTAGGTCACAGAATCAGCATTGCTGACAGATGGCCATCTAACCTCTTCTTAAAAACCTCCAGGGAAGGAGAGCTTACCACCTCCCGAACCACCTGTTCCACTGAGGAACCGCTCTAACTGTTAGAAAATTCTTCCTAATGTCTAGGTCGAAACTCTTTTGATTTAATTTCAACCTATTGGTTCTTGTCCGACCTTCTGGAGCAGCAGAAAACAACTCGGCATCCTCCTCTATATGACAGCCCTTCAAGTACTTGAACATGGTTATCTTCTCCGCTTCAGGCTAAACATACCCAGCTCCTTCAACCTTTCCTCATAGGACTTGGTCTCCAGACCCCTCACCATCTTTGTTGCCCTTCTCTGGACATGTTCCAGCTTGTCTACATCTTTCCTAAATTGTGGTGCCCAAAACTGAACACAGTACTCTAGTTGAGGTCTAATCAGAGCAGAGTAAAGCGATTCCATCACTTCGCGTGATCTGGACACTATACTTCTGTTGATGCAGCCCAAGACTGCATTTGCCTTTTTAGTTACAGCATCACACTGCTGACTCATGCTCAGTGTTTGGTCTACTAAGACCCCAAGATCCTTTTCACACATGCTACTGCTCAAACCAGTCTCCCCCATCCTATAATTATGCATTGGATTTTTCTGACCTAAATGCAGAACTTTACATTTGTCTTTGTTGAAGTGCATTTTATTAGTTCTAGCCCATTTCTCCAGCCTGTCAAGATCATCCTGCATTTTGGCTCTGTCTTCTACCGTATTTGCTACCCCTCTCAATTTAGTATCATTTGCAAATTTAATAAGCATCCCCTCTATTCCTTCATCCAAATCATTTATAAAGATGTTGAACAACACAGGGCCCAGCACAGATCCCTGAGGAACTCCACTAGTCGCTTCTTTCCAAGTGGACGAGAAACCATTAACTAGCACTCTTTGGGTACAATCTGTCAACCAGTGGCAGATCCATCTAACAATAATAGGATCTAACCCACATTTTCCCAATTTGTCAACTAGAATACTATGTGGAACCTTATCAAAAGCCTTACTGAAATCTAGCTAAACTATGTGTACATTTTTGTTGCCCTTCTCTGGACATGTTCCAGCTTGTCTACATCTTTCTTAAATTGTGGTGCCCAAAACTGAACACAGTACTCTATTATTATTCTTTTTTTATTATTTTTCATTGGTAGATATACAGGTGGGAAAAAGGGAAAATAATATTGTTTACATATCATTACGTAAGTGTCTAACGATCTCTACCCCTCTTTATAATATCATTTTCCATATATTTTATCCAAATAATATTATGATTTAATTAAATCTTTTACTTGGCGCTTTTAATAAATTCATAAAAAGATCTCCATCTCTCATAGTTCTGTTCTTGTGGATTATCTTTCATGTATTCTGTTAATTGTGCCATGGTGCAGTATTCTAAGGACTTATCTAGCCATGTTTGAAGTGTTGGAATCTTATTTGTTTTCCAGAGTGATGCCAGAACTACTCTCGCTCCCGTTACTAGATATTTTAATACAATCTGTTGATCCTGATTCATGGTATCTGGTGCTTTATTCAGAAGAAAAAGTTTGGGATCATATTTTATACTCTGTCTTATGATGCTTTCAAGGTTCTTATGAATTTTTCCCCAATATTTCTGTACAACTTCACATGTCCACCAACAGTGGAAAAAAGTGCCTCTCACTTTATGACACTTCCAACAGGGTCCCGCAGCTTTGCTGTTGATGTTCTGAATATCGCTGGGTGTTATATACCATCTGTGCAACATTTTTAAGCAGTTTTCCTGAATACTTTGGGATAAAGTAAATTTTGAATTTTTCCAGAAGATCTGTTCCCATCCTTCTATCGTTATTGTCTCATTTAAATTTTCCATCCATTTAATTTGGCATACTTTGACTTGTTCTTCCTCTGTGTCAAATGATATTAAGAGTTTATAGATCTTTCCTAGAAGATGTTGTTGTGGTTTACTCATTAGTTTTTCAAATTCCGTTTCTTTTCTAATTTTACCTCTGAGTGTACAGTCCTCCTTAAATCTTGATATTAATTGGTGATATGTCATCCAAGATACCTGTGGGTGATTTTCCTGAATTTCCGTTAATGTTTTAAATGTTTCATCTTTCTTTATTACATCCCCGTATCTTATAGATCCATACTTTTTTCTGTCCATTATAGAGCCATAAACACTGAACGGAGCCATCAATAACGGAGGGTTAGGACTTAGTCTTGATTTTAATTTCTTCCAGACTGTAATCATGTTATCCACAATCGGGTGATCTCTTTTTTCTTCCAGGTGCTTTTTAGGGTTTTTCCCCCATAGGATTTGATGTGGTCCCATTTGCCGGTCAGCAAATTCTAATTTAATACTTTTATTATTGGGATGTATTATCCAATCCTTAATCCAAACTAGAGTTGCTGCCTGATTATATAGTTTTAGGTTTGGAAGGGCGAGTCCTCCTCTTCTCTTAATATCCGTCATGATTTTGAACTTGATTCTTGGACGTTTTTTATCCCATATAAATTTGTTGATTTTTCGTTGCCAAACGGAGAATACTGTATCAGTATTTTTTATTGGAATAGTTTGGAATAGGAAGTTTAATCTGGGTAATACATTCATTTTTACAATCGCAATTTTACCCAACCAAGAGACTCTTAGCTTTGACCACGTGAAGATATTTTTTTTCTATTTTATTCCAGACCGCTTCATAATTATATTTAAATAATTCTTGATTATTTTTGGGTACAAATATTCCCAGGTATTTTATCGGTTTTTTAGAGATGATACAATTGGTAAGTGCCACGATATTTGCTTCTTCTTGCGTCATATTTTCTAGAAAATTTTTTGTTTTTATTAAGCTTGTATCCTGCCATTTCGCCATATTTTTGTATATCATCCATTAGCTCTAAAATGCCTGATTATGGTTGAGCAATTGTTAATAAAACATCGTCTGCATATCCTCTTATTTTGAATGCTGCTTCTTTTATTTGCAGACCCGTGATTTTTTGGTTTGATCTAATTCTATTGGCTAATATTTCCAACGTTAAGTTAAATAGTATTGGTGATAAAGGGCAACCTTGTCTAGTTCCTTTTCCAATATTTATATTCTGCGTTAAATTTCCATTTATAAGTAGCTTGGCTCTTTGTTCTGAGTAGATGCTGGTAATCCATTTAGCAAAGTTTCCTTTATCGGTTATACTACGTATCACTTGCAATATAAATTCCCAGGAGACATTATCAAAAGCTTTTTCTGCATCTAGGAATATAAAGGCACATTTTTCTTTTCTACCTTTAACCAGTTCTCTTGCATTAATCAAAAATCTTACATTCTCATTCATATGACGTTTTGGAATAAATCCTGTTTGGTCTTTGTTAATCAGTGTGTCACTGTTTGCGAGAATCCTCTGTGCGATTATTGAGGTAAATAGTTTGTAGTCAATATTGAGCAGGGAGATTGGCCTATAAGAAGCTGGCAGTGAGGGATCCGTATTTTCTTTTGGAATAAGGGTTATATAAGCTTCCTTCCAGGAATTAGGTACCCTACAGGATTTATGTATGTCGTTCATTACCTTTAACAATTTGGGAGTTAGTTCTTCTTTCATTTATAATATTTAGCCGTCAGTCCATCTGGTCCTAGTGACTTTCCCGTTTTTAAATTGTCGATTGCCAGTTGTATTTCTTCCATTGAGATTTCTTGGTTTAGTACATCTTTATCTTCGTTAGATGATTTTGTGCAATGTATTTCTTAATTTCTTCTGTTTTTGAGTTTTGTGTGTTCTCCTTGTAGAGTTCTTCATAGTATTTTGCAAAGCATTGGAGTATTTCTTCTTTATGTGTTATTACTCCATCTACTTTAGCAGACAATATTGCTCTCTTCTGCTTTTCTTTATTAAGCAAGGATGCTAAATATTTGCCCGGCTTATTTGCGTGTGCGAAGTGCTTTTGTCTCAAAAACATTCAGTTTGATGTCTAAGTTCTGTAATTTCTCTTAAAATCTTTTTATTGCCCGTTGATTGATGGGACCTCTCAAGTTGTCTGATCTTCACTTGTAGCTCTACTAGTTGTTTTTCTCTCTCCTTTTTATTCTTTGCGTTAATCGCTATGAATATACCCCTCATAAACGCCTTAGAGCAATCCCATATTGTGGCCTGGCTCATTCCTGGTGTTTCATTTCTCGAAAAAAAGTATTTAAGTTCTGTATGGTTTTTATCAAGATCTGTCTTTCTGAGCAATATTGCATCATTCAGTCTCCACCTAAATGTTCCATTACGTTTCTTATGCCATTTTATTTTGATAGGATTATGATCAGATATAACTCTTGGTAATATTTCCACGTATTCAAGGTTTCTTAAGAGTGATGACGAAGCCCAACACATGTCAATCCTCAAATAGGTTTGATGTCTGTCCGAGTAGAAAGTGTAGTCTTTAACTCTTGGGTTTTTAAACCTCCAAATATCCTGAAGATTGAGAATTTGCATATATTGTTTTACATTTTGTGGTAATATACCACTTTTGTATTTTTTGATCCAATATGCCTTCAAGGACTCCATTCATATCCCCCATAATTATTAAATCATATTCCTGCAGTCCTGCCAATGTCATAAAGAGTTCAGCGAAGAATTCTTTTTTCGATGTTAAAGGCGCATATATTGATGCAATTATTTTTACTTCCCCCGTTGGTAATTGGAGCTTGAGTATTAGTTGTCTGCCCTCATTGTCTTTTATTTTTTTCCAAAACTTTGACAGTGGGATCTCTAATATAAATGGCTACACCTCTTTTCTTTTCCATCGCCGAGGATGTATAGACTTGACCAAGTCTCTTGTCATTAAGTAGGTAATTATATTTCCTTTTCATATGGGTTTCCTGGAGACATATGTTTGCTTTATGTTTTGCTAGCACATGGAAAGTTTTCTTCCTCTTCTGTGGTGTATTTAGGCTATTGACGTTAATTGAAATTATCTCTAGGCCATCCATTTTGTGTCTTTATTAATAGACCGCTGCCTCCCTTGAAGGCCTTTATTATGTTCAGATGACTGACTTTTGCCATTATTTCGTACCGGACTTGCTCTATGCAACTTTTCTCCTTTCTTTTTTCTTTCCTCCAGTAATTCATCTTCTAGTTCTTGTGCTTCCTGTACATTTCTAATTAATTTTTTTCCCTTTGGCAGCTGTACACTCAGAAAATATGGCCCGATCCATTGACACCAGATCTCCAACTCTCGGAGTAACTTCCGAAGTGAGTCAAACTCCCATCTTTTCTTCCTCACCGCTAATGGGATATCTGGAAAGATTGCGATCTCTTTGCCTTTAAAAACAAGGGGATCTTTTCTTTGTTTGGATATAATTTCATCTTTTATTTTTTTGTCAGAAAATGTTATTAGAATTTCTCTTGGAAGCTTTTTTTTGCTGCAAACGCTGAGTTTACTCTATATATGTCTCTGATATCCACGAGTTCTTCATGTATTTCCAGGTAGTCTGCCACAGTCTGAGTCATTGTCTCTTCCAAAAGTTCTGGCTTTATGTCTTCAGTAATCCCCTGGAAGCGAAGATTCATTTCTTTCTATTGCATCTCTGTAGATGCCAGCCTATACTCCGTATCTTCTTTCCAGGCTTTTTGTTCTGAGTATGATTTCTCCACTCTGATTTGTCTTTCTTTAAGTTTTTTTATATCTTCTCTGTTAGATAAGATCTCTTTAGTATTTTCCTCTAGTTTTTGTTTTATATCCAGAAATCCTGTGAACACAGTACTCTAGTTGAGATTTAACCAGAGCAGAGTAAAGCGATATCATCACTTCACGTGATCTGGACACTATACTTCTGTTGATGCAGCCCAAGACTGCATTTGCCTTTTTAGGGTTTTTAAATACCTTGCTTTGTGTTTTCTGTTTTTTTATTTTATAATATACCTGTTCTCATAAGAAAAGCCCTTCTGGATCAGACCAAGGCCCACCAAGTCCAGCTGTCTGTTCACACAGTGGCCAACCAGGTGCTTCTAGGAAGCCCACAAACAAGACAACTGCAGCAGCATTATCCTGCTTGTTTTCCACAGCACGTAATAGGCATGCTCCATCGATACTGGAGAGATTAGGTGTACATCATGACTAGTATCCATTTTGACTAGTAGCCATGGTTAGTTCTATTTTCCATGAACATGTCCACCCCCGCTTAAAGCCTTCCAAGTTGGTAGCCATCACCACATCCTGGGGCAGGGAGGTCCACAATTTAACTATGCGCTGTGTGACGAAATACTTCCTTTTATCTGTTTTGAATCTCTCACCCTCCAACTTCAGCAGATGACTCTGCGTTCTATTATTATGAGAGAGGGAGAAAAGCTTCTCCCTGTCCACTCCAAACCATGCAGTTTTATAGACCTCTATCACAGGGGTGGGGAACCTTTTTTCTGCCAAGGGCCATTTGGATATTTATAACATCATTCGGGGGCCATACAAAATTATCAACTTAAAAATTAGCCTGCTATATTTGGTCAAACATTTAGCCAAGAGGCACAACAGAGTGTCTGCCACATGGAGCGACTTGCTTTTGAGCTCTGCTGTCCCCAGCTGGGCCCAAGAGATTCAGGCAGAGCAGCATCCTTCTGAGCTAGAGATCTGCCAGGACCCATGAAGGGCCAGACCAAATGATTTTGAGGGCCTTATACAGCCCCCGGGCCTGACGTTCCCCACCCCTGCTCTATCATGTCTCCCCTTAACTGCCTTCTTTCCAAGCTAAACAGCCCTAAGTGCTTATAACCGCTCCTCATAGGGCAGTTGCTCTAGCCCCCTGGTCATTTTGGTTGCTCTTTTCTGCCCCTTGTCAAGCACTGCAATATCTTTTTTTAGGTGTGGTGACCAGAACTGTACGCAGTATTCCAAGTGTGGTCTCACCATAGATTTGTACAAGAGCAATATGATAGCAGTAGTTTTTTCTCTATTCCTTGTCTAATTATGGCCAGTGTGGAATTTGCCTTTTTCACAGCAGTTGCACCCTGGGCTAACATCTTCATTGAGCTATCCACTACCACTCCAAGATCCCTTCTTGGTCTGTCGTTGCCAGAACAGATTCTCAAGTAAAGTATCCAGTCTTGTGTGGGAGGTGATGCACTCCAGGCATAAATCACCTGGATGAATGTTAATCAGTGTACGCTCAAGTAGTTTCAGAGCTAGAAGTGCACATTTTCTGCCTTTCCTACCTCTATTCATATCTTCCCAAATCTAATCATCCTGATTACATTTTGCATCTTACTTCTGCGTCCTGATTCATGTTGCCCTTTTCTTTGTAACATGCCTCCCACCTTCTGATGGATAAGAGGGTTGATGGGTCTTCAATTTTATTTGTATCTGATTAAATGAACTGTGATCCACAGAGCTTATATTATGGAAATTGTTGTTAGTCCTTAAGGTGGTGCCAAACTTAAAAATATGTTCTATTACTACAGAATCGTGGAGGGAAGGCGGCATGGTGTAGCCTGATCTCAGAAGTTAAGTGGGGTCAGTAGTTGGAAGGGAGACCACCAAGGAAGACTCTGCAGAGGAAGGCCCTAACAAACCACCTCTGCTTCTCACTTGCCTTGAAAACCACTTGCTGTGGCCACCATAAGTTAGCTTTGACTTGATGGCACTTTACACACACACTCAGCCTACAGACCAATACACACAAACATACTACAGAGTGACATAGCTACCCACCTGAAACTTTTCATAACCTATGTAAATTCAATTGCTATGGAAGCGTGTAATTAGAAATCAAAGGCATTCTTGAAACGGGAACTTGTTCAATTGGTTATTTCCCCCTCTATTACATCACTTTATTAAATAGAACTTAGTATTGGTAACAAGTTACGATCAAGATGTATCCTAGGACTCATGATATTATTCATCTTCTAAGAACTAAGGTAAAAGGTAAAGGTACTCCCCTGTGCAAGCACCGGGTCATTCCTGACCCATGGGGTGACATCACATCACGATGTGTACTAGGCAGACTTTGTTTACGGGGTGGTTTCCAGTTCCTTCCCCAGTCATCTTCCCTTTACCCCCAGCAAGCTGGGAGCTAGCGTGGTGTAGTGGTTAAGAGCAGTGGTTTGGAGCGGCGGAGTCTGATCTGGAGAACTGGGTTTGATTCCCCACTCCTCCACATGAGCGACGGAGGCTAATCTGGTGAACTGGATTTGTTTCCCCACTCCTACACACGAAGCCAGCTGGGTGACCTTGGGCAAGTCACATTCTCTCAGCTTCACCTACCTCACAGGGTGTCTGTTGTGGGGAGGGGAAGGGAAGGTGATTGTAAGCCGGTTTGAGTCTCCCTTAAGTAGTAGTAGAGAAAGTAGGAATATAAAAACAGCTCTTCTACTACTCATTTGACTGATCTCGGAAGGGTGGAAGGCTGAGTCAACCTTGAGCCGGCTACCTGAAACTGACTCCTGTCGGGATCAAACTCAGGTCGAGAGCAGAGCTTTTGACTGCAGAACTGCAGCTTACCACTCTGCACCATGGGGCTCTATGCTACAGAATATGAACAAAGGTCTCTATTTTTCCACCAAGCTCCTGAGCAAAAGCATTTTCCTTCCATTGAGAAATGAGATTAAGCACCCAGAGTCATTCAAGGGCAACAGAAAACAACTTGGAAATATTTATATACAACATTTATATCCCGTCTTTCTGCCCACTCAGGGCCACCCAATTTGGGTCTAGTATTTAGTCCTTTCAAGAAAGTTTGTGTGCCCAGCATTTTTGTAAGGGCAAAATATTTCCCATATTCAATCTATGTAAGAGATCATGTGCAAAGAATATTCCTGTAGCCAAAAGGAAAGAAAAACCTCGATGGATGTCTGAGGAAATTCTTTAAATTGCCAGAGATAGACGAGAAGCAAAAGTAGCAGGTGACAGAAATAGAATCAAAAGTCTAAGTTCAACGTTCCAGAAACTCGCACGTAGAGACAAAGAGACCTATTATAATAACCAGTGTAAAGAAATAGAAGAGAGCAACAAAAAAAGAAAGAACAAGAGATCTGTTCCACAAGATCCAAGAAATCAAAGGGAAATTTAAAGCACTGTTAGGCATGCTGAAAGATTAGCATGGAAATATATTAACTGAACAGGACAAAATAAAAGGTGGGAACAATATGCTGAAGAAATATAGAAGAGATGAAAGAATCTTCTTTCCAAGAAGAATCTTTTGAAGAAGAACCTACAGTTTTAGAAAGTGAAGTGAAAGCTGCATTGAGAGCAATCAGGAGAAACAAATCACCAGGAGCAGATGGGATATCGATAGAGCTATTCCAAGCCACAGAAACAGAGTCCATCAAAATCTTGACAAAAATATGCCAAAAGATATGGAAAACAAAACAATGGCCCACAGACTGGAAACGATCCATTTACATTCCAATTCCCAAAAAAGGAGACATCAAAGATTGCAGCAACTATCGGACCATTATATTAATTTCTCATGCAAGTAAAGTGATGCTCAAAATCTTACAGCAAAGGCTGTTACCATATATGGAACAAGAAATGCCTGATGTTCAAGCTGGTTTCAGAAAAGGAAGAGGCACTAGAGATCATATTGCAAATATACAGTGGTTACTGGAGCATACAAGAGAATTTCAGAAGAAAATCAGCTTGTGTTTCATAGATTTTGGCAAAACCTTTGACTGTGTGGATCCTGAAAAGCTATGGCTGGTTTAAAAGGAAATGGGTGTGCCACTACATCTGATCATTTTGATGCGTAACCTGTACTCTGGACAAGAGGCCACAGTTAGAACAGAATATGGAGAAACAGAATGGTTTCCAATTGGCAAAGGTGTCAGACAAGGATGGATTTTATCTCCTTATCTCTTCAATCTATATGCAGAACATATAATTAGGAAAGCTGGATTACATTTAGAAGAAGTTGGAGTGAAAATTGTACGGAGGAACATTATTAATTTGAGATATGCTGATGACATTACATTATTGGCAGAAAATAGTGAAGATTTGAAATGACTACTGCTGAAAGTTAAAAGAGAAAGTGCCAAAGCAGGACTACAGCTGAATGTCATGGCCCAGGCTTCAACAGGCGAAGCATCATCAGAGGAAGAGCCTGAGCAGGGAGAAATAATGGGCATTGCACCTCAGACAGCTGAGAATGCAGGGCAGGGCGAAGGACAACAGGTAGGAGTAAACACCAGCCCTGCTGAGGATTTGGAAGTAAACACAGAATCTCCTCCTTTTGAAGTGTAAGGATGTGTCACTGGCCACCAAGACTAGATTAATTCATGCCATCGTATTCCCTACTGAACTGACCCTAGAAGCTAAAATGACTAAACTGACACTATTGTATTTTGGTCACGTCATGAGACAACAAGAGTTACTGGAAAAGACAGTCATGCTAGGAAAGGTTGAGGGCAGCAGGAAAGACCCAACAAGAGATGGATTGACTCAATAAAGCAGGGATGGGGAACCTCAGGCCCGGGGGCCGGAGACATTTTTTTGGCCCTCGGGAGCTCCGGGGCCCTGCCGCAAAGACGGGGCACAGGACGGCCCTCCCCGAGGGTGTTCCTGGGGCCGCAGCTTACAGGGAAGCTGCGGCACCCTTTGGACCACCTCTCACCGACTGTCGGCTGTTGGTCGGCGAGAGGAGAGGGGAGCGGGAAGGATGCTTCCCCCAAGGCTGCCCCCTACAACCATGGTGTGCAGGAACGCAGCGGTACATTGTAAGCCCCTCTCGTTGCCTGTCGGCTGTTGAGAAGTGGGGGGAGGAGGCTGGCGGCTCCCTGTGGCAGAGCATGTATGCGGGAGCTGATCCGGCTTCTGGGAGGGGGGGCTTTTGTGGACTCTGCGGGGAGAGGGTATGGAGACTGGGGCCCGGTTGTGTGGGGCTTCGTGCGTCGCTGTGTGTGTGTGGGGGCAGGGAGGCTGGGCCTGGTCGTGCGGGGCCGGCGGGTGTTTGTATGGGGGAGAAGGCTTTTCTCTCCCTCTTTTTCTGTCACTTTCTCCTTTCTCTCCCTCTTTTTCTGTCTCTTTCTTTGTCTCCCTCCGTCCTTTTCTTTCTTTCCCTCCGTCATTTTTTCTTTCTCCCATTCTCTCTCTTTCTCCCTCCCTTTCCCTCTTTCTCTGTTTTCCTTCCTCCCTTGCCAATCAACTGTGGGCTGCGCTCCCTGGCTCCTAGTTTGCTCGGGCCCACTGCTGGCCTACCGCTGGCTGCCCTCCCGCCTGGGAGGGGGGGAGCGGGGTGCCCTGCAGGCCTTCTCTGTGTGGCCTCCCCTGGGGTTGCCAACCTCCAAGTGGTGGCTCCAAGTGTAGCCTGATCTCAGAAGTTAAGTGGGGTCAGTAGTTGGAAGGGAGACCAAGGAAGACTCTGCAGAGGAAGGCTCTGGCAAACCACCTCTGCTTCTCACTTGCCTTGAAAACCACTTGCTGTGGCCACCATAAGTTAGCTTTGACTTGATAGCACTTTGCACACATGCACACAAACACACTACAAACCAACACAGGCTGTTTCTGCACTAAGTATTCCCAGTGATGTATTAAGATATTGTCGAAGGCTTTCACGGTCAGAGTTCATCGGTTCTTGTAGGTTATTCGGGCTGTGTGACCGTGGTCTTGGTATTTTCTTTCCTGACGTTTCGCCAACAGCTGTGGCAGGCATCTTCAGAGGAGTAACACTGAAGGACAGTGTCTCTCAGTGTTAAGTGTGTAGGAAAAGTAATATATAGTCAGAAGGGGGTTGGGTTTGCGCTGAGTCATTGTCCTGCAAAGTATCCAAGGTAATGTGCTAATCATTGTCCTGTAAGTATCAAGATAATGTGCTAATGAGGGTGTGGTATGTTAATATGGAACCATTGTATCCTGAAGTGATTTGTTAACATGTGGAATCCAAAACTAATCCCATGGCTATTGTGGACTGTAGTCTTTGTTAGTCTGGAGGTTTTCAGGACAGGCTTGTAAGGGCAAAATATTTCCCATATTCAATCTATGTAAAAGATCATTGTCCCAAGATGAGAGGAGGAGGAGGAGGAAGAGAAGAAGAGTTAGTTTTTATATGCTGACTTTCTCTACCACTTAAGGGAGAATCAAAGCAGCTTACAATCACCTTCCCCTCCCCACAACAGACACCCTGTGAAGTAGGTGGGGCTGAGAGAGCTCTTAAGAGAACTTACTAGCCCATGGTCACCCAGGTGGCTTTTTATGTGGAGGAGCGGGGAAACCAACCTGGTTCACCAGATTAGTGTCTACCATTCCAATCCACTGCTCTTAACCACTACACCACACAGGCTCTTTTCAGGCACAAAATGAACTGTGGCCAATAAGCACCAAGGTGAAAACAAAAGGTAGTGGGAAAAAGGAGAAATTGCAGGGTAGCACAGTAGATTTTTCAGAGATTTCCAATGACTAAGGGGCAAGTCCTGTCTTTTTTCCAGGGGCAGGAAGGTAAGGGGGTTCCTTGCAAATGTCCAAGTAGGAGCATTCACTAAGAGCAAGATGGATGGGGGATGAGCAGACCTGGTAACTATTTATTTTTATTTTTCAAATTTATAGTCCACCCTCGTCCCCAGCGAGCCAGGCTCAGGGCGGATAACAACGATTAAAAACATAAATATCCCATATATAAAATCATCACTATCATTAAAACTATAATCTTAATAAAACATTAATACTCAGATGGCCATAAATATACCTTGGAGCCACAACAAAATAAGTAGCAGCAGATCAGACCCCACAGATTTCAAGAGTGGGGAGCAGGATGGGGAGGCCAGAAAGATGGAACTACAAGCTTTAAATGAAATTCATCACATAATCTATAAATAAGCTGCCCTGAACCTGGCCTTTGGGCAGGGGAGGGGGGGTAAAAGTGTGATTAATTAAATATATCTTGTTTGTTGTTTTATTCAGTTTTGTTGTTTCGGTGATTTCTTTATGCTCAATATAAAATGTACCTCCCAGCAGTGACCAAAAGCACTTAAATTTGCTACCGGAAGAATATCTTCCAGCTGAGGGAAGGCTCATATCACAAAACCAAGCAGGTTCCCTAAACTGATCAGAGATACAATTTTCTCGCTAGTCAAGAAAGTCCCTTCTTTGGTTACAAGGATCAGTGAAGGTATTCCAATCCTTCAATACCTGCAAATCAGCAGCCTGCTTGTAACAAGATTGCAGTAAGGAGAGTTTAACATGAAATCGACAACTATTGTTTCTAAAATAAAATAATCTTTGTTGGTCCTGGGTAACATGCTGTGTGCACTTGTCTGGGGTTCTGTTCAAGGCTATATTAAAAAAATGGAACCAGGCTATGAGGTACACGACTGTGTTTGGAAATTTCTCGCCTACTAGCCTGTCTTATTAGCCTAAGCTTAAGGGAGAATGCCATTAAGATACTATGGCAATGGCTGCTGACACCAGCATGCTTTGCCAAAATGGTGTTCGTGTTGGTACTGTGGTGAATCTCGTGCTGACTTTCTTCCCGTGTGGCGGAAATGAATTAGAGCTGTTAAATATTAGAGAACAGTGGCCATAATGTTAGCAAAAGGAACTGAACATACGTCACATTTTCACCTGAATTATTCTTACCTCATTGCCAGTACCCCAAAGAAATGTAGTGATTTCGCTATATTTTATAACTGCAGCTTGGTTGACGATAGCCAGACTTTGGAAACGAAAGAAAATATTGCCCAAGAATGTCATTTATGGACAAGGTATAAGATTATTATACTCTTGTACAGTTGACTGCCTTCCAGAAAGGTGAGGACATGGGTGATATTGATTACTTAGGGCATATGGTCTTAACTCGCATGGAACAAATTGAATATGCTAGCTAGGATAAATAGTTTCTCATCTGATGGTTTGTTGACGTATAATAGGTGTATGTGTGTGTGTATGTGTGTGTAAAGTACCATAGAGTCACAGCCAACTTATGGCGAATCCAGCAATGGACTTTCAAGGCAAGTGAGAATTAGAAGTGATTTGCCATTTGCCTTCCTCTGCAGAGTCTTCCTTGGCGGTCTCCCGAGATCTGATGAAATCGGGTTATACCATGCCGCCTTCCCTCCCTGTATAATAGTAGATAGCCCATGCCTCTGAACTAAGTTGATAATACTGTATAACCCTGAGGAATTTATCATGTCTGTTTTATGTTAGATGTAAACAGTTTTTTCTGCAAAATAAATAAAATTTTAAAAGGGTCTGTCACAGTATGTCAACTGTTTGAGTCCATTGCAAATAGCTATTCTGTGCCAGAACGGTCCCTTCATTTTTTGACACCCAAGCCATTCTGACATCCTGAAATAAGTGGCCAATTTTGAGGCTCCGAGCTTTAGCTTCAGATGAGTTATGCCTGCTGCAGACAACCATAGCTTCCAATGCAAAAAACAACCCATGGGTGGGGGGACAGTGGGGTTCTGGGGATTGCCTGGGCCAGGATGTTCCGATTCCTTTTATGTTAGGCACTGCAAATTTGAGGCCGCAGCTTTATTTTGTCATCCCTCTGGGGATCAAGTGCTACCAAAGAGGCAATGCAGGAGGGAAAGGGAAGCAAAACAGAAGCAGAGGCAAGAATCGGTTGTCTGTCAGAACAGGAATAAGCCTCAGGTCCCAGCCCAAGATGAAATATTGGGTGGGGGTGGGGGGATAAAAGAAAGAGAAGGCATAAGGTAGGGGTGTCAAACATAAGGCCTGCAGGCCGGATCCGGCCCCTTGAGAGCTCTTATCCGGTCTGTGAGCTGGCCAAGGCAGCCATCCCCACCCCCCACTCTCAATCCGGGCTGGCGAGGCATGGCCCGGCCCGACCAAGGGGCATTTATGTCCTATCCGGCTCTCGTAACAATTGAGTTCAACACCCATGGCATAAGGGCCCTATGAATGCAAAAGGGTCCTCCTGCAAGTTCAGTGTTCAAAATATGAGACTACTGGGATACACTTCCTTGGAATGTGGAAAGAACTGCTTTCAGCATAGTCACCTAACCTCACATAAAAGGCTTCACCACATGTTTGCCATGTGGTAAAACCAAAGACTTTTAAATAAAGACCACTTCTGGGCATTTGCCAGAAGAGATAGTGTTAAGTGAAGCTTTCCTGTCCTGCTGTATACATACAAGCTAAGCCTCTAGTAAGGTGGACTTGAGTAAACCCCAAGCCTTTTCCAGAGATTTAACCCTCCTAACTGTTCTTTTCAACCTCTTTACCAGGTTTCTCATTTTAAAGAAGTTCCCTCTTTTAAAGTCAAAGGTAAATGTGTGAGATTTCCCAGACAGTTTTCCACATACATATACATTAAATTTGATGGGTACCATTGTGGTCAATATTGCCAACTGGCTCAACTACATCCACATCCTGCACTAAGTCGCTGGCAGCACCACAGAGTATTAAGTTGGTCAATATTGCCAACTGGCTCAACTACATCATCCTGCACTAAGTCGCTGGCAGCACCACAGAGTATTAAGTCCAAGATTGCCTCCCCTCTGGTTGGGACTAGGATGAATTGTTTGAGGGCACAGTCAGTCACTGAAGTTGCTTAAAATTTTATCTCTTTGGCTTGACTGTCAATATGAGGGTAGTTAAAGCCTCCCATTATTACTGCTTCATCACCTTTGGATACTTCTCTGATTTCATTCTCCATCTCTAGATCTCCCTGAGCCTTTTGGCCAGGGGGGCCGATAGAACAGTACTAAATGATCTTTGGGGCCCGGACTCATCACCCACCAGGATTCTGTGGACGAGTGTGCCCTTTTTATTGTTTTTACTTTATTATAACCTCTCCTCATAGGGCAGTTCCTCTAGCCCCCTGGTTATTTTGGTTGCTCTTTTCTGCCTCTTGTCAAGCACTGCAATATCCTTTTTTAGGTGCGGTGACCAGAACTGTACACAGTATTCCAAGTGTGGTCTCACCATAGATTTGTACAAGGGCAGTATGATAGCGGTAGTTTTTTCTCTATTCCTCATCTAATTATGGCCAGTGTGGAATTTGCCTTTTTCACAGCAGCTGCACCCTGGGCTAACATCTTCATTGAGGTATCCACTACCACTCCCGGATCCTTTTCTTGGCCTGTCATTGCCAGAACAGATTCTCAAGTAAAGTCTCCAGTCTTGTGTGGGAGGTGATGCACTCCAGGCATAAATCACCTGGATGAATGTTAATCAGTGTACGCTCAAGTAGTTTCAGAGCTAGAAGTGCAAATTTTCTGCCTTTCCCACCTCTATTCATATCTTCCCAAATCTAATCATCCTGCTTACATTTTGCATCTTACTTCTGCATCCTGATTCATGTTGCCTTTTCTTTGTAACGTGCCTCCCACCTTCTGATGGATAAGAGGGTTGATGGGTCTTCAATTTTATTTGTATCTGACTAAATGAACTGTGATCCACAGAGCTTATATTCTGGAAATTGTTGTAGTCCTTTAGGTGGTGCCAAACTTAAAAAATATGTTCTATTACTACAGAATAATGGAGGGAAGGCGGCATTGAACTGTATTCTTAACAAGGAAACAATGCTGGAAATGTTGAGTCATGAGAAATTAATGTAAGTGGCCATGGTCAGCAGCACTATTCTCTTAGATAACAAAGGTGCACTGGATCTGCCTTATGATCAGATAAGCACGGATCTTAAAGGTATATAAGACAGAGTTAGTTAGCCAGCCAGAAGGCAGAGAGTTATTGAAAGGCTGTCATCCGCAGACCTGACATGGTTCTCTCCATCCTTTGCGTGGAATGTAAAGACTTGGGGGCTTTGATTCTTTCAAAGAGTTGAAGAGACTAGGAACATATTCTCTGAGAAACTCTCAGAGGTTTCTCTAACCAGAGAGATCTCTCAGAGCAGGAGCCAGAGGTTTTCCCAGCTGACAGAGAAAGCTTCTGCACTCAGTGACAATGAGGGGCATACCCAGAACTCAGTTCTCACACAGAACTCTATAGTCTATACATGGATTAAGAGCCATAGAGCTTTTAAGCTCTTGCATTGAACTAAAGGTTCACACACAGATCTCTCTAATACTGGCATAACCAGAGAGACTTCAGAACAGAGTTTTACAAAACTCTTGAACATATTATACAACTTTAAGCTACACATAGCTACAAATTACTGACTGACTTCAGGTTTGCATAGCTTCAGCTTTGCACATACATATAGAACTCCCTGATCCTAACATAGATCAGAGGCCTTTACATAGGTTGATAACATATGGAGAGTTCTCCATGGTTTCATGAACCTAGTCTTGGCATGGACTGCTTTAAGAGCTCATAATTTTAGTTCTTACATGAACCATGGAACCAGAGATTATTCTGACTGACCTTTGCACACAGCAAAGGCACATAATGTAAAGACATTGAAATGATAAAAATAACATATAAAGGACCAAAAAGGTTTATATATCCTTAACATGAGTTAGGACCTTTTCAGATCTCTCTAAAACCTTACATATAAACTGGGGAGATTTGGAAATGACATGACTAAGTCTTATGTTTTATGATATTTTAGGTACTCTGAATTAAGATGCTTTTAACTATTAGATCTTTTCCCATTGTACTAACCATATTTTACGAGATATCTGTAACTGATGTATTCCTGAATGAAATAATATTACAGGTTTAAGATTTGAACTCTTATAAAGAGAACTATAAAGAAATAGATATTGTTTAAGATTGCTTTCATACATGAACATGTATAAGACTCATAATGTCTGTACTTCATAACATATTTTTAAAACTTTGTAACCATTTACATGCGTATGTTTTATGTGAAATAAATAGTAAATAACTACACATACGTTTCATAAAAGTATTGGCATATTTCAAAAGAAAGCCTACCTCTGTAGGAATCATTGAGTCCTGCGAATTAGGTGCCTATCTGAATAAGATGGACCTCAGGAAGAGGTCCATTCTAAGAGCATAGGCACTGAAACGCACTGACCCGTGACAAGAGCAAGATGGATGGGGGATGAGCAGACCTGGTAACTAGACATGTTTTCAGCTTTAACCCTTATCTGAAACACAAGTATTTTCAATATACAAAGCTTTGGCACGCTCTGATGTAGACCCCACAGACTGCTCCCTTTCCATTCTACCTGATGTGGGATTCTGTGAAACTGAAAAGCTTGCATAGTTCTATACTGAACTAAACTTTTCCCATTAAAGGAGCTCAGCTTAGTGACCTGGTTCAGACACTGTTTGGAACCACATGTGTTTGACACCCCCCCCCCAACATTTTGTGCACCAACTTGGATGTTATGAACACACACACTTGTATTTGGCTAAATTTAAATTATGGACTATGCCTGTGTATCCCAAGGTCCAGAATTGGGCAGTAGCTCCTCACTATGGGAACAGGGAAGTTTTCAGAAACATAGCAAAAAGTCTAAATGTTTATTTTGAAAAATAGATTGAGAAAAGAAGGAGGCACTCAGAGCCACTGGCTCATGCACACATACGCACATGCACAAAACAAACCTTAACCTTAGACAACCTAACATCTAAATAAAAGCACACAATAAAGGGGGGTAAAGAAAAGCATACCAGCCTGTCTGATGCAGTGAAGGGCTCCTGAGTGTCCCGGGGTGGAAGGAGAGTGAAGAATGAAGAAACAGGTCAGAAACTGAGGCCAGCTCCACACCTAGGTAGGTTTTGTATTCAAACTATGCAGGAGCAACAGCAGTTAACAAGAAATATTTTTTGTTTTAGAAAACTGGTAATTTAATATCATTCTAACATAACTAGCTACATATCAGGTGCACTATTTCTTAAAAATATTATGTCTTTTATTGATAATAGATAGCTTTCCTCTTATATCTCCACAATGAAAGATGATGGAAGTTTTTTAAAAGCAAACTGGGAGTTCAGAGAACCTGGCAAAGAGACTGTTATATCATCATCAACAATATTCAATGGCTGCTTTTTAAAGAGCTCCCCAGTGGTGGCTAGGGGAGGGAATGTCTGCCGCTAGGATAGGGGGAATGGCTGTCATATAGGTGAGACTTCCCTCTGGGCTTCCTCTCTCTTCTCACCATAAGGCCCCCCTAGGCTTGCCACCTCCCAGGTGGGAAGTTCTAAGCTAGAATTAGAACTCATCGCCAGACTACAGGGATCAGATTCACTGAAGAAAATGGCAACTTCATATACTGGAGGGAAAGAGAACCAGTTGAATAAACTGGTTAAGAATACCAAACCACACCCTCATTAGCACATTATCTTGATACTTACAGGACAATGATTAGCAAATTACTTTTGCAGGACAGTACTCAGCTCAAACCCAACTCCTTTCTGACTATATATTACTCTTCCTACACACTTGACACTGAGAGACACTGTCCTTCAGTGTGACTCCTCTGAAGATGCCTGCCACAGTTGCTGGCGAAACGTCAGGAAAGAAAATTCCAAGACCACGGTCACACAGCCCGGATAACCTACAAGAACCAATTAACTTTTCTTCTTCTACTACAGGCCCACCAGCTACCTGCCTGAAACTGTTTTCATAACCTATGTGAGATTTTCACACAACCTATGTGAGTTTTAATTGTTATGGAAGAGTGTAACTAGAAGTCAAAGCCATTCTTAACCATTGGTTCTTGTAGTTTTGTTAGTCTGGAGGTTTTCAAAAGGCAACAGTCAACAATAGCCATGCAGATTAGCTTTGGATTTCACACATTAACAGATCACTTCAGGATACAATGGTTCCATATTAACATACCACACCCTCATTAGCACATTATCTTGATACTTACAGGACAATGATTAGCACATTACTTTTGCAGGACAGTACTCAGCTCAAACCCAACCCCTTTCTGACTATATATTACTCTTCCTACACACTTGACAGTGAGAGACACTGTCCTTCAGTGTTACTCCTCTGAAGATGCCGGCCACAGCTGCTGGCAAAACGTCAGGAAAGAAAATACCAAGACCACGGTCACACAGCCCGGATAACCTACAAGAACCAATGAACTCTGACCGTGAAAGCCTTCGACAAGAAAAGTTAAGTTTGGAACCACCGGAAGGACATGTGATTTCCTAATGAGTTTTGGGTGAGGCCACGTAGAATTCCTGAGGATCCTGTGCTTTGGATCATTGTTTTTGAACCATGGGAGGTGCCACAAAGAGGTGGACCCGTGTTTTTTGTGGTGCCCTATGTCTCCATGGATGTGATAGGTGATTTGTTGGTTGACCCCACATAAAAATCCGGAGGATCCATGCTTTGCATCCATGTTTTGGCATCGGGACAGTACCACGAAGCAACTTTGCGGTGCAGTCTCTGTCCATGGATGTGGTAAGTGATTGGATGTGTGACCTCACTTTCAAATAATTAGGATCCATACTTTGGAACTATGTTTTTGCCCCATCACAGTACCATGAAGCAGTGGATGCATGCATCCTCTTTGTGGTGCTGCCCGTAGACTAAGAAATGATCTACAATCTGATGGTAGGTGTATTTTGTATGAATGTAAAAATCATATGAGTTCATGAAGATCCGTTTAAAATCTTCTAGGTGCGACTCTGACGCAACCCCCTCTTCCCTGAAGGTCTCATCATTTTCATGAAGGGGAGACAAATATGGACTCTTTTTTGCCCTCTCTTGGAAAAACTTCCAGTCCCTTCAACAGGAGCCAGCTGGGTGACCTTGGGCTAGTCACACACACACTCTCAGCCCCACCTACCTCACAGGGTACCTGTTGTGGGGAAGGTGATTGTAAGCCGGTTTGATTCTCCCTTCGGTGGTAGTGAAAGTCGGCACATAAAAACCAGCTCTTCTCCTTGATGCCTGGAAAAGTCTATAGTTTGCAGCTTGATAACAAATTGCCTGCTATAGCAAACAAACCCTGAAGATTTGGGCAGAAAGGTTGGTTTCTTCCCCCAGGGCCTCCTTTCTCGTTGTCGGCATCTCTCCTGAAGCGGGGCCCGCATAGGAGACGGCCCCACCCAGCCCTAGAGGGAGGGAGGAAGGATGGGAGAAACTTCTCTTCTTCCCCGGTCCCCATGCCTTGGGTGGATGGATGGATGGATGGATGGATGGGTGGATGGATGGATGGATGGATGGGTGGATGGGTGGGTGGGTGGATGGATGGGTGGATGGGTGGGTGGGTGGATGGATGGGTGAATGGATGGATGGGTGGGTGGGTAGATGGGTGGATGGGTGGATGGATGGATGGATGGGTGGGTGGATGGGTGAATGGGTGGATGGGTGGGTGGATGGATGGGTGGATGGATGGGTGGATGGGTGGGTGGATGGATGGATGGATGGATGGATGGATGGGTGGATGGATGGATGGATGGATGGATGGGTGGGTGGATGGATGGATGGATGGATGGGTGGATGGATGGATGGATGGGTGGGTGGGTGGATGGGTGGATGGGTGGATGGGTGGATGGATGGCTGCCTGCTGTGTGAGTGGATGGTGAGTTTTGTGTGACCTCACCCCTCAATCCCCCCTCCCGCCCCTTTCCTCATTCCCTCTGGGTCTGGTTGTTGCCCAGAACTACGTTTCCCAGAAAGCCTTGCGAGGAGGAGGAGGAGCGCGGTCGCCAGCGGCGGATGTGGGGGGGGAGGGGGAGGGGGAGGGGGAGGGGGAGGCTTTGTCCCCGAGGAGGAGGAGGGAGGAGGAAGGGGGTCTTGGGGGGACGACCATGGCGGGAGGAGGGGGCTCCTGCGCGCCTGCGGGGAAGGTGAGCGGAAGGTTTTCCTGAGGCGGGGTCTGGGGGGCGAGAGGAGGGGGGAGGGGGGAGGGGAAACATCCCTGCCTCGGGGGGCGAAAGGGCCGCAATGGAGGGAGGGAGGGGGCTCACAGCGCTCCTGCAGGGTGGAGCTGGCCCGGAGAGGGGGGGGTGGTTAGGCTCCTATGGCCTCAACTTTTCCTAGCAAAATTCACCATACGTGGGGAAAAAGACCCTTCTTGTGCACTGCCACTTCCAACAGGGACCTTGTTCGGTGTTTGGCATCTTTTGTAACCATTGTGGAGTGAGGGGCCATCTGTAAAACATCCTGTACCAGTTTTCACGTATGTCTGGTTCTCTGGTACAGAGTGATCCTCATTGTGCCATGGGAATAATTTCTCCCAAGATTTTGCATCTATTTGCTGATATTTCAAAAGTAGCTTGTAGATTCGACCAAGCAAATTGTCTTGGTGTTTCACTGTAATGGTTTCAAAGTCTTGCTCTTAATTGTAGGTATGTTAACCAGTTTAGGTCCTTATTTTCTTTTTTCGAGCTAGATAATTGCTTAATCTCTCCAGATTTGCTGAGGAAGTCTTGATAGGTCAGATACATTTCCAGATAGATGGATCGTAGTAGGCTTCAAGCGGGGACCTAAGTATGGAGGGAAATGGACTAATCCTTTTTGTTTGTTTTTTGGTAACTGTTCCAGACTTTTAAGAGCAGGTTTCACATTGCAGCTTTGTTGACACGATGATGATGTAAAAAGATCTTTATGTGTTTTTGAGGACCAAAGTAGTCTATGAAAGCCGACTGTGATGTCAACTTTTTCTAATATTGGATTTCTCTCCCTGTGTGTCTCTGTGTGTCCTTTTTTGTAGTTGCTGGGTTTAGAGTTTTACCCCCTTCTGTTATTTTTGTTCTTCTTTTGAAATAAAAATAAATAAACTATATTATACCTGTCCGAGGCAAGGGGGAAAAGAACACAATTTTTCTTGCCATCGGTTTGAGGTATTGCATTATTTTACTCAATAGACTGGTCGATGGGGCTCTTCTTTCACTCTTCAGCGCTCAGAGACAAGTATAGAAGATCAACTGGGCCATATTTTCCTCTTTCAGAGATCACCAGTGTCCTTTGAGGAGGTCGCCGTGTTCTTTATGGAGGAGGAATGGGTTCTGCTGGATCCCAGCCAAAGAAAGCTCTACTGGAAAGTGATGGAGGAAAATTACGAGACCGTGGGCTCAGTGGGTAAGGATCTTTTCCTTTTTACCATGAACACGAAAGGGAACGGAGAGGCTGGCATCTTCCTTTGGCCCTCTTGAATTTCAGAACATACTGTTTGCCACAGAAGAAAGAACAGAGCTCCCACACCTGGGGATCAATGTATTGATGCCAATACATTGATGCTGTGAAGAGAAATGTGTCAGTGGTGAGGGCTCTGATTGGGATAGTTGATCTCCAGTTAGGTTCCTGCTAGCAAATCCTAGCGGTCCCTGTTTTCTTCTTTTTCCTCTCTACTTTGACATGGAGTGGCTCTCCCACAGTCCTTTGTTTGAGTGACTGAGTCTAATGGGAGGAGGCGAGAAATGGCCTTGTTGATTTGACTAGACCAGAGGAGGGGCCTTTGCTGAGTGGCAGAGCTCCTTTTCGTTGTAATGTTCTGCTCTTCCATGTCCTGTTCAGAGCAGGGCCCAGTGAGAGCCAAGCCGGGCACGCGGAGGGGCTGTGGGTGCTTGGCATGCAGAAAGTCCCAGGTTCAATCCCCGGCATCTGCAGTTAAAGTTACCAGGCAAGTAGGTGACCTCTACCTGAGACCCAGGAGAGCCTCTACCTGAGACCCTGGAGAGCCGCTGCTGGTCTGAGTAGACAATACTGAAATTGGTGGACCAAGGGTCTGATTCAGTATAACACAGGTTCATGTGTTCACGCATGTTTCCCCTTTACTGTAGAACATCAGGGAATCTAAGAGAATTAATGGAGACCAAGATGGATGGTGGAGGGGGGATCCCTTCTCTCCTCCCTACTGTGCAGTTCAGGGAATATGCCTGTGCAAGTTTGGAAGAACAAGGAAGTGAGTTTTGGCCTTCTTTGCCCCCACCCCAGGCAGGAAATCTTCTACCTTACTGAAACTTGGTGGGATGAGACTCACAATTGGAATATTAGGGTTGAGGAGTACAAGTCGTTTAAAAGGAATAGACAAATAAGGAAGGGGAGAGGAGTAGCATTATACGTCAAGGATGTATATGTTGGTGAGAAAATACATGAATCAGCAGGGAAGGTTAGTTGATATTCTCTGGGTAAAAGTAATAAGAAATAATAGTGATATTATGATAAAGGTAAAAAGTAAAGGTCCCCTGTGCAAGCACCGGGTCATTCCTAACCCATGGGGTGACGTCACATCCCAATGTTTTCTAGGCAGACTTTGTTTATGGGGTGGTTTGCCAGTGCCTTCCCCAGTCATCTTCCCTTATTTTACCGACCTTGGAAGGATGGAAGTCTGAGTCAACCTTGAGCTGGTGACCTGAAACCGACTTTCGTTGGGATCGAACTCAGGTCGTGAGCACAGCTTGGACTGCAGTACTGCAGCTTACCACTCTGCGCCACGGGGCTCTTACTATTATATTATGATAGGGGTCTGTTATAGATCACCAGGCCAGGCAAAGGACTTGGATGATATACTCTTAGACCAGATTACAAAATTTGCAAAGAGGTGGGACATAGAGGTCATGGGAGATTTCAGTTCTTTATTTATTTCTCACAGGGACTCAAGGCAGATTCCACATATTGAGCCACTGCAGTCACAAAAAATGGGACATTCAGTAGCCCAGAGGCACTAGGATTTTAGAAGTCTGGAACCACCAAAAAGAGCTGAAGCATAGCTTAAGAATTCAACTGACACACTGAGTGGTACAGAAATCACTTAAATAGGACCCTGCTTACCAGAAGCCAAACACAGCAGTATAGACCACAGTCCCTAATCATTTATCCAAAGCTAGTTCAGAAAGGAATTTCCCTCCAGACCATATTGGCCCAGGGTTCCTGGAGGTTTCTTGCCTTCCTCTGGGCACAGAGTAAGGGCACTTTCACACAGCCCAAAGAATGCACTTTCAATACACTTTCTTTTTATTATTATTATTATTATTTTCATTTATAAATAGAAGTACATAAGAAACAGTAGGGAAAGGGAAAATAATATTATTCACATATCATTTTGTTGATATTTAACAATCTCTACCCCTCTTTATAATGCCGTCTTCCGTATATGTGTGTGTGTGTGTGTGTATTTCCTAATAGTAAGATGATTAAATTAGATCTTTTATCTGATATTTTTAATAAATTCATAAAAGGATCTCCATCTCTCATGATTCTGTTCTCGTGTATTGTCTTTCATGTATTCTATTAGTTGTGCCATAGTAATATATTCTAGGGATTTATCTAACCATGCTTGGTGTGTTGGGATCTTGTTTGTTTTCCAGAGTGATGCCAGAACTACTCTTGCCACCGTTGCCAAATATTTTAATACAACCTGTTGGTCCTCATTCATGGTTTCTGGTGTTTTTTTCAGAAGAAAGAGTTTAGGGTCGTATGTTATGCTCTGTCCTACTATGCCTTCAAGATTCTTATGAATTTTTTTCCAATACTTCTGTACAACTTCACATGTCCACCAGCAGTGAAAGAAGGTACCTCTGTTTTTATGACATTTCCAGCAGAGTCCCGAAGCTTTGCTGTTCATATTCTGAATATCGCTGGGCGTTATATACCATCTGTGCAGCATCTTTAGGCAATTTTCCTGAATACTTTGGGATAAAGTATACTTAGCATTTTTCCAGAATATCTGTTCCCATTCTTCTATCGTTATCGTTTCGTTTAAGTTCTCCATCCATTTAATTTGGCATACTTTAACTTGTTCTTCCTCTGTATCAAACAATAATAAGAGTTTATAGATCTTTCCTAAAAGATGTTGTGGTGTTTTACCCATTAGTTGTTCAAATTCCGTCTCTTTTCTGATTTTCCCTCCGACTGTACAGTCCTCCTTAAAACTCGATATTAATTGATGATATATCATCCAAGATATCTGTGGGTGATCTTCTTGGATTTCCGTTAATGTTTTAACTGTTTCATCTTTCCTTATTACATCACCATATCTTATAGATCCATACTGTTTTCTATCCGTTATTGAACCATAAACACTAAATGGTGCCATCATTAATGGAGGCTTGGGACTTAGTCTTGGTTTTAGTTTCTTCCACACACTAATCATGTTATCCACAATCGGGTGATCTCGTTTATCTTCCAACTGTTTTTTTGTGTTTTTCCCCCATAGAATTTGATGTGGTCTCACTTGCTGGTCGGCTAGTTCTAATTTAGTGCTTTTGTTATTTGGCTGTATTATCCAATCCTTAATCCAAACCAAAGTGGCTGCCTGATGATATAGTTTTAAATTTGGAAGAGCAAGTCCTCCTCTTCTCTTGATATCCGTCATATTTTTGAACTTAATTCTTGGTCGTTTTTTATCCCATAAAAATTTGTTGATTCTTTGTTGCCATACGGATAGTACTGTATTGGCAATTTTTATTGGAATCATTTGAAATAAGAAGTTTAATCTAGGTAACACATTCATTTTTACAATCGCAATTTTACCCATCCAAGAGACTCTTAGTTTTGACCACGTGAGAATGTTTTTTTTCTATTTTCCAGACCACTTCGTAATTATATTTAAATAGTTCTTGATTGCTTTTTGGAATAAATACTGTATTTTTTGCTCCATAAGATGCACCTGACCATAAGACGCACCTAGTTTTTAGAGGAGGAAAACAAGAAAAAAAAATATTCTGAAACAAATGGTGTACTAAACTATTTAATAAGCTATTAGAATAATATTTCAACCATGTAAAGTGAACAGCAGTCAACAGTGGCATTAAGAACCATCATCACTGTCATTAACAAATGAAGAGAGACTTTAAGGTTCGAGTACTCTTCTAGTCTTCTGTGAACCCCAAGAACTCATCATCGCTAGAGTCAGAATTTAGGAAGCTCAGTTGCTCACAATCACTGTCATCACTTTCGTCGCTATCTTCATATAAGATATCATCTTCGTGACCATCCAAAGCATTGCTAATGCCACATTTTTTGAATGAGTGGACAACGATTTCCTCCTTCACTGAGTGCCATGATGTTTTCACCCATTCACAAACTTGAGTGATAGTGGGCCTCTTTATTCGTCCAGTAGGTGTCAGATCATTACCAGCAGCCATCCATTTGTTCCACTCTTCTCGCATGAAGACCTTAAATGGTTTGTTGAGGGAAACATCGAGAGGTTGCAACTGGCTGGTAAGACCTCCAGGAATTACAGCTAGATGAGTCTTCACTTCTAAAGCACTTTTTTGTAGTTTCACTAATATGTGCCCTAAACTGGTCTAGTACTAATAAGGCAGGTTTTTTCAGAAGCCCTCCAGGACGTTTGGACCACACTTTTTCAACCCATACTCTCATTCCATTTTCGTCCATCCATCCTTTCTCATGAACATGTACAACAACTCTTGGAATCTCTTCTTTTGGAAATGTTTTCCTTTTGAAAATTAGCATGGATGGCAATTTGGTGCCATCTGCACAGCAAGACAACACAACTGTGTAATGGGTTTTCTCATGTCCGGAGGTTTTCACTGTGATAGTTTTGGCACCTTTCAGATCAACAGTCCTATTAGATGGCACATCAAAGGTTAGCGGGACTTCATCCATATTCCCAATCTGGCCAATTTCAAACCCATATTTCTTCCTAGCATCAATTACAAATTTATGAAAAGACAGAATCTTAGATTCATATTCTTTTGGCATTTTTTGCGCAATTCTGGTTTTGGTGTACATAGCAAGGCCACATCGCTTCATAAATCTGTAGCACCACGATGGTGATCCAGTAAAATCATGAATACCTTTCTCTAAAGCAATGCGTTTTGCTTCATATGTTATCATTTTTGTAGAGACTGAGAGGCCATTATTCCGGTGATGTGTGATCCATTCTTTCATGGCCACGTCTAACTGTGGCCACTTTGCACGAAGAGTGTGCTTACTTTTATCTGCTTTTTGCAGCTTATCCTCCTGTTTCCTCCACTCTCTTATCATTTTTTCAGTTGGAGGTGGCCCAAAATGTCTCTCTGCTGCTCTGTTTCCATGCTCCTTAGCATTTTTTACTACCTCTAGTTTAAAAGGAATCTTATATGCTAATCTCTTCTGCTTTATCATCCTTGTATGTAGAATGGGGGAGGTTTTCTGCAAGAAAATACAGTAATGAAGGAACTGTCAGTAATGTACCGGTATCTCCAATGTTTACCGCTGAGCGCTGACCATGGTTTTCAATCAGAAAACACACTCTGGTGGCACAAAGAAAACAAAGAAGCCCCTCTTGCTAAAAGGCAGTGTGTGCTTTCTCCGTGAACAACAGACAGCCCTGCGCATCATGGGAAGAATTCCCCCCCCCCCCGAGGAATGAGCAGCATGGAAATTCCAGATGCTGTTCCAGATTGACAGAGATGAAATGCCAGATTTCAAAATTTAGAATTTCAAACACAGACAAAATCCTAACTGTTGGAAGACCTGATGGGAGGGAGGGAGAGAGAGCGGGTTCAGAGCTCAGAGGTTGTCCTCGTCTACTGTTTCAAACTAGCAATCGGGCTAATAAATCTCAAAATAGTCATAGTTCTTGGCACTTACAGAATGCTCTGAAGAAATGGTCCACGTCTACCATGGAACAGAGTATTGTGAAAGATTCTGGGAAGTATTCTCACATAGTTGTTCCAAGTTAGCTGAAAACTGTGCCCAAAGCCTCCCTGCCACGGCAGGTTGTGGGAGCAGATCAGATGGGATGAGCCAACTCTCTTTCAGGAGGTCTCTCCCATTGGAACTGACCTTAACGTTGAGGAATGCTTGATAAACTTGTAAGAATCCCCAGGGATTCCCCAGAGCACCTGGCAAACCTGGAGTGTTTCAAGTGCTTCCTGTACATTCGCTGTCATTTGTGCAACACCCCTGCAAGGTGCAGTGAGCATGTGGGGAGGGCAGAGGTGTCCAGGCTAAGATAACAGCGATTTCATAGAATGATAGAGTTGGACGGGACCACCAGGGTCATCTAGTCCAACCCCTTGCACAATGCAGGAAATTCTCAACTACCTCCCCCATACACCCCCAGTGACCCCTACTCCATGCCCAGAAGATGGTTTGTCTAAGGCCTTGTAGTAGACTTACCATTTTCCCACTGGGGACAGAGTAACCCCTAGCTCCTATTGCCCGCTGCCACTGAGCTGGGCAGCAAGAGGAAATGCCTGGAGAAATGTGGGGGGGGGGCACAACCCCAGGCCACCATCCTTTTGTGTGTATAAAATACAGAAATAATAATGCTGGGAAACCCCCCCCCCCAATATTTCTCTTCCCCTTTTCTTTTGCAAGTGCCCCATGAAATCCTTGCCAGAGTTTCAGTGATTCCTTCAAAGTTTCAGGTTGTTGGCGCTCGCGACCTGCTCTTCCTGCACGAGGGGGGGGATGGAGGTGACTTTTACTTGCACGACCGTCTTCCCCAGCAAAAGCTTTCCTTGCACGACCGTCTTTCCCCACCACGTGCCCCTCGCCGTGCGCGCATTGAGAAACGACCGCCTCCTTCCTGCTCCTCCCAAACCGCCCTTTTTCCATGGCTCGGCTCCCTGAGGCGCCTGCGTGTCACGGCCACCCCCTCCCGGCCGCTGGTTTTGCCAGCTGGCTGGCGGAGTCTTGGCTGGCTCCCGGGCGGCCCAGCCCCGCTGCTCTCAGCGGCTGGGAGGGAGGGTCTTGGCTGGCTCCCAGGGCAACCCGGCCCCACTGCGCTCAGCAGCGCAGAGGGTGGGTCTTGGCCGGCTCCCGGGGAGGTCCGGCCCTGCTGCTCTCGGCGGCTGGGAGGGAGGATTTTGGCCTGCTTCCGGGGCGGCCTGGCTTCGCTGCGCTCGGCGGCTCACAGGGGCCTCCCGCCCCAAGCTGGCTGGCAGAGTCTTGGCCGGCTCCCGGGGTGGCCCAGCGCCACTGCACTGGGCGGCTGGGAGGGGCCTCCCGCCCCCCAGCTGGCTGGCGGCTTCCTAGCCGGCTCCTGGGCGCGCCAGCTCTGCGCTGGGCTGCCACGGCCGGGCCTCTCCGCAGCTTTGCCCTTCTCTCCGGGGGCCGGATTCCCCCACATTCGCTCCATAAGACGCACAGAGATTTCCCCTCACTTTTGAGGAGGAAAAAAGTGCATCTTATGGAGCGAAAAATACAGTACTCCCAGGTATTTTATCGGTTTTTTGGAAACGATACAGCTGGTTTGTACCGCGATATTTGCCTCTTCTTCTTGCGTAGTGTTTTCTAGAAATATTTTTGTTTTTGATTTATTAAGCTTGTAACCTGCCATTTCACCATATTTTTGTATATCGTCCATTAGTTCTAATATACCTATATGTGGCTGCACAATTGTTAATAGGACATCATCTGCGTATCCTCTTATTTTAGACTCTTCTCCCTTTATTTGCAATCCTGTAATTTTTTTATTTGATCTGATTCTATTGGCTAGTATTTCCAGTGTCAAATTGAATAATATTGGGGATAAGGGGCAGCCTTGTCTGGTTCCTTTTCCGACGTTGATATTCTGTGTCAAATTTCCATTTATAAGTAACTTGGCTCCCTGTTCAGAGTAAATGCTGGTGATCCATTTGAAAAAGTTTCCTTCATCGGTTATGCTGCGTATCACTTGTAATATAAATTCCCAGGAACCGTTGTCGAAAGCTTTTTCTGCGTCTAAGAATATAAAGGCACATTTTTCTTTTCTACATTTGACCGGTTCTCTTGCATTGATCAAAAATCTTATGTTCTCATTCATGTGTCGTTTTGGAATAAATCCTGTTTGATCTTCGTTAATCAGTGTATCAATATTCACGAGAATCCTCCGTGCCATTATTGAGGTAAACAACTTATAGTCGGTATTAAGCAGAGAAATCTGCCTATAGGAAGATGGTAGTGAGGGATCCGTATTTTCTTTTAGAATAAGAGTTATATAGGCTTCCTTCCAGGTATTAGGTATCCTACAGGTTTTCTGTATGTCGTTCATTACATTTAACAGTTTAGGAGTTAATTCTTCCTTAAAGCATTTATAATATTTAGCTGTCAGTCCGTCTGGTCCTGGTGACTTTCCCATTTTTAAATTATCAATTGCCAGTTGTATTTCTTCCATTGAAATTTCTTGATTTAATACATCTTTTTCTTCGGTAGATAACTCATTCAAATCGTTTTGTGCAATATATTTCTTAATTTCTTCTGTTCGTAAGTTTTGTACATTTTCCTTGTAGAGTTCTTTATAATAATTTGCAAAGCATTGGAATATTTCTTCTTCTTTGTATGTCATTTGTCCGTCTACTTTAGCAGATTGTATTGCTCTTTTCTGCTTTTCTTTATTGAGCAAAGATGCTAAATATTTACCCGGCTTGTTTGCATGTGCAAAATGTTTTTGCCTCATAAACTTAAGTTTTTTCGCCATTTCCTCTGTATAGAGGAGATCAATTTGATGTCTAACTTCTGTAATTTCTTTTAGACTCTTTTTATTGCCCGTTGACTGATGGGACCTCTCAAGTTGTCTAATCTTCGTTTGTAGCTCTACCAGTTATTTTTCTCTCTCCTTTGTATTCTTAGAGTTAATTGCGATAAATATACCCCTCATGTACGCCTTTGAGCAATCCCAAATTGTGGCCTGACTCATTCCTGGTGTTTCGTTTCTCTGAAAAAAGTCTTTAAGTTCTATACGACTTTTATCAAGATCTGCCTTTCTAAGCAATAATGTATCGTTCAATCTCCATCTGTATGTTCCATTATATTTTTGTGCCATTTTATTGCAATAGGATTGTGATCGGAGAGGACTCTTGGTAATATTTCCACGTAATCAAGATTTCTTAGAAGCGATGATGAAGCCCAGCACGTATCAATCCTCGAATACGATTGATGTCTGTCCGAGTAGAAAGTGTATTCTTTAACTCTTGGATTTTTAGACCTCAAAATATCCTGTAGGTTAAGAGTTTGCATATATTGCTTTACATTTTGTGGTAATATACCGCTTTCTTTAATATAATATACCGCAAAGAGTTCAGCGAAGAACTCTTTTTTCGATGTTAAAGGCGTATATGTTGACGCCAATATTTTTACTTCCCCCGTTGGTAATTGGAGCTTAAGTATTAATTGTCTGCCCTCGTTGTCTTTTATTTTTTCCAGTACTTTGATGGTGGGATCTTTTAATGTAGATAGCTATGCCCCTTTTCTTTTCCCTCGCTGTGGATGTATAGACATTACGAGTCTCTTATCATTAAGTAAATAATTATATTTTCTTTTCATGTGTGTTTCCTGAAGACATAGTATGCTTGCTTTATGTTTTGCTAAAGCATGAAAGGTTTTCTTCCTCTTCTGTGGTGTGTTCAGTCCGTTGACGTTAATTGAGATTATCTTTAGACCTTCCATTTTATATCTTTATTTATAGGCTGCGGCTTCATCTAGGAGGCCATTGTCGTGTTCGGATGACTGGTTTTTACCGTTACTTCGTAGCGGGCTTGATTTACCTGCTTTTCTCCTTTCTTTTTTCTTTCTGCCACTAATTCTTCTTCTAGATCTTGTGCTTCCTCTACATTTCTGATTAATCTTCTTTCTTTTGGCAGCTGTACACTCATAAAATATGGACCGATCCACTTATACCAAATTTCCAATTCTCGAAGTAATTTCCGTAGTGAGTCAAACGCTCGTCTTTTCTTCCTCACCGCCAGTGGAATATCTGGGAGGATTGCAATCTCTTTACCTTTAAAAACTAAAGGTTCTTTTCTTTGTTTGGATCTAATTTCATCTTTTATTTTTTTATCAGAGAATTTTATCAAGATTTCTCTTGGAAGTCTCTTCCTGGTTGCATACACTCAGTTCACTCTATATATGTCTCATATCCAGAAGTTCTTCGTGTATTTCCAGATAGTTTGCCAAGGTCTGTGTCATTGTCTCTTCCAAGAGTTCTGGTTTTATGTCTTCAGTGATCCCCTGAAAGCGAAGATTTGTTTCTTTCGATAGCATTTCAGTGGATGCCAACCTATATTCCGTGTCTTCTTTCCAAGCTCTTTGCTCTGATTGTGATTTCTCCACTCTAGTTTGTCTTTCTTTAAGTTTTTTAATATCTTGTTTATTAGATAAGATTTCTTTAGTATTTTCCTCTAGTTTTTGTTTTATATCCCGAAATCCTGTAGCTAGTTCTTGTTTAACTGTCTTAATTTCAGTTTTCACCTTCTGGACGTCTGTCCTAACTGAAACGCACTCCTTTGTCAACAATTCGAGTGCTTTATTCACTTTATCCATTTTTTTATTGACTTGATCTACTTTTGTGTTTAGTCTTTCTTCTGTTCCGGCTACTTGGGTTGTGAGTGCAGCAAGTTGGGTTGCCAGTTGTTCCAACATCTTTTCCATGTTGGATTTTGTCCCGTTGCCTGATTGCGGTTGATATATTTGCTGTTCTGCAAAGTCCTCCTCCTCTTCTTCTCCTAGTTCTTCCTCTCCTTCTTTCTCCAGATCTTCCAACTCTTTTTTGGAGGGTATGGATTTTTTCCCTGTCTTTCTATTTTTTTTCATTAGGTTGTATCTGTAGATTCGTCTTCTAGTTTGTAGTTCTTTGTAGTTGTCTGACATGCACGGGTAAATCAACAATATTTTGTCTTTTGAGTTAACTTTAGTGCAGTTGTTCTTATTTAACTTATCAATGTACACAAGAATATATATATCAAATAGTATAGCTTGTGCTAATACTTAATTTAACACTCAAATATTTGTCTCTATATTCAATTTTTTGTTTTTTACAATTATCAAAATCATCAATAGTTGTTAACTTTTGACTTCTGTGAGATTTTTAAATATGGGATTAGCTCAGAGATATTACCAATAGAAAATTATTTATCTAAATACAGCTATCACATATAGATAGGTTAATTAAATCAACTGATTATTCACATATTATAATTTCCACTCAATCATGTATTTATATTAATTCCACACTTAAATTCATTTATGTTAATCACCAATCTGCTGTGCCCATCCGGATCCCTAGTCTATCAGAAGGTTTTAATACACTGGAGAGATCAATTTCTAGTTAACTACTCGTGCACGTTATTGACTCTGTGTCTTGGTGCCGCTATGCCTCCTGGGAGTTGTAGTTTTGGTCTTGTTTCCCTTTTGAGAGTCACCGGAAGTTCGTGTTGCTCCACTGAGGAGAGTTGAGAGGGGTTGAGAGTTAAAGTGGTCAGCCGTTTTTTCAGTTCAGCGCCTTTTCTCAGCCCCATTTTTATCAAACTGGCTGTCAGTCAAAGTCTCACTCACGGCTTGGGAGTCGCGACCTCCGCCTTGCTTCACCGACTGGCATCCCGCGTTGTCACTTCTTGTGATGCCGCCGCCTTCTGAGTCACACCAGTCACTTTTTGGAGCCGCTGCCGCCACCTCTGTGTCTTTCCCCCAGTCTGCCGATGCCAAGCCCTCGACCGTCCACTTCCAGCCAGCGCCGCCGCCTCTGCCTCCTCCGCAAACCTCCAACCTCCGCAAACCTCCGGCTCGGGCCGCCTCCTCCTCTCCGCCGAGTCTCCGAGCAGGGCAGTCCTCTGAAAGACAAGAAACAATAATTAGTGGAGTTCTTATTAGTTTAATATCTTTTCTCATTGTTTGTCAATATGGGGGTAGCGTTATTAGGGGAAGGGAGGGAGGGAAAAGGGAAATGGAGGGGGGTCGGTTGGTAGGTCGGAATTGCGAGGACTTGCCTGAAATTGCCTGCTGGTACATCCGTAGCCTGTGTAGAGTAGCGACGTTCCTTCTCCCTATTGAGAGTTGGGTTTTGTGAAGAAAATCCTCTGACCCAGGGCTAAAGAATATAGTTTTTAGCCACAAAACAGGTATTTTCAATCCTGCTCCTGAAAGGTGCGGTCATTCCGCCATCTTGACCAACCGGAAGTCACTTTCAATACACTTTCAGTGCACTTTGAAGGTGGATTGTACTGTGTGAACTGGCAAAATCCACTTGCAAATGATCGTTGAGATGCACTGAAAGTGGATTGAAAGTTCATTATGTGGGCTGTGTGAAAATGCCCTAAGAGTCAATGTGGGAATGAGGGGGGATGCTAGAGTTGTAGATTTCCTTCATTGCATAAGAGGCTGTACTACATGAGTCTGGAGGTCCCTTCCACCTTTACGTTTCTGCATTTCTACCCTCCTTCCTCTGGAAAACAAAGTGTGGCTTTTGTTTATTCCATGGCAATCACTAAAAAATCAAAGCTCTGCTGGATCAGTCCAGTTGTCCATCTAGTCCAGCATCCTGTTCATATAGTGGCCGATCAGCTGCACTGGAGAGTCAGACAGGCTCACTAGAGAGGCCAAACACTGCTCCTGAAGCTGCCTCCTGGCACTGGTGGTGTGGGGTTTACTGCCTCTGAATATGGAGGTTCACTTCAGTCACTATGGCTAGTAGCCCTTTATAAATGCTGTCTTGGGCTGCATCAACAGAAGCATCCCGCAAAGTGATGGTATCACTTTGCTCTGGTTAGACCTCAGCTAGAGGACTGTGTTCAGTTTGGGGCACCGCAGTTTAAGAAAGATGTAGACAAGCTGGAACGTGTCCAGAGAAGGGCAACAAAGATGGTGAGGGGTCTGGAGACCAAGTCCTGTGAGGAAAGGTTGAAGGAGCTGGGTATGTTTAGCCTGAAGAGGAGAAAACTGAGAGGGGATATGATAACCATCTTCAGGTATTTGAAGGGCTGCCATATAGAGGAGGGTGCCAAGTTTTTTTTCTGTTGCCCCAGAAGGTCAAACCAGAACCAACAGGTTGAAATTAAATCAAAGGAGTTTCCATCTAGACATTAGGAAGAATTTTCTAACCATTAGAGTGGTTTCTCAGTGGAACAGACTTCCTCGGGAGGTGGTAAGCTCTCCTTCCCTGGAGGTTTTAAAGAAGAGTTTAGATGGCCATCTGTCAGCAATGCTGATTCTATGACCTTAAGCAGTTAAAAAGAGGGAGGGCATCTTGACCATCGTCTGGGCATGGAATAGGGATCACTGGTTGTGTGTGTGTGGGGGGGAGGTAGTTGTGAGTTTCCTGCATTGTGCAGGGGGTTGGACTTGATGACCCTGATGGTCCCTTCCAACTCTATGATTCTATGATTTATTTGCTACAGGTCTGACCTGCTTATGCCCCTTGCCAATCCCATAGCTCACCGTGCTATTATATTTTGTGACGATTTCTGCCTGCTGTAAATAGGCAGCCTTCACTTCCATTGTTTCCCAGAACAGAGTGAATCTGTGGCAGGATGGTCTGATTCAGTTCCTTTCTGGCACTGAGAGTCGCATCATCCTGAGGCGAGTGGCCAGTTTTGAGACACCTGAGTTCTGTGTTCCACCATCAATCGTAGGTTCCAATGCAAGAAGCCCTTGGCTCGGGGTGGGATCTGGGGATTACGATTGCTTCCATGTTTAGCAAAACTTTTAGGGGGCGCCTCATTTTCCACTGTGTTCCTGGTTCCACATTATTTCCTTTTTGTTTTTGTGTGGTATAAACCTTCCCCTTAGTGACAAGATGTTCTTAGGGTAACAAAAGGAAAAGCTTTGGGTCTCTTCTGTGAGGCAGGTTTTGTATTGAGCCCAAAGAGTACACAGATCACTGAAACAGGGGTTTTCAAAAACAGCAAAGATTTTTTATTGATGTACATGTGAAGCTGCCCCGCATACTGACAAACGGGCAACAAAACCTTCTCTTCCACATTCCTAGATGCTTTGGGCTTTTTCATTCCATTTGTGTCTTGTTGTTTCAGGGAACTACATTTTCCAGCAGGCCTTGCAAGCACCAGAGAGGTCAACCCTGTCTGTTGTCGATGTCCAAGGAGTAGTTTTTCCTGGAGTTGGAGAAGGAAAACTTTGCAATATGGAACCCCAGAGGGCCTCTCTTCTCTCTTGTTTCCCCCGGCTGGAGGGAGAATTTGACTCTTGCATGTCTGCAGGAAAGGTGAGTTCAGGATTTCCTCAACAGCTTTTGGGTAAGTGAAATCGCTTGTGAACAGAAGTGAAAGTAGAAGAGGTGGCCGGAGGGACTCTCTGTTTTCAGTGTCTTGAAAGTGTTGCAGGCAACCAGCCTGCGTCTATTTTATTATTAAAACTTAGGTGAACTCCTGGTCACATACAAACAGGGTTCTCTGTCCTTACTGGGTCCTCATTCTCAGTGTTGTTTTTTGCGAGCTCCACAGGCCACCCCCAAAGACGTGTTTGGCCATATTTTGCTCCTATAATGGAAGACCTTTAAAAACCTTCTGTTGCTCCCTTTAGAGTGTGATTCCAATGAGCTCATACCCTACCAGAAAATATTTTTGTTAGTCTTTAAGGTGCTACTGGACTCTTGCCCTTTTTGACTATTCCAATGAGCGACATCCTCAAGAAGCTCTCTGACTCAGCAGCTGGTGTGAAGTCGGTCTTTATTATAGCCCACAGGCCATTCAGAAGCAGAGTGAAACTTCTGCTCAGAGAACATTTTCTTATTGGTCAACAGAGATTCCAATAAATCAAGTGTGCCCGTTCATAAAATCTACCTTGGAAACGTACATGAGCCGGTGTCTCTATTAGGATAACAGAGCAAGGATAAAATGTACAATTAGGCAGAAGTTTTGGTACCTTCCTGTCAGGCGTTCAGATGGCAGAACATTAAATGTAGTCAGCGTCAACGCGTGGTGATGTCTTGGAACTCTTAGTATAGATAGGTAACATGCATATTGATGTGTGATCATTGGAGCTAAGTTAAACAGTAGCGGAGAGCACACACTGCAGGCCTAAACCAGTACTTCCTGGAAATCAGTATCCTTTATGTGGTCATTAATTACTAAACTAGCTTTACTTAACCACATGGATTGTAAGAAGGGAGGGGAAAGATGGAAAGTGATCAATTTCTTGTCTATTGGGTTGAGCTGAGTTGGAGCCACCATGGTGTAGTGGTTAAGAGCTGTGGTTTGGAGCGATGGACACAGATCTGGAGAACCAGGTTTGATTCCCCACTCCTCCACATGAGCAGTGGATGCTAATCTGGTGAACTGGATTAGTTTCCTCACTCCTACACATGAAGCCAGCTGGGTGACCTTGGGCTAGTCACACTCTCAGCCCCACCTAGCTTCCAGGGTGTCTGTTGTGGGGAGGGGAAGGGAAGGTGATTGTAAGCCGGTTTGATTATCCCTTGTGGGAGAAAAAGTTGGCATGTAAAAACCAACTCTTCTTCCCTTTCAGAGATCACCAGTGTCCTTTGAGGAGGTAGCCGTGTTCTTCACGGAGGAGGAATGGGCTCTGCTGGATCCAGGCCAAAGAAAACTCTTCTGGGAAGTTACAGAGGAAAATTATGAGACTGTCACCTCTCTGGGTAAGGATCGTTTCTCTTTTATTATGCACACAGAAGAGAAGGGAGGGGATTGCATCTTCCTTTGACACTCTTGAATTTCAGGAGACAATTCCCTTTGCCACAGAGGGAGGAATGGAACTCCCGCACCTGGGAGTGTTACAGCACGAGAAGAGGAAAGCACTAAATATTTGAATGCTGTTCTGTATGTCTGGAAATATCTCTCGGAAGCTTGGAAGTACGGGGAGGTGCACTTTGGCCTCCTTTGCCCCCCCCGACAGGAACCTTCCTACCTTCCTTCCCCTGGGAAAAAAAATATGGGGCTTCTGCATGTTCAGCTGAAATCGTTGAAGAATTGAATCCCATTTCTCTTCTTTAAGAATAGAAGAGAAGTGTTGCTGGATCACTCCAGTTGTCCATCTAGTCCAGCGTCCTGTTTCACACAGTGGCTGATCAGCTGTCCTGGAGAGCCAAAAGACAGGGCACAGAGGCCGAGTTCTTCTCCTGGTGCTGCCTGCTGGTGCTGCTACCCATGGGTTTGTGTGTGTTATGTGTTAAGTGCCGTCAAATATTTTCCGACTCATGGTGACCCTATGAATCCGTGTCCTCCAAAAAGTCCTTTCATTAACAGCCTTTCTGTGGTCTCGCAAACTAAGGGCTGTGGCTTCCTTGACTGAGTCAATCCATTTCTGTTGGCTCTTCCACTTTTCCTAACATTATTGTCTTTCCCAGTGATTCCTGTTCTCATAATGTGACCAAAGTACGATAGCCTCAGTTTAGCTATTTTAGCTTCTAGTGAGAGTTCAGGGTTGATTTGATCTAGAACCCACTGATTTATCCATAAAACTCTCCACATTTCAAAGGAATCTACTTTCTTCCTGACAGCTTTCTTCATTGTCCATACATAGTAAAGGGGAATAGTATAGTATGAATTAACTTGATCTTGGTTGCCAGTGACACATCCTTACACTTAGCATTCTTTTCTAGCTTTTTCACGGCTGCCTCTCCCAGACTCAATCTCCTTCTGATTTCTGATACCATCTGAAGAATTGAAGAAGTGAGCTGTGGCTCAAGAAAGCTCATACCCTGCCAGAAAATATTTTTGTTAGTCTTTAAGGTGCTACTGGACTCTTGCCTTTTCTACTGCTGCAGACAGACTAACACGGTTACACACTGTGAATAATCTTTTAGAGTTTTTGGATAGTGTCAGTAAGCATGTGGACAGGATTGAGCCTGTGGACATGGTGTATTTGGATTTCCAAAAGGCTTTTGACGAAGTCCCTCACCAAAGACTGCTAACCAGACTTCATAGTCATGGTGGATTGAGAGCTGGCTGAAAAATGGAAAGCAGAGAGTAGGAAACAATGGTCAGTTCTCACAAAGGAGTGATGTGAGCATTGAGGTCCCTCAGGGGTCTATGGCGGGACCGGCGCTTTTCAACCTGTTTACCAGTGACCTGGAGTTGGGAGTGAACATCAAGGTGGCCAAGTTTGCAGATGACATAAAATTATTTAGAGTGGTTAAAACAAAATCGGACTGTCAGGAGCTCCAAAAGGATCTCTTCAAACTGGAGGAATTAAAATGGCAAATGAGATTTAATGTGAGCAAGTGGAAAGTGGTGCATACTGGGGCAAAAAATCCCAACTCCACATATACACTGATGGGATCTGTGCTGGCAGCAACAGACCAAGAAAGGGATCTTGGGATGTTGGCAGCAACAGACCAAGAAAGGGATCTTGGGATGGTAGTGGATCACTCGATGAAGATGTCAACCAGTGGGGCTGCTGTGAAAAAGGCAAATTCCATGCTGTCCATAATTAAGGAATAGAGAATAAAACCTATAAAAGGAAGTATTTCTTCACACAACTGGTTATTATGATAGTTCTCCTTATCTCTATGTGCGAGTTGTTGGAATGCTGCATTTAGACTTTAGATTTTGTTTGTCTCCTTTTACTTTTACTTCTCTTCTAGCTTTAGCAAATTTAAGAGTGTCTTCAGTCATCCATCAAGACTTTTCATTTTGTTTGGCTACAGGAGTACTCTTTGCTCAATCTTCCTTGATAATATCTCCCATTTTAACCCAAAGTTCTTCTGGTTCACATTCACTCGAACTTAGTAAGGCAAATCTGTTCTTTATGTGGTCTTTAAACTGTTCAGGAATGTTGTAGTTTGACAGTAAGAACGTTCTGGTGTGTTTTCCCCCCAGCTTTATTCTGATGTTCAATATTAACTGTTCATGGTCTGCACCACAGTTGACTCCTGGTGTTGTTTTAGCAGAGAGAATAGAGCTTCTCCATCTTCTTCCAATTGTGTAATCTATTTGATTTCTATATCGGGTATCTGGTGATGTCCACATACACAGTTGCCTGTTTGGTTGCCTTAAACATGTGTTCACAGGGAACGAATGGCTGTCTTGATAGAATTCTATGAGTCGCTCTCCTACTTCATGTTGTGCTCCTAGCCCAAATCTACCAACAATATTTGATTCTGCTTTGTTTCCTCCTTTTGCATTCCAGTCACCTATGATCATCAGCACATCTTGTTTAGGCGTGTGATCAATTTCTTCCTCATCAGTATAAAAGCTTTTAATTTCTTTCTCATCAGTACTTGTAGTTGGGGCATACGCTTGAGTAAAGGTGATAGGCTTTTCCCGACGTCTGATTGATGCTGTTGGGCCAGACTTTCATTATAGCCCCTGACTTCCTGTGCTACATCTCGCCTCACTATTAAAACAACTCTGTTTCTTCTGTTTTTGTCATTCCCTGAGTAAAACACTTCGTAGTTTTGTGACTGAAAATGTCCTAATCCAGTCCACTTTAGTTCACTCACTCTCAGAATTGAAATATTTAAACGTTCCATTTCTCGTTTTATGATTTCAAGCTTACCTTGATTCATGCTTCTCACATTCCATGTTCCTATTTGTCTGCCTCAAGTAGCTTTTAGCTTTAGTCCAGCTGCGTCATTAAGAATAGCGCTTTTCGGACTTCTCCACTCTTCCCCTGTAGCTGATTGAGTGCCATCTGACCTGGGGGTTCCCTCTTCCAGTACTGCATCTTTTTTCATTTTGGATTGTCTCATCATAGGATTTTAGAGGTAAGAAGTGGTTTACTATTGCCTTCTGTGCAGTACTAACCAGGGTTAGCTGAAGTGGCACTGCCGTTGTGGCACTCCGCCCCACTGGCTCTGATAGCTCAGGGATGTTCTTAACCCCCCTCCTGGTCTGTGTTTTGTTTCTCCTTCATGGGAACTTAAAGGGGCTTACCTTGTTCTCCTCCACTCCATTTCACCTTCACAAGAAGTCTGTGAGGTAAGTCTACCTGAAGCACATGACTAGGCCAACTTTTTGTGGCAGAGCAGGGATCTGAACTCAGATCTCCATGATCACATACATGAACACATGAAGCTGCCTTATACTGAACCAGACTCCCCTTGGTCCATCAAAGTCAGTATTGTGTACTCAGACTGGCAGCGGGGTCTCCAGAGTCTCAGGATGCGGTCTTTCACATCACCTTCTTTCCTAGTCTCTAACTGGAGATGTCAGGGATTGAACCTGGGACCTTCTGCATGCCAAGCAGATGCTCTACCACTGAGCCACAGCCCCTCCCCTAGTCAGACATCCCAATGGCTACCACACAGGCTTTTGCAGGTTAAGGAAGTGGTGAGATCTCATGTTTTTTCACTGGAGAGAGTTTCCAAACTCCCTTTCTGTGCTGTGGCACTTTCCTGGCTTCTCTTGAGTACGTCTTTGGTTTTGTTGCAAACAGGAGAGGGATGTTTCTGCCACTTCATTCTCACCATCATCCTGAAGCGGGTGGCCAATATTGACCCTCGTAGTGTTTCATAGAATCACAGAGTTGGAAGGGGCCATACATCCATCTAGTAAACCCCCTGCTCAGCCTAGATCAGCCTAGAGCATCCCTGACAAGTGTTTGTCCAGCCGCTGCTTGAAGATTGCCAGTGAGGGGCAGCGCACCACTTCCCTAGGCAGCCTGAACAATGTGGTGTACAGCGGGACTATGACATCTCACAGGTTGGATGTTATGCCTCTGTTGATACACCCCATGACCATGTTAGTCTTTTTTGCTGCTGCGTCAAACTGGTGGCTCATATTTAGTTTACAGTCCACCCATACTGCAAGATCCTGTTCATGCACTCTGCTACCCAGAAGTGTATCCTCCTTCCAGTATGCATGCTTCTCATTTTTGTTACCTAGATGTAGAACTCTGCATGTATCCTTGTTGAATTGCATCTTGCACTGATCTGCCCACTTTTCCAATGTGTTCAGATCTTGCTGAATTCTGTCTCTATCTTCCGGGGTATTTGCTGCTTCTCCTAATTTGGTCTCATCTGCAGATTGAATTAGTAGTCTCTCTACCACCTCATCCAGATCATTTATAAAAATATTGAAAGGTACCAGGCCCAGAACTGAGCCCTGTGGCACCGCACTGGACACCTCCCTCCAATCAGATGAAATATCATTGACAATGAAATGTCCTTGACATTTCATCTGATTGGAGGGAGGTGTCCGGTTGACTACTCTTTGGGAGCAGCTCTCCAACTAGTTCCCTATCGACCTAACTATCCTAGAGTCCATTCTGCAATCCTCTTTACTTCTTTCCTTTACTTCCTCTCCTTCTTTATTGCCTACCGGCCAACCTATCTGTCAGGCCTTTGCTACCTGCCGAAGTGGAGGCTTTTGACATTCGCAGGCCAGAGTCTGGCTTCCAGACAAGGTCAGCTCTTGGTTGCTGGTCAAGGTTTAGTTCTCATGTTACAAGTATTGTGTACAGTTTCGTTTCTCTTGTTTACCCCAGATGCGCCCATGTTATGACTTCGTTTCCCGGGAACCACTATCTCGAAGTTCCTGCGCTGTGTTTTTCAATTCCTGCCTAGAATGCTTTTAAACTGTATTTCGCTTACCTAGGATCATTAGTGGCCTCATCTCTGTGTGAGGCGGTCAGCTTCTTTTAATCTGTCTTTTTGCTCCTAATAAATTAGCATAGCTTAGGATCATCACCTGCCTGCGCGTGTCTGTTTATGGGATGCTAGGGACAGATGCCTGAGTCTGACATTAGGCCACTAATCCCCTGTTTCCATACCCTTTCTCGACCGGGGGTTGTGCTCCTTCCAACGCTATGGCAGGAGCCCCCAGAGGAGGACCTCCGGGCCTCGCTCCTAGAAGCGATCGAGGGGCGACTTGCTGAGCAGGAGGCTGCACAGCTGGCTGAACGGGCAGCTCGCCAGCGAATACTCTTGGAAGAAGCCAAGGGTCAGCTTACCGAGGAGGAAGCGCAACAACTCATTCAGGAGTCGTTCGCTCATGTTATTGAACGAACGACTGACTCTGCGTGGTGGCTCACCGCCCTGGAAGCCAAACGTCAGCTAGCAGAGGAGGAGGCGTTGTGGCATGAGGAAGCCCAGCGGGCCAACCAGCATTTAGCTGAGGAGCGCGCCCAAGCGAAGGCAGAAAGGCAGTTGGCTGAGGAGCGCGCCCGAGCGGAGGCGGAAAGGCAGTTGGCCGAGGAGCGCATCCGAGTGGAGGCGGACAGGCAGTTGGCCAAGGAACGGGAAGCCGAGGAGCGCACCCAAGCGGAGGCGGAAGGGCGCCTCCGGGAGGTTAGCCTACGACTTGAGGCGGAGGTGAAGCAACGCCTTACCGAGGAAGCAGCCGAAGCAGCACTGGAGGCTCCCAGACAGCCTAGTGAACGAGTGGGTCTGGGGGCTGTTCGCAAAACCGCGAGAGCACCAGACTTCTTGGAGTCATGACTACCCTCCACCCGGGCACAGTGCTCAACTGGCGTGTCCACCTGGCGACGAAAGCTGGGGACCTTCAGGGATCTGGAGGCTCCCTCAGACCTCCCCTTTGATGCAGGTCTCAGGGACATGGGGCTTTCGGAGGATGTGGGGGCCTTTGGGGGAGCCATAGTTGTGGGGTGCCAATCTCCGCCGCACTCATGACTGGCGAGACCGGGATGGGGGCCGGCCGCGCCAAAGGCAACGGAGCCCGGAGAGTGACGAGGAGTATTAACATCTGTTTCATCAGCACCAGGAGCTTTTGGAGCGTTTTGCAGTGATGCAGGACCAGATGACTGAATTTTGGCAGGAAGTTACTGATCTCTGTTGGGGTCAGCAGGGGCAACTGGCGCCCATTGTGCCATTAGCAGTGCCTGCCCCCGTGGCAGCTCCGCTACTGCCTGCTGCTCCGGGCGCTCCGCTCCCGCCCGCCGCCCCATTGGTACCTCCTGCTCCGAGACCTCCCGCTCCTCCACCACAACTGCCAGCTCCACAGAGGGAGCTGCGTATCTCTTTTGACTGCTTGGGGGATAAACTTCCCTATTTTTTGCTCCAAGTGGATGGTTTCATGAGGGAGCAAGGGACTACTTTCGCTTCTGAAGAGAGCCAGGTGCGGTATGTGGCCTTGCTTCTGGAAGGAGAAGTGGCAGCTTGGGTGGGTCAACAGTTCGATCTTCGCTCCCGTTCCCTCCAGACCCTGGATTATTTTATGATCGCACTGAGGCTGCACTTTGAGGATCCTTTCCAGAGTGAGCGGGCCAAGACGGCTGTTCTGCAGTTGCGCCAGGGGACTAAGCCAGTAATGCAATATGCTAATGAATTCCAGCTGCTAGTCGGCAAAAGTGTAGACTGGAGCGAAGCCACACGAGTACAATACTTCCATGAGGGACTAAACTCTGAGATCCTGTACTGGGCATTTATGCAAGGAGACCCTCCCGATTTGGAGGGGTGGATTTTACTGGCTGTGGAAGTGGAAAACTGCCAGCAATTGCTCAACTTGTCTAGACAGCGCAAAACGCAAGACTCGGGCCCATGTCCGGGGCAGGCAGCCCTGAGAGGGAACTACCTGCTGCCAGAGACGCCCACCGCCCCGACTCCAGAGAAAACGAAGCATTTTCAGAGCAGGGCGTGCCTCGTTTGTGGCAGAACAGGACACTTCGCGGCTGCTTGTCCGTCCCGACCTGAGCTGCCGCAAACCGTGCCTCGCCTGTCTACAGAGATGACGACTCGGGCTGGAGGTAAAGACCACTGGAAGAGTACAACTGCCAGCAGGCGAGGGCCCACCGCTCTCAACCTTGCCCCGAGTGCCCAGGAGGATCAACAGACTACACCACTCGATCCAACAGGATCGCGGATTACAAATATGACCGGGTCGAGCCCGAACAACTCGTCGGCCTCAGAAGAGGAGGGAGCTTGGAGTCGCCAAGCAAAAAACGACCCGGGTCTGCTGTAATCGGAGCTCAGCAGCAGACTGCTTCAGCCGAGAAGCCAGGAGCTCCACAGATGGCGAGCAACATGGGGGAGACTGTGTATCTGGACGTTGTGTTACAAAATTACAGAGGGGGCCCCCAGATGACACTGAAAGCTTTAGTGGACTCAGGGTGCGCACAAACCCTAATCAACGAAGAGACTTTCAAGGCTTTAAAAGTGAAAGCCATTCGCTTGCCCCAAACCATACAATTTGCTCAGATGGATGGTAGACTTTCGGGGGGATCCTGTAGACAAGCGCACAGGCCAAGTGGCCATGGGGGTGGGGACCCATTGGGAGCAACTTCACTATTGCTCCAGGCATTCAATATCCAGTTGTGCTAGGAGAAAACTGGTTACAAGGACACAGTCCTACCATAGATTGGGCAGCCAGGACTATTGCTTTCACCCAGCCACAGTGTGACCGTCATTGCAGGGAAGCGGCTGTGAGAACCTGTGCTTTGTCTGCGGGGGTTGGGAGTCCTTGTACTCACCAGTTGCCTAAAGAATACGCAGCCTTTGCAGATGTGTTTGATCAGGAGTGTGATTTCCTTCCCCCCCATTGCAAGACAGACTGTGCCATTGAAGTGGTGGGGGAAGGCAATCTGCCAAAAGGAAAAATTTACCCCATGAGTCCAAAAGAAAAGTCGGTTCTCCGAGAGTTTTTAGACAAGAATTTAGCCCCTGGTTTCATTCGGCCCTCCTCAGCCCCTCATTCCTCTCCAGCCTTCTTTGTGCGGAAAAAGACGGGTGACCCACGAAGCCTACCCCGACAAACCTCACCTGGCTGAGAGAAGCGAGGGGGGGGGCAGAATGTCAGGCCTTTGCTACCTGCCGTAGTGGAGGCTTTTGACATTCGCAGGCCAGAGTCTGGCTTCCAGACAAGGTCAGTTCCTGGCTGCTGGTCAAGGTTTAGTTCTCATGCTACGAGTATTGTGTACAGTTTCGTTTCTCTTGTTTACCCCATATGCATTCATGTTATGACTTCGTTTCCTGGGAACCACTATCTTGAAGTTCCTGCGCTGTGTTTCTCAATTCCTGCCTAGAATGCTTTAAAACTGTATTTCGCTTACCTAGGGTTATTAGTGGCCTCACCAGCTCATGAGGCGGTCAGCTTCTTTTAATCGGTCTTTTTTCTCCTAATAAATTGGCGCAGCTTAGGATCATCACCTGCCTGACCGTTTATGGGATGCTAGGGACAGACGCCTGAGTCTGACACTATCTTTGAATGCCCTCATGTTCAGCTATATTTATTATTTATTTATTTCATACTCTGCCTTCCTCCTCAATAGAGGCCTAAAACAGCTTACACAATTCTCCTCTCCCTTATTTTATTCTACCAGCAATTGTGTGAAGTAGGTGAGGCTGAGTGCATAGTCATCCACTCATCCTCCACGGCAAAGTGGGGATTTCGACCTGGCTCTCCCAGATTCTAGTCTGAAATTCTAATCACTACACCATGCTGAATTTTACAGTGTGAGTGCTGTTGAATAGGAGCAAGTAGCCAGTCCTGGGTGAGTCATGCAACTCATGTAATATCCTGTTACCCAGCCCTGGTTGCTGCTGGGCCTGGCCTAGGTGAGTGGACCTTGAAAAGTCAAACACCCTCTGGTCCTGTCTCCTTCCCCTGCTTATGACAGAAACCATGATTGGAAGGCTGGCAGTACTGTGTTGTTTTTAGCAATGGACACTGAGTACACTTTTTAAAATTTCAGATTTTTCTGCAAACCCAGGTCATTTTCAAGGTTTTAAGAAATATCTGTCTTATCTGTCCATGGCTCCAGCCTCCAGTTTGAAGTCTGTCCATATTTTTTCATTTCCTTTAAACAAAAAAATATATTTTTTAAAACACACTTTTTTAAAAAAGAGCATTTTTTCTCATTCTGTCTCTGCATGCTTCCTACATGAACACAATAGAACTGTACCTGCTAATCTTATCTTTTCATTCTTCAATTTCTGTCTCTCTTTTGCAGTTCCAGATGTGAGGGAGATGGTGAGGGAAAAGGAATCAGCAAGGACGGTTGTGGAAAATAATGAAGATAAATGCTTGGAATGTGGAAAGTGCTTCTCTTGCAATGGCATACTAACGATGCATCAAAGGGTTCACACAGGAGAAAAACCATATAAATGCCTGGAGTGTGGAAAGTACTTCTCTCAGAATAGCAACTTAACTAAGCATCAAAAGGTTCACACAGGGGAGAAGCCATATAACTGCCTGGAGTGTGGAAAGTGCTTCTCTTGCAATAGTAGCCTAACTTCACATCAAAAGGTTCACACAGGGGAGAAGCCATATGAATGCCTGGAGTGTGGAAAGTGCTTCTCTTGCAATGGCAACCTAACTTCACATCAAAAGGTTCACACAGGGGAGAAACCATATGAATGCTTGGAATGTGGAAAGTGCTTCTCTTTCAATAGCAGCCTAACTATGCATCAAAAGGTTCACTCAGGGGAGAAGCCATATAAATGCCTGGAGTGTGGAAAGTGCTTCTCTTTCAATGGCACCCTAACTACGCATCAAAGGGTACACACAGGAGAAAAGCCATATAAATGCCTGGAGTGTGGAAAGTGCTTCTCATCCAATGGCAGCCTAACTACGCATCAAAGGGTTCACACAGGAGAAAAGCCATATAAATGCTTGGAGTGTGGAAAGTGCTTCTCTTCCAGTAGCTGCATGACTGTACATAAAAAGATTCACACAGGGGAGAAGCCATATAAATGCCTGGAGTGTGGAAAGTGTTTCTCTTTGAGTGGTAACCTAACTATACATCAAAAGCTTCACGCAGGGGAGAAGCCATATAAATGCCTGGAGTGTGGAAAGTGCTTCTCTTTGAATGGTAACCTAACTATACATCAGAAGCTTCATGCAGGGGAAAAACCATATAAATGCCTGGAGTGTGGAAAGTGCTTCTCTTGCAGTAGCAGTCTAACTAAACATCAAAGGGTTCATACAGGAGAGAAGCTATATAAATGCATGGAGTGTGGAAAGTGCTTCTCTCAGAATAGTAACCTAACTTCACATCAAAAGGTTCACACAGGGGAGAAGCCATATAAATGCCTGGAGTGTGGAAAGTGCTTTTCTTGGAATGGTGACCTAACTAAACATCAAAGGGTTCACACAGGAGAAAAGCCATATAAATGCCTGGAGTGTGGAAAGTGCTTCTCTGAGAATGGCAGCCTAACTAAACATGAAAAGGTTCACACAGGGGAGAAGCCATATGAATGCTTCGAATGTGGAAAGCGCTTCTCTCAAAATGGCCACCTTACTGAACATCAAAAGGTTCATTCCGGGGAGAAGCCATATAAATGCTTGGAGTGTGGAAAGTGCTTTTCTTGGAATGGTGACCTAACTAAACATCAAAGATTTCACAGAGGGGAGAAGCCATATAAATGCCTGGAGTGTGGAAAGGTCTTCTCTCAGAATTCTCACCTAACTTCACATCAAAAGGTTCACACAGGGGAGAAGCCATATAAATGCCTGGAGTGTGGAAAGTGCTTCTCTGAGAATGGCAGCCTAACTTCACATCAAAAGGTTCACACAGGAGAAAAGCCATATAAATGCTTGGAATGTGGAAAGTGCTTCTCTCAAAGTTGCAACCTGACTCAACATCAAAGGCGTCACACAGGGGAGAAGCCGTATAAATGCTTGGAGTGTGGAAAGTGCTTCTCTTGCAATAGTACCCTAACTGCACATCAAAAGGTTCACACCGGCGAGAAGCCATATAAATGCTGGGAGTGTGGAAAGTACTTCTCTCAGAATTGTGACCTAACTAGACATCAAAAGGTTCACACAGGGGAGAAGCCATATAAATGCCTGGAGTGTGGAAAGTGCTTCTCTTTGAATGGTAACCTAACTACACATCTGAGGGTTCACAGGGGAGAGGCTACATAAAATAGAGTGTGGTGTAAGTCTAGCCAGCTTAATTCATTTCATAGCCACTGGGCAAATGGTGTGTAAGATTGTCGGTTTCACTGGTGACTGCTAAAGTTAAAGGGAAGGCTTTTGATAACAAAGTGTCGTTCTGCTAATGTGTTAGAATCATAGAGTTGGAAGGGACCACCAGGGCCATCAAGTACAACCCCCTGCACAATGCAGGAAATCCACAACTACCTCCCCCCTCCACACCCCTAGTGACCAGAAGATGGCCAAGATGCCCTCCCTCTCATCATCTGCCTAAGGTCACAGAATCAGCATTGCTGACAGATGGCCATCTAACCTCTTCTTAAAAACGTCCAGGGAAGGAGAGCTTACCACCTCCCGAGGAAGCCTGTCCACTGAGGAACCGCTCTGTTAGAAAATTCTTCCTAATGTCTGGACGGAAACTGTTGATTTAATTTCAACCCGTTGGTTCTGGTCCGATCTTCTTGAGCAACAGAAAACAACTCGGCCCCCTCCTCTATATGACAGCCCTTCAAGTACTTGAACATGGTTATCATATCCCCTCTCAGTCTTCTCCTCTTCAGGCTAAACATACCCAGCTCCTTCAACCTTTCCTCATAGGACTTGGTCTCCAGACCCCTCACCATCTTTGTTGCCCTTCTCTGGACATGTTCCAGCTTGTCTACATCTTTCTTAAATTGTGGTGCCCAAAACTGAACACAGTACTCTAGTTGAGGTCTAACCAGAGCAGAGTAAAGCGATACCATCACTTTGCGTGATCTGGACACTATACTTCTGTTGATGCAGCCCGAGACTGCATTTGCCTTTTTAGTTACAGCATCACACTGCTGACTCATGTTCAGTGTTTGGTCTACTAAGACCCCAAGATCCTTTTCACACACACTACTGCTCAAACAAGTCTTCCCCCTCCTATAATTATGCATTGGATTTTTCTGACCTAAATGCAGAACTTTACATTTGTCTTTGTTGAAGTGCATTTTATTAGTTCTAGCCCATTTCTCCAGCCTGTCAAGATCATCCTGCATCTTGGCTCTGTCTTCTACCCTATTTGCTACCTCTCCCAATTTAGTATCATCTGAAAATTTAATAAGCATCCCCTCTATTCCTTCATCCAAATCATTTATAAAGATGTTGAACAACACAGGGCCCAGCACAGATCCCTGAGGAACTCCACTAGTCACTTCTCTCCAAGTGGACGAGGAACCATTAACTAGCACTCTTTGGGTACAATCTGTCAACCAGTGGCAGATCCATCTAACAATAATAGGATCTAACCCACATTTTCCCAATTTGTCAACTAGAATACTATGTGGAACCTTATCAAAAGCCTTACTGAAATCTAGATAAACTATGTCTACATCTTTGTTGCCCTTCTCTGGACACGTTCCAGCTTGTCTACATCTTTCTTAAATTGTGGTAACCAAAACTGAACACAGTACTCTAATTGAGGTCTAACCAGAGCAGAGTAAAGCGATACCATCACTTTGCATGATCTGGACACTATACTTCTGTTGATGCAGGCTAAGACTGCATTTGCCTTTTTAGGGTTTTTAAATATCTTGCTTTGTGTTTTCTGTTTTTTTATTTTATAATGTAATACCTGTTCTCATAAGAAAAGCCCTTCTGGATCAGACCAAGGCCCACCAAGTCCAGCTGTCTGTTCACACAGTGGCCAACCAGGTGCTTCTAGGAAGCCCACAAACAAGACAACTGCAGCAGCATTATCCTGCCTGTTTTCCACAGCACCTAATAGGCATTCTCCGTCGATACTGGAGAGATTAGGTGTGCATCATGACTAATAGCCATTTTGACTAGTAGCCATGGTTAGTTCTATTTTCCATGAACATGTCCACCCCCGCTTAAAGCCTTCCAAGTTGGTAGCCATCACCACATCCTGGGGCAGGGAGTTCCACAATTTAATTATGCATTGTGTGAAGAAATACTTCCTTTAATCTGTTTTGAATCTCTCACCCTCCAACTGCAGGCGATGACTCTGCGTTTTATTATATGAGAGGGAGAAAAGCTTCTCCCTGTCCACTCCAAACCATGCACAATTTTATAGACCTCTATCATGTCTCCCCTTAACTGCCTTCTTTCCAAGCTAAACAGCCCTAAGTGTTTATAACCGCTCCTCATAGGGCAGTTGCTCTAGCCCCCTGGTCATTTTGGTTGCTCTTTCCTGCCCCTTGTCAAGCACTGCAATATCCTTTTTTAGGTGTGGTGACCAGAACTGTACACAGTATTCCAAGTGTGGTCTCACCATAGATTTGTACAAGGGCAGTATGATAGCAATAGTTTTTTCTCTATTCTTCGTCTAATTATGGCCAGTGTGGAATTTGCCTTTTTCACAGCAGCTGCACCCTGGGCTGACATCTTCATTGAGCTATCCACTATCACTCCAAGATCCCTTTCTTGGTCTGTCGTTGCTAGAACAGATTCTCAAGTAAAGTCTCCAGTCTTGTGTGGGAGGGGATGTCAAGATTACAAGGCTGTCAGATCAGTTTGACAGGTGCAGGTTAGATCAGATGGATCTAGTAATGATGTCATCAGCCTGGAAAGTCCCTTGAGAGCTAGAGGGAGCTGGCCTGATCCGGTTATTTTTTAATATATATTTTTATTAAGTTTTATAACATAAAAGAAAATTAACAATTATTAACAAAAAAAATTAATAATGAACAAGAATAACAATAAAAAACCAGGAGTATCTATATATATCTATATATATCTATATATAGATATATCATTAATACAATTTTTAAAATATCATTATTAAATCTTATAAGATACCCCCTTACCCACCACCGTATGTGACCCTTCACCTGACTTCCGCAGAAGTGTCTTAACAGTTTTAAACTTATTTATTTTTACTATAATGTAAAGATATTTAAAAAAACCCTAATTTCTATAACTCACTAAATAACATAGAAAAATCCATTTTTGCCAGTTTGTCCCAATATGTGGCGGCCTTTTTCCACATCTTTTTAAATTCTTCCATATCCTTTCCATGAAGGAATTCCATTAATTTGGCCAACCTCATATAAGTCCATAGTTTCTCTCTCCAATCATTTATTAAAGGTTTATTCATTTGTTTCCAAATTTTTGCAATTTCAATTCTTGCAGCAGCAAAACTATATTGACAGATAATTCTATCATTAATATTCAGATTTCCTTGTGGGATTCCCATTAAACAAAATGCCAATTTTCTTTTTACATTAACATTAATCAAATTATTAGTTTCTCTGACAACCTTTATCCAAATTTTTTTTATTTTTTTTACACGTCCACCATGCATGCATAAAGGTGCCTCTTTCCTTTCCACATTTCCAACATAAGTCCGTCTCTCCTTTTTTCATTTTAGCTATCATCACAGGTGTTATATACCATCTATAAAACATTTTATATAGATTTTCTCTAATTTCATTCGTAATTGTAAATTTAAACTCTTCCATAAATTTTCCCAAATATCCAAATCTATATTAAATGCTAAATCTCTCATCCATTTCAGCATTACTGGTTTGATTCTTTCCTGTTCTAAATTAATTTCAATTAATAATTTATATATTCTACCTATCAAACATTTATTTCCCTTCGCTAATATTTTTTCCAAATTGGATTTAGATTTATTGAAACCCAAATAATTATCTTTATTAAATATATCTTTTAATTTATAATACATAAACCAATTTTTGATATTAAGTTCTTCCTTGCTTTTTAACTCCCATTCTCCATCTTTGAATTTTATAATTTCCCTATATCTTTCCATATCTAAATTTAAATGGGTTCCTCTCTTCATAAATGCTTCAATTGGATTAATCCATCCTGGAATCTTAACTTCCAAGGTCCTTTTATATTTTTTCCAGATTTGGAATAATCCTTTTCTAATAATATGTATATTAAAATCCTTATTTACCTTTTCCTTTTCGTACCATAAATATGCATGCCATCCAAAACGTAAATTAAAATCTTCTAATTCTAGAAGTTTAGTATTTTCTAATAATATCCAAGTCTTTAACCAAGTGAAACAGGCTGCTTCATAATACATTCTTAAATCCGGTAACCCTAGCCCTCCTGTTTCTTTTAATTCAATTAAATTATTATAAGCAATCCTATGCTTTTCATTGGTTCTTGTAGGTTATCCGGGCTGTGTAACCGTGGTCTTGGAATTTTCTTTCCTGACGTTTCGCCAGCAACTGTGGCAGGCATCTTCAGAGTAGTAACACTGAAGGTCCTTCAGTGTCCTTCAGTGTCCTTCAGTGTTACTACTCTGAAGATGCCTGCCACAGTTGCTGAAACTGTGAAACGTCAGGAAAGAAAATTCCAAGACCATGGTTACTCAGCCCGGATAACTTACAAGAACCAATGAACTCTGACCTATGCTTTTCCTTTCCCCATAAAAAATTTAAGGTATCTCTTCTCCAAATTTTAAATATTTTAACCCCTTTTATAATTGGCAAATTTTGAAACAAAAAAAAGCATTTTAGGTAAAACCATCATTTTAACCACAGCTATCCTACCCCATAATGTTAATGGTATTCTTTGCCAATTTTCTAAATCTTCAGTGATTTGTTGCCATATCTTATCATAATTATTTTTAAATAAATTTAAATTATTAGAGGTTAGCCATATACCCAAATATTTTATTCTTGATTCAATTGAAAATCCCGAATGTTGTGATAGTTCTTGCTGCTGCAACAACGTCAGTTTCTTAACCAATATTTTCGTTTTATTTTTATTTATTTAAATTATGCAAGTTTTCCATAAACCTCCAAAGTTTTATTCCATTCTTCAATTTGATCATTAGGATTAGATAGAAAACAAACTAAATCATCAGCATATGCTTTAACCTTAAAATGGTTTTTCCCAACTTTACAACCAATCAATTCTGTATTATTTCTAATCTTACTCAATAAAACTTCTAATATTAATATAAACAATAAGGGCGACAGTGGACATCCTTGTCTTGTGCCCTTTTGAATTTCAAATTGTGATGTCATACTTCCATTAACAATCTAACTGTTTGATGAGTATAAATTTTATCAATAGCTACTTTAAAATTTTTACCAAAACCCATATATTCTATTACCTTTTTCATAAATTTCCAATTTACATTATCAAATGTATTGTCGAAGGCTTTCACGGTCAGAGTTCATTGGTTCTTGTAGGTTATCCGGGCTGTGTAACCGTGGTCTTGGAATTTTCTTTCCTGACGTTTCGCCAGCAACTGTGGCAGGCATCTTCAGAGTAGTAACACTGAAGGACAGTGTCTCTCAGTGTCAAGGGTGTAGAAAGAGTAATATATAGTCAGAAAGGGGTTGGGTTTGAGCTGAGTATTGTCCTGCAAAAGTATTGTCCTGTAAGTATCAAGATAATGTGCTAATGAGGGTATGGTATGTTAATATGGAACCATTGTATCCTGAAGTGATCTGTTAATGTGTGTAATCCAAAACTAATCTGTATGGCTATTGTTGAATGTTGTCTTTGTCTGGAGGTTTTTCAGGGCAGGAAGCCAAGCCTTATTCATTCTTAAACTCTCCTCTTTTCTGTTAAAGTTGTGCTGATGTTTGTGAATTTCAATGGCTTCTCTGTGCAATCTGACAAAATAGTTGGTAGAATTGTCCAGTCTTTCAGTGTCTTGGAATAAGACCCTGTGTCCTGTTTGTGTCAGTCCATGTTCAGCCACTGCTGATTTCTCAGGTTGGCCAAGTCTGCAGTATCTTTCATGTTCTTTTATCCTTGTTTGTATGCTGCGTTTTGTGGTCCCGATGTAAACTTCTCCACAGCTGCAAGGTATACGATATACTCCTGCAGAGGTGAGGGGGTCTCTTTTGTCTTTTGCTGATCGTAGCATTTGTTGTATTTTCTTGGTGGGTTTAAACACTGTTTGTAGGTTATGTTTTTTCAAAAGTTTCTCCATCCTATCAGTGACTCCTTTAATAAATGGCAAGAATACCTTTCCTATGGGAGACTGTTTTTCTTGAGTTTTCTGATTTTTGTTTGGTTCAATGGCCCTTCTGATTTCATTCTTGGAGTAGCCGTTTGCTAGCAGTGCGTGATTTAGATGGTTAGTTTCTTCCTTGAGAAACTGTGGTTCACAGATCCGTCTTGCACGGTCCATTAATGTTTTGATTATTCCTCTTTTCTGTCGGGGGTGGTGGTTGGAGTTTTTGTGTAAGTAGCGATCTGTGTGAGTTGGTTTCCGGTAGACCTTGTGACCTAACTGAAGGTTTGATTTACGGATGACAAGGGTATCAAGAAATGGGAGTTTACCCTCAATTTCCTTTTCCATGGTAAACTGAATGTTTGGATGGATATTATTAAGATGGTTTAGAAAGTCCATTAATTTTTCTTCACCATGGCTCCAAATGGTAAATGTATCATCTACGAACCTGAACCAGACTGTAGGTTTGTAAGGTGCTGATTCTAATGCTGTCTTTTCAAAATATTCCATGTAAAAGTTTGCTATTACTGGACTGAGTGGACTTCCCATAGCTACTCCATCAATCTGTTCATAAAATTCTTGATCCCATAGGAAATAACTTGTTGTCAAACAATGTTTGACAACAAGTTATTTCCTATGGGATCAAGAATTTTATGAACAGATTGATGGAGTAGCTATGGGAAGTCCACTCAGTCCAGTAATAGCAAACTTTTACATGGAATATTTTGAAAAGACAGCATTAGAATCAGCACCTTACAAACCTACAGTCTGGTTCAGGTTCGTAGATGATACATTTACCATTTGGAGCCATGGTGAAGAAAAATTAATGGACTTTCTAAACCATCTTAATAATATCCATCCAAACATTCAGTTTACCATGGAAAAGGAAATTGAGGGTAAACTCCCATTTCTTGATACCCTTGTCATCCGTAAATCAAACCTTCAGTTAGGTCACAAGGTCTACCGGAAACCAACTCACACAGATCGCTACTTACACAAAAACTCCAACCACCACCCCCGACAGAAAAGAGGAATAATCAAAACATTAATGGACCGTGCAAGACGGATCTGTGAACCACAGTTTCTCAAGGAAGAAACTAACCATCTAAATCACGCACTGCTAGCAAACGGCTACTCCAAGAATGAAATCAGAAGGGCCATTGAACCAAACAAAAATCAGAAAACTCAAGAAAAACAGTCTCCCATAGGAAAGGTATTCTTGCCATTTATTAAAGGAGTCACTGATAGGATGGAGAAACTTTTGAAAAAACATAACCTACAAACAGTGTTTAAACCCACCAAGAAAATACAACAAATGCTACGATCAGCAAAAGACAAAAGAGACCCCCTCACCTCTGCAGGAGTATATCGTATACCTTGCAGCTGTGGAGAAGTTTACATCGGGACCACAAAACGCAGCATACAAACAAGGATAAAAGAACATGAAAGATACTGCAGACTTGGCCAACCTGAGAAATCAGCAGTGGCTGAACATGGACTGACACAAACAGGACACAGGGTCTTATTCCAAGACACTGAAAGACTGGACAATTCTACCAACTATTTTGTCAGATTGCACAGAGAAGCCATTGAAATTCACAAACATCAGCACAACTTTAACAGAAAAGAGGAGAGTTTAAGAATGAATAAGGCTTGGCTTCCTGCCCTGAAAAACCTCCAGACAAAGACAACATTCAACAATAGCCATACAGATTAGTTTTGGATTACACACATTAACAGATCACTTCAGGATACAATGGTTCCATATTAACATACCATACCCTCATTAGCACATTATCTTGATACTTACAGGACAATACTTTTGCAGGACAATACTCAGCTCAAACCCAACCCCTTTCTGACTATATATTACTCTTTCTACACCCTTGACACTGAGAGACACTGTCCTTCAGTGTTACTACTCTGAAGATGCCTGCCACAGTTGCTGGCGAAACGTCAGGAAAGAAAATTCCAAGACCACGGTTACACAGCCCGGATAACCTACAAGAACCAATACATTATCAAATGCTTTTTCTGCATCTAAAAAGATCATTGCGATAGGTTCAGTAGTAAATTCTACATATTCTATAATATCTAACACTACTCTAACATTTTGGTTCATTTGTCTACCTGGGAGAAAGCCAGCCTGATCTTCATGTATTACCTGATTCAGTACAGTTTTAAGTCTGTTAGCTAAAATGGGTACAAATAATTTATAATCGTTATTCAATAAGGAAATTGGTCTATAATTTTTGACATCCAATAAATCCGAGTTTGGTTTTGGGTTAACACTATATTTGCTTGTTTCCAGGTTTGTGGGATGGAGCCCGTCTGCAGACATTGATTCATAACTTTTACCAGATGGGGAGCTAATTGTTTTATAAAAGTTTTATAATAAATTCTTCCATCGTTATATCAGAATCCAGTAAATCTTTATGTTCTTGAGATATCCGATCCCAATTAAATTTATTTAAATAAACATCTATTTCCCTTTCTAAGTCTACATTTTGTTTATATAAATTTGAATAAAAATCTCTAAATGTTTCCATAATTTTCTGTTTATCAGTTGTTATTTTCCCATCCTTCTTAATTTTTAGTATTGGTAATTTCCTTTCTTTGGATTTAATTTGCCATGCTAATAATTTACCCGGTTTATTGGCATGTTCAAAAAATTTCTGTCTATTAAACATAATTTTTTTTCAATTACCCAAGTTAATAAAAATTCATATTGATATTGTAGCCTTTTTAGACTTTCAACCTGTTCTTTTTTTATCTTGCAATTTTTTAAGCTGTCTTTCTCCTTGTTTAATTTCCTCTAGAATTTTTTTCTTTTGCCTCTCCTCTTTAAACCATCTTGAATTTTGCTGTATCAAAAGTCCTCTACTGACTTACTAGCGTCCCATACTATTTCATCTGATACACCTTTATCTACATTTTCTATAAAGAAATTCTGTTTATCTACCTTTAACTTATCCACTATTTTCTTATTTTTCAGTAAATATTCATTTATACCCCATGGTTTATTTCTTCTGTCGTCAAAATGAATTCTGATCAAAAGCGCATTATGATCAGAGAATACTTTAGGTAAGATTTCTGGAGTTTCCGACCATCCTGTAATACATTTAGAAAGCCAGAACATATCTATTCTTGAATGAGAAGAATGTCTAGATGAATAAAAAGTGTATCCCTTTTTCTTACCATTTAACAATCTCCATATATCAAACATTTCCCAATGTTCTATAAGATTATTAAAAATACCTGGTAGCTTACCCTCGCATTTACCCTTTTTCTTCTTTGAGGATCTGTCCAACCTAGGCTCCATTACCCCATTAAAGTCTCCCATCCATATCATTTTTTCATTCGCATATTCCGCTAGTATCAATGCTAAATTATTATAAAATATTTTTTGATTATTATTTGGTGCATAAATATCAACTAACAAAAGTTTTTGGAAACCAGAGACAATTTCCTCCAAAAGGATCCTCCCTTATTTATCAGAGTATACCACCTTGGGTTCCAATACTAAGGGAATATACATAGCTAAACCATTTATTTTTTTCTTCTCATTACATGATGTAAATAATTTACCAAGTTTTACATGTTCCAATCTTACAGTATCCTTTGGTAAAATATGAGTTTCCTGTAGGCAAAAAATATTAGCTTTTGACTTTTGTAAATGATAGGAAAAAAATTTCCTTTTGTTGGGAGAATTCAAACCGTTAACATTCCATGACATTATTTGTAACATTTCACTATTCAATCAAACCCTATTCTTTATTATTATTCTGTAACCAATCCCCTTCCTTCCCTCCCCCCTTTCCCTCCAATATTTTTTTCTTTAAGATAATTCAGCCATCTTCTTCCTCCTCCAATGATGATGTTTTAACCCCCCCACTTCTGTTGCCTTCTCTTCCTCCGGAACCTCTTTTCTCACAAGTTCTTTCGATGTTTGTTGTGGTGGCTTACGTAGGTCTCCTCCATATCTTCTCAAAAATTGATCCGCTTTGACAGTGTCTGTGATTTTGAATCTTTTGGCTTTGTAGAGAAACGAGATGCCCAACGGGAATGCCCATCTGTATTGGATTCCATTATATCTAAGTCTTTCCACAATCTCTGCAAACTCTTTTCTTTTCCTCAGCAGTCTTCCCGGGATCTCCTTCATCAATCTCATCGGTGTTTCTTCTATAGTAAGTGGAGTCTGATAATGCTTATTCAGAATTAGGTCCCGATGACTTCTAGAGAAAAAATGCACCAAACAGTCCCTTGGAACTTTATATTTAGTCACATATGCAGAGTTGACTCTATAGGCTGTTATAATCATTCCTTCCACAATCAATTCATCCTCCTGAAGAAAAACAGCCAACAGTCCTTTCAGATAATTTTTCAGATCTTTTCCCTCCACTTTTTCTCTGAGACCGTGTATACGAATCCAACTCTCTTTTATCTTTAATTCTAACATTGCAGTATGGTTGTCACGTTTTTCTTCTCTTTCAGCACACACCTCCATTGCCATCTCTAGACCATCAACTCTTTTTTTAGTATCTTTGTTATCTTTTGAGTACTTCTGTACTTTCTCTTCCAGCTTGTTCTGTTTTTCTGTCAGAGTTGATATGGAGTCTTGCAATGCTGAAATGGCAGCAGTATTTTGCCCAACTACTGCAGTATTTTGAAGCCAAGCTTGTTTGACTGATTCCACCTCCTGCTTCACTGATGTCATCTCTTGTTTTACTGAAGTCATTTCCTGTTTCATAGCTGTCACCTCCTGAAGAGTTTTTGCCAGCAAATCTTGTATAGAATTCAACGTAGCATCAGGTTTTTTTGACATCTTTGCTGTTAATGTAACCAGCGTTGTTGGTGAGGAAGCTGGTGAAACTACTGGACTAGGGATGGAAGCTCTTCTGTAAGGTAGCAGTGATTGTTGAATCTGCAGCTGCTTGGGTTCTTTAATAAGTCCTTTGGGGTGTTTTTCTGAGTTTTTTTTCTTTCTCCTTATCCTTGTCTCCCATTCCCACTCACAATGGCTGTTTGTAATCCAAAAGACAGGAGGGGGGGAGAGGAGCTGTAGTTTATATCATCAGCTTAACAGTCATTTGCCACTGACAGTTCACTCAATGCTCAAATAGATTATCACATTAGCACATTCTTTTTTTTTTTAGTTGTTCCCTGCCAGTTTTACAACCTTCAAAACTTCAATCAGCTCAGTTCTAGCAGCTTGCCTGGCAGACCAAAATAAATTCTGAGTGCGCAACAGCTGGCAAAAATCCAAGTTTCACTTTTAATCCGTTAGTGAGTCTAGAGTACAGTTCAGCTTACTTTCAAATTCTTCTTGATACTGGTAGACACCTCAGTGTAATTTTTTTAACTTGTTAATAAAAAGAAGAAAAAACCTTTAAAGTGATCCAAGCCTCCGCTCCGCTCCAGCTCATTTTAAGATGGCGCCTGCTTCTCTGTTCTCTCGCCCGAGCGTTCCGTCGCCGCTGTAGGGGCAAGGACCGCTCCCAGGGCGAGGAGCCTGCAGGCGCGCCAATCGGCGTCCCCCCCTTTCCCGGGGGCGCCGCGAGCCCGATGTCAAGGGGGGGTTTCCCTCCCCCCGGGGCTTCGTTCGAGCCGAGCGCGCGTTTCGCGCTGCCACCAAGGATCAGCCCAGATTCGGAAGTCCGGCCTGATCCGATTATGACCAGGTGGCTGATGCAATAAAGGAGCCATGCCAGGATGACTAAGCATCTACTGTGATTGGTGGCGGCGTCCACCAGGTGTAAATAATGGAGTGGAACTGAAATTCTGTGTGGGATGCTATGAGCGGAGAGTGTGTAAGAAGTTATCTGTATTATATATTTGCACTGTAAAATAAGCTACACTTTTCTAAGTAGCAGAGGACTTTCTGATGGTGTCATCCTGGACAGACTGCCAATCCGCTTGGCTTCCGCGTCAAGTGATGCACTCCAGACATAAATCACCTGGATAAATGTTAATCAGTGTACGCTCAAGTAGTTTCAGAGCTAGAAGTGCAAATTTTCTGCCTTTCCCACCTCTATTCATATCTTCGCAAATCTAATCATCCTGCTTACATTTTGCATCTTACTTCTGCATCCTGATTCATGTTGCCCTTTTCTTTGTAACGTGCCTCCCACCTTCTGATGGATAAGAGGGTTGATGGGTCTTCAATTTTATTTGTATCTGATTACATGAACTGTGATCCACAGAACTTATATTCTGGAAATTGTTGTTAGTCCTTAAGGTGGTGCCAAACTTAAAAATATGTTCTATTTCTACAGAATAACAGGGAAGGCGGCAGGGTGTAGCCCGATCTCAGAAGTTAAGTGGGGTCAGTAGTTGGAAGGGAGACCACCAAGGAAGACTCTGCAGAGGAAGGCCCTTGCAAACCACCTCTGCTTCTCACTTGCCTTGAAAACCATTTTACTGTGGCCACCATAAGTCAACTTTGACTTGATGGCACTTTACAGACACACACACCCTACAGACCAATACACACAAACACACTACAGAGTGACATAGCTACCCACCTGAAACTTTCATAACCTATGTAAATTCAATTGCTATGGAAGTGTGTAATTAGAAATCAGGCATTCTTGAAACGGGAACTTGTTCAATTGTTATTTCCCCCTCTATTACATCACTTTATTAAATAGAACTTAGTAAGCATTGGTAACAAGTTACGATCAAGAGGTATCCTAGGACTCATGATATTATTAATCTTCTCAGAACTAAGGTAAAAGGTAGAGGTAGTCCCCTGTGCAAGACCGGGTAATTCCTGACCCATGGGGTGACGTCACATCACGATGTTTACTAGGCAGACTTTGTTTACGGGGTGGTTTGCCAGTGCCTTCCCCAGTCATCTTCCCTTTCCCCCCAGCAAGCTGGGAGCCAGCGTGGTGTAGTGGTTAAGAGCGGTGGTTTGGAGCGGTGGAGTCTGATCTGGAGAACCGGGTTTGATTCCCCACTCCTCCACATGAACGACGGAGGCTAATCTGGTGAACTGGATTTGTTTCCCCACTCCTACACATGAAGCCAGCTGGGTGACCTTGGGCAAGTCATATTCTCTCAGCTTCACCTACCTCACAGGGTGTCTGTTGTGGGGAGGGGAAGGGAAGGGGATTGTAAGCCGGTTTGAGTCTCCCTTAAGTAGTAGTAGTAAAGAAAGTAGGGAAGGAAGGAAGGGAGGAAGGAAAACAGAGAAAGGGGGAGGGAGGCAGGGAGGGAGAAAGAGAGAATGGGAGAAAGAAATAGAGGGGGAGAAAGAAAAAATGATGGAGGGAAAGAAAAAGGACAGAGGGAGACAAAGAAAGAGACAGAAAAAGAGGGAGAGAAAGGAGAAAGGGTGACAGAAAAAGAGGAAGAGAGAAAAGCCTCCCCACCCACACACCCGCCTGCCCCACATATTTCCCATATTCAATCTATGTAAAAGATCATTGTCCCAAGATGAGAGGAGGAGGAAGAGGAGTTAGTTTTTATATGCTGACTTTCTCTACCACTTAAGGGAGAATCAAAGCGGCTTACAATCACCTTCCCCTCCCCACAACAGACACCCTGTGAAGTAGGTGGGGCTGAGAGAGCTCTTAGGAGAACTTACTAGCCCATGGTCACCCAGGTGGCTTTTTATGTGGAGGAGCGGGGAAACCAACCTGGTTCACCAGATTAGTGTCTACCACTCCAATCCACTGCTCTTAACCACTATACCACACAGGCTCTTTTCAGGCACAAAATGAACTGTGGCCAATAAGCACCAAGGTGAAAACAAAAGGTAGTGGGGAAAAGGAGAAATTGCAGGGTAGCGCAGTAGATGTTTCAGAGATTTCCAATGACTAAGGGGCAAGTCCTGTCTTTTTTCCAGGGGCAGGAAGGTAAGGGGGTTCCTTGCAAATGTCCAAGTAGGAGCATTCACTAAGAGCAAGATGGATGGGGGATGAGCAGACCTGGTAACTATTTTTTTTTATTTTTCAAATTTATAGTCCACCCTCGTCCCCAGCGAGCCAGGCTCAGGGTGGATAACAACGATTAAAAACATAAATTTCCCATATATAAAATCATCACTATCATTAAAACCATAATTTTAATAAAACATTAATACACAGAAGGCCATAAATATACCTTGGAGCCACAACAAAATAACAGCAGATCAGCCCCCCACAGATTTCAAGAGTGGGGGGCAGGATGGGGAGGCCAGAAAGATGGAACTACAAGCTTTAAAGGAAATTCATCACATAATCTATAAATAAGCTGCCATGAACCTGGCCTTTGGGCCAGGGAGGGTGGGGTAAAAGTGTGATTAATTAAATATATCTTGTTTGTTGTTTTATTCAGCTTTGTTGTTTCGGTGATTTCTTTATGCTCAATATAAAATGTACCTCCCAGCAGTGAGCAAAAGCACTTAAATTTGCTACCGGAAGAATATCTTCCAGCTGAGGGAAGGCTCATATCACAAAACCAAGCAGGTTCTCTAAACTGATCAGAGATACAATTTTCTCGCTAGTCAAGAAAGTCCCTTCTTTGGTTACAAGGATCAGTGAAGGTATTCCGATCCTTCAATACCTGCAAATCAGCAGCCTGCTTGTGGCGGAAATGAATTAAAGCTGTTAAATATTAGAGAACAGTGGCCATAATGTTAGCAAAAGGAACTGAACATACATCACATTTTCACCTGAATTATTCTTACTTCATTGCCAGTACCCCAAAGAAATGTAGAGTGATTTCGCTATATTTTAGAACTGCAGCTCAGGTGACGATAGCCAGACTTTGGAAACGAAAGAAAATATTGCCCAAGAATGTCATTTATGGACAAGGTATAAGATTATTATACACTTGTACAGTTGACTGCCTTCCAGAAAGGTGAGGACATGGGTGACATTGATTACTTATGGCATATGGTCTTAACTCGCATGGAACAAATTGAATATGCTAGCTAGGATAAATAGTTTCTCATCTGATGGTTTGTTGACGTATAATAGGTGTGTAAAGTACCATAGAGTCACAGCCAACTTATGGCGAATCCAGCAATGAGCTTTCAAGGCAAGTGAGAATTAGAGGTGATTTGCCATTTGCCTTCCTCTGCAGAGTCTTCCTTGGTGGTCTCCCGAGATCTGATGAAATCGGGTTATCCCATGCCGCCTTCCCTCCCTATATAATAGTAGATAGCCTATGCCTCTGAACTAAGTTGATAATACTGTATAATCCTGAGGAATTTATCATGTCTGTTTTATGTTAGATGTAAACAGTTTCTTCTGCAAAATAAATAAAATTTTAAAAGGGTCTGTCACAGTATGTCAACTGTTTGAGTCCATTGCAAATAGCTATTCTGTGCCAGAACGGTCCCTTCATTTTTTGACACTGCAAGCCATTCTGACATCCTGAAATAAGTGGCCAATTTTGAGGCTCCGAGCTTTAGCTTCAGATGAGTTATGCCTGCTGCAGACAAAAAACAACCCATGGGTGGGGGGACAAGGGGGTTCTGGGAATTGCCTGGGCCAGGATGTTCCGAATCCTTTTATGTTAGGCACTGCAAATTTGAGGCTGCAGCTTTATTTTGTCATCCCTCTGGGGCTCAAGCGCTACCAAAGAGGCAATGCAGGAGGGAAAGGGAAGCAAAACAGAAGCAGAGGCAAGAATCGGTTGTCTGTCATAACAGGAATAAGCCTCAGGTCCCAGCCCAAGATGAAATATTGGGTGGGGGTGGGGGGATAAAAGAAAGAGAAGGCATAAGGTAGGGGTGTCGTACATAAGGCCTGCAGGCCGGATCCGGCCCCTTGAGAACTCTTATCCGGTCTGTGAGCTGGCCAAGGCAGCCATCCCCCCCCCCCACGCTCAATCTGGGCTGGCAAGGCATGGCCCGGCCCGACCAAGGGGCATTTATGTCCTATCTGGCCCTCGTAACAATTGAATTCAACACCCATGGCATAAGGGCCCTATGAATGCAAAAGGGTCCTCCTGCAAGTTCAGTGTTCAAAATATGAGACTGTACTGGGATACACTTCCTTGGAGTGTGGAAAGAACTGCTTTCAGCATAGTCACCTAACCTCACATAAAAGGCTTCACCACATGTTTGCCATGTGGTAAAACCAAAGACTTTTAAATAAAGACCACTTCTGGGCATTTGCCGGAAGAGATAGTGTTAAGTGAAGCTTTCCTGTCCTGTTGTATACAATCAAGCTAAGCCTCTAGTAAGGTGGACTTGAGTAAACCCCAAGCCTTTTCCAGAGATTTAACCCTCCTAACTGTTCTTTTCAACCTCTTTACCAGGTTTCTCATTTTAAAGAAGTTCCCTCTTTTAAAGTCAAAGGTAATTGTGTGAGATTTCCCAGACAGTTTTCCACATACATATACATTAAATTTGATGGGTACCATTGTGGTCAATATTGCCAACTGGCTGAACTATATCCACATCCCGCACCAAGTCGCTGGCAGCACCACAGAGTATTAAGTCCAAGATCGCCTCCCCTCTGGCTGGGACTAGGACGAATTGTTTGAGGGCACAGTCAGTCATTGAAGTTGTCTAAAAAATTTATCTCTTTGGCTTGACTGTCAATATGAGGGTAGTTAAAGTCTCCCATTATTACTAATTCATCACCTTTGGATGCTCCTCTGATTTCATTCTCCATCTCTAGATCTCCCTGAGCCTTTTGGCCAGGGGGGCCGATAGAACAGTACTAAATGATCTTTGGGGCCCGAACTCATCACCCACCAGGATTCTGTGGACGAGTGTGCCCTTTTTATTGTTTTTACTTTATTCAACACTATTCCGTCCTTGATACCAAGTGGTGCTGGCAGAGAACAGGGGAGCTTGGGGGTCTGCCTATTCCACCTCCGTGCCCTGATGGAATCCTTGCACTCCCTCGCCCCCCCCCCCCAGGCAGACACCGTTCCTGACCCTCTTCCGGAGGTCACTCCTTCACCCACACACTTTGCTCTGAAGGCCCCACTGGTGGTGTGATGCCTGGGGCCCAGACTCTGAGGCACCTTTCCTTACCAAAACAGTCCCCGCCATTAAATGGGTTCCTCCCCTCCTCAGCCCTGCCTCTGCCTCCCTCTCCTCCCTTCGCTCTCTTCTCAGTCTTTGCTTCTTGGAACTCTTCTTCCTTCAACGGGAAGCACCACATGAGATCTCTTCTGCAGCCCTTCCAATCCTCAGTGTTTGGGTCATATTAAAAATTCTCTCTCTGCTGTTGTTTCCCCTCCCGCTCTTTCTCTAGTGTTGATGAGCACACCCACAGTCCAACCACCCATTTTCTGATCTTCTTGGGAAGGCATTCTACCCGGCACTTTCAAAAGGTGTGCCTAGAAATTTATAATCCAGGTCGGAGATGTGTGTGGGCCGTTGCACCTGTCTCTAATGACCCAGTTGTGAATGCTGAGTGCTTTACAAAATGAAACTGCTTTTTAGTCCCTTGCAGCCTAGTTGTAAAAAAAGCCCATTACCGGCAAGATATGTTTCCAGCTTTAGCCCTTTTCTGAAACACAATGATTTCAATATCCAGAGCTTTGGCACGTAGACCCCACAGACCGCTCCCATTCCATTCGACCTGATGTGGGATTCTGTGAAACTGAAAAGCTTGCATAGTTCTATACTGAACTAAATTTTTCCCATCAAAAGAGCTCAGCTTAGTGACCTGGTTCAGACACTGTATGAAACCACAATTGAATTAACCATGGCTTGTGTAATTATCGGAATGCCGCTTGCTCCACGTACCATGATGCGTCCTTTGGCTTATTTGAACTCAGAAAGGGGATGAAAGTGTTGTTCTGGCAAAGGAGCCAACTCCCCACCAAGGTCTTCCTGGAAAGGTGTGTGGGAGAAACAACACCACACCGAGAGGGCTTCAATCGTGGTTTGGTCAGAGGGGGAGAGCTAGGTTTTGACCAGGGAAAGGAGCTGGATGTGTAAATGGCCTACGTGTGTTTGACACACACACACCCCCGCCCCAACATTTTGAGCGTCCCACTTGGATGTTAAGAACATGCACACATGTATTTGGCTAAATTTAAATTATGGACCACTGCCTGTGTATACCAAGGTCCAGAATTGGGCAGTAGCTCCTCACTTTGGGAATGGGGAAGATTTCAGAAACAGAGCAAACGGGAGATAGAATTAAAAAGTCTAAATGTTTATTTAGAAAAATAGATTGAGAAAAGAAGGAGGCACTCAGAGAGCCACAGGCTCATGCACACATACACACATGCACAAAACAAACCTTAACCTTAGACAACCTAACATCGAAATAAAAGCACATAAGGGGGCCAAATAAAAGCATACCAGCCTGTCTGACGCAGCGAAGGGCTCCTGAGGGTATGGGGTGGAAGGAGAGAGAAGAATGAAGAAACAGGTCAGAAAGTGAGGCCAGCTCCAGACCTATGAAGGTCTTGTATTCATGCTATGCAGGAGCAATTGCAGTTGACAAGAAATATATTTTGTTTTAGAAATCTGGTAATTGAATATCATATTGAATATATATCAGGTGCACTAATGCCCAGATTTCATTAAAAATATTACATCTTTTATTGAGAACAGATACCTTTCCTCTTATATCTCCACAATGAAAGATGCTGGAAGTTTTTAAAAAGAAAGCTGGGAGTTCAGAGAACCTGGCAAAGAGACTGTTATACCATCATCAACAGTATTCAATGGCTGCTTTTTAAAGAGCTGCCTTCTGGTGGCTAGGGGAGGGAATGTCTGCCGCTAGGATAGGGGAAATGGCTGTCATATAGGTCTTCCCTCTGTGCTTCCTCTCTCTTCTCACCATAAGGCACCCCTAGGCTTGCCACCTCCCAGGTGGGAAGTTCTAAGCTAGAATTTGTTGGGAAAATTCGAGGTTATGGATCGTTTGATTATGGCTGTGTGAAAGTCAATTAAGACACACGCACGAAATGAACAAACAAAGTCCTTTGTCTTAATAAAACAAACTTTACTCACATAAAATAGGGTAGGGAAATTGGAAGTTAAAACAATAAATCCTTACTACATTGCTAGTTTCCTAAATGTGCCAGAAAAAACTGGGAGGAATCTAAACTTAATCATATGGCATCTCTAAGAGACAGAAATGCTCCATCCTCTCTGTTTGAGATCCAAAAAGTAACTGAGTACTGCTCTTTCTACTTAGACAAAGAAAAAGAGCAGTAATATGCAAATTATTACTATGTGACTAAAAGCATGCTTCCAATAATTCTCACTGACCAATAGCTAATTGACACTTTGGAGATTACATCACCTTCTTGAACTGGTCAACATCAATACAATCAATTTAACCCTTGCCTGTCTGACATAGAACGAAGCTCGCTATACCCAACAGAATTAGAACTCATCGCCAGACTACAGAGATCAGATTCACTGAAGAAAATGGCAACTATATACTGGAGGGAAAGATAACCAGCTGAATACACTGGTTAAGAATGGCTTTGACTTTTAGTTACACTCTTCCATAGCAATTAAACTCTCATAGGTTATCAAAACAGTTTCAGGCAGGTAGCTGGTGGGCCTGTAGTAGAAGAACAAAATGTAAGTTTGGAACCACCGGAAGGACATGTGATTTCCTAATGAGTTTTGGGTTGAGGCCGCGTAGACTTCCTGAGGATCCAGTGCTTTGGATCATTGTTTTTGAACCGTGGGAGGTGCCACAAAGAGGTGGATTCAAGTTTTTTGTGGTGCCCTATGTCCCCACGGATGGGATCTGTGATTTGTTGGTGACCCCACATAAGTGGTGAGTGAGTGGATGGTGAGTTTTGTGAGACCTCACCCCTCATCCCCCCTCCCGCCCCTTTCCTCATTCCCTCTGGGTCTGGTTGTGGCCCAGAACTACGTTTCCCAGAAAGCCTTGCGAGGAGGAGGAGGAGTGCGGTCGCCCTCGGTGGGAAGGGGGGAGAGGCTTTGTCCCCGAGGGTGGGGGGAGGAGGAAGGGGGTCTTGGGGGGACGACCATGGCGGGAGGAGGGGGCTCCTGCGCGCCTGCGGGGAAGGTGAGCGGAAGGTTTTCCTGAGGCGGGGTCTGGGGGGCGAGAGGAGGGGGGAGGGGGAAGAGGGGAAACATCCCTGCCTCGGGGGGCGAAAGGGCCGCAATGGAGGGAGGGAGGGGGCTCACAGCGCTCCTGCAGGGTGGAGCTGGCCCGGAGAGGGAGGGGGGGTTAGGCTCCTATGGCCTCAACTTTTCCTAGCAAAATTCACCATACGTGGGAAAAGAGACCCTTCTTGTGCACTGCCACTTCCAACAGGGACCTTGTTCGGTGTTTGGCATCTTTTGTAACCATTGTGGAGTGAGGGGCCATCTGTAAAACATCCTGTACCAGTTTTCACGTATGTCTGGTTCTCGGGTACAGAGTGATCCTCATTGTGCCATGGGAATAATTTCTCCCAAGATTTTGCATCTATTTGCTGATATTTCAAAAGTAGCTTGTAGATTCGACCAAGCAAATTGTCTTGATGTTTCACTATAATGGTTTCAAATTCCGTTTGTGCCCTAAGTGCACCCGTTTTGAAACCATCTTCCTGAAGTCTTGCTCTTAACTGTAGGTGTGTTAACCGATTTAGGTCCTTATTTTCTTTTTTCAAGCTAGATAATTGCTTAATCTCTCCAGATTTGCTGACAAAGTCTTGATAGGTCAGATACTTGTTGCATTTCCAGATAGATGGATCGTAGTAGGCTTCAAGCAGGGACCTAAGTATGGAGGGAAATGGACTAATCCTTTTTTCTTTTCTTTTTTGGTAACTGTTCCAGACTTTTAAAAGATCAGGTTTCATATTGCAGCCTTGTTGACACGATGATGATGAAAAAAGATCTTTATGTGTTTCTGAGGACGAAAGTAGTCTGTGAAAGCCGACTGTGATGTCAACTTTTTCTAATGTTGGATTTCTGTCCCCCTTTGTCTCTGTATGTCCTTTTTTTTAGTTGCTGGGTTTAGAGTTTTATCCCCTTCTGTTATTTTTCTTCTTTTGAAAAAAGAACACAATTTTTCTTGCCATCGGTTTGAGGTATTGCATTATTTTACTCAATAGACTGGTCGATGGGGCTCTTCTTTCACTCTTCAGCGCTCAGAGACAAGTATAGAAGATCAACTGGGCCATATTTTCCTCTTTCAGAGATCACCAGTGTCCTTTGAGGAGGTAGCCGTGTTCTTTATGGAGGAGGAATGGGTTCTGCTGGATCCCAGCCAAAGAAAGCTCTACTGGAAAGTGATGGAGGAAAATTACAAGACCGTGGGCTCCGTGGGTAAGGATCTTTTCCTCTTTGCCATGAAGGTGGAAGGGAACGGAGAGGCTGGCATCCTCCTTTGGCCCTCTTGAATTTCAGAACATACCTCTGTTTGCCACGGAAGAAAGAACAGAGCTCCCACAACTGGGGATGAATGTATTGATGCCAATACATTGATGCTGTGAAGAGAAGTATGTCAATGAGGAGGGCTCTGATTGGGATAGTCGATATCCAGTTAGGTTCCTGCTAGCAAATCCTGGCGGCCCCTGTTTTCTTCTTTTGCCTTTCTACTTTGACATGGAGTGGGTCTCCCACAGTCCTTTGTTTGAGTGACTGAGTCTAACGGGAGGAGGCGAGAAATGGCCTTGTCGATTTGATTGGACCAGAGGAGGGAGGGGCCTTGGCTGAGTGGCAGAGCTCCTTTTCCTTGTAATGTTCTGCTCTTCCATGTCCTGTTCAGAACAGGGCCCAGTCAGAGCCAAGCCGGGCACGGGGAGGGGCTGTGGCTCATTGGTGGAGCCTCTGCTTGGCATGCAGACGGTCCCAGGTTCAATCCCCGGCATCTGCAGTTAAAGTTACCAGGCAAGTAGGTGACCTCTACCTGAGACCCAGGAGAGCCGCTGCTGATCTGAGCAGAAAATACTGACTTTGGTGGACCAAGGGTCTGATTCAGTAGAACGCAGCTTCATGTGTTCATGCATGTTTCCCCTTTACTGTAGAAGATCAGGGAATCTAAGAGAATTAATGGAGACCAAGATGGATGGTGGAGGGGGGATCCCTTCTCTCCTCCCTGCTGTGCAGTTCAGAGAATATGCCTGTGGAAGTTGGAAGAACGAAAAAGTGAGCTTTGGCCTTCTTTGCCCCCACCCCAGACAGGAAATCTCCTGCCTTACTGAAACTTGGTGGGATGAGACTCACAATTGGAATATTAGGATTAAGGAGTACAACTTGTTTAAAAGGAATAGACAAATAAGGGAAGAGGAGTAACATTATACGTCAAGGATGTATATAGTGGTGAGAAAATACATGAATCAGCAGGGAAGGTTGGTTCATATTCTCTGGGTAAAAGTAAAAGAAATAAGATAGATAGATAGATAGATAGATAGATAGATAGATAGATAGATAGATAGATAGATAGATAGATAGATAATTTATTTACGGCCCTTAGCCAGATAAAACAGAATACATGGGCAAACAAAGAATTACAGTCCTAGTCTTATAACACTTAAAAAGAAAGTCACAACCGGGACACATCTGACAATTGCGCTAAGAGGCTGTACTATGGCGTCGAATTTTCATTGCTGCCATGCAAAATTTCACAACCTGAAGAGTGATCATCCCCTTGTAGGAGCATCTCAATCCTTTCTCCTGCCCTGTCAGGTCCCATTCTCGATAAGAGGGGCTCAATAAACTTCAAACGGGGTAATGTATAAAATTGCAGTTCAGGAGGACATGCTCAACAGTTTCTAAGTCCCCTGATTTGCAAGGGCAAAATCTCTCCTCCCAGGGTGTCTTCTTAAATTTCCCCTCTAGCATTGCAGAAGTTAAGGCTGCACATCTGGCCAGGGTAAAGGCCCCTCTATAATTGTTTATCTCTAAATAGTGGAGATAGGCTGCTGGTGCAAGGATGTATTTGGAATGGAGGGGTGCCATGAATAGAGGCGCCCTTGCTAAATCTGCTCTTCTCTCAATGTCTTTAATCCTTTGGGATATAATTAACTTAGCTTGTTCCCACCCTAACTGAAGTAGTGCTAGAGGTGTAAAACCCAAGTTATTTAATTTGTCTTCTATGGCTATCTCCCATTTTGACCTAAAGGTGTCACAAAGGATCAGTGGGAGAAGACCATTAGGGTTGAAATTAATTTTTAGCCAGAGATAAATTGAGGACAGGACAATCCTTGCCTCCACCTTCACCATCCCAGTTTCTAAATGGATCAGAGCATTTGGAACACATCTTGGCAATTGCAGGGCAGCTCTAAGAAACTTGGATTGCACACGCTCAATGGGAGTAAGAAGAGAGGGTGAAGAATCGAGTTGTGTTCCAGGTAGCATTTGTGCTAGGGTTTTCGCCTGATAAAGTTTAAGTGCTGTTGGAATGTAATGTGCCCCTTTGGTCCGGAGGAAATTGATTATTAATTGAGCTGATCTTTCCCCAAAATTGGCTACATGGGTATTATGGGCCAACTTGGAGCCAGATGCCTGGATTGTCGTTCCGAGATATTTATATCAGGTTACCTATTCCAGCCTGTGGCCATTAATGCTCCACCTCCTATATTTAGGACGTCTACCAAAGGCCATGACTTTTGTTTTATCGTAGTTGATCATCAAGCGTTCTTTCTCGCAAAACGTTGCCACTCTCATAAGCGCCCTCCTTAGACCAACTGGGGTTCTTGAAAGAATTACCACGTCATCGGCGTAGAGCAGTATATGTATATGCCTGTCTGCCAGTTTAGGAGGATGCAAATCTGGTGCTTTCAACGAACTAACTAGATTGTTTATATAGTAGGCCAAAAGCTGGGGGGGGGCGAGAAGACAACCCTGCCTAACTCCTCTATAGGTGTTTATGGGGGCAGTAAGATGTCCTCCTCTATTACACCTGACTCTCAGTGCTGTATGTTCGTGTAGGGCTCGCAGCAGCATCAGGAGCCTTTTGTCTATGTTTGTGGCTTCAAGCTTGTCCCAAAGTAAAGGTCTGGAGATCGAATCAAATGCTGCCCTGAAATCAGTGAATGAATCAATGAAGAGAAATGTGTCAATGAGGAGGGCTCTGATTGGGAAAGACAGTCGATATCCCGTTAGGTTCCTGCTAGCAAATCCTGGCAGCCCCTGTTTTCTTCTTTTGCCTTTCTACTTTGACATGGAGTGGCTCTCCCACAGTCCTTTGTTTGAGTGACTGAGTCTAACGGGAGGAGGCGAGGAATGGCCTTGTTGATTTGACTGGACCAGAGGAGGGAGGGGCCTTTGCTGAGTGGCAGAGCTCCTTTTCCTTGTAATGTTCTGCTCTTCCATGTCCTGTTCAGAGCAGGGCCCAGTGAGAGCCAATCTGGGCACGGGGAGGGGCTGTGGCTGCTTGGCATGCAGAAGGTCCCAGGTTCAATCCCCGGCATCTGCAGTTAAAGTTACCAGGCAAGTAGGTGAACTCTACCTGAGACTCAGGAGAGCCTCTACCTGAGACCCTAGAGAGCCGCTGCTGGTCTGAGTAGACAGTACTGACTGTGGTGGACCAAGGGTCTGATTCAATATAATGCAGTTTCATGTGTTCACGCATGTTTCCCCTTTACTGTAGAACATCAGGGAATCTAAGAGAATTAGTGGAGACCAAGATGGATGGTGGAGGGGGGATCCTTTCTCTCCTCCCTGTTGTGCAGTTCAGGGAATATGCCTGTAGAAGTTTGGAAGAACAAGGAAGTGAGCTTTGGCCTTCTTTGCCCCCACCCCAGACAGGAAATCTCCTACCTTACTGAAACTTGGTGGGATGAGACTCACAACTGGAATATTAGGGTTGAGAGGTACAATTTAGGGATAGACAAATAAGGAAGGGGGAAGGAGTAGCCTTATAGGTCAAGGATGTATATAATGGTGAGAAAATACATGAATCAGAGCTTAGAAGGTTAGTAGATATTCTCTGATTAAAAGTAAAAGGAATAAGAAATAATAGTGATATTATGGTAGGGGTCTGTTATAGACCGCCAGGCGAAGGACTCTTAGACCAGATGACAAAATTTGCAAAGAGATGGGACATAGAGGTCATGGGAGATTTCAGTTCTTTATTTATTTCTCACAGGGACTCAAGGCAGATTCCACATAGTGATCCACTGCAGTCACAAAAAATGGAACATTCAGTAGCCCAGAGGCACTAAGATTTTAGAAGTCTGGAACCACCAGGAAGAGCTGAAGCATAGCTTAAGTCTTCACCTGGCACACTGAGTGGTACAGAAATCACTTAAATAGGACCCTGCTTACCATAAGCTAAACAGAGCAGTATAGACCACAGTCCCTAACCATTTATCCAGAGCTAGTTCAGAAAGGAATTTTCCTCCAGACCATATTGGCCCAGGGATCCTGGAGGTTTCTTGCCTTCCTCTGGGCACAGAGTAAGGGCACTTTCACACAGCCTGAAGAATGCACTTTCAGTCCACTTTCAATGCACTTTGACGGTGGGTTTTACTGTGCGAACAGGCAAAATCCACTTGCAAATGATTGTTAAGGTGCACTGAAAGTGGATTGAAAGTGCATTATGTGGGCTGTGTGAAAATGCCCATTGACTCTAATGTGGGAATGATGGGGGAGGCTAGAGTGGTAGATTTCCTGCATTGCACAAGAGGCTGTACTACATGAGCCTGGAGGTCCCTTCCACCCTTATGTTCCTACATTCCTACCCTCCTTCCCCTGGAAAAAAAGCATGACTTTTGTTTATTCCGTTCCAATCAGTAAAAAATCAACTCCCACAGTCCAGTTGTCCATCTAGTCCAGCATCCTGTTCATACAGTGGCTGCGCTGGAGAGTCAGACATACTCACTAGAGAGTCCAAGCACTGCTCCTGAAGCTGCTTCCTGGCACTGGTGTTGTGGGGTTTACTGCCTCTGAATATGGAGGTTCACTTCAGTCACTATGGCTAGTAGTCCTTTATAAATGCAGTCTTGGGCTGCATCAACAGAAGTAGAGTGTCCGGATCACGCAAAGTGATGCTATCACTTTACTCTGCTCTGGTTAGACCTCACCTAGAGTACTGTGTTCAGTTTGGGGCACCGCAGTTTAAGAAAGATGTAGACAAGCTGGAACGTGTCCAGAGGAGGGCAACAAAGATGGTGAGGGGTCTGGAGACCCAGTCCTATGCAGAAAGGTTGAAGGAGTTGGGTATGTTTAGCCTGAAGAGGAGAAGACTGAGAGGGGATATGATAACCATCTTCAAGTCCCTTCTCTCCTCCCTGTTGTGCAGTTCAGGGAATATGCCTGTGGAAGTTTGGAAGAACGAGGAAGTGAGCTTTGGCCTTCTTTGCCCCCACCCCAGACAGGAAATCTCCTACCTTACTGAAACCTGGTGGGATGAGACTCACAACTGGAATTTAGGGATAGACAAATAAGGAAGGGGGGAGGAGTAGCCTTATAGGTCAAGGATGTATTGACCTCCCCACAGGGAGCTGTCATATAGAGGAGGGTGCCGAGTTGTTTTCTGTTGCCCCAGAAGGTTAGAGCAGAACCAACAGGTTGAAATTAAATCAAAAGAGTTTCCATCTAGACATTAGGAAGAATTTTCTAACAGTTAGAGTGGTTCCTCAGTGGAACAGGCTTCCTTGGGAGGTGGTAAGCTCTCCTTCCCTGGAGGTTTTTAAGACATTAAGCAAATGATGAGAGGGAGGGCATCTTGGCTATCTTCTGGGCATGGAGTAGGGGTCACTGGGGGTGTGGTGGGTAGTTTTGAATTTCCTGCATTGTGCAGGGGTTGGACTAGATGACCCTGGTGGTCCCTTCCAACTTTATGATTCTATGATTAATTTGCTACAGGTCTGACCTGCTTATGCCCCTTGTCAACCCCATAGCTCACTTTGCTCCTATATTTTGTGATAATTTCTGCCTGCCGCAAACAGGCAGTCTTCGGTTCCATTGCAAATACCAGAGGTCATTTGTCCATTTCTACATCATATTGCTCCCCAATGGGTACCCAAAGCACCTTATGTCCTTCTTTCCTCCTCCAATTTATCCTCACAACAACTTCAAAAAGGATGTGGACAGAATGGGGCTGGTGCAAAGGAAAAGTGTGAGGATGATCAGGGGCCTGGAGACCAAGCCCTAGGAAGAAAGGCTGACAGATTTGGCAATGATCAGTCTGGAGAAGAGGCTGAGGGGGAACATGATTGCTCTTTTCAAGTATTTGAAAAAAAGAGAGCAGGGAGCTATTCCTTTTGGTAGCAGAGGGTAGGACTCGCCATAATGGGTTTAAACTACAAGAGGATGGACACTTGTCAGGGGTGCTTTAGGCTGATCCTGCATTGAGCAGGGGGTTGGACTAGATGGCCTCTGTGTCCCCTTCCAGCTCTGTGATTTTATGATTCTATCGTCCGAGGTCTGGCCGAGAGGGTACGCCTGGCCCGAGGTCACCCAGGAAGTGCCCAGGAAGAGTCCTGGGTATTGGAAGCTGGGTCTCTTAGGTCCTAGATAGACACTCTAACCACTACACCACACTGGCTCTGTTAGCTCAGGGAAGCTCCCTTTGTTTTTTACAGGGAGATAATTTCCACCTTCCCTGCCTGTGCTTCCGTTCTCCTCTACAGGGACACAGGCTAGCTTATTCTGTTCTCCCTCCTCCTTTACACCTTACAACTGTTTGAAGTAACAATGAGTAGTGTGTAAAGGAACTGAGAAGGAGACCTAACAGGGGCGGGCAAGTTGTTAGCTAGATACAGCTGTAAGGTTAGAGACCCTTCCATTCTTTTGTGTCACCTCTTGTCTGTCCTTAGACTGATAATCTCAGGTCTATTTCTGCCTTCTCGGAAGTAACTTCTCTATCCCTCTTCAGCCAGTTGGACAGCTAGGGGCAACACTGTTTCTCAGCTTTCCTATCTAAAGAAGTGAGCTGTGACTCATTAAAGCTCAACCCCTGCCAGAAAGTTTGTTAGTCTTGAAGTTGCTACTGGACTCTTGCTCTTTTCTACTGCTACAGAAAGACTAACATAGCTACCCATCATGAGGTTTCCTATCTGAAGTGTAGTTTCCGAATAAACATTTAACTTTATCTTTAATCAGCGAGTCTGCCTCTTTTCTGCGTTCTTAGCACTCTGCCAGCAACAACAACCCTAAGAGGCAGGTCTGGCTGAGACCAAAAGTCAGGCAGCAACCTTCAGTGGCAGATTGGAGATTCGAACCCAGAGCTTCATGATCCTAATCGGACATTCCAATGACATTCCACAGGCAAGCTGTGCCAGGTCAAGGAAAAGACTGAACCTCCCGCCCTGTGTTTTTTCACAGAGTTCATCTTTCCCACCCTCATGTCTCTGCTACTCACACTTTCCTGGCTTCTCATGAGTAAACCTTTGTTTCTATTTCAAAGAACAGAGTGATGGAGTAGAGTGAATCTGTGGCAGGATGGTCTGATCCAATTCCTTTCTGGCACTGAGAGTCGCATCATCATCATCCTGAGGCAGGTGGCCAGTTTTGAGACACCTGAGTTCTGTCTTCCACCATCAATCATGGGTTCCAAGGCAAGAAGCACATGGCTGGAGGTGGGATCTGGGGATTAGGATTCCTTACATGTTTGGAAAGGCTTTTTGGGGGGAAACCTCATTTTCCACTGTATTCCTGGTTCCACATTATTTCCTTTTTGTTATTGTGTGGTATGAACCTTCCCCTTAGTGACAAGATGTTCTTAGGGTAGCAAAAGGAAAAGCTTTGGGTCTCTTTTGTGAGGCAGGTTTTGTATTGAGCCCGAAGAGTACACAGATCACTGAAACAGGGGGGTTTCAGAAAACAGCAAAGATTTATTTATTGATGTACATACGAAGCTGCCCCACATACGAAGCTGCCCCACATATGAAGCTGCCCCACAAATGAACAACAAAACCTTCTCTTCCACATTCCCAGGTGCTTTGGGCTTTTTCATTCCATTTGTGTCTTGTTGCAGGAAACTACATTTCCCAGAAGGCCTTGCAAGCACCAGAGAGGTCAACCCTGTCTGTTGTCGATGTCCAAGTAGCAGTTTTTCCTGGAGTTGGAGAAGGAAAAATTTGCAATATGGAACCCCAGAGGGCCTCTCTTCTCTCTTGTTTCCCCTGGCTGAAGGGAGAATTTGACTCTTGCACGTCTGTAGGAAAGGTGAGTTCAGGATTTCCTCAACAGCTCTTGAGTAAGAATAGGAGACGGAGAGAAATCGCTTGTGAACAGAAGTGAAAGTAGAAGAGGTGGCCGGATGGAGCATAGAAGGGGACTCTATGTTTTCACTCTCTTGAACATGTTCCAGGCAACCAGCCAGGCATTTATTTTATTATTAAAACTTAGGTGAACTCCTGGTCACATGCAGCAGGGTTCATTGTCTTACCTTACTGGGTCCCCATTCTCATTGTTGTTTTTTGCGAGCTCCAAAAGCTACTCCCAAGGAGGCATTTGGCCATATTTTGCGCCTTTAAAAACCTTCTGTTGCTCCCTTTGGAGTGTGATTCCCATGAGCGACATCCTCAAGGTGGTCTCTGACTCAGCAGCTGGTCTGAAGTCAAGTCGGTCTTTATTACGACCCACAGGCCATTCAGAAGCAGAGTGAAACTTCTGCTCAGAGAACAGAGATTCCAATAAATCAAGTGTGCCTGTTCATAAAATCTACCTTGGAAAATCACGTGAGCCGGTGTCTCTATGAGGTTAACAGAGCAAGGACAACATTTACAATTAGGCAGAAGTTTTGGTACCTTCCTGTCAGGCATGCTGATCGCAGTACGTTAAATGTACTCAGTGTCAATGCGTGGTGATATCTTGGAACTCTTAGTATAGATAGGTAACATGCATACTGATGTGTGATCATTGGAGCTAAGTTAAATAGTAGACGACAACACACACTGGAAATCAAAATCCTTTATATGGTCATTAACCGCTAAACTAGCTTTACTTAACCACATGGATTGTAACAAGGGAGGGGAAAGATGGAAAGTGATCAATTTCTTGTCTATTGGGTTGAGCTGAATTGGAGCCACCATGGTGTAGTGGTTAAGAGCGGTGGTTTGGAGCGGTGGACACTGACCTGGAGAACCAGGTTTGATTCCCCACTCCTCCACATGAGTGGTGGATGCTAATCTGGTGAACTGGATTAGTTTCCCCACTCGTACACATGAAGCCAGCTGGGTGACCTTGGGCTAGTCACACTCTCTCAGCCTCACGTAGCTCACAGGGTGTCTGTTGTGGGGAGGGGAAGGGAAGGTGATTGTAAGCGGGTTTGATTCTCCCTTGTGGGAGAGAAAGTCGGCATATAAAACAACTCTTCTTCCCTTTCAGGGATCGCCAGTGTCCTTTGAGGAGGTAGCTGTGTTCTTTACGGAGGAGGAATGGGCTCTGCTGGATCCAGGCCAAAGAAAACTCTTCTGGGAAGTTACAGATGAAATTTACGAGACTGTTGCCTCTCTGGGTAAGGATTATTTCTCTTTTATTATGCACACACAAGAGAAAGGAGGGGATTGCATTTTGCTTTGACACTCTTGAATTTCAGGAGACAATTCCCTTTGCCACAGAGGGAGGAATGGAACTCCCGCACCTGGGGATGTTACAGCATGAGAAAAGGAAAGCACTAAATATTTGAATGCTGTTCTGTATGTCAGGGAATATCTCTTTGGAAGCTTGGAAGTACGAGGAGATGCACTTTGGCCCCCTGGCCCCTCCTTTGCCCACCCAGCCCCGGATAGGTACCTTCCTACCTTCCTTCCGCTGGAAAAAAAAATTGTGGCTTCTGTTTATTCAGCTGAAATCTTTCAAGAATTGAGTCCCGTTTCTCTTCTTTAAGAATACAAGAGAAGTGTTGTGGATCACTCCAGTTGTCCATCTAGTCCAGTGTCCTGTTTCACACAGTGGCTGATCAGCTGCCCTGGAGAGCCAAAAGACAGGGCACAGAGGCCGTGTTCTTTTCCTGATGTTGCCTGCTGGTGCTGCTACCCATGGGTTTGTGTGTGTTAAGTGCCGTCAAGTCTTTTCCGACTCATGGTGACCCTATGAACCAATGTCCTCCAAAAAGTCCTATCATTAACAGCCTTTCTGTGGTCTCGCTAACTAAGGGCTGTGGCTTCCTTGATTGAGTCGATCCATTTCATGTTGGCTCTTCTACTTTTCCTAGCATTATTGTCTTTCCCAGTGATCCTTGTCTTCTCATATTGTGACCAAAGTACAATAGCCTCAGTTTAGTTATTTTAGCTTCTGGTGACAGTTCAGGCTTGATTCGATCTAGAACAGTGGTTCTCAACCTTTTTTGAGCCGCGACCCCCTTTTACAATTGCCAAGTAACCTGCGACCCTCATCACATTTGCATAAATTTGCATAAATTTGCATAAATTACATTTGCAATAGGATAAACACATTTTTTTGGCAGTCCGGGGTATCCATATATATAATTGCTTTAAATTTTAAAGTTTAAAACAAACAAGCAAACGGTACTACCACCTGTTGCGCAGCGGCTATGACTGTGTGGCGCGGCAACCTTTCCTGGCATGGAGGAAAGAGTGCCTCTGAGCATGCACTGGGTTCCTTGTCCTCCCCTCTCTCCCCAAAAACTCTTCCAAGCAGGCCGGGGTTCTCGCGAGGAAACCCCCTCTCTTGTGACTGGGTCACTGCTTGTGCACAGAACTGCAGTTATCCCTCAAAGCGGAGCTCCGTTTAATCACCTCACAAGAGCGAAGGGCCAGGAAAGAGCCGAGGGCCGCTTATCCCGCTCGGACTTTTCGTGCCTTTTTCTCCCCTCCACCAGTCACCACTCCTCTGCGCCTCACCGAACCTGCGCGCTCGAGGGGGAAATCCCGAACTGCGCATGCACCTCAACTCTCTCCCCCTTGGCCTTGCCAGAGCGGAACTGATGACCCAGGGCAGAGCGGAACTGATGACTCAGGGCAGAAAAGCGAAGCCACACTACAGACATACGCACTTGGATTCCAGGCTGAAGCTCCCGCCCCACCCGAGCGCGGCTAAAAGTAAAAACAATGTGGCTGTAGCGGCCTCAAGGGGGACCCCCCTCTTCTTTTCCGAGACCTGAACTGGCCGAGCCAGGGGAGCTTCCTCGGCCTCCCACACATCCTGCCGCATCATCCGCCCAGCGCAGGTGCAACCGCGCCCAGGGCTGGCCCACCCGCCTCTCAGCTGGGCAGCAGGACTACAGCTGGTGTGCTGCAGCACACCGCCGCGTCTCTGCAGCTTGGCTCCTTCTGGCTGTCAGTCGGCCAGTTCCTCTCCTCTCTGCTTGGGGTCTTCCCTGCCCTCGCGGACGGATCAGGGTTACAGGGCGTCTGGGTTAGTCCTGGACAGCCCGGGATGGGGGCTGTCCCAGGACAGTGGCGGCGACCCCCCAGAAAACACTTCGCGACCCCCTTGGGGGTCCCGACCCCCAGGTTGAAAACCACTGATCTAGAACCCATTGATTTATCTTTTTTGCTGTCCACGGTATCCATAAAACTCTCCTCCAACGCCACATTTCAAAGGAATCTACTTTCTTCCTGTCGGCTTTTTTCATTGTCCATACATAGGGGGTTACCACACTTTGTATTCCCAGCAATGTATTAAGAGTTTGAAAATGTTATAAAAAACATCGCTTTAAAAGAGTTTTTGGATACCACGGCTTATAAATGGTTGGAAGACATCTTCACAGCTAAAGGGGCCAAACAAAGTGCGAACAGTATTTTTTATAACATTTTCAAACTCTTAATACATCGCTGGGAATACAAGTGCGGTAACAGCCATAGTAAAGGGGAATAGTATGGCATGAATTAACTTGATCTTGCTTGCCAGTGACACATCCTTAGAAATCTTTTCTAGCTTTTTCACGGCTGCCCCTCCCAGACTCAATCTCCTTCTGATTTCTTGGTTGCAGTCTCCCTTTGGGTTGATGGTAGAGACTGAGAATAGAAAGCCTTGAACAATTTGAATTTCCTCATCATCAACTTTAAAGTTGAGTAATTTCTCAGCAGTCATTACTTTTGTCTTCTTAATGTCCAGGTGTAGTCCTATTTCTGACCAGAGGTGTGAGGCAACCTGTGAGGCAACCTGCTGGCGTCAAGCTGGAGTTGCCAGGAAGAGGAATTATGTCTAACCAATCATTGAACGAATACAGGAACATCTGACCTAGCCCACCATCTAAATCTAATCCAGTTTTCCTTTTGATATGTTCTGCAAATAAATTGAAGAGGCAGGGAAATATAATACATCCTTGTGAGGCACGTTTGCCAATTGGGAACCATTCTGTTTCTCCATATTCTGTCCTCAGAGTAGCCTGTTGTCCAGAGTACAAGTCGCACGTCAAAACAATCAGATACTATGGCACACCCATTTCTTTTAAAACTAGCCATAGCTTTTCATGATCCATGCAGTCAAAAGCTTTGCTGTAATCTATGAAACGCAAGCCGATTTCCTTTTGAAATTCTCAATGTAAATTTGCAATATGATCTCTAGTGCTGCTTCCTTTTCTGAATCCAGCTTGAACATCAGGCATTTCTCATTCCATGTATAGTAACAGTCCTTGTTGTACGATTTTGAGCATCACTTTAATCGCATGAGAAATTAATGTGATTGTCCGATAGTTGCTGCTGTTTTTACTATTTTTGGAACTGGACAGTAAATTGACGTTTCCAGTCTTGAGGCCATTGTTTGTTTTCAACATTTGTTGGCATATTCTTGTTAAGATTTTGAATGGACTCTATTTATGTAGCTTGGAAGAGCTCTATTTGCTCCTGATTTGTTTCTCCCAGTCGCTCTCAGAGCAGCTTTCACTGCCTCTTCTAAAATCATAGGTTCTTCAAAAGATTTGAAGCGGGTCGTGCTGTTCAGATGACAGGCTCTTAGAATGTATCACTTACTGAGAAGTGAAGTTATCTTATTCAGCCAGTCATCGAGTAAGCAGGACTCAACAACTTTACCTACTTTTAAAAAGCAAGTCTTTTTATTGATATACTTCTAGTAAAATATGTGTAAACACAGATTATCAAGTCTTTAACACTTCTATAAAAACTCTTGTCAAAGTACAATGTATGTACTATATTTTTCGCTCCATAAGACGCACTTTTTTCCTCCTCAAAAGTGAGGGGAAATGTCTGTGCATCTTATGGAGTGAATGCCGGCTGGGCGCGTGCACGTCGGGATGGCGCGAGCCGGCATTCCCCGCCCCGACGGCCAGCTGGGAGGCGGATGGGGCCGCACAGAGCTGGCTGGTTTGCATGGCAGTAGACACGGCCTCCTGACTGAGACCCCCTTCCCCCCGGAGACCAGGTCTACCCATTGGTTTCTATGCGCATGGCCAGCATAGGGGGGGGAGAGAAGAAAGCGGCAGCCTGACTGTGCCCGGGAGAGGGGGGGCTGCGGGGAATGCGAGCCAGGCCCTCTCAGGGGCCAGGATCGCAAGGGAGAGGGGCAGTGGGGAAAGCGAGCCTGGCCTTCTCTGGGGCCAGGATCACTCGGGAGGGGGGCGGTGGGGGGCAGGCAGCGCCGCGTGGCTCAAAGCTTCCGCCGCGCAGCTGGGCAGTCCAGGGAAGGGGCGGCGGGCAGTCCAGGGAAGGGGCGGCGGGCAGTCCAGGGAAGGGGCGGGCTGCGCTGGATGGCTGGGAGGGGCCTCCTGCCCCCCAGCTGGCTGGCGGCGGCCCAGCCGGCTCCCGGGGCGGCCTGGCTCCACGCCCTGCTGCCGCTGTGCTGGGTGGCTGGGAGGGGCCTCACGCCCCCCAGCTGGCTGGCGGCTTTAAAGCCTGCTCCCGGGGCGCGTGGGCTCCGTGCTGGGCTGCCGCGACCGGGGGTCGGCCATGGCTCCCAGGGCCTCTTGGCAGCTTTGCCCTTCTCCCTGGGGGCCGGATTCACACACACATTCGCTCCATAAGACACACAGACATTTCCCCTCACTTTTGAGGAGGAAAAAAGTGCGTCTTAGGAGCGAAAAATAAGGTATGCCTCTGTTGATACACCCCATGACCATGTTAGCCTTTTTTGCTGCTGCATCACACTGGTGGCTCATATTGAGTTTACAATCCAGCCATACCGCAAGATCCTGTTCACGCACTCTGCTACCCAGAAGTGTATCCTCCATCCAGTATGCATGCTTCTCATTTTTAAAATATTGTCGAAGGCTTTCACGGTCAGAGTTCATTGGCTCTTGTAGGTCAGGGGTGGGGAACCTCAGGCCCGGGGACCGTATGCGGCCCCCGAGGACATTTTTTATGGCCCTCGGGAGCTGCTGCAGAGGCGGGGCACAGGCGGCCCTTCCAGAGGGTGTTCCTGGTGCCACGGCTTGCAGCAGCGCTGCAGCGCCCTTTGGACCTCCTCTCGCCGACTGTCGGCTGTTGAGCAGCGAGAGGGAGGGGGAAAGAGGCTGGCGGCTCCCGGCGGCAGAGCATGCATGCAGGAGCCGATCGGGCTTCGGGGGACCCTTTTGTGGACTCTGGGGAGGAGAGGGCATGGAGACTGGGGCCGGGTCGCGCTGGGCTCTGTGCGCCTCTGGGTGTGTGTGTGTGGGCAGGGGAGGCTGGGGCCCAGTCGCGCGGGGCCAGCAGGGGTGTGTGTGTGTGGGGGGAAGGCTTTTCTCTCTTTTCTTCCTCTTTTTCTGTCACTCTTCTTTCTCTCCCTCTTTCTCCCTCTTTTTCTGTCTCTTTCTTTGTCTCCCTCCGTCCTTTTCTTTGTCTCCCTTCGTCCTTTTCTTTCTTTCTCCCTCTCTCTCCATTTCTTTCTCCCTTTCTCTCCCTTTCTCCCTCCCTCCCTTTTCCTCTTTCTCTGTTTTCCTTCCTCCCTTGCCGATCGACTGTGGACTGTGCCCCCCTGGCACCTCGTTTGCTCGGGCCCACTGCTGGCTGCCCTTCCGCCTGGGAGGGGGGAGTGGGGGTACCCTGCAGGCCTTCTCTGTGTGGCCTCCCATGGGGTTGCCAACCTCCAGGTGGTGGCTGGAGACCTGGCAACCCTAGCCTCTTCCCCCCCACCGGGAGATCTACACCTGGTATGGCCCCTGAATGATGTCATAAATGTGCAAATGGCCCTTGGCAGGAAAAAGGTTCCCCACCCCTGTTTTAAGAAATATCTGTCTTATCTGTCCATGGTTCCAGCCTCCAGTTTGAAGTCTGTCCATATTTTTTCCTTTTCTTTAAACAAAAAAATATTTTCATTTTTCAGTTTCTGTCTCTCTTTTGCAGTTCCAGATATGAGGGAGATGGTGAGAGAAAAGGAATCAGCAAGGACGGTTGTGGAAAATAATGAAGATAAATGCTTGGAATGTGGAAAGTGCTTCTCTTACAATGGCAGCCTAACGATGCATCAAAGGGTTCACACAGGAGAAAGACCATATAAATGCCTGGAGTGTGGAAAGTTCTCTCAGAATGGCAACTTAACTAAGCATCAAAAGGTTCACACAGGGGAGAAGCCATATAAATGCCTGGAGTGTGGAAAGTGCTTCTCTTCCAGTAGCCACCTGACTGTACATCAGAAGGTTCACACAGGGGAGAAGCCATATAAATGCCTGGAGTGTGGAAAGTGCTTCTCTTGCAATAGTGTCCTAACTTCACATCAGAAGGTTCACACAGGGGAGAAGCCATATGAATGCCTGGAGTGTGGAAAGTGCTTTTCTTTGAATGGTAACCTAACTAAACATCAAAAGGTTCACACAGGGGAAAAGCCATATGAATGCCTGGAGTGTGGAAAGTGTTTCTCTTGCAATAGTATGCTAACCAGACATCAAAAGGTTCACAGAGGAGAGAAGCCATATGAATGCTTGGAATGTGGAAAGCGCTTTTCTCTAAATGGCTACCTGACTGTACATCAAAAGGTTCACACAGGGGAGAAGCCATATAAATGTTTGGAGTGTGAAAAGTGCTTTACTTGGAATAGCTACCTAACTCAACATCAAAGATTTCACAGAGGGGAGAAGCCATATAAATGCCTGGAGTGTGGAAAGTGCTTCTCTTCCAGTAGCCAACTGACTGTACATCAAAAGATTCACACAGGGGAGAAGCCATATAAATGCATGGAGTGTGGAAAGTGCTTCTCTAGCAATAGCGGCATAAGTTCACATCAAAGGATTCACACAGGGGAGAAGCCATATCAATGCCTGGAGTGTGTAAAGTGCTTCTCTCAGAATTCCCAGCTAACTACACATCAAAGGGTTCACACAGGGGAGAAGCCATATAAATGCATGGAGTGTGGAAGGTGCTTCCCTTACAATAGCGGCCTAACTCAACATCAAAGGGTTCACACAGGGGAGAAGCCATATAAATGCATGGAGTGTGGAAAGTGCTTCTCTTGCAAGGGCACCCTAACTACGCATCAAAAGGTTCACACAGGGGAGAAGCCATATAAATGCCTGGAGTGTGGAAAGTGCTTCTCTGAGAATGGCAGCCTAACTAGACATCAAAAGGTTCACACAGGTGAAAGATCATATAAATGCTTGGAGTGTGGAAAGTGCTTCCCGTACAATATGAGCCTAACTTCACATCAAAGGATTCACACAGGGGAAAAGCCATATAAATGCCTGGAGTGTGGAAAGTGCTTCTTTCAGAATTCCCAGCTAACTATACATCAAAGGGTTCACACAGGGGAGAAGCCATATAAATGCATAGAGTGTGGAAAGTGCTTCTCTTACAATAGCGGGCTAATTAACCATCAAAACATTCACACAGGGGAGAAGCCATATAAATGCCTGGAGTGTGGAAAGTGCTTCTCTTGCAATGGCACCCTAACTACGCATCAAAGGGTTCACACAGGAGAAAAGCCATATAAATGCCTGGAGTGTGGAAAGTGCTTCTCTGAAAAAGGCAGCCTAACTAGACATCAAAAGGTTCACACAGGAGAAGCCATATGAATGCTTCGAATGTGGAAAGCGCTTCTCCCTAAATGGCCACCTGACTGAACATCAAAAGGTTCACACAGGAGAAAAGCCATATAAATGCCTGGAGTGTGGAAAGTGCTTCTCTGAAAAAGGCAGCCTAACTAGACATCAAAAGGTTCACACAGGAGAAGCCATATGAATGCTTCGAATGTGGAAAGCGCTTCTCCCTAAATGGCCACCTGACTGAACATCAAAAGGTTCACACAGGAGAGAAGCCATATAAATGCTTGGAGTGTGGAAAGTGCTTCACTTCTAATGGTGAGCTAACTAAACATCAAAGATTTCACACAGGGGAGAAGCCATATAAATGCCTGGAGTGTGGACAGTGCTTCTATTCCAGTAGCCACCTGACTGTACATCAAAAGGTTCACACGGGAGAAACCATATACATGCTTGGAGTGTGGAAAGTTCTTCTCTTCCAATGGCCAACTGACTGTACATCAAAAGCTTCACACGGGAGAAACCATATAAATGCTTGGAGTGGAAAGTGCTTCCGTTACAATAGGAGCCTAACTTCACATCAAAAGGTTCACACGGGAAAAGCCATATAAATGCCTAGAGTATTGAAAGTGCTTCTCTCGCATTGATACCCTAACTACACATCTGAGGGTTCACAGGGGAGAAGCTACCTAAAATAGAGTGTGGTGTAAGTCTAGCCATCTTAATTCATCTCATAGCCACTGGGTGTGTAAGATTGTCGGTTTCATTGGTGACTGCTAAAGTTAAAGAAAAGGCTTCTGATAACAAAGTGTCGTTCTGCTAATGGGTTTTTAAATACCTTGCTTTGTGTTTTCTGTTTTTTATTTTATAATGTAATACCTGTTCTCTTAAGAAAAGCCCTTCTGGATCAGACCAAGGCCCACCAAGTCCAGCTGTCTGTTCACACAGTGGCCAATCGGGTGCCTCTGGGAAGCGCCCAAACAAGACAACTGCAGCAGCATTATCCTGCCTGTTTTCCATAGCACCTAATAGGCATGCTTCGTTGATACTGGAGAGATTAGGTGTGCATCATGACTAGTATCAATTTTGACTAGGAGCCATGGCTAGTTATATTCTCTATGAACATGTCCATTTCAGAAATAGCAAGGCTGACATCAGTATCTGACAAGACAGGTTCTAGATCTTGGGCATCTAGATGGAAAGTACCTGGAAAGTCCCTGACTGATGTCATTCAGGAAACCAGCTTGAACCAGTTTAGACCAAAGCTGATTCAAGGTCCAGCAATAGGTGCAGTGACTCAGCACTGACCTGATTGGTGTGTGGTAGCAAGGAACTGTATGTATATGAATAGCCCTGTAACCAATGTGTGGGAAAATATAGTGGATGGAAGAAGTGTTGGTGATTACTGTGAATCTGAATACTGTAAATAAATCAAGCACTGCTTTTATGTAGTAAGGATCTCTGGTGGTTTTTCCTGGGACTTCTGACTAATCTGCTAGCTCCTGCGACAGTCCACCCCCTCTTAAAGCTTTCCAGGTTGGTATGTCAGCTCTGAATCACCAGCTAAATCACCAGCTAAATCCCAGGGAAGAGCCGGCATAAGACAAAACATCAGTACAGAGAATAACATTGTGACCTTGAGGCTAACCACCTGGCCAGCCACTGAACAACAGGCTGGTGCCTGACATTCTGCCCCCTCTAAGGCCCCCCTCCCCCCATGTCTGGTGGGGAAGGACAATCCGGGTACAACGCATGGAACTGATGCACCAACCTGGGGGCGGAGATGTGGTGATGCGCAACCCACTCATCGTAAGCAGGGCCAAAATATTTCCACTGAACTAGAGTCCCCCCCTGTGGATACGGGAGTCAAGGATTTTGGACACCTCAAAATGTTCTTCCCACCCACCACACTAGACACCTCTGGGGGGACTTCGGAGTGCCACTCGGGCGAGGGGACATGTTTCAAAAGGCTAACATGGAAAACAGGATGGACCTTTCTCAGTGCCTTAGGGAGAGCGAGTTCCACCGTTACTGGATTGACAATTCTCGCTATGGGAAAAGGGCCAATGAATCTTTCACTGAGTTTCTTGCATGGACACAGGGACCGCAAGTTGTTGGTGGACAAGTACACTAAGTTCCCCACCTTGAGCTCCCACCCTGGAGAACGATGCTTATCGGCTTGGGCTTTGTATCTTTGTTTAGCATGTTCCAATTTTTTTTGCAACCATGGCCAAGTGGTTTGAATTGTGTGCTCCCACTCAGAAACGTCTGCACCTCCCTCCTCCCTCGAAACATCCACACTGCCCAGAGGGCCGAACTCTTTCCCATACACAATGCAAAACGGGCTGAAACCTGTAGACTGATGCACAGCATTGTTGTAGGCATATTCTGCAAAGGGTAAGAGATTCACCCAGTCATCTTGATGGTAGTTGACATAACACCGTAAATAACACTCAGACACAGCTTTTACCCGTTCGGTCTGCCCATCGGTCTGAGGGTGAAATGCACTTGACAGCCCCTGCTCTACCGCCACCAATTTGAGAAAAGCTCTCCAAAATTTGGCTACCTATTGAGGTCTGCGGTCGGAGACCACCTTACGCGGAAAAGAATGGTATTTGAAGACGTGACACAAATAAGCGGTCCAATTTTGGGGCGGAGGGCAAACCTGTTAAAGGAACCAAATGCACTTGCTTAGAAAATAGATCCGTTACCACCCACAGTACCGTTTCCCCTTTATTGAGAGGGAGATCAGTCATAAAATCCATTGCAATAACTTCCCATGGTCCTGAGGGAGTTTCTAGAGGCTGCAACAATCCGGGTGGTTTTCCCGGGGACCGTTTTGAATTGGCGCAGATGGGACAACTGCGAAAGAACAAGTGTAGTCTGGTCACATTTTCGGCCACCAAAACTCGCCGGAGGAGGTATAGTGTTTTAACAAACCCAAAATGTCCTGCAGTCTTTGCTCCATGCGCAAGGTGCAACACCTCCCTTTGGAGTACTTCTGGCACATATAGTCTGGCATTTTTAAGATAGAGTTCCCCGCGCTGGTCAAGATCTGTGGGGAGAGTACTGGCCGAACGCTCAGCTTGATAACCTTGGATTAAGGCGTCTTTGAAAGAAATGGGTAGTCCCTCTAGTAGAGGATCGCTCGGAGCTGGGTTAGAAAGTTCGAGAGGCTCCCTGGGTGAAGAGCTGGTGGGCGCTTCCCCCGACGGATTCGTCAGCGGTGTTGGGGAAGGGGGGTGAGCGTTTTCGGTGAGCTAGCAGGCGCTTCCGTGACTTCCAGGGAACGTTGTGTTTGAGCCCTGGTCTGCACGGCTAACGTGGGCAGTCCCCTCTGTTCTGGAGTGAAAAGAGACTCTGTGGGGCGTTCTAGTTTATTGGGATACTGGGGATGCCTGGACAAAGCATCTGCCAGCTGGTTTTGCTTCCCCGGGACATGTTTTATTACAAACTGAAATTTGGAAAAGAAATCCGCGCGCAGGGCCTGTACCCTAACCTCCTCCCGGACTAGTTGATGGAGTACTTCTCTGGCAGTAGCTGTTCCCGGTCTCCCTTCCTGGGATGACCTGTCATCCCCCCCTCCAGAGGAAGAGGTCAATCCAGCTGCTGCCGCCATGCAGAACTTAGGAAAGAGGCTCAAGCCCCATTCCTCACAAAAACAAATCAAACAAGAGAAAAGTTCTTGGTGGGTTTAGTGTTGCAATGTCAGCTCTGGATCACCAGCTAAATCCCACAAACGAACTCCTAGGCAGGTTTTCCATAGAAGGTTGTTTATTGAGAAATAGGCACAGTAGTAAGCAGAAAGTGACTTGGAAATAAGCAACGACACTAATGGGGAAATGCTGAGGGTGCAGGAAATATAAAGAAGAGCAAACTTTCAGAACAGCTCTGGGTTGCCACGGCAAACCCCCCCCCCCCGTTCCCTGTTCTCAGGGTCTTGTTCCCAGGGAAGAGCTGGTGTAAGACAAAACATCAGTACAGAGAATAACATTGTGACCTTGAGGCTAACCACCTGGCCAGCCACTGAACAACAGGCCGGTGCCTTCACCACATCCTGGGGCAGGGAGTTCCACAATTTGACCATGCGTTATGTGAAGAAATACTTCCTTTTATCTGTTTTGAATCTCTCACCCTCCAGCTTCAGCAGATGACCCCACGTTCTAGTATTACAAGAGAGGGAGAAAAGCTTCTCCCTGTCCACTCTCTCCAAACCATGCACAGTTTTATAGACCTCTATCATGTCTCCCCTTAATTGCCTTTCCAAGCTAAACAGCCCTAAGCTTTTATAACCGCTCCTCATAGGGCAGTTGCTCTAGCCTCTGGTCATTTTGGTTGCTCTTTTCTGCCCCTTGTCAAGCACTGCAATATCCTTTTTTAGGTGTGGTGACCAGAACTGTACACAGTATTCCAAGTGTGATCTCACCATAGATTTGTACAAGGGCAGTATGATAGCAGTAGTTTTTTCTCTATTCCTCGTCTAATTATGGCCAGTGTGGAATTTGCCTTTTTCACAGCAGCTGAGCCCTGGGCTAACATCTTCATTGAGCTATCCACTACCACTCCAAGATCCCTTTCTTGATGTGTCGTTGCCAGAACAGATTCTCAAGTAAAGTCTCCAGTCTTGTGTGGGAGGTGATGTACTCCAGGCATAAATCACCTGGATGAATGTTAATCAGTGTACGCTCAAGTAGTTTCAGAGCTAGAAGTGCAAATTTTCTGCCTTTCCCACCTCTATTCATATCTTCCCAAATCTAATCATCCTGATTACATTTTGCATCTTACTTCTGCATCCTGATTCATGTTGCCTTTTCTTTGTAACATGCCTCCCACCTTCTGATGGATAAGAGGGTTGATGGGTCTTCAATTTTATTTGTATCTGACTAAATGAACTGTGATCCACAGAGCTTCTGGAAATTGTTGTTAGTCCTTAAGGTGGTGCCAAACTTAAAAATATGATCTATTACTACAGAAAAATAGGCATGATGTACATCATGAAGGCTGCATGATGTAGCCTGATCTCAGAAGTTAAGTGGGGTCAGTAGTTGGAAAGGAGACTACCAAGGAAGACTCTGCAGAGGAAGGCCCTGGCAAACCACCTCTGCTTCTCACTTGCCTTAAAAACCACTTGCTGTGGCCACCATAAGTTAGCTTTGATTTGATGGCACTTTACACACACACACACACACACACACACACCTACAGACCAATGCACACAAACACACTACAGAGTGACATAGCTACCCACCTGAAACTTTTCATAACCTATGTAAATTCAATTGCTATACGATCAAGAGGTATCCTAGGACTCATGATATTATTAATCTTCTATGAACAAAGGTAAAAGGTAAAGGTAGTCCCCTGTGCAAGCACCGCGTCATTCCTGACCCATGGGGTGATGTCACATCCCGATACTAGGCAGACTTCGTTTACGGCAGTGGTTTGCCATTGCCTTCCCCAGTCATCTTCCCTTTCCCCCCAGCAAGCTGGGAGCCAGCGTGGTGTAGTGGTTAAGAGCAGTGGTTTGGAGCGGTGGAGTCTGATCTGGAGAACCGGGTTTGATTCCCCACTCCTCCACATGAGCAATGGAGGCTAATCTGGTGAACTGGATTTGTTTCCCCACTCCTACACATAGCCAGCTGGGTGACCTTGAGCAAGTCACATTCTCTCAGCTTCACCTACCTCACAGGGTGTCTGTTGTGGGGAGGGGAAGGGAAGGTGATTGTAAGCTGGTTTGAGTCTCCCTTAAGTAGTAGAGAAAGTCGGAATATAAAAACCAGCTCTTCTTCTACTACTCATTTGACCGACCTCGGAAGGGTGGAAGGCTGAGTCAACCTTGAGCCGGCTACTTGAAACTGACTCCCGTCGCGATCGAACTTGCATCGTGAGCAGAGCTTTGAATGCAGAACTGCAGCTTACCACTCTGCACAATGGGGCTGTATACTACAGAATATGAACAAAAGTCTGTATTTTTCCACCAAGCTCCAGAGCAAAAGCATTTTCCTTTTCTTGCATTGAGAAATGAGATTAAGCACCCAGAGTCATTCAAGGGCAACAGAAAACAACTTGGAAATATTTATATACAACATTTATATCCTGTCTTTCTGCCCACTCGGGGCCACGCAATTTGGGTCTAGTATTTACCGGTAGTCCTTTCAAGAGTGTTTGTGTGCCCAGAATTTTTGTGAGGGCAAAATATTTCCCATATTCAATCTATGTAAAAGATCATTGTCCCAAGATGAGGAGGAGGAAGAAGAGGAATTAGTTTTTATATGCTGACTTTCTCTACCACTTAAGGAAGAAACAAACTGGCTTACAATCACCTTCCCCTCCCCACAACCGACACCCTGTGAAGTAGGTGGGGCTGAGAGAGCTCTTAAGAGAACTTACTAGCCCATGGTCACCCAGGTGGCTTTTTAATGTGGAGGAGTGGGGAAACCATCCTGGTTCACCAGATTAGCGTCCACCACTCCAATCCACTGCTCTTAACCACTACACCACACAGTCTCTTCATACACAAAATGAACTGTGGCCAATAAGCACCAAGTTGAAAACAAAAGGTAGTGGGGAAAAGGAGAAATTGCAGGGTAGCAACAGTAGATGTTTCAGAGATTTCCAGTGACTAAGGGGCAAGTCCTGTCTTTTTTCCAGGGGCAGGAAGGTAAGGGGGTTCCTTGCAAATGTCCAAGTAGGAGCATTCACTAAGAGCAAGATGGATGGGAGATGAGCAGACCTGGTAACTATTATTTTTATTTTTCAAATTTATAGTCCACCCTTCGTCTCCAGCGAGCCAGGCTCAGGGCGGATAACAACAATTAAAAACATAAATATCCAATATATAAAATCATCACTATAATTAAAACCATAATCTCAATAAAACATGGCCATAAATATACCTAGGAGCCACAACAAAATATATATCAGCAAATCAGCCCCCCACAGATTTCAAGAGTGGGGGACAGGATGGGGAGGCAGGAAAGATGGAACTACAAGCTTTAAAGGAAATTCACCACATAATCTATAAATAAGATGCCCTGAACCTGGCCTTTGGGCCGGGGAGGGTGGGGTAAAAGTGTGATGAATTAAATAAATCTTGTTTGTTGTTTTATTCAGCTTTGTGGTTCAGTGATTTCTTTATGCTCAATATAAAATGTACCTCCCAGCAGCGACCAAGAGGGAAGGCTCATATCACAAAACCAAGCAGGTTCCCTAAACTGATCAGAGATACAATTTTCTCGCTGTCAAGAAAGTGCCTTCTTTGGTTACAAGGATCAGTGAAGGTATTCCAATCCCTCAATACCTGCAAATCAGCAGCCTGCTTGTCACAAGATTGCAGAAAGGAGAGCTTAACATGAAATTGACAACTATTTCTAAAATAAAATAATCTTTGTTGATCCTGTGTAACATGCTGTGTGCACTTGTCTGGGGTTCTTCTCAAGGCTGATTTGATGGTTTGTTGAAGTATAAAAGTTGGGGGGGTGTAAAGTGCTGTAGAGTCACAGCCAACTTACCGCGAATCCAGCAATGGGCTTTCAAGGCAAGTGAGAATTAGAGGTGATTTGCCATTTGCCTTCCTCTGCAGAGTCTTCCTTGGTGGTCTCCCTTCCGAGATCTGATGAGATCGGGTTATACCATGCCACCTTCCCCCCCCAGTATAATAATAGATATTCTATACCTCTGAACTAAGTTGATAATACTGCATAACCCTGAGGAATTTATCTATTGTGCCTGTTTTATGTTAGATGTAAACAGTTTCTTCTGCAAAATAAATAAAATTTTAAAAGGATCTGTCACCGTATGTAAACTGTTTGAGTCCATTGCAAATAGCTATTCTGTGCCAGAACGGTCCCTTCATTTCTGACACCGCAAGCCTTCCTGACATCCTGAAACAAGTGGCCAATTTTGAGGCTCCGAGCTTTAGTTTCTGACGAGTTATGTCTGCTTCAGACAACCATAGGTTCCAATGCAAAAAACAACCCATGGGTGGGGGGACGGGAGGTTCTGGGGATTGCCTGGCCCAGGATGTTCCGATTCCTTTGATGTTAGGCACTGCAAATTTGAGGCCCCTGCTTTATTTTGTCAACCCTTTGGGGATCAAGCGCTACCAAAGAGGCAATGCAGGAGGGAAAAGGAAGCAAAACAGAAGCAGAGGCAGGAATCGGTTGCCTGTCAGAACAGGATTAAGCCTCAAGTCCCAGCCCAAGATGTAATGTGAGGGGTGGGTGGGGGAAATAACAGAAAGAGAATTCATAAGGGCCCTATGAATGCAAAAGGATCCTCCTGCAGGTTCAGTGTTAAAAATATGAGACTGTGCTGGGAAACACACTTTCTTGGAGTGTGGAAAGAACTGCTTTCAGCATAGCCACGTAACATCACATAAAAGGCTTCACCACTTATAGTTAAAACCAAAGACTTTAAATAAATCATAGAGTAGCATGGTCAAAGTAGCATGGTAGTTGCCAGAAGAGATAGTGTTAAGTGAAGCTTTCAGGTATTCCTCCCTGCAGTTCTCATGTAAAAACATAAGAAAAGCCATGCTGGATCAGACCATCTTTATGGCCCTCCTCTGAATGTGCTCCAGCTTGTCTACATCCTTCTTAAATTGCGGTGCCCAAAAATGAACGCAATACTCTAGGTGAGGTCTAACCAGAGCAGAGTAAAGCAACACCATCATTTTGCATGATCTGGACACTATACTTCTGTTGATACAGCCCAAGATCACATTTGCCTTTTTAGCTACCGCATCACATTGTTGACTCATGTTCAGTGTTTGGTCTACTAAGACCCCAAGATCCTTTTCTCCCACACTACTGTTACGACAAGTCTCCCCTGTTCTATAATTATGCATTTGATTTTTCCTACCTAAATGCAGAATCAAACCAGCTTACAATCACCTTCCCTTCCCCTCCCCACAACAGACACCCTGTGATGTAGGTGAGGCTGAGAGAGCTCTAAGAGCAGTGACTAGCCCAAGGTCACCCAGCTAGCTTCGTATGTAGGAGTGGGGAAACAAATCCAGTTCACCAGATTAGCCTCCGCCTTTCATGTGGAGGAGTGGGGAATAAAACCTGGTTCTCCAGATCAGACTCCACTGCTCCAGACCATACCACCACTCTTAACCACTACACTGCACTGGCTCTCAAGTGATATATTGTACTTCCCAATGTATCAAGTTGATTCACATACAAGCGTTTAAACCTTTATTTTCTATAGAGAGTGATTTTTTTGGGCAGTCACTGGTTTGTTTCTTAAACTTAAGCTTCATGCATTTAAAAACCTTATTCTGAGAAGGGGTCCATAGGCTTCACCAGACTGCCAAAGGGGTTCAAGGCACAAAAAATATTAGGAACCCCTGATATAGACTAAAGTTGTGCCTGCTCACTGCACTTGAGATTTTTAATCATCGTTTGAGTACTAAATGAGCAGCTCAGCCTAGAGTTACCATTCTCCAGGTGGGGCCTGGATGTTTCACCGAATTACAACGGATCTCCACACTACACAGATCGGTCCCCCCTAAGAAATGCCAGCTTCCAGGTGAGTCCTGTGTTGTGGAGGGGGTTGAACTAGATGATCCAGGTGGTCCCTTCCAACTCTATGATTCTATCCCCTGGGATTACAGCTCATCTCCAGACTACCAAGATCAGTTCCCCTGGGGAAAATGGATGCTTTTGAGGGTGGACTCTGTGGCATTGTACCCCACCGTCCTCCCCAAGCTCCACCCCCAAATCTCCAGGAATTTCTCAACCTGGATCTGGCAACTCTACCCCCCTCCCCGCCGCCAGTGACCTGGCAACCCTGTGTGTGTGTCAAGTGCCGTCAAGTCGTTTCGGACTCATGGCGACCGCATGAATCAACGTCCTCCAAAGTGTCCTATCCTTAACAGTCTTGCTCAGATCTTGCAAATTGAGGGCTGTGGCTTCCTTATAGAGTCAATCCATCTCTTGATGGGTCTTCCTCTTTTCCTGCTGCCTTCAACCTTTCCTAGCATGATTGTCTTTTCCAGTGACTCTTGTCTTCTCATGTCCAAAGTACAACAGCCTCAGTTTAGTCATTTTAGCTTCTAGGGTCAGTTCAGGCTTGATTTGATCTAGAACCCACTGATTTGTTTTTTTGGCTGTCCAGGGTATCCGTAACCCTCTCCTCCAACACCACATTTCAAAGTAATCTACTTTCTTCCTATCAGCTTTCTTCATTGTCCAGCTCTCACACCCATACATAGTGATAGGGAATATGATGGCATGAATTAACCTGATCTTGGTTGCTAGTGACACACCCTTACACTTCAGAATATTTTCTAGTTCCTTCATGACTGCCCTTCCCGGCCTCCATCTCCTTCTGATTTCTTGGCTGCCCTCTCCCTTTTGGTTGTGTCAGCCCTTGGCCCACAGAACCAGAAATCACCACAAAGTCATATAGAGTCCAAGCAGATGGCTTTTACTGGTCAAATAGGCATACAGTGCAAACGAATAAAATGACAGCTATGAGAGACTCACTAGCTGGGAGATAATATAAAGCAGAAAAGGCGGGAGATTACAAGCATAGGCTGAACACAGTTTCCCAGGAGCTGAGTTCCCAGGCCTAGGTATGCGACCTTGAGGGCCAGACAGTACAGCGCAGAGACAGAGGCAATAACGAAACCGAGATAGCAACCTGACATTCTGCTCCCCTCAAGGCCCCCTCCCAGTCCGCAAGGGGGCTGGCTTATCCGGGTAAGCAATGTGAAAGGCGTTGACGAGGTCGGGGGCGGAGACATCCCGTGCGCGCACCCATTCGTCATAGGCAGGGGGGAAATGTTTCCAACGGACTAAATACTGCAGGTTGCCATGGTGAACACGGGAGTCAAGGATCTTGGAGACTTCGAAGTGTTCCTCCCCCCCCACCATGATGGGTTGCGCAGGAGGTGGATCCGGATGCCACTGTGGAGAAGCAACATGGGGTTTGAGGAGGCTAATGTGGAAAACAGGATGCACACGCCTCAAGGATTTGGGGAGAGCCAGTTCCACCGTGACAGGGTTTATGACCCGGGTGATAGGGAAAGGGCCAATGAATTTAGCACTGAGCTTATGGCACGGACGGGTGGAACGGAGATTTTTGGTGGAAAGGTAAACCAAAGCACCCACTTGCAGATCACCCCCGGGGGAGCGATGTTTGTCAGCTTGTGCTTTGTATTTACGCTTGGCCCGGTCGAGGTTGCTAACGAGCCAGGGCCAAGTGGTACGGAGGGCGTGTGCCCAGGAGGCAATGTCGGGGTTCCCTTCCCCCTCTACATCATCTGCAGGAGCAATAGGACTGAAATCTTGTCCATACACAGCAAAAAATGGGCTAAAACCTGTGGATTGATGCATGGCATTATTGTAGGCATATTCTGCTAAAGGTAACAGTTCCACCCAGTCATCCTGGTGGTAGTTAACATAACAGCGTAAATAACATTCAAGTACAGCATTGACACGTTCAGTTTGACCATCAGTTTGGGGATGGTATGCACTAGACAAACCTTGTTCCACTCCCACCAACTTGAGGAAAGCTTTCCAAAACTTAGAAACGAAACCACTCCCGCGGTCACAAATTATCTTACGCGGAAACGAATGTAAACGAAAGATATGCGTCACGAAGAGGCGGGCCAGTTTCTGAGCAGAGGGGATCCCTACGCATGGAATCAAATGTATTTGTTTAGAAAACAAATCAGTAACAACCCACAACACAGTTTTACCCCCACTGAGAGGGAGATCAGTCATAAAGTCCATAGCAATCACTTCCCAAGGTTTGCTGGGCGTTTCAAGAGGTTGTAGCAGTCCCGGGGGTTTGCCCTGCGATCGTTTCGCAGCGGCACAAACGGGACAGCTGCGGATGAAAGAGTCAATGTCGGAACGCATTCCCCCCCACCAGAACTGTCTGCGCAATAAGTGAAGGGTTTTCAGAAACCCAAAGTGCCCAGCTGTTTTGGCTCCATGAGCTAAATGCAAAACGTCCTTCCGGAGAGCTTTGGGTACATACAATTTCGAGTCCTTGTACCAGGACCCTCCCTGTTCCAAAACAGGAGGTAGGGTATGAGCGGAGCGTTCTAAAAGGCACTGGTCCCGAAGGACATTTAAAAAGGACTCGGAGATGGGGATTTTGGAGGGGGCCCCCCCGTCGGTCATGGTGATCTTAGAAACAGTTATGGGGCTAGTGCTTACGTGCGGCGGCGCGCAGACTGCAGGCGGCTGGGCGGCCGGAGGGATAGGAAGGGCGGGAACGCCGGTCTGTTGCGGTGGCGGCTGGGCAGCCGGTTGGGCTGACGGAGCTTGTAAGTTGGGTACGGCGTGCTGATGCTGGGATCGAGTTTGCACAGCCAGCACAGGTAGGGCCCCACGTTGCATAGGGGTGAACAGAGAGTTGGTGGGTCTCACGAGTTTTACCGGATATTGTGGTAAACGGGAGAGGGCATCCGCGAGAACGTTCTGCTTCCCAGGGACGTGCTTCAGGGTGAAACGGAACTGAGCAAAGAACTCCGCCCACCGTTGTTGTTTCGCCGACAGCTTATGGGACCCCGTGAGGGCAGCTAGATTTTTGTGATCGGTCCAAACCTCAAAGGGGACTTTAGACCCTTCCAAGAATTGCCGCCATAGAGTCAGTGCATGATGAACCGCTGAGGCCTCTTTCTCCCAGATGGGCCAGTTTAATTGAGCGTGCGCAATTTTTTTTGAAAAGTAAGCGCAAGGGTGAAGAAGACCATCCGGTCCTTGCTGGAGGAGGGCCCCTCCCATGGCTACATCGGAAGCATCGACTTGCACAATGAACATTTGATTTGGGTTTGGGTGCTGTAGCACCGGCTCCGAAGTGAAGAGGCGTTTGAGGGCCAGAAAAGCGGCTTGGCATTGCTCAGTCCACAGGATTGTTGCGGAGGGCAAGGCAGCCGAGCTTACTTTTCCCTTAGTTTTCAGTAGGTCCGTAATGGGTAGAGCCACCTGGGCGAAGTTAGGGATGAATCCCCGATAGAAGTTTGCAAATCCCAGAAATTGTTGTACTTGCTTACGGTTGGTGGGGGGAGTCCAATCGAGGACGGCTTGGACTTTGGCGGGGTCCATGCGAAGACCTTGGTGGGAGATGATGTATCCCAAAAACGTGAGTTTGCTTTGATGAAATTCGCATTTAGCTAGTTTTGCGAAAAGTTGATGGTCACGCAGGCGTTGCAGAACTTCCCGGACCAGAGCTACATGCTCGTTCATAGTTTTCGAATAAATGAGAATGTCATCTAAATAGACCACCACCCCACGATATAGAAGGTCATGTAGGATTTCATTGATGAGTTGCATGAAGACCCCCGGGGCCCCTTTTAATCCGAACGGCATTACAAGGAATTCATACATTCCGAAACAGCTAGAGAAGGCAGTGAGGTGCTCATCCCCTTCGCGGATACTGACTCAGTAGTAGGCTTCCACCAAGTCTAACTTAGAGAACACACGGCCTTCCTGTAATTGTCCCAAAATATCCGATATTAATGGGATAGGATAGGCGTTGGTCTGGGTAACCTCATTGAGCTTTCTGAAGTCAATGCACAGGCGAAGGTCGCCCTCTTTTTTCCGGACGAAAAACGCGGGGGCCGAGTTTGGGGCATTCGAAGGGCGAATGAACCCTCTGGCGAGGTTTTTGTCCAAAAAGTCCCGGAGGACAGTGCGCTCGGAAGCGCTCATAGGGTAAATCTTACTCTTGGTTAATGTGCAGTCCTTTACCACTTCAATCGCACAGTCTGAGGCCCGGTGGGGGGGTAAGGCATCACATTCCCTAAGGTCGAAGACATCTTCAAAGTCCCGGTATACAGCAGGTAGAACCGGTGGTGCTGGGGCAGTAGAGGTTAATGCTGGAACGGGCGGATATAGCAGAGCAAAGTTCTGCCGATGCTGGTCGCAGGTGGGACTAGCGAAGGAGATAGTGTTTGTTTCCCAATCAATACTGGGACTATGTCCTTTAATCCAGTTAATTCCCAAGACTACTTCGAATCGGATAGGGGCTATAGTGAAGTCTATTTGTTCCCAGTGGGAACCAATTCCCATCGCTACCCCTACGGTTCGGTGATCAACTGGACCCCCCTGGAAATCGCTCCCGTCCATTTGGGCAAATTGGACAGGGTTTGGCAAAGCCTCAGATTCGGCTTTGAGAGCAGCAAAAGTGGCCTCGCTTATGAGAGTGCGACAGCAACCGGAGTCAATGAGTGCTTTGACGGGCAATTGGGGACCACCTTTATGGTGTTGTAGAACTGCGTCCACGTAGACAGTGGTGTCCACTTCCTTGATTTTAGTGGGAGCATTCGGTTTAGCAGGGGAATCTGCAGAGGTCTGTGGAGACGCTCCATTCACCACAGACCGAAGCCGTTTTTTGACAAGTCGAGGGGAGATTCTAGGTTTAAGGCTGGAGAATTCCATGGGTCTCCTTCATCTGAGGATGGAGAGTTGTCCCCCAATGGGGCACTTGTAATCCGAGACCCAGCAGGGTCATCAGTAGTAGGCAGGGAGGTCTGGTCTCCAACGTGAAGTGCAGAGGGTGTGGGTCTTCCCGGCGCTGCGCTGCGGGTGGCCGTGGTGCCTCTGCGTGGTGGACGACCTCTGGCTCGGGTTGTCGTGCTGGGGCGAGATGCTTCCGGGCGGTACGGGCAGACAGCTGCAAAGTGACCCATTCCTCCGCAAATAAGACAGGCCCCCCTCTGAAACCGGTCTTCCCGTTCATGGGGCGGGCGTGCGGGATTCCGTGGAGTGGGCGGTGGCGCCTTGGGCTGGGGTTTTTGGGTGCCTTTTTCCCTGTGCTTTTGGCGGACATGGGAAACATAGCGTCGGCGGCTTTCCACTTCCTCGGCTAATAGGATCCATCCCTCAAGAGTATCAGGATCCCCTCGCATGTAAGACCAGTTCAGAATATCAGGGTGTAGGGATTCCCTGAAATGATGAATTAGGGTGGCCTCGGGCCATCCCACAATTTTACTCGCCAGTCTCTGAAATTCATCGGCAAACTCTCGAACCGGAGTGGAGCCTTGCCTGAGTTGTAACAGTTCTGATTTGGCTCGTTCCCCCAGGAAGGGGTCTTCAAACCTCCTCCGCAAAGCAGTCATAAAGTTGTTGAGGGTACGGATAGAGCGGGAACGGGTGTCGAACTGGAGGACCATCCATTCCGCTGCTTTACCCGTTAGAAGGGAAGCCACATAGCGCACCCTGCTATCCTCTGTGGGGAACAATTGTCCCTGTTCCCGCATATAGCTGTCCACTTGATGCAGAAAACAAGGTAGAGTCTCGAGGGACCCATCGTAAGTAGTTCTCAATTTGAGTTGCTTCCAAGGTCCGGGTACAGGCTGAACCGGTTGAACAGGCGGTCCGGGTGGCGGTACAACGGGAGCTCCGGGAGGCGGAGGCAGAACAGGCACGTTAGCGGGTGGCTGGCCGGGAACCCCCGGACCCGGGGGTAGAGCGGGCTGTGCCTGGGCTAAGAGAGCTTGTTGTAACTGTCTATTGTCCTGAAGCATACGCTCCATTAGTTCTTGGAGCTGATCGACACGGTCGGAGAGTTCCCGATTCCGGGCATGTAAGAGGTAAACGTCCTCACCTGGGCCGCCAGTGCGCTGAGGTTTACTTGTCCGAAAACTCGTGGCCCATTGAGAGGTGTCTTCATAAAGGTTCTCTTCCTCAGACTCCTCTGGATCCTGACGTCGGCCAGCAAGGCGGCGTGCGCGTTGGGTTGTGCGCGACGGAGCAAAAATTGGGGAGAAAGAGAGACCTAACGGGCCCCCTGTTCTGTCTTTGGGACGGGTGTCCATTGGTGCCCGCTCCTTAGCCCTGGCAGCTTGAGCCTCGGCCTCCTTAGCTGCTTCAGCAGCTTTCTTATCCGCAAGAACCTTGGCGTTCTCAAGTCTTTGGGCCATAGCTGCAGTAACACGTGGTAACAGCTCCGTTTCCAGAAGTGCAAGTATGGGATCGGGGGCCCCGCCAAGTAGTGGCTGTATCCGAACTGCAATTGCGGGCGCATCGGCCTCGAATGTTGAGGCCAAATGTTGGGTCAAGGTGGCCACCGGGGTGTCCTTTGTACAGTCCACAAGGAGGAGAGCTGTGTGAACGGCAATCCGCTTGGCCTCAGCCTGACAATCGGCTGCATTAGGTACCAGGGAAAAAACTTCCGGCGCGGCTCCTGCCATCGTAGCACTTTCCCGGGTAACAGAGCGCGTCAACGTCCTGGATGGGAGAGACTCCCGAGAGATGAGATTGTCCAAAAGTTCAGTCAGTACTTGTAAATCCTCGGATGCCAACCGGGCATCATCCAGTAATTGATCAAAATCCTGAAGGTCTAAATGAGTATCAGTAGCTTCCGAAGTTAACATCCAGAGAACCCCCTTTAGAGACTGCCACTGTGTCTGCACCAGTCTCCGCAAGCGGCAAACCTCTAGGGTAGTCCGGAAAAGTTCAGCGATTAAGTCTTGTAACAGAGTAGGATCCTCAGAGAAGGGCTCCAGGGTAGTAGATCACTTGGAGAGCTGCACAGCTCCCATCCAAGTGGCAGGCGAACCCTCCTGGGCTCCAGCCTGGCTAGTAGAATGGTGAAGGGATAGCTGTCATAATGTCAGCCCTTGGCCCACAGAACCAGAAATCACCACAAAGTCATATAGAGTCCAAGCAGATGGCTTTTACTGGTCAAATAGGCATACAGTGCAAACGAATAAAATGACAGCTATGAGAGACTCACTAGCTGGGAGATAATATAAAGCAGAAAAGGCGGGAGATTACAAGCATAGGCTGAACACAGTTTCCCAGGAGCTGAGTTCCCAGGCCTAGGTATGCGACCTTGAGGGCCAGACAGTACAGCGCAGAGACAGAGGCAATAACGAAACCGAGATAGCAACCTGACAGGTTGATGGTGGAGCCAAGGAACAGAAAGTCTTCAACAATTTCAGTCTCCTCATCTTCAACCTCAAAGTTGTGTAATTCTCCTGTAGTCATTACTTTTGTCTTCTTGATGTTCAGCTGCAGTCCTGCTTTGGCACTTTCTCTTTTCTCTTCTAACTTTCAGCAGTAGTCCTGTCGTTTCGAGTCCTCCCTATTTTCTGCCAGTAATGTAGTTATCAACCCTAGCCCCCTTTTATTCCTGTTTTCTGAGTTTATGCTTCCCACAGAGAGGAGGATGGAGCCTTTTATTAATACAGTTTTCATGCCATCCATTAAAATGGGAACAGAATAGCCTGACCATTTGCTGTGGGATGTCGTATTTATTTGATCTGGGGTGGCTGGTTACCGCACTTTATATTCCCAGCGATGTATTAAGAGTTTGAAAATGTTGTAAAAAACATCGCTTTAAAAGGGTTTTTGGATACCACAGCTTATAAATGGTTGGAAGACGTCTTCACAGCTAAAGCGTCCAAACAAAGTGCGAACAGTATTTTTTATAACATTTTCAAACTCTTAATGCATCACTGGGAATACGAGTGCTGTAACCCTATTTGCTCCTGTTCCCTCGAACCGCACTTTGGGGGTTACCGCACTTGTATTCCCAGCGATGTATTAAGACATTTTCAAACTCTTAATACATAGCTGGGAATGCAAAGTGCGGTAACCCCCATTGCTTTAAAAGGGTTTTTGGATACCACGGCTTATAAATGGTGGGAAGACATCTTCACAGCTAAAGGGGGGGGGGGAATGCGAACAGTATTTTTTTATAATGTTTTCAAACTTTTACTACATCGCTGGGAATACCTAGTGCGGTAACAGCCAATGTGTGGTTTTTCAACACATGCTTTTTACTTTACTCTTAAGTTCTGCATCTTTTTTAATACGATGTTTTTCCTTAGTATCAGAAGTCTTTGGCTGGTATTCCCAGCAATGTATTAAGAGTTTGAAAATGTTATTAAAAAACATCGCTTTAAAAGAGTTTTTGGATGCCAGGGCTAAAAAATGGTGGGAAGACGTCTTCGCAGCTAAAGGGGCCAAACAAAGTGCAAACAGTATTTTTTTTTATAACGTTTTCAAACTCTTAATACATCGGCGGGGATACATAGAAAGTGCAAACAGTATTTTTGTATAGCGTTTTCAAACTCCTAATACATCGCTGGGAATACAAAGTGCGGTAACCCCCATCGCTTTAAAAGGGTTTTTGGAGACCACGGCTTATCAGTGGTGGGAAGACGTCTTCGCAGCTAAAGGGGCCAAACAAAGTGCGAACAGTATTTTTTTAATAGCGTTTTCAAACTCCTAATACATCGCTGGGAATACAAAGTGCGGTAACAGCCGCTTTCTAAGGGTTAACGCGAGAGAGTCGCAGCCGTAGATCGGCACATTGCCTGCTTCTCTCCTCCCCATCCCACCCCACCCCTTGCGCAAGATGCTCCTGGGTCTCCCAGGTATCTGCTTGAACGGCTTGCACGGATCTGGTAAGCTCGAAGGGGCTGGGGTGGGGGGAGAGACGTGGAAGGGGGTGGGGGGGGACTGCAATGCAAGATCCAAAGCAAAGAGAGAAGAGGGGCGTTAAGTGCATGGGAGAGAGGGAGACCCTTGGTCCCTTTTGTGCAGAGCCGTCTTGCAGGTCCCTGCAAACCCCCGAGTGCCCAGTGGGTAGCCGTGTTCGTCCGTCTGCAGCAGTAGAAAAGGGCCAGAGTCCAGTAGCACCTTAAAGAAGCATCTGAAGAAGTGAGCTGTGGCTCACGAAAGCTCACACCCTACCAGAAAATATTTTTTGTTAGTCTTTAAGGTGCTGCTGGACTCTGGCCCCTTTTCTGCTACCCGAGTGCAGAATCTGTTGGGTCTTCGGTAGCGAGTTTCATTGTATTTCAGACAGTCAGGGGTTAAATTGTTTGTAACCAAGCCATCGCCATTGTATTTTAGATCTTACTATGTGAAGTTGTAGAACTCCCAGCTATGAATCTGGGAAGTGATAGGAAACGTAAGATGTAGTAAGGAATTTGTTATTTTAAACTCAAGCTACCCTTCCCTGATGTTAGTAAGTAAAGTTGATTTTTGCTAAGAGAAGAGACTACTAGTCTTTATTGTGTGCGTGCAACCTTAATTAGCTTCTACCGCTAATACCATTAATATTCAACCATCCATTTCCTCTGACAAGGGTATCCAATTCCCATCAGAATCTGAACCCGGCACCTTGGGAGGCTGGACGAGGCTCAAATGGTTTCAGGTTCCGTAGAGGCATTTTTGGGAAGGAGAGGCAACAATGTGTTGGGGGTGGGGAGGGAGCGGGGAGGAGTCCTAGGGTGAGATTGAGGCTGGGGGAGATGGACGGGGAAGGGGGAGAATGGGGTTGGGGGCGAAGGGATCAGGATGCATGCAGTTGGGGGGGTCTAAGGAGTTCTGAAGAAAAAAAGCTGAGAAAGGGATAATTCAGAGGAACCGGATTAAAAGGGGCTGTGATGCTTGGCTCTCAGGAAAGGCATGCAAAATGCAGCTTCGAGAGAAGAAAGGGGGATCTTCTGAGAAAAGTTTCCTCTTTGGTGATAATGCTGTGCCTTTTTGTCCTTTGAAAGCTAAGGGATGTTTTAATAGCCTGGGCTGGAGAGGCCCACCCCACTGTTTTCCCACATCATCATGGTGTGGTTATGCACATACACACCCATACCCCACATACACAGGTCTCCAATCTGGTTTTACTCCAAAGTTTTGGGAAAGTTCACAGTAAAGCCTGGGTACTTGCCATTGGGGCGGGAGGGGGGGAATTCAGCTTTTCCTGGTCTGGCCCAAGTGACAGCCCATTTTACCTGCCTTTGTCTCCTCCCCTCCTGTAATTGGGTGAGCTTTTTGTGTTTTAATTGGCAATTTTCATTATAACAAAGAATTCAGGTCTCTGAATTCTTAGCTTTCTTTGTTTCTTTTTTTAAAGACCGTCTCTAACCCCTTTTGTTGCAGAGATATGCCTTTCCCCTTGTATCTCCGCACAAAAAAAAAATGAAACCTAGAAGTTCCGAGAACTTGGTTCACATACTACTATGTTCAATTGCCCTTAAAAAAAATAATAGAAAAAAGCCCTGATGGTTTGCGGGACAGCAATGGCCACAGTGGATTTTATTTTATATTTTTATTTCCAAAATTTCTATCTTTCCTTTCTGCCCTTACAAGGATGGGGAAAATGTGGGGAAACGTGCCCTGTGGAAGTCCTGTTGCTTCAACACTGTCATGGCAGCCACACCATCAGTGGTGAAACCACACGTGCGTGTCTCCACATGGAAGACGCCTTGGATGGTTCCTCCCCTGTCTCCCCTTCTCCTTTTTTCTATTTCCAGTCCTAGGCTGTCTCCCCACATGTCTCCTCTCCTTTTCTCTTCTGAAATCCTGGTCCTCTCACTTGGGGGATGCTTTTCTCCTCTCCTGGGCATGCGTAAAGGGGAGTTTTCCCTCCAGACTCCATGAGATTGTTGAAGGTTCTCTTCAGAGTCAGCAATGCCAGATGGAAGACAAGGGACGTGGTTAGTGTTGCCAGCTCCAGGCTGGGAAGGGACTGTGGTTGGTATAATGCCGTAGGTTCCACCTTCCAAAGCAGCCATTTCCTCTGGGGGAATTGATCTCTGTCACCTGGACATCCGTTGTAATAGCAGGAGATCTCCAGCCACCACCTGGAGGCTGGCAACCCTAGATGCGGTCCCTGTCTGGCACGTATACATTTGAGACTCAAACCTGGGGCCAAACTCTCCTGAGCCTTCCTAGATAAGATGCAATATCTTGAATTGCACCCCAAAACGAATCTGGAGAGAAGTTCACTCAAGGGACGAGCACCAAAATATTGAATCTGCAGCAAAAAAGGATTTCTCGCCTTTCTTTCTCTCCCTCCCAAACAGGGGAAAGACAACCTTGGTGCCGTCTCCGCCATCTTCTGCCTCTGGTGAAGGGAAAAGAGACATCATGCAGCCTGCTCAGGTACCGGGGAGGGGGAGCTCACTGGGGAGACATGCAGTGGACAGCGATGGGACAGTTAATAGCCTTTCTTGTGAGGGGTCATTACGTTAAATCAGCACATGGATGCTAAAAAAGGTCTCTACCAGTCTGGTCCACCCATTGGCAGATCAAGCGGAGAGGGCGTTAAAAACCTCTTTGTCTCCTTCAACACCCATGAAGGCAAGCCCTTACACTCCTGTAAGCCAAATATCTTTGTGTGCTCAAATGCTCCTCTCTCCAGAAGGGCCTTCTTCTCAGAGGTAGAGCTTGTATCTGTGATAAGGGAAGGAGGAGTCCAGTAAGAAAGCCAGAGCAGGGGGCAGGCTTGGAGCCCTCTTTGGCCTTGGTTTGCCTCCAAGGACAGCTGGGAAGGGAAAGCCTCACAGCTCTGATCCCCTCCTGGCTGCTTCTGTTCAGAAATTCTCTATCAACCTTTAATGGCATACGGGTTTAAGTTACAATCATAAACATGGTTATATCCAGATAAAATAATACAGTAATACAGTTTATATGTAAATAAAATAATAAATCATGACAACAATCAAGTAGGTTCGCAGTTGGTTCCTTGAATCCTCATCGCAGCTAAAAAAAACTTTGCTACCTCCACTGTAATACAGGGACGCTGATCAGCCAGGAGGAAAGCCACTTTGACCTTTGTGAGGAGACAGGAAATATCCTGCATCAGTGGATCAATGCAGGTTTCCCATAAGGGCACGTAAAAAGCACAATAAAGCAATACATGAGCCACTGTTTTTTATAGGTCCTGCAAGCGTGGGCAGGTCTGGTTACAGGCAGGGATGTTCTTAAATCTACTCCAAAGAATTTCAGTTGGGAGGATGTTCAGAAATTGTGTGCTTGGTTTTCTCTCACAGACCAATTTCCCACCAATATAAAGAAACGCCTTCTTCTTTCTGCAGGGTAGGATATCCTTTGAAGAAGTGGCTGTGTATTTCACCCAGGAGGAGTGGACCCTGCTGCACCCAGCCCAAAAAGCTATGTACAAGGAAGTCATGCTGGAAAATTTTGGGAATGTGGTTTCTCTGGGTGAGGATCATTTTTTCTTTGGCTATCTCCAAAGAAGAGCGACCATGGCTATTGCACAGTTCACTGTAAGGAAGGTAATGTTGAGGAAGGTTGTAGTCAGGCCCATTGGCTAAGCTCCAACAAACACGCGGGGAATCAAACACGGTTCTCCAGATCAGAATCCACTGCTCCATACCACTACACCACTCTGGCTCCCTCTCTAAAGCCTGGTTTCTGGTGTGTATGTGTTGGCAAAGTCCTTGGGGTAATAACCAATCAGCTTCCCATCTGTTACTTAGTTCCCACCCTGGCAAGCCGTGGTTGTTTTCTGTTGCTCAAGAAGGTCAGACCAGAACCAACTGGTTGAAATTAAATCATAAGAGTTTCCGTCTAGACATTAAGAAGCATTTTCTAACAGTTAGAGCGGTTCTTCAGTGGAACAGGCTTCCTCGGGAGGTGGTAAGCTCTCCTTCCCTGGAGGTTTTTAAGAAGAGGTTAGATGGCCATCTGTCAGCAATGCTGGTTCTGTGACCTTAGGCAGATGATGGGATGGAGGGCATCGGCCATCTTCTGGTCACTAAGGGTGTGGAGGGGAGAGGTAGTTGTGAATTTCCTGCATTGTGCAGGGGGTTGGACTTGATGGCCATGGTGGTCCCTTCCAACTCTATGATTCTATGATTCATGCCTGCCAATGCTAGATGGATGAGCTTTGGTCCAATTGCCATATTTATGGTCCGGCAGAGTCAGGATGGCTTGGACCTGCTGAACATTTATATGCACACAGAAGAGCCATAATTGTGTTTTTGTTTTCTCCTGAAAAAGGACCTCTGATTGCCAAACCTGACCTCATATCCTGGCTGGAGGAAGAGAAAAAGCTGTTTGACCGTGGTTGCAATGAAGTGGAGGGATTGGCAGGTAGGCCTGTAGAGGGACTCGTAGTATCTGTGGGGTTCTATCCAAGGTTTGGTGGGTCTCCCTGGTCAAGCTTTAGTAGTTCAGATTACTCCTACCTCAAATTCTGCCCCAAACATTAGCTTTGCCCTTTTGGGGAAAGGTCTCACAAGCCCTGTTTCAGCCAACACAGGAATGAGAAAGCTACTCAGCCTTCCTGGATCTCTGGTCCAGCCGGGCTCTCCATTCTCTGCTCCCCTTCTATTTTGTTTTCTCCCTTTGGTACCAGCCACCATCACTGACCATGTGTGATGAACTATATTCAAGTCCACTTGCGCCTAAGACACCAACAAGATTTTGAGGGTATGAGCTTTTGTTGTTGTGAATGTATAAATGCGCTGAGGTTCAGCCAGGCTCATGGTGTAATCTCCCATTTAAACTTATCTGTTTGAGGAGTGCTGCTCTTAGGATAAGCTACTGATTCTTGGTGTTGCAGGCATTCAAAACAATCCAATACTTTGTTTTCATTGTTTGGGGCTTCCCCGTCATGGATTCAGTAACATGGGCTCAAGATGGAGTTCCAGTTACAGAAATGGAGGAATGACAAAACGTCTTAAGGGAAAGTGCTCTTCCTCATGCTCAGGGATTTTGTAATCTCCCACTTGTGGGTCACCTTTCACTTCCTGTCCAAATGTTATTCCTAGGTGTGATTCTCTGGGTGAGGGGTGAGCCCTTTGTTCTCCTCAGGCTGGAGCCAACTACATTTCTATAGAACTAAAGTACTCTGTGCTTGTGAAGTGATAGAAAAGAGCAAGAGTCCAATAGCACCTTAAAGACTAACAACATTGCTGGCAGGGTATGAGGTATTTAAAGAAGTGAGCTGTGGTTCACGAAAGCTCATATCCTGCCAGAAATTTTGTTAGTCTTTAAGGTGCTTTTTTCTACTGCTATTAACAGACTAACATGGGTTGGGTTTGCATTCCATACTGGCTCACAGACCATAAGGTGCTCCTTGCTGGCTATGACAGTGAAAGACACAGGGGAATGAGTCACATGAAGTGACATGAAGTGACTCATTCCCCTGTGTCTTTCACTGTCATAGCCAGCAAGGAGCACCTTATGGTCTGTGAGCCAGTATGGAATGCAAACCCAACCCAATTATATTAACCTTTGATGGAAATTCTGTGTTGGGAGACGTCATTGTTACTTCTTGTCAATTTGAACATATGAAGCTGCCTCCTGTCAGTGTGGTGAAGGGGTTAAGAGCAGTGGTTTGGAGCGGTGGACTCTTAATTTGGAGAACTGGGTTTGATTCCCCACTCCTCCACATGAGCAATGGATGCCAGTCTGGTGAACCAGGTTGGGTTTCCCCACTCCTCCACATGAAGCCAGCTGGGTGACTTGGGCTAGTCACAGTTCTCTTAGAGCTCTCTCAGACCCACCTACCTCACAGGGTGTCTGTTGCTGGGAGGGGAAGGTGATTGGAAGCCGGTTTGATTCTTCCTGAAGTGGTAGAGAAAGTAGCATTTAAAAACCAATTCCTCCTCCTCCTTCTAAATGAGACTACTGGTCAATCTAGCCACTGTGGCTAGCAAGCACTCTAAGGCAAGGGTGTTTCATCCCTCCATCACACCTATGTTTTTTTGAACGGGAGATCCCAGGGATTGAGCCTGGGACCTTGCGCATAGAGACATGACCCAAACCAATTCCAAACAACATGTGGATACAGTGTTTTGTTCTTCACCCCCATATAACAAAGGTCGCTGTTGAGCAAGATCTTCCAGAGGAAACCCTTGCTTTTCTGGCATATTTTAAACCCAAGCCAGGATTCTTCAATTATTACCATATTGCATGTATTCTGGAGCAGCTAGTCTGAAAGCTGCCTTTGTATTTCAAGAAAGGTGCAGAAGTATTGTTCAGAGTGGGAGGGCTGCAGAGCAAATACCCGGGTAGTGGTGGGAGGGACACACACACCCATATGTGATCAGTGGTCAAGTTGGAGGGACAGCCAGTGTGGTCTCAGGTTGAGCTGGATATAGCTCAGTCTCTGGGTTAATAGGAAGAAAAGATGAATTTTATACCCCACTTTTTCTCTACCATCAGAAAGCAGCTTACGATTTTCCCCTTCCTCTCCCCACCTTTGAGGTAGGTGAGGCTGAGTTCTGAGAGAACTGTGACCGGCCCAAATTCACCCAGCAGGCTTCATGTGGAGGAGTGGGGAAACCACGCTGTCTCACACGTGAGGCAGGAGTGCTCCTCCCTTCCATGGGAATAGGAGGCTCAAAGCTGCTCCTCTTTCTGCTGCTGGTCAAACTGGAGGTGAACAGGAAGCAGTCATCTTTACAGTCAGGGATTCTTAGGAAAGCAGAAAACAGTCTCAAAAAAATGACTTGTTGAGCCTGCCTCCTTAAAATGTGTGTGTCCTTTGGACATAGATTGATTTTGTTTCTGTGGGGACTGGAAAAAGGAGTGTCCACACCTCTGCTGGGCATCTTTTCTTGGGCTCGGCTAAGGTGAGGTAGGGATTATAGGTTTAATGGAAATGTTACACTTTTGCCCATTCTTGCTTTCTTCCTGCTCTGTTTCTAAAATGAATCATACTATGCTGAAGCCTTTGGGATATCCTGCTCCTTGATCTTAATAGAAGGGAAAAGAAAATATGGGCTATGTTCAACCTCCCAAATCATTCAGCTGACCTGTCCCTGGCTAGAGATTCACTGGCTTTCTCCTCCAGTAAGGTGTAGTGTTTAAGAGCGGTGGACTCTAATCTGGAGAACTGGATTTCATTCCCCTCTCCTCCACATGAAGCCTGCTGGGTGACCTTGGGCCAGAACACTCTCTGCCCCACCTACATCACAAGGTGCCTGTTGTGAGGAAGGGAAGGGAAGGTGATTGTAAGCTGCTTTGAGACTCTTTCACCTTTCTCCTCCAACATCAGAGAAGGATCTCTCGGCTAATAACAGTGACAGGGAAAAGTTATTTCTCTATCACTGATATTAACTCCTGATTGATCAATAGAATCTAATATGTCACAGGATCAGTTCTCCATCAAGTTGTTTTGATACGTGTCCAGACAACAAAACTTTGAATTCCCTAATTTCAGGATCCATTATTTCTCAGGATTTATTACAAAGTTTCTCTTTCTTTCAGCAGGAGGTGTATGGGAGACTATGAATGAAAGGAAATTGATGGAGAAAGAAGATACATATCCAGATGTGAAAGAGAATGTTGAATATTGCAATTTACTGCGGATGGAGGAGGGAAAACACCCACTTAAAGTGAGGAATACTTCCAGTCTTCTAAAGGGTGATGACAGTCATGAAATTCCAATACTACAAAAAATGTACAAAGTTGACAAAGGGAATGAGGAAATTGTAAGTGGACAAACAATTTCTGAAAAGTCAGACATTATTATGCATTGGAAAGCCCATAACAGAAAGAAAATATTTAAATTCCTGAAATACAGAAAGAACTTCCATCAGAGTGGAAACCTTACTTCCCATCACACAGAGGAGAAAAAATATAAATGCCAGGAGTGTGGGAAAAGCTTCAGTCTGAGTTGGCACCTTAATTCACATCAAAGGATTCACACAGGGGAGAAACCATATAAGTGCCTGGAGTGTGGGAAAAGTTTCAGTCAGAGTGGAAACCTTGCTTCCCATCAAAGGATTCACACAGGGGAGAAAAAGTATAAATGCCCGGAATGTGGCAAAACCTTTAGTCAGAATGCACACCTTACTTCCCATCAAAGAATTCACACAGGCGAGAAACCATATAAATGCATGGAGTGTGGAAAAGGCTTCAGTCAGAGTGGTAATCTTACATTACATCAAAGAAGTCACACACAGGAGAAACCCTATAAATGCCTGGAGTGTGGAAAAAGCTTTAGTCACAGTGGAAGCCTTACTTCACATCAAAGAACTCACACAGGGGAGAAACCCTATAAATGCCTGGAGTGTGGGAAAAACTTCAGTAACAGCAGACACCTTACTTCCCACCAAAGAATTCACACAGGGGAGAAAAAATACCAGTGCTTCAAGTGTGGGAAAAAATTTGGTCAGAGTGGAAGCCTTACATCCCATGAAAGAATTCACACAGGGGAGAAACCTTATAAATGCCTGGAATGTGGAAAAGCCTTCTGTCAGATTACACACCTTACTTCCCATTACACAATCCACACAGGGGAGAAACCATATAAATGCCTAATGTGTGGGAAAAGCTTCAGTAACAGTGGATACCTTACTTCCCATCAAAGAATTCATAGTGGGGAAAAACCATATAAATGCCTGGAATGTGGAAAAGGCTTTAGACGGAAAGACAGCCTAATTTCCCATCAAAGAATTCACACAGGGGAGAAAAAATATAAATGCCTAGAGTGTGGAAAAAGTTTTGGTCAGAGTGGAAGTCTTATTTCCCATCAAAGAATTCATACAGGTGAGAAACCATATAAATGTCTGGAATGTGGAAAAACCTTCAGTAATAGTGGTAGCCTTATTTCCCATCAAAGAATTCATACAAGAGAGAAACTATATAAATGTCTGGAGTGTGGAAAAACCTTCACTAACAGTAGATGCCTTACATCCCATGAAAGAATTCACACTGGGAATAAACCATATAAATGCCTAGAGTGTGGAAATACCTTCAGCAACAGTGGAAATCTTACTTCCCATCAAAGAATTCACACAGGAGAGAAACCATATAAATGCCTTAAGTGCGGAAAATGCTTCAGTCAAAGTGGAACCCTTCTTTACCATCAAAGAATTCACACAGGAGAAAAACCATATAAATGCCTGGAGTGTGGAAAAGGTTTTAATAACAGTGGATCCCTTACTTCCCATCAAAGAATTCACACAGGAGAGAAACCATATAAATGTCTGGAATGTGAAAAAAGCTTCAGTAAGAGTGGAAATCTTACTTCCCATCAAAGAATTCACACAGGGGAAAAACCATATAAATGCCTAGAGTGTGGGAAATGCTTCAGTCAAAGTGGAAATCTTGGTTCACACCAAAGAACTCACATAGGGGTGAAAAACAAATGAATGCTGAATGTGGATAGACATTACATTGAAGTAAATTGGATTAGAAAGTAGTGCAATAAAAGAGTAGAATATAGACTGTAGTTATGAGTTGTGATGTAATGCATCAGCTCAGGAGGTGACCCTTATCAGGGATTACATGTTTTTTCTTCCTGTTCTTCAGATCCAGCCCAACTAAGAATTGTTGAAGTTAAACTCAAATGTTGTTAGATTTTGTTATCCACTTGCTGATTCACTCATGAGCTTTGTCTGATTTGGAATCCTTGTTGTTCAATTCAAATATTATAATTCAAATGTTTCCCTATTTTGTAATTGTCTTACTGATTGACTGAATAACTATTGTAATCCACCTTTAGTTTCAGTGAGAAAGGTGAACTATAAATGAAGATAAATAAAGCTAAAATGGTTCAGAGATTAAACACAGAACCCTACTTCCTTTATGAAATGCCCTCTTAAACTATTCTCTTTAATGCATTCTCTGGAAAGATATAATTATCAGAGCCTTCCTGACCTCAGCAGGTAGGAAATCCCACAAAGTGGGAGTCCCAAGATAGACTCCTTCTGAGTTAGTGGTTCTTCTTGACCTCACCCATTTTGCCTTGGTTCAGTGAGTGAAGCTGTGTCTGCACAGCATATCAGGAGAGGCAGTTCTATAGAGACGTGGCTGAAAGATTTTGTAGGTAATACCCAGCACCTTAAGTTGAACCTGAAAACCATGGGATGACCACAGAATTGGTGCAATATACATACTGTGCCTTGCTCCTAACAGTAATCTAATTTCAAGGGTGGACTCAGGTAGAGTGTGCTACAGTAGCCTAATTGCTAGGCTACTGTGGCATGGATTCTTGTGGCCAGATTGACCAACCAAGTAAGGAGCCGTCCTCTGTCCCTAAAAGCAGGCTAAAAATGGATAACTTGTGTGTGAACTGATGTCTTCCAGGGTTGCATTGTTAGGCACAAAATATCTCAAGTCCCCTGCAGACTACGTAAGTATTGGGGATGATTAGATCCAGGCTACAGAGGGCAGTGGTTTCTTTTCTCAAGCAGTAAGGTCAGGAGAGGAATGTCCTGCCAGCAATCAAAATTAATACAAATACAAGCTTTATTAGAACTCATTTAGAAACCAAAGCATCCCACCTTACTGTCCATTTACACAGACTCAACCTTGGTGGGTTGGGCAAATCCCAACAGAAGTGACATCCTAGAATGGAGAGCCTGTTGAGGGGGAAAGGAATCTTACCCACCTTCCTGCCTCTTTGTCCTTTATAGTCCTTGGGGCATCACATCATTTCTTCTGGCAAATCTATTCCTTCACACCCTTCATTTTGGGCACTGCAATTACCATTCTCTTCTTGAAGGTGGTGGCCAATTCCTAGCTTTATTTTCTGATGAGTTATGCCAGGTGCAAACAGATAATAGATGGGATTTCAACCTTGCTCTTTTAGATCCTACCCAGACACTCTAACCACTACAAAGTCTGATAGCTCAAGGAAGTTGCTAAAAGCCTTTGTGTTGTGGGAATATTTTCCATCCTTTCTGTCTGTGCTGCCTTTCTCCCCAATGTGGACCAATGTGCTTACATTATTCTCTTGTCCTCCTTTTTATCCTAACAACAACAACCGTGTGAATTTGGCCAAGCTGAGAGTGTTTGATGCACAGTCACCCTGAAAGTTTCCTTAATAAAGACTGGATTTGAATCTGGGTCTCCTAGATCCTGAAAACAGAAGAAGGGATGGCACCAATACAGAGTCCATGAAGAGACAAGAAAACAGGTGCTGTAGGAAAATATTATTTGCATTTGTAGATCCCTACATGTTTTAAATGCTGTTTCACGTGGAGGTCTAGTTAAAAAACAAAATTACAAGAATATGATAATAGCAAGAAATTAATAATAATAATTGTGTGTGTAAAAGTGCCCTAACCTGACTAGCCCAGGCTAGCTCAATCTCATCAGATCTTGGAAGCTAAGAAGAGTCAAGCCTGGCAAGTATTTTGATGAGAGACCTCCAAGGAATACCAGGGTCATGACGCAGGGGCGGGCAATGTCAAACTTAGGAAAAGGCCTGGGCCTCTATGCCCTGTTTGTGGGCTTCCTAGAGGCACCTGGTTGGCCACTGTGTGGAACAGGATGCTGGACTTGATGGGCTTTGGTCTGATCCAGCATGGCTTTCCTTATTTTCTTAAGTTCTTACACTGGAACTGGAAATATTCTTGATGATCTGGTCTGATTCGTACATTGAAGTAAGCATCTAGCAGGTTGAGAGTCACAAACCAGACACTCGGAGGTAACAGAGGAATAACATCAGATGGACAACATTCTGAACCTTTTTTTATCAACAGGATTTAGTTCAGGTTTCTTAGGTCAAGGATTGGCTTTACCCACCCACCCCCCTTTTCCACCAGAAAGTATGTCAAATAAAAGCCTACGTGTTCCTCTTTCCCAAGCACCCTTGTTGTTGTTCGTTTGTTCTGTTTCTGCCAGAAGTTGGAAGTGATGGGCGGTGAGGGGTTCCAAAGAGGAGGAGAATTGCCTCAGGGTTGTGAGAAACTCTATGGCATACCCTTTCAAGACTATGGCAAAGACCCATCAGTCCTGAAAAATATCCCACCAAGTGATGTGGGAAAGGATTTGTTCCTCTGAGCTTGATAACTCTGTGTGTGAGCTGTGGTTGTCAAAAGCCATTTGGAACAATGAGCAGGTTTTGGGGTTGAGACCCACATTCAAGAACCCTTCTCCTGGAATGAGAAGGCTGACTATAGGATTGGTTTGGAGGCCTATATCTGGAGACAGCCTGTGTGGTTTGATGGCCTCTACCCCTATACTGTCAGTGGTAGAACCTAAAGTAAGGTCTAGTTAAAAAACAAAATTAAAAGAATATAATAGAAAGTAATTTGTGGAGGTGGTAGAGGTGAAGTCACCCTTAAGGTCTTAGCTGTGAATTTGTCCATCCCCATTTTGAACAGGACTTTTTCAGTTCTGCTGCTAAGCAAGTCTGAGAGGATCAGTACTGGAATGTGTCTCATGTGGGAGTTCTGTTGAGAACAACAAGGAGTGGCAGCGGATATTGCAGCAGCAAGCCTGCAGGCTGTGCAATCTGCCACATGCTTAACTGAGGAGATCAGATTTTTGAAAGCTTTGAGGCTTCCAGCACTAAAGGCTTTAGATAGTTTAAATTTATCTTCCAGCAAAGGGAAGGCAGGAAGGGATATGTCCATGTTTGGCTCTCATGGTCCTTTCTTGCATGCCCAGGGTAGTGCTGATTGCCATTGGGTAATGCCCATGCTAGTGCCAGTTGGGGTCAGGAAGCAATTTTCCTCCAGGTCAGATTGGCCAGGGATCCTGGAGGGCTTTTTTTGTTTGTTTTTTGTTTGTTTTTTGGCCATCTTTCCTGCATTGTAGATGACTCTAGTGGTATCTTCCAACTCTATTATTCTATGATTCTAAGAGTTCCAGAGAGGGAGCTGTGCCATCCCATAAGAACAACTCACAATGCCAGAGAGGAGTTCTGGGTAGGGTGGCCAGCTCATGGTTGGGAAATTCCTAGAGATTTTTTTTTGGGGGGTGGAGCCTGAGGAGGGCAGGGTTTGGGGAGGGGAGGGACTGCAACGGGATGTAATCCCATAGAGTCCACCTTCCAAAGCAGCCATTTTATCCAGGTGAACTAATCTCTGCCACCTGGAGATCAGTTGTAATAGCAGGAGATCTCCAGCTACCACCTGGAAGTTACAAACCTATAAACACAGCAGCATAAGACAACAAAACACATAAATCTTACATGCAAAAAGTGCTATATTCTATGTGCAGTAGTCAGATACAGTGAATAAATATATACAGTGATGTTAGCTAAACAAATAGAACTATATACAAATGTTAAGCATCTATATACAAATGTTATGGACAATGATTCCAAAGACACTGGTTCTAAAAAAGAACGTTTAACATTTGTATATAGTTCTATTTGTTTAGCTAACATCACTTTATATATTTATTCACTGTATTTATTCACTGTATTTATTCGCTATATTCTACTACACATAGAATATAGCACTTTCTGCATGTATGATTTATGTGTTTTGTTGTCGTATGCTGCTGTGTTTATAAGTTTGTAACTAACATTACAGCAGGCTGATTACTTATCTGCCACCACCTAGAAGTTGGCAACCCTAGTTCTGGGCCGCCTCAGCATTGTAGCTGCAGCCAAAGGCCAAGGAACTTGACTTAAAACTGTCAGAACTGATGACAGATCCATCTTTCCAGAGTGTAGAGCAGCACCAAGCCAGAGCTTTCTCCCAAAAAGCAGCCTTCAAGCACAGTGCTCCATCATGACTCACTTTCAGCCTAAATTGCCCAGACACAGTATTTTGAAACATCATGTGCTTCGCCAAGGCAAAGCAGGCAGAAAGTGCAATAGTCTGTGTGGAGATTTTTGTACTGCAAGATGTACACTTCTTGAAAAGAGCTTTTTGTGCCATTTTTTTCAAGACTGGTTGCTCTTTTATATATTCTTCAAATATCATCTTTTTAACGACTTGCCTGTTGAAAGAACACCAAACTGTGGTGTAATAAAGTTCCATTCTTTAGAGATATTTCTTACCCAGAGCTTTGAAGGAAAGGAACCTCTCCATGCAGTGACAGAGAAAACTTAGAACAGACAGAATTCCTTATAAAGCTGGAAAAAGCTAAGAAAGCAGAGTGGAGGAAGGGAAAGGAGTGCCATCGGGTGTTTTGAGCTTCAAAAATATCTCTGAGGTAGGTCTGTGCATGCATCGTACCTATGTAGGACTGCCCAGGTACCATGACAATAAACAACAGAGCTCTACCACTACAGAGACTAACAACAGTATGGATGAAAATATAACTCACAATAGGTCTGAATCCTCTGTCTTTTCTGGAGAAGGTTACAGGACTATGAGCTACCTAGAATCATTTCATCCATCAAACGGAATAAACAATTCCCAGAACAGACTCGCTTCCAATCAGGTTTATGGTGGAACATCTGATTTATAACTTGTCCAATAGGGATATGTCGGAGCATGAGATAAAGGTACTTCATAGGGGCCTTTCTTTCATCCCAACCCCCCAAAACCCACCCCTTTACACAACTGGATCTTTTAAAACTTGTTAGAACATAGAATGCAGGTTTAGATCAGTACAGCCTCCAATGAAGGATCTTCAGGCAATTGGTTTCCCCAGGTGGTGGGGATATTAACTTGTGCAATGTCAGTGCATCATTCAGGGTGTAAATTATTACACTCTTGAGGCAGGAAGGTAAGTTACACACCAAAGGATGAGCTTCATGCTAATTGGCTGGGTCTTCTCTCTGTAATAAAGACAAGTATAAAGACAAGTATAATAAAGGCCGGTGCTTTTCAACCTGTTCATCAGTGACCTGGAGGTGGGGGTGAACAGCGAGGTGGCCAAGTTTGCAGCTGACACCAAATTATTTAGGGTGGTTAGAACAAAATCAGACTGTGAAGGGCTCCAAAGGGATGTCTACAAACTAGAGGAATGGGCATTAAAATGGCAAATGAGATTCAATGTGAGCAAGTGTAAAGTGATGCATACTGGGGCAAAAAAATCCCAACTTCACATATACACTGATGGGATCTGTGCTGGCAGCGACAGACCAAGAAAGGGACCTTGGGGTGGTAGTGGATCTCTGTGAAAAAGGCAACTTGAACACATGATCTGCCTTATACCTTAGTCAGATTAATGACCTGTCAAGGTGAGTCTTGTCCACTCTGACTGCCAGAGTCCCAGGTGGCCGTCTTTCACCTCACCCACTACATTACTCTTTTTAAACTGGAGATGCTGGGGATTGAACCTGGGACCCTCTGTGTGCCAAGCAGATGCTCTACCACCGAGCCACGGGCCCCTCCCTAAACGGACCTGCCTTTTACTGAGTTAGAGCCTGGGGCTACCTCATCCTCTCATTTGGAGAAGCCAGGGATTGAACCTTCTGCATGCCCAGCAGAGCCTCTGCCACTAAGCCTCAGGACCTCCCTGAACGATGCTGCCTTCTGCTGAGCCAGACCGCTGTTCTATCAGGGTAGACGTGTGTCCACTCTAACAGCCAGTAGCTCTCCAGACAAACGTCTTTTGCATCATCTATTAACTGAGCTTTTAAACTGGAGATGCAGCGAACCGAGACAGGAATCTTCTGCATGCAAACCAGATGTTCCATCACTGAGCCACAGGCCCTCTCCAGATGTGGCTGCCTTCTACACAGTCTATCAAGGTCAATATCGTCTTCTCTGACTGGCAGCAGCCCTCAGAGGTCTTTCACAACACCTGTTGTCTAATTCTTTTAACTGGACATGATGGGAACTGATCCTGCTCAGCAGATGCTCTACCGCAGCCCCTCCCCTCCATCCTCTCAGCCCATCCCTGCCTTTTCTCTCTCTTAACAACTTGGCTGGGCCTTGAAGTTGAGTTTCTGTCTGTGCAAAGGCTTCCCCCCTCCCACTCCTCACTTTCCCCACTTTGTATTTCCCACTAACTGGAGTTCTGGACAGTGCCTCCATCTCCCAATGTAAGGATCCACTTACCAGAACTCCTCCTGGGACAGGTGCTCACAGGATGCTTTGCCTTGGTGTGAAAGTTAAAGGTGGGGTAGGGATGGAACAGGAAGTAATCCCAACTTCCTACATGCCCTTCTAGGAAGCGGTCCTCCCTTCTTTTAACCGTTACATTGACTCCTTCCAGAAAAACAAAGACACAGCAATGATCTTACCTTGCCCTGCAAGGCAGAAAGCAGTCTGGACCAGATAGAGATAGCTCCAGTTTATATATGATGGGAACAGAAGACCATAACCCGCTTCGCTTTGCATGCCTCAAACAATGGGTTCATTGTAAATGAGCGCTGCAATCAACTGGTTGGCGTTTAACCTGCCGTGGAACTTTCCTTTTAAAAACGTTGTTTTAAAAAATTAACTAAGAAAACACGCCATCTGTAAAAGATGTAGCAACAGCAACCACATGCACACTATAAAACAAAAAAATGTTCAGTGGTAGAGCATCTGCTTGGCATGCAGAAGGTCCCCAGTTCAACCCCAAACATCTCCAGTTTAAAAAACCAAGTAGGAGATAATGCGAAAGACCTCAGCCTGAGACTCAGAACAAGCGACTGCCACTCTGAATAGATAATACCAACCTTGATGGACCAGTGGTCTGATCCACTATGTCAGCTTCATGTGTTCATGGACGTTTAGACTTTATGGATGGTACAACTAGACTCTGGAACGTCTGCACTAATCTTGACCAAAGGGCAACGCCAAGGCACAGCAATCTAGCAGCTCACAGCAGTATATCGGAAAAGGATTATGGGTAAAAGGACCAAACTGAGAACAACATGTATTCTTTTTTTAAAAAAATTTATTAATTTTTATAACATAACACAAAAAACAAAAACAAACAAATACAATAAAAACTACATAAAAATACAAAGGAGTATCTATATATACTTATTCATACATACATGATTACAAAATTATGAAAACCGGAAAGATACCCCTTCGACCCTCCACCCACCTTAAAAAAGTGACCCATCACCCGACTTCCGAAGAAGTGTCTTAACAGTTTTAAAAATATCTATTAACAAAAAAATATAAGAATATTAAAACTAAAAATATTGTCGAAGGCTTTCACGGTCAGAGTTCATTGGTTCTTGTAGGTTATCCGGGCTGTGTGACCGTGGTCTTGGAATTTTCTTTCCTGACGTTTCGCCAGCAACTGTGGCCGGCATCTTCAGAGGAGTCTGAAGATGCCTGCCACAGTTGCTGGCGAAACGTCAGGAAAGAAAATTCCAAGACCACGGTCACACAGCCCGGATAACCTACAAGAACCAATATTAAAACTAGTTTCTCTAACTCACTAATTAAAGTAGTAAAATCCATTTTTGCCAGTTTATCCCAATATGTAGCGGCCTTTGCCCAAGTTTTTTTTATATTCTTCCATATCTCTTCCGCGTAGGAATTCAGTTAGTTTGGCCATCCTCATATACATCCATAATTTCTCTCTCCAGTCACAGATTGAAGGTTTATAGAACAACATTTATTCTCAGCGGCTGCAGTTTTTGTGCTTTCCCTGAACTATGCAGCATGGCTAGCTTCCTTGAGTCATCATTTGGTTTGCAAGCATCATTTGGTTCGTAGTGCAACACATCTCTTGATGTGCTAATAACTGGGAGATCTGCGTTCAAATTCTCACTCTGCTATGAAATTGTAGGCGAGGTGACTCTGAGCCAGATGCATACTCTTTTGTCTCAGACCAATCCGCCTCACAGGTTTGCTGCGAGGATAAAAGTAGGAGGAGAGTGGAAAAAAATACTGCTCTTGCGGCAGAGATTTTTCCTCCCCCCAAGGGGGGGGGGCGCGCGAAAGCAATGCCTGTCAATTCATTCCTGCCGCCTGCTTTAGCTTGCAACTTTGAATCCGCGTCGCTGCTTGCAGCGAGCTGCAAAAGGCAACCGCCCAAAAGTGGGTTAAATGCACAGGACGGAGGGTCCCCCCCCCCCGCCACCACCATCCCTAGACAAGCAGGAAATGTAGGAAAGGGGGGATGCCAAAAACAGATGCACTTTCCTGGGGGCAGGGCGATCCACTCCCACCCGTGGGTTTCCTTGCAGGAAGACCGTGGAGGCTGTTGCGCGGACGGAGCAACGCTGGAAAGGTGCAGAATGGGGTGGGTGGGGAATCGGGGATTGTTTTAGGAGCCAAGGGAGATCCCCAAACTGTCCTCCCCTCTGCAAAGTCTATGCACCCAGCTTAGATCTATTTTCTTTTCCATTGCACCTTGAGCCTCTGGCATTCGCCAGGGCAGGCTTTGGTTGGAAAGCCACGCTTAAGAGTTCCCTGCTCGCCTTGGCAGGTCCCCCCTGTGGCCTTCCAGAAGCCCTGGTGTTTTCAAGGACGCAAAAGGGTTTTGCTGAAATCCGAGCAAAGATCCCTGGGTCCATCGTCCTGGGTCCAAGGAAAGGCTAGCCAGATACTGCTAGGAAGCCCACAAGTCACCAGGTTGGGATAGTTGCGCCCTGTCGTTTATCCCGGTCTTCTGGAATTCCAAGGAATACAGCCTTTGCACATGGAGGTTCCATTCTGGACTGTTATGATGCAAGCGAGAGCCTATTCTGATACTTGTGTGTAAAGTGTCTTATGGCGGCTGACTTATGGCGACCCCTTGTTGGGGTTTTCATGGCAAGAGACTAACAGAGGTGCTTTGCCAGTGCCTCCCTCTGCACAGCAACCCTGGACTTCCTTGGTGGTCTCCCATCCAAATACTAACCAGGGCTGACCCTGCTTAGCTTCTGAGATCTGATGAGATCAGGCTAGCCTGGGCCATCCCGGTCAGGGCATTCTGATACTTGTGTGTGTTAAGTGCCGTCAAGTCGCTTCCGACTCATGGCGACCCTATGAATGAAAGTCCTCCAAAATGTCCTATCTTTGACAGCCTTGCTCAGATCTTGCAAATGGAAGGCTGTGGCTTCCTTTATTGAGTCAATCCATCTCTTGTTGGGTCTTCCTCTTTTCCTGCTGCCCTCAACTTTTCCTAGCATGACGGTCTTTTCCAGTGACTCTTGTCGTCTCATGACATGACCAAAATACGACAGCCTCAGTTTAGTCATTTCAGCTTCTAGGGTCAGTTCAGGCTTGATTTGATCTATAACCCACTGATTTGTTTTTTTGGCAGATACTTACTGGAATGCAAAACTAGGGATTCCATCGAAAAAGGGGAGGGGGTTGTCTTACATTTGCATACAAATTCCAGTTGGGTCCAGTAATAAAATTTTGTTTGTGTGGTTTTGAGGGGATGTTATTCTTACATTCAGGGTCATCTTCATTGCAAGTGAGCATGGTAATTAAATGTCTAACCCTCAACACACCGCAAAAATATGTCCAGTGCATTTTAATCTTGTCTTTCCTCTAAGAAGCATTTTTTTTGCCTTGTTTCTCACAACCACCTTGTTAGGTAGTAACATAAGAGTTGGAAGGGGCCGCTGAAGCAACAGCTTGGGGGAAGCAGAATGAGTGGGCCGCCGCCACACGACTGGGGCTTGGCTTGCTCCTAGCCATCAGGGGCGCGGGAAGTATCTGGAATCATCTCCTGGGCCTCAGCTGCACAGGCCAAGGTGGCGATTGCGGTCCCTTGCTCCAGTTAACAAACCACCTTCGGTTCTTGTTTCCAAACCAGAGTGCCCGCATGCCCCAAAGCACCTTGGCGAAACTAATAAGCAATAGCCCCATTAACCCTTAACCCCAGGGAAAAATTTTTTTGACATACACCTGTCCAATTCTGAGGGCACAAAATATAGACTTTACCGTAGACCAGTAGTTCCCAACCTTTTTTTGACCAGGGACCTCTAGGACTTTTTTGTTCAGTGCAGGGACCCCAAGGTTCAAAATAAAAATTCTGAGAATTTGAAAATAAACTTTAATCATAACTGTTAGTTAAACATTAAACTTATAAAAATATATATTCAAATATTATTCTAATAGAGAACTTTTAATTGAAAATATTAATTTATTATGGGTTTATAACTTTGTTTCGTGGACCTTAATTTAGTTCTCGGGGACCCCTGGGGGTCCACGGACCCCCGGTTGGGAACCAGTGCCGTAGACAGTGTAACATGCCTATCGTTACCAGCCAAGACGTAGAACAGATGAAAATCCTGTATACAGCAAGGGAACCTGCTCATTCATGGCAATCTATATTTAGCTCTCACAGATGAATACAAGTGATCACTAAATACAAAATGAGGTGAAGTTTCAATTACAGCTCTGCCACAAGGGGCAGCTGAGACCTTTGCAGCAACCTGACAGTTTTGTGAGGGGTAACGCACACACCGCCTTGTTTTATCTGGGTGCTTCCTTTTTCGGCATGGGGCATAAAGATGACTTCCGGTACGGCAAGCTGCTCCCGCTCCTATAGATCCTTTCTGAAGATAATTCACGGTGGGTAGCCGTGTTAGTCTGTCTGCAGTAGTAGAAAAGGGCAAGAGTCCAGTAGCACCATCATTTCTGAAGGGAGACTTTCTTCTCCTTTCAGTGTATATGGTTTCCTTTGAGGAGGAGGCTGTGTATTTCACTGAGGCAGAGTGCGTTATGCTGGATCCAGGCCAAAGAGCAACGTACGAGGAAGTCATGCAGGAGATTTACGGGAATGTGGCCTTTCTGGGTAAAGAGCTCTTTTCCATTTGTTGGTAGGTGCCGAACAACATAATTCTCACGTTATTTTTCCTGCTATTAATTTTTCTCTAAGGCATGGGTTCCTTCCCACACTTTTTGAGCCTGGGAGCACATTTGGAATTGTAGCTGCCACAGGAGGTGAAGCCAGCCACAAAATGATTGCCACAGCTTATTTTCAGTAACGCAGTGTAGATCCTGGTGCTGTGGTGGCAGTTGCTGCCAAAGCAACATTTTAAAAAAATGTTTTGCGTCAGTGTTTGGCTCTCGTGGCCCTTTCTTGCATGCCCAGGGTAGTGTCGATTGCTACTTTGGGGTCAGGAAGCAATTTTCCTCCTGGCCAGGTTGGCCAGGGATCCTGGAGGGTTGTGTTTGTTTGTTTTTTGGCGGCATCTTCTGGGTGTGGAGCAGGGGTGCGGGGGGGAGGTAGTTGTGAATTTCATGCATTGCGCCGGGGGTTGGACCCGGTGACCTGGTGGTCCCTTCCAACTCCATGATTATGACCTCTTGTCCATGTTATCCTCAAAACAAAACAAAAGTGGTATTTTAAAAAACTACCATTGTAAGCTGCCTTGAACCATGAGGAAAGGCAGGGGGTAAATATTTCAATAAATTAATAAACAACAACCCTGTGAGGTAGGTTATGAACAACAGATTCCCCTACTTACTCACCTGGAGGGAGGATTCCTGAGCTGGTCGTCACTTTCCTGTTTTGAGACATCTTCTGTGGGAGACTTTTATGTTCTCTGCATGCAAGACGATGCATAACTCTGGCCTTTCAGATGCTTTTTTAAAAGTTCAAGTTAATTTTTTACTTCTAAAGCAGCACTCTGTGTTGTGCCCTAGAGTTGATGTCAGCAGTTTTTTAAAATACAAAGAACCGAAATAAACAATGGCTATTAAAAATACAAAAGATATATAAAGGTTAAGACCCCCCCCCCATGTGTCCCTGACAGGTGGCATAGTGACTCCGGTGATCTATTCTAGGATGTTTCTCCTTTGTGGTGGAGAGGAAATGGCTTTTATGCATCCCAGTTAGGTAGAGGAGGGGTCACTGGGGAGACAGGCAGGAGACCTCTTTCCCCAGCTCATCACCCTGGGCTGGAGAAAACCCATCTCTTTCCCGTTGTTTCTATCAAATCTGCACACACACCCCAGCAAGGCTGCGAATGCCTCTCATGAAGACTTGGATGCTGCCAGAGATCCTCTCAGCCACTTTGCCTGAACTACCCTTTGGAATTGTGCTTAGGAAGGAAAGTACTATGAGGAGAAAATGTTTCCTTTCTCTTTCAGGGTCCAGAGCCCTTTGAGGAAGTTGCAGAGTATTAACATGAGGAGGAGTGGGCTTTGCTGGATCTGAACCAAAGAGATCTGCAGGTTGAAATCAGGCTAAAGGCTTTTGCAAATATGGACAATGCGGGTAAGTCTTCCTTTTTTCCCTTTGGGTTGGAAAAAAACAAACCAGTTTAAGAAAGCTGAAAATAGAGAGAAGTTTTTAGCACTCTTGCCATGCATTAGCACCCGCTGCCCTCCTCTTTCAACCTGGCAGGATTGTAGGATCTCTTCACAGAAAGGCAGAGCCCTTTGCCGGAGGCAGAGCGGCAGCCCTTTGCTAATCAGAACTGCATCATATGGCATCGAAAGGACCTCCTGGCTCTTGTTTGAAGGATGTAGTCTGCTATAAGATGGTTCTTCCCTCTGGGCTGGGGCTTCACTTCCTTCTGCAGAGTTTAGGGCAGGTAAAACACTTCCAGCTTTCTCTTTGTGACTCTCTCCTGTGGCCTTCAGGGCAAGGAATCAGCCACATTGCAGTGCCAAGTTGGTGCTTCTCGATACAACAATGAACTGTATGAAGACCTTCATTTATTTATTTATTTACTTCATTTATATCCTGCCTTTCTCTCCAGTCGGGACCCAAAGCACCGCACATCATTCTCTTCGCCTGCATTTAATTCTCGCAACAACCCTATGAGGTAGTCGGAGTGTGTGTGACTGAAGGTCACCCAGTAAACTTCCAAGGCTGAAGGTCACCCAGTAAACTTCCAAGGCTGAGTGGGGATTCGAACCTGGGCTTCCCAGATACTAGCCCAACATCGTAAGCTGCTGCACTACTCTGGTTCTCCAGTGCTGTATGGGATTGTTTAGGGCACATGCATGAAGGTTTGAGAATAGAGTTTTTAAGAGAATGGTGAGGTTTTTTATTTAATAGGTGGCTGGATATAGCAGAAGCATAGCTGGTCTTGGAAACAGCTGGGGGTTCTGTAGAAGTTAAAATTGTAAAATGTTGCAAATTCAGAAAACCGACAACCATAAAATGGGATTTAAAAAAATCTAATAAACAAACCTGTTGAAGAGAGATTTCAATGCAAACATAAAATGACATGGATCCAACCATCTGTGTGCATGCTTGGAGTTTTCCTGTGCTCTTTCCCATTCCTGCAGCACCTCCCAACCTCTGAAAAGATTATTCCTGGGGTCACAGGGTCTGCAGGAAGGAATACCATGTGGGTGCGTGGGCTGGAGAGAAGGACACGAAATGGCTTGCCTGAGTGGACTTGCACCTGCGGAAGAGAAAAGGAGGAACAATTTTGCCTCCTTGTCCTTCCTCAGTCCACTGCCCCTGCCCTCCATGTGCTATTCCTCCACATGGGTCCCACCACCTGGGAATAATCTCTCCAGGGACTGGAAAGGACTGCCAGAACAGAGCTACTGACAGAGGTCAGGTCACGTGTCCGAAGTGCAGGAAGTGATTATGCAGCATTAACATGTACTTGGTCAAAACAATTTCTTCCCCCCCATTTCCTTTTGAAACTCAACTTCAACGCTGTTTTAAACAATTCAAAACATGTCAATAACTCAGTAGTAACATAAGACCAAACAAATGGAGCAAAACTGGGGGAAAAAACACCTCTGTAGCCGTCAGAAAGTAACAGCCGAGACTCTAAAACAAGAAGTCGCTGTAACTAAGGTTGCCAGTTGTCTGGAGAAAAACGTGCTCTGCCTTTAACACAGGCTTAAATGGATATCATTTACATGTTGGCGTGTACTAACGGGCTTAACATTCAAATAGCAAGGCGTCATTGTCCCGCTGTATACAGCATGGGTCAGGCCGCACCTGGAGTACTGTGTGCTGTTCCGGAGGCCTCGCTTTAAAAAGGATGTGGACCGAATGCCAAGGGTGCAGAGGAGACTGACAAGGACGATCAGGGTCCTGGAGACCAAGCCTTATGAGGAAAGGTTGAGGGGCTTGGGAATGTCCAGTCTGGAAAAGAGGAGGCTGGGGGGGGATATGAGTGCTCTCTTTAAATATTTGAAAGGCTGTCATTTAGAGGAGGGCAGGGAGCTGTTCCTGTTGGCAGCAGAGGATAGGACTCGCAATAATGGGTATACATTACTGGCAGAAAAGTACTGGCTGGACATTAGGAAAAAATTGTTTTACAGTAAGAGTAGTTCAGTAGTAGAATGGGCTGCCTAGGGAGGTGGTGAGGTCTCCCTCACTGGCAGTCTTCAAGCAGCAGCTGGACGAACTAGGGCTACGCTGTTCCTGCATTGAGCAGGGGGTTGGACTAGATGTTCTCTATGGCCCAACTCTATGATACCTCCAAGCCCTGAAAACCTTCAGCTGCCCATTCTACATATTAAATCTCTATTAAAGGGGCAAGAAATTTTTCTCCAGGGCTGTTGGCAAGCATAGCCAACCCAAGGCCAACATTGCTTCCCATCAAAGGCTTTAGGGAACTGATTACTCTCTCTGATCAGCATGATGTGCATCTGTTAATAGCCAAGTTCGGGTCGCTGTGTTAGTCTGTAGTAGCAGATCAAAATATGAGTCCATTAGCATCTTCAACAAAATTTTCCAGAGTGTAAGCTTTCAGGATTCAAAGCTCAATTCTTCAGATTAAATTAGCTTTGACTCATGAAAGCTTATACCCTGGAAATTTTTGTTAGTTTTTTCTTTGCTACTGGACTAAAATTTTATTTTGTTGAAAACCAACTGGCTCTGTTCTGGATGCACTGTACTTTGATCTGGAGTACTGGATTCATCTGGAAAGAGATTTTACCAGCAGAGTTCAAATGAAGCTGCCATTAGTCCTAGCTGAGTATTCTATGTTGTGACTAACAGCTGCCTTCTCATACAGAATTCTTCTCAGTCTTGTAGAAACACCTTCAAACAGGGGACTGAACCTGGGACCTTCTGCATGCAAATTGTTTGCTTTTCCACTGAGAGATAGATCTTCTTACTTGTGCATTTATCCCCACCTGGCCTGCAAGAATTTGAAGAGCTGCATGCAAAAGGTTATTCCAGGTATCTGTACAACAATCCTATTAGGTAGGTTATACTTGACAGATGCATACTGTCTCATGGTCAGCATGGTATAGTGGTTATGAATATTGGACTAGGATCTGGAAGATCCAGGTTGGAATCCCCATTTTGCCATGAAAGCTGCTGGGTGGGGAAGCAGTCACAAGGAGTGCCTAAACTTAGCCTAAATTACCTCATAGGATTGTTGTTGTGAGGGTAAAATGGAGGAGGGCTGAAAAGAATATGGCAAGCTGCTTTTGGTCTCCATTGGGGGAAAACCGAGTGTAAATGCCTAAATTAAATTAAGGTCATCCACTAAGGTTAGGGATGTGGACTGGTATGGTTTAGCCTTCTCAGATCTCAGAACCTAATCATGGTCAGTATGTACCGTAGATGATAGACCACCAATAAAGACTCTGCAGAGGAAGGCAATAGAAAACCACCTCTGTGTCTTGCTTGCTTTGAAAGCCTCTTGCAGGGGTCACCATAAATGGGTTGTGATTTGACAGCACTTACATAAGAAATCAGCTTAGAGGCTGGGAGATCCAGGTCATATACACACTAAGCTGACTTGTACAGGTCTATCAAGGTCAGTTTTGTCAACTCTGACAGGCAGCTGCTCTCCAGGATCCCAAGCGTGGGTCTTTCACATCACCTCCTGTGTGTTGAGTGCCGTCAAGTCGCTTCCGACCCTATGAATGAAAGTCCTCCAAAATGTCCTATCTTTGACAACCTTGCTCAGATCTTGCAAATTGAAGGCTGTGGCTTCCTTTATTGAGTCAATCCATCTCTTGTTGGGTCTTCCTCTTTTCCTGCTGCCCTCCACTTTTCCTAGCATGACTGTCTTTTCCAGTGACTCTTGTCGTCTCATGACATGACCAAAATACGATAGCCTCAGTTTAGTCATTTTAGCTCTAGGGTCAGTTCAGGCTTGATTTGATCTAGAACCCACTGATTTGTTTTTGTCAGTCCACGGAATCCGTAATACTCTCCTCCAACACCACATTTCAAAGGAATCTGTTTTCTTCCTATCAGCTTTCTTCACTGTCCAGCTTTCACACCCATACATAGTAATAGGGAATATGATGGCATGAATTAATCTAGTCTTGGTGGCCAGTGACACATCCTTACACTTCAAAATCTTTTCTAGCTCCTTCATGGCTGCCCTTCCCAGTCTCAATCTCCTTCTAATTTCTTGGCTGCAGTCTCCCTTTTGGTTGATGGTGGAGCCAAGGAATAGAAAGGCTTGAACAATTTCAGTTTCCTCATTGTCAACCTTAAAGTTGTGTAATATCCTGTAGTCATTACTTTTGTTTTCTTGATGTTCAGCTGTAGTCCTGCTTTGGCACTTTCTCTTTTAACTTGCAGCAGTAGTCGTTTCAAATCTTCACTATTTTCTGCCAATAACGTAGTGTCATCAGCATATCTCAAATTATTAATGTTCCTTCTTCCAATTTTCACTCTACCTTCATCAAAATCTAATCCATCTTTCCTAATTATACATTCTGCATATAGATTGAAGAGATAGGGAGATAAAATACATCCTTGTCTGACACCTTTGCCAATTGGAAACCATTCTGTTTCTCCATATTCTGTTCTAACTGTGGCCTCTTGTCCAGAGTACAGGTTGCGCATCAAAACAATCAGATGTAGAGGCACACCCATTTCCTTTAAAACCAACCATAGCTTTTCATTATCCACGCAGTCGAAAGCTTTGCTGTAATCCATGAAACACAAGCTAATTTTCTTCTGAAATTCTCTCGTATGCTCCAGTAACCAGCGTATATTTGCAATATGATCTCAAGTGCCTCTTCCTTTTCTGAAACCAGCTTGAACATCAGGCATTTCTCGTTCCATATATGGTAACAGCCTTTGCTGTAAGATTTTGAGCATCACTTTACTTGCATGAGAAATTAATGCGATGGTCAGATAGTTGCTGCTATCTTTGATGTCTCCTTTCTTGGGAATTGGAATGTAAATGGATCATTTCCAGTCTGTGGGCCATTGTTTTGTTTTCCATATCTGTTGGCATATTCTTGTCAAGATTTTGATGGCCTCCGTTTCTGTGGCTTGGAATAGCTCTATTGATATCCCATCTGCTCCTGGTGATTTGCTTCTCCCGATTGCTCTCAATGAAGCTTTCACTTCACTTTCTAAAACTGTAAGTTCTTCTTCAAAATATTATTCTTTTGTCCTTTCATCTCTTCTGTATAGTTCTTCAGTGTATTGTTCTCACCTTTTCTTTATTTTGTCCTGTTCAGCTAATGTATTTCCATGCTGATCTTTCAGCATGCCTAACCATGCTTTAAATTTCCCTTTGAGTTCTTGGATTTTGTGGAACAGATCTCTTGTTCTTCCTTTTTTGTTGTTCTCTTCTATTTCTTTACACTGGTTATTATAATAGGTCTCTTTGTTTCTACATGCGAGTTGCTGGAATGTTGCACTTAGACTTTTGATTCTATTTCTGTCACCTACTTTTGCTTCTTGTCTATCTCTGGCAATTTTAAGAATTTCCTCAGACATCCATTGAGGTTTTTCTTTTCTTTTGGCTACAGGAATAGTCTTTGCACATTCTTCCATGATAATACCTCTAGTTTCCACCCATAGTTCTTCAGGTTTACATTCATTTGAACTTAGTAATGCAAATCTGTTCCTTACACTGTCTTTAAACTCTTCTGGAATATTGCTTAGATTGTATTTTGGTGCTATGAATGTTTTGGTGTTTTTCTTAAGCTTTATCTTGATTTTCGATATTACCAATTCATGATCTGTACCACAGTCGGCTCCTGGTTTTGTTTTGGCCGAGAGAATAGAGCTTCTCCATCTTCTGCTTCAATTACATAATCTATTTGATTTCTATACTGGCTGTCTGGTGATGTCCATGTATACAACATTTGATTCTGCTTCATTTCCTACTTTTGCGTTCCCATCATTTATGATTATCAGCATAACTTGTTTAGGTGTTCCATCAATTTCTTCCTGAACACTGGCATAAAAACGTTCAATTTCTTCCTCATCAGCATCTGTAGTTGGGGCATAAACTTGAATGATGCTTATGTTGATAGGCTTTCCCTGAAGTCTGATTGATATTATTCAGTCAGACTTTGCATTGTAGCTCCTGACTGCCTTTGCTACATCTTGCCTCACTATTAAAGCAACTCTGTTTCTTCTCTTTTTGTCATTCCCTGAATAAAACACTTTGTAATTTTCTGATTGAAAATGTCCTAATCCAGTCCACTTTAATTCACTTACTCCCAGGACGGAAATGTCCATACGTTCCATTTCTTGTTTAACAATTTCAAGCTTACCCTGATTCATGCTTCTCACATTCCATGTTCCTATTATATGCATCAAACAGCTTCGGACTTTCCTTTTGCATCTATTCACGTCAACCACTGAACATCCTTTCGGCTTTAGTCCAATCGCATCATTAAGAACAGCTCTACTCGTACTTGTCCTCTGCTCTACTCCAATAGCCGATTGAGTGCCATCCGACCTGGGGGTCCCATCTTCCAGCACTATATCTTTTTTCATTTTGGATTGTCTCATCATAGGGTTTTCAAGGTAAAGGTTGGTCAGAAGTGGTTTACCAGTGCCTTCTTCTGCGCAGTACTAACCAGGGATAGCCGTAGTGGCACTGCCGTTGTCTACGAAAGATCCTCCGCCGGTGTCACCTTCCACTACTGCTGCTGCCCAGTAGCTAACCTTCAGGGATTCCTCTGCCCCCATCCCCATTGGAACTGCCTGTTCTCTTTTGCGGATGTGGCCATTGATCCCTTAAGGGGGTGGATGCATCTTCGTCTGGTGTCTCAGCTGTGACCATTCCATCTTGAGTGCCTCTGCTAGGAATTTAGTCTCTTGATAGAGTCTAGACCCCTTACACTATTGCTCTCAGCTTCCCTGACACACACAAACCCCCTCACCACGTTAAGGTGTGCATCCAGAAGGGGGCATCACCTCCTACCTGATCCTTTTTATAATTGGAGATGTCAGCTACTGAACTTGGGATCTTTTGCATGCAAAGCTCTACCCCCAAACCATGGACTCACTCTGTGGTTCACTCAGCACTGTACATGCAGATCAATAAGGCCTATTTAGTATGCAGCAGAATCTGCTTCCAGTCTTTCCCACTCCAAAACTGAACAAGGCAGCTGATCAGGTCCCTTCCTTGATTTCATGCTTCATCTCGCTTTGGTCTTACTAGTTTTCTGTCTTTATTCTAGCAGGTGAGAATATGAATAAGGGAGAACTCTTTGGGGCGTCACCGCAAAATTTCAGATGTAAAGAAGAGCCTTGGCAGAATAGGAAAGCTAAAGGAAAACAGAAGAGGAGGAAGAATGAATCGCTTGCTTCTCAACATGGTTTCTCCAAAGACATCCCAACTCAAGAGAAAATGGATAAAGGGCAAGAAAGGAACAATTGTGCTCTGTGTGGGAAAACCTTTGCTCATAGGGCAGGCCTTTATGCTCACTGGAAAACCCACACAGGGGAGAAACGATTTAAATGTTTGGAGTGTGGGAAGAGCTTCTATGAGAGCACAAAACTAATAAGACACGAAAGGACTCACACAGGGGAGAAACCATATACATGTTCAGAGTGTGGAAAGAGTTTCAGTAACAGCGCTTACCTCACTACACATCGAAGATTCCACACAGGAGAGAAACCATACAAATGTTCTGAGTGTGGAAAGAACTTCAGCATGAGAACAAGCCTTACTTCACATCAAAGAATTCACACAGGGGAGAAACCCTTTAAATGCTTGGAGTGTGGAAAGTGCTTCCGTCGAGGTGACCTCCTTACCTTGCATCAAAGAATTCACAGAGGAGATAAACTGTTTACGTGCTTAAAGTGTGGAAAGACCTTTTGTGAGAAATTAAGCTACAAAAGTCACCAGAAAACTCACACAGGGGAAAAACCATTTAAATGCACGGAGTGTGGAAAGAGTTTCAGTCAGAGCTCCCAGGTTAAATCACATCAAAGAATCCACACAGGGGAGACACCATATAAATGCCTGAAGTGTGGAAAGAGCTTCAAGTGGAGTACACACCTTACTTCCCATGAACGAATCCACACTGGAGAGAAACCTTATAAGTGCTCAGACTGTCACAAGGGCTTTTGTGAAAAATCAAGCCTTAAGAAACATCTGAGAACTCACACAGGAGAGAAACCGTATAAATGCTTGGAGTGTAGCAAGAGCTTTTGTGACAAATCAAGCCTTAAGAAACATCAGAGGATTCACACAGGAGAGAAGCCGTACAAATGTGTAGTCTGTGGGAAAACCTTCAGTGCAAGCACAAGCCTTACTTCCCATCAGAGAATTCACACTGGAGAAAAACCATATCAGTGCATGGAGTGTGGGAAAAGCTTCAGGGCAAGTACAAGCCTTACTTCACATAAAAGAGTTCACACAGGGGAGAGACCATATCAATGCATGGAGTGTGGAAAAAGTTTTGGTGAGAAATCCAGCCTTAAGAAACATCAAAGAATTCACACAGGGGAGAAACCGTATAAATGCAAAGACTGTGGAAAGAGCTTCAGTATGAGCACAAGCCTAACTTCTCATCAGAGAATACACACAGGAGAGAAACCATACAAATGTTCAGAGTGTGGGAAAAGTTTCTGCCGGGGTGATCTCCTTACTTTACATCTAAGGAATCACACAGGGGAGAAACCATTTAAATGCCTGGAGTGTGGGAAAAGCTTCAGTCAAAGTGGAGGCCTTACGTCTCATCAAATAATTCATACAGGGGAGAAACCTTTTGAATGCTCAGAATGTGGAAAGTGCTTTCGATGGCGTGCACAGCTTGTTTCGCATCAGAGAGCGCATACTTGTGAATAACTATACAGAAGTTCAATTAGTATAGGAAGCTTCCATAATAGTTTCTATTTTCTCTCAAAGTAAATGTTTGTATTTATTACTGAGCTCAAAGAAGGACTTAGCTAAGCAGTTGACATCATCATCCTGTTTTATTTGATATTGGGCTTCCATATAGCAAAAGTATCTGCTCCATTGAAAATTTGTTCCATGTCACAGTCTGTGCCTGAGATTTGAGGCTGAGAGTAAAAGATTTTGGAGGACCATTTTATCTTGGTTCCCAGGAAGTCTGATCAGGATAAATTAATATTACTCCTGGCAGATAGGGATAAATTTATTACTTTCTGAATGGCATGGTTGTTGCTGCCGTCATAAAGATAAAAGATAACGATGAAACATGCTAATGTAGGTATGGTTGACCTGCAAACCAACTGCTCCACTCTGGGTCATTACCTATTTGGATTTTAAGGTGGTTTTATTTTGAGGTATTTCAAATGATTGTTTTAATTTTTCCTATGAAAATGTCTGGAAATTTGTAGTGTTCATTTTGATGGAATCGTTGATGCAATAAAGATAAACTTACCAAAATCATAAGTAGTAAGGACCATCATCTTGGGGTTTTTTTGCCTGTGAGGTAGGCTATGCTGAGTTTGACTGGCCCAAGGTCAATCGCTGAGGTTTGTCTGTGATCTTCTGTGCAGTCCCACATTGGCAAAGAACGAACTGCCTGCACAGAAGACATCTTGACGAACAGCAGTTACAGGTAAGTGCAACTCTGTTTTTCTGTTTAAATGTGGATTATGTCACATCTCCTCATTGCTGGTCTGGCACAAACTGTTTCATCAGACTTGATCCTTGAAGACCTTAGATAAAATGTTCCCCGTCATTTATTTATTTTATTCAATTTGTACCCTGCCATCTGTCATGAGCAGGGGAGTCCCTCTCTTAATGGTGATTCCTGATATGAAATACACATACATGATCTTAAACAGAAAAGTGAGTGTGCTTTTCACCTAAGACCCATTGATTTATCCATCTGTAAACTTGATCCAGTAGTTGAGTAAAACCAATAAAATGAATAATTAAGGCTGCATTCCTTTACACTCTTACCTGAGGAGAGGAGCCATGGCTCAGTGGCAGAGCATCTATCATGGTGGCATGCAGAACATTCCAGGTTCAGTTCCTGGGATCTCCAGGTAAAAAAAGGATCAGATGATAGATGATGTGAAAGACCTCTACCTGAGACCCTGGAAAGCTGCTGCCAGTCTGAGTAGACAATCCTGACCTTGATGGACCAATGCTCTGAAAGCCATAAAAACACATATATAACATATCCCAGAAAATGCTTCAGGTGGACAGCAGTGTTAGTCTGCAGTAGTGGAACAAAATTTGAGTCCAGAAGCACCTTAGGGACCAACATTTCCCATGGTATAAGCTGTCATGAGTCAAAAGCTCACATAATCAGATACAGAACAAAAGGAAATTGAATCCAGACAAGATGGAGATACTGATTGCTTCTCTAGGCAGGGGCCACCACTTAAAGAAGCAGGTTTTCAGTTTTCAGGAAGCTTTTAGATCTGGATGCCTAAGTCCCACCCATGGCTCAAAGCGTCTTTTGACACCTTCAGATGATGTATGAGCAGAGCCCCTTCCTGGAGTGACACAGCCCGGCTGTGGGAATCCATGGTCCGGTCACATTAGCAGGGGGACTAAGGAAAGGGCTAAAGCTCAATGGTAGAGATTCTGCTTTGCATGTAGAAGGTGCCAGGTTCAATCCCCAGCATCTCTGGTTACAATTACCAGTTAAGTAGGTGATTTGATAGCTGCCTGAGACCCTGGAGAGCCACAGCCAGTCTGGGTAGACAGTACTGAACTTGATGGATCGATAGTCTGATTCTGTAGAAGGCAGATTCATGTGTTCACATCCAGGCCTGATTTCTGCAATGCGCTCTCTTTGCAAACCTCTCAGAAACTCCAGCTTTTCCAAAATGCTACAGTAAGGAAGGGAGGACTAAGGCATGGCACACTGAGCCAGCTTGGTGTAGTGGTTAAGAGCAGTGGTTTGGAGCAGTAGAGTCTGATCTGGAGAATTGTGTTTGATTCCCCACTCCTACACATGAGCGGCAGGGGCTAATCTGGTGGACTGGATTTGTTTCCCCACTCCTACACATGAAGCCAGCTGGGTGACCTTGGGCTAGTCACACTCTCTCAGCCCCACCTACCTCACAGGGTGTCTGTTGAGGGGAGGGGAAGGTAAGGTTTGATTTTCCCTTAAGTGGCAGAGAAAGTCGGCATATAAAAACCAACTCTTCTTCTTCTTAACCTCCTTAAGTCAAAAAACTCCAACGTATCATGTCTAGTTATATAAACATTTTAGAGATCGATATTTGCAGATTGGTAAAATAATGAGGGAATCAACAAATCCTACTCTTGAACTAGCCTTACTCAATCTATTTATCAATGAACATACTGAAAACGATAAACCCTTATTAACTTTTTATTAGTTGCAACTAAAGTGTTTATTGCCCATTGTTGGAAAAATGCCAAAGGGGTTTCCCTAGATAGATACCATGATAAATTAAGGAATGTAGAGTGGCACTGGAATGTTTAATAAACCAGATTAGATTAATTCAGGGGAGGAAAAAGAAAGATGACTTTAAGACGATTTGGAATAGTTTTACAATTTATTTAACAAAATTTCAAGAGCATAGCTCATTAAATAATTTTATTAAATGGTTGGAGGGCCTTACATGAAAACTTTGAATAAGGTGTTGAATAGTTATACCAGAGGATAAACATTTTTTCTTCTCTTTTTAAAAAAAGAAATGAATATATAAAGCACACATACCCTCTTCCCTTTTTTTGTTGTGTGTGTGTTTATTTTTTCTTTACTATAACTTGATGGTATCATCTTTTATATCGGATGTGAGATTACTATATGGTTCTTTTGTTTGTCTCGTATAGTTGATTTTTTGTTCTGTGTGTGTGTGTGTGAATTACAATAATTTAAAAAGCACTCCAAAGTACAGAACAATATAACTAGATTTGTTTAGCTAAACACACAGGTGTAACAGAGAACAGAAACTTGCAGAGGATGAGGTCTTTGAATTAAATAACCAGTTCTTGCTTGATTCTGTTGTGATGAACAAAGTTCAATTTTTCCAGTCTACCAAACACCAGAGACTTCCAATGTGGTCCTCTTGCTTTAAGGAACAAACTGGATATCACAGAAGCCAGGACTCAGCTTGCAAGTGACAGCCTTCTACAAGGTGATAAGAGCCCTGGAACTCTTTTCCTAGCAAACAGACTCTCCCTCTGCCAACTTCCATTAATAACAACCCGGAGCTGGTGATAGGATAACCCCTTTTAATGACCAAACGAGTTACAAAATAGTTAACAAACTTGTAGAAAATCAGACAGGCAGGTGTCATTATTAAACTAAACTAGCAAAGGCAGGTGTTTTTAAGCAACGTGGGATATGTCACAGTCATTTCAGAATTAAAGCAAACATTTTTTTTCCCCACAGGTCATGCGATTGCATGTATGGAAGCAGAGCATAGGGTGTAGGGATGTGGAAGAGCAGCCTGCGTTACAAGTCTGTAATAGGACTACCGGCTCTGGGTTGGGAAAGACCTGGAAATTTTGCGGGGCAGATCCTAGGGAGGCGAGGGACTTCAATTGGTATAATGTCACCTTCCAACTTAGCCATTTTCTCCAAGGGAACTTATCTCCGTGGTCTGGAGCCCAGCCTTAATTCTGGGAGACCTCCAGCCCTACTAGAAAACCCGAAAAAATAGAATCCACCCCGCACACACTGTCCCCTCTTGCACTTCAACTTTCCCTTTCCCCCTCGTTTTATTGCAACTCCCTTCCTGCCCAAATGCATTTTAAGCTCATCAGGTTTTGGGGGCGGAGAGAGGGCTGCTGCTCTTGCAGCTGCTGGCCTGCGTGGGAAAATCCCCGGCTCCTTTCCCACGGGGGGGGGGGCGAGGCAGGAAGGTCTCCGCGGCTCCTGATTGCCTCCCTTTGCAGGACGGCAGCTTCCCAGCCCAGGGGAAAGCCCTGCTTGGCCAGAGCTTTTGCGTTGGGTGCTCTGATGGTTGAAACAGGCGAGTTCAAAGTGCCTAGAGAGGAAGGAAACTGGGGGCGAAGGGGTGTTAATTGCAGGCCCCCCTTCCTGCTCCAGCCCCTTTCTCATTCTGCAGGTACCTGGGAACGGGAGCTGTGGAGGTTGCAGTTGGAAAGCCTGTTTGGAGACACAGAGTTTTAAGGTGCAATGGGGTGGGTGGGGGTGTCTTTCTTAGGGGGAGGAGGAATTAAAGCGAAAGAGAGATGGAAATGGGGCGGTGGAGGATGCCAATCGAGTGCAGTCTGATGAAAACCAGCATGGCACGTGTGTTTGCACAATATAGCTTTGTTTGTTTGGAAAATGAACTGATCAGATTAGATTAGCAGCAAACCAAGGGAGTGCAGTTCTTTTTTATGGTGTTCAAAAACTATATCTCTTTTTGGCAGTCTAAAATAAACCTTTTCCCCAGTCTTTATTTAGTCCCAGAATTTTAGGAAAACAGGCGTAATTTACATAATGTAAATGATGTGCTTGCAGCTGCAAATAACTGACTGTTTTACATTTTAGTAACTGCAAGCATTTTAATTTTTTTGTTTCTTAATTTAAAAAAAATTGTGATCTGTCTTTGGATTTGTCCTTATTTTGTTGCATTTTGTTAATGTGTAGTTATGTGTATCTGTTGTGTGACTTATTTATTATTTTCATTTTCACTGGGACCAAAGACAAATTACAAGCATGACAAAACATTTTTTCCAGTCAGTCAATAAATGGATTACAACATTCAATGATGTCAGTGAATCACTGAAAAAATTACAAGATATGATATTGTTTGAATCTGTAGATGTCTGCATAGCCACTATCAGAAATGTGAGGCTGGACTGAATGGTCTGATCCAGCCGAGGCCTCTTTTTCTCTTCTAGAAAAATGCCTTGCTTCAAATTGCACCGTCCTTGTTTGTGTCCTCCTCCAGGGTGATCTGCTCTCTGGCAGTTAGGGAAAGCCAACAGCCTCCATATAACCATCTCTTCTTTGGACAGAGACCCAGTGAGGGGGAACATGTCTGAGGGAGCCAAGTACTGAACTGTTTTGGCATTCATCAGCAGAAGGGGGCTGACGGACTTTGGGCCAGTTGCGCCCTGTCAGTCTGGCCCACCTCCCAGGATTGTTGTGAGGAGAGAATGGAGGACGAGAGAACAATAGCAGCCACTTTGGGTCCCTGTTGGGGGAAAACGCAAAGTGTAAACAAATAAAGATGAATTTGTATCCCTCACAGGCAGTGGAAGCGATTCAGAGCCAGGTTCCAGATCATCTCTTCTTTGGGGCAGAGTGGAAACACTTAGGATGCAGCCAGCTCAGGTAAGGGATGAAGATCAGGAACAGCTTGGTGCTTCCTTTGAATGCAGGGCTGGAAGGGAACCATTTCTGGGTGTTTTGTAATTTGCAGCCTTCTTCTCTTGGTAAGTTGCATTCGATTTCTCCCTAGAGAAAAGGGGGCTAAAAATGCTGAAAAAAATGTATAAATTTATTAATTTCCACGGCTTTCTGATACCTTCAAGGTAACGCAGCAGCCTATTCAGGAGGCCGTGCAGTGCACTGATCTTCTCCCATGAATCAAAAGGCGGGATGCCCCTACACTCCCCAGGCAGGTTTTATTGTTTTTCTATGGCAGGGATGTCAAACATATGCCCCACAGCCGGATCCAGCCCCTGAGGCAGGCACCCCTTCCCCAGTCCCGATGTGGGCTGGCGAGGCATGGCCCGGCCCAACCAAGTGTCATTTATATCATATCCATCCCCTGTAACAAATGAGTTCGACACCCCTGTTCGATAGTGTGTCAAGTATTTCTTGTAGAACTCCCCCCCCCCCCCGCTTGGGGTACCAAGAACTTTACATTAAGGATCTAGAGGAGGAGGGTCAGTGGCTTGGTGGTAGAGTGCCTGCTTGGCATGCAGAAGGTCCCTCATCTAAACATAATAAAAGGATCAGGTAAGAGGTGATGTGAAAGGACTCTGCCTGGGACTTTGGAGAGCCACTGCCAGTCAGAGCAGACAATACTGACTTTGATGGACCAACAGCCATTGCGTTTAAAATGGTGTTACTGCTTGCAAGTACCCTGCAAGGGTCTGACTCAGTAGACAGCATTTTCAGGTATTCCTCTTTCAATATCCACAGTTGCTTGAGGAGGGGCTGTGGCTCAGTGATGGAGCATCTGCTTGGCATGCAGAAGGTCCCAGGTTCAATTCCCGGTGTGCATTTCTGGAGCGCTGCAGTTGGTCTGATCAGACAATAATGACCTTGATAGACCAATGGTCTGATTCAGTATCAGGCTGCTTCGCGTGTGTTTGTTTTCAAATGGTGAGCAAAAGCATGTTTGAGCAGGATTATTTGTGAGGAAGAAATGTCTTCTTTTTTCCAGTGTCCGGTTTCCTTTGAGGAAGTGGCTGTGCATTTCACCAAAGCTGAGTGGGCGCTGCTGCATCCCGACCAGAGAGCTTTGTATAGGGAAGTCATGGTGGAGAATTACGAGAACGTGGCCTCTCTGGGTAAGGACCCTTTTATCTTGATTAGGTAGATTTGTTATTTATATCAGTAGAAGAGAGCAAAAGTCCTGTAGCACCTTAAAGACAACAAAATTTTGGATAGCGTATGAGCTTTCTTGAATTACAGCTCACTTCTTCAGATACAGCTAGAATGTGAGTCTGTCTGTCTTTAAGTAGGGAAGAGTGAATTAAGACACCCAATGGCAATAGCATGTAAATGTCAGTAGCAGGTAAATGACATTAGCAGGGGTGATTGGATTAGGTGTGATATGCAGAGGGGTAGCAGGTATGGAGAAATCAGCATTGGTAATGAGGAATCCCCGGAATGAGCTATTTATAGTCCACATTCTCACTGAAACTCAAGGAAGATTAGAGAGTGTCAGTCAGTTCAATCAATAGGGTGAAGAGACAGCTAATAAACAGTGTTCTAGGGCTTGGACGGAAAGACTGAGGTTGCTGTGTAGAGGAAGGCAATGGCAAACCACCTCTGCTCATCTCTTGGCTTGACAACCCCACGGTCTTGGGCTCGCCATGAGCTGATTGCAGCTTAATGGCACAAAATAATAATAACAACAACAAAAACAACAATTAGGATTAGTTTAGCTGAAATCTGAAACAAGTCTTAAGTATTAAATATGACATGTTAGGCAATGCAAGAAATGGTATTACGTATGTAGAAATGTAATGCAGTGACTGCAAGATAACAACTGACCTGGATAGGTCAGGTCAGTCTTGTCAGGTCTTGGAAGCTAAGTAGGGTTGACCCTCTTGGGTACTTGGGTGGCAGGCCATTCATCTACAGGGGGAGGCAGAGAATGGCACACCACCTCTGAACATCTCTTGCCTTGAAAACCCTACTGGGTTGCCATAAGTCAGCTGTGACTTGATGGCGCTTTCCACCACCACCAGTATTGTCCACCGCCCTGTTCCGTCTGTTGAAATGCGTTCCAGAATTGTTCTGTTACAACATAGCCTTATTTCTTTATAAAAATGTCCTTCCATCTGCTGTGGAAGTGGTTGTCCCTAGATATATGTGGTCAGCCATGAGGTTTTCAGCGTGACCAATATCATTTGTTGAATCCCAAACTCCCACTTTAACAGACCTGACAATTGTGCATCCCCTTGAAATGGATGATGAAGGTAATTGCTGTCTTTACAGTGTATCGGTTAGAACTGGCTATTGTACGTTTAGTCTGAAGAGAAAACTGAGAGGTGATCTGATAACCATCTTGAAGGGCTGTCATATAGACAATTTTATGCCTCTGTTGATACCCTCCAAGATCACATTAGCTTTTTTTGCTGCTACATCACACTGGCTGCTCATATTTAGCGTACAGTCCATCCGTACCCCAAGATCTTGTTTGCACACACTGCTACTCAGAAGTGTTTCCTCCAGCCAGTATGCGTGCATTTTTATTTCCCAGATGTAGAACTCTGCATGAATCCTGGTTGAATTGCATCTTGCTCTGATCTGCCCACTTTTCCAGTGTGTTCAGATTTGTAAATTTAATGAGTAATCCCTCCACCCCCTCATCCAGATCATATATAAAAAATATTGAAAAGTACTGGGCCCAGAACCAAGCCCTGTGGCACTCTACTGGATAGTTCATTCAGATGAAATGCCACTGACGACTACTTTTTGGATGCATTTCTCCAACCAGTTCCCTATCCACCTAACTATCTTAGAGTCCTAGAATTCTGCCCTCATATACCGACGCGTGGTGTCTTCTGTGGTGCTGAACTCCATTCTCTGATAAAACGTCCTCTTTATCCATAAGAGGTTGATGTAAAAAAAAAACGAAATACACGAAACCACTCCTATGAAAGCCTTTATTCTAAATATATGTTGTACCTTTTATACTAAAATATTATTGAACTGTCACATCAAAAGCTGTTGGGCAGTGTTAAGAATATCCACAAGGAGGCAGTAAACCAGGTGAAGAGAGCCAAAGTTGCCTGTGTCCCATGACCAGTTTAGAAACCAAATTAAGATAGAGAAAATAGTAGCTAGAATATCTGACTAGGATCTAGGCAGTCCGAGTTGAAATCTCCACTCTGCCACAGAAAGTTACTGGCTGACTTTGGGCCAGTTGTGTCCTGTTGGTCTGACCTACCTCCCAGGGTTGTTATGAGGACAGAATGGAGGAGGAGAGAACAATATCAGCCACTTCGGGTCCCCGTTGGGGGAAAAGGCAAAGTGTAAACAAAGAGGCATTTGTCTCCCTCACAGGACGTGGAAGAGCTTCAGAGCCAGGTTCCAGATCATCTCTTCTTTGGGGCAGAATGGAAACACTTAAGATGCAGCCAGCTCAGGTAAGGGATGAAGATCAGGAACAGCTTGGTGCTTTGCTTTGAATGCAGGGCTGGAAGGGAACCATTTCTGGTTTTTCTTCTTCTTTTTTTGTAATTTGCAGTGTTCTTTTCTTGGTAAGTTGCATTAGATTTCTCCATAGAGAAAAGGGGCCTAAAATGCTGAAATAAATTTATAAAATTAATTTCCACGGCTTTCTGATAACTGCAAGGTAACACAGTAGCCTGTTTAGGAGGCCATGCAATTCACTGATCTTCTCCCATGAATCAAAAGGTGGGGTGCCCATAAACTCTTCAGGCAGGTTTTATTGTTTTTCTATGGCAGGGGTTTCAAATATGTGGCATCCCTTGAGAGCTCTTGAGATGCAGCCCCTTGAGAGCTCTTATCCGGCCTATGAGCCAGCTAAGGCAGCCACCCCTCCCCCAGTCCCGATCTGGGCTGGCAAGGCATGGCCCAGCCCAACCAAGTGTCTATTATGTCATTTCTGGCTCTTGTAACAGATGAGTTCAACACCCCTGTTCTATGGTGTGTCAAGTATTCTCTAAAGGTAGACGTCACCCTTGGGGTACCAAGAACTTTACATGAAGGATTTGGAGGAGGAGGATCAGTGGCTCAGTGGTATAGAACATAAGAAAAGCCCTGCTGGATCAGACCAAGGCCCATCAAGTCCAGCAGTCTGTTCACACAGTGGCCAACCAGGTGCCTCTAGGAAGCCCCCAAACAAGACAACTGCAGCAGCACCATCATGCCTGTGTTCCACAGGACCTAAGATAATAGGCATGCTCCTCTGATCCTGGAGAGAATAGGGATGCAACATGACTAGTATCCATTTTAACTAGTAGCCATGGAAACCCCTTTCCTCCATGAACATGTCCACCCCCCTCTTAAAGCCTTCCAAGTTGGCAGCCATGACCACATTTTGGGGTAGGGAGTTCCCCAAAACTATGTGTTGTGTGAAAAAATACTTACTTTTATTTGTTTTGAATCTCTCACCCTCCAGCTTCAGCAGATGACCCCACATTCTAGTATTATGAGAGAGGGAGAAAAGCCTCTCCCTGTCCACTCTCTCCAAACCATGCATAATTTTATAGACCTCTATGATGTCTCTCCTCAGCTGCCTTCTTTCCAAGCTAAACAGCCCTAAGCATTTTAACCGCTCTTCATAGTCCCCTAATCATTTTGGTTGCCCTTTTCTGCACCATCTCAATCTCTTTAATATCCTTTTTTAGGTGTGGTGACCAGAACTGTACACAGTATTCCAAGTGTGGTCTCACCATTGATTTGTACAAGAGCAGTATGATATCAGCAGTTTTATTCTCTATTCCTCATCTAATTATGGCCAGCATGGAATTTGCCTTTTTTACAGCCCCTGCTTGGCATGCAGAAGGTCCCTCATCTAAAGATAATGAAAGCATTAGGTAAGAGGTGATGTGAAAGGACTCTACCTGGAACCTTGGAGAGCCACTGCCAGTCAGAGCAGACAATACTGACTTTGATGGACCAACAGTCACTGCATTTAAAATTGTTTAACTGCTTGCGAGGACCCTGCAAGGGTCTGACTCAGTAGACAGCATTTTCAGGTATTCCAGTTTCAATATCCACAGTTGCTTGAGGAGGGGCTGTGGCTCAGTGATGGAGCATCTGCTTGGCATGCAGAAGGTCCCAGGTTCAACTCCCGGTGTGCATTTCTGGAGCGCTGCAGCTGGTCTGATCAGACAATAATGACCTTGATAGACCAATGGTCTGATTCAGTATCAGGCTGCTTCGCGTGTGTTTGTTTTTAGATGGTGAGCAAAAGCATGTTTGAGCAGGATTATTTGTGAGGAAGAAATGTCTTCTTTTTTCCAGTGTCCAGTTTCCTTTGAGGAGGTGGCTTTGCGTTTCACCAAGGCTGAGTGGGCGCTGCTGAATCCCAACCAGAGAGCTTTGTATAGGGAAGTCATGGTGAAGAATTACGAGAACGTGGCCTCTCTGGGTAAGGACCCTTTTATCTTGATTAGGTAAATTTGTTATTTATATCAGTAGAAGAGAGCAAAAGTCTTGTAGCACCTTAAAGACTTAACAACATTTCTGACAGGGTAAGAGCTTTCTTGAATTACAGCTCACTTCTTCAGATACAGCTAGAATGTGAGTCTGTCTGTCCTTAAGTAGGGAAGAGTGAATTCAGACACCCAATGGCAATAGCATGTAAATGTCAATAGCAGATCAATGACATTAGGAAGCATGATTGGATTAGGTGTGACGTGCAGAGGGGTAGTAGGCATGGAGAAATCAGCACTGGTAACAAGACAGGAATCCAGGGAATATGTTATTTATAGTCCACCTTTCTCACTGAAACTCAAGGATGATGAGAGAGTGTCAGTCAGTTCAATCAGTAGGGTGAAGAGACAGCTAATAAACAACGTTATAGAACTTCGACGAAAGGTCACCAAGGAGAAGACTGAGGTTGCTGTGCAGAGGAAGGCAATGGCAAACCACCTCTACTCATCTCTTGGCTTGACAACCCCACGGTCTTGGGCTCGCCATGAGCTGGTTGCAACTTAATGGCACAAAATTATAATAATAATAATTGGACTATTTTAGCAGAAATCTGAAACAAGGCTTAAGTATTAAACATGACATGTTAGGCAATGCAAGAAATGGTAATACCTATATAGAAATATAATGCAGTGACAGCAAGACAACAGACAGCAACAAGTAGTTTGTATTAGTAATGTCCATTCCCTGACCTAGATAGCTTAGGTTAGGTCAATCTTGTCAGGTCTTGGAAGCTAAGTAGGGTTGACCCTGGTGAGTACTTGGATGGGAGGCCATGCGTCCACATGGAGGCAGGCAAGGGCAAACCTCTGAACATCTCTTGCCTTGAAAAGCCTCCTGGGTTGCCATAAGTTGGCTGTGACTTGACTTTCCACCTCTGCCAGTATAGTCCACCTGGCTGTTCTGTGTGTTGAAACATCAGCATGCAAGAGCCAGCGTGGTATAATGGTTAAGAGTGGTGGTTTGGAGCAGTGGAGTCTGATTTGGAGAACCGGGTTCGATTCCCCACTCCTCCACATGAGTGGCAGAGGCTAATCTGATGAACTGGATTTGTTTCCCTGCTCCTCCACACGAAGCCAGATGGGTGACCTTGGGCCAGTCATACTCTCTTAGCCTCACTTACCTCACAGGGTGGCGGTTGTGGGGACGGGAAGGGAAGGTGATTGTAAGCCGGTTTGAGTCTCTCTTAAGTGGTAGAGAAAGTCGGCATATAAAAACCAACTCTTCTTCCTGAATTGTTCTGCTACAACATATCCCTGTTTCTTTATAAAAATGTCCTCCTGTCTGCCGTGGAAGTAGATGGCTCCGGATGTGCTTGCTTGGCCTTGAGATTTTCAGCCTAACTAATGGCATTTGTGGAATTCAGTTTTAACAGACATGACAGTTGCGCACCCCCTTGAAATGGATGATGAATGTACTTGCAATCTTTACAGTGTATCAGTTAGAACTGGCAATTGTGACTGATAGTAACACCACACTGTCTCAATCTCCTCTCTCTCCAATCCCTTTAATGGGTAAGTGGTCTGAGGGTTAGGCCCTATGGGTAAGGATACTGCAGATCCTATATATCTTTCCTCATCTCAATAGAGTGAGAAGGGACTGACCGTATGTTAATAGTCAGATTTACAGGGTTCAGTTACCAGCTCTAGCACTAGACATGTCCAGTGCCACACTGGACTGCCTTTATCCAGCTAGGCTGGGAGCTATGGAGGCCTTATCTGGTTAATCGTTACAGTTTCTGAAAGTAGCTAGATAACTCCCCCATCCTTGACTGGGCGTTGATGAGGGCTGCCTCCGTGCAAACGTTTTGTGCAGTTTTGGCTTTCAAATCAGACAGTGTCCTCTAATCGCCCATTTTTCCAGGTTTCCTCCATCTTTGTCCCAATTTTTCCAGCGATCCTGCCTACATCAGCACCATTTTCCTTCTATCAGCCTAATGTGGCAGCCCTATGTGGCTCAGAGCGGCTTACAACATGTTACACAATTAAAACCCCACACAATCTATAACTTAAACTAAAACATTAGTTAAAATGGAATTCCTAACTGCCGTGTCTATCCAAGTTTCATGAACAGTAGCCCTAATTGAAGATGGAGTCTTTCAGGAGTCTGTGGCAGTTTCTGTTACATCCTCACATGTTGGTGTTTAAGAGCTGTGGGTGTTGAGAGCTATGTTCGTGACGTGAGCCAGCGTGGTATAATAGTTAAGAGCAGTGAACTCTGATCTGGAGAAGAGGGCTTGATTGTGTGTGTGTTAAGTGCCATCAAGTCGCTTCCAACTCATAGCGACCCTATGAATGAAAGTCCTCCAAAATGTCCTATCTTTGGCAGCCTTGCTCAGATCTTGCAAATTGAAGGCTGTGGCTTCCTTTATTGAGTCAATCCATCTTTTGTTGGGTCTTCCTCTTTTCCTGCTGCCCTCAACTTTTCCTAGCATGACTGTCTTTTCAGTGACTCTTGTCGTCTCATGACGTGACCAAAATACGACAGCCTCAGTTCAATCATTTTACCTTCTAGGGTCAGTTCAGGCTTGATTTGATCTATAACCCACTGATTTGTTTTTTTGGCAGTCCATGGAATCTGTAACACTCTCCTCCAACGCACATTTCAAAGGACTCTGTTTTCTTCCTATCATCTTTCTTCACTGTCCAGCTTTCACACCCATACGTTTTGGTGGCCAGTGACACAGCCTTACACTTCAAAATATTTTCTAGCTCCATCATGGCTGCCCTTCCCAGTCTCCATCTCCTTCTGATTTCTTGGCTGCAGTCTCCCTTTCGGTTGATGGTGGAGCCAAGGAATAGAAAGTCTTGAACAATTTCAATAAATTGGGAGGGGCAGCAAATACGATAGAAGAGAAAGCCAGGATACCGGATGATCTTGACAGGCTGGAGGATTGGGCTAAAACTAATAAAATGCCCTTCAACAAAGATAAATGTAAAGTCCTGCATTTAGGTAGGAAAATAGGATGGGGTAGACTTGTCTGAGCAGTAGTGTGTGTGAAAAGGATCTTGGGGTCTTAGTAGACCAAACACGGAACATGAGTCAGCAGTGTGATGCGGTAGCTAAAAAGGCAAATGCGATCTTGGGCTGTATCAACAGAAGTATAGTGTCCAGATCACGCGAAGTGATGGTATCGCTTTACTCTGCTCTGGTTAGTCCTCACCTAGAATACTGTGTTCAGTTTTGGGCATCACAATTTAAGAAAGATGTAGACAAGTTGGAACGTGTCCAGAGGAGGGCAACAAAGATGGTGAAGAGTCTGAAAATCACGTCTTGAGAGGAAAGGTTGAAGGAGCTGGGTATGTTTAGCCTGAAGAGGAGAAGACTGACAGGTGATATGAAAACCATCTTCAAGTACTTGAAGGGCTGTCACATAGAAGATGGTGCCGAGTTCTACAGGTTGAAATTAAATCAAAATAATTTCCGTCTAGACATTAGGAAGAATTTTCTAACAGTTACAATGGTTTCTCAGTGGAACAGGCTTCCTCAGGAGGTGGTAAGCTCTCCTTTCCTGGAGGTTTTTAAGACGGGGTTAGACTGCTATCTGTCAGCAATGCTGATTCTATGACCTTAGCCAGATCATGAGAGAGAGGGCATCTTGGCCATCTTCTGGGCATGGAGGGGGGGGGGTCAGTGGGGGCATTGTGCAAGGGGTGGGACTAGATGACCCTGGTGGTCTCTTCCAACTCTGTGATTCTATGAAGCCTGCTGGGTGACCGTGGGCCAGTCACAGTTCCCACAGAACCCTCTCAGCCCCACCAACCTCACAAGGTGCCTGTTGTGAGGGAGAAGGGAAGGCGATTGTAAGCCACTTTGAAACTCCTTATGATTGTGAAAAACAGGGTATGAAAACCAACTCTTCTTCTTGCCTTCTCTCTCATCGCCTTTTAGAAGATAAACGTAGAAACGGATGATGTGGGAATGCATGGCTCTTTTGTAGTAACTAGTCCATTTGTTTCCTCCCAAGCGATTCCCAAGCCTGGCCTCGTCTCCTGGCTTCAGGAAAGTGAAGCACCATTTTCCCCAGACTCTGAAGATGAGGAGCGGTCAGCAGGTGGGTGGTTAGATGTGTGCTGGGCCCCTTGGTTGGCTGGGGATGGAGGGGTTTCCATGGAGAGCAGCTAGATGTTTTGAATGGCCACAATCCTTCAAGCTGGGAGCTCATGTACCCAGGGATGCCTCCCACAGTTCCACTGACCTTTCCTTCCTCATAAAATGGGTAAGCTGCTACAGTCCCGTTCCTCTCAGCATTGATCTAGATTTGTGTGTCTTGGATCTTGACTTTGATTCCATCCACCTGGAAATATCTCCCAATTATGGGCTATCTACATTCCAGGAACAAGGATGGAGTTTTCAGGATTTTATCTTCTACTTTGGTTGTGGCAAGAAGATTTGTTGGGAGAAGATTGTATGACAGGATGGTGCAGGAGATTTAAACAGGGACATCAAACTATATTCCCTTTTTTACGTAGTTTGATCAATGTGAGCATTGCTAGATCTGAGGAAAGATGAGGAATAGTTGCTGGGGTGGGTATCCACTGTCAAGGAAATGATTATAACCATAACCAAGGAAAACCATTATAACCATTAAGAATATATACACAATGATACACTTTTGAGTAGCAGTGTGTGTGTGAACAAGACCTTGGGGTATGGGTGGACTGAAAGCTCAATATAAGCAGCCAGTTTCATGAAGCAGCCAAAAGACTAATGTGATCTTGGGGTTATCAACAGAGGCATAACATCCAAATCGCAAGATGTCTCTTCTCTGCCCCTGCTCTATTCTGTCCACATCTTTTTTGAAGCGAGGCCTCCAGAACTGCACACAGTACTCCAGGTGTGGCCTGACCAATGCAGTGTACAGCGGAACTATAACATCTTGCGATTTGGATGTTAGGCCCCTGTTGATACACCCCTAGACACATTTGCCTTTTTTGCTGCTGCATCATACTGGCTGCTTATATTTAGCTTACAATCCAGCCATACCCCAAGATCTTATTTGCACAGACTGCTACTCAGAAGTGTTTCCCGCAGCCAGTATGCATGCATTTTTATTTATTTCCCAGATGTAGAACTCTGCATGAATCCTTGTTGAATTGCATCTTGCTCTGATCTGCCCACTTTTCCAGTGTGTTCAGATTTGTAAATTTAATGAGTAATCTCTCCACCCCCTCATCCAGATCATATATAAAAAATATTGAAAAGTACCGGGCCCAGAACCGAGCCCTGTGGCACCCTACTGGATAGTCCATTCAGATGAAATGCCACTGGCGACTACTTTTTGGGTACAATTCTCCAACCAGTTCCCCATCCACCTAACTATCTTAGAGTCCTAAGATTCTGCCCTCATATACCTACGCATGGTGTCTTCTGTGGTGCTGAATTCCATTTTCAAAAACGAAATACACGAAACCACTCATATGAAAGCCTTTATTCTAAATATATGTTGTACCTTTTATATTAAAATATTATTGAACTATCACATTAGAAGTGGTTGGGGAGTGTTAAGAATATCTGCAGGGAGTCAGTAAACCAGGTGAAGAGAGCCATAGTTGCCTGTGTCCCATGGCCAGTTTAGAAACCAAATTAAAACAGATAAAATAACTTGGTCTGCATTTACTTTGCAGAAAGGTTAACTCTGTTATAACTCCAGATTATAGACTTACTTCCCCTTCTAATCAGAAAGCTTTGTTCCACCAGGTGGAACCAGAGCCAGTATGGTATGGTGGTTAAGAGCGAAGGACTGTAAATGGGAGAACCGGATTTGATTCCCCTCTCCTCTACATGAGCGGCAAACTTTAATCTGGTGAACTGGGTTGGTTTTCCCACTCCTACATATGAAGCCTGCTGGGCTAGTCACAGTTATCTCAGAACTGCTTGGGCTAGTCACAGTTCTCTCAGAACTCTTTCAGCCTCACCTACCTCACAAGGTGCCTGTTGTGGGGAGAGGAAGGGAAGGAGATTGTATGTTGGTTTGATTCTCCTTCAAAGATAGAGAAAGTTGGCATATAAAAACCAACTCTTCTTCTTCTTCTTCAGGTAACAGGAAGGTTGACGAGAATTATAGAGAACGATGTGGGGTGTCTTTCGAAACAACCAGCCATGAAGTGGAGGAAGAGCCTTCTGGGAATCAAGAAGAGTCAAGGAAGCAGCAGGAAAACAAGGGGGAGAAGTCAGGGGGTCAGTCTTTAGTTTTCCAGGCCAGTAGCTTGCTCACAAAGCCAGCTGAAGAAAAGAATCACAAGGGAAAGAGGAGGAATGAACCTTCTGAAAGTGGAGAAATATTGAGATGCGAATCCAACTTTTCTTCTTCCCATCAGAAGATCCCTACAGGGTATGAAACTTATAGATGCTCTGAATGTGGTAAGGGGTTCAGTAGGCTCGTAAGCCTCACTTCTCATAAAAGAATCCATATGAGGGAGGAACCATCTGAGAGTTCAGAGTGTGAAAACAGTTTTGGTCTGAGTGAAAGCCTTACTTCCCATCAAAGAACCCACACAGGCCAAAAACCATGCCGATGCTCAGAGTGTAGGAAAAGGTTCAGGGGTAACACAGCGTCTACTTTGCATCAGAGAATCAATTCGGAAGAAAAACAGTATAAATGCTTGGAATGCGGAAAGCTCTTCCGCCAGCGAGCACACCTCACTGTGCACCAGAGAGTCCACTCCAAAGAGAAACCATATAAATGCTTGGAATGTGGAAAGCTCTTCAGCCGGCGAGCACATTTAACTGAGCATCAGAGAATCCACTCAAAAGAGAAACCATATAAATGCATGGAGTGTGGAAAGAACTTCACTCAAAAACAAGGACTAATTTCCCATCAGAAAATCCACACAATGGAGAAGCCATATGTGTGCTTTGAGTGTGGGAAAACCTACCGTTGGAGTGCAAACCTCACTTCCCATCAGAGAATCCACACAAAGGAGAAGCCATATATGTGCTTGAAATGTGGAAAAACCTTCTGTTCGAGCTCATCCCTCACTTCACATATGAGTAGCCACACAAATGAGAAGCCATATGTGTGCTTGGAGTGTGGGAAAACCTTCCGCTTGAGCCAATACCTCACTTCCCATCTGAGAATCCATTCAGGGGAGAAACCGTACCAGTGCACAGTATGTGGGAAATACTTTAGTCAGAGTGCACATCTTACTTCCCACCGAAGAATCCATTCTGGAGAGAAACCCTATCAATGCCAGCAGTGTGGAAAAGGCTTCAGTCAGAGCACACACCTGACTATACACCAAAGAAGCCACATGGGAGAGAAGCCGTATAAATGCATGAATTGTGGAAAGAGTTTCACTTCTAGCCATGAACTTAAAGTACACAAAAGAATCCACACAGGTGAGAAGCCGTATAAATGCCTGGATTGTGGGAAAAGCTTCAGTCAGAGCTCGAGCCTTAATCTACATCAAAGAGTCCACACAGGGGAGAAGCCGTATAAATGCATGGAATGTGGGAGAAGCTTCAGTTGCAGCTCACACCTGACTATACATCAAAGAATCCACACAGGAGAGAAGCCATTTAAATGCTTAGAATGTGGAAAGAGTTTTGGCAGGCATTCACAACTTACATCGCACAAGAGAACTCACATGGGATAAATTGTTAAATGCCCGCAGTGTGAAAAGGACTTCACCAGCGGTGCTCAGCTTGTGTGTGTTAAGTCCCGCCAGGTGGCTTCCAACTCATGGCAACCCTATAAATCAATGTCCTCCAAAACATCCTATCCTTAACAGCCTTCTCAGGTCTTGTAAACTGAGGGCCATGGCATCTCTTGTTGGGTCTTCTGTTTTCCTGCTGCCTTCATCGTTTCCTAGCAGGATTGTCTTTTCTAGTGACTCCTGTCTTCTCATAATGTGACCAAAGTACAATAGCCTCAGTTTAGTCATTTTAGCCTCTACGGTCAGTTCAGGCTTGATTTGATCTATAATCCACTGATTTGTTTTTCGGCAATCCACGGTATCCATAACACTCTCCTCCAACACCACATTTCAGAGGAATCCACTTTTTCCCTATCAGCTTTCTTCATAGTCCTGTTTTCACACCCATACACATGGGGAATACTATGGCATGAATTAACTTGACCTTGGTTGCCAGTCATGCATTCTTACAATGAAGAATCTTTTCTATTTCCTTCATGGTTGCCCTTCCCAGTCTTGATCTCTTTCTGATAACAGGACATCATAAGGTCCACACCAGCGAGGGGGGAAAATAGACCAGGGTTGTCAAACATGCAGCCTGCGGGCCGGATGCGGCCCCCAGAGGGCTTCCCTCCAGCCCGAAAGGCGGCCAGCTCCTACTCCCCCTCCCCTTTCTGGGCTTCCTGGGGCTGCTCCGGCCCGCAAGCTCAGCCAGCCGCCTTCCGCCATCCCTTTTTGGGCATCCCAGAAACTGAAGATTGTGCCGTTTCCCTGCCAGGAGGCAGTGCGATCTTCATTTCCCACCCCAGCCAAGCCCCACATGGAGCTTGACTGGGGAAGGGGGAAATTGTGCTTGGATGTGTGTGAAGTGCTGTGAAATCGCCTCCAAGTCATGGCGACCCTATGAATGTAGAGGGGCACTGGAATGTTTAATAAACAAGATTAGATTAATTCAGAGGAGGAAAAAGAAAGATGACTCTAAGATGATTTGGAATAGGTTTACAATTTATTTAACAAAATTTCAAGAGCATAGCTCATTAAATAATTTTACTGAATGGTTGGAGGGCCTTACATGAAAACTTTGAATAAGGTATTGAATAGTTATATCAGAGGATAAACATTTTTTCTTCTTTTTTAAAAAAGTAATGAATATGAAAAGCACACATGCCCTCTTCCCGTTTTTTGGTGTGTGTGTGTTTATTTTTTGTTTACTATAACTTCATGGTATCATCTTTTATATTGAGTATGAGCTTACTATATGGTTCTTTTGTTTGTCTCATTGTAGAGTTGATTTTTTGTTCTGTATGCGTGTATATATGAAATGGTTTTTAAACAATGCTCCAAAGTACAGAATACAAGATTTGTATAGCTAAGCACGCAGGTGTAACAGAGAACAGAACCTTGCGGAGGATAAGGACTTTGAATACAACTTTTATGATGAGCAAAGTTCAACTTTTCCAGTCTAGCAAATGCCAGAGACTTCCAATGTGAAGGAACAAACTGGACATCGCAGAAACCAGGTCTCAGCTTGCAAAAGACAGCCCTTCTACAAGGTGATAAGAGCCTTGGAAATCTTGTCCTAGGAAACTGACTCCCTCTACCAACTTCCATTAATAACAACCCAGAGCTGCCAATAACCCCTTTTTAATGACCAAACGAGTTACAAAATAGCAAACTTGTAGAATATCAGGCAGGTGTCATTAAACGAAACTAGCAAAGGTGAGCGTTGTTTTTTAAAGCAACGTGAAATATGTCACGGTAATTTCAGAAATAAAGCAAACTTTTTCATGGCTCATGCAATGGTATGTATGGAAGGAGAGCCTGTGGTGTCAGGGTGTGGAAGGGCCGCCTGTGCTACAAGTTTGTAATGGGGTTGCCCGCTCTCGGTTGGGAAAGACCTGGAGAGTTTGGGGGGTGGATCCTAGGGAGGCGAGGGACTTCAGTTGTTATAATGTCACCTTCCAACGCACCTGTGTTCTCCAAGGGAACCTATCTCTGTCGTCTGGAGCCCAGTTGTAATTCTGGGAGAGCTCCAGCCCTACTAGCAAGCCTGAAAAAATAGAATGTCCCCCACTGTCCCCTCTTGCATTTCCCCTTTCCCCCTCGTTTTAATTGCAACTCCCTTCCTGCCCAAATGCATTTTAAACTCATCGGGTTTTTGCAGTGACAGGGGTGGAGAGAGGGCTGCTGCTTGTGCTGCTGCTGGCCTGCTTGGGAAGATCCCCGGCTCCTTTCCCACGGGGTGGGCGAGGCAGGAATGTCTCCGCGACTCCTGACTGGCTCCCTTTCCAGGAAGGCAACTTCCCAGCTCAGGGGAAAGCCCTACTTTCCCCAATCCTTCCTCAGCGGCAGAGCTTTCGAGTTGGGTGCTCTGATGGTTAAAACAGGCGAGTTCAAAGTGCCTAGAGAGGAAGAAAACTGGGGGCGAGGGGGGTGTTATTTGCAGGCACCCATTCCTGCTCCAGCCCCTTTCTCATTCTGCAGGTACCTGGGAACAGGAGTTGTGGAGATTTCAGTTAGAAAGCCTGTTTGGAAACAGAGTTTTAAGGTGCAATGGGGATGTGTGTGTGTCTTTCTTGTGGGGAGGAGAAATTAAAGCGAGAGAGAGATAGAAATGGGGCGGTGGAGGATGCAAATCAAGTGCAATCTGATGAAAAGCTGCATGGCAGGTGTGTTTGCATAATTCAGCTTTGTTTGGAAAATTAACTGATCAGATTAGCAGTAAATCAAGTGAGTGCAGATCTTTTTTTAAAGGTGTTTGAAATCTGTATATATTCTCTTGGCAGTCTAAAATAAACCTTTTCCCCAGTCTTCATTTAGTCCCAGGAATTTAGGAAAAGAGGTGACTTCATATATCAATAATGTGTTTGCAGCTGCAAATGACTGACTGTTAATGTTTGGTTATGTGTTATCTGTTATCCGTTGTGTGACTTATTATTTTCATTTTCACTGGGACCGAAGGCAAATTACAAGCATGACCAAAAAAAAAAAAAAAAAAAAAATTCCCCGATCAATCAGTAAATGGATTACAGCATTCAATGGTGTCAGAAAATCCTCGAACAAATTACAAGATATGATAATATTTGAATCTAAAAACAAAGATTCCTAGTAAAAATTATAAATTTATCTTGTATATGATTTTACATCATTGTATTGAAGCATTGTAAGCCACCCTGAGCCCGTCTTTGGCTGGGAAAGGGCGGAGTATAAATCTAATAAAATTAAAAATAAAAATCATGCAGCTATGAATGATAGCATAAGTTATATGAAGTTGCTCTGGACAGGAGGGTATGGCGACAGACCCCCTTGTCCAGTTTTATGCAGCCCTTCCAAGGGGAATTATTCCCTTCCCATCCCCACTGGGGGCTAGAAAGCGAAGGTTTTATCTCAAAAGGGCTATGGATCTTGTTTCTTCAGGGAATGAATGGCAAAGCTTGCTCTTGGTGGGGGAGAGCATGTATGAAGAATCGAAAGGGTTGCTCCATGCAAAAGGAGCCTGAGGACATAGTGGGGTTCTTGTCCATTCTATTGCTGTGCAGATGAGGGGAATTTTGGCAGGTGCTACTTCTCTTCATCCTCTGGGATCCAGCCAAAATGTCTACGCAAGGATTACAAGATCTGAGCTGCCCCCTCTGCCAAATCCTGTTCCACTTGTCAGATCGTGAGGAAACATTTGCTGTGTGTCCTGGCAAGCGTAAGAAAACACTGAAATAGAACCTCCATGTTCCAAGGCAGTTTACTTAAAATGTGTTAGGTGATGAGTGGAGGAGGTGGTCAGGTTTCCCCTGTAGGTTTCTGAATAGCCACTATTAGAAATGGGAGGCTGGACTGGATGGTCTGACCCAGCAGAGGCCTCTTTTTTTCTTCTAGAAACATGCTTGGCTTTAAATTTCGCTGCCCTTGTTTGTGTCCCTCCTCCAGGGTGATCTACTCTCTGGCAGTTAGGGAAAGCCAACGGCCCCCATATGACCATCTCTTCTTTGGACAGAGACCCAGTGAGGGGAAGCATGTTGGGATGTGGCAGCCTTGCATTGGAACACTGACCCTTGAGTCTGCTGGAGGGAGAGAGCAAAGCATTCTGGGAGGCGTTGTTGACAGTTGCCGGTATGTCGGTTTGTTAAACTGCCTCTCAGACTGTCTGTCAGCTCTCTATCTGGCTATACTAAATGTGTAATTAAGTCCGTTGTTACACTGTTATACATGACTGTATAACTGTGTTTTATGTAAGTTCAACTTAACCGTATGAAATCAAGTGAATGTTAAAAACTAGTTTAGATAACAGTTTATTAGCTTTAAACTAGCTTTTAACATTCAGCTTTTGTATATTCCTTTAAACATATTATGCCAATAAAGGTATTTGTTTTTATTTAAAAATCAAGTGAATCTGAGTTTTGTTTAACAGTTCTGTGAGGAACTGAATGTATTTCTCCACAGGGCTACTGACCCTAACCGATTCAGTAACCAAAGTCTCTAAACCAAATTTCGCTGTTTAATTCTGCCTGGGATTGTGTAAAATAAAAGGTAAAACTTTCACAGGTTCTTATCCCATATTCAAACAAACATTGACTTTACTGAAAAGATCCCAGAAAAGGGAAATAAGTCTTTCTCTTCTTCAAAACATGTCTCAGGGAGCCAAATACTGAACTGTTTTGGCATTCACCTGCTGAAGTTATCAGTCATCTACTCTCTATGAGAATCGGGACCCGTCCAACATGCACAGCCGGCCTTGTTTTTTAGGTAATTCTCTTTCTTTCTCTCCTGCTCTCTCTAAAAAGGTCAAAAGTGGTAAGAAGTGGTTAGAGTGTCAAACTAGGATCTGGCAGGCCCAGGTTCGAATCTCCATGGAAGCTTGGCCAGTGACACACACTCAGTGTTGCCTACTTCACAGGGTTATTGTGATGATAAACTGGAGAGGAGGACAACAGTGTAAACTGTTTAGAAGTCCCCATTGGGGAGGAAGGCTGCACAGATGGGGAGGGGGGAAGAATATCCTCTCCTTTACAAAACAAAGGGAGTTTAAGAATCTTCCTGAGCTATAAGAGGCAGTGTGTTTTAGTATATAGAATATCTGACTAGGAGCTAGGCGGTCCATATTAAAATCTCCACTCTGCCACAGAAAGTTACTGGCTGACTTTGGGCCAGTTGTGTCCTGTTGGTCTGACCCACTTCCCAGGGTTGTTATGAGGACAGAATGGAGGACGAGAGAACAATAGCAGCCACTTCGGGTCCCCATTGGGGAAAAAGGCAATGTGTAAACAAATAAAGATACATTTGTCTCCCTCACAGGACGTGGAGGAGGTTCAGATCCAGGTTCCAGATCATCTCTTCTTTGGGGCAGAGCGGAAACACTTAAGATGCAGCCAGCTCAGGTAAGGGATGAAGATCAGGAACAGCTTGGTGCTTCCTTTGAATGCTGGGCTGGAAGGGAACCATTTCTGGTTTTTCTTCTTCTTTTTTTGTAATTTGCAGTGTTCTTTTCTTGGTAAGTTGCATTAGATTTCTCCATAGAGAAAAGGGGCCTAAAATGCTGAAATAAATTTATAAAATTATTTTCCACGGCTTTCTGATTATTGCAAGGTAACACAGCAGCCTGTTCAGGATGCCGTGCAGTTCACTGATCTTCTCCCATGAATCAAAAGGTGAGGTGCCCATATACTCCCCAGGCAGGTTTTATTGTTTTTCTATGGCAGGGGTGTCAAACATGTGGCACCCCTTGAGAGCTCTTGAGATCAAGCCCCTTGAGAGCTCTTATCTGGTCAATGAGCCACCTAAGTCCTGATCTGGGCTGGCGAGGCATGACCAAGTGTCATTTATGTCATATCCGGCTCTTGTAACAGATGAGTTCAACACCCTGTTCTATGGTGTTCTATGGTGTGTCAAGTATTCTCTAAAGGTAGACGTCACCCTTGGGGTACCAAGAACTTTACATGAAGGATCTGGAGGAGGAGGGTCAGTGGCTCAATGGTATAGAACATAAGAACATAAGAAAAGCCCTGCTGGATCAGACCAAGGCCCATCAAGTCCATCGGTCTGTTCACACAGTGGCCAACCAGGTGCCTCTAGGAAGCCACTAAACAAGACAACTGCAGCAGCACCATCATGCCTGTGTTCCACAGGACCTAAGATAATTGGCATGCTCCTCTGATCCTGGAGAGAATAGGGATGCAACAAGACTAGTATCCATTTTAACTAGTAGCCATGGATACCCCTTTCCTCCATGAACATGTCCACTCCCCTCTTAAAGCTTTCCAAGATGGCAGCCATCACCACATTTTGGGGCAGGGAGTTCCACAAAACTGCGTTGTGTGAAAAAATACTTACTTTTATTTGTTTTGAATCTCACCCTCCAGCTTCAGCAGATGACCCCGCATTCTAGTATTATGGGAGAGGGAGAAAAGCCTCTCCCTGTCCACTCTCTCCAAACCATGCATAATTTTATAGACCTCTATCATGTCTCTCCTCAGCCGCCTTCTTTCCAAGCTAAACAGCCTAAGTGTTTTAACCGCTCCTCATAGGGCAGTTGCTCTAGTCCCCTAAAATCATTTTGGTTGCTCTTTTCTGCACCATCTCAAGCTCTGTAATATCCTTTTTTAGATGTGGTGACCAGAACTGTACACAGTATTCCAAGTGTGGTCTTACCATTGATTTGTACAAGGGCAGTATGATATCAGCAGTTTTATTCTCAATTCCTCGTCTAATTAAGGCCAGCATGGAATTTGCCTCTTTTACAGCCCCTGATTGGCATGCAGAAGGTCCCTCATCTAAAGATAACAAAAGCATCAGGTAAGAGGTGATGTGAAAGGACTCTGCCTGGGACCTTGGAGAGCCACTGCCAGTCAGAGCAGACAATACTGACTTTGATGGACCAACAGTCACTGCATTTAAAATAGTGTAACTGCTTGTGAGGACCCTGCACAGGTCTGACTCAGTAGACAGCATTTTCAGGTATTCCTCTTTCAATATCCACAGTTGCTTGAGGAGGGGCTGTGGCTCAGTGGTGGAGCATCTGCTTGGCATCCAGAAGGTCCCAGGTTCAGTTCCCAGTGAATTTCTGGAGAGCTGCAGCTGGTCTAATCAGACAGTAATGACCTTGATAGACCAATGGTCTGATTCAGGATAAGGTTGCTTCTTGTGTGTTTGTTTTCAGATGGTGAGCAAAAGCATGTTTGAGCAGGATTATTTGTGAGGAAGAAGTGTCTTCTTTTTTCCAGTGTCCGGTTTCCTTTGAGGAGGTGGCTGTGCGCTTCACCAAGGCTGAGTGGGCGCTGCTGAATCCCGACCAGAGAGCTTTGTATAGGGAAGTCATGGTGGAGAATTACGAGAACGTGGCCTCTCTGGGTAAGGATCCCTTTTATCGTGATTTGGTAGATGTGGAAGGTGTGATTTTTTGCCCCCATTGCTACTTTGATTATTTATGCTATTTATATCAGTAGAAGAGAGCAAGAGTCCAGTAAAGATTTGATAATTGACTTAGCACCTTAAAGACTTAACCTTAAAGACCTACCAAAATTTCTGACAGGGTATGAGCTTTCGAGAATTACAGTTTACCTCTTCAGATACAGCTAGAATGTGAGTCCGTCAGTCCTTAAGTGGAGAAGAGTGAATTCAGACACCCAATGGCATGTAAATGTCAGTAGAAGGTAAATGACATTAGCAGGGGTGATTGGATTAGGTGTGATATGCAGAGGGGTAGCAGACATGGAGAAATCAGCATTGGTAATGAGGAATCCCCGGAATGAGCTATTTATAGTCCACATTCTCACTGAAACTCAAGGAAGATTAGAGAGTGTCAGTCAGTTCAATCAATAGGACTTGGATGGAACGTTACCAAGGAGAAGACTGAGGTTGCTGTGTAGAGGAAGGCAATGGCAAACCACCTCTGCTCATCTCTTGGCTTTACAACCCCACGGTCTTGGGCTTGCCATGAGCTGATTGCAGCTTAATGGCACAAAATAATAACAACAACAACAACAATTAGTTATTGTGGGTTATCTGGGCTGTGTAACCGTGGTCTTGGTATTTTCTTTCCTGACGTTTCGCCAGCAGCTGTGGCAGGCATCTTCAGAGGAGTAACACTGAAGGACAGTGTCTCTCAGTGTCAAGTGTGTAGGAAGAGTAATATATAGTCAGAAAGGGGTTGGGTTTGAGCTGAATCATTGTCCTGTAAAAAGTATCAAAGGTAATGTGCTAATCATTGTCCTGTAAGTATCAAGATAATGTGCTGATGAGGGTGTGGATGTTAATATGGAACCATTGTATCCTGAAGTGATCTGTTAATGTGTGAAATCCAAAGCTAATCTGCATGGCTATTGTTGACTGTAGTCTTTGTTAGTCTGGAGTTTGTATTGGTAGCAATGTCTATTCCCTGACCTGGATAGGCCAGGTTAGCTCAGTCTTGTCAGGTCTTGGAAGCTAAGGAGAGTTGACCCTGGTGAGTACTTGGATGGGAGGCCATTCATCTACAGGGGGGGCAGGGACATCTCTTGCCTTGAAAACCCTACTGGGTTGTCATAAGTCAGCTGTGATTTGATGGCACTTTCCACCACCACCAGTATAGTCCACCGCCCTGTTCCGTGCGTTGAAATGCGTTCCAGAATTGTTCTGTTACAACATAGCCTTATCTCTTTATAAAAATGTCCTCCCATCTGCTGTGGAAGTGGTTGTCCCTGGACATATGTGGTCAGCCATGAGGTTTTCAGCCTGACCAATAGCATTTGTAGAATCCCAAACTCCCACTTTAACAGACATGACAATTGTGCATCCCCTTGAAATGGATTATGAATGTAATTGCCGTCTTTACAGTGTATTGGTTAGAACTGGCAATTGTATGTTTAGTCTGAAGAGGAGAAGACCGAGAGGTGATATGATAACCATCTTCAAGTACTTGAAGGGCTGTCACATAGAGGATGGTGCCAAGTTGTTTTCTGTTGCCCCAGAAGGTCAGACCAGAACCATCGGGTTGAAATTAAATGAAAAGAGGTTCCGTCTAGACATTAGGAAGAATTTTCTAACAGTTAGAGTGGTTCCGCAGTGGAACAGGCTTCCTCAGGAGGTGGTAAGCTCTCCTTCCCTGGAGGTTTTTAAGAAGAGGTCAGACGGCTATCTGTCAGCAATGCTGATTCTATGACCTTAGGCAGATCATGAGAGAGAGGGCATCTTGGCCATCTTCTGGGCATGGAGTGGAGGGTCAGTGGGGACATTGTGCAAGGGGTGGGACTAGATTACCCTGGTGGTCCCTTCCAACTCTATGATTCTGCGAAGCCTGCTGGGTGACCTTGGGCCAGTCACAGTTCCCACAGAACCCTCTCAGCCCCACCAACCTTACAAGGTGCCTGTTGTGAGGGAGAAGGGAAGGTGATTGTAAGCCACTTTGAAACTCCTTATGGTTGTGAAAAACGGTATGAAAACCAACTCTTCTTCCCCCTTTATAAGATAAACATAGAAATGGATGACGTGGGAATGCATGGCTCTTTTGTAGTAACTAGTTTATTTGTTTCCTCCAAAGCAATTCCCAAGCCTGGTCTCATCTCCTGGCTTCAGGAAAGTGAAGCACCATTTCCCCCAGACTCTGAAGATGAGGAGCAGTCGGCAGGTGGGTGCTTAGATGTGAGCTGGGCCCCTTGGTTGGCTGGGGATGGAGAGCAGCTAGATGTTTTGAATGGCCACAGTCCTTCAAGCTGGGAGCTCATGTACCCAGGGATGCCTCCCACAGTTCCACTGACCTTTCCTTCCTCATAAAATTTCACATGGTACGGGTAGGCTGAAACAGTCCCGTTCCTCTCAGCTATGATCTAGATTTGTGGGTCTTGGATCTTGACTTTGATTCCATCCGCCTGGAAATATCTCCCTATTCTGGGCTATCTACATTCCAGGAACAATGATGGAGTTTTCAGGATTTTGTCTTCTAGTTTGGTTGTGGCAAGAAGATTCATTGGGAGAAGATTGTACAAGCAGATGGATGGTGCAGGAGATCTAAACAGGGACATCAAACTATATTCCCTTTTTTACGTGGGTGGGTGTCCACTGTCAAGGAAATGATGAAAACCATTATAACCATAAAGAAGAATATATACACAATGATACACTTTTGAGTAGCAGTGTGTGTGAACAAGACCTTGGGGTATGGGTGGACTGAAAGCTTAATATGAGCAGCCAGTTTCATGAAGCAGCCAAAAAGACCAATGTGATCTTGGGGTTATCAACAGAGGCATAACATCCAAATCACAAGATGTCTTTTCTCTGCCCCTGCTCTATTCTGTCCACGTCTTTTTTGAAGTGAGGCCTCCAGAGCTACACACAGGACTCCAAATGTGGCCTGACCAATGCAGTGTACAGCGGAACTATAACATCTTGTGATTTGGATGTTACTCCCCTGTTGATACACCCCTAGACCACATTTGCCTTTTTTGCTGCTGCATCATACTAGCTGCTTATATTTAGCTTACAATCCAGCCGTACCCCAAAATCTTATTTGCACAGACTGCGACTCAGAAGTGTTTCCCGCAGCCAGTATGCATGCATTTTTATTTATTTCCCAGATGTAGAACTCTGCATGAATCCTTGCTGAATTGCATCTTGCTCTGATCTGCCCACTTTTCCAGTGTGTTCAGATTTGTAAATTTAATGAGTAATCCCTCCACCCCCTCATCCAGATCATATATAAAAAATATTGAAAAGTACCGGGCCCAGAACCGAGCCCTGTGGCACCTACTGAATAGTTCATTCAGATGAAATGCCACTGACAACTACTTTTTGGGTGCAATTCTCCAACCAGTTCCCCATCCACCTAACTATCTTAGAGTCCTAGATTTCTGCCCTCATATACCTACGCGTGGTGTCTCCTGTGGTGCTGAACTCCATTCTCAAAAATTCACGAAACCACTCATATGAAAGCCTTTATTCTAAATATATGTTGTACCTTTTATATTAAAATATTATTGAACTGTCACATCAGAAGCTGTTGGGGAGTGTTAAGAATATTTGCAGGGAGTCAGTAAACCAGGTGAAGAGAGCCAAAGCTGCCTGTGTCCCATGGCCAGTTTAGAAACCAAATTAAAACAGAGCAAATAACTTGGTCTGCATTCACTTTGCAAAAAGGTTAACTCTGTTATAACTCCAGATTATAGACTTACTTCCCCTTCTAATCAGAAAGCTTTGTTCCACCAGGTGGAACCAGAGCCATTGTGGTATGGTGTTTAAGAGCGAAGGACTGTAAATGGGAGAACCGGATTTGATTCCCCACTCCTCTACATGAGCGGCAAACTTTAATCTGGTGAACCGGGTTGGTTTTCCCACTCCTACATATGAAGCCTGCTGGGTGACCTTGGGCTAGTCACAGTTCTCTCAGAACTCTTTCAGCCTCACCTACCTCACAAGGTGCCTGTTGTGGGGAGAGGAAGGGAAGGAGATTGTACGTCGGTTTTATTCTCCTTCAAAGATAGAGAAAGTTGGCATATAAAAACCAACTCTTCTTCTTCTTCTTCAGGTAACAGGAAGGTTGACGAGAATTATAGAGAACGATGTGGGGTGTCTTTCGAAACAACCAGCCGTGAAGTGGAGGAAGAGCCTTCTGGGAATCAAGAAGAGTCAAGGAGGCAGCAGGAAAACAAAGAGGAGAAGTCAGGGAATCAGTCTTTAGTTTTACAGGCCAGTAGCTTGCTCAAAAAGCCAGTGCAAGAAAAAAAACACAAGGGAAAGAGGAAGAATGAACCTTCTGAAAGTGGAGAAATATTGAGATGCAAATCCAACTTTTCTTCCCATCAGAGGATCCCTACAGGGTATGAAACTTATAAATGTTCTGAATGTGGTAAAGGGTTCAGTAGGCTCGTCAGCCTCACTTCTCATAAGAGAATCCATGTGAGTGAGGAACCATCTGAGAGTTCAGAGTGTGAAAACAGTTTTGGTCTGAGTGAAAGCCATACTTCCCATCAAAGAATCCACACAGGCCAAAAACCATGCCGATGCTCAGAGTGTAGGAAAAGGTTCAGGGGTAACACAATGTCTACTTGGCATCAGAGAATTCATTCAGAGGGAAAACAATATAAATGCTTGGAATGTGGAAAGCTCTTCCGCCAGCGAGCACACTTCACTGAGCATAAGAGAATCCACTCCAAAGAGAAACCATATAAATGCTTGGAGTGTGGAAAGAACTTTACTCACAAACAAGGACTCACTTCCCATCAGAAAATCCACACAAAGGAGAAGCCATATGTGTGCTTGCAGTGTGGGAAAACCTTCCGTTGGAGTTCAGGCCTCACTTCCCATCAAAGAATCCACACAAAGGAGAAGCCATATGTGTGCTTAAAGTGTGGGAAAACCTTCCGTTGGAGCACAGCCCTCACTTACCATCAAAGAATCCACACAAAGGAGAAGCCATATATGTGCTTGAAGTGTGGGAAAACCTTCCATACGAGCTCACCCCTCACTTCACATATGAGAATCCACACAAAGGATAAGCCATGTGTGTGCTTGGAGTGTGGGAAAACCTTCCGTTTGAGCTCATCCCTCACTTCACATCTGAGAATCCACTCAGGGGAGAAACCGTACCAGTGCACAGTATGTGGGAAATACTTCAGTCAGAGTGCACACCTTACTTCGCACCGAAGAATCCATTCTGGAGAGAAACCCTATCAATGCCAGAAGTGTGGAAAAGGCTTCAGTCAGAGTTCACACCTGAAAGTACACCTAAGAATCCACACGGGAGAGAAGCCATATAAATGCTTTGAATGTGGAAAGAGTTTCACTTGCAGCCATTACCTTAAAGGACACAAAAGAATCCACACAGGGGAGAAACCATATAAATGCCTGGACTGTGGGAAAAGCTTCAATCAGCCCTCAAGCCTTAAGGTACATCAAAGAATCCACACAGGGGAGAAGCCGTATAAATGCATGGAATGTGGGAGAAGCTTCAGTCGAAGCTCAACCCTTACTATGCATCAAACAGTTCACACAGGAGAGAAGCCGTATAAATGCATGGAATGTGGGACAAGCTTCAGTCGGAGCTTAACCCTTACTATGCATCAAAGAATCCACACAGGGGAGAAGCCATATAAATGCATGGATTGTGGGGAAAGTTTCAATCAGCCCTCAAGCCTTAAGGTACATCAAAGAATCCACACAGGGGAGAAGCTGCATAGATGCATGGAATGTGGAAAGCGTTTTGGCAGCCGTTCACAACTTAAATTGCACAAGAGAACTCACATGGGATAAACTGTTAAATGCCTGCAGTGTGGAAAGGACTTCACCAGTGGTTCACAGCTTGGGCTGCCCAGTCGCTTCTACCTCATGGCGACCCTATAAATCATTGTCCTCCAAAATGTCCTATCCTTAACAGCCTTCTCAGGTCTTGTAAATTGAGGGTCATGGCTTCCTTTATAGAGTCAATCCATCTCTTGTTGGGTCTTCCTCTTTTCCTGCTGCCTTCATCTTTTCCTAGCATGATTGTCTTTTCCAGTGACTCCTGTCTTCTCATAATGTGACCAAAGTACGATAGCCTCAGTTTAGTCATTTTAACTTCTAGGGTCAGTTCAGGCTTGATTTGATCTATAACCCACTGATTTGTTTCTTTGAGGGTTTTTTTTTTTTTGCCAGTCCATGTTACACTCTCCTCCAACATCATGTTTCAAAGGAATCTTAATTTCTTCTTATCTGCTTTCTTCATTGTCCTGCTTTTACACCCATACACATGGGGAATAGTATGGCATGATCTTGGTTGCCAGTGACACATTCTTACAATTAAGAATCTTCTCTATCTCCTTCATGGTTGCCCTTCCCAGTCTCAATCTCCTTCTGATGACAGGACATCATAAAGTCCACACTGGAGAGGGGGGCGGGAAATATAGACATAGGGACTGTGGAAAACGATTCAATTGGAGATGCCATTTTAGATCCCATCAAATAATGCATCAAGAGGAGAAATCATAGAAATTATTGCATGGTCTCTGGTTGCTGATGGATGCCTGAACCCGAAGCTCTCCACCACCACCACCCTGCACTAATCTACAGCAAACAGCCTTATGTATGCAAATAAACGAGGGGAGAATGGGTAAAAAGGGGGGTAAAGTTCAAGCTCTGAAGACAGCAGAAACCTGAGAAAAGTCTTCTCCAGCAATAACGGGAGCAAAGCCTTTGAAGAGGAAGCAGAGGAGGGAGGCAAAATGGCTGCAGGGGAAGCACGAGGCCTAGAGCAGTTGCAAAATGCTAAAGAGCCTGCTACAAAGCAAGATATCTTGAACCTCTTCAAAACCCTGCTTTCCAAATGAGAATCTCTTATGGAGCCTATGACCTCCCAGCTTAAGGAGATGAAGGTTTAACAGAAGCTGCAAATACAGCCATGGAAATGGCACTCAACAGACAGAAATCCAATGCCTGAAACATAATGAGGAATTGTTGAAAGCAAAAATTCAAGACCTGGCGGTCAGAGCACGCTGGAATAATCTGCATTTTTGCGGATTTGCTAGAAAATGGAAGGTACAGATGCATCTCTGTCTCTACCCTGCTAGCTAAAGTCCTGCAGCTAGAAGACGGAATCTCTCCAGTAACAAAAAGAGCCCACCGAGTCAATTATTTACAAAGTAGGCATTCAACATTTCCTTGTGATATCATAGCTTACTTCCTGCATCATAGATCAAAAGAGAAAGTTCTACATGTGGCACAGGAAAGGGGCTTTTTGGCTTTTCAAGAAACCCAGGTACAAGTCTTTCAGGATATATCAGCAGAGACTTTTGGAAGGCGACAGCAGCTTAAACCAGTCACAGAAACTTTGTGTAAACACAGCATCAGATACAAATGGGGCTTCCCATTTAAACTGACAGTGAGACATAAAAGGCTCCTTTCTCACAGCCACTAATGAATCTGAGCATGAAACTACTAGAAACTCTCAACATTAATCCCTCCTCTGAAACAGTGAAAAAAAGAGCAGTAACTAAGAGAATACTCAAGCCTGGATGTCAGTGGGAAATGGTCAAGATCCTGTCTGAAAAACAAACTTTACCACTTGATATATAGCCTGGGTCTATAGCAACCTGTACTGACTAAACTGAGGCTATTGTACTTTGGTCACATTATGAGAAGACAAGAGTCACTGGAGAAGACAATCATGATAGGAAAAGTTGAGGGCAGCAGGAAAAGAGGAAGACCCAACAAGAGATGGATTGACTCAATAAAGGAACCCCCAGCCCTCAATTTGCAAGATCTGAGCAAGGCTGTCAAAGACAGGACATTTTGGAGGACATTGATTCATAGGGTTGCCATGAATCGGAAGCGACTTGACGGCACTTACACACACACACACACACACACACACACACACACACACACACACACACACACACACTGTCTTAGCAACTATACTTCTAACTACATACTGCAGTGTGGCTGTAGGTACGGTTTGATACACCTGTATAATATGGCTAATGGAAACCTGATAAGTATGGTATAATACAGTAGCTGTTAATTATGCAAGTTTGAAAGTTGTTATATGTAAAGTGGTGGGGAAGGGGGGTTATGTTGGTAATTCTTTTTCTTCCATTAAATACACCACTCCAGATAAGGAGCCATTTGTAGCCTCTTGGGAAATAAATTATTCCCACGTCTGGTGGGAATAATAAATAAATCCTTACCTCTAAGGAGGTGAGTTATCCCTTTCCCCTATAAGTTGTGTGTTAAAACAAGTTACAGTTTTTGAGGTTATTCTGAGTACAGATCTTGTTTAAAGAAAAAGACGTAATGACTTAAATATGTTCCCTAGATGGAGATTACCATTGCAACCCTACTGGGAGTAATCACTACAAATGGAGTAAATACACACCCTTAAAATCAAATGGCTAATTCCAGGAAGTTTCTTACTCTTAATTGCAAAGGGCTTAACAATCCTATAAAAAAAAGAATTACAGATGTGTTGGTTAAACAAAAACCTGATGTTTTGTTTTTACAAGAAACACCTTAAAAAAAACTTTTATCCTACTGTTACTACTCTGAAGATGCCTGCCACAGTTGCTGGCGAAACGTCAGGAAAGAAAATTCCAAGACCACGGTTACACAGCCCGGATAACCTACAAGAACCAACTTTTATCCTGTTCTGAAATCATCCTGGTTCCCCTTCCAATATGCTGCTGCAGGTAGCTCAAAACCAAGAGTTGTTTTTGTGGGTTGTTTTTTTTTTGCAATTTTGATCTCCAGAAATTTTAATTTTCGTGTTGAGGATGTTCTAATAGACAAACGGGGTAGATATATTTTTGTGAATGGTAAGCAAAATGACCACTAACCTTATGCTCCCTTTATTCTCTCAACTCAGAACAGTTAGGTTTTATTGCCAACACACTATCTAAACTCTGACTCCTTTAAAGATGGGGAGGTAATTGTAGGTGGTCACTTTAATTATATTCCTCATGTAAGCTTGGAAAGGTCTTAATCTAAGCTGAGAGGTACTCAAGGATCATGAAGCTGCTCTATCCAAGATCTTAAGAGACTTTGGTCTTTTTGGTGTCTGGAGAAAACCCCATGGCATGGAAAGAGACTATACATTTTACTCCCCTGTACACAATATCCACACCAGAATAGGCCTGATTCTTGCATCTTTCCACTCTGTCTCTCAAATGATACAAGGTGATATTGGTATTAAAGCATGGTCAGACCACGCATGGGTATCCTGTTTGATGTCTGGGAAAGAAAATAATGAAAAAGGACCCAGTTGGAAGATGAATAATTTACTTTTGTTGAATGAAAATGTGGTTCAAGGTGTTAGTTCAGAAATCACAGACTATTTCAGGTATAATGAAGACTGTGGGGTGATTCCCTCAGTAGTATGGGATGCCTTTAAATCAGTACTTCGAGGGAAACTCATCTCATTAGCATAATGCTGCAAAAAACAGAGAAATAGAAAGAAACGAATCCAAAAAACATCAAAGTTTTAGAACTCAAACATAAACAGGGAGAAAAAAGTACTCAGGAAACTATATCGGGGAAAAAACAAATTAGACTTCCTGGAGACCAACAAAATTCAAACATCATTACTTTATTTAAAACAAAGCTATTGGGAAAAAGGGCAAAAAGCCAGTAAATTGTTAGCCAGAAGGGTAGCCCAAAGGCAAGGTATTAACTTAATTGGAAAGATAAAAGACTCTAATGGCCTTCTAAAATTTAGTGATAAAGAAATAGCCAATGTTTTTGCAGACTACTAATCTATATAAGTCTGAACCATCCTAGTATAACAGATATTAAACAATTCTTGTTGAAGCATACTAAACATAAACTAAAAATAGAACCAAGGAATATTTAGATGCTCCAGTTCATGAGGAGGAAATTAAAACCATCATTAAAAACTCTAAAATATAATAAATCTCCTGGAAGAGATGGGTTACAGCTGAATTTTACCAAAAATTTAAAGATCAGTTAACTAAACCTTTAGCAACTACATTCAATGAGATCATGCAAAAAGGGATAACCCCACAGACATGGAAAGAAGCAAGAATAATTGTTCTGCCAAAAGAAGGTAGAGATGCAACTTTACCATCTTCCTACAGTCCAGTCTCCCTTCTAAATCAAGATGCAAAAATATTCACTGCACTCTTAGCAGCCACACTTGACAAATTTATTCACTATTATATCAAGGAAGACCAAACTGTTTTCATTCCTTAATGCCAAATAGCCGTTAATATACGTAGAACTCTAAATATTATAAACCACTGCCAAATAGGTGACAAAGAGGCCATTCTTCTTTGTTTAGATGCAGAAAAAGTGTTTTTATTTATCACATATGGTTTTTGGAGAGAGTTTCCTTTGAGCAACGTCTGCCATGTACAACTCACCAACAGCTCAAGTAAAAGTGAATAATTTCAGATCTAAATAGAAATTCAGAGAGGAACTCGGCAACGCTGTCCTCTATCTCCTTTACTGTTTGATTTATCAATAGAACCACTAGCAGAAGGTGTGGAACCTTTTATTAAGTTCCACTAAGTGAATAAAACAAATGGTATGATTTCTGTAAAAAGCACGGATGTATAATATTGGAACAAAGTATAACATTGGTACATATTTTGAAACCAAGTATTGAAACATATCTTGACTGTACAAGGATGTTTAATTTACTGCTGTTCTATTTTTATTTTTGTTGTTGTCGTCATTATAAACTAAACTCAAAATAAATAATTATAAAAAGAAAAGAAATGATTTCACTAAAAGATGCCAAAGAATTTAGAGACCCCCAAATGATTTAATAATTAATTAGGAAATAACTTTTTTCCCAGTGAGCCCTCAAGCTTTAGTAAACATCAGGGAACCTGCTAATGGAGAAATGCTCCAGAGATCTGTGGTAAACCTGACCATCCTTAGTTGTCTTGAGCCTGCAGAGGAGGAAGAAGGGGGAGTTGAAAACTATGTGGGTTTTTCTCTCTAGACTTCCAGCCCTGGCTATTTTTCCTGCCTACCTCCCAAAGCCCATCATGCCCATATTTACTGAGTGTTCTAAATTGGATTGCAGCCACTGTTTGCATTTTCTCACTACTGCCAGAGGACTGTAATTCCAGCAACCTCTGAGAATGCTCCAACATGATCGGGCAGTCTTCAAGCAGCGGCTGGCAAACACCTGTCAGCGATGCGCTAGGCTGACCCTGCATTGAACAGGGGGGTTGGACGAGATGGCCTGTATGGCCCCTTCCAACTCTATGATTCTAGGATGAATAATCCTAAATGGCACTGCTTTCTCTTCATGGGTTTAGCTGATAACCCCATACGACAATAATAGACCCAAATAGCCCCAATTATTTAATTCCTCCAAAATGAACCTGCAGACGGGAAACCCAACCAAAGGGGGCTACAGATTCACTCTTCAATGTCAAGCTTTGAACAGCCCAGAATTGTATCCTTTTCTCCCAATTATTGCAATAATTCTTCACATGCCTCTTAACACTCAGCGGAAACACCCTGGCACATCTTTGGACCATTCTCTGTAGGCAAAGTTGACAACAATTTCCAAGTCTTCATCGTTGAGATCTGTCTTCTGTTTGGAAAGCAGAGAGGCTCCCATTTCCTGTCCGAAAGTAGCCTGTTTTCAAATGGCTGCAAGTTGTCCTCCAGCGATGCTGCTGAGGGGTAGAAGAGTTAGTTTTTAGACCCCACTTTTCTCCACCTTTAAGGAGTTTCAAAGCGGTTTACAATGGCCTTCCTTTCCTCTTCCCACAACAGACACCTTGTGAGGTAGGTGGGGCTGAGAGAATTCAGAGAGAACCATGGTCACCCAGCAGGCTTCATGTATAGGAGGGGGGAATCAAACCTGGTTTACCAGATTAGAGACCACAGCTCTTAACTGAAAACATGAACACATGAAGCTGCCTTATACTGAATCAGGCCCTTGGTCCATCGAAGTCAGTATTGTCTACTCAGACTGGCAGTGGCTCTCCGGCAGGGGTCTTTTGCATCACCTACCTGCCTAGTCCCTCTAGCTATAGATGCAGGGGATTGAACCTGGGACCTTCTGCATGCCAAACAGATGCTGTACCACTGACCCAACGTCCATGCTGGCATAGCTTTGGGCTTCTTGTAACCCAGTTTTTCTTTGTCTCTCCCTTTTTTTTCTTTTTTTTTTTTAAATCAGTGTGATTCCTTTGTTTAAAATTGTTTTTTGATATGGCCTTGTGAGTTGCTTCAGTAGAAAGGTGATTTATTTAAACAGAGTGGAAAGAAAGGAAGGGGCTGGCAAAAGGTTTGAGGGAGTAATATAAACTTTGTATGCAAGTTCTGTGTGTGTGTGTGTGTGTGTAAAGGTTTATCAAGTCGCAGTCCTGTAGGGCTCTCAAGGCAAGAGACTACAAGTAGTTTGCCATTGCCTGTCTCTGCATAGCAACCCTGGAGTTTCGTGGTGGTCTCCCATCCAATTACTAACCAAGGCGGACCCTGCTTAGCTTCTGAGAAGTGAAATACCAGAATGTAACTTTAAGGAATATGTTCTATACATAGATGTTACACGGATTAACTGTTTTATGTAGAACACAAGGCTAATAATTATTATTCATGTGGGGGACGCCTCAACATTTTATTATAGCAATTGCAGCATTGTTTATTATAGCAACACAGTATTGGTGTTAAAAGGGGGGACATTTAATCATATTATGGATAGATGATAATATGTGAGCTCAATTTTTATTATTCGGGAAGTATTTTTAGAAATTTATAATGGTAATCACCACTGCAAGCTTTTGTTATCTATAATCACATATTGTATAGCAGGGGTCCTCAAACTAAGGCCCGAGGGCATGATCCGGCCCCCGGAGGGCTTTTGTCCGGCCCGGGGACCAAGGAAGCCAGTCCCCCCTTGCCCCCCTCCCCAGAGCTTTTCTGGGCTTCCTGGCTGTATACGCACAACTGGAAGCCTCCCTCCCGCCCCAGTCGCCCCCTTCCCTGCTCCCTCTCCAGCCCAAAACCCCTTTCCTGGGCACACAAGGCATCTTGCTGCTTTGCGTGCCGCCCGGTCCCCCCCTTCCCCCTCTCCCTCCCAGGCCCAAAACCTCCTTTCCTGGGTCGCCCCCTTCCTGTCCTGGCGTTCCTGTTTTGGCCACAGTTGGCAGCGTTCTCACGGCTCGGGGCTCTCCTCCTGGGGGTATCCTTGTGGCCTGGAGGTAATTGTAGGGGCCCCTTGGGGGGGCTGGGCATATCTCCAGGGAGAAGAAAAAGACTTGTGGCCATTTATGCACAGGAGGTTTTGCCTTGGATTTGTTGCTCTCCAGATGCACATTTTCCCCATCCGAATTCTCAGAACTCAAAGTAAATTTCCCCCCCCACCCACCCCAGGGGAGAGTTTGGAGAATTCGGATGGGGAAAATATGCATCTGGAGAGCGGCAAATCCAAGGCAAACCCTTCCATGAATAAATCTCCTTGGTTTTTACATGCCAACTTTCTCTACCACTAAAGGGAGACTCAAATTGCCTTACAATCCCCTTCCCATACCCTCCCACAACAGACTCCCTGTGAGGCAGGTGGGGCTGAGACAGCGCTAACAGAGCTGTAACTTGCCCAAGGACAGCCAGCTGGCTTCGTGGGTAGGAGTGGGGAAACCAACCAGGTTCACCAGATTAGCCTCCGCTTCTCACGTGGAGGAGTGGGGAATCAAACCCGGCTCTCTAGAGTCCCCGCTCCCAACCGCCACTCTTAACCACTACAGGGGGAAGGACCGGGCTTGTAAGGAGGATGCTTTTCCGGAGAGCCCCCTCGCGCCGCCGCCTCCTCCCCCGAAACAGTCCGGCCCCCAACAGTGTTTGAGGACAGTGAACTGGCCCCCTGTTTAAAAAGTTTGAGGACCCCTGTTGTATAGGGTATCTTATGATTTATGTCAAGATACATTATTATGATAATCACTATTTACTGCTCATAGTTGTTGCTATCATCATATATTGCTTATTTTACGATACAATACAAATACCTTTAATGGCATAATACAGTTTTAAAACACAAGAAATGAAATCAGGTTAAAAATTTAGATGTAGTTGTTTATTGTATTATTGTTTATTATATCATATGCATTTCTTCTTTCTCTTTGATGTAGCTGTCTGTGATATGGCTTCTCGTTTTCTCTTTTCTTTTCTGTTTGTATTTATAAAAAATAAATTATTTTATTTTAAAAAGTCCAAGTACGTAATGTCTATCAGGCCACTGTTATCTACATGCTTGTTCACGTTCACAAAGAACTCCAACAGGTTGGTGAGGCAGGACTTCCCTTTGCAGAAGCCATGCTGATTTTCCCTCTGCAGGCATTGTTCCACTATGTGCCTAATAATTCTATATTGGATTACAGTTTTTACTAGTTTACCTGGAACAGATATTAGGTTAACTGGCCTGTAATTAGATATTGTGGCTTCCATTCATACCGATTCCCCACTCCTCTGCCTGCACTGCATGCTACGGTAAGAGGGAGGACTGAGGTGCCCCACTGTTAACTTCTTTAAGTCAAAACACTCCAAAGTGCCATGTTCAGCTACATCAAAATTTTGGAGATCGATATTTGCAGAGAGAAACAACAAACCCGACTCTTGAACTAGCCTTAATCTATTTTATCCATGAAAATACCCATTGTAAATTTAAAAAAAAACCCACTTATTAACTTTTTATTAGTTGCAGCTAGAATGCTTATTGCCCAGTGTTGGGAAAATACCAAAGGGATTTCCTTAGATAGATGGCATGATAAATGAAGGAATATAGTGGCACTGGAATGTTTAACAAATAAGATTAGATTAATTTAAGATAGGAAAAAGAAAGATGACTTTAAGATGATCTAGAATAATTTTACAATTTATTTAACAGAATTTCAAGAGCATAGCTCATCGAAGAATTTTCTTTAATGATTGTAGGGCCTGATGTGAAAACTCTGAATAAGGTATTGAATCATATCAAGATAAACATTTTTCTCCTCTTCTTTTAAAGAAATGAATATGTAAAGCACATATACCCTCTTCCCCCCCCTTTTTTTTTGTTGTGAGCAAGTGTGTGTTTATTTTGTTTTTCTTTACAATAACTTGATGGTACCATCTTTTCTACTGGATATGAGGTTACCATATGGTTCTTTTGTTCGTCTCATTGTAAAGTTGATTTTTTGTTCTGTATTTGAGTGTGTGTATATGTTTTGACTTATATATATATTTTAAAAACGCTCCAAAGTACAGAACAATATAAGATTCGTATAGGTAAACACACAGGTGTAACAGAGAAGAGAACCAGCTTGGGAAGATCCCCGGCTCCTTTCCCAGGGGGGGGGGGCGAGGCTGGAAGGTCTCCGCGGCTCCTGATTGGCTCCCTTTGCAGGAAGAGGCAGCTTCCCAGCCCAGGGGAAAGCCCTGCTGGGCCCAATCCTTCCTCAGGGGCAGAGCTTTTTGAGTTGGGCGCTCTGATAGTTAAAACAGGCGAGTTCAAAATGCCTAGAGAGGAAGGGAACTGGGGGCAGGAGGGGGGTGTTAATTGCAGGCCCCCCTTCCTGCTCCAGCCCCTTTCTCGTTCTGCAGATACCTGGGAACGGGAGCTGTGGAGGTTGCAGTTGCAAAGCCTGTTTGGAAACACAGAGTTTTAAGGTGCAATGGGGTGGGTGTCTTTCTTAGGGGGAGGAGAAATTAAAGCGAGAGAGAGAGAGAAATGGGGCGGTGGAGGATGCAATCTAATGAAAGACTGCCTGGCACGCGTGTTTGCATAATATAGCTTTGTTTGGCAAATTAACTGATCAGATTGGATTAGCAGCAAACCAAGGGAGTGCAGATCGTTTTTTATGGTGTTTAAAAACTATATATCTTTTTGGCAGTCTAAAATAAACCTTTTCCCCAGACTTCATTTAGTCCCAGGAATTTAGGAAAAGAAGTGACATTGTAATGTGAATGGTGTGTTTGCAGCTGCAAATAACTGACTGTTTTACATTTTAGTAACTGAAAGCATTTTAATTTCTTTGTTTCTTAATTTTTTTAAAAAATTGTGATCTGTCTTCTTTGGATTTTTCGTTATTTTGTTGTGGTTTGTTAATGTATGGTTATGTGTATCTGTTGTGTGACTTATTTATTTTCATTTTCACTGGGACCAAAGACAAATTACAAGCCTGACAAAAAAAAAAATCCCCGATCAATCAGTAACTGGATTACACATTCAATGGTGTCAGGAAAGCATCGAACAAATTACAAGATATGATAATGTTTGAATCTAAAAACAAAGATTCCTAGTAAAATTTATAAATTCCTCTTGTATATGATTGTACATCATTGTATTGAAACATTGTAAGCCACCCTGAGCCCGGCTTTGGCTGGGAAAGGGCGGAGTATAAATCTAATAAAATTAAAAATAAAAATCATGCAGCTATGAATTATAAGTTATATGAACTTGCTCTGGACAGGAGGGTATGGCGACAGACCCCCTTGTCCAGTTTTGTGCAGCCCTTCCAAGGGGAATTATTTCGTTCCCATCCACACTGGGGGCCAGAAAGCGAAGGTTTTATCTCAAAATGGCTATGGATCTTGTTTCTTCAGGGAATGAATGGCAAAGCTTGCTCTTGGTGGGGGAGTGCATGTAAGAAGAATCGAAAGGGTTGCTCCATGCAAAAGGAGCCTGAGGACATAGTGGGGCTCTTGTCCATTCTATTGCTGTGCAGATGAAGGGAATTTTGGCAGGTGCTACTTCTCTTCAACCTCTGGGATCCAGCCAAAACGTCTACGCAAGGAATACAAGATCTGAGCTGCCCCCTCCGCCAAATCCTGTTCTACTTGTCAGATCGCAAGGAAACATTTGCTGTGTGTCCTGGCAAGCTTAAGAAAACACTGAAATAGAACCTCCATGTTCCAAGGTAGTTTACTTAAAATGTGTTAGGTGATGAGTGGAGAAGGTTGTCATGTTTCCTCTGTAGGTGTCTGCATAGCCACTGTCAGAAATAGGAGTCTGGACTGGATGGTCTGATCTAGCAGAGGCCTCTTTTTCTCTTCTAGAAACACGCTTTGCTTTAAATTGCGCCGTCCTTGTTTGTGTCCCTCCTCCAGGGTGATCTACTCTCTGGCAGCTAGGGAAAGCCATCGGCCCCCCATATGACCATCTCTCCTTTGGACAGAGACCCAGTGAGGGGAAGCATGTTGGGATGTGGCAGCCTTGCATTGGAACACTGACCCTTGAGTCTGCTGGAGGGAGAGAGCAAAGCATTCTGGGAGGCGTTGTTGACAGTTGCCGGTATGTCGGTTTGTTAAACTGCCTCTCAGACTGTCAGCTCTCTATCTGACTATACTAAGAATGTGTAATTAAGTCAGTTGTTACACTGTTATACATGACTGTATAACTGTGTTTTATGTAAGTTCAACTTAACCATATGAAATCAAGTGAATCTGAGTTTTGTTTAACAGTTCTATGAGGAACTGAATTTATTTCTCCACAGGGCTACTGACCCTAACCGATTCAGTAACCAAAGTCTCTAAACCAAATTTCGCTGTTTAATTCTGCCTGGGATTGTGTAAAATAAAAGATAAAACTTTCACAGGTTCTTATCCCATATTCAAACGAACATTGACTTTACTGAAAAGATCCCTTAGAAGAGAAATAAATATTTCTCTTCTTCAAAACATGACTTAGGGAGCCAAATATTGAACATTTTTGGCATTCACCAGCTGAAGATATCAGTCATCTACTCGGTATGAGAATCGAAACCCGTCCAACATGCACAGCAGGCCTTGTTTTATAGGTAATTCTCTTTCTCTCTGAAAAAGTCAAAAGTGGTAAGAAGTGCTTAGTGTGTCAAACTAGGATCTGGCAGGCCCAGGTTCGAATCTCCGTGGAAGCTTGGCCAGTGACACACACTCAGTTTTGCCTACTTCACAGGGTTATTGTGAGGATAAACTGGAGAGGAGGACAACAGTGTAAACTGTTTAGAAGTCCCCATTGGGGAGGAAGGCTGCACAGACTGGGAGGGTGGAAGAATATCCTCTCCTTTACAAAACAAAGGGAGTTTAAGTATCTTCTTGAGCTATAAGAGGCAGTATGCTTTAGTGGCTAGAATATCTGACTAGGATCTAGGCGGTCCATATTAAAATCTCCACTCTGCCACAGAAAGTTGCTGGCTGACTTTGGGCCAGTTGTGCCCTATCCGTCTGACCCACTTCCCAGGGATGTTGTGAGGACAGAATGGAGGGGAACAATGTAAGCCACTTTGGGCTTATATTGAAGTGTAAACAAATAAACATAAATTTATTGTCGAAGACTTTCACAGTCAGAGTTCATTGGTTCTTGTAGGTTATCCGGGCTGTGTGACCTTGGACTTGGTATTTTCCTTCCTGACGTTTCGCCAGCAGCTGTGGCAGGCATCTTCAGAGGAGTAACACTGAAGGACAGTGTCTCTCAGTGTCACGTGTGTAGGAAGAGTAACATAAATTTGTCTCCCTCACAGGTAGTGGAAAAGCTTCAGAGCCAGGTTCCAGATCATCTCTTCTTTGGCGCAGAGTGGAAACACTTAAGATGCAGCCAGCTCAGGTAAGGGACAAATCACAGGAAGAGCTTGGTACTTCCTTTTAATGCAGGGCTGGAAGGGAACTATTTCTGGGTATTTTGTAATTTGCAGCCTTCTTCTCTTGGTAAATTGCATTAGATTTCTCCATAGAGAAAAGGGGCCTAAAAATGCTGAAATAAATACATAAAATTAATTTCCACAGCTTTCTGATAACTACAAGGTAACGCAGCAGCCAGTTCAGGAGGCCGTGCAGTTCACTGATCTTCTCCCATGAACCAAAAGGCGGGATGCCCATACACTCCCCAGGCAGGTTTTATTGTTTTTCTATGGCAGGGGTGTCAAACATGTGGCACCCCTTGAGAGCTCTTGAGATCCAGCCCCTTGAGAGCTCTTATCCGGCCTATGAGCAGGCCGAGGCAGCCACCCCTCCCCCAGTCCCGATCTGGGCTGGCGAGGCATGGCCCAGCCCGACCAAGTGTCATTTATGTCATATCCGGATCTTGTAACAGATGAGTTCAACACCTCTGTTCTATGGTGTGTCAAGTATTCTCTAAAGATAGATGTCACCCTTGGGGTACCAAGAACTTTACATGAAGGATCTGGAGGAGGGGGGTCAGTGGCTCGGTGGTAGAGTGCCTGCTTGGCATGCAGAAGGTCCCTCATCTAAAGATAATAAAAGGATCAGGTAAGAGGTGATGTGAAAGAACTCTGCCTGGGACCCTGGAGAGCCATTGCCAGTCAGAGCAGACAATACTGACTTTGATGGACCAACAGTCACTGCGTTTAAAATGGTGTTGATGCTTGCAAGGACCCTGCAAGGGTCTGACTCAGTAGACAGCATTTTCAGGTATTCCAGTTTCAATATCCACAGTTGCTTGAGGAGGGGCTGTGGCTCAGCGGTGGAGCAACTGCTTGGCATCCAGAAAGTCCCAGGTTCAATTCCCGGCGTGCATTTCTGGAGAGCTGCAGCTGGTCTGATCAGACAATAATGACCTTGATAGACCAGTGGTCTGATTCAGCATAAGGCTGCTTGGTGCGTGTTTGTTGTCAGATTGTGAGTAAAAGCGTGTTTGGACAGGAATAGGTGGATTATTTGTGAGGCAGGAGTGTCTTCTTTTTTCCAGTGTCCGGTTTCTTTTGAGGAGGTGGCTGTGCATTTCACCAAGGCTGAGTGGGCGCTGCTGAATCCCGACCAGAGAGCTTTGTATAGGGAAGTGATGGCGGAGAATTACGAGAACGTGGCCTCTCTGGGTAAGGGATCCCTTTTATCTTGATTAGGTAGATGTGAAAAGTGTGATTTTTGCCCTTGTTGCTACTTGGATTATTTATGTTATTTATATCAGAAGAAGAGAACAAGAGTCCAGAAGCACCTTAAAGATTTAACAAAATTTCGGACAGGGTATGAGCTTTCTTGAATTACAGCTCACTTCTTCAGATACAGCTAGAAAGTGAGTCCATCTGTCCTTAAGTAGAGAAGAGTGAATTCAGACACCCAATGGCCATAGCATGTAAATGTCAATAGCAGATAAATGACATTAGCAGACGTGATTGGATTAGGTGTGACATGCAGAGGGGTAGTAGACATGGAGAAATCAGCACTGGTAGCAAGACAGGAATCCCCGGAGTGAGCTATTTATAGTCCACATTCTCACTGAAACTCAAGGAAGATTAGAGAGTTTCAGTCCAATCAATAGGGTGAAGAGACAGCTAATAAACAACGTTATAGGTCACAGTGATGGCGAACCTTTTAGAGACCAAGTGCCCAAACTGCAACCCAAAACCCACTTATTTATCGCAAAGTGCCAACATGGCAATTTGCCCCCGCTGCCCAGCTGGGCGGCGCAGAGTCAGGGGAAGGGGGGGCTTTGAACTGCTCCGCCCAGAGATCTCCTACTATTATTACCTGGAGGTTGGCAACCCTAAGCATATAACAGCCGCGCAATACCCAACAATGTGGGGCTGCTGCTCTGCTGTATCCAAGTATAGCACATCCTCAAGTTAGTGTGTGCCCTAGAATTGCACTTAAAACTCCATGGTAGGGTTGCCAACCTCCAGGTGGCAAGTCTAGGAAATAAATGGAAAAGAACACCTATGCTGCAAAAATGTGTGTCACAACCCAAGATACAGCACAAGGCTCTACTGCTTACAGCAACTGTGAACACAAGTATAAATACCAAAAAAGCTTGCACTTGTTTCAAATAGTATTGTTTAGTAACAATATACACTTTTCAGTACATGAACTACAATGGCAATAAATATTCCTATGTCAATACAATATTATTACAATACAAAGCCACAATACATGAACAACTTTAGAATTAAATAGAACAGCTATAGTAAATGTGTCTGTATCCCATGCAACTGTATTAAAGTCTCCCAACAGAATTAATCCAGCAATAGCAGCCTAAGACGGTAACAGGCATACACAAAAAGCAATAAGCACAATTAAATAAGCAATAGCAGCCAAGATAGTTGAATAACAAGCATGCACAAGAAGCAGTAAGCACAAAATTAGAAGGAGGGGGGGCAAGGGAAACAGGAGTTCCCTTTCTGTGCTTGCAAGTAATGAGCCAAACGGTTCTTTAGATGTTAAACCCTCTCTGTGACGAACACACTGAAGCCTGTGTCAGTCTAGGGGCGGTGGGAAGGCAGCAAGGTCTCAATGGAAATTAATAATGAGGGAACACTTACTAGTCCTGCTGAATTGAAAAAATAAATGTGAGTGCTCTGTGCACGCTGTAGACGCGCGCTCCGTTTTGCCTGCTGTGGAGCAGGGAGAAAGAAGTATGTGATGACTTCAGCGACAGGACAAAGAGATCTCCCGCAGAGAAATTTGCAATGAGACAATAGCTAGCAAAGCTGCGGCTGGCAATAAAGATTGTAAAGTTAATGATAGCAATCAAGCTGAAAAGGGGAGAAGGCACCTTCAAAGGAAGTTGAAACGCCTGGAGGAAGCAGCGACTCATCCGAAGGCAGCCTGCCAGTAAAGATGAATAACAATCCCGGTGTGGCCGGGAGCCCCAGGAGTCCGGGGAAGTGGGGGCTTTGAACTGATCCGGACAGCACTGAGTAGTTCAAAGCTCCCGCGGCCCAGCTGGGCGGCGCAGAATCCGGGGAAGGAGGGGCTTTGAACTGCTCGGGGCAGCGCGGAGGGTCACCAAGGAGAAGACTGGGGTTGCTGTGCAGAAGAAGGCAATGGCAAACCACCTCTGCTCATCTCTTGGCTTGACAACCCCACGGTCTTGGGCTCGCCATGAGCTGGTTGCAACTTAATGGCACAAAATTGTTGTTATTATTTATAGGACTCGTTTAGCAGAAATCTGAAACAAGTCTTGAGTATTAAATATGACATGTTAGGCAATGCAAGATTTGGTATTACCTATATAGAAATATAATGCAGTGGCAGCAAGACAACAGACAGCAACAAGTAGTTTGTATTAGTAATGTCGTCCATTCCCTGACCTGGATAGCTTAGGTTAGCTCAAACTTGTCAGGTCCACCCAAGATATGACAACAATTATGTCAATGGAAAAAAAAAGATTCTACTAAGGAGATGACGATTGAATGCTATGTGGAAATGGTGATAAAATCTGGAAAAAATGACAATGAATTAGAACAATTTATTTTTAAAGAGGTAGCTGCAAGTGACCAGCTGGCAATGAGAGAGAGCAACATGAGAGAACTCAATACCTCTACAATCTACTTGTCTGAGTTATTGCTGACCGGAGGAACATTATTATCCCAAGAAAACACTTCCTGGCAGCCAGCGATGGAGGGAGACATGACGAAGGATTTTACCAAGAAGCTGCTGGAAATTATAACAAGAAGCCAATGGATACAATCACTGGGATCTTCTTTTATATTTTCAGAGGCCAGAATTGAAGCTACTATATTGAAAAACGGGAGGTGGGGATTGGGAAATAAAGAAGGACTGGCAGATCCCCTCCCAAAACAAGATAATGGCTAAAATGATGCTTATTTTTGGGGTGTAAGGGAGCCACGGTGGATTTACTTTGATGAATTTCTAATGGGAAAATTTGTTTATGTATTGATCTAATCCCTTTATTATAGAATAATAGAATGTTATATAGAGACAATGATGATAATATTATAACTAGGTAGGACTTGAAATTGCTTATAGAAGTAGTATAGATAGCTTAAAGCAAGTCTGTATGAGAGAAAATAAGGATTAGAAATTAATTTGAAATGCAAAAGTGTTAACCAGTAGAATTAGTGACTGAAGAAGATGCGGGGAAGTCACATATAGCAGTAGCATTGAATATTATAGATAACATATTCTCAGTAATAGCAATGAACTTTTTTTGTTACAAGCAGTTACAACTGAATATATTGTTGAGATATGTTTATTTTTGTTGAATTGTAGAAAATAATAAAAATAATTAAAAAAAAACTTGTCAGGTCTTGGAAGCTAAGTAGGGTTGACCCTGGTGAGTACTTGGATGGGAGTCTACGTGTCTAAGCAGAGACAGGCAATGGCGAACCACCTCTGGACATTTCTTGCCTTGAAAAGCCTCCTGGGTTGCCATAAGTTGGCTGTGACTTGATGGCACTTTCCACCTCTGCCAGTATAGTCCACCGGCCTATTCTGTGTGTTGAAACATCAGCGTGAGAGAGCCAGCATGGTGTAATGGTTAAGAGTGGTGGTTTGGAGCGGTGGGCGTTGATTAGGCTGCCTTCGTGCAAACGTTTTGTGCAGCTTTGGCTTCCAAATTGGACAGTGTCCTCTAATTGCCCATTTTTCCAGGTTTCCTCCATCTTTGTCCCAATTTTTCCAGCGATCCTGCCTACATCAGCACCATTTTCCTTCCATCAGCCCTATGTGGCTCAGAGCAGCTTACAACATGTTACACATGTTACATCCTCACATGTTGGTGTTTAAGAGCCATGGGTGTTAAGAGCCACGTTGGTGACGAGAGCCAGCATGGTGTAGTGGTTAAGAGCCATGTTCGTGTCAAGAGCCAGCATGGTATAGTAGTTAAGAGCAGTGAACTCTAATCTGGAGAAGAGGGCTTGATTCCCCACTCCTCCATAAATTGGGAGGGGTAGCAAATACGATAGAAGAGAGAGCCAGGATACAGGATGATCTTGACAGGCTGGAGGATTGGGCTAAAACTAATAAAATGCCCTTCAACAAAGATAAATGTAAAGTCCAGATCACGCGAAGTGATGGTATCGCTTTACTCTGCTCTGGTTAGACCTCACCTACAGTACTGTGTTCAGTTTTGGGCATCGCAATTTAAGAAAGATGTAGGCAAGTTGGAACATGTCCAGAGGAGGGCAACAAAGATGGTGAGGAGTCTGAAGATCAAGTCCTGTGAGGAAAGGTTGAAGGAGCTGGGTATGTTTAGCCTGAAGAGGAGAAGACTGACAGGTGATATGAAAACCATCTTCAAGTACTTGAAGAGCTGTCACAGAGGATGGTGCCAAGTTGTTTTCTGTTGCCCCCGAAGGTCTGACCAGAACCTACAGGTTGAAATTAAATCAAAAGAATTTCCGTCTAGGCATTAGGAAGAATTTCCTAACCACAGCTAGAGTGGTTTCTCAGTGGAACAGGAGGTGTTAAGCTCTCCTTCCCTGGAAGTTTTAAAGATGAGGTTAGATGGCCATCTGTCAGCAATGCTGATTCTATAACCTTAGGCAGATCATGAGAGAGAAGGCATCTTGGCCATCTTCTGGGCATGGAGTGGGGGTCTGGGGGGGAGGTAGTTGTGAATTTCCTGCATTGTACAAGGGGTGGGACTAGATGACCGTGGTGGCCCCTTCCAACTCTATGATTCTGTGAAGCCTGCTGGGTGACCTTGAGCCAGTCATAGTTCCCACAGAACCCTCTCAGCCCCACCAACCTCACAAGGTGCCTGCTGTGAGGGAGAAGGGAAGGCAATTGTAAGCCACTTTGAAACTCCTTATGGTTGTGAAAAACAGGGTATGAAAACCAACTCTTCTTCTTTCCTTGTCTCTCGTTGTCTTTTAGAAGGTAAACATAGAAACGGATGACGTGGGAATGCATGACTCTTTTGTAGTAACTAGTCCATTTGTTTCCTCCCAAGCGATTCCCAAGCCTGGCCTCATCTCCTGGCTTCAGGAAAGTGAAGCACCATTTTCCCCAGACTCTGAAGATGAGGAGCGGTCAGCAGGTGGGTGGTTAGATGTGTGCTGGGCCCCTTGGTTGGCTGGGGATGGAGGGGTTTCCATGGAGAGCAGCTAGATGTTTTGAATGGCCACAGTCCTTCAAGCTGGGAGCTCATGTACCCAGGGATGCCTCCCGCAGTTCCACTGACCTTTCCTTCCTCATAAAATTTCACATGGTATGGGAAGGCTGAAACAGTCCCGTTCCTCTCAGCGATGATCTAGATTTGTGGGTCTTGGATCTTGACTTATATCTCCCGATTCTGGGCTATCTACATTCCAGGAACAAGGATGGAGTTTTCAGGATTTTGTCTTCTACTTTGGTTGTGGCAAGAAGATTCTTTGGGAGAAGATTGTACAACAGGATGGATGGTGCAGGAGATTTAAACAGGGACATCAAACTATATTCCCTTTTTTATGTAGTTTGATCAATGTGAGCGTTGCTAGATCTGAGGAAAGATGAGGAATAGTTGCTGGGGTGGGTGTCCACTGTCAAGGAAATGATGAAAACCATTATAACCATAAAGGAGAATATATACACAATGATACACTTTTGAGTAGCAGTGTGTGTGAACAAGACCTTGGGGTATGGGTGGACTGAAAGCTTAATATAAGCAGCCAGTTTGATGAAGCGGCAAAAAAGGCTAATGCTATCTTGGGGTGTATCAACAGAGGCATAACATCCAAAACGCAAGATGTCTCTTCTCTGCCCCTGCTCTATTCTGTCCACATCTTTTTTGAAGTGAGGCCTCCAGAACTGCACACAGTTCTCCAGGTGTGGCCTGACCAATGCAGTGTACAGCGGAACTATAACATCTTGCGATTTGGATGTTAGGCCCCTGTTGATACCCCCCATGACCACATTCGCCTTTTTTGCTGCTGTATCACACTGGCTGCTCATGTTTAGCCTACAGTCCATCCGTACCCCAAGATCTTGTTCGCACACACTGCTACTCAGAAGAGTTTCCCCCAGCCAGTATGCATGCGTTTTTGTTACCCAGATGTAGAACTCTGCATGTATCCTTCTTGAATTGCATCTTGATCTGATCTGTCCACTTTTCCAGTGTTTTCAGACTTGTAAATTTAATAATCCCTCCACCCCCTCATCCTGATCATATATTAAAAATATTGAAAAGTACCAGGCCCAGAACTGAGCCCTGTGGCACCTCACTGGATATTTCCCTCCATTCAGATGAAATGCCAGTGACGACTACTTTTTGGGTGCAGTTCGCCAACCAGTTCTGTATCCACCTAACTATTTTAGAGTCTAGGATCTTTTATGCATGAGTTGGATTTCCCTGCCTGGAACTGGGTTCATCGCACACTAAAGTAACCCGGGTTGGGGGAAAGTGTATGCATTGGCTTGAATGATCAGGGACGAAACTGTGTGCTAATCGAACCATGAATACAGAAAAACAGTCTCGCAGCTGAAATAAAGTCCCACCCTTTCAAATGCTGCTCTGTAATTGGCTTACTTCGAGTGCTCCACATGAGAGATTTCCTTCCCCCCAGACCCAACTGCCGCATAAAAAGGCATTTTAGGAACAAAAAACAAAATAGGTAGCAATCTGAAAGGAGGGGAGAAATCCAAGCCTTGTTTTAAACAAGCCTTTCTTTTACTCAGAAAGAGCTCTGAGGTAGCAGGAAGCACTTGAATCCTCACTTCTTTACACACTACTTTGTGATTGGCTTTGAGAGAAGCCAATCTTCTGTTTCCCTGTTTAGCCACTTTGCTGCTTCGAGGAGGGGGTTAGAAAAGGGTGGGGCGTGATGGCGCGGGGAAGCTCAACCCAAGAATGGAGTATGCATGCTCTGTGACTCCGGAATGAGCTAGAATTCTTCCCTCATATACCTACCTGTGGTATCTTCTGTGGTGTTGAACTCCAATCTCTGATAAAATGTCCTCTTTTCTTAATTATCCATAAGAGGTTCATGTAATTTTTTTTAAATAAATGAAACCACTCATATGAAAGCCTTTAGTCTAAATACAAATTGTGCCTTTTATACTAAAATATTATTGAACCGTTGTATCAAAAGCTGTTGCGGAGTGTTAAGAATATCCATAGGGAGGCAGTGAACTCTTCAGATGAAAATCACAGATGAAGAGAGCCAAAGTTGCCTGTGTCCCATGGCCAGTTTAGAAACGAAATTAAAATAGAGAAAATAACTTGGTCTGCATTCACTTTGCAAAAAGGTTAACTCTGTTATAACTCCAGATTATAGACTTACTTCCCCTTCTAATCAGAAAGCTTTGTTCCACCAGGTGGAACCTGCTGGGTGTCCTTGGGCTAGTCACAGTTCTCTCAGAACTCTTTTAGCCCCACCTACCTCATAAGGTGCCTGTTGTGGGGAGAGGAAGGGAAGGCGATTGTATGTTGGTTTGATTCTCCTTAAAAGGTAAAGTTGGCATATAAAAACCAACTCTTCTTCTTCTTCTTCAGGTATCAGGAAGGTTGGCGAGAATTATAGAGAACGATGTGGGGTTTCTTTCGAAACAACCAGCCGTGAAGTGGAGGAAGAGCCTTCTGGGAATCAAGAAGAGTCAAGGAGGCAGCAGGAAAACAAAGAGGAGAAGTCAGGGAATCAGTCTTTAGTTTTCCAGGCCAGTAGCTTGCTCAAAAAGCCAGCACAAGAAAAAAAACACAAGGGAAAGAGGAGGAATGAACCTTCTAAAAGTGGAGGAATATTGAGATGCGAATCCAACTTTTCTTCCCATCGGAGGATCCATACAGGGTATGAAACTTATAAATGCTCTGAATGTGGTAAAGGGTTCAGTAGGCTCGTCACCCTCACTTCTCATAAGAGAATCCATGTGAGCGAGGAACCATCTGAGAGTTCAGAGTGTGAAAACAGTTTTGGTCTGAGTGAAAGCCATACTTCCCATGAAAGAACCCACACAGAGCAAAAACCATGCCGATGCTCAGAGTGTAGGAAAAGGTTCAGGGGTAACACAATGTCTACTTGGCATCAGAGAATCCTTTCAGAGGAAAAACAATATAAATGCTTGGAATGTGGAAAGCGCTTCCGCCTGCGAGCACACTTCACTGCGCACCAGAGAATCCACTCCAAAGAGAAACCATATAAATGCTTGGAGTGTGGAAAGAACTTCACTCACAAACAAGGACTCACTTCCCATCAGAAAATCCACACAAAGGAGAAGCCATATTTCTGCTTGCAGTGTGGGAAAACCTTCCGTTGGAGCACAGCCCTCACTTCCCATCAGAGAATCCACACAAAGGAGAAGCCATATGTGTGCTTGAAATGTGGAAAACTCTTCCGTTGGAGCACGGCCCTCACTTCCCATCAGAGAATCCACACAAAGGAGAAGCCGTATGTGTGTTTGAAGTGTGGGAAAACCTTCCGTTTGAGGTTATCCCTCACTTCACACCTGAGAATACACTCAGGGGAGAAACCGTACCAGTGCACGGTATGTGGGAAATGCTTTAGTCAGAGTTCCCACCTTAGTTCCCACCGAAGAATCCATTCTGGAGAGAAACCCTATCAATGCCAGGAGTGTGGAAAAGGCTTCAGTCAGAGTTCACACCTGAAAGTACACCTAAGAATCCACACGGGAGAGAAGCCATATAAATGCTTGGAATGTGGAAACAGTTTCACTTGCAGCCAGAACCTTACATCACATGAAAAAATCCACACGGGGGTGCAGCCATATAAATGCCTGGATTGTGGGAAAAGCTTCAGTCAGAGCTCAAGCCTTAAGGTACATCAAAGAGTTCACACAGGGGAGAAGCCGTATAAATGCATGGAATGTGGGAGAAGCTTCAGTCGGAGCTCAACCCTTACTTTACATCAAAGAGTCCACACAGGGGAGAAGCCGTATAAATGTATGGAATGTGGGAGAAGCTTCAGTCGGAGCTTAACTCTTACTATGCATCAAAGAGTCCACACAGGAGAGAAGCCATTTAAATGCATGGAATGTGGGAAAAGTTTCAATCAGCCCTCAAGCCTTAGGGTACATCAAAGAATCCACACAGGGGAGAAGCCGTATAAATGTATGAAATGTGGGAGAAGCTTCAGTAGGAGCTCACACCTGACTATGCATAAAAGAGTCCACACAAGAGAGAAGCCATTTAAATGCATAGAACATGGAAAGAGTTTTGGCAGTGACACATAAACTGACAGTGAGACATAAAAGCCTCCTTTCTCACAGCCACTAATGAATCTCAGAGCATGAAACTACTCAGAACTCTCAACATTAATCCCCCCTCTGAAACAGTGAAAAAAGAGCAGCAACTAAGAGAATACTCAAGCCTGAATGTCAGTGGGAAATGGTCAAGATCCTGTCTGAAAAACAAACTTACCACTTGTTATATAGCCTGGGTCTATAGCAACCTGTACTGACTAAACTGAGGCTATTGTATTTTGGTCACATTATGAGAACACAAGAGTCACTGGAGAAGACAATCGTGATAGGAAACGTTGAGGGCAGCAGGAAAAGAGGAAGACCCAACAAGAGATGGATTGACTCAATAAAGGAACCTGCAGCCCTAAATTTGCAAGATCTGACAAAGGCTGTCAAAGACAGGACATTTTGGAGGACATTGATTCATAGGGTCGCCATGAGTCGAAAGCGACTTGACTGTACTTAACACACACACACACACACACACACACACACACTGTCTTACCAACTACACTTCTAGCTACATACTGCAGTGTGGCTGTAGGTACGGTTTGATACACCTGTATAATATGGCTAATGGATACCTGATAAGTATGGTATAATATAGCAGCTGTTAATTATGCAAGTTTTAAAGTTAAGTTATATGTAATGCAGTGTGGAAGGGTTATGTTGCTAATTCTTTTTCTTCCATTAAATACACCACTCCAGATAAGGAGCCATTTGTAGCTCTTGGGAAATAAATTATTCCCACATCTGGTGTTCCTTACCTCTAAAGAGGTGAGTTATCCCTTTCCCCTATAAGTTGTGTGTTAAAACAAGTTAATGTTTTTGAGGTTATTCTGAGTACAGGTCTTGTTTAAAGAAAAAGATGTAATGACGTATATATGTTCCCTAGATGGAGATTACCATTGCAACCCTACTGGGATTAATTACTACAAATGGAGTAAATACACGCCCTTACAAATCAAATGGCTAATTCCAGGAAGTTTCTTACCCTTAATTGCAAAGGGCTGAACAATGCTATAAAAAAGAAGAAGAATTACAGATGTGTTGGTTAAACAAAAACTCTAAAATGTAATAAAACTCCTGGAAGAGATGGGTTACAGCTGAATTTTACCAGAAATTTAAAGATCAGTTAGCTAAACCTTTAGCAATTATGTTCAGTGAAATCATGTAAAAAGGTATAACCCCACAGACATAGAAAGAAGCAAGAATAATTGTTCTTCCAAAAGAAGGTAGAGATGCAACTTTACCATCTTCCTACAGTCCAATCTCCCTTGTAAATCAAGACGCAAAAATATTCACTGCACTCTTAGCAGCCAGACTTAACGAATTTATTCACATATCAAGGAAGACCACACTGATTTCATTCATAAACGCCAAATAGCCGATGATATATGTAGAACTCTAAAAGCTTTCTTTGAGCAATCTCTGCTGTGTACAACTGACCAACAGCTCAAGTAAAAGTGAATAATTTCAGATCTAAATAGAAATACAGAGAGGAATTCGTCAGCGCTTTCCTCTATCTCCTTTACTGTTTGCTTTATCAATAGAACCACTAGCAGAAGCCATATGTTCTAATGCAGACAATATTGGCATAAAAATAAATGGATTACACCACAAAATTAGTGTATTTGCTGATGATATAATCCTTTACATATGCCACTGTACATCTGCTATTATCAGGCTTCCAAATAAATTATGCCAAATCAGAACTAAGACCACTGAAGGTAGCACAGAAAACAGAAGATTATATTAAAGCAAAATACCGATTTAAATGGAATCCCATATCCTGGAAATATCTAGGGGTTAATATCTCCCCAAACTGACAATGTCTCAATCAGATAAACTATGATACTCTCATTAAAAAACTCAAACAAACAATGACTGAATGGACAAAACTTAATCTAACATGGATGACATGAATTCATCTAATTAAAATGATATTTCCTAAACTCTTATTTCTATTTCAAATACTCCCTAAGTTTATTTCTAGAAAACAGTTGAACATATGGCAACAGTTGCTACATAGATGTATTCAAAATAATAAGAAAGCTAGAATTCCTTCTCATCCTCTCATGCTGCCAGCAAAGAAAGGAGGACTAAATGTACCTGATCTTAATCTTTATTATGACGTAGCCCAAATACGTAATATACTACATTATTTAGGACCTAGCGATAGTTCACCATGGCTTCAGATAGAACAGAGCTATAGCCTGAAGTCACCCTAGAAGATTTGGTGTGGCAAAAAGACCCAGAAGGACCAAAAGGAATAAAACAAAACCCTTTCTCACAACTACACTGCAAATTTGGGGTAACAGAAGGAAAGTCTTGGCTCCAGAAATTTCACCACCTACAATAACTGGCCAAATCTTTTCCCCACCTGGACAGAACATAGGCCTCTATAACACTTGGGGGGGGAATAAACATCTATAGATTAAAAGACTTGTCTGAAAAAGGTACATTAAAAAGTAGGTCATCACTACAATATATTATGGGTGAAAGAAAAAATTATTGGTTTCAATACTGGCAATTATTATATTTGTTTCAAACACCAGCTATTCCACAAAGTATTACAAGACAGTTGACTAAATTTGAGACACTGATACTGAATAGACAATCTTATTGTAAAGGTATTATTTCAAGTTTATACAAAACTTTTGAAGATAATTCTCCTTTAACTCCTTCATAAACTAAGAAGTGGCAGAGAGAAATCAATTCTCATATCTCTGAGGATGACTGGGCAGTGGTCTGAGAAGGTGTGGAACCTTTTAATTTTAGATAAGATGTCCTCCCAATGCAAAGTAACAACTTATCTTACTCTACAAACTTTTTAAATAGATGGCTGCCCTTTCTAGAATATGTGGGGAAGGGGGCATCACAAAGTAAACAATGTCTACGAAACTTATCATACGATTTGCATTTATTAAGTTCTGCTAAGTGAATAAAACAAATGGTATGATTTCTGTAAAAAGCACGGATGTATAATATTGGAACAAAGTATAACATTGGAACATATTTTGGAACCAAGTATTGAAACATATCTTGACTGTACAAGGATATTTAACGTACTGCTGTTGTATTTTTACTTTTGTTGTTGTTGTCATTATAAACTAAACTCAAAATAAAGAGTTACAAAAAGAAAAGAAATGATTTCACTAAAAGATGCCAAAGAATTTAGAGACCCCCAAATGATTTAATAATTAATTAGGAAATAACTTTTTTCCCAGTGAGACCTCAAGCTTTAGTAAACATCAAGAAACCTGCTAATGGAAAAATGCTCCAGAGATCTGTGGTGAACCTGACCATCCTTAGTTGTCTTGAGCCTGCAGAGGAGGAAGAAGGGGAAGTTGAAAACTATGTGGGTTTTTCTCTCTAGTATTCCAGCCCTGGCTATTTTTCCTGCCTATCTCCCAAAGCCCATCATGCCCATATTTATTGAGTGTTCTAAATTGGATTGCAGCCACTGTTTGCATTTTCTCACTACTACCAGAGGCTGCCTTATACTGAATCAGACCCTTGCTCCATCGAAGTCAGTATTGTCTACTCAGACTGGCAGCAGCTCTCCAGGTCTCAGTCAAGAGTCTTTTGCATCACCTACCTGCCTAGTCCCTTTAACTGGAAATGCTGCGGATTGAACCTGGGATCTTCTTCATGCCAAGCATGAGCTCTACCACTGACCCAACGCCACGCTGGCTCAGCTATAGACTCCTTGTAACCCAGTTTTTCTTTGTCTCTCCCTTTTTTTTAAAAAAAAGTGTAATTCCTTTGTTTTAAAGTGTTTTTTTTTTTTATATGGCCTTGTGAGTTGCTTCAGTAGAAAGGGGATTTGTATAAGATCAAAATAAACAGAGTGGAAAGAAAGAAAGGGGCTGGCAAAAGGTTTGAGGGAGTAATATAAACTTTGTATGCAAGTTCTATGTGTGTGTGTGTAAAGGTTCATCAAGTTGCAAGTCACAAGGCAAGAGACTAACAGAAGTGGTTTGCCATTGCCTGCCTCTGCATAGCAACCCTGGAATTTCTTGGTGGTCTTCCATCCAATTACTAACCAAGGCCAACCCTGCTTAGCTTCTGAGAAGTTAAATACCAGAATGTAACTTTTCCAGTCTAGCAAATGCCAGAGACTCCCAATGTGGTCCTCTTGCTTAAACAAACAAACACAACATCACAGAAACCAGGACTCAAGAGTGCAAAAGACAGCCCTTCTACAAGGTGATAAGAGCCCTGGAAATCTTGTCCTAGCAAATAGATTCTCCCTTTGCCAGCTTCCATTAATAACAACCCAAAGCTGACAAAACTAGGATTACCCTAGTTTTTAATGACCAAACGAGTGACAAAATAGTTAGCAAACTTGTAGTATATCAGGCAGGTGTCGTTATTAAACGAAACTAGCAAAGGTGGGTGTTTTTAAGTAATGCGGGATATGTCAGAGTAATTTCAATAATTAAAGCAAACTTTTTTTTCATGACTCATGAGATTGCATGTATGGAAGAAGAGCATGTGGAAGGGCAGCCTGTGTTACCAGTCTGTAATAGGGTTACAGCTCTGGGTTGCTGGCTCTGGGTTGGGAAATACCTGGAGATTTTTGGGGGTGGATCCTGGGGAGGCGAGGGACTTCGATAGGTAGAATGCCATCGAGTCCACCTTCCAACTCAGCCATTTGCTCCAAGGGAACTTATCTCCGTCGTCTGGAGCCCAGTTGTAATTCCGGGAGACCTCCAGCCCTACTAGAAAACCCGGAAAAATAGAAACCCCCTCCCACACTGTCCCTGTAGTGAAATGTAATCTTAATTAAGGGATTGGAACAGGGGAAGAGCAACGAAAAAGCAAGTTACAAGGAGACTTGAGGGAGATGGAGCAAGCAGGAGGACCTGTTGACTTTCCTTTGTGTTATAGAAGTTCAATAAATACTTTGTTGGACCAGTACCTGAACTCCCCGGCCTTAATAAGACAGTCCCCTCTTGCACTTCCACTTTCCCCCTCCTTTTCTTGCAACTCCCTTTCTGCCCAAATGCATTTTAAAAACTCATCAGGTTTTTGCAGCGACCGGCTGTGTGTAGGAGGAGGAGTTGGTGCTTTTGCTGCTGCTGCTGGCCTGCGTGGGAAGATCCCCGGCTCCTTTCCCACGGGTGGGGGGGCGAGGCAGGAAGGTCTCCGCGGCTCCTGATTGGCTCCCTTTGCAGGAAGGCCGCTTCCCAAAGCCCTGCTTGGCCAGAGCTTTTGAGTTAGGTGCTCTGATGGTTAAAACAGGCGAGTTCAAAGTGCCTAGAGAGGAAGGAAACTGGGGGGGCGAGGGGGGGGTGTTAATTGCAGGCCCCCCTTCCTGCTCCAGCCCCTTTCTCATTCTGCAGATATCCGGAAACGGGAGCTTTGGAGGTTGCAGGTAGAAAGCCTGTTTGGAGACGCAAGAGTTTTAAGGTGCAATGGGGTGGGGGGGTGTCTTTCTTAGTGGGAGGAGAAATTAAAGCGAGAGAGAGATAGAAATGGGGCGGTGGAGGATGCCAATCGACGCAATCTGATGAAAAACTGCCTGGCACGTGTGTTTGCATAACATAGCGTTGTTTGGAAAATTAACTGATCAGATTAGATTTGCAGCAAATCAAGTGAGTGGTGCAGATCTTTTTTATGGTGTTTGAAATCTGAATATATTTTCTTGGCAGTCTAAAATACCCCTTTTCCCATTCTTTATTTTCTTGGCAGTCTAAAATACACCTTTTTCCATTCTTTATATTTGTGTGTGTGTGTGTGTGTGTTAAGTGCCGTCAAGTCGCTTCCGACTCATGGCGACCCTATGAATCCTCCAAAGAGTCCTTTCCTTAACAGCCTTGCTCAGATCTTGCAAATTGAGGGCCGTGGCTTCCTTCATAGACTTAATCCATCTCTTGTTGGGTCTTCCTCTTTTCCTTATTTAGTCCCAGGAATTTAGGATAAGAGGTGACTTCATATATCGGTAATATGTATGCAGCCGCAAATAACTGACTGTTTTACATTTTAGTAACTGCAAGCATTTTAATTCCTTTTTTCTTTTTATTGTGATCTGTGTTTTTTTATTTTTCTTATTTTGTTGCATTTTGTTAATGTATGGTTATGCATATTTTCACTGTGACCAAGGATAAATTACAAGCATGACAATTCCCCCCCCCCAACCAATCAATAAATGGATTACAACATTCAATGATGTCAGGGAATCATTACACAAATTACAAGCTATGATAATGTTTGAATCTAAAAACAAAGATTCCTAGTAACATTTAAAAATTTATCTTGTATATGATTGTATGTTATTGTATTGAAGCGTTGTAAGCCACCCGGAGCCCGGCTTTGGCTGGGAAAGGGGGAAGTATAAATCTAATAAAATAAAAATCATGCAGCTGTGAATAATAATATAACTTATATGACGTTGTTCTGGACAGGAAGGTATGGCGACAGACCCCCTTGTCCAGTTTTGTGCAGCCCTTCCAAGGGGAATTATTCCCTTCCCATCCACACTGGGGGTCAGAAAGAGAAGGTTTTATCTCAAAATGGCTATGGATCTTGTTTCTTCAGGGAATGAATGGCAAAGCTTGCTCTTGGGGGAGTGCGTGTAAGAAGAATTGAAAGGGTTGCTCCATGAAAAAGGAGCCTGAGGACATAATGGGGTTCCTGTCCCTTCCACTGCTGTGCAGATGAGGGGAATTTTGGCAGATGCTACTTCTCTTCATCCTCTGCGAATCAGCCAAAATGTCTACACAGAGAAAACAAGATCTGAGCTGCCCCCTCTGCCAAATCCTGTTATGCTTGTCAGATCATGAGGATAGATTTGCTGTGTCTCCTGGCAAGCTTTTTAAAAAAAACTGAAATAGAACCTCCATGTTCCAAGGTAGTTTACTTAAAATGTGTTAGGTGACGAGTGGAGAAGGTTGTCAGGTTTCCTCTGTAGGTGTCTGCATAGCCACTGTCAGAAATAGGAGTCTGGACTGGATGGTCTGATCCAGCAGAGGGCTCTTTTTCTCTTCTAGAAACACGCTTTGCTTTAAATTGCACCGTCCTTGTTTGTGTCTCTCCTACAGGGTGATCTGCTCTCTGGCAGTTAGGGGAAGCCAACGGCCCCCATATAACCATCTCTTCTTTGGACAGAGACCCAGTGATGGGCAACATGTCTCAGGGAGCCAAATACTGAACGTTTTTGGCATTCACTAGCTGAAGTTATCAGTCATCTACTCTCTTATGAGAATCGGGACCTGTCCGACATGCACAGCAGGCCTTGTTTTTTAGGTAATTCTCTTTCTCTCCTGCTCTCTCTAAAAAGGTCAAAAGCGGAAAGAATAGGATCTGGCAGGTCCAGGTTCGAATATCCACTCTGCCATGGAAGCTTGGCCAGTCACACACACTCAGTGTTGCCTACTTCACAGGGTTATTGTGAGGATAAACTGGAGAGGAGGACAACAGTGTAAACTGTTTAGAAGTCCCCATTGGGGAGGAAGGCTGCACAGATTGGGAGGGGGGAAGAATATCCTCTCCTTTACAAAACAAAGGGAGTTTAAGAATCTTCCTGAGCTATAAGAGGCAGTGTGTTTTAGTATATAGAATATCTGACTAGGATATCTAGGCTGTCCAAGTTGAAATCTCCACTCTGCCACAGAAGGTTGCTGGCTGACTTTGGGCTATTTGTGCCCTGTTGGTCTGACCCACCTCCTAGGGTTGTTGTGAAGACGGAATGGATGATGAGAGAACAATATCAGCCACTTTGGGTCCCTGTTAGGGAAAAAGGCTAAGTGTAAACAAAAGATGAATTTGTATCCCTCACAGGCAGTGGAAGAGCTTCAGAGTCAGGTTCCAGATCATCTCTTCTTTGGGGCGGAGTGGAAACACTTAAGATGCAGCCAGCTCAGGTAAGGGACGAATCACAGGAACAGCTTGGTACTTCCTTTTAATGCAAAGCTGGAAGGGAACCATTTCTATGTTTTTTTTGTAATTTGCAGTCTGTCTTTCTTGGTAAATTGCATTAGATTTCTCCATAGAGAAAAGGGGCCTAAAAATGCTGAAATAAATACATAAAATTAATGTCCAAGGCTTTCTGATAACGGCAAGGTAACACAGCAGCCTGTTCAGGAGGCCGTGCAGTTCACTGATCTTCGCCCATACACTCCCCAGGCAGGTTTTATCGTTTTTCTATGGCAGGGGTGTCAAACATATGGCCCATGGCCGGATCCAGCCCATGAGACAGCCGAGGCAGCCACCCCTCCCCCAGTCCCGATCTGGGCAGCTGAGGCATGGCCCGGCTCGACCAAGTGTCATTTATGTCATTTCCGGCCCTTGTAATAAATAATAAATGAGTTTGACACCCCTGTTCTATGGTGTGTCAAGTATGTCTTGTAGAACTCCCCCCTTGGGGTAACAAGATTTTTACATGAAGGATCTAGAGGTGGAGGGTCAGTGGGTCAGTGGTAGAGCGCCTGCTTGGCATGCAGAAGGTCCCTCATCTAAAGATAATAAAAGGATCAGGTAAGAGGTGATGTGAAAGGACTCTGCCTGGGACCCTGGAGAGCCACTGCCAGTCAGAGCAGACAATACCGACTTTGATGGACCAACAATCACTGCGTTTAAAAAGTGTTACTGCTTGCACCTGTAACACCTGCAAGGGTCTGACTCAGTAGAGAGCATTTTCAGGTATTCCTGTTTCAATATCCATAGTTGCTTGAGGATGGGCTGTGGCTCAGTGGGGTAGCATCTGCTTGGCATCCAGAAGGTCCCAGGTTCAATTCCCGGCGAGCATTTCTGGAGAGCTGCAGCTGGTCTGATCAGACAGTAATGACCTTGATAGACCATGGTCTGATTCAGTATAAGGCTGCTTCGTGTGTGTTTGTTTTCAGAAGGTGAGCAAAAGCATGTTTGAGCAGGATTATTTGTGAGGAAGAAGTGTCTTCTTTTTTCCAGGGTCCGGTTTCCTTTGAGGAGGTGGCTGTGCGCTTCACCAAGGCTGAGTGGGCGCTGCTGAATCCCGACCAGAGAGCTTTGTATAGGGAAGTCATGGTGGAGAATTATGAGAACGTGGCCTCTCTGGGTGAGGATCCCTTTTATCTTGATTTGGTAGATGTGGAAGGTGTGGTTTTTTGCCCCCATTGCTACTTTGATTATTTATGCTATTTATATCAGTAGAAGAGAGCAAGAGTCCAGTAAAGATTTGATAAAATTTCTTAAAGACTTAAACAAAAGACTTAGCCCCTTAAAGACTTAACCTTAAAGACCTAACAAAAGTTCGGACAGGGTATGAGCTTTTGAGAATTACAGCTCACCTTTTCAGACACAGCTAGAATATGAGTCCGTCTGTCCTTAAGTAGGGAAGAGTGAATTCAGACACCCAATGGCAATAGCATGTAAATGTCAGTAGCAGGTAAATTACATTAGCAGGGGTGATTGGATTAAGTGTGATATGCAGAGGGGTAGCAGGCATGGAGAAATCAGCATTGGTAATGAGGAATCCCCGGAATGAGCTATTTATAGTCCACATTGTCACTGAAACTCAAGGAAGATTAGAGAGTGTCAGTCAGTTCAATCGATAGGGTGAAGAGACAGCTAATGAATAGTGTTCTAGGACTTGGACGGAAGGTCACCAAGGAGAAGACAGAGGTTGCTGTGTAGAGGAAGGCAATGGCAAACCACCTCTGCTCATCTCTTGGCTTGGCAACCCCACGGTCTTGGGCTCGCCATGAGCTGATTGCAACGTAATGGCACAAAATTATTATTATTATTATTTATAGGACTCGTTTAGCAGAAATCTGAAACAAGTCTTGAGTATTACATATGACATGTTAGGCAATGAAAGATATGGTATTAAGTTTGTAGAAAATTAATGCAGTGACAGCAAGATAACAAATAGCAACAAGTAGTTTGTATTAGTAGCGATGTCCATTCCTGACCTGGATAGGCCAGGTTAGCTCAGTCTTGTCTTGGAAGCTAAGTAGGGTTGACCCTGGTGAGTACTTGGATGGGAGGCCATTCGTCTACATGGGGGGAGGGCAGGGAATGGCGAACCACCTCTGGACATCTCTTGCCTCGAAAACCCTGCTGGGTTGTCATAAGTCGGCTGTGACTTGATGGCACTTCCCACCTCCCCCAGTATCGTCCACCGCCCTGTTCCGTCTGTTGAAATGCGTTCCTGAATTGTTCTGTTACAACATAGCCTTATTTCTTTATAAAAATGTCCTCCCATCTGCTGTGGAAGTGGTTGTTCCTGGGCATACGTGGTTGGCCATGAAGTTTTCAACCTGACCAATAGCATTTGTTGAATCCCAAACTCCCACTTTAGCAGACATGACAATTGTGCATCCCCTTGAAATGGGTGATGAATGTAATTGCCATCTTTACAGTGTATCGGTTAGAACTGGCGATTGTATGTTTAGCCTGAAGAGGAGAAGACTGAGAGGGGACATGATAACCATCGTCAAGTACTTGAAGGGCTGTCACACAGAGGATAGTGTTGAGTTGTTTTCTGTTGCCCCAGAAGGTCGGACCATCAGTGGGTTGAAATTAAATCAAGATAATTTCCATCTAGACATTTGGAAGAATTTTCTAACAGTCAGAGCGGTTCCTAAGTGGAACAGGCTTCCTCAGGAGGTGGTAAGCTCCTTCCTTGGAGGTCTTTAAGCAGAGGCTAGATGGCCATCTGTCAGCAATGCTGATGCTATGACCGTAGGCAGATCATGACACGGAGGGCACCTTGGCCATCTTCTGGCCATGGAGTAGGGGTCAACGGGGTGTGTGGGGGGGAGGTCTTGTGAATTTCCTGCATTGTGCAGGGGGCTGGACTAGATGACCCTGGCGGTCCCTTCCAACTCTGTGATTCACACGGCGTCATTCTCGTCCCTCTCCAATCCCTTTAATGGGTAAGCGGTCTAAGGGCCCGGCCTATGGGTAATGATTTTGTGGATCCTAAATATTCTTCCTCATCCCAATAAGGTAAGAAAAGACTAACAGTATATTAATAGTCAGAAGTTAGTATGTTAATAGTCAGATTTATAGGTTGCAGTTATCCGCTCTAGCACTAGACATGTCCAGTGCCACACTGGACTGCCTTTATCCTGCTAGGCTGGGAGCTATGGAGACCTTACTTGGTTAACAGTTGCAGTTTCTAAATGCAGTTAGATAACTCCCCCATCCTTGCCTGGGCATTAATTAGGGCTGCTTCCGTGCAAACGTTTTGTGCTGCATTGGCTTCCAAATCGGACAGTGTCCTCTAATCGCCCATTTTCCCAGGTTTCCTCCATCTTTGTCCCACTTTTTCCAAAGACTCTGCCTACATCAGTGCCATTTCCCTTCCATCAGCCCTATGTGGCAGCCCTATGTGGCTCAGAGCAGCTTACAACATTTTACGTATATAGTTTGAACTATAATTAAATATCTAATTTAAACTAAAACCTTAGTTAAAATGGGATTCCTAACTGGCCTATCTAGCCAAGTTTCATGAACAGTAGCCCTACTTGAAAATGGAGTCTTTTAGGAGTCTGTGGCAATTTCTGTTACATCCTCACATGTTGGTGTTAAGAGCTGTGGGTGTTGAGAGCCATGTTGGTGACGAGAGCCAGAGTGGTGTAGTGGTTAAGAGCCAAGTTAGTGTCAAGAGCCAGTGTGGTGTAGTGGTTAAGAGCGGTGGACTCTTAACTGGGAGAACCAAGTTTGATTCCCCCCTCCTCCACGTGAATCCTGCTGGGTGACCTTGGGCCGGTCACGGTTCCCTCAGAACTCTCTCAGCCCCACCAACCTCACAAAGTGCCTGCTGTGGAGGAGGAGGGAAGACGATTGTAAGGCACTTTGAGACGCCTTATGGTAGAGAAAAGCAGGGTATGAAAACCAACTCTTCTTCTTTCCTTCTCTCTCGTTGCCTTTTAGAAGGTGAACGTAGAAATGGATGACTTAAGAATGCATGGCTCTTTTGTAGTAACTAGTCCATTTGTTTCCTCCCAAGCAATTCCCAAGCCTGGCCTCATCTCCTGGCTACAGGAAAGTGAAGCACCATTTCCCCCAGACTCTGAAGATGAGGAGCGGTCGGCAGGTGGGTGCTTAGATGTGTGCTGGATATCTTGGTTGGCCGGGGATGGATCGGTTTCTATGGAGAGCAGCTAGATGTTTTGAATGGCCACAATCCTTCAGGCTGGGAGCTCGTGTACCCTGGGATACCTCCCACAGTTCCACTAACCTTTCCTTCCTCATAAAATTTCGCATGGGATGGGAAGGCTGAAACAGTCCCGTTCCTCTCAGTGTTGATCTAGATTTGTGGGTCTTGGATCTTGACCTTGATTCCATCCGCCTGGAAGTGTTGATAGGTCCGAGGAAAGATGAGGAGTAGCTGCAGGGTAGGGATATCTACTGATTGTCAAGGAAATAAGCCATTATAACCATAAAGAAGAATATATACACGATATACTTTTGCTTAGCAGTGTGTGTGAATAAGATGGGGTACAGGTGGGCTTTTGAGCAGCCAGTGTGGTGCAGTAGCAAAAATGGCTAATCTGATCTTGGAGTGTATCAACAGGGGCAACACATCTCCCTCAGCCTTTCCTTGTAGCGTTTGGTCTCCATGCCTCTAATCATCCCCGTTGCTCTCTTTGCATCTGCTCCATTTGGTCCACAACCTTTTTGAAGTGAGGCCTCCAGAACGGCACACAGTACTCGAGGTGTGGCCTGACCAATGCAGTGTACAGCGGAACTATGACATGTTGGGATTTGAATGTTATGCCTCTGTTGATACCCTCCAAGATCACATTAGCTTTTTTTGCTGCTGCATCACACTGGCTGCTCATATTTAGCGTACAGTCCACCCGTACCCCAAGATCTTGTTCGCACACACTGCTACTCAGAAGTGTTTCCCCAGCCAGTATGCATGCATTTTTGTTCCCCAGATGTAGGACTCTGCATGTATCCTTATTGAATTGCACCTTGCTCTGATCTGCCCGCTTCTCCAGTGTGTTCAGATTTGTAAATTGAATGAGTCATCTCTCCACCCCCTCATCCAGATCATATATAAAAAAATTGAAAAGTACCAGTCCCAGAACCAAGCCCTGAGGCACCCTATTGGATCGTTCATTCAGATGAAATGCCATTGCTGACTACTTTTTGGGTGCAGTTCTCCAACCAGTTCCCTATCCACCTAAATATCCTAGAGTCCTAGAATTCTGCCCTCATATACCTACATGTGGTGTTGTCTGTGTTGCTGAACTCCATTCTCTGATATTATTATAAATATTATTGAACCGTTGTATCAAAAGCTGTTGGGGAGTGTTAAGAATATCCACAGGGAGGCAGTGAAGTCTTCAGATGAAAATCACGGATGAAGAGAGCCAAAGTTGCCTGTGTCCCTTGGCCAGTTTAGAAACCAGATTAAAACAGAGAAAATAACTTGGTCTGCATTCACTTTGCAAAAAGGTTAACTCTGTTATAACTCCTGATTATAGCAGCAAATTTTAATCTGGTGAACCGAGTTGGTTTTCCTACTCCTACATATGAAGCCTGCTAGGTGACCTTGGGCTAGTCACAGTTCTCTCAGAACTCTTTCAGCCCCACCTACTTCACATGGTGTCTGTTGTGGGGAGGAGAGGGAAGGTGATTGTATGTCAGTTTGATTCTCCCTCAAAGATAGAGGAAGTTGGCATATAAAAACCGACTCTTCTTCTTCTTCTTCAGGTAACAGGAAAGTTGACGAGAATGATAGAGAACAATGTGGGGTGTCTTTCGAAACAACCAGCCATGAAGTGGAGGAAGAGCCTTGTGGGAATCAAGAAGAGTCAAGGAGGCAGCAGGAAAACAAAGAGGAGAAGTCAGGGGGTCAGTCTTTAGTTTCCCAGGCCAGTAGCTTGCTCAAAAAGCCAGCACAAGAAACGAATCACAAGGGAAAGAGGAGGAATGAACCTTCTGAAAGTGGAGAAATATTGAGATGCGAATCCAACTTTTTTTCCCATCAGAGGATCCCTACAGGGTATGAAACTTATAAATGCTCTGAATGTGGTAAGGGGTTCAGTAGGCTCGTCAGCCTCGCTTCTCATAAGAGAATGAGGAAGGAACCATCTGAGAGTTCAGAGTGTGAAAACAGTTTTGGTCTGAGTGAAAGCCATACTTCCCATCAAAGAACCCACACAGGCCGAAAACCATGCCAAAGCTCAGAGTGTAGGAAAAGGTTCAGGGGTAACACAACTCCTACTTGGCATCAGAGAATCCATTCAGAGGAAAAACAATATAAATGCTTGGAATGTGGAAAGCTCTTCCGCCAGCAAGCACACTTCACTGAGCATCAGAGAATCCACTCCAAAGAGAAACCATATAAATGCTTGGAGTGTGGAAAGAACTTCACCCACAAACGAGGACTCACTTCCCATCAGAGAATCCACACAAAGGAGAAGCCATATGTGTGCGTGAAGTGTGGGAAAACCTTCCGTTCGAGCTCATCCCTCACTTCACATATGAGTAGCCACACAAAGGAGAAGCCATATGTGTGCTTGGAGTGTGGGAAAACCTTCCGTTGGAGGCCAGCCTTCACTTACCATCAGAGAATCCACACAAAGGAGAAGCCATATGTGTGCTTGAAGTGTGGGAAAACCTTCCGTTCGAGGTCATGCCTCACTTCCCATCAGAGAATCCACACAAAGGAGAAGCCATATGTGTGCTTGGAGTGTGGGAAAACCTTCCGTTTCAGTGGTAACCTCACTTCCCATCAGAGAATTCACTCAGGGGAGAAACCGTACCAGTGCACAGTATGTGGGAAATGCTTTAGTCAGAGACCACACCTTACTTCCCACCGGAGAACCCATTCTGGAGAGAAACCCTATCAGTGCCAGCAGTGTGGAAAAGGCTTCAGTCAGAGCTCACACCTGAAAGTACACCTAAGAATCCACATGGGAGAGAAGCCGTATAAATGCTTGGAATGTGGGAAGAGTTTCACTTCTAGCCAGTACCTTAAAGTACACAAAAGAATCCACACAGGGGAGAAGCTGTATAAATGCATGGAATGTGAGAAAAGCTTCAATCAGAACTCAAGCCTTAATCTACATCAAAGAATCCACACAGGGGAGAAGCCGTATAAATGCATGGAATGTGGGAGAAGCTTCATTTGCAGCTCACACCTGACTATGCATCAAAGAGTCCACACAGGGGAGAAGCCGTATAAATGCATAGATTGTGGAAAGAGTTTCACTTCTAGCCAGTCCCTTAAAGTACACAAAAGAATCCACACAGGGGAGAAGCCGTATAAATGCATGGAATGTGGGAGAAGCTTCAGTTGCAGCTCACACCTGATTATACATCAAAGAGTCCACACAAGAGAGAAGCCATTTAAATGCATAGAACGTGGAAAGAGTTTTGGCGGCCGTTCACAACTTACATCGCACAAGAGAACTCACATGGGATAAATTGTTAAATGCCTGCAGTGTGAAAAGGACTTCACCAGCGGTGCTCAGCTTGTGTGTATTAAGTGCTGCCAGGTCGCTTCCAACTCATGGCAACCCTATAAGTCAATGTCCTCCAAAACATCCTATCCTTAACGGCCTTCTCTGGTCTTGTAAACTGAGGGCCGTGGCATCCTTTGTTATAGAGTCAATCTATCTCTTGTTGGGTCTTCTCTTTTCCTGCTGCCTTCATCGTTTCCTAGCAGGATTGTCTTTTCTAGTGACTCCTGTCTTCTCTTAATGTGACCAAAGTACGATAGCCTCAGTTTAGTCATTTTAGCCTCTACCGTCAGTTCAGGCTTGATTTGATCTATAATCTATAATTCAATCTCCTTCATGGTTGCCCTTCCCAGTCTCGATCTCTTTCTGATTACAGGACATCATAAGGTCCACACCAGCGAGGGAAAAAAATATAGACTAGGGGTGTCAAACATGCAGCCTGCGGGCCGGAGGTGGCCCCCGGAGGGCTTCCCTCCAGCCCACAAGGCAGCCAGCCCCTACTCCCCCTCCCCTTTCTGGGCTTCCTGGGGCTGCTCCGGCCCTCGAGCCCAGCCAGCCGCCTTCCGCCATCCCTTTCTGGGCTTCCCAGAAACTGAAGATTGTGTCGTCTCCCCACCGGGAGGCAGTGCGATCTTCATTCCCTCCCCGCCCCAGCCAAGCCCCACATGGAGCTTGACTGGGGGAGGGGGAAACTGTTTTTGTGTGTTTGTGTTTGTGTGTGTGTGTGTGTGTGTGTGAAGTGCCATTAAGTTGCCTCCAAGTCATGGCGACCCTATGAATCAATTTCCTTAACCGCCTTGCTCAGGTCATGCAAATTAAGGGCAGTGGCTTCCTTGACTGAGTCAATCCATCTCTTGTGGGGTCTTCCTCTTTTCCTGCTGCCTTCAACTTTTCCTAGCATGATTGTCTTTTCCAGTGACTCATAATGTGTCCAAAGTACGACAGCCTCAGTTTAGAAATTTTAGCTTCTTGGGTCAATTCCGACTTGATTTGACCCACTGATTTGTTTTTTGACAGTCCAGGGTTGTGAAGAAAAGCACCCTTCTTTCCCTCTTACTACACAATGGTTCAGGCTTCAGGCCTAGTGATCTCTGATATTAAAACTCTGGGAATTAAACTGGGGTCTGAAACAGCAGAAACCAGCCTCTCACAAATCACAGTGGAATGTGCTTTTAGTTTTGGAAGTACCCTTTGAAGGTCAGAGGACCGGAGATAACAGCTGCCCTGAATTTTACAGCTAGGCACCAACTGTGGAGGCAGCTAGGAGCGATTTATCTCCCAGGCAACAAATTGGACCATCAAACGTTATCTCTGAGTTTGAGTCTTTCCAGTTGGCTTGCATTTCTGCAGGATGGGAGTCAGCTTTTAACACCCGTGACCAGAGTTGACAGGACAAATTTATTCTGGTTTAATTGGCCTCCTTGCTATCTCATTGGCTAAATGGCCATTAGCTCGTGAGATGGCGACTATAAAATGATCCACCTTCTAATCAGAAATCATGGAGGTTGGGTGGTGCGCGGGCGCACCTAAAAACTTTTATTAAACTTTGTTTTGCCTCATAGAATGAATCTATGCTTGACTGAAGAAACCAGCATGCTGACATCCAGATGCTAACCTCTTGGACCTTGGTAACTTGTTGCATCACCTATGTGCTTTACCTATTTGCCTGATTTGCCTAACTTTATGCCAATTGTCTTTTCAACGGAAATGTGTAGTTAGAATACTGAAGCTTTATTGTTTTGTGCTAAATGCCTCATGTAACTTTTGTCTTTCTGTAAACGAGCACAAATCTTTAAATAAATCTTATGCCTATTAATGTGAAGTGTCTAGTAATTTCTGTGGGTTCCCAAGGCTGAATCTGAAGTGCCTGTGTGTGTTTTGACCATGCTATAAATGTGCAAACCCTCTTGAGAAGTGTGAACTGTCCTGACTAGGTCTCAGCCTAGCAGGAAGAGTATCACACTGAATTTGAAGCTTGGCAGGGGTTGCCCTGGACTCTTGCCTGGAGGCTTAACTTTTGGTTCAGGGCTGGTGGCAGCTACTCATTGGACTTGGGGCAAAAGCCTGAAGTTTTTTGCCTTTTGGGAAACTTTTGACCACCCTAACATCAAACCAAAGCAGATCAGCTGGTGGAGGCCGGCTGGAGCTCTTTGACAAGGGTATCCTTAACACTCTCTTCCAACACTAAATATGTATCTCCCTCCCTACATTGCTTTGCTCAGATTATGCAGCAAGATGACCAACTTCCTGCTCACCAAGTGTAAACCTCAGCAGCTGGAGCTTTAAGTGAGCAAGATGCTGATCTCCTACCCTCAGGCCTCAGCAATCTTGCACTGCTGCTCTATAGGCAGAAGAACTTCCCAAATGTTAATACTCCGTGCAATTCCTAAAACAAACAAGAGGATGTACTAAAAGGAATGACAGATTGCCCATTGGAAACAATAGGAGAGGCTTGCAGGCTCATTGGAGATAATGGGAACCAGGAGTACCAGTTGATTGCATGGGCTCCATTGAAATACATTACAGCACAAAAAAGTTGCAAAGAAAATGTGGAATGGATTTTCCATTAAAGTCTCTGGGCCCAAATAGACTACTCTGGGACTAGAATGACAGGTCACAGAATGGAATGGTAACCTCTTGGTATCAGAAGTGTTTTGGGACTGGAATGACAGCCCCCAAGCGGAATGACAGCACCTAGGAGCAGCAGAAGTGATGTGTGACTAGAATGATAGGTCAGGAGTGGAATGACAGCCAGTGGGAGTAGCAGAAGTGTTCTGGGACTGAATGACAGGTTGCAGAGTGGAATGACAGCCCCTGGGAGTAGCAGAAGTGTTCAGGAATGAAATGACCGCCCCCAATTGGAATGACAGCCCCTGAGAGTAGCAGAAGTGTTCTGGGACTGGAATGGCAGACCCAGATTGCTTCTGCTACTCCCAAGGGCTGTCACTCCATTCTGCGACACGTCATTCCAGTCTCAGAGCACAAATTCTGTTCCCAGGCAGCCACCCCCCAAGTCCAGATCAAATTTAATACCAGGGACCAGAGATATAAACTTTATAGAACACACAGGCAAAGCCAATTAATCATATTATTTTTTTACTTAAAATACAAACATGCTTAAAACAATGACAAAAATAATATCATTAATTGACTTTGCCTGTGTCTTCTATGAAGCTCGTGTGTCTGGTACCTGGCATTCCATTTTATGGTATTTATTTATTTGGTACTCATGGCCTGGCTCAACCTATTGATATTTATGCTATATCCGTCTCTCATAACAAATGAGTTTGACACCCCTGATATAGATGCAGGGACTGTGGAAAAAGATTCAGATGGAGATGCCATTTTAGATCCCATCAAAGAATGCATGAAGAGGCTAAATCATAGAAATGACCACACTAAAAAATTTTTTAGTGTGTCCAAAGTACGACAAGCTTTAATACAACAAGCTTTACAAATGCCAAAGAATTCACAGAGTCCCCCAAATGATTTAATGATTAATTAGGAAATAACTTTTTTTCCAGTGAGCCCCCAACTTTAGTAAATATCAGGGAACCTGCTAATGGAGAAGAGCTTCAGAGATCTGTGGTAAACCTGACCATCCTTAGTTGTCTTGAGCCTGCAGAGAAGGAAGAAGGGGGAGTTAAAACTATGTGGGTTTTTCTCTCTAGACTTCCAGCCCTGGCTATTTTTCCTGCCTACCTCCCAAAGCCCATCATGCCCATATTTACTGTTCTGAATTGGATTGCAGCCACTGTTTGCATTTTCTCACTACCACCAGAGGATTGTAATTCCAGCAACCTCTGAGCATGCTCCAACATGATCTGGCAGTCTTCAAGCAGCGGCCCGGACAAACACCTGTCAGCGAAACTCTAGGCTGATCCTGCACTGAACAGGGGGGTTGGACGAGATGGCCTGTATGGCCCCTTCCAACTCTATTTCTAGGATGAATAATCCTAAATGGCACTGTTTTCTCTTCATGGGTTTATCCGATAACCCCATACGACAATAATAGCACCAAATAGCCGCAATGATTTAATTCCTCTGAATTGAACCTGCAGACGGGAAACCCCCTCCAAAAGGGGGCTGCAGATTCACTCTACTCCCAGTGATTGCAATAATTGTTCACTGGCCTCCTAACAGTCAGCAGAAACATCCTGGCACATCTTTGGACCATTCTCTGTAGGCAAAGTTGACACAATTTCCAAGTCTTCATCATTGAGATCTCTCTTCTGTTTGGAAAGCAGAGAGGATCCCATTTCCTGCCACAGCTGTACAAAAATAGCCTGTTATCAAATGGCTGCAAGGTGTCCTCCAGCGATGCTGCTGAGGAGAACGAGAAGCGTGAGTTTTATACCCCACTTTTTCTCTACCTTTAAGGCGTTTCAAATCAGCTTACAATGGCCTTCCCGTCCTCTCCCCACAACAGACACCTTGTGAGGTAGGTGGGGCTGAGAAAGTTCAGAGAGAACCGTGATTGCCCAAGGTCACTAGAATAGTTTAACAATTTATTAAACTGGAGGGCCTTATGGGAAAACTTTGAATAAGGTATTGAATAATATCAGGATAAACATTTTTCTCCTTTTTTATTATTTTTTAGGGAATACAGAAAGGAAAAAAGGGGAAGGGGAAAAGTTTGCATCCGTTTGCAATAAACGACATTGTCTCAATTATTGATATACACACATATATTATACTTAATACCTAAATTACGTTATACTTATGTTATACGATAAAAGGTTATCATGTATCTTTTTGTGCATAATAAGCAGCCGGTAATATTACTATGTTAGAGTTAAATATTTGAAGATATATAGGTATACCATGGTAACCATTTCTCATTAAATTGCTCAACATTTTGTGTGTCGTCTAAATTCATAAAATAAGTCATCTTGGCCATATTTGCATATTCCAGCATCTTTACTTTCCATTCATCTATTTCTGGTAAAGCCTTTTTTTTTTAAAGAAAGGAATATGTACAGCAAAGCATATATACCCTTTTCCTCCCCTTTTGTTGTGTGCAAGTGTGTGTTTATTTTGTTTTTCTTTACAATAACTTGATGGTATCATCTTTTATATTGGATAGGAGCTTACTATATGGTTCTTTTGTTTGTCTCATTGTAAAGTTGATTTTTGTTCTGTATGTGTGTATATATAAAATGATTTTTAAACAACGCTCCAAAGTACAGAATACAAGATTTGTATAACTAAGCACGCAGGTATAACAGAGAACAGAACCTTGCAGAGGATAAGGACTTTGAATGAAGTAATCACTTCTTGCTTGATACAACTTTTATGATGAGCAAAGTTCAAGTTTTCCAGTCTAGCAAATGCCAGAGACTTCCAATATGGTCCTCTGAAGGGATCTGTAAACAAACAGTTATGCCTGAATGCATGTAATGGGGAACTGACTGCTTATGCAGACGCATCATGGGCAGATCAGGGGAGCGCAAAATCAACGACCAGGTATGTGTTGTATTTTGGTGAAGCACCCATACATTGGAAATCTGTGAAACAGTCATTTGTAGCCATGAGTTCATGTGAAGCAGAATATAGTGCTGTGAGTGAATGTATAAACCAGGTGGAATGGTTTGTCTATCTCATGAAAGAACTCAATGTGTCTGTACAATTACCAGTAAGGATATATACTGACAGTCAATCAGTGCTACAACTTGCGACTGAGCAAAACTTTAAAGGCAGAAGTAAGCATATAAGAATAAAATACGTTAATGTAATTGAAGCTGTGAACAAAGGCATGATATGTATTGTAAAGTGTGCCAGTGCTGGTAATGTGGCAGATTTATTTACAAAAATTGTGGATTGTAATAGATTCATGAAGCTAATCAAACTAATCTGAAATCCTATAGAAGGAGTGTCAAGATTACAAGTCTGTCAGTTAGTTTGACAGGAGCAGGTTAGATCTGTTAGATCTAATGATGATGTAATCAGCCTGGAAAGTACCTGGGGAGCTAGAGAAAGCTGGCTTGATCCAGTTAGAGCCAGGTGGCTGATGCAATGCAGTAGAAATGCCAGGGTAATTGGGTATCTACTGTGATTGGTGGCTGCGCCCACCAGGTGTATATATTGAAGGGAAACCGCAGTTCTATGCGGGATGTTATGAGCGGAGAGTGTGAAAGGAGTATCTGTATATATTTCTGCACTGTAAAATAAACTACACTTTTTCTAAGTAGCCGTGGACTTTCTGATGGGTATCCTGGACATGCTGCCAATCCGCTTGGCTTCCGCGTCAGAGCTCAGCTATACTCAATTTAATACTGACCAACAGGCAAGAAATAGTAGATGAGATGAAGGGGTGGGGACCTTAGGGGGAAGTGATCATGTCCTCCTAGAATTAGTTTGTTGGGGGGGACCAAGGAAGTTCGTAGCCACACACGTCAGTTAGACTTTGGTAGGGCAGATTTTAATAAACTCAGAGGCCTGATGAGAATCATTCCATGCACAAGACTGCTGGAAGGGAAAGGAGCAAGTGAAGGATGGGCTCTCCTAAAACACGAGCTCTTGCAAGCTCAAGCCCTCAGTATTCCAACAAGAAGGAAACATGGTAGGGGGATACAAGAATCCAATGTGGATCAACAGAGAACTCCATGATGAGCTAAGGGAGAAAAAGGAAATGTTCAAGAAATGGAGGCAAGGACATACCTCTTGTTTGGAGGTTCTAGCAGGGGAGCGCAGCTATCGTATACCCTTGACCGAAGAACGGTACACTCCTCCTATCTGGGATGGTCGTCCTCTTCCACCGAGCGCGTAGCTTCGGGAGGGACGCAAGTGGAGCGGTGAGGGTTGGGGACACCCGCCTTGCCAGCTAGATCAGCCAAATCAACCCTAGCGATCAATGGGGTTACAGATGTCGCAGCCAGATCGCCCTCACATCCAAGGACACACCTCTAAAGAGTATCTGCGGCTTGCTAGGCACTGTAGGTCAGCCATTAGAGAGGCCAAAGCTCAAAGTGAGCTGAGGATTCCAATAAGACTTTTGGCAGGGTTCCCCATGATGTTCTGATGGGTAAACTAAAGTACTGTGGACTGGACTTTAGGAACGTTAGGTGGATTTGGAACCAGTTGGAGAACCGTACTCAAAGAGTAGTTGTCAATGGCATTTCATCTGAATAGAGAGAAGTGTCCAGTTGGGTGCCACAGGGGTCAGTTCTGGGCCCGGTACTTTTCAATATTTTTATAAATGATCTGGATGAGGGTGTGGAGGGGCTACTCATTAAATTTGCAGATGACAACAAATTGGCAGGAGCAGTTGTCAATGAGTTTTGAACCTGAGAACTGAAGAGATTACAGTGCAAAATTAGTCCAACGAGAGACCCGGGGTGTTGTGTGTCCAGGTAATAGACAAAATCTGGCACACCCTTTTCAGCTCCCACTTTGATAGAGAAACGTCGCATAGTTTGGCATGGGACCGGACTTTCATATGGTCGTGATTGGTTCAAGAAATTAAGTTGGATTTGACTGGGCAGTTTGAAGTAGCTGCCCTCCAAATTCAGAGGGAAGAGTCAGAAAGGACACCCCACATTCCAAAGCACAGAAGTTTTCAAAGTAGCGGGTTTGGCTGCCTTGATGGCTCAGAGGTAATTGTTCATTAACTTGAAATGGTCTAGTATTCCTTTGATGAGAGGCTCTGGGGGGGTATGTAAAAGCCCTAGTGAAATCATGGCACCGTGATTGAATGTGCTCTAAACATTACAAACAGATGCACTCTCTCAAACTTATCCCAAAGATCCCCCCTTTGAACATTCGGCTTTCAAGGGGATGCCCTTCAAAACAAATAAGACAAGACTGGGGATCAAATTGGGGTGTCTCAGCTGACAGAGGACAGGGGTCTTACACTGAGCATTCAAAAAGGGTTTTCCTATGTGTGGGTTTCTTAGATGCCATGCCAGATTGCTACTCTATATGAAACTCCACACTCTTGAGTATTTAAAAAGTTTCTACCCTGTGTGGGTTCTGTGATGTTGTTCAAGATCACCACTCAATTGAATCTCTTTCCATACTTTGAGCATTCAAAAGGTTATTCCCCTGTGTGCTTTCTTAGATGTTGTTGAACACTGCCATTCTGATTTAATCTCTTTCCACATTCTGTGAATTCAAAAGGTTTCTCTCCTATGTGGGTTCCTAGATGCCTTTGGAGATGTCCATTTCTCTGTCCACTCTGAGCATTCAAAAGATTTATACTCTGTGTGGTTAAATGATATATTTGAAGATTGCTACTCTGGCAAAATCTCTTTCCACATTTTGAGCATTCAAAAAGTTTCTCCTCTGTGGGTTCTTTGATGCCTTTGATATTGGTCACATTGATTTAAAACTCTTTCCACACACTGATCATTCAAAAGGTTTCTCCCCTCTGTGGATTCTTTGATGTGTTTGAAGACTGCTACTGACATTGAATCTCTTTCGACACACTGAGCATTCAAAAGGTTTCTCCCCTGTGTGGATTCTTTGATGCGTTTGAAAACTGCTACTGACATTGAATCTCTTTCCGAAGTCTGAGCATTCAAAAGATTACTCCCCTGTGTGGATTCTTTGATGTATTTGAAGATGGCCACTTTGACAGAATTTCTTTCCACAGTCTGAGCATTCAAAGGTTTCTCCCCTGTGTGGATTCTTTGATGTTTTTGAAGACTGCTACTGACATTGAATCTCTGTGGATTCTTTCATGTCTTTGAAGACTGCTACTGTCATTGAATCTCTTTCCACACTCTGAGCATTCAAAAGGTTTCTCCCCTATGTGGAGTCTTTGATGTTTTTGAAGATTGCTACTGACATTGAGTCTCGTTCCACACTCTGAGCATTCAAAAAGATTCTCCCCTGTGTGGATTCTTTGATGTGTTTGAAGACTGCCACTTTGACTGAATCTCTTTCCGCAGTCTGAGCATTCAAAAGATTACTCCCCTGTGTGGATTCTTTGATGTATTTGAAGATGGCCACTTTGACAGAATTTCTTTCCACAGTTGGAGCATTCAAAGATTTCTCCCCTGTGTGGATTCTTTGATGTTTTTGAAGATTGCTACTGTCATTGAATCTCTTTCCACACTCTGAGCATTCAAAAGGTTTCTCCCGTGTGGATTCTTTCATGCGTTTGAAGACTGCTACTGTCATTGAATCTCTTTCCACACTCTGAGCATTCAAAAGGTTTCTCCCCTGTGTGGATTCTTTGATGTTTTTGAAGACTGCTACTGACATTGAATCTTTGTGGATTCTTTCATGTCTTTGAAGACTGCTACTGTCATTGAATCTCTTCCCACAGTCTGAGCATTCAAAAGGTTTCTCCCCTGTGTGGATTCTTTGATGTTTTTGAAGATTGCTACTGACATTGAGTCTCGTTCCACAGTCTGAGCATTCAAAAGGTTTCTCCCCTGTGTGGATTCTTTGATGTGTTTGAAGACTGCTTCTGACATTGAATCTCTTTCGACAAACTGAGCATTCAAAAGGATTCTCCCGTGTGGATTCTTTGATGCGTTTGAAGACTGCTACTGACATTGAATCTCTTTCCACACTGAGCATTCAAAAGGTTTCTCCCCTGTGTGGATTCTTTGATGCGTTTGAAGACCACTACTGACATTGAATCTCTTTCCGCAGTCTGAGCATTCAAAAGGTTTCTCCCCTGTGTGGATTCTTTGATGTTTTTGAAGATGGCCACTTCGACGGAATCTCTTTCCACACTCTGAGCATTCAAAAGGTTTCTCCCCTGTGTGGATTCTTTGATGTTTTTGAAGACTGCTACTGACATTGAATCTCTTTCCGCAGTCTGAGCATTCAAAAGGTTTCTCCCCTGTGTGGATTCTTCGATGTATTTGAAGATGGCCACTTTGACTGAATCTCTTTTCACAGTCTGAGCATTCAAAAGGTTTCTCCCCTGTGTGGATTCTTTGATGTATTTGAAGATGGCCACTTTGACTGGATTTCTTTCCAGTCTGAGCATTCAAAAGGTTTCTCCCCTGTGTGGATTCTTTGATGTTTTTGAAGACTGCTACTGACATTGAATCTCTTTCCACACTCTGAGCATTCAAAAGGTTTCTCCCCTCTGTGGATTCTTTGATGTTTTTGAAGTCTGCTACTGACATTGAATCTCTTTCCACACTCTGAGCATTCAAAAGGATTCTCCCCTGTGTGGATTCTTTGATGTGTTTGAAGACTGCCACTTTGACTGAATCTCTTTCCACACTCTGAGCATTCAAAAGGTTTCTCCCCTGTGTGGATTCTTTCATGCGTTTGAAGACTGCTACTGTCATTGAATCTCTTTCCACACTCTGAGCATTCAAAAGGTTTCTCCCCTGTGTGGATTCTTTGATGTTTTTGAAGACTGCTACTGACATTGAATCTCTTTCCACACTCTGAGCATTCAAAAGGTTTCTCCCCTGTGTGGATTCTTTGATGTGTTTGAAGACTGCCACTTTGACTGAATCTCTTTCCGCAGTCTGAGCATTCAAAAGATTACTCCCCTGTGTGGATTCTTTGATGTATTTGAAGATGGCCACTTTGACTGAATTTCTTTCCACAGTTGGAGCATTCAAAGATTTCTCCCCTGTGTGGATTCTTTGATGTTTTTGAAGATTGCTACTGTCATTGAATCTCTTTCCACACTCTGAGCATTCAAAAGGTTTCTCCCCTGTGTGGATTCTTTCATGCGTTTGAAGACTGCTACTGTAATTGAATCTCTTTCCACACTCTGAGCATTCAAAAGGTTTCTCCCCTGTGTGGATTCTTTCATGCGTTTGAAGACTGCTACTGTCATTGAATCTCTTTCCACACTCTGAGCATTCAAAAGGTTTCTCCCCTGTGTGGATTCTTTGATGTTTTTGAAGATTGCTACTGACATTGAGTCTCGTTCCACAGTCTGAGCATTCAAAAGGTTTCTCCCCTGTGTGGATTCTTTGATGTGTTTGAAGACTGCTTCTGACATTGAATCTCTTTCGACACACTGAGCATTCAAAAGGATTCTCCCGTGTGGATTCTTTGATGCGTTTGAAAACTGCTACTGACATTGAATCTCTTTCCACACTGAGCATTCAAAAGGTTTCTCCCCTGTGTGGATTCTTTGATGTTTTTGAAGTCTGCTACTGACATTGAATCTCTTTCCACACTCTGAGCATTCAAAAGGTTTCTCCCCAGTGTGGATTCTTTAATGCGTTTGAAGATTGCTACTGACATTGAATCTCTTTCCACAGTCTGAGCATTCAAAAAGTTTCTCCCCTGTGTGGTCTTTGATGTTTTTGAAGACTGCTACTGATATTGAATCTCTTTCCGCAGTCTGAGCATTCAAAAGGTTTCTCCCCTGTGTGGATTCTTTGATGTGTTTGAAGATGGCCACTTCGACTGAATCTCTTTCCACACTCTGAGCATTCAAAAGGTTTCTCCCCTGTGTGGATTCTTTGATGTTTTTGAAGACTGCTACTGACATTGAATCTCTTTCCGCAGTCTGAGCATTCAAAAGGTTTCTCCCCTGTGTGGATTCTTTGATGCGTTTGAAGACCACTACTGACATTGAATCTCTTTCCGCAGTCTGAGCATTCAAAAGGTTTCTCCCCTGTGTGGATTCTTTGATGTTTTTGAAGATGGCCACTTCGACGGAATCTCTTTCCACACTCTGAGCATTCAAAAGGTTTCTCCCCTGTGTGGATTCTTTGATGTTTTTGAAGACTGCTACTGATATTGAATCTCTTTCCGCAGTCTGAGCATTCAAAAGGTTTCTCCCCTGTGTGGATTCTTCGATGTATTTGAAGATGGCCACTTTGACTGAATCTCTTTTCACAGTCTGAGCATTCAAAAGGTTTCTCCCCTGTGTGGATTCTTTGATGTATTTGAAGATGGCCACTTTGACTGGATTTCTTTCCACAGTCTGAGCATTCAAAAGGTTTCTCCCCTGTGTGGATTCTTTGATGTTTTTGAAGACTGCTACTGACATTGAATCTCTTTCCACACTCTGAGCATTCAAAAGGTTTCTCCCCTCTGTGGATTCTTTGATGTTTTTGAAGTCTGCTACTGACATTGAATCTCTTTCCACACTCTGAGCATTCAAAAGGATTCTCCCCTGTGTGGATTCTTTGATGTGTTTGAAGACTGCCACTTTGACTGAATCTCTTTCCACACTCTGAGCATTCAAAAGGTTTCTCCCCTGTGTGGATTCTTTCATGCGTTTGAAGACTGCTACTGTCATTGAATCTCTTTCCACACTCTGAGCATTCAAAAGGTTTCTCCCCTGTGTGGATTCTTTGATGTTTTTGAAGACTGCTACTGACATTGAATCTCTTTCCACACTCTGAGCATTCAAAAGGTTTCTCCCCTGTGTGGATTCTTTGATGTGTTTGAAGACAGCCACTTTGACTGAATCTCTTTCCGCAGTCTGAGCATTCAAAAGATTACTCCCCTGTGTGGATTCTTTGATGTATTTGAAGATGGCCACTTTGACTGAATTTCTTTCCACAGTTGGAGCATTCAAAGATTTCTCCCCTGTGTGGATTCTTTGATGTTTTTGAAGATTGCTACTGTCATTGAATCTCTTTCCACACTCTGAGCATTCAAAAGGTTTCTCCCCTGTGTGGATTCTTTCATGCGTTTGAAGACTGCTACTGTAATTGAATCTCTTTCCACACTCTGAGCATTCAAAAGGTTTCTCCCCTGTGTGGATTCTTTCATGCGTTTGAAGACTGCTACTGTCATTGAATCTCTTTCCACACTCTGAGCATTCAAAAGGTTTCTCCCCTGTGTGGATTCTTTGATGTTTTTGAAGATTGCTACTGACATTGAGTCTCGTTCCACAGTCTGAGCATTCAAAAGGTTTCTCCCCTGTGTGGATTCTTTGATGTGTTTGAAGACTGCTTCTGACATTGAATCTCTTTCGACACACTGAGCATTCAAAAGGATTCTCCCGTGTGGATTCTTTGATGCGTTTGAAAACTGCTACTGACATTGAATCTCTTTCCACACTGAGCATTCAAAAGGTTTCTCCCCTGTGTGGATTCTTTGATGTTTTTGAAGTCTGCTACTGACATTGAATCTCTTTCCACACTCTGAGCATTCAAAAGGTTTCTCCCCAGTGTGGATTCTTTAATGCGTTTGAAGATTGCTACTGACATTGAATCTCTTTCCACAGTCTGAGCATTCAAAAAGTTTCTCCCCTGTGTGGAGTCTTTGATGTTTTTGAAGACTGCTACTGATATTGAATCTCTTTCCGCAGTCTGAGCATTCAAAAGGTTTCTCCCCTGTGTGGATTCTTTGATGTGTTTGAAGATGGCCACTTCGACTGAATCTCTTTCCACACTCTGAGCATTCAAAAGGTTTCTCCCCTGTGTGGATTCTTTGATGTGTTTGAAGACTGCCACTTTGACTGAATTTCTTTCCACAGTCTGAGCATTCAAAAGGTTTCTCCCCTGTGTGGATTCTTTGATGTGTTTGAAGATTGCTACTGACATTGAATCTCTTTCCACACTCTGAGCATTCAAAAGGTTTCTCCCCTGTGTGGATTCTTTGATGTTTTTGAAGACTGCTATTGACATTGAATCTCTGTGGATTCCTTCATGTCTTTGAAGATTGCTACTGTCATTGAATCTCTTTCCACACTCTGAGCATTCAAAAGGTTTCTCCCCTGTGTGGAGTCTTTGATGTTTTTGAAGATTGCTACTGACATTGAGTCTCGTTCCACACTCTGAGCATTCAAAAGGATTCTCCCCTGTGTGGATTCTTTGATGTGTTTGAAGACTGCCACTTTGACTGAATCTCTTTCCGCAGTCTGAGCATTCAAAAGATTACTCCCCTGTGTGGATTCTTTGATGTATTTGAAGATGGCCACTTTGACTGAATTTCTTTCCACAGTTGGAGCATTCAAAGATTTCTCCCCTGTGTGGATTCTTTGATGTTTTTGAAGATTGCTACTGTCATTGAATCTCTTTCCACACTCTGAGCATTCAAAAGGTTTCTCCCCTGTGTGGATTCTTTCATGCGTTTGAAGACTGCTACTGTCATTGAATCTCTTTCCACACTCTGAGCATTCAAAAGGTTTCTCCCCTGTGTGGATTCTTTCATGCGTTTGAAGACTGCTACTGTCATTGAATCTCTTTCCACACTCTGAGCATTCAAAAGGTTTCTCCCCTGTGTGGATTCTTTGATGTTTTTGAAGACTGCTACTGACATTGAATCTTTGTGGATTCTTTCATGTCTTTGAAGACTGCTACTGTCATTGAATCTCTTCCCACAGTCTGAGCATTCAAAAGGTTTCTCCCCTGTGTGGATTCTTTGATGTTTTTGAAGATTGCTACTGACACTGAGTCTCGTTCCACAGTCTGAGCATTCAAAAGTTTTCTCCCCTGTGTGGATTCTTTGATGTGTTTGAAGACTGCTTCTGACATTGAATCTCTTTCGACACACTGAGCATTCAAAAGGATTCTCCCGTGTGGATTCTTTGATGCGTTTGAAAACTGCTACTGACATTGAATCTCTTTCCACACTGAGCATTCAAAAGGTTTCTCCCCTGTGTGGATTCTTTGATGCGTTTGAAGACCGCTACTGACATTGAATCTCTTTCCGCAGTCTGAGCATTCAAAAGGTTTCTCCCCTGTGTGGATTCTTTGATGTTTTTGAAGATGGCCACTTCGACAGAATCTCTTTCCACACTCTGAGCATTTAAAAGGTTTCTCCCCTGTGTGGATTCTTTGATGTTTTTGAAAACTACTACTGACATTGAATCTCTTTCCACAGTCTGAGCATTAAAAAGGATTCTCCCCTGTGTGGATTCTTCGATGTATTTGGAGATGGCCACTTTGACTGAATCTCTTTTCACAGTCTGAGCATTCAAAACGTTTCTCCCCTGTGTGGATTCTTTGATGTATTTGAAGATGGCCACTTCGACTGAATCTCTTTCCACACTCTGAGCATTCAAAAGGTTTCTCCCCTGTGTGGATTCTTTGATGTTTTTGAAGACTGCTACTGACATTGAATCTCTTTCCACACTCTGAGCATTCAAAAGGTTTCTCCCCTGTGTGGATTCTTTGATGTTGTTGAAGTCTGCTACTGACATTGAATCTCTTTCCACACTCTGAGCATTCAAAAGGATTCTCCCCTGTGTGGATTCTTTGATGTTTTTGAAGATTGCTACTGTCATTGAATCTCTTTCCACACTCTGAGCATTCAAAAGGTTTCTCCCCTGTGTGGATTCTTTCATGCGTTTGAAGACTGCTACTGTCATTGAATCTCTTTCCACACTCTGAGCATTCAAAAGGTTTCTCCCCTGTGTGGATTCTTTGATGTTTTTGAAGACTGCTACTGACATTGAATCTCTTTCCACACTCTGAGCATTCAAAAGGTTTCTCCCCTGTGTGGATTCTTTGATGTGTTTGAAGATTGCTACTGACATTGAATCTCTTTCCACAGTCTGAGCATTCAAAAAGTTTCTCCCCTGTGTGGAGTCTTTGATGTTTTTGAAGACTGCTACTGATATTGAATCTCTTTCCGCAGTCTGAGCATTCAAAAGGTTTCTCCCCTGTGTGGATTCTTTGATGTGTTTGAAGACTGCCACTTTGACTGAATTTCTTTCCACAGTCTGAGCATTCAAAAGGTTTCTCCCCTGTGTGGATTCTTTGATGTGTTTGAAGACTGCCACTTTGACTGAATTTCTTTCCACAGTCTGAGCATTCAAAAGGTTTCTCCCCTGTGTGGATTCTTTGATGTATTTGAAGATGGCCACTTTGACTGAATTTCTTTCCACAGTCTGAGCATTCAAAAGGTTTCTCCCCTGTGTGGATTCTTTGATGTGTTTGAAGATTGCTACTGACATTGAATCTCTTTCCACACTCTGAGCATTCAAAAGGTTTCTCCCCTGTGTGGATTCTTTGATGGTTTTGATGATTCCTACTGTCATTGAATCTCTTTCCGCAGTCTGAGCATTCAAATGTTTTGTCCCCTGTGTGGATTCTTTGATGTGTTTGAAGATGGCCACTTCGACTGAATCTCTTTCCACACTCTGAGCATTCAAAAGGTTTCTCCCCTGTGTGGATTCTTTGATGTGTTTGAAGACTGCCACTTTGACTGAATTTCTTTCCACAGTCTGAGCATTCAAAAGGTTTCTCCCCTGTGTGGATTCTTTGATGTATTTGAAGATGGCCACTTTGACTGAATTTCTTTCCACAGTCTGAGCATTCAAAAGGTTTCTCCCCTTTGTGGATTCTTTGATGTGTTTGAATATGGCCAGTTCGATTGAATTTCTTTCCACACACCGTTTGGATTCTTTGACGTGTTTTAAGACTGCCACTGTGACTGAATCTCTTTTCATGTTCTGAGCTGTCAATAGGCTTCCCCCCTGTGTGGGTTCTTTGGTGCACAAGAAGCTGTGATCTGCATATGAAGTACTTCCAACACCACAAGCATTTATGTGCCTCCGTTATACTATGCTTTGGGAAAATGGCCTTACTCCTTCTTCCATGAGAGAAAGTCCATCCACTACCAATGCAGATCAAGGACTTCTGTCCTGAATGAATCCTTTGGTGTTGAATAGGATCTGAGTGAGTTCTTTGATGTGAAGTAAGGGCTGATTTCCAAATGAAGGTCTTTCTGCGTTCCATGCAAGCATATGGTTTAACTCCTGAGGGGATTTGCCTTTTGGAACTAACATTCATGTTCCTATGGAAGGTCTTTCTAAAGGCCATATTTTCACTTTCATGTTCCCTGGAGCGGATTCTCCAATTGGCACGGAAGTCTTTATTCCTTCTTGTTTTGGTTGACCTTTCTTCTTGGACTGGGATTTCACGGAAGCCTCCTCCTTCGGACAGAATAGGCTTATCCCTCCTCTTGGCTGTGTGGCTTTCCTCCTGCCTCTGTGGTCCATCTCCATCCCTGAAGTTTCCTTTGGCGTTTTCATTCTTGGCTTTTTCCAAAGAGAACCCTTGGAATCCCACAACCGTCTCCTCTACTTGAGCTTCTGGAATAAAGAAAGAGGTCCAGTCAGCACATATGAATGAATCCAAGCCACCCATCAGGCACTGCCCACTAATGGGTGGCATTTCTTTTCTCAGACCTTCCCCCCTCCCCTAAATGGGCCATTGGACACATTCCCAGCCAGAACTCCTCAGGTAGCAGCTTTTATAATCTGCCTACCCACTCCCTCCCCAAACTCCCTGTATGTACCTTAAGGTGGAAACGTGGCAAAGAAACATTCTCCCAATGGTCACATTTGACTTGTGCATTCTTTTGAGTCTGGACCCTTCCAACTTTATGATTCTGCTACTGATGATTAAATAGAAAAACAGAGTTTCACTTACCTGTAACTGTTGTTCATCTGATGGATCTTCTATGCAGTAACACATTGGGACTGCGCAGGCGCGGGCCAGCCACGGAAAAAATTGTCAGCTTCTAGCAAATTCCAAAAGAGTGCTCCCCCTCCCCTCGGGGCATGCAATCTCCCCACCCCCGAGTCACATGACCCAAGGAGGAGGGAGCACTCTTCCCTCCAGTTCTCCAACCTGCCGCCACGGAACCATCCACCATACTAGCGGAAGGGTCCCACAGCGGGGAAGGAGGGAGGGAATGTGTTACTGCATAGAAGATCCATCAGATGAACAACAGTTACAGGTAAGTGAAACTCTGTTTTTCATCTGAATGGCTTCTATGCAGTCCCACATTGGGAGAGTAGCGAGCTCGCTTACCAGGACGGTGGGTGTGGGACAATCACCGAAGCAGGGACTGCAGAACCGCACGTCCCACCGCTGCATCTTTTGCTGAATCCACATCCACAGCATAGTGTTTCATGAACGTCGATGGAGTGGACCAAGTGGCAGCTTTGCAGATGTCCCGGATATCTACTCTTGACGAGAAGGCGATGGAAGCCGCATACGCCCTGGTAGAATGGGCCTTGATCATAGGAGGGCAATCCTGATGAGCAAGGTCATAGGCCAACCTGATAGTACATGTAATCCATCGAGAGATGGTTTGTGGAGAAGCCCGCTGCCCTTTATGTTTCCCCCCAAAGCAGACAAAGAGGTTGTCCGCAGACCTAAAGGATTGGGTATGGTTAATATAGAACAGGAGAGCCCTCCTAACATCGAGTGAATGAAGGGCTTTGTCAGCGTCTGAAGACGGGTTAGGGAAAAAAACAGGGAGGACGATGTCCTGCGAAAGGTGAAAAGCAGAAACTACCTTAGGTAGAAATGATAACTTTGTTCTAAGGACTACTCTATTGGAGTGGAAGATAGTGTATGGAGGGGAATGGGATAGGGCCGACAAGTCATTCACCCTCCTTGCTGAGGTGATTGCAACAAAAAATGCTGTCTTAAAGGAAAGCAAGGCCAAATTACAGGTGGCCAAAGGCTCAAAGGGGGAATTCATGAGGCAAGTGAGCACTAGAGACAGGCTCCACTGGGGAACTGGCGGGGCAGCGGGTGGATATAAGTTGTTTAGACCTTTCAAAAACTTTTTGGAAAGGGGGTGAGAGAAAACGGAAAAGGAGTCAATCTCTGGGTGAAAGGCCGATATTGCGGCCAAATAAACCTTAATAAATGAGTTGGATAAGCCCTCATCCTTAAGGAACAGCAAGTAATCAAAGATACTAGGCAAAGGGCAGGTAACAGGAGAGATACCCTTATTCGATGACTAATCAGAGAAGCGTCTCCACTTAGTGTTGCAAGAACGACGTGTGGAAGCTTTGAGCGAATGAAGGAGCACTTTGGCTACCCTATCTGACCATAGGCTTGAGGCAGGACCCTCCAGGCCGCTAGTTGTAGATTGGGAGGGTAGTGGGAGGGGTCTCTCGGGAGAAGTAGACACTGTCCGTGTGCAAGTGACTTGAGCACTGCGAACCATGATCTCCTGGGCCAGTAAGGGGTGACGAGGATGGCATCCGTGTTGTCCTGGATCATCTTGGCAATAACCCTCTGAAGTAGAGGGAATGGGGGAAACAGATAAAATAGGGTTCCCTTCCAGGGTATTTGAAAAGCATCTTCCAGTGAGCCTGGGCTGACCCCCGCCCTGGAGTAAAACCTGGGGCATACCGCATTGGACTGCGTGGAAAAGAGGTCTACTAGAAAACGGCCCCACTGTTGAAAAACATGTTTCAAACATTCGTTGCTCAGTGTGATCTCGTGTGATAGGTTTGGGCGGTGACTCAGAGCATCGGCTAGTGTATTGCTCTTGCCCGCAATGTGAATTGCTAGGAGAGAGGCGTAGTGATGGATGGCCCATTCCCAAATGTCGCTGGCTTCTTTGCAGAGCAAAACAGACCTTGTGCCGCCCTGTTTGTTTAGGTAATACAAGGCAGTGGAGCTGTCTGGCAATTTGAACGTGCCGACCCATCAGGTACCCTGCAAACGAAGACAGAGCAAGACGGATGGCACGAAGCTCAAGCAAATTAATATGCAGTATAGACTCCGAAGGAGACCATCTCCCCTGTGCAGTGAGATGATCGCAGTGAGCCCCCCAACCCACCAGGGAAGCATCAGTAAACAAAAATCTGTCAGGAGATTGTCTGCGGAAGGGAACCCCTGACAGAATATTGACGTCCAATGTCCACCATCGTAGAGAAGATAACACGTATCTAGGGATGGACAAACGTTTAAATTGTGGGTCCACATTAATTGTAAAGGCTCTAACAAACCAGTTTTGCAGTGGACGCATTCTAAGCCTAGCAAACTCCACCACCGCCGTTGTGGAGGCCATAAGGCCCAACAATTTTTGGATTCGATGTGCTGATTGGAACCTATTGCAAACAAAACTGTTCACCAGTTTTCTGATAGCATAAACTCTAGGTGGAGGAAGAAAAGCCTGGGCCAAGGGAGCATCCAAGTACGCCCCAATAAACGTCTGGGCCCGTGCGGGGGTTAAGTGAGACTTCTCAAAATTGACTAAAAGGCCTAAATTGTGAAGCGTTGCGATGATCAAATCCATGTGTGAGGACAATTCAGGTTGTGAGTGGGCCACCACCAACCAGTCATCGAGGTAAGGGAATATAACGCATCCCTTAAGGGCAAGTTGCGGAACCACCACAGCGAGGCATTTAGTGAAAGTCCTAGGGGCAGTGGACAAGCCGAACGGCAACACATTATATTGGTAGCACCTGTTATTGCACCAAAAACGTAAATAACGGCGACACTGATCGTGAATCACGTTATGAAAATACGCGTCACTACTGCGAACCACATGTGAGCATCAAGGAAAGGAAGCACCTCAGGTAGGGTAAGCATACGAAATTTCCTGGTCTTGACAAAAAGGTTAAGATCCTGCAGATCCAGGATAGGGCGCTTCCCTCCGCCTTTCTTATCCACTAAGAAAAAACGGGAGTAGAACCCGTGATTCAGGTCTGAAGGAGACACCTCAGAAACTGCTCTCTTAGACAGTAGGGCGTGGACCTCAGCGGAAAGGAGCTCAGAGTCATGCGAGACAGAATGGGCAACAGGCCTAAAAGGAGGAAGAGAATCAAATTCGATGAAATAACCATATTTTATTATTTTAAGAACCCAAACGTCAGTAGTGATAAACGACCACTGGGAGAAAAAGTGACAACCGGTCACGAAAATTAACATGCACGTCTAGTCATGTTTGTTTTGCCCTAGGAAAGGAACCAGGGGATCCCCTCTGACCCCTACGGGATCTATTCTTGTTAGTGAACTTCCTCTCCTGTTGAGGACGAGGAAAGGACGGGCGGAAGGGGGGTTGATGAGGAAGGGCCTGGAACCTATACGGGCGGGTGGACTGGGCAGCCGGGCGGCCAAAATAGCGCCTCTTATTATCGGAGGGCTGTCGAGTAATACCAAGGGACTTTGCGTTCATTTTGTTCTTCTTAAGGCGATCTAAGAACATGTCAGTTTGATCACTAAAGAGAACCGTGCCCTCGAATGGGAGGTCCTCTATGCGAGCCTTAGTATCAAGGGGCAGTGCGGATTGGCGCAACCACGCATGTCTCCTGATAACTATAGCAGAAGCTATAGCCTTACTTGACGAATCCGTCACGTGTCGGGCAGCAGCTGTTGCCTCGCCAGAGACATTCCCTCTGATTGAATTGCAAAGACCGACGGACGTTGGTCATCAGGGATGAGGGAAATTTGGGGGGATATGCGGTTCCAAAGGGCGAACTGATATCTCGCCATCATGGCCATAAAATTCGAAATGCGGACACTGACCGCTGTGGAGGAGTACACCTTCCTTGCCAGGGTGTCTAACTTACGACCTTCTCGTGGGGAGGTGTGGGGAGGTGTGGGACCCAGACCTGAACTTTCCAGGAAGGGCCTCGGCTATGATAGAGTTGGGGGGGGATGTTGGTAGAGGAATTCCCCACCTTCCTTTCGTATTTTGTACAAATTTTCTATACGCTTGGTGGAGGAAGGGACTAAGGCTGGTTTAGCCCAATTGGCATGCAGGATCTCCAAGAGACTCTTAAGTATAGGGAACACTGCAGGGCCCACATCAGGGTTATGCAAAATATCCATGACATCATCAATAGGAGCAGACTCCTCAGGTTTGACATCTATTTTGAGAGCCTTTGCCATGCGTATTAATTGCTCCGCATATAGGCGAACATCTCCCGTAGGGAATAACGGTTTAGGGTCCCCAACTGAGTCGTCGGGCGAAGGCAAGGATGTACGGGTGTCATCATCATCATATTCATGTGAGAGTGAGGGATCGTAATCAGGGTCATAGTCCGAGTTATAGTCGGCTGCCAGGGAAACAGGGGACCTTGACAAGGGGCGCCTCGAGGGTGAGCGGGGTCGGGAATGAGAACGACCGCGATGAAGGACTGGCGACCTCGAATCAATCGAAGGCGTTGTGTACCGGTGACGATGCGGTCGGCTGTAGTGAGCACGACAATCAGTCCGAGCAGAACGACCCCGATGACTCGAACGACTCCGACGGCCAGACACACTGCGACGGTCATGACGACTCCGATTAACAGAACGATCCCGGTGGTCATGACGACTCCGGTGATCAGATCGGCTCTGACGGGCGGAACGACTGCGACAACTCGAGCGACTTCTACGGTTCGAGCAACTTGCCCTGCTCGGGAGGCTCCGATGACTCGAACGGCTTCGACGGGGCGAACGACTCCGACGGCTGGAATGGCTCCGACAGATCGAACGGCTCCGATGGATCGAACGGCTCCGATGAGGAGAACGGCTCCGATGAGGAGAACGGCTCCGATGAGGAGATCGGCTCCGACGAGTCGAACGGCTCCGATGGGGAGGGGTCCGACGGGAAGGGCTCCGACGGGAAGGGCTCCGACGGGAGCGGCTCCGACTGCAAGATCCACTGCGGCGGGCCGAGCGGCCTCGACTTTGGGAACGACTCCGGCCAGCAGATGGGGTCGGTGGTTCCCGAGCATCATCTTTGGAGCACAACTGAGCGGCACCATCTTGGGACTCTTGCGGCTCCAGGGCAATGCCCCTGTCCAGGGGTACTTGTGGCACGTCCTTGTAAAGATGAAGGAGGTGCTCCTTGAATTCCACCGATACCTCCTGGGCCCTGCTCGGATCTGGAGCCGAGGGGGTTGCCAGGGGATGAGGAGGGGAGTCCTCCACAGTAATGATCGGCTCAGCAGAACGCGGGGCCACGACGGGCTGAGGATGGAGTCGTGATGGCATCAACGACAGCCGGCGTCTAGAAGACCTCGACGACTTCGAAGGCGAGCGGCGCCGACCCCTCTTTGAGGATTCCAACGGGGACTTCGGCGGCCTAGAAGGCGGACGACGCCTAGGAGACCTCGAGCGGGAAGCACGCTTTGAAGAGCCGTGGCCATCTTGGGAGCCCGGGGCTATAAACCTTGCCGGACGAAGAACTACCGAGGAGGGCTTCTCCGAAACGGAGACCCCAGTAGGTTTGGCGACAAGGGCCCCATCGGAGGAGGACGCCTTACCAGCAGGGCGATCGGACGAATCCTCCTGAGGATGAAGGGACACCTTGTAGAGGTGGGAGATGAGGCGGGTCGAACGTTCCCTCAGAGCCTTGGCCGTAAGTTTTCCGCAGCTCTTGCATGAGGAGGAAACGTGGCCTTCTCCCAAACAAAGTAAGCACTCCTTGTGAGGGTCAGATTTAGCAACCTTCGCCCCTCAAGAAGAGCACTTCTTGAATGGAGCGATCTTCTTAGACTCCATTACTATTGCTAGAACGAAGCTAAGCACGTTCTCTCTCCGTGGCGGCAGAAAGAGAACTGGAGGGAAGAGTGCTCCCTCCTCCTTGGGTCATGTGACTCGGGGGCGGGGAGATTGCATGCCCCGAGGGGAGGGGGAGCACTCTTTTGGAATTTGCTAGAAGCTGACAATTCTTCTCCGTGGCTGGCCTGCGCAGTCCCAATGTGGGACTGCATAGAAGCCATTCAGATGAAGAGATGTTTTGATACCTCTCTTTACTCTAGCCTAAAGAGTCTCAAAGTCCCTTACAAATCACATTCCTGGCCTCTCCCAACAACAGGCATCTAGTGAGGTAGGTGGGGTTGAGAGAATTCTGAGAGAACTTTGGCTGGCCCAAGATCACCCAGCAGGCTTCATGTGGAGCAGCAGGGAAACAAACCTCTTTCGCCAGACTAGACTCCCACACTCTTAACCACAGCACTACTCCCCTACTCTTAACCACTACACCACACTGGTTGTCCACATGAAGTTAGAGAGATTATTCTTATATGGGGGAGGAAAAGATATCCAAGGAAGAACGAGCCTTGGCTACTCACCGTGAAGGCTTCTTCTGCTCAGAGGGACGAAGGACATCTTTAGAATGGGTGTTTTCCGTTCCTCGTGCTCTGGGAGGCAGGACCTAAAACTTAATTTCCTGTCTCTTGAGGGAAACGCCCCTCCTTTTCAGTTTAAAGACTTTCCGAGTAAACACATTTCAAGTTGGACAGGTAAAAACATAAATAATAAAGTGTAAGAACCACATGAATAACAGTAAAGGCTGAAAAAAACGGGCAACTATCACACAATCAGAACCTGAAGTGGAGGAATATTAAACCAAGTGGTTAGTAAGAGATCCTGTAGTGTAAAGGATTAATACTGTGTGTGAACTAGCGATCGAATTGAGAGGACATCTGGGCGGGCAAGATGTCCTTCGTCCCTCTGAGCAGAAGAAGCCTTCACGGAGAGTAGCCAAGGCTCGTTCTCGCTCAGAGGGAGAAGGACATCTTTAGAATGGGACATACAAGAGCTGTCCCGGCCCGGGTAGGGTTTAGACGTCCTGGAGCACACTCTGTAAGACGCGCCTGCCAAAGGCGGCGTCTGCAGAAGCGTATAGGTTTAACTTATAGTGACGTACAAATGTGGAAATGGAAGACCAGGTGGCAGCCTTGCATATTTCCTCCAATGGGGCTCCTCTATCGAAGGCTGTAGAGGTGGCCGCGCTCCTAACTGAGTGAGCTGTGACCTCTGAAGGAATGGGTAGGTTGCTTTCTTTGTAGGCCTGTAATATGCACTTTGTGATGGTTCTGCCGATGGAAGCTCTAGACATAGGTTTGCCCTTATTAGGTGTTGAGAGATTAATGAATAGTGAATCGGAGTTTCTGATTGCTTTTGTACGTTTTATGTATATATGGAGGGCCCTTCTAAGGTCTAGTGAGTGCCAGGCCTTTTCCTTAATGGTCTTAGGCTTGGGGCAGAAGGAAGGCAAGACTAGCTCCTGATCCCTGTGGAACTGACTGTTGCATTTTGGGACAAAGGAAGGATCCGGTCTGAGGACTACTTTGTCCTTGTGGAAGATACAAAGATTCGGTCTAATTGATAGAGCTCCCAGCTCTGAGACTCGACGAGCCGAAGTGACCGCTGTTAGGAATAAGGTTTTCATACGTAACCACTGTAGACCTATCTGATTGAGTGGTTCGAATGGTGGTTTAGTGAGGGCCGTGAGAACTGTATGGAGACTCCATGAGGGGAATCTATGTTTGACTTGAGGTGAAGTTAAGCTGACCCCTCTTAGGAAGGACCTAATGTGGGGATGTTTATTTAAGGAATAACCTGACACTTTTGGTACTATAGTGGCAATGGCAGCCAATTGTCTGCGGAGAGTGGACGGTGCCAGACCCTGAGCGCGACTGTCCTGGAGGAAGGCTAAAATGCCGGCTACACGTGGTTTCAGGGGGTTTTGGTGTTTCCGTCTACACCAGCGAGCAAAGGCCTTCCAGGTGGTGTTGTAGATTCGCTGGGTAGATGGTCGTCTGGCTGCAAGGATGGTGGACACAATCTCAGAATTGTAACCCTTGTCTAACAGTCTGCTCCGTTCAATAGCCATGCGGTTAGTTGAAACCAATTTGGATCCGGGTGGCATATTGGGCCCTGTGTCAATAGGTCTGGTCTATCCGGAAGTCTCCAGTGGTTGTGTTTGGATAGTTCTATCAGAGATGGGAACCATGGGCGGCAGGGCCAATGAGGTGCCACCATGATGACCGACGCCCTGAGAAGTCGGACTCTCCTTAATATTCTCGGGATGAGAGGAAGGGGGGGAAAGGCATACAGGAGACCTTGTGGCCAAGGGGCGAGAAGGGCATCGATCTGTTCCGCCCCCGGTTGTTGGTACCTGGAGAAGTATCTCGGGGTCTGATGATTGGTCTTGGAAGCAAATAGGTCTACTAGGGGAGTGCCGAAACGGTGAGTGATGAGGAGAAAGACTTCTGGATGGAGGGACCACTCGGCTTCGTCTAGGTGTTGTCTGCTGAGCCAGTCTGCCTGTATGTTCTTGGTTCCCCTGATGTGTTCGGCACACAGGGATGTCTCAGGGCCTCGGTGATGGATTTCAGGGTTTCCATCCTGAATCGCTTTTTGAGAACGTGCCTGTTTAGGTGTTTGAGTTCTAGTATGGCGTGCCAGCCGCCGTCTCTCTTGGGCACGGTAAAGAAGATTGAGTAGATTCCGGATGAGCGTTCCAATGGAGGGACCGGTTCTATGGCCTTGATATTTTGGAGATGCAGGATAGCCTGGGAGGTCCTGTGATGTTTTTCCTTGTTCTTGGAGGTCGGGGAGACTCTCATCCGATCTGAAGGAGGCCTGAGGAATTCGATTTGATAGCCCTGATGGATCAGTCGGAACATCCAAAGGTCTGGATGGGAGGCTTCCCACTGGGGGTAAAAAAGAGTGAGTCTGCCCCCCACCGATGGTGGATTGGCATCATTGTTTGTTTTGGCGTGCAGTCTTGTCTGTTTTGTCTCCTTGAGAGTTGGAGAATCTGTTAGATCTAGAGAATCTACCTGATCTACGAAAGGAGCCACGGGTGGAGCTCCAGTTGCCTCTTCTTTGTTCTGGTCTGAATCGCTGTAAGGTATGATAGGAACGAAAGGGCGTGTTATATGAGAAGCCTTTGGAGTCCTTACGTAGACTCTTGGGAAGCATCTTCTTTTTGTCTCTGGTTTCCACCAGGATGGAATCAAGTTTGTCACCGAAAAGCCTCTTTCCTTGGTAAGGATACCCCATAAGAACCGATTTTGATCGGTGTTCTGTCTGCCAAGGCCTAAGCCAGAGCGCCCTTCTAGCGGAAGAGGCAGTAGCCATGGCTCTAGCGGCAAAAGTCATTGTATCCAAAGTAGAATCCGCCAGGAAGGATACAGCCCTCAGAATTCTTGATACGCCCTCCTGGGCGCTTTTGTCCTCTGCTGGAATAAGCTGAGCAAGCTTGCGAGTCCATATGATCGCCGCTCTGGAGACCAGGGCTGATGTTATAGAGGAACTTATGGATAGGGCAGACGCCTGATGAGACTTTTTACATGCTAATTCCGTCTTTCTATCAGCTGGGTCTCTTATCATCACTAGGCCCTCCTCAGTGACCAGATCTGAGGAGTGTAAGGCTGTAACTGGTGACTCCACTAGAGGGACCTTCAGTAGTTCGGCTGTGTTGTTGGCTATATTGTATAACTTTCTAGTGGTTAAGGGGACCTGTTTGGTTGCCATGGGTTTGTCCCATTCCGCCTTTAGTAAGGTAAGGAAATAAGGTAAGGGACCGCCCTATCTGGGACTTCGTGCATATGGAAAAATTCTTTGGAGACCCTCTTTCTCTGCTCTGACTGCTTATCTGATTTTTCAGAGAGGTCCAAGGCTGCAAGTGTCTTGGTTAGTAACAGAGGGAATTCCTCAGCATTAAAGATTCTGTTTTGTTTTGGCTGTTCAGTTATCTCTTCTCCGTCTGAGGAGAATTCGCCCTCCTCTTTGTCACTCCTTTCGTCTTCGGAAGAAAAGGGGGAGGTGGTTTGCTGCAAGACATTGTCATGAGTATCTACAGTGTGCTTATGTCCCTTCCCTTGCACAGGATTGGAGTATGGGTCCAGTGTTTGAGTTCTGGAATTACCCTCTGGCCTGGGAGCAGTGTGTCCAGCTATGACAGAGGGAGATGGGGAGATTATCTGGGCTGCTTTTATGCCTTCAGTGAGGGCGTCCTTGAATAAGGCGGAGAGTTCTGCCTTTAAGAATGAAAGCCCGCTGGCATCCAAAAAGGAGGGGGGAGGGAAGGTAGGATTCAATGGCACCACGTTGCCGGGAATAATTAAAGGCGAGACGCCAGGTGCAGATTGAGGCGAGACGCCTGGGGGGAGGGGGGGCGAGACGCCCATGTGAGCGCTGGGAATATGCAAGGGCAAGACGCCCTGGAGCATGGCGGTGGAAGGGACTGGCGAGACGCCAACCGCCTGGTTAAACTCCCGTGCGCTGCTGGGGGGAGGAGCGGCAGACGCCGCTGAATTTTCTCCTGTGCCATGCGGGGCGAGAGGAGGGACAGTAGCCACTAAAGGCCCCGCGCCGTAATCGCTAGCAGCAATGTGGGATTCGGCAGCGCGCGTTGCTGTGTCCGGAGCGGCCTGTGCTGCTGTTTCTCCCGCACCCGCCATGCCGGCTCGGATTTTGGAAGCGGACGTTGACGCGGCTTTCCCCTTATTGCCGCTTCTAGGCTCTTTGGAGGAAAGAGAGGCGCGCGCGGCTGTAAGCAGGCATTTAGCGCTGCTGGATTTAGTGTTGCCAGTCCGCTTCCTCTTTCACATTCCAGGGCCCCCTTTTTTCTTACCCTTAGCCTCAGGGGTGTAGCTGCAGGACGGCTGCTCCTGCGTTGTTTGAGTGGGCTGTAAGAGACCCGGGTCTAGATCCCCCGGGACTATAAAGGAATCGGGCTGCTTGTCCGCCATCTTGAATTGGCGGGAAAGCCGAGATTATAGTTTAAGTTAGATTTAGAATTAGAATTAAAATAGAATAGGAAAATATTAGAAGTATAGAATAAAATAGATAAGTTATTAGAAAAGAATAAGTAATTAGAGAATTTTCTGGTAGGTATGCGCAGAGCTGCGACTCTAAGCTGCTCTCCCGACGAGGCAGGAAACAAAACTGAAAAGGAGGGGCGTTTCCCTCAAGAGACAGGAAATTAAGTTTTAGGTCCTGCCTCCCGGAGCACGAGGAACGGAAAACACCCATTCTAAAGATGTCCTTCTCCCTCTGAGCGAGAAGAAACTTTTTTCTGGAAGAATGGAAATCTGGTCACAATTAATGCCAACAATGCCAACCAGTGTCACCGGAACAAATTCATTCCAGAACTCAGTTAGAGGGAATGATGGTAACCCCACCTGGGAGACAACTGTGTTATAATGGTTGAGAAATACGGATGGGACCCCTTCTAGTTTTCATGAGGGCCTCTCAGTACCACATCGGCCTCAGTCCAGGACACCCTCTCTGGCTTGGGTGATGACCACAACACTGGCCTCAATTTCCCCTGGGCCAGTCTGGCCGCTTGGGTCATTCTACCCAGCCACGCTACATATTACTTTTGCTGTCTCTCCACCACCTCAAGGCCTCTAGAAGGAGCAAGTAGTGGGGCAAGCCTCAAAACAACGTATTGCTGTTCAAGATTTTGATTCATACATCATCCCAATGACACGATCGTAATAGCACCAATTTGCACTTTTGTCACCTATGAATGTTCCTGTCGAGGGTCAGTCAGGATGACGGTGAGGACTCATCAGAGGAAGAGGGGCCCTGTGTAGCCAACCCAGAGCCAACAGAAGGTGGCCAGCAAGGGACTGAGGCTCAATCAAATTTATTAATACGGTCAACTGACCAATCACATGCCAGCACATCAAAATGTCCAGACTCAATAGTTGTGCACCACGGAATCACAAACTGCCCATACGAATAAAGGTTGAAGATCAATACAAACAACCCCTCATTCAATTATCACCTTGAAATTTATAAAATTGTAAAATATTTTAATGATCATTCTCTAATAAAGTTCTGTGTATTTTAATAGCAACAGCACAGAACTTGGCAGTGTGGAGCATGAGCTGAGGAACTTCTCCTAATAGGAGCTCCTTTGCCAAAAGCTCAACTGACTCTTCAGGGAGTTTACCAAGCAAGGGGGAAATAAGCTTTGATCTAACTTCGCGGCAGAATGGGCAACATATCGCTGCATGGTTTCAATGTCCCCTACCCTACACAGACAAAACCTCTCTGGTCTAGGGATCTTCTTCTATTTCCCTTCCAAAACAGCTGATGGTAGGGCCTGACATCTGGCAAGGGTAAAGGCCTTCCTGTAATTAATAGGCTCAAGATGAGAAAAATAAGCTGCAGGTAAAATCAAGTATCTAGATTTATCCAGGGCTAGGTCTGCCCAAGGTCTGTCTGGCATTCAATGTCTTCCACCCTTTGCCTCAAGTAACTTGATGCTCGGTCTAGGCCCATAGCTAACAGGGTAGGTGGAGAAAGGCCCAGGCAGGCCATTTTATTAAGGATCGTCTTTAGCCATGTTAACTGGAACTTATCCTGTAGAAGCAGGGGAAGTAGACCTTGAGGGTTAAGGTTTAATTTAGCCAAAGAATAATGGAAGCAATACAAACCCTTGCCTCCACCTTCACATCAAAGAATCCACACAGGGGAGAACCGCGACACACCCTCACCAGTCCTGCCTCCAGTCTAGCAGTAGCATTTGATACGCAACGAGGTAACTGGAGGGCTGCTCTCAAAAACTTAGATTGAACCCACTCCAATGGGACAAAGGTAGATGAAGGCAGCCCAAGTATAGTCCCATATGTCAGTTGTGCCAGTGTTTTCGCTTGGTAAAGCTTAAGAGCGGCTGGAAGGTCATGCCCTCCCTTAGTTCTTGAAAATTTAATGATTTTTAAGGCAGTTTTGCCCTTTCTCTGCAGTGTAATCGCTGTAAGCTTTTCTAGAACCAGAGGCTTGTAAGACTACTACTACGTATTTAAACTTGAGAACCTGGTCTATTTTGTGGCCATTAATGCTCCATTGTCGTACTTTAGGGAGCTCTCACCAAAGGCCATAACTTTTGTCTTTGAGTAATTAATGTCCAGTTGTTCAATGGAATAATATTACAATTACAATAGCCTCTGCATGGCTCTTTTAAGGCCCACCATGTCATCAGCATGGAGTAAGACAGAGATATCGCGATGGGCTAGCTTTGGAGGATGTAAAGCTGAGTCTTTTAAGTTGCTAACTGCATTGTTGATGTAGTAATTAAATAGCTTAGAATGCAGCCCTGCTTCACTCCTTGGTAGGTTTTTACAACTCTTAAAAGATGCCCTTGTCTGCTGCATCTGACCTGAAGGGTGGTGTTATCATACAGAATATGGATCAAGTATAGAAGCCTTCGATCGATGGAAGAGCATTCTAACTTTTCCCAGAGTCTCTTTCTAGCAATAGTCAAATGCTGCTTTAAGGTCTATAAAGGCTGTGAACAAAGCGGTTGGATCCTTGGAAGAGTATTTTTTCAATTAAATGCTGTAAAATCAGGCAGTGGTCTAAAGTAGACCTGCTCTCTCTAAAGTCAGCTTGTTCGTCGACAATAATGTTCTCTTGATCTAGCCAACTGGTAAATTTGTCGTGAAGGTGCTTGGAATACAATTTACTAATAATGCTGAGGAGACTAATACGCCTGTAGTTGGCTCGATTGTCCTCCTTTCCTTTCTAAAAAAAAACGGCACCACAATCTCCCTGCCCCGGTCCTTTGGCATATGTCCAGTCCTATCTATATAGGTGAAAAACAATGCCAAGAAAGGAACCCACCAGTCTTTGTTGTTCTTGAAAGGTTTGGGTGGGATAAAAGCAGCACCTGGGGCTTTCCCTAGTCTAAATTGGTCAATCTAGGGTTCAGCTTCCCTTAACTGAGGCTCAGTCATAGCCACCTTTCAGCCCTGAGCCAGCAGACAAGTCACGCCCACCCCCCAGCCCTGAGCCAGCAGACGAAGGGCAAGCAGATCACCTACACCTTTGCAGGAATGTAGGAAGAGACTGCAAATGGAATTGTGAGAGGGAAGGCACAGTGCGAGCCGAAAGCAGCTGTTTGCCAATACCGGAGATGAGTTGTTGCAGGATGCTGACTGAATTAATGGGAGCAAAGCATAAAAGGCTCTCAGAGGAATCTGTTGGGTGTGGCTGCAAGGAGTATGGCAAACGCTTGCCTGGCGCCACTCTGCTGCCTGAAACTCTGACGAATAATGCTTGCTAAACCCCTGGCAACTGATCTTGGACTACAAGACCATGACTTCTGGAACCCTTCATGCTCTCTGCTTCCAAGACGCTGCAACCTTGAAACCCAAAGCCTGCTAATCAGTACAGTACAGTTCCTTACCCAGAAAGGCCGCGCTCACATAGTTCTCCAGCATGACTTCTTCACAGAGAGCTCTTTGCTGTGGATCCAGCAGGGCCCACTCTGCCTCGGTGAAATACACGGCCACCTCCTCAAAGGAAACCAGAGGCTGAAAGAAAAAGAGGATTGCCTCAAGCCAAGCAGAGACTGCACTCTGGAAGGGGCTGTTCTGGAAGGGTGCAGGATGGAGAGTTTGGCACGTGTAAAAGGAGTGGCAGTCAGAGCCTCTCGCCTTGGCCCCTTACCAGCAACTGCAGGAGAAAACTCCCCCCTGAGAAAGGAGGGGGGACCCAGGCTGTGCCCCCCTCTTCTACCCTACTTGAATGGAGGTGCAGCAGCTGTTTCCATTCCTCCGCAAAAAGAATGGATCAACACTGTCTCTTCAATTCCTGCAAAGGAGAGAAAGGGGGAAGAAAGGGTATCAGTCTCCACTTTGTATTCTGTTTGCTTGTGTGAATTGTGCTTTATGTAACCCCATTCCTAGGGCTGTGAAAACGTGCCCTATGTACACTCAAAAATAATTGTAACTCTTTGTAGTAAGCAGTGGGAGAGGTGGAAGAGAAGCAAAAGGAACCAATGAGCCTTGAGGGGCTTTAAAAGCTGCTGACACATTTCAGACTCCTGTGATACTTGAAACTTCTCCTGTGAATGCTGGAGCTCAAAAACCTGAAAGTATCTGTGCTGGATCAGACCAAAGGCCTAGGCATGCTATTCTCCCAGCAGCTGGGCCATTGCACACACCCTTGAGTCCAGGGAGGTGGGAGAAAAAGAGGGAGGCGAAAATGACGTCACCTGGCACCTCATTGTCACATCTGGCCGAGATCCCTCATGTGGCTTTAGTGCATCTGGAAACTCAGGATAATATCAATGGGTTTCGAGAGCATCTACTGATCCACTAATGCCACATATGGGTTTTCGGCTAGAGGCAACATCAATGTGACATCACATCTGCCCCAAACCCCTCCCCAAAGATGCCATGGATGCCAGACCACAGCCTATTTCCTACAGCGACCCATCAGATGCCGCAACCAGCATGAGAACACATTCGTCCACTATTTTGAGCCCCTTAGCAACTGGTTTTCAGAGATTTGCTACCCACAACATGCAGACTCCATTTATTCACAAGATTGAAGAGGTCATCCGTGATTTGTCTACCTTTTGTTTAGAGCCACCTTGAGTCCCTCGAATGGAAAAAAGGTGGGATATGAATACTGTAATCAATGTTAGCAATTGCCTCCGTGAATTTTTGGTTGAAGAAGCATTTTGGTTTTTCTCTGAGTAGAACTCTCTGCCCATCAAATTCACTGGATTCCCCAATCCCATCCAGGCGCAATGAGTCCTTACCGCATGAGAGGGCATTTGGGGCATGTTCCTGTGGCTGGGCTTGCTGCCCTTCCTCTGATGGAGCTCTTTCCATCTCACAGAACGTAGCTTCTGTCTTGACGGATGGACCCCACCTCTGAAACAGCAGTGAGGAAGATGGATAGGCGATGAAATGGAAGACACCAAGGAATGGATCCTTCCCCACTGCTAGGCTCCATTCCTTTCAGCACACCTGGTAGGGTTTTCCTTTAACCCTGGGGAATTATCTAGAGGGATGAGAAATTCCCTAGAAGAAGTGGCTGCTGAATCAGGTTGTTAAACTTCCCGTTTGGTTGACTAACACTTGGACAAATATTAGGCAAAGAAGCTTTAGGATAAGCTCAGCCAAAAAATCACAGCAAGGTGGCCAAGCAAACACGCAATAAAGAAAAAAAGCCTAAATAAGCATGAATGCCACAAATATATTAGTACAACAATCAGCACAAAGTCCTGACAAACAAATGTAAACAGGTAAACGAAGCACAGCGCCCAAGCAACACATATGTAATCAATCAAAACAGTCCAAAGACTTAAAAGACAGGTGGGAGTCTTCAAAAGACGAAGAAAGAACACGGAGTCTTGAAAGGACTCCAGAAAGACACTGACTCCACAGGAAGTCGTCAGAAGAACAAAGTGAGAGCCAATTAGGGCGAATAACAAAGTCAGAGCAGTCCTCTTAGGGGGATAAGGATATTGCAACAAGGTAAGTACAATACGGTGTTTTGGTAAAGTGACCATTTCTAATCCAATATTTTCATCAGCTGTATATCCCGTTGGCAAAGGAAATCACCTTAAATACTGTCTTACTGGGGATGAACACATGGAACACATGAAGCTGCCTTCTGCTGAATCAGACCCTTGGTCCATCAAAGTCAGTATTGTCTACTCAGACCGGAAGCGGCTCTCCGGGGTCTCAGGCAGGGGTCTTTCACATCACCTACCTGCCTGGACCCTTGAACTGGAGATGCCGGGGAATGAACCTGGGTCCTTCTGCATGCCAAGCAGATGCTCTAACCACTGAGCCACGGCCCCAGGCCAACAAACAAACACTAGAAGTTACATTTGCTTGTTAAGCCTTTGAGCTGATTGTTATACTAATATATTTGTGGCATTCGTGATTATTTAGTCTTTTTCTCTTTATCGTGTGCTTAGGATAAGGTCAGACATCGTATCTTGAATTGGAAATACCTGGTAAAAAAAGGCCTCACCTGTTCTACCTCTCTCTTCTCCTCTGCCTGACTCAGGAGGAAACCTTCAGCTAGGGCCACCGCCTGGGAACTGGTCTCCGGTCCGCATTCTCTGACCCAGCACTGCATTTCCTGGGGCAGGATGGTCAGGAACTGCTCCAGGATCACCAGGTCCACGATCTGCTTCTTGGTGTGTCTCTCTGGCTTCAGCCAGTGGTTGCAAAGTCCATGGAGCTGGCTGCAAATCTCTCGGGGTCCATCAGACTCACAGTAGCTGAACTGCCGGAAGCGTTGGAAAATTACTTCTGAGTTCATGGATTCCTGGTCCCCGAATTCAACGCCACTCCCAACTCCGATGGGATGGGGCCCTTTCCTTGCTCTCTTGCCAGATCTGACTGCTTCCGGATCCTGCTCATCCATCTCCTTCCTCTCCTAGTGGGTCGACTCCGACTGTGAGAAGATGCCTTTACTCACTTGGCAATGGCTTCTCCTGTGGGGATGGAGAGACAAAAAAAAGAGATACCTGGTTGATCAGCACAAAAGTATTTCTCGTGGTTTGTAATAGCATATGGCTATATTGCATACCAAGCTTTTTTAGATATGCCTGTTTGGCTCCTTGGGAACATTAACAGTTTCTGCCTGTCTAAAGATGTTACAAGCTTTCCTCTGATTACTTTGGGCCAATCTGTCCTAGGGACTTCGGCTGGCTACTAAGCATATCAGTAGAGATGCCCACCTAGAGCCACAGTGGTCTCCTGCTAGCGTAGGGCAAGTGTAAATCTGACACTGTCACAGAGTGGGATTGAGTCAGGGGTGTGACTTCTGCATGGAATGGGGCTCAGTTGATTTCCTGAAGCCTCTCCAGGTCAGGGCACAAGAGCTGCTGGGATGAATAGGAGCTGGGGGGAGGCAGCGATCCCTGCCGAATGAACAAAGTTACCAGCTCCAGGTTGGGAAAGTACTGGACTTTTGGGGGTGGAGCCTGGGGAGGAGAGGAGATAATGGCATAGAGTCCACCTCCCAAAGGAGCCATTTTCTGCATGCAAACTAATCCACTGTAATTCCAGGCGCTCTCCAGGCCCTTCCTGGACATTGCCAACACTACATCAGGGAGATGGTAGATGGAGAGAAGCAGCAGCTAAAATCCTTATGGACCGGAACTGATGCCCCTTTGTGTTTCTCTCTCTTGTGTGGCCTGGGGGGGGGGGGGCGTCTGCACCTCTCTTGCCTGGCAAAAGGCTGCTGCTTCTCTCACCCAAACCTCAGTGCTTTCTGTCACAGCTGGATAAAATGGTTGCATTGGAGGGTGGATTTGCTAGCATTATACCCCACTGAGATGCTGCCCCCCGCCCCGTCCCAAACCCAGCCTTTCTCAGAATTCACCCCCAAACGTCCAGGAATTTGCCCTCCAGGAGTTGCCAGCTCATGACATCCATAGGTGAGAAAGATCCCTGCCTTCTTCCCTTCCACAATCCAAAAACTTACCCCCCCCCCAATGGCTTACTTTGAAGTAAACCTTCGAAGGATCCAGCTGCAGGACTTTTTCCTTGTAGGAGCTCCCACTGTTTTGAGGTGGCTCCTGTGAATTTGGAATTTCACTCCCCATACCAAGAGGCTGCCCCAGTTATCCTGTAGGTAGCTCTCTTCCGGCCAAAGAAGAACGAGGCCTCTAACAAGGACTGATATTCCTGGATGAGCTTTGGGACTTGCTTCTGTTGCTGGGGTCTCTTGGGTTATTTATTCACCCCAATAAATTTTCTCTAGCATCATCAAAATCCTAATTGCTAGAATTTAATATGGTTGAGCGGGATTGTTGTTATTATTGTATTACCTTTGGTTTTATAGAAGGTTAGGAATTTTGTAGTATTCGTTGGCTGGTGAGTGACCAGCACAGGTCCAATGCAGCCAGTTGTTCCAACTTGGGAGGCCAGGAATGGCTTGGGGATCCCAGTCATTGGGGGGCGCGGGAAGAATGGCGGTGGGAGTAGGTGGTATAAGGGAAGAACTTAGGGATAGGGCTATGCTCAGACTCTTTCCAACATTCATCCCATCCTGAGGTATGATGGTAGGCCGGCTAGGAACAACCTGTCTCCGACACTGCTGTTGTGCACGGCATGGTCCATTAGCAATAAGACCACCACCCTGCAGAGTTATTTTACTTGGCAGGGTGTGGACCTGTCCTGCGTGACTGAGACCTGGGTGCAAGAGGGTGAGACTGTCACCCTGAAAGAGCCCGGCTCCCCCCCAGGTTTTTCGGTTCTTCACCAGTTTCGGACAATGGGCTGGGAGGGGAGGGCGTTGTTCGTCTGGGAGGCTTAATCTTTCAGGGCTCTGCCCGCCCTAGAGATCCCCAGCATTGAATGTGGGGATCTCTCATGTGGGAAGCTGAGGAGAACCTGGCTATCGGGCTGGTGCACCAGCTGCCCGACGCAGCAGCAGATACCCTGCTGAGCTTGTTAGAGGCAGCGGCGGAAACTAATAGTTCTGGAGGACCTAAACATCCATGCCAATGCCGCTCCTTCATCGCTAGCTTGGGACCTATTATCTTCCATGGCGGCACTGGGGTTCTCCCAATTTGTTTCGGGTCCTACCCATCAAGTTAGACATATGTTGGATCTGATCTTTGACATCTGCACCTGCCAACAGGAACCTGGGAGTGATCCTGGCTCAGGTCAAGGCGACCCTCTTCCATCTCCGCCAGTTGGTGCCTAACCTCTCTCACCCTGACCTAGCCACGGTGATCCATGCGATGGTAAACCCCAGGCTGGTTTACTGTAACTCCCTCTACATGGGGCTGCCCTTGAGACTGATCTGGAAACACCAGCTGGTACAAAATGCCACAGCGAGGCTCCTTCCTGAGGCCTGGCTGAGTGAGCATATCCAGCAAGTGCTTTGCCAACAGCACTGGCTCCAGCTGGAACACCAGATCAGTTGCAAGGTGCTGTTTTTGACCTTTAAACCCTACATGGTCTGAGACCTTCATACCTGTGGGACTGCCTCTCCTGGTAACACTCCCCCCCCCCCACACACAGAACATTATGTTCTACAAATAGTAATCTTCTGGTGTTACCCGACCCAAAGAGCGATAGGCTATCCTTGACCTGGGCTAGGGCTTTTTCAGCCCTGGCCCCAGTCTGGTGGAGCTCCCTTTGAGGTGACCAGGGCCCTGTGGGATCTTGGAGCTTTCCGCAGGGCCTGCAAAACAGAGTTATTCCACCATGCCTATGGTTGAGGACAGCCACGGCTTTCCATCTGTGCTGGCCTCCTTTTCTCCCCGCACCTGTGTTATTGACTATCAGTCCAAGGTGTGGGGATGTTGGCTGTTCGCAGGCCTTGCCGTGGCCCTGTGCTCCAAAGTAAGTGCCACTTATTTATTCTATTTTATGGGTCTTTTATGGGGCTGGAAGTTATGGATTTCATTTGTGGGTTTTAAGTGATGTGATTTTACTATATCTATTGTTATGGAATTTCTTGTTGTGGGGGAGGGCAGGGTATAAAACAAAATAAAGAAATAAAATAAATAATAAATAAATATGCACATCTGAATCCCTTCCAGTTCTGTGGCAATGCAGAAGAAACCCTTCTGTCTCCCCCACTACTTGTTTGGCCTCTCTAGGAAACCGCTCCTGTCACTTTAACCGTTTCAGTGCTGCAGACAATTTTTGAAAAGCTTCCTGTCATTCCCATATGGAGAAGCACCCGGATCTGGTTGGACAGACTGGACTTCAGCCAGGCTGCCATTAGAGATGCCCGAGGAGCTCAACGGGGCTGCTGTGGAGTCACTCTGCACAGGGTTGCACTCCTGGTGTATCCTGTACGGTTCTGCCATCTCGGAGAATAGCATAGTGGAGTGGGGAGGGGGTGAAGGCAAACTAAAACAAGCTTACCGTAGGGAATCCGAAGAAAGTCTATCTATTATTAATCCTCCTATTAAACAGAGCTTGCTCCCAGGAAAGTGGTTTTAGGACTGCACTGAAAATCTGTGTTCCTGTAAAATCTTCTCTGTTTCTCTAAACAATATCCCAGCTACAGCTCTCGCTATTACTCCTTTGTGATTCAGCCCCATTGAGAGTCACCATTTCCTGCCTGGGGAATTCCTGCAGTTTTGGGGACAGAGCCTTGAAAGGACTTCAGTTTCTCCTAGACTCTATGGTATATACCATAAGGTCCCACCTCTGAAGCTACTCTAGGGGAACTGATCTCTGAAGTCTAGAAAACAGCTGTAATTCCAGGAGAACAACAGGCCCCACCTGGAACTCAGGAACTCTCTTATTGGACTTTCTTGGGTCACTTCCTATTCTTGGCCGGCTTCTCTGCTCACAGAGGCTTTTGCTGGTATTACAATGACTATTTTCAGGTGGGGGGTCTAAAACAGGGCACCTCTTACATCATTGATTATAACTGAAGATCGAAAGGTGGCAGGATAGATAAAAATCAACGCTTTTTTAAAAAAAAATTTAAAAAATTGATTTTTAAAATTTAAATTGGATTTTTTAAAATAAAATGCTTTTGGAGGAAAAATCTTTCTAAAGATAGTTTTCTATTTAAGTTACATTATAGTCCAAAGGCTATTCATCGGGAAAGAAGGATTCATTGTTAATTATGTAGCATGAGGCTTTATATTTATGCAATATTTAAATTTTTTGGTAAATGAATTCCATTAATCCATTCACAATGTCATGCTCTTCCAGAGATTTCTGTAAGATTATTTGGGGCAGTTTTTCTAACGATGCTTATCACAGATGCTTGTTTTTACAATTCTCAAAAGTGTGAACTTGTGTCTGCAGAGATAACATGCCTTTTCTTCACAGGAAAAATGTTATAAAATAAACATACAGAGTTGAGGAAAAAACCTTAATCCCATTGTTCCTTTGCAAATTTATATACACAGAATCAACCCCTTACCTCTTAAATGCTACGTTCCAAGAGGTTCAATGAATGGATTGTTGGGAGTGGAATAGACCTGCACAAGTAGCTAAGTGTGAAGCAGTAAAAATGAAAGTGCAACCTTGAGAGCAGAATACTCCACAAGTCTTGAGATCTTTGTGTAATAATTGGGCAAGTCAGCTGCATGTCTGAGGCAAGTGCTGAAGGCACTTCAGGGCTGACAACCTCTTCCCAATCCCACTGGGATTCCAACAACTGCACTAACACTTAACTGTACAGAACAGGCACTTGAATGTAGAAGCAAATCCAAAGGGGGGGTGGTGGTGGTGGTGGTGGTGGAAATAGTAACTGGGATCTGTAAGTCCTTGGCGAGGCCTTGAAGTGCTAATAAGAGTTCACTGGTTCCAGGCCCTTCTTCCCAGGGCTCGCCTGACATTGTTTAACCACATCAGTTAACAAACATGGATGTTTATAAGAATACATATGCTGTAATGTTATTCTTTTAGTTAAATTAATAGTTTAAATTGTTATTAAGGAAATGATTATTTTAAAGTACAGCAGAAAAGTTGTCCAAATATAAACAGTTAACTTATTAAACCTCACAATAATTTCATAATTATCTGTCCATGTATTTCTAATAGTATAACCAAATCAGGAATTTTTGATATAACTGTAAAAACTACTCTGAAAATTTATTATTCCAAAAACAAAACCTTCATCTGGTTGGAAATATTAAGATTAGAAAATAAGGTACAGTATATAGAACAGCAATGAAGTATGTAAAACAATAATTAATACGTACCAGTTTGGGCCTGTTTTCCGACTTCTGTCTAGCCAGTCCTGTAAGGATGCACAGACTTGCAGCTCTGCTCTGCCTTGCTGTGTTGTCTGTCCTTTCTTTTCAGGAGTTTTTGTAGCCATCAAATATTAACATGCAGCTTTATAAAAAGGCCAGAGTCCTTGTGAGGTAAGCAGCCAGAAGTGTCAGGGCCTCCAATCACTCTGGGAAGATTAATATAATATCCATTGCAAACCTTCACAACCACCATCACTATACAAACTAATAGCCAATTAATAAGATAAACATAATCCCCCCTTCCCAGCAATCAGCACAAGAAATTATTATGCCTAAACTATTAATGTGTAGTTTTATAATAGAACTCACATCAAATGAATAAATAAAAATAAATAAATAAAAGCTTGGAGCCCTTCTGACGTAAGCTGCCTGCAGTTTCAAGCCCTCCAATCGCTCTGGGAAGATTGCACCTTTCCCCCCTTACATGGAGTATCCCAACTCTTTAGTTTCCCCCCAAAGGTTTCAGAGTTACACAAGGACAATAAGGGTCTCTGCTCCCTTTGCCACAAAGCATCCTTGGTTTGTGTGTGTGTGTGTGGTGGTGGGGGGAAGTCAGTCTCTTTAGGAGCAGATCCTAAAAAACCATCCACAGAGCTGACTTGGAGACCAAGGGGCAGAGCCCTGAAAAGCTCATAATGTCCTGGATTGGGGGGTAAGGGTCAGGGGGTGCCCACTGTCTCCATGCCCCCTCTCCTTTCTACTGTCTCTTCCCCTTATAGAATGCTCAACTGTTTTCCATCTTCCATGGCTCCTAGAGGGTGAGAATCATGCTCAGGCCCCACTGCTGGGGTAGTTTAGGATGGAGTCCGGAGTGTGGAAGGATCCTTTTCTTTCCATTCCGGAACTCTTTGGCATACTTAGAACCCACGCCCCATCCAGACCATGATTGGGTGCCCTATGGAGAGGAATTGGATCAAAAAAGATTATAAAAATGCCACACCTCAGTAGAAGTTGTGTGCAAAAGGAGACAGATCTAGATGAATTTAAATGGATCTTCATGAAATCATATATGAGTTCCACAAAAGAAATCCATGGTTATACTTTAGATCATGTCTTAGTCTAATAGGCAGCACCACAAAATCATGCATCCAATGCTTCATAGTGCTGCAATAGTGTAAAAACATAATTCCAAAGAACTGATCCTCATGGATCCTTATGATTTTTGTGTTCGGTCACTCTAAATTCACTATCAAATCATGTAATCTTCATAGCCACTACAAAAATGAGGCATCCTCATTTCAAAGCACGGATCCTTGTGCATCCTTAGAATTTTTGCATTGGATCACCCCAAATTTGCCATCAAATCAAAGATTATGCCCATGACCACAGACTGCACCCAAAAAAACATGGCTCCGTTGCTTTCTGGCACCACCACGATGGAAAAACAGAGTTCCAAATCACAGATCTCCACTATTTTTGTGTTGGATCACTCCAGATTTACGATCAAATTATGTAACATGTCCATAGTCACAAATTAGGAGCTAACACTGGACAGTCTGGCTCAAGGGGGCAGGTGGGAGATTCTGAACCTGAACTTGGCAACTACAAATGTTCCTTTGCATTATGGAAAACACCCTGCACATAGAAAGCTAGCACTGCTTGCAGAGAAAGGTTGTGCCCACTAGCTCTGCTTGTATGATTATGGTCAGAGACGGATATTTCCTAGGCGTGCCAGATGGGGGCCTTGTCTCTCTTCTTCCATCGAGCACATGCCACTGCTGACCATGAAGAGAGCCTGAAACTCTGGTTCATAATCTTGGGAAGCCTGGAGGGACACCCCCCCTTCCTAAACACCAGCAGAGTAGAAAAGCAGCCCACAACTGAGAGAACAAGGATTTGAAAAGGGAGGAGAAAGGGGGTTGGAGGGGGGCTCTCCCCCTGCTAGCGCCACCTGCAGGTCACGATAAGATTCAACTCTTGGTGCTTTGTCCATCAAGTACAAAATGAACCAGAGTCAAAGGCAAAGTAAAAATCTTTTGATTTACTGTGCACAATAAAGGCTACTGCTAGCAAGCAAGGGTTGCTGAATGTGGAGCATTGGACACGAGCATAAAGTCACCTTATAACCTTTTTGCTGGTGTGTAGTAATACATTATGACATGTACGTTACATACAGCAGTTGTCTCATAATAATAAAATGTACTAGTGACACATGAGTTAGTATAATCAATATTGGAATGTGGACCGGCAATACACGGGTTGTTGGGGTCTTCTTTGAAATACACAGACAACCTTTGAAATGTGTGTTCTACTGATATGCAGAGATGTCAGATTGGCATCATTCTTTTAGGACATGCATTCTTCTAGTGTAGCCTCCGGATACCCACTGCGTCCTTGTGTTGTGCCAAAAACAGGCCTTCTATCTATAGGTTGACCATACATACCGTTTTGAACGGGACAGTCCCGTTTTTGTCATATTTCCTGGCCGTCCCGTCTTTTTAATTAAAATGTCTATTTTGTCCCGTTTTGAATAAACCAATCCAGTTTTGTTGCCTTGCCCTCACCACGCAGCTTTATTTTACACTCGGAAGGAAAAGGCACAACTTTCCAGTTATGGGTGGAAGCAAAACGTGGCCCGTCAATCAACACGTTCCCACCCATTGTGCTGTTGGAAGCCTCTGAAGCCGCATGCCAAAAAATGCACAAGGCTTGCCTTCCCCTCCCCTCTGGCCACCTCGGGATCATGGCGGCTAGTTTCTGAGAGTGGGTGAAAGCCAGGAGGTGAAGCCAGGAGGCGCTAACACGAATGATAGGCTAGCCGATTAGAAACAATGGGAGAGGCTGCACAGCCCATTGAAGATAATGGGAGCCTGGATTGCAATGGGCTTGCATGAGCTCCATTGAAATACATTACAGCACAAAAAGAGTTGCAAAGAAAATGGGGAATGGATTTTCCAGTAAAGTCTTTAAACCCAGTTACACTGGGACTGGAATGACAGCCCATGGGACTAGCACAAGCGTTCTGGGATCAGAATGACAGCCCCCAGAGTAGAATGACAGCCCCTGGGACTAGCAGAAGTGTTTTGGGACTAGATTGACATCCCCAGGGGTGGAATACGTGGGACACAAAATGCCTCGGCTACACCTGCAGTTTTAGTTGTGGTATTCCACGTTAAGGTGCCTAATTCTGCTGTTACTTGAACATTCAGAATACAGTTGATCATGTTCTATGTTCGGCTTCAAATTCCTTGTCGCATATTAGAAGAACATTAGAAAAGCAATGCTGGATCAGACCAAGGTCCATCAAGTCCAGCAGTGTGTTCACACAGTGGCCGACTGGGTGCCTCTAGGAAACCCACAAACAAGATGATGCAGCAGCATTCTCCTGCCTGTGTTCCAATGCACCTAATATAATAGGCATGCTCCTCTGATCCTGGAGAGAATAGGTATGCATCATCAATTTTAACTAGTAGCCATGAATACCCCTCTGCTCCATGAACATGTCCACTCCCCTCTTAAAGCTTTCCAAGTTGGCAGCCATCACCACATCCTGGGGCAGAGAGTTCCACAATTTAACTGCGCATTGTGTGAGGAAATATTTCCTTTTATCAGTTTTGAATCTCTCACCCTCCAGCTTCAGCAGATGACCCCACATCCTAGTATTATGAGTGCGGGAGAAAAGCTTCTCCCTGTCCACTCTCCCTGTCCCATGCATCATTTTATAGACCTCTATCCTGTCTCCCCCTTAGCTGCCTTCTTTCCAAGCCAAACAGCCCTAGGCGTTTTAACTGCTTCTCATAGGGCAGTTGCTCTAGTCCCCCGATCATTTTGGTTGCTCTTTTCTGCACCTTCTCAAGCTCTGCAAGATCCTTTCTTAGGTGTGCTGACCAGAACTGTACACAGGATTCCAAGTGTGGTCTCACCATAGATTTGTAAAGGGCAGTATGACATCAGCAGCGCATTAATATTTATCTTGTTGCTGTAAAATTATATAAAATTATTACAATTAAATACTTTTATTTCCTAGAGTGGATATTTCCTATATTTTCCTATTGTACATTATTTTTCTGAATAGGGCCTCCATGTTCTCTTGTTCCTATTGCTGTATAGTTGGGACATATTGAGAAAACATGGCCCCAGGAGCATAAAACATATTTTCATTTAAGCTCTTGGTTTGAGAAATATAGTGATTAGCTAAAACAACTGAAATATAGTGAAACGTTGTATGTAGTATAACGTAACAGTATTATTTTAAAGTTTCTCAATTTGATTTTAGCCAGTCCCCCTCTGCGTCTACCTAAATTTTTGTATGGGTTCTGTCACTGAAGAAGCTCAATATGTTTGAGTAATGAAACATTTTTTAATCATCTTGCTTTTTCATGGTTACAGAATATTACATAGCCCCTGTCCCGTGTTTGCCGTCCCAATGTCCCGTTTTTGTCTCAAGGAAATATGGTCAGCCTATCTATCGATGCATATTGTTCGTTACACCAGCTCCCTTTGGCATTTTCTCAAGGAACCTTGCCTGTCAGCATTCCTTCCCATAACATTCTACCCCAGGAGGGCAGAGGGTAATCAAAGCATGGATTAGATATAAAATCTAATAGAGGATTGACTCATAATCTAATACACCATGTCCCGTATCGCCTCAACTGTCTCCCAAAGAGCAAAGGAGATGGCTGCGTTGCTTGTGATCCTGATGGGAAGGAAGGAAGGAACGAGGAAGGAAGGAAAGGCCTGCTGGGGCAAGGCTGCCAAGAAGCATGGGGCAAAAATCTCCTGCCCCTGCTGAACCTTGGCCCATCAGCTCATAAAGGTAAAGGTAAAGGTCCCCTGTGCAAGCACCGGGTCATTCCTGACCCATGGGGTGACGTCACATCCCGACGTTTTCTAGGCAGGCTTTTTTTTGTTTTGTGGAGTGGTTTGCCAGTGCCTTCCCCAGTCATCTTCCCTTTACCCCCAGCAAGCTGGGTACTCATTTCACCAACCTCGGAAGGATGAGTCAACCTTGAGCCGGCTACCTGAAACCGACTTCCATTGGGATCAAACTCAGGTCGTGAGCAGAGCTTTGGACTGCAGTCCTGCAGCTTAACACTCTGCGCCACGGAGCTCCTGCCCCAGTCTAAAGTGGCTAGAAGGGCCCTTTCGTATTCATGTCTCCCTTTGTTTAGCACAAAGCAGCTCTTTCTGGCACAGGAAGGCGTAGGTGAGCTGTGGGGGAAGGGGATCTTCTCCCAATTCATTGCTTCCTCTTCCTTTCGCAACTCATTGGGGCTCGCACAGCGGAGCCTGGCCCTACCTTTCTCTGTCATTATTACAAGTCTGTCAGATTCGTTTGACAGGGCAGGATAGATCAGAGAGATCTAAGGATGATGTAATCAGCCTGGAAAGTACCTGGGGAGCTAGAGAAAGCTGGCCTGATCCAGCTATAGCCAGGTGGCTGATGTAATGCAGTAGCAATGCCAGGATAATTGGGTATCTACTGTGATTGGTGGCTGCAACCACCAGGTGTATATATTGAAGTGAAACCGCAGTTCTATGCGGGATGTTATGAGCGGAGAGTGTGAAAGGAGTATCTGTATATATTTCTGCACTGTACAAATAAACTACACTTTTTCTATGTGGCCGTGGACTTTCTGATGGGTATCCTGGACAGACTGCCAATCCGCTTGGCTTCCGCGTCATTCTCCCCTCTCCCCAAAGCCCCTTTCGGCTCCCCAGACCCCTCCCGGCCATTCCTGCAGCACCCTGGAAAACTCAAACCTTCTTTCTGTAAGGAGGGAGCAGGAAATGCCCCCCCCCCTCATGTGCCTTTCCAGGACTGCGGACTCTCCCCCTTACACTGTTCTGGGGCATCCTGTCCTCCCCCCACCCGAGCCAGGAAATCAACGGGTTTTGGTTTCAACGGGGTCAGAGATCTCCCGTGCACGGATGGATGGGAATTGTTTGGGCCCCGGAGGGAGGAATCAATGCCCTCCTCCAGAGGGAGAGCCTCCTCTGCTCGGGGCGTCGCCTCATTCCCAAACACGTGGAGTGCCAGGGAGTCCCGGATCCCTCCCCCCTCCCCGTGCTTCTCTCGAAGCAGCCCCTCTGCCGGGGGTCTGACTCAACCCCCCCCCAAATCCAGCTCCCTCTTCACCCGGCCTTTCCTTGACTCGCAGCCCCCACCCCCCCATAAGAGGGCCCACCCAGACCCTCCCCGGCCCCTCCCTTCCTCCCTACAAATCTGGATCACTCGCGAGGCCTCCGCAATGCAGGCGTAACCCTGCCAATGTTGTGGGCTTTCGGACCCAGGGGGGCTCCCTGAGCAGGGGCAGTTAGGTAGGTCACTGACTGTAACTGCCACCCCCCTCAGTCAGTTGGCTTGGCTAGGAAGAGGGAAGCCAGAGTTACACGGAGGGGATTAATGGTTTCCCTTTACAGGTATGTGTGGGTCCTGTTAGAAAGAAAGGGGCACATAGAATATTCCCTGAAAGAGTTATGTTAATAAAATGGTTTTAAGGGATAGTTTAGACACTGACACCCCTGAGCCAGTTGGGCTGGCTAGGAAGAGGGAAGCCAGAGTTAAACGGAGGGGATTAATGGTTTCTTACAGGTATGTGTGGGTCCGGTTAGAAAGAAAGGGGCACACTAGAATATTCCCTGCAAGAGTTATGTTAATAAAATGGTTTTAAGGGACAGTTTAGACACTGACACCCCTGAGCTAGTTGGGCTGGCTAGGAAGAGGGAAGCCAGAGTTACACGGAGGGGATTAATGGTTTCCCTTTACAGGTCAGACTGGGGAGAGAGAAGGCGGCCTTCAGCATCCCCAGCAGCATTCAGCGAGAACGTAAAGGGAAGCAACAACCCTGCAGTTAGGCTTTACGTTGTGGACTTTTCTTTCTCTCCGGGTGATTGCACTTGGGGTTGTTTCCCAATGTACCGCGTGCCCTTCCTGGAGGGCACGGAAGATTTTGTGTGCTGCGCTTGTAATTGTTGGGTTACTTGAAGTTATAGGTTGCGCTGTTATATCAACTGTGTCGCTCTTCTCTTGCAGGCAATTTCACCTCTGTCCACCAGCAGTGCTGTCAGTTGATTGAATTCAGAACCCCCCCACCCCCTTATCCTCTAGTGGGGATTCGTAGCAACAGGGTTACACAGGGAAGGGGGCTGCATCTCTCTCTCTCCCCCGCACATCCCCATCCCTTTGCAGAGAGGGTGGGGGGGGGGAAGAGGGGCGCAAGACGGAGCAGCCCCCGAGGCTCTTCGGAGGGGGCTCTCTCGGATCGGGACCCGCCTCTGACCTCCCTGGCCTTTCCCTCCCACCCCCGCCCCACATCCCCCGGCCCCCCTCCCCGGATCCCCCCTTGACTCACCCGGAAGGAGGTGACGGGCGAGAGCGACAAAGGCCGCCATTCCCACGGCGAGCGGGCCGGAAGGAAGGAAGTTGACGGGCTTCCCCGGCGGCCCCTCTAGGACGTGGGACTCGCTGGCCTCGGTTTCTGCGGGGCGGAGACGGCCGGCAGGGGGAGCCCTCCGCCCACTCTGCCTGGGCTGGGCTGGGCTGCTTGTGGAGGCCGGAAACGTTTGGGGGAACATCTGGGGAAGCTGGAGGAACCCCCCCCCCAGCCCCCCAGCCCCGCCTAACCTCTGGAAGCGGGAGATGCGGCCTTTCCCCAAGCAGGCTCCAGCCCCCCTGTTCCCTGGCTCAGATTCACTGGCCTTCGTGGGAGCCCCGAAGGAGGAGGGGGAGCTGGCAAGCAGAGGCCCCCTTTCTCCTTGGGGACTTTATTTTCTCCAACAAATGGGAAGCTCCCCACCCCACCCCCACGTTAGACCCAGGCAAAGATGGTGTGATTTGGAGGCTGGTGGCAACAGAGGCGAGACTCTACAGGCCTTCAGACACCCTGCCAATGAAGAGGTCTTCTTGAGCGTGATGGATGCATCCTGGCATAATATTCTAGAAGCCGCAGCGGAGGAGGAAGATCCGGAGGAAGCAACTGTGCTGACAACAGTTATCCTTCTAGGAGGAAAATCTGGCCAAGCTCCACTTTGGGGGCTACTCCGCAGAGAGCTCGGGGACAGAGGCCCCCCGCCCCCCAAAGTATGGCGAGGACATGGAGCTATCGGGGTGGCACACCCGGGGTGGGGCCTCATTCATCATACTGATCTGTTCAGGTTTTTCATAGCTCCCCCCAAAGTAGTTGCTTTGCAAAACAAAACCACCAGATTTGCAACCTAAAGCGCAGCTGTTTACAGCACTGGTCAAAAACACTTTTAGCAGCTCGTATACAAGCTCGCCCCTTAGAATTGCATGCCCAGGCAGACTCACAGGGGTTGACAAGAATACAATTTGCCTTCTGCTGCCAGGACATCAGGAGGAGCCTTTTCCTTCCTCCTGGAGAACTGCAGCATCTCTCTTCTGCACCCTCCCCTAGAGGTGGATCAGTTGTGAAACTGATGATACGTAAGCGTCAGGGTCCCTAATCCTGGAGGGGCCCCCTGAAGCAACTTAAAAAAAAAAGGTAATGGTCCCCTGGGCGAGCACCGGGTCATTCCTGACCCATGGGGTGATGTCACATCTTGACGTTTACTAGGCAGGTTTATGGGGTGGCTTGCCGGGGTGGCTTGCCAGTGCCTTCCCCAGTCATCTCCCCTTTACCCCCAGCAAGCTGGGTACTCATTTTACCGACCTCGGAAAGATGGAAGGCTGAGTTGACCTGGAGCCGGCTACCTGGAACTTTCTTTTAATGAGTGAATTTCTCAACAAAATCGATGGGAGTTTTTCAGTGATCGAATCATAAGCCAATGGGTTGAAGTACTTAATATTGACTTTAGATTATGCTCTAATACCCATTTCATATGGCCTCAAAATGTCCCTGTAATTGGTCACATTTCAAAACTTTCAGATCTCATTGCATTCTATCTCTGCCTTCTGGTATGTTTGCTGCTCCTCCCAATTTGATGTCATCTGCAAATTTAATGAGTAGTCCCTCCACCCCCTCACCCAGATCATTTATAAAATAAAGTACCTGGCACAGAACCAAGCCTTGTGGCACCCCACTGGACACCTCCATCCAGATGAAATGCCGTTGACAACTACTCTTTGAGTGCGGTTCTCCAACTAGTTCCCTACCCACCTAATCATCCTAGAGTCCAGTCCACCATCCTCTAGTTTACCCATCAGATCATGGGGAATCCTGTCAAAGGTTTTACTGAAATCCAGGTATACACCATCGACAGCATTCCCTCGATCCAGTAAGCTCGGCACTCAATCAGAGGAGGACACGAGGTTGTACCGCCAGAGCATGCCTAGGTGTTGGCGTTTGGCCTTCATCCTGTTCTGATTTTGTTTGGGAAGGTCAAAAGTGCCCCTACTTTTCATTTTGTTGGGGTGTGTTTAAGGTTTTGAGGGGAGGGGTAAGAATTGGTTCTGTTACACTTTTCTAGGTGGTTTGTTGTGCTTCTGGATTGGGTTGTAGTCTGGTTGTCTGGGGCTTGTGTTGGTTCTTGGGGAGGAAAGCATTGGCCTGTGCTTGCTCACAGGCATGCCTCTCTGCTTTTCCACTGAAGAAACAAAAAGGCTGTTTTTTTTCCTCCAGTGGAATGTGGGTATGCTGATTTTTTTAGGCAGAGGAACCAAATTTGTAGCCCCCCTGAATCAAACTCCACCAAACTTGGAGGTTTACTCTGAGGAGAGTCATCAGCAAATTTGCTGCCCTCCCAAGAGCCCAGAAAATACCTTCCACTGAATGCCAGTAACCTGCACACCATAAGAAAGTTGGCTTTCCAACTCATATTCTCAGATGAGAAAACGGACAGTATAGTCTATGGGAAGTTTGCAGTGGTTTCCTAAGGAGGATGGGGCCATCCCTTGGACCCCCTGTCCCAAAACTTGACCAAACTTTGGAGTTCTTGCAAGGAGAGTCCCTTGCAGCTACCTTAAAACATTTGGTAACTCTACCTAGAAAAATGCCCCCACAGGAGCTTTGAAAAAAAGTTCCCATTGACTATAATGGACCTGCATTTTTTTAGGAAACCTAGAAGAAAGCAGAAATTCCCATTTAATGCTATGGGTATTCAGCTTATTTCGGGTCTCTTGAAAAAAAAAATCAGGCCCATTTAACCCGAACCTGAAATGGACCTGAAAAAATACACCGTCCTAGAAGAGACCAGAACTGTACAAAACACTGTACAGTGTTGGTTGGTCTCACCATAGATTTGTATATGAGCAGTAGTAGGATAGCATCAGTTTTATTCTCTATGCCCTAATTATGGCCAAGGCTGCCCAGCATAGGGGACTTTGCCTCCTTCCCCACCCTGCCACTCTAAACCCCTCCAGGATCCCCCAGCTTCTGGAGCCTACATCCTCCAGCACTCCTGCAAACAAAGCAGGATCCCAAAAGGAGGAAGTTGGAGGACTTGGGTGTTTCTCTCTGTTGTGGGATTTCACTTTCCCACCTCTCCGTCCTTTGTGATTGGTTTTCCCTGCCTGCTCACTTACCAAAAGCAGAGCCCAGAGAATTTGATAGGAAAGATAGACCTTGCACACAAGACACTCTTAAATGGCACACAAACGTATACCAGTAAACCATGCAGCTTTATTGAACTTACAAAAGAATATAAGGCAAAGAAAGAAGCAATACTTAACTAAATATATACGGCAGAATTTTACAACCCACACACAAGTTGACACACAAAACAGACAGCTAGCAGAGTACTCTGGGTCATTCCAAGGAAAGACAGAGATGGCAACCACAAAGTATGGAGCCCTGGTCTCTCCGTTAGAAGGACAAAGGACTGGGCATCTTGAACGCCCTTTTATAGGCTAAACCGTGAGAGGAGGGTCCCAAACCGACACCTCCCTTTCAAATTCTTCAGGAGATGGGTTTCACAAATCATGGCTAATCTTGTTTGGAAATGTCCTGTTCCAAAATAAGTTTCCCAGATCCAGGGTCTCTGACAACTACTTGTTCATCTGTGTACAAAAACAATTCTCCCCATGCTTAAGCAGGCAATTTGCTGCCTGTCTAAATGACCTTGTTATCCCTAAACATAATTTTGGGCACCTAATGTGTTTTGGTTGATTCCTAGCAATGCAATCTCCTGTACCCTTTAAGGTCAGGGGCCTAGTTGAAGCTGGGGTCAGCTAGAGGCCTGTCCCCTGAAAGCCATCGTCAGGCCTTCGTGTGGCTTCTAAGCTACAGGTTATAATATTAAGGTATAAATATGGTTCTTCTTAAGCCAAACTAATCTTTAATATAAAAATTCTCACCACTCTCCTCCTTTTTGTATCCTCTCTAGGAACCGCATTTCTATCTGCTTCTTAACACCTGATTAGCTCTTGTGGACAGAGAGGGAAGGAAAACATTACATGAGTATTTTAAGCCCCAACCTGGCCAACAAAACCTGCATTCTAATCCAGAGGTTTAAAGTTTGGCTGCGGTTGCTCAGTGGGGATGGCAAGACACTCTGTTCATGTGGCTGCGCATATTAGAATAAAGTTGTTTGAGAGGTAGCTGCCACCAATATTTGTTTTATTCTCTCCCACTCCTCTTCCCAGTGTATTTATCCCTCTTCTCCCTTCCACTTGCACTTCCTCTGGTCTTTGGCTTTGCCTCCTGCAGCAGCCATTTTGGAGTCATACCCAGCATGCTATGTCCGAATCAGGATCAGAGGACCATGGCTTTTACATTGGGTGCTGTGAAACAGGCAGGATGCTGCTGCAGTCATCTTGTTTGTGGGCTTCCTAAAGGCACCTGGTTGGCCACTGTGTGAACAGACTGCTGGACTTGATGGACCTTGGTCTGATCCAGCATGGTCTTTCTTATGTTCTTATTTTTAATTCCCAAAGATTCCCCCAGGCTCAAAAAGGAGAGGGAATCTTGCTCTAAGCTATCCAGACAATAGAAGTGAACACATTAACTAAGGCAGGAATGGCTCAGCACTGTTACTTGTGGTTGCTGTACAGCCCCCAAATGGCAACCAACTTCTTACAAGAACACCATTCATTACAATTTCAAAACTGCAAAACAGACTAAATATTGTATTGGCAAAGGCACCCTTTTGCTATTAATTTTAGGAAACAAGAACTCTTTAGAAATGGAGATGTTTTAGCAGGAAATTTAAGTACTGTAAAATTTTCTCTCTCCACATCTCTGTTAACCTTCTTGAACAGTACAGTCCAAAGGAAAGTTTACTTGATGGGCATAGAAAATAGTGGCTTGGTCTTTCTCCAGCTTTGGGGTAGGCTCCTGTTTGAAGGAAGGAGAGGACACAGGAAAGAGATCCCATCCAATGCTTCAAAGAGCCTCACATTTGAGGCCTGAACACAGACTCCAACAGTGACATTACTTGGACTCTCAAAGTTCTCTAGAACTTTCCAGAACCCAAAGAGGACAAGCGAAAGCCCTTTGGGATACTATAGCAAGTGTCACGCAGGGGTCCCTTAGTCCCACTTCTGAGACCCATCATCCAGATAGGGCTGGAACCACCAGAGGATGATGCCCCCAATTACGATCTTGGCTTCTTGGCATAGAAGGATACCACCATCTACTGTATTAATGGAGACTCAACAGGGACACTCTCCACCCCTCTGTCTTTCCCACAACACATCTTCCCTCACAGCCACTGAACCAGCTGCACCTCCAAAATCCTCCCTCAAACATGGATTGAGAACGATCCCACATCCAAATGTTTAAACCTAGAGATTGATGCCACTTCTCTCTGCACTCAATTGTTGGATTAGGAGATGATTGGGAGGATTCTACCCCTCTCCTTCATAAAAGGAGAAGCATTCTGACAATATACAAAAAGCTGGTATTTTGGCACACAACCAACCCATCTAATGCATATCATTTACCAGGGATGGGGCTCCCTGAAGAGGCGAAGGGGAGCCCTCCTTTGAAATCTTCAGGAGGTGCTGCAAGGCCTGCTTGGTTGCCAGGGCTTGTCTGGGTGTTTGAAGAGCAAGCAAGAGAGATGAGGGGGTTGCTATTTTCATTTCATTTCTTCAAAGAAGTCTATGTAGTACATAGGCTTTTAGACAAAATAATGTAACAATAATTGAAATACATGGGAAAGAAACACTCAGCACTTTAAGGCAAAAGTAAATATTAAATACATACTATAAGATAGCAAATTGAAGTCACAATTAAAATAGCCACAAAACCATGGGGTTTTTAAGTAGGGCAATGAATGAGTGGTAGTAATTCAAATTTCTAATGCAGCCATGATCTAACCGAGACAATCAATGTAGGGATTTAAATGAGGGAGAGCAAACAGCAGAGGCCCACCTGGGAGGGATGGGTCTAATGGAGACAAAGGTGCTGGGCTTCAGGTGTCTATGTACCAATGCCCAAAGCTTGGGCAATAATACTGGAGGAGGAAGGAGACAGCCCAGTGGAAAGTATCTGGGTGAGGATAAGGGAAGGACAAACAGTATTGTGGCTGGAGTGTGCAATAGACCAGGGCTTCTTAAACTTTTTCCACATACGACCGCTTTTCGCCTGAGAAATGTTTACGCCACGCCGGGTATATAGGTATATATATAAACCGGTATACAAATCAAACATTTACTTATAATAAATCAAATATTCTGCGACCCCCACATTCAGTTATGTGACCCCGTATGACCCAGACTTTAAGAAGCTTTGCTAATAGACCTCCTGACCAGGGTGAGGAGGTGATTGCTGCCCTCCGTGAGCAGCTTGACAGGGTATCCAAATGACAAGAGCTGGTAGTGATGGGTGATTTCAACTTCCCTGATGTGTGCTGGGAGATGAAGCGACCACAGTTACGTAAGTTCCTCACCTGCCTGGCAGACAACTTCCTTCATCAAATGGTGGAGGTAGCTACAAGGAGCTCAGTATACTCAATTTAATACTGACCAACAGGCAAGAAATAGTAGATGAGGTAAAGGGGTGGGGACCTTAGAGGGAAGTGATCATGTCCTCCTAGAATTAGTTTTGTTGGGGGGGACCAAGGAAGTTCGTAGCCACACACGTCAGTTAGATTTTGGTAAAGCAGATTTTAATAAACTCAGAGGCCTGATGAGAATCATTCCATGCACAAGACTGCTGGAAGGGAAAGGAGCAAGTGAAGGGTGGGCTCTCCTAAAACATGAGCTCTTGCAAGCTCAAGCCCTCAGTATTCCAACAAGAAGGAAACATGGTAGGGGATACAAGAATCCAATGTGGATCAACAGAGAACTCCATGATGAGCTAAGGGAGAAAAAGGAAATGTTCAAGAAATGGAGGCAAGGACATACCTCTTGTTTGGAGGTTCTAGCAAGGGAGCGCAGCTATCGTATACCCTTTGACCGAAGAACGGTACGCTCCTCCTATCTGGGATGGTCGTCCTCTTCCACCGAGCGCATAGCTTCGGGAGGGACGCAAGTGGAGCGGTGAGGGTTGGGGACACCCGCCTTGCCAGCCAGATCAGCCGAATCAACCCTAGCGATCAATGGGGTGACAGATGTCGCAGCCAGATCGCCCTCACATCCAAGGACACACCTCTAAAGAAGAGTATCTGCGGCTTGCTAGGCACTGTATATCAGCCATTAGAGAGGCCAAAGCTCAAAGTGAGCTGAGGATTTCAATAAGACTTTTGGCAGGGTTCCCCATGATGTTCTGATGGGTAAACTAAATTACTGTGGACTGGACTTTAGGAAAGTTAGGTGGATTTGGAACCGGTTGGAGAACCGTACTCAAAGAGTAGTTGTCAATGACATTTCATCTGAATAGAAAGAGATGTCCAGTGGGGTGCCACAGGGGTCAGTTCTGGGCCCGGTACTTTTCAATATTTTTATAAATGATCTGGATGAGGGTGTGGAGGGGCTACTCATTAAATTTGCAGATGACAACAAATTGGCAGGAGCAATGAGTCAATGAGTTTTGAACCTGAGAACTGAAGAGATTACAGTGCAAAATTAGTCCAACGAGAAACCCGGGGGGGGGGTGTCCAGGTAATAGACAAAATCTGGCGCACCCTTTTCAGCTCCCACTTTGATAGAGAAACGTCGCATAGTTTGGCATGGGACCGGACTTTCATATGGTCGTGATTGGTTCAAGAAATTAAGTTGGATTTGACTGGGCAGTTTGAAGTAGCTGCCCTCCAAATTCAGAGGGAAGAGTCAGAAAGGACACCCCACGTTCCAAGGCACAGAAGTTTTCAAAGTAGCGGGTTTGGCTGCCTTGATGGCTCAGAGGTAATTGCCCATTAACTTGAAATGGTCTAGTATTCCTTTGATGAGAGTCGCTGGGGGGTATGTAAAAGCCCTAGTGAAATCATGGCACCGAGATGGAATGTGCTCTAAACATTACAAACAGATGCGCTCTCTCAAACTTATCCCAAAGATCCCCCCTTTGAACTTTGGGTTTCAAGGGGATGCCCTTCAAAACAAATAAGACTGGGGATCAAATTGGGGTGTCTCAGCTGACAGAGGACAGGGGTCTTACACTGAGCATTCAAAAAGGGTTTTCCTATGTGTGGGTTTCTTAGATGCCATGCCAGATGGCTACTCTATATGAAACTCTTTCCACACTCTTGTGTATTTAAAGTTTCTCCCCTGTGTGGGTTCTGTGATGCTGTTCAAGATCACCACTCAACTGAATCCCTTTCCATACTTTGAGCATTCAAAAGGTTATTCCCGTGTGCTTTCTTAGATGTTGTTGAAGACTGCCATTCTGATTTAATCTCTGTCCACACTCTGAGCATTCAAAAGATTTATACTCTGTGTGGTTAAATGATATATTTGAAGATTGCTACTCTGGCAAAATCTCTTTCCACATTTTGAGCATTCAAAAGGTTTCTGCCCTGTGGGCTTTCTTAAATGCCAAGGAACATCACTATTCTGGCTGAATATCTTTCCACATTTTGAGGATTCAAAAACATTTTACCTGTGGGGATTCTTCAATGTCTTTGAAGATTACTACTCTGACTGAATCTCTTTCCACACTCTGAAGATTTCTCCTCTGTGGGTTCTTTGATGCCTTTGAAGTTGGTCAAATTGATTAAAACTCTTTCCACACACTGAGCATTCACAAGGTTTCTCCCCTGTGTGGATTCTTTCATGTGTTTGAAGAGTGCCATTTCGACTGAATCTCTTTCCACACTCTGAGAATTCAAAAGGTTTCTCCCTGGTGTGGATTCTTTGATGCGTTTGAAGACTGCTACTGACATTGAATCTCTTTCCACACTCTCAGCATTCAAAAGGATTCTCCCCTGTGTGGATTCTTTGATGTGTTTGAAGACTGCCACTTTGACTGAATCTCTTTCCACACTTTGAGCATTCAAAAGGTTTCTCCCCTGTTGTGAGCACTTGTTCCCCAGAAGAACCACAGAGTCACACCAGGAAACGGAACGGTTCAAAAGAGATGACTTTAATGGTTTCATAGGAAAACAGAGCACAAAAGCCCAAAAGGCAGGAATGGAGTAAAAGGAGCAAACACTGGATTATACGAGTACACTAGAAAGGCAGTGGCAATGCAGTATCATGAGATAACCTTCAACAGTACAGGCACCTGTCAGCTTCAAAGGAAAAGGAGGGGAAAGGAATGCGGGCAGCAGAGCAACAGATTCCTTGAACAGAGTCTGTGAGAAACGAAACGGTCTCTGAAACAGCGAAGAGGCCTGACATTCTGCCCCCCTTAGGGCTCCCTCCCGCCGCGAGGGGCGGGTTTGTCTGGGTAGGCGTGATGGAATGTACGTACCAGTCGGGGGGCGGATACATCGCGGGAACGTACCCATTCGTCATAGGCAGAGGGGAAATGTTTCCAACGAACAAGATATTGCAGAGAGCCATGGTGCAAATGGGAGTCCAGGATTTTAGACACTTCAAAATGTTCTCCCCCCCCCCCACCATTACTGGCTGTTCGGGAGGCGGTTCCGGGTGCCAGTTTGCGGCGGCAACGTGAGGCTTGAGGAGGCTGACATGGAAGACAGGGTGGATGAGCCTCAAGGCCTTAGGAAGGGTCAGTTCAACAGTGACAGGGTTAATAACCCGAGCAACGGGATACGGCCCAACGTATTTGGCACTGAGTTTTTTACACGGCTGGGAAGACCGTAGATTTTTGGTGGACAGGTACACCAGGTCACCAACACTGAAGTCTTTGCTGGGGAAGTGATGTTTATCTGCTTGGGCTTTGTATTTGCGTTTGGCTCTTTCCAAATGTTTCACTAGCCAGGGCCAGGTGGTGCGGATAGCTTGAGCCCAAGATGCCACATCATCACCTCCCTCCTTCCCCGCAACATTAACACAACCGACAGGACCAAAGTCATGACCATATACCGCATAAAAAGGGCTAAAGCCTGTGGATTGATGTACAACATTATTGTAAGCATACTCAGCAAAAGGTAACAGTTCCACCCAATTATCTTGATGGTGATTCACATAGCAACGGAGATAGCATTCCAGTACTGCATTTACACGTTCAGTTTGTCCATCGGTTTGGGGGTGAAAAGCGCTAGACAAACCCTGCTCCACCCCCACCAACTTAAGAAAGGCCTTCCAGAATTTAGCCACGTATGTACCCCCGCGGTCACTGATTATCTTACTCAGGAAGGAATGCAAACAGACAACATGTGACATAAAGAGGGGGCCAACTTTGGGGCGGAGGGTATACCTGCACACGGAACAAGATGCACCTGTTTGGAAAATAAGTCAGTTATAACCCATAGAACAGTCTTACCCTCACTGAGAGGGAGATCAGTCATGAAATCCATTGCAATCACCTCCCAGGGTTTGGTGGGAACTTCCAGCGGCTGCAGCAGTCCAGGGGGTTTACCCTGGGATCATTTGACAGTGGCACAGATGGGGCAGCTGCGAATGAAGGAGTCCACGTCAGTGCGCATGCCTGCCCACCAAAACTGTCTGCGCAGCAGGTGAAGGGTTTTCAAAAATCCAAAGTGTCCTGCCGTTTTGGCTCCATGGGCCAATTGGAGGACCTCCTTCCAAAGCATCTTGGGCACATATAATTTTGAGTCTTTGTACCAACAACCACCCCGTTCTAGTAGGCTTGGGGGCAGCGCCTGAGCGGTGCGCTCGGCCAGGCACTGGGTGCAAAGGGAGTCCAGGAAGGAGTCGGGCAGGGTCACCCCTCCCGCGAAGGGGGGTGTAGTAGGATCTGCTGGCAGTGGTGAAGGGGTGAGAGGAAGGGCTGATTGTTGTGTGGTACTGGGCGTAGGTGGGTCTGGGGGAGGAATTGAGTCCTTCCTAACTGAGGCTGTGCCATCTGCTCCATGGGGTCGGGACTGGAGCAAAGTTTGGGACAGGTTTGTACAGCCAAAACTGGTAGAGCCTCCTTTTGCACTGGGGTGAATAAGGAGACCGTGGAACGGTCGATCTTTACCGGGTATTGGGGGAGTCTGGAAAGAGCATCGGCTAGCACGTTTTGCTTTCCAGGGACGTGTTTGAGTACAAACTGGAATTGAGCAAAGAATTCAGCCCAACGCTGTTGTTTCGCGGAGAGTTTGTGGACCCCCGTGAGGGCTTCTAGATTCTTGTGATCGGTCCAGACCTCAAAGGGGACCCGAGATCCTTCCAGAAATTGCCTCCATGTAGTGAGGGCATGATGGACAGCCGCAGCCTCCTTCTCCCAAATTGGCCAGTTCAGTTGAGAGTGTGCAAATTTCTTGGAAAAATATGCACAGGGGCGAAGGAGACCGTCTGGCCCCCTTTGCAATAGAGCCCCTCCCATGGCTACGTCAGATGCATCTACCTGTACAACAAATATTTGGTCAGGATCAGGATGTTGCAGCACTGACTCAGAAGTAAACAACTGTTTGAGGGTTGTAAAGGCATCTTGACATTGAGCGGTCCAATGAATCTTGGCGGTGGGCAACGTGGCAGAGACTCCTTTACCTTTAGTTTTTAGGAGGTCAGTGAGTGGCAGTGCCACTTGTACAAAAATTGGCAAAGCCAAGAAATTGTTGCACTTGCTTGTGGGTAGAGGGGGGAGCCCAATCAAGCACAGATTGTATTTTAGCAGGATCCATGATGAGGCCCTGATGTGAAACTATGTATCCCAAGAAAGCCAGTTGTTTTTGGTGGAATTCACATTTAGACAACTTAGTGTAAAGTTGATTGTCTCTGAGGCGCTGCAACACTTCTTTGACAAGAGCAACATGCTCATCCATGGAATTAGAGTAAATAATGATATCATCGAGATAAACCACCACGCCCCGATATAACAAATAATGGAGGACCTCATTAATGAGTTGCATGAAGACCCCCAAAAGGCATCACTAGAAATTAATACATTCCGAAACAGCTGGAGAAGGCTGTGAGGGGTTCGTCCCCATCTCGAATCCTAACTTGGTAGTAAGCTTCAACTAAGTCCAATTTGGTGAAAATGCGCCCTTCTCTTAGTTGTCCCAAGATGTTTGAGATCAATGGGATGGGGTAGGCATTGGATTGGGTGACTGATTTGAGTTTTCGAAAGTCAATGCATAAGCGCAAGTCCCCCGTCTTCTTTCGGACAAAGAAAGCAGGGGCTGAGCTGGGGGCGGTGGATGGTCAAATGAACCCTCGGGCGAGATTTTTGTCTAGAAAGTCTCGCAGCACGGCACGTTCGGCAGCGCTCATAGGGTAAATTTTACTTTTAGTCAGTTTGTGGTCCCCCACTACTTCAATCGCACAGTCCGTGTTGCGGTGGGGGGGTAATGCATTGCACTCTTTCACATCAAAAACATCACGGAAATCTTGGTAAGCATCAGGTAATTGGGTCGATGGTAGAGTATCGGAGGCTAAGGCCGAGGCGGGTGGAAGGACTACCGCGACCTCGTGTCGATGTTGCTCGCAATCAGGATCGGGAAACGAGATAACATCAGCCTTCCAGTCTATGGAGGGGCCATGCCCCTTGAGCCAGTTAATTCCCAGAACAACTTCGTATCGAATAGGGGCTATGGTAAAGTCTATCTGTTCCCAATGGGAACCAATGCCCATCGCTACTCCGCGAGTGCGACGGTCAACTGGGCCCCCTTTGAAGCTACTGCCGTCCATTTGGGCGAATTGGACGGGGGCTGGTAGATTCTCGGACTTGACTTGCAGCGCTGCGAACGTGGCCTCGTTGATTAAAGAGCGCCCGCAGCCGGAATCTATGAGAGCCTTGACACGTAATTGGGGGCTCTCTTTATAGTGTTGTAATACAACGTCTACGTATACAGTATTTTTGACCTCACTCACCATAACTGGAGCCTTGGGTTTTGCAGAAGCTGCATGGGTCTGCGGGGACGCTCCACGCACCACAGACCGTGTCCGTTTTTGACAGGTCGAGAGGGGATTCCAAGTTAAGAGCCGGGGAATCCCAATGACGATCCTCGTCTGAGGACAGAGAATTGTCCCCAACTGGGGCACTTGTAATCCGAGACCCTGAGGGGTCGATGAGCGTAGAAAGGGTGGACGGTTCCCCGACATGGAGTGCAGAGGGTGTGGGTCGTCCCGGCGCTGTGCTGCGGGCGGCCGCGGTGCCTCTGCGTTGGGGTCGTCCTCGAGCCCGAGGTGGTGCATTGGATCTAGGCTGAACGGGGCGCTGGGGGCAAGTCACCGCGAAGTGACCCATGGCACCACAAATGAGACAAGCACCCCTCTGGAACCGAGTTTCGCGATCCAGAGGGGGCCGCGTGGGTTTCCGCGGGCTGGAAAGCGACACTTTCGGTGGGGGGTTTTGGTTGCTTTTTTTCTTTGGTCCATTGCCGGACCAGGGAAATGAAACGCCGGCAGCTCTCAACCTCCTCTGCTAGTAAAATCCAATCCTCAAGAGTCTCAGGATCACCCCGCATGTATGACCAGTTCAAAATGTCAGGGTGTAAGGCTTCCCGGAAATAATGAATGAAGGTAGCTTCTGGCCAGTCCACTATTTTACTGGCAAGTCTCTGGAATTCATCTGCGAATCCCCGGACCGGAGAGGAGCCCTGCCTGAGTTGTAACAGTTCTGCTTTGGCACGTTCCCCCATGAAGGGGTCCTCAAACCGTCTCCGCAAAGCAAACATGAAGTTGTTAAGGGATCGAATGGATCGGGACCTGGTGTCAAATTGGAGAACCATCCAGTAGCTGCTTTCCCTGTCTATAAGGAGGCTACGAAACGAACTCGGCTGTCCTCAGTGGGGAAGTATTGTCCTTGTTCTCTCATGTAATTGTCCACATGATGTAGGAAACAGGGCAGAGTATCGAGTGAACCATCGTAGGTCATCTTCAGCCGAGGCTGCTTCCACTGCACGGGTATGGGTTGTCCCAGTTGCACAGGTGCCCAGGAATCGGCATAACCAGTGCTCCAGGGGTCGGCAGTTGCCCCGGGAGTGGCTGTTGCGGCGCTAACGGGGCTGGCACCACCGGAGCCCCGGGGTCGGGTAGAGCTGGTGGAGGTGGCTGAGCTGGTACCCCTGGGCCAGGAGAACTGGTTGCGCAGGAATTGGTTGGGCCGGAGTCGTCAGTGCTTGTTGTAAGCGGTCATTTTCTCGGAACAAAAGTTCCATTTGGTCCTTGAGACGGTTTATACGGTCGTTCAAGTCCCGGTTTTGGTTCCGCAAGAGGTGTACTTCGTCCCTAGGACCACCCGTACGACGGGCTTGGCTGACCCGAAGACCAGTGGCCCAGTGGGAACCGTCCCCATACAAGTCTTCCTCGTCAGAGTAATCAGAGTCCTGTAGATGTTCTGCAAGGCGCCGTGCACGTTGTGTGGTGCAAGACGGAGCAAAGACCAGAGAAAACGTTGGCCCCAACGAGGGACCAGTTCTCGAGGTGTCTTTGGGACGTACATCCACTCGCGCCCGTTCGGCGGCCAACCGCTATTCCCTTTCCCGCTCGGCCTGAGCTTTGGCCGCCACTTCCGTTGCTGTCTTTTGGTCAGCGAGAGTCTGGGCAGCTTCGAGCTTCAAAGCGGCGGCGGTGGTAACGATCGGCAGGAGCTCCTGCTCCAGAAGGGCGAGGAGCGGAGTTGATTCCCCGCCCAGTAGGGTTGGACCTGGACTGCTAGTGCGGGTACCCCAGCCCCAAAGGTTGGAGTCAACAACTGTGTTAGATCAGCTACCGTGGTATCGGGAGGTAGGCCCACAAACAGTAACGCCGTTTGGATAGCAACCCGTTGTGCCTCCGCTTGACATTCAGCCGAATCTGGCACCTGTGGAACACACTCCGGCGATGCTCCCGCCACGGCTGGGGATACGTCGGGTCGGATTGGGGACGCTGCCAAAGGTCACTGTTGAGCCTCCTGCAAAGTCAACCTCGCCAACAAGCGAGTTAAGGTGACCAGGTCGTCCTGGGCAGCATGTACTTCATCCAGAAGCCCGTCCAGGATCAAAAGTTCGTGGTAGGCGTCTCGATCCAAGTCCTCAGAGGTCCAAGGTTGTACAGCGGCTAGTGACTGCCACTGGCCCCGAATAAGTTCCACTAGGCGATTGATTTCTGCATCAGTCCGTATTGCTTCCAGTAGCACATCCCGCAGGAGAGTAGGATCGTCAGGACAAGTCGACGTCCCCAGCAGCAGGGCCCAGTGGTCCAAGTCCACCAGGATTCCACAAAGGGGGCTTGGAGCTATGAATAGGCGAGCCCTCCCGGGCTCCAGCCAGGCCTGACACCTGTGTGGATTCTTTGATATTTTTGAAGATTCCTACTGTCATTGAATCTCTTTCCGCAGACTGAGCATTCAAAAGATTTATCCCCTGTGTGGATTCTTTGATATTTTGAAGATGGCATCTTCGACTGAATCTCTTTCCACACTCTGAGAATTCAAAAGGTTTCTCCCCTGTGTGGATTCTTTGATGCATTTGAAGACTGCTACTGACATTGAATCTCTTTCCACACACTCAGCATTCAAAAGGTTTCTCCCGTGTGGATTCTTTGATGTTTTTGAAGATTCCTGCTGTCATTGAATCTCTTTCCACACTCTGAGCATTCAAAAGGTTTCTCCCCTGTGTGGATTCTTTGATGTTTTTGAAGACTGCTACTGACACTGAATCTCTTTCCACACTCTGAGCATTCAAAAGGTTTCTCCCGTGTGGATTCTTCGATGTTTTTGAAGACTGCCACTTTGACTGAATCTCTTTCCACACTCTGAGCATTCAAAAGGTTTCTCTCCTGTGTGGATTCTTTGATGTGTTTGAAGATTGCCACTTTGACTGAATCTCTTTCCACAAACTGAGCATTTAAAAGGTTTCTCCCCTGTGTGGATTCCTTGATGTATTCGAAGATGGCCACTTTGACTGAATTTCTTTCCACACTCTGAGCATTCAAAGGGTTTCTCCCCTGTGTGGATTCTTTGATGTTTTTGAAGATTGCAACTTTGACGGAATCTCTTTCCACACACTGAGCATTCAAAAGATTTCTCCCCTGTGTGGATTCTTTGATGTGTTTGAAGGCTGCTACTGTCATTGAATCTCTTTCCACACTCTGAGCATTTAAAAGGTTTCTCCCCTGTGTGGATTCTTTGATGTGTTTGAAGAGTGCCACTTCGACTGAATCTCTTTCCACACTCTGAGCATTTAAAAGGTTTCTCCCCTGTGTGGATTCTTTGATGTGTTTGAAGACTGCTACTGTCATTGAATCTCTTACCACACTCTGAGCATTTAAAGGATTTCTCCCCTGTGTGGATTCTTTGATGTTTTTGAAGATGACCACTTTGACTGAATCTCTTTCCACAAACTGAGCATTCAAAAGGTTTCTCTCCTGTGTGGATTCTTTGATGTGTTTGAAGATTGCTACTGATATTGAATCTCTTTCCGCAGTCTGAGCATTCAAAAGGTTTCTCCCCTGTGTGGATTCTTTGATGTGTTTGAAGAGTGCAACTTTGACTGAATCTCTTTCTGCAGTCTGAGCATTCAAAAGATTTCTCCCCTGTGTGGATGCTTTGATGTTTTTGAAGGCTGCTACTGTCATTGAATCTCTTTCCACACTCTGAGCATTCAAAAGGTTTCTCCTCTGTGTGGATTCTTTTATGTGTTTGAAGGGTGCCACTTCGACTGAATCTCTTTCCACACTCTGAGCATTTAAAAGGTTTCTCCCCTGTGTGGATTCTTTGATGATTTTGAAGACTGCTAATGTCATTGAATCTCTTACCACACTCTGAGCATTTAAACGGTTTCTCCCCTGTGTGGATTCTTTGATGTTTTTGAAGATTGCTACTGATATTGAATCTCTTTCCGCAGTCTGAGCATTCAAAAGGTTTCTCCCCTGTGTGGATTCTTTGATGTGTTTGAAGAGTGCCACTTCGACTGAATCTCTTTCCACACTCTGAGCATTCAAAAGGTTTCTCCCCTGTGTGGATTCTTTGATGTTTTTGAAGACTGCCACTTTGACTGAATTTCTTTTCACAATCTGAGCATTCAAAAGGTTTCTCCCCTGTATGGATTCTTTGATGTATTTGAAGATGGCCACTTCGACTGAATCTCTTTCCGCAGTCTGAGCATTCAAAAGATTTCTCCCCTGTGTGGATTCTTTTATGTGTTTCAAGGCTGCCACTTTGACTGAATCTCTTTCCACACTCTGAGCATTCAAAAGGTTTCTCCCCTGTGTGGATTATTTGATGTTTTTGAAGTGTGCCACTTCGACTGAATCTCTTTCCGCAGTCTGAGCATTCAAAAGATTTCTCCCCTGTGTGGATTCTTTTATGTGTTTCAAGGTTGCCACTTTGACTGAATCTCTTTCCACACTCTGAGCATTCAAAAGGTTTCTCCCCTGCGTGGATTCTTTCATGTCTTTGAAGACTGCTACTGTCATTGAATCTCTTTCCATACACTGAGCATTCAAAAGTTTTCTCCCCTGTGTGGGGATGTCTTTGAAGATGGCCACTTCGAATGAATCTCTTTCCACACACCGTTTGGATTCTTTGACGTGTTTTAAGACTGCCACTGTGACTGAATCTCTTTTCATGCTCTGAGCTGTCAATAGGCTTCCCCCCTGTGTGGGTTCTTTGGTGCACAAGAAGCTGTGATCTGCATATGAAGTACTTCCAACACCGCAAGCATTTATGTGCCTCCGTTATACTATGTTTTGGGAAAATGGCCTTACTCCTTCTTCCTTGAGAGAACGTCCATCCACTACCAATGCAGATCAAGGACTTCTGTCCTGAATGAATCCTTTGGTGTTGAATAGGATCTGAGTGAGTTCTTTGATGTGAAGTAAGGGCTGATTCCCAATTGAAGGTCATTCTGCGTTCCATGCAAGCATATGGTTTAACTCCTGAGGGGATTTGCCTTTTGGAACTAACATTCATGTTCCTACGGAAGGTCTTTCTAAAGGCCATATTTTCACTTTCATGTTCCCTGGAGCGGATTCTCCAGTTGGCACGGAAGTCTTTATTCCTTCTTGTTTTGGTTGACCTTTCTTCTTGGACTGGGATTTCACGGAAGCCTCCTCCTTCGGACAGAATAGGCTTATCCCTCCTCTTGGCTGTGCGGCTTTCCTCCTGCCTCTGTGGTCCATCTCCATCCTTGACGTTTCCTTTGGCGTTTTCATTCTTGGCTTTTTCCAAAGAGAACCCTTGGAATCCCCCAACTGTCTCCTCTACTTGAGCTTCTGGAATAAAGAAAGAGGCCCAGTCAGCACATATGAAAGAATCCAAGCCACCTATCAGGCACTGCCCACTAATGGGTGGCATTTTTTCTCAGACCTTCCCTCCTCCCCTAAATGGGCCATCGGACACATTCCCAGCCAGAACTCCTCAGGTAGCAGCTTTTATAATCTGCCTATCCACCCCCTCCCGAAACTCCCTGTATGTACCTTAAGGTGGAAACGTGGCAAAGAAACATTCTCCCAATGGTCACATTTGACTTGTGCATTCTTTTGAGTCTGGCCCCTTCCAACTTTATGATTCTGGTACTGATGATTAAATAGAAGAGATGTTTTGATACCTCTCTTTACTCTAGCCTAAAGAGTCTCAAAGCACCTTACAAATCACATTCCTCGCCTCTCCCAACAACAGGCATCTAGTGAGGTAGGTGGGGTTGAGAGAATTCTGAGAGAACTTTGGCTGGCCCAAGATCACCCAGCAGGCTTCATGTGGAGCAGCAGGGAAACAAACCTCTTTCGCCAGACTAGACTCCCACATTCTTAACCACAGCACTACTCCCCTACTCTTAACCACTACACCACACTGGTTGTCCACAAGAAGTTAGAGAGAGAGATTATTCTTATATGGGGGAGGAAAAGATATCCAAGGAAGAAGAAACTTTTTTCTGGAAGAATGGAAATCTGGTCACGATTAATGCTAACAATGCCAACCAGTGTCACCGGAACGAATTCATTCCAGAACTCAGGTAGAGAGAATGATGGTAACCCCACCTGTGGGGAGACAACTGTGTTATAATGGTTGAGAAATACGGATGGGACCCCTTCTAGTTTTCATGAGGGCCTCTCAGTACCACATCGGCCTCAGTCCAGGACACCCTCTCTGGCTTGGGTGATGACCACAACACTGGCCTCAATTTCCCCTGGGCCTGTCTGGCCGCTTGGGTCATTCTACCCAGCCACGCTATATATTACTTTTGCTGTCTCTCCACCACCTCAAGGCCTCCAGAAGGGAGCAAGTAGCGGGGCAAGCCTCAAAACAACGTATTGCTGTTCAATATTTTGATTCATGCATCATCCCAATGACACAATCGTAATCGCACCAATTTGCACCATTGTCACCTATGAATGTTCCTGTCGAGGGTCAGTCAGGATGACGGTGAGGACTCATCAGAGGAAGAGGGGCCCTGTGTAGCCAACCCAGAGCCAACAGAAGGTGGCCAGCAAGGGACTGAGGCTCAATCAAATCAAATGTATTAATACGGTCAACTGACCAATCACATGCCAGCACAACAAAATGTCCAGACTCAATAGTTGTGCACCACGGAATCACAAACTGCCCATACGAATAAAGGTTTAAGATCAATACAAACAACCCCTCATTCAATTATCACCTTGAAATTTATAAAATTGTAAAATATTTTAATGATCATTCTCTAATAAAGTTCTGCATATTTTAATAGCAACAGCACAGAACTTGGCAGTTTGGAGCACGAGCTGAGGAACTTCTCCTAATAGGAGCTCCTTTGCCAAAAGCTCAACTGACTCTTCAGGGAGTTTACCAAGCAAGGGGAAAATAGGCTTTGTTCTAACTTCGCAGCAGAATGAGCAAAATATCGCTGCATGGTTTCAATGTCCCCTATCCTACATGGACAAAACCTCTCTGGTCTAGGGATCTTCTTCTATTTCCCTTCCAAAACAGCTGATGGTAGGGCCTGACATCTGGCAAGGGTAAAGGCCTTCCTGTAATTAATAGGTTCAAGATGAGAAAAATAAGCTGCAGGTAAAATCAAGTATCTAGATTTATCCGGGGCTAGGGTTCCAAGGTATGTCTGGCATTCAATGTCTTCCACCCTTTGCTTCAAGTAACTTGATGCTTGGTCTAGGCCCATGGCTAACAGGGTAGGTGGAGAAAGGCCCAGGCAGGCCATTTTATTAAGGATCGTCTTTAGCCATGTTAACTGGAACTTTTCCTGTAGAAGCAGGGGAAGTAGACCTTGAGGGTTAAGGTTTAATTTAAGCCAAAGAATAATGGAAGCAATACAAACCCTTGCCTCCACCCTCACATCAAAGAATCCACACAGGGGAGAACCGCGACACACCCTCACCAGTCCTGCCTCCAGTCTAGCAGTAGCATTTGATACGCAACGAGGCAACTGGAGGGCTGCTCTCAAAAATTTAGATTGAACCCACTCCAATGGGACAAAGGTAGATGAAGGCAGCCCAAGTATAGTCCCATATGTCAGTTGTGCCAGTGTTTTCGCTTGGTAAAGCTTAAGAGTGGTTGGAAGGTCATGCCCTCCCTTAGTTCTTGAAAATTTAATGATTTTTAAGGCAGTTTTGCCCTTTCTCTGCAGTGTAATTGCTGTGAGCTTTTCTAGAACTAGAGGCTTGTAAGACTACTACTAAGTATTTAAACTTGAGTACCTGGTCTATTTTGTGGCCATTAATGCTCCATTTTCGTACTTTAGGGCGCTCTCACCAAAGGCCATAACTTTTGTCTTTGAGTAATTAATGTCCAATTGTTCAATGGAACAATATTACAATATTACAATTACAATAGCCTCTGCATGGCTCTTTTAAGGCCCACCGGGGTCCTGTATTGCAGGACCGTGTCATCAGCATGGAGTAAGACAGAGATATCACGATGGGCTAGCTTTGGAGGATGTAAAGCTGGGTCTTTTAAGTTGCTAACTGCATTGTTGATGTAGTAATTAAATAGCTTAGGTGACAGAATGCAGCCCTGCTTCACTCCTTGGTAGGTGTTTACAACTCTTGAAAGATGCCCTTGTCTGCTGCATCTGACCTGAAGGGTGGTGTTATCATACAGAATACGGATCAAGTATAGAAGCAATAGAGTCAAATGCTGCTTTAAGGTCTATAAAGGCTGTGAACAAAGCGATTGGACCCTTGGAAGAGTATTTTTTCAATTAAATGCTGTAAAATCAGGCAGTGGTCTAAAGTAGACCTGCTCTCTCTAAAGTCAGCTTGTTCGTTGACAATAATGTTCTCTTGATCTAGCCAGCTGGTAAATTTGTCGAGAAGGTGCTTGGCATACAATTTACTAATAATGCTGAGGAGACTAATACGCCTGTAGTTGGCTCGATTGTCCTCCTTTCCTTTCTAAAAAAAAACGGCACCACAATCGCCCTGCCCCGGTCCTTTGGCATATGTCCAGTCCTATCTATATAGGTGAAAAACGAGGCCAAGAAAGGAACCCACCAGTCTTTGTTGTTCTTCAAAGGTTTGGGTGGGATAAAATCAGCACCTGGGGCTTTCCCTAGTCTAAGTTGGTCATTCTAGGGTTCAGCTTCCCTTAACTGAGGCTTAGTCATAGCCCCCTTTCAGCCCTGAGCCAGCAGACGAGTCACACCCACCCCCCAGCCCTGAGCCAGCAGACAAAGGGCAAGCAGTGGTGCCTGGCCCTTCCAGATCACCTACACTTTTGCAGGAATGTAGGAAGAGACTGCAAATGGAATTGTGAGAGAGAAGGCACAGTGCTCACCTTCAGAGCCGAAAGCAGCTGTTTGCCAATACCAGAGATGAGTTGTTGCAGGATGCTGACTGAATTAGTGGGAGCAAAGCATAAAAGGCTCTCAGAGGAATCCGTTGGGTGTGGCTGCAAGGAGTATGGCAAATGCTTGCCTGACGCCACTCTGCTGACTGAAACTCTGACGAATAGTGCCTGCTAAACCCCTGGCAACTGATCTTGGACTACAAGACCCTGACTTCTGGAACCCTTCATGCTCTCTGTTTCCAAGACGCTGCAACCTTGAAACCCAAAGCGTGGTAATCGGTACAGTTCCTTACCCAGAAAGGCCGCGCTCGCATAGTTCTCCAGCATGACTTCTTCACAAAGAGCTCTTTGGTGTGGATCCAGCAGGGCCCACTCTGCCTCGGTGAAATACACGGCCACTTCCTCAAAGGAAACGAGAGGCTGAAGGAAAAAGAGGATTGCCTCAAGCCAAGCAGAGACTGCACTCTGGAAGGGGCTGTTCTGGGAGGGTGCAGGATGGAGAGTTTAAAAGGAGTAAAAGGAGTGGCGGTCAGAGCCTCTCGCCTTGGCCCCTTACCAGCAACTGCAGGAGAAAACTCCCCCCTGAGAAAGGAGGGGGGACCCAGGCTGTGCCCCCATCTTCTACCCTACCTTGAATGGAGGTGCAGCAGCTGTTTCCATTCCTCCGCAAAAAGAATGGATCAACACTGTCTCTTCAATTCCTGCAAAGGAGAGAAAGGGGGAAGAAAGGGTATCAGTCTCCACTTTATATTCTGTTTGCTTGTGTGAATTGTGCTTTATGTAACCCCATTCCTAGGGCTGTGAAACCTTGCCCTATGTACACTCAAAAATAATTGTAACTCTTTGTAGTAAGCAGTGGGAGAGGTAGAAGAGAAGCAAAAGGAACCAAAGAGCCTTGAGGGGCTTTAAAAGTTGCTGACACATTTCAGACTCCTGTGATACTTGAAACTTCTCCTGTGAATGCTGGAGCTCAAAAACTTGAAAGTATCTGTGCTGGATCAGACCAAAGGCCTAGGCATGCTATTCTCCCAGCAGCTGGGCTGTTGCACACACCCTTGAGTCCAGGGAGGTGGGAGAAAAAAAGGGAGGAGAAAATGACATCGCCTGGCACCTCATTGTCACATCTGGCCGAGATCCTTCACGTGGCTTTAGTGCATCTGGAAACTCAGTGTAATATCAATGGGTTTTGAGAGCATCTACTGAGCCACTAATGCCACATATAGGTTTTCGGCTAGAGGCAACATCAATGTGACATCACATCTGCCCCAAACCCCTCCCCAAAGATGCCATGGATGCCAGACCACAGCCTGGCATCTCGTTCAGCATCCTATTTCCTACAGCGACCCGTCAGATGCCGCAATCAGCATGAGAACACATTCGCCCACTATTTTGAGCCCCTTAGCAACTGGTTTTCAGAGATTTGCTACCCACAACATGCAGGCTCCATTTATTCACAAGATTGAAGAGGTCATCTGTGATTTGTCTACCTTTTGTTTAGATCTACCTTGAGTCCCTCAAATGGAAAAAAGGTGGGATATGAATACTGTAATCAGTGTTAGAAATTGCCTCCGTGAATTTTTGGTTGAAGAAGCATTTTGGTTTTTTTCTGAGTAGAACTCTCTGCCCATCAAATTCACTGGATTCCCCAATCCCATCCAGGCGCAATGAGTCCTTACCGCATGAGAGGGCATTTGGGGCATGTTCCTGTGGCTGGGCTTGCTGCCCTTCCTCTGATGGAGCTCTTTCCATCTCACAGAACGTAGCTTCCATCTTGACGGATGGACCCCACCTCTGAAACAGCAGTGAGGAAGATGGATAGGCGATGAAATGGAAGACACCAAGGAATGGATCCTTCCCCACTCCCAGGCTCCATTCCTTTCAGCACACCTGGTAGGGTTTTCTTTTAACCCTGGGGAATTATCTAGAGGGATGAGAACTTCCCTAGAAGAAGTGGCTGCTGAATCAGGTTGTTAAACTTCCCGTTTGGTTGACTAACACTTGGACAAATATTAGGCAAAGAAGCTTTAGGATAAGCTCAGCCAAAAAATCACAGCAAGGTGGCCAAGCAAGCACGCAATAAAGAAAAAAAGCCTAAATAAGCACGAATGCCACAAATATATTAGTACAACAATCAGCGCAAAGTCCTGACAAACAAATGTAAACAGGTAAACGAAGCACAGCGCCCAAGCAACACATATGTAATCAATCAAAACAGTCCAAAGACTTAAAAGACATGTGGGAGTCTTCAAAAGACGAAGAAAGAACACGGAGTCTTGAAAGGACTCCAGAAAGACACTGACTCCACGGGAAGTCGTCAGAAGAACAAAGTGAGAGCCAATTAGGGCGAATAACAAAGTCAGAGCAGGGAGATAAGGATATTGCAACAAGATAAGTACACTACGGTGTTTTGGTAAAGTGACCATTTCTAATCCAATATTTTCATCAGCTGTATATCCCGTTGGCAAAGGAAATCACCTTAAATACTGTCTTACTGGGGATGAACACATGGAACACATGAAGCTGCCTTCTGCTGAATCAGACCTTTGGTCCATCAAAGTCAGTATTGTCTACTCAGACCCGAAGCGGCTCTTCGGGGTCTCAGGCAGGGGTCATTCACATCACCTACCTGCCTGGACCCTTTAACTGGAGATACCGGGGATTGAACCTGGATCCTTCTGCATGCCAAGCAGATGCTCTAACCACTGAGACATGGCCCCAGGCCAACAAACAAACACTAGAGGTTACATTTGCTTGTTAGGACTTTGAGCTGATTGTTATGCTAATATATTTGTGGCATTCGTGATTATTTAGGCTTTTTCTCTTTATCGTGTGCTTAGGATAAGGTCAGACATCGTATCTTGAATTGGAAATACCTGGTAAAAAAAGGCCTCACCTGTTCTACCTGTCTCTTCTCCTCTGCCTGACTCAGGAGGAAACCTTCAGCTAGGGCCACCGCCTGGGAACTGGTCTCCGGTCCGCATTCTCTGACCCAGCACTGCATTTCCTGGGGCAGGATGGTCAGGAACTGCTCCAAGATCACCAGATCCACGATCTGCTTCTTGGTGTGTCTCTCTGGCTTCAGCCAGTGGTTGCAAAGTCCATGGAGCTGGCTGCAAACATCTCGGGGTCCATCGGACTCACAGTAGCTGAACTGCCGGAAGCATTGGCAAATTACTTCTGAGTTCATGGATTCCTGGTCCCCGAATTCAACGCCACTCCCAACTCCGATGGGATGGGGCCCTTTCCTTGCTCTCTTGCCAGATCTGACTCCTTCCGGATCCTGCTCATCCATCTCCTTCCTCTCCTAGTGGGTCGACTCCGACTGTGAGAAGATGCCTTTACTCACTTGGCCATGGCTTCTCCTGTGGGGGTGGAGAGACAAAAAAAGAGATACCTGGTGGATCAGGACAAAAGTATTTCTCGTGGTTTGTAATAGCATATGGCTATGTTGCATACCAAGCTTTTTTAGATATGCCTGTTTGGCTCCTTGGGAACATTAACAGTTTCTGCCTGTCTAAAGATGTTACAAGCTTTCCTCTGATTACTTTGGGCCAATCTGTCCTGGGGGCTTCGGCTGGCTACTAAGATGGAATGACATCCCCCAAGATGGAATGACAGCACCCGGGACTAGCCCAAGTGTTCTGGGACTGGAATGGCAGCCCCCCCCCCCCCAAGAGTGGAATGACAGCCCCTGGGACTAGCAGAAGTGTTTTGGGACTAGATTGACAGCCCCAGGGGTGGAATACGTGGGACACAAAATGCCTCGGCTACACCGCCAGTTTTAGTTGTGGTTTTCCACGTTAAGGTGCCTAATTCTGCTGTTACTTGAACACTCAGAATACAGTTGATCATGTTCTATGTTCGGCTTCAAATTCCTTGTTGCATATTAGGAGAACATTAGAAAAGCAATGCTGGATCAGACCAAGGCCCATCAAGTCCAGCAGTGTGTTCACACAGTGGCCGACTGGGTGCCTCTAGGAAACCCACAAACAAGATGATGCAGCAGCATTCTCCTGCCTGTGTTCCAATGCACCTAATATAATAGGCACGCTCCTCTGATCCTGGAGAGAACGGAGCCTTGGATACTTACCGTGAAGGCTCCTTCTCTTCTGAGGCGAAAGGCGTCTTGAGCAATGGGTTATTTTCCTTGATCCATCCGGGGAAGGCAGGACTAAAATCAAACTTCCTGTCTTCCTGGCGGGAAAATAGCCTGGAGCAGCCCAGTTCCCGACTAACCTAGCTCATTGGACAGGAGTTACAACCGAAAACTGATAACATAGTCAACCTGAACATAACGTACAGATAATGACAACAGTACATGAGGGATAGAAAGGCGAAGAGACCCACCATCCCGTAAGCAGAATATATAACCCAACAATTCTAGATAGTATAGTTGTTACTGCTACTCTTTTTGGTATGTACCCTATGCTGAATGAAGTTTCCCTTAATGTCCGTTTCGTTCTATGGGTGGGCAAGATGCCCTTTGCCTCAGGAGAGAAGGAGCCTTCACGGTAAGTATTCAAGGCTCCGTTCTCCTCTGAGGCTCCAGGCGTCTTGAGCAATGGGACCTTCAAGAGCTCCCAAAAGGGTGGGCAAAGAAACTTCCTAGACAACCTGTTGTAACACCCTTCAGCCGAAGGATGCTTGTGCGGAAGACCATGTGTTGATTTTGTAATGCTTAATAAAAGTAGAGACCGTGGACCAGGTTGCTGCCCTACAAATCTCTTCTAGTGGAGCCTGCTTGTTAAAGGCGGCTGTGGTTGCTGCACTACGAAGGGAGTGAGCGGTTATGCCCTCCGGAACAGGCGTACCGGTGGCCTTGTAAGCCTCAACAATGCAGAGTCTGAGAGTGTAGCTGATTGCCGCTGTTGACATGCGTTTGCCCCTAGTGGGGTTGGAAATGCCTATGAACAAGTAATCCGATTCCCTGAATTCTGCTGTCCTACGGATAAATATTTTAAGCGTTCTCCTAAGATCTAGGGAATGCCAGGCGCGTTCCTTGGCGCAGGAGGGCTTTGGACAAAAGGAAGGCAAGTTGATTTCTTGAGAGGAGTGGAAGGAGGAGCTTACTTTTGGACGAAAGGTCGGATCCGGCCTTAAGACCACTTTGAACCTGTGAAAGACACAGAGACCTTCCCTGATAGACAAAGCCCTAATTTCCGAAACCCTCCTAGCAGAGGTGATGGCTACCAAGAATAGGACCTTCATACGCAGGAGTTTTAAGGGTACTGAGTCTAAAGGTTCAAATGGGGCAGATGTCAGTGCATTAAGAACTAGATTAAGGCTCCATGACGGAAATCTGTGTGAGACCGGTGGTTGGGTTTGAGACACCCCTTTCAGGAAGGCTACTATATGCTTGTGTCTGGAAGTGGAAAATCCTTCTAAGGTGGGGATTACTGTGGCAATTGCAGCTATTTGTCTCCTCAAGGTAGAGGCTGATAGTTTTAGACGTACTCCCTCTTGGAGGAACTCAAGAACCCCTTGTACGCCTGGGTTCAACGGGTCGATCTTTTTTCTCCTTGCCCAGCTTTCCAGGAGGCATTGCTTATGCGCTGAGTGCTTGGACGTCACGCCTCCATAATAGTGTCTGCGCCCTCCTGTGAGTAACCTTTATCTAAGAGGAGTCCCCGTTCAATAGCCATGCGGTTAAGCAAAACCACGCAGGGTCTGGGTGTACTAAGGGCCCCTGCCAAAGTGTTCCCCAGTGTGTTGGGATTTTCCAGGGTTCCTGCACTGACATTTGTAGAAGTGTTGCAAACCATGGTCTGTGGGGCCAGAAGGGGGCAATGAATATGACCTTGGCTCTTTCTTTCTGTATCTTTCTCAGCACCTTTGGTATTATTGGTAGAGGGGGAAAGGCATACATCAGGCCCGTGGGCCATGGAGTGGTGAGGGCGTCTGTCCCTTCCGCCTTCTGATGGAAGTAGCGGGTGAAAAATCTTGGTAGTCTGTTGTTTTCGCCTGAGGCGAATAAATCTACCTGTGGTACACCAAACTTGGAAGTAACGAGCTGAAAGACATCTAGTTCTAGAGACCACTCTCCCTCGTCTACGGTTTGGCGGCTGAGCCAGTCCGCCTGGACGTTGAGGGCTCCCTTTATGTGTTCTGCTCTGATCGAATGTAGGTGTATTTGTGCCCAGGTGAACAGTGCCACTGCTTCCAGATGTAGGGAGGATGATCTCGTCCCTCCCTGTTTGTTGATGTGTGCCTTTGTAGTGGTGTTGTCGGTCCTCACGAGGACATGATGCCCTCGGAGGGAATCGGAGAATTCCATTAGGGCTAATCTGACTGCTCTCAGCTCCAGAATATTGATGTGGAGCTTTGTCTCGTGTGGTGACCATCGCCCCTGGGCTATGCGTGTGTTGAGGGTGGCACCCCTCCAGACTGGCATCTGTGAACACCTGTAATGGCTCGTCATGGATGTACTGACTGGCTCTCTGTAGATTTGACTTGTGTCTCCACCATAGCAATCCCTGCTTTGTTTTCTGGGTAAGAGGGACAAGTTTGTCCCTTTTCCTGGCTATATCCTTTTGGAAGCACCTTAGTAGCCATATTAGAGGTCTTGAATGAAAGCGTGCCCATGGGACCACTGCTATACAAGAGATCATTAGTCCCAGGAGTCTCGCCAGCCGCATTAGGCGTGCTGATCGTGCTTTTATGACTGCGGATGTCAAGGTGATGATCTTGGAAATTCGCTCTGGGGGAAGGGATAAGGTATTTGCCTGAGAATCTATTCGGACTCCTAAGTGAATCAGGGAGCGAGAGGGTGTGAGAGAGCTCTTTTTGAAACTGATTAAGTACCCTTGCCGTTGGAGAGACTGCATTACCATGGATGTATGTTGGAGAGACTGAGGCCTGGATTGGGCACAGATCAGGATGTCTTCCAGGTACGGATGTACCTGGATTCCGTCCTGTCTGATGATCGCGACAATGGTCACGAGGATATTCGTAAAGGCCCTCAGGGCGGAAGCCAACCCGAATGGGAGGGCCCTGAATTGAAAGTGGAGCCGGCCAATTGCAAACCTGAGAGAGCGTCTGTGATGTGGATGGATAGGGACATGCAGGTACGCTTCTGTTAAATCTACTGCTGTCATAAATGTGTTTGGACATAGGGATTCCACTATAGAGCGGAGCGTCTCCATTCTGAAATGTTTGCGAATGATTCTCCTGTTTACATACTTGAGATCCAAAATGGCTCTCCAGTCCCCGTTTTTCTTCGGGACGGTGAAAAATATGGAGTAGACCCCTTGATGTCTCTCCTGCATGGGTACTTGCTCTATGGCCCTGATATGTTGGAGATGCTGAATGGCCCTGAATGTTCTGTCTCGTTTCTCCCTCTTGAGAGAAATTGGGGAGATGAATCGGTCTCGTGGTTTGGTTGAGAATTCCAGAAGGTAACCCTCTGTTATTATCCTGGAAACCCAGTTGTCGGGGTTGGAGGCCAACCACACATTCTTGAAGAATTGAAGTCTCTCCCCTATGCCCGTGAGCTGGGCGTCACTGGGTGCTGGATTTGGAGAACTTGTCTCCTTTGTCAGTTCTGTTATTGCTTTGAGGTCTTTGGAACCTGCCGCCTCTGCGGAAGGATCGAAAGTTAGTGTTCCATGATCCTCTCCTATATTCTGGTCTGCCCCTGTTAGAGGGGCGAAAGGAACGAAAGGGCTGGTAATTAACGGATCTCTGTTCCTTATGTAACTGCCGGGGCATGACATGCTTCTTATCTTTTGTCTCAATTAGTATTTTTTTTAAACTTTTCTCCGAAGAGCTTTTCCCCTTGAATAGGATATGCCATAAGGGTGGTTTTGGCCCTAAAGTCCGCTGGCCACACTCTTAACCAGAGGGCCCGTCTGATAGCAGTAACTGAGGCCATGGAGCGGGCCGTGAAAGAAACAGAGTCTAATGAGGCGTCAGCCATTAGACTGACTGCGCTTAGGACTCTCTCTAGGCCACCAATAACTCTGATATTGTCATCTGGAACCAACTGGATTAATTTCCTGACCCATAGGAAGGAGGCTCTCGCGAATATAGACATGGTAGCATTTGCCTGAATAGATAAGGCAGCAGCCTCATGGGCTTTTCTGGCTAGGGAGTCAGACTTTCTGTCAAGCTGGTCCCTCAGCGTACCCACACCATCCTCTGGTACTAGACCTGGATTTTGTAAATCAGCTACTTGAGCGTCCACGAGAGGTACTTTAAGCAATGACATAGCATGTGGTGCCAAGGAGTAAAGCTTTTTAATTGTTTTGTGGCTGATGGATTATCCCATTCCTCCCTGACCGTTCTGGAAAACAGGTAGGGAAAAGGGACTACATTGTTAGAGGCTTTCTTACGTGGGAAACATTCCTTAACCCCTTGTTTTAGTTTAGGAACGTTTTCCTCAGGGGAGGTTCATTTAATTCTAAGGCCAGGATTGCTTTGGCTAATAAGCCCTGGTAGTCTTCCCCATTGAAGAGCCTATTGGGTTGTTCATCTGAATGTGAGGACTCGTCATCGGAGTCAAATTCGCCCTCCTCTAGCTCTGGATCTGACTCAGTGGATAAGGAAGATTCCAACTGTTTAGAACGGGTTTCAGTGCCCTTGGATTTTAATGCGGCCTTGGTTGGCCATTGTGTTGGAGCAGAGGCCTGAGCCTGAACCTGGGCCGGATTCGCCTGACTCGGGCCGGGTTCTCCCCCTGAATTGTCCCTAGAACATTGAGAAAAGGAATTGGAAGGAGAGCCCACGGGAGGGGGGAAGAGGGGGACCCGCCCATGGAAAGGGGGAGGAATCCTGTATTGGTAAGCCTGGAAGGCTTGCCATTGCCTTTGCAGTGCATAATTTATCATATCATCGGTTTCCTGTTGAGTAAAATGGCGGCTTCCCGCCTCTTCAAGAGAGGGGGGGGGTACGTTACCAACTCCAGGCCGGGAGAAAGCGTCCACTGGAAACGCGGAGACAACCGCTTAACTAGTCGTGGGTGATCTCTCTGCTGCGGCTGCAGGGGAAGCAGGAGGCTTTTTTCTCCCTTTCATTTTGTGGCCGATCGCTTTTGAAGTGCCTGCAGGCTTGGAACCGCGCCTCTTCCTCCCGGTTCCATGTCTTGCCGGCGCGGTCTTTCGCTCCTTATTAGGCGCTGCCTGCTGTGACTCGGCCTCCGCGCTTGCCAGCGCGTTCTCAATCTTGTTCCCTAAGGGCTCGCTATTGCAGCCGTTGGGAGAATTAGGGAGGTTTTGTGCTGATTGTACCAGTCCTAGCTGGTAATCCTCGACAGATAACAAATCGTCCTCCCGAGGATTAATGGCGTCCGCCATCTTGGATCGCCCTCCCGATCCCCTCAGCTAACAGAAAAAACACCCAGCCGAAGGTTAGAGATACACACGGGGAAAGTTGGGAGGGTAGAGAACACAGGGGACTTAGAAAGGATAGAATTAGAAATTATAAGACAGGAAGGAAAAGAACTAAGGCTAAACTATATTGACTGAGCGCAGAGCTGCGTCAGAAACCTACTTTCCCCATACGAAGGCAGGAGGAAACTGGGCTGCTCCAGGCTATTTTCCCGCCAGGAAGACAGGAAGTTTGATTTTAGTCCTGCCTTCCCCGGATGGATCAAGGAAAATAACTCATTGCTCAAGACGCCTGGAGCCTCAGAGGAGAATAGGTATGCATCATCAATTTTAACTAGTAGCCATGAATACCCCTCTGCTCCATGAACATGTCCACTCCCCTCTTAAAGCTTTCCAAGTTGGCAGCCATCACCACATCCTGGGGCAGAGAGTTCCACAATTTAACTGCTCATTGTGTGAGGAAATATTTCCTTTTATCAGTTTTGAATCTCTCACCCTCCAGCTTCAGCAGATGACCCCACATCCTAGTATTATGAGAGCGGGAGAAAAGCTTCTCCCTGTCCACTCTCCCTGTCCCATGCATCATTTTATAGACCTCTACCCAGTCTGCCCCTTAACTGCCTTCTTTCAAGCCAAACAGCCCTAAGCGTTTTAACTGCTTCTCATAGGGCAGTTGCTCTAGTCCCCTGATCATTTTGTTTGCTCTTTTCTGCACCTTCTCAAGTTCTGCAAGATCCTTTCTTAGGTGTGGTGACCAGAACTGAACACAGGATTCCAAGTGTGGTCTCACCACAGATTTGTACAAGGGCAGTATGACATCAGCAGTGCATTTTTATCTTGTTGCTGTAAAATTATATAAAATTATTACAATTAAATACTTTTATTTCCTAGAGTGGATATTTCCTATATTTTCCTATTGCACGTTATTTTTCTGAATAGGGCATCCATGTTCTCTTGTTCCTATTGCTGTATAGTTGGGACATATTGAGAAAATGTGGCCCCAGGAGCATAAAACATATTTTCATTTTAGCTCTTGGTTTGAGAAATATAGTGATTAGCTAAAACAACTGAAATATAGTGAAACGTTGTATGTAGTATAACATAACAGCATTATTTTTAAATTTCTCAATTTGATTTTAGCCAGTCCCCCTCTACGTCTACCTAATTTTTTGTATGGGTTCTGTCACTGAAGAAGCTCAATACGTTTCGGTAATAAAACATTTTTTAATCATCTTGCTTGTTCATGATTACAGAATATTACCTAACCCCTGTCCCGTGTTGGCCATCCCAATGTCCCGTTTTTGTCTCAAGGAAGTATGGTCAGCCTATCTATCGATGCATATTGTTCGTTACACCAGCTCCCTTTGGCATTTTCTCAAGGAACCTTGCCTGTCAGCCTTCTTCCCCATAACATTCCACCCCAGGAGGGCAGAGGGTAAACAAAGCAGGGATTAGATATAAAATCTAATATAGAAGAGGATTGATTCATAATCTAATACACCATGTCCCGTATCGCCTCAACTGTCTCCCAAAGAGCAAAGGAGATGGCTGCGGTGCCTGTGATCCTGATGGGAGGGAGGGAAGGAAAGGCCTGCTGGGGCAAGGCTGCCAAGAAGCATGGGGCAAAATTCTCCTGCCCCTCCTGAACCTTGGCCCATCAGCTCCTGCCCCAGTCTAAAGTGGCTAGAAGGGCCCTTTCGTATTCATGTCTCCTGCGGGTCTTAATCCCTGGCTTTTTGCCCTTTGGGGACGTCATTGTTTAGCACAAAGCAGCTCTTTCTGGCCCAGGAAGGCGTAGGTGAGCTGCGGGGGAAGGGGATTCATTGCTTCCCCTTCCTTTCGCAACTCATTGGGTCCAGCACAGCGGAGCCTGGCCCTACCTTTCTCCCCCACCCCCCATAAGAGGGCCCACCCAGACCCTCCCCGGCCCCTCCCTCCCTCCCAACCCTCCCTACAAATCTGGATCACTCGCGAGGCCTCCGCGATGCAGGGAAGGGGGCTGCATCTCTCCCCCCCCCCCACATCCTTTTGCAGAGAGGAGGGGGGGAAGAGGGGCGCAAGACGGAGCAGCCCCCGAGGCTCTTCGGAGGGGGCTCTCTCGGATCGGGACCCGCCTCTGACCTCCCTGGCCTTTCCCTCTCACCCCCGCCCCACATCCCCCGGCCCCGGCCCCCCTCCCCGGATCCCCCCTGGACTCACCCGGAAGGAGCTGACGGGCGAGAGCGACAAAGGCCGCCATTCCCACGGTGGGCGGGTGGGCATGCCGGAAGGAAGGAAGGAAGTTGACGGGCTTCCCCGGCGGCCCCTCTAGGACGTGGGACTCGCTGGCCTCGGTTTCTGCGGGGCGGAGACGGCCGGCAGGGGGAGCCCTCCGCCCACTCTGCCTGGGCTGGGCTGGGCTGGGCTGCTTGTGGAGGCCGGAAACGTTTGGGGGAACATCTGGGGAAGCTGGAGGACCCCCCCCAGCCCCCCAGCCCCGCCTAACCTCTGGAAGCGGGAGATGCGGCCTTTCCCCAAGCAGGCTCCAGCCCCCCTGTTCCCTGGCTCAGATTCACTGGCCTTCGTGGGAGCCCCGAAGGAGGAGGGGAGCTGGCAAGCAGAGGCCCCCTTTCTCCTTGGGGACTTTATTTTCTCCAACAAATGGGAAGCTCCCCCCCCCCCACGTTAGACCCAGGCAAAGATGGTCTGATTTGGAGGCTGGTGGCAATGGAGGCGAGACTCTACAGGCCTTCAGACCCCCTGCCAATGAAGAGGTCTTCTTGAGCGTGATGGATGCATCCTGGCATAATATTCTAGATAGCAGCAGTGGAGGAGGAAGATCCGGAGGAAGCAACTGTGCTGACAACAGTTATCCTTCTAGGAGGAAAATCTGGCCAAACTCCACTTTAGGGGCTACTCCTCGGGGACAGAGGCCCCCCGCCCCCCAAAGTATGGCGAGGACATGGAGCTATCGGGATGGCCCACCCGGGGTGGGGCCTCATTCATCATACTGATCTGTTCAGGTTTTTCATAGCTCCCCCCAAAGTAGTTGCTTTGCAAAACAAAACAAAACCACCAGATTTGCAACCTAAAGCGCGGCTGTTTACAGCACTGGTCAAAAACACTTTTAGCAGCTCGTATACAAGCTCGCCCCTTAGAACTGCATGCTCAGGCAGACTCACAGGGGTTCACAAGGATACAATTTGCCTTCTGCTGCCAGGACATCAGGAGGAGCCTTTTCCATCCTCCTGGAGAACTGCAGCATCTCTCTTCTGCACCCTCCCCCAGAGGTGGATCAGTTGTGAAACTGATGATACGTAAGCGTCAGGGTCCCTAATCCTGGAGGGGCCCCCTGAAGCAATTTAAAAAAAAAAAAGCTCAAAGAAATACCTGGAGATTTTTCGGGGTGGATCCTGGGGAGGCGAGGGACTTCGATAGATAGGTAGAATGCCATAGAGTCCACCTTCCAACTCAGCCATTTGCTCCAAGGGAACTTATCTCCGTTTTCTGGAGCCCAGTTGTAATTCCGGGAGATCTCCAGCCCTACTAGAAAACCCGGGAAAATAGGGAGGGGGGAACCCACTGTCCCTGTAGTGAAATGTAATCTTAATTAAGGGATTGGAACAGGGGAAGAGCAACGAAAAAGGAAGTTACAAGGAGACTTGAGGGAGATGGAGCAAGCAGGAGGACCTGTTGACTTTCCTTTGTGTTATAGAAGTTCAATAAATACTTTGTTGGACCAATACCTGAAGTCCCCTCTTGCACTTCCACTTTCCCCCTCCTTTTCTTGCAACTCCCTTTCTGCCCAAATGCATTTTAAAACTCATCAGGTTTTTGCAGCGACCGGCTGTGTGTAGGAGGAGGAGTTGGTGCTTTTGCTGCTGCTGCTGCTGCTGGCCTGCGTGGGAAGATCCCCGGCTCCTTTCCCACGGGGGGGGGGGCGAGGCAGGAAGGTCTCCGCGGCTCCTGATTGGCTCCCTTTGCAGGAAGAGGCAGCTTCCCAGCCCAGGGGAAATCCCTGCTGGGCCAGAGCTTTTGAGTTAGGTGCTCTAATGGTTAAAACAGGCGAGTTCAAAGTGCCTAGAGAGGAAGGAAACTGGGGGGCGGGGGGGTGTTATTTGCAGGCCCCCCTTCCTGCTCCAGCCCCTTTCTCATTTTGCAAAGACCTGTGAACGGGAGCTGTGGAGGTTGCAGTTAGAAACCCTGTTTGGAGACGCAGAGTTTTAAGGTGCAATGGGGTGGGTGGGGGGTGTCTTTCTTAGGGGGAGGAGAAATTAAAGCGAGAGAGAGAGAGATAGAAATGGGGCGGTGGAGGATGCAATCTGATGAAAAACTGCCTGGCACGTGTGTTTGCATAACATAGCTTTGTTTGGAAAATTAAATGATCAGATTAGATTTGCAGCAAATCAAGTGAGTGGTGCAGATCTTTTTTATGGTGTTGGAAATCTGAATATATTTTCTTGGCAGTCTAAAATACCCCTTTTCCCATTCTTTATTTGTGTGTGTGTGTGTGTGTGCCAAGACTTCGTTGCATATCAGTAATAGTAAACTTCACTCCAGACGGTGCAGCGAGTTAAAAGTTTTATTAAGAAAGCAAAACGAGTTCAGTAGGTCCTAAGGTCAGAATACAGATGGGGGAAATACTGGTCATCTTTATAGGGAACATACAATAGAACTATTGTCGAAGGCTTTCACGGTCTGAGTTCATTGGTTCTTGTAGGTTATCCGGGCTGCCAAGAAAAAAAATACCAAGACCACGGTCACACAGCCCGGATAACCTACAAGAACCAATACAATAGAATTGATTACACGTATATCTCGTCAGATCTCAGAAGCTAAGCGGGGTCAGCCCTGGTTAGTATTTGCCTCGAAAACCCCCAAAGGGGTCGCCATAAGTCAGCTGCACACACAATGGCGGAACACAAAAGGATGAGATGCAGCAGAGCTGTCCTGAATAGGAAAGGAATACAAGTTTGCAATAAGGAAGTATTTGCCAGTGATTACCCATTACCAGACATACTGGTGAAATTGACTAGTAAACGACTGGGCGATCTCTTGGGCTCCCAGGCATAGCCCTGCGGCTCCAGCTAGCTCACAGCGGATGGCTATTGAAACGCTAATGCCGAGCACAGAGCTTGCTTATCCGGGGCCCGAATGGATGCCCTTGCTGACAGTGTGTCAAGTGCCGTCAAGTCATGGCGACCCTATGAATCCATGTCCTCCAAAGTGTCCTATCCTTAACAGCCTTGCTCAGATCTTGCAAATTGAGGGCCGTGGCTTCCTTTGTAGAGTCCATCCGTCTCTTGTTGGGTCTTCCTCTTTTCCTTATTTAGTCCCAGGAACTTAGGATAAGAGGTGACTTCATATATCGGTAATATGTATGCAGCCGCAAATAACTGACTGTTTTACATTTTAGTAACTGCAAGCATTTTAATTTCTTCTTTCTTTTTATTGTGATCTGTTTTTTTATTTTTCCTTATTTTGTTGCATTTTGCTAATGTATGGTTATGCGTATTTTTACTCTGACCAAGGATAAATTACAAACATGACAAAAAAAATTTCCAATCAACAAATGGATTACAACATTCAGTGATGTCAGGGAATCATTGAACAAATTACAAGCTATGATAATGTTTGAATCTAAAAAAAAGGTTCCTAGTAAAATTTATAAATTTATCTTGTATATGATTGTATGTCATTGTATTGAAGCGTTGTAAGCCACCCTGAGCCCGGCTTTGGCTGGGAAAGGGGGAAGTATAAATCTAATAAAATAAAAAATAAAAATCATGCAGCTGTGAATAATAACATAAGTTATATGATGTTCTAGACAGGAGGGTATGGCGACAGACCCCCCCCCCCCCACCTTGTCCAGTTTTGTGCAGCCCTTCCAAGGGGAATTATTCCCTTCCCATCCACACTGGGGGCCAGAAAGAGAACGTTGTGTGTGTAAGAATTTAAAGGGTTGCTCCATGAAAAAGGAGCCTGAGGACATAGTGGGGTTCCTGTCCCTTCCATTGCTGTGCAGATGAGGGGAATTTTGGCAGATGCTACTTCTCTTCATCCTCTGCGAATCAGCCAAAATGTCTACACAAGGAATACAAGATCTGAGCTGCCCCCTCCTCCAAATCTTGTTCTACTTGTCAGATCGCGAGGATAGATTTGCTGTGTCTCCTGGCAAGCTTAAGAAAACACTGAAATAGACCCCCCATGTTCCAAGGTAGTTTACTTAAAATGTGTTAGGTGATGAGTGGAGAAGGTTGTCAGGTTTCCTCTGTAGGTGTCTGCATAGCCACTGTCAGAAATAGGAGACTGGACTGGATGGTCTGATCCAGCAGAGGCCTCTTTTTTCTTTTAGAAACACTCTTTGCTTCAAATTACACTGTCCTTGTTTGTGACTCTCCTCCAGGGTGATCTGCTCTCTGGCAGGTAGGGAAAGCCAATGGCCTCCATACAACTATCTCTTCTTTGGACAGAGACCCAGTGATGGGCAACATGTCTGAGGGAGCCAAATACTGAACTGTTTTGGCATTCATCAGCCGAACTTATCAGTCATCAACTGTCTATGAGAATCAGGACCTGTCCAACATTAACAGCAGGCCTTGTTTTTTAGGTAATTCTCTTTCTTTCTCTCCTGCTCTCTCTAAAAAGGTCAAAAGAGGTAAGAAGTGGTTAGTGTGTCAAACTAGGATCTTGCAGGCCCAGGTTCGAATCTCCACTCTGCCATGGAACCTTGGCCAGTAACACACACTCAGTGTTGCCTACTTCACCAAGGATATTGTGAGGATAAACTGGAGAAGAGGACAACAGTGTAAACTGTAAACAGTAAACTGTAAAAGTCCCCATTGGGAAGGAAGGCTGCACAGACTGGGAGGGTGAAAGAATATCCTCTTCTTTAAAAAACAAAGGGAGTTTAAGAATCTTCCTGAGCTATAAGAGGCAGTGTGTTTTTGTTTGTTTGTTTGACTAGGATATCTTGGCGGTCCAAGTTGAAATCTCCACTCTGCCACAGAAGGTTGCTGGCTGACTTTGGGCCGTTTGTGCCCTGTTGGTCTGACCCACCTCCTAGGGTTGTGAGGACAGAATGGAGGAGAATAATATAAGCCACTTTGGATCCCTGTTGGGGAAAAAGGCAAAGTGTAAACAAATAAAGATGAATTTGTATCCCTCACAGGCAGTGGAAGAGACTGAGAGCCAGGTTCCAGATCATCTCTTATTTGGGGCGGAGTGGAAACATTTAAGATGCATTCAGCTCAGGTAAGGGATGAATCACAGGATCAGCTTGGTGCTTCTTTTTAATGCAGGGCTGGAAGGGAACAATTTCTGGTTTTTTTGTAATTTGCAGTCTTCCTTTCTTGGTAAGTTACATTAGATTTCTCCATAGAGCAAAGGGGTGAAAAATGCTGACGTAAATACATAAAATTAATGTCCAAGGCTTTCTGATAGCGGCAAGGTAACACAGCAGCCTGTTCAGGAGGCCATGCAGTTCACTGATCTTCTCCCATGAATCAAAAGGGGAGTGCCCATACACTCCCCAGGCAGGTTTTATTCTTTTTCTATGGCAGGGATGTCAAACATATGGCCCACGGCCAGATCCAGCCCATGAGCCAGCCGAGGCAGCCACCCCCTCCCCTGTCGATCTGGGCTGGCGAGACATGGCCCAGCCCAACCAAGTGACATTTATGTCATATCCGGCCCTTGTAACAAATGAGTTTGACACCCCTGTTCTATGGTGTGTCAAGTATTCTCTGAAGGTAGAACTCCCCCCTTGGGGTACCAAGAACTTTCCATGAAGGATCTAGAGGAGGAGGATCAGTGGCTCGGTGATAGAGCGCCTGCTTGGCATGCAGAAGGTCCCTCATCTAAAGATAATAAAAGGATCAGGTAAGAGGTGATGTGAAAGGACTCTGCTTGGGACCCTGGAGAGCCACTGCCAGTCAGAGTAGACATTACTGACTTTGATGGACCAACCGTTACTGCGTTTAAAATGATGTTACTGCTTGCAAGGACCCTGCAAGGGTCTTACTCAGAAGACCGCATTTTCAGGTATTCCTCTTTCAATATCCACAGCTGCTTGAGGAGGGGCTGTAGCTCAGAGGTGGAGCATCTGCTTAGCATCCAGAAAGTCCCAGATTCAATTCCAGGCATGCATTTCTGGAGAGCTGCAGCTGGTCTGATCAGACAGTTATGACCTCGATAGACCAATGGTCTGATTCAGTATAAGGCTGCTTCGCATGTGTTTGTTTTCAGATGGTGAGCAAAAGCATGTTTGGACAGGAATGGGTGGATTATTTGTGAGGCATAAGTGTCTTCTTTTTTCCAGTGCCCGGTTTCCTTTGAGGAGGTGGCTGTGCGTTTCACCAAGGCTGAGTGGGTGCTGCTGAATCCCGACCAGAGAGCTTTGTATAGGGAAGTCATGGTGGAGAATTACAAGAACGTGGCCTCTCTGGGTGAGGATCCCTTTTATCGTGATTTGGTAGATGTGGAAGGTGTGATTTTTTGCCCCCATTGCTACTTGGATTATTTATGCTATTCATATCAATAGAAGAGAGCAAGAGTCCAGTAAAGATTCGATAAAAAAATTTATAGACTTAAACAAAAGACTTAGCACCTTAAAGACTTAACTTTAATGACCAAACAAAATTTCGGACAGGGTATGAGCTTTCGTGAATTACAGCTCACCTCTTCACATACAGCTAGAATGTGAGTCTGTCTGTCCTTAAGTGGAGAAGAGTGAATTCAGACACCCAATGGCTATAGCATGTAAATGTCAGTAGCAGGTAAATGACATTAGCAGGGGTGATTGGATTAGGTGTGATATGCAGTGGTGTAGCAGGCATGGCGAAATCAGCATTGGTAATGAGGAATCCCTGGGAATGAGCTATTTATTGTCCACATTCTCACTGAAACTCAAGGAAGATTAGAGAGTGCCAGTCAGTTCAATCAATAGGATGAAGAGACAGCTAACAAACAGTGATATAGGACTTGGATGGAAGGTCACCAAGGAGAAGACTGAGGTTGCTGTGTAGAGGAAGTTAATGGGAAACCACCTCTGCTCATCTCTTGGCTTGACAAACCCACGGTCTTTGGCTCACCATGAGCTGACTGCAGCTTAATGGCACAAAATTATTATTATTATTTATAGGACTCGTTTAGCAGACATCTGAAACAAGTGTTAAGTATTAAATATGACAGGTTAGGCAATGCGAGATATGGTATTATTTTTGTAGAAATGTAATGCAGTGACAGCAAGATAACAAATAGCAACAAGTAGTTTGTATTAGTTGTGATGTCCATATCCTGACCTGGATAGTTTAGGTCAGCTCAGTCTTGTCTGGTCTTGGAAGGTAAGTAGGGTTGATCCTGGTGAGTACTTGGATGGGAGGCTATGCGTCTACAGGGTGGGGGCAGGGAATGACGAACCACTTCTGGACATATCTTGCCTTGAAAACCCTACTGGGTTGTCATAAGTCAGCTGTGACTTAATAACACTTTCTACCACCACCAGTCTTGTCCACCAACCTGTTCCGTCTGTTGAAATGCGTTCCAGAATGGTTCTGTTACAACATAGCCTTATTTCTGTATAAAAATGTCCTCCCATCTGCTGTGGAAGTGGTTGGACATACGTGGTCAGCGATGAGGTTTTCAGCCTGACCAATGTCATTTGTTGAATCCCAAACTCCCATTTTAACAGGCATGACAATTGTGCATCCCCTCGAAATGGATGATGAATGTAATTTCCGTCTTGACAGTGTATCGGTTAGAACTGGCAATTGTATGTTTAGTCTGAAGAGGAGAAGACTGAGAGGGGACATGATAACCATCTTCGAGTACTTGAAGTGCTGTCACATAGAGGATGGTGCCGAGTTGTTTCCTGTTGCCCCAGAAGGCCGGACGATCAATGGGTTGAAATTAAATCAAGAGAATTTCCATCTAGACATTAGGAGGAATTTTCTAACAGTTAGAGCAGTTCCTTAGTGGAACAGGCTTCCTCAGGAGGTGGTGGGCTCTCCTTCCCTGGAGGTTTTTAAGCAGAGGCTAGATGGCCATCTGTCAGCAATGCTGATTCTATGACCTTAGGCAGATCATGAGACGGAGGGCACCTTGGCCATCTTCTGGGTATGGAGTAGGGGTCACTGGGGTGTGTGTGTGGGAGGGGAGGTCATTGTGAATTTCCTGCATTGTGCAGGGGGTTGGACTAGATGACCCTGGTAGTCCCTTCCAACTCTGTGATTCACACTGAGACATTCTCTCTCTCCAATGCCTTTAATGGGTAAGTGGTCTAAAGGCCAGGCCCTATGGGTAATTATTTTATGGATCCTAAATATCCTTCCTCATCCCAATAAGGTGAGAAATTGTCACAGTCTAAGGTTAAAATAGCAAATAGAATATAAAATTTGCTATGAATAGAAATTCATATAAAGCTCAAATGTAAAGAATATAAGGGTTGCAGAAGCCTCCCTGAACTGAAATGCTGATGTAATGCTTGTTCCCAAGAGGGTAGGTTGACCTGTCTTCCTCTAAGAAAGGCACGGGTCTAGCTCTGTACCCTAATACTGTTCTTGTCTGGGAGCTTTTACCTCTCTTAAGGTCAGATAAGCAAAGAGTGGAGTTATCTAGCTTCCCTGTGAAGTGGGGAATTGTTCAAACTATCCTGTGGAAGTGCTGACTGAGAACTATGATGTAATGAGATAAAACAAGCCTTGATGGGTTAGCAGAGAAAGCTTTCCTAGAAGTGCTAACCTAGAGAAATAAACTATTCTCCATATTGTATGCTTGACAAGACAATGCTGAAAAATGTTGTCCATCAGGGAGAATAACGGAGCCTGCATTCTACAGGTACATTCTACAGAAGCCCTGTGCTCCAGAGGTACAGGAGCATCGTAGCCCTGCGCTCCAGGGGTACAGGGGCACCATAACCCTGTGCTCCAGGGATGCGAGAGCACCTTGACCCTAGTTCAGATACATACTGATCTAAAGGGTATATAAGATAGAGCCTGACAGCCAGAAAGTTAGAGAGTTATTGGAAGGCTGACACCTTGCAGATCTGACATGACTCTCTCCATGTCTTGCATGAGATGTAAAGACTTGGGACTTTGACTCTTGCATGAGTTAAAGCAGGGGTCTCTTTAAGCGTTTAAATCTTGTATGTTTTGGATGCTAACTGAGACCTTTAACATTTCACAAACCTTCTTGTGAAAATGGGAAAGACTCCTTTTGAGGGAGATTCATTTCAAGATGGCTTGCTAAGGCTGGATGCCTGAAATGAATGCTTGCAGACTTCTCCATATATTGGAGGCTCTTAGAATTCCTACTAACTTTATGGTGGGGTCTAAGAGTATTGGATCTATCCATATTTGGAACACTGAGAACCCATTTGTTCTAACAAGGATTAATGGAGTCTCACAAAGATCTATCAAGTCCTGCTCAGCTTCCCAGTAAGCATGAAGATATTCTCCTTAATATAGGACTAAAAGCTAATTCTCTGAGTTTGTGTCAGATATCTTCTCTAGACTACAGAGAGAATTCTGAACTTTCTCTGAGCAGATGCCAGAGGTCTTCCAAAATGGCAGGAGAGCCTCTGTAGTCTGTAATAGTACTCACATAGTGCTTACACAGATTACATGATGTATATAGAGCTATTGTGCTCTTACATGGAACTATATGTTCCTATACAAATTTCTCTAATATTGGCATAACCAGAGAGACCTCAGAACTGTTTTTAAGTACAACTCTTGAATATTAAAGCTACACATAGCTACAAAGCACTGACTGACTTCAGCTTTGCATACACATAGATTCCCTGATCCTAACAATAAATCAGAGGCCTTACAAGGACTAGTAACAGGTGAGTTTCATGGACTACTTTAAGAGCTTATGACTTCAGCTCTTACATGAAGAGGTTTCTCTGACCTTTGCATATGCTGAAGAGATACATTGGAATAAAACTATGTCCTCATAGAAAAAGGTTTACCGGTAAATATCCTAAACATGAATTAGGACCTTTGCAAATCTCCCTAAGCTAAGCATATAAGATGGAGAGGTTTGGAAATGACATAACTAAGCAAAGTCTTGTTTTATATTTTATTCTAGATACTCTGAATTAAGATGCTTTTAACATAATAAGTCTTTTCCCATTGTATTAATCATATTTTACAGGATTTCTGTAACTGATATATTCCTGAATGAAATGACATTACAGGTTTAACGTTTGAACTCTTATACAGAGAAATATAAAGAAATAGAGACTGTTTTAAGATTGCTTGCATATATGAACAGAATCATAATGTTTGTACTTTATGACATGTTTTATGAATTGTGTGAACTTTCACATGTATATATTTTATGTGAAATAAATGGTTAATAAGAATACCCACTTTTCATAAATTTATTGGCGCATCTCAAGAAAAAGCTTACGTTAGGTAAGAAATGTTGATTCCTGCTTAATAGGTGTCTAGCTGAATAAGATAACATATTCCTTCTCAGGAAGGGGTCCTTTCTAAGAGTTAGGCACTGAAAGGCACGAACTGCGACAAAAGGACTAACAGTATATTAATAGTCAGAAGTTAGTATGTTAATAGTCAGATTTACAGGTTGCAGTTATCCGCTCTAGCACCAGACATGTCAAGTGCCACACTGGACTGCCTTTATCCAGCTAGGCTGGGAGCTACAGAGGCCTTATCTGGTTAATCGTTACAGTTTCTGAATGTAACTAGATAATTCCCCCATCCTTGACTGGACGTTGATTAGGGCTACCTCCGTGCTAACGTTTTGTGCAGCTTTGGCTTCCAAATTGGACAGTGTCCTCTAATTGCCCATTTTTTCAGGTTTCCTCCATCTTCGTCCCAATGTTTCTAGAGACCCTGCCTACATCAGCGCCATTTCCCTTCCATCAGCCCTATGTGTCAGCCCTACGTGGCTCAGAGCGGCTTACAACATTTTGCATATATAATTTGAACTATAATTAAATATATAATTTAAACTAAAACGTTAGTTAAAACTGGATTCCTAACTGGCGTGTCTAGCCAAGTTTCATGAACAGTAGCCCTACTTGAAGATGGAGTCTTTTAGGCATCTGTGGTGGTTTTTGTTACATGCTCATATATTGGTGTTTAAAAGGTATTTGTGTTGAGAGCCATGTTGGTGAAGAGAGCCAGCATGGTGTGGTGGTTAAGAACCATGTTGGTGTCAAGAGCCAGCATTGTGTAGTGGTTAAGAGTGGTGGACTCTTAATTGGGAGAACCGGGTTTGATTCCCTGCTCCTCCATATGAAGCCTGCTGGGTGATCTTGGGCCAGTCACAGTTCCCTCAAAGCTCTCTGAGCCCCACCAACCTCACAAGGTGGCTGTTGTGGGGGAGGAGGGAAGACGATTGTAAGGCACTTTGAGGTGCCTTATGGTAGAGAAAAGCAGGGTATGAAAACCAATTATTTCCTTCTTTCTTGTTGCTTTTTAGAAGGTGAATGTAGAAATGGATGACAGAAGAATGCATGGCTCTTTTGTAGTAACTAGTCCATTTGTTTCCTCCAAAGCAATTCCCAAGCCTGGCCTCATCTCCTGGCTACAGGAAAGTGAAGCACCATTTCCCCCAGACTCTGAAGATGAGAAGCAGTCGGCAGGTGGGTGCTTAGATGTGTGCTGGATACCTTGGTTGGCTGGGAATGGAGGGGTTTCCATGGAGAGCAGCTAGATGTTTTGAATAGCAACAATCCTTCAGGCTGGGAGCTCATGTACCCTAGGATACCTCCCACAGTTCCACTTACCTTTCCTTCCTCATAAAATTTCGCGTGGGATGGGAAGGCTGAAACAGTCCTGTTCCTCTCAGTTTTGATCTAGATTTGTGAGTCTTGGACCTTGACCTTGATTCCATCTGCCTGGAAGTGTTGATAGGTCTGAGGAAAGATGAGGAGTAGCTGCAGGGTGGGGAGATCTACTGATTGTCAAGGAAATAAGCCATTGTAACCATAAAGAAGAATATATACACAATGATACACTTTTGCGTAGCAGTGTGTGTGAATAAGATCATGGGGTACAGGTGGGCTGTAAACTAAATATGAGCAGCCAGCATGAAGCAGCAGCAAAAATGGCTAATCTGATCTTGGAGTGTATCAACAGGGGCATAACATCTCCCTCAGCCTTTCCTTGTAGCGTTTGGTCTCCAGGCCTGTAATCATCCCCATTGCTCTCTTTGCATCTGCTCCATTTGGTCCACATCCTTTTTGAAGTGAGGTCTCCAGAACTGCACACACTACTCCAGGTGCGGCCTGACCAATACAGTGTACAGCGGAACTATGACATGTTGCAATTTTGATGTTACACCTCTGTTGATACACTCCAACAGTGTGTATCACCTGGTTTACTGCAGGGAGTCAAATAGCGGGTGAAGAGAGCCAAATTTGCCTGTGTCCCATGGCCAGTTTAGAAACCAAATTAAAATGGAAAAAATCACTTGGTCTGCATTCACTTTGCAAAACGATTAACTCTGTTCTAACTCCAGATTATAGACTTACTTCCCCTTCTAATCAGACAGCTTTGTTCCACCAGGTGGAACCAGAGCTAGTGTGGGCTAGTGTTTAAGAGTGGTGGACTCTAATCTGGAGATCCGGATTTGATTCCCCACTCCTCTACATGAGCGGCAAACTTTAATCTGGTGAACCGGGTTGGTTTTCCCACTCTTACATATGAAGCCTGCAGGGTTACCTTGGGCTAATCACAGTTCTCTCAGAACTCTTTCAGCCTCACCTACCTCACAAGGTGCCTGTTGTGGGGAGAGGAAGGGAAGGGTTCGTCGGTTTGATTCTCCTTCAAAGATAGAGAAAGTTGGCATATAAAAACCAACTCTTCTTCTTCTTCTTCTTCTTCAGGTAACAGGAAGGTTGACGAGAATTATAGAGAACGATGTGGGGTTTCTTTCGAAACAACCAGCCACGAAGTGGAGGAAGAGCCTTCTGGGAATCAAGAAGAGTCAAGGAAGCAGCAGGAAAACAAAGGGGAGAAGTCAGGGGGTCAGTCTTTTGTCTTCCAGGCCAGTAGCTTGCTCACAAAGCCAGCCGAAGAAAAGAATCACAAGGGAAAGAGGAGGAATGAACCTTCTGAAAGTGGAGAAATATTGAGATGCGAATCCAACTTTTCTTCCCATCAGAGGATCTCTACAGGGTATGAAACTTATAAATGCTCTGAATGTGGTAAGGGGTTCAGTAGGCTCGTCAGCCTCACTTCTCATAAGAGAATCCATATGAGGGAGGAACCATCTGAGAGTTCAGAGTGTGAAAACAGTTTTGGTCTGAGGGAAAGCCTTACTTCCCATCAAAGCACCCACACAGGCCAAAAACCATGCCGATGCTCAGAGTGTAGGAAAAGGTTCAGGAGTAACACAACGTCTACTTTGCATCAGAGAATCCATTCAGAGGGAAAACAATATAAATGCTTGGAATGTGGAAAGCTCTTCCACCGGCGAACACACTTCACTGAGCATCAGAGAATCCACACAAAAGAGAAACCATATAAATGCTTGGAGTGTGGAAAGAACTTCACTCACAAACGAGGACTCACTTCCCATCAGAGAATCCACACAAAAGAGAAGCCATATGTGTGCTTGAAGTGTGGGAAAACCTTCCGTTGGAAGCCAGCCCTCACTTACCATCAGAGAATCCACACAAAGGAGAAGCCATATGTGTGCTTGAAGTGTGGGAAAACCTTCCGTTCGAGCTCATGCCTCACTTCACATATGAGTAGCCACACAAAGGAGAAACCATATGTTTGCTTGGCGTGTGGGAAAGCCTTCCGTTTGAGCTTATACCTCACTTCCCATCTGAGAATCCACTCAGGGGAGAAACCGTACCAGTGCACAGTATGTGGGAAATGCTTTAATCAGCGTGCACACCTGACTTCCCACCGAAGAATCCATTCTGGAGAGAAACCCTATCAATGCCAGCAGTGTGGAAAAGGCTTCAGTCAGAGCTCACACCTGACTATACACCAAAGAATCCACACGGGAGAGAAGCCGCATAAATGCTTGGAATGTGGAAAGAGTTTCACTTGCAAGCATTACCTTAAAACACATGAAAGAATTCACACAGGGGAAAAACCATATAAATGTCTGGATTGTGGGAAAAGCTTCAATCAGAGCTCAAGCCTTAAGGTACATCGAAGAGTCCACACAGGGGAGAAGCCATATAAATGCATGGAATGTGGGAGAAGCTTCAGTTGCAGCTCAGACCTGACTATACATCAAAGAGTCCACACAGGGGAGAAGCCGTATAAATGCTTGGAATGTGGAAAGAGTTTCATTTCTAGCCAGTCCCTTAAAGTACACAAAACAATCCACATAGGGGAGAAGCCATATAAATGCCTGGACTGTGGGAAAAGCTTCAATCAGCGCTCACGCCTTAATCTACATCAAAGAGTCCACACGGGAGAAGCCGTATAAATGCATGGAATGTAGGAGAAGCTTCAGTCGGAGCTCAACCCTTACTATACATCAAACAGTCCACATAGGAGACAAGCCATTTAAATGCATAGAATGTGAAAAGAGTTTTGGCAGCCGTTCATAACTTACATCGCACAAGAGAACTCTCATGGGATAAAGTGTTAAATGCCTGCAGTGTGGAAAGGACTTCACCAGTGGTGCTCAGCTTGTGTGTGTTAAGTGCCGCCAGGTCGCTTCCAACTCATGGCAACCCTGTAAATCAAGGTCCTCCAAAACATCCCATCCTTAACAGCCTTCTCAGGTCTTGTTAACTGAGGGCCGTGGCATCCTTTATAGAGTCAATCCATCTCTTGTTGGGTCTTCTCTTTTCCTGCTGCCTTCATCGTTTCCTAGCAGGATTGTCTTTTCTAGTGACTCCTGTCTTCTCATAATGTGACCAAAGTACAATAGCCTCAGTTTAGTCATTTTAGCCTCTACGGTCACTTCAGGCTTGATTTGATCTAAATTCCACTGATTTGTTGTTCGGCAGTCCACGGTATCCATAACACTCTCCTCCAACACCACATTTCAGAGGAATCTACTTTTTCCCTATCAGCTTTCTGCACTGTCCTGCTTTCACACCCATACACATAGGGAATACTGTGGCATGAATTAACTTGATCTTGGTGGCCAGTGACGCATTCTTACCATTAAGAATCTTTTCTGTCTCCTTCATGGTTGCCCTTCCCAGTCTTGTCCTGTAATCAGAAAGAGATCATCTTAAAGCCCACACCAGAGAGGGGGGGAAATATAGACCAGGGGTGTCAAACATGTGGTCCGCAAACCGGATGCGGCCCCCAGAGGGCTTCCCTCCAGCACGCAAGACAGCTGGCCTCCACTCCCCCTCCCCTTTCTGGGCTTCCTGGAGCTGCTCCCGCCCGCAAGACCAGCCAGCTGCCTTCCTCTGTCCCTTTCTGGGCTTCCCAAAAACTGAAGATTGTGTTGTCTTCCCGCCGGGAGGCAGTGCGATCTTCATGCCCTCCCTGCCCCAGCCAAGCTCCATGTGGAGCTTGAATGGGGGAGGGGGAAACTGTGCTTGTGTGTGTGTGAAGTGCTGTGAAGTCGCTTCCAACTCATGACGACCCTATGAATCAATGTCCCCCCAAACGTCCTATCCTTAACCGCCTTGCTCAGGTCTTGCAAATTAAGGGTAGTGGCTTTCGAGTCAATCCATCTCTTGTGGGGTCTTCCTCTTTTCCTGCTGCCTTCAACTTTTCCTGGCATGATTGTCTTTTCCAGTGACTCATAATGTGTCCAAAGTACAAGAGCCTCAGTTTAGTAATTTTAGCTTCTAGGCTCAATTCAGGCTTGATTTGATCTATAACCCACTGATTTGTTTTTTGACAGTCCACAGTATCCGTAATACTTTCCTCCAACACCCTAAATATGTATTTCCTAAAAAGGTATTTCTATTTCCCTCCCTAAGTTGCATTGCTTAAATTATGCAGGTTGATGACCAACCTCCTGCTCATCAAGTGTAAACCTCAGCAGCTGGAGCTTCAGGGCAACTTCTGAGGGTCAGGACTAAGTGAGCAAGATGCTGATCTCCTATCCTCAAGCCTCAGCAATCTTGCACTGCTGCTCTATAGGCAGAAGAACTTCCCAAATGTTAATTCATGCAATTCCTAAAACAAACAAGAGGGTGTACTAAAAGGAATGACAAGATTGCCCATTGGAAACAATGGGAGAGGCTTGCAGGCTCACTGGAGATAATGGGAACAGGAATACCAGTTGACTTGCATGGGCTCCATTGAAATACATTACAGCCCAAAAAAGATGCAAAGAAAGTGCAGAATGGATTTTCCATTAAAGTCTTTATGCCCAAGTAGACTACTCTGGGACTGGAATGACAGGTCACAGAGTGGAATGACAACCTCTGGGTATCAGAAGTGTTCTGGGAATGGAATGACAGCCCCCAAGTGGAATGACAGCACCTAGGAGTAGCAGAACTGATCTGTGACTAGAATGACAGGTCAGGAGTAGAATGACATCCAGTGGGAGTAGCAGAAGTGTTCTGGGGCTGGAATGACAGGTTGCTGAGTGGAATGACAGCCCCTGGGAGTAGCAGAAGTGTTCAGGAATGAAATGACCGCCCCCAATTGTAATGACAGTCCCTGGGAGTAGCAGAAGTGTTCTGGGACTGGAATGGCAGTCCCAGAATGCTTCTGCTACTCCCAGGGGCTGTCACTCCATTCTGCGACACGTCATTCCAGACTCAGAGCAAAAATTCTGTCCAGGCAACCCCCCCCCCCAGTCCAGATCAAATTTAATACCAGGGACCAGAGATACAAACTACAGAAGACAAAGGGAAGCAATGACAAAAATAATATCATTAATTGACTTTGCCTGTGTCTTCTATGAAGTTCGTGTCTCTGGTACCTAGCATTACATTTTATGGTATTTATTTGGTACACATGGCCTGGCTCAACCTATTGATATTTATGGCATATCCGGCCATCATAACAAATGAGTTTGACACCCCTGATATAGATGCAGGGACTGTGGAAAAAGATTCAGATGAAGATGCCATTTTAAATCCCATCAAAGAATGCATGAAGAGGAGAAATCATAGAAATGACCACACTAAAAAATTTTTCGTACTACAACAATCTTTACAGAATTCAGAGTCCCCCAAATGATTTAATGATTAATTAGGAAATAACTTTTTTTCCAGAGAGCCTCCAACTTTAGTAAACATCAGGGAACCTGCCAATGGAGAAGCGCTTCATAGACCTGTGGTAAACCTGACCATCCTTAGTTGTCTTGAGCCTGCAGAGGAGGAAGAAGGGGGAGTTAAAACTCTGTGGGTTTTTCTCTCTAGACTTCCAGCCCTGGCTATTTTTCCTGCCTACCTCCCAAAGCCCATCATGCCCATATTTACTGAGTGTTATGAATTGGGTTGCAGCCACTGTTTGCATTCTCTCACTACTACCTGAGGACTGTAATTCCAGCAACCTCTGAGCATGCTCCAACATGATCGGGCAGTCTTCAAGCTGCGGCTGGACAAACACTTGTCAGCGATGCTCTAGGCTGATCCTGCATTGAACAGGGGGTTGGACGAGATGGCCTGTATGGCCCCTTCCAACTCTGATTCTAGGATGAATAATCCTAAATGGCACTGTTTTCTCTTCATGGGTTTAGCTGATAACCCCATATGACAATAATAGCCCCAAATAGCCCCAATGATTTATTCTCTTTGAAATGAACCTGTAGACGGGAAACCCACCCAAAGGGCTGCAGGCCAAGCATTGAACAGCCCAGAATTGTATCCTTTTCTCCCAGTGATTGCAATAATTGTTCACTGGCCTCCTAACAGTCAGCAGAAACATCCTGGCACGTCTTTGGACCATTCTCTGTAGACAAAGTTGATAACCATTTCCAAGTCGTCTTCATTGAGATCTCTCTTCTGTTTGGAAAGCAGAGAGGATCCCATTTCCTGCCACAGCTGTCCGAAAATAGCCTTTACCAAATGGCTGCAAGTTGTCCTCCAGCAATGCTGGTGAGGAGAACGAGAAGCGTGAGTTTCATACCCCACTTTTTCTCTACCTTTAAGGAGTTTCAAAGTGGCCTACAACGGCCTTCCCGTCCTCTCCCCACAACAGACACCTTTTGAGGTAGGCTAGGTTGAGAGAGTTCAGAGAGAACCGTGATTGACCCAAGGTCACTAGAATACTTTTACAATTTATTAAACTGGAGGGCCTTACATTAAAACTTTTAATAAGATATTGAATAATATCAGAGGATAAACATTTTTCTCTTTTTTTAAAGAAATGAATATGTAAAGCACATATACCCTCTTCTCTTTTTTTGTTGTGTGCAAGTGTGTGTTTATTTTGTTTTTCTTTACAATAACTTGATGGTATCATCTTTTATATTGGATATGAGCTTACTATATGGTTCTTTTGTTTGTCTCATTGTAAAGTGGATTTTTTGTTCTGTATGCGTGTATATATGAAATGATTTTTAAACAACACTCCAAAGTACAGAATACAAGATTTGTTTAGCTAAGCACGCAGGTGTAACAGAACAGAACCTTGCAGAGGATAAGGACTTTGCAGTAACCAGTTCTTGCTTGATACAACTTTTATGATGAGCAAAATTCAACTTTTCCAGTCTAGCAAATGCCGGAGACTTCCAGTGTGGTCCTCTTGCTTAAAGGAACAAACTGGACATCGCAGAAACCAGGACTCTGCTTGCAAAAGACAGCCCTTCTACGAAGTGATAAGAGCCCTGGAAATCTTGTCCCAGGAAACTGACTCTCCCTCTGCCAACTTCCATCAATAACAACCCAAAGCTGGCGATAGGATAACTCCTTTTTAATGACCAAACGAGTTACAAAATAGTTAGCAAACAGGCAGGTGTCATTAAACGAAACTAGCAAAGGTGAGTGTTGTTTTTTAAAGCAATGTGGGATATGTCACGGTAATTTCAGAAATAAAGCAAACTTTTTTTCTCATGGCTCATGCAGTTGTATGTATGGAAGGAGAGCCTGTGGTGTCAGGGTGCGGAAGGGCAGCCTGTGCTACAAGTCTGTACTAGGGTTGTTGGCTCTGGGTTGGGAAAGACCTGGAGATTTCTTTTTTTTGGGGGGGGGTGGATCCTAGGGAGGCAAGGGACTTCAGTTGGTATAATGTCACCTTCCAATGCACCCACGTTCTCCAAGGAAACCTATCCCTGTCGTCTGGAGCCCAGCTGTAATTCCGGGAGATCTCCAGCCCTACTAGCAAGCATGCAAAAAAAAGAAAAAAATTGTCCCCACTGTCCCCTTTTGCATCTCCCCTTTCCCCCTCCTTTTATTGCAACTCCCTTCCTGCCCAAATGCATTTTAAGCTCATCAGGTTTTTGCAGCTGCAGGGGGGCGGAGAGAGGGCTGCTCTTGTGCTGCTGCTGGCCTGCGTGGGAAGATCCCCGGCTCCTTTCCCACGGGGGGGGGCGAGGAAGGAATGTCTCCGCGGCTCCTGATTGGCTCCCTTTGCAGGAAGGCCGCTTCCCAGCCCAGGGGAAAGCCCTGCTTGGCCAGAGCTTTTGGGTTGGGTGCTCTGATGGTTAAACCAGGCGAGTTCAAAGTGCCTAGAGAGGAAGGGAACTGGGGGCAGGAGGGGGGTGTTATTTGCAGGCCCCCCTTCCTGCTCCAGCCCCTTTCTCATTCTGCAGGTACCTGGGAACGGGAGCTGTGGAGGTTGCAGTTAGAAAGCCTGTTTGGAGACACAAGAGTTTTAAGGTGCAAAGGGGTGGGTGTGTGTCTTTCTTGGGGAGGAGAAATTAAACCGAGAGAGAGAGAAAGAAATGGGGCGGTGGAGGATGCAAATCGAGTGCAATCTGATGAAAACCTGCGTGGCACGTGTGTTTGCATAACATAGCTTTGTTTGGAAAATTAAGGGATTAGATTAGCAGCAAATCAAGAGAGTGCAGATCTTTTTTATGGTGTTTGAAATCTGTATATATTTTCTTGGCAGTCTAAAATGCACCTTTCCCCCATTCTTTATTTAGTTCCAGGAATTTAGGAAAAGAGGTGACTTCATATATCAATAATGTGTTTGCAGCTGCAAATAACTGACTGTTTCACGTAATAGTAAATGCAAACATTTTAGTTTTTTTCCCTTTCTTTTTTTAAAAAATGCGATGTGTCTTTTTTGGATGTTTCCTTCTTTTGTTGCATTTTGTTAATGTATGGTTATGTGTATCTGTTGTGTGACTTACTATTTTCATTGTCACTGGGACCAAAGACAAATTACAAGCATGACAAAAAAATAGTTCCCCAATCAATCAGTAAATGGGTTACAGCGTTCAATGGTGTCAGGAAATCATCGAACAAATTACAAGATATGGTATCATGCAGCTATGAATAATAACATAAGTTATATGAAGTTGCTCTGGACTGGAGGGTATGGCGAAAGACCCCCTTGTCCACTTTTATGCAGCCCTTCCAAGGGAATTATTCCCTTCCCAGAAAGCGAAGGTGTTATCTCCAAAGGACTATGGATCTTGTTTCTTCAGGGATTGAATGGCAAAACTTGCTCTTGGGGGAGTGTGTGTAAGAAGAATGGAAAGGGTTGCTGCATGCAAAGGGAGCCTGAGGACATAGTGGGGTTCTTGGTCCTTCTATTGCTGTGCAGATGAGGGGAATTTTGACAGGTGCTACTTCTCTTCATCCTCTGCGAATAAGCCAAAATGTCTATGCAAGGAATACCAGATCTGAGCTGCCCCCTCCTCCAAATCCTGTTCTACTTGTCAGATTGCGAGGAAACATTTGCTGTGTCTCCTGGCAAGCTTAAGAAAACACTGAAATAGATCCTCCATGTTCCAAGGCACTTTACTTAAAATATGTCAGGTGATGAGTGGAGAAGATGGTCAGGTTTCCCCTGTAGATGTCTGCATAGCCACTGTCAGAAATGGGATTCTGGACTGAATGGTCTGATCCAGCAGAGGCCTCTTTTTCTCTTCTAGAAAAATGCCTTGCTTCAAATTGCGCTGCCCTTGTTTGTCTCTCTCCTTCAGGGTGATCTGCTTTCTGGCAATTAGGGAAAGCCATCGGCCCCCATATAACCATCTCTTCTTTGGACAGAGACCCAGTGAGGGGAAACATGTCTCAGGGAGCCAAATACTGACCTGTTTTGGCATTCATCAGCTGAAGGGGGCTGACTGGCTTTGGGCCAGTTGCGCCCTGTCAGTCTGGCCCACTTCCCAGGGTTGTTGTGAGGACAGAATGGAGGACGAGAGAACAATATTGGCCACTTTAAGTCTCTGTTGGGAAAAACACAAAGTGTAAACAAATAAAGATGAATTTGTCTCCCTCACAGGACGCGGAGGAGCTTCAGAGCCAGGTTCCAGATCATCTCTTCTTTGGGGCAGAGCGGAAACACTTAAGATGCAGCTAGCTCAGGTAAGGGATGAATCACAGGATCAGCTTGGTGCTTCTTTTTAATGCAGGGCTGGAAGGGAACAATTTCTGGTTTTTTTTGTAATTTGCAGTCTTCCTTTCTTGGTAAGTTACATTAGATTTCTCCATAGAGCAAACGGGTGAAAAATGCTGACGTAAATACATAAAATTAATGTCCAAGGCTTTCTGATAGCGGCAAGGTAACACAGCAGCCTGTTCAGGAGGCCGTGCAGTTCACTGATCTTCTCCCATGAATCAAAAGGTGGGGTGCCCATACACTCCCCAGGCAGGTTTTATTCTTTTTCCATGGCAGGGATGTCAAACATAGGGCCCACGGCCGGATCCAGCCGATGAGCCAGCCGAGGCAGCCACCCCTTCCTCTGTCGATCTGGGCTGGCGAGACATGGCCCAGCCCAACCAAGTGACATTTATGTCATATCCGGCCCTTGTAACAAATTAGTTTGACACCCCTGTTCTATGGTGTGTCAAGTATTCTCTGAAGGTAGAACTCCCCCCTTGGGGTACCAAGAACTTTCCATGAAGGATCTAGAGGAGGAGGATCAGTGGCTCGGTGGTAGAGTGCCTGCTTGGCATGCAGAAGGTCCCTCATCTAAAGATAATAAAAGGATCAGGTAAGAGGTGATGTCAAAGGACTCTGCCTGGGACCCTGGAGAGCCACTGCCAGTCAGAGTAGACATTACTGACTTTGATGGACCAACCGTTACTGCGTTTAAAATGGTGTAACTGCTTGCAAGGACCTTGCAAGGGTCTGACTCAGTAGACAGCATTTTCAGGTATTCCTCTTTCAATATCCACAGTTGCTTGAGGAAGGGCTGTGGCTCAGCGGTGGAGGATCTGGTTGGCATCCAGAAAGTCCCCGGTTCAATTCCCGGCGTGAATTTCTGGAGAGCTGCAGCTGGTCTGATCAGACAGTAATGACCTTGATAGACCAATGGTTTGATTCAGTATAAGGCTGCTTGGTGCGTGTTTGTTTTCAGATGGTGAGCAAAAGCATGTTTGAGCAGGATTATTTGTGAGGAAGAAGTGTCTTCTTTTTTCCAGTGTCCGATTTCCTTTGAGGAGGTGGCTGTGCGCTTCACCAAGGCTGAGTGGGCGCTGCTGAATCCCTACCAGAGAGCTTTGTATAGGGAAGTCATGGTGGAGAATTATGAGAACGTGGCCTCTCTGGGTGAGGATCCCTTTTATTTTGATTTGGTAGATGTGGAAGTTGTGATTTTTTGCCCCCATTGCTACTTGGATTATTTATGCTATTTATATCAGTAGAAGAGAGCAAGAGTCCAGTAAAGATTTGACAATATTTCTTAAAGACTGAAACAAAAGACTTAGCACCTTAAAGACCTAACAAAATTTCGGACAGGGTATGAGCTTTTGTGAATTACAGCTCACCTCTTCAGATACATCTAGAATGTGAGTCCGTCTGTCCTTAAGTAGAGAAGAGTGAATTCAGACACCCAATGGCAATAGCATGTAAATGTCAGTAGCAGGTAAATAACATTAGCAGGGGTGATTGGATTAGGTGTGATATGCAGAGGGGTAGCAGGCATGGAGAAAACAGCATTGGTAATGAGGAATCCCCGGAATGAGCTATTTATAGTCCACATTCTCACTGAAACTCAAGGAAGATTAGAGAGTGTCAGTCAGTTCAATCAATAGGGTGAAGAGACAGCTAATAAACAACGTTCTAGGACTTGGACGGAAGGTCACCAAGGAGAAGACTGAAGTTGCTGTGCAGAGGAAAGCAATGGCAAACCATCTCTGCTCATCTCTTGGCTTGACAACCCCACAGTCTTGGGCTCACCATGAGCTGACTGCAACTTAATGGCACAAAATTATTATTATTATTTATAGGACTCGTTTAGCAGAAATCTGAAACAAGTCTTGAGTATTAAATATGACAGGTTAGGCAATGCAAGATATGGTATTACGTTTGTACAAATGTAATGCAGTGACAGCAAGATAACAAATAGCAACAAGTAGCTTGTATTAGTAGCGATGTCCATTCCCTGACCTGGACAGGCCAGGTTAGTTCAGTCTTGTCAGGTCTTGGAAGCTAAGTAGGGTTGACCCTGGTGAGTACTTGGATGGGAGGCCATTCATCTGCATGGGGGGAGGGCAGGGAATGGCGAACCATCTCTGGACATCTCTTGCCTTGAAAACCCTACTGGGTTGTCATAAGTCAGCTGTGACTTAATGGCACTTTCCACCACCAGTATTGTCCACCGCCCTGTTCCGTCTGTTGAAATGCGTTCCAGAATTGTTCTGTTACAACATAGCCTTATTTCTTTATTAAAATGTCCTCCCATCTGATGTGGAAGTGGGTGTCCCTGGACATACCTGGTTGGCCATGAAGTTTTCAGCCTGACCAATAGCATTTGTTGAATCCCAAACTCCCATTTCAACATGACAATTGTGCATCCCCTTGAAATGGGTGATGAATGTAATTGCCGTCTTTACAGTGTATCGGTTAGAACTGGCAATTGTATGTGTAGTCTGAAGAGGAGAAGACTGAGAGGTGACATGATAACCATCTTCAAATCCTTGAAGGGCTGTCACATAGAGGAGGGTGCCGAGTTGTTTTCTGTTGCCCTAGAAGGTCAGACCACAACCAGCGGGTTGAAATTAAATTAAAAGAGTTTCCATTTAGACATTAGGAACACTTTTCGAGCAGTTAGAGCAGTTCCTTAGTGGAACAGGCTTCCTCAGGAGGTGGTGGGAAGAGGTTAGATGGCCATCTGTCAGCAATGCTGATTCTATGACCTTAGGCAGGTCATGAGAGGGAAGGCATCTTGGCCATCTTCTGGGCATGGAGTAAGGGTCACTGTGTGTGTTGTGGGGGGAGTGGTTGTGAATTTCCTGCATTGTGCAGGGGGTTTAACGAGATGACCCTGGTGGTCCCTTCCAACTCGGATTCTATGATTCCATGACTGATAGTAATGTCACACTGCGTCATTCTCCTCCCTCTCCAATCCCTTTAATGAGTAAGCGGTTTAAGGGCTGAGCCCTATGGGTAAGGATTTTGTAGATCCTAAATATTCTTCCTCATCCCCATAAGGTGAGAAAGAACTAACAGTATATCAATAGTCAGCAGTTAGTATGTTAATAGTCAGATTTACAGGGTGTAGTTACCCCTCTAGCAGTAGACATGTCCAGTGCCACACTGGACTGCCTCTATTCTAGGATGGGAGTTACGGAGGCCTTATCTGGTTACTCGTTACATTTTCTGAATGTAGCTAGATAATTCCCCCATCCTTGACTGGGCGTTGATTAGTGCTACCTCCATGCAAATGTTTTGTGCAGCTTTGGCTTCCAAATCAGACAGTGTCCTCTAATCGGCCATTTTTCCAGGTTTCCTCCATCTTTGTCTGCCTACACCAGTCCCATTTTTCTTCCATCAGCCCTATGTGGCTCAGAGTGGCTTACAACATTTTACATATATAATTTAAACTATAATTAAATATATAATTTAAACTAAAACATTAGTTAAAATGGGATTCCTAACTGGCATGTCTAGCCAAGTTTCATGAACAGTAGCCCTACTTGAAGATGGAGTCTTTTAGGAGTCTGTGGCAATTTCTGTTACATCCTCACATGTTGGTGTTCAGAGCTGTGGGTGTTGAGAGCCATGTTGGTGACGAAAGCCAGCGTGGTGTAGTAGTTAAGAGCCATGTTGGTGTCAAGAGCCAGCGTGGTTTTGTGGTCAAGAATGGTGAACTCTTAAATGGGAGAACCAAGTTTGATTCCCCGCTCCTCCACATGAAGCCTGCTGGGCGATCTTGGGCCAGTGACAGTTCCCTCAGAACTCTCTCAGCCCCACCAACCTCACAAAGTGCCTGTTGTGGGGGAAGAGAGAAGGCAATTGTAAGGTGCTTTATAAATACATATATAATTTTTATTGTAAATATAGGCTTTGAGACTTATAGTAGAGAAAAGCAGGGTATGAAAACCGACTCTTCTTTCCTTCTTTCTCCTCCCCTTTTAGAAGGTGAACATAGAAAGGATGAGGTAGGAATGCTTGATTCTTTTGTCGTAACTATTCCCTTTGTTTCCTCCAAAGCAATTCCCAAGCTTGGCATCTCTTGGCTTCAGGAAAGCAAAGCACCATTTTCTCCAGACTCTGAAGATGAGGAGCAGTCGGCAGGTGGGTGCTGAGATAGGTGCTGGATGCCTTGGTTGGCTGGGGATGGAGGGGTTTCCATGGAGGGCAGCTAGATGTTTTGAATAGCCACAATCCTTCAGGCTGGGAGCTCATGTACCCAGGGATACTTCCCACAGTTTCACTGACCTTTCCTTCCTCATAAAAGTTCACATGGGATGGGAAGGCTGAAACAGTCCTGTTCCTCCATGTTGATCTAGATTTGTGAGTCTTGGATCTTGACCTTGATTCCATCGCCTGGAAGTGTTGATAGGTCTGAGGAAAGATGAGGAGTAGCTGCAGGGTGGGGAGATCTACTGATTGGCAAGGAAATAAGCCGTTATAACCATAAAGAAGAATATATGCACAATGATACACTTTTGCGTAGCAGTGTGTGTGAATAAGATCGTGCGGTACAGGCAGGCTGTAAACTAAAGTGAGCAGCCTGTGTGATGCAGCAGCAAAAACAATGGCTAATCTGATTTTGGAGCGTATCAACAGAGGCATAATCTCCAGATTGACAGATGTTATAGTTCCACTGTACACTGCATTGGTCAGGTCACACCTGGCGTACTGTTTGCAGTTCTGGGGGCCTCAGTTCAAAAAGGATGTGGACGGAATGGAGCGGATGCACAGAGAGCGATGAGAATGACCAGGGGCCTGGAGACCCAGCCCGACGAGGAAAGGCTGAGGGACTTGGGGATTTTCACTCTGGAGAAGAGGAGGTTAAGGGGAGACATGAAAGGCTGTCACTGAGGGCACGGGCTGTTCTTCTTGGCAGCAGAGGATCGGGCTTGCAATAATGGGCTGAAATTATTTATTTATTCGATTCGCTTTCTTGCCCAAGGCTGGCCTCAGGGCGGGTCACATCATTTAAAATACACATCAACCATCAAAATTTAAAACAATAAAATAATTACATTTCAGCTAAAACTAAGCAAATCTCAAGAGGGTGCACCAATTTCTACCGCTTTGACCAAATAGACAGGCAGCTCACCCCCTCAAATGGATTCTAGCATAAAGTACCGAAAAGGGTGGGGGTAACAGGGAACCCGGTGGAAAGGTATTGGCTGGACGCACGGTGTCACTGAAGTTAAGCCACGATCATTTTGTGACCGGCTCTGCCTCCTGTGGCAGCCATTTTGTGGCAGCCATTTTGTTGCTGCGCCCACCATACTGTGTCAGGATTCCAGATGTCCCACAGGCTCAAAAAAATGTAATCAGCATATGGATTAGAGTCACAAAACCCCAGGCAACCTTGCTCCAGGAATTCTGTGTGAATATTAAAGAAATTTAATTTAACACAATTTGTACCCCACCTTTTTGCCTTCATAATAGCCACCAAAGCGGCTATCAAATTTATTGTTATATTTATTTATTTGTGATTTATTTATTACATTAAACCGTATTAAATAAGATTTCATCTTAAAAACCATTAAAATGAGCAAAGACACATTATTAAAACAATTGAAACCAGAGCTCAAATAAGAAAGACTCATTAAGGGAAGGTTAAACCAAACTAAAAAGTCTTCACTCCCTTCATCAGAAGATGGTAATCAGAGGGGGCAGGAGTATCTCCTTAGGAAGGGGGTTTCAGAGTTCCAGTGCCACAATCAAGAAGACCCTTTCCTGGATCGCCACCACCTCATTTCAGAAGGCAGGGCGCTTGAAACAGAGCCTCTGAAGATGAACATCATAGTCAGGTAGGTTCATAAGGCAGTAGGTCGCTATTCAGGTTTGTTGGTCCCAAACCATACAGTACTTTAAAGATCAGCACCAGCCTTTGTGTAATTCATAGAATCATAGATGTGGAAGGGGCTCTACAGGCTATCTAGCCCAACCCCCTGCTTAATCAGCCTAGAGCATCCCTGACAAGTGTGTGTCCAGGTTCTGCTTGAAGACAGCCAGAAAGGGGCACTGCACCACCTTGCTAGACATCCCATTCCACTGCTGACTCTTATTGTGAAAAAAATAATAGTTCCTAATATCCAGCTGTTTCCCCGTCGTAATTTATACCCATTGTTGTGAGTCCTATCCTCTGCTGCCAACAGGAACAGCTCACTGCCCTCTTCTAAGTGACAGCCTTTCATAGAATCATAGAGCTGGAAGGGACCACCAGGGTTATCTAATCCAACCCCCTGCACAATGCAGGAAATTAACAACTACCTCCCCCCCCATCCCCAGTTACCCCAAACCTCCCCCCGCCATGCAGGATCCCACAATCAAAGCACTCCCGACAGATGGCCATCCAGCCTCTGCTTAAAGACCTCCAAAGACGGGGGGACTCCACCTCCCTCCGAGGCAGTGCATTCCACCATCGAACAACCCTCACTGTCAGAAAGTTCTTCCTAATTTTTAGGTGGAATCGCTTTTCTGTTAGTTTAAATCCATTACTCCGTGTCCTAGTCTGTGGAGTAACAAAGAACAAGCTAGTTCCCTCATCAACATGACATCCCTTCAAATATGTTAACGTGGCTATCATGTCTCCCCTCAAACTTCTCTTCTCCAAATACACAGAGAGAGCAATCATACCCTTGCTCAACTTCTCCCGACTGAACATTCCCAAGTCCCTCTGCCTTTTCTCGTAGGGCTTGGTCTCCAGGCCCCTGATCAATCCCATCGCTCTGCTCTGCACCTGCTCCATTCTGTCCAATCCGTTTTGAAGTGAGGCCTCCAGAACTGCACACAGTACTCCAGGTGTGGCCTGACTAATGCAGTGTACAGCGGAACTATGACATGTTGCGATTTGGATGTTATGCCTCTGTTGATACCCTCCAAGATCACATTAGCTTTTTTTGCTGCTGCATCACACGGGCTGCTCATATTTAGCATGCAGTCCATCCGTTTTATATTATATTAGTTTTATTTCTAGCTGTTTCTTTGTTTTGTTTTCCTATTGTTAATAACAATAAAGATAATGTTTATTTTTTACTGTTATAGAACACACAGGCAAAGCCAATTAATCATATTTTTTAAATTAAAATACAAACATACTTAAAACAATGACTAATTTTTTTTTAATACAACAAGCTTTACAGATGCCAAAGAATTCACAGACTCCCCCAAATGATTAAATGATTAATTAGGAAATAACCTTTTTTCCAGTGAGCCCCCACTTTAGTAAACATCAGGGAACCTGTTAATGGAGAAGCGCTTCAGAGATCTGTGGTAAACCTGATGATCCTTAGTTGTCCTGAGCCTGCAGAGGAGGAAGAAGGGGGAGTTAAAACTATGTGGGTTTTTCTCTCTAGACTTCCAGCCCTGGCTATTTTTCCTGCCTTCCTCCCAAAGCCCATCATGCCCATATTTATTGAGTTCTAAATTGGATTGCAGTCACTGTTTGCATTCTCTCATTACCGCCAGAGGACTGTAATTCCAGCAACTTCTGAGCATGCTCCAACATGATCTGGCAGTTTTCAAGCAGCGGCTGGACAAACACTTGTCAGCGATGCTTTAGGCTGATCTTGCATTGAACAGGGGGATTGGACGAGATGGCCTGTATGGCCCCTTCCAACTCTATGATTCTAGGCTGAATAATCCTAAATGGCACTGTTTTCTCTTCATCGGTTTAGATGATAACCCCATACGACAATAATAGCCCCAAATAGCTCCAATGATTTATTCCCTTCGAAATGAACCTGTAGACGGGAAACCCACCCAAAGGGCTGCAGATTCACTTTTCCATGCCAAGCTTTGAAGAGCCCAGAATTGTATCCTTTTCTCCCAGTGATTGCAATAATTGTTCACTGGCCTCCTAACAGTCAGCAGAAACATCCTGGCACGTCTTTGGACCATTCTCTGTAGGGAAAGTTGACAACTATTTCCAAGTCTTCATCATTGAGATCTCTCTTCTGTTTGGAAAGCAGAGAGGATCCCATTTCCTGCCACAGCTCTCCGAAAATAGCCTGTTATCAAATGGCTGCAAGGTGTCCTCCAGCGATGCTGGTGAGAAGAACGAGAAGCGTGAGTTTCATACCCCACTTTTTCTCTACCTTTAAGGAGTTTCAAAGTGGCTTACAATGGCCTTCCCGTCCTCTCCCCACAACAGACACCTTGTGAGGTAGGCAAGGCTGAGAAAGTTCAGAGAGAACCGTGATTGGCCCAAGGTCACTAGAATAATTTTACAATTTATTAAACTGTAGGGCCTTACATGAAAACTTTGAATAAGGTATTGAATAATATCAGAGGATAAACATTTTTCTCTCCTTTTTTAAAATAAATTAATATATAAAGCACACATACCCTCTCCCCCCCTTTTTGTTGTTGTGTGCAAGTGTGTGTTTATTTTGTTTTTCTTTACAATAACGTGATGGTATCACCTTTTTTTATTGGATATGAACTTACTAAATGGTTCTTTTGTTTGTGTCATTGTAAAGTTGATTTTTTTGTTCTGTATGTGTGTATATATAAAATGATTTTTAAACAACGCTCCAAAGTACAGAATACAAGATTTGTTTAGTTAAGCACGCAGGTGTAACAGAGAACAGAACCTTGCAGAGGATGAGGACTTTGAATTAAGTAATCAGTTCTTGCTTGATACAATTTTTATGATGAGCCAAATTTAACTTTGGAAGTCTCTGGCATTTGCTAGACTGGCAATGTGGTCCTCTTGTTTAACGAAACAAACTGGACATCGCAGAAACCAGGACTCAGCTTGCAAAAGACAGCCCTTCTACAAGGTGATAAGAGCCCTGGAAATCTTGTCCTAGGAAACCGACCTTCCCTCTGCCAACTTCCACTAATAACAACCCAGAGCTGGCAATAACCCCTTTTTAATGACCAAACGAGTTACAAAATAGCAAACTTGTGGAATATCAGGTGAAGCGGGTTGCGCTGTTCTAATGACTAGACTCTTAGAATGGACCACTTCCTGAGAAGTGATACGTTATCTTAATCAGCCAGTCACATACTTAGCGGGACTCAACGACTTTACTCACTTTTAAAAGCAAGTCTTTTTATTGTTATACTTCCAGTAAATACGCGTAAATGCAAGTTACAAAGTCTTTATGTTCAGTAACAATGTCTTTAACAATGTCTGTATATGCAGCAACAATGTATGTAACAATGTATACTGTTAAGCAAGCAAGTTCTACATACGATTCAAAATCTTAATCCAATATTTCAAATATAACAGTCAAAAACCACTGATTTAGGTTAAAGTATCTAATTCACACTCTAGAATAATATATTAGTAATACCAATCAGCCTTTTTTGAGACTTTCTAAGAGAGAAGTCTGAGCTACTAGCCTTTCTGTGTCTGTATTTATACATTTTCAATCACCTTGTAGCTGTTAGGTGATGTCAAGGCATGTGATACCCTTTCTGTAGCCAGGTGTCACTGTCCTTATATCTAGAAGCTAAAGGTTAGTGAAGGATTGGGCTATCCTTCAATCCATTGTCCTTTGCTATGACTTTGTATGGCTTTCTCCTTACTGGAGCCTTTGCTGCTAATTATAAACAATCATTAAAAATCTGTTATAAGCTTTATACTTACGCTATATTTTCAGTATTAATATCATCCTCTTCCACAGAACAAGACCTTTCATTTGATACCATTCATTAAATTCTAAGTCCCAGCATTCTTATTTAATTCACAAAATACTATATTGTTTACATTTCAACTTTGTATCACAGAAGCTTCTCTGTAAATAGTCAGCTAGCTTATCTACAAGTCTTTGACATTGCAGCTGTAACTGTGAAGGTCTATGAAGGCTCTGCGAAGGGTTCTCTCTGTGTTAGAAAGATGTTTACACTATCTCTATCCAGAGGACATATCAGATGTCACACTGTCTGGAGGGCATCTTTACTGAGCATGTCTCTAGCAAGGACAAGTCATTTGAATGTTACTGCAGCCTCTATTTGAATGTGAAAGACAGAAGCCTTTTGCTTTTAACTTTCTGTCTGTTCTGTTAAAAGGAATATTAAGTTCTTCATGTATGCAATGTGTGTATGTAATGTTAAAGTCTGTATGCATTGTTTGTAGTTGTGTTATTGTCTGAATGATTCTGCATATGTACAACCTTTATGTTATGTTCATGTGCTCTAATATATATATATTTATTAGGTCTATAACCGCAGTCTTGGACCAAGGGAGGAGGGAGGGGAGGGAGGAAACACGGGGAGGATAGAGAACTTAGTACATAGTAAACATAGTAAAGGTAAAACAGTCTTAAATTAACAGAGCTAAAAACTAGGCGTCAGCCCAATAAGTAAAATTCCTATCTAAAATAAACCGGGGGCGGAGCGAACTGACTAAAAGTTGCCAGAGGTAGGCGTAGAAAGTTCATTCTTTTTAAATGTAGCCACTCTGGCCAAGAAACGAGCAACATTCGATGTGGCTGCACCAATAGTTGAGTCGCCAAGCAAAAAAGGCAACAGCCAGGCATGTAAAGGGAGGTTCAACCTGGTGAGAATTGGAGCAATAAGAGTATTCCTACCTTGACCCCAGTGAGGACAGCGGAGCATCAGATGGTCCAACGTTTCAATTTCGCCCGTGTTACATGGGCAGAGACGATCCGGAACAGGTATCCTGGTATATCTGCCTAACATGACCATGGTTGGAAAGGCATTTAAACGAGCTAAAAGAAGAGCCCGGCGATGTGAGAAGATTGAAACCGTGGAGTGGAACTCTGGGAGCGTCTCTGGTGGGGGGAGTCCCAGAACCAAACCGGAGCAAGTACATCTGGCCCTCCCAACCGTACTGGCCCAGTCTAACTCCTTCAATCTCTTCAAGATTGCCACTAAATGAGATGGAACCAGGTTGTCAGAGGGAGTAGAGATTGGGAGTCCCAGTACTTTTAGTTTTTCCGCTAACAAATTCAGCCAGGGGTTAGGGGCTGGATCCTTAAGTCTGCCGTTTTCTACCCCGTCTCTTGCCCTAGCAGCGGGCTGCGCAGAGCAGAGGACCAGGAAAGGCTGAGGGAGGTGGCCGGCTGCGGCCTTGTCTCTCTCCTGTTTGGGGTGCTGGAGAATGGGTGATTTAGGGAGGAATCCTGAGCAGGTGGTCTTAGTAATAGGACGCGGGTTGAAGGTGGTGGTCCCATTTCGACGCAGAGACATTTTTTTCCTTCGCAGTTGTTGGTGCTTTTATATGTAATGCTCTTTCGAAATAAAAATACACAGAAAAAGAGAACTGAAACAAAACATAACCTGCCTGGAAGGAGTTATATGCCATCCCTTCCATACTTTCTCTTTTGTGGTGGGTTGATGTCCTTTTTATATGTTTCAATAAAAGAGATGAGGAGTGTGTATCTCTACCATATCAAAAGTGCTCTAATATGTCAAAGCCCGTGACACAGGCAGGTGTCATTATTAAATGAAACTAGCAAAGGTGGGCGTTGGTTTTTTTTTAAAGCAATGTGAGATATGTCACGGTAATTTCAGAAATAAAGCAAACTTTTCTTTAATGGCTCATGCAACTGTATGTATGGAAGGAGAGCCTGTGGTGTCAGGGTGTGGAAGGGCCGCCTGTGCTACAAGTCTGTAATGGGGTTGCCGACTCTGGGTTGGGAAAGACCTGGAGAGTTTGGGGGGTGGATCCTAGGGAGGCAAGGGACTTCAGTTGGTATAATGTCACCTTCCAATGCACCCATGTTCTCCAAGGGAACCGATCTCTGTCGTCTGGAGCCCAGTTGTAATTTGGGAGATCTCCAGCCCTACTAGCAAGCCCGAAAAAATAGAATGTCCCCCACTGTCCCCTCTTGCATTTCCCCTTTCCCCCTCGTTTTCTTGCAACTCCCTTCCTGCCCAAATGCATTTTAAACTCATCAGGTTTTTGCAGCAACAGGAGAGAGTGCTGCTTTTGCTGCTGCTAGCCTGCTTGGGAAAATCCCAGGCTCCTTTCCCACGGTGTTGGCAAGGCAGGAATGTCTCCGCGACTCCTGACTGGCTCCCTTTCCCGGAAGGCAGCTTCCCAGCCCAGGGGAAAGCCCTACTTGGCCTAATCCTTCCTCAGAGGCAGAACTTTTGAGTTGGGTGCTCTGATGGTTAAACCAGGTGAGTTCAAAGTGCCTAGAGAGGAAGGGAATGGGGGACGGGGGCGAGGGGGGTTGTTAATTGCAGGCACCCCTTCCTGCTCCAGCCCCTTTCTCATTCTGCAAATACCTGGGAGCGGGAGCTTTGGAGGTTGCAGTTAGAAAGCCTGTTTGGAGACACAGAGTTTTAAGGTGCAATGGGGTGGGAGAGGTGGGGGTGTCTTTCTTAGGGGGAGCAGAAATTAAAGCGAGAGAGAGAGAGAAATGGGGCGGTGGAGGATGAAATCGAGTGCAATCTGATGAAAAAACTGCATGGCATGTGTGTTTGCATAATATAGCTTTGTTTGGAAAATTAGCTGATCAGATTAGATCAGCAAAAAATCAAGAGTGCGGATCTTTTTTATGGTGTTTGAAATCTGTACATATTTTCTTGGCAGTCTAAAATAAATCTTTCCCCCATTCTTTATTTAGTCCCAGGAATTTAGGAAAAGAGGTGACTTCATATATCAATAATGTGTTTGCAGCTGCAAATAACTGACCGTTTTACGTATTAGTAACTGCAAACATTTTAATTTCTTTTTTTCTTATTTTGTTAAAAATTGTGATCTGTCATTGTTGGATGTTTCCTTCTTTTGTTGCATTTTGTTAATGTATGGTTATGTGTATCTGTTGTGTGACTTATTATTTTCATTTTCACTGGGACCAAAGACAAATTACAAGCATGACCAAAAAAACATTTCCCCAATTAGTAAATGGATTACAGCATTCAATGGTGTCAGGAAATCATCGAACAAATTACAAGATATGATAATGTTTGAATTTAAAAACAAAGGTTCCTAGTAAATTGGTTCTTGTAGGCTATCTGGGTTGTGTGACCGTGGTCCTGGTATTTTCTTTCCTGACGTTTCGCCACCAGCTGTGGCAGGCATCTTCAGAGGAGTAACACTGAAGGACAGTGTCTCTCTGTGTTACTTCAGTGTCCTTCAGTGTTACTCCTCTGAAGATGCCTGCCACAGATACCAAGACCACAGTCACACAACCCGGATAGCCTACAAGAACAATGAACTCTGACCGTGAAAGCCTTCGATAATATTCCTAGTAAAATTTTAAATTTATCTTGTATATGATTGTACGTCATTGTATTGAAGATTGTAAGCCACCTGAGCCCGTCTTTGGCTGGGAAATGACGGAGTATAAATCTAATGAAATAATAAACAAAAATCATGCAGCTATGAATAATAACATAAGTTATATGAAGTTGCTCTGGACAGGAGGGTATGGCAACAGACCCCCATGTCCAGTTTTATGCAGCTCTTCCAACGGGATTTATTCCCTTCCCATCCACATGGAACCAGAAAGAGAATGTTTTATCTCAAAAGGGCTATGGATCTTGTTTCTTCAAGGAATGAATGGCAAAGCTTGCTCTTGGGGGAGTGCTTGTAAGAAGAATTTGAAAGGGTTGCTCCATGCAAAAGGAGCCTGAGGACATAGTGGGGTTCTTGTCCATTCTATTGCTGTGCAGTTAAGGGGAATTTTGGCAGGTGCTACTTCTCTTCATCCTCTGGGATCCAGCCAAAATGTCTATGCAAGGAATACAAGATCCAAATCCAAATCCTCCAAATCCTGTTCTACTTGTCAGATTGCAAAGTGTAAACAAATAAAGATGAATTTGTCTCCCTCACAGGACGTGGAAGAGCTTTAGAGCCAGGTTCCAGATCGTCTCTTCTTTGGGGCAGAGTGGAAACACTTAAGATGCAGCCAGCTCAGGTAAGGGATGAATATCATGAACAGCTTGGTGCTTCCTTTGAATGCAGGGCTGGAAGGGAACCATTTCTTGGTATTTTGTAATTTGCAGCCTTCTTCTCTTGGTAAGTTGCATTAGATTTCTCCATAGAGAAAAGGGGCCTAAAAATGCTGAAATTATAAATTTATAAAATTAATTTTCACTGCTTTCTGATAACAGCAAGGTAATGCAGCAGCCTGTTCAGGAGGCTGTGCAGTTCACTGATCTGCCATGAATCAAAAGGTGGGACTCCCCAGGCAGGTTTTATTGTTTTTCTATGGCAGGGATGTCAAACATATGGCCTGCAGCCGGATCCAGCCCATGAGCCAGCCAAGGCAGCAACGCCTCCTCCAGTCCTGATCTGGGTAGATGAGGCATGGCCCAGCCCAACCAAGTGACATTTATGTCATATCCGGCCCTTGTAACAAATGAGTTTGACACCCCTGTTCAATGGTGTGTCAAGTATTCTCTAAAGGTAGAACTCCCCCCTTGGGGTACCAAGAACTTTCCATGAAGGATCTAGAGGAGGAAGGTCAGTGGCTCGGTGGTAGAGCGCCTGCTTGGAGAGGCACTGCCAGTCAGAGCAGACAATATTGACTTTGATGGACCAACCGTCACTGCGTTTAAAATGGTGTAACTGCTTGCGAGGACCCTGCAAGGGTCTGACTCAGTAGACAGCATTTTCAGGTACCATATATACTCATGTATAAGCCGACCCGAGTATAAGCCGAGGCACCTAATTTCACCCCAAAAAATGGGGAAAAATGATTGACTTGAGTATAAGCCGAGGGTGGGAAATGCAGCAGCTACTGGTGAATGTCAAAATAAAAATAGATACCAATAAAATCACATTACTTGAGGCATCAGTAGGTTAAATGTTTTTGAATATTTATTTCAAAGAAAAACAGTAAACTAGCTCTGTAAGTGCAAAAGAGGGTCAACAAAAACAATATGGTATCAACAATAACGTTAAAAGTGCAAAAACCTTAGCTCAATCAGCAACCAAGCTAAAACACAAGAGTTAAAATCCCTCAAAACTGGATTCCTCCTCATCATCTGTATGTCCAAACAGAGCTTCAGCTGGTGTGAGGGTATCAGCATAGACATTGTCATAATCTCTGAGTTCGCAGTCATCACCATCACTGCTGTCGTCCTCATACAAAGCGCAGTCTTCACTGCCATCCATAGCATTACTAATGCAACATTTCTTGAAGGCGCGTTGGACTATGTCCTCTGGAATCTCTTCCCATGCATCACAAACCCACTTTGCTATCAATTCTATGTCGGGCTTCATCAGATTTCCAACTTTTTTCAGTCGGGCTTGACCAGATGACATTCATTCATGCCGCATCTTTTGCACACGGTCCTTGAAAGGTTTATTTAAACACACATCTAGGGGCTGCAATACAGATGTAAGCCCACCTGGAATAACGGGCAAAGTAACTTGAGAAGACTTTGCCAATTTTTTTTATGTCATCAGATGTGTGGCCTCTGAACATATCCCAAACTAGGAGTGATGGTTTTTTCTTTAAGGCTGCTCCTGGTCGTCCGTTCCAAATTTCTTCCAGCCATTTTTTTGTTCTGTCTTCATCCATCCAGCCTTTAATATGTGCTCGCACTGTAATTCGTGATGGGAATTTGACCTTTTTAGGCAAGGTCTTTCTTTTGCAAATAATGACAGGGCGCAAGTTAGTTCCATTAGCTAAACATGACAGAACGACTGTGAAATGGTTTTTTTAATTTCCTGTGGTTCTGAGTAAAATACCAGTAGTTTTTTCTCCCAAACTTGCCACAGTTCTGTTGCTTGGAAGATCAAAGTTCTGTTGCTTGGAAGATATGTTTCATCCATATTCCCAATATCTCCCAGATCATAGTTATGGAGCCTTCTTTGTTTTATGATGAATTTCTGGAATGACATCACTTTTTCCTCAAGGTCTTTTGGCAACTTCTGTGAAATCTTTGTTCTTTGCCGCAAACATAGGTCAAACCTATTCATGAAGCGGGTACACCATCCTGCTGACGCAACAAAATTTTCAATGCCTGGTGCTTTTAATTTGTTGTCTTTAGCCATTTGAAGGGAACGTAAGCGAATTCCCATGCGTGTCACGCAGTAACCATTTTGACAACGCTCCATAACCCAGTTATGCAATTCAGTCTCTGGAGCCCCATATGAAGTTGTTGAACCACGTCGAGCTTTTTTTGCCTTTGGAATCTTTTCCAAGTCAGCTTTCATTTTCCGCCACAACACAAAATTCCCTACTTGCAATACTGTTATTGCTTTCTTCTGCTCTTGCCACAACCTTAAGTTTGAAACCAGCTTCATATGACCTGCATTTTTGTTTTGGTCCAGGATTACCGGTAGAAGTACTGGGCTCCATTTGTAAGAGGAGAAGAAAAAGTTCTAAAAGTAAACAGGGAAATTAGAGGAGAGTCAGTAAAAGAGTTTGCTACCAGCATCCAAATGCCAATAATTCTTGTTCCAGATGACTAGAGAACAGAATGACTTTCATGTTGCACTTGAGCATTTGGCTGTCTTGTTCTTTAAGGCAGTTCCTCAACTGTTATTCTGACAATTATGGCGATGCTAAACAGAATACTAGAACTACGGTACTTCTCTTAAGATTTTCAGGGACCCAATAATGGAACAAAACATTTATGGTTTGCCTTTTTAAAAATCACCACAAGATTGAGAGCAAGCCTGGTGTGGTGGTTAAGAGTGGTGGACTCTAATCTGGAGAGCCAGGTTTGATTCCCTGCTCCTCCACATGAGCAGCAGACTCAGATCTGGTGAGCCAGGTTGGTTTCCCCACTCCTACACGTGAAGCCTGCTGGGTGACTTTGGGCTAGTCACAGTTCTCTCCGAACTCTCTCAGCCTCACCCACCTCCCAGGGTGTATGTTATGGGGAGAAGAAGGGGAAAAGATTGTAAGCCAGGTTGATTCTCCTATGGTTTGCCTTTTTAAAAATCACCACAACACTGATAGCAAGCGTGGTGTGGTGGTTAAGAGTGATGGACTCTAATCTGGAGAGCTAGGTTTGATTCCCTTCTCCTCCACATGAGCAGCAGACTCAGATCTGGTGAGCCAGGTTGGTTTCCCCACTCCTACACGTGAAGCCTGCTGGGTGACTTTGGGCTAGTCACAGTTCTCTCCAAACACTCTCAGTCTCACCTACCTCCCAGGGTGATGTTATGGGGAGAAGAAGGGGAAAAGATTGTAAGCCAGGTTGATTTTCTTTAAAAGGTGCGAAGGAGAAGCTGGGGAAGGGGCGATGGTAGCCAGCATGGAGGAGGAGCCGAAACAGCTGCGGCCGGGGAAGGGGTGGTGGTGGCCAGCACGGAGGAGGAGCCAAAGGAGCTGCGGCCGGGGAAGGGCCGGCATCGGCCAGCGTGGAGGAGGAGGGTGAAGGAGCCACCTGACTTCTTGCTGCTCGAGAGCAGCAAGCACCAAGAACAACGCAGGCAGGCCTAGCCGCACCCGCCCGGCCACGCCGCCTGGGCAGGCCGCGCTGCTCACGGGGCCGCCTCCACACCGCCCGCCGGAGCTATATTCCCCTCAGCTATATTCCCACCAGCTTCCAAACCATCTCTGGTTGGGACTAATGTAGGGGGAGGGGGGCTTCTCATTTATATGGGAACATAAAGTCCTGAAGCAGAAAGGAGCCTCCGCTGCCAGCCCCCCCCCCCCGCCCTTCGAGGCTCCAAGCAGCCTGCAGAATCTGTGTCAGGAAACAGGTGGGCTGGATCCTGCTTGGGGAGGGGGGGCTTCAAAGGAGTGGGCCACAATTCCTCTTGCCAGGGGTAATTCAAGGCTGGGGGGGGGGAAGTCTGCCCCTTCCCCAAATGCTTCTGGTCTCCTCCAGCAATCCCTTCTCCTTCCTCTCCCACCCCCCCAAGCAAATGCAAAGCCCGTCTTGCACGGAGAGAGGGAGGGGCGTCTGTGCTTTGCAGCCCCCACAGAGGACCGACATTTGGGCGGAGGGTTGCCTCGGCTCACTGTTTCTGCCCCACAGAAGGTCAGCGAGCCTAAAATCCTAGAGAGGCCACTTCCGGTCCACCCGTGGGAAAGCAACCTTCGTTGGTCTGAGGCGCAAAAACAGCCGCTCCTTCCGAGTGAGTCAAGGGGGGACTCCAGGGTTGGAAATGTGGGGTGGGTGGAAGGGAAGTGCGGTCAGAGGCAGGCGGGCCCCGATCTGGGAGGGAGGCCCCCCACCGAACTGCCCCCTCCCCCACCGAACTGCCCCCTCCGGCTCTCCTCTTCCTTCCCACCTCTCTGCATAAGGCTGGAAGGGCGGAGATGTCGGAGCCGCGGCGGCGGCCAGCATGGAGGAGGAGGAGGCCGAAGGAGCCACAGCCAGGGAAGGAACGGCGGCGGTGGCTCCTTCGGCCTCTTCCTCCGCGCTGGCCACCGTTGCTACTTCCCTGGCCGCGACTCCGGCAGGTGGCGTGGAGGCGGCCCTGCGAGTGGCGCGGCCTGCCCAGACGGCGTGGCCGGGCGGGTGCGGCGAGGCCTGCCTGCGTTGTTCTTGGTGCTTGCTGCTCTCGAACAGCAAGAAGTCGGGTGGTGGGTCACTGCTGCTGCCGCCGCGGGACATGCTGGGAGAGGAGAGAAGGGGAGGAGGAGGTAAGTTTCCTGAAATCCCCCCTTAGTGGTGCCTCTCCCCCGGGTGACTCGCATATAAGCCAATGGCAAATTTTTCACCCCTTTTTTGGGGTTGAAAAACTCGGCTTATACTCGAGTATATACGGTATTCCTCTTTCAATATCCACAGTTGCTTGAGAAAGGGCTGTGGCTCAGCGGTGGAGGATCTGGTTGGCAACCAGAAAGTCCCCGGTTCAATTCCCGGCATGCATTTGTGGAGAGCTGCAGCTGGTCTGATCAGACAGTAATGACCTTGATAGACCAATGGTCTGATTCGGTATAAGGCTGCTTCGTGGTGGTTGTTTTCAGATGGTGAGCAAACGCATGTTTGAGCAGGATTATTTGTGAGGCAGAAGTGTCTTCTTTTTTCCAGTGTCCGGTTTCCTTTGAGGAAGTGGCTGTGCGCTTCACCAAGGCTGAGTGGGCGCTGCTGAATCCCGACCAGAGAGCTTTGTATAGGGAAGTCATGGTGGAGAATTACGAGAATGTGGCGTCTCTGGGTGAGGATCCCTTTTATCGTGATTTGGTAGATGTGAAAGATGTGATTTTTTTGCCCCCATTGCTACTTTGATTATTTATGCTTTGATTATTTATGATTTGATTTGATTTGATCTAGAAGAGAGTAGAAGAGAGCAAGAGTCCAGTAAAGATTTGACAATATTTCTTAAAGACTTAAAGAAAAGACAGGGTATGAGCTTTCGTGAATTACAGCTCACCTCTTCAGATACAGCTAGAATGTGAGTCCGTCTGTCCTTAAGTAGGGAAGAGTGCATTCAGACACCCAATGGCAATAGCGTGTAAATGTTAGTAGCAGGTAAATGACATTAGCAGGGGTGATTGGATTAGGTGTGATATGCAGAGGGGTAGCAGGCATGGAGAAATCAGCATTGGTAATGAGGAATCCCCGGAATGAGCTATTTATAGTCCACATTCTCACTGAAACTCAAGGAAGATTAGAGAGTGTAAGTAAGTTCAATCAATAGGGTGAAGAAACAGCTAATAAACAACGTTATAGGACTTGGATGGAAGGTCACCAAGGAGAAGACTGAGGTTGCTGTGCAGAGGAAAGCAATAGCAAACCACCTCTGCTCATCTCTTGGCTTGACAACCCGACTGTCTTGGGCTCGCCATGAGCTGATTGTAACTTAATGGCACAAAATTATTATTATTATTATTATTATTATTATTATTATTATTATTATTATTATTATTATGTGTGTTAAGTGCCGTCAAGTCACTTCCGACTCATGGCGACCCTATGAATGAAAGTCCTCCAAAATGTCCTATCTTTGACATCCTTGCTCAGATCTTGCAACCTGAAGGCTGTGGCTTCCTTTATTGAGTCAATCCATCTCTTGTTGGGTCTTCCTCTTTTTCTGCTGCCCTCAACTTTTCCTAACATGGCTGCCTTTTCCAGTGACTCTTGTCGTCTCATGACATGACCAAAATACAATAGCCTCAGTTTAGTCATTTTAGCTTCTAGGGTCACTTCAGGCTTGATTTGATCTATAACCCATTGATTGGTTTTTTTTGGCAGTCCACGGAATCCCTAACACTCTCCTCCAACACCACATTTCAAAGGAATCCATTTTCTTCCTATCAGCTTTCTTCACTGTCCAGCTTTCACACCCATACATAGTAATAGGGCAGGGATGGGGAACCTCAGGCCCGGGGGCCGTATGCGGTCCCCGAGGACATTTTTTGTGGCCCTCAGGAGCTCCAGGGCCCTGCCCCGGAGGCGGGGCGCAGGGTGGCCCTCCCTGAGGGTGTTCCTGGGGCCGCGCCTTACAGGGGTACTGCGGTACCCTTTGGACCTCCTTTCGCCAACTGTCGGCTGTCGGTCTGCGAGAGGAGAGGGGAGGGAGAGGGATGCTTCCCCCAAGGCTGCCCCCTACAGCCACAGCATGCAGGAATGCAGCGGCACATTGTAAGCCCCTCTCGCTGCCTGTTGGCTGTTGAGCTGCAAGAGGGAGGGGGGGAAAGAGGCCGGCGGCTCCCAGCGGCAGAGCATGCATGTGGGAGTCGATCGGGCTTCCGGGGGGGGGGGCTTTTGTGGACTCTGGGGGGGGGAGGGCATGAAGACTGGGGCCCAGTCGCGTGGGGCCAGTGTGCGCAGGTGTGTGTGGGTGGGAAGGCTTTTCTCTCTTCCTCTTTTTCTGTCACTCTTTCTCCTTTCTCTCCCTCTCTTTCTGTCTCTTTCTTTGTCTCCCTCCGTCCTTTTCTTTCTTTCTCTCCATTTCTTTCTCCCTTTCTCTCTCTTTCTCCCTCCCTTCCTTTTCCTTTTTCTGTTTTCCTTCCTTCCTTGCCGATCGACTGTGGGCTGTGCCCCCATGGCACCTCGTTTGCTCGGGCCCACCACTGGCTGCCCTCCCACCTGTGTGGCCTCCCCTGGGGTTGCCAACCTCCAGGTGGTGGCTGGAGACCTGGCAACCCTAGCCTCTCCCCCCCCACCAGGAGATCTACACCTGGTATGGCCCCTGAATGATGTCATAAATGTGCAAATGGCCCTTGGCAGGAAAAACGTTCCCCACCCCTGTAATAGGGAATACGATGGCATGAATTAATCTAGTCTTGGTGGCCAGTGACACATCCTTACACTTCAAAATATTTTCTAGCTTCCAGCTAATAAACAGTGATCTAGAACTTGGACGGAAGGTCACCAAGGAGAAGACTGAGGTTGCTGTGCAGAGGAATGCAATGGCAAACCACCTCTGCTCATCTCTTGGCTTGACAACCCCACGGTCTTGGGCTCGCCATGAGATGATTGCAACTTAATGGCACAAAATTATTATTATTATTTATAGGACTGGTTTAGCAGAAATCTGAAACAAGTCTTGAGTATTAAATATGACATGTTAGGCAATGTGCGCTACGGTAGGGGAGGGGGAGAGGGGAGGGGAGGGGAGGTGGGGAACTTGCCATTGTTGCTGCCGCCGTGACTGCCACCGCCGCCGGGCCCGGCCAGCTTCCCCCGGCCTGCTGCGGACAGCAGGGGCCGCAGGAAGGCTGCGCGCCGGCGGCGCCGGGACAGCTTCCCACAGCCAGCAGCGGCCTCCTGCAGGTGCAGGAAGGCCGCGTGCTGCCGCGCCAGGCAAGCCTCCCTTGGCCCGCTGCAGCCGGCGGGGGCCCCAGGAAGGCTGCGCGCCGCCGCTGCTGGGCCCGGCAAGCCTCCCCCGGCCCGCTGCAGCCGGCGGGGGCCGCACGCCGCTGCTGCTGGGCCCGGCAAGCCTCCCCCGGCCCGCTGCAGCTGGCGGGGGCCGCTGGAAGGCCACGCGCCGCCGCTGCTGGGCCCAGCCAGCCTCCCCCGGCCAGCAGCGGCCTGCGAGGGCCGCAGGAAGGCTGCATGCCGGCGCCGGGCCCGAGCAGCTTAGTGCGGCCAGCAGCAGCCTCCTGTGGGTGCAGGAAGGCCGCGCGCCGCCGCTGCCGGGCCCGGCCAGCCTTCCCCGGCCAGCAGCGGCCTGCGGGGACCGCCTGCGGGTGCAGGAAGGACGCGCCACCACCGGCTGCACCGATTCGCCGCCTCTCCCGCCCTTGGATGGCACTGGGGTTGGGGTGGGTTGGGAGGGCCCGGGAGGCCAATGGGAGGGCGACCTGGGGCAGGGGCGAGGTCATCCCTACGCTCTAAAATGGCGGCCGCCATTTTAGAGCACAGCATTACCAGTAAAGGGAATTTCTTATTGACCCTCGGCTTATACGCGGGTCAATAAGAAATTCCCTTTTCTGGCCTCCAATTTTGGGGGGTCGGCTTATACTCGGGTCGCCTTATACCCAAGTATATACGGTACATTTGTAGAAATGTAATGCAGTGACAGCAAGATAACAAATAGCAACAAGTAACTTGTATTAGTTGCGATGTCCGTTCCCTGACCTGGATAGGCCAGGTTAGCTCAGTCTTGTCAGGTCTTGGAAGCTAAGTAGGGTTGACCCTGGTGAGTACTTGGATGGGAGGCCATGCGTCTACAGAGGGGGGCAGGGAATGGCAAACCACTTCTGGACACCTCTTGCCTTGAAAACCCTACTGGGTTGTCTAAGTCAGCTGTGGTTTGATGGCACTTTCCACCTCCACCAGTATTGTCCACCGCCCTATTCCGTCTGTTGAAATGCTTTCCAGAATTGTTCAACATAGCCTTATTTCTTTATAAAAATGTCCTCCCATCTGCTGTGGAAGTGGTTGTCCCTGGACATATGTGGTTGGCCATGAGGTTTTCAGCCTGACCAATAGCATTTGTATAATCCCAAACTCCCACTTTAACTGACATGTCAATTGTGCATCCCCTTGAAATGGGTGATGAATGTAATTGCCGTCTTTACAGTGTATCGGTTAGAACTGGCAATTGTATGTGTAGTCTGAAGAGGAGAAGACTGAGAGGTGACATGATAACCATCTTCAAGTCCTTGAAGGGCTGTCACATAGAGGAGGGTGCCGAGTTGTTTTCTGTTGACCTAGAAGGTCAGACCATCGGGTTGAAATTAAATGAAAAGAGTTTCCGTCTAGACATTAGGAACAATTTTCGAACGGTTAGAGCAGTTCCTTAGTGGAACAGGCTTCCTCAGGAGGTGGTGGGAAGAGGTTAGATGGCCACTTTTAGCAATGCTGATTCTATGACCTTAGGCCAGGGGTCGGCAAACTCATTAGTCAAAAGAGCCAAATATCAACAGTACAACGATTGAGATTTCTTTTGAGAGCCAAATTTCTTAAACTTAAACTATATAGGTAGGTACACTGTTTATTAACTTAATAAACTTTAATTAAAGTTTTAAGTCTTAATTAAACTATAGGTACACTGAATAAAACTTGATATCATACTTAATAGTGATCTTATTTATTGATAACAAATTGTAAGTCCCTGCCATTTCCCCCTCCCCGTCCGGAGTCCTCGTCTGGAGGCCTGGTCTACCGCCATAAAAGCCTATTGGTGGACCTGGCCTCCGGCTGAGTCCCATTGGGAGGCCAGGTCTACCCATTGTCTTTCTTGGCAGTAGACCTGGCCTCCGGAGGCCCATAGAAGCCAGTTGGTAGACCTGGCCTCTGAAGGGTGCCTTTTCCCCCTCCTTGGAGTCCAGGTCTACCGCCAAGAAAGCCAGTGGGTAGACATGGCCTCCCAATGGGACTCAGCCGGAGGCCAGGTCTACCAAAGGAAGCCCGCCCCGCCCAACAGCTGATAGGCGGGGGGGCAGGAACCGCCGAGCTGCCCGCCCAGCAATCGCGCATCTAGATGGGAGGGGAGGCTTTAGCCTCCCAACCATTGAGGGCAAGGGAAAGGGGGACCCGGCTATTCTCCACAGCGGCGGGGGGGGGGAGAGACAGCGCCCCCGCTCGCCCGCTCTCTCTCTCTCTCTCAGGCATGCCAGCTCCGCAGCCCGGCTGCCAGCGCGAGCGGGCGCAAGAGCAGGGGCTCCGAACCAAGTTCGGAGAGCCGCACTCAACGGGCCAAAGAGCCGCATGCGGCTCTGGAGCCGCAGTTTTGAGACCCCTGGTATAGATAGACGTTTGTTTCCAGGTTCCTGCCAAAACAACTCTCGCAGCCATTGTAGCATATTTAAACAGATCTTTAAATCTCGTAGGTAGGTCAGATGGTGTTATGCTTAGTAAAAACTATCTTGGGTCTAGATTTATTTTTTATTTAAGCATATTTTGTATTTCACCTTGAATTTCACCTTGAATTTCACACCCCTTTTTTTCCTTCAAGCGGGACATCTGAGAGATCATGTAGGGCATCATGTACCTTCTATAGAACGTCTAAGACTTATTCCAATTTTCTTTTTCTTCTTGGCTTGCGGTATATTTCAATTCAAGGGTGCAAAGTTTTCCCCCTGTTTCCATTGTAACCATCTCACCAAAGTTTGCATCCATTTGATCATATTTGTCTTGACTTGTTCTGCTTCCGAATCATATTTCAATAATAATAATTTATAAAAAATTTCCTAAAAGATGGTCATTACTCTTAGTTACTATTGTCTCAAATTCCGTTAACTCTTGCAATATCCCAGATTTTAGACCATCTTGTTTTAGGTTGGATCTCAGTTGAAGGTATGTCAGGCAACTCATGTTTTTAAACTTGTCTTGGGGCACTAGTAGACTTTTGATCTCTCCTGTGGAGTCCGCCATGCCACGATATGTTAAAAATTGTTCGTTTCTCAGTGCAATGACTTCGTAATATGCTTCAGTCGGTGACTGGAGGGCGAGAGATTCTCGCTGGAGGGTGAGAGATTCAAAACAGATAAAAGGAAATATTTTTTCACACAATGCACAGTTAAATTGTGGAACTCTCTGCCCCAGGATGTGGTGATGGCTGCCAGCTTGGAGGGCTTTAAAAGGTATGTCAGCCAACTCATGTTTTTAAACTTGTCTTGGAGCACTAGTAGAGTTTTGATCTCTCCTGTGGAGTCCACCATGTCACGATATGTTAAAAATTGTTCGTTTCTCAGTGCAATATCTTCGTGATATGCTTCAGTCGGTGACATTATAGATGGCGGAGAGGGGTTAATTCTCTTTTTGTGTCTGTTCCAGACTTTTAAGATCGTTGGCTTAATATCGCAGTCTTCGGGGGTTTTGCCTGGTTGGAGCGGACACTTGGGATTCCATAAAACCTTATGGAAACCTTGTGAAAGACCAGCTCTTTCCAATATGATGTTTCTGTTCTTGGGGTGCTTAATCCAAGCTGCAATCCACGTCAAACAGGAAGCATGGTAGTATAGTTTAAAATGCGGTAGCGCTAGTCCACCTGTTTTTCTATCATCTTGTAGAACTTTGAATCTGACTCTTGGCTTCTTCCCATTCCAGACAAAATGGTTGATTTGTCCCTGCCAACAGTCTTTCATTGTGTCAGTTATACGTATTGGTAAAAATTGGAATAGGAAGTTTAACCTTGGAAGTACGTTCATCTTTATTGTTCATATTCTTCCCAGTCAGGAAATAGTCATCTTTGTCCATCGGTTCAGGTCTTTTTCTATTTCTCCCCAAATTCTTACATAGTTCATTTTGAAAAGTGTCTTATTTTGTGAAGATATATTGATGCCTAGATACTTAAGGCACCAGACAAGGATGTCCACTTTCACCACTGTAAGGTGCTTTGAGACTTATGGTAGAGCAGGGGTGGGGAACCTTTTTTCCGCCAAGGGCCATTTGGATATTTATAACATCATTCGTGGGCCATACAAAATTATCAACTTAAAATTAGCCAGCCACTACGTTTCTCCATGGCCCAGGGGTGGGGGGTGGGGAAGGGTTAACACAGTTTCTTGGGTGGTCCTAGCAGCTCCATCGCTGAAGATTCTTCTGCAAGGGGGGGGGGAAGGTAGCTTTTCTCGGCAAAAGAAATTCACATCTGCCTTGAATAGAGTCTCCTTCTGTCCGTGGGAGGGAATCTCCAGTCTTAGATCCTTCTGAGCTAGAGATCTGCCAGGACCCACAAAGGGCCAGGCCAAATGATTTCCCGGGCCTTAAACGGCCCCCGGACCTGACATTCCCCACCCCTGTGGTAGAGGAAAGCAAGGTATGAAAACTAACTCTTCTTTCCTTCTCTCTCGTTGCCTTTTAGAAGGTGAACATAGAAAGGATGATGTAGGAATGCATGATTCTTTTGTCGTAACTATTCCATTTGTTTCCTCCAAAGCAATTCCCAAGCTTGGCCTCATCTCCTGGCTACAGGAAAGTGAAGCACCATTTTCTCCAGACTCTGAAGATGAGGAGCAGTCGGCAGGTGGGTGCTTAGATAGGTGCTGGATGCCTTGGTTGGCTGGGGAAGGAGGGATTTCCATGGAGGGCAGCTAGGTGTTTTGAATGGCCACAATCCTTCAGGCTGGGAGCTCATGTACCCAGGGATACTTCCCACAGTTCCACTGACCTTTCATTCCTCGTAAAATTTGGCATGGGATGGGAATGCTGCAACAGTCCTGTTCTTCAGTGTTGATCTAGATTTGTGAGTCTTGGATCTTGACTTTGATTCCATCCGCCTGGAAGTGTTGATAGGTCTGAGGAAAGATAAGGAGTAGCTGCAGGGTGGGGAGATCTACTGATTGTCAAGGAAATGAACCATTATAACCAAAAGAAGAATATATACACAATGATACACTTTAGCATAGCAGTGTGTGTGAATACGATCATTGGGTACAGGCGGGCTGTAAATTAAATATGAGCAGCCAGTGTGGTGCAACAGCAAAAATGGCTAATCTGATTTTGGAGTATATCAACAGAGGCATAACATCCAAATCGCAAGATGTCATAGTACTGCCATACACTGCATTGGTCAGGCTGCACCTGGCGTACTTTGTGTAGTTCTGGGGGCCTTAGCTCAAAAAGGATGTGGACTAAATGAAGCAGATGCAGAAAGAGCGGCGAGGATGCCTAGAGGCCTGGAGACCAAGCCCGACGAGGAAAGGCTGAGGGACTTGGGAATTTTCACTCTGGAGAAGAGGAGGTTAAGGGGAGACATGAAAGGCTGTCACTGAGGGCACGGGCTGTTCTTCTTGGCAGCAGAGGATAGGGCTTGCAATAATTGGTTGGAATTATTTACCTATTCGATTCGATTTCTTGCCCGCCCTCCCAGGCCAAGGCTGGGCTCAGGGTGGGTCACATCATTTAAAATACACATCAACCATAAAATAATTCCATTTCAACTAAAACTAGGCAAATCTCAAGATGGTGCACCAATTTCTACCAATTTGACTGAATAGACTGGCAGGTCAGCCCCTCAAGTGGATTCTAGCGTAAAGTACCGAAAAGGGTGGGGGTAACCGGGAGCCCGGTGGAAAGGTATTGGCTGGACGCACAGTGTTACTGAAGTTAAGCCACGATCATTTTGTGACTGGCTCTGCCTCCTATGGCAGCCATTTTGTGGCAGCCATTTTGTTGCTGCGCCCATCATAACGTGTCAGGATTCCAGATGTCCCACAGGCTCAAAAAAAATATAATCAGCATATGGATAAGAGTCACAAAACCTCGGACAACATTGCTCCAGGAATTCTGTGTGAATATTAAATAAATGCCACTGATTTAACACAGTTTGTACCCCACTTTTTTGCCTCATCATAGCCACCAAAGCGGCTATCAAATTTATTGTTAGATTTATTTATTTGTGATTTATTTTTTAAATTAAACCATATTAAATGAGATTGCATCTTAAAAACCATTAAAATGACCAAAAACACATTATTAAAACAATTGAAACCAGAGCTAAAATAAGGAAGACTCATTGAGGGAATGTTAAACAAACTAAAAAGTCTTCACCCCCTTCGTCAGAAGATGGTAATCAGAGGGGGCAGGAGTATCTCCTTAGGAAGGGGGTTTCAGAGTTCCGGTGCCACAATCAAGAAGACCCTTTCCTGGATTGCCACCGCCTCCTCTCAGAAGGCAGGGCGCTTGAAACAGAGCCTCTGAAGATGAACATCATAGTCAGGTAGGTTCATAAGGCAGTAGGTCGCTATTCAGGTTTGATGGTCCCAAACCATACAGTACTTTAAAGATCAGCACCAGCCTCTGTGTAATTCATAGAATCATAGATGTGGAAGGGGCTCTACAGGCTATCTAGCCCAACCCCTGCTTAATCAGCCTAGAGAGCATCCCTGACAAGTGTGTGTCCAGCCTCTGCTTGAAGACGGCCAGAAAGGGGCAAGCGCGCCACCTTGCTAGACAGCCCATTCCACTGCTGACCCACTCTTATTGTAGAAAAACAAGGTTCCTAATATCCAGCTGCTTCCCCCTCATAATTTATACCCATTTTTGTGAGTCCTATCTTCTGCTGCCAACAGGAACAGCTCACTGCCCTCTTCTAAGTGACAGCCTTTCATAGAATCATAGAGTTGGAAGGGACCACCAGGGTCAACTAGTCCAACCCCTTGCACGATGCAGGAAATTAACAACTACCTCCCCCCCATCCCCCCGCCATGCAGGACCCCTTAATCAAAGCACTCCTGACAGATGGCCATCCAGCCTCTGCTTAAAGGCCTCCAAGGACTGGGGGATTCCACCACCCTCCGAGGCAGTGCATTCCACTATCAAACAGAGAACAAGCTAGTTCCCTCATCAACGTAACATCCCTTCAAATATTTAAACATGGCTATCATGTCTCCCCTCAACTTTCTCCAAATACACAAAGAGAGCAATCATCCCCCCGCTCAACTTCTCCAGACTGAACATTCCCAAGTCCCTCTGCCTTTCCTCGTAGGGCTGGGTCTCCAGGCCCCTGATCAATACCCATCGCTCTGCTCTGCACCTGCTCCATTCTGTCCACATCCATTTTGAAGTGAGGCCTCCAGAACTGCACACAACACTCCAGGTGTGGCCTGACCAATACAGTGTACAGCGGAACTATGACATGTTGCGATTTGGATGTTATGACTCTGTTGATACCCTCCAAGATTAGCTTTTTTTGCTGCTGCATCACACGGGCTGCTCATATTTAGCATACAGTCCATCCGTACCCCAAGATCTTGTTTGCACACACAGCTACTCAGAGGTGTTTCCCCCAGCCAGTATGCATGCATTTTTGTTACCCATATGTAGGATTCTGCATGTATCCTTGTTGAATTACATCTTGCTCTGATCTGCCAGCTTCTCCAGTGTGTTCAGATTTGTAAATTGAATGAGCAATCTCTCCACCCCCTCCTCCAGATCATATATAAAAAATATTGAAAAGTACCAGGCCCAGAATCAAGCCCTGAGACACCCTACTGGATAGTTCATTCAGATGAAATGCCATTGATGCCTACTTTTTGGGTGCAGTTCTCCAACCACTTCCCTATCCACCTAACTATCTTAGAGTCCTAGAATTCTGCCCTCATATACCTACGTGTAGTGTCTTCTGCGGTGCTGAAATTAATTCTCTGATAAAATGTCCTCTTCTGCATTATCCTTAAGAGGTTCATAAAAAAAGAAATGAAATAAACGAAACCACTCATATGACAGCCTTTATTCTAAATATATGTTGTAACTTTTATACTAAAATATTATTGAACTGTTGTATTAAAAGGTGTTGGGGAGCGTTAAGAACATCCACAGGGAGGCAGTGAAGTCTTCAGATGAAAATCACGGATGCAGAGAGCCAAAGTTGTCTGTGGCCCTTGGCCAGTTTAGAAGCCAAATTAAAATAGAGAAAGTAACTTGGTCTGCATTCACTTTGCAAAAAGGTTAACTCTGTTATAACTCCAGATTATAGACTTACTTCCCCTTCTAATGAGAAAGCTTTGTTCCACCAGGTGGCATCAGAGCCAGTGTGGTATAGCGGTTAAGAGAGATCGACTCTAAACTGGAGAACTGGATTTGTATCCCCACTCCTCTACTTGAGCGAGGAACTTTAATCTGGTGAACCGAGTTAGTTTCCCCACTCCTACATATGAAGCCTGCTGGGTGACCTTGGGCTAGTCACAGTTCTCTCAGAACTCTTTCAGCTCCACCTACTTCACATGGTGTCTGTTGTGGGGAGGAGAGGGAAGGTGATTGTAATTTGGTTTATTCTCCTTCAAAGATAGAGAAAGTTAGCATATAAAAACCAACTCTTCTTCTTCTTCAGTTAACAGGAAAGTTGACAAGAATGATAGAGAACGATGTGGGGTGTCTTTCGAAACAACCAGCCATGAAGTGGAGGAAGAGCCTTCTGGGAATCAAGAAGAGTCAAGGAGGCAGGAGGAAAACAAGGGGGAGAAGTCAGGGGGTCAGTCTTTAGTTTTCCAGGCCAGTAGCTTGCTCAAAAAGGCAGCACAAGAAAAGAATCACAAGGCAAAGAGGAGGAATGAACCTTCTGAAAGTGGAGAAATACTGAGATGTAAATCCAACTTTTCTTCTTCCCAACAGAGGATCCATACAGGGTATGAAACTTATAAATGCTCTGAATGTGGTAAGGGGTTCAGTAGGCTCGTCAGCCTCACTACTCATAAGAGAATCCATATGAGGGAGGAACCATCTGAGAGTTCAGAGTGTGAGAATAGTTTTGTTCTGAGTGAAAGCCTTCCTTCCCATCAAAGAACCCACACAGGCCAAAAACCATGCCGATGCTCAGAGTGTAGGAAAAGGTTCAGGGGTAACACAACGTCTACTTTGCATCAGACAATCCATTCAGAGGAAAAACAATATAAATGCTTGGAATGTGGAAAGCTCTTTCGCCGGCGAACACACTTCACTGAGCATCAGAGAATCCACGCAAAAGAGAAACCATATAAATGCTTGGAGTGTGGAAAGAACTTCACTCATAAACGAGGACTCACTTCCCATCAGAGAATCCACACAAAAGAGAAGCCATATGTGTGCTTGAAGTGTGGGAAAACCTTCCGTTGGAGGCCAGCCCTCACTTACCATAAGAGAATCCACACAAAGGAGAAGCCATATGTGTGCTTGAAGTGTGGGAAAACCTTCCCTTGGAGTTCAGGCCTCACTCGCCATCAAAGAATCCACACAAAGGAGAAGCCATATTTGTGCTTGAAGTGTGGGAAAACCTTCCGTTCGAGCACAACCCTCACTTACCATCAGAGAATCCACACAAAGGAGAAGCCATATGTGTGCTTGGAGTGTGGGAAAACCTTCCGTTGGCGCAATACCTTCACTTCCCATCAGAGAATCCACACAAAGGAGACGCCATATGTGTGCTTGGAGTGTGGGAAAATCTTCCATTTGAGGTTACTTCTCACTTCACACCTGAGAGTACACTCGGGGGAGAAACCGTACCAGTGCACGGTATGTGGGAAATGCTTTAGTCAGAGTGCACACCTTAGTTCCCACCGAAGAATCCATTCTGGAGAGAAACCCTATCAATGCCAGGAGTGTGGAAAAGGCTTCAGTCAGAGTTCACACCTGAAAGTACACCTAAGAATCCACACGGGAGAGAAGCCATATAAATGCTTGGAATGTGGAAAGAGTTTCACTTGTAGCCAGAACCTTAAATCACATGAAAAAATCCACACAGGGGTGCAGCCATATAAATGCCTGGATTGTGGGAAAAGCTTCAGTCAGAGCTTCAGCCTTAGGTTACATCTAAGAGTCCACACAGGGGAGAAGCCGTATAAATGCTTGGAATGTGGGAAGAGTTTCACTTCTAGCCAGTCCCTTAAAGGACACAAAAGAATCCACACAGGGCAGAAGCCGTATAAATGCATGGAATGTGGAAAAAGTTTCACTTCTAGCCAGTACCTTAAACAACACAAAAGAATCCACACAGGGCAGATGCCACATAAATGCCTGGATTGTGGGAAAAGCTTCAATCAGAGCTCAAGCCTTAAGGTACATCAAAGAGTCCACACAGGGGAGAAGCCGTATAAATGCATGGAATGTGGAAAGAGTTTCACTTCTAGCCAGTACCTTAAACTACACAAAAGAATCCACACAGGGCAAAAGCCACATAAATGCATGGAATGTGGGAGAAGCTTCAATCAGAGCTCAAACCTTAAGGTACATCAAAGAGTCCACACAGGGGAGAAGCCGTATAAATGCATGGAATGTGGAAAGAGTTTCACTTCTAGCCAGTACCTTAAACTACACAAAAGAATCCACACAGGGCAGAAGCCACATAAATGCATGGAATGTGGGACAAGCTTCAATCAGAAGCTACATCAAAAAGTCCACACAGGAGAGAAGCCATTTAAATGCTTGGAATGTGGAAAGAGTTTTGGCAGCCGTTCACAACTTACATCACACAAGAGAACTCACATGGGATAAATGGTTAAATGCATGCAGTGTGGAAAGAACTTCACCAGCTGTGCACAGCTTGTATGTGTGTGTGTGTTAAGTGCCGCCAGGTTGCTTCCAACTCTTGGCAACCCTATAAATTAATGTCCTCCAAAACATTCCATCCTTAACTGCCTTCTCAGATCTTGTAAACTGAAGGGCGTGGCTTCCTTTATAGAGTCAATCCATCTCTTGTTGGGTCTTTTCTTTTCCTGCTGCCTTCACCTTCTCCTAGCATGATTGTCTTTTCCAGTGAATCCTGTCTTCTCATAATGACCAAAATACGATTTCATCTATAACCCACTGATTTGTTTTTTGGCAGTCCATGGTATCCGTAGCACTCTCCTCCAACACCACATTTCAGAGTCAATCCATCTCTTGTTGGGTCTTTTCTTTTCCTGCTGCCTTCATCTTCTCCTAGCATGATTGTCTTTTCCAGTAACTCCTGTCTTCTCATAATGACCAAAGTATGATAGCCTCAGTTTAGTCATTTTAGCTTCTAGGGTCAGTTCAGGCTTGATTTCATCTATAACCCACTGATTTGTTTTTTGGCAGTCCATGGTATCCGTAACACTCTCCTCCAACACCACATTTCAGAATAATCTACTTTTTTGCTATCAGCTTTCTTCATTGTCCTGCTTTGACACCCATACACATGGGGAATACTATGGCATGAATTCACGATCTTGGTTGCCAGTGACGCATTCTTACAATGAAGAATCTTTTCTATCTCCTTCATAGTTGCCCTTCCCAATCTTGATCTCTTTCTGATTACAGGACATCATAAAGTCCACACCAGAGAGGGGGGGAAATATAGACCAGGGGTGTCAAACATGTGGCCCGCGGGCCGGATGCGGCCCCTGGAGGGCTTCCCTCCTGCACGCAAGGCAGCTGGCCCCCACTCCCCCTCCCCTTTCTGGGGTTCCTGGGGCTGCTCCAGCCTGCGAGCCCAGCCAGCCGCCTTCCGCCATCCCTTTCTGGACTTCCCAGAAACTGAAGATTGTGCTGTCTCCCCGCCAGGAGGCAGTGCAATTTCATTCCCTCCCCGCCCTAGCCGAGCCCTACGTAAAGCTTGACTGGGGGGGAGGGGAAACTGAAAATCTTCACCCCCTTCCTGCCCTAGCCAAGCTCCATGTGGAGCTTGACTGGGGGAGGGGGAAACTGTGCTTGTGTGTTTGTGTGTGTGTGAATTGCTGTGAAGTCGCTTCAAACTCATGACAACCCTATTAATGTCCCCCCAAAAGTCCTATCCTTAACCGCCTTGCTCAGGTCTTGCAAATTAAGGGAACTTGTTTCCTTGATTGAGTCAATCCATCTCTTCTGGGGTCTTCCTCTTTTCCTGCTGCCTTCAACTTTTTCTAGCATAATTGTGTTTTCCAGTGACTCATAATGTGTCCAAAGTACGACAGCCTCAGTTTAGTAATTTTAGCTTCTTGGGTCAATTCCGGCTTGATTTGATCTATAACCCACTGATTTGTTTTTTGACAGTCCACGATACCTGTAACACTCTCCTCCAACACTCTAAATATGTAGTTCCTAAATATGTATTTCTATTTCCCTCCCTACATTGCATTGCTCAAATTATCAGAAATGTTCTGGGACTGGAATGACAGCACCTAGGAGTAACAGAACTGATCTGTGACTAGAATGACAGGTGAGGAGTGGAATGACAGCCAGTAGAAGTAGCAGAAATGTTCTGGGGCTGGAATGACAGGTTTCAGAGTGGAATGACAGCCCCTGGGAGTAGCAGTAGTGTTTAGGAATGAAATGATCGCCCCCAGTTGGAACGACAGTCCCTGGGAGTAGCAGAAATGTTCTGGGACTGGAATGGCAGTCCCAAAATGCTTCTGCTACTCCCAGGGGTTGTCATTCCATTCTGTCATTCCATTCTCAGAGCACAAATTCTGTCCAGGCAGCCACCCCCCCAGTCCAGTTCAAATTTAATACCAGGGACCAGACATATATACTGTATAGAAGACACAGGCAAAGCCAATTAATCATATTATTTTTTACTTAAACATGCTTAAAAGAATGACAAAAACAATATCATTAATTGACTTTTCCTGTGTCTTCTATGAAGCTCGTGTCTCTGGTACCTGGTATTACATTTTATGGTATTAATTTATTTATTTAGTACACATGGCCTGGCTCAACCTACTGATATTTGTGCCATATCCTGCCCTCATAACATGACAGCCCTGATATAGACGCAGGGACTGTGGATAAAGATTCAGATGGAGATGCCATTTTAGATCCCATCAAAGAATACACGAAGAGGAGAAATCATAGAAATGATTGCACTAAAACAATTTTTTGTAATACAACAAGCTTTACAGATGCCAAAGAATTCACAGAGTCCCCCAAATGATTTAATGATTAATTAGGGAATAACTTTTTTTCCCGTGAGCCCCCAACTTTAGTAAACATCAGGGAACCTGCTAATGGAGAAGCGCTTCAGAGATCTGTGGTAAACCTGATGATCCTTAGTTGTCTTGAGCCTGCAGAGGAGGAAGGGGGGTTAAAACTATGTGGGTTTCAAAGTGGCTTACAACAGCCTTCCCGTCCTCTCCCCACAACAGACACCTTGTGAGATAGGCAGGGCTGAGAAAGTTCAGAGAGAACCGTGATTGGCCCAAGGTCACTAGAATAGTTTTACAATTTATTAAACTGGAGGACCTTACGTGAAAACTTTGAAAAAGGTATTGAATAATATCAGAGGATAAACATTTTTTTCTTTTTTTTAAAGAAATGAATATGTAAAGCACATATACCCTCTTCCCCCTTTTTTGTTGTTGTGTGCAGGTGTGTGATTATTTTGTTTTTCTTTACAATAACTTGATCGTATCTTTTATATTGGATATGAGGTTACTATATGGTTCTTTTGTTTGTCTCATGTAAAGTTGATTTTTTGTTCTGTATATATTTTGTTCTGTATATATTAAATGATTTTTAAACAATGCTTCAAAGTACAGAATACAAGATTTGTTTAGCTAAGCACGCAGGTGTAACAGAGAACAGAACCTTGCAGAGGATGAGGACTTTGAATGAAGTAACCAAACAAAAATCAGAAAACTCAAGAAAAACAGTCTCCCATAGGAAAGGTATTCTTGCCATTTATTAAAGGAGTCACTGATAGGATGGAGAAACTTTTGAAAAAACATAACCTACAAACAGTGTTTAAACCCACCAAGAAAATACAACAAATGCTACGATCAGCAAAAGACAAAAGAGACCCCCTCACCTCTGCAGGAGTATATCGTATACCTTGCAGCTGTGGAGAAGTTTACATCGGGACCACAAAACGCAGCATACAAACAAGGATAAAAGAACATGAAAGATACTGCAGACTTGGCCAACCTGAGAAATCAGCAGTGGCTGAACATGGACTGACACAAACAGGACACAGGGTCTTATTCCAAGACACTGAAAGACTGGACAATTCTACCAACTATTTTGTCAGATTGCACAGAGAAGCCATTGAAATTCACAAACATCAGCACAACTTTAACAGAAAAGAGGAGAGTTTAAGAATGAATAAGGCTTGGCTTCCTGCCCTGAAATACCTCCAGACAAAGACAACATTCAACAATAGCCATACAGATTAGTTTTGGATTACACACATTAACAGATCACTTCAGGATACAATGGTTCCATATTAACATACCATACCCTCATTAGCACATTATCTTGATACTTACAGGACAATACTTTTGCAGGACAATACTCAGCTCAAACCCAACCCCTTTCTGACTATATATTACTCTTTCTACACCCTTGACACTGAGAGACACTGTCCTTCAGTGTTACTACTCTGAAGATGCCTGCCACAGTTGCTGGCGAAACGTCAGGAAAGAAAATTCCAAGACCACGGTTACACAGCCCGGATAACCTACAAGAACCAATAATCAGTTCTTGTTTGATACAACTTTTATAATGAGCAAAATTCAACTTTGCCAGTCTAGCAAATGCCAGAGACTTCCAGTGTGGTCCTCTTGCTTAAAGGAACAAACTGGACATCGCAGAAACCAGGACTCAGCTTGCAAAAGACAGCCCTTCTACAAGGTGATAAGAGCCTTGGAAATCTTGTCCTAGTAAACCGACTCTCCCTCTGCCAACTGCCATTCATAACAACTCAGAGCTGGCGATAGGATAACCCCTTTTTAATGACCAAACGAGTTACAAAATAGTTAGCAAACTTGTACAATATCAGGCAGGTGTCATTAAACAAAACTAGCAAAGGTGGGCGATGTTTTTTTAAAGCAGTGTGGAATATGTCATGGTAATTTCTGAAATAAAGCAAACTTTTTTTCTCATGGCTCATGCAATTGTATGTATGGAAGGAGAGCCTGTGGTGTCAGGGTGTGGAAGGGCAGCCTGTGCTACAAGTCCGTAATGGGGTTGCCGGCTCTGGGTTGGGAAATACCTGGAGATTTTTGGGGGGTGGATCCTAGGGAGGCAAGGGACTTCAGTTGGTACAATGTCACCTTCCAATGCACCCACGTTCTCCAAGGGAACCTATCCCTGTCATCTGGAGCCCAGCTGTAATTCCGGGAGATCTCCAGCTCTACTAGCAAGCCTGCCAAAAAAAAAAAAAAATTGTCCCCAGTGTCCCCTCTTGCATCTCCCCTTTCCCCCTCCTTTTATTGCAACTTCCTTCCTGCCCAAATGCATTTTAAGCTCATCAGGTTTTGGGGGCGGAGAGAGGGCTGCTTTTGTTGCTGCTGCTGCTGGCCAGCTCCTCCTTTCCCACAGGGTGGGCGAGGCAGGAAGGTCTCTGCCACTCCTGACTGGCTCCCTTTGCAAGAAGAGGCAGCTTCCCAGCCCGGGGGAAAGCCTTGCTTGGCCCAATCCTTCCTCAGGGGCAGAGCTTTTGAGTTGGGTGCTCTGATGGTTAAACCAGGCGAGTTCAAAGTGCCTAGAGAGGAAGGGAACTGGGGGCAGGAGGGGGGCGTTAATTGCAGGGCCCCCTTCCTGCTCCAGCCCCTTTCTTATTCTGCAAAGACCTGTCAACGGGAGCTGTGGAGGTTGCAGTTAGAAAGCCTGTTTGGAGACACAAGAGTTTTAAGGTGCAATGGGGTGGGTGGGGGTGGTCTTTCTTGGGGGGAGGAGAAATTAAAGCGAGAGAGAGAGAGATGGAAATGGGGCGGTGGAGGATGCCAGTCGAGTGCAATCTGATGAAAAACTGCATGGCCCGTGTGTGTTTGCATAATACAGCTTTGTTTGGAAAATTAACTGATCAGAGTAGATTAGCAGCAAATCAAGTGAGTGCAGATCTTTTTTATGGTGTTTGAAATCTGTATATATTTTCTGGGCAGTCTAAAATAAACCTTTCCCCCAGTCTTCATTTAGTCCCAGGAATTTAGGAAAAGAGGTGACTTCATATATCAATAATGTGTTTGCAGCTGCAAATAACTGACTGTTTTACATTTTAGTAACTGCAAACATTTAATTTTTTTTCTTATTTGTTTTTAAAAATTGTGATCTGTCATTTTTGGATGTTTCCTTCTTTTGTGGCATTTTGTTAATGTATGGTTATGTGTATCTGTTGTGTGACTTATTTTCATTTTCAGTGGGACCAAAGACAAATGGTCAAAAAAAGCATGACAAAAAAAAAATTCCCCAATCAATCAGTAAATGGATTACAGCATTCAATGGTGTCAGGAAATCATCGACAAAATTGCAAGATATGATAATGTTTGAATCTAAAAACAAAGATTCCTAGTAAAAGTTATAAATTTATCTTGTATATGCTTTTACGTCATGGTATGGAAGCATTGTAAGCCACCCTGAGCCCTGCTTTGGCCGGAAAAAGGCGGAGTGTAAATCTAATAATAAAAATCTTGCAGCTATGAATGATAACATCAGTTATATGAAGTTGCTCTGGACAGGAGGGTATGGCGACAGACCCCCTTGTCCCAAGGGGAATTATTCCCTTCCCATCCACACTGGGGGCCAGAAAGAGAAGGTTTTATCTCAAAAGGGCTCTGGATCTTGTTTCTTCAGGGAATGAATGGCAAAGCTTGCTCTTGGGGGAGTGTAAGAAGAATGGAAAGGGTTGCTCCATGCAAAAGGAGCCTGAGGACATAGTGGGGTTCTTGTCCATTCTATTGCTGTGCAGGTGAAGGGAATTTTTGGCAGGTGCTGCTTCTCTTCATCCTCTGGGATCCAGCCAAAATGTCTACGCAAGGAATACAAGATCTGAGCTGCCCCCTCTGCCTAATCTTGTTCTACTTGTCAGATCGCGAGGAAACATTTGCTGTGTCTCCTGGCAAGCTTAAGAAAAAACCCTGAAATAGAACCTCCATGTTCCAAGGCAGTTTACTTAAAATATGTTAGGTGTTGAGTGGAGGAGGTGGTCAGGTTTCCCCTGTAAATGTCTGCATAGCCACTGTCAGAAATGTGAGGCTGGACTGAATGGTCTGATCCAGCAGAGGCCTCTTTTTCTCTTCTAGAAAAATGCCTTGCTTCAAATTGCACCGTCCTTGTTTGTGTCCCTCCTCCAGGGTGATCTGCTCCCTGGCAGTTAGGGAAAGCCAACGGCCCCCATATAACCATCTCTTCTTTGGACAGAGACCCAGTGAGGGGAAACATGTCTGAGGGAGCCAAATACTGAACTGTTTTGGCATTCATCAGCTGAAGGGGGCTGACTGACTTTGGGCCAGTTGTGCCCTGTCAGTCTGGCCCACCTCCCAGGGTTGTTGTGAGGACAGAATGGAGGACGAGAGAACAATATAAGCCACTTTGGGTCCCTGTTGGGGGAAAACGCAAAGTGTAAACAAATAAAGATGAATTTGTCTCCCTCACAGGACGTGGAGGAGCTTCAGAGCCAGGTTCCAGATCATCTCTTCTTTGGGGCAGAGCGGAAACACTTAAGATGCAGCCAGCTCAGGTAAGGGATGAATCACAGGAACAGCTTGGTACTTCCTTTTAATGCAGGGCTGGAAGGGAACCATTTCTGGGTTTTTTTGTAATTTGCAGTTTTCTTCTCTTGGTAAGTTGCATTAGATTTCTCCATAGAGAAAAGGGGCCTAAAAATGCTGAAATAAATTTATACAATTTTCACTTTCTGATAACTGCAAGGTAACACAGCAGCCGGTTCAGGAGGCCGTGCAGTTCACTGATCTTCTCCCATGAATCAAAAGGTGGGAATCCCATACACTCCCCAGGCAGGTTTTATTGTTTTTCTATGACGGGTGACCATAGAGAAAAGGAGCCTAAAAATGCTGAAATAAATTTATACAGTTAATTTTCACGACTTTCTGATAACTGCAAGGTAATGCAGCAGCCTGTTCAGGAGGCTGTGCAGTTCACTGTTCTGCCATGAATCAAAAGGTGGGACTCCCCAGGCAGGTTTTATTGTTTTTCTATGGCAGGGATGTCAAACATATGGCCCACAGCCGGATCCAGCCCATGAGCCAGCCGAGGCAGCCACCCCTTCCCCAGTCCCGGCTGGCCCGGCCCAACCAAATGTCATTTATGTCATATCCGGCCCTTGTAACAAATGAGTTTGACACCCCTGTTCTATGTTGTGTCAAGTATTCTCTAAAGGTAGAACTCCCCCCTTGGGGTACCAAGAACTTTCCATGAAGGATCTAGAGAAGGAGGGTCAGTGGCTCGGTGGTAGAGCGCCTGCTTGGCATGCAGAAGGTCCCTCATCTAAAGATAATAAAAGGATCAAGTAAGAGGTGATGTGAAAGGACTCTGCCTGGGACCCTGGAGAGCCACTGCCAGTCAGAGCTGACAATACTGACTTTGATGGACCAACAGTCACTGCGTTTAAAATGGTGTTACTGCTTGCAAGGACCCTGCAAGGGTCTGACTCAGTAGACAGCATTTTCAGGTATCCCTCTTTCAATATTAACAGTTGCATGAGGAAGGGCTGTGGCTCAGTGGTGGAGCATCTGCTTAGCATCCAGAAAGTCCCTGGTTCAATTCCCGGTGTGCATTTCTGGAGAGCTGCCGCTGGTCTGATCAGACAGTCATGACCTTGATAGACCAATGGTCTGATTCAGTATAAGGCTGCTTCGTGTGTGTTTGTTTTCAGATGGTGAGCAAAAGCATGTTTGAGCAGGATTATTTGTGAGGCAGGAGTGTCTTCTTTTTTCCAGTGTCCGGTTTCCTTTGAGGAGGTGGCTGTGCATTTCACCAAGGCTGAGTGGACGCTGCTGAATCCCGACCAGAGAGCTTTGCATAGGGAAGTCATGGTGGAGAATTACGAGAACGTGGCCTCTCTGGGTGAGGATCCCTTTTATCGTGATTGGGTAGATGTGGAAGGTGTGATTTTTTTGCCCCCATTGCTACTTTGATTATTTATGCTATTTATATCAGTAGAAGAGAGCAAGAGTCCAGAAAAGATTTGATAAAATTTCTTAAAGACTTAAACAAAAGACTTAGCACCTTAAAGACTTAACCTTAAAGACCTAACAAAATTTCGGACAGGGTATGAGCTTTTGAGAATTACAGCTCACCTCTTCAGATACAGTTAGAATGTGAGTCCGTCTGTCCTTAATTAGGGAAGAGTGAATTCAGACACCCAATGGCTATAGCATGCAAATGTCAGTAGCAGGTAAATGACATTAGCAGGGGTGATTGGATTAGATGCAGAGGGGGTAGTAGGTGTGGAGAAATCAACGCTGGTAATGAGGAATCCCCGGAATGAGCTATTTATAGTCCACATTCTCACTGAAACTCAAGGAAGATTAGAGAGTGTCAGTCAGTTCAATCAATAGGGTGAAGAGACAGCTAATAAACAACGTTAATAGGACTTGGACGGAAGGTCACCAAGGAGAAGACTGAGGTTGCTGCGCAGAGGAAAGCAATGGCAAACCACCTCTGCTCATCTCTTGGCTTGACAACCCCACGGTCTTGGACTCGCCATGAGTTGGTTGCAACTTAATGGCACAAAATTATTATTATTATTTATAGGACTCGTTTAGCAGAAATCTGAAACAAGTCTTGAGTATTAAATATGACATGTTCGGCAATGCAAGATATGGTATTATATTGTCGAAGGCTTTCACGGTCAGAGTTCATTGGTTCTTGTAGGTTATCCGGGCTGTGTGACCGTGGTCTTGGTATTTTCTTTCCTGACGTTTCGCCAGCAGCTGTGGCAGGCATCTTCAGAGGAGTCACACTGAAGGACAGTGTCTCTCCTTCATTGTTTTTCAGTTTTACTCCTCTGAAGATGCCTGCCACAGCTGCTGGTGAAACGTCAGGAAACAAAATACCAAGACCACGGTCACACAGCCCGGATAACCTACAAGAACCAATATGGTATTACGTTTGTAGAAATATAATGCAGTGACAGCAAAATAACAAATAGCAACAAGTAGCTCATATTAGTGTGTGTGTGTTAAGTGCCATCAAGTCGCTTCTGACTCATGGCGACCCTATGAATTAAAGTCCTTCAAAATGTCCTATCTTTGACAACCTTGCTCAGATCTTGCAAATTGAGGGCTTCTTCCTGTCAGCTTTCTTCACTGTCCAGCTTTCACACCCATACATAGTAATAGGAAATATGATGGCATGAATTAATCTTGTCTTGGTGGCGATGTCCATATCCTGACCTGGGTAACTTAGGTTAGCTCAGTCTTGTCAGGTCTTGGAAGCTAAGTAGGGTTGACCCTGGTGAGTACTTGAATGGGAGGCCATGCGTCTACATGGGGGGCAGGGAATGGCAAACCACCTCTGGACATCTCTTGCCTTGAAAACCCTACTGGGTTGGCATAACTTGGCTGTGATTTGATGGCACTTTCCACCACCACCAGTATTGTCTACCGCCCTATTCCGTCTGTTGAAATGCGTTCCAGCATTGTTCTGTTACAACATAGCCTTATTTCTTTATAAAAATGTCCCCCCATCTGCTGGGAAAGTGGGTGTCCCCGGACATACTAGTTGGCCATGAAGTTTTCAGCCTGACCAATAGCATTTGTTGAATCCAAAAACTCCCTTTTTAACAGCCATGACAATTGTGCATCCCCTTGAAATGGATGATAATTGTAATTGCCATCTTTACAGTGTATCGGTTAGAACTGGCAGTTGTATGTTTAGTCTGAAGAGGAGAAGACTGAGAGGGGACATGATAACCATCTTCAAGTACTTGAAGGGCTGTCACATAGAGGATGGTGCCGATTTTTTTTCTGTTGCCCCAGTGGTCGGCAAACTCATTAGTCAACAGAGCCAAATATCAACAGTACAACGATTGAGATTTCTTTTGAGAGCCAAATTTCTTAAACTTAAACTATATAGATAGGTACACTGTTTATTAACTTAATAAACTTTAATTAAAGTTTAAGTCTTAATTAAATTATAGGTACAATGAATAAAACTTGATATCATACTTAATAATGATCTTATTTATTGATAAAAATTAAATTGTAAGTAAGGTATCCATAAGCGCTTGAGTCTTCTGGTCACCCGAATATTCTGGTGCAACGCGCCCCCGCTGATTCAGGTTGCATTGACGCCATGAGCGGAGGGGAGACCTCTGGTGTAGGGGATTTGGTCCCCGTTCTTTAGCCCATCCCAAAACCTTGCTGCTATCCAAAAACTCGATACAGGTGCACTTGTGAATAAATGTGAGAAAGATGCTTTGACTTGTTGGAGGCTGATTCAACGGCTAAATAAGTAAAGCTCCTCTCTCAAGCCTCAGGAAATAGCAGGCTGATAATTGAGCTCTATCCAGGGACAGATTGGCCATTTAATTTCAGGGTTTCGGGTTGCTAGCTTTGTGTTGGGAAATACCTGGAGATTTGGGGGTGGAGACTTGGGAGGGTTGGGTTTGGGGAGGGTAGAAGCCTTAGTGGGGTATAATGCCAGGGAGTCCACCCTCCAAAGCTGCCATTTTCTCCAGGGGAATTAATCTCTATCATCTGGAGATAGGTTTGCCAGGTCCCTCTTTGCTACCAGTGGGAGGTTTTTGGGACAGAGCCTGAAGAGGGGCGGGGTTTGGGGAGGGGACACCAATTGCCCCAAACACCAATTGCCATGGCGGCTATTTTCTCCTGACGAACTGATCTCTATCAGCTGGAGATCAGTTGTAATAGCGGGAGATCTCCAGCTAGTACCTGGAGGTTGGCAACCCTCTCTGGAGATCAGTTGTAATAGCGAGAGATCTCCAGGCCCCACCTGGAGGTTGGAAGCCTTAGGTGGGCTGCTACCCTGGAGGGTCACTGACAACCAGGAGAAAGCAGTGCCAAGCTCCAGTCTCTTTCCCCGCACAGCAGGGGCCGCTTAACTCAGCTGACGGGTGAGCAGTGCTGCAGGAGATGATGTGTGAGTTGTGACACCTGTTGTTGCCAGCCCTGGCTTGTAGGGGCCACGCAGCCTGGCTTGTTCCTGAGCCATTTACTTCCCCGCCCTCTCCTGGCTTCATCTCACAGGGGTTTTGAATGAATTATAATGCAACGCTGAACATGAAGTGCTTTGAGTACTCTGCAGCTCTGTATAAATATTGGAGGACGCAGGTCAATGCAAGATTCCCAAACACAACTCATGGAATGCCTTTTATTAAGAACATGACAATCAACTGTGTTCAAGCTTTCGTCTTCTCCTGAATTCTTTATGAGGATGGGTTTGGCAGCGGACTGGCCGCGTGCGTCCTGCCACCGCAAGTCCCCCTTTCGGCTCTCTCGCGCCGCTGCCCCCCGCCCGCGTTCCTCTCTCCTCTGCCCCCTTCCTTTGCCCAGCCGGCTGCCCCCTTCGGCCCTGGCTCCTCTCCTGCCTAGCCCAGGCAGCTCTTTGGCGACGCTCCCCGGCGCAGCCGCTACTTCTGCTGCCGCCACCGGGGAGGGAGGAAAGGAAGGAGGGGGAGGCAGCAGGGCCGGCTCGGGCAGAGAGGGAGAGACGAGCGCGGGGGGCCCTTCCCTGGACTCTCCTTTTGCTGCCGCAAGCTTCGCCCGGTCCTGAACGAGGCAGAGGGGCTAAAAGAGGGGTGGTGGCTGGAGGCGGGGGGGGGAGAGAGAGCCGGGCGGGGAGGGGGCCTCAGTCTCATCCTGCCGGGAGCTCAGCAAAGGGGAACGGGCGATCGCCGCTCCATGCCCCAGCCCCCAGGAGGCACTGGGCAGGGGAGGAAGCCGGCCCCCGGATGGCTCCTCCCTGCCCAGGGCGACTTGGACTGGCTGGGAAAGTTCCTCGGGGGTCTGGCCAGAGGGAAAGGCGCCGGTCGCCGCTGGAAACCACCCAGGCCAGTAGGCGACACCCCCGCGCATGCCTGGGGTGGCAGAGCCGCACTCAAGGGGCCAAAGAGCCGCATGCGGCTCACGAGCCGCAGTTTGCCGACCACTTCCCCAGAAGGTTGGAACATCAATGGGTTGAAATTAAATCAAGAGAATTTCCATCTAGACTTTTGGAAGAATTTTCTAACAGAGCAGTTCCTAAGTGGAACAGGCTTCCTCAGGAGGTGGTAAGCTCCTTCCCTGGAGGGTTTTAAGCAGAGGCTAGATGGCCATCTGTCAGCAATGCTGATTCTACGACCTTAGGCAGATCATGAGACGGAGGGCACCTTGGCCATCTTCTAGGCATAGAGTAGGGATCACTGTGTGTGTGTGGGGGGAGGTCATTGTGAATTTCTTGCATTGTGCAGGGGGTTGGACTAGATGACCCTGGTGGTCCCTTTCAACTCTATGATTCTGTGATTCCATGATGGATAGTAATGTCACACTGCATCATTCTCCTCCCTCTCCAATGCCTTTAATGGGTAAGCGGTCTGAGGGCTGGGCCCTATTGGTAAGGATTTGTGGATCCTGAATATCCTTCCTCATCCCAGTAGAGTGAGAAAGGACTAATAGTATATCAATAGTCAGCAGTTAGTATGCTAATAGTCAGATTTACAGGGTTCATTTACCCACTCTAGCACTAGACATGTCCAGTGCCACACTGGACTGGCTTTATCCTGCTAGGCTGGGAGCTACGAAGGCCTTGTCTGGTTAATAGTTAGTTTCTGGAAGAAGCTATATGACTCCCTAATCCTTGACTGGGCGTTGATTAGGGCTACCTCCATGCAAACGATTTGCGCAGCTTTGGCTTCCAAATCGGACAGTGTCCTCCGATCACCCATTTTTCCAGGTTTCCTCCATCTTTGTCCCAATTTTTCCAGAGACCCTGCCTACATTTTCCATCTATCAGCCCTATGTGGCAGCCCTATGTGGCTCAGAGCAGCTTACAACATTTTACATATGTAATTTAAACTATAATTAAATATATAATTTAAACTAAAACCTTAGTTAAAACGGGATTCCTAACTGGCATCTCTATCCAAGTTTCATGAACAGTAGCCCTACTTGAAGATGGAGTCTTTCAGGAGTCTGTGGCAATTCCTGTTACATCCTCACAATGCTGGTGTTTAATAGCTGTGGGTGTTGACAGCCACGTAGGTGTCAAGAGCCAGCATGGTGTAGTGGTTAAGAGCAGTGGACTCTAATTGGGAGAACCAAGTTTGATTCCCTGCTCCTCCACATGAAACCTGCTGGATGACCTTGGGCCTGTCACAGTTCCCTCAGAACTCTCTCAGCCCCACCAACCTCACAAGGTGCCTGTTGGGGAAGAGAGAAGGCGATTGTAAGGCACTTTGAGACTCCTTATGGTAGAGAAAAGCAGGGTATGAAAACCAACTCTTCTTCTTTCCTTCTCTCTCATCACCTTTTAGAAGGTGAACGTAGAACAGATGATGTAAGAATGCATGACTTTTTTGTAGTAACTGTTCCATTTGTTTCCTCCAAAGCAATTCCCAAGCCTGGCCTCATCTCCTGGTTACAGGAAAGCGCAGCACCATTTCCCCCAGACGCTGAAGATGAGGAGTGGTCGGCAGGTGGGTGCTTAGATGTGTGCTGGATACCTTGGTTGGTTGGGGATTGAGGGGTTTCCATGGAGAGGAGCTAGATGTTTTGAATAGCCACAATCCTTCAGGCTGGGAGCTCATGTACCCTGGGATACCTCCCACAGTTCCACTGACCTTTCCTTCCTCATAAAATTTTGCATGGGATGGGAAGGCGGAAACAGTCCCGTTCCTCTCAGTGTTGATCTAGATTTGTGAGTCTTGGACCTTGACCTTGATTCCTTCCGCCTGGAAGTGTTGATAGGTCTGAGGAAAGATGAGGAGTAGCTGCAGGGTGGGGAGATCTACTAATTGTCAAGGAAATAAGCCATTATAACCATAAAGAAGAATATATACACAATGATAAACTTTTGCGTAGCAGTGTGTGTGAATAAGATCATGGGGTACGGGCGGGCTGTAAACTAAATATGAGCAGCCAGTGTGATGCAGCAGCAAAAAGGGCTAATCTGATCTTGGAGTGTATCAACAGAGGCGCAACATCCAAATCGCAAGAATGTCATAGTTCCACTGTACACTGCGTTGGTCAGGTCACACTTGGCGTACTATGTGCAGTTCTGGAGGCCTTAGTTTAAAAAAGGATGTGGATGGAATGGAGCGGATGCAGAGAGAGCGACGAGGATGACCAGGGGCCTGGAGACTGCATTGGTCAGGCGATTTGGATGGTATGCCCCTGTTGATACCCTCCAAGATCACATTAGCTTTTTTTGCTGCTGCATCACATTGGCTGTTCATATTTAGCGTACAGTCCATCCGTACCCCACGATCTTGTTCGCACACACTGCTACTCAGAAGTGTTTCCCCCAGCCAGTATGCGTGCTTTTTTGTTACCCAGTTGGAGAACTCTGCATGTATCCTTGTTGAATTACATCTTGCTCTGATCGGCCCGCTTCTCCAGTGTGTTCAGATTTGTAAATTGAATGAGTAATCTCTCCACCCCCTCATCCAGATCATATATAAAAAATATTGAAAAGTACCAGGCCCAGAACCAAGGCCCGAGGCACCCTACTGGATAGTTCATTCAGATGAAATGCCATTGATGACTACTTTTTGGCCTCTTCTTCTCTTCTAGAAACATGCTTTGCTTTAAATTACACTGTCCTTGGTTGTGTCCCTCCTCCAGGGTGATCTGCTCTCTGGCAGTTAGGGAAAGCCAACGGCTCCAATATAACCATCTCTTCTTTGGACAGAGACCCAGTGAGGGGAAACATGTCTCAGGGAGCCAAATACTGAAGTGTTTTGGCATTCATCAGCTGAAGGGTGCTGGCTGACTTTGGGACAGTTGGCCCACCTCCCAGGGTTGTTGTGAGGACAGAATGGAGGACGAGAGAACAATAGCAGCCACTTTGGGTCCCTGTTGGGGAAAAACGCAAAGTGTAAATAAATAAAGATAAATTTGTCTCCCTCACAGTCTGGCCCACTGTCAGTCTGGCCCACCTCCCAGGGTTGTTGTGAGGACAGAATGGAGGACGAGAGAACAATAGCAGCCACTTTGGGTCCCTGTTGGGGAAAAACGCAAAGTGTAAATAAATAAAGATAAATTTGTCTCCCTCACAGGACGTGGAAGAGCTTCAGAGCCAGGTCTCAGATCATCTCTTCTTTGGGGCAGAGTGGAAACACTTAAGATGCAGCCAGCTCAGGTAAGGGACAAAGCACAGGAACAGCTTGGTGCTTCCTTCGAATGCAGGGCTGGAAGGGAACCATTTCTGGGTATTTTGTAATTTGCAGCCTTCTTCTTTTGGTAAGTTGCATTAGATTTCTCCATAGAGAAAAGGGGTCTAAATTCTGAAATAAATTTATAAATTTATAAAATGAATTTTCACGGCATTCTGATAACTGCAAGGTAACGCAGCAGCCTGTTCAGGAGGCTGTGCAGTTCACTGATCTGCTGCCATGAATCAAAAGGCGGGACTCCCCAGGCAGGTTTTATTGTTTTTCTATGGCAGGGATGTCAAACATATGGCCTGCAGCCGGATCCAGCCCATGAGCCAGCCAAGGCAGCAACGCCTCCTCCAGTCCTGATCTGGGTAGATGAGGCATGGCCCAGCCCAACCAAGTGTCATTTATGTCATATCCAGCCGTTGTAACAAATGAGTTCGACACCCCTGTTCTATGGTGTGTCAAGTATTCTCTGAAGGTAGAACTCCCCCCCCCCTTGGGGTACCAAGAACTTTCCATGAAGGATCTAGAGGAGGAGGGTCAGTGGCTCGGTGGTAGAGCACCTGCTTGCATGCAGAAGGTCCTTCATCTAAAGATAATAAAAGGATCAAGTAAGAGGTGATGTGAAAGGATCTGCCTGGGACCTTGGAGAGCCACTGCCAGTCAGAGCAGACAATACTGAGTTTGATGGACCAACAGTCACTGCGTTTAAAATGGTGTAACTGCTTGCGAGGACCCTTCAGTGGTCTGACTCAGTAGACCTCATTTTCAGGTATTCCTCTTTCAATATCAACAGTTGCTTGAGGAAGGGCTGTGGCTCAGTGGTGGAGCATCTGCTTAGCATCCAGAAAGACCCTGGTTCAATTGTGGGCATGCATTTCTGGAGAGCTGCAGCTGGTCTGATCAGACAGTAATGACCTCGATAGACCAATGATCTGATTCAGTATAAGGCTGCTTCATGCATGTGTTTGTTTTCAGATGGTGAGCAAAAGCATGTTTGAGCAGGATTATTTGTGAGGCAGGAGTGTCTTCTTTTTTCCAGTGTCCGGTTTCCTTTGAGGAGGTGGCTGTGTGTTTCACCAAGGCTGAGTGGGCCCTCCTGAATTCCGACCAGAGAGCTTTGTATAGGGAAGTCATAGTGGAGAATTACGAGAACGTGGCCTCTCTGGGTAAGGGATCCCTTTTATCTTGTTTTGGTAGATTTGGAAGGTGTGATTTTTTTGCCCCCATTGCTACTTTGATTATTTATGCTATTTATATCAGTAGAAGAGAGCAAGAGTCCAGTAAAGATTTGATAAAATTTCTTAAAGACTTAAACAAAAGACTTAGCACCTTAAAGTGTGTGTGTGTGTGTGTGTGTTAAGTGCTGTCAAGTCGCTTCCGACTCATGGTGACCCTATGAATGAAAGTCCTCCAAAATGTCCTATCTTTGACAACCTTGCTCAGATCTTGCAAATTGAAGGCTGTGGCTTCCTTTATTGAGTCAATCCATCTCTTGTTGGATCTTCCTCTTTCCCTCCTGCCCTCAACTTTTCCTAGCATGACTGTCTTTTCCAGTGACTCTTGTCATCTCATAACGTGACCAAAATACGATAGCCTCAGTTTAGTCATTTTAGCTTCTAGGGTCAGTTCAGGCTTGATTTGATCTATAACCCACTAATTTGTTTTTTTGGCAGTCCAGGGATTCCGTAAAACTCTCTTCCAACACCACATTTCAAAGGAATCCATTTTCTTCCTATCAGCTTTTTTCACTGTCCAGCTTTCACACCCATACATAGTAATAGGGAATACGATGGCATGAATTAATCTAGTCTTGGTGGCCAGTGACACATCCTTACACTTCAAAATATTTTCTAGCTCCTTCATGGCTGCCTTCCCAGTCTTAATCTCCTTCTAATTTCTTGGCTGCAGTCTCCCTTTCGGTTGGTGGTGGAGCCAAGGAATAGAAAGTCTTGAACAATTTCAATTTCCTCATTGTCAACCTTAAAGTTGTGTAATTCTCCTGTAGTAATTACTTTTGTTTTCTTGATGTTCAGCTGTAGTCCTGCTTTGGCACTTTCTCTTTTAACTTTCAGCAGTAGTCGTTTCAAATCTTCACTATTTTCCGCCAATAATGTAGTGTCATCAGCATATCTCAAATTACTAATGTTCCTCCCTCCAATTTTCACTCCACCTTCATCTAAATCTAATCCGGCTTTCCTAATTATATGTTCTGCATATAGATTGAAGAGATAGGGAGATAAAATACATCCTTGTTTGACACCTTTGCCAATTGGAAACCATTCCGTTTCTCCATATTCAGTTCTGTGGCCTCTTGTCCAGAGTACAGGTTGCGCATCAAAACGATCAGATGTAGTGGCACACCCATTTCCTTTAAAAAAGGGGTGGGGAACGTCAGGCCCGGGGGCCGTTTAAGGCCCGCGAAATCATTTGGTCTGGCCCTTGGTGGGTCCCGGCAGATCTCTAGCTCAGAAGGATCTAAGACTGGCGATCCACCCCCTCCAGCGGACAGGAATAGCCTCCGTTCAAGGCAGATGTGAATTTGTTTTGCTGAGAAAAGAAACATTTTCCACCCTTGCAGAAGAGTCGTTTGCTATGGAGCTGCTAGGACTGCCCAAGAAACTAATTTTTAAGTTGATAATTTTGTATGGCCCACGAATGATGTTATAAATATCCAAATGGCCCTTGGCGGAAAAAAGGATCCCCACCCCTGCTTTAAAACTAGCCATAGCTTTTCATGATCCACACAGTCAAAAGCTTTGCTGTAATATATTAAACACAAGATGATTTTCTTCTGAAATTCTCTCATATGCTCCAGTAACCAGCATACATTTGCAATATGATCTCTAGTGCCTCTTCGTTTTCTGAAACCAGCTTGAACATTTTTTTTTCATAAAATTTTTATTTTTAAAATATTTTACCGTCTGGTACTTTTCAACAACACATTCATTTCATAAATCATACAATAAAAAACTTTAACAGCGTCACCGAAAAGCATATTCATCTATTAATGAAAAGATATTCAAATAAGAGACTTCCCCCTCACCTTCCTCCATCTTGCTATAAATTTATCTATTCTTTTGCAAAGAAGTTCTAATCCAGAAAAATACATCAAGCTTGATTACTAAGTTAATTCTAAATTATTCAATTCATTTACAATTAGTACGTGTTTATTATTGATTTCATATATAGTAACAGATTTTATTTCAAAACCGTTCTTAAGATAAAAGGATTAGATCAGTAAATACAAAATTCCCTAGTCATCATTTAAATCCCTGTTTAGCCCTCTGTTTCTCTCTATCACCCATAAACTGCATGTTTACTTTTAGGTTTATTCTTGCTGTGAATTTTTGTTTTTCCAACACTTCTGTTATTTTTGATGTCCTGTCTTTTTTGTCCAGATGTCAAGGCCAACTCCTTTTTCTCCTCTTCTTGTTGATGTTGTGGCTCCTGGTTAAGACCAGCTAGATCTTTTTCATAGTTCTTCAAAAAGTTTTTTACTTCCTCCTGTGAAGTGATAGTAAATCTGACCTCTTTGTAGGTAAAAGTGAGTCCCTGTGGGAAGATCCAGCAGAATCTTATTCCATTCTTCTTCAATGTCCCAGTAAATTCTTTGTACATATTTCTCTTCATCATCAAATGTCGTGGGATATCCTTAAGAATGATAAGAGGATTTCCATTCACAGACAAAGGATTATCATAGAGGGTTTGCATAATATAATCTTTCATCCTTATATCATAAAAGGAAATCATAATATCTCTTGCCTTTGTCTTCTCCAGACTGGTGGGTAAAGGAATTCTATATACTTTGTTTACTGCATAATCCAGATCTTGTTCACTTATATGAATCAGGTCAGCCAATGATTTTATGATAGTTATTCTGGTACATCCCATTGCTTCTGGAAAATTGCGAAGACGTACGTTCAATTGTCTTAATTTTAACTCCATAGTAGCCAGTTGGTCTAAAACACTTTCTTGTTGGAAATGTATAGCTTGAATTTGATTACCTTGAAGTATCTGTTTATTTTTAATATCTTTCTGTTCTTCAATTGCCTTTTTAATTGAAGTATCCATTTTTCCCATGTCAGTTTTCATTGTAGGTATTTGAGATTTCATATTTGTAATTTCGCTTGCCAAAATGTCCGATTTCTGACTAGTCTGGTTGGTAGTTTGAGTTAGACTAGTCAATATGTTGGTTAGCTGAGCCAGACGTTGAGATTGTTGCTCATATTGTTTAGTAAAGGCATCCATGTGTTTTGTTAACATTTCCTGTATTTTCTCGTCGGCCTTTCCCATGTTTATTTCTGAAAATAGTTCTAATAATTCACCAATACCAAGAAGTGCTGTTTTAAATATGTTGGCAGGGTCCAAGACCTTGTAGTGGTTCTATTCATCAATTATACAGGTCCCGGGATTAAATGACTGTAAATTCTTCTCTCCGCTGTAAAACAATTAGTGTTGTTGTAAAGGGCCATTAAGTTTTATTGACACTCTGCTCGGTTGTAAAAGAAGGGGGTGAGCTGGGCATTATTTAAATCGCGGACCTTCGGCTGTCTTGTTTTCCAGTAGTAGGAATATGTTGCGTGTTGCACAATAAAGACACACTTCAAGCCCTGCGATTTTCCTGTATGATCTTTCCCTTTCAGTCTCGATGGTTTTCTTTGATGAATCGGAAAGACGTCATCTCCAGAGGAATTTAGCCCATTCGCTCCCACCCCTTTTAACACCTCGGCTTCTAATTGGTAGCTAGAGTGTCTTTCAGCCGTCCCGTTTGTTATGCCAAAGTGGAGATCGAATAGATAAGGCTCCTGCTGTTCAACTTTAGTCTTTTTAAACAAACAAAGTCACTTATATTCTGGACAGAGAGATGCAGATTGCATTGATGATTGTTACGATCTTCCAGAGCTTCAGTTTCAAGGTAAAGACAAAAGAATTCTTGCAACTTACTCAGATGTTGGATGATAAGGTTACGGTGATGATAATTTTCTTAGATGGTGATTGAAGGGGGAGGACTGAACCTTGATTACCCATGAAATGTTCCGGCGATGACTTTCCCTCTTGCCCGCAGGACCGGCATCAAAACTTCCGAGGGGCTTAGAAGCCTCCCTCGGAGAGTTCTGGAGGTCAAACCGCATAAGTGGCTGCAGGGAGTTCCTGCTTCCCAAGTCCACTGTTTAGGACCGGGTTGAGGTGCTATTTAGCACCCCAATTTGAACATTTCTTGGATTTTTCCTGGAGAGTCCAGGAAACATGGCGCTCAGCCCAGCTGCCCCAGCAGGAAGTCCCTGAAACCAGCTTGAACATCAGGCATTTCTCGTTCCATATATGGTAACAGCCTTTGCTGTAAGATTTTGAGCATCACTTTACTTGCATGAGAAATTAATGCGATGGTCCGATAGCTGCTGCAATCTTTGATGTCTCCTTTCTTGGGAATTGGAATGTAAATGGATCGTTTCCAGTCCATGGGCCATTGTTTTGTTTTCCATATCTGTTGGCATGTTCTTGTCAAGATTTTGATGGACTCTGTTTCTGTGACTTGGAATAGCTCTATTGATATCCCATCTGCTGCTGGTGATTTGTTTCTCCTGATTGCTCTCAATGCAGCTTTCACTTCACTTTCTAAAACTGTAGGATCTTCTTCAAAAGATTCTTCTTGGAAAGAATCTTTTAATCCTTTCATCTCTTCTGTATAGTTCTTCAGTGTATTGTTCCCACCTTTTCTTTATTTTGTCCTGTTCAGTTAATGTATTTCCATGCTGATCTTTCAGCATGCCTAACCGTGCTTTAAATTTCCCTTTGATTTCTTGGATCTTGTGGAACAGATCTCTTGTTCTTCCTTTTTTGTTCTCTTCTGTTTCTTTACACTGGTTATTATAATAGGTCTCTTTGTCTCTACGTGCGAGTGAGTCGCTGGAACGTTGCACTTAGACTTTAGATTCTGTTTCTGTCACCTTCTACTTCTGCTTCTTGTCTATCTCTGGCAATTTTATGAGTTTCCTCAGACATCCGAGGTTTTTCTTTTCTTTTGGCTACAGGAATAGTCTTTGCACATTCTTCCTTGATAATGTCCGAAGTTTCCACCCATAGTTCTTCAGGTTTACATTCACTTGAACTCAGTAATGCAAATCTGTTCCTTACATGGTAACTCTTCCGGAATATTGCTTAGATTGTATTTCAGTGCCATGAATGTTTTGGTGTTTTTCTTAAGCTTTATCTTGATTTTCGATATTAACAATTCATGATCTGTACCGCAGTCGGCTCCTGGTCTTGTTTTGGCCGAGAGAATAGAGCTTCTCCATCTTCTGCTTCCAATTATATAATCTATTTGATTTCTATACTGGCCGTCTGGTGATGTCCATGCATACAATTGTCTGTTTGGTTGCCTGAAACATGTGTTTGCAATGAACAGATTGTCTTCACAGAAGTTTACGAGGCGTTCTCCTGCTTCATTCTGTGCTCCTAGCCCAAATCTGCCAGCAACATTTGCTTCTGCTTTGTGTCCTACTTTTGGTTCCAATCACCTATGATTATCAGCATATCTTGTTTAGGTGTGTGATCAATTTCTTCCTGAACACTGGCATAAAGACTTTCAATTTCTTCCTCATCAGCATCTGTAGTTGGGGCATAAACTTGTAACCGTGGTCTTGGTATTTTCTTTCCTGACGTTTCGCCAGCAGCTGTGGCAGGCATCTTCAGAGGAGTAACACTGAAGGACAGTTTTACAAACTTTCAGTTAGGTCACAAGGTCTACCGGAAACCAACTCACACAGATCGCTACTTACACAAAAACTCCAACCACCACCCCTGACAGAAAAGAGGAATAATCAAAACATTAATGGACCGTGCAAGACGGATCCGTGAACCACAGTTTCTCAAGGAAGAAACTAATCATCTAAATCACGCACTGCTAGCAAACGGCTATTACAGAAATAAAATCAGAAGGGCCATTAAACCAAACAAAAATCAGAAAACTCAGGAAAACAGTCTCCCATAGGAAAGGTATTCTTGCCATTTATTAAAGGAGTCACTGATAGGATGGAGAAACTTTTGAAAAAACATAACCTACAAACAGTGTTTAAACCCACCTAGAAAATACAACAAATGCTACGATCAACAAAAGACAAAAGAGACCCCCTCACCTCTGCAGGAGTATATCGTATACCTTGCAGCTGTGGACAAGTTTACATCGGGACAACAAAACGCAGCATAAAAACAAGGATAAAAGAACATGAAAAATACTGCAGACTTGGCCAACCTGAGAAATCAGCAGTGGTTGAACATGGACTGACACAAACAGGACACAGGATCTTATTCCAAGACACTGAAAGACTGGACAATTCTACCAACTATTTTGTCAGATTGCACAGAGAAGCCATTGAAATTCATAAACATCAGGACAATGATTAGCACATTACCTTTAGTACTTTGCAGGACAATGACTCTGCTCAAACCCAACCCCTTTCTGACTATATATTACTCTTCCTACACACTTGACACTGAGAGACACTGTCCTTCAGTGTCACTCCTCTGAAGATGCCGGCCACAGCTGTTGGCGAAACGTCAGGAAAGAAAATACCAAGACCACGGTTACACAGCCCGGATAACCTACAAGAACCAATGTTCCATTTCTTGTTTAACAATTTCAAGCTTACCCTGATTCATGCTTCTCACATTCCATGTTCCTATTATATGCGTCGAACAGCTTCGGACTTTCCTTTTGCATCTATTCATGTCAACCACTGAACGTCCTTTCGGCTTTAGTCCAATTGCATCATTAAGAACAGCGCTACTCGTACTTGTCCTCTGCTCTACCCCAGTAGCAGATTGAGTGCCATCCGACCTGGGGGTCCCATCTTCCAGCACTATATCTTTTTTAATTTTGGATTGTCTCATCATAGGGTTTTCAAGGTAAAGGTTGGTCAGAAGTGGTTTACTAGTCCTTCTTATGCACAGTACTAACCAGAGTTAGCCATAGTGGCACTGCCGTTGTCTACGAAAGATCCTCCGCCGGTGTCACCTTCCACTACTGCTGCTGCCCAGTAGCTAACCTTCAGGGATTCCTCTGCCCCCATACCCATTGAAACTGCCTGTTCTCTTCTGCGGATGTGGCCATTGATCCCTTAAGGGGGTGGATGCATCTTCGTCTGGTGTCTCAGCTGTGACCATTCCGTCTTGAGTGACTCTGCTAGGAGTTTTGTCTCTTGATAGAGTCTAGACCCAGGGAATGGCGAACCACCTGTGGACATCTCTTGCCTTGAAAACCCTACTGGGTTTTATAAGTCAGTTGTGACTTAATTGCACTTTCCACCACCACCGGTATTGTCCACTGCCCTGTTCCATCTGTTGAAATGCGTTCCAGAATTGTTCTGTTACAACATAGCCTTATTTCTTTATAAAATTGTCCTCCCATCTGCTGTGGAAGTGGGTGTCCCTGGACTTGACAATAGTGCATCCCCTTGAAATGGGTGATGAACGTAATTGCCGTCTTTACAGTGTATCGGTTAGAACTCGCAATTGTATTTTTAGTCTGAAGAGGAGAAGACTGAGAGGTGATATAATAACCATCTTCAAGTACTTGAAGGGCTGTCACATAGAGGATGGTGCTGAGTTGTTTTCTGTTGCCTAGAAGGTCAGACCAGAACCAGCGGGTTGAAATTAAATGAAAAGAGTTTCCATCTAGACATTAGGAAGAATTTTTGAACAGTTAGAGCAGTTCCTTAGTGGAACAGGCTTCCTCAGGAGGTGGTGGGAAGAGGTTAGATGGCCATCTGTCAGCAATGCTGATTCTATGACCTTAGGCAGGTCATGAAAGGGAAGGCATCTTGGCCATCTTCTGGGCATGGAGTAAGGGTCACTGTGTGTGTGTGGGGTGGGGAAGTGGTTGTGAATTTCCTGCATTGTGCGGGAGTTGAACGAGATGACCCTGGTGGTCCCTTCCAACTCTGATTCTATGATTCCCTGACTGATAGTAATGTCACACTGCATCATTCTCCTCTCTCTCCAATCCCTTTAATGGGTAAGCGGTCTAAGGGTGGGCCCTATGGGTAAGGATTTTGTGGATCCTAAATATCCTTCCTCATCCCCATAAGGTGAGAAAGGACTAACAGTATATCAATAATCAACAGTTAGTATGGTAATAGTCAGAATTACAGGGTGCAGTTATTCCCTCTAGCAGTAGACATGTCCAGTGCCACACTGGACTGCCTTTATTCTAGGCTGGGAGCTATGGAGGCCTTATCTGGTTAATTGTTACATTTTCTGAATGTAGCTAGATAAATCCCCCATCCTTGACTGGGCGTTGATTAGGGCTACCTCTGTGCAAATGTTTTGTGCCACTTTGGCTTTCAAATCGGACAGTGTCCTCTAATGGACAGTGTCCCCATTTTTCCAGGTTTCCTCCATCTTTGTCCCAATTTTTCCAGAAACTCTGCCTACATCAGTCTCATTTTTCTTCCATCAGCTATATGCGGCAGCCCTATGTGGCTCAGAGTGGCTTACAACATTTTACATATATAATTTAAACTATAATTAAATACATAATTTAAACTAAAACCTTAGTTAAAATGGGATTCCTAACTGGCGTGTCTAGCCAAGTTTCATGAACAGTAGCCCTACTTGAAGATGGAGTCTTTGAGGTGCCTGTTGTGGGGGAAGAGAGAAGGCGGTTGTAAGGAGCTTTAAAAAAATTATAATTTTTATTGTAAATATAGGATAAAGAAAAGGAAAAAGAGGGAGGGGTAAAAGCAATTCTTCTGCAGTAGACAAACATTCTTATTGGTCTAATATATTTAGAAACATCGGTTCTTGTAGGTTATCCGGGCTGTGTGACCGTGGTCTTGGTATTTTCTTTCCTGACGTTTCGCCAGCAGCTGTGGCAGGCATCTTCAGAGGAGTGACACTGAAGGACAGTGTCTCTCAGTGTCAAGTGTGTAGGAAGAGTAATATATAGTCAGAAGGGGGTTGGGTTTGAGCAGAGTCATTGTCCTGCAAAGTATTAAAGGTAATGTGCTAATCATTGTCCTGTAAGTATCAAGATAATGTGCTAATGAGGGTGTGGTATGTTAATACGGAACCATTGTATCCTGAAGTGATCTGTTAACATGTGGAATCCAAAGCTAACCTGCATGGCTATTGTGGACTGTAGTCTTTGTTAGTCTGGAGGTTTTCAGGACAGGAAGCCAAGCCTTATGCATTCTTAAACTCTCTTCTGTTAAAGTTGTGCTGATGTTTATGAATTTCAATGGCTTCTCTGTGCAATCTGACAAAATAGTTGGTAGAATTGTCCAGTCTTTCAGTGTCTTGGAATAAGACCCTGTGTCCTGTTTCGGTCGCTCCATGTTCAGCCACTGCTGATTTCTCAGGTTGGCCAAGTCTGCAGTATCTTTCATGTTCTTTTATCCTTGTTTGTATGCTGCGTTTTGTTGTCCCGATGTAAACTTGTCCACAGCTGCAAGATATACGATATACTCCTGCAGAAGTGAGGGGATCTCTTTTGTCTTTTGCCGATCATAGCATCTGTTGTATTTTCTTGGTGGGTTTAAACACTGCTTGTAGGTTATGTTTTTTCAAAAGTTTCTCTATCCTATCAGTGACTCCTTTAATAAATGGCAAGAATACCTTTCCTATGGGAGACTGTTTTTCCTGAGTTTTCTGATTTTTTTTTGGTTTAATGGCCCTTCTGATTTTATTTCTGGAATAGCCGTTTGCTAGCAGTGCGTGATTTAGATGAAGATGCCGGCCACAGCTGCTGGCGAAACGTCAGGAAAGAAAATACCAAGACCACGGTCACACAGCCCAGATAACCTATAAGAACCAATGAACTCTGACCGTGAGTTCGACAATATTTAGAAACATTTTACATTTTCATACTGCAATAGACGAACATTCTTATTGGTCAAGTATATTCAAAAAACATTTTACCTTCATCTGCTTGTCTTCTGTGCAGTCCTGTATGGGACTGCGTGTGCACAGGCTGGCCGAGGAGACGTTCTGAAAAGCTTCTAGAAGCTTCAAAATACTTGGAGCGCTCCCCCCTTCCCTCGTCCAGCCCCAAGCGTGGGCTTTCTTCCCCCCTAATGATCACATGATGAGGGGAGGGGGCGCTCCTCCCTCAGTTCTCTCTTCGCCGCCGCGGAATTAGGGCACAGCTTCATGAGCTCTGACGAAGTTACCTCAGAGCTGGTGGGCCGTTGTAGGAGAGCTTATTAGACTATAATGGCCTTATTCAAGAAATGTACGCAATGTTGTTTTAAAATGGCCACGAATGATCAGCATGATCGTTGTTTATTTTGTTTGGGGGCGACTCACATCCCTCAGACTTGTTCAGCCTGTCAGCTTCTTACCCCGAAGGCTAGAGAATATCGTGCTTCTCGCCTCAAGGCTACCTTGTGGGAAGAAGCTCTTCTGGCTGCTGATCGACCCAAACGGTCCTCGAAGTTACAGGAATGGCAAGATGCCCCTTTTGTCTCTTCTCTGCCGGTCGAAAAGGTTATGGAGCCTCCGGTACTGCCCGAGAAATCTGCCTCTGATTCTACTAAATCTAAAAAGAAGAAGACGGATAAGAAGGATCCTAAGGGCAATAAGACGGGCCAAAAAGGCCAAAAAGCTGACAAACAGCCTTTGCCTACTGAGGGGGAGGCGGCAGACGCCTCTCTGCCCACTGATGTGCCTCGGCAGAAGTCTCCAAGGCGCAACGCTTCACCAAAGCCTTCCACCTCTCGGCTCCGAGAATACCCGTTGCTGCCAAGGCTATCTAAGCATCGCAGTCGAGGACGGAGCCCTGGACGGGCTCGACGCCGTAAGTCTGTATCCCCTATAGAGGGCGCAGCTGCACCGCTAAATGAGCCGCTTTCCCTTTCCAGAACGCCCTCCCCCTTTGGCCGGGCCAGGTCCTCCTCCTCTGAGCCTGAGATTTTTCAGCGGCGCCCTTCAGCATCGAAGGGACAGGAGGCTCAGCGAGTTCCCCAGCAGGAACCGATGCCGGCTGCCATGTTCCAGCAATGGCCATATTTCCCTAACCCCTACATGCCTCCTTCACCATATTGGGAAGCTCCTTTCCCCACGACTTATCGTCGGAGGCACCACTCCAGCCGCTCTTCAGCGTTGATGGACAAACCTGATAGAAACGCTCCACTATCTAGACCGCAGCCTGCCTCTATGTCGATGCATCATTGTGCTCGCTTTGATTCTGACTCTGATGTCGATGTCGAGGAGTCATCGATTCCATCTCCTGACGTCGTCTTCGAGGACTCGGCTCCCATACCTCCTCCTTTAGATTGGAAGATGTATTCTGATCAGCTAATGAGGATGGCAAAAGCCCTTGACATTCCCTATTCTCAGCCTGATTCCCGTGCAACGGATCCTATCCTAGGGGTCCTTTACAGTCCTGATTCTGGGCCTGTTGCGCTCCCCTTTATCAGAGATATTGCTTTGGTAGCTTGGTCTCGCCCCTCCACCATGCGGGCTTTAACAAAGAGAGTGGAAACTCTGTATAAGATTATCCCAGAGGGGTCTGATTTTCGGTTTCAACACCCCATCCCTAATTATTGTTATGGATGCGCTCCCCTCTTCGTTTAAGGGTGGTGCTCATTCTTCTCCTGTGTATGAGGGGAGAAAGCTTGATGTGTTGGGGCATAAGATGTATTCTTCTACTGCTCTGTCCCTCCGGATATGCAATTTTATGGCCATAATGGGGCGTTACCAGATTTTCCTTTGGGATCGGGTTTCTCAATATCTAGAGTACCTTCCTGAAGATAAAAAGCCTCTTGGCTGAGGCTCTAGGTTGGGTCGTCAGCAACTAGATGCTGCATGACATGCTGCTGACAGTGCCTGTCGCTCGATGGCCTCGGCTGTGGTACTTAGGAGTCATGCTTAGCTGTGAGGTTCTACGCTCCCAGCAGATACTAAAGCAAGGATCGAGGACCTTCCTTTCGAGGGCAAGTTCCTCTTTAGTGAGGAGACTGATTCAATACTGGATAGGATTAGGAAGAATAAGCAAAACGCCAAGTCATTGGGCGTGACTGCACAGTCCACCGGAGGCTTCCTCCAGAGGTACTTTCCACGTCAGTCCTCCTCCTATAATAAACCCTATAGGTTTCAGCCTTACCCTTCTACGCAGGTTTATAAAGCCCCATATGCCCCCTACCAGCAGGGCAGAAGGGGGGGTTAGGCGTAGAGGGTGCCAGGGCGGTCAGGCTCCTAGGGATTCGCAGGCCCGTTCTAAGAATGTGGCCTGACTAGAGCCTAACCCTATCTTTTCAGATAGGTTGTCTTACTTCTATGATCAGCGGGCTCAAATCACTGATGATGCTTGGACAAGGCCTATAATAAAGTTTGGTTACCGGTTGCATTTGCATTCTCTGCCTCCCTGTTCCTCTCCTCCGCTGGGTTCTGCATCTACATCCCCCTTTTTGGAAGGGGAGGTTGCTAAACTGTTAGCAAAGGGTGCAATATCTGAATTCACCTCTCCTATGGTGGATTTGGGGTTTTACACCAGGTACTTTCTTGTATGTAAGAAAGGCGGGGGCCAGCACCCAATCCTTGACCTTAGAGAACTGAATAAGTTCCTTATCGTACCTAAATTTAGGATGTTGTGTCTAAAAGACGTGTTGCCCCTGCTGTCGGGATCTATGGTTTGCTACTGTGGACTTGCAAGATGCTTATTTCCACATGGCCATACACCCTGCTCATAGGCGGTACCTGCATTTCCAATGTGGAGGTTGCTGCTTTCAGTATAACGTCCTCGCTTTTGGCTTGGCAACTGCTCCACGGGTTTTTACCAAATGCCTCTCTGCTGTTACCGGGTTCCTAGCCTCCAGAGGTTGTGCAGTCTACCCCTATCTTGACGACTGGCTTTTTGTCTCCTCCTCCCTGCAAGGGCTAGAAAGGGACATTGCCTTGGCTTGTGATACACTTAAGAGTCTGAGCCTTATTGTTAATAAGGATAAATCTCACCTATCCCCTGCTCGCCGCATTTCATTTATCGGCGCTGTTTTAGATGCTCCCACTTTGATGGCTTTTTTGCCTGTGGACAGAGCCCGAGTGATACAATCAATGGTCTCTGCCTTTACACGTAACCGTTTTCAGACAGCTGTCCGAATACAGAAACTCCTTGGACATATGGCCTCCACGACTTATGTCATGCCTTATGCTAGGATGCATATGAGGTGTATGCAGAACTGATTTATTCGCCATTTTACTATTAATGTTGATTCACAGAACCGTAGATTGTCCATCCCACGATCAGTACTACGGTCCCTTACCTGGTGGTCTGTGGAAGCTAATCTCTTTAAGGGTTGCCCATTAGGAGTTTCCCCTCACGATTTAGTAATCTATACTGGTGCTTCCTTATTAGGTTGGGACGCTTTATGTGGTTCCCACAAGGTTTGGGGACATTGGTCACCCTCAGAGTGTTCACTGCACATTAACCACCTCGAGGTTCGAGCAATCAGATATGCTGTCATCTCTTTTGCAGCGATCCTGGAAGGGAAACGAGTGCTCGTGGCCACCGACAACACAGTGGCCATGTTTTACATCAACAAACAGGGTGGCATGGGTTCCCTTACCCTCTGTGCGGAAGCCCTTCGGCTCTGGTCATGGGCCATCGATCACCATATCACCCTTTCCACGATCCACGTAGCGGGCCAGGACAACATTACTGCAGATCTATTAAGCAGGCAGGTGTCCGGCAATCACGAATGGTCCATAAAGCCCTCTATCCTTACTCCTATTTTCCAACGATGGGGTTTCCCTATGGTGGACCTTTTTGCTACCCAATACAATGCCAAATGCCCCCTGTTCTGTTCCCGGGCGGGGTTGGACAGCTCATCTCTTGGAGACGCGTTTCAACTTCATTGGGACGCGGGCCTTTATTTTGCTTTCCCACCCTTCCCTCTCCTCGGGAAGACGCTAGCAAAGGCAAGAGCAGAAGGTGCGCACCTAATCTTGATTGCCCCCATGTGGCCAAAACGGGTGTTGCTTCCCTCCCTTTGGCAGATGTCCGGAGGGGTCCATTGCCTCCTGCCGGAGGTGGACGACCTTCTGTCCATGGGTCCAGTCCTATTCCACGTCCTCCCCTCACTCCACCTGGCAGCATGGTGGATACAGCCATAGCTCAGGTGCAGGATAGGATCTCAGAAGTTCTCCTGGCTTCTAGAAAGCCTTCGACCAGGCGTTCTTACCATTTTAAGTGGAAATGCTTTGTCGCCTGGGCTGAGCAGCATCACATTTGCCCTTTTTCTTGTCCTCCAAGCGACATATTCAGATACCTCCTAACATTAAGAGATACTGGGTTATCCACTACGTCTATCAAGGTCCATTTGGCGGCCTTATTACCATGATCCCGTTGGTATTTTTACCCTGTTTTCTGCCCCGGATTCGAAAAGGTTTTTGAAAGGTTTATTCAATCTATACCCTACTGTTAAGAAACCCTTGGAATGTTGGAGTTTGTCCCTTGTTTTATCTTTTTTATCTCATAAACCATTTGAACCAATGGCTACTTGTGATATTTTGTTTGTTACCTATAAGACAGCATTTTTAATAGCCATCACCTCTGCTAGGAGGGTGGGGGAGCTGGCAGAGCTTCAATGCAATTCCCCATTTACGAGGTTCCATCCCGACAAGGTCATCCTGCGTCCTAGTCTACAATTTAGACCCACGGTTGTGACACCTTTTCATGTCTCAGGACATAGTTTTGCCCGTTTTCTACCCAGACCCGACATCCCCAGCTGAACAAACTTTGCACACACTGGATGTTCGTAGGGCTCTTTTGTTTTATTTGGATCAGACAAAGTCCTTCCGGAAGGATCGGTCCCTATTCCTCTGCTTTAAAGGCCCTCGTAAAGCGAGAACGGCTTCGTCACAGTCCATTTCTAGGTGGGTGGTCACTGCCATTAGACTGGCCTATGCCTCTGCACATGTGGACTTCCCTCTGCCCATTAAGGCTCATTCTCCACTGAGGCAAGGGCATCCTGATCAGTGGGTTATTTTCCTCTACATCCGGGTAGGCAGTACCTAAACTCAAAACTTCCTGTTTCCCCTTGGTGGGAAAATACCCCACAGGAAGCCAGTTTTCGTCCTGCCTATTTGGGTAGAGCAGGCACCATCGCGAGCTCCGTGCCTTCTTCTAGATAAGGAGTGGTTAGGAGAGTCTTACTTAATCGTTCTGTCCGTCTGTAATCGTGAGTGTATTGTTTCCCTTCTCCTCCTGTTTATTCCAATACTTATCCTGCTCCTCCCTTCCCGGTGTGTCTTCTCCTCTATTACTTCAGCCTTAAGGCATAGGGGAGTCAAAATGGCCGACGCCATTTCACTCAGAGAGGACGATCTCCTCGCTGAAAAGGATTATGAAAGGGGACTGGTCCAAAATGTCCCAAAGCTTCCCGCTTCTCCCAACAGCCGCGATTGCGGACCATTAGGGAGCGTGCCGCAGCCAGACGAAGCCCTAATCAATGAGCCGACCCCGACCCAGCCAAAGATAAAAAAGGTGCGAAAAGCCACGCCGCCTCAGCCGGGCAGGAGAAGAAAGAGACGGGGCGGCAAAGCTAGCGCTAACCTGAAAGCCTGGCGGAGAACGCCTAATTCATCTCCCAGACACCCGAATGCGATGCCCACGGCTCAGGCGCCTGCTTCGGCAGCGGCAGTCTCCCTCCCAGTGGGAACGGGTAACTTTGCGGCACCGGTTGTTTTCCAGGCGGGAGTTGGCAACCCCCCCTTTTACTCAATCGGCGGCGGGAGGCCATTTTTTATCATGGGAAAACGCGGATGAGCTGATTAACTGCGCCCTCCAGCGACAATGGCAGGACTTTCAGGCTTTTCAGGCACGGCTACCCCCACCTATCTGGGCGGTTCCAGATGGCCATGGTAGGTAACCCCTACCATGCAAAACCCTAGCCCCACAGTGGTTTCTGGGCCTAGCACCTCAGGGGTTACAAAACATGCTGCCTGGCCCACAAAGGCGGCCATGAAAGCTGTGGTGGTGGAACAAAGGGATCCACAGATGGAACTCTCCAAGTCCACAAATTCTTCCCTTGAGGACGAGGGAGAAGAGAAAGAGGAAGGAGAATTTGACACAGATGAGGAAGAACTCCCTCAGTCTGTCGAACAACATTCTAGACTGTTCTCTGGGGAGGATTATCAAGGGCTACTAGCCAAGGCCATCTTAGCCTTAGATTTAAATGAAGAAATCAATTCCAAACACGACACCATCTCACTACCAAAAGACAGAGTGGACAAAATAATATCCTTGGCCTCGTCAACTGCCAAGTTAAAGACAACCTTGCTCATGTCCCTAGCAAGACTTATGGGCTTGATGGTGTCTTGCATCGGAGTGGTCCCATGGGCTCGGTTCCACTCTCGTCCACTACAGACATTTCTTCTCCCATACCAATTGGACATTGCCAGAAAGAAGGTAAAGATGATCTTAATCCCCACACAGGTCAGATGCAGTCTCCACTGGTGGTGCAAGCCAACGATACTACGCAGGGCAACTCAATACATACATTCTGAGCCCCTACAGATATTTACGGACGCCAGCTTAACAGGCTGGGGAGCCACCCTGGACCAGCAGATGACACAAGGTCGTTGGTCCCAGCAGGAGTCCATGCTACACATAAACCTCCTAGAACTGAGGGCGGTGAAACTAGCTCTACTGAGCTTTGCCAACAATCTCAGAGGCCATCATGTCCTCATAAGGACGGACAATACATCGACAAAGGCCTGTATAAACAAACAGGGCGGTTCTCGATCCTCGGCCCTACACAGAGAGGCTGTGGCAATATTCGCTTGGGCTCAGGAAAACATACCATCAATAAGAGCGGAACACATCAAAGGCAGACTCAATGTGCAGGCAGATTGGCTAAGTCGCCAATATGCCGACGAGGGAGAATGGGAGCTAGATCAGGGAACATTTTATCTTATTACCGCCAGATTTGGTACCCCTTCAGTAGATTTATTCGCCTCGGACTCAAATCACAAGGTGCTAAGATTTTATTCAAGGTACCAACATCCAAGGGCAGAAAGAATGGATGCTCTTCTGAGTCCCTGGCCAAAAGGTCTGCTTTATGCATTCCCTCCAATTCCCATCCTGCCCAAGGTACTCCGAAAAATTTCACAACAGAAGGCCAATGTTATTCTCATTGCCCCGTTCTGGCCTCGCAGACCATGGTTTGTGAATCTGAAATGGCTATCGTGTCAGGAACCCTGGCAGATCCCACCATCACCGAACATGTTGATTCAGGGACCGCTAGTGCACCCAGACCCTCAGTGGTTCTGTTTGACCGCGTGGCACTTGAGAGGATAGCCCTCAAGGGTCAGGGTTATACCAACGACGTGGTGGATACAATCATTGAGGCCAGACGACCGTCCACAAGACGTATGTATAATGCCTCTTGGAAGGCTTTCGTTAGATGGGCCAAAAGAAAGAAGGTTGACCCCCTGCAACCAGGTGTACCACAGGTATTAGAGTTTTTACAGCAAGGGACTCACCTAGGTCTCTCAGCATCTACCTTGAGGAGGCAGGTGGCAGCCTTAGCAACCGTTCTTCCTCGTTATGAGGGAGGCACAATAGCACAACACAATCATGTTTTGGCCTTTATAAAAGGGGTAACTCAAATTCAGCCAGCCATAGTTCACAGGTTCCCATCCTGGAATCTTAACTTGGTCCTCAAAGCCCTCACTCTGCCGCCTTTCGAACCCCTCCGCTCGGTATCTATGAGATTCCTTCGCATGAAGGTTCTTTTCTTAACAGCAATCACCTCTGCTAGACGGGTTTCGGAGCTTAGGGCCCTTTCAATTAGGGAGGGGCTATGTGTATTTCATAAAGACAAAGTGGTGTTAACTCCTGACCCGACCTTTTTGCCAAAAGTCAATTCTAGATTTCACAGGACACAAGAAACTAACCTCCCTTTGTTTTGTCCAAAACCTAAGGGAACCTTAGAAAAACTATGGCACACCTTAGATTTGAGAAGAGCCATACGCATCTTTATAGATAGGACAGCTGACATTAGACAGTCAGATTTCATGTTCATAGGGATTTCCAACCCGAACAAAGGGAAAAGGATGTCAGCGGCAGCAATAGGTTACACGCTGCGACAATGTATTAAGGAGGCATACCACAGCTGTGGTGTCCCAACTCCAGGGGGAATTACAGCCCACTCTCTTCGTAGTGCGGCCACCACAGCGGCATTTGATAAACAAGCTCTAGTTGATGAAATCTGTAGGGCAGCCACCTGGTCCTCAGTATCAACCTTTGTGAAGCACTACAGGATTAATACCTGGTCTTCAGCGCAGGCAGCTTTTGGCCGCAGGGTGCTTCAAAGTGTGGTAGAATAGAAGGATACCCGCCCAGTGGGGAGCTCTGTAAAGTCCCACTGATCAGGATGCCCTTGCCTCAGTGGAGAATGAAGCCTTGGATACTCACCGTAGAGGCTCATTCTCTTCTGAGGCGAAGGGCATCCTGCCCGCCCGGTACAATTCAAGATTTACAAACCGGCACACACTAGAATGTCAGAATTCTGTATGTTAACTGTTATGTTTTCTGTTGCGGTTATTATGTTACTGGTTAACGAGGAGTTTTTTGCAAGCGTTTTTTGTTCCTGTCAATATAGCTAGTCTAGACGATAACTGGCTTCCTGTGGGGTATTTTCCCGCCAAGGGGAGACAGGAAGTTTTGAGTTTAGGTCCTGCCTACCCGGATGTAGAGGAAAATAACCCACTGATCAGGATGCCCTTCGCCTCAGAAGAGAATGAGCCTCTACGGTGAGTATCCAAGGCTTCATTCCACCAGGGCACAGGCCTCCTCGGCTGCTTTTCTCGGCAGGGTGGATCTTCTGGATGTCTGCAAAGCTGCCACGGGGTCCACCCCGTCTACGTTCCTGCGACACTACTCCATCGATGTCGACTCCAGGAGCGATGCAGCTGTGGGGAGAGCAGTATTGCAGTCAGTGTTCTGGTGAGGAGCCCACACCCTCCTCCAAGGTAATGAGCTTGCTACTCTCCCATGTGGAACTGCACAGAAGACAAGCAGATGAAAACAGAGTTGCACTTACCTGTAACTGCTGTTCATCCAGTGTCTTCTGTGCAGGCACGCATCCCTCCCTCCTTTCCCTGCTGTGGGCTGTTTTCTGGTTTTTTCTGCATCTTAATGTACTCCTCCACGGCGGCGAAGGGAGAACTGAGGGAGGAGCATCCTCTCCCCCCCTCGTCATGTGATCATTAGGTGGGAAGAAAGCCCGCGCTTGGGGCTAGACGAGGGGAGGGGGGAGTGCTCCAAGTATTTTGAAGCTTCTAGAAGCTTTTTAGAACGTCTCCGCGGCTGGCCTGCGCACGCACAGTCCCATGCATGCCTGTACTGAAGACACTGGATGAACAGCAGTTACAGGTAAGTGCAACTCTGTTTTTTCATATAACTGATTACATTGTCTAATATCTTATACTATATCTATAAGTTGACTGATATGTAGGTATGGAATGGCTGCCATTTCTCATTAAACTTTTCCCTAAACTCATTGTTAGATTCATCACAGAAGTCATTCTGGCCATAGTTACATATTCAAGCGTCTTGTCTTTCCATGCTTCAATGCCAGATATAGACGTTTGTTTCCAGGTTCCTGCCAAAACAACTCTCGCAGCCATTGTAGCATATTTAAACAGATCTTTGAATCTCATAGGTCGGTCAGATGGTGTTATGCTTAGTAAAAAGTATCTTGGGTCTAGATTTATTTTTAATTTAAGCATATTTTGTATTTCACCTTGAATCTTCTTCGAGTACATTTGCAACTTCGGACAAGTCCACCAGACATGAAAGTCAGAACCGTCTGTCTCACGGCATTTCCAGCACACCCTTTTTTTCCTTCGAGCGGGACATCTTAGAAATCATGTTGGGCGTCATGTACCATCTATAGAACGTCTTGTACCAATTTTCTTTTACTTCTTGGCTTGCGGTATATTTCAATTCAAGGGTGCAAAGTTTTCCCCATATTTCCATTGTAACCATCTCACCGAAGTTTTGCATCCATTTGATCATATTTGTCTTGACTTGTTCTGCTTCCGAATCATATTTCAATAATAATTTATAAAAAATTTCCTAAAAGATGGTCATCACTCTTAGTTACAATTGTCTCAAATAGCGTTAACTCTTTCAATGTCCCAGATTTTAGACCATTTGTTTTAGGTTGGATCTCAGTTGAAGGTATGTCAGCCAACTCATGTTTTTAAACTTGTCTTGGAGCACTAGTAGACTTTTGAGCTCTCCTGTGGCGTCCACCATGTCAAGATATGTTAAAAATTGTTCGTTTCTCAGTGCAATGTCTTCGTGATATGCTTCAGTCGGTGACATTATAGATGGCGGAGAGGGGTTAATTCTCTTTTTTTATCTGTTCCAGACTTTTAAGATCGGTGGCTTAATATCGCAGTCTTTGGGGTTTTTGCCTGGTTGGAGCAGACACTTGGGATTCCATAAAACCTTATGGAAACCTTGTGAAAGACCAGCTCTTTCCAATATGATGTTTCTGTTCTTGGGGTGCTTAATCCAAGCTACAATCCACATCAAACAGGCAGCATGGTAGTATAGTTTAAAATTCGGTAGCGCTAGTCCACCTGTTTTCTTATCATCTTGTAGAACTTTGAATTTGACGCTTGGCTTCTTCCCATTCCAGACAAAATGGTTGATTTGTCCCTGCCAACAGTCTATCGTTGTGTCAGTTATACGTATTGGTAAAAATTGGAATAAGAGGTTTAACCTTGGAAGTACGTTCATCTTTATTGTTCATATTCTTCCCAGCGAGGAAATAGTCATCTTTGTCCATTGGTTCAGGTCTTTTTCTATTTCTCCCCAAATTCTTGCATAGCTCATTTTGAAAAGTGTCTTATTTTGTGAAGATATATTGATGCCTAGATACTTAAGGCACCAGAAAAGGATGTCCACTTTCACCACTGTAAGGTGCTTTGAGACTTATGGTAGAGGAAAGCAGGGTATGAACACCAACTCTTCTTTCCTTCTCTCTCATCGCCTTTTAGAAGGTGAACATAAAGGATTACGTAGGAATGCACGATTCTTTTGTAGTAACTATTCCATTTGTTTCCTCCAAAGCAATTCCCAAGCCTGGCCTCATCTCCTGGCTTCAGGAAAGGGAAGCACCATTTCCTCCAGACTCTGAAGATGAGGAGCAGTCGGCAGGTGGGTGCTTAGATATGTGCTGGATGCCTTGGTTGGCTGGGGATAGAGGAGTTTCCATGGAAATTAGCTAGATGTTTTGAATGGCCCTGATCCCTCACGCTGGGAGCTCATGAACCCAGGGATACTTCCTGCAGTTCCACTGACCTTTCCTTCCTCATAAAATTTTGCATGGGATGGGAAGGCGGAAACAGTCCCGTTCCTCTTAGTGTTAATCTAGATCTGTGGGTCTTGGATCTTGACCTTGATTCCATCATCCTGGAAGTGTTGATAGGTCTGAGAAAAGATGAGGAGTAGCTGCAGGGTGGGGAGATCTACTAATTGTCAAGGAAATAAGCCATTATAACCATAAAGAAGAATATATACACAATTATACACTTTTGCGTAGCAGTGTGTGTGAATAAGATCATGGGGTACAGGCGGGCTGTAAACTAAATATGAGCAGCCAGTGTGAGGCAGCAGCCAAAAGGTCTAATCTGATCTTGGAGTGTATCAACAGAGGCGCAACATCCAAATCGCAAGAATGTCATAGTTCCACTGTACACTGCGTTGGTCAGGTCACACCTGGCGTACTATGTGCAGTTCTGGAGGCCTTAGTTTAAAAAAGAATGTGGATGGAATGGAGCGGATGCAGAGAGAGCGACGAGGATGACCAGGGGCCTGGAGACTTCATTGGTGGTATACCCCTGTTGATACCTTCCAAGATCACATTAGCTTTTTTTGCTGCTGCATCACACTGGCTGTTCATATTTAGCGTACAGTCCATCCATACCCCACGATCTTGTTCGCACACACTGCTACTCAGAAGTGTTTCCCCCAGCCAGTATGTGTACATTTTTGTTACGCAGATGGAGAACTCTGCATGTATCCTTGTTAAATTGCATCTTGCTCTGATCGGCCCGCTTCTCCAGTGTGTTCAGATTTGTAAATTGAATGAGTAATCTCTCCACCCCCTCATCCAGATCATATATAAAAAAAATTGAAAAGTACCAGGCCCAGAACCAAGGCCCGAGGCACCCTACTGGATAGTTCATTCAGATGAAATGCCATTGACGACTACTTTTTGGCCTGCGTTGGTCAGGTCACACCTGGCGTACTGTGTGCAGTTCTGGGGGCCTTAGTTCAAAAAAGGATGTGGATGGAATGGAACAGATGCAGAGAGAGCAAGGAGGATGACTAGAGTCCCGGAGACCAATCCCAATGAGGAAAGGCTGAGGGTTTTGGGAATTTTCACTCTGGAGAAGAGGAGGTTAAGGGGAGACATGAAAGGCTGTCACTGAGGGCACGGAGCTGTTCTTCTTGGCAACAGAGGATAAGGCTTGCAATAATCGGTTGAAATTATTTACCTATTCGATTCGATTTCTTGCCCGCCCTCCCCGGCCAAGGCTGGGCTCAGGGCGGGTCACATCATGTAAAATACACATCAACCATAAAAATTTAAAACAATAAAATAATAACATTTCAAGTAAAACTGGGCAAATCTCAAGATGGTGCGCCAATTTCTACCGATTTGACTGAATAGACAGGCAGGTCACCCCCTCAAATGGATTCTAGCATAAAGTACCGAAAAGGGTGGGGGTAACAGGGGGCCCGGTGGAAAGGTATTGGCTGGATGCACGGTGTTACTGAAGTTAGGCCACGATCATTTTGTGACCGTCTCTGCCTCCTGTGGCATCCATTTTGTGGCAGCCATTTTGTTGCTGCGCCCACCATACTGTGTCAGGATTCCATATGTCCCACAGGCTCAAAAAAAATGTAATCAGCATATGGATAAGAGTCACAAAACCCCAGGCAACCTTGCTCCAGGAATTCTGTATGAATATTAAATAAATGCCTCTGATTTAACACAGTTTGTACCCCACCTTTTTGCCTTCATCATAGCCACCAAAGCGGCTATCAAATTTATTGTTATATTTATTTATTTGTGATTTATTTATTAAATTAAACTGTATTAAATGAGATTCCATCTTAAAAACCATTAAAATGAGCAAAAACACATTATTAAAACAATTGAAACCAGAGCTAAAATAAGGAAGACTCATTGAGGGTATGTTAAACAAAACTAAAAAGTCTTCACCCCCTTCGTCAGAAGATGGTAATCGGAGGGGGCAGGCGTATCTCCTTAGGAAGGGGGTTTCAGAGTTCCGGTGCCACAATCAAGAAGACCCTTTCCTGGATTGCCACCGCCTCATCTCAGAAGGCAGGGCACTTGAAACGAAGTCTCTGAAGATGAACATAATAGTCAGGTAGGTTCTTAAGGCAGTAGGTCGCTATTCAGGTTTGTTGGTCCCAAACCATATAGTACTTTAAAGATCAGCACCAGCCTCTGTGTAAATCATAGAATCATAGATATGGAAGGGGCTCTACAGGCTATCTAGCCCAACAACCTGCTTAATCAGCCTAGAGCATCCCTGACAAGTGTGTGTCCAGCCTCTGCTTGAAGACGGCCAGAAAGGGGCAGCGCGCCACACCTTGCTAGACAACCCATTCCACTGCTGACCCACTCTTATTGTAAAAAAACAAGGTTCCTAATATCCAGCTGCTTCCCCCTCATAATTTATACATGTTGTTGTGAGTCCTATCCTCTGCTGCCAACAGGAACAGCTCACTGCCCTCTTCTAAGTGACAGCCTTTCATAGAATCATAGAGTTGGAAGGAACCACCAGGGTCATCTAGTCCAACCCCCAGCACAATGCAGAAAATTAACAACTACCTCCCCCACATCCCCCCGCCATGCAGGATCCCATAATCAAAGCACTCCCGACAGATGGCCATCCAGCCTCTGCTTAAAGGCCTCCAAGGACTGGGGGACTCCACCACACTCTGAGGCAGTGCATTCCACCATTGAACAGCCCTCACTATCAGAAAGTTCTTCCTAATGTTTAGGTGGAATCGCTTTTCTATTAGTTTAAATCCATTACTCCATGTCCTAGTCTCTGGAGTAACAGAGAACAAGCTAGTTCCCTCATCAACGTGACATCCCTTCAAATATTTAAAGATGGCTATCATGTCTCCCCTCAACCTTCTGTTCTCCAAATACACAAAGAGAGCAATCATGCCCACGCTCAACTTCTCCAGACTGAACATTCCCAAGTCCCTCAGCCTTTCCTCGTAGGGCTGGGTCTCCAGCCCCTGATCAATCCCATCACTCTGCTCTGCACCTGCTCCATTCTGACCACTTCCGTTTTGAAGTGAGGCCTCCAGAACTGCACACAGTACTCCAGGTGTAGCCTGACCAATACAGTGTACAGCGGAACTATGACATGTTGCAATTTGGATGTTATGCCTCTGTTGATACCCTTCAAGATCACATTAGCTTTTTTTACTGCTGCATCACACTGGCTGCTCATATTTAGCGTACCCCAAGATCTTGTTCGCACACACAGCTACACAGAAGTGTTTCCCCCAGCCAGTAAGCGTGCATTTTTGTTACCCAGATGGAGAACTCTGCATGTATCCTTGTTGAATTGCATGTTGCTCTGATCTGCCCCCTTCTCCAGTGTGTTCAGATTTGTAAATTTAATGAGTAATCTCTCCACACCCTCATCCAGATCATATATAAAATATATTGAAAAGTACCAGGCCCAGAATCAAGCCCTGAGGCACCCTACCGGATAATTCATTCAGATGAAATGCCATTGATGACTACTTTTGGGGTGCAGTTCTCCAACCAGTACCCTATCCACCTAACTATCTTAGAGTCCTAGAATTCTGCCCTCATATACCTACGCGTGGTGTCTCCTGTGGTGCTGAACTTCATTCTCTGATAAAATGTCCTCTTCTGCATTATCCTTAAGAGGTTCATAAAAAAAGAAATGAAATAAACGAAACCACTCATATGAAAGCTTTTATTCTAAATATATGTTGTACCTTTTATACTAAAATATTATTGAACCGTTGTATCAAAAGCTGTTGGGGAGTGTTAAGAATAGCCACAGGGAGGCAGTGAAGTCTTCAGAGGAAAATCACGGATGCAGAGAGCCAAATTTACCTGTGTCCCTTGGCCAGTTTAGAAACCAAATTAAAATAGAGAAAATAACTTGGTCTGCATTCACTTTGCAAAAAGGTTAACTCTGTTATAACTCCAGATTATAGACTTACTTCCTCTTCTAATGAGAAAGCTTTGTTCCACCAGGTGGAATCAGAGCCAGTGTGGTATAGTGGTTAAAAGAGATCGACTCTAAACTGGAGAACCGGATTTGTATCCCCACTCCTCTACATGAGCGACGAATAATCTGGTGAACCGAGTTGGTTTCCCCACTCCTACATATGAAGCCTGCTGGGTGACCTTGGGCTAGTCACCGTTCTCTCAGAACTCTTTCAGCCCCACCTACTTCACATGGTGTCTGTTGTGGGGAGGAGAGGGAAGGTGATTGTAAGTCGGTTTGATTCTCCTTCAAAGATAAAGCTGGCATATAAAATCCAATTCTTCTTCTTCAGGTAACAGGAAAGTTGGCGAGAATTACCGTGAGCGATGTGGGGTGTCTTTCGAAACAACCAGCCATGAAGTGGAGGAAGAGCCTTCTGGGAATCAAGAAGAGTCAAGGAGGCAGGAGGAAAACAAAGGGGAGAAGTCAGGGGGTCAGTCTTTAGATTTCCAGGCCAGTAGCTTGCTCAAAAAGGCAGTGCAAGAAAAGAATCAAAAGGCAAACAGGAGGAATGAACCTTCTGAAAGTGGAGAAATATTGAGATGTGAATCCAACCTTTCTTCCCAACAGAGGATCCATAGAGGGTGTGAAACTTATAAATGCTCTGAATGTGGTAAGGGGTTCAGTAGGCTCGTCAGCCTCACTTCTCAGAAGAGCATCCATATGAGGGAGGAACCATCTGAGAGTTCAGAGTGTGAGAACAGTTTTTGTCTGAGTGAAAGCCTTACTTCCCATCAAAGAACCCACACGGGCCAAAAACCATGCCAGTGCTCAGAGGGTAGGAAAAGGTTCAAGGGTAACACAATGTCTACTTTGCATCAGAGAATCCATTCAGACGAAAAACAATATAAATGCTTGGAATGTGGAAAGCGCTTCCGCAGGCGAGCACACCTCACTGTGCACCAGAGAGTCCACTCCAAAGAGAAACCATATGTGTGCTTGAAGTGTGGAAAGAACTTCACTCGCAATTACGGACTCACTTGCCATCAGAGAATCCACACAAAGGAGAAGCCATATGTGTGCTTGAAGTGTGGGAAAACCTTCCGTTTGAGCTTATCCCTCACTTCACACCTGAGAATACACTCAGGGGAGAAACCGTACCAGTGCACAGTATGTGGGAAATGCTTTAGTCAGAGACCACACCTTACTTCTCACCGAAGAATCCATTCTGGAGAGAAACCCTATCAATGCCAGGAGTGTGGAAAAGGCTTCAGCCAGAGTTCACACCTGAAAGTACACTTAAGAATGCACACGGGAGAGAAGCCGTATAAATGCTTGGAATGTGGAAAGAGTTTCACTTCTAGCCATCATCTTAAATCACATGAAAAAATCCACACAGGGGTGAAGCCATATAAATGCCTGGATTGTGGGAAAAGCTTCAATCAGAGCTCAAGCCTTAAAATACACAAAAGACTCCACACAGGGGAGAAGCCGTATAAATGCTTGGAATGTGGGAAGAGTTACACAAACATTAAATCACATGAAAAAATCCACACAGGGGAGAAGCCGTATAAATGCATGGAATGTGGTAGACGCTTCAGTTACAGCTCAGCCCTTACAATGCATCAAAGAGTCCACACAGGGGAGAAGCCGTATAAATGCATGGAATGTGGTAGAAGCTTCAGTTGCAGCTCAGCCCTTACTATGCATCAAAGAGTCCACACAAGGGAGAAGCCATATGAATGCATGGAATGTGGGAAAAGCTTCACTTCTAGCCAGTACCTTAAAATACACAAAAGAATCCACACAGGTCAGCAGCCATATAAATGCCTGGATTGTGGGAGAAGCTTCAATCGGAGCTCAAGCCTTAAGCAACATCAAAGAGTTCACACGGGAGAGAAGCCATTTAAATGCATAGAATGTGGAAAACGTTTTGGCAGCCGTTCACAACTTACATCACACAAGAGAACTCACATGGGATAAATTGTTAAATGCCTGCAGTGTGGAAAGAACTTCACCAGCGGTGCACAGCTTGTGTGTGTGTGTGTGTTAAGTGCTGCCAGGTTGCTTCCAATATGGCAATCCTATAAATCAATGTCCTCCAAAACATTCCACCCTTAACAGCCTTCTCAGGTCTTGTAAACTGAGGGCCCTGGCTTCCTTTATACAGTCAATCCATCTCTTGTTGGGTCTTTTCTTTTCCCGCTTCCTTCATCTTTTCCTAGCACGATTGTCTTTTCCAGTGACTTCTGTCTTCTCATAATGTGACCAAAGTACGATAGCCTCAGTTTAGTCATTTTAGCTTCTAGGGTCAGTTCAGGCTTGATTTGATCTATAACCCACTGATTTGTTTTTTGGCAGTCTTTATTGAGCCAATCCATCTCTTGTTGGGTCTTCCTCTTTTCCTGCTGCCCTCAACTTTTCCTAGCATTACTTTCTTTTCCAGTGACTCTTGTCGTCTCGTGGTGTGACCAAAATATGACAGCCTCAGTTTAGTCATTTTAGCTTCTAGGGTCAGTTCAGGCTTGATTTGATCTATAACCCGCTGATTTGTTTTTTTGGCAGTCCACGGAATCCGTAACACTCTCCTCCAACACCACATTTCAAAGGCATCTATTTTCTTCCTATCAGCTTTCTTCACTGTCCAGCTTTCACACCCATACATAATAATAGGAATACGATGGCATGAATTAATCTAGTCTTGGTGGCCAGTGACACATCCTTACACTTGAAAATATTTTCTAGCTCCTTCATGGCTGCCCTTCCCAGTCCCAGATTTGATCTATAACTCACTAAGTTTGTTTTTGACAGTCTAGGGTATCCGTAACACTCTCCTCCAACACTCTGAATATGTATCTTCCTCCCTACATTGCATTGCTCAGATTATGCAGCAAGATGACCAACTTCCTGCTGCCCAAGTGTAAACCTCAGCAGCTGGAGCTTCAGGGCAACTTCTGAGGGCCAGGACTAAGTGAGCAAGATGCTGATCTCCTATCCTGAGACTTCAGCAATCTTGCACTGCTGCTCTGTAGGCAGAAGAACTTCCCAAATGTTAATTCTCCATGTAATTCCTAAAACAAACAAGAGGCTGTACAAAAAGGAATGACAAGATTGCCCATTGGAAACAATGGGAGAGGCTTGCAAGCTCATTGGAGATAATGGGAACCAGGAATACAAGTTGACTCTCATGGGCTCCATTAAAATACGTTACATCACAAAAAAGTTGCAAAGAAAATGCGCAATGGATTTTCCATTAAAGTCTGTGGGCCCAAATAGACTACTCTGGGACTGGAATGACAGGTGACAGAATGGAATAACAACCTCTGGGTATCAGAAGTGTTCTGGGACTGGAATGACAGCCCCCAAGTGGAATGACAGCACCTAGGAGTAGCAGAAGTGATCTGTGACTAGAATTACAGGTCAGGAGTAGAATAACAGCCCCTGGGAGTAGCAGAAGTGTTCTGGGACTCCCCCAGTCCAGATCAAAGTTAATACCAGGGACCAGAGATATAAACTGTATAGAACGCACAGGCAAAGCCAATTAATCATATTATTTTTTATTTAAAATACAAACATGCTTAAAACAATGACAAAAATAATATCATTAATTGACTTTGCCTATGTCTTCTATGAAGTTCGTATCTCTGGTACCTGGCATTACATTTTAGGGTATTTATTTATTTGATACACATGGCCTGGCTCAACCTATTGATATTTATGCCATATCTGGCCTTATAAAAAATGAGTTTGACACCCCTGATATAGATGCAGGGACTGTGGAAAAAGATTCAGATGGAGATGCCATTTTATATCCCATCAAAGAATGCATGAAGAGGAGAAATCATAGAAATGACCACACAAATTTTTTTTAATACACCAAGCTTTACAGATGCCAAAGAATTCACAGAGTCCCCCAACTGATTTAATGATTAATTAGGAAATAACTTTTTTCCAGTGAGCCTCCAAGCCTTAGTATACATCAGGGAACCTGCTAATGGAGAAGCGCTTCATAGACCTGTGGTAAACCTGACCATCCTTAGTTGTCTTGAGCCTGCAGAGGAGGAAGATGTTGGAATTTAAGACTGGTCATAGCAAGCAGGTAGATTGCTGTAATCTGAGTGACAGCCAGATGACAGCTGGTGTCACATGACTGCTCATGACTTAGCAGTAAAGCTGGACTGAACTGGTTCAAGCAGGATGATATCTGACCACTGGGTGGCTAACTTGATTGGCTGCTGGACAGGGCCAGAAATGTATATATGTTGTACAGAACTTGTATAGATGTGGGTTGTGGAGAATTAGTGACCAAGCGGAGCACTTTGACACTGTTAATAAAAGAGCACTTATTTATATGTGCTGAGTCTTCTGTGATTACTTGTCTCTTGAGCTGCAACGCTTCCTAACATACGCCAACAGGGTTATGGGCCCAGCACAGCTCAACTGCGCTACGTCCTGGAGGTTCTGAGCAGAGGAATTATCTGTGGAACAAGGGCTGTGGTGAGCAGAAGGCGAGTGAATGTCTGAGATTGAGTCAGACGGAGCAGATTAGGTGTCCAGCAGGTCTGCCAGCAGCAGTGCGTCCGAGGCGGAGGAGGAGAGCGACACAGAGCAGGAGCAGCAGGGAGCGGGAGAAATTATGGCTCAAGCTGCAATGTCCTTGCTTGTGGAGAAGCTCACTTCTACCAACTACAATGTGTGGGCGTTATGTATGCAACACTACCTTAAAAGAGAGGCACTGTGGATTTATGCCTCCAACCTCCCGGATCCTGAGACGCTGCAGGACGTGGTGAAAGATGAGAAAGCACTGGCTATAATAGTGCTGAGCGTGGCTGACGACCAGCTTGTTCATGTTACGGGAGCTTTGAAAGCGAAAGCGGCTTGGGACTCCTTATCTCAGGTTTACGTGCAGAAAACAGCTGGCTCTTTAATAGCCATAACGAGGCGTATGTATAGAACTGTTCTTTTGCCGTCAGTTCCTGTGAGGAAACATATAAATGAACTAACTGAATGTTTCCAAATGCTGGAGCAGAGAGGAAAGACTTTGCAGGAGGATGACAAAGTTTTCATAATCCTGAGCTCTCTGTCTGAGCAGTATAATATGCTTATCACTGCTTTGGAATCGGTTGAGTCTGATAAGTTATCTCTGCAATATATTATTGGACGGATTTTGGAACACAAGAAGAGATTAATTGCCCAATCAAACCAAGAACCACATCAGAGACAGTTTCGTCCAAAGAAGATGGTTTTACTGGTCAAACAGGTTAACAGAGCTTGAAAGAAGGTGACAGCTATGAGCTAGCTGCCTGTTACTTGGCAATATAAAAGCAGGAAAATTGCAAGAGATTACAAAACATAAGCAGAGCATTATTTCCCAGGAGTTCAGTTCCCAGGACTTCAAACAGGCTTTGGTATGCGTAGACGTCCTTGAGTCTGGGCCGTGGTCAGGTCAGCGAGAGAAACGAAAGTAAACATATCAACTGAGATACAAGCCTGACATCGCAACAGATCCTGGGAAGCCTGCCAAGCCAGAGGGAAACCTGCCAAGCCAGAAGACGCAGAGTTTTGCCGGTGGAGAAAGGAATGTGAAGCAGAGGGAGCCGGGTGATTTACAGCAACATGTGGCTCTGAAGGTTAGACGTTGCTACTTTTGTGGAAATACAACTCATTTGAAACGCAATTGCCCTGAAGCAAGAAAGAAAAGCCGAAGGGACCAGTCGTCACGTGAGTTTGTGAGTGGTCAGAAGGCATCACTGGTGCTGACTGAGCACAATGACAGAGCCGGTGTCTGGATTTTAGACTCTGGTGCGTCACAGAACATTTGCAGAAATGAGGAACTTTTAAAAGACACACAGGGCTCAAGTTTGCTACATGTCAGCCTCGCTGATGGGAGAAATTCAAAGGTGACATGTGAGGGGAGTGTGTGGTTCCCAGCATTCAACTATGAATTTAAAAAGGTGCTATGTGTCCCTGAACTAGAGAACAATTTATTAAGTGTAAATGCCCTTGACAGGGCTGGATATACTGTAACATTTGCAGACAAGGCTTGTAAGATATCCAAAGATGGGAAAGTGCTTCTTACAGGGAAAATGTGTAATAATGTGTATGTGGTGGAAAATAGTCATGTGGAGGCTAAGATGATAACTAATAAGAGCCCCCATGATAATTGCATACATCTGTTACATAGAAGGTTGGCTCATGCAAATTTTGAGACCATAAAGAAAACGCTAGCCTTACTGGGAAAGGAAAAAGTTAAAGAGTGTGGGAACTATTTGGATTGTGACGTTTGCAAAAGTTCCAAATCAAAGGCTTACCCAGTGGCTAAGCATAGTGAGAGACTCTCAGACACTGCACTACAGGTAGTGCACGCCGATGTTGTAGGCCCCTACAGAGAGAGTCACTCAGGCAACCGTTACGCGTTAATTCTGATAGATGATTGCACCAGATTCTCATGGGTGTATCCTTTGAAAAGGAAATCACAGGTGTTTGAAACATTTAAGTATTGGGCCAAAAGAGTGCAAAAGCAGCTTAAATGTAACTTGGATTCTCTCCAAACAGACTTTGGGGGTGAATTCATGTCAAATTAGTTTAAAAAATGGTTGCAGGTGCAAGGTGTGCGGCACAGGGTTGCTTTACAAAGTCAAACAGTGTCCAGAAGGGAAGGTACTCCGGAAGGCCAGGCTCGTGGCTAAGGGTTATTCTCAAGTTGAAGGACAGGATTTTGACGAACTGTTTGCTCCCACTGTGAAAGCTGAAACCATAAGGGCTGCACTATGTAAAGCTGTAAAAGATAACATGTTAGTGCATCATTTTGACTTCACCACTGCATATTTAAATGTAACAATAAGTGAAGAAATATATATGGAGCAAATCCCTGGTTTTGAATGCAAAGATAAACAGGGAGTACTAAAATTGCACAAGGCACTGTATGGATTGAAGCAGAGTGCACGTGCGTGGTCCCAATGCCTCAGCCAGGCATTGGCAAATCTTGGGTTTACGCAAGGTGTTGCTGATCCTTGTATGTTTACCAAATGTGTGAAGGGCTCTGACTGTGTTTTATTTTTGTATGTCGATGACTTGCGTTTGTTGTGTCATACAAAGGAACAACTAAACTGGTTTAAGGAGGCTACTGGAAAACTGTTTAAGATAAAGCACCTTGGTGACATCCAAAATTATCTGGGGGTAGAAATTACCAGGAACCCAGAAGGGTATTTTGTGCCAGGAGAAAAAGATTGAGCAGCTCCTAATAAAATTTAGAATGACAGAAGCCAAAAGCACTGAGACTCCCATGACAACAGGGTATGTGAAAGAGGTGGATGACAAGGTATTCCATGACAAAAATCAATACCAATCGTTGGTGGGTCCATTGTTATATCTGTCATGTTGGACAAGACCAGACATATGTATGGCAGTGCATTTGCTTTGCCAGAAATGTGCATGTCCATACATGAAGGACTGGACTGCAGCAAAAAGGGTGCTGCGTTACTTAAAAGGCTCAGCTTCAGCCAGGTTGTGTTTAAAGGCTGATGCAGAGGAAACAATCACTGTGTATAGTGATTCCAGTTGGGGAGACAGAGAAGGAGGAAAGTCTGCCACTGGGTATGTGCTATATCTACATGGGGCACTGGTTATGTGGAAGTCTTTAAAACAGACTCATGTGGCTACCAGCACATGTGAGGCAGAATATTCTGCATTAAGTGAGATTCAGCTGGAATGGCTGAGTCAACTAGCTAAAGACCTAAATCTTGGTTGTGAAATGCCTGTGTTTACTGTGACAATACTGCAGCACAGCAATTGGCTGGGTATCAAGGGATAAGAACCAGAAGTAAACACATCACAATAAGGTACCAGAATGTCAGGGAAGCGGTCAACAATGGTATGATAGTTCTGAAACATTGTGCTTCAAATGTAAATATTGCTGACATTTTCACCAAGTGTTTGCCTACAGAAAGGTTTGAACAGTTCAGAAGTAAATTGGGGCTTTCTATGGCAGTCTAGGAGGAGTGTTGGAATTTAAGACTGGTCATAGCAAGCAGGTAGATTGCTGTAATCTGAGTGACAGCCAGATGACAGCTGGTGTCACATGACTGCTCATGACTTAGCAGTAAAGCTGGACTGAACTGGTTCAAGCAGGATATCTGACCACTGGGTGGCTAACTGTTGATTGGCTGCTGGACAGGGCCAGAAATGTATCTATGTTGTACAGAACTTGTATAGATGTGGGTTGTGGAGAATTGGTGACCAAGCGGAGCACTTTGACACTGTTAATAAAAGAGCACTTATTTATATGTGCTGAGTCTTCTGTGATTACTCGTCTCTTGAGCTGCAACGCTTCCTAAGGGGGAGTTAAAACTCTGTGGGTTTTTCTCTCTACACTTCCAGCCCTGGCTATTTTTCCTGCCTTCCTCCCAAAGCCCATCATGCCCATATTTACTGAGTGTTTTAAATTGGGTTGCTGCCACTGTTTGCATTCTCTCACTACCGCCAGAGAACTGTAATTCCAGCAACCTCTGAGAATGCTCCAACGTGATCGGGCAGTCTTCAAGCAGCGGCTGGACGAACACCTGTCAGCAATGCTCTAGGCTGATCCTGCATTGAATGGGGGGTTGGACGAGATGGCCTGTATGGCCCCTTCCAACTCTATGATTCTAGGCTGAATAATCCTAAATGGCACTGTTTTCTCTTCATGGGTTTAGATGATAACCCCATACGACAATAATAGCACCAAATAGCCGCAATGATTTAATTCCTCTGAAATGAACCTGTAGACGGGAAACCCATCCAAAGGGGGCTGCAGATTCACTCTTCTATGCCAAACTTTGAACAGCCCAGTTTTGTATCCTTTCCCCCCAGTGATTGCAATAATTGTTCACTGGCCTCCTAACAGTCAGCAGAAACATCCTGGCACGTCTTTGGACCATTCTCTGTAGGCAAAGTAGACAACAATTTCCAAGTCTTCATCACTGAGATCTCTCTTCTGTTTGGAAAGCAGAGAGCTCCCATTTCCTGCCATGCCTGTCTGAAAATAGCCTGTTATCAAATGGCTGCAAGGTGTCCTCCAGCGATGCTGGTGAGGAGAACGAGAAGCGTGAGTTTTATACCCCACTTTTTCTCTACCATTAAGGAGTTTCAAAGTGGCTTACAATGGCCTTCCCGTCCTCTCTCCACAACAGACACCTTGTGAGGTAGGCGAGGCTGAGAAAGTTCAGAGAGAACTGTGACTGACCCAAGGTCACTAGAATAATTTTACAGTTTATTAAACTGGCGGGCCTTACGTGAAAACTTTGAATAAGGTATTGAATAATATCAGAGGATAAACATTTTTCTCTTTTTTTTAAAGAAATGAATATATAAAGCACACATACCCTCTCCCCCCCTTTTGTTATTGTGTGCAAGTGTGTGCTTATTTTGTTTTTCTTTACAATAACTTGATGGTAACATCTTTTATATTGGTTATGAACTTACTAAATGGTTCTTTTGTTTGTGTCATTGTAAAGTTGATTTTTTTTGTTCTGTATGTGTGTATATATAAAATGATTTTTAAACAATGTTCCAAAGTACAGAATGCTAGATTTGCTTAGCTAAGCACGCAGGTGTGACAGAGAAGAGAACCTTGCAGAGGATAAGGACTTTGAATTAAGTAATCAGTTCTTGCTTGATACAACTTTTATGATGAGCAAAATTCAACTTTTCCAGTCTAGCAAATGCCAGAGACTTCCAATGTGGTCCTCTTGCTTAAAGGAACAAACTGGACATCGCAGTTTATAAATGCATACCAAGCAATCTCTGATCATGCTCCAACATGATCTGGCAGTCTTCAAGCAGAGGCTGGACAAACACCTGTCAGCGATGCTCTAGGCTGATCCTGCGTTGAACAGGGGGGTTGGACGAGATGGCCTGTATGGCCCCTTCCAACTCTATGATTCTATGATGAATAATCCTAAATGGCACTGTTTTCTCTTCATGGGTTTATCCGATAACCCCATATGACAATTTTAGCCCTAAATAGCCCCAATTATTTAATTCCTCTGAAATGAACCTGCAGACGGGAAACACTCCCCCCCCCCAAAGGGGGCTGCAGATTCACTCTTCCATGCCAAGCTTTGAACAGCCCAGAATTGTATCCTTTTCTCCCAGTGATTGCAATAATTGTTCACTGGCCTCCTAACAGTCAGCAGAAACATCCTGGCACGTCTTTGGACCATTCTCTGTAGGCAAAGTAGACAACAATTTCCAAGTCTTCGTCGTTGAGATCTCTCTTCTGTTTGGAAAGCAGAGAGGATCCCATTTCTTGCCACAGCTGTCCAAAAATAGCCTGTTATCAAATGGCTGCAAGTTGTCCTCCAGCGATGCTGTCTTCTGGGGATTTTCCTGTTGTTATTCTGTCTCTCACAGCTACAATAGACCTACCATTAAAATTATGCACTGGTCATTTCTTCGTCAGAGGGCAAATGGGCAAATTTAGCAGGGGATCAAATACTTTTTTCCCTCACTGTAAAGCACATATACACTCTTCCTCCCCTTTTTTGTTGTTGTGTGCAAGCATGTTTATTTTGTTTTTCTTTACAATAACTTGATGGTATCATCTTTTATATTGGATATGAGTTTACTATATTTTTTTTGTCTCATTGTAAAGTTGATTTTTGTTCTGTATGTGTGTATATATAAAATGATTTTTAAACAATGCTCCAAAGTACAGAATGCAAGATTTGCTTAGCTAAGCATGCAGGTGTAACAGAACAGAACCTTGCAGAGGATGAGGACTTTGAATGAAGTAACCAGTTCTTGCTTGATACAACTTTTATGATGAGCAAAGTTCAACTTTTCCAGTCTAGCAAATGCCAGAGACTTCCAGTGTGGTCCTCTTGCTTAAAGGAACAAACTGGACATCGCAGAAACCAGGACTCAGCTTGCAAAAGACAGCCCTTCTAGAAGGTGATAAGAGCCTTGGAAATCTTGTCCTAGGAAAAAGACTCTCCCTCTGCCAGCTTCCATTCATAACAACCCAGAGCTGGCAATAACCCCTTTTTAATGACCAAACGAGTTACAAAATAGTTAGCAAACTTGTAGAATATCAGGCAGGTGTCATTAAACAAAACTAGCAAAGGTGGGCGTTGTTGTTTTTTTAAAGCAGTGTGGGATATGTCACGGTAATTTCAGAAATAAAGCAAACTTTTTTTTTCATGGCTCATGCGATTGTATGTATGGAAGGAGAGCCTGTGGTGTCAGGGTGTGGAAGGGCAGCCTGTGTGCTACAAGTCCGTAATGGGGTTGCCGGCTCTGGGTTGGGAAAGACCTGGAGATTTTTGGGGGGGGATTGGATCCTAGGGAGACGAGGGACTTCAGTTGGCATAATGTCACCTTCCAATGCACCCACGTTCTCCAAGGGAACCGATCTCTGTCGTCTGGAGCCCAGTTGCAATTCTGGGAGATCTCCAGCCCTACTAGCAAGCCTGCAAAAAAAAAAAAAAAAAAAAAAACTCCCCACTGTCCCCTCTTGCATCTCCCCTTTCCCCCTCCTTTTATTGCAACTCCCTTCTTGCCCAAATGCATTTTAAACTCATCAGGTTTTTGCAGCTGCAGGGGGGCGGAGAGAGGGCTGCTCTTGCTGCTGCTGCTGGCCTGCGTGGGAAGATCCCCGGCTCCTTTCCCACGGGGGGGGGCGAGGCAGGAAGGTCTCCGCGGCTCCTGATTGGCTCCCTTTGCAGGAAGAGGCAGCTTCCCAGCCCGGGGGGAAAGCCCTGCTTGGCCCAATCCTTCCTCAGTGGCAGAGCTTTTGAGTTGGGTGCTCTGATGGTTGAAACAGGCGAGTTCAAAGTGCCTAGAGAGGAAGGGAACTGGGGGCAGGAGGGGGGCGTTAATTGCAGGCCCCCCTTCCTGCTCCAGCCCCTTTCTCGTTCTGCAAAGACCTGTCAACGGGAGCTGTGGAGGTCGCAGTTGGAAAGCCTGTTTGGAGACACAGAGTTTTAAGGTGCAATGGGGTGGGAGGGGGTGTCTTTCTCAGGGGGAGGAGAAATTAAAGCGAGAGAGAGAGAGAGAGAGAGAAATGGGGCGGTGGAGGATGCCAGTCGAGTGCAATCTGATGCAACCCTGCGTGGCACGTGTGTTTGCATGATATAGCTGTGTTTGGAAAATTAACTGATCAGGTTAGATTAGCAGCAAATCAAGTGAGTGCAGATCTTTTTTATGGTGTTTGAAATCTATATATTTTCTAGGCAGCCTAAATTAAACCTTTTCCCCAGTCTTCATTTAGTCCCAGGAATTTAGGAAAAGAGGTGACTTCATATATCAATAATGTGTTTGCAGCTGCAAATAACTGACTGTTTTACATATTAGTAACTGCAAACATTTTAGTTTCTTTTTTTCTTATTTGTTTAAAAATTGTGATCTGTCTTTTTTGGATGTTTCCTTCTTTTGTTGCATTTTCTTACTGTATGGTTATGTGTATGACTTGGATGTAACTTGGATGACTTATTATTTTCGTTTTCAGTGGGACCAAAGACAAATTACAAGCATGACGGAAAAAAAAATTCCCCAATCAATCAATAAATGGATTACAGCATTCAATGGTGTCAGGAAATCATCAAACAAATTAGAACATATGATAATGTTTGAATCTAAGCACAAAGATTCCTAGTAAAAGTTATAAATTTATCTTGTATATGATTTTACGTCATTGTATTGAAGCTTTGTAAAAGCCACCCTGAGCCCGGCTTTGGCCGGGAAAAGGCGGAGTGTAAATCTAATAAAATAAAAATCATGCAGCTATGAATAATAACATAAGTTATATGAAGTTGCTCTGGACAGGAGGGTATGGCGACAGACCCCCTTGTCCCAAGGGGAATTATTCCCTTCCCATCCACACTGGGGGCCAGAAAGAGAAGGTTTTATCTCAAAAGGGCAATGGATCATGTTTCTTCAGGGAATGAATGGCAAAGCTTGCTTTTGGGGGAGTGCGTGTAAGAAGAATGGAAAGGGTTGCTCCATGCAAAAGGAGCCTGAGGACATAGTGGGGATCTTGTCCATTCTATTGCTGTGCAGGTGAGGGGAATTTTGGCAGGTGCTGCTTCTCTTCATCCTCTGGGATCCAGCCAAAATGTCTTTGCAAGGAACACAAGATCTGAGCTGCCCCCTCCTCCAAATCCTGTTCCACTTGTCAGATCGTGAGGAAACATTTGCAAAGTGTAAACAAAAAAGATACATTTCCCTCCCTCACAGGACGTGGAGGAGCTTCAGAGCCAGGTTCCAGATCATCTCTTCTTTGGGGCAGAGTGGAAACACTTCAGATGCAGCCAGCTCAGGTAAGGGATGAATTATCAGGAACAGCTTGGTGCTTCCTTTGAATGCAGGGCTGGAAGGGAACCATTTCTGGGTATTTTGTAATTTGCAGCCTTCTTCTCTTGGTAAGTTGCATTAGATTTCTTCATAGAGAAAAGGGGCCTAAAAATGCTGAACTAAATTTATAAAATTAAGTTTCACGGCTTTCTGATAACTCAAGGTAACGCAGCAGCCTGTTCAGGAGGCCGTGCAGTTCAGTGATCTTCTCCCATGAATCAAAAGGCGGGATTGCCATACACTCCCCAGGCAGGTTTTATTGTTTTTCTATGGCAGGGGTGTCAAACATATGGCCCATGGCCAGATCCAGCCCATGAGCAAGCCGAGGCAGCTACGCCTCCTCCAGTCCCGATCTGGGCAGATGAGGCATGGCCCGGCCCAACCAAGTGTCATTTATGTCATATGTGGCCATTGTAACAAATGAGTTTGATACCCCTGTTCTGTGGTGTGTCAAGTATTCTCTAACGGTAGAACTCCCCCCTTGGAGTACCAAGAACTTTACATGAAGGATCTAGAGGAGGAGGGTCAGTGGCTCGGTGGTAGAGTGCCTGCTTGGCATGCAGATGGTCCCTTCATCTAAAGAAAATAAAAGGATCGGGTAAGAGGTGATGTGAATAGACTCTGCCTGGGACCCTGGAGACCCATTGCCATTCAGAGCAGACAATACTGACTTTGATGGACCAACAGTCACTGCGTTTAAAATGGTGTAACTGCTTGCGAGGTCCCTGCAAGGGTCTGACTCAGTAGACAGCATTTTCAGGTATTCCTGTTTCCACATCCACAGTTGCTTGAGGAGGGGCTGTGGCTCAGTGGTGGAGCATCTGCTTGGCATCCAGAAAGTCCCCTGTTCAATTCCCAGCGTGCATTTCTGGAGAGCTTCAGCTGGTCTGATCAGACAGTCATGACCTCAATAGACCAATGGATTGATTCAGTATAAGGCTGCTTGGTGCGTGTTTGTTTTCAGAGGGTGAGCAAAAGCATGTTTGAGCAGGATTATTTGTGCGGAATAAGTGTCTTCTTTTTTCCAGTGTCCGGTTTCCTTTGAGGAGGTGGCTGTGCGTTTCACCAAGGCTGAGTGGGCGCTGCTGAATCCCGACCAGATAGCTTTGTATAGTGAAGTCATGGTGGAGAATTACGGGAACGTGGCCTCTCTGGATGAGGATTCCTTTTATCGTGATGGGGTACATGTGGAAGGTGTGATTTTTTGCCCCCATTGCTACTTTGATTATTTATGCCATTTATATCAGTAGAAGAGAGCAAGAGTCCAGTAAAGATTTGACAAGATTTCTTAAAGACTTAAACAAAAGACTTAGCACCTTAAAGACTTAACCTTAAAGACCTAACAAAATTTTCGACAGGGTATGAGCTTTCAAGAATTACAGCTCACCTCTTCAGATACAGCTAGAATGTGAGTCCGTCTGTCCTTAAGTAGGGAAGAGTGAATTCAGACACCCAATGTCAATAGCAGGTAAATGACATTAGCAGGGGTGATTAGATTAGGTGTGATATGCAGATGGGAGCAAGTGTGGAGAAATCAGCATTGGTAATGAGGAATCCCCAGAATGAGCTATTTATAGTCCACATTCTCACTGAAACTCAAGGAAGATTAGAGAGTGTCAGTCAGTTCAATCAATAGGGCAAAGAGACAGCTAATAAACAGTGTTCTAGGACTTGGATGGAAGGTCACCAAGGAGAAGACTGAGGTTGCTGTGTAGAGGAAGGCAATGGCAAACCACCTCTACTCATCTCTTGGCTTGACAACCCCATGGTCTTGGGCTCACCATGAGCTGATTGCAACTTAATGGCACAAAATTATTAATATTATTATTTATAGGACTCGTTTAGCAGAAATCTGAAACAAGTCATGAGTATTAAATATGACATGTTAGGCAATGCAAGATATGGTATTATGTTTGTAGAAAATTAATGCAGTGACAGCAAGGTAACAAATAGCAACAAGTAGCTTGTATTAGTAGCGATGTCCATATTCTGACCTGGATAGCTTAGGTCAGCTCAGTCTTGTCAGGTCTTGGAAGCTAAGTAGGGTTGACCCTGGTGAGTACTTGGATGGGAGGCCATGCATCTACATGGGGGGCAGGGAATGGCGAACCACCTCTGAACATCTCTTGCCTTGAAAACCCTACTGGGTTGCCATAAGTCGGCTGTGACTTGACCGCACTTTCCAGCACCACCAGTATTGTCCACCGCCCTGTTCCGTCTGTTGAAATGCGTTCCAGAAGCGACTTCCGGTGGGGGAGAAAGAGGCAGCAGCGGCGTTTTGTTGGAGGCTCCGTGGTTAAAAAGCGTTTTATAAGAAAATGATAATATCCTGGGAGTTGTGAGTTATCTATCGTCGGAGCTAATAGCCTCTGAGTTACTTTGAACTGTTTTGAACATTGTTCTGAACATTCCTCCCCTTTTCTTAATTTATGATTTAAGACTCCTGAGGAGGGTTTTGTGCCAGGAAAACTCTGAGTAATTATCAAGACTGGGTGGGCTGACCGGCTAAATACAAGATAAGACGAAGGAGAATATAAAATGTTAATTAAAAACAAGAAAAAGGAATATGCTATATCTTTTTGGAAGGAATTAGAAAAAGCAGTATTTGAGAAAAATGATTCCCATTTTTGGGAATTGGTCTCTAACAAAATTAGGGATCCCAGTGCCAGGATGGAGGCCCATATATCAGGCCATGATTGGTTTTGTTATTTTAGTAAGGTTTTTGGATTTCATCTGGTTCCCCAGCATACTTACGCGCTGTTCCATACCAGATGACCTGTTAGGGTCATTGGTGGACAATTGCCAGCTTTGAGATTGAATACGGTATATAAAATGGATGCACCAATAGATCATTCTTTAATTCTTAAGTCCAAAACAGCACCTTGGTTCAAATTTATTAAGTCCAACCATAGCAGAAGCTCTTACTTAGCCAATATTACCAATAAAAATCTTAGAGTAAATTTCACTTCCCTACGTTTTCAAACAATGACAACAGCAGTGCTTCTTGGGCGCTATTCTCAAACACCTCTAGATCAGCGGATCTGTATATGTGGTGCCCCTATTCTGGAGGATTTACCACATTACATCCTTTCTTGCTCGTTATATGCTCTTCCCAGGAGTAGATTTCTTGCAGCCCTTTTAACTGGGATGAGTGCTTTGTCGATTACTGAAAAAATTAAACTTTTGCTGTAGGACTGTGACACACATATTTCTTATTGGGTTGCACAGTTTGCACTTGCAGCACAGAAAATCAGGCTTAAGGAGGATCTACAGAGAGCAAATACTTAGAGCATTCATGGTTTAATGTTTCAGTCCGTTTTACTGATATTGATGTAGAATCCCAAACTCCCATTTTAACAGACCTGACAATTGTGTGTCCTCTTGAAATGGATGATGAATGTAATTGCCGTCTTTACAGTGTATCGGTTAGAACTGGCAATTGTATGTTTAGCCTGAAGAGGAGAAGACTGAGAGGGGACATGATAACCATCTTCAAGTACTTGAAGGGCTGTCACATAGAGGATGGTGCCGAGTTATTTTCTGTTGCCCCAGAAGGTCGGACCATCAGTGGGTTGAAATTAAATCAGGAGAATTTCCATCTAGACATTAGGAAGAATTTTCTAACGGTTAGAGCGATTCCTAAGTGGAACAGGCTTCCTCAGGAGGTGGTAAGCTCCTTCCCTGGAGGTTTTTAAGCAGAGGCTAGATGGCCATCTGTCAGCAATGCTGATACTACGACCTGAGGCAGATTATGAGAGGGAGGGCACCTTGGCCATCTTCTGGGCATGGAGTAGGGGTCACTGTGTGTGTGTGGTGGGGAGGTCATTGTGAATTTCCTGCATTGTGCAGGGGGTTGGACTAGATGACCCTGGTGGTCCCTTCCAACTCTATGATTCTGTGATTCCATGACTGATAGTAATGTCACAATGCTTCATTCTCGTCCCTCTCCAAGGGCCAGGCCCTATGGGTAAGGATTTGTGGGTCCTAAATATCCTTCCTCATCCCGGTAGAGTGAGAAAGGACTAACACTATATCAATAGTCAGCAGTTAGTATGCTAATAGTCAGATTTAAAGGGTTCATTTACCCGCTCTAGCACTAGACATGTCCAGTGCCACACTGGACTGGCTTTATCCTGCTAGGCTGGGAGCTACGGAGACCTTATCTGGTTAATAGTTACAGTTTCTGAAAGCAGCTAGATAACTCCTTCATCCTTGACTGGGCGTTGATTAGGGCTACCTCCATGCAAACGTTTTGCGCAGCTTTGGCTTCCAAATCGGACAGCGTCCTCTGATCGCCCATTTTTCCAGGTTTCCTCCATCTTTGTCCCAATTTTTCCAGAGACCCTGCCTACATCAGCACCATTTTCCTTCCATCAGCCCTATGTGGCTCAGAGCAGTTTACAACATTTTACATATATAATTTAAACTATAATTAAATATATAATTTAAACGAAAACCTTATTTAAAACGGGATTCCTAACTGGCGTGTCTATCGAAGTTTCATGAACAGTAGCCCTACTTGAAGATGGATGTTTTCAGGCGTCTGTGGCAGTTCCTGTTACATCCTCACAATGCTGGTGTTTAAGAGCTGTGGGTGTTGACATCCATGTTGGTGTCGCGAGCCAGTGTGGTGTAGTGGTTAAGAGCGGTGGACTCTTAATTGGAAGAACCAAGTTTGATTCCCCGCTCCTCCACATGAAGCCTGCTGGGTGACCTTGGCCCAGTCACAGTTCCCTCAGAACTCTCTCAGCCCCACCAACCTCACAAGGTGCCTGTTGTGGAGGAAGAGAGAAGGTGATTGTAAGGTGCTTTGAGACGCCTTATGGTAGAGAAAAGCGGGGTATGAAAACCAACTCTTCTTCTTTCCTTCTCTCTCATTGCCTTTTAGAAGGTGAACGTAGAAATGGATGGCGTAGGAATGCTTGGTTCTTTTGTAGTAACTATTCCATTTGTTTCCTCCAAAGCAATTCCCAAGCCTGGCCTCATCTCCTGGCTACAGGAAAGTGAAGCACCATTTTCCCCAGACTCTGAAGATGAGGAGCAGTCGGCAGGTGGGTGCTTAGATGTGTGCTGGATACCTTGGTTGGTTGGGGATGGAGGGGTTTTCATGGAGAGCAGCTAGATGTTTTGAATAGCAACAATCCTTCAGGCTGGGAGCTCATGTACCCTGGGATACCTCCCACAGTTCCACTGACCTTTCCTTCCTCATAACATTTCGCATGGGATGGGAAGGATGAAACAGTCCCATTCCTCTCAGTGTTGATCTAGATCTGTGGGACTTGGATCTTGACCTTGATTCCATCCGCCTGGAAGTGTTGATAGGTCTGAGTAAAGATGAGGAGTAGCTGCAGGGTGGGGAGATCTACTGATTGTCAAGGAAATGAACCATTATAACCATAAAGAAGAATATATAAACAATGATACACTTTTGCGTAGCAGTGTGTGTGAATAAGATCATGGGGTACAGGTGGGCTATAAACGAAATATGAGCAGCCAGTGTGATGCAGCAGCAAAAATGGCTAATCTGATCTTGGAGAGTATCAACAGAGGCGTAACATCCAAATCACAAGGATGTCATAGTTCCGCTGTACACCGCATTGGTCAGGCCACACCTGGCGTACTGTGTGCAGTTCTGGGGGCCTTCGTTTAAAAAAGGATGTGGACGGAATGGAGCGGATGCAGAGAGAGCGACAAGGATGACCAGGGGCCTGGAGACTGCATTGGTCAGGCGATTTGGATGGTATGCCCCTGTTGATACCCTCCAAGATCACATTAGCTTTTTTTGCTGCTGCATCACACTGGCTACTCATATCTAGCATACAGTCCATCCGTACCCCAAGATCTTGTTTGCACACACTGTTACGCAGAAGTGTTTCCCCCAGCCAGTATGCGTGCATTTTTGTTACCCAGATGTAGAACTCTGCATGTATCCTTGTTGAATTGCATCTTGCTCTGATCTGCCCGCTTCTCCAGTGTGTTCAGATTTCTAAATTGAATGAGTAATCTCTCCACCCCCTCATCCAGATCATATATAAAAAATATTGAAAAGTACCAGGCCCAGAATCAAGCCCTGAGGCACCCTATTGGATAGTTCATTCAGATGAAATGCCATTGACTACTACTTTTTGGGTGCAGTTCTCCAACCAGTTCCCTATCCACCTAACTATCTTAAAGTCCTAGAATTCTGCCCTCATATAATTACGCGTGATGTCTTCTGTGGTGCTGAACTTCATCCTCTGATAAAATGTCCTCTTCTGCATTATCCATAATAATACAGCATTCAATGGTGTCTGGAAATTATCAAACAAATTACAAGATATGATAATGTTTGAATCTAAAAACAAAGATTCCTAGTAAAAGTTATAAATTTATCTTGTATATGATTTTACGTCATTATATTGAATAATTGTAAGCCACCCTGAGCCCAGCTTTGGCCGGGAAAAGGCGGAGTGTAAATCTAATAAAATAAAAATCATGCAGCTATGAATAATAACATAAGTTATATGAAATTGCTCTGGACAGGAGGGTATGGCGACAGCCACACACCCCCGGTCCAGTTTTATGCAGCCCTTCTGAGGGTAATTATTCCCTTCCCATTCACACTGGGGGTCAGAAAGACAATGTTTTATCTCAAGATGGCTATGAATCTTGTTTCTTCAGGGAATGAATGGCAAAGCTTGCTCCTGGGGGAGTGCGTGTAAGAAGAATCGAAAGGATTGTCCATTCTATTGCTGTGCAGATGAGGGGAATTTTGGCAGGTGCTACTTCTCTTCATCCTCTGCGAATAAGCCAAAATATCTACACAAGGAATACAAGATCTGAGCTGTCCCCTCTGCCTAATCTTGTTCTACTTGTCAGATCGCAAGGAAACATTTGCTGAGTCTCCTGGCAAGCTTAAGAAAACACTGTAATAGAACCTCCATGTTCCAAGCAGTTTACTTAAAACATGTTAGGTGATGAGTGGAGGAGGTGGTCAGGTTTCCCCTGTAGGTGTCTGCATAGCCACTGTCAGAAATGGGAGGCTGGACTGGATGGTCTGATCCAGCAGAGGCCTCTTTTTCTCTTCTAGAAACAGGCTTTGCTTTAAATTGCATTGTCCTTGTTTGTGGCCCTCCTCCAGGGTGATCTGCTCTCTGGCAGTTAGGGAAAGCCAACGACCCCCATATAACTATCTCTTCTTTGGACAGAGACCCAGTGAGGGGAAACATGTCTGAGGGAGCCAAATACTGACCTGTTTTGGCATTCATCAGCTGAAGGGTGCTGACTGACTTTGGGCCAGTTGTGCCTGTCTGGCCCACCTCCCAGGGTTGTTGTGAGGACAGAATGGAGGACGAGAGAACAATATCAGCCACTTTGGGTCCCTGTTGGGGGAAAACGCGAAGTGTAAACAAATAAAGATTAACTTGTCTCCCTCACAGGCTGTGGAAGAGCTTCAGAGCCAGGTCCCAGATCATCTCTTTGGGGCAGAGTGGAAACACTTAAGGTGCAGCCAGCTCAGGTAAGGGATGAATATCAGGAACAGTTTGGTACTTCCTTTGAATGCAGGGCTGGAAGGGAACCATTTCTGGGTATTTTGTAATTTGCAGCCTTCTTCTCTTGGTAAGTTGCATTCGATTTCTCCATAGAGAAAAGGGGCCAAAAATGCTGAAATACATTTATAAAATTAAGTTTCACGGCTTTCTGATAACGGCAAGGTAATGCAGCAGCATTTTCAGGAGGCCGTGCAGTTCACTGATCTTCTCTCATGAATCAAAAGGCGGGATGCCCATACACTCCCCAGGCAGGTTTTATTGTTTTTCTATGGCAGGGATGTCAAACATATAGCCCACGGCTGGATCCTGCCCATGAGCCAGCCAAGGCAGCTACGCCTCCTCCAGTCCCGATCTGGGCAGATGAGCATGGCCTGGCCCAACCAAGTGTCATTTATGTCATATGTGGCCATTGTAACAAATGAGTTTGACACCCCTGTTCTATGGTGTGTCAAGTATTCTCTGAAGGTAGAACTCCCCCCTTGGGGTACCAAGAACTTTCCATGAAGGATCTAGAGAAGGAAGGTCAGTGGCTCGGTGGTAGAGCGCCTGCTTGGCATGCAGAAGGTCCCTCATCTAAAGATAATAAAAGGATCAGGTAAGAGGTGATGTGAAAGGACTCTGCCTAGGACCTTGGAGAGCCACTGCCCGTCAGAGCAGACAATACTGACTTTGATGGACCAACAGTCACTGCGTTTAAAATGGTGTTACTGCTTGCAAGGACCCTGCAAGGGTCTGACTCAGCAGACAGCATTTTCAGGTATTCCTCTTTCAATATCCACAGTTGCTTGAGGAGGGGCTGTGGCTCAGAGGTGGAGCATCTGCTTGGCATGCAGAAGGTCCCAGGTTCAATTCCTGACGTGCATTTCTGGAGAGCTGCAGCTGGTCTGATCAGACAGTCATGACCTTGATAGACCAATGGACTGATTCAGTATAAGGCTGCTTCATGCGTGTATTTGTTTTCAGATAGTGAGCAAAAACATGTTTGAGCATGATTATTTGTGAGGCAGAAGTGCCTTCTTCTTTCCAGTGTCCGGTTTCCTTTGAGGAGGTGGCTGTGCGCTTCACCAAGGCTGAGTGGGCCCTGCTGAATCCCGACCAGAAAGCTTTGTATAGGGAAGTTATGGTGGAGAATTACGAGAACGTGGCCTCTCTGGGTAAGGGATCCGTTTTATCTTGATTTGGTAGATTTGGAATTGGAAGGTGTGATTTTTTTGCCCGCATTGCTACTTTGATTATTTATGCTATTTATATCAGTAGAAGAGAGCAAGAGTCCAGTAAAGATTTGATAAAATTTCTTAAAGACTTAAACAAAAGACTTAGCACCTTAAAGTGTGCGTGTGTTAAGTGCCGTCAAGTTGCTTCCGACTCATGCGACCCTATGAATGAAAGTCCTCCAAAATGTCCTATCTTTGACAGCCTTGCTCAGATCTTGCAAACTGAAGGCTGTGGCTTCCTTTATTGAGTCAATCCATCTCTTGTTGGGTCTTCCTCTTTTCCTGCTGCCTTCAACTTTTCCTAGCATGACTGTCTTTTCCAGTAACTCTTGTCGTCTCATGACGTGACCAAAATACGATAGCCTCAGTTTAGTCATTTTAGCTTCTAGGGTCAGTTCAGGCTTGATTTGATCTATAACCCACTGATTTGTTTTTTTGGCAGTCCACGGAATCCGTAATACTCTCCTCCAACACCACATTTCAAAGGAATCCATTTTCTTCTTATCAGCTTTCTTCACTGTCCAGCTTTCACACCCATACATAATAATAGGGAATACGATGGCATGAATTAATCTAGTCTTGGTGGCCAGTGACACATCCTTACACTTCAAAATATTTTCTAGCTTCCAGCTAATAAAAAGTGATCTAGAACTTGGACGGAAGGTCACCAAGGAGAATACTGAGGTTGCTGTGTAGAGGAAGGCAATGGCGAACCACCTCTGCTCATCTCTTGGCTTGACAACCTCACGGTCTTGGCCTCTCCATGAGCTGATTGCAACTTAATGGCACAAAATTATTATTATTATTTATAGGACTCGTTTAGCAGAAATCTGAAACAAGTCTTGAGTATTAAATATGACATGTTAGGCAATGCAAGCTATGGTATTACGTTTGTAGAAATGTAATGCAGTGAGAGCAAGATAACAATAAGCAACAAGTAGCTTGTATTAGTTGCGATGTCCATTCCCTGACCTGGATAGGCCAGGTTAGCTCAGTCTTGTCAGGTCTTGGAAGCTAAGTAGGGTTGACCCTGGTGAGTACTTGGATGGGAGGCTATGCGTCTACAGGGGGGAGGGCAGGGAATGGCGAACCACCTCTGGACACCTCTTGCCTTGAAAACCCTACTGGGTTGTCATAAGTCAGCTGTGGTTTGATGGCACTTTCCACCTCCACCAGTATTGTCCACCGCCCTGTTCTGTCTGTTGAAATGCTTTCCAGAATTGTTCTGTTACAACATAGCCTTATTTCTTTATAAAAATGTCCTCCCATCTGCTGTAGAAGTGGTTGTCCCTGGACATACGTGGTTGGCCATGAGGTTTTCAGCCTGACCAATAGCATTTGTAGAATCCCAAACTCCCACTTTAACAGACCTGACAATTGTGCATCCCCTTGAAATGGATGATGAATGTAATTGCCGTCTTTACAGTGTATCGGTTAGTACTGGCAATTGTATATTTAGTCTGAAGAGAAGACTGAGAGGTGATATGATAACCATCTTCAAGTACTTGAAGGGCTGGCACATAGAGAATAGTGCCAAGTTGTTTTATGTTGCCCTAGAAGGTCAGACCAGAACCAGCGGGTTGAAATTAAATGAAAAGAGTTGCTGTCTAGACATTTGGAAGAATTTTCTAACAGTTAGATCAGTTCCTTAGTGGAACAGGCTTCCTCAGGAGGTGGTGGGCTCTTCTTCCATGGAGGTTTTTAAGAAGAGGTTATTTTCTTTTATAATAAATTTTTTATTGTTTTCAAAAAAAAAGTAAATTTAGCATCCATTTAACAACTGTTATAATAACACTCATAAAAGAATATCTCTGTATCACTTCTCGGCCTTTTGGCTAAGATCAAGTGTAGTATCTGTTCTTATCAGTTTAATAAAAGAATATCTCTGTAATGTTGTTAAAAATACATAGTAATGAATTAAACAATGACTTCCCCATCCCCTCCCTCTGCTTCAAAATAGATTAGTGTATTTCTTTCGTTTATAGTATTGACCCTAATATTAAACAAAAGTCTAATAATTTGTTGACAAAAAATACATAATGGGTCAATTCAATGTTTAACCTTCTAATTTCCCTAAATGTAATTCTTTATTGCAATAGATTCTCCATACCTCCCATTCTCCCATAAACTGTTCATTATCAGTTTGGTTTATCAATGCAGTTAACTTTGCTATTTCCACTAATTCCAGCATTTTCAGTATCCAGTCTCTTTTTCCTGGAATTTCCGTCGTTTTCCATTTAGCTGCGTACAACAATCTTGCAGCTGTGGTTGCATAAATCAGAAAAGTCCTTTGAGTTAAAATAGTATCTGGTATTATACTAAGTAGCATCATCTCTGGTGATTTAGGTATATTCTTCTGTAGTATCAATCTGATTTCATAGTATATCATGTCTTAAAATTCTTTAGCTTTATCACAAGTCCACCACATATGATAAAATGAGCCAATCTCTGTATTACATTTCCAACATTTAGGGGACATCATATTATAGACCCTCGCCATCTTTTTAGGTGTTAAATATCACCTATACATCATTTTATAAATATTTTCCCTCAACGATTGGGCATATATACCTTTTAGATCTCGAGTCCATAATCTTTCCCACTTGTTCAATGTGATATCATTACCTAGCGTTTGTGCCCAGTTGATCATTGTTGGTTTATTTCGTTCTTGCTCACAGTAGATTTCTAGTAAAAGTTATACATCTTAGAAATCAGCCGTTCATTGTTGTCCAGTAAAAGTTTATGAAAAGGTGATTTATCTTTAGAAAAACCTGTTTTCAAATCTTGTAAAAATACTAATGTAACTTGTTGAAATTGAAACCAGTTCAAAGTCTCTTGCAATTCCTGATAGTCCTTTAGACTACATTTCTTACCATCCCATTTTAATATATCTTGATAGGTAACAAATTGGTCTGGTCTAAGCGTACGTAGTGTTAACATTTCCTGTGATGATATCCACATTGGAGTTTTGGTCTCGAAAATAAGTTTGTATTTGGACCATATTCTAAATAAAGAGGATCTTACTATATGGTTCCGGAATGATGCTTGTATCTTTATTTTGTCATACCATAGATAACCATGCCATCCACTTATATTATTGAAACCTTCTAAGTCCAGTAACCGTGTATTTGATAAAGTAATCCAGTCTTTAAGCCAAACCAAAGCAGCCGCTTCAGCATATAATTGAAAGTTAGGAAGTGCAAATCCTCCTCTGTCTTTAGAGTCTACAAGATATTTATAGGCAATTCTCGATTTTTTTCCCTTGCCAGAGGAAATTTAATAGATCTCTTCTCCATCTTTCAAAGTACTTAGCATGGGAAATTATTGGTAGATTCTGAAACAAAAAGAGCATCCTTGGCAAAATATTCATTTGAATTGTTGATATACGTCCCAGCATTCAAAGTTTCTTGTTTGACCAAATTATCATATCATTCTTGATTGACTCCCACAACTTTAAATAATTATTTGTAATCAGGTCTTTGTTCTTTGTAGAAATCCAGATTCCCAAATATTTAACTTTGTTAGTTTTTTCCCAGACTGTAAATGATACAAAACCTTTTTGTTCAATTTCTGACATATTCTTAAAAATTGTTTGCGTCTTTTCTTGATTAATTTTAAAGCCTGAAACACAACTGAATTCATTCAAGGTTCCCACCAATTTATCCATTGATTGTGTTGGGTCTTCCAGAATTAACAAAAGATCATCCGCAAAAGCCTTTAATTTAAATTCATGTTTTTTTATTTTCAATCCACGGATGTCTCTCATTCCTCTAATTTTGCAACACAAGGATTCCAAGACCAAAATAAACAATAGTGGCGATAGCGGGCAGCCTTGCCTAGTGCCTTTCTGTATGACACAATTATCCGACATTGATTCATTAACTAAGATTTTAGCTTGTTGTGATGTATATATAGCAGGCCTCTCAAAAAACATTCACCAAAGTTCATTTTTTCCATGACTTTTTGCATAAAATCCCAAGAGACCCTATCAAACGCTTTTTCTGTAACTGGAGGACTAATTCAAACCGGAAAGACGTCTCAGTTGCTAAGGAAAGTTTCCAATTTCGCCCTTCCCTTGCAAAAAGGCCACGTTTAATTGGTAGATCCCATGCCGATCATTTAAGCCTCGTTTGTTTAGTCTTTTGGCTGATCAGAATGATAAGGTTCTTGCTGCGATATCGGGTGGATCTTGCAAGCCAAACTTATCCAGTTGTAGGAAAGGAGGCACAGGGAATTCAAAATGTTATTGAGCTGGTTCCCAGTGTTTGTTTTCTCAAAGGAAATACGGAAGAATATTGGTAACTCACATGAGCGTCCGGAGGTGAGGTTTTGGTATTGATGATTTTTCTTAGATGGTGATTAAAGGGGGAGGACTGAGCCTAATTACCTAAAGAAATGTCCTGGCGATGATTTTTCCCTTCTTGCCCGCGGGACCAGCATCAAAACCTCCGGGGGACTTAAAAAAGCTCCCTCAGAGAGTTCTGGAGATCAGACCGCATAGATGGCAGCAGGGAATTTCCTGCTTCCCTAGTCCACTGTTTAGGACCGGGTTGGGGTGCTATTTAGCACCCCAATTTGAACATTTCTTGGATTTTCCCTGGAGAGTCCAGGAAATATGGCGCTCAGTCCAGCTGCCCCGGCCGGAAGTCCGGTTTTTAATAAGAGGTTAGATGGCCATCTGTCAGCAATGCTGATTCTATGACCTTAGGCAGATCATGAGAGGGAGGGCATCTTGGCCATCTTTCGGGCATGGAGTAGGGGTCACTGTGTGTGTGTGTGTGTGGGGGGGAAGTGGTTGTGAATTTCCTGCATTGTGCAGGGGGTTGGACGAGATGACCCTGGTGGTCCCTTCCAACTCTGATTCTATGATTCCATGACTGATAGTAATGTCACACTGCGTCATTCTCCTCCCTCTCCGATCCCTTTAATGGGTAAGCGGTCTAAGGACTGAGCCCTATGGGTAAGGATTTTGTGGATCCTAAATATCCTTCCTCATCCCCATAAGGTGAGAAAGGACTAACAGTATATCAAGAGTCAGCAGTTAGTATGTTAATAGTCAGATTTACGGGGTGCAGTTACCCCCTCTAGCAGTAGACGTGTCCAGTGCCACACTGGACTGCCTTTTTTCTAGGCTGGGAGCTACGGAGGCCTTATCTGGTTAATAGTGACATTTTCTGAATGTAGCTAGATAATTCCCCCATCCTTGATTGGGCGTTGATTAGGGCTACCTCCATGCAAATGTTTTGTGCAGCTTTGGCTTTCAAATCGGACAGTGTCCTCTAATCACCCATTTTTCCAGGTTTCCTCCATTTTGTCCCAATTTTTCCAGAGACTCTACCTATACCAGTCCCATTTTTTTCCATCAGTCCTATGTGGCTCAGAGTTGCTTACAACATTTTACATATATAATTTAAACTATAATTAAATATATAATTTAAACTAAAATATTAGTTAAAATGGGATTCCTAACTGTCATGTCTAGCCAAGTTTCATGAACAGTAGCCCTACTTGAAGATGGAGTTTTTTAGGAGTCTAGCACTAGTCCACCTGTTTTCTTATCATCTTGTAGAACTTTGAATCTGACTCTTGGCTTCTTCCCATTCCAGACAAAATGGTTGATTTGTCCCTGCCAACAGTCTATCGTTGTGTCAGTTATACGTATTGGTAAAAATTGGAATGGGAAGTTTAACCTTGGAAGTACGTTCATCTTTATTATTCATATTCTTCCCAGCCAGGAAATAATCATCTTTGTCCATCGGTTCAGGTCTTTTTCTATTTCTCCCCAAATTCTTGCATAGTTCATTTTGAAAAATGTCTTATTTTGTGAAAATATATTGATGCCTAGATACTTAAGGCACCAGACAAGGGTGTCCACTTTCACCACTGTAAGGTGCTTTGAGACTTATGATAGAGGAAAGCAAGGTATGAAAACCAACTCTTCTTTCCTTCTCTCTCGTCGCCTTTTAGAAGGTGAACATAGAAAGGATGATGTAGGAATGCATGATTCTTTTGTAGTAACTATTCCCTTTGTTTCCTCCAAAGCAATTCCCAAGCCTGGCCTCATCTCCTGGCTTCAGGAAAGTGAAGCACCATTTTCTCCAGACTCTGAAGATGAGGAGCAGTCGGCAGGTGGGTGCTGAGATAGGTGCTGGATGCCTTGGTTGGCTGGGGATGGAGGAGTTTCCATGGAGGGCAGCTAGATGTTTTGAATAGCCACAATTCTTCAGGCTGGGAGCTCATGTACCCAGGGATGCTTCCCGCAGTTCCACTGACCTTTCCTTCCTCGTAAAATTTGGCATGGGATGGGAAGGCTGAAACAGTCCTGTTCTTCAGTGTTGATCTAGATTTGTGAGTCTTGGATCTTGACCTTGATTCCATCCGCCTGGAAGTGTTGATAGGTCTGAGCAAAGATGAGGAGTAGCTGCAGGGTAGGGAGATCTACTGATTGTCAAGGAAATGAACCATTATAACCAAAAGGAGAATATATACACAATGATACACTTTTGCGTAGCAGTGTGTGTGAATAAGATCATGGGGTACAGGCGGGCTGTAAACTAAATATGAGCAGCCAGTGTGATGCAGTAGCAAAAATGGCTGATCTGATTTTGGAGTGTATCAACAGAGGCATAACATCCAAATCGCAAGATGTCATAGTACCGCCGTACACTGCATTGGTCAGGCTGCACCTGGCGTACTTTCTGTAGTTCTGGGGGCCTTAGCTCAAAAAGGATGTGGACGGAATGGAGTGGATGCAGAGAGAGCGAGGAGGATGACTAGAGGCCTGGAGACCAAGCCCGACGAGGAAAGGCTGAGAGACTTGGGAATTTTCACTCTGGAGAAGAGGAGGTTAAGGGGAGACATGAAAGGCTGTCACTGAGGGCGCGGAGCTGTTCTTCTTGGCAGCAGAGGATAGGGCTTGCAATAATGGGTTGAAATTATTTACTTATTCGATTCGATTTCTTGCCCGCCCTCCTGGGCCAAGGCTGGGCTCAGGGCGGGTCACATCATTTAAATACACATCGACCATAAAATAATTCCATTTCAACTAAAACTAGGCAAATCTCATGAGGGTGCACCAATTTCTACCGATTTGACTGAATAGACGGGCAGGTCAGCCCCTCAAGTGGATTCTAGCGTAAAGTACCGAAAAGGATGGGGGTAACCAGGAGCCCGGTGGAAAGGTATTGGCTGGATGCACAGTGTTACTGAAGTTAAGCCACAATCATTTTGTGACTGGCTCTGCCTCCTATGGCAGCCATTTTGTTGCTGCGCCCACCATACCGTGTCAGGATTCCAGATGTCCCACAGGCTCAAAAAAAAATGTAATCAGCATATGGGTGGGAGTCACATAACCTCGGGCAACCTTCCTCCAGGAATTCTGTGTGAATATTAAATAAATGCCACTGATATAACACAGTTTGTACCCCACTTTTTTGCCTTCATCATAGCCACCAAAGCAGCTATCAAATTTATTGTTATATTTATTTATTTGTGATTTATTTAATAAATTAAACCGTATTAAATGAGATTCCATCTTAAAAACCATTAAAATGAGCAAAAACACAGTATTAAAACAATTGAAACGAGAGCTCAAATAAGGAAGACTCATTGAGGGAATGTTAAACAAAACCAACAAGTCTTCACCCCCTCACAGAAGATGGTAATCGGAGGGGGCAGGAGTATCTCCTTAGGAAGGGGGTTTCAGAGTTCCGGTGTCACAGTCAAGAAGACCCTTTCCTGGATCGCCACCACCTCATCTCAGAAGGCAGGGCGCTTGAAGATCAGCACCAGCCTCTGTGTAATTCATAGAATCATAGATGTGGAAGGGGCTCTACAGGCTATCTAGCCCAACCCCTGCTTAATCAGCGTAGAGCATCCCTGACAAGTGTGTGTCCAGCCTCTGCTTGAAGACGGCCAGAAAGGGGCAAGCGCGCCACCTTGCTAGACAGCCCATTCCACTGCTGACCCACTCTTATTGTAAAAAAACAAGGTTCCTAATATCCAGCTGTTTCACCCTCATAATTTATACCCATTTTTGTGAGTCCTATCTTCTGCTGCCAACAGGAACAGCTCACTGCCCTCCTCTAAGTGACAGCCTTTCATAGAATTGGAAGGGGCCACCAGGGTCATCTAGTCCAACCCTCTGCACAATGCAGGAAATTAACAACTATCTTCCCCCCATCCCAGTTATCCCAACCCTCCCCCCGCCATGCAGGATCCCATAATCAAAGCACTCCCGACAGATGGCCATCCAGCCTCTGCTTAAAGGCCTCCAAGGACTAGGGGACACCACCACCCTCCGAGGCAGTGCATTCCACCATCAAACAGAGAACAAGCTAGTTCCCTCATCAACGTAACATCCCTTCAAATATTTAAACATGGCTATCATGTCTCCCCTCAACCTTCTCCAAATACACAAAGAGAGCAATCATCCCCCCGCTCAATTTCTCCAGACTGAACATTCCCAAGCCCCTCAGCCTTTCCTCGTAGGGCTGGGTCTCCAGGCCCCTGATCAATCCCATCGCTCTGCTCTGCACCTGCTCCATTCTGTCCACATCCGTTTTGAAGTGAGGCCTCCAGAACTGCACACAACACTCCAGGTGTGGCCTGACCAATACAGTGTACAGCGGAACTATGACATGTTGCGATTTGGATGTTATGCCTCTGTTGATACCCTCCAAGATTAGCTTTTTTTGCTACTGCATCACACTGGCTGCTCATATTTAGCATACAGTCCATCCGTACCCCATGATCTTGTTCGCGCACACGGCTACTCAGAAGTGTTTCCCCCAGCCAGTATGCGTGCATTTTTGTTACCCAGATGTAGGACTCTGCATGTATCCTTGTTGAATTACATCTTGCTCTGATCTGCCCGCTTTTACATTGTGTCCAGATTTGTAAATTGAATGAGTAATCTCTCCACCCCTCCTCCAGATCATATATAAAAAAAGGCCCAGAATCAAGCCCTGAGGCACCCTACTGGATAGTTCATTCAGATGAAATGCCACTGACGCCTACTTTTTGGGTGCAGTTCTCCAACCAGTTCCCTATCCACCTAACTATCTTAGAGTCCTAGAATTCTGCCCTCATATACCTACGCGTGGTGTCTTCTGTGGTGCTGAACTTCATTCTCTGATAAAATGTCCTCTTCTGCATTATCCTTAAGAGGTTCATAAAAAAAGAAATGAAATAAACCAAACCACTCATATGACAGCCTTTATTCTAAATATAAGTTGTAACTTTTATACTAAAATATTATTGAACCATTGTATTAAAAGCTGTTGGGGAGTGTTAAGAATATCCACAGGGAGGCAGTGAAGTGTTCAGATGAAAATCACGGATGCAGAGAGCCAAAGTTGTCTGTGTCCCTTGGCCAGTTTAGAAGCCAAATTAAAACAGAGAAAGTAACTTGGTCTGCATTCACTTTGCAAAAAGGTTAACTCTGTTATAACTCCAGATTATAGACTTACTTCCCCTTCTAATGAGAAAGCTTTGTTCCATCAGGTGGAATCAGAGCCAGTGTGGTATAGTGGTTAAGAGAGATCGACTCTAAAGTGGAGAACTGGATTTGTATCCCCACTCCTCTACTTGAGCGAGGAACTTTAATCTGGTGAACCGAGTTGGTTTCCCCACTCCTACATATGAAGCTTGCTGGGTGACCTTGGGCTAGTCACAGTTCTCTCAGAACTCTTTCAGCCCCACCTACTTCACATGGTGTCTGTTGTGGGGAGGATAGGGAAGGTAATTGTAAGTCGGTTTGATTCTCCTTCAATTATAAAGTTGGCATATAAAAACAAATTCTTCTTCATCTTCTTCAGGTAACAGGAAGGTTGGCGAGAATTATAGAGAACGATGTGGGGTTTCTTTCGAAACAACCAGCCATGAAGTGGAGGAAGAGCCTTCTGGGAATCAAGAAGAGTCAAGGAGGCAGGAGAAAAACAAAGGGGAGAAGTCAGGGGGTCAGTCTTTAGTTTTCCAGGCCAGTAGCTTACTCAAAAAGGCAGCGCAAGAAAAGAATCACAAGGGAAAGAGGAGGAATGAACCTTCTGAAAGTGGAGAAATATTGAGATGCGAATCCAACTTTTGTTCTTCCCATCAGAGGATCCATACACTGTATGAAACTTATAAATGCTCTGAATGTGGTAAGGGGTTCAGTAGGCTCATCAGCCTCACTACTCATAAGAGAATCCATGTGAGGGAGGAACCATCTGAGAGTTCAGAGTGGGAGAACAGTTTTGGTCTGAGTGAAAGCCTTCCTTCCCATCAAAGAACCCACACAGGCCAAAAACCATGCCGATGCTCAGAGTGTAGGAAAAGGTTCAGGGGTAACACAATGTCTACTTTGCATCAGAGAATCCATTCAGAAGAAAAACAATATAAATGCTTGGAATGTGGAAAGCGCTTCCGCAGGCGAGCACACCTCACTGTGCACCAGAGAGTCCACTCCAAAGAGAAACCATATAAATGCTTGGAGTGTGGAAAGAACTTCGCTCACAAACATGGATTGACTTCCCATCAGAGAATCCACACACAGGAGAAGCCATATGTGTGCTTGAAGTGTGGAAAGAACTTTACTCACAAACATGGACTCACTTCCCATCAGAAAATCCACACAAAGGAGAAGCCATATTTCTGCTTGCAGTGTGGGAAAACCTTCCGTTGGAGTTCAGGCCTCACTCGCCATCAAAGAATCCACACAAAGGAGAAGCCATATTTGTGCTTGAAGTGTGGGAAAACCTTCCGTTCGAGCACAACCCTCACTTCCCATCAGAGAATCCACACAAACGAGAAGCCATATGTGTGCTTGGAGTGTGGGAAAACCTTCCGTTGGCGCAATACCCTCACTTTCCATCAGAGAATCCACACAAAGGAGACGCCATATGTGTGCTTGGAGTGTGGGAAAACCTTCCCTGTGAGGTCATCCCTCACTTCACACCTGAGAATACACTCAGGGGAGAAACCATACAAGTGCACGGTATGTGGGAAATGCTTTAGTCAGAGTTCCCACCTTAGTTCCCACCGAAGAATCCATTCTGGAGAGAAACCCTATCAATGCCAGGAGTGTGGAAAAGGCTTCAGTCAGAGTTCACACCTGAACGTACACCTAAGAATCCACACGGGAGAGAAGCCATATAAATGTTTGGAATGTGGAAACAGTTTCACTTGTAGCCAACACCTTAAATCACATGAAAAAATCCACACGGGGGTGCAGCCATATAAATGCCTGGATTGTGGGAAAAGCTTCAGTCAGAGCTTAAGCCTTAGGGTACATCAAAGAGTCCACACAGGGGAGAAGCCGTATAAATGCATGGAATGTGGGAGAAGCTTCAGTTCCAGCTCACACCTGACTATGCATCAAAGAGTCCACACAGGGGAGAAGCCATATACATGCATGGAATGTGGGAGAAGCTTCAGTTACAGCTCAACCCGTACTTTGCATCAAAGAGTCCACACAGGGGAGAAGCCGTATGAATGCATGGAATGTGGGAAAAGCTTCACTTCTAGCCAGTACCTTAAAAAACACAAAAGAATCCACACAGGGCAGATGCCATATAAATGCCTGGATTGTGGGAAAAGCTTCAATCAGAGCTCAAGCCTTAAGGTACATCAAAGAGTCCACACAGGGGAGAAGCCGTATAAATGCATGGAATGTGGCAGAAGCTTCAGTCGGAGCTCAACCCTTACTTTACATCAAAGAGTCCACACAGGGGAGAAGCCATATAAATGCCTGGATTGTGGGAGAAGCTTCAATCAGCACTCAAACCTTAAGCTACATCAAAAAGTCCACACAGGAGAGAAGCCATTTAAATGCATGGAATGTGGAAAGAGTTTTGGCAGTCGTTCACAGTTTACATCACACAAGAGAACTCACATGGGATAAATGGTTAAATGCATACAGTGTGGAAAGAACTTCACCAGCTGTGCACAGCTTGTATGTGTGTGTGTTAAGTGCCGCCAGGTTGCTTCCAACTCTTGGCAACACTATAAATCAATGTCCTCCAAAACATCCCATCCTTAACAGCCTTCTCAGGTCCTGTAAACTGAAGGCTATGGCTTCCTTTATAGAGTCAATCCATCTCTTGTTGGGTCTTTTCTTTTCCTGCTGCCTTCATCTTCTCCTGGCATGATTGTCTTTTCCAGTGACTCCTGTCTTCTCATAATGTGACCAAAATAAGATAGCCTCAGTTTAGTCATTTTAGCTTCTAGCGTCAGTTCAGGCTTGATTTCATCTATAACCCACTGATTTGTTTTTTGGCAGTCCACGGTATCCGTAACACTCTCCTTCAACACCACATTTCAAAGGAATCTACTTTTTCCCTATCAGCTTTCTTCATTGTCCTGCTTTGACACCCATACACATGGCGAATACTATGGCATGAATTCACTTGATCTTGGTTGCCAGTGACGCATTCTTACAATTAAGAATCTTTTCTATCTCCTTCATGGTTTCCCTTCCCAATCTTGATCTCTTTCTGATTACAGGACATCATAAATTCCACACCAGAGAGGGGGGGAAATATAGACGAGGGGTGTCAGACATGTGGCCCGCGGGCCAGATGCGGACCCTGGAGGGCTTCCCTCCAGCACGCAAGGCAGCCGGCCCCCACTCCCCTTTCTGGGCTTCCTGGGGCTGCTGCAGCCTGCGAGTCCAGCCAGCCGCCTTCCGCCATCCCTTTCTGGACTTCCCAGAAACTGAAGTTTGTGCTGTCTCCCCGCCAGGAGGCAGTGCAATTGTCATTCCCTTCCCACCTAGCCGAGCCCTACGTGGAGCTTGACTGGGGGGGGGGGGAGGGGAAACTGAAAAATCTTCACTCCCTTCCTGCCCTAGCTAAGCTCCATGTGGAGCTTGACTGGGGGAGGGGGAAACTGTGCTTGTGTGTTTGTGTGTGTGTGAAGCGCTGTGAAGTCACTTCAAACTCATGAAGCTCGTGTCTCTGGTACCTGGCATTACATTTTATGGTATTCATTTATTTATTTGGTACACATGGCCTGGCTCAACCTACTGATATTTGTGCCATATCCGGCCCTCATAACATATGAGTTTGACACCCCTGATCTAGATGCAGGGACTGTGGAAAAAGATTCAGATGGAGATGCCATTTTAGATCCCATCAAAGAATGCATGAAGAGGAGAAATCATAGAAATGATTGCACTAAAACAATTTTTTGTAATACAACAAGCTTTACAGATGGCAAAAAATTCACAGAGTCCCCCAAATGATTTAATGATTAATTAGGAAATGACTTATTTTCCCGTGAGCCCCCAACTTTAGTAAACATCAGGGAGCCTGCTAATGGAGAAGCGTTTCAGAGATCAGTGGTAAACCTGATGATTTTTAGTTGTCTTGAGCCTGCAGAGGAGGAAGAAGGGGAGGTTAAAACTATGTGGGTTTCAAAGTGGCTTACAACAGCCTTCCCATCCTCTCCCCACAACAGACACCTTGTTAGGTAGGTGGGGCTGAGAAAGTTCAGAGAGAACCGTGATTGGCCCAAGGTCACTAGAATAGTTTTACAATTTATTAAACTGGAGGGCCTTACGTGAAAACTTTGAAAAAGGTATTGAATAATATCAGAGGATAAACATTTTTTCTTTTTTTTAAAAGAAATGAATATGTAAAGCACATATACCCTCTTCCCCCCCTTTTTTGTTGTTGTGTGCAAGCGTGTGATTATTTTGTTTTTCTTTACAATAACTTGATGGTATCATCTTTTATATTGGATAAGAGGTTACTATATGGTTCTTTTGTTTGTCTCATTGTAAAGTTGATTTTTTGTTCTGTATGCGTGTATATATGAAATGATTTTTAAACAACGCTCCAAAGTACAAAATAGAAGATTTGTATAGCTAAGCATGCAGGTGAAACAGAGAACAGAACCTTGCAGAGAATGAGGACTTTGAATTAAGTAACCAGTACTTTTCCAGTCTAGCAAATGCTAGAGACTTCCTATGTGGTTCTCTTGCTTAAAGGAACAAACTGGACATCACAGAAACCAGGACTCAGCTTGCAAAAGATAACCCTTCTACGAGGTGATAAAGAGCCCTGGAAATCTTGTCCTAGCAAACAGACTCTCCCTCTGCCAATTTCCATTAATAACAACCCAGAGCTGGCAATAGGATAACCCCTTTTTAATGACCAAACAAGTTACAAAATAGTTAGCAAACTTGTAGAATATCAGGCAGGTGTCATTAAACAAAACTAGCAAAGGTGGGCGTTGTTGTTTTTTTAAAGCAGTGTGGGATATGTCACGGTAATTTCAGAAATAAAACAAACTTTTTTTCTCATGGCTCATGCAATTGTATGTATGGAAGGAGAGCCTGTGGTGTCAGGGTGTGGAAGGGCAGCCTGTGTGCTACAAGTCTGTAATAGGGTTGCCGGCTCTGGGTTGGGAAATACCTGGAGATTTTGGGGAGTGGATCCTAGGGAGGCGAGGGACTTCAAAATACTGTCGAAGACTTTCACGGTCAGAGTTCATTGGTTCTTGTAGGTTATCCGGGCTGTGTAACCATGGTCTTGAATCTGCACCTTACAAACCTACAGTCTGGTTCAGGGTTGTAGATGACACATTTACTATTTGGAGCCATGGTGAAGAAAAATTAATGGACTTTCTAAACCATCTTAATAATATCCATCCAAACATTCAGTTTACCATGGAAAAGGAAATTGAGGGTAAACTCCCATTTCTTGATACCCTCATCCGTAAAACAAACTTTCAGTTAGGTCACAAGGTCTACCGGAAACCAACTCACACAGATCACTACTTACACAAAAACTCCAACCACCACCACTCCCGACAGAAAAGAGGAATAATCAAAACATTAATGGACCGTGCAAGACGGATCTGTGAACCACAGTTTCTCAAGGAAGAAATTAATCATCTAAATCACACACTGCTAGCAAATGGCTCTTCCAAGAATGAAATCAGAAGGGCCATTAAACCAAACAAAAATCAGAAAACTTAGGAAAAACAGTCTCCCATAGGAAAGGTATTCTTGCCATTTATTAAAGGAGTCACTGATAGGATGGAGAAACTTTTGAAAAAACATAACCTACAAACAGTGTTTAAACCCACCAAGAAAATGCAACAAATGCTACGATCAGCAAAAGACAAAAGAGACCCCCTCACCTCTGCAGGAGTATATCGTATACCTTGCAGCTGTGGACAAGTTTACATCAGGACCACAAAACGCAGCATACAAACTAGGATAAAAGAACATGAAAGATACTGCAGACTGGGCCAACCTGAGAAATCAGCAGTGGCTAAACATGGACTGACACAAACAGGACACAGGGTCTTATTCCAAGACACTGAAAGACTGGACAGTTCTACCAACTATTTTGTCAGATTGCACAGAGAAGCCATTGAAATTCATAAACATCAGCACAACTTTAACAGAAAAGAGAGTTTAAGAATGAATAAGGTTTGGTTTCCTGTCCTGAAAACCTCCAGACTAACAAAGACTACAGTCAACAATAACCATGCAGATTAGCTTTGGATTGCACACATTAACAGATCACTTCAGGATACAATGGTTCCATATTAACATACGACATCCTCATTAGCACATTATCTTGATACTTACAGGACAATGATTAGCACATTACCTTTGATACTTTTTGCAGGACAATGATTCAGGTCAAACCCAACCCCTTTCTGACTACATATTACTCTTCCTACACACTTGACACTGAGAGACACTGTCCTTCAGTGTTACTCCTCTGAAGATGCCTGCCACAGCTGCTGGCGAAACATCAGGAAAGAAAATACCAAGACCACAGTTACACAGCCCGGATAACCTACAAGAACCAAGGGACTTCAGCTGGTATAATGTCACCAATACAGGTTTCTGCGGGGGGTGGACCCAAAAAGAAGCCAATGGCACCAGAACCGGTGTTTGGACCGGGCACCGCTGTATGTCTTCTTGGAGGGGACAGTCTCTGGAGTGTGGGATGTGTCATTTGGGGTGGTCCAAAGATTATTTTGGGGTGCATCTGAGCCCCATTGTCTGCATGTGCCTTGGTCCTTGGGGCACCTCACTTGGGAGCCACTGGGACAAGAACCGGACTTTGGACCAGGACCCTGCATGCACCATCTTGAAGGGCACGGTCCCCTGGATGTGGGGGTGTATGATATGTGGGGTCCAATCCATATTTTGGGGTGCAGAGCTCCAGTTCCTTATTCAAAACCTCTTTGCAATACAGCCAATAGCACCAGAACTGGTGTTTGGACCGGGCACCGCTGTATGTCTTCTTGGAGGGGCCAGTCTCTGGAGTGTGGGGATGTGTCATTTGGGGTGGTCCAAAGATTATTTTGGAGTGCAGTCTGTATGGGCATCTGTCCTGGGTCACCCCACTTGGGAGCCGCTGGCACAAGAACCGGACTTTGGACCAGGACCCAGCATGCGCCATCTCGAAGGGCACGGTCCCCTGGATGTGGGGGTGTATGATATGTGGTGGTCCAATCCATATCTTGGGCTGCAGAGCTTTTGAAATGTCCTCAAAATCATTCAGGAACTAGGAAATCTGAATAAGGAACTGGGAATAGGGAACGAACTGGGAATAAGGAACCAACTTCAGCCTCTTTCATATAACTTATGTTATAACTCATAGCTGCATGATTTTTATGTTATAAGGTTTACACTCCGCCTTTTCCCGGCCAAAGCGGGGCTCAGGGTGACTTACAACGCTTCAATATAATGATGTAAAATCATACACAAGATAAATTTATAACTTTTACTAGGAATCTTGTTTTTCAATTCAAACATTATCATATCTTGTAATTTGTTCGATGATTTCCTGACACCATTGAATGCTGTAATCCATTTACTGATTGATTGGGGAAATTTTTTTTTGTCATGCTTGTAATTTGGTCCCAGTGAAAATAAAAATTGTAAGTCACACGACAGATACACATAACTGTACATTAACAAAATGCAACAAAAGAAGGAAACATCCAAAAAAGACAGATCACAATGTTTAAAAAGAAAAAAGAAATTAAAATGTTTGCAGTTACTATTACGTAAAACAGTTATTTGCAGCTGCAAACACATTATTGATATATGAAGTCACCTCTTTTCCTAAATTCCTGGGACTAAATAAAGAATGGGGGAAAGGTTTATTGTAGACTGCCCAGAAAATATATACAGATTTCAAACACCATAAAAAAGATCTGCACTCACTGTGAGAGTTCCTGACCTCCCTGTGCAAACTCCATACAGACCCTCACACTCACTTGATTTGCTGCTAATCTAATCTGAACAGTTAATTTTCCAAACACCCCGGCTCCTTTCCCATGGGGTGGGCGAGGCAGGAATGTCTCCGCCACTCCTGACTGGCTCCCTTTGCAAGAAGAGGCAGCTTCCCAGCCCAGGGGAAAGCCCTGCTTGGCCCAATCCTTCCTCGGAGTCTGGGGATGTGTCATTTGGGGTGGTCCAAAGATTATTAAATAGTTAGCAAACTTGTAGAATATCAGGCAGGTGTCATTAAACAAAACTAGCAAAGGTGGGCGATGTTTTTTTAAAGCAATGTGGAATATGTCATGGTAATTTCAGAAATAAAGCAAACTTTTTTTCTCATGGCTCATGCGATTGTATGTATGGAAGGAGAGCCTGCAGTGTCAGGGTGTGGAAGGGCCGACTGTGTGCTACAAGTCCGTAATAGGGTTGCCGGCTTTGGGTTGGGAAAGACCTGGAGATTTTGGGGGGTGGATCCTAGGGAGGCGAGGGACTTCAGTCACCTTCCAACGCAGCCATGTTCTCCAAGGGAACCGATCCCTGTGGTCTGGAGCCCAGCTGTAATTCCGGGAGATCTCCAGCCCTACTAGCAAGCCTGCAAAAAAAACACCAAAATTCTCCCCAGTGTCCCCTCTTGCATCTCCCCTTTCCCCCTCCTTTTATTGCAACTCCCTTCCTGCCCAAATGCATTTTAAGCTCATCAGGTTTTGGGGGCGGAGAGAGGGCTGCTTTTGCTGCTGCTGGCCTGCGTGGGAAGATCCCCGGCTACTTTCCCACGGGGGGGGGGGGCGAGGCAGGAAGGTCTCCGCGGCTCCTGATTGGCTCCCTAGGCAGGAAGAGGCAGCTTCCCAATCCTTCCTCGGGGCAGAGCTGTTGAGGAGGGTGCTGTAATGGTTAATAAAACAGGCGAGTTCACAGTGCCTAGAGAGGAAGGAAACGGGGGCCAGGAGGGGGGGGTGTTAATTGCAGGCCCCTCTTCCTGCTCCAGCCCCTTTCTCATTCTGCAGATACCTGGGAACGGGAGCCGTGGAGGTTGCAGTTAGAAAGCCTGTTTGGAGACACAGAGTTTTAAGGTGCAATTGGGGTGGGTGGGGGGTGTCTTTCTTAGGGGGAGGAGAAATTAAAGCGAGAGAGAGAGAGATGGAAATGGGGCTGTGTAGGATGCCAATCGAGTGCAATCTGATGAAAACCTGCGTGGCACGTGTGTTTGCATAACACAGCTTTGTTTGGAAAAAATAACTGATCAGGTTAGATTAGTAGCAAATCAAGAGAGTGGTGCAGATCTTTTTAATGGTGTTTGAAATCTGTATATATTTTCTTGGCAGTCTAAAATAAACCTTTCCCCCAGTATTGTCGAAGGCTTTCACGGTCAGAGTTCATTGGTTCTTGTAGGTGATCCGGGCAGTGTGACCGTGGTCTTGGAATTTTCTTTCCTGACGTTTCGCCAGCAACTGTGGCAGGCATCTTCAGAGGAGTCACACTGAAGGACAGTGTCTCTCAGTGTCAAGGGTGCAGGAAGAGTAATATATAGTCAGAAAGGGGTTGGGTTTGACTATATATTTCTGACTATATTTTACTCTTCCTGCACCCTTGACACTGAGAGACACTGTCCTTCGGTGTGACTCCTCTGAAGATGCCGGCCACAGCTGCTGGCGAAACGTCAGGAAAGAAAATACCAAGACCACGGTTACACAGCCCGGATAACCTACGAGAACCACTTTCCCCAGTCTTTATTTAGTCCCAGGAATTTAGGAAAAGAGGTGACTTCATATATCAATAATGTGTTTGCAGCTACAAATAACTGACTGTTTTACGTATTAGTAATTGCAAACATTGTGATTTCTTTTTTTTCTTTTTCTTTTTTTAAATTTGTGATCTGGCTTTTTTGGATGTTTCCTTTTGTTGCATTTTGTTAATGTATGGTTATGTGTATCTGTTGTGTGACTTATTATTTTCATTCTCACTGGGAAAGCTTGCTCTTGGGGGAGTGTGTGTAAGAAGAATCGAAAGGGTTGCTCCATGCAAAAGGAGCCTGAGGACATAGTGGGGTTCTTGTCCATTCTATTGCTTTGCAGATGAGGGGAATTTTGGCAGATGCTGGTTCTCTTCATCCTCTGGGATCCAGCCAAAATGTCTACAGAAGGAATGCCAGATCTGAGCTGCCCCCTCCTCCAAATCCTGTTCTACTTGTCAGATCGTGAGGAAACATTTGCTGGGTTTCCTGGCAAGCTTAAAAAAACACTGAAATAGAACCTCCATGTTCCAAGGCAGTTTACTTAAAATATGTTAGGTGATGAGTGGAGGAGGTGGTCAGGCTTCCCCTGTAGATGTCTGCATAGCCACTGTCAGAAATGGGAGGCTGGACTGAATGGTCTGATCCAGAAGAGGCCTCTTCTTCTCTTCTAGAAACACGCTTTGCTTCAAATCACACTGTCCTTGTTTGTGTTTGCTTTCTGGCAGTTAGGAAAAGCCAACGGCCCCCATATAACCATCTCTTCTTTGGACAGTGAGGGGAAACATGTCTGAAGGAGCCAAATACTGAACTGTTTTTGGCATTCATCAGCTGAAGGGGGATGCCAGACTTTGGGCCAGTTGTGCCCATCAGTCTGGCCCACCTCCCAGGGTTGTTGTGAGTACAGAATGGAGGACGAGAGAACAATATCGGCCACTTTGGGTCCCTGTTGGGGAAAAACGCAAAGTGTAAACTAATAAAGATAATTTTGTCTCCCTCACAGGACGCGGAAGAGCTTCAGAGCCAGGTTCCAGATCATCTCTTCTTTGGGGCAGAGCGGAAACACTTAAGATGCAGCCAGCTCAGGTAAGGGATGAAGAGCAGGAACAGCTTGGTGCTTCCTTTGAATGCAGGGCTGGAAGGGAACCATTTCTGGGTATTTTGAAATTTGCAGCCTTCTTCTCTTGGTAAGTTCCATTACATTTCTCCATAGAGAAAAGGGGCCTAAAAAGGCTGAAATGAATTTATAAATGCATATAATTAATTTCCACGGCTTTCTGATAACTGCAAGGTAACGCAGCAGCCTGTTCAGAAGGCCGTGCAGTTCACTGATCTTCTCCCTTGAATCAAAAGGCGGGATGCCCACACACTCCCCAGGCAGGTTTTATTGTTTTTCTATGGCAGGGGTGTCAAACATATGGCCCACGGCCGGATCCAGCCCATGAGCCAGCCAAAGCAGCTACGCCTCCTCCAGTCCCGATCTGGGCAGATGAGGCATGGCCTGGATCAACCAAGTGTCATTTATGTCATATCCAGCCCTTGTAACAAATGAGTTTGACACCCCTGTTCTATGGTGTGTCAAGTATTCTCTAAAGGTAGAACTCCCCCCTTGGGGTACCAAGAACTGTCCATGAAGGATCTAGAAAAGTAGGGTCCGTGGCTCGGTGGTAGAGCGCCTGCTTGTATGCAGAAGGTCCCTCATCTAAAGATAATAAAAGGATCAAGTAAGAGGTGATGTGAAAGGACTCTGCCTGGGACCTTGGAGAGCCACTGCCAGTCAGAGCAGACAATACTGACTTTGATGGACTGCATTTAAAATGGTGTAATTGCTTGCAAGGACCCTGTAAGTGTCTGACTCAGTAGACAGGTATTCCTCTTTCAATATCCACAGTTGCTTGAGGAGAGGCTGTGGCTCAGTGCTGGAGCATCTGCTTGGCATCCAGAAAGTCCCAGATTCAATTCTGGGCGTGCATTTCTGGAGAGCTGGAGCTGATCAGACAGCAATGACCTCGATAGACCAATGGTCTGATTCAGTATAAGGTTGCTTCGCATGTGTTTGTTTTCAGATGGTGAGCAAAAGCATGTTTGAGCAGGATTATTTGTGAGGAAGAAGTGTCTTCTTTTTTCCAGGGTCCGGTTTCCTTTGAGGAGGTGGCTGTGCGGTTCACCAAGGCTGAGTGGGCGCTGCTGAATCCCGACCAGAGAGCTTTGTATAGGGAAGTCATGGTGGAGAATTACGAGAACGTGGCCTCTCTGGGTAAGGGATCCCTTTTATCTTGATTTGGTAGATGTGGAAGGTGTGATATTTTTTTTTGCCCCCATCGCTACTTTGATTATTTATGCAAGAGTCCAGTAAAGATTTGATAAAAATTTTTAAAGACTTAAACAAAAGACTTAGCACCTTAAAGACTTAACCTTAAAGACCTAACAAAATTTCGGACATTTATGAGCTTTTGAGAATTACAGCTCACCTCTTCAGATACAGCTAAAATGTGAGTCTGTCTGTTTTAAGTCCATCTGTCTTTAAGACATCCAATGGCAATAGCATGTAAATGTCAGTAGCAGATAAATGACATTAGCAGGGGTGATTGGATTAGGTGTGATATGCAGAGGGGGCAGTAGGTGGGAAGAAATCAGCTTGGTAATGAGGAATCCCTGGGAATTAGTTATTTATAGTCTACCTTTCTCACTGAAACTCAAGGATGATGAGAGAGTGTCATTCAGTTCAATCATCAGGGTGAAGAGACAGCTAATAAACAACGTTTATAGGACTTGGACAGAAGGTCACCAAGGAGAAGACTGAGGTTGCTGCGCAGAGGAAGGCAATGGCAAACCCCCTTTGCTCATCTCGTGGCTTGACAACCGCACGGTCTTGGGCTTTCCATGAGCTGGTTGCAACTTAATGGCACGAAATTATTGTTATTATTTATAGGACTCGTTTAGCAGAAATCTGAAACCAGTCTTGAGTATTAAATATGACATGTTAGGCAATACAACATATGGTATTACGTTTGTAGAAATGTATTGCAGTGAGAGAAAAATAACAAATAGCAATAAGTAGCTTGTATTAGTAGCCGTGTCCATTCCCTGACCTGGATAGGCCAGGTTAGCTCAGTCTTGTCAGGTCTTGGAAGCTAAGTAGGGTTGACCCTGGTGAGTACTTGGATGGGAGGCCATTCGTCTACAGGGGGGGCAGGGAATGGCAAACCACCTCTGGACATCTCTTGCCTTGAAAACCCTGCTGGGTGGTCATAAGTCAGCTGTGACTTGATGGCATTTTCCACCTCCACCAGTATTGTCCACCGCCTTGTTCCTTTCTGTTGAAATGCGTTCCCGAATTGTTCTGTTACAACATAGCCTTATTTCTTTATTAAAATGTCCTCCCATCTGCTGTGGAAGTGGTTGTCCCTGGACATACGTGGTCAGCCATGAGGTTTGCAGCCTGACCAGTAGCATTTGTTGAATCCCAAACTCCCACTTTAACATGACAATTGTGCATCCCCTTGAAATGGATGATGAATGTAATTGCCCCCTCCCCCTCCCCTTTCTGGGATTCCTGGGGAGGCTGCTCTGGCCTACAAGCCCAGCCAGCCGCCTTCCGCCTTCCCTTTCTGGGCTTCCCAGAAACTGAAGATTGTGCTGCTGTCTCCCTGCCAGGAGGCAGTGCTGTCTTCATTCCCTCCCCGCCCCAGCCAAGCCCCATGTGGATCTTGCCTGGGGTGGGGGTGGGGGACTTAAGATCGTGCTTTCTCCTGGCTGGGAGCTTGACTGGGGGAGGGGAAAACTGTGCTCTTGTGTGTGTGTGTGTGAGAGAAGTGCTGTGAAGTCACTTCCATCCCATGACGACCCTATGAATCAATGTCCCCCCAAACGTCCTACCCTTAAACGCCTTGCTCAGGTCTTGCAAATTAAGGGCAGTGGCTTCCTTGATTGAGTCAACCCATCTCTTGTGGGGTTTTCCTCTTTTCCTGCTGCCTTCAACTTTTCCTAGCATGATTGTCTTTTCCAGTGACTCATAATGTGTCCAAAGTACGACAGCCTCAGTTTAGAAATTTTAGCTTCTAGGGTCAGTTCCGACTTGATTTGATCTATTACTCACTGATTTGTTTTTTGACAGTCCAGGGTATCTGTAACACTCTCCTCCAACACTCTAAATATGTATCTCCCTCCCTACATTGCGTTGCTCAAATTATGCAGCATAATTTCATTAATTAATAATATCATTAATTGACTTTGCCTGTGTCTTCTATGAAGTTCGTATCTCTGGTACCTGGCATTACATTTTATGGTATTTATTTATTTATTTGGTACACATGGCCCAGCCCAACCTATTGACATTTATGTCATATCCGGCCCTCATAACAAATGAGTTTGACACCCCTGATCTAGACGCAGGGACTGTGGAAAAAGAGATGCCATTTTAGCTGGAGATGCCATTTTAGATCCCATCAAAGAATGCATGAAGAGGAGAAATCATAGCAATGATTGCACTAAAAGGTTTTTGGTTTTTTTTGTAATTCAACAAGCTTTGCAGATGCCAAAGAATTCATAGAGACCCCGAATGACTGAATGATTAATTAGGAAATAACTTTTTTTCCAGTGAGCCCTTGAGCCTTAGTAAACATCAGGGAACCTGCTAATGGAGAAGCGCTTCAGAGACCTGTGGTAAACCTGATGATCCTTAGCTGTCCTGAACCTGCAGAGGAGGAAGAAGGGGGAGTTAAATCTATGTGGTTTTTTCTCTCTAGACTTCAAGCCCTGGCTATTTTTCCTGCCTTCCTCCCAAAGCCCATCATGCTCATATTTATTGAGTGTTCTAAACTGGATCGCTGCCACTGTTTGCATTTTCTCACTACCGCCAGCGGACTGTAATTCCACAACCTCTGAGCATGCTCCAACATGATCTGGCAGTTTTCAAGCAGCGGCTGGACAAACACTGTCAGCGATGCTGTAGGCTGATCCTGCATTGAACAGGGGAGTTGGACGAGATGGCCTGTATGGCCCCTTCCAACTCTATGATTCTAGGATGAATAATCCTAAATGGCACTGTTTTCTCTTCATGGGTTTAGCCGATAACCCCATTCGACAATAATAGCCCCAAATAGCCCCAATGATTTAATTCCTCCGAAATGAACCTGCAGATGGGAAACCTCCCGAAAGGGGCTGCAGATGCACTCTTCCATGTCTCCGCAACTCCTGACTGGCTCCCTTTCCAGGAAGGCAGCCTCCCAGCCCAGGGGAAAACCCTGCTTGGCCCAATCCTTCCTCAGTGGCAGAGGTTTTGAGTTGGGTGCTCTAATTGTTAAAACAGGCGAGTTCAAAATGCCTAGAGGGGAAGGAAACTGGGGGCGAGGGGGGTGTTAATTGCAGGCCCCCCTTCCTGCTCCAGCCCCTTTCTCATTTTGCAAATATCTGTGAATGGGAGTTTTGGAGGTTTCAGTTAGAAAGCCTGTTTAGAGACACAGAGGGGGTGACCACACTTATATTCCCAGCAATGTATTAAGAGTTTGAAAACGTTATAAAAAATACTGTTCACAATATTGTCGAAGGCTTTCACGGTCACAGTTCATTGGTTCTTGTAGGTTATCCGGGCTGTGTAACCGTGGTCTTGGAATTTTCTTTCCTGACGTTTCGCCAGCAGCTGTGGCAGGCATCTTCAGAGTAGTAACACTGAAGGACAGTGTCTCTTAGTGTCAAGTGTGTAGGAAGAGTCAGAGAGGGGTTGGGTTTGAGCTGAGTACTGTCCTGCAGACGTAATGTGCTAATCATCAATCAGGACAATGATTAGCACATTACGTCTGCAGGACAGTACTCAAACCCACCCCCTCTCTGACTCTTCCTGCACACTTGAAACTAAGAGACACTGTCCTTCAGTGTTACTACTCTGAAGATGCCTGCCACAGCTGCTGGCGAAACGTCAGGAAAGAAAATTCCAAGACCACGGTTACACAGCCCGGATAACCTACAAGAACCAATACTGTTCACACTTTGTTTGGCCCCTTTAGCTGTGAAGACGTCTTCCAACCATTTATAAGCCGTGGTTTTCAAAAACCCTTTTAAAGCGATGTTTTTTATAACATTTTCAAACTCTTAATACATCGCTGGAAATACAAAGTGTGGTAACCCCCAGAGTTTTAAGGTACAATGGGGGGGGTGTCTTTCTTGGGGAGGAGAAATTAAAGCGAGAGAGAGAGAGAGAGAAATGGGGTGGTGAAGGATGCAAATCGAGTGCAATCTGATGAAAAACTGCATGGCACGTGTGTTTGCACAATATAGCTTTGTTTGGAAAATTAAGTGATCAGATTAGATTAGCAGCAAATCAAGTGAGTACAGATCTTTTTTATGGTGTTTGAAATCTGTATATATTTTCTGGGCAGTCTACAATAAACCTTTTCCTCATTCTTTATTTAGTCCCAGGAATTTAGGAAAAGAGGTGACTTCATATATCAATAATGTGTTTGCAGCTGCAAATAGCTGACTGTTTTATGTATTAGTAACTGCAAACGTAATTTCTTTTTTTTATTATTTTTTTAAAAATTGTCATCTGACTTTTTTGGATGTTTCCTTCTTTTATTGCATTTTGTTAATGTATGGTTATGTGTATCTGTTGTGTGACTTATTATTTTCATTTTCTCTGGGACCAAGCACAAATTGCAAGCATGACAAAAAATTTTTTCCCAATCAATCAGTAAATGGATTACAGCATTCAATGGTGTCAGGAAATCATCGAACAAATTACAAGATATTATAATGTTTGAATCTAAAAACAAAGATTCCTAGTAAAAGTTATAAATTTATCTTGTATATGTTTGTATGTCATTGTATTGAAGCATTGAATGTCACCCTGAGCCCGGCTTTGGCCGGGAAAAGGTGGAGTGTAAATCTAATAAAATAAAAACCATGCAGCTATGAATACTAACATAAGTTATATGAAGTTGCTCTGGACAGGAGGGTATGGTGACAGGCAGCCCCCATATAACCATCTCTTCTTTGGACAGAGACCCAGTGAGGGGAAACATGTCTGAGGGAGCCAAATACTGAATTGTTTTGGCATTCATCAGTTGAAGGATGTTGACATACTTTGGGCCAGTTGTACCAGTCTGCCCCACCTCCCAAGATTGTTGTGAGGACAGAATGGAGGACGAGAGAACAATATCGGCCACTTTGGGTCCCTGTTGGGGAAAAGTGTAAACAAATAAAGATAAATTTGTCTCCCTCACAGGCAGTGGAAGAGCTTCAGAGCCAGGTTCCAGATCATCTCTTCTTTGGAGCAGAGTGGAAACACTTAAGATGCAGCCAGCTCAGGTAAGGGATGAAGATCAGGAACAGCTTGGTGCTTCCTTTGAATGCAGGGCAGGAAGGGAACCATTCTTGGGTATTTGGTAATTTGCAGCCTTCTTTTCTTGGTAAGTTGCATTTGATTTCTCCATAGAGAAAAGGGGCCTAAAAATGCTGAAATTTATAAAATTAATTCTCATGGCTTTCTGATAACAGCAAGGTAACACAGTTTACTGATCTTCTCCCATGAATCAAAAGGCGGGATGCCCACGCACTCCCCAGGCAGGTTTTATTGTTTTTCTATGGCAGGGGTGTCAAACATATGGCCCACGGCCGGATCCAGCCCAGGAGCCAGCCGAGGCAGCCACCTGTTCCCCACTCCCGATGTGGGCTGGCGAGGCATAGCCCGGCCCAACCAAGTGTCATTTATAGCATATCCAGCCCTTATAACAAATGAGTTTGACACCCCTGTTCTGTAGTGTGTCAAGTATTCTCTAATGGTAGAACTCCCCCCTTGGGGTACCAAGAACTGTCCATGAAGGATCTAGAGGAGGAGGGTCAGTGGCTCGTTGGTAGAGCACCTGCTTGCATGCAGAAGGTCCCTCATCTAAAGATAATAAAAGGATCAGGAAAGAGGTGATGTGAAAGGACTCTGCCTGGGACCCTGGAGAGTCTCTGCCAGTCAGAGCAGACAATACTGACTTTGATGGACCAACAGTCACCTCGTTTAAAATGGTGTTACTGCTTGCGAGGACCCTGCAAGGGTCTGACTCAGTAGACAGCATTTTCGGGTATTCCTCTTTCAATATCCACAGTTGCTTGAGGAGGGGCTGTGACTCAATGGTGGAGCAACTGCTTGGCATACAGAAAGTCCCAGATTCAATTCCCGGCGTTCATTTCTGGAGAGCTGCAGCTGGTCTGATCAGACCGTAATGATTTTGATAGGTCAATGGTCTGATTCAGTATAAGGTTGCTTCGCGTGTGTTTGTTTTCAGATGATGAGCAAAAGCATGTTTGAGCAGGATTATTTGTGAGGAAGAAGTGCCTTCTTTTTTCCAGTGTCCGGTTTCCTTTGAGGAGGTGGCTGTGCGCTTCACCAAGGCTGAGTGGGCGCTGCTGAATCCCGACCAGAGAGCTTTGTATAGGGAAGTCATGGTGGAGAATTATGAGAACGTGGCCTCTTTGGGTAAGGGATCCCTTTTATCGTGATTTGGTAGATGTGGAAGGTGTGATTTTTTTGCCCCCATTGCTACTTTGATTACCGTATATACCCATGTATAAGCCGACCCGCGTATAAGCCGAGGTGCCCAATTTCTCCCCAAAAATGGGAAAAAATTAGGCACCCGCGTATAAGCCGAGGGTCGGCTTATAACCCCTCCCCCCCCCGCAGGCTTACCTGACAGGGCTCTCCAGCGGCAAGGGTCCGGCGGCGGCGCGGCCCAGGGGGGCCTGGGCAGCCTTCCTGCGGCTGCAGGAGGCTGCCCCAGGCCGCTCCCGGCGGGAGGAAGCGGCGGCGAGGCCCAGGGGGACCCGGAGCAGCCTTTTTGTGGCTGCAGGAGGCTGCCCAAGGCCCCTCCCGCTCGGGAAAAATGGCGGCGGGGGCCGGGGGGGGGCCAGGGCAGCCTTCCTGCGGCTGCAGGAGGCTGCCCAAGGCCCCTCCCGGCCAGGAAAAATGGCGGCGGGGCCGGGAAGGGCCGGGGCAGCCTTCCTGCAGCTGCAGGAGGCTGCCCCAGGCCGCTCCCGGCGGCAGGAAGCGGCACGGGCCCGCCGGCGGCGGCAAGTTTCCCCCCTCCCTCCTCCCTCCTTCCCCCCATATTGACCCGTGTATAAGCCGAGGCCGTCTTTTTCAGCCCATTTTTGGGGCTGAAAAACTCGGCTTATACACGAGTATATACGGTATTTATGCTATTTATATCGGTAGAAAAGAGCAAGAGTCCATTAAAGATTTGATAAAATTTCTTAAAGACTTAAACAAAAGACTTAGCACCTTAAAGATTTAACCTTAAAGACCTAACAAAATTTCAGACAGGTATGAGCTTTTGAGAATAACAGCTCACCTCTTCAGATACAGCTAGAACGTGAGTCCGTCTGTCTTTAAGTAGGGAAGAGTGAGTTCAGACACCCAATGGCAATAGCATATAAATGTCAGTAGCAGGTAAATGACATTATCAGGGGTCATTGGATTAGATGTGACATGCAGAGGGGTAGCAGCCATGGAGAAAGCAGCATTGGTAATGAGGAATCCCCGGAATGAGCTATTTATAGTCCACATTCTCACTGAAACTCAAGGAAGATGAGAGAGTATCAGTCAGTTCAATCAATAGGGTGAAGAGACAGCTAATAAACGTTATAGGACTTGGACGGAAGGTCACCAAGGAGAAGACTGAGGTTGCTGTGCAGAGGAAGGCAATGGCAAACCACCTCTGCTCATCTCTTGGCTTGACAACCCCACGGTCTTGGGCTTGCCATGAGCTGATTGCAACTTAATGGCACAAAATTATTATTATTATTATTATTTATAGGACTCGTTTAGCAGAAATCTGAAACCAGTCTTGAGTATTAAATATGACATGTTAGGCAGTGTAAAATATGGTATTACATTTGTAGAAATGTAATGCAGTGACCGCAAAATAACAAATAGCAACAAGTAGCTTGTATTAGTAGCGATGTCCATTCCTTAACCTGGATAGGCCAGGTTAGCTCAGTCTTGTCAGGTCTTGGAAGCTAAGTAGGGTTGACCCTGGTGAGTACTTGGATGGGAGGCCATTTGTCTATCGGGGGGGTGGGGGCAGGGAACGGCAAACCACCTCTGGACATCACTTGCCTTGAAAACCGTACTGGGTTGCCGTATGTCAGCTGTGACTTAATGGCACTTTCCACCTCCACCAGTATTGACCACCGCCCTGTTCCATCTGTTGAAATGCGTTCCAGAATTGTTCTGGAACATAGTCTTATTTCTTTATAAAAATGTCCTCCCATCTGCTGTGGAAGTGGTTGTCCCTGGATGTACATGGTCAGCCATGAGGTTTTCACCTGACCAATAGCATTTGTAGAATCCCAAACTACCACTTTAACAGACATGACAATTGTGCATCCCCTTGAAATGGATGATGATAACCATCTTCAAGGACTTGAAGGGCTGTCACATAGAGGAGGGTGCCGAGTTGTTTTCTGTTGCCCCAGAAGGTCAGACCAGAACCAGCGGGTTGAAATTAAATGAAAAGAGTTTCCGTCTAGACATTAGGAAGAATTTTCTAACAATTAGAGCAGTTCCTTAGTGGAACAGGCTTCCTCAGGAGGTGGTGGGCTCTCCTTTCATGGAAGCTTTTAAGAAGAGGTTAGATGGCCATCTGCCAGCAATGCTAATTCTATGACCTTAGGCAGATCATGAGAGGGAAGGCATCTTGGCCATCTTCTGGGCATGGAGTAAGGGTCACCTGAAGAGGAAAAGACTGAGAGGTGATATGATAACCATCTTCAAGTACTTGAAGGGCTGTCACATAGAGCTTGGTGCCGAGTTGTTTTCTGTTGCCCCAGAAGATCAGACCAGAACCAGCAGGTTGAAATTAAATGAAAAGAGTTTCCGTCTAGACATTAGGAAGAATTTTCAAACAGTTAGAGCAGTTCCTCATTGGAACAGGCTTCCTCAGGAGGTGATGGGCTCTCTTTCCATGGAGGTTTTTAAGAAGAGGTTAGATGGCCATCTGTCAGCAATGCTGATTGTATAACCTTAGGCAGATCATGAGAGGGAAGGCAACTTGGCCATCTTCTGGGCATGGAGTAAGGGTCACTTTGTGTGTGTGGGGGGGAAGTGGTTGTGAATTTCCTGCATTGTGCAGGGGGTAGGACGAGATGATCCTGGTGGTCCCTTCCAACTCTGATTCTGTGATTCCATGACTGATAGTAATGTCCCACTGCATCATTCTCCTCCCTCTCCAACCCCTTTAATGGGTAAGCGGTCTAAGGGCTGGGGCCTATGGGTAAGGATTTTGTGGATTCTAAATATCCTTCCTCATCCCAATAAGGTGAGAAAGGACTAACGGTATATCAATAGTCAACAGTTAGTATGTTAATAGTCAGATTTACGGGATGCAGTTACCCCCTCCTGCAGTAGACATGTCCAGTGCCACACTGGACTGCCTTTATTCTAGGAGGCCTTATCTGGTTACTAGTTACATTTTCTGAATGTAGCTAAATAATTCCCCCATCCTTGACTGGGCATTGATTAGGGCTACCTCCGTGCAAATGTTTTGTGCAGCTTTGGCTTCCAAATTGGACAGTGTCCTCTAATCGCCTATTTTTCCAGGTTTCCTCCATCTTTGTCCCAATTTTTCCAGAGACTCTGCCTACATCAGTCCCATTTTTCTTCCATCAGCCCTGTGTGGCAGCCCTATGTTGCTCAGAGCGGCTTAAAACATTTTACATATATAATTTAAACTATAATTAAATATATAATTTAAACTAAAACATTAGTTAAAACAGGATTCCTAACTGGCATGTCTAGCCAAGTTTCATAAACAGTAGCCCTACTTGAAGATGGAGTCTGTGGCAATTTCTGTTATATCCTCACATGTTGGTGTTAAGAGCTGTGGTGCTGAGAGCCATGTTGGGAGAGCCAGCATGGTGTAGTGGTTAAGAGCGTGGACTCTAATTGGGAGAACCAAGTTTGATTCCCCGCTCCTCCACATGAAGCCTGCTGGGTGACCTTGGGCCAGTTACAGTTCCCTCAGAACTCTCTCAGCCCCACCAACCTCACAAGGTGCCTGTTGTGGGGGAAGAGAGAAGGCAATTGTAAAGTGCTTTAAAAAATTATAATTTTTTTTTGTAAATATAGGGTGAAGGAAAGGGAAAAGAGGGAGGGGTAAAAGCAATCCGTCTACCATAGACAAACAGTCTTATTGGTCTAATATATTCAGAAACATTTTACATTTTCATACTGTAATAGACGAACATTCTTATTGGTCAAGTATATTCAAAGTACATTTTACATTTTCATATAACTGATTACCTTGTCTAATATCTTATACTATATTTATCTATAAGTTGACTGATATATAGGTATGGAATGGCTGCCATTTCTCATTAAACTGTTCCATAAACTTATTGTCTGTTAGATTCATCACAGAAGTCATTCTGGCCATATTTACATATTCAAGCATTTTGTCTTTCCATCCTTCAATGCCAGATATAGACGTTTGTTTCCAGGTTCCTGCCAAAACAACTCTCGCAGCCATTGTAGCATATTTAAACAGATCTTTAAATCTCGTAGGTAGGTCAGATGGTGTTATGCTTAGTAAAAAGTATCTTGGGTCTAGATTTATTTTTAATTTAAGCATATTTTAGGTTCTTGTAGGTTATCCAGGCTGTGTAACCGTGGTCTTGGAATTTTCTTTCTTGACATTTCGCCAGCAGCTGTGGCAGGCATCTTCAGAGGAGTAACACTGAAGGACAGTGTCTCTCAGTGTCAAGTGTGTAGGAAGAGTAATATATAGTCAGAACGGGGTTGGGTTTGAGCTGAGTCATTGTCCTGCAAAAGTTTGTTTTACGGATGACAAGGGTATCAAGAAATGGGAGTTTACCCTCAATTTCCTTTTCCATGGTAAACTGAATGTTTGGATGGATATTATTGGATGGATATTATTTAGACTTTCTAAACCATCTTAATAATATCCATCCAAACATTCAGTTTACCATGGAAAAGGAAATTGAGGGTAAACTCCCATTTCTTGATACCCTTGTCATCCGTAAAACAAACTTTCAGTTAGGTCACAAGGTCTACCGGAAACCAACTCACATAGATTGCTACTTACATAAAAACTCCAACCACCACCCCCGACAGAAAAGAGGAATAATCAAATAATTATGTGGTATGTTAATATGGAACCATTGTATCCTGAAGTGATCTGTTAATGTGTGAAATCCAAAGCTAATCTGCATGGCTATTGTTGACTGTAGTCTTTGTTAGTCTGGAGGTTTTCAGGACAGGAAGCCAAGCCTTATTCATTCTTAAACTCTCTTCTTTTCTGTTAAAGTTGTGCTGATGTTTATGAATTTCAATGGCTTCTCTGTGCAATCTGACAAAATAGCTGGTAGAATTGTCCAGTCTTTCAGTGTCTTGGAATAAGACCCTGTGTCCTGTTTGTGTCAGTCCATGTTCAGCCACTGCTGATTTCTCAGGTTGGCCAAGTCTGCAGTATCTTTCATGTTCTTTTATCCTTGTTTGTATGCTGCGTTTTGTTGTCCTGATGTAAACTTGTCCACAGCTGCAAGGTATATGATATACTCCTGCAGAGGTGAGGGGGTCTCTTTTGTCTTTTGCTGATTGTAGCATTTGTTGTATTTTCTTGGTGGGTTTAAACACTGTTTGTAGGTTATGTTTTTTCAAACGTTTCTCCATCCTATCAGTGACTCCTTTAATAAATGGCAAGAATACCTTTTCTATGGGAGACTGTTTTTCCTGAGTTTTCTGATTTTTGTTTGGTTTAATGGCCCTTCTGATTTCATTCTTGGAATAGCCGTTTGCTAGCAGTGCGTGATTTAGATGATTAGTTTCTTCCTTGAGAAACTGTGGTTCACAGATCCGTCTTGCACGGTCCATTAATGTTTTGATTATTCCTCTTTTCTGTCAGGGGTGGTGGTTGGAGTTTTTGTGTAAGTAGCGATCTGTGTGAGTTGGTTTCCGGTAGACCTTGTGACCTAACTGAAAGTTTGTTTTTGTACTTTGAATCTGACTCTTGGTTTCTTCCCATTCCAGACAAAATGGTTTATTTGTCCCTGCCAACAGTCTATCGTTTTAGTCAGTTATACTTATTGTTAAAAATTGGAATAGGAAGTTTAACCTTGGAAGTACGTTCATCTTTATTGTTCATATTCTTCCCAGCCAGGAAATATTCATCTTTGTACATCGGTTCAGCTCTTTTTCTATTTCTCCCCAAATTCTTGTGTAGTTCATTTTGAAAAGTGTCTTATTTTGTGACGATATAGTGATGCCTAGATACTTAAGGCGCCAGACAAGGATGTCCACTTTCAACACTGTAAGGTGCTTTGCGACTGATGGTAGAGAAAAGCAGGGTATGAAAGCCAACTCTTCTTTCCTTCTCTCTCGTCACCTTTTAGAAGGTGAACATAGAAAGGATGAGGTAGGAATGCATGGTTCTTTTGTAGTAACTATTCCATTTGTTTCTTCCAAAGCAATTCCCAAGCCTGGCCTCATCTCCTGGCTTCAGGAAAGGGAAGCACCATTTCCTCCAGACTCTGAAGATGAGGAGCAGTCGGCAGGTGGGTGCTTAGATATGTGCTGGATGCCTTGGTTGGCTGGGGTTGGAGGGGTTTCCATGGAGGGCAGCTAGATGTTTTGAATGGCCACAATCCTTCAGGCTGGGAGCTCATGTACCCAGGGATACTTCCCGCAGTTCCACTGACCTTTCCTTCCTCATAAAATTTTGCATGGGATGGGAAGGCTGAAGCAGTCCTGTTCCTCAGTGTTGATCTAGATTTGTGAGTCTTGGATCTTGACCTTGATTCCATCCACCTGGAAGTGTTGATAGGTCTGAGCAAAGATGAGGAGTAGCTGCAGGGCGGGGAGATCTACTGATTGTCAAGGAAATAAACCATTATAACCATAAAGAAGAATATATACACAATGATACACTTTTGCGTAGCAGTGTGTGTAAATAAGATCATGGGTACAGGCAGGCTGTAAACTAAATATGAGCAGCCAGTGTGATGCAGCAGCAAAAATGGCTAATCTGATTTTGGAGTGTATCAACAGAGGCATAAAATCCAAATCGCAAGATGTCATAGTTCCACTGTACACTGCATTGGTCAGGTCACACGTGGTGTACTGTGTGCAGTTCTGGGGGCCTCAGTTCAGAAAGGATGTGGACGGAATGGAGCGGATGCAGAGAGAGCGACGAGGATGACTAGAGGCCTGGAGACCAAGTCCGATGAGGAAAGGCTGAGAGACTTGGGAATTTTCACTCTGGAGGAGGTTAAGGGGAGACGTGAAAGGATGTCACTGAGGGCATGGAGATGTTCTTTTGGCAGCAGAGGATCGGGCTTTTAATAATCGGTTGAGCTTATTTACTTATTCGATTCGATTTCTTGCCCGCCCTCCCCGGCCAAGGCTGGGCTCAGGGCAGGTCACATCATTTAAAATACACATCAACCATAAAAATTTAATACAATAAAATAATTACATTTCAGCTAAAACTAGGCAAATCTCAAGAGGGTGCACCAATTTCTACCGATTTGACCGAATAGACAGGCAGGTCACCCCCTCAAATGGATTCTAGCATAAAGTACCGAAAAGGGTGGGGGTAACAGGGGGCCCGGTGGAAAGGTATTGGCTGGATGCACGGTGTTACTGAAGTTAGGCCACGATCATTTTGTGACCGTCTCTGCCTCCTGTGGCATCCATTTTGTGGCAGCCATTTTGTTGCTGCGCCCACCATACTGTGTCAGGATTCCATATGTCCCACAGGCTCAAAAAAAATGTAATCAGCATATGGATAAGAGTCACAAAACCCCGGGCAACCTTGCTCCAGGAATTCTGTGTGAATATTAAAGAAATGCCACTGATTTAACACAATTTGTACCCACCTTTTTGCCTTCATAATAGCCACCAAAGAAGCTATCAAATTTATTTTTATATTTATTTATTTGTGATTTATTAAATTAAACCGTATTAAATGAGATTCCATCTTAAAAACACATTATTAAAACAACTGAAACCGGAGCTCAAATAAGGAAGACTCATTGAGGGAATGTTAAACAAAACTAAAAAGTCTTCACCCCCTCACAGAAGATGGTAATCGGAGGGGGCAGGAGTATCTCCTTAGGAAGGGGGTTTCAGAGTTCGGTGCCACAATCAAGAAGACCCTTTCCTGGATAGCCACTGCCTCCTCTCAGAAGGCAGGGCGCTTGAAACAGAGCCTCTGAAGATGAACATCATAGTCAGGTAGGTTCATAAGGCAGTGGGTAGCTATTCAGGTTTGTTGGTCCCAAACCATATAGTACTTTAAAGATCAGCACCAGCCTCTGTGTAATTCATAGACTCATAGATGTGGAAGGGGCTGTACAGGCTATCTAGCCCAACCCCCTTCTTAATCAGCCTAGAGCATCCCTGACAAGTGTATGTCCAGCCTCTGCTTGAAGACGGCCAGAAAGGGGCACTGCACCACCTTGCTAGACAATCCATTCCACTGCTGACCCACTCTTATTGTAAAAACAAACAAACAAGGTTCCTAATATCCAGCTGTTTCCCCCTCCTAATTTATACCCATTGTTGTGAGTCCTATCCTCTGCTGCCAACAGGAACAGCTCACTGCCCTCCTCTAAGTGACAGCCTTTCATAGAATCATAAAGTTGGAAGGGACCACCAGGGTCATCTAGTCCAACCCCCAGCACAATGCAGGAAATTAACAACTACCTCCCCACCATCCCCAGTTACCCCCACCCTCCCCCCGCCATGCAGGATCCCATAATCAAAGCACTCCCGACAGATGGCCATTCAGCCTCTGCTTAAAGACCTCCAAAGATGGGGACTCCACCACCCTCTGAGGCAGTGCATTCCACCATCGAACAGCCCTCACCATCAGAAAGTTCCTCCTAATGTTTAGGTGGAATCGCTTTTCTATTAGTTTAAATCCATTGCTCCGTGTCCTAGTCTCTGGAGTAACAGAACAACATGGCTATCATGTCTCCCCTCAACCTTCTCCAAATACACAAAGAGAGCAATCATGCCCCCGCTCAACTTCTCCAGACTGAACATTCCCAAGCCCCTCAGCCTGTCCTCGTAGGGCTTGGTCTCCAGGCCCCTGATCAATCCCTGATCAATCCCACCTGCTCCATTCTGTCCACATCCGTTTTGAAGTGAGGCCTCCAGAACTGCACACAGTACTCCAGGTGTGGCCTGACCAATACAGTGTACAGCGGAACTATGACATGTTGCGATGTGGATGTCATGCCTCTGTTGATACCCTCCAAGATCACATTAGCTTTTTTTGCTGCTGCATCACACGGGCTGCTCATACTTAGCATACAGTCCATCCGTACCCCAAGATCTTGTTCGCACACACGGCTACTCAGAAGTGTTTCCCCCAGCCAGTATGCATGCATTTTTGTTCCCCGGATGTAGGACTCTGCATGTATCCTTGTTGAATTACATCTTGCTCTGATCTGCCCGCTTTTACATTGTGTTCTGATTTGTAAATTGAATGAGTAATCTCTCCACCCCCTCATCCAGATCATATATAAAAAATATTGAAAAGTACCAGGCCCAGAATCAAGCCCTGAGGCACCCTACTGGATAGTTCATTCAGATGAAATGCCATTGACAACTACTTTTTGGGTGCAGTTCTCCAACCAGTTCCCTATCCACCTAACTATCTTAGAGTCCTAGAATTCTGCCCTCATATACTTATGCAGGCCCTGACCTGGATGGCCCAGGCTAGCCTGATCTCGTCAGGGTCAGCCCTGGTTATTATTTGGTTGGGAGACCACCAAGGAATACCAGGGTTGCTGTGCAGAGGAAGGCACTGGCAAACCACCCCTGTTAGTCTCTTGCCATGAAAACCCCAAAAGGGGTCGCCATAAGTTGGCTGCGACTTGACGGCACTTTATACACACACATACTTACACATGGTGTCTTCTGTGGTGTTGAACTTCATTCTCTGATCAAATGTCCTCTTCTGCATTATCCATAAGAGGTTCATATAAAAAAATGAAATAAACGGAACCACTCTTATGAAAGCCTTTATTCTAAATATATGTTGTACCTTTTATACTAAAATATTATTGAACCGTTGTATCAAAAGCTGTTGGGGAGTGTTAAGAATATCCACAGGGAGGCAGTGTTCAGATGAAAATCATGGCTGCAGAGAGCCAAAGTTGCCTGTGTCCCTTGGCCAGTTTAGAAACCAAATTAACATAGACAAAATAGCTTGGTCTGCATTCACTTTGCAAAAAGGTGAACTCTGTTGGAACTCCAGATTATAGACTTACTTCCCCTTCTAATGAGAAAGTTTTGTTCCACCAGGTGGAATCAGAGCCAGTGTGGCGAACTTTAACTGGGTTGGTTTTCCCACTCCTATATATGAAGCCTGCTGGGTGACCTTGGGCTAGTCACAGTTCTCTCAGAACTCTTTCAGCCGCACCTACTTCACATGGTGTCTGTTGTGGGGAGGAGAGGAAAGGTGATTGTAAGTTGGTTTGATTCCCCTTCAAAGATAAAGTTGGCATATAAAAACCAACTCTTCTTCTTCTTCAGGTAACAGGAAGGTTGATGAGAATTACAGTGAACGATGTGGGGTGTCTTTCGAAACAATAAGCCATGAAGTGGAGGAAGAGCCTTCTGGGAGTCAAGAAGAGTCAAAGAGGCAGGAGGAAAACAAAGGGGAGAAGTCAGGGGGTCAGTCTTTAGTTTTCCAGGCCAGTAGCTTGCTCAAAAAGAATCACAAGGGAAAGAGGAGGAATGAACCTTCTGAAAGTGGAGAAATATTGAGATGCGAATCCAACTTTTGTTCTTCCCATCAGAGGATCCATACACTGTATGAAACTTATAAATGTTGTGAATGTGGTAAGGGGTTCAGTAGGCTCGTCAGCCTCACTTCTCATAAGAGAATCCATATGAGGGAGGAACCATCTGAGAGCTCCGAGTGTGAAAACAGTTTTGGTCTGAGTGAAAACCTTACTTCCCATCAAAGAACCCACACAGGCCAAAAACCATGCCGAAGCTCAGAGTGCAGGAAAAGGTTCAGGGGTAACACAACATCTACTTTGCATCAGGAAATCCATTCAGAGGAAAAACAATATAAATGCTTGGAATGTGGAAAGCTCTTCTGCCGGCGAGCACACTTCACTGAGCATCAGAGAATCCACACAAAAGAGAAACCATATAAATGCTTGGAGTGTGGAAAGAACTTCACTCACAAACGAGGACTCACTTCCCATCAGAGAATCCACACAAAAGAGAAGCCATATGTGTGCTTGAAGTGTGGGAAAACCTTCCGTTGGAAGCCAGCCCTCACTTACCATCAGAGAATCCACACAAAGGAGAAGCCATATGTGTGCTTGAAATGTGGGAAAACCTTCCGTTCGAGCTCATGCCTCACTTCACATATGAGTAGCCACACAAAGGAGAAGCCGTATGTGTGTTTGAAGTGTGGGAAAACCTTCCGTTTGAGTTTATCCCTCACTTCACATCTGAGAATCCACTCAGGGGAGAAACCGTACCAGTGCACAGTATGTGGGAAATGCTTTAGTCAGAGAGCACACCTTACTTCCCATCGAAGAATCCATTCTGGAGAGAAACCCTATCAATGCCAGGAGTGTGGAAAAGGCTTCAGTCAGAGCTCACACCTGACTATACACCAAAGAATCCACACGGGAGAGAAGCCCTATAAATGCTTGGAATGTGGAAAGAGTTTCACTTCTAGCCATCATCTTAAATCACATGAAAAAATCCACACTGGGGTGCAGCCATATAAATGCCTGGATTGTGGGAAAAGTTTCAGTCACAGCTCAAGCCTTAAGCTACATGAAAGAGTCCACACAGGGGAGAAGCCGTATAAATGCATGGAATGTGGGAGAAGCTTCAGTGGCAGCTCAGCCCTTACTATACATCAAAGAGTCCACACAGGGGAGAAGCCATATAAATGCATGGAATGTGGGAGAAGCTTCAGTTGCAACTCAACCCTTAATCTACATCAAAGAGTCCACAAAGGAGAGAAGCTGTATAAATGCATGGAATGTGGAAAGAGTTTCACTTCTAGCCAGTACCTTAAACAACACAAAAGAATCCACACAGGGGAGCAGCCGTATAAATGCCTGGATTGTGGGAAAAGTTTCAATCAGAGATCAAGCCTTAATCTACATCAAAGAATCCACACAGGGCAGAAGCCACATAAATGCATGGAATGTGGGAGAAGCTTCATTCAGTGCTCAAAACTTAAGCAACATCAAAGAGTCCACACAGGGGAGAAGCCATTTAAATGCATGCAATGTGGAAAGAGTTTCACTTCTAGCCACTACCTTAAACAACACAAAATAATCCACACAGGGCAGAAGCCACATAAATGCATGGAATGTGGGAGAAGCTTCATTCAGTGCTCAAAACTTAAGCAACATCAAAGAGTCCACACAGGGGAGAAGCCATTTAAATGCATGCAATGTGGAAAGAGTTTTGGCAGCCGTTCACAACTTACATCACACAAGAGAACTCACATGGGGTAAATGGTTAAATGCGTGCAGTGTGGAAAGGACTTCACCAGCGGTGCACAGCTTGTGTGTGTGTGTTAAGTGTTACCTAAACTGCTCTTTGGATGGGGAATTAGCTTAAGAAATAGGTAACTATGTATTTATATAGCGAAATCACCCTTTGTCTACGAGGGTTGTTTCCAGTGACTCCCAGAATGAAGATAGACCAAAGATTTCCAGATTAAAAAGGTGTTTATGTATATTCAATCATTCAATATTGCAGATGCATACATGCAAGATACTAAGAATACAAAGGAGATAGGCTTAGAGAAATTGAGGAAATTATTAATTAGGAGATACTTTACCAATCTCTAAAAGTGGAGATGTTCCAAAATCCGTGGCTTGCAGGTACAAAAGTTAATACAGAGTGGGATAGGGAAGGGGGGGGGTTGTGTGGAGTTCCGTGGAACTCAACACACACATGGGCAGAATCTAGGGCAGGGAGAAGTAAGATATATCCTTCTCTGTGAGGGGGTTGGTGAGTTGAGATTCTCCAGATGGCTCCTTCCAAAACAATAAAAGAGATCAAAAGACTTCAGGGTAAGGTGGCAATTTGTTTACTAAAGCTGTTGCCCTTTGATTTACATATCCTGGGGTGATCCTTTGGATCTTCTCATGTTTGATCAGATCTCCAGAGGTTGTAAATCTTCACACTTCAGGGGGGCAGCAGGGGAATCCTTTAATGTAGATTGCTGAGGAAGTTTTCCCAGGATACAACAGAATGCAGGAGGAGGGGGGATTTGCAGAGAAGGGCTACGTGATGCTCTCGCTTTGGCATAATGGCTGCTTCTTGGATCAGGAGACAATCAGGAATCATGGCTTCTCTTTTGCAGGTTCTGCAGAGGTGTTCCAGTCTCTTTGTCCTGGAACAGTCTGTTGTACGAAGCTGGGGAGAGCTAGCCCAGAGCAGCGGGCTATTAATGTGCGACAGTTCAGTGAGCCTCTGGTGTGGATGCCATGACCAGGCTGGAGGTCAGGCAGCAATGTTTCAAACAGTTCAGTGAGTCTCTATTATGGGTGCCATGTCCAGGGCTGGAGCTTTAGGTAAAATTTCTTAACATAAGTGCTGCCAGGTTGTTTCCAACTCTTGGCAACCCTATAAATCAATATCCTCCAAAACATTCCATCCTTAACAGCCTTCTCAGGTCTTGTAAACTGAGGGCTGTGGCTTCCTTTATACAATCAATCCATCTCTTGTTGGGTCTTTTCTTTTCCTGCTACCTTTTCCTAGCATGATTGTCTTTTCCAGTGACTCCTGCCTTCTCATAATGTGACCAAAGTACGATAGCCTCAGTTTAGTCATTTTAGCTTCTAGGGTCAGTTCAGGCTTGATTTGATCTATACCCCACTGATTTGTTTTTTGGCAGTCCATGGTATCCTCCAACACTCTCCTCCAACACCACATTTCAGAGGAATTTACTTTCTTCCTATCAGCTTTTTTCATTGTCCTGCTTTCCCACCCATACACATGTGGAATACTATGGCATGAATTAACTTGATCTTTGGTTCTTGTAGGTTATCCGGGCTGTGTAACCGTGGTCTTGGAATTTTCTTTCCTGACGTTTCACCAGCAGCTGTGGCAGGCATCTTAGGAGTAACACTGAAGGACAGTGTCTCCTCTGAAGATGCCTGCCACAGCTGCTGGCGAAACGTCAGGAAAGGAAATGCCAAGACCACGGTTACACAACCCGGATAACCTACAAGAACCAATGAACTCTGACCGTGAAAGCCTTCGACAATATTTTTAACTTGATCTTGGTTGCCAGTGACGCATTCTTACAATTAAGAATCTTTTCTATCTCCTTCATGGTTGCCCTTCCCAGTTCTGATCTCTTTCTGATTACAGGACATCATAAAGTCCACACCAGAGAGGATGGAAAATAAAGACCAGGGTGTCAAACATGAAGCCTGAAGGCCGGATGCGGCCTCCGGAGGGCTTCCCTCCAGCCCGCAAAGCAGCCAGCCCCTACTCCCTCTCCCCTTTCTGGGTTTCCTGGGGCTGCTCCGGCCCGTGAGCCCAGCCAGCCGCCTTCCGCTGACCCTTTCTGGGCTTCCCAGAAACTGAAGATTGTGCTGCTGTCTCCCCGCCGGGAGGCAGTGCAATCTTCATTTCCTCCCCACCTTAACGGAGCCCTACGTGGAGCTTTCCTGGGGTGGTGGGCTGAAGATTGTGCTCCTGGCTGGGAGTTTGACTGGGGGAGGGGAAAACTGTGCTTGTGTGTGTGTGTGTGTGTGTGTGTGTGTGTGTGTGTGTGTGTGTGTGTGAAGTGCTGTGAAGTCACTTCCAACGCATGACGACCCTATGAATCAATGTTCCCCCCAAACGTCCTATCCTTAAACGCCTTGCTCAGGTCTTGCAAATTAAGGGCAGTGGCTTCCTTGATTGAGTCAGTCCACCTCTTGTGGGGTTTTCCTCTTTTCCTGCTGCCTTCAACTTTTCCTAGCATGATTGTCTTTTCCAGTGACTCATAATGTGTCCAAAGTACGACATCCTCAGTTTAGAAATTTTATCTTCTAGGGTCAGTTCCGACTTGATTTGATCTATAACCCACTGATTTGTTTTTTGACAGTCCAGGGTATCTGTAACACTCTCCTCCAACACTCTAAATATGTATCTCCCTCCCTATATTGCATTGCTCAAATTATGCAGCAAGATGACCAACTTCCTGCTCCCCAAGTGTAAACCTCAGCAGCTGGAGCTTCAGGGCAACTTCTGAGGGTCAGGCCTAAGTGAGCAAGATGCTGATCTCCTATCCTCAGGCCTCAGCAATCTTGCACTGCTGCTCTATAGGTAGAAGAACTTCCCAAATGTTAATTCTCCATGCAATTCCTAAAACAAACAAGAGGATGTACTAAAAGGAATGACAGGATTGCCCATTGGAAACAATGGGAAAGGCTTGCATGCTCACTGGAGATAATGGGAACTTCTCCAATGTTAATTCTCCATGCAATTCCTAAAACAAGAGGATGTACTAAAATGACAGCCCCTCGTAGTAGCAGAAGTGTTCTGGGACTGGAATGGCAGTCCAAGAATGCTTCTGTTACTCCCAGGGGCTGTCACTCCATTCTGTGACACGCCATTCCAGTCTGAGAGCACAAATTCTGTTCCCAGGCAGCCACCCACCCACCCCCCAGTCCAGAACAAATGTAATGCCAGGGACCAGAGATATAAACTACAGAAGACACAGGCAAAGCCAATTAATGATATTATTTTTTTACTTAAAATACAAACACGCTTAAAACAATGACAAAAATAATATCATTAATTGACTTTGCCTGTGTCTTCTATGAAGTTCGTATCTCTGGTACCTGGCATTACATTTTATGGTATGTATTTATTTGGTACTCATGGCCTGGCTCAACCTATTGATATTTATGCCCTATCTGGCCCTCATAACAAATGAGTTTGACACCCCTGATCTAGACGCAGGGACTGTGGAAAAAGATTCAGCTGGCGATGCCATTTTAGATCCCATCAAAGAATGCATGAAGAGGAGAAATCATAGAAATGATTGCACTAAAAGGTTTGTTTTTGTAATACAACGAGCTTTACAGATGCCAAAGAATTCACAGAGACCCCAAATGATTGAATGATTAATTAGGAAATAACTTTTTTTCCAATGAGCCCTCGAGCTTTAGTAAACAGCAGGGAACCTGCTAATGGAGTAGCGCTTCAGAGAGCTGTGGTAAACCTGACCATCCTTAGTTGTCCTGAGCCTGCAGAGGAGGAAGAAGGGGGAGTTAAAACTATGTGGGTTTTTCTCTCTAGACTTCCAGCCCTGGCTATTTTTCCTGCCTTCCTCCCAAAGCCCATCATGCCCATATTTACTGAGTGTTCTAAATTGGATTGCAGCCACTGTTTGCATTTTCTCACTACCGCCAGCGGACTGTAATTCCACAACCTCTGAGCATGCTCCAACATGATCTGGCAGTCTTCAAGCAGCGGCTGGACGAACACCTGTCAGCGATGCTCTAGGCTGATCCTGCATTGAACAGGGAGGTTGGAAAAGATGGCCTGTATGGCCCCTTCCAACTCTATGATTCTAGGATGAATAATCCTAAATGGCCCTGTTTTCTCTTCATAGGTTTAGCCAATAACCCCATACGACAATAATAGCCCCAAATAGCCCCAATGATTTAATTCCTCCGAAATGAACCTGCAGACGGGAAACCTCCCCAAAGGGGGCTGCAGATTCACTCTTCCATGCCAAGCATTGAACAGCCCAGAATTGTATCCTTTTCTCCCAGTGATTGCAATAATTGTTCCTTGGTTTCCTAACACCAGCAGAAACATCCTGGCACATCTTTGGACCATTCTCTGTAGGCAAAGCTGACAACAATTTCCAAGTCTTCGTCGTTGAGATCTCCTGTTTGGAAAGCAGAGAGGCTCCCATTTCCTGCCACGCCTGTCCGAACGTAGCCTTTTAGCTAATGTTAGCTAATGGCTGCAAGTTGTCCTCCGGCAATGCTGGTGAGGAGAACGAGAAGCGTTAGTTTTATACCCCACTTTTTCTCTACCTTTAAGGCGTTTCAAATCGGCTTACAATGGCCTTCCCTTACTCTCCACACAACAGACACCTTGTGAGGTAGGTGGGGCTGAGAGAGTCCACTAGAATAGTTTTACAATTTATTTAACAGAATTTCAGGAGTATAGCTCATTAAATAGCTCATTAAATGGAATGGTTTCCAATTGGCAAAGGTGTTAGACAAGGATGTATTGTATCTCCCTATCCAATCTATATGCAGAACATATAATTAGGAAAGCTGGATTAGATTTAGATGAAGGTGGAGTGAAAATTGGAGGGAGGAACATTAATAATTTGAGATATGCTGATGACACTACATTATTGGCAGAAAATAGTGAAGATTTGAAACGACTACTGCTGAAAGTTAAAAGAGAAAGTGCCAAAGCAGGACTACAGCTGAACATCAAGAAAACAACAGTAATGACTACAGGAGAATTACACAACTTTAAGGTTGACAATGAGGAGATTGAAATTGTTCAAGACTTTCTATTCCTTGGCTCCACCACCAACCAAAAGGGAGACTGCAGCCAAGAAATTAGAAGGAGATTGAGACTAAGAAGGGCAGCCATGAAGGAGCTAGAAAATATTTTGAAGTGTAAGGATATGTCACTGGCCACCAAGACTAGATTAATTCATGCCCTCGTATTCCCTATTACTATGTATGGGTGTGAAAGCTGGACAGTGAAGAAAGCTGATAGGAAGAAAATAGAGTCCTTTGAAATGTGGTGTTTGAGGAGAGAGTTACGGATTCCGTGGACTGCCCAAAAAAACAAATCAGTGGGTTATAAATCAAATCAAGCCTGAACTGACCCTAGAAGTTAAAATGACTAAACTGAGGCTATCGTATTTTGGTCACGTCATGAGACGACAAGAGTCACTGGAAAAGACAGTAATGCTAGGAAAAGTTGAGGGCAGCAGATAAAGAGGAAGACCCAACAAGAGATGGATTGACTCAGTCAAGGAAGCCACAGCCTTCAATTTGCAAGATCTGAGCAAGGCTGTCAAAGATAGGACATTTTGGAGGACTTTCATTCATGGGGTCGCCATGAGTCAGAGGCGACTTGATGGCACTTAACACACACACACAGCTCATTAAATAATTTCCTTTAATGACTGGAGGGCCTTATGTAAAAACTTTGAATAAAATATTGAATAACATCAGAGGATAAACATTTTTCTCCTCTTTTTTTAAAAAAATGAATATGTAAAGCACATATACCCCCCCCCCCCGTTTTTGTTGTGTGTGAGATATCCCTTTTTAATGACCAAACGAGTTACAAAATAATTAGCAAACTTGTAGAATATCAGGCAGGTGTCATTCTTAAACGAAACTAGCAAAGGTGGGCGTTGTTGTTTTTTTAAAGCAATGTGGGATATGTCTCGGTAATTTCAGAAATAAAGCAAACTTTTTTTTCTCATGGCTTATGCGATTGTATGTATGGAAGGAGAGCCTGTGGTGTCAGGGTGTGGAAGGGCAGCCTGTGCTACAAGTCCGTAATGGGGTTGCCGGCTCTGGGTTGGGAAAGACCTGGAGATTTTGGGGCGGGGGGGTGGATGCTAGGGAGGCGAGGGACTTCAGTTGGTATAATGTCACCTTCCAATGCACCCATGTTCTCCAAGGGAACCTGTCCCCGTGCTCTGGAGCCCAGCTGTAATTCTGGGAGATCTCCAACCCTACTAGCAAGCCCGGAAAAATAGAATGTCCCCCACTGTCCCTTCTTGCATTTCCCCTTTCCCCCTCCTGTTATTGCAACTCCCTTTTTGCCCAAATGCATTTTAAGCTCATCAGGGTTTGGGGGCGGAGAGAGTGCTGCTTTTGCTGCTGCTGCTGGCCTGCTTGGGAAGATCCCCGGCTCCTTTCCCACGGGGGGGGGGGGGCGCGAGGCAGGAAGGTCTCCGTGGCTCCTGACTGGCTCCCTTTGCAGGAAGGCAGCTTCCCAGCCCAGGGGAAAGCCCTGCTTGGCCCAATCCTTCCTCAGGGGCAGAGCTGTTGAGTTAGGTGCTCTGATGGTTAAAACAGGAGAGTTCAAACTGCCTAGAGAGTGGAAGGGAACTGGGGGGGGCGAGGGGGGTGTTAATTGCAGGCACCCCTTCCTGCTCCAGCCCCTTTCTCATTTTGCAGATACCTGTGAACGGGAGCTTTGGAGGTTGCAGTTAGAAAGCCTGTTTGGAGACACAGAGTTTTAAGGTGCAATGGGGTGGGGGCGTTTTTCTTGGAGGAGGAGAAATTAAAGCAAGAGAGAGATAGAAATGGGGCGGCGGAGGATGCAAATTGAGTGCAATCTGATAAAAAAACTGTGGCGCTTGTGTTTGCATAATATAGCTTTGTTTGGAAAAATAACTGATCAGATTAGATTAGCAGCAAATCAAGTGAGTGCAGATCTTTTTTTAATGGTGTTTGAAATCTGTATATATTTTCTTGGCAGCTGGTGCTCCCGAGGGGGGTTGGATGGTTGGATCGCTAGGGCGGCCGGGAGCAGGCAGAGCCGGTGAAGGAGGCGAGGGGGGCGGAGCGGCCGGGCCGCCCGACGTGGTCAGGTTTGGAGTTCCCCCTCCATGCGAAGACTGAGGAGGGAGTTGGGCTTGCGCCAGGATGGGCAGTAAACCTTTCTGAGCAGGAGTGAACAGGGACTCTGTGGGGCGTTCAATCTTGGTGGGGTATTGAGGCAGTCTGGATAGAGCATCAGCCAGTACATTCTGTTTCCCTGGTACATGTTTTAATACAAAGCGGAACTGAGCAAAGAAGTCCGCCCAGCATACCTGTTTCGCGGACAGTTTACGGGCTCCCGTGAGCGCCTCCAGGTTTTTGTGATCGCTCCACACCTCAAAAGGAACTTTAGAACCTTCCAAAAATTGTCTCCACACCGTGAGGGCATGGCGGACGGCGGCCGCTTCTTTTTCCCGGATCGGCCAGTTGAGCTGAGATTGCGCGAACTTCTTAGAAAAGTAAGCGCACGGATGCAGAAGACCGTCCCCCCTCGCTGTAGAAGCGCACCCCCCATTGCCACGTCTGAGGCGTCAACCTGAACTATAAACATTTGCTGAGGATCAGGGTGTTTCAACACCGGTTCGGAGATAAATAGTCGCTTGAGAGTATCAAAAGCAATTCAGCACTGGGGGGTCCAATTTACTTTAGCTGAAGTGGGTTGCGGGTTGCAGTTTGGGCACTCGGTCTCTAAAAGGTTCGCCATCACTGCCCTAGGTTGTCTGAATTAGTGGAGGCAGCTACCTCCATTTTTAGGTTACAGGAGAGAAGTTCCTAGAGCCTTTAGTTAGTGCAACTCTGGGCATCTAACAAAACAATATACTCCACCCATGAAGAAGGCTAGGAACCTGGAGAGTTGAGCCAACATAATTAAAAATACTATTATAAATATAGAATGCAATTGCCCTTTAAAAGAGTTAAAAGACTTAATCCTTTAAAAAGTAAATTACATACATATAAGGTAAAAGAGAGGAAGGAGTTTTTCGTCAATTCAAAGTTCAGATGACCAAAGCTGGACTGACTGGCTGAAGGGCAGCAGTTGTTCTTATGGTGAAATGACTCCCTCAGCTCCACAGGCATAATTTTGTACTCTGTTGATGCTTGGAGGCCAGCCGAAAGGGTTGCGGAAGAAGTGGCTGAAAAACCAGTTTGCAGAGGCTCTGATTTCAGATGGCTCTGGTGTCAGTGTTCAGTACCTCGTTGCATTTCAGCAATATTAAACTCCACTCCAGATGTTGCAGAGAGTTTTAAAAGTTTTATTAAGAAAGCAAACGGGTCAGTACATCTATACAAACCTAAGGTCAGAATACAGGTTGGGGGAATATTGGTCATCTTTATAGGGAACATATAATACAATTGATTACATCATTGGTAGGACATGAAAGGGTGAGGTGCAGCAGAGTTGTTTTGAATATGAAAGGATACAAGGTGACAACAAGGAAGTGTTTGCCTGTGATTGCCCACCATTAAACCTCCTGGTGAAATTGACAAGTAAATGATGGGCCATCTCTTCGGCTCCCAGGCATTGTTCCGCGGCATCCGGGGTTCGACTGGACGCCCTCGCTGACATCTGGGCAGACTCTCCTGCATTGCAAATGGCTGCTGGCCTGTCAGACAACTGATGCTTCTTTCAAGAACGCAGAGCATTCGTGGGATCCATAAGATTCTGGAACTGGGGAACCCTTTGCATTTCCCAGCAGGCCAGAACAGGGAATAAAAGGACAGGACTTCTTTTTGTAAGAGAAAAAGCAGGATTCATGCTTTGTCTCCCCCCATCCATTGGAAAAAGGAAAGTGAATTCTGGAGAGTCATTCGTCTCTCTTAGGGTTCACTGCTTCTGGGTCTGCTGCCCCTGGATTTTGTCAATCACTAAACCTTTAATGGTATATCCAATATTACAAAGAGGGGGGAAAAACAGTATAAATACAACTATCAGCTAAAAAAACTAAAACAAACATAAAATCATAACAGTGTTTCCCTAAATTTTTCATTGTTAACACATCAACTAAGAAATTGGCCACCGCCACAGTGATCTCTACTGTTGTATCGTTCAATAAAATTTGACATTTTATTTTATTAGGAAGATAATATTTAGAATGTATCCAAGTATTTAACCATTTCTTCCTAGTGGACGCGTATAGTGAGCAATCTAGCAATATGTGCTCGATTGAGTCCAAAGAGTTAGAGCCACATTCACATTTCCGTTCATGTTTAGGAATATTTTGAAACCTTCCATATAACAACTTCGATGGGAAGGCATTTACTCGCGCAAGAGAAAAAACTCTGCAATGGCTAGGACTACCAAGATTGTATAGATAATGGGGGATACATCCCTCAACATTCTTAAGTTTTAGTATAGCTGATGAACAGACAAGGGGTTGAGACGGCTGTATTTTTTGAAGTTCAATATCTAAAAGCCTCTGTTTAATTGTCTTCAAGATATAAACTTCAGAGGAGAAAGTTAACTCCTCCAGGGAAATGCCAATGGATCTTATTTTAGATCGAACTTTTTGATCCCAAGAGGTATTATAAATTTCCTTTAATTAAAAAAAAAAGAAGCAGCATTTTCTTAGTTCCATGTTCAACACTTCATTTCCAGGCACGTGGAGGCCTGGTGTGGACTGGGACCATAGCAGACAAGGAACCTTATGCCTCCCACATGGTTTGCCTGATCCAGTTTAGATCCGTGTAAGCCAGTGTGATGTCCTGGTTAAGAATGATGGACTAGTATGTGAAGGCCCCAGGTTCGAATCCCCACCCAGGCCATGGAATGCTCGCTGGGTGACCTTGGGCCGGTCACACCCTCAGCTTAACCTACCTCACAGGGTTGTCGTGGGGATAAAATGGAGGAGAAAATAAAAGTCCCAAAGCAGAAAGGGGCCTCCACTACCAGCCCTCCCCCTCCTTGGGGGCTCCAAGAAGCCCAGTGAATCTGTGCCGGGGAACAGGTGGGCTGGATCCTTCTTGGGGAGAGGCTTTGGGGGAGGGGAAGAGAGAAGGGGCAACCTCTCCCCTTGCGAGAGGTAAATCAAGGCCGAGGAGGGGAGTCCGAGGAGGAGAGAGGAGTTGCTTTTTTTTAATGTGCCACGCTTTCAACCGCCTTTCCCCTCCCCTTCCCCACAACAGACAGCCCGCGAGGTGAGTGGGGCTGAGAGAGCTGTGACTGGCCCAAGGTCACCCAGCTGGCTTCGTGGGCAGGAGCGGGGGGGGGGAACAAACCCAGCCCGCCCGATGAGCCTCCGCCGCTCACGTGGAGGAGCGGGGGACTCCAACCAGACCCCACCGCTCATGACCCCCACACCACGCTGTCTGCCCCTTCATCCCCCCCCCCCAATGCCTTTGGTCTCCTCCAAGCAATTCCTCCTCTGTCTTTCTCTTTCGTGGGTCTCCCCTCCCCAAGCCAGTTGCAGAGAGGACCGCGGGGGGGGGGGTGAGTAAGGCCAGTGAGTCGAAAACCCTAGAGAGGCCCCTTCCTCCTCCTCCGTTTGGGGAAGCGGCCTTTGCGGTTCTGACGCGGGCGGCGCCTCCGCCCCCCAGAGAGTAAGGCCAGTGAGTCGAAAACCCTAGAGAGGCCGCTTCCTCCTCCTCCTCCTCACGCGGAGGGCGCGTTTGGGGAAGCGGCCTTTGCGGTTCTGACGCGGGCAGCGCCTACGCCCCCCAGAGAGTAAGGCCAAGGCCAGTGAGTCGAAAACCCTAGAGAGGCCACTTCCTTCTCCTCCTCACGCGGAGGGCGCGTTTGGGGAAGCGGCCTTTGCGGTTCTGACGCGGGCAGCGGATCCTTCCGGGTGAGTCACGGAGGGTGGGGGGAGAGGGGGAAATGTGTGTGTGGGGGGCTGCTTCGTTTGGAGCTCCTCTTTTCTCCTTCCGGTTTTCATGGGGGGGGGGCGCTGCAGCCCCTTCCCTGCATTGAGGAGGCCTCGCGAGCGATCCAGGTTCGCAGGGTGGGCTGAAGGGGCGCAGAGTCCGGATGGTTCATCATGGGAGGGGGGCGTGTGGGGGGGGGGAAGGTGTTGTTATATTCAAGCTTTACATGTGGAATTAATTCTGTACATGTTCACAAAATACCATGTTTATGTCAGAGACCGTGACAGGTCGGGGGGGGGCGTGTGGGGGAGGTGTTGTGATGCCTGGCGGAGTGGGTGAGCAGTCGAGGAAAGGCAGGGGGAAAGAGGGGGGCTGGATGGGGGGAAAAGAGAGGGGCCGGATGGGGGGGAAAGAGGGGGGCCGGATGGGGGGGAAAGAGGGGGGCTGGATGGGGGGGAAGAGGGGGCTGGATGGGGGGGAAGAGGGGGCTGGATGAGGGGAAAAGGGGGGCTGGATGGAGGGGAAAAGAGGGGGGCTGGGTGGGGGGAAAAGAGGGGGGCTGGATGGGGGAGGGGGGCTGGATGGGGGTGAAGAGGGGGGCTGGGTGGGGGAAAAGAGGGGGGCTGGATGGGGGGAGGGGGGCTGGATGGAGGGGGAAAGAGGGGGGCTGGATGGGGGGAAAGGAGCTGGATGGAGGGGACAAGAGGGGGGCTGGATAGGGGGAAAGGGGGGCTGGATGGGGGGAAAGAGGGGGGCTGGATGGGGGGGAAGGGGTTGGAGTCAGACACCCCTCCCCCGGCAGGTTCTCTCCAGAGTGGCTGTTTCAATCTGGCCGCTGGGGTAGATAAATGACACCTGGCATGTAGCGTGTTTGGAAATGAGGGGCGTTCAGACAGGGCCGAGTCTGCCATCCCCTTTCCCCCCGGAGGGCAAAGCCCCGAGCAGAGAGGTCCGAGGGGACCAGACGAGCCTCTCTGGAGTGGGGGGGCGCAGTGATGGCCAAGGAAAGAAAAAACTCCCCCTGCCTCCCCGCACAAGAGACGCCAGAGAAGTTTGGACCCCATGAGAATAAAGACCAGTTTGTTTCCCGGCTCGGCTTGCGGGGACGGCAGAAGACCCCGGCATGGCGAAAGGGAGACTGAGGGTGTCCATAGCCCCAGAGAGGCACATAAGTGGGGCGGGGACATTTCCTGCTCCCTCCCTACAGAGGGAAGGTTTGAGTTTTCAGGAAGGTTTGAGTCTTCCGGGCTGCTGCAGGAATGACTGGGAGGGGTCCGGTGGGCTGAAAGGGGATTTGGGGAGGGGGGAGGAATGCAGGAATCAATGGTCAGTTCTCCCAATGGCAGGATGTGAGCAGTGGGGTGCCTCAGGGATCTGTGTTGGGACCAGTGCTTTTCAACCTGTTCATCAATGACCTGGTGTTGCGGTTAAACAGTGAAGTAGCCAAGTTTGCAGATGACACCAAATCATTTAGGGTGGTTAAAACAAAATCGGGCTGTGAAGAGCTCCAGAAGGATCTCTGCATACTGGAAGAATGGGCATTAAAATGGCAAATGAGATTCAATGTGGGTAAGTGTAAAGTGATGCATATTGGGGCAAAAAATCCCAACTTCACATATACACTGATGGGATCTGTGCTGGCAGTGACAGACCAAGAATGGGATCTAGGGGTGGTAGCGGATAGCTCAATGAAGATGTCAACCCAGTGTGCGGCTGCTGTAAAAAAGGCAAATTCCATGCTGGCTATAATTAGACGAGGAATAGAGAATAAAACTGCTGATATCATACTGCCCTTGTACAAATCTATGGTGAGACCACACTTGGAATACTGTGTACAGTTCTGGTCACCGCACCTAAAAAAGGATATTACAGAGCATGAGAAGGTGCAGAAAAGAGCAACCAAAATGATTAGGGGACTAGAGCAACTGTCCTATGGGGAGCAGTTAAGACGCTTAGGGCTGTTTAGCTTGGAAAGAAGGCGGCTAAGGGGAGACATGATAGAGGTCTATAAAATTATGCATGGTATGGAGAGAGTGGACAGGGAGAAGTTTTTCTCCCTCTCCCATAATACTAGAACACAGGGTCATCTGCTAAAGCTGGAGGTCGAGAGACTCAAAACAGATAAAAGGAAAAAAATTTCACACAACGCATAGTTAAATTGTGGAACTCCCTGCCCCAGGATGTGGTGATGGCTGCCAGCTTGGAGGGCTTTAAGAGGGGAGTGGACATATTCATGGAGGAGAGGGGTATTCATGGCTGTTAGTTAGAATGGATACTGGTCATGCTGCATACCTATTATCTCTAGTATCAGAGGAGCATGCCTATTATTTTTGGGTGCGGTGGAACACAGGCAGGATGGTGCTGCTGCACTCATCTTGTTTGTGGCTTCCTAGAAGCACCTAGTTGGCGACTGTGTGAACAGACTGCTGTACTTGATGGGCCTTGGTCTGATCCAGCAGGGCCTTTCTTATGCTCTTATGTCTGCTATGCAAGAGCCAAAGCAAAGAGAAAGGAAGGGGGTATCATTGAACAGCCCCATACTTGCCCCATTCTGGGCCAGAAAGAGCCACTTTATGCAAAACAAAGACATCCCCAAAGAAGGAAGAGTTCAGGAATTAAGACACACAAACACACAAACGCACACGAGATGTGAATAGTCAAGGGGCCTTCTAGCCCCTTTGGGGGGGGGCTGATGGGTCAAAGCTCAGGAGGGGCAGGAAGTTTAGGGGAGCCCCCTCCTCTTCTGCCCCTCCCGCTTGTGGCCAGCCTGGCATCAGCAGGCCTTTCCTTCCTTCCTCCTCAGGGTCATGAGAAACGCAGCCATCTCCTTGGGTATTTGGGAAACAGGTGAGGGAGAGCGCCCTCCTTTTTTTGATAAAGTTACTACCTTGCTGGATCAGGGGAATGCTGTAGACAGTTTTGTCTAGATTTCAGTAAAACACAGAATATTGTACTATGTTTAAAAGAAGGGTAGATAGATCTTATATGTTTACAAAATGATATCTGTATAATTTTTATTTTCCCTTTCCCTATTTTTCCTTCTGTTCACCCGATCACCAATGAAAAATAAAAAAATATATTTTAAAAAAATAGATTACAGTAAGGCTTTTGATAAGATTCCACATAGTATTCTAGTTGACAAATTGGGAAAATGTGGGTTAGATCCTATTATTGTTAGATGGATCTGCAACTGTTTGACAGATCGTACCCAAAGAGTACACTGAACATGTTCATGGTTCCTCGTCCCCTTGGAGAGAAGTGACTAGTGGAGGTCTTCAGGGATCTGCCCTGGGCCCTGTGTTGTTCAACATCTTTATAAATGATTTGGATGAAGGAATAGAGGGGATGCTTATTAAATTTGCATGTGATACTATATTGGGAGGGGTAGAAATTATGGTAGAAAATAAAGCCAAGATGCAGGATGATTTTGACAGGCTGGAGAAATGGGCTAGAACTAATAACATGCCCTTCAACAAAGACACATGTAAAGTTCTGCATTTAGGTAGGAAAAATCAAATGCATAATTATAGGGTGGGGAGACTTGTTTGAGCAGTAGTGTGTGTGAAAAGGATCTTGGGGTCTTAGTAGACCAAACACTGAACATGTCAGCAGTGTGATGCTGTAACTAAAAAGGCAAATTCAGTCTTGGGCTGCATCAACAGAAGTATCGTGTCCAGATCACATGAAGTGATGGTATCGCTTTACTCTGCTCTGGTTAGACCTCACCTAGAGTACTGTGTTCAATTTTGGACATCACAATTTAAGAAAGATGTAGACAAGCTGGAATGTGTCCAGAGAAGGGCAACAAAGATGGTGAGGGGTCTGGAGGCCAAGTCCTACGAAAAAAGGTTGAAGGAGCTGGGTATGTTTAGCCTGAAGAGGAGAAGACTGAGAGGGGATATGATAACCATCTTCAAGTACTTGAAGGGCTGTCATATAGAGGAGGGTGCCGAGTTGTTTTCTGTTGCTCAAGAAGATCAGACCAGAAGCAACGGGTTGAAATTAAAAGAGTTTCCGTCTAGACATTAGGAAGAATTTTCTAACAGAGCGGTTCCTCAGTGGAGGTTTTTAAGAAGAGGTTAGATGGCCATCTGTCAGCAATGCTGATTCTGTGACCTTAGGCAGATGATGAGAGGGAGGGCATCTTGGCCATCTTCTGGTCACTAGGGGTGTGGAAGTGGGAGGTAGTTGTGAATTTCCTGCATTGTGCAGGGAGTTGGACTTGATGGCCCTGGTGATCCCTTCCAACTCTATGATTCTGTAACCACAAGTGGAACTTTGGTTCTGATCCACTATGTATCTCCATTCTCTTTTGTTTTCTTTCTTGCCGATTGCTATCTGTCTCTACCCTGCAGAGAGAAGCCTCTCTTTGTAGCCAAATGAGTAAAGGCATATTTCATAGTCAGAGGTGACCCAATAGAAGGAGATAGAAGAGCAGGACCCGAAAAAACCTGGACCTGGCAAGAGAAGGAAAGGCCCCCAGCCTATCCAAGCTGGGAGTGGTATGGAATTCTGGGAGAAAGCTGAGCCAGAGACCTGGGATCAGGAGCCTCTAAACTCAGAAGTACATTGCCGACGCTTCCGGCAGTTCCGCTACTGTGAGGCTGATGGGCCGCGAGAGGTTTGCAGCCAGCTCCATGGGCTTTGCAACCACTGGCTGAAGCCAGAGAGACACACCAAGAAGCAGATCGTGGACCTGGTGATCCTGGAGCAGTTCCTAAGCCTCCTGCCCCAGGAAATGCAGCGCTGGGTCAGAGGATGCGGGCCGGAGACCAGTTCCCAGGCGGTGGCCCTGGCTGAAGGCTTCCTCCTGAGTCAGGCAGAGGAGAAGAGGCAGGCTGAACAGGTGAGGGGTTTTCTTTCCATGTATTCCAATTCAAACTATGATATCCAACCTTCTCCTTAGACATCCCTGTCTGATATTTGTTCAAGTGTTAATTATCCAAATGGGAGATTTAAGAACCTGCTTCAGCAGCTACTTCAAGGGAATTTTTTAATCCCTCCAGATAATTCACCAGGGTTGAAGGAAAACCTTGCCAGGTCTGCTGTTAGAAAGGTGGGGAGGCTGTGAGTTGGGCATGATCCATTTCTTGGGGTCTTCCATTCCTTCTCTTACCCCCCTCCTTCGCTGCTGTTTCAGAGGTGGGGTCCATCCGTGAAGATGGAAGCTGAGTTCTGTGAGATGGAAAGAGCTCCGTTGGAGGAATGGCAGCGAGCCCAGGAGCATGGCCAAGATGCCCTCTTACGCGGTAAGGACTATGACAACTGACCCCCAGTAGTATACCCGTCGGGTAACCGAAATCACTGGGTTAGGCCAGTAAACTCAAAAATCATAAAGCTCAAAAAAGCTTTATTAATAGAAAAGTTCAAAACAGAGATTAAAATACATGCTACATAGTCAGGCAAAAGGCATATAAAACAATAAATCTAGCTGGCTACATTATACTTACTAAAATGTTACTAAAATGACCACTTACTAAAGTGGTCATTTGCTGTGATAAGTGGCTAAATTTTTAGATTTTGTATTTCACTGAAAAATACATTATGCAATTTAAGTTGCCACCCCAAGCAATGATACAAACTTTGAATTTTAAAAATTCCTATTTATTGTAGATACTTCAGTATAAAAATGAAAAGTAAAATGTACAAAGCCACAAAAATATATGTAAAATATATGGAAGTCATATTAATTATAGCAAAATGGTATAGATCTGGATACAGGTACACAGTAATAAAATTCAAAGTTTCATACCAGGAGTCATGTGAGGGAGCCTTACCCAGCCAGCCTAACGGCATACAAGCATGCCTGGGAAGCATCTCCCACTTTTTACAATGTTGGTTTGGGAAAGTTATAATGTTCTCATACATGAAAGACATATTCTCACACGTCAAAAGACATAAAATACATTAATCAGACAAAATTTCTCTTGATAAACCTTAAGGTCACTTTGAACTATTTTTTTCTCTGTACTTTCATATCAACAAACCACAAGCCTGTCTGGCCCCGGTTCTCAAGCCTCTGATTTCTGCTGACCGCACTATGTTATATTCTTTCTTCGTCTCTCTCTAAGCATCCTTTTCCATCCATTCACATATCCCAGCTTTATTGACTTATTCATAAAAATCCAAGGAATCCATTCAAACCTATGCTGAAGTTTGTCAATAATCTATACTTTTAACACTAAATATATTGAAAACCATAACAACATAGTTGCTGATCTTAAAAGCTATAAAGATGTTATTTCAGGTGATAGACATGCTGAAATTGAAGCATAGAGAAAGAGTGACCACCATAAGGCATAGCTAAACGTATGGAAAAGTGGACTCAGGTTAGAAGACCCATGACTCCCAATCAAGGTGGACTCTTGGGAGAAGTCTCTGGAAGGTGCTAACTGGTCTGAACTGGGGGAAAGAGTGATTTCGTACCCCTCCCATCTTCCCACAGATGTGCTGGTTCAACTAATTAGGATGGTATGAGCTAGTGACCTTGATGGTTCTGCTCATTAGTGTAACAAGCTACCGGTGTTGTTTGTGAGAACAGAGTGAGCTAGGCCTATGGAAAATTTCTGAGTGCTGAATGTTAAGAGACACAAAATGGAGAATAGTGATGTAGCAAAGAACAAAATGGTTCTTCTGTCTTCCCTGGATGGGATTGGGGCACCCAGTGAATTTGATGGGTAGAGAGTTCTGGTCAGGAAAAAAAGAAAAGAAATGCTTCTCCACCCAACTTTTGGCACTCAAAGCGATGCCTTTAAAAGGGGATTAGACAAAGTCATAAAGGAAGTTCCTCACATTGATTACAATATTCATATCCCAACTTTTTTGCATTAGAGGGACTCAACGTGGCTCAGAAGGAAAGATAGACAAATCTGGGCTGAGCTCTTCAGTCTTGCGAATAAAAGGAGCCTGCATGTTCTGGGCAGTAAAGCTCTGCCGACCAGTTGCTAGGGGCCAGTTAATAGGGGGAGAATGTGTGTCATTTTGAATATGTGTGTCATATTTGAATATGTGTGTCACAAATAAGCGAGCCAGTCTTTGGGCAGAGGGCATGCCCGCACAAGGAATTAAATGCGCTTGTTTGGAAAAAAGGTCTGTAACCACCCACAAGACAGTTTTCCCTCGACTCAAGGGTAAATCAGTCATGAAATCCATGGCAGTCACCTCCCATGGTCCTTGAGGAATTTCTAACAGTTTCAGCAGTCCAGTGGGCTTGCTTGTTAGACGTTTGGCAGTGGCGCAGACTGGACAGCTGCGAATGAAGGAGTCCAGATCAGAACGCATACCCGCCCACCAGAATTGACGACGGAGCAAATGCAGTGTTTTAACAAATCCAAAGTGCCCAGACGTTTTTGCTCCATGAGCTAGTTCTAACACCACTGCTCGTAACGTTTTAGGCACATACAATTTGCAGTCCTTGACCCATAGTTCCACCCGCTGCTCAAGACATGAAGGCAGTGCATTGTTATCCCTTTCGGTTAGGCACTCACGAATCAAAGTGTCACGGAAAGACTGGGGCAGTCCTGCCGGAATGACAGGATCGCTCTTCGCTTGGGGTTGGGGTGGAGAGTGACTGCTAGTATCCCTGGACGGTGGCGGAGAACTAGGAGGGGCAACCCCTTCAGTGGGTTGTGGAGAGTCACTCTTGACCTGGGCTTGCCGCGCCTGAGCGCGCGTGAGAACAGCTAAGGTGGGGAGAACACCTCTTTGCTCTGGGGTAAACAGGGACTCAGTGGGTCGTTCCACCTTAACAGGATACTGAGGAAGTCTGGAAAGAGCATCAGCCAAGAGGTTTTTCTTGCCCGGAATGTGTTTGATTACAAACCGAAAGCGAGAAAAGAAGTCTGCCCATCTGATCAGTTTTGCGGTGAGTTTGAGAGTCCCAGTTAAAGCCTCCAGATTTTTGTGATCTGTTAAAACCTGGAAAGGGGTTGGGGTAGCTTCCAGGAAGTGTCTCCAGATTGTTAAGGCCTGTTTTACAGCTGCGGCTTCTTTTTCCCAAATCGGCCAGTTGAACTGAGATGGGGAAAATTTCTTGGAGAAATAGGCACATGGGTATAACTGGCCACCGTCTCCCTCCTGCAGGAGAGCCTCTCCCATGGCTATTTCAGAAGCATCTACCTGAACAATGAAAGGGCGGTTACAATCCGGATGCTTTAGTACTGGCTCAGTTGTAAACAAACGTTTCAGAGTCTCAAAGGCTATTTGACAGTCTGGGGTCCATTCTATCTTAGCGGAGGGCTGGGTAGCAGTAATGCCTTTACCTTTAGTTTTGAGTAAGTTGGTAATTGGAAGTACAACCTGTGCAAAGTCTTTGAGGAAATTGCGGTAGAGGTTCGCGAAACCAAGAAATCTTTGCACTTGCTTGCGAGTAGACGGGGGCTGCCAGTCAATTACTGCTTTGTTCGGATCCATGGCTATTCCTTGGTGCGAGATTCTATAGCCTAGGAAGGTTAGTTCCTCTTTATGGAATTCATACTTGGAAACTTTAGCATAGAGGTGATTCTCCCTGAGTCGTTGTAGAACTTCTTTGACTAGGGAGATGTGTTCCTCCACATTCTTAGAATAAATGAGGATATCGTCTAAGTAAACAATTACTCCTTTAAATAATAAATCATGGAGGATCCCATTAATCATTTGCATGAAGACCCCCGGGGGCCCTTTTAATCCAAACGGCATTACAAGGTACTCAAACATCCCAAAGCAACTGGAGAAGGCAGTCAAAGGTTCGTCCCCTTCACGAATTCGTATGCGATAATATGCTTCAACCAAGTCCAATTTGGTGAAGATGCATCCTTCCTGCAACTGGCTTAGGAGATCTGGAATGAAGGGAATGGGGTAGGCATTAGTCTGGGTGACTGCGTTGCGTTTGCGAAAGTCTATACATAGACTTAAGTCACCTGTCTTCTTATGCACAAAGAAGGCAGGTGAGGAGTGGGGGGCTGTGGAGGGGCGGATAAAGCCCCGTGCCAGGTTCTTGTCAATAAAGTCTTTCAACACTGTCTTTTCTTTGGGATTCATGGGATAAATCTTGCTCTTAGTCAATTGTCCCCCCCCTCCACTTCAATAGCACAGTTTGTGGAGTGGTGGGGGGTAGTAAATCACACTCTTTGACATCGAAAACATCTGCAAAGTCCTGATATTCGGGAGGTAACTGTGGATCAGCATCCTCTACCGCTAGGGCAGAGTTTAGGACGGCTACCTCCTTCCGGTGCCGTTCGCATTGCGGTAGGGCGAATTCAAGGGTTTGGGCTGCCCAGTTAATAATGGGACTATGCCCCCGAAGCCAATTCACTCCCAGGACTACTGGAAAATGAATGCCGGGCACTATAGTGAATCGGATCTGTTCCCAATGGTCTCCAACTCCCATGGCAATTATGCCCGTTCGCCTGTCAACCGGGCCCCCCTTGAAGTCACTCCCATCCATCTGGGCGAATCGTAGGGGTTGTGGTAAAACTTTAGCTTTTACGTTTAGGGTTTTAAACATGTCCTCACTGATTAGGGTACGTGCACATCCAGAATCCACTAGAGCTTTAACTGCTACTTGGGGACCCCCCTTAAAATGTTGTAAGAGTACATCAAGAAACATTGTGTCTTATACTTCTTTCACCATTAGTGGAGCTGTGGGGGGTGCAGTCACCTTGGTCTGCAGTGGCGCTCCATTCACTGCAGACCTTGCTCATTTTTCTCCGGTTCTTGGGCGGGAACGAGGTTCAGGGCAGCTATGGATCCCCAAGTTCCATCTTCTTCCTCTGATGTATCCACGTCGGCTGGGCTAGTGGCGATTGTAATCTGGGCCCCCAGTGGGGCCTCATTTGTAATCCGAGCCCCCGATGGGGTGAGGAAGGGTGCTGGTGACCCATGACTAGCAAAATCGTCAGAATTGTGGAGGGCGACGGGCGGTTTGCGCCCCCCTGGAGTAGTGCTCACACGACTGTTCTGCCCGCCACCCCGGGGACGGGTCTCGGCTTGCTGACTCGGTTTGGGGTGAGCTGCACGAGTAGGGCAATCAGCAGCGAAATGCCCCATCTTCCCACATGTGAGGCATGCTCCTGTTTGGAAACGTTTGGTTCTGTCCGAAACAGGAGCTGTCCGAGGCGGAGGGGCAGCACGGTCTGCCCGTGGACCTGTCTCTTTTGCTTGGCGCCTGGAGAGAGCGAGGGATTGCCGGCGGCTTTCCACTTCCTCCGCTAGTAGGACCCATTCCTCGAGGGTAGGTGGATCATGTTGCATGTAAGCCCAGTATAGGACTTCTGGGTGCAGGCCTTCACGGAAGTATTGCACTCGAGTAGCTTCACTCCAGTCAGTAATTCTGCTGGCTAGGCGTTGGAATTCACCTGCGTATCCCCGGACCGACTTGGTGCCTTGGCGCAATTGAAGGATGGCCACCTTAGCCTTGTCACTTCTGAAGGGATCCTCAAACCGTCGTCTCAGGGCCCACATTAAATCATTTAAAGTCTGTATGGATCTGGCCCGTGAATCAAATTGCTGGATCATCCAATCTGCCGCCTCCCCCTGTAATAGTGAGGATACATACCGCACCTGGCTATCCTCAGTGGGGAACCACTGCCTCTGCTCTCTCATGAAGCTGTCAACTTGATGTAAAAAATAGGGTAATGCTTCTGCAGCGCCATCAAAAGTCACTCGTAAGTCTTTTAAGAATGCATGAGGACGGGGCGGTGGGTACTGCCAATGCGGAGGGAAAACCCCCAGCCACCCCGGCGGGATTTGCGCCGCCGCCTGCGGAGGCGCTTGTGGGGGAGCCTGCGGAAGCACCTGTGGCGGGCCTTATGGAGGGACACCGGGTTGGTGCAGCGGCGGCACTCTTACCGGTTGTTCTCCTTGCCTCCATTCCCGGCATAGCGCATCCATTCGCTTTTGCATTTGGGCCATCTGGTGCTGTAGTTCTCGGTTTTGGAGGCGCAAACGAGAAACTTCATCTGCCGGTCCGCTTCTGCTCCAGTTTTGGGAAACTCCGAATTGGGTATTCCAATCCTCAGCCGTGTCCCTACTGTGCTGCCCCTGAGAGAGATTGAAAGGTGCGTTCCAGTCTCCAGCATCCTCTCCTTCAGAATCCCCCTCCCCGGAATAGGCACAGATATCCTGGGTCAGGGCATAGTGAACGGTAGCTCGTTGACGACCAGCTAAGTGTCTAGGGAGAGCCATAAAAGACCGGTCGGGAGAGAGCGAAAACGAGAAGTCCTCCTCTCCAGTTCCAGGTCCTGAGCCTGGCCCAACATCCTTGGGCCGCGCTCCCAGGGCGGTCACTGTGGTTGGGACGGTCTCGAGCACCTGGGCTGCAACCGAATCCGCCAACCGGGCCTTGGCTCTAGTGACAGCCGCTCCTGATTTCGCCGCCTGGGCATCAGCGGTGTCTTGGAAAAGTTGCACAAACAGGGGAGTTAAAAATAGTTTCACCTCCTCCAGGTTGGTTAGTAATGGCATTATTTGCCAAGCCACGCTTGCGGCAGCGGAGCCAAAATCAGATAGTAGCAGTTCGTAAACTGGGCTTCCGATGCTGACAGGGGTAGCTCCATGATGCGTAACACAATCTTGGTGGCGGCATTACTCGCCTCGAACTGAAAGCGGTTGCCTCCGGAGCCTTCAGCCATAGTGTCTCATAAGAAAGGGCAGTCCAATAAATCCTTGAGAGCTGCGGTGCTCGCGACCCACTGTGTCAGGAAGTTCCCTCTTGGGCAAGCAGGGTATGTTCCCCCAGCACTCCCCTAGCAGCACTGGTGGTCAAGCGGTGGAACTGGTTTAGTAGGTAAGACCTGGTAGCCTTCCTTCGTTCCTCATGTTGGCGTCGGTCGACTTCCCTCTGGAGACTTCGGAACTGATCCTCAGCCTCCCCTTGCAGGAGCTGTTGGAGGATCTCTCGAGCGGTGGAGGTCGTTGGTGGACCTTCCCTTCGTTTGTCCTCTCCCAACGAGGAATCCGTGGATTCAGGTGCTGTTGCCATGCACCTTAGGAACGAGGAAACAATCACGTTCCTGACAGTAAAATACAAAAAACTAAAATAATAAAGCAAAATAAAAAAATAAGACTTGAGTCCTAATGTAAGGTCTGGGTCCACCTGTCAAATCCCAAACAAGAGAACATCCAAACAGAGTCGTCTAAGAAGCCATTTATTTGGAAAGCATAAGGTGGAAAGCAGCAACTTACAGGAAAGAGGGGCGAGGACTCAAGTTGGGAAAAGGCGGGAAGGTTGAACACATATACATCGGAAGGGCGCCGTTATACATCAGAAAGGCGCCGTTAGAAACTAGGCTGACTCTGGTTCCCATGAGAGATTACAGCTATCGGCCAGGGTGCAGACCGTCATAACAATAAGCAAAGCTACTTGTCCTTGACTCCAGCTGCACTCCCAGCCTGGAACTCACAACAACTCACTACAAAATGTTACAATTTTTTTTAGCGTACATACGGCAAAGTGTCACAGCCCTGGGAACAGGGGTGCATGAAGCACGAGTCAAACTATCAAACAAAAGAGGAAGTTGAGGCTAATACCCTTTCTTCCACTTTTCTCTCCCTCGCAGGCATTGAAGAGACAGTGTTGATCCATTTTGTTTGCGAAGGTGTGGAAACAGCTGTTGCACCTCCAGTCCAGGTAAGCAAGATGAGCAGGGGACAACCCAGGTCCCCCCTCCTTTCTCAAGGGGGCTTTTCTCCTGCAGTTGTTTTTAAGGGGCCCAGGCAGGAGGCTATGAACACCACTCTTTTTACACATTGCAAGCTACCCTCCCAGAACGTCACCTTCCAAAGTGCCATCTCTGCTTGCCATGATCTCTGACAAGGGAATCTGTTTTTTCTTTCAGTCTCCAGTTTCCTTTGAGGAGGTGACCATACATTTCACTGAGGCAGAGTGGGCCCTGCTGGATCCAGATCAAAAAGCTCTCTATAGGGAAGTCATGATGGAGAACTATGAGAGCATGGCCTCTCTTGGTAAGTTGCCAAAGGTCCAAATTGCTGACATTAGGATTGTGCCATTGGGCTTATGTGTGAATCAAAATCGTGAACTCCAATATGTTGAAGCCTGCCCTGTTATTTGATCCCTTTTGGGAGCCTCAAGGTGGTGGGGTGGCACTGATATTCAGCCTGCCCGGGTAGAATGCCCCAAGCGGCCTGGCTGGCCCAGGGGCAAAAGCGGCCTTGATGTGGCCATCTCCCAAGCCATAGAGGGTGTCCTGGCAGAGGCCAATGAGGGACTGAGAGGCCCTCAGGAAGACTCTGGAAGGGGTCCCATCCTAATTTGTCAGTTTCCAACGTTTGCAATGCACTTGTCCCCCAAATGGGATTTCTGTCATCCCCTCTGACTGTTTGTGGAATGCAGCCTTCCCCGTTATACTGGTTGGGATTGTGGGCTTTAATCTTGACCCGGTTTCCATTCTTCCATTCCCTTTCTCTCTCTCTTTCTCTCCCCCCCACCACACCCAGCAGACTCTAGTCTGGGAAAAGAGTTCAATTCTCCACTCCTCCACATGAGGCCAGCTAGGTGAACGTGGGACAGTCACATTCACTCAGAACTCTCTCAGTCCCACCACCTCACAAGGTGTCTGTTGTGGAGAGGGGAAAGGAATGTGATTTGTAAGTTGCTTTGAGTTTAGGGTAGAGAAAAGCGGGGTATAAAAGCCTCTTCTATGTCTCTTCTATTTAGTCACAGGCACAGATCAATAGCAGATACTCAAAAGAGATGCATGACAATTCCAATGTGAACTGTGGGGGAATGATTTTTTGCCACTGTAAGGGCATGTAAGTACACATGGAGAGGGATAAGAAGAATATAAAAGCTGCTCACCTGGGGGGCCTGGCTGGTGATAAGGTGTGACCAGCTGCTCTGTTGTGGGGGAAAGAAAGTCTGATAAAGGAAATGCAGACCCATTAATGAGCAGTGCCTGATGGGTTGCTTGACTTCTTGCATAGGTGCTTACTGGACGTCTTTCTTTATTCCAGCAGCACATATAGAGGAGATGGTAGGGGGATTTCAGGGGTTCTGTTTGGGAAAAAACCCAGAATGAAGACTTTAAAGAAAATGTCGAAGATGGAGATTAACTACAAAGGCAGGAGGGAAACCACACAAACATAACAGGAGCGATAAGTCCATTCCATCCAAAGAAGGAGGCTTCCATGTAATCACAGTCCAAGAAGAAAGATCAACCAAAACAAGAATCATTGTAGAAACTGCTCCAGGGAAAATGAAAGTGTGGTTTTTGGAAAAATCTTTTAGTAGAAAAACTCCTGGACCAACTAACAAAGTTCTCAAAGAGACAGGATGTGGTGGTCATGGGAGATTTTAATTACCCGGATATCTGCTGGAAGTCCAACTCTGCTAAAAATGCAAGATCCAATAAACCCCTGACTTGTTTTGCTGACAACTTCCTATTCCAGAAAGTGGACAGGGAAACAAGAGGATCTGCTGTCTTAGACTTGATTCTCACCAACAGGGAAGAATTGGTTGATGAGGTTAAAGTAGTAGGCACCCTGGGTAGCAGTGACCATGTAATATTGGAATTTACGATATTGGGGAAAGGAAAAACTGTACGTACTCAGACATATAGGTTGGACTTTGGGAAAGCAATGTTTAACAAACTTAAACTTACGCTGGGTAGGATCCCATGGTCAGAAATACTTAAGGAGAAGGGAGTTCAAGAAAGGTGGGAGTTCCTTAAAAATGAAATCCTGAAGGCGCAATCACAAACCATTCCTATGAGAAGGAAAAATGAGAGGAGCCTAAAGAGGCCAGGATGGCTCCATAATCAGCTTTTTAAAGATTTGAGAAAAAAGACTAATTTAGGAAGTGGAAGGAGGGCCTTATAACCAAAGAGGAATATAAACAAATCACTACTGCTTGTAGGGAGAGTGTTAGGAAAGCTAAAGCTCAGTATACGCTTATGCTATCAAGTGATGCTAAACACAACCAAAAAAAGGTTTTTTTCCTATGTACAGAGTAAGAGTAATAATAAGGACAAGATAAGCCCACTGCGTGGACCAGAAAGTGAAATTATAACAGGAGATGAAGAGAGGGCGGAACTCCTCAGTTCCTACTTTTCCGCAGTCTTTTCTTGCAAAAGAAGTGGTGCTCAACATGGCTTAAACAGAACCCACAATGAAGGAAGCGATTTGCATCCAAGGATTGGCATTGGGTTGTGCACAAACTCCTGGTTTCTTTAAATGAAATGAAATCCTCAGGGCCAGATGAATTGCTTCCAAGGATACTTAAGTGGATCTGTAACTGTTTGACAGATCGCACCCAAAGAGTGCTAGTTCATGGTTCCTCATCCACTTTGGAGAGAAGTGACTAGTGGAGTTCCTCAGGGATCTGTCCTAGGCCCTGTGTTGTTGAACATCTTTATAAATGATTTGGATGAAGGAATAGAGGGGATGCTTATTAAATTTGCAGATGATACTAAATTGGGAGGGGTAGCAAATTTGGTAGAAGACAGAGCCAGGATACAAGGTGATCTTGACAGGCTGGAGAACTGAGCTAAAACTAATAAAATGCACTTCAACAAAGACAAATGTAAAGTTCTGCATTTAGGTAGGAAAAATCAAATGCATAATTATAGGATTAGGGACACTTGTCTGAGCAGTAGTGTGTGTGAAATGGATCTTGGTGTCTTAGTAGACCAAAAACTGAACATGAGTCAGCAGCGTGATGCAGTAGCTAAAAAGACAAATGCAGTCTTGGGCTGTATCAACAGAAGTATGGTGTCCAGATCACGTAAAGTGATGCTGTCGCTTTACTCTGCTCTGGTTAGATCTCACCTAGAGTACTGCGTTCAGTTTTTGGCATCGCAATTTAAAAAAAGATGTAGACAAGCTGGAACGCGTCCAGAGGAGGGCAACTAAGATGGTGAGGGTATCTGGCGGCCAAGTCCTATGAGGAAAGGTTGAAGGAGCTGGGTATGTTTAGCCTGAAGAGGAGAAGACTGAGAGGGGATATGATAACCATCTTCAAGTACTTGAAGGACTGTCATATAGAGGAGGGTGCCGAGTTGTTTTCTATTGCCCAAGAAGGTCGGACCAGAAGCAACGGGTTGAAATTAAATCAAAAGAGTTTCCGTCTAGACATTAGGAAGAATTTTCTAACAGAGCGGTTCCTCAGTGGAACAGATTTCCTTGGGAAGTTGTAGACTCTCCTTCCCTGGAGGTTTTTAAGAAGAGGTTAGATGGCCATCTGTCACCAATGCTGATTCTGTGACCTTAGGCAGATGATGAGAGGGAAGGCATCTTGGCCAGGTTCTGGTCACGGGGTGTGTGTGTGGGGGGGAGGTAGTTATGAATTTCCTGCATTGTGCAGGGGTTGGACTAGATGACCCTGGTGGTTCCTTCTATGATTCTGTGATTCTAGAAACCTGAGTATTCTTTCTAAGAGAAAAATTCCTTCAGGAGAGAAATCATATGATTGCATGGAAAGTGAAATTACCTTCAGTCGGAAATCAGCCATTACTTCACATCTAAGAGGAGCTGTGTAAATCGTTAGACTGCAAACCAAGCCTTTCTGATGCAGCAGGCTTTCATGTCGCTTTAAAAGGCATAGTAATATACCCTTCAATATAGAGCAGGGAAAAGCCACTGAAATGTTTTGTTTGTGGATGATCAGACCTCTTTGTGTTGGTGCTAACGGGATCTCTCTTTTCATTCCAGCAGGGGGTGATCAGGGGAAGGTAGGTGATGAGGAACTGCATCAACTCTTAACAGATGAAGTGAAGAGTGATTTGAAAAGAAACTTCAGGAATCAAGGCAGACCTAAGAGGCAGAAAGGAAGTCACATAGTTGAGAGGAAAGATAAACCCATTTCTGACAAAAGACGGGATTTCTGTGACCAAAGCCACATGGTGGAGGAAGCATATAAGTGCTTGGAGTGTGAAATGAACTTCTCAAATCAAATCCAATATGATATCCATTTGCAAATGCACAGTGGAAAGGAGACCCGTCAATGCTTGGAGTGTGGCAAGAGCTTCCTTAATAGAGCAGAACTCCTTAGGCATCAAAGAACACATAAAGGAGCGAAACCTTATAGCTACACAGACTGTGGCAAGAGCTTTTCACAGATATCAGACCTTCTTGAACATGAAATAATTCATTCAGGAGAGAAGCCATTTATCTGCTCAGAAAGTGGAAGGATGTTCTCTTGTGGAAGAAAAGGAAATGCACTTTTCCCGAAGCATAGAATAATGGGGGAACATAAATGCTCTTTGTGTGGAAAGAACTTCAGATACAGATCAAAGCTCCTTGTGCACAAAAAACGACACACAGGGAAGAAACGTTTTCAGTACTCAGAGGGTGGAAACAAATTCAGTCAGCGTAGCCATCTTCAAATACATCAAAGAACCCACACAGGAGAGAAACCTTTTGAATGCTCAGAGTGTGGAAAGAGATTCAGTTGCAGTGGCAATCTTCAGAAGCATCAAAGAACCCACACAGGGGAGAAACCTTTTGAATGCTCAGAGTGTGGAAAGAGATTCAGTCAGCGTATCCATCTTCAAATACATCAAAGAACCCACACAGGAGAGAAACCTTTTGAATGCTCAGAGTGTGGAAAGAGATTCAGTTGCAGTGGCAATCTTCAGCAGCATCAAAGAACGCACACAGGGGAGAAACCTTTTGAATGCTCAGAGTGTGGAAATAGATTTAGTTGCTGTGGTGATCTTCAAAAGCATTTAAGAACCCACACAGGGGAGAAACCTTTTGAATGCTCAGAGTGTGGAAAGAGATTAAGTTGCAGGTTCACTCTTCAACAGCATCAAAGAACCCACACAGGGGAGAAACCTTTTGAATGCTCAGAGTGTGGAAAGAGATTCAGTCAATGTAGCAATCTTCAAAGACATCAAAGAACGCACACAGGGGAGAAACTTTTTGAATGCTCAGAGTGTGGAAAGAGATTCAGTCGCAGTTTCACTCTTCAACAGCATCAAAGAATACACAAGGGGGAGAAACCTTTTGAATGCTCAGATTGTGGACAGATATTCAGTCAGAATTGTAATCTTCAACAACATATAAGAACCCACACAGGGGAGAAACCTTTTGAATGCTCAGAGTGTGGAAAGAGATTCAGTCAGAACGGCCATCTTCAACAACATCTAAGAACCCACACCAAAGACCAACCTTTTGAATGCTCAGAGTGTGGAAAGAGATTTAGTTGCTGTGGTGATCTTCAAAAGCATTTAAGAACCCACACAAGGGAGAAACCTATTGAATGCTCAGTGTGTGGAAAGAGATTCAGTCATCGTAGCCATCTTAAAATTCATCAAAGAACGCACACAGGGGAGAAACCATTTGAATGCTCAGAGTGTGGAAAGAGATTCAGTTATAGTGGCAGTCTTCAAAGTCATCAAAGAACGCACACAGGGGAGAAACCATTTGAATGCTCAGAGTGTGGAAAGAGATTCAGTCAGCGTAGCCATCTTCAAATACATCAAAGAACCCACACAGGAGAGAAACCTTTTGAATGCTCAGACTGTGGAAAGAGATTTAGTTGCAGTCACACTCTTCAACAGCATCAAAGAACCCACACAAAGGAGAAACCTTTTGAATGCTCAGAGTGTGGAAAGAAATTTAGTCGCAGTGGTGATCTTCAGCAGCATCAAAGAACGCACACAGGGGAGAAACCTTTTGAATGCTCAGAGTGTGGAAAGAGATTCAGTCAGCGTACCCATCTTCAAATACATCAAAGAACCCACACAGGAGAGAAACCTTTTGAATGCTCAGAGTGTGGAAAGAGATTCAGTTGCAGTGGCAATCTTCAGCAGCATCAAAGAACGCACACAGGGGAGAAACCTTTTGAATGCTCAGAGTGTGGAAATAGATTTAGTTGCTGTGGTGATCTTCAAAAGCATTTAAGAACCCACACAGGGGAGAAACCTTTTGAATGCTCAGAGTGTGGAAAGAGATTCAGTCGCAGTTTCACTCTTCAACAGCATCAAAGAATACACAAGGGGGAGAAACCTTTTGAATGCTCAGATTGTGGACAGATATTCAGTCAGAATTGTAATCTTCAACAACATATAAGAACCCACACAGGGTAGAAACCTTTTGAATGCTCAGAGTGTGGAAAGAGATTCAGTCAGAACGGCCATCTTCAACAACATCTAAGAACCCACACCAAAGACCAACCTTTTGAATGCTCAGAGTGTGGAAAGAGATTTAGTTGCTGTGATGATCTTCAAAAGCATTTAAGAACCCACACAAGGGAGAAACCTATTGAATGCTCAGTGTGTGGAAAGAGATTCAGTCATAGTGGCAGTCTTCAAAGCCATCAAAGAACGCACACAGGGGAGAAACCATTTGAATGCTCAGAGTGTGGAAAGAGATTCAGTCAGCGTAGCCATCTTCAAATACATCAAAGAACACACACAGGAGAGAAACCTTTTGAATGCTCAGACTGTGGAAAGAGATTTAGTTGCAGTTACACTCTTCAACAGCATCAAAGAACCCACACAAAGGAGAAACCTTTTGAATGCTCAGAGTGTGGAAAGAAATTTAGTCGCAGTGGTGATCTTCAGCAGCATCAAAGAACGCACACAGGGGAGAAACCTTTTGAATGCTCAGAGTTTGGAAAGAGATTCAGTCATAGTGGCAGTCTTCAAAGCCATCAAAGAACGCACACAGGGGAGAAACCATTTGAATGCTCAGAGTGTGGAAAGAGATTCAGTCAATGTAGCAATCTTCAAAGACATCAAAGAACGCACACAGGGGAGAAACTTTTTGAATGCTCAGTGTGTGGAAAGAGATTCAGTCAGCGTAGCCATCTTCAAATACATCAAAGAACCCACACAGGAGAGAAACCTTTTGAATGCTCAGACTGTGGAAAGAGATTTAGTTGCAGTCACACTCTTCAACAGCATCAAAGAACCCACACAAAGGAGAAACCTTTTGAATGCTCAGAGTGTGGAAAGAAATTTAGTCGCAGTTTCACTCTTCAAAAGCATCAAAGAACGCACACTGGAGAAACCATTTGAATGCTCAGAGTGTGGAAAGAGATTCAGTCACAGTTGCAATCTTCAAAACTATCAAAGAACACACACAGGGGAGAAACCTTTTGAATGCTCATAGCATGGAAAGAAATTTAGTCCCAGTGGCATTCTTCAACAGCATCAGAGATTCCACATGGGAAAAACCTTTTGAGTGCTCAGAGTATTGAGAGAGATTTAGTGACAGCGGCAATTTTAAAGAGCATCAAAGAACCCACACGGGAGAAACCCTTTGAATGCTCAGTGTGTGGAAATGCTCAGAGATTCAGTCGCAATGGCAATCTTAAAGAAGAAGAGTTGGTTTTTATCTGCCAACTTTCTCTGCCACTTAAGGGAGACTCAAACCGACTAATAATCATCTTCCCTTCCCCTCCCCACAACAGTTACCCTGTGATGTAGGTGGGGCTGAGAGAGAATGACTTGCCCAAGGTCACCCAGCTTGCTTCGTGTGTAGGGGTGGGGAAACAAATCCAGTTCACCAGATTAGCCTCAGCCGCTCATGTGGAGGAGTGGGGAATCAAACCCGGTTCTCCAGATCAGACTCCACTGCTCCAAACCACCGTTCTTAACCACTACACCATGCTGGCTCTCCAGCCAAAGAATCCACACAGGCTAAAAACCCTTTGAATGCTCAGAGTTTGGAAAAAGATTCAGACACAGTGGCCGTCGTCAAGGTTATTGAAGAACCCACACAATGGAAAAACCTTTTTGAATGCACAGTGTAAGGCCCCTGTCCCCTCCTCCAATTGATCCCCCAACTTCTTTCAGTTTTTTGAAGGGGGCCCCCTTGGAAGCCTAAAGTACAATGGGGAGATCTTTCGGATTGGTTTCAGAGAGCTCATCTGCCTGCCAAATCCAGAGCCCATTTCCAACACAGAGGCAGGATGTCACTAGGGCTTTTATATACCCCCCAGCTCCATAGCCTGTGTACAAAAATATCTCTGCTTAAAGAAAATTTCATCAAAGCAATGCGAGACCGTTTACAGTTAATGGACAATCACCTCTGAGCAGCTGTAACACCCGATCGACTTAGGCACACCAGGTGCTTTGAAATCCTCCCTATCTTCGAATATCAGTCGTCATTTCTGACTCTTCCTGCTGAAGTTTGAGGGCAGTTACTTCAAAACGTGCAATCAAATTCAAATTTTATTTATTGAACCAATGATGATTATGGGAAAGTCCATTCTCACTCTGAGGGCTGGGCATCTGGAAAGCTGTGGGTGGCAACCTTTGCCCTCTCGGGGAGGCAGGACTAATTCTAATTTCCTGTCTTCCTGGGCGGTAACTCTCAGTTTTCTGTCCTGCCTCGACTAGGAGAGCATGGTTGCTTAGTCGCTCAGCGCTAGTTTGTACTATTTAGGATTCTATTTCTTGTTACTTGTCAGTTGTTAGTTGCTAGCTGTTTTTCCCTTGTCCCATGTGTGTGTGACTGTCAGAGTCTTTGTTCCTTGCCGTCCTCCTTTGTTTTTTGTCAGTCTTTTAAGTCCCGTGGGGGAACAAGGAGGCTACTAAAATGATGGCCAGTAGGGCTACTAGGAAGGACAGCTTCCCATCTGAGGAGGATTCTGGCAGCCAGCTAATCACCTCAGCTTATCCTCAGGGGCAGTCCTCTTAACAGTCGTGGCTGCGGACTCGCAGAGGAGAATGAGCCGGAGGCCGGGCCAAGTGAGCCCAAACGATTGCGCACAGAGAAAAAAGGCACAAAAGAGGCCCCGGCGGTAAAAGTGACTGCGGCTTTTGCCCAGACCGCTTCAACAGACGGTGAACGTCCTAACACCCCTCCTCAACAGAGGATCTTGACTGGGCAGGATAGATCGACACAGGGTAACGTTCCTCATAATCCATGCCCAGAAATGGGGGGGGGGTGCGAGTCATAGAGACGATTCCATGCAAAGAACATCACACAGGCGTATATTGGATATTTTTTACAGTACCAAAGAAAAATGGCGATTGGAGAGCGATATTGGACCTGAAGCGTATCAACAAACATGTCAAAGCCAAGCACTTCAGGATGGAAACGCTCCGGTCCATCTTGGGATCGTTAAACCCAGGTACTTTCATGACTGCAGTAGATCTCACCGACACATATCTGCATGTGCCCATACATCCAGATAATCTGTGTTTCCTGTGCTTCTGCTATATGGAAAGACACCTGCAATTAAAAGCCCTCCCATTTGGATTGGCTTCCACCCCTCGAGTTTTTTCGAAGTTCTTAGTTACCTTGGTCGCTGCATTGAGACAGGAGGGGATACAAACACATGGCTATCTTGTAAGCAGAGCAAAGAGCACCTGGTTCCCTCCCAGAGCATCACTCATCTGGGGGTGATCATTAACACCAAGAAGAACCTCCTCATTCTTCCACTGGAGAAGGTCAGGAAGATAGCATCCCTGGCCAGGGCAACGGCTTAATGCAACACCGCACTTCTGATGACCCTAGCAAGACTTATGGGCCTGATGATTGCGTGCATCGGAGTCATTCCGTGGGCATGTTTCCGTTCTCACCCACTGCAGTGGCTCCTCCGGCACGTCCAGAACGACATAATACAGAAAAGGAACAGGCTAGTTCATCTCACAACAGAATTCAGGCGAAGTCTCAATTGGTGGTCCAAGGACACCAGTCTGAACAGGGGTCAGACCTTCCTTCAAGAAGAAACGCTTCAATTAGTCACTGATGCGAGCCTGGAAGTTTGGGGCGCCACCCTGGGGAAGGAAACAACTCAGGGCTCATGGTCTCCCCAGGAGAAGAGGCTGCACATAAATGTACTTGAGCTAAGAGCCATCCATCTGGCTCTCCTGAAATTGTCATAACTCTACCTCCAACACGTCTTAGTGAGGACAATGTGGCAGCAAAGATACATTTGAACAAACGGGAGGTTGAGATCCTCGGCTCTTCACAAGGAATCAAAGATCATTCTCATGCGGGCGGAATCCAACCTACTGTCATTGAAGTCGGAACACATCAAGGGCAACTTAAACCTACAAGCAGATTGGCTCAGTCGCCAGACTCTGGACGAAGGGGAATGGTCCCTGAACAGGGAAGTCTTCGAGAGCATCACATCAAGATTCGGACTCCCAGAAGTCTATCTGTTTGCCTTCAGTTCGAACCACCTGCTTCCATTGAAGAGGTTATCAATACAGGCGCCATGGACCCTTCCGGATCAGGGGGACCTGCTTCTCCAAGGACCAATAGTCCACCCCTCCCCAGGCTGGAATCATCTGACCACCTGGCGCTTGACAGGGGAAGGCTACTAAACCTAGGTTACAAACCAGAGGTGGTTGACACCATCATTGAGGCCAGACGTCCATTGACCAGGTGCATATATAACTCATCCTGGAAAGCCTTCGTACGATGGTGCAGGAGGAAGAAGGTGAGCCCATTGTCACCAAGGACCAATAAACTCCTCAAATTTTTACATGACAAGAGTAAAACGGGTGGGGAACCTTTTTTCTTCTGAGCCATTTGGATATTTATGACATCATTTGCGGGCCATACAAAATTATCAGCTTAAAAATTAGCCTGCTATATTTGGTCAAACATTTAGCAAAGAGGCACGACCGGAGATGGCTCGAATTGTCTGCCACATAGAGTGACTTGCTTTTGAGCTCTGCCATCCCCAGCTGGGCCCAAAAGATTCAGGCAGGGCAGCATCCTTCTGAGCTAGAGATAAGCCAGGACCCATGGAGGGCCAGACCAAATGATTTCGCGAGCCTTATACGCCCCCCGGGCCTGACGTTCCCCGCCCCTGGAGTAAAACAAGACCTTAGGGCGTCCACTCTATGCAGACAGGTCATGGCCATTGCCGCAGTGATCCCATCAATCGATGGTGTAACCACCACTCAGCATCCTCACATACAATCATTCATCAAGGGAATCTTGCAGACAAATCCTCCGGTTATCCATAGATTCCCTATGTGGAGATTAAATGTAGTCCTTTCAGCCTTAACAAGACCTCCTTTTGAGCCTCTAAGGGAGGTCCCTCTTAGGTTACTATGAATGAAAGTGGTCTTCCTTGTAGCAGTGACCTCAGCAAGAAGAGTGTCAGAACTGGAAACATTCAAGACATACACAAACCAAAAAAAAAATTAGTAATATAGTGCAGGTTAACAAGGGGCATAGGGTACAATTATTCAAGAAAAATCAGACACCATTTGCAGATACTAGCTTGTTGTTTTTTCTGTTTTCCTGTTATGACCTTTTTTTGTCATTATGGTTATTGTTAATGTGTAAGTTCCTGTCCTCTGTCAGCTTGGCAAGAGTGCAACCTGAGAGTTAGGGGTGGTTTCCTGTCATGGGCTCTGGCATTTATGAGACAATTATGCCAATAGAAGCACTGTATTTTGCAGACTTTCACTCCTCAGCGAAGAATGTTAGCCCTAAATCATTTAGTCTTGAAATATATACAAGTTGTTTGTAGTAGCAACAGAAATGATGTTGTCCTTGAAATGCCAGGCTGTGTGTAGGATTTTCCTCTGTTACAAGCCTTATGGTAGAAACTTGGCAAGCCTAGGCATGTCTGACCCTGTGACCCTTTTTGGAATACAGGCAAAAGATCTGATGAGCACTCGGTGATCTTGGATTCCTGGAATCCAAACTAGCTGAGCAAACTGCCTGATTAAGCAGAACTGCTTAAGGTGTAAAATGAAGACATAAACCGGCTGTTAAACAGCAAGAGATTCTGATCAGCAAGAGACCAGGAAGAGGATCTCCTTATATGGTGACCAGGAAGAGGAAGTCCTTATATGATGTCAATACGGAATCCATACAGCAAAGGTTGCTCTCCTACAGATTAAAGGGGTTTCATGAACTTAGTCCTGGCATGGACTGAAAATATGCTTCAAAGGCTCATAACCTCAGCTCTTACATGAACTCATGGAATCAGAGATTTTTCTAACCTTCGCATACACCAAGGATACTTAAAGACTAAAATAACACATAGAAGACCTAAAAGGTCTATTCATCCTTAACATGGATTGGGAACTTTGCAGATCTCTCTAGTCCTGTTGTACTGGGGAGGTTCACAACTGACATAATTGGGTAAAGTATGCCTTCTTATTATGATATTCTAGATATTTTGAATTAAGATACTTTTAACTAAATCAGATTTTATGTACTGAACTGACCATTTTTACAAGATTTCTGTAACTTATATTTTATGAATGAAATATTACTGTTTTAAGGTTTGAAACTCATAGGGGTTTAGATTGTTTGATTGCTTGCAACATGAACATGTTTGAGACTCATAATGTCTGAACTTGTGTAACATTTAAAGACTTTGTAACCATCTACATGCATATATACTACATTATGTAAAATAAACTACATACATTTACATCCTTTTCATAATTTATTGGAGCGCTTCAAGAGAAAGCTTAATTCGGTAAGAAGCACTGAGTCCTGCTTGTTAGATGTCTAACTGCATAAGATAACATACTTCTTCTCAGGAAGGGGTCCATTCTAAGAGTATAGGCACTGAAACGCACTGACCCACGACATTCCCGCCCAGGAAGACAGGATATTAGAATTAGTCCTGCCTCCCCGAGAGGGCAAAGGTCACCACCTACAGCTTTCCAGATGCCTCTCTCCTATTTATCCTTACCTATTTCCCCTTTCTTTTCTTCATTCTTAGTTTTGTATATGTGTGTGCATGTGTTCTTTCTTAGGGAATCAACTCTAAGGTGCTGACTGTAGATTCTTTTTCAATTTTGCTGCTTTTTATTCAGTTTTGTATCTAATAAAATTAAAATTATAATCACTTCACCTTTTTTATAATTTTATTTTTGGGTACCCCTACTGAGATCTGCTCTGGTATACCCATACCACAAAATGCTGTATTATTCCTTTCTGGAAGCTAATTTCTATTTGGGATGATAGATTTATAGTGGAAAATGCATGGGCGGGGGGGGGGGGGACTCAGTGTGGTTCCTTGCTTGATGAATCCCAGGGCATTAGTACTGTGTTGTGTGAGAGGGAATGTTTGAATTTCGTATTTAGGGGAATTTTTTTGTGGTTTCTTCCCCCCTTTCTCTCTGTGAAGCTGAAGGAATGCTTAGCAGCACCTGGGAGGTCACTTTGGTGGCCCTTGTTGGAACACAGGGGAGCTTAATTTGGTCTCCCTCCTCTCTCTTTACCTTTCTATAAAGTAGGTGATATAGTATGGTATAGAATAGAAAAGGGTTATGCCCTAGAGTCGTAGTGGTGGCGAACCTATGGCACGTGTGCCAGAGAGGGCATGTGCACCATCGCCCCAGGATGCCTCAGCTGCATCGTGCCTCCTCTTCCCGTTATGCCGCAGCGGCCCCCAGCGGGGCCCTCTCCGGGAAGGCAGGGGCAGGAGCAGGCGGGCGAGCAGCGGGAAGCCCCCATGCCGGAGTTCAGCCCTTTCTCCTCCCGCTAGTTGACGGCATCGCCCGAGGCCTCAGCGTGGCCAAAAGCGCGCTGGGCTCCCAGCCTCTCCACGCCCGGCACACTCATTGCCAATACGCACGTGGCACACAGCCCGGCTCCAGTCCAGGGCCCGCCAGCCCTGCCCCACTGCCCCTTTCCACCCCTCCTCTCTTTGGCATCCCTTTCCTGCTTTTTTCGCAGGCGCTCCGGGGGCGGACCCACCGCTTTTCTCCACCCCAACCTGAGAGCAGCCTGAGATGTGTAGTATTGGGCAATGCTGAATATATAAATACTATGTGTTAGCTTAAAGCTGTTTAAAGTCTCTTTGGCTGTGCCAATCTGTGTATGCGCTGTACAATGTATCAGCATTGTGCATGTCTCACAGAGTACAGAGAGTCTCCTTTCCCTTCAGGAACATCTCTGGTCTCTTGCTCTGATGAGGTTCAGAAGTCCCTCTGTTAAGTAGAGGACTTTCTGACACTATCTCAGAGGTCTAGCTATTAGCCCTGTGTTCAGGATGCTCTTTAGCATTGGTAAGCCAAATAGGTTTAGTTTGTAAGAATCCATAAATCCAATGGACTCTCTGTGTTCCAATATATGGAAAGATCACTGCACTTAGATTCCCATTCAAAGAATAGGAATTCTAAGGGTCTCTATCCTCTTCTAGGAATAGAGCAGTCTCACAAGAAGACTGTAAGTAAGATATGTTGAAATATCCAGATCTTGATATTTCAAGATACCTCAGAGAACTGCTGTCCACGCAAGGATCAGAGTCTCAATGTTTTAAACCTCAGGCCTCTGAGATGGAGAAATGTTACATCAGACAGCTGTAGTCTGCCAGTAATAACACTCTGAAGTATTGGCTGTACTGTGGCTGTATTTATACTGTTTCTAGACTCATTAAAAGTAAAGAGAAATCTTTTATTCCCTCTTATTCATCAAGAGGTATACCTTTTATTCCCTCTATCAGATATCATGAGCAGTGCAGTAATGGCTTAGTAGCAGCTGCTCAGCTCCTTATGTCCATATATGGGCTTCCTTTCAGTCCACTTTGCTTAAAGTATAAACACTTATTTCTGATTTTCATGATCATGATACATACATGATCATGCACATTAAGATATCTTCAGTTAGACCTTGAGAAGGGTAAAACTGTTCTGCTTGTGAGATTCAGCTGACCGCTGAGTCAGAAAAGGTGATTTTAGTTACATCTTACTGATAGATAAGGAAAGGTGCTCTGCTCTTCCCCTTCAAGGACAAGACCAGGGTAACATAATTAGTTAGCTCTTGATAGAGCTGACCTTGAGAGAATTCAGTCAGTCTGTTCTAAGGACATTTGCATTACACAGGCTTTTCACTATACAAACCTTTGCAGCTTGTGGTCAGTTTGCATGTTATATTCAAGCTTTACATGTGAAATTAATTCTGCACATGTTCACAAAATACCATATTTATGTCAGAGACCGTGACAGGTCATCGGGGGGGGGCATGTGCGGGAGGTGTTGTGATGCCTGGCAGTGGGTGAGCAGTCGAGGAAAGGCAGGGGGAAAGAGGGGGGCTGGATGGGGGGGAAAGGGGTTGGAGTCAGACACCCCCCCGGCAGGTTCTCTCCAGAGTGGCTGTTTCGAGGGAAGGAATCTGGCCGCTGGGGGAGATAAACGACACCTGGCATGTAACATATTTGGAAATAAGGGGCGTTCACACAGTGGCCAACCGGGTGCCTCTAGGAAGCCACAAAGAAGACGAGTGCAGCAGCACCATCCTGCCTGTGTTCCACCGCACCCAAAATAATAGGCATGCTCCTCTGATACTAGAGAGAATAGGTATGCAGCATAACTAGTATCCATTCTAACTAATAGCCATGAATACCCCTCTCCTCCATAAATATGTCCACTCCCCTCTTAAAGCCCTCCAAGCTGGCAGCCATCACCACATCCTGGGGCAGGGAGTTCCACAATTTAAAAGAGGGAGTTTTTTGTCAATAAAAAGGTAAAAGTGAGGAAGGAGTTTTTTGTCAATTCAAAGTTCAGATGACCAAAGCTGGACTGACTGGCTGAAGGGCAGCAGTTGTTCTTATGGTGAAATGACTCCCTCAGCTCCACGGGTATAATTTTGTATTCTGTTGATGCTCAGAGGCCAGCCGAAAGGGTTGCGGAAGAAGTGGCTGAAAAACCAGTTTGCAGAGGCTCTGATTTCAAATGGCTCTGGGCAGACTCTCCTGCATTGCAAATGGCTGCTGGCCTATCAGACAACTGACGCTTCTTGCAAGAATGCAGAGCATTCGTGGGATCCAGAAGATTCTGGAACTGGAGAACCCTTTGCATTTCCCAGCAGGCCAGGAAATAAAAGGACAGGACTTCTTTTTGTGAGAAAAAGGATTGATGCTTTATCTCCCCCTGTCCATTGGAAGTATTTTTTCACACAACGCAGAGTTAAATTGTGGAACTCCCTGCCCCAGGATGTGGTGATGGCTGCCAACTTGGAGGGCTTTAAGAGGGGAGTGGACATGTTCATGGTTATTAGTTGGAATGGATGCTTGTCATGCTGCATACCTGTTCTCTCTAGTATCAGAGGAGCATGCCTGTTATTTTGGGTGTGGTGGAACACGGGCAGGATGGTGCTGCTGCAGTCGTCTTGTTTGTGGCTTCCTAGAGGCACCTGGTTGGCCACTGTGGGAGCAGACTGCGGGACTTGATGGGCCTTTCTTATGGAGAATGGAAAGTGAATTCTGGAGAGTCATTCTCCTCTCTTAGGGTTCACTGCTTCTGGGTCTGCCGCCCCTGGATTTTGTCTAAAGAAGCCTTTTCTTAGTTCCGTGTCCCACGTTTCATTTCCAGGCACGTGGAGGCCTGGTGTGGACTGGGACCATAGCAGACAAGGAACCTTACGCCTGATCCAGTGTAGATCCGTGTAAGTCAGTGTGATGTCCTGGTTAAGAATGATGGACTAGTATGTGAAGGCCCCAGGTTCGAATCCCCACCCAGGCCATGGAATGCTCGCTGGGTGACCTTGGGCCGGTCACACCCTCAGCTTAACCTACCTCACAGGGTTGTTGTGGGGATAAAATGGAGGAGAAAATAAAAGTCCCAAAGCAGAAAGGGGCCTCCACTACCAGCCCCCCTCCTCCTTGGGGGCTCCAAGAAGCCCAGTGAATCTGTGCCGGGGAACAGGTGGGCTGGATCCTTCTTGGGGAGAGGCTTTGGGGGAGGGGAAGAGAGAAGGGGCAACCTCTCCCCTTGCGAGAGGTAAATCAAGGCCGAGGAGGGGAGTCCGAGGAGGAGAGAGGAGTTGCTTTTTTTTAATGTGCCACGCTTTCAACCGCCTTTCCCCTCCCCTCCCCCACAACAGACAGCCCGCGAGGTGAGTGGAGCTGAGAGAGCTGCGACTGGCCCAAGGTCACCCAGCTGGCTTCGTGGGCAGGAGCGGGGGGGGGGAACAAACCCAGCCCGCCCGATGAGCCTCCGCCGCTCACGTGGAGGAGCGGGGGACTCCAACCAGACCCCACCGCTCATGACCCCCACACCACGCTGTCTGCCCCTTCATCCCCCCCCCCCAAATGCCTTTGGTCTCCTCCAAGCAATTCCTTCTCTGTCTTTCTCTTTCGTGGGTCTCCCCTCCCCAAGCCAGTTGCAGAGAGGACCGCGGGGGGGGGTGAGTAAGGCCAGTGAGTCGAAAACCCTAGAGAGGCCCGTTCCTCCTCCTCCGTTTGGGGAAGCGGCCTTTGCGGTTCTGACGCGGGCAGCGGCTCCGCCCCCCAGAGAGTAAGGCCAGTGAGTCGAAAACCCTAGAGAGGCCCCTTCCTCCTCCTCCGTTTGGGGAAGCGGCCTTTGCGGTTCTGACGCGGGCAGCGGCTCCGCCCCCCAGAGAGTAAGGCCAGTGAGTCGAAAACCCTAGAGAGGCCCCTTCCTCCTCCTCCGTTTGGGGAAGCGGCCTTTGCGGTTCTGACGCGGGCAGCGGCTCCGCCCCCCAGAGAGTAAGGCCAGTGAGTCGAAAACCCTAGAGAGGCCCCTTCCTCCTCCTCCGTTTGGGGAAGCGGCCTTTGCGGTTCTGACGCGGGCAGCGGCTCCGCCCCCCAGAGAGTAAGGCCAGTGAGTCGAAAACCCTAGAGAGGCCCCTTCCTCCTCCTCCGTTTGGGGAAGCGGCCTTTGCGGTTCTGACGCGGGCAGCGGCTCCGCCCCCCAGAGAGTAAGGCCAGTGAGTCGAAAACCCTAGAGAGGCCCCTTCCTCCTCCTCCGTTTGGGGAAGCGGCCTTTGCGGTTCTGACGCGGGCAGCGGCTCCGCCCCCCAGAGAGTAAGGCCAGTGAGTCGAAAACCCTAGAGAGGCCCCTTCCTCCTCCTCCGTTTGGGGAAGCGGCCTTTGCGGTTCTGACGCGGGCAGCGGCTCCGCCCCCCAGAGAGTAAGGCCAGTGAGTCGAAAACCCTAGAGAGGCCCCTTCCTCCTCCTCCGTTTGGGGAAGCGGCCTTTGCGGTTCTGACGCGGGCAGCGCCTCCGCCCAAAGTGAGTAAGGCCAGTGAGTCGAAAACCCTAGAGAGGCCCCTTCCTCCTCCTCCGTTTGGGAAGCGGCCTTTGCGGTTCTGACGAGGGCAGCGCCTCCGCCCCCGAGAGAGTAAGGCCAGTGAGTCGAAAACCCTAGAGAGGCCCGTTCCTCCTCCGTTTGGGGAAGCGGCCTTTGCGGTTCTGACGAGGGCAGCGGCTCCTTCCGGGTGAGTCACGGAGGGTGGGGGGGAGAGGGGGAAATGTGTGTGTGGGGGGCTGCTTCGTTTGGAGCTCCTCTTTTCTCCTTCCGGTTTTCATGGGGGGGGGGCGCTGCAGCCCCTTCCCTGCATTGAGGAGGCCTTGCGAGTGATCCAGGTTCTCAGGGTGGGATGAAGGGGCGCAGAGTCCGGATGGGTCATGGGTGAGGTCCCATCCCGACGCCTCCTAGGCCGATTTGTTTGCAGGGGGGTGGTTTGCCAGCGCCTCCCCCAGTCATCTCCCCTTTACCCCCAGCGAGCTGGGTCCTCATTTGACCGACCTCGGAAGGAGGGAAGGCCGAGTCCACCTTGAGCCGGCTGCCTGAAACCGACTTCCGTCGGGATCGAACTCAGGCCGTGAGCAGAGCTTTGGACTGCAGTACTGCAGCTGACCGCTCTGCGCCACGGGGCTCCTGATTCTAGTGTATAGGCTCTTGTAAAGGCTGAGGAGCCAAGGCCGCTGTATGTTCATTGCTTTGCACATGTTGTGAACTTGGCGGTACACGATGTGTCAGAAAATGTGACGATGCTGATACGGTATAGACATTACGGTATAGAAATGCATAGAAATTTCCTGAGTGAGTTATCTGACATGATCCCCTTTGTGACGAATTCACCAAAATGTCTCGCTTTGTTTGAACACTTTCAGCAGGCACAGAAAATAAACCAGAGACACTTTTGCCTCACTAGGTTGACTGTTACAGTCAGTGGCTTCAAATTATAGGGAGAAAAGTTTCCCTTTCCCAAGGGTGTTTTGCCTGAGTCTCTATTGGCAATCATGCATTCCCTATGGGCAATTGTTGTGCTTAGTTTTCAGATTCTCTCTCGGCAAGCGTAGATTCCCTGCTTGTCTATGGGCAAGCGTGGCCTCCCTTATTGTCAGTGGGCAAGCATGGTTTGCCTTATTCTCGGTTGGCAAGCATGGGTTCCCTCATTTTGCATTGGCAAGGGTATTTTGCCTGAGTCTATTGGCAATCATGCTTTCTCTATGGGCAATCATGCATTCCCTATGGGCAATCGTGGTGCTTAGTTTTCGGATTGTCTCTTGGCAAGCGTAGTTTCCCTGTTTGTGTATGGGCAAGCGTGGCCTCTCTTATTGTCAGTGGGCAAGGGGGGTTTGCCTTACTCTCAGTTGGCAAGAGCGTATTTCCTTATTGTGTATTGGCAAGGGTGTTTTGCCTGAGTCTCTACTGGCAATCATGCTTTATGGGCAATCATGCATTCCCTATGGGCAATCGTCGTCCTTCATTTATGGATTCTCTCTTGGCAAGTTTCCCTGTTTGTGTATGGGCAAACGTGGCCTCCCTTATTGTCAGTGTGCAAGAGTAGTTTGTCTTATTCTCAGTTGGCAAGAGTGGGTTCCCTCATTTTGCATTGGCAAGGGTGTTTTGCCTGAGTCTCTAATGGCAATCATGCTTTCTCTATAGGCAATCATGCATTCCCTATGGGCAATCGTGGTGCAATCTTTTTGGATTCTCTATTGGCAAAATAGTTTCCCTGTTTCTTTGTGGGCAAGCGTGGCCTCCCTTATTGTCAGTGGGCGAGCGTGGTTTGCCTTATTCTCAGTTGGCAAGCATGTATTCCCTTATTGTGTATTGGCAAGGGTGTTTTGCCTGAGTCTCTATTGGCAATCATGTATTTCCTATGGGCAATCATGCATTCCTTATGGGCGATCACTGTCCTTTGTTTTAGTACATCCCTGAACGCTTATGGCCATGTGGTTTAAATTTGTTGGATACAATTGATCACATCCTTTTAGATTGCCCTCTCTATGCGACTCTGCAGGATAAACTGCTATTTACTTTACTCCAGTACAAGAGATATTGGAGCAGTGAAGTGAAATGTAAATAGCAGGGAGTAATCAGGATCCTAAAATTACGGCTACTGTGGCTGAATTTCTTACAGTAGTTCTTAAAGATCAAGAAAAGTTTTATTAACCCGATTTGTGATTTGTATGTATTGCCCTTTGGAGGTATATTGTTGTTTTATTTCTGCTTTCTGGTATACCAATAAAGGTTAATGAAGATGAAGGAATTAACACACACACACATACACAGGAGATGTGAATAGTCAAGGGACCTTGTAGCCCCTTTGGGGAGGGGGCTGATGGGTCAAAGCTCAGGAGGGGCAGGAAGTTTAGTGGAGCCCCCTCTTCTTGTGCCTGTCCCGCTTCTAGCCAGCCTGACATCAGCAGGCCTTTTCTTCCTTCCACCTCAGGATCATAAGAAACGCAGCCATCTCCGTGGGTATTTGGGAAACAGGTGAGGGAGATCGCCCCCCCCCCATCCACTCCACTCCGTCCTACTTTTGGGTGTGGGTGAGCAGGGAAGGGTTCCCTCCCGGCTCCCTGAGATTATGAACCAGAGTAGCAGGATCTCTTCAGGGTCAGGAGTGCCATGTGCTGGAGGGAAGAAGAGAGACAAGGCCCCCATCTGACACGCCTAGGAGACATTAATCTTTCTGACCTGATTCACACAAGCAGAGACAGTGGGCACAACCTTTCTCCTTGCAGTTCTCGCTCTGAGAGAGAAGGGCATCTATGATTGGGTGTTTCGGCTTCGCTTGCTTCGGGAGGCAGGACCTTAAAAAACTTTCGCTCCCACTTCCTGTCTCCTGGGAAACGCTCCCCTTCTTCCCCAGTTCTTTCCTGCCTCGCTATTGGGAGAGCGTGTTTTTTCATCTCTCTGCAGCAGCTTTAGGAAAGATCCCTTTTTCTTTTTCTTATCTGATTCTTCTTACCTAAATCTCATCTACTTAATTCTATTCTAATCTATCTTAATTCTATCCTTCCTTGTCTATTTTACCTCTGTTTAGACGGTTAGTAGAGGGCAACGGTCGAGTAGTGAGTTCCCGCCAGAACAAAATGGTGGAGGATCACTCCGACCAATACATCACCCAGGGCGATTTGGATCCCTCTCTGCTTAGACCAGCTGCAGGAGGAGACCAGCCCTCTTGAAGCTATTTATCAGGCGCTAAGAGCAAGAAAAAAGCCGCGCCTAGAAAAAAGAAAATCGGGTCGGCGCACGGGAAAGCGGCCAAACTCCTCCTCAACGCCGCCCGTGGTCACAGAGCCCCGAAGGTGCCGAAAATGAGCGCATCTCTGATACCTGAAGACGATAGGAACGCTCTTGAGGGGGTGTCAAGAATACTTAAAACGGTTTCCTTCCTGGCCGATTCCTCATTGGATACCATGGTCTTTTCCGCCAGTGGCAGCTAGGAGGGCCATGTGGATCCGCCCTTGGCAAGTTGGGCACCGGTCCAAAATTGTTCTGATGGGCTACCCATATCAAGGTGTCAAGTTGTTTGGGGAATCTTTAGAATCTATCTTAGTTGAAACCAAAGATAAAAAGAAGGCCCTCCCCAAGGTCCTAAGCAAAGATTACAAATATCACAGCCAGACTCCCTTTCGGTCCTTTCATGCCGTCGTGTTACAGACCTGACAATAGAAGAGGCCAGTGGAATTCACAGCGTGGGTCCTTTCGTAGGGGAGGTCGTTTTTCCAGGTCCTCCTGCTTCACCAATACTCAGTCAGATAAAGCCCCACGTCAGCCCAAACAATGACGCCCTCCTGCGGCCTGTGTGGGGCAGGCTTAAGTTTTTTCAGGAACAATGGTCCTCCTCCCATCCAGACCCCTGGGTTTTGAAAATAGTGACAGAGGGCTATCAAATAGAATTTTTCAGGGTTCCCCCAGACTGTGTTGTGCCTTCCCCACGTCCCATGAACAAAGAGAAATGGCTCAGAACGTTGGCGGCCATACATCACCTTGTGGACATCTGTGCCATAGAAATCCCTCTGCTGAAGAGAAGATCTGGAGTCTACTCTATCTTCTTTACAGTGCCAAAAAGAGACGGCAACTGGCGAGCCATTCTCGATTTAAAATTTCTAAACAAGTTCATCTATTGAAAAAAGTTCCGCATGGAGACTTTGAAGTCGATCTCAGAGGCCCTCAGTCCGGGAGACTTCCTTACCTCAGTGGACCTCAGGGAAGCATATCTTCACATCCCGATCCATCCTTCACACCGCAGATTTTTGCGCTTCCAGTTTCACCATCTACACTACCAGTTCACAGCTCTCACATTTGGTCTTACCTCTGCCCAGCGACTGTTCTCCAAAGTGATGATAACCTTGGTGGCGCTGGCTCGTGAGAGGGGCATAAGGCTTCACCCCTATTTGGACGACCACCTGATTTGTGCTTCATCAGAACGCCAGAGCCAAGAACACATAGCTATGGTGCTGCAGATGCTCGCAGAGCATGGCTTCCTGACAAACTTCGAGAAGAGTCAGTTGACTCCATCACAGCACATCCGACATCTAGGAGTCTACATCAATACCTCCACCAACCTTCTCATCTTGCCAGAGGACAAAATCGGCAAAATATGCAACATCTCCAAGAAGACGATCGCCGCCAAATCATCTCGGCTAATGCTTTTGGCCAAACTCCAAGGCATGATGATAGCCTGCATCCAATCTGTGCAGTGGGCCAGACTGCATGCGAGACCTCTTCAGGGCTTCCTCAACTCTTACCAAAAGGACATCACACGAAAGCGGGGCAGACTCCTAGTCGTCCCAGAACAAGTGAAGTCCAGCCTCATCTGGTGGTTGGAGCCCAACAACCTATCCAGGGGGCTCCCTTTCATCAGGCCCACACCTACGGAGATTTTTACAGATGCCTGTCTCTCGGGATGGGGAGCCACTCTCCTGGGTCGGCCGGCTCAGGGAGTATGGAACTCCAGAGAAAGGAAACTTCATATCAATGCCCTCGAGACCAGAGCCGTCCTAAAGGCCTTGAAATTCTTTCAGACCCAGATCCGGGGTGTGGACCTCCTGGTCAGGACAGACAATGTGGCCACAAAGGCTCACATCAACAAACGGGGGTCCCGCTCGGTGGTTCTCAGCAGGAAAGCCAGACGGTTGATGCTCTGGGCCGAAGCCAACCTGTCCTCCATCGCAGCAGAACACATTCAAGGGACCTTGAATGTGCAAGCGGACTGGCTCAGCAGGGAAACCCTGAGTGAAACAGAGTGGTCTCTCCACCAAGAAGTGTTCCACCAGATCTCCCGACGATTCGGTCATCCAAAGGTAGATCTGTTCACGCCATGCGGATAAGGTGGTGCTTAGGCCAGATCCGTCCTTCTGCCCAAAAATTAATTCTAGGTTTCATAGGGAACAGGAAATAGTTTTGCCTTCCTTTTGTCCTCACCCAAAAACATTAAAAGAAAGAATGGCATTCCCTAGATTTGAATTGTGAATTTACATTAGACGCACAGGCCCTTGTAGAACATCAGATGCTCTCTTTATCAATCTCTCCCCGCCCAACAAAGGGAAAGCCATGTCACGGGTGGCTATTAGCAGAACCATTACAAAGTGTATTTCTCAGGCATACGCACACAGTAACCTAACAGTTCACCAAGAATCACGGCCTATTCAGTCAGGAGCGCGGCCACCTCTACAGCCTTTTACCACAGGGCCCCCTTGGAAGAAATATGCAAGGCTGCAACGTGGTCCTCCATCTCCACGTTAGTTAGGCACTATAAGTTAAACCTGTACGCTTCAGAGGATGCCACCTTTGGTAGGCACGTCCTTCAGAGCATACTACAGGACGTCTAAGCCCACCCTATAGGGGACAGCTCTGGTATGTCCCAATCATAGATGCCCTTCTCTCTCAGAGCGAGAACGAGCCTTGATTACTTACCGTGAAGGCTCCTTCTGCTCTGAGATATGAAGGGCATCTCCCCGCCCAGACGTCCTGGATCAGTTAGTTCCTGAAAGGGATTAGTATAATGTTAGACAGTACCTCGTTAGTTCTGTTACTTCCCTCTCTGTCTTCCGTTATTGTGTTATGCCATGACTCATATCTCCAAATACTATTACTCCTTGTTATTCCTTGTTGTTCATAACCTGTTTTTTCTAAGTACTACCTTCCTGGGGGACTTATGTTTGAGCCCATTAGCTTCTTGGAAAGTTTTGAACTGGAGAAGAAGGGGGACGTTTCCCAGGAGACAGGAAGTGGGAGCGAAAGTTTTTTAAGGTCCTGCCTCCCGAAGCAAGCGAAGCCGAAACACCCAATCATAGATGCCCTTCGTATCTCAGAGCAGAAGGAGCCTTCACGGTAAGTAATCAAGGCTCGTTCTAGCTTTCTATGCGCAAGGAGTTTTCTGTGATGCAAAGGAACATTTGTAGTAGCCAAGTTCCGGGATGGAATCTCCCACCAGCCCCCTTGAGCCAGACAGTAGTTTTAGCTTCTAATTTGTGGCTATGGATATGATATGTATTATGATGTATTATGATAGTACATCTGGAGTGATTCAATAAAAGAATAGTGAGTATTGTCTGAGGGAGCCAAATACTGAACTGTTTTGGCATTCATCAGCTGAAGGAGGCTGACTGACTTTGGGCCAGTTGTTCCCTGTCAGTCTGGCCCACCTCCCAGGGTTGTTGTGAGGACAGAATGGAGGACGAGAGAACAATATCAGCCACTTTGGGTCCCTGTTGGGGAAAAACGCAAAGTGTAAACAAATAAAGATGAATTTGTCTCCCTCACAGGACGTGGAAGAGCTTCAGAGCCAGGTTCCAGATCATCTCTTCTTTGGGGCGGAGTAGAAACATTTAAGATGCAGCCAGCTCAGGTAAGGGATGAATCACTGGATCAGCTTGGTGCTTCTTTTAAATGCAGGGCTAGAAGGGAACAATTTCTGGGTTTTTTTGTAATTTGCAGCCTTCTTTTCTTGGTAAGTTGCATTAGATTTCTCCATAGAGAAAAGGGGCCTAAAATTTCCACGGCTTTCTGATAACTGCAAGGTAATGCAGCAGCCTGTTCAGGAGGCCGTGCAGTTCACTGATCTTCTCCCATGAATCAAAAGGCGGGATGCCCACACACTCCCCAGGCAGGTTTTATTGTTTTTCTATGGCAGGGGTGTCAAACATATGGCCCACGGCTGGATCCAGCCTATGAGCCAGCCGAGGCAGCCACCCCTTCCCCAGTCCCGATCTGGGCTGGCGAGGCATGGCCCGGCCGACCAAGTGTTATTTATGTCATTTCCTGCCCTTGTAACAAATGAGTTTGACATCCCTGTTCTATGGTGTGTCAAGTATTTCTTGTAGAACTCCCCACTTGGGGTAACAAGATTTTTACATGAAGGCTCTAGAAGAGGAGGGTCAGTGGCTCAGTGGTAGAGCGCCTGCTTGGCATGCAGAAGGTCCCTCATCTAAAGATAATAAAAGGATCAGGTAAGAGGTGATGTGAAAGGACTCTGCCTGGGACCCTGGAGAGCCACTGCCAGTCAGAGCAGACAATACTGACTTTGATGGACCAATAGTCACTGCGTTTAAAATGGTGTTACTGCTTGCACCTGTAACACCTGCAAGGGTCTGACTCAGTAGACAGCATTTTCAGGTATTCCTGTTTTCATATCCACAGTTGCTTGAGGAAGGGCTGTGGCTCAGTGGTGGAGCATCTGCTTGGCATCCAGAAGGTCCCAGGTTCAATTCCGGTTGTGCATTTCTGGAGAGCTGCAGCTGGTCTGATCAGGCAGTAATGACCTTGATAGACCAATGGTCTGATTCAGTATAAGGCTGCTTCGTGTGTGTTTGTTTTCAGATGGTGTGCAAAAGCATGTTTGAGCAGGATTATTTGTGAGGAAGAATTGTCTTCTTTTTTCCAGCGTGCGGTTTCCTTTGAGGAGGTGGCTGTACGCTTCACCAAGGCTGAGTGGGCACTGCTGAATACCGACCAGAGAGATTTGTATAGGGAAGTCATGGTGGAGAATTACGAGAACGTGGCCTCTCTGGGTGAGGATCCCTTTTATCTTGATTTGGTATATGTGGAAGGTGTGGTTTTTTGCCCCCATTGCTTCTTTGATTATTTATGCTATTTATATCAGTAGAAAAGAGCAAGAGTCCAGTAAAGATTTGATAAAATTTCTTAAAGACTTAAACAAAAGACTTAGCACCTTAAAGTGTGTGTGTGTGTTAAGTGCCGTCAAGTCGCTTCTGACTCATGGCTACCCTATGAATGAAAGTCCTCCAAAATGTCCTGTCTTTTTCAGCCTTGCTCAGATCTTGCAAATTGAAGGCTGTGGCTTCCTTTATTGAGTCAATCCATCTCTTGTTGGGTCTTCCTCTTTTCCTGCTGCCCTCAACTTTTCCTAGCATGACTGTCTTTTCCAATGACTCTTGTCATCTCATGACATGACCAAAATGCGACAGCCTCAGTTTAGTCATTTTTGCTTCTAGGGTCACTTCAGGCTTGATTTGATCTATAACCCACTGATTTGTTTTTTTGTCAGTCCACAGAATCCGTAACACTCTCCTCCAACACCACATTTCAAAGGAATCCATTTTCTTCCTATCAGCTTTCTTCACTGTCCAGCTTTCACACCCATACATAGTAATAGGGAATACGATGGCATGAATTAATCTAGTCTTGGTGGCCAGTGACACATCATTACACTTCAAAATCTTTATTAGCTCCTTCATGGCTGCCCTTCCCAGTCTCAATCTCCTTCTGATTTCTTGGCTGCAGTCTCCCTTTTGGTTGGTGGTGGAGCCAAGGAATAGAAAGTCTTGAACAATTTCAATTTCCTCATTGTCACCTTAAAGTTGTGTAGTTCTCCTGTAGTCATTACTTTTGTTTTCTTGATGTTCAGCTGTAGTCCTGCTTTGGCACTTTCTCTTTTAACTTTCAGCAGTAGTCATTTCAAATCTTCACTATTTTCTGCCAATAATGTAGTGTCATCAGCAGATCTCAAATTATTAATGTTCCTCCCTCCAATTTTCACTCCACCTTCATCTAAATCTAATCCAGCTTTCCTAATTATATGTTCTGCGTATAGGTTGAAGAGATAGGGAGATAAAATACATCTATGTCTGACACCTTTGCCAATTGGAAACCATTCCGTTTCTCCATATTCTGTTCTAACTGTGGCCTCTTGTCCAGAGTACAGGTTGCGCATCAAAATGATCAGATGTAGTGGCACACCCATTTCCTTTAAAACCAGCCATAGCTTTTCATGATCCACACAGTCAAAAGCTTTGCTGTAATCTATTAAACACAAGCTGATTTTCTTCTGAAATTCTCTCATATGCTCCAGTAACCAGCGTATATTTGCAATATGATCTCTAGTGCCTCTTCCTTTTCTGAAACCAGCTTGAACATCAGGCATTTCTCATTGCATATATGGTAACAGCCTTTGCTGTAAGATTTTGAGCATCACTTTACTTGAATGAGAAATTAATGCGATGGTCCGATAGTTGCTGCAATCTTTGATGTCTCCTTTCTTGGGAATTGGAATGTAAATGGATCGTTTCCAGTCTGTGGGCCTTTGTTTTGTGTTCCACATCTGGTAGCATATTCTTGTCAAGATTTTGATAGACTCCGTTTCTGTGGCTTGGAATAGCTCTATTGATATCCCATCTGCTCCTGGTGATTTGTTTCTCCCGATTGCTCTCAATGCAGCTTTCACTTCACTTTCTAAAACTGTAGGCTCTTCTTCAAAAAATTCTTCTTGGAAAGAATCTTTTATCCTTCTTCAAAAGATTCTTCTTGGAAATAATCTTTTATCCTTTCATCTCTTCTGTATAGTTCTTCAGTGTATTGTTCCCACCTTTTCTTTATTTTTTCCTGTTCAGTTAATGTATTTCCATGCTGATCTTTCAGCATGCCTAACCGTGCTTTAAATTTCCCTTCTGACTTCTTGTATCTTGTGGAACAGATCTCTTGTTCTTCCTTTTTTGTTGTTCTCTTCTGTTTCTTTACACTGGTTATTATAATAGGTCTCTTTGTCTCTACGTGCGAGTCACTGGAACGTTGCACTTAGACTTTTGATTCTATTTCTGTCACCTTCTACTTTTTCTTCTCGTCTATCTCTGGCAATTTTAAGAGTTTCCTCAGACATCCATTGAGGTTTTTCTTTTCTTTTGGCTACAGGAATAGTCTTTGCACATTCTTCCTTGATAATGTCCGAAGTTTCCACCCATAGTTCTTCAGGTTTACATTCACTTGAACTCAGCAATGCAAATGTGTTCCTTACACAGTCTTTAGACTCTTCCGGAATATTGCTTAGATTGTATTTCAGTGCCATGAATGTTTTGGTGTTTTTCTTAAGTTTTATCTTGATTTTCGATATTAACAATTCATGATCTGTACCGCAGTCGGCTCCTGGTCTTGTTTTGGCCGAGAGAATAGAGCTTCTCCATCTTCTGCTTCCAATTATATAATCTATTTGATTTCTTTACTGGCCGTCTGGTGATGTCCATGTATACCATTGGTTCCCAACCAGGGGTCTGTGGACCCCCAGGGGTCCGCGAGAACTAAATTAAGGTCCGCGAAACAAAGTTATAAACCCATAATAAATTAATATTTTCAATTAAAAGTTCTCTATTATAAAAATATATATTCAAATATTATTCTAAGTTTAATGTTTAACTAACACTTATGATTAAAGTTTATTTTCAAATTCTCGGAATTTTTATTTTGAACCTTGGGGTCCCTGCACCGAACAAAAAAGTCCTAGTGGTCCCTGGTCAAAAAAAGGTTGGGAACCACTGATGTATACAATCTTCTATTTGGTTGCCTGAAACATGTGTTTGCAATGAACAGATTGTTGTCTTCACAGAATTTTACGAGGCGTTCTCCTGCTTCATTCTGTTCTCCTATCCCAAATCTGCCAACAACATTTGATACTTCTTTGTTTCCTACTTTTGTGTTCCAATCACCTATGATTATCAGCATATCTTGTTTAGGTGTGTGATCAGTTTCTTCCTGAACACTGGCATAAAAACTTTCAATTTCTTCCTCATCAGCCTCTGTAGTTGGGGCATAAACTCGAATGATTCTTATGTTGATAGGCTTTCCCTGAAGTCTGATTGATATTATTCGGTCAGACTTTGCATTATAGCTCCTGACTGCCTTTGCTACATCTTGCCTCACTATTAAAGCAACTCCGTTTCTTCTCTTTTTGTCATTCCCTGAATAATACACTTTGTAATTTTCTGATTGAAAATGTCCTAATCCAGTCCACTTTAATTCACTTACTCCCAGGACTGAAATGTCCATACGTTCCATTTCTTGTTTAACAATTTCAAGCTTACCCTGATTCATGCTTCTCACATTCCATGTTCCTATTATATGCGTCGAACAGCTTCGGACTTTCCTTTTGCATCTATTCACGTCAACCACTGAATGTCCTTTTGGCTTTAGTCCAATCGCCTCATTAAGAACAGCGCTACTTGTACTTGTCTTCTGCTCTACCCCAGTAGCAGATTGAGTGCCATCCGACCTGGCTTCCTCAGGAGGTTGTGGGCTCTCCTTCCATGGAGGTTTTTAAGAAGAGGTTAGATGGCTATCTGTCAGCAATGCTGATTCTATGACCTTAGGCAGATCATGAGAGGGAAGGCATCTTGGCCATCTTCTGGGCATGGTCACTGTGTGTGTGTGTGTGTGGGGGGGAAGTGGTTGTGAATTTCCTGCATTGTGCAGGGGGTTGGACGAGATGTCCCTGGTGGTCCCTTCCAACTCTATGATTCCATGACTGATAGTAATGTCACACTGCGTCATTGTCCTCCCTCTCCAATCCCTTTAATGGGTAAGCGGTCTAAGGGCTGGGCCTTATGGGTAAGGATTTTGTGGATCCTAAATATCCTTCCTCATCCCAATAAGGTGAGAATGGACTAACAGTATATCAATAGTCAGCAATTAGTATGGTAATAGTCAGATTTACGGGGTGCAGTTACCCCCTCTAGCAGTAGACGTGTCCAGTGCCACCCTGGACTGCCTTTATTCTAGCTATGGAGGCCTTATCAGTTTAATAGTTACATTTTCTGAATGTAGCTAGATACTTCCCCCATCCTTGACTGGGCGTTGATTAGGGCTACCTCTGTGGAAATGTTTTGTGCAGCTTTGGCTTTCAAATCGGACAGTGTCCTCTAATCGCCCATTTTTCCAGGTTTCCTCCATTTTGTCCCAATTTTTCCAGAGACACTGCCTACATCAGTCCCATTTTTCTTCCATCAGCCCTATGTGGCAGCCCTATGTGGCTCAGAGCGGCTTACAACATTTTACATATATAATTTAAAGTATAATTTAATATATAATTTAATTAGTTAAAATGGGATTCCTAACTGGCATGTCTAGCCAAGTTTCATGAACAGTAGCCCTACTTGAAGATGGAGTCTTTTAGGAGTCTGTGGCAATTTTTGTTACATCCTCACATGTTGGTGTTAAGAGCTGTGGGTGTTGAGAGCTGTGGGTGACGAGAGCCATGTTGGTGTCAAGAGCCATTGTGGTGTAGTGGTTAAGAGTGGTGGACTGTAATTGGGAGAACCAAGTTTGATTCCCCGCTCCTCCACGTGAAGCCTGCTGGGTGACCTTGGGCCGGTCACAGTTCCCTCAGAGCTCTCTCAGTCCCACCAACCTCACAAGGTGCCTGTTGTGGGGGAAGAGAGAAGGCGGTTGTAAGGAGCTTTAAAAAAAATTATAATTTTTATTGTGAATATAGGGTAAAGGAAAGGAAAAAGAGGGAGGGGTAAAAGCAATCCGTCAGCAATAGACAAACGTTCTTATTGGTCTAATATATTCAGAAACATTTTTTCATTTTCATACTGCAATAGACGAACATTCTTATTGATCAAGTATATTCAAAAAACATATTACAATTTCTTATAACTTATTATGTTGTCTAATATCTTATACTATATGTTGACTGATATATAGGTATGGAATGGCTGCCATTTCTCATTAAACTGTTCCATAAACTCATTGTCTGTTAGATTCATCACAGAAGTCATTCTGGCCATATTTACATATTCCAGCCTCTTGTCTTTCCATTCTTCAATGCCAGGTATAGACGTTTGTTTCCAGGTTCCTGCCAAAACAACTCTTGCAGCCATTGTAGCATATTTAAACAGATCTTTAAATCTCGTAGGTAGGTCAGATGGTGTTATGCTTAGTAAAAAGTATCTTGGGTCTAGATTGATTTTTAATGTAAGCATATTTTGTATTTCACCTTGAATCTTCTTCCAGTACATTTGCAACTTTGGACAAATCCACCAGACATGAAAGTAAGAACCATCTGTCTCACGGCATTTCCAGCGCACCCCTTTTTTCCTTCGAGCGGGACATCTGAGAGATCATGTTGGGCGTCATGTACCATCTATAGAACGTCTTATACCAATTTTCTTTTACTTCTTGGCTTGCGGTATATTTCAATTCAAGGGTGCAAAGTTTTTCCCATGTTTCCATTGTAACCATCTCACCGAATTTTGCATCCATTTGATCCTGGCTTAATATCGCAGTCTTCGGGGTTTTTGCCTGGTTTGAGCGGACACTTGGGATTCCATAAAACTTTATAGAAACCTTGTGAAAGACCAACTCTTTCCAATATGATGTTTCTGTTCTTGGGGTGCTTAATCCAATCAGCAATCCACGTCAAACAGGCAGCATGGTAGTATAGTTTAAAATTTGGTAGCGCTAGTCCACCTGTTTTCTTATCATCTTGTAGTACTTTGTATCTGATTCTTGGCTTCTTCCCATTCTAGACAAAATGGTTGATTTGTCCCTGCCAACAGTCTATCGTTTTGTCAGTTATACTTATTGGTAAAAATTGGCATAGGAAGTTTAACCTTGGAAGTACGTTCATCTTTATTGTTCATATTCTTCCCAGCCGGGAAATATTCATCTTTGTCCATCGGTTCAGGTCTTTTTCTATTCCTCTCCAAATTCTTGCATAATTCCTTTTGAAAAGTGTCTTATTTTGTGAAGATATATTGATGCCTAGATACTTAACGCACCAGAAAAGGATGTCCACTTTCACCCCTGTAAGGTGCTTTGAGACTTATGATAGAGAAAAGCAGGGTATGAAAACCAACTCTTCTTTCCTTCTCTCTCGTCGCCTTTTAAAAGGTGAACATAGAAAGGATGATGTAGGAATGCATGATTCTTTTGTCGTAACTATTCCATTTGTTTCCTCCAAAGCGATTCCCAAGCCTGGCCTCATCTCCTGGCTTCAGGAAAGGGAAGCACCATTTTTTCCAGACTCTGAAGATGAGGAGCAGTCGGCAGGTGGGTGCTGAGATAGGTGCTGGATGCCTTGGTTGGCTGGGGATGGAGGAGTTTCCATGGAGGGCAGCTAGATGTTTTCAATGGCCACAATCCTTCAGGCTGGGAGCTCATGTACCCAGGGATACTTCCCGCAGTTCCACTGACCTTTCCTTCTTCATAAAATTTGGCATGGGATGGGAAGGCTGAAACAGTCCTGTTCCTCCGTGTTGATCTAGATTTGTGAGTCTTGGATCTTGACCTTGATTCCATCCGCCTGGAAATGTTGATAGGTCCGAGGAAAGATGAGGAGTAGCTGCAGGGTGGGGAGATCTACTGATTTATAACCATAAAGAAAAATATATACACAATGATACACTTTTGCGTAGCAGTGTGTGTGAATAAGATCGTGGGGTACAGGCAGGCTGTAAACTAAATATGAGCAGCCAGTGTGATGCAGCAGCAAAAACGGCTAATCTGATTTTGGAGTGTATCAACAGAGGCATAACATCCAAATTGCAAGATGTCATAGTTCCGCCATACACTGCATTGGTAAGGTCACACCTGGTGTACTGTGTGCAGTTCTTGGGGCCTTAGTTCAAAAAGGATGTGTACTGAATGGAGCTGATGCTGAGAGAGCGACGAGGATGACTAGAGGCCCGGAGACCAAGCCCTACGAGGAAAGGCTGAGGGACTTGGGAATTTTCACTCTGGAGAAGAGGAGGTTAAGGGGAGACATGAAAGGCTATCACTGAGGGCATGGAGCTGTTCTTCTTGGCAGCAGAGGATAGGGCTTGCAATAATTGGTTGAAATTATTTATTTATTCGATTCGATTTCTTTCCCGCCCTCCCCAGCCAAGGCTAGGCTCAGGGCGGGTCACATCATTTACAATACACATCAACCTTAAAAATTTAAAACAATAAAATAATTACATTTCAACTAAAACTAGGCAAATGGAGTGTCACATGTATGATTTTCTGCCTGTGGGACAGAAGTCGTGGGTGTGTGCTCAGTGCAGGGAGCTCCTGGCTCTCAGGAAGCGAGTTCACTTCCTCGAGGCCAAGGTAGCTCACCTGGAGGAGCTGAGGCAGGCAGAGAGAGAGGTGACTAAGGACTCCGGGGATGAAATAGTCACATCCCAGGTCAGTCATGGATGATGGAGCCCTTGGGGAAGGAGGCCACCTCACTGAGGTAGGGGGATGTGGTACCTTAGAAGGGACCTCTTCCTTGGTGGATGAACAGATATCCTCTCGTACCGAGGATATGCCTCAGAGGGGAGGGGGGCTTCTTGTAGTGGGAGATTCAATCCTTAGGAATGTAGATGGCTGGGTTTCTGGCGGGTGCATGGACCACATGGTGACTTGCCTGCCTGGTGCGAAGGTTGCGGACATTACCCGTCATATAGGTAGTCTGGTAGGTAGTGCTGGGGAGGAGCCAGTGGTTGTGGTGCATGTTGGCACCAACGACGTGGGGAAATGTAGTCCGGAGGTCTTGGAATCCAAATTTAGGCTGCTAGGCAGGAGACTAAAAGCCAGGACCTCCAAGGTAGCTTTCTCAGAAATGCTGCCTGTTCCACATGCAGGACCAGCTAGGCAGGCACAGTTGGTGAGTCTCAATGTGTGGATGAGACGGTGGTGCAGGGAAGAGGGCTTTAGATTTGTAAGGAACTGGGCAACATTTTGGGACAAGCCGGGCCTATACAAAAGGGATGGGCGCCACTTGAACCAGGATGGAACCAGACTGCTGGCACGTAATATTAAAAAGGTGGCAGAGCAGCTTTTAAACTGAACCTGGGGGGAAAGCCGACAGGAGCTGAGAAGCATCTGGTTCGGGCAAACTCAGTGCACATGGACAAAGGGAAAATTGCTTTAGATTTCCCACATGGGAATTACTTGGTCATGAAAGGGAATGGGGAAAAAATTATGGATAGCCACTTAAAGATGCCAGGCAAGTCGAAAGCGAGAAACAGTGTGGAGGTGTTTCTATGCTAATGCTAGAAGCCTCCAAGCAAAGATGAGGGAATTAGAGTGCATGGTTTTAAGGAAAAACATAGATATAGTGAGCATTACAGAAACCTGGTGGAGGGGAGAGAACCAGTGGGATAAAGTCATCCCTGGTTACAAACTGTATAGAAATGACAGGAAAGGGCATATTGGAGGGGGCGTTGCTATGTATATCAAGGAAGGCATAGTGTCTAATAAGCTAGAGACCATAAAAAGGGCAGACTCGTCCACAGAATCCTTATGGGTGACGATTCCAGGCCCCAAAGGAGATTTAATATTGGAGATGCTCTATCGGCCCCCTGACCAAATGGCTCAGGGTGATCTTGAGATGGAGAATGAAATTAGGGAAGCATGTAAAGGTAATGAAGTAATAGTAATGGGAGACTTCAACTTCCCTCATATTGATTGGATAAATGTATGCTCCAGTCAAGCCAAAGAGATAAAATTTTTAGACATCTTAAATGACTGTGCCCTTGAACAGTTGGTCATAGACCCAACCAGAGGGGAGGCGGTCCTGGATTTAATACTCTGTGGTACTGCCAGTGCCTTAGTGCGGGATGTGGATGTAGTTGAGCCAGTTGGTAATAGTGATCACAATGGCATCAAATTTAATTTATATGCAACTGGGAAAGTGGCTGGGAAATCTCACACAATTACCTTTGACTTTAAAAGAGGAAACTTCTCTAAAATGAGAAAACTGGTAAAGAGGAAGTTGAAAGGAACAGTTAGGAAAATTAAATCTCTTGAAAAGGCTTGGGGGTTACTCAAGTCCACGTTACTAGAGGCTCAGCTAGCTTGTATACCGCAGGTCAGGAAAGGTAGTAATAAGTCCAAGAGGTCACCACCCTGGCTGACGGGTAAGGTGAAGGAAGCAATTAGAGAAAAAGAATCTTCCTTCAGAGAATGGAAGGTTTGCCCAAACGAGGCAAACAAAAGCAAACACAAACTTGCACAAAGGAAATGCAAGCAGATAATTAGTGATGCAAAAAAAGATTTTGAGGGGCATATTGCTAAACACATCAAAACAAACAATAAGAAATTCTTTAAATATAATTCTCAGCTGGTAGCCGTGTTAGTCTGTCTGCAGTAGTAGAAAAGGGCAAGAGTCCAGTAGCACCTTAAAGACTAACAAAAATATTTTCTGGTAGGGTATGAGCTTTCGTGAAGGTGCTACTGGACTCTTTAAGGTGCTACTGGACTCTTCTTTAAGTATATTAGGAGTAGGTGGGGGTAACAGGGAGCCCAACAGAAAGGTATTGGCTGGATGCGCGGTGTTACCGAAGTTAAGCTATGATCATTTTGTGACTAGCTCTGACTCCTGTGGCAGCCGTTTTGTTGCTGCGCCTACCATACTGTGTCAGGATTCCAAATGTCCCACAGGCTCAAAAAAAATGTAATCAGCATATGGATAAGAGTCACAAAACCCCAGGCAACCTTGCTCCAGGAATTCTGTGCGACTATTAAATAAATGCCACTGATTTAACACAATTTGTACCCCACCTTTTTTCCTTCGTAATAGCCACCAAAGCGGCTATCAAATTTATTTTTATATTTATTTGTGGTTTATTTATAAAATTAAACAGTATTAAATGAGATTCCATCTTAAAAACCATTAAAATGAGCAAAAACACATTATTAAAACAATTGAAACCAGAGCTCAAATAAGGAAGACTCATTGAGGGAATGTTAAACAAAACCAAAAAGTCTTCACCCCCTCACAGAAGATGGTAATCGGAGGGGGCAGGAGTATCTCTTTAGGAAGGGGGTTTAAGAGTTCCAGTGCCACAATCAAGAAGACCCTTTCCTGGATTGCTACTTCCTCATCTCAGAAGGCAGGGCGCTTGAAACAGCCTCTGAAGATGAACATCATAGTCAGGTAGGTTCATAAGGCAGTGGGTAGCTATTCAGGTTTGTTGGTCCCAAACCATATAGTACTTTAAAGATCAGCACCAGCCTCTGTGTAATTCATAGAATCATAGATGTGGAAGGGGCTCTACAGGCTATCTAGCCCAACCTCCTGCTTAATCAGCCTAGAGCATCCCTGACAAGTATCTGTCCAGCCAGACGGCCAGAAAGGGGTGGCGCGCCACCTTGCTAGACAGCCCATTCCACTGCTGACCCACTCTTATTGTAAAAAAAAAAAAAAAAGTTCCTAATATCCAGCTGTTTCCCCCTCCTAATTTATACCCATTGTTGTGAGTCCTATCCTCTGCTGCCAACAGGAACAGCTCACTGCCCTCCTCTAAGTGACAGCCTTTCATAGAATTGGAAGGGGCCACCAGGGTCATCTAGTCCAACCCCCTTCACAATGCAGGAAATTAACAACTATCTTCCCCCATCCCAGTTATCCCAACCCTCCCCCCGCCATGCAGGATCCCATAATCAAAGCACTCCCGACAGATGGCCATCCAGCCTCTGCTTAAAGACCTCCAAAGACGGGGACTCCACCACCCTCCGAGGCAGTGCATTCCACCATCGAACAGCCCTCACCGTCAAAAAGTTCTTCCTAATGTTTAGGTGGAATCGCTTTTCTATTAGTTTAAATCCATTACTCCATGTCCCAGTCTCTGGAGTAACAGAGAACAAGCTAGTTCACTCATCAACATGACATCCCTTCAAATATTTAAACACGGCTATCATGTCTCCCCTCAACCTTCTCTTCTCCAAATACACAAAGAGAGCAATCATGCCCCCGCTCAACTTCTCCTGACTGAACATTCCCAAGTCTCTCAGCCTTTCCTCGTAGGCCCCTGATCAATCCCATCGCTCTGCTCTGCACCTGCTCCATTCTGTCCACATCCGTTTTGAACTGAGGCCTTCAGAACTGCACACAGTACTCCAGGTGTGGCCTGACCAATACAGTGTACAGCGGAACGATGACATGTTGCGATTTGGCTGTTATGCCTCTGTTGATACCCTCCAAGATCACATTGGCTTTTTTTGCTGCTGCATCACACTGGCTGCTCATATTTAGCGTACAGTCCATCCGTACCCCAAGATCTTGTTTGCACAGACTGCTACTCATAAGTGTTTCCCCCAGCCAGTATGCGTGCATTTTTGTTACCCAGATGGAGAACTCTGCATGTATCCTTGTTGAATTACATCTTGCTCTGATCTGCCCGCTTCTCCAGTGTGTTCAGATTTGTAAATTTAATGAGTAATTTCTCCACCTCATCATCTAGATCTTGTATAAAACATATTGAAAAGTACCAGGCCCAGAATCAAGCCCTGAGGCACCCTACTGGATCAGTCATTCAGATGAAATGCCATTGACTACTACTTTTTTGGTGCAGTTCTCCAACCAGTTCCCTATCCACCTAACTATCTTAAAGTCCTAGAATTCTGCCCTCATATACTTACGCATGGTGTCTTCTGTGGTGCTGAATTTCATTCTCTGATAAAATGTCCTCTTCTGCATTATCTGTAAGAGGTTCATATAAAAAAAATGAAATAAACGAAACCACTCCTATGAAAGCCTTTATTCTAATATATGTTGTACCTTTTATACTAAAATATTATTGAACCGTTGTATCAAAAGCTGTTGGGGAGTGTTCAGAATATCCACAGGGAGGCAGTGAAGTCTTCAGATGAAAATCACTGATGCAGAGAGCCAAATTTGCCTGTGTCCCATGGCCAGTTTAGAAACCAGATTAAAATAGAGAAAATAACTTGGTCTGCATTCACTTTGCAAAAAGGTTAACTCTGTTATAACTCCAGATTACTTCCCCTTCTAATGAGAAAGCTTTGTTCCACCAGGTGGAATCAGAGCCAGTGTGGTATAGTGGTTAAGAGAGAGAGACTCTAAACTGGAGAACCAGATTTGTATCCCCACTCCTCTACTGGAGCGACAAACTTTAATCTGGTGAACTGAGTTGGTTTTCCCACTCCTACATATGAAGCCTGCTGGGTGACCTTGGGCTAGTCACCGTTCTCTCAGAACTTTCAGCCCACCTACTTCACATGGTGTCTGTTGTGGGGAGGAGAGGGAAGGTGATTATAAGTCAGTTTGATTCTCCTTCAAAGATAAAGTTGGCATATAAAAACCAACTCTTCTTCTTCTTCAGGTAACAGGAAAGTTGGCGAGAATGATAGAGAACGATGTGGAGTATCTTTCGAAACAACCAGCCATGAAGTGGAGGAAGAGCCTTCTGGGAATCAAGAAGAGTCAAGGAGGCAGCAGAAAAACAAAGGGGAGAAGTCAGGGGGTCAGTCTTTAGTTTCCCAGGCCAGTAGCTTGCTCAGAAAGCCAGCACAAGAAACGAATCACAAGGGAAAGAGGAGGAATGAACCTTCTGAAAGTGGAGAAATATTGAGATGCGAATCCAACTTTTCTTCCCATCAGAGGATCCATACAGGGTATGAAACTTATAAATGTTCTGAATGTGGTAAGGGGTTCAGTAGGCTCGTCAGCCTCACTTCTCATAAGAGAATCCATATGAGGGAGGAACCATCTGAGAGCTCCGAGTGTGAAAACAGTTTTGGTCTGAGTGAAAACCTTACTTCCCATCAAAGAACCCACACAGGCCAAAAACCATGCCGAAGCTCAGAGTGCAGGAAAAGGTTCAGGGGTAACACAACATCTACTTTGCATCAGAAAATCCATTCAGAAGAAAAACAATATAAATGCTTGGAATGTGGAAAGCTCTTTTGCCGGCGAGCACACTTCACTGAGCATCAGAGAATCCACACAAAAGAGAAACCATATAAATGCTTGGAGTGTGGAAAGAACTTCACTCACAAACGAGGACTCACTTCCCATCAGAGAACCCACACAAAGGAGAAGCCGTATGTGTGCTTGAAGTGTGGGAAAACCTTCCGTTGGAGGCCAGCCCTCACTTACCATCAGAGAATCCACACAAAGGAGAAGCCATATGTGTGCTTGAAGTGTGGGAAAACCTTCCGTTCGAGCTCATGCCTCACTTCACATATGAGTAGCCACACAAAGGAGAAGCCGTATGTGTGTTTGAAGTGTGGGAAAACCTTCCGTTTGAGCTTATCCCTCACTTATCACCTGAGAATACACTCAGGGGAGAAACCGTACCAGTGCACGGTATGTGGGAAATGCTTTAGTCAGAGTGCACACCTTAGTTCCCACCGAAGAATCCATTCTGGAGAGAAACCCTATCAATGCCAGGAGTGTGGAAAAGGCTTCAGTCAGAGTTCACACCTGAACATACACCTAAGAATCCACACAGGAGAGAAGCCGTATAAATGCTTAGAATGTGGGAAGAGTTTCACTTGCAATCATTACCTTAAAACACATGAACGAATCCACACAGGGGAAAAACCCTATAAATGTCTGGATTGTGGGAGAAGCTTCAATCAGAGCTCAAGCCTTAAAGTACATGAAAGAATCCACACAGGGCAGAAGCCATATAAATGCCTGGATTGTGGGAAAAGTTTCATTCAGAGCTCAACACTTATGCGACATCAAAGAGTCCACACGGGAGAAGCCATATAAATGCCTGGATTGTGGGAAAAGCTTCATTCAGCGCTCAAACCTTAAGCTATATCACAGAGTCCACACAGGGGAGAAGCCGTATAAATGCATGGAATGCGGAAAAGGTTTGGCAGCCATTCACAATTTACATCACACAAGAGAACTCACATGGGATAAATTGTTAAATGCGTTCAGTGTGGAAAGGACTTCACCAGCGGTGCACAGCTTGTGTGTGTGTGTTAAGTGCTGCAAGGTTTCTTCCAACTCATGGCAACCCTATAAATCAATGTCCTCCAAAACATTCCATCAACTGCCTTCTCAGGTCTTGTAACTGAGGGCCCTGGCTTCCTTTATACAATCAATCCATCTCTTGTTGGGGCTTTTGTTTTCCTGCTGCCTTCATCTTTTCCTAGCATTATTGTCTTTTCCATTGACTCCTGTCTTCTCATAATGTGACCAAAGTACGATAGCCTCAAAGTATGATAGTTTAGTCATTATAGCTTCTAGGGTCAGTTTGGGCTTGATTTGATCTATAATGGACTTTTTATTTTTTTGGGCAGTCTATGGTATCCTCCAACACCCTCCACCAACACCACATTTCAAAGGAATCTACTTTTTTCCTATCAGCTTTCTTCATTGTCCTGCTTTCACACCCATACACATGGGGAATACTATGGCATGAATTAACTTGATCTTGGTTGCCAGAGACGCATTCTTACAATTAAGAATCTTTTCTATCTCCTTCATGGTTGCCCTTCCCAGTCCTGATCTCTTTCTGATTACAGGACATAATATCCACGCCAGAGAGGGGGAAAATATAGACCAGGGGTGTCAAACATGTGGCCCGCTGGCCAGATGCGCCCCCTGGAGGGCTTTCCTCCACGCAAGGCAGCCGGCCTCCCCTCCCCCTCCCCTTTCTGGGCTTCCTGGGGCTACTCCGGCCCACGAGCCCAGCTAGCCGCCTTCCGCTGTCCCTTTCTGGGATTCCCAGAAACTTAAGATAGTGCTGTCTCCCCACCGGGAAGCAGTGCGATCTTCATGCCCTCCCCTCCCTAGCCGAGCCCCACATGGAGCTTGGCTGGGGTGGGTGTGGGGGACTGAAGATCGTGCTGTTTCCTGGCTGGGAGGCAGTGCGATCTTCATGCCCTCCCTGCCCCAGACAAGCCCCATGTAGAGCTTGACTGGGGGAGAGGGGGAAACTGAAAATCTTCACTCCCTCCCTGCCCCAGCCAAGCTCCATGTGAAGCTTGACTGGGGGAGGGGAAAACTGTGCTTGTGTGTGTGTGTATGTGAAGTACTGTGAAGTCATTTCCAACTCATGATGACCTTATGAATCAAAACGTCCTATCATTGACCGCCTTGCTCAGGTCTTGCAAATTAAGGGCAGTGGCTTCCTTGATTGAGTCAATCCATCTCTTGTGGGGTCTTCCTCTTTTCCTGCTGCCTTCAACTTTTCCTAGCATGATTGACTTTTCCAGTGACTCATAATGTGTCCAAGTACGACAGCCTCAGTTTAGTCATTTTAGCTTCTTGGGTCAATTCCAACTTGATTGATCTATAACCCACTGATTTGTTTTTTGACAGTCCACGGTATTCATAACACTCTCCTCCAACACCCTAAATATGTATTTCCTAAATATGTATTTCTATTTCCCTGCCTACATTGCATTGCTCAAATTATGCAGGAAGATGACCAACTTCCTGCTCACCAAGCGTAAACCTCAGCAGCTGGAGCTTCAGGGCAACTTTTGAGGGTCAGGACTAAGTGAGAAAGATGCTGATCTCCTATCCTCAAACCTCAGCAATCTTGCACTGCTGCTCTGTAGGCAGAAAAACTTCCCAAATGTTAATTCATGCAATTCCTAAAACAAACAAGAGGATGTACTAAAAGGAATGACAAGATTGGCCATTGGAAACAATGGGAAAGGCTTGCAGGCTCACTGGAGATAATGAGAACCCGGAATGCCAGTTGACTTGCATGGGCTCCATTGAAATACATTACAGCCCAAAAAAGATGCAAAGAAAATGCGGAATGGATTTTCCATTAAAGTCTCTGGGCCCAAATAGACTACTCTGGGACTGGAATGATAGGTCACAGAATGGAATGACAACCTCTCGATATCAGAAATGTTCTGAGACTGGAATGACAGGTTGCAGAGTGGAATGACAGCCCCTGGTAGTAGCAGAAGTGTTCAGGAATGAAATGACCGCCCCCAATTGGAATGACAGCCCCTGAGAGTAGCAGAAGTGTTCTGGGACTGGAATGGCAGACCCAGAATGCTTCTGCTACTCCCAGGGGCTGTCACTCCATTCTGCAACACGTCATTCCAGTCTCAGAGCACAAATTCTGTTCCCAGGCAGCCACCCCTCCACCCCCCCGCAGTCCAGAACAAATTTTATACCAGGGACCAGAGATATAAACTGTATAGAACACACAGGCAAAGCCAATTAATCATTTTATTTTTTTACTTAAAATACAAACATGCTTAAAACAATGACAAAAATAATATCATTAATTGACTTTGCCTGTGTCTTCTATGAAGTTCGTATCTCTGGTACCTGGCATTACATTTTATGGTATTTATTTATTTGGTACACATGGCCTGGCTCAACCTATTGATATTTATGCCATATCCGTCCCTCATAACAAATGAGTTTGACACCCCTGATATAGATGCAGGGACTGTGGAAAAAGATTCAGATGGAGATGCCATTTTAGATCCCATCAAAGAATGCATGAAGGGGAGATATCATAGAAATGATCACACTAAGAATTTTTTTTAATACAACAAGCTTTACAGATGGCGAAGAATTCACAGAGTCCCCCAAATGATTTAATGATTAATTAGGAAATAACTTTTTTTCCAGTGAGCCCCCAACTTTAGTAAACATCAGGGAACCTGCTAATGGAGAAGCGCTTCAGACATCTGTGGTAAACCTGACGATCCTTAGTTGTCCTGAGCCTGCAGAAGAGGAAGAAGGGGGAGTTAAAACTCTGTGGGTTTTTCTCTCTAGACTTCCAGCCCTGGCTATTTTTCCTGCCTTCCTCACAAAGCCCATCATGCCCATATTTACGGAGTGTTTTAAACTGGGTTGCTGCCACTGTTTGCATTCTCTCACTACCGCCAGAGAACTGTAATTCCAGCAACCTCTGAGCATGCTCCAACATGATCTGGCAGTCTTCAAGCAGCGGCTGGACGAACACCTGTCAGCGATGCTCTAGGCTGATCCTGCATTGAACAGGGGGGTTGGACGAGATGGCCTGTATGGCCCCTTCCAACTTTATGATGAATAATCCTAAATGGCACTTCTTTCTCTTCATGGGTTTAGCTGATAACCCCATACGACAATAATAGCCCCAAATAGCCCCAATGATTTATTTCCTTCTGAATGAACCTGTAGATGGGAAACCCACCCAAAGGGCTGCAGATTCACTCTTCCATGCCAAGCTTTGCCCAGAATTGTATCCTTTACTCCCAGTGATTGCAATAATTGTTCACTGGCCTCCTAACAGTCAGCAGAAACATCCTGGCACATCTTTGGACCGTTCTCTGTAGGCAAAGTTGACAACAATTTCCAAGCCTTCGTCGTTGAGATCTCCTGTTTGGAAAGCAGAGAAGATCACAAAATATTGTCGAAGGCTTTCACGGTCAGAGTTCATTGGTTCTTGTAGGTTATCTGGGCTGTGTAACCGTGGTCTTGGAATTTTCTTTCCTGACGTTTCGTCAGCAACTGTGGCAGGCATCTTCAGAGTAGTAACACTGAAGGACAGTGTCTCTCAGTGTCAAGGGTGTAGGAAGAGTAATATATAGTCAGAAAGGGGTTGGGTTTGAGCTGAGTACTGTCCTGCAAAAATAATGTGCTAATCATTGTCCTGTAAGTATGCCTGCCACAGTTGCTGGCGAAACGTCAGGAAAGAACCACGGTTACACAGCCCGGATAACCTACAAGAACCAGAGAAGATCCCATTTCCTGCCACAGCTGTCCGAAAATAGCCTGTTATCAAATGGCTGCAAGTTGTCCTCCAGCGATGCTGGTGAGGAGAACGAGAAGCGTGAGTTTTATACCCCACTTTTTCTCTACTTTTAAGGAGTTTCAAAGTGGCTTACAACGGCCTTCCTGTCCTCTCCCCACAACAGACACCTTGTGAGGTTGGCAGGGCAGAGAGAGTTCAGAGAGAACCGTGATTGGCTCAAGGTCACTAGAATAGTTTTACAATTTATTAAACTGGAGGGCCTTATGTGAAAACTTTGAATAAGGTATTGAATAATATCAGGATAAACATTTTTCTCCTTTTTTTAAAATAAATGAATATGTAAAGCCCACATACCCTCTTCCCCCCCATTTTTTGTTGTTGTGTGCAAGTGTGTATTTTGTTTTTCTTTACAATAACTTGATAGTATCATCTTTTATATTGGATATGAGGTTACTATATGGTTCTTTTGTTTGTCTCATTGTAAAGTTGATTTTTTGTTCTGTATGTGTGTATATATAAAATGATTTTTAAACAACTCTCCGAAGTACAGAATACAAGATTTGTATAGCTAAGCATGCAGGTGTAACAGAGAACAGAACCTTGCAAAGGATAAGGACTTTGAATTAAGTAATCAGTTCTTGCTTGATACAACTTTTATGGTGAGCAAAGTTCAACTTTTCCAGTCTAGCAAATGCCAGAGACTTCCAGTGTGGTCCTCTTGCTTAAATGAACAAACTGGACATCGCAGAAACCAGGACTCAGCTTGCAAAAGACAGCCCTTCTACGAGGTAATAAGAGCCCTGGAAATCTTGTGCTAGGAAACCGACTCTCCCTCTGTCAACTTCCATTGATAATAACCCACAGCTGGCGATAGGATAACCCCTTTTTAGTGACCAAACAAGTTACAAAATAGTTAACAAACTTGTAGAATATCAGGCAGGTGTCATTATTATATGAAACTAGCAAAGGTGGGAGTTTTTTTTTTTTTTAAGCAATGTGGGATATGTCATTGTAATTTCAGGAATAAAGCAAGTCCGTAATAGGGTTGCCGGCTCTGGGTTGGGAAATACCTGGAGATTTTGGGGGGTGGATCCTAGGGAGGCGAGGGACTTCAGTTGGTATAATGTCACCTTCCAAAGCAGCCGTGTTCTCCAAGGAAACCGATCTCCAGAGGCGGATCTACTGTGAAGCTTAAGCTTCAGGGTCCCTAATCCCGGAGGGGCCCCCTGAAGCAACTTTTTTAATGAGTGAATTTCTCAACAAAATTGAGTTTTTAAAGTGATAGAATCATAAGCCAATGGGTTGAAGTACTTATTATTGACTTTAGAATATGCTCTAATACCCATTTCATATGGCCTCAAAATGTCCCTATCATTGGTCAAATTGCACAATTTTCTCAGGGGCTTGCTTTGCTCGACCCCCAGCTGTAAGGGCTCACTGAGCTCACCAGAATCTATTCACAGCCTACATTTTGGCAGCTGGATTGTCAGATCCTTTGTTGGTGCATGGCTTAATAGTTCTGTCGTTTTATTTCATCACTGTATGGCCCACTTTCAAGGACTCCACCCCACCGCCCTGTTCGCCACCATTTTGGCCTCAGGGTCCTCGCAAGGGCAGCACGGACCTTTGGACCTTGTTGGATGTTGGTTGCCGGTTGTGAAGGGCCCCCCATAATAGTTCAAGCTTCAGGCCCACAAAAATGTAGGTCCACCACTGCCTATCTCTGTCACCTGGAGCCCAGTTGTAATTCTGGGAGATCTCCAGCCCTACTAGCAAGCCCCCAAAAAACAACAAAGTTCTCCCCAGTCTCCCCTCTTGCATCTCCCCTTTCCCCCTCCTTTTATTGCAACTCCCTTCCTGCCCAAATGCATTTTAAGCTCATCAGGTTTTTGCAGCTGCAGGGGGGTGGAGAGAGGGCTGCTCTTGCTGCTGCTGGCCTGCGTGGGAAAATCCCCGGCTCCTTTCCCACGGGGGGGGGGGCGAGGCAGGAAGGTCTCCGCGGCTCCTGATTGGCTCCCTTTGCAGGAAGGCCGCTTCCCAGCCCAGGGGAAAGCCCTGCTGGGCCAGAGCTTTTGAGTTAGGTGCTCTGATGGTTAAAACAGGCAAGCTCAAAGTGCCTAGAGAGGAAGGAAACTGGGGGCGAGGGGGGTGTTAATTGCAGGCCCCCCTTCCTGTTCCAGCCCCTTTCTCATTCTGCAGGTACCTGGGAACGGGAGCTGTGGAGGTTGCAGTTAGAAAGCCTGTTTGGAGACACCACAGAGTTTTAAGGTGCAATTGGGGTGGGTGGGGGTGGTCTTTCTTGGGGAGGAGAGATTAAAGCGAGAGAGAGAGAGATGGAAATGGGGCGGTGGAGGATGCCAGTCGAGTGCAATCTGATGAAAAACTGCCTGGCACGTGTGTTTGCATAATATAGCTTTGTTTGGAAAATTAAGTGAGCAGATTAGATTAGCAGTAAATCAAACGAGTGCAAATCTGTTTTTAATGGTGTTTGAAATCTGTATATATTTTCTGGGTAGTCTACAATAAACCTTTCCCCCATTCTTTATTTAGTCCCAGGAATTTAGGAAAAGAGGTGACTTCATATATCAATAATGTGTTTGCAGCTGCAAATAACTGACTGTTTTACGTATTAGTAACTGCAAACATTTGAATTTCTTTTTTCTTATTTTTTTTTAATTGTGATCTGTCTTTTTTTGATGTTTCCTTCTTTTGTTGCATTTTGTTAATGTATGGTTATGTGTAGCGGTTGTGAGACTTATTATTTTCATTTTCACTGGGACCAAAGACAAATTACAAGCATGATAAAAAAAAAATTCCCCAATCAATCAGTAAATGGATTACAGCGTTCAATGGTGTCAGGAAATCATTGAACACATTACAAGATATGATAATGTTTGAATTTAAAAACAAAGATTCCTAGTAAAAGTTATAAATTAATCTTGTATATGATTTTATGTCATAGTATGGAAGCGTTGTAAGCCACCCTGAGCCCGGCTTTGGCCGGAAAAAGGCGGAGTGTAAATCTAATAAAATAAAAAATAAAAAACTTGCAGCTATGAATAATAACATAAGTTATATGAAGTTGCTCTGGACAGGAGGGTATGGTGACAGACCCCCTTGTCCCAAGGGGAGTTATTCCCTTCCCATCCACACTGGGGGCCAGAAAGAAAAGGTTTTATCTCAAAAGGGCTATGGATCTTGTTTCTTCAGGGAATGAATGGCAAAGCTTGCTCTTGGGGGAGTGCGTGTAAGAAGAATGGAAAGGATTGCTCCATGCAAAAGGAGCCTGAGGACATAGTGGGGCTCTTGTCCATTCTATTGCTGTGCAGATGAGGGGAATTTTGGCAGGTGCTGCTTCTCTTCATCCTCTGGGATCCAGCCAAAACGTCTACGCAAGGAATACAAGATCTGAGCTACCCCCTCCTCCAAATCCTGTTCTACTTGTCAGATCACGAGGAAACATTTGCTGTGTCTCCTGGCAAGCTTAAGAAAAAACCCTGAAATAGAACCTCCATGTTCCAAGGCGGTTTACTTAAAATGTTTTAGGTGATGAGTGGAGGAGGTGGTCAGGTTTCCCCTGTAGATGTCTGCATAGCCACTGTTAGAAATGGGAGGCTGGACTGAATGGTCTGATCCAGAAGAGGCCTCTTTTTCTCTTCTAGAAACATGCTTTGCTTTAAATCACACTGTCCTTGTTGTGTCCCTCCTCCAGGGTGATCTGCTCTCTGGCAGGTAGGGAAAGATACGGCCCCCATATACCCATCTCTTCTTTGGACAGAGACCCAGTGAGGGGAAACATGTCTGAGGGAGCCAAATACTGAACTGTTTTGGAATTCATCAGCTGAAGGGGGCTGACTGACTTTGGGCCAGTTGTGCCCTGTCGGTCTGGCCCACCTCCCAGGGTTGTTGTGAGGACAGAATGGAGGACGAGAGAACAATATCAGCCCCTTTGGGTCCCTGTTGAGGAAAAATGCAAAGTGTGAACAAATAAAGATAATTTTGTCTCCCTCACAGGACTCTGAAGAGCTTCAGAGCCAGGTTCCAGATTATCTCTTCTTTGGGGCAGAGCAGAAACTCTTAAGATGCAGCCAGCTCAGGTAAGGGATGAATATCAGGAACAGTTTGGTGCTTCCTTTGATTGCAGGGCTGAAAGGGAACCATTTCTGGATGTTTTGTAATTTGCAGCCTTCTTCTCTTGGTAAGTTGCATTAGATTTCTCCATAGAGAAAAGGGGCCAAAAATGCTGAAATAAATTTATAAAATTAGTTTTCACGGCTTTCTGATAACAGCAAGGTAACGCAGCAGCCTGTACAGGAGGCCGTGCAGTTCATTGATCTTCTCCCACGAATCAAAAGGCGGGATGCCCATACACTGCCCAGGCAGGTTTTATTGTTTTTCTATGGCAGGGATGTCAAACATATGGCCCACGACCGGATCCAGCCCATGAGCAAGCCGAGGCAGCTATGCCTCCTCCAGTCCCAATCTGGGCAGATGAGGCATGGCCCAGCCCAACCAAGTGTCATTTATGTCATATCCGGCCATTGTAACATATGAGTTTGAAACCCCCGTTCTATGGTGTGTCAAGTATTCTCTAAAGGTAGAACTCCCCCCTTGGGGTACCAAGAACTTTCCATGAAGGATCTAGAGGAGGAGGGTCAGTGGCTCGGTGGTAGAGCGCCTGCTTGGCATGCAGAAGGCCCCTTCATCTAAAGATAATAAAAGGATCAGGTAAGAGGTAATGTGAAAAGACTCTTCCTGGGACCCTGGAGAGCCACTGCCAGTCAGAGCTGACAATACTGGCTTTGATGGACCAACAGTCACTGCGTTTAAAATGGTGTTACTGCTTGCGAGGACCCTTCAAGGGCCTGATTCAGTAGACAGCATTTTCAGGTATTCCTCTTTCAATATCCACAGTTGCTTGAGGAGAGGCTGTGGCTCAGAGGTGGAGCATCTGCTTGGCATCCAGAAGGTCCAAGTTTCAATTCCGGGCGTGCATTTCTGGAGAGCTGCAGCTGGTTTGATCAGACAGTAATGACCTTGATAGACCAACGGTCTGATTCAGAATAAGGCTGCTTCACGTTAGTTTGTTTTCAGATGGTGAGCAAAAGCATGTTTGAGCAGGATTATTTGTGAGAAAGAAGTGTCTTCTTTTTTCCAGCATCTGGTTTCCTTTGAGGAGGTGGCTGTGCGTTTCACCGAGGCTGAGTGGGCACTGCTGAATCCCGACCAGAGAGCTTTGTATAGGGAAGTCATGGTGGAGAATTACGAGAACGTGGCCTCTCTGGGTAAGGGATCCCTTTTATCGTGATTTGGTAGATGTGGAAGGTGTGATTTTTTTGGCCCCATTGCTACTTTGATTATTTATGCTATTTATATCAGTAGATATCAGTAGATAAATGACAGTAGCAGGGGTGATTAGATTAGGTGTGATATGCAGAGGGGTAGCAGGCATGGAGAAATCAGCACTGGTAATGAGGAATCCACGGGAATGAGCTATTTATAGTCCACATTCTCACTGAAACTCAAGGAAGATTAGAGAGTGTCAGTCAGTTCAATCAATAGGGTGAAGAGACAGCTAACAAACAACGCTCTAGGGCTTGGACGGAAGGTCACCAAGGAGAAGACTGAGGTTGCTGTGCAGAGGAAGGCAATGGCAAACCACCTCTGCTCATCTGTTGGCTTGACAACCCCACGGTCTTGGGCTTGCCATGAGCTGGTTGCAACTTAATGGCACAAAATTATTATTATTATTATTTATAGGACTCATTTAGCAGAAATCTGAAACAAGTCTTGAGTATTAAATATGACATGTTAGGCAATGCAAGAAATGGTATTACGTCTGTAGAAATGTAATGCAGTGACAGCAAGATAACAAATAGCAACAAGTAGCTTGTATTAGTAGCGATGTCCATTCCCTGACCTGGTTAGGCCAGGTCAGCTCAGTCTCGTCAGGTCTTGGAAGCTAAGTAGGGTTGACCCTCTTGGGTACTTGGGTACTTTAAATTGTGATCTGACCTTTTTAGATGTTTCCTTCTTTTGTTGCATTTTGTTAATGTATGGTTATGTGTATCTGTTGTGTGACTTATTATTTTCGTTTTCTCTGGGACCAAAGACAAATTACAAGCATGACAAAAAAAAAAATTCCCCAATCAATCAGTAAATGGATTAAAGCATTCAATGGTGTCAGGAAATGATGGAACAAATTACAAATTATGATAATGTTTGAATCTAAAAACAAAGATTCCTAGTAAAAGTTATACCGTATTTTTCGCTCCATAAGATGGACTTTTTTCCTCCTCAAAAGGGAGGGGAAATGTCTGTGCGTCTTATAAAGTGAATGCTGGCTGGCCAGGTGCGTGTCGGGACGGCGCGAGCCGGCGTTCCCCGCCCCGACGGCCAGCTGGGAGGCAGACGGGGCTGCACAGAGCCGGCTGGGCGCGTGCGCGTCCAGACGGCACGAGCTGGCGTTCCCCACCCCGACGGCCGGCTGGGAGGCGGACGGGGCACACAGAGCCGGCTGGGCGTGTGCGCTTCTGGATGGCGCGAGCCGGCATTCCCCGCCCCGATGGCCGGCTGGGAGGCGGGCGGGGCGCACAGAGCCGGCTGGGCGCGTGCGCCGGCTCGCACCGTCCCGACGCTCACACGCCCAGCCGGCATTCACTCCATAAGACAAGTTTTAGAGGAGGAAAACAAGATTTTTTCTTGTTTTCCTCCTCTAAAAACTAGGAGCGTCTTATGATCAGGTGCGTCCTATGGAGCGAAAAATACGGTAAATTTAACTTGTATATGATTTTACGGCATTGTAAGCCACCCTGAGCCAGAGTGTTAATCTAATAAAATAAAAATCATGCAGCTATGAATAATAACATAAGTTATATGAAGTTGTTCTGGACAGGAGGGTATGGCGACAGACTGCCCCCATATAACCATCTCTTCTTTGGACGGAGACCCAGTGATGGGAAACATGTCTGAGGGAGCCAAATACTGAACTGTTTTGGCATTCATCAGCTAAAGGGGGCTGACTGACTTTGGGCCAGTTGTGCCCTGTCAGTCTGGCCCACCTCCCAGGGTTGTTGTGAGGACGAGAGAACAATATCAGCCACTTTGGGTCCCTGTTGGGGAAAAATGCAAAGTGTAAACAAATAAAGATAAATTTGTCTCCCTCACAGGATGTAGAAGAGCTCCAGAGCCAGGTTCCAGATCATCTCTTCTTTGGGGCAGAGTGGAAACACTTAAGATGCAGCCAGCTCAGGTAAGGGATGAAGATCAGGAACAGCTTGGTGCTTCCTTTGAATGCAGGGCTGGAAGGGAACCATTCTTGGGTATTTTGTAATTTGCAGCCTTCTTCTCTTGGTAAGTTGCATTTGATTTCTCCATAGAGAAAAGCGGCCTAAAAATGCTTAAATAAATTTGTAAATTTATAAAATTAATTTTCACGGCTTTCTGATAACCCACGGCCGGATCCAGCCCATGAGCAAGCCGAGGCAGCTACGCCTCCTCCACTCCCGATCTGGGCAGATGAGGCATGCCCCGGCCCAACCAAGTGTCATTTATGTCATATTCGGCCATTGTAACAAATGAGTTTGACTAGCCTGTTCTACGGTGTGTCAAGTATTCTCTAAAGGTAGAACTCCCCCCTTGGGGTACCAAGAACTTTCCATGAAGGATCTAGAGGAGGAAGGTCAGTGGCTCGGTGGTAGATCGCCTGCTTGGCATGCAGAAGGTCCCTCATCTAAAGATAATAAAAGGATCAGGTAAGAGGTGATGTGAAAGGACTCTTCCTGGGACCCTGGAGAGCCACTGCCAGTCAGAGCTGACAATACTGACTTTGATGGACCAACAGTCACTGCGTTTAAAATGGTGTTACTGCTTGCAAGGACCCTGCAAGGGTCTGACTCAGTAGAGAGCATTTTCAGGTATTCCTCTTTCAATATCCACAGTTGCTTGAGGAGGGGCTGTGGCTCAGTGGTGGAGCATCTGCTTGGCATCCAGAAAGTCCCTGGTTCAATTCCCGGCGTGCATTTCTGGAGAGCTGCAGCTGGTTTGATCAGACAGTAATGACCTTGATAGACCAACGGTCTGATTCAGTATAAGGCTGCTTCGCATGTGTTTGTTTTCAGATGGTGAGCAAAAGCTTGTTTGAGCAGGATTCTTTGTGAGGAAGAAGTGTCTTCTTTTTTCCAGCGTCCGGTTTCTTTTGAGGAGGTGGCTGTGCGTTTCACCAAGGCTGAGTGGGCGCTGCTGAATCCCGACCAGAGAGCTTTGTATAGGGAAGTCATGGTGGAGAATTATGAGAACGTGGCCTCTCTAGGTGAGGAGCCCTTTTATTGTGATTGGGTAGATGTGGAAGGTGTGATTTTTTTGCCCCCATTGCTACTTTGATTATTTATGCTATTTATATCAGTAGAAAAGAGCAAGAGTCCAGTAAAGATTTGATAAAATTTCTTAAAGGCTTAAACAAAAGACTTAGCCCCTTAAAGACTTAACCGTAAAGACCTAACAAAATTTCGGACGGGGTATGAGCTTTCGAGAATTACAGCTCACCTCTTCAGATACAGCTAGAATATGAGTCCGTCTGTCTTTAAGTAGGGAAGAGTGAATTCAGACACCCAATGGCAATAGCATATAAATGTCAGTAGCAGGTAAATGACATGAGCAGGGGTGATTGGATTAGGTGTGATATGCAGAGGGGTAGCAGGCATGGAAAAGTCAGCTTTTCTAATGAGGAATCCCCGGGAATGAGCTATTTATAGTCCACATTCTCACTGAAACTCAAGGAAGATTAGAGAGTGTCAGTCAGTTCAATCAATAGGGTGAAGAGACAGCTAATAAACAACGTTCTAGGACTTGGACAGAAGGTCACCAAGGAGAAGACTGAGGTTGCTGTGTAGAGGAAGGCAATGGCAAACCACCTCTGCTCATCTCTTGGCTTGACAACCCCACGGTCTTGGGCTAGCCATGAGCTGATTGCAACTTAATGGGACAAAATTATTGTTATTATTTATAGGACTCATTTAGCAGAAATCTGAAACAAGTTTGAGTATTAAATATGACATGTTAGGCAATGCAGGATATGGTATTACGTTTGTAGAAATGTAATGCAGTGACAGCAAGAGAAAAAATAGCAACAAGTAGCTTGTATTAGTAGTGATGTCCATTCCCTGACCTGGATAGGCCAGGTTAGCTCAGTCTTGTCAGGTCTTGGAAGCTAAGTAGGTTTGACCCTGGTGAGTACTTGGATGGGAGGCCATTCTTCTACATGGGGGGGGGGCAGGGAATGGCGAACCACCTCTGGACATCTCTTGCCTTGAAAACCCTACTGGGTTGTCATAAGTCGGCTGTGACTTGATGGCACTTCCCACCTCCACCAGTATTGTCCACCGCCCTGTTCCGTCTGTTGAAATGCGTTCCAGAATTGTTCTGTTACAACATAGCCTTATTTCTGTATAAAAATGTCCTCCCATCTGCTGTGGAAGTGGGTGTCCCTGGACATACGTGGTCAGCCATGAAGTTTTCAGCCTGACTAATAGCATTTGTTGAATCCCAAACTCCCATTTTAACAGACCTGACAATTGTGCATCCCCTTGAAATGGATGATGAATGTAATTGCCGTCTTTACAGTGTATCGGTTAGAACTGGCAATTGTATGTTTAGCCTGAAGAGGAGAAGACTGAGAGGTGATATGATAACCATCTTCAAGTACTTGAAGAGCTGTCACATAGGGGATGGTGCCAAGTTGTTTTCTGTTGCCCCAGAAGGTCAGACCAGAACCAGCAGGTTGAAATTAAATGAAAAGAGTTTCCGTCTAGACATTAGGAAGAATTTTCGAACAGTTAGAGCAGTTCCTTAGTGGAACAGGCTTCCTTAGGATGTGGTGGGCTCTCTTTCCATGGAGGTTTTTAAGAAGAGATTAGATGGCCATCTGTCAGCAATGCCGATTCTATGACCTTAGGCAGATGATGAGAGGGAAGGCAACTTGGCCATCTTCTGGGCATGGAGTAAGGATCACTGTGTGTGTGTGGGGGGGAAGTGGTTGTGAATTTCCTGCATTGTGCAGGGGGTTGGACGAGATGACCCTGGTGGTCCCTTCCAACTCTATGATTCCATGACTGATAGTAATGTCACACTGCGTCATTCTCCTCCCTCTCCAATCCCTTTAATGGGTAAGCGGTCTAAGGGCTGGGCCCTATGGGTAAGGATTTTGTGGATCCTAAATATCCTTCCTCATCCCAATAAGGTGAGAAAGGACTAGCAGTATATCAGTAGTCAGCAGTTAGTATATTAATAGTCATATTTACGGGGTGCAGTTACCCCCTCTAGCAGTAGACATGTCCGGTGCCACACTGGACTGCCTTTATTCTAGGCTGGGAGCTACGGAGGCCTTATCTGGTTAATAGTTATTTTCTGAATGTAGCTAGATAATTCCCCCATCCTTGACTGGGCATTGATTAGGGCTACCTCCGTGCAAATGTTTTGTGCAGCTTTGGCTTCCAAATCCGACAGTGTCCTCTAATCGCCCATTTTTCCAGGTTTCCTCCATCTTTGTCCCAATTTTTCCAGAGACTCTGCCTACATCAGTCCCATTTTTCTTCCATCAGCCCTATGTGGCAGCCCTATGTGGCTCAGAGCAGCTTACAACATTTGACATATATAATTTAAACTATAATTTAATATATAATTTAAACTAAAAAATTAGTTAAAATGGGATTCCTAACTGGCATGTCTAGCCGAGTTTCATGAACAGTAGCCCTACTTGAAGATGGAGTCTTTTAGGAGTCTGTGGCAATTTCTGTTACATCCTCACATGTTGGTGTTAAGAGCTGTGGGTGTTGAGAGCCATGTTGGTGACTAGAGCCAGTGTGGTGTAGTAGTTAAGATCCATGTTGGTGTCGAGAGCCAGTGTGGTGTAGTGGTTAAGAGCGGTGGACTCTAATGGGGAGAACCAAGTTTGATTCCCTGCTCCTCCACGTGAAGCCTGCTGGGTGACCTTGGGCCAGTCACAGTTCCCTCAGAACTCTCTCAGCCCCACCACCCTCACAAGGTGCCTGTTGTGGGGGAAGAGAGAAGGCGATTGTAAGGTGCTTTAAAAAAAATTATAATTTTTATTGTAAATATAGGTTAAAGGAAAGGAAAAAGAGGGAGGGGTAAAAGCATTCCGTCAGCAATAGACAAACATTTTTGTTGCTCTAATATATTCAGAAACATTTTACATTTTCATACAGCAATAGACGAACATTCTTATTGGTTAAGTATATTCAAAAAACATTTTACATTTTCATATAACTGATTACGTTGTCTAATATCTTATACTATTGTTATCTATAAGTTGACTGATATATAGGTATGGAATGGCTGCCATTTCTCATTAAACTGTTCCATAAACTCATTGTCTGTTAGATTCATCACAGAAGTCATTCTGGCCATATTTACATATTCCAGCCTCTTGTCTTTCCATTCTTCAATGCCAGGTATAGACGTTTGTTTCCAGGTTCCTGCCAAAACAACTCTCGCAGCCATTGTAGCATATTTAAACAGATCTTTAAATCTCGTAGGTAGATCAGATGGTGTTATGCTTAGTAAAAAGTATCTTGGGTCTAGATTTATTTTTGATTTAAGCATATTTTGTATTTCAACTTGAATCTTCTTCCAGTACATTTGCAACTTCGGACAAGTCCACCAGACATGAAAGTCAGAACCATCTGTCACACAGCATTTCCAGCACACCCCTTTTTTTCCTTCGAGCGGGACATCTGAGAGATCATGTTGGGCATCATGTACCATCTATAGAACGTCTTATACCAATTTTCTTTTACTTCTTGGCTTGCGGTATATTTCAATTCAAGGGTGCAAAGTTTTTCCCATATTTCCATTGTAACCATCTCACTGAAGTTTTGCATCCATTTGATCATATTTGTCTTGACTTGTTCTGCTTCCGAAGCATACTTCAATAATAATTTATAAAAAATTTCCTAAAAGATGGTCATCACTCTTAGTTATGATTGTCTCAAATTCCATTAACTTTTGCAATGTCCCAGATTTTAGACAATCTTGTTTTGGGTTGGTTCTCAGTTGAAGGTATGTCAGCCAACTCATGTTTTTAAACTTGTCTTGGAGCACTAGTAGACTTTTGATCTCTCCTGTGGAGTCCACCATGTCACGATATGTTAAAAATTGCTCGTTTCTCAGTGCAATGTCTTCGTGATATGCTTCAGTCGGTGACATTATAGATGGCGGCGAGGGGCTTATTCTCTTTTTGTGTCTGTTCCAGACTTCTAAGATCGCTGGCTTAATACTGCAGTCTTCAGGGTTTTTGCCTGGTTGGAGCGGATACTTGGGATTCCATAAAACCTTATGGAAACCTTGTGAGAAACCAGCTCTTTCCAACATGATGTTTCTGTTCTTGGGGTGCTTAATCCAATCTGCAATCCACGTCAAACAGGCAGCATGGTAGTATAGTTTAAAATTCGGTAGCGCTAGTCCACCTGTTTTCTTATCATCTTGTAGGACATTGAATCTGACTCTTGGCTTCTTCCCATTCCAGATAAAATGGTTTATTTGTCCCTGCCAACAGTCTATCGCTTTGTAAGTTATACTTATTGGTAAAAATTGGCATAGGAAGTTTAACCTTGGAAGTACATTCATCTTTATTGTTCATATTCTTTCCATCCAGGAAATATTCATCTTTGTCCATCGGTTCAGGTATTTTTCTATTTCTCCCCAAATTCTTGCATAGTCCATTTTGAAAAGTGTCTTATTTTGTGAAGATATATTGATGCCTAGATACTTAAGGCGCCAGACAAGGATGTCCACTTTCACCACTGTAAGGTGCTTTGAAATTTATGGTAGAGAAAAGCAGGGTATGAAAACCAACTCTTCTTTCCTTCTCTCTCGTCACCTTTTAGAAGGTGAACATAGAAAGGATGAGGTAGGAATGCATGCTTCTTTTGTAGTAACTATTCCCTTTGTTTCCTCCAAAGCAATTCCCAAGCTTGGCCTCATCTCCTGGCTTCAGGAAAGCGAAGCACCATTTTCTCCAGACTCTGAAGATGAGGAGCAGTCGGCAGGTGGGTGCTTAGATATGTGCTGGATTCCTTGGTTGGCTGGGGATGGAGGAGTTTCCATGGAGGGCAGCTGGATGTTTTGAATGGCCACAATCCTTCAAGCTGGGAGCTCATGTACCCAGGGATACTTCCCGCAGTTCCACTGACCTTTCCTTCTTCATAAAAGTTCACATGGGATGGGAAGGCTGAAACAGTCCCGTTCCTCTCAGTGTTAATCTAGATTTTTGGGTCTTGGATCTTGACCTTGATTCCATCCGCCTGGAAGTGTTGATAGGTCTGAGGAAAGATGAGGAGTAGCTGCAGGGTGGGGAGATCTACTGATTGTCAAGGAAATAAACCATTATTACCATAAAGAAGAATATATACACAATGATACACTTTTGCGTAGCAGTGTGTGTGAATAAGATCGTGGGGTACAGGTGGGCTGTAAACTAAATATGAGCAGCCAGTGTGATGCAGCAGCAAAAACGGCTAATCTGATTTTGGAGTGTATCAACAGAAGCATAACATCCAAATCGCAAGATGTTATAGTTCCGCTGTACACTGCATTGGTCAGGTCACACCTGGCGTACTGTGTGCAGTTCTGGGGGCCTCAGTTCAAAAAGGATGTGGACAGAATGGAGCAGATGCAGAGGGAGCGACGAAGATGACTAGAGGCCCGGAGACCAAGCCCTACGAGGAAAGGCTGAGGGACTTGGGAATTTTCACTCTGGAGAAGAGGAAGGTTAAGGGGAGACATGAAAGGCTGTCACTGAGGGCACGGAGCTGTTCTTCTTAGCAGCAGAGGATAGGGCTTGCAATAATTGGTTGAAATTATTTATTTATTCGATTCGATTTCTTGCCCGCCCTCTCCAGCCAAGGCTGGGCTCAGGCCGGGTCACATCATTTACAATACACATCAACCATAAAAATTTAAAACAATAAAATAATTGCATTTCAACTAAAACTAGGCAAATGGAGTGTCACGTGTATGATTATCTGCCTGTTGGACAGAAGTCGTGGGTGTGTGCTCGGTGCAGGGAGCTCCTGGCTCTCAGGAAGTGAGTTTGCTTCCTTGAGGCCAAGGTAGCTCAACTGGATGAGCTGAGGCAGGCAGAGAGAAAGGAGACTAAGGACTCCGGGGATGAAATATTCACATCCCAGTCCCAAGGTGATGGCAACCTGCCAGTCACGGATGATGGAGCCCTTGGGGAAGGAGGCCATGTCACTGAGGTAGGGAATGTGGTACCTTAGAAGGGACCTCTTCCTTGGTGGATGAACAGATATCCTCTCGTACCAAGGATATCCCTCAGAGGGGAGGTGTTTCTATGCTAATGCTAGAAGCCTCCAAGCAAAAATGGGGGAATTAGAGTGCATGGTTTTAAGAGAAAACATAAATATAGTGAGCATTACAGAAACCTGGTGGAGGGGAGAGAACCGGTGGGATACAGTCATCCCTGGTTACAAACTGTATAGAAATGACAGGGAAGGGCGTATTGGAGGGGGTGTTGCTATGTATATCAAGGAAGGCATAGTGTCTAATAAGCTAGAGACCATAAAAAGGGCAGACTCGTCCACAGAATCCTTATGGGTGACGATTCCAGGTCCCAAAGGAGATTTTGTACTGGGAACACTCAGGGTGATCTTGAGATGGAGAATGAAATTAGGGAAGCATGAAGGTAATAAAGTAGTAATAATGGGAGACTTACACTTCCCTCATATTGATTGGATCAATGTATGCTCCAGTCAAGCCAAAGAGATAAAATTTTTAGACATCCTAAATGACTGTGCCCTCGAACAGTTGGTCATAGACCCAACCAGAGGGGAGGCGATCCTGGATTTAATACTCTGTGGTGTTGCAAGTGACTTAGTGCGGGATGTGGATGTAGTTGAGCCAGCTGGTAATAGTGATCACAATGGCATCAAATTTAATTTATATGCAACTGGGAAAGTGGCTGGGAAATCTCACACAATTACCTTTGACTTTAAAAGAGGAAACTTCTCTAAAATGAGAAAACTGGTAAAGAGGAAGTTGAAAGGAACAGTTAGGAGGGTTAAATCTCTTGAAAAGGCTTGGGGGTTACTCAAGTCCACATTAGTAGAGGCTCAGCTAGCTTGTATACTGCAGGTCAGGAAAGGTAATAATAAGTCCAAGAGGTCACCACCCTGGCTAACGGGTAAGGTGAAGGAAGCAATTAGAGAAAAAGAGTCTTCCTTCAGAGAATGGAAGGTTTGCTCAAACGAGGCAAACAAAAGCAAACACAAACTTGCACAAAGGAAATGCAAGCAGATAATTAGTGATGCAAAAAAAGATTTTGAGGGGCATATTGCTAAACACATCAAAACAAACAATAAGAAATTCTTTAAGTATATTAGGAGTAGGAAACCAGCTAGGGAAGCGGCTGGACCACTGGATGGCAATGGAAGTAAAGGAACTATAAGGGAGGATAAAGCGATTGCTGAAAAACTAAATGAATTCTTCTCCTCTGTCTTCACTGTTGACGATAAAGGGCAGATTCCTTCTCCTGAACAGAGATTTTGGAGAGGGGAAAATGAGGAAATGAGGCAAATAGTGGTAACAAGGCAGGAAGTCCTAGAATGTCTGCAGACTAACAAGTCACAGGGACCAGACTGTATTCATCCTAGAGTTCTTCAAGAACTCAAATGGGAAATTGCTGAACTTCTAACAAAGATATGTAATATGTCCCTTCAATCAGCTTCTGTACCAGAGGACTGGAGAATAGCAATGTAACACCCATTTATAAAAAAAGGTTCCAGGGGGGACCGAGGAAATTACAGGCCAGTTAGCTTAACATCTGTTCCGGGTAAATTAGTGGAAAGCATTATTAAAGATAGAATTGTCAAGCATATAGAAGGGCAAGGTCTGCTGGGCAAAACCCAGCATGGCTTCTGTAAGGGTAGGTCCTGCCTCACTAACCTATTGGAGTTTTTTGAAAGCGTCAGTAAGCATGTGGACAGGAATGAGCCTGTGGATATTGTGTATTTGGATTTCCAAAAAGCTTTTGACAAAATCCCCCACCAAAGACTGCTAAGCAAACTTCATAGTCATGGGATAAGAGGACAAGTCCTCTTATGGATTGAGAGCTGGCTGAAAAATAGGAAGCAGAGAGTAGGAATCAATGGTCAGTTCTCCCAATGGCGGGATGTGAGCAGTGGGGTGCCTCAGGGATCTGTGTTGGGACCGGAGCTTTTCAACCTGTTCATCTGTGACCTGGTGTTGGGGTTAAACAGTGAAGTAGCCAAGTTTGCAGATGACACCAAATTATTTAGGGTGGTTAAAACAAAATCGGACTGTGAAGAGCTCCAGAAGGATCTCTGCATACTGGAAGAATGGGCATTAAAATGGCAAATGAAATTCAGTGAGAGTAAGTGTAAAGCGATGCATATTGGGGCAAAAAATCCCAACTTCACATATACACTGATGGGATCTGTGCTGGCAGCGACAGACCAAGAAAGGGATCTTGGGGTGGTAGTGGATAGCTCAATGAAGATGTCAACCCAGTGTGCGGCTTCTGTAAAAAAGGCAAATTCCATGCTGGCCATAATTAGATGAGGAATAGAGAATCAAACTACTGATATCATACTGCCTTTGTACAAATTGATGGTGAGACCACACTTGGAATACTGTGTACAGTTCTGGTCACCACACCTAAAAAAGGATATTACCGAGCTTGAGAAGGTGCAGAAAAGAGCAACCAAAATGATTAGGGGACTAGAGCAACTGTCCTATGGGAAGCAGTTAAGACGCTTAGGGCTGTTTAGCTTGGAAAGAAGGCGGCTGAGGGGAGACACGATAGAGGTCTATAAAATTATGCATGGTTTGGAGAGAGTGGACAGGGAGACGTTTTTCTCCCTCTCCCATAATACTAGAACACAGGGTCATCTGCTAAAGCTGGAGGGTGAGAGATTCAAAACAGATAAAAGGAAGTATTTTTTCACACAACGCATAGTTAAATTGTGGAACTCCCTGCCCCAGGATGTGGTGATGGCTGCCAGCTTGGAGGGCTTTAAGAGGGGAGTGGACATATTCATGGAGAAGAGGGGTATTCATGGCTATTAGTTAGAATGGATACTAGTCATGCTGCATACCTATTCCCTCTAGTATCAGAGGAGCATGCCTATTATTTTGTGTGCAGTGGAGCACAGGCAGGATGGTGTTGCTGCAGTCGTCTTTTTTGGGGGCTTTCTAGAGGCACCTGGTTGGCCACTGTGTGAACAGACAACTGGACTTGATGGGCCTTGGTCTGATCCAGCAGGGCCTTTCTTATGTTCTTATGTTCTTAAATCTCAAGATGGTGCACCAATTTCTACCGATTTGACTGAATAGACAGGCAGGTCACCCCCTCAAATGGATTCTAGCATAAAGTACCGAAAAGGGTGGGGGTAGCAGGGAGCCCAGTGGAAAGGTATTGGCTGGACGTGCGGTGTTACTGAAGTTAAGCCATGATCATTTTGTGACTGGCTCTGACTCCTGTGGCAGCCGTTTTGTTGCTGCGCCCACCATACCATGTCAGGATTCCAAATGTCCCACAGGCTCAAAAAAAATGTAATCAGCATATGGATAAGAGTCACAAAACCCCAGGCAACCTTGCTCCAGGAATTCTGTGTGACTATTAAATAAATGCCACTGATTTAACACAATTTGTACTCCACCTTTTTCCCTTCGTAATAGCCACCAAAGCGGCTATCAAATTTATTTTTATGTTTATTTATTTGTGGTTTATTTATAAAATTAAACCGTATTAAATGAGATTCCATCTTAAAAACCATTAAAATGAGCAAAAACACATTATTAAAACAATTGAAACCAGAGCTCAAATAAGGAAGACTCATTGAGGGAATGTTAAACAAAACCAAAAAGTCTTTACCCCGTCACAGAAGATGGTAATCGGAGGGGGCAGGAGTATCCCTTTAGGAAGGGGGTTTCAGAGTTCTGGTTCCACAATCAAGAAGACCCTTTCCTGGATTGCCACCGCCTCCTCTCAGAAGGCAGGGCACTTGAAACAGAGCCTCTGAAGATGAACATCATAGTCAGGTAGGTTCATAATGCAGTGGGTAGCTATTCAGGTTTGTTGGTCCCAAACCATATAGTAGTGTAAAGATCAGCACCAGCCTCTGTGTAATTCATAGAATCATAGATGTGGAAGGGGCTCTACAGGCTATCTAGCCCAACCCCCTGCTTAATCAGCCTAAAGCATCCCTGACAAGTATATGTCCAGCCTCTGCTTGAAGATGGCCAGAAAGGGGCCCTGCGCCACCTTGCTAGACATCCCATTCCACTGCTGACCCACTCTTATTGTAAAAAAAAGAAGGTTCCTAATATCTTTTTAAAAAAATAATTTTTATTAAATTTTAACAAAACATACAATATAAAAAAAGAAAAAAAATTACAAACAAAGAATTTGAAAATTAAAAAGAAAAAAAAAGAAAAAATCAAAATACAACATCATTAAAAAGAAAAAAGACAAGAAATTATGAAAGGGTAACACAATTAATAATCATTACAATCTTAATTGATCTAAATATCCACTAATACCCTTTCCCACCAAAGAGTGACCCACCACCTTGACTTCCGAAGAAGTGTCTGGGTAGTTTTATTTATCTATTATCTAAAATTAAAATTGTTAATACATTTTTTCTATAACTCACTATATAATATCGTAAAATCCATTTTTGCCATCTTATCCCAATATGAGGTGGCCTTAGACCATGTCTGTTTAAACTCTTCCAAATCTTTTCCATGTAAAAATCCCGTTAATCTTGCCATCCTCATATACAACCACAGTTTCTCTCTCCAGTCAGTTATTGAAGGTTTATTCACTTGTTTCCATACTTTAGCTATCACAATTCTTGCAGCAGCAAAACTATATTGACAAATAATCCTATCCTGATGGGAAATATTTTTCGGTGGAATACCCAGCAAACAAAATGATGGCTTCCTTTTTATTCTACTATTAGTCAAATTATTTGTTTCTTTCAGTATTTTTTTCCAATTTTTTTTAAATTTTTTTGCATGTCCACCATACATACATATATGTTCCTCTATCTTCACCACATTTCCAACATATTCCTTTTTCTTGATTATTCATCTTGGAGATCATGATTGGGGTTATATGCCATCTATAAAACATTTTATACAAATTTTCTCTAATTTCATTGGTTATTGTAAATTTAAATTCCCTCTTCCATAAATTTTCCCATATATCCAAATCAATATTAACTCCTAAATCCTTCATCCATTTAATCATTACTGGTTTGATCCTTTCTTGTTCTAAATTAAGTGTAACTAATAATTTATACCGTCTACCTATCATTCCCTTATCTCCTTTATCTAATATTTTTTCTAACTCGGATTTATTTTTATTAAATCCGAGTTGGTTATCTTGTTTGAATATATCTTGTAGCCTATAATATACAAACCAATCTTTTATATTTAACTCTTCTCTAGTTTTTAGAACCCACTTGTTCTCCTTCCAATCAATAATATTTCTATACACCTCTATGTCTAGGTTTAATTGTATTCCCCGTCTCATGAAAGCCTCCGTTGGGTTAATCCATCCCGGAGTTCTATTTTCTAAAATCTTATATTTTTTCCAAACTAGAAATAATCCCATTCTGATAATATGAATTTTAAAATCCTTATTTACCTTTTCCTTCTCATAACATAAATATGCATGCCATCCAAAACGAAGATTATAGCTTTCCAATTCCAATATTTGACAATTATCCAACTTAATCCATGTCTTTAACCAAAGGAAACAAGAAGCTTCATAGTACGTCTGTAAATCTGGCAATCCTAATCCTCCTGTTTCTCTTATTTGAATCAAATTATTATACGCTATTCTATGTTTTCCTTTTCCCCACAAAAATTTCAATATGTCTTTTTTCCAAATTTTAAAATTTTTGGAACCTTTAATAATCGGTAAATTTTGAAATAAAAAAAGCATCTTAGGTAATACCATCATTTTGATTACCGATATTCTACCCCATAAGGAAAAAGGTAATTTTCCCCAGTTCTTCAAGTCAGTATTTATTTGCTGCCAGATTTTTCCGTAGTTATTTTTAAATAAATTAAAGTTATTCGAAGTTAACCAAATTCCCAAATATTTCACTTTATGCTCAACTTGAAAACCAGTAATTCTCGCCAGTTCTTGCTGCTGCGTAGCTGTAATATTTTTAACCAATATTTTAGTTTTATTTTTATTTATTTTAAAACTTGCAAGTTTACCATAAACCTCAATCATCTTGTTCCATTCAACAATCTGCATAATAGGATTAGTTAAAAAACAAACTAAATCATCTGCATATGCCTTAACCTTATAATGATTTCTCCCTATCTTATAGCCTACAATCTCTACGTTATTTCTAATTTTTCTCATCAATACTTCTAATATAATAATAAACAACAAAGGTGAAAGAGGACAACCTTGCCTGGTGCCCTTTTGAATTTCAAATTGTGAGGATAATTCCCCATTGATCATTAACCTAGCAGTTTGATAAGTATAAACATTTCCAATAACCCTTTGAAATTTTCCCCCAAAATCCATATATTCCAATACTTTTCTCATAAATTTCCAATTTACATTATCAAACGCTTTTTCAGCATCTAAAAATATCATTGCAAAGGGTGTAGTATCGAATTCTCGTATTCTAAAAGATCTAAAACTACTCTGACGTTTTGACTAATCTGTCTTCCTGGAAGGAATCCTGCTTGGTCTTCATGTATAGTCATGTTTAATATCTTCTTTAATCTGTTTGCTAAAATTGTTACAAAAAGTTTATAATCATTATTCAATAGTGATATTGGTCTATAATTTTTAGCTTCCATCAAATCAGAATTTGGTTTTGGGATCAAAGCTATATTTGCTTTTTTCCAAGTGCTTGGAATAGTTCCTCCTTGCAAACAATTATTCATTACCCTCAATAGGTATGGTGAAAGTTGATCTACAAAAACTTTATAATAAAAAGCTGTAAATCCGTCTTCTCCTGGTGCTTTATTTAATTTACTTTTGTTTATAACTGATTTTAATTCTTCTACTGTTATTTCAGCATCTAACATATCTTTATATTCCTGTGATATTTTTTCCCGTTGAAATTGTTGTAAATATCTTTCTATTTCCTTTTCTGAAACCACTTCCTGATTGTAGAGATTTAAATAATAATCTAAAAAAGTTTCTGTAATTTTTTGTTTGTCTAATATAATTTTACCATTCTTTCTTATTCTCACAATTGGCATTTTCTTCTCCTTATGTTTAAGTTGCCAAGCTAACATTTTACCTAGTTTGTTTGAGTGCTCAAATTTTTTTTTGTCTGTTATACATTATTTTTTTTCCATATCTACAGTTTGTCAAAGAGCTCCCCAACCTGTCTCCACCAGTTGGAGGCTGCTTTGGTTTGGTCAAAAGTTTTCCAAAAGACAAAACCTTGAACTCCAGGCTTTCGCCCCAAGTCCAAGGAGTAGCTGCCACCAGCCCTTTCAAAAGATTGAGCTCCAGGGGGAAGATAAGGGCAATCCTCTCCCAACTCACTCCAAAATTGAGTGCAACGCTTACCCTGCAAGGTAGAGGCCTGCCAGGGAAAGATTACACTCCTAAAATGTCTTAGGTTTTTGGTAGGTGGTTTTTACACTCACACAAAGGCACTTCGAATTAGGCTTGGAATCCCAAAATCACAGACACAAGCCATTTAAAGGATAACAATTTATTTATAAGATTCAAGCTGGTTTACAGGAAAGAAATAGTCATGAAGTGTTAAGCAAGAAAATAATAAACTATTTAGCATAACTAGCTAATACATTCAAAAGCCTTTTTGGTTCAAAAGGATTGGCAAAGGTTTCTTGCATCAGGTTTATAGTTACCAAGTTCCAAAGATGCTTCCAGCATTCAAGAGTTTCAAAAGGTTGTCCAAAAGGTTTCTCCAAGCAGGTCAAGTTGACCAGAGTTTCCCCGTAGGGCCAAAATCAAATGGGTTGTGATGCAGCCAGCACAGCCTTCCTGCTGTGCACCCCAAAGCGTGCATAGTTTTCTCAAGGGTTGGTTTGTCCTTATATTCGTTTTCTCAGTGGCATGAGCTCATAGAGGCCAATTGAGAAAACGCAAGCACTTAGCTATTAATTAATCGCTTGGTCAGAATTGCTGACTCACTCAGAGATGTGTTCAGGTGAGGAAGCCTGCAGAACTACCTGCACCTGGACATTGTCATGATGGCTGACCATTTAATTACCATGGCAATGCACGGCCTTGCATTCCAAAAAGGGGAGAGGTTAACTAGCACCAGCTGGGGCTTACTCCCTCCACAGAAGCAGTTTTCAAAAGGAAACTTATTTTTCTGGTCTAAAATCCCAATAACACAAAATTCATAGGCCTCCCAGGCCTGAACCAAAGAAATAACACACTCCAAGAAATTGAGAGGCCTCAACTTCTTGACACAGTTATTAAAATTTCATATTGTTGTTGTAAGCTTTTAATTTTATCTATCTGCTCTTGTTTAAATGATTTACTTTGAGCTTTCCTTAACTGTAATTCTGCCTGTTTGATTTCCTCCAATATTTTTTTCTTTTTCCCTTCACTCTCTCTATACCACCTCGAGTTTTGCTGTATTAATATACCTCTGATTACTGCTTTTCCTGCATCCCAAACAATTTCTTCTGATGTTCCTTTGTCAGCGTTTTCCTGAAAGTAATGTTGTATTTCTATTTTCACCTTGTCTGTTATCTTCTTATTTTTTAATAAATATTCATTCACAATCCAAGGTTTGTTTCTCTTAACTCCCATATTAATTTGAAATAGCAATGCATTATGATCAGAGAGCACTTTGGGTAAAAGTTCTAAGTCTTCTAATTTACCTATAACATCTTTAGATAACCGTAACATATCTATTCTCGAGTAAGAGTTATGCCTTGAAGAGTAAAAAGTATACCCCTTTTTGTTACCATTTTTCAATCTCCATGCATCAAACATTTCCCATTGGTTTGTTAAATTATTAAAAATACCAGGTAATTTGCCTTCAAACTTCCCCTTTTTTTTCATTGTTGATCTATCTAATCGTGGTTCTATTACCCCGTTAAAATCTCCCATCCATATCATGTTTTCAGTCGCGAGCTCAGCCAATATTGATGCTAAATCCCTATAAAATAATTTCTGATTATTATTAGGTGCATATATTCCAACTAGTACTATCTTTTGAAAACCACACGTAATCTCCACCATTAGAATCCATCCATATCTTATATAATATCCTCGGTTCAAATACTAAGGGAACATATATAGCTATTCCATTAATTTTCTTTTCATTACATGAAGTAAATAGCTTACCTAGTTTATTTTGCTCCAACCTTACAACCTCCTTTGCTATCATATGTGTTTCCTGTAGACAAAAAATATTAGCCTTAATTTTTTGTAAATGATAAAATATTTTCCTCCTCTTATTTGGAGAATTTAGACCATTAACATTCCATGATAGAATTTTTATCATTTTAACTGATAATAACCCCCTTTTGTAGAAATTTTCCCCTAGAACTTATAGTACTCCCTCCCCCTCCCTCCTCCCCCCATCCAATCCCCCCATCTCCCTTATTTCATCAAGCTATTTAGTTCATTCAGTATCTTCTTCTTCCGTCAAAGACTTCCCTCCAGAAGCTTCTTCTGCCTTATCTTCTTCTGTAAGTTTCTTTTCAGCCAATTCCTTGGAAAGTTGTTGAGGCGGTTTGCTTAAGTCCCCTTCGTATCTTCGCAGAAACTGTTCAATTTTAGCTGAATCAGTAATTTTGAACCTCTTTGCCTTGAATATGAAGGAAACTCCTTGCGGATATTCCCATCTGTGTTGTATTCCATTGTGTCTAAGCCTTGTTACAAACTCTGCAAAATCTTTTCTTTTCCTCAGCAGTCTTCCCGGAATCTCCTTCATTAACCTCACCGGTGTACCTTCTATTGCCAAAGGATTGTTGTAATGTTTGTTCAGAATCAGATCCCGGTGAGATCTGGAAAAAAATTGTACCAGGCAGTCTCTAGGAACTTTATTTCTAGTTGCAAAAGCAGAGTTGACTCTATAAGCTGTTATTATCATACCTTCCACAATTGTTTCTTCCTCCTGTAAAAAATCAGCCAACACTGTTTTCAGATATTGTTTCAGATCAGAGCCCTCCGAGCGCTCTTTAAGACCACGGATACGAATCATGCTTTCTTTTATTTTTAATTCCAACATTGCAGAATTATCATCTCGTCTTTCGTCCCGTTCTAGATTTGCCTCCAGTGTCAGTTCTAAAGTGTCAACCTTTTTTCTAGTTTCTTTATTTTCTTTGGATTGTTTTTGGAGTTTAGCATCCAACTTGTCTTGCTTTACTGTTAAAGCTGAAATAGAATCCTGTAGCGCTGAGATGGCAGCAGTGTTCTGGTTAAGGCCTTGTTTAACTGAATCCATATCTTGCTTCATTTCAAATTTTACTTCTGCCAAATCTTTTTTAACTTCAGCCAGTTCAGTTTTTACTGATGTTACTTCCTGAAGTGTCTTAGTTAGGAGTTCTTGTTATGAGTTCAGAGTGGCATCAGGTTTTTTTGCCACTTTTGCCAGTAGAGTAGGTCCTGCTACTGGGGAAGAGGCTGGTGAAATAGCTGGGCTGGTGACAGAAGTTCTCCTTTTAGTTTGTAAAATTGGTTGAGTCTGAAGTTGTTTGGGCTCTTTAATAAGTGTCTTGGGATGTCTCTCTAGATCTTTCTTATTCTTTTCCTCTTTATCTCCCATCAAGGCACTCAAAATAACTGTATTTGTAATCCAGGAGAGAGGTGGGGAGGGTAGCTGTATTGTTTACTCCATCAAATCAGAGAGTCTCATCACTGGAACCTTTTGTAAACCAATCAATCCTGGAGAAAGGTTAGCGCATAGTAAGTGCTGTTAGTTTTTTATTGCCAGCTCAACATCTGCCAGTCTGCTCTGTATCTCCCAAAGACTGTTTCAATGGCTGGATAAAAAAATTCAGAGTGCGCCACAGCCTGGCAAAAAGCCAAGTTCCTTGTTGATGGTGTTAGAGAGTACAGAAAGAAGAACCGGATTGCTTCTCCTTGTTTTATTTCTACCCAACACCCCCGTGAGCTGTTTGTTAATAATGCTTGATAATCATAAAGAAAAACCTTTAAGTTGTTCCATGCCTCTGCACCGCCTTCCCGAACTCCGTATGAGTAATGGCGCCAGCTCCTCCTCTAGCCCACCCGGGCGCTCGCCGCTTCCAGAGCAGCGGGCGCGTCTAGGGCGAGCCGCAAGCCGGCGTTCGATTCAGCGTCCCTTCTACTTCAAAGGGAGCCGCGGCTATCGATCGGGAGGGGGGGATTCCCCTCCTCCCAGCCGCTTTCGTTCGGGGCGCGAGTTTCATGCTGCCACGGTGGTCGGCGGCGGAAGGGTTCCTAATATCCAGCTGTTTCCCCCTCCTAATTTATACCCATTGTTGTGAGACCTATCCTCTAATGCCAACCGGAACAGCTCACTGCTCTCCTCTATGTGACAGCCTTTCATAGAATCATAGAGTTGGAAGGGACCACCAGGGTCATCTAATCCAACCCTCTGCACAATGCAGGAAATTAACAACTACCTCCCCACCATCCCATTACCCCAACCCTCCTCCCACAATCAAAGCACTCCCGACAGATGGCCATCCAGCCTCTGCTTAAAGACCTCCACCACCCTCTGAGGCAGTGCATTCCACCATCGAACAGCCCTCACTGTCAGAAAGTTCTTCCTAATGTTTAGGTGGAATCGCTTTTCTCTTAGTTTAAATCCATTACTCTGTGTCCTAGTCTCTGGAGTAACAGAGAACAAGCTAGTTCCCTCATCAACATGACATCCCTTCAAATATTTAAACACGGCTTTCATGTCTCCCGTCAACCTTCTCTTCTCCAAATACACAAAGAGAGCAATCATGCCCCCGCTCAACTTCTCCAGTCTGAACATTCCCAAGTCCCTCAGCCTTTCCTCGTAGGGCTTGGTCTCCAGGCCCCTGATCAATCCCATCGCTCTGCTCTGCACCTGCTCCATTCTGTCCACATCCGTTTTGAACTGAGGCCTTCATAACTGCACACAGTACTCCAGGTGTGGCCTGACCAATACAGTGTACAGCAGAACAATGACATGTTGCAATTTGGCTGTTATGCCTCTGTTGATTCCCTCCAAGATCAGAGTAGCTTTTTTTGCTGCTGCATCACATGGGCTGCTCATATTTAGCATACAGTCCATCCATACCCCAAGATCTTGTTCGCACACACTGCTACTCAGAAGTGTTTTCCCCAGCCAGTATGCGTGCATTTTTGTTACCCAGATGGAGAACTCTGCATGTATCCTTGTTGAATTACATCTTGCTCTGATCTGCCCGCTTCTCCAGTGTGTTCAGATTTGTAAATTTAATGAGTAATCTCTCCACCCCCTCATCCAGATCATGTATAAAAAATATTGAAAAGTACCAGGCCCAGAATCAAGCCCTGAGGCACCCCACTGGATAGTTCATTCAGATGAAATGCCATTGACGACTACTTTTTGGGTGCAGTTCTCCAACCAGTTCCCTATCCACCTAACTATCTTAAAGTCCTAGAATTCTGCCCTCATATACTTACGTGTGGTGTCTTCTGTGGTGCTGAACTTCATTCTCTGATAAAATGTCCTCTTCTGCATTATCCATAAGAGGTTCATATAAAAAAATGAAACAAATGAAACCACTCCCATGAAAGCCTTTATTCTAATTATACGTTGTACCTTTTATACTAAAATATTATTGAACCGTTGTATCAAAAGCTGTTGGGGAGTGTTCAGAATATCCACAGGGAGGCAGTGAAGTCTTCAGATGAAAATCATGGATGCAGAGAGTCAAAGTTGCCTGTGTCCCTTGGCCAGTTTAGAAACCAAATTAACATAGAGAAAATAACTTGGTCTGCATTCACTTTGCAAAAAGGTTAACTCTGTTATAACTCCAGATTATAGACTTACTTCCCCTTCTAATGAGAAAGCTTTGTTCCACCAGGTGGAATCAGAGCCAGTGTGGTATAGTGGTTAAGAGAGATCGACTCTAAACTGGAGTACCGGATTTGTATCCCCACTCCTCTACTTGAGCTACAAACTTTAATCTGGTGAACCGAGTTGGTTTTCCCACTCTTACATATGAAGCCTGCTGGGTGACCTTGGGCTAGTCACCGTTCTCTCAGAACTCTTTCAGCCCCACCTACTTCACATGGTGTCTGTTGTGGGGAGGAGAGGGAAGGCGATTGTAAGTTGGTTTGATTCTCCTTCAAAGATAAAGTTGGCATATAAAAACCAACTCTTCTTCTTCTTCAGGTAACAGGATGGTTGACGAGAATTACAGTGAACGATGTGGGGTGTCTTTCGAAACAACCAGCCATGAAGTGGAGGAAGAGCCTTCTGGGAATCAAGAAGAGTCAAGAAGGCAGGAGAAAAACAAAGGGGAGAAGTCAGGGGGTCAGTCTTTAGTTTTCCAGGCCAGTAGCTTGCTCAAAAAGCCAGTGCAAGAAAAGAATCACAAGGCAAAGAGGAGGAATGAACCTTCTGAAAGTGGAGAAATATTGAGATGCGAATTCAACTATTCTTCCCGTCAGAGGATCCGTACATGGTATGAAACTTATAAATGTTCTGAATGTGGTAAGGGGTTCAGTAGGCTCGTCAGCCTCACTTCTCATAAGAGAATCCATATGAGGGAGGAACCATCTGAGAGCTCCGAGTGTGAGAACAGTTTTGGTCTGAGTGAAAGCCTTACTTCCCATCAAAGAACCCACACCGGCCAAAAACCATGCCGATGCTCAGAGTGTAGGAAAAGGTTCAGGGGTAACACAACATCTACTGATCAGAGAATCCACTCAAAAGAGAAACCCTATAAATGCTTGGAGTGTGGAAAGAACTTCACACACAAACACAGACTCACTTCCCATCAGAGAGTCCACACAAAGGAGAAGCCATATGTGTGCTTGAAGTGTGGGAAAACCTTCCGTTGGAGCGGAGCCCTCACTTCCCATCAGAGAATCCACACAAAGGAGAAGCCATATGTGTGCTTGAAGTGTGGCAAAACCTTCCGTTGGAGGCCAGCCCTCACTTACCATCAGAGAATCCACACAAAGGAGAAGCCATATGTGTGCTTGAAGTGTGGGAAAACCTTCCGTTCAAGCTCATGCCTCACTTCACATATGAGTAGCCACACAAAGGAGAAGCCGTATGTGTGTTTGAAGTGTGGGAAAACCTTCCGTTTGAGCTTATCCCTCACTTCGCACCTGAGAATACACTCAGGGGAGAAACCATACCAGTGCACGGTATGTGGGAAATGCTTTAGTCAGAGTGCACACCTTAGTTCCCACCGAAGAATCCATTCTGGAGAGAAACCCTATCAATGCCAGGAGTGTGGAAAAGGCTTCAGTCAGAGCTCACACCTGACTATACACCTAAGAATCCACACAGGAGAGAAGCCGTATAAATGCTTAGAATGTGGGAAGAGTTTCACTTGCAAGCATTACCTTAAAACACATGAAAGAATCCACACAGGGGAAAAACCATATAAATGTCTGGATTGTGGGAGAAGCTTCAATCAGAGCTCAAGCCTTAAAGGACACAGAAGACTCCACACAGGGGACACACCGTATAAATGCTTGGAATGTGGGAAGAGTTACACATGTAGGCGGAACCTTATATCACATGAAATAATCCACACAGGGGAGAAGCCATATAAATGCATGGAATGTGGGAGAAGCTTCACTTGCAGCTCAACCCTTACTATGCATCACAGAGTCCACACAGGGGAGAAGCCATTTAAATGCATGGAATGTGGGAAAAGCTTCAGTTGCAGCTCACCCCTTACTGTGCATCAAAGAGTCCACACAGGGGAGAAGCCATTTAAATGCATGGAATGTGGGAGAAGCTTCAGTTGCAGCTCAAACCTTAAGGGACATCAAAGAGTCCACACAGGGGAGAAGCCATTTAAATGCATGGAATGTAGGAGAAGCTTCAGTTGCAGCTCAGCCCTTTCTGTGCATCAAAGAGTCCACACAGGGCAGAAGCCATATAAATGCCTGGATTGTGGGAAAAGCTTCAATAAGAGCTCAAGCCTTAAGCGACATCAAAGAGTCCACACGAGAGAAGCCATATAAATGCCTGGATTGTGGGAAAATGATTTCATGATTAATTAGGAAATAACTTTTTTTCCAGTAAGCCCCCAACTTTAGTAAATATCAGGGAACCTGCTAATGGAGAAGCGCTTCAGACATCTGTGGTAAATCTGACGATTCTTATTTGTCTTGAGCCTGCAGAGGAGGAAGAAGGGGGAGTTAAAACTCTGTGGGTTTTTCTCTCTAGACTTCCAGCCCTGGCTATTTTTCCTGCCTTCCTCCCAAAGCCCATCATGCCCATATTTATTGAGTTCTAAATTGGATTGCAGCCACTGTTTGCATTCTCTCACTACTGCCAGAGGACTGTAATTCCAGCAACCTCTGAGCATGCTCCAACATGATCTGGCAGTCTTCAAGCGGCTGGACAAACACTTGTCAGCGATGCTCTAGGCTGATCCTGCATTGAACAGGGGGGTTGGACAAGATGGCCTGTATGGCCCCTTCCAACTCTATGATTCTAGGATGAATAATCCTAAATGGCACTGTTTTCTCTTCATGGGTTTAGCCGATAACCCCATACGACAATAATAGCCCCAATGATTTATTCCCTTCGAAATGAACCTGTAGACGGGAAACCCACCCAAAGGGCTGCAGATTCACTCTTCCATGTCAAGCTTTGAACAGCCCAGAATTGTATCCTTTTCTCCCAGTGATTGCAATAATTGTTCACTGGCCTTCTAACAGTCAGAAGAAACATCCTGGCACATCTTTGGACCATTCTCTGTAGGCAAAGTTGACAACAATTTCCAAGTCTTCATCACTGAGATCTCTCTTCTGTTTGGAAAGCAGAGAGGATCCCATTTCCTGCCACACCTGTCCAAATGTTGCCTGTTGTGAAAACTTTGAACAAGGTATTGAATAATATCAGAGGATAAACATTTTTCTCTTCTTTTTTTTAAAGAAATGAATATATAAAGTACATATACCCTCTCCCCCCCCTTTTTTGTTGTGTGCATGTGTGTGTGTTTTTTTCCTTTTCTTTACAATAATTTGATGGTATCTTTTATATTGGATATGAGATTACTATATGGTTCTTTTGTTGTCTCATTGTAAAGTTGATTTCTTGTTCTGTATATGTGTATATATAAAATGATTTTTAAACAACGCTCCAGAATACAAGATTTGTTTAGCTAAGCACGCAGGTGTAACAGAGAACAGAACCTTGCAGAGGATAAGGACTTTGAATTAAGTAGTTCTTGCTTGATACAACTTTTATGATGAACAAAGTTCAACTTTTCCAGTCTATCAAATGCCAGAGACTTCCAGTGTGATCCTCTTGCTTAAAGGAACAAACCGGACATCGCAGAAACCAGGACTCAGCTTGCAAAAGACAGCCCTTCTAGAAGGTGATAAGAGCCTTGGAAATCTTGTCCTAGGAAACCGACTCTCCCTCTGCCAACTTCCATTAATAACAACCCAGAGCTGGCAATAGGATGACCTTTTTAATGACCAAACGAGTTACAAAATAGTTAGCAAACTTGTAGAATATCAGGCAGGTGTCATTATTAAATGAAACTAGCAAAGGTGGGCGTTGTTGTTTTTTTAAAGCAATGTGGGATATGTCACAGTAATTTCAGAAATAAAGCAAACTTTTTTTCTCATGGCTCATGCGACTGTATGTATGGAAGGAGAGCCTGTGGTGTCAGGGTGTGGAAGGGCAGCCTGTGCTACAAGTCTGTAATAGGGTTGCCGGCTCTGGGTTGGGAAAGACCTGGAGATTTTTTTTGGGGGGTGAATCCTAGGGAGGCGAGGGACTTCAGTTGGTATAATGTCACCATCCAACGCACCCACGTCCTCCAAGGGAGCCCAGTTGTAATTCCGAGAGATCTCCAGCAAGCCCAAGAAAACAAAATTCTCCCCACTGTCTCCTCTTGCATTTCCCCTTTCCCCCTCGTTTTATTGCAACTCCCTTCCTGCCCAAATGCAATTTAAACACATCAGATTTTTGCAGCGACTGGGTGTTTGTATGAGGAGTTGGTGCTTTTGCTGCTGCTAGCCATCGTTTCCCACGGTGTGGGCAAGGCAGGAATGCCTCCGCGACTCCTGACTGGCTCCCTTTCCAGGAAGGCAGCTTCCCACCAGTGCCAGATTTACGTTTAAGCTAAATAAGCTATAGCTTAGAGCCCCACTCTCTTGGGGCCCCCAAAAAAAATTAAAGGGAAAAAAAACGATGTAGGTTTCCAAAATATAAGATAAAAAAACAAATAAAATAATACCTACAGTGAGGGGGGGAAGTATTTGATCCCCTGCTGAATTTGCCCGTTTGCCCTCTGACGAAGAAATGACCAGTCCATAATTTTAATGGTAGGTCTATCGTAGCTGTGAGAGACAGAATAACAACAGGAAAACCCCAAGAAACCCAGAAGACAAAAGTCAGAGACTGATGTGCATTATAATGAGTGAAATAAGTATTTGACCCCTTTGTACAAGATGACTTAGTACTTGGTGGCAAAACCCTTGTTGGCAATTACAGAGGTCAGACGTTTCTTGTAGGTGGCCACCAGGTTTGCACACATCTCAGGAGGTATTTTGTCCCACTCCTCTTTGCAGATCTTCTCCAAGTCAGTAAGATTTTGAGGCTGATGTGTAGCTACTCGACCCTTCAGCTCCCTCCACAGATTTCGATGGGATTAAGGTCTGGAGACTGGCTAGGCCACTCCAGGACCTTAATGTGCTTCTTCTTGAGCCACTCCTTTGTTGCCTTGGCCGTGTGTTTCGGGTCATTGTCATGCTGGAATACCCATCCTCAACCCATTTTCAATGCCCTGGCTGAGGGAAGGAGGTGCTCACCCAAGATTTGATGATACATGGTCCCGTCCATCGTCCCTTCGATGCGGTGAAGGTGTCCTGTCCCCTTAGCAGAAAAATACCCCCAAAGCATAATATGTCCCCCTCCATGTTTGACAGTGGGGATGGTGTTCTTGGGGTTGTAGGCAGCATTCCTCCTCCAAATACGGCAAGTTGATGCCAAAGAGCTCGATTTTGGTCTCATCTGACCACAACACTTTCACCCAGTTCTCTGGGTCATTCAGATGTGCATTGGCAAACTGCAGACGGGCCTGTATATGTGCTGTCTTGAGCAAGGGGACCTTGCAGGCTCTGCAAGATCTCAGTCCTTCACGGCATAGTGTGTTACCAACTGTTTTCATGGTGACTATGGTCCCAGCTGCCCTGAGATCATTGACAAGTTCCCCCCGTGTAGTTCTGGGCTGCTTCATCACCGTTCTCATGATCATTGCAACTCCACGAGATGAGATCTTGCATGGAGCCCCAGACCGAGGGAGGTTGACAGGGTTAGGGTTAGGGTTGTCACCTCACAAAGCTGCTTGGCAATAGTCTTGTAGCCCAGTCCAGCCTTGTGCAGGTCTACAATTTTGTCCCTGACATCCTTGGACAGCTCTTTGGTGTTGGTCATGGTGGCTAGTTTGGAATCTGATGGATTGATTGCTTCTGTCGACAACAGAACCCTAACCCTAATCTGGCTGGTTGATAGGGGATCAAATACTTATTTCACTCATTATAATGCACATCCATCTCTGACTTTTGTCTTCTGGGTTTCTGGGGTTTTTCCTGTTGTTATTCTGTCTTTCACAGCTACAATAAACCTACCATTAAAATTATGGACTGGTCATTTCTTCGTCAGAGGGCAAACGGGCAAATTTAGCAGGGGATCAAATACTTTCCCCCCTCACTGTACATACAGCAACAGTGTTTTGTGTTGTGTTGGCTCCTATTGTGTGTGTGTAAAGTGCCGTCAAGTCGCAGCCGACTTATGGTGACCCCTTATGAGGTTTTCAAGGCAAGAGACTAACAGAGGTGGTTTGCCAGTGCCTTCCTCTGCACAGCAACCCTGGTATTCCTTGGTGGTCTCCCATCCAAATACTAACCAGGGCTGACCCGGCTTAGCTTCTGAGATCTGATGAGATCAGCCTGGGCCATCAGGTCAGGGCAGGCTCCGATTAGTTCCATAAATTACCATATAGCACATATTCAACACAAAAAACCGCGACAATTTGTTGTTGACAAAGGACAGCTGGACATATAAAGGGCACCATTACCTTCAATAGCTTGTGTGTGTGTTAAGTGCCGTCAAGTCGCTTCCGACTCATGGCGACCCTATGAATGAAAGTCCTCCAAAGTGTCCTGTCTTTGACAGCCTTGCTCAGATCTTGCAAATTGAAGGCTGTGGCTTCCTTCATTGAGTCAACCCATCTCTTGTTGGGTCTTCCTCTTTTCCTGCTGCCCTCCACTTTTCCTAGCATGACTGTCTTTTCCAGTGACTCTTGTCATCTCAATAGCTTAGGGCCTCATCAAACCTAAATCTAGCCCTGTTCCCAGCCCAGGGGAAAATCCTACTTTGCCTAATCCTTCCTCCGAGGCAGAGCTTTTGAGTTGGGTGCTCTGATGGTTAAAACAGGCGAGTTCAAAATGCCTAGAGAGGAAGGAAACGGGGGGGGGGGAGGCAAGGGGGGTGTTAATTGCAGGCACACCTTCCTGCTCCAGCCCCTTTCTCATTCTGCAGATATCTGGGAACAGGAGCTGTGATTTCATTTACAAGGCCTGTTTGGAAGAACAAAGCTTTAAGGTGCAATGGGGTGGGGTTGGGGGTGTTCTTTCTTGGGGGCGGGGAGAGAAATTAAAGAGAGAGAGAGAGATGGAAATGGGGTGGTGGAGGATGCAAATCAAGTGCAATGTGATGAAAAACTGCATGGTATGTGTGTTTGCATGATATAGCTGTGTTTGGAAAATTAACTTATCAGATTAGCTTAGCAGTAAATCAAGTGAGTGCAGATCTTTTTTATGGTGTTTGAAATCTGTATATATTTTTGGCAGTCTAAAATAAACCTTTTCCCCAGTCTTCATTTAGTCCCAGGAATTTAGGAAAAGAGGTGACTTCAATAATGTGTTTGCATCTGCAAAGAACTGTTTTAAATTTTAGTAACTGCAAGCATTTTCTTTGTTCCTTAATTTTTTTAAAAAAATTGTGATCTTTTTTTTTTTGGATTTTTCCTTATTTTGTTGTGTTTTGTTAATGTATGGTTATGTGTATCTTTTGTGTGACTTATTTATTATTTTCATTTTCTCTGGGACCAAAGACAAATTGCAAGCATGACAAACTCCCCCCCAATCAATCAATAAATGGATTACAACATTCAATGATGTCAGAGAATCATTGAACAAATTACAAGATATGATAAGGTTTGAATCTAAAAACAAAGTTTCCTAGTAAAATTTGCTGTGAATAATATAAGCTACATGAAGTTGTTCTGGACAGGAGGGTATGGCTACAGACCCCCCTCCCTTGCCCAGTTTTGTGCAGCCCTTCCAAGGGAAATTATCCCATCCACACTGGGGACCAGAATGAGAATTTTTTATCTCAAGATGGCTATGGATCTTGTTTCTTTAGGGAATGAATGGAAAAGCTTGCTCTTGGCGGGGTGGGGTGGGGGGGTGTAAGAAGAATTGAAAGGGTTGCTCCATGCAAAAGGAGCCTGAGGACATAGTGGGGTTCCTGTCCCTTCCATTGCGGTGCAGATGAGGGGAAATTTGGCAGATGCCACTTCTCTTCATCCTCTGCAAAACATGCAAAATGTCTACACAAGGAATACAAGATCTGAGCTGTCCCCTCTGCCCAATCTTGTTATACTTGTCAGATCATGAGGATAGATTTGCTGTGTCTCCTGGCAAGCTTTAAAACAACAACAACAACAACAAAAACCTGAAATAGAACCTCTATGTTCCAAGGTAGCTTACTTAAAATGTGTTAGGTGATGAGTGGAGGAGGTGGTCAGGTTTCCCCTGTAGATGTCTGCATAGCCACTGTCAGAAATGGGAGGCTGGACTGGATGGTCTGATCCAGCAGAGGCCTCTTTTTTTCTTCTAGAAACATGCTTTGCTTTAAATTGCACCGTCCTTGTTTGTGTCCCTCCTCCAGGGTGATCTGCTCTCTGGCAGTTCGGGAAAGCCAACGGCCCCCATATGACCATCTCTTCTTTGGACAGAGACCCAGTGAGGGGAAGCATGTTGGGATGTGGCAGCCTTGCATTGGAACACTGACTCTTGAGTCTGCTGGAGGGAGAGAGCAAAGCATTCTGGGAGGTGTTGTTGACAGTTGCCGGTATGTCGGTTTGTTAAACTGCCTCTCAGACTGTCTGTCAGCTCTCTATCTGACTATACTGTGTGTGTGTGTGTGTGTGTTAAGTGCTGTCAAGTCGCTTCCAACTCATGGCGACCCTATGAATGAAAGTCCTCCAAAATTTCCTAACTTTGACAGCCTTGCTCAGATCTTGCAGATTGAAGGCTGTGGCGTCCAACTATACTAAGAATGTGTAATTAAGTCAGTTGTTACACCGCTATACATGACTGTATAACTGTGTTTTATGTAAGTTCAACTTAACCGCATGAAATCAAGTGAATCTGAGTTTTGTTTAACAGTTCTGTGAGGAACTGAATGTATTTCTCCACAGGGCTACTGACCCTAACAGATTCAGTAACCAAAGTCTCTAAACCAAATTTCGCTGTTTAACTCTGCCTGGGATTGTGTAAAATAAAAAATAAAACGTTCACAGGTTCTTATCCCATATTCAAACAAACATTGACTTTAATGAAAAGATCCCAGAAAAGAGAAATAAGTCTTTCTCTTCTTCAAAACATCTTAGGGAGCCAAATACTGAACTGTTTTGGCATTCACCTGCTGAAGTTATCGGTCATCTATTCTCTATGAGAATCGGGACCCATCCAACATGCACAGCAGGGCTTCTTTTTTAAGCTATTCTCTTTCTTTCTCTCTAAAAAGGTCAAAAGTGGTAAGAAGTGGTTAGAGTGTCAAACTAGGATCTGGCAGGCCCAGGTTTGAATCTCCACTTCGCCATGGAAGCTTGGCCAGTCACACACACTCAGTGTTGCCTACTTCACAGGGTTATTGTGAGGATAAACTGGAGAGGAGGACAACCGTGTAAGCTGTTTAGAAGTCCCTGTTGGGGAGGAAGGCTGCACTGACTGGGAGGGTGGCAGAATATCCTCTTCTTTAAAAAACAAAGGGAGTTTAAGAATCTTCCTGAGCTATAAGAGGCAGTGTGTTTTGTGTGTGTGTAAAGTGCTGTCAAGTCGCAGCTGACTTATAGCGACCCCTTTTAGGGTTTTCATTGGCAAGAGACCAACAGAGGTGGTTTGCCAGTGCCTTCCTCTGCACAGCAACCCTGGTATTCCCTGGTGGTCTCCCATCCAAATACTAACCAGGGCTGACCCTGCTTAGCTTCTGAGATCTGACGAGATCAGGCTAGCCTGGGCCATCCAGGTCGTGGCTAGTTTATCTGACTAGGATCTAGGCAGTCCAAGTTGAAATCTCCACTCTGCCACAGAAAGTTGCTGGGTGACTTTGGGCCATTTTGCCTTGTTGGCCTGACCCACTTCCCAGGGTTCTTGTGAAGACAGAATGGAGGAGAACAATATAAGCCACTTTGGGTCCCTGTTGGGGAAAAACGCAAAGTGTAAACAAATAAAGATGAATTTTTATCCCTCACAGGCAGTGGAAGAGCTTCAGAGCCTGGTTCCAGATCGTCTCTTCTTTGGGGTGGAGTGGAAACATTAAGATGCAGCCAGCTCAGGTAAGGGACGAAGCACAGGAACAGCTTGGTGCTTCCTTTGAATGCAGGGCTGGAAGGGAACCATTTCTGGGTATTTTGTAATTTGCAGTTTTCTTCTCTTGGTTTATAGATTTTCTTCTCTTGCATTAGATTTCTCCATAGAGAAAAGGGGCCAAAAATTCTGAAATACATTTATAAAATTAATTTCCATGGCTTACTGATAACAGCAAGGTAATGCAGCAGCCTGACCTTGCAGTTCACTGATCTTCTCCCATGAATCAAAAGGTGGGGTGCCCATACACTCCCCAGGCAGGTTTTATTGTTTTTCTATGGCAGGGGTGTCAAACATATGGCTTGTTGCCGAATCCAGCGCCTTGAGAGCTCTTATCTGGCCTATAAGCCAGATAAGGCAGCCACACCTTCCCCAGTCCCGATCTGGGCAGGTGAGGCATGGCCCAGCCCTACCAAATGTCATTTATGTCATATCCGGCCAATGTAACAAATGAGTTTGACACCCCTGTTCTATGGTGTGTCAAGTATTCTCTGAAGGTAGAACTCCCCCCTTGGGGTACCAAGAACTTTCCATGAAGGGTCTAAAGGAGGAGGGTCAGAGGCTCGGTAGAGCGCCTGCTTGCATGCACAAGGTCCCTTCATCTAAAGATAATAAAAGGATCAGGTAAGAGTTGGTGTGAAAGGACTCTGCCTGGGACCCTGGAGAGCCACTGCCAGTCAGAGCTGACAATACTGACTTTGATGGACCAACAGTCACTGCATTTAAAATGGTGTTACTGCTTGCGAGGACCCTGCAAGGGTCTAACTCAGTAGACAGCATTTTCAGGTATTCCTTCTACAATATCCACAGTTGCGTGAGGATGGGCTGTGGCTCAGTAGTGGGGCATCTGCGTGGCATCCAGAAAGTCCACGGTTCAATTCCCTGCGTGCATTTCTGGAGAGCTGCAGCTGGTCTGATCAGACAGTAATGACTTTGATAGACCAATGGTCTGATTCAGTATAAGGCTGCTTCGCGTGTGTTTGTTTTCAGATGGTGAGCAAAAGCATGTTTGAGCAGGATTATTTGTGAGGCATAAGTGTCTTCTTTTTTCCAGTGTCCAGTTTCCTTTGAGGAGGTGGCTGTGCGTTTCACCAAGGCTGAGTGGGCACTGCTGAATCCCGACCAGAGAGCTTTGTATAGGGAAGTCATGGTGGAGAATTACGAGAACGTGGCCTCTGTGGGTGAGGATCCCTTTTATCATGATTGGGTAGATGTGGAAGGTGTGATTTTTTTGCTCCCATTGCTACTTTGATTATTTATGCTATTTATATCAGTAGAAAAGAGCAAGAGTCCACTAAAGATTTGATAAAATTTCTTAAAGACTTAAACAAAAGACTTAGCCCCTTAATTACAACTTAAAGACCTAACAAAATTTCGGACAGGGTATGAGCTTTCGTGAATTACAGCTCACCTCTTCAGCTAGAATGTGAGTCCGTATGTCCTTAAGTAGAGAAGAGTGAATTCAGACACCCAATGGCTATAGCATGTAAATGTCAATAGCAGATAAATGACATTAGCAGGGGTGATTGGATTAGGTGTGATATGCAGAGGGTGAGTAGGCGTGGAGAAATCAACACTGGTGATGAGGAATCCCCGGAATGAGCTATTTATAGTCCACATTCTCACTGAAACTCAAGGAAGATTAGAGAGTGTCAGTAAGTTCAATCAATAGGGTGAAGAGACAGCTAATAAACAGTGTTCTAGGACTTGGACGGAAGGTCACCAATGAGAAGACAGAGGTTGCTGTGTAGAGGAAGGCAATGGGAAACCACCTCTGCTCATCTCTTGGCTTGACAACCCCACGGTCTTGGGCTCACCATGAGCTGATTGCAACTTAATGGCACAAAATTATTATTATTATTTATAGGACTCGTTTAGCAAAAATCTGAAACAAGTCTTGAGTATTAAATATGACATGTTAGGCAATGCAAGATATGGTATTACGTTTGTAGAAATGTAATGCAGTGACAGCAAGATAACAAATAGCAACAAGTAGCTTGTATTAGCGTGTGTGTGTTAAGTGCTGTCAAGTCGCTTTCGACTCATGGCGACCCTATGATTGAAAGTCCTTCAAAATGTCCTATCTTTGACAGCCTTGCTCAGATCTTGCAAATTGAGGGCTGTGGCTTCCTTGATTGAGTCAATCCATCTCTTGTTGAGTCTTCCTCTTTTCCTGCTGCCCTCAACTTTTCCTAGCATGACTGTTTTTTCCAGTGACTCATGTCGTCTCATGATGTGACCAAAATATGATAGCTTCAGTTTAATCATTTTAGCTTCTAGGGTCAGTTCAGGCTTGATTTGATCTATAACTCACTGATTTGTTTTCTTGGCAGTCCACGGTATCCGTAACACTCTCCTCCAACACCACATTTCAAAGGAATCCATTTTCTTCCTATCAGCTTTCTTCACTGTCCAGCGTTCACACCCATACATAGTAATAGGGAAGACGATGGCATGAATTAATCTAGTCTTGGTGGTGATGTCCATATCCTGACCTGGATAGCTTAGGTTAGCTCAGTCTTGTCAGGTCTTGGAAGCTAGGTAGGGTTGACCCTGGTGAGTAGTTGGATGGGAGGCTATGCGTCTACATGGGGGGCAGGGAATGGCGAACTGCCTCTGGACATCTCTTGCCTTGAAAACCCTGCTGGGTTGTCATAGGTCAGCTGTGACTTGATGGCACTTTCCACCTCCACCAGTATTGTCCACCCAATTTTTCCGTCTGTTGAAATGCGCTCCAGAATTGTTCTGTTACAACATAGCCTTATTTCTTTATAAAAATGTCCTCCCATCTGCTATGGAAGTGGTTGTCCCTGGACATATGTGGTCAGCCATGAAATTTTCAGCCTGACTAATAGCATTTGTAGAATCCCAAACTCCCATTTTAACAGACATTACATTGTGCATCCCCTTGAAATGGATGATGAATGTAATCGCCATCTTTACAATGTATCGGTTAGAACAGGCAATTGTATGTTTAGCCTGAAGAGGAGAAGACTGAGAGGGGACATGATAACCATCTTCAAGTACTTGAAAGGCTATCACATAGAGGATAGTGCTGAGTGGTTTTCTGTTGCCCCAGAAAGTCAGACCATCAATGGGTTGAAATTAAATCAAGAGAATTTCCATCTAGACATTTGGAAGAATTTTCTAACAGTTAGAGCGGTTCCTCAGTGGAACAGGCTTCCTCAGGAGGTGGTGAGCTCTCCTTCCCTGGAGGTTTTTAAGCAGAGGCTAAATGGCCATCTGTCAGCAATGCTGATTCTACGACCTTAGGCAGATCATGAGAGGGAGGGCACCTTGGCCATCTTCTGGGCATGGACTAGGGGTCACTGTGTGTGTGTGGTGGGGAGGTCATTGTGAATTTCCTGCATTGTGCAGGGGGTTGGACGAGATGACCCCGGTGGTCCCTTCCAACTCTATGATTCTATGATTCCACGATGGATAGTAATGTCACACTGCGTCATTCTCCTCCCTCTCCAATCCCTTTAATGGGTTAGCGGTCTAATTTTTCCAGAGACCCTGCCTACATCAGCGCCATTTCCCTTCCATCAGCCCTATGTGGCTCAGAGCGGCTTACAACATTTTACATATATAATTTGAACTATAATTAAATGTATCATTTAAACTAAAACCTTAGTTAAAACTGGATTCCTAACTGGCATGTCTAGCCAAGTTTCATGAACAGTAGCCATACTTGAAGATGGAGTCTTTTAGGAGTCTGTGGCAGTTTGTGTTACATCCTCACATGTTGGTGTTAAGAGCTGTGGGTTTTGAGAGCCATGTTGGTGATGAGAGCCAGCGTGGTGTAGTGGTTAAGAGCGGTGGACTCTTAATTGGGAGAACCGGGTTTGATTCCCCGCTCCTCCATGTGAAGCCTGCTTGGTGACCTTGGGCCAGTCACAGTTCCCTCAGAACTCTCTCAGCCCCACCAACCTCACAAGGTGCCTGTTGTGGGGGAAGAGAGAAGACGATTGTAAGGCACTTTGAGACGCCTTATGGTAGAGAAAAGCAGGGTATGAAAACCAATTCTTCTTTCCTTCTCTCTCGTTGCCTTTTAGAAGGTGAACGTAGAAATGGATGACTTAAGAATGCATGACTCTTTTGTAGTAACTAGTCCATTTGTTTCCTCCAAAGCAATTCCCAAGCCTGGCCTCATCTCCTGGCTACAGGAAAGTGAAGCACCATTTTCCCCAGACTCCGAAGATGAGGAGCGGTTGGCAGGTGGGTGCTTAGATGTGTGCTGGATGCCTTGGTTGGCTGGGGATTGAGGGGTTTCCATGGAGAGCAGCTAGATGTTTTGAATAGCCACAATCCTTCAGGCTTGGAGCTCATGTACCCAGGGATAACTCCCACAGTTCCACTGACCTTTCCTTCCTCATAAAATTTTGCATGGGATGGGAAGGCTGAAACCGTCTCATTCCTCTTAGTGTTGATCTAGATCTGTGGGTCTTGGATCTTGACCTTGATTCCATCTTCCTGGAAGTGTTGATAGGTCCGAGGAAAGATGAGGAGTAGCTGCAGGGTGGGGAGATCTACTCATTGTCAAGGAAATAAACCATTATAACCATAAAGAAGAATATATACACCATGATACACTTTTGCATAGCAGTGTGTGTGATCATGGGGTACAGGCGGGCTGTAAACTAAATATGAGCAGCCAGTGTGATGGAGCAGCAAAAATGGCTAATCTGATCTTGGAGTGTATCAACAGAGGCATAACATCCAAATCGCAAGAATGTCATAGTTCCACTGTACACTGCATTGGTCAGGCCACAGCTGGCGTACTGTGTGCAGTTCTGGGGGCCTTCGTTTAAAAAAGGATGTGGACGGAATGGAGCGGATGCAGAGAGAGCGACGAGGATGACCTGGGGCCTGGAGACTGCATTGGTCAGGCGATTTGGATGTTATGGCTCTGTTGATACCCTCCAAGATCACATTAGCTTTTTTTGCTGCTGCATCACATTGGCTGCTCATATTTAGCGTACAGTCCATCCGTACCCCAAGATCTTGTTTGCACACACTGCTACTCAGAAGTATTTTCCCCAGCCAGTATGCGTGCATTTTTGTTCCCCAGATGTAGGACTCTGCATGTATCCTTGTTGAATTGCATCTTGCTCTCATCTGTCTGCTTCTCCAGCGTGTTCAGATTTGTAAATTTAATGAGTAATCTCTCCACCCCCTCATCCAGATCATATATAAAAAATATTGAAATATACCAGGCCCAGAATCAAGCCCTGAGGCACCCTACTGGATAGTTCATTTAGATGAAATGCCATTGACAACTACTTTTGGGGTGCAGTTCTCCAGCAAGTTCCCTATCCACCTAACTATCTTAGAGTCCTAGAATTCTGCCCTCATATACTTATGCGTGGTTTCTTCTGTGGTGCTGAACTTCATTCTCTAATAAAATGTCCTCTTCTGCATTATCTGTAAGAGGTTCATGTAAAAAATAATAATGAAATAAACGAAACCACTCCTATGAAAGCCTTTATTCTAAATATATGTTGTATCTTTTATACTAATATATTATTGAACCGTTGTATCAAAAGCTGTTGGGGAGTGTTAAGAATATCCACAGGAAGACAGTAAAGTCTTCAGAAGAAAATCATGTATGAAGAGAGTCAAATTTGCCTGTGTCCCATGGCCAGTTAAGAAACCAAATTAAAATAGAGAAAATAACTTGGTCTGCATTCACTTTGCAAAAAGGTTAACTCTGTTATAACTCCAGATTATAGACTTACTTCCCCTTCTAATCAGAAAGCTTTGTTCCACCAGGTGGAATCAGAGCCAGTGTGGTATGGTATTTAAGAGCAATGGACTCTAAACTGAAGAACTGGATTTGTATCCCCACTCCTCTACTTGAGCGACAAACTTTAATCTGGTGTCTGTTGTGGGGAGGAGAGGGAAGGTGATTGTAAGTTGGTTTGATTCTCCTTCAAAGATAAAGTTGGCATATAGAAACCAACTCTTCTTCTTCTTCTTCAGGTAACAGGAAGGTTGACAAGAATTACAGTGAACTATGTGGGGTGTCTTTCGAAACAACCAGCCATGAAGTGGAGGAAGAGCTTTCTGAGAATCAAGAAGAGTCAAAGAGGCAGCAAGAAAACAAAGGGGAGAAGTCTTTAGTTTTCCAGGCCAGTAGCTTGCTCAAAAAGCCAGCGCAAGAAAAAAATCACAAGGGAAATTGGAGAAGTGAACATTCTGAAAGTGGAGAAATATTGGGATGCGAATCCAACTTTTCTTCCCATCAAAGGATTCATACAGGGTATGAAACTTATAAATGTTCTGAATGTGGTAAAGGGTTCAGTAGGCTCGTTAGCCTCACTTCTCATAGGAGAATCCATGTGAGCGAGGAACCATCTGAGAGTTCAGAGTGTGAAAACAATTTTGGTCTGAGTGAAAGTCTAACTTCCCATCAAAGAACCCACACGGGCCAAAAACCATGCCGATACTCAGATTGCAGGAAAAGGTTCAGGGGTAACACAACGTCTACTTTGCATCAGATAATCCGTTCAGAGGAAAAACAATATAAATGCTTGGAATGTGGAAAGAACTTCACTCACAAACAAGGACTCACTTCTCATCAGAGAATCCACACAAAGGAGAAGCCATATGTGTGTTTGAAGTGTGGGAAAGCCTTCCGTTGGAGCACAGCCCTCACTTCCCATCAGAGAATCCACACAAAGGAGAAGCCATATGTGTGCTTGGAGTGTGGGAAAACCTTCCGTTGGAGCACAGCCCTCACTTACCATCAGAGAATCCACACAAAGGAGAAGCCATATGTGTGCTTGAATTGTGGGAAAACCTTCCGCTCGAGCACAGCCCTCACTTCCCATCAGAGAATCCACACAAAGGAGAAGCCATATGTGTGCTTTGAGTGTGGGAAAACCTTCAGTTGGAGCACAGCCCTCACCTCCCATCAGAGAATCCACACAAAGGAGAAGCCATATGTGTGCTTGGAGTGTGGGAAAACCTTCCGTTGGAGCTTATCCCTCACTTCACATCTGAGAATCCACGCAGGGGAGAAACCGTACAAGTGCACGGTATGTGGGAAATGCTTTAGTCAGAGTTCACACCTTAGTTCCCACCGAAGAATCCATTCTGGAGAGAAACCCTATCAATGCCAGGAGTGTGGAAAAGGCTTCAGTCAGAGCTCACACCTGACTATACACCAAAGAATCCACACAGGAGAGAAGCCCTATAAATGCTTGGAATGTGGAAAGAGTTTCAATTGTAGCCATCACCTTAAATCACATGAAAAAATCCACACGGGGGTGCAGCCATATAAATGCCTGGATTGTGGGAAAAGCTTCAGTCAGAGCTCAAGCCTTAAGGTACATCGAAGAGTCCACACAGGGGAGAAGCCGTATAAATGCATGGAATGTGGCAGAAGCTTCAGTCGGAGCTCAACCCTTACTTTACATCAAAGAGTCCACACAGGGGAGAAGCCATATAAATGCATGGAATGTGGAAAGAATTTCACTTCTAGCCAGTACCTTAAAGTACACAAAAGAATCCACACAGGGGAGAAGCCATATAAATGCCTGGATTGTGGGAAAAGCTTCAATCAGAGCTCAAGCCTTAATCTACATCGAAGAGTCCACACAGGGGAGAAGCCATATAAATGCATGAAATGTGAGAGAAGCTTCAGTTGCAGCTCAACCCTTACTATACATCAAAGAGTCCACAAAAAAGAGAAGCCATTTAAATGCATGGAATGTGGAAAGAGTTTTGGCAGCCGTTCACAACTTACATTGCACAAGAGAACTCACATGTGGTAAATGGTTAAATGTGTGCAGTGTGGAAAAGACTTCACCAGCGGTGCTCAGCTTGTGTGTGTGTGTTAAGTGCTGCCAGGTTGCTTCCAACTCATGGCAACCCTATAAATCAATGTCCTCCAAAACATTCTATCCTTAACAGCCTTCTCAGGTCTTGTAAACTGAGGGCCGTTGCTTCCTTTATAGAGTCAATCCATCTCTTGTTGGGTCTTCTGTTTTCCTGTCTTCTGATAATGTGACCAAAGTACGATAGCCTCAGTTTAGTCATTTTAGCTTCTAGGGCCAGTTCAGGCTTGATTTGATTTGTTTTTCTGCAGTCCACGTTATCCGTTAACACTCTCCTCCAACCCCACATTTCAGAGGAATTTACTTTCTTCCTATCAGCTTTCTTCATTGTCCTGCTTTGACACCCATACACATGGGGAATACTATGAATTAACTTGATCTTGGTTGCCAGTGACGCATTCTTAGAATTAAGAATCTTTTCTAACCTTCATGGTTGCCTTTCCCAGTCCTGATCTCTTTCTGACTACAGGACATCATAAAGTCCACACCATAGAGGGGGAAAATATAGACCAGGGGTTTCAAACATGTTGCCCGTGGGCCGGATGTGGCCCCTGGAAAGCTTCCCTTCAGCCCGCAAGGTAGCCGGCCCCCACTCCCACTCCCCTTTCTGTGCTTCCTGAGGCTGCTCCGGCCAACAAGCCCAGCCAGCCGCCTTCCGCCGTCCTTTTCTAGGCTTCCCAGAAACTGAAGGTTGTGTTGTCTCCCCGCCGGGAGGCAGTGCAATCTTCATTCCCCCCCCAGCCAAGCCCCACATGGAGCTTGACTGGGGTGGGTGTGGGGGACTGAAGACAGTGCTGTTTCCTGGCTGGGAGCTTGACTGGGGAAGGGGAAAACTGTGCTTGTGTGTGTGTGTGTGTGTGAAGGGCTGTGAAGTCACTTCCAACTCATGACAACCCTATGAATAAATGTCCCCCCAAACATCCTATCCTTAAACGCCTTGTTCAGGTCTTGCAAATTAAGGGCAGTGGCTTACTTGATTGAGTCAATCCATCTCTTGTGGGGTCTTCCTCTTTTCCTGCTGCCTTCAACTTTTCCTGGCATGAGTGACTCATAATGTGTCCAAAGTACAACAGCCTCAGTTTAGTAATTTTAGCTTCTAGGCTCAATTCAGGCTTGATTTGATCTATAACCCACTGATTTGTTTTTTGACAGTCCACGATATCCGTAACACTCTCCTCCAACACCCTAAATATGTAGCTCCTAATATGTATTTCTGTTTCCCTCCCTACATTGCATTGCTCACATTATGCAGCAAGATCACCAACTTCCTGCTCACCAAGGGTAAACCTCAGCAGCTGGAGCTTCAGGGCAACTTCTGAGGGTCAGGACTATGTAAGCAAGATGCTGATCTCTTATCCTCAAGCCTCAGCAATCTTGCACTGCTGCTCTTTAGGCAGAAGAACTTCCCAAATGTTAATTCTTTGTGCAATTCCTAAAACAAACAAGAGGATGTACTAAAAGGAATGACAATATTGCCCATTGGAAACAATGGGAGAAGCTTGCAGGCTCACTGGAGATAATGGGAACCAGGAATACCAGTTGACTTGCATGGGCTCCATCGAAATACATTACAGCCCAAAAAAGATGCAAAGAAAATGCGGAATGGATTTTCCATTAAAGTCTCTGGGCCCAAATAGACTACTCTGGGACTGGAATGACAGGTGACAGAATGGAATAACAACCTCTGGGTACCAGAAGTGTTCTGGGAATGGAATGACAGCCCCCAAGTGGAATGACAGCACCTAGGAGTAGCAGAAGTGATCTGTGATTAGAATGACAGGTCAGGAGTGGAATGACAGCCAGTGGGAGTAGCAGAAGTGTTCTGGGAATGGAATGACAGGTTGCAGAGTGGAATGACAGCCCCTGGGAGTAGCAGAAGTGTTCTGGGACTGGAATGGCAGTCCCAGAATGCTTCTGCTACTCCCAGGGGCTGTCATTCCATTCTAAGACATGTCATTCCAGTCTCAGAGCACAAATTCTGTTCCCAGGCAGCCACCCACCCACCCCCAGTCCAGAACAAATTTAATACCAGGGACCAGAGATATCAACTGTATAGAAGACACAGGCAAAGCCGTTTAATCATATTATTTTTTACTTAAACATGCTTAAAACAATGACAAAAATAATACCATTAATTGACTTTGCCTGTATCTTCTATGAAGCTTGTGTCTCTGGTACCTGGCATTCCATTTTATGGTATTTATTTATTTGGTACACGTGGCCTGGCTCAACCTATTGATATTTATGCCATATCCGGCCCTCATAACAAATGAGCTTGACATCCCTGATATAGATGCAGGGACTATTCAGATGGAGATGCCATTTTAGATCCCATCAAAGAATGCATGAAGAGGAGAAATCATAGAAATGATTGCACTAAAAGTTTTTTTTTAATACAACAAGCTTTACAGATGGCAAAGAATTCACAGAGCCCCCCAAATGATTTAATAATTAATTAGGAAATATTTTTTTCCCAGTGAGCTCTCGAGCCTTAGTAAACATCAGGGAACCTGCTAATGGAGAAGCGCTTCAGAGATCTGTGGTAAACCTGACCATCCTTAGTTGTCTTGAGCCTGCAGAGGAGGAAGAAGGAGGAGTTAAAACTATGTGGGTTTTTGACTTCTAGCCCTGGCTGTTTTTCCTGCCTACCTCTCAAAGCCCATCATGCCCATATTTACTGAGTGTTCTGAACTGGATTGCAGCCACTGTTTGCATTTTCTCACTACCGCCAGAGAACTATAATTCCAGCAACCTCTGAGCATGCTCCAACATGATCTGGCAGTCTTCAAGCAGCGGCTGAACAAACTCTTGTCAGCGATACTCTAGGGCCTAGGCTGATCCTGCATTGAACAGGGGGGTTGGACGAGATGGCCTGTATGGCCCCTTCCAACTCTATGATTCTATGATGAATAATCCTAAATGGCACTGCTTTCTCTTCATGGGTTTAGTTGATAACCCCATACGACAATAATAGCACCAATGATTTATTTCCTTCTAAAATGAACCTGCAGACGGGAAACCCACCCAAAGGGGGCTGCAGATTCACTCTTCCATGTCAAGCTTTGAACAACCCAGAATTGTATCCTTTGCTCCCAGTGATTGCAATAGTTTTTTACTTGCCTCCTAACACTCAGCAGAAAAATCCTGGCACGTCTTTGGCCCATTCTCTGTAGGCAAAGTTGACAACAATTTCCAAGCCTTCGTCTTTGAGATCTGTCTTCTGTTTGGAAAGCGGAGAGGCTCCCATTTCCTGCCACAGCTGTCCGAAAGTAGCCTGTTTTCAAATGGCTGCAAGGTGTCCTCCAGCGATGCTGGTGAGGAGAACGAGAAGCGTGGGTTTTATACCCTACTTTTTCTCTACCTTTAAGGAGTTTCAAAGTGGCTTACAATGGTGTTCCCTTTTTCTCCCCCAACAGACACCTTGTGAGGTAGGCGAGGCTGAGAGAGTTCAGAGAGAACTGGGATTGGCCCAAAGTCACTAGAATAGTTTTACAATTTATTTAACAGAATTTCAGGAGTATAGCTCATTAAATAATTTTCTTAAATGACTGGAGAGCCTGATGTAAAAACTTTGAATAAGGTATTGAATAATATCAGAGGATAAACATTTTTCTCCTCTTTTTAAAGAAATGAGTATGTAAAGCACACATACCCTCTTCCCCCCATTTGTGTTGTGTGTGTGTGTGTTTATTTTGTTTACAATAACTTGATGGTATCATCTTTTATATTGGATATGAGGTTACTATATGGTTCTTTTGTTTGTCTCATTGTAAAGTTGAATTTTTGTTCTGTATGTGTATGTATATAATAATTTTTTTTAAAAAAAACACTCCAAAGTACAGAACAATACAACAAGATTCGTATAGCTAAACACACAGGTGTAACAGAGAACAGAGCCTTGCAGAGGATAATGAAGTGCCCACAATAAAGGTATTTTACCTGTGGCATTATTAACTGTCCCTGAGTACATAAGCAGGTGCAGGAATTCCCCTTTTTGACATGACGCCCATGTAGATAAATGTGTGTCAAGAATCCCCCCCTCTGTCTTCTCTTGCTTTCAAATTCACTCAGTTTGCATAAGCACACAAACATTCCTGAGTTTGCAACATCCCTGCTTCGCTAGTGTGTTATCTTGGTCATGAGAACTTCACGTTCAGATAAAGAACTGGCTTGATGCAGAAATTGTTAAGGATGACAGCACAGGAACAGTAGGATTGTATCGTATTAAAATCCATTGGTAGAAATCTATAAAGCTTGAGTAATTCTAAACAGCAATATGGTTCTTTTGCTTTTGGGCTGGAGAGATTTGATCCCAGCTTTGTATTGTTTAAATTGGTACCATTAAACGGCATAGCTGTAAAACTAACTCCTGATCTCCAGTGCATTACCTTTGATCAGACATACCTGGGATAATAGGGGTTTTTCTGGTACAACAATAAGGACTTTGAATAAAGTAACTTTGAATAAAGTAAAGTTCTTGCTTGATACAACTTTTATGATGAGCAAAAGTCAACTTTGCCAGTCTAGCAAATGCCAGAGATTTCCAATGTGGTCCTCTTGCTTAAAGAAACAAACATAACATCACAGCCCTTCTACGAGGTGATAAGAGCCCTGGAAATCTTGTCCTAGCAAATAGACTCTCCCTCTGCCAACTTCCATTAATAACAACCCGGAGCTGGCAATAGGATAACCCCTTTTTAATGACCAAAGGAGTTACAAAATAATTAGCAAACTTGTAGAATATCAGGCAGGTGTCATTCTTAAACGAAACTAGCAAAGGTGGGCGTTGTTGTTTTTAAAGCAATGTGGGATATGTCACAGTAATTTCAGGAATAAAGCAAACTTTTTTTCCCATTGCTCATGCGATTGTATGTATGGAAGGACAGCATGTGGTGTCAGGGTGTGGAAGGGCAACCTGTGCTACAAGTCTGTAATAGGGTTGCCGGCTCTGGGTTGGGAAAGACCTGGAGATTTGTGTGTGTGTGGGGGGGTGGATCCTAGGGAGGTGAGGGACTTCAGTTGGTGCAATGTCACCTTCCAACGCAGCCGTGTTCTCCAAGGGAACCGATCTCTGTCGTCTGGAGCCCAGCTGTAATTCCCAGAGATCTCCAGCAAGCCCGAGAAAACAAAATTCTCCCCACTGTCCCCTCTTGCATTTCCCCATTCCCCTTCCCCCCTCGTTTTATTGCAACTCCTTTTCTGCCCAAATGCATTTTAAATTCACCAGATTCTTGCAGCGACGGGGGGGGGGGGGGAGGAGGGCTGCTGCTGCTGCTGCCAGCCCACTTAGGAAAATCCCAGGTTCCACTAGTTAAAACAGGCGAGTTCAAAGTGCCTAGAGAGGAATGAAATTGGGGGACAAGGGGGGGTGTTAATTGCAGGCCCCCCTTCCTGCTCCAGCCCCTTCTTCATTTTGCAGATGTTTGGGAACAGGAACTTTGGAGATTTCATTTACAAGGCCTGTTTGGAAGCACAAAATTTTAAGGTGCAATGGTGGGGGATGCTCTTTCTGGGGTGGGTGGGGGGTGGAGAAATTAAAGCGAGCGAGAGAGAGAGAGAAATGGGGCGGTGGAGGATGCGAATCGAGTGCAATGTGATGAAAAACGGCATGGTATGTGTGTTTAAGTACAACTGAACAATTGAAATGGTTCAAGACTTTCTATTCCTTGGCTCCACCGTCAGCCGAAAGGGAGGCTGCAGCCAAGAAATCAGAAGGAGATGGAGACTGGGAAGGGCAGCCATGAAGGAGCTAGAAAAGATTTTGAAGTGTAAGGATGTGACTCTGGCCACCAAGACTAGATTACTTCATGCCATCGTATTCCCTATTACTATGTATGGGTGTGAAAGCTGGACAGGGAAGAAAGCTGATAGGAAGAAAGTAGATTCCTTTGAAATGTGGTGTTGGAGGAGAGGGTTACGGATACCCTGGACTGCCAAGAAAACCAATCAGTGGGTTCTAGATCAAATCAAGTCTGAACTGACCCTAGAAGGTAAAATGACTAAACTGAGGCTGTCGTATTTTGGTCATGTCATGAGACGACAAGAGTCACTGGAAAAGACATTCATGCTAGGAAAAGTTGATGGCAGTAGGAAAAGAGGAAGATGGATTGACTCAATAAAGGAAGCTACAGCCTTCAATTTGCAAGATCTGAGCAAGGCTGTCAAAGATAGGACATTTTGGAGGACTTTCATTCCTAGGGTCGCCATGAGTCGGAAGTGACTTGATGGCACTTAACACACACATGTGTGTGTTTGCATGATATAGATTTTTTTGGAAAATTAACTGATCAAATTAGCAGTAAATCAAGTGAGTGCGTATCTTTTTTTAATGGTGTTTAAAAACTGTATATATCTTTTTGGCAGTCTAAAATAAACCTTCTCCCCAGTCTTCATTTAGTCCCAGGAATTTAGGAAAAGAGGTGACATCATATATCAGTAATGTGTGTGCAGCTGCAAATAACTGACTGTTTTACATTTTAGTAACTGCAAGCATTTTAATTTCTTTTTTTCCCTTAATTTTTAAAAATTGTGATCTGTCTTTTTTGGATTTGTCCTTATTTCATTGCGTTTTAATGTATGGTTATGTGTAACTGTTGTGTGACTCTACAAGCCTGACAAAAAAAATTTTTCCCCATCAATCAATAAATGGATTACAACATTCAATGATGTCAGGAAATCATTGAACAAATTACAAGATATGATAATGTTTGAATCTAAAAACAAAGATTCCTAGTAAAAGTTATAAATTTATCTTGTATATGATTGTATGTCATTGTATTGAAGCGTTGTAAGCCACCCTGAGCCCGGCTTTGGCTGGGAAAGGGTGAAGTATAAATCTAATAAAATAAAAAAATAAAAACCATGCAGCTATGAATAATATAAGTTACATGAAGTTGTTCTGGACAGGAGGGTATGGTGACAGACCCCCCCTCCCTTGCCCAGTTTTGTGCAGCCCTTCCAAGGGAAATTCTCCCATCCACATTGGGGACCAAAATGAGAATGTTTTATCTCAAGATGGCTATGGATCTTGTTTCTTTAGGGAATGAATGGAAAAGCTTGCTCTTGGCGGGGTGGGGGGGTGTAAGAAGAATTGAAAGGGTTGCTCCATGAAAAAGGAGCCCAAGGACATAGTGGAGTTCCTGTCCCTTTCATTGCGGTGCAGATGAGGGGAAATTTGGCAGATGCCAGCCACTTCTCTTCATCCTCTGCGAATCAGCCAAAATGTCTACGCAAGGAATTCAAGATCTGAGCTGTCTCCTCTGCCCAATCCTGTTATACTTGTCAGATCATGAGGATAGATTTGCTATGTCTCCTGGCAAGCTTTTTTTTAAAAAAAAAACTGAAATAGAACCTCCATGTTCCAAGGCAGTTTACTTAAAATGTGTTAGGTGATGAGTGGAGGAGGTTGTCAGGTTTCTTCTGTAGGTGTCTGCATAGCCACTGTCAGAAATAGGAGGCTGGACTGGATGGTCTGATCCGGCAGAGGCCTCTTTTTCTCTTTTAGAAACACGCTTTGCTTCAAATTACACTGCCCTTGTTTGTGTCTCTCCTCCAGGGTGATCTTCTCTCTGGCAGGTAGGGAAAGCCAACGGCCTCCATACAACCATCTCTTTGGCATTCATCAGCCGAACATATCAGTCATCTACTCTCTATGAGAATTGGGACCCGTCCAACATGCACAGCAGGCCTTGTTTTTTAGGTATTTTTCTTTCTTTCTCTCCTGCACTCTCTAAAAAGGTCAAAAGTGGTAAGAAGTGGTTAGAGTGTCAAACTAGGATCTGGCAGTCCCAGGTTCAAATCTCTACTCTGCCATGGAAGCTTGGCCAGTGACACACACTCAGTGTTGCCTACTTCACAGGGTTATTGTGAGGATAAACTGGAGAGAAGTCAACAGTGTAAACTGTTTTAAATTCCCCATTGGGGAGGAAGGCTGCACTGACTGGGAGGGTGGAAGAATATCCTCTTCTTTAAAAAATGGAGTTTAAGAGGGTTACCGCATGATGTATTCCCACCAATGTATTAAGAGTTTGAAAATGTTATTAAAAACATCACTTTAAAAGGGTTTTTGGATACTACGGCTAAAAAATGGTTGGAAGATATCTTCACACCTTAAGGGGCCAAACAAAGTGTGAACAGTATTTTTTATAACATTTTCAAACTCTTAATACATCGCTGGGAATTCATAATGCGGTAACCCCCTAAGAATCTTCCTGAGCTATAAGAGGCAGTGTGTTTTGTTTGTGTGTAAAATGCCATCAAGTCGCAGCCGACTTATGGGGACCCCTTTTGGGGTTTTCATGGCAAGAGATTAACAGAGGTGGTTTGCCAGTGCCTTCCTCTGCACAGCAACCCTGGTCTTCCCTGGTGGTCTCCCATCCAAATACTAACCACGGCTGACCCTGCTTAGCTTCTGAGATCTGACGAGATCAGGCTAGCCTGGGCCATCCAGGTCGTGGCTAGATTATCTGACTAGGATCTAGGTGGTCCAATTTGAATCTCCACTCTGCCACAGAAATTTGCTGGCTGACTTTGGGCCATTTGTGCCCTGTCAGTCTGGCCCACCTCCCAGGGTTGTTGTGAGGATGGAATGGAGGAGAACAATATAAGCCACTTTGGGTCCCTGTTGGGAAAAAACATGAAGTGTAAACAAATAAAGATGAATTTGTATCCCTCACAGGCAGTGGAAGAGATTCAGAGTCAGGTTCCAGATCATCTCTTCTTTGGGGCAGAATGGAAACACTTAAGATGCAGCCAGCTCAGGTAAGGGATGATTCACATGAATAGCTTGGTGCTTCCTTTGAATGCAGGGCTGGAAAGGAACCATTTCTGGGTTTTTTTGTAATTTGCAGCCTTCCTTTCTTGGTAAGTTGCATTAGATTTCTCCATAGAGAAAAGGGGCCTAAAAATGCTGAAATATATTTATAAAATTAATTTCCATGTCTTTCTGATAACTGCAAAGTAACACAGCAGCCTGTTCAGGAGACCATGCAGTTCACTGATCTTCTCCCATTAATCAAAAGGTGGGGTGCCCATACACTCCCCAGGCAGGTTTAATTGTTTTTCTATGGCAGGGGTGTCAAACATGTGGCACCCCTTGAGAGCTCTTGAGATCCAGCCCCTTGAGAGCTCTTATCTGGCCCATGAGCCAGCCGAGGCAGCCACCACTCCCCCAGTCCCTATCTGGGCAGGTGACGCATGGCCCGGCATGCGTCATATCCGGCTCTTGTAACAGATGAATTCAACACCCCTATTCTATGGTATGTCAAGTATTCGTTGAAGGTAGAACTCACCCTTGGAGTACCAAGACCTTTCCATGAAGGATCTGGAGGAGGAGGGTCAGTGGCTCAGTGGTAGAGCGCTTGCTTGGCACACAGAAGGCCCCTCATCTAAAATTAATAAAAGGATCAGGTAAGAGGTGATGTGAAAGGACTCTGCCTGGGACTTTGGAGAGCCACTGCCAGTCAGAGCAGACAATACTGACTTTGATGGACCAACAGCCACTGCGTTTAAAATGGTGTAACTGCTTGCGAGGACCCTGCAAGGGTCTGACTCAGTAGACAGCATTTGCAGGTATTCCTGTTTCAATATCCACAGTTGTTTGAGGAGGGGCTGTGGCTCAGCGGTGGAGCATCTGCTTGGCATCCAGAAAGTCCCAGATTCAATTCCTGGTGTGCATGTCTGGAGAGCTGCAGCTGGTCTGATCAGACAGTACTGACCTTGATAGACCAATGGTCTGATTCAGTATAAGGCTGCTTCGCGTGTGTTTGTTTTCAGATGGTGAGCAAAAGCATGTTTGAGCAGGATTATTTGTGAGGCATAAGTGTCTTCTTTTTTCCAGTGTCCGGTTTCCTTTGAGGAGGTGGCTGTGCGTTTCACCAAGGCTGAGTGGGCACTGCTGAATCCCGACCAGAGAGCTTTGTATAGGGAAGTCATGGTGGAGAATTACGAGAACGTGGCCTCTCTGGGTGAGGATCCCTTTTATCGTGATTGGGTAGATGTGGAAGGTGTGATTTTTTTTGCCCCCATTGCTACTTTGATTATTTATGCTATTTATATCAGTAGAAAAGAGCAAGAGTCCAGTAAAGATTTGATAAAATCTCGTAAAGACTTAAACAAGAGACTTAGCACCTTAAAGACTTAACCTTAAAGACGTACCAAAATTTCGGACAGGGTATGAGCTTACAGCTCACCTTTTCAGATACAGCTAGAATGTGAGTCCGTCTGTCTTTAAGTGGAGAAGAGTGAATTCAGACACCCAATGGCTATAGCATGTAAATGTCAGTGGCAGGTAAATGACATGAGCAGGGGTGATTAGATTAGGTGTGATATGCAGAGGGGTAGCAGGCATGGAGAAATCAGCACTGGTAATGAGGAATCCCCGGAATGAGCTATTTATAGTCCACATTCTCACTGAAACTCAAGGAAGATTAGAGAGTGTCGGTCAGTGCAATCAATAGGGTGAAGAGACAGCTAATAAACAACATTCTAGGACTTGGACCCAAGGACACCAAGGAGAAGACTCAGGTTGCTGCACAGAGGAAGGCAGTGGGAAACCACCTCTGCTCATTTCTTGGCTTGACAACCCCACAGTCTTGGGCTCCCCATGAGCTGGTTGCAACTTAATGGCACAAAATTATTATTATTATTCTTTATAGGACTCATTTAGCAGAAATCTGAAACAAGTCTTGAGTATTAAATATGACATGTTAGGCAATGCAAGAAATGGTATTACGTCAGTAGAAATGTAATGCAGTGACAGCAAGATAACAAATAGCAACAAGTAGCTTGTATTAGTAGCGATGTCCATTCCCTGACCTGGATAGGCCAGGTTAGCTCAGTGTTGTCAGGTCTTGGAAGCTAAGTAGGGTTGATCCTGGTGAGTACTTGGATGGGAGGCCATTCATCTACAGGGGGGGCAGGGAATGGCGAACCGCCTCTGGACATCTCTTGCCTCGAAAACCCTACTTGGTTGTCATAAGTAAGCTGTGATTTGATGGCACTTCCCACCTCCACCAGTATTGTCCACCCACCTGTTCCGTCTGTTGAAATGCGTTCCAGCATTGTTCTGTTACAACATAGCCTTATTTCTTTATAAAATGTCCTCCCATCTGCTGTGGAAGTTGGTGTCCCTGGACATACCTGGTTGGCCATGAAGTATTCAGCCTGACCAATAGTATTTGTTGAATCCCAAACTCCCATTTTAACAGATATGACAATTGTGCATCCCCTTGAAATGGATGATGAATTTAATTGCCGTCCTTATAGTGTATCGGTTAGAACTGGCAATTGTATGTTTAACCTGAAGAGGAGAAGACTGAGAGGGGACATGATAACCATCTTCAAGTACTTGAAGGGCTGTCACATAGAGGATGGTGCCGAGTGGTTTTCTGTTGCCCCAGAAGGTCGAACCATCAATGGGTTGAAATTAAATCAAGAGAATTTCCATCTAGACATTTGGAAGGATTTTCTAACAGTTAGAGCGGTTCCTCAGTGGAACAGGCTTCCTCAGGAGGTGGTAAGCTCCTTCCCTGGAGGTTTTTAAGCAGAGGCTAGATGGCCATCTGTCAGCAATGCGGCAGATCGTGAAACGGAGGGCACCTTGGCCATCTTCTGGGCATGGAGTAGGGGGTCACTGGGGAGTGTGTGTGCGGAGGGAGGTCATTGTGAATTTCCTTCATTATGCAGGGGGCTGGACTAGATGACCCTGGTGGTCCCTTCCAACTGTGATTCACAATGAGTCATTCTCTCTCTCCAATTCCTTTAATGGGTAAGCGGTCTAAGGGCCGGTCCTATGGTTAAGGATTTCGTGGAGCCTAAATAACCTTCCTCATCCCAATAAGGTGAGAAAGGAATGACAGTATATTAATAGTCAGAAGTTAGTATGTTAATAGTCAGATTTACAGGTTGCAGTTACCCGCTCTAGCACTAGACATGTCCAGTGCCACACTGGACTGCCTTTATCCAGCTAGGCTGGGAGCTATGGAGGCCTTACCTGGTTAACAGTTGCAGTTTCTAAATGTAGCTAGATAACTCCCCCATCCTTGCCTGGGCATTAATTAGGGCTGTTTCCGTGCTAATGTTTTATGCAGCTTTGGCTTCCAAATCGGACAGTGTCCTCTAATTGCCCATTTTTTCAGGTTTCCTCATCTTTGTCCCAATGTTTCCAGAGACCCTGCCTACATCAGCGCCATTTCCCTTCCATCAGCCCTATGTGGCAGCCCTACGTGGCTCAGAGCGGCTTACAACAATTTACATATATAATTTGAACTATAATTAAATATATAATCTAAACTAAAACCTTAGTTAAAATGGGATTCCTAACTGGCGTGTCTATCCAAGTTTCATGAACAGTAGACCTACTTGAAGATGGAGGCTTTCAGGCATCTGTGGTGGTTTTTGTTACATGCTCATGTTGGTGTTTAAGAGCTGTGGGTGTTGAGAGCCATGTTGGTGAAGAGAGCTGGCATGGTGGGGTGGTTAAGAACCATGTTGGTGTCAAGAGCCAGCGTGGTGTAGTGGTTAAGATGTGGACTTTTAATTGGGAGAACCGGGTTTGATTCCCCGCTCCTCCACATGAAGCCTGCTGGGTGACCTTGGGCCGGTCACAGTTCCCTCAGAGCTCTCTCAGCCCCACCAACCTCACAAGGTGCTTGTTGTGGGGGAGGAGGGAAGACGATTGTAAGGCACTTTGAGACGCCTTATGGTAGAGAAAAGCAGGGTATGAAAACCAACTCTTCTTCTTCCTTCTCTCTCATCACCTTTTAGAAGGTGAACATAGAAATGGATGACTTAAGAATGCATGGCTCTTTTGTAGTAACTAGTCCATTTGTTTCCTCCCAAGCGATTCCCAAGCCTGGCCTCATCTCCTGGCTACAGGAAAGTGAAGCACCATTTTCCCCAGACTCTGAAGATGAGGAGCGGTCGGCAGGTGGGTGCTTAGATGTGTGCTGGATACCTTGGTTGGCTGGGGATGGAGGGGTTTCCATGTAGAGCAGCTATATGTTTTGAATGGCCACAGTCCTTCAAGCTGGAAGCTCATGTACCCAGGGATACCTCCCACAGTTCCACTGACCTTTCCTTCCTCATAACATTTCACATGGGATGGGAAGGCTGAAACAGTCCCGTTCCTCTCAGTGTTGATCTAGATTTGTGGGTCTTGGATCTTGACCTTGATTCCATCCACCTGGAAGTATTGATAGGTCCTAGGAAAGATGGGTGGGGAGATCTACTGATTGTCAAGGAAATAAGCCATTATAACCATAAAGAAGAATATATACACAATGATACACTTTTGCGTAGCAGTGTGTGTGAATAAGATCGTGGGGTACAGGTGGGCTGTAAACTAAATATGAGCAGCCAGTGTGATGCAGCAGCAAAAATGGCTGGCTAATCTGAACTTGGAGTGTATCAACAGGGGCATAACATCTCCCTCAGCCTTTCCTTGTAGCGTTTGGTCTCCAGGCCTCTATTTATTCCCTTTGCTCTCTTTGCAACTGCTCCATTCTGTCCACATCCTTTTTGAAGTGAGGCCTCCAGAACTGCACACAGTACTCCAGGTGCGGCCTGACCAATGCAGTGTACAGCGGAACTATGACAAGTTGTGATTTGGATGTTATGCCTCTGTTGATACCCTCCAAGATCACATTAGCTTTTTTTGCTGCATCACACTGGCTGCTCATATTTAGCGTACAGTCCACCCGTATCCCAAGATCTTGTTCGCACACACTGCTACTCAGAAGTGTTTCCCCGAGCCAGTATGCGTGCATTTTTGTTCCCCAGATGTAGGACTCTGCATGTATCCTTGTTAAATTGCATCTTGCGCTCATCTGCCCGCTTTTCCAGTGTGTTCAGATTTGTAAATTTAAGAGTAATCTCTCCACCTGCTCATCCAGATCATATATAAAAAATATTGAAAAGTACCATGCCCAGAACCAAGCCCCGAGGCACCCCACTGGATAGTTCATTCAGATGAAATGCCATTGACGACTACTTTTTGGGTGCAGTTCTCCAACCAGTTCCTTATCCACCTAACTATCTTAGAGTCCTAGAATTCTGCCCTCATATACCTACGTGTGGTGTCGTCTGTGGTGCTGAACTCCATTATCTGATATTAGTATAAATATTATTGAACCGTTGTATCAAAAGCTGTTGGGGAGTGTTAAGAATATCCACAGGGAGGCAGTGAAGTCTTCAGATGAAAATCACGGATGAAGAGAGCCAAATTTGCCTGTGTCCCATGGCCAGTTTAGAAACCAGATTAAAATAGAGAAAATAACTTGGTCTGCATTCACTTTGCAAAAAGGTTAACTCTGTTATAACTCCAGATTATAGTGGTGAACTTTATTCTTGTGAACCGAGTTGGTTTTCCTACTCCTGCGTATGAAGCCTGCTGGGTGACTTTGGGCTAGTCACAGTTCTCTCAGAACTCTTTCAGCCCCACCTACTTCACATGATGTCTGTTGTGGGGAGGAGAGGGAAGGTGATTGTAAGTTGGTTTGATTCTCCTTCAAAGATAGAGAAAGTTGGCATATAAAAACCAACTCTTCTTCTTCTTCAGGTAACAGGAAGGTTGACGAGAATTATAGAGAACGATGTGGGGTGTCTTTCGAAACAACCAGGCATGAAGTGGAGGAAGAGCCTTCTGGGAATCAAGAAGAGTCAAGGAGGCAGCAGGAAAACAAAGGGGAGAAGTCAGTGGGTCAGTCTTTAGTTTTCCAGGCCAGTGGCTTGCTCAAAAATCCAGCCCAAGAAAAGAATCAGAAAGGAAAGAGAAGGAATGAACATTCTGAAAGTGGAGAAATATTGAGATGCAAATCCAACTTTTCTTCCCATCAGAGGATCCATACAGGGTATGAAACGTATAAATGTTCTGAATGTGGTAAGGGGTTCAGTAGGCTCGTCAGCCTCACTTCTCATAAGAGAATCCATATGAGGGAGGAACCATCTGAGAGTTCAGAGTGTGAAAACAGTTTTGGTCTGAGTGAAAGCCTTACTTCCCATCAAAGAACCCACACAGGCCAAAAACCATGCCAAAGCTCAGAGTGCAGGAAAAGGTTCAGGAGTAACACAACGTCTACTTTGCATCAGAGAATCCATTCAGAGGAAAAACAATATAAATGCTTGGAATGTGGAAAGCTCTTCCGCCAGCGAGCACACTTCACTGTGCACCAGAGAATCCACACAAAAGAGAAACCATATAAATGCTTGGAGTGTGGAAAGAACTTCACTCACAAACAAGGACTCACTTCCCATCAGAGAACCCACACAAAGGAGAAGCCGTATGTGTGCTTGAAGTGTGGGAAAACTTTCCGTTGGAACGGAGCCATCACTTACCATCAGAGAATCCACACAAAGGAGAAGCCATATGTGTGCTTGAATTGTGGGAAAACCTTCCGTTCGAGCACAGCCCTCACTTACCATCAGAGAATCCACACAAAGGAGAAGCCATATGTGTGCTTGGAGTGTGGGAAAACCTTCCGTTCGAGCTCACCCCTCACTTCACATATGAGAATCCACACAAAGGAGAAGCCATGTGTGTGCTTGGAATGTGGAAAAACCTTCCGTTTGGGCTCATCCCTCACTTCACATCTGAGAATCCACTCAGGGGAGAAACCGTACCAGTGTACAATATGTGGGAAATGCTTTAGTCAGGGTGCACACCTTACTTCCCACCGAAGAATCCATTCTGGAGAGAAACCCTATCGATGCCAGGAGTGTGGAAAAGGCTTCAGTCAGAGCTCACACCTGAAAGTACACCTAAGAATCCACACGGGAGAGAAGCCCTATAAATGCTTGGAATGCGGAAATAGTTTCACTTGTAGCCAGAACCTTGCATCACATGAAAAAATCCACACGGGGGTGCAGCCATATAAATGCCTGGATTGTGGGAAAAGCTTCAGTCAGAGCTCAAGCCTTAAGGTACATCGAAGAGTCCACACAGGGGAGAAGCCGTATAAATGCATGGAATGCGGCAGAAGCTTCAGTCGGAGCTCAACCCTTACTTTACATCAAACAGTCCACACAGAAGAGAAGCCGTATAAATGCATGGAATGTGGGAGAAGCTTCAGTCGGAGCTTAACCCTTACTATGCATCAAAGAGTCCACACAGGAGAGAAGCCGTTTAAATGCATGGATTGTGGAAAGAGTTTCACTTCTAGCCAGTACTTTAAAGTACACAAAAGAATCCACACAGGGCAGCAGCCATATAAATGCCTGGATTGTGGGAGAAGCTTCAATCAGCGCTCAAGCCTTAATCTACATCAAAGTGTCCACACAGGAGAGAAGCCGTTTAAATGCATGGAATGTGGAAAGAGTTTTGGCAGCCGTTCACAACTTACATTGCACAAGAGAACTCACATGGGGTAAATGGTTAAATGTGTGCAGTGTGGAAAGGACTTCACCAGCGGTGCACAGCTTGTGTGTGTGTGTTAAGTGCTGCCAGGTTGCTTCCAACTCTTGGCAACCCTATAAATCAATGTTCTCCAAAACATTAATCCTTAACAGCCTTCTCAGGTCTTGTAAACTGAGGGCCGTGGCTTCCTTTATAGAGTCAATCCATCTTTTCTTGGGTCTTTTCCTGCTGCCATCATCTTTTCCTAGCATGATTGTCTTTTGATGTGACTCGTCTTCTCATAATGTGACCAAAGTACAATAGCCTCAGTTTAGTCATTTTGGCTTCTAGGGCCAGTTCAGGCTTGATTTGATCTATAATCCACTGATTTGTTTGTTGGCAGTCCACGGTATCCGTAACACTCTCCTCCAACACCACGTTTCAGAGGAATTTACTTTCTTCCTATCAGCTTTCTTCATTGTCCTGCTTTCACACCCATACACATGGAGAATACTATGGCATGAATTAACTTGATCTTGGTTGCCAGTGACGCATTCTTACCATTAAGGATCTTTTCTATCTCCTTCATGGTTGCCCTTCCCAGTCCTGATCTCTTTCTGATTACAGGACATCATAAAGTCCACACCAGAGAGGGAAAAATATAGACCAGGGGTGTCAAACATGTGGCCCGCGGGCCGGATGCTGCCCCTGGAGGGCTTTCCTCCAGCACGCAAGGCAGCCGGCCCCCACTCCCCCTCCCCTTTCTGGGCTTCCTGTGGCTGCTCCGGCCCGCGAGCCCAGCCAGCCACCTTCCGCCGTCCTTTTCTGGGCTCCCCAGAAACTTAAGATTGTGCTGCTGTCTCCCTGCCGGGAGGCAGCACAATCTTCATTCCCTCCCCGCCCCAGACGAGCCCCACATGGAGCTTGACTGGGGTGGGGGTAGAGGTCTGAAGATCGTGCTTTCTCCTGGCCAGCAGCACTATCTTCATTCCCTCCCCGCCCCAGCTGAGCCCTATGAGGAGCTTGACTGGGGTGGGGGTAGGGGTCTGAAGATTGTGCTTTCTTCTGGCCGGCAGCATGATCTTCATGCCCTCCCTGTCCCAGCCAAGCCCCATGTGGAGTTTGACTGGGGGGGAGGGGAAACTGAAAATCTTCACTCCCTCCCTGCCTCAGCCAAGCTCCATGTGCAGTTACTATATGGTTCTTTTATTTGTCTCATTGTAAAATTGATTTTTTGTTCTGTATGTGTGTGTGTGTGTGTGTGTATAATAATATTTTTAAAAACACTCCAAAGTACAGAACAATACAACAAGATTTGTATAGCTAAACACATCGATTAACAGAGAACAGAACCTTGCAGAGGATAAAGACTTTGAATTAAGTAATCAGATCTTGCTTTATACAACTTTTATGATGAGCAAAGTTCAACTTTTCCAGTCTATCAAATGCCAGAGACTTCCAATATGGTCCTCTTGCTTAAAGGAAAAAATGACATCGCAGAAACCAGGACTCAGCTTGCAAAAGACAGACCTTCTACAAGGTGATAAGAGCCCTGGAAATCTTGTCCTAGGAAACCGACTCTCCCTCTGCCAACTTCCATTAATAACAACCCAGAGCTGGCAATAACCCCTTTTTAATGACCAAACGAGTTACAAAATAGTTAGCAAACTTGTAGAATATCAGGCAGGTGTCATTATTAAACGAAACTAGCAAAGGTGGGCGTTGTTTTTTTTTTAAAGCAATGTGGGATATGTAATTTCAAAAATAAAGCAAACTTTTTTCTCTCATGGCTCATGCGATTGTATGTATGGAAGGAGAGCCTGTGGTGTCGGTGTGGAAGGGCAGCCTGTGCTACCAGTCCGTAATGGGGTTGCCGGCTCTGGATTGGGAAAGACCTGGAGAGTTTGGGGGGTGGATCCTAGGGAGGCGAGGGACTTCAGTTGGTATAATGTCACCTTCCAACGCACCCATTTTCTCCAAGGGAACTTATCTTCGTGGTCTGGAGCCCAGCTGTAATTCCGAGAGATCTCCTGCAAGCCCGAGAAAACAAAATTCTCCCCACTGTCCCCTCTTGCATCTCCCCTTTCCTTTCATTGCAACTCCCTTTCTGCCCTAATGCAATTTAAACTCATCAGGTGTTTGCAGTGTGTGTGTATGAGGAGGAGTTGGTGCTTTTGCTGCTGCTGCTGGCCAGCTCCTTTCCCACAGGGTGGACGAGGCAGGAAGGTCTCCGCCACTCCTGACTGGCTCCCTTTGCAGGAAGGCAGCTTCCCAGCCCAGGGGAAAGCCCTGCTTGGCCAGAGCTTTTGGGTTGGGTGCTCTGATGGTTAAAACAGGCGAGTTCAAAGTGCCTAGAGGGGAAGGAAACTGGGGGCAGAAGGGGGGTGTTATTTGCAGGCCCCCCTTCCTGCTCCAGCCCCTTTCTCATTCTGCAGGTACCTGTGAACTGGAGCTGTGGAGGTTGCAGTTAGAAAGCCTGTTTGGAAGAACAAAGCTTTAAGGTGCAATGGGGGGGTGGGGGGTGTCTTTCTTGGGGGGCGGGGAGAGAAATTAAAGCGAGAGAGAGAGAGAGAGATGGAAATGGGGTGGTGGAGGATGCAAATCGAGTGCAATCTGATGAAAAACTGCATGGTATGTGTGTTTGCATGATACAGCTTTGTTTGGAAAAATAACATCAAATTAGCTTAGCAGTAAATCAGGTGAGTGCAGATCTTTTTTTTTTTTAATGGTGTTTGAAATGTATATATATGTTTGGCAGTCTAAAATAAACCTTTTTCCCAGTCTTCCTTTAGTCCCAGGAATTTAGGAAAAGAGGTGACATCATATATCAATAATGTGTTTGCGGCTGCAAATAACTGACTGTTTGACATTTTAATAACTGCAAGCAGTTTAATTTCTTTCTTTCCTTAATTTTTTTTTTAAAAACTGTGATCTGGCTTTTTTTGATTTTTCCTTATTTTGTTGCATTTTGTTAATGTATGGTTATGTGTATCTTTTGTGTGACTTATTTATTATTTTCATTTCTCTGGGACCAAAAACAAATTGCAAGCATGACAAAAAAAAATTTCCCCAATCAATAAATGGATTACAACATTCAATTATGTCAGGGTATCATTGAACAAATTACAAGATATGATAATGTTTGAATCTAAAAACAAAGATTCCTAGTAAAATTTATAAAATTATCTTGTATATGATTGTATGTCATTGTACTGAAGCATTGTAAGCCACCCTGAGCCCGGCTTTGGCTGGGAAAGGGCGGAGGATAAATCATAATAAAACAAAAAATAAAAATCATGCTGCTATGAATAATATAAGTTACATGAAGTTACTCTGGACAGGAGGCTACGGTGACAGACCCCCTTGTCCAGTTTTGTGCAGCCCTTCCAAGGGGAATTCTCCCCTCCCCATCCACATTAGGGACCAGAAAGAGAAATTTACATCTCAGAATGGCTATGGGTCTTGTTTCCTTCAGGGAATGAATGGCAAAGCTTGCTATAGGGCATGTGCGTATAAGGGAGAATGGAAAGGGTTGCTCCATACAAAAAAAGCCTGAGGGCATATTGGGATTCCTGTCCCTTCCATCACTGCAGAAGAGAGAATTTTGGCCGATGCTGCTTCTCTTCATCCCCAGTGAACCAGCCAAAATTCCTGTGCAAGGAATACAAGTTACGGAGCTGACCCCTCTGCCAAATCCTGTTATGCTTGTCAGATCACGAGGAAACATTTGCTGGGTCTCCTGGCAAACGTTTGTTGTTGTTGACTGAAATAGAACCTCCATGTTCCAAAGCAGTTCACTTAAAATATGTTAGGTGATGAGTGGAGGAGGTTGTCTAGTTTCCCCTGTAACTGTCTACAAAGCCACTGGCAGAAATGGGAGGCAGGACTGGATGGTCTGATACATCAGGGGCCTCTTTTTCTCTTCTAGAAACATGCTTTGCTTCAAATTACACTGTCCTATGAATCATCTCATAGCTTGTTTGTGTCTCTCCTCCAGGGTGGTCTGTTCTCTGGCAGTCAGGGAAAGCCAGTGGCCTCCATATGACCATCTCTTCTTTGTCAGAGACCCAGTGTGGGGAAACAGATCTGAGGGAGCCAAATACTGAACTTTTTTGGCATTCACCGGCCGAAGTTCTCAGTCATCCACGCCCTGTGAGACTCGAGACCCATCTGACATGCACAGCAGGCTTTGCTTTTAAAGTAATTTTCTTTCTCTCCTGCTCTCCCTGAATAGGTCAGAAGTGTTTAGAGTGTTAAAATAGGATCTGGCAGGCCAAGGTTCGAATCTCCACTCTGCCATGGAAGCTTGGGCCAATCACACACATTCAGTGTTGCCTACTTTACAGGATAGTTGTGAGGATAAACTGGAGAGGAGGACAACCGCATAAGCTGTTTAGAAGTCCCCATTGGGGAGGAGGGCTGCACAGGCTGGGAGAGTGGAAAATATCCTCTCCTTTACAAAACAAATGGAGTTCAAGAATCTTTGTGCGCTATAAGAGTCATTGTGATTTAGTGGGTAGAATATCTGCCTAGAATCTAGGAGGTCCAAGTTTAAATCTCCACTCTGCTACGGAAAAGTTGCTGGCTGGCTTTGGGCCTGTTGCATCCTGTCAGCCTGACCTACCTTGCAGGGTTCTTGTGAAGACAGAATGGAGGCGGAGAGAACGATGTCAGCATCTTTGGGTCCCCTTTGGGGGGAAAAGGTGGGGTGTAAACAAAGTAAACAAAGAATAAATTTGTCTCCCTCACAGGCAGAGGAAAATCCTAGAGCCAGGTTCCAGATCATTCCTCCTTGGGGTGGAGTGGAAACATTTAAGATGCAGACAGCTCAGGTAAGGGATGGATCCAAGGAACAGCTTGGTGCCTCCTTTAATGCAGGGCTGGAAGGGAACCATTTCTGTTTGCTTTTGTAGTTTGCAGCCGCCTTTTTTTGGAAAGCTCCATTGGATTTCTCCACAGAGAAAAGGGGACTAAAAATGCTGAAATAAATAAATACATTTAATTTCCGTGGCTTTCTGATAACTGTAAGGTAACACAGCAACTGTTCAGGAGGCCATGTGGATCACTGATGAGCTCCCATGAATCAAACGGTGGGATACCTGTAAACTCCCCAGGCAGGTTTTATTGTTTTTCTATGGTGTGTCAAGTATTTCTTGAAGGTAGAGCTCCCCCCTTGGGGTAACAAGAACCTTACATGAAGGTTCTGGAAGAGGAAGGTCAGTGGATCAGTGGTAGAGCACCTGCTTGGCATGCAGAAGGTCCCTCAACTAAAGATAATTAAAGGAGGTGATGTGAAAGGACTCTGCCTGGGACCCTGGAGAGCCACTGCCAGTCAGAGCTAACAATACTGGCTTTGATGGACCAACAGTAACTGCGTTTAAAATGGTGTAACTGCTTGAGAGGACCCTGCAAGGGTCTGACTCAGTAGACAGCATTTGCAGGTATTCCTGTTTCAATATCCACAGTTGTTTGAGGAGGGGCTGTGGCTCAGCGGTGGAGCATCTGCTTGGCATCCAGAAGGTCCCAGGTTCAATTCTCTGCAAGCATTTCTGCAGAGCTGCCGCTGGTCTGATCAGACAGTAACGACCTTGATAGACCAATGGTCTGATTCAGTATAAGGCTGCTTCATGCATGTGTTTGTTTTCAGATGGTGAGCAAAAGCATGTTTGAGCAGGATTATTTGTGAGGAAGAAGTGTCTTCTTTTTTCCAGTGTCCGGTTTCCTTTGAGGAGGTGGCTGTGCGCTTCACCAAGGCTGAGTGGGCGCTGCTGAATCCCAACCAGAAAGCTTTGTATAGGGAAGTCATGGTGGAGAATTACGAGAACGTGGCCTCTCTGGGTAAGGGATCCCTTTTATCTTGATGTGGAAGGTGTGATTTTTGCCCCTGTTGCTACTTTGATTATTTATGTTATTTATATCAGTAGAAGAGAGCAAGAGTCCAGTAAAGACTTTAAGAAAACAAAATTTCTTAAAGACTTAAACAAAAGACTTAACACCTTAAAGACTTAACCTTAAAGACCTAACAAAATTTCTGACAGGATATGGGCTTTCATGAATTACTGCTCACCTCTTCAGATACAGCTAGAAAGTGAGTCTGTCGTTCTCCCTCTCCAAACTCTTTAATGGTTAAGCAGTCTAAGGGCCAATCCCTATGGGTAAGGATTTTGTGGAATCCATATATCCTTCCTCATCCCAATAGAGGGAGGACTAACAACAGTTAGTAAGTTAATAGTCAGATTTACAGGGTTCAGAGCCACACTGGACTGTTTTTATCCTGCTAGGCTGGGAGCTATGGAGGCCTTACCTGGTTAACAGTTACAGTTCTAAATGTAGCTACATAATTCCCCCATTCTTGACTGGGGAATTAGGGCTGCCTCCATGCAAACATTTTGTGCAGCTTTGGGTTCCAAATTGGACAGTGTCCTCTAATTGCCAATTTTCTAGGTTTCCCCCATCTTTGTCCCAAATTTCCAGAGACTCTGCCTACATCAGCGCCATTTTCTTTCTATCAGCTTTTTGAGGCTGCCGTATTGCCTGCCATACCACCAGAGGGCTTTTTAAAAAATTAGTAATTGGTATTGTGCAGTAATGTTATAAAAATCTAGTTCCACCATCTGCTAGTTTCTCTGAATTCCCAGATTTCATTTTTTCTAAAGCACATCTCTAGCCCTTTTTATTGCAGAGATAAGGGAAAGGTCAAATTATTTTTGTCTAGATTATCTTTTCTTCCCTATCAACAGGAGTGGTCCTCACCCCCACTTGAGTGGACTGATTACTCTCTTGGTTTGTATCTTGTTTTAAAATGGCTCTCTTGTAACATCTGACTCCCTGTGGTTTGTAGTTTTAAATATAGTTTGTAGTTTTAAATATAAATGTATTTTTAATGGATGTTCACCAGATAATCCTGGGGGGGTGGTCACACCTGTTAATGAATAGTCCTTGCTGTCTAATTTAGATTTTGAGTGGGGATGAACAGAACATTTGCTTGGGGGACAACTACCCTTGCAGGGTTAAATGACAGTAGAATATTTCGAGGCCCTTTAGAGAGAAGGGGGCCCCTTTGAAGGAGGAAGAAGAGGATTAGCCTCTCAGTTGGGAGGTTGAGAGAGGAACAGCTAAAAGACACATGGCTGCCTTGGTCCCCACAATGGGATTCCTAACTGGCGTGTCTATCTAAGATTCATAAAGAATAGAGCTACTTGAAGATTGATGCTTTCTGGTGGTTTCTGTTACATGCTCACATGTTGGTGTTAAGAGCTGTGGGCGTGGAGAGCCATGTTGGTGTCAAGAACAGGCATTGTGTAGTGGTTAAGAGCTATGTTGGTGTCAAGAGCCAGCATGGTGTGGTGGTGAAGAGTGGCAGTCGCTAATCTGGAGAACTGGGTTTGATTCCCCACTTCTCCACAGTAAGCCAGCTGGGTGACCTTGGGTAGTCGCACCTCTCTGAACTCTCTCAGCCCCCACCTACCACACAAGGTGCCTGTTGTGGGGGTGGGGAGAGAGAAGGCAATCATAATCCACTTTGAGATTCCTTACGGTAGAGAAAAGTGGGTTACAAAACCCAACCCTTGTTCTTCTTTCCTTCTCTCTCGTAGCCCTTTTGAAAGTGAACATAGAAATGGATTCCGTAGGAATGCCTGACTCTTTTGTAGTAACTAGTCCATTTGTTTCCTCCAAAGCAATTCCCAAGCCTGGCCTCATCTCCTGGCTTCAGGAAAGTGAATCACCGTTTTCCCCAGACTCTGAAGAAGAGGAGCGGTCGGCAGGTGGGTGCTTAGATGTGTGATGGGGCCCCTGGTTGGCTGAGGATTGATGGGTTTCCATGGAGGGCAGCTAGATGTTTTGAATGGCCCTGATCCCTCAGGCTGGGAACTCATGTACCCTGGGATACCTCCAGAGGTTCCACCAGACTCTGACCTTTCCTTCCTCATAAAAGTTCTCAAGGGATGGGAAGGCTGAAACAGTCCTGTTTCTCTCAGTGTTGACCCAGATTTTGGGGCCTTGGATCTTGACCTTGATTCCATCCGCCTGGAAGTATCTCCCGATTCTGGGCTGTCTACATTGCAGGAACAAGGATGGAGTTTTCAGGATTTCAGACCATACATTGAACATGACTCAGCAGTGTGATGTGATAGCTAAAAAGGCAAATGCAATTTTGGGCTGTAACAATGGAAGTAGTGTCCAGATAATCGCTTTGCTCTTCTCTAGTTAGACCTCACCTAGAGTATTGTGTTCAGGTTTGAGAACCACAATTTAAGAAGGATGTAGACATGCTGGAATATGTCCAGAGGAGGGCAACGAAGATGGTGAGGAGTCTGGAGACCAAGTCTTGTGAGGAAAGGTTGCAAGAGTTGGGTATGTTTAGCCTGGAAAGGAGATGACTGAGAGGTGATAGGATAACCGTCTTCAAGTACTTGAAGGGCTCTCATCCAGAGGATGGTGCTGAGTGGTTTTCTGTTGCCCCAGAAAGTCAGACCAGAACCAGCAATTAAATCAAAAGAGTTTCCAGCTAAACATTGGGAAGAACTTCCTGACAGTTTGAGCGGTTTCTCAGTGGAACAGGCTTCCTCAGGAGGTGGTGGGCCCTCCTTTTTTGGAGGTTTTTAAGCAGAGGCTAGATGGCCATCTGTCAGCCATGCTGATTCTGTGAACTTAAGTTGTTGTAAATTTTATACTAAAATATTATTGAACTGCTGTATCAAAAGCTGTTGGGGAGTGTTAAGAATATTCACAGAGAGGCAGTGAACTCTTCAGATGAAAATCACAAATGAAGACAGAGCCAAAGTCTCCCATGGCCAGTTTAGAAACCAAATTAAAAAGGAGAAAAGAACATGGCCTGCATTCACTTTGCAAAAATGTTAACTATGTTATAACTCCAGATTTCCCCGTTCTAATCAGGAGGCTTTGTTCCACCAGATGGAACCAAAGTCAGTGTGATGTAGTGGTTAAGAGCAGTGGACTCTAATCTGGAGAACCGGATTTAATTCCCTACTCCACATGAACGGTGGACTTTAATCTGATGAACTGGGTTGGCTTCCCCACTCCTACACCTGAAGCCCGTTGGGTGACCTCTCAGAAACTCTCTCAGCCCCACCTACCTCACAAGGTGTCTGTTGTGTGGAGGGGAGGGAAGGTGATTGTAAGTTGGTTTGATTCTCCTTCAAAGATTGAGAAAGTTGGCATCTAAAAATCAACTCTTCTTCTTTAGGTAACAGGAAGGTTGATGAGAATTATAGAGAGCGATGTGGGGTATCTTTTGAAACAACCAGCCATGAAGTGGAGGAAGAGCCTTCTGGGAATCAAGAAGAGTCAAGGAGGCAGCAGGAAAACAAAAGGGAGAAGTCAGGGGGTCAGTCTTTAGTTTTCCAGGCCAGTGGCTTGCTCAAAAATCCAGCCCAAGAAAAGATTCAGAAAGAAAAGAGGAGGAATGAACATTCTGAAAGTGGAGAAATATTGAGACGCGAATCCAACTTTTCTTCCCATCAGAGGATCCATACAGGGTATGAAACGTATAAATGTTCTGAATGTGGTAAGGGGTTCAGTAGGCTCATGAGCCTCACTTCTCATAAGAGAATCCATATGAGGGAGGAACCATCTGAGAGTTCAGAGTGTGAAAACAATTTTGGTCTGAGTGAAAGACTTACTTCCCATCAAACAACCCACACAGGCCAAAAACCATGCCGATGCTCAGAGTGTAGGAAAAGGTTCAGCGGTAACACGTCTACTTTGCATCAGAGAATCCATTCAGAGGAAAAACAATATAAATGCATGGAATGCGGAAAGAGCTTCCTCCAGCTTTCTAATTTCACTGCACACCAGAGAATCCACCAAAAAGAGAAACCATATAAATGCTTGGAATGTGGAAAGAACTTCACTCACAGCAAAGGACTCACTTCCCATCAGAAAATCCACACAAAGGAGAAACCATATGTGTGCTTGAAGTGCGGGAAAAGCTTCAGTTGGAGCTCATCCCTCACCTCCCATCAGAGAATCCACACAAAGGAGAAGTCATATGTGTGTTTGAAGTGCGAGAAAACCTTCCGATGGAGCTCTTCCCTCACTTCCCATCAGAGAATCCACACAAAGGAGAAGTCATATGAGTGCTTGGAGTGTGGAAAAACCTTCCGTTGGAGCTCATCCCTCACTTCCCATAAGAGAATCCACACACAGGAAAAATCATATGTGTGCTTGGAGTGCGGGAAAACTTTCCGTTGGAGCACATCCCTCACTTCACATCTGAGAATCCACTCAGGGGAGAAACCATACCAGTGCACAATATGTGGAAAATGCTTTAGTCAGAGACCACACCTTACTTCCCACCGAAGATTCCATTCTGGAGAAAAACCCTATAAATGCCAGGAGTGTGGAAAAGGCTTCAGTCAGAGTTCACACCTGAACGTACACCTAAGAATCCACTCAGGAGAGAAGCCGTATAAATGCTTAGAATGTGGGAAGAGTTTCACTTGCAATCATTACCTTAAAACACATGAAAGAATCCACACAGGGGAAAAACCCTATAAATGTCTGGATTGTGGGAGAAGCTTCAATCAGAGCTCAAGCCTTAATCTACATCGAAGAGTTCACACAGGGGAGAAGCCGTATAAATGCATGGAATGTGGGAGAAGCTTCAGTTGCAGCTCAACCCTTACTATACATCAAAGAATCCACACAGGGGAGAAGCCATTCAAATGCATGGATTGTGGGAGAAGCTTCAGTTGTAGCTCAACCCGTACTATACATCAAAGAGTCCACACAGGGGAGAAGCCATTTAAATGCATGGATTGTGGGAGAAGCTTCAGTTGTAGCTCAACCCGTACTATACATCAAACAGCCCACACAAGAGATAATCTATTTAAATGTATGGAATGTGGAAAGAATTTTGGCAACCGTTCACAACTTACATTGCACAAGAGAACTCACATGGGATAAATTGTTTAAATGCCTGCAGTGTGGAAAGAACTTCACCAGCAGCGCACAGCTTACAGCACATCATAAAGTCCACACTGGAAACAAAAAATATATAGATGCAGGGACTGCAGAAAAAGGTTCATATGGGGATGCCATTATAGATCCCATCAAAGAATACATGAAGAGGAGGAATCAATAAAAATTATCATACTAAAAGTTTTTTGTAATACAACAAGCCTTACTGATGCCAAAAAATTCACGAAGACCCCAAATGATTTAATGATTAATTAGGAAATAACTTTTTTTCAGTGAGCCCTCAAGCCTTAGTAAACAGTAGATAATCTGCTAATGGAGAAGCACTTCAGAGATTTGTTGTAAACCTGCAGAGGAGGAAGAAGGGGGAGTTGAAAACTGTGTGGGGTTTTCTCTCTAGTATTCCAGCTATTTTTCCTGTGTACCTCCCAAAGCCCATGGTGGGGAAAGCCTCAAGTTTTTATTATAGCAGTTGCTGTATTGGTGTTAAAACGGGGGGGGGGGGCATTTAAACATATCATGGATAGATGTTAATATGTGAACTCAATTTTTATTATTTGGGAAGTATTTTTAGAAAGTTATAATAGTAGTCACCACTGCAAGCTTTTAACATCTATACTTATCATGTATTGTATAAGGTATCTTATGATTTATGTCAAGATATATTATTATGATAATCACCATTTAATGTGATTATTATGTCACTTATTTACTGCTCATAATTGTTATCATCATATGTTGTTTATTGTTTTTATTATTGTTTATTATATCATATGTATTTTTTCTTTCTCTTTTATGTAATTGTTATCTGCGATATGGCTTCTCTTCTCTTTTCTCTTCTGTTTATATTTACAAAAAAATAAATTCTTTTGTTTTAAAAAGTCCAAGTACATAATGTCTACAAGGTCACTGTTGTCTACATGCTTGTTCACTTTCACAAAGAACTCCCAACAGGTTGGTGAGGCCAGACTTCCCTTTGCAGAAGCCATGCTGATTTTTCCTAGCAGGCTTTGTTCTGCTATGTGCCTAATAATTCTATATTGGATTATAGTTTTTAGTAGTTTACCTGGAACAGATGTTAGGCTAACAGGCCTGTAATTTCCTGGTTCCTCTCTGGACTGCTTTCTCTTGCTTGGGAAAGATATTGTGGCATCCACTGATGCTGATTCCCCCCTCCCCTGCCTACACTCCTGGTTAGTCAGAGACAGAGGCACCCTTAACTTACTTCAAATTATTATCATGGTCGATCTGTGTGGCTTGGCTGCACAGTCAGATCCCCCCGCCCCGCACCTTGGCTAAATTCATTACTGTATTTACAACTGCCTGTCTGCACTCCCCGCCCCCAGCGTCACATAATTCATGACATAGTGGAGGTGTGACAAGCTCTCCTTCCCCCCTTTTAAATTTTTTTTAAACTTCACCCCGGCAGCCTGCAGCCCAGGGACTGCATCTCCGCTTAGACCCCCTGCTGTCCCTATAAAATGTTCACAAGCACATACAAATTGGGACAAGCAGCGTGAGAAGCCGGGCAGAACTTGTATAGGGTTGAGCGAGGGAGAAAGTGAGACCAAGCAAGGAACTCTCTCCCCTTGCTGCCACCTTCGTTTGAAAGCTGCAGTCCCACAGTCTTCTCAAAACTCATTTAATTATAATAAACCCTGCACAAAGGAAAGGGGGTAGTGCAAAGAGACAACAATCCAATGTTCCTTTGTTCCTTCAGGATTTTTAAAAAATATATGGAAAATTAGTGAAAGGAGAGGGAGGGGAGGGGACAGGGGAGAATTGGGAAGGATGGGAGTGTATTTCCATGAAGGGCAGCTGCGCTCCAAAGCAGCTCCACATGCTGTTGCTGAGAAACAATCTACTTTGGACTCCAATCTTCGGTTGCTGGTGTGTCTTCAAAAACCCCTTCCTGGAGGAATCCCTGCTCAGAGAGATCACATAACCGCTCCAAATTTTCCTGCAACTTTTTTTTTTAAGTTCACTTTAGGCACAGTTGGGCGTCTGGGGATTTCTTTTTTTAAAAGCTACACTCAAAGGGACTAAAGACTGCTCAAAGCAGGAAATCATTCAGATCTTACCTTGGGGATATTGCACCAGGAAGAAAACGGGGTGGGGGTGGAGAGAGAGAGAAGAGAGAAGAAACTTAAACAGTCATTCTACTGTGGCTCTCAAGGGAAGGGAGGGATCAGCAGAACAAAAGCAACAAGTACAGCCTCCTCTGTAACAACAGAAACAAAAGAGACTGGCTGGAGAATGGGTAGCTTCTTTGCAGGCTTTAAATATCATGCTTGGCGTCCTGATCCCTGTTTTAAAAAGAAGAGGAACGACCCAACGTTACTCCAAGTGCATTTATTTTAAAAATAAATGGCTCAGAAAATGGCCACCAGAGGGAAAGGGCTACACAGTGGGCTACACGGACATGGGCTACACAGTGGGTGTGGACTGCAGAGAAATAAACAGCATCTTAATGCTGTCTGCACTTCAGGGGAAGCCGTCTGGGAAACAGATAAAGGGCAAACATCGCCCTATAAGGGTTTTGGGAAGAGACGGAGGCTTATCGCACCCAGGCTGGGAAATGTATGGAAAACACCTTAAAAGCGATCGTGCTGGATGCAATTTCCTATTTCCCCCCTGCACGTCTGCTCGTTCTAACGTCTCTGAAATGTTTGCTTTCGGAGCGCACCTCCAATGAAACAGCACACAAAAGAGAGAAGGGGGCGTGGAGGGAGCACCTTGTAACTTGCTTGGGTTCCCCTCCACCTCCCTCTGCATTTTGGTGTGCTTGCGTGGGATCGTCAGTGATTCGGGATGATAGGACGATGGGCTCACGTTTCCCCCCCCCCCCCAAGCTTCAGATCTTCCCTTGGGGATATTGTACCAGGAGGAAAACGAGGGGGGGGGGAGAGAAAAGAAAGAAGAAACTCAGAAACAATCATTCTCCTGCAGCTCTCAAGGGAAAGGGGGATCAGAAGAACAAAAGCAACAAGTTTCCTTTACAGCCTTGTCCGAGCCTCGTCTGTAACAACAGAAACAAAGGAGACTCTGGTTCACTTCTTTGCTGGCTTTAAATAACTTGCCTGATCCCCTTTTTTTTAAAGAAGACATAACGATCCAATATTACTCCAAGTGCATTTGTTTTTTAAAACCCCCCGAAGACAATGGCCACTGGAGGGAAAGAGGAGGGGACATGGGCTACACAGTGGGTGTGGACAACAGAGGGGTGGAGAAAGAAACGGCGTCTCAATCTTATCTGCACTTCAGGGGAAGCCGTCTGGGAAACAGAGAAAAGAAAAACATCGTTCTATAAGTGTTTGGAAACCACGGGGATTACGCAACTGCAAAACGGTTCCACCCCCAAAGGGAGGGGGGGGAAGTGCGATCATGAATGAATAAAACTTCTCAATGAACGTTTCAAACAGTAAGTGCGTTAGCCCTCGCGGATACAAAAAGGTTCAGAAATTGTTTCAGCACGAAACGGTGAGGGGCGGGGAGTGCGATCAAGATGTAATAAAACGAAGCGAGATGCTTTAAAAACACGGAGCAACACTCAGTGCGGTAATACCCTCTTGTGTGACCTTTTTCAGTTTCTGAACCTTAGTGTTGCCTTTCTGCCCTCAGGGCAGAAAAAAGGAAAATTATATCAATAAGCTGTACGGCTAATCCAAATGAAGTTGCGACATATCACTTCTGGCCCTCTGAGACCCCGCCCTTTGCATTCTTTCTTAACAAGCTTGCATTGTTACACCTGACTTTGTAATTAAATAATTTTTAAATTAAATAATTTTTATTTGCTTCTTTAGAGATGTGTCTGCTTGCTCCTCACACGATATTAGATGGTACTTTGAATACTGAATGAGCAGCTGTGGCTAAGGCTGCAACTGGGGTCTGGAGATCACCCAGAATTAAAACTGATCTCCAGACTGAAGAGATCAGTTCTCCTGGAGAAAATGCCTCCTGTGGAGTGTGGACTCTATGGCATTATTCCCTGCTGTGGTCCATCCCCAAACACTGCCTTTGCTAGGCTCCACTCCCAAATCTCCAGGAATTTCCCGAGCCTGAGTCGACAGCTATAGCCCCTAGAGATAATCTTTTATGGACAAACAGCTGGCAAAATTAGATTTATATGTCCCCAAAGTGGCTTACCTTGTCTCCTCCATTTTAACCTTCACAACAGCCCTGTGGAGTGGGTTAGACTGAGAATGTGTGCCAGGCCCAAGGTCAGCCAGCAATTTGTAACAGCGAAGTGGTGGCTCAAACCAGGACATCCTAGATGCTAGCCAGAAACTGTACCCTCTAAACCACATGGGCTCTGACAGGGAGGTTCTCAAAGCCCCTGTTTCATAAAGGAAGGGATATTTTCCACCCGCCCTGTCGGTGCTGCCTTTCTACCCTGTGGGGACACAAAGCAGCTTACATTATTGTTCTTTCTTCCACTGTAGCCCCACAACAACCCTATGAGGTAGGTCTGATGGAGACTTTGCAGATTGCCCGGTCAGCTAGCAGCCTTCCATGGTGGAGGGGGGATTTTAACCTGCATCTCCTTTATCCTAGCGCTACACCACAGTGGCTCTCATAGGTGAGAGAAGTGGTTAAATCTCCTGTGCCTTTTTACTCAGAGGAAATTTTCCACCCTTCCCCTTCTGTGCTGCAAGTGCTTTCCTGGTTTCTCATGAGTAAACCTTTGCTCCCATTGCAAATAGCGGAAGAATGTTGTGGATAGTCTGATCTTTGTCAGAATAGTCCTGTTTCATATATTTTTTGGCACTGCAAGTCCCACAATCATCCTGAATGCCAATTTTGAGGCTCCTGGCTTTATTTGTGGATAGATTATGCCTGCCACGGATGGAGGTTGCCAGGTATTACAACTGATCTCCAGGCTACAGAGATCAGTTCACCTGGAGGAAATGGCTGCTTCGGAAGGTGGACTGTATGGCCCTTATACTTCCTGAGGTCCCTCCTCTCCCTGAACCCCAGCCTCGCCAGGGTCAGACCCTAAAATCACTAGGAATTTCCCAATGCAGAGCTGGCAACTCTAGGATGGATGGGCATAGTCTTTTATTCAATAGATGTAACCATCCAGTTAAAATAGGCACACTATATAGATGCAACTTTTGACGGTTACATCTAGGAATGCCGGCCTCCAGGTGGGACATGGGGATCCCCCAGATTACATACAGCTCATCTCCAGAGATCAGTTCCCCTTAGAGTTGCCAGGTCCAGGTTGGAAAATACCTGGAGATGAGTGGGTGGAGCCTAAGGAGGGCAGGGTTTGAGGAGGGGAGGGACTTGAGTGCAGTATAATGCCATAGAGTCCACCTCCCAAAGCAGCCATCTTCTCCAGGTGAGCTGATCTCCGTTGCCTGGAGGTCATTTGTAATGGTGGGAGATCTCCAGCCACCACCTGGAGGTTGAGTAAACAATAGTACAAGGCTCAAACACTCAAATAGCAAAGATGTATATTTGAAAGTTACAATAGTGAAAGTGCAGGAAGTGACAAAAAGGAAACTTAACACAAAATCTCTTCACTAAGATCTAAAGGTCGATAAATATGATAAAGTCAATAATTATGTCTCGATAGAATCTTTAAAAGTTCATAATAAATATATTCAAATCCTTGCGTTGTGGAGACAGAAGTCAGGAGAAGACGGAACGCGGTCCGGATGCCTTGCGTTTTCGCCGCCCCTCAGGGCGGCTTCTTCAGCTCTCCGTTATAAACAGAAACTGTTCTCCTGCAGAAACAAACATCCACAATAGAAAATTCTCTAGGCTACAATCTTTTTAACTAGAATTAAGTCATCACATTAAAAAAAAAGATTACTATGCATCAACACCGATACAGTGAGCATACCTTAAATATTCATTCAGCAGTTTCTTAGATATAAAATCTCAGGTGGACTCTTCTTGCTCCCAACTGGGCTGCTCAGTGAAAATGCTTGCTAACTCAAACACAGGTGTTGCCAATATATCTGCTAAGCCCTCAAGGGATCTTTCTAATTGCAGCTGAAATAAATTAAATTACTGTATGAGCTCCATGCTTTTGAAAAAATTAAAGAAAACAAGAAAAATCTAATTCATTATTCAAACCATAAGGATGATAGGCAAGAATTACGATTTATTTATTTATTTAAATCCTAAGTAAAAATTTTTGAACGTTATCAACTTGTTCAAAATTTTTTACTTAGGCAAGAATTACGATTTATTTATTTATTTAAATCCTATCATCCTTATGGTTTGAATAATGAATTAGATTTTTCTTGTTTTCTTTAATTTTTTCAAAAGCATGGAGCTCATACAGTAATTTAATTTATTTCAGCTGCAATTAGAAAGATCCCTTGAGGGCTTAGCAGATATATTGGCAACACCTGTGTTTGAGTTAGCAAGCATTTTCACTGAGCAGCCCAGTTGGGAGCAAGAAGAGTCCACCTGAGATTTTATATCTAAGAAACTGCTGAATGAATATTTAAGGTATGCTCACTGTATCGGTGTTGATGCATAGTAATCTTTTTTTTAAATGTGATGACTTAATTCTAGTTAAAAAGATTGTAGCCTAGAGAATTTTCTATTGTGGATGTTTGTTTCTGCAGGAGAAAAGTTTCTGTTTATAACGGAGAGCTGAAGAAGCCGCCCTGAGGGGCGGCGAAAACGCAAGGCATCCGGACCGCGTTCCGTCTTCTCCTGACTTCTGTCTCCACAACGCAAGGATTTGAATATATTTATTATGAACTTTTAAAGATTCTATCGAGACATAATTATTGACTTTATCATATTTATCGACCTTTAGATCTTAGTGAAGAGATTTTGTGTTAAGTTTCCTTTTTGTCACTTCCTGCACTTTCACTATTGTAACTTTCAAATATACATCTTTGCTATTTGAGTGTTTGAGCCTTGTACTATTGTTTACTCAGCCATACTTTGTTAGTACTTGTGCATATTTATCTCAGCACCACCTGGAGGTTGGCAACCCTGGTTCCCCTGGAGAAAATGGCTGGTTTGGAGAGTGTAAATGGCATTGTAGCCCACTGAGGTCCCTGTCCTCCCCAGGCTCCACCCCCAAATCCCCAGGAGTTTCCCAACTTGGATCTGGCAACCCTAACCCTATGTTCTGTTTTATCTGATGTTAAGTGAAGTTTCTTGCTTGCCCTTTTCCACCCTTGGTTTCCTCTCCTGGGTACCTTGAACTGGGGAGATGCTCTCCAAGACTTAAGCCAAGAGAGTCCCGCAGTCTCAGAGAGGCACTGGGGGTGGGGTGGGGATGTGGAAAAGCGGTTTCCTGCCCTCCCCTTTACAGGAGCCCCCTCTGAGTTTGTCCCATTGTTGGTTGAACGGCTGGGAGGGAATCCGGTGAGCCAAAAGTTGGCTTCGGAGGGGGAGATATTTGGGGGCAGAGGGGCTGCAACGCAAGACCCGAAGCAGAGAGGAAGGAGGGAAGCAGGGGGTGCGAGACAGCCCCGTCCCCCAATTCCTTCCAATTCCTTTCCCATCCCATCTGGGGTTCCTAGGGTTGCTAGGTCCAGGCTGGGAAATGTCTGGAGATTTGTGGGATGAAGAGCATGATAAAGGTTTGGGGAGGGGGGGACTTCAGTGGAGCATAACGCCATAGAGTCCCCCTTCCAAAACGGCCGTTTTCTCCAGAGGGTCTGATCTCTGTCACCTGGAGATCTTGTTGTAATCCCAGGAGATCTCCTGGAGGCTGGCAACCCTAGAGATTTCCCCTCTCCCATTAGCTTTGGATGAAGCCAAACAAATCCCCAAAGAAGAATTGGAGAGTAAAAGACCCACAGGAGGCCCGAATAGGAAAGGGACCTTCTTGCCCCTTTGACCTGGGAGGGGGGTAATGGGTCGGGGCCTGGGAGCAGCAGTAGGGGCAGGAAATTGCGGGGGGCGGGGGGAGTAGGTTTGCCAACTGTGGCTCAGGAAATTTCTGAAGGTTTGAGTGGGGAAGGGATGGAGCCTGAGGAAAGACCTCTGCAGAGTATAATACCATAGAGTCCACCACTGAAAGCAGCCATATTCTCCAGAGGAACTGGTCGCTGCAGTCTGGAAGTCAAGTGTAATTCCGGGAGATCTCCAGGCCCCACCTGGAGGGTGGAAACCCTTGGGGGAAGGCAGCCCCCCCCCAACTCCTTCTGTCCCCTCCACCGCTTTTCAGCCTGGTCCCAGCGGGCCTTTCCTTCCTCCCCCCTCCCCAACATCACCCTATATTGTTTGATCAAATACCCTATTGTGTTTGATCCTATTGAAAAACCAATGTGGGTGGGTTAGAGGAGCCCCTTCCCCTTTCTGCATGCCCCCCTTTCTGTTTTGAAATTCTGGTCTTCTGTATTTGGGGCCGCTTTTGAATTTGAACAATATTTGAAGTACAGGCATTCTTACAAATGGACTAGGGCTGCAGTAAAATCATCCCCCCCTCCCGGAGGGCACTTTAACAAAGGAAAAAAGGTCTCTCTACTTTTTGCACTTCTTGGTTTTACTGCTTTGCTATCTAATTTCAGTAATCCAGTTTTTGCATTTCTTATGCAGCCTGTCTTGTACTGCCTTCATTGTTTTCTAACTTTGCAATCCTGTCTTCTTACATGGCATATTATATAGCTTTTACTGTTTCTATTGCATTGCTAAATCTTAAAACCTGCCTTGCATCTCAGCAAGAAAGGCAGTGGTAATTAAAATAAAATACTCCACTTGTCATGTGTGCAGAGGGAGGGATGTTCTCTTTAGGCTCCCAGAGACTATGAATCAGAGTTGCAGTATCCCTCCAGGGTCACCCATGCTGAACAGAAGAAGAGAGACCCCCCCCTCCCTGTCCAGCCTGTGTGTCAATCTTTATCTCAGGCCTGGTTCACACATGCAAGAGAAGAAGGTGGCAGAGACCTGAGATGGTGGAGTGGGCTGGCTCACTTTATTCACCATGTTCTCTAAGCCCCCTTTTCCTAAAAATGGACTCAAGGAGGCTTCCAACTGCAGGTGGAGGAGCACATTTTAGGTTGTTTTCCTGTGCTGAAAACTCCCTGCCACAGAAAAGCAGCACAGCAATCAGAGACAGAGGGCAGAAACATGCTAATTTTCCTTGACATGCTAATTTGCTCGGTAATACGAAGAAATGCTAATAACTGGAACAACTGGACTTTCCCAATGATCATTCTTCACTGGAATCTCCCACCTGCTGCCTTGAATCAGGCAGTCCATCCTATCCGCTCAGGGCTCTGCCAGTCCACTAAATGTGTGGGGCAGGCCGGAGGGTCTTGCTTTCCCTCAGAGGAGAGAGGGAATGGTGTGGCTTCAGGCAAGCTCAGGGACTTCTCGCCCTGGGGTGAATTTGCAGAGGCTTTGAGGAAGCATTTCTAGGAGAGGAGGCAGATGGATGAATGAGGAAGATGGGACTCCCCTCCTCCATATGGGATATCTGGTTTGTGGGGAGAGATGTGGGGCCAAACACTCCTGAGCCTTCCTTGATCAAATGCACGAGCTTGAATTCTGCTCCAAGCCAATCTGGAGAGAGGTTCACTATAGGGACTGGCAGAGAAAATGTGTCTGTAGGGATTCCCACTCTCTTTCTCACCCTCCCAGGAAGCATCAGAAAGAGACCCTAGATGCCTTCTCTGCCATTTCCTCTGTGTGATGAAGTGAAAAGAGCTGCCATGCAGCCAGCTCAGGTATGGAGGGCTCTGGGGACACATGCAACACAGGGCAGATATGTTTCCTTCTCTGTTGCAAGGATCAGGGGATCAAGCTCCTTACTCTTGGTTCTGGGGATGTAAGATGTTGAGGCTGCCCTTTGGGGAGGCAGAAAAAGATGTCAAAGATGGCATGTCCATAGAAGACCAAGTGAAGACTATGAAACAATACCGCACCACCAATTTCCCACATATAACTCTTTGGTACTTTATCTTATGGGCACCTGCGGCCTCTTCCCCACAAGGCTGCTGTCCCCCTGCGACTGAGGTCAGCCCCTCTGGCCCCAAGATGCCCCTGAGGAAGCATGGTGTGTGTGTGTGAAGTGCCGTCAAGTCGCTTCCGACTCATGGCGACCCTATGAATGAAAGTCCTCCAAAATGTCCTATCTTTGACAGCCTTGCTCAGATCTCGCAAATTGAAGGCTGTGGCTTCCTTTATTGAGTCCATCCATCTCTTGTTGGGTCTTCCTCTTTTCCTGCTGCCCTCAGCTTTTCCTAGCATGACTGTCTTTTCCAGTGACTCTTGTCGTCTCATGACGTGACCAAAGTACGACAGCCTCAGTTTAGTCATTTTAGCTTCTAGGGTCAGTTCAGGCTTGATTTGATCTATAACCCACTGATTTGTTTTTTTGGCAGTCCACGGAATCCGTAACCCTCTCCTCCAACACCACATTTCAAAGGAATCTATTTCTTCCTATCAGCTTTCTTCACTGTCCAGCTTTCACACCCATACATAGTAATAGGGAATACGATGGCATGAATGGAAGCATGGTGGGGGGAGCCAAATGTCCCCATGGGGCTCTTCTCACCTCTCCTCTTCTTTATGCTGCTCCTCCAGTATTAATTTACTATTTTAGCTCCCCCCACCCAATGGACCAGCTTTCCAGTGATGCACAGAAATGCTTCCTTCTTCTTGCAGTGTGGGGTGTCCTTTGAAGAGGTGGCTGTGTATTTCACTCAGGGGGAGTGGGCCCTGCTGCACCCAGTCCAAAGAGCCCTGTACAAGGAAGTCATGCTGGAGAATTTCAGGAATGCGGCCTCTTTGGGTGAGGATTTTTTTTTTCTCCTGGACTGTCTCCTTCTTGCTGGGAGGAAGTCCCTTAAGAAGAAGGACATGGTCAGGCAGTCCTGTCCTTGGGCCAACTGGCTGATCTCTGCCATCCTTCATGACCCTTCCTCTGATGTGGGAGGGGTTCTGGGCGCTCCTTGGAGAAAAGGAGCCCCTGCCTGGCAGTCCTGTTGGTTAAGGGCCAACAGATATTCATATGTAGGAGAAAGTTGTAATCACTATTTTTAAATAATGTAAGATAAAAAGTAGCAAAAATGAAGTAACCGGTTTTATACTCTTTAAGAAGATATTCAAGTGTAGATTACTTAGTTAGCCAAGCTTGTGGGCCCTTATCAAGTGGGACAGCTAGCTATTGTGAAGAGATGATTTTAAAAAATTATCAACATGGGATGTTGAATTGATTGGCAATGTCTTGTTAGAAGGGGCTCCTTGCTTGTTGCCTGCTTATCTTTGGGAAAGATATTTTGATGGACTCGTGTAATTTCTCTCCTATAATTATCTATGTACCAGTAATGAATGGTGTAATTTTCTGTTGAGTTAATTAAATTATTGTTAAAGATGCATATAGTAGTGTTGTAATAAAATAGTAAAAATAGAAGCAAAGATTTTCTAATGATTTTACTTGTGTACTGTACCTGTGCCCTGACCTGGATAGCCCTGGCTAATTTTTGGATGGGAGACCTTCAGGGAATACCGTGGCCATGACATGGAAGAAGGGAATGGCAAACCACCTCTGAACATCTCTTGCATTGAAAACCCCATGTGGTCGCCATAAGACTTGATGGCACCAAGGAATTTAATGATCCTATACAGGAAAGCTAACTGTGTCTAAATCAGACCTGACCAGAGGCACCCAGAGCAGTGCAATATGCATAACCCATTCCTAATTATTATCAAGTTCAGCTTTCTGTACTAGGTGGGGTTTAGACTTCAAGGGCAGACCCATGCAGAATGTGATACAATAGTCTAGCTGTTATTGCAGCATAGATCCATGTGGCCAGATCAACATGGTCAGGAAGGCTAGAATAGGAATAAACCAAGTGACTTCCAGATTTGTGTTGTTCCTGGCTTCAGGTACAAGATGGATTCAGGTGGATTCCTCTCTCTTCCCACTGACAGATCTTCTTCCCAGTTAGAGTCAGCAGCCCCTGTTCCCCAGACAAAAAGCAACGGTCCAAGCTTCCATTGGCTCTTGCCTATTGACTTGGGCTTCTTACCCCCCTGATGGCTTCAGAGCATAACATGTGCAAGAGAAAGCAAGAGAGAGGCAGGGCACTCAGCATCAGATGCTCAGGCTCCAGTCAAACACATACTTGGTTGGCTTTTAAAGGAAGCTGCAACAGAAATATGGGGGAGGCAGAAGGAAAGATGCTGCAGTTGCCTCGGGAGGATAGAATCGGTGACACAGAAGGCCTGTGGTTGTTCTCAATGATACTGCTATGAAAATAGGACATTACAAGCAGGAAACCCGCAAGGACTTGCCGCGGGCACCTCCCCACACTATTTCTTCTTTACCCACTAAACCATTCAGGCTCTGATACCTCAGAAAGGTTCTTCAACCTCTCTGGTTTGTAAAGGAGGGGATATTTTCCACCGTCACTGTCTATGCCGTCTTTCTACTGAACGGGAAAACATAGCAGCTTACATGGTTCTCCTCCCCTCCATTTTAGTCTCACAATGACCCTGTGAGGTTGGTCTGGCTGAGAATGCGTGACTGTGTCAAAGGCATCCAGCCACCTTCCATGGCAGAGTGGGGATTCGAACCCGGATCTCCTTGATCCTAGTCCGACATTCTAACAGCTCTAACAGGGATGTGGTTAAGCTCCTTGTGTTTTTTCACAGAGGATATATTTTCCACCCTCCCATTTTATTCTGCCTCCAACTTCCTGGCTTCTTTGAGTAAATCTTTGCTGCCTTTGCAAACAGCAGAGGGATGTTCTGGAGCTAACCTATGCCAGTAAGTTCTATTTCTCTGCATTTATGGCACTGCAATCCCCACTATTGTGTGGAAGCTGGTGGCCAGTTTTAGAACTGGTAGCTTTATCTTTGGCTGTTCCATGCCTGCCACAAACAAACAACTGTAGCTTGCACTGCAAACAACAGGAGGCTTCTGGAAATAACTGGGCCAAGATGTTCTGATTCCCTCCATTTTTCATGCAACAGCTGCCATGACCATCCTGAAGCTGGTGACCCTGTTTCAGACTCAGAGTTTAATTTTGTGATGTGTTATGCCTGCAACTGAGGCTATCGTATTTTGGTCACGTCATGAGACGACAAGAGTCACTGGAGAAGACAGTCATGCTAGGAAAAGTTGAGGGCAGCAGGAAAAGAGGAAGACCCAACAAGAGATGGATTGACTCAATAAAGGAAGCCACAGCCTTCAGTTTGCAAGATCTGAGCAAGGCTGTCAAAGATAGGACATTTTGGAGGACTTTCATTCATAGGGTCGCCATGAGTCGGAAGCTACTTGACACACACACACACACACACATGCCTGCCACAGACAGGCATTGTAAGTTCCATGGCAAATAGTGCATCTGTGTGTGGCTCTGTGTGTGTTTCCAAGGCAAGAGACTTTCAGAAGGTAGTTTGCCGTTGCCTGCCTCTGCATAGCCACCCTGGACTGACTTGGTGATCTCCCATCCAAGTACTAACCAGAGTTGACTGCTTACCATCCGAGATCTGATGAGATCAGCCTAGCCTGGGCCATTCAGGTCAGAGTTCTATAGTTCTGTCCCCTTTATAAGAATGCCCTCCTGGACACTTCAGTTTTGCACTTTCTGTGGAATTACAGAGGCCTGAGGGGCTTCCTGGCTTCCTCAGGAAGGCCATTCCACAAGGTGGGACCCACTACTGAGAATGCACATGAATGGGCAACTGCCGATTTTACCAATTTGCAGGGTCCCCCATTCAGTCTCAGTAAAGGCCCTATTTGAAGGAGGCCCACCTGTTGGAGTAAGGACACTGAGGTAAGTCTGTGCCTAAAAGGGTTGCCAACCTCCAGGTGGCACCTGGAGATCTCCCACTATTACAACTGATCTCCAGACAACCAAGGGAGGGGCTGTGGCTCAGTGGTAGAGCATCTGCTTGGCATGCAGAAGCTCCCAAGTTCTATCTCCAGCATCTCCAGGTAAAGGGACTAGGCAGGTAGGTGATGTGAAAGACCTCTACCTGAGACCCTGGAGTGCCGCTGCCTCTACGGACTTTGAGGGGCAGAGTCTGATTCAGTATAAGGCAGCTTCATGTGTTCATGTGAATAAAAAAAGAATGATTACCCTTGAGAAAACAGCTGCTTTGGAGGGTGGACTCTATGACATTATACCCTGCTGAGGTCCCTGTCCAAACTCTGCCCTCCCCAGGCTCCACCCCCAAATCTCCAGGTATTTCCCAACCCACAGCTCCAGGCCCCACCTGGAGGTTGGCAACCCTAGGCAGAGCTGCTCATTCAGTATTCAAGCTACCATTATATACAGCGAGCGGACTGAATGGGTGCACCTCTACTAAATTAAAATGTTTTTTTAAATCAATTGAACCACCCATTTTAATTTTTATATTCCTCATTTTGAAAGCTTTGTAAATAAAGGTTCATTTCTGGATTCTTGTTTTTCTCTATATTGAATGCTTGGGGAGAACAAACTCCTAGCTCACCCAGAACATCAAAAATGCTTGGCCTATTATAGAAAAACGCTATTATAAAGAACAATATTAGTTAATTTTCTCTCACAAACTATACATTTTCATAATATATCTTAAGAATTATTAGAGATATGAGGTATGAAGAGTGTATGCTGTTTGTGAAGTCATATGTGTTTTATAAAAAAAATAATAAAAATTTAAAACCAACAACAACGCTTGGGCCAGAAGGGCAAGGGAAGCAGGAGCTGTGAGTCATTGGCAGAGCTCCTGTTTTGTATGGAGTAGAACCCAGAAGAGGAGTTGGTCTTTATACCATGCTTTTTCTCTACCTTAAGGAGTCTCAATTCAGCTTACAGTCACATTCTGTTCCTCTCCCCAACAGGCACCTCGTGAGGTAGGTGGGACTGAGAGTTCTGAGAGAACTGTGACTGACCCAAGGTCATCCAACAGGCTTCATGTGGAGGAGCAGGGAATCAAACCCAGTTCTTCTGATTAGAGTCTGCCGCTCTTAACCACTACACCACACTGGCTCCAGACTGAGTCTCTGGCCTCTCCAATGATCCTGTAGTAGGAGGTGCCAGGAAAGGCCTTTGTCAGCTTCAGAAAAGTTTTTATTTGAAGAGCCATGGCCAGTTGGAGCATGCCATGCAGAATTTGAGGTGCAAGGGACCTGCTGTCTGTAAATCTGGGCCCTATTTTGCTCCAATAGGCCATGCTGAACAAACGAGGAAGATGGATTGCTTTATTTAACTGAAAGTAATTACATGGTTTATTGAAGCACAACACTCTGTTCAGTGAATATGAGCCACAGATGCTCAGATTAGAACCAATGCACAAAGAATTGTAAAGCCTCTTACTACAGAAATAGTAGCACGCACAGTGAATAAAAATGTAGCCCATAAGGCTTAGAGTGAATGCAGTGGCAAGAAAAAGACCAAACACATTGTAAGGTGATTGAAAAGGCCCAATAGCAAATGGCCCCCTAAAAATACGCACACCCCTGTGATTCATTTAGTCAAAAGCCAGGCCCTATAACTTACTATATATCTGAGGCCTAGCTGAAGGCTGTCAAAGATAGGACATTTTGGAGGACTTTCATTCATAGGGTCGCCATGAGTCAGAAGCGACTTGATGGCACTTAACACACACACACAGCTGAAGATTCCACTTTAGCAACACAAAAGAAGACAAGAGAGTGAAAGAGACTTATTCTTCATATATACCTGACTAGCTCCCTCAGTATCTTCTGATGCACAACACCAATGGTGAGATGATGATCAACAGCTGCCCATACAGAAGGATTTTCTCTCGTGTCTCCCACTTGGGAGAATGGGCTACCTAATCTAGTCAGGAAGGCTTCCACAAATCTACTGTGCTACAGAATGTATACAACCAATTGTTTAAGATGGCATTTTCATAAAGGAATAGGATTGTCATTTTCATCTCTCACAATTTTAGGCAGTTTTAGTGCATTATGTATTGAAGGTATTACACTGTTTTTGTTTTTGTTTACATTACTTCTAACCCAATTTGGTTTGATGCAATGTCTTTCTTAACGCCAGGCATTTGTATGGTTTCACTTCTGTGAATTCTTTGATGGGAAGTAAGTTTTCCCCTCTGACTGAACCTTTTCCCACACTCCAGGCATTTATATGGTTTCTCCCCTGTGTGAACTCTTCGATGGACAGTAAGATTCCCACAGTGACTGAAAGTTTTCCCACACTCTAGGCATTCATATGGTTTCTCTCCTGTGTGAATTCTTTGATGGGAAGTAAGGTTTCCATTCCTGCTGAAGCTTTTTCCACATTCCAGACATTTATACTTCTTCTCCCCTGTATGAATTCTTTGATGGTACGTAAGTCTTCCACTGCAACTGAAATTTTTTCCACACTTCATGCATTTATATGGTTTCTCCCCTGTGTGAATTCTTTGATGTAAATTCAGGTTGGAGCTGTGACTGAAGCTTTTTCCACACTCTGGGCATTTATATTTTTTTTCCCCTGTGTGAATTTTTTGATGGGAAGTAAGGTTTCCACTCTGACTGAAGGTTTTTCCACACTCCAGACATTTATATGGTTTCTCCCCGGTGTGAATTCTTTGATGGGACGTAAGGTTTCCAATTTGACGGAAGATTTTCCCACACTCAAGACATTTATATGGTTTCTCTCCTGTGTGAATTCTTTGATGGGATGTGAGGATTCCAATCTGACGAAAGGATTTTCCACACTCCAGGCATTTATATGGTTTCTCCCCTGTGTGAATTCTTTGATGATAAGTAAGGCTTCCACTCTGACTGAAGCTTTTCCCACAGTCCAGGCACTTATGTTTCTTCTCCCCTGTGTGAATTCTTTGATAGGAAATCCACCCAAAGCATTTCTCACACTTCAGACATTTCTTTCTGTTATGGGTTTTCCAATGTACATTAATGACTGATTTTTCAGGTAAAATTTCTTTGCTTGCAGGACACAGACAGCAACCTGTAGAGTGAGCAAACAGAGCTGATAAAAGAGAAAGAGAAACCTGGGAATATAGCACAGGAGCAAGAGACATCCTCAGAGACTCAGTGCCATTAAACAAGAACACAAAGAGTGCCTCACCTATGAACATCTGCCCTTGGGACAGACACTGTGGGTTTGTGCTTGATGTATGGGGCTCTGCCCTTGGAGAAGACACTGTGGGTTTGTGCTTGATGCACAGGGCTCTTAGCTCTTAGGGAACAGGTTTGTTCCTTTGAGGGTAGGACTTCTTATCTGGAGGAGCTGAGAGAAGGGCAGTATTAGAAGTGTTCCACTGCTGTGTTGATAGCACTGTTGCTGTCATGGAGAGTGAGGGTCTTGTTTGTGGGCTTCCTAGAGGCACCTGGTTGGCTCCTGTGTGAACACTGCTGGACTTGATGGGCCTTGGTCTGATCCAGCATGGCTTTTCTTATGTTCTTATGAGGGTCTTGAGGTTGGAGGGCATCTGGGTGAGGAGGGCAAAAATAACCCCTTAGAAGGAAACTTTTCTCTGCACGATGAAACAATATCTTGTACCCTTGATGTGTATGTGTGTGTCAAGTCATGTCAAGTCACAGCTGACTTATGACAAACCCTGACAGGGGTTTCAAGGTAAGTGATCAAAGCAGAGGTGGTTTGCCATTGTCTTCCTCTGCAGAGTCTTCCTTGGAGGTCTCCCTTCCAAGTCTTGACCCAGCTTCGCTTCCAAGATCTGACAAGATCAAGCTATACTATACCATTCCACACCCTGTATCAAAGATGTGTGTGTGTGTGTAAAGTGCCGTCAAGTCGCAGCCGACTTATGGCGACCCCTTTATGGGGTTTTCATGGCAAGAGACTAACAGGGGGGGGGGTTGCCAGTGCCTTTCTCTGCACAGCAACCCTGGTATTCCTTAGTGGTCTCCCATCCAAATACTAACCAGGGCTGACCCTGCTTAACTTCTGAGATCTGACGAGATGAGGCTAGCCTGGGCCATCTATTACAAATAAGGCTCCCCACACATTCTTAAGCGTAAGGATGTGTCAAGTTGAAGGCAGCAGGAAAAGAGGAAGACCCAACATGAGATGGATTGACCCTACAAAGGAAGCCACAACCTTCAGTCTTCAAGACCTGAGCAAGGCTGTTAATGATGGGACATTTTGGAGGACATTAATTCATAGGATTGCCATAAGTCGGAAGTGCCTTGATGGCACTTAACACACACACAGGTTGACTTTTCCAATACAGTCCAATTGCTCTGTCCCACCCACGGAGTGAGCAGAGCAGCCCCCTCCCCCCTGCTTGTGTCTTTGCATACTTGTGGGAAAGGTTGCCCACTCCAGGCTGGGAAATTCCTGGATATTTGGGGGAAGAGACTGGGGAGGGACAGAGTTTGGGGAGCGGAGGGGCTTCAGTTGGGTAAAATACCACAGAGTCCACCCTCCAGAGCAGCCATTTTCTCCAAGTGAACTAATTTCTATAGTCCGGAAATCAGTTGCAATTAGGGTTGCCAGGTGCCCGCTGGTGGCAGGGAAACCCCATTTCCCCCTCTGGGACAAACATGCACACGCGCATGCATATTGTGCGCGGCACTTCCGGTTTAGAACCAGAAGTGCCGCCTCGCGAGGGGCCTTTACCTCTTAGTTTGAGCGGTAAAGGGCTGCTTTACCACTCAAACTAAGAGGTAAAGGCCCTTTGCTAGGTGGCACTTATGGGTCTAAACCAGAAGTGCCGTGCGTGCACATGCACATGCGCGCATACACACTTTAACACGAAAGTCTCCCGCTGGAGGAAAAGAGGGACCTGGCAACCCTAGTTGCAATTCCAGGAGATCTCCAGACCCCAGCTGGAGTTTGGCAATCCTATTTACAGGGGTACTAAATGAGTTTCCTGAATGGCTGCTCTACACATCATGAGATTGGCTGTTATGGGAAGAGATGAAAATACTTAGGGAGACCAAAGACTTCCTCTACAAGATGCTGGATCATTTTCAACACTTCCGTCTGCTGGAGGGGGAGGAGGATGTAAAAAGTATCTGGTGTTGGTTTGGGTTATGTCTCTACAGTAAAGTACATGCTTTGCAGGCACAACATCCCACGATCAAGGTCTGGTATCTCCAGTTTAAGGGACCTCAGGAGAAACAGGGCTGGGAAACACTCTTGACAGAGAATCCCTATCTCTCAGAGAGGACAGTGCTTGGCTAGACTTGGCATAAGTGATCCCACTTTCAAGAAGGAGTTGCCTATTTATAGGTTCAAGACCCGCTGATACAATTTCAGCATTCACAACCCAGCCAAGCTCTTCTGAAGAGAAACTTAAACTGTGAGGATGAACAAAGCCGTGGAAATCCACCACCCCCTTGGGAAGGAAACGCAGGTAACACCCAGTCCCATGACAGATACCTAAGCAGCCACCTGCCGATCTCTCCTCTTCATCAGAGCCCAGGGGAAAGAGCTCTTCCTCCTCTTCCAGCCAGGATATGAGATCAGGTTTGGCAATCAGAGGGCCTGTTTATGAGGGAGAACAAACAGAATGACAATCCTTCTGAGCACACATAAATCCAGCAGTTCCAATCCCTCCAGAAATGCTCATCTGTAGAAAATGCAAAATGTTTTAAGACAGGACATAGGGGTGCAGTCAAGAGCTATCCATTGGGCAGTGGCAGTTCTGTGCCTGCTCCCTGCAAAGCTGAGATAGAAATGCCAGCTGAGAACTAAGTAAGTGGAAGAGAAGTCATCAGAGTTCCCACTACAACCACATCTCAGCCTAGGTAAAGCAAGGCCCAGGCTGGAGGGAAGCCCCTGCTTAGAGACCCCCCTCACCTTCTCCAGATCAAGCATTTCTTGGCACCTCTTCTGGTGTCCCTCATGTGATTCAGGCACAGGATGGACAAGCAGGGGCTCTCTATACACAAGGAGATCCCAGAACACCTCCCACATCAGAGTAAGGTTCATGGAGGATGGCAGAGATCAGCCATTGGGCCCGGGACAAACTGCCTGACCACCTCCTTTCTCATTAAGCTCTTCCTTACAGTCACTCCCCACAGCAATGAGGAGACAGCCCAGGGGGAAAGGATCCTCACCCAGAGAGGCCACGTTCCCAAAATTCTCCATCATGACTTCCTTGTAAAGAGCTCTTTGGTCTGGGCGCAGCAGGGTCCACTCCCCCTGGGTGAAATACACAGCCACCTCCTCAAAGGCCACCCCACCCTGTAAGAAGAAGAGTGAAGAAAATGCATAAACAGAGAAAATAAATTAATACCTTGAAGAGTGCAACAGGGAGGGGGAGGAAGAATAGCCCTGTAGGGACATTGGGCTCCCACCCACCCCAGCTCTCCTTGTGGGCATCTTGGGACCAGAGGGGCTGTCCTCAGTCACAGGGGGGTAGCAGCCTTGTGGGGAAGAGGCCAGCAATATAATACAGGAAAGGACCAAAGTCTGTGTCAGTGCTTGGTTCTCGTGGCCCTTTCTTACATGCCCGCTGTAGTGCTGGTTGCCACTTTGGGGTCAGGAAGCAATTTCCCTCCAGGCCACATTGGCCAGGGATCCTGAAGGGGTTTTTGTTGCCATGTTCTGGGCATGGAATAGGGGTCACAAGGGATGTTGGGGGGGAGGTAATTGTGAATTTCCTGCATTGGGCAAGGGGTTGGACTAGATGACCCTGGTGGTCCCTTCCAACTCTATGATTCTAAGTAAGCATCCCCGCTTTCCACTGCCAGTCTCCCCAGTGATTCCCCCACCCCTTGCCATACCTGAGCTGGCTGCATGGTGACTCTTTTCCCTTCACCACACAGAGGAGATGGCAGAGATGGCATCAGCGTTGTCTTTCCACTGTTTCCTGAGAGGGAGAGAAAGAAAGAGGATGGGAAACCCTTTTTAGTACAGAAACATTTTCTGTGCCAGTCTCTGAAACAGACCTCTCTCTGGACTGGCTTTGAAGACCAATTCAAGACATTGCATTTGATCTAGAAGGCCTCACATCCCTTCAGCTAGCTATTCTATAAGGGGGGGGGAGTCTCACCTTCCTTATTAACCCACCCCCTCCCCTCCTTGAAATGTTTTCTCTCAACTTCTGCAAATCCATTCTGGGACAATGAGTCCCTAACCCTGTCTCCAGCCACACCACTCTCTCTTTCCCTCTGAGGGAAGCCAAGACCCTTTGGCCTGGTCCACACAACTAGGAGAATGCACTGGGAATGAGGTGGCAGAGCCCTGAGGTAATGGGATGGATTGCTGGACTCGAGGTGGCAGGTGGGAGATTCCATTGAGAAATGCTTATTTGTGTAGTAGAAAAACTCCCTGCACACAGAAAACTAGCACTGCAAGGAGATTCTGCTCTCCTGGTCTCTATTTGTCGTGCTGCTTTCCTGTTTTGGGGAGATCTGAGTGCAGAGAGCGAAACTGCCTTGCATACATGCAGGGGGGAAGAGCTTAAAGGAATGCCGTCCACTCCACCACCAGAGATCTCTGCCACCTCATCCTCCTGCACATATGGACCAGGTCTCAGACTCAGATTTATAACGCTCCAGATAGGGACCACGTCTTGTCTTTCATCCAGCACTCTGACAATGAATAGATCCTGCTTTCCACATGGAGAGACACGCATGTGTGGCTCCCCCACAACAGCACAGCAGCAACAGAGCTTCCACATGGCAGGTTTCCCCACAGTTTCTCTGTGGCATACCAGTGAAACTTCCCTCAAGTTATTGGCCACACTCAGAGCCGATATTCCCTCTAATCAGACAAATGTTACAGATGCTTCATTCCATTCATGCCTGCAATTATTCAGAGCTGTCAGCTGTTTTAATGAAACTCACAGGTGTGCAGTTACACAGATAATATTTTATGAGTGTCTTAGTGTAAAAGGGATAACGATTTTTTTAAAGGTATCATGCCCTACAGCTTATTTAGGCTGATTGACAGATATACTCACAGGGATGGGCCTTTGTGGTTTCCCCACAGCGGCACTGGGGCTTCTACAGGGCAGCTTTCTCAGCATTCACTATCCCTGCATTATCCATCTTTCCCATACACACACACACCACAAGGGCTTCCTTTCTTTAAAAAAAAAATCATCAATTGAGTACGGTACTATCAGTATCAGTACTTGTAACAATGTGAATTTCCATGTTTCATTAAAAAAAAAGCAATGCCTCTATCCCATTCCATTGCAGAGATATAAGGGGAAAGGCCCATCTCTGCAACAAAGGGGGAAAGAGAATTACTTCTTTTTTTAAAATGAAAGCTGTGAATTCAGACAATCTGATAAAAGCATTGATCTAATGTTATAACAACATTCAACTGGCAGTTAAAACAAAGACATCTTGAAAGAAATGTATAAATTATAAAATCTGGAACATTGTATGTAAAAAGCAAAACAAAAAAGCATCAGTTTCCAAAAGGCAAGGGGCACGGTCTTATTACTGAGGTTGTAGTTCCTCAGATGATCCCTTTTTCTCCTCCTTGGTTCAGTTTTGTGTGGCTTTTCCAAAAGCCAAGGTCCTGTGTCCCCCACCCCCACTTTCCAGGGCCCTCAGCCACTTCCATCAGCATTTCCCAACCATCTGCTCTGTCTTCCTCCCACCCAAAATCACTCCATTAATCCTCCCATTCTTCTCCCCAGCATCTGCTCCCTCCTCCTTGTGGGGGCAAAATGCCATCAAATCGCAGCTGACTTATGGCAATTGGCAACCCCTTATGGGGTTTTCAAGTCAAGAGTCTAACGGAGGTGGTTTGCTATTGCCTGCCTCTGCATAGCGACCCTGGTATTCCTTGGTGGTGCCCTGACCTGGATGGCCCAGGCTAGCCTGAACTCATCAGATCTCAGAAGCTAAGCAGGGTCAGCCCCAGTTAGTACTTGGATGGGAGACCAACAAGGAATACCAGGGTCGCTCTGCAGAGGAAGGCACTGGCAAACCACCCTCTGTTAGTCTCTTGCCTTGAAAACCCTATTGGGTTGTCGAAGGTTGGCTGCGACTTGACAGCACTTTACACACACTCACACCCCCTCAGGATGGTGGGACCCGGGACTTGTTTACCACTCGGAGCAGACCCTGCCAGGGACTTTTCAGAGTGGCCAGGGACTTTTCAGAATGCTTCCCCCCCTCCCCATTCTGCTCAGGTCAGCATAACCTGTTTAGGGTAAGTTCTGAAAAGCCAGAAAGCCGGGTAAAAGGCTTTGTTTTTGTAATGTGGTGGTAGAAGGTGTGGTGGTAGGTTGAAGCTGACATACAGTGACCTCCGAGGGTTTTCGAGGCAAGTTGCCTGTTGCCTGTCTCTGCGGAGCAACCCTGGTATTCTTGACGGGCTGTCATATGGAGGAGGGTGCCGAGTTGTGTTCTGTTGCCCAAGAAGGTCGTCATACCAGAACCAACGGGTTGAAATTAAATCAAAAGAGTTTCCATCTAGACATAAGGAAGAATTTTCTAACCGTTGGAGCGGTTCCTCAGTGGAACAGGCTTCGGAGGTGGTGAGCGCTCCTTCCCTGGAGGTTTTTAAGCAGAGGCTAGATGGCCATCGCCCTGACCTGGATGGCCCAGGCTAGCCTGATCTCGTCAGATCTCAGAAGCTAAGCAGGGTCGGCCCTGGTTAGTATTTGGATGGGAGACCACCAAGGAAGTCCAGGGTTGCTGTGCAGAGGAAGGCACTGGCAAACCACCTCTGTTAGTCTCTTGCCATGAGAAACCCATAAAGGGGTCGCCATAAGTCGGCTGCGACTTGTCGGCACTTTACACACTCACAATGGCCATCTGTCAGCAATGCTGATTCAATGACCTTAGGCAGATCATGAGAGGGAGGGCTTCTTGGCCATCTTCTTGGCATGTAGTGGGGGGCACTGGGGTGTATGGGGGGGAGGTAGTTGGGAATTTCCTGCATTGTGCGGTGGGTTGGACCAGATGACCCTGGTGGTCCCTCCCAACTCTGTGATTCTATGGTTCCTTACAGTTCTCCCATCCAAATACTAACCAGCCAGGGCTGACCCTGCTTAGCTTCCGAAATCTGATGAGATCGGGCTAACCCGGACCACTGTCAGGGCCCCTCCTTCTTCCCCTTCCCAAAATTTCCCCCTCAGCACCCCCCCCACAACCCCTCCTACCTAAACGTGCATCTACGGAACCTGAAGCCACTTGAACCCAAGAATCCTGTTTCGGATCCTGCCCTCAGGTCTGCTGCAGAAACCTCGTGGCTCTGCACAAAGGAGCAGAGAGGGAACTGCGGGGAAGGGGTGCTCTGTCACTCCTGCTTTCCCCCTCCTTTCTCTCTGCTTTGGGTCTTGCATTGCAGACCCCCCACCCCAAGAAGTTCCCTTTCATTTCGTGTCTTCTGCCAGGTTTTTTGTTTTTTTTGTTTAATTCCCCGTCTCTTCTTTGGGGATTTCTTTGGCTTTGCACAAAGACCCTCTTTCTGATTGGGGGGGGGGGGGGAGAAAGGGGAGAGTTACCCTAGCCATTAACAGCTTCCCACCTCCTTGCTCTCTGCTTTGGGTCTGGCACTGCAACCCCCCAAAAAAACCTCCCCCCCAATACCCCCCTCCGCTCCTTTCAGCTCACCAGATCCTTCTTAGCCATTCAAGTGACAGCCCCGGAAACTCAGAAGTGGCTGGGGGTGGGGGAAGGCAAAAAGAGGAAATTGCTTTCCCACCCTACCCCCCCACCCCACCCCCCATCCCACCCCCCATCTGCCTCTCTGGGACTGCAGACTCTCTTGCTAGGCTCAGTTAAAGGGACTCGGGAGAGGTGCAAATTCCATGCTGGCCATAATTAGAAAGGGAATAGAGAATAAAACTGCTGCTATCATACTGCCCTTGTACAAATCTATGGTGAGACCACGCTTGGAATACTGTGCACAGTCCTGGTTGTGTGTGTGTGTGTTAAGTGCCGTCAAGTCGCTTCCGACTCATGGCGACCCTATGCATGAAAGTCCTCCAAAATGTCCTGTCTTTGACAGCCTTGCTCAGATCTTGCAAATTGAAGGCTGTGGCTTCTGGTTACCGCACCTAAAAAAAAGGATATTGCAGAGCTTGAGAAGGTGCAGAAAATGCACCAAAATGATCAGGGGACTAGAGCAACTGCCCCATGAGGAGCAGTTAAAACGCTGAGGGCTGTTTAGCTTAGGGGAAAAGGTAAGGGGAGACAAGACAGAGGTCTATGCAATTATGTACGGAGTGGAGTGGACAGGGAGAAGCTTTTCTCTCATAATACCAGAATGCAGGGTCATCTGCTGAAGCTGAAGGGTGAGAGATTCAAAACAGACAGAAGGAAGTATTTCTTCTCACAACACCTAGTTGAGGAACTCCCTGCCTGTGGATGTGGTGGTGGCCGCCAACATGGAAGGCTTTAAAGAGGGGAGTGGACATGGTCAGGGAGGATAGGACCATCCATGGCTACTAGTCAAAATGGATACTGGTCATGATGTACACCTATTCTCTCCAGTATCAGAGCAACATGCCTATTGGTGCTGTGAAACACAGGCAGGATGGTTTTCAGGACAGTAACAAAGACTACAGTCCACAATAGCCAATAGGGGTTAAAATTTCAGACTAAGATCTGTGAGACCCAGGTTCAAATCCACAAGGAAAGGTGGAAAATATCCCCTTTGTGAAAAGGACACAGTGTGTTTAACCACGTCCCTCACCTGTGAGAGTCTGTGTGGGGTAGTGGTTAGAATGACAGACCAGGATCAAGGAGATCTGGTTTCGAATCCCCACTCTGCCACTTATGGTGGCAGATTCACTTCAGTGTAGGTATACCTCTGAGCCATGTCAATCTCACAGCATTGTTGTGAGGATAAAGTATGTGTGTGTGTGTGGGGCGGGGAGAATCCACTTTGTGTCCTCAGTGGAGAGAAATTCAGCACAGCCAGGGAGAGTGGAAAATATCTCCTCCTTGCAAAAAAGAGGGGGGGGGGTTGAAGAAACTTGCGCTATCGGAGCCAGCATATTTTAGTGGGTAAAGTATCTGATTTAGGGTTGCCAACCACCAGATAGTAGCTATTACAACTGATAATAATCAGTTCATCTGGAGAAAATGGAGAAAACGCCTGAAAAAATCTCCAGATATTTCCCAACCTGGAGCTGGAAATCCTAATCTGACTAGGTTCGAGGAGGTTTGGGTTTGAATCCCCACTCTGCCACCAACTGGGAAGATCTCTTTGCTATCTGTCTCCCAGTTTCTTTTGACTGGGGGGATCCTCTAAGGCAGGGGTTCTCAACAATTCCGGGGGGAATTTTAGGATTCCGGGGGGAAATTGGGACCATTATTCATAGAATCATAGAGTTGGAAGGGCCCACCAGGGTCATCTAGTCCAACCCCCTGCACAATGCAGGAAATTAACAACTACCTCCCCCCCACATCCCCAGTGACCCCAACCCTCCCCCACAATGCAGGAACCCACAATCAAAGCACTCCCGACAGATGGCCATCCAGCCTCTGCTTAAAGACCTCCAAAGATGGGGACTCCACCACCCTCTGAGGCAGTGCATTCCACCGTTGAACAGCCCTCACCGTCAGAAAGTTCTTCCTAATGTTTAGGTGGAATCGCTTTTCTATTAGTTTAAACCCATTACTCCGTGTCCTAGTCTCTGGAGCAACAGAGAACAAGCTAGTTCCCTCATCAACATGACATCCCTTCAAATATTTAAACATGGCTATCATGTCTCCCCTCCACCTTCTCCAAACTAAACAAACCCAACTCCCTAAGTCTCTCCTCATAGGGCATGGATTCCAGACCTCTGACCATTGTGGTCGCCCTCCTCTGGACACACTCCAACTTGTCAACATCCTTCTTAAATTGTGGAGCCCAAAACTGGACACAGTATTCCAAGTGAGGTCTGACCAATGTAGAATACAGTGGTAGTATTACTTCCCTTGATCTAGACACAATACTCCTATTGATGCAGCCCAGAATTGCATTGGCCTTCTTAGCTGCCATATCACACTGCTGACTCATGTTCAGTTTGTGGTCCACTAAGACTCCCAGATCTCTTTCACATGTACTGTTGTCAAGCCAACTCTCTCCCATCCTGTACATGTGGTTTATGTTGTGTCTGCCTAGGTGAAGTACCTTACACTTCTCCCTATTGAAATCCATTTTATTGCTTATGGCCCAGCTCTCCAGTCTATCAAGGTCATTCTGAACTCTGACCCTATCCTCTGGGGTATTAACTACCCCTCCTAACTTGGTGTCATCTGCAAATTTGATTAGCATGCTCTCTATTCCATAATCTAAGTCATTTATAAAAATATTAAATAGTACCGGTCCCAGGACAGACCCCTGTGGCACCCTACTGGTCACTCCTCTCCAGGATGAAGTTGTGCCATTAATGAGCAGCCTTTGGGTTCGGTTGGTCAACCAATTCCCAATCCACCTAACAGTAGCAGTGTCCAGCCCACATTTTACTAGCTTTGTTTCAAGACGATCATGGGGGACTTTATCAAAGTCTTTACCGAAATCAAGGTACACTACATCTACAGCGTTCCCTTCATCTACCCTCCTTGTCACTCTTTCAAAAAATGATATGAGATTAGTTTGGCATGACCTGTTTTTGAGAAACCCACGTTGACTGTCAGTGATCACGGCATTTCTTTCTAAGTGCTTACAGACCGTCTGTTTGTTTCATTATCTGCTCTAGTCTTTTACCTGGCGTTGCTGTTCAGCAAAGTGCATTTTATGTGGAATGCACCTTTTGGGATGGACTGTTTTTGGGAAGGGGGGGGAATTATATTCTGAACCATGGTGAAAGGGAGGATTGGAGGGAAGAAAAAAAAAGAGGTTGAGAACCACTGCTCTAAGGGTTAAAACAAGGGATGCTGCAGAGGGAAGAGAGGCAAATGTTGGGGGAGGGAGAATAAGAAATCATTTCCTGTCCCCCTCCCAGAAGCGGTCTGTCTGTCTTCCGGGATGCTTCTATGGCTGGGAAGGAATCTGGTGAGCTGGAAGGCGGAGGAGGGGATATTGGGGGGGGGGGGTGTTTTGCAATGCAATGCAATGCAATGCAATGCAATGCAATGCAATGCAATGCAATGCAAAGAGGTAGCCATGTTGGTCGGTTGTAGCAAAATAATAATTATTCTTTCTTTGCAGAGCCACAAGAGATCCTTGCAGTGGAGTTGAGTGCAGGATGCGAACCTTTGGATGCTGGAAGGGGATCCGGTGGCTTCGGGTTTCCCAGAGACACGTTGAGGAAGGAGAGGTAAGGGAGGGGGGGAAGCGACAGGGGTTTGGCTGGGGTGACTTTTGGATGGCGGGGAGGGCAGGCAAGAGGGTCCCTAAAGGAAAGGCGGAGAGATTGACATGCAGCTGAAAAAAGGCTTTCCCACCATCTTTCTTTCCCTCCCTCCCAGACAGTGAAAAGACACCGCTGATGCCTTCTCTGCCATCTCCTCCGGGTGACGAAGGGGGGAAAGCCGCCATGCAGCCAGCTCAGGTATGGTCGGGGACCAGGGGGTCACTGGGGAGATGTGCCAGGACGGCAGAGATGCTTCCTTCCCTTTTGCAAGGCGTAGAGGATCAGCTCCCTGCGTTTGGCACTGCCAGATGTCAAGGCTGTCAGATCCGAAGGTGGTACAATGGTCGCCCCTGTCTAGCTTTATGTATGCAGAGAAGCCCAAGCACGGACAAGAAGCATGATTTCTGTTAGGACCAACTCCAAAATTATCATGGGGGTTATCCACCTCCGCGAGGAGAATGGACAGTTGCTCTCCGGGCTACAGAGGTAAGGGTGTGCGCTCTGGCATCTCATCACCACAGAGCTCCTTCCCCTCCCCAAACGCTGACTTCCCCAGGAACATCTGCAACTATTGATTATCTCCCCTCCCCCCGCCAAAAAACTGGAATTGACATGTTGCCCATCTCAAAAGACCTCCAAACGGGTTGGGAATCATAATTGCCAACAACCTCCAGAGAATGGGATAGAACGCCTTTATGAATGTTCATACAGCAACTATTTGTAGCTTGTAGTAAAGGTTATTTTATGCTTTTTAATGTTGATCTAAGATCAGTGGTGGTATGTCCCCCCCCCCCACAAAAAAGATGTTTTTATACATAGGTATAACTTTGATCTTTTTATCGCATAATTTAAGGGGGAACAGGGAGACACATGACTATAAGTTTCGTTGAGATTTTGCAAACTTATTATACACATGGAAATGTATATACAGCCCAGTAGGAGATGGGTGAGTTCTTTTTAAATTGTCGCTGAGATCAGGAGCAGTCTCAAGATTTGTCCAGGGTCCTGCTTCCCCCCAGAAGTGTTCTCATTCTTGTTGCCTTAGAGTGAGATGTTCTCTCATTTTTTTAAACCTCAAAATCACTTTCCCACTAGGGGTGGGGTACGAAAGTCAGCAGTAGCACAGCAGAAATTAGAGTCGAGTCCAGTAGCACCTTAGAGATCAACAAGATTTTTGGAATATTAGCTTTCAAGCATCAAACTTCCCTTCATCAGATAGTTTGCTACTGTCTCGAATCTAGCTATTCTACTGTAGACCAGCAAGGCTTCCCTCTGAAACAACAGAAATTGATGGCCAAACCCTTGAGGTATTTTCTAATTTGGGGAAATCTCCGCAGCTGTTATTTCCTGTGTACAAGCAGATCAATTAATGGATTTTGTTTTGTGTGGACCCATGGACCCAATTTCATTGTGATGTTTTTGTTGTTGTCGTTGTTGTTTTGCTGTCAAGTCTCAGCTGGCTTATGGTGACCCCGTAGGGTTTTCGAGGCAAGAGACGTTCAGAGGTAGTTTGCCATTGCCTGCCCCACGTCATGACCTTGGTATTCCCTGGAGGTTTCCCATCCAAATACTTGCCAGGGTCGAGGCTGAGAGTGTGTGACTAGCCCAAGATCACCCAGCAGGGGATTTGTGGGGATTTGAACCTGGGCTTTCCAGGTCCTAGTCCAATACCTTAACAACTACATCACACTGGCTCTCTGTGTTGGTGTTATGCAGGCACAACGTTTGAGGCTCTGGTTTTCTGCACAAAGGCAGTACCCTCCACTTCTGCATCAAATCCACATTGTTACATTGACAATACCCTTCTTTGGTAATTTGGGGTATCTTCAGCAACACCGAGAAAAACTGTCTCAATATTCAAAACATTATACATAAAACAATTAGGGATGATTTGTATATGTTGCACCAGTAAGAGTGTCTCATGGGGCATTTCAGGACAGCTTTTCTCTTCAGCACCGATTTCTGTATTTTGGGGAGAAACATCGGATTATAGGGATGGATTTTCAGATCCTTCCCTTTCCTACAAACATTGCCCATGAATTCATTTCCAGAGTAGCTTACGTTTGAGAGAATAGACATTCCAAACAGCATAGCTAAAGTAAACTTTTTTTAAATCTGCAAAATAAGTGCAGAATTTTTAAAAAATGTTTATAGATAGTTACAGACTCTCTATTATAAGTCAATGAGTCCCATAGCGCAGAGCTGCAGTACTGCATTCAAAGCTCTGCTCACAACCAGAGTTCGATCCGGGTGGGAGAGGTTTCAGGCTCAAGGTTGATTCAGCTTTCCATCCTTCCGAGGTTGGTAAATGAGTATCCAGCTTGCTGGGGGTAAAGTGTCAACTACTGGGGAGGACCATGGCAAACCACCCTGTCAACATAGTCTGCCTAGTAAACATGGTGATGTGACATCACCCCTTGGGAGTGATGGCTTCCTGTCTGGTGGGATGCCCCAAGGAGAGTTGGGAAGTGAAAGATTCAGGGCTCTGATCACATCCTGCCTGCTCTTGTTCATGCACTGTATTTTCCCCAGGGACTAATTACCTAGCAATATAAAGAAATGCTTCCCTCTTCTTCTTCTTCTTCTTCTTCTTCTTCTTCTTCTTCTTCTTCTTCTTCTTCTTCTTCTTCCAGGGAGGGGTTTCCTTTGAAGAGGTGGCTGTGTATTTCACCCAGGGGGAGTGGACACTGCTGTGCCCAGCTCAGAGAGCTCTATATAAGGAAGTGATGCTGGAAAATTTTGGGAATGTGGCCTCTTTGGGTAAGGATCTTTTTTGCTTTGGCTGTCTCCTTCATGCTGTGAGGAGTGACTGTGTGTACTGCTCAGTTCTCTGTTGACGAGGAACTCCCTGATGAGGAGGGACATTGGCAGGCCCGTTGGCTAAGCTCTGCCACTCTCTATAACAGTTGTCCCCAACCCTTTTCAGCCTGTAGACACCTTTGGAATTCTGTCACAAAGTGGTGGGCGCAACCACAAAATGGCTGCCGTGGGAGGTGGGGACAACCACAAAATGCCAGGCAACATTTCAGGCAAAAACTGTTGTTGTTTTTTAAAATTAAATGCCTTTTAAAATTAACATATTGGATAAAAACATTTTCTAGCATGCAAACAAAATAAGAATAGATATGGAGCCAGCTAAGAAACCTTCCTCTGGCAGCATCGCTCTTCATTTTCCAGGCACATAATGCACTTACAAAAAACGGAAAGGCAAAAGTATTTCTTCTTCTAGCTATCCCCTTTACACTAGCCCTTATCTCATGAGCCCACCGATTTTCAATCTGCACTATTACTTGTAACAAGGGCAGTTATGCCAAATGGCTCCTTGCACACCGTAAGAGAGAGATTTGGGGAAGACAGGCCCACAAATTATTTTTGAAAAGTGAATGCAGTTTGAAAACTCCAACGTGAATGATTAAAAAGTATATTCAAATTGGGAAGATGTGATGACTTCTTCCGTAGGAGCTCTAGTTAGGGCCATGAAGTGTTTTAACCATGCAACCCAATTGTGTTTAATCAGTGTCAAGTCCCACTGTGTTTTTAGAATACCTCTCCACTGTTTGCACAGATAAAAGTACTTTACCTAAAACCACTCTCTGCATTATACTATAAATATCGAAACCTCAAAAGGACCCTCAGCCTCTCCCACTTTCTAAAAACACTTGGCGGGCACCATGTTGTGGACCCCCTGCGGCAGACAACTCTGGCCAGGCTTGGCAGTGGGATTTGGTATTTGTGGAGGGACAGAGAGGCTTGGAACTGCTCAATATGTACCTGCACACAGAAGAGACATAACTGTGTTTTTGTTTCCTCCTGGAAAAAGGACCTGTGATTGTCAAACCTGAACTCATAACCTGGCTGGAGGAAGAGGAAGAGCTGTTTCTCCAAGGCTCTGATGAGGTGGAGGGATTGGCAGGAAGTTGCCCAGGTCTGTCGTAGGACTGTCTAATATTTGGGGAGCTCTCGGGCTCCTTCCAAGGGCTGTTGGATTTCACCGTCAGGTTTTTCTAGTCCAGAAAAGGGGGCTGTACCAGTCACCAAGACAACCCCTCCCCCCAAAAAGCTGATGATTAATTGGGGAAGAAAGTAGTTTCTGTATTATCCATACGTTTCTTATTTCCTACTGTACCATCAGCTCTTTCTTATCCTTTTTAAACCACAAGCATACCTCGGAGATATTGTGGGTTTGGTCCCAGACCACCGCAGTAAAGCAAATATGGCAATAAAGCAAGTCACGTGAATTGTTTGGTTTCCCAGTGCATATAAAAGTTATATTTACACTATACTGTAGTCTATTAAGGGCGCAATAGCATTGTGTCTAAAGAAATGTGGGTACAAAGTGTAATAATAAAGAAAAAGTTTCAAATATTGTGGGAATTACCAAAATGTGACACACACGACGTAAGCCCATCCTGTTGGAAAAATGACAACGATAGACTTGCTCGGAAACTCAATATCTGCAAAGTGCAATAAAGCGAAGTGAAATAAAATGAGGTATGTCTGCAGGGTTTTTTAGGCCAGAATACCCTGATCTCAAAGTCTCCCCCAAAGCATCTGTTGTTCCTCATATTAGGAATGTGTTGCTTTGCATCAAAAGTGCTTGAATAGATTGCAAAATTAGATGTATTTTTTTAATATGGTGTTAACCCCCTGGGTCCTGATGTGCCTGGGAGACTGTCAGGTATATAAATAGTTAAAATCAACAAAGATAAAGTATGTGCAGCTTGAAAATAAGAAGTTTCCTTCTACCAAGCCAGAGCACTGGTCGATCCAGCCAAGTATTGCCCACTCTGGCCAGCAGGCGCTTTATGGGACATATTTTTGAGAGGCATGGAATGCTGTGTTATTGTCCAGTTATGGACCAAACACTGACTGTTAATCATAGCTGAGGTGTATGGGGATATTGGAAAGCTACAGAAAAGTGCCTTGAGTGAGGAGTGACAGTGTGTCCCATTGGAATTGGACTCTTGCCTCTTGGAATGGCATTTTATTCGTATCTGGGTTGATAGAAGATGGATTATTTGGCCTCAGATGGCCCTGGGATCCAGGGAAGTTCTAAAGCATTGTTCTCTCTGTGTGTGGGTGGGTAATAACTCCACTGGCTTCCCTGCCATTTCTAAGTTGTTATTGGCCAATACCAGACAGTTGAAATTTGGTCTGACTGCTGTAGCCCTTAAAATTTATGGGTAGGCTGAAGAACCATAATTGTGCTTCTGTTTTCTCCTGAAAAAAAAGAAGAACTTCTGATTGCCAAACCTGAGCTCCCATCGTGGTTGAAAGAAGAGGAAGGCGTTGTCCATGGTGCTGATGAAGTGGAGGGATCGACAGGTAGGTGCCTAGGTCCATAGGAGACCTCTGGTGGGGTGAGAGGCCTATCATGGGTACTGGTTGGCCACTTTAGTCTGATCCAGCAGGGTTCTTCTGAGATTCTTTAAACTGGAGATGCCAGGGACTGACCCTGGAACATTGCGCATGCAAATCGTGTGTTTTATTTATTTATACATATATTTATTTATGTTATTTTTAGTCTGCCTTTGTCACTGAAACTCCAGGCGGATTACACAGTATTAAGTCAATGCAATGAATAGGATGAGCCATCTAATAAGCAAGGGAGTCAGACTAGGATTACAGCAGTCTGAAACCAATTTTAAGAGACATGATGTAAAGCAACTCCAGACAGCCTTCAAGGGGAGCAGGAGGGCTTCTCCTTTCAATGGGGATGGAAGGTTTAGGACTGCCCCTCTTTCTGCTGTGGGTGGAACTGAACAGGAGAAAGGATCCTCTCTGTGGTCAGGGGCTCTTCTATGAACAATCAGGAAGCAGCGTAATATTTGAGAGCATGGTCTTGGTAAAGCAACCTTGCTGGACCGATATGTGTACCCTTTGGATGTATTTGGTTTTCTTTTCATGGGGCCAGCAAGGAGGAACAGCCCACCTGTTCACTGAGTGTGTCTCTTCAACTCAGCTCAGCTGAAGTTTGAGTTGTTTTTTAATGTAAACTTGACAGTTTTCCCCACCATTCTTCGTTTCTTCAAGATGGAAATGCAAGTTTTATTTCTCATGTTAGAGGTGTTGGGCTGAACTCTTCAGGAGATGTTGCCCCTTAATATTCTTTGAAAGGAAGAGAGAGAATGTGGGCTAAATTGTCAAACTTCCCAGGTCAATCAGTTGCTCTGTCCCTGGGTAGAGACTCACTGATATTTTCCTTGACCTTGTGAAATCTCTTCTGGCTTGCAGTTCACATCAGAGCAGGATTTTTCTATTAGTAATGGGCATAGTGAAAGCTGTTTCCCTGTCAGTGATATTAACTCCTAATCAGTCAATAAAATCTAATGTGTCACAGAACTAGGTTCTCCACCAAGCTTTTTAACTATGTACAGACACCAAGCTTTTCTATTCTTGCATTGTCAAAAGCAGTTCACTTAGTTCATTCCCTAATTTTCAAGCATCACTTTTTTTCACAGTGTTCATGTTGGATTTTTTTTCTTTCAGCAGGGTGTATGTGGGAAGCAGTGAATGAAAAGCAAGAGCATCCAGGGACAAAGAAAGAATATATATATCCAGATGAGAAAGAGAGCTTTGAATATTGCAACGTGCTGAGGAAGGAGGAGACAAAGCATCCATATAATGGGAGCAGTAATTCTGGTCCTCTAAAGGATGGTGATTCTCATGAAATTCCATCAATTCCACAAGACACCAGGAATGAGTACCCGGCATATGAGGAAATTTCGGCTGAAAAATCAGACATTAATGACCACTGGAACTCCCATAACATAAAGAAAATATATAAATGCCTGGAGTGTGGAAAAGGCTTTGGGCAGGAGGCTAAGTTAAATTTCCATCGAAGAATTCACACAGGGGAGAAAAAATATAAATGCCTGGAGTGTGGGAAAAGCTTCAATCAGAGTGGAAATCTTACTACCCATCAAAGAATTCACACAGGGGAGAAAAAATATAAATGCCTGGAGTGTGGGAAAAGCTTCAGTCGTAGTTCATATCTTAATTCCCACCAAATAATTCACACAGGAGAGAAACCATATAAATGCCTGGTGTGTGGAAAAAGATTTAGTCAGAGTGGAAGTCTTACTTCCCATCAAAGAATTCACACAGGGGAGAAACCATATAAATGCCTGGAGTGTGGAAAAAGTTTCAGTCAGAGTTCACACCTTACTTCCCATGAAAAAGTTCACACAAAGGAGAAACCATATGAATGTTTGGAGTGTGGAAAAAGCTTTGTTCAGAGTGGAAGCCTTACTTCCCATCAAAGAATTCACACAGGGGAGAGAAAATATAAATGCCTGGAGTGTGGAAAGAGCTTCAGTTACAGTGGACACCTTACTGCCCACAAAAGAATTCACACAGGGGAGAAACCCTATAAATGCCTGGAGTGTGGGAAGAGCTTCAATCAGAGTTCACACCTTACTTCCCATAGAAGAATTCACACAGGAGAGAAAGAATATAAATGCCTGGAGTGTGGAAAAATCTTTGGGCGGAAGGATAAGTTAATTTGCCATCAAAGAATTCACACAGGGGAGAAACCTTATACGTGCCTGGAGTGTGGAAAAAGCTTCAATCAAAGTGGAAACCTTACTTCCCATCAAAGAACTCACGTATAGGAGTGCAGGGAGTGTGCAAAATTTTTGCATCAAAGCATATTGGACTGGAAATTTAGAAAGCAATGAGATTAAAAGAATACCAATAGACATCCTCAGTTAATATGGGCCTGTTTTTAAATGTATCGGCACCTCCATTTTATATTCATTTTATATTACTGTTTATACTTACCATTCCTTCCTTCCCCTTCCCCTTGGGTTAAAACATATTGAAAACACCCATCATAATATGGAGTCATTAATTAAGCCCGATTCATTAACATGTATCTCCCCTTCTTTATTTTATTTACAGAATTTGTAGCCTGCTTTTCTGCTTTCATCAGGGCTGCCAAGGTGGCTAACACATTAAAAACACACATAATACATTCTTTACAACAGTTAAAACTAGCGTGGCCCACTCTGGGTTGGGAAATTCCTGGAAATTTTGTGGATGGAGCCTGGTGATGGCGAGGTCTCTGGAGGGGAGGGACCTCAGTAGGGTACAGTGCTATAGAGATCACCTTCTAAAGCAGCCATTTCCCCCAGGGGAACTGATCTCTGTAATCCTGAGACCAGTTGTAGTTCTGGGAGATTTCCAGCCACCACCTGGAGACTGGCAACCCTAATTAAAACGAAACACACTCCATTCAAACAATGAAACCAAGGTAAATTACACATACAGTACAATATACATAAATACATACATAAAAAGGATAATTTCCATTCCAGGAGATTTAAGTCCATAGCAAAGAAACTTTAAAGTTGATGTTGTGGAATATACCAGGCTAGGCCAAGAAATCTTGCAATCAGGAGTAGGTCCAGAATCAAAAAACTTTATTATCATCTTCTTCAAGAGCCTTGGTACACCAAACTAATTGATTTCCCTGGATATGGGAGAGATGAAATTGAAAGTTAATTGGCTCAATTTATTCTGCTCTTCCAGCATTCCATAGGAAACTAAGGGTACTTTCAGATTTTCACTAACCCTCGTTTCTGTCTGTTGCTACCCCGACTCTGTGTAGACTGGTTTGGGGATGACGGTTATGAACAGCATTTACATCCATTTATGAACATCAATTGAAGCACTGTTCTTGTTTCAAACTGCCATTTCTTCTGGCACTGCCCTTTTTTTTAACGGTTCCAACTTTTGTGAAATGCAATATACTACTACGGTGATACGGTGTTTGAAAGTTTGCAGTTGTCAGGTTTTCATATAAAAACCAGTAATTAAGCACTGATGGGTGATTCAGTATGTTGCTAACCAAAGTTTCCCCCCCTCCACTGAGACTAATGTATTAGAGGTTTGCAGCAGGTTTGCTTTTGCTGATCAACCTACTTCTTTCATGTCACTTGACTCAGTGCCTTTGACTGTATCCAGTTGACTGCTGTTTAGCCACATAGCCTGTGAATTGTGAGCGCCAACTGGCCAGTACGTGACCTGTTGCCAAGAGTGTCTTTAACCCAGGCATAGATTTCACAGTGGCTAAATATTTCTTTGGGGGTTGAAGCTAGGCGGACGTTTTCCAGTATGTTTCACACAGTGCAGGACATGCCACCATCAGCAGTGCGCTTGATTTTTATAATATGATTTTGTGCGGCTTTCATCGTTCTGACCAGAGATCCAAGCTGTATGTTCCAAGCAGAGTGTCCTCAGCAGATTGTAGGAGCTCATCCGTGAGGCCACATGGGCCAATCACGGGCAGTCCCTTGTCACTGGTGGGTGCACCTACACACAGCAACTTCTGGTGTCAAAACTTCATTATGATCTGTTGGAAGGATGAACAGTATGTACATTTTTCATATGTGCCGTGCAACTCTGTTTGAAATTGTGGAGGCCCTTAAGACAGCAGTTGCAACACATTGATACCCACATGCATTCTGCAGTTCCAGTGGAAGAACGAAAAACAATTACTGTATGCTGACTTGCAAATTGCCCTGATCCCGACAGACTAGGCTGGCCCAATCTCATCAGGTCTCAGACGTTAAGCGGGGTCAGACCTGGTTAGTACCTGGATAGCAGACTACCAAGGGAGTCCGGAGTCACTACATAGAGGTAGGCAATGGCAAACCATCTTTGGACATCTTGCTTTGAAAACCCTACCAGGTCACCATAAGTTGACTTCTTGATGGCACTTTCCACCACGTCTTGCAAATCAAGACTGACAGAGTTAAACCTCCTGAATGAGCACAGTACATAACAGATCACAGACAGAAGGTGAAAGTGTGTATAATGCTGTGTTGCATTTATTGTGCTGTATAGTCCTTGTTATGCTAGATATACTGTTACTGCCTCATTACATTTTATTAGGCGATACCTGTTTCAATTGCAATTCCAGGTAAAAAAGGTAAAGGTCCCCTGTGCAAGCACCGGGTCATTCCTGACCCACGGGGTGACGTCACATCCCGATGTTTCCAAGGCAGACTTTGCGGGGTGGTTTGCCAGTGCCTTCCCCAGTCATCTTCTCTTTACCCCCAGCAAGGTACAAAATATGAAATTAATGCTTTTGATTTTAATGCTGTAATTTTCTTTCACAAAGAGCCCCGTGGCTCAGAGTGCTACTGCAGTCAAAGTTCTGCTCACGATTTGAGTTCGATCCCAACGGAAGTCGATTTCAGGAAGCCTGTTCAAGGTTAACTCAGCCTTCTTCTGAGTTCGGTAAAACGAGTACCCAGCTTACTGGGGGTAAAGTGTAGACAACTGGGGAAGGCAATAGCAAACCATACATAGTCTAGGAAACATCATGATATAATGTCACCCCATGGGTCAATAATCACCTGGTGCTTGCACAGGGGACTACTTTTATCTTTTAATTTTCTTTCAACCGAATTTGCATTTGAGAGTTCCCTTGAGTATTGTCCTGTATAATATTCCCTCTCGTACCATGGTCGTATTTGTTGTGTGTGATGACATGTTACCTGGAGTTGAAAGTGACAAATTAATGTAGACAATCATTGAAGCGTAATAAAGTTACCTCCTTCGGAGACAAGGATGTAGCCCACACTCATTTCCCAACAAAATGCAGATGTGATGCTTTGTAGGAGGGGTACCTAACCTTTTTGAGGTTGCGGGCACATGTAGAGTTCTGACACGGCATGGTGGGCGTAGCATTAAAATGGCTGCTGCAGGAGGCTGAGTCAGCCACAAAACGATTGCCATAGCTTAACTTCAGCAACACAGTGTAGATGGTTGTGCCGTGGTAGCAGCTGCTGCCAAAGCAACATTTTAAAAAATCTACACAGCCAAACAAATCTCTAATAATAATTCAGTAGCCTCTGAAACTATTAAGCTAATACCAATATTTGTTTTTATAGAATGGAGGTTTTGTAGATCTCTGAACCACACCAGAACGGCCTGTTCCTGTGATAAATGTGGATACGGAAACACCAATGAACTCTTGCGTAACCCCTGCTTTCCACATTTAGTAGAAGCCTGTCCTCGGCTCTGGCTTCAGTGTTCCCTTTCATTGGCACCTGCAAAGGGATAGCAGAGTGCAATGGAAATTGGTTGCGTGCAGTGCCCCGTAACTGGAGATTATAGTGGTCAGCCTTTTCCAAAAGTGTGTGAAGACAGGGTGATGAGGTGCTGCTTTAAGTAGAAATTAATTTTGCATCTCCATTGGGGAGAAAGGCAGGGTATGACATAAAATTATAAATCTAGTTTTGGCAAGATCTTGGGGGAAAGGAATGATTGCTGCTTCATCCGGTATTGCTTCTCTTTTGGCAGCACGCAGAATGACTCATTAGCTCAAGGAGCTAATGGGTTAGCAGGCAGTCCTAAAGTAAAGCTATGGCCACCAGGTTCAGGAGGATGACAGGAGTTACAGCACCAAAAAGGAATTAAATTGCAACATCTTGGCCCAGGTTATGTGCCACCCCTGCCCCAATAGTAGCAGCCAGTGTCTCCTGATTCAATGGCTCTTTCACTTAATAGGCAGTATGGAGCACGGGCAGGATGGTGCTGCTGCAGTCTTGTTGGTGGCTTCCTAGAGGCACCTGGTTGGCCCCTGTGTGGACAGACTGCTGGACTTGATGGGCCTTGGTCTGATCCAGCATGGCTTTTCTTACGTTCTAATGAGAAAGTAAGAGGAAAAGGCAGGAGAGGAAAATCCCTTCACATCAAATAATTACACTATTCCATATCAAAGGATGCAGCAATATTGGGCCTCTAGAGGCACCTGGTTGGCCACTGTGTGAACAGACTGCTGGACTTGATGGGCCTTGGTCTGATCCAGCAGGGCCTTTCTTATATAAGCAGCCGTTCACTAGTTTAGAATAGCATAGAATATTAATTTTATTTATACCCTGTCTTTCCTTGGCAGGATTGGGCTCAGCGAAGCTAACACCATACACAATACAAAATGTTTACATACAGTTAAAACAATGCTCTCTCTCTCTCTCTCTCACCTCATACAGCCTTGAGTAGAAAATAAAGGAATAAAAATGCCTTAGTGTTATTCTTTTGGTATTTAATTATTGTCCCGGAGGTTGGCAACCCTAGATGGGCCGCCCTCCTTCCCTCTTGCTACGTTTTCAGGTAAGTTGAGGGGGGGGGATCCTCGTGCACCGTGGAGGGCTAGTGACATGGGACAGCCTGAACGTCATTTTAAAACATATTTTAAATCATTGTGTGTACACTGAACCATCAGAAAGCAAAGGTGTAACTATCTCACCAGAATACCTGAAACAGCTGTTAAACAAGAGCAACAACAAACAAACAATGGCAGGCTTTCAGTCTCCACCTATGATGCAGTGTACACTATTATTATTTTTTAGGTGAGAGGAAACATTGAAAGCAGGCAGCACGGATCTGCCTGCATGCTGGCTCAAAGGGTCCGTTTTTTGGATCAGTCTGGATATGGGATGTCCTGACAAGGGATACTCTACCTGTATATACCTTCGAAGTCTTTCCCCTCCCCAAACCTCACCTCCTCAGGCTCCACCTCCAAAATCTCCAGGTATTTCTCATCCCGGGGCTGGCCACCCTAATACTCAACATATGTAAAGTTGATCAACATCTGCCTTATGAGCCAAGAAAGCAAAATAGGCACAGAAATTGCCGATGAAATCTTACCACAGAAGAACCACTAAGGATTGCTTATGATTCTAGCAGAACTGAGTCTCAGTCTAACAAAGGAGTATACAAGTGGTAGAGAAAAGAAGCCTAATTCATCCAAGATTCACTCTGTAGGTACATTGGGGAGAAAAGCGCTAGGAACTTGTTTCTTTTTTCCCCTCAGAAAAGTCCTTGTTTCCCTCTCTAGAATCATCCTTCAGTGTATGGACATGGAGAGACAGTTGCCACAAGGTGAACAGCAGAGAGAAAAGGAAAGGATGCACGTGTTCGTGTGTTGGTGAAGTGTATACATTTCCTCCTCTAATATTGCCTCTAACATTGCCTGCACAACTGAACCAGTTTGGTTTCTAGTGGGGCTGGGAAGTATTGGTTTCGAAATAATAATTCATTTGAATCATCTTCTTTCAGTACACTACAAGATTCCCCCCCCCCAAAAAAAAACCCTGAGTGGAGTCCCTAAGGGCCAAAGCAGGACTACAGCTGAACATCAAGAAAACAAAAGTAATGACTACAGGAGAATTACACAACTTTAAGGTTGACAATGAGGAAATTGAAATTGTTCAAGACTTTCTATTCCTTGGCTCCACCATCAACCGAAAGGGAGACTGCAGCCAAGAAATCAGAAGGAGATTGAGACTGGGAAGGGCAGCCATGAAGGAGCTAGAAAAGATTTTGAAGTGTAAGGATGTGTCACTGGCCACCAAGACTAGATTACTTCTTGCCATAGTATTCCCCATTACTATGTATGGGTGTGAAAGCTGGACAGTGAAGAAAGCTGATAGGAAGAAAATAGATCCCTTTGAAATGTGGTGTTGGAGGAGAGTGTTACGGATTCCGTGGACTGCCAAAAAAACCAATCAGTGGGTTCTAGATCAAATCAAGCCTGAACTGACCCTAGAAGCTAAAATGATTAAACTGAGGCTGTCGTATTTTATTCACGTCATGAGACGGGAAGAGTCACTGGAAAAGACAGTCAGGCTAGGAAAGGTTGAGGGCAGCAGGAAAAGAGGAAGACCCAACAAGAGATGGATTGACTCAATAAAGGAAGCCACAGCCTTCAATTTGTAAGATCTGAGCAAGGCTGTCAAAGACAGGACATTTTGGAGGACTTTCATTCATAGGGTCGCCATAAGTCGGAAGTGACTTGATGGCACTTAACACACACACACACAAATACACACACACACATTTTCTGCACTAACCAAACTTAAGGCCAGTTCCATGTCTGAGGAGGATATAAGTTTTCTGAACAAATTCAACAAAATCACTTTAGGTTCTAGAGGGATATTGCAACCTAATATTTGATTAATTAATTGAATCCCATATTGCCCAAAGGGTTGAATTTTACAGCAGGACCAGAAAATATATATTAAATCAGCATAAGACATGTTATATGTGGCTGTGGAAAATGCCATCAGGTCACAGCTGACTTGTGACAACATATGGGAAGTAGGGCTTCCACTTTCACTGAAGCATTTGCTTCACCACCTCAGGTCTCAGATTTATACACATGCCAGAACGGGGCTACATCTCATCTTCTGTTCAGCATTCTGATACGGAAAAGACCCTACAGGTGAGGTGCTTTCCACCCAGGGACAGTGTGGTTCGGCTGCCCTATCAGCGTAGCAGTGACAGAGTCTCCACATGGCATTTCCCCCCATAGTTCCCTTTGCCAGACACTAGTGAAACTTCCCTACAGATATTGGCAATGCTCAGAGCTGAGATTGCTCAGAGTAAGACAAGGAAAAGTTGAGGGCAGCAGGAAAAGAGGAAGACCAAACGAGATGGATTGACTCAATAAAGGAAGCCACAGCCTTCAATTTGCAAGATCTGAGCAAGGCTGTCAAAGATAGGACATTTTGGAGGACTTTCATTCATAGGGTCGGCATGAGTCGGAAGCGACTTGACGGCACTTAACACACACATAAGGGCTCAGCTTTAAAATGAAATTTGGTTTGCTTGTGGCTTTAACAGGAAACAAGTTTAGAATCACATTAACAGTTACTGAAACGTCTTTGTACAGTAAGCAGCAGTTATGTAGTATGTTTTTGAGTGCTCTGAACACATTATGTCAGTAATGCTTACAAGAGCTCTTTGGGGAAAGGCTGGTCCTGTTGTCTCTTAGTTGCTAATAGTGGCTAAAATTGACATAATGGCTGCTTCTGCCTAAGGTGACCCAGCAAAGGGGGCTGAGCAGAGTTTATCACCAGATAATCATAGAGTTGGAAGGGACCACCAGGGTCATCTAGTCCAACCCCCTGCACAATGCAGGACATTCCAAACTACCTCCGCCCTCCCCCCCAGTGACCCCTACTCCATGCCCAGAAGATGGCCAAGATGCCCTCCCTCTCATCATCTGCTTAAGGTAATAGAATCAGCATTGCTGACAGATGGCCATCTAACCTCTTCTTAAAAGCCTCCAGGGAAGGAGAGCTTACCACCTCCCGAGGACTTCCTGATTTGCAGCTCTTGGGGACTATATATCTCATACCAGCTCTCTAAGGTCATGTTAGAGACCTGATGAATCACACCAGGGGTGGGGACGGTGGCTTTGTGGTAGAACATCCACATTACATGCAGAAGATGATGAGAGGGAGGGCATCTTGGCCATCTTCTGGTCACTAGGGGTGTGGGGGGGAGGTAGTTGTGAATTTCCTGCATTGTGCAGGGGGTTGGACTTGATGGCCCTGGTGGTCCCTTCCAACTCTAGGATTCTAAGGTCCCGGGTTTAATAGATGGATCAGATAATGTAAAAATGTAATTATTCATTAACAGTTCATAAAAGTCAACACAAGTTATGCACTCGTTTAAAGGAGATGTTGATTATATATGTATATTATAAATGTTGGTTATATATGTATATATAAAGAGGAAAAAAAGTATATAATATAAGGGGGTGTCATTTTGTCCTCTTGCCGCCCCCCCCCCCTCACAAAATGTACATCCGGCCCTGCAGGGATGTTGTGGAGCTTATCTGGACCAAGATGTTCCGATTCCCTTTGTTTTTGGCACTTCAACTCCTGCCATCATCCTGAAGCAGGCGGCCAAGGTTGAGACTCCCAGCTTTATTTTCTGACTAATTGTGTCTGCCACAAACAGAAAGATGGGTTGCAGATTCCCTTGATACACCGCCTCTCTCCAAAGTAAACAAACAAACAAACAAACACTTTGGTTGTCTACATATTTATACTTTTGCACAGATCCTTTCAAAGCGGGCCGCTTCCTTTGATGTGGGATGCCCTGTTTTATTTGATGTTACGCGCTTTTTCTCTCCGGTCTTTTCCTCGGAGGCTCCCTTGGCTTTCTCTCTCCCGGGTCCCTTGGACTGGGTGAAATGCTTTCTTTTTTTAAAAAAAAATTTTTTTTATTGGTTTTTATAATACAAATTTTCCATGTTAACAAACAACAATGAAAGTTATCTGAAAATCTAAATCATAACTAGTATAGTTGTAATTATTTAAGCACTCAATAAAATAAAAAATAAAGGAAAATGTTCTGACTTCCCCTTCACCTCCGTCCGCCTCTTAATAAAGTGTTCTATCCCATCGTGATATGATCTGATCTTAATTATTCTTATATCTCAATTAAATTTCAATTACAATAGTCTGTTAATATAATCAATTACACTTCTTTATATTAATAGTGTCATCTAGATCAGATTAAAAAGTACTCTTCCAATTCCCCCAGCCCTAATTCATATTCACAATATCTCATCCAAGCCTCCCATCTGGGTGAAATGCTTTCTAAGGGGTTAAAGTGAAAGAGTCTGCAGTCCTAGAGAGGCACATATGAGGGGGGGAGAGAAGGGGCGGGTGGGCGATAAAACCATTTCCGGCTTCCTCCCACCTTTGCAGAAGCGTATTTGAGTTGATTGGAGGTTTCTTTATTGGTTGGAAGGAATTTGGTGAGTTCCCGAGGGGCTTTGGAGGGAGCAATATGGGGTGCAGGTGGTGATGCAAGACCCAATGCAGAGAGAAAGGAGGGGGGGATGTGGGGGGTGGGCTGCAATGCAAGATGCAAAGCAGAGGGAAAGGAGGGGGGAGATGTGGGGGGTGGGCTGCAATGCAAGATGCAAAGCAGAGGGAAGGGGGGTGGGCTGCAATGCAAGATGCAAAGCAGAGGGAAAGGAGGGGGAGATGTGGGGAGTGGGCTGCAATGCAAGACCCAAAGCAGTGGGAAAGGAGGGGGGAGATGTGGGGGGTGGGCTGCAATGCAAGATGCAAAGCAGAGGGAAAGGAGGGGGGAGATGTGGGGGGTGGGCTGCAATGCAAGACCCAAAGCAGTGGGAAAGGAGGGGGGAGATGTGGGGGGTGGGCTGCAATGCAAGATGCAAAGCAGAGGGAAGGGAGGGGGGAGATGTGGGGGGTGGGCTGCAATGCAAGACCCAAAGCAGTGGGAAAGGAGGGGGGAGATGTGGGGGGTGGGCTGCAATGCAAGATGCAAAGCAGAGGGAAAGGAGGGGGGAGATGTGGGGGGTGGGCTGCAATGCAAGACCCAAAGCAGTGGGAAAGGAGGGGGGAGATGTGGGGGGTGGGCTGCAATGCAAGATGCAAAGCAGAGGGAAAGGAGGGGGAGATGTGGGGGTGGGCTGCAATGCAAGATGCAAAGCAGAGGGAAGGGAGGGGGGAGATGTGGGGGGTGGGCTGCAATGCAAGATGCAAAGAGGAGGGAAAGGAGGGGAGAGATGTGGGGGGCGGGCTGCAATGCAAGACCCAAAGCAGAGGGTAAGAGAGGCATCTCTGAATTGTTGCAGGCATGTATAGGGTGGCGGGTCTGTAACATTTGTCTGAGTCGGGGTACTCACGATCTAGGCAGGTCAACTATGAGGAAACCTGCCATGTGAAAGCTTTGGAAAACACCTTAGCTGTGGGATCTTTTCAGCGTCAGAGTGCTGGACAGACGATGAGGCGTGACCGCTATCCAGCATGTGTAAAAGTCTGAGACTCCGACATTGTCCATCTGTGCAGAAGGATGAGGTGGTGACGGGGAATGTGTTCCTTTAGGCCCTTAGAATCATAGAGTTGGAAGGGACCACCAGGGTCATCTAGTCCAACCTCCTGCACAATGCAGGAATTTCACAACTACTTCCCCCAAACACACCCAGTGACCCCTACTCCATGCCCAGAAGATGGCCAAGATGCTCTCCCTCTCATGAACTGCCTAAAGTCATAAAATCAGCAATGCTGACAAATGGCCATCTCTCTCTGTGTGTAAAGTGCCTTCAAATCACAGCCGACTTATGGCGACCCCTTTTGGGGTTTTCATGGCAAGAGACTAACAGAGGTTGTTTGCCAGTGCCTTCCTCTGCACAGCAACCCTGGTATTCCTTGGTGGTCTCCCATCCAAATACTAACCAGGGCTGACCCTGCTTAGCTTCTGAGATCTGATGAGATCAGGCTAGCCTGGGCCATCCAGGTCAGGGCAATGGCCATCTGCTTAAAAACCTCCAGGGAAGGAGCATTTACCACCTCCCGAGGAAGCCTGTTCTCCTGCTTGCTCCATGTATGGATTCAGGATGTCTTCCCTTGAGGCCATGAGTGGAGGAAGGCATATTGGGATGCTTCCTTGTGTTCAAATCTCCCTGCCACAGGAAAGGATCATGGCCAGGTCAGGCAGAGAGGGCAGAGGCTTTTTCCTTGTGATGCTAGTTTTCCAGGTGCAGAGAGTTTTCCCATTATACAAAGGATCCATTGTCGTTGGAACATTTACGGTTTTAATCTCCCACCTGCAGCCTCAATTCAGGTGGTCGAACCAGCTTACAATTTCCTTCCCTTCCTCTCCCCACAACGGACACCTTGTGAGGTAGGTGGGGATGAGAGTTCAGAGGAAACTGTGATTTGCCCAAGGTCACCCAGCTGGCTTCGTGTGTAGACGTGGGGAAACTAACCCATTTCACCAGATGGGAGTCTGCCGCTTATGTGGAGGAGTGGGGAATCATACCCATTTCTCCAGATTAGAGTCCGCCGCTCCTAACCACCACACCACACTGGCATCCCAGGGCTCTGCCAACCCATGACCATTGTAAGAAGAAGAGTTGGTTATTCAGGTATAGTATTGGTTGAGTATTCAGGTCTTGTATCTTTCTGTAAATATTCAGGAATATCTGGGCATTTTAAAGATCCCAGGCCAGTTTTTAAAACCTTTAACAGATTTCCCAGGCAACGAGAGGGTGACTCCAGGCTGGCTTGGGAAAGGTGGCTCCCAGCTGGCACAATTCTTACCCAGCCCTGGGGAGGCAACTCCTGGCTGGCAAAACCAGGTGCAGGGTCTGGTTGGCTTCTTGTCCTTTCATCCCTCCTCTTTGGGGGCAGAGCCTTTTTCCATAGTTGTTTTTAGCTCCTAGTTGGCAGGCCTGCGAGTAGGATGGAGGCACCTTGTTCAGGAGTTTGTAGGATTGGACTCCAATTTGCATGAAATTTTGGGGGGGTGACTTTAAGGGACAGTCAGTATAAGCTGCAATTTTGGTGTCATGTGGTTGAAAAACCGCCTCTCCAGGACCCTGAGAAAGATCTCCCATAAGGATTAATGGTACAGGATTTAATCCTGAAATCTCAGAAAAACCAAATCCCAGAATGGTACTGGGGGACCCGAATTCCACCGAATTGTGGGTATTTATTCCATTCCTGAAATCTGAATCCAAAAAATATTGCTTTTTTTTTCCAGTTGCACATTCCTAGGCTCCCCTGCCCCTGTATAGGATGGCTGGCTGAGGGGAGAGAGAAGTGAGGCCAAACTAGGTTGCCAGTCAACCAGCAGGAGGGTTGGGATATGGGGTTGCGCTGTCACCAGTGTCGCTAAATCACTTCTGGGGGAAACCCAAAAGTGATGTAGGGCAGTTCTAGGAATTGCTGGAAACTCTATGGTAAAGCAAAGGGCTGCCAGTGGGAGACATGCCCCTGTAGCAGGAGGCCTATAAGCACGAAGCCTAACACTCCTGAGCCTTCCTAGATCAAATGCTGTATTTTGAACTGCGCCCAGAAGCCAATCTGGAGAGTCACTCAAAGGACTAGCAGAGAAAATGTGTCTATTCTATTCTCACCCTCCCAGGCAGCAGCAGAAAGAGACCCTGGATGCCTTCTCTGCCGTCTGCTCCATGTGATGAAGAGAAAAGAGCTGCCATGCCATCATCTCAGGTATGGAGGGCACGGGGTCACTGGGGACAGATGCAGCAGGGGGCAGGTATGCTTCCTTCTCTGTTGCAAGGATCAGGGGATTAGCTCCTTCCTCTTGGTTCTGGGGCTGGAAGATGTTGAGGCTGCCCTCTGGGGAGACAGGAATATGTTCACCCCTGACATAGATGGCAGGTCCAGAGAAGCTCAAACAGGGCCATTAATTTCCCACAGAAAAACGTGTTTTTTTACTATACAGGCATCTCTGGACTGATCCCCATAAAACTGCAAGAGTCCAGTAGCACCTTAAAGACTAACAAAAATATTTTCTGGTAGGGTATGAGCTTTCGTGAGCCACACCTCACTTCTTCGGATACAGCTAGAATGTGAATCCATCGGTCTTTAAGTAGAGCAACAGTATGTAAATGTGAATAGCAGGCTTGATGGGATTAGGTGTGATATGCAGAAGAGTCTGTGATGTCCAGGGGAGAGATGGGTGTGGAGAAATCAGCATTGGTAATGGGCCATGAATGTGGCTCACGAAAGCTCATACCCTACCAGAAAATATTTTTGTTAGTCTTTAAGGTGCTACTGGACTCTTGCCCTTTTTGACTACTGCAAACAGACTAACACGGCTACCCACTGTGAATTATCCCCTAAAACTGTTATCCCCATAAGACTGCTGTGCTATCCCTGTGACTGCGGACAGCCTCTGTGGCCCTGAGGTGCCACCAAGGAGGACTGGGGGGGACCCAAATGTCCCCACAGGATTCTTCTCCCAGGATTCTTTGTACTGGTCCTCCAGTACTAATGAACTGTCTTAGTTTTTAGCTCCTTCCCCATGGACCAGCTTTCCAGTGACGTAAAGAAATGCTTCTTCCTTCTTCTTGCAGGGTGGGGTGTCCTTTGAAGAGGTGGCTGTGTATTTCACCCAGGGGGAGTGGACCCTGCTGCACCCAGCCCAAAGAGCTCTGTACAAGGAAGTCATGCTGGAGAACTTTGGGAATGTGGCCTCTCTGGGTGAGGATCTTTTTCTCCAGTCAGCGTGGTGTAGTGGTTAAGAGTGGCAGACTCTTAATCTGAAGAGCCGGGTTTGATTCCCCACTCCTCCACATGAAGCCTGCTGGGTGGCCTTGGGTTAGTTACACTTCTCTCCGAACTCTTTCAGCTCCACCAATCCCACAAAGTGTCTGTTGTGGAGAGAGGAAGGGAAGGTGACTGTTTGAGATCCCTTAAGCCAGTTTGAGATCCCTTTAAGGAAGAGAAAATTGGGGTATAAAAACCAACTCTTCTTCTTCTCCTGGGCCATATCCTTTCTGCAAGGAAGTCCGTTATGAGGAAAGACATGGTCAAGCAGTCTGCCCTGGACCCGATGGCTGATCTCTGCCACCCTCCATGATCCGTCATCTGATGTAGGAGGGGTTCTGCGCTCTTCTTGTGGAGAGGAAGCCCCAGCCTGGCAGTCCTGTGCTTGGACCACCTGAGAGGGCATCAGAAGAGGTGCCAGGGGATGCTGGTCTGGAGAAGGTGGGGCGGCCTGAGCAGGGCCCTCCCCCCAGGCTGGGCCTTGCCTTATCCAGGCTGAAAGGTGGCTGTGGAGGGAACTCTGATGGCTTCTCTGCCACTATGCTGAGTTCTCAGCTGGCATTTGAACACATGAAGCTGCCTTATACTGAATCAGACCCTTGGTCCATCAAAATCAGTATTGTCTACTCAGACTGGCAGTGGCTCTCCAGGGTCTCAGGCAGAGGTCTTGCGCATCACCTGCTTGCCTAGTCCCTTTAACTGGAGATGCCAGGGATTGAACCTGGGACTTTCTTCATGCCAAGCAGATGCTCTACCACTGAGCCACGGCCCCTCCCTTTCCATTTCAGCTTGGCAGGGAGTTTGCACAGAACTTCTAATGCCAGATGGATGATGCTGGGTCACCCACACTCCACCCCTGTTTTCTGCCTTAGAAAATCTTATGTTTTCTGCAACCATATTTCTCTGGAGGGACAGAGACAGCTGGGTTGGAATAGCTGGATTTATACGCACAGAGAAGAATCATAACGCTATTTGTTCTCCCTAATGAACAGGCCCTCTGATTCCCAAACCTGACCTCATATCCTGGCTGGAAAAGGCGGGAGAGCTGTTTCTCCTAGGCACTGATGAAGACGAAGGATTGGCAGGTAGCTGCTTAGATATCTGTCAAGGGACGGTGTGTTGCCTGCGCTTCCTTCCAAGGGCTGGTAGATTTCCATGGCCTTCTTTATCCTCACAGTTTGAGCTTCTCCACAAAAGAGCTTGGAGCATAGAGTTGGGAGAGTTGAAGTTGTCCCTGTAGATCCTGGCCGTATGAGAATAGGCAGTCTCCTTCTCCCAAATCACATTTTTCCCTGTTCTAATCCAATGTTTTCCACTTGGAGAGCCAGAGGCTTTCAGGCAAGAGTTTTTCCCAGCCCTGTTTCTCCTGAGACTCCTTTAACTGGAGATGCCAGGCCTCGATCGAGGGATGTTGTACCTCTCTCACATAGTTTAGTTCATTAACTAATTTTCAAGCTCCTTTTTTACCATGTTAATATTATGTTTCTCTTTGTTTCAGCAGGAGGTGTGTGGGAGTCAGCAAATGGAAAAAAAGAGCATCCACTGATGGAGAAAAAAGATACATATTCAGATGTGAATGACAACTTTGAATATTGTGATGCCCTCAAGAAACAAAAGAGGAAACATTCATATAATGGGAGGAATAATTCCAGTCCTTTAAATGGTGGTGAATCTCATGAAATTCTGCTAATTCCAAAAATATACAAAAAAGACAACACGAAGAAGTGCCCTGCAAGCAAGGAAAAGGTTCATGGAAAATCAGACATCAATATGCTTTTGAACACTCATAACAGAAAGAAAATATACAGATGCATGGAGTGTGGGAAAAGCTTTGGACAGAAAGGCAGCCTAACTTCTCATCAAAGAATTCACACTGGGCAGAAACCATATAAATGCCTGGAGTGTGGAAAAACCTTCAGTGAGAGTGGAAACCTTACTTCTCATCAAAGAATTCACACAGGACAAAGACCTTATAAATGCCTGGTGTGTGGAAAAAACTTCATTCACAGATCACACCTCAGTTCCCATGAAAGAATTCATACAGGGGAGAAACCATACAAATGCCTGGAGTGTGGAAAATGCTTCCGTGAGAGTGGAAGCCTTACTTACCATCACAGAATTCACACAGGGGAGAAACCGTATAAATGCCTGGAGTGTGGAAAAAGCTTTGGACAGAAAGGCAGCCTAACTTCCCATAAAAAAATTCATAGAGAGGAGAAAAGATATAAATGCTTGGAGTGTGGAAAAAGCTTCCATAAAAGTGGAAACCTTACTTCCCATCAAAGAATTCACACAGGGGAAAAACCATATGAATGCTTAGAGTGCGGGAAAAGTTTCAGTTACAATGTAAGCCTTACATTCCATCAAAGAATTCACACAGGGGAGAAGCCATATAAATGCCAGGATTGTGGAAAAAGCTTCAGAGATAGTGGAGCACTGATTGTCCATCAAAGGGTTCACACAGGGGAGAAACCATATAAATGTCTGGAGTGTGGGAAGAGCTACAGTCAGAGTGGGAAACTTAGCATCCACCAAAGAATTCACACAGGGGAGAAGAAATATAAATGCCTAGAATGTGGAAAAAGCTTCAGCTGCAGTGGAAGCCTTACTGTCCATCAAAGAATTCACACAGGAGAGAAACCATATAAATGCTTGGAGTGTGGCAGAAGCTTCAGTCAGAGTGGAAAGTTTACTGTCCATCAAAGAATTCACACAGGGGATAAGCCATATAAATGCCTCGAGTGTGGAAAAGGCTTTTTCCAGAGTGGAAACCTTACTGCCCATCAAAGAATTCACACAGGGGAGAAACCATACAAGTGTATGGAGTGTGGGAAAAGCTTCAGTGAGAGTGGAAGCCTTACTTCCCATCAACGAATTCACACAGGGGAGAAACCATACAAATGTTTGGAGTGTGGGAAAAGCTTCCATAACATTGGAAGCTTTGCTGTTCATCAAAGAATTCACACAAGAGTGAAACCATATATATGCCTGGAGTGTGGAAAAAGCTTTAGTCAAAGTGGACACCTTACTGTCCATCAAAGAATTCATACAGGGGAGAAACCATATAAATGCCTAGAGTGTGGGAAAACCTTCAGAGAAAGTGGACACCTTACCATTCATCAAAGAATTCACACCGGGGAGAAAAAATATAAATGCCTGGAATGTGGAAAAATCTTCAGTCGGAGTTCACATTTTACTTCCCACCTTAAGAAATTACACTGAGGAGAAACCATAGAAATGAATTTAGTGTGGAAAACCTTTTCATCAAAGAAAGTGGATCAGAAGATTAGTAAGCATACATAATTTAGCTAGGCTGACTAAATTGTTCAGTGATTTAAAAAGACAGCACTGTTATCACCATTAAAATCCCACATTAAACAACTTAGTTTACACATTCTGTTATGTGGTGGAATTCCTGACCCCCAAGTGCAAGCCATAAGAGAATGCCTGTGTATGGGGCAGGTGTTCATCTCACCTGTTTGCTTTGTTTAGCAAAAGATTCTGAGAGAACTGGTCCCATAGAGATGTGTGTCCTGGGCTCTGAAAGACTAAAACCTGGAATTTAACCTCAACACTTATTCTGCAACTTCTCCAATGGCTACCAATGTGTTTAATGTGCATATTATGCCTCAAGCCTCATGGTAATTTATTTGTGGCAACTTCTGCCAGCTGAAGTTTCTGACTTCAAGGACAGACCGATGTAGAGTGAGGTAACAGTATTCTAGCTGTGCGGGGAGGGGCTTCGATCCACATGGCCCAGTATATCTTAGGAACTGTCTTCAGTGGATAAAAACAGGCTAAACTATGGTAAGCAGTATCTGATTGCATCCATGATTGCACAGCAAAAATCCCTACGCAGGCTGGGATGTTCCTGGCTTCCATGAGCAAGGGTTTTTTTCTCCCTCCTTCTGCCCACGGGCAGATCTTTTCAGCTCCAATAGGCAGCCTGTGGTCCCTCTGAATCATTGTAGGCATGTGTAGAGTGGAGCATCTGTAACATTTGTCTTACTCTGAGCAATCTCAGCTCTGAGCATTGCCAATATCTGTAGGGAAGTTTCACTAGTATTGTCTGGCAAAGAGAACTATGGGGGGAAATGCCATGTGGAGACTCTGTCACTGCTACGCTGATAGGGCAGCCGAACCACACTGTCCCTGGGTGGAAAGCACCTCACCTGTAGGGTCTTTTCCGTATCAGAATGCTGGACAGAAGATGAGATGTAGCCCCTTTCTGGCATGTGTATAAATCTGAGACCTGAGGTGGTGAAGCAAATGCTTCAGTGAGAGTGGAAGCCCGACTTCCCATATGTTGTCACAAGTCAGCTGTGACCTGATGGCATTTTCCACAGCCACATATAACATGTCTCATGCTGATTTAATATATATTTTCTGGTCCTGCTGTAAAATTCAACCCTTTGAGCAATATGTGATTCAATTAATTAATCAAATATTAGGTTGCAATATCCCTCTAGAACCTAAAGTGATTTTGTTGAATTTGTTCAGAAAACTTATATCCTCCTCAGACATGGAACTGGCCTTAAGTTTGGTTAGTGCAGAAAATATGTGTGTGTGTGTTAAGTGCCGTCAAGTCGCTTCCGACTCCTGGCGACCCTATGAATGAAAGTCCTCCAAAATGTCCTATCTTTGACAGCCTTGCTCAGATCTTGCAAATTGAAGGCTGTGGCTTCCTTTATTGAGTCCATCCATCTCTTGTTGGGTCTTCCTCTTTTCCTGCTGCCCTCAACCTTTCCTAGCATGACTGTCTTTTCCAGTGACTCTTGTCGTCTCATGACGTGACCAAAATACGACAGCCTCAGTTTAGTCATTAGCTTCTAGGGTCAGTTCAGGCTTGATTTGATCTAGAACCCACTGTTTGGTTTTTTTGGCAGTCCACGGAATCCGTAACACTCTCCTCCAACACCACATTTCAAAGGAATCTATTTTCTTCCTATCAGCTTTCTTCCCTGTCCAGCTTTCACACTCACACATAGTAATAGGGAATACGATGGCATGAAGTAATCTAGTCTTGGTGGCCAGTGACACATCCTTACACTTCAAAATCTTTTCTAGCTCCTTCATGGCTGCCCTTCCCAGTCTCAATCTCCTTCTGATTTCTTGGCTGTAGTCTCCCTTTCGGTTGATGGTGGAGCCAAGGAATAGAAAGTCTTGAACAATTTCAATTTCCTCATTGTCATCTTTAAAGTTGTGTAATTCTCCTGTAGTCATTACTTTTGTTTTCTTGATGTTCAGCTGTAGTCCTACTTTGGCCCTTAGGGACTCCACTCAGTTGTTTTTTTTTGGGGGGGGGAATCTTGTAGTGATGCTCAAAATCTTACAGCAAAGGCTGCTACCATATATGGAACGAGAAATGCCTGATGTTCAAGCTGGTTTCAGAAAAGGAAGAGGCACTAGAGATCATATTGCAAATATACGCTGGTTACTGGAGCGTACGAGAGAATTTCAGAAGAAAATCAGCTTGTGTTTCATAGATTACAGCAAAGCTTTTGACTGTGTGGATCATGAAAAGCTATGGCTGGTTTTAAAGGAAATGGGTGTGCCACAACATCTGATCGTTTTGATGCGCAACCTGTACTCTGGACAAGAGGCCTCAGTTAGAACAGAATATGGAGAAACGGAATGGTTTCCAATTGGCAAAGGTGTCAGACAAGGAAGTATTTTATCTCCCTATCTCTTCAATCTATATGCAGAACATATAATTAGGAAAGCTGGATTAGATTTAGATGAAGGTGGAGTGAAAATTGGAGGGAGGAACATTAATAATTTGAGATATGCTGATGACACTACATTATTGGCAGAAAATAGTGAAGATTTGAAACAACTATTGCTGAAAGTTAAAAGAGAAAGTGCCAAAGCAGGACTACAGCTGAACATCAAGAAAACAAAAGTAATGACTACAGGAGAATTACACAACTTTAAGGTTGACAATGAGGAAATTGAAATTGTTCAAGACTTTCTATTCCTTGGCTCCACCATCAACCAAAAGGGAGACTGCAGCCAAGAAATTAGAAGGAGATTGAGACTGGGAAGGGCAGCCATGAAGGAGCTAGAAAATATTTTGAAGTGTAAGGATGTGACTCTGGCCACCAAGACTAGATTAATTCATGCCATCATATTCCCTATTACTATGTATGGGTGTGAAAGCTGGACAGTGAAGAAAGCCGATAGGAAGAAAATAGATTCCTTTGAAATGTGGTGTTGGAGGAGAGTGTTACGGATTCCGTGGACTGCCAAAAAAACAAATCAGTGGGTTATAGATCAAATCAAGCCTGAACTGACCCTAGAAGCTAAAATGACTAAACTGAGGCTGTTGTATTTTGGTCACGTCATGAGACGACAAGAGTCACTGGAAAAGACCGTCATGTTAGGAAAAGTAGAGGGCAGCAGGAAAAGAGGAAGACCCAACAAGAGATGGATGGACTCAATAAAGGAAGCCACAGCCTTCAATTTGCAAGATCTGAGCAAGGCTGTCAAAGATAGGACATTTTGGAGGACTTTCATTCATAGGGTCGCCATGAGTCGGAAGCGACTTGACGGCACTTAACACACACAACAATCTTGTAGTGTGCTGAAAGAAGATGATTCAAATGAATTATTATTTCGAAACCAATACTTCCCAGCCCCACTAGAAACCAAACTGGTTCAATTGTGCAGGCAGTGTTAGAGGCAATATTAGAGGAGGAAATGTATACACTTCACCAACACACGAACACGTGCATCCTTTCCTTTTCTCTCTGCTGTTCACCTTGTGGCAACTGTCTCTCCATGTCCATACACTGAAGGATGATTCTCGAGAGGGAAACAAGGACTTTTCTGAGGGGGGGAAAAAGAAACAAGTTCCTAGCGCTTTTCTCCCCAATGTATCTACAGAGTGAATCTTGGATGAATTAGGCTTCCTTTCTCTACCACTTGTATACTCCTTTGTTAGACTGAGACTCAGTTCTGCTAGAATCATAAGCAATCCTCAGTGGTTCTTCTGTGGTAAGATTTCATCGGCAATTTCTGTGCCTATTTTGCTTTCTTGGCTCATAAGGCAGATGTTGATCAACTTTACATATGTTGAGTATTAGGGTGGCCAGCCCCGGGATGAGAAACACCTGGAGATTTGGAGGTGGAGCCTGAGGAGGTGAGGTTTGGGGAGGGGAAAGACTTCAAAGGTATATACAGGTAGAGTATCCCTTATCAGGACATCCCATATCCAGACTGATCCAAAAACCAGACCCTTTGAGCCAGCATGCAGGCAGATCCATGCTGCCTGCTTTCAATGTTTCCTCTCACCTAAAAAATAATAATAGTGTACACTGCATCACAGGTGGAGACTGAAAGCCTGCCATTGTTTGTTTGTTGTTGCTCTTGTTTAACAGCTGATTCAGGTATTCTGGTGAGATAGTTACACCTTTGCTTTCTGATGGTACACACAATGATTTAAAATATGGTTTAAAATGACGTTCAGGCTGTCCCATGTCACTAGCCCTCCACGGTGCACGAGGATTCCCCCCCCAACTTAGCTGAAAACGTAGCAAAAGGGAAGGAGGATGGCCCATCTAGGGTTGCCAACCTCCAGGTAGTACCTGGAGATCTCCTGCTATTACAACTGATCTCCAGCCGATAGAGATCAGTTCACCTGAAGAAAATGGCCACTTTGGCAATTGGACTCTATGGCACTGAAGTCGCTACCCTCCCCAAACAGTCTGGCGGGCCTATAGTAAAACAAGGATTGTGGCCCCATCCATAGGAATTGTACTGATTTAGCCAAATATATAGGGGCAAAATTTATAGGGACAATAATTAAATACCAAAAGAATAACACTAAGGCATTTTTATTCCTTTATTTTCTGCTCAAGGCTATAGCTGTATGAGGTTAGAGAGAGAGAGAGACAGAGCATTGTTTTAACTGTATTTAAACATTTTGTATTGTGTATGGTGTTAGCTTCGCTGAGCCCAATCCTGCCAAGGAAAGACAGGGTATAAATAAAATTAATATTCTATGCTATTCTAAACTAGTGAGCGGCTGCCTACATAAGAAAGGCCCTGCTGGATCAGACCCAGGCCCATCAAGTCCAGCAGTCTGTTCACACAGAGGCCAACCAGGTGCCTCTAGGAAGCCACCAACAAGACTGCAGCAGCACCATCCTGCCCGTGCTCCATCCTGCCTATTAAGTGAAAGAGCCATTGAATTAGGAGACCCTGGCTGCTACTATTGGGGCAGGGGTGGCACATAACCTGGGCCAGGATGTTGCAACTTAATTCCTTTTTGGTGCTGTAACTCCCGTCATCCTCCTGAACCTGGTGGCCATGGCTTTACTTTAGGACTGCCTGCTAACCCATTAGCTCCTTGAGCTAATGAGTCATTCTGCGTGCTGCCAAAAGAGCAGCAGCAATACCGGACGAAGCAGCAATCATTCCTTTCCCCCAAGATCTTGCCAAAACTAGATTTATAATTTTATGCCATACCCTGCCTTTCTCCCCAATGGAGATGCAAAGTTAATTTCTACTTAAAGCAGCACCTCATCACCCTGTATTCACACACTTTTGGAAAAGGCTGACCACTATAATCTCCAGTTACGGGGCACTGCACGCAACCAATTTCCATTGCACTCTGCTATCCCTTTGCAGCTGCCAATGAAAGGGAACACTGAAGTCAGAGCCGAGGACAGGATTCTACTAAATGTGGAAAGCAGGTGTTACGCAAGAGTTCAGTGGTGTTTCCGTATCCACATTTATCACAGGAACAGGCCGTTCTGGTGTGGTTCAGAGATCTACAAAACCTCCATTCTATAAAAACAAATATTGGTATTAGCTTAATAGTTTCAGATGCCTCAGTATGAGTCACTATAAAGCAGGGGTCCTCAGTGTGGTGCCTGTGGGTGCCATGACACCTTTTCTGGCACCCCCAAAGTATGTTTAGGAAGTTGGTGGGGCCAGGTAGGGCTTTGCTTGGCAAGGCTACTGAATGATTATTGGAGATTTGTTGGGCTGTGTAGATTTTTTAAAATGTTGCTTTGGCAGCAGCTGCTACCACGGCACAACCATCTACACTGTGTTGCTGAAGTTAAGCTATGGCAATCGTTTTGTGGCTGACTCAGCCTCCTGCAGCAGCCATTTTGATGCTGCGCCCACCATGCCGTGTCAGAACTCTACACATGCCCGCAACCTCAAAAAGGTTAGGTACCCCTCCTATAAAGCATCACATCTGCATTTTGTTGGGAAATGAGTGTGGGCTACATCCTTGTCTCCGAAGGAGGTAACTTTATTAAGCTTCAATGATTGTCTACAATAATTTGTCACTTTCAACTCCAGGTAACATGTCATCACACACAACAAATACGACCATGGCACGAGAGGGAATATTATACAGGACAATACTCAAGGGAACTCTCAAATGCAAATTCGGTTGAAAGAAAATTAAAAGGTAAAAGTAGTCCCCTGTGCAAGCACCAGGTGATTATTGACCCATGGGGTGACATTATATCATGATGTTTCCTAGACTATGTTTACAGTATGGTTTGCTATTGCCTTCCCCAGTTGTCTACACTTTACCCCCAGTAAGCTGGGTACTCGTTTTACCGAACTCAGAAAAAGGCTGAGTTAACCTTGAGCAGGCTTCCTGAAATCGACTTCCGTTGGGATCGAACTCAAATCGTGAGCAGAACTTTGACTGCAGTACCACTCTGCGCCACGGGGCTCTTTGTGAAAGAAAATTACAGCATTAAAATTAAAAGTATTAATTTCATATTTTGTACCTTGCTGGGGGTAAAGGGTAGATGACTGGGGAAGGCACTGGCAAACCACCCCACAAAGTCTGCCTTGGAAACATCGGGATGTGACGTCACCCCATGGGTCAGGAATGACCCGGTGCTTGCACAGGGGACCTTTACCTTTTTTACCTGGAATTGCAATTGAAACAGGTACCACCTAATAAAATGTAATGAGGCAGTAACAGTATATCTAGCATAACAAGGACTATACAGCACATTAAATGCAACACAGCATTATACACACTTTCACCTTCTGCCTTATGTCTGTGATCTGTTATCATGTACTGTGCTCATTCAGGAGGTTTAACTCTGTCAGTCTTGATTTGCAAGACGTGGTGGAAAGTGCCATCAAGAAGTCAACTTATGGTGACCTGGTAGGGTTTTCAAAGCAAGATGTCCAAAGATGGTTTGCCATTTCCTACCTCTATGTAGTGACTCCGGACTCCCTTGGTAGTCTGCTATCCAGGTACTAACCAGGTCTGACCCTGCTTAACATCTGAGACCTGATGAGATTGGGCCAGCCTAGTCTGTTGGGATCAGGGCAATTTGCAAGTCAGCATACAGTAATTGTTGTTCATTCTTCCACTGGAACTGCAGAATGCATGTGGGTATCAATGTGTTGCAACTGCTGTCTTAAGGGCCTTCACAATTTCAAACAGAGTTGCACGGCACATATGAAAAATGTACATACTGTTCATCCTTCCAACAGATCATAATGAAGTTTTGACACCAGAAGTTGCTGTGTGTAGGTGCACCCACCAGTGACAAGGGACTGCCCGTGATTGGCCCATGTGGCCTCACGGATGAGCTCCTACAATCTGTTGAGGACACTCTGCTTGGAACATACAGCTTGGATCTCTGGTCAGAACGATGAAAGCCGCACAAAATCATATTATAAAAATCAAGCGCACTGCTGATGGTGGCATGTCCTGCACTGTGTGAAACATACTGGAAAACGTCCACCTAACTTCAACCCCCAAAGAAATATTTAGCCACTGTGAAATCTATGCCTGAGTTAAAGACACTCTTGGCAACAGGTCACGTACTGGCCAGTTGGCGCTCACATGTGGCTAAACAGCAGTCAACTGGATACAGTCAAAGGCACTGAGTCAAGTGACGTGAAAGAAATAGGTTGACCAGCAAAAGCAAACCTGCTGCAAACCTCTAACACATTAGTCTCAGTTGAGGGGGGGAAACTTTGGTTAGCAACGTACTGAATCACCCATCAGTGCTTAATTACTTGTTTTTATATGAAAACCTGACAACTGCAAACTTTCAAACACCTTATCACCGTAGTAGTATATTGCATTTCACAAAAGTTGGAACCATTAAAAAAAAGGGCAGTGCCAGAAGAAATGGCAGTTTGAAACAAGAACAGTGCTTCAATTAATGTTCATAAATGGATGTAAATACTGTTCATAACCGTCAGCCCCAAACCAGTCTACACAGAGTCGGGGTAGCAACAGACAGAAACGAGGGTTAGTGAAAATCTGAAAGTACCCTTAGTTTCCTATGGAATGCTGGAAGAGCAGAATAAATTGAGCCAATTAACTTTCAATTTCATCTCTCCCATATCCAGGGAAATCAATTGGTTTGGTGTACCAAGGCTCTTGAAGAAGGTGATAATAAAGTTTTTTGATTCTGGACCTACTCCTGATTGCAAGATTTCTTGGCCCAGCCTGGTATATTCCACAACATCAACTTTAAAGTTTCTTTGCTATGGACTTAATCTCCTGGAATGGAAATTAACCTTTTTATGTATGTGTGTATTTATGTATATTGTACTGTATGTGTAATTTACCTTGGTTTCATTGTTTGAATGGAGTGTGTTTGGTTTTAATTAAGGGTTGCCAGTCTCCAGGTGGTTAGTCAAATATATGCAGTCACTATGGCTTGAAAATATATACACAAAGAAAACCAACAACATAAATTGGATCCAGCATGATGCTATTGAAACAGTGATTGTAAAGCACTTGCTCAGATAAGTTAAGACGTGAAAAGTTGTCGAACTAATATAATGGAATAGAATTACAAGGAGGAAACTTCAAGCAATATTAAAGTGCAGCATGAACTAACGGCGACGCGGGACAAAAACCTGCAAAAGAAGAGAAGGAACAGTACAAATCAGCATTAATATTTCTTATGATTTATGGGACAATTTAATATACACCAACTGAAGAAATAGACTCTGAAACAGGATACTTACCGGACTCCTGTCTTGGTTGTATATGGTCGATTTATTTGTTGTTGCTGCTAAAGAAAAGTGTATAAATTATATGGTTTATGTGAGGTAACAGAACCAAGAAATCGTATGTGAAACACTTAAAAGGATTATTATACACTTGCAAAAGATTTATGTTGTTGGTTTTCTTTGTGTATATATTTTCAAGCCATAGTGACTGCATATATTTGACTAACTTCCAATACTGTGGTCCAAGTGCAATATTGTTGTGAGTCTCCAGGTGGTGGCTGGAAATCTCCCAGAACTACAACTGGTCTCAAGATTACAGAGATCAGTTCCCCTGGGGGAAATGGCTGCTTTAGAAGGTGATCGCTATAGCACTGTACCCTACTGAGGTCCCTCCCCTCCAGAGACCTCACCATCCACAAAATTTCCAGGAATTTCCCAACCCAGAGTGGGCCACGCTAGTTTTAACTGTTGTAAAGAATGTATTATGTGTGTTTTTAATCTGTTAGCCACCTTGGCAGCCCTGATGAAAGCAGAAAAGCAGGCTATAAATTCTGTAAATAAAATAAGGGAAGATACACGTTAATGTTAATGAATCGGGTTTAATTAATGACTCCATGTTATGATGGGTGTTTTCAACATGTTTTAACCCAAGGGGAAGGGGAAGGAGAGAACAGTAAGTATAAACAGTAATATAAAATGGAGGTGCCGCTACGTTTAAAAACAGGCCCTTATTAACTGAGGATGTCTATTGGTATTCTTTTAATCTCATTGCTTTCTAAATTTCCAGTCCAACATGCTTTGATGCAAAATTTTTGCACTCCCTGCACTCCTATATGTGAGTTCTTTGATGGGAAGTAAGGTTTCCACTCTGATTGAAGCTTTTTCCACACTCCAGGCACGTATAAGGTTTCTCCCCTGTGTGAATTCTTTGATGGCAAATTAACTTATTCTTCCACCCAAATATTTTTCCACACTCCAGGCATTTATATTCTTTCTCCCCTGTGTGAATTCTTCTATGGGAAGTAAGGTGTGAACTCTGATTGAAGCTCTTCCCACACTCCAGGCATTTATAGGGTTTCTCCCCTGTGTGAATTCTTTTGTGGGCAGTAAGGTGTCCACTGTAACTGAAGCTCTTTCCACACTCCAGGCATTTATATTTTCTCTCCCCTGTGTGAATTCTTTGATGGGAAGTAAGGTTTCCACTCTGAACAAAGCTTTTTCCACACTCCAAACATTCATATGGTTTCTCCTTTGTGTGAACTTTTTCATGGGAAGTAAGGTGTGAACTCTGACTGAAACCTTTTCCACACTCCAGGCATTTATATGGTTTCTCCCCTGTGTGAATTCTTTGATGGGAAGTAAGACTTCCACTCTGACTAAATCTTTTTCCACACACCAGGCATTTATATGGTTTCTCTCCTGTGTGAATTATTTGGTGGGAATTAAGATATGAACTACGACTGAAGCTTTTCCCACACTCCAGGCATTTATATTTTTTCTCCCCTGTGTGAATTCTTTGATGGGTAGTAAGATTTCCACTCTGATTGAAGCTTTTCCCACACTCCAGGCATTTATATTTTTTCTCCCCTGTGTGAATTCTTCGATGGAAATTTAACTTAGCCTCCTGCCCAAAGCTTTTTCCACACTCCAGGCATTTATATATTTTCTTTATGTTATGGGAGTTCCAGTGGTCATTAATGTCTGATTTTTCAGCCGAAATTTCCTCATATGCCGGGTACTCATTCCTGGTGTCTTGTGGAATTGATGGAATTTCATGAGAATCACCATCCTTTAGAGGACCAAGATTACTGCTCCCATTATATGGATGCTTTGTCTCCTCCTTCCTCAGCACATTGCAATATTCAATGCTCTCTTTCACATCTGGATATCTATATTCTTTCTTTGTCCCTGGATGCTCTTGCTTTTCATTCACTGCTTCCCACACACACTCTGCTGAAAGAAAAAAAATCCAACATGAACACTGTGAAAAATAGTGAAGCTTGAAAATTAGGGAATGAACTAAGTGAACTGCTTTTGACAATGCAAGAATAGAAAAGCTTGGTGTCTGTACATAGTTAAAAAGCTTGGAGAACCTAGTTCTGTGATGTGATCAGAGCCCTAGTTCTTGAAGAAACGAAGAATGGTGGGGAAAACTGTCAAGTTTACATTAAAAAACAACTCAAACTTCAGCTGAGCTGAGTTGAGTTGAAGAGACACACTCAGTGAACAGGTGGGCTGTTCCTCCTTGCTGGCCCCATGAAAAGAAAACCAAATACATCCAAAGGTTACACATATCGGTCCAGCAAGGTTGCTTTACCATGCTCTCAAATGTTACGCTGCTTCCTGATTGTTCATAGAAGAGCCCCTGACCACAGAGAGGATCCTTTCTCCTGTTCAGTTCCACCCACAGAAGAAAGAGAGGGGCAGCCCTAAACCTTCCATCCTCATTGAAAGGAGAAGCCCTCCTGCTCCCCTTGAAGGCTGTCTGGAGTTGCTTTACATCATGTCTCTTAAAACTGGTTTCAGACTTCTGTAATCCTAGGATGGGCTCACGTCGTGTGTGTCACATTTTGGTAATTCTCACAATTTTTGAAACTTTTTCTTTATTATTACACTTTGCACCCACATTTCTTTAGACACAATGCTATTGCGCCCTTAATAGACTACAGTATAGTGTAAACATAACTTTTATATGCACTGGGAAACCAAACAATTCACGTGACTTGCTTTATTGCCATATTTGCTTTACTGCGGTGGTCTGGGACCAAACCCACAATATCTCCGAGGTATGCTTGTAGTTAAAAAAAGGATAAGAAAGAGCTCATGATACAGTAGGAAAATAAGAAACGTATGGATAATACAGAAACTACTTTCTTCCCCAATGAATCATCAGCTTTTTGGGGGGAGGGGTTGTCTTGGTGACTGGTACAGCCCCCTTTTCTGGACTAGAAAAACCTGACGGTGAAATCCAACAGTCCTTGGAAGGAGCCCGAGAGCTCCCCAAATATTAGACAGTCCTACGACAGACCTGGGCAACTTCCTGCCAATCCCTCCACCTCATCAGAGCCTTGGAGAAACAGCTCTTCCTCTTCCTCCAGCCAGGTTATGAGTTCAGGTTTGCCAATCACAAGTCCTTTTTCCAGGAGGAAACAAAAACACAGTTATGTCTCTTCTGTGTGCAGGTACATATTGAGCAGTTCCAAGCCACTTTAACTCTGTCCCTCCACAAATACCAAATCCCACTGCCATTCTGAGAGGCAGGGGCACGATTCCCATGAGAACGCTGCCACTCCTTTATTTTATTAGATTTTTCTCCCATCCTTTCCTGACCAAAGTCGGGCTCAGGGCAGCTCACCTCCAATAGAATCAGCCTTAACATTTCAATTAAAATAATACACAGAGAAAAATAAGGATAAATTACAGATTAAAACCTATAATACCCCAGAACTGTAACAATTAAAAAACAAAATGCCCAGATGGTGCTCTTCATACCAGTGTTTACTCAGTCCTTACTCAAGGCACCTTTTCTATGTCTCTCATTCAAGGTCCCCCCCCTCCCCGTTCACCCCAGCCATGCTCAATGGCTAGCGTATGGTCCATAACTGAACAATGACTCGGCCTTCCATACCTCTCAAAAATGTCCCCAAAATACAGACTGGCCCAGAAACCCCATCTAATACTTCATCTCCTCCTTCCTCCTTAAGATTCCGACAGGGGTCAATGGCGCTGGCCACTCAGGTGTCCCACAAGAGACCCTAGTACCAGCTCTTCACAATCACCTGGCAGGACTCAGGGAGAAAGGTTAAGACCTGATGTTTTGAACTAGTTTCCCTCCCTGGATGTTCTTCCACCCTAGAGACACCGACACTCTCTGGGGTGGAAGCATACAAGCTAATTTCTCCCATTCTACTTTCTTTCTGTAGCCATCTTCCCTCCTTCCCCTGCTTTGTAGGTCTGATCTCCTTCCCAGAACAGGTCAAGGAAGGCGCAGACTGGAGGGAAGCTCCAGATCAGACCATCCCACCTTCTCCAAATGAAGCCTTACTTTGCATCCACCTCTTCTGATGCCTTCCCATGTGGCCCAAGTACAGGACTGCTAGGTGGGGCCCTCCCCTCTTGGCAAAGAGAGCCCCCAACCCTGGCCAGAGTTGTCTGCCGCAGGGGGTCCGCAACATGGTGCCCGCCAAGTGTTTTTAGAAAGTGGGAGAGGCTGAGGGTCCTTTTGAGGTTTCGATATTTATAGTATAATGCAGAGAGTGGTTTTAGGTAAAGTACTTTTATCTGTGCAAACAGTGGAGAGTTATTCTAAAAACACAGTGGGACTTGACACTGATTAAACACAATTGGGTTGCATGGTTAAAACACTTCATGGCCCTAACTAGAGCTCCTACGGAAGAAGTCATCACATCTTCCCAATTTGAATATAGTTTTTAATCATTCACGTTGGAGTTTTCAAACTGCATTCACTTTTCAAAAATAATTTGTGGGCCTATCTTCCCCAAATCTCTCTCTTACGGTGTGCAAGGAGCCATTTGGCATAACTGCCCTTGTTACAAGTAATAGTGCAGATTGAAAATCGGTGGGCTCATGAGATAAGGGCTAGTGTAAAGGGGATAGCTAGAAGAAGAAATACTTTTGCCTTTCGGTTTTTTGTAAGTGCATTATATGCCTGGAAAATGAAGAGCGATGCTGCCAGACGAAGGTTTCTTAGCTGGCTCCATATCTATTCTTATTTTGTTTGCATGCTAGAAAATGTTTTTATCCAATATGTTAATTTTAAAAGGCATTTAATTTTAAAAAACAACAACAGTTTTTGCCTGAAATGTTGCCTGGCATTTTGTGGTTGTCCCCACCTCCCACGGCAGCCTTTTTGTGGTTGCGCCCACCACTTTGTGACAGAATTCCAAAGGTGTCTACAGGCTGAAAAGGGTTGGGGACAATTGTTATAGAGAGTGGCAGAGCTTAGCCAACGGGCCTGCCAATGTCCCTCCTCATCAGGGAGTTCCTCGTCAACAGAGAACTGAGCAGTACACACAGTCACTCCTCACAGCATGAAGGAGACAGCCAAAGCAAAAAAAGATCCTTACCCAAAGAGGCCACATTCCCAAAATTTTCCAGCATCACTTCCTTATACAGAGCTCTCTGAGCTGGGCACAGCAGTGTCCACTCCCCCTGGGTGAAATACACAGCCACCTCTTCAAAGGACACCCCTCCCTGGAAGAAGAAGAAGAAGAAGAAGAGGGAAGCATTTCTTTATATTGCTAGGTAATTAGTCTTTGGGAAAAATACAGTGCATGACCAAGAGCAGGCAGGATGTGATCAGAGCCCTGAATCTTTCACTTCCCAACTCTCCTTGGGGCATCCCACCAGACAGGAAGCCATCACTCCCAAGGGGTGATGTCACATCACCATGTTTACTACGCAGACTATGTTGACGGGGCGGTTTGCCATGGTCCTCCCCAGTAGTCGACACTTTACCCCCAGCAAGCTGGGTACTCGTTTTACCAACCTCGAAAGGATGGAAAGCTGAATCAACCTTGAGCCTGAAACCTCTCCCACCCGGATCGAACTCTGGTTGTGAGCAGAGCTTTGAATGCAGTACTGCAGCTCTGCGCTATGGGACTCATTGACTTATAATAGAGAGACTGTAACTGTCTATAAACATTTTTAAAAAATTCTGCACTTATTTTGCAGCTTTAAAAAAAGTTTACTTTAGCTATGCTGTTTGGAATGTCTATTCTCTCAAACGTAAGCTACTCTGCAAATGAATTCATGGGCAATGTTTGTAGGAAAGGGAAGGATCTGAAAATCCATCCCAATAATCCGATGTTTCTCCCCAAAATACAGGAATCGGTGCTGAAGAGAAAAGCTGTCCTGAAATGCCCCATGGGACACTCTTACTGGTGCAACATGTACAAATAATCCCTAATTGTTTTATGTATAATGTTTTGAATATTGAGACAGTTTTTCTTGGTGTTGCTGAAGATACCCCAAATTACCAAAGAAGGGTATTGTCAATGTAACAATGTGGATTTGATGCAGAAGTGGAGGGTACTGCCTTTGTGCAGAAAACCAGAGCCTCAAACGTTGTGCCTGCATAACACCAACACAGAGAGCCAGTGTGATGTAGTTGTTAAGGTGTTGGACTAGGACCTGGAAAGCTCAGGTTCAAATCCCCACATGGAAGCCTGCTGGGTGATCTTGGGCTAGTCACACACTCTCAGCCTCGACCCTAGCAAGTATTTGGATGGGAAACCTCCAGGGAATACCAAGGTCATGACGTGGGGCAGGCAATGGCAAACGACCTCTGAACTTCTCTTGCCTTGAAAACCCTACAGGGTCACCATAAGTCAGCTGAGACTTGACAGCAAAACAGCAACGACAACAAATCTTGAGACTGCTCCTGATCTCAGCGACAATTTAAAAAGAACTCACCCATTTCCTACTGGGCTGTATATACATTTCCATGTGTATAATAAGTTTGCAAAATCTCAACAAAACTTATAGTCATGTGTCTCCCTGTTCCCCCTTTGTTCCTCCCTATTCCCCTGTTCCCCCTTAAATTATACGATAAAAAGATCAAAGTTATACCTATGTATAAAAACATCTTTTTTTTGGGGGGGGGGGACATACCACCACTGATCTCAGATCAACATTAAAAAGCATAAAATAACCTTTACTACAAGCTACAAATAGTTGCTGTATGAACATTCATAAAGGCGTTCTATCCCATTCTCTGGAGGTTGTTGGCAATTATGATTCCCAACCCGTTTGGAGGTCTTTTGAGATGGGCAACATGTCAATTCCAGTTTTTTGGCGGGGGGAGGGGAGATAATCAATAGTTGCAGATGTTCCTGGGGAAGTCAGCGTTTGGGGAGGGGAAGGAGCTCTGTGGTGATGAGATGCCAGAGCGCACACCCTTACCTCTGTAGCCCGGAGAGCAACTGTCCATTCTCGCGGAGGTGGATAACCCACATGATAATTTTGGAGTTGGTCCTAACAGAAATCATGCTTCTTGTCCCTGCTTGGGCTTCTCTGCATACATAATCCTAGACAGGGGCGACCATTGTACCACCTTCGGATTTGACAGCCTTGACATCTGGCAGTGCCAAACGCAGGGAGCTGATCCTCTAAGCCTTGCAAAAGGGAAGGAAGCATCTCTGCCGTCCTGGCACATCTCCCCAGTGACCCCCTGGTCACCGACCATACCTGAGCTGGCTGCATGGCGGCTTTCCCCCCTTCGTCACCCGGAGGAGATGGCAGAGAAGGCATTAGCGGTGTCTTTTCACTGTCTGGGAGGGAGGGAAAGAAAGAGGGTGGGAAAGCCTTTCTTTAGCTGCATGTCAATCTCTCCACCTTTCCTTTAGGGACCCTCTTGCCTGCCCTCCCCGCCATCCAAAAGTCACCCCAGCCAAACCCCTGTCGCTCCCCCCCCCCTCCCTTACCTCTCCTTCCTCAATGTGTCTCTGGGAAACCCGAAGCCACCGGATCCCCTTCCAGCATCCAAAGGTTCGCATCCTGCACTCAGCTCCGCTGCAAGGATCTCTTGTGGCTCTGCAAAGAAAGAATAATTATTATTTTGCTACAATGGACCAACATGGCTACTTCTTTGCATTGCATTGCATTGCATTGCATTGCATTGCATCCCCCCCCCCAATATCCCCTCCTCCCCCTTCCAGCTCACCAGATTCCTTCCCAGCCATAGAAGCATCCCGGAAGACAGACAGACAGCTTCTGGGAGGGGGGCAGGAAATGGCTTTCTTATTCTCCCTCCTTCCCCCAACATTTGCCTCTCTTCCCTCTGCAGCATCCCTTGTTTTAACCCTTAGAGCAGTGGTTCTCAACCTTTTTTTTTTCTTCCCTCCAATCCTCCCTTTCACCATGGTTCAGAATATAATTCCCCCCCCTTCCCAAAAACAGTCCATCCCAAAAGGTGCATTCCACATAAAATGCACTTTGCTGAACAGCAACGCCAGGTAAAAGACTAGAGCAGATAATGAAACAAACAGACGGTCTGTAAGCACTTAGAAAGAAATGCCGTGATCACTGACAGTCAACGTGGGTTTCTCAAAAACAGGTCATGCCAAACTAATCTCATATCATTTTTTGAAAGAGTGACAAGGAGGGTAGATGAAGGGAACGCTGTAGATGTAGTGTACCTTGATTTCGGTAAAGACTTTGATAAAGTCCCCCATGATCGTCTTGAAACAAAGCTAGTAAAATATGGGCTGGACGCTGCTACTGTTAGGTGGATTGGGAATTGGTGGACCAACCGAACCCAAAGGCTGCTCATTAATGGCACAACTTCATCCTGGAGAGGAGTGACCAGTGGGGTGGAGAAAATGGCCACTTTGGCAATTGGACTCTATGGCATTGAAGTCCCTCCCCTCCCCAAACCCCGCCCTCCTCAGGATTCACCCCAAAAACCTCCTGACAGTGGCGAAGAGTGATCTGGCAACCCTACATGAACGCCCTGCAGATTACAACTTAATGTCATTCAGTTGTGACACCGTGGCACACTCTCCTCCTTATGTTAGTGTGCTTCAGGGTTGCCAGCCTCCAGGTGGGGTCTGGTGATCTCCTGGAATTACAGCTGATCTCTACAGTTATCTGATCCACTAGCTTAAACAGCCCCTTTGGAGGGTGGTCTCTATGGCATTATACCCCCCTGAGGTCCCTCCCCTCCCCAAATCCACCCTCCCTAGGCTCCACCCCCCCAAAAAAAAGTCTCCAGTAATTTCACAACCTTGAATTGACAACTCTAGCTCTGCATCCTAACGAAAGAGTTGCAGCAACTCCGGATGAAGCAACAGCCTCGGAGATCATCCTTTCCTGGCAAACTGTAGGCAGAATCAGATTGGTAACAAAAGTCTACCCCATCTTTCTCCCCAGAATCAGATTGATAACAAAAGTCTACCCCATCTTTCTCCCCACTTCTCCCAAAGTGTCTTACATTTTTCTTGCCTTCATTTTAGCCTCACGACAACCTTGTGAGGTAGGCCTAGCCGAGTGTGTGTGATTGGGCCAAAGTCAGCCAGCTAGTTGGTGGCAGAGTGGGGATTCAAACCCAAACCTCCTCGAACCTAGTCGGATTAGGATTTCCAGCTCCAGGTTGGGAAATATCTGGAGATTTTTTCGGGCGTTTTCTCCATTTTCTCCAGGTCAACTGATTATTATCAGTTGTAATAGCAAGAGATCTCCAGCTACTATCTGGTGGTTGGCAACCCTAAATCAGATACTTTACCCACTAAAATATGCTGGCTCTGATAGAGCGTTTCTTCAAACCCCTCTTTTTTGCAAAGGAGGAGATATTTTCCGCTCTCCCTGGCTGTGCTGAATTTCTCTCCACTGAGGACACAAAGTGGATTCTTCCCCCCCCCACACACACACACTTTATCCTCACAATAGTGTTGTGAGATTGACATGGCTCAGAGGTATACCTACACTGAAGTGAATCTGCCACCATATGTGGCAGAGTGGGGATTCGAAACCAGATCTCCTTGATCCGAGTCTGTCATTCTAACCACTACCCCACACAGACTCTCACAGGTGAGGGACGTGGTTAAACACACTTTGTCCTTTGCACAAAGGGGATATTTTCCACCCTTCCTGTCTATGCTGCTGGCTCTTTTATTGGCTTCTCCTGGCTGACACGCTCCTTCACAGCAACTTTCCATCCTGAGCCCCCACCCCATGAAACTGCAAGGCTTATCAGCTTGCCAGCAGTGCCATGGGGGAGTATCAGACCCAGAGGCCTGTCCCCCCTTGGGCCAGCCCACTCCCCATATTAACTGCTCCTCCATTTTATCCGACCTCACACAACAACAACCCTGTGAGGTCCATTATGCTGAGAGAGTGACTGGCCTAGCCAACTAAGCTTCCCTGGCAGAGTGGGGATTTGAACCTGCATCTTGTAGATCCTAGTCAGACACTCAAACCACTACCTCATAGAAGCTTTGACAGGTCAAGGAAGGAAGTTAGACCCCTTTTCCATCGAGGGAATATTTCCCACACTCCCTATCTGTGCTGCTGCTACCATCCGGAGGTTTTTAAGCAGAGGCTAGATGGCCATCCGACAGCAATGCTGATTCTATGAAGGTAGGCAGATCATGAGAGAGAGAGAGGGCAGGAAGGGTTGTGTCAGTGCTTGGCTCTTGTGGCTCTTTCTGACATGCCCATGGTAGTGCTTCGGGGTCAGGAAGCTACTTTGGGGTCAGGAAGCAATTCCCCCCCCCCCCGCCCGGTGCTTGCACAGGGGACCTTTACCTTTTACATCATCCTCCGCCTTACTGAATTTTGTTTAAAACACCACTCTTCCATCTTCCTCTAGCTGTGGGGATTCGGAGGGGGCTCACAAGTGGAATAGCCTAGGGCACTGGTTCCCAACCAGGGGTCCATGGACCCCCAGGGGTCCGTGAGAACTAAATTAAGGTCCGCGAAACAAAGTTATAAACCCATAATAAATTAATATTTTCAATTAAAAGTTCTCTATTATAAAATATATATATTCAACTATAATTCTAAGTTTAATGTTTAACTAACAGTTATGATTAAAGTTTATTTTCAAATTTCCAGAATTTTTATTTTGAACCTTGGGGTCCCTGCACCGAACAAAAAAGTCCTAGTGGTCCCTGGTCAAAAAAAGGTTGGGAACCACTGGCCTAGGGCCTCTCGTCATCTAAATCCAGCACTGGGTGAGATAATACATTGTTTTGGCAGATAGTCCCCACTGGTCTTAAAAATACTCAGCCATTAACTGATTAGCAAATTCCCCCTAAGTGGCCTGGGACCATCACTATTATAATTCTGAAATGACCCCACAGTCATTTCTTCTTTTCTCAAGCTGGCTTCTTTTAACAAATAACCCCATTTGGGAGCCTGTAACTGAATGAAATCACCTAATTTTTTAAAAAATCATCTAATGACCAGTGAGGCCCCTGGACCTGAATATATTCATTTGTGTGTGTGTGTTAAGTGCCGTCAAGTCGCTTCCGACTCATGGCGACCCTATTCATTTACACCTATTTAAAGTCCACCACTCCTCACGGTCTCCAAGACTTAACAAAATTATTTACGGCAATTGAAGCATATGGGAATATCCCCCATCTTTAGGGTAGCAATTAGATGGCAGAGTGAGAAGGGGGTTAAGTGCTTTCTCAAAAGTCCCTGGTGATGGCAGATGCTTTCAAAATAAAGTTTCTAGGGTCACAAAAGTATATTTAAAAAAATGATTCCTGAAATCCCAGAAGCCTGGAGGAATGCGGGACAGGAACAAATTTCTAAAAGGGGACAATGTTCCTGAGGAGCTTAACCTCTTAAGCAAAAGGCTTTTCCATGCAAAGATTTGGTGGTTTTCAACCTTTGCTTTTTATTTTGCTCTTAAGGATTGTTTATTTTATAAAGTGATGTTTGGCATTAGAACTCTTGAGGACCATTTGAATGGAAAAGCAAAAGCAAAGTTCAAACTGGAGAGAAAAAATCTCATGTAGAGCAGAGGGGAATCAAAACTGGCTCTCCGGAGTCGAGTCGCCGCTCTTAACCAGGACGCCACACTGGCTCTCAGGCAAAATGCTAAGGGAACCTCCCAGGAAAAGGCAGATAAATCTTGGGTGCCATTTATCTGCCTCTCCTTGGGAGTATCCTTTTGCATTCGGAGAGCCAGCGTGTTCTTGTGGTTAAGAGCGGCGGACTCTACTCTGGTGAACCGGGTTCGATTCCACACGCAGCCTGCTGGACACCTTGGGCTAGTCACAGTTCTCTCCGAACTCTCTCCGCCTCACCTGCTTCACAATGTCCCCATTGGGGGGAAAGGAAGGCGACTGTAAGCTGCGATTCAATGTTGCCTCCCAGAAGCAGCCTCTGAATTGCCCAGGCTGCTGCTTGAAGGGCTGGGAGGGAATCAGGTGAGTTCAAAGGAGTTGGTTGGTTGGTTGGTTAGTTGGTTAGTTGGTTAGTTAGTTGGTTGGTTAGTTCGTTGGTTAGTTGGGTGGGTGGGTGGGTGGGAAAGCTGTGACCCAAGTCCCACAGCGGAGAGAAAGGAGGGAGGTTGGGAGGAAGGAGGAAAAGGAAATCCCCCCCTCCCCGCAGTCCTCTGTTTTGCATCAGAAAGAACCACGACATCCCTGCAAGGGGTTGAGGAGGTGGCAAAAGCCAAACCCCTAGAGGCACATGGGGGTGGGGGGGCAGGGGGGAAAGCCGCTTCCCACCTCTGCATCTCCCAGGCTGCTGCTGGGTTGGCTGGGACGGAATCTGGTGGGTTCAAAAGGGGCTTTGGGGGGGGGATACGTGGGAGGGGCTGCAAGGCAAAGCCCAATGCTGAGAGAGAGGAGGGGGGGAGAGAGAGAGCCCCCTCCCCCTGTCCATCCCTTCCCCCCCCCGGGGGGGCTCCTTCTCCTGCATCAGAGGCAGCCTTTGTGCGCGGATCCACGCGGTGGAGGCGGCTGAAGTTGGCCCCTTATGCCCAGTTGGTGCAGGAGGCGACCTCGGCGCCTTCGCAGGAGGGACGGGATGCAAGTCGCTCCAGGTTCTTGTGCAGAGGCGCTTTTAGGAACAGGAGTGGGAAGGGCGTGGGGGGCTGGGGGGGTTGAAGGGGGGCGAAGGAGGGAGCAGATGCAGGAGGGGGAAATGAGTGGGGGGGGGCTGAGTCTCCCCGGTTGCCGCTTGGTTGGCTGGGACGGAATCTGGTGCGTCCAAAGGGGCTTCGGAGGGAGGGGGGAGGAGATGTTTGGGAGGGGCTGCAAGGCAAAACCCAAAGCAGAGGATGAGAGAGAGCTCCTTCTTCATACGCACCCCCGTCCTTCGCCTGCATCAGAGGCAGCCTCTGGGTCCCTGTGTACAGATCCACGCGGTCCCTCCCGGTGGCAGAACTGATGGCGGGATCTGAACTCAGCGCCTTAGAAGAATGGAGAGGGATCTGAACTCAGCGCCTTAGAAGAATGGACAGGGATCTGAACTCAGCGCCTTAGAAGAATGGACAGGGATCTGAACTCAGCGCCTTAGAAGAATGGACAGGGATCTGAACTCGGCGCCTTAGAAGAATGGACAGGGATCTGAACTCGGCGCCTTAGAAGAATGGAGAGGGATCTGAACTCGGCGCCTTAGAAGAATGGACAGGGATCTGAACTCAGCGCCTTAGAAGAATGGACAGGGATCTGAACTCAGCGCCTTAGAAGAATGGACAGGGATCTGAACTCAGCGCCTTAGAAGAATGGACAGGGATCTGAACTCAGGGCCTTAGAAGAATGGACAGGGATCTGAACTCACTGCCTTAGAAGAATGGACAGGGATCTGAACTCAGGGCCTTAGAAGAATGGACAGGGATCTGAACTCAGGGCCTTAGAAGAATGGACAGGGATCTGAACTCAGGGCCTTAGAAGAATGGACAGGGATCTGAACTCAGCGCCTTAGAAGAATGGACAGGGATCTGAACTCAGCGCCTTAGAAGAATGGACAGGGATCTGAACTCGGCGCCTTAGAAGAATGGACAGGGATCTGAACTCAGCGCCTTAGAAGAATGGACAGGGATCTGAACTCAGCGCCTTAGAAGAATGGACAGGGATCTGAACTCGGCGCCTTAGAAGAATGGACAGGGATCTGAACTCGGCGCCTTAGAAGAATGGAGAGGGATCTGAACTCGGCGCCTTAGAAGAATGGACAGGGATCTGAACTCAGCGCCTTAGAAGAATGGACAGGGATCTGAACTCAGCGCCTTAGAAGAATGGACAGGGATCTGAACTCAGCGCCTTAGAAGAATGGACAGGGATCTGAACTCAGGGCCTTAGAAGAATGGACAGGGATCTGAACTCACTGCCTTAGAAGAATGGACAGGGATCTGAACTCAGGGCCTTAGAAGAATGGACAGGGATCTGAACTCAGGGCCTTAGAAGAATGGACAGGGATCTGAACTCAGGGCCTTAGAAGAATGGACAGGGATCTGAACTCAGCGCCTTAGAAGAATGGACAGGGATCTGAACTCAGCGCCTTAGAAGAATGGACAGGGATCTGAACTCAGCGCCTTAGAAGAATGGACAGGGGTCTGAACTCAGCGCCTTAGAAGAATGGACAGGGATCTGAATTCAGCGCCTTAGAAGAATGGACAGGGATCTGAACTCAGCGCCTTAGAAGAATGGACAGGGATCTGAACTCAGGGCCTTAGAAGAATGGACAGGGATCTGAACTCAGCGCCTTAGAAGAATGGACAGGGATCAGAACTCAGGGCCTTAGAAGAATGGACAGGGATCTGAACTCAGGGCCTTAGAAGAATGGACAGGGATCTGAACTCAGCGCCTTAGAAGAATGGACAGGGATCTGAACTCAGCGCCTTAGAAGAATGGACAGGGATCTGAACTCAGCGCCTTAGAAGAATGGACAGGGGTCTGAACTCAGCGCCTTAGAAGAATGGACAGGGATCTGAACTCAGCGCCTTAGAAGAATGGACAGGGATCTGAACTCAGCGCCTTAGAAGAATGGACAGGGATCTGAACTCGGCGCCTTAGAAGAATGGACAGGGATCTGAACTCAGCGCCTTAGAAGAATGGACAGGGGTCTGAACTCAGCGCCTTAGAAGAATGGACAGGGATCTGAACTCAGCGCCTTAGAAGAATGGACAGGGGTCTGAACTCGGCGCCTTAGAAGAATGGACAGGGGTCTGAACTCAGCGCCTTAGAAGAATGGACAGGGATCTGAACTCAGCGCTTTAGAAGAATGGACAGGGGTCTGAACTCAGCGCCTTAGAAGAATGGACAGGGATCTGAACTCGGCGCCTTAGAAGAATGGACAGGGATCTGAACTCAGGGCCTTAGAAGAATGGACAGGGATCTGAACTCAGGGCCTTAGAAGAATGGACAGGGATCTGAACTCAGGGCCTTAGAAGAATGGACAGGGATCTGAACTCAGGGCCTTAGAAGAATGGACAGGGATCTGAACTCAGGGCCTTAGAAGAATGGACAGGGATCTGAACTCAGGGCCTTAGAAGAATGGACAGGGATCTGAACTCAGGGCCTTAGAAGAATGGACAGGGGTCTGAACTCAGCGCCTTAGAAGAATGGACAGGGATCTGAACTCAGCGCCTTAGAAGAATGGACAGGGATCTGAACTCAGCGCCTTAGAAGAATGGACAGGGGTCTGAACTCAGCGCCTTAGAAGAATGGACAGGGGTCTGAACTCAGCGCCTTAGAAGAATGGACAGGGATCTGAACTCAGCGCTTTAGAAGAATGGACAGGGGTCTGAACTCAGCGCCTTAGAAGAATGGACAGGGGTTTGAACTCAGCGCCTTAGAAGAATGGACAGGGATCTGAACTCAGCGCCTTAGAAGAATGGACAGGGGTCTGAACTCAGCGCCTTAGAAGAATGGACAGGGATCTGAACTCAGCGCCTTAGAAGAATGGACAGGGATCTGAACTCAGCGCCTTAGAAGAATGGACAGGGATCTGAACTCGGCGCCTTAGAAGAATGGACAGGGATCTGAACTCGGTGCCTTAGAAGAATGGACAGGGATCTGAACTCAGCGCCTTAGAAGAATGGACAGGGATCTGAACTCGGCGCCTTAGAAGAATGGACAGGGATCTGAACTCAGCGCTTTAGAAGAATGGACAGGGGTCTGAACTCAGCGCCTTAGAAGAATGGACAGGGATCTGAACTCAGCGCCTTAGAAGAATGGACAGGGATCTGAACTCAGCGCCTTAGAAGAATGGACAGGGGTCTGAACTCAGCGCCTTAGAAGAATGGACAGGGGTCTGAACTCGGCGCCTTAGAAGAATGGACAGGGGTCTGAACTCAGCGCCTTAGAAGAATGGACAGGGATCTGAACTCAGCGCCTTAGAAGAATGGACAGGGATCTGAACTCAGCGCCTTAGAAGAATGGACAGGGGTCTGAACTCGGCGCCTTAGAAGAATGGACAGGGGTCTGAACTCAGCGCCTTAGAAGAATGGACAGGGATCTGAACTCAGCGCCTTAGAAGAATGGACAGGGGTCTGAACTCAGCGCCTTAGAAGAATGGACAGGGATCTGAACTCGGCGCCTTAGAAGAATGGACAGGGATCTGAACTCAGCGCCTTAGAAGAATGGACAGGGGTCTGAACTCGGCGCCTTAGAAGAATGGACAGGGATCTGAACTCGGCGCCTTAGAAGAATGGACAGGGATCTGAACTCGGCGCCTTAGAAGAATGGACAGGGATCTGAACTCAGCGCCTTAGAAGAATGGACAGGGATCTGAACTCAGGGCCTTAGAAGAATGGACAGGGATCTGAACTCGGCGCCTTAGAAGAATGGACAGGGATCTGAACTCGGTGCCTTAGAAGAATGGACAGGGATCTGAACTCGGCGCCTTAGAAGAATGGACAGGGATCTGAACTCGGCGCCTTAGAAGAATGGACAGGGATCTGAACTCGGCGCCTTAGAAGAATGGACAGGGATCTGAACTCGGCGCCTTAGAAGAATGGACAGGGATCTGAACTCAGGGCCTTAGAAGAATGGACAGGGATCTGAACTCGGCGCCTTAGAAGAATGGACAGGGATCTGAACTCAGCGCCTTAGAAGAATGGACAGGGATCTGAACTCGGTGCCTTAGAAGAATGGACAGGGATCTGAACTCGGCGCCTTAGAAGAATGGACAGGGATCTGAACTCGGCGCCTTAGAAGAATGGACAGGGATCTGAACTCAGCGCCTTAGAAGAATGGACAGGGATCTGAACTCAGCGCCTTAGAAGGATGGACAGAATTCGAGTCGCTTTAGGTTCTTCCGTAGAGGCACTTTTAGGAAGGGAAAATGGCAAAGAAAGGAGTGGGGGGGCTGGGGCAGTTGGGGGGGAGACGAGAGCAGTTGTGGGAAATAAGTGGGGGCTGAGAGGGAGGCGTGGGGTGGTGCCGCAGTGTAAGGGGGTACAGAGGGAAGAGCCAAGGGAGCTGAGGGGTGGGTAGGTGTGGGGCCCGGTCAGCGTGCTTGACCTTTGCAACACCCACACAAAATAGTCAGGAGTTTCTGAGGAGACCTTCCTCCTCAATAAGAAGGCTTTGCCCTTTTTCCTCTTGAAAGCGAATGCAGGCGCTTTAAGCCTTTCCCACACAAGTTATTATCCTGGATTCCATTGTTTTGGGAATCAGGTTTTTTCTTCTTCTCCCCAACACCACAGTAATGCACTGGGGCGCCTCCAGCACTTCTCTGCCTTTTTCCAGTTCCTTCCAAAACTTGTTTTGGGCAATACTGCAGTAAGACCTGGATAGCTGCCCTGTGGGTGGGAAAGCCCACACGACCCACCACCATGACCCTTGCAAGCAGCAACTTCATCACCCTGCATCAGAGGCCACCTCTTTGTTCCAGTGTACAGATCCACATGTACAAATCCGTGCGGTCCCTCCCCGGTAGGATCCGAAGTCATCGCTTTAGAACAGTCATGTCCAAAGTCCGGCCCTGGGGCCAATTGCGGCCCCTGGGCCGGTTTAATACGGCCTGTTTTGCCTGTTTTGCAGAGAGAGAAAAGGGGGCGCGTGGGGGCTGCGCCTGCGCTTTGCATCCCCGACCGAGGGGGCGACGCTTGGGCGGAGGGTCGCCTTTGTTGTTCTGACACATGGAAAAGCAGCAGCAGCTCCTCCCGAGTGGGTCAAGGGGGATCCTGAGGATGGGTTTTGGGGGACTCGAGGGTGGGAAAGGTGGCGGGGGGAAGGGAAATGCAAGGGAGGTCAGAGGCTGGCCCCAATCCGGGAGAGGAAAGACACCCCCCCACAAACACACACACACACCGAAAAGCCTGGGAATGGGGGGGGGGGCTGCTCCGTCTGGCTCTCCTCTTTCTTTTTCTTCCTCTCTGCAGAAGGGTGGGGTGGGGGGGAGATGCAGCCCCTTCCCTGCATTGTGGAGGCCTCCCGAGGGATCCAGATTTGCAGGGTGGGTGGAAGGGAGGAGGGGAGAGACTGGATGGGTCTTGAGTGGGGGGGATTGTGAGTCAAGGAAAGGCAGGGGGGAGAGGGGGCTGGATTTGGGGGCGGGGAGTGTTTGGAGTCAGACCCCCCAGCAGGTTCTCTCCAAGGCAAGTGGCTGCTTCGAAAGAAGGGATGGGGTGGGGGAAATAAATGACTCCTGGCATGTATCGTGTTTGGAAACGAGGCGCGTTCAGACGGGGCCGAGTCTGCAGAGGAGACCCGTGTTCATTCCGGAGGTCAAAGCCCCGAGCAGAGAGCAAAGAGGTCAGAAGGAAAGAAGAAGAGAAGAGTTGGTTTTTATATGCCCACTTTCTCTACCACTTAAGGGTGGCTTACAATTGCCCTTCCCCTCCCCACAACAGATACCCTGTGAGGTAGGTAAGGCTGAGAGAGCTGTGACTAGCCCAAGGTCACCCAGCTGGTGACCTTCGTGTGTAGGAGCGGGAGAAACAAATCCAGCTCACCAGATTAGCCTCCACCGCTCATGTGGAGGAGTGGGGAAATCAGACCCGGTTCTCCAGATCAGACTCCACTGCTCCAAACCACCGCTCTTAACCACTACACCACGCTGGCTCTCATGGGGAGAAAAACTGCACATTCCTCCCTGCACGGAAGATGTCAGAGTGTATGAATCTTGGACTGCATGAGAATGAAAACCAGTTTATTTCCTGGCTCAGATGAGGGAAGGACAGAATACCCCCCCGGCCAGAGAGGCACATGAGCAGGGGGGGAGGAAGAGTTCCTGCTCCCTCCCTACAGAACGAAGGTTGGAGATTTAGAAACTGGGGAGCGTCCGGTGAGCTGAAAGGGGCTTTGGGGAAAGGAAGGAATGTAGCCATGTTTTTTGTTGTGCAGTCTGTGGTTATGGGCATAATAAGTATGCAGTTTGCAATAAACTTTGCATAAAATAGTTAATTTGCATTTAATTAATTTAATTAAGAATGTCAGGCAAAATGGTCGGCCCTCACACATGTTCACTTCATCAAATCTGGCTCTCTTTGAAAAAAGTTTGGACACCCCTGCTTTAGAAGAACTGGCGGGATTCGAGATGCTTCAAAGCCTTCTGTAGAGGCACTTTTAGGAAGAGAAGGGGCAAAGAAAGGTGTGTGTGGGGGGGAGTTGAGAGCAGTTGCAGGAAATGAGTGGGGGCTAAGGGGGAGGTGTGCGGTGGTGCAGCAGTGCAAGAGGGGTGCAGAAGGAAGAGCCAAGAGAGCTGAGAAGGGAGGGTATGTGTGGGTCACAGTGTTGTTGACCCTTGGAACACCCACACAAAATAGTCGGGATTTTCTGATGAGACCTTCCTCCTCGATAAGAAGGCTTTGCCCTTTTTCCTTTTGAAAGCTAATGCAGGTGTGTTATGCCTTTTCCACACGGGTTATTTCCCCCGGATTTCATGCTTTTTCCTCTGCTTCCCCACATCATAGTGGTCCATTTAGGCATCTCCCAGCATTTCCGTGACTTTTCCCTATTCTTTCAAAAACTTGTTTCACTGCAAAGTTTAGGTAATATTGCAGTAATGCCTGGATAGCTGTCCTGTGGGTGGGAAAGCCCACGCAACTGACCGCCATTACCCCTGCCCCACCCCACAGCAGCATCTTCATCAAGCTGCCATGGGGGTTATATATCAGCAAACCTTATAACAGTGAGTGTACCAGCTTCTCTGAATTCTCAGCTTTCATTAAAAAAAACTCTAGCCCCTTTTGTTGCAGAGATAGAAGATGAAAGGCATGCGTTATAATGCTATAACAATATTCTGCTGCAGATCACACCTCCTCTTGGATTTGTCTTCCTGCATCAGGGAGAGCCTCTTGGCTCCTTTGTGCAGAGCCAGGAGGTCCTTGCACAGGCTTCAGTGCAGAATCTCAAACGGGCACCTTGGGAGGTTGGACAGGGACCAAGTAGCTTCAAGTTCCCTAGAGGCATGTGTAGGAAGGAAATGCAGAGAGCGATGGGAAAAAGGAATCTGGGCTTGCCCAGGGAAAGGGGTTGGTGGTGGGTAGGGAAGGCAGGAGGAAAGAGAGAAAGTTGCATGCTCTAAAAGGGTATCCCACCTTTCTTTCCCTCCCAGACAGCAGCGGAAAAACACCTTTGATGCCTTCTCCGCCATCTCCTCCATGCGGTGAAAGGAAAAGAGCCACCATGCAGCCCGCTCAGGTACGTGTGTGTGTGTGTGTGTGTGTGTCATTAGTAAGATGTGCCGTGGAGGGCAGGGATGCTTCCTTCTTTGTTGCAAGGCTGAGAGGATCGGGCTCCTTTCCTTTGGTTCTGGTCCCACCCACTGGGGAGGCAGGGAAATGGTCCCCCCCCCCAACCCACATCTTAGATGGTTTGTGCAGGGAAGCCTATGCAGGGTCTATAAAACAATGGCTCTATTAGGATGGACTCTAAATGAGCACAGGGAGAGTAGGGTTACCAAACTCCAGGTGAGGCCTGGAGTTCTCCTACTCTGTACCACAGAGATCAGGACACGCGCTATGACGGATTATCTCTCTGCTGAGTTCCCTTCCTTTCCCAAACTCCTGCCTTCCTCAAGCAACCCCTCCGGCAAATCTCCAGGAGTTTCCCAAGCTGGAATTGGCAGCTCTTGTGGAGAGCTAGATTTTGAGTCACACATGTTTCTTGGCCTTGCTGAAAAAACAAAACAAGTGGGGTGGCTGATATTGTTAGGTGGCCCAGCAGAAGTCCAGTTTGCACTTCCTGACAGTCTGAAGGTGGTACTTGAGGATACTTGTCCGTACTGAAAACGATCTTGGTTTGTATCAAGGTGTGCTGGGAGAAAGACACAATGGCCATTCTCAAGAGCCCCGTTGTAAGAAACAGAGAACTAGATACAAACATGCTGGTCTCCTGGTTTTGTGATTTTTTCATTTGACATCAAATTTTTGTGTGTGTGTTTGTTAAGTTCTTTTTTTTAAAATAGGTTTTTTTTTAATTGGACCAAACTTGTATGCAAGCTGTATACTTTGTAACATTAGCTTATCTTTCAAACTGGTTCACAGCCAGTTTAAGAACTGTTCACAGAATGGTTAAAACCTGAAGGATTGGATACATCTGAAAATGTTTCCCCAAACCATTAATGTGTGTCCAGGGCCAAAAGCTTTTTGAGAGGAAATGGTGTATGTAAATCTAGCAGCAATAAAGCCTACAAATTTGTCCCTTTCTGTATCCTTGAGCCATATAAAAAATACCCAGCTAGTTTTGAGGGTATTATTAAAATCGGATATCCCCCAGAAGAAAGGCCTAGGGTCAATGATACACAGAATGACCATGGAAGGCAGGGCAGGAAGGAGACGTAGAAATGCCCATGACGGAAACAAAAGGGGGGACATGTTTCTTGATGGGACCAGGGAGATGAAGAAGAAGAAGAGTAGGTTTTTATACCCCTCTTTTCTCTACTTTCAGAAGTCTCAAAGCAGCTTATGATCCCCATCTCTCTCCCCTCCCCTAACAGGTACTTTATGTGGTAGGTGGGTCTGAGAGAGTTCCGAGAGAACTGTGACTGGCCCAAAGTTACCCAGAAGGCTTCATGTGGAGCAGCGGGGAATCGAACCCGGTACTCCAGATTAGAGCCTGCATCTCTTAACCATGACACCACGCTGGCTCACTGTCATATCAAAATCCGTCCAAGACAGTTTGTAATTCCCTGCAGAACTCCGAGCCCCTTTGATTGGAGGGGACCTCAAAGGGACTCAAATGTTCTTCGAGATGAACCACGTGACACCTCTGTCATTACCTCAAAGGCCAATTAGAGAAAGGGCGAGTGATCAGAAATTTAGGCTCTGTGGGAATTTTGGGATGCAACACGGCAGTATGATTTTTGTTGATGATCTTTCCCTAAGAACTGGGAAGAATGTGACGCTGAGCCCTTTGCCTCAACTGATCTGCTACTGTCGCCGCTAGGAAGCCGCTCCTCAGGCCTCTTCTGCTCTCAATGGGAGACAATTGCTTGGTCTTGCTCCCCGTTTGCCAGTTCAAAGTTGGGAGAGCGTTAAAAACCTCCTTGTTTTTCCCCCAGAGAGCAAGTTCTGGCGCTCCTCTCAGCCAGAAGTCAGCATATTTTTGTGTGCTCAGCACGCCTGTCTCTGTATACCACCAGCGTGGTGTAGTAGTTTGGAGCGGTGGACTCTGATCTGGAGAACCGGGTTTTATTCCCTACTCCTACACATGAAGCCAGCTGGGTGATCTTGGGATAGTCACAGCTCTCTTAGATGACTCCCACATGAGCGATGGACGCTAATCTGGTGAACTGGATTTATTTCCCCGCTCCTACACATGAAGCCAGCTGGGTGATCTTGGGATAGTCACAGCTCTCTTAGAGCTCTCTCAGCCCCACCTACCTCACAGGGTATCTGTTGTGGGGAGGGGGAGGGAAGGTGATTGTAAGGTTTGATTCTCCCGTAAGTCGTAGAGAAAGTTGGCATATAAAAACCAACTCTTCTTTTTCTTCTTCTGCTGCTGCTGTTGTTTCTGGGTTCCAAAATAGAGTCCAGAAGAATGAGGAGGAGTTCAAACCATTTCGCTCTAAGGAGCGACTCCCAACAGGTTCATACAACCAAACTGCCTATGAGGGGTCGTGGCTCAGTGGTAGAGCATCTGCTTGGCATGCAGAAGGTCCCAGGTTCAATCCCTGGCATCTCCAGTTAAAGGGACCAGGCAAGTAGGTGATGGGAAAGACCTGTGCCTGAGACCCTGGAGAGCCGCTGCCAGTCTGAGTGGACAATACTGACTTTGATGGACCAAGGGTCTGATTCAGTATCAGGCAGCTTCATGTGCGTTCATGTGAGCATATTAAATGGAAGACCTTAGGGCAGGTCTTCCAGTTAACAACCCTAGACTAACATAAGGGAATATCTTGAAAGTTCTGTCATCACACTCTCCAGAAGGGCTTTCTGCTCAGAGGTGGAACGCACATCTGTGATGGGGGAAGGAGGAGCCCAGTAAGGAAGAAAGGTAGCAGGTACCCCCCTGGGAGTGATGGCCACCCCTCTGGCCCTGAGATGCCCCAAAAGAGAGCTGAGAAGAAAACCTCAGGGCTCTGATCTCCCCCCAGCCCCTTTGTGGCGCTCTTCAAGAACTGTTTTACTGTTTGGATTTTTTATCAGGGACCACTTTCCCACTGATACAAAGAAATGCTTCCTCCTTGCAGGGTGGAGTGTCCTTTGAGGAGGTGGCTGTGTATTTCACCCAGGGGGAGTGGACCCTGCTGCGCCCAGCCCAAAGAGCTCTGTACAAGGAAGTCATGCTGGAGAATTTTGGGAACGTGGCCTCCCTGGGTATGGATCCTTTCCCCTTGGCTCATCCCTTGAAACTGTGAGGACTGACTATGTCTGAGTTCATCTAGACCTGGCAAGGCCTCAGGTTTCTCCATGTGGAGAACGGAGGCCCTGCCTAGCCTGCAGCATCTAAGAGGACATGAGAAGAGGCCGGTGCCAAGGGAGCCTTTATTGGAGAGGGTGGGACAGTGTTTCCCTCCCACCCAGTGAAGTCTGGGGCTTCCTTAACCCATGCTGGGAAGGGGGTTGGAGTGAGGAACGGAAGGTGGAAGGAAGGATTTATGTTGACTGAATGGAGCGGGTGCCGAGAAGAGGATGACCAGGGGCCTGGAGGCCAAGCCCTACGAGGAAAGGCTGAGGGACTTAGGAATTTTCTGTTTGGAGGAGAGGTGGTTGAGGGGGGGACATGATTGCTCTCTTCAAGTATTTTAAAGGCTGTCACTGAGAAGAGGGCAGGGAGCTGTTCCTTTTGGCAGCAGAGGATAGGACTCGCAATAACGGGTGTAAATCACAGGCAGAAAGGTACCTGCTGGACATCAGGGAAATTTTTTTTTAAGGTGGGAGTAGCTCAGCAGAGGAATTGGCTGCCTGGGGAGGTGGTGACTTGAGCTCCTACTCTGGCAGTCTTCAAGCAGTGGTTGGAAAAACACTTGCCAGGGGTGCTTTAGGCTGATCCTACATTGAGCAGAGGGTTGGACTAGATGGTCTAAATGGTCCCTTCCAACTTTTGTTTGTTTCCTCCTGCAAAAGGACCTGTGATTACCAAACCTGACCTCATATCCTGGCTGGAGGAAGAGGAAAAACTGTTTGTCCTTGGCTGTGATGAAGAGAAGGGATTGGCAGGTAGGTCTGTGGAGGGATTCCCCTATATCTTCGGCGCTCTGGGGCCCCTTCCATGGTCTGGTGGATCCCCCTGGCCGAGTCTTAGTAGCTTCAGATTCTGCTCCAGACACTTGCGTTGTCCTTGTGTGGAAATGGTCTCGCAAGCTCCATTTTCAGCCCACAGGGGAATGAGAAAGCTACTCAGACTTCCTGGATCTCTGACCCAGCCAGGCTCTTTCTTCCCTCCTCCTGTACTATTCTGCTCTCTCCCCTTGCTACTGCCACCGTCACTGACTGTGGGTGACAAATGATCTAATCTGAACCCATGCTAAGGATCTGCACCAAACTCTGCTCTGGGAGAGTTGAAGTCTCATTAGCTGAACACATCTGCAGAATCCTCCCTTAGGTCTCTTTAATATAGAGCGGGGACATATAAAAACATCTAATCAAGCAAGATAAGGCCAAGCTAAACCCTTATAAACGGAGATTAATGTAACATGTCTGCAACTGTTTTGATTAATTGTCAAAGATTAATGTAACTTTAAGCATAGAGAGTTCACTGACAGTTCAAAGAACTCATGAACTCTCAGTTAACATGCAAAATCAGCAAGAAGAGAGAGCCTTATACTATTCCACAGGATAACCATCTGGCTTGGAAGCCTGACCACTTTTTATATTTTGTTATTGTTTTTTGCAATCTCAGTATTAGTTAGAGGAGCTAGCAGAAATTCCTGTTGTATCTTGGCAGCTGTATCTTGTTCAGAAACTTTGAAACAGTCTCTGCAGAAACTACAGTCTGTAGAAAAGAACAAAATAAAAATTTCTGAATTGGTCATTGATTGATTTGGGGGTGACATTAACCTGTCCTTGTTTATCTTTTAACTGCTTCAATATAGTTGTGGAGACATATTTGTTTCATTCTAAAAACCAATAATTTGCCAGCCTTTTCTCCTAGCTCCACATGATTTTTTTTTAAACAGGCCAACATAAATTCAGCTTGCACTGAAACCAATTTGTTAATTTAATACCTGAGTTCCCTCATGTTTTTGTAGTTTTCAGAAGTAGGAGCAGAATTAAAATTGATTGTGGCATCCTGTAGTTTAGTTTCGAGTTTATTCAGCTCTTCAACATGTTGATGTCTTTTGTGAAAAGCATGATGAAGTCCCTTGGTGGTGGAAAGTGGCGTCAAGTCACAGTTGACTTATGGCGATCCCATAAGGTTTTCAACGCAAGAGATGTTGAGAGTTGGTTTGACACTGCCTGCCTCCGTGTGGGCTGAGAGAGTTCGGAGAGAAATGTGACTGGCCCAAGGTCATCCAACAGGCTTCAGGTGGAGGAATGAGGAATCGAACCTGGTTCTCCAGATTAGAGTTAGCCACTATCCTGAGCCCACCACCGCAGTCTCGGGACTACCCCAGGCTCAAACAACCCCTTTGGAGGGAAACAAGCGCACCCCAGACAGCAGAGGACAACACCCACCTGGTGAATCCACAGGACTGGGGAGACGGGTGGCTGGGGCAGCCCAAGCAAGCCCCAGAGATGAGACGCCAGCCGGGCCAGCACGGCTGTGACAAGGGCAGTGTGGAGCTGTCCCATGGCCGAAGAAGCCAGCTAGGATGGCGAGGCCGCAATGTGGGCGGCATGGGGCTCACCCACGATCAGAGAAGCCGATCAGGATGGCGTGGCACTGCCAAGGGCAGTGTGGGGCTCTCCTGCGGCCAGAGAAGCAGGCCAGGACAGTGTGGCCATAATGAGGGTGGCGAGGGGCTCCCCCGTGGCTGAAGAAGTAGGCCAGGATGCCGCGGCAAAGGTGGCGCGGGGCTTACCCGCAGATAGAGAGGCTGACTACGGCAACGCAGCCGCAACAAGGGTGGTGCGAAACTCACCCACTGCCACAGGACGCAGCCAGAGGGCCGAGGGAAATGTGCCAGCCATCAAGCATGGCGGTCCAGGCATCAACAAGAGAGGCCTGCCTGTCCAGAGCCCCACCCTGACAGGTCTGCAGGAACGAATAAAGGCTTGGGGGTATTGGCGGGCCAGATGGGGAGGGCGCGGCCACAAGAGAGCGGAGCTTTGCCCTCTGGGGCCTGAATGCCATCTGTAGAGGTGGAGCTGGGGAAGGGGGGTAGAGCAAAGGGTGGAGCTACCCCTATAAATACAGTTCAGGGAGCTGTAGCTGGGGAGGAAGTCAAGCCAAGGGTGACCTGAGCTCTGGCTATAACACCCAAGGCTGCAAGGGGCAGGAGTAAGAACGCCTTGCACCCATATCTCTGTGACTGAGGCCCGGGAAACAGACTCCTGCCAGGGTATCAGGACGGCATGGACCCATCGACACCAGGGGCGCCATGATGACTCCTCACAGCCACTCTTAACCACTAATACCACCCTTTAGGTAGGCCTTAAGAGTCTCCCACAGAATGGGCCAGGTGGCCTCATGTATAACATTGGTAGATACAAAGTCTTTAATATGAAGCTCTGTTCCCTTTTTAAAGGTCTCGTCAAAGAGCAGGGATGTGCTTCACCTCTGAAAGGGAGATTTATTTTCAGCATCTCCCAGGCTAGCAATGAAACAGGAGAGTGGTCAGAAATAACATGGTCCCTATGACCCATTCCAGTCAACAAACTGGCCCCATCGTTCTGTAGCAACTGTAGTCTCCAAACAGTCTTCAAGGGCAGCCCCATGTAGAGACCATTGCAGCAATTGAATCTAGATGTTAGCAGGGCATGCACCACAGTGGCAAGTTCTCTCCCCACCCCAGAAAGGGCCAGCACTGGTGACAGCTGTTTATCCAACGGGAGACTCAGGTCCAGGAGTACCCCCAAGCTATGAAACTGCTCATTTAGATGCAACCCCTTCCAAAACAGGAGGTAACCCATTTTGTGGGTCAAACCTCTTTCCCTCCCCCTGCCAATAGCACCTCGATTTTGCCAGGATTAAGTTTCTGTTAGCCCTCTTACACTATCCCCGGCATCTCCAGTTAAAGGGACTAGGCGAGTAGGTGATGGAAAAGACCTCTGCCTGAGACCCTGGAGAGCCGCTGCCAGTCTGAGTAGACAATACTGACTTTGATGGACCGAGGATCTGATTCAGTATAAGGCAGCTTCATGTGTTCACTAACCACTGCAAAACAGTGGCTCCCAGTCCCAACCCAGAATGGCAGCCCAGGAGGGTACTGTTATCAATGGTATAAAATGCTACTGACTGGTTCCAGAGTATTAACAGAGTCTCACTTCCCCTGTCCATCTCCCAGTTTAGGACATCCACCTAGGTGACCAAGCCATTTCAGTTGTATGACCAGGTATGAAACCAGATTGGAATGGATCCAAACAATCTGCTTCATTCAGGAATCCCTGAAGTTACCTGACCACCAGTCTGTCAATCACCTTGGTCCAGAATGGTACATTTGAGACTGGATGGTAGTTATTCAGCTGTCCTGGGACAGAGTAATTTTTTTAGGAATGGACACACCACTGCCTGCTTCAAGGCAAGGATAATAACTACCCCTCTCTCATGAAGGCATTTATTGTTTCCCGGACTTCCACTCCTCTCCTTTGTCAGCCAGGGGGGCAAGGATGATACAAGCAGGTGGTGGGTCCCAAATGTCCATGTCTACCTCAGACTGGACAACCTAAAAGGTATCCCACAAGATTGGACAAATTGACACCCTGAGACTGTCCCTTCCATTACTGCTAATGTAGAGTCCAGTTTAGAGTGAATGTGAGAAATTTTGTCTGCAGATTGATCACAGCATGCTGCAGACTAGTCCACCTTCTCCTGTAAGCCAGAGAGCAATAGACCCCTGATCACCTAGAAGAGTTCCTCAGGTCCCCACTCCTCCACAAAAGAGGCGGACTCTAATCTGGAGAACTGGGTTTGATTCCCCACTCCTCCACATGAAGCCTGCTAGGTGACCTTGAGCTAGTCACAATTCTCGCCAAACTCGACCCCATCTACCTCACAAAGCGTCTGTTGTGGAGAGAGGAAGGGAAGGCTGGTTTGAGACTCTTTAAAGGGAGAGAAAATCAGGGTATAAATTTCTGTGATACCAGATCCATGTGTGCCCTTGGCCAAGACACTAATCCAATCATCTTCTCCCTCCAGTGACTATGAGATTGGCCTAATCCTGATTTCTCTGTAGGACCCCCCCTCCCGCCTTAATCTGAGGAAAATGGAAGTTACCTCTCTCTTTTTGATCCCTCTGACCCCCCCCCCCCGCTTCCCTGCGTGAGGGTTTCCAGTCTCTAAGACTTGAGGTGCACGAGATGATATTTGATACCCTGAAGAAGCTTGTGTAAAATACGTAGGGATTGGAATAGTCATATTTTTCTTTTTAGCTACAATTGTGTAAAGAATGTTGTCTTCCTTGGATCATTGAATTTTTGCCCATGTTTGTTTGGGGATTTCTGGGCTGAACCTTTCAGGAGACCTTTGATCTTAACGGAAAGGAGGAGAGAGGCTGTAGATTAGGTGGCCAAAGTTCCCAGCTCAATCAGCTGATCTGGGTAGAGACTTACTTTCTCTTCCACATTGTAACAGCTCTTCCAACTTCCACTTCACTTCAGAGAGAAAAAATCTATCCCAATAATGGTCAAAGGGACATGTGACTCCCCTGTTATTTCTATTAACTAAGAATCAGTAGACTGCAGTATGTCACAGGACCGACCAGACTTTTCTAAGGGCTTTGCAGAAACTAAGCCTTTGAATGCTTGCATTCTCTATGGCAGTTAATTTAGTCCATTCTATAATTTCAGGCTTTGTTTTTTCTCTGTGTATTCATGCCAGGTTTTTGTTTCTTTCAGCAGGAGGTATGTGGGAGTCAGTGGATGAAATGAAAGAGCATGTCGTTATCACGGAAGAAGAAATATATTCTGATGTACAAGAGAATGTTGACTATTGTGATCTACTGAGGAAGGAGGGCAGGAAACACACACTTAAAGGGATAAATAATTCCAGTCTTTTACAGGGTAATCATTCTTATGCAATGCCACTATTTCAAAAACTATGCAAAGAAGACAATCGAAATGAGGGAAATGTAAGTGGGGAAAGATTTCCAGAAAAATCAGACATTATGATGCATGAGGAAGAACAAACACATCTTTGTGTTCATCAAAAGTTTCACACAGGGGAAAAACCATACAAATGCCTGGAATGTGGTAAAAGCTTCAATCGAAATTACGTTCTTAAGGTGCATCAAAGAATTCACACAGGGGAAAAACCATATAAATGCCTGGAGTGTGGGAAAAGCTTCAGTAACAGTGGAAGCCTTACTTCCCATCAAAGAACTCACACAGGGGAGAAACCATTTAAATGCCTGGAGTGTGGAAAAGCCTTCAGTTACAGTACAAACCTTACTTCCCATCAAAGAATTCACACAGGGGAGAAACTATATGAATGCCTGGAGTGTGGAAAAAGGTGCAGTCAGCGTGCAAGCCTTACTTCCCATCCAAGAATTCATACAGGGGAGAAACTATATAAATGCCTGGAATGTGATAAAAGCTTCAGTCATAATCACTCTCTTACTTCCCATCGAAGAATTCACACAGGGGAAAAACCATATAAATGCCTCGAGTGTGGAAAAAGCTTCACTCAGCATTCACATCTTCATGTTCATCAAAAGCGTCACACAGGAGAAAAACCATACAAATGCCTGGAATGTGATAAAAGCTTCAGTGGGAGTGGAGGCCTTACTTCCCATCGAAGAATTCACACAGGGGAAAAACCATATAAATGCCTGGAGTGTGGGAAAAGCTTCAGTGACCGTAGTAGCCTTAATTCCCATCGAAGAACTCACACAGGGGAGAAACCATTTAAATGCCTGGAGTGTGGAAAAGCCTTCAGTTACGGTGCAAACCTTACTTCCCATCAAAAAATTCACACAGGGGAGAAACCATATGAATGCCTGGAGTGTGGAAAAAGGTGCAGTCAGCGTGCAAGCCTTACTTCCCATCAAAGAATTCATACAGGGGAGAAACTGTATAAATGCTTGGAATGTGGTAAAAGCTTCAGTCATAATCACTCTCTTACTTCCCATCGAAGAATTCACACAGGGGAAAAACCATATAAATGCCTTGAGTGTGGAAAAAGCTTCACTCAGCATTCACATCTTCGTGTTCATCAAAAGCGTCACACAGGAGAAAAACCATACAAATGCCTGGAATGTGATAAAAGCTTCAGTGGGAGTGGAGGCCTTACTTTCCATCGAAGAATTCACACAGGGGAAAAACCATATAAATGCGTGGAGTGTGGAAAAAGCTTCCATCGAAATTACATTCTTACGGTGCATCAAAGAAGTCACACAGATGAGAAACCATATAAATGCCTGGAGTGTGGGAAAAGCTTCAGTGAGAGAGGAAAACTTACTTCCCATCGAAGAACTCACACAGGGGAGAAACCATTTAAATGCCTGGAGTGTGGGAAAAGCTTCAGTGGAAGTGGAAGCCTTACTTCCCATCAAAGAATTCACAAAGGGGAGAAGCCGTATGAATGCCTGGAGTGTGGAAAAAGGTGCCGTCAGCGTGCACACCTTACTTCCCACCAAAGGACACACACAGGGGAGAAGAAATATAAATGCCTGGAGTGTGGGAAAAGCTTCAAATGGAGTAATCAGCTTACTTACCACCAAAAAATTCACACAGGGGAGAAACCATTTAAATGCCTGGAGTGTGGAAAAGCTTTCCGCGAGATTAGAAGCCTTACTGCCCATCAAAGAACTCATGCAGGGAACAAACCACACAAATGCCTAGAATGTAAAAAAAGCTTCAGTTCGAGTTTTAAGCTTACTTCCCACCAAAGAATTCACACAGGGGAAAAAACATATAACTGCCTGGCATGTGGAAAAAACTTCAGTCGGAGTAACTCTCTTACTTGCCATCAAAGAATTCACACAGGGGAAAAACCTTATAAATGCCTCGAGTGTGGTAAAAGATTTGCTCGGAGTTCACAGCTTACTTCCCACCGAACAACACACACAGGGGAGAAACCATTTAAATGCCTAGAGTGTGGAAAAAGCTTCAGTCACAGAGGAAGCCTTATTTCCCACCAAAGAATTCACACAGGGGAAAAACCTTATAAATGCCTCGAGTGTGGTACAAGATTCGCTCGGAATTCACTGCTTACTTTCCACCAAAGAATTCACACAGGGGAGAAACCATATAAATGCCTGAAGTGTGGAAAAAGCTTCAGGAAAAATGGACACCTTACTGTCCATCAAAGAATTCATACGAGAGAAGCTATATAAATGCCTGTAGTGTGGAAGAAATTTCCATGAGAAAAGAAGACTTACTTCCCATCAAAGATTTCACACTGAGCAGCAATCATATAAAAGCTTGGAGTAAGGAAAAAGTTTCAGTCAGGGTTCACAGCTTAACTGCCAGTCAAAGAATTCACACAAGGGAGAAAATGTATTGTTGCCTGAAGTGTGGAGAAAAAATGAGTAATCTCTCATCAAAGAATTCACACAGGGAATAACTCAAATAAATGCCTGTAGTATGGAAAAACCATCAGTCACAGAAGAAACTTTACTCCCCATCAAAGAATTCACAAAGGGGATAAAACATATAAATGCCTGGAGTGTGGGAAAAGGTTCGGCCAGAGTGCACACCTTACTTCTCACACATGGGGGAAGCCATGTAAATGCCTGGAGAGTAGAAAAACCTTCAGTCACAGTGGAAGTTTTAATTCCCATCAAATAATTCACACAGGGTAGAAACCATATAAACATCTACATTGGGGAGGGGGGATTTTGCCAGGGAACTCACCTTATTGTTCATGGAAGAATTCACACAGGGAATAAACTATATAAATGCCTTGTGTGAAAGAAGAGTAGAAATTCAGTTAGAGTAGAAATTTTACTTCACATCGAAGAACTCATGAAGGGGAAAGAAACAAATAGTTTCGGGAGTGTGAATAGTAATTGCATCAAAGCAAATTGAATTATAATGCATACAATACATAATGCAGCAAAAGGCTCTGTAAAAATATTCAGAGATTTTGTAAAACTGTGTAAAAGGTTCTGAAGCCCTATTCCCTTTGCAAAACTGCCCTCTTGCACCATTCCATTTTACACATTATGTGGAATGATAAAATTGTGGGAAGCTTCCTGACATCATCAAGCAGGCCATTCCACCAACTAGGAGCCATAAGAGAGAATGCTTCCATTTTGGCAGCTGTTGATCTCCTTGGCTTTGCCAATACAAGCAAAATTGTTGCAGTGGAACAGATCGAGTGAGGCTGTCCTGTAAGCCTTGGGAGCTGTTATTATATCCACTTTTTTTCTGCTCAAAATGATTCTGCCATTTTTTCATTTTAACCTGAGCCATCATGGCTCTTTTATTAACTGTATTCAAAGGAGAACCAAGTGTTACACTTCAATAAACTATAGTTTCAGTAGAAGTATGGAGTCTGAATTCATAATTGTTTCAGTGTTGGCCAGTAGAGCAAAATGGGACCTAGATTTACAGACATCAGCCCCTGATCCCTCAAATCTTCCCTGAGTGGCCATGGCTCTTCAGGGAAAGAATTTTCTCAGGCTAAGGCTTTCCTGGTGCCTCATACCACAGGATGCTGCAACTAGGTCTGGGATGTTTTGCATACAAAGACTGCTCAACCACTGAGCAACTCTCCCCCCCCCCATTTTTTTCTGGCCCAAGTTTTTTCAGTGCCCTGAGTAAAATTCCCCTTCCCATCTCATTCTGTTCAGAGAAAAATAAGAATTCAAGAATAAACTACTTTTACTTAGCATTCAGAATGAACAGTGTAAAAAGGAGATTTTTTTATTTATCTATCATAGAATCATAGAATAGAATCATAGAGTTGGAAGGGACCACCAGGGTCATCAAGTCCAACCCCCTGCACAATGCAGGAAATTCACAACTACCTCCCCCCCACACCTAGTGACCAGAAGATGGCCAAGATGCCCTCCCTCTTATCATCTGCCTAAGGTCACAGAATCAGCATTGCTGACAGATGGCCAGCTAACCTCTTCTTAAAAACCTCTAGAGAAGGAGAGCTTACCACCTCCTGAGGAAGCCTGTCCCACTGAGGAACCGCTCTAACGGTTAGAAAATTCTTCCTAATGTCTAGACGGAAACTCTTTTGATTTAATTTCAACCTGTTGGTTCTAGTCCGACCTTCTTGGGCAACAGAAAACAACTCGGCACCATCCTCAATATGACAGCCCCTCAAGTACTTGAACATGGTTATCATATCCCTGACAATAATAGAGGATTTTACCTCAAGCGTGTCTATACCCATGATATAGCAGAAGCGCACACAAAGTAAGGTGCAAACCAGTGCTTCTTTATTTTAATATCAAAACAATAAACCGACAGAGTTCTTAGCCTTGTGAGCATCAACCCTACTGAGTTAAACTTATCATATACACACTTCTTATATACATATATACATCCAATCACAATACAGACTCAGTTAATGCTTGCATCAGCTCAGTACAGCTGCTCTTAATTGAATAATTGGCAGCTGCCCTTAATCAACACTCTACAGCATTTGTCAGCTGTCAGACTAGATCACTAAGATCTGAACATATGATCCTGAGCACAAACATTCTCTACATGACACTCCTAATGTTGGTGAAGGATCATTTTTGTCAAAACATTTGGTAAATAAATCTTCTGCATTTTCAGTTGAAGTACACTTTACAATTGTTATCAGTTTTCTTTGAATTGCATCCATCACATTATTGTACCTAATTGCTTTGTGTTTACTTTTACTACTAAAACAGTTTTCATTACTACAATGTGTAGCAGCTGCATTGTCACATTTCACAGTTACAGGTTCAGTTACAGGCATATACAGTTCTTCTAGTAGAAAACAGAACCATTCAATCTGAGTAGAGACATTGCTGATAGCAGCATATTCAGCTTCACATGTTGACAATGACACAAATTTCTGTTTTACAGCTTTCCGATGTATTGGTGCATTTCCATAGTAAACTACATATCCCGTGGTGGATCTTGCAAATTCTCTATCCCCACAACTGGCATCTGCGTAAGTTTACCATCGTCTGCATCTAGCCTTAGCTCAAAATTTACTGCACCTTTAAGATACCTGAACACGTGTTTGGCAGCCCTCCAATCTCTTTCTTTTGGTTCCACATTTTGTTTACTCAACATATGGACTGCCAAGGTTATATCGGGCCTAGTCCATTTTGAGATATACAGTAAACTTCCAACTAAAGATTGGTATAATTGTTTATGTTGAAACTCTGACCCCTCAGGTTCTTTTGCATATTGTGGTGTCATAGGACTGCTAACTACATTTGCTTCAGTCATTTTAAACTTTTGTAACAGTTGTGTTATTTTTGCCTTTTGCGTTAAAGAATATACACCATTTTCAGACCTTGTTACTTCTAAACCCAAGTAACCTTTGACAGGACCTAATTGTTTTAGTTTGAATCTGTTGCCCAGCTTTTGCTGAAACCATGCAACCTCTGATTCATCCTGTACCATGAGACACAGATCATCAACAAAAACTACAAGTACAGACAGTTTGTTGCCATCGTGTTTCACCTACAAACAAGTATCTGCTTTGGTTTGAACAAAACCTATTTCTTTTATTGCCTTATCAAGACATTCATTCCAATTATGGGCACTTTGATGGAGACCATAAAGAGCACGTTGTAGTTTGAGTACTTTACTTGGATCTTTTAAAGGAAACCCTGGTATTTGGTTCATAAACAGATTTTCTTTGAGAGGTGCATTTGGGTAAGCTGTTTCTACATCATAGTGATATGCTTTCAATTTTTTCAAGCTAGCAATGGCAAATGCAAGTTTTACAGTTTCATCTTTGACTGTTGGTGCAAAGATTTCATTGTAATTGATATCTTTCTTCTGATCAAAACCTCTACATACCAGGACTTCCGGTGATGAGCTAACTCCAAGCAGACGTCCCTTGAGAGGGCTCTCTCAAGGGAATCCAAGTTACGCTGAAATCCTACAACAGCCGTGCTCTGCAGCTGTTCTAGATATGGCCCTGTAAATCCCTGAGCAACTCTGCCATCAGAAGCCTCAGTGCCTCTGAGTTTGGGTGCCATCCTGAACAAAATGGAGCCCAGTTATTGAAAGATCATGCCCCTTGTATAGCTTTTTTCTGTCAGAAACTTCTGAAAAGACGGTGGAGAAAATGAGCCATGGTAGTCATTCTTTGCAGCCAGGAACCTCTCCCCAAAATATTCTGAACAGGATGGAAGAATCAGCAACTTGTAAATCATTGAGAAGAGTTTTTGCTCAGAGGTGGGTATTTTCAAAATGCAGTTTTAGAACAAACAACGCCCTCCAAACTTTCTCAGACATATTTAATCCCACAAGGTACTGTGCATAAAGAAGCAGACATTACTGGATGTCCATTCTAAGTGCTTTTGGAAATGATTTGTAGGAAGTGAAGAGATCCTGTAGATCCCAAAATACGATTGCTGGGCTGAGTCTGGCAGTTGGTGGGAGTGTTGGGGGCAGGGGCGTGGGTAGGTGGGTGGGTTCGATGACGTGAATATGATGATGTCACTTCCAAGGAAAACCCAGAAGTGATGGCAGGTCGGACTAGAGCCAACAGGATGAAATCAAATCAAATGCATTTTCTGCAAAACTTTAGGAAGAACTTCCTGTCAGTGGTTCCTTGGCGGAACAGCCTTCCTCAGATTTATTTATTTAGAAAGTGTTTGTGCTACTTTCCCGAGACCTGCTGAAGGTGACTTGGGGGGGTCCTCACCCTTGCTGAACTTGTGACAATTTTGAGAACGTTGAATGGGAGTCACCCCAAAATGACTACCATGGCAGGTGACAGGCATCATAGACCCCAGTACAGGGAGGAGGCAGACAGGAAACAGAGATGGAAGGGACCTCCAGTGTCATTTAATCCAGCCCCCTGCACAATGCAAGAAATTTACAAATACCTTTACCCCACTCCCACAGTGACACCTGCTCTATGCCCAGAGGAAGGCAAGAAAAAAAAAAACCCAACCCTCCAGGACCCCTGGGCATTCTGTCCTGGAGAAAAATCCCTCCCTGACCTCAAAGTGGTGAGCTACATTAACCCGGCCATGTAATAAAGGGCCAGGAGAGCCGAGCCCTGATTCATCTCTTCCTGCCCTCCCTCTCACAATCTGCCTAAATTCAAAGAATCAGCATTGCTCTTGGATGGCCATCTAGCCTCTGCTTATAACCCCCAAGGAAGGTCAGCCCACCACCTCCCGAAGAAGCCTGTTCCCCTGAGGAACAAGTTACAGTTTTCCCAAGCCAAAGCACTCCAAAATCTTGCTAACCCCGTCAATTCATGGTGTCCACTCTGTATTTCCCAGAAATTTTTTTCATGACCTTTTATTTCCCCTCCCCATTGGTTAAAATCTATCTTGCTTCAAGATGGGAGTCCATGTCAGCCTAGACATTTCCAGTCTCTTGAGACAGAATTACCATGTTGCCTGGGCAACATTAGCAGGCTCCAGATTAAAAATTTCGGGAGGGAGGGAAAATCTTTCCATCCTCCTGTCTGTGCTGCCCTTCTCCCACTGCGGACCAGAGTAGCTCACAATGTTCTCCTGGACCCCTATTTTACCCTCACAACAACAACCCTGTGGGCTAGGCTAGGCTGAGAGTGAGTGACTATCCCAAGACCTCCCAGCTAGAAATGCTCTAACCACCACACACAGACAATAAATCCTAGGAGGTGGACCGATATCCTCCAACATGGTCTTCATGGGTACCATAGTGATAAGCCTGTCTTATTGTATCAATATTCAATCACAATAAAACAGTAGGAAGTTGAAGATTCAAAGCAGTTTGTTTTATTGGCCTGAGGCAGCAGACCTGTAAGAGTTAAAAATTGAGAAATATTATTAAAAAGCTCCAAAATCATAGGGCCTCTGGAGGAATATATTTAGAAGTAAAAAACAGACAGTAAAAGGAGCCAAAAAGAGATTACTGTTGAAACCAGACAGTGTTGTTTGTTGGGCTCAAGGTTGACTAGGGTTAGAATGAACAAGAAGGGCGCCTTTCTGTCGGGAATGTCAAGGGAGTAAAAGATTAATTGTAACTAGATAAAAATACCAGGTGCACTAACAATAGCTTTAAACAAGTATTATTTAAACCAATGGAATTATTCTTATATTTCTGAAAACCAATGATTTTCCTTATTTTTGTAACCAATGAAAGTTATTCTGATTTGTATTATAAGCCAATGGAATCATTCCCTAGAACTCTGAGCCAATGACAAGTTACTATGTAATATGCGTAGTTAGAATATTATAATGAGCTAATTAAAAGGTTATATAAGTCTGAACACACTTATGTTCAGGGCTCCAACTCCATTTTGAAAGCCTCTGAAGGGCAGAGTCTGGAGACTCAAATAGCTATTTGAAATAATAAATCTGATTCTTCCAAGGCTGTCTTTGAGTCTTTGTGTTTGAAAATCTAGCTCCTGAAGTCTGCTACAACAGGCCAATACACAAAACGCCTGGTGAAAATTGCCTTAAGCGCATGACAATTCACACCAACATCAAAGGGTTACAAGCATGAATATAGACTTCGATAATGGGTGGTTACATAGGCGTAATACACACGTAAGACACAATTGCCCAATACTTGGGACCCCTAAATTAGAATAACCTATAACAGCACTGAAGGCGTTGCAGAGAAAGTGGTGATCTAATGCTCTCTAATGAGCAGAGAAGACCCATCAGTGTCAGGTGCTTCTCTGTTTGATCCTAAGTTTCTGCAATTCTTCTTATCTTGGACTCTGCCAGCTGCTAGAACTTAATTAAGGGAGTTTTCCTAGCTGGCCCCTATGTGTGTGTGTGTGTGGGGGGGCAGCTTATGAACCCACACTGGGGTTTTCTATGGATTCTCTAATTAGTTTCTAACTAGCAAAGCTGGGCCTCTCTATACTCAAGGCCTTTAACATATATGTGCTTGGTGTGACTTTAATCATAGATGCCAACTCTTATATACTGAGTATGGCATATTCATAAGTGCAGATTATATTGTATTGATTACAAAGAATATATTTCAATCAAAAAATAAATTTCTAATACATTTCCCATAGCAAATAATGATTTCAGGCATTACAATAGCACCCACAGATATTTGATCTTCAAGCCTCTTTGTAGGCGTTTCCCTGCTGGGGGGAAGGGGCAGAGAGCTGGCCGGGGTCTCCTCCAGATGTTGCCCTCCCTTTCCTGCCTGCAGTGTTTGTGTTCTGCTTCCCTCCTCCTCCTTGGTTAGGAGCCGCTGCTGGAGCGGCAGGTGCGCCCAGGTATTGCTTGAGTTTGGAAACTCTTTATTTTAAAGCAGTCATGTCCAAAGTCCGGCCCGGGGGCCAATTGCGGCCCCTCGGCCGGTTTAATATGCCCCCCCCAGCCTGTTTTGTAGAGAGAGAAAAGGGGGCTTGTGGGGGCTGCGCTTGTGCTTTGCATCCCTGACCGAGGGGGCGACGCTTGGCTGTCTTAGCTCGATTGGCTGTCTTAGCCGCACCCCCCAAAATGAAGGCCAGCGAGTCTGAAACCCTATAGAGGCCACTTCCTTCTTAGCCAGAGCCCGCGCGTGGAGACGCGGCCTTTGTTGTTCTGATGCATGGAATAGCAGCAGCACCTCCTCCTGAGTGGGTCAAGGGGGATCCTGAGGATGGGTTGGGGGGCACTCGAGGGTGGGAAAGGTGGCAGGGGGGTGGGGAAGGGAAATGCAAGGGAGGTCAGAGGCTGGCCCCAATCTGGGAGAGGAAAGACCCCCCCCCATACACACACACAAACACCGAAAAGCCTGGGAGTGGGGGGGCTGCTCCGTCTGGCTCTCCTCTTTTCTCTCTGCAGAAGTATGGGGTGGGGGGAGATGCAGCCCCTTCCCTGCATTTCAGAGGCCTCGCGAGGGATCCAGATTTGCAGGGTGGGTGGGAGGGAGGAGAGGAGACACTGGATGGGTCTTGAGTGGGGGGATTGTGAGTCAAGGAAAGGCAGGGGGGAGAGGGGGCAGGATTTGGGGGCGGGGAGTGTTTGGAGTCAGACCCCCCCAGCAGGTTCTCTCCAAGGCAAGTGGCTGCTTCGAAAGAAGGGATGGGGTGGGGGAAATAAATGACTCCTGGCATGTATCGTGTTTGGAAATGAGGCGCGTTCAGACGGGGCCGAGTCTGCAGAGGAGACCCGTGTTCATTCCGGAGGTCAAAGCCCCGAGCAGAGAGCAAAGAGGTCAGAAGGAAAGAAGAAGAGTTGGTTTTTATATGCCCACTTTCTCTACCACTTAAGGGTGGCTTACAATTGCCTTCCCCTCCCCACAACAGATACCCTGTGAGGTAGGTAAGGCTAAGAGAGCTGTGACTAGCCCAAGGTCACCCAGCTGGCTTCCTGTGTAGGAGCGGGAGAAACAAATCCAGCTCACCAGATTAGCCTCCACCGCTCATGTGGAGGAGTGGGGGAATCAGACCCGGTTCTCCAGATCAGACCCCACCGCTCCAAACCACCGCTTTTAACCACTACACCATGCTGGCTCTCATGGGGAGAAAAACTCCACATTCCTCCCTGCACGGAAGATGTCAGAGTGTTTGAATCTTGGACTCCATGAGAATGAAAACCAGTTTATTTCCTGGCTCAGATGAGGGAAGGACAGAATACCCCCGGCCAGAGAGGCACATGAGTGGGGGGGACAGGGGGGGAATGGTTCCTGCTCCCTCCCTACAGAAGGAAGGTTGGAGATTTAGAAGCTGGGGGGCGTCCGGTGAGCTGAAAGGGGCTTTGGGGAAAGGAAGGAATGTAGCCATGGTTTGTGTGGTGCAGCCTGTGGTTATGGGCATCATAAGTATGCCGTTTGCAATAAACTTTGCATAAAATAGTTAATTTGCATTTAATTAATTTAATTAAAAATTCACTTCATCAAATCTGGCTCTCTTTGAAAAAAGTTTGGACACCCCTGCTTTAAAGGTAGCCAAACTTCTAGCCAGCAAACGCGGACCGCTTCCTTCCTCCCCTGCGCAAGGCTGCGCTGCTCGCAGGAGAGAGGGGAAACCTTTGCGCATCATTGTCTCTATAGGCGTTTCCCTGCTGGGGGGAAGGGGCGGAGAGCTGGCCGGGGACGCCCCCAGATGTTGCCCTCCCTTTCCTGCCTGCTAGATTTGTGGTCAGTTTCCCTCCTCCTCCTCGGGTAGGAGCGGCTGCTGGAGCGGCAGGTGCGCCCAGGTATTGCTTGGGTTTGCAAACGAAGGTGGGGGGAGGTCGCAAAGCCTGGGGAGACCATTGCTGCCATTTCCCCAAGAAGCGCGGACTCCTTCCTTCCTTCCTTCCCGGCTCCTGGAGAGAGGGTGAGGATGCATCTCAATGGGGTTTTGCAGGCATTGGGTGCGGGGCAGGAGGGGAAGGGGGGGGCTGTTTCCCAGGCCAAGAAGGGGGGCCCGGGCTGTTTCCCAGGCCGAGAGGAACCGGCTGCAAACGTGGGTTGCCCCTTGCTGGATCCGAGTGAGCTCCTTGCAGCAAGTGGGGCGCCACGGGCGAGTCGCGACCCACGCGTGGGTCAAGGCGCCACTGAAGGATTCCTTGCAAATGAAATCGGGGGGGGGGGTGTTTGCCCACCCTCTCCCTCCAGGACCCCTTTCTTGGCAGTGGCAATGCATGGGGAGGGGGTGCCCAACCTCCAGCTGGGGCCTGGAGATCTCCGGGAATTACATCAGATCTCCAGATTGGGTTGACAGATGCTGGTTGAGAAACTCCTCGAGGTTTGGGGGTGGAGGCTCTCCTTCAGCGTGCAGAACTTTATCTAAACAGGTAATGCTGATCTAGACAGAAGAGGGGGGGGGCACGCTCTGCTCCAAGCAGTAAACAGCCCAGAGTCCTGCCATCCTAGAATCATAGAGTTGGAAGGGACCACCATCACTTTACACTTACTCACATTGAATCTCATTTGCCATTTTAATGCCCATTCTTCCAGTATGCAGAGATCCTTCTGGAGCTCTTCACAGTCCGATTTTGTTTTAACCACCCTAAATAATTTAGTGTCATCTGCAAACTTGGCTACTTCACTGTTTAACCCCAACTCCAGGTCATTGATTTACCTGCTTTACATCTGCCAGATCCAGGTTGGGAAACTCCTGGAGGTTTGGGGATGGAGCCTGGGGAGGACAGTGGGGTGCGATGCCATGAAGTCCCCACTCCAAAGCATCCGTTTTCTCCAGGGGAACTGGTCTCTGTAGACTGGAGGTGAGCTTTAGTTCGGGGAGGGAGGTCCCACCTGGAGGCTGGCATCCCTGTAGGTATGGCAGAGGTCAGTTGCCCGGAGGAAGCGAAGCGGGGTCAGCCCGGGTTAGTATAGGGATGGGCGACCTCCAAGGAATACCGGAGTTGTGATGCGGAGGCGGGCAGTGGCAAACCATGTCTGTTGGTCTCTGCCCTGACCTGGATGGCCCAGGCTAGCCCGATCTCATCAGATCTCAGAAGCTAAGCAGGGCTGGCCCTAGTTAGTACTTGGAAGGAAGTCCAGGTTTGCTATGCAGAGGCAGGCCATCTCTGAACGTCTCTTGCCTTGCAAACTCTATGGGGCCGCCGCCGCCGCCACCACATTGCAGAAACAAAGACTTTTACTCTGCTTACTGGCTTTCCCCCCTCAGCATGCAGAACTTAATCTAAACAGGTAATGCTGGTCTAGACAGAAGAGGGGGCACACTCTGAAAAGTCCCTGGCAGGGTCGGCTCCAAGTGGTAAACAAGGCCAGAGTCCTGCCATCCTGAAAGAACAGCAGTTAGCAGGAACCAAGTGGGAGTTTCGGGAACAAAAAGGGAAGTTGACATAAATGGGGAGTTTGGGGAACTGGGGTGGGGTGGGGGAGGCTGTTTCCAGCAAACAGAAGCATCATACGACATGTATTTGTGGCACAAACAGGATGGTCTTTCTGCCATTTTATGCTGGCTTCTGCCCTTTTCTGCTGAATGGATCTAGCTGAAAACCTCCCAGCTGAGCTCATTCACTTTCTTCCGTTGCCCACACCAGTGGATTTTATTCTGAACCTCCGTTGTGTGACGTGTTATGCTGGTATTCTTGGAAAGATACTTTTTACGAGTGTCTCTTTTGCTGAACTGAGGCCTGGGTTCCGTCTTAGAGATGTACCCTGTGTCCATTTATGGAGCCGGGGTGGTGGTTTAGAGCGGCAGACTAGGATCTGGGAGAAGCAGTTTTCAGTCCCCACTCTGCCACGGAAGCTCACTGGGGAGACCTTGGGCCTGTCACTCACACTCAGTCCAGCCTCCTCCACAGACCTTTTGTGAGCATACAAGGGAGAATTACATCAGCCACATTGGGTTCCCAGTAAATGAATGCAGGAGACAAAGGCCAGATCCTGGAAGACAGTCGAATTTGGTAATTATTTTGGTTTATCTTAAGAAGCAAGTCAGTAGTTCCTTTAGTAGCCATGTGTGGATCCTTCCCTGCTTGTTTCCTCTTTCCAAAGGGTTTGAAAAGTCCTCAGGGATTCATCCAGGCTTGGGGTTTGGAGCTGAATCTCAAAAATTCCATGATTGTTACTGCAAAAAATAGTTCCTGTTGATATCTCCCCCCCTTTCTTTATTTCCTTCCTCTTCACAGGCTGAAGAACAGCATCCCGTGTAACGTCCTCTGTGCCAAAATGGAAAGAGCAACCATGAAGCCAGCTCAGGTAAGTGGGGGGTCATTAGGAGAGGCAGGGGGCAGCTTGGGTGTCTCTTGCTGTGTTAAGAGGCTTGGAGGGAGGAGGCCTGATTCTGGTGGCATTACAGATTGTCTGAGGTTTTCGCTAGGGAGGCCGTGAAATCAGCTAATTCCATTGCATGAAATATCTAATCCCTTGTGGGGGAAAGCACCCTACCTTCATGTTAAGAACCACTATTTCTCTGTTTGGGGGGGTTATTTGTGTGACTGATTTCCCCCCTCCCCTTTTGCAGTCCCTGGTTTCGTTTGAGGACGTAGCGGTACATTTTACGCTGGAGGAATGGGCTTTGCTGAATCCTGATCAAAGGGCTCTGTACAAGGATGTCATGCTGGAGAATTATGAGAATGTGACCTCTCTAGGTAAGGATTCTTTCGCCTTCAGTTGGTAGATGCTACATTGCTGTTTATCAGTCTGGTGGTAGAAAATGCCATCGAGTTACAGCTGATTTATGGCGACCCAGTTGGGTTTTCAAGGCAAGAGACTTCCAAAGGCGGTTTGCGATCACCTACCTCTTTGTAGCAACCCTGGACTTCCTTGGTGGTCTCCCATCCAAGTACCAACCAGGGCCGATCCTGCTTAGCTTCTGAGATATGATGAAATTGAGCTTGCCTGGGCATCCAAGTCAGGGTAAGGATGTGGAATTCTGATATGGTTACTCAGCTGGGAAGTTTTTTTATTTCAAAAGACGAAGCTCAGACAAAGTCCTGATGGCAGAAAGGGAGTAACATAGATTGATATGTTTCTGAGTTGTTTATGGTTGTGAATTTTAATTATTTTGTGTTTTTATTTGTAGTTTTCATTATTTTGTGAACTTTTGGGGCAAGTCTCTGAAGATGCAGCATATATATGTGTTATTAATTAATAAATAATAAAACACCTTTAACCCCCACCCTTAAATTCCAAACCCCGTGGCCCTATAGGACCTCCTAAGAACCTCTCAGAATGGTGTGCTGATCTTATTCTATGAGGTGGGAGCTGCTGTTAAAAACTGGTCCATTCCAAGTGGGGTACCTAGAATCATAGAATAGAATCATAGAGTTGGAAGGTACCTCAGGTTCATCTAGTCCAACCCCCTGCATAATGAAGGAAAATCACAACTACCGTTCCCCACTTCCAGTGACCCTTACTCCATGCCCAGAAGATGGCCAAAATGCCCTCCCTCTCATGATCTGCCTAAGGGCATATAATCAGCATTGCTGATAGATGGCTATCTAGCCCATTCTAAAAAAACCTCCATGGAAGGAGAGCTCACCACCTCCCAAGGAAGCCTGTAACACTGAGGAACTGTTCTGTTAGAAAGTTCTTCCTAATGTTTAACATAAGAACATAAGTAAAGCCATGCTGGGTCAGACCATGGCCCGTCAAGTCCAGCTGTTTGTTCACACAGTGGTCAACCAAGTGCCTCTAGGAAGCCCACAAGCAAGACGGCTGCAGCAGAATTATCCTGCCTGTGTTCTACAGCACCTAATACATTTAGTATGCTCCTCTGATCATGGAGAGAATAGGTATGCATCACGACTAGTATCCATTTTAACTAGTAGCCATAAATAACCCTCACGTCCATGAACATGTCCACTCCCCTCTTAAAGCCATCCAAGTTGGCAGCCATCTCCACATCCTGGGGCAGATAGTTCCACAATTTTACTGTAAGTTGTGTGAGAAAATACTTCCTTTCATCAGTTTTTAATTTCTCACTCTCCAGCTTCAGCAGATGACCCCTAGTATTATGAGAGAGGGAGAAAACTTCTCCCTGTCCACTTTTTCCAAACCATGCATAATTTTATAGACCTCTATTATGTCTCCCGTTAACCGTCTTCTTTCCAAGCTAAACAGCCCTAAGCGTCTTAACCGCTCCTCATAGGGCAGTTGCTGTAGTCCCCTAATCATTTTGGTTGCTCTTTTCTGCACCTTCTCAAACTCTGAAATATCCTTTTTTAGGTGTGGTGACCAAAACAGTATTCCAAGTGTGGTCTCACTGTAGATTTGTACAAGGACAGTATGATATCAGCAGTTTTATTCTGTATTCCTCATCTAATGATGGCCAGGATGGGATTTGCCTTTTTTACAGCAGCTGCACACTGGGTTGTCATCTTCATTGAGTGATCCACTACCACAACAAGATCCTTTTCTTGGTCTGTTGCTGCCCGCACAGAGTTTAGACGGAAACTCTTTTAATTTAATTTCAACCCATTGGTTCTGGTCCAACCTTCTGGTCTGACCTTAAACCTCTGGTTGACCTTAAGCAGAGAAACAACGAGGAGACGACTAGAAAACTGTCATTGGTGCACAGGGACATAGGGGAAGGGATGGTCCTTCAGAGATGTAAGTGTTACTTAAGAGAAGGTCATAACCAGGACTGTGAAATGAACTCAGAAACAAGCAGGCAGCTGACATAGCTGCTTTAAAATAGGTGGGTTGTGTTCCCATCATCTAGACTGACAATAACTGGGCTGCTGTCTTCTGAACCAGGTGGAGTTTCCAGCTTGTCTTCAAGGGCAGCCCAATATAGTGTGCATTACAGTAATCCAACCATGTGGTGGCGAGAGCATGGGTTAGCACAGCCACATTGTCTAAGGAGGGGGACAGCTGATGAATGAAATGCATCTGATAGAAAGCATGTTTGGCCACTGGACAGATCTGGCTCTCCCCCAAGGCTGTCAGTTAAAAGCCCACGTCCTTCTCTGCTCATGGTCCCAGGACTGCTTGTCTTTTGGAGGTTACAGATGCTTCCAACCTTCCTCTGATCTTTCAGAAAGCAGGACAACAACTGTGTTTCTTGGAACTCCTAAATATTTTGTTGCCAGAAGTAACTTGGCTATTTGTCTCCTCCAAAGGATTTCCCAAACCTGACTATCTCTCTTACCTGGAAGAAGGTGAAGATCTATTTGCCTTGGATTCAGAGGAAGAGGAGAGATCAGCAGGTAGGTGCTTAGATGGGCCCCTTTGTTACCTTGGAGTAGAGGGATGGGACTGTGGCTCAGTGAAAAAGCCTCTGCTTTGCATGAAGAAGGTCCTAGGTTCATTCCCCACCATCTGCAGTTGCAGAGAACCAGGAAGTAGAAGAAGAAGAGTTGGTTTTTATATGCCAACTTTCCTTTTTAAAAGGAGAATCAAACTGGCTTACAATCTCCTTAAAGATGCCCAAAGGCACATGCCAGGCAAGTCGAAAGAGAGAAACAGTGTGGAGGTGTTTCTATGCTAATGCTAGAAGCCTCCAAGCAAAAATGGGGGAATTAGAGTGCATGGTTTTAAGAGAAAACATAGATATAGTGAGCATTATGGAAACATGGTGGAGGGGAGAGAACCAGTGGGATACAGTCATCCCTGGTTACAAACTGTATAGAAATGGCAGGTAAGGGCATATTGGAGGGGGTGTTGCTATGTATATCAAGGAAGGCATAGAGTCTAATAAGCTAGAGACCATAAAAAGGGCAGACTCATCCACAGAATCCTTATGGGTGACAATTCCGGGCCCCAAAGGAGATTTAGTACTGGGAACATTCTATCGCCTCCCTGACCAAATGGCTCAGGGTGATCTAGAGATGGAGAATGAAATAAGGGAAGCATATAAAGGTAATGAAGTAGTAATAATGGGAGACTTCAACTTCCCTCATATTGATTGGATAATTGTATTCTCCAGTCAAGCCAAAGAGATAAAATTTTTAGACATCCTAAATGACTTTGCCCTCGAACAGTTGGTCATAGACCCAACCAGAGGGGAGGCGATCCTGGATTTAAGACTCTGTGGTGCTGCCAGTGCCTTAGTGTGGGATGTGGATGTAGTTGAGCCAGTTGGCAATAGTGATCACAATGGCATCATATTTAATTTATATGTAAGTGGGAAAGTGACTGGGAAATCTCACACAATTACCTTTGACTTTAAAAGAGGGAACTTCTCTAAAATGAGAAAACTGGTAAAGAGGAAGTTGAAAGGAACAGTTAGGAGGGTTAAATCTCTTGAAAAGGCTTGGGGGTTTCTCAAGTCCACATTACTAGAGGCTCATCTAGCTTGTATACTGCAGGTCAGGAAAGGTAGTAATAAGTCCAAGACGTCACCACCATGGCTAATGGGTAAGGTGAAGGAAGCAATTAGAGAAAAGAAGTCTTCCTTCAGAGACTGGAAGGTTTGCCCAAATGAGGCGAACAGAAGCAAACACAAACTTGCACAAAGGAAATGCAAGCAGATGATTAGAGATGCAAAAAAAGATTTTGAGGGGCATTAAGAAATTCTTTCAGTATATTAGGAGTAGGAAACCAGCTAGGGAAGCGGTTGGACCACTGGATGACAATGGGAGTAAAGGAACTCCAAGGGAGGATAAAGCGATTGCTGAAAAACTAAATGAATTCTTCTCATCTGTCTTCACTGTTGAAGATACAGGACAGATTCCTTCTCCTGAACAGAGATTTTGGAGAGGGGAGAATGAGGAACTGAGGCAAATAGTGGTAACAAGGCAGGAAGTCCTAGATCGTCTAGACAAACTGCAAACTAACAAGTCACAGGGAACAGATGATATTCATCCTAGAGTTCTTCAAGAAGTCAAATGGGAAATTGCTGAACTTCTAACAAAGATATGTAATATGTCCCTTCGATCAGCCTCTGTACCAGAGGACTGGAGAATGGCCAATTTATAAAAATGGTTCCAGGGGGGACCCAGGAAATTACAGGCCAGTTAGCTTAACGTCTGTTTCGGGTAAATTGGTGGAAAGCATTATTAAAGATAGAATTGTCAAGCATATAGAAGGGCAAGGTCTGCTGGGCAAAACCCAACATGGCTTCTGTATGGGTAGGTCCTGTCTCACTAACCTATTAGAGTTTTTTGAAAGCGTCACTAAGCATGTGGACAGGAATGAGCCTGTGGATATTGTGCATTAGGATTTCCAAAAAGCTTTTGACAAAGTCCCCCACCAAAGACTGCTAAGCAAACTTCATAGTCATGGGATAAGAGGACAAGTCCTCTTATGGATTGAGAGCTGGCTGAAAAATAGGAAGCAGGGAGTAGGAATCAATGGTCAGTTCTTTAATGGCGGGATGTGAGCAGTGGGGTGCCTCAGGGATCTGTGTTGGGACCGGTGCTTTTCAACCTGTTCATCAGTGACCTGGAGTTAGGGTGAAACAGTGAAGTAGCCAAGTTTGCAGTTGACACGAAATTATTTAGTGTGGTCAAAACAAAATCGAACTGTGAAGAGCTCCAGAAGGATCTCTACATACTGGAAGAATGGGCATTAAAGTGGCAAATGAGATTCAATGTGAGTAAGTGTAAAGTGATGCATATTGGGGCAAAAAAATCCCAACTTCACATATACACTGATGGGATCTGTGCTGGCAGCGACAGACCAAGAAAGGGATCTTGGGGTGGTGGTGGATAGCTCAGTGAAGATGTCAACCCAGTGTGCGGCTGCTGTAAAAAAGGGAAATTCCATGCTGGCCATGATTAGACAAGGAATAGAGAATAAAACTGCTGCTATCATACTGCCCTTGTACAAATCTATGGTGAGACCACACTTGGAATACTGTGTACAGTTCTGGTCACCGCACCTAAAAAAGGATATTACAGAGCTTGAGAAGGTGCAGAAAAAAGCAACCAAAATGATTAGGGGACTAGAGCAACTCTCCTATGAGGAGCGGTTAAGACGCTTAGGGCTGTTTAGCTTGGAAAGAAGACGGCTAAGGGGAGACATGATAGAGGTCTATAAAATTATGCATGGTTTGGAGAGAGTGGACAGGGAGAAGTTTTTTTCCCTCTCCCATAATACTAGAACACGGGGTCATCTGCTAAAGCTGGAGGGTGAGAGATTCAAAACTGATAAAAGGAAGTATTTTTTAACACAACACATAGTTAATTTGTGGAACTCCCTGCCCCAGGATGTGGTGATGGCTGCCAGTTTGGAGGGCTTTAAGAGGGGAGTGGACATGTTCATGGAGGAAAGGGGTGTTCATGGCTATTAGTTAGAATGGATACTAGTCATGCTGCATACCTATTCTCTCTAGTATCAGAGGAGCATGCCTATTATTTTGGGTGCAGTGGAACACAGGCAGGATGGTGCTGCTGCAGTCGTCTTGTTTGTGGCTTTCTAGAGGCACTTGGTTGGCCACTGTGTGAACAGACTGCTGTACTTGATGGGCCTTGTTCTGATCCAGCAGGGCCTTTCTTATGTTCTTCTTCTCCCCACAACAGACACCTTGTGAGGTAGGTGGGGCTGAGGGAGTGCAGAGAGTAATGTGACTAGCCCAAGGTCACCCACCTGGCTTCATGTGGAGGAGCGGGGAAACCAACTGGGTTCACCAGATTAGAGTGCGCCGCTCATGTGGAGGAATGAGGAAACAAACCCTGTTCTCCAGATTAGAGTCCACCACTCTTAACTATTACATGCTGATATAGTGGTTAAAAGCGGCAGAGTCTAATCTGGAGAACTGGGTTTGATTCCCCACTCCTCCAAATGAAGTGTGCTGGGTGATGTTGGGCTAGTCACAGTACTTTCCCAACTCTTTCAGCCCCACCTACCTCACAAGATGCCGGTTGTGGGAAGAAGGGATTGTGATCATAAGCCGCTTTGAGGCTCCTTACAGTAGGAAAAAACTCTTCTTCTGTTACATCAGTAACTTTAGTGTATGTGGGTAAAGTGCCATCAAGTCATAGCCGACTTACAGTGACCCCATAGGGTTTTCAAGGCATTAGATGCTCAGAGGTGGTTTATCATAGCCGGTGGCGCAGAGTGTTAAGCTTCAGTACTGCAGTCAAAAGCTCTGCTCACGACCTGAGTTCGATCCCAATGGAAGTTGGTTTCAGGTAGCTCAAGGTTGACTCAGCCTTCAATCCTTCCGAGGTCAGTGAAATGAGTACCCAGCTTGCTGGGGGTAAAGGGAAGATGACTGGGGAAGGCACTGGCAAACCACCCCGCAAACAAAGTCTGCCTATAAAACGTCGGGATGTGACGTCTCCCCATGGGTCAGGAATGACCTGGTGCTTGCACAGGGGACCTTTACCTTTTTTTTTACCTCTGTATAGTGACCCTGGTATTCCTTGGTGGTCTCCCATCCAAGAACTAACCAGGGCTGACCCTACTTAGCTTCTTAGATCTGATTAAATGGGCCGGGGGGTGGGGGTGGAGAAGGGCTATTGATTGCTAATTTAAGAAAAAAACTTGGAAAAGCCTTGAAAAAAGAAGAGGGAGGGAAATAGCTGGCCTAGAGACTGGGGTAGGAAAGGCGTGGGGAACCCCTCCATGTGGAAGTCCCATTGCATCAGAAAAAGGGAAACAATTGAACACTCATCACTGCATGGGAAACACCTGGGTCAGAATGAGGAATGGCCAGAGAGCATTCCCTTGATGCAAGGGAGATAGGCCAGTAGAGAGAGATTATGATGGGAACCCCCCCCCCCACAGTAGTCTTTGGTAGCAAAAATACAAGCAGGATGTTAGAGAATAACCCCCATGCACTAAAGAAGAGGGCTTTGGTCTAGTGAAGCTTATGCTAAAGAAGACTGTGGTATTCTGGAATACTAGGCCTTGTCAGGAAGATGGTGCTCCAAAGGATGCACGTAGAATAGATCCACTCTTTGGTGCTTGCTGGCAAAGAACCCCACTAATGGTTCCTCTGTGGCACTGTCTCTTGCAACAAACCTCCACCATGTTGAGCTTTGGCCAGGCAACGCATTCATAACTGTTCATCTACTCTTTGAACTTGAGTCTTCTTTTCATTCTGAAGCGAGCTTTCCCCAATCCAGCTGCTGTTTTTTCCGATGCTGGCCATTCCAAGATGCCTACCATTATCAGGCCAAGAGGGAAATTGAAACAGACTGAGAGACAATGTTTATATTTATTCTGAAAAAGCACTAATTTTTTGGCCACTGAATAATGGAGGCATTCTTCCATCGCACTCCTAACCAATATTCTGATTCTCTGTCTCTATTGTAGCAGGTGACTGGGATGATGTAGAATATTACAGGGATCTCTCTTGCGTGTCACTGGAAACAACTATTCATGGAACAGAGGAGGAGGCCTTTGGGGCTCAAGAGGAATCAAAGAGGAAGAGGGTGAGAGATAAATCCATAACTGGGCAGAGAGGTGAGATCCATCAAATGCGAATCATACAAGAGCATCCCGAAGGAAAGAGAGGGAATAATTGCTCTTTGGCTGAGAAAACATTCCAGTGTGAATCCACCCTTCATCCCCCTTGCAAAATCCAAGGAGGAGAGAAAGCATTCAAGTGCTGGGAGTGTGGAAAGAACTTTGCTAACAGTCTCAGCCTTAAGGTGCATCAGAAATCCCACGTAGCAGAGAAGCTCTATAAATGCTCAGACTGTAGCAACAGTTTTTCTAACCAGTTGAGTCTTACTGAGCATCAGCAAATTCACACAGGGGAGAAGCCACTTGAACCACTGGAATGTGGAAAGCATTCCAGTTACAGGGAAAAGCTTGCCAAATATCAATTCATTCACTCAACCCAGAAACTATATAAAACTGAGGAAGAAGGAAAGTGCTTCAGACAGCACAAGCAACTTGCATCACAACCAAGCAGCTGCACAGGGAAAAAACCATATAAATGTACGGAATGTGGAAAGGACTTCAGATGCAGCAGTTCACTGTCTCTACATAAACGAATCCATTCAGAAGAGAGACCATACCAATGCTCAGACTGCAGCTGGAGTTTTTCTGATCGATCAACGTATGTTAGACACCTGAGAATCCACACAGGGGAAAAACCATATAAATGTTTAGACTGCAAAAAGACCTTCCATTTGATTTCACATCTCAGCATACACCGAAGAACCCACAGAGGGACTAAACCACACAAGTGCCTGGAGTGTGGGGAAAGTTTCACTACTGGTGTGGGCCTTATTTCACATCACAGAATCCACACAGGAGAGAAACCATATAAATGCCTGGAGTGCGGAAAGAGTTTTAGACACAGCAATGGCCTTGCTTCCCATCGAAGACTCCACTCAGGGGAGAAACCATATAAATGCCTGGAGTGTGGAAAGAGCTTTACTCAGAGATGTAGCTTAACCTTTCATCAAAGAATCCACACGGGGGAGAAACCATATAAGTGCTTGGAATGTGGGAAAAGTTTCAATCATAATTCACACTTTGCTTCACATCGAAGGATCCACACAGGTGAGAAACCGTATAAATGTGCCGAGTGTGGAAAGGGCTTCAGCCAGAGCTCACATCGCAATATACATCAAAAACGGCATAAAGAGGAGAAACCATATGAATGCTCGGAGTGTGGAAGGAGCTTCACATTGAGCGAGTACTTAACCAACCATCAGAGAATACACACTGAGGAGAAGCCACACAAATGCTCAGAGTGTGGAAGGACCTTCAGACACAGCATGAGTCTAAAGGCACATGAAAGAATCCACACAGGAGAGAAGCCATATAAATGCCTAGAGTGTGGAAAGAGCTTCAGGCAGGCCTCACACCTTAGTCAACACCGAAGAATTCACACAGGGGAGAAGCCTTATACCTGCTTGGAATGTGGGAAGAGCTTCCGTGTGAGTTCAGGCCTTGCAAGTCATCAAAGAACCCATACAGGAGAGAAACCTTATCAGTGCTTGGAGTGTCAAAAATGTTTCCATTGTCATAAAAGTCTTGTTGCACATCGAAAAGTCCACACTGGGGAGAAACCAGTGAATCTAAGGCCTCATGTCCAGACTAAATCTTACAATAAGTCGAACATTGTTTGAAACAAGTATTCTTGGGAAAAGGACATTCAGTGTTCATAAGTGTCTACATCACACCTTCACAGGAGATGAATTAAATAGTTCTAATAATTACGTAAGGTTCACATAGTTGGACATATATCTTTATATAATCCCACACCCTAAATCCCCTGAATTTCTCAGATCTGGGTTGTGGTGAGATCGTGCTTTGACGAGAATCTTAGAAATCGTATTATGTAAAAAAATTAAGATATTGTAAAAGAATAACATATGCTTTTTATTTTTTTAATTTCATTGACATATCCTAATATTTTTGTAACATTGTGTTTGAAAATTGATCATTTAAAAAGTGATCAGACTGCTTTTAAATAAAAACAACAACCTTAAAGCATTGAGTGATCTTTGGCTGGGATACAAGGACCTGCCTTCAGTCAGAGGGCTAATCACCTGTAAGAGATTAGCTACTGGAGAGACTATAAACAGAACTATGTTCTGACCTGGATTGCCCAGGCTAACCTGCTCTCATCAGATCTTGGAAGCTAAACAGGGTCGGCTCTGGTTAGTGCTCGCTGGATGGGAGGCCATCATTGCTACACAGAGGCAGAACCACCTCTTAATGTCACTTGCCTTGAAAACCTGTCACCATAAATTGGCTGCAATTGGACAGCACTTTAGTGCTTTGGTGGTTAATGCATTGCTTTGGATTGGATCAGACAAAGAGACTCTTGGTTTCCACATGCCTATTTGGAAAGTAATGCTTTCTCCATGGGTGGGATAATGCTCTGTTACAGCGCAGCTAAACATATGCACTCCAAGATCAGTTGCAATTCAGGAGGAGCACAGCCTGGAGGTAGAAGATGTAATTTTCCCTTTACGAACAAGGATGGTGCCAAAGAAGGGACAGCATCTCTCACTCCCTACCTTACTGAAATGTTCTCTCTTGGGATCAGATAGATGAGTGAGGTACTGGTAAAGATAACGTGAGAGCATCTTTGGGGGTTTGTGTTGCAACACAATGCCATGAATAGTGGGAGTGGGGCAAAGGTATATAGATCTGAGATTTGCCTCTCTCGAGGTGCTCTGGGGACAGTCCTCCACAGCAGAGAGGGCTTCCTCTGGTGCTAGGGGCTTCTAGCCAGCATGGTGTCATAGTTAAGAGCAGCAGACACTAATCTGGTTAACCAGGTTTGTTTCCCCACTCCTACACATGAAGCCTGCTGAATGACCTTGGGTCAGTCACAGTTCTCTTTGAACTCTCTCAGGCCAACCTTCCTCACAAGGTGTCTGTTGTGGGGAGAGGAAAGTAAGGAGGTTGTAAGCCAGTTTGAGACTCCTTAAAAGTACAGAAAAGTGGGGTATGAAAACCAACTCTTCTTCCGTTTGCACAATTCCAATGTTTTTCAAGGAGCCACAAGACACCAAACACCAGAAGAATGCACCTCACAGCAGAGGACTGCCTCAGCCACACCCAAAGAAAAGGTACAGGATCTGAGCCACTATTCAAAACCTCCTAATTTTATAGTACTTTAGCAGACCATTCCCACGCAGTGGTTATATGATGGTGATGGAAAGTGCCATCTAGTCACAGCTGACTTGTGGTGACCCTGGAGGGTTTTCAAGGCAAGAAACATTTGGAGGTGGTTTGCCATTGCCTGTCTCCATGTGAGAACTGACTGGCCCAATATGTGGAGGTGGGTAATCGAACCCAGTTCTCCAGATTAGAGTCCACTGCTCTTAACCATTACACCAGCTGGCTCACAGAAAAATTCAAATTCTGCAGTTTATTTATTTATCTGCCGTCAAGTCGTAGCTGACTCATGGTGACCCCGTGGGGTTTTCAAGACGAGATTTTCAGAGGCGGTTTGCCATTGCTTGCCTCCATGTCACACCCCTGAAATTCCTTCGAGGTCACCCATCCAAATGCTTGCCAGGGCCAAGGCTGAGTGTGTGTGACCGGCCCTAGGTTCCCCAGCAGGTTTTCATAGCAGAGTGGGGATTTGAACCTGGGTTTCACTGATCCTAGTCCGACATCATAACCACTATGCCACACTGGCACAAATGGTTATATAGATCTTAGAAAACAATTTAAAATGTATTTTCCCTTTAAGGACTCAGCTGTTCTCAGCTGATACATCCATTACACAGCTGTAATGGATGTATCCTTAAAATACAAGACATTCCTCAGCATCACCTGATTCCGATCCCTCTGCTCCATTTTTCATCCGTTCTTTAGTAGTATTTTCCACCACCTATATGCCATGCTTGGGGGTTGAAGGTAGGAATCATACCAACACAATGGTATTCTGTCACACTAGGATTTTTTTTATTAGTTATATTTTTTATTATTATTTAATAATAGAAACAGAGAAATAATATTGAAAACAGAAAATATAATACAAAAAAAAGATACAGAATAACATACAAATGTCAAATACCAATAACCTAACGGAGTTTCCTGCAAAATTTGCTTTTAACCTAAAATATTAAACTTACTTTCATACATTCTTTTATTCTAACCTTTGCATAACTTAGCATTGTTCTCTGCATGTTTTAAGTTTTATATTTTTTTAAAAATGATACCTTATATATTCTGTCTTTCTATGTTTAATCCTATATATTAATAAATTCTAAATATTTCAACTTTATGGAATCTTATTCAAGATATTGTAAACAAAAACATTTAGATTTGATTAGTCATGTAATTATAACTCAATCAATTTGATTATCTCATAATTATACTGGTTAACATCTAACCTCTACATAAAACATTATTCTTGATTAAGTGTATTCTTATTTACTCTGAGATTTTGACATACAAAATCATATTATCACAATACTGATGCACCCTCACACCAGATTTTGAGAAGTATATAAGAAATATAATTTCGATTTGTCTTTAAATCCTTTGCTTGGCCTTGGGCATTCTGTCCTGGAGGGAAATTCCTTCCTGACCTCAAATTGGTGATCTACATTAATTTGGCCATGTAATAAAGGACCAGGAGAGCTGAGTTCTGACTCATCTGCCTAAATTCAAAGAATCAGCATTGCTCTCAGATGGCCATCTAGCCTCTGCTTTAAAACCTCCAAAGAAGGACAGCCCACCACCTCCCAAGGAAGCCTGAGAAACAAGTTAGTTTTCCCAAGCCAAAGTCTATCTTGCTTCAAGGTGGATTCCATCTCAGCCTAGACATTTCCAATCTCTTGAGACAGAATTACCATGTTGCCTGGGCAACATTAGCAGGCTCCAGATTAAAACATCTGTGGGTGCTATGGTACCCATGAAGACCATGTTGGAGGACATCAGGAACTGTCTTTGTGCGGCGGTTAGAGCGTTTCCAGCTGGGAGGTCTTGGGAAAGTCACTCTCAGCCTAGCCTACCCCGCCGGATTGTTGTTGTGACGGTAAAATGGGGTACAGGAGAACATTGTGAGCTGCTCTGATCCACAGTGGGGGAAGGGCAGCACAAACAGGAAGGTGGAAAATATCTCCTCTTCTACAAAACAAGAAGGGGGTTAAAGAATCAGCCTGAATTGGCACAGTGCTGCCTAGTGCTCAGAGTGTCAGTCTAGATTCTTGGGGACCCGTATTCAGACCACACCTCTGCATGGCGGCTTGCTGGGCGACCTTATTCCGGTCGCATGTTCCCAGCATGACCTACCTCGCAGGGTTGTTGTGACCTTCAAACAGAGCAGAGGAGAATAACAAACCTCTTGAGGTTCCCATTGGCAAGAAAGGCAGGGCATGACATTTATTATACATTAGACATCAGACATTTATTATTATTTAGACATTAGACATTAGACAATGACATTAGACATTTATCTAATGTCGGCTACCATTTACACAAAAAAAGTCACTCGCTCTAGCTTTTGCTTTATCCGTGCTGCTGCAACTCTTTTGGCAGGAGACTGAACTGCTCAGATAGTTTGCACCCGGTGTAGACTGCGCTAGCATCCGTGCATGGTGTGTTTTGCATTAATCTATCGATCACATTTGGAAGGGTGGGGAGCATCCCCAGGTTTATTAGAAAAGTACTTCATGCTGATATACCATTAAAGCAATACATTGATATCTCAATTACCAATCCCCCTCCCCCAAAGTCAACCCCCTTCCTGGTGGAGGAGGAAGGCTGGCCACCAGGAGAGAATTATTCTGATGCGGGCAGGGCTGGGAAGATGTAGGGTTACCGACCCGTATGGAAGCCGTCCCCAAAAGTCTCTTTAAGAGGCAGAAATGCCCCGACCTGGTTAGCCCGATCTCATCAGATCTCGGAAAGGAAGCAAGGCCGGCTCTGGCTAGTATTTGGGTGGGATGCCATGGGATCGTTTTCAGAGCCGGATCCACCCCAGGGGATTTGGGGGTGGGGTGGGGCGCCTGCTAGGGTTGCCAGCTCCGGGTTGGGAAATTCCTGGAGATTAGGTGGTGGTGGTGGGGGTGTGCAGTCTGGGCATGGCAGGGTTTGCGGGGGGGGGGGAGAGACTTTAAGAGGTGATAATGTAAGGGAGACCACTTTCCAATGCGCCCACTTTCTCCAGGGGAAATGATCTTTGTCGCCTGGGGAAAAGTTGCAATCCTAGGAGATCTGCAGCCGCCACCGGGAGGTTGGCAACCCTGCGAGGAAACCGGCCCCCTGCGCAAGGCTGGGCTCCTTTCAGGAGGGAGCGGAAACCTTTGCGCATCATTGTCTCTATAGGCGTTTCCCTGCTGGGGGGAAGGGGCGGAGAGCCGGCCGGGGACGCCCCCCAGATGTTGCCCTCCCTTTCCTGCCTGCAGTGTTCGTGTCCTGCTTCCCGCCTCCTCCTTGGGTAGGAGCGGCTGCTGGAGCGGCAGGTGCGCCCAGGTATTGCTTGAGGTTGGAAACGAAGGGGTGGGGGCGTGGGGGACCTTCTGCATGCCAAGCAGATGCTCTGCCACTGAGTTACGGCCCTTCCCCCGGTGGAGATGGGGAGAACAATGTTGCCAGCTGCTTTGAGAGAAGGGGAGGATAAATATCTAAATCAATAGAAGGAGGCTCTTAAAATTCTGGGGCTCAATAGATAATACTGCAAAGGATGGTTATATAACATATATATATATATATAATACTGCATTATATATATATATATATATATATATATATATATATATATATATATAAATACTGCAAAGGATGGTTATATAACATATATATAATACTGCATTATATATATATATATATAAAATACTGCAAAGGATGGTTATATAACATATATATAATACTGCATTATATATATATATATATAAAATACTGCAAAGGATGGTTATATAACATATATATATATAATACTGCATTATATATATATATAAAATACTGCAAAGGATGGTTATATAACATATATATATATATATATATATATATAATACTGCATTATATATATATAAAATACTGCAAAGGATGGTTATATAACATATATATATATAATACTGCAAAGGATGTGTGTGTGTGTGTGTGTGTATATATATATATATATATCAAAACCTGGGGAGACCATTCCTGCCATTTCCCCAAGAAGCGCGGACTCCTTCCTTCCTTCCCGGCTCCTGGAGAGCCGGTGAGGATGCATCTCAATGGGGTTTTGCAGGCATTGGATGCGGGGCAGGAGGGGAAGGGGGGGCTGGCCGGCGAAGGGCCCGGGCTGTTTCCCAGGCCGAGAGGAACCGGCTGCAAATGTCAGCTGCCCCTTCCTGGATCCGAGTGAGCACCTTGCAGCAAATGGGGCGCCACAGGCGAGTTGTGACCCACGCGTGGGAAGGCGCCACTGCTGCTTGAAGGATTCCTTGCAAATGAAATGGGGGGGGGGTTTCCCCACCCTCTCCCTCCAGAACCCCTTTCTTGGCAGTGGCAATGAATGGGGAGGGGGTGCCCAACCTCCAGCTGGGGCCTGGAGATCTCCGGGAATTACATCTGAACTCCAGATAGGGTTGCCAGATCCAGGTTAGGAAACTCCTGGAGATTTGGGGGTGGAGCCTGGGGAGCACAGGGGCCTCAGTGGGGTACAATGCCATAGAGGCCACACCCCAAAACATCCATTTTCTCCAGGGGAACTGATCTAAACTAATTCTGGGAGATCCCCAGGTCCCACCTGGAGGCTGGCATCCCTGTATGACAGAGGTTAGTTACCTGGTGGATAAGGGCAGCTGAGGTTCTGAAACAAAAAGGGAAGTTGGTAACTGGTCAAACCATCTCCCACATGAGGAGTTTGGGGAACTGGGGTTGGGGGGAGGCTGTTTCCATCCAATACAAGCATCACACAACATGTATTAGTGGCCCAAACAGGATGGTTTTTGTGCCGTTTTATGCTGGGTTCTCCCCTTTTCTGCTGAGTGGATCTTGCTGGAAACCTCCCAGCTGAGCGAATTCGCTTTCTCCTGTTGCCCACACCAGTGGATTTGATTCTGAACCTCGGATGTGTGACATGTTACGTTGGTATTCTTGAAATGACACTTTTTACGAGAGTCTCTTTTGCTGAACTAAGGCCTGGGTTCCGTCTTAGAGATGTACCCTGTGTCCATTTATGGGTGGTGGTTTAGAGTGGCAGACTAGGATCTGGGAGAAGCAGTTTTCAATCCCCACTCTGCCACGGAAGCTCACTGGGGAGACCTTGGGCCTGTCACTCACACTCAGTCTAGCCCCCTCCACAGACCTTTTGTGAGCATACAATGGAGAATTACATCAGCCACATTGGGTTCCCATTGGGGTGAAAGGTGGGGTATACGTGAAGTACATGAGTAAATGAATGCAGGAGACAAAGGCCAGGACCTAGAAGACTGTCGAATTTGGTAATTATTTTGGTTTATCTTAAGAAGCAAGTCAGTAGTTCCTTTAGTAGCCATATGTAGATCCTTCCCTGCTTGTTTCCTCTCTCCAAAAGGTTTGAAAAGTCCTCAGGGATTCATCCAGGCTTGGGGTTTGGAACTGAATCTCAAACATTCCATGATTGTTAATGCAAAAAATAGTTCCTGTTGATATCTCCCCCCCCCCCCCTTCCTTTATTTCCTTTTTCTTCACAGGCTGAAGAACAGCATCCCATGTAACGTCCTCTGTGCCAAAATGAAAAGAGCAACCATGAAGCCAGCTCAGGTAAGTGGGGGGTCATAAGGAGGAGAGGCAGGGGGCAGCTTGGATGTCTCTTGCTGTGTTAAGAGGCTTGGAGGGAGGAGGCCTGATTCTGGCATTACAGATTGTCTGAGGTATTCGCTAGGGAGGACGCGAAATCCACTGATTCCATTGCATGAAGCTTCTAATCCCTTGGGGGGGGGGAAAGCCCCCACCTTCATGTTATGAACAACTATTTGTATGTTTGGAGGGTTATTTGTGTGACTGATTTCCCCCCTCCCCTTTTGCAGTCCCTGGTTTCGTTTGAGGACGTAGTGGTACATTTTACAGTGGAGGAATGGGCTTTGCTGAATCTGGACCAAAGGGCTCTGTACAAGGATGTCATGCTGGAGAATTACGAAAACGTGACCTCTCTAGGTAAGGATCCTTTCGCCTTCAGTTGGTGGATGCTACATTGCTGTTTATCACACCAGTGGTGGAAAGTGCTATCAAACCACAGCTGATTTATGGCAACCCAGTAGGATTTTCAAGGCAAGAGGCTTCCAGAGGAGGTTTGCAATTGCCTGCCTCTGTGTAGCAACCCTGGACTTCCTTGGTGGTCTCCCATCCAAGTTCCAACCATGGTTGACCCTGCTTAACTTCTGAGGTATGATGAGACTGGGCTTGCCTGGGCCATCCAAGTCGGGGTACGGTTGTGGAATTCTGATATGGTTACTCAGCTGGGAGGGTTTTTTTTATCCCAAAAGACCAAGCTCAGACAAAGTCCTGATTGCAGAAATGGCATAACATAGATCGATATGTTTCTGGGTTGTTTATGGTTGTGAATTTTAATTATTTTGTGTTTTAATTATTTTGTGAACTTTTTGGGCAAGTCTCTGAAGAAGCAGGATATAAATGTTTTAATTATAAATACTAAAACCGCATTAACCACCATCCTTAAATTCCAAACCTCATGGCCTTATAGGACCTCCAAGAACCTCTCAGAGTGGTGTGCTGATCCCATTCTTTGAGGTTGGAGCTGCTGTTAAAAACTGGCCCATTCCGAGTGGGCTACCTTAAGCGGAGAAACAACAAGGAGATGGGTAGAAAACTGTAATTGGTGCACAGGGAGGTAGGGGAAGAGAGGGTCCTTCAGAGATGTGAGTTTTAGTTAATGGAAGGTCATAACCAGGTCTGTGAAATGAACTCAGAAACAAGCAGACAGCTGAAATAGATGGGATGTGTTCCCATCATCTAGACTCTGACAATAACTGGGCTGCTGCCTTCTGAACCAGCTGGAGTTTCCAGGATGTCTTCAAGAGCAGCCCTATTTAGAGTGCATTACAGTAATCCAACCGGGAGGTGGTGAGAGCATGGGTTAGCACAGCCACATTGTCTATGGAGGGGGAGAGCTGGTAAACATAGTGCATCTGATAGGAAGTACACTTGGCCACTGGACAGGTGTGGCTCTCCTCCAGGGAGAGCCATCCTTAGGCAGGACTGCTTGTCTGTTAGAGGTTACAAATGCTTCCATCCTTCTCTGATTTTCCAAGAAGCAGGACAGCAACTGAGTTTCTTCGGAAAGCCTAAATACTTTGTTGCTAAAAGCAGCTGGACTATTTTTTCCTCCAAAGGATTTCCCAAACCTGACTATCTATCTTACCTGGAAGAAGGTGAAGATCCATTTGCCTTGGATTCAGAGGAAGAGGAGAGATCAGCAGGTAGGTGCTTAGGTGTAGGGTGGGTCCCTGTGTTGCCTCGGAGTAGAGGGTGGGACTGTGGCTCAGTGAAAAATCCTGTTTTGCATGAAGAAGGTCCCAGGTTCATTCCCCACCATCTCCAGTTAAAGAGGATCAGGAAGGAGAAAAGTGGAAGAGTGGGGAAACAAACCCGGTTCACCAGATTAGAGTCCACTGCTCATAACCACTACGTTACACCGGGTCTCTATTTTTCAGCTTCATGGGACTGCATCCAAAGAAAAGTTTAAGGTCTTACCGTGCAGACCCAACAGTGGGAGCTGTGGGAGATATAGGCAGGGTGATCTCTACCTACAGATATCTGTTTTAGTGCACCTTCTGAGATCTACCTGGCTTTTCTCTGATTTTTCCAAACCTTGCTTTCTCAGTATAGCCAGGATGGGTATATGACCTTGGGCTAGCCAATCATAGGTGCTTTGAGACTCCTTAAGGTAGTGAAAAACTCTTCTTCTTCTGTTACATCAGTATGTTGATTGTCTGTATGTAAAGTGCTGTCAAGTCATAGCAGACTTATGGCAACCCCCCAGGGTTTTCAAGACAACAGATGCTCAGAGGTGGTTAGTCATAGCCTACCTCTGCATAGTGACCCTGGTATTCCTTGGTGTTCTCCCATCCAAGAACTAACCAGGGCTGACCCTACTTAGCTTCCTAGGTGTGATGAAATGGGCTGGGGGAGGGGGGGACCTCCTGAGCCATTCACTTCAGGGCATATGTTGATTACTATTTTAAAAAAACTTGTAAAAGCCTTGAAAAAAGTGAAGGGAGGGCATCTTGGCCATCTTCTGGTCACTAGGTGTGTGTGTGTGGGAGATGTTGTGAATTTCCTGCATTGTGCAGGGGGTTGGATTTGATGACTCTGGTAGGTCCCTTCCAAGTCTATGATTCTATGAAATGGCTGGCATAGAGACTGGGGCAGGGAAGGTGTGGGGAACCCTTCCATTGCATCAGAAACAGAGAAACCACTGAACATCCATCACCGTGTGGGAAACACCTGGGTCAGAATGAGGAGTGGCCAGAGAGCTTTTCCTTAATGCAAGGGAGATAGTCCAGTGGAGAGACATTAACATGGGATAACCCCCACTAGTCTTTGGTAGGAAAAAAAACAAGCAGGAGGTTGTTAGAGGATCCCCCCTCATGCATCTAAGAAAGAGGTTGTTGGTCTAGTGAAGCTTATGCTAAAGGAGACTGTGGTATTCTGGAATACTAGGCCTTGTCAGGAAGATGCTGCTCCAAAGGATGCAGGTAGAATAGATTCGCTCTTTGGTGCTTGCTAGCAATGGACCCCACTGGTGGCTCCTCTGTGGCACTGTCTCTTGCAACAAACTTCCACCACGTTGAGGTTTGGCCAGGCAACGCTTTCATAACTGTCCATCTACTCTTTCAACTCTGGTCTTCTTTTCATTCTGAAGCAGGCTTTCCCTGCTGCTGTTTTTTCCTACATGGCCATTCCAAGTTGCCTAGCATTATCCGGTCAGAAGGGAGATTGAAACAGAGTGAGATACGATGTTTATATTTATTCTGAACAAGTGCTAACCTATTGGGCCACTGAATAAAGGAGGCATTCTTCCACTGCACTCCTAACTAAGATTCTGATTTTCTCTCTATTCCAGCAGGTGATTGGGATCATGTTGAATATTACAGGGAGCTCTCTGGGATGTCACTGGAAACAACCATCCATGGAACAGAGGAAGAGGCCTTTGGGGCTCAAGAGGAATCAAGGAGGAAGAGGGGGAGAGATGAATCCGTAGTTGGACAGAGTGGTGAGATCCATGAAATACCAATCGAACAAGAGCGTCATAAAGGAAAGAGAGGGAATAATTGCTCTTTGGCTGAGGAAACATTCCACTGTGAATCCATCCTTCATCCCCCTTGCAAAAGCCAAGGAGGAGAGAAAGCATTCAAGTGCTGGGAGTGTGGAAAGAACTTTGCTAACAGTCTCAGCCTTAAGGTGCATCAGAGATCCCACATAGCAGAGAAGCTCTATAAATGCTCAGGCTGTAGCAACAGTTTTTCTAACCAGTTGAGTCTTACTGAGCATCAGCAAATTCACACAGGGGAGAAGCCACTTGAACCACTGGAATGTGGAAAGCATTCCAGTTACAGGGAAAAGCTTGCCAAATATCAATTCATTCACTCAACCCAGAAACCATATAACGTTGAGGAAGAAGGAAAGTGCTTCAGACAGCACAAGCAACTTCCATCACAACCAAGCAACTGCACAGGGGAAAAGCCATATAAATGTATGGAATGTGGAAAGGACTTCAGATGCCGCAGTTCACTGACTCTACATGGAATAATCCATTCAGGAAAGAGACCATACCAATGCTCAGACTGCAGCAGGAGTTTTTCTGATAAATCAACATTCATTAAACACCTAAAAAACCACACAGGGGAAAAACCATATAAAAGTTTAGACTGCAAAAAGAGCTTCCGTTTGAGTTCAGTGCTCCAGGCACACCAAAGGCAACCATACAAGTGCCTGGAGTGTGGGGAAAGTTTCACTAGTGGTGGGGGCTTTATTTCCCATCACAGAATTCACACAGGAGAGAAACCGTATAAATGCCTGGAGTGCGGAAAGAGTTTTAGAAACCGCGGTGGCCTTTCTTCTCATCAGAGAATCCACACAGGGGAAAAAAGATACAAATGCTCAGTGTGTGATAAGAGCTTCCGATGGAGCACAGTTCTCTCTTGTCATCAAAGAATCCACACAGGAGAGAAACCGTATAAATGCCTGAAGTGCGGAAAGAGTTTTAGTTACAGCACTGGCCTTGCTTCTCATCAGAGAATCCACACAGAGGAAAAAAGATACAAATGCTCAGTGTGTGAGAAGAGCTTCCGATGGAGCACATCTTTCACTTCCCATCAAAGAATGCACACACAGGAGAAACCATATAAATGTGCTGAGTGTAGAAAGTGCTTCAGCCAGAGATCACATCTCAATACACATCAAAGGATCCACACAGGGGAGAAACCATATGTATGCACAGAGTGTGGAAAGAGCTTCACATTGGGCCAGTCCTTAACCAGCCATCACAGAATACACACTGGGGAGAAGCCACACAAGTGCTCAGAGTGTGGAAGGACCTTCAGCCACAGCATGAGTCTAAAGGCACATGAAAGAACCCACACAGGAGAGAAGCCGTATAAATGCCTAGAGTGTGGAAAGAGCTTCAGGCAGGCCTCACACCTTCGTCTACACCGAAGAATTCACACAGGGGAGAAGCCTTATACCTGCTTGGAATGTGGGAAGAGATTCCGTGTGAGGTCAAGCCTTACAAGTCATCAAAGAACCCATATAAGAGGGAAACCCTATCAGTGCTTGGAGTGTCTAAAATGTTTCCGTAATCGTGGATATCTTGTTGTACATCAGAAAGTCCACATTGGGGAGAAATCATATAGTGTGGTGTAGTGGTTAGCCAGCATGGCTAAGAGAGGTGATTTGGAGTGGTGGACTCTGATCTGGAGAACCGGGTTTGATTTCCCACTCCTCCATATGAGCGGTGAAGGCTAATCTGGTGAACTGGGTTGGTTTCCCCACTTCTACACATGAAGCCAGCTGGGTGACCTTGGGCTAGTCACACACTCTCAGCACCACCTATCTTACAGGGTGTCTGTTGTGGGGAAGGGAAGGTGATCATAAGCTGGTTTGATAAGTGGTAGAGAAAGTCGGTATATAAAAACGAACTCTTCTTCTTAATATCCTGAATGTGGAAAGAGCTTCAAACACTGCAGAAGCCTTACTTATAATAAAAGCATTCACCTAAGGAAGAAATCCATATAAAAGACTTGAATGTGTAGAGACCCATGCTAACAGAGTCAATCTTAAGAAACATGTAGTGTCCACTTTGAAGAAACTTTATAAATGTGTGGAGTGTCCCATCAGGGAAAAGCTGCATCTGAGAAATAGCATACCTGGAGTGTGGGGGAAGTTTCAACAGTAATTTAAGATCCACCAAAGAATCAGCACAACAGTTCTCAATAATGTTTAAGTCATGCCATCATTATGTTACCAATGAGAATTAACTTCCAAATAGTTTCTCAAAACAATAAAGATACATCACCTTGAAAAATTACAGTGAAGAATATGAAATTGCTAGATATGACACTTAAGTATAAAAGGCAGGTACAACAGATCAGAATTCTAAAGTGAAGTAGAAATTAGCAATTGGAAGTTTCTAGTTTAAAGAAATAAATTTGAATAGAATAGTTATTTATCTGGTAAAAGCTGAATCAAATGTACATATTAGGAAAAAAGTAGTTGTAGTCAAAGTGAAATTGTTTAACTTTTAAAAATTGCAAACACTGGATCTTTTTGAGTCCAGCAACAACTCAAAAGGCAGGAAGTGCCATTATGGCCCCAAATAATCTAATTCATCAAATTTCTTAAACTGTGTCGCGTTGCCTATGCAATGCACTTATAGCAACTTAAGCCCAAAGTTAATTGAGTTGCAACTCTAGTCTTTGATTTCAGGCCTTCATTTTAGGGCTGCCTTTTTGTTTGCATCTCCTTTTTCTGCTGGTGTTGGAAGAAGTCGCACGTTAACCTGGACGTAGAACTACTCAGCACCATTGTACCAGGTAGGGAATCCAGTGTGGTGAGATTTCTGTTAGAGTCACCAGTTTAAAACTGTTCCCATTTTGGAGAGCAAAGAACACAATTGCATGGTCTCAGTTTTGTTAATGGAATAGGTTCTTGAACAATAGACCTGAGAATTTGCTTTTTATCATTTCAGCAATGTTTTCACTGTTCCACCCTTAAGAAACAGATAGTTGGTGAATAATTGGCCTTATGCCCATACTAAATCTTACAATAAGTAAAACATAGTTTGAAACAATTATTCTTGGAAAAATGACATTCAATGCTCATTCAGAGGAGATGAATTAAATAGTTTTAATAGTTACATGAGATTACAAAATTGGACATACATCCTAAACCCCCTGAATTTCTGAGATCTGGGTTGTGGTGAGATCTTATCTTTTCTGAAAGTGCTTTGATGAGAATCTTGAAATTTATTATTTTAAAAAATTTAAGATAGTATAAGAGTAACATGTATACCTTTTATTTTTTAAGTTCATTAACGTGCAAATACTTTTTTTTATCATTGTGATTGTTTGACATTTGATCATTTAAAAAGTGTTCAGACTGCTTTCAATTTTTTTTAAAAAAAAATCTTAAAACATTGATCTTTGTCTGGGACACAAGGTTTTAAGTTGACACCTAGAATAAATAAACTTTGACCTGTCGTCAATCAGAGGGCTAATTACTTGACAGAGCATAGCTATTAGAGAGAATATAAGCAGAAGTATGTTTTGACCTGGATTGCCCAAGCTAACTTGCTCTCATCAGATCTTGGAAGCTAAGCAGGATTGGCTCTGGTTAGTACTAGGATGGGAGGCCACCAGGGAACTCCAGGGTTGCTACCCAGAGACAAAACACGTCTGAATATCACTTGCTTGAAAACCCTACAGACTCACCATAGGTTGGCTGCAACTTGACAGCACTTTGCTTCAGTGATTAATACATTGCTTCAGATCAGATACACATGAAGCTGCCTTCTACTGAATCAGACCCTTGGTCCATCAAAGTCAGTATTGTCTACTCAGACCGGCAGCGGCTCTCCAGATAAAGAGACTCTTGGTTTCCACATGCGTATTCGGAAAGTAATGTTTTCGCCATGGGTGGGATGATACTCCATTACAGAGCATATAAACATCTGCACTCTGAGATCAGCCACAATTCATGAGGGATACAGACTGGAGGGAGATGTAATTTTTCCTTGACAAATGAGGAGAGTGCCAAAGAAGGGACAGCATCTCTCACTCCCCACCTTCCCTTACACCGTCTTGCCTACCTGATGTTCCCTCCTCTCTCGTCCACTGATTCAGCAAAGTAGGGGCGAGAAACAATTGTCTGTGGAAAGCAAGCTGTATCAGAAAACCATAGGGCTGGAAGGAACCTCCAGAGTCATTTAGTCCAATCCCCTGCACAATGCCGGAAATTGACAATTACCTCCCCCCCCCACACACAGTGACCCCTACTCCATGCCCAGAAGAAGGCTTTATCGTTTCCTTTGTACCCTTCTCCTAGGTGGCCGTTGCACATTTTTCCAGGTTTACACCCTGGCTTGGAGGTCCCATTGGGTGCATTTTTAAAAAATCTGTGGGGGAGGAGGACAAAATACTATGATATATAGGTTAAAAATTGTCCCTTTCGTGACATGCTTTGCAGTGTAATGGACCCAACCCTGCCTAGCATGTTCCTACAATACCAGAGGTTTCCCAGCATTTACCTTCTGCTCATAGGGGGATCCTTGCTGTCATTGTACAGCTGCTTTTATAAATTTCAACCTCTCTGCGAACCAATAGAGGAGTGAGGTCCCGGGTATAGGCAGCTTGAGAGCGTCTTTTGGGGTTTGTGTCCCAACACAACGCCTTGAACACTAGTGGGGTTTGCTGGGTGACCTTGTGCCAGACACATATTCTCAGCATGACCTAACTCGCAGGGTTGGTGTGACATTAAAATGGAGCAGAGGAGAATAACAAGCTTCTTGAGGTTTCCATTGGCAAGAAAGGCAGGGCCTGACATTTATTATAAATCTAATGCTGGCCACCATTCACAAAGAAAGGATGATCGCTCTCGCTGTTGCTTCATCCAGTGCTGCTGCAACTCTTTTGACACTCAGGAGTACTGCTTATACGCAAACGTATGTACTGGTAAGATACTTCTTCACTTTACCTTACTTGTTAGAACTGGTACACTATGTTATGTATGTATATGAAATCAGTGGCAATGTGATTTAATTTTTAGCAACAAGATGTTATCAAGCTAACAGGCTGATGAAGTAGAAAAGGGCAAGAGTCCAGTAGCACCTTAAAGACTAACAAAAATATTTTCTGGTAGGGTATGAGCTTTCGTGAGCCACAGCTCACTTCTTCAGATACCAATGATGAAGTCTACCTGGATGAAACGGTTTAAAGTACTCCCGATGAAGCGTACCTGCTTCTGCTGCTCTAATTGATGTTTTGTTGTCTCCGTTTGGCTGTGCTGATTCCTGTCATTTTAATTGATGTGATGTTACCTCTACTCGGTTGTACCAATTGTCTTTCTGTTGTTGATACTGGGTATTTTCCTGAACATTGCCTTCCAATTACAATCAAGGTAGTTGCCACTTCTGTTCTGCCTCATCAGCGTTTACACATAGTGAATCTGATCTACTTTTGTTTTATACTTTATGAAGTCCATTTAGCAGTTGTTGTAGCTGCAACTCTTTTGGCAGGAGACTGAACTGCTCAAATAGTTTGCACCTGGTATAGACTGCACTGGCATTAGTGTATGGTGTGTTTTGCATTAATCTATCAACCACATTGGGGGGGGGCACCCCCAGGTTTATTAAACAAGTACTTGACACACAGATATACCATTAAAGCAATATATTGATATCTCAATTACCAAGTCTGCCCCCACCCCCAAACGTCAACCCCCTTCCTGGTGGAGGAGGAAGACTGGCCACCAGGAGAAAATTCTGATGCGGGCAGGACTGGGAAGATGTAGTATTACCGACCCATATGGAAGCTGTCCCCAAAAGTCTCTTAAGAGACAGAAATGCCCCCACCTGTGGTTAACACTGGCTAGCCGGATCTCATCAGATCTCGGAAACGAAGAAAGGTTGGCCCTGGTTAGTATCTGGATGGGATGCCTTGGAGTAGTTTTCAGAGTTGGATCCACCCCAGGGGATTGGGGGGGGGCGCCTGCTAGGGTTGCCAGCTCCAGGTTGGGAAATTCCTGGAGATTGGGTGTGGGATGTGGAGTCTGGGCATGGCAGGATTTGCGGGGGGGGGGAGAGAGAGACTTCAAGAGGTGATAATGTAAGGGAGACTACTTTCCAAAGCGCCCGTTTTCTCCAGGGGAACAGATCTTTGTCGCCTGGAGAGAAGTTGCAATCCCAGGAGATCTGCAGCCACCACCGGGAGGTTGGCAACCCTGCGAGGAAACCGGCCCCCTGCGCAAGGTTGTGCTTCTTTCAGGAGGGAGCGGAAACCTTTGCGCAACTTTGTCTCTATAGGCGTTTCCCTGCTGGGGGGAAGGGGCGGAGAGCTGGCCGGGGACGCCCCCAGATGTTGCCCTCCCTTTCCTGCCTGCTAGATTTGTGGTCAGTTTCCCTCCTCCTCCTTGGGTAGGAGCGGCTGCTGGAGCGGCAGGTGCGCCCAGGTATTGCTTGAGTTTGGAAACTTTTATTGGGGTGGGGTTAGAGGGGAAGGTAGCAAAACCAGGGGAGACCGTTCCTGCCATCTACCCCGGAAACGCGGACCACTTCTTTTCTTGCCGGCTTCTGGAGAGCGGGTGAGGATGCATCTCAATGGGGTTTTGCAGGCATTGGATGTGTGAGCGCCTTGCAGCAAATGGGGCGGCACAGGCGAGTCGCGACCCACGCGTGGGTCAAGGCGCGCTGACGCCTTGCAAATGTAATCGGGGGGCGGGGGGAGGTTGCCCACCCTCTCCCTCCAGGACCCCTTTCTTGGCAGTCGCAATGAATGGAGAGGGGGTCCCCGACCTCCAGCTGGGGCCTGGCGATCTCCCGGAATTACATCTGGAATTACGTCTCCTGGATTATATCTACATAAGACAGGCCCTGCTGGATCAGACCAAGGCCCATCAAGTCCAGCAGTCTGTTCACACAGGGGCCGACCAGGTGCCTCTAGAAAGCCACTAAAAAGTGCAGCAGCACCATCCTGCCTGTGTTCCACCGCACCCAAAATAATAGGCATGCTCCTCTGATACTAGAGAGAATAGGTATGCAGCACGACTAATATCTATTCTAACTAACAGCCATGAATACCCCTCTCCTCCATGAACATGTCCACTCCCCTCTTAAAGCCCTCCAAGCTGGCAGCCATCACCACATCCTAGGGCAGGGAGTTCCACAATTTAACTATGCGTTGGGTGAAAAAATACTTCCTTTTATCTGTTTTGAATCTCTCGCCCTCCAGCTTTAGCAGATGACCCTGTGTTCTAGTATTATGAGAGAGGGAGAAAAGCTTCTCCCTGTCCACTCTCTCCAAACCATGCATAATTTTATAGACCTCTATCATGTCTCCCCTCAGCCGCCTTCTTTCCAAGCTAAACAGCCCTAAGCGTCTTAACCGCTCCCCATAGGACAGTTGCTCTAGTCCCCTAATCATTTTGGTTGCTCTTTTCTTCACCTTCTCAAGCTCTGTCATATCCTTTTTTAGGTGTGGTGACCAGAACTGTACACAGTATTCCAAGTGTAGTCTAACTTAGATTTGTACAAGGGCAGTATGATATCAGCAGTTTTATTCTCTATTCCTCATCTAATTATGGCCACCATGGAATTTGCCTTTTTTACAGCAGCCGCACTCTGGGTTGACATCTTCATTGAGCTATCCACTACCACCCCAAGATCCCTTTCTTGGTCTGTCGCTGCCAGCACAGATCCCATCAGTGTATATGTGAAGTTGGGATTTTTTGCCCCAGTATGCATCACTTTACACTTACATTGAATCTCATTTGCCATTTTAATGCCCATTCTTCCAGTATGCAGAGATCCTTCTGGAGCTCTTCACAGTTCGAATTTGTTTTAACCACCCTAAATAATTTGGTGTCATCTGAAAACATGGCTACTTCACTGTTTAACCCCAACTCCAGGTCATTGATTTACCTGATTAACATCTGCCAGATCCAGGTTGGGAAACTCCTGGAGGTTTGGGGATGGAGCCTGGGGAGGAAAGTGGGGTGCAATGCCATAAAGTCCACACTCCAAAGCAGCCATTTTCTCCAGGGGAACTGGTCTCTGTAGACTGGAGATGAGCTTTAATTCTCGGGGGGGGGGGTCAGTTGCCTGGAGGAAGCTAAGTGGGGTCAGCCCTGGTTAGTATAGGGATGGGCGACCTCCAAGGAATACAAGAGTTGTGATGTACCCTGTGTCCATTTATGGAGCCGGGGTGGTGGTTTAGAGCGGCAGACTAGGATATGGGAGAAGCAGTTTTCAATCCCCACTCTGCCACGGAAGCTCACTGGGGAGACCTTGGGCCTGTCACTCACACTCAGTCCAGCCTCCTCCACAGACCTTTTGTGAGCATACAATGGAGAATTACATCAGCCACATTGGGTTCCAATTGGGGTGAAAAGTGGGGTATATATGAAGTACATAAATAAATGAATGCAGGAGACAATGGCCAGATCCTGGAAGACAGCTGTGAGAGATCCCCCTCTCTGAGTTTGCTTCTCCAAATCAGTTGCTCAGACGTTGATACAGAAACAATAGATTTATTGAAGCCTTCAGGAGATGAGACAGGCACAGGTAGAAAGTTGCAAGTGAGGGGCTATACGGGTTTACAGAATATATTGACTCCAGGGCACTGGGGCACTGGGGTTCACACTTATTGTTATGGGAAGTTACAAGCTTGGCATAATACAAAACATCAGACGGATCCCAGGAAGTCTGGTGCGGCTATCACACTTCCAAGGCCGCACCGGCCTGAGGGAGTACTGGCAGGAAGAACAGCGGGGGGGAAGATACATGGGCCATCAGGCCTGGCGCCTGAGACCAGAAGGTGTGAACTGCTTTTACGAGTTCACTGATAACACCGCAGGTGATGGAAAGCAGAGACACAAAGACAGAGACCCTCACATTCTGCCCCCCTTAAGGCCCCCCTCCGAGAGGACGAGGCTTATCGGGATAAGCGAGGTGGAATTCTCGGACCAAGCGAGGAGCTGCCATGTGGGGTGCGGCCACCCATTCGTCATGAGCGGAGCCAAGGTTTTTCCAGCGAACAAAGTAAAACAGTTTCCCTTTCTTCCATTTGGAATCTAAAACCTTGGATATTTCCAAATGGGTATCCCCTCCTACTACGGTAGGAATCTCATGAGCGGGAGGGGGGTGGAACTGGGGAGCTGCTACATAAGGTTTGAGGAGGCTTATATGGAAGACTGGATGAACTCCCTTGAGAGTCTTAGGGAGACTCAGTTCCACGGTAACCTCGTTGATTACTCTGGTAATGGGGAAAGGTCCTACATAACGGTCGCTCAGTTTTTTGCAGGGGCGAAGAGAGCGGAGGTTTTTGGTGGACAGATAGACTTGCTCCCCCACCTTGAGTTCCCATCCCGGAGACCGGTGTTTGTCTGCTTGTTCCTTGTACTTGCTTTTTGCCCTTTCCAGATTTTTGAGCAACCATGGCCAGGTGGATTTAACCACCTGAATCCACTCCTGGAGATCAGGGGTAGACTGGAGCTCTGGCGAGACGGGGGCAGAACCGAAAGGGCCAAAATCCGTCCCGTATATAACTTGGAAGGGACTAAAGCCGGTAGAGGAATGAGGCGCATTGTTGTACGCATATTCGGCAAATGGCAGCAGGTCGACCCAGTCGTCCTGGTGGAAATTTACATAGCAACGCAAATAACATTCTACTACCGCATTTACTCGTTCCGTTTGACCATCCGTTTGGGGGTGATAGGCGGAAGAAAGGCCCTGTTCCTCCACTCCCATTAACTTTAGGAAAGCCCGCCAGAATTTGGCAACAAACTGGACCCCCCGGTCGGAGAGGACCTTCCTCGGGATCGAGTGTAGCCTGAGGACGTGCGTGATGAACAGTTTAGCTAAGCCCTGGGCTGAAGGAAGACCTGCACATGGAACGAAATGAACCTGTTTGGAAAAGAGGTCTGTGATAACCCAGAGAACCGTTTTCCCCCGACTTGGAGGTAGGTCGGTGATAAAATCCATGGCGATGACTTCCCAGGGACGGGAGGGGTTCTCAAGCGGTTTGAGAAGCCCCGGGGGTTTTCCCATCCGTTTCTTGGCTGTGGCGCAGGTGGGGCAGCTGCGCACATACAACTCTACATCAGATCTCATACCGGGCCACCAGAATTGCCTTCGAACCAGGTGAAGCGTTTTTATGAAACCAAAATGACCCGCTAGCCTGGCCCCATGTACAAGTCCCAATACTTCTTTGCGAAGGGAAGATGGGACATATAGTTTCCCCCCTTGCACCCACCAAGTGTTGGTTCGTTCCAAGCCAGTGGGGAGGAGATGGTGCTCCTCCTCCTGTAAGGAGGCGTCCCGGAGTCGCTGTTGGAATGCTTCCGGGATACCTTTGAGCGTAGGGGGGGTCTCCGGTTGGCGGGCTTGGGATCGGGTGGTGACGGCCAAGCCAGGGACTTCCCCTCGCTGTTCGGGAGTGAACAGGGAGTCGACGGGGCGATCGAAATCGTTGCGATACTGGGGAAGTCGTGACAAAGCATCAGCTAGGGCATTTTCTTTGCCAGGGACATGTTTGAGGGTGAACCGGAATTTTGCAAAAAATTGGGCCCACCGAATTTGTTTGGCATTGAGTTTTCTAGCTCCCTTGAGAGCCTCAAGATTCTTGTGATCTGTGCACACTTCGAACGGCAGCTCGGCCCCCTCCAAGAAGTGTCTCCATATGGTAAGGGCATGTTTGACCGCTGCTGCCTCCTTCTCCCAAATGGCCCAGTTGATTTCGGACTGGGAAAACTTCTTGGAGAAGTAGGCGCATGGCCTCAACCGTCCCCCCTCATCCCTCTGCAATAGGGCCCCGCCCATGGCTACATCCGAGGCATCCACCTGCACCACGAAGGGCTTGGTGCAATCCGGGTGAGCCAAAACGGGTTCGGATGAAAAAAGTAGCTTTAAACGTTCAAAAGCTTGCTGGCACTGGGGAGACCATTGCAGACGGGCTGAGGGGAGTGCGGCGCTAGCCCCCCTGTCCTTGGTACGCAACAGGGCAGTGAGGGGAAGCGCAACTTGGGCAAAGTTGGGAATGAAATTCCGGTAAAAGTTGGCAAACCCCAAAAACTGTTGAAGTTGGCGGCGGGTAGTGGGGGTTTCCCAGTCCCGCACCGCCTGGACCTTGGCGGGGTCCATTTCCAACCCTTGGTGGGAAATCACATACCCCAGAAATGTAATAGAAGGTTGGTGGAATTCACACTTGGACACCTTAGCATACAGTTTGTGCTCCCGCAGCCGCTGGAGCACTTCTCGCACTAGGCGCACATGTTCTTCCATGGTCTCAGAGTAAATAAGAATGTCATCGAGAAATACCACCACCCCCCGAAACAGTAAATCATGCAAAACTTCATTAATTAATTGCATAAAGACACTCGGAGCCCCCGAAAGTCCGAACGGCATGACCAGGTACTCAAACATCCCAAAACAACTGGAAAAGGCCGTTTTGGGTTCGTCTCCTTCTTTGATGCGAATGCGGTGGTAGGCTTCTACCAAGTCCAGTTTGGTGAAGATTCGGCCCTCCTTTAATTGTGCTAGAAGGTCAGGAATAAGAGGGAGGGGGTAAGCATTAGACTGGGTGACTGCGTTCAGTCTGCGAAAGTCAATACACAGTCTTAAATCTCCCGTCTTTTTCTTTACAAAGAAAGCTGGGGCTGAATAAGGAGCCTTGGAGGGGCGTATAAAACCCCTCGCCAGATTGACATCCAGATAGTCTCGCAATACAGTCTTTTCACTAGGGCTCATGGGGTAAACCTTTCCCTTAGACAGTTTGCCTTCCCCTACAATCTCGATGGCACAGTCCGTTTCTCTGTGGGGAGGCAGTTCGTCGCACTCTCTAACATCGAAAACATCAGTAAACTGCGAGTACTCAGAGGGTAATTGAGGAGAGACTGGGGCGGGGGACCCTACCAGTGCGGCGGCTGGAGTTCTGAGTACCCGTTCCTTGTCATGCAACCCACAGGGGTTTTCGGGGAAGGAAAGCACCCGTTTAACCCAATCAATGGAGGGATTGTGTCCCCTTAACCAGTTCATCCCTAACACCACAGGGGTTACAATAGGGGCGATGGTGAAATACAACCGTTCCCAATGTTCCCCCACGGACATAATCACGGCTGCAGTTCTGTGGGTCACAGGGCCCCGTTTAAAGTCACTCCCGTCCATTTGGGAAAAACGGAGGGGTCCCGGAAGCCGCTTGCGCCGGACACCCAACTTCTTGGCAGTTTCCTCATTTATCATGGTGCGGGCACACCCCGAGTCGACCAACGCGAGGACCTCTAACGGGGGACCCCCTTTGGGTAGGGACAGATGAACACGCACAAATACATTGTCCTCTTGGGCGCTTACCATCGGTGGAGCTCCTTGCACAACGATAGGGACGGTCTGCTGCGGAGCCCCCTCTACAGCAGACCGACGGCGTTTTTTGCCGGCTGTTCCCACTCTTCCTCCTCGCTGGAAGAGGGGGACGGGGTGGTGGCTTCCGGGGAGCCGTCCGAATCAAAGACGGTATTTGTAATCCGGGACCCCGATGGGACCGTAGAGTCGGATGCCCCATCCTGGGGGCGCGCGTGGAGAGCGGAGGGTGCGCCGGAGCGCCGGCTCAGTGGTCCACTTCTGCGGCGAGGCTGGCTGTCGGCGGCCGGTTTCGTCGGCTCGGCCTGGGTTTGGCGGGGGGGGGTCGGACGGCCTGAGCGAGAGGGGCATTGCGATGCAAAGTGACCCTTTCCCCCGCAGATCAGGCAGACGCCGGCCTCGAACCGCTTGCGGCGTTCCGCGGCCGAGAGACCCCCGCCACCCCCTTGCCGGAGTTCCCGGCCACGGTCACCTCGGGGCCTGGGGTCTCGCCCAAGCCGTTGCTTGGACAAATTCAGGAGTTGTTTGCGATTCTCGATGTCAGCAGCATGGCGAACCCAACCTTCCACATCCGGGGGGTTCCCTTGCATGAAGGCCCAATGTTGGAGGTCTGGGTTGAGACCCTCCCTGAAACATTGTACCAAGGTAGCTTCACTCCAGTCCAGAATTCGGCTAGCCAGTGACTGGAACTCACTTGCATACTGCGCCACCGACTTAGTCCCTTGGCGCAGTTGCATCAGGGAGGCTTTAGCCCGCTCACCCAGAGTCGGGTCCTCAAAACGGTTTCGGAGTGCTACCATGAACTCGTCCAGGGTTCGCAGCACCGGCGAGCGGAGTTCATACTGCAACACCATCCAGGCAGCCGCCTCCCCTTGCAGTAAGGAAGCCACGTACTGCACCCGGGACTCCTCAGAAACGAAGGTTCGGCCTTGTTCCCGCATAAAAATGTCTACTTGGACCATAAAAAAGGTCAACTGGTCTCCCGACCCGTCATACGTGACTTTCAGGTCCCGACGGGCCGGGGGGGCAGGGGTTGCGGGCGGAACTACCGGCGCCCCGTCTGGGGGAGCACCGGCTGGAGGTTGCAACTTCAGCGCATCTAGGGTCGTGGCCATCTCACCCATTACGCGTTGCATGATCTCCATCTGCTCCTGCATAGCCCGGCGGTCTTCCTGCCACTGCTTTCGTTCTTCCTCCATGAGGGCCTCTTTGCGGGCCGGATCCCCTTCGAGTCCCGTGCTGGGGAAGGCCAACCGGCGATCCTTCGCCGCAGTCCGCGAGAGCGACCAGCCCTTGGGAGAGTCCAGCCAATAAGTAAGCCCCCGGGGACGTCCGTCCCGATCTTGGTCGGGGGCGCGATCCTTCGGTTTCTTTGGCTTGGCTCCCTCCTCCTTCGGGTCCGGCTTCTCCGGCTCGTCCGGTTCCTTGGGGGCATCGGGGTTAGGGGTGGTGTCCTCGTCGGCTGACATTCTGTCCAAAGCGGTACAGCTGCAGTCCGAGAGGCAAGGACTTGCAACTTAATGTGAGAGATCCCCCTCTCTGAGTTTGCTTCTCCAAATCAGTTGCTCAGACGTTGATACAGAAACAATAGATTTATTGAAGCCTTCAGGAGATGAGACAGGCACAGGTAGAAAGTTGCAAGTGAGGGGCTATACGGGTTTACAGAATATATTGACTCCAGGGCACTGGGGCACTGGGGTTCACACTTATTGTTATGGGAAGTTACAAGCTTGGCATAATACAAAACATCAGACGGATCCCAGGAAGTCTGGTGCGGCTATCACACTTCCAAGGCCGCACCGGCCTGAGGGAGTACTGGCAGGAAGAACAGCGGGGGGGAAGATACATGGGCCATCAGGCCTGGCGCCTGAGACCAGAAGGTGTGAACTGCTTTTACGAGTTCACTGATAACACCGCAGGTGATGGAAAGCAGAGACACAAAGACAGAGACCCTCACAACAGCTGAATTTGGTAATAATTTTGTTTATTTTAAGAAGCAAGCCAATAGTTCCTTTAGTAGCCATGTCTGGATCCTTCCCTGCATGTTTCATCTTTCTCTCCACAGGGTTTGAAAAGTCCTCAGGGGTTCATCCAGGCTTGGGGTTTGGAACTGAATCTCAAAAATTCCATGATTGTTAATGCAAAAAGTAGTTCCCGTTGATATCATTCCTCCCTTCCTTTATTTCCTTCCTCTTCACAGGCTGAAGAACAGCATCCCGTGTCACGTCCTCTGTGGGGAAATGGAAAGAACAACTACGAAGCCAGCTCAGGTAAGTGGGGGGTCATTAGGAGGAGAGGCAGGGGGCAGCTTGGATGTCTCTTGCTGTGTTAAGAGACTTGGAGGGAGGAGGCCTGATTCTGGTGACATTGCAGATTGTCTGAGGTATTCGCTAGGGAGGACGTGAAATCCACTGATTCCATTGCATGAAGCTTCTAATCCCGGGGAGGTTGGGGAAGCAACTATATGTTTGGGGGGGATTATTTATGTGACTGATTTCCCCCCTCCCTTTTTCCAGTCCCTGGTTTCCTTTGAGGACATAGTGGTGCATTTTACAATGGAGGAATGGGCTTTGCTGAATCCCGATCAGAGGGCTCTGTACAAGGACGTCATGCTGGAGAATTACGAGAATGTGACCTGTCTAGGTAAAGTTCTTTTTGCCTTCAGTTGATCGATGCTGCATTGCTGTTTATCAGTCCGGTGGTGGAAACTGCCATCAAGTCATAGTTGTTTTATGGTGACCCAGTAGGGTTTTCAAGGCAAGAGACTTCCAGAGGCGGTTTGCGATCGCCTACCTCTTTGTAGCAACCCTGGACTTCCTTGGTGGTCTTCCATCCAAGTACCAACCAGGGCCGACCCTGCTTAGCTTCTGAGATACAATGAGATTGGGCTTGCCTGGGCCATCCAAGTCAGGGTAATGATGTGGAATTATGATATGGTTACTCAGCTGAGAAGTTTTGTATCCCAAAAGACCAAGCTCAGACAAAGTCCTCATGACAGAAATTGAGCAACATAGATTGATATGTTTCTGGGTTGTTTATTGTTGTGACTGTTAATTATTTTGTGTTTTTATTTTTTGTGTTTTAATTGTTTTGTGAACGTTTGGGGCAAGTCTCTAAAGATGCATCATGTAAATGTTTTAATTATGAATAATAAAACTACATTAACCACCACCCTTAAATTCCAAACCTCATGGCCTTATAGGACCTCCAAGAACCTCTCAGAATGGTGTGCCAATCCCATTCTTTGAGGCTGGAGCTGCTGTTAAAAACTGGCCCATTCTGAGTGGGCTACCTTAAGTGAAGAAACAAAAAGGAGATGGGTAGAAAACTGTAATTGGTGCACAGGGAGGTAGGGGAAAAGAGGGTCCTTCAGAGATGGGAGTTTTAGGACTGTGAAATGAACTCAGAAACAAGCAGGCAGCCGACACAGATGATGTTCCCATCATCTACACTGACAATAACTGGGCTGCTGCCTTCTGAACCAGCTGGAGTTTCCAGCATGCCTTCAAGTGCAGCCCAATATAGAGTGCATTATAGTAATCCAACCGGGAGGTGGCGTGAGCATGGGTTAGCACAGCCACATTGTCTAAGGAGGGGGAGAGCTGGTAAACATAATGCATCTGATAGAAAGTACGCTTGGCCACTGGACAGGTGTGGCTCTCCTCCAGGGAGGGCCATCCTTAGGCAGGACTGCTTGTCTGTTAGAGGTTACAAATGCTTCCATCCTTCTCTGATCTTCCAAGAAGCAGGACAACAACTGAGTTTCTTTGGAATGCCTAAATATTTTGTTGCTAGAAGTAACTGAACTATTTGTTTCCTCCAAAGGATTTCCTGAACCTGACTATCTATCTTACCTGGAAGAAGGTGAAGATCCATTTGCCTTGGATTCAGAGGAAGAGGAGAGATTAGCAGGTAGGTGCTTAGGTGGGCGTACACCTTTGTTGCCTTGGAGTAGAGGGATGGACTGTGGCTCAGTGAAAAAGACTCTGCTTTGCATGCAGAAGGTACCAGTCTCATTCAACGCCATCTCCAGTTAAACATGACCAGGAAGTAGAAGAGTGGGGAAACAAACCCTGTTCTCCAGATTAGAGTCCTACATTCATATGGAGAAGTGGGGAATAAAATCCGGTTCACCAGATTAGAGTCCTCCATTCATATGGAGAAGTGGGGAATAAAACCCGGTTCACCAGATTAGAGTCCGCTGCTCTTAACTACTACATTACACTGGGTCGCTATGTAAGTGGAGCAATAAAGGGGCCAGCACTCCCCTGATGTACTCCCTTCTGTAGGGAAATTATGTCGGAAAGTTATCCGTATAACCCGTAGCAGACTTGTGCAGTGGGATTAGAATACAGAATCTTAATCGGAGCCAAAAATATTTTTCCTTTCTGGAAATTCCTATTTTACTGGAGCAGGGAAAGAGAAGTCATGATTCTCCCCCCGCCCCAAGGGGAAAGTACAGTGAGGAGACAGGAACAGATTTTTCAGCTTCATGGGACTGCATTCGAAGAGAAGTTTAAGGTCTTAACCTGAGGACCCAACAGTGGGAGCTGAGGGATGTATAGGTAGGGTGATCTCTGACGCAGGTGCCAGCAGATTATGCAGTTGGTCCAGGAAAACACCACCAGAACTCCTTGCTACTAGAAAAGCAGTGCTCGTTTATTTTACAGTGCACAGATATAACACAAATCCTTATACACTCCTCCGCTTATAGCATCCCAACACATGGGCTTGATTCCCATTCAGTTATATTCACAATGCCGTCTCAGGCACCAATCACAGTAGTTTGCTATGTCATACTGAGTTGCTAATACATTGCATCAGTCTCCTGGCCATAACCAGTTCTGGCCAGCTCCCTCAGGCTCTCCAGGGAGTTTCCAGACCTGTTGCATCATTCCAGATCCACTTGATCTAAATGCTTGTCAAACTAATCTGACAGCCTTGCAACTCTGACACTCCTTCTCAAGGGTATTAGATTAGTTTGGTTAAATGCATAAACCTGCTACAATCCACAATCTTAGTAAACAGATCAGCCACATTACCAGTACTTGTACATTTCATAATATATACTAGATTTTTATTTACAGCATCAGCCACGTTTTCATACCTTATTCTGATATGCTTGCTTTTCCCTTTAAAGCATTGCTCATTGGCAAGCTGCCTTGTGGCCTGATTGTCAGTATATATTTTCACTGGTATGGTTACAGCCACATTTAGTTCATTCAGGAGATATACAAACCATTCCACCTGGTTAATACACTCACTTACAGCACTATATTCCGCTTCACATGAACTCATGGCTACAAATGATTGTTTTAATGATTTCCAGTGTATGGGTGCTTTGCCAAGATATACCACATAATCGGTGGTTGATTTGGCACCTCTCTGATCTGCCCAAGATGCGTCTGCATAGGCAGTCAGTTCCCCATTATCTGCTTCCAGGCATAGCTGCTTATGCACAGATCCCTTCAGGTATCTGAGTACACGCTTCGCTGCCTTGGCAAGAGCTTTTCTGTCCCGGTCTCTCTCAACTGCGGTAACAGGCGCTTGCTCTACGGCCCCCCACTGGGCCTCCCGCTTGAGATATTGCTCTAGCCTCACTGACCAAACATGGTAATTTTCCCGAGGTGAGCTTCTCAATGGGAATCAGAGACTGAGCCATTACTCACACAGTCTCTTGCTGCTTCCATAGCTTCTGGACTCCTGGACGCTGCTATGCTATCACCACACGTAACTTGCGCGGCGTAGCGGATCTGGGCCCATAGCCCTGACGCTGGTGCCAGCGGATTATGCAGTTGGTCCAGGAAAACACCACCAGAACTCCTTGCTACTAGAAAAGCAGTGCTCGTTTATTTTACAGTGCACAGATATAACACAAATCCTTATACACTCCACTTATAGCATCCCAACACATGGGCTTGATTCCCATTCAGTTATATTCACAATGCCGTCTCAGGCACCAATCACAGTAGTTTGCTATGTCATACTGAGTTGCTAATACATTGCATCAGTCTCCTGGCCATAACCAGTTCTGGCCAGCTCCCTCAGGCTCTCCAGGGAGTTTCCAGACCTGTTGCATCATTCCAGATCCACTTGATATAAATGCTTGTCAAACTAATCTGACATGTCTGTATATAAAGTGCTGTTAAGTCATAGATGCCTTGAAAACCCTGGGGGGTCGCCGTAAGCCAACAGGTGCTCAGAGGTGGTTTGTCATACCCTGCCTTTGCATAGTGACCCTGGTATTCCTTGGTGGTCTCCCATCGAAGCACTAACCAGGGCTGACCCTACTTAGCTTCCTAGATCTGATGAGATGGGCTGGGGAAGGGGGGACTGCCTGAGCCATTCAGGTCAGGGCATATGTTGATTTCTATTTTTTAAAAAACTTGAAAAAGCCTTGAAAAAAGAGGAGGGAGGGAAATGGCTGGCATAGAGACTGGGGCATGGAAGGTGTGGGGAACCCTTCCACGTTGAAGTCCCATTGCATCAGAAACAGAGAAACCACTGAACATCCATCACTGTGTGGGAAACACCTGGGTTAGAATGAGGAATGGCCAGAGAACATTCCCTCAATGCAAGGGAGGTAGTCCAGTGGAGAGAAATTAGTATGGGATAACCCCCCAGTAGTCTTTGATAGCAAAAAACAACAACCAAGCAGGAGGTTGATAAAGATCCTCCCCATATATCTAAAGAAAAGGACTCTGGTCCAGTGAAGCTTATGCTAAAGCAGACTGTGGTATTCTGGAATACTAGGCCTTGTCAGGAAGATGCTGCTCCAAAGGATACAGGTAGAATAGATCCGCTCTTTGGTGTTCACTGGCAAAGAACCCCACTGATAGCTCCTCTGTGGCAGTGTCTCTTGCAACAAACTTCCACCCCATTGAGCTTCGGCCAGGCAATGCTTTCATAACTGTCCATCTACTCTTTCAACCCTGGTCGTCTTTTCATTCTGAAGCAGGCTTTTCCTGGTTCAGCTGCTGTTTTTTCCTACATCACCATTCTAAGTTGCCTAGCATTATCAGGTCAGGAGGGAGATTAAAATAGACTGAGAGATGATGTTTATGTTTATTCTGAACAAGCGCTAATTTTTTTGGCCACTGACTAAAGGAGGCATTCTTCCACTGCACCCCTAACCAAGATTCGGACTCTCTTTATTCCAGCAGGTGATTGGGATCATGTGGAATATTACAGGGAGCTCTCTGGGATGTCACTGGAAACACCCATTCACAGAACAGAAGAAGAAGACTTTGAGGTTCAAGAAGAATCAAGGAGAAAGAGGGGGAGAGATAAATCCATAGCTGGACAGAGTGGTGAGATCCATAAAATGCCAATCGAACAAGAGTATCCCAAAGGAAGGAGAGGGAATAAGAGCTCTTTGGGTGAGAGAACGTTCCGCTGTGAATCCATCCTTAATCCACTTTGCAAAATCCAAGGAGGAGAGAAAGCATTCAAGTGCTGGGAGTGTGGAAAGAACTTTGCTAACAGCCTCAGCCTTAAGGCGCATCAGAGATCCCACATAGCAGAGAAGCTCTATAAATGCTCAGGCTGTAGCAACAGTTTTTCTAACCAGTTGAGTCTTATTGAGCACCAGCAAATTCACATAGGGGAGAAACCACATCAACCACTGGAATGTGGAAAACATTCCAGTAAGAGGGAAAAGCTTGCCAAACATCAATCCATTCACTCAACCAAGAAACCAAATAAAGTTGAGGAAGAAGGAAAGTGCTTCAGGGAGCGCAAGCAACTTGCATCACAACCAAGCAGCTGCACAGGGGGAAAGCCATATAAATGTACGGAATGTGGAAAGGACTTCAAATGCAGCAGTTCGCTGTCTCTACATAGACGAATCCATTCAGGAGAGAGACCATACCAATGCTCAGACTGCAGCTGGAGTTTTTCTGATCAATCAACATATGTTAGACACCTGAGAATCCACACAGGAGAAAAACCATATAAATGTTTAGACTGCAAAAAGACCTTCCGTTTGAGTTCACATCTCAGCATACACCAAAGAACCCACAGAGGGACTAAACCATACAAGTGCCTGGAGTGTGGGAAAAGTTTCACTAGTGGCTCAGGCCTTATTTACCATCACAGAATTCACACAGGAGAGAAATCGTATAAATGCCTGGAATGTGGAAAGAGTTTCAGAAACAGCACTGGCCTTGCATCTCATCAGAGAATCCACACAGGGGAAAAAAGATTCAAATGCTCAGTGTGTGATAAGAGCTTCCGATGGAGCACAGCTCTCACTTACCATCAAAGAATCCACACAGGGGAGAAACCATATAAGTGCTTGGAATGTGGGAAAGGTTTCAATCATAATTCACACTTTGCTTCACATCGAAGGAGCCACACTGGTGAGAAACCGTATAAATGTGCCGAGTGTGGAAAGGGCTTCAGCCAGAGCTCACATCTCAATGAACATCGAAAACGGCACAAAGGAGAGAAACCATATAAATGCTCTGTGTGTGGAAAGAGCTTTACATTGTGCGGGTACTTAACCAACCATAAGAGAATACACACTGAGGAGAAGCCACACAAGTGCTCAGAGTGTGGAAGGACCTTCAGACTCAGCATGAGTCTAAAGGCACATGAAAGAACCCACTCAGGAGAGAAGCCATATAAATGCCTGGAGTGTGGAAAGAGCTTCAGGCAGGCCTCACACCTTAGTCAACACCGAAGAATTCACACAGGGGAGAAGCCTTATACCTGCTTGGAATGTGGGAAGAGCTTCTGTGTGAGCTCAGGCCTTGCAAGTCATCAAAGAACCCATACAGGAGAGAAACCTTATCAGTGCTTGGAGTGCCTAAAATGTTTCCGTAGTCGTAGCCATCTTGCTGTACATCAAAAAGTCCACACTGGAGACAAACCAAGCATGGTGTAGTGGCTAAGAGCGGTGGTTTGGAGTGGTGGACTCTGATCTGGAGAACTGGGTTTGATTTCCCACTCCTCCATATGAGCAGTGGAGGCTAATCTGGGGAACTGGGTCGGTTTCCCCACTCCTACACATGAAGCCAGCTGCGTGACCTTGGGCTGGTCACATTCTCTCAGCCCCACCTACCTTACAGGGTGTCTGTTGTGGGGAAGGGAAGGTGATTGTAAGCCAGTTTGAATCTCCCTTAAATTATTTATTACTACATTTCTACCCCACTCTCCCCAATTCGAAGGTCGGGCTCAGAGTGGCTTAAGTGGTAGAGAAAGTCAGCATATAAAAACCAACTCTTCTTCTAAATGTCCCAAATATGGAAAGAGCTACAAACACTACAGAAGCCTTATCATAAAAGAACTCACCTAAGGAAGAAATCCATATAAAAGACATGACTCCATGCTAACGGAGTCAATCTTAAGAAACATGTAGTGTCCACTTTGAAGGAACTTTATAAATGTGTGGAGTGTGAAAAAAAATGCTTTAGGTGGAACAAACAGCTTATTTCCCATCAGGGAATCTGCATCTGAGAAATAGCATACCTGGAGCATGGGAAGAGTTTCAACAGTAATTCAAGATCCACCAAAGAATCACCACAACAGTTCTCAATACTGCTTAAGTCATGCCATCGTTATGTTACCAATGAGAATTAACCCCCAAATAATTTCTCAAAACAATAATCATACATCACCTTAAAAAATTACACTGAAAAACATGAAATTAGTAGATATGACACTTAGGTGTAAAAGGCAGATATAATAGATCAGAATTCTAAAGTGAAGTAGAAATTAGCAGTTGGAAATTTCTAGTTTAAAGAAATAAATTTGAAATAATTGTGGTTTATCTGGGCAAAGCTGAATCAAATATACGTATTAGGGGGGGAAATAGTTGTAGTCAAAGAGTAATTGTTTAACTTTTAAAAATTCCAAACGCTGGGTCTTTTTTTCGTCCAAAAACAATGCAAAAGGCAGGAAGTGACATTATGGCCCCAAATAATCTAATTCATCAAATTTCTTAGAAACTCTGCAAAGTGTGAATTATGAGTGAAATTTTATCCACATTCCAAGCCTATGCAATGCACTTACAGGAAGTTAAGCTCAAAGTTAATTGAGTTGCAACTCTAGTCTTTGATTTCAGGCCTTCTTCATTTTAGGGCTGCCTTTCTGTTTGCATCTCCTTTTTCTGCTGGTATGGGAGAGAGTCACACATTAACCTAGACCCAGAATTTCTCAGCACCATTGTACCAGGTAGGGAATCCAGTGTGGTGAGATTTCTGTTAGGGTCACCAGTTTAAATCTGTTCCCATTTGGAGAGCAAAGAACACCATTGCATGGTCTCAGTCTTGTTAATGGAATAGGTTCTTGAACAGTAGACCTGAGAATTTGCTTTTTAACATTTCAGCAGTGTTTTCACTGTTCCACCCTTGAGAAACAGATAGTTGGTGAATAAATGGCCTTATGCCCATACTAAATCTTACAATAATTAGAACATAGTTTGAAATAATTATTATTGGGAAAATGACATTCAGTGCCCATTCAGAGGAAATGAATTAAATAGTTTTAATAGTTACATGAGGTTACATAATTCGACATACATCCTAAATCCTGAATTTCTGAGATCTGGGTTGTGGTGAGATCTTATCTTTTCTGAAAGTGCTTTGATGAGAATCTTAGAAATTGTATTATTTTAAAAAATTTATAAGAGAAACATGTATGCTTTATATTTTTTAATTTCATTGACATGCTAACATTTTTGTATCATTGTGATTGTTTGATATTTGATCATTTCAAAAGTGATCAGACTGTTTTCAAATAAAAAAATCTTAAAACATTGATCTTTGTCTGGGACACAAGGTTTTCAGTTGACACCTAGAATAAATAAACTTCTGACCTGTCGTCTGTCAGAGGGCTAATTACTTGTATGAGATTAGCTATTAGAGAGAATATAAGCAGAATTATGTTCTGACCTGGATTACCCAGGCTAGCCTGCTCTCGTCAGATCTTGGAAGCTAAGCAGGGTTGGCTCTGGTTAGTACTAGGATGGGAGGCCACCAGGGTTGCTACCCAGAGACAGAATACCTCTGAATGTCACTTGCCTTGAAAACCCTACACACTCGCCATAAGTTGGCTGCAACTTGACAGCATTTTCCCTGTGCTTCAGTGATTAATACATTGATTCGGATCAGACAAAAAGACTCTTGGTTTCCACAGGCGTATTTGGACAGTAATGTTTTCGCCATGGGTGGGATGATGCTCCATTACAGCAAAGCTAACCATCTGCACTCTGAGATCAGTCGCAATTCATGAGGGGCACAGACAGGAGGTAGATGTAATTTCCCCTTGACGAACGAGGAGAGTGTCAAAAAAGGGACAGCATCTCTGACTCCCCACCTTCCCTCACACCTTCTTGCCTACCTGATGTTCCCTCCTCTCTCGTCGACTGACTCAGCAAAGTAGGGGCGAGAAACAATTGTCTGTGGAAAGCAAGCTGCATCAGAGAATCATAGAGTTGGAAGTAACCTCCAGGGTCATCTAGTCCAACCCCCTTCACAATGCAGGAAATTCACAACTACCCCCCCTCACAGTGACAACCCTACTCCACGCGCAGAAGAAGACTTTATCATTTCCTTTGTACCTACTCCTAAGTGGCCGTTGCCACCCCATCCCCATTTTTGTACAACATATTTGGTTGCTACAAACCTGCACATTTTTCCAGGTTTACACCCTGGCCTAGAGGTCCTGTTGGGTGCTTTTAAAAAAAAATAATCTGTGGGGGTAGGAGGGCAAAATACTGTTAGATATATAGGTTACAACAGTCCCTTTCATGATATGTTTTGCAGTGTAATGGACCCAACACTGCCTATCGTGTTCCTACAATAGCAGAGGCTTCCCAGCATTCACCTTCACACAGTGATGGATGTTCAGTGGTTTCTCTGTTTCTGATGCAGTGGGACTTCAACGTTCCCCACACATTCCATGCCCCAGTCTCTATGCCAGCCATTTCCCTCCCTCCTCTTTTTTAAAGGCTTTTTCAAGTTTTTTTAAAAAAATAGTAATCAACATATGCCCTGACCTGAATGGCTCAGGCAGTCCCCCCTTCCCCAGCCCATCTCATCAGATCTAGGAAGCTAAGTAGGGTCAGCCCTGGTTAGTGCTTGGATGGGAGACCATTCTGGGCTGCCATTCAGGATTGGGACTGGGAACCACTTTTGCAGTGGTTAGGGTAAGAGGACTAGCGAACTGAAACTTAAGCCTGGCAAAATCGAGATGCTACCGGAAAGTGGGGGGGGGGGAGATAGAAGAGGTGTGAACCAGAAAATGGGATATCTCCTGTTCTGGAAGGGGTTGCACCTAAAGGAGCAGGTTCAGAGCTTAGGGGTACTTCTGGACCTGAGGCTATCTCAAAGTTTCTGAGCAACATACAGCTGCCAGCTTGGAACAAGCTACAACAGGAATTGTTGGAAACTCCTCTAAAAGATACTGAGATTGCAAAAACAATAACAAAATATGAAAAGTGGTAAGACTTCTGGGCCAGATGGGTATAAGGCTCTCACCAGTGAACTGGTACTTTACTTGGTTCAGACCGCAGGAGATGCACAAGATTCTGGTGTTTTGCCAAAGTCAATGTATGAAGCATCCATTACAGTTCTGCCTAAGCCAGGGAAAGATTCACTTCTGGGTTCTAACTACAGGCCAATACCCCTCCTAAACACCGATGGGGAAAAAAATCCTTTTAACAGGCAATACACTTTACAATACAATACCCTTGCAATACACTTTACAAACACTGATGGGGGGGGGGGAAATCCTCTCAACAGCCCAGGGCAATAAATGAGTATCACCCGTGTTGCTCCATCCAAATCAAGTAGGTTTTTGTCCCAAGGAGATAAAGTGCTAATCATCTCAGACACCTGATGGATATTATTGCTGCTATAGAAACCAGCTAAGATCCTTTGCTGGATTAACTGGGTAAAGATACTTTATAAGGAGTATTTACTAATAGGTTCCATTCAGAGATCTTTCCTGTTGCTCGTGGCATATGCCAAGGTTGCCCTCTTTCACCTCTACTAGAGCCCTTGTCATGTGCCATTGTCATGTGGCAATCAGTTGGCCACTAAAGGTATCAAAGTAGGGGACCCTGAACTCAAGCTGCTGTTGCATACAGACAATGCTCTGCTTCTGTTGTCTAGAATCACAGAGTTGGAAGGGACCACCAGGGTCATCTAGTCCAACCCTCTGCACAATGCAGGAAATCCACAACTATCTCCCCCCCCCCCACACACACACGCAGTGACCCCTACTCCATGCCCAGAAGATGGCCAAGATGCCCTCCCTCTCATGAACTGCCTAAGGTTATAGAATCAGCACTGCTGACAGATGGCTGTCCAACCTCTTCATAAAAATCTCCAGAGAAGGAGCGCTTACCACCTCTCGAGGAAGCCTGTTCCACTGAGAAACCGCTCTAACGGTTAGAAAATTCTTCTTAATGTTGAGACAGAAATTCTTTTGATTTAATTTCAACCCATTGGTTCTGGTCCGACCTTCTGGGGAAACAGAAAAAAACTCAGCACCCTCCTCTATATGACAGCCCTTCAAGTACTTGAAGATGGTTATCATATCCCCTCTCAGCCTTCTCCTCTCCAGGCTAAACATACCCAGCTCCTTCAACCTTTCCTCACAGGACTTGGTGTCCAGACCCCTCACCATCTTTGATGTCCTCCTTTGGACACGTTCCAGCTTGTCTACATCTTTCTTAAATTGTGGTGCCCAAAATTGAACATAATACTCTAGGTGAGGTCTAACCAGAGCAACCCTATGGGCAATCACGCATTCCCTATGGGCAATCATGCATTGCCTAAGGGCAATCTCTGCCCTTAGTTTTAGTACATCCCGTACCAACCGGAATCTGACCACCCTAGCTAGGGTTGCCAGGTCCTCCCTAGCCACAGGCAGGGGATGGGGGCATAGGGGTTGCCAGATCTAGGTTGGGAATCTCCTGGAGATTTGAGGATGGATCCTGGGGAGGGCAAGGATCTCAGTGGGGTGCAATGCCATAGCGTGCATCTCCTCCAAATCATCCATTTCTCCAGGGGAGCTGATCTCTGTAGTCTGGATGAGCCCTAATTCCAGGGGATCCCCAGGTCCCACCTAGGGAGTGGCATCCCTAAGTTAGCAGCCGGAATGAAGACATGCAGCTCATTCATTTATCATTCGCCAAGCAGCTAAGTGCCCTGACCTGGATGGCCCAGGCTAGCCTGATCTCTTCATATCTCAGAAGCTAAGCTGGGTCAGCCCTGGTTAGTATTTGGATGGGAGACCACCAAGGAAGTCCAGGGTTGCTGTGCAGAGGAAGGCACTGGCAAACCACCTCTGTTAGTCTCTTGCCATGAAAACCCCAAAAGGGGTCGCCATAAGTCGGCTGCAACTTGACAGCACTTTACACACACACAGGCAGCTAAGTAGCCCTTATTGAACTATCCGTGTTTGTTGTGCTGCTTTCTGGGAAGGGTTTGCTAGACTCGCGGTGCTGCAACAGTTAAACCAACAGAGTTCCTGTTCCTGGAGGAGGGGGGGGGAAATGAAGGATGGGGGGTGTCAATACCGGTTGCACCTTCCTGTTTCACATTTTTCTCTCTCTCTCCCCCCCCCCTTTTGTCTTGCAAAATGGGCTTTTGGACTTTCCTGCCCCGGTGCAATGCAGAGCCGTGTGCGACAGGTGCATGCAAAGGTCAGTGGGGAGGAGGGGGATCTGGGGAAAGGGAGAATGGACATGGTTGGGTGGGTGGGGGGGGGGCAGGAGACCCAGAGAGACCCCCTCCTTTCCCCAAACTCGCTCTCTTTGCAGCCTAGGGCAGGCTCGGTGTGTTGGTGTGACTTGCAAGGATCTTCCCAGCTCCAGTTCAGGATCGCTCCAGATCAGCCGAAGGAGCCACCAGGAGATCACCAAAGCACCTGTAGCTGGAATAAAGGTGTGTGCGGGGAGGGAAGGATCACAGTGACAGTGATGGGACAGAAAGGAAGCCAGCCTCGCCGCTGACTTTGGAGGGCTTGTCAACTGGAGGGCGAATTTCACCCCGTGCAACTTCTCTCTTAGTTTGTTGCCTACAACCTGGACTTTAAAAAAAAAATTTATTAAATTTTTAAACAAAAAGAAAAACAATGCAAACGACAACAAATAGAAAAGAAAAAAGTACAACAATATAGAGAACGACATAATAAGGATGATATAGCTATGTAAAATAAAAGAAAGGTTCAAAATACAATCATTACATGCTTATTGCAATCAACTTACCCATTTTGTTCCCACCTCCCTCCACCATGTTGAACTTCCGGAGAAGTGTCTGAACAGTTTATTAATAGATTATTTAACAATAATTTGTATTACCGAATTGTATCTGCAACTTGTTCACTATATCAATAAAATTCATTTTTGCCAGCCTTATGCAAAGGCTTTTAACCACATAATTTGAAATTCTTCCACATCCTTCCCGTGCAGGGAGTCTGTTAATTTTGCCATCCGCATGGACTTATAAAAAGAATGCCCTGCCTCTTTAAAAGGGTGAAGGGGAGTCCCCTGCGCAAGCACCAGGTCGTTATTAGGGTGGCCAGGTCCCTCTTCGCCACCTGCGGGAGGTTTTTGGGGTGGAGCCTGAGGAGGGTGGGGTTTGGGGAGGGGCTTCAATGCCATAGAGTCCAATGGCCAAAGTGGCTATTTTCTCCAGGTGAACTGATCTCTATCGGCTGGAGGTCAGCGGTAATAGCAGGAGATCTCCAGCTCGCACCTGGAGGTTGGGGGAGAAAACAGGCACCTCTATACTAATACCAAAGGTTAGGAAAATAGTATAGGAGCGAAGAACATTTACAAACAAGGTGCAATTTATATAAACTATGAGATACCTATATACATATATATATATATATACATATATATATATATATATATATATATATATACACACACACACACACACACACACACACACACACACACACATAACAAACACAAGTAACCACGCTATAACCAACACACAGTATGTACAAAATATACAATCTCTGTAAGTATGTTTTATTCATTTAACTTTGTATCTTGAATAGCTGTAATCTAGAGTATATGGCTATGTACTGCCATTTTAAAATACAGGAAGGACTGAAGAAGGATTCTTCATTATTGTGAATTTGAAACGGCCGTATCCTATTGAAGATTGTGGCTTCTCATTCATCTTGAATATTGAACTTGAACTCATTACTTACTTGGTATTCTGCTGAGACCTTTGAAAGACTTTTTGCCCTTTGATTGTATATTTTGTACATACTGTGTGTTGGTTATAGTGTGGTTACTTGTGCTTGTACTTTGTATGTATATAGGTATCTCAGCAGCTTATATAAATTGTACCTTGTTTGTAAATGTTCTAAGCACCTGGAGGTTGGCAACCCTAATTATTGACCTATGGGGTGACATCATATCATGATGTTTACTAGGCAGACTACATGTGCTTTACCCCCAGCAAGCTGGGTACTCATTTTACCAACCTCAGAAGGATGGAAGGCTGAGTCAACCTTGAGCCGGCTACCTGAAACCGACTTCTGTCGGGATCAAACTCAGGGTGTGAGCAGAGCTTCTGACTGCAGTATTGCAGCTTACCACGAATGTGTGGAAACAGGCAGCTGAAGCTTTTAATGACACGGTGGTCAATAATATCACCTGAAAAATAATATATCACCAACCCTCTGTTAAAGGCACAAGGACATTTCTCCCCCAAGACCTGTTGGCAACCATATGCTTCAGACTGAAGCTGGGGGATGCCTTTTGGAAATGTCTGCTCCTGTGTAAAAGTTTCCCTTCAAACATATAAGGGAGAAATAGACTAGCACAGCCTGCTTCTTGTTCTGCTAGTTCTCTGAGGGGAGTTTTGCCACATATGGAGAACACTTAAAAAATGGCATCTACTGTCTGCAGTCTGGAGTACTCCTCCTGTGTAAATGATGCCAAAATCCCCACCTATGGAATTTCTCAAGGGATTCAAGTATGGCCCCCTCCTTCTCCCCTCCCCCTGTTTTCTAGCAGAAAAGTTGCTGGCTGCAGAACAGCCCATTTTTTGGCTAGAACAGGGGTCCCCAACGAAGTGCCCATAGATGCCAGGGCACCCGCCAACACCTTTTCTGGTGCTTGCTAAGTGTTTTTAGGAAGTGGGGCCAGGTAGGTCTGATTGACTATTGGAGATTTAACTGGCTGTTTGGTTTACTAAAAAAATGTTGCTTTGGCAGCTGTCACCACTAAAGTTAAACCGTGGCGACCATTTTGTGGCTGGTTCTACCTCCTGTGACAGCTGTTTTGTGGCAGCCCTTTTGGTGCTGCACCTGCCCTGCTGTGTCAGAACTCCAAATGTGCCTGCAGTCTCAAAAAGGTTAGGGACCCGTGGGCTAGAAACTTCACGCAGAATTGCAGCATTTCTTTGCATCTCCCTTCCAGGGTCGGCATTCTCTCAGCAGTGGTAGAAAACCGTCAGCTTCAATACCACCCTAACTTTGGGCCAGATTCATCTCATTAAGAAAGTTCCCCCTTTGGGTTGATGTAGTTGAAGGCACTACACTAGCAGGTGGACCCCCACCCCCACCCCTCCCCATTCACAAAAGAGGACAGAGGACTGAACAAAGAACATTTCCTGTGTGCGGAAATGGCTGCAGGGCAGCAGAGAAATTCCCTGGCCCAGGATCTCCACCTTCCAGCTGTGCTGGATGAACCCACAAAGTCAGAAATGAAACTGGAGCTGGAGGAGCCGGTGAGTCTCAAAACAAGGATTGTATTGGAAGGTGCAGGAGATGCCTCGCCTGGAGCCTGCAGGGGAACCACCATACAGCCTCCCAGTTGGGCAGAGCCACAACGCATTAAACAGGAGCCGGAAGAGGGGCTGTCGTCACAGAAGTGGGAAGCTCAGTGGCAGGAATTCCTCAAAGCTGTGCAGTCTCCTCACCCTGGGGCAGAGATCCCACAACTGCCAGAGGCTACACCATGGCCTGTTACAAATACTTCTTTGGCCCCCTTTGAAAGAGCTGCGGCTGCCAGCCAGTGGACTAGAGAAGAAGAGGAGACCAGATTCCTACCTGCGTTTAATGGGATAGTCCCGCAAGCTGGTAACAGCCTGGATGCCATGGGTGGGGAAGAGTGCGGGCAGGTGCAAGCCGTCAAGACAGAAGACCGTGTTGGCTCTGAACAGCAACGCCTGCGCTTCAGGCAGCTCCGCTACCAGGAGGCCAAGGGGCCTCGAGAAGTTTACAGCCGACTCTGTGATCTCTGTCACCGGTGGCTGAAGCCGGAGACACACACCAAGGAGCAGATCCTGGACTTGGTGATCCTGGAGCAGTTCTTGGCCGTTCTGCCTCTGGGAATGAGGAACTGGGTGATGGAACGGGGGTCGGAGAGCTGCTTCCATGCTGTGGCCATAGCAGAGGATTTCCTTGTGCACCACCAGGAGTGTGAGAAACCAGAACACCAGGTAAGAGCGTATGCTGCTGGTGGTCAGAGTCCTTTAGGCAGACCTAGGTGATTGCTTAGGTAGCCAGAGGATGGGGAGGGTGCCAAGAGAGACTTGGAAGCAGCAGTCCCAGTGCTGCTGCCGCTTGGGTGCATGGTGTGATCAGTGGCGGCACTGTTTGCCGAGGCCTGCTGGCCTGGTCTGCCTTCCCTTACCCCCACCCCACCTCTGTGAATGAGGGAAGTAGAGCAGGCAATTGTCGAGGTCCTCCACTGTTGCCACGGTTTGGGCCCACTTGGTATGTGGGACTGTAGCAGCTCCTTGCTGGCCCATTTCTGCACATACCCAGCCAGGGGCAGCAGGATGGCACCCGGCTAGTCGCTGGCCTAGGGCCAGAAGCCCTTCGACTGCCCTTGGAAGTCGTTGCTAGACAGTTGCTGCGTGCTGAATGATGTGTCATGGAACAAAACTCTTGCCCTGCCTTGACTGGAACATTTGCTGGTGTTTTAGGATCCAGGGCAGTTCCAGGAAGAAGGGGTGACTTTCGTGGGGAAAGAAGGGGCGTTGCTGGAGGCTGCCCAGAGGGAGCTCAGCAGCAAGGTCAAACAGGAGAACAAAAGAGATGTCCATGTGCTAGGTAAGAAATGGGAGCGGCCTACCTTGATACGGCCCCTTACCTTGATAGGCTGATCTGGCTGCCTGGATCTCTGCCAAAGTAACAACGAGACTAGACTACTGTAACTGGAATCATAGAGTTGGAAGGGGCAATAGAGGCCATCTAGCCCAACCCCCTGCTCAATGCAGAATCAGCCTAGAGCATCCCTGATAAATTTTTGTCCAGCCGCTGCTTGAAGACTGCCAGTGAGGGGGAGTTTGCGACCTCCCTAGGAAGCCGATTCCACTGCTGAACGACTCTGACTGTGAATTTTTCCCCCTAATGTCAGCCAGTACCTTTCCTATTAGTCTCCTCTCAAAATCAACTCAGAAACTCCAGCTGGTGCAGAATGCCATGGCTCGGCCATTATCATGGGCTTGAAGGGCCGTTCATATTATTTTTAATTGGTGAGATGTTTTCGTGTTGTTGTTTTGTGTGCGCTACCTTGGGGACTCCAATGGGGTGGAAAGGTGGCATTCATTAGTTTGCAGAACGACGGAAGCAAGTAAATAAAATTATTCATCTGTAGCATCCATATAAGCAGCTGAAATATCTTTCTTTAAAAATAAAAGCGATAAAAAAACTGTCGCTCTACTCTGTCCTTTTCCAAACACTTAGTAAATTGAATGGACTTGATTTTTGCAGTGTGTTCTTGCTGATTTTCTTTCTCTATCCCAACAGGAGATGGAGGGCAGAGAGGGAACAACAGGGAGTCCCATTGGGTCTCCTCAGGAAGAGCACCCCGTCAGGATTTGGCTGGCAGTATCAGAAACCAAACTGGGCCTGAGAAGCTTGAGGGCCACGATGTGGAGAAGTGGAGGGATACATTTATCTCCTGTCAGGATGAAGACGGAACAATTTCGATCCAGCAAGGAATACTCAAGAGGAAGAGGCGGAGCAAGGGGGCCGGGCGTGAGAAGTTTTTCCGAGATGAGTTCAGTGTTAATAGGACACATGTGGGAGAGAAGCCGCATGAATGCTCCGTCTGCGGAAAAATATTCCGGCGGCGCTCAGACCTCAACAGTCACCAGAGAACCCACACTGGGGAGAAGCCTTATTCATGTGCAAACTGTGGGAAGCGGTTCAATCGGAGCACCAACCTCATCTCCCATCAGAGGATTCACACAGGGGAGAAACCATACAAGTGTGCAGACTGTGGGAAAAACTTTTGTCACAAGTCTGGCCTGATCAGGCACAGGAGAACCCACACGGGTGAGAAACCGTACACATGTTCTGAGTGCGGGAAGAGCTTCAGCCAGAGGCAGCACCTCATCACGCACCAGAGGAACCACACGGGAGAGAAGCCGTTCACCTGCTCTGAGTGTGGGAAAAGCTTCAACCAGAGCCAACACCTGATAACTCACCAGAGGAACCACACAGGAGAGAAACCGTTTGAGTGTCCCCAGTGCAGCAAATCTTTTTGTGACAAGTCCACTCTGATTAGACATCAGAGGAGCCACATCGGAAAGAAACCCTTCAGATGTTCCAAGTGTGACGAAAGTTTCTATCGGAGCAAACATCTCATCAGACATCAAAGAATTCACATCCAACCATCTGTGGTCTAATTTCATGGGTTCCCCTCCCCCCAAATCATGTACAATGTACATGATGTACATTGTACATAAATAATACTTGTTTGGGTGGGGATTGCTGACCTTTAATTATGGTGAGAAGGGAAAGGTTGGGAGAAGTTCTTTTGCCATAACCAGCGCGGATTGTTTGCCACATAGGTGGCAGATGGTATGGTATGAGGGTCCTACAAGCCTGTTCCCCCACTCCATGAAACACAGCACTTAAGGATGGGAGTTTGCCATGATTTGAAACTGTGGGGAAGCCTCAGGCAGGCGTACTTGTTCCTCTTGGTGCTGCAGTCTGCTTAAAGACTTCCTCTTTCGTGGAAGCTGTGGCAGAATGGTCCTGCTCAGATCTCAGGCCCTATTCCACTCCTGCCCTCTCCCAGGGATTCTCAACCTCTCCTGGAAGCGGTTGCCTTCTTCTCCTTTCCGGTAATTGCTGCCACCACCTGACCGTTGTAGGACTTGCCCACTGGGGTGGGGGTCAGGATCCCCCAGTGTCCCTCTCAAACCATGAGGCCTTGCCTCGGTGTCTCCCGCTTACCCCACTTCTGGGCCCCACAGGGACAAGATACTGCCTGCGGGGGCCACTGGAGAAATAGCTGCTTGCCAAATGCCAGCCTCCCTCCCTCCTAGGGCCCTCCTGTTTTCCAATAGCTTGTTCCAAGCTGGTGGAGGACTATGTGGTACAGAGAACTATGGTCAGCATTCAAAGTTTAAAAGTATTTATTAAAAATACAACATTTCCAGGGATACTTCTAGCACAGCAACAGATTGAGCAAGGGATTCAAAAGAACTTGGAGAAACGCAACTCCTCTGTCCCTCTCTCTATACATGCCCTATCAGATGTTGGAATATAGGACAGGCTCTTAAGCTTAGGGTACTATACGTCTCTCTCTAGATTCCATTATCTGGAAGGTTTCATCAGTGTTTTGGGGGGCAGCACATTGTCAAAAATGGCTGCCTCCTCCAGGCCTCAGATAAGCTCTCTATTCCCTGAGTGTCCCAGCCAAAAGAGGGGCTCTCTCCTCCCTCTCAGCAGTTTTAATCCTTTTCTGACTAGGTCAACCTGGGTCAAAGAAGTTTTTCCTGAAACCTCCAGAAACTTTCTTCTTGGAGCCCCATCTAGCATTTTAAAATCTCCACGTCTCTGATACCTGCTTGGAGGAGGGGGGGGGGGGTAAAGGTTTCCCTGTAAACCTCAAGGGAGAAGAAGCCCATTTCTTCAGAGAAGCCATAGATATGAGGTCCATGACCAACCACAAAATGATTGCTGCAAGAGGTGGAGCCAACCACAAAATGTCAGAGAGTGAGGTCATGCATAACTCTAATGGTAGCTCTTCAGCATTTCAGGCAGAATTTCTGTTTTAGTAGGATGCCTTTTAAAATGAACACATTGTTGAAAATAACATTTTCTGACACACATACAGCTTACCGTCAGTCATTCAGTGAAGATCTTTGTGCTGTGGGGGCAGCTGCTGCACAGTCAGATCTCCAGTGGCTGATCAGAAACTCTGCTGGGCAAAATCCCCACCAGGCTTTGCCCACCTTCTAAAAACATTTGGTGGGTACTAGGAGAGGAGTTGATGTGTGCCATGGGCATCATGTGGGGGACCCTGCCGGAGATTGTTACATCTGCCTAAACTATGGTTTTCTGTCTTCCCTTCAAATCAGGATTCCTTTTGAAGGGAAGAGAGTGGGCCCTAGTTTGAGATTTGGACCTGACAAGCCTTTAAGCCAATGCTTGCAGCAAGTGGGCGGCAGGGCTGCTGTAGCTCGGTGACAAAGCATCTGCTCAGCATGCAGAAGGTCCCAGGTTCAATCTCTGGCATCTCCAGTGAAAAGGATCCAGGTAGCAAGTGAAGTAAAAGACCTCCACCTGGGATCCTGGAAAGCTGCTGCCAGTTGAACAGACAAGACTGCCCTTGAGAGACCAATGGACTTATTTTGCAGAGGGCAGCTTTGAGGGAGGAGCTGTGTACAAAGGGAAGAAGTGAGTGCATAAACCCAAGGATCCCCCATTGTTTGTGTACTGTCAAGCCATGACTTGATATATGTCTGACTAGAAGCTAAGCAGGGTCAGCCCTGGTTAGTATTTGGATGGGAGACCACCAAGGATTACCAGGGTTGCTGTGCAGAGGAAGGCACTGGCAAACCACCTCTGTTAGTCTCTTGCCATGAAAACCCCCAAAAAGGAGTCGCCATAAGTCGGCTGCGACTTGACTGCCCTTTACACACACACAGTACTGTATTTAAGGGATGAGGGTGTGGGTAAGCATCTACTTGGCACTAGGGTTCCCAACTGCCCAATGATGGAGGGCAATTGCCATCACCAGGCTGCCCACTGCTTTTCAGTTGGCCGATGGGCGAAAGTACACTGGCTGAAGGGGGGCAGCAAGATGCTGTCCCTTCCGGGTTTACCTGGGAAGTGCCGGTAATGTTCTAGCACTCTCCCCCAAAACTCTATGGTTTCCGTAGAGTTTTTGGAGGAAATTGCTAGAGCATCCAGCACAATGCCGGCGTTCAGAAGTGATGCTATCTCACCCCACGCATAGATTGCTCCAACAGCCCTGCAATGAAGAAACTCCCACTGGTGGCCAGGTAGGACCTGGCGACCCTACTTGGCACGCAGAAGGTCCCAAGTTCAGTCCCAAATATCTCCGCAGCATCTACAGGCAATGCGATAGACCTCGACCAGAGACCTTGAAAAGCCCCTGGAATTCATAGTAGGCAGGCTGATTTTAATAGCTCAGCAGAAGGCAGTTTCATCTGATAATTGTTTGTATTCAGTGACACCGCACAAAGCCAGAGTTTGCTTGCTCTGTATTCAGTGCCTTTTATTATGAAGCAAACTGTCACCTCGTCCCAATTCTGCATTTCCAAGCCTGATAAATGTTCAGAGGAATGACTTTTGTCCAAGGTCTACTTCATTGTTTGTTGGTCATTTAAGAAGTCTTTATTGATTTAATTGGGTGAGCTTTAATTAAATTTGCGTGAAAAGAAGAGTTGGTTTTAAACCCTACTTTTTCTCTTCCTCTAAGGAGTTTCAAAGCGGCTTACAATCTCCTTCCATTCCTCTTCAGGTTTGGGGCCCAAGGATGTGGACAAGATACTTGGAGAGGTGGGACTTACCACATGTGTGTTTGACTCTTGCCCTTCTGGCTGGTAAAAGCTGCTGGGAGGGACTGGCTGAGTGAGTAAGGGGAGTGGCAAATGCTTCCTTGAGGGCAGGAGTTCTATTTGGGAGGTGGTCAGTCCCAGAAGATGGTGTTGGGAGAGTCCTGCTCTGCCCCACTGCTGTTGGCCTATGGGGTTCTGCAGGGTCTAAACTTATCTTCCATGCTAATTAATTTCTATGTGAAGATGCTGGGAGAGGTCAGAAGGTTTGGAATTCAGGGTCACCAATATGCGGGTGACACCCAGATCTACCTTTCTTTTCCCACCTAATTTCGAGAGTGTGGGTGATGTTCTGAAACAATGCTTGGAGTCAGTGATGAGTTGACGATGGAGAACAAACAGAAACTTAATCCTGAAAAGACAGAGGTTTTCTAGATTAGTAGAAAGACCAGGGACTTCATATCTCTCCTGTCTTAGATGGGGATATATTCCCCTTGAAAAGCCAAATTCACTGCTTAGGAGTACTACTCAAGAAGAAGAGTTGGTTTTTATATGTTGACTTCCTCTACCACTTAAGGCAAAATCAAACTGCCTTACAATCACCTTCCCTTCCCCTCCCCACAACAGACACCCTGTGAGATAGGTGAGGCTGAGAGAGCATGACTTGCCCAAGGTCACCCAGCTGGCTTTGTGTGTAGGAGTGGGGAAACAAATCCAGTTCACCAGATTAGCCTCCGCCACTCATATGGAGGAGTGGGGAATCAAACCTGATTCTCCAGATCAGACTCCACCGCTCCAAACCACTGCTCTTAACCACCACACCACGCTGGCTTTCAACACAGCAGTCACCTTAGAAAACCAGGTGGTGATGGTGGCTCAGAGTGCTTTTGTTCAGCTTCAGCTGATGCTTCCGTTCCTGGTTCGGCCAGATCTAGCCACTGTGATCCATGCCTTATAGTGCATTCCTAAGGAGAGTTACTCCCGTCTAAGCCCATTGAAATGAATGGGCTTAGATTGGAGTAATTCTTAGAAATGCACTGTTAGTTACATCTAGACTGAATTATTGCAATGTGCTCTACTTCAGGCTCCACCAAAAGGGAGACTGCAACCAAGTAATCAAAAGGAGACTGAGACAGGGAAAGGCAGCCACGAAGGAGCTAGAAAAGATTCTTAAGTGTAAGGATGTGTCACTGGCAACCAAGATGAAGATAATTCATGCCATCGTATTCCCCATTACTATGTATGGGTGTGGAAGTTGGACAATGAAGAAAGCTGACAGGAAGAAAGTTGATTCATTTGAAATGTGGAGTTGGAGGAAAGTTTTACAGGTAACACAGACTGCTTAAAAGACAAATCAGTGGGTTATAGATCAAGCCAGAACTGACCCTAGTAGTAATATGACTAAACGGAGGCTGTCGTACTTTGGTCACATTATGAGAAGACAGAAGAAGAGCTGGTTTTTTATATGCCAACTTTCTCTACCACTTAAGGAAGACTCAAACCAGCTTACAACGACCTTCCCTTCCCCTCCCCACAACAGACACCCTGTGAGGTAGGTGGGGCTGAGAGAGTGTGACTAGCCCAAGATCACCCAGCTGGCTTCATGTGTAGGAGTGGGGGAACAAATCCAGTTCATCAGATTAGCCTCTGTCACTCATGTGGAGGAGTGGGGAATCAAACCCGGTTCTCCAGTTCAGAGTCCACCGCTCCAAACCACCACTCTTAACCACTACACCACATTGGCTCTCCAGTGACGAAGAGTCACTGGAAAAGATTATAATGCTAGGAAATGTTGGAGGCAGCAGGACTGAGATGGTTTGACTCAATCAAGGAAGCCATGGCCTTCAGTTAGCAAGACTTGAGCAAGGTGGTTAAAGATACATTTTGAAGAACACTGATTCATAGGGTCACCATAAACTGGAAGCAAGCTGACAGCACTTCACACGTACACATTACTTGGGGCCACCCTTGAAGAGTGTTTGGAGGCTGCAGCTAGTGCAGAAAGCTGAGGCTAGACTGCTGGTTGGGGGTCAGCTATCGGGAGCATGTAACTTTGATATTACAGCGATTATGCTGGCTACCACTCCATCCCTGAGCAGAATGAGGGAGGAGAAGGCGGCTGGTGGGGGGGAAACCATCTATGGCATTTTCCACCAGGGGAAAGGCTTTTGTGATGCCCCCATTGCTGCTGCCGTGCACATACAATCCGGGTCCTGATGAGTCCAGGCCGGCCTGGGCCATCCAGGTCAGGGTCGGCAGGAGCTCCCTTCTGCCAAAGGAGAGTTTGCCAGTCCCTTCCAAACCCAGGAGGTTATTAGGCTAGAGAGCTGCATGGTTCATGAACACTGAGGAAGGCTCTGACTTGATAGGCCGTCCCTCATCTTTGCTTCAGGAAGGGAAAGGAGTTTGGAGGTGGGGACTGAGAGTACCAGATCTAATGGTGCTAATTGTATTTCCCTCTGTTACAGTAAGGTAACTTTTGCTTTAACCAGCATGTGCATGCAGAAGGGGTGGGGGCTTTCAGAGCTGCTCTGAGCTCGACTTCATTGGGAACAGCAGGAAAAAATTGAACAAAGAAGGGGAAATGTCACCTACATATCTAACTCTTTTAGCTGGGGCAAGTATTTCTTTTTAAGTTTTTATTCCTCACCATGGTTGTCAAACGACACTTTAAAACGCCTCCTAAAATCCCAGAAGCTGCAGGGGATTGAAAACAGGATTGTGTTCCAGGGGAGACCAACTCAGCACTGCAATGCTGAAGTGAAAGTCTCAGACGTCTTGTGTTTCAACACTGGCTTTTTAATTTGCTCATAGGGTTGCCAGCTCCGGGCTGGAAAATACCTGGCGTTTTTTGGGGGCAGAGCCTGAGGAGGGTGGGGTTTGGGGAGGGACTTCAATGCCATAGTGTTCAATTGCCAAAGCGGCCATTTTCTCCAGATGAACTGATTTATATCGGCTGGAGATCAGTTGTAATAGCAGGAAATCTTCAGCTAATACCTGGAGGTTGGCAACCCTGTTTGGTCATCTGTATTGCACTTTTTAAGGTGACATCCTTATTACCATGTATAGGTGTGAAAGCTGGACATTGAAGAAAGCTGATAGGAAGAAAGTAGATTCCTTTGAACTGTGGTGTTGGAGGAGAGTGTTACTGATACCATGGATGGCCAAAAAAAAAATCAGTGGGTTCTCGATCATATCAAGCCTGAACTGACCCTAGAAGCTAACATGTCCAAACTGAGGCTGTTGTACTTTGGTCACATTATGAGACAACAAGAGTCACTGGAAAAGACAGTCATGCTAGGAAAAGTTGAGGGCAGCAGGAAAAGAGGAAGACCCAACAAGAGATGGGTTGACTCAATGAAGGAAGCCACAGCCTTCAATTTGCAAGATCTGAGCAAGGCTGTCAAAGACAGGACATTTTGGAGGACTTTCGTTCATAGGGTCGCCATGAGTCGGAAGCGACTTGACGGCACTTCACACACACAAAGCCTGACCCTTGATTGTGGGAGATCTTCTCTGTTGCTGTGATGTTGGGTGTTAACATTTACTGCCCTTCCCTCATAGATGCTCTGACTGCCTTGTCTCGCCCAGGGTCCCTTGAACTAGCGAAAGGATCTCTAAGGGTTAAAGAGAGAGAGAGATTTTGACTGGGTGGAGTCCTAAAGGATCTGGGGAAGTTATTAACTGTCCCGGTCCCTTGTAAGAGCCGCTTTTGTGTTTTCCTGGATGCTGCTTGGAGGGATCTGGTGAGCTTGAAGGGGCTTTTTTGGGGGGGGGGCAGCTTTTAGGTTGGGGCTGCAATGCAAGAGAAAAGAGGGGAGAAGAAGCCTCCCCACCCCAGATCCCACCCTGCTTCCCTCCTCCTGCACCAGAGAGAGGGAGAAAGAGTGTGTCCCTTGGCCCCCTTGTGCAGAGCCACGAGGTCCCTGCAAGGGCCGGAGGGCAGGATCTGAACTCGGCCCCTTTGCACATCGGATGGGTCACAGGGCTGGAGGTTGCAGAGACACTTTTAGGAAGGAGGCAGAGGGGGAAAAAGTTGTGGGGGTGATGGTGAGATTTGGGGTGGAGGGAAGGAAAGGGGAGAGGAAGGGGAGACTGTGGGGTGGGAGGAGTAGGGGGCTGAGAGGGAAAACCTGTGCTAGATCGTTTACAGTTTGCTCTGGGTGTGATGGTTTTGGGAAGTGTCCCTTTCCCCCTACTTCCCCATAGCATTGTGGACTGGAGGTTTCCTCCGATTTTCTCCTCTCTTTCCCAAACAGGCTTTGTTGTGGTGCTGAATTTTGCAACCAAGCCACATGGCTGCATCTTCAAATTCCACCGGCCCTGCCCAGATGCCAGACATTTCCTCTCTCCCACCCTGCCCCGTCCCAAAAAGATATGGGAGAAGTATTTTTTTTTGTTTTCTGATCAGTAGTTGAATTTTTTTTTAATCGTTCTTAATCTGCATTGTATGTTGTATTGGTGCTATCAGCTTGTGTGTGTGGATTTAAGTGCTACAAGGTTGCTCCTGATTCTGGTGACCCTATAATAGAGTCATCGAGTTGGAAGGGCTCATAGAGGCCATTTAGTCCACCCTCCTTCTCAATGCAGGATCAACCGAAAGCATTCCTGACAAGTGTTTGTCCAGCTGCTGCTTGAAGACTATAAGCAAGAAGTGCACTGAAGTCAGATTGGGGGAAATTCCCATTCAGGAAAATGAATTATCCGTGCACAGCCACTAATGACACTATTTACATTAGAGTTACTACTTCAAATTTATATTGCATTTATAACGTATCAACGTAAGACAAGTAGTTACAATAAATCAATTAACACAACAAGCACAACGAAACTCTTACACTCAAGAACTGCCCTGCATTAAAGTCTGTGTAGCAGACGTTTAGATGGTAAAATAATCATCCAGACCTTGAAATTCTTCTGTAACTTGTTAATACACCAGGAAAATTAGCAATGACTTATCCTGCAGTATAAATCTTCTGTGCAGAAGATAGAAGATGTTTCTGTGGTCAGCTGATGATCGCTGGCCAATCCTGAGCTAATGCTTGAGTTCCTTGCTGTTGTGTTCAGCTAGCATACACACGCTGCTGGCTGAAGCTATGCACTCAGTGCACACAGAAGGTTGCTGGGAAAAGCTATGCGTTTAACCACATAGATAGTAACAAGATTCCGGTCTCATCTTGTTTCGCGTTGAAAAATACGTTGGCTTCCTCAGACTGTATATTTTTTACATCTACAACAACAACAAAACATAATAATGCACTTATTCTAATAAATCACCAACCTTAAAGCCCAATTGTGTTCATAAGGCATATGCTTACCCGACTGCAAATTTTTCAGTTCATGAGAATGGCTTTGTAATCCCTTAGTTAATGTTCTACTACTAAGCATTCTAATATAACTCTGTTAATTTCCAGGTGTAACTGGTAAAGGTTCCTTATACCATATGGTAATAATCCTTAATAAACGTATAGCCCTATAATTTCAGTTGCTATTTTTTAGCTGGTAAGTATTCTTAATATACTTATATTTACTTCCACTTTTATAAGTGTTAACATCATTACATTTACTTATTTATACAGGCAATGACAACATGATCCCTACGTAAACGGTAAGTTAATTTGGAACAAAAAAACATCTTTCGTTTCCAAAATTTCCACCTGTGATTTGCACAATAACAATATGTACAACATCAAGCAGTTCCAACATTGATCATAAATAACAGGTCAAGTCTAACTCAGAATTCAATCCATGGGGATGTACAGATTTAAATAGGTGGATAAATCATGCCTCCTGCTGGCAAAGTACCCTCTCTGCATCAGTATAGACTGCCAGAGACAGGGAGCCTACCATTTATCATTAGCAGCCTTGCTCAGGTCTTGCCAACTGCATCAGATTTTTATAAACCAAATAAGAAAGCCCTAGGAGCATGTTAGAAAGCCATGGCCACTGCTGGGAGTCTGGGGCATGAAGAAGGTGGGGAAACCTGACATTTGGAAGGTGTCTTGCTGCTGGAGGGTATGTGCACAGCAGAAGTGAAGGGGGCATCACAAAAGCCTTTCCCCTAGTGGAAAGCGCCTTAGATAGTACCCACCCACCCACTCGCCTTCTCTCCTTCTCCCTTGTTCTCTAATTTGGGGGCTGTTTTCCCACTTCGATGGGCATGGGTTAAGGGGAGTTTTCCTACTAAGCCCATATAGCTTATTAACCACCAAGTCGTTCTTCAGGGTCAAGTATATTCCACTCTAGGGGACAGAGTCTTTTAGGTCGCAGGAACACATTTTCCCTTGGTTAGAGTCTCCCTGCCACAGAAAAGCATCATGGGGCAAAACAGACAGAGAGGGCAGGAACTGTTTCCTTGGAGGGCTACTTTTCTCTGTGCAGGGAGATTTCCATTCCTAGCTGGCATCTCCCATCTGCGGCCCTGAGTCAGGCGGTCCATCCCATCAGCTCAGGGCTCTACCACCCCATTCCCAGCACATTCTCCTAGTTGTGTGGGGCAAGCCGGAGGGTCTTCGCTTCTCTCAGAGGGGAGGAAGGAACAGTGTGGCTTAAGGCAGGGTCAGGGATTCATCCCCCCGGGTGAATCAAATCTAGTATCTTACATTGTGTCCCAAATCCAACCTGGAGAGATATTCCCTGAAGGGACTGGCACAGAAGATGTGTCGGTAGAAGAAAGGGTTCCCCACCCTCTTTCTTTCTCTCCCTCCCAGGCAGCAGTTGAAAGACACTCTGGATGCTTTCTCAGCCATCTCCTCTGTGTGGTGAAGGGACCAGAGGCGCCATGCAGCCAACTCAGGTAAGGGGGTCTCACTGGGGAGAGGTGCAGCGGAGAACAGGAATGCTTCCTTCTCTGTGGGAAGGCTCAGAGAATCGGGGTCCTGGCCCTTGGTTCTGGCACAGCTATAGCAAGGCTGTCTCCGGGGGAGGCAGGAAAGTGCCCCCCCATCTAGGATGGTATCTGCAGAGAAGCCCACTCAGGGACTGTGGAAACAATAGTAGCCCAGGAGTATCCCACAGGAAACAACTTTGCCCTTTACCCTATAGACATCTCTGGTCTCATACCCACAAGACTGATATCCCCCTGCTACTGAGGACAGCTCCTCTGGCTCCAAGATGTTCCCAAGGAACACTGGAAGGAGGGAACCAAATTTCCCCTTTCCCCTCCTCTTTGTGCCGCTCTCCATTTTTGGCTACTCCCATTTTTGGCGTTAACTCCCAGCTTTTGGCTCCCCCCACCCATGGACCAGCTTTCCAGTGACATAAATAAATGCTTTCTTCTTTTCTTGCAGGGAGGGGTGTCCTTTGAGGAGGTGGCTGTGTATTTCACCCAGGGAGAGTGGGCCCTGCTGTGCCCAGCCCAAAGAGCTCTGTACAATGAAGTCATGCTGGAGAATTTTGGGAACGTGGCTTCCCTGGGTAAGGATCCTTTTCTCCTGGGCTGTTTCCTTCTTGCTGTGAGGAGTGACAGTAAAGAAGCTGCCGATGCGGAAGGTGGTGGTCAGGGTGTCTGCCTTGGGTCCAGTGGCTGATCTCTGCCCCCACCCTTCCTCTGATGTGTGGGAGGGGTTCTGGGCTCTCCTTGAGAAGAGGGAGCCCCTACCTGGCAATCTTGTGTCTGGGCCACCTATGAGAGCATCAGAAGAGGGGCCAAGGAGTGCCTGATACGGAAAAGGTGGGGCAGCCTAAGCCGGGCTTTCCCTCCCATCTGGACCTTGCCTTACCCAGGCTGGGGGGTGGTTGTGGAGGGAACTCTGCTGGCTTCTCTGCCCCTTTATTGACTTCTCAGTGGGCATGTCCATCTCCACTTGGGAGGGAGTAGGCAGAGAACTGCCAGTCACAGATGAACGATTCTGACCCTTTAATGTACTCCACCTTTGAGTGTTTCAGAAAATGCATTTAAATTTTTTGTTTTAAGTTTATTGCGATCACAGAACACAGCTTCCTGGGGAGGTGGGTGGGGGGAGGCTGAGTTAATGAAATAGTTACATGGGAAGTTTTATATTGTTAGTTTCAAACGTGTGCAGACATCTGGTATGTCTCAAGTTAATTAAGAGGTAAGCCAAAGCGAGAGAATATTTGGAAACTAGTTTCGTCCAGTTCTCCTGTTCTTCAACATTATTTATCACTGTTGTGTGATTTGCCAGCTGGGCTCTTATAGCTGCCAGCTCAGAATAAGCCATAAACTGGAGTCAGTCTTGCAGACTTTTTCTTCGTCAAGTTATCTAGCTGGTCACCTCCTACCTTATTAGTTGTCTGTTGTGTATTTCTGAATAGAGGTATAATTTTGTGGTGGTGATTTCCATGATAAATAGGACTTAAGGTTGCCAAATCTGACCTCGTATCCTGGCTGGAAGAGCAGGAAGAGCTGTTCCTCCGGATCTCTGAAGAAGAAGAAGGATTGACAAGTAGGTGGATCAGTTTGTCTGGAGACTTCGTGTGGTCTTCCCTTTCTTCCAAGGGTGGGTGGATTTCTATGGCCTTGTTTCTCCTCATAGTTTGAGTTTCACCTCCAAAGAGCTTTGCTTAGTTGTGGATACTGAAATGGTGACTGTAGAACTTGAATTTAGGAAAATAGATAACTTCCTTCTCCCAAGCCAGCATGGTGTAGTTGTTAAGAGTGGTGGTTTGGAGTGGTGGACTCTGGTGTGGAGAACCGGTTTTGATTCCCCACTCCTCCACATGAGCGGCGGATGCTAATCTGGTGAACTGGATTTGTTTCTCCACTCCTACACATGAAGCCTGCTGGGTGACCTTGGGCTAGTTGCTGCTCTTAGAGCTCTCTCAGCCTCACCTACCTCACAGGGTGTCTGTTGTGGGGAGGGGAAGGGAAGGAGATTGTAAGCTGGTTTGATTCTGCTTTAAGTGGTAGAGAAAGTCGCCAAATAAAAACCAACTCTTCTTCTTATGGTCCTTATGCCAAGTCTAGCCAAGTATTGTCCACTCTGCGAGGCAGAGTCTTTCAAGCAAGGGAGAAGGGGTGTCGTCCCGTCCCCCCCGCACAAGCCCCAACAGATTGTTAACCACAGTTTCAGGAAATCATCAGGGTCACCAGGGAAGAGATATTGTCCCTGTCTGGCATGTGTTTAAATGTGAGTCTCAGGCCTGGTCCACGTATCCAGGAGGAAGGAAGAGCTAGCAGAGACCTGAGGGTGTGGAGCGGATGGCGTGAATTCTGGCACTTTTCTCCTGCTTTTTCCATGCATGGATTCAAGGGAGCTTCACTTGAGACTGCGGGTGGAGGGACACATTTTCCTCTCTGGTAAAATGTCTCTGCCACATAAAAGCATCCTCGCCAGCACAGGCAGAGAGGGCAGGAATTGCTTCTGTGCAGGGCTAGTTTTCTCTGTGCAGGGAGATTATCATTAATAGCTTGCATCTCCCATCGTCAGGCAGTCCATCCAGTCAGCTAAGGGTTCTGCCGCCACATTCCCAGCCACATTCTTCTTTGTTGTGTGGGGCAGGCAAGTGGGTCGGCTTCCGTGAGCAGGGGAGGAGAGAGTGGTTTGGCTTCAGGCAGGGTCAGGGACATCACCCAGGAATGGATTTGGTGAGGTGGGGAGGAAGTATTTCAAGGAGGGGAGGGGTTTCCCATCCTCTTTCTTCCTCTCCCTCCCAGGCAGCAGTGGAAAGACACCCTGGATGCTTTCTCCGCCATCTCTTCTGTGCAGTGAAGGGAGAAGTGCCATGCAGCAAGCCCAGGTAAGGGGGTGTCACTGGGGAGAGGTGAAGCGGATGGCAGGAATGCTTCCTTCTCTGTTTCAAGGCTCCCAGGATTGGGTTCCTTGCCCTCTGTTCGGGTGCTGCAGGATGTCGAGTCTGCCCACTGGGGAGTCAGGAAAGTGCCCCCCCATCTAGGATGGCATCTGCAGAGACGCCCAAGCAGGGATTATGGAAACTATACTGGGCCATGCATTTCTCACAGAAAAAATGTTGTATTTTCCATGTGGACATCTGTGGCATCTTCCCCACAAGGCTGCTGGCCCTGCCTGCACAACCTCAGTGGCCTCAAGATGCCCCTTGGAGCATTGGAAGGAGAAAGCCAAGTGTCCCTATAGGACTCTTCTCACTTCCTCTATTTGCTGCTCTTACAGTATTAATTTGCTGTCTCTTGCTTTTCGGCCTCCCCCACTCTTGGACCAACTTTCCACTGATGTAAAGAAATTCTTCCTTCTTCTTCCAGGCTTGGGTGTCCTTTGAAGAGGTAGCTGTGTATTTCACCCAGGAAGAATGGGCCCTGCTGAGTCCAGCCCGCAGAGCTCTGTACAAGGAAGTCATGCTGGAGAATACTGGGAACGTGGCCTCTCTGGGTGAGGATCCTTTTCCCCTGGGCTGTTTCCTTCTTGCCAGGAGGAAGTCCCTTAAGTGGAAGGATGTGGTCAGCCCTGGGCCCAGTGGCTAATCTCTGCCACCCTCCATGACCCTTCCTCTCATGGGGGAGGGGTTCTGGACACTCCTTGCAGAGAGTGGGGCCCTGCCTGGCAATCCTGTGTCTGGACCACCTGACAGATGGTCATGAGAGGGAGGGCATCTTGGTCATCTTCTGGGCATGGAGTAGGGGTCACTGTGTGTGTGTGTGTGGGGAGGTAGTTGTGAATTTCCTGCATTGTGCAGAGGGTTGGACTTGATGACCTTGGTGTTCCCTTCCAATTCTGTGGATTCTATGGATGAGGTGCCAAGGGAAGACGGGGCAAAGTAAGCAGGGGCTTCCCTGCAGCCTGAGCCTTGCCTTACCTGGGCTGAAGATGCAGCTGTGGAGGGAACTCTGGTGGTTGCTCTGCCACCTTTTTGTTCTTAACTGGCATTTCACTCTGACCTGAGCAAGGAGTCATGGTGGTGTCATGGTTAACAGCAGCAGACTCTAATCTGGAGAACTGGGTGTGATTCCCCACTCCTCCACATGAAGCTAGTTGGGTGACCTTGGGCCAGTCACAGTTCCCTCCGAACTCACAGCCCCACCTGCCTCACAAGATGTCTGTGGGGAGGGGAAGGGAAGGTGATTGTAAGCCACTTTGAAAGTGCTTAAAGGTTAAAAAAAAGCAAGGAATAAAAACCAGCTTTTCTTCTTGTAATCAGAGAACTGCCAGTGCCAGATGAACAGTTCTTGGCCACATACAGTGCGAGTATTTTCCACTTGGAGAGGCAGAAGCTTTCAGGGCAGTGTGATTTCCAGCCTTGTTTCTCCTGGGATCCCTTTCACTAGATGTACCTGGCCTTGATGCTGGGACGCTGTGCCTTCAAAGCAAAGCAAAGCTGTGGCGAAGACCAGCCACTGTCTTATCCTCTTTTTTTCTTTTCACTGCCACCACCCTAGATGAAATCAGCCCTTCATGCCTGTCTTACTTTAACATGCAAGATAGCAAAAGGAGGTGGATGAGGAAACGTGCAGACTCTCTTAATAACTTTATTTCTATAAGGCACAAACTCAGGATACTAGGTGCACTAAGCAAAATAAAAGAAAGGTTACTATCGTGGCACTTGCCACCTGTGACATATCTGGTCTTTGTTGGTTGCATGAAGCCTCCTGCAAACATCTTTATGATCATTCCACTCTGTCATCCTTCATTGCAACCGCACGATCAAGTGTGCTGCTGTCAGTAATCAAAAAGCAGCAAGCATCACAAACAAAGGGATACCTCCCCTTTTTGGACCCTTCCCCACATGGACTCCTGGGTCCTTAGGCAGTCTGGGTGCCAACTCCTGGGGCTGTAGACCCCCAGAACATGAATCTGCTCATCAGTAAGTGTTAGCAACACAACCAAGTCTTGGAGTGTTTTCCCTTTTGGCTGTAAATGGCACTGTCTGTGTGGAGAAGACCACCTTCCTCACATTCCCTCAGTCATAGAAACACCAATGTGTTCTTCTGTCACCATAACTGCATCTCTTACCCCTTTGCCTCTTATCCACTACTACAAGGTGCAGAGGCGTGACCCAAAGGAACTCCAGACAGCTCTTATGTTATCACATACTTTATCACCTCCCCCAGCACAGAGCAGTGTTCCAAGTGATTCTAAAGGGTTTGGCGCATATAGTGGGGCAATGTAAAATCCAACCTCTTGCAGAGGAAATCCTGGCTTTCCCCACACATTTGAAATCCCAGCCAGAATCATAGAGTTGGAAGGGGCCATACAGGCCATCTAGTCCAACCCTCAGCTTAATGCAGGATCAGCTTAGAGAATCCCTGACCAGTGATTGTCCTGCTTCTGCTTAAAGACTGCCAGTGAGAGGGAGTTTACCACCTCCCTAGGTAGCTGATTCCACTGTCAAACAACTCTTACTATCCAGCCAGTACCTTTCCGCCCACAATTTAAACCTATTATTGCGAGCTATCTTCTGCTGCCAACAGGAACAGCTCCCTGCCATCCTCTAAGTGGCAGTCCTTCAGATACAAGAGAGCAATCATGTCCCCCCTCAACCACCTCTTCTCCAGACGAAACATTCCCAACTCCCTCAGCCTTTCCTCATAGGGCTTGGCCTCCAAGTCCCTGATCATCCTCGTCGCTCTCCTCTGCAGCTGCTCGATTCTGTCCACATCCTTTTTGAAGTGAGGCCTCCAGAACTGCACACAACACTCCAGGTGTGGCCTGACAAATGCAGTGTACAGCAGAACTATGACATCTTGCGATTTAGATGTTATGCCTCTGTTGGTGCACCCCAATATCACATTAGCATTTTTTTATCGCTGTATTGCACCGGCTGCTCATATTTAACTTACGGTCCACCCGTACCCCAAGATCTTGTTCACGCACAGTGCTACCCATAAATGTATCCCCCATCCAGTATGTACATCCCTCATTTTTGTACCTAGATGTAGAACTCGGCACTTATCCTTGTTGAGTTGCATCTTGTTCTCATCCGCCCACTTTTCCAGTGTGTTCAGTTCTCGATGAATTCTTCTGGTATCTTCACTGCCAGGATTTGTCCCTTCTGATTAACATCTGATTTCTTGTTGTCTAGATCAGCCACTTAGGAAGCTGAGTTTGTACCCCAAGAAACTTGCAGAAGGGGTCTTAGTGGGAGGGAGGGCTCCCAGGCAGACCCTCCCATAGGGGCAGGGGATGATGGGAACAGAGCAGTCACAGTCCAGAGGGTTGGCCAGGGTGGCCGAGGGCTGAATGGGATGTGCTGCAGACTCCCAGGTATGCTTTTTGTGAGAGGCAGGAGTGCTTCTCCCTTCCGCAAGAATGGATGAGTGACAGCTGCCACTCTTTGAGGGAATTAAGGTGAACTTAGAGTGAAATCATGTTCCTGGTTGGGTTCTGTTGTTGAACGTAAATTTGATGCTTTATTTTTTCCAGTCCACCTTTCCTCCCATATCATGCTGGAAGAGGGGATGTATGTTACATTCCCAAATTGTAGGGTGTCCTTCTTAGGACAGGAGGAAAGGTCATTCCAGTTCTGGTGGGAGGAAGTGTAGTAAAACTACCCTGCAGGTCCTGTTTTTGCCACTGGGAAAGGGGTTTTATACTTCTGGCATTGGTATCAAGTTGCTAGACCTCAGCAAGGTGATCACCTCTTTCCAGGATTGCAGGTCAGCTTAAAGTAATTCCAGTTAGCTTCTTTATCTGGCCAGTCATCTCTCATCGGGTTTGTATCCTTCCATAAATTCCAGAGCAGGAAATGCCTTAAGCAGTCAGAACACTGTGATCTGTGTAGGCTCTTCTGCCCATCGCTGTCCCAGTGAAATGCTGTCCATCTATTTGTCACAAGCTGCAGATTCTGCAAGGCCACCCAGTCTGTCACATGATCAGACTCCCAAACAAGACACTGGAAAATGTGTCCAAGCCTATGAATTCTTACCTCCTGTATAACAGTTGATTTGGTTCATGTCCTAGGCTCCTTTTTTGCTGTTTGTTTGTGCTGTGTATGGTAAAAGGATCTCATTGTTTTGAGTAGGGGGGATGAAATCTGCCTGTCCTGATCTTGAGTTTCTAGACCACAATGAGGAATTGACCTCTTTCCAGCCTTTCCCCTCCCCTTTCTTTTTTCAGCTGGGGTTAGTCTCTGCTGCCCCCACCTGCATTCATTAAGAATTGCAGTCTGTTGGCTGGCAACCAGAGTCTTAGTAAAAGTATTAGCCCACACAGGGTGGCCAATCCATGAGGTGGCCGTAGACAAATTGTCTAAGGGGCCAGTGGCAGGGAGGGGGGGCACCAATCATTTCTATCACCCTCTCAATGTCTTCTAAGCCACCCCAGCCATCCACTAGGACATCTCAACACAGAGAAAATCAAAAAGAGGAAAATACATCCCTTGTTCCCGAGATCTAAAACTTACCACTGTGATGGTAAACAAAAATAACTGTTGTTTCATCCTTTCTTGTTAGATTACCTTCTCTCCATCTGGCAGGACACCTCTCTTCAGACCCTCTGCTATATGTGTGTTAAAGCACAAATGGCTGCCTCTTTCTTAAAGGGTGACCTTCCTCGCCCCACAGCCCCACCCCTAAACACTCCCCCCTGTAATTTCACCCAGACAGGAAAATAGACACTTAAAATGATTGGGTTACTTTGAGGTAGAAGGTTGCCAGTGTATATTTTTTCCTCTTTTGCCCTCTTTGGCTACATTTATTATTGTACAAATGGTGACTCTGCCAACATACTCAGCTTGGAATTTTGAAGGAATAAAGAATGCAAGGGGGAGAACTCTCAAAAGACTGTCTGAACTGAACCCCTGAACACTTGCAAAATGCAACCACAACCATTACAAAGCAAAACAAATATCTTCCGCAGATATCTGGGCAAAGTATCCTAGAATCACACCAGGTTTCTCTTTCTTTCAGGAGGAGCTGTGTGGGAGTCAGTGAAGGAAACAAAAGAACATCCAGTGATGGAGAAAGAAGATACATATTCAGATATGAAAGACAAGGGTGCTGCACTGAGAAAGCAGGAGGGAGTACAGCCACCTAAAGGGAGGAATAATTCCAGTCTTTTACTGGCAGGAGAATCTGTATTGCAAAAAATATACCAAGGAGACAATAAGAATGAGTGCATTGCAAGCAGGGGGGAAATGCCTGAAAAATCAGCTCTTAACATTCAAGAAAATACCTCTCATCAAAAGAAGCTATATAAATGGGTGGAGCGTGGAAAAGACTTTGGGCAGAAACATAACCTAATTTCCCATGAAAGAATTATCACAAATGAGAAGCCATATAAATGCCTATCATGCGGGGAAAGCTTTTCTCAGAGTGATTGTCTTACTTCTCATCAGAGGAGACACACAGGAGAGAAGTTCCTGGAGTGTGGAAAAAACTTCAGTCACAGTTCAAACCTTACTTCCCAAAAAAGAATTCACACAAGGGAGAAATCATATAAATGCCTGGAGTGTGGAAAAAGCTTCAGTGTGAGTGGAAGCCTTACTTCCCATCAAAGAATTCACACAGGGGAGAAACCATATGAATGCATGGAGTGTGGAAAAAGCTTCCGTCAGCATTCACATATTACTTCCCATCAACGAACTCACTCAGGGGAGAAACCATATGAATGCCTGGTGTGTGAGAAAAGGTTCAGTCAAAGAGGAAACCTTACTACCCATCAAAGGATTCACACAGGGGAGAAACCATATAAATGCCTGGAGTGTGGGAAGAGCTTCAATGTCAGTAAAACGTTTACTGTCCATCAAAGAATTCACACAGGGGAGAAACCATATACGTGTCTGGAGTGTGGGAAAAGTTTCAGTGAGAGTGGAAGCCTTACTTCCCATCAAAGAATTCACACAGGGGAGAAACCATATGAATGCCTGGAGTGTGGAAAAAGCTTCCGTAAGCATTCACATTTTACTTCCCATCAACGAACTCACACAGGGGAAAAACCATATACATGCCTGGAGTGTGGGAAAAGTTTCAGGCAAAGAGGAAACCTTACTACCCATCAAAGGATTCACACAGGGGAAAAACCATATAAATGCCTGGAGTGTGGAAAAAGTTTCAGTGAGAGTGGAAGCCTTACTTCCCATCAAAGAATTCACACAGGGGAGAAACCATATGAATGCCTGGAGTGTGGAAAAAGCTTCCGTAAGCATTCACATTTTACTTCCCATCAACGAACTCACATAGGGGAGAAACCATATACATGCCTGGAGTGTGGGAAAAGTTTCAGTCAAAGAGGAAACCTTACTACCCATCAAAGGATTCACACAGGGGAGAAACCATATAAATGCCTGGAGTGTGGGAAGAGCTTCAATGACAGTCAAACGTTTACTGTCCATCAAAGAATTCACACAGGGGAGAAACCATATACATGCCTGGAGTGTGGGAAAAGCTTCCGTAAGCGTTCACATATTACTTCCCATCAACGAACTCACATAGGGGAGAAACCATATACATGCCTGGAGTGTGGGAAAAGTTTCAGTCAAAGAGGAAACCTTACTACCCATCAAAGGATTCACACAGGGGAGAAACCATATAAATGCCTGGAGTGTGGGAAGAGCTTCAATGACAGTAAAACGTTTACTGTCCATCAAAGAATTCACACAGGGGAGAAACCATATACATGCCTGGAGTGTGGGAAAAACTTCAGTCGGAATCACAGTCTTACTTCCCATCAAAGGATACACACAGGAGAGAAACCATATAAATGCCTGGAGTGTGGGAAAAGCTTCAAAAGCAGTGGATACCTTACTACCCATCAAAGGATTCATACAGGGGAGAAACCATATAAATGTCTGGTGTGTGGAAAGAGCTTCAGTGAGCGTCGAAGCCTTACTGTCCATCAAAGAATTCACACAGGGGAGAAACCATATAAATGCCTGGAGTGTGGAAAAAGCTTCAGTAAGAGTGGAAACCTTACTTCTCACCAACGAACTCACACAGGGGAGAAGCCATATCAGTGTTTGGAATGTGGGAAAAGCTTCAGTGACAATGGAAGCCTTACTTCTCATCAAAGGATTCACACAGGAAGAAACCATATAAATGCCTGGAGTCTGGGAAAAGCTTCAGTCGGAGCTCAAACCTTAAGCTACATGAAAGAGTCCACACGGGAAAAGCCATATAAATGCCTGGAGTGTGGGAAAAGCTTCAGTGGGAGTAGAGACCTTACTTCTCATCAAAGAATTCACAATTCCATATAAATGCTTGGAGTGCGGAAAAAGATTCAGACACAGAGGAGGCCTTACTTCCCATCAAAGAATTCACAAGGAGGACAAACCATATAAATGCTTGGAGTGTGGAAAAAGTTTCAGACACAGAGGAAGCCTTACTGTCCATCAAAGCATTCACATGGGAGAAACCATATAAATGTCTGGAGTGTGGGAAAAGCTTCAGTCAGAATGGACAACTAACTTACCATGTAAGAATTCACTCAGGAGATAAACCATATAAATGCCTGGAGTGTGAGAAAAGCTTCAGTGGGAGTGGAGGCCTTACTTCCCATCAAAGAAGTCACACAGGGGAGAAACCATATAAATGCATGGAGTGTGGGAAAAGCTTCCGTTGGAGTTAAGGCCTTACTGTCCATCAAAGAATTCACACAGGGGAGAAACTATATAAATTCCTGGAGTGTGGAAAAAGATTCAGTCGGAGTGGAGGCCTTACTTCCCATCAAAGAATTCACAAGGAGGACAAACCATATAAATACTTGGTGTGTGGAAAAAGTTTCAGACACAGAGGAAGCTTTACTGTCCATCAAAGTATTCACACAGGGGAGAAACCATGTCAGTGCATGGAGTGTGGGAAAAGCTTCAGTCAGAGTTATAGCCTTTTCCCATGAAATAATTCACACAGGAGAGAAGTCATATAAATGCCTGGAATGTGGAAATAGTTTCAATCAGCATAGATATTTTATTAACCATCAAAGAATTCACAAAGAGGAGAAACAATAGAAATGTTTTGAGTGTAGAAAGATGTTAAATTGGCTAATAACATTACAAAGCTATTTAATAGTATAGTATAAAAAAATTTGTTTCTGGGAAGAATTTCCATCATTAAGATGAATGTACCGCCAAGACTGAACTGTTTGTTTCAAATGCTACCATTTGAGTTGGAGGGACTCTGGATAGATGGCAAAGCCAAATAAATTTATTTGGATTAGGAAAATACCCAGTATTAGATTTAAAAATTTTCAAGATGAAAAAACAGAGGTGGTTTGGCCTTATCAAATTTGAAACTGTATTACCAAGCAGCTGGTTTGGTATGGATCATGGGCTGGATCAAAAATCCTGATTTGAATTTAGCAAAATTGGAAAAAGACATGAAGGTAGACATGAAGGTACTACCTTTGGAAAGCAACAAAATATCAGAACACGGGAACCCAGCATGTAATAAAAGATAACCTGCTTAAATTTTGGATAAAAATCAAAAGATTAAGCCCATCACCACCTTTATTAATGTCCCCCAACAGAGGCGTATTATACCACCTTAGAAAAAAGTCAATGGACTACATTACGTATCAAGATATGGTCACCTCAAATGGCCAAATAAACACATGGGATGAAATTAAGACTGAGAAAAATAAATTAGGATGACTGTCCTATTGCATCTAGTATCAAGGATAATGAAAGAGTGTATGGAAGAAGGTACCTTCAGGGGCCTAACCGTTTGAAAAATAATAAAGAAAGACAAAGACCATCTCTTGGGAAGAATATATAAACTTTTATTGAAATTTGATGCAGAAATGGAACAGATTAAATCTTGCATGATTAATGGATGCAAAATCTGGGACATGAAATAGACTTGCAGGACTGGGAATACCTTTGGTCGAAAGCAATAAAATCCACGAGTAGCCTGAGAAAAAAATGGTACAAGTTGTTTTACTGATGGTGTTTCACACCTAAAGACATTAGTAAAATAAGTAAGAATACTGATGGTCGTTGCTGGAAATGCAAAGATGTCGATGGCACTTTTTTTCACTATTGGTGGTCCTGCAAGAAAATAAAGAAATTTTGGATTGAGATACACCAAGAAATGCAAAAAATAATGAACATCAATTTCCCTTTAGATCCAAAAATAAAGTTGTTAGGAATCTCGCCATCGGCTATTGACTAAAGAAAGGCAGGATTATTCAGATATATAATAACAGCAGCAAGAGTGACCATTGCCTTCAATTGGAAACAAGAAAGAACTCTACATAACTGGCTAGAGAAACTAGCAGATTATGCCATGATTGTCAGGCTGACAAATATTGTGGAAAAAAGACCCAGGGAAGAATTTCTGAAGAATTGGAAATTGTACTATGATTACATGACCGAATACTATAAGCTGTATAAAATAATATGAAGTGTAACAGTAGCCATAAATTGTATATGATATTATGGGAATAGGCCTTTTATGGTTTTAAACTAGTACATTAGCTATAATTGTTTAGTTCAGTTATAATTGTTTAGAATTATAAGGGCATTACATGGTATAACTATTTGAATAGGTTAAAGCATTTATTACTAGATCTATAAAATATATAGTATAATTATACATTGCTAATCATTCCTTAGATAGGTTGCTTGAAAGGCATATACAGAAGGAATTATATAATGTATCCAGCAAGGGTATGAGAATATGCTTAGAACCCTCCTTTCAAGATTTGTCTATATTTTATATTTCAGATTTATAAATAATTTGTTAGAATACTCGAAGATATAGACTGATATAGGGTAGCTCTAAATAACGTGTAACATGTGTGTATGTTGTATGTGTTTTATGTATTTTTGAAAATAAAAAATTACTTAAAAAATAGTACAGTGTAATAGATTCCTCTGCCCCCAAATTAGTATCATGACATAAAATGTAAGATAGTGTGGTGTAATGGTTAAGAGTGGTGGACTGTAATCTGGAGAACCAGGTTCGATTCCCCACTCCTTCACATGCAGCCTTGGGCCAGTCACAGTTCTCTCAGAACTCAGCCCATAGGGAGGCAGGTGATAGCAAACCACTTCCAAATGTCTCTTGCTTTGAAAAGAACCGAAATGATCAGGGGGCTAATGCAACTGCCTCATGAGGAGCAGTTAACACTTAGGGCTGTTTAGCTTGTAAAGAAGGCGGTTAAGGGGAGACATGATAGAGATATATAAAAGTATGGATGGTATGGAGATAGTGGACAGGCAGAAGCTTTTCTCCCTCTCTCATAGAACTAGAATGCAGGGTCATCTGCTGAAAGTGGAGGATGAGAGATTCAGAACAGATAAAAGGAACTAATTCTTCACACAACACATAGTTAAATTGTGGAACTCCCTGCCCCAGGATGTGGTTATGGCTGCCAACTTGGAAGGCTTTAAGAGGGGAGTGGACATGTTCATGGGGGATAGGACGATCCATGGCTACTAGACAAAATGAATACTAGTCATGATGCATACCTATTCTCTCCAGGGTCAGAGGAGCATGCCTATTATATTAGGTGCCAGGGAGCACAGGCAGGATAATGCTGCTGCAGTTGTCTTGTTTGTGGGCTTCGTGGAGGCACGTGACTGGCCACTGCGTGAACAAACTGCTGGACATGATGGGCCTTGGTCTGATCTAGCATGACTTTCCCTACGTTCATATGGTGCATTGCCATTAGGCAATGTTTCCCCCCCTGTAAGGAATATGGAAACAAAGAACACACTTTGTTTTTTTTTATAATAATTTTATTGGTTTTTATAATACAAATTTTCCATGATAGTAAACAACAATAAAAGCATTATGAAATTCAAACTTCTAACTCTATGTTGTTATAGTTTCTTGAATTCATAACAAAAAAAAAAAAACAAATTGGAGGAAAATTTATGACTTCCCCATCCCCTCTCTCTGCCTCTTAATGAAGTATTCATCCCATCGTAATTGGTCTGATCTTAACTATCATAAATTCATTTAACTTTCATGAAACATCTTCTATTAATATAAATGATTATAACTCTTAATATTAATTGTGTCCTCTAGATCAGATTAATAAGTATTCTTCCATTTTCCCCAGTTTTAATTCATATTCACAATATTTCATCCAATCCTCCCATTCCCCTAAAAATCGAACATTGTCTTTTTCATTTAAAATGGCTGTAAGTTTTGCCATTTCCACCATTTCAAACATTTTCCCAATCCAGTCTTTTTTCTCGGGAATTTCTGCCCCTTTCCATTTTGCTGCATAAAGCAGTCTCGCAGCTGTTGTAGCATAGATCAAAAAAGTTCTTTGTATTAGCAAGTCGTCAGGTATCATACTTAATAGCATCATTTCTGGTGTTTTGGGTATTTTTTTTGTACTATTAGTCTCAGTTCATTGTAAATCATATCCCAAAAATCTTTAGCTTTATCACAAGTCCACCACATATGATAAAAGGAACCAATTTCCTTATTACATTTCCAACACTTAGGGGATGTCACTTTATATATCTTTGCAATCTTCTTAGGTGTTAAATGCCATTTATACATCATTTTACAAATATTTTCTCGAATTGATTGCGCATTTATTCCTTTCAAGTCTTTTGACCATAGTCTTTCCCATTTGTTTAAAGCAATATAATGTCCCATGTTTTGAGCCCAGTCGATCATAGTTGGTTTAATTGTCTCCTGCTCACAATATATTGTTAAAAGTAGATTGTACATTTTCGAGATCAATTTCAAATTATTATCTAATAACATCTTATGGAAAGGGGACTTTTCTTTAGAAAATCCATTTTTCATATCTTGTACAAAAACTGATTTAATCTGACAGTATTGCAACCATTGTAAATCCTCTTTGAAAAATTGGAATTCTTTTAATAAACATTTTTTCCCCTCCCATTTAATTAATTCCTGGTAAATTATAAATTTGTCCGGTCTAAGTGGACGTAGTGTTAACATTTCTTGCGGTGAAATCCACATCGGCGTTACTGGTTCCAAAATATGTTTATATTTCATCCAAATACGCAATAAAGAGGACCTGATTATATGATTCCTGAATGATGCTTGTATCTTAATTTTGTCATACCATAAATAGCCATGCCATCCACTAATATTATTAAAGCCTTCAAGCTCCAGTAAACGTGTATTTGATAAGGTTATCCAGTCTTTTAGCCATGTTAAGGCTACCGCTTCAGCGTAAAGTTGAAAGTTTGGTAATGCTAAACCTCCTCTAACTTTAAGGTCCACCAAATATTTATAAGCAATCCTCGGGTTTTTCCCTTGCCAGATGAAGTTTAAAATGTCCTTCCTCCAAGTATCAAAGTATTTAACATGTGATATTATAGGCAAATTTTGGAATAAGAAGAGCATCCTTGGTAACACATTCATTTGGATTGTTGAAATACGTCCCAGTAGTGACAACTTTTTATTTGACCAAATAATCATATCAGTTTTTATTTTACCCCATAGTTTAAAGTAGTTGTTGGTTAACAATTCTTTGTTCTTCGCTGAGATCCAGATTCCCAGATATTTAACCTTGTTGGCCTTCTCCCAACCTGTAAACGAAATAAATTCCTGTTGCTCTATTTCTGATAAATTCTTGAATATTGTCTTTGTTTTTTCTTGATTAACTTTAAATCCCGATATTTCCCCAAAGTCGTCCAGTGTCTTTTGTAGTATCTTCATTGATTGTGTTGGGTTTTCCAGAATTAACAGGAGGTCATCCGCGAATGCTCTGTTTAAATTCATGTTTTTTAATTTTTAAACCGCGAATGTCCTCCATGCTCCTTAGTTTACAACATAATGTTTCCAACACCAACAAAAATAATAACGGAGACAAAGGACAGCCTTGTCTAGTTCCTTTCTTAATTTGACAATTTTCCGACATTGATTCATTCACCAAAATTTTCGCTTGTTGGGATGTATAAATAGCCGATATACCTTTCAAAAAACGGTCTCCAAAATTTAATTTTTCCAATGTTTTTTCCATAAAGTCCCATGAGACCATATCAAAGGCTTTTTCCGCATCCAAAAATACAAAGGCGGCTGATCGTTGAATATTCTGATCATAATATTCTAATGAGTCCAATAAAATTCTTATATTGTCTTTAATTTGCCTTCCTGGAACAAAGCCCGCCTGATCTTCATGTATAAGGTCTTTAATAAATTTTCTTATCCTATTCGATAAGACCGAGGCATAAATCTTATAGTCCACATTTAGCAACGAAATAGGTCTATAGTTTGATGTTTTTTCTGGATCTCTTCCTTCCTTGGGTATCAACGATATGTATGCATGCGACCAGGTTTCTGGGGCTACTCCCTTATCCAAAATTGTATTGCAAAGTAATACAAAAAAGTCTGCTAAGTTGTCACTAAATGTTCTATAAAATAGTGCAGTAATTCCATCTGGTCCAGGTGTCTTATCCGATTTTTGTTTCATTATTGCTTCTTGTATTTCTTCCCTTGTAATTGGAGCATCTATCCATTCTCGTTGGTCTATTGAAAGAATATTCATCTGTATTGAACTTAAAAACTTATCTATTTTCTGTTTTGAAATATTTTCTTTCTGATACAGCTTAGTGTAAAATGAAACAAATTCTTTTTGTATATCTGTAGTTGAATGAACTGGTCCTTTAACAGTTTGAATTTTTGTTATAATCTTCTTCTGAAATGAGTCTTTCAGTTGTGTTGCTAAAAATTTCCCAGGTTTATTAGCATGTTCAAAATATTTTTGTTTGGCAAATTTTAAGTTTTTGTTCATTTCCTCCATTATAACCAAATTTAATTGATGTTTAGATACAGAAATCTTCATTTGTATTTCGTTTTTCTCATCTTCTTGTAACGCCATAACAAGTTTTTGTTCCAAATTTTGTAAATCCCAAAGTATATTATTGGTAAATTGTAGTTGAGTTTTCCTCCACGCTGCATGTTTCTGTATCATAAATCCTCTTAGAACTGCTTTAAACGCATCCCACACTGTATTCAGCGTAGTTTCTCCATTAAGATTAACTTCAAAAAAGTCTTTAATCAGATCATATCATTCTTTTTGAATCTTCTTTTCCTTTAAAAGTTTATCATTCAATCGCCATCTAAATGCTTGTTTATTGTTCCACTCAAATGTAACCGGATTGTGATCAGAAAAAGTTCTTGGTAAAATATGTATTTTGCATAGTTGCGTAAAAATTGATTTACTAGACCAAATCATGTCTATTCTGGAGTGTGAGTCATGTCTCGCTGAATAAAAGGTATATTCTTTGGCTGTAGTATTCATTGTTCTCCAGATGTCTTGTAATTCCAATTCTGTAGCCATGGTGAAGAAAGTTTTGGGTAAACATCCTTCATTTTCGTCTTTTGCTTTTGATTTTTTATCCAAAATTGGGAGAATAACGCCATTTAAGTCACCCATCAATAAAATCTGGTCATTGGCATACTGAGAGATCAGTTCATGCAATTGTCCATAAAATTTTGTTTTTCCTTCATTGGGAGCATATATTCCTACCACAATCGTCTTTTGCCCCAATATTTTGGTTTTTATAATTACAATTCTCCCTTCATTGTCTTTATATAGTAGTTCAGGACTAAGGCTAGAATGAGCATATATTACTACTCCCTTAGTTTTTGTTTTAGCCGATGCCACAAATGCTTGTCCAAGCATTTGCCTATCCATATATTTTTTGTGTTTTTTTGCTATATGAGTCTCTTGTAAACAAATTAGGGAGTATTTGTATTTCTGTAGATATTTGAAAATTCTAGCCCTTTTAGTTTTTTCATTCAAACCATTCACATTCCAAGAAATTACTTTTGCCATGGTACAATGATTATTGAAGCAAAATATACAGTCTATACTTTAGTTCCTCCTGCTGCTCCCTGTGATTCTTCTTCTTCTTCTTGTTCTTCTTCCTCTTCCTTTTGATCCCCAGTTAATCCTTTAAGATCTGATTTACATTTCCTCAGAAATTTTCCCACATCTGCTGTAGATGTAATTGTCATTTTCATTTCTTTGTAGGTAAAAGCCAAGCCTTGTGGCATAATCCAGCGATATTTGATACCATTAGCTTTCAAAACAGACACAAATTCTTTGTAATTATTCCTCTGTGAGAGTAAATGTCTTGGTATGTCCTTTAATAAAATTAGAGGAATGTCTCCTGCTGACACCGGATTGTCATAGTGAATCTTCATGATCTTATCCTTAATCCTCGCGTCATAGAACACTATCATCAGGTCTCTTGGCTTAGATCTTTTCATTCTAGCAGGTAATGGTATTCTGTATACTCTGTTAATAGCTTGGTTCAATTCTTGTTCATCCAACTGAAACAGATAAGCCAGGTTTGGAACTACAGTTTCTTTGTTATCTCCCATCATATCTGGAAGATTGCGTAGACGAAGGTTGGTCTCTCTCACTCTCATCTCCATCATGGCTATTTGATCTTTTACAGCAGACTGATTTAATTGTATTGTTTCAATCTGTTTTTCTTGGCTTGCTAATTTTTTCTTTGTATCCTTATGCTCTTCCATCACTTTCTTTATTGATGAATCCATTGCTTGCATATCTGACTGCATGGTACTCATTTGAATTTTTACTTCTTTAAGATCTCCTGTTACTCCATCCAATTTGTGATTAATAGCTTGAGATGCTTGACCTAGATTTGTCATCATAGAAGTTAACTGTGCCATCTGTGTAGACATCTGTGTAGACATCTGTTCAAGCTGCTTGTTTGTTGCCTCTGTTTGTTTGGCTAACATATCCTGTAATTTCTTATCCATAGCTGTAACTTGTGCTGAGTCCTTCAGTTTAGTATAGGCAGGGCTATGCAGTGAGCCATACAAAGAACACACTTTGTGAAGGAAAATAAGGTATGTAGTCTAAAGTAGGTTACACCCTGACCTAGATGGCTCAGGCTAGCCTGATCTCATCAGATGCTGGAAGCTAAAAAGGGTCAGCCCTCCTTAGTAGTTGGATGGGAGACCACCAAGAAAATCCAGAGTTGCTACAGAGGGAGGCAATGGAAAACCACCTCTGAACATCCTTTGCCTTTGAGAGGTCACCATGAGTAGACTGTGATTTGATGATGCTTTTCTCCACCACCAAAGTAGTCTAGAGAAGAAAATCACATTTAAAGAAGAGTCTGTGCAGGAGAATAATATACTGACATCTGGTTCTTGTAGGTTATTCGGGCTGTGTAACCGTGGTCTTGGAATTTTCTTTCCTGACGTTTCGCCAGCAACTGTGGCAGGCATCTTCAGAGTAGTAACACTGAAGGACAGTGTCTCTCAGTGTCAAGGGTGTAGAAAGAGTAATATATAGTCAGAAAGGGGTTGGGTTTGAGCTGAGTATTGTCCTGCAAAAGTAAACACCAATTAAAAAGTAACGACACAGTTGTTTTTTCTCACCAACGATGATGGCATCATCCCGGAGCAGCATTTTTGAAACACCTGTTTTAGAGCAATGAAGTGTGATAAAACGTGGCTACTCATTGCTACCTTGGTGTTCTTTCTGTAATCCTCAGGTAGACATCATGCCAGAATGATGGTGCCTTTTGGCGTAGATTTACAATGGGCTGTTCGGGACTATTCCTCTTGAAAGTAGATACTACATGGCATTCTAAGAAAGGAAAGTTGTGTAACCGCTTTCATAATAACCGTGGAGATATGAGAAACTTCCAGTCATCACAATGTACAGCATTGCTCACTGAATTAAACATAATTCACAGTGGGTAGCCTGTCTGCAGTAGTAGAAAAGAGCAAGAGTCCAGTAGCACCTTAAAGACTAACAAGAATATTTTCTGGCAGGGTATAAGCTTTCGTGAGCCACAGCTCACAAGTGAGCTGTGGCTCACGAAAGCTCATCCCCTGCCAGAAAATATTCTTGTTAGTCTTTAAGGTGCTACTGGACTCTTGAATTAAACATATATTGATTCTTGTAGGTTATCCGGGCTGCGTGACCGTGGTCTTGGTATTTTCTTTCCTGACGTTTCGCCAGCTGTGGCCGGCATCTTCAGAGGAGTAACACTGAAGGACAGGGTCTCTCAGTGTCAAGTGTGTAGGAAGAGTAATATATAGTCAGAAATATATAGTCAGTAATATATAGTCAGAAAGGGGTTGTCAGAAAATTCCAAGACCACGGTCACACAGCCCGGATAACCTACGAGAACCAATGAACTCTGACCGTGAAAGCCTTCGACAATATTTTAAACATATATTGCTATTACACAGTCTTCATTAACTGTGCTCAAATGTGTTTATTTTAATCGTTTATTTCGAGTAGCGCATCTCACATAGGTGACTAGTGTTGTTCTCCTTGCTTAGTGCTGGCTTCTCTTTCTGTCCTGTGCTCTTGGTACCTACTTAATTATTAACACATCCTCATCCTATTAAACTTTAGGCCCAATACAGCCTGACTCTTTGGCTGGGGGAGATGGTCTCTGTTTCTATGATGGCGGGTAACATTTGCCGGCCCCTTTCCTCCTAGAGCACTGGTTCCCAACCGGGGGTCCACGGACCCCCAGGGGTCCGCGAGAACTAAATTAAAGTCCGCGAAACAAAGTTATAAACCCATAATAAATTAATATTTTCAATTAAAAATTATCTATTATAAAAATATATATTCAAACATTATTCTAAGTTTAATGTTTAACTAACAGTTATGATTAAAGTTTATTTTCAAATTCTCGGAATTTATATTTTGGGGTCCCTGCACCGAACAAAAAAGTCCTAGTGGTCCCTGGTCAAAAAAAGGTTGGGAACCAGGACCTAGAGGCGAAAGTCTCTGTAAGGGTTAAAGGGAGAGAGAGTGGAGTCCTAGACAAGCACTGGGGAAAGCCACTTCCGGTCCCTCCCCCTTCCTTGCAGGAGCCGCCTGTGGCTTTTCCGGGCTGTTGCTGCGTGCATTGCCTTGCAGGGATCTGGTGAGCTGGAAGGGGCTTTTTATGGGGGGGGGGGGTATTATGGGTTGGGGTCTGCAGTGCAGGACCTCAGACGGAGAGAAAAGGGAGAAGAAGCCCCCCTCCCCAGCTCCAGACCCCGCCCGGCCTCCCTCCTGCTGCACCAGGGAGAGTTGCTTGGCCCCCTTGTGCAGAGCCACGTGGTCCCTGCCAGGGCCGGAAGGCAGGATCTGAACCCGGGCCCTTTGCACGGCGCGCGGGTCAAACGGCTGGAGGTTGCACTTTGGGGCGCTTTTAAGAAGGGGAGGGAGGAAAGCTGTGCGGGGCTGGGGGGCAGATTTGGGGTGGTGGGGGGAAAGAGTGGGAGACTTGTGTGGGGAGGGAGCAGATGCAGGAGAGAGAAGGGTTGGACCAGGACCCAGCATGCACCCCCTTGGAGGGCACAGTTCCCTGCATGTGGGGGTGCTTGATATATGGGGGCCCACACTTTATTTTCGGGTTCAGAGCTTTTAAATTGTCCCTCCATATCGTTTAGGAGCTATGAAAAGTAAACAAGGAGCTGGAAACTGGGAAAGAACTAGGAGGCTGACGTTAGTTCCCAGTTTGTTCCCAGTTCCTTATTCACATTTCCTAGTTCCTGAATGATATGGAGGAGAATTTAAAAGCTCAGCAGCCCCCCCCCCAAATGTTTTGAATACCACATATCATACCCCCCACATTCAGGGGGCTGTGTCCTCCAGGGGGATGCATGCTGGGTCCTGGTCCAGAGTCTGGTTCTTGTGCCAGCTCCTCTCAAGTGGGGTGCCCCTAGGACCAATGCACATGCAGACACTGGGGAACCAGTGTCCAATCTTTGGACCACCCCACATTACACATCCCAACACTACAGAGACTGCCCCCTGTTGGGGTGTATGATGTGCGGTGGTCCAGTCATTGTTTTGGGATGCAGAGGGCACAGAAGTGTTCCAGTTCCTTATTCAGCTCTTAATTAAAATACAGGTCTCTTGGTGTGGACCCAAAAAGAAGCCAGTGGTGTCAAAACCAGTGTTTGGACTTGGCACCACTGCATGCATTCTTGCAGGGGACAGCCTCCGTAGTGTTGGGATATGTAATATGGGGTGATCCAAAGATTGTTTTGGGGTGCAGCTGGGCTCCAGTGTCTACATGTGCATTGGTCCTGGGGGCACCTCACTTGGAAGGAACCGGTCCAAGAACCGGTCTTTGGACCTGGACCCTGCATGCATCTCCTTGGAGGGCACAGTCCCCTGAACGTGTGAATGAACTGGGGACTGGGAACCAACTTCAGCCTCCTTCTATCAGGTTGTGTGTGTGTGTTAAGTGCCGCTAAGTTGCTTCTTGCTTTAGGCAACCCTATTATAGATTCATAGAGTTTGAAGGGGCATCTAGTTGAACCCCCTGTCCAATGGAGGATCAGCCTAAAGCATCCCTGACCAGTGTTTGTCCAGCCGCTGCTTCAAGACTGCCAGGGAGGGGGAGCCCACCACTGCCCTATCAAACGTCTTATCATTAGCAGCCTTGCTCAAGTCTTGCCAACTGAATCTGGGTATACTGATACAATAATATTCAGTTGCTGATTTTTAATAAACCAAATTAAATTAAATCAAAAGAGTTTCCGTCGAGACATTAGGAAGAATTTTCTAACAGAGCGGTTTCTCAGTGGAACAGGCTTCCTCTGGAGGTGGTAAGCACTCCTCTGGAGGTTTTTAAGAAGAGGTTAGATGTCAGCAATGCTGATTCTATAACCTTAAGCAGATGATGAGAGGGAACATGTCTTGGTCATCTGGGCATGTAATGGGGGTCCCTGGGTGTGTGTGTGTGGGAAGTAGCTGTAAATTCCCTTCGTTGTGCAGGGGGTAGGACTAAATGTCCCTGGTGGTCCCTTCTAACTTTATGATTCTACAAACAAAATTTCCCAGTATCATGTTGTAAGGGGCAGGGTGGCCACTGCTGGAAATCTGGGGAAGGAAGAAGGTGAAGGAAACCTGACATTTGGAAGCTCCCTTGCCCCTGAAAGTATCTGCAGAACAGCAGCAATGGGGTATCATGCAAACTTTACCCCGATGGAAAACGCCTTAGATGGTCCCCCCACTTTCTCTCCTTCTCCTTAATTCTGCTCAGTCTCCTCTAGTTAGGGGGCTGTTTTTCCACTTTGCTGGGCATGTGGGAAGGGTAGTTTTCCTACCAAGCCCCTATAGCTTATTAACCATGGGTCCTTCGTCAAGGTCAGCAGGAAACAGACACTGTCCTAGTCTGACACGTATATAACTCTCTGAGCCTCAGGCCTGGTCTATGTATCTAGGAAGAAGAGCTGTGAGAGGCCTGAGGTGGTGGAGCAGATGGCATGAATTTTGGCACTTTTCTCCTGCTTTTTCCATGTTTAGATTCAAGGGAGCTTCACTTGAGACTGTGGGTACAGAAACATATTTTTCCTCAGTTAAAATCTCCCTGCCACTGAAAAGCATCTTCATCTCAGGCAGGGACTGTTCTCTTGGAGGGCTAGTTTTGTCTGTGCAGGGAGATTTCCATTACTACCTAACATCTCCTGTCTGCAACCCTGAGTCAGACAGTCCATCCCATCAGCTCAGGGCTCTACCACCCCATTCTCAGCACATTCTCCCAGTTGTGTGGGGAAAGCCGGAGGGTTTTGGCTTCCCTCAGAGGGGAGGAAGGAACAGTGTGGCTTCAGGCAGAGTCAGGGATTCACCACCACCACCCTGGATGAATCAAATCTAGTATCTTACATTGTGCCCAAAATCCAAGTGGGAGAGATATTACCTGAAGGGACTGGCACAGAAAATGTCTCTGTAGAAGAAAGGGGTTCCCAACCTCTTTCTTTTTTTCCCCTCCCAGGCAGCAGCAGAAAGACACCCTGGATGCTTTCTCGACCATCTCCTCTATGTGGTGAAGGGACAAGAGGCGCCATGCAGCCAGCTGAGATAAGGGGGTCTCACTGGGGAGAGGTGCAGTGAAGGGCAGGAATGCTTCCTTCTCTGTGGGAAGGATCAGAGGGTCGGGGTCCTAGCCCTTGGTTCTGGTACTGCTAGGTGTCAAGGATGCCCCCTGGGGAGGCAGGGAAGTGGTCTCCCCCAGTCTAGGATGGTATCTGCAGAGAAGCCCAACTCTAGGCCTCCTTTTCAGCATCTAAATAAAACGAATGCTGCCTTTTTCTCCTTTTTCCACAAATTCTATTGCGTCAGTCACAAATTGTACATAGTCTTTCATAAACCTCTTTGGTACAAAATCAGTCTGATCTATATGAATTAATTTTGCAGTACATCTTCTTAATCTCTCTGCCATTATTGAGGTAAAACATTTCTAACCCACATTGAATGGTGAAATAGATATGTAAGATTGTGGTAATGTTGGATTGTTGCCTTCTTTGTGTATCAATATTATATGTGCTTCTTTCCCCCGTGGACCAGCTTTCAAGTGACATAAAGAAATTCTTTTTCTTTTCTTGCAGGGAGGGATGTCCTTTGAAGAGGTGGCTGTGTGTTTTACCTGGGAGGAGTGGGCCCTGTTGAGTCCAGCCCAGAGAGCTCTGTACAAGGAAGTCATGCTGGAGAACTTTGGGAATGTGGCCTCTCTGGGTGAGGACCCTTTTCTCCTGCACTGTCTTTTTCTTGCTGTGAGGAGTGACAGTAAAGAAGATGCGGAAGGTGGTGGTCTGGGTGTCTGCCTTGGTTCCAAAGGCTGATCTCTGCCACCATGCTTTCTCTGATGGGGGAGTGGTTCTGCCTTGGCAGTCTTGTGTCTGGATCACATGAGAGGGCATCACAGGAGGTACAAGGAATGCCAGGTATGAAGAAGGTGGGGCAGCCTAAGCAGGGCCATCCCTCCAGTCTGGGCCTTGCCTTACCCAGGCTGGGAGGCGGCTGTGGAGGGAACTCTGCTGGCTTCTCTGCCTCCTTTATTGACTTCTCAGAGGGCATTTCCATCTCTGCTTGGGAATGAGGCGGCACAGAACTGCCAGTCACATATGAACGATTCTTACCCTGCAGTGTAATCCACCTTAGTTTGTAGAAGAAAGTGAATTTAAAATGTTTAAGTTTATTGCGATCGCAGAAGACAGCTTCCCTGGGTGGGCAGAGGGGCTGGCTTAACTAAACTGTTACTTGCAAAAAATATTGTCGAAGGCTTTCACGGTCAGAGTTCATTGGTTCTTGTAGGTTATCTGGGCTGTGTGACCGTGGTCTTGGTATTTTCTTTCCTGATGTTTCGCCAGCAGTTGTGGCAGGCATCTTCAGAGGAGTAACACTGAAGGACATTGTCTCTCAGTGTCAAGTGTGTAGGAAGAGTAATATATAATCAGAAAGGGGTTGGGTTTGAGCTGAGTCATTGTCCTTCAAAAAGTATCAAAGGTAATGTGCTAATCGTTAACAGATCACTTCAGGATACAATGGTTCCATATTAACATACTCACCCTCATTAGCACATTATCTTGATACTTACAGGACAATGATTTGCACATTACCTTTGATACTTTTTGCAGAACAATGACTCAGCTCAAACCCAACCCCGTTCTGGCTATATATTACTCTTCCTACACACTTGACACTGAGAGACACTGTCCTTCAGTGTTACTCCTCTGAAGATGCCTGCCACAGCTGCTGGCGAAACGTCAGGAAAGAAAATACCAAGACCACAGTCACACAGCCCGGATAACCTACCAGAACCAATGTTACTTGCAAAGTTTTAAAGTGTTAGTTTCACACCTGTGCAGACATCTGCTATGTCTCCAGTTAATTAAGAGATAAGCGAAAGCAAGGCAATCTTCTGAAACTAGCTTTATCCAGTTCTTCAACCTGGAAATTCTCCTGTATTAACTTCAACATGATTTATCACAGTTGCATGATTTGCCAGCTGGGCTGTTATGGCTGCCAGCTCAAAATTAACTACAAAATGGAGTCAGCCTTGCAGCCTTTTTCTTCGTCAAATAGCCTGGCTGGTCACCTCCTCTCTTATTAGTTGTCTATTGTGTATTTCTGGAGGGACAGTCAGCCTCACTTAGAACTGCTGAATTGATGTGTTCACAGAAGAGGTATAATTTTGTGGGTTTTCTCCCCCTGATGAATAGGACCTAAGATGGACAAATCTGATCTCGTATCGTGGCTGGAAGAGCAGGAAGTGCTGTTCCTCCAGATCTCTGAAGAAGAAAGATTGGCAAGTAGGTGAATCAGTTTGTCCAGGGACTCTGTATGGTCAGCTCTTTCTTACAAGAGTGGGTGGATTTCTGTTGCCATGTTTCTCCACACAGTTTGAGTTTCACCTCCAAAGAGCTTTGCTGAGTTGTCATTGCTGAAATGGTGGCTGTAGAACTTGAACTAAGGAAAATAGGTAACTTCCTTCTCCCAAGTCCTTATGCCAAGTCTAGACAAGTATTGTCCACTCTGAGAGGCAGAGTCATACAGGCAAGGGTGAAGGGGAGTCTCCCCCCCCCCCCAAGTCCCAATAGATTGTTAACCACATTTTCAGGAAATTGTCAGGGTCAGCAGGGAAGAGACATTGTCCCGGTCTGGCATGTGTTTATGGGCGAAAACACATGGTCGCATTAGCGTCCTTTATTCCCTGTTTCAGCCAGGATTCAACCAGGATCGAACACAGTTTGGCGAAAACGCATGTGTTCGATCCTGGCTGAATCCTGGCTGAAACAGGGAATAAAGGACGCTAAAGCGACCATGCGTTTTCGCCGAGTCTCAGGCCTGGTCCACATATCCAGGAAGGAGGAAGAGCTAGTAGAGATCTGAGATGGTGGAGTGAACAGCATGAATTCTGGCACTTTTCTCCTGCTTTTTCCATGTGTGGTTTGATGGCAGCTTCACTTGAAACTGCGGGTGGAAGAACACATTTCCCCTCATCTAGTGAATTGTCCCTGCCACAGAAAAGCGTCATGGCCAGCACAGGCAGAGAGGGCAGGAACTGTTTCCATGGAGGGCTAGTTTTCCCTGTGCAGGGAGCTTTCCATTCCTAGCTGGCATCTCCCATCTTCAGCCCTGAATCATGCAGTCCATCCAGTCAGCTAAGGACTCTGCCACCACATTTTCAGCGTGTTCTTGTTGTGTAGGGCAGGTGAGTGGGTCTTGGCTTCCCTCAGCGGGGTAGAGGGAGTGGAGTGGCTTTAGGTAGGATCAGAATAGATTTGGTGAGGTTGGGGAGAAGTATTTCAAGGGGGGAGGACCCCTCCCTCCATAATATGGGACTTACTCCTCCATACAAAATGGCTGTCTGAGCAGAGAGCATAAGAAAGGCCATGCTGGATCAGGCCAAGGTCCACCAAGTTCAGCAGCCTGTTCACACACTGGCCAACCAGGTGCCTCCAGAAAACCCACAGACAAGACAATTGCATCCACATGGTCCTGCATGTGTTCTAATGCACGTAATATAATAGGCCTGCTCCTCTCATCCTGGAGAGAAAAGGCATGCATAATGATCAGCATCCATCTCTACTAATAGCCGTGAATAGTCCTCTCCTCTATGAACATGTCCACTCCCCTCTTAAAGCCTTCCAAGTTGGCAGCCATCACCACATCCTGGGGCAGGGAGTTCCACAGTTTAACTATGTGTTGTGTGAAGAAATTCTTCTTTTTATCAGTTTTGAATCTCTTACCTTCCAATTTCAGCAGATGACCCCCACGTTCTAGTATTATGACAGGGAGAAAAGCTCCCTGTCAACTCTCTCCATACCATGCATAATCTTATAGACCTCTATTATGTCTCCCCTGAGCCGTCTTCTTTCCAAGCTAAACAGCCCTAAGCATCTTAACCACTCCTCGTAGGTCAGTTGCTCTAGTCCCCTGATCATTTTGGTTGCTTTTTTCTGCACCTTCTCAAGCTTTCAATATCCTTTTTTAGATGGGGTGACGAGAACTGTACGCAATATTCCAAATGTGGTCTCACCATAGATTTGTACAAGGGCAGTATGATATCTATCCTGCTTTACTTTACCATCCCCTTTCATGTCTACCCCATTCCCATGTGGTGGACAATCAGAAGAAATTTTCCCTTTATCCATTTGCTTTGAGTCTGGCCGAACCGGATGCTTCTCAGCTCCTGTCGGCTTTCCCCCTGGGTTCAGTTTAAAAGCTGTGCCAGCAGTCTGGTTCCATTCTGGTTCAAGTGGAGCCCATCTCTTCTGTATAGGCCCGGCTTGTCCCAAAATGTCGCCCAGTTCCTAACAAATCTAAAGCCCTCCTCCCTACACTACCATCTTATCCACACATTGAGACTCCTCAACTGTGCCTGCCTAGCTGGTCCTGCACATGGAACAGGTAGCATTTCTGAGAAAGCTACCTTGGAGGTCCTGGCTTTTACTCTCCTGCCTAGCAACCTAAATTTGGATTCCAAGACCTCCGGACTACATTTCCCCATGTCGTTGGTGCCAATGTGCACCGCAACCACTGGCTTCTCCCCAGTACTATCTACCAGACTACCTGTATGATGGGTAATGTCCACAACCCTCGCACCAGGCAGGCAAGTCACCATGCGGTCCATGTACCCTCCAGAAACCCAGCTATCTACATTCCTAAGGACTGAATCCCCCACTACAAGAGGCCCCCCTCCCCTCTGAGGCATATACTATCGGTACGAGAGGATAGCTGTTCATCCACCAAGGAAGGCGTCCCTTCTAAGGTACCACATCCCCTTACCCCAGAGAGATGACCTCCTTCCCCAAGGGCTCCCATCATCCGTGACCAGCAGAGACCAATCACCCTGGGACTGGGATGTGACTATTTCATCCCTGGTGTCCCTACCCACCTCTCTTTCTGCCTGGCTCAGCTCTTCTGATTGAGCTACCTTGGTCTCAAGGAAGTGAATGCACTCCCTGAGAGCCAGGAACTCCCTGCACTGAGCACACACCCATAACTTTTGTCCTGCAGGCAGATAGACATACCTGTGACACTCTATGCAGCACAATGGATAGCCCGGCGACCCCTGCTGCCTTCCTATCATCATAACTGGCATTTTAATTATTTATTTTTGGTGTTTTAAGCCTGGAAATCAAAGTGTTCTGCCCTCTATACCCTGCACTCTTCCTGTACTGAATAAAAACTGAGTGCCCTGGTTTCCTTGCCCTACTACTAACTCACACCGATGCTTAACTCATTCGGTATTCCTAAAGGACACACAGATCTACTCTGCCCTGATAACAGGATTCTTTCCCCACCCTATAGGGTCCCCAGGCTAAGAGCCACAGTGCAAGAGCCCTCACCTGGCAAAGAGGGGCATATACAATTTAAATGCTCACAGCTCCCACTTCTCACATACTAGCTCTGCCCAGCACCAATCAAAAACCCCTCTTTAGAAGGCTGCAAACAGGCTACAAGCGCCCGCTTTCCCTCAATCACAGTCCTCTCCCAGCAACCTCAATTAATTTAAGGCTCCCCAACAGTTTTAGAAAAGGCAAAAACTCACCTCCCCTTAGCAGCACCTCTGTCACCCGGTCCAGCTGATTCACATGCAGCCTCTTTTTACAAAAGAGGGAGCTCTTGGGTCAAACACTCAGGCCTTCGTTTATTGAATCCAGAATCTTGACTTGTGCCCTGAGTCCAATCTGGAGAAAGGTTCATTCCAGGGACTGGCACAAAAACTTCGTCTGAAAGAGTCCGTCCCCCCCTCTTTCTTCCTCTCCCTCCTAGGCAGCAGTGGAAAGACACCCTGGATGCTTTCTCCACCATCTCTTCTGTGCAGTGAAGGAACAAGAGGCGCCATGCAGCCAGCCCAGGTAAGGGGGTGTCACTGGGGAGAGGTGAAGCGGAGGGCGGGAATGCTTCCTTCTCTGTTGCAAGGCTCACAGGATCAGGCCTCTTGTCCTTCATTCTGGTGCCACAGGATGTCGAGTCTGCCCACTGGGGAGGCACGGACTTGGTCACCCTCCGTCTAGGATGGCAACCGCAGAGAAGACCAAGCAGGGACTGTGGAAACAATACTGGAAAATAAATTTCTCAGAGAAAGCAATGTTATATTTTCCATGTGGACATCTGCAGCATCTTACCCATAAGGCTGCTTGCCCCCTGCCAATGAGATCAACCCCAGTGGCCTCAAGATGCCCCGTGGAGCATTGGAAAGAGAAAGCCAATTATCCCTATGGGGGTCTTCTTGCTGCCTCTTTGTGCTGCTCTTCCAGTATCAATTTGCTGTCTCTTGCTTTTCGGCCTCCCCCCATCCCTGGACCAGCTTTCCGCTAGAAATGCTTCCTTCCTCTTCCAGGCTTGGGTGTCCTTTGAAGAGGTAGCTGTGTATTTCACCCAGGAAGAATGGGCCCTGCTGAGTCCAGCCCAGAGAGCTCTGTACAAGGAAGTCATGCTGGAGAATACTGGGAACGTGGCCTCTCTGGGTGAGGATCCTTTTCCCCTGGGCTGTTTCCTTCTTGCTAGGAGGAAGTCCCTTAACCGGAAGGAAGTGGTCAGCCCTGGGCCCAGTGGCTAATCTCTGCCACCCTCCATGACCCTTCCTCTGATGGGGGAGGGGTTCTGGACACTCCTTGCAGAGTGGAGGCCCTTACCTGGCAGTCCTGTGTCTGGAACACATGAGAGGGCATTGGATGGGGTGCCAAGGGAAGTTGGGCAGTCTAAGCAGGGGCTTCCCTGCAGTCTGAGCCTTGCCTTACCTGAAGATACAGCTGAAGATACAGCTGTGGAGGGAACTCTGGTGGCTGTTCTGCCACCTTTTCGTTCTTAGCTGGCATTTTACTCCATCCTGAGTAAGGAGCCAGTATGGTGTAGTGGTTAAGAACTCAGCTGTACCTACCTCACAAGATGTCTGTTGTGGGGGCGGGTGAAGGGAATGAGTAGTGGTTAAGAACTCGGCTGTACCTACCTCACAAGATGTCTGTTGTGGGGACGGGTGAAGGGAGTGTGTAGTGGTTAAGAACTCAGCTGTACCTAGCTCACAAGATGTCTGTTGTGGGTGCAAGGGGGGGGAGGGAATGTGTAGTGGTTAAGAACTCTGTACCTACCTCACAAGATGACTGTTGTGGGGGCGGGTGAAGGGAATGTGATTGAAAGCCGCTGTGACTCTTTAAAGGCGGGGTATGAAAACCAAGTTTTCTTATTCTAATCAGAAATCCCAGTGCCGGATGAACAGTTCTTGGCCCCATACGGTAAGTATTCTGTGTTTTGCATTTCTGGAGGGAGAATGTTTATTTAATAAGGTATAATAAAGTAAAATATATATTTTAAAATTTTTATCTGGAGAGCCAGCATGGTATAGTGGTGAAGAGTGGTGGACTGTAATCTGGAGAACCGGGTTTGATTCCCCACTCCTCCACATGAGCAGCAGACTCTAATCTGGTGAACCAGGTTGGTTTCCCACTCCTACACATGAAGCCAGGATCAGAGGAGCATGCCGAATATATTAGGTGTTGTGGAACACAGGCAGGATGGTGCTGCTGCAGTTGTCCTGTTTGTGGGCTTCCTAGAGGCACCTGGCTGGGCACTCTGTGAACAGACTGCTGGACTTGATGGGCCTGGGTCTGATCCAGCATGGCTTTTCTTATGTTCTATGTGACTTGGGCTAGTCACAGTTCTCTTAGAGCTCTCTTAGCCTCACTTACGTCACAAGGTGTCTGTTGTGGGGAGAGGAAGGGAAGGAGATAGTAATCCGATTTGATTCTCCTTAAAAGGTAGAGAAAATTAGCATATAATGATACGATATAAAGTTTATTGTCTGCGGCCGAAGGCCATCACAGTCCACCATACAAAACATTAAAATAACATAAAATAACATTGAAATAACTTTAAAACAGTCTGGGCCCCAAGAAGCTAGTATTTAAATATGTTAAGTTCCCTGATTAAAAACAGCTTTAGCTCAGATTTTCTTGGCTGCTAAAGCAAAAAGTGACACTTTATAGAAAACATCAAGATTGGTGTCTGATAGGAAAAAGAGCAGCTTCTCTGGATCTGGAAAAAGATTTAGGCCCTTTAGAAACACTCCGAGAAATTTAAGTCTGGGCTCTGTGAAAAGAGGACAGAATAAGGTGTAATGAGTTAGGTCCTCTGGAGAGGCCCCACAAATACATAGGTGAGAGGCCCATGGTGTTCAGGAGTAACGACCAGCTGAAACCAGAGGGAGATAAAAGCTATTCTGAGGTTATGGAAGGGGATACTGACCAGGTATGAAGCTCTGACATAATCTCTTTTACACTGTTTAAACGAGGGGTATCCAGTCTTTTGGCTTCCATGGGCCTCATTGCAAGAAGAATTGTCTTGGGCCACACATAAAATACACTAATACTAACAATAGCTGATTCATAATGTTTTAAGTAAGTTTACGATTTTGTGTTGGGCCACATTCATAGCCGTCCTGGGTCGCTTGTGGCCTGGGGGAAGCAGGTTGGACAAGCCTGGTTTAAACCATGGTGAGAATTGGACTGGGAGATTGATTGCCTGTCTGATGCAGCATCACATTTGAACACCCAATCCTGAATGTTGGTGCCTGCTGTGGGGACAGCCTGGGTGTCATCTGATACGGAGTAGCAATGCAGGATGTTGTTATAGCAACACTGCCTGTGATGTAAATTGGTGGTGTCACTGCTTTGCTTTCTCCAAGATCTTAAGAGGGCTAAGTGAACACAAGCCCTGATTGAGGTCAGGGGTGCCTCTGGGTAAGGCAAGAATTCTCGCCAAGAAGTGATTTTGGATAGATTCCAGCTTTGTGACCAGACTATCCTTCCAACCCCAAACCTCTATGCCATACAAAAGTTGGGGAACTGCCTTACTTTGATATAGTTTCAGAACTGGGTCAATCAAGAATCCCCCTTTTGTATAATAAAATTTCAGAATAGCCCCTATGGATCTTAAGACTGTGGCGCTGGTAATTGCCAAATGAGCCCTCCAGTTTAAAGTTTCATTGAACGTTATCCCAAGATATTTGAAGGTGCTGCAGTGCTCTATAAGGGTTCTGCCTATTGACTACTTAAACTTGCGAGGCTTTTCCCTAAAGACCATCACTTTGGTCTTGGCATAGTTGATACTTAAGGCCTCTTCTTTACAGTAGTCACCTAGTATATGCAACAACCTTCTTAGGCCTACACGTGTAAGAGAGACCATGATCAGTGTATAAGAGGACTGATACTTCTGAGAGCCTAATGAGGGAGAAACGAACGCAGAGCCAGATAGCTTTGGGATGATGTCATTTAGATATAAATTAAACAGCAGGGGGGGCCAAGACACACTCCTGCTTTACTCCTCTGATGATTTTGATTTCCTCTGTTAAAGAAACTGAGGTACCTACCCTCAGTTAGGTGTGTAGTTCCTACCCTCAGTTAGGTGTGTAGTTCCTGTAGCAGAAATAGTATGCGTTTATCTTTGTGCTAGCCAACTTCATCCAAAGGCGTTCTCTATCTGTAGAGTCAAAGGTAGCTGTTAGATCTACAAAGTAGGGCTGCTGAAAAAAATATGTTAAAATTCGGGTGTGGGTTTATTGGCCATTTTTTTCCGAGAAAACTCGAATGCCGAATTTCCCATACCGGTAAAGGTAGGAATCCAGCTTTAAATTCGGTTTCCCCCAAAATTTGGCCGTTTAAACCCTATGGGAGCGTTTCGCTGCTTTCCACAGCTCCTGGAGGGGGCATTTTTGCAGGTAGAGGTCCCAAATTTTCAGGGTAGCTAGAAGGGACTCTCCTTGCAAGAACCCCCAAGTTTGGTAGATTGGGTCAGGGGGTCTGAAATTATGGGGTCTGGAAGGGGTTGCCCCTATCCTCCATTGAAATGGATTGGCAAAGTGGCTGAGTTCACATTGTATCTCTATGGAGGAGCGGGGTGAACATTTAAGCTCGCCTTCTCCACTGAGATGCATAGCAAAGATCACTCTAAAGAATCTGAACACAGCCACTTTGCCAATGCATTTCAATGGAGGATAAGGGCGACCCCTTCCAGACCCCATAACTCTGGACCCCCTTATCCAATCTTTACAAAACTTGGGGGTTCTTGCAAGGAGAGTCCCTTCTAGCTACCCTAAAAATTTGGGACCTCTACCTGCAAAAATGCCTCCCCAGGAGTCGTGGAAAGATGTTCCCGAAAAAGCCGGATTTATATCTGACTTTTTTAGGAATGGCAAATCTGGCTTTGCCAACCTCCTGGATTTTGCAGACTCAGTAAACCCAAACCCAAATTTACATTTATTTGGTATTTTTCTGGTTCAGTTTTTACCGAATCAACAGCCCTACTACAAAGACCACATATAAAGATTTAGTCAGGCCCTTGATACTTTGAAAGGCTAGTTGGTTAAGAATTTGACAGTGGTCGATAGTACATTGCCCTTTTCAATTAGCATATAAAAACCACCTCTTCCACTTATTCGTCTAATTGAATAAAATAATAATTAATAAATCTGGTTTGAAATTGCTTAATTTCTGTGCACGAAGATTTATAATTTTTTTCCCTCTTGATACTAGGACCTCTGATTGCTAAACGTGATCTATCCTACCTGGAAGAAGAGGATAAAAGAATTCACACAGAGGAGAAACCATACAAATGCTTGGAGTGTGAAAAAAGCTTCAGACATAGTGGATACCTTATTTCTCATCAAAGGATACACAGAGAGGAGAAGAAATACAAATGTGTGGAGTGTGGAAAGTGCTTCAGCTACATTCAAAGCCTTACTTCTCATCAGAGGATTCATACAGAGGAGAAACCTTATAAATGCCTGGAGTGTGGAAAAAGCTTCAGTTACAGTTCAAAGCTTAGTTCCCATCAATTAATTCACACAGGGGAGAAACCATATAGATGCTCAAAGTGTGGAAAAACCTTCAGTCAGAATGCAAGCCTCACTTCCCATCAAAGAATTCACACAGGTGAGAAACCATATAAATGCCTGGAGTGCGGGAAAAGTTTCACTCAGAATGGAAACCTTACTTCTCATCAAAAGATTCACAGAGGGGAGAAGAAATACAAATGCGTGGAGTGTGGAAAGTGCTTCAGCTACATTCAAAGACTTACTTCACATCAGAGGATTCATAAAGGGGAGAAACCTAATAAATGCCCGGAGGGTGGAAAAAGCTTCAGTTACAGTTCACACCTTACTATCCATCAAAGAATTCATACAACAGAGAAACCATGCTCAACCCTGGAGAGTGGGAAATGCTTCAGTCAGAGTGGAAACCTTACTTCTCATCAAAGTCTTCACAGAGAGGAGAAGAAATATGAATGTGTGGTGTGCGGAAAAAGCTTCAGTCAGAGGTCACACCTTACTACTCATCAACGAACACACACAGGGGAGAAACCATATAAATGCCTGGAGTGTGGGAGGAGCTTCAGTCAGAGTGGAAGTCTTACTTCCCATCAAAGGATTCACACAGGGGAGAAACCATACAAATGCCTGAAGTGTGGGAAAAGCTTCAGTGGTAGTGGAAAACTTACTGTCCATCAAAGAATTCACACAGGGGAAAAACCATATAAATGCCTGGAGTGTGGAAAAAGCTTCAATCAGAGTGGAAACCTTACTTCCCATCAAAGGATTCATACAGGGGAGGAACCATATAAATGCCTCGAGTGTGGGAGGAGCTTCATTGACAGGGGAAAACTTACTTCCCATCAAAGGATTCACACAGGGGAGAAGAAATACAAATGTGCGGAGTGTGGAAAAAGCTTCAGTCAGAGTGGAAACCTTACTTCCCATCAACGAACTCACACAGGGGAGAAACCATATAAATGCTTAGAGTGTGGGAGGAGCTTCAGTCAGAGTGGACTGCTTATTTCACATCAAAGGATTCACACAGGCGAGAAACCTTATAAATGCCTGGAGTGTGGAAAAAGCTTCAGTTCCAGGTCACACTTTACTGTCCATCAAAGAATTCACACAGGGGAGAAACCATTTAAGTGCATGGAGTGTGGGAAAAGCTTCACTCATAGTGGAAGCCTTATTTCTCATCAAAGGATTCACACAGAGGAGAAGAAATACAAATGCTTGGAGTGTGGAAAGTGCTTCAGGTATATTCAATGCCTTACTTCTCATCAGAGGATTCACACAGGGGAGAAACCATATAAATGCCTGGAGTGTGGGAAAAGCTTCAGTGATCGTGGAAACCTTACTTCTCATTGCAGGATTCACACAGGGGAGAAACCATATAAATGCCTGGAGTGTGGGAAAACCTTCAGTCACAGTAAAAGCTTGTCTTCCCATCAAAGAATTCACAGAGGAGAAACCGTATAAATGCCTGGAATTTGGAAAAAGTTTCAGATGCAGTGGAAACCTTACTTCGCATCAAAGGATTCACGGAGGAGAAACCGTATAAATGCCTGTGAGGAAAGCTTTAATGATCATGGAAGCCTTACTTCTCATCAAAGTATTCACAGAGAAGAGAATTCAAATAAGATGGTGATGAGCTTTTTTTTTGTTTTTTTTAATAATAATTTTTATTGTTTTTCGAAATATATAAACGAACAGTTCAACAATTAATAAAGATCATCAAAGATAATAAAAACCAATGAATTATTGTTGAAAATACAAACATATTATAGTAAAATATAAAGACTTCCCCTTCATCTCCCTCTATCTCGTTATAAATTTATGTACTCTTGTATAAAATTCTAATCCTGATATTATGGTGTGTGTGTGTGTGTGTGTGTGTGTGTGTGTGTGTATAGTAATTCTTTATCGAAAACCAAATAAAATATAAGTTCATATTATTTCAATCATACATGATCATTACCTTTTTTCAAATCAACCTTGTTATAATCTATTTTAATTATAAAAGCATCTCTAATAATAGTAAAAAAATGTATTAGATCAATGAATAACCCTTAAGTTCCCCCGTTTGAAGTTCATTTTCACTGTAGATTCTCCATGCCTCCCATTCACCCATAAATTACACATTGTCTTTTTGATTTACCAATGCCGTAAGTTTTGCCATTTCCACCAGTTGGGATCCCGACATTTACACTATAAATAATATTTGAAAGGTTTGATAGGTTTCCAATACCTTAATCCTGTGGTATAAGGAGTTCAAGTCAGTGTATATTGCATTTTCGCCACAGTAGATAGTGTCAAATGCGTCAAATTGATATAAAAATTGGGTTTTTAGTTTTAAAATGTGTGTGTGTTAAGTGCCGTCAAGTCGCTTCCGACTCATGGCGACCCTATGAATGAAAGTCCTCCAAAATGTCCTATCTTTGACAGCCTTGCTCAGATCTTGCACATTGAAGGCTGTGGCTTCCTTTATTGAGTCAATCCATCTCTTGTTGGGTCTTCCTCTTTTCCTGCTGCCCTCAACTTTTCCTGTCATGACTGTCTTTTCTTTTTTTTTCTTTTCTTTTTTTAATAAATTTTATTGATTTTTTAAAACTATAAATTCTCCATAATTTTGACAACAGTGTAAAAATAGTATCACAATCACAATTATATTGATTGTTGTCTTAATTACCATTAAACATAAAAATATAACAACTTCCCCATCACCTCCATCTACCTCTTAATAAAGTATTATTATCCTTCGTTAACATGTACTGATCCTAGCATTAATTTCATTCTAAAGTTTCATGTTTTATAAAGTTTTACATTCTGGATCAGAATAAAAAGTAACCTTCCATTATTCCCAGATCTTGTATATTATCACAATGATTCCTTCAATTCTCCCCTTTTCCCTAGTTTCTCCAACTCCACCAGTTCTAACATTAGAATGATTTAATCCCTTTATTCTGAAACCTTTGTCCCTTTCCATTTGGCTGCATCAAATTGCAGCCATTATAACATAAATTTAATCATACTAAACAACATTCTCTCCAGTATTTTGGGGATATTTCCTGTTTAATCAATCTTATTTCAGTGTAAATCATATCCCAGATCCATATCAAAAGTCCACCCATTCCAGTATACCTTTATATCAATCAATAATCTATATTAGGAGGACTTATTTATATAATCCAAAAGTGATGTCTTAATCTTAATTCCACTACTTCATTAATAGCCATGCCACCCGTCCACACTGTCAAAGCCTTCCAATCCAGCAATCATATTTAAGTCAATCCTTTAACCATGGTCTAATACTTCCTTCTGTAACTGAAATAAGCCAGTCAGGTATGGGAACAGGATTTCTTTGTTCTCTCTCATTTCCTCAGGCAAGGTGCCTATCCAAAAATGATTCTTTCTGGGCTTCATCTTCATCGTGGCTTCAATCTGTGTTCCTTGACCTGCTCTCTTCTTCCTTATATCCACACGTCCTTCCATGACTTTTTTAGATGAAAAGTCAATTTCTTGTATGTCTGATCTCTTTGTCGCCGGCTGGTTACTTTCTTGAACTTCTGTCTTCTTCTTTATATCCTTGTGTTCTTCCATAACTTTTTGGGCAGAAGAGTCCATTGCTTGTATGTCTGTATTTGTAGTCATCGTTTGAATTTTCAAGACTTTTATGTCTTCTGTAACCAGATTCAACTTCTGATTACATACCTGTGATGATTGGTCAAGAGTCATCATCATTGAAATCAATTGAGCCATCTGTGTTGAAATCTGTTTTAATTGTTTAATTGTCGCCTCAGAATGTTTAGCAAGCATGTCCTGTACTTTTTTTTCCATGGTTGAATTCTGTAAAATTCCCTTTGATTTCATAAGAGCAGGGCTATATATTTAGCCAGATCAGGGAGAGGTTCCAGAATATATAACTTAATTAAATTTGATGGTCATCTGGCAGGAGTCCATTGCATGTAGTTGATAGAGAATGCTTCATTGACCAACTTAATATCTTTTTCGGGTTGCAAAAATAAGTATTTAAACTTAAAAAAAACTTTTTTTTTTTAAATTGAAAATACCAACGAGTTTTACCAGACGCTCTAGATCGGCTGAGCCAGGAAGTATTCCAGGGGTTGCCTCATCGTGGACCTTCTATCGTCTCTTCTCTATGGTTATTACCTTCAGGAATGGTTTTGGTGTAACACGAGTAAGACGAATTTCCGGTCTTACGACCTTCTTCCTGTTGATTTTGTAGAGCAGTGGAGAGGTAAAGCACAGAGTCTTCCGGTCAAAGAGTCCTCTTTGTTGCAAAACGTGACTGGAGGATCTTTTTTACCTCATGCAAATTCTCAGAGATTTCTCCCTCCCCTTCCTTTAAGAACGCGTCGGATTGGCAGATCTTATGTCAATCATTCAAGCTCGTTGTTTTAGTTTAAGTTGATCAGATTGATAAGGCTCCTGCTGCTTTGTCTGATGGATCTCATGCAGCAAAATCATCCAGTTCAATTAAGGGAGAAAGAGGGTTACCAGGAATGTTTTCTTCAACCCCCTGTTATTCGATAATGCCAGTGAAAAACGAAGGTTTCTTATCTACTCACTTGGGCGCCCGGAGGTGAGGTTTTAATCTTAATGTAGTCCTTATGATGTTTATAAGGTGCTGGAGGGTAGAGTCTAAAGCCGAAGTTGCGCGCTGGCGATTTCAATCCCTTCGTGCCCACGGGACCAAACGTCTGAAACTCCGGGGGACTTGGTAGAGCTCCCTCGGAGTATTCAGGAGGTCAAACCGCATATATGGCTGCAGGTAATTCCTGCCTCTCAGCCCACTTGCAAGGGCTGGAGTGGGGTGCGATAAAACACCCCAAATTACACGCAAACTTGGATACTCCCCAGGAGCCCCTGGGAAGACGTAGCACTCAGCCCAGCTCAGCACCGGAAGTCCTGTCATGACTGTCTTTTCCAGTGACTCTTGGCGTCTCAATAGAAAAGGTCTTCTCAGGAGTCGGGTGCCTTCCGCAGTGGAAAACAACACCTTCCTCTGTCCCCGCTGGCCCTGAGCACTTACTGTGGGCTGCTCAAGGGCAGACTGCGGGGCGCAGGATCCCGCCTAAAGGGGTGCACAACTCTGAGCGAACTTCCCCCTGTGCTGCCAGGTAGCATGCAGGTGTGACCCCTTTGCCCAGGTACACGGTAGCAGCACCTTTCCAGGGTGGCCGCCTCCTGCCTTAATCCCTTCTGTTTTGGGACAGCCCTCAAGATCCAGGGAAAAAGTTACCTTTTTTGCTTCCCCCTTAATGTGGCTAAGTCAGGGCTGCAAAAGTGCGCACTTCCTGCGCCACAAGGTGAGCACATGCAGCCGATTTCCTCTTGTTTTCCTGTACTCATTCAGCAGAGGGAGAGGCTCAGGTGCTTGGCCACGGCTGCACATGGCACAGCCAGGCTGCTGCTGCTCCCCACGCTGCCGTCTCTCTGAGGCCGTCCTCTCTCTTGCCCCTAGCAAAGTCTGCAGCCTGGATGTGCGGGGGGAGGGGGCTGCCTCAGCTGGTTTGTGGGCTGGATAACAGAGCTCAAGGGACCTGATCCAGCCCGCCAGCCTTATGTTTGACACCCCTGTGCTAAAGCCAAAAGAGAACGTCGGGGCCAAATGCTTGGGTCAGCCAAGGCCACTACCTGTCCGCAGGCCTTGCTCCTTCTGAGCCCATCGAGGAAATCTAGGTGCACTGGCGGCGGCGGGCCAGCCCAACCCACAGCCTTTCCAGAAGCTGAGCGTGCGGGCTGGAGAGGGCCTCCCCTTGCCACTGCCCAACCCCGGGGAGCTGCGCCCTCGGCTCTCTCACCTTGGAAGCGGTGGCCAAAGGAACAGTTGCGGAGCATCCATGGGTAGAAGTTGAGTGGGTCGTGGGGATGTGGGCCGATGAAGGGGGTGCACTGAGTGCAGGAGGGTGCAAGGCGGCTAGCTAGGGTGGGTGGATGGCCAGTGGCAGGTGGCTCACAGCCTCCAGGAAGAGCAGCTCTGGGTTGCCACAGAGGAGCACCCAGCAGCTGCAACGGCGGCTTTTTTGCAACCCCCACATTCAATTATGTGACCCCATATGGGGTTGCGACTCACAGTTTAAGAAGCTCTGGTCTGAAGGAGGCTACATCCTTACCTGGATGGCTCAGGCTAGCCTGATCTCATCAGATGTTGGAACCCTGAAGGATGACAGCTGATGCTGTTACCCTAATTAGATAGTCTCCCCTTTTGATTCGGGAATTAGCTGGGGAGACTATATTTTGCAAGAGACCCGGGCAACCAGGATCTTTCCCCTTTGTATACAAAGGTCAAATCCCAGTGGAAAACTCTTAATAAAGATGAGATTTGTTTTAAGAATTAATTGGTTTTTATTGTAAAAATAATCTTTTAAACTTACACAGCAAAACACACGCAAAACCCAATACATACAGAACTAGGAAATAAAAGGTATGAGGAGGTGGACACAGGGATAAGAGGTTCCCAAGGGAAGTACGTTTACCATTCTGGGAAACGAGGTCCAGATAGAGGCAGCTGCATGTAGACGAGGAACAACCAACACTACTCTCGAGGAAAGGAAAACTACACGGAAGTACAGTGGCTCACATTTTGGATCCAGGAAAAAAGCTAGCAATTTGCTATGGCAGTGTCTGCCTGTGTCTCACAAAATCTCATACCCTGCCAGAAATTTTGTTACAGGTGCTACAGGACCCTTGCTCTTTTCTACTGCTATTGACAAGCTAACATGGCTACCCATCGGATATATATAAGTAGTAATCCCTATATAGGGATGCTGTCCACCCTGCTATTACCCTGTGGGAGGCACACAGCTTGTGTAGAACTGCTAAATTACAGAGAGTTGTTCTGGCCTTGGAGCTACCTGATTGACAGCTGAGGAATTGTGGGAGTGACGGCTGGAACTAACAGGTTAGAATTTGGACAGTGAGCTAAGTGTCAGTTAAGCACAGACAGCTTGAAACAGCTAGGTAAAGCTAGTAGAAAAGGGCAAGAGTCCAGTAGCACCTTAAAGACTAACAAAAATATTTTCTGGTAGGGTATGAGCTAGGTAAAGCTGTGAGCTGTCTGGAGAGGATTTTCTCAGGGGTTTAAATCAAAGGAACACTGTTTGAGTTGTCTGATCAAGCTAGAGTCAGCAGCTGGTTATTAACAAGGAGAGGAGCTCCAAGCATGGAGACTGAGGGGCTTCCCGCACTTGTATTTCCAGCAATGTATTAAGAGTTTGAAACTGTTATAAAAAATACTGTTCGCACTTTGTTTGGCCCCTTTAGCTGTGAAGACGTCTTCCAACCATTTATAAAAAGGGTATCCAAAAACCCTTTTAAAGCGATGTTTTTTATAACATTTTCAAACTCTTAATACATTGCTGGGAATACAAAGTGCGGTAACCCCCTGAGTCATAATAGTTAAAGTGGGAAACAGTTCTGAAGGAAAGAGTAATCTCAAAACTAGAGAGGGAAGTCACTTGGGTGAAGTGAATGATCGCTGAAGAGATTAGGAGAAATATCCCTGGAGTCAAGAGCGATCCCAGTCCAGTTTAAGGAGTAAACTGGTGAAGTGGTCTTAACCAGCATGGTGTAGTGGTTAAGAGCGGTGGTTTGGAGTGGTGGACTCTGATCTGGAGAACTGGGTTTGATTCCCCCCACTCCTCCACACGAAGCCAGCTGGGTGACCTTGGGCAAGTCACTCTCAGCCGCACCTGCCTCACAGGATGTCTGTTGTGGGGAGGGAAAGGGAAGGTGATTGTAAGCCAGTTTAATTCTTCCTTAAATGGTAGAGAAAGGCGGCATATAAAAACCAACTCTTCTTCTTTTACAGTTCCTAACTCCTAAAAACTGAAGAAACATTGTGTTTAAGTAAAGTTTAAGTGAAAACCAACCAGAAACTGTCAAACAAAAAAAAGCTTCCTTAGTGTGAAACCAAGTGTCAAACAGTTATAAGTGAGACTTCGTAGTACCATCTTGTCAGGCTTCAGCAAATACATGGCTTCTCAGGCAATAAAACTCAAATCCAGACAGAGCAGCGATTCAAGGATTTATTCCGAAAGTCAGTGATTTCAGTAAGGAGACGAGCAAGGCTGGAATAAATGACTGGGGGAGTGTGGATACATATATAGGGTTGATACAATAGGGTTACAGTAACAAAAAGACAATGTAGTCGTTTCCTGCCGGTAACGACTTAAGTTAAACTAAAACAGAAACAATTGTGAGCAATCAGTGGAGGAGATGGCCGAGCTCTCGGCTTTGTGTGCGGGACCCGGTATCAGATCGGAGATTTACACGGGTCCCAATACAATTGTAATACAATTGTAAATCCCTGGCCGGAGCTCGTGTGCAAAACGGGGGGTGGGAGGAGTGCACGGAGATTTTGTTCGCGGGGAAACCATCTTGTTTGGGGATGGAGCTGTCAGAAGCCCTATCTGACACATCTGAAACAACAAAATATCAGATAGATAGATAGATAGATAGATAGATAGATAGATAGATAGAGTTGGAAGGGACCACCAGGGTCATCTGGTTATAATCAGTCAGCATGGTGTAGTGAAGAGCGTGGTTTGGAGCGGTGGACTCTGATCTGAAGAGCCAGGTTTGATTCCCGACTCCTCCACATCAGCAGTGGAGGCTAATCTGGTGAATTGGATTTGTTTTCCCGCTCGTAGACACAAAGCCAGCTGGGTGACCTTGGGCAAGCTACAGCTCTGTTAGAGCTCTCGGCCCTACCTACCTCACAGGGTGTCTGTTGTGGGGAGGGGAAAGGAAGGTGATTGTAAGCCTGTTTGAGTCTCCCTTAAATGGTAGAGAAAGTAGGCATATAAAAACCAACTCTCCTCCTCCTCGCTAACCATACCCAGCTTCTTCAACCTTTCCTTGTAGGACTTCTTGAATAAGCAAGAAAGGATAGTAATCTATGTGCTTGATGAGTCTTCCTACCCTTTCTCTCTTCTAGACATTAGGAAGAATTTTCTAACAGAGCGGTTCCTCAGTGGAACAGGCTTCCTCAGGATGTGGTGAGCTCTCCTTCCCTGGAGGTTTTTAAGAAGAGGTTAGATGGCCATCTGTCAGCAATGCTGATTCTATGACCTTAGGCAGATGATGAGAGGGAGGGCTTCTTAGCCATCTTCTGGGCATGGAGTGGGGGTCACTGGGGGTGTAGGGGGGAGGTAGTTGTGAGTTTCCTTCATCGTGCAGGGGGTTGGATTGGATGACCCCGGTGGTCCCTTCCAACTCTAGGATTCTATGATTCTAAAAGAGGACCATGTTCCAAAGAAGACCAACTGTATACTGCAGTCCTTAAGCGAAAGGCTTTTTAACAAGTTTCAACACTTGCTGTCTAATGTGCTCTTAAGGATTGTTTCTTTTCAAAGTGACATTTTCCTTTGGTGTCAGGAGACTTGGGGTGTCCTTTGAATGGAAAGGCAAAGACGAAGATCAAACTGGGGGGGGGGGAAGGAGAAAAGAATAAAGAAAGCCGAGTCTTGCCTTTCTGCTCAAGCTGCCAGCAAGGAAGCTGACAGGCTCCAAAACCAGGACTTTAATCTATCTACCCTCAGGCAACTCCACACCCCAGGACTCTCGGAGAGGTTGTTGATATTTCTCATTTTACGCCGTCCCTTTAAAATAGGCCCCCAAGAGCCTGCCCCTTTGCTGTGGGAAATGGTCATGGGTTTGACGTTGGGGGTCACTTTCCTCTGGCCTTTCCTCAGCTGTCCTGTTTGCATTTTCTCTCCCAGGCCCCTGGAACTGGGGAGAGGCTCTCTGGGGAGCAGAGAGGGGGAGACAGCCACGGCCCTAGAGAGGCAGGGGTGGGGAGGGGACGGACGACCCCCGGGCAAGCCATTTCCTGTCCCTAGAGAGGCAGGTGTGGGGAGGGGTCGACCCCCGGGCGAGCCATTTCCTGTCCCTGCCCTCCAAGCAGGCATTTCCCGGGCTTCTGCTGCGATGGCCGGGCGGGAAGCGGCTGAGCTCAAAGGCAGCTTTCCCCCACAGGTGAGACTCTCAAATCTCCTGCCCCCAAAGTCTTGTGGGTCTCTAAGGTGCCCCCAGCCTCAAATCTGGAAGGTGAGCTCATGGGGGCTTTGGGGGGGGGGGAATGCAAGAGAGCAAGGAGGGGGATGCATGCAGCACGAGGCTGGGTGAAAGAGGGCCCCCTCCCAATCTCCCTGCCCCCCCCCCCCGTGCATCACTGAGAGACCCTTGGCCCCTTAGTGCAGAGCCAGGAGGTCCCTGCAGTGGGGCTGCATGCAAGACCCGAACCCGGCACCTTTGGAGGTTGGATGGGGCTAAAGTGGACTGGGCTGCAGGTTCCAGAGGCGCCTTTAGGGGACAGGGTAAAAGCCGGAACGGCCCGGGACAGGCATTAAACAAAGAATAGTCCCGCAGAAAACAGTGGCATGCCTTGCAGACACTCCAGAACATTATTTTTGAAATCAAAATGCGGAGGGAGCATGCATTTATTAACCTTTTCCGGGCCAAAATGCCTCCCGAACACCACGGAACGGCCCGGGACAGGCATTAAACAAATTATAGTTCTGCAAAAAACAGTGGCATGCCTTGCAGACACTCCAGAACAATATTTTAGAAATCAAAACACAGGGAGAGTGAGCATTTATTAACCCTTTCCAGGCCAAAATGCCTCCCGGAACAGCCCAGAACGGGCATTAAATTATAGTTCTGCAAAAAAACAGTGGCAGGCCTTACAGATACTCCAGAACTTAAGTGATGTCGGAGTACTTCAGTGATGCAGGAGGTCACGAGCCTGAGAACACATTCCTGGGAGTAAGCCTCACTGAATAAAATGGGACTTCTGAGTAGATCTGCTTAGCATTTCTCCCAGACATGTCCACACACAGTATTTGGCCCATGCTTGGTGCTGTTGGGGAGTGTTTTTTCCCCCTGCTTCCCCATTGCATTTTTGTGCATCTGTGCACCTCCTGGGGTTTCCCCTGCTTGACTCTAATTTTTCCCAAATCTACTTTGCTGAAAATTAGTGAGAAAGATCTCAGCAAACTCTGGATGGCTGTCATGTGAGTAGGAAAGTTTGGGTTTTGCCAGGCCACTCACACAACAGCCATCTTACTTTCCCCTGTCCCTGGAAGCAGAAGTTCACTCCCTCTGGCACCATGACTTTTTATCAGCACATCATTATATCAATCTTAGGTTATAACAATGTATCTTGCAGATTGTATCTTGCAGATGGGACTCACTGCCCCAGAATGGATTTGCAGAGGTTGAGAGGAGGCATTTCGGGGGGGGGGGGGAACACAGATGAATAAGGAAGGTGGGAGAGGCCCCCCCCCCATATAGAATGGTTGGGAGAGAGACTGGGCCAAACACTTCTGAGCCATCCAAGATCAAATGGAGTATCTTGAATTGTACCCTCAGTCTAATCCGGAAAGATGTTCCCTGAAGTGACTGGTGCAGAAAATGTGTGTACCAAAAAGGGTTTCCCACCCTCTTTCTTTCTCTCCCTCCTAGGCAGCAGTGAAAAGACACCATGAAAACTGAAAAGGGGCACCATGAAGCCAGCTCAGGTACACGGGAAAGGGGTGTGTGTTCATTGGAGAGGTGTGTGGAGGATGGCAACGATGATTCCTTCTCTGTTGCAAGGCTCAGAGGATCGGGCCCCTTGCCCTTTGTTCAGGCACTATAAGATTTGAGGCTGCCCCCTGGGGAGCTAGGAAAATGGTCACCCCCTGCCTAAGATGGGGTGTGCAGAGAAGCCCAGCTTCCGTAACTTGAGTGTGGGAAAGAATCTGGCTGAGTTCCAGAGAGAGACAAGCAAGCAAGAAGACTGAGGCTGGCTAAGGAGGGAGCTGACAGCCTGCAAGCCCTGGACTTAGTGAGGTCAGTGAGGCAAGTAAAGGAGGCAAGTAGGAAGGGGCTGAGCTCATTGGGGCACTGCCCCCTTTAACCCTAATTGAGGAGCTGCCCCTGCTTGGTTGGTTCAGTCCCATGGACCAGCTTTCCAGTGATGTAAAGAAAAGGACACCCCACCCTGGAAGTAAGAGGTGGCCGTGTATTTCACCCAGGGGGAGTGTGGACCCTGCTTTTCCCAGCCCAAAGAGTTCTGTACAAGGAAATCATGCTGGAGAATTTCAGGAATGTGGCCTCTATGGGTGAGGATCCTTTTCTCCTGAGCTGTCTCCTGTTTGCTGTAAGAGTGACTGTAAGGAAATCTGTGATGTGGAAGGACATGGGCAGGTTGTCTACCCTGGGCCCAGTGGCTGATCTCTACCACCCTCCATGATCCTTCCCCTGACATGGGAGGGGTTCTGGGTTCTCTTTGCATAGAGGAAGCCCCAGCCTGGCAGTCCTGTGTCTGGACCACCTGAGAGGGCATCAGAAGAGGTGTGCAGGGACACCTTGTCTGTAGAAGGTGGGGCGGTCTAAACCAGGGCTTCCCTCCAATCTGGGCCTTGCCTTACCGGGGCTGAGAGGCAGGTGTGGAGGGAACTCTGCTGGCTTCTCTGCCCCTTTGCTCAGTTGTCAGCTGGCATTTCCTTCTCAGTTGGACAGGAAACAGGCAGATAACTGCCAATGGCTGTACACCCTATTGTTTTCTAGGGCCTCAGGCTGCTCCAGAAAATAGAAAAAGGGCAGCCGAATGCCCCCCTCCCCCCCCACAACCCTCGCTTTCATTCCTAGAGAAGAAATGCCCAAAAGGCCTAAGGGGAAGAAGCATCCTGATGAGACTCAAGGGGGGGAAATGGCCAAAACTATTTAAAATGCAAAATGAGCTGTTCTGCTTCCTGAGTTAATTGTAAAGTGGGGAAAATAACCACCTGCATCCTAACACATCTGTACGCTAATGTTCAGTTGTTGTTCTGAGAGAATCTCAGACCACAGCATTGTTCCAAACAGATACAGGAAAAGGAAATAAGTTTCTTGAATCCTGAAGCTAGCAAATAAGAAAAGGTATTTTGATTCCACTCACACAGGACAACCCCCACCCCCCAAATATAAGAAATTTAGTTTATAAGGTCTGGGACTCAGCCAAACACTTCAGGTCAGGTTCTTCCATCTAATTTGCCGCTGTCTCTAAGGTGCCTCTAAGCTCAGGCTCTTTAGGATTAGCAGCTATGATCCATTTCCTTTTTTCTTTCTTAATCTCTCCCTCTTTCTCTCACTATGGCCCATGGTCCCCACACTCTTTCTCCCCATTGCTCTGACACCGCTCCTGGTTCCTTCCAGGGAGTCTCCCAATGTCCCTCTCCAGCTCCCCTGGTTCCCTGGTTCCTGTCTGCCCCCTTTTTCTCCATGTCTCCAGCATAATTCTCCCCGTCCCCCTCCTCAGATCCCCAGGCCTCCTCCCTGCATGCTCTTTCATTCTCTTTCCCTCTCTCGCCTAACTTTCCTTCTCTCGTGTGCTTCAGGGAGATGCACACAACCCCACAACTCTCTCATGGACTAGCCACGAGAGAGACATATTTGGGCATCTTAATCATCAAACGTCTTAGTAATGGTTGAATTTGGAACTGCCCAAATAGATATGTATGTGTGTGTTAAGTGCCGTCAAGTCGCCTCCGACTTATGGCGACCCTATGAATCAATGTCCTCCAAAACATACTATCTTTAACAGCCTTGCTCAGGTCTTGCAAATTAAGGGCTTTCTTTATAGAGTCAATCCATCTCTTGTTGGGTCTTCCTCTTTTCCTGCTGCCTTCAACTTTTCCTAGCATGATTGTCTTTTCCAGGGATTCTTGTCTTCTCATAATGTGACCAAAGAACGATAGCCTTAGTTTTAGCTTCTAGGGTCAGTTCAGGCTTGATTTGATCTATAACTCGCTGATTTGTTTTTGTTGTTGTTGTTTGGGGGGGCAGTCCACGGTATTTGTAACACTCTCCTCCAACACCACATTTCAAAGGAATCTACTTTATCAGCTTTCTTCATTGACCAGCTCTCACACCCATACATAGTAATAGGGAATACGATGGCATGAATTGATCTTGGTTGCCAGTGACACATCCGTACACTTAAGAATCTTTTCTAGCTCCTTCATGGCTGCCCTTCCCAATCTCCTTCTGATTTCTTGGCTGCAGTCTCCCTTTTGGTTGATGATAGAGCCAAGGAATAGCAAGTCCTGAACAATTTCAATGTCCTCATTGTTAACCAACCATTCATTCATTCATCCATTCATTCATTCATTCATATTGGCATGATAGCTAAAACATCAATCATTGTTAACCTTAAAGATGAGTAATTCTCCTGTAGTCATTATTTCTGTTTTCTTGATGTTCAAATATAGTCCTGCTTTGGCACTTTCTCCTTTAACTTTCAGCAGTAGTCGTTTCAAGTCTTCACTGTTTACTGCAGTAAAGTGGTGTCATCTGCCTATCTCAAATTGTTAATGTTCCTTCCTCTAATTTTCACTCCCCCTGCATCTAAATATAATCCAGCTTTCCTTATGATATGCTATACATTTCAATTGAAGAGATAGAAAGGCAAAATACATCCTTGTCTGATACCTTTGCCAGTTGGAAGCTATCTTTCTCTTCCTCCCCTCAGCTGTTGACTCCTGGTTTCCTACCCTCATTTTTTCTCTTCATCCCAGACAGCAGAGAAAAGACACCCTTGATGCCTCCTCCTCCTCCTCCTGTGTGTAATGAAAGGAAAAGAAGCACCATGCAGCAAGCTCAGGTAAGCAGTGTGTGTGTGTGTGTGTGTGTGTGTGTGTGTGTGTGTGTGTAATCACTGGGGAGATGTGCAGTGGAAGGAAGGAATGCCTCCTTGTTTCCAAGACTCAGAGGATCAGGTTCATGGCCCTGTGTTCTGGCACTGCACGATGTCAAGTCTGCCCACTGGGGAGGCAGAAAAGTGGTCCCCCCCGTCTAGGATGGTGTGTGTAGAGAAGCCCAGGCAGAGCCTATGGAACAGTACCGGCCTCTGGAGAAAATGGCTGCTTTGGAGGGTGGACTCAATGCCATTATAGCCTCTTGAGCTCCCTCCCCTCCCAAACCCCACCCTCCCATGGATCCACCCCAAAAATCTCCAGGTATTTCCCAATTAGGAGTTGGCAACCCTACTGTGTGCTGTTCTTCCAGTATTAATTTACTGTCTCCGGCTTCTTGGCTTTTCCTCCCTTAGACCATTTTTTCAGTGATGTAAAGAAATGCTTTCTTCTTCCTCTTCCTCCTCTTCCTCCTTTTCTTCCTCCTCTTCTTCCTCCTCCTCCTCTTCTTCTTCCTCTTCTTCTTCCTCTTCCTCCTCTTCTTCCAGATTAACCCTAGATTAACATGGATACATATTATTAAAATCATGAACACGTGACATCCCCGTGGGGCTCTTCTGTCTTGCCCTTTCTTCTAGTCTGCCACTATTAATTTACTGTCTCAGTTTTTTGCTGTTCTCCCATGGGCCAACTTTCCAGTCATGTAAAGAAATGTTTTCTCCTTCTTCTTGCAGGGCGGGGTGTCCTTTGAGGAGGTTGCCCACTCCCCCTCTCAGGGGGAGTGGGCCCTGCTGCACCCAGCACAAAGAGTTCTGTACAAGGAAGTCATGCTGGAGAGTTGCTCCGGAGTTGCTCCTGCTCCGCATGGTCGGGGCCGGATTCTACAGCCAGCTCCTGCTACCTCCGCCTGCAGGGATGAAATGAGGACACACTGGCTAAGAACTCGCCCCTCCCCCTGCGCTCATGCTGGCCTTGTTCCTTTAACCCATTATCGCCACTTCCGCCGCCAGCCCTCTTGTAGTACAGAGGGAATATGTTTCTCCACCGCCTGGGTGAGAAAGGGTTAACACAGTTTCTTGGGCAGTCCTAGCAGCTTCATAGCTAACGACTCTTCTGCAAGGGGGGAAAAGGTTCCCTTTCTCAGCAAAGCAAATTCACAACCACCTTGAATAGAGGCTGTTCCTGTCCGCGGGAGGGGACAGATCGCCAGTCATAGATCCTTCTGAGCTAGAGATCTCCCAGGACCCACGAAGGGCCAGACCAAATGATTTCGCGGGCCTTAAACAGCCCCCGGGCCTGACTTTCCCCACCCCTGTTTAACGGTGATAACTCACTCACAGAGCTGTCTCAGCCTTTTCTCATTCTGCTCAGACCCCAACTGAGGAGAAACCAAAAGTGGGTGTTAGACTTGCCTCTTTCCTGGCTCCTCCCAGGAACTTCAACATAACTGTTTTCCCCATATTGCTGCTTTTGTTATGGTTCTGATCAAACTACATAAGAATACAGAAAATGTACTATGTCTGTTTTTTGCTTTTCCCCTATGGGGCAACTTTCCAGTGATGTAAAGAAATGCTTCCTCCTCCTTCTTGCAGGGCGGGGTATCCTTTGAGGAGGTGGCTGTGTATTTCACCCAGGGGGAGTGGGCCTTGCTGCACCCAGCCCAAAGAGTTCTGTACAAGGAAGTCATGCTGGAGAATTTTGGGAACGTGGCGTCTCTGGGTGAGGATCTTTTCCCCCTGGGCTGTCCCCTTCTTGCTGCAGGGAGTGACTGTAACCTTGACAACATGAGAGGGCATAAGAAGCAGTGCCAAGGGATTCCTGGTCTGGAGAAGGAGGGGTGGTGTAAGGAGGGGCTTCCTTCCAGTCTGGGCCTTGCATTGCCTGGGCTGAGATGTCGCTGTGGAGGGAACTCTGCTGGCTTCTCTGCCCCCTACTTAGTTCTTAGCTGGCATTTCAGTCAGACCTGAGTAGAGAATAGGGAGAGAGCCTCCAGTGCTGGATGGATGATTCTTGGCCCCATACTGTACTCCACTCCACCCCTCTTAGTTACCTGTATTTTTGAAGGGACAGAGTTAATCTGGTTTGGATTTGCTGAATCTATGTGCACGAAGCAGACCTAATTGTTTGCTTTTTTCTGATAAAAAGGAACCAAGATGGTCAAACCTGGCCTCATATCCCAGCTGGAAGAGGAGGAAAAGCTGTTTCTCCTGAGCTCTGATGAAGAGGAGGGACTGGCAGGTAGCTACTTAGATATCTGTCTTAGGACTGGGTGTTGACTGTGCTTCCTTCTAAGGGCAGGTGGATTTATATGGCCTTATTTATCCTTGCAGTTAGAGTTTCTCCTCCAATGAGCTTGGACGAGTAGTGAAGGCTGAAATGATGCCTGTAGATCTTGAATCTACAAAAATAGGTGACTTCTTCTCCCAACTCAGATCACTTATGCTAAGTCCAGCCAAGTATTGTCCTCTCTGAGAGACAGGGACTCTCTGGCAAAGGTGTTTGACATCCCCGTTTATTCTGAGGTCTCTTTAACTGGACAGGACAGGCAGGGACATTGTGCCTGTAAAGCAAAGGATGTGGTTCACCACAGAGACATGACCCCAAGCAACCCCAGACAGCTGTCATATGAACTCATTTTACGTCCCCACTCCAGCCTAGAGCAGTGTTGCATGTGATTGTGAAGGATCTGGGGTCAACTGTATACTAATCCTGGCTTTCCCAGCATATTTTAAACCCTAGCCAGGATTTGTCTCTTCTGATTAAGATTCAGATTCAGATAGTTTATTTGCAGCCCTTGGCCAGATAAAACAAGATACATGGACTAAAATGGTCTTACCGACAAAGGTTTACAGTCCGAGTCTTAAGTCACTTAAAAAATTAAAAATAATAAAATAAAATAAAATAAAATAAATAACATCCGAGTTACATCTGCCATTTGGACTAAGGGAGTACTCTGTGGCAACAAATTGCAGCCATACAAAATTTTGCTACCTGAGAGGTGATTGAGGGATTATCTCCTTGTAGGAGCTTTTCTACCTTTTCTCTTTCCCTGACGGGTCCCATTCTCAGTATGAGGGGCTCAATAAACTTAGAGCAGGGTATAGTGTAATAGTTACAGTTCAGGAGAACATGTTCAGTGGTTTCTAAATCCCCGGATTTACAGGGGCATAATCTCTCTACCCTGGGTATCTTCTTGAATTTCCCCTCTAACATAGCAGAGGGTAAGGCTGCGCACCTAGCCAAGGTAAAAGCCCTCCTTTATTTGTTTATCTCTAGGTAACAGAGATAGGTTGCCTGTGCAAGGATAAATTTGGAGTGGGGGGGAGCCATAAATAGGGGCGCTCTTGCTAGATCTACTTGTCACTCAATATCTTTAACTCTTTGGTTTATAGTTGACTTAGCTTGATCCCACCCTAACTGAAGTAGTGCTATGGGGGTAAAACCCAGTTTATTTAGTTTGTCTTCAATGGCTAATATCCACTTAGACCTAAAGGTATCACAAAGAATCAGTGGAAGAAGACCCTTGGGGTTGAAATTAATTTTTAGCCATAGATAAAGCGAGGACAACCCTTGCCTCCACCTTCATCATGCCAGTTTCTAAATGGATCATAGCATTTGATACACATCTGGGCAATTGCAGGGCAGCTCTAAGAAACTTGGATTGCACTCGTTCCACGGGAATAAGACATGAGGGTGGAGAGTTGAGTTGTGTTCCATATAACATTTGTGCTAGGGTTTTCGCCTGAAATAGTTTAAGGGCGGCTGGAATATAATGTGCCCCTTTGGTCCGGAGAAAATTTATTATTGAACGGGCTGATCTTTCCCCTAAATTGGCAACATAGGTATTGTGGGCTAGCTTGGAGCCAGATGCCTGGATTGTCGTTCCAAGATATTTGAATTGGGTTACCTGTTCCAACCTTTGTCTCTTCTGATTAAGAGGCAAGTACCTTTTGTCTGAAGCAGCACACTGGAAGCTGGTTAAGGAACCCAACAAACATGCAGGAGGGGTCTTAGCGGGAAGGGGGTCTCCACAGCAGATTCCCCTAGTGTTGGGGGAGGGAGGGATAGGGACAGAGAAATCACGGGCCATAGTAGAGCAATAGGCAGTTTGGCCAGAGCCTATTCGGATGTAGTGCTTTCACTTGTGAGGTTGGGTTCACTCTTTGAATGTACTCCTGTCCCTTTAGAAGATTTTTAAAAAAATAAGTACAGAGCCCTAAATGAAGAGCCCCGTGGCGCAGAGTGGTAAGCTGCAGTACTGCAGTCCAGGCTTTGCTCACAACCTGAGTTCAATCCCAATGGAAGTCGGTTTCAGGTAGCTGGTTCAAGGTTGACTCAGTCTTCCATCCTTCTGAGGTTGGTAAAATGAGTACCCGGCTTGCTGGGGGTAAAGGGAAGATGACTGGGGAAGGCACTGGCAAACTACCCCGTAAACAAAGTCTGCCTAGTAAACATCGAGATACGACGTCACCCCATGGGTCAGGAATGACCCGGTGCTTGCACAGGGGACCTTTACCTTTATAGAGCCCTAATGACTCCAGTTTCAGCAAGTGAACTGTTTGTCGTATAGAGTATAGCACAGAAAACAAACAGTGGAACACCATAAGACTAAAATATGGGAGCATAGGAAAACCAAATATGTAAAAAAAAAAAAAGTCAATCATCAATCAATCAATCAAATTTATTTATGTTGTGGTCACAGATCTTAACAACAGGCTTATTGTTTATATTAAAATAATCCCAGTTGCCGCCTTCATGTGTTAGCTGATCCCCTTGATGGTAGCTTTTGACTTCCTTCTCAAAACACTGCTATGCCTGGAAGTCCACCTCCCCCCCGCAAGAAAGCTGCCCACCTTCTTAAACCCTGTGTGTTTACTTCCCATAAATCCCAGGGCAGGAAATGCCTTGGTTTCACCATTTGTTTTTGTTTCTTTATAAATTTTTATTGCTTTTTTATAATTAAACAAAAAATAAACAACAATCATACTACAATACAAACAGCAAAAAATAACATAAAATAAAATTAAAAAACAAAAAATATAACATCACACAAAGAGCACTATTACATCCAGATCCAGTACAGATAAATTGTGTATTTTCTAATATATAGTGCCCAAACCTCCACCACCCACCGCTGTGCCCTCCACCCTTGGACTTCCGGAGGGGTGTTATGACAGTATTTAAAAATCTATTATTATATTTGTTTATTAAAAACACATTATTCTATAATTCATTAACTATACGTGTAAAATCCGTTTTTGCCAATTTATCCCAATATGCAGCGGCCTTTGACCATATTTTTTTAAATTCATCCATATCTTTACCACGTAAAGAATCTGTAAGTTTGGCCATCCGCATATACATCCATAACTTTTCTCTCCAATCTTTAATTGAAGGTTTATTTATTTGCTTCCAGTTCTTAGCAATTACAATTCTAGCTGCAGCAAAACTATATTGGCATATGACTCTTGTCACCTTTATCTAAATTTTTTTTAGGAATACCCAGTAAACAAAAGGCCGGATCTTTTTATTTTTGGACTGATCAAATTATTAGTTTCCTTTAAAACTAATCTCCAAAACTTTTTAATTTTTTTACAGAACCACCAGACATGCATAAATGTACCTATATCCATTCCACATTTCCAACAAAGACCCTCATCCTCTTTTTTCATTTTACTTAATAATACTGGGGTTATATACCATCTGTAAAACATTTTATATAAATTTTCTCGTATTTCATTAGTAATGGTAAATTTAAATTCCCATATTTCCAAATCTATATTATAACCTAATTCCCTCATCCATTTCACCATCACTGGTTTAATACTTTCTTGTTCCAAATTCATTTCTGTCAGTAATTTATAAATCCTTCCTATCAATCCTTTATTTCCCTTAATTAACATAATTTCAAGTTTAGATTTGGTTTGATTAAACCCCATCCTAATATCCTTGTTAAATATATCCCTTACTTTATAGTACATAAACCAATCTTTAATTTGAAGCTCTTCTCTGGTTTTCAACATCCAGATCCCATTCTTATATTCTATCATTTCTTTGTATGTATTACTATCCAAATTTAAATGCACACCCCTTTTCATAGAAGCTTCTATGGGATTAATCCAACCAGGAGTTTTATTTTCCAAGAAACTTTTATATTTCTTCCATGTTTGTAATAAACTAATCCTAATAATATGGGAATTGAATTCTTTATTTACTTTCTCCTTTTCATACCATAGATATGCATGCCACCCAAATCGTAAGTTAAATCCCTCTAATTCCAATAATTTCGGATTCTCTAATAGAATCCAATTTTTTATCCAGGTGAAACAAGCTGCCTGATAATACATTCTCAAATCTGGTAGTCCCAATCCTCCTGTTTCTTTCAATTCCACTAAATTATTATACGCTATCCTATGTCTCTCTTTACCCCAAAGAAAATTTAAAATATCTTTCTTCCAATTTTTAAATATCTGTGCACCTTTCAATATTGGTAGATTTTGAAACAAAAAAACATCTTAGGTAATATCATCATTTTAATTACTGAGATTCGTCCCCACAGTGATAATGGTATTTTTTCCCAACTTTTTAAATCTTTTACTACCTGTTGCCATTGGTTTACATAATTATTTTGAAATAAGTTAAGATTATTATGTGATATCCATGTACCTAAATATTTAAGTTTATGTTCAATACTAAATCCTGTCTTTTTAATCAATATTTGTTGTTGTGAGAGAGTCATATTTTTAACCAATATCTTAGTTTTATTTTTATTAATTTTAAATCCTGAAAGCTGTCCATAAACCTCCATAATTTTATTCCATCTATCAATTTGCTCAACCTGATCCGTCAAAAAACACACAAGATCATCTGCATATGCTTTAACTTTATAGTGATTTCTCCCTAATCGTACCCCAATTACTTCATCAGTTTGTCTAAATTTTTTTAATAACAATTCTAATACCAAAATAAACAACAAAGGAGAGAGAGGACATCCTTGCCTGGTTCCCTTTTGAATTTCAATCTGTGGTGATACCATTCCATTTATCATCAAATTAGCAGTTTGATACGTATATACACTTTTTATGGCAGTCTGAAAGTTCTCCCCAAAGTCCATAAATTCTAATATCTTAAACATAAACTGCCAGTTCACATTATCAAACGCTTTTTCCGCATCCAAAAATACCATAGCTATCGGAGTTGTATCTTGTTCTGCATATTCTAAGAGGTCTATTACTACTCTTACATTCTGACTAATCAGTCTACCTGGTAAAAAACCTGCTTGAGCTTCATGTATTATTTGATTTAATACCCTTTTCAATCTAGCTGCTAAAATTGCAACAAATAATTTATAATCATTATTTAGTAACGAAATCGGTCTGTAATTTTTAACTTCCGATATATTGGAATTCACCTTAGGAATTAGTACTATGTTTGCTTGTTTCCATGTTTGAGGAATAGACCCATTTAACAAACAAGAATTCATCACATCTAGTAAGAAAGGGATTAGCTGGTCTTTAAATACTTTATAATAAAATGCAGTAAATCCATCAGGCCCGGAGATTTATTTAATTTACTTTTACCTATTACCTCTTTTAATTCTTCACTAGTTATTGGGGAATCCAGTAATTCTTTGTTTTCTTGAGTTATTTTTTCCCAATTTAAATGGTTAAGATATGCATCCATATCTATCTCTGATACTAAATTCTTTCTATACAAATTTGTATAGTATTCCACAAATGTTTCTATTATCTCATCCTTATCTCTGGTTATCTTACCCTTCCTTTTAATTTGAGATATTGGTACTTTTTTCTCCTTATGTTTGAGTTGCCATGCTAACATTTTACCCGGCTTATTAGCATGTTCAAAAAATCTTTGTTTATTAAAAATAATTTTCTATTCAATTTCATCCGATATTAAAAATTCATATTGATGCTGCCATTTTCTAATCTTATCAAGCTGTTCCTGTTTAGATGTTTTATCCTGAAGTTTTCTGAGTAATCGTTCTCCTTGTCTTATTTCATCCAAAATATTTGTTTTCTTTGCCTCTCTTTCCTTAAACCATCTTGTATTTTGTTGAATTAATACTCCTCTAATCACCACCTTACTGGCATCCCAAACAATATCTTCCCTAATACCCTTACCTAAATTTTCATTAAAATAATTCTGTATATCCACCTTTAATTTATCCACTATTTTACTATTTTTAACAGAAATTCATTTACTATCCAAGGTTTATATTTTCTATCCCCTATTTTAATTTTTACTGTTACCGCATTATGATCTGATAACACCTTAGGCAGAATCTCTGGATTCTCTGATCTGTTTATCAACCCTTTTGAAAGCCATAACGTATCTATCCTGGAATGTGTAAGATGTCTTGGAGAAAAAAAAGTGTATCCCTTCTTACTACCATTCCCCAGTCTCCAGACATGAAACATATCCCATTGATCTATAAGAGCATTAAAAATTCCAGGTAATTTACCTTCACTTTTTGCTTTTTTCCAGACCTATCAAGCTTAGGTACCATTACACCATTAAAGTCCCCCATCCATATCATTTTCTCTGTAGCATATTCAGCTAATATTATTGCTAAATTATCATAATTTTTTTTTTATTAGTATTAGGCGCATATATTCCAACCAATAATATCTTCTGTAACCCACTAGTTATTTCCACCAGCAACATTCTTCCTTCCTTGTCTGGATAAATAATTTTTGGTTCGAATGATAAAGGTAAATACATAGCTATTCCATTAGTTTTTTTTTTTCATTGCATGACGTAAAACGTTTACCCAACCTTAGATTTTCCAATCTTACTATGTCCTTCGGAACAATATGCGTTTCCTGTAGACAAATAACATTAGCTTTAGACTTTTGCAAGTGATGAAATACTTTCTTTCTTTTGTTAGGAGAGTTCAACCCATTAATATTCCAAGACAAAACCTGTAACATACTAAAATTCAGTTAGATCCTTTCTCTTTATAAAGCCAAAAATGTCAACCATATCCCATAGCCTCCCCCCCTCCCTCCCCCACAATTCCCCCCATTTTTAATTTGTCCCTGTTCAGCCTTCCTTGTCATCCGACAGAGATTCCTCTGGTGACTCTATTGGTAAACCTCCACCCCCAGTTGCTTCAGACGCCTTTTATTCTTCCGTAGATTCTTTAGCAGAAGGTTGTCTAGTTGGTTTAGCTGGTTTGAAGAGCTCTGCATCATATCTTCGCAAAAACTGTTCAGCCTTGTTAATGTCTGTGAACTTGAACCTCTTAGCCTTAAAAGTAAAAGAGATGCCTTGTGGAAATTCCCATCTGAATTGTATTCCACTTAGTCTTAAACGTTCCACAATCTCCATGAAATCTTTCCTGTTCCTCAGCAACCTTGCAGGAATTTCCTTCAATAATCTCAGAGGTTCATCTTCAACTTTAAGAGGTGACTTGTAGTGGCTGTTAAGGATAAGATCACGATGACTCCTTGAAAAAAGTTGAAGTAAGCAGTTCCTTGGTACTTTATTTTTAGTTGCATATGCAGAGTTAATTCTGTAAGCCGTCACAATCATCCCTTCAACTACTTCTTCTTCTTCCTGTAGATATTCTGCCAAAAGGCCTTTCAAATATCCCCACAAATCTATTCCTTCAATTTTTTTCTCTCAGCCCACGTATGCGAAGTGAAGATTCCTTGATCTTGAGTTCAAGCATTGCCATTTGGTCTTCTTGCTTCTCATCTCTCTCCCGCGAGACCTCTAATGACATCTCCAAGGTGTCTACCTTTTTCTTGATCTCTTTAGTCTCCTGTACAGTTTTAGAAAGTTTAGCTTCCACCTTGTCTTGTCTAACAGTCAGAGATGTAATTGTGTCTTGTAAAGCAGCTATTGCAACTGAATTCTGGGAAGTAGTGGCAGTATTTTGGCTCAGTTCCTGCTTCATTTCAGTGACATCTTGCTGAGTCTTAGTTAACAGTTCAAAAACAGAAGTAAGTGTCACTTCAGGTTTAACTTTAGGGGCCATCTTTGCAGTTATTGATGTGGTTGTTAAAGGCAAAGTTGATGAGGTTGTTGTAGATACAGAAGCTCTTCGTGGTGGAAGCTGTACCTGTAGCTTTGCTTCTTTGAGAAATTCTCTGGCGTGCTTCTCCTTTTCTTCCATTGATCTTGAAGGCTAAGCAGAGTCCAGTTTATAATCCACAAAAAAGAGGGGAAAAGAAAAGTGAGGGGGCAGAGTACTTACTTTAGTTCATCAGCTTAAAAAGAAAGTTAGATCAGATGAATCACTTCAGTTTGGAGAAAACACATTCACTATGACATATCAGTTGTTGTATTTCATGTCAATGTAGTTGTTTTCTTACTCTTCTTTTTTTATTAAGAGTCTTCCAATACTGAAAGTAATTTTTTAAATTGCATCAGTCCACTGGCAAAAGTCACTAGGAACGTCTTAATGAAGTTATAGATAGTTCGAAATTGTCTTCTTTGGTAACAACTCTGCCAAACACCCCAGTTTTAATTATAAGAATTTCTTTAAAAGTAAAAAACTTGCTTTTTGAAATCGGAGTCCTCAGCCGCTTCTCTCCAGCTTTTCCCTTTGATGATGGTGCCGGCTCCGCGGCAGCGCCCGCCAGAGCAACCGTCGCCGATTTCTCGGCGGCTATCGTTAAGATGACAGGGCAGCCACCGGCTCCCAAATCAGCATCCCCTCTTCCTCCGAGGGGTGCCGCTTGCCGATATTTTGGGGGCGGTTTTTTTGCCCCCGGGGCAGCGTTTAGCTGGAGCACAATCCTCGCACTGCTGGCGGGGGGGGGGCATCCGACCCGGAAGCCGGTTTCACCATTTGTTGAGCAATTAGGCCAGCATGCAAACTCTCCATTGCCTCTCAGCCAATCACTGTCCCAGTTAAAGGTTGTTCTCCATCAAATTGCCACAGGCTGCAGATTGGTTAATACCTTCCACTCTGTCACAGGACCAAAATTCTCAGCTCTCAGCTCAAACAGCCTCAGCGCAGCAGTAATGACCCATGCCTTGTGCTGGATACTGATATGCCTCTCTTACAGGCATTGGGAGGCAAACCTTTTCTCCCTCACAGACAGCCTCTTAACCTTAAATGACTTCTCACCCTTTCCCAAGGTGGACAGAGACTCTGGAACAGGGCCTGCAACAAACCAAGATGCCAGCTCTGACCTCATATTCATTCTGACCATGCAATTACTGGACCTAACAGTACCAGCCATACCATCTCAGGTTTATTCACTTGTTCATCTTCCAGCATTATATATTGCATCAAATGTCAGCAGTGCTTTTCCACTCTGTACTTCAGACAAACAGGTCAGTCCCTATTCAAAAGAATAAACGGACATAAATCTGACATTAAAAACCACAACCCTCTAAAGCTAGTGGCAGATTATTTTAATCTTCCAGGTTATTCATTTGCTGGCCTGAGAGTTGCAGGCGTTATACAAAGATGCTTCAAAGGGAGATTACAGTGTGAGATTGATGATTTAAGGATTCTTAACTTCACTACACATGGTAATTTTCTGCTCCATAGCATTTATCTAATCTAGCTACTTATCTAATCTAGCTACTTTATCTAATCTATCTTCTTACAATGTGCACTGTACCTCTGCATCTTGAGTTCCTTCTTTGCAACACCCTTCCCACACTGACTGGGATATAAGAGATCTCCATTCTGACTCGTATCTGACGAAGGGAGCATTCACTCTTGAATGCACATAGCCAGAAACTCATTGATTTCTAAGGTGGTACTGGATTTGAAACTAGGTATTTGTGGAAACTGTCATATCATGACACCAGGTTCCCCTTTCTTTCAGCAGGAGACATGTGGGAGACAGCAAATGAAGGAAAAGATCATCCCATGAGGGAGAAAGAGGATACATATTCAGACACGAAAGGCAAGGTTGAATATTATGATGCACTGTGGAAGGAGGAGGGAAAACACTCACCTAAAGGGAGAAATAATTCTAGTTTTTTACTGGATGATCACACTCTACAGCGAAAAATATACCAAGGAGACAAGAGGAATGAGCTCACTGAAAAATCAATTATTAAAATTCAACAGAACACCTGTAACAGAAAGAAAGTATATAAATGCCTGGAATATGGGAAAAGGTTCACTCAAAGAGGAAGCCTAACTTCGCATCAAAGAATTCACACAAGAATGAAATCATACAAATGTCTAGAGCATGGAAAAAGCTTGATGCAGAGGAGAAACCTTAATTCCCATCAACAAACTAACACAAGAGAGAGAAAGTATAAATGCCTGGAGTGTGAGAAAAGCTTCAGTTGCAGTGGAGATCTTACTTCCCATCAAAGAGTTCACACAGGGCAGAAACCATATAAATGCCTGGAGTGTGGGAAAAGCTTCAGTGATAATAGTAACCTTACTACTCATCAAAGAGTTCACACAGGGGAAAAACCATATAAATGCCTGGAGTGTGACAAAAGCTTCAGTGGGAGTGGAGCTCTTACTTCCCATCAAATTGTTCACACAGGGGAGAAACCATATCAGTGCCTGGATTGTGGCAAAAGCTTCAGTACCAGTGGATCTCTTACTTCTCATCAAAGGCTACACACAAGGGAGAAATCATATAATCATATAATTGCCTGGAGTGTGGGAAATGTTTCAGCTGGAATTCATACAGGAAAAAAACCATATGAATGTCTAGAGTGTGGGAAGAGCTTTAGTAACCATAGAAGCCTTACTGTCCATCAAGGAATTCACACAGGGAAGAAACCATATATATGCCTGGAGTGTGGGAAAAGTTACAGTCAGCAACACAACCTTACTTCCCATCAAAGAATTCACACAGGGGAGAAACTATATAAATGTCTGGATTGTGGAAAAAGCTTTTTCCAGAGTGGAAACCTTACTGTCCATCAAAGAATTCACACAGGGGAGAAACCATATAAATGCTTGGATTGTGGAAAAAGCTTTTTCCAGAGTGGAAACCTTACTGTCCATCAAAGAATTCACACAGGGGAGAAACCATATAAATGCCTGGAGTGTGGGAAAAGCTTCAGTTGGAATGACAGTCTTACTTCCCATCGAAGAATTCACACAGGAGAGAAACCATATCAATGCCTAGAGTGTGGGAAAAGCTTCATTGATAATCAAAACCTTACTCGTCATCAAAGAATTCATACAGGGGAGAAACCATATAAATGCCTGGAGTGTGGGAAAAGCTTCAGTGATAATCAAAACCTTACTCGTCATCAAAGAATTCATACAGGGGAGAAACCATATAAATGCCTGGAGTGTGAGAAAAGCTTCAGTTATAATTGTAACCTTACTACTCATCAAAGAATTCACACAGGGGAAAAACCATATAAATGTCTAGCATGTGGGAAGAGCTTCTGTGATAGTGGAAACCTCACTGTCCATCAAAGAATTCACACAGGGGAGAAACCATATAAATGCCTGGAGTGTGGGAAAAGTTACAGTCAGCAACACAACCTTACTGTCCATCGAAGAATTCACACAGGGGAGAAACCATATAAATGCTTGGATTGTGGGAAAAGCTTTTTCCAGAGTGGAAACCTTACTGTCCATCGAAGAATTCACACAGGGGAGAAACCATATAAATGCCCAGAGTGTGGGAAGAGCTTTAGTGACCGTGGAAGTCTTACTGTCCATCAAAGGATTCACACAGGGGAGAAACCATATAAATGCCTGGATTGTGGGAAAAGCTTCAGTGAAAATGGGAGTCTCACTGTCCATCAAAGAATTCACACAGGGGAGAAACCATATAAATGCCTGGAGTGTGGGAAAAGCTTCAGTGATAATCAAAAACTTACTCGTCATCAAAGAATTCATACAGGGGAGAAACCATATAAATGCCTGGAGTGTGAGAAAAGCTTCAGTTGTAATGGTAACCTTACTACCCATCAAAGAATTCACACAGGGGAAAAACCATATAAATGTCTAGCATGTGGGAAGAGCTTCTGTGTTAGTGGAAACCTCACTGTCCATCAAAGAATTCACACAGGGGAGAAACCATATAAATGCCTGGAGTGTGGGAAAAGTTACAGTCAGCAACACAACCTTACTTCCCATCGAAGAATTCACACTGGAGAAACTATATAAATGCTTGGATTGTGGAAAAAGCTTTTTCCATAGTGGAAACCTTACTGTCCATCGAAGAATTCACACAGGGGAGAAACCATATAAATGCCTGGAGTGTGGGAAGAGCTTTAGTGACCGTGGAAGTCTTACTGTCCATCAAAGGATTCACACAGGGGAGAAACCATATAAATGCCTGGATTGTGGGAAGAGCTTTAGGGACCGTGGCAGTTTTACTGTACATCAAAGGATTCTCACAGGAGAGAAACCATATAAATGCCTAGAGTGTGGGAAATGTTTTAGTAATAGTGGAAGCCTTAATTCTCATTGGAGAATTCACACAGGGGAGAAACCATAGAAATGTCGAACAGTGAGAATAGAAGCCTCACTGTCCATCAAAGAATTCACATTGGAGAAACCATATAAATACTGGAGTGTGGGAAAGGTTTCAGTCAGAATCACAGTCTTACTTCCCATCAAGTAATTCACAGAGGAGAGAAACCATATAAATGCCAGGAGTGTGGGGAAAGTAATCTCCCTACTTATCATCATAGGATTCATGATGTGGAGAAACTGTACAAATGAACTGACATACAGCTAGTTACCATGGTGATACCCACCAATCACAGAGTGGTGCCAATGCAGCCCCACCCCTAGACCACCTCTCCCTTAAGGAGGAAAGACCCAGCAACTCATATTCATAATAGGCTTGTGATGTGAATGACACTCCAGTGCATCCCACAGATGATTGTCACCATCCGCATGGGACATTGCATTCCTTGAGAATTACATGTGATCTCCAGACCACACAGACCAGTTTCCCTGCAACAAATGGCAGCTTCAGAGGGCATACCCTGTGGCTTCATATCTCCGCTGATCTACTTTCTCTCCCCCAAACTCAGCTCTCTCCAAACTCCATCCCCAGGTCTCTTAGAATTTCCAAAGTCAGAGCTGGCAAGCTTGGATGAGTCCCTGTCATGGGTCCATCAGGCAGTGGTACGGCAGATATGAGGGGGAATATAGGACAACACCCCCAATTGAATCTTAAATACACCTCCCCCTGTACTTCTCCAGGGAAGAGCAGTCCTGTGTCAAGTGGGACACATGGGGGTGGTCAGGGATGGTAGCTCAAAGACAAAGCCCACCCTTTCTAGCAACCCATCTGAGCTGCCTAAAGGTACTAAAATTATTCACACAGTTTTTGCCTGTATGGAAACAATGAACATACTTTATAAAGGAAAATTAATTTAAGTAGTCTAAAGTAGCTATCAGAAGGAGATTGAAATCAGAAGGAGTTTGAGACTGGGAAGGGCAGCCATGAAGGAGGTAGAAAATATTTTGGAGTGTAAAAATGTGTCAGTGGCCACCAAGACTAGGTTAATTCATGCCATTGTATTCCCTGTTACTATGTATGGGTGTGAAAGCTGGACAGTGAAGAAAGCTGATAGGAAGAAAATAGATTCCTATGAAATGTGGTGTTGGAGGAAAGTGTTACGGATTCTGTGGACTGCCAAAAAAACAAATCAGTGGGTTATAGATCAAGCCTGAACTGACCCGAGAAGCTAAAATGACTAAACTGGGGCTATCGTATTTTGGTCATGTCATGAGATGACAAGAGTCACTGGAAAAGACAGTCATGCTAGGAAAAGCTGAAGGCAGCAGGAAAAGAGGAAGACCCAACAAGAGATGGATTGACTCAATAAAGGAAGCCACAGCCTTCAGTTTGCAAGATCTGAGCAAGGTTGTCAAAGATAGGACATTTTGGAGGACTTTCATTCATAAGATCGCCATGAGTCGGAAGTGACTTGACGGCACTTAACACACACACAAAGTAGCTATGTTCTCTCCTGGATGCCCTAGGATAGCAGAGTCTCATCAGATCTTGGAAGCCAAGCAAGATCAGCCCTGGTTTGTATTTGGATGGGAGACAACTCAGAAAGTCTAGGGTTGCTACGCAGAGGCACTCAGTGGCAAACTGCCTCTGAATTTTTCTTCCCTTGAACCCCTTATGAGGTTGCCATAAGTCAGCTGTGGCTTGACAGCACTTTTCACCACCACCAAAGTAGTCTGCAGGAGAAAATCATATCTACAGAAGAGTCAGTGCAAGAGAATAATATACTTACATCTCTTCAGTTGTCAGAACCCTGAAGGATGACAGAGGATGGGACCTCTCTCTGATCAAAATGCAGAGCTCTTCTTCACTGTATCAGCCTGGACTGAAGTTTCAGTCCCTGAGTTGTTCCCTCAGCTTTTATACATTTTATCTATAGCGATGTGTCATACTGGCCTTTTCAAAATTGCTACATTTCAGATTCTCACTGGCATACTAATTGGTAGTGGTAAACTTGCAGTATAGATAGGTATCTGTCCACCCTTCTACATTCCCCTGAGGGGAGGAATATGGCTTCACACAGAAAAGCAATGCAATACACCAGGGATATAGAGATAATGAAGAAAAAGACTGTTGAGCCCTGGCTGGAAAAATCCACGTGATGGGGATGGGTGGGGAAAATGGAAAAAATAAATAAAAGCTAAACTAAACAATTAGACTCAAAGGACAGTCATTTGAGGGAAAAGAAAACAAGCCTGCAGCTTTTATCTTACAGGCAAAAATTAACCCAAACAAATTAAGATAAAACTAAAAAGAGTAAAATCACTTAGCAGAGCACAAGCTGTTAGCGACTGTCAAACTAGCACCAGAAACTGAAAATCTTTACAGTATGATCATTTATTTAGTGTCAGCCTAGATATGCACTATATGACATCTGAATTTTTTTTAAAAAAATACAGAAATAAGTTAAAAGCATTTTAACTTTTAAAACATTTTTCATTCATTAAGAATTTTATGGCTACTTACAATCCAAGTTGTTGTTGTTATGCTAGATTTAGGAATGTATAAGAATACACCCTGGGAGTGTTGTTAAAATATTTCTGTGGAAGCACCATCCCAGGATGCCAGCGAGGCCTTCCACCAGCCTCCCACCTGGCGTTCTGGGGGGCATTATGGTGTCCCCGGGGGTGTTCCGGGAGGAGGAGCTGCCTGTAGGCAGCTTCCTCTCCTTTTTCATCCCTGGATATCCTGGTGGGGAGGAGTGAGGCTGCGCCAGCTTTTTTGCTGGCACAGCCTCACCTTTCTCTATGGGGGAAAAAGCCCCATTTAAAATGTAAAAAGCCTTTTAAGGCTTTTAAAATATTTTTGGCAGCTGGGAAACCAGTGTGGAGGTGGTGCAATGGCGCCTCCACGCTGTCCCCGGCTGCCAAAAGCTCAGGAACGTACTGTTAGCCCTGTAGCTGAACAATTTTTTTAAAATCAAATAAATAATTAAATAAAACAAACAGCAGTGCACCCTTGAATTACTGAGTTAACACAGAAAACAAAAAATCAATGAAAAGCCAATCAATTTCCTCATTCAAACCCTTTGGTGCAAGAGTACCAAGAGTGTAGATCCTAAATTTCCCTCTTCTTTAAAGTTTCTGTTGTTGAGATTGTTCCACAATCCAGAAGCGAAGGTCTTTTTCAGTATTAGTGCAGGTGGTGAAATGATGAACAGTGATGTCATCTTCCTAGTTCTAATAAAGCTCCTGTGCTCACAAATCCTCACCGTAAGAATCATAGAGTTGTAAGGGGCCATATAGGCCATCTAATCCAACCCCTTGCTCAATGCAGGTTCAGCCTAGAGCAGGGGTGGGGAACCTTTTTTTCTGCCAAGGGCCATTTGGATATTTATAACATCATTTGAGGGCCATAAAAATTATCAACTTAAAAATTAGCCTGCTATATTTACTATATTTATTTACAGCAGGCAAGTAATTGCAGTATGCAGAGATGTGGCAGTAATTAGCAGATGTAGACCTCTAGGACTAAGTATGCCTCTCAAAACAGGAAGATGATACCACGTTAGTTGATGCAAGAGAATTCCTGAGAGTGGAAGCTTTGATCTATTGACCTCTGAAAATTGCTGTAGTATCAGGGCGGGAGACCTGCCGGTGAGCAGACAGTGGTTCCCCTCTGCATGGGAAGGGGAGGCAGGCGTCCATCCAGTTTTAGGATACAGGTTTGCTGGCTGCAGGTGCAGCAAGTGTCCCCCAGTGGCAGCGGCTGTTTCCCCGGCGCTTTCTTTACACCCCCTCCCCCTGCCTGGTGCGCAAGAGATTTCAGGAGCTCCCTTACAAAGTGGCACCTCTGAAGGCTTGCTGCTCGGTGTGGAAAGAGGTAAGGAGGTTTCTTTAAGGCCGACCTGCCGAAGCACGGCAGGCGTACTGGGTGGCCAGCAGCCGGGCCACCTTAAGAGGGGAAGTGGGCTGAGAGCGCAAGAAGCAACCTGAGCAAAGCTGTTTGACTCGTTTCCTGTTGCTACAGAGAAACGTCCGTTTGTGCATGGGAGGTTTTGCCTTGGATTTGCTGCTCTCTAGATGTTTGCTTTGACCAAACGACTTTGCGGGCCTTAAATGGTACGTGGGTCGGACATTCCCCACCCCTGGCCTAGAGCATCCCTGACAAGTATTTATCCAGCCTCTGCTTAAAGACTGCTTGTGAGGCGGAGTTCACCACCACCAGAAGAAGAGTTGGTTTCTATATGCTGACTTTCTCTACCACTTAAGGCAGACTCAAACTGGCTTACAATCACCTTCCCTTCCTCTCCCCTCAACTGACACCCTGTGAGGTAGGTGGGGTTAGACAGCTCTAAGAGCCGTGACTAACCCAAGGTCACCCAGCTGGCTTCATGTGAGGGAGGAGGGAAACAAATCCACGTCACCAGATTAGATTAGCCTCCGCCGCTCATGTGGAGTAGTGGGGAATCAAACCCTGTTCTCCAGGTCAGAGTCCACTGCTCCAAGCCACCGCTCTTAACCACTACAACACTCTGGCTTGTAACTGGTCTTGTAGACATGGCTACATATATCAAATTGGTTGGACATTGTACTACATATATTATGCCACTGGAGTTACAATTGACAAAAGAATTAATATAAAAAATCCTGTCTCTAGTTGGATTCTGAAAAGTCTTCTAACAGAATAAGCACAAACAACAATGTTCACATGGGAAGTTCCCTTTTAGCAATGCCCTCCCATCAATAGTTGTTATCCTAATAGTAGGGTCTTTTAATTTGCTATTGCCCAGCATATCCTTAAGGTTTCTGTATCGTTTGAAAGTAAAGAGAGGGGGAAAGCTACACCTTGGGATACCTGATAAAAAGTATTTTTAAAAAGTACCTGATAAAATATCTGATAAAAGTACCTGATAAAAATATTTTTATATTATACTCTTGACTCTGTTGTAGACACTATTCTATATTAAGGTATAGCCATCCTATCATTATTTTGTTTTTGTTTTTTTGCCTTGGGTCTTAACAAAGATGATCTTGGGGTGATGGAGGCTCTGTGGAAAGCTTGTTTCAAAATTTTGGATGGATATTTCCTATCTGAAAATTGACTGATCAAAACCTGGGTTTGTCTGCAAAAGGCTGTGGACTGACTTCCTTCTCTTGTAACCATCACCTTCTCTATAAAAAGTGGCATGTAATGGTCTAATCCGGCTCGTGGCCTTCAGTCAGAGAAGGTCTTGCATTGGGTGAATATATCTTGTGTGCCGGGCTTTCCATTTTTCATATTGTTCTGCTAATCAGCGGAAAACCTGATTTGTGTTAATCTTAGAGAATTGTAATGCTTATATATTTAGCTAAGTTTGAGAAATATTGCGAGACCTGATTTTTATCACATGCATTTTTTCTGTACTTGTGGGATTTTTAGTTTAAATAAAATCATTAACTCCAAGAAATTCTCTCTTTGTTCTGGGCAAAGATCTGACGTCTGAGCTCTAATATTTGACCAAATATCTAATGTCTGACAAATAATATTTCATTGCGCTACAAGAGGTAAGTCTTTCTCCAAGTGTTTGTCTTGAACAGATCTAGTGGGGGATTCCGCAGCTGAGTTCAGCTAATGAGGCTTTTACATTCCCAAGAGCTAAGTGCAGTGCACATCCATAGAGCGGTTGCAAATTAAATAATTAAATCCAACCCCTTTGGAGAGATCTGTCTCCAGCTGGCGTCTGCCTACGGTCGGGCCTCAGCAAGTCAATGCGTTCCTGGCAATAACTTTCCTCCAGACGATGCAGCGAGGTAAAAGTTTATTTCAGAAGAACACAGCGATTTCAGCAGGTCAAAAGACTTAAGGCTAGCATACAGGTATGGGGGAATATTGAAACATATATAGGGTGGATACAATGGGGTTGATTGGATTATTGGAAACAAAGACACAATACCGAAGCTAACTACCGGTAAAGACTTGAGCAAAAGTATTCAGTTTTAAATGCGTGTGTTAAGTGGCTGATCTTCCCGGGCTCCCAGCATTGTTCTGCGGGACCCGGTATCAGATCAGCCATTACCGGGGCGGGTCTCCATTGAGCTGCAGATCTTGGGTAGGAGACCAGGTGCAAACGGGGAGGGATGGAATGCAAAAGGACTCCATTTTGTCCATGGGGGAAACCATCTTGTTTCTATCCGGGGCCGGCTGAGAGCCTATCTGACACCTACAGAGCTGCTCCTTTTCTTTTGCCGCAATGGCAGGAGTCAAGCAGGGCTACCAACAGTCATCAAAGCCCATGATCCAAAGTCGTGTCTAATTTTGTAATTTTACGTACGCAGATATATGTGTAGCAATATACTACACATCTGATGAAGTGGGCTGTACTTCACAAAACTCTCAGGTGACAATAAATTTTTAGTAAGCAAATCAGTAAGAAGTCTATTTAAGTTTACCCTTGTACCTTTAGCTAACACAAAAGCAGAGGCAAATTGATTATGCTGTGGTGCTAGATGAGAAGTGCTGGATCATTGGGATTGATTTAACTGACTGAAAAGATTATTTCATTTCTCATAAAATGAAGCTAAATGTCTACAGTGGTGAAGTAGTGCTTACAGAGGGATATTAGAGGTCCTACCAATACAACAGCAACCCTCTGCTTGAACAGTAGTGTTAAAATGTAATTAAATCTAACCGGGGTGGGGGAAGAAGGAGTTTGAACTTCTATTCCATGTGTGTAACCACTAATACACATTAACATTCCATTACCATACATGTAAAGGGTGGGGAGCATGTTAGTGCACAAACACCTGGTTTCTTTAGATGAAACAAAATCCTCTGGGCCAGATGAATTGCACCCAAGGGTACTCAAAGAGCTTGCAGATGTAATTTCGGAACCTCTGTCCATTATTTTTGAAAAGTCTTGGCAAGCAGGTGAGGTGCCTGAAGATTGGAGGCGGGCAAATGTTGTCCCCATCTTCAAGAAGGGGAAAAAGGAGGATCCGGGTAACTACCGACCCATCAGCTTGACTTCTATACCAGGAAAAGTGTTCGAACAAATCATCAAACAGTCAGTCCTTGAGCATTTAGAAAGGATGGATCTGATCACTAGGAGCCAGCATGGGTTTCTCAAGAATAAGTTAAGTCAGACTAATCTTATCTCCTTTTTTTGAGAAAGTTACTACCTTGCTGGATCAGGGGAATGCTGTAGACATAGTTTATCTAGATTTCAGTAAGGCTTTTGATAAGGTTCCACATAGTATTGTAGTTGACAAATTGGGAAAATGTGGGTTAGATCCTATTATTGTTAGATGGACCTGCAACTGGTTGACAGATCGTACCCAAAGAGTGCTAGTTAATGGTTCCTCGTCCACTTGGAGAGAAGTGACTAGTGGAGTTCCTCAGGGATCTGTGTTGGGCCCTGTGTTGTTCCAACATCTTTATAAATGATTTGGATGAAGGAATAGAAGGGATGCTTATTAAATTTGCAGATGATACTAAATTCGGAGGGGTAGCACATATGGTAGAAGACAAAGCCAAGATGCAGGATGATCTTGACAGGCTGGAGGAATGGGCTAGTACTAATAAAATGCACTTCAACAAAGACAAATGTAAAGTTCTGCATTTAGGTAGGAAAAATCAAATGCATAATTATAGGATGGGGGAGACTTCTTTTAGCAGTAGTGTGTGTGAAAAGGATCTTGGGGTCTTAGTAGACCAAACACTGAACATGAGTCAGCAGTGTGATGCTGTAACTAAAAAGGCAAATGCAGTCTTGGGCTGCATCAACAGAAGTATAGTGTCCAGATCACGCGAAATGATGGTATCGCTTTTCTCTGCTCTGGTTAGACCTCAACTAGACAACTGTGTTCAATTTTGGGCACCACAATTTAAGAAAGATGTAGACAAGCTGGAACGGGTCCAGAGAAGGGCAACAAAAATGGTGAGGGGTCTGCTCGAGAAGGTCGGACCAGAACCAACAGGTTGAAATTAAAAGATTTTCCGTCTAGGCATTAGGAAGAATTTTCTAACAGTTAAAGCGGTTCCTCAGTGGAACAGGCTTCCTCAGAAGGTGGTAAGCTCTCCTTCCCCGGAGGTTTTTAAGAAGAGGTTAGATAGCCATCTGTCAGCAATGCTGATTCTGTGACCTTAGGCAGATGATGAGAGGGAGGGCATCTTGGCCATCTTCGGTTCACTAGGGGTGTGGAGGGGGGAGGTAGTTGTGAATTTCCTGCATTGTACAGGGGGTTGGACTTGGTGGCCCTGGTGGTCCCTTCCAACTGTATGATTCTATGATTCTATGATCCTTTTACTAGTTTGATAGATCGTGGGGACATATTAACTCCCCACCACCTCTTCTGTTCATAATATTAACAAGGGTTTGCTGCTGTACTATCATGAGGAGTACACTGATAATTGCCAACCAGACATGAGAAGGAATTGAGACCAAGACTGACAAATAAGGGGGGGAATTAAAAGGAGGGGGGGAGAAATGAAGGCATATCATAAAAGGAAGAGAACAAAAGAAGGAAGAAGAAAATTGTGGAAACGAGGGAGAGTACTTAAGAGGAATGGTTTCCTTTTCAACAGCACACTCACAGGGCTTCCCTTCTGCAAGATCTGGCTCGGCAGAGAAAATGACAGAGCTAGATAGAAGGAAAAGAAGAGAGAAACAGTCTGCTGGAAACAAATACCTTGTTAGGAGGCTGCATCCTGGCAATGACTGTATTGGCCATGAGCTGTGCTGGCTAGTCTCGCCTTGCTCCTAAGCTGGCTTGATTGATGGGTTTAGCAGGATCTGATAAGCAAGGGTTTCCCTCAGCTTCCTAATAAACATTGCAGAAAGGCCAAGCCAGCAGAATCAGAGCAACTCCTATTTACTGAGCTGTGCCTTCCCTGCGCTATAGAACTGCATTGGGGGGGGGGGGGAATCAGAGGCATTCCGAATGCACCGTGACACTGGCTTCAGGGGTCCTCCAGCTGAATTGGGCCCTGGGAATTTTGTCCCCTTAGCTCCCTCCTCTTGGCCTCCAGAAACTTTGTCCCCTCCCACCAAAACCATGTTAAGCTGCAAGGGCTCAAAACACATCTCTGGTGGCTCCCTTTTGTTTCAGAGAAAGCTTGAATTGCTGGGCTTAACAAGAATCCTTGAATATGACCTCATCCCAGGTCCCCTGAGACCCCAGAAGAAGATGGTTCCAACAGGTTAGACTCTGGTCTTTTAAACATTATCACAAATCCAAACGTTAACCCAAAGCAAATCCAAACACACCAGAGATCTTGTGTCCTCTCTACAAACAGGTCAGTCTCTTAGACAAAGATTAAATGGACATAAGTCTGACATCAGAAACCACAATATTCAAAAACCAGTGGGTGAACATTTCAACCTTCCAGGACATTGTTGCAGATTTAAGAGTAGCAGTTCTCTTACAAAGGAATTTTAAAGGGAGATTGGAAAGAGAAACTGCTGAATTACAGTTGATATTCAAACTAAAGTCAATGCATTTACCTGGGCTGAATAAAGACCTTGCATTCATGGCCCATTACCAATACTGATTTCTCCACACCCATCTCTCCCCTGGACATCACAGACTCTTCTGCATATCACACCTAATCCCATCAAGCCTGCTATTCACATTTACATACTGTTCCTCTATTTAAAGACCGATGGATTCACATTCTAGCTGTATCTGAAGAAGTGAGCTGTGGCTCACGAAAGCTCATACCCTACCAGAAAATATTTTTGTTAGTCTTTAAGGTGCTACTGGACTCTTGCCCTTTTTGACTACTGTATTTTATTTGTTTGTTTGTTTAGTTGGTTTTGTCTCTCACCCTCACTCCCCGGCCAATGCTTTAGTAAAAGCTTATGTGTGGAAATGAGTCACTGAAACTTTTATTGGCATGGAGGCAGGAAAAGGGGAAGACCCAACATGAGATGGATTGACTCAGTAAAAGACCTGGGCAAGGCTATTTTCAATAGGACACTTTGGAGGTAATTAATTCATAGGGTCACTATAAGTCAGAAGGGACTTGACGCCACTTAACACACAGGTAAATAAGATCCCATGGGAGCCAGTGTGGTGTAGGGGTTAAGATGTCAGACTAGGAGCTGAGAAACCCAGGTTCGAATTCCCACTCTCCCTTGGAAACTTGCTGTGTGACCTTGGGCCAGTCACACACTCTCAGCCTTGACCCTGGCAAGTAAAAAGCGGCTCCTCATTGCAACAGGCTTCCTGGGGAGGTGGTGGGCTCTCCTTCTTTGTAGGTTTTGAAGCAGAGCCTAGATGGCCATCTGTCAGCAATGCTGATTCTGTGAACTTAGGCAGATGATGAGAGGGAGAGCAGGAAGGGTTGTGTCAGTATTTGGTTCTCGTGGCCCTTTCTTACACGGCCAGGATCTGATTGCCACTTAGGGGTCAGGAAGCAATTTTCCTCCAGGCCAGATTGCCCAGGGATCCTGGAGGTTTTTTGTTTGTTTGTTTGTTTTTTGCCATGTTTTGGGCATGGAGTAGGGTCACTGGCGTTGGGTGGGGGAGGAAGTTGACAATGTCTTACATTGTGCAGGGGCTTGGACTAGATGACCCTGGCGGTCTCTTCCAACTCTGTGGTTCTAAGTATTTGGATGGGAGACCAAGGATTTCCAGGGTTGTGACATGGAGGCAGCAATGGGAAACCACCTCTGAACGTCTCTTGCCTTCAAAACCCTAGAAGACAGAAGAACCAATTTGTTTTTTGCCACATCACTATTCTCCATTTTGTGTGTTTAGAATTTAAAGGTAAAGGCCCCCTGTGCAAGCACTGGGTCATTCCTGACCCATGGGGTGACATCACATCCCGACATTTCCTAGGCAGACTTCGTTTACGGGGTGGTTTGCCAGTGCCTTCCCCAGTCATCCTCCCTTCACCCCAGCAAGCTGGGTACTCATTTGACCGACCTCAGAAGGAGGGAAGGCTGAGTTAACCTTGAGCCGGCTACCTGAAACCGACTTCCGTTGGGATCGAACTCAGGTCGTGAGGAGAGCTTTTCATTGCAGCACTGCAGCTTACCACTCTGTGCCTTGGGGCTCCTGTTTAGTATTTAGCACTCAATAATTTTCCATAAGGCCTAGCTCACTCTATTCTCACAAACACCTGCAGGTTGTTACGCCAATGGGCAGAGCCGTCAAGGTCACTAGCTCATACCATCCGAATCAGTTGAACCAGCACATGTGTGGGAAGATGGGAGGGGGATGAGAGCACTCTTCTCTCCTGAGAACATAATTCCAGCTCAAACTGGCTAAAACCATCTAGAGACTTCTCCTTCGAGTCCACCTTGATTGGGAGTTGTGCGTCATCTGACCCTGGTCCACTTTTCCACAACTCTGGCTATGCCTTATGGTGGTCACTCTTTCTTTAAGCTTCAATTTCTAGGGTTGCCGACCTCCAGGTACTAGCTGGAGATTTCCTGCTAATGCAACTGATCTCCAGACAATAGAGATCAGTTCACCAGGAGAAAATGGCTGCTTTGGCCATTGGACTATGGCATTGAAGTCCCTCCCCAAACTCCTCCCTCCTCAGGCTTTGCCCCAAAAACCTCCCACCGGTGACAAAGAAGGACCTGGCAACCGCTATTCAATTTCAGAATGTCACTCTGTTGCTTGAAACAACATCCTTATAGCTATGAAGATCAGCAACAATGTAACAACTTAGTAAGTATAATGTGGCCAGCTAGACTTTATTGTTTTCTTTGCCAGTTTGCCCATTTGACTATGTAACTTGTGTTTTAATCTACTTTTGAATCTTTTTCTATTAATAAACCTTTTTTGAGCTTTAAGGTTGTTGAGTTTCCCGGCCTAATACAGTGGTTTGGTTACTCCACTGGTACAAGACTAGGGCTCAGTCTTCACCGCCTTTATAGCTCACTGTAGCCAATCTGTGTCCTAGAGAGCAAGACCAGGCCATCAGCATATATATCAATGCAGGATGACCTTCTAAGCAAGGCGCATGGACAGAGATATCCTGCAGCACCGGTCCAAAATCATTCAGGTGTAAATTAAACGGATGGGGTGCTTTTCCATTCAAAGGCTGTTACCGCACTTGTATTCCCAGCGATGTATTAAGAGTCTGAAAATGTTATAAAAAATACTGTTCGCACTGTGTTTGGCCCCTTTGGCTGTGAAGATGTCTTCCAACCATTTATATTTGGTATAAATAACCATTTGGTATCCAAAAACCCTTTGAAAGCGATGTTTTTTATAACGTTTTCAAACTCTTAATACATCGCTGGGAATACAAAGTGTGGTAACCCCCCCTGTTTGCATTTTCTGCGCTGAATCCCCAGAAATGCTCTCTAAGGGTTACATTGAGAGAGCCAGGGGGAGTCAGTCCTAGAGAGGCAAATGGGGGGTGGGAGGTGGGTTTAATACTCTCGCCTGGCTGCAGACGCCTCTGATTCCCCAGGGCTTCTGCTTGAATGGCTGGGAGGGAAGCTGGTGAGCAAAAGGGGAATATGGGGCGGAGGAGGGGAAATAGGGGCCGGGGGCTGCAATGCAAGACCCCAGGCGGAGAGAAAGGAGGGGGGACGGAGCAGGGGGGTGAAAAAGACCTTCCCCCCACACCTTCTCCTCGCCCCATCCTGCCCCAGGAGGAGCCTCGTGGCCTCTTTGTTCAGCGCCTTTGGAGGCTGGGCGGGGCTGCAGGCTGCCTAGAGGCAGGTCGACGAAGGAGAGGCGGAGGGAGGGAGGGGAAGCGGTGGGCTGCAGGGAGCTCGAAGGGGGCTGGGAAGAAGAGGGGCGGTGGGTGGGGAACCCGGACTGTGGCTCTTCTTGGTTCTCGGATGAGTCACCCGAAACAGAACCGCAGGCGCAGCAAGGGAGAGTCTTGGAGGAAACTTTCCACCTCCTCCATATCAGCGTGGTGCCGTTTTGTCACTGAGAAGGGGAGGCAGGTGTGCCAGGCCTTTTCCATGCAGGGGATAGGGTGTTCCAGGTGTGAGGCTTTTGAGAAGCAGTCTTCCCCCCCTGCTTTCCTGCACCATCACGGAGCATTTGGGAGGCCTCTCCCTCTTTTCTCTGATCTCTCCTAGACCTGCTTTGCTGTGAACCTCAAGCTCTCCACCACGCCTGGGTGGCTGCCCCCTTCAACCCCCCCTGGACCTGCTCAAATGGCAGCCATTTCCCCTTTTCCTGCCCTGGGGTCAGGGAGGCATCACCCCCCTCCCCCATGGATGAGCAGAGGACGGGGAGAAGCATGTCAAGGAGGAGAGGGGAATGGATGTATAAGGAAGGTCAGACCTCCGACTATACAGAGTGGCCTGGGTGCAGACCGAGATGAAGCTGCTTTCTACTGAATCAGACCATCGGTCCACTGCTCTGACTGGCAGTGGCTGTCCAGGGACCTGGGACCTTCTGCCTATGAAGCAGATGCTCTACCCCTGAGCCATGCCACCACCCCCCCCACCACCCCACCACCTGTTAGATTCTCTCTGCCTCCCTCCTGGTGGAGATCGAATGCCCTGGGCGGCAGGCAGTTCTCCTCCAGGAAGACAGCAGAGATGCAGAGTATTGGGCAAAGGGGTGGTGGTTAACAGCATCTCTGAGCTATCCTACCCAGTGTGATGTAGTGGTAAGAATGCCAGACTAGGGGCAGGGAGACCAGGTTCAAATCCCACCTCTACTATAGAAGCTTACTGGGTGGCCATGGGCCAGCCACAACCTCCCGGTCTAACCCAGTTCACAGGGTTGTTTTGAGGATGAAATGGAGGAGAAGAGAACGACCTAAGCCCCTGTGGATGTGTCCTTCCATCCCTTTATCTGCCCCTCTGAGGCAGACATCTCTCCTCCGAAAATGAAGCGCAGAGCCTCAGAATTGTCCAGCTGGTTCAGGATGGGAAGTGCAGTGCCAAAAATGAAGGGAACTGGGAACATCTTGGCCCAGGTTGTGGCCAGAACACCACCACCCATGCGATTTGCAAAGAGAGCCCTATGGTTTGGGGGGAGACAGCCATTTCCTGCCCTCCTTCCTTTGTAAATGTCACCTCTGAATGTCAGAGTCTGCTGCTTGAATGACTAGGAAGGATCTGGGAAGCTCAAAGGGGCTTTGGAGGGGGGAGATATGGGGGGGATGCAATACAATTCCCAAAGCAGAGAGAAGAGAGGGGTGGGTGAGAGAGAGAGTCCGCATTCGAGAGAGACGCTTTGGTCAGAGCCAAAAAAGAGCTGCCTGAGGGAGCAAGGGGTCATGGCTGCAGAGAGGCAGGGGGGTAGGAGTTTCTTCTAGATCTGGTCTATAGAAAACTTATATATATATACACACACACACACACACACACACACACACACATAGCACTTAAAAATAATATCAGATCTACAATGCCCAATTCTTTAACCACAACCAAGTATCATGTAGAGAAGGGGGGGGGGAAACAAACTTTAAAAAGCAAATTAAACAAGGACCAAAATTGTTTTGCTTCAGGGTAAGATGCCAGAGTTCTGTACAGCACACCCCATTCCCATCCACTTAATTATATAGGTGTGTATGGACCAATTCCCATAATGACAGATTCAAAGAAATTAAAGGGAGGGGAGAAGTCATGGTAATATTTGTTTGAAGGCTAGAAAGTAAATAAAAATATGGGGGTGGGGAGAGAAGAAGAAAGAGAAAAACATGATAGTTAAAACATAATATCAAAGATGCCCAGATGAAAACAATTTTTTAGCTCAACTCTAGGCTAAGTAGATTAATATAGAAGTGGACAATCTAATATTCTTTAACTGATCACAAGTAGCTACTCATTTCTCTGTAATATCCATAAACTCTCCTCCATCACCACATTTCAAAGAAATCTACTTTCTTCCCATCAGCTTTCTTCATGGTCAGCTTTCTTTCACACCCATACATAGTAACAGGGAACACTAACCTGATCTTGGTTGCCAGCAACAGAATCTTACATTCATGGATATTTTCTAGCTCCTTCATGGCAGCCCTTCCCAGGCTCAGGCTCCTTCAGATTTCTTGGCTTTAATCTCCTTTTTGGTTAACGATGAAGCCAATGAATAGAAAATCTTGGAACAATTTCCATTTCTTCACGGTCAATCTTAAAGTTGGATAATTCCCCGACTGTCATTACTTTTGTCTTCTCAATGTTCCAGTGTAATCCTGCTTTGGCACTTTGTGTTTTAACTGTCATCAGTAATTGTTTCAAGTCTTCACTATTTTCTGCCAGTAAAGTGGTGTCATCTGCATATCTCAAATTGTTAATGTTCCTTCCACCAATTTTCAATCCCCATTTATCTAAATGTAATCCATCTGTCCTTATAATATGTTCTACATATGGACTGCAGAGACAGAGAGGCAAAATGCATCCTTGTCTGATACCTTTGCCGATTGGAAATGATGCTGTTTCTCTATATTTTTCTCCTCCCCACAACTGCTGGCTCCTGGTTTCCCCCTCTCATTCTTTCTCTTCCTCCTAGGCAGCCAAGAAAAGATACCCTTGATGCCTCCTCCTGTTTCTCCTGTTTGTGATGAAAGGAAAAGAAGCACCATGCAGCAAGCTCAGGTAAGCGGGGGTGGAATCACTGGGGAGACATGCGGTGGAAGGCAGGGATGCCTCCTTCTCGGTTGCAAGACTCAGAGGATCAGGCTCATGGCCCTGTGTTCTGGCACAGCACAATGTCAAGTCTGCCCACTGGGGAGGCAGGAAAGTGGTCCCCCCCAACTAGGATGGTGTGTGTACAGAAGCCCAGGCAGAGCCTATGGAACAGTATTGGCCCATGAATATGGACCTCTCTGGCCTCTTCCCCTCAACACTTCTAGCCCTCCTGCCTATAAAGATAGCCCCTGTGGCTCCAATATGGCCATAAGGAGGGCTGGGAGTGTGGAGGGCAAATGTCCCCCCAGGACTCTTTTCCCCTTCTCTTTGTGGTAGGGTTGCCAACCTCCATGTGGTACCTGGAGAACTCCCACTATTACAGTTGATCTCCAGACAACCAAGATCAGTTTCCCTGGAGAAAATGGCTGCTTTGGAGAGAGCATTATAGCCTCTTGAGCTCCCTCCCCTCCTAAACCCCACCCTCCCCCGGACCCACCCCAAAAATCTCCAGGTATTTCCCAAGCAGGATTTGGCAACCCTTCTTTGTGCTCCTCTTCCAGTATTAATTTCCTGTCTCCGGCTTCTTGGCTTTTCTTCCCATGGACCATTTTTCCAGTGATGAAAAGATATGGTTCCTTCTTCTTCTTTCTCCAGGGTGGGGTGTCCTTTAAAGACGTGGCCATGTATTTCACCAAGAGGGAGTGGACCCTGCTGCACCCAGCCCAAAGAGCCCTGTACAAGGAAGTCATGCTGGAGAATTTTGGGAACGTGGCCTCTCTGGGTGAGAATCCTTTTCTCCTGGGCTGTGTCCCTCTTGCTGGGAGGAAGTCCCTTGAGAGGAAGGACGTGGTCAGGCAGTCCTGCCCTGGGCCTAATGGCTGATTTGTGCCACCCTCCATGATCCTTCCTCTGATGTGGGGGGGTGGTTTCTGGGCTTGCAGAGAGGGGGCCCCTGCCTGGCAGTCCTGTGTCTGGACCACATGAGAGGGTGTCAGAAGAAGCGCCAAGGGATGCTTTGCCTGGAGACGGTGGGGCAGTGTAGGGACGGGCTTCCCTCCCATCTGGGCCTTGCCTTGCCTGGGCTGAGAGGTGGTTACGGAGTGAAGTCTGCTGGCTCCTCTGCCACTTTACTTAATTACTAGTTGGCATTTCTAGATCAGCTGGCCATACAGTAGGCACACAACTGCCAGTGCCAGACGGGTGATTGTTGACCCCGTAATGTACTCAACCGTAGTTATCTGGCCAGTCAACAACCTTATTGTTGTGTATTTTGGAGGGACAGTTGACCTCACTGGGAATTGCTGAATATATGTGCTCACAGAAGAGTTATAACTTTTTTTTTAATTATTAAAAAGGACCTGAGATGGCTAAACCTGACCTCATATGCTGGCTGGAAGAGGAGGAAGAGCCTTTTCTCCTGATCTCTGAAGAAGAAAAGGGATTGCCAGGTAGTTGTTCAGACCTGTCGTGGGACTGCATGTTGTCTGCCCTTTCTTCCAAGAGCGGGCGGATTTCCATGGCCTTGTTTATTCTCACAGTTGCTTCTCCTCCCAAGAGGATAAGTACGTTGTGAAAGCTGAAATAGTGCTTTTGGATCTTTGTGAAAATTGGGTACTTCCTTCTTCCATGTCAGATTGTGTCTTCCAAGTATGGTCCACTCTGGGAGGCAGAGGCTTTCAGAGGGAGGGCTGTTTGCCAACACTGTTTCTCCCAAGTTCCTTTTAACTAGAGATGCCAGGCCTCGATCATGGGATGCTGTCGATGGAAAGCAAAGCTCTTTCTTTTCTGTAGAGAAGTGACCCAAAAGAACCCCAGACAGCTCTCACCTGAATTCATTTGCCGCCTCAGCACACAGCAATGTTGTAAGCCATTCTGGAGGGTGTGGTGCATACAATATGCCCATATGAAATCTAGCACCTTGCAGAGGGAATCCAGACTTTCTCAGCCTATTTTCCACCCTAGCCAGGATTTGTATGTTCCAATTAACAGTTGATTACCTGTTGTCTGGAGCAGCCAGTCGGGACTCTGATTAAGTACCCCAACAAATGTTTGGGAGGGGATTTGGCGAGGGGGGGCCTTCGACTGCAGACCTCCAGTGGAGCTTAGCGGGGCATAATGCCACAGCGTTCACCCTCCAAAGAAGCCTCCGCCTGCCCAAGGGAACCAACTTTCAAAACCTAGAGAATAGTTGTAAGTGTAGGAGATCTCCAGGCCCTATTGGGATGTTGACAACCTCTGCTCAACAGAAAATGTGCATACTAGAAAAGATTTCCCACCCTTTCTCTCCCTCACAGGCAACAGTGGAAAGACATCCTTGATGCCTTTTCTGCCATCTCCTCCTTGTGTTGAAGGGAAAAGTGGCACCATGAAGCTAGCTCAGGTACATGGGAAAGGCGGGGTCCACTGGGGATGTGTGTGGAGGATAGCAGTGAGGCTTCCTTCTGTGTGGCAAGACTCAGAGGATCGAGTTCCTTGCCCTTGGTTCTGGCACTGGAAGATTTGGGGCTTCCCCTGGGGAGGTAAGAAAATGGTCCCCCCCTGCCTAGGATGGCATGTGTGGAGAAGATAAAGCAGAGCCCCTGAAAGAATCATGGAGCATGAATAGCTCACAGAAAACTATGTTGTCCTTTACCATCTGGACATTTCTGGCCTCTTCCCCACAAGGCTGCTAGCCCCCTGTGCCTGAGGACCGCCCTTCTGGCCCCAAAATACCCCCAAGGTGGGCTGTGAGGGAGGGGCAAATGTCCCTATGAAATTGGTTCTTGTAGGTTATCCGGGCTGTATGACCGTGGTCTTGGTATTTTCTTAACGTTTCGCCAGCAGCTGTGGCAGGCATCTTCAGAGGAGTAACACTGAAGGACAGGGTCAATGTCAAGTGTGTAGGAAGAGTAATATATAGATATAGATATATTGAGAGTAAGAATGAATAAGGCTTGCCTTCCTGTCCTGAAAACCTCCAGACTAACAAAGACTACAGTCCACAATAGCCATGCGGATTAGCTTTGGATTTCCTATGTTAACAAATCACTTCAGGATACAATGGTTCCATATTAACATACCACACCCTCATTAGCACATTATCTTGATACTTACAGGACAATGATTAGCACATTACTTTTGATACTTTTTGCAGGACAATGATTCAGCTCAAACCCAACCGCTTTCTGACTATATATTACTCTTCCTACACACTTGACACGGAGAGACACTGTCCTTCAGTGTTACTCCTCTGAAGATGCCTGCCACAGCTGCTGGCAAAACGTCAGGAAAGAAAATACCAAGACCACGGTTACGCAGCCCGGATAACCTACAAGAACCAATGAACTCTGACCGTGAAAGCCTTCGACGATGTCCCTATGAAAAATTATCTGATTTGTAGTCACTCTAGGAATCTGCAACGAACTCAGCTCTCGAAGAATTGAACTGAGCCACACAACCACCTCAGGGCAAACTCTCTGAAAGAGATTTATTTCATTGTGCTACTGACTCCTTTTGTCCTAACTGAACAGCCACCCCTGCTTGGTTGGCTCAGCTTGAATGTATAGAAATGCACCTCTTTTCCTCATGGCCTGGTGCCTTGAGATGATAGTAGGTGCATATTTTACATTTTTTTCTGTGCCCTTCACCTGTGTGCTTTAACAAATTATCAAGGATGTCATGCTGGAGAATTTTGGGAATGTGGCTATTAATGACAGGACTTTTTGGAGGCCATTAATTCATAGGGACGCCATGAGTTGGAAGCGACTTGAGATGGCACTTGACACACACACAGCACACACAGCTTTGTGCACCTGAGGCAAGTATACCCGTATTGTTTCAAAGTGTGTTATTTCTGTCTTTACATTAAAATGCTCTCAGTCTCCGAGCACACTTTCAGACTTTACGGCAGGGGTGGGGAACAGTTTTTCCGCCAAGGGCCATTTGGATATTTATAACAAATTAGCCGACCAATCCCCAAGCAGGCAGCTGCCCCAGATGACCTCTCTGCACAGGCAAGCAAGCAGACATCCAACCGTTGGCACAATCGCCCACCTGGTGGCACAGGATGGTCTTTTGCACCATTTGGGCGTAGCCGACCAGCCGCACGCTGGAGTTGCTCCTGCTCCGCATGGTCGGGGCCGGATTCTACAGCCGGCTCCTGCTACCTCCGCCTGCAGGGATGAAATGAGGACACACTGGCTAAGAACTCTCCCCTCCCCCCGTGCACATTCTGGCCTTGTTCCTTTAACCCTTCCATTATCACCACTTCTGCCGCCAGCCCTATTGTAGTACAGAGGGAATATGTTTCTCCACGGCCTGGGTGGGAAAGGGTTAACACAGTTTCTTGGGCAGTCCTGGCAGCTCCATAGCTAACGACTCTTCTGCAAGGGGGGAAAAGGTTTCCTTTCTCAGCAAAACAAACTCACATCCACCTTGAATAGAGGCTATTCCTGTCCGCGGGAGGGGCAGATCGCCAGTCATAGATCCTTCTGAGCTAGAGATCTGCCAGGACCCACTAAGGGCCAGACCAAATGATTTCGCAGGCCTTAAACAGCCCCCGGGCCTGACTTTCCCCACCCCTGCTTAACGGTGATAACTCACTCACAGAGCTGTCTCAGCCTTCTCTCATTCTGCTCAGACCCCAAGTGAGGAGAAACCAAAAGTGGGTGTTAGACTTGCCTCTTTCCTGGCCCCTCCAGGAACTCTGCTTTCCCCCCTTATTGCTACCTTTGTTATGGTTCTGATCAAACTACGTAAGAATACAGAGATTAACATGGATACATATTATTAAAATCATGAAAATGTGACATCCCCGTGGGGCTCTTCTGTCTTGCCTTTTCTTCTGGTCTTCCACTATAAATTTACTATGTCTGTTTTTTGCTTTTCCCCTATGGGGCAACTTTCCAGTGATGTAAAGAAATGCTTCCTCCTCCTTCTTGCAGGGCGGGGTATCCTTTGAGGAGGTGGCTGTGTATTTCACCCAGGGGGAGTGGGCCTTGCTGCACCCAGCCCAAAGAGTTCTGTACAAGGAAGTCATGCTGGAGAATTTTGGGAACGTGACCTCTCTGGGTGAGGATCTTTTCCCCCTGGGCTGTCCCCTTCTTGCTGCAGGGAGTGACTGTAACGTTGACAATGTGAGAGGGCATCAGAAGCAGTGCCAAGGGATGCCTGGTCTGGAGAAGGTGGGGTGGTGTAAGGAGGGGCTCCCCTCCAGTCTGGGTGTTCCCTCATCAGGACTGAGATGTGGCTGTGGAGGGAACTTTGCTAGCTTCTCTGCCACTTGCTTAGTTCTCAGTTGGCATTTCAATCAGACCTGAGCACAGAGCAGGGAAAGAACTTGCAGTGCCAGATGGATGATTCTTGGCCCCGTACTGTACTCCACCCCTCTTAGTTACCTGTACTTTTGAAGGGACAGAATTAATCTGGTTTGGAATGACTGAATCTATGTGCTCAAAGCACACCTAATTGTGTGCTTTTTTCTGATAAAAAGGAACCAAAGCGGTCAAACCCGGCCTCATATCCCAGCTGGAAGAAGAGGAAGAGCTGTTTCTTCTGAGCTCTGATGAAGAGGAGGGACTTGCAGGTAGCTGCTTAGATATCTGTCCTGGGACTGGGTGTTGCCTGTGCTTCCTTCCAAGGGTGGGTGGATTTCTGTGGCCTTATTTATCCTCACAGTTAGAGTTTCTCCTCCAAAGACCTTGGATGAACTGTGAAGGCTGAAATGATGCCTGTAGGCGTGGAATCTATGAAAATTGGCGACTTCTCCATTCTAGGGCTGTTGAATTAAAAAAAATTCGGTATAGTTCGGATTCGGCCGAATTTAGCCCTTTTAGATTCGGGATATGCCGAAGTCCGAACTCCCCCACTTCGGATCCGTTCAATTCGGCGGGAATTCAAAGTTCGGGAAAAAAATTCGGCCTAATAAAGCCATTAAAAACACAATCGCTCCTTTCCGCGGCTCTAGGTGGGCATTTTTGGGGTTAGAGGTCCCAAACTTTCAGCAGAGCTTCAAAGGACGTTTATTGAAAGACTCCCCAAGTTTTGTAAAGATTGGGTCAGGGGGGGCTGAGATATGGGCCCTGAAAGGGTCCCCCCCACCCTTAATGTTAATCTCTCAGCAGAGCTTGCCGCCCACGCACAAAGCTCCCAGCCCCGACAACAGCTGAGAAATTTGCAAAGCAACTGCAAAGCAACACAACCTTGTAAAACAACACCTTTGCAACAGGGAAAACCAGAAGACACACAACTGAAACCTCCCCCCTCAAACCAGGGAGCGAGAGACTCGAGGGGGAACACACACTCCAGGCAGAACCGACGAAAGCCCCCTTTGGCTTCCCCCCCACCCACAGAAACTGCTCCCTCCCCACACACACACAGACTCTGCTTTCCCCCACACACACACACACATACACAGGAGAAAAATATAGATTAAAGCCCCCAAAGGGGTCTTACTGTGGCTGTTTTCTGTTCCATCAGGAGGGGCTGGGGAGGACTTGTAATCCAAGATGATTCCAATTAGGCAAGGGACGTTTTGCTCTGGAGAAGATGCACACAGGATCGGCTGATCCATTCATCCCAATAGGGGAAAGGGGAAATGGGAAAGCCCATATCTCGGGACCCCCTGACCCAATGTTCACAAAACTTGGGTGGTCTCTTAAGAACACTTGTCTGAAACTCCGCTCAAAGTTTGGGGTCAGCACACCCAAAAATGCGCCCCCTGCAGCCACAGAAAGAGAAAAGGGGGGAGCCGATATTTCTGCCCCCACTGAACCCATCTTTACAAAACTTCGGTGGTCTCTTAAGAGGGATTGTCTGAAGCTATGATAAAAGTTTGGGGGCTGCACCCCCAAAAAAGCGCCCCCTGCAGCCACGGAAATGGAAAAGGGGGGAGAGGAAAAAGGGGTGGAGCCCATATCTCGGGACCCCCTGACCCAATGTTTACAAAACTTGGGGGGTCTCTTAAGAAGCCTTGTCTGATGCTCCACTGAAAGTTTGTGGTCAGCACACCCAAAAATGCGCCCCCTGCAGCCATGGAAAGAAAAAGGGGGGAGCCCATATCTCGGGACCCCCTGACCCAATGTTTACAAAACTTGGGTGGTCTCTTAAGAAGGCCTGTCTGAATATCCCCTGAAGTTTTGGGGTCTCTACCCCAAAAAATGCGCCCCCTGCAGCCACGGAAAGGAGCGAATGTTCACAAGCACCCCCGCACACACACACAAGGATTTCCCTCTCTCTCTCTTTCCCCGGCGGGACCGCACATCAGCTGATTCCTCCAGTACTCAATCCTGACTGATTGGCTAGAAGAAGACCCAGCTTGGCCACCGATTGGCCGGGGGAGGAGAATGCTGCTTACTGAAGGTTATGCTGCTTACTGATGGCCCCAAATTGGCCGGATTTATTCGCGAACTCGCGAACTCACTGAATTCGGGCCCCCCCCCCCGGTTGCCCTCCATTTTTGAGTTCGGTTCATCCCGAACTAAAAACCACCGAATCAAGGGAAATTCGGCTGATTTTCAGTTCGGGCCGAACCGAATCAACAGCCCTACTCCATTCTCAGATCACTTATGCACAGTCAAGCCAAGTATTGTCTTCTCTGAGGGGCACTCTCTGGCAAGGGTGTTTGGCAGCCCTGTTTCTCCTGAGCTCCCTTTAGCTGGACAGGACAGGCCTTCACGCAGAGACACTGTGCCTGCAAAATAAAGGATGTGCTTCAGCACAGAGACACGATCCAAAGCAACCCCAAACAGCTGTCCTATGAACTCATTTTACCTCCCCACTCCAGCCCAGAGCAGTGTTGCTTGTGATTGGGAAGGGTCCGGGGTAAACTGTATACTAATCCTGGCTTTCCCAGTATATTTTAAACCCTATCCAGAATTTGTCTCTGCTGATTAACAGATGGTGGAATGTCCACCATGCCTACAACCACCAAGGGCAGAGGATTCACCTGTGTTCAACAGTAGCACCGCCAAAGGTGCAGAATATTCCTGCTTGAGCATAGAAGGAGTGCTAGGTTACAAGCACTATGAAGAGCACTACTGGCTGAGAGCGATGAGAATAATGAGCTCCCTCCAGCAGAGAGTGCTGAGTCAGAGGAACCAGCAACAGCTGGTTCTTCTTAGGCTTATTTACATAGGTGCTTGCATCCAGGCTGATGCGGGAACAACTTGTTACTACTACCCTGTGTTCTCTTGGTCCTCTGATCATTCCTGCAACTCTTGTGGCCTTGACCTTGGAACAGACTTTGACTTGACATTTGAACTTCCCTTTTGATACTGACACTTTGGATCCAAACGTAGAATAGCCCAATATTGACAGTCAGACTGCTATCTGATTACGCTACCTGCTTCTGGCCCTCAGGTCTGGTGGCATTCAGGACTTTGTTCATCTCAGGACCAGACTCCCTACCAAGACACTGAAAGGGTTTCCAGATACCAAGCCTTTGAATTTGGTTCATGATGCTAATTTGGTTCATGATGTAATTTCAGGCTACTTTTTTGCCATGTGCTCATGCAAAATATGGCAAAAAGAAGGAAAATGAGGGACTAACACTGCTCATACTGGTCTTAAGTTACGAGAGCGTAATGAGGAATTGACCTCTTTGCTAGCTCTTTCCCGCACCTTTCCTTTTACAAGCGGGTTTACTCTCTGCTGCCCCATCTGGCTTGAATTAGAATTTCAGTCTGTCACCTGGCAACTAGACTTGGCAAAAGAATCAGCGGATGCAGGGGCATCCTGTCCATTAGGTGGCCTTAAGTGATTGCCTAAGGCGCCAATGGTGGAGGGGTGCCAGTCAGCTCTCTTGCCCTCCCAACCCCTGCTCTGCCACCCCTCCCCTACCGAACCACCCTTCATTCTCTTCTTTCTGTGATGTTAAGAATGAACTTCATACTTTGTTTCTTGTTGTCATTAGACTACCTCCTTCTCCATCTGCTCCTCTCTTCAGACCCTCCAAAGCCATGTGTGTTAAAGCGTGAATGGCTGTCCCTCTCTTAAAGAGTGCCCTTATTCTCCCCACAACCTCTCCAAAACTCACCCCCTGTAAATTTACCCAAGTAAGAAAAGGAATTGAGAAGGTGAATGGGAGAACTGTCTACAAACTCAGTTCTTGTACAAACTGTTTGAGCTAAGTTCCTGAGCATTAAGCAGAATACAAACACAGCTTTTACAAAGCAAAAATACATAGATATTTGTGGATAATTTCAGAGGGTAGCCATGTTTGTCTGCAGTGGAACAGCTAGACTTCAGTCCAGCACCACCTTAGAGACTAATTTTTGAGATGTACGCTTTTGAGGGTCAGGGCTCCCTTTGTTTTTGTTTTTTTTGTTGTTTTTTTTAAATTTTTATTGATTTTTATAACTAACAACAACAATAAAAATAAAAAATAAAAAAATAAAACATTAAAAATTACAATAAAATACAAAATACAGAATCAGAAAGGTATCCATATACCTTAATTAATACAATCTTAATTATAAAATTCAAATCTTCAAAAAAGATACCCCTTACCCCTCCACCCACCAAAAAAGTGACGCTTCACCCGAGTTCCGAAGAAGTGTCTAAGCAGTTTTTAGTACCGTGTATACTCGTGTATAAGCCGAGTTTTTCAGCCCAAAAAAAGGGCTGAAAAAGCCGGCCTCGGCTTATACACGGGTCAATACGGTAGAAGGGGGGAGGAGGGGGGGGAAACTTACCGCTGCAGCCGAGCCACCGCCATTTTCTCCCGCCGGGAGGGGTCTTGGGCAGCCTCTCTGCAGCCTCAGAGAGACTGCCCTGCCCCCCCGGCCCCCGCCGCCATTTTCTCCCGTCGGGAGGGGCCCTGGGCAGCCTCTCTGCAGCCGCAGGGAAGCTGCCCTGCCCCCCCGGCCCCCGCCACCATTTCCCCCCGCCGGGAGGGGCCCTGGGCAGCCTCTCTGCAGCCGCAGAGAGACTGCCCTGGCCCCCCCTGGCCCCCGCCGCCATTTTCCCCCACCGGGAGGGGCCCTGGGCAGCCTCTCTGCAGCCGCAGGGAAGCTGCCCTGGCCCCCCCGGCCCCCGCCGCCATTTTCTCCCGCCGGGAGGGGCCCTGGGCAGCCTCTCTGCAGCCGCAGGAAGGCTGCCCCGGCCCTCCCCGGCCCCCGCCGCATTTTCCCCGCCGGGAGGGGCCCTGGGAGGCCCCTGCCCGTCGCGCCGCTACCACCCACGCGCCTGGGCGCCTTCCTCCGGCCGGCAGCGGTCTGGAGGGGCCTCCTGCCGGCCCAGGAAGGACGCGCCGCCGCCGCTTTGCCGCCTCACCAGGTAAGGAGTGGGTTCAGGGGCTTTTCCCCCTCCCCCCCTGGATGGCACTGGGGTCGGGGTGGGTCGGGAGGGCCTGGGAGGCGGCGGGAGGGCGACCTGGGGCAGGGGCCCTGCGCTCTAAAATGGCGGCCGCCATTTTAGAGCGCAGCATTGCCGGTAAAGGGAATTTCTTATTGACCCTCGGCTTATACGCGGGTCAATAAGAAATTCCCTTTTCTGGCCTCTAATTTGGGGGGTCGGCTTATACTCGGGTCGGCTTATACCCGAGTATATACGGTATTTAATAACACAAAGATATAAAGTTACTATAATTTCTATAACTTGTTAATTAAAACTATAAAATCCATTTTTGCCAACTTATCCCAATATGAGGCGGCCTTTGACCATATTTGTTTAAACTTTTCCATATCGTTCCCATGTAGGAATTCTGTTATTTTTGCCATCCTCATATACATCCATAATTTGTCTCTCCAGATATTGATTGAAGGTTTATTCGCTTGCTTCCAAACTTTTGCTATCACAATTCTTGCAGCAGCAAAACTATATTGGCAGATAATCCTATCATTATCACTAATATTGTTAGGTGGTATTCCCAATAAGCAAAATAATGGTTTTCTTTACTTTGCTATTAATCAAATTATTCGTTTCCCTCAATATTTTTGTCCAAAATGTTTTAATTTTTTTGCAAAACCACCATACATGCATATATGTACCTCTTTCCTTCCCACATTTCCAACATAACCCCCTATCTCCTCTATTCATTTTGGATCTCGTTACTGGTGTTATATGCCATCTATAAAACATTTTATATAGGTTTTCTCTAATTTCATTGGTTATTGTAAATTTAAATTCTCTCTTCCATAAATTTTCCCATAGTTCCAAATCAATATTAAAACCTAACTCCTTCATCCATTTAATCATAACTGGTTTAATTCTTTCTTGTTCTAAATTGGTTATCAATAATAATTTATACATTCTACCTATCAATCCTTTATTTCCTTTTGTTAATATTTTCTCTAATTCCGATTTTTTTTATTAAATCCAAGTTGATTGTCTTTATTAAATATATCTCTTAACCTATAATATAAAAACCAATCCTTTATATCAAGTTCTCTACTTTTTAAAACCCATTTCCCTTCTTTCCAATCTATCATATTTCTATATATATCCATTTCTAAATTCAAATGAATTCCTCTTCTCATATAAGCCTCTACTGGATTAATCCATCCCGGGGTTCTATTTTCTAAAATCTTTCTATATTTTTTCCAAATTTGGAACAATCCAGCTCTAATGATATGTATATTAAACTCTCTATTTACTTTTTCTTTCTCATACCATAAATAAGCATGCCATCCAAAGCGTAAGTTATAACCCTCTAATTCCAATAATCAGGGCTCCCTTTGTCAGATACAGGTCTCTTCCAGTCCCTCAGACAGAGATTCTCACCTGCTGGATCTACAACAAATATTTTTGGGATTCCAGTACCCACCTGATGTAAGGAAACAGATCATCAAAGCCCGAATGATATCAAGGGATAAACTGCTACAAGATAGCCCAAACGAAACAACAACAGAACACCACTGGTAGTCACATACAGCTCTCAGTTGAAGCAAGCTTGTAAGGAAAGTTGAAGCAAGTAAGGAAAGTTGAAGGCGGCAGGAAAAGAGGAAGACCCAACAAGAGATGGATAGACTCTATAAAGGAAGCCACGGCCCTCAATTTGCAAGACCTGAGCAAGGCTGTCAAAGACAGGGCATTGATTCATAGGGTCGCCATTAGTCGGAAATGACTTGACGACACTTAACACACACACACACAGTGTCCTCCAAAATGTCCTATCTTTGACAGCCTGGTTCAGATCTTGCAAACTGAGCGCCGTGGCTTCCTTTATAGAGTCAATCCATCTCTTGTTGGGTTTTCCTCTTTTCCTGCTGCCTTCAACTTTACCTAGCATGATTATCTTGCTCAGATCTTGCAAACTGAGGGCCATGGCTTCCTTTATAGAGTCAATCCATCGCTTGTTGGGGCTTCTTCTTTTCCTGCTGCCTTCAACTTTACCTAGCATGATTGTCTTTTCCAGTGACTCTTTGCCTTCTCATAATATGTCCTAAGTACGACAGCCTCAGTTTAGTCATTTTGCCTTCCAGGGTCAGTTCAGGCTTGATTTGATCTAAAACCCACTGATTTGTTTTTTTCGGCTGTCCAGGGTATCCGTAACACTCTCCTCCAATACCACATTTCAAAGTAATCTACTTTCTTCCTATCCACTTTCTTCATTGTCCAGCTCTCACACCCGTAATATAGTAATAGGGAATACGATGGCATGAATTCATCTGATCTTGGTTGCCAGTGACACATCCTTACACTTCAGAATCTTTTCTAGCTCCTTCATGGCTGCCCTTCCCAGTCTCAATCTCCTTCTGATTTCTTGGCTGCACTCTCCCTTTTGGTTGATGATGGAACCAAGGAATAGAAAGTCTTCAACAATTTCAGTTTCCTCATCGTCAACCTTAAAGTTGTGTAATTCTCCTGTAGTCATTACTTTTGTCTTCTTGATGTTCAGCTGCAGTCCTGCTTTGGCACTTTCTCTTTTAACTTCCAGCAGTAGTCGTTTCAAGTCTTCGCTATTTTCTGCCAGTAATGTAGTATCATCAGCATATCTCAAATTGTTAATGTTCCTCCCCCCAATTTTCACTCCACCTTCCTCTACATCTAATCCAGCTTTCCTAATGATATGTCCTGTGTACAGACTGAAGAGGTAGGGGGATAAAATACATCCTTGTCTAACACCTTTGCCAATTGGAAACCATTCTGTTTCTCCATATCCTGTCCTAACTGTGGCCTCTTGTCCAGAATACAGGTTGCGCATCAAAACGATCAGATGTGGTGGCACTCCCATTTCCTTTAAAACCAGCCACAGCTTTTCATGATCCACACAGTCAAAAGCTTTGCTGTAATTTATGAAACACAAGCTGATAGTCTTCTGAAATTCTCTCATATTCTCCACTGATCTCTAGTGCCTCTTCCTCTTCTGAATCCAGCTTGAACATCAGGCATTTCTCGTTCCATATATGGTAACAGTCTTTTGTTATAGAGTGGGGTATAAATCTAATAATTTTTTTTTTAAATCACTGAATCTAACAACACCAGCCATATCATCTCAGGTTTATTCACTTGTTCCTCTTTCAGTGTTATATATATGTCAACAAACGTCAGCAATGCCCTTCCGCTCTACATCAGACAAACAGGTCAGTTCCTATGCAAAAGAATAAATGGACATAAATCTGACATTAAACGACCACTTGAAAGCCAGTGGCAGATTATATTAATCTTCCAGATCATTCATTTGCTGACCTGAGAGTTGCAGTCCTTATCCAAAGAAGCTTCAAGGGGATATTACAATGTAAGATTGATGACTTTAATATTCTTGTTGCACTACAAATGCTAATTTTCTGCTAAATGCTAATTTTCTAAGCATTTCTATTATGCTGTAATCTATCTTCTTACAAGGTGCACTGTACCTCTTCATCCTGATTTTTTCTTTGCAGCACCCTTTCCACTTTCTGACTAGGATATAAGGACTCAGAGATCTCCATTCTGACTCGTATATGATTAAATCACTTCAGATCACGTGAAGCGATGGTATCGCTTTACTCTGCTCTGGTTAGACCTCACCTAGAGTGTTGTGTTCAGTTTTGGGCACCACAATTTCAGAAAGATGTAGACAAGCTGGAACATGTCCAGAGGAGAGCCACAAAGATGGTGAGGGGTCTAGAGACCAAGTCCTGTGAGGAAAGGTTGAAGGAGCTGGGTATGTTTAACCTGAAGAGGAGAAGACTGAGAGAGGACATAATAACCATCTTCAAGTACTTGAAGGGCTGTCATATAGAGGAGGGTGCCGAGTTCTGTTGCCCCAGATGGTCGGACCAGAACGAATGGGTTGAAATTAAATCAAAAGAGTTTCCATCTAGACATTAGGAAGAAATTTCTAACAGAGCGGTTCCTCAGTGGAACAGGCTTCCTCTTGAGGTGGTAAACTGTCAGACTTCAGTATCTCTATGATTCTTTAATACGGAATTTCACTCCAGACGTAGCAGCGAGTTGAAAGTTTTATTAAGAAAGAATAGGTTCAGCAGGTCCATACAAACATAAGGCCAGAATACAGATATAGGGGAACACGGACATATTTATAGGGACATACAATAGAATTGATTACCTTAGGAACAGAACACAAAAGGACAAGGTGTAGCAGAGCTGTCTTGAACGAATCAGATACAAGGTAACAGTAAGAACAGTGATTGCCCGTGATCTCCCATTAAGAAACCTACTTGTGAAATTGACGCGTAAATGGCTGGGCAATCTCCTGGGCTCTCAGGCATTGTTCCGCAGTCCCTGTTATCACAGCAATGAATCTCAGGACGAGTCCCCATAGAAACGCAGATGTCTGTGATGGCTTAAAAGTGGGGGGGGGGAACGGAACTGGTCTGGACTCCATTTTGTTCAAGCGAGGGGCCATCTTGTTAGAACCGGGGCCCGACTGGATGCCCTCACTGACATAAGCTCTCCTTCCCTAGAGGTTTTTAAGCAGAGACTGGATGGCCATCTGTCAGCAATGCTGATTCTGTGACCTTAGACAGTTCATAAGAGGGAGGGCATCTTGGCCATCCTCTGGACATGGAGCAGGGGTCATTGGGTGTATGTGTGGGGGGCGGTAGTTGTGAATTTCCTGCATTGTGCAGGGGTTTGGAATAGATGACCCTGGTCATCCCTTCCAACTCTATGATTCTATGAAAGGAGCCTTCAGTCTGGAAAGCTTATAGCCAGAAACTCTTGTTGGTTTCTAAGGTGCTACTGGATTTGAAATTAGATATTTGTGGAAACTGTCATATCATGACACCAGGTTCCCATTTCTTTCAGCAGGAGATGTTTGGGAGTCAGCGAGCAAAGGAAAAGATCACCCCTTGAGGGAGAAAGCTGATATGTATTCAGACATGAAAGAGAAGGTTGAACATTATGATGCTCTGAGGAAGAAGGAGGAAAAACATTCACATAAAGGGAGGAATAATTCCAGTCTTTTACAGGGCGACCACTCTCTACAGGAAAAAATATACCAAGGAGGCAAGAGGAGTGAGTGCATTGCAAGGACAGGAAATTTTACTGAAAAATCAGTTATTAAAATTCAACAAAACACCTGTACCAGAAAAAAAGTATATAAATGCCTGGAGTGTGGGAAAAGCTTCCGACTGAGTGGAAAACTTGCCATCCATCAAAGAATTCATACAGGGGAGAAACCATATAAATGCATGGAGTGTGGGAAAAGCTTCAGTCGTAATGATAGACTTACTTCCCATCAAAGAATTCACACAAGGGAAGAACCATATAAATGCCTGGAGTGTGGGAAAAGCTTCAGTAGGAGTGCAGACCTTACTTCCCATCAAATAATTCACAGTGGGGGCAAACCATATACATGTTTGGAGTGTAAGAAAAGCTTTAGGAAGAGTGGATACCTAACTGTCCATCAAAGGATTCATACAGGGGAGAAACCATATAAATGCCTGGTGTGTGGAAAGAGTTTCAGTGAACGTCGAACCCTTACTGTCCATCAAAGAATTCACACAGGGGAGAAACCATATTCATGCCTGGAGTGTGGGAAGAGCTTCAGAAGGAGTGGACACCTAATTTCCCATCAAAGAATTCACACAGGGGAGAAACCATATAAATGCATGGAGTGTGGGAAAAGCTTCAGTCGGAATGGTAGTCTTACTTCCCATCAAAGAATTCACACAAGGGAAGAACCATATAAATGCCTGGAGTGTGGGAAAAGCTTCAGTAGGAGTGCAGACCTTACTTCCCATCAAATAATTCACAGTGGGGGGAAACCATATACATGCTTGGAGTGTAAGAAAAGCTTTAGGAAGAGTGGATACCTAACTGTCCATCAAAGGATTCATACAGGGGAGAAACCATATAAATGCCTGGTGTGTGGAAAGAGTTTCAGTGAACGTCGAACCCTTACTGTCCATCAAAGAATTCACACAGGGGAGAAACCATATTCATGCCTGGAGTGTGGGAAGAGCTTCAGTGAGCGTCGAACCCTTACTGTCCATCAAAGAATTCACACAGGGGAGAAACCATATTCATGCCTGGAGTGTGGGAAAAGTTTCAGTTGTAATGGCACTCTTACTATCCATCAAAGAATTCACACAAAAAACCCACATAAATGTCTGGAGTGTGGGAAAAGCTTCAGTAATAATGCAAAACTTTCTTCCCATGAAAGAATTCATACAGGGGAGAAACCTTATAAATGCATGGAGTGCGAGAAGAGCTTCAGAAGGAGTGAACACCTAATTTACCATCAAAGAATTCACACAGGGGAGAAACCATATAAATGCATGGAGTGTGGGAAAAGCTTCAGTCGGAATGATAGTCTTACTTCCCATCAAAGAATTCACACAAGGGAAGAACCATATAAATGCCTGGAGTGTGGGAAAAGCTTCAGATATAATCGCAGTCTTACTTCCCATCAAAGAATTCACACAGGGGAGAAACCATATTCATGCCTGGAGTGTGGGAAAAGTTTCAGTCGTAATGGCACTCTTACTATCCATCAAAGAATTCACACAGAAAAACCACATAAATGTCTGGAGTGTGGGAAAAGCTTCAGTAATAATGCAAAACTTTCTTCCCATCAAAGGATTCACACAGGGGAGAAACCATATCAGTGCCTGGAGTGTGGGAAAAGCTTCAGAAATAATCGCAGACTTACTTCCCATCAAAGAATTCACACAGGGGAGAAACCATATAAATGCATGGAGTGTGGGGAAAGCTTCCGTTGGAATGACAGTCTTACTTCCCATCAAATAATTCACACAGGGGAGAAACCTTATAAGTGCCTGGAGTGTGGGAAAAGTTTCAGTCGTAATGGCACTCTTACTATCCATCAAAGAATTCATACAGGGGAAAAACCATATAAATGCCTGGAGTGTGGGAAAAGCTTCAGAAATAATCGCAGACTTACTTCCCATCAAAGAATTCACACAGGGGAGAAACCATATCAATGCCTGGAGTGTGGGGAAAGCTTCCGTCGGAATGACAGTCTTACTTCCCATCAAATAATTCACACAGGGGAGAAACCTTATAAGTGCCTGGAGTGTGGGAAAAGTTTTAGTCGTAATGGCACTCTTACTATCCATCAAAGAATTCACACAGAGAAACCACATAAATGTCTGGAGTGTGGGAAAAGCTTCAGTAATAATGCAAAACTTTCTTCCCATCAAAGGATTCACACAGGGGAGAAATCATATAAGTGCCTGGAGTGTGGGAAAAGCTTCAGTCGGAATGACAGTCTTACTTCCCATCAAAGAATTCATACAGGGGAAAAACCATATAAATGCCTGGAGTGTGGGAAAAGCTTCAGTCATAATGGGAGTCTTACTTCCCATCAAAGGATTCACACAGGGGAAAAACCATATCCATGTCTGGATTGTGGGAAAAACTTCAGGCGGAGAGATAGTCTTACTTCCCATCAAAGAATTCACATGGAGGAGAAACCATATCAATGCCTGGAGTGTGGGAAAAGGTTCAGTTCGAATAATGGTCTTACTTACCATCAAAGAGTTCACACAGGGGAGAAACCATATACCTGCCTGGAGTGTGGGAAAAGCTTAAGTAGTAACGTAAAACTTTCTTCCCATCAAAGGATTCACACAGGAGAGAAACCATATACATGCCTAGAGTGTGGGAAAAGCTTCCGTGACAGTGGACAACTTAGTACCCATCAAAAAATTCACACAGGAGGAACCATATAAATGTCGAGTGTCGGAAAAGCTTCCGTCTCCATAATCAGCTTACTTACCGTCATACGATTTGCAAAGGGGTGAAGCCATATAAATGTCAGTAGTGTGAGGAAAGCTTATTTTCACACCCAGTCGGTAAAGCATATGAATGATCTTACTTACAGCTAGTACCCTGGTGACACCCACCAGTCACAGAGTGGTTTCTGATGTCAGTCCACTGAGGGACAGAAAGGGTACAGCCAGTCCCCACCCACCGGTGCCGCCACACCCCTTGACCCCCTCTCCCATTGGGAGGAAAAACCGAATAACTGTGTAACCATAATAGGACTGTGATGTTAGCAACACTCCAGGATACCCCACAGATGAGTCACAGAGGATTGTCACTGTCTACATGGAGCTTTGGATTCCCTGAGAATTACACCTGATCTCCAGACCACACAGACCCGTCCCCCTGGAACAAATAGCAGCTTCAGAGAGAAGACCCTAGGGTTTCACATCTCCACTGATTTCCATTTCCTTCCCACACAGAGCCCACTCCAAGCTCAATTCCAAGATTTCTCAGAATTTCCGGAGTCAGAACTGGCAAGCCTGGATGAGTGTTTCAGTCATGGGCCCATCAGGCAGTGGTATGGCATATACTGGGGGGGAACAGATGACAACACCCTCAACTGATTCCTAAACCCACCTCCCCCCATACTCCTTTAGGGAAGGGTGCCCATGTGTCAAAAAGGCACATAAAGCTGAACTGCTCGGGAGGGCAGGGATGGTAGCTCAAAGAAATAGCACACCTGTTCTAGCAATCCACCTTTGAAATTCACAGTTCACAGATCTGTGCAGCTTAAAGGTACTAAAATTATACACACAATTTTCTTCAGTAAAGCGAAATAAATTTCGGGCCAAGATCATTATGCTTTCCCCCCTTAGGCTAGTCATAGATCCATGGTAAAAGTAAACGAGATACTCTAAAATCTTTCATTTTCCTGTCAAAAAGGCAAGTTTGTTGTAGAAAAATAGCAGGGAAATTATGACCCTTAGAATGGGAAAACATCTATTAATTCTTTAAGCATGTTTTAATATAGTGCATTGCCAAGAGGCAGTGGGTTTTTTTGTTTAAAATGAGTAGGGAAACAATGAACACACTAAAGTAGTTATGTCCTGACCTGGATGCCCTAGGCTGGCTGAGTCTTGTCAGATCTTGGAAGCCAAGCAATGTCAGCCCTGGTTAGTATTTGGATGGGAGACCACTCAGGAAGTCTAGAATTGCTTTGTAGAGCCACTCAATGGCAAACTGCCTCTGGATGTCTCAATGGTCGTAATGTTATCATAGTCTCTGACATGTTACAGCACATAAATTTGTTGTACATGTGCAGAATTATTCATTATAACATTATAAAACTAACACTATATATACAAACAGTTATATAACTGAAGGTTTAGTTATTTTCAAACTAAAGGAAGAACAAAAGCCTCTGGCTTCATTTAGCTGGTTTCTAAAATACTCCTGCCATCTGTCAGTAGAGTTTAATACAGCCAAGACCAGCATACAGTAGAGAGATTTTACCCTTTTCAAGGATGCCCTTCAAGATAATCTCTTAGGTGGAGACCACCACTGCTTTAATAGCTGTCTTCATATCTTATCAGTTATAGATTGTCTTTCTCCCCCCACAAGGCTATAAGGGATGCTCTTCCCTCACAAGGCTATAGGGGATATTTTCACCCTACAAGGTTACAAGACATGATTTTTACACTCCAAACTACAAGGCTAGCCAAGGCTAACTAATGCAACATAAGCATATAATTGTGTATTAAGATTTAAATGTGTTAACATACTATTGATTTACAAATGAATGTATTAAATGCGTCTTGTGCTAGTATGGAAAATGGTGTTAAATTTGAGTAATATAGAGTTATTACAAAGCTCAAAAATAATAGTTTTTAGTTAAGTAAAATGGCAAAGAGGATATGGATGTCCAAATATGGTCATACAAGTGGAGCAACTTAGCGCACTAAGTGGAGCTACTTAGCACACTAAGTGATGCAATTTAGTATATGCCTGCTACAGGGTTATAGCACCCTTCTAGATAATAGATGTGCAGTTCTTTTCTACCTCCTTTTCAAGGAGTGTGAAACAGTATATATACAGGCACAGTAAGACTAGATTTTCAGAGCTCAATCAGAGTCTCTCAGAAGATACTGGTATGTATGGTTTTGAATTATTATTCTAGATATTGTGAATTAGATACTTTAAACTGAATCAGATTTATTTGACTATTATTTTTTGAAGTTGGATTTTAAAGCTGAATAGTATGTAATACTTGCTTGCTTTTACTGCATACATTGTAACTGACTACATTGTCACTGCATACATTGTAACAGAGAGTTAAGACTTTGTAATTTGCATTTACACATTTTTACTAGAAGTATATCAATAAAAAGACTTGCTTTTTATAAAGTAGGTAAAGTCGTTGAGTCCTGCTTTGGTGGCTGGCTGAATAAGATAATATATCACTTCTTAGGAAGTGGTCCTTTCTAAGAGCCCGGTCACTTCAACAGCACGACCCGCTTCAATGTCAGCATCTCTTGTGATGAAATCCACAATGGTGTCTTTGGTTCTAAAAGATGTTTATATTTTTGCCAGGTTTTAAATAAAGAAGATTTAACCATATGTTGTTGAAATGATGTATGTGTCTTAATTTTATCATACCACAAATATCTATGCCAACCACTTCTATTGTCAAAACCTTCTAAATCCAGTAGTCGTGTATTGGTCAGTTCCATCCTGTCATTTAGCCATACTAAAGCAGATGCTTCAGCATACAGTTTAAAGTTAGGAAGTGCAAAGCCACCCCTTTCTTTCGAATCCACCAAATACTTGTAAGCAATTCTTGTTTTTTTTCCTTGCCAGATGAAATTCAATAAATCTTTTTTCCAAAGGTTAAAATATTTTGCTTGAGAGATTACAGGTAGATTTTGGAATAAAAACAATAATCTTGGTAATATGTTCATTTAAGTTGTCGAGATACGTCCCAGAAAGGAAAGGTTTTTGTTCATCCAGTTTGACATATCTTTTTTAATTGCTTCTCATAATTTAAAATAATTATTATTAACCAAATATTCTTAGTAGAAATCCAAATCCCCAGGTACTTTACTTTATTAGTCTTCTCCCATCCTGTAATAGTTGTAAAATCATTCTGCTCTGCTCCAGAAAGATTTTTGAATATTATTTGTGTTTTGTCTTGATTAATTTTAAAACCTGAAACATGGCCAAATGAATTCAATATTTCAACAGTCTATTTGCCGATTGATTCGGATAGTTCAAGATTAACAAGAGATCATCTGCAAATGCCCTCATTTCAAATTCATGTTTGTTTATCTTTAGGCCATGAATAGCTTCTGTTTCTCGTATCTTACAACACAAGGTTTCCAAGACCAAAATAAAAAGTAAAGGGGAAAGCGGACATCCTTGTCTTGTCCCTTTTTGTATTTTACAAATGTCCGATATTGATTCATTTACCAGTATTTTTGCTTGTTGTTTAGTATAAATAGCTGTGATGCCTCTTCGAAATCTTTCACCAAAGTTCATTTTCTCTAGAACTTTCTTCATAAAGTCCCAGGATACCATATTGAAAGCTTTTTCAGCATCCAGGAAAATAAAAGCTGCTTTATGTTGACTTTTATGTTCATAGTATTCCAATGCATCCAAAAGAATTCTAAGATTGTCTTTAATTTGTCTTCCCGGAACAAAGCCAGCTTGATCTTCATGCAAGTCTTTAATTAATTTTTTAACTCTATTCGACAATACAGAGGCATAGATTTTGTAATCCACATTCAATAGTGAAATAGGCTTATAATTAGCTACGTTTTCAGGGTCTCTTCCAGTTTTATGAATCAAGGAGATAAAAGCATGTGACCATGTCTCAGGTAATAAACCTGTATCCAATATAGTATTGCGGACCATTAAAAAGGGGTTCAGAAAATTTAATTTAAATGTCCGATAAAACAGAGCTATTATTTCATCGGGCCCAGGAGTTTTGTTTATTTTTTGTTCAATGATTGCTTCTTCTAGTTCTTCCAAAGAAATTGGTGCATCAATAGTCTTTTGTTGGGCTGATGACAATTTTTTGATATTTATAGAATTTAATTTTTTTTTCATCTTCTTATCTGAAATATTGTCTTTCTGATATAACCTAGGGTAATAAGATGTAAATTGTTTTTGTATATCTGTTGTTGTATAACCCGGTCCTTTTGTAGTTTGTATTTTGGCTATAATTTTTTTTTTGAACCGAGTCTCTTAAATGAGTAGCCAAAAATTTACCAGGTCGATTTGCATGTTCGAAATATCTTTGCTTCGCAAATTTCAAATTTTTATTCATCTCTTCTGTAACTACCAGGTTTAATTGATGTTTAAGAGCATTTATCTTCAACAGAATAGTATTTCTTTCATCCTCCTGAGATTCCATAGTTAAGTGTTCTAGGTTTTGTAAATCCCACAGGATATTATTTGTCAGCTGTAATTGCCTTCCATGCCATATTTTTTTTAATCATAAAGCCTCTAATTACTGCTTTAAGGGCATCCCAAACTGTATTTAAGGTGGTTTCTCCATTCATGTTGATTTTAAAAAAATCTTTAATAAGGGTACATAGTTCAGTCTTTATTTTCTCATCTCTCAAGAGTCTTGTCATTTAGTCTCCATCTAAATGCTTGTCTGTTATTCCATTCAAATGAGACTGGATTATGGTCTGAGAATGTTCTTGGTACAATATGCACTTTACGTAACTGTGTGAAAATTGATTTACTTGCCCAAATCATGTCTATTCTGGAGTGTGAATCATGTCTTGCTGAATAGAAGGTATATTCTTTAGCTGTTGTGTTCATTGTCCTCCAAATGTCCTGCAATGCAAATTCCTCCATCATTTGAAAAAAGGTTTTTGGAAGGCATCCTTCTTTGTCATTTATAGCTTTAGTCTTCTTATACAAAACAGAAGAGGTAACTCTTAAATGGTACGCGGGTTGGACATTTTCCACCCCTGGCCTAGCTTGGAAAGAAGGCGGCTGAGGGGAGACATGATAGAGGTCTATAAAATTATGCATGGTTTGGAGAGAGTGGACAGGGAGAGGCTTTTCTCTCTCTCCCATAATACCAGAACACGGGGTCATCTGCTCAAGCTGGAGGGCGAGAGATTCAAAACAGATAAAAGGAAGTATTTTTTCACACACCGCATAGTTAAATTGTGGAACTCCCTGCCCCAGGATGTGGTGATGGCTGCCAGCTTGGAGGGCTTTAAGAGGGGAGTGGACATGTTCATGGAGGAGAGGGGTATTCATGGCTGTTAGTTAGAATGGATACTAGTCATGCTGCATCCCTATTCTCTCTAGTATCAGAGGAACATGCCTATTATTTTGGGTGCGGTGGGACACAGGCAGGATGGTGCTGCTGCACTCGTCTTGTTTGTGGGCTTTCTAGAGGCACCTGATGGGCCACTGTGTGAACAGACTGCTGGACTTGTTGGGCCCTGGTCTGATCCAGGAGGAACTTTCTTATGTTCTTACGGGGTTTTGGATGCCATGGCTAAAAAGTGGTTGGGAGACGTCTTCACAGCTAAAGGGGCCAAACAAAGTGCGAAGAGTATTTTTATACCATTTTCAAACTCTTAATACATCGCTGGGAATACCTAGTGCGGTAACAGCCTTTGAATGGAAAAGCAAAGGCAACGTTCAAAACGCAGAAAGGAAAGCCGAGTGCTGTCTTTTTGCTAAAGCGATCCTCCCCCCCCCCCCGCCCATGATTATCAGGGAGATTTCTAACTTTAGGTCATCCCATTAAAATAGGCACAGTATAGCCCGACCCTTGGCTGTGGGAGATGTTTATTTGCTGTTGGGTGACACCCTTTCCTGAGATGCTGGGTTTGCATTTTCTGCGCTGAGTCCCTTGAAAGGCTGAAAGGCTCTCTAGGGTTACATTGAGAGAGCCAGGGGGAGTCAGTCCTAGAGAGGCAAGTGGGGGTGGGAGGTGGGTTTAATACTCTCGCCTGGCTGCAGACGCCTCGCATTTCCGGGCTTCTGCTTGAAGGGCTGGGAGGGAATCTGGTGAGCAAAAGGGGAATATGGGGCGGAGGAGGGGAAATAGGGGCCGGGGGCTGCAATGCAAGACCCCAGGCGGAGAGAAAGGAGGGGAGGCGGAGCAGGGGTGGGGGTGGAAAAGAGCTTTCCCCCCACACACCTTCTCCCCGCCCCATCCTGCCCCAGGAGGAGCCTCGTGGCCCCTTTGTGCAGCGCCGCGCCGGAACCCAGCTGCGCCTTTGGAGGCTGGACGGGGCTGCAGGCTGCCTAGAGGCAGGTCGACGAAGGAGGGGGAGGAGAGGAGAGGAGAGGAGGGGAGGGGAGGGGAGGGGAGGGGAGGGGGGGAGGGGAGGAGAGGAGGGGAGGGGAGGAGAGGAGGGGAGGGGAGGAGGAGAGGAGGGGAGGGGGGGGAGGAGAGGGAGGGGAGGGGGGGAGGGGAGGGGAGGGGAGGGGGGGGGGAGGGGAGGGGAGGGGAGGGGGGGGAGGGGGAGGGTGGCAGAGCCGGGGGTGCTGCAGGGAGGTCGAAGGGGGCTGGGAAGAAGAGGGGCTTTGGGTGGGGAACCCGGACTGTGTCTCTTCTTGGGTCTGGGATGAGTCACCCAAGGCGCAGCAAGGGAGCGTCTTGGAGGAAACTTTCCACCTCCTCCATATCAGCGCGGTGCTGTTTTGTCCCTGAGCAGGGGAGACAGGTGTGTCAGGCCTTTTCCATGCAGGGGATTGGGTGCTGCAGGTGTGAGGCTTTGGGGAAGCAGTTCCCCCCCCCCCCCTTGGTTCTTGTAGGTTATCCGGGCTGTGTGACCGTGGTCTTGGTATTTTCCTTCCTGACGTTTCGCCAGCAGCTGTGGCAGGCATCTTCAGAGGAGTCACACTGAAGGACAGGGTCTCTCCCCCCCCCTCTTTCCTGCACCATCACGGAGCATTTGGGAGGTGTCTCCATCTGTAATCTGATCTCTGGGTTTGTTTGTTTGTTTACCACACTTTGCATTCCCAGCGAGGTATTAAGAGTTTGAAATGTTATAAAAAAACATCACTTTAAAAGGATTTTTGGATACAACGGCTTATAAATGGTTGGAAGACGTCTTCACAGCTCAAGGGGCCAAACACAGTGCGAACAGTATTTTTTATACCGTTTTCAAACTTTTAATGCATTGCTGGGAATACAAGTGCGGTAACCCCCCTAGACCTGCTTTGCTGTGAACCTCAAGCTCTCCACCACGCTTCGGTTGCTGCCCCCTTCAAACCCCCTGGACCTGCTCAAATAGCAGCCATTTCCCCTTTTCCTGCCCTGGGGCCAGGGGGGCATCACCCCCCTCCCCCATGGATGAGCAGAGGACGGGGAGAAGCATTTCAAGGAGGAGAGGGGGATGGATGTATAAGGAAGGTCAGACCTCCGACTATACAGAGTGGCCTGGGTGCAGACCGAGATGAAGCTGCTTTCTACTGAATCAGACCATCGGTCCACCAAAGCCAGTATTGTCTGCTCTGACTGGCAGTGGCTGTCCAGGACCTGGGGCCTTCTGCCTATGAAGCAGATGCTCTACCCCTGAGCCACCCCACCACCACCACCCCCACCACCCCACCACCTGTTAGATTCTCTCTGCCTCCCTCCTGGTGGAGATCGAATGCCCTGGGAATTGGGAACATCTTGGCCCAGGTTGTGGCCAGAGCACACCCCCCCACGCTATTTGTAAAGAGAGCCCTATGACTTTGGGGGGGGGGAGGCAGCCATTTCCTGCCCTCCTTCCTTTGTAGAAGTCACCTCTGAATTTCAGAGTCTGCTGCTTGAATGGCTAGGAGGGATCTGGGAAGCGCAAAGGGGCTTTGTAGGGTGGAGATATTGGGGGGGGGGGGGCTGCAATACAATTCCCAAAGCAGAGAGAAGGAAGGGGTGGGCGAGAGAGAGAGTCCGCATTAGAGAGAGACGCTTTGTGCAGAGCCAAAGAAGAGCCGCCTGATAAAAATCTGACCAGAGGCAGGAATAGGAAAGGGACCTTCTTTGGGATTTGGACAGGGGAGGGGGCAATGGGTCGAGGCTGCGGAGAGGCAGGGGGGTAGGAGTTTCTTCTAGATCTGGTCTATGAAAAACTATATATATATACATAGCACTTAAAAATAATATATCAGATCTACAATACCTAATTCTCTAATCACAGAAAAGTATCATGTAGAGAAGGGGGGGGAGAAAACAAACTTTAAAAAGCAAATTAAACAATTACCAATTTTTTTTTTGCTTCAGGGTAAGATGCCAGAGTTCTCTACAGCACCACCCATTCCCATCCACTTAATTATATAGGTGTATATGGACCAGCTCCCATAATGACAGATTAAAAGAAATTAAAGGGAGGGGAGAAGTCACAGTAATATTTGTTTGAAGACTAGAAAGTAAATAAAAATATGGGGGGGGGAGAGAAGAAGAAAGAGAAAAACATGGCAAGATACCCTGATAGTTAAAATATAATATCAAAGATGCCCAGATGAAAACAGGTTTTTTTAGCTCCACTCTAGGCTGAGTAGATTAATATAGAAGTGGACAATCTAATCTTTAAATGATTACAACTAGCTACTCATTTCTCTGTAATATCCATAAACTCTCCTCCATCACCACATTTCAAAGAAATCTACTTTCTTCCCATCAGTTTTCTTCATGGTCAGCTTTCTTTCAAACCCATACATAGTAATAAGGGATGCTAACCTGATCTTGGTTGCCAGCAACAGAATCTTACATTCATGGATATTTTCTAGCTCCTTCATGGCAGCCGTTCCCAGGCTCAGGCTCCTTCAGATTTCTTGGCTGTAATCTCCTTTTCGGTTAACGATGAAGCCAATGAATAGAAAATCTTGGAACAATTTCCATTTCTTCATGGTCAATCTTAAAGTTGTATAATTCCCCGACTGTCATTACTTTTGTCTTCTCAACGTTCCAGTGTAATCCTGCTTTGGCACTTTGTGTTTTAACCGTCATCAGTAATTGTTTCAAGTCTTCACTCTTTTCTGCCAGTAAAGTGGTATCATCTACATATCTCAAATTGTTAATGTTCCTTCCACCAATTTTCAATCCCCATTTATCTAAATCTAATCCATCTGTCCTTATAATATGTTCTACATATGGACTGCAGAGACAGAGAGGCAAAATGCAACCTTGTCTGATACCTTTGCCAATTGGAAACGATGCTGTTTCTCTATATTTTTCTCCTCCCCGCAACTGCTGTCTCCTGGGTTCCCCCTCTCATTCTTTCTCTTCCTCCTAGGCAGAAGAGAAAAGATACCCTTGATGCCTCCTCCTCTTTCTCCTGTTTGTGATGAAAGGAAAAGAAGCACCATGCAGCAAGCTCAGGTAAGGGTGGGTGGAGTGGGGGTGGAATCACTGGGGAGACATGCGGTGGAAGGCAGGGATGCCTCCTTCTCGGTTGCAAGACTCAGAGGATCAGGCTCTTGGCCCTGTGTTCTGGCACAGCACAATGTCAAGTCTGCCCACTGGGGAGGCAGGAAAGTGGTCCCCCCCAACTAGGATGGTGTGTGTAGAGAAGCCCAGGCAGAGCCTATGGAACAGTATTGGCCCATGAATATGGACCTCTCTGGCCTCTTCCCCTCAACACTTCTAGCCCTCCTGCCTATGAAGATAGCCCCTGTGGCTCCAATATGGCCATAAGGAGGGCTGGGAGTGTGGAGGGCAAATGTCCCCCCAGGACTCTTCTCCCCTTCTCTTTGTGGTAGGGTTGCCAACCTCCAGGTGGTACCTGGACAACTCCCACTATTACGGTTGATCTCCAGACAACCAAGATCAGTTTCCCTGGAGAAAATGGCTGCTTGGAGAGAGGAGTTTATGGCATTATAGCCTCTTGAGCTCCCTCCCCTCCTAAACCCCACCCTCCCCCAGACCCACCCCAAAAATTTCCAGGTATTTCCCAAGCATGAGTTGGCAACCCTTCTTTGTGCTCCCCTTCCAGTATTAATTTCCTGTCTCTGGCTTCTTGGCTTTTCTTCCTACGGACCATTTTTCCAGTGATGTAAAGAAATGTTTCCTTCTTCTTCTTCCTCCAGGGTGCGGTGTCCTTTAAAGACGTGGCCATGTATTTCACCAAGAGGGAGTGGACTCTCCTGCACCCAGCCCAAAGAGCCCTGTACAAGGAAGTCATGCTGGAGAATTTTGGGAACGTGGCCTCTCTGGGTGAGGATCCTTTTCTCCTGGGCTGTCTCCCTCTTGCTGGGAGGAAGTCCCTTGAGAGGAAGGACGTGGTCAGGCAGTCCTGCCCTGGGCCTAATGGCTGATCTGTGCCACCCTCCTTGACCCTTCCTCTCATGTGGGGGGGAGGGGGTTTCTGGGCTTGCAGAGAGGGGGCCCCTGCCTGGCAGTCCTGTGTCTGGACCACATGAGAGGGTGTCAGAAGAAGCGCCAAGGGATGCTTTTTCTGGAGAAAATGGGGCAGCCTAAACAGGGGCATCCCTCCCATCTGGGCCTTGCCTTGCCTGGGCTGAGAGGTGGTTGTGGAGTGAACTCTGCTGGCTCCTCTGCCACTTTACTTAGTTCCCATCTGGCATTTCTAGATCAGCTGGCCATACAGTAGGCACAGAACTGCCAGTGCCAGATGGGTTGTTGTTGACCCTGTAATGTACTCGACTGTAGTTATCTGGCCAGTCAACAACCTTATTAGTAGTGTGTTTTGGAAAGGACAGTCGATCTCACTGGGAATTGTTGAACATATATGTGCTCACAGAAGAGTTATAATTTTGTTTTGTTTTTGTTTTTTATAAAAAAGGACCTGAGATGGCTAAACCTGACCTCATAACCTGGCTGGAAGAGGAGGAAGAGCCTTTTCTCCTGATCTCTGAAGAAGAAAAGGGATTGCCAGGTAGTTGTTCAGACCTGTCGTGGGACTGCATGTTGTCTGCCCTTTCTTCCAAGAGTGGGCAGATTTCCGTGGCCTTGTTTATTCTCACAGTTGCTTCTCCTCCCAAGAGGATAAATGCGTTGTGAAAGCTGAAATAGTGCTTTTGGATCTTTGTGAAAATTGGGGACTTCCTTCTTCCAAGTCAGATTGTGTCTTCCAAGTATGGTCCACTCTGAGAGGCAGAGGCTTTCAGAGGGAGGGCTGTTTGCCAACACTGTTTCTCCCAATTTCCCTTTGACTAGAGATACCAGGCCTCGATCTTGGGATGCTGTCGATGGAAAGCAAAGCTCTTTCTTTTCTGTAGAGAAGTGACCCAAAAGAACCCCAGACAGCTCTCACCTGAAGTCATTTGCCGCCTCAGCACACAGCAGTGTTGTAAGCCATTCTGGAGGGTCGGGTGCATACAATATGCCCATATGAAATCTAGCACCTTGCAGAGGGAATCCAGACTTTCTCAGCATATTTTCCACCCTAGCCAGGATTTGTATGTTCCAATTAACAGTTGATTACCTGTTGTCTGGAGCAGCCAGTCGGGACTCTGATTAAGTACTCCAACAAATGTTTGGGAGGGGATTTGCCGGGGGGGGGGGGCTTCGACTGCAGACCTCCAGTGGAGCTTAGCGGGGCATAATGCCACAGCGTTCACCCTCCAAAGAAGCCTCCGCCCGCCCGAGGGAACCGACTTTCAAAACCTAGAGAATAGTTGTAAGTGTAGGAGATCTCCAGGCCCTATTGGGATGTTGACAACCTCTGCTCAACAGAAAATGTGCATACTAGAAAAGATTTCCCACCCTTTCTCTCCCTCACAGGCAACAGTGGAAAGACATCCTTGATGCCCTTTCTGCCATCGCCTCCTTGTGGTGAAGGGAAAAGTGGCACCATGAAGCTAGCTCAGGTACATGGGAAAGGCGGGGTTCACTGGGGAGGTGTGTGGAGGATGGCAGTGAGGCTTCCTTCTGTGTGGAAAGACTCAAGAGGATCGAGTTCCTTTCCCTTGGTTCTGGCACTGGAAGATTTGGGGCTTCCCCTGCGGAGGTAAGAAAATGGTCCCCCGCTGCCTAGGATGGCATGTGCTGAGAAGATCAAGCAGAGCCCCTGAAAGAATCATGGAGCATGAATATCTCACAGAAAACTATGCTGTCCTTTACCATCTGGACATTTCTGGCCTCTTCCCCACAAGGCTGCTAGCCCCCTGGGCCTGAGGACCGCCCTTCTGGCCCCAAAATACCCCCAAGGTGGGCTGTGAGGGAGGGGCAAATGTCCCTATGAAATTGGTTCTTGTAGGTTTTCCGGGCTGTGTGACCATGGTCTTGGTATTTTCTTAATGTTTCGCCAGCAGCTGTGGCAGGCATCTTCAGAGGAGTAACATTGAATGACAGGGTCTCTCAATGTCAAGTGTGTAGGAAGAGTAATATATAGATATAGATATAGATATATTGAGAGTAAGAATGAATAAGGCTTGCCTTCCTGTCCTGAAAACCTCCAGACTAACAAAGACTACAGTCCACAATAGCCATGCGGATTAGCTTTGGATTTCACATGTTAACAAATCACTTCAGGATACAATGGTTCCATATTAACATACCACACCCTCATTAGCACATTATCTTGATACTTACAGGACAATGATTAGCACATTACCTTTGATACGTTTTGCAGGACAATGATTCAGCTCAAACCCAACCCCTTTCTGACTATATATTACTCTTCCTACACACTTGACACGGAGAGACACTGTTCTTCAGTGTTACTCCTCTGAAGATGCCTGCCACAGCTGCTGGCGAAACGTCAGGAAAGAAAATACCAAGACCACGGTCACGCAGCCCAGATAACCTACAAGAACCAATGAACTCTGACCAGGAAAGCCTTCGACAATGTCCCTATGAAAAATTATCTGATTTGTAGTCACTCTAGGAATCTGCAACAAACTCAGCTCTTGAAGAAGTGAACTGAGCCACACAACCACCTCAGGGCAAACTCTCTGAAAGAGATTTATTTCATTGTGCTACTGACTCCTTTTGTCCTAACTGAACAGCCACCCCTGCTTGGTTGGCTCAGCTTGAATGTATAGAAATGCACCTCTTTTCCTCATGGCCTGGTGTCTTGGGATGATAGTAGGTGCATATTTTACATTTTTTTCTGTGCCCTTCACCTGTGTGCTTTAACAAATTATCAAGGATGTCATGCTGGAGAATTTTGGGAATGTGGCTGTTAATGACAGGACTTTTTGGAAGTCATTAATTCATAGGGACGCCATGAGTTGGAAGCGACTTGAGATGGCACTTGACACACACACAGCACACTCAGCTTTGTGCACCTGAGGCAAGTATACCCGTATTGTTTCAAAGTGTGTTATTTCTGTCTTTACATTAAAATGCTCTCAGTCTCTGAGCACACTTTCAGACTTTACGGCAGGGGTGGGGAACAGTTTTTCCGCCAAGGGCCATTTGGATATTTATAACAAATTAGCCGACCAATCCCCAAGCAGGCAGCTGCCCCAGATGACCTCTCTGCACAGGCAAGCAAGCAGACATCCAACCGTTGGCACAATCGCCCACCTGGTGGCACAGCATGGTCTGTTGCACCAGCTGGGCATAGCCGACCAGCCGCACACCGGAGTTGCTCCTGCTCCGCATGGTCAGGGCCGGATTCTACAGCCAGCTCCTGCTACCTCCGCCTGCAGGGATGAAATGAGGACACACTGGCTAAGAACTCGCCCCTCCCCCTGCGCTCATGCTGGCCTTGTTCCTTTAACCCATTATCGCCACTTCCGCCGCCAGCCCTCTTGTAGTACAGAGGGAATATGTTTCTCCACCGCCTGGGTGGGAAAGGGTTAACACAGTTTCTTGGGCAGTCCTAGCAGCTCCATAGCTAACGACTCTTCTGCAAGGGGGGAAAAGGTTTCCTTTCTCAGCAAAACAAACTCACATCCACCTTGAATAGAGGCTGTTCCTGTCCGAGGGAGGGGGCAGATCCCCAGTCATAGATCCTTCTGAGCTAGAGATCTGCCAGGACCCTCGAAGGGCCAGACCAAATGATTTTGCAGGCCTTCAACAGCCCCCGGGCCTGACTTTCCGCACCCCTGCTTAATGGTGATAACTCACTCACAGAGCTGTCTCAGCCTTCTCTCATTCTGCTCAGACCCCAAGTGAGGAGAAACCAAAAGTGGGTGTTAGACTTGCCTCTTTCCTGGCCCCTCCCAGGAACTCCAGCATAATGCTTTCCCCCCTTATTGCTAACTTTGTTATGGTTCTGATCAAAGTACGTAAGAATACAGAGATTAACATGGATACATATTATTAAAATCATGAAAATGTGACATCCCCATGGGGCTCTTCTGTCTTGCCTTTTCTTCTGGTCTTCCACTATAAATTTTCTATGTCTGTTTTTTGCTTTTCCCCTATGGGGCAACTTTCCAGTGATGTAAAGAAATGCTTCCTCCTCCTTTTTGCAGGGCGGGGTATCCTTTGAGGAGGTGGCTGTGTATTTCACCCAGGAGGAGTGGGCCTTGCTGCACCCAGCACAAAGAGTTCTGTACAAGGAAGTCATGCTGGAGAATTTTGGGAACGTGGCCTCTCTGGGTGAGGATCTTTTCCCCCTGGGCTGTCCCCTTCTTGCTGCAGGGAGTGACTGTAACCTTGACAATGTGAGAGGGCATCAGAAGCAGTGCCAAGGGATGCCTGGTCTGGAGAAGGTGGGGTGGTGTAAGGAGGGGCTCCCCTCCAGTCTGGGTGTTGCTTCACCAGGACTGAGATGTGGCTGTGGAGGGAACTTTGCTAGCTTCTCTGCCACTCGCTAAGTTCTCAGCTGGCATTTCAATCAGACCTGAGCACCGAGCAGGGAAACAACTTGCAGTACCAGATGGATGATTCTTGGCCCTGTACTGTACTCCACCCCTCTTAGTTACCTATATTTTTGAAGGGACAGAATTAATCTGGTTTGGAATGACTGAATCTATGTGCACAAAGCACACCTAATTGTGTGCTTTTTTTCTGATAAAAAAGGAACCAAGGCGGTCAAACCCAGCCTTATATCCCAGCTGGAAGAAGAGGAAGAGCTGTTTCTTCTGAGCTCTGATGAAGAGGAGGGACTTGCAGGTAGCTGCTTAGATATCTGTCCTGGGACTGGGTGTTGCCTGTGCTTCCTTCCAAGGGTGGGTGGATTTCTGTGGCCTTATTTATCCTCGCAGTTAGAGTTTCTCCTCCAAAGACCTTGGATGAACTGTGAAGGCTGAAATGATGCCTGTAGGCATTGAATCTATGAAAATTGGCGACTTCTCCATTCTCAGCTCACTTATGCACAGTCAAGCCAAGTATTGTCTTCTCTGAGAGGCACTCTCTGGCAAGGGTGTTTGGCAGCCCTGTTTCTCCTGAGCTCCCTTTAGCTGGACAGGCCTTCACGCAGAGACACTTTGCCTGCAAAATAAAGGATGTGCTTCAGCACAGAGACACGATCCAAAGCAACCCCAGACAGCTGTCCTGTGAACTCATTTTACCTCCAGCCCAGAGCAGTGCTGCTTGTTATTGGGAAGGGTCCGGGGTAAACTGTATAGTAATCCTGGCTTTCCCAGTATATTTTAAACCCTATCCAGAATTTGTCTCTGCTGATTAACAGCCAAGGGCCTTTTGTGCCAAAAACCAACAGTTGAACACCATGGACCAAAAGATCTGAGCATAGGAAAATCAAATATGTAAAACTGCATCTCATCGCCTCACACTTATCTTACCTCTGTGATGTTTAAAGAGTGAGGCAAATTTGATTTATTGGATCCAGATTCGTTAATCAGATTAAAATTATCCCAGTTACTTGTTTCAGGTAGCCTGGCATACTTCATCCAGTCAAGTGCCGCTGTCTCTCTACTGGTTGATGGTTACTTCTGACAGCTTTGTCAAAACATTGCTACCCCAAACATCCTCCCCCCCAAAAAACAAGAAAGGCTGCCCCCCTTGTTAAAGCCTGTGTGTCTCCTTCCTATAATTCCCAAGGCAGGAAATGCCTGCGATTTCTTAAGCAATTAGGCCAGAATGCAAATTCTCCCTTGTCTCTCAGCTAATCACAGTACCTGTGAAAGGCTGTTCATATAATCGCCACAGGCCACAGATTAGTTAATACCATCTAGTCTGTCATGGGGCAGCCTGCTGAGGCTTCTTCAGACGAAGAGGATCTTTACGCAGTAGAAGAGAGGAACAGAAGCAAGCTAATCAGACACAGATGGTGGAATGTCCCCCATGCGTACAACCACCCAGGGCAGAGGATTCACCTGTGTTCAACAGTAGCATTGCCAAAGGTGCAGAACATTCCTGCTTGAGCATAGAAGGAGTGCTAGGTTACAAGCACTATGAAGAGCACTACTGGCTGAGAGCGATGAGAATAATGAGCTCCCTCCAGCAGAGTGCTGAGTCAGAGGAACCAGCAACAGCTGTTTCTTCTTAGGCTTATTTATGTAGGTGCTTTCATCCAGGCTGATGTGGGAACAACTTGTTACTACTACCCTGTGTTCTCTTGGTCCTCTGATCATTCCTGCAACTCTTGTGGCCTTGACCTTGGAACAGACTTTGACTTGACATTTGAACTTCCCTTTTGATACTGACACTTTGGATCCAGACCTAGAATAGCCCAATATTGACCCTCAGACTGCTATCTGATTACGCTACCTGTTTCTGGCCCTCAGATCTGGTGGCATTCAGGACTTTGTTCATCTCAGGACCAGACTCCCTACCAAGACACTGAAAGCGTTTCCAGATACCAAGCCTTTGAATTTGGTTCATGATGCTAATTTGGTTCATGATGTAATTTCAGGCTACTTTTTTTGCCATGTGCTCATCCAAAATATGGCAAAAAGAAGGAAAATGAGGGACTAACACTAAGTTACGAGAGCATAATGAGGAATTGACCTCGTTGCCAGCTCTTTCCCGCACCTTTCCTTTTTCAAGCGGGTTTACTCTCTGCTGCCCCATCTGGCTTGAATTAGAATTACAGTCTGTCACCTGGCAACTAGATTTGGCAAAAGAATCAGCGGATGCAGGGGCATCCTGTCCATTAGGTGCCCTTAAGTGATTGCCTAAGGCGCCAATGGTGGAGGGGCGCCAGTCAGCTCTCTTGCCCTCCCAGCCCCTGCTCTCTGCCACCCTCCCCTACCGAACCACCCTTCATTCCCTTCTTTCTGTGATGTTAAGAATGAACTTCATACTTTGTTTCTTGTTCTCATTAGACTACCTCCTTCTCCATCTGCACCTCTCTTCAGACCCTCTGTGCCAAAGCCATGTGTGTTAAAGCGTGAATGGCTGTCCGTCTCTTAAAGAGTGCCCTTGTTCTCCCCGTCTCTTCCAGTCCCTCAGACAGAGATTCTCACCTGCTGGATCTACAACAAATATTTTTGGGATTCCAGTACCCACCTGATGTAAGGAAACAGATCAGCAAAGCCAGAATGATATCAAGGGATAAACTGCTACAAGATAGGCCCAAATGAAACAACAACAGAACCCCACTGGTAGTCACATACAGCTCTCAGTTGAAGGCAGCTTGTAAGGAAAGTTGAAGCAAGTAAGGAAAGTTGAAGGCAGCAGGAAAAGAGGAAGACCCAACAAGAGATGGATAAACTCTATAAAGGAAGCCACGGCCCTCAATTTGCAAGATCTGAGCAAGGCTGTCAAAGACAGGACATTGATTCATAGGGTCGCCATTAGTTGGAAAAGACTTGACGACACTTAACGCACACACACATACACAGTGTCCTCCAAAATGTCCTATCTTTGACAGCCTGGCTCAGATCTTGCAAACTGAGCGCCGTGGCTTCCTTTATAGAGTCAATCCATCGCTTGTTGGGGCGTCTTCTTTTCCTGCTGCCTTCAACTTTACCTAGCATGATTGTCTTTTCCAGAGACTCTTGTCTTCTCATAATATGTCCTAAGTACGACAGCCTCAGTTTAGTCATTGTGGCTTCCAGGGTCAGTTCAGGCTTGATTTGATCTAAAACCCACTGATTTGTTTTTTTGGCTGTCCAGGGTATCCGTAACACTCTCCTCCAACACCACATTTCAAAGTAATCTACTTTCTTGCTATCAACTTTCCTCATTGTGCAGCTCTCACACCCATATATAGTAATAGGGAATACAATGGCATGAATTCATCTGATCTTGGTTGCCAGTGAAACATCCTTACACTTCAGAATCTTTTCTAGCTCCTTCATGGTTGCCCTTCCCAGTCTCAGTCTCCTTCTGATTTCTTGGCTGCACTCTCCCTTTTGGTTGATGAATAGAAAGTCCTCAACAATTTCAGTTTCCTCATCGTCAACCTTAAAGTTGTGTAATTCTCCTGTATTCATTACTTTTGTCTTCTTGATGTTCAGCTGCAGTCCTGCTTTGGCACTTTCTCTTTTAACTTCCAGCAGTAGTCGTTTCAAGTCTTCGCTATTTTCTGCCAGTAATGTAGTATCATCGGCATATCTCAAATTGTTAATGTTCCTCCCCCCAATTTTCACTCCACCTTCCTCTAAATCTAATCCAGCTTTCCTAACGATATGTTCTGCGTACAGATTGAAGAGGTAGGGGGATAAAATACATCCTTGTCTAACACCTTTGCCAATTAGAAACCATTCTGTTTCTCCATATTCTGTCCTAACCGTGGCCTCTTGTCCAGAATACAGGTTGCGCTTAAAAATGATCAGATGTGGTGGCACTCCCATTTCCTTTAAAACCAGCCACAGCTTTTCATGATCCACACAGTCAAAAGCTTTGCTGTAATTTATGAAACACAAGCTGATAGTCTTCTGAAATTCTCTCGTATGCTCCACTGATCTCTAGTGCCTCTTCCTCTTCTGAATCCAGCTTGAACATCAGGCATTTCTCGTTCCATATACGGTAACAGTCTTTTGTTGTACAGTGGGGTATAAATCTAATAAAATAAAATTTTAAAAATCACTGGATCTAACAACACCAGCCATACCATTTCAGGTTCATTCACTTGTTCCTCTTTCAGTGTTATATATATGTCAACAAACGTCCGCAATGCCCTTCCGCTCTGTACATCAGACAAACAGGTCAGTTCCTATGCAAAAGAATAAATGGACATAAATCTGACATTAAAAACGACCACTTGAAAGCCAGTGGCAGATTATATTAATCTTCCAGATCATTCATTTGCTGACCTGAGAGTTGCAGTCCTTATCCAAAGAAGCTTCAAGGAGAGATTACAATGTAAGATTGATGACTTTAATATTCTTGTTGCACTACAAATGCTAATTTTCTGCTAATTTCTAATTTTCTAAGCATTTCTATTATGCTGTAATCTATCTTCTTACAAGGTGCACTGTACCTCTTCATCCTGATTTTTTCTTTGCAGCACCCTTTCCACTTTCTGACTAGGATATAAGGACTCAGAGATCTCCATTCTGACTCGTATATGATTAAATCACTTCAGATCACGTGAAGCGATGGTATCGCTTTACTCTGCTCTGGTTAGACCTCACCTAGAGTATTGTGTTCAGTTTTGGGCACCACAATTTCAGAAAGATGTAGACAAGCTGGAACGTGTCCAGAGGAGAGCCACAAAGATGGTGAGGGGTCTAGAGACCAAGTCCTGTGAGGAAAGGTTGGAGGAGCTGGGTATGTTTAATCTGAAGAGGAGAAGACTGAGAGAGGACATAATAACCATCTTCAAGAACTTGATAGGCTGTCATATAGAAGAGGGTGCCGAGTTGTTTTCTGTTGCCCCAGATGGTCGGACCAGAACGAATGGGTTGAAATTAAATCAAAAGAGTTTCCATCTAGACATTAGGAAGAAATTTCTAACAGAGCGGTTCCTCAGTGGAACAGGCTTCCTCTTGAGGTGGTAAACTGTCAGATTTCAGTACCTCTATGATTCTTTAATACGGAACTTCACTCCAGACGTAGCAGCGAGTTGAATGTTTTATTAAGAAAGCAATAGGTTCAGCAGGTCCATACAAACATAAGGCCAGAATACAGATGTGGAGAACACTGGACATATTTATAGGGGACATACAATAAAATTGATTACATTAGGAACAGAACACAAAAGGACAAGGTGTAGCAGAGCTGTCGTGAACGGATCAGATACAAGGTAACAGAACAGTGATCGCCGGTGATCTCCCATTAAGAAACCTACTTGTGAAATTGACGCGTAAATGGCTGGGCGATCTCCCGGGCTCTCAGGCATTGTTCCGCAGTCCCTGTTAACACAGCAACGAATCTCAGGGCAAGTCCCCATAGAAACGCAGATGCCGGGCATGTGATGGCTTAGAAGCGGGGGGGGGGGGGAACGGAACTGGTCTGGACTCCATTTTGTTGTAGTGAGGAGCCATCTTGTTAGAACCGGGGCCCGACTGGATGCCCTCACTGACATAAGCTCTCCTTCCCTAGAGGTTTTTAAGCAGAGACTGGATGGCCATCTGTCAGCAATGCTGATTCTATGACCTTAGACAGTTCATAAGAGGGAGGGCATCTTGGCCATCCTCTGGACATGGAGCAGGGGTCATTGGGTGTATCTGTGGGGGGTGGTACTTGTGAATTTCCTGCATTGTGCAGGGGGTTGGAATAGATGACCCTGGTAGTCCCTTCCAACTCTATGATTCTATGAAAGGAGCCTTCAGTCTGGAAAGCTTATAGCCAGAAACTCTTGTTGGTTTCTAAGGTGCTACTGGATTTGAAATTAGATATTTGTGGAAACTGTCATATCATGACACCAGGTTCCCATTTCTTTCAGCAGGAGATGTTTTGGAGTCAGAGAGCAAAGGAAAACATCACCCCTTGAGGGAGAAAGCTGATATGTATTCAGACATGAAAGAGAAGGTTGAACATTATGATGCTCTGAGGAAGAAGGAGGAAAAACATTCACATAAAGGGAGGAATAATTCCAGTCTTTTACAGGGCGACCACTCTCTACAGGAAAAAATATACCAAGGAGGCAAGAGGAGTGAGCGCATTGCAAGGACAGGAAATTTTACTGAAAAATCAGCTAATAAAATTCAACAAAACACCTGTACCAGAAAAAAAGTATATAAATGCCTGGAGTGTGGGAAAAGCTTCCGACTGAGAGGAAAATTTGCCATCCATCAAAGAATTCATACAGGGGAGAAACCATATAAATGCATGGAGTGCGGGAAGAGCTTCAGAAGGAGTGGACACCTAATTTCCCACCAAAGAATTCACACAGGGGAGAAACCATATAAATGCATCGAGTGTGGGAAACGCTTCAGTCGGAATTATAGTCTTACTTCCCATCAAAGAATTCACACAAGGGAAGAACCATATAAATGCCTGGAGTGTGGGAAAAGCTTCAGTAGGAGTGCAGACCTTACTTCCCATCAAATAATTCACAGTGGGGGGAAACCATATACATGCTTGGAGTGTAAGAAAAGCTTTAGGAAGAGTAGATACCTAACTGTCCATCAAAGGATTCATACAGGGGAGAAACCATATAAATGCCTGGTGTGTGGAAAGAGCTTCAGTGAGCGTCGAAGCCTTACTGTCCATCAAAGAATTCACACAGGGGAGAAACCATATTCATGCCTGGAGTGTGGGAAAAGTTTCAGTCGTAATGGCACTCTTAATATCCATCAAACAATTCACACACAAAAACCACATAAATGTCTGGATTGTGGGAAAAGCTTCAGTAATAATGCAAAATTTTCTTCCCATCAAAGAATTCATACAGGGGAGAAACCTTATAAATGCATGGAGTGCGGGACGAGCTTCAGAAGGAGTGAACACCTAATTTGCCATCAAAGAATTCACACAGGGGAGAAACCATATAAATGCATGGAGTGTGGGAAAAGCTTCAGTCGGAATGATACTCTTACTTCCCATCAAAGAATTCACACAAGGGAAGAACCATATAAATGCCTGGAGTGTGGGGAAAGCTTCAGAAATAATCGCAGACTTACTTCCCATCAAAGGATTCACACAGGGGAGAAACTATATCAGTGCCTGGAGTGTGGGAAAAGCTTCAGTCGGAATGACAGTCTTATTTCCCATCAAAGAATTCATACAGGGGAAAAACCATACAAATGCCTGGAGTGTGGGAAAAGCTTCAGAAATAATCGCAGACTTACTGTCCATCAAAGAATTCACACAGGGGAGAAACCATATCAATGCCTGGAGTGTGGGAAAAGCTTCCGTTGGAATGACAGTCTTACTTCCCATCAAATCATTCACACAGGGGAGAAACCCTATAAGTGCCTGGAGTGTGGGAAAAGTTTCAGTCGTAATGGCACTCTTACTATCCATCAAAGAATTCACACAAGGGAAGGACCATATAAATGCCTGGAGTGTGGGAAAAGCTTCAGTAGTAATTCAAAACTTTCTTCCCATCAAAGGATTCACACAGGGGAGAAACCATATCAATGTCTGGAGTGTGGGGAAAGCTTCCGTTGGAATGACAGTCTTACTTCCCATCAAATCATTCACACAGGGGAGAAACCCTATAAGTGCCTGGAGTGTGGGAAAAGTTTCAGTCGTAATGGCACTCTTACTATCCATCAAAGAATTCACACAAGGGAAGGACCATATAAATGCCTGGAGTGTGGGAAAAGCTTCAGTAGTAATGCAAAACTTTCTTCCCATCAAAGGATTCACACAGGGGAGAAACCATATCAATGCCTGGAGTGTGGGAAAAGCTTCCGTTGGAATGACAGTCTTACTTCCCATCAAATCATTCACACAGGGGAAAAACCCTATAAGTGCCTGGAGTGTGGGAAAAGTTTCAGTCGTAATAGCACTCTTACTATCCATCAAAGAATTCACACAGAGAAACCACATAAATGTCTGGAGTGTGGGAAAAGCTTCAGTAGTAATGCAACACTTTCTTCCCATCAAAGGATTCACACAGGGGAGAAATCTTATAAGTGCCTGGAGTGTGGGAAAAGCTTCAGTCGGAATGACAGTCTTACTTACCATCAAAGAATTCATACAGGGGAAAAACCATATAAATGCCTGGAGTGTGGGAAAAGCTTCAGAAATAATGCAAGACTTTCTTCCCATCAAACGATCCATACAGGGGAGAAACCGTATAAATGTCTGGAGTGTGGGAAAAACTTCAGGCGGAGAGATAGTCTTACTTCCCATCAAAGAATTCACATGGAGGAGAAACCATATAAATGCCTGGAGTGTGGGAAAAGGTTCAGTTCGAATAATGGTCTTACTTACCATCAAAGAGTTCATACAGGGGAGAAACCATATACCTGCCTGGAGTGTGGGAAAAGCTTAAGTAGTAATGTAAAACTTTCTTCCCATCAAAGGATTCACACAGGGGAGAAACCATATAAATGCCTGGAGTGTGGAAAAAGCTTCCGTGACAGTGGACAACTTAGTACCCATCAAAAAATTCACACAGGAGGAACCATATAAAAGTCGAGTGTCGGAAAAGCTTCCGTCTCCATAATTAGCTTACTTACCGTCATACGATTTGCATAGGGGTGAAGCCATATGAATGTCAGTAGTGTGAGGAAAGCTTATTTTCACACCCAGTGGGTAAAGCAAATGAATGATCTTACTTACAGCTAGTACCCTGGTGACACCCACCAGTCACAGAGTGGTTTCTGATGTCAGTCTACTGAGGGACAGAAAGGGTACAGCCAGTCCCCACCCACCGGTGCCGCCACAGCCCTTGACCCCCTCTCCCATTGGGAGGAAAAACCGAGCAACTGTGTAACCATAATAGGACTGTGATGTTAGCAACACTCCAGGATACCCAACAGATGAGTCACAGAGGATTGTCACTGTCTACATGGAGCTTTGGATTCCCTGAGAATTACATCTGATCTCCAGACCACACAGACCCGTCCCCCTGGAACAAATAGCAGCTTCAGAGAGAAGACCCTAGGGTTTCACATCTCCACTGATCTCCATTTCCTTCCCACACAGAGCCCACTCCAAGCTCAATTCCAAGATGTCTCAGAATTTCTGGAGTCAGAACAGGCAAGCCTGGGTGAGTCAGTCATGGGCCCATCAGGCAGTGGTGTGGCATATACTGGGGGGGAACAGATGTCAACACCCTCAACTGAGTCCTAAACACACCTCCCCTCATACTCCTTTAGGGAAGGGTGCCCATGTGTCAAAAGGGCACATAAAGCTGAACCGCTCGGGAGGGCAGGGATGGTAGCTCAAAGAAATAGCACACCTGTTCTAGCAATCCGCCTCTGAAATTCACAGTTCATAGATCTGTGCTGCTTAAAGGTACACACTGTGCTGCTTAAAGGTACACTGCTTAAAAATTATACACACAATTTTCTTCAGTAAAGCGAAACAAATTTCCGGCCAAGATCATTATGCTTTCCCCCCTTAGACTATTCATAGATCCATGGTAAAAGTAAACGAGATACTCTAAAATCTTTCATTTTCCTGTCAAAAGGCCGGTTTTTTGTAGAAAAATATGACCCTTAGAATGGGAAAACATCTATTAATTCTTTAAGCATGTTTTAATATAGTGCATTGCCAGGAGGCAGTGGTTTTTTGTTTAAAATGAGTATGGAAACAGTGAACACACTAAAGTAGTTATGTCCTGACCTGGATGCCCTAGGCTGGCTGAGTCTTGTCAGATCTTGGAAGCCAAGCGATGTCAGCCCTGGTTAGTATTATGATGGGAGACCACTCAGGAAGTCTAGAATTGCTTTGCAGAGCCACTCAATGGCAAACTGCCTCTGGATGTCTCAATGGTCGTAATGTTGTCATAGTCTGACATGTTACAGCACATACATTTGTTGTACATGTGCAGAATTATTCATTATAACATTATAAAACTAACGCTACATATACAGACAGTTATGTAACTGAAGGTTTAGCTATTTTCAAACTAAAGGAAGAACAAAAGCCTCTGGCTTCATTTAGCTGGTTTCTAAAATACTCCTGCCATCTGTCAGGAGGATTCTTTCTTTACACTTTTAAGGTCTTTCAGTGCGGAACTTTCTACCCCTTTCCTTACAGTAGAGGGATTTTACCCTTTTCAAGGATGCCCTTCAAGATAATCTCTTAGGTGGAGACCACCACTACTTTAATAGCTGTCTTCATATCTTATCAGTTATAGATTGTCTTTCTCCCCCCACAGGCTATAAGGGATGCTCTTCCCTCACAAGGCTATAGGGGATATTTTCACCCTACAAGGTTACAAGACATGATTTTTACACTCCAAACTACAAGGCTAGCCAAGGCTAACTAATGCAATGTAAGCATATAATTGTGTATTAAGATTTAAATGTGTTAACATTATACTATTGATTTATAAATGAATGTATAATTGTGTTTTAAGATTTAAATGTGTTAACATTATACTGTTGATTTACAAATGAATGTATTAAATGTGTCTTGTGCTAGTAAGGAAAATGGTGTTAAATTTGAGTAATATAGAGTTATTACAAAGCTCAAAAATAATAGTTTATAGTTAAGTAAAATGGCAAAGAGGATATGGATGTCCAAATATGGTCATACAAGTGGAGCAACTTAGCACACTAAGTGGAGCTACTTAGCACACTAAGTGATGCAATTTAGTATATGCCTGCTACAGGGTTATAGCACCCTTCTAGATAATAGATGTGCAGTTCTTTTCTACCTCCTTTTCAAGGAGTTTGAAACAGCATATATACAGGCACAGTAAGACTAGATTTTCAGAGCTCAATCAGAGTCTCTCAGAAGATACTGGTATGTATAGTTTTGACATTATTTTAGATATTGTGAATTAGATACTTTAAACTGAATCAGATTTATTTGACTATTATATTTTGAAGTTGGATTTTAAAGCTGAATAGTATGTAATGCTTGCTTTTACTGCATACATTGTAACTGACTACATTGCCACTGCATACATTGTAACAGAGTGTTAAGACTTTGTAATTTGCATTTACACATTTTTACTAGAAGTATATCAATAAAAAGACTTGCTTTTTATAAAGTAGGTAAAGTCGTTGAGTCCTGCTTTGGTGGCTGGCTGAATAAGATAACATATCACTTCTTAGGAAGTGGTCCTTTCTAAGAGCCCAGCCACTTCAACAGCACGACCCGCTTCAATGTAACCATCTCTTGCGATGAAATCCACAATGGTGTCTTTGGTTCTAAAAGATGTTTATATTTTTGCCAGGTTTTAAATAAAGAAGATTTTACCTTACGTTGTTGAAATGATGTATGTGTCTTAATTTTATCATACCACAAATATCTGTGCCAACCACTTCTATTGTCAAAACCTTTTAAATCCAGTAGTCGTGTATTGGTGTGCTGGCGTAGGCCAAGGGCTGGGCGGTGCCCGCAGTCCTCAGACGTGCGGGGGGGTATCTAGCCCCTTTCGGAGCAGGCAACAAAGATTCTGTTATCTCTCAAGGTTAGTATTCAGAGGCGTCGTCAAAACAGGCAGGAGTCAACGGCCGGAAAGATCAATCATAGCAGTAGCAACAAGACAGGGAAATTGCACGGTTGCTTCCGCAAAGTGAAAGTGTGCCTGCACTGCCTTTATCAGTCAGTGCACTTCCAAGCTAGGCTTCATCCTGCAACGACTCAGCACCAGTTCTCTGTCTGCTTAGGCTTTCCAGGCGAGCACTCCTTCGCCTACCCTGCAAAACTATACGCTGGCGAGTCCTGATATGCCTATCAGGTTCAGGTGAGCTTGGAGGGCTGCCATTCTCAGCTTCCACTGCAGGAGTTGGGGGATGAGTAGCTTCTGTCTGCCGTTGTTCCATCTCTCTGCCTAGCTGTGGTTCCTGCTGAGTTGTTTCAGGCTCCTGTACTACTGACTGCAATGGAGGTACTGAAGGCCCAGAGGCAACCTGTTCCTCCACTTCAGCTTCAGAGTCCTCTGGGTCCTCAGCTCCGAAGGCAGGGCCCATGACAATTGGTCAGTTCCATCCAGTCTTTTAGCCATACTAAAGCAGATGCTTCAGCATACAGTTTAAAGTTAGGAAGTGCAAAGCCACCCCTTTCTTTCGAATCCACCAAATACTTGTAAGCAATTCTTGTTTTTTTTCCTTGCCAGATGAAATTCAATAAATCTTTTCTCCAAAGGTTAAAATATTTTGCTTGAGAGATTACAGGTAGATTTTGGAATAAAAACAATAATCTCGGTAATATGTTCATTTGAGTTGTCGAGATACGTCCCAAAAAGGAAAGGTTTTTGTTCATCCAGTTTGACATATCTTTTTTAATTGCTTCCCATAATTTAAAATAATAATAATTATTAACAAAATCTTTATTCTTAGTAGAAATCCAAATCCCCAGGTACTTTACTTTATTAGTCTTCTCCCATCCTATTTTAAAACCTGAAACATGGCCAAATGAATTCAATATTTCCAACAGTCTATTTGCCGATTGATTCGGATAGTTCAAGATTAATAAGAGATCATCTGCAAATACCCTCATTTTAAATTCATGTTTGTTTATCTTTAGGCCATGAATAGCTTCAGTTTCTCATATCTTACAACACAAGGTTTCCAAGACCAAAATAAAAAGTAAAGGGGAAAGCGGACATCCTTGTCTTGTCCCTTTTTGTATTTTACAAATGTCCGATATTGATTCATTTACCAGTATTTTTGCTTGTTGTTTAGTATAAATAGCTGTGATGTCTCTTCGAAATCTTTCACCAAAGTTCATTTTCTCTAGAACTTTCTTCATAAAGTCCCAGGAAACCATATCGAAAGCTTTTTCAGCATCCAGGAAAATAAAAGCTGCTTTATGTTGAATGTTATGTTCATAGTATTCCAATGCATCCAAAAGAATTCTAAGATTGTCTTTAATTTGTCTTCCCAGAACAAAGCCTGCTTGATCTTCATGAATTAAGTCTTTAATTAATTTTTTAACTCTATTCGACAATACAGAGGCATAGATTTTGTAATCCACATTCAATAGTGAAATAGGCCTATAATTAGCTACTTTTTCAGGGTCTCTTCCAGTTTTATGAATCAAGGAGATAAATGCATGTGACCATGTCTCAGGTAACAAACCTGTATCCAATATAGTATTGCAGACCATTAAAAAGGGGTTCAGAAAATTTGATTTAAATGTCCGATAAAACAGAGCTGTTATTTCATCGGGCCCAGGAGTTTTGTCTATTTTTTGTTCAATGATTGCTTCTTCTAGTTCTTCCAAAGAAATTGGTGCATCAATAGTTTTTTGTTGGGCTGATGACAATTTTTTGATATTTATAGAATTTTTTTTTTCATCTTCTTATCTGAAATATTGTCTTTCTGATATAATTGAGGGTAATAAGATGTAAATTCTTTTTGTATATCTCTTGTTGTATAAACCGGTCCTTTTGTAGTTTGTATTTTGGCTATAATTTTTTTTTTTTTAGAACCGAGTCTCTTAAATGAGTAGCCAAAAATTTACCAGGTCGATTTGCATGTTTGAAATACCTTTGCTTCGCAAATTTCACATTTTTATTCATCTCTTCTGTAACTACCAGGTTTAATTGATGTTTAAGAGCATTTATCTTCAACAGAATAGTATTTCTTTCATCCTCCTGAGATTCCATAGTTACGTGCTGTTCTAGGTTTTGTAAATCCCACAGGATATTATTTGTCAGCTGTAACTGCCTTCCATGCCGTATTTTTTTTAATCATAAAGCCTCTAATTACTGCTTTAAAGGCATCCCAAACTTTTTAAAGTGGTTTCTCCATTCATGTTGATTTCAAAAAAATCTTTAATAAGGGTACATAGTTCAGTCTTTATTTTCTCATCTCTCAAGAGTCTTGTCATTTAGTCTCCATCTAAATGCTTGTCTGTTATTCCGTTCAAATGAGACTGGATTATGGTCTGAGAATGTTCTTGGTACAATATGCACTTTACGTAACTGTGTGAAAATTGATTTACTTGCCCAAATCATGTCTATTCTGGAGTGTGAATCATGTCTTGCTGAATAGAAGGTATATTCTTTAGCTGTTGTGTTCATTGTCCCCCAAATGTCCTGCAATGCAAATTCCTCCATCATTTGAAAAAAAGTTTTCGGAAGGCATCCTTCTTTGTCATTTATAGCTTTAGTCTTCTTATCCAAAACAGAAGAGGTAACTCCATTGAAATCTCCCATCAGCAGGATTTGTTCTTCAGCATATTGAAGCAAAATGTCATGTAGTTGGTTCTTGTAGGTTATCCGGGCTGTGTAACCATGGTCTTGGTATTTTCTTTCCTGACGTTTCGCCAGCAGCTGTGGCAGGCATCTTCAGAGGAGTAACACTGAAGGACAGTGTCTCGCTGAAACACAGAGACACTGTCCTTCAGTGTTACTCCTCTGAAGATGCCTGCCACAGCTGCTGGCGAAACGTCAGGAAAGAAAATACCAAGACCACGGTTACACAGCCCCGATAACCTACAAGAACCAATGAACTCTGACCGTGAAAGCCTTCGACAATATTTTGTCATGTAGTTATTTTTAGAACTTAGCTTTCCCTTCATTTGGCACATAGATCCCAACTACTAATGTTTTTTGACCTAATATTTTTGTTCTAATTATCAATATTCTGCCTTCTTCATCCTTATAGATAAGTTCAGGGTTTAAATTGTGTTGTACATAAAAAGCTACCCCGTTAGTCTTTGTTTTAGAGGAGGAGATAAACACTTGTCCTAATGTCTTCCTTTCCAAGTACTTTCTATCCTTTTTCGAGATATGAGTTTCTTGTAGGCAAATTAAAGAGTATTTTTGTTTTTGTAAGAACTTAAAAATTCTTCCTCTTTTAACTTTTTCATTCAGTCCATTTACATTCCATGAAATTACTTTAGCCATGGTGATTGATTTATATAGAAATGAATTTTAAGACGATGATCCACCAACTGCTCCTTTCAAAGATTCTTCTTCTTCTTGTTCCTGCTCTTCTGGAATGAGGCCCATTCTTTTTTATATCTTCTCAGAAATTTTCCAACATCTTCCAGTGAAGTGACAGTAAATCTGACCTCTTTGTAACTGAAAGTAAGTCCTTGTGGCAATATCCAGTGATATTTTATTCCATTCTTCCTCAGCGCCATGGTGAAATCCTTGTATATGTTTCTCTTTGTCATTAAATGTCTAGGGATGTCTTTGAGGATTATTAACGGGGTCCCTTCCACAGACAAAGGATTCTCATAATGAACTTGCATAATAGCATCCTTCATCCTAATGTCATAGAAAGAGATGATATCTCTAGCCTTCGATTTCTTCAATCTGGTCGGTAGAGGGATCCTGTATATTCTGTTTATTGTATGATTTAACTCTTGTTCATCTATTTGAGTTAGGTCAGCCAATGTTTTTATAATGGTCTCTCTAGTATCACCTGATTCTTCAGGCAGGTACTTTCATATCCATAATGGCCAGTTGGTCCTTTACTGTCTCTTCTTGAGAATGCATTGCATCAAATTGTTGGTCATGGTTATCCATTCTTTTCTTAGCCTCTTTCTGTTCTTCAATCACCTTCTTGACTGAAGAGTACATTGTCTTCATATCTGTTTGCATTGTCGTACCTTGGGCTTTCATATCTTTGATCTCATCTGTTACAGTCTCCAGTTTTTGGTTAATAGATTGACTTAAAGTGTTCAACGTAACAGTTAATTGATTCATTTGTTGACTCACAGATCTTTGCTGCCTAAAGGTACTAAAATTATACGCACAATTTTCTTCAGTAAAGCGAAACAAATTTCCTGCCAAAGATCATTATGCTTTCCTCCCTTAGACTAGTCATAGATCCATGGTAAAAGTAAACGAGATATCTAAAATCTTTCATTTTCCTGTCAAAAAGGCCAGTTTGTTGTAGAAAAATAGCAGGGAAATTATGACCCTAAGAATGGGAAAACATCTATTAATTCTTTAAGCATGTTTTAATATAGTGCATTGCCAAGAGGCAGTGGTTTTTTGTTTAAAATGAGTAGGGAAACAATGAACACACTAAAGTAATATCCTGACCTGGATGCCCTAGGCTGGCTGAGTCTTGTCAGATCTTGGAAGCCAAGCAATGTCAGCCCTGGTTAGTATTTGGATGGGAGACCACTCAGGAAGTCTAGAATTGCTTTGCAGAGCCACTCAATGGCAAACTGCCTCTGGATGTCTCTTCTCTTGAACCTCTTACGGGGTTGCCATAAGTCAGCTGTAGCTTGACGGCACTTTTCACCATCAAAGTAATTTGCACAAGAAAATAATACCTACAGAAGAGTCAGTGCAAGAGAATAATATACTTACATCTCTTCAGTTGTCGGAACCCTGAAGAATGACAGAGGATGGGGCCTCTCTCCAGTCCAAATGCAGAGCTCTGTTTCACTGTATCAGTCTGGACTAAAGTTTCAATCCCTGAGCTGTTCCCTCAGCTTTTATACATTTTAACTATAGCAGTTCGTCATACTGGCCTTATTTAGTGTGAGCCTAGATATGCAGTATATGACGTCTGAATTTTTTTTTAAAAAAATACAGAAATAAGTTAAAAGCATTTTAACTCTTAAAACATTTTTCATTCATTAAGAATTTTATGGCTACTTACAATCCAAATTGTTGTTGTTATGCTAGATTTAGGAATGTATAAGCATACACCCTGGGAGTGTCGTTAAAATATTTCTGTTAAAAAAATCAAATGTAGCTATTAAATTAATCTAAGCAATTGCATATTAGCCAAACCAACTCATAGAATTTCATTATAATATGCATATCTAGACCAGGCTGGCATTACATTCAGAGTGTGCTCCTCATTATCAACCCAAAAGAGACAGTGCTAAAAGGTGATCACTGTAATCTATCATAACTTTTCCTAATTAGGAGAGAAGCTAGAAAGAGAGAGAAAATGTGGAGCAAAGTGAGAGAAAATCCTCAGGAGGCCAGGAAGGCACTGCGCCAGCGTTGTGGCCCTCCATACCAGCATCTGGGCTACTTACACCACCTTAAGTGCCCCAACGCTGGTGGGGAGAGCCGCACCCTGGTCTCTGGCTGCTTCTGTGGAATCACCATCCCAGGACACCAGTGAGGCCTTCCACCAGCCTCCCATCGGCGTAAAGGCTCATTCTGGCATTCTGGGGGGCATTATGGTGTCCCCGGGGGTGTTTCGGGAGGAACACAAACAGCAGTGCACCCTTGAATTACTGAGTTAACACAGAAAACAAAAAAAAAAATCAATGAAAAGCCAATCAGTTCCCTCATTCAAACCCTTTGGTGCAAGAGTACCAAGAGTGTAGATCCAAAATTTCCCTCCTCTTTAAAGTTTCTGTTGTTGAGATTATTCCACAATCTAGAAGCGAAGGTCTTTATCAGTATTAGCGCAGGTGGTGAAATGATGAACAGTGATGTCATCTTCCTAGTTCTAATAAAGCTCCTGTGCTCACAAATCCTCATCGTAAGGGGCCATATAGGCCATCTAATCCAACCCCTTGCTCAATGCAGGTTTAGCCTAGAGCAGGGGTGGGGAACCTTTTTTTCTGCCAAGGGCCATTTGGATATTTATAACATCATTTGAGGGCCATAAAAATGATCAACTTAAAAATTAGCCTGCTATATTTACTATATTTATTTACAGCAGGCAAGTAATTGCAGTATGCATAGACGTGGCAGTAATTAGCAGATGTAGACCTCTAGGACTAAGTATGCCTCTCAAAACAGGAAGATGAGACCACGTTAGTTGATGCAAGAGAATTCCTGAGAGCGGAAGTTTTGATCTATTGAATCAAATTGCTGTAGTATCCGGGCGGGAGACCTGCCAGTGAGCAGACAGTGGTTCCCCTCTGCATGGGAAGGGGAGGCAGTCGTCCATCCAGTTTTAGGATACAGGTTTGCTGGCTGCAGGTGCAGCAAGTGTCCCCCAGTGGCAGCGGCTGTTTCCCCAGCGCTTTCTTTACAACCTCTCCCCCTGCCTGGAGCGCAAGAGATTTCAGGAGCTCCCTTACAAAGCTGCTCGGTGTGGAAAGAGGTAAGGAGGTTTCTTTAATGCCGACCTGCCGGAGGACGGCAGGCGGACTGGGTGGCCAGCAGCCGGGCCACCTTAAGAGGGGAAGTGGGCTGAGAGCGCAAGAAGCAACCTGAGCAAAGCTGTTTGACTCATTTCCTGTTGCTACAGAGAAACGTCCGTTTATGCATGGGAGGTTTTGCCTTGCATTTGCTGCTCTCTAGATGTTTGCCTCTAGATGTGGGCCTTAAATGGTACGCGGATCGGACATTCTCCACCCCTGGCCTAGCTTGGAAAGAAGGCGGCGGAGGGGAGACATGATAGAGGTCTATAAAATTATGCATGGTTTGGAGAGAGTGGACAGGGAGAGGCTTTTCTCTCCCTCCCATAATACCAGAACACGGGGTCATCTGCTAAAGCTGGAGGGCGAGAGATTCAAAACAGATAAAAGGAAGTATTTTTTCACCCAACGCATAGTTAAATTGTGGAACTCCCTGCCCCAGGATGTGGTGATGGCTGCCAGCTTGGAGGGCTTTAAGAGGGGAGTGGACATATTCATGGAGGAGAAAGGTATTCATGGCTATCAGTCAGAATGGATTCTAGTCATGCTGCATACCTATTCTCTCTCGTATCAGAGGAGCGTGCCTATTATTTTGGGTGCGGTGGAACACAGGCAGGATGGTGCTGCTGCACTCGTCTTGTTAGTGGCTTCCTAGAGGCACCTGGTTGGCCCCTGTGTGAACAGACTGCTGGACTTGCTGGGCCTTGGTCTGATCCAGCAGGGCCTTTCTTATGTTCTTATGAATTCCAGGGTTGTGACATGGAGGCAGCAATGGGAAACCACCTCTGAACGTCTCTTGCCTTCAAAACCCGACCTCAATAATTTTCCATAAGGCCTAGCTCACTCTAGTCTCACAAACACCTGCAGGTTGTTACGCTAATGGGCAGAGCCGTCAAGGTCACTAGCTCATACCATCCGAATCAGTTGAACCAGCACATGTGTGGGAAGATGGGAGGGGGATGAGAGCACTCTTCTCTCCTGAACATAATTCCAGCTCAAATGGGCTAAAACAATCTAGAGACTTCTCCTTCGGGTCCACCTTGATTGGGAGTTGTGGGTCATCTGACCCTGGTCCACATTTCCACAAGTCTGGCTATGCCTTATGGTGGTCACTCTTTCTTTAAGCTTCAATTTCTAGGGTTGCCGACCTCCAGGTACTAGCTGGAGATTTCCTGCTATTACAACTGATCTCCAGACAATAGAGATCAGTTCACCAGGAGAAAATGGCTGCTTTGGCCATTGGACTATGGCATTGAAGTCCCTCCCCAAACTCCTCCCTCCTCAGGCTTTGCCCCAAAAACCTCCCACCGGTGACAAAGAAGGACCTGGCAACCGCTATTCAATTTCAGAATGTCACTCTGTTGCTTGAAACAACATCCTTATAGCTATGAAGATCAGCAACAATGTAACAACTTAGTAAGTATAATGTGGCCAGCTAGACTTTATTGTTTTCTTTGCCAGTTTGCCCATTTGACTATGTAACTTGTGTTTTAATCTACTTTTGAATCTTTTTCTATTAATAAACCTTTTTTGAGCTTTAAGGTTGTTGAGTTTCCCGGCCTAATACAGTGGTTTGGTTACTCCACTGGTACAAGACTGGGGCTCAGTCTTCACCGCCTTTATAGCTCACTGTAGCCAATCTGTGTCCTAGAGAGCAAGACCAGCCCATCAGCATATATATTAATGCAGGATGACCTTCTAAGCAAGGCGCATGGACAGAGATATCCTGCAGCACCAGTACAAAATCATTCAGGTGTAAATTAAATGGATGGGGTGCAAGAAGTGCATGGGGTGCCCTGTCATACTCCTGTCTGGACAGGGATTTGACTGGATAAGGAACCCAAGTTGTTTAATTTGACATACAATGGGTTTCCAGAGTAGGGGTTCATAATTAATCTCAGCAGTCTGGCAGCCAAGTGTATGGCATAAATCTTGTTCCATACACGTACTAGAGACAGAGTCAAAGGCAGCTGTTGAATCAATAATTGCTGCTTACAACTGTCCAGACGTGTCTTGCGAGTATTTAGTAATCAACGAAGCCTACGTATAGCAATGGTCTGTGCTTGTGCCTTTTTCTAAAGCCTGCTTGCTCATCTGTCACCTATTACTTTTTCCTCCTCCATCCACTGGAGCAGTTTCTTTTCCCAAAAAGTTGCATATAACTTTCCAATGACTGCTAAGAGATTGACTGGTTGATAATCTTGTGGATAATTCTTATTGCAGTGTTTATCTATTGGTGTGATAACCAGTGTGTGTGAGTAGAAAGGAAGTCCTAGCTCTTAAACTCGCCCTTAGTTCCTGCCTGCCGGTTATAGAAGGCCTCTCAGATCTGTGGAGCCCAGGCCATGAAGGGCCAACTAACAGTCCTGCCCTGTATTCTATACCCCGAATCTCCTCCCTGCCCACGCTCTGGGGATGAGTCTTCCACTTGGAGTTAGCGGAACCTCTGCTCCCCAGATTTTGCGCTGCTGCCTGTCTTTCTTTTCCTTGGGTCGTCTGTAGCCATGTAAGATGTCACCCACATATCTGAATGAATTAGCAAGAGCATGTATCGGAAGGTTTTCTGTTAAGTTTCTAGTCCTCATCAAGGTTCTAAATCTATGCTTAACCAACCCTCCTAAAACCCCAGAAGCTGTAAGGGATGTAAAAGGAGGGTGCTCCAGAGAGGACCAGCTTTGTACTGGTATTTCTTGACCTCTAAGGTGCTAGTGGACTCAGATCTAGCAATTCTGCACTGCAATCCTTAAACTAAAGGCATTACATCAGACAACGTGTGGTTTTTCAACACTTGCTTTTTACTTTGCTCTTAAGTTCTGCATCTTTTTCACACGATGTTTTTCCTTAGTATCAGAAGCATTTGCATGGAAAAGCACAGCCAACGTTCAAAATGCAGAAAAGACAAAGAAAGCCGAGTCCTGTTTCTTTTTGCTAAAGCGATCACCAAGGCAGGTCCCACGCTCCAAAACTCAAGGCTGAAAGTCTATTTACATTGAGGCAAAAAACAACCACCACCCATGATTATCAGGGAGATTTTTACATTTCTAACTTTAGGTCATCCCATTAAAACAGGCACAGCATAGCCCGACCCTTGGCTGTGGGAGATGTTTATTTGCTGCTGGTAACACCCTTTCCTGAGATGCTGGGTTTGCATTTTCTGCGCTGAGTCCCTTGAAAGGCTGAAAGGCTCTCTAGGGTTACATTGAGAGAGCCAGGGGGAGTCAGTCCTAGAGAGGCAAGTGGTGGGTGGGTGGGCGTGGGGAAGGGGGGGTTTAATACTCTCCCCTGGCTGCAGGCGACTCGCATTTTCCCGGGCTTCTGCTTGAAGGGCTGGGAGGGAAGCTGGTGAGCAAAAGGGTTCTGGGGCGGAGGAGGGGAAATAGGGGCCGGGGGCTGCGATGCAAGACCCGAAGCGGAGAGAAAGGAGGGGAGCCGGGGGTGAAAAAGAGCTCCCCCCCCACACCTTCTCCCCGCCCCATCCTGCCCCAGGAGGAGCCTCGTGGCCCCTTTGTGCAGCTGCGCCTTTGGAGGCTGGTCGGGGCTGCAGGCTGCCTAGAGGCAGGTCGACGAAGGGGAGGGGGGCAGATCTGGGGGTGCTGCAGGGAAGTCGAAGGGGGCTGGGAAGAAGAGGGGCGTTGGGTGGGGAACCCGGACTGTGTCTCTTCTTGGGTCTGTGATGAGTCACCCAAGGCGCAGCAAGGGAGAGTCTTGGAGGAAACTTTCCACCTCCTCCATATCAGCGTGGTGCCGTTTTGCCCTTGGGAAGTGGAGGCAGGTGTGCCAGGCCTTTTCCATGCAGGGGACTGGGTGCTCCAGGTGTGAGGCTTTTGGGAAGCAGCCCCCCCCCTTCCTGCTTTCTACTGCATCAGACCATCGGTCCACCAAAGTCAGTATTGTCTGCTCTGACTGGCAGTGGCTGTCCAGGGACCTGGGACCTTCTGCCTATGAAGCAGATGCTCTACCCCTGAGCCACCCCACCACCCCCTCCACCTGTTAGATTCTCTCTGCTCCCTGCTGGTGGAGATCGAATGCCCTGGGCGGCAGGCAGTCCACCTCCAGGAAGACAGCAGAGATGCAGAGTATGGGGTAATGGGGGGGGGGTTAACAGCATCTCTGAGCTAGCATACCCAGTGAGATGTAGTGGTAAGAATGCCAGACTAGGGGCAGGGAGACCCAGGTTCAAATCCCACCTCTGCTATAGAAGCTTACTGGGTGGCCTTGGGCCAGCCACACCCTCCCGGTCTAACCCAGTTCACAGGGTTGTTGTGAGGACGAAATGGAGGAGAAGAGACCGACCCAAGCCCCTGTGGATGTGTCCTTCCATCCCTTTGTCTGTCCCACTGAGGCAGGCATCTCTCCTCCGAAAATGAAGCGCAGATCCTCAGAATTGTCCAGCTGGTTCAGGACGGGAAGTGCAGTGCCAAAAAGGAAGGGAACTGGGAACATCTTGGCCCAGGTTGTGGCACCACCCCCATGCGATTTGCAAAGAGAGCCCTATGATTTGGGGGTGGAGGCAGCCATTTCCTGCCCTCCTTCCTTTGTAGAAGTCACCTCTGAATTTCAGAGTCTGCTGCTTGAATGGCTAGGAGGGATCTGGGAAGCTCAAAGGGGCTTTGGAGGGGGGAGATATGGGGGGGGGGCTGCAATAAAATTCCCAAAGCAGATAGAAGGGAGGGGTGGGCGAGAGAGAGAGTCCGCATTCGAAAGAGACGCTTTGTGCAGAGCCAAAGAAGAGCCGCCTGATAAAAATCTGACCAGAGGCAGGAATAGGAAAGAAACCTTCTTTGGGATTTAGACAGGGGAGGGGGCAATGGGTCGAGGCTGCGGAGAGGCAGGGGGGTAGGAGTTTATTCCACATCTGGTCTATATAAAACTTATATATATATATATATATATATATATATATATATATATATATATATATATATATATATATATATATATATATATATATATATATATATATATATATATATATACATACACACACACACACATACCACTTAAAAATAATATATCAGATCTACAATGTCCAATTCTCTAGAGAAGGGGGGGGGAGAAAACAAACTTTAAAAAGCAAATTAAACAATAACCAAATTTTTTTTGCTTCATGGTAAGATGCCAGAGTTCTCTACAGCACCACCCATTCCCATCCACTTAATTATAGAGGTGTATATGGACCAGCTACCATAATGACAGATTAAAAGAAATTAAAGGGAGGGGAGAAGTCACGGTAATATTTGTTTAAAGGCTAGAAAGTAAATAAAAATATGGGGGGGGGGGAGAGGAAGAAAGAGAAAAACATGGCAAGATACCCTGATAGTTAAACATAATATCAAAGATGCCCAGATGAAAACAATTTTTTTTAGCTCAACTCTAGGCTGAGTAGATTAATATAGAAGTGGACAATCTAATATTCTTTAAATGATCACAAGTAGCTACTCATTTCTCTGTAATATCCATAAACTCTCCTCCATCACCACATTTCAAAGAAATCTACTTTCTTCCCATCAGCTTTCTTCATGGTCAGCTTTCTTTCACACCCATACATAGTAAAATAAGGAACGCTAACCTGATCTTGGTTGCCAGCAACAGAATCTTACATTCATGGATATTTTCTAGCTCCTTCAGGGCAGCCCTTCCCGGGCTCAGGCTCCTTCAGATTTCTTGGCTGTAGTTTCCTTTTCGGTTAACGATGAAGCCAATGAATAGAAAATCTTGAACAATTTCCATTTCTTCATGGTCAATCTTAAAGTTGTATAATTCCCCGACTGTCATTACTTTTGTCTTCTCAATGTTCCAGTGTAATCCTGCTTTGGCACTTTGTGTTTTAACCGTCATCAGTAATTGTTTCAAGTCTTCACTCTTTTCTGCCAGTAAAGTGGTATCATCTACATATCTCAAATTCTTAATGTTCCTTCCACCAATTTTCAATCCCCATTTATCTAAATCTAATCCATCTGTCTTTATAATATGTTCTGCATATGGACTGAAGAGACAGAGAGGCAAAATGCATCCTTGTCTAATATCTTTGCCAATTGGAAACGATGCTGTTTCTCTATATTTTTCTCCTCCCCGCAGTTGCTGACTCCTGGTTTCCCCCTCTTATTCTTTTTCTTCCTCCTAGGCAGCAGAGAAAGATACCCTTGATGCCTCCTGCTCTTTCTCCTGATTGTGATGAAAGGAAAAGAAGCACTATGCAGCAAGCTCAGGTAAGGGGGGCATGGAGTGGGGTAGAATCACTGGGGAGACATACAGTGGAAGGCAGGGATGCCTCCTTCTCGGTTGCAAGACTCAGAGGATCAGGCTCTTGGCCCTGTGTTCTGGCACAGCACAATGTCAAGTCTGCCCACTGGGGAGGCAGGAAAGTGGTCCCCCCCAACTAGGATGGTGTGTGTACAGAAGCCCAGGCAGAGCCTATGGAACAGTATTGGCCCATGAATATGGACATCTCTGGCCTCTTCCCCGCAAGGCTGCTAGCCCCCCTGCCTATAAAAATAGCCCCTGTGGCTCCAATATGGCCATAAGGAGGGCTGGGAGTGTGTGTGTGTGGGGGAAATGTCCCCCCAGGACTCTTCTCCCCTTCTCTTTGTGGTAGGGTTGCCAACCTCCAGGTGGTACCTGGAGAACTCCCACTATTACGGTTGACAACCAAGATCAGTTTCCCTGGAAAAAATGGCTGCTTTGGAGAGAGGACTCTATAGCATTATAGCCTCTTGAGCCCTCTCTCCCCTCCTAAACCCCACCCTCCCCCGGATCCACCTCAAAAATCTCCAGGTATTTCCCAAGTGGGAGTTGGCCACCCTACTTTGTGCTCCTCTTCCAGTATTAATTTCCTGTCTCCGGCTTCTTGGCTTTTCTTCCCATGGACCATTTTTCCAGTGATGTAAGAAATGCTTCCTTTTTCTCCCTCCAGGGTGGGGTGTCCTTTAAAGAGGTGGCTGTGTATTTTACCAAGTGGGAGTGGACCCTGCTGCACCCAGCCCAAAGGGCCCTGTACAAGGAAGTCATGCTGGAGAATTTTGGGAACGTGGCCTCTCTGGGTGAGGATCCTTTTCTCCTGGGCTGTCTCCCTCTTGCTGGGGGGAAGTCCCTTGAGAGGACGGACGTGGTCAGGCAGTCCTGGCCTGGGCCTAATGGCTGATCTGTGCCACCCTCCATGATGCTTCCTCTGATGTGGGTTTTTTTGTTCTGGGCTTGCAGAGAGGGGGCCCCCGCCTGGCTGTCCTGTGTCTGGACCACATGAGAGGGTGTGAGAAGAAGCACCAAGGGATGCCTGGTCTGGAGACAGTGGGGCAGTCTAACTACAGGCTTCTCTCCCATCAGGGCCTTGCCTTGCCTGGGCTGAGAGGTGGTTGTGGAGTGAAGTTTGCTGACTCCTCTGCCACTTTACTTAGTTCCCAGCTGGCACTTCAAGATCAGCTGGGCATACAGTAGGCACAGAACTGCCAGTGCCAGATGCACGATTGTTGACCCAGTAATGTTATCTGGTCAGTCAGCACCTTTATTAGTTGTGTGTTTTGGAAAGGACAGTCTATCTCACTGGGAATTGCTGAATATATGTGCTCACAGAAGAGTTATAATTTTGTTTTTTTCCGTTTGTATAAAAAAGGACCTGAGATGGCTAAACCTGACCTCATATCCTGGCTGGAAGAGGAGGAAGAGCCTTTTCTCCTGATCTCTGAAGAAGAAAAGGGATTGGCAGGTAGTTGTTCAGACCTGTCGTGGGACTGCATGTTTTCTGCTCTTTCTTCCAAGGGTGGGCGGATTTCCATGGCCTTCTTTATGCTCACAGTTGCTTCTCCTCCAAAGAGGATAAATGCGTTGTGAAAGCTGAAATAGTGCTTTTGGATCTTTGTGAAAATTGGAGAGTTCCTTCTTCCAAATCAGATTGTGTCTTCCAAGTATGGTACACTCTAGGAGGCCGAGGCTTTCAGATGGAGGGCTGTTTGCCAACACTGTTTCTCCCAAGTTTCCTTTAACTAGCGATGCTAGGCCTCGATCTTGGGGCGCTGTCGATGGAAAGCAAAGCTCTTGCTTTTCTGTAGAGAAGTGACCCAAAAGAACCCCAGTCAGCTCTCACCTGAATTCATTGCCGCCTCAGCACACAGCAGTGTTGTAAGCCATTCTGGAGGGTCGGGTGCATACAATATGCCCATATAAAATCTAGCACCTTGCAGAGGGAATCCAGACTTTTTCAGCATATTTTCCACCCCAGCCAGGATTTGTATGTTCCAATTAACAGTTGATTACCTATTGTCTGGAGCAGCCAGTCGGGACTCTGATTAAGTACTCCAACAAATGTTTGGGAGGGGATTTGGCGAGGGGGGGGCTTCAACTGCAGATCCTCCAGTGGAGCTTAGCGGGGCATAATGCTACAGCGTGCACCCTCCAAAGAAGCCTCCGCCCGCCCAAGGGAACGGACCTTCGAAACCTAGAGAATAGTTGTAAGTGTAGGAGATCTCCAGGCCCTATTGGGATGTTGACAACCTCTGCTCAACAGAAAATGTGCATACTAGAAAAGATTTCCCACCCTTTCTCTCCCTCACAGGCAACAGTGGAAAGACATCCTTGATGCCTTTTCTGCCATTTCCTCCTTGTGGTGAAGGGAAGAGTGGCACCATGAAGCTAGCTCAGGTACATGGGAAAGGCGGGGTCCACTGGGGAGGTGTGTGGAGGATGGCAGTGAGGCTTCCTTCTGAGTTCCTCCCAGGAACTCCAACATAACTGTTTTTCCCCATATTGCTGCTGTTGTTATGGTTCTGATCAAACTACATAAGAATACAGAGATTAACACGGATACATATTATTAAAATCATGAACGTGTGACATCCCCATGGGGCTCTTCTGTCTTGCCCTTTCTTCTGGTCTTCTACTATAAATTTACTATGTCTGTTTTTTGCTTTTCCCCTATGGGCCAACTTTCCAGTGATGTAAAGAAATGCTTCCTCCTCCTTCTTGCAGGGCGGTGTATCCTTTGAGGAGGTGGCTGTGTATTTCACCCAGGGGGAGTGGGCCTTGCTGCACCCAGCCCAAAGAGTTCTGTACAAGGAAGTCATGCTGGAGAATTTTGGGAACGTCGTGGCCTCTCTGGGTGAGGATCTTTTCCCCCTGGGCTGTCCCCTTCTTGCTGCAGGGAGTGACTGTAACCTTGACTGCATGAGAGGGATGAGAAGCAGTGCCTAGAGGTGCTTGGCCTGGAGAAGGAGGGGTGGTGTAAGGAGGGGCTCCCCTCCAGTCTAGGCCTTGCCTCGCCAGGACTGAGATGTGGCTGTGGAGGGAACTTTGCTAGCTTCTCTACCACTTGCTTAGTTCTCAGCTGGCATTTCAATCAGACAGAGCAGGGAGAGCACAGAGCACAGAGCAGGGAAAGAACTTGCAGTGCCAGATGGATGATTCTTGGCCCAGTACTGTACTCCACCCCTCTTAGTTACCTGTATTTTTGAAGGGACAGAATTAATCTGGTTAGGAATGACTGAATCTATGTGCACAAGCACACCTAATTGTGTGCTTTTTTCTGATAAAAAGGAACCAAGATGGTGAAACCTGGCCTGATATCCCAGCTGGAAGAGGAGGAAGAGCTGTTTCTCCTGAGCTCTGATGAAGAGGAGGGACTTGCAGGTAGCTGCTTAGATATCTGTCCTGGGACTGGGTGTTGCCTGTGCTTCGTTCCAAGGGTGGGTGGATTTCTGTGGCCTTATTTATCCTCACAGTTAGAGTTTCTCCTCCAAAGACCTTGGATGAACTGTGAAGGCTGAAATGATGCCTGTAGGTGTTGAATCTATGAAAATCGGCGACTTCTTCTCCATTCTCAGATCACTTATGCACAGTCAATCCAAGTATTGTCTTCTCTGTGAGGCATTCTCTGGCAAGGGTGTTTGACAGCCCTGTTTCTCCTGAGCTCCCTTTAGCTGGACAGGACAGGCCTTCACGCAGAGACATTGTGCCTGCAAAATAAAGGATGTGCTTCAGCACAGAGACACGATCCAAAGCAACCCCAGACAGCTGTCCTATGAACTCATTTTACCTCCCCACTCCTAGTGGTGAGTGGGAGAACTGTCTACAAATGCAGTTCTTCTACAAACTGTTTGAGCTAAACTCCTGAGCATTAAGCAGAGTACAAACACAGCTGTTACAAAGCAAAAATACATAGATATTTGTGGATAGTTTTAGAGGGTAGCCATGTTCGTCTGCAGTGGAACAGCTAGATTTCAGTCCAGCAGCACCTTAGAGACCAACGACATTTTTGAGGTGTACGCTTTTGAGAGTCAAGGCTCCCTTTGTCAGATACAGGTCTCTTCCAGTCCCTCAGACAGAGATTCTCATCTGTTGGATCTACAACAAATATTTTTGTGATTCCAGTACCCACCTGATGTAAGGAAAGTTGAAGGCAAGTGGGAAAGTTGAAGGCAGCTTGTAAGGAAAGTTGAAGGCAGCAGGAAAACAGGAAGACCGAACAAGAGATGGATAGACTCTATAAAGGAAGCCACGGCCCTCAATTTGCAAGATCTGGAGGAAACTGATTCATAAGGTTGCCTCTAGTTGGAAATGACACACACACACACACACACACACACACACACACACAGTGTCCTCCAAAATGTCCTGTTTTTGACTGCCTGGCACAGATCTTGCAAAGTGAGGGCCGTGGCTTCCTTTATAGAGTCAATCCATCACTTGTTGGGGCTTCCTCTTTTCCTGCTGCCTTCAGCTTTACCTAGCATGATTGTCTTTTCCAGTGACTTTTGTCTTCTCATAATATGTCCTCTAAGTACAACAGCCTCAGTTTAGTCATTTTGGCTTCTAGGGTCAGTTCAGGCTTGATTTGATCTAAAACCCACTGATTTGTTTTTTTGGCCGTCCAGGGTATCTGTAACACTCTCCTCCAACACCACATTTCAAAGTAATCTACTTTCTTCCTATCCACTTTCTTCATTGTCCAGCTCCCACACCCATACATAGTAATAGGGAATACGATGGCATGAATTAACTTGATCTTGGTTGCCAGTGACACATGCCTACACTTCAGAATCTTTTCTAGCTCCTTCATGGCTGCCCTTCCCAGTCTCAATCTCCTTCCGATTTCTTGACTGCACTCTCCCTTTTGGTTGATGATGGAACCAAGGAATAGAAAGTCTTCAACAATTTCAATTTCCTCATCGTCAAGCTGAAAGTTGTGTAATTCTCCTGTTTTCATTACCTTTTTCTTGATGTTCAGCTGCAGTCCTGCATTGGCACTTTCTCTTTTAACTTCCAGCAGTAGTCATTTCAAGTTTTTGCTATTTTCTGCCAGTAATGTAGTATCATCAGCATATCTCATTGTTAATGTTCCTCTCCACAATTTTCACTCCACCTTCCTCTAAATCTAATCCAGCTTTTCTAACGATATGTTCTGCTTACAGATTGAAGAGGTAGGGGGATAAATACATACTTGTCTAGCACCTTTGCCAATTGGAAACCATTCTGTTTCTCCATATTCTGTCCTAACCGTGGCCTCTTGTCCAGAATACAGGTTGCTCATCAAAACGATCAGATGTGGTGGCACTCCCATTTCCTTTAAAACCAGCCACAGCTTTTCATGATCCACACAGTCAAAAGCTTTGCTGTAATTTATGAAACACAAGCTGATAGTCTTCTGAAATTCTCTCGTATGCTCCACTGATCTCTAGTGCCTCTTCCTCTTCTGAATCCAGCTTGAACATCAGGCATTTCTTGTTCCATATATGGTAACAGTCTTTGTTGTAGAGTGGGGTATGAATCTGATGAAATAAAATTTTAAAATTTTAAAAAGCACTGGGTCTAACAACACCAGCCATACCATTTCAGGTTCATTCACTTGTTCCTCTTTCAGTGTTATATATATGTCAACAAAAGTCTGCAATGCCCTTCTGCTCTGTACATCAGACAAACAGGTCAGTCCCTAAGCAAAAGATTAAATGGACATAAATCTGACATTAAAAACGACCACTTGAAAGGCAGTGGCAGATTATATTAATCTTCCAGATCATTCATTTGCTGACCTGAGAGTCGCAGTCCTTATCCAATGCAGCTTCAAGGAGAGATTACAATGTAAGATTGATGACTTTAATATCCTTGTCGCACTACAAATGCTAATTTTCTGCTAAATGCTAATTTTCTAAGCATTTCTGTTACGCTGTAATCTATCTTCTTACAAGGTGCACTGTACCTCTGCATCCTCAGTTTCTTCTTTGCTTCACCCTTCCCACTGTCGGACTAGGATAAAAGGACACAGAGATCTCCATTCTGACTCGTATAAGATGAAATCACTTCAGACCACGCGAAGTGATGGTATCACTTTACTCCGCTCTGGTTAGACCTCACCTAGAGTATTGTGTTCAGTTTTGGGCACCACAATTTCAGAAAGATGTAGACAAGCTGGAACGTGTACAGAGGAGAGCAACAAAGATGGTGAGGGATCTGGAGACCAAGTCTGTACTTGAAGGGCTGTCATTTAGAGGAGGGTGCTGAGTTGTGTTCTGTTGTCCCAGATGATCGGACCAGAACGAATGGGTTGAAATTAAATCAAAAGAGTTTCCCTCTAGACATTAGGAAGATATTTCTAACAGAGTGGTTCCTCAGTGGAACAGGCTTCCTCTGGAAGTGGTAAGCTCTCCTTCCCTGGAGGTTTTTAAGCAGAGACTGGATGGCCATCTGTCAGCAATGCTGATTCTATGACCTTAGACAGTTCATAAGAGGGAGGGCATCTTGGCCATCTTCTGGGCATGGAATAGGGGTCATTGGGTGTGTGTGTGGGGGGGGAGATACTTGTGAATTTCCTGCATTGTGCAGGGGGTTGGACTTGATGACCCTGGTGGTCCCTTCCAACTCTATGATTCTATGAAAGGAGCCTTCACTCTTGAAAGCTTCTAGCCAGAAACTCTTGTTGGTTTCTAAGGTGCTACTGGATTTGAAATTAGGTATTTGTGGAAACTGTCATATCATGACACCAGGTTCCCATTTCTTTCAGCAGGAGATGTTTGGGAGTCAGCAAGCAAAGGAAAAGATCATCCCTTGAGGGAGAAAGCTGATATGTATTCAGACATGAAAGAGAAGGTTGAACATTATGATGCTCTGAGGAAGAAGGAGGGAAAACATTCACATAAAGGGAGGAATAATTCCAGTCTTTTACAGGGCGACCACTCTCTACAGGAAAAAATATACCAAAGAGGCAAGAGGAGTGAGCGCATTGCAAGGACAGGAAATTTTACTGAAAAATCAGTTGTTAAAATTCAACAAAACACCTGTACCAGAAAAAAAGTATATAAATGCCTGGAGTGTGGGAAAAGCTTCCGACTGAGTGGAAAACTTGCCATCCATCAAAGAATTCACACAGGGGAGAAACCATATAAATGCGTTCTGTGTGGGAAAAGTTTCAGTCGGAATGACAGTCTTACTTCCCATCAAAGAATTCACACAAGGGAGAAACCATATAAATGCCTGGAGTGTGGGAAAAGCTTCAGAAATAATGCAAGACTTTCTTCCCATCAAACGATCCATACAGGGGAGAAACCGTATAAATGTCTGGAGTGTGGGAAAAGCTTCAGTCAAAGAATTAACAGGGAGGAGAATCCATATCCATGCTTGGAGTGTGGGAAGAGCTTCGCAAAGCATGGAAAACTTTCTTCCTACCAAAGTATTCACACAGAGAAGAAACCATATCAGTGCCTGGAGTGTGGGAAAAGCTTCAGTCATAATGGAAGTCTTACTTCCCATCAAAGGATTCACACAGGGGAGAAACCTTATAAGTGCCTGGAGTGTGGGAAAAGCTTCCGTTATAATGGGCATCTTACTTCCCATCAAAGGTTGCACACAGGGGAGAAATCTTATAAGTGCCTGGAGTGTGGGAAAAGCTTCAGTCATATTGGGAATTTTACTTCCCATCAAAGGATTCACACAGGGAAGAAACCTCCTAAGTGCCTGGAGTGTGGGAAAAGCTTCAGTCGGAATGACAGTCTTTCTTCCCATCAAAGGATTCACACAGGGGAGAAACCATATCAATGCCTGGAGTGTGGGAAAAGCTTCAGTCGGAATGACAGTCTTTCTTCCCATCAAAGGATTCACACAGGGGAGAAACCATATCAATGCCTGGAGTGTGGGAAAAGCTTCAGTCATAATGGGAGTCTTACTTCCCATCAAAGGATTCACTCAGGGGAAAAACCATATAAATGCCTGGAGTGTGGGAAAAGCTTCAGAAATAATCGCAGACTTACTGTCCATCAAAGAATTCACACAGGGGAGAAACCATATCAGTGCCTGGAGTGTGGGAAAAGCTTCAGTAATAAAGCAAAACTTTCTTCCCATCAAAGGATTCACACAGGGGAGAAACCATATCAGTGCCTGGAGTGTGGGAAAAGCTTCAGTCACAATAGGAGTCTTACTTCCCATCAAAGGATTCACACAGGGGAGAAACCATATCAATGCCTGGAGTGTGGGAAAAGCTTCAGTCATAATGGGAGTCTTACTTTCCATCAAAGAATTCACTCAGGGGGAAAACCATATAAATGCCTGGAGTGTGGGAAAAGCTTCAGAAATAATCGCAGACTTACTGTACATCAAAGAATTCACACAGGGGAGAAACCATATCAATGCCTGGAGTGTGGGAAAAGCTTCAGTGATAATGGGTATCTTTCTTCCCATCAAAGGATTCACACAGGGGAGAAACCATATAAATGCCTGGAGTGTGGGAAAAGTTACAGTTATAATCGCAGTCTTACTATCCATCAAAGGATTCACACAGGGGAGAAACCTTATAAGTGCCTGGAGTGTGGGAAAAGTTTCAGTCGTAATTACAGTCTTACTTCCCATCAAAGGATTCACACAGGGGAGAAACCATTTACATGCCTGGAGTGTGGGAAAAGTTACAGTTATAATCGCAGTCTTACTATCCATCAAAGGATTCACACAGGGGAGAAACCTTATAAGTGCCTGGAGTGTGGGAAAAGTTTCAGTCGTAATAACAGCCTTAGTATCCATCAATGGATTCACACAGGGGAGAAACCATATAAATGTCTGGAGTGTGGGAAAAGCTTCAGTGAAAATTCAAAACTTTCTTCCCATCAAAGGATTCACACAGGGGAGAAACCATATAAATGTCTCGAGTGTGGGAAAAGCTTCAGTGAAAATTCAAAACTTTCTTCCCATCAAAGGATTCACACAGGGGAGAAACCATATGAATGCTTAGATTGTGGGAAAAGCTTCTCTCAGAGTGGAAAACTTTCTACCCATCGAAGAATTCACAGAGGGCAGGAACTATGTAAATGTGTGGAGTGTGGGAAAAGCTTCTGTAATGATGCAAGACTTTCTTCCCATCAAATGATCCATACAGGGGAGAAACCATATAAATGTCTGGAGTGTGGGAAAAACTTCAGGCGGAGAGATAGTCTTACTTCCCATCAAAGAATTCACATGGAGGAGAAACCATATAAATGCCTGGAGTGTGGGAAAAGGTTCAGTTCGAATAATGGTCTTACTTACCATCAAAGAGTTCACACAGGGGAGAAACCATATACCTGCCTGGAGTGTGGGAAAAGCTTAAGTAGTAATGTAAAACTTTCTTCCCATCAAAGGATTCACACAGGAGAGAAACCATATACATGCCTAGAGTGTGGGAAAAGCTTCCGTGACAGTGGACAACTTAGTACCCATCAAAGAATTCACACAGGAGGAACCATATAGATGTCGAGTGTCAAAAAAGCTTCCATCTTTGTAATCAGCTTACTTACCATTATACGATTTGCATAGGGGTAAAGCCATATAAATGTCAGTAGTGTGAGGAAAGCTTATTTCCACACACAGTGGGTAAAGCATATGAATGATCTTACTTATAGCTAGTACCCTGGTGACACCCACCAGTCACAGAGTAGTTTCTGGTGTCAGTCTACTGAGGGACAGAAAGGGTACAGCCAGTCCCCACCCACCGATGCCGCCACACCCCTTGACCCCCTCTCCCATTGGAGGAAAAACCCGAGCAACTGTGTAACCATAATAGGACTGTGATGTTAGCAACACTCCAGGGTACCCCACAGATGAGTCACAGAGGATTGTCACTGTCTACACAGAGCTTTGGATTCCCTGAGGATTACACCTTATCTCCAGACCACACAGACCTGTCCCCCTGGAACAAATAGCAGCTTCAGAGAGAAGACCCTAGGGTTTCACATCTCCACTGATCTCCTTTTCCTTCCCACACAGAGCCCACTCCAAGCTCAATTCCAAGATTTCTCAGAATTTCCGGAGTCAGAACTGGCAAGCCTGGATGAGTGTTTCAGTCATGGGCCCATCAGGCAGTGGTATGGCATATACTGGGGGGAACGGATGACAACACCCTCAACTGAGTCCTAAACACTTTAGGGAAGGGTGCCCATGTGTCAAAAGGGCACATAAAGCTGAACCGCTCGGGAGGGCAGGGATGGTAGCTCAAAGAAATAGCATACCTGTTCTAGCAATCCACCATTGAAATTCATAGTTCACAGATCTGTGCTGCGTAAAGGTACTAAAATTATGCACACAATTTTCTTCAGTAAAGCGAAACAAATTTCCTGCCGAAGATCATTATGCTTTCCCCCCGTAGACTATTCATAGATCCATGGTAAAAGTAAACGAGATACTCTAAAATCTTTCATTTTCCTGTCAAAAATGCCGTTTTTTTTACTTACAAGCCAGTTTGGTGTTGCCACGCTATATTTAGGAATGTACATAAAGATGTGAACAAAAGACCCATGGACGTATTTAAGAAAAGCTGGAAATTGTATCATGAATATGTGTCTTAAACTGCTTTTTAAATCTGTAAGATACGTTGCTGAGTAATATAATTAATCTTATCAATGTATCTGGTAGATGAAGACTAGAATCTAGGGAATTCAATTAAGTTCTTTGTCTTTTATTAACTGGAATATATAGTATTCAAGATGAATAAACAATAGTTAAAGTTGGTTATAATAGTATGCATTATCTAGAATACAAGAAGAATGTTTGAATAGACTAATAAGCAATTCACTAGTAAAAATAATAAAATGAAGTTATTTTTTTATTAATTGAAAGTAAGAGGAAGACAGAATGTAGTAAAAATGACACCCGGAATAGTGTTGTTTTGTTATATGTTAGAATAGGGAAGGTTATTGTTATGTACTGTATTATACATAGGAGCCCAGTGGCGCAGAATGGTAAGCTGCAGTACTGCAGTCCAAGCTCTGCTCACGACCTGAGTTTGATCCCGACAGTAGCCCGCTCACGGTTGACTCAGTCTTACATCCTTCCGAGGTCGTTATAATGAATACCCAGCTTGCTGGGGGTAAAGGGAAGATGACTGGGGAAGGCACTGGCAAACCACCCCATAAAAAAAGTATGCTTAGTAAATGTCGGGATGTGACGTCACCCCATGGGTCAGGAATGACCCGATGCTTGCACAGGGAACCTTTACCTTTTTTTTACTTTTTCCTGTATTGTAATGTTTGACATGTTTGTATGGTTTTGTTTTGGGTTGTAAGTAAATGGAAAATAAAAACATTTCATGAAAAAATATATTTAGGAATGTATAAGCATACATCCAGGGTGTGTAGGTACAATATTTTTTTCTGTTAAAAAAATCAAATGTAGCTATTAAATTAATCTAAGCAATTGCATATTACCCAAACTTCTATATTTCCTTATAATATACATACCAAACCGGGCTGGCATTACAGAGTGTGCTCCTCATTGTCAACCCAAAAGAGATAGTACTAAAAGGTGATCACAGCCTTCCTTAAATAGAGCCTGTATGATATAATCTGCTATGACTTTTCCTAATTAGAAGAGAGGCTAGAGAGAGAGAGAAAATGTGGGGCAAAGTGAGAGAAAGGCTACTATGCTCTTTAGCTGGAAAAGTTTTTTTTTAAAAAAACACCAATGCACCCATGAAATGCTGAGTTAATACCGAAAACCAAAAATCATTGCAGACAAAGCCAATCAATTTCCCCATTCAAACCCTTTGGTGCAAGAGTTCCCAGAGTGTAGATTCAAAATGTTTCCCTCCTCTTTAAAAGTCTCTGTGGTTGAGAAGTCGCAGCTGATACTTGTTCCACAACCCAGAAGCAAAGGTCTTCATTAGTGTGAGCACAGGTGGTGAAATGATAAACTCACCCTTTGGAGGGTGGACTCTGTGGCATTATACCCTGCTGAAGCCTCTTCTCTCCCCAAACCCTGCCCTCCTCAGACTCCACAGCCAAATCTCCAGGAGTTCCCCAAACCTAGCGACTTTTACTGGCAGAACCAAGCCTGGAATCTGTGGTTTCCTAGCAACAGCCACTGAGGGACTCTGGCTGTACCAAGCACATGTCTATTGCTGTGATAAGTTGTAAAGGGCTTTATAGCTCACTTTAGCAGATCTGTATTCTAGAGAGCAAGACCAGGACATCAGCATAGAATAATACAGGAACTGGATGACAGCACATGGACAGGGGTATCCTGCAGCCCCAGTACAAAATCATGGAGGTATAAATTAAAGAGATGGGGTGCAAGAACACAGCCCTGCCGTACTCCTGTGTGGACAGGGATTTGACTAGATAAGGAGCCCAAGTTGTTTCATTTGACATATAATGAGTTGCCAGAGTAGAGGTTCAGAATTAATCTCATAATTAATATCTGTTCCATAAACATGCCAGAGACAGATTCAAAGGCAGCTCTTAATAACTGCTGCTTACCAATGTCCAGGGGTGTCTAGCGAGTGTTTACGAATCAACTCTAACTTTAGGTCATCCCATTAAAATAGGCACAGTATAGCCCGACCCTTGGCTGTGGGAGATGTTTATTTGCTGCTGGGTAACACCTTTTCCTGAGATGCAGGGTTTGCATTTTGTGCGCTGAGTCCCTTGAAAGGCTCTCTAGGGTTACATTGAGAGAGCCAGGGGGAGTCAGTCCTAGAGAGGCAAATGGGGGGTGGGAGGTGGGTTTAATACTCTCGCCTGGCTGCAGACGCCTCGCATTTTCCCGGGCTTCTGCTTGAAGGGCTGGGAGGGAAGCTGGTGAGCAAATGGGGAATATGGGGCGGAGGAGGGGAAATAGGGGCTGGGGGCTGCAATGCAAGACCTGAAACTAAGAGAAAAGAGGGGAGGCGGAGCAGGGGGGGTGGAAAAGACCTCTCCCCCACACCTTCTCCCCGCCCCATCCTGCCCCAGGAGGAGCCTGGTGGCCCCTTTGTGCAGCGCCGCGTCCGGACCCAGCTGCGCCTTGGGAGGCTGGACGGGGCTGCAGGCTGCCTAGAGGCACGTCGGCGAAGGAGAGGGAGAGGGACGGATGGGGCAGAGCCGGGGGTGCTGCAGGGAGGTCTAAGGGGGCTGGGAAGAAGAGGGGCTTTGGGTGGGGAACCCGGACTGTGTCTCTTCTTGGGTCTGGGATGAGTCACCCAAGGCGCAGCAAGGGAGCGTCTTGGAGGAAACTTTCCACCTCCTTTTGGAGGAAACTTTCCAGCCATTTCTTGCTGCCCCCACCCCCAAATCATAGGGCTCTCTTTACAAATAGCATTGGGGGGGGGGTGCCTCTGGCCACAACCTGGGCCAAGAGGATCCCAGTTCCCTTCACCTCTGAATTTCAGAGTCTGCTGCTTGAATGGCTAGGAGGGATCTGGGAAGCGCAAAGGGGCTTTGGAGGGGGGAGATATTGGGGGGGGGGGGTTTGCAATACAATTCCCAAAGCAGAGAGAAGGGAGGGGTGGGCGAGAGAGAGAGTCCGCATTAGAGAGAGACGCTTTGTGCAGAGCCAAAGAAGAGCCGCCTGATAAAAATCTGATTAGAGGCAGGAATAGGAAAGGGACCTACTTTAGGATTTGGACAGGGGAGGGGGCAAGCCTGCGGAGAGGCAGAGGGGGTAGGAGTTTCTTCCAGATCTGGTCTATGGAAAACTTATATATATATATACACACATATACATGTATTGAGGTATACTATTTTTATTATGTAAAAGTTTTTTATTGTTGGTCTGGGACCGTATTAAACATTTCATTCAACTAATATATAAATACATAGCACTTAAAAATAATATATCAGATCTACAATGCCCAATTCTCTAATCACCGAAAAGTATCATGTAGAGAAGGGGGGGAGAAAACAAACTTTAAAAAGCAAATTAAACAAGGACCAATTTTTTTTTTTGCTTCATGGTAAGATGCCAGAGTTCTCTACAGCACCACCCATTCCCATCCACTTAATTATATAGGTGTATACGGACCAATTCCCATAATGACAGATTGAAAGAAATTAAAGGGAGGGGAGAAGTCACGGTAATATTTGTTTGAAGGCTAGAAAGTAAATAAAAATATTGGGGGGGGGACTTGGGGAGAGAGAGGAAGGAAGAGAAAAACATGATAGTTAAAACATAATATCAAAGATGCCCAGATGAAAACAATTTTTTTTAGCTCAACTCCAGGCTGAGTAGATTAATATAGAAGTGGACAATCTAATATTCTTTAAATGATCACAACTAGCTACTCATTTCTCTGTAATATCCATAAACTCTCCTCCATCACCACTTTTCAAAGAAATCTACTTTCTTCCCATCAGCTTTCTTCATGGTCAGCTTTCTTTCACACCCATACATAGTAATAAGGAATGCTAACCTGATCTTGGTTGCCAGCAACAGACTCTTACATTCATGGATATTTTCTAGCTCCTTCATGGCAGCCCTTCCCAGGTTCAGGCTCCTTCAGATTTCTTGGCTGTAGTCTCCTTTTTGGTTAACGATGAAGCCAATGAATAGAAAATCTTGGAACAATTTCCATTTCTTCATGGTCAATCTTAAAATTGGATAATTCCCCGACTGTCATTACTTTTGTCTTCTCAATGTTCCAGTGTAATCCTGCTTTGGCACTTTGTGTTTTAACCGTCTTCAGTAGTTGTTTCAAGTCTTCACTCTTTTCTGCCAGTAAAGTGGTATCATCTACATATCTCAAATTCTTAATGTTCCTTCCACCAATTTTCAATCCCCATTTATCTAAATCTAATCCATCTGTCCTTGTAATATGTTCTGCATATGGACTGAAGAGACAGAGAAGCAAAATGCATCCTTGTCTAATACCTTTGCCAATTGGAAACGATGCTGTTTCTCTATATTTTTCTCCTCCCCGCAGCTGCTGACTCCTGGTTTCCTCCTCTCATTCTTTCTCTTCCTCCTAGGCAGCAGAGAAAAGATACCCTTGATGCCTCCTCCTCTTTCTCCTGTTTCTGATGAAAGGAAAAGAAGCACTATGCAGCAAGCTCAGGTAAGGGAGGCGTGAAGTGTGGAAGAATCACTGGGGAGACATACAGTGGAGGGCAGGGATGCCTCCTTCTCGGTTGCAAGACTCAGAGCATCAGGCTTGTGGCCCTGTGTTCTGGCACAGCACAAAGTCAAGTCTGCCCACTGGGGAGGCAGGAAAGTGGCCCCCCCCAACTAGGATGGTGTGTGTACAGAAGCCCAGGCAGAGCCTATGGAACAGTATTGACCCATGAATATGGACATCTCTGGCCTCTTCCCCGCAAGGCTGCTAGCCCCCCTGGCTATGAAAATAGCCCCTCTGGGTCCAATATGGCCATGAGGGCTGGGAGTGTGTGTGTGTTGGGGGGCCAAATGTCCCCCCAGGACTCTTCTCTCCTTCTCTTTGTGGTAGGGTTGCCAACCTCCAGGTGGTACCTGGACAACTCCCACTATTACGGTTGATCTCCAGACAACCAAGATCAGTTTCCCTGGCGAAAATGGCTGCTTTGGAGAGAGGAATCTATGGCATTATAGCCTCTTGAGCTCTCTCTCCCCTCCTAAACCCCACCCTCCCCCGGATCCACCTCAAAAATCTCTAGGTATTTCCCAAGTCTCCCTATCTCTTCAATCTATATGCAGAACATATAATTAGGAAAGCTGGATTAGATTTAGATGAAGGTGGAGTGAAAATTGGAGGGAGGAACATTAATAGTTGAGATATGCTGATGACACTACATTATTGGCAGAAAATAGTGAAGATTTGAAACAACTACTGCTGAAAGTTAAAAGAGAAAGTGCCAAACCAGGACTACAGCTGAACATCAAGAAAACAAAAGTAATGACTACAGGAGAATTACACAGCTTTAAGGTTGACAATGAGGAAATTGAAATTGTTCAAGACTTTCTATTCGTTGGCTCCACCATCAACCAAAAGGGAGACTGCAGCCAAGAAATTAGAAGGAGATTGAGACTGGGAAAGGCAGCCATGAAGGAGCTAGAAAAGATTTTGGAGTGTAAGGATGTGACTCTGGCCACCAAGACTAGATTAATTCATGCCATCGTATTCCCTATTACTATGTATGGGTGTGAAAGCTGGACAGTGAAAAAAGCTGATAGGAAGAAAATAGATTCCTTTGAAATGTGGTGTTGGAGGAGAGTGTTACGGATTCCGTGGACTGCCAAAAAAACAAATCAGTGGGTTATAGATCAAATCAAGCCTGAACTGACCCTAGAAGCTAAAATGACTAAACTGAGGCTATCGTATTTTGGTCACGTCATGAGACGACAAAAGTCACTGGAAAAGATCGTCAAGATAGGAAAAGTTGAGGGCAGCAGGAAAAGATGAAGACCCAACAAGAGATGGATTGACTCAATAAAGGAAGCCACAGCCTTCAATTTGCAAGATCTGAGCAAGGCTGTCAAAGATAGGACATTTTGGAGGACTTTCATTCATAGGGTCGCCATGAGTCGGAAGCGACTTGACGGCACTTAACACACACACATTTCCCAAGTGGGAGTTGGCCACACTACTTTGTGCTCCTCTTCCAGTAGTAATTTCCTTTCTCTTGCTTCTTGGCTTTTCTTCCCATGGACCATTTTTCCAGTGATGTAAAGAAATGCTTCCTTTTTCTTCCTCCAGGGTGGGGTGTCCTTTAAAGAGGTGGCTGTGTATTTTACGAAGAGGGAGTGGATCTTGCTGCACCCAGCCCAAAGAGCCCTGTACAAGGAAGTCATGCTGGAGAATTTTGGGAATGTGGCCTCTCTGGGTGAGGATCCTTTTCTCCTGGGCTGTCTCCCTCTTGCTGGGAGGAAGTCCCTTAAGAGGAAGGACGTGGTCAGGCAGTCCTGGCCTGGGCCTAATGGCTGATCTGTGCCACCCTCCATGATCCTTCCTCTGATGTGGGAGGGGTTCTGGGCTTGCAGAGAGGGGGCCCCTGCCTGGCAGTCCTGTGTCTGGACCACATGAGAGGGTGTCAGAAGAAGCGCCAAGTGATGCTTTGCCTGGAGATGGAGCAGTGTAAGGACGGGCTTCCCTCCCATCTGGGCCTTACCTTGCCTGGGCTGAGAGGTGGTTGTGGAGTGAACTCTGCTGGCTCCTCTGCCACTTTACCTAGTTCCCAGCTGGCATTTCAAGAACAGCTGGCCATACAGTAGGCACAGAACTGCCAGTGCCAGATGGGTTGTTGTTGACCCTGTAATGTACTCGACCGTAGTTATCTGGCCAGTCAACAACCTTATTAGTTGTGTGTTTTGGAAAGGACAGTTGATCTCACTGGGAATTGTTGAACATATATGTGCTCACAGAAGAGTTATAATTTTGTTTTTTGTTTTTTTTATAAAAAAGGACCTGAGATGGCTAAACCTGACCTCATAACCTGGCTGGAAGAGGAGGAAGAGCCTTTTCTCCTGTTCTCTGAAGAAGAAAAGGGATTGTCAGGTAGTTGTTCAGACCTGTCGTGGGACTGCATGAGCGGGCGCATTTCCACAGTTGCTTCTCCTCCAAAGAGGATGAACGCGTTGTGAAAGCTGAAATAATGCTTTTGGATCTTTGTGAAAATTGGCGACTTCCTTCTTCCAAGTCAGATTGTGTCTTCCAAGTATGATCCACTCTAGGAGGCAGAGGCTTTCAGAGGGAGGGCTGTTTGCCAACACTGTTTCTCCCAAGTTCCCTTTGACTAGAGATACCAGGCCTCCATCTTGGGATGCGGTCGATGGAAAGCAAAGCTCTTTTTTTTTACTGTAGAGAAGTGACCCAAAAGAACCCCAGACAGCTCTCACCTGAATTAATTTGCCGCCTCAGCACACAGCAGTGTTGTAAGCCATTCTGGAGGGTCGGGTGCATACAATATGCCCATATAAAATCTAGCACCTTGCAGAGGGAATCCAGACTTTCTCAGCATATTTTCCACCCTAGCCAGGATTTGTATGTTCCAATTAACAGTTGATTACCTGTTGTCTGGAGCAGCCAGTCGGGACTCTGATTAAGTACTCCAACAAATGTTTGGGAGGGGATTTGGCGGGGGGTGGGGGCTTCGACTGCAGATCCTTCAGTAGAGCTTAGCGGGGCATAATGCCACAGCGTTCACCCTCCAAAGAAGCCTCCACCCGGCCAAGGGAACCGACCTTCGAAACCTAGAGAACAATTGTAAGTATAGGAGATCTCCAGGCACTATTGGGATGTTGACAACCTCTGCTCAACAGAAAATGTGCATACTAGAAAAGATTTTCCCGCCCTTTCTCTCCCTCACAGGCAACAGTGGAAAGACATCCTTGATGCCTTTTCTGCCATCTCCTCCTTGTGGTGAAGGGAAAAGTGGCACCATGAAGCTAGCTCAGGTACATGGGAAAGGCGGGGTCCACTGGGGAGGTGTGTGGAGGATGGCAGTGAGGCTTCCTTCTGTGTTGCAAGGCTCAGAGGATCGAGTTCCTTTCCCTTGGTTCTGGCACTGGAAGATTTGGGGCTTCCCCTGGGGAGCTAAGAAAATGGTCACCCCCTGCCTAGGATGGCATGTGCGGAGAAGATCAAGCAGAGCCCCTGAAAGAATCATGGAGCATGAATATCTCACAGAAAACTATATTGTCCTTCACCATATGGCTATTTCTGGTCTCTTCCCCACAAGGCTGCTAGCCCCCTATGCCTGAGGACAGCCCTTCTGGCCCCAAAATACCCCCAAGGTGGGCTGTGAGGGAGGGGCAAATGTCCCTATGAAAAATTATCTGATTCGTAGTCACTCTAGGAAGCTGCAACGAACTCAGCTCTCGAAGAAGTGAACTGAGCCACACAACCACCTCAGGGCAAACTCTCTGAAAGAGATTTATTTCATTGTCCTGCTGACTCCTTTTGTCCTAACTGAGCAGCCACCCCTGCTTGGTTGGCTCAGCTTGAATGTATAGAAATGCACCCTTTCCTCATGGCCTGATGCCTTGGGAAGATAGTAGGTGCGTATTTTACATTTTGTGCCCTTCAGCTGTGTGCTTTAACAAATTATCAAGGATGTCATGCAGGAGAATTTTGGGAATGTGGCTGTTAACGACAGGACTTTTGGGAGGTCATTAATTCATAGGGTCGCCATGAGTTGGAAGCGACTTGAGATGGCACTTGACACACACACAGCACACACAGCTTTGTGCACCTGAGGCAATTATACCAGTATTGTTTCAAAGTGTGTTATTTCTGTCTTTACATTAAAATGCTCTCAGTCTCTGAGCACACTTTCAGACTTTACGGCAGGGGTGGGGAACAATTTTTCCGCCAAGGGACATTTGGATATTTATAACAAATTAGCCGACCAATCCCCAAGCAGGCAGCTGCCCCAGATGACCTCTCTGCACAGGCAAGCAAGCAGACATCCAACCGTTGGCACAATCGCCCACCTGGTGGCACAGGATGGTGTTTTGCACCAGGAGTTGCTCCTGCTCCGCATGGTTGGGGGCGGATTCTACAGCCGGCTCCTGCTACCTCCGCCTGCAGGGATGAAATGAGGACACACTGGCTAAGAACTGCCCCCCCCCCCGCACACATTCTGGCCTTGTTCCTTTAACCCTTCCATTATCACCACTTCCGCCACCAGCTCTATTGTAGTACAGAGGGAATATATTTCTCCACGGCCTGGGTGGGAAAGGGTTAACACAGTTTCTTGGGCAGTCCTAGCAGCTTCATAGCTAACGACTCTTCTGCAAGGGGGGAAAAGGTTCCCTTTCTCAGCAAAGCAAACTCACAACCACCTTGAATAGAGGCTATTCCTGTCCGCGGGAGGGGACAGATCGCCAGTCATAGATCTTTCTGCGCTAGAGATCTGCCAGGACCCACGAAGGGCCGGACCAAATGATTTCGCGGGCCTTCAAGAGCCCCCGGGCCTGACTTTCCCCACCCCTGCTTAACGGTGTTAACTCACTCACAGAGCTGTCTCAGCCTTTTCTCATTCTGCTCAGGCCCCAACTGAGGAGAAACCAAAAGTGGGTGTTAGACTTGCCTCTTTCCTGGCCTCTCCCAGGAACTCCAACATAACTGTTTTCCCCCATATTGCTGCTTTTGTTATGGTTCTGATCAAACTACATAAGAATACAGAGATTAACATGGATACATATTATTAAAATCATGAACATGTGACATCCCCGTGGGGCTCTTCTGTCTTTCCCTTTCTTCTGGTCTTCCACTAAAAATGTATTATCTCTGTTTTTTGCTTTTCCCCTCTGGGCCAACTTTCCAATGATGTAAAGAAATGCTTCCTCCTCCTTCTTGCAGGGCGGGGTATCCTTTGAGGAGGTGGCTGTGTATTTCACCCAGGGGGAGTGGGCCTTGCTGCACCCAGCCCAAAGAGTTCTGTACAAGGAAGTCATGCTGGAGAATTTTGGGAACGTGGCGTCTCTGGGTGAGGATCTTTTCCCCCTGGGCTGTCTCCTTGCTGCAGGGAGTGACTGTAACCCTGACCACATGAGAGGGCATCAGAAGCAGTGCCAAGGGATGCCTGGTCTGGAGAAGGTGGGGTGGTGTAAGGAGGGGCTCCCCTCCAGTCTGGGTGTTGCCTCACCAGGACTGAGGTGTGGCTGTGGAGGGAACTTTGCTAGCTTCTCTGCCACTTGCTTAGTTCTCAGCTGGCATTTCAATCAGACCTGAGCACAGAGCAGGGAAACAACTTGCAGTACCAGATGGATGATTCTTGGCCCTGTACTGTACTCCACCCCTCTTAGTTACCTATATTTTTGAAGGGACAGAATTAATCTGGTTTGGAATGACTGAATCTATGTGCACAAAGCACACCTAATTGTGTGCTTTTTTCTGATAAAAAGGAACCAAGATGGTCAAACCTGGCCTGATATCCCAGCTGGAAGAGGAGGAAGAGCTGTTTCTCCTGAGCTCTGATGAAGAGGAGGGACTGGCAGGTAGCTGCTTAGATATCTGTCCTGGGACTGGGTGTTGCCTGTGCTTCCTTCCAAGGGTGGGTGGATTTCTGTGGCCTTATTTATCCGCACAGAGTTTCTCCTCCAAAGACCTTGGATGAACTGTGAAGGCTGAAATGATGCCTGTAGGCGTTGAATCTATGAAAATCGGCGACTTCTTCTCCATTCTCAGATCACTTATGCACAGTCAAGCCAAGTATTGTCTTCTGTGAGAGGCACTCTCTGGCAAGGGTGTTTGACAGCCCTGTTTCTCCTGAGCTCCCTTTAGCTGGACAGGACAGGCCTTCACGCAGAGACACTGTGCCTGCAAAATAAAGGATGTGCTTCAGCACAGAGACACAATCCAAAGCAACCCCAGACAGCTGTCCAATGAACTCACTTTACCTCCCCACTCCAGCCCAGAGCAGTGTTGCTTGTGATTGGGAAGGGTCCGGGGTAAACTGTATACTAATCCTGGCTTTCCCAGCATATTTTAAACCCTATCCAGAATTTGTCTCTTCTGATTAACAGCCAAGGGCCTTTTGTGCAAAAAACCAACAGTTGAACACCATGGACCAAAAGATCTGAGCATAGGAAAATAAAATATGTAAAACTGCATCTCATCTCCTCACTCTTATCTTACCTCTGTGATGTGTAAAGAGTGAGACAAATTTGATTTATTAGATCCAGGTTTGTTAATCAGATTAAAATCATCCCAGTTACTTGTTTCAGGTAGCCGGTCATACTTCATCCAGTCAAGTACCGATGTTTCTCTGCTGGTTGATGGTTGCTTCTGACTGCTTTGTCATAACATTGCTACCCCAGACATCCCCCCCAAAAAAACAAGAATGGCTGCCCCCCTTGTTAAAGCCTGTATGTCTCCTTCCTATAACTCCCAAGGCAGGAAATGCCTGCGATTTCTTAAGCAATTAGGCCAGAATACAAATTCTCCCTTGTCTCTCAGCTAATCACAGTACCTGTGAAAGGCTGTTCATATAATCACCACAGGCCACAGATTAGTTAATACCATCTAGTCTGTCATGGGCCAGCCTGCTGAGGCTTCCTCAGACGAAGAGGACCTTTACGCAGTAGAAGAGAGGAACAGCAGCAAGCTAATCAGACACAGATGGTGGAATGTCCCCCATGTCTACAACCACCCAGGACTCACCTGAGTTCAACAGTAGCACCGCCAAAGGTGCAGAACATTCCTACTTGAGCATAGAAGGAGTGCTAGGTTACAAGCACTATGAAGAGCACTACTGGCTGACAGCGATGAGAATAATGAGCTCTCTCCAGCAGAGTGCTGAGTCAGAGGAACCAGCAACAGCTGTTTCTTCTTAGGCTTATTTAAGTAGGTGCTTGCATCCAGGCTGATGTGGGAACAACTTGTTACTACTACCCTGTGTTCTCTTGGTCCTCTGATCATTCCAGCAACTCTTGTGGCCTTGACCTTGGAACAGACTTTGACTTGACATTTGAACTTCCCTTTTGATACTGACACTTTGGATCCAGACCTAGAGTAGCCCAATATTGACCCTCAGACTGCTATCTGATTACACTACCTGTTTCTGGCCCTCAGATCTGCTGGCATTCATGACTTTGTTCATCTCAGGACCAGACTCCCTACCAAGACACTGAAAGCGTTTCCAGATACCAAGCCTTTGGATTTGGTTCATGATGCTAATTTGGTTCCTGATGTAAGTTCAGGCTACTTTTTTTGCGCTGTGCTCATGCAAAATATGGCAAAAAGAAGGAAAATGAGGGACTAACACTGCTCATACTGGTCTTAAGTTACGAGAGCATAATGAGGGATTGACTTCTTTGCTAGCTCTTTCCCGCACCTTTCCTTTTACAAGCGGGTTTACTCTCTGCTGCCCCATCTGCCTTGAATTAGAATTTCAGTCTGTAACCTGGCAACTAGACTTGGCAAAAGAATCAGCGGATGCAGGGGCATCCTGTCCATTAGGTGGCCTTAAGTGATTACCTAAGGCACCAGTGGTGGAGGGGTGCCAGTCAGCTCTCTTGCACTCCCAACCGCTGCTCTGCCACCCCTCCCCTACCGAACCACCCTTCATTCCGTTTTCTGTGATGTTAAGAATGAACTTCATACTTTGTTTCTTGTTCTCATTAGACTACCTCCTTCTCCATCTGCTCCTCTCTTCAGACCCTCTGTGCCAAATCCATGTGTGTTAAAGCATGAGTGGCTGTCCCTCTCTTAAAGAGTGCCCTTGTTCTCCCCACAACTTCTCCAAAACTCACCCCCTGTAAATTTACCCAGATAAGAAAAGGAATTGAGGTGGTGAGTGGGAGAACTGTCTACAAACTCAGTTCTTGTACAAACCGTTTGAGCTAAACTCCTGAGCATTAAGCAGAGTACAAACACAGCTTTTACAAAGCAAAAATACATAGATATTTGTGGATAGTTTCACAGGGTAGCCATGTTTGTCTGCAATGGAACAGCTAGACTTCAGTCCAGCACCACCTTAGAGACTAAATTTTGAGATGTATGCTTTTGAGGGTCAGGGCTCCCTTTGTCAGATACAGGTGTCTTCCAATCCCTCAGACAGAGGTTCTCACCTGCTAGATCTACAACAAATATTTTTGGGATTCCAGTACCCTCCTGATGTAAGGAAACAGATCAGCAAAGCCAGAATGATATCAAGGGATAAACTGCTACAAGATAGGCCTAAACGAAACAACAACAGAACACCACTGGTAGTCACATACAGCTCTCAGTTGAAGGCAGCTTGTAAGGAAAGTTGAAGCAAGTAAGGAAAGTTGAAGGCAGCAGGAAAAGAGGAAGACCCAACAAGAGATGGATAGACTCTATAAAGGAAGCCACGGCCCTCAATTCGCAAGATCTGAGCAAGGCTGTCAAAGACAGGACATTTTGGAGGACATTGATTCATAGGGTCGCCATTAGTCGGAAATGACTTGACGACACTTAACACACATACACACACAAACACACACAGTCCTCCAAAATGTCCTATCTTTGACAGCCTGGCTCAGATCTTGCAAATTGAGGGCCGTGGCTTCCTTTATAGAATCATTCCATCTCTTGTTGGGTCTTCCCCTTTTCCTGCTGCCTTCAACTTTACCTAGCATGATTGTCTTTTCCAGTGACTCTTGTCTTCTCATAATATGTCCTAAATACGACAGCCTCAGTTTAGTCATTTTGGCTTCCAGGGTCAGTTCAGGCTTGATTTGATCTAAAACCCACTGTCCAGGATATCCGTAACACTCTCCTCCAACACCACATTTCAAAGTAATGTACTTTCTTGCTATCAACTTTCTTCATTGTCCAGCTCTCACACCCATATATAGTAACAAGGAATACGATGGCATGAATTAATCTGAACTTGGTTACCATTGACACATCCTTACACTTCAGAATCTTTTCTAGCTCCTTCCCAGTCTCAATCTCCTTCTGATTTCTTGGCTGCACTCTCCCTTTTGGTTGATGATGGAACCAAGGAATAGAAAGTCTTCAACAATTTCAGTTTCCTCATCGTCAACCTTAAAGTTGTGTAATTCTTCTGTATTCATTACTTTTGTCTTCTTGATGTTCAGCTGCAGTCCTGCTTTGGCACTTTCTCTTTTAACTTCCAGCAGTAGTCGTTTCAAGTCTTCGCTATTTTCTGCCAGTAATGTAGTATCATCAGCATACCTCAAATTGTTAATGTTCCTCTCCACAATTTTCACTCCACCTTCCTCTAAATCTAATCCAGCTTTCCTAATGATATGTTCTGCTTACAGATAGAAGAGGTAGGGGGATAAAATACATCCTTGTCTAACACCTTTGCCAATTAGAAACCATTCTGTTTCTCCATATTCTGTCCTAACCGTGGCCTCTTGTCCAGAATACAGGTTGCGCATCAAAACGATCAGATGTGGTGGCACTCCCATTTCCTTTAAAACCAGCCACAGCTTTTCATGATCCACACAGTCAAAAGCTTTGCTGTAATTTATGAAACACAAGCTGATTTTCTTCTGAAATTCTCTCGTATGCTCCACTGATCTCTAGTGCCTCTTCCTCTTCTGAATCCAGCTTGAACATCAGGCATTTCTCGTTCCATATATGGTAACAGTCTTTGTTGTAAAGTGGGGTATAAATCTAATGAAATAAAATTTAAAAAATCACTGGATCTAACAATACCAGCCATATCATCTCAGGTTCATTCACTTGTTCCTCTTTCAGTGTTATATATATGTCAACAAAAGTCCGCAATGCCCTTCCGCTCTGTGCAAACAGACAAACAGGTCAGTTCCTATGCAAAAGAATAAAAGGACATATATCTGACATTAAAAACGACCACTTGAAAGCCAGTGGCAGATTATATTAATCTTCCAGATCATTCATTTGCTTACCTGAGAGTTGCAGTCCTTATCCAATAACTACCACTTGAAAGCCAGTGGCAGATTATATTAATCTTCCAGATCATTCATTTGCTGACCTGAGAGTCGCAGTCCTAATCCAAAGCAGCTTCAAGGAAATATTACAATGTAACATTGATGACTTTAATATTCTTGTCGCACTACAAATGCTAATTTCCTGCTAAATGCTAATTTTCTAAGCATTTCTATTATGCTGTAATCTATCTTCTTACAAGGTGCACTGTACCTCTTCATCCTGAGTTTTTTCTTTGCAGCACCCTTCCCACTTTCTGACTAGGATATAAGGACACATACTTACCTGGCAGGGGAGACACCTTGATCACGAAGGAGGTTTTCCCAGGGTGAGGCTCATCCCTTGCACTGCGGGTGGGCTGACCCCTGCAATTTTCCCAAATGCGGGAAACTCGACTGATATAAGGACTCAGAGATCTCCATTCTGACTCGTATATGATGAAATCACTTCAGATCACGTGAAGCAATGGTATCGCTTTACTCTGCTCTGGTTAGACCTCACCTAGAGTATTGTGTTCAGTTTTGGGCACCACAATTTCAGAAAGATGTAGACACGCTGGAACGTGTCCAGAGGAGAGCCGCAAAGATGGTGAGGGGTCTAGAGACCAAGTCCTGTGAGGAAAGGTTGAAGGAGCTGGGTATGTTTAACCTGAAGAGGAGAAGACTGAGAGAGGACATAATAACCATCTTCAAGTACTTGAAGGGCTGTCATATAGAGGAGGGTGTCAAGTTGTTTTCTGTTGCCCCAGATGGTCGGACCAGAATGAATGGGTTGAAAATAAAAGAGTTTCCATCTAGACATTAGGAAGAAATTTCTAACAGAGCGGTTCCTCAGTGGAACAGGTTTCCTCTTGAGGTGGTAAACTGTCAGACTTCAGTACCTCTATGATTCTTTAATAGGGAACTTCACTCCAGACGTAGCAGCGAGTTGAAAGTTTTATTAAGAAAGCAATAGGTTCAGAAGGTCCATACAAACATAAGGCCTGGATACAGATGTGGGGGAACACCGGACATATTTATAGGGACATACAATAGAATTGATTACATTAGGAACAGAACACAAAAGGACATGGTGTAGCAGAGCTGTCTTGAACGGATCAGATACAATGTAACAGTAAGAACAGTGATCTCCGGTGATCTCCCATTAAGAAACCTACATGTGAAATTGATGCGTAAATGGCTGGGCGATCTCCCAGGCTCTCAGGCATTGTTCCTCGGTCCCTGATATCAAAGCAGTGAATCTCAGGGCGATTCCCCATAGAAACGCAGATGCCGGGCGTGTGATGGCTTAGAAGTGTGTGGGGGGGGAACGGAACTGGTCTGGACTCCATTTTTTTGTAGTGAGGAGCCATCTTGTTAGAACCGGGGCCCGACTGGATGCCCTCACTGACATAAGCTCTCCTTCCCTAGAGGTTTTTAAGCAGAGACTGGATGGCCATCTGTCAGCAATGCTGATTCTATGACCTTAGACAGTTCATAAGAAGGAGGGCATCTTGGCCATCCTCTGTGCATGGAGCAGGGGTCATTGGGTGTATGTGTGGGGGGCGGTAGTTGTGAATTTCCTGCATTGTGCAGGGGGTTGGAATAGATGACCCTGGTCGTCCCTTCCAACTCTATGATTCTATGAAAGGAGCCTTCACTCTTGAAAGCTTCTAGCCAGAAACTCTTGTTGGTTTCTAAGGTGCTACTGGATTTGGAATTAGATATTTGTGGAAACTGTCATATCATGACACCAGGTTCCCATTTCTTTCAGCAGGAGATGTTTGGGAGTCAGCGAGCAAAGGAAAAGATCACCCCTTGAGGGAGAAAGCTGATATGTATTCAGACATGAAAGAGAAGGTTGAACATTATGATGCTCTGAGGAAGAAGGAGGGAAAACATTCACATAAAGGGAGGAATAATTCCAGTCTTTTACAGGGCGACCACTCTCTACAGGAAAAAATACACCAAGGAGGCAAGAGGAGTGATTGCATTGCAAGGACAGGAAATTTTACTGAAAAATCAGTTATTAAAATTCAACAAAACACCTGTACCAGAAAAAAAGTATATAAATGCCTGGAGTGTGGGAAAAGCTTCCGACTGAGTGGAAAACTTGCCATCCATCAACTAATTCATACTGGGGAGAAACCATACACATGCCTGGAGTGTGGGAAGAGCTTCAGGAGGAGTGGAAACCTAATTCGCCATCAAAGAATTCATACAGGGGAGAAACCATATAAATGCATGGAGTGCGAGAAGAGCTTCGGAAGGAGTGGACACCTAATTTCCCATCAAAGAATTCACACAGGGGAGAAACCATATAAATGCATGGAGTGCGGGAAGAGCTTCGGAAGGAGTGGACACCTAATTTCCCATCAAAGAATTCACACAAGGGAAGAACCATATAAATGCCTAGAGTGTGGGAAAAGCTTCAGTAGGAGTGGAGACCTTACTTCCCATCAAATAATTCACAGTGGAGGGAAACCATATACATGCCTGGAGTGTGGGAAAAGCTTTAGGAAGAGTGGATACCTAACTGTCCATCAAAGGATTCACTCAGGGGAGAAACCATATAAATGCATGGAGTGCGGGAAAAGCTACAGGGAGAGTGGATACCTAAATGTGCATCAAAGGATTCACTCAGGGGAGAAACCATATAAATGCATGGAGTGTGGGAAAAGCTACAGGGAGAGTGGATACCTAAATGTCCATCAAAGAATTCACACAGGGGAGAAACCATATTCATGCCTGGAGTGTGGGAAAAGTTTCAGTCGTAATGGCACTCTTAGTAGACATCAAAGAATTCACACAGAGAAACCACATAAATGTCTGGAGTGTGGGAAAAGCTTCTGTAATAATGCAAAACTTTCTTCCCATCAAAGGATTCACACAGGGGAGAAACCATATCAATGCCCGGAGTGTGGGAAAAGCTTCAGAAATAATCGCAGACTTACTGTCCATCATAAAATTCACACAGGGGAGAAACCATATCAATGTCTGGAGTGTGGGAAAAGCTTCAGTAATAATGCAAAACTTTCTTCCCATCAAAGGATTCACACGGGGGAGAAACCATATCAATGCCTGGAATGTGGGAAAAGCTTCAGAAATAATTGCAGACTTACTGTCCATCATAAAATTCACACAGGGGAGAAACCATATCAATGTCTGGAGTGTGGGAAAAGCTTCAGTAATAATGCAAAACTTTCTTCCCATCAAAGGATTCACACAGGGGAGAAACCATATCAATGCCTGGAGTGTGGGAAAAGCTTCAGTTGGAATGACAGTCTTTCTTCCCATCAAAGGATTCACACAGGGGAGAAACCATATCAATGCCTGGAGTGTGGGAAAAGCTTCAGTCATAATAAGAGTCTTACTTTCCATCAAAGGATTCACACAGGGGAGAAACCATATCCATGCCTGGAGTGTGGGAAAAGCTTCAGAGATAATGGGAGTCTTACTTACCATCAAAGAGTTCACACAGGGGAGAAACCTTATAAGTGCCTGCAGTGTGGGAAAAGTTTCAGTCGTAATAGCACTCTTACTAACCATCAAAGAATTCACACAGAGAAACCACATAAATGTCTGGAGTGTGGGAAAAGCTTCAGTAATAATGCAAAACTTTCTTCCCATCAAAGGATTCACACCGGGGAGAAACCATATGAATGCCTGGAGTGTGGGGAAAGCTTCAGTCGGAATTACATTCTTACTTCCCATCAAAGAATTCACACAGGGGAGAAACCTTATAAGTGCCTGGAGTGTGGGAAACGTTTCATTTGTAATGGCCATCTTACTAGACATCAAAGAATTCACACAGGGCAGGACCTATGTAAATGTGTGGAGTGTGGGAAAAGCTTCTGTAATGATGCAAAACTTTATTCCCATCAAATGATCCATACAGGGGAGAAACCATATAAATGTCTGGAGTGTGGGAAAAACTTCAGGCGGAGAGATAGTCTTACTTCCCATCAAAGAATTCACATGGAGGAGAAACCATATAAATGCCTGGAGTGTGGAAAAAGGTTCAGTTCGAATACTGGTCTTACTTACCATCAAAGAGTTCACACAGGGGAGAAACCATATTCCTGCCCGGAGTGTGGGAAAAGCTTCCGTGACAGTGGAAAACTTAGTACCCATCAAAGAATTCACACAGGAGGAACCATATAAATGCCGAGTGTCGGAAAACTTCCGTCTCCATAATCAGCTTACTTACCATCATACGATTGGCATAGGGGGAAAACCATATATATGTCAGTAGTGTGAGGAAAGCTTATTTTCACACACAGTGGGTAAAGCATATGAATGATCATACTTACAGCTAGTACCCTGGTGACACCCACCAGTCACAGAGTGGTTTCTGATGTCAGTCCACTGAGGGACAGAAAGGGTACACCCAGTCCCCACCCACCGATGCCGCCACACCCCTTGACCCCCTCTCCCATTGGGAGGAAAAACCGAGCAACTGTGTAACCATAATAGGACTGTGATGTGAGCAACACTCCAGGGTACCCCACAGATGAGTCACAGAGGATTGTCACTGTCTACATGGAGTTTTGGATTCACGGAGAATTACACCTGATCACACAGTCCCGTCCCCCTGGAACAAATAGCAGCTTCAGAGAGAAGACCCTAGGGTTTCACATCTCCACTGATCTCCGTTTCCTTCCCACACATGGCCCACTCCAAGCTCAATTCCAAGATTTCTCAAAATTTCCGGAGTCAGAACCGGCAAGCCTGGATAAGTGTTTCAGTCATGGGCCCATCAGGCAGTGGTGTGGCATATACTGGGGGGAACAGATGACAACACCCTCAACTGAGTCCTAAACACACCTCCCCCCATACTCCTTTAGGGAAGGGTGCCCATGTGTCAAAAGGGCACATAAAGCTGAACTGCTCGGGAGGCCAGGGATGGTAGCTCAAAGAAATAGCACACCTGTTCTAATAATCCACCTTTGAAATTCACAATTCACAGATCTGTGCTGCCTAACGGTACTAAAATTATACACACAATTTTCTTCAGTAAAGCGAAACAAATTTCCTGCCGAAGATCATTATGCTTTCCCCCCCTTAGACTATTCAAAAATCCATGGTAAAAGTAAACGAGATACTCTAAAATCTTTCATTTTCCTGTCAAAAATGCCGGTTTTTTACTTACAATCCAGTTTGGTGTTGCCACGCTATATTTAGGAATGTACATAATGATGTGAACAAAAGACCCATGGACGTATTTAAGAAAAGCTGGAAATTGTATAATGAATATGTGTCTTAAACTGCTTTTTAAATCTGTAAGATAAGTTGCTGAGTAATATAATTAATCTTATCAATGTATCTGGTAGATGAAGACTAGAATCTAGGGAATTCAATTAAGTTCTTTGTCTTTTATTAACTGGAATATATAGTATTCAAGATGAATAAACAATAGTTAAAGTTGGTTATAATAGTATGCATTATCTAGAATACAAAAAGAATGTTTGAATAGACTAATAAGCAATTCACTAGTAAAAATAATAAAATGAAGTTAATTTTTTATTAATTGAAAGTAAGAGGAAGATAGAATGTAGTAAAATGGTATTTGTTCACCCGGAATAGTGTTGTTTTGTTATATGTTAGAATAGGGAAGTTTATTGTTGTGTACTGTATTGTACATAGGAGCCCCGTAGCGCAGAATGGTAAGCTGCAGTACTGCAGTCCAAGCTCTGCTCACGACCTGAGTTCTATCCTGACGGAAGTCAGTTTCTGTTAGCCGGCTCAAGGTTGACACAGCCTTCCATCCTTCCGAGGTCAGTAAAATGAGTACCCGGCTTGCTGGGGGTAAAGGGAAGATGACTTGGGAAGGCACTGGCAAACCACCCCATAAAAAAATTCTGCCTACTAAATGTCGGGATGTGACGTCACCCCATGGGTCAGGAATGACCCAGCGCTTGTACAGGGGACCTTTACCTTTTTTTTTTTTTTTACTTTTTCCTGTATTGTCATGTTTGACATGTTTGTATGGTTTTGTTTTGAGTTGTAAGTAAATGGAAAATAAACACATTTCATGAAAAAATATATTTAGGAATGTATAAGGAATGTCACGGTTCGGGCCGTTAAGTGCCTACACTCTTAGAAAGGACCCCTTCCTGAGAAGGGATATGTTATCTTATTCAGCGAGACACTACTAGACCGGAATCAACGGTTCCTAGAAACTTGTTATTGCTCCTAGAACGTCTCTTGAACACGCCAATAAATTTATAATAATGGACAAGAGTAGAAGTATATAAGAAACACATTTATTTACGTTATATAATATATGCTTTTTAGTTGCAAAGCCATAAAATATCATATAAGGATAGACATCATTAGTCTTAAACATGTTCATGTAGCAAGTAATCATTCACATTCTCTATGCCTCCATAAAGGAGTATCTTAGTCAGAATATACTCATAAAGTATCCTTAGTGCAATGCACTTTCATTCAGAATATAAGGTTACAGAAATCCTGTCAAAATATGGTTAATTCTTTGGAGAAAGATTTGGTTAGAAACATCCTAACTTAAATCATTCAAAACATCATAACATTTCTGTACAGAAGACACCCTATACCTTGCTGTAGTCAAAAAGGGCAAGAGTCCAGTAGCACCTTAAAGACTAACAAAAATATTTTCTGGTAGGGTATGAGCTTTCGTGAGCCACAGCTCATACCCTACCAGAAAATATTTTTGTTAGTCTTTAAGATGCTACTGGACTCTTGCCCTTTTTGACTACTGAAGACAGACTAACACGGCTACCCACTGTGATATACCTTGCTGTGTCATCTGTGTCATCTGGAGTCCTCTAAGAATCTAAGCTCTATGAGAACATATGAAGTTATCCCAGAGTATCTGTATTTGCTAAGTCTTGAATCCTTTAAAGACTAATATTAATGTTCTTAACTGATCATCTTTAAGATCAGGCATTGTGTATGTACATGCTATGCACGCTCTTTCTAGTTTTAGACAGCAATGCTGAATATATAATATATGAATATATAAATACTATGTGTTAGCTTAAAGCTGTTTACAGTCTTTTTGACTGTGCCAATCTGTGTATGCACTGTACAATGTATCAACATTGTGCATATCTCACAGAGTACAGAGAGTCTCCTTTCCCTTCAGGAACATCTCTGGTCTCTTGCTCTGAGGAGGTTCAGAAGTCCCTGTGTTAAGTAGAGGACATTCTGACACAATCTCAGAGGTCTAGCTATTAGCTCTGTGCTCAGGATGCTCTTTAGCATTGGTAAGCCAAATAGGTTTAGTTGGTAAGAATCCATAAATCCAATGGACTCTCAGTGTTCCAATATATGGAAAGATCACTGCACTTAGATTCCCATTCAAAGAATAGGAATTCTAAGGGTCTCCATTCCCTTCTAGGAATAGAGCAGTCCCACAAGAAGACTGTAAGTAAGATATGTTGAAATGTCCAGATCTTGATACTTCAAGATACCTCAGAGAACTGCCGTCCACGCAAGGATCAGAGTTTCAATGTTTTACATCTCAAGCCTTTTTGAGATGGAGACATGTTACTTCAGACAGCTGCAGTCTGCCAGCTATAACACTCTGAAGTACTGGCTGTACTTATAGCTATATTTATACTGTTTCCAGACTCATTAAGAGTGAAAAAGGCTCCTTTATCCCCTCTTTCTTATCCATCGAGAGGGATGCCTTTATTCCCTCTTATCAGATGTCAGGAGCAGTGCAGCAATGGTTTGGTGAGCAGCTGCTCCCGTCTTGTGTCCTTATATGGACTTCCTTCCCTTTCAGTCCACTTTACTTAAAATATAAACACTCATTTCTGAGTTATATGATTATGGTATATACATTATTTGTACACCATCCTCTTCGTTAGGACAATATGCATTAAATGAGACTACTTAGAAATCTGTAGCACAACATTTAACTATATAACTCATAAAACACAATTATGGTTTACATTGTCATTTGCAAAGTGACATTGTTTACATTTGGTCAGCTGTATAGCCTTGAGCGAGATTACAGAAGAGCAAGAAAGCATTACTCATATCTTTGAGAGAACTTTAATGCCTTTAAGCTATAATAAGCACAGTTTCAGTATTAATGCACTCTTAGTACATTAAGAGATCTTGAGACCTTGAAAAGGACAAGTGTTCTTCCTTTGAGATTCTGACATCTGGTAGCTGAGTCAGAAAGGTGATTTTTATCAACCCTGGAAGGTACTCTGTGCTGCCCCTTCAAGGACAAAGCCAGAGTAACTTTAGTTAGCTTTTGATAGAGCTGACCTTGAGAGCATTCTGTCAGCCTTTTGTAATCTGACAGGCTTTTCATTACACAAACCTCTGCAGTGGCTCAGTTTGCATGATGTGTTTAAGCTCTATATGGAAGTAATTCTGCACATGTTCACATGATTATGTCAGGGCCTGTCACACATACATCCAGGGTGTGTAGGTACAATAATTCTTTCTGTTAAAAAAAAAATCAAATGTAGCTATTAAATGAATCTAAGCAATTGCATATTACCCAAACTTCTATATTTCCTGATAATATACATACCAAACCGGGCTGGCATTACAGAGTGTGCTCCTCATTGTCAACCCAAAAGAGATAGTATAAAAGAGATAGTACTAAAAGGTGATCACAGCCTTCCTTAAATAGAGCCTGTATGATGTAATCTGCTATGACACTTCCTAATTAGAAGAGAGGTTAGAGAGAGAGAGAGAAAATGTGGGGCAGAGTGAGGGAAAAGCTACTATGCTCTTTACCTGGAAAAAAAATTTTTTTTAAACAACAGCAATGCACCCATGATATGCTGAGTTAATACCGAAAACCAAAAATCGTTGCAGACAAAGCCGATCAATTTCCCCATTCAAACCCTTTGGTGCAAGAGTTCCCAGAGTGTAGATTCAAAATGTTTCCCTCCTCTTTAAAAGTCTCTGTTGTTGAGAGGTCGCAGCTGATACTTGTTCCACAACCCAGAAGCGAAGGTCTTCATTAGTGTGAGCACAGGTGGTGAAATGATAAACTCACCCTTTGGAGGGTGGACTCTGTGGCATTATACCCTGCTGAAGCCTTTTCTCTCCCCAAAGCCTGCCCTCCTCAGACTCCACAGCCAAATCTCCAGGAGTTCCCCAAACCTAGCGACTTTTACTGGCAGAACCAAGCCTAGAATCTGTGGTTTCTTAGCAACAGCCACTTGGGGACTCTGGCTGTACCAAGCACATGTCTATTGCTGTGATAAGTTGTAAAGGGCTTTATAGCTCACTTTAGCCAATCTGTATTCTAGAGAGCAAGACCAGGCCATCAGCATATAATAATACAGGAACTGGATGACAGCACATGGATAGAGGTACCCTGCAGCCCCAGTACAAAATCATGGAGGTATAAATTAAAGAGATGGGGTGCAAGAACACAGCCCTGCCCTACTCCTGTCTGGACAGGGATTTGACTAGATAAGGAGCCCAAGTTCGGAATTAATCTCATGATTAATATCTGTTCCATAAACATGCCAGAGACAGATTCAAAGGCAGCTCTTAAATCAATAACTGCTGCTTACCAATGTCCAGGGGTGTCTAGCGAGTATTTCCAAATCAACGAAGCCTGCGTATAGCAATGCTCTGTGCTTGAGTGGCTTCTTCTAAAGCCTGCCTGCTCATCCGTCACCTATTTTTCCTCCTCCATCCATTGGAGCAGTTCCTTTTCCAAAAAAGTTGCATATAACTTACCAATGACTGCCAAGAGACTGGTTGATAATTTGGTGGATCCATCTTGTTGTTTTTATGTTCCTGCCTGCAGGTAATAGAAGGCCTCTCAAATCTGTGGAGCCCAGGCCATGAAGGGTCCAACTAACAGTCTTGCCCTGTATTCTGTACCCCGAATCTCCTCCCTGCCCACCCTCTGGGGATGAGTCTTCCACTTGGAGTTAGCAGAACCTCTGCTCCCCAGATTTTGTGCTGCTGCTGCTTGTCTTTCTTTTCCTTGGGTCATCTGTAGCCATGTAAGACCTCACCCACATATCTGAATGAATTAGCAAGAGCATGTATTTACCGCAGTAGGTATTCCCAGCGATGTATTAAGAGTTTGAAAATGTTATAAAAAACATCGCTTTAAAAGGGTTTTTGGATGCCACGGCTAAAAAATGGTTGGAAGATGTCTTCACAGCTAACAGGGCCAAACAAAGTGCAAACAGTATTTTTTATAACAGTTTCAAACTCTTAATACATCTCTGGGAATACGGTAACAGCCTACGAATGGAAAAGCAAAGCCAACGTTCAAAATGCAGAAAAAGAGAAAGCGAAGTCCTGTCTTCTTTGCTAAAGCGATCACCAAGGCAGGTCACACGCTCCAAAACTCAAAGCTTAAAGTCTATTTGTGTGTGTGTGTGTTAAGTGCCGTCAAGTCACTTCCGACTCATGGCGACCCTATGAATGAAAGTCCTCCAAAATGTCCTATCTTTGACAGCCTTGCTCAGATCTTGCAAATCGAAGGCTGTGGTTTCCTTTATTGAGTCAATCCATCTCTTGTTGGGTCTTCCTCTTTTCCTGCTGCCCTCAACTTTTCCTATCATGACGGTCTTTTCCAGTGACTCTTGTCGTCTCATGACGTGACTAAAATACGACAGCTTCAGTTTAGTCATTTTAGCTTCTAGGGTCAGTTCAGGCCTGATTTGATCTATAACCCACTGATTTGTTTGTTTGGCAGTCCACAGTATTTGTAACTCTCTCCTCCAACACCACATTTCAAAGGACTCTATTTTCTTCCTATCAGCTTTCTTCACTATCCAGCTTTCACACCCATACAGGTAACAGGGAATACAATGGCATGAATTAATCTAGTCTTGGTGGCCAGTGACACATCCTTACACTTCAAAATATTTTCTAGCTCCTTCATGACTGCCCTTCCCAGTCTCAATCTCCCTCTGATTTCTTGGCTGCAGTCTCCCTTTTGGTTGATGGTGGAGCCAAGGAATAGAAAGTCTTGAACAATTTCAATTTCCTCATTGTCAACCTTAACGTTGTGTAATTCTCCTGTAGTCATTACTGTTTTTTCTTGATGTTCAGCTGTAGTCCTGCTTTGGCACTTTCTCTTTTAACTTTCAGCAGTCTATTTACATTGAGGCAAACAACAACCACCACCCATGATTATCAGGGAGATTTTTACATTTCTAACTTTAGGTCATCCCATTAAAATAGGCACAGTATAGCCCGACCCTTGGCTGTGGGAGATGTTTATTTGCTGCTGGATAACGCCCTTTCCTGAGATGCTGGGTTTGCATTTTCTGCGCTGAGTCCCTTGAAAGGCTGAAAGGCTCTCTAGGGTTACATTGAGAGAGCCAGGGGGAGTCAGTCCTAGAGAGGCAAATGGGGGGTGGGAGGTGGGTTTAATACTCTCGCCTGGCTGCAGACGCCTCGCATTTTCCCGGACTTCTGCTTGAATGGCTGGGAGGGAACCTGGTGAGCAAAAGGGGAATATGGGGCGGAGGAGGGGAAATAGGGGCCGGGGGCTGCAATGCAAGACCCCAGGCGGAGAGAAAGGGGAGGAGGCGGAGCAGGGGTGGGGGTGGAAAAGACCTCCCCCCCACACACCTTTTCCCCGCCCCATCCCGCCCCAGGAGGAGCCTGGTGGCCCCTTTGTGCAGCGCCGCGTCCGGACCCAGCTGCGCCTTTGGAGGCTGGTCGGGGCTGCAGGTTGCAGAGGCAGGTCGACGAAGGAGAGGCGGAGGGAGGGGGGCAGAGCCGGGGGTGCTGCAGGGAGATCTAAGGGGGCTGGGAAGAAGAGGGGCTTTGGGTGGGGAACCCGGACTGTGTCTCTTCTTGGGTCTGGGATGAGTCACCCAAGGCGCAGCAAGGGAGCGTCTTGGAGGAAACTTTCCACCTCCTCCATATCAGCGCGGTGCTGTTTTGTCCCTGAGCAGGGGAGACAGGTGTGTCAGGCCTTTTCCATGCAGGGGATTGGGTGCTGCAGGTGTGAGGCTTTGGGGAAGCAGTTCCCCCCCCCCTTGGTTCTTGTAGGTTATCCGGGCTGTGTGACCGTGGTCTTGGTATTTTCCTTCCTGACGTTTCGCCAGCAGCTGTGGCAGGCATCTTCAGAGGAGTCACACTGAAGGACAGGGTCTCTCCCCCCCCCTCTTTCCTGCACCATCACGGAGCATTTGGGAGGTGTCTCCATCTGTAATCTGATCTCTGGGTTTGTTTGTTTGTTTACCACACTTTGCATTCCCAGCGAGGTATTAAGAGTTTGAAAATGTTATAAAAAAACATCACTTTAAAAGGATTTTTGGATACAACGGCTTATAAATGGTTGGAAGACGTCTTCACAGCTCAAGGGGCCAAACACAGTGCGAACAGTATTTTTTATACCGTTTTCAAACTCTTAATACATCAGTGGGAATAAACAGAAAGTGCGAACAGTATTTTTTATAACATTTTCAAACTCTTAATGCATCGCTGGGAATACAAGTGCGGTAACCCCCCTAGACCTGCTTTGCGGTGAACCTCAAGCTCTCCACCACGCTTGGGTGGCTCTGCCCCCTTCAAACCCCCCTGGACCTGCTCAAATGGCAGCCATTTCCCCTTTTCCTGCCCTGGGGTCAGGGGGGAAATCACCCCCCTCCCCCATGGACCAGCAGAGGATGGGGAGAAGCATTTCAAGGAGGAGTGGGGGATGGATGTATAAGGAAGGTCAGACCTCCGACTATACAGAGTGGCGTGGGTGCAGACCGAGATGAAGCTGCTTTCTACTGCATCAGACCATCGGTCCACCAAAGCCAGTATTGTCTGCTCTGACTGGCAGTGGCTGTCCAGGGACCTGGGACCTTCTGCCTATGAAGCAGATGCTCTACCCCTGAGCCACGCCACCCCCCACCACCACCCCACCACCTGTTAGATTCTCTCTGGTGGAGATCGAATGCCCTGGGCGGCAGGCAGTCCACCTCCAGGAAGACAGCAGAGATGCAGAGTATTGGGCAAAGGGGGGGGGAGTTAACAGCATCTCTGAGCTATCCTACCCAGTGTGATGTAGTGGTAAGAATGCCAGACTAGGGGCAGGGAGACCCAGGTTCAAACCCCACCTCTGCTATAGAAGCTTACAGGGTGGCCTTGGGCCAGCCACACCCTCCCGGTCTAACCCAGTTCACAGGGTTGTTGTGAGGATGAAATGGAGGCGAAGAGACCGACCCAAGCCCCTGTGGATGTGTCCTTCCATCCCTATGTCTGTCCCTCTGAGGCAGGCATCTCTCCTCTGAAAACGAAGCGCAGAGTCTCAGAATTGTCCAGCTGGTTCAGGATGGGAAGTGCAGTGCCAAAAATGAAGGGAACTGGGATCATCTTGGCCCAGGTTGTGGCCAGAGCACCACCCCCATGCTATTTGTAAAGAGACCTCTATGATTTGGGGGGGGGGGAGCCATTTCCTGCCCTCCTTCCTTTGTAGAAGTCACCTTTGAATTTCAGAGTCTGCTGCTTGAATGGCTAGGAGGGATCTGGGAAGCGCAAAGGGGCTTTGTAGGGGGGAGATATGGGGGGGGGGCTGCAATACAATTCCCAAAGCAGAAAGAAGGGAGGAGTGGGCGAGAGAGAGAGAGAGTCCGCATTAGAGAGAGACGCTTGGTCTGGGACCGTATTAAACATTTCATTCAACTAATATATATATACATAGCACTTTAAAATAATATATCAGATCTACAATGCCCAATTCTCTAATCACAGAAAAGTATCATGTAGAGAAGGGGGGGGAGAAAACAAACTTTAAAAAGCAAATTAAACAAGGACCAATTTTTTTTTTTGCTTCAGGGTAAGATGCCAGAGTTCTCTACAGCACCACCCATTCCCATCCACTTAATTATATAGGTGTATATGGACCAATTCCCATAATGACAGATTAAAAGAAATTAAAGGGAGGGGAGAAGTCATGGTAATATTTGTTTGAAGGCTAGAAAGTAAATAAATATAGGGGGGGGGGACTCGGGGAGGCAGAGGAAGGAAGAGAAAAACATGATAGTTAAAACATAATATCAAAGATGCCCAGATGAAAAAAAAAATTTTCAGCTCAACTCCAGGTTGAGTAGATTAATATAGAAGTGGACAATCTAATATTCTTTAAATGATCACAACTAGCTACTCATTTCTCTGTAATATCCATAAACTCTCCTCCATCACCACTTTTCAAAGAAATCTACTTCTTCCCATCAGCTTTCTTCATGGTCAGCTTTCTTTCACACCCATACATAGTAATAAGGAATGCTAACCTGATCTTGGTTGCCAGCAACAGAATCTTACATTCATGGATATTTTCTAGCTCCTTCATGGCAGCCCTTCCCAGGCTCAGGCTCCTTCAGATTTCTTGGCTGTAGTCTCCTTTTTGGTTAATGATGAAGCCAACGAATAGAAAATCTTGGAACAATTTCCATTTCTTCATGGTCAATCTTAAAGTTGGATAATTCCCCGTCTGTCATTACTTTTGTCTTCTCAATGTTCCAGTGTAATCCTGCTTTGGCACTTTGTGTTTTAATCGTCATCAGTAGTTGTTTCAAGTCTTCACTCTTTTCTGCCAGTAAAGTGGTATCATCTACATATCTCAAATTCTTAATGTTCCTTCCACCAATTTTCAATCCCCATTTATCTAAATCTAATCCATCTGTCCTTATAATATGTTCTGCATATGGACTGAAGAGACAAAGAGGCAAAATGCATCCTTGTCTAATACCTTTGCCAATTGGAAACGATGCTGTTTCTCTATATTTTTCTCCTCCCCGCAGCTGCTGACTCCTGGTTTCCCCCTCTCATTCTTTCTCTTCCTCCTAGGCAGCAGAGAAAAGATACCCTTGATGCCTCCTCCTCTTTCTCCTGTTTGTGATGAAAGGAAAAGAAGCACTATGCAGCAAGCTCAGGTATAGGGGGCGTGGAGTGGGGAAGAATCACTGGGGAGACATACAGTGGAAGGCAGGGATGCCTCCTTCTCGGTTGCAAGACTCAGAGGATCAGGCTCTTGGCCCTGTGTTCTGGCACAGCACAATGTCAAGTCTGCTCACTGGGGAGGCAGGAAAGTGGTCCCCCCCAACTAGGATGGTGTGTGTAGAGAAGCCCAGGCAGAGCCTATGGAACAGTATTGGCCCATGAATATGGACATCTCTGGCCTCTTCCCCGCAAGGCTGCTAGCCCCCCTGCCTATGAAAACAGCTCCTCTGGCTCCAATATGGCCATAAGGAGGGCTGGGAGTGTGTGTGTGTGTGGGGGGGCAAATGTCCCCCCAGGACTCTTCTCCCCTTCTCTTTGTGGTAGGGTTGCCAACCTCCAGGTGGTACCTGGAGAACTCCCACTATTACGGTTGATCTCCAGACAACCAAGATTAGTTTCCCTGGAGAAAATGGCTGCTTTGGAGAGAGGACTCTATGGCTTTATAGCTTCTTGAGCTCTCTCTCCCCTCCTAAACCCACCCTCCCCCGGATCCACCTCAAAAATCTCCAGGTATTTCCCAAGTGGGAGTTGGCAACCCTACTTTGTGCTCCTCTTTCAGTATTAATTTCCTGTCTCTTGCTTCTTGGCTTTTCTTCTCATGGACCATTTTTCCAGTGATGTAAAGAAATGCTTCCTCGTCCTTCTTCCTCCAGGGTGGGGTGTCCTTTAAAGAGGTGGCTGTGTATTTTACGAAGAGGGAGTGGACTCTCCTGCACCCAGCCCAAAGAGCCCTGTACAAGGAAGTCATGCTGGAGAATTTTGGGAACGTGGCCTCTCTGGGTGAGGATCCTTTTCTCCTGGGCTGTCTCCCTCTTGCTGGGAGGAAGTCCCTTAAGAGGAAGGACGTGGTCAGGCAGTCCTGGCCTGGGCCTAATGGCTGATCTGTGCCACCCTCCATGATCCTTCCTCTGATGTGGGAGGGGTTCTGGGCTTGCAGAGAGGGGGCCCCTACCTGGCAGTCCTGTGTCTGGACCACATGAGAGGGTGTCAGAAGAAGTGCCAAGTGATGCTTTTTCTGGAGACGGTGGGGCAGTGTAAGGACGGGCTTCCCTCCTATCTGGGCCTTGCCTTTCCTGGGCTGAGAGGTGGTTGTGGAGTGAACTCTGCTGGCTCCTCTGCCACTTTACTCAGTTCCAAGCTGGCATTTCAAGATCAGCTGGCCATACAGTAGGCACACAACTGCCAGTGCCAGATGGGTTGTTGTTGACCCTGTAATGTACTCGACTGTAGTTATCTGGCCAGTCAACAACCTTATTAGTAGTGTGTTTTGGAAAGGACAGTCGATCTCACTGGGAATTGTTGAACATATATGTGCTCACAGAAGAGTTATAATTTTGTTTTGTTTTTGTTTTTTATAAAAAAGGACCTGAGATGGCTAAACCTGACCTCATAACCTGGCTGGAAGAGGAGGAAGAGCCTTTTCTCCTGATCTCTGAAGAAGAAAAGGGATTGTCAGGTAGTTGTTCAGACCTGTCGTGGGACTGCATGTTGTCTGCCCTTTCTTCCAAGAGTGGGCAGATTTCCGTGGCCTTGTTTATTCTCACAGTTGCTTCTCCTCCCAAGAGGATAAATGCGTTGTGAAAGCTGAAATAGTGCTTTTGGATCTTTGTGAAAATTGGGGACTTCCTTCTTCCAAGTCAGATTGTGTCTTCCAAGTATGGTCCACTCTGAGAGGCAGAGGCTTTCAGAGGGAGGGCTGTTTGCCAACACTGTTTCTCCCAATTTCCCTTTGACTAGAGATACCAGGCCTCGATCTTGGGATGCTGTCGATGGAAAGCAAAGCTCTTTCTTTTCTGTAGAGAAGTGACCCAAAAGAACCCCAGTCAGCTCTCACCTGAAGTCATTTGCCGCCTCAGCACACAGCAGTGTTGTAAGCCATTCTGGAGGGTCGGGTGCATACAATATGCCCATATGAAATCTAGCACCTTGCAGAGGGAATCCAGACTTTCTCAGCATATTTTCCACCCTAGCCAGGATTTGTATGTTCCAATTAACAGTTGATTACCTGTTGTCTGGAGCAGCCAGTCGGGACTCTGATTAAGTACTCCAACAAACGTTTGGGAGGGGATTTGGCGGGGGGTGCGGGCTTCGACTGCAGACCTCCAGTGGAGCTTAGCGGGGCATAATGCCACAGCGTTCACCCTCCAAAGAAGCCTCTGCCAGCCCAAGGGAACCGACCTTCAAAACCTAGAGAATAGTTGTAAGTATAGGAGATCTCCAGGCACTATTGGGATGTTGACAACCTCTGATCAACAGAAAATGTGCATACTAGAAAAGATTTTCCCACCCTTTCTCTCCCTCACAGGCAACAGTGGAAAGACATCCCTGATGCCTTTTCTGCCATCTCCTCCTTGTGGTGAAGGGAAAAGTGGCGCCATGAAGCTAGCTCAGGTACATGGGAAAGGCGGGGTCCACTGGGGAGGTGTGTGGAGGATGGCAGTGAGGCTTCCTTCTGTGTTGCAAGGCTCAGAGGATCGAGTTCCTTTTCCTTGGTTCTGGCACTGGAAGATTTGGGGCTTCCCCTGGGGAGGTAAGAAAATGTCCCCCCCCCCCGCCTAGGATGGCATGTGCTGAGATGATCAAGCAGAGCCCCTGAAAGAATCATGGAGCATGAATATCTCACAGAAAACTATGTTGTCCTTTACCATATGGATATTTCTGGCCTCTTCCCGCCAAGGCTGCTTGGCCCCTGGTGCCTGAGGACAGCCCTTCTGGCCCCAAAATACCCCCAAGGTGGGCTGTGAGGGAGGGGCAAATGTCCCTATGAAAAATTATCTGATTCGTAGTCACTCTAGGAAGCTGCAACGAACTCAGCTCTCGAAGAAGTGAACTGAGCCACACAACCACCTCAGGGCAAACTCTCTGAAAGAGATTTATTTCATTGTCCTGCTGACTCCTTTTGTCCTAACTGAGCAGCCACCCCTGCTTGGTTGGCTCAGCTTGAATGTATAGAAATGCACCCTTTCCTCATGGCCTGATGCCTTGGGAAGATAGTAGGTGCGTATTTTACATTTTGTGCCCTTCAGCTGTGTGCTTTAACAAATTATCAAGGATGTTATGCCGGAGAATTTTGGGAATGTGGCTGTTAACGACAGGACTTTTGGGAGGTCATTAATTCATAGGGTCGCCATGAGTTGGAAGCGACTTGAGATGGCACTTGACACACACACAGCACACACAGCTTTGTGCACCTGAGACAAGTATACCTGTATTGTTTTAAAGTGTGTTATTTCTGTCTTTACATTAAAATGCTCTCAGTCTCCGAGCACACTTTCAGACTTTACAGCAGGGGTGGGGAACAATTTTTCCACCAAGGGCCATTTGGATATTTATAACATCATTCACAGACCATACAAAATTATCAACTTAAAAATTAGCCGACCAATCCCCAAGCAGGCAGCAGGGGATGACCTCCCTGCACAGGCAAGCAGGCAGAATCCAACCGGTGGCGCAATCGCCCACCTGGTGGTACAGGATAGTCTGTTGCACCATCTGGGCGTAGCCGTCCAGCCGCACGCCAGGGTTGCTCCTGTTCCGCATGGTTGGGGCCAGATTCTACAGCCGGCTCCTGCTACCTCCGCATGCAGGGATGAAATGAGGACACATTGGCTAAGAACTCGTCTTTCCCCCCACGCGCATTCTGGCCTTGTTCCTTTAACCCTTCCATTATCACCACTTCCGCCACCAGCCCTATTGTAGTACAGAGGGAATACGTTTCTCCACGGCCTGGGTGGGAAAGGGTTAACACAGTTTCTTCGGCGGTCCTAGCAGCTCCATAGCTAACGAATCTTCTGCAAGGGGGGAAAAGGTTCCCTTTCTCAGCAAAACAAACTCACATCCACCTTGAATAGAGGCTGTTCCTGTCCGCGGGAGGGGACAGATCGCCAGTCATAGATCCTTCTGAGCTAGAGATCTGCCAGGACCCACAAAGGGCCGGACCAAATGATTTCACAGGCCTTAAACAGCCCCCGGGCCTGACTTTCCCCACCCCTGCTTAACGGTGATAACTCACTCACAGAGCTGTCTCAGCCTTTTCTCATTCTGCTCAGACCCCAAGTGAGGAGAAATCAAAAGTGGGTGTTAGACTTGCCTCTTTCCTGGCCCCTCCCAGGAACTCCAGCATAACTGTTTTTCCCCATATTGCTGCTTTTGTTATGGTTCTGATAAACTACATAAGAATACAGAGATTAACATGGATACATATTATTAAAATCATGAACATGTGACATCCCCGTGGGGCTCTTCTGTCTTGCCTTTTCTTCTGGCCTTCCACTATAAATTTACTATATCTGTTTTTTGCTTTTCCCCTATGGGGCAACTTTCCAGTGATGTAAAGAAATGCTTCCTCCTCCTTCTTGCAGGGCGGGGTATCCTTTGAGGAGGTGGCTGTGTATTTCACCCAGGAGGAGTGGGCCTTGCTGCACCCAGCACAAAGAGTTCTGTACAAGGAAGTCATGCTGGAGAATTTTGGGAACGTGGCGTCTCTGGGTGAGGATCTTTTCCCCCTGGGCTGTCCCCTTCTTGCTGCAGGGAGTGACTGTAACCTTGACAATGTGAGAGGGCATCAGAAGCAGTGCCAAGGGATGCCTGGTCTGGAGAAGGTGGGGTGGTGTAAGGAGGGGCTCCCCTCCAGTCTGGGTGTTGCTTCACCAGGACTGAGATGTGGCTGTGGAGGGAACTTTGCTAGCTTCTCTGCCACTCGCTAAGTTCTCAGCTGGCATTTCAATCAGACCTGAGCACAGAGCAGGGAAAGAACTTGCAGTGCCAGATGGTTGATTCTGGGCCCCGTACTGTACTCCACCCCTCTTAGTTACCTGTATTTTTAAAGGGACAGAATTAATCTGGTTTGGAATGACTGAATCTATGTGCACAAAGCACACCTAATTGTGTGCTTTTTTTCTGATAAAAAAGGAACCAAGGCGGTCAAACCCGGCCTTATATCCCAGCTGGAAGAAGAGGAAGAGCTGTTTCTTCTGAGCTCTGATGAAGAGGAGGGACTTGCAGGTAGCTGCTTAGATATCTGTCCTGGGACTGGGTGTTGCCTGTGCTTCCTTCCAAGGGTGGGTGGATTTCTGTGGCCTTATTTATCCTCGCAGTTAGAGTTTCTCCTCCAAAGACCTTGGATGAACTGTGAAGGCTGAAATGATGCCTGTAGGCATTGAATCTATGAAAATTGGCGACTTCTCCATTCTCAGCTCACTTATGCACAGTCAAGCCAAGTATTGTCTTCTCTGAGGGGCACTCTCTGGCAAGGGTGTTTGGCAGCCCTGTTTCTCCTGAGCTCCCTTTAGCTGGACAGGACAGGCCTTCATGCAGAGACACTTTGCCTGCAAAATAAAGGATGTGCTTCAGCACAGAGACACGATCCAAAGCAACCCCAGACAGCTGTCCTATGAACTCATTTTACCTCCAGCCCAGAGCAGTGTTGCTTGTGAATGGGAAGGGTCTGGGGTAAACTGTATACTAATCCTGGCTTTCCCAGTATATTTTAAACCCTATCCAGAATTTGTCTCTGCTGATTTAACAGCCAAGGGCCTTTTGTGCCAAAAACCATCAGTTGAACACCATGGACCAAAAGATCTGAGCATAGGAAAATCAAATATGTAAAACTGCATCTCATCGCCTCACACTTATCTTACCTCTGTGATGTTTAAAGAGTGAGGCAAATTTGATTTATTGGATCCAGGTTCGTTAATCAGATTAAAATCATCCCAGTTACTTGTTTCAGGTAGCCTGGCATACTTCAACCAGTCAAGTGCCGATGTCTCTCTGCTGGTTGATGGTTGCTGTCAAGCTTTGTCAAAACATTGCTACCCCAGACATCCCCCCCAAAAAAACAAGAAAGGCTGCCCCCCTTGTTAAAGCCTGTGTGTCTCCTTCCTATAACTCCCAAGGCAGGAAATGCCTGCGATTTCTTAAGCAATTAGGCCAGAATGCAAATTCTCCCTTGTCTCTCAGCTAATCACAGTACCGGTGAAAGGCTGTTCATCTAATTGCCACAGGCCACAGATTAGTTAATACCATCTTGTCTGTCATGGGGCAGCCTGCTGAGGCTTCCTCAGACGAAGAGGATCTTTACGCAGTAGAAGAGAGGAACAGAAGCAAGCTAATCAGACACAGATGGTGGAATGTCCCCCATGCCTACAACCACCCAGCGCAGAGGATTGACCTGTGTTCAACAGTAGCACCGCCAAAGGTGCAGAATATTCCTGCTTGAGCATAGAAGGAGTGCTAGGTTACAAGCACTATGAAGAGCACTACTGGCTGAGAGCAATGAGAATAATGAGCTCCCTCCAGCAGAGAGTGCTGAGTCAGAGGAACCAGCAACAGCTGTTTCTTCTTAGGCTTATTTATGTAGGTGCTTGCATCCAGGCTGATGTGGGAACAATTTGTTACTACTACCCTGTGTTCTCTTGGTCCTCTGATCATTCCTGCAACTCTTGTGGCCTTGACCTTGGAACAGACTTTGACTTGACATTTGAACTTCCCTTTTGATACTGACACTTTGGATCCAGACCTAGAATAGCCCAATATTGACCCTCAGACTGCTATCTGATTACGCTACCTGTTTCTGGCCCTCAGATCTGGTGGCATTCAGGACTTTGTTCATCTCAGGACCAGACTCCCTACCAAGACACTGAAAGCGTTTCCAGATACCAAGCCTTTGAATTTGGTTCATGATGCTAATTTGGTTCATGATGTAATTTCAGGCTACTTTTTTTGCCATGTGCTCATCCAAAATATGGCAAAAAGAAGGAAAATGAGGGACTAACACTAAGTTACGAGAGTATAATGAGGAATTGACCTCGTTGCCAGCTCTTTCCCGCACCTTTCCTTTTTCAAGCGGGTTTACTCTCTGCTGCCCCATCTGGCTTGAATTAGAATTACAGTCTGTCACCTGGCAACTAGATTTGGCAAAAGAATCAGCGGATGCACGGGCATCCTGTCCATTAGGTGGCCTTAAGTGATTGCCTAAGGCACCAATGGTGGAGGGGCGCCAGTCAGCTCTCTTGCCCTCCCAGCCCCTGCTCTCTGCCACCCTCCCCTACCGAACCACCCTTCATTCCCTTCTTTCTGTGATGTTAAGAATGAACTTCATACTTTGTTTCTTGTTCTCATTAGACTACCTCCTTCTCCATCTGCACCTCTCTTCAGACCCTCTGTGCCAAAGCCATGTGTGTTAAAGCGTGAATGGCTGTCCGTCTCTTAAAGAGTGCCCTTGTTCTCCCCGTCTCTTCCAGTCCCTCAGACAGAGATTCTCACCTGCTGGATCTACAACAAATATTTTTGGGATTCCAGTACCCACCTGATGTAAGGAAACAGATCATCAAAGCCAGAATGATATCAAGGGATAAACTGCTACAAGATAGGCCCAAACGAAACAACAACAGAACCCCACTGGTAGTCACATACAGCTCTCAGTTGAAGGCAGCTTGTAAGGAAAGTTGAAGCAAGTAAGGAAAGTTGAAGGCAGCAGGAAAAGAGGAAGACCCAACAAGAGATGGATAAACTCTATAAAGGAAGCCACGGCCCTCAATTTGCAAGATCTGAGCAAGGCTGTCAAAGACAGGACATTGATTCATAGGGTTGCCATTAGTTGGAAAAGACTTGACGACACTTAACACACACACACACACACACACACACACAGTGTCCTCCAAAATGTCCTATCTTTCATAGCCTGGCTCAGATCTTGCAAACTGAGCGCCGTGGCTTCCTTTATAGAGTCAATCCATCGCTTGTTGGGGCGTCTTCTTTTCCTGCTGCCTTCTACTTTACCTAGCATGATTGTCTTTTCCAGTGACTCTTGTCTTCTCATAATATGTCCTAAGTACGACAGCCTCAGTTTAGTCATTTTGGCTTCCAGGGTCAGTTCAGGCTTGATTTGATCTAAAACCCACTGATTTGTTTTTTTTGGCTGTCCAGGGTATCCGTAACACTCTCCTCCAACACCACATTTCAAAGTAATCTACTTTCTTGCTATCAACTTTCTTCATTGGTCAGCTCTCACACCCATATATAGTAATAGGGAATACAATGGCATGAATTCATCTGATCTTGGTTGCCAGTGACACATGCTTACACTTCACAATCTTTTCTAGCTCCTTCATGGCTGCCCTTCCCAGTCTCAATCTCCTTCCGATTTCTTGGCTGCACTCTCCCTTTTGGTTGATGATGGAACCAAGGAATAGAAAGTCCTCAACAATTTCAGTTTCCTCATCGTCAACCTTAAAGTTGTGTAATTCTCCTGTATTCATTACTTTTGTCTTCTTGATGTTCAGCTGCAGTCCTGCTTTGGCACTTTCTCTTTTAACTTCCAGCAGTAGTTGTTTCAAGTCTTCGCTATTTTCTGCCAGTAATGTAGTATCATTGGCATATCTCAAATTGTTAATGTTCCTCCTCCCAATTTTCACTCCACCTTCTTCTAAATCTAATCCAGCTTTCCTAACGATATGTTCTGCGTACAGATTGAAGAGGTAGGGGGATAAAATACATCCTTGTCTAACACCTTTGCCAATTAGAAACCATTCTGTTTCTCCATATTCTGTCCTAACCGTGGCCTCTTGTCCAGAATACAGGTTGCGCATAAAAATGATCAGATGTGGTGGCACTCCCATTTCCTTTAAAACCAGCCACAGCTTTTCATGATCCACACAGTCAAAAGCTTTGCTGTAATTTATGAAACACAAGCTGATAGTCTTCTGAAATTCTCTCATATGCTCCACTGATCTCTAGTGCCTCTTCCTCTTCTGAATCCAGCTTGAACATCAGGCATTTCTCGTTCCATATATGGTAACAGTCTTTTGTTGTACAGTGGGGTATAAATCTAATAAAATAAAATTTTAAAAATCACTGGATCTAACAACACCAGCCATACCATTTCATGTTCATTCACTTGTTCCTCTTTCAGTGTTATATATATGTCAACAAACGTCCGCAATGCCCTTCCGCTCTGTACATTAGACAAACAGGTCAGTTCCTATGCAAAAGAATAAATGGACATAAATCTGACATTAAAAACGACCACTTGAAAGCCCGTGGCAGATTATATTAATCTTCCAGATCATTCATTTGCTGACCTGAGAGTTGCAGTCCTTATCCAAAGAAGCTTCAAGGGGAGATTACAATGTAAGATTGATGACTTTAATATTCTTGTTGCACTGCAAATGCTAATTTTCTGCTAATTTTAAATTTTCTAAGCATTTCTATTATGCTGTAATCTATCTTCTTACAAGGTGCACTGTACCTCTTCATCCTAAATTTTTCTTTGCAGCACCCTTCCCACTTTCTGACTAGGATATAAGGACTCAGAGATCTCCATTCTGACTCGTATATGATGAAATCACTTCAGATCACGTGAAGCGATGGTATCGCTTTACTCTGCTCTGGTTAGACCTCACCTAGAGTATTGTGTTCAGTTTTGGGCACCACAATTTCAGAAAGATGTAGACAAGCTGGAACGTGTCCAGAGGAGAGCCACAAAGATGGTGAGGGGTCTAGAGACCAAGTCCTGTGAGGAAAGGTTGAAGGAGCTGGGTATGTTTAACCTGAAGAGGAGAAGGCTGAGAGAGCACATAATAACCATCTTCAAGAACTTGATGGGCTGTCATATAGAAGAGGGTGCCGAGTTGTTTTCTGTTGCCCCAGATGTACGGACCAGAACGAATGGGTTGAAATTAAATCAAAAGAGTTTCCATCTAGACATTAGGAAGAAATTTCTAACAGAGCGGTTCCTCAGTGGAACAGGCTTCCTCTTGAGGTGGTAAACTGTCAGACTTCAGTACCTCTATGATTCTTTAATACGGAACTTCACTCCAGACGTAGCAGCGAGTTGAATGTTTTATTAAGAAAGCAATAGGTTCAGCAGGTCCATACAAACATAAGGCCAGAATACAGATGTGGGGAACACCGGACATATTTATAGGGGACATACAATAAAATTGATTACATTAGGAACAGAACACAAAAGGACAAGGTGTAGCAGAGCTGTCGTGAACGGATCAGATACAAGGTAACAGAACAGTGATCGCCGGTGATCTCCCATTAAGAAACCTACTTGTGAAATTGACGCGTAAATGGCTGGGCGATCTCCCGGTGTCTCAGGCATTGTTCCGCAGTCCCTGTTAACACAGCAACGAATCTCAGGGCGAGTCCCCATAGAAACGCAGATGCTGGGCATGTGATGGCTTAGAAGCGGGGGGGGGGACGGAACTGGTCTGGACTCCATTTTGTTGTAGTGAGGAGCCATCTTGTTAGAACCGGGGCCTGACTGGATGCCCTCACTGACATAAGCTCTCCTTCCCTAGAGGTTTTTAAGCAGAGACTGGATGGCCATCTGTCAGCAATGCTGATTCTATGACCTTAGACAGTTCATAAGAGGGAGGGCATCTTGGCCATCCTCTGGACATGGAGCAGGGGTCATTGGGTGTATCTGTGGGGGGTGGTAGTTGTGAATTTCCTGCATTGTGCAGGGGGTTGGAATAGATGACCCTGGTGGTCCCTTCCAACTCTATGATTCTATGAAAGGAGCCTTCAGTCTGGAAAGCTTATAGCCAGAAACTCTTGTTGGTTTCTAAGGTGCTACTGGATTTGAAATTAGATATTTGTGGAAACTGTCATATCATGACACCAGGTTCCCATTTCTTTCAGCAGGAGATGTTTGGGAGTCAGCAAGCAAAGGAAAAGATCACCCCTTGAGGGAGAAAGCTGATATGTATTCAGACATGAAAGAGAAGGTTGAACATTATGATGCTCTGAGGAAGAAGGAGGAAAAACATTCACGTAAAGGGAGGAATAATTCCAGTCTTTTACAGGGCGACCACTCTGTACAGGAAAAAATATACCAAGGAGGCAAGAGGAGTGAGCGCATTGCAAGGACGGGAAATTTTACTGAAAAATCAGCTATTAAAATTCAACAAAACACCTGTACCAGAAAAAAAGTATATAAATGCCTGGAGTGTGGGGAAAGCTTCCGACTGAGAGGAAAATTTGCCATCCATCAAAGAATTCATACAGGGGAGAAACCATATAAATGCATGGAGTGCGGGAAGAGCTTCAGAAGGAGTGGACACCTAATTTCCCACCAAAGAATTCACACAGGGGAGAAACCATATAAATGCATGGAGTGTGGGAAAAGCTTCAGTCGGAATGATACTCTTACTTCCCATCAAAGAACTCACACAAGGGAAGAACCATATAAATGCCTGGAGTGTGGGAAAAGCTTCAGTAGGAGTGCAGACCTTACTTCCCATCAAATAATTCACAGTGGGGGGAAACCATATACATGCTTGGAGTGTAAGAAAAGCTTTAGGAAGAGTAGATACCTAACTGTCCATCAAAGGATTCATACAGGGGAGAAACCATATAAATGCCTGGTGTGTGGAAAGAGCTTCAGTGAGCGTCGAAGCCTTACTGTCCATCAAAGAATTCACACAGGGGAGAAACCATATTCATGCCTGGAGTGTGGGAAAAGTTTCAGTCGTAATGGCACTCTTAATATCCATCAAAGAATTCACACACAAAAACGACATAAATGTCTGGAGTGTGGGAAAAGCTTCAGTAATAATGCAAAACTTTCTTCCCATCAAAGAATTCATACAGGGGAGAAACCTTATAAATGCCTGGAGTGTGGGAAAAGCTTCAGTAGGAGTGCAGACCTTACTTCCCATCAAAGAATTCACACAGGGGAGAAACCATATAAATGCATGGAGTGTGGGAAAAGCTTCAGTCGGAATGAGACTCTTACTTCCCATCAAAGAATTCACACAAGGGAAGAACCATATAAATGCCTGGAGTGTGGGAAAAGCTTCAGCGATAGTGGATACCTAAAAGTCCATCAAAGAATTCACACAGGGGAGAAACCACATAAATGTCTGGAGTGTGGGAAAAGCTTCAGTAATAATGCAAATCTTTCTTCCCATCAAAGGATTCACACAGGGGAGAAACCATACAAATGCCTGGAGTGTGGGAAAAGCTTCAGAAATAATCGCAGACTTACTGTCCATCGAAGAATTCACACAGGGGAGAAACCATATCAATGCCTGGAGTGTGGGAAAAGCTTCCGTTGGAATGACAGTCTTACTTCCCATCATATCATTCACACAGGGGAGAAACCCTATAAGTGCCTGGAGTGTGGGAAAAGTTTCAGTCGTAATGGCACTCTTACTATCCATCAAAGAATTCACACAAGGGAAGAACCATTTAAATGCCTGGAGTGTGGGAAAAGCTTCAGTAGTAATGCAACACTTTCTTCCCATCAAAGGATTCACACAGGGGAGAAACCATATCAATGCCTGGAGTGTGGGGAAAGCTTCCGTTGGAATGACAGTCTTACTTCCCATCAAATCATTCACACAGGGGAGAAACCGTATAAGTGCCTGGAGTGTGGGAAAAGTTTCAGTCGTAATGGCACTCTTACTATCCATCAAAGAATTCACACAAGGGAAGAACCATTTAAATGCCTGGAGTGTGGGAAAAGCTTCTGTACTAATGCAACACTTTCTTCCCATCAAAGGATTCACACAGGGGAAAAACCATATCAATGCCTGGAGTGTGGGAAAAGCTTCCGTTGGAATGACAGTCTTACTTCCCATCAAATCATTCACACAGGGGAGAAACCGTATAAGTGCCTGGAGTGTGAGAAATGTTTCAGTCGTAATGGCACTCTTACTATCCATCAAAGAATTCACACAAGGGAAGAACCATATAAATGCCTGGAGTGTGGGAAAAGCTTCAGTAGTAATGCAAAACTTTCTTCCCATCAAAGGATTCACACAGGGGAGAAACCATATCAATACCTGGAGTGTGGGAAAAGCTTCCGTTGGAATGGCACTCTTACTATCCATCAAAGAATTCACACAGAGAAACCACATACATGTCTGGAGTGTGGGAAAAGCTTCAGTAGTAATGCAACACTTTCTTTCCATCAAAGGATTCACACAGGGGAGAAATCATATAAGTGCCTGGAGTGTGGGAAAAGCTTCAGTCGGAATGACACTCTTACTTACCATCAAAGAATGCATACAGGGGAAAAACCATATAAATGCCTGGAGTGTGGGAAAAGCTTCAGAAATAATGCAAGACTTTCTTCCCATCAAACGATCCATACAGGAGAGAAACCGTATAAATGTCTGGAGTGTGGGAAAAACTTCAGGCGGAGAGATAGTCTTACTTCCCATCAAAGAATTCACATGGAGGAGAAACCATATAAATGCCTGGAGTGTGGGAAAAGGTTCAGTTCGAATAATGGTCTTACTTACCATCAAAGAGTTCATACAGGGGAGAAACCATATACCTGCCTGGAGTGTGGGAAAAGCTTAAGTAGTAATGTAAAACTTTCTTCCCATCAAAGGATTCACACAGGAGAGAAACCATATAAATGCCTGGAGTGTGGGAAAAGCTTCCGTGACAGTGGACAACTTAGTACCCATCAAAAAATTCACACAGGAGGAACCATATAAATGTCGAGTGTCGGAAAAGCTTCCGTCTCCATAATTAGCTTACTTACCGTCATACGATTTGCATAGGGGTGAAGTCATATGAATGTCAGTAGTGTGAGGAAAGCTTATTTTCACACCCAGTGGGTAAAGCAAATGAATGATCTTACTTACAGCTAGTACCCTGGTGACACCCACCAGTCACAGAGTGGTTTCTGAGGGACGGAGTCTACTGAGGGACAGAAAGGGTACATCCAGTCCCCACCCACCGGTGCCGTCACAGCCCTTGACCCCCTCTCCCATTGGGAGGAAAAACCGAGCAACTGTGTAACCATAATAGGACTGTGATGTTAGCAACACTCCAGGATACCCCACAGATGAGTCACAGAGGATTGTCACTGTCTACATGGAGCTTTGGATTCCCTGAGAATTACATCTGATCTCCAGACCACACAGACCCGTCCGCCTGGAACAAATAGCAGTTTCAGAGAGAAGACCCTAGGGTTTCACATCTCCACTGATCTCCATTTCCTTCCCACACAGAGCCCACTCCAAGCTCAATTCCAAGATTTCTCAGAATTTCCGGAGTCAGAACTGGCAAGCCTGGATGAGTGTTTCAGTCATGGATCATCAGGCAGTGGTATGGCATGTACTGGGGGGAACAGATGACAACACCCTCAACTGAGTCCTAAACACACCTCCCCCCCCCCCATACTCCTTTAGGGAAGGGTGCCCATGTGTCAAAAAGGCACATAAAGCTGAACCGCTTGGGAGGGCAGGGATGGTAGCTCAAAGAAATACCACACCTGTTCTAGCAATCCACCTTTGAAATTCACAGTTCATAGATCTGTGCTGCTTAAAGGTACTAAAATTATACACACAATTTTCTTCAGTAAAGCGAAACAAATTTCCGGCCAAGATAATTATGCTTTCCCCCCTTAGACTATTCATAGATCCATGGTAAAAGTAAACGAGATACTCTAAAATCTTTCATTTTCCTGTCAAAAAGGCCGTTTTTTTGTAGAAAAATATGACCCTTAGAATGGGGAAACATCTATTAATTCTTTAAGCATGTTTTAATATAGTGCATTGCCAGGAGGCAGTGGTTTTTTGTTTAAAATGAGTATGGAAACAGTGAACACACTAAAGTAGTTATGTCCTGACCTGGATGCCCTAGGCTGGCTGAGTCTTGTCAGATCTTGGAAGCCAAGCAATGTCAGCCCTGGTTAGTATTTGGATGGGAGACCACTCAGGAAGTCTAGAATTGCTTTGCAGAGCCACTCAATGGCAAACTGCCTCTGGATGTCTCAATGGTCGTAATGTTGTCATAGTCTCTGACATGTTACAGCACATAAATTTGTTGTACATGTGCAGAATTATTCATTATAACATTATAAAACTAACACTACATATACAGACAGTTATGTAACTGAAGGTTTAGTTATTTTCAAACTAAAGGAAGAACAAAAGCCTCTGGCTTCATTTAGCTGGTTTCTAAAATACTCCTGCCATCTGTCAGGAGGATTCTTTCTTTACACTTTTAAGGTCTTTCAGTGCAGAACTTTCTACCCCTTTCCTTACAGTAGAGGGATTTTACCCTTTTCAAGGATGCCCTTCAAAATAATCTCTTAGGTGGAGACCACCACTACTTTAATAGCTGTCTTCATATCTTATCAGTTATAGATTGTCTTTCTCCCCCCACAAGGCTATGAGGGATGCTCTTCCCTCACAAGGCTATAGGGGATATTTTCACCCTACAAGGTTACAAGACATGATTTTTACACTCCAAACTACAAGGCTAGCCAAGGCTAACTAATGCAAAGTAAGCATATAATTGTGTTTTAAGATTTAAATGTGTTAACATTATACTGTTGATTTACAAATGAATGTATTAAATGTGTCTTGTGCTAATAAGGAAAATGGTGTTAAATTTGAGTAATATAGAGTTATTACAAAGCTCAAAAATAATATAGTTAAGTAAAATGGCAAAGAGGATATGGATGTCCAAATATGGTCATATAAGTGGAGCAACTTAGCGCACTAAGTGGAGCTACTTAGCACACTAAGGGATGCAACTTAGTATATGCCTGCTACAGGGTTATAGCACCCTTCTAGATAATAGATGTGCAGTTCTTTTCTACCTCCTTTTCAAGGAGTTTGAAACAGTATATATACAGGCACAGTAAGACTAGATTTTCAGGGCTCAATCAGAGTCTCTCAGAAGATACTGGTATGTATGGTTTTGACATTATTCTAGATATTGTGAATTAGATACTTTAAACTGAATCAGATTTATCTGACTATTATTTTTTGAAGTTGGATTTTAAAGCTGAATAGTATGTAATGCTTGCTTTTACTGCATACATTGTAACTGACTACATTGTCACTGCATACATTGTAACAGAGTGTTAAGACTTTGTAATTTGCATTTACACATTTTTACTAGAAGTATATCAATAAAAAGACTTGCTTTTTATAAAGTAGGTAAAGTCGTTGAGTCCTGCTTCGGTGGCTGGCTGAATAAGATAACATATCACTTCTTAGGAAGTGGTCCTTTCTAAGAGCCCAGCCACTTCAACAGCACGACCCGCTTCAATGTAACCATCTCTTGCGATGAAATCCACAATGGTGTCTTTGGTTCTAAAAGATGTTTATATTTTTGCCAGGTTTTAAATAAAGAAGATTTTACCATACGTTGTTGAAATGATGTATGTGTCTTAATTTTATCATACCACAAATATCTGTGCCAACCACTTCTATTGTCAAAACCTTTTAAATCCAGTAGTCGTGTATTGGTCAGTTCCATCCAGTCTTTTAGCCATACTAAAGCAGATGCTTCAGCATACAGTTTAAAGTTAGGAAGTGCAAAGCCACCCCTTTCTTTCGAATCCACCAAATACTTGTAAGCAATTCTTGGTTTTTTTCCTTGCCAGATGAAATTCAATAAATCTTTTCTCCAAAGGTTAAAATATTTTGCTAGAGAGATTACAGGTAGATTTTGGAATGAAAACAATAATCTCGGTAATATGTTCATTTGAGTTGTCGAGATACGTCCCAAAAAGGAAAGGTTTTTGTTCATCCAGTTTGACATATCTTTTTTAATTGCTTCCCATAATTTAAAATAATTATTATTAACCAAATCTTTATTCTTAGTAGAAATCCAAATCCCCAGGTACTTTACTTTATTAGTCTTCTCCCATCCTGTAATAGTTGTAGAATCATTCTGCTCTGCTCCAGAAAGATTTTTGAATATTATTTGTGTTTTGTCTTGATTAATTTTAAAACCTGAAACATGGCCAAATGAATTCAATATTTCCAACAGTCTATTTGCCGATTGATTCGGATAGTTCAAGATTAATAAGAGATCATCTGCAAATGCCCTAATTTTAAATTCATGTTTGTTTATCTTTAGGCCATGAATAGCTTCTGTTTCTCATATCTTACAACACAAGGTTTCCAAGACCAAAATAAAAAGTAAAGGGGAAAGCGGACATCCTTGTCTTGTCCCTTTTTGTATTTTACAAATGTCCGATATTGATTCATTTACCAGTATTTTTGCTTGTTGTTTAGTATAAATAGCTGTGATGTCTCTTCGAAATCTTTCACCAAAGTTCATTTTCTCTAGAACTTTCTTCATAAAGTCCCAGGAAACCATATCGAAAGCTTTTTCAGCATCCAGGAAAATAAAAGCTGCTTTATGTTGAATGTTATGTTCATAGTATTCCAATGCATCCAAAAGAATTCTAAGATTGTCTTTAATTTGTCTTCCTGGAACAAAGCCTGCTTGATCTTCATGAATTAAGTCTTTAATTAATTTTTTAACTCTATTCGACAATACAGAGGCATAGATTTTGTAATCCACATTCAATAGTGAAATAGGCCTATAATTAGCTACTTTTTCAGGGTCTCTTCCAGTTTTATGAATCAAGGAGATAAAAGCATGTGACCATGTCTCAGGTAACAAACCTGTATCCAATATAGTATTGCAGACCATTAAAAAGGGGTTCAGAAAATTTGATTTAAATGTCCGATAAAAGAGAGCTGTTATTTCATCGGGCCCAGGAGTTTTGTCTATTTTTTGTTCAATGATTGCTTCTTCTAGTTCTTCCAAAGAAATTGGTGCATCAATAGTCTTTTGTTGGGCTGATGACAATTTTTTGATATTTATAGAATTTAATTTTTTTTTCATCTTCTTATCTGAAATATTGTCTTTTTGATATAACCGAGGGTAATAAGATGTAAATTCTTTTTGTATATCTCTTGTTGTATAAACCGGTCCTTTTGTAGTTTGTATTTTGGCTATAATTTTTTTTTTTTGAACCGAGTCTCTTAAATGAGTAGCCAAAAATTTACCAGGTCGATTTGCATGTTTGAAATACCTTTGCTTCGCAAATTTCACATTTTTATTCATCTCTTCTGTAACTACCAGGTTTAATTGATGTTTAAGAGCATTTATCTTCAACAGAATAGTATTTCTTTCATCCTCCTGAGATTCCATAGTTACGTGCTGATCTAGGTTTTGTAAATCCCACAGGATATTATTTGTCAGCTGTAATTGCCTTCCATGCTGTATTTTTTTTAATCATAAAGCCTCTAATTACTGCTTTAAAGGCATCCCAAACTGTATTTAAGGTGGTTTCTCCATTCATGTTGATTTCAAAAAAATCTTTAATAAGGGTACATAGTTCAGTCTTTATTTTCTCATCTCTCAAGAGTCTTGTCATTTAGTCTCCATCTAAATGCTTCTCTGTTATTCCATTCAAATGAGACTGGATTATGGTCTGAGAATGTTCTTGGTACAATATGCACTTTACGTAACTGTGTGAAAATTGATTTACTTGCCCAAATGATGTCTATTCTGGAGTGTGAATCATGTCTTGCTGAATAGAAGGTATATTCTTTAGCTGTTGTGTTCATTGTCCTCCAAATGTCTTGCAATGCAAATTCCTCCATCATTTGAAAAAAAGTTTTCGGAAGGCATCCTTCTTTGTCATTTATAGCTTTAGTCTTCTTATCCAAAACAGAAGAGGTAACTCCATTGAAATCTCCCATCAGCAGGATTTGTTCATCAGCATATTGAAGCAAAATGTCATGTAGTTGGTTCTTGTAGGTTATCCCGGCTGTGTATCCATGGTCTTGGTATTTTCTTTCCTGATGTTTCGCCAGCAGCTGTTGGAGGCATCTTCAGAGGAGTAACACTGAAGGACAGTGTCTCGCTGAAACACAGACACTGTCCTTCAGTGTTACTCCTCTGAAGATGCCTGCCACAGCTGCTGGCGAAACGTCAGGAAAGAAAATACCAAGACCACGGTTACACAGCCCGGATAACCTACAAGAACCAATGAACTCTGTTCGTGAAAGCCTTCAACAATATTTTGTCATGTAGTTGTTTATAGAATTTAGCTTTCCCTTCATTTGGTACATAGATCCCAACTACTAATTTTTTTGACCTAATATTTTTGTTCTAATTATCAATTTTCTGCCTTCTTCATCCTTATAGATAAGTTCAGGGTTTAAATTGTGTTGTACATAAAAAGCTACCCCTTTAGTCTTTGTTTTAGAGGAGGAGATAAACACTTGTCCTAATGTCTTCCTTTCCAAGTACTTTCTATCCTTTTTCGAGATATGAGTTTCTTGCAGGCAAATTAAAGAGTATTTTTGTTTTTGTAAGAACTTAAAAATCCTTCCTCTTTTAACTTTTTCATTCAGTCCATTTAAATTCCATGAAATTACTTTAGCCATGGTGATTGATTTATATAGAAATGAATTTTAAGACGATGATCCACCAACTGCTCCTTTCAAAGATTCTTCTTCTTCTTTCTGTTCCTGCTCTTCCGGAATGAGGCCCATTCTTTTTTTATATCTTCTCAGAAATTTTCCAACATCTTCCAGTGAAGTGACGGTAAATCTGACCTCTTTGTAAGTGAAAGTAAGTCCTTCTGGCAATATCCAGTGATATTTTATTCCATTCTTCCTCAGCGTCATGGTGAAATCCTTGTATATGTTTCTCTTTGTCATTAAATGTCGAGGGATGTCTTTGAGGATTATTAACGGGGTCCCTTCCACAGACAAAGGATTCTCATAATGAACTTGCATAATAGCATCCTTCATCCTAATGTCATAGAAAGAGATGATATCTCTAGCCTTCGATTTCTTCAATCTGGACGGTAGAGGGATCCTGTATATTCTGTTTATTGCATGATTTAATTCTTGTTCATCTATTTGGGTTAGGTCAGCCAATGTTTTTATAATGGTCTCTCTAGTATCACCTGATTCTTCAGGCAGGTTGCGTAGACGGATGTTGGCCTCTCTCACTTTCATATCCATAATGACCAGTTGGTCCTTTACTGTCTCTTCTTGGGAATGCATTGCATCAAATTGTTGGTCATGGTTATCCATTCTTTTCTTAGCCTCTTTCTGTTCTTCAATCACCTTCTTGACTGAAGAGTCCATTGTCTTCATATCTGTTTGCATTGTCGTACCTTGGGCTTTCATATCTTTGATCTCATCTGTTACAGTCTCCAGTTTTTGGTTAATAGATTGACTTAAAGTGTTCAACATAACAGTTAATTGATTCATTTGTTGACTCACAGATCCGTGCTGCCTAAAGGTACTAAAATTATACGCACAATTTTCTTCAGTAAAGCGAAACAAATTTCCTGCCGAAGATCATTATGCTTTCCCCCCTTAGACTAGTCATAGATCCATGGTAAAAGTAAATGAGATACTCTAAAATCTTTCATTTTCCTGTCAAAAAGGCCGTTTTTTTATAGAAAAATAGCAGGGAAATTATGACCCTTAGAATGGGAAAACATCTATTAATTCTTTAAGCATGTTTTAATATAGTGCATTGCCAGGAGGCAGTGGTTTTTTGTTTAAAATGAGTATGGAAACAGTGAACACACTAAAGTAGTTATGTCCTGACCTGGATGCCCTAGGCTGGCTGAGTCTTGTCAGATCTTGGAAGCCAAGCAATGTCAGCCCTGGTTGGTATTTGGATGGGAGACCACTCAGGAAGTCTAGAATTGCTTTGCAGAGCCACTCAATGGCAAACTGCCTCTGGATGTCTCTTCTCTTGAACCTCTTACGGGGTTGCCATAAGTCAGCTGTAGCTTGACGGCACTTTTCACCAGCAAAGTAATTTGCACAAGAAAATAATACCTACAGAAGAGTCAGTGCAAGAGAATAATATACTTACATCTCTTCAGTTGTCGGAACCCTGAAGAATGACAGAGGATGGGGCCTCTCTCCGGTCCAAATGCAGAGCTCTGTTTCACTGTATCAGTCTGGACTAAAGTTCCAATCCCTGAGCTGTTCCCTCAGCTTTTATACATTTTAACTATAGCAATTCATCATACTGGCCTTATTTAGTGTGAGCCTAGATATGCAGTATATGACGTCTGAATTTTTGTTAAAAAAAATACAGAAATAAGTTAAAAGCATTTTAACTTTTAAAATATTTTTCATTCATTAAGAATTTTATGGCTACTTACAATCCAAATTGTTGTTGTTATGCTAGATTTAGGAATGTATAAGCATACACCCTGGGAGTGTCGTTAAAATATTTCTGTTAAAAAAAATCAAATGTAGCTATTAAATTAATCTAAGCAATTGCATATTAGCCAAACCAACTCATAGAATTTCATTATAATATGCATATCTAGACCAGGCTGGCATTACATTCAGAGTGTGCTCCTCATTATCAACCCAAAAGAGACAGTGCTAAAAGGTTATCACATAATGTTTGATGTAGTATGTTTGATGTAGTATGATGTAAGCTAGAAAGAGAGAGAAAATGTGGAGCAAAGTGAGAGAAAGTCCTCAGGAGGCCAGGAAGGCACTGTGCCAGCGTTGTGGCTCTCCATACCAGCACCCGGCTACTTACGCCACCTTAAGTGCCCCAACGCCGGTGGGGAGAGCCGCACGCTGGTCTCTGGCTGCTTCTGTGGAAGCACCATCCCAGGACGCCAGCGAGGCCTTCTACCAGCCTCCCACCGGCATAAAGGCTCATGCTGGCATTCTGGGGGGCATTATGGTGTCCCCGGGGGTGTTTTGGGAGGAGGAGCTGCCTGTAGGCAGCTTCCTCTCCCCTTTCATCCCCGGGTATTCTGGTGGGGAGGAGAGTGAGGCTGCACCAGCTTTTTTGCTGGCGCAGCCTCACCTTATGGGTCAAAAAGCCCCATTTAAAATGTAAAAACCTTTTTAAGGCTTTTAAAATATTTTCGGCAGCCAGGAAACCAGTGTGGAAGTGGTGCAATGGCGCCTCCATGCTATCCCTGGCTGCCAAAAGCTCAGGAATGCACTGTTAGCCCTGTAGCTGAACAAGTTTTTTTAATCAAATAAATAAGTAATTAAATAAAACAAACAGCAGTGCACCCTTGAATTACTGAGTTAACACAGAAAACAAAAAATCAATGAAAAGCCAATCAGTTCCCTCATTCAAACCCTTAGGTGCAAGAGTACCAAGAGAGTAGATCCAAAATTTCCCTCCTCTTTAAAGTTTCTGTTGTTGAGATTGTTCCACAGTCCAGAAGCGAAGGTCTTTATCAGTATTAGCGCAGGTGAGGAAATGATGAACAGTGATGTCATCTTCCTAGTTCTAAGAAAGCTCCTGTGCTTTCAAATCCTCATCGTAAGAATCATAGAGTTGTAAGGGGCCATCTAGGCCATCTAATCCAACCCCTTGCTCAATGCAGGTTCAGCCTAGAGCAGGGGTGGGGAACCTTTTTTTCTGCCAAGGGCCATTTGGATATTTATAACATCATTTGTGGGCCATAAAAATTATCAACTTAAAAATTAGCCTGCTATATTTATTTACAGCAGGCAAGTAATTGCAGTATGCATAGACGTGGCAGTAATTAGCAGATGTAGACCTCTAGGACTAAGTATGCCTCTCAAAACAGGAAGATGATACCACGTTAGTTGATGCAAGAGAATTCCTGAGAACGGAAGCTTTGATCTGTTGACCTCTGAAAATTGCTGTAGTATCCGGGCGGGAGACCTGCTGGTGAGCAGACAGTGGTTCCCCTCTGCATGGGAAGGGGAGGCAGGCGTCCATCCAGTTTTAGGATACAGGTTTGCTGGCTGCAGGTGCAGCAAGTGTCCCCCAGTGGCAGCGGCTGTTTCCCCGGCGCTTTCTTTACAACCCCTCCCCCTGCCTGGAGCACAAGAGATTTCAGGAGCTCCCTTACAAAGTGGCACCTCTGAAGGCTTGCTGCTCGGTGTAGAAAGAGGTAAGGAGGTTTCTTTAAGGCCAACCTGCCAGAGGACAGCAGGCGTACTGGGTGGCCAGCAGCCGGGCCACCTTAAGAGGGGAAGTGGGCTGAGAGCGCAAGAAGCAACCTGAGCAAAGCTGTTTGACTCATTTCCTGTTGCTACAGAGAAACCAACTCTTCTTCTGGTGGAGGTGAACTCCCCCTCACAAGCAGTCTTTAAGCAGAGGCTGGACATATACTTGTCAGGAATGCTCTAGGCCAGGGGTGGGGAATGTCCAGCCCGCGTACCATTTAAGGCCCGCAAAGTCATTTGGTCTAGCCCTGTCAAGGCAAACATCTAGAGAGCAGCAATCCAAGGCAAAACCTCCCATGCATAAACAGACGTTTCTATATGCTGACTTTACCACTTAAGGCAGACTCAAACTGGCTTACAATCACCTTCCTCTCCCCGCAACTGACACCCTGTGAGGTAGGTGGGGTTGAGACAGCTCTAAGAGCAGTGACTAACACAAGGTCACCTGGCTGGCTTCATGTGAGGTAGGAGGGAAACAAATCCACTTCACCAGATTAGCCTCCGCCGTTCATGTGGAGTAGTGTGGAATCAAACCCTGTTCTCCAGGTCAGAGTCCACTGCTCCAAGCCACCGCTCTTAACCACTACACCACTCTGGCTTGTAACTGGTCTTGTAGACATGGCTACATATATCAAATTGCTTGGACATTGTACTACATATATTATGCCACTGGAGTTACAATTGACAAAAGAATTAATATAAAAAATCCTGTCTCTAGCTGGATTTTGAAAAGTCTAACAGAATAAGCACAAACAACAATGTTCACATGGGAAGTTCCCTTTTAGCAACGCCCTCCCATCAATAGTTGTTATCCTAATAGTAGGGTGTTTTAATTTGCTATTGCCCAGCATATCCTTAAGGATATATATCGTTTAAAAGTAAAGAGATGGGGAGAGCTATACCTTGGGATACTTGATAAAAAGTACCAATATTTTTATATTATACTCTTGACTCTGGTGTAGACACTATTCTATATTAAGATATAACCATCCTATCATTATTGTGTTTTTATTTTTTGCCTTGGGTCTTAACAAAGATGATCTTGGGATGATGGAGGCTCTGTGGAAAGCTTGTTTCAAAATTTTGGATGGATATTTCCTATCTGAAAATTGATTGGTCAAAACCTGGCTTTGTCTGCAAAAGCCTGTGGACTGACTTCCTTCTCTTGTAACTATCACCTTCTCTATAAAAAGTGGCATGTAATAGTCTAATCTGGCTCGTGGCCTTCAGTCAGAGAAGGTCTTGCATTGGGTGAATATATCTTGTGTGCCGGGCTTTCCATTTTTCATATTGTTCTGCTAATCAGCGGAAAACCTGATTTGTGTTAATCTTAGAGAATCGTAATGCTTATGTATTTAGCTAAGTTTGAGAAATATTGTGAGACCTGATTTTTATCACATGCATTTTTTCTGTACTTATGGGATTTTTAGTTTAAATAAATTCATTAACTCCAAGAAATTCTCTCTTTGTTCTGCTGGCCAAAGATCTGACGTCTGAGCTCTAATATTTGACCAAATATCTAATGTCTGACAAATAATATTTCATTGCGCTACAAGAGGTAAGTCTCTCTCCAAGTGTTTGTCTTGAACAGATCTAGTGGGGGATTCCACAGCTGAGTTCAGCTAATGAGGCTTTTACATTCCCAAGAGCTAAGTGCAGTGCACATCTCTAGAGTGGTTGCAAATTAAATAATTAAATCCAACCCCTTTGGAGAGATCTGTCTCCAGCTGCTTACATCTGTGTCTGCCTACAGAGCTGCTCCTTTTCTTTTGCCGCAATTACAGGAATTAAGCAGGGCTACCAACAGTCATCAAAGCCCCCCATGATCCAAAGTCGTGTCTAATTTTGTAATTTTATGTACACAGATATATGTGTAGCAATATACGACACATCTGATGAAGTGGGCTGTACTTCACAAAACTCTCAGGTGACAATAAATTTTTAGTAAGCAAATCAGTAAGAAGTCTACTTAATTCACAGTGGGTAGCCGTGTTAGTCTGTCTTCAGTAGTAGAAAAGAGCAAGAGTCCAGTAGCACCTTAAAGACTAACAAAAATATTTTCTGGCAGGGTATGAGCTTTCGTGAGCCACAGCTCACTTCTTCAGAAACCTGAAGAAGTGAGCTGCGGCTCACGAAAGCTCAAACCCTGCCAGAAAATATTTTTGTTAGTCTCTAAGTCTACTTAAGTTTACCCTTGTACCTTTAGCTAGCACAAAAGCAGAGGCAAATTGATTATGCAGTGGTGCTAGATGAGAAGTGCTAGATCATTGGGATTGGTTTAACTGACTGAAAAGATTATTTCATTTCTCATAAAATGAAGCTAAATGTCTACAGTGGCAAAGTAGTGCTTACAGAGGGATATTAGATGTCCTACCAATACAACAGCAACCCTCTGCTTGAACAGTGTTTAAAATGTAATTAAATCTAACTGGGGTGAGGGAAGAAGGAGTTTGAACTTCTATTCCATGTGTGTAACCACTAATACAGATCAACATTCCATTACCATACATGTAAAGGGTGGGGAACATCCTTTTACTAGTTTGATAGATCATGGGGACATATTAACTCCCCACCATCTCTTCTGTTCATAATATTAACAAGGGTTTGCTGCTGTACTATCATGAGGGGTACACTAATCATTGCCAACCAGACATGAGAAGGAGTTGAGACCAAGACTGACAAATAAAGGGGGGGGATTAGAAGGGGGGAGGAATGAAGGCATATCATAAAAGGAGGAGAACAAAAGAAGGAAGAAGAAAATTGTGGAAAAGAGGGAGAGGACTTAAGAAAGGAGGACTGGTTTCCTTTTCAACAGCACACTCACAGGGCTTCCCTTCTGCAAGATCTGGCTGGGCAGAGAAAACGACAGAGCTGGATAGAAGGAAAAGAAGAGAGAAACAGTCTGCTGGAAACAAATACCTTGTTAGGAGGCTGCATCCTGGCAATGACTGTATTGGCCATGAGCTGTGCTGGCTAGTCTCGCCTTGCTCCTAAGCTGGCTTGATTGATGGGTTTAGCAGGATCTGATAAGCAAGGGTTTCCCTCAGCTTCCTAATAAACATTGCAGAAAGGCCAAGCCAGCAGAATCAGAGCAACTCCTATTTACTGAGCTGTGCCTTCCCTGCACTGCACAGAACTGCATTGGGGGGGGGGGGAATCAGATGCATTCCGAATGCAGCGTGACACTGGCTTCAGGGGTCCTCCAGCTGAACTGGGCCCTGGGAATTTTGTCCCCTTAGCTCCCTCCTCTTGGCCTCTGGGAACTTTGTCCCCTCTTTTCCCACCCACCAAAACCATGTTGAGCTGCAAGGGCTCAAAACACATCTCTGGTGGCTCCCTTTTGTTTCAGAGAAAGCTTGAATTGCTGGGCTTAACAAGAATCCTTGAATATGACCTCATCCCAGGTCCCCCGAGACCCCAGAAGAAGATGGTTCCAACAGGTTAGACTCTAGTCTTTTAAACATTATCACAAATCCAAACGTTAACCCAATGCAAACAAACACACCAGAGATCTTGTGTCCTCTCTACCTCCTCTCTGGGAGACTATCACATGTGACCCACATTTAGGATTGCCAGATGGTTTCAACAAAAATACTTGACACATTCATTAAAAGTTTGTTTATATATATACACACATACATACATCTAAAATGTGTGTTTAAAAACACACACATACATATGATAAAAAAGAAAAATGCCACATCCCTGTATTTTATTTGTTTGTTTGTTTATTTAGTTGGGTTTGTCTCTCACCCTCACTCCCCGGCCAAGGCTTTAGTAGAAGCTTATGTGTGGAAATGAGTCACTGAAATTTTTAAATGGCATGGAGGCAGGAAAAGGGGAAGACCCAACATGAGATGGATTGACTCAGTAAAAGACCTGGGCAAGGCTATTTTTGATAGGACACTTTAGAGGTAATTAATTCATAGGGTCACTATAAGTCAGAAGGGACTTGACACTACTTAACACACAGGCAAATAAGATCCCATGAGAGCCAGTGTGGTGTAGGGGTTAAGATGTCAGACTAGGATCTGGGAAACCCAGGTTCGAATTCCCACTCTCCCTTGGAAACTTGCTGTGTGACCTTGGGCCAGTCACACACTCTCAGCCTTGACCCTGGCAAGTAAAGAGCGGCTCCTCATTGCAACAGGCTTCCTGGGGAGGTGGTGGGCTCTCCTTCTTTGTAGGTTTTGAAGCAGAGGCTAGATGGCTATCTGTCAGCAATGCTGATTTTGTGAACTTAGGCAGGTGATGAGAGGGAGAGCAGGAAGGGTTGTGTCAGTGTTTGGTTCTTGTGGCCCTTTCTTACACAGCCAGGATCTGATTGCCACTTAGGGGTCAGGAAGCAATTTTCCTCCAGGCCAGATTGGCCTGGGATCCTGGAGGGTTTTTTGTTTTGTTTTTTTGCCATCTTTTGAGCATGGAGTAGGGGTCACTAGCGTGGGGTGGGGGAAGAAGTTGACAATGTCTTACATTGTGCAGGGGCTTGGACTAGATGACCCTGGTGGTCTCTTCCAACTCTATGATTCTAAGTATTTGGATGGCGCGTAATATAAAAAAGGTGGCAGAGCAGCTTTTAAACTGAACCTGGGGGGAAAGCCGACAGGAGCTGAGAAGCATCCGGTTCGGGCAAACTCAGTGCACATGGATAAATGGAAAATTGCTTCAGATTGCCCACATGGGAATTACTTGGACATGAAAGGGAAAGGGAAAAAAATTATGGATAGCCACTTAAAGATGCCCAAAAGCACATGCCAGGCATGTCGAAAGAGAGAAACAGTGTGGAGGTGTTTCTACGCTAATGCTAGAAGCCTCCAAGCAAAAATGGGGGAATTAGAGTGCATGGTTTTAAGGGAAAACATAGATATAGTGAGCATTACAGAAACCTGGTGGAGGGGAGAGAACCAGTGGGATACAGTCATCCCTGGTTACAAACAGTATAGAAATGACAGGGAAGGGCGTATTGGAGGGGGTGTTGCTATGTATATCAAGGAAGGCATTGGTTCTTGTAGGTTATCCGGGCTGTGTAACCGTGGTCTTGGAATTTTCTTTCCTGACGTTTCGCCAGCAACTGTGGCAGGCATCTTCAGAGTAGTAACATTGAAGGACAGAAGATGCCTGCCACAGTTGCTGGCGAAACGTCAGGAAAGAAAATTCCAAGACCACGGTTACACAGCCCGGATAACCTACAAGAACCAATGAACTCTGACCGTGAAAGCCTTCGACAATAAGGAAGGCATCGTGTCTAATAAGCTAGAGACCATAAAAAGGGCAGACTCGTCCACAGAATCCTTATGGGTGACAATTCCGGGCCCCAAAGGAGATTTAGTACTGGGGACGTTCTATCGGCCCCCTGACCAAATGGCTCAGGGTGATCTTGAGATGGAGAATGAAATTAGGGAAGCATGTAAAAGTAATGAAGTACTAATAATGGGAGACTTCAACTTCCCTCATATTGATTGGATAAATGTATGCTCAAGTCAAGCCAAAGAGATAAAATTTGTAGACATCCTAAATGACTGTGCCCTCGAACAGTTGGTCATGGACCCAACCAGAGGGGAGGCGATCCTGGATTGAATACTCTGGGGTGCTGCCAGTGATTTAGTGCGGGATGTGGATGTAGTTGAGCCAGTTGGCAATAGTGATCACAATGGCATCAAATTTAATTTATATGGAAGTGGGAAAGTGACTGGGAAATCTCACACAATTACCTTTGACTTTAAAAGAGGGAACTTCTCTAAAATGAGAAAACTGGTAAAGAGGAAGTTGAAAGGAACAGTTAAGAGGGTTAAATCTCTTGAAAAGGCTTGGGGGTTACTCAAGTCCACATTACTAGAGGCTCAGCTAGCTTGTGCACCGAAGGTCAGGAAAGGTAGTAATAAGTCCAAGAGGTCACCACCATGACTAACAGATAAGGTGAAGGAAGCAATTAGAGGAAAAAAAGTCTTCCTTCAGAGAATGGAAGGTTTGCCCAAACAAGGTGAACAGAAGCAAACACAAACTTGCACAAAGGAAATGCAAGCAGATAATTAGAGATGCAAAAAAAAAGATTTTGAAAGGCATATTGCTAAACACATCAAAACAAACAATAAAAAATTCTTTAAGTATATTAGGAGTAGGAAACCAGCTAGGGAAGCGGTTGGACCATTAGATGACAATGCGAGTAAAGGAACTGTAAGGGAGGATAAAGCGATTGCTGAAAAACTAAATGAATTCTTCTCATCTGTCTTCACTGTTGAAGATAAAGGGCAGATTCCTTCTCCTGAGCTGAGATTTTGGAGAGGGGAAAATGAGGCAAATAGCGGTAACAAGGCAGGAAGTCCTAGAGCGTCTAGACAAACTGCAAACTAACAAGTCACAGGGACCAGACGGTATTCATCCTAGAGTTCTTCAAGAACTCAAATGGGAAATTGCTGAACTTCTAACAAAGATATGTAATATGTCCCTTCGATCAGCCTCTGTACCAGAGGACTGGAGAATGGCCAATGTAACACACATGTATAAAAAAGGTTCCAGGGGGGACCCGGTAAATTACAGGCCAGTTAGCTTAACATCTGTTCCGGGTAAATTAGTGGAAAGATTATTAAAGATAGAATTGTCAAGCATATAGAAGGGCAAGGTCTGCTGGGCAAAACCCAACATGGCTTCTGTAAGGGTAGGTTCTGTCTCACTAACCTATTAGAGTTTTTTGAAAGCGTCAGTAAGCATGTGGACAGGAATGAGCCTGTGGATATTGTGTATTTGGATTTCCAAAAAGCTTTTGACAAAGTCCCCCTCCAAAGACTGCTAAGCAAACTTCATAGTCATGGGATAAGAGGACAAGTCCTCTCATGGATTGAGAGCTGGCTGAAAAATAGGAAAATAGGAGTAGGAATCAATGGTCAGTTCTCCCAATGGCGGGATGTGAGCAGTGGGGTGCCTCAGGGATCTGTGTTGGGACCGGTGCTTTTCAACCTGTTCATCAATGACCTGGAGTTGGGGTTAAACAGTGAAGTAGCCAAGTTTGCAGATGACTCCAAATTATTTAGGGTGGTTAAAACAAAATTGAACTGTGAAGAGCTCCAGAAGGATCTCTGCATACTGGAAGAATGGGCATTAAAATGGCAAATGAGATTCAATGTGGGTAAGTGTAAAGTGATGCATATTGGGACAAAAAATCCCAACTTCACATATACACTGATGGGATCTGTGCTGGCAGTGACAGACCAAGAAAGGGATCTTGGGGTCGTAGTGGATATCTCAATGAAGATGTCAACCCATTGTGCGGCTGCTGTAAAAAAGGCAAATTCCATGCTGGCTATAATTAGACGAGGAATAGAGAATAAAACTGCTGATATCATACTGCCCTTGTACAAATCTATGGTGAGACCACACTTGGAATACTGTGTACAGTTCTGGTCACCACACCTAAAAAAGGATATGACAGAGCTTGAGAAGGTGCAGAAAAGAGCAACCAAAATGATTAGGGGACTAGAGCAACTGTCCTATGGGCAGCGGTTAAGATGCTTAGGGCTGTTTAGCTTGGAAAGAAGGTGGCTGAGGGGAAACATGATAGAGGTCTATAAAATTATGCATGGTTTGGAGAGAGTGGACAGGGAGAGGTTTTTCTCCCTCTCCTATAATACCAGAACACGGGGTCATCTGCTCAAGCTGGAGGGCGAGAGATTCAAAACAGAGAAAAGGAAGTATTTTTTCACACAACGCATAGTTAAATTGTGGAACTCCCTGCCCCAGGATGTGGTGATGGCTGCCAGCTTGGAGGGCTTTAAGAGGGGAGTGAACATATTCATGGAGGAGAAAGGTATTCATGGCTGTTAGTTAGAATAGATATTAGTCATGCTGCATACCTAATCTCTCTAGTATCAGAGGAGCACACCTATTATTTTGGGTGCGGTGGAACACAGGCAGGATGATGCTGCTGCACTTTTTAGTGGCTTCCTAGAGGCACCTGGTTGGCCCCTATGTGAACAGACTGCTGGACTTGCTGGGCCTTGGTCTGATCCAGCAGGGGCTTTCTTATGTTCTTATGAATTCCAGGGTTGTGACATGGAGGCAGCAATGGGAAACCACCTCTGAACGTCTCTTGCCTTCAAAACCCGATCTCAATAATTTTCCATAAGACCTAGCTCACTCTAGTCTCACAAACACCTGCAGGTTGTTACGCTAATGGGCAGAGCCGTCAAGGTCACTAGCTCATACCATCCGAATCAGTTGAACCAGCACATGTGTGGGAAGATGGGAGGGGGATGAGATCACTCTTCTCTCCTGAGAACATAATTCCAGCTCAAACTGGCTAAAACCATCTAGAGACTTCTCCTTCGAGACCACCTTGATTGGGAGTTGTGGGTCATCTGACCCTGGTCCACTTTTCCACAAGTCTGGCTATGCCTTATGGTGGTCACTCTTTCTTTAAGCTTCAATTTCTAGGGTTGCCGACCTCCAGGTACTAGCTGGAGATTTCCTGCTATTGCAACTGATCTCCAGACAATAGAGATCAGTTCACCAGGAGAAAATGGCTGCTTTGGCCATTGGACTCTATGGCATTGAAGTCCCTCCCCTCCTCAAACTCCTCCCTTTTCAGGCTTCGCCCCAAAAACCTCCCACCGGTGACAAAGAGGGACCTGGCAACCGCTATTCAATTTCAGCATGTCACTCTGTTGCTTGAAACAACATCCTTATAGCTATTAAGATCAGCAACAATGTAACAACTTAGTAAGTATAATGTGGCCAGCTAGACGTTATTGTTTTCTTTGCCAGTTTGCCTATTTGACTATGTAACTTGTATTTTAATCTACTTTTGAATCTTTTTCTATTAATAAAGCTTTTTTAAACTTTAAGGTTGTTGAGTTTCCTGGCCTAATACAGTGATTTGGTTACTCCACTGGTACAAGACTGGGGCTCAGTCTTCACCGCCTTTATAGCTCCCTGTAGCCAATCTGTGTTCTAGAGAGCAAGACCAGGCCATCAGCATATGTATTAATGCAGGATGACCTTCTAAGCAAGGCGCATGGACAGAGATATCCTGCAGCACCAGTACAAAATCATTCAGGTGTAAATTAAATGGATGGGGTGCTTTTCCATTCAAAGGCTGTCACCACGCTTGTATTCCCACCGATGTATTAAGAGTCTGAAAATGTTATAAATAATACTGTTTGCACTTTGTTTGGCCCCTTTAGTACAAAATCATTCAGGTGTAAATTAAATGGATGGGGTGCAAGAACACAGCCCTGTCATACTCCTGTCTGGACAGGGATTCGACTGGATAAGGAACCCAAGTTGTTTAATTGACATACAATGAGTTTCCAGAGTAGGGGTTCATAATTAATCTCAGCAGTCTGGCAGCCAAGTGTATGGCATAAATCTTGTTCCATACACGTGCTAGAGACAGAGTCAAAGGCAGCTGTTGAATCAATAATTGCTGCTTACAACTGTCCAGGGGTGGGTTTTCTTTTAAGTTTCTAGTCCTCATCAAGGTTCTAAATCTATGCTTAACCAACCCTCCTAAAACCCCAGAAGCTGTAAGGGATGTAAAAGAGGAGGGTGCTCCAGAGAGGACCAGCTTTGTACTGGTATTTCTTGACCTCTAAGGTGCTAGTGGACTCAGATCTAGCAACTCTGTACTGCAATCCTTAAACTAAAGGCATTACATCAGACAACGTGTGGTTTTTCAACACTTGCTTTTTACTTTGCTCTTAAGTTCTGCATCTTTTTCACACGATGTTTTTCCTTAGTATCAGAAGCATTTGCATGGAAAAGCACAGCCAACGTTCAAAATGCAGAAAAGACAAAGAAAGCCGAGTCCTGTTTCTTTTTGCTAAAGCGATCACCAAGGCAGGTCACAGGCTCCAAAACTCAAGGCTTAAAGTCTATTTACATTGAGGCAAAAAACAACCACCACCCATGATTATCAGGGAGATTTTTACATTTCTAACTTTAGGTCATCCCATTAAAATAGGCACAGTATAGCCCGACCCTTGGCTGTGGGAGATGTTTATTTGCTGCTGGGTAACACCCTTTCCTGGGCTTGCATTTTCTGCGCTGAGTCCCTTGAAAGGTTGAAAGGCTGTCTAAGGGTTACATTGAGAGAGCCAGGTGGAGTCAGTCCTAGAGAGGCAAAGGGGGGGTGAGAGGTGGGTTTAATACTCTCGCCTGGCTGCAGGCGCCTCGCATTTTCCCGGGCTTCTGCTTGAATGGCTGGGAGGGAATCTGGTGAGCAAAAGGGGAATATGGGGCGGAGGAATGGGAAATAGGGGCCGGGGGCTGCAATGCAAGACCCCAGGCGGAGAGAAAGGAGGGGAGGCGGAGCAGGGGTGGGGGTGGAAAAGAGCTTTCCCCCCACACACCTTCTCCCCGCCCCATCCTGCCCCAGGAGGAGCCTCGTGGCCCCTTTGTGCAGCGCCGCGCCGGAACCCAGCTGCGCCTTTGGAGGCTGGACGGGGCTGCAGGCTGCCTAGAGGCACGTCGAGGTAGAGGGAGGGGGGGCAGAGCCGGGGGTGCTGCAGGGAGGTCGCAGGGGGCTGGGAAGAAGAGGGGCGTTGGGTGGGGAACCCGGACTGCGTCTCTTCTTGGGTCTGGGATGAGTCACCCAAGGCGCAGCAAGGGAGAGTCTTGGAGGAAACTTTCCACCTCCTCCATATCAGCGTGGTGCCGTTTTGTCACTGAGCAGTGGAGGCAGGTGTGCCAGGCCTTTTCCACGCAGGGGATTGGGTGCTGCAGGTGTGATGCTTTGGGGAAGCAGTTCCCCCCCCCCTTGGTTCTTGTAGGTTATGCGGGCTGTGTGACCGTGGTCTTGGTATTTTCTTTCCTGACTGTTTCGCCAGCAGCTGTGGCAGGCATCTTCCGAGGAGTAACACTGAAGGACAGGGTCTCTCCCCTCCCCCCCCCCGCTTTCCTGCACCATCACGGAGCATTTGGGAGGTGTCTCCATCTGTAATCTGATCTCTGGGTTGTTGTTTTTTACCACACTTTGCATTCCCAGCGAGGTATTAAGAGTTTGAAAATGTTATAAAAAATGACTTTAAAATGATTTTTGGATATAATGGCTTATAAATGGTTGGAAGACGTCTTCACAGCTCAAGGGGCCAAACAAAGTGCGAACAGTATTTTTTATAACGTTTTCAAACTCTTAATAAAGCAGTGGGAATAAACAGAAAGTGCGAACAGTATTTTTTATAACGTTTTCAAACTCTTAATAAATCAGTGGGAATAAACAGAAAGTGCGAACAGTATTTTTTATAACGTTTTCAAACTCTTAATGCATTGCTGGGAATACAAGTGCGGTAACCCCCCTAGACCTGCTTTGCTGTGAACCTCAAGCTCTCCACCACGCTTCGGTGGCTGCCCCCTTCAAATCCCCCTGGACCTGCTCAAATGGCAGCCATTTCCCCTTTTCCTGCTCTGGGGGCAGGGGGGCATCACCCCCCTCCCCCATGGACCAGCAGAGGATGGGGAGAAGCATGTCAAGGAAGAGAGGGGGATGGATGTATAAGGAAGGTCAGATCTCCGACTATATCGAGTGGCCTGGGTGCAGACCGAGATGAAGCTGCTTTCACCTGAATCAGACCATCAGTCCACCAAAGCCAGTATTGTCTGCTCTGACTGGCAGTGGCTGTCCAGGGACCTGGGACCTTCTGCCTATGAAGCAGATGCTCTACCCCTGAGCCACGCCACCACCCCCACCACCTGTTAGATTCTCTCTGTCTCCCTGCTGGTGGAGATCGAATGCCCTGGGCGGCAGGCAGTCCACCTCCAGGAAGACAGCAGAGATGCAGAGTATGGGGCAAAGGGGGGGGGGAGTTAACAGCATCTCTGAGCTATCATACCCAGTGTGATGTAGTGGTAAGAATGCCAGACTAGGGGCAGGGAAACCCAGGTTCAAATCCCACCTCTGCTATAGAAGCTTACTGGGTGGCCTTGGGCCAGCCACATCCTCCCGGTCTAACCCAGTTCACAGGGTTGTTGTGAGGATGAAATGGACGCAAGCCCCTGTGGATGTGTCCTTCCATCCCTATGTCTGTCCCTCTGAGGCAGGCATCTCTCCTCCGAAAACGAAGCGCAGATCCTCAGAATTGTCCAGCTGGTTCAGGATGGGAAGTGCAGTGCCAAAAATGAAGGGAATTGGGATCATCTTGGCCCCAGGTTGTTGCCAGAGCACCACCCCCATGCTATTTGTAAAGAGACCTCTATGATTTGGGGGGGGGGAATAGACATTTCCTGCCCTCCTTCCTTTGTAGAAGTCACCTCTGAATTTCAGAGTCTGCTTCTTGAATGGCTAGGAGGGATCTGGGAAGCGCAAAGGGGCTTTGTAGGGGGGAGATATGGGGGGGCTGCAATACAATTCCCAAAGCAGAGAGAAGGGAGGAGTGGGCGAGAGAGAGAGAGACGCTTTGTGCAGAGCCAAAGAAGAGCCGCCTGATATATACACACATATACATGTATTGAGGTATACAAATTTTTATTATGTAAAAGTTTTTTATTGTTGGTCTGGGACCGTATTAAACATTTCATTCAACTAATATATATATACATAGCACTTAAGAATAATATCTCAGATCTACAATGCCCAATTCTCTAATCACAGAAAAGTATCATGTAGAGAAGGGGGGGGGAAGGAAACAAACTTTAAAAAGCAAATTAAACAAGGACCAATTTTCTTTTGCTTCAGGGTAAGATGCCAGAGTTCTTTACAGCACCACCCATTCCCATCCACTTAATTATATAGGTGTATATGGACCAATTCCGATAATGACAGATTAAAAGAAATTAAAGGGAGGGGAGATGTCACGGTAATATTTGTTTGAAGGCTAGAAAGTAAATAAAAATATGAGGGGGGGACTCGGAGAGAGAGGAAGAAAGAGAAAAACATGATAGTTAAAACATAGTATCAAAGATGCCCAGATAAACAATTTTTTTTAGCTCCACTCTAGGCTGAGTAGATTAATATAGAAGTGGACAATCTAATATTCTTCAAATGATCACAAGTAGCTACTCATTTCTCTGTAATATCCATAAACTCTCCTCCATCACCACATTTCAAAGAAATCTACTTTCTTCCCATCAGCTCTCTTCATGGTCAGCTTTCACACCCATACATACTAATAAGGAATGCTAACCTGATCTTGGTTGCCAGCAACAGAATCTTACATTCATGGATATTTTCTAGCTCCTTCATGGCAGCCCTTCCCAGGCTCAGGCTCCTTCAGATTTCTTGGCTGTAGTCTCCTTTTTGGTTAATGATGAAGCCAACGAATAGAAAATCTTGAACAATTTCCATTTCTTCATGGTCAATCTTAAAGTTGGATAATTCCCCGACTGTCATTACTTTTGTCTTCTCAATGTTCCAGTGTAATCCTGCTTTGGCACTTTGTGTTTTAACCGTCATCAGTAGTTGTTTCAAGTCTTCACTCTTTTCTGCCAGTAAAGTGGTATCATCTACATATCTCAAATTCTTAATGTTCCTTCCACCAATTTTCAGTCCCCATTTATCTAAATCTAATCCATCTGTCCTTATAATATGTTCTGCATATGGACTGATGAGACAGAGGCAAAATGCATCCTTGTCTGATACCTTTGCCGATTGGAAACGATGCTGTTTATATTTTTTTTCCTCCCCGCAGCTGCTGACTCCTGGTTTCCCCCTCTCAATCTTTCTCTTCCTCCTAGGCAGCCGAGAAAAGATACCCTTGATGCCTCCTCCTCTTTCTCCTGTTTGTGATGAAAGGAAAAGAAGCACCATGCAGCAAGCTCAGGTAAGGGGGGCGTGGAGTGGGGAAGAATCACTGGGGAGACATACAGTGGAAGGCAGGGATGCCTCCTTCTCGGTTGCAAGACTCAGAGGATCAGGCTCTTGGCCCTGTGTTCTGGCACAGCACAATGTCAAGTCTGCCCAGTGGGGAGGCAGGAAAGTGGTCCCCCCCAACTAGGATGGTGTGTGTACAGAAGCCCAGGCAGAGCCTATGGAACAGTATTGGCCCATGAATATGGACATCTCCAGCCTTCCCCGCAAGGCTGCTAGCCCCCCTGCCTATGAAGATAGCCCCTGTGGCTCCAATATGGCCATAAGGAGGGCTGGGAGTGTGTGTGTGTGTGTGGGGGGGAATGTCCCCCCAGGACTCTTCTCCCCTTCTCTTTGTGGTAGGGTTGCCAACCTCCAGGTGGTACCTGGAGAACTCCCACTATTACGGTTGACAACCATGATCAGTTTCCCTGGAGAAAATGGCTGCTTTGGAGAGAGGACTCTATGGCATTATAGCCTCTTGAGCTCTCTCTCCCCTCCTAAACCCCACCCTCCCCCGGATCCACCTCAAAAATCTCCAGGTATTTCCCAAGTGGGAGTTGGCAACCCTTCTTTGTGCTCCTCTTCCAGTATTAATTTCCTGTCTCTTGCTTCTTGGCTTTTCTTCTCTTGGACCATTTTTCCAGTGATGTAAAGAAATGCTTCCTCCTCCTTCTTCCTCCAGGGTGGGGTGTCCTTTAAAGAGGTGGCTGTGTATTTTACGAAGAGGGAGTGGACCCTGCTGCACCCAGCCCAAAGGGCCCTGTACAAGGAAGTCATGCTGGAGAATTTTGGGAACGTGGCCTCTCTGGGTGAGGATCCTTTTCTCCTGGGCTGTCTCCCTCTTGCTGGGAGGAAGTCCCTTAAGAGGAAGGACGTGGTCAGGCAGTCCTCCCCTGGGCCTAATGGCTGATCTGTGCCACCCTCCATGATCCTTCCTCTGATGTGGGAGGGGTTCTGGGCTTGCAGAGAGGGGGCCCCTGCGTGGCAGTCCTGTGTCTGGACCACATGAGAGGGTGTCAGAAGAAGTGCCAAGTGATGCTTTGCCTGGAGATGGAGCAGTGTAAGGACGGGCTTCCCTCCCATCTGGGCCTTGCCTTGCCTGGGCTGAGAGGTGGTTGTGGAGTGAACTCTGCTGGCTCCTCTGCCACTTTACTCAGTTCCCAGCTGGCATTTCAAGATCAGCTGGCCATACAGTAGGCACACAACTGCCAGTGCCAGATGGGTTGTTGTTGACCCTGTAATGTACTCGACCGTAGTTATCTGGCCAGTCAACAACCTTATTAGTTGTGTGTTTTGGAAAGGACAGTTGATCTCTCTGGGAATTGTTGAACATATATGTGCTCACAGAAGAGTTATAATTTTGTGGGGTTTTTTGTTTTTTTATTAAAAAGGATCTGAGATAGCTAAACCTGACCTCATAACCTGGCTGGAAGAGGAGGAAGAGCCTTTTCTACTGATCTCTGAAGAAAAGGGATTGTCAGGTAGTTGTTCAGACCTGTCGTGGGACTGCATGTTGTCTGCCCTTTCTTCCAAGGGTGGGCGGATTTCCATGGCCTTCTTTATTCTCACAGTTGCTTCTCCTCCAAAGAGGATAAATGTGTTGAGAAAGCTGAAATAATGCTTTTGGATCTTTGTGAAAATTGGGGACTTCCTTCTTCCAAGTCAGATTGTGTCTTCCAAGTATGGTCCACTCTAGGAGGCAGAGGCTTTCAGAGGGAGGGCTGTTTGCCAACACTGTTTCTCCCAAGTTCCCTTTGACTAGAGATACCAGGCCTCCATCTTGGGATGCGGTCGATGGAAAGCGAAGCTCTTTCTTTTCTGTAGAGAAGTGACCCAAAAGAATCCCAGACAGCTCTCACCTGAAGTCACTTGCCGCCTCAGCACACAGCAGTGTTGTAAGCCATTCTGGAGGGTCGGGTGCATACAATATGTCCATATCAAATCTAGCACCTTGCAGAGGGAATCAAGACTTTCTCAGCCTATTTTCAACCCTAGCCAGGATTTGTATGTTCCAATTAACAGTTGATTACCTGTTGTCTGGAGCAGCCAGTCGGGACTCTGATTAAGTACTCCAACAAATGTTTGGGAGGGGATTTGGTGGGGGGTGGGGGCTTCGACTGCAGACCTCCAGTGGAGCTTAGCGGGGCATAATGCCACAGCGTTCACCCTCCAAAGAAGCCTTCACCCGCCCAAGGGAACCGACCTTCAAAACCTAGAGAACAGTTGTAAGTATAGGAGATCTCCAGGCCCTATTGGGATGTTGACACCCTCTGCTCATCAGAAAATGTGCATACTAGAAAAGATTTCCCACCCGTTCTCTCCCTCACAGGCAACAGTGGAAAGACATCCTTGATGCCTTTTCTGCCATCTCCTCCTTGTGGTGAAGGGAAAAGTGGCACCATGAAGCTAGCTCAGGTACATGGGAAAGGCGGGGTCCACTGGGGAGGTGTGTGGAGGATGGCAGTGAGGCTTCCTTCTGTATTGCAAGGCTCAGAGGATCGAGTTCCTTGCCCTTGTTTCTGGCACTGGAAGATTTAGGGCTTCCCCTGGGGAGGTAAGAAAATGGTCACCCCTTGCCTAGGATGGCATAGGCGGAGAAGATCAAGCAGAGCCCCTGGAAGAATCATGGAGCATGAATATCTCAAAGAAAACTATGTTGTCCTTTACCATCTGGACATTTCTGGCCTCTTCCCCACAAGGCTGCTAGCCCCTGTGCCTGAGGACCGCCCTTCTGGCCCCAAAATACCCCCAAGATGGGCTGTGAGGAAGGGGCAAATGACCCTATGAAAAATTATCTGATTTGTAGTCACTCTAGGATGCTGCAACGAACTCAGCTCTCGAAGAAGTGAACTGAGCCACACAACCACCTCAGGGCAAACTCTCTGAAAGAGATTTATTTCATTGTCCTGCTGACTCCTTTTATCCTAACTGAGCAGCCACCCCTGCTTGGCTGGCTCAGCTTGAATGTATAGAAATGCACCCTTTTCCTCATGGCCTGATGCCTTGGGATGATAGCCGGTGCGTTGGTTCTTGTGGGTTATCCGGGCTGTGTAACCGTGGTCTTGGTATTTTCTTTCCTGACGTTTTGCCAGCAGCTGTGGCAGGCATCTTCAGAGGAGTAACACTGAAGGACAGTGTTACCCCTCTGAAGATGCCTGCCACAGCTGCTGGCGAAACGTCAGGAAAGAAAATACCAAGACCATGGTTACACAGCCCAGATAACCCACAAGAACCAATGAACTCTGACTGTGAAAGCCTTCGACAATAGTAGGTGCGTATTTTACATTTTGTGCCCTTCAGCTGTGTGCTTTAACAAATTATCAAGGATGTTATGCCGGAGAATTTTGGGAATGTGGCTGTTAACGACAGGAGTTTTGGGAGGTCATTAATTCATAGGGTCGCCATGAGTTGGAAGCGACTTGAGATGGCACTTGACACACACACAGCACACTCAGCTTTGTGCACCTGAGGCAAGTATACCCGTATTGTTTCAAAGTGAGTTATTTCTGTCTTTACATTAAAATGCTCTCAGTCTCCGAGCACACTTTCAGACTTTACGGCAGGGGTGGGGAACAGTTTTTCCGCCAAGGGCCATTTGGATATTTATAACATCGTTCACAGACCATACAAAATTATCAACTTAAAAATCCCCAAGCAGGCAGCTGCCCCAGATGACCTCCCTGCACAGGCAAGCAGGCAGAATCCAACCGGTGGCGCAATCTCTCACCTGGTGGCACAGGATGGTCTGTTGCACCAGCTGGGTGTAGCCGTCCAGCCGCACGCCAGGGTTGCTCCTGTTCCGCATGGTCGGGGCCGGATTCTACAGCCGGCTCCTGCTACCTCTGCCTGCAGGGATGAAATGAGGACACACTGGCTAAGAACTGCCCCCCCCCCCTGCGCGCATTCTGGCCTTGTTCCTTTAACCCATTATCGCCACTTCTGCCGCCAGCCCTCTTGTAGTACAGAGGGAATACGTTTCTCCACGGCCTGGGTGGGAAAGGGTTAACACAGTTTCTTCGGCGGTCCTAGCAGCTCCATAGCTAACTACTCTTCTGCAAGGGGGGAAAAGGTTCCCTTTCTCAGCAAAACAAACTCACATCCACCTTGAACAGAGCCTGTTCCTGTCCGTGGGAGGGGGCAGATCGCCAGTCATAGATCCTTCTGAGCTAGAGATCTGCCAGGACCCACAAAGGGCCGGACCAAATGTTTTCGCAGGCCTTAAACAGCCCCCGGGCCTGACTTTCCCCACCCCTGCTTAACGGTGTTAACTCACTCACAGAGCTGTCTCAGCCTTTTCTCATTCTGCTCAGACCCCAAGTGAGGAGAAACCAAAAGTGGGTGTTAGACTTGCCTCTTTCCTGGCTTCTCCCAGGAGCTCCAGCATAACCGTTTTCCCCCACATTGCTACCGTTACGGTTCTGATCAAAGGGCATAAGAATACATAGATTAACATGGATACGTATTATTAAAATCATGAACATGTGACATCCCCGTGGGGCTCTTTTGTCTTGCCTTTTCTTCTGGTCTTCCACTAAAAATGTATTATCTCTGTTTTTTGCTTTTCCCCTATGGGCCAACTTTCCAGTGATGTAAAGAAATGCTTCCTCCTCCTTCTTGCAGGGCAGGGTATCCTTTGAGGAGGTGGCTGTGTATTTCACCCAGGGGGAGTGGGCCTTGCTGCACCCGGCCCAAAGAGTTCTGTACAAGGAAGTCATGCTGGAGAATTTTGGGAACGTGGCGTCTCTGGGTGAGGATCTTTTCCCCCTGGGCTGTCTCCTTGCTGCAGGGAGTGACTGTAACCCTGACCACATGAGAGGGCATCAGAAGCAGTGCCAAGGGATGCCTGGTCTGGAGAAGGTGGGGTGGTGTAAGGAGGGGCTCCCCTCCAGTCTGGGTGTTGCCTCACCAGGACTGAGGTGTGGCTGTGGAGGGAACTTTGCTAGCTTCTCTGCCACTTGCTTAGTTCTCAGCTGGCATTTCAATCAGACCTGAGCACAGAGCAGGGAAAGAACTTGCAGTACCAGATGGATGATTCTTGGCCCTGTACTGTACTCCACCCCTCTTAGTTACCTATATTTTTGAAGGGACAGAATTAATCTGGTTTGGAATGACAATCTATGTGCTCAAAGCACACCTAATTGTGTGCTTTTTTCTGATAAAAAGGAACCAAGATGGTGAAACCTGGCCTGATATCCCAGCTGGAAGAGGAGGAAGAGCTGTTTCTCCTGAGCTCTGATGAAGAGGAGGGACTGGCAGGTAGCTGCTTAGATATCTGTCCTGGGACTGGGTGTTGCCTGTGCTTCCTTCCAAGGGTGGGTGGATTTCTGTGGCCTTATTTATCCGCACAGTTAGAGTTTCTCCTCCAAAGATCTTGGATGAACTGTGAAGGCTGAAATGATGCCTGTAGGCGTTGAATCTATGAAAATCGGCGACTTCTTCTCCATTCTCAGATCACTTATGCACAGTCAAGCCAAGTATTGTCTTCTCTGAGAGGCACTCTCTGGCAAGGGTGTTTGACAGCCCTGTTTCTCCTGAGCTCCCTTTAGCTGGACAGGACAGGCCTTCACGCAGAGACACTGTGCCTGCAAAATAAAGGATGTGCTTCAGCACAGAGACACAATCCAAAGCAACCCCAGACAGCTGTCCAATGAACTCACTTTACCTCCCCACTCCAGCCCAGAGCAGTGTTACTTGTGATTGGGAAGGGTCCGGGGTAAGCTGTATAGTAATCCTGGCTTTCCCAGCATATTTTAAACCCTATCCAGAATTTGTCTCTTCTGATTAACAGCCAAGGGCCTTTTGTGCAAAAAACCAACAGTTGAACACCATGGACCAAAAGATCTGAGGATAGGAAAATCAAATATGTAAAACTGCATCTCATCTCCTCACTCTTATCTTACCTCTGTGATGTTTAAAGAGTGAGACAAATTTGATTTATTAGATCCTGGTTTGTTAATCAGATTAAAATCATCCCAGTTACTTGTTTCAGGTAGCTGGTCATACTTCATCCGGTCAAGTGCCGATGTCTCTCTGCTGGTTGATGGTTGCTTCTGACAGCTTTGTCAAAACATTGCTACCCCAGACATCCCCCCCCCCAAAAAAAACCAAGAACAGCTGCCCCCCTTGTTAAAGCCTGTATGTCTCCTTCCTATAACTCCCAAGGCAGGAAATGCCTGTGATTTCTTAAGCAATTAGGCCAGAATGCAAATTCTCCCTTGTCTCTCAGCTAATCACAGTACCTGTGAAAGTTTGTTAATCTAATTGCCACAGGCCGCAGATTAGTTAATACCATCTAGTCTGTCATGGGGCAGCCTGCTGAGGCTTCCTCAGACGAAGAGGACCTTTACGCAGTAGAAGAGAGGAACAGAAGCAAGCTAATCAGACACAGATGGTGGAATGTCCCCCATGCCTACAACCACCCAGAGCAGAGGACTCCCCTGTGTTCAACAGTAGCACCGCCAAAGGTGCAGAACAGTCCTACTCGAGCATAGAAGGAGTGCTAGGTTACAAGCACTATGAAGAGCACTACTGGCTGAGAGCGATGAGAATAATGAGCTCCCTCCAGCAGAGAGTGCTGAGTCAGAGGAACCAGCAACAGCTGGTTCTTCTTAGGCTTATTTAAGTAGGTGCTTGCATCCAGGCTGATGTGGGAACAACTTGTTACTATTACCCTATGTTCCTTGATCCTCTGATCATTCCTGCAACTCTTGTGGCCTTGACCTTGGAACAGACTTTGACTTGACATTTGAACTTCCCTTTTGATACTGACACTTTGGTTCCAGACCTAGGATAGCCCAATATTGACCCTCAGACTGCTATCTGATTACGCTACCTGTTTCTGGCCCTCAGGTCTGGTGGCATTCATGACTTTGTTCATCTCAGGATCTACAAACTCAGTTCTTGTACAAACTGTTTGAGCTAAGCTCCTGAGCATTAAGCAGAGTACAAACACAGCTGTTACAAAGCAAAAATACACAGATATTTGTGGATAGTTTTAGAGGGTAGCCATGTTCGTCTGCAGTGGAACAGCAAGACTTCAGTCCAGCAGCACCTTAGAGACCAATGACATTTTTGAGGTGAACCCTTTTGAGAGTCAAGGCTCCGTTTGTCTGATACAGGTCTCTTCCAGTCCCTCAGAGAGAGATTCTCACCTGCTGGATCTACAACAAATATTTGTGGGATTCCAGTACCCACCTGATGTAAGGAAAGTTGAAGGCAGCTTGCAAATTGAGGGCCGTGGCTTCCTTTAGAGAGTCAATACATCTCTTGTTGGGGCTTCCTTTTTTCCTGCTGCCCTCAGCTTTACCTAGCATGATTGTCTTTTCCAGTGACTCTTGTCTTCTCATATGTCCAAAGTACGACAGCCTCAGTTTAGTCATTTTGGCTTCTAGGGTCAGTTCAGGCTTGATTTGATCTAAAACCCACTGATTTGTTTTTTTGGCTGTCCAGGTTATCCCTAACACTCTCCTCCAACACCACATTTCCAAGGAATCTACTTTCTTCATTGTCCAGCTCTCACACCCATGCATAGTAATAGTTAATACGATGGCATGAATTAACCTGATCTTGGTTGCCAGTGACACATGCTTACACTTCAGAATCTTTTCTAGCTCCTTCATGGCTGCCCTTCCCAGTTTCAATCTCCTTCTGATTTCTTGGCTGCCCTTTTGGTTGATGATGGAACCAAGGAATAGAAAGTCTTCAACAATTTCAATTTCCTCATTGTCAACCTTAAAGTTGTGTAATTCTCCTGTATTCAATACTTTTTTCTTGATGTTCAGCTGCAGTCCTGCTTTGGCATTTTCTCTTTTAACTTTCAGCAGTAGTCGTTTCAAGTCTTCGCTATTTTCTGCCAGTAATGTAGTATCATCAGCATATCTCATTGTTAATGTTCCTCCCCCCAATTTTCACTCCACCTTCCTCTAAATCTAATCCAGCTTTCCTAATGATATGTTCTGCTTACAGATTGAAGAGGTAGGGGGATAAATACATCCTTGTCTAACACCTTTGCCAATTAGAAACCATTCTGTTTCTCCATATCCTGTCCTAACCGTGGCCTCTTGTCCAGAATACAGGTTGCGCATCAAAATGATCAGATGTGGTGGCACTCCCATTTCCTTTAAAACCAGCCACAGCTTTTCATGATCCACAGTCAAAAGCTTTGCTGTAATTTATGAAACACAAGCTGATTTTCTTCTGAAATTCTCTCGTATGCTCCACTGATCTCTAGTGCCTCTTCCGAATCCAGCTTGAACATCAGGCATTTCTCGTTCCATATATGGTCTTTGTTGTAGAGTTGGGTATAAATCTAATAAAATAAAATTTAAAAAATCACTGGATCTAACAACACCAGCCATACCATCTCAGGTTCATTCACTTGTTCCTCTTTCAGTGTTTTATATATATGTCAACAAACGTCTGCAATGCCCTTCCGCTCTGTACATCAGACAAACAGGTCAGTCCCTATGCAAAAGAATAAATGGACATAAATCTGACATTAAAAACGACCACTTGAAAGCCAGTGGCAGATTATATTAATCTTCCAGATCATTCATTTGCTGACCTGAGAGTTGCAGTCCTTATCCAAAGAAGCTTCAAGGAGAGATTACAATGTAAGATTGATGACTTTAATATTCTTGTCGCACTACAAATGCTAATTTTCTGCTAAATGCTAATTTTCTAAGCATTTCTGTTACGCTGTAATCTATCTTCTTACAAGGTGCACTGTACGTCTGCATCCTGAGTTTCTTCTTTGCATCACCCTTCCCACTCTCTGACTAGGATATAAGGACTCAGAGATTTCCCTCAACAAAGATGGTGAGGGGTCTGGAAACCAAGTCCTGTGAGGAAAGGTTGAAGGAGCTGGGTATGGTTAACCTGAAGAGGAGAAGACTGAGAGGGGACATAATAACCATCTTCAAGTACTTGAAGGGCTGTCATATAGAGGAGGGTGCCGAGTTGTGTTCTGTTGCCCAGATGGTCGGACCAGAACCAGTGGGTTGAAATTAAATCAAAAGAGTTTCCATCTAGACATTAGGAAGAAATTTCTAACAGAGCAGTTCCTCAGTGGAACAGGCTTCCTCTGGAGGTGGTAAGCTCTCCTTCCCTGGAGGTTTTTAAGCAGAGACTGGATGGCCATCTGTCAACAATGCTGATTCTATGACCTTAGACAGTTCATAAGAGGGAGGGCATCTTGGCCATCTTCTGGGCATGGAGTAGGGGTCATTGGGTGTGTGCGTGGGGGGGGGAAGGTAGTTGTGTATTTCCTGCATTGTGCAGGGAGTTGGACTAGATGACCCTAGTGAGCCCTTCCAACACTATGATTCTATGAAAGGATCCTTCACTCTTGAAAGCTTCTAGCCAGAAACTCTTGTTGGTTTCTAAGGTGCTACTGGATTTCAAATTAGGTATTTGTGGAAACTGTCATATCATAACACCAGGTTCCCATTTCTTTCAGCAGGAGATGTTTGGGAGTCAGCGAGCAAAGGAAAAGATCATCCCGTGAAGGAGAAAGCTGATATGTATTCAGACACGAAAGAGAAGGTTGAACATTATGATGCTCTGAGGAAGAAGGAGGGAAAACATTCACATAAAGGGAGGAATAATTCCAGTCTTTTACAGGGCGACCACTCTCTACAGGAAAAAATATACCAAGGAGGGAAGAGGAGTGAGCGCATTGCAAGGACAGGAAGTTTTCCTGAAAAATCAGTTATTAAAATTCAACAAAACACCTGTACCAGAAAAAAAGTATATAAATGCCTGGAGTGTGGGAAAAGCTTCCAACTGAGTGGAAAACTTGCCATCCATCAAAGAATTCATACTGGGGAGAACCCATACACATGCCTGGAGTGTGGGAAGAGCTTCAGGAGGAGTGGACACCTAATTCGCCATCAAAGAATTCATACAGGGGAGAAACCATATAAATGCATGGAGTGCGGGAAGAGCTTCAGGAGGAGTGGACACCTAATTTCCCATCAAAGAATTCATACAAGGGAAGAACCATATAAATGCCTGGAGTGTGGGGAAATCTTCAGTAGGAGTGGAGACCTTACTTCCCATCAAACAATTCACAGTGGGGGAAAACCATATACATGCTTGGAGTGTGGTAAAAGCTTCAGTCATAATGGGAGTCTTACTTTCCATCAACGGATTCACACAGGGGAGAAACCTTATAACTGCACGAAGTGTGGGAAAAGCTTCAGTCACAGGGGAACCCTTACTACCCATCAAAGGATTCACACAGGAGAGAAACCATATAAATGCTTAGATTGTGGGAAAAGCTTCAGGAAGAGTGGAAAACTTTCTACCCATCGAAGGATTCACACAGGGGAGAAACCATATCAATGCCTGGAGTGTGGGAAAAGCTTCAGTCGGAATGACGGTCTTACTTCCCATCAAAGAATTCACACAGAGAAACCACATAAATGTCTGGCGTGTGGGGAAAGCTTCAGTAATAATGCAAAACTTTCTTCCCATCAAAGGATTCACACAGGGGAGAAACCATTTACATGCCTGGAGTGTGGGAAAAGCTTCAGTCGGAATAACATTCTTACTTCCCATCAAAGAATTCACACAGGAGAAAAACCATATAAATGCCTGGAGTGTGGGAAAAGCTTCAGAAATAATTGCAGACTTACTTCCCATCAAATAATTCACACAGGGGAGAAACCATTTTCATGCCTGGAGTGTGGAGAAAGATTCAGTTATTATAGCAGTTTTACTATCCATCAAAGGATTCACACAGGGGAGAAACCTTATAAGTGCCTGGAGTGTGGGAAAAGTTTCAGTTGGAATGGCAATCTTACTAGACATCAAAGAGTTCATACAGGAGAGAAACCATATAAATGTCTGGAGTGTGGGAAAAGTTTCAGAAGGAATGAAAATCTCATTTTCCATCAAAGTATTCACACAGGGAAGAAACCATATCAATGCCTGGAGTGTGGGAAAAGCTTCAGTCGGAATGACAGTCTTACTTCCCATCAAAGAATTCACACAGGGGAGAAACCATATCAATGCCTGGAGTGTGGGAAAAGCTTCAGTTGTAATGGGAGTCTTACTTCCCATCAAAGGATTCACACAGGGGAGAAACCATATAAATGTCTGGAGTGTGGGAAAAGCTTCAGTAATAATTCAGAACTTTCTGCCCATCAAAGAATTCACACAGGGGAGAAACCTTATAACTGCACGGAGTGTGGGAAAAGCTTCCGTCACAGGAGAACCCTTACTACCCATCAAAGGATTCACACAGGGGAGAAACCATATCAATGCCTGGAGTGTGGGAAAAGCTTCAGTCGGAATGACAATCGTACTTCCCATCAAAGAATTCACACAGAGAAACCACATAAATGTCTGGAGTGTGGGGAAAGCTTCAGTAATAATGCAAAACTTTCTGCCCATCAAAGGATTCACACAGGGGAGAAACCATTTACATGCCTGGAGTGTGGGAAAAGCTTCAGTCGGAATGACCGTCTTACTTCCCATCAAAGAATTCACACAGGGGAAAAACCATATAAATGCCTGGAGTGTGGGAAAAGCTTCAGAAATAATCGCAGACTTACTTCCCATCAAAGAATTCACACAGGGGAGAAATATCAATGCCTGGAGTGTGGGAAAAGCTTCAGTTATAATGGCAGTCTTACGATCCATCAAAGGATTCACACAGGGGAGAAACCTTATAAGTGCCTGGAGTGTGGGAAAAGTTTCAGATGGAATAGCAATCTTACTAGACATCAACGAGTTCATACAGGAGAGAAACCATATAAATGTCTGGAGTGTGGGAAAAGCTTCAGTCACAGGGGAACCCTTACTATCCATCAAAGGATTCACACAGGGGTGAAACCATTTACATGCCTGGAGTGTGGGAAAAGCTTCATTTATAATGGCATGCTTACTATCCATCAAAGGATTCACACAGGGGAGAAACCTTATAAGTGCATAGAGTGTGGGAAAAGTTTCAGTCGGAATGGCCATCTTACTAAACATCAAAGAATTCACACAGGGCAGGACCTATGTAAATGTTTGGAGTGTGGGAAAAGCTTCTGTAATAATGACGTACTTTCTTCCCATCAAATGATCCATACAGGGGAGAAACCATATAAATGTCTGGAGTGTGGGAAAAACTTCAGGCGGAGAGATAGTCTTATTTCCCATCAAAGAATTCACATGGAGGAGAAACCATATAAATGCCTGGAGTGTGGGAAAAGGTTCAGTTCGAATAATGGTCTTACTTACCATCGAAGAGTTCACACAGGGGAAAAACCATATTCCTGCCTGGAGTGTGGGAAAAGCTTCCGTGATAGTGGAAACCTAATTTCCCATCAAAGAATTCACACAGGGGAGAAACCATATAAATGCCTGTAGTGTGGGAAAACCAGGTGGAGCGACAGTCTCACTTCCCATCAAAGAATTCACATGGAGGAGAAACCATATAAATGCCTGGAGTGTGGGAAAAGGTTCAGTTCGAATAATGGTCTTACTTACCATCAAAGAGTTTACACAGGGGAGAAACCATATACCTGCCTGGAGTGTGGGAAAAGCTTCCGTGATAGTGGAAACCTAATTTCCCATCAAAGAATTCACAAAGGGGAGAAACCATATAAATGCCTGGAGTGTGGGGAAATCAGGTGGAGTGACAGTCTTACTTCCCATCAAAGAATTCACATGGAGGAGAAACCATATAAATGCCTGGAGTGCGGGAAAAGCTTAAGTAGTAATGTAAAACTTTCTTCCCATCAAAGGATTCACACAGGAGGAACCATATAAATGTCGAGTGTCGGAAAAGCTTCCGTCTCCATAATCAGCTTACTTACCATCATACGATTTGCATAGGGGTGAAACCATATAAATGTCAGTAGTGTGAGGAAAGCTTGTTTTCGCACACAGTGGTTAAAGCATATGAATGAACTTACTTACAGCTAGTACCCTGGTGACACCCACCAGTCACAGAGTGGTTTCTGATGTCAGTCCACTGAGGGACAGAAAAGGTACAGCCAGTCCCCACCCACAGATGCCGCCACACCCCTTGACTCCCTCTCTCATTGGGATGAAAAACCGAGCAACTGTATAACCATAATAGGACTGTGATGTGAGCAACACTCCAGGGTACCCCACAGATGAGTCACAGAGGATTGTCACTGTCTACATGGAGCTTTGGATTCCCTGAGAATTACACCTGATCTCCAAACCACACAGACCCGTCTCCCTGGAACAAATAGCAGCTTCAGAGAGAAGACCCTAGGGTTTCACATCTCCACTGATCTCCTTTTCCTTCCCACACAGAGCCCACTCCAAGCTCAATTCCAAGATTTCTCAGAATTTCCGGAGTCAGAACTGGCAAGCCTGGATGAGGGTTTCAGTCATGGGCCCATCAGGCAGTGGTATAGCATATACTGGGGGGAACAGATCACAACAGATCAACTGAGTCCTAAACACACCTCCCCCCATACTCCTTTAGGGAAGGGTGCCCATGTGTCAAAAGGGCACATAAAGCTGAACCGCTCGGGAGGGCAGGGATGGTAGCTCAAAGAAATAGCACACCTATTCTATCAATCCATCTTTGAAATTCACAGATCTGTGCTGCCTAAAGGTACTAAAATTATACACACAATTTTCTTCAGTAAAGCGAAACAAATTTCCTGCTGAAGATCATTATGCTTTCCCCCCTTAAACTATTCATAGATCCATGGTAAAAGTAAAGAAGATACTCTAAAATCTTTCATTTTCCTGTCAAAAATGCCGTTTTTTTACTTACAATCCAGTTTGGTGTTGCTACGCTATATTTAGGAATGTACATAAGATGTGAACAAAAGACCCATGGAAGTATTTAAGAAAAGCTGGAAATTGTATCATGAATATGTGTCTTAAACTGCTTTTTAAATCTAAGAAAAGTTGCTGAGTAATATAATCTTATCAATGTATATGGTAGATGATGACTAGAATCTAGGGAATTCAATTAAGCTCTTTGTCTTTTATTAACTGGAATATATAGTATTCAATATGAATAAGCAATAGTTAAAGTTAGTTATAACAGTATGCATTATCTAGAATACAAAAAGAACGTTTGAATAGACAAGCAATTCACTAGTAAAAATAATAAAATGAAGTTAATTTTTTATTAAATGAAAGTAAGAGGAAGATAGAATGTAGTAAAATGGTATTCACCCAGAATAGTGTTGTTTTGTTATATGTTAGAATAGGGAAGTTTATTGTTATGTACTGTATTGTACATAGGAGCCCCGTGGCGCAGAATGGTAAGCTGCAGTACTGCAGTCCAAGCTCTGCTTACGACTTGAGTTCGATCCTGACAGAAGTCAGTTCCTGTTAGCCGGCTCAAGGTTGACTCAGCCTTCCATCCATCCGAGGTCGGTAAAATGAGTACCCAGATTTCTGGGGGTAAAGGAAAGATGACTGGAGATGGCACTGGCAAACCACCCCATAAAAAAAGTCTGCCTAGTAAATGTCGGGATGTGACGTCACCCTATGGGTCAGGAATGACCCGATGCTTGCACAGGGAACCTTTACCTTTTTTTAAAAAATTCTGTATTGTAATGTTTGACATGTTTGTATGGTTTTGTTTTGGGTTGTAAGTAAATGGAAAATAAAAACATTTCATGAAAAAAAATATTTAGGAATGTATAAGCATACATCCAGGGTGTGTAGGTACAATAATTCTTTCTGTTAAAAAAATCAAATGTAGCTATTAAATGAATCTAACCAATTGCATATCACCCAAACTTATAGAATTTCCTTATAATGTACATACAAAACCGGGCTGGCATTACAGAGTGTGCTCCTCATTGTCAACCCAAAAGAGATAGTACTGAAAGGTGATCACAGCCTTCCTTAAATAGAGCTTGTATGATGTAATCTGTTCTGACTTTTCCTAATTAGAAGAGAGGTTAGAGAGAGAAAATGTGGGGCAAAGTGAGAGAAAGGCTACTATGCTCTTTAGCTGGAGAAGTTTTTTTTTTTTCTTAAACAACAACACCAATGCACCCATGAAATGCTGAGTTAATACCGAAAACCATTGCAGACAAAGCCGATCAATTTCCCCATTCAAACCCTTTGGTGCAAGAGTTCCCAGAGTGTAGATTCAAAACGTTTCCCTCCTCTTTAAAAGTCTCTGTTGTTGAGAAGACGCAGCTGATACTTGTTCCACAACCCAGAAGCGAAGGTCTTCATTAGTGTGAGCACAGGTGGTGAAATGATAAACTCACCCTTTGGAGGGTGGACTCTGTGGCATCATACCCTGCTGAAGCCTCTTCTCTCCCCAAAGCCTGCCCTCCTCAGGCTCCACTGCCAAATCTCCTGGAGTTCCCCAAACCTAGCGACTTTTACTGGCAGAACCAAGCCTGGAATCTCTGGTTTCCTAGCAACAGCCACTGAGGGACTCTGGCTGTACCAAGCACATGTCTATTGCTGTGATAAGTGGTAAAAGGCTTTATAGCTCACTTTAGCCAATCTGTATTCTAGAGAGTAAGACCAGGCCATCAGCATATAATAATACAGGAACTGGATGACAGCACATGGACGGGTATCCTGCAGCTCGAGTACAAAATCATTCAGGTATAAATTAAAGAGATGCAGTGCAAGAACACAGCCCTGCCGTACTCCTGTCTGGACAGGGATTCGACTGGATAAGGAACCCAAGTTGTTTCATTTGGCATATAATGAGTTGCCAGAGTAGAGGTTCAGAATTAATCTCATAATTAATATCTGTTCCATAAACATGCCAGAGAAAGATTCAAAGGCAGCTCTTAAATCAATAACTGCTGCTTACAAATGTCCAGGGGTGTCTAGCGAGTATTGACGAATCAACGAAGCCTGCGTATAGCAACGGTCTGTGCTTGAGCAGCTTCTTTTAAAGCCTGCCTGCTCATCGGTCACCTGTTTTTTTTCCTCCAACGATTGGAGCAGTTCCTTTTCCAAAAAAGTTGTATATAACTTATCAATGACTGCCAAGAGACTGACTGGTTGATAATTTTGTGGATCCATCTTATTGTTGTTTTTATATATTGGTGTGATAACAAGTGTGTGTGCATAGAAAGGAAGCCCTAGCCCTTAAACCCGCCCTTAGTTCCTGCCTGCCGGTTATAGAAGGCCTCTCAAATCTGTGGAGCCCAGGCCATGAAGGGCCCAACTATTCTGTACCCCGAATCTCCCTGCCCACCCTCTGGGGATGAGTCTTCCAGTTGGAGTTAGCCGAACCTCTGCTCCCCAGATTTTGTGCTGCTGCCTCTGTCTTCCTTTTCCTTGGGTCATCTAGCCATGTAAGACGTCACCCACATATCTGAATGAATTAGCAAGAGCATGTATTGGAAGGTTTTCTTTTAAGTTTCTAGTCCTCATCAAGGTTCTAAATTTATGCTTAACCAACCCTCCTAAAATCCCAGAAGCTGTAAGGGATGTAAAAGAGGAGGATGCTCCAGAGAGGACCAACTCTCCAGTGGTATTTAAAGAAGAGAGGTTTGACTCTCCCAAGCTCATCCCCTCCAAATATTTCTTGACCTCTAAGATGCTAGTGGACTCAGATCTAGCAACTCGGTACTGCAATCCTTAAGCTAAAGGCTTTCAATCAAGACAACATGGTTTTTCAAAGCTTTTTTTTTTAATTTGCTCTTAAGTGTTGCATTTTTTAATGCATTGTTTTTCTTTAGTATCAGAGGTCTTTGAATGGAAAAGCAAAGCCAAAGTTCAAAATGCAGAAGAGAAAAAGAAAGCCAAGTCCTGTCTTTTTAATAAAGTGATCAACAAGGCAGGTCACATGCTCCGAAACTCAAGGCTTAAAATCTGGTTACAATGAAGCAAACCCCCCCCCCCCAATATCAGAGAGATTTTTATATTTCTAACTTTATGTCATGCCATTAAAATAAGCACAACATAGCCTGACCCTTGGCTGTGGGGTATCGCATATTTGCTGCTGGGTAACATTTGCCCACCCTTTCCAGAGATGCTCTGTTTGCATTTTCTGCGCGGAGTCCCCTGAATGGCTGAAATGCGCTCTGAGAGTTAAAAAGAAGAGAGCCAGCTGCAGTCCTAGAGAGGCAAACTGGGACAGGTTTTTTTCCTGTTCTGTCCGGGCTCAAGAGACTCTGATTCTCCCAGGCTTCTGCTTGAATGGCTGGGAGTGAATCTGGTGAGCAAAGGGGGTCAGGGGGAGGAGAAATATGGGTTGGGGGCTGCAGTGCAAGACCCGAAGCAGAAAGAAAGGAAGGGAGACAGGGCAGGGGGTGAAAAAGAGCTTCCCCTCCCGCTGCCCCATCCTGCCCTAGGAGAAGCCCCGTGGCCCCTTTGTTTAGTGCCGCATCCGAACTCAGCACCTTTGGAGGCTGGAGGGGGCTTCAGGTTGCAGAAGCATATCGCTGAGTGAGAGGCAGTGGAAGGAGGGAGGGAAGCATCAGTGGTCAGTTGACAGGGAGATTTGGAGAGGGGAGGGATGGGGGCAGAGCCAGGGATGCTGAAGGAAGGGCTGAAGGGGCTGGGAAGAAGAGGGGTGTTGAGTGGGAGACACAAAACAGAACCTAAAGCACAGAAAGGGGGATTTTCGGAGGAAACCCTCCTCCTCCTCCTCAATATCAGCGCTGTGCCCTTTTGTCTTTGGGAAATGGAAGCAGGTGTGTCAGGCCCTTTTCCATGCAGGTGATGTGTTCCAGGTGTGATGCTTTCGGGAAGCGTCCCCCTTCCACACACACACACACACACACATGCTTTCCCACAGCATCACAGAGCATCTGGGAGGCCTCTCCATCTTTTCTCTGATCTCTCCTAGACCTGCTTTGCTGTGAAGGTGAAACTCTCCACCACGCTTGGGTGGCTCTGCCCCCTTCAAATCCCCCTGGACCTTCTCAAAGGCAGCCATTTTCCCTTTTCCTGCAAAGAGGAGGGGGGAAAGAGTCTGTTTTGGTTTTTTTTATCATTATAACAATGTGCCTATCAGGTTATATGTGTGTGAAGTGCCATCAAGTCCATTGTGACTCATGGCGACCCTATGAATAAATGTCCTCCAAAATGTCCTATCAGTCTATCAATATAATATTACTCAAATGCCGATTTTTAAAATGAACTGGAAAAGCAGCCATGGCATGTGGGGGTTGCTGTGGCCACTGCAGGGAAACTGAGGCAGAGAAAATGTGGGAAGCCCCTTTTCCCCTGGATTGTATTTGCACAGCAGCAGCAATGGGGGAATCACACAAGCCTTTCCCTTGATGGAAAACACCTTAGATTGTCTCCCCTCCCTCAATGCACTCTTTCTATCTCATTCTCAGCAGTTTCCTGTAGTTTGGGGCCTTTGGGGGGTGGGCATTCATGAAGTGGTGTTTTTCCTTTGTGGATCTGTTCGGGGTCAGCAGGCAAGATCCATGGTCCCTGTCTGGCACATGTCTAAATGGGAGCCTCAGGCCTGGTTCACATATCCAGGAGGAAAAGGCTGGAGGTGGTGGAGTAGAAAGCATGAATTTTGGCACTTTTCTCCTGCCTTTTCCATGTGTGGATTCACTTGAAATGAGAGTGCAGGAAAGCATTCCCCCCACCCACCCACCCAATACCCCAGGAAAGCATCATGGCTGAGAAGGCAGGAACTCTTTCCTTGGAGGGCTAGTTTTCTCTGTGCAGGGAGATTGTCAGTCCTAGCTGGCAGTCCATCCCAGCATGTTTTCTTAGTTTTAGAGCCAGGGAGTGGTTGTGCCTTCAGGCAGGGTCAGGGAGGCATCACCCTCTCCCCCATAGATGAGCAGAGGATGGAGGAAGCAATCCTGGGAGAGGAAGGGGATGGATGTATAAGGAAGGTCGGACCTCTGCCCATATAGAGGGGATGGGAGATGAACCTGCTTTCTGCTGAATCAGACCATCGGACCACCAAAATCAGTATTGTCTGCTCTGACTGGCAGCGGCTGTCCAAAGTCTCAGACTTTCACAGCGCCGACTACCTGATCTTTTAACTGGAGATGCCGAGGATTGAACCTGGGACCTTCTGCCTGTGAAGCAGATGCTCGACCACTGAGCCATGCCACCTCACCCTCTGTAGGCTGGGAGACCCCCAGGTTCAAATTCCACCTCTGCTATGGAAGATTATAGGGTGGACTTGGGCCAGCCACACCCTCTCGGCCTAACCTACTTCACAGGATTGTTGTGAGGATAAAATGGAGGAGAGGAGAATGACACAAGCCCCTGGAGATGAGGTAGAGACCTGAAGAGAACTACTGTACATCACTTTATTTGTTTCTTTATTTAAAGCCCTCCTTTCTTGCTGAGGGGCTCAAGGCAGATTCACTTCAGACTGTGGGTGGAGGAGCATGTTTTTGGGATGTTTTCCTGTGGTAAAATTTCCCTGCCACATGAAAGCATTGTTGGAAGCAGAGACAGAGTGTGCCGATACTTTTTCCCCTGCAGGGCTAGTTTTCTCTGTGCAAGGAGATTTTCATTCCTAGCTGGCATCTCCTTCCTGCAGCCTTGAGTCAAGCAATCCACCCCGCCCCCTTAGTGCCCTGCCACCTCACTCACAGCACATGGGGCTGGTCGGAGTGTCTTGGTTTCCCCCAGAGAGGACGAGGGAGCGGTGGGCCTCAGGTAAGGTCAGGGACTCATCGCCACAGAATGGATTTGCAGAGGTTTCTTTAGCTTGTGCCAGGGAAGTATGGCAAGTGAGCCAGCATGGTGTAGTGGTTATGGTGTCAGACTAGGGGCTGGGAAACTCAGGTTCGAATCCCCACTCTGCCATGGAAACTTGCTGGGTGACCTTGGGCCAGTGACACACTCTCAGCCTTGACTCTGGCATGTATTTGGATGGAGACCTCCAAGGAATAGCTGGGATGTGACATGGAATCAGGCAATGGCAAACCACCTCCGAACATCTCTTGCCCTATGGGGTCGCCATAAGTCAGCTGTAATTTGATGACAGAAAAGTTAGAATTTTGATGCATCTTGAGTTACTTGATATCAAGATATTTGATGTTAGTTTGGCGAGACATTCACACACATGTATTGATGCTGTTAAATGGACCAGGTGAGATATGAATGTGTGTGTGTGTAGCTGTGTAATTGTATATGTAAGTATGTTTATTTAGAATTGTGACTTATTTATTTTTAGAGATACCCAGATGTGTAGAAATAATTGAAGCCCGGTTTTGTATAAGGAATTCATAATTTTATTTATTTATTTTCATTATTTATTATCCATAATTCAGTTTTGCATACTTTGTGGAAAGCCAAGAGAGCCTTCCTGACCTCCTTGGCAGGCCATTCCAAAAGGAGTGAGCCACAACAAAGAAAGCATGTGTATGGTTTTGATTTTGCCCATTGAAAGGTTGGCCACTGCAGAAGGCCCTGCTAAGATGAGCGAAGCTGTTGTGGCAGAGCATAGTGGGAGAAGGGGAGAGGCAGCCCCCAAGATAAGAGGGGCTGAAGCCATGAGGGGCTTTGTGTGTGATAGCCAATGCCTTAAATCGAGCCTGGTAACAAAGCAACCATTTGGATCTGTAATCACCTGCTGAACCTGAAAATAAATACACTTGCATATCAATTCAGCAACACCTTTAGATCGATTAGAAGTATTGGTGACATATACCTCAACAACCCAATCCTTACACAAGTAATTCTCATCCATTGCCATTACGGTATACATTTGTTGAAAGAAAGCCACATCAGCTTTAAGATCTTTCAACTTGGAAATGACCTTTACGCTTATTGGAATCCCTCAGGCCCTTAACGTTCTATGACATCCTGTTGAACATAGCGCTTGAAAATAACATATCCGACCCATAATGCCCAATTACCCAACCACAGAAAAGTTACAAAGTATCATATACAGAAGAGATAGGTACTAAGCCAAGCAAAAAAGAGGGAAAACACCTCTATAAGCAAACTACCACCTATGCAAAAATACTATTCCCATCCCTAAGCATAACGCTGGAGTGGGGGTGGGGGAGAGAAAACAAACAGTCAACCTAAAAAGTAAGCAAATTAAACTTTTTTGTTTTAGTGTAAGGATGTGTCACTGGCCACCAAGACTAGATTAATCCATGCCATCGTATTCCTTATTACTATGTATGGGTGTGAAAGCTGGACAATGAAGAAAGCTGATAGGAAGAAAATAGATTCCTTTGAAATGTGGTGTTGGAGGAGAGTGTTACGGATACCCTGGACTGCCCAAAAAAACAAATCTAGATCAAATCAAGCCTGAACTGACCCTAGAAGCTAAAATGACTAAACTGAGGCTATCGTATTTTGGCCACATCATGAGACGACAAAAGTCACTAGAAAAGACAAGTCATGCTAGGAAAAGTTGAGGGCAGCAGGAAAAGAGGAAGACCCAACAAGAGATGGATGGACTCAATAAAGGAAGCCACAGCCTTCAATTTGCAAGATCTGAGCAAGGCTGTCAAAGATAGGACATTTTGGAGGACTTTCATTCATAGGTTCGCCATGAGTCAGAAGCGACTTGACGGCACTTAACACACACACACACACAAGATGCCAGAGTTCTCTACAGCACCACCCGTTCCCATACATATAGGTATATATGAAACAATTCCCATAATGACAGATTAAAAGCAATTAAAGGAGGGGGAGAATTCATGGAAATATCTGTTTGAAGCCTAAAACGTAAAAAAGAAGAAGAAGAAGAAGAAGAAGAAGAAGAAGAAGAAGAAGAAGAAGAAGAAGAAGAAGAAGAAGGGGGGAGAGAGAGGAAGAAAGAGAAAAACAATCTCCTTTTGGTTTCTTGGCTGCAGCCTCCCTTTTGGTTGATGATGGAGTCATGGAATAGAAATTCTTGGCCAATTTCACTGTCAACCTTAATGTTGTGCAGTTCCATGGCAGTCATTACTTTTGCCTTCTCGATGTTCAACTGTAATCCTGCTTTGGCACTTTGTGTTTTAACCTTTATCAGAAGTTGTTTCAAGTCTTCACTATTTTCTGCAGTAGTGTCATCTGCATATCTCAAATTGTTAATGTCCCTTCCACTAATGTTCACCCCCTTCATCTAATCTAATCCATTTTTCCTTTTGATATGTTCTGCATATACATTAAAGAGTCAGAGAGGCAAATGCATCCTTGTCTGATACCTTTGCCAATTGGAAACTATTCAGTTTCTCTATATTTTTCTCCCCCCAGCTGCTGGCTCTTGATTTCCCCCCCTCGTTCTTTCTCTTCCCAATCAGCAGAGAAAAGACACCCTTAATGCTTCCTCCTCCTTCTCTTGTGTGTGATGAAAGGAAAAGATGCACCATGCAGCGAGCTCAGGTAAGTGGGGTGGGGGGATCACTGGGGAGACGTGCCGTGGCAAGTAGGAATGCGTCCATCTTGGTTGAAGACTCAGGGGATCAGGCTTTTACCCCTGTTTGCTGGTATTGCACGATGTCAAGTCTGCCCACTGGGGAGGCAGGAAAGTGGTTCCCCCAGGTCTTGGATGGTGTGTTTAGAGAAGCCCAGGCAGAGCCTATGGACAGTACTGGACCATGAATCTGGACATCTCAGGCCTCTTTCCTGCAAGGCTGCTGGTCCCCCTGCCCATGAAGATAGCCCCTCTGGCTCTAAGAGGCCCGTAAGGAGGGCTGGGAGTGGGGAGGGAACCAAATGTCCCCCAGGGCTCTACTCCCCTCCTCTTTATGCTAGGGTTGCCAACCTCCAGGTGGTACCTGGAGATCTCCTGCTATAACGGTTGGTCTCCAGATGACCAAGATCAGTTCCCTGGAGGAAATGGCTGCTTTGGTGGATGGACTCTGTGGCATTATACCCTCCTGAGCCCCCTCCCCTCCCAAACCCCACCTTCCCCAGGATCCACCCCAAAAATATCCAGATATTTCCCAAGTGGGAGTTGGCCACCCTACTTCGTGCTCCTCTTCCAGTATTAATTTCCTGCCTCTGGCTTCTTGGCTTTTCCTCCCATGGACCAGTTTTCAACTGATGTAAAGAAATGCTTCCTCCTTCTTCTTCCAGGGCGGGGTATCCTTTAAAGAGGTGGCTGTGTATTTCACCAAGAAGGAGTGGACCCTGCTGCACTCAGCCCAAAGAGCCCTATACAAGGAAGTCATGCTGGAGAATTTTGGGAACGTGGCCTCTCTGGGTGAGGATCCTTTTCTCCTGGGCTGTCTCCTTCTTGCTGGGAGGAAGACCCTTAAGAGGAAGGATGTGTTCAGGCAGTCCTGCCCTGGGCCTAATGGCTGACCTCTGCAACCCTCCATGACCCTTCCTTTGATGTAGGAAGGGTTCTGGGCTCTCTTTGCAGATAGGGGGCCCCTGCCTGGCAGTCCTGTGTCTGGACCACCTGAGAGGGCATCAGAAGAAGTGCCAAGGGATGCCTGGTTTGGAGACGGTGGGGCAGTCTATGTATGGACTTCCATCTAGGTCTTGCCTTACCTGGGATGAGAGGTGATTGTGGAGTGAATTCTGCTGGCTCCTCTGCCACTTTACTTAGTTTCCAGCTGGCATATCAAGATCAGCTGGGCATAGAGTAGGCACAGAATTGCCAGTGCCAGATGGGTGATTGTTGACTGCGTAATGCATTCCACCTTAGTTATCTGGCCAGTCAGCACCCATATGAGTTGCCTGTTGTATATTTTGGAAGGAAAGTCTACCTCACTGAGAATTGTTGAATATATATGCTCACAGAAGAATTATAATTTTGTATTTTTTTTATGATAAAAAGGACCTGAGATGGCTAAACCTGATCTCATATCCTGGCTGGAAGAGGAGGAAGAGCCATTTCTCCTGATCTGTGAAGAAGAGGGGTTGGCAGGTAATGGTTCAGATCTGTTGTGGGACTGCATGTTGTCTGTCCTTTCTTCCAAGGGTGGGGATTTCCGTGGCCTTGTTTATTCTCACAGTTGCTTTTCCTCAAAAGAGGATGGATGTGAATGCTGAAATAGTGCTTTTGGATCTTTGTGAAAATTGGGGACTTCCTTCTCCCAAGTCAGATTGTGTTTTCCAAGTATGGTCTACTCTGGGAGGCAGAGGCTTTCAGGGAGGGGTGTTTGCCAGCCATTTTTCTCCTGAGTTCTCTTTGACTAGAGATGCCAGGCCTTGATCTTGGGATGATGTCCCTGCAAAGGAAAGCCGTTGCTTTATGGTAGAGATGTGACCTAAAGCAACCCCAGACTGCTCTCACTTGAACACATTTGCCGCGTCAGCACACAGCTGTGTCGTAAGCCATTCTGGAGGGTCTCGTGCATACAATATGCCCATATATAATCTAGCATCTTGCAGAAGAAATCTGGTCTTTCTCAGCATATTTTAAACCCTAGCCAGGATTTAAGATTGAGAATGAGTACATTGAAATTGTTCAAGACTTTCTAATAATCGGCTCCATCGTCAGCCAAAAGGGAGACTGCAGCCAAGAAATCAGAAGGAGATTGAGACTGGGAAGGGCAGCCATGAAGGAGCTAGAAAAGATTCTGAAGTGTAAGGATGTGTCACTGGCAACCAAGATCAGGTTAATTCATGCCATTATATTCCATATTACTATGTATGGGTGTGAGAGCTGGACAATGAAGAAAGCTGATAGGAAGAAAGTAGATTCCTTTGAAATGTGGTGCTGGAGGATATGTTACGGATACCGTGGATTGGCAAGAAAACAAATTAGGGGGTTAGAGATCAAATCAAGCCTGTACTGATCCTAGAAGCTAAAATGACCAAAGTGAGGCTATCGTACTTTGGTCACATTATGACAAGGCAAGAGTCATTGGAAAAGATAATCATGCTAGGAAAAGAGAGCAGCAGGAAAAGAGGAAGCCCCAGCAAGAGATGGATTGACTCTATAAAGGAAGCCACGGCCCTCAGTTTGCAAGATCTGAGCAAGGCTGTTAAAGATAGGACATTTTGGAGGACATTGATTCATAGGGTTGCTATGAGTCGGAAGTGACTTGATGGCACTTAACACACACACACAACCAAGATTTGTCTGTTCTGATCAATAGTCGATTGATTACCTGTTGTCTGGAGCAGCCAGTCGGGACTCTGATTAAGTACTCCAACAAATGTTTGGGAGGGGATTTGGCTGGGGGGGGGGCTCTATTGCAGATCCTTCAGTGGAGCTTAGCAGGGCATAATGCCACCGTGTTCACCCTCCAAAGAAGCCTCCACCCGCCCAAGGGAACCAACCTTCAAAACCTAGAGAATAGTTGTAATTCCAGGAGATCTCCATGCCCTGGTGGGAGGTTGACAATCTTTGCTCGACAGCTTTTACAGGCTCCAGAAATGAAGACTTAAAATCTGTTTACAGTGAGGCAACTCCCCTCCCCATAATTATCAAAGAGATTTTTTGTATTTCTCATTCTACGCCCTCCCATTAAAATAGGCACACTATGGCCTGAGCGTTTGCTGAGGGATATGAGAGAGAGCCGGAATCCTAGGGGGGCAAAGGTGGGGGATGGAGTGAGCCATTTCCAGTCCTCATCCCAACCTTGCTTCCCAGGCTTCTGCTTCAGTGTCATGGAGGGAATGCCCTGATTAGCTGAATGGGGCTGGCGGGGAGGGGGGGAGGGAAAGGGGGGTGCTGCAATGCAAGAGAGAATGGAAGGAGAATGCAGCACAAGATGGGGAGAAGAGAGCGCCCTCCCTCAATCCCCCTTTCCTACTGGCTCCTCCCTTGTATCAGTGAGAGACCCCTGGTCCCTTTGTGCAGAGCAAGGAGGTCCCTGCAGTGGGATTAAGAACAAAGCTTGAACTCAGCACCTGGATGGGGCTCAAGTGGCTGCATGTTCCAGAGGCACCTTTGGGAAGGAGAGGCAGCAGAAGGAAGAAGGGAAGCTTTGGGGAACTGAGGGGGAGATTTGGGGTGGGGAGGAGGGAACAGATCAAGGAAGGGGAAAGAGGGGTCTGATGGTGAAGTTTTTGGGGAACAAGGAGGCAGCCGATAAGCCAGAGTATGAAAAGACAGAGTATGGCACTTGATGCTCCGATGACCCACACAAAAGAAAAGACCCCCCCCAAAAAAATGTTTCCCATCCTTTTTTTCCCCCTCCCTTGCAGGCAACAGTGAAAAGACACTCTTGATACCTTTTCTGCCATCTCCTCCATGTTTTGAAGGAAAAAGAGGCACCATGAAGCCAGCTGAGGTACACTGGAAAGTGGGGGGGGGGGTCCACTGGGGAGGTGTGTGGGGGATGGCAAGGCTCAGAAGATATGAGGCTTTCCCTGGGGAGGCAAGATAATGGTCACCCGCTGCCTAGGATGGCATGTGCAGAGAAGATTGTGAAAGAATCCTGGACCATGAACATCTCAAACTAGTTGGTCCTTTACCATGTGGACATTTCTAGCCTCTTCCCCCTAAAGGCTGCTATCCCCCTGTGCCTGAGGACAGCCCCTCTGCCCCCAAAATGCCCCCCAAGGTGGGCTGATTAGTGACAAATTATCTGATTAGTAGTCACTCTAGGAATCTACAATTAATTCAGGTATCAGAAAGGTTAACTGAGCTGCACAACCATCCATTGGGACTGTTCAAGGCAAACTCTATGAGAGAAATTTTTTTCATTGTTCTATTTCCCCCTTTTGTCCTAACTGAGCAGCCACCCCTGCTTGGTTGGCTCAATTTGAATTCATAGAAATGCACCTCTTTTCCTCATGGCCTGGTGCCTTGGGATAGAAGGAGCATATTTTACCTATTTTTTCTGTGCCCCTCAATTGTGTGCTGTAGCAAATTCTCTGTACAAGGAAGTCATGCTGGAGAATTTTGGGGATGAAGCTGATAATGACAGGACATTTAGGAGGTCATTAATTCATAGGGTCGCCATGAGTCAGAAGCTACTTGACGGCACTTAACACACACACACCACACACATATAGCTTTGTGCACCTGAGCCAAGTGTACCCATGTTGTTTCAAAGTGTGTTATTTCTGTCTTTATATTAAAACACTCTCATTATCCAGGCACACTTTCAAAAGTTACGGTGATAACTCATTCACAGAGCTCTCTCAGTCTCGGCCTTCTCTCATTCTGCTCAGGCCCCAACTGAGGAGAAACCAAAAGTGGGTATTAGACTTTCCTCATCCCTGGCTCCTCCCAGCCACTCCAACATAAATGCTTTCCCCCCATATTGCTACCTATGTTATGGTTCTGATCCAACTATTTAAGAATACAGAGCTTAACACGGATACATATTATTAAAATCATGAACAGGTGACATCTCCATGGGGGCTCTTCTGCCTTGCCCTTTCTTTTGGTTTACTGCCTCTGTTTTTGGCTGTTCCCCCAGGAGCCAACTTTCCAGTGATGTAAAGAAATGCATCTTCCTTCTTATTGCAGGGTGGGGTATCCTTTGAAGAGGTGGCTGTGTATTTCACCCAAGGGGAGTGGGCCCTGTTGAGTCCAGCCCAGAGAGTTCTGTACAAGGAAGTCATGCTGGAGAATTTTGGGCACGTGGCCTCTCTGGGTGAGGATCCTTTTCTCCTGGGCTGTCTTCTGCTTGCTGTGGGGAGTGACTGTAAGGAAGCGCTTATTGAGGAAGGAGGTGGTCAGGCTGTCTGCCCTGAGCCCAATGACGGACCTCTGGCACCCGCCATGACCCTTCCCCTGATGTGAGAGGTGTTCTGGGCTCTCTTTTTTTAAAAAAAATAATTTTTATTGTTTTTCTAGGTCAAATAAACATATACATTTCTACAATTGCTAACAATAATAAAAAAACACGTCTTCCTCCATCTATCAATAAGCCTATATACTCTTTAGTATAGATAATTCCAATCCTAATATTTTTAATTTTATTCATTAAACTAAATCACATGCAATTTAAAAAATAAAGCATTGAATATATTCGTTAAAAAATTAATTGGTACTAAGACCAAAAAATAATAATTAATAAATCTCATTAATAGTAAATAGACTGGAACAATAAGTAATATTTATTACTTCCTTTAAAAGTCAATTTCTCTGTAAACCCCCCATGTCTCCCTATCATCCATAATTGCAAATTATCTTTCTAGTATTTTAGTATAGTAAATTGTTCCATTTTCACCAAAGCTAAGCCATTTAACCAGTCCCTTTTTTGTTCCAGAAAATCTAAACTCTTTTAACCAGTCCCTTTGTCTGGAATTTCCAGTGTCTTCCGCTTTTCCTCTTTAACACTAAACGTCGAAGAGCATCCTTAGAGATTGTTGGTAAAATTCCTTCTGCAGACATAGGGTTCTCGTAGTAAATCTGCATTGTAATTTCTTCCATCCCAAAGTTGTAGAGAGAGATCCCAGTAACTCCAGCCTTTCCACCCTTCAAATCCTCCAAGCTAGCATTAAAGAGTTCTTCAGGCAGATTGCAAAGACAGAAATCAAAGTCTCTCACATTCAAATCCATTGTAGCCAGCTGATCTATTGCAGTTTCTTCTTGAAGGTATGCAGCCTCTTGTTGTTTATCGTGGCTTTCCAGTTCCTTTATAGGATTTTTCTGTTCTTCAGCTGTCTTCTCAGTTAAAAAGTCCACTGCTCCCACATCTGGCTTCATTGTAGTAGCTTGGTTATTTGTATCTTTAAATTCGTCTAAGATGATGTCCAATTTTTGGTTGATAGATTGATATTGAGAGTTTATCATAGCAAGTAGTTGATCCAGCTGATTAATCGCACTTTCCATGGTTGCTGCTTTTAAAAATTCTGTTAAAGCTTAGTTGGCAAAGTCCAGATACACCGGAAAAAGAAAGTTTATAAATAGTTTGGCAGGATTCTTGTATTGTGGGTAGTACTTTAGTATTAGAATACCATCGAGTTGAAGACACTCTAGCACAGATATGCTGCAGGAAACAGGATATACACAGGAAGTTACAGGATCATGGACCTTCCGTTACCACCTCTTGATATCCAGGAACTTGGGAGATATTTGCCAGTTGCACAAGGGAGACATATTTCCAGTCCCACGATCGATGATGCTACAATGGTATTAGATGCCTTAGAGAGCAACAAGTTTCTTACTGTCTTCCAGTTCTTCAAGATAAGTCGCTTCCAGGGAAAACGTGGCTGGAGGACCTACTTAAGTCGGAAAGACGTCACCACTGGGGTGGGGTGTATCTCCTCCTCCCTCCCCTTTCTGAGTCGTAGTGTCTGATGGGTAGTTGTAGCGTCTTTCAAAAGATCCTGTTTGTTATGTCTACCCACCGATCAAATTGATAAGGTTCCTGCCAGTTTATCAGATATTTTCTTGTTTTCAAAGAGTCATTTATACATTGGGTGGGGAGACGCGGATTTAATAGATGTATTCAACAATCCTTCAGAGCTTCCAAGTCCAGGTAAAATGAAAGAGTTCTTGTAACTTACTCAGATTTTAGAAGAGTAGGCATTCTTGCTTCCACGTAGTTGCTTAGATGGTAATAGATAGAGGAGATCTGAGCCTAATGCCAAGGAAACTTTTGCAGCATTGTATTTCCCCTTGATGCCGGCGGGACCGCACCCTATGTTTTCGAGAGACTTCCTGATGTTCTCTCAGAGAAAATGGGGGTCAAACCGCTCTTCTCGGCTGCAGGGGTATTCCTGCTTCCCAGTCCACTGTTTAGGAACCGGGGGGGTGCAGGATTGCACCCCAAATTTGAACGTTCCTTGGGTCCCTCGGGAGCTCCCGAGGAACGTGGAGCTCAGATCAGCGTCTCTACCAGAAGTCGAGAGGTGTTCTGGGCTCTCCTTGCAGAAAGGGGGCTCCTGCCTGGCAGTCTTGTGTCTGGACCCCCTGAGAGGGCACCAGAAGCCATGCCAGGGGATGCCTGGTCTGGAGAAGGAGGGGAGGTTGAAGGAGGTGCTTCCCTCCAGTCTGGGCATTGCCTTAAATGGGCTGAAGATGTGGCTGTGGAGGGAACTCTTGTGGCTTCTCTGCCCTTTACTTACTTCTTTTTTTTAAATAGTTTTATTGGTATGTAAAATATTACAAAATATGCCAAAATATACAAAAAAAGTATACAAGAAAGTGAAGAAAAGAAGAAAAGAAAAAGTGAAATATAAAACAGTAAAAAACCGACTTCCAACTCTCCTCATACAGAACAGAATATTATATATATTATTAATTTTGTGAACTGTTTTTAGTCTAGTTTAGTAAGTTTAGGTTCTAAAACCTTAGTTCTCAGCTGGCATTTCAATCAGACCTGAGTACGGAGTCGGGAGAGAGCTTCCAGTGCTGGATGGATGATTCTTGGCCCCACACTGTACTCTACTCGACCTCTCTTAGTTAGCTGTTAGGTATTTTTGGAGGGACAAAGTTAATCTGGTTTGGCAGTGCTGATTCTATGTGCACAGAGCAGACCTAATTGTGTGCTTTTTTCTGATAAAAGGATCCAAGATGGCCAAACCTGGCCTTATTTCCCAGCTGGAAGAGGAGGAAGAGCTGTTTCTCCTGAGTTCTGATGAAGAGGAAGGACTGGCAGGTAGCTGCTTAGATATCTGTCCTGGGACTGGGTGTTGCCTGTGCTTCTTCCAAGGGTGGGTGGATATCTGTGGCCTTATTTATCCTTGCAGTTAGTTTCTCCTCCAAAGAGCTTGGATGAGTTGTGAAGGCTGAAATGATGCCTGTAGATCTTGAATCTGCAAAAATAGGTAACTTCTCTCCCAATTCAGATCACTTATGCCCAATCAAGCCAAGTATTGTCCTGTCTGAGAGGCAGGGACTCTGGCAACGGTGTTTGGCAGGAATGAGGACAGAGAAATTGCGGGCCATATTGGAGGGGCAAACAGACTAGCCCAAAGCCCAGTTGGACGTAACACTCTCCGTTCTGAGGTTGGGATCACTTTTTGAATGTACAATTGTCCCTTTAGAAGATGGGCTTTTTGAATGAGTACAGAGACCTAATGACCCCAATTTCAGCAGTTGAACTCTTTATCATATACAGTATAGCATATAATGAATACACAAAAAAAGAAACAGTTGAACACCATGGACCAAACAATCTGGGCATAGGAGAATCAAATTTGTAAAAACACATCTCATCTCCTAACACTTAACCTTATTTCTGTGGTTTAAAGAGAGAGGCTAATTTGATTTATTGGATCCAGGTTTGTTAGTCAGATTAAAATCATCCCAGTTACTTGTTTCATGTGTCCTGTCATACTTCATCTGGTCAAGTGCCTGTGTCTCTGCCCCCCTTGATGGTTGCTTCTGACTGTGGTGTCAAAACATTGCTACCCCAGTAGTCCCCATCCCCCAAAAAAGAATGGCTGCCCCCTTGTTAAAGCCTGTGTGTCTCCTTCCTATAACTCTCAGGGCAGGAAATGCCTAAGATTTCACCATTTCTTAAGCAATTAGGTCAGAATGCAAATTCTCCATTGTTTCTCAGCCATTCACTGTCCCAGTGAAAGGCTGATCTTCATGTAATTATCACAGGCTACAGATTAGTTAATACCATCTAGTCTGTCATGGGGTAGCCTGATGAGGCTTCCTCAGACAAAGAAGACCTTGAAGCAGTAGGCAGTAGAAGAGAGGAACAGCTGCAAGCTAATCAGACACAGACGGATGAATGTCCCCCATGCCTACAACCACCCAGGGCAGGAGACTCATCTGTGTCCAAACAGCAGCCCTCCACAGCCACTGGAGCGGTGGTGTTAAAGGTGCAGAACATTCCTACTCAAGTGTATCAAATGATGCAGGGGCATCTCATCCATTAGGTGGCCCTAAGCAACTGCCTAAGGCGCCAGTGGTGAAGGGGTACCAGTCAGCTCTCTTGCCCTCCCAACCCCTGCTCTCTGCCACCCCTCCCCCACCTAACCACTCTTCTTTCCCTTCTTTCTGTGATGTTAAAGAGAAAGAACTTCATAGTTCGAGATTTCTTGTTCTCATTAGACTACCTCCTCCATCTGCACCTCTCTTCAGATCCTCTGTGTCAAAGCCATGTGTGTTAAAGCATGAATGGCTGTCTCTCTCTTAAAGAGGGCCCTTCTTCTCCCCACAACCTCTCTAAAAATCATCTCCTGTAAATTCACCCGGGTAAGAAAAGAAATTGAGAAAGTGAGTGGGAGAACTGGCTACAGACTGTTTGAGCTGAACTCCAGAGCATTAAACAGAGTACAAACACAGCTGTTACAAAGCAAAGTAGAAAACTCTGTGTTTGTGGATAGTTTTAGAGGGTAGCCATGTTTGTCTGCAGCGGAACAGTTAGACTTCAGTCCAGCAGCATCTTAGAGATGAATGAGATTTTTGAGGTGTACGCTTTTGAGAGTCAATGCTCCCATTGTCAGATATGGGTCTCTTCCAGTCCCTCAGACAGAGATTCTCACCTGCTGGATCTACAACAGACATTTTTGGGATTCTAGTACCCACCTGATGTAAGGAAACAGATCAGCAAAGCCAGAATGATATCAAGGGCTAACCTGCAACAAGATAGGCCCAAACGAAACAACAACAGAACACCACTGGTGGTCACATTCAGCTCTCAGCTCAAATAGCCTCAACACACTGAAGCGGGTCAGTGTGCTTCAGTTGACTATGCTCTTAGAATTGACCCCTTCCTGAGAAGTGGTATGTTATCTTATTCAGTTAGTCACCTGCTAAGCAGGACTCAACTTATTTACTCACATAAAGTAATTATTTTTATTGAATAACTCCAATGAAATAAAATGTGTATGTGTATATGCAAGTATTACAGTCTTAAAAGCAGTAATAATGTATACAAAAATGCAAGCAAGTTCTACATACTATTCAGTTTTAAAATCCAATACTTAAAATATAACAGTCTGATTTAGTTCAAAGTATCTGATTCACAATATCTAGAATAATATAATTAAATCCATACATACCAAGACCATCTTCTGGGACTCAGTCGAAAGACGTAGAGAGGTCTGAAGTTCTAGCCCTTTTCCTGCCCATATTTATACTGTTTAAATCACCTTGAATGGGTACGGAAAGGGATTGTCTTGGCAAAGTCACTTTGACTTAGAGCAGAGTGCTTTCTACTACCCACTACCATATAAGGACTTCCACTTCTTCTAGCAGGCTATTTGGCTAAGCATGCTATTTCTTAAACAGTCAGTTTTGAGTCTTGTTGTATCTCTATATATTTAATTTTACCAGTATTCTCATCTCTTGAAAAATACGTTAAGAATAAACCTATTCATTAATTACTACTATTATGCCTTCATATTTAAACCTTAAAATACAATATAATGTTACATTACACCATTACATCATTAGTTGGCTAAAAATATACCATTGTACAAAGGAGGTTAGTGCAACAAGCACTCTGCAAGTGAAGTCATTGAAAGTGAGTGCAGAAAGCACTTTGCTTGTGGCAGAAAGTGCAGAAAGCACTTTGCTTGTGGTGTCATGGAAAGGGCAGAATAATTCTGAAGCCCTTTATAAAGAATGTCTAGGCTTGTTTTCCTTTTAAAAGGAAAGTCAAGCCTCTGCTGGGTTCTTTATGTGTAGTTAAGTTTTACATTGAATGATTCTGCACATGTACAACACTAATACAACAGTTCATATGTCCTAATATGTCAAAGCCCATAACAACACCATTAATGACTTACACCCTATGCTGGACAATGATGTGCCTCACTCCCACGCATTGGGAGGCAAACCTTTTCTTGCTTAACCTTAAATGACTTCTCACCTGCAACAGCGCCCTTCCCAACATGGACACAGACTCTGGACCAGGGCCTGCAACAAACCAAGATGCCAACTCTGTCCCCAAATTCATTCTGACAACAGCTTACTATGGCCCTAGTGTGTCACTAATATGCGCCGTGTGGTCAAAGCTTTCCTTGGTTTTATTGCTAAATTTTATTGATTTTAACTGAATCTTTTGTACTGACTTTTATAAAGTAATGTCGTTAATGTTCATTAGACGCTCTGAGCCCAGGCTTGGCTGGGAAATTGAGAGCAGAGTATAAATCTATTAAAATAAATAAATAAAAACCATCACTGGACCTAACAACACCAGCCATACCATCTCAAGTTTATTCACTTGTTCATCTTCCAGTGTTATATATATGTCACCAAACGTCAGCAATACCCTTCTGCTCTGTACATCAAACAGGTCAGTCCCTATGCAAAATAATAAATGGAAATAAATCTGACATTAAAAACAACAACCCTCCGAAGCCAGTGGCAGATTATTTTAATCTTCCAGATCATTCATTTGCTGACCTGAGAGTTGCAGTCCTTATCCAAAGAAGCTTCATGGGGAGATTACAATGTAAGATTGATGACTTTAGCATGCTTATCGCACTACAAATGCTAATTTTCTGCTAAATGCTAATTTTCTAAGCATTTCTATTCAGTTCTAATCTAGCTACTTACAATGTGCATTGTATCTCTGCATCCCAAGCTTCTTTGCATCACCATTCCCACTCTCTGACTAGGATATAAGGAATCCAACATCTCCATTCTAAGTCGTATCTAACAAAGGGAGCCTTCACTCTTGAAAGCTTATAGCCAGAAACTCTTGTTGGTCTCTAAGTTGCTATTGTATTTGAAATTAGGTATTTGTGGAAACTGTCATATTATGACACCAGGTTCCTGTTTCTTCCAGCAGGAGACGTGTGGGAGTCAGTGAACGAAGGAAAAGATCATCCCATGAGGGAGAAAGCGGATACATATTCAGACATGAAAGAGAAGGTTGAACATTATGATGCACTGAGGGAGGGAAAACATTCAGATAGAGGGAGGAATAATTCCAGTCTTTTACAGGGCGATCACTCTCTACAGCAAAAAATATACCAAGGAGGCAAGAGGAATGAGCACACTGCAAGGAGGGAAAATTTTACTAGAAAATCAGTTACTGACATTCAACAAAACACCTGTAACAGAAAAAAAGGATATAAATGCCTGGAGTGTGGGAAATGGTTCAATCAGAGAGGCAGCCTAACTTCCCATCACAGGATTCACACAAGAATAAAATTATACCAATGTCTAGAGCGTGGAAAAAGCTTCATGCAGAGGAAAAACCTTAATTCCCACCAACAAACTCACTCAGGCGAGAATAAATATAAATGCGTGGATTGTGGAAAAAGCTTCCGTTGGAGTGGAAAACTTACCATCCATCAAAGAATTCATACTGGGGAGAAACCATACACATGCCTGGAGTGTGGGGAAAGCTTCAGCTGTAATGACAGTCTTACTTCCCATCAAAGAATTCACACAGGTGAGAAACCATATCAATGCCTGGATTGTGGGAGAAGCTTCAGTCATAATGGCAATCTTACTTCCCATGAAAGGATTCACACAGGGGAGAAGCCATATCAGTGCCTGGAGTGTGGGAAAAGCTTCAGTCGGAATAACAGTCTTACTTCCCATCAAAGAATTCACACAGGGGAGAAGCCATATCAATGCTTGGAGTGTGGGAAAAGCTTCCGTCATAGTGGAAAACTTACCATGCATCAAAGAAGTCATACTGGGGAGAAACCATACACATGCATGGAGTGTGGGAAGAGCTTCAGGAGGAGTGGAAACCTAATTTCCCATCAAATAATTCATACAGAGGAGAAATCATATAAATGCATGGAGTGTGGGAAAACCTTCCATCGGAGTGGCAGTCTTACTTTCCATCAAAAAATTCACACAAGGGAGAAACCATATCAATGCCTGGAGTGTGGGGAAAGCTTCAGCGGGAACGACAGTCTTACTTCTCATCAAAGAATTCACACAGGGGAGAAACCATATCAGTGCCTGGAGTGTGAGAAGAGCTTCAGTCATAATGGCAGTCTTACTTCCCATCAAAGGATTCACACAGGGGAGAAACCATATCAATGCCTGGAGTGTGGGAAAAGCTTCAGTCGGAATTACAGTCTTACTTCCCATCAAAGAATTCACACAGGGGAAAAACCATATAAATGCCTCGAGTGTGGGAAAAACTTCAGAAATAATGGCAGTCTTATTTCCCATCAAAGGATTCATATAGAGGAGAAACCATATAAATGCCTGGAGTGTGGGGAAAGCTTCTGTCAGAGTGGAAAACTTGCTACCCATCAAAGAATTCACACAGGGGAAGACTCATGTAAATGCCTAGAGTGTGGTAAAAGCTTCTGTAATAATGCAAGACTTTCTTCCCATCAAATGATCCATACAGGGGAGAAACCATATAAATGTCTGGAGTGTGGGAAAAACTTCAGACGAAGTGACAGTCTTTCTTCCCATCAAAGAATTCACATTGGGGAGAAACCATATAAATGCTTGGAGTGTGGGAAAAGTTTCAGTTGGAATCACAGTCTTTCTTCCCATAAAAGAATTCACACAGGGGAGAAACCATATGAATGCCTGGAATGCGGGAAAAACTTCAGGCGGAGTGACAGTCTTACTTCCCATCAAAGAATTCACATGGAGGAGAAACCATATAAATGCCTGGATTGTGGGAAAAGCTTCAGTTCGAATAATGGTCTTACTTACCATCAAAGAATTCACACAGGGGAGAAACCATATACATGCTTGGAGTGTGGGAAAAGCTTCAGTCATAGTGGCAGTCTTACTTCCCATCAAAGAATTCACACAGGGGAGAAACCATATAAATGCTTGGAGTGTGGGAAAAGCTTCCGTGCGAGTGGAAAACTTAGTACTCATCAAAGAATTCATACAGGAGGAACCATCTAAATGTCTGGAGTGTAGTAAAAGCTTCCGTCTCTGTAATCAACTTTCTACCATAGGATTCACACAGGGGTGAAACCATATAAATGTCAGGAGTGTGGGGAAAGTTTCATTCAGAGTTAGTGTTATTTCCACACATTGTGGGGAAAGCATATGAATGAACTGACTTACAGTTAGTACCCTGGTGACACCCACCAATCACAGAGTGGTTCCTGATGGCAGTTCACTGAGTGGCAGAAAGGGTAACAGCCAGTCTCCACCAGCCAATGCCGCCAATCTAGAACAGCGTTTTCTGAACTCCTACCCATTGGCCCCTCTCCTTTACTTGAGATTAACTGATGACATTTCCTTTGCCTGGACTCATGGCAAAAAAGCCATCAAAAGATTTCACCAGGCTTTCAATAACTTCCACCCCACAAACTATGAATTTATCTGAACAAGAGATAAGCTTCCTGGACACCACAGTATGGATACACAAGGGATGCAAAAGCACCACATTATATTGGAAACCAACAGATCAGCAAACATCTACATGCCCCCAGGTACCACCCCAACCATATCAAACAGTCCATTGTCTATAGCCAAGCCTTACGCTATAGTCGCATCTGCTCCAACCCCTCAGACAGAGATACTCTGTTGAAGGAGATACAGCGAGCATTTTTGCAACTACAGTGTCCTGCTGATATGGTAAAAAAGATTATTTGAAAGGCCAGAATGATACCCAGGCACAGCTTTCTACAAGACAAACCCAAAGAAAATGACAATAGAACACCTCTGGTGGTCACATACTTTTCCTTTCTCCCTTAGAAGCTCCTTGATCCATTGCTCTTGAGCAGCGTAAATCTAATGTTTGAGGGATATAAGGACTGAAATAAATCTTGCCACTGACAATGTAGCCTTGGGATCCCTGAAACTTAATGGTGGTCACACAGCTCACAACTCAAACCAATCCAACGTATTACTATTAATGACCTACAACCGATTCTGGATTGTGACACTTCCCTCTTCAGAGAAGAGAGTTTCTAATGTGACGCAAAAGCCAGGCTAATAGTACCAAGCACTTAACACACACACACACACACACACACTTCAAAAGCAACCTATGAATGGCTGTCTCATGATGTGGCAATGGAAAAAGCATATTGTGACAACTGTCGCTTAGCAGCAAATGACATGAATTTTCCTCTTCCAAACACATCAAGATGGGCATGAAACTTTTGTTCAAAATGGCTTCACAAACTGGAAGAAGTCACTGTTTAGATTTCAGACCCATCAGAATTCTAATTTGCACAGTGCAGCTGTCCATATAGCCTCTGTTAAAGCAGGAGTAAATGTACAGAGCAAGTTTTCAGAAGGCCAGCAGAAGCAAATGTGAGATGCTACAAAGGCACTGCTGATAATTTTAGCATCAGTAAAGTACCTTGCCTGTCAGGGCATTGCAATATGCAGCCATGAAGAGGAAGAGTCAAACCTGAAACAGCTACCTGCTGATGTTCCACAGCTGAAATCATGGTTGACTTGTACAAACTACAAATGGCTTTCACCTACCATTGTGAATGAAATGCTTGAGATCATGGCTTGAAGGAAAGACAGACAATTCTGTATCTTTTCTCCTTGGAGAATGCTCTCTCCTCTCTCTGAGCATCCAAGGTTTTATTAAGGAATATTACAATGGATAGCCAAAGGTCAGTTAGTGATTACAATGGAACTAAAACAAGGCATACCAAGATCAATGATTAATGAGGTCAAAACAATGCACATTCTTTCCTTGTAGCCAGGATCCTTTGTGCAAACATTGGCTGTCTGTTACATAGGATAAGTGGATTACTCAAAGCTAAATCCCTTTAAAGTTGCTCCACTAAGGTCATTAGGTCACTATACAGTCAGTAGACTATGGACAGTATATATCCAGAGATGAGACCCAGAAATCGTTATATTATATGCAATGAGGGCATGCCCTGCCAAAGCAATAAAACCATAAGAACTGCTACAATGGCACACAATGTTCTACGTACACTAGTGAGAGAGATTAAAGCAGCTGTTAATTATAACATAATTATTGATGAGACCACAGATATCATAGATATCATTTTGCTTCTGCATTGCTACAGAGGATATGTTTGTGGAGGAATTCTTTTTTGGATATTATTAAACTGAATCCACCACTGTTAAAACTCTCTTTTCTATTTTGAAAGATGTACTCTGTCACTTTGATCTTTCTCTTGAAAGATGTTGTGGCCAATGCTATGATGGATCAATTGTTGCTGGACATCTTAGTGGAGTACAGGCTCTTGTAAAGGCTGAGGAGCCAAGAGCACTATATGTTCATGGTTTTGCACATGTTGTGAAATTGTGTGTGTGTAAAGTGCTGTCAAGTCGCAGCTGACTTAGTGGTACATAATGTGTCAGAGAATGTTACTATGTGTAGAAATTTCCTGAGTGAGTTATCTGACTTGATCACCTTTGTGATAACTTCACCAAAATGTCTTGCTTTGTTTAAACACTTTCAGCAGGCAGAGAACATAAATCTGAGACACTTTTGCCCCACTAGGTGGACTGTAAAAGTAGCTTCCTTATTGTCAGTGGCTTCAAATTATAGGGAGTTGGTTCAGTTCTTTGAGAATGTATCATAAAAAGAACATAATAAAAGTCATGCTGGATCAGACGAAGGCCCATCAAGAACAGCACTCTGTTCACACAGTGGCCAACCAGGTGCCTCTAGGAAGTCCCCAAACAAGACGACTGCAGCAGCATCCTGCTTGTGTTCCACAGCACCTAACATAATAGGCATGCTCCTTTGGTACTGGAGAGAATAAGTATGCATCATGACTAGTGTTAATTTTGACTAGTAGCCATGGATAGCCCTATCCTCCGTGAACATGTCCACTCTCCTCTTAAAGCCTTCCAAGTTGGCAGCCATCACCACATCCTGGGGCAAGGAGTTCCACAATTTAACTATGTGTTGTGTGAAGAAATACTTCCTTTTACCTGTTTTGAATCTCTCACCCTTCAGCTTCAACAGATGACCCCGTGTTCTAGTATTATCTCTCCATAGCATGCATAATTTTATATACCTCTATCATGTCTCCCCTTAACTGCCTTCTTTCCAAGCTAAACAGCCCTAAGTGTTCTAAGCACTCCTCATAGGGCAGTTATACTAGCCCCCTGATCATTTTGGTTGTTCTTTTCTGCACCTTCTCAAGCTCTGCGATATCTTTTTTAGGTGTGGTGACCAGAACTGTACATAGTATTCCAAGTGTGGTCTCACCATAGATTTTTTCAAGGGCAGTATGATGGTAGCAGTTTTATTCTCTATTCCTTGACTAATTATGGCCAGCATGGAATCTTCTGAGGAGAGAGGAGATCCTGGGGCAAAAGCAGATGGATATGCACAAAGCTTGTTAAGATTTGCTACTTACTTCATGCTACAGTTACTGCTGCTTGTGTTTGGTCATTTGGACACATTAAACACAGCTCTTCAAAAAAGTAATCTACAGTTCCATCAAGCAGAGCTTCTTTTTGCTTCTGCAAAGGAGAGTACAAAGCAATTGCGGAACAACTTTGAACAGTTCTGGTCACAGACAGTCATGACGGCAAAAGACTTAGATTTAGAGAGTCCTACTATTCCTAGGTGCAGAAACCCTGCACGATATGATGGTGCCTGGTGTGATCCTCACCAGTTTCAATCTCCTACAGATTTCTACAGGAAAATCTTTTATGTAGATCACAACTTGCCATAGTTTGCCATAGGAGAGGATGATAGTACATACATTCTACCCTTTTACAAAACTGACTTGGATGCTGCCAGACTACAGTTTCATTGGGATATGATTTTGGATAATGCATGGGAAAATATTTGATTTTACTGTAATTTTAAAAATGTAAATTTTTAATTACATCATTTGTATTGTTTGCATTGTTAATTAAAAGTTAAACGTCTATTTTAGCAGTCTGAAGATCATTTGTGAAGCCCCCCAAATTTCTGGGTAGCCCGCCTACATTTCTGGGTAGCCCCTCCCTAAATCCCCCATGTCCCCTCCCTGTGATGTCACTAGTTCCTCCCTATGATGTCAAAGCAATGCCTCTTGCCCACCCCACCCCCCAATGAATTCTGGTTCTGGTTTTCACTGCAAGTTATTTTCTACACCTTAAGTTTAAGATGCTTCCATTCTGTAGGAAAAGAGAACTACCTGACAAAAGAGAAGGGGGAAAGACCCAACCTAAAAACAAAGGTGGGTAACCAAAAGGTTGGGTGAAATGAAGACTTACTTACAATAATTAAACACATGTATTATAAAGCACTTATGCCAATATTAACAACAAGCCATATGGCAGCAACAGATACAAGGTTAATACTTTAAAACCACACGCCATTGTTTTCCGGGGGTGATTGGGGTGTCAGGGGCCCCAAGCATTGCATCTTTTCAACGCAATGTTTTTCTTTAGCATCAGAGGTCTTTGAATGGAAAAAGAAAGCCATAATTCCAGATGTAGAAAAGAAAAAGAGAGCCGAGTCCTGTCTTTTTGCTACAGCGACTAGCAATGCTCCAAAACTCAACGCTTAACATTTATGTCCACGGAGGCAGCCCCCGCCTCCCCACCCCCCACCCCAATTATTACCAGAGATTTTTATATTTCTGTTTGTCATCCCGTTAAAATAGGCACCCCACAGCCTGATCCTTGGCTGTGGGACAGGTTTTCTTTGCTGCAGGGCAACGTTGGCCTCCCCTTTCCGGAGATGCTCGGTTTGCATTGCCAGCGCTGAGACAGTCCCTTGAACAACTGGAATACGACTCTCCGGGGGTTAAAGAGAGAGAGCCAGACGCAGTCAGCCCTAGAGAGGTAAATGGGGGGGGGCGGGGGAGATTTTCTGCCCTGTCCTGGCTGCAGACGCCTCTGATTCCCCCGGGCTTCCGCTTGAATGGCTGGGAGGGAACCTGGTGAGCAAAAGGGGTCTGGGGCGGAGGAGGGGAAATAGGGGCGGGGGGCTGCAATGCAAGACCCCAGGCGGAGAGAAAGGAGGGGAGGCGGAGCAGGGGTGGGGGTGGAAAAGACCTCCCCCCACCTCCCCGTCTCCCCGCCCCATCCCGCCCCAGGAGGAGCCTCGTGGCCCCTTTGTGCAGCGCTAGATCCTAACCCAGCTGCGCCTTTGGAGGCTGGACGGGGCTCCGGGCTGCAGAGGCACGTCGACGAAGGAGAGGCGGAGGGAGGAGGGGAGCGGTGGGCTGCAGGGAGGTCGAAGGGGGCTGGGAAGAAGAGGGGCGTTGAGTGGGAGAGGCGGACTGTGGCTCTTCTTGACCCTCGGGTGAGTCACACGAAACAGACCCAGAGGCGCAGAAAGGGGGATTTTTCAGAGGAGCCCTTCCTCCTCCTCCTCCTCCTCCATACCAGCGCTGTGTCCTTTTCCCCTGGGGAAGTGGAGGCAGGTGGGCCAGGCCTTTGCCCGGGCTTCCCCTAGAATGGGTGGAGGAAGGGAAATAGGGGCCGGGGGCTGCAATGCAAGACTTGAAACTAAGAGAAAAGAGGGGAGGCGGAGCAGGGGGTGTGGAAAAGACCTCCCCCCCACACCTTCTCCCCGCCCCATCCCGCCCCAGGAGGAGCCTCGTGGCCCCTTTGTCCAGCTGCGCCTTTGGAGGCTGGACGGGGCTCCGGGCTGCAGAGGCTCGTCGACGAAGGAGAGGCAGAGGAAGGAGGGATGGGGCAGATCTGGGGGTGCTGCAGGAAGGTCGAAGGGGGCTGGGAAGAAGAGGGGACTGAGGCTCTTCTTGACTCTCGGGTGAGTCACACAAAACAGACCCAGAGGCGCAGAAAGGGGATTTTTCAGAGGAGCCCCTCCTCCTCCTCCTCCATAGCAGCGCTGCGCCCTTTTCCTCTTGGGAAGTGGAAGCAGGTGGGCCAGGCCCTTTCCATGCAGGGGAGAGGGTGCTGCAGGTGTGATGCTTTTGAGAAGCCGTTTATTTCCCTGCTTTCCGGCACCATAACAGAGCATTTTGGAGGTGGTGTCTCCATCTCCTCTCTGATCTCTCCTAGACCTGGTTTGCTGTGAAGGTGAAGCTCTCCACCAGGCGTGGGTGCCATCACCCCCCTCCCCCCCCCCATGGATGAGCAGAGGATGGGGAGAAGCATTTCTGGGAGGGGGAGGGATTTTTAAGAAAGGTCGGACTGCTGCCCATATAGAGGCTGGGAGGTGAAGCTGCTTTCTGTGAATTAGTCCATCAGTCCACCCAAGTCAGTCTTGTCTGCTCTGACTGGCAGTGGCTGTCCAGGGTCTCAGGCTTTCACAGAATCAACGACCTGATGTTTTAACTGGAGATGCTGGGGACTGAACCTGGGACCTTCTGCCTGCGAAGCAGATGTTCAGCCACTGAGCCATGCCAGACACACGCACCCTCCCTAGGCTGGGAGACCCAGGTTCAAATCCCACCTCTGTTATGGAAGCTTATAGGTTGGCCTTGGGCCAACCACACCCTCTTGGCCTAACCCACTTCACAGGGTTTTTGTGAGGATAACATGGAGGAGAGGAGAATGACACAAGCCCCTGTGGATGTGTCCGTCCATTCCTTTGTCCCTCTGAGGCAGGCATCTCTCATCCGAAAATTATTCTTGCGCCTGTCCATACGTTTGTAAGTTGGCACAGTCCTTAGTCACTATCCTAAGTACCCAAAGTGCAATCATATGACATAGGATATCCTATTTCTTTGATGCTGGATATTTGCATCCTTGTCTGATACCTTTGCCAATTGGAAACGATTCTGTTTCTCTATATTTTTCTCCCCCCGGCCGATGGCTCTTAGTTTCCCACCCTCATTTTTTTCTCTTCATCCCAGGCAGCAGAGAAAAGACACCCTTGATGCCTCCTCCTCCTCCTCCTGTGTGTGTATGAGGAAAGGAAAAGAGGCACCATGCAGCAAGCTCAGGTAAGCGGGGGTGGGGGGTGGAATCCCTGGAGAGACGTGTGGTGGAAGGCAAGGATGCCTCCTTCTCAGCTGCAAGACTCAGAGGATCACGCTTGTGGCCCTGTGTTCTGGCCCTGCACAATGTCGAGTCTGCCCAAAGGGGAGGCAGGAAAGTGGTCCCCTACCCCATCTAGGATGGTGTGTGTAGAGAAGCCCGGGCAGAGCCTATGGAATAGTACTGGCCCATGAATATGGACGTTTCTGGCCTCTTCCTCGTAAGGCTGATAGCCCCCCTACCCATGAAGATAGCCCCTCTGACTCCAGGTGGACCTAAGGAGGGCTGGGAGAGTGGGGGGGGAATATCCCCCCAGGACTCCCCCCCTTCCTCTTTGCGGAAGGGTTGCCAACCTCCATGTGGTACCTGGAGACCTCTGGCTATTACAGTTGATCTCCAGTCGACCAAGATCAGTTTCCCTGGAGAAAGTGGCAGCTTTGGTGGGTGGACTCTATGGCATTATAGCCTCCTGAGTTACCTCCCCTCCCAAACCCCACCCTGCCCGGGCTCCACCCCAAAAATCTCCAGGGATTTCCCAAGCGGGAGTTGGCCACCCTACTTTGTGCTCCTCTTCCAGAATTAATTTCCTGCCTCTGGCTTCTTGGCTTTTCCTCCCATGGACCAGTTTTCCAGTGATGTAAAGAAATGCTTCCTTCTTCTTCTTCCTCCAGGGTGGGGTGTCCTTTAAAGAGGTGGCTGTGTATTTCACCAAGAAGGAGTGGACCCTGCTGCACCCAGCCCAAAGAGCTCTGTACAAGGAAGTCATGCTGGAGAATTTTGGGATGGTGGCCTCTCTGGGTGAGCATCCTTTTCTCCTGTGCTGTCTCCCTCTCGCTGGGAGAAAGTCTCTTAAGAGCCAGGACGTGGTCAGGTTCTCTGCCTTGGGCCCAGTGGCTGATCTCTGCCACCCTCCATGATTTTTCCTCTTATGTGGGAGGGGTTCTAGGCTCTCCTTGCAGAGTGGAGGCTCCTGCCTGGCAGTCCTGTGTCTGGACCACCTGAGAGGGCGTCAGAAAGAGTGCCAAGGGATGGCCGGTCTGGAGAAGATGGGGCAGCCTAAACAGGGGCTTCCCTCCCATCGAGGCCTTGCCTTGCCTGGGCTGAGAGGTGGTTGTGGAGTGAAGTCTGCTGGCTCCTCTGCCACTTTACTTAGTTCCCAGCTGGCATTTCAAGATCAGCTGGGCATACAGTAGGCACGGAACTGCCAGTGCCAGATGGGTGATTGTTGACCCCTTAATGTACTCCACCTTAGTTATCTGGGCAGTCAGCACCCTTATTAGTTGTCTGTTGCGTATTTTGTAGGGACAGTCAGTCTCACTGAGAATTGTTGAATATATACGCTCACAGAAGAGTTAAAATTTTGTATTTTTTTTTCCTGATAAAAAGGACCTGAGATGGCTAAACCTGACCTCGTATCCTGGCTGGAAGAGGAGGAAGAGCCTTTTCTCCTGATCGCTGAAGAAGAAGGGGAATTGGCAGGTAGTTGTTCAGACCTGACATGCACTTTGCTGCAGATTGGATGCTTTTGGGAAGTGGGGTTTTCCCTTGTTTCCCCACAGCATCATGGAAAAAGAAGAAGAGTTGGTTTTTATCTGCTGACTTTCTCTACCACTTAAGGCAGACTCAAATGGGCTTACAAGCACCTTCCCTTCCCCTCCCCACAACAGACACCCTGTGAGGTGGGTGAGGCTGAGAGAGCATAACTTGCCCAAGGTCACCCAGCTGGCTTCGTGTGGAGGAGTGGGGAAACAAATCCAGTTCACCAGATTAGCCTCCGCCGCTCATGTGGAGGAGTGGGGAATCAAACCCGGTTCTCCAAATCAAACTCCACCGCTCTAAACCACCGCTCTTAACCACAACACCACGCTGGCTCTCTCCACGCTGGAGCATTTAGTCACCTCCTGGACTTTCTTTTCTGCTATCTTTCCCAAATCTACTTTGCTGTGAAGCTGACAGTTCCAAGCACACAAGCCTATACCTTAGACTGCGCCCCCCCCCCCCCCCGCCATCATTCCTTTTAAAATTCCTATACCAAATCAATCTCCTGTACTTCATGGCCTGTTTTTCTACACAACTGGGTACACAGAAAGGGGTGTTTTCCTTCCAAGCTTATTAACAACAGTTCCTTCTTCAGGATCAGCATGCAAGAGTCCAGCACATGTCTAAATCTGAGCCTCAAGCCTGGTCCACATATCCAGGAGGAAGAGGTGGCAAAGGCCTGAGCGGGTAGCATGGATTTTGGCACTTTTCTCCTGCTTTTCCATATGCAAATTCATGGGAGCTTCACTTGAAACTGCGGGGGGTGGGGCGCACACACGTTTTCCCTTCTATTAAAATTTCCCTGCTGGTATCTCACACCTGACACAAATACCCACAAAGTCTATCCCCTCAGCTCAGAGCCCTGCCACTGCATGCCCAGAACATTCTCCTAGTTGTGTGAGGCAGGATTAGCAGAATGGATTAGCAGAAGTTGATGGGCATTTCCCGGAGCATAGGGGGATGGGTGAAGAAGGAAGGTGGGAGAGCTCCCCATAAAGAATGACTGGAAGAGATATTGGGCCAAATACTTCTGAGCCATTCGAGATCAAATGGAGTTTTTGAATTGATCCCGGAAGCTAATCAGGGAATGTTCCCTGAAGGGACTGGCACAGAAAATGTGCATACTAGAAAAGGTTTCTCACCCTTTCTCTTTCTCTCCCTCACAGGCAACAATGAAAAGACACCCTTGATGCCTTTTCTGCCATCTCCTCCGTGTGGTGAAGGGAAAAGAGGCCCCACGAAGCTAGCTCAGGTACACTGGAGCGGGGGGGGGGGGTCCCCTGGGGAGGTGTGTGGAAGATGGCAGTGATGCTTCCTTCTCTGTTGCAAGGCTCAGAGGATCAGGTCCCTTGCCCTTGGTTCTGGCGCTGGAAGATTTGGGGCTTCCCCTGGGGAGGCAAGAAAATGGTCATCCCCTGCCTAGGATGGCATGTGCGGAGACCAAGCAGAGCCCTAGAAAGAATATCTCACAGAAAACTATTTTGTCCTTCACCATCTTGCTGAGAAATATTCCGCCTTCCCTGGCAGCAGGACTCTATGCCTTTTTTCCTTTCCTTTCCTTCCTTTTATCCCTTAGAAGCTCTTTGATGAATTGATCTTGAGCAGCATATATCTAGTGTTTGAGGGATATAAATCTTGCCACTGACAATGGAGCCTTGGGGTCCCTATTGCTTAGTAAAGAAGGCATTATGTCAGTCACAGAGGCATTGGATTTGTATAGTAAAAGGGGGGGAATATAGTGTGATCGAAGTTCCTCATAAAAGCGGCATTCCAAAAGGGCATGGGCTAATGAGTCAATAGAGCCAGAAGAGCCAGGGCAGATCCTGTCTGAGTATGGTATATTCAGAATTCTGCCCTGCATTACCATAGAAGGTTTAGCATTCAATCTAGCCAAGCAAAAAGCTCTACAGAGACGAGGAGTTTTCAGATAATATGTATAGGCAGGCAGACCACGCAGAGGGGGTATTCCGAAGAACTGGGATGAACAGACGCGACGAGCACGAAAAGTAGTGCTGTTATAATCGAGCTCTTTAATGCGCTTTTTAATTTTGGTAAAAGCTTCAGTTTCCCCAAGATCTAATAACATCCTGCGAGAAGCCCAACAACGACAGTTTCTCATCTAAGATTTTTTGCCATGAGGATTTAAAAGGGTCATGCTTCAGAGAAGCTAGGAACCCCTCAGTGCTAAAGCACAGTTTAAGGTGTAGTTTAAAGGCGGCCAACCACACCCTAGCTTCAAGTAACATTTGGCCAAACTCGGAACGAAGAGTAACGCCAGCAACACATCGAGGGGCATTTAGCAGTTTTCGTAAGAACTGAAGCAGTGGACGATCTATAGATTCATTGATGACTATAATCCAGATGGCAACACCAAAGCGGATAATTGGGGTAATTGTCAGGTTAAAAACCTGAATAGCCCCTGGAATATATTTGCCACCTTTGGTGTGAAAAAAGTTGACAATAGCACCAACCCCAGGTTTAATTTTGTTGGACACTGCTTTTTGATGGGCATTCCAATTTAGGTTATGGGAAAACAGAATGCCAAGGAAACAAACTCCTTGACTTGGTCAACCTCAAAGCCATCTAATACCCAGCGAAAAAGAGGCATTTTTCTCCTCTTAGTGAAGATCATAATCTTAGATTTATGATGGTTTATTTTAAGACCTTCCCTAGAGCAGTACTCAGAAAAAGTTTGTAAAGATCTTTTCAAACCAATTCTTGTGCGGGACAGGAGAACTGCATCGTCAGCATAGAGTAGAATTGGGGTGGGATGACTTGCAAGCTTTGGGGGGTGGCAAAAAAAATTGGTTGCCATATCATTCAGGTATAGATTAAACAAGAGAGGAGAAAGGAGGCAACCTTGTCTAACTCCCTTGACCAGTTCAAAGGGCTCGGTTAGTTCTCCTTGGTTGCCACAGCGAACCTGAGCTGTGAGGTCAGTATGAAATTACTGAATAAGCCATAGTAACCTCCTATCCATAGTAGAATGTGATAGTTTCAACCATAGCCTCTCCCTCGGGATGGTATCAAAAGCTCCTTTAAGATCCATAAAACCCGCATAAAGGGTGCCATTTCGGGGGGAGGAATATTTCTCGGCTAGATGGGAGAGCACTAAACAGTGGTCCTTGACAGACCCACCCCTTCTAAAGCCAATCTGTTCCCAACCAAGGATGTCATTACTCTCAACCCAGTCCAACAGCCTCTTTAATAAGTAGGAGGAATACCATTTGCCTAAGCAAGACAAAAGGCTGATTGGACGATAACAGCTTGGGAGGACTCTATGCTGGGGCCTTCGTGCTTCTTTTGATTCTGTCCCGAGAATTTGACTATGGACCAAACTCGCGAAAATCAATATAGATGGCAGACTTCTTTGGCTAATTTCAAAGTTACGTGAAAATCAGACAGCGCAAGTCCGCTATGGGCTGCAGCAGGGCCAATGAACTGACCATTTCCCCACTCGCAAGGGGAGCTAGGCAAGTCTGTGTTCTGGCCCTCTTGCTGTTTAATCTATATAAATGATACGGTCCCCTGCATCAAAGGAGCAGCAAAATATGCTCCAATTTTAGCAGGCCGTGAAATCTCGATCCTATTATATGCCAACGATGCATTATTATTATCAAGATCTGGACTCCGAACCGTAATAAATGTATTTATTGAATATTGCAATAAAGAAGGCGTCTCAGTAAACAACCAGAAGTCCAAAATAACGAGAGTCTCTAAAACTCCCATCCGTGGCCCTAAAATATGGCAGGTCTTGGGAGGGAGGATAGAGCAGGTTTCTTATTTCAGATATTTAGGCATTGTATTCAGCTATAACCTCTCACGGAACACCCATTTATGCTCAGCGTCCCAAGCAGCCAGAGCCTCTGCAAGGGCACTATTAATATTTTATTATACAAAAGGTGCCAGATATGTCCCAGCTGCTCTTAAGGCATTTAACGCCAAAATAGTTCATACTTTTTTCAAAGCATCTCAGAGGTTCCAGGTTGTGTGGCTGGTACTGCACTTAGAATTGAATTTGCACAATGCTCCCTTGTCTTGATAAAATGGTTCTATTTTATATCAAGCTTTAAGGGATCATGCTGTTTTTGTAAAACTGTTTTCCTATATAATGTTAATTCTTAAGACTCTGTCAATGAGCCATAAAGGTTGTTGTTTACCATCTGGACATTTCTGGCCTCTTCCCCCCGAAGGCTGCTAGACCCCTGTGCCTGAGGACAGCCCTTCTGGCCCCAAAATGGTCACCCCCTGCCCTAGGATGGCATGTGCAGAAAAGACCAAGCACAGCCTGTGAAAGAATTCTGGATCATGAACATCCCACAGAAAACTATGTTGTCCTTTACCAGATGGACATTTCTGGCCTCTTCCCCACAAGGCTGCTAGCCCCCTGTGCCTAAGGACAGAAGCCCCTCTGGCTCCAAAATGCCCCCTCAAGGAGTGCTGTGAGGGGCGGGGGGCAAACGTCCCTGTAACAAATTATCTGTTTCTTAGGCACTCCAGGAATCTGCAATGAACTCAGCTCTCGAGGAGGTGAACTGAGCCACACCATCACCTCAAGGCAACTCTCTGAGAGATTTATTTCATTGTGCTATTGCCCCTTTTGTTCCTAACCGAGCAGCCACCCCTGCTTGGTTGGCTCAGTTTGAATTTATGGAAATGCACCCTTTTCCTCATGGCCTGGTGCCTTGGGATGATAGTAGGTGTATATACAGTATTTTTCATATTTTTTCAGTGCCCTTCAGCTGTGTGCTTTAATAAATTCTCTGTACAAGGAAGTCACGCTGGAGAATTTTGGGAATGTGACTATTAATGACAGGACTTTTTGGAGGTAATTAATTCATAGGGTCACCGTGAGTCGCAAGCGACTTGACAGCACTTAACACATACACACCACACACAGATAGCTCAGATACACACCTGAGGCAAGCGTACCCATGCTGTTTCAAAGTGTGTTATTTCTGTCTTTACATTAAAACGCTCTCAGTCTCTGAGCACACTTTTAAACTTGATGGCGATAACTCATTCACAGAGCTGTCTCCGTCTCGGCCGTCTCTCATTCTGCTCAAGCCCCAAAAAGCGTTGGGCTGCTTCATCCCTGGCTTCTCCCAGGAACTCCAGCATAACCATTTTCCCCCACATTGCTACCGTTGTTACGGTTCTGATCAAAGGGCATAAGAATACATAGATTAACACGGATACGTATTATTAAAATCATGAACATGTGACATCCCTGTGGGGCTCTTTTGTCTTGCCTTTTCTTCTGGTCTTCCACTAAAAATGTATTATCTCTGTTTTTTGCTTTTCCCCTATGGGCCAACTTTCCAGTGATGTAAAGAAATGTTTCCTCCTTCTTGCAGGGTGGGGTGTCCTTTGAGGAGGTGGCTGTGTATTTCACCCACGAGGAGTGGACGCTGCTGCGCCCAGCCCAAAGAGCTCTGTACAAGGAAGTTATGCTGGAGAATTTTGGGAACGTAGCCTCTCTGGGTGAGGATCTTTTCCCCCTGGGCTGTCCCCTTCTTGCTGTGAGAAGCAACTGTAACCTGGCCCATGTGAGAGGGCATCAGAAGCTGTGCCCGGGGATGCCTGGTCTGGAGAAGGTGGGGTGGTCTAAGGAGGGGCATCCCTCCAGTCTGTGCCTTGCCTTGCCTGGGCTAAAGATGTGGCTGTGGAGGAAACTGCTGGCTTCTCTGCCCCTTCCTTAGTTCTCAGCTGGCATTTCAATTGTCGCAGGCAACTATATGAGACCAGGATTTTGGTATGAAAGCATGTCCCATTAGGCCTCATAAGGATAGAAATGTGTTAAAAAGATGATGTCACTTCATAGACTGGAACACCTGTGAAAGTATCAAGCCCAAGGCTTACTTGCTATGTTTTAGTCTTTTATTACATTATAGTCATTTATTACAGCTGTCACAGATAAAGGTCACAGCTGCAGGTGTGCTTATCTGATTAAACAAAACATACTGCTTGACAAGAAATGATAGACACTGTCATATCGACTAACTACTGCAGATGGCAGTCAAGTGCATAGTACTGTTTATAAGGCCAATTGAACTACTGACTGATCAAGATACTGTTTATTTATAGAATGCTTTAGCTAAGGGATTCTAGAACCTATTCCAGCACATCTACAAGATAAAGGCTCTGAAAAGGTATAAATAGAGACCTTTCTCTGACTACATGTTAGAGAGGTTCCTGATGGTCTAAAGCTATTGACCTATGGACTTCCTCCATCTACCAAAGATGTAAAACCTTGGCAGCCTAATTCTTGCGGGAATTAGGAACAATTTAGTCATTTATTCTTGTCTCTATTTCTGGAGAACTCTTACAAAGAGAGGTATTATGCTGTGTGGCCATCAGGAACCTCTCTAACATGTAGTCAGAGAAAGGTCTCTATTTATACCTTTTCAGAGCCTTTATCTTGTAGATGTGCTGGAATAGGTTCTAGAATCCCTTAGCTAAAGCATTATGTCTCTCTGAAGACTGATTGTCTGGAATAACTGTCTGTACAATGCTGTACAATATTATGTCTCTCTGAAGACTGATTGTTTGGAATAACTGTACAATGCTTCATTCTGAATATGTGATGAAGGCCCTTATACTCTAAGGATTATAAGGGTATGGATCTTACCATATTTGAATATGGTGACATTGAGAGCTCATTTGTTCTAACAAGACTAATGTCTTTTCATAAGATCTATCTTATGTATAGACTTCCTAGTTCTGACAGACAAGATGTAAATGCAGCTTCTCTAAGAAGCACTACCAGAGCATATTCCAGGGGTTTCTCTACACAAGGAGGAAGCACTGAATATACTCTGCTGTCAGTTCTAAGACTGAGGTCTCACACAGAACTGTCTGACATACACATGCATACACAAACATGCATCACAGCCAACAATGGTTAACACATAGAACTACTCCAATTGGAATACATATAATTGGAATACATGGATGGAGATCCATGGAGCCTTAAATTCTTAAATTGAACTATACTCAGAGTATCTCTCTAAGATTGGCACTGCCAGAGAGATTACAAATAGAGTTTATACTCTACACATAATGTTAAGCTCTACTTAACATTAAGCTTCAAATACTGATTAATTACAATATAGCTCTTAGCTATACAGCAATGCTTACAGCAATGCATACTCAAAGATGGCTTTCACATAGCCTTTTCTAATCTGAACATGGGCTTCAGATCCATAAACCTCAAACATATAGAGACTCTATAGTCTCATGCCTTCAGTCACAAACAGACTGCTGGAAGAGCTATAGTATCAGCTCTAACATGAAACTATGGAACCAAAGAGATCTCTCCTATCTTTACAACTATTAAAGGCATTGAAATAACAGAATAATACTTAGAGAATACCTGAAGGAAATCTAACTATTCTTATAGAATCCTTACAGAAACTCTGCAATGATATGACTGGGTAAATGTCTTATATTTAAATAATTTGAATTAGAATACTTATTCAATGCACTAATCATTATTTTACAAGATTTCTGTAAACTGTATTATTTCCTGAATGAAATATATATTTGGGAAACTCTCATATAAAGTCATAGAGATTGTTGATATTGCTAATATTGCTTGCATACATAAAGTGACATTATTGTTCCTATTGAACTAACTAATATAGTTTTTATTTCTGTAACCATTTACATGCATATACTTTATGTGCAATAAATAGTATTTTTATTCATATATTTTCATATTTTTACTGGAACAATTCAATAGAAAGTCTATCTCGCAAGAGGTGGAAAGTGTTGATACCTGCTTAGTGGGTAATAGATACAGATTCCTTTTTAAGAAGGGGTCAATTCTAAGAGCTGGGTTACCTTAACGGCACGGACACCGACACAATCTGGCCTGAGTACGGAGTCTGGAGAGAGCTTCCGGTGCAGATGGATGATTCTTGGCCCCATACTGTACTCCACCCCTCTTAGTTACCTGTTACGTATCTCTAGAGAGACAGAGTTAATCTGGTTTGGAACTGTTGAATCTATGTGCACAAAGCAGACCTAATTGTGTGTTTTTTCTGATAAAAAGGACCCAAGATGGTGAAACCTGGCCTCCTATCCCAGCTGGAAGAGGAGGAAGAGCTGTTTCTCCTGAGTTCTGATGAAGAGGAGGGACTGGCAGGTAGCTGCTTAGATATCTGTCTTGGGGACTGGGTGTTGCCTGTTCTTCCTTCCAACGCTGAGTGTATTTCCTTGGCCTTATTTATCCTTGCAGTTAGAGTTCCTCCCCAAAGAATGTGGATGAGTTGTGAAGGCTGAAATGATGCGTGTAGATCTTGAATCTATAGAAATAGGCTGCCTCTTCTCCCAACTCAGATCACTTATGCCCAGCAAAGCCAAGTATTGTCCTCTCTGAGAGATAGGGACTCTCTGGCAAGGGTGTTTGGCAGCCCTGTTTCTCCTGAGGTGCCTTGAACTGGACAGGACAGGCCTTCATCCAGGGATGTTATGCCTGCAAAGCAAAGGATGTGCTTCACCACAGTGAGGTGACCCAAAGCAACCCCAAAGCAACCCCAGACAGCTGTCCTATGAACTCATTTTAGCTCCCATTTCCACCCCGGAAGAGTGTTGCATGTCATTGTGAAGGGTCTGGGGGTATACTAATCCTGGCTTTCCCAGTGTATTTTAAACCCCAGCCAGAATTCGTCTCTTCTGACTAACAGCCAAGAGCCTTTTCATAGAATCATAGAGCTGGAAGGGACCACCAGGGTCATCCAGTCCAACCCCCTGCACAATGCAGGATACCCACAACCAGCTCATTAGAAGCTAGTTAAGGAACCCAACAAACGTGCAGGAGGGGTTGTAGCCTGGAGGGGGTCTCCACAGCAGATCCCCCAGTGTTGGGGGGAGGGAGGAAGGAAGACAGCGAAATCATGGGTCATAGTGGGCTGGCAGGCTGGGCCAGAGCCCATTTGGATGTAGCTCTTTCACTTCCGAGGTTGGTTTCACTTTATGAATGTACACTTGTCCCTTTCGAAGATGGGTTTTTGAATGAGTACAGAGACCTAATGACCCCAATTTCAGCAGGTGAACTGTTTATCATATATATTATAGCATATAATGAATAAACAAAAAACCAACAGTTGAACACCATGGATCAAAAGATCTGAGCATATTAGGAAAAAACAAATATGTAAAAACGCATCTCATCTCTTCGCACTTATCTTACCTCTGTGATGTTTAAAGAGTGAGGCAAATTTTGTTTATTGTATCCAGGTTTGTTAGTCAGACTAAAATCATCCCAGTTACTTGCTTCATGTGGCCTGTCATACTTCATCCGGTCAAGTGCCAATGTCTCTCTGCTGGCTGATGGTTGCTTCTGACTGCTTTGTCAAAACATTGCTACCCCAGACATCCCCCACCCCCCGAAAAGAATGGCTGCCCCCCTTGTTAAAGCCTGTATGTCTCCTTCCTGTAACTCCCAAGGCAGGAAATGCCTGCGATTTCACCATTTCCTAAACAATTAGTCCAGAATGCAAATTCTCCATTGTCTCTCAGCAAATCACTGTTCCAGTGAAAGGGTCATCCAGTTCAACCCCCTGCACAATGCAGGAAACCCACAACCAGCTCATTAGAAGCTGGTTAAGGAACCCAACAAACGTGCAGGAGGGGCTGTAGCCGGGAGGGGGTCTCCACAGCAGATCCCCCAGTGTTGGGGGGAGGGAGGGAGGAAGACAGAGAAATCATGGGTCAAAGTTGACTTCTTATCTATAAACCCTAACCTTTGATCTTTTTGAAATATATCATTTAATTGGAAATATTTCAACCAATCTAAAATACCTAATTCTTCCTTACCTTTTAATTTCCATTGACCATTTTCATACTGTATATATTCCCTATAACTCTTACAATGAGGGTCCATATTTGGACCTCTTCTTGAAAAAGCCTCCAGGTCTCTTGAAAACCTCTAGACAGATACTCTTGTTGGTCTCTAAGGTGGATTTGAAATTAGGTATTTGTGGAAACTGTCATATCGTGACACCAGGTTCCCCTTTCTTTCAGCAGGAGACGTTTGGGAGTCTGCAAATGAAGGAAAAGATCGTGCTGTGAGGGAGAAAGCGGATACATATTTAGACATGAAACAGAAGGTTGAATATTATGATGCACTGAGGAAAGAGGAGGGAAAACAGTCACCTAAAGGGAGGAATAATTCCAGTCTTTTACAGGGTGATCACTCTCTACAGCAAAAAATATACCAAGGCGGCAAGAGGAATGAGCGCACTGCTAGGAAGGGAAATTTTACTGACAAATCAGTTATTGACATTCAACAGAACACCTGTAACAGAAAAGAAGGATATAAATGCCTGGAGTGTGGGAAAAGGTTCAATCAGAGAGGAAGCCTAACTTCCCATCACAGGATTCATACAAGAATAAAATCATACAAATGTCTACAGCATGGGAAAAACTTGATGCAGAGGAGAAACCTTAATTCCCACCAACAAACTCACACAGGAGAGAATAAATATAAATGCCTGGAGTGTGGGAAAAACTTCAGGCGGAGTGACAGTCTTACTTTCCATCAAAGAATTCACATGGAGGATAAACCATATAAATGCATGGAGTGCGGGAAAAGCTTCAGAAGTGGAAACCTAATTTCCCATCAAAGAATTCACATGGAGGAGAAACCATATAAATGCCTGGATTGTGGGAAAACCTTCAGTTCGAATAACGGTCTTACTTACCTTCAAAGAATTCACACAGGTGAGAAACCATTTAAATTCCTGGAGTGTGAGAAAAGCTTCCATGATAGTGGAAAACTTAGTATCCATCAAAGAATTCACACAGGGGAGAAACCATATAAATGCCTGGAGTGTGGTAAAAGCTTCAGGAGGAGTGGAAACCTTACCATGCATCAAATAATTCATACTGGGGAGAAGCCATACACATGCATGGAGTGTGGGAAAAGCTTCAGGAGCAGTGGAAACCTAATTTCCCATCAAAGAATTCACACAGGGGAGAAACCATATACATGCCTGGAGTGTGGGAAAAACTTCAGTCGGAATTACAGTCTTACTTCCCATCAAAGAATTCATACAGGGGAGAAACCATATAAATGCCTGGAGTGTGGGAAGAGCTTCAGTAGGAGTGGAGATCTCACTTTCCATCAAAGAGTTCACACAGGGGAGAAACCATATAAATGCCTGGAGTGTGGGAAGAGCTTCAGTAGGAGTAGAAATCTCACTTTCCATCAAAGAGTTCACACGGGGGAGAAACCATATACATGCCTGGAGTGTGGGAAAAACTTCAGGCGGAGTGACAGTCTTAGTTCCCATCAAAGAATTCACATGGAGGAGAACCCATATAAATGCCTGGATTGTGGGGAAAGCTTCAGTTCGAATAAAGGTCTTACTTCCCATCAAAGAATTCACACAGGGGAGAAACCATATAAATGCCTGGAGTGTGGGAAAAACTTCAGGCGGAGTGACAGTCTTACTTCCCATCAAAGAATTCACATGGAGGAGAAACCATATAAATGCCTGGATTGTGGGAAAAGCTTCAGTTCGAATAACGGTCTTACTTACCATCAAAGAATTCACACAGGGGAGAAACCATATACATGCCTGGAGTGTGGGAAAAGCTTCCGTGATAGTGGAAACCTAATTTCCCATCAAAGAATTCACACAGGGGAGAAACCATATAAATGCGGGGGCAGGGATGGTAGTTCAAAGACAAAACCCACCCATTCTAGCAACCCACCTTTGAAATTCACAGATCCTTAAAATTATACTTTCCTCCCTTAGACCATTCATCTAAAATCTTATTTTTCTACCTTTTTTGGTAGAAAAAGACCAGGACAATTATGATCCTTAAAATGGGAAAATGTTCATTAATTATATAAGCATGCTTTAATATGCGTTGCCAATAAGCATGTGTTGCCAAGAGGCAATGGTTTTTTCCCCCTGTAAGGAGTATGGAAACAATGAACACACTTTGTGAAGGAAAATTAATTTACTTTTAAGTACTTTAAAGTAGTTACACCCTGACCTGGATGCCCTAGGTTAGCTGAGTCTTGTCAGATCTTGGAAGACAAGCAGGGTCATCCCTGGTTAGTATTTGGATGGGAAACCACCCATGATGTCCAGAGTCGCTACACAGAGGCAATGGCAAACTACCTCTAAATGTCTCTTCCCTTGAAATCCTTACGGGATTGCCAAAATTCTGCTGTGACTTGATCTAGAACAAATTGAATTATAAACTGAAATTATACATTATTAGCAGTTTTCAGGATGTATTCTAATCCAACTAGTGAATTATAATAATTATGCATTTAATGATGTTTGAGAAATGTTAGGACACCTGATTTTTATCACATGCATTTTATTCTGTACTTGTAGGATTAGTTTGCACCTGTTTATCAAATTCTTGACTAATAAAAAGAGCATGCTGAATTTAAAATAAATTGTCATCTCTAAGATGTTCTCTATTTGTTCTACTGACAGAAGATCTGACATCTGAACTCTAATCTTTCATTATGCTGCAAGAGAGCCATCTTTCTCATGCTGGCTTTCATATGGTAACAAAGTAAAATAAGACTCACCCTGTGCTGTAATGAGAGAGACTCAATCCAAACAACAGCACACTCAAATTTTTAACAAATAGGAGTTCTTTCCTTGGAAATGTTTGGACCTTTACTCAAGGCAACTGTGAAGTACTCTGAGACATGCAAGGCTGATGAAGCCTCGTTTGGTGAAACGCAATTCAATACCTGGGATTTGCATCCTTTCTTTCATGCGGTCCTGAACATATTTTACCTGAGGGTCCCACTAGACGTCTGTTGTTACCCTTTTAAGGGATTGCTGCTGGCTTCGGTACTACAAGCGAAACTGAAGAGATTCACTGTGCTTTTGAGGCTGTTAGTCCGCTCACAGCTTATAACTTATTGTACCTAAGTCCTCCTCTAGCATATTGTGGGACATTTCTGTTCTTGTTCTATTTGCTGGAATCTTCTATGTGTTGGAATCTTGTATATTATTGGTTCTTGTAGGTTATCCGGGCTGTGTAACCGTGGTCTTGGCATTTTCTTTCCTGACGTTTCGCCAGCAGCTGTGGCAGGCATCTTCAGAGTAGTAACACTGAAAAACAGTGTCTCTCAGTGTCAAGTGTGTAGGAAGAGTAATATATAGTCAGAAAGGGGTTGGATTTGAGCTGAGTCATTGTCCTGCAAAATGGGACTGGAAAGGGTCTTGCCTTTTACTGGCAGAACCAAGCCTGGAATCTGTGGTTGCCTAGCAACAGTCACTGAGGGACTTTGGTGCTTAAAGCTACAGGAGCTCCTTTTATCATTTATAAGCTTCCCAGTGTTTTTTTTTACTCTTTAGTAGTAAACAAGTGCTGTTGCATTCCAGTCCACCTGTTTTTCATCTGTATAATCTCTTTAGGGACCTATTATTTTATTTGGAGGATAATCACATGTTACTTCTTGTAACTACCACTTTCTCTAAAAACAGTGGCACGTGACAGTCTAATCCAGCTCATGGCCTTCAGTCAGAGAAGGTCTTACATTGAGTGAATGTATCTGGTGTGCTGGGCTTTCTATTTTTCATATTGTTCTGCCAATCAGTGGAAAACCTGATTTGTGTTAATCTTAGAGAAATCTAATGCTTATATATTTAGCTAAGTTTGAGCAGTGTTATGAGACCTGATTTTTTATCACATGTGTTTTTTCTGTACCTGTAGGATTTTTAATTTTAATAAAATTATTAACTCCAAGAAATGAGAAGTACTGAGATCACTGATTGATTTAACTGACTAAAAAGATTATTTTATTTGTCATATAACGTGATGCTAAACGTCCACAGTAGCAAAGTAGTGTTTACAAAGGGATATTAGACATCCCACCAATACAACAGCAACCCACTGCTTTAACGAGTGTTTAAAATGTAATTAAATCTAATTGGGGGTGGGAGGAGAAAGAGTTTGAACTTCTGCTCCATATGTGTAACCACAAATATAGATTACCATTCCATTATCATGCATTTTTTAGGGCGGGGGGCATCCTTTTACTAGTTTGATAGATCATGGAGAAATATTAACTCCACCACCCCCAGCCACATCTGTTCATAATATTAACAAGGGTTTGCTGCTATACTACTATGAAGTGTACGTTCTAATCATTGCCAAGCAGGCATGAGAAGGAGTTGGGACAAAGACTGAAAAATAAGGGATTAGAAGGGTAGAGGAGAAAAGATGGCATATCATGAAAGGAAGATAACAAAATGAAGGAAAAGAAAATTGTGGAAAAGGGAGAGTACTGCAGAAAAGAGGAATCTTCAAATATGACCTTATCCCAGGTCTTCCGAGACCCCAGAAGAAGATGGTTCCAACAGATTAGACTCTAGTCTTTTAAACATCACAAATCCAAACATTAACCCAAAGCAAATCCAAACACACCAGAGAACTTGTGTCCTCTCTACCTCCTCTCAGGGAGACTATCTCATGACCCACATTTAGGATTGCCAGATTGTTTTAACAAAAACACTTGATACACTCCATAAAAAATTGTTAATAATAATAATAATTATTATTTACTGCAGTCATAGAACAGAAAATATCATAATACATTTTTATACTACATTTCCAAAACCTAAAACCTTGCATAACAAGAATTGCTAAGAAAACAGATAAAATAGAGATAAATACTAATTAAACCAAATATAACAATGTAAAACTTGAAGCAGTATTTCTATACTTCCTTATCCTTTCCAGCAATCCCATATACATACATATATCTAAAATATGTGTGTTTGAACACGCACACCTATATACGCACACACATGATAAAAAAGAAAATGCCCATGTCTCTTTATTTTGGTTTATTTATTAATTTAATTGGTTTTGTGTCTCAGCCTCACTCCCCAGCCAAGGCTTTAGTAGAAACTTATGTGTGGAAATGAGTCACTGAAACTTTTAGTGGCATGGAGGCAGGAAAAGAAGAAGACCCAACACGAGGTGGATTGACTCAGCAAAAGTCTTCAGTTTGCAAGACCTGAGCAAGGCTGCTATCGATAGGACATTTTAGAGGTAACTAATTCATAGGGTCACAATAAGTCAGAAGTGACTTGATGGCACTTAACACACAGGTCAATAAGATCCTATTAGAGCCAGTGTGGTGTAGTGGTTAAGATGTCGGATGAGGATCTGGGAAGCCCAAGTTTGAATCACTCTGCCATGGAAACTTGCTGGGTTACCTTGGGCCAGCCACACACTCTCAGCCTTGACCCTGGCCGGTTAAAGTGGTCCCTCAGTGGAACAGGCTTCCTGGGGAGGTGGTAAGCTCTCCTTCTTTGGAGGTTTTGAAGCAGAGGCTAGATGGCCATCTGTCAGCAGTGCTGATTGTGTGAACTTAGGCAGATCATGAGAGAGAGGGCAGGAAGGGTTGCATCAGTGTTCGGCTCTGTGGCCCTTTGTAGGGCTGTCGATTCGGTTCGGCCCAAACTGAAAAACAGCCGAATTTCCCCTGATTCGGCGGTTTTTAGTTTGGGACGAACCGAACTCAAAAATGGCGGGAAAATGGGGGAGCCGAATTCAACGAGTTCGAGAGTTCATGAATAAATTCGGCAAATTCGGGGCGTCAGTAAGCAGCATAACCGTCAGTAAGCAGCATTCTCCTCCCCCGGCCAATCGTTGGCCAAGCTGGGTCTTCTTCTGGCCAATCAGTCAGGATTGAGTACTGGAGGAATCAGCTGCTGTGCGGCAGGCCGGGGAGAGAGAGAGAGAGAGAGAGAGAGAGAAATCCTCGTGGGGGGTGCTTGTGCACACTGGCTCCTTTCTGTGGCTGCAGGGGGCGCATTTTTGCGGATAGAGACCCTAAACTTTCAGCGGAACTTCAGACGAGCCTTCTTAAGAGACCCCCCAAGTTTTGTAAAGATGGGGTCAGTGGGGGCAGAAATATGGGCTCCCCCCCTTTTCTCTTTCTGTGGCTGCAGGGGGTGCATTTTTGGGGGTTCAGACCCCAAACATTCAGCATAGCTTCAGACAAGCCTTCTTAAGAGACCCTCCAAGTTTTGTAAACATTGGGTCAGGGGGTCCCAAGATATGGGCTTTCCCCTTTTCCCTATTGGGATGAATGGATCACCCGATGCTGTATGCATCTCCAGAGCGGCAAATCCAAGGCAAACCTCCCGTGCTTAAATAGAATCATATTAGATTACCCAGTCATCCCAGCCCCTCCTGATGGAACAGTAGACAGCCACAGTAAGACCCCTTTGGAGGCTTTATTCTATCATTTTCCTCCTGTGTGTGTGGGGGGGGAGGAAGCAGAGTGTGTGTGTGTGTGTGGGGAGGGAGCTGTTTCTGTGGGTGGGGGGGAAGCCAAAGGGGGCTTTCGCCCATTCTGCCTGGGGTGTGTCTGCCCCCTCGAGTCTCTCTCTCCCTGGTTTGAGGGGGGGCTTCAGTTGTGTGTCCTCAGGTTTTCCCTCATTCATAAGATTGGTTAGGTATATTTTGATGCTTGCTCAAAACTGGTTTTCAAATGGTGACTTAAATAATGCATTTGCCTGGTCCCGAGTCCCATGCAAAAGGGGAAATTCCACCCCAGGCTGCTCATTATGCATAGCTAGCTACCTCTGTCCCTTTCCATGGTTTGCAAACTCCCAGGTGTTTGCATGGTTGCAAAGGTGTTGCTTTGCAGTGTTGCTTTGCAGTTGTGTTGCTTTGCAAACGTCTTAGCACCTGCCCCGCCCTTGCTCTCAGCTGTTTGTCGGGGCTGGGAGCTTTGTGCTTGGGCAGCAAGCTCTGCTCAGAGATGCACATTAAGGGTGGAGGGACCCCTTTCGGGGCCCATATCTCAGCCCCCCCTGACCCAATCTTTACAAAACTTGGGGGGCTTGCAAGAAGGGTCCTTTGAAGCTGCAATGAAAGTTTGGGACCTCTACCCCCAAAAATGCCCCCCCTGGAGCCACGGAAAGGCGCTGTTGTGTTTTTAATGGCTTTATTCGGCCGAATTTTTCCCCCAAACTTTGAATTCGCGCCGAATTGCACGGATCCGAAGTGGGGGAGTTCGGACTTGGGCATATCCCAAATCCAGAAGGGCCGAATTCAGCCGAATCCGAACTATACCGATTTTTTTTTCCAACAGCCCTAGCCCTTTCTTACATGCCCAGGGTAATGCTGACCGCCAGGAAGCAATTTTCTTCCAGACCAGATTGGCCAGGGATCCTGGAAGGTTGTTGTTGTTGTTGTTGTTGTAGCCATCTTCTGGGCAGGGAGTAGGAGTCACTGGGGATGTGAGGGGGGATGGAGTTGACAATGGCCTGCACTGTGCAGGGGATTGGACTAGATGACCCTGGTGGTGTCTTCCAACTCAACGTTTCTATGATTCTAATTATTTGGATGGGAGACCTCCAAGGAATTTAAGGTTTGTGACATGGAGGCAGGCAAAGGGAAACCACCTCTGAACATCTGATGTCTTCAAAACCCTATGGGGTTGCCATTAGTCAGCTGTGACTTGAAGGCAGAAAAAAACCCTGCCTCATCAGGCACAAAAGTAGGGTTGCCAGGTCTCCCTTAGCAACCAGTGGGAGGATTTTGGGGCAGAGCCTGAGGAGGGTGGGGTTTAAGGAGGAGAGGGGCTTCAATGCCATAGAGTCCAGGGGTCAAAGCGGCCATTTTCTCCAGGGGAACTGATCTCTATCGACTGGAGATCAGTTGTAATAGTGAAAGATCTCCAGCTAGTACCTGGAGGTTGGCAACCCTACACACAAGAGGATCTTCTGGTCTGCCCTTGGTTGCATGCTGGCTGGGTCCTGAGTGTCCTCCCAAGCTTGCCCCCTTTACCCAGTGGCTACCACGGTGTCATGCAGGCCCAGGACGAGTTGGGAGATGGCTTGGATACCTGCAGTGCCTGGGTTCTCTGCTGGCATGCTGTGGACCCCTCTGCCCCTGGTAGTCTTCATTTGTGGCGGCACACAGGACACCAGGGAGCCCCTTCACCTTCTGGGGTGTGTTTGGCAGCATGGGGCAGACCCTGGATGCCACGGCTGGTGGCTGTTCCTGGACAAATCATATATATGCACACTGATAGATGCATGTATTGTTATGGAGTTTCGTAACCTTTATAAAGTTGAGTCACTAGTCAGGAAAAGTTACCCAAAATTCAGGACCACCTCTCAGCCTACAGCTCATTGGTATAGCTGAAGGAATAGCAGGTTTGTGGCTCTTTAATTGAAAATGCATGGTATTATTAGCATTATATCCTTTCTTTGATAATTTAATGACCTTTAGCAAGATGTATTATAGTCCTCAAATTACTCATTGGCATCATCAAATATTCTATTTAGAAGACAATCATGTGTTAAAGATAGACATATTTATTTCCATTCCTGTTGCTTTCTCTGTCAAAAGCATCACATGAACATCCAATCTGGCTTTCTGCTGGTGGTTTATAATGAGAGAAGACCCTCTGTTGAGTGAGCATCTCATGAGTGCCAGGCTTCCTATTTTACACAGCATTCTGCCGGTCAGTTTAAAACCTGGTTTGTGGTTTGCCTTAATCTTTGAGAATAGCAATGCTTATGTATTTAATTATGTTTGAGCAATGTTAGGAGACCTGGTTTTTATTGTGTGCCTTTTTTCCTGTACTTATAGGATTAATTTGTACCTGCTCGTATTTATCAAGTTCTTGCCTAAGAGAAAGAATTCTGCTTTATTTTAAATAAAACCATTAAACACAAAGAAGATCTCTGTTCTTTTGGCAAAAGATGCGATATCTGAGCTCTAATATTTCACTGTGATGCAAGAGATAAGGATCAAATTTAGCCACGTCAACTGTGCAGTATTTGCTATAGCCCCTTAACTTTAACTTGTGGACATCTGAAGTAGCTGAGTATTTTAGTAGCTACTTCGTAAGACATTTCTCCCTGGCTGTGGCATGTTTTGGGACAGATACGTGTAAAAATGAATCAGCCACCAGTAAGGGACAGTCGCAAAGACGCTGTTCTGCAGGTGTTTCAAGGAAACCACCTTTCATCTGAGCTGTAGGCAATGCTTTGCCGTGTGCTATCATATACCACTGCCTCAGTTCGGGAACTGGAACGCGGGGTCCTCTGCTGAAATTGGAGGGTGAGAGATTCAAAAAGTATTTCTTCACACAACGCATAGTTAAATGGTGGAACTCCCTGCCCCAGGATGCGGCGACGTTTTCCTTCTGTTATAACCTCCCTGTCACGGAAAAGAATCATGGCCAGCAGAGGCAGAGAGGACAGGAAGGATTTCCTTGGAAGGCTAGTTTTCTCTGTGCAGAAAGATGCTCTCACACACCCACACCTCTCCATGATTATCAGATGCTCTGTTTGCATTTTCTGCGCGGAGTCCCCTGAAAGGCTGAAATGCTCTGTAAGGGTTAAAAAGAAGAGAGGCAGCAGCAGTGCTAGAGAGGTAAATTGGGAGAGCTCACCGACGACGCCTCTGATTCCCCCGGGCTTCCCCTCGAATGGCTGGGAGAAGGAACCTGGTGAGCAAAAGGGGTCTGGGGCGGAGGAGGGGAAATAGGGGCTGGGGGCTGCAATGCAAGACCTGAAACTAAGAGAGAAGAGGGGAGGCGGAGCAGGGGGGTGGAAAAGACCTCCCACACACACCTTCTCCCCGCCCCATCCTGCCCCAGGAGGAGCCTGGTGGCCCCTTTGTGCAGCGCCGCGTCCGGACCCAGCTGCGCCTTGGGAGGCTGGACGGGGCTGCAGGCTGCAGAAGCACATCGCTGAGCGAGAGGCAGTGGAAGGAGGGAGGGAAGCGGTGGGCTGTTGATGGGGAGATTTGGAGTGGGGGGGGGGAAATGGGGCAGATCTGGGGGTGCTGCAGGAAGGACTGAAGAGGCTGGAAAGAAGAGGGGTGTTGGGTGGGAGACACGGACTGTGGCTCTTCTTGACCCTCGGGTGAGTCACACGAAGCAGAACCTAAAGCACAGAAAGGGGGATTTTCGGAGGAAACCTTCCTCCTCCTCCTCGATATCAGCGCTGTGCCCTTTTGTCTTTGGGAAATGGAAGCAGGTGTGTCAGGCCTTGTCCATGCAGGTGATGCGTTCCAGGTGTGATGCTTTCGGGAAGCAGTCTCCCCCCCACCCCCTGCATCATGGAGCATTTGGGAGGTGTCTCCCTCTTTTCTCTGATCTCTCCTAGACCTGCTTTGCGGTGAACCTCAAGCTCTCCACCACGCCTGGGTGGCTCTGCCCCCTTCAAACCCCCCTGGACCTGCTCAAATGGCAGCCATTTCCCCTGGCATGGGGGGGGGGAGTCTGTTTTAGTTTTTTAATCATTGTAACAAAGCGCCTGTCGGGTTGGGTTAAGTGCTGTCAAGTCAGTTCTGACTCATGGCGACTCTATCAATTAATGTCCTCCAAAATGTCCTGTCTGTCTATCAATATAATACACAGTGGGTAGCCGTGTTAATCTGTCTGCAGTAGCAGAAAAGGGCAAGAGTCCAGTAGCACTTTAAAGACTAACAAAAATATTTTCTGGTAGGGTATGAGCTTTCGTGAGCTGTGGCTCACGAAAGCTCATACCCTACCAGAAAATATTTTTGTTAGTCTTTAAAGTGCTACTGGACTCTTGCCCTTTTCTACCATCAATATAATATTACTCAGTTGCTGATTTTTAAGATGAACTGGGAAAGCATCTGTGGCATGTGGGGGTGGCTGTGGCCACTGCAGGGAAACGGAGGCAGGGAAAATGTGGGAAGCCCCATGGCTTTTGACCAGTACCTGCATGGCGGCAGCAATGGAGGAATCACACAAGCCTTTCCCTTGGTGGAAAACATCTTAGGTTGTTCCCCCACCGACCTCCCCACGCACACCTCTCCTTCTTGTCAGTCTCCTGTAGTTTGGGGTTGTTTTTCTGGGCATTCATGAAGTGGTGTTTTTCCTTCTTGCCTACAGTTGCAGGATCTGTTTGGGGTCGGCAGGCAAGAGCCGTGGTCCCTTTCTGGCACATGTCTAAATCAGACCCTCAGGCCTGGTCCACATATCCAGGAGGAAGAGCTGGCAGAGGTCTGTGGTGGTGGAGTAGAAGGCATGAATTTCAGCACTTTCCCTAGCTGGCAGTCCATGCCAGCATGTTTTCTTCTGTGGTGGACATCACTCTTCCAAATATATATTTAAAAAAGACGGTCTAAGATTTCTGTGCCTGTCTATACAGTTGGCACAGTCCTTAATCACTATCCTAAGGACCCAAACTGCGATAATTTAAAGTAGGACATCTTATTTCTTTGATGCTAGATATTTCTTGCTGGCTGTTCCCTCAGAGGGTCCCCTACCCTTTCCTTTCTCATGCCAGGGTCCCTTTAACAGGTGAGGTCCTCTCTAAGGGTTAAAGCCAAGGAATCCATAGCCCTAGAGAGCCCTATAAGTGAGGGTGGGGAAGCCATTTCCTGCCCTCCTTTTGCAGAAGTCACCTCTGAGTTTTGGAGTCCGCTGCTTGAATGGCTAGGAGGGATCTGGTGAGCTCAAAGGGGCTTTGGAGGGGGAGATCTTGGGAGACGACGACTGCAATGCAATGCCCAAAGCAGAGAGAAAGGAGGGGTGGGCGAGAGAGAGTCCGCATCAGAGAGAGCCGCTTTGTGCAGAGCCAAAGAACAGCCATTGACTAAAAGACTGACAGGAGGCAGGAATAGGAAAGGGACCTTCTTTGGGGTTTGGACAAAAAGTGGGCAATGGGTCAAGGCTGCAGAAAGGTCGGTGGGGCAGGAGATTTGGGGGAGGCCCCCACCCCCCTTCTGACCTCTTTCAGCCTGTTTGTTGCTGGTCTTTCTTTCTTCCCCTCTTGGCTTCTTCCAGATCTGGTCTTTGGAAAACTGATGTGTGTGTTTGGGGCGGGAGTGGAGCAGTTCCCCCCCCCTTTCTCCTTCCCCCTTTCCCTTTGGAAACCCTCTGAGTAGTGGGCTTTCTCCTCTGGGTGTGTGGGAACGAGGTGGGGGTCACCAGTGCTGGACAGAAAGCAAGGGACATGTTCCCTGTCCGACCCATGTATAGGTCAGAGCCTGGAGCTGGTTAATACACGCAGGAGAACTAGGAGGCAGAGACCTGAGGAGAACTACATCCCCTTATTTGTTTCTTTATTTAAAGCCCCCCTTTCCTGCTGAGTGGCTCAAGGTGGATTCACTTCAGACTGTGGGTAGTTTTTGGGATGCCTCCCTGTGTTAAAATTCTCCTGCCACAAGAAAGCATTGAGGGAAGCTGAGACAGAGAGGGCTGATACTTTCCCCCCTGCAGGGCTAATTTTCTCTGTGCAAGGAGATTTTCATTCCTAGCTGGCATCTCCCACCTGCAGCCTTGAGTCAAGCAGTCCGTCCCACTCTCTCAGGGCTGTGCAGCCTATTTCCCAGCACATGCTCCTCATTGTGTGAGGCCACAGGGCCTTGGTTTCTCCCAGAAAGGACGAGGGAATGCTGGGCTTCAGGTAAGGTCAGGGACTTACTGCCCCAGAATGGATTTGCAGAGGTTTATTTATCTTGTGGCAGGGAAGTATGATGAGTGAGCCAGCATGGAGTAGTGGTTATGGTGTCAGACTAGGACCTGGGCAACCCAAGTTCGAATCCCCACTCTGCCATGGAAACTTGCTGGGTGACCTTGGGCCAATCACAGACTCTCAGCCTCAACTCTGGCAAGAATTTGGATGGGAGTCCTCGAAGGAATACCAGGGTTGGGAAGTGGAGTCAGGCAGTGGCAAACCACCTCCGAACATTTCTTGCCCCATGGGGTCACCATAAGTAAGCTGTGACTTGATGAGAAAAAAAGAGAGAATTTTGATGCATCTTGAGTTATTTGATATCGAGTTATTCTATGTTAGTTTGGCGAGAAAGTCACACGTGTGTATTGATGGTGTTAAATGGACCAGGTGAGATATGTATATATGTGTGTATGTGTATCTATATAATTGTATATGTACCGTAAGTATGTTTATTTGAAATTGTGACTTATTTATTTTTAGATATACCGAAATGTGTAGAAATAATTGAAGCCTGGCTTTGTATATGAAGTTCATAATTTTATTTATTTATTTCCATTATTTATCATCCGCCTTTCTCACAGAGACTCAAGGCGGATTAAACATTGTGAGTCAGTACAATCAACAAAATGGAACATTCAATAAACAGTGTAGTAGGATTGTAGATGTCTGGAGCTAACCAGAAATCTAAAAGATTGAACTGAAGCACAGCATAATTGTTAGTGTGGCTCATTAAGTGGTGCAAAAATTACATAGTAGGATCCTATTTATGTAAGCTGTACACAGCAGTATAGACCACAGTCCCATATGATTTATCCAAGTCGGTTTGCGAAGTATTTTGTACAGCACAACCCTTGCATGTGCAGAAAGGCCCTCTTGAATAATTCAGTTTTGCATACTTTGCAGAAAGCCAGGAGGGTGGGAGCCTTCCTGACATCCTTGGGCAGGCCATTCCAAAAGAAGTGAGCCACAACAGAAAAAGCATGTGTATGGTTTTGATTTTGCCCATTGACGGGTTGGCCACTACAGAAGGCCCTGCTAAGATGAGTGAAGCTGTTGTGGCAGATCATAAGGGGAGAGGCAGCCCCCAAGATAAGTGGGTCCGAAACTGTGAAGGGCTGTGTGTGATAGCCAATACCTTAAACTGAGCCTGGTAGCAAAGCAACCATTTGGATATGTAATCACTTGGTGAACCTGAAAAGAAACACACTTGCGTATCAATATAGCAACACCTTTAGATCGATTAGAAGTATTGGTGACATATACCTCAACAACCCAATCCTTGCACAAATAATTCTCATCCTTTGCCATTATACATTTGTTGAAAGAAAGCCACATCAACTTTAAGATCTTTCAACTTGGAAATGACCTTTACGGTTATTGGAATCCCTCAGGCCCTTAACATTCTATGATATCCTGTTGAACATAGCACTTGAAAATAACATATCCGACCCACAATGCCCAATTACCCAACCACAGAAAAGTTACAAAGTATCATATACAGAAGAGAAAGGTATTAAGACAAGCAAAAAAGAAGGAAAACATCTCTATAAGCAAACTACCACCTATGCAAAAATACTATTCCCATCCCTAAGCATAAAGCAGGGGTGGGGGAGAGAAAACAAACAGCCAACCTAAAAAGTAAGCAAATTAAACAAAAAAAAATTTTTTGCTTTAGGATAAGATGTCGGAGTTCTCTACAGCACCATCCGTTCCCATCCATTTAATCATATAGGTATATATGAAGCAATTCCAATAATGACAGATAAAAAGCAATTAAAGGAGGGGGAGAATTCATGGAAATATCTCTCATAAAGATATCTCGCATAAAAAGTAAAAAGAAGAAGAAGTGGGGGGCGGGGAGAGGAAGAAAGTGAAAAACAAGACACCCAGATAGTCAAAACATAATGTCAAAGATACCCAGATGAAAAAAATTAGTTCAACTCTGAGCTGACTGAATTAATATAAAAGTGGACACTAATATTCTTTAAATGATCACAACTAGCTACTCATTTCTCTGCCATATCCGTAAACCTCTCTTCCAACACCACATTTCAAATGATTCTACATTCTTCCTTTCTTTCTTTCACACCCATACACAGTCATAGGGAATACTATGGCATGAATTAACTTGCTCTTGGTCACCAGCAACACATTCTTACACTCAAGGATATTTTCTGTCTCCTTCATGGCATCTCTTCCTGGGCTCAATCTCCTTCTGATTTTTGGTTGATGATGGAGTCATGGAATAGAAATTCTTAACCGATTTCAGTTTCCTCACAGTCAACCTTAATGTTGACTAATTCCCCAGCAGTCATTACTTTTGCCTTCTCGATGTTCAACTAATTCTGCTTTGGCACTTTGTGTTTTAACCTTTGTCAGAAGTTGTTTCAAGTCTTCGCTATTTTCTGCAGTAAAGTGGTGTCATCTACATATCTCAAACTGGTAATGTTCCTTCCACTAATTTTCACTCCCCCTTCATCTAAATCTAATCCATTTTATGATATGTTCTGCATATAGATTGAAGAGACAGAGAGGCAAAATGCATCCTTGTCCGATAGCTTTGCCAATTGGAAACTATTCCGTTTCTCTATATTTCTCTCCCCTGGCTGCTGGCTCTTGGTTTCCCACCCTCATTTTTTTTTTTCCCCAATCAGCAGAGAGAAGACATCCTTGATGCCTCCTCCTCCTGTGTGTGAGGAAAGGAAAAGAAGCACCATGCAGCAAGCTCAGGTAAGCTGGGGTGGAATCACTGGGGAGACGTGCAGTGGAAGGCAGGAATGCCTCTTTCTCAGCTGCAAGACTAGATCAGACTTATGGACCTGTTTTCTGGCACTGCATCATGTTAAGTCTGCCCACTGGGGAGGCAGGAAAGTGGTCCCCCTGGATCTAGGATGGTGTGAGTAGAGAAGCCCAGGCAGAGACTATGGAACAGTAATGGCTCATGAAGATGGACATCTCTGGCCCCTTCCCCACAAGGCTGCTAGCCCCCCTGCCCATGAAGATAGCCCCATTGGCTCCAATAAGCCCCTAAGGAGGGCTGGGAGTGGGAGGGGGGAAATGTCCCTTTTATGCTAGGGTTGCCAACCTCCAGGTGGTATCTGGAGATCTCCTGCTATTACAGTTGATCGCCAGAGGACCAAGATCAGTTCCCCTGGAGAAAATGGCTGCTTTGGAGAGTGGACTCTGGCATTATAGCCTCCTGAGCTCGCTCTCCTCCCAAACCTCACCCTCCCCAGGATCCACCCCAAAAATCTCCAGGTATTTCCCAAGTGGGAGTTGGCAACCCTACTTTGTGCTGCTGTTCCAGTATTAATTTCCTGTCTCTGGATTCTTGGCTTTTCCTCCCATGGACCATTTTTCCAGTGATGTAAAGAAATGCTTCCTTCTTCTTCCTCCAGGTTGGGGTGTCCTTTAAAGAGGTGGCTGTGTATTTCACCAAGAAGGAGTGGACCCTGCTGCACCCAGCCCAAAGATCTCTCTACAAGGAAGTCATGCTAGAGAATTTTGGGAACATAGCTTCTCTGGGTGAGAATCCTTTTCTCCTGGGCTGTCTCCTTGCTGGGAGGAAGTCCCTTGAGAGGAAGGATGTGTTCAGGCAATCCTGACCTGGGCCTAATGGCTGATCTTTGCCACCCTCCATGACCCTTCATCTGATGTAGGAGGGATTCTGGGCTCTCCTTGCAGAGAGGGCCCCCCTGCCTGGCAGTCCTGTGTCTGGACCACCTGAGAGGGCATCAAAAGAAGTGCCAAGGGATGCTTTGTCTGGAGACGGTGGGGCAGTCTAAGTATGGGCTTCACACCTGTCTGGGCCTTGCCTTGCCTGGGCTGAGAGGTGGTTGTGGAGTGAACTCTGCAGGCTCCTCTGCCACTTTACTCAGTTCCCAGCTGGCATTTCAAGATCAGCTGGGCATAGAGTAGGCACAGAACTGCCAGTGCCAGATGGGTGATTGTTGACCCCTTAATGTATTCCACCTTAGTTATCTGGCCAGTCAGCACCCTTATTAGTTGTCTGTTGTGTAACCTCACTGGGAATTCCTGAATATATGTGCTCATGGAACAGTTATAATTTTTTTCCTGATAAAAAGGACCTGAGATGGCTAAACCTGATCTCATATCCTGGCTGGAAGAGGAGGAAGAGCCGTTTCTCCTGATCTCTGAAGAAGAAAAGGGATTGGCAGGTAGTTGTTCAGACCTGTAGTGGGACTGCAGGTTGTCTGCCCTTTCTTCCAAGGGTGGGCGGATTTTCATGGCCCTGTTTATTCTCTCACAGTTGCTTCTTCTCAGAAGAGCTTGGAGTAGTTGTGAAAGCTGAAATAGTGCTTTTGGATCTTTGTGAAAATTGGGGACTAACTTCTACCAAGTCAGATTGTGTCTTCCAAGTATGGTCCACTCTGACAGGCTGAGGCTTTCAGGGAGGGCTGTTCTCCAGCCCTATTTCTCCTGACTTCCCTTTGACTAGAGATGCCAGGCCTTGATCTTGGGATGCTGTCCCTGCAAAGCAAAGCGGTTGCTTTGGGCCAAAGCAACCCCAGACAGCTCTCACTTGAACCCATTTGCCGCCTCAGCACACAGCAGTATTGTAAGCCATTCTGAAGGGTCTGGCCCATACAATATGCCCATATAAAATCCAGCATCTCACAGAGGGAATCTGGACTTTCTCAGCATATTTTAAACCCTAGCCAGGATTTGTCTGTTTTGATTAACATCCGATTACCTGTTTTCTGGAACAGCCAGTGAGGACTCTGATTAAGTACCCCAGCAAATGTTCAGGAGGGGATTTAGCGGGGTGGGGGTTCCATTGCAGATCCTCCAGTGGAGCTTAGTGGGGCATAATGCCACTGAGTTCACCCTCCAAAGAAGCCTCCCCCCCCCCCAAGGGAAATGACCTTTGAAACCTAGAGAATAGTTGTAATTCCAGGAAATCTCCATGCCCTGGTGGGAGATTGACAATCTCTGCTCAACTGCTTTTACAGGCTCCAGAAACCAAGACTTAAAATCTGTTTACAGTGAGACAACCCTATTCCTGATAATTATCAAAGAGATTTTTTGTGTTTCTCATTTTACGCCCTCCCATTAAAATAGGCACAGTATGGCCTGAGCATTTGCTGAAGGAGATCATTTCATGTTGGGTCACCTTCATCTGTCCTTTTCTCAGAGGCTCTGTTTGCATTTCTCTCCTAAGTCCTTTGAACCACTGAAGTGCTCTGTAAGGATTAAAGAGAGCCAGAATCCTAGAGAAGCAAAGGTGGGGGTGGAATGAGCTATTTCCTATCCCCATCCCAGCATGTTTCCCAGGCTTCTGCCTGAATGTCGTGGAGGGAATGCCATAGTTAGCTGAATAGGGCTGGGGGGGCAGGAAAAGGGGGGGCTGCAATGCAAGAGAGAAAGAAGGGGGAATGCAGCACAAAAGAGCACCCGCCCTCAATCCCCCTTCCCCACTAACCTTTCCTTTGTATCAGTGAGAGACCCCTGGTCCCTTTGTGCAGAGCAAGGAGGTCCCTGCAGTGGGATTAAGAGCAAAGCTTGAACCCAGCGCCTGGATGATGCTCAAGTGGCTGCATGTTCCAGAGGCACCTTTGGGAAGGAGAGGCAGAGGAAAGAAGGGAGAGAAGTTTTGGGGAACTGAGGGGGAGATTTGGGGGGGTGGAGGAGGGAACAGATACAGGAGGGGGAAACGGGGTCTGATGATTATGTTTTTGGGGAACAAGGAGGCAGCAGTTGCAGGAAACTGGAAAGAGGTGTGGGGCTGAGGGGGAGATTTTGGGGGGAGGGGAAGGTGTGGGAGGGGTGCTCAAGAAAGGGCCAAGGGAGCTGGGAAGGGGGGGCTGATATGTGGCGAAACGGAGTGTGGCACTTGACGCGCTGAAGACCCACACACTAGAGAACCTAAGGAGTGGAAAGGGGGATATTTTGAGGAAACCTTCCTCCTCAGTATCAACGCACTGCCCTTTTGTGTCTGGAAATGGAAGCAGGGGTGTTAGTCCTTTTCCATGCAAGCGCTTTGCTCCAGATTTGATGCTTTTGGGAAGTGGTTTTTTTTCCATGCTTCCCCACAACTTTCATAGAGCATTTAGTCAACTCCTGGACTTTCCCGTCTTTTCTGCTATCTTTCCCAAATCTATTTTGCTGTGAAGTTGATGTTCCCAAGAACACAAGCCTACACTTTAGATCCCCCCCCCAAATTCTTCCTGTAAAAATTCCTGTTCCAAATCAATCTCCTGTAATTTTTGGGCTGTTTTTCTACCCTAGTGGGTACACAGGGGTGTTTTCCTTCCAAGCCCCTATAGCTTATTAACTGCAGTTTCCTCTTTGGGGTTAGCAGTCAAGAGTCCAGCACTTGTCTAAATCTTAACCCCAGGCCTGGCCCAGATATCCAGGAGGAAGAGCTGGCAGAGGCCTGAGGGGGTGGAGTGGATGGCATGAATTTCGGCACTTTTTTCCATGTGAGGATTCAAGGTGGCTTCATTTGAGACTGGGAGTGGAGGGATACATTTTCCCTTCTATTAAAATCTCCCTGCTACAGATGACCATCATGGCCTGTACAGGTTGAGAGGGCAGGAACTGTGCACTAAAAAAAGTTTCTCACCCTTTCTCTTCCTCTTCCTCCCAGGCAGCCGTGAAAAGACACCCTTGATTACTTTTCTGCCATCTCCATGTTTTGAAGGGAAAAGAGGCACCATGAAGCCAGCTGAGGTACACAGGAAGGGGGGTGTCCACTGGGGAGGTATGTGGAGGATGGCAGTGAGGCTTCCTTCTCTGTTGCAAGGTTCAGAGGTTCGGGTCCCTTGGCCTTGGAAGATCTGAGGCTGTCCCTAGGGAGGGAAGAAAATGGTCATCCCCTGCCTAGGATGGTACGTGTAGAGAAGATGAAGCAGAGCCTGTGAAAGAACCCTGGAGCATGAACACCCCACAAAAAACTATTTTGTCCTTTACCATAAGGGCATTTCTGGCCTCTTCCCTACAAGGCTGCTATTCCCCTGTGCCTGAGGACAGCCTAAACGCCCCTCTGGCTCCAAAATGCCCCCCAAAGTGTGCTGCGGCGGGGGGGGGGCAGAAAAAATGTCCCTGTGACAAATTATCTGAATCTGCAACGAACTTCGCTCCCGAAGAGGTGAACTGAGCTGCACAACCACCCATTTGGACTGTTCAAGGCAAACTGTCTGAGAGAGATTTATTTCATTGTGCTACTGCCCCCTTTTGTCCTAACTGAACAGCCCCCCCATGCTTGGTTAGCTCAGTTTGAATTTATAGGAATGAACCCTTTTCCTCATGGCCTGGTGCCTTGGGATGATAGTAGGTGCACATTTTACATATTTTTTCTGTGCCCCTTAGTTGTGCGCTTTAACAAATTGACTGTACAAGGAAGACATGCTGGAGAATTTTGGAGATGAGACTTTTAATGAAAGGACATTTTGGAGGTCATTAATTCATAGGGTTGTCATGAGTCGGAAGCGACTTGATGGCACTTAACACACACACACACACATCACACACACATAGCTTTGTGCACCTGAGGCAAAGTGTGTTGTTTCAAAGTGTGTTATTTCAGTCTTTACATTAAAGCGCCCTCAGTCTCGGGCACACTTTCAAAATTTATGGTGATAACTCACAGAGCTGTCTCAGTCTCAGCCTTCTCATTCTGCTCAGACCCCAACTTAGGAGAAACCAAAAGCTACCCTTGTTATTGTTCTCATCAAAATCCTTAAGAATACATAGATGCACATGGATACATATTATTAATATCATGAACACGTGGGGCTTTTCTGTCTTGACCTTTCTTCTAGTCTTCCACTATTAATTTACTGTCTCTGTTTTTGGCTGTTCCCCCATGAGCCAACTTTCCAGTGATGTAAAGAAATGTTTTCTCCTTCAGGGTGGGGTGTCCTTTGAAGAGGTGGCTATGTATTTCACCCAGGGGGAGTGGACCCTGTTGAGTCCAGCCCAGAGAGCTCTGTACAAGGAAGTAATGCTGGAGAATTTTGGGCACGTGGCCTCTCTAGGTGAGGATCCTTTTCTCCTGGGCTGTCTTCTGCTTGCTGTGGGGAGTGACTGTAAGGAAGTGCTGATTGAGAAAGGAGGTGGTCAGGCTGTCAGCCCTGGGCCCAATGGCTGACCTCTGCCACCCTCTGTGACCCTTCCCCTGATGTGAGAGGGGTTCTGGGCTCTCCTTGCAGAAAGGGGCCCCCTGCCTGGCAGTCTTGTGTCTGGACCCCCTGAGAGGGCACCAGAAGCCATGCCCGGGGATGCCTGGTCTGGAGAAGGTCAAAGGAGGTTCTTCCCTCCAGTCTGGGCATTGCCTTAAATGGGCTGAAGATGTGGCTGTGGAGGGAATTCTGCTGGCTTCTCTGCCCTTTACTTAGTTCTCAGCTGGCATTTCAATCAGACCTGAGTACGGAGTTGGGAGAGAGCTTCCAGTGCTGTATTTTTGGAGGGACAGAGTTAATCTGGTTTGCATTTGCTGAATCTATGTGCACAAAGCAGGCATAATTGTGTGCTTTTTTCTGATAAAAAGGACCCAAGATGGTGGAACCTGGCCTTATATCCCAGCTGGAAGAGGAGGAAGAGCTGTTTCTCCTGAGTTCTGATGAAGAGGAAGGACCTGCAGGTAGCTGCTTAGATATCTGTCCTGGGACTGGGTTGTTGCCTGTGCTTCCTTCCAAGGGTGGGTGGATTTCCTTGGCCTTATTTATCCTCGCAGTTAGAATTTTTCCTCCAAAGAACTTGGATGAGTTGTGAAGGCTGAAATTATGTCTGCAGATCTTGAATCTACGAAAATAGGTGACTTCTTCTCTCAGCTCCTCCTAAGTGCCAAGAATAATGGATTCAAGTTCGCCTCCATGCCAATCCTAGATATTGCTGCTGAGGCGGCATTTGTTACAGACTTGAAGAAGAGGGCTCAGCATTGCCCCCCTGCTTCCCTCGATGTGGATCATTGCCATCGCTGGGGAGTATGCAGGTGTCAGGCTTGGGCTGAAACAACGCCCAACAAGTGGGGAGGGCTTCTTAGCCATGTTCCGCTCCCCTCCCTTTATGTCCCTAGAGCCGTCTTTGCTCCTCCTCTTGTGTTGCTTGCTCTGGAGTGCTTGCACCTCCATGGGTGGATTGACGCTCATTCCCTCTGTGAGAAACATCTTTCCACTAACCCCGAAGTCAACAGACACACACCCCTAAACGTCAAGGAGGGAGGGCTCATGGGCCACTTCATCCCATGTGCAGCTCAATTTGATGGATCCCATCAGAGTTCCTGCCTGTCTCACCCACGGGGTCCTTCAGCTCCATTCAAAGCAATTCATGTGGATTGCATAGATGTGGAAGATTTGATACACTCCCTTACATCCTAAGTCAGACCCAGTGAGGGGTGTGTTATGCAACATCGACATAGAATACGTTTGGCTTACTTCTTTTTATAGCCAATCTTTCACACGCTTCTGGCCGGCATTCAGGACATTTTCTGTCACAGGAATAGACTCCCTACCAAGACACTGAAATTGTTTCCAGACACCAAACTTTTGAATGTTTCCTTGTTTACATCAGCTAATTTGGTTCATGACGTAATTTCAGACTCTTTTGCTGTGTGCTCATGAAAATATGGTAAAAAGAAGGAAAATGAGGGATTAACACTGCTCATACTGGTTTTAGTTACGAGACCATAATGAAGAATACCTGTCAACTGGACTTGGTAAAAGAATCAGCTGATTCAGGGGCATCCTGTCATTTAGGTGGCCCTAAGTGATTGCCTAAGGCACCAATGGTGGAGGGGTGCCAGTCAGCTGTCTTACTCTCCTTACCTCTGCTCTCTGCCACCCCCTCTTCCACCTAACCCCCCTTCTTTCCCTGATATTAAAGAGAAAGAACTTCATAGTTTTAGGTTTCTTGTTCTCATTAGACTACCTCATTCTTCATCTGTACCTCCCTTCAGACCCTCTGTGTCAAAGCCATGTGTGTTAAAGCGTGAATGGCTGTCCCTCTCTTAAAGAGTGCCCTTCTTCTCCCCACAACCTCTCCAAAACTCATCCCCTATAAATTCACCCAGGTAAGAAAAAAAATTGAGAAAGTGAGTGGGAGAACTGACTACACCCTGTTTGAGCTAAACTCCTGAGCATTAAACAGTACAAACGTGACTGTTACAAAACAAAATACAAAACTCTGACACAGGTATTTGTGGGTAATTTTATAGGGTTAGCCATGTTAGTCTGCCATGGAACAGCTAGATTTCAGTCCAGCAGCACCTTAGAGACCAATGAGATTTTTGAGGTGTACGCTTTCAAGAGTCAAGGCTCCTGTTGTCAGACATGGGTCTGCTCCAGTCCCTCAGACAGAGATTCTCACCTGCTGGATCTACAACAGACATTTTTGGGATTGATGTAAGGAAACAAACCAACAAAGCCAGAATGATATCAAGGGATAAACTTCTACAAGATAGGCCCAAATGAAACAACAACAGAATACCACTGGCGGTCACATACAGCTCTCAGCTCAAACAGCCACAACACAGTATTAACGACCTACATCCTATGCAGGACAATGATAAGCCTCACTCCCATGCATTGGGAGGCAATCCTTTTTTTGCTTAACCTTAAACGAGTTTTTTCCCGCAGCAGCGCCCTTCCCAACATGGACACAGTCTCTGGACCAGGGCCTGCAACAAACCATGATGCCAACGCTATCCCCATATTCATTCTCACAACAGTTTACTAAGGCCCTAGCGTATCACTAATGTGTACTGCTTGGTCAATGCTGTCATTGGTCTGATTGACAAATTTTATTGATTTTAACTGTGCCATTTGTACTGAATTTTATACAGTAATGTCGTTTTGTCAATATTTGTTAGCCGCTCTGAGCCTAGCCTCGGCTGGAAAATTGAGAGCAGGGTATAAATCTAATGAAACAAATAAAATAAAAACAATCACTGGACCTAACAACACCAGCCATACCATCTCAGGTTCATTCACTTGTTTATCTTCCAGTGTTATATGTCATCAAATGTCAGCAAAGCCCTTCCGCTCTGTACCTCTAACAAACAGGTTAGTCCCTATGCAAAATAATAAAAGGGCATAAATCTGATATTAAAAACCACAACACTCCAAAGCTAGTGGCAGATTATTTTAATCTTCCAGTTCATTCATTTGCTGACTTGAGAGTTGCTGTCCTTCTCCAAAGAAGCTTCAGAGGGAGATTACAATGTAAGATTGATGATATTGTCGAAGGCTTTCACGGTCAGAGTTCATTGGTTCTTGTGGATTATCCAGGCTGTGTAACCGTGGTCTTGGTATTTTCTTTCCTGACGTTTCGCCAGCAGCTGTGGCAGGCATCTTCAGAGGAGTAACACTGAAGATGTCCTTCAGTGTTACTCCTCTGAAGATGCCTGCCACAGCTGCTGGCGAAACGTCAGGAAAGAAAATACCAAGACCACGGTTACACAGCCCGGATAACCCACAAGAACCAATAAGATTGATGACTTCAGCATTATTCTCGCACAACAAATGCTAATTTTCTAAGCATTTCTGTCCTGGTGTAACTACTTACAATGTGCACTGTACCTCTGCATCCTGAGTTGCTTCTTTGCAACACCCTTCCCACTCCCTAACTGGGATATAAGGATTCAGAGATCTCTGTTCTGACTCATATCTGACAAAGGGAGCCTGCACTCTTGAAAGCTTATAGCCAGATGCTCTTGTTGGTCTCTAAGATGTAACTGGATTTGAAATTAGGTATTTGTGGAAACTGCAATATGATGACACCAGGTTCCTTTTTCTTTCAGCAGGTGACGTGTGGGAGTCAGAGAATGAAGAAAAAGATCGTCCCATATGGGAGAAAGAGGATATGTATTCAGATATGAAAGAGAAGGTTGAACATTATGATGCACTGAGGAAGGAGGAGAAATATTCACCTAAAGGGAGGAATAATTCCAGTCTTTTACAGAGTGATCACTCTCTACAGCAAAAAATATACCAAGGAGGCAAGAGGAATGAGCACACTTCAAGGAGGGAAGATTTTACTGAAAAACCAGTTATTAAAATTCAACAGAACACCTTTAACAGAAAAAAAGGATATAAATGCCTGGAGTGTGGGAAAAGGTTCAATCAGAGAGGAAGCCTAACTTACCATCAAAAGATCCACACAAGACTAAAATCTCTACAGCATGGAAAAAGCTTGATGCAGAGGGGAAACCTTAACTCCCAGCAACAAACTCACACAGGAGAGAATAAATCTAAATGGCTGCAGTGTAGGAAAAGCTTCCACTGGACTGGAAAACTTACCATCCATCAAAGAATTCATACTGGGGGGAAACTATACTCTTGCATGGAGTGTGGGAAAAGCTTTAGTCAGAGTAACAGTCTTATTTCCCATCAAAGAACTCACACAGGGGAGAAACCATACACGTGCATGGAGTGCGGGAAAAGCTTCAGTCAGAATAACAGTCTTATTTCCCATCAAAGAATTCACACAGGGGAGAAACCATATAAATGCCTGGACTGTGGGAAATGCTTCCGTGAGAGTGGAAAACTTACTACTCATCAAAGAATTCATACAGGGGAGAAACCGTATACATGCCTGGAGTGTGGGAAAAGCTTCAGATCATATAACGGTCATACTTACCATCAAAGAATTCACACAGGGAAGAAACCATATCATTGCCTGGATTGTGGGAAAAGCTTCTGTTCGAATAATGGTCTTACTTACCATCAAAGGATTCACACAGGGGAGAAACCATATACATGCCTGGAGTGTGGGGAAAGTTTCATTCAGAGGAGAAGCCTTACTACCCATCAACGAATTCACAGCGGGGAGAATCCATATCAATGCTTGGAGTGCGGGAAAAGCTTCAGTCGGAATAATATTCTTACTTCCCATCAAAGAATTCACACTGTGGAGAAACCATATCAATGCCTGGAGTGCAGAAAAAGCTTCAGACATAATGTCAATCTTACTTTACATCAAAGGATTCACACAGGTGAGAAACCATATCAATGCCTGGAGTGTGGGAAAAGCTTCAGTCGGAATGACAGTCTTACTGTCCATCAAAGAAGTCACACAGGGGGGAAACCATATAAATGCCTGCAGTGTGGGAAGAGCTTCAGTAGGAGTGGAGATCTCACTTTCCATCAAAGAATTCACACAGGGGAGAAACCATATAAATGCCTGGAGTGTGGGAAAAGCTTCAGTCGGAATAACAGTCTTACTTCCCATCAAAGAATTCACACTGTGGAGAAACCATATAAATGCCTGGAGTGCGGGAAATGCTTCAGACATAAACTCAGTCTTACTTTCCATCAAAGGATTCACACAGGAGAGAAACCATATCAATGCCTGGAGTGTGGGAAAAGCTTCAGTCGGAATGACAGTCTTACTGTCCATCAAAGAATTCACACAGGGGATAAACCATATAAATGCCTGGAGTGTGGGAAAAGCTTCAGTTTGAGTAACAGTCTTACTTCCCATCAAAGAATTCACACAAGGGAGAAACCATATCAATGCCTTGAATGTGGGAAAAGCTTCAGTCACAGGGGAAACCTTGCTACCCATCAAAAAATGCACATAGGGGATAATCAATATCAATGCTTGGAGAGTGGGGAAAATTTCATTCAGCATAACCATCTTATTTCCCATCAAATAATTCATAGGGGGGAGAAACCGTATACATGCTTGGATTGTGGAAAGAGCTTTAAACAGAATGGCAGTCTTATTTACCATCAAAGGAGTCACACAGGGGAAAAACCATATAAATGCCTGGAGTGTGGGAAAAGTTTCAGTCGGAATGACACTCTTACTTACCATCAAAGAATTCACACAGGGGAGAAACCATTTCAATGCCTGGAATGTGGGGAAGGCTTCAGTTGGCATAGCAGTCTTAGTTTCCATCAAAAAATTCACACGGGGGAGAAACCCTATGAATGCCTGGAGTGTGGGAAAAGCTTCCGTTCGCGTGGATATCTTACTGCACATCAAAGAGTTCACACAGGGGAGAAACCATATAAATGCCTGGAGTGTGGGAAATGTTTCACTCAGAGGACAGCCCTTACTTCCCATCAAAGAATTCACACAGGGGAGAAACCATATAAATGCCTGGAGTGCGGGAAAAGCTTCCATAGGGGTGGAAAACTTACTACCCATCAAAGAATTCATGCGGGAGGAACCATATAAATTCTTGTAGTGCGGGAAAAGTTTCAGACATAATCACAGTCTTTCTTCGCATCAAAGAATTCACACAGGAGAAACCATATAAATGCCTGGAGTATGGGGAAAGCTTTAATCCGAGGGGAAGCTTTACTATCTATCAAAGAATTCACATAGGGGAGTAACCATATAAATGCCCGGATTGTGGAAAAAGCTTCCATCAGATTAGAAAACTTACTACCCATCAAAGAATTCACACAGGAGGACCCATATAAATGCTTGGAGTGTCGGAAAAGTTTCAGACATAATCACAATGTTTCCATCAAAGAATTTATGGGAGAAACCATATTAATGCCTGGATTCCCAAACAAACACTTTATTACGGCCTTGCTAGAAAAAAAATGTGATTGGTTCAATGGGCAAATATACTCATATACATGGTATATGCTGTTACAACATAATCCTTCTTTCTGGGAACTCAGTCCTAAATAGTCTGAATACATAATTACATAACCGATGGATGCCCTTTTGAGGTTAATCCTTACACTCCTTAGGAATACTCTTAGATTGACGAATTTTAATTGCTACTGCACAGAACCTGGCAGTGGAAGATGTAACCCGCTTGTTTTCCCCCAATAACAACATCTGCAAAATCCGCTTGTGGTACCCCTGTGACACCTAGGGACTTGGAGGGCTGTTCTTAAAATTTTAGATTGTACCCTTTCTAGAGGTGCAAATTAAGATGAAGGGGCACCCAGCCATGACCCATACAGGAGCTGTGCCAGGAATTTCGCCCTAAATAATTTGAGGGCTGCAGGGACGTAATGATAAATGCCTGGATTGGGGAAAAGCTTCATTCAGAGGGGGAGTTTTACTATCCATCAAAGGATTCACACAGCAGGAACCATATAAATGCCTAGAGTATGGGAAAAGTTTCATTTGGAATCACATTCTTACTTCCCATCAAATAATTTACATAGTGCAGAAAGGATAAGCCTGCAGTATAGATGGGTATCCTGTCCACCCTTCTACATTCCCCTGGGAGGGAGACATGGCTTAACATAGAAAAGTAATGCAATATGCCAGGATAAAAAGTAAAAGGAAAAAAAGACTGTTGAGTCCTGGCTGGATAAATCCTTGGGGGGGGGGGGGATGGAGAAAAACGCCACACACCACCCTAACAGTCCTCTTCCTTGAAGGCGACCACATAACTTCTGATGTTCTTTAGACATTGTGAATTTTTAAAAACCCTGCTAGCAGTGAAACAAAGAACCACATTATACAAAACCCTAATATACAAATATATACAAATATGCACCATATACAAAAACGGCAGTGTTCAAAGACCTCCTGCAGTCAGTAATTGCAGCCAGCAGACCACAACGTGTTGGATGGAAACCGGAGATCCATAAGGATGTATCCCATGTCTCCTAAATCTCAAGCAGGGGTAGTCCTAAAAGGCTGTGTAAAGGGTGTGAATGAAGCCAGTGATGTGATCCATCAGTGAAGGACGACAAATGTCCCCGACCAAGTTGTTTCATGCACAAGCACTTCTTCAGCTAAAGATATACAACATTCAAACCAATGGTGTAAACACATGTTATAGAAGCTATGTGAACAAAAGACCCATGGAAGTGTTTAAGAAAAACTGAAAGTTGTATAATGAATATATGTCTTAAACTGTTTTTTAAACCTGTAAGAGAAGTTGCTGAGTAATATAATTAATCTTATCAATATATATGGTAATTGATGAATAGAATCTAGGGAATTCAATTAATTTCTCTTTTTTAACAAGAATATATGGTATTCAAGATGAATTAACAATAGTTAAGTTGATTATAATAGTATGCATTATCTACAATACAAGAAGAATGAATAGACTAATAAGCAATTAACTCGTTAAAATAATAAAATGAGGTTAATTTTTTATTAATTGAAAGTAAAAGGAAGATAGAAGGTAGTAAAATGGTATTTGTTCACCCAGAATACTGTTGTTTTGTTATATGTTAGAATAGGGAAGTTTAATGTTATGTACTGTATTGTAACATTTGACATGTTTGTATGGTTTTGTTTTGTGTTGTAAATGGAAAATAAAAACATTTCATGAAAAATATTTAGGAATGTATAAACATACATCCAGGAAGTGTAGTTACAGTAATTTTTTCTATTAAAAAATCAAATGTAGCTGTTAAATTCATCTAAGCAATTGTATATTACCCAAACCAACTCAAAGAATTTCCTTATGATATATATACCAAGACCAGGCTGGTATTACATTCAGAGTGTGCTCTTCCTTATCAACCCAAAAGAGATAGTGCTAAAAGGTGATCACAACCTTCCTTAAATAGAGCATGTCTGATGTAATCTGCCATGACTTTTCCTAATTAGGAGAGGGGCTAGAGAGAGAGAGAGAGAAAAAATGGGTGGCAAAGTGAGAAAAAGGCTACTATGCCCTTTAGCTGGAAAAGTTTTTTTTTTAAAAACAGCAATGTACCCACGAAATGCCGAGTTAATACCAAAACCCCAAAATAATTGCAGACAAAGCCAATCAGTTTCCCCATTCAAATCCTTTGGTGAAAGAGTACCCAGAGTTTAGATCCAAAACCTTTCCCTCCTCTTTAAAAGTCTCTGTTGTTGAGAAGATGCAGCTGGTACTTGTTTCGCAATCCAGAAGCAAAGGTCTTTAGTACTATGAGCGCAGGTGGTGAAATGATGAACTAATGGTGATGTCATCTTCTGAGTTCTAATAGAGCTCTTGTTCTCACAAATCCTCATCTTAACTGGTCTGGGAGACATGCCTACATACATCACATTGAATGAACATTGTACTACATATATTATGTCACTGGAGTTACAATTGACAAAATAATTAATATTTAAAAAATCCTGTCTCTAGTTGGATTCTGAAAAGTCTTACTTTCATCACAGTAAGTACAACAGAACAATGTCCACATGGCAAGTTCCCTTTTGGCAACTCCCTCCCAACAATAGTTGTTATCCTAGTTGTAGGGTCTTTTAATTTGCTACTGACCAGTATATCCTTAAGGTTTCTGGATCGTTTGAAAGTAAAGAGAGGGGGAGCGCTACACCTTGGGATGCCTGATGAAAGGTGCCAATATTTTTATATTATACTCTTAACTCTGGTGTAGATACTGTTCTGTTAAGGTGATAACCATCCTTTCATTATTTAGTTTTTGCCTTGGGTCTTAACAAAAATAATCTTGGGGTGATGGAGGCTCTGTGCAAAGCTTGTTTCAAAATTTTGGATGAATGATCCCCTCTCTGAAAATTGATTGATCAAAACCTGGGCTTTACAAAAGTCTCTTAAAACATTCAGAGCCTCATTTTGTGGGATATTGGTGTACAGAGAGAGAACATCTAGTGTCACAAATAACACTTTCTCAGTTTGCAATTTCATGTTGTTAATATGATTTCAAAAACCCATTGTGTGTCTCAAGTACGATCGAATATTGGGAATTAATGATTTTTTAAAAATTAGCATAATCAGCCACAGGCTCTAAAATGGAACCACAACCTGACACTATTGGTCTCCCTGGAACTGGGAATATGTGTGTGTTAAGTGCCGTTAAGTCGCTTCCAACTCATGGCGACCCTATGAATGAAAGTCCTCCAAAATGTCCTATCTTTGACAGCCTTGTTCAGATTTTGCAAATCGAGGGCTGTGGCTTTCTTTATTGAGTCCATCTCTTGTTGGGTCTTCCTCTTTTCCTGCTGCCCTCCACTTTTCCTAGCATGACTTTGATAGCCTCAGTTTAGTCATTTGAGCTTCTAGGGTCAGTTCAGGCTTGATTTGATCTATAACCCACTGATTTGTTTTTTTTGGCCGTCCACAGTTTTGGTAACACTCCTCCAACATCACATTTCAAAGGAATCTATTTTCTTCCTATCAGCTATCTTCACTGTCCAGCTTTCACACCCATACATAGTAACAGGGAATACAATGGCATGAATTAATCTAGACTTGGTGGCCAGTGACACATCCTTACACCTCAAAATCTTTTCTAGCTCTTTCATGGCTGCCCTTCCCAGTCTCAATCTCCTTCTGATTTCTTGGCTGCAGTCTCCTTTTTGGTTGATGGTGGAGCCGAGGAATAGACAGTCTTGAACAATTTCAATTTCCTCATTGTCAACCTGAAAGTTGGGTAATTCTCCTGTAGTCATTACTTTTGTTTTCTTGATGTTCAGCTGTAGTCCTGCTTTGGCACTTTCTCTTTTAATTTTCAGCAGTAGTCGTTTGAAATCTTCACTATTTTCTGCCAATAATGTCGTGTCATCGGCATATCTCAAATTATTAATGTTCCTCCCTCCAATTTTCACTCCACCTTCATCTAAATCTAATCCATCTTTCCTAATGATGTGTTCTGCATATAGATAGAAGAGATAGGGAGATAAAATCCATCCTTGTCTGACACCTTTGCCAATTGGAAACCATTCCGTTTCTCCATATTCTGTTCTAACTGTGGCCTCCTGTCCAGAGTACAGGTTGCGCATCAAAACGATTAGATGTAGTGGCACACCCATGTCCTTTAAAACCAGCCATAGCTTTTCATGATCCATGCAGTCAAAAGCTTTGCTGTAATCTATGAAACACACGCTGATTTTCTTCTGAAATTATCTCGTATGCTCCAGTAACCAGCGTATATTTGCAATATGATCTCTAGTGCCGCTTCCTTTTCTGAACCCAGCTTGAACATCAGGCATTTCTCATTCCATGTATGGTAACAGCCTTTGCTGTAAGATTTTCAGCATCACTTTACTTGTGTGATAAATTCATGCAATGGTCTGATAGTTGCTACAATCTTTGATGTCTCCTTTCTTGGGAACTGGAATGTAAATGGATCGTTTCCAGTCTGTGGGCCATTGTTTTATTTTCCATATCTGTTGGCATAATCTTGTCAAGATTTTGATGGATTCCGTTTCTGTGGCTTGGAACAGCTCTATTGATATCCCATCTGCTCCTGGTGATTTGTTTCTCCCGATTGCTCTCAGTGCAGCTTTCACTTCACTTTCTAAAACTGTAGGTTCTTCTTCAAAAGATTCTTATTGGAAAGAATCTGTTATCCTTTAATCTCTTCTGTATAGTTTTTCAGTGTATTGTTCCCACCTTTTCTTTATTTTGTCCTTTTCAGTTAATGCCTAATCGTGCTTTAAATTTCCCTTTGATTTCTTGGATTTTGTGGAACAGATCTCTTGTTGTTCCTTTTTTGTTGTTCTATTTCTTTACACTGGTTATTATAATAGGTCTCTTTGTCACTACGTGCGAGTCGCTGGAACGTTGCACTTTTGATTCTGTTTCTGTCACCTTCTACTTTTGCTTCTCGTCTATCTGGGAATATGCCTTTGTAAATTTTTGCCAGTAGGTAGAACTGAGGTTCCCTATCCTCTCTTTGTAAGAGGAAGTTATAAGTGGATTTATCTATGTAGTTTTCTATGAGGCCCCCCTCTAAGAGATCAGCAGTGTCTTTCTTTATCCTCTTAGAAGGGTTTTCTGCACATTTGCATAATGTACTTTATTATACAGTTGCCTCTGGGCCTCTTTCATGTAGCCCACCCTATCCCACACTATTACAGCCCCTAAGTTATCTGCTGGTTTCCCAATAGGGAGACAGACAACACTTCAGTCTAAAACAAATTGAATTATAAATTGAAATGATGAATTATTAGCAGTTTTCAAGATTCATTCTAGTCCACCTAGTGAAGTTACTCGTACTCTTAGAGAATTCTAATGCTTATGCATTTAAGTTTTAGAAATGTTCAGAGACCTGATTTTTATCGCATGCATTTTATTCTGTACTTGTAGGATTATTTTGCACCTGTTTATCACATTCTTGACTAATAAAAAGAGCATGCTGTATTTTGAATAAAATCTTCACCTCTTAAGACGTTCTCTGTTCGTTCTACTAACAGAAGCTACACCACACTGGCTTTCATAGGGTGGCAGCAAAGCAGCCAGGCCTAGTAGAGTCATGCAAGGCAGGTGGTATCAAGTCACCCAGAGGTTGCTGCCAGGTCTAGGGTTGCCAACCTCCAGGTGGGACCTGGAGAGTCCTTGGAACATCAACTGAACTCCAGGTGACAGAGATCCATCCCCCTGGAGAGAATAGCTACTTTGGAGGGTGGACCCTGTGGCATTAGAGAGCTGGGTCAGAGATGTGGCATTAGAGAGCTGGGTCAGAGCTGAGGCAGCTGTGGTGTGAGGCAGAACTACTATACTAGAGACTTGTTGCTGAGTGAAGAGGGCTTGTGTGACTGAGGTTAATTGCTGGCCCCGCCCTCTGCTGTTGAGGGGTGGGGCTGAGAGCCTTTGATTAACAAGGCTGTTCTCACCAGAGGCATGAGCCTTTGGCACGAGCCAAAGGGCGAGAGCTAAAGGGCTCTTAGCCTGAGGTTTGAGCCTGGAGACCATATAAGTAGTTAAGAGCTCTTTACAGTTTATTACCCCTTTTTCCTTCAGTAGACAGTGTTTAGGTCTGTTAGTTTTAGGTTAGATCAACACACCAAGGTCTTTCTAGAGTGAAGAATTTACTATGAGGGTGATGAAGGATGCTCCTGCACCATTCCCGGTCACCTGCAGGAAGTTTGCCATGTTTGTTTTCCTCCCTGAGGACAAGATGGACTTCACCTGTCATAAGTGTAAGTTGATAGGGCTCTTAGAGGACAACGTTCGGAGCCTGGAGGAAAGGATTGCTACTCTCCACTACATCAAAGAAGGGATTTTATTTACAGCAGCCTCGAGGCCCTGTATAGTGAAGGGGAGATGATTCAAAGGGACAACAGTGTGATTGCCTGCTCTAATGAGACTCCTCCGATTAGAACTCAGGAATCGATTCCAGGCCCTTATGGTGGTAGAAGAGCCAGGAACACTGCCAGTAGAAGAAACACAAACACAAGGAAGACAGATGGAGGAAGATGGGGGACATGAAGAGATGTCACTGGAAGGAAAAGGAAAGTGTTGGTTGTAGGTGACTCCCTGCTGAGGCCTGACCCCATGACCCGAGAGGTGTGTTGCTTGCCAGGGACAAAAATTACAGTTATTGTAGAGCAGAAAGCAAAACTGTGAAGAAGAGAAAGATTTATTTCTCTGTTCTGGGATCTTTTTAGAAAAGCAATATTTGTTTGAATATGTGATAAAGCCTTTTTTCCCTCTTTACAGCAGGGGTGGGGAACCTTTTTTCTGCCAAGGGCATACCGGTGCCATACCAGTTGTAGATCTCCCGGAGGGGGTGGGTGGGGGGTGGGAGGGGAGAGGCTAGGGAGGTTTTTGGGGTGAGAAAGAAAGAAAGAAAGAGAAAGAAAGAAAGAAAGAAAGAAAGAAAGAAAGAAAGAAAGAAAGAAAGTCCATTTATGTATGAGAGGTTTTGCTTTGGATTTGCTGCTCTCTAGATGCACATTTTTCCCATTTGAATTCTCAAAACTCTGCATAGGGGCTTATTGTTGAGTTTTGAGAATTCAGATCGGGAAAATGTGCATCTAGTCTAGAGAGTGGCAAATCCAAGGCAAAACCTCCCATGCATAAATGGCAGAAGGAAGGAAGGAGGGATGGAGAAAGAGAGGGAGAGAAAGAAAGAAAGAAAGAAAGAAAGAAAGAAAGAAAGAAAGAAAGAAAGAGAAAGAAAGAAAGAAAGAAAGAAAGAAAGAAAGAAAGAAAGAAAGAAAGAAAGAAAGAAAGAAAGATAGGGGGAGAAAGAAAACGACAGAGAAAAAGAAAAGGACAGAGTGTGACAGACCAAGAAAGAGACAGAAAGAAAGGGAGAGAAAGGAGTGACAGAAAAAGGAAGAAAAGAGAGAAAAGCCTCCCACACACACACACACACACACCTGGCGGCGCGCACAACCCCGCGCAACTGGGCTTCAACTTTCCCGCCTCCCCACCCCGCCACACCTCCAGAGTGCCTAATTGGCTCCTGGGAGCGGCTGGCTTCTTCTTCTCCCCCTCCTCTCCGCCTGTCAGCTGTTGTGTGGCAAGAGGGAGGGGGGAAGAAGAGAAGAAACATTCGCATGGGAGGCGATTAAGCGACTCTGGGGGTGGGGTAGGGAGGCGGGAAGGTTGAAACCCGGTTGTGCACGCCGCCGCAGCATGCAGGAACAGCTGAGGCAGTGGAAGGGTTTTTTTAAGTGTGCCGCAACGTTCCTGCACACCGTGGCTGTAGGGGCAGCCTTGGGGGAAGCGTCTTTCTCCCTCCCCCCACCACTCAGAAGGAACCTGGGACCTTCTGCAAGCGGGTGCGTGCCTGTGTGTGTGCTTGCAGGGGAGGGGAGGGGAGGGAGCCGGGAAGGAACATGGAATCCTTCCCGGTTCCCCCCTCCCCTGCGCGCACACACACACACACAGGCACGCACCCACTTGCAAAAGGTCCCAGGTTCCTTCCCGGTCCCCCCTCCCCACAAACACAAAGGCACGTACCGGCTTACAAAAGGTCCCAGGTTCGTTCCTGGTTCACGCCCCTCCCCTGCACACACACAAAGGCACCCACCCTCTTGCAGAAGGTCCCAGGTTCCTTCCCGCCCCCTCCCCCGCACACACATAAAGGCACCCATCCATTTGCAGAAGGTCCCAGGTTCCTTCCTGCATGAACCCGGCCATGCACACAGGGGCCCACTAAGCTGGCAGCGCAGCCAGCATGCAGGCTGACGAGGTCCCGGAGGCCCGAGTCTCAACCCCACCTCAGCATTAGGCCCCAGCGTGGGGGTGCGCCCAGGGGTGGGGTTGAGCAGGGGGAGGGCTGAACAGGGGCCCCGAGCCGGCAGTGCGGCCAGAGTGCAGGCTGGCGAGGCCCCGGCGGCACGAAAGCTCGCGGCACGAGGGTGTGGCCAGGGGATTACCACAAAGGCAAGCTGGGAGGGGGAAGGTTTGGGGCCGGCATGCGCTCCTGCCTCCCAGCAAAACCCGAAGTGCCAAGAGGAGGCTCTGGCTAGCAACAGCTAGCTCAGTGGAGCTCCCGGCCTTGGCAGGCGGGCCGGGGGCCAGATAAAATGAGCTCGCGGGCCGTATCCGGCCCACGGGCCGGAGATTCCCCACCCCTGCAATAAAGGAAGCCACAGCCTTCAATTTGCAAGATCTGAGCAAGGCTGTCAAAGATAGGACGTTTTGGAGGACTTTCATTCATAGGGTCGCCATGAGTCGGAAACGACTTGACGGCACTTAACACACACACACACACACACAAAACCGTTTTGTTAACATAACTCTTACAGGGAAAATTCTAGTGTGCCCCATTCTGTCTAACTGGACCCACACATACCTGTAAAGGGAAATGATTAATCCCCTCAGTTTAACTCTGGCTTCCCTCTTCCTAGCCAGCCCTACTGACTGAGGGGTGTGGTAGTTGCAGTTAGTAAGGTACCTAACTGCCCATGCTCAGTGAGTTCCCTGGGTCCGAAAGCCCACAATATTGGCAGGGATTACCTTTAGTTTATCTGTTATTTAATAACAAACTAGCCAATAGGTTTCTTTTAATTAACTAACCATTAGATGGTTTCATGGGGGGGGGGCAGCTGTTTTAGTACACTGAAGTCTAATATATTGTTTTAAAATACAGTTCTCAATCAGAGCTCAAACTACACACATATATAATTTATTATTCTTATGGTCCAATATTAGGGTCCAACTTGCAAGGCATGCACAAGGGTGACAGGTCATTACATTGCATGGGCTAGGAGAAGAGGGTTGGCCTGTGCAGGCTGCTCACACAGCTGCCACGCGAATTATGTAGCATGCTGGGTACAGGGCTGCTATTCAGAAATAAAATCCTAAAGAGCAGTAGATTTTAAAAAGAGGAGCATTGAAAGGGTGTTTCTGCGCTGAGATCCCTTGAAAGGCTGAAATGCTCTCCTCTAAGGGTTAAATTGAGAGAGCCAGGCGCGGTCCTAGAGAGGCAAATGGGGAGAGGGTTTTTCCCCCCCTGCCCTGTCCTGGCTGCAGACGCCTCTGATTCCCCCGGGCTTCTGCTTGAATGGCTGGGTGGGAACCTGGTGAGCAAAAGGGGTCTGGGGAGGAGGAGGGGAAAAAGGGGTTGGGGGCTGCAATGCAAGACCCCAGGCGGAGAGAAAGGAGGAAAGGAGGAGCAGGGGTGGGGGTGGAAAAGAGCTCCCCCACACACACCTTCTCCCCGCCCCAGGGAGGAGCCTGGTGGCCCCTTTGTGCAGCGCCGCGTCCGAATCCAGCTGCGCCTTTGGAGGCTGGACGGGGCTGCAGGCTGCCTAGAGGCAGGTCGATGAAGGAGAGGCGGAGAAACGAGGGAGGGAAGCGGTGGGCGGTGGACGGGGAGATATGGAGTGTGTGTATGGGGGGGGGGAGAATTGGACAGATCTGGGGGTGCTGAAAGGACTGAAGGGGATGAGAAGAAGAGGGGTGTTGGGTGGGAGAGACGGACTGTGTCTCTTCTTGACCCTTGGTTGAGTCACACAAACAGAACCTAAGGCGCAGTAAACTCCCAAATGCTCCATGATGGTGGACATGTAAAAAAGCAAAGAAATTTTGGATACAAATACACCAAGAAACACAAAAAATTCTAAAAATTGAATTCCCCCTGCACCCGAAAACCCTGTTGCTGGGATTAGAACCAGAAGACCTGGGGGGGGGGGGGATTAAGAGACCTATTTAGTTATATGGCAACGGCGGCAAGGGTTGTCTTCCCAACGATGTGGAAGCAAGAGGACATTCCAGAAATAGAGAAATGGCAACAAAACATGTCAGAATATGCAGTGGTGGTTGTCTTTGGGGAAATGGAAGCAGGCGTGTCAGGCCTTTTCCATGCAGGTGATACGCTCCAGGTGTGATGCCTCTGGGAAACAGGATTTTTTCCTGCTTCCCCACACCGTTATGGAGCATTTGGGAGTTTACTTCATCTTTAATCTCTGCTAGATCTGTTTTCTGAGAAAAGGAACACTAAGAGAGGATAAAGTGATTGCTGAGAAACTAAATGCATTCTCTCATTTCTCTTCACTGTTAAAGATATAGGGCAGATACCTTTTCCTGAACAGATGTTTTGGGGAGGGGAGAAGGAGGAACTGGGGCAAATAGTGGTAACAAGGCAGGAAGTTCTAGAACGTCTAGACAGACTGCAAACTAAGAAGAAGAAGAGTTGGTTTTTATATGCCGACTTTCTCCACCACTTCAGGGAGACTCCTGGTTTCCCACCCTCATTCTTTCTCTTCGTCCAAGGCAGCAGAGAAAAGACACCCTTGATGCTGCCTCCTCCTCCTCCTTCTCTTGTGCGTGATGAAAGGAAAAGAAGCACCATGCAGCAAGCTCAGGTAAGGGTGGGGGATCACTGGGGACACGTGCATTGGAGGGCAGGGATGCCTCCTTCTTAGTTGCAAGACTCAGAGGATCAGGATTGTGGCCCTGTGTTCTGGCACTACACGATGTCAAGTCTGCCTACTGGGGAGGCAGGAAAGTGGTCGTCGTCCCCATCTAGGATGTTGTGTGTGGAGAAGCCCAGGCAGAAGAAGAGTTGGTTTTTATATGCCGACTTTTTCTACCACTGAAGGGAGACTCAAACTGGCTTACAATCACCTTCCCCTTCCCCTCCCCACAACAGGCACCCTGTGAGGTAGCTGAGGCTGAGAGAGCTGTAACAGAGCTGTAACTTGCCCAAGGTCACCCAACTGGCTTTGTGTGTAGGAGTGAGGAAACAAATCCAGTTCACCAGATTAGCCTCCGCTGCTCATGTGGAGAAGTGGTGAATCAAACCCAGTTCTCCAGATCAGACTCCACCACTCCAAACTACCATTCTTAACCACTACAACATGCAGAGCCTATGGAACAGAACTGGCCCATGAATATGGACATCTCTGGTTTCTTACCCGCAAGGCTGCTAGCCCCCCTGCCCATGAAGATAGCTCCTCTGGCTCCAAGAGGCCCGTATGGAGGGCTGGGAGTAGGGGGCCAACTGTTCCCCCAGGACTGTTCCCCCCCTTCTCTTTTTGCTAGGGTTGCCAGCCTCCATGTGGTACCTGGAGATCTACAGCTATTACGGTTGATCTCCAGTCGACCAAGATCAGTTCCCCTGGATAAAATGGCTGCTTTGGCGGGTGTACTCTATGGCATTGCACTTTGGAGGGTGGACTCTGGCATTATACCATCCTGAGCTCCCTCTCCTCCCAAACCTCACCCTCCCCAGGCTCCACCCCAAAAATCTCCAGGTATTTCCCAAGTGGGAGTTGGCCACCTTACTGGGCCTTGCTGCTGTTCCAGTATTAATTTACTGTCTCCGGTTTCTTGGCTTTTTCACCCATGGACCAGTTTCCCAGTGATGTAAAGAAATGCTTCCTTCTTCTTCCTCCAGGATGGGGTGTCCTTTAAAGAGGTGGCTGTGTATTTCACGAAGAGGGAGTGGACCCTGCTGCACCCAGCCCAAAGATCTCTCTACAAGGAAGTCATGCTGGAGAATTTTGGGAACGTGGCCTCTCTGGGTGAGAATCCTTTTCTCCTGGGCTGTCTCCTTGCTGGGAGGTAGTCTCTTGAGAGGAAGGATGTGTTCAGGCAGTCCTGCCCTAGGCCTAATGGCTGATCTCTGCCACCCTCCATGCCCCTTCATCCGATGTGGGAGGGATTCTGGGCTCTCCTTGCAGAGAAGAGGCCCCTGCCTGGTAGTCCTGTGTCTGGACCATCTGAGAGGGCATCAGAAGAAGTGCCAAGGGATGCCTGGTCTGGAGATGGTGGGTAAGTTTATGTATGGGCTTCCCTCCCATCTGGGCCTTGCCTTTCCTGGGCTGAGAGGTGGTTGTGAACTCTGCAGGCTCCTCTGCCACATTACTCAGTTTCCAGCTGGCATTTCAAGATCAGCTGGGCATAGAGTAGGCACAGAACTGCCAGTGCCAGATGGGTGAATGTTGATCCCGTAATGTACACCTTAGTTATCTGGGCAGTCAGCACCCTTATTACTACAAATTACTTAAAATACTACAAATTAATGACTGGCTGCGTAGGTGGTGTCGTCAAGAAAGGTTTGGATTTCTGGACCATGGCTTACGCTTTCGAGAAGAAACTCTTCTGTCGGGGGATGGTTTACACCTCACGAGGGTAGGAAAAAGTGTGTTTGGTGAGAGCCTTGCAAACCTGATCAGGAGGGCTTTGAACTAAATCTTATGGGGGAGCGAGACAACAACTTAAAGCCTTGTATGCTGACAATACCTGGAGACGAGAACAATAAACATTTGCAGGGTGGCATGTATGCAAGGAAACATAAACTCACAGGTAAGTACAGAAACAAAAACCACGGGGCACATAAACCACGGATTCCGATTGTCTGTACACAGAGTATGGGAAACAAGCAGGAAGAATCATCGAATCATAGAGTTGGAAGGGACCACCATGGCCATCAAGTCCAACCCCCTGCACAATGCAGGAATTACACAACTACCTCCCCACCCCACACCCCTAGTGAACAGAAGATGGCCAAAATGCCCTCTCTCTCATCATCTGCCTAAGGTCACAGAATCAGCATTGCTGACAGATGGCCATCTAACCTCTTCTTAAAAACCTCCAGGGAAGGAGAGCTTACCACCTCCCGAGGAAGTCTGTTCCACTGAGGAACCGGTCTAACTGTTAGAAAATTTGGGACTGCACCCCCCGAAAAGCGCCCCCTGCTCAGATTCATGTACTTCTTCACACATCTTTGACATACAGTGCTACTCCTCCCCCATTCCTTATCTGTCTATCCCTTTTAAACAAGTTGTACCTTTCAATTTTAATATTCCAGTCATGAGTGACATCCCACCAAGTTTCAGAAATGCCTTTTAGGTCAAAATCCCATTCCTGTATTAGGGCTTTGAGTTCTTGAAGGGCTGTCATAAGGAGGGTGCCAAGTTGTTCTCTCTTGCTCAAGAAGGTCGGACCTAGGGTTGTTGAAAAAAAAATTCGGTATAGTTCGGATTCTGGATTCGGGATATGCCGAAGTCCGAACTCCCCCGCATCGGGTCCGTGCAATTCGGCATGAATTCAAAGTTCGGGGAAAAAATTCGGCCAAATAAAGCCATTAAAAACACAACTGCGCCTTTCCATGGCTCCGGGGGGGGGCATTTTTGGGGGTAGAGGTCCCAAACTTTCAGCGGAGCTTCAAAGGACCCTTCTTGCAAGACCCCCCAAGTTTTGTAAAGATTGGGTCAGGGGGGGCTGAGATATGGGCCCCGAAAGAGGTCCCCCCACCCTTAATGTGCATCTCTGAGCAGAGCTTGCCGCCCACGCACAAAGCTCCCAGCCCCGACAAACAGCTGAGCTGCGAGGAGCAAGGGCAAGGCAGGTGCGAGGAAGTTTGCAAAGCAACACAACTGCAAAGCAACACAACCATGCAAAGCAACACGTTTGCAACCATGCAAAGCAACACCTGACACCTGGGAGCTTGCAAACCATGGAAAGGGACAGAGGCAGCTAGCTATGCATAATGAGCAGGAGGGGGTGGAATTTCCCCTTTTGCATCGGACTCGAGTCGGGACCAGGCAAATGCATTCTTTAAGTCATCATTTGAAAACCAGTTTTGAGCAAGCATCAAAATAGACCTAACCGATCTTATGAATGAGGGAAAACCTGAGGACACACAACTGAAGCCCCCGCTCAAACCAGGGAGAGAGAGACTTGAGGGGGCACACACACCCCAGGGAGAATGGGCGAAAGCCCCCTTTGGCTCCCCCCCACCCACAGAAACTGCTCCCTCCCCCACACACACAGACTTTGCTTCCCCCCATACACACACACAGGAGAAAAATTATAGATTAAAGCCCCCAAAGGGGTCTTACTGTGGCTGTCTTCTGTTCCATCAGGAGGGGCTGGGAGGACTGGGTAATCCAATACGATTCTATTTAAGCACGGGAGGTTTTGCCTTGGATTTGCTGCTCTGGAGATCCATACAGGATCGGGTGATCCATTCATCCCAATAGGGAAAAGGGGAAAGCCCATATCTCGGGACCCCCTGACCCAATGTTTACAAAACTTGGGGGGTCTCTTAAGAAGGCTCGTCTGAAGCTATGCTGAATGTTTGGGGGATGCACCCCCAAAAATGCGCCTCCTGCAGCCATGGAAAGAGAAAAGGGGGGAGCCCATATTTCTGCCCCCACTGAACCCATCTTTACAAAACATGGGGGGTCTCTTAAGAAGGCTTGTCTGAAGCTATGCTGAAAGTTTGGGACTGCACCCCCAAAAAAGCGCCCCCTGCAGCCATGAAAATGGAAAAGGGGGGAGGGAAAAGGGGTGGAGCCCATATCTCGGGACCCTCTGACCCAATGTTTACAAAACTTGGGGGGTCTCTTAAGAAGGCTCGTCTGAAGCTCTGCTGAAAGTTTGGGGTCTCTACCCCAAAAGTGTGCCCCCTACAGCCACAGAAAGGAGCGAATATGCACACGCAACCCCCCACGAGGATTTCTCTCTCTCTCTCCCCAGCCGGGCCGCGCAGCAGCTGATTCCTCCAGTACTCAATCCTGACTGATTGGCCAGAAGAAGACCCAGCTTGGCCACCGATTGGCCGGGGGAGAATGCTGCTTACTGACGGTTATGCTGCTGCGCCCCGAATTTGCCGAATTTATTCGTGAATTCCCAAACTCGCTGAATTCGGCTCCCCCGTTTTCCCGGGAAATTCGGCTGGTTTTCGGTTCGGGCCAAACCGAATCAACAGCCCTAGTTGGACCAGAACCAACGGGTTGAAATTAAATCAAAAGAGTTTCCGTCTAGACATTAGGAAGAATTTTCTAACAGTTAGAGCGGTTCCTCAGTGGAACAGGCTTCCTCGGGAGGTGGTAAGCTTTCCTTCCTTGGAGGTTTTTAAGAAGAGGTTAGATGGCCATCTGTCAGCAATGCTGATTCTGTGACCGTAGGCAGATGATGAGAGGGAGGGCATCTTGGCCATCTTCTGGTCACTGGGGTGTGTGTGGGGGAAGTAGTTGTGAATTTCCTGCATTGTGCAGGGGGTTGGACTTGATGGCCCTGGTGGTCCCTTCCAACTCTATGATTCTATGATTAGTTGTCCGTTGTATGTTTTGGAACGACAGTCAACCTCACTGGGAACTGTTGAATATATATGCTTACGGAGGAATTATAATTTTGTATTTTTGTTTTGATAAAAAGGACCTGAGATGGCTAAACCTGACCTCATATCCTGGCTGGAAGAGGAGGAAGAGCCGTTTCTCCTGAGCTCTGAAGAAGAGGAGTTGGCAGGTAGTTGTTCAGAACTGTTGTGGGACTGCTTGTTGTCTGCCCTGACTTCCAAGAGTGGGCGGATTTCCGTGGCCTTGTTTAGTCTCACAGTCGCTTTTCCTCAGAAGAGGTTGGATGAGATGAGATGGCGGAGCTGTGAGACGGCAGCTGCTGCACCTCTCTGGTAATTTGGGCTTCTTTTGCCTTTTGTTTTATTTTAATTCCTTAATTCTTGCAAACTAGTATCTGTGTTCTCACTTAGAGATATAAAGAGTGAGACGAGGTCAGTTGGAATTATTAGCTTCAGGCAGGGTGCCCAGAATTGGAGTTGATAAGAAAAAGCAAAGAAAGTCCCAGGAAGCTAAGATAGAGGATAGTGAAAGCAATTACATAAAGCCAAGTCAAGCAAAAACAACAACAACAAACAAAAAAGCCTGCTATCGTTATTTGAAGAAAGAATAATGGGAAAACTCAGGGGAAAAGGCATGAAAAGACCTAACTTTAATTCCCCTCCATCCCCTTGTCTTTAAAGCCTCCAAACAGCTGCACATAGATGAGATGTTCTGCAATAACTTAGTGAGTGAGCCGGCCTCCGCGTCCACTAACAAGTTTGAGGTTCTGGGACAGACAGAGGAGCATGATTTATCTTTGCCCCAGCCGCTATCAATGCCACAAGCTCAAGAAGCTTTGGCTGCAGGAGAGAAAGAGGAACTGGATCGCGAACAGATGTCCCCTTTAAGGATCAACAGCCAACAGTCAGTGTTACTGGACAATGCAGGCAGTGTTTCTAGAGCAGAAATGCTCAGATTAGTGGGGGACCAAGGCCTTCTTATGGCTAAAATGACAATAGACATTTATGAACAAATCAATAAGATCTTAAGTAAATTGGACGCTTTACAAGATTTAATGAGGAGTGTCGTTGGAAAGACTGTAACAGGGTTTCAAGAAACATCAACAGAACGCACTATCTGTCCACTCTAGTTTTTTCCAAAGAAGACATATGGTGTAACAGATAATTAACCTGGAGGCAATATGTGCTGGGGAAACAACAAAGTTGCTCTGGAGATCGTACAATCCCCAATAAACTATGGAAGATGGTCTAATAAGAGGAAAATTACACATTCTCTCAGTCAAATACTTCGAGTAAGCCCTCCTAATATTGGATTAAAGCAAATAGAGAGACTACCTAATCTATTTAATAGTTGGAGGATGTTGTTGTCTTTCTCCCAACCCACAATCCCCCTTATGCTTTTGAGAATGAGGAACTTCCTCAATTCTTTTAAAATTCAACCTATCTGGGTATTTTCAGAAGAAGGCAAAAGACCATTACTTATAGGGAAGACATGCGCGCAATTCTCTAATGAAGCGGCCCAGGAGCGGGGAGAGCATGACAAGACACAAGAGAAGGCAAGTGCTTCAGAGGATAAGCAGAAGGATGCCCCACAGCATGATCTGATGGACTCTGGACAGAGCTATTAAATGGTTCCACCATGAACACTCCGCAGTCCAGTAGAACACCGTCACCAGAGGAAAAGTCGTCCACCTGCCTAGTTACACCAATTTCTACGCTTCCCTCTATTACAACAGCAAAGGAGGATATTCTTAACAAGTCATCAGGTGCAGAATGTAATATTATAGATGGGGGAGAGCTATTGAAGCCAGGGGACACAGTTGAGATTGAGATGGCAGAATTTGCCTCAGAATTGGTAAAAGTTCTGGGAGATCATATTGCCAACTTTTCAAAACTGTACCTGAGCACACCTTAAAGCCCCTTCTTGACTATTGTTTGTATTTTATTATGTCGTTAAAGGCAATAGTTTTCTGACCGTAGACTTTATTCAAAAACTAACTCATTTGGAGGAGTGGGGGAATAAAAAAAAAGTACCCCCACAAATGTTTGAGAGGGGATTTTGGGGGGGGGGATCTACTGCAGATCCTCCAGTAGAGCTTAGCGGGGTATAATGACACACCCTCCAAAGACGCTCCCCCCCCCCAGGGAACCGACCTTCGAAACCTGGAGAATAGTTGTAATTCCAGGAGATCTCCATGCCTTAGTGGGAGGTTGACAGTCTCTGTTCAACGGCTTTTACAGGCTCCAAAAACCAAGACTTAAAATCTGTTTACAGTGAGGCAACCCCACTTCCCATAATTATCAAAGAGAGAAAGAAGGGGGAATGCACCACATGGGAGGGTGGAGAGCGTCCTCCCTCAATCCCTCATCCTCACTGGCCCCTCCCTTGTATTACAGAGATACTCCTGGTCTCTTTGTGCAGAGCCAGGAGGTCCCTGCAGCGGGATTAAGAGTAAACCCGAACCCAGCACCTGGATGGGGCTCAAGTGGCTGTATGTTCCTGAGGCACCTTTGGGAAGGAGAGCCAGCAGGAAGGAAGGAGGGAAGCTTTGGGGAACTGAGGGGGAGATTTGGGGTTGGAGGAGAAGGGAGCAGGTACAGGAGGGGGAAAGGGGGGTCTGTTGGTGCAGTTTCTTGGGATACAGCAGTTGTGGGGAGGTGGAAAGAAGAAGTAGAGTTGGTTTTTATGTGCCATCTTTCTCTACCACTTAAGTCGCCTTCCCTTCCCCTCCCCACAGCAGACACCCTGTGACGTGAGTGAGGCTGAGAGAGCTGTGACTTGCCCAAGGTCCAGGGCCTTCTTAACATCATTATGGGCCCCTGGGCAAACCAGTGTGCTGGGCCCTCTACGACAACCACTCACAGGAATAAAAAGTTTAGTGTAGTCTAGACTACTGTGCAGTAGTATTTATTTATGGCAAGTCACTTAACATACACAGATTAGCATAGGGCCCCTATGCTCGTGGGCTCCCCGGGCAAGGGCCCATCGGGCCCATGCGTTAAGATGGCCCTGCCGAGGGCACCCAGCTGGCTTCGTGTGGAGGAGCACGGAAACAAATCCAATTCACCAGATTAGCCTCCGCTGCTCATGTGGAGGAGTGGGGAATCAAACCCACTCCAAACCACCACTCTTAACCACTACACCACTACACCTTAGCGTGGGGCTAAGGGGGAGATTTTGGGGTGAGGGGGCAGGTGTGGGAAGGGTGCTGAAGAAAGTTCTAAGAGAGCTAGGAGGTGGGGCTGTTATGTGGGAAGACGGAGTGTAGCACTTGACGCTCCGAAGACCCACACAAAAGAGAACCTAAGGAGTGGAAAGGGGGATATTTTGAGGAAATCTTCCTCCTCAATATCAGCGCCGTGTCCTTTTGTGTTTGGAAATGGAAGCAGGTAGTTAGTCCTTTTCCACACAAGCTATTTGCTCTAGATTCAATGCTTTTGGGACGTGGGTTTTTTCCCTGCTACCCCTCAACTTTCAAGGAGCAATTAGTCACCTCCATGTCTTTTCTACTATCTTTCCCAAACCTGTATTGCTGTGCAGTTGATGATCCCAAGGACAAAAGCCTACACTTTAGATTGCCCTTCCCCGTTCTTCTTTTTAAAATTTCTATTCCAAATGAAACTCTTGTAATTAATGGCCTGTTTTTCTTCCTGACTGGGTATGTAGAAAAGGGTTGTTTTCCTTCCAAGCTCCTTTAGCTTATCAACCATAATTCCCTCTTCGGGGTCAGCAGGCAAGAGTCCAGCACTTGTCTAAATCTGAGCCTCAGGCCTGGTCCACATATCCAGGAGGAGGAGCTGGCAGAGGCCTGAGGTGGTGGAGCGGACAGCGTGAATTTCAATAACTTTTCTGCTGCTTTTTCTTTGTGGATTCAAGGTGGCTTCATTTGAAACTGGGAGTGGAGGGACACATTTTTCCTTCTATTAAAATCTCCCTGCGTATCATGGCCAGCACAGGCTGAGAGGGCAGGAACTGTGCACTAAAAAAGGTTTCTCACCCTTTCTCTTCCTCTCCCTCCCAGGCAACCGTGAAAAGACACCCTTGATGACTTTCCTGCCATCTCCTCCATATTCTGAAGGGAAAAGAGGCACCATGAAGGCAGCTGAGGTATGCGAGAAGTGGAGGTCCACTGGGGAGGTGTGTGAAGGATGACAGTGAGGCTTTCTTCTCTGTTGCAAGGCTCAGAGGATTGGGCCCCTTGTCCTCGGTTCTGGCGCTGGAAGATCTGAGGCTTCCCTGGGGAGGCAAGAAAATGGTCACTCCCTGCCTAGGATGGCATGTGCAGAGAAGACCAAGCAGAGGCTGTGAAAGAATCCTGAACCATGAACATCCCACAGAAAACTATTTGGTCCTTTACCATATGGATATTTCTGGCTTCTCTGGCTCCAAAATGCCCCCAAGGTGTGCTGTGGGCGGGGGCGGGAACAAATGTCCCTGTGACAAATTATCTGAATCTGCAATGAACTCCGCTCTCAAAGAGGTGAACTGAGCCGCACAACCACCCATTTGGACTGTTCAAGGCAAACTGTCTGAGAGAGCTTTATTTCATTGTGCTACTGCCCCCTTTTGTCCAAACTGAACTGTCACCCCTGCTTGGTTGGCTCAGTTTGAATTTATAGGAATGAACCCTTTTCCTCATGGCCTGGTGCCTTGGGATGATAGTAGGTGCACATTTTACCTATTTTTTCTGTGCCCCTCAGTTGTGCACTTTAACAAATTGACTGTACAAGGAAGTCATGCTGGAGAATTTTAAGGATGAGGCTTTTAATGATAGGACATTTTGGAGGTCATTAATTCATAGGGTCGCCATGAGTCAGAAGCGACTTGATGGCACTTAACACACACCACACATATATAGCTTTGTGCACCTGAGAAGTGTACCTGTGTTGTTTCAAAGTGTGTTATTTCTATCTTTACATTAAAACAGTCTCTGGGCATACTTTCAAAATTTATGGTGATAACTCACAGAGCTATCTCAGTCTCAGCCTTCTCATTCTGCTCAGACCCCAACTGAGGAGAAACCAAAAGTGGGTGTTAGATTTGCCTCTTTCCTGGCTCCTCCCAGGAACTCCAACATAACTGCTTTTTCCCCATATTGCTACCGTTGTTATTGTTCTGATTAGGGCTGTTGATTCTGTTCGGCCCGAACGGAAAAACAGCCGAATTTCCCCTGATTCGGTGGTTTTTAGTTCGGGACGAACCGAACTCAAAAATGGCTGGCAACCGGGAAGCCGAATTCAGCGAGTTCGGGAGTTCACGAATAAATCCGGCCAATTCGGGGCGTCAGTAAGCAGCATAACCGTCAGTAAGCAGCATTCTCCTTCCCCGGCCAATCGGTGGCCAAGCTGGGTCTTCTTCTGGCCAATCAGTCAGGATTGAATACTGGAGGAATCAGCTGATGTGCGGCCCGGCCGGGGAGAGAGAGAGAGGGAAATCCTCGTGTGTGTGGGGGGGGGGGTGCTTGTGCACATTCGCTCCTTTCTGTGGCTGCAGGGGGCGTATTTTTTGGGTACAGACCCCAAACTTTCAGCAGAGATTCAGACAAGCCTTCTTAAGAGACCACCCAAGTTTTGTAAACATTGGGTCAGGGGGTCCCGAGATATGGGCTCCCGCCCTTTTTTCTTTCCATGGCTGCAGGGGGCGCATTTTTTGGGGTACAGACCCCAAACTTTCAGTGGAGCTTCAGATGAGCCTTCTTAAGATACCCCCCAAGTTTTGTAAACATTGGGGTCAGGGGGTCTCGAGATATGGGCTCCAGCCCTTTTCCCTCCCCCCTTTTCCATTTACGTGGCTGCAGGGGGCGCTTTTTTGGGGATACAACCCCCAAACTTTCAGCATAGCTTCAGACAATCCTTCTTAAGAGACCACCCAAGTTTTGTAAACATTGGGTCAGGGGGTCCCGAGATATCGGCTTTCCCCTTTCCCCTTTTCCCTATTGGGATGAATGGATCAGCTGATCCTGTATGCATCTCCAGAGCAAAACGTCCCATGCCTAATTGGAATCGTCTTGGATTACCCAGTCCTCCCCAGCCCCTCCTGATGGAACAGAAGACAGCCACAGTAAGACCCCTTTGGAGGCTTTAATCTATAATTTTTCTCCTGTGTGTGTGTGTGTGGGGGGGAAGCAGAGTCTGTGTGTGTGGGGGGAGGGAGCAGTTTCTGTGGGGGGGGAAGCCAAAGGGGGCTTTTGCCGGTTCTGCCTGGGGTGTGTGTTCCCCCTTGAGTCTCTCTCTCCCTGGTTTGAGGGGGGGTTTCAGTTGTGTGTCTTCAGGTTTTCCTTCATTCATAAGAGCGGTTAGGTCTATTTGGATGCTTGCTCAAAACTGGTTTTCAAATGGTGACTTAAAGAATGCATTTGGAGTCCCATGCAAAAGGGGAAATTCCACCCCTTCTCATTATGCATAGCTAGCTGCCTCTGTCCCTTTCCATGGTTTGCAAACTCCCAGGTGTCAGGTGTTGCTTTGCACAGTTGCAAAGGTGTTGCTTACAAGGTTGTGTTGCTTTACAGTCATGTTGCTTTGCAGTTGTGTTGCAATGCTTTGCAAACTTCTCAGCAGTTTGTCGGGGCTAGGAGCTTTGTGCATGGGAGGCAAGCTCTGCTCAGACATGCACATTAAGGGTGGGGGGACCCCTTTCGGGGCCCATATCTCAGCCCCCCCCCTGACCCAATCTTTACAAAACTTGGGGGGTCTTTCAAGAAACGTCCTTTGAAGCTCCGCTGAAAGTTTGGGACCTCTACCCCCAAAAATGCGCCCCCCAGAGCCGCGGAAAGGCGCGGTTGTGTTTTTAATGGCTTTATTTGGCCGAATTTTTTTCCCGAACTTTGAATTCCCGCCGAATTGCACGGACCCGAAGCAGGGGAGTTCGGACTTCGGCATATCCCGAATCTAAATGGGCCAAATTCAGCCGAATCTGAACTATACCGAATTTTTTTTAATTCAACAGCCCTAGTTCTGATCAAACTCCATAAGAATACACAGATGAACATTGGCACATATTATTAATATCATGAAGACTTGGGCTTTTCTGTCTTGACCTTTCTTCTGGTCTTCCACTATTACTTTACTGTCTCTGTTATTGCTGTTTCCCCATGAGCCACCTTTCCAGTGATGTAAAGAAATACATCTTCCTTCTTGCAGGGTGGGGTGTCCTTTGACGAGGTGGCTGTGTATTTCACCCAGGAGGAGTGGACCCTGTTGAGTCCAGCCCAGAGAGCGCTGTACAAGGAAGTCATGCTGGAGAATTTCGGGCTCGTGGCCTCTCTGGGTGAGGATCCTTTTCTCCTGGGATGTCTTCTGCTCGCTGTGGGAAGTGACTGTAAGGAAGCGCTTGTTGAGGAAAGAGGTGGTCAGGTTATCTGCCCTGGGCCCAATGGCTGACCTCTGGCACCCGCCATGACCCTTCCCCTGATGTGAGAGGTGTTCTGAGCTCTCCTTGCCGAAAGGGGGCTCCTGCCTGGCAGTCTTGTGTCTGGACCCCCTGAGAGGGCACCAGAAGCCATGCCCAGGGATGCCTGGTCTGGAGAAGGAGGGGAGGTCTAAGAAGGTGCTTCCCTCCAGTCCGGGCATTGCCTTAAATGGGCTGAAGATGTGGCTGTGGAGGGAACTCTGCTGGCTTCTCTGCCCTTTACTTAGTTCTCAGCTGGCATTTCAATCAGACCTGAGTATGGAGTCGGGAGAGAGCTTCCAGTGCTGGATGGATAATTCTTGGCCCCATACTCTACTCCACTCCTCTTAGTTCTCACTATCTTCTCACAAAGGTAGGGATATGTGGTACCTTAGAAGGGACCTCTTCCTTGGTGGATGAACAGATATCCTCTCGTACCGAGGATATGCCTCAGAGGGGAGGGGGGCTTCTTGTAGTGGGGGATTCAATCCTTAGGAATGTAGATAGCTGGGTTTCTGGCGGGTGCATGGACCGCATGGTGACCTGCCTGCCTGGTACAAAGGTTGCGGACATTACCTGTCATATAGATAGTCTGGTAGATAGTGCTGGGGAGGAGCCAGTGGTTGTGGTGCATGTTGGCACCAACGACGTGGGGAAATGTAGTCCGGAAGTCTTGGAATCCAAATTTAGGTTGCTAGGCAGGAGAGTAAAAGCCAGGACCTCCAAGGTAGCTTTCTCAGAAATGCTACCTGTTCCACGTGCAGGACCAGCTAGGCAAGCACAGTTGGTGAGTCTCAATGCGTGGATGAGATGGTGGTGCAGGGAAGAGGGCTTTAGATTTGTAAGGAACTGGGCAACATTTTGGGACAAGCCGGGCCTATACTAAAGGGATGGGCTCCACTTGAACCAGGATGGAACCAGACTGCTGGCGCGTAATATAAAAAAGGTGGCAGAGCAGCTTTTAAACTGAACCTGGGAGGAAAGCCGACAGGAGCTGAGAAGCATCTGGTTTGGCCAAACTCAGTGCACACGGACAAAGGGAAAATTGCTTCAGATTGCCCACATAGGAATTACTTAGACATGAAAGGGAATGGGAAGAAATGATGGATAGCCACTTAAAGATTCCCAAAGGCAAGTTGAAAGAGAGAAACAGTGTGGAGGTGTTTCTATGCTAATGCTAGAAGCCTCCAAGCAAAAATGGGAGAGTTAGAGTGCATGGTTTTAAGAGAAAACATAGATATAGTTAGCATTACAGAAACCTGGTGGAGGGGAGAGAACCAGTGGGATACAGTCATCCCTGGTTACAAACTGTATAGAAATGACAGGGAAGGGCGTATTGGAGGGGGTGTTGCTATGTATATCAAGGAAAGCATAGTGTCTAATAAGCTGTGTGTGTGTGTGTTAAGTGCCGTCAAGTCGCTTTCGACTCATGGCGACCCTATGAATGAAAGTCCTCCAAAATGTCCTATCTTTGACAGCCTTGCTCAGATCTTGCAAATTGAAGGCTGTGGCTTTCTTTATTAAGCTAGAGACCATAGAGATCTAATAAGGTAGAGACCATAAAAAGGGCAGACTCGTCCACAGAATCCTTATGGGTGACAATTCCGGGCCCCAAAGGAGATTTAGTACTGGGGACGTTCTATCGGCCCCCTGACCAAATGGCTCAGGGTGATCTTGAGATGGAGAATGAAATTAGGGAAGCATGTAAAGTTAATGAAGTAGTAATAATGGGAGACTTCAACTTCCTTCATATTGATTGGAGAAATGTATGCTCTAGTCAAGGCAAAGAGATAAATTTTTAGACATCCTAAATGACTGAGCCCTCGAACAGCTGGTCATAGACCCAACCAGAGGGGAGGCAATCCTGGATTTAATACTCTGTGGTGCTGCCAGTGCCTCAGTGTGGGATGTGGATGTAGTTGAGCCAGTTGGCAATAGTGATCACAATGGCATCAAATTTAATTTATATGTAAGTGGGAAAGTGACTGGGAAATCTCACACAATTACCTTTGACTTTAAAAGAGGAAACTTCTCTAAAATGAGAAAACTGGTAAAGAGGAAGTGGAAAGGACCAGTTAAGAGGGTTAAATCTCTTGAAAAGGCTTGGGGGTTACTCAAGTCCACATTACTAGAGGCTCAGCTAGCTTGTATACCGCAGGTCAGAAAAGGTAGTAATAAGTCCAAGAGGCGAACAGAAGCAAACACAAACTTGCACAAAGGAAATGCATAATTAGAGATGCAAAAAATTTTTTTTGAGGGGCATATTGCTAAACACATCAAAACAAACAATAAGAAATTCTTTAAGTATATTAGGCGTAGGAAACCAGCTAGGGAAGCGGTTGAACCATTGGATGACAATGGGAGTAAAGGAACTCTAAGGGAGGATAAAGCGATTGCTGAAAAACTAAATGAATTCTTCTCATCTGTCTTCTGGGGGGCGACCACCTCCCAGTACACCTCACTCTCAAAATAGCTGTTACAGGCAGATCTAGAAGGCCGGCAGTGTGGATGGAGAAAGACAATATAAGATGGATTAGAAGTGGTCGTAAGAATCCCCCAGTTGTATCTACGCGGGTGGTGGAAATTCAAAACATTTTAGACACTGGAAGTTCTCCTGAATTGCCTCCCTCGATGGATTCCGCATTGCCTCAATCCACACTTTACTCTGATCTACTCAATCCCTTCGTGGACTGCTACACACTAGTAAGGAGAATTACAAGGGAGCATCTGACAAGACCAAAGAACTGCCGGCGGTCAAATCTTTGGACGATGCTGATTGTCATTTGGCCAAGAGATCCATCCAAGCTAAACTATGGTGCTACAGGCGCCTGGGGAAGCGAGAAGACCTGATGGAATTCTTCCGCCGTAAAAAAGCCTACAAAGACCTAATTAAGAGTAAAAAGGAGATTGAGATCACCCAGAACTGGGAAAGGCTTGCGGCCATTGTGAAGGCTGGAGATGTGAACGCCTTTTGGAAACTTGTTAGACCGGTTGGCCAATTTGATTTATCTATGGCTATCCCCCCAATGAGATGGATGGAACATTTTTCAGCTCTGTACCAGTCCTCTGAGTGCCCAGCGGAGGAGAAGGAAACGAAGGAATTGCTGGCCTTAACACCAGACTGGCCACGCATCTCCCCAAAGACCTTGTTGGAGCAACTTAACTGAATGAAGCAAGGAAAAGCAGCGGGTCCAGATCTGATTCCCTTGGAGCTTTTTCTAGTAAACCCCGAATGGTGGGCTGCTTGTTTGTCCCCTTCTTCTCGGATCATAACCAAACAGATATCATTCCGGAGAGTTGGAGGACAGCTACAATCGTGCCAATACACAAAAGCAGTGATGCCAGCAACCCTGGGAATTATAGGCCGATTAGTCTTATTGCCATCCCATGTAAGATCTACTCTGCACTCCTCTTGGAGAGGCTATAGGATTGGCTTGACAAAGAGGCCTATCTCCACCCTGAACAGTGTGGTTTCCGTCGAGGTACCTCTACCACAGACCATTGTCTGACCCTCCTTCAGTTGGCCTCTAAGTATTCGAGTCACCCGAGGGGATGTTTATAGCGGCCTTTATGGACCTAAGGGCTGCATTTGATTCTATCTCCCGACATAGACTTTGGAAGAAACTGGTGAACACCAGTATAGACTGCAGACTCCTGGTTTTGATTATGGCCCTTTAGAACAACTGCCTCAGTGCGGGTCGATCCCAGTGGTACACTGACAGATTCTTTCCCAGTTCAAAAGGGGGTAAGACAGCGATGCCTGCTTGCTCCCTCTCTGTTTAACATCTTTATCAACGATTTGGTGCCACATATCAAAGAGCGTGCAAAACACCCCCCGTATCTGGCAGGTCAGCCCATACCACTTTTATTATATGCAGACGATGCGGTTTTGTTGGCAACATCAGAAGTGGGGCTGAGGTCCACTATCAATCTCTTCTTGGAATATTGTGATCAAGAAGCACTCACTGTGAATTACGCCAAGTCAAAGGTGCTTCTCTTTTCTGCCACCAAGAGAAGAGGCTCCAAGTTTTTCAAGGTCAAAAACGGACAACTCAAATGGGTTTCCACCTTCCACTACTTGGGCATTGTCTTCAGTTACAACCTATCTTGGTCTGCCCACCTGGACCATGTGAAGAAGACAGCAAGATCCACCACTGTAATGGTAGAGAGGTTTTTTCGAACCAAGGGGGCAAAGCACATCCCGTCTGCCATTGATGTCTTTAACGCAAAGGTGGTTTCCCAGATTCTGTATGGAACAGACATTTGGATTTCCGGCGTGGATGAGAAGCTAGACTGCCTTTTGAACAATTTTCTCAGGAGAATTACTGGAACTCCGAGGTGTGTTGCTGGGCCTGCCCTCCGTGTGGAATTGGCCCAACCCGCGCTTGAGGCACGTGCGTGGAGGAGAGCAATTAAGCTTAGGTTTAAGTTGCCGGACGACAATCTCCCATCCCAGGTGGGGTTTCTCCATCTTACTCTTAAGGACCCGGCCCTCAACCCCTGGCTGAATCTGTTAGCGGAAAAACTAAAAGTACTGGGACTCCCAGTCTCTACTCCTCTGACAACCTGGTTCCATCTCATTTAGCTGCAATCTTGAAGAGATTGAAGGAGTTAGATTGGGCCAGTATGGTTGGGAGGGCCAGACATATTTGCTCCGCTCTGGTCTTGGGACTCCCCCCACCAGAGAAGCTTCCTGAGTTCCACTCTACGGTTTCAATCTTTTCACGTCGTTGGGCTCTCCTTTTAGTTCATTTAAATGCCTTTCCATCCATGGTCATGTTGGGCAGATATACCGGGATACCTTTTCCGGACCGTCTATGCCCATGTAACACAGGCGAAATTGAAACGTTGGACCATTTGATGCTCTGCTGTCCTCGCTGGTCTCAAGATAGAGATGCTCTTATTACTCCAATCCTCACCAGCTTGAACCTCCCTCTACATGCCTGGGTGTTGCCTTTTTTTGCTTGGCGACTCAACTAATGGTGCAGCCACATCAAATGTTGCCTGCGTTTTGGCCAGAGTGGCTGCTCTTAAGAAGAAACAACTCTCAACGCCTTTGGTTCTCAGGCACAGCACCCTTCTCCTTCCAACAGGAGCTACTAATCCCTGGCGGCTGTTTTTTTTTTTATGGGCACCATGAAGGGGAGGGAGAAATCATCTGTCTTCACAGTTGAAAATACAGGGCAGATACCTTCTCTTGAATAGAGATTTTGGAGAGGGGAAAATGAGGAACTGAGGCAAATAGTGGTAACAAGGCAGGAAGTCCTAGATCGTCTAGACAAACTGCAAACTAACAAGTCACAGGGACCAGATGGTATTCATCCTAAAGTTCTTCAAGAACTCGAATGGGAAATTGCTGAACTTCTAACAAAAATATGTAATTTGTCCCTTCGATCAGCCTCTGTACCAGAGGACTGGAGAATGGCCAATGTAACACCCGTTTATAAAAAAAGGTTCCAGGGGGGACCCAGGAAATTACAGGCCAGTTAGCTTAACGTCTGTTCCGGGTAAATTGGTGGAAAGCATTATTCAAGATAGAATTGTCAAGCATGTAGAAGGGCAAGGTCTGCTGGGCAAAACCCAACATGGCTTCTGTAAGGGTAGGTTCTGTCTCACTAACCTATTAGAGTTTTTTTAAAGCGTCAATAAGCATGTGGACAGGAATGAGCCTGTGGCTATTGTGTATTTGGATTTCCGAAAAGCTTCTGACAAAGTCCCCCACGAAAGACTGCTAAGCAAACTTCATAGTCATGGGATAAGAGGACGTCCTCTTATGGATTGAGAGCTGGCTGAAAAATAGGAAGCATATGAAAAATAGGAAAATAGGAGTAGGAATCAATGGTCAGTTCTCCCAATGGCAGGATGTGAGCAGTGGGGTGGCTCAGGGATCTGTGTTGGGACCGCTGCTTTTCAACCTGTTCATCAATGACCTGGAGTTGGGGTTAAACAGCGTAGTAGCCAAGTTGAATCTATGTGCACAATGCAGGCATAATTGTGTGCTTTTTTTCTGATAAAAGGACCCAAGATGGTGAAACCTGGCCTCATATCCCAGCTGGAAGAGGAGGAAGAGCTATTTCTCCTGAGTTCTGATGAAGAGGAGGGAGTGGCAGGTAGCTGCTTAGATATCTATCCTGGGACTGGGTGTTGCCTGTGCTTCCTTCCAAGGGTGGGTGGATTTCCTTGGCCTTATTTATCCTCGCAGTTAGAATTTCTCCTCCAAAGAACTTGGATGAGTTATGAAGGCTGAAATGATGCCTGACTACAAACTGTTTGAACTAAACTCCTGAGCATTAAAGAGAGTACAAACGTGACTGTTACAAAGCAAAATACAAAAACTCTGACACAGGTATTTGTGGATAATTTTATAGGGTTAGCCATGTTAGTTTGCCATGGTGCAGCTAGATTTCAGTCCAGCAGCACCTTAGAGACCAATGAGATTTTTGAGGTGTACGCTTTCAAGAGTCAAGGCTTCTGTTGTCAGACATGGGTCTGCTCCAGTCCCTCAGACAGAGATTCTCACCTGCTGGATCTACAACAGACATTTTTGGGATTGCAGTACCCACCTGATGTAAGGAAACAAACCAACAAAGCCAGAATGATATCAAGGGATAAACTTCTACAAGATAGGCCCAAATGAAACAACAACAGAATACCACTGGTGGTCACATACAGCTCTCAGCTCAAACAGCCACAACACAGTATTAATGACCTACATCCTATGCAGGACAATGATAAGCCTCACTCCCACGCATTGGGAGGCAAACCTTTTTTTGCTTAACCTTAAACGAGATTTTTCCCGCAACAGCGCCCTTCCCAACATGGACACAGTCTCTGGACCAGGGCCTGCAACAAACCATGATGCCAACGCTATCCCCATATTCATTCTCACAACAGTTTACTAAGGCCCTAGTGTATCACTAATGTGTACTGCTTGGTCAATGCTGTCATTGGTCTGATTGACAAATTTTATTGATTTTAACTGTGCCATTTGTACTGAATTTTATACAGTAATGTCGTTTTGTCAATATTTGTTAGCCGCTCTGAACCTGGCCTCGGCTGGAAAATTGAGAGCAGGGTATAAATCTAATGAAACAAATAAAATAAAAACAATCACTGGACCTAACAACACCAGCCATACCATCTCAGGTTCATTCACTTGTTTATCTTCCCGTGTAATATGTCATCAAATGTCAGCAAAGCCCTTCCGCTCTGTACCTCTAACAAACAAGTTAGTCCCTATGCAAAATAATAAAAGGGCATAAATCTGATATTAAAAACCACAACACTCCTAAGCTAGTGGTAGATTATTTTAATCTTCCAGTTCATTCATTTGCTGACTTGAGAGTTGCTGTCCTTATCCAAAGAAGCTTCAGAGGGAGATTACAATGTAAGATTGATGACTTCAGCATTATTCTCGCACATCAAATGCTAATGTTCTAAGCATTTCTGTCCTGCTGTAATCTACTACATACAATGTGCACTGCACCTCTGCATCCTGAGTTGCTTCTTTGCAACACCCTTCCCACTCCCTAACTGGGATATAAGGATTCAGAGATCTCTGTTCTGACTCGTATCTGACAAAGGGAGCCTGCACTCTTGAAAGCTTATAGCCAGAAGCTCTTGTTGGTCTCTAAGATATAACTGGATTTGAAGTTAGGTATTTGTAGAAACTGCAGTATGATGTCACCAGGTTTCCTTTTCTTTCAGCAGCACACATGTGGGAGTCAGCGAATGAAGAAAAAGATCGTCCCGTATGGGAGAAAGAGGATATGTATTCAGATATGAAAGAGAAGGTCGAATATTATGATGCACTGAGGAAGGAGGAGAAATATTCTCCTAAAGGGAGTCTTTTACAGGGCGATCACTCTCTACAGCAAAAAATATACCAAGGAGGCAATGAGCACACTTCAAGGAGGGAAGATTTTACTGAAAAACCAGTTATTAAAATTCAACAGAACACCTGTAACAGAAAAAAAGGATATAAATGCCTGGAGTGTGGGAAAAGGTTCAATCAGAGAGGAAGCCTAACTTACCATCAAAAGATCCACACAAGAATAAAATCTTTACAGCATGGGAAAAGCTTGATGCAGAGGGGACACCTTAACTCCCAGCAACAAACTCACACAGGAGAGAATAAATCTAAATGGCTGCAGTGTAGGAAAAGCTTCCACTGGACTGGAAAACTTACCATCCATCGAAGAATTCATACTGGGGGGAAACTTTACTCGTGCATGGAGTGCGGGAAAAGCTTCAGTCAGAGTAACAGTCTTATTTCCCATCAAAGAACTCACACAGGGGAGAAACCATACACGTGCATGGAGTGCGGGAAAAGCTTCAGTCACAATAACAGTCTTATTTCCCATCGAAGAATTCACACAGGGGAGAAACCATTTCAATGCCTGGAATGTGGGGAAGGCTTCAGTTGGCATAGCAGTCTTAGTTTCCATCAAAGTATTCACACGGGGGAGAAACCGTATCAATGCCTGGAGTGTGGGAAAAGCTTCCGTTCGCGTGGACATCTTACTGCACATCAAAGAATTCACACAGGGGAAAAACCATATAAATGCCTGGACTGTGGGAAATGCTTCCGTGAGAGTGGAAAACTTACTACTCATCAAAGAATTCATACAGGGGAGAAACCTTATCAATGCCTGGATTGTGGGAAAAACTTCTGTTCGAATAATGGTCTTACTTACCATCAAAGGATTCACACAGGGGAGAAACCATATCATTGCCTGGATTGTGGGAAAAGCTTCTGTTCGAATAATGGTCTTACTTACCATCAAAGGATTCACACAGGGGAGAAACCATATACATGCCTGGAGTGTGGGGAAAGTTTCATTCAGAGGAGAAGCCTTACTACCCATCAAAGAATTCACACAGGGGGGAAACCATATAAATGCCTGCAGTGTGGGAAGAGCTTCAGTAAAAGAGGAGATCTCACTTTGCATCAAAGAATTCACACAGGGGGGAAACCATTTAAATGCCTGGAGTGTGGGAAAACCTTCAGTCGGAATAACAGTCTTACTGTCCATCGAAGAATTCACACAGGGGAGAAACCATATAAATGCCTGGAGTGTGGGAAAAGCTTCAGTTTGAGTAACAGTCTTACTTCCCATCAAAGAATTCACACTGTGGAGAAACCATATCATTGCCAGGAGTGCGGGAAAAGCTTCAGACATAAACTCAGTCTTACTTTCCATCAAAGGATTCACACAGGAGAGAAACCATATCAATGCCTGGAGTGTGGGAAAAGCTTCAGTCGGAATAACAGTCTTACTGTCCATCAAAGAATTCACACAGGGGAGAAACCATATAAATGCCTGGAGTGTGGGAAAAGCTTCAGTCGGAATAACAGTCTTATTGTCCATCAAAGAATTCACACAGGGGAGAAACCATATAAATGCCTGGAGTGTGGCAAAAGCTTCAGTTTCAGTAACAGTCTTACTTCCCATCAAAGAATTCACACAAGGGAGAAACCATATCAATGCCTTGAATGTGGGAAAAGCTTCAGTCACAGGGGAAACCTTGCTACCCATCAAAAAATGCACATAGGGGATAATCAATATCAAAGCTTGGAGAGTGGGGAAAATTTCATTCAGCATAACCATCTTATTTCCCATCAAATAATTCGTAGGGAGGAGAAACGGTATACATGCTTGGATTGTGGAAAGAGCTTTAAACAGAATGGCAGTCTTATTTACCATCAAAGGAGTCACACAGGGGAAAAACCATATAAATGCCTGGAGTGTGGGAAAAGTTTCAGTCGGAATGACACTCTTACTTACCATCAAAGAATTCACACAGGGGAGAAACCATTTCAATGCCTGGAATGTGGGGAAGGCTTCAGTTGGCATAGCAGTCTTAGTTTCCATCAAAGAATTCACACAGGGGAGAAACCGTATCAATGCCTGGAGTGTGGGAAAAGCTTCCGTTCGCGTGGACATCTTACTGCACATCAAAGAATTCACACAGGGGAGAAACCATATAAATGCCTGGAGTGTGGGAAATGTTTCACTCAGAGGACAGCCCTTACTTCCCATCAAAGAATTCACATGGGAGAAACCATATAAATGCCTGGAGTGCGGGAAAAGTTTCAGACATAATCACAGTCTTACTTCGCATGAAAGAATTCACACCGGAGAAACCATATAAATGCCTGGAGTATGGGGAAAGCTTTAATCCGAGGGGAAGCTTTACTATCTATCAAATAATTCACGTAGGGTGAAGCGCCTATATGCTCGCCAGATTTAATGCCCTCACTTCCACCTTGTTCTATGGAAGATTAAATAAGGTCTCATATATGGACATGGCCTTCCCTTGCGGGGAGGGCGTAATAGAATCAGTTCCTCATGTCCTGCTTCACTGTTCATGTTACTGTAGGGGCCGTTCTCAACTCATTGACCCGCTATTTGTGGACAGGGGATGGTTACCCGCTAAAATTAAGGTGTCTATTCTTATGACCACCCAGGACCCCACAAAAATCGAAGCGGTGGCAAGATTTCTACAGTTTGCAATACAAGAACGTGAGCGCTTGTGCTCCAAATAAGGCTGACCTAGTATTCCTAAATTGTCTAAAGCACTTAAATTGATTTTACTGTAAAAACTATGGAGATCCTTGTATTGTATGGGTTTTTTATGTAACTGTTTCTGTACTTTTATCTCATGCCAATACAGGCTTTGTTGTTGTTATTGTTGTAATTCACGTAGGGGAGTAACCATATAAATGCTCAGATTGTGGAAGAAACATAGTGTTTGTGTTAAGTGCCGTCAAATCGCTTCCGACTCATGGCGACCCTATGAATGAAAGTCCTCCAAAATGTCCTATCTTTGACAGCCTCGCTCAGATCTTGCAAATTGAAGGCTGTGGCTTCCTTTATTGAGTCAATCCATCCCTTGTTGGGTCTTCCTCTTTTCCTGCTGCCCTCAACCTTTTCTAGCATTAGAAAACTTACTACCCATTAAAGAATTCACACAGTCTAGGAACCATATAAATTCTTGGCGTGTCGGAAAAGTTTCAGACATAATCAGTGTTCCCATCAAATAATTTATGGGAGAAACCATATAAATGCCTGGATTCCCAAACAAACACTTTATTACAGCCTTGCCAGAAAAATACATATGGTTAGTTCAACGGGCAAATATACTCATGTACATACTATGTGCTGTTACAACATAAATCCTTCTTTCTGGGAACTCAGTCCTAAATAGTCTGAATATATAATTACATAATCGATGGATGCCCTTTCGAGGTTAATCCTTACACTCCTTAGGAATACTCTTAGATTGATTAATTTTAATCGCTATTGCACAGAACCTGGCAGTGGAGGATGTAACCTGCTTGTTTTTCCCCAATAACATCTGCAATAAATCCGCTTGCGGTACCCCTGTGACCCCTTTTATTAGGGGAAAAATGAGCTGGACACGAGCCTCATTATACCAGGGGCAACCAAATAAAACATGTGCCACTGATTCCAGCTCCCCTGACCCACAGGGGCAGAGTCTCTCTAATATTGGTGTCTACTTAAAATGGCCCTCCAACATAGCCGAAGGGAGAGCCTGGACACGTGCTAAAGTAAATGCTTTCCTATGGCTTCCTTCTTCCAACTGAAACAGATAGGATGCTGGGGCTATCACCCTCAGTGAAGAAAGCTTATGAATAAACTGACTTACAGCTAGTAGCCTGGTGACACCCACCAGTCACAGAGTGGTTCCTGTGACAGTCCTTTGAGTGGCAGAAAGGGTCACAGCCAGTCCCCTCCCGCCCATACTGCCACAACCTTGCCCCCCTCTCTTAGTGGGAGGAAAGACCCAGCAACTGCGTAACCATAATAAGACTGATGTGAGCAACACTCTAGTGTCCCCCACAGATGAGTTACAGAGGATTGTCACTGTCCACATCGGGTATTGGATTCCCTGAGAATTACACCTGATTCCAGACCAGACAGACCAGTTCTCTTGGAACAAATGGCAGCTTCAGAGGCCAGACCCTAGGGCTTCACATCTACTGCATCTCTCCACAGTCTGCCCTCTCCAAGCTCCATTCCATTTATTAATTATATAATTATGCTTTAATATGGTGCGTTGCCAAGATGGAAACAATGAACAACACTTTGTACAGGAAAATTAATTTACTTTAAGTAGTCTAAAGTAGTTACATCCTGACCTGGATACCCTAGGCTAGCTGAGCAAGGGGGGCCACTCTGGAAGTCTAGGATCACTGCGCAGAGTCGCTCAATGGCAAACCACCTCTGAATGTCTCTTCCCTTGAAACCCTTACTGGGTTGCCATAAGTCAGCTGTGACTTGATGGCACTTTTCACCACCACCAAAGTAGTCTACAGAAGAAAAGCATATCTACAGAAGAGTCAGTGCAAGAGAATAATATACTTACATCTCTTCAGTTGTCGGAACCCTGAAAAATGACAGAGGATGGGGCCTCTCTCTGATCAAAATGCAGAGCTCTTCACTGTATCAGCCTGGACTGAGGTTCCAATCCCTGAGCTGTTCCCTCAGCTTGTATACATTTTAACTACAGCTATTTGTCATACTGACCTTCGTAAAATTGCAACATTTCAGACTCAGTGGAAGGGATAAGCCTGCAGTATAGATAGGTATCCTGTCCACCCTTCTACATTCCCCTGGGAGGGAGACATGGCTTAACATAGAAAAGTAATGCAATATGCCAGGATAAAAAGATAATGGAGAACAAGACTGTTGAGTCCTGGCTGGATAAATCCTTGTGGGGGGGGGGGGATGGAGAAAAATGCTGCACACCACCCTAACTCCTCGAGATGACAGTCCTCTTCCTTGAAGGCAACCACATATCATCTGATGTTCTTTAGACATTGTGAATTTTTAAAAACCCTGCTAGCAGTGAAACAAAGAACCACATTATACAAAACCCTAATATACAAATATGCACCATATACAAAAACGGCAGTGTTCAAAGACCTCCTGCAGTCAGTAATTGCAGCCAGCAGACCACAACGTGTCAGATGGAAACCGGAGATCCATAAGGATGTATCCCATGTCTCCTAAATCTCAAGCAGGGGTAGTCCTAAAAGGCTGTGTAAAGGGTGTGAATGAAGCCAGTGATGTGATCCATCAGTGAAGGACGACAAATGTCCCGGACCAAGTTGTTTCATGCACAAGCACTTCTTCAGCTAAAGATATACAACATTCAAACCAACGGTGTAAACACATGTTATACAAGCTATGTGAACAAAAGACCCATGGAAGAGTTTAAGAAAAACTGAAAATTGTATAATGAGTATATGTCTTAAACTGTTTTTTAAACTTGTAAGAGAAGTTGCTGAGTAATATAATTAATCTTATCAATATATATGGTAATTGATGAATAGAATCTAGGGAATTCAATTAATTTCTCTTTTTTAACAAGAATATATGGTATTCAAGATGAATTAACAATATTTAAGTTGATTATAATAGTATGCATTATCTACAATACAAAAAGAATGTTTGAATAGACTAATAAGCAATTCACTCATTACAATAATAAAATGAGGTTAATTTTTTATTAATTGAAAGTAAAAGGAAGATAGAAGGTAGTAAAATGGTATTTGTTCATCCAGAATAGTTTTGTTATATGTTAGAATAGGGAAGTTTAATGTTATGTACTGTATTGTAACATTTGACATGTTTGTACGGTTTTGTTTTGTGTTGTAAATGGAAAATAAAAACATTTAATGAAAAAAAATATTTAGGAATGTATAAACATACATCTAGGAAGTGTAGTTACAGTAATTTTTTCTATTTAAAAAAATCAAATGTAGCTGTTAAATTAAGCAATTGTATATTACCCAAACCAACTCATAGAATTTCCTTATGATATATATACCAAGACCAGGCTGGTATTACATTCAGAGTGTGCTCTTCCTTATCAACCCAAAAGAGATAGTGCTAAAAGGTGATCACAACCTTCCTTAAATAGAGCATGTCTGATGTAATCTGCCATGACTTTTCCTAATTAGGAGAGGGGCTAGAGAGAGAGAGAAAAAATGGGTGGCAAAGTGAGAAAAAGGTTACTATGCCCTTTAGCTGGAAAAGTTTAAAAAAAACAAAAAACAGCAATGTACCCATGAAATGCCGAGTTAATACCAAAAACCAAAAATAATTGCAGACAAAGCTGATCAGTTTCCCAATTCAAACCCTTTGGTGCAAGAGTACCCAGAGTTTAGATCCAAAACCTTTCCCTCCTCTTTAAAAGTCTCTGTTGTTGAGAAGATGCAGCTGGTACTTGTTTTGCAATTTAGAAGCGAAGATCTTTAGTCGTATGAGCGCAGGTGGTGAAATGATGAACTAATAGTGATGTCATCTTCTGAGTTCTAATACAGCTCTTGTTCTCACAAATCCTCATCTTAACTGGTCTGGGAGACATGCCTACATACATCACATTGCAGAACATTGTACTACTTATGTCACGGGAGTTACAATTGACAAAAGAATTAATATTTAAAAAATCCTGTCTCTAGTTAGATTCTGAAAAGTCTTACTTTCATCACAGTAAGTACAAACAGAACAATGTCCACATGGGAAGTTCCCTTTTGGCAACTCCCTCCCAACAATAGTTGTTATGCTAGTTGTAGGGTCTTTTAATTTGCTACTGACCAGTATATCCTTAAGGTTTCTGGATCGTTTGAAAGTAAAGAGAGGGGGAGCGCTACACCTTGGGATGCCTGATGAAAGGTGCCAGTATTTTTATATTATACTCTTAACTCTGGTGTAGATACTGTTCTGTTAAAGTGATAACCGTCCTTTCATTTTTTTGTTTTTTGCCTTGGGTCTTAACAAAAATAATCTTGGGGTGATGGAGGCTCTGTGCAAAGCTTGTTTCAAAATTTTGGATGAATGATCCCCTCTCTGAAAATTGATTGATCAAAACCTGGGCTTTACAAAAGTCTAAGGACTGATGGCAATTTTTTCTAAGTCTTAGAAGCTGAGAGTAGAATATATTTTCCTTTAAGTGATAAGGGTGAAAACTTTCACATGCCAGATAAAAATTGGCCTAGGTTGGTTTTCTATAAACATCTGTGTATATTATTGTACCAACCTTTTTAACCTCAACATCTAAAAAGTTTAATTGGGTTCTGTTAATGTCATTTCAAATTTTATTGTTTCATGGACTGTATTAATATATTCCCCAGTGCTGGAGAGTAGTTCTGTACTGCCTTGCCAAATCATAAAGATATCATGTAAGTATATTTTTTACAATGTAATATTTTCAGTAAACAAATTGCCTTCCTGAAAAATGTAGTTGTTTTTGAATCTCTCCATAAAGAAATTGGCTAACTCTGGTGCAAACTTACAGCCCATCACTGTGCCCGAGACTTGGGGGGAAAAAGCGCATTCTGAAATTGAATTCCCCTCCCCTGAGACATATTTCCAATATCTGGCAGAGAAAAGAAGTGGGAGGATGTGTATTCTATTATCTCCAATCAAAAACCTCTCTTAAAACATTCAAAGCCTCATTTTGTGGGATATTTGTGTACAGAGAGAGAACATCTAGTGTCACAAATAACACTTTCTCAGTTTGCAATTTCATGTTGTTAATATGATTTTAAAAACCCATTGTATCTCTCAAGTACGATCGAATATTGGGAATTAATGATTTTTTAAAAATTAACATAATCAGCCACAGGTTCTAAAATGGAACCACAACCTGACACTATTGGTCTCCCTGGAACTGGGAATATGTGTGTGTTAAGTGCCGTTAAGTCGCTTCAAACTCATGGCGACCCTATGAATGAAAGTCCTCCAAAATGTCCTATCTTTGACAGCCTTGCTCAGATTTTGCAAATTGAGGGCTGTGGCTTCCTTTCTTGAGTCAATCCATCTCTTGTTGGGTCATCCTCTTTTCCTGCTGCCCTCCACTTTTCCTAGCATGACTTTGATAGCCTCAGTTTAGTCATTTGAGCTTCTAGGGTCAATTCAGGCTTTATTTGATCTATAACCCACTGATTTGTTTTTTTGGCCGTCCACAGTATCGCTAACACTCTCCTCCAACATCACATTTCAAAGGAATCTATTTTCTTCCTATCAGCTTTCTTCACTGTCCAGCTTTCACACCCAGACATAGTAACAGGGAATACAATGGCATGAATTAATCTAGACTTGGTGGCCAGTGATACATCCTTACACCTCAAAATCTTTTCTAGCTCTTTCATGGCTGCCCTTCCCAGTCTCAATCTCCTTCTGATTTCTTGGCTGCAGTCTCCTTTTTGGTTGATGGTGGAGCCAAGGAATAGAAAGTCTTGAACAATTTCAATTTCCTCATTGTCAACCTTAAAGTTGGGTAATTCTCCTGTAGTCATTTTTTTGTTTTCTTGATGTTCAGCTGTAGTGCTGCTTTGGCACTGTCTCTTTTAATTTTCAGCAGTAGTCGTTTGAAATCTTCACTATTTTCTGCCAATAATGTAGTGTCATCGGCATATCTCAAATTATTAATGTTCCTCCCTCCAATTTTCACTCCACCTTCCTCTAAATCTCATCCATCTTTCCTAATGATGTGTTCTGCATATAGATAGAAGAGATAGGGAGATAAAATCCATCCTTGTCTGACACCTTTGCCAACTGGAAACCATTCCGTTTCTCCATATTCTGTTCTAACTGTGGCCTCCTGTCCAGAGTACAGGTTGCGCATCAAAACGATCAGATGTAGTGGCACACCCATTTCCTTTAAAACCAGCCATAGCTTTTCATGATCCACACAGTCAAAAGCTTTGCTGTAATCTATGAAACACAAGCTGATTTTCTTCTGAAATTATCTCGTATGCTCCAGTAACCAGCGTATATTTGCAATATGATCTCTAGTGCCTCTTCCTTTTCTGAACCCAGCTTGAACATCAGGCATTTCTCATTCCATGTATGGTAACAGCCTTTGCTGTAAGATTTTGAGCATCACTTTACTTGTGTGATAAATTCATGCAATGGTCTGATAGTTGCTGCAATCTTTGATGTCTCCTTTCTTGGGAACTGGAATGTAAATGGATCGTTTCCAGTCTGTGGGCCATTGTTTTATTTTCCATATCTGTTGGCATAATCTTGTCAAGATTTTGATGGATTCCGTTTCTGTGGCTTGGAACAGCTCTATTGATATCCCATCTGCTCCTGGTGATTTGTTTCTCCCGATTGCTCTCAGTGCAGCTTTCACTTCACTTTCTAAAACTGTAGGTTCTTCTTCAAAAGATTCTTATTGGAAAGAATCTGTTATCCTTTAATCTCTTCTGTATAGTTTTTCAGTGTATTGTTCCCACCTTTTCTTTATTTTGTCCTTTTCAGTTAATGCCTAACCATGCTTTAAATTTCCCTTTGATTTCTTGGATCTTGTGAAACAGATCTCTTGTTCTTCCTTTTTTGTTGTTCTATTTCTTTACACTAGTTATTATAATAGGTCTCTTTGTCACTACGTGCGAGTCGCTGGAAAGTTGCACTTTTGATTCTGTTTCTGTCACCTTCTATTTTTGCTTCTCGTCTATCTGGGAATATGCCTTTGTAAATTTTTGCCAGTAGGTACAACTGAGGTTCTCTATCCTCTCTTTGTAAGAGGAAGTTATAAGTGGATTTATCTATGTAGTTTTCTATGAGGCCCCCTTCTAAGAGATCAGCAGTGTCTTTCTTTATCCTCTTAGAAGGGTTTTCTGCACATTTGCATAATGAACTTTATTATACAGTTGCCTCTGGGCCTCTTTCACATAGCCCACCCTATCCCACACTATTACAGCCCCTAAGTTATCTGCTGGTTTCCCAATAGGGAGACAGACAACACTTCAATCTAAAACAAATTGAATTATAAATTGAAATGATGAATTATTAGCAGTTTTCAAGATTCATTCTAGTCCACCTAGTGAAGTTACTCGTACTCTTAGAGAATTCTAATGCTTATGCATTTAAGTTTTAGAAATTTTCAGAGACCTGATTTTTATCGCATGCATTTTATTCTGTACTTGTAGGATTATTTTGCACCTGTTTATCACATTCTTGACTAATAAAAAGAGCATGCTGTATTTTAAATAAAATCTTCACCTCTTAAGACGTTCTCTGTTCGTTCTACTAACAGAAGCTACACCACACTGGCTTTCATAGGGTGGCAGCAAAGCAGCCAGGCCTAGTAGAGTCATGCAAGGCAGGTGGCATCAAGTCACCCAAAGGTTGCTGCCAGGTCTAGGGTTGCCAACCTCCAGGTGGGATTTGGGGAGTCCTTGGAACATCACCTGAACTCCAGGTGACAGAGATCCATCCCCCTGGAGAGAATAGCTACTTTGGAGGGTGGACCCTGTGGCATTAGAGAGCTGGGTCAGAGATGTGGCATTAGAGAGCTGGGTCAGAGCTGAGGCAGCTGTGGTGTGAGGCAGAACTACTATACTAGAGACTTGTTGCTGAGTGAAGAGGGCTTGTGTGACTGAGGTTAATTGCTGGCCCCGCCCTCTGCTGTTGAGGGGTGGGGCTGAGCGCCTTTGATTAACAAGGCTGTTCTCACCAGAGGCATGAGCCTTTGGCACGAGCCAAAGGGCGAGAGCTAAAGGGCTCTTAGCCTGAGGTTTGAGCCTGGAGACCATATAAGTAGTTAAGAGCTCTTTACAGTTTGTTACCCCTTTTTCCTTCAGTAGACAGTGTTTAGGTCTGTTAGTTTTAGGTTAGATCAACACACCAAGGTCTTTCTAGAGTGAAGAATTTACTATGAGGGTGATGAAGGATGCTCCTGCACCATTCCCGGTCACCTGCAGGAAGTTTGCCATGTTTGTTTTCCTCCCTGAGGACAAGATGGACTTCACCTGTCATAAGTGTAAGTTGATAGGGCTCTTAGAGGACAACGTTCGGAGCCTGGAGGAAAGGATTGCTACTCTCCACTACATCAAAGAAGGGGAGGATTTTATTTAAAGCAGCCTCGAGGCCCTGTATAGTGAAGGGGAGATGATTCAAAGGGACAACAGTGTGGTTGCCTGCTCTAATGAGACTCCTCCGATTAGAACTCAGGAATCGATTCCAGGCCCTTATGGTGGTAGAAGAGCCAGGAACACTGCCAGTAGAAGAAACACAAACACAAGGAAGACAGATGGAGGACGTTAGGGGGACATGAAGAGATGGCACTGGAAGGAAAAGGAAAGTGTTGGTCGTAGGTGACTCCCTGCTGAGGCCTGACCCCATGACCCGAGAGGTGTGTTGCTTGCCAGGGACAAAAATTACAGTTATTGTAGAGCAGATACCAAAACAGTGAAGAAGAGAAAGATTTATTTCTCTGTTCTGGGATCTTTTTAGAAAAGCAATATTTGTTTGAATATGTGATAAAGCCTTTTTTTTTCTCCTTACAGAATCCCAGGCAGAGTTAAACAGTGAAATTTAGTTTAGAAACTATGGTTATTGAATCTGTTCGGATCAGTAGCCTTGTGGAGAAATAAACTCAGTTTTTCACAGAACAGTTAAATAAAACTCAGATTTACTTGCTTAGTTACTTTCATACGGTTAAGTTGACCTTACATAAAACAGTTTCATTGAAGGTAACAACTGACTTAATTACCCGTTCTTAGTATAATAAGACAGCCGACAGACAGCCTGAGAGAGAGTTAAACAAACCGACGTAACAGCAAAACTGCAGTGTTCCAACTGTCAACAACCCCTCCCAGAATGCTTTGCTCTCTCTCTCTCACTCCAGTAGATTCAAGAGTCAGGCTGTAACACCCCAACAAACGGGTCAAACCTAAAGATCGTTCCCCATTTGTGATGGTCCATGTGGGAACCAACGATACAGAGGTGAACACCACTGAAAACATTAAAGCTGACTATGAAGCTCTCGGGAGGAAGCTGAAGGGAAGGTGGTGTCCTCTTCGATCCTTTCTGTCAGAGGAAGGGGAATGTGACGGGCACAAAAGATAATGGAGGTGAACCACTGGCTGCTGCGTTGTTGGTGCTGGCAGGAGCTATTTGGATTCTGGGATCATGACCTAGCCACTCTTCACACTGTCCACTCTTTTTTTTCCTGAGCCAGACCTGAGCTGTGAGACCTCTCTACCTGAGGCAGAGCCCAGCTGCCCTTCTGTGTCCCCCCTCCATCATCCCAAACCCCCCTCCCTTCTGAACAGGTGATTAGATGCTGGAACAGCCTTCCTCTCGGTGGCTGCTCCTCTCTTCAGAGGCAGGTCTGTCTTAGGCTGTTACCGCACTTGTATTCCCAGCGATGTATGAAGAGTTCGAAAACGTTATAAAAAAATACTGTAAGCTTTTGGGAAAAAATTATCATTAATTGATAATTGATATGATTAATATGAGAGTAAAAAGAAAACCTGCATTTTGTTTATTGGGAATTCCACAAGAAAATATGGGCAGCATCGATAGGGCCATTTGTCAATACAGTTTTGCTGCTGCAAGAATTGTAATAGCTAAAGTTTGGAAGCAAGTGAATAAACCTTCAATTCGTGACTGGAGAGAGAAGCTATGGGTGTATATGAGGATGGCCAAATTAACAGAATTACGACATGGAAAAGATATGGAAGAATTCAAAAAAACTTGGGCAAAGGCCGTCACATATTGGGATAAACTGGCAAAAATGGATTTTACTAATTTAGTTAGTGAGTTATAGAAACAAGTTATATTACTTTCCTATTTTACTGTTAATGATGTAATTTTTAAAACTGTTTAGATACTTCTTCAGAAGTCTGGTGATGGGTCACTTTTTAAGGTGGGTGGAGGGTCAAAAGGGTATTTTTGTTCTTTGAACTTTATAACTTTGCAACTATGAATGTATTAATTAGAGCATATAACTGATACTCTTGTATTTTCTTTTTATTTTCTTTTTATTGTATTTGTTTTGTTTTATGTTAAAAAAATTAAAAAAATACTGTTCGCACTTTATTTGGCCCCTTTAGCTGTGAAGACGTCTTCCAACCATTTATAAGCCGTGGTATCCAAAAACCCTTTTAAAGCGATGATTTTTACAATATTTTCAAACTCTTAATACATTGTTGGGAATACAAAGTGCAGTAACCCCCATAGTCACCCCTACGTGATGCATGCTGAACAGTTTCTGCATACATCATATCAAGATTGGGACTGTCTACCAACCTTCCTAAACAAAGTGGAATATCCGGAATTAAACACAAACAAACCCTGATCTAATTTAATCTAAAAGGTTACTCAGAGGGGAGGTGCCCTACCAGGGAGGAAAGGGATGACCGCAGGGGCTTGTGTGTGGATAAACCAGACAGAATATTACAACATCCACTTTGTTAACACATGCAGAACATGTAGCTTTCCAACCTTCAGTTAGCTGGAAATGAAGTATTATCAATCCCTTCCAACTGGTACCTGATTTTAAAAAGTGACAGTCTGTATGTAATTGCCTTCACATCATGTTTAGTTTATCTGTTAGTTAATAACGAACTAGCCAACAGGTTTTCTTTTAACTAACTAACCATTAGATGGTGTCATTGGGGGGCGGAGGGCGGCTGTTTTAGTACACCGAAGTCTAATATATTGTTTTAAAATACAGTTCTCAATCAGAGCTCAAACTACACACATATATACTTTATTATTCTTATGGTCCAATATTAGGGTCCAACTTGCAAGGCATGCACAAGGGTGACAGGTCATTACATTGCATGGGCTAGGAGAAGAGGGTTGGCCTGTGCAGGCTGCTCACACAGCTGCCACGCGAATTATGTAGCATGCTGGGTACAGGGCTGCTATTCAGAAATAAAATCCTAAGGAGCAGTAGATTGCAAAAAGAGGAGCATTGGAAGGGCGTTTCTGCGCTGAGATCCCTTGAAAGGCTGAAATGCTCTCCTCTAAGGGTTAAATTGAGAGAGCCAGGCACGGTCCTAGAAAGGCAAATGGGGAGAGGGTTTTTCCCCCCCTGCCCTGTCCTGGCTGCAGACGCCTCTGATTCCCCCGGGCTTCTGCTTGAATGGCTGGGAGGGAACCTGGTGAGCAAAAGGGGTCTGGGGCGGAGGAAGGGGAAATAGGGGCCGGGGGCTGCAATGCAAGACCCGAAGCAGAGAGAAAGGAGGGGAGGCGGAGCAGGGGGGTGACAAAGAGCTCCCCTCCCCTCCCTGCCCCAGGAGGAGCCTCGTGGCCCCTTTGTTCAGCGCTAGATCCGAACCCAGCACCTTTGGAGGCTGGACGGGGCTGCAGGCTGCAGAGGCAGGTCGACGAAGGAGAGGCAGAGGGAGGAGGGAGGGAAGCGGTGGGCTGTGGACGGGGAGATTTGGAGTGTGTGTGTGTGGGGGGGAGAATTGGACAGATCTGGGGGTGCTGAAGGAAGGCTGAAGGGGCTGAGAAGAAGAGGGGTGTTGGGTGGGAGACACGGACTGTGTCTCTTCTTGACCCTTGGTTGAGTCACACAAACAGAACCTAAGGCGCAGTAAACTCCCCAATGCTCCATGATGGTGGACATGTAAAAAAGCAAAGAAATTTTGGATACAGATACACCAAGAAACGCAAAAAATTCTAAACATAGAATTCCCCCTGCACCCGAAAATCCTGTTGCTGGGATTAGAACCAGAAAACCTAGAGAGAGAAAATTAAGAGACCTATTTAGTTATATGGCAACGGCGGCAAGGGTTGTCTTCGCAACGATGTGGAAGCAAGAGGACATTCCAGAAATAGAGAAATGGCAACAAAACATGTCAGAATATGCAGCGATGGCCAAATTAACCACCATGTTGAGAGGAAGAATGATGAATGAATTCCCAAAGAACTGGATGGGTTATTTTGAATATGCAAATTTGAAGCTACAAAGTTAGACACTAGTGTGCTTTGATAGAGACTAGGTGCAGTTACCTTGGAACGAAGGACAGTAAAAGCTGAAATCGTTAAGAAATTAAATAATAAGAAACTAAAAAATATTGAAGAAATCAAAGTTTATAGCAGAAAGGATAGATATTATTATTTTCAACATGAATCTAGAAACACTAAATAATAATATACAATATGTATTGTGATTGTAAAAAATGTTAAATACTAACCCTGGAAACAGCCCAATTTTTATGGGAATGTATGCAGTATATGTTGTGTTATGTTGTGTTAAAAACTAATAAAATGTTTGTTTTATTAAGAACCTAAGGCGCAGAAAGGGGGATATCCAGAGCAAACCTTACTCCTCCTAAATATCAGCACTGTGCTATTTTGTCTTTGGGGAAATGGAAGCAGGCGTGTCAGGCCTTTTCCATGCAGGTGATACGCTCCAGGTGTGATGCCTCTGGGAAACAGGATTTTTTCCTGCTTCCCCACACCGTTATGGAGCATTTGGGAGTTTACTTCATCTTAATCTCTGCTGTTTTGCTGAGAAAAGGAACACTAAGAGAGGATAAAGTGATTGCTGAGAAACTAAATGCATTCTCTCATTTCTCTTCACTGTTGAAGATATAGGGCAGATACCTTTTCCTGAACAGATGTTTTGGGGAGGGGAGAATGAGGAACTGGGGCAAATAGTGGTAACAAGGCAGGAAGTTCTAGAACGTCTAGACAGACTGCAAACTAAGAAGAAGAAGAGTTGGTTTTTATATGCCGACTTTCTCCACCACTTCAGGGAGACTCCTGGTTTCCCACCCTCATTCTTTCTCTTCATCCAAGGCAGCAGAGAAAAGACACCCTTGATGCTGTCTCCTCCTCCTCCTTCTCTTGTGCGTGATGAAAGGAAAAGAAGCACCATGCAGCAAGCTCAGGTAAGGGTGGGGGATCACTGGGGACACGTGCATTGGAGGGCAGGGATGCCTCCTTCTTAGTTGCAAGACTCAAGAGGATCAGGATTGTGGCCCTGTGTTCTGGCACTGCACGATGTCAAGTGTGCCTACTGGGGAGGCAGGAAAGTGGTCGTTTCCCCCCCCCCCCATCTAGGATGTTGTGTGTAGAGAAGCCCAGGCAGAAGAAGAAGAGTTGGTTTTTATATGCCGACTTTTTCTACCACTGAAGGGAGACTCAAACTGGCTTACAATCACCTTCCCCTTCCCCTCCCCACAACAGGCACCCTGTGAGGTAGCTGAGGCTGAGAGAGCTCCAACAGAGCTGTAACTTGCCCAAGGTCACCCAACTAGCTTTGTGTGTAAGAGTGGGGAAACAAATCACCAGATTTGTTCACCAGATTAGCCTCCGCTGCTCATGTGGAGAAGTGGTGAATCAAACCCAGTTCTCCAGCTCAGACTCCACCACTCCAAACTACCGTTCTTAACCACTACAACATGCAGAGCCTATGGAACAGTACTGGCCCATGAATATGGACATCTCTAGTTTCTTTCCCACAAGGCTGCTAGCCCCCCTGCCCATGAAGACAGCTCCTCCGGCTCCAAGAGGCCCGTATGGAGGGCTGGGAGTAGGGGGCCAACTGTTCCCCCAGGACTGTTCCCCCCTTCTCTTTTTGCTAGGGTTGCCAACCTCCATGTGGTACCTGGAGATCTCCGGCTATTACCGTTGATCTCCAATCGACCAAGATCAGTTCCCCTGGATAAAATGGCTGCTTTGGCGGGTGGACTCTATGGCATTGCACTTTGGAGGGTGGACTCTCTGGCATTATACCCTCCTGAGCTCCCTCTCCTCCCAAACCTCACCCTCCCTAGGCTCCACCCCAAAAATCTCCAGGTATTTCCCAAGTGGGAGTTGGCCACCCTACTTTGTGCTGCTGTTCCAGTATTAATTTACTGTCTCCGGTTTCTTGGCTTTTTCACCCATGGACCAGTTTCCCAGTGATGGGGTGTCCTTTAAAGAGGTGGCTGTGTATTTCACCAAGAAGGAGTGGACCCTGCTGCACCCAGCCCAAAGATTTCTCTACAAGGAAGTCATGCTGGAGAATTTTGGGAACGTGGCCTCTGTGGGTGAGAATCCTTTTCTCCTGGGCTGTCTTGGACTTCAAAAGTTGGACTTCAAAAGAGCAAATTTTAACAAACTTAAACTTATGCTAGGTAGAATCCCATGGTCAGAAAAACCTAAGGAGAAGGGAGTTCAAGAAGGGTGGGCATTTCTTAAAAATAAAATAGTGATGGAGCAATCCCAAACCATTCCTATGAGAAGGAAAAATGGGAGGAGCCTAAAGAGGCCAGGGTGGCTCCATAAACAGCTTTTAAAGAGTTGAGAAATAAAATAGACTCATTTAGGAAGTGGAAGGAGGGCCTTATAACCAAAGAGGAATATAAACAAATAACTAGTGCTTGTAGGGAGAGTGTTAGGAAAGCTAAAGCTCAGTATGAACTTAGGCTAGCAAGAGATGCTAAACACAACAAAAAAGGGTTCTTTTCCTATGTACAGAGTAAGAGTAAGAACAGAGACAAGATAAGCCCATTGCGTGGATTGGAAAGTGAAATTGTAAAAGGAGATGAAGAGAGGGCAGAACTCCTCAATTCCTACTTTTCCTCAGTCTTTTCTCGCGAGGGAAGTGGTGCTCAACATGGCATAAACAGAACATGTGATGAGGGAAGGGATTTGCAGCCTAGAATTGGCATTGGGGTAGCACACAAACACCTAGTTTCTTTAAATGAAACAAAATCCTCTGGGCCAGATGAATTGCACCCAAGGGTACTCAAAGAACTTGCAGATTTCTTGAAACTTGCAGAACTTGTAATTTCGGAACCTCTGTCCATTATTTTTGAAAAGTCTTGGCAAACATATGAGGTGCCAGAAGATTAGAGGTGGGCAAATGTTTTCCTCACCTTCAAGAAGGGGAAAAAGGATCCTGGTAACTACCAACCTATCAGCTTGACTTCTATACCAGGAAAAGTGTTTGAACAAATCATCAGTCAGTCCTTGAGCATTTAGAAAGGATGGATCTGATCACTAAGGGCCAGCCCGGGTTTCTCAAGAATAAGTCATGTCAGACTAATCTTATCTCCTTTTTTGAGAAAGTTACTACCTTGCTGGATCAGGGGAATGCTGTAGACATAGTTTATCTAGATTTCAGTAAGGCTTTTGATAAGTTCCCCATAGTATTCTAGTTGACAAACTGGGAAAATGTGGTTTAGATCCTAGTATTGTTAGGTGGATCTGCAACTGGTTGACAGATCGTACCCAAAGAGTGCTAGTTAATGGATCCTCATCCACTTGGAGAGAAGTGACTAGTGGAGTTCCGTAGGGATCTGTGCTGGGCCCTGTGTTGCTCAACATCTTTATAAATGATTTGGATGAAGGAATAGAGGGGATGCTTATTAAATTTGCAGATGATACTAAATTGGGAGGGGTAGCAAATACGGTAGAAGTCAGAGCCAAGATGCAGGATGATCTTGACAGGCTGGAGAAGTGGGCTAGAACTAATAAAATGCACTTCAACAAAGACAAATGTAAAGTTCTGCATTTAGGTAGGAAAAATCAAATGCATAATTATAGGATGGGGGAGACTTGTTTGAGCAGTAGTATGTGTGAAAAGGATCTTGGGGTCTTAATAGACCAAACACTAAACATGAGTCAGCAGTGTGATGCGGTAGCTAAAAAGGCAAATGCAGTCTTGGGCTGCATCAACAGAAGTATAGTGTCCAGATGACGCAAAGTGATGGTATCGCTTTACTCCGCTAAGGTTATACCTCAGCTAGAGTACTGTGTTCAGTTTTGGGCACCGCAATTTAAGAAAGATGTAGACAAGATGGAACATGTCCAGAGGAGGGCAACAAAGATGGTGAGGGGTCTGAAGACCAAGTCCTATGAAGAAAGGTTGAAGGAGCTGGGTATGTTTAGCCTGAAGACGAGAAGACAGAGGGGATATGATAATCATGTTCAAGTACTTGAGGGGCTGTCATATAGAGGTTGTTTTCTGTTGCCCAAGAAGGCCGGACCAGGACCAACAGGTTGAAATTAAATCAAAAGAGTTTCCGTCTAGACATTAGGAAGAATTTTCTAACAGTTAGAGCGGTTCCTCAGTGGAACAGGCTTCCTCTGGAGGTGGTAAGCGCTCCTTCCCTGGAGGTTTTTAAGAAGAGGTTAGATAGCCATCTGTCAGCAATGCTGATTCTGTGACCTTAGGCAGATGATGAAAGGGAGGGCATCTTGGCCATCTTCTGGTCACTAGGGGTGTGTGGGGAGGGAGGTAGTTGTGAATGTCCTGCATTGTGCAGGGGTTGGACTTGATGACCCTGGTGGTCCCTTCCAACTATGATTCTATGATTAGTTGTCCATTGTATGTTTTGGAAGGACAGTCGACCACACTGGGAACTGCTGAATATATATGCTTACGGAAGAATTATAATTTTGTATTTTTGTTTTGATAAAAAGGACCTGAGATGGCTAAACCTGACCTCATATCCTGGCTGGAAGAGGAGGAAGAGCCGTTTCTCCTGAGCTCTGAAGAAGAGGAGTTGGCAGGTAGTTGTTCAGACCTGTTGTGGGACTGCTTGTTGTCTGCCCTGTCTTCCAAGAGTGGGCAGATTTTCGTGGCCTTGTTTAGTCTCACAGTTGCTTCTCCTCAGAAGAGGTTGGATGAGATGAGATGGCGGAGCTGTGAGACGGCAGCTGCTGCGGCTCTCCGGTAATTTGGGCTTCTTTTATTTTAATTCCTTAATTCTTGCAAACTAGTATCTGTGTTCTCACTTAGAGATATAAAGAATGAGACAAGGTCAGTTGGAATTATTAGCTTCAGGCAGGGGGCCCATAATTGGAGTTGATAAGAAAAAGCAAAGAAAGTCCCAGGAAGCTAAGATAGAGGATAGTGAAAGCAATTACATAAAGCCAAGTCAAGCAAAAACAACAACAACAAACAAAAAAGCTGCTATCATTATTTGAAGAAAGAATAATGGGAAAACTCAGGGGAAAAGGCATGAAAAGACCTAACTTTAATTCCCCTCCATCCCCTTGTCTTTAAAGCCTCCAAACAGCTTCACATAGATGAGATGTTCTGCAATAACTTAGTGAGTGAGCCGGCCTCCGCGTCCACTAACAAGTTTGAGGTTCTGGGACAGACAGAGGAGCAGGATTTATCTTTGCCCCAGCCGCTATCAATGCCACAAGCTCAAGAAGCTTTGGCTGCAGGAGAGAGAGAGGAACTGGATTGCGAACAGATGTCCCCTTTAAGGATCAACAGCCAACAGTCATCGTTACTGGACAATGCAGGCAGTGTCTCTAGAGCAGAAATGCTCAGATTAGTGAGGGACTAAGGCCTTCTTATGGCTAAAATGACAATAGACATTTATGAACAAAATATTGTCGAAGGCTTTCACGGTCAGAGTTCATTGGTTCTTGTAGGTTATCCAGGCTGTGTAACCGTGGTCTTGGTATTTTCTTTCCTGACGTTTCACCAGCAGCTGTGGCAGGCATCTTCAGAGGAGTAACACTGAAGGACACTGAGACACTGTCCTTCAGTGTTACTCCTCTGAAGATGCCTGCCACAGCTGCTGGCGAAACATCAGGAAAGAAAATACCAAGACCACAGTTACACAGCCCAGATAACCTACAAGAACCAATTTATGAACAAATCAATAAGATCTTAAGTAAATTGGACGCTTTACAAGATTTAACGAGGAGTGCTGTTGGAAAGATGGTAACAGGGTTTCAAGAAACACCAACAGAACGCACTATCTGTCCACTCTAGTTTTTTTCCAAAGAAGACATATGGTGTAACAGATAATTTGAAAATGACTTCAACGAACCTGGGAGGCAATATGTGCTGGGGAAACAACAAAGTTGCTCTGGAGATCGCACAATCCCCAATAAACTATGGAAGATGGTCGAATAAGAGGAAAATTATACATTCTCTCAGTCAAATACTTCGAGTAAGGCCTCCTAATGTTGATTTAAAGCAAATAGAGAGACTACCTAATCTATTTAATAGTTGGAGGATGTTGTTGTCTTTCTCCCAACCCACAATCCCCCTTATGCTTTTGAGAATGAGGAACTTCCTCAATTCTTTTAAAATTCAACCTATCAGGGTATTTTCAGAAGAAGGCAAAAGACCATTACTTATAGAGAAGACATGCACACAATTCTCTAATGAAGCGGCCCAGGAGCGGGGAGAGCATGACAAGACACAAGAGAAGGCAAGTGCTTCAGAGGATAAGCAGAAGGATGCCCCACAGCATGATCTGATGGACTCTGGACAGAGCTATTAAATAGTTCCACCATGAACACTCCGCAGTCCAGTAGAACACCATCACCAGAGGAAAAGTCGTCCACCTGCCTAGTTACGCCAACTTCTACGCTTCCCTCTATTACAACAGCAAAGGAGGATATTCTTAACAAGTCATCAGGTGCAGAATGTAATATTATAGATGGGGGAGAGCTATTGAAGCCAGGGGACACAGTTGAGATTGAGATGGCAGAATTTGCCTCAGAATTGGTAAAAGTTCTGGGAGATCATATTGCCAACTTTCCAAAACTGTGCCTGAGCACACCTTAAAGCCCCTGCTTGACTATTGTTTGTATTTTATTATGTTGTTAAAGGCAATAGTTTTCTGACCGTAGACTTTATTCAAAAACTAGCTCCTTTGTAAAGAGGACATTTTCTAGTAGACCATCTTGAGATAAGATTGACTTCATATTAATTTGTATGTACTAATAGCATCTGGGAATTGTTGTGCAAATGTAACCCAGGACTCATAATTCCTGTTCCCCATGTTTTAAATGTCAGATACCAAAATATGTACAGGATGATGGTATCTTGGATTGGAGTGGATAATTTTTTCTACTATTTTTTTTACCACTCTATCAGTTAACTTTTGTTTTCCCACCCTTCACTCTTTGTTTCTACTTCCCCTTTCCTTTCTTTTTCCCTTTTTTTTGTCTTTCCCTCCTTTGTCCTTTTCCCTTATTCCTTGTTCCCTTTACTTGGTTTTATCTTTTGGAGAACCTGGGACTTTCTGGTTGATGTTGGTCTCCTGAGACTCACTTTAGCCAATCCTCACCATGGAGAACATTCTTGTTATTTTCTAAGGAGCAGTTAGGAAGATAGGGTGTCATCTTGTTAAAGTAAACTGAACAGCTGGTTTAAAATTGTACGCTTTAATTTTATATTTATTGTAATATATTGTAAGTTGTTAATGTAATAAATTTAAAAACACACACACACACAAAAAGAAGAGGTTGGATGAAATAGTGCTTTTGGATCTTTGTGAAAATCAGGGACTTCCTTCTACCAAGTCAGATTGTGTCCTCCAAGTATGGTCTACTCTGGGAGGCAGAGGCTTTCGGGGAAGGGTGTTTGCCAGCCCTTTTTCTCCCAAGTTCCCTTTGACTAGAGATGCCAGGCCTTGATCTTGGGATGGTGTCCCTGCAAAGGAAAGCCGTTGCTTTATGGTAGAGATGTGACCCAAAGCACCCCAGACAGCTCTCACATGAACACATTTCTTCAGTACACAGCTGTGTTGTAAGCCATTCTGGAGTATCTGTTATGCAATAGAATCAGCAGTAATTGCCAAAAAAGTTCTACTATAACAATTTTGTAAAATGAAATATTAGTGATATTATATTTTCATATCACATATATATATATATATACGCAACTTATAGTACATAGGCAACTTATAAGAACAGCAGATCCACGGAAGGACGTTTTGTGAGTATGAGTGCAGTATTGCAATGATGCAAAAACCAGCTATATTACTGCTACTCAGCGTATATAATTGTATGGTTCCAGTCTTCACTTATTGTAGTGAAGTATGATTCTTCTTTACAGAGATCCGGTTGTCACTCTGTTTCGACTAATAAGTCTTCTTCAGGGACCAACTCTAGCTGTTTAGTAACCTGCTTACGCGTTGGCCCAACCGAGTGACAACCGGATCTTTCCCAAACCTGTTTTGCTGTGCAGTTGATGATCCCAAGGACACAAGCCTACACTTTAGATTGCCCTTCCCCGTTCTTCCTTTTAACATTTCTATTCCAAATGAAACTCTTGTAATTAATGGCCTGTTTTTCTTCCCGACTGGGTATGCAGAAAAGGGTTGTTTTCCTTCCAAGCTCCTTTAGCTTATCAACCATAATTCCCTCTTCGGGGTCAGCAGGCAAGAGTCCAGCACTTGTCTAAATCTGAGCCTCAGGCCTGGTCCACATATCCAGGAGGAGGAGCTGGCAGAGGCCTGAGGTGGTGGAGCGGACGGCATGAATTTCAATAACTTTTCTGCTGCTTTTTCTGTATGTGGATTCAAGGTGGCTTCATTTGAAACTGGGAGTGGAGGGACACATTTTTCCTTCTATTAAAATCTCCCTGCTACAGATGAGTATCATGGCCAGCACAGGCTGAGAGGGCAGGAACTGCACACTAAAAAAAGTTTCTCACCCTTTCTCTTCCTCTCCCTCCCAGGCAACCGTGAAAAGACACCCTTGATGACTTTCCTGCCATCTCCTCCATATTCTGAAGGGAAAAGAGGCACCATGAAGGCAGCTGAGGTACACGGGAAGTGGAGGTCCACTGGGGAGGTGTGTGAAGGATGACAGTGAGGCTTCCTTCTCTGTTGCAAGGCTCAGAGGATTGGGCCCCTTGTCCTCGGTTCTGGCGCTGGAAGATCTGAGGCTTCCCTGGGGAGGCAAGAAAATGGTCACTCCCTGCCTAGGATGGCATGTGCAGAGAAGACCAAGCAGAGGCTGTGAAAGAATCCTGGACCATGAACATCCCACAGAAAACTATTTGGTCCTTTACCATATGGACATTTCTGGCTTCTCTGGCTCCAAAATGCCCCCCAAGGTGTGCTGCAGGGGGGGGTGACGACAAATGTCCCTGTGACAAATTATCTGAATCTGCAACGAATTCCGCTCTCAAAGAGGTCAACTGAGCCGCACAACCACCCATTTGGACTGTTCAAGGCAAACTGTCTGAGAGAGATTTATTTCATTGTGCTACTGCCCCCTTTTGTCCTAACTGAACCACCCCCATGCTTGGTTGGCTCAGTTTGAATTTATAGGAATGAACCCTTTTCCTCAAGGCCTGGTGCCTTGGGATGATAGTAGGTGCACATTTTACATATTTTTTCTGTGCCCCTCAGTTGTGTGCTTTAACAAATTGACTGTACAAGGAAGTCATGCTGGAGAATTTTGGGGATGAGGCTTTTAATGATAGGACATTTTGGAGGTCATTAATTCATAGGGTTGCCGTGAGTCGGAAGCGACTTGATGGCACTTCACACACATCACACATATATAGCTTTGTGCACCTGAGGCAAGTGTACCTGTGTTGTTTCAAAATGTGTTATTTCTATCTTTACACTAAAATACTCTCAATCTCCAGGCATACTTTCAAAATTTATTGTGATAACTCACAGAGCTGTCTCAGTGTCAGACTTCTCATTCTGCTCAGACCCCAACTGAGGAGAAACCAAAAGTGAGTGTTAGACTTGCCTCTTTCCTGGCTCCTCCCAGGTACTCCAACATAACTGCTTTTCCGCCATATTGCTACCGTTGTTATTGTTCTGATCAAACTCCATAAGTATTGTCGAAGGCTTTCACGGTCAGAGTTCATCGGTTCTTGTAGGCTATCCAGGCTGTGTGACCAGTGGCGGACCTACATTTTTTGGGCCCTGAAGCTTGAACTGTTATAGGGGCCCCTTCGCAACCAGCAACAATAGGGCAACATCCAACAAGGCCCTGGCCCCAGCCTGATGGAATGTTCTTCCAAGTAACATCAGGGCTCTATGGGACCTTCAGAAGTTCTGCAGAGCCTGTAAAACAGAGCTTTTCCACCAGGCCTACAATTGAGGGAAACCACAGGTTGTCATTGTTACTGGCCTCCCTCTCCTCTCGCTCGGGGATTCTGACGTGAGGATTTGGCTGCTTGGCCGGGCCTCCAATGGCCCTGTAATTATATGAGTACCATCTTGTTAACTGTATTGAATGGTTTTATCAGTTTTATTGATTACGTATTAATTTTAGATATATATGATTTTATTATGATAGTTGTTACCTGCTGTCAGGTAAGAGAGAGGAATGGGGATCTTCAGTAGCTGCCACCACTCTGGTGTGAGCCTAACTCAAGAAGGCCCAGAGCACCCTCCCTGCCCCTGGCTGCTGCTTCTCCCAACAGGATGTATTTTCTAGGTGACCAAATAAGGCGTGAGGACCCAGGCAGAGTAATAGTTTATTTAAAAGGTCTAATAATAATGATAACTCAAGCCACAATAGGATGACAAAACCAGTAAAGGCAGGCAATCAAACAAATAAAAACCCTAACACATCTATCTTTACTGTCCCTAGCCGTCTCCTGGCACTAGGCCTCAGGCTAACTCACCCCTTCCTGGATGAGGGATCTCTCCGTCTGCAGCAGCCTCTCCACAGCCCCGGTCCCTAGGAGTGAACCCCCTCTCTTTTCAGACAAGACATTTTATTCCTTCTCCCCAGGCACCACTCCCTTACCCCTGATTGGTCCTAGCCTTCCCTCCAAACCCGCTTCCACCAATCACAAGGCCCAGAGAGTACCTGGGAGATGTAGGCCTGGTAACTATTTTAATATAGCCCTCCCTAGGGCCTGTAGGCTGCACTTGAGGCCTAGGATCATGACACCCACCCTGAGCCCGGCTTTGACCGGAAATGAGGGTGGGCTGCACATTTAACTAATAAATAATAATAATAGGGAGGGGTCATCAGAGGGGGCACATTAGGATAAAGAGGTGAAAATCTGATCTTTTGGTGTTAAAATGCACAAACTAGATGAATGCAGCCTGAATTGAGAATTCAGATGTCTTTTTATGGTACTGATTGGCTCTAGCCTAAAGGCTGAGCTACAGAATTATTAAGCCGTGTACCAACGAAAGATTTGAGGATCCATCTGCCAAAATGTAGGCTATGAATAGATTCTGGTGAGCTCAGTGAGCCCTTACAGCTGGGCTTTCGAGCACTGCAAGCCCCCAAGAAAATTTTGAAATTTGACCAATTACAGGGACATTTTGAGGCCATGTGAAATTGGTATTAGAGCATATTCTAAAGTCAATATTAAGTATCCGGGCTGTGTAACCGTGGTCTTGGAATTTTCTTTCCTGACGTTTCGCCAGCAACTGTGGCCGGCATCTTCAGAGGAGTAACACTGAAGGACAGTGTCTCTTCAGTGTTACTCCTCTGAAGATGCCGGCCACAGTTGCTGGCGAAACGTCAGGAAAGAAAATTCCAAGACCACGGTTACACAGCCCGGATAACCTACAAGAACCAATGAACTCTGACCGTGAAAGCCTTCGACAATATTTCAATATTAAGTACTTCAACCCATTGGCTTATGATACTATCACTAAAAAACTCCATCGATATTGTAGAGAAATTCACTCATTAAAAAAAAGTTGGTTCGGGGACCCCTCCAGGATTGGGGGCCCTGAAGCTTAAGCTTCATTAGTTTCACAGTAGATCCGCCTCTGTGTGTGACCGTGGTCTTGGTATTTTCTTTCCTGACGTTTCGCCAGCAGCTGTGGCAGGCATCTTCAGAGGAGTAACACTGAAGGACAGGGTCTCTCTGTCTCTTTTCCCTTCAGAACATGGAGGAGATGGCAGAAAAGTCACCAAGGGTGTCTTTTCACGGTTGCCTGGGAGGGAGAGGAAGAGAGACACTGTCCTTCAGTGTTACTCCTCTGAAGATGCCTGCCACAGCTGCTGGCGAAACGTCAGGAAAGAAAATACCAAGACCACGGTCACACAGCCCGGATAGCCTACAAGAACCGATAAACTCCATAAGAATACAGTACATAAATGAACATCGGTACATATTATTAATATCATGAACACGTGGGGCTTTTTTGTCTTGACCTTTCTTCTGGTCTTCCACTATTAATTTCCTGTCTCTGTTATTGCTGTTTCCCCATGAGCCAACTTTCCAGTGATGTAAAGAAATGCATCTTCCTTCTTCTTGCAGGGTGGGGTGTCCTTTGACGAGGTGGCTGTATATTTCACCCAGGGGGAGTGGACCCTGTTGAGCCCAGCCCAGAGAGCGCTGTACAAGGAAGTCATGCTGGAGAATTTTGGGCTCGTGGCCTCTCTGGGTGAGGATCCTTTTCTCCTGGGATGTCTTCTGCTCGCTGCGGGAAGTGACTGTAAGGAAGCGCTTGTTGAGGAAAGAGGTGGTCAGGTTATCTGCCCTGAGCCCAATGGCTGACCTCTGGCACCCACCATGACCCTTCCCCTGATGTGAGAGGTGTTCTGAGCTCTCCTTGCAGAAAGGGGGCTCCTGCCTGGCAGTCTTGTGTCTGGACCCCCTGAGAGGGCACCAGAAGCCGTGCCCGGGGATGCCTGGTCTGGAGAAGAAGGGGAGGTCGAGGAGGTGCTTCCCTCCAGTCCGAGCATTGCCTTAAATGGGCTGAAGATGTGGCTGTGGAGGGAACTCTGCTGGCTTCTTTGCCCTTTACTTAGTTCTCAGCTGGCATTTCAATCAGACCTGAGTACGGACTTGGGAAAGAGCTTCCAGCGCTGGATGGATAATTCTTGGCCCCATACTGTACTCCACTCCTCTTAGTTCTCACTACCTTCTCACAAAGGTAGGGGTATGTGGTACCTTAGAAGGGACCTCTTCCTTGGTGGATGAACAGATATCCTCTCGTACCGAGGATATGCCTCAGAGGGGAGGGGGGCTTCTTGTAGTGGGAGATTCAATCCTTAGGAATGTAGATAGCTGGGTTTCTGGCGGGTGCATGGACTGCATGGTGACTTGCCTGCCTGGTGCAAAGGTTGCGGGCATTACCCATCATATAGGTAGTCTGGTAGATAGTGCTGGGGAGGAGCCAGTGGTTGTGGTGCATGTTGGCACCAACGACGTGGGGAAATGTAGTCCGGAGGTCTTGGAATCCAAATTTAGGTTGCTAGGCAGGAGAGTAAAAGCCAGGACCTCCAAGGAAGCTTTCTCAGAAATGCTACCTGTTCCATGTGCAGGACCAGCTAGGCAAGCACAGTTGGTGAGTCTCAATGTGTGGATGAGATGGTGGTGCAGGGAAGAGGGCTTTAGATTTGTAAGGAACTGGGCAACATTTTGGGACAAGCTGGGCCTATACTAAAGGGATGGGCTCCACTTGAACCAGAATGAAACCAGACTGCTGGCGCATAGTATGAAAAGGTGGCAGAGCAGCTATTAAACTGAACCTGGGAGGAAAGCCGACAGGAGCTGAGAAGCATCTGGTTCGGCCAAAGTCAGTGCACACGGACAAAGGGAAAATTGCTTCAGATTGCCCACATAGGAATTACTTAGACATGAAAGGGAATGGGAAAAAATGATGGATAGCCACTTAAAGGTGCCCAAAGGCACATGCCAGGCAAGTTGAAAGAGAGAAACAGTGAGGAAGTGTTTCTATTCTAATGCTAGAAGCCTCCAAGCAAAAATGGGGGAATTAGAGTGCATGGTTTTAAGAGAAAACATAGATATAGTGAGCATTACAGAAACCTGGTGGAGGGGAGAGAACCAGTGGGATACAGTCATCCCTGGTTACAAACTGTATAGAAATGACAGGGAAGGGCGTATTGGAGGGGGTGTTCCTTTGTATATCAAGGAAAGCATAGTGTCTAATAAGCTAGAGACCATAAAAAGGGCAGACTCGTCCACAGAATCCTTATGGGTGACGATTCCGGGCCCCAAAGGAGATTTAGTACTGGGGACGTTCTATCGGCCCCCTGACCAAATGGCTCAGGGTGATCTTGAGATGGAGAATGAAATTAGGGAAGCATGTAAAGTTAATGAAGTAGTAATAATGGGAGACTTCAACTTCCTTCATATTGATTGGATAAATGTATGCTCTAGTCAAGGCAAAGAGATAAATTTTTAGACATCCTCAATGACTGTGCCCTTGAACAGCTGGTCATAGACCCAACCAGAGGGGAGGCGATCCTGTATTTAAAACTCTGTGGTGCTGCCGGTGCCTTAGTGCGGGATGTGGATGTAGTTGAACCAGTTGTCAATAGTGATCACAATGGCATCAAATTTAATTTATATGTAAGTGGGAAAGTGACTGGGAAATCTCACACAATTATCTTTGACTTTAAAAGAGGGAACTTCTCTAAAATGAGAAAACAGGTAAAGAGGATGTTGAAAGGAACAGTTAGGAGGGTTAAATCTCTTGAAAAGGCTTGGGGATTACTCAAGTCCACATTACTAGAGGCTCAGCTAGCTTGTATACCACAGGTCAGGAAAGGTAGTAATAAGTCCAAGAGGCGAACAGAAGCAAACACAAACTTGCACAAAGGAAATGCAAGCAGATAATTAGAGATGCAAAAAAAAGATTTTGAAAGGCATATTACTAAACACATCAAAACAAACAATAAGAAATTCTTTAAGTATATTAGGAGTAGGAAACCAGCTAGGGAAGCGGTTGGACCATTGGATGACAATGGGAGTAAAGGAACTCTAAGGGAGGATAAAGTGATTGCTGAAAATCTAAATAAATTCTTCTCATCTGTCTTCACTGTTGAAGATACAGGGCAGATTCCTTCTCTTGAACAGAGATTTTGGAGAGGGGAAAATGAGGAACTGAGGCAAATAGTGGTAACAAGGCAGGAAGTCCTAGATCGTCTAGACAAACTGCAAACTAACAAGTCACAGGGACCAGATGGTATTCATCCTAAAGTTCTTCAAGAACTCGAATGGGAAATTGCTGAACTTCTAACAAAGATATGTAATATGTCCCTTCGATCAGCCTCTGTACCAGAGGACTGGAGAATGGCCAATGTAACACCCAATTATAAAAAAGGTTCCAGGGGGGACCCAGGAAATTACAGGCTAGTTAGCTTAATGTCTGTTCCGGGTAAATTGGTGGAAAGCATTATTCAAGATAGAATTGTCAAGCTTATAGAAGGGCAAGGTCTGCTGGGCAAAACCCAACATGGCTTCTGTAAGAGTAGGTCCTGTCTCACTAACCTATTAGAGTTTTTTTTAAAGCGTCAATAAGCATGTGGACAGGAATGAGCCTGTGGATATTGTGTAGTTGGATTTCCAAAAAGCTTCTGACAAAGTCCCCCACGAAAGACTGCTAAGCAAACTTCATAGTCATGGGATAAGAGGACAAGTCCTCTTATGGATTGAGAGCTGGCTGAAAAATAGGAAGCATATGAAAAATAGGAAAATAGGAGTAGGAATCAATGGTCAGTTCTCCCAATGGCAGGATGTGAGCAGTGGGGTGGCTCAGGGATCTGTGTTGGGACCGGTGCTTTTCAACCTGTTCATCAATGACCTGGAGTTGGGGTTAAACAGTGTAGTAGCCAAGTTTGCAGATGGCACCAAATTATTTAGGGTGGTTAAAACAAATTCGAACTGTGAAGAACTCCAAAAGGATCTCTACATACTGGAAGTATGAGTACTAAAATGGCAAATGAAATTCAATGTGAGTAAGTGTAAAGTGATGCATATTGGGGGGGGAAATCCCAACTTCACATATACACTGATGGGATCTGTGCTGGCAGTGACAGACCAAGAAAGGGATCTTGGGGTGGTAGTGGATAGCTCAATGAAGATGTCAACCCAGTGTGCGACTGCTGTAAAAAAGGCAAATTCCAGGCTGGCCATAATTAGACGAGGAATAGAGAATAAAACTGCTGATATCATACTGCCCTTGTACAAATCTATGATGAGCCCACACTTGGAATACTGTGTACAGTTCTGGTCACCACACCTAAAAAAGGATATTCCAGAGTTTGAGAAGGTGCAGAAAAGAGCCACCAAAATGATTAGGGGACTAGAGCAACTGTCCTATGGGCAGCGGTTAAGACGCTTAGGGCTGTTTAGCTTGGAAATAAGGCGGCTAAGGGGAGACATGATAGAGGTCTATAAAATTATGCATGGTTTGGAGAGAGTGGACAGGGAGAATTTTTTCACCCTCTCCCATAATACTAGAACGGGGGGGTCATCTGCTGAAGCTGGAGGGTGAGAGATTCAAAAAAGACAAAAGGAAGTATTTTTCACACAACGCATAGTTAAATTGTGGAACACCCTGCCCCAGGATGTGGTGATGTCTGCCAGCTTGGAGGGCTTTAAGAGGGGAGAGGACATATTCATGGAGAAAAGGGGTATTCATGGCTATTAGTTAGAGTGGATACTAGTCATGCTGCATACCTATTCTCTCTAGTATCAGAGGAGCATGCCTATTATTTTGGGTGCGGTGGAACACAGCCAGGATGGTGCTGCTGCAGTCGTCTTGTTTGTGGCTTCCTAGAGGCACCTGGTTGGCCACTGTGTGAACAGACTGCTGGACTTGATGGGCCTCGGACTGATCCAGCAGGGCCTTTCTTATGTTTTTATATTAGTTACCTGTATTTTTGGAGGGAGTTAATCTGGTTTGCATTTGCTGAATCTATGTGCACAATGCAGGCATAATTGTGTGCTTTTTTTCTGATAAAAAGGACCCAAGATGGTGAAACCTGGCCTCATATCCCAGCTGGAAGAGGAAGAAGAGCTGTTTCTCCTGAGTTCTGATGAAGAGGAGGGAGTGGCAGGTAGCTTCTTAGATATCTGTCCTGGGACTGGGTGTTGCCTGTGCTTTCTTCCAAGGGTGGGTGGATTTCCTTGGCCTTATTTATCCTCGCAGTTAGAATTTCTCCTCCAAAGAACTTGGATGAGTTGTGAAGGCTGAAATGATGCCTGCAGACCTTGAATCTATGAAAATAGGTGACTTCTTCTCCCAGCTCTGATCATTTATGCCCAGTCAAGCCAAATGTTGTCCTCTCTGGCAGGGGTGTTTCGCAGCCCCGTTTCTCCTGAGGTCCCTTTAACTGGGCAGGCCAGGACTTCATACAGGGACATTGTGCCTGCAAAGCAAAGGTTGTGCTTCACAGAGATGTGACCCAAAGCAACCCCAGACAGCGGTGTTGCATGTGATTGTGAAAGGTCTGGGGTAAACAGTATACTAATCTTGGCCTTCCCAGCGTATTTTAAACCCTAGCCAGGATTCGTCTCTTCCGATCAACTGCTGAGTGCCTTTTGTCTGGAGAAGCCTGTTGGAAGCTGGGTAAGGAACCTAACAAATGTGCAGGAGGAGTCTTAGTGGGGAGGGGTCTCCACAGCAGATCCCACCCCCAGTGTTGGGGGAGGGAGGAATGAGGACAGAGAAATTGCAGGCCGTATTAGAGAGGCAGGCAGTCTGGTCCAAAGTCCAGTTGGATGTAGCACTCTCAGTTCTGAGGCTGGGATCACTTTATGAATGTACACTTGTCCTTTTAGAATATGAGCTTTTCGAATGAGTGCAGAGCCCTAACAACCACAATTTCAGCATGTGAACTGTTTATCATATATCACACTTACCTTTGTGATGTTTAAAGAGAGAGGCAAATTTGGTTAATTGGATCCAGGTTTGTTGGTCAGATTAAAATCATCCCAGTTACTTGCTTAATGCAGCCTGTCGTACTTCATTCTCTGTTGTTTCTCAGCCATTTCTCAGTCCTAGTGAAAGGCTGTTCTCCATCTAATTGCCACCGACTACAGATTAGTTAATACCATCTAGTCTCTCATGGGGCAGCCTTGAAGCAGTAGGCAGTGGAAGAGAGGAACACCAGCAAGCAAAGTAGACCCAGATGGATGAATGTCCCCCGTGCCTACAGCCACCCAGAGCACAGGACTCACCTGTGTCCAACAGCAGCCTTCCACAGCCACTGGTGCAGAACATTCTTACTCGAGCATAGAAGGAGTACTAGTTTACAAGCACGTCAAAGAGCACTGCTGGCTGACAGCAATGAGAATAATGAGCTCCCTCCAGCAGAGAGTGCTGAGTCAGTGGAACCAGCAACATCTGGTTCTTCTTAGGCTTATTTAACACTTGCATCCAGGCTGACGTGGGAACAACTCGTCACGATTACCCTCTGTTCTCTTGGTCCTCTGGTCATTCCTAAGACTCTTGTGACCTTGGACCTTGCAACGGAGTTCCCAGCTGTCCTTGCTCAGTGCCAGTTGTACATCGAGCTCCGGGCCCAGGACTTTCCTGATGATAAAACCAAAGTCTGTTTTAGTTTAAGTCTCCTAAAGGGGCAGTCTGCCAGATGAGCCACACCATTGCTGCTCAGCCAGTCCCCACTACTGAGAGACTTCGTGGGGTTCCTGACCCATATCAAGAATGCCTTCATGAACCCTCTGAAGGCAGGGAAAGCCTACCAGAAGATTCAGCACTTGAAACAGGGCAAGGTGTCTGTGTAGTGTTTACCTACACCACAGAGATCCAATTGCTGGCCCAAGATTTGGAGTGGAACAAAGCAGCGTTCCTGGACCAATACTTAGAAGTATTGTCAGATGAGATCCTGGATAAACTGGCATGGGTAAACCACCCCACAACTCTCCAAGCCCTGGTGCTACTGTGTCTCTGCATCGACAGCCGTTTGGGAGCCTGGAAGCAGGCACGAGGGGAGATGAAGCAGCAGATTAGTAACAGGCCCAGCGACCCTGGCTGGGGTCCATTGTGAACTTAAGCAATGGGGAGCTGCCCATCCCCACTTGAAACCAGCAGAAAAAAGCAGGCCGCAGACCCAGAACCTATGACTCTATTGTGGGGGCCAAGGCATTATGCTAGTCAATGCCCTCCAGGTACAGCATCCCTGGGAGCAGATCCATCTGGATGAGGGTTGCATGCCCTGTTTTCCAATTGTGTTGTGCATGTCTTGGCAGGCCCTGCATGACCCAGTTATTCAGTGGTGATGGCCAGGGGTCCAGTTTTTAAACTGTTGGGCCCTAAATAAGATCACTGTACAGGACCAGTATCCGCTACCACTGATCCCTGAGCTGTTGGAACGCCTGGGTGGTGCCACCATCTATACCAAGTTGGACCTTTGGGGGGCCTACAGTTTAGTATGCATCTGGAGCGGGGACGAATGGAAGACTGCGCTTAGTACCAGGTATGTTTGAGTATCTAGTCATGTCCTTTGGGTTGTGCAATGTACTGGCAGAGTTCCAGAGGTTCATTAACAACATATTTCAAGACCTCCTGGATCCGGTCATCATTATATACCTGGATGACATCCTTATCTCCTTGAGTGATCCTGCTGTTCTCCATCTAATTGCCATGGGCTACAGATTAGTTAATAACATCTAGTCTGTCATGGGGTAGCCTACTGAGGATTCCTCAGAAAAAGAGGACCTTGAAGCGTCAGACAGTGGAGGAGAAGAACAGCAGCGAGCTGAGCAGGCACAAACAGATAAATATCTCCCATGCCTACAACCAGCCAGGCTTATTTAAGCAGACTCTTGCATCCAGGCTGACAGGGGAACAACTTGTTCATCTTCGTGTCTTCATTGCAGTTTTGCATGGGACTGCACAGATGCAGGCCAGCCACAGAGATCAGACTTCTAAGCTTTCAGAAGCTTCAGAGCTCTAGGAGCGCTCCCCCCCCCCGTTCTGTCCAGGCACCAGAGCGAGGTGGTTTCCTGCCCAAATGATCACGTGATGGAGGGGGAGGGAGCGCTCCTTCCCTCAGTTCTCTCTTTGCCACTGTGGAGAGAGGACTAGCTTTGTTTCAGAGTGTCTTTTCTTGTACTTCAGGTAAGTATTCTCTTCAGGATTTGATTTCTTTGTTAATATGGTTTTATTTAACAAATATGCCAAATTTGAAATGAATATACGCCAAAATTATGTTTTTGATTCTGTGGGCGAGATTTGTGTCTCTTTACTCAGGAAAGTTTTCTCTTTAGAATTTGATTTCTTTTAATTTTTTGCCAATATGGCTTTATTTAACAAATGTACTAAAAAAATGCAGAATATGGCACAAATAAATGATTGTTGTTCAGTTTGAGAGGTTCATGTCTTTTCTTTACTTCAGAAAAGTTTTTCTCTTCAGGATTTGATTTCTTTCTCTTTTTTTGCCAGTGTGGCTTTATTTAACAAATGTGCCAAATGTAGAATGAATATGCCACAATATAGTGGTGTGTTCTGTTTCAGAGACATGCTTCATCTTTTCACCCTCACATTCATCACTCAGGCTGTGTTGTGAGAAAAATGCTAACAACTGTAGGTTTCCTTGTAAGGAGTCCATTTTGGAGACCCCAGCCTACTCTGATATCATTGGCCCTGCGGCTTGTGGTCTTTAGTTTGGATGTCTGTGAGGAACGCCGGCTCGAAGGTCTCAAAGCCTAAAGGCTGTGATGAAGACTACATATTCTGTGACACAAGGGGCTCCGACCGCCATGACGTGCATGGACAAGACCTCGAAGTTGAAAGGCTGCATAGACAGCCGTTTTAATGTCACAATATGGGCTTTGTCCCCTATAATATGCATGGATAAGACTCCGTAGTCCATAGATTCTGAGGACACCCCACTACTCTACGGCACTAGAGGATCAGTCCCCCATGGCATGCAGGGAGGAGGTCTCAAGGTCGAGTGACTCCAAGAAGATGGGAGTATCTACCTTTCCTCCAGGTGGAAAACCCCTTCACGTCGGCTTGCCTCTGATGCACCACCACAACAGCCTCTTGGCTCTCATTGATGTCGTGCACCGATTCTTCCTCAGTGCCAAGAATAACGGGTTCAAGTTCGCCTCCATGCCAATCCTAGATATTGCTGTTGAGGCGGTATTTGTTATAGACTTGGAAGAACAGGGGTCAGCATTGCCCCCCTGCTTCCCTCGATGTTGATCATTGCCATCGCTGGGGAGTATGCAGGTGTCAGGCTTGAGCTGAAACAACGTCCAACAAGTGGGGAGGGCTTCTTAGCCACGTTCCGCTCTCCTCCCTTTATGTCCCTAGAGCCGTCTTTGCTCCTCCTCTTGTGTTGCCTGCTCTGGAATGCTTGCACCTCCACGGGTGCATTGATCCTCATCCCCTCTGTGACAAACGTCTTTTCACTAACCCCGAAGTCAACAGACACTCCCCCCTCGACATCAAGGAGGGAGGGCTGATGGGCCACTTCATCTCATGTGCAGCTCAATTTGATGATTCCCATCAGAGTTCCTGCCTGTCTCACCGACGGGGTGGTTCAGCTCCATTCAAAGCAATTAATCTGGATGACATAGACTTGAAAGATTTGATACAATCCCTTACATCCTAAGTCAGACCCAGTGAGGGGTGTGTTATGCAACATCGACATGGAATACGTTTGGCTTCTTTTTATAGCCATTCTTTCACACGCTTCTGGCTGGCATTCAGGACATTGTCTGTCGCAGGACTAGACTCCCTACCAAGACACTGAAAGTCTTTCCAAACACGAAACTTTTGAATGCGTTCCTTGTGTACATCAGTTAATTCGGTTCATGATGTAATTTCAGACTCTTCTTTGCTGTGTGCTCATGCAAAATATGGTAAAAAGAAGGAAAATGTGGGATTAACTCTGCTCATATTGGTTTTAGGTTATGAGACCATAATGAGGAATTGTCCTCTTTGCCAGCTCTTTCCCGCCCCTTTCTTTTTACAACTGGGTTTACTCTGTGCTGCCCCATCTGGCTTGAATTAGAATTACAGTCTGTCACCTGGCAACTGGACTTGGTAAAAGAATAAGCTGATGCAGGGGCATCCTTTCCATTAGGTGGCCCTAAGCGATTGCCTAAGGGGCCAGTGGTGGAAGGGTACCAGTCAGCTGTCTTACTCTCCTTACCTCTGCTCTCTGCCACCCCCTCCCCTAGCTAACCACCCTTCTTTCCGTCATGTTACAGAGAAAGAACTTCATAGTTTTAGGTTCTTGTTCTCATTAGACTACCATCTCCTTCATCTGCACCTCTATTCAGACCCTCTGTGTCAAAGCCATGGGTGCTAAAGCATGAATGGCTGTCCCTCTCTTAAAGAGTGCCCTTCTTCTCCCCACAACCTCTCCAAAACTCACCCCGTATAAATTCACCCAGGTGAGAAAAGAAATTGAGAAAGTGAGTAGGAGAACAGGCTACAAACAGTTTGAGCTAAACCCCTGAGCATTAAACAGAGTACAAACCACAGCTGTTACAAAGCAAAGTAGAAAACTCTGACATGGGTATTTGTGGATAGTTTTAGAAGGTAGCCATGTTAGTCTGCAGTGGAACAGCTAGATTTCAGTCCAGCAGCACCTTAGAGACCAATGAGATTTTTGAGGTATACTCTTTTGAGATTCAAGGCTCCCTTTGTCAGATAGAGGTCTGTTCCAGTCCCTCAGACAGAGATTCTCGCCTGCTGGATCCACAACAGATATTTTTGGGATTCCAGTACCCACCTGATGTAAGGAAACAGGTCAGCAAAGCCAGAATGATATCAAGGGATAAACTGCTACAAGATAGGCCCAAATGAAACGTCAACAGAACACCACTGGTGGTCACATACAGCTCTCAGCTCAAAAAGCCTCAACGTACCATTAAAGACCTACATCCTATGCTGGACAATGATACGCCTCTCTCCCATGCGTTGGGAGGCAAACCTTTTCTTCCAGTGTTAAATGTCATCAAATGTCAGCAACAGGTTAGTCCCTATGCAAAATAATAAATGGGCATAAATCTGATATTAAAAACCACAACACTCCAAATCCAGTGGCAAATTATTTTAATTTTTCAGTTCATTCATTTGCTGACTTCATTATCCAAACAAGTTTCAGCGGGAAATTACAATGTAAGATTGATGACTTCAGCATTCTTCTCGCACAACAAATGCTAATTTTTTAAGCATTTCTGTTCTGCTGTAATCTAGCTACTTACAATGTGCGCTGTACCTCTGCATCCAGAGTTGCTTCTTTGCAACACTCTTCCCACTCTGTAACTGGGATATAAGGATTCAGAGATCTCCGTTCCAACTCATATCTGACAAAGGGAGCCTGCTCTCTTGAAAGCTTATAGCCAGAAGCTCTTGTTGGTCTCTAAAATGTTACTGGATTTGAAATTAGGTATTTGTGGAAACTGCCATATCATGACACTAGGTTCCCTTTTCTTTCAGCAGGAGACGTGTGGGAGTCAGCGAATGAAGAAAAAGATCATCCCGTATGGCAGAAAGAGGATATGTATTCAGACATGAAAGAGAAGGTTGAACATCATGATGCACTGAGGAAGGAGGAGGGAAAATATTCCCCTAAAGGGAGGAATAATTCCAGTCTTTTACGGGGCGATCACTCTCTACAGCAAAAAATATACCAAGGAGGCAAGAGGAATGAGCACACCTCAAGGAGGGAAACTTTTACTGAAAAATCAGTTACTAAATTTCAACAGGACACTTGTAACAGAAAGAAAGTATACGGATACCTGGAGTGTGCGAAAAGGTTCACTCAGAGAGGAAGCCTAACTTCCCACCAAAAGAGCCACACAAGAATAAAATCATACAAATGTATACAGTGTGGAAAGAGCTTGATGCAGAGGGAAAACCTTAAGTCCCACCAACAAACTTACACAGGAGAGAATAAATATACATGCCTAGAGTGTGGGAAAAGCTTCCATTGGAGTGGAAAACTTATCATCCATCAAAGAATTCATACTGGGGAGCAACTATACACATGCATGGATTGTGGGAAAAGCTTCAATTGGAGTGACAGTCTTACTTTCCAGCAAAACATTCACACAACAGAGAAACCATATAAATACTTGGAGTGTGGGAAGAGCTACAGGAGGAGTGGAAAACTAACTTCCCATCAAAACATTGACACAGGGGAGAAACCATACACGTGCATGGAGTGCGGGAAAAGCTTCAGTCAGAGTAACAGCCTTATTTCCCATCAAAGAATTCACACAGGGGAGAAACCATACACGTGCATGGAGTGCGAGAAAAGCTTCAGTAGGAGTTACAGTCTTATTCTCCATCAAAGAATTCACACAGGGGAGAAACCATATAAATGCCTGGACTGTGGGAAATGCTTTCGTGAAAGTGGAAAACTTACTGCTCATCAAAGAATTCACACAGGTGAGAAACCATATACATGCCTGGAGTGTGGGAAAAGCTTCAAATCGCATAACGGTCATACTTACCATCAAAGAATTCACACAGGGAAAAAACCATATCATTGCCTGGATTGCGGGAAAAGCTTCTGTTCAAATAATGGTCTTACTTACCATCAAAGGATTCACACAGAGGAGAAACCATATACGTGCCTGGAGTGTGGGAAAAGGTTCATTGAGAGGAGAAGCCTTACTACCCATCAAAGAATTCACAGGAGGGATAATCCATATCAATGCCTGGAGTCCGGGAAAAGCTTCAGTTCAAAGAACCATCTTACTTCCCATCAAATAATTCACACAGAGGAGAAACCATATCAGTGCCTGGAGTGCGGGAAAAGCTTCAGTCAGAATAACAGTCTTACTGTCCATCAAAGAGTTCACACAGGGGAGAAACCATATAAATGCCTTGAGTGTGGGGAAAGTTTCAGACGGAATGACAGGCTTACTTCGCATCGAATAATTCACATGAAGGAGAAACCATATAAATGCCTGGATTGTGGGAAAAGCTTCAGTTCGAATAACGGTCTTACTTACCATCAAAGAATTCACACAGGGGAGAAACCGTATAAATGCCAGGAGTGCGGGAAAAGCTTCCGTTCTCGTGGTTATCTTACTATACATCAAAGAATTCACACAGGGGAGAAACCATATAAATGCCTGGAGTGTGGGAAAAGTTTCAGTTGGATTGACAGTCTTGCTACACATCAAAGGATTCACACGGGGGAGAAACCATATAAATGCCTGGATTGTGGGAAAAGCTTCCATAGGAGTGGAAAACTTACTATTCATCAAAGAATTCACACAGGGGAGGAACCATATAAATGCCTGGAGTGTGGGAAAAGCTTCCGTTCGCATGGTTATCTTACTATACATCAAAGAATTCACACAGGGGAGAAACCATATAAATGCCTGGAGTGTGGGAAACGTTTCAGTCAGAATGACAGTCTTGCTACACATCAAAGGATTCACACAGGGGAGAAACCATATAAATGCCTGGATTGTGGGAAAAGCTTCCATAGGAGTGGAAAACTTACTATTCATCAAAGAATTCACACAGGGGAGGAACCATATAAATGCCTGGAGTGCGGGAAAAGCTTCCGTTCGCATGGTTATCTTACTATACATCAAAGAATTCACACTGGGGAGAAACCATATAAATGCCTGGAGTGTGGGAAACGTTTCAGTCGGAATGACCGTCTTACTTCGCATCAAAGAATTCACATGGGAGAAACCATGTTAATGTCTGGAGTGCGGGAAGAGCTTCAATACCAGGGGAAGCTTTTCTACCCATCGAAGAATTCACACACGGGCGGAACTATATAAATGCTTGGAGTGTGGGGAAAGCTTCCATCAGAGTGGAAAACTTGCTACCCATCAAAGAATTTACATATATATATGCCTGGAGTGTGGGGAAAGTTTTAGTCGGAATTACAGTCTTGCTACCCATCAAAGAATTCACACGGGAGGAACCATATAAATGCCTGGAGTGTGGGAAAACTTTCAGACATAATCAGTGTTTTACTTTGCATCAAAGAATTCACATGGGAGAAGCCATATAAATGTCTGGAGTGCGGGAAAAGCTTCAATACCAGGGGAAGCTTTTCTACTCATCGAAGAATTCACACAGGGGAGGAACCATATAAATTCCTGGAGTGCAGGAAAAGTTTCAGACATAATCACCGTCTTCTCATCAAAGAATTAATATGGGAGGAACTATATAAATTGTGGGGAAAGCTTCAATCAGAGGGGAAGTTTTAGTATCCATTAAAGAATTCATACAGGGCAGGAACTATATAAAGGCCTAGAGTGTGGGAAAAGTTACAGTCGGAATCACATTCTTACTTCCCATCAAATAATTTACATGGTGGAGAAACCATAGCGAAGCCTGGATTGTGGGAAAAACTTTAATTTGAATAATGGTCTTACTTACCATCAAAGAATTCACACGGGAGGAACCATATACATGCCTAGATTGTGGGGAAAGCTTCCTTGAGAGTAGAAAACTTATTCCTCATCAAAGAATTCACACAGGAGGATCCATATAAATGCCTAGAGTGTAAGGAAAGCTTCCATCTCAGCAATCAACTTACTTCCCATCATACGAATCACACAGGGGAGAATCTATATACATGCCTGTAATGTGAGGAAAGCTTCATTCAGAGCAACAGTCTTATTTCCTCAGTGGAGAAAGCATATGAATAAACTGACTTAAAGCTAGTACCCTGGTGACACCCACCAGTCACAGTGTGGTTCCTGTGACAGTCCACTGAGTGGCAGAAAGGATCGCAGCCAGTCCCCACCCGCTGATGCCGCCACAACCTTGCCCCCCTCTCCCAGTGGGAGGAAAGACCCAGCTACTGCGTAATCCCAGAGGATTGTCACTGTCCACATGGGGTATTGGATTCCCTGCAAATTACACCTGATCTTCAGACCAGACAGACCAGTTCTCCTGGAACAAATGGCAGCTTCAGAGGGAGGACCATAGGGCCCATCTCCTTCCGCTCTCCACACTCAGTCCTCTCCAAGCTCCATTCCAAGATTTCTCAGAATTTCCCAAGTCAGAACTGGCAAGCCTGGGTAAGTCTCAGTCATGGCCCACCAGACAGTGGTATGGCATAAACTGGGGAGAACATAGGACAACACCCTCAATTGAGTCTTAAACACACCTCCCCCTATACTCCTCCAGGGAAGGGTACCCATATGTCAAACAGGGAACATACTATCCCTGCCTTGGGGGCAGGAATAGTAAGTCAAAGAGAAAGCCCACCCATTCCAGAAATCCACCTTTGAAATTCACAGATCACAGATATGTGCTGCCTAAAGCTACTAAAATTATTCACACAAACCATTTTCTTCAGGAAACCCAAAATTTGTCCTCCAGAAGATAATTATGTTTTCCCTCCTTTGATCATTCATGGATCCAACGTAAAACCAAATGAGATATTCTAAAATATTTTGTAGAAAATTTTAGCAAGAAAATGACAACCCTTAAAATGGGAAAAAATAATTATATAATTATGCTTTAATATGGTGCAGTGCCAAGAGGCAATGGTTTTTTGCGTGTAAGGAGTATGGAAACAATGAACAACGCTTTGTAAAGGAAATGTACTTTTGAGTATTTAAAGTAGTGTTAAAGTAGTTACGACCTGACCTGGTTGCCCTAGGCTAGCTGAGCAAGGTCAGCCCTGGTTAGTATTGGGATGGGAGTTAACTCAGGAAGTCTAGGGTTGCTATGCAGAGATAGTGGGAAACCACCTCTGAATGTCTATTCTCTTGCAACCCTTATGAGGTTGCCATAAGTCAGCTGTGACTTGATGGCACTTTTCACCACCACCAAAGTAGTCTGCAGAAGACAATTGTATCTACAGAAGAGTCAGTGCAAGAGAATAATATACTTACATCTCCTCAGTTGTCGGAACCCTGAAGAATGACAGAGGATGGGGCCTCTCTCTGATCAAAATGCAGAGCTTTTCTTCATTGTATCAAGCCTGGACTGAAGTTCTAATCCCTGAGCTGTTCTCTTAGCTTGTATACATTTTATCTATAGCTATTTGTCATACTGACCTTTGTAAAATTGCAACATTTCAGACTCTCACTGGCTAAATAAGTGGACGTGGTAAGCCTGTAGTATAGATAGGTATCCTGTCCACTCTTCTACATTCCCCTGTGGAGAGGGATACGGCTTAATGCAGAAAAGTAATGCAATACACCAAGGATAAAAAGGTAATGGAAGAAAAGACTGTTGAGTCCTGGCTGGCAAAATCCATGGGATTGGGGGCGGGGAGGAATGGAGAAAAATGCTGCACACCACCTTAACTCCTCGAGACTACAGTCCTCTTCCTTGAAGGCCACCACATATCATCTGATGTTCTTCAGGCATTGTCAGTTTTTATAAACCTGCTAGCAGTGAAAGCCATATCCCCATAACACAAAGATGAAAGAGGGCGGGGGGAAGATATATAAACATACAGAGAATATGAATCTTCCATGATGCGTCCATTCTGCAGGAAAAGACAACTACAAGACAAAACAGAGTGGGGGAAAGATCCACCTAAAAACAAGGCTGGGTAGCCAAAATGTTGGGTGAAGTGAAGACCTAAATACAATAATGAAATTTGATGTTGCTACACTATATTTAGGAATGTACATAATTATGTGAACAAAAGACCCATGGAAGAGTTTAAGAAAAGCTGGAAATTGTATAATGAATTTGTGTCTTAAACTGTTTTCTAAATCTGTAAGAGAAGTTGCTGAATAATATACTATAATTAATCTTACAAAATATATGGTAGATAATGAATAGAATCTAGGGAGCAGCTAAACTATTTTTGAACAAGAATATATGTATTCAAAATGAATTAACAATAGTTCACTTGGTTATAATATAATACCTTATCTACAATACAAGAAGAATGTTTGAATAGACTAATAAGCAATTCACTCATAAAAATAATAAAATGAGGTTAATTTTTTATTAATTGAAAGTAAAAGGAAGATAGAAGGTAGTAAAATGGTATTTGTTCACCCAGAATAGTGTGGTTTCGTTATATGTTAGAACAGGGAAGTTTATTGTTATGTACTGTATTGTAATGTTTGACATGTTTGTACGGTTTTGTGTTGTGAGTAAATGGAAAATAAAAACATTTCATGAAAAAATATATTTAGGAAACAAACATACTACTTGAAATATAACCTGGGATTATAGCAATCTGTACTGTCTCACCAATCATACTACAATGTGGCTTATGTACGGTTTGATATACCTGTGTTAATATGGATAATGGGAACTTCTGATAAGTATGGTATAATATAGTAGCTGTTAATTATGCACATTTTAAAGTTAAGATATATATATATATATATATATATATATATATATATATATATATATATATATATATATATATATATATATATATATATAGCAGTGAGGAGGGGGGTTATGTTGGTAATTCTCTTTCCTCCATTAAATATACCACTCCAGATAAGCGGCCATTTGTAGCCTCTTGGGAATTTAATTCTTCCCACATCTGGTGTTCCTTACCTCTAAGAAGGTGAATTATCCCTTTTCCCTTTAAGTTGTGTGTTAAAAGGAGTTAATGTTTTTGAAGTTATTCTTAGTACAGATCTTGTTTAAAGAAAAAGAAGTAATGACATATATATATTCCCTAGATGGAGATTACCATTGTAACCCTACTGGTAGTAATTACTACAAATGGAGTAAATACTTGCCCTTAAAATCAAATGGTTAATACCAGGAAGTTTCTTTCCCTTAATTGCAAAGGGCTGAACAATCCTATAAAAAGAAAAATTACAGATGTGTTGGTCAAAGAAAAACCTGTTTTATTTTCACAAGAAACACACCTAAAACAAAACTTTTATCCTGTTCTGGAAACATCCTGGTTCCCCTTCCAATATGCTGCTGCAGGTAGCTCAAAATCAAGGTTGCAATCTTGATCTCCAGAAATTTTAATTTTCAAGTTCAGGATGTTCTAATAGAATAGATAAACAAGGTAGATATATTTTTATGAAAGGTAAGCAAAATGACCACAATTTTATTTATTTATTTATTCAGATTTATAACCCTCCCTCATCCCCAGCGAGCCAGGCTCAGGGCGGATAACAATCTAACCTTATGCTCTCTTTACTTTCTCAACTGAAAACAGATAGATTTTATTACCACCACACTATCTAAACTTGACTCCTTTAAAAATGGGGAGGTAATTGTAGGTGGTGACTTTAATTATGTTTCCAATGTTAGCTTGGACAGGTCTAAATCTAAGCTGAGAGGTACTCAAGGAGGAGATCATGAAACTGCTCTATCCAAGATATTAAGAGACTTTGGTCTTTTGGATGTCTGGAGAAAACTTCATGGCATGGAAAGAGACTGTGCATTTTACTCCCCTGTACACAATATCCACACTAGAATATACTTGATTCTTGCATCTTTCTATTCGGCCTCTCAAATGGTACAAGCTGATATTGGTGTTAAAGCATGGTCGGACCACTCATGGGTATCCTGTCTGATGTCAGGAAAAGAAAATGATTGAAAAGGGCCCGGTGGGATGATGAATAATTTGCTTTCATTGAATGAAAAGGTGGTTCAAGGTGTTAGTTCAGAAATTACAGAATATTTCAGATATAATGAAGACTGTGGGGTGACTCCCGCAGTAGTACGGGATGCATTTAAATCAGTACGTCGAGGGAAACTCATCTCGTTAGCACCAGGCTGCAAAAAAACACAGCGAAACAGAAATAAAAGGCGCTAATCCAAAATAAAATCCTAAAGAGCAGTAGATTTTAAAAAGAGCATTGACTGCGCTGAGATCCCTTGAACGGCTGAAATGCTCTCTAAGGGTTAAATTGAGAGAGCCAGGCACGGTCCTAGAGAGGCAAATGGGGAGAGGGGTTTTTCCCCTCCCCCCTGCCCTGTCCTGGCTGCAGACGCCTCTGATTCCCCCGGGCTTGTGCTTGAATGGCTGGGAGGGAACCTGGTGAGCAAAAGGGGTCTGGGGCGGAGGAGGGGAAATAGGGGCTGGGGGCTGCAATGCAAGACCTGAAACTAAGAGAAAAGAGGGGAGGCGGAGCAGGGGGGGTGGAAAAGACCTCTCCCCCACACCTTCTCCCCTCCCCATCCTGCCCCAGGAGGAGCCTGGTGGCCCCTTTGTGCAGCGCTAGATCCGACCCCAGCTGCGCCTTGGGAGGCTGGACGGGGCTGCAGGCTGCAAAGGCACGTCGACGAAGGAGAGGCAGAGGGAGGGAGCGGGGAGGAGGGCTGTTGATGGGGAGGTTTGGAGTGGGGGGGGGAAATGGGGCAGATCTGGGGGTGCTGCAGGAAGGACTGAAGAGGCTGGAAGAAGAGGGGTGTTGGGTGGGAGGCATGGATTGGGTCTCTTCCTGACCCTTGGTCAAGAAAGCTCAGACCCTGCCAGAGAATACTTTTTTTAGTCTCTAAGGTGCTACTGGACTCTTGCCCTTTTCTGCTTGACCCTTTGGGTGAGCCGCACAAAGCAGGACCGAAGGCGCAGCAAGGGGGTTTTCCGGAGCAAACCTTCCTCCTGCTCAATGTCAACACCATGCCCTTTTGTCTTTGGGGAAAGGGAAGCGGGCGTGTCTGCCCCAGGAGGAGCCCGGTGGCCCCTTTGTCCCAGCACCTTTGGAGGTTGGAGGGGGCTTCAGGTTGCAGAAGCACATCGCTGAGCGAGAGGCAGTGGAAGGAGGGAGGGTCTGAAAGCATCCTGGCTCCCCTTCCAATATGCTGCTGCAGGTAGCTCAAAATCAAGGTTGCAATCTTGGATCTCCAGAAATTTTAATTTTCAAGTTCAGGATGTTCTAACAGAATAGATAAACAAGGTTTTCAGGAGGGTGGGCTGTTGGTGGGGAGATTTGGAGTGGGGGGGGGAGGGATGGGGCAGAGCCGAGGGTGCTGAAGGGGCTGGGAAGAAGAGGAGGGTTGAGTGGGACACGTGGACTGTGGCTCTCCTTGACCCTTGGGTGAGCCACACAATGCAGAACCTAAACCACAGAAAGGGGGATTTTCGGAGGAAACCTTCCTCCTCCTCCTCAATATCAGTGCTGTGCCCTTTTGTCTTTGGGAAATGGAAGCAGGTGTGTCAGGCCTTTTCCATGCAGGTGATGTGTTCCAGGTGTGATGCTTTCGGGAAGCATCCCCCCCCCCCCGCATCACAGAGCATTTGGGAGGTCTCCCTCTTTTCTCTGATCTCTCCTAGACCTGCTTTGCTGTGAACCTCAAGCTCTCCACCACACCTGGGCGGCTCTGCCCCCTTCAAACCCCCCCTGCACCTGCTCAAATAGCAGCCATTTCCCCTGGCATGGGGGGGGGGAGTCTGTTTTGGTTTTTTAATCATTATAACAAAGCACCTATCGGGCTGTGTGTGTATTACGTTCCATTAAGTCAATTCTGACTCATGGCTACCCTATGAATTAATGTCCCCTAAAATGTTCTATCGCTGTTATATTACTCAATTGCAGAGTTTTAAAATAAACTGGAAAAGCACCTGTGGCATGTGGGGGGGGGACTGTGGCCACTGCATCAATGGGGGAATTACACAAGCCTTTCCCTTGGTGGAAAACACCTTAGATTGTCTCCCCTCCCCACCTCCCCATGCACACCTCTCCTTCTCCCTCATCAGTCTCCTGTAGTTTGGGGCTGTTTTTCTGGGCGTTCATGAAGTGGTGTTTTTCCTTCGTGGATCTGTTCGGGGTCAGCAGGCAAGATCCATGGTCCGTGTCTGGCACATGTCTAAATCGGAGCCTCAGGCCTGGTCCGCATATCCAGGAGGAAGAGCTGGTAGAGGCCTGAGGGGGTGGAGTAGAAGGCATGAATTTTGGCACTTTTCGTCTGCTTTTTCCATGTGTGGATTCACTTGAGACTGGGAGTGGAGGAACGCATCTCCCCTACACACACACACACACACACAATATTGCAGGAAAGCATCATGACCAGCACAGGCCAGGAAGGCAGAGCTGTTTCCTTGTCAGACTACTTTTCTCTGTGCAGGGAGATTGTCATTCCTAGCTGGCAGTCCACCCCCAGCATGTTTTCCTTGTTTTGGAGCCATCAGGAAGGAATCCCTCAGAGTGGAGGAGGGAGTGGTTGTGCCTTCAGGCAGGGTCAGGGAGGCATCACCCCCACCCTATAGATGAGCAGAGGATGGGGAGGAGCATTTTGGGGAGGGATGTATAAGAAAGGTCAGACCTCTGCCCATATAGAGGCTGGGAGATGAAGCTGCTTTATGATGAATCAGACCATCGGTCCACCAAAGTCAGTATTGCCTGCTCTGACTGGCCATGGCTGTCCAGGTTCTCAGTCTTTCACAGAATCAACTACCTGATGTTTTAACTGGAGAGTCCGGGAAATGAACCTGGGACCTTCTGCCTGTGAAGCAGATGCTCAACCACTGAGCCATGCCACCATCACCACCCCGATAGGCTGGGAGACCCAGGTTCAAATCCCACTTCCGATATGAGTCAACAGTGTGATATGGCGGCTAAGAAAGCCAATGCAATTTTGGGCTGCATCAATAAAAGTATTGTGTCTAGATCAAGGGAAGTAATACTACCACTGTATTCTGCATTGGTCAGACCTCACTTGGAATACTGTGTCCAGTTTTGGGCTCCACAATTTAAGAAGGATGTTGACAAGTTAGAGTGTGTCCAGAGGAGGGCGACCACAATGGTCAGAGATCTGCAATCCATGCCCTATGAGAAGGGAGTTGGGTTTGTTTAGTATGGAGAAGGTTGAGGGGAGACATGATAGCCATGTTTAAATATTTGAAGGGATGTCATGTTGATGAGGGAACTAGCTTGTTCTCTGTTGCTTCAGAGATTAGGACATGGAGTAATGGATTTAAACTAATAGAAAAGCGATTCCACCTAAACATTAGGAAGAACTTTCTGACAGTGAGGGCTGTTCCATGGTGGAATGCGCTGCCTCGGAGGGGGGGTGGAGTCGTTCCCCCCCCCCGTCTTTGGAGGTCTTTAAGCAGAAGCTGGATGGCCATCTGTCAGGAGGGCTTTGATTGTGGGATCCTGCATTGCAGGGAGAGGGTTGGGGTCACTGGGGATGTGGGGGGGAGGTAGTTGTTAATGTTCTGCATTTGCAGGGGTTGGACTAGATGACCCTGGTGGTCTCTTCCAACTCTATGATTCTATATGGAAGCTTATAGGGCAGCCCTTGGGCCATCCACAACCTCTCAGCCTAACCCACTTCACAGGGGCCATTTATGCATGGTCAATTTTGAAGCTCCTTCAAAGCTCTTTTTAAAAATGCGACTTTAAAAATAACTATTCACTCTCCTGCTCCGTCGTTCCTTTGCATAGCCATTAGCATGTGCATAGCTAACGTGACACTGTTGTTTTGCATGGTTCTCTTTGGTTATTCTTCGCAGCGGGGGTGGGGGGGCAAGAGCAAAGACAAAAGGTTTGGTTCAGTGAGCTCTTTTGCCCTATGGGCTCCCCATAAGTCAGCTGAGACTTGAGGGCAAAAAAAGAGACAATTTTTATGCATCTTGAGTTATTTGATATTAGTTCGGTGAGACATTCACACACATGTACTGATGCTGGTTAATGGGCCAGGTGAGATAAGTATATATGTGTATCTGTGTAATTGTAGATGTAAGTACACCACATTTCAAAGGAATCTATTTCCTTCCTATCAGCTTTCTTCAATGTCCAGTTTTCACACCCATACATAGTAATAGGGAATACCATGGCATGAATTAACTTTATCTTAGTCGCCAGCAACACATTCTTACACTCAAGGAGCTTTTCTAGCTCCTTCATGACATCCCTTACTGGTCTCAATCTCCTTCTGATTTCTTGGCTGCCGTCTCTCTTTTGGCTGACGATGGAGCCAATGAATAGAAAATCTTGAACAATTTCTATTTCTTCATGGTCAACCTTAAAGTTATGTAATTCCCCAGCAGTCATTACTTTTCCCTTCTCGATGTTCAACTGTAATTCTTCTTCGGCACTTTGTGTTTTAACCTTCATGAGTAGTTGTTTAAAGTCTTCACTATTTTATGCCAGTAAAGTGGTGTCATCTGCACATCTCAAATTGTTAATGTTCCTTCCACCAATTTTCATTCCCCCTTTCTCTAAATCTAATCCAGCTGTCCTTATAATATGTTCTGCATATGAACTGAAGAGACAGAGAGGCAAAATGCATCCTTGTCTGATAGCTTTGCCAATTGGAAACGATGCTGTTTCTCTAGATTTTTCTCCCTTTGGCTGCTGACTCCTGGCTTTCCACCCTCATTCTTTCTCTTCCTCCCAGGCAGCAGAGAAAAGACACCCTTGATGCCTCCTCCTCTTTCTCCTGTGTGTGATAAAAGGAAAAGAAGCACCATGCAGCAAGCTCGGGTAAGTGGGGGGGATCACTGGGGAGACGTGCAGTGGAAGGCAGGAATGCCTCCTCAGTTGCAAGACTCAGAGGATCAGGCTCATGGACCTGTGTTCTGGCACTGCATGATGTCAAGTCTGCCCACTGTGAGGCAGGAAAAGTGCTCCCCCCACCCCATCTAGGATGGTGTGAGTAGAGAAGCCCAGGCAGAGCCTATGGAACAGTAATGGCTTATGAAGATGGACATCTCTGGCCTCTTCTGCGCAAGGCTGCTAGCCCCCCATCCATGAAGATAGCCCCATTGGCTCCAAGATGCCCCTAAGGAGGGCCGAAAGTGGGGGGAAAAACGTCCCCCAGGATTCTTCTTCCCTCCTTCCTGTACTAGGGTTGCCAACCTGCAGGTGATACCTGGAGATCTCCAGCTATTACAATTGATCTCCAGACAACCAAGATCAGTTCCCCTGGAGAAAATGGCTGCTTTGGAGGGTGGACTCTATAGCATTATACCCTCCGGAGCTCCCTCCCCTCCCAACCCCCCCTCCCCAGGACCTACCCCAAAAATCTCCAGGTATTTCCTAACTGGGAGTTGGCAACCCTAATTTGTGGTACTCTTCCAGCATTAATTTCCTGTCTTTGGCTTCTTGGCTTTTTCACCCATGGACCAGTTTCCCAGTGATGTAAAGAAATGCTTCCTTCTTCTTCCTCCAGGGTGGGGTGTCCTTTAAAGAGGTGGCTGTGTATTTCACCAAGAGGGAGTGGACCCTGCTGCACCCAGCCCAAAGAGCTCTGTACAAGGAAGTCATGCTGCAGAATTTTGGGAACGTGGCCTCTCTGGGTGAGGATCTTTTCCCCCTGGGCTGTCTCCCTCTTGCTGGGAGGAAGTCCCTTAAGAGGGAGGACGTGTTCAGGCAGTCCTGCCCTGGGCCTAATGGCTGATCTTTGCCACCCTCCATGATTCTTCCTCTGATGTGAGAGGGGTTCTGGGCTCTCCTTGCAGAGTGGAGGCTCCTGCCTGGCAGTCCTGTGTCTGGAACACATGAGAGGGCATCAGAAGTGACAACGGATGTCTGGTTTGGAGATGGTGGGGAAGGCTTAGTATGGGCTTCCCTCCTGTCTTGCCTTGCCTGGGCTGAGAGGTGGTTGTGGAGTGAACTCTGCTGGCTCCTCTGCCACTTTACTTAATTCCCAGCTGGCATTTCAAGATCAACTGGGCATAGAGTAGGCACAGAACTGCCAGTGCCAGATGGGTGGTTGTTGACCCAATAACGTACTCCACCTTAGTTATCTGGCCAGTCAGCACCCTTATTAGTTGTGTGTTTTGGAAAGGACAGTCGATCTCACTGGGAATTGTTGAATATATATGCTCACAGAAGAGCTATAATTTTGTATTTTTTTCTGATAAAAAAGGACCTGAGATGGCTAAGCCTGACCTCATATCCTTGCTGGAGGAGGAGGAAGAGCCTTTTCTCCTAATCTCTGAAAATGAAGAGGAGCTGGCAGGTAGTTGTTCAGACCTGTCATGGGACTTCATGTTGTCTGCCCTTTCTTCCAAGGGTGGGGGATTTCTGTGTCCTTGTTTATTCTCTCACAGTTACTTCTCCTCACAAGAGGCTGGATGAGTTGTGAATGCTGAAATAGTGCTTTTGGATCTTTGTGAAAATTGGGGACTTCCTACTACCAAGTCAGAATGTGTCTTCCAAGTATGATCCACTCTGAGAGACGGGGGGGGGGGGGGGGGAGGTGCTACCGCATTTGTATTCCCAGTGATGTATTAAGAGTTTGAAAATGTTATAAAAAATACTGTTCGCACTTTGTTTGGCCCCTTTAGCTGTGAAGACGTCTCCCAACCATTTATAAGCCGTTGTATCCAAAAACCCTTTTAAAGCGATGTTTTTTATAACATTTTAAAATTCTTAATACATTGCTGGGAATACAAAGTGCGGTAACCCCCAGAGGCTTTCAGGGAAGGGTGTTTGCCAGCCCTTTTTCTCCCAAGTTCCCTTTGACTAGAGATGCCAGTCCTTGATCTTGGGATGCTGTCCCTGCAAAGTGGTTGCTTTTCTGTAGAGATGTAGGCCAAAGCAACCCCAGACAGCTCTGACAAGAACACATTTGCCACCTGAGCACACAGCAGTGTTGTAAGCCATTCTGGAGGGTCTGGCGCATACAATATGCCCATATAAAATCCAGCCTCTCGCAGAGGGAATCTGGACTTTCTCAGCATATTTTAAACCCTAGCCAGGATTTGTCTGTTCCAATTAACAGGTTACCTGTTGTCTGGATCAGCCAGTCAGGACTCTGATTAAGTACCCCAACAAATGTTTGGGAGGGGATTTGGGGGGGGGGCTCCACTGCAGATCCCTGAGTGGAGCTTAGCGGGGCATAATGCCATGAAGTTCACCCTCCCCACAAGAGAACCAATCTTCGAAACCTGGAGAATAGTTGAATTTCTAGATCTCCATGCACTGGTGGGAGGCTGACAACCTCTGTTCAACAGCTTTTACAGGCTCCAAAAACCAAGACAAATTTTATTTACTGCGAGGCAACCCCACTCCTGATAATTATCAAGATTTTTTATATTTCTTATTTTACACCCAGCTGTGTTTCCCAGGCTTCTGCTTCAGTGTGGTGGAGGGAGTGCTTTGGTTAGCTGAATGGGGCTGGGGGGTGGAGGGAGAGAGAAAGGGAGGTGCTCCCATGCAAGAGAGAAAGAAGGGGGAATGCTGCAGAAGGGGGGAAGAGAGGGCCTTCCCTCAATCCCCCATCTCCACTGTCCCCTCCCATTTATCACTGAGAGACCCCTGGTCCCTTTGTGAAGAGCCACAAGATCCCTGCAGCGGCATTAAAAGCTTTCAGGGAACCCGGCACCCGGACAGGGCTCAAGTGGCTGCATGTTCCAGAGGCACCTTTGGAAAGGAGAGGCAGTGGAAGGAAGGAGGGAAGCTTTGGGGAACTGAGGAGGAGATTTGGGGTGGGAGGAGGAGAGAGCAGATACAGGAGGGGGAAAGGGGGGCTGATAGTGCAGTTTTGGGGGAACAAGGATGCAACAGTTGCGGGAAGGTGTAGGGCTGAGGAGGAGATTGGGGGGCAGGTGTGGGAGGGATGCTTAAGACAGTTCTGAGGGAGCTGGGTGCTGATATGTGGGAAAACTGTGTGTGGCACTTTACGCTCCAAAGTATCACACAAAAGAGGACCTAAAGAATGGAAAGGGGGATGTTTTGAGGAAACCTTCCTCTTCAGTATCAACACCGTGCCCTTTTGTGTTTGGAAGTGGAAGCAGGAGTCCATGCAAACACTTTGCTCCGGATTCGATGCTTTTAGGAATTTTTTTCCCCCATGCTTCACCACAACTTTCATGGAGCATTTAGTCACCTCCTGGACTTTCCCTTGTCTTTTCTGCTATCTTTCCCAAACCAGTTTTGCTGTGCAGTTGACGATCCCAAGGACTCAAGCGTACCCTTTAGATTGCCCTCCACCCCAGTTCTTCCTTTTAAAATTTCTATTTCCAAATCAATCTCCTGTAATTTGTGGGCTGTTTTTCTACCCTCCTGGTTACGCACAAAGGGGTGTTTTCTTTCCAAGCCCCTTTAGCTTATTAACCACAGTTCCCTCTTCGGGGTCAGCAGGCAAGAGTCCAGCACGTGTCTAAATCTGAGCCTCAGGCATGGTCCAGATATCCAGGAGTAGGAGCTGGCAGAGACCTGAGGTGGTGGAGTGGATGGTGTGGATTTCGATACTGTTCTGCTTTTTCTATATGTGGATTCAAAGTGGCTTCATTTGAAACTGAGAGTGGAGGGACACATTTTTACTTCTTTTAAAATCTCCCTGCTACGGATGACCATCATGGCCAGCACAGGCTGAGAGGGCAGGAACTGGGCACTAAAAAATGTTTCTCACCCTTTCTCTTCCTCTCCCTCCTAGGCAACCGTGAAAAGACACCCTTGATGACTTTTCTGCCATCTCCTCTGTGTTCTGAAGGGAAAAGAGGCACCATGAAGCCAGCTCAGGTATACGGGAAGGGTGGGGGTCCGCTGGGGAGATGTGTGGAGGTTGGCAAGTGAGGCTTCCTCCTCTGTTGCAAGGCTCAGAGGATCGGGTCCCTTGGCCTTGGCACTGGAAGATCTGAGGCTTCCCCTGGGGAGGCAAGGAAATGATCACCCCCTGCCTAGATGACATGTGCAGAGAAGACCAAGCAGAGGCTGTGAAAGAATCCTGGACCGTGAACATCCCACAGAAAACTATTTGGTCCTTCACCATATGGATATTTCTGGCCTCTTCCCCACAATGCTGCTAGCCCCCTATGCCTAAGGACAGCTTCTCTGGCTCCAAAATGCCCCCAAGGGGGGCTGCAAGGGGGGCGACACAAATGTCCCTGTGACAAATTTTCTGAATCTGCAACGAACTCAGCTCTCGGAAGAAATGAACTGAGCCGCACAACCACCCATTTGGACTGTTCAAGGCAAACTCTCTGAGAGAGATTTATTTCATTGTGCTACTGCCCCCTTTTGTCCTAACTCAACAGCCTCCCCCTGCTTGGGGGGGCCCAGGCTGGCGCAGTGGAGTGTCCTGCCACGATACCCCACATTCCGGACCAGCTGGGCAGCAGGGAAGCGGCAGGCAACTGTGGGCAGGCCCAGGATGGGGTGGAGGTGTGCTCCAGAGCGAGACCCCGCTCCCCAGATCAGCTGGGCAGCGGGGAGACAGCCAGCAACTGCAGGCAGGGCTGGGAGGATGCGGAGGAACGTCCTGGCCCAATGAGAGGACAGGGGGAGGCGGTGGAGCACAGGTGTGGCAGGAACAGTGCAGAGGCCGGGAAGGCCTTTGCCACAGCTGTGGCCAGGGAGAAGGAAGCAAGGACGGAAAGGAGGCCTGGTGCTCAGGAGGGCAGGGCGGCTGAACTGGAGAGAGGGGGTTTGCAGCCGAGTTATAGCAGCACGGCCCAGAAGGGGGAGGGCCAAGCAGGACGAGTTTGACGCCGAGTGAGGGGAAGTATGGGGCTAGAGGGAGGGGCAACGGGGAATCAGGCCCATAAAGGCAGAACAAGGGCAGAGGCCGAGGAGGAAGGAGGCTAAGGTGTGCACCTGATAGCTTTGTGCACCTGAGGCAAGTGTACCCGTGCTGTTTCAAAGTGTGTTATTTCAGTCTTTACATTAAAATGATCTCAGTCTCCGAGCACACTTTCAAACTTTACGGTGATTACTCACAGAGCTCTCTCAGTCTCGGCCTTCTTTCATTCTGCTCAGACCCCAACTGAGGAGAAACCAAAAGTGGATGCTAGACTTCCCTCTGTCATGGTTCGTCCCAGGAACTCCAGCATAACTGCTTTTTCCCCATATTGCACCTTTTCCCTCATAGCCTGGTGCCTTTGGATGATAGTAGGTGCATATTTTATATCTTTTTTCTGTGCCCCTCAGCTTTCTTATGGTTCTGATCAAACTCCATAAAAATGCATAGATTAACAAGGATACATATTATTATTATCATGAACATGTGGCATTCCCATGGGACTTTCTGCCTTGCCCTTTTTTTTGTTCTTCTACTATTAATTTACTGTCTCTGTTTTTTGCTGTTTCCCCATGAGCCAACTTTCCAGTGATGTAAAGAAATGCTTCCTCCTTCTTGCAGGGTGGGGTGTCCTTTGAAGAGGTGGCTGTGTATTTCTCCCAGGGGGAGTGGGCTCTGTTGAGTCCAGCTCAGAGAGCTCTATACAAGGAAGTCATGCTGGAGAATTTTGGGCACGTGGCCTCTCTGGGTGAGGATCCTTTTCTCCTGGGCTGTCTTCTGCTTGCTGTGGGGAGTGGCTGTAAGGAAGTGCTTATTGAGAAAAGAGGTGGTCAGGCTGTCTGCCCTGGGCCCAACGGCTGACCTCTGGCATCTGCCATGACCCTTCCCCTGATGTGAGAGGGTTCTGGGCTCTCCTTGCAGAAAGGGCCCCCCTGCCTGCCAGTCTTGTGTCTGGACCCCTGAGAGGGCACCAGAAGCTGTAACCAGGGGATGCCTGGTTTGGAGAAGGAGAGGAGGTCTAAGGAGGTGCTTAAGAAAAGCCATGCTGGATCAGACCAAGGCCCATGAATTCCAGCAGTCTGTTCACACAGTGGCCAACCAGGTGCCTCTAGGAAGCCCACAAACAAGACTACTGCAGCAGCACCATCCTACCTATGTTCCACAGCACCTAAGATAATAGGCATGCTCCTCTGATCCTGGAGAGAATAGGTATGCCCCATGACTAGTATCAATGTTAACTAGTAGCCATGAATACTCCTTTCCTCCATGAACATGTCCACTCCCCTCTTAAAGCCTTCCAAGTTGGCAGCCATCACCACATTTTGGGGCAGAGAGTTCCACAATTTAACTATCTGTTTTGAATCTCTCACCCTCCAGCTTCAACAGATGACCCCGCATTCTAGTATTATGGGAGAGGGAGAAAAGCTTCTCCCTGTCCACTCTCTCCAAACCATGCATAATTTTATAGACCTCTATTATGTCTCCCTTCAGCCGCCTTCTTTCCAAGCTAAACCGCCCTAAGTGTTTCAACCGCTCCTCATAGGGAAGTTGCTCCAGTCCCTCCAGTCTGGGCATTGCCTTAAATGGGCTGAAGATGTGGCAGCAGAGGGAACTCTGCTGGCTTCTCTGCCCTTTACTTAGTTCTCAGCTGGCATTTCTATCAGACCTGACAACGGAGCTGGGAGAGAGCTTCCAGTGCCGGATGGATAATTCTTGGCCCCATACTGTACTCCACTCGACCCCTCTTAATTACCTGTATTTTTGGAGGGACAGAGTTAATCTGGTTTGCATTTGCTGAATCTATGTGCACAAAGCAGACCTAATTGTGTGCTTTTTTCTGATAAAAGGACCCGAGATGGTGAAACCTGGCCTCATATCCCAGCTGGAAGAGGAGGAAGAGCTCTTTCTCCTGAGCTCTGATGAAGAGGACGGACTGGCAGGTAGCTGCTTAGATATCTGTCCTGGGACTGGGTGTTGCCTGTGCTTCCTTCCCAGGGTGGGTGGATTTCCTTGGCCTTATTTATCCTCACAGTTAGAATTTCTCCTCCAAAGAACTTGGATGAGTTGTGAAGGCTGAAATGATGGCTGCAGACCTTGAATCTACGAAAATAGATTACTTCTTCTCCCAGCTCTGATCATTTATGCCCAGTCAAGCCAAGTGTTGTCTTCTCTGGCAAGGGTGTTTTGCAGCCTTGTTTCTCCTGAGGTCCCTTTAAGTGGACAGGCCAGGACTTCATGCAGGGATGTTGTGCCTGCAAAGCAAAAGTTGTCCTTCGCAGAGATGTGACCCAAAGCAACCCCACATCAAATGTCAGCAAAGCCATTCCACTCTATATATCTAACAAACAGGTTAGTCCCTATGCAAAATAATAAATGGGCATAAATCTGATATTAAAAACCACAACACTCCAAACCCAGGGGCAGATTATTTTAATTTTCCAGTTCATTCATTTGCTGACTTGAGCGTTGCAGTCCTAATCTAAAAAGGTTTCAGCGGGAAATTGCAATGTAAGATTGATGACTTCAGCATTCTTCTCGCACAACAAATGCTAATTTTTTAAGCATGTCTGTTCTGCTGTAATCTAGCTACTTACAATGTGCACTGTACCTCTGCATCCAGAGTTGCTTCTTTGCAACACTCTTCCTACTCTGTAACTGGGATATAAGGATTCAGAGATCTCCGTTCCGACTCATATCTGACAAAGGGAGCCTGCTCTCTTGAAAGCTTATAGCCAGAAGCTTTTGTTGGTCTCTAAAATGTTACTGGATTTGAAATTAGGTATTTGTGGAAACTGCCATATCATGACACCAGGTTCCCTTTTCTTTCAGCAGGAGACATGTGGGAGTCAGCGAATGAAGAAAAAGATCATCCCGTAAGGCAGAAAGAAGATATGTATTCAGACATGAAAGAGAAGGTTGAACATCATGATGCACTGAGGAAGGAGGAGGGAAAATATTCCCCTAAAGGGAGGAATAATTCCAGTCTTTTACAGGGTGATCACTCTCTACAGCAAAAAATATACCAAGGAGGCAAGAGGAATGAGCACACCACAAGGAGGGGAAATTTTACTGAAAAATCAGAAATTCAACAGAACACCTGTAACAGAAAGAAAGTATACAAATACCCGGAGTGTGGGAAAAGGTTCACTCAGAGAGGAAGCCACACAAGAATAAAATCATACAAATGTCTACAGCGTGGAAAGAGCTTGATGCAGAGGAAAAACCTTAACTCCCACCAACAAACTCACTCAGGAGAGAATAAATATAAATGCCTGGAGTGTGGGAAAAGCTTCAGGAGGAGTGGAAAACTTTTCATCCATCAAAGAATTCATACTGGGGAGAAACTATACACATGCTTGGAGTGCGGGAAGAGCTACAGAAGGAGTGGAAAACTAGCTTCCCATCAAAGAATTCACACAGGGGAGAAACCATACACATGCATGGAGTGCGGGAAAAGCTTCAGTCAGAATAACAGTCTTATTTCCCATCAAAGAATTCACACAGGGGAGAAACCATATAAATGCCTGGACTGTGGGAAATGCTTCCGTGAGAGTGGAAAACTTACAACTCATCAAAGAATTCACACAGGGGAGAAACCATATACATGCCTGGAGTGTGGGAAAAGCTTTAGATCGTCTAACGGTTATAATTACCATCAAAGAATTCACACAGGGAAGAAACCATATCATTGCCTGGATTGTGGGAAAAGCTTCTGTTCAAATAATGGTCTTACTTACCATCAAAGGATTCACACAGGGGAGAAACCATATACATGCCTGGAGTGTGGGAAAGGGTTCATTCAGAAGAAAAGCCTTATTTCCCATCAAAGAATTCACAGGGAGGATAATCCATATCAAAGCCTGGAGTGCAGGAAAAGCTTCAGTTCAAATAACAGTCTTACTTCCCATCAAAGACTTCAAACAGGGGAGAAACCATATAAATGCCTGGAGTGCGGGAAAAGCTTCCGTTCAAATAACAGTCTTACTTCCCATCAAAGAATTCACACAGTGGAGAAACCACATCAATGCTTGGCGTGCGGGAAAAGCTTCAGACATAAACTCACTCTTACTTTCCATCAAAGAACTCACACAGGGGAGAAACCATATCAATGCCTGGAGTGTGGGAAAAGCTTCAGTCGGAATGACAGTCTTACTGTCCATCAAAGAATTCACATGGAGGAGAAACCATATAAGTGCCTGGAGTGTGGGAAAAGCTTCAGTTTGAGTAACAGTCTTATTTCCCATCAAAGAATTCACACAGGGGAGAAACCATATCAGTGCCTCGAATGTGGGAAAAGCTTCAGTCAGAGGGGAAGCTTTAATAACCATAACAAAATTCACAGGGGGGATAATCAATACCCCAACTTGGAGTCTGGGAATAGTTTCATTCAGCATAACCATCTTATTTCCCATGAAATAATTCTCAGTGGGGAGAAACCATACACATGCTTGGATTGCGGGAAGAGCGTCTGTGAGTGTAAAAAACTTTCTTCCCACCAAAGAATTCACACAGAAGAGAAACCACATAAATGCATGGAGTGCGGGAAAAGCTTCAAACAGAAGGCCAATCTTATTTACCATCAAAGGAGTCACACAGGGGAGAAACCATATAAATGCCTGGAATGTGGGAAAGGTTTCAGTCGAAATTACAGTCTTACTTACCATCAAAGAATTCACACAGGAGAAAAACCATATCAATGCCTGGAGTGTGGGGAAAGCTTCAGTTGGCATAGGCGTCTTATTTTCCATCAAAGTGTTCACACAGGGGAGAAACCATATAAATGCCTGGAGTGCGGGAAAAGCTTCAGTCGGAAAAGCTATCTTACTTCCCATCAAAGAATTCACACAGGGGAGAAACCATATCAATGTCTAGAGTGTGGGAAAAGTTTCAGTCGGAATGACAGTCTTGCTATCCATCAAAGCATTCACACAGGGGAGAAACCATATAAATGCCTGGATTGTGGGAAAAGCTTCCGTCTGAGTGCAAAACTAACATACCATCAAAGGAGTCACACAGGGGACAAACCATATAAATGCCTGGAGTGTGGGAAAAGTTTCAGACATAATTACAGTCTTACTTCGCATCAAAGAATTCACACAGGAGAAACTATATAAATGCTTGGAGTGTAGGAAAATCTTCAATCCGAGGGGAAGCTTTACTATCCATCAAAGAATTCACACGGGAGGAACCATATAAATGCCTGGATTGTGGGAAAAGCTTCAATCAGAGGGGAAGTTTTACTATCCATCAAAGGATTCACACAGGGCAGGAACCATATAAAGGCCTAGAGTGTGGGAAAAGTTTCATTCGGAATCACATTCTTACTTCCCACCAAATAATTTAAATGGTGGAGAAACCAAACCAATGCCTGGATTGTGGGGAAAACTTCAGCTTGAATAATGGTCTTATTTACCATGAAAGAATTCAAACGGGTTAAACCAAATACATGCCTGGATTGTGAGGAAAGCTTCCTTGAGAGTAGAACATTTATTCCACATCAAAGAATTCACACGGGAGGATCCATATAAATGCCTAGAGTGTAGGGAAAGCTTCAGTCTCAGCAATCAGCTTACTTTCCATCGTATGATTCACACGGGAGAATCTATGTACATGCCAGGAGTGTGAGGAAAGCTTCATTCAGAGCGACAGTCTTATTTCCACCCTCAGTGGAGAAAGCATATGAATAAACTGATTTACAGCTAGTACCCTGGTGACACCCACCAGTCACAGTGTGGTTCCTGTGACAGTCCACTGAGTGGCAGAAAGGGTCGCAGCCAGTCCCCACCCACTGCTGCCGCCACAACCTTCCCCTACTGCCGCCACAACTTCAGAGGGCAGACCATAGGGCTTCACATCTCCACTGATCTCCGTCTGCTCTCCACACTCAGCCTTCTCCAAGCTCCATTCCAAGATTTCTCAGAATTTCCCAAGTTAGAACTGGCAAGCCTGGATGAGTGTCTCAGTCATGGCCCACCAGGCAGCGGTATGGCATAAACTGGGGGGAACAGAGGACAACACCTTCAATTGAGTCTAAAACACACCTCCCCCCATACTCCTCCAGGGAAGGGTGTCCATGTGTCAAACAAGGAACATGGGACTGAACCCATAGTAACTCAAAGAGAAAGCCCACCCATTCCAGAAATCTTTGAAATTCACAGATTGGTGCTGCCTAAAGGTACTAAAATTATTCACACAAACAATTTTTGTCAGTAAACCCAACATTTTTCCTCCAGAAGATCATTATGCCCCCCTTTTGATCATTCATGGATCCAAGGAAAAAACCAAATGAGATATTCTAAAATATTTTTTCCCCATCAAAAAGACCAATTTTTGTAGAAAAATAGAGGAAAAAATGACAACTCTTAAAATGAATATATATATATATATATATATATATATATATATATATATATATATATATATATATATATATATATATATATATTATGCTTCAATATGGTGTGGCGCCAAGAGGCAATGGTTTTTTGCCTCCTAAGGTCCAACCTATATGTCTGACTACATACAGTTTTACCTTTTCCCCAAGATTGTAAATTCCAAGATTACATGGTCACTTCTACCCAGGGTGCCTACTACTTTAACCTCATCAACCAGCTCAGATTCATGTATTTCTTCACAAGTATACACATCTTTGACATATAATGCTACTCCTCCCCCCTTCCCTATCTGTCTATCCCTTTTAAACAAGTTGTACCCCTCAATCTTAATATTCCAATTATGAGTGACATCCCACCAAGTTTCTGGAATATCTATTAGGTCAAAATCCCCTTCCTGTATTAGGGCTTCAAGTTCTTCCTGCTTGTTTCCCATACTCTGTGCATTAGTGTACAGACATTGAAATCCATGATTTATGTGCCCAGAAGTTTTAGTTTCTGTACTTACCCGTGAGTTTATGTTTCCTTGCATACATGCCACTCCCTGTAAATCTTTATTATTATCTCCAGTTACTGCCATCATACTAGGCTTTAAGTTTTTGTCTCACTCTTCCATAGGATTTAGTTTAAAGCCCTCCTGATCAGGTTTGCGAGGCTCTCAGCAAACACTTTTTCCTATCCTTGTGAGGTGCAAACCATCCTCCGATAGAAGAGCTTCTTCTCAAAAGCATAAAACATGGTCCAGAAATCCAAACCTCTCTTGACAAACCATCTACGCAGCCAGTCATTAATTTGTAGTATTCGTCTTTCCCTTCCTAAGCCACAACCTTCAACAGGAAGAACTGATGAAAACACAACCTGCGCCCCCTTCATCTTCTTACCCAGGTCCTTCATCTTCTTACCCAGAGCTGCATGGTTCTTTTAATACATTCTGCTGTGTCAGGCAAAATCATTTATTACCCTTTCTTGCTCATTCATGTGGGAACAATCTGTGGACCTGATGAGTCTTCCTACCCTTTCTGTCACATCCTGGATGCATGCACCTGGTAGACAGCAGACCTCTTGATGTTGGCATACTTTAGACTCTACCCCTCTCAGTAGGGAATCCCCAATTACCAGAACAGACCTCTTCCTAAATTGGGGAGCGGAAGATTGAGTCCTCTCATGTGCAGGAGCCTGAGAAATTTCTTTCAGGCTTTGGGGGTGGGGGTAGCCCTTGTTCCAACTCATTAAGAATTGTATAGCTACTTATCATCCAATTTGATGATAAGTAGCTATATTTAGGAATGTACATAATTATGAGAACAAAAGACCCATGGAAGAGTTTAAGAACGGCTGAAAATTGTACAATGGTATAAACTGTTTTTTAAATCTGTAAGAGAAGTTGCTGAATAATATACTATAAGTCTTATCAATATATATGGTAGATGATGAATAGAGTAGGGAATTCAATTAAGCTGTTTTTCTTTTTGAACAAGAATATATGGTATTCAAGATGAATTAACAGTAATTAAGTTGGTTATAATGGTATGCATTATGTACAGTACAAGAGGAATGTTTGAATAGACTAATAAAATAAGGTTAATTTTTTATTCATTGAAAGTAAAAGGAAGATAGAAGGCAGTAAAATGATATTTGTTCACCCAAAATAATGTTGTTTCATTATATGTTAGAACAGGGAAATTTCTTGTTATGTACTGTATTGCAATGTTTGACATGTTTGCACAGTTTTGTGTTGTGAGTAAATGGAAAATAAAAACATTTAATGAAAAAATATATTTAGGAATGTATAAGCATACATCCAGGGAGTGTAGTTACAATAATTCTTTAGTTATTAAATTAATCTAAGCAATTGCATATTACCCAAACCAACTCATAGAATTTCCTTATAATATACATACCAAGACCAGGCTGGCGTTACATTCAGAGTGTGCTCCTCATTATCAACCTAAAAGAGATAGTCCTAAAAGGTGATCACAGCCTTCCTTAAATAGAGCGTGTATGATGTAATCTACCTTGACTTTTCCTAATTAGGAGAGGTTAGAGAGAAAAAAAATGTGGGGCAAAGTGAGAGAAAAGTCTACTACACCCTTTAGCTGGAAAAAAATGTTTTTTAAACAGCAATGTACCCATGAAATGCCGGGATAAAAACCAAAAATCAGTGCAGACAATGCCCATCAATTTCTCCATTCAAACCCTTGGGTGCAAGAGTACCCAGAGTGTAGATTAGTCGCCATGAATAGCCATCTCCTCCAAGAACATGTCCACTCCCCTCTAAAGCCTTCCAAGTTCCAGCCATCACCACATCCTGAGGCAGGGAGTTCCACAATTTAACTATGACTCAATAAAGGAAGCCACAGCCGTCAGTTTGCGGGATCTGAGCAAGGCTGTCAAAGATAGAACATTTTGGAGGACATTGATTCATTGGGTCGCCATGAGTCGGAAGCGACTTGATGGCGCTTAACACACATAGCAATGTTTTCTCAGTTTTTTGTTTGATGTACTGCATATGTTTAGACCATGATAGGTTGGACTGAAAGATGACCCCCAGATATCTACATTCATTAACCACTTGCACTGCTTGCATCCCAGTTTTTCAGTTATTAATTTGTGCCCTTTCGGATTTTGTAAATATCATAATTTTGGATTTATAGTTAATTGCTGTGATCAGTTGTAAAGGCCTTTATAGCTCAAGTTAGCCAATCGGTGTTCTAGAGAGCAAGACCAGGCCATCAGCATATATTAATGCAGGAACTGGACAACCTTCTAGGCAAGGTGCATGGACAGAGATATCCTGCAGCCCCAGTACAAAATCATTCAGGTGTAAATTAAAGTGATGGGGTGCAAGAACACAGCACTGTTGTACTCCTGTCTGCACAGGGATTCGACTGGAAAAGGAACCCAAGTTGTTTGATTTGACATTTAATGAGTTGCCGGAGTAGAGGTTCATAATTAATCAAAGCAGTCTGGCATGCAAGCATGTGGCATAAAGACTGTTCCATAAACAAGCCAGAGAAAAAGTCAAAAAACGGTAAAGGTCCCCTGTGCAAGTACCGAATCATTCCTGACCCATGGGGTGACGTCACATCCCGATGTTTCCAAGGCAGACTTTGTTTACGAGGTGGTTTTGCCAGTGCCTTTCCCAGTCATCTTCCCTTTACCCCCAGCAAGCTGGGTACTCATTTCACCGACCTCAGAAGGATGGAAGGTTGAGTCAGCCTTGAGCCGGCTACCTGAAACCGACTTCCTTCGGGATCGAACTCAGCTCATGAGCAGAGCTTTTGACTGCAGTACTGCAGCTTAACACTGCGCCACGGGGCTCCTAGATATAGTCAAAGGCAGCTCTTAAATCAATGAACGCTGCTTGTAAATGTCCAGGGGTGTCTTGCGAGTATTTACGAATCAACGAGGCCAACTTATAGTAATGGTCCATGCAGGTCTTCTTCTAAAGCAGTGGTTCTCAATCTGGGGGTCGGGACCCCCAAGGGGGTCGCGAAGTGTTTTCTGGGGGGTCGCCGCCACTGTCCTGGGACAGCCCCCATCCTGGGCTGTCCAGGACTAACCCAGACGCCCTGTAACCCTGATCCGTCCACGAGGGCAGGGAAGACCCCAAGCAGAGAGATGAGGAACTGGCCAACCGACAGCCAGAAGGAGCTGGGCTGCAGACACGTGGCGGCGTGCCGCTGCACACCAGCTGTAGCCCCGCTGCCCAGCTGAGAGGTGGGCGGGCCAGCCCTGGGCACAGTCGCACCTGTGCCGGGCGGATGATGCGGCAGGATGTGTGGGAGGCCGAGGAAGCTCCCCTGGCTCGGCCAGTTCAGGTCTCGGAGGAGAAGAGGGCAGTCCCCCTTGAGGCCGCTACAGCCACGTTGTTTTTACTTTTAGCCGTGCTCGGGTGGGGCGGGAGCTTCAGCCTGGAATCCAAGTGCGCATGTCTGTAGTGTGGCTTTGCTTTTCTGCCCTGAGTCATCAGTTCCGCTCTGGCAAGGCCAAGGGGGAGAGAGTTGAGGTGCATGCGCAGTTTGGGATTTCCCCCTCGAGCGCGCAGGTTCAGTGAGGCGCAGAAGGAGCGGTGACTGGTGGAGGGGAGAAAAAGGCACAAAAAGTCCGAGCGGGATAAGCGGCCCTCGGCTCTTTCCTGGCCCTTCGCTCTCGTGAGGTGATTAAACGGAGCTCCGCTTTGAGGGATAACTGCAGTTCTGTGCACAAGCAGTGTCTCAGTCACAAGAGGGGGTTTCCTCGCGAGAGCCCCAGCCTGCTTGGAAGAGTTTTTGGGGAGAGAGGGGAGGACAAGGAACGCAGTGCATGCTCAGAGGCACTCTTTCCTCCGTGCCAGGAAAGGTTGCTGCGCCACACAGTCACAGCCTCTGCGCAACAGGTGGTAGTACCGTTTGCTTGTTTGTTTTAAACTTTAAAATTTTAAGTAATTATATATATGGATACCCTGGATTGCCAAAAAAACAAATGTGTTTTCTTTATCCTATTGAAAATGTCATTTATACAAATTTATGCAAATGTGACAAGGGTCACAGGTTACTTGGCAATTGTAAAAGGGGGTCGCGACTTGGAAAAGGTTGAGAACCACTGTTCTAAAGGCAGCCTGCTGAGCAGTCTTTTCCCAAAAAGTTGCATATAACTTACTAATGACTGCCAAGAGACTGATTGGTCGATAATTTTGTGGATCCATCCCATTGCCGTTTTTATATATTGGTGTGATAACCAATGTGTGTGAGTAGAAAGGAAGCCCTAGACCTTGAACTCGCCCTTAGTTCCTACATGCAGGTTATAGAAGGGCTCAGATCTCTGGGGCCCAGGACATGGAAAGCCCAATTAACAGTCCTGCCCTGTATTTTCTACCCTGAATTTCCTCCCCGCCCACCCTTTGGGGATGAGTCTTCCACCTGGAGTAAGGGGAACCTCTGCTCCCTAGATTTTGTGCTGCTCCGTTTGTCTTTTTTCCTTGGGTCATCTGTAGCCATATTAAGATTCCACCTACATATCTCAATGTATTAGCAAGAGCAAGTATTCAAACGATTTCTTTTACGTTTCTAGTCCTCAGCAAGGTTCTAAATCTACGCTTAACAAAACCTCCTAAAATCTTAGAAGCTTTAAGGGATGTAAAAGAGGAGGGTTCTCTAGAGAGGACCAGCTCTGTACTGGTATTTTAAAAAGAGAGCTCTGACTCCCCAAAGCTCATCCCAAAATATTTCTTGACCTCTAAGGTGCTAGTAAACTTGGATCTATCAACTCTGTACTGCAATCCTTAATCAAGCCTGAACTGACCCTAGAAGCTAAAATGACTAAACTGAGGCTATCGTATTTTGGTCACATTATGAGAAGACAAGAGTCACTGGAAAAGACAATAATGCTAGGTAAAGTTGAGGGCAGCAGGAAAAGAGGAAGACTCGAAAAGAGATGGATTGACTCAATAAAGGAAGCCAGAGCCCTCAGTTTGCAAGATCTGAGCAAGGCTGTCAATGTCATTTTGGAGGACATTGATACATAGGGTCATCATGAGTCGGAAGCGACTTGACAGCATTTAACACACAACACCGCAATCTTTAAGCTAAAGGCTTTAAATCAGAAAACGTGGTTTTTCAACGCTTTTAAAAAATTGCTCTTAAGTATTGCATCTTTTAATGCAACATTTTTCTTTAGTATCAGAGCTCTTTGAATGGAAAAACAAAACCAAAGTTCAGAAGAGGAAAAACAAACAAACAAAGGAGAGACAGTCCTTCAGTGTTGTGTGTGTGTTAAGTGCCGTCAAGTCGCTTCCGACTCATGGCGACCCTATGAATGAAAGTCCTCCAAAATGTCCTATCTTTGACAGCCTTGCTCAGATCTTGCAAATTGAAGGCTGTGGCTTCCTTTATTGAGTCAATCCATCTCTTGTTGGGTCTTCCTCTTTTCCTGCTGCCCTCAACTTTTCCTATCATGACGGTCTTTTCCAGTGACTCTTGTTGTCTCATGACGTGACCAAAATACGACAGCCTCAGTTTAGTCATTTTAGCTTCTAGGGTCAGTTCAGGCTTGATTTGATCTATAACCCACTGATTTGTTTTTTTGGCAGTCCACGGAATCCGTAACACTCTTCTCCAACACCACATTTCAAAGGAATCTATTTTCTTCACTGTCCAGCTTTCACACCCATACATAGTAATAGGGAATATGATGGCATGAATTAATCTAGTCTTGGTGGCCAGAGTCACATCCTTACACTTCACCTTCAGTGTTACTCCTCTGAAGATGCCTACCACAGCTGCTGGCGAAACGTCAGGAAAGAAAATACCAAGACCACGGTCACACAGCCCGGATAACCTACAAGAACCAATGAACTCTGACCGTGAAAGCCTTCGACAATATTTTTAAACGAGTCCTGCCTTTTTCCAAAAGCAACCAACAAGGCAGGTCACAAGCTCCAAAAGTCAAGGCTTAAAACCCCCCATTATCAGAGATATTTTTTACATTTCTAACTTTATGTCATCCCACTAACATAGGCTCGACACAGCCTGGCCCTTGGCTGTGGGAAATCCTATTTGTTTATTAGAAATCGGGTAGCATCCGGCCACCCTTTCCTCGGATGCTCGGTTTGCCTTTCAGCCGCTCGGTCCCTTGAATGGCTGCAACAGGGTTAAAAAGAAGAGAGCCAGCTGCAGACCTAGAGAGGCGAATGGGGAGGAGGATTTCCTGCCCCCGCCTTGCAGCTGGCGCTGCTCCATCCTCCCGGGTTGAATGACTGGGGAGGTGGGTGGGAAATCTGGAGAACAAAAGGCGGCGGGGGAGGGAATCGGGGTTGGGGGCTGCAATGCTGCCAGAAAGGAGGGGAGGCGGAGCAGGTGATTAAAAGGGGCTTTCCCCCCCACCCGCCCTATCCTTGCCAAGGAAAAGCCCCCGGGCCCCTTTGTTCAGCGCTAGATCCGGACCCAGCTGCGCCTTTGGAGGCTGGACGGGGCTCCAGGCTGCAGATGAAGGAGAGGCGGCGGACGGAGGTAGGGAAGCGATGGGCATTTTGGAAAGGGGTGGGGGGCAATGGGGACAGAGGCTGTCAAAGACAGGACATTTTGGAGGACTTTCGTGCATAGGGTCGCCGTGAGTCGGAAGCGACTTGGCGGCGCTTAGCGCACACACGCACAATGGGGACAGAGCCGTGGTTGTTGAAGGGAGGGCTGAACGGGGGTGGGAAGGAGAGGGGCGTTGGGTGGGAGACGCGGACTGCGGCTCTGCTTGACCCTCGGGTGAGTCGCACAAAGCATATTTTTCACGCAGCCCCAATAATGCACTTTCAGTCCACTTTCGGTGCACCTTAACGATCGTTTGCAAGGGGGTTTTGCCAGATTCTGTGACCTTAGGCCACTGGTTCCCAACCAGGGGTCCGTGGACCCCCAGGGGTCTGCGAGAACTAAATTAAGGTCCGCGAAACAAAGTTATAAACCCATAATAAATTAATATTTTCAATTAAAAGTTCTCTGTTATAATATATATATATATTCAAATATTATTCTAAGTTTAATGTTTAACTAACAGTTATGATTAAAGTTTATTTTCAAATTCTCTGAATTTTTATTTTGAACCTTGGGGTCCCTGCACCGAACAAAAAAGTCCTAGTGGTCCCTGGTCAAAAAAAGGTTGGGAACCACTGCCTTAGGCAGATGATGACCGGGAGGGCATCTTGGCCATCTTCTGGTCACTGGGGGTGTCTGGGGGGGGGGGGAGGTAGTTGTGAATTTCTGTGACCTTAGGCAGATGATGAGAGGGAGGGCATCTTGGCCATCTTCTGGTCACTGGGGGTGTCTGGGGGGGGAGGTAGTTGTGAATTTCTGTGACCTTAGGCAGATGATGAGAGGGAGGGCATCTTGGCCATCTTCTGGTCACTGGGGGTGTCTGGGGGGGGGAGGTAGTTGTGAATTTCCTGCATTGTGCAGGAGGTTGGACTCTAAAGTTCACACAGTAAAACCCACCTTCAAAGTGAATTGAAAGTGGACCGAAAGTGCATTATTTTGGGCTGTGCGAAGGTGCCAGAACCTCAAGCGCAGAGGAATATTTTCCAGAGGAAACCTTCCTACTCCTCAATATCAGCGCTGTGCCCTTTTGTCTTTTCGATTGCTGAGAAACTACATTAATTCTTCTCATGTCTCTTCACTGTTGAAGATATAGGGCAGATACCTTTTCCTGAACAGATGTTTTGGGGAGGGGAGAATGGGGAGCTGGGGCTAATAGTGGTAACAAGGCAGGAAGTCCTAGAAGGTCTACACCAGGGGTGTTGAACTCAATTGTTAGGAGGGCTGGATATGAAATAAATGTCACTTGGTTGGGCCAGGCCATGCCTCATTCAGCCCAGATTGAGAGGGGGTGCGTTCTGGACCAGAGCTACATTTTTTTGAAGGGGGGCAAAAGTACCAAATGGTACCCCCCCATATATTATACACATATTTTTCATTTTATATATATGTACGTAATCATCATATATAATATACATATATAATCAACAATTATTTTAAACAATAGAATAAATTGTGCTGACTATGAATTGTTAAAGAATAATTACACTTTTATGTTATTATATCTATATATTATCTATGAATATTTACACTAAGAAGTAACTCCTGGCCAAGTTCTGCAAGGCTCATGCCCTAGCAAAATTATGCCTTAAAGGGATCACAACTTTATTACAATGTGCAGAGTGTCAAACTTGAAGCTGGAGGGTGAGAGATTCAAAACAGACAAAAGGAAGTATTTTCTCATGCAACGCATAGTTAAATTGTGGAACTCCCTGCCCCAAAATCTGGTGATGGCTGCCTACTTGGAAGGCTTTAAGAGGGAAGTGGACATGTTCATGGAGGAGAGGGGTATTCATGGCTACTAGTTAAAATGGCTACTAGTCATGAGGCATACCTATTCTCTCCAGGATCAGAGGAGCATGCCGATGTGGAACACGGGCAGGATGGTGCTGCTGCAGTCGTCTTGCTTGTGGGCTTCCTAGAGGCACCTGGTTGGCCACTGTGTGAACAGACTGCTGGACTTGATGGGCCTTGGTCTGATCCAGCAGGGCTTTTCTTATGTTCTTATGGATCTGGAAGACCCAGGTTCGAATCCCCACTCTGCCATGGAAACTCACTGGGTGATCTTGAGCCACTCATGCTCTCAGCCTGACCTACCTCGCAGGGTTGTTGTGAGGATAATAAGGAGAAGAGGAGAACCATGTCAGTTGCTTTGGGTCCAAACTGGGGAGAAAGGCAGGATGTAAAGGAAGTACAGGAGTCTCAGGAGAAATATTTACAAAACGATTAAGTGTGCCCTCTTCAGACTACTACAAAAGATTTGTCTACATTTGTCTCTTAATACGATCAGGCCAGCCACCAACTCAGGCTGCGCTTTCTGTTAGTCCTTTGGAAATGGAATCAGAACCAAGGAGAGAATAAAATGCCATTAAACACAGCAGAAGGTGCAAGCCTTACACCTCATTCCGCCTTGATATGCAATTAAATTACAGCCAATTCCTCTTTTAAGAAATATATAGTTTGGAATCCTTTGCTAAGATTCAAGGATGTCTGAGGTTAAGCAGTTTTTAAAACAGCAGTTCTAAAAAGCTTACACAATAAATAGCTACCTTTAAATCCTAACACTGTTATAAATATGCAGTATGTGTGGTTGTCAGTTTGCTACAGCAACCAAACCCAAATCAATGAGAGAATTGCTGTAAAAGAAAGGAAGAGGGGATGATCTGTGGGAGGGAGGGAGAGTTTTCTCTGAAACGAGGTTACAGAAAGAATTCGGGCAGATCTGATGGCCCTGGCGGCCCTCCCCACACCAAGCTCATACAACTCAAGCACCTTTTTTTCCTTCTTTTTCTAAGCCTTGGGAGGTTTTGCTGCACACCAACCACTTGCCTTCGGAGCAGCCCTCTTTAGCTCCTCGGGGTGGATGTTTTCAGCAGCACTCTCCCCAGCCAGCCTCCCTTTCCTCTGAAGTGATCAAGTGTAAGAATTCCCAGCATTTTCTCTTTCCCCCATCCCTTCTCTTTCCCCCCTCCCTTCTCTCCCCCCCCCCCAAATGGATATGTTTAAGAAAGTTGCACTGAGTTACACGGAGACCAGAATGAATGGGAGAGCGGGAAAAAAGAGAGAAGAGATTGATGAAATAGAATGAATAAACATGTCTGGATTATGTACATGCCTACGTAAATGGCCCTGGAATCCAGGTGGGTGGGCGACATTGCACTCCTTACTGAAGGGGGGGGGGCTTTCTGGATGGGCCCAGGTGAGACGTGACCAAATCCAGGAGCTCCGCTGGCAGCGCAACGCTATACCACGCTGAAGAGAGGAGAGGATGGGAGGGGGGATCTAAGGACTCGGGTCCCTGGCCACTCTGCGAGCCGTGTGTGGTCCCCCCATGGACTCCTTCTCCCTCATTCTCATCAGTCTCCTATAGTTTGGGGCTGATTTTCTGGGCATTCATGAAGTGGTGTTTTTCCTTCATGCCCACAGTTGCAGGATCTGTTCGGGGTCAGCAGGCAAGAGCCATGGTCCCTGTCTGGCACATTTCTAAATTGGAGCCTCAGGCCTGATCTACATATCCAGGAGGAAGAGTTGGAGGAGGCCTGAGGTGGTGGAGTAGGAGGCATGAATTTTGGCACTTTTCTCCTGCTTTTTACATGTGAGGATTCACTTGAGACTGGGAGTGGAGAAACACATTTCCCCCTCCTTATGACAGGAAAGCATCATGGCCAGCACAGGCAGAGAAGGCAGGAACTGTTTCCTTGTCAGGCTAGTTTTCTCTGTGCAGGGAGATTGTCATTCCTAACTGGCAGTCCATTCCAGCATATTTTCCCAGTTTTGGAGCCAGAGTGGAGGCAAGAGTGGTTGTGCCTTCAGGCAGGGTCAGAGAGGCATCACCCCCCCCCTCCATGGATGAGCAGTGGATGGGGAGGAGCATTTCAAGGAGGGGAGGGGGATGGATGTACAAGGAAGGTCGGACCTCCGCCCATATAGAGTGACTGGGTGAAGACTGAGATGAAGCTCATGTGGAGGAGTGGGGAATCAAACCCGGCTCTCCAGATCAGAGTCCATTCTCTTAACCGCTACACCACGCTGGTTGGTAGGGAAGTATGATGAGTGAACCAGCATGGTGTAGTGGTTATGGTCTCAGACTAGGAGCTGGAAAACCAAGGTTTGAATCCCCACTCTGCCGGAAACTTACTGGGTGACCTTGGGCCCATCACACACTCTCAGCCTCGATCCTGGCAAGTATTTGGATGGGAGCCCTCGAAGGAATACCAGGATTGTGATGCGGAGTTAGGCAATGGCAAACCACCTCCGAACATCTCTTGCCCTACGGGTTCACCATAAGTCAGCTGTGACTCTACGGCAAAAAAAAGGGAAGTTAGATGTATCTTGAGTTATTTGATATTGAGTTATTTGATGTTCGTTTGATGAGACATTCACACATGTGTACTGATGCTGTTAAATGGACCAGGTGAGATATGTAGATATATATGTGTATGTGTATCTGTGCAAGTCTATGTGAAAGTATGTTTACTTCAAATTGTGACTTACTTATTTTTAGAGATACCCAGATGTGTAGAAATCATTGAAGCCCGGTTTTGTATAAGGAGTTCATAATTCAAGCCTGGTTTTGTTTAAGGAGTTCATTATTTTATTTATTTATTTCCGTTATTTATCATCCACCTTTCTCACAGAGACTTAAGGCGGATTACGTATAGTGAGTCAGTACAATCTACAAAATGGAACATTCAGTGAACAGTGTAATAGGATTGTAGGCATTTGGAGCCAACCAGAAATCTAAAAGATAGAACTGATGCATAGCAGAGGTGTTAACGTGACCCATTAAGCAGTGTGAACATTACATAATAGGATCCTTTTTATACAAGCTACACACAACAGTCTAGACCACAGTCCCTAATAATTTATCCAAGTCAGTTTGCGAACTATTTGGTACAGCACAACTCTTACCTTTGCAGCAAGGTTCTCTTGAATAATTCGGTTTTGCATACTTTGCAGAAAGCCAGAAGGGTGGAAGCCTTCTTGACCTCCTCTGGCAGGCCATTCCAAAAGACAAGAGTCACAACAGAGAAAGCACGTGTATGGTTTTGATTTTGCCCTTTGACAGGGTGGCCACTGCAGAAGGCCCTGCTCAGATAAGCAAAGCTGTTGTGGCAGTCGCAGACGAGAAGAGGAGAGGCAGTCCCCCAGATAAGAGGGGCCGCAGCCATGCAGGGGTTTGTGTGTGACAGCCGATACCTTAAACTGAGCCTGGTAACAAAGCAACCTTTGGATCTGTAATCACTTGCTGAATCTGAAAAAAACACACTTGCATATCAATATAGCAACACCTTTAGATCTTTTAGAAGTATAGATGACATATACCTCACCAATCCAATCCTTACACAAGTAACTCTTGTCCTTTGCCATTATATGAGATTATTGGGAAAAAGCCACATCAGCTTTAAGTTCTTTCAACTTGGAAATGACTTTTACCCTTACAGGAATCCCTCAGGCCGTTAACATTCTGTGATAGCCCGTTGAACATAGGACTTGAAAATAATATGTCCAGTCCACAATGCCCAATTCTCCAACCAAAGAAAAGTATTATATAGAGAAAGGGGGGGGGGGAGAAAACAAACAATTTAAAAGGTTAGCAAATTAAGCAATAACAAAAAAATTTTTTTGCTTCAGGGCAAGAGCCAGAGTATTCTACAGCACCACCCATTCCCATCCATTTAATTATATAGGTATATATAAACCAATTCCAATACTGACAATTTAAAAGAAATTAAAGGGTAGGGAGAAGTCATGGAAATATTGGTTTGAAGGCTAAAAAGTAAATAAAAATATGAGGGTGGGGGAGAGAGGAAGAAAGAAAAAAAACATCGCAAGACGGCCTGATAGTTAAAACATAATATCTAAGATGCCCAGATGAAAACAAACTTTTTTAGCTCAGTTCTAGGCTGAGTGGATTAATATAGAAGTAGACTATCTGATATTCTTTAAATGATCACAACCAGCTACTCATTTCTCTGCAATATCCATAAAACTCCTCCATCACCACATTTTAAATAAATATACTTTCTTCCTGTCAGCTTTCTTCATGGTCAACTTTCTTTCACACCCATACATAGCAATAGGGAATACTACGGCATGAATTAACTTGATCTTGGTCACCAATGGTCCTTACACTCAAGGATATTTTCTAGCACCTTCATGGCTGCCCTTCCCAGTCGCAATCTCCTTCTGATTTCTTGATTGCAGTGTCCCTTTTGGTTGACGATGGAGCCAGTGAATAGCAAATCTTGAACAATTTCCATTTCTTCATGGTCAACCTTAATGTTGTGTAATTCCCCAGCAGTTATTACTTTTGCCTTCTTGATGTTCAACTGTAATCCTGCCTTGGCACTTTGTATTTTAACCTTCATCAGAAGTTGTTCACTACTTTCTGCCAATAAAGTAGCATTATCCTTCCAAGAAATTTCATCTAAATCTAATCCAGCTGTCCTTATGATATGTTCTGCATATGAAGAGACAGCGGGGCAAAATGCATCGTCTAATACCTTTGCCAACTGGAAACGATGCTGCTTCTTTATATTTTTCTCACCCCCCATCTGCTGACTCCTGGTTTCCCACCCTCATTCTTTCTTTTCGTCCCAGGCAGCAGAAAAAGACACCCTTGATGCCGCTGCCTCCTCCTCCTTCTCTTGTGCGTGATGAAAGGAAAAGAAGCACCATGCAGCAAGCTCAGGTAAGCGGAGTGTGTGGGGGAATCACTGGGGACACATGCAGTGGAAGGCAGGGATGCCTCCTTCTTAGTTGCAAGACTCAGAGGATCAGGCTTGTGGCCCTGTGTTCTGGCACTGCACGATGTCAAGTCTGCCTACTGGGTTTCTCTACAATGTTGTTGTAGAGAAACCCAGGCAGAAGAAGATTTGGTTTTTATATGCCGACTTTCTCCACCACTTAAGGGAGACTCAAACCAGCTTACAGTCACCTTCCCTTCCCCTCCACACAACAGACACCCTGTGAGGTAGGTGGAGCTGAGAGAGCTCTAACAGAGCTGTAACTTGCCCAAGGTCACCCAGCTGGCTTTGCGCGTAGGAGTGGGGAAACAAATCCAGTTAATCAGATTAGCCTTCGCTGCTCATGTGGAGGAGTACGAAATCTAACCGGGCTCTCCAAATCAGACTCCACCACTCCAAACCACTGCTCTTAACCACTACACCATGCAGAGCCTATGGCCCCTGAATATGAACATCTCTGGTTTCTTCCCCGCAAGGCTGCTAGCCCCCCTGCCCATGAAGATAGTCCCTCTGGCTCCGAGGCCCGTATGGAGGGCTGGGAGTAGGTGTTGGATGTAAATATACACTCTCCTCTGTGACCAGATTTATTATTACAAAGTAGAGACGACGCCAGGTTTTAGAAGCAAAGGGAGAAAAAAGCTTTTTTTTTATTTTGCCAGGCAAAAGAGGAAGACATTTCAGCCCTTTTCGGGTTCAAAAGTGAAAGTCTCCTAACAGACTCCGCCTAGTCCTCATATTTATACTTTTCCAGAGTTCTTTGTTCTAAGAGGATTTGAATATCTCCTCCTCTCAAATCCACCCTAACTCTGATTTCATTTTGTGGTCACATGTATATGATCTCATCTGTTATTTGGTGATATCCTGTACCAGATACGAAAAATCACCTGCTTTGTTCAGTTTAAGTTAGACAGGACTATTTTCTACTGACTTATATAAATAACCACAGCTTACAAATATAATAGAAAAATAACATTTTTCCAATATGCTACAATTAAATTAATTAAAATCTTACACATCCCACAGTCCCCCCTCATGATCAAAATCAAAATTATTTTGAATCTTGATCATTCTATTATATTAACTTGCAATTTTAAAACAATAATGTAGACACAATGTTTCCCTAGCCACTTTTTTTTTTTTAACCCAAAGGACCAAATAATACATCAAAATGGCTTTCTAAAAGAGTCTCAAACATCTACTCTTGTTCTTTAGCTAACAATTGTGCTCTGGTTTCCAAGTTTTCAATTATAAGTCTTGTTGATTTTTGAATAAAAAGTTAAGTTTGCCTGCAGGTTCGACCAACCACTTCGAGCCTCTTGCGCATGGACTCTCTCCAGTTGCAATGGCTTTGGCTGCCACGATGTCATCTACTGCCCTTCTGGTCTCGACCTTACACGGTGGTAGCGCTGCCTTGCATCTGGAATAGTGGACCCAGCCTCCCTTTCCATCTACTTTTACTGCGGCATCTGCGGTGAAAAGAATTTGGAACGGACCCGTCTACCTGAGCTGGAGAGTAGTATGCTTTTAAGATTTTACAAACACCCAGTCTCCTATTAAAAAAAGAATGGACAACAGAGTTTAGGGGGAGAGGTTGTACAACACAAGCCAGTTTTTGGGTTTCTTTCAAAGCTGCACTTAAAGTTTTTATATAGTTTTTTTTATATATTTGTTTCCAACCTCTTTATTGGGTGTTCCCTGATTCTAAAAATGCTAAAAGAGACATTCATACAGAGCCTCAAAGGGCAACAACTTGTGTGGCCCCCGGGCTAATATACGGATGCGTGTCAGTGTGATAGGCAATACATCTGACCATTTTAAATTAGTTTTTTTACACAGATTTTAATTAACATCTCTTTTTAGGGTCTGATTCATTTTTTTTACTGTCCCTGATAACTGGGGTCGCCAAGCCATGTAAAAACTATATTTTATTTTCATATATATATATATATATATTTAGAACTGTTTTATAACTTCCCTAACAAATAACCCCCTCTGTTTACATATACCCTTTGATATGTCACATGTTTTTGCTATGTGTTTTGTTTTCTGATAGATGCCCTTTCCATTGTATGATTGCAAGAATATTTCTGTTAACCCTGTTCCCCAGATGACTATTTTAGTGTAATTGTGTGAGGATGTGTGTGATGTGTACCCTTAGGCTTTTTTCAACCACCCCCTTCTTGTTTTTGTAGTCCCTACTTTTGCCATCCAGTTCTTTTTTTTTTCTTCAGTGCAGGGCCCTGTAGGTGGTAGTGTAAAAACTGGGGTTAAAGTCATTACCATATCACAGGATGTTGATTTTGCTGTAGTCACTTTTGCCATTTCATCAGCTCTGCAATTTCTTTTGGCCTCCTTGGTATGTCCAGTTTGATGTTATTGTCACCTGTAACTAAATATTGTCCAAAACCTGTAAAATTAAATTTCCATGCTTTACAGCTTCCCACTAGCTGTCAGGACTCCTCGTTCTTTTCAGATGTATTTATATGCTTGTACAACTCCAAAAGCATCTTTGCTGTCAGTATAAATGTTTACAGTCTTACCTGCTGCTTTAAATAAGGCCTGGTTCAATGCATATAATTCGGCTGCTTGTGCTGAAAATGACGCTGGTAATGGCTCTGCTTCAAGCACTTCGCACTCAGTCACCAGGCTGTATCCACTCTGCCTTTTTCCACTCACCACTCGAGAAGATCCATCAATCCAAATTTCGAGATCTGCGTTGTGGATAGGCTCATCTACCTGTGCCATGGTGCACATATCTACAGTCTGTAGACAGTCATGATGTTCCTCCAGGTCAGTTGTTACAGGCAGCAGACTAGCAGGATTTTTGTAAGCCACTTGGCTCCTTTTTGTTGTAACAAAATAGTCACTGCATGAGGGCAAAACACTCTGATTGGATGTTTAATAGTCAATTTCTTTGCTTCCTTCACAGCCAGGGCAGTTGCAGCTACTGCCCTCAAGCATGGAGGCCACTCTTGTGCCACTGGATCCAGCTGTTTTGATAAATAAGCTACAGGTCTTTCAGTTAGCCCACAAGTTTATGTAAGGACCCCCGCCATGCAACCCTCCTTTTGCAGGTCAGGGATACCCAGAGCTGGTGCTGTCATCAAAGCTTGCTTCAGCTCTTTTACTTATGTGCATTTTCAGGTTCCCACTACAATACTTCTGGTTCTTCATCATGGCATATTTTTATAAAGTCTCTGGTTAGTTTACTATATTCTTTTATCCACTCACGACAAAATTTCAATATTCCCAAGAAGGACCTTAGCTGTTTCTTAGTTTGAGGGAGTGGCATGCGATAAATAGTCTTTCCTGTGTTATTTTGTGTCCCAAATAAATTACTTCCCTTTTGGGCTACTTGGAGTTTTTTCTTTTGAGACCCTATATTCTTTCTGTCCTAAGAAATTCAGCAATGAGATCGTTCCCTCTAACACCAGCTTCCCTGTTTTTGCAGAGATTATCTGGATTCTTTCACCCCAGGAGAAACAGGTCCTTAGAGTTGGCATCCAGTGGAATGCTAAAAAGGCATTTTTCAAATTTGTTACACTAAACCATACATGGTGTCCTGATGGGGTGTACAGGAAAGTGTGAGGATCTGACACCACTGGATACCCATGTTGAACAATTCCATTGATTTCCTTTAAATCCTCAACTAATTTTTATCCTTTTCTTTTTCCTTTTTTACCTGGCTTTGGCAATGCCAGAATAGGGATGTTGTCTCCCATTTGTCAGCAACTGCTGTACTACTGGTAATTTTAACTGGCATTTACGCTCCCAGTCAAAGGTTACTTGTATGGGTGAAATGTTCAACTGGCCTGCATTGTTATCTTGCACTTACAGCATTTGTTTACAAATAATATATATACTTTTTTTTTATTAATGATGCCACTTTTATGTTATAACAACATAAAAACAGAAAAACAGAAAATAAAAAGACACTGTCCTTCAGTGTTACTCCTTTGAAGATGCCCGCCACAGCCGCTGGCGAAACGTCAGGAAAGAAAATTCCAAGACCACAGTTACACAGCCCAGATAACCTATGAGAACCAATGAACTTTGACCGTGAAAGCCTTCAATAATACCCCGGCTTTATTTTGACTGTGTTTTAAAACACTTAATATATTAACATGATTTCTCCGTCCCTGGAGAAAACAGGCACCCAGCATCACCAATATCCATCTCATTGAATAACCATAACTATCCTCTCTCTTTATAAACCCTTCTGCTTTCCTCTCTTAAAGTCTTTCCCAACCATACATAACACCTTTCCTCAGCCTTCTTAAGCCAAAACACTTGCCCCTTCACAACACACTCAAAACATGCTCTAACTTTCTCATAACTTACTTATTCCCTCATATTAATACACATTGCCTTTCCACCTTGTAAGCATTTCCAGTCTGTTTTTTTTTTCTTCTTATAAAGTTTGATACAGTTCACAAGACTCTGCTTTCCAAATTCCAAATACTTTGACTTGGCCCCTCCTCCTGCGTTTAGCAAGAGGGCTGGTTCAGTCAGAGTTAACTTAAAATTCCCTTTTTTTAAAAAAAATTTTGTTTCACATTTTAAACTTCAGAGAAAGAAAGGATCTTCTGTTAACAAAACAGTATTGCTGCCTTGATTTACGACCAGTCTGATAGAGAAGAACAGAAACACTTTGAAGCGGAGAAAGGAGGGGCATGGGGGATTTTTCTCTTCCAGTCTCTTCCTCAGAAAGAAGACAACCAGATTACTTTTTTCCCAGCAAAGAACAGATTTTCAACAGAAAACAACAACAACACACACAACAAAACCAGACTACTCAAACAATTTGATTTCCTTTCGGCAACACAGTTTCTTTTTTACACTCCAACTCTAAAAAGGAAAAGAAAGAGAACGAAGGGAGGAGAAAAACTCCTTTTTGGCCGACGCCGTCCAGTATCCCAGGCTGGCCCCATAAAAAATAAACACGTTAACATTTGTCAAATGATCACATAACCCTTTATAAAATACTTCACAGAAAGAGAGGACATATAACAAATCACGCTGGACAAGACAAAACACAAAAATACGTTCCCCTTTTCTAGGCATTTACCTCTTCCAGTGCCCTGGAGGCAACTGGAAAAATTCCGGATCAGCACAGGATTTTACAATCCCTGCTCTTGCTACTGCTTTTTTTTCCCATTGATAATATACCATTGGCTGAACCCCTGTTACAGCCCCCGTTACCATTCCAACTCAGTGGCGTCCCACTGAGCCCCTTATCCATGGTGGCGTTGCTTCTGCCTTCTCCTCTTAGAAGGGCTTACCTCTAAGAACTGCCCCACCATTTAGGGTCCCGTAATTCCTTTCCGCGGTTCCTTACCTCCAGCCCGTTGCTTCTCCTGGGTCGGTTTAAAAGTGGGACTCTGCAATTGCACTCACCCCCAGATGCTGTGTCTGCCAAGCTTGAGGACCAGCGAAATCGCCGGGTGCACCTGTCCTACAAAACTTCGACACCACTCATCTGTGAGCAGTTGACAACCAGATGTCCCCTGGGGTGCCATAAATCTGTTGGATGTAAATATACACTCTCCTCTGTGACCAGATTTATTATTACAAAGTAGAGACGACGCCAGGTTTTAGAAGCAAAGGGAGAAAAAAGCTTTTTTTTTATTTTGCCAGGCAAAAGAGGAAGACATTTCAGCCCTTTTCGGGTTCAAAAGTGAAAGTCTCCTAACAGACTCCGCCTAGTCCTCATATTTATACTTTTCCAGAGTTCTTTGTTCTAAGAGGATTTGAATATCTCCTCCTCTCAAATCCACCCTAACTCTGATTTCATTTTGTGGTCACATGTATATGATCTCATCTGTTATTTGGTGATATCCTGTACCAGATACGAAAAATCACCTGCTTTGTTCAGTTTAAGTTAGACAGGACTATTTTCTGCTGACTTATATAAATAACCACAGCTTACAAATATAATAGAAAAATAACATTTTTCCAATATGCTAAAATTAAATTAATTAAAATCTTACACATCCCACATAGGGGGCCAAATGTCCCCCAGGATTCTTCCCCCTCCTCTTTTTGCTAAGATTGCCAACCTCCATGTGGTACCTGGAGATCTCCGGCTATTACAATTGATCTCCAGTAGACCAAGATCAGTTCCCCTGGAGAAAATGGCTGCTTTGGTGGGTGGACTCTATGGCATTGTACTTTGGAGAATGGACTCTAGGGCATTATACCCTCCTGAGTTCCCTCCCCTCCCAAACCCCACCCTCCCCAGGCTCCACCCCAAAAATCTCCAGGGATTTCCCAAGCAGGAGTTTGCCACCCTAATTTGTGCTACTCTTCCAGTATTAATTTACTGTTTCTGGCTTCTTGGCTTTTTCACCCATGGACCAGTTTCCCAGTGATGTAAAGAAATGCTTCCTTCTTCTTCTTCCTCCAGGACGGGGTGTCCTTTAAAGAGGTGGCTGTGTATTTCACCAAGAGGGAGTGGACCCTCCTGCACCCAGCCCAAAGATCTATGTATAAGGAAGTCATGCTGCAGAATTTTGGGAATGTGGCCTCTCTGGGTGAGCATCCTTTTCTCCTGGGCTGACTCCCTCTTGCTGGGAGGAAGTCTCTTAAGAGGAAAGACGTGGTCAGGCAGTCCTGTCCTGGGCCCAATCACTGATCTCTTACATTCTCTGTGACCCTTCCTCTGATGTGGAGGGGTTCTGGGCTCTCCTTGCAGATAGGAGGTCCCTGCCTGGCAGTCCTGTGTCTGGAACACATGAGAGGGCATCAGAAGAAGTGCCAAGGGATGCCTGGTTTGGAGATGATGGAGAAGGCTAAGTATGGGCTTCCCTCCCATCTGGGCCTTGCCTTGCCTGGGCTGAGAGGTGGTTGTGGAGTGAACTCTGCTGGCTCCTCTGCCACTTTACTTAGTTTCTAGCTGGCATTTCAAGATCAGCTGGGCATAGAGTAGGCACAGAATTGTCAGTGCCAGATGGGTGATTGTTGACTGCATAATGTACTCCACCTTAGTTATCTGGCCAGTCAGCACTCTTATTAGTTGTGTGTTTTGGAAAGGACAGTCGATCTCACTGGGAATTGTTGAATATATATGCTCACAGAAGAGCTATAATTTTGTATTTTTTTCTGATTAAAAAAAGGACCTGAGATGGCTAAACCTGACCTCATATCCTTGCTGGAGGAGGAGGAAGAGCCGTTTCTCCTGATCTCTGAAGAAGAAAAGGGATTGGCAGGTAGTTGTTCAGACCTGTTGTGGGACTGCTTGTTGTCTGCCCTTTCTTCCAAGGATGGGGGATTTCCATGATCTTCATTATTCTCACAGTAGCTTCTCCTCAGAAGAGGCTGGATGAGTTGTGAATGCTGAAATAGTGCTTTTGGATCTTTGTGAAAATCGGGGACTTCCTACTACCAAGTCAGATTGTGTCTTCCAAGTATGGTCCACTCTGAGAGACAGAGGCTTTCAGGGAAGGGTGTTTGCCAGCCCTTTTTCTCCCAAGTTCCCCTTGACTAGAGATGTCAGGCCTTGATCTTGGGATGGTGCCCCTGCAAAGCAAAACGGTTGCTTTTCTGTAGAGATGTAGGCCAAAGCAACCCCAGACAGCTCTGACAATATGCCCATATAAAATCCAGCCTCTCGCAGAGGGAATCTGGACTTTCTCAGCATATTTTAAACCCTAGCCAGGATTTGTCTGTTCCAATTAACAGGTTACCTGTTGTCTGGATCAGCCAATCAGGACTCTGATTAAGTACCCCAACAAATGTTTGGGAGGGGATTTTTTTGGGGGGGGGTGGGCTCCACTGCAGATCCTTGAGTGGAGCTTAACGGGGCATAATGCCATGGAGTTCACCCTCCCCACAAGAGAACCAATCTTGGAAACCTGGAGAATAGTTGAATTTCCAGATCTCCGTGCACTGGTGGGAGGCTGACAACCTCTGTTCAACAGCTTTTACAGGCTCCAAAAACCAAGACAAATTTTATTTACTGTGAGGCAACCCCACTTCTGATAATTATCAAGGAGATTTTTTATATTTCTTATTTTACACCCAGCTGTGTTTCCCAGGCTTCTGCTTCAGTGTGGTGGAGGGAATGCTTTGGTTAGCTGAATGGGGCTGGGGGGGGGGAGGGAGAGAGAAAGAGAGGTGCTCCCATGCAAGAGAGAAAGAAGGGGGAATGCTGCACAAGGGGGGGGAGAGGGCCTTCCCTCAATCTCCCATCCCCACTGTCCCCTCCCATTTATCACTGAGAGACCCCTGGTCCCTTTGTGCAGAGCCACGAGATCCCTGCAGTGGCATTAAGAGCAAAACTTGAACCCGGCACCCGGACAGGGCTCAAGTGGCTGCATGTTCCAGAGGCACCTTTGGAAAGGAGAGGCAGAGGAAGGAAGGAGGGAAACTTTGGGGAACTGAGGAGGAGATTTGGGGTGGGAGGAGGAGAGAGCAGATACAGGAGGGGGAAAGGGGGGCTGATAGTGCAGTTTTGGGGGAACAAGGATGCAACAGTTGCGGGAAGGTGTAAGGCTGAGGAGGAGATTGGGGGGCAGGTGTGGGAGGGATGCTTAAGACAGTTCTGAGGGAGCTGGGGGGGCTGATATCTGGCGAAACGGTGTGTGGCACTTGACACTCCAAAGACCCACACAAAAGAGGACCTAAAGAGTGGAAAGGGGGATGTTTTGAGGAAACCTTCCTCTTCAGTATCAACACCGTGCCCTTTTGTGTTTGGAAATGGAAGCAGGAGTCCATGCAAACACTTTGCTCCAGATTCGATGCTTTTGGGAAGTGTTTTTTCCCCATGCTTCCCCACAACTTTCATGGAGCATTTAGTCACCTCCTGGACTTTCCCTTGTCTTTTCTGCTGTCTTTCCTAAACCAGCTTTGCTGTGCAGTTGACGATCCCAAGGACACAAGCGTACACTTTAGCCTTTTAAAATATCTATTTCTATCCTCCTGATTACGCACAAAGGAGTGTTTTCTTTCCAAGCCCCTTTAGCTTATTAACCACAGTTCCCTCTTCGGGGTCAGCAGGCAAGAGTCCAGCACGTGTCTAAATCTGAGCCTCAGGCATGGTCCAGATATCCAGGAGTAGGAGCTGGCAGAGACCTGAGGTGGTGGAGTGGATGGTGTGGATTTCGATACTGTTCTGCTTTTTCTATATGTGGATTCAAGGTGGCTTCATTTGAAACTGGGAGTGGAGGGACACATTTTTCCTTCTATTAAAATCTCCCTGCTACAGATGAGTATCATGGCCAGCACAGGCTGAGAGGGCAGGAACTGCGCACTAAAAACTGTTTCTCACCCTTTCTCTTCCTCTCCCTCCCAGGCAACCGTGAAAAGACACCCTTGATGACTTTTCTGCCATCTCCTCTGTGTTCTGAAGGGAAAAGAGGCACCATGAAGCCAGCTCAGGTATACGGGAAGGGTGGGGGTCCGCTGGGGAGATGTGTGGAGGTTGGCAAGCGAGGCTTCCTCCTCTGTTGCAAGGCTCAGAGGATCGGGTCCCTTGGCCTTGGCACTGGAAGATCTGAGGCTTCCCCTGGGGAGGCAAGGAAATGATCACCTCCTGCCTAGGATGGCATGTGCAGAGAAGACCAAGCAGAGGCTGTGAAAGAATCCTGGACCGTGAACATCCCACAGAAAACTATTTGGTCCTTCACCATATGGATATTTCTGGCCTCTTCCCCACAATGCTGCTAGCCTCCTATGCCTAAGGACAGCTTCTCTGGCTCCAAAATGCCCCCAAGGTGGGCTGTAAGGGGGGCGACACAAATGTCCCTGTGACAAATTTTCTGAATCTGCAACGAACTCAGCTCTCGGAAGAAATGAACTGAGCTGCACAACCACCCATTTGGACTGTTCAAGGCAAACTGTCTGAGAGAGATTTATTTCATTGTCCTACTGTCCCCTTTTGTCCTAACTCAACAGCCCCCCCCTGCTTGGTTGACTCAGGTTGAATTTATAGAAATGAACCCTTTTCCTCATGGCCTGGTGCCTTGGGATGATAGTAGGTGCACATTTTACATTTTTTTTTGTGCCCCTCAGCTGTGTGCGTTAACATATTCTCTGTACAAGGAAGTCATGCTGGAGAATTTTGGGCATGAGTCTGTTAATGATAAGACATTTTGGAGGTCACTAATTCATAAGGTCGACATGAGTCGGAAGCGACTTGACGGCACTTAACACACACACATCGCAAACATATAGCTTTGTGCACCTGAGGCAAGTGTACCTGTGTTGTTTCAAAGTGTGTTATTTCAGTCTTTACATTAAAACGCCCTCAGTCTCCGGGCACACTTTCAAAATTTATGGTGATAACTCAGAGCTCTCTCAGTCTCAGCCTTCTCATTCTGCTCAGACCCCAACTGAGGAGAAACCAAAAGTGGGTGTTAGACTTGCCTCTTTCCTGGCTCCTCCCAGGAACTCCAACATAACTGCTTTTTCCCCATATTGCTACAGTTGTTATTGTTCTGATCAAACTCCATACGAATACATAGATGAACATGAATACATATTATTATCATGAACAGGTGACATCTCTGTGGGGGCTCTTCTGTCTTGCTCTTTCTTCTAGTCTTCCACTGTTAATTTACTGTCTCTGTTTTTTGCTGTTTCCCCATGAGCCAACTTTCCAGTGATGTAAAGAAATGCTTCCTCCTTCTTGCAGGGAGGGGTGTCCTTTGAAGAGGTGGCTGTGTATTTCTCCCAGGGGGAGTGGGCTCTGTTGAGTCCAGCCCAGAGAGCTCTATACAAGGAAGTCATGCTGGAGAATTTTGGGCACGTGGCCTCTCTGGGTGAGGATCCTTTTCTCCTGGGCTGTCTTCTGCTTGCTGTGGGGAGTGGCTGTAAGGAAGTGCTTATTGAGAAAAGAGGTGGTCAGGCTGTCTGCCCTGGGCCCAATGGCTGACCTCTGGCATCTGCCATGACCCTTCCCCTGATGTGAGAAGGTTCTGGGCTCTCCTTGCAGAAAGGGCCCCCCTGCCTGCCAGTCTTGTGTCTGGACCCCTGAGAGGGCACCAAAAGGTGTAATCAGGGGATGCCTGGTTTGGAGAAGGAGGTGAGGTCAAAGGAGGTGCTTAAGAACATAAGAAAGGTCCTGCTGGATCAGACCAAGGCCCATCAAGTCCAGCAGTCTGTTCACACAGTGGCCAACCAGGTGCCTCTAGGAAGCCCACAAACAAGACGACTGCAGCAACACCATCCTGCCTGTGTTCCACAGCAACTAAGATAATAGGCATGCTGCTCTGATCCTGGAGAGAATAGGTATGCCTCATGACTAGTATCCATGTTAACTAGTAGCCATGAATACCCCTTTCCTCCATGAACATGTCCACTCCCCTCTTAAAGCCTTCCAAGTTGGCAGCCATCACCACATTTTGGGGCAGGGAGTTCCACAATTTAACTATGCGGTGCGTGAAAAAATACTTCCTTTTATCTGTTTTGAATCTCTCACCCTCCAGCTTCAGCAGATGACCCCGCATTCTAGTATTATGGGAGAGGGGAAAAAAGTTCTCCCTGTCCACTCTCTCCAAACCATGCATAATTTTATAGACCTCTATCATGTCTCCCCTCAGCCGCCTTCTTTCCAAGCATTGCCTTAAATGGGCTGAAGATGTGGCTGCGGAGGGAACTCTGCTGGCTTCTCTGCCCTTTACTTAGTTCTCAGCTGGCATTTCAATCAGACCTGACGAGGGAGTTGGGAGCTTCCAGTGCCGGACGGATAATTCTTGGCCCCATACTGTACTCTACTCAACCCCTCTTAATTACCTGTATTTTTGGAGGGACAGAGTTAATCTGGTTTGGATTTGTTGAATCTATGTGCACAATGCAGGCATAATTGTGTGCTTTTTTCTGATAAAAGGACCCGAGATGGTGAAACCTGGCCTCATATCCCAGCTGGAAGAGGAGGAAGAGCTGTTTCTCCTGAGCTCTGATGAAGAGGAGGGAGTGGCAGGTAGCTGCTTAGATATCTGTCCTGGGGACTGGGTGTTGCCTGTGCTTCCTTCCCAGGGTGGGTGGATTTCCTTGGCCTTATTTATCCTCACAGTTAGATTTTCTCCTCCAAAGAACTTGGATGAGTTGTGAAGGTTGAAATGATGCCTGTAGATCTTGAATCTACAAAAATAGATTACTTCTTCTCCCAGCTCTGATCATTTATGCCCAGTCAAGCCAAGCTTTGTCCTCTCTGGCAGGAGTGTTATGCAGCTTTGTTTCTCCTGAGGACCCTTTAAGTGGACTGGTCTGGACTTCATACAGGGACATTGTGCCTGCAAAGCAAAGGTTGTGTTTCACAGAGATGTGACCCAAAGCAACCCCAGACAGCAGTGTTGCATGTGATTGCGAAGGGTCTGGGGTGAACAGTATACTAATCCTGGCCTTCCCAACATATTTTAAGCCCTAGCCAGGATTTGTCTCTTCCAATCAACAGCCTAGTGCCTATTGTCTGGAGCAGCCCATTGGAAGCTGGTTAAGGAACCCAACAAATGTACAGGAGGGGTCTTAGTGGGGAGGGCGTCTCCCCCCAGTGTTGTGAGAGGCAGGAAGGGGGATAGAGAGATCGCAGGCCTTATTGGAGGGGCAGGCAGACTGGCCCAAAGCCCACTTGGATGTAGCACTCTCAGCTCTGAGGTTGGGATCACTTTGTGAATGTACACTTGTCCCTTTAGAAGGAGGGCTCTTTGAATGAGTAGAGAGACCTAACAACCATAATTTCAGCATGTCAGCTGTTTATCATATATCACACTTACCTTACCTCTGTGATGTTTAAAGAGAGGCAAATTTGGTTAATTGGATCCAGGTTTGTTCGTCAGATTAAAATCATCCCAGTTTCTTGCTTCATGCAGCCTATCATACTTCATCCGGTCAAGTGCTCTGGAATGCTTGTACCTCCATGGGTGCATTGACACTCATCCCCTCTGTGACAAACGTCTTTCCACTAACCCCAAAGTCAACTGACGTGCCCCCTCAACTTCAAGGTGGGCTCATAGGCCACTTCAGCCCAGGTGCAACTCGATTTGAAGGATCCTATCAGAGTTCCTGCCTGTCTCACCCACGGGGTCCTTCAGCTCCATTCAGAGCAATTAATCTGGACAGCATAGACTTGGAAGATTTGATAAATTCCCTTAGATCCTAAGTCAGACCCAATGAGGGTTTGTTATGCGACATCGACATGGAATACATTTGGCTTGCTTCTTTTTATAGCCAATCTTTCACTCGCTTCTGGCTGGCATTCAGGACACTGTCTGTCACAGGCCCAGACTCCCTACCAAGACAGTGAAAGTGTTTCCAGATATCAAACTTTTGAATGCTTTCCTTGTTTATATCAGCTAATTTGGTTCATGATGTAATTTCAGACTCATTTTTGCTGTGAGCTCATGCAAAATATGGTAAAAAGAAGGAAAATGAGGTATTAAATCTCCTCATGCGGATTTTAAATTACGAGGCCATAATGAGGATGTGACCTCTTTGCCAGCTCTTTCCCGCTCCTTTCCTTTTACAACTGAGTTTACTCTCTGCTGCTTGAATTAAAATTTCAGTCTGTCACCTGGCAACTAGACTTGGTAAAAGAATCAGCTGATGCAGGGGCATCCAGTCCATTAGGTGGCCCTAAGCAATTGCCTAAGGCGCCAGTGGTGGAGGGGTGCCAGTCAGCTCTCTTACTCTCCTTACCTCTGCTCTCTGCCGCCCCCTCCTCCACCTAACCCCCCTTGTTTCCCTTCTTTCTGTGATGTTAAAGAGAAAGAAGTTCATAGTTTGAGATTTCTTGTTCACATTAGACTACCTCATTCTCCATCTGCACCTCTGTTCAGACCCTCTGTGCCAAAGCCATGTGTGTTAAAGCATGAATGCTGTCCCTCTCTTAAAGAGTGCCCTTCTTCTCCCCACAACCTCTCCAAAACTCATCCCCTGTAAATTCACACAGGTAAGAAAAGAAATTGAGAAAGTGAGTGGGAGAACAGGCTACAAACAGTTTGAGCTAAATCCCTGAGCATTAAACAGAGTACAAACCACAGCTGTTACAAAGCAAAGTAGAAAACTCTGACATGGGTATTTGTGGATAGTTTTAGAAGGTAGCCATGTTAGTCTGCAGTGGAACAGCTAGATTTCAGTCCAGCAGCACCTTAGAGACCAATTAAATTTTTGAGGGGTACTCTTTTGAGATTCAAGGCTCCCTTTGTCAGATACAGGTCTGTTCCAGTCCCTCAGACAGAGATTCTCGCCTGCTGGATCCACAACAGATATTTTTGGGATTCCAGTACCCACCTGATGTAAGGAAACAGGTCAGCAAAGCCAGAATGATATCAAGGGATAAACTGCTACCAGATAGGCCCAAATGAAACGTCAACAGAACACCACTGGTGGTCACATACAGCTCTCAGCTCAAACAGCATAAATGACCTATATGCTGCACAATGATATGCCTCTCCCCCCTGCACTGGGAGGCAAACCTTTTCTTCCTTAACCTAAAACGACTTTTCTCCCACAACAGTGCCCTTCCCAACATGGACACAGACTCTGGACCAGGTCCCGCAACAAACCAAGATGCCAAGTCTGTCCCCGTATTCATTCTGACAACAGCTTACTATGGCCCTAGTGTGTCACTAATGTGCACTGCTTGGTCAATGCTTTTATTGATTTTATTGCTAAATTTTATTGATTTTAACTGCGTCTTTTGTACTGAATTTTATACAGTAATGTTTTATACAATCAATGTTAGCCGCTCTGAGCCTGGCCTTAGCTGGAAAATTGACAGCAGGCTATAAATCTAATAAAACAAATAAAATAAAAACAATCACTGGACCTAACAACACCAGCCATACCATCTCAGGTTCATTCATTTATCTCCCAGTGTCATATGTCAGCAAATGTCAACAAACAAACAGGTTAGTCCCTATGCAAAATAATAAATGGGCATAAATCTGATATAAAAAACCACAACACTCCAAAGCCAGTGGCAGATTCTTTTAATCTCCTAGTTCATTCATTTGCTGACTTGAGAGTTACATTCCTTATCCAAAGAAGCTTCAGAGAGAAATTACAATGTAAGATTCTTCTTGCACAACAAATGCTAATTTTCTAAGTATTTCTTTTTTTAGTAATCTAGCTACTTACAGTGTGCACTGTACCTCTGCATCCTGAGTTGCTTCTTTGCAACACCCTTCCCATTCCCTAACTGGGATATAAGGATTCAGAGATCTTTGTTCCGACTCATATACGACAAAGGGAGCCTGCACTCTTGAGAGCTTATAGCCAGAAGCTCTTGTTGGTCTCTAAGATGTTACTGGATTTGAAATTAAGTATTTGTGGAAACTGCCATATCATGACACCAGGTACCTTTTCTTTCAGCAGGAGACATGTGGGAGTCAGCGAATGAAGAAAAAGATCATCCCGTAAGGCAGAAAGAAGATATGTATTCAGACATGAAAGAGAAGGTTGAACATCATGATGCACTGAGGAAGGAGGAGGGAAAATATTCCCCTAAAGGGAGGAATAATTTAAGTCTTTTACAGGGTGATCACTCTCTACAGCAAAAAATATACCAAGGAGACAAGAGGAATGAGCACACCGCAAGGAGGGGAAATTTTACTGAAAAATCAGTTACTGAAATTCAACAGAACACCTGTAACAGAAAGAAAGTATACAAATACCCGGAGTGTGGGAAAAGGTTCCCTCAGAGAGGAAGCCACACAAGAATAAAATCATACAAATGTCTACAGCGTGGAAAGAGCTTGATGCAGAGGAAAAACCTTAACTCCCACCAACAAACTCTCACAGGAGAGAATAAATATAAATGCCTGGAGTGTGGGAAAAGCTTCCACTGGAGTGGAAATCTTACCATCCATCAAAGAATTCATACTGGGGAGAAACTATACACATGCATGGAGTGTGGGAAAAGCTTCAATTGGAGTGACAGTCTTACTTTCCAGCAAATAATTCACACAGAAGATAAACCATATAAATGCCTGGAGTGCAGGAAGAGCTACAAGAGTGGAAAACTAACTTCCCATCAAGGAATTCACACATGGGAGAAACCATACACGTGCATGGAGTGCGGGAAAAGCTTCAGTCAGAGTAACAGTTTTATTTCCCATCAAAGAATTCACACAGGAGAGAAACCATACACATGCATAGAGTGCGGGAAAAGCTTCAGTTGGAGTAACAGTCTTATTTCCCATCAAAGAATTCACACAGGTGAGAAACCATATAAATGCCTGGACTGTGGGAAATGCTTCCGTGAGAGTGGAAAACTTACTACTCATCAAAGAATTCACACAGGGGAGAAACCATATCAGTGCCTGGATTGTGGGAAAAGCTTCAGATCGTATAACGGTCATACTTATCATCAAAGAATTCACACAGGGAACAAACCATATCATTGCCTAGATTGTGGGAAAAGCTTCTGTTCAAATAATGGTCTTACGTACCATCAAAGAATTCACACAGGTGAGAAACCATATACATGCCTGGAGTGTGGGAAAGGGTTCATTCAGAAGAAAAGCCTTACTTCCCATCAAAGAATTCACAGGGAGGAGAATCCATATCATAGCCTGGAGTGCAGGAAAAGGTTCCGTTCGAATAACAGACTTACTTCCCATCAAAGAATTCACTCAGGGGAGAAACCATATAAATGCCTGGAGTGTGGGAAAACCTTCAGTTCGAATAACGGTCTTACTTCCCATCAACGAATTCACACAGCAGAGAAGCCATATCAATGCCAGGAGTGCGGGAGAACCTTCAGACATAAACTCAGTCTTACTTTCCATCAAAGGGTTCACACAGGGGAGAAACCATATACATGCATGGAGTGTGGGAAAAGCTTCAGTCGGAATGATAGTCTTAGTATCCATCAAAGAATTCACACAGGGGAGAAACCATTTAAATGCCTGGAGTGTGGGAAAAGCTTCATTTTGAGTAACAGTCTCACTTCCCATCAAAGAATTCACACAGGGGAGAAACCATATCAATGCCTTGAATGTGGAAAAAGCTTCAGTCAGAGGGGAAGCCTTACTACCCATCAAAAAATTCACAGGGGGGATAATCAATATCCAAGCTTGGAGAGTGGGGAAAATTTCATTCAGCATGACCATCTTATTTCCCATGAAATAATTCACAGTGGGGAGAAACCGTATACATGCTTGGATTGTGGGAAGAGCTTTAGTGAGGGTAGAGAACTTTCTTCCCACCAAAGAATTCACAAAGGGGAGAAACCATATAAATGTGTGGAGTGCGGGAAAAGCTTCAAACAGAATGCCAATCTTATTTACCATCAAAGGAGTCACACAGGGGAGAAACCATATCAATGCCTGGAGTGTGGGAAAAGTTTCAGTCGGAATGACACTCTTACTTATCATCAAAGAATTCATACAGGGGAGAAACCATATCAATGCCTAGAATGTGGGGAAAGCTTCAGTTGGCATAGCCGTCTTACTTTTCATCAAAGAGTTCACACAGGCGAGAAACCATATGAATGCCTGGAGTGCGGAAAAAGCTTCAGTTCACGTGGTTATCTTACTATGCATCAAAGAATTCACACAGGGGAAAAACCATATAAATGCTTGGAGTGTGGAAAAAATTTCAGTCGGAATGACAGTCTTGTTACCCATCAAAGAATTCACACAGGGGAGAAACCATATAAATGCCTGGATTGTGGGAAAAGCTTCCGTCTGTGTGCACAACTTACATACCATCAAAGGAGTCACACAGGGGAGAAACCATATAAATGCCTGGAGTGTGGGAAAAGTTTCAGACATAATTACACTCTTACTTCGCATCAAAGAATTCACATGGGAGAAACTACACAAATGCCTGGAGTGTAGGAAAAGCTTCAGTCCGAGGGGAAGCTTTACTAAACACCAAAAAACTATATAAATGCCTGGAGTGTGGGAAAAGCTTCCATCTGACTGTAGATCTTACTACCCATCAAAGGATTCACACAGGGGAGGAACCATATAAATGCCTGGAGTGTGGGAAAAGGTTCAGACAATATCACTGTCTTCTCATCAAAGAAATTATATAAATGCCTGGATTGTGGGAAAAGCTTCAATCAGAGAGGAAGTTTTACTATCCATCAAAGAGACAAATGAGTCACAGAGGATTGTCACTGTCCACATGGTGTATAGAATTCCCTGCGAATTACACCTGATCTCCAGACCAGACAAACCAGTTCTCCTGGAACACATGGCAACTTCAAAGGGCAGACCATAGGGCTTCACCAACTTCAGAGGGCAGACCATAGGGCTTCACATCTCCACTGATCTCCACCTGTTCTCCACACTCAGCCTTCTTCAAGCTCCATTCCAAGATTTCTCAGAATTTCCCAAGTCAGAACTGGCAAGCCCGGATGAGTGTCTCAGTTATGGCCCACCAGGCAGTGGTATGGCATAAACTGGGGGGAACAGAGGACAACACCTTCAATTGAGTCTTAAACACACCTCCTCCATGGAAGGGTGCCCATGTGTCAAACAGGGAACATGGGACTGAACCCATTGTGACTCAAAGAGAAAGCCCACCCGTTCCGGAAATCCACCTTGGAAATTCACAGATCACAGATTGGTGCTGCCTAAAGGTACTAAAATTCACACAATTTTCGTCAGCAATCCCAAAATGTTTCCTCCAATAGAGCATTATGCTTTCCCCCCTTTGATCATTCATGGATCCAAGGTAAAACCTACTGAGATACTCTAAAATCTTTTTTTCCTGTCAAAAAGGCCAATTTTTGTAGAAAAATAGCAGGAAAATGACAACCCTTAAAATGGGAAAACATTAATTATATAATTGTGCTTTAATATGGTTCATTGCCAAGAGGCAATGGTTTTTTGCCTGTAAGGAATATGGAAACAATGAACAACAGTTTGTAAAGAAAAATAAATTTACTTTAAGTAGTCTAAAGTAGCTGTGTCCTGACCTGGATGCGCTAGGATAGCTGAGCAAGGTCAGACCTGGTTAGTATTTGGATGGGAGATAATTCAGGAAGTCTAGAGTCGCTTTGCAGAGACACTCAATGGGAAACCACCTCTGAATGTCTAGTCTCTTGAAACCCTTATGGGGTTGCCAAAAGTCAGCTGTGACTTGATGGCACTTTTCACCACCACCAAAGTAGTCTGCAGAAGACAATTGTATCTACAGAAGAGACAGTGCAAGAGAATAATATACTTACATCTCCCATGACCACCGTGTCCCGTTTCTTTGAGAACTTTATAATCCGGTCTAGGAGTGTCTCATCCAAGTCCTCTGCCTGGGTTGGTGGTCAATAGCAGACCCCCGCCAAAATATCGCTATTATTTTTTATTCCTTTTAGTTTTACCCATAGACTCTTGACTGGACTTCCATTCTTAGATTCATGTATTTCTTCACAAGTATACACATCTTTGACATATAATGCTACTCCGCCCCTTTCCTTATCTGTCTATCCCTTTTAAACAAGTTGTACCCCTCAATCTTTTTTTTAAATAATTTTATTGTTTTTTCAATTGTATGATAGTAAAAACAACAACATATATTAATACAATTCATCAATATGACTTCCCCCTCACCCTCTTCCATCATAAAGTAAATTATGTAATCTTTTGCTAACGGAACTAATCCCAGTAGTATTTTAATAAACATATTCTTATCCTATCTAAAGTTATTAAATCAGTACTAATCAAAATTTAAAAAGTAAAAATAAGGGATTAGATTAAACAGTATTCTTTAAATGGTCCCATTAAGGATTACATTTTTACAAAATAGAAACAAAGGAGCCATTAGATATTTGTATATACTCAAAAAAATGTAAAATAAAAAATGTTAAGTTCTCCTACATCTCCCTCCTTTTCTATTAAGAATTAAATGTTATATAAATCTTTAATATATCCCTAGCATTCATTTCAGACATGTTTTAATTCTAGTAATCCAATTATCATATATAGTCTCAAAATATTATAATTCAATTAATATATGATTCTATTTCCATTTAAGCCAGTCCTTTTAATCAGTTCCTTTTAATCATATCACCAAAAAAGACCATGAAGACCACATTTATCCCTTTGCCCGAAATTTCCAGCGTTTCCTTCCCCTCCCCATCAACAGTAAGAGTCGTAAAACATCCTTGGAGGTTGTTAGTGAAGCCTCTTCAACAAGTTGACGGTCTTCATTGTAAATCCACGTTGCATTCTGTTCCATCCCAAATTCAAAGAAAAGGGTTCTGGCAACTCCGGTTTTTCTACTCGTTGAATCCTCCAAGCAGCTATTGAACAGTTCATCAAACAGGTTAAAAAAATCAAACTCAAATTGAGACACATTTGATTCCATTGTTATCAGCCAGATTTGTTTTTTGAGGTTTTCCACTTCCTCTGATGAGTTCTTCTGTTCCTGGGCACTCAACAAGGAAAGGTTCTTCTTTAAGGACTTCAAGGTCTTTCTCCTTTATTTTTGGAGCAGTTGACTGGATAGAAGCAATGAAGGTATTCATCATAATGGTCATTTGATCCATCTGCTTTGACATCTGTTTTGACAACTGTCCATACTGTTCTGTAATTATCTCATTTTGCTTAACGAACATGTCTTGAATTCTTTTCTCCATATCTACTTCTTGCCAGGGTTCTTAGAATTTAGATGTTGCAGGTATTACAGTATACTTTGATGGTTGGTTTTTTATTTCACTAATTTTGGCAAGTCTTAAAAGTTGATTTTCCAGAATATGGGTAGATTAATAGTTCATGTTAAGTCCAATCGCTGAAAATTTTCACAAGAAGTCTTCAAAAGAAACCTAAAAAGTACATTTTAAAGTTTGAAGTACCATCAAGTTTGTTTTGGACACTCTAGGTCGATATTCAAACAGGAAGTAGGAAGTCAGCAGGAAACTGTGCAGCCACGGACCTTCCGTCGTCCCCTTTCTGTAGTTTTTTTTAATGGGAAACCTTTTAGATGATGCACCAGGGGGATTCACTTCCAGTCTTATGAGCTTCTACACTTCCCATCTCCCTGCTATCGGCAGGTGTCTTGCAATAGAGTAATATTACTGCCTAGAGGTCTTCCAGCACTTCAAAATAAATCTTGGAGATGTGGCAGGAAGCCTTTCCCGGGAAAAGGTAACGTGACCAAGGGGGTGGGTGGGTTTTGTTTCTCCTTTCCCCTCAAACGTCTCAGACTCTGATTGGTACTTGCCACGTCTATCAAACAGTTCGGTTGTTTCGTCTACCCCCAGATCGGCTTGATAGAGTCTTTGCCACTTTATCTGATTTCTTATCTAAGCAGAAAAGTTTTTAAATGGTAGGGGGGAAGAATGCGGAGTTCCCAGTTAGTTCTGCCAATCAATTCAGCCTCTATTCCCGGTAAGATCAAAAGAGTTCTTGTTACTCACTTAGATTTCGGAGGGTGAGGTTTTTCTTCATTAAAATAGTTCTTAAGATGGTTAATAGGTGATGGTGGTCCAAGCCTAATACCAAAGAGAACGCTTGCGGCGATGCTATCTCCTCTCTTGCCAGCGGGGACAAACATCCACACCTCTGGGGGGCTTAAAAAAGCTACCTCAGAGAGTATGGGAGTCACACCGCTTTCTTGGGGCTGCAGAGGAATTCCTGCGTCCCGGTCCACTGTTTAGAACCGGGTTGGTGTGCAAAAAGCACACTAGTTCAAAGCGTTTCTTGGATTCCCTAGGGAGCTCTCCCTAGAGACGACTGCTTGGATCCAGCTCGTCACCGGAAGTCGTACTCCTCAATCTTAATATTCCAATTATGAGTTACATCCCACCACGTTTCAGTAATATCTGGTGATCCACTTCCTCCCGCGGGCAGGAATAGCCTCTGTTCAAGGTGGATGTGAGTTTGTTTTGCTGAGAAAAGGAACCTTCCCCCCCTTGCAGAAGAGTCAATAGCTATGGAGCTGCTAGGACCACCCAAGAAACTGTGTTAATCCTGTCCCACCTGGGCCATGGAGAAACGTATTCCCTCTGTACTACAAGAGGGCTGGGGGCGGAAGTGACGACAATAGAGGGGTTAAAGGGGGCAGGGCTAGAATGTGCAGGGAGGGAGTTCTTAGTCAGTGTGTCCTCATGTCATCCCTGGAGGCAGAAGTAGCAGGAGCCAGCTGTAGAATCTGGCCCCGACATGCAGAGCAGGAGCAACTCCAGCATATGGCTGGGTGGCTATGCCCGGCTGGCGCAACAGACCATCCTGTGCCACCAGGTGGGCGAGTGTGCCACCAGTTGGATCCTGCCTGTTTGCCTATGTGGGGGGGGGCAATCTGGAGCAGCTGCCTGTTTTGGGCTTGGTCGGCTAATTTTTAAGTTGATAATTTTGTATGGCCCACAAATGGTGTTATAAATATCCAAATGGCCCTTGGCCTACATGTACTAGGACTTCCTGCCTTGTTACCACTATTTGCCCCAGTTCCTCATTCTCCCCTCTCCAGAATCTCTGATCAGGAAGAAGGAATCTGCCCTGTATCTTCAACAGTGAAGACCAATGAGAAGAATTCATTTAATTTCTCAGCAATCACTTTGTCCTCCCTTAGTATTCCTTTACTCCCATTGTCATCCAATGGTCCAACCGCTTCCCTAGCTGCTTTCCTACTGCTAATATACTTTAAAAAATTCTTATTGTTTGTTTTGATGTGTTTAGTGATATGCCTCTCAAAATATTTTTGCATCTCTAATTAACTGCTTGCATTTCCTTTGTGCAAGTTTGTGTTTGCTTTTGTTTGCCTCATTTGGGCAATCCTTCCAGTTTCTGAAGGAAGCCTTTTTTTCTCTAATTGCTTCCTTCACCTTACCCGTTAGCCATGGTGGTGACCTCTTGGACCTATTACTACCTTTCCTGACCTGTGGTATACAAGCTAGCTGAACCTCTAGTAATGTGGACTTGAGTAACTCCCAAGCCTTTTCCAGAGACTTAACCCTCCTAACTGTTCCTTTCAACTTCCTCTTTACCAGGTTTCTCATTTTAGAGAAGTTCTCTCTTTTAAAGTCAAAGGTAATTGTGTGAGATTTCCCAGTCACTTAGAATCAATCCCTTCCTGAGAAGAAGTATGTTATTTTATTCAATTAGACACCTAATAAGCAGGACTCAACTAATTTCTTACAAGAGTAAGCTTTTTATTGAATAGCTTCAAAATATATGTAAATATGTGAGTAAATCCAAAATGAATTTCAATGTACTACCCCCCAAAAAAGTTTGAAATATCTGGGGATAAAAATCCCTACCGGGCCAGATACGTTATTTGATCTAAACCACAAAGAATTATGGAAAAGCATAGAAGAAGACCTTGAGAGATGGAACAGACTTCAGGTATCTTGGTTTGGAAGAACTGCAATAATAAAGATGAATGTACTGCCAAGAATCAACTTTCTCTTCTTAACATTAAAGGTAAAGGTCCCCTGTGCAAGCACCAGGTCATTCCTGACCCATGGGGTGATGTACATCCTGACGTTTCCTAGGCAGACTTTGTTTATGGGGTGGTTTGCCGGTGTCTTCCCCAGTCATCTTCCCTTTACCCCCAGCAAGCTGGGTACTCATTTTACCGACCTCGGAAGGATGAAAAGGCTGAGTCAACCTTGAGCCGGCTACCTGAAACCAACTTAACATTACCAATTAGAATTTCTAAGATAACCCTTGAAAAATGGCAATGTGCTATTAATAAATTCATCTGGAATGGGAAGAAACCCAGAGTAAGATTTGCTGTATTACAGGACGAGAAAAGGAGAGGAGGACAAGCAGTACCCAGCTTAAAACGATACTATCAAGTGGCTGCATTAGTAGATATAACAGAATGGATACAAAACCCAGAAGACCACAAGATAAGACTTGAGAAAATAAGTCTGAATAGTGGATTTCACCATTGACTATGGCCAGACAAGCAAACTACAATACCAAGGGAATCCAATCAGGAGAACCTTTCTTCTCAAAAGTCTAGTATGATCTCAGAAGAACTACCCAAAATGATGTCCCCGACAGAAGCATACTGGGACTGGGAAACAAGATCCAAAAATGACTTTTTAACATATAAAGATCTCATCAACAAGCACGGTAACGTAAAGTCTCTCCAAGAGCTTACTGAAGAGAAGTTAAAGATATCATGGTTCCCATATCTACAAATAGTCCATGCTTTGAGAACTGACTACTTAAGAAAAGGCAAAGCAAGAAAGCTGACAGAATTTAAACGTATAATATACAGCTCCCATGACTATCTACTATCAAAAATTTACAATATGTTATTAGCTGCAGAAACAGCCCTGGAGCAAGTAAAAGTCTGAATGGTAAAATGGATGTAGAACTTTGGAGAAATGATACCTATTCAATTGTGGGAAAGAATGTGGCAACAAGAGATCAAGTTTTCAAGTTCCCAAACGATTAGAGAGAATTGGTACAAGATGCTCTATAGGTGGCACTTAGCCCCAAAAGACTTACAAAAAATGTATAAATCCAATCAAGCAAATTGTTGGAAGTGTTCTGAGACAGAGGGGACTTATTTCCACCAATGGTGGACTTGTAAGAGAGCACAGAAATATTGGAAGGATATACAGAGGGAATTACAAGGCATGTGTGTATGTTGTGTTAAGTGCCGTCAAGTCGCTTCCGGCTCATGGCTTCCGACTCATTACAAGGCATACTTTAAATGAATTTTGACCTCCAAGCTAAATGCTTCCTGTTAGGAATGATTCCACCATTAATAAAATCCTCAGATAAAGAATTTTTTCAGTATGGGATGACGGTGGCAAGAATACTTTATGCCAAATATTGGAAAGACAAGAAAATACTATCATTAAAAGAGGGGATTACAAAAAATTTATGAATATGCGGACATGGCAAGACTTTTGGATTTATTGAAGAAGAAACTGCTGGAGGAGCACGAACAGAGATGGCAACCATTTTATGATAGATAAGTGGTTAATCTAGAATAAAAATAAAAGATGTAGACGGGGCATTATGTTATAACTCAGAATAAGATTTAGACATAGTTAAACTACATAGAGTGATGTTAAACGTTAAAATTGTTAGAATGGTTGTGTGATTTTTAAGAATATGGTTTAATGTTGGAGGGCATATCCTGGAATGCTGACCCAATAAGATTATCTCTTTTAATTTCCCCTATCATCCCTTCTTTTTTGCATTCCCTAAAACTGAATAAAATATATTTAAAAATGTAAATACGTATATGTATTTACAGTCTTAACATACTGTGGCATGTATGCATGTAGATGGTAACAAAGTCTTTAAATGTTACAAAAGTTCAGACATTATGAGTCTTAAACATGTTTCATGTTACAAGCAATCTTTAAAGCAATCTCTATTTTATATCTCTATGAGTTTCAAACCTTAAAACAGTAATAATTCAGAATAATCATTCAGAAAATACAACAGTTACAGAAATCTGTAAAATGGTTAGTTCAGTAAATAAGATCTGATTTAGTTAAAAGTATATCTTAATTCAAAGTATCATAAGTGTAAGTAGGCATACTTTACCCAATCGTGTGTTTCATGAGCCTCTCCATATGTTTGAGAGATCTCTGATCAATGCAAAGATCAGAGAGATCTGTGTGTGAACCCCTAGTTCATGCAAGAACTAAAAAGCTCCATGAACCTTTAATCCATGCAAAGATTAAAGAGTTCTGTGTAAGACCTCCTAGCTCGGAGGCTAGTGAAGTCTAAGAACTTCTAGCCCATAAGGACTGGAGCGCCAATGCAAAGGCTAGACAGATTTTAGTGAAAACTTCTTAATCCACACAAGGATTAAGGAGATCTCAGTGCCTCCAGCCCACACAAGGGATGGAGAGATCTAGAGAGAATCCTTAGTCCATAAGGACTGAGGAAACCTCAAAGCCTCCAACCCAGACAAGGGTTGGGGAGATCTCTAAGCATTAAGCCCACACAAGGGCTGTGGAGATCTGGAGATAATCCTTAGGCTAGGGAGTTCTAACCTGTCAGGAAGCTCTAACTTCACTGCCTTTTTGCCCCTCTTTTATATGTTTTCAAGATCAGTTTCATCTGCTCTGTGAGATGCACTTTGAGATGCACACAACCGCATGCTCCTTCGGCTGCATACTCTTTGGAAATTACCATATAAGGAGTTCCTCTTCCAGTAGGTCACCTGCTGGTCATAGCCACATATATTAAACAGTTTGTAGCTTTGTGTTTTACCAACATCTTCATCTCCTAAAGAACACGGTAAAAATGAATATATTTTCAACATTCTACTAAAACTCCTTCATATTTAAATCTTGAACCCAGTACAACATTTATACAACACCATAAGGTAATGTTATTTGCAATGTTTCACCATGAAGTTCTCTTGTAGCTGATCAGGTCTCCCATAGCCTATCAAGGGTAACACTCTAAGGTTACTAAACTTCAAGGTATGCATTGAAGTCACTATAAGCCACAAGCTATAAGCTTTAAGAGATGTAGCAGCTACAGAGCACTTTCTTTAACAACCACTTTGTTTACTTTCCATTCTCAGGGACTTTCCAGTGTTTCGTCACAAAGACAGTGGTAACAGTTTTTCTGTAAGCTAGAACAACATTGACCTACTTCTTGAATAGGAAAACGAGTCGCTTGTCCAGCTTAAAGGAAATCAAGCCTCTAAATGGCTTTACAAAGAACTTCAAATAGGAAAATTCTACAAATTCATCTGTTCCATACGTTCTTATATGCTTCTATATGGCCTATAAGTAAAGGGCTGTGACAGTAGGGTGTTTTAATTTGCTACTGACCAACATATCCTTAAGGTTTTTAGATCGTTTGAAAGTAAAGAGAGGGGGAGAACTACACCTTGGGATACCTGATAAAAGGTACCAATATGTTTATATTATACTCTTGACTCTGGTGAAGACGCTGTGTATGTTAAGGTGATAATCATCCTATCGTTATTTTGTGTTTTTCCCTGCGTCTGAGAATGACTGCAATTTTTTCTAAGTCATAGAAGCTGAGAGTAGGGTAGATTTTTCTTTAAGTGATAAGGGTGAAAACTATCATATGCCAGGTAAGAACTGGCATCGGTTGGTTTTCTGTAGACATCTGTGTGTATTATTATACCCACCTTTTTAACCTCAACATCTAAAAAATTTAATTGGATTCTGTTAAATGTCATTTCAAATTTTATTGTTTCATGGATCATATTAGTATATTCTCCAATGCTGGAGAGTAGTTCTGTACTGCCTTGCCAGATGATAACGATATCATCTAAGTATCTTTTTTACAATATAATGTCTTTGGTAAACAAATGCCTTCCTGAAAAATGTAGTTGTTTTCAAATCTCTCCATAAGAAATTGGCTAACTCTGGTGCAAACTTACTGCCCATTGCCGTGCCTGACACTTGAAAAAAAAAAGTGTTCTGGAATTGATTCCCCCCCCACCCGAGACATATTTCTGTATTTGGCAGAGAAAAGAAGTGGGCGGATGCGTAGCTCTCCAATCAAAAACCTCTCTTAAAACATCCAAAGCCTTATTTTGTGGGATATTTGTGTATAGAGAGAAAACATCTAGTGTCACAAATAACACTCTCAGTTTGCAATTTCATGTTGTTAATATGATTTCAAAAATCCATTGTGTCTCTCAAGTAGGACCAAATAGTGGGAACTAATGTTTGTTGGTTTTTTTAATCAGAATAAGGAGCCACAGGCTCTAAAATGGAACCACAACCTGACACTGTTGGTCTCCCTGGAACTGGGATATACCTTTGTGAATTTTTGCTAGTAGGTAGAACTGAGGTATCCTATCCTCTGTTTGTAAGAGGAAGTTATAAGTGGGTCTATCTAGTTTTCTATGAGGCCCTCCTCTAAGAGATCAGCAATTTCTTTCTTTAATAAGGTCTTTATTAGTATGAGCGCAGGTGGTGAAATAATAATATAAGAACATAAAGGCCATGCTGGAGCAGACCAAGGCCCATCAAGTCCAGCAGTCTGTTCACACTGTGGCCAACCAGGTGCCTCTAGGAAGCCCACAAACAAGACAACTGCAGCAGCATTATCCTGCTTGTGTTCCAAAGCACCTAATATAATAGACATGCTCCTCTCATCCTGGAGATAACAGGTATGCATCATCACTAGTATCAGTTTTTACTAGTAGCCACTCCCCTCTTAAAGCCTTACAAGTTGGCAGGCATCACATCCTGGGGCAGGGAGTTCCACAATTTAACTATATGTTGTGTGGAAGAAATGTACAAATGTCCTGTTTTCAGGTAATCTCGTGTAGATTAGAAGAAGAAGAGTTGGTTTTTATATGCCGACTTTCTCTTCCACTTAAGGGAGATTCAAATCGGCTTACAATCACCTTCCCTTCCCCTCACCACAACAGACACCCTGTGAGGTAGGCGGAGCTGAGAGTGCGACTAGCTCAAGGTCACCCAGCTGGCTTCATGTGTAGGAGTGGGGAAACCAACCCAGTTCACCAGATTAGCCTCCGCCGCTCATGTGGAGGAGTGGGGAATTAAACCCGGTTCTCCAGATCAGAGTCCACCGCTCCAAACCACTGCTCTTAACCACTACACCACACTGGTCCAAAAGGAGACTGCAAGCAGTGATGGTTGGGCAAATGACCCACAGAACTCAAGCTGCTGTTTCAAGCTCCTCACCAGCAAATACAGAAAGGGAGTCCTGGTGAGTTAGGAAAACAGCTGGAGTCTGGGGGAAATACATCACCCCCAGGGCCAAGTGGACCCTGAAGGAAAGACTTGGGCAGACAAAGGAGCTCTGGCAACGGGAAGCCGGACCGAGCCCGTGTTTCAGCCAAGCCTCTGCCTGCCAGCGTCTCATGCACAACCACAAAACCCCTGGCAGTTGCAAGCGGAGGACGAAGTAAAGAAGATGGCTTCTTGCCTGAGTGGTTCCAGAGCGGCCAGGCAAGGGGGGAACTGCCCGAGGTTGTAGGTCTCTGCAAGGCACAAAACAGGCCTCCACAGCTTCAGAAGCAGGTAGTTGGGATTGTGGGTATATAGGCCAGCCTCACACTACTCGCAGATGCTATAGGATGGACACACACTATAAGAAGATAAGTCTTGTTACGGAACAGCATTGTCTCCTGGCCATCAATCAGTTCATCACACCAAGAGGCATAGACAGGGCAGGAAAAAGTAGAACAAAAAAAAATAGTCATAGACTCCCACAATGTTGAGACTTAAAACTTGGTTTGAAGAAAGTCGATTAACGAATTTAAGCAGAAGTGGCAGCCATTTTTTTGACAGATATGTGTGATTCAATAATGTTTATCTCCTAAAAATGATAAGGGTCATTGGTATTTAAATGACAAAGCGAGATGTGTGTGTTAAGTGCCGTCAAGTCGCTTCCGACTCATGGCGACCCTATGAATGAAAGTCCTCCAAAATGTCCTAACTTTGACAGCCTTGCTCAGATCTTGCAAATTGAAGGCTGTGGCGTCCTTTATTGAGTCAATCCATCTCTTGTTGGGTCTTCCTCTTTTCCTGCTGCCCTCCACTTTTCCTAGCATGACTGTCTTTTCCAGTGACTCTTGTCATCTCATGATGTGACCGAAATACGACAGCCTCAGTTTAGTCATTTTAGCTTCTAGGTCAGTTCAGGCTTGATTTGATCTAGAACCCACTGATTTGTTGTTGTTTTTGGCAGTCCACGGAATCCGTAACACTCTCCTCCAACACCCCATTTCAAAGGAATCTATTTTCTTCCTATCAGCTTTCTTCACTGTCCAGCTTTCACACCCATACATAGTAATAGGGAATACGATGGCATGAATTAATCTAGTCTTGGCGGCCAGTGACACATCCTTACACTTCAAAATCTTTTCTAGCTCCTTCATGGCTGCCCTTCCCAGTCTCAATCTCCTTCTGATTTATTGGCTGCAGTCTCCCTTTTGGTTGATGGTGGAGCCAAGGAATAGAAAGTCTTGAACAAATTCAATTTCCTCAAAACAAGATAGTAAATGTAATTAAGATTTGAAAAACATACGTTAGTTTGTGCTTGTTTAGCTTGTTTATATCTGACATAACTTCATAATGACAAAATAGGCATAGTTATCAATTAAGGCTTATGTTTATAATAGGGCTTCAGATAAGATCTATGTTAATAGATTATTACTTATCAGTAGTCTTTGGAATACCTGTTAAATTGTGAATTTGATATAGGAGAGGCTACCATGGGGTGAAAAAGCTGGACAGTGAAAAAAGCTGATAGGAAGAAAATAGATTCCTTTGAAATGTGGTGTAGGAGGAGAGTGTTACGGATTCCGTGGACTGCCAAAAACAACAACAAATCAGTGGGTTCTAGATCAAATCAAGCCTGAACTGACCCTAGAAGCTAAAATGACTAAACTGAGGCTGTCGTATTTTGGTCACATCATGAGATGACAAGAGTCACTGGAAAAGACAGTCATGCTAGGAAAAGTGGAGGGCAGCAGGAAAAGAGGCAGACCCAACAAGAGATGGATTGACTCAATGAAGGACGCCACAGCCTTCAATTTGCAAGATCTGAGCAAGGCTGTCAAAGATAGGACATTTTGGAGGACTTTCATTCATAGGGTCGCCATGAGTCGGAAGCAACTTGACGGCACTTAACAGACACACACACACACCATGGGGTATAAGATAGATGGTCTGAGCTTGGGCCCGGACAAAGTGTGAATTGCAAAATTGTAAAATCAAGAGGCCACCGTTAGAACAGAATATGGAGAAACGGAATGGTTTCCAAAATATTGTCGAAGGCTTTCACGGTCAGAGTTCATTGGTTCTTGAAGGTTATCCGGGCTGTGTAACCGTGGTCTTGGAATTTTGGAATGGTTTCCAGTTGGCAAAGGTGTACAACAATGTATTTTTATCTCCCTATCTTTTCAATCAGTGCTAGGAAAAGTGAGGGCAGCAGGAAAAGAGGAAGACCCAACAAGAGATGGTAGTAAAGAGCAAGAGTCCAGTAGCACCTTAAAGACTAACCAAAATATTTTCTGGCAGGGTATGAGCTTTCGTGAGCCACAGCTCGCTTCTTCAGATACCGGGTATCTGAAGAAGTGAGCTGTGGCTCACGAAAGCTCATACCCTACCAGAAAATATTCTGGTTAGTCTTTAAGGTGCTACTGGACTCTTGCTCTTTACTACTACTGCAGACAGACTAACACGGCTACTCACTGTGAATTATCAACAAGAGATGGATTGACTCTATAAAGCACTGGTTCCCAACCGGGGGTCCGTGGACCCCCAGGGGTCCGCGAGAACTAAATTAAGGCCCGCGAAACAAAGTTATAAACCCATAATAAATTAATATTTTCAATTAAAAGTTCTCTATTATAAAATATATATATTCAAATATTATTCTAAGTTTAATGTTTAACTAACAGTTATGATTAAAGTTTATTTTCAAATTCTCGGAATTTTTATTTTGAACTTTGGGGTCCCTGCACCGAACAAAAAAGTCCTAGTGGTCCCTGGTCAAAAAAAGGTTGGGAACCACTGCTATAAAGGAAGCCACAGCCCTGTTTGTCAGACCTGAGCAAGGCTGTCAAAGATAGGACATTTTGGAGGACTTTCATTCATAGGGTCGCCATAAGCCGGAAGCGTCTTGACGGCACTTCTCTCTCACTCCCACCCCCAGCTCGTTATGCGGGACTACAACTCCCAGAATGCCCTATTCCTCCACCCCCTTCTCAGCGCGCCTTGCCGCTCACACTTCCTCGTTTTTGTGCGTCACCATCGCCGTTTCTAAGCTAGGCGGTGCACGTCAATCAACGCAACGCTCCTCTGAGAGGCGCGCGCGCCGCACGGGGTTGAAGAACGCCTAGGGCCCCAGGCCGTTTCTTTCTCCACCCTCCCCCTTCTGGCGCCCGCGTGTCGTCACCACAGCTACGGACCCAATCGGAGACGTCTGTTTTGTGCCACGTGATGGTAGCGACGCGGAAGCGGCGAGGCGACTGGTTGGCGGCTGGTTGCCTAGGAGACCGGGCAGAAAGGCGCGAAAAGAGGTTTGTGGAAAAGGGGGAAGTAAGTGAAAGCGGTTCTCGGCCCCGAGGGAGGCGCAATGCCCGGGGGGTGGGGGAGGGTCGCTGCATCAGGCAGGCTGGGGGAGGGGGAGGCCTCTGGGCCTGGGAGACCCAGACCGGGGAGGGGCTTGGTCGAGGGGGCCTTCCTTGCCTTCATACACGCATAGAGTTGCTAACCGGCGCAGGTTTTAAAAAGTAACAATACTTTGCATAAAGCACTGGTTCCCGACCTGGGGTCCACGAGAACTAAATTAAGGTCCGCGAAACAAAGTTACAAAACCCATAATAAATTAATATTTTCAATTAAAAGTTCTCTATTATAAAAATATATATTCAAATATTATTCTAAGTTTAATGTTTAACTAACAGTTATGGTTAAAGTTTATTTTCAAATTCTTGGGAGTTTTTATTTTGAACCTTGGGGTCCCTGCACCGAACAAAAAAGTCCTAGTGGTCCCTGGTCAAAAAAGGTTGGGAACCACTGGTGTAAAGGTTCCAGGTAGATGTGTTGTGACCCTGGATAGGACACCTAGTGATGGTATCATAGGCCAGTTTAGCAACCCAGCAGATGTAGCTAGGGCAAGTCAGCTCATGCCTTCTCCAACCAGGTTCCACATTCATGCAGGATTAAACATTGGCATGTTTTGCTGTTAATTTGACTACAGCCTCCTAGGTTAGAGTAGAAGGGGGACAAGCCTACAAATGTCTGTTATTATCTTCATTTTATAACCCACTTTTCTCACGGAGACTCCAGTATGAAATATGAAAAACAATTCAATGTCTACACTCACTTCTATTACTTTGCATTTGTGTAAAGCAGTGGTTCCCAACCTTTTTTTGACCAGGGACCACTAGGACTTTTTTGTTCGGTGCAGGGACTCCAAGGTTCAAAATAAAAATTCTGAGAATTTGAAAATAAACTTTAATCATAACTGTTAGTTAAACATTAAACAGAATAATATTTGAATAGATTTTATAATAGAGAACTTTTAATTGAAAATATTAATTTATTATGGGTTTATAACTTTGTTTCGTGGACCTTAATTTAGTTCTCGCGGACCCCTGGGGGTCCACGGACCCCCAGTTGGGAACCAGTGGTGTAAAGGTTCCAGGTAGATGTGTTGGTTCCAAGAAATGCCAAAACAAAATCTTTTATTCTTGCAACCCTGGAAACGCCTTCAGGAGGAAGAGGGCGTGATTTTGGGAGGGGCTGTGGCTCCGTGGAACAGCATCTGCATCCCATGCAGAGGGTCCTCAAGTCAGGCTCCAGTTTCAAAGATGATGCAAAAGAGTTCTGCCTGGAGATCTCCCGAAACCGAATTCCAGACCACAGAGATCAGGTCCACTGGAGAAATTGGCAGCCTTGGAGGTTGGAATGCGTGGTCTATCACAGAGTCTACAAGCCCTCAAGTTACCCCACATCCCAACTGAGCTCCCGCTTCTCCCAAACTCTGCCTTCCCCAGGCTCTGCTCCCAAATCTGCAGGAATTTCCTAACCCAGAGTATGTGGTGTTTCTCACCCTCACAAGTTGTGGGTGCGAGTTAAGGTTGCCAACTTCAGATTGTCAAGTTCCAGGAGATTTGGGGGCAGAGCCTGGGGAGGGGGGAATTTGGGCAGAGATTTCGCCTAGAGCTGCCATTTTCTCTTGGTCTCTGTTTCCTGGAGTACTCCAGTCCCCACCTGGAGGTTGGCAACCGCAATGGGAGTTTTCAGGAGCATGCACTGGTGCAAAGAAGAACTGGAACGTTTGGAGGTTTTGGATGCAGAGGATTGTGCCATCTTTAGAAGTCTGTGTTTTGTGTTATCAGAAGTGCTTGGGTACTTCAGGTTCTTTCAGGGAGCAGTCTAGGCACCATTGGCACATGAACGTATGAAGCTGCCTTATACTGAATCAGACCCTTGGTCCATCAAAGTCAGTGTTGCCTACTCGGACTGGCAGCAGCTCTCAGGTAGAGGTCTTTCACATCTGTTTGTCTATCCCCTTTAACTGGAGATGGCAAGGATTGAACCTGGGACCTTCTGCATGCTAAGCAGATGCTCTACCACTGAGCCACAGCCACACTCCAATATTGCATCCAGGGAGGTAGTGAGAAGTAGACTTTCTAAAATAGGAGAAGTGAGTGTAGACATTGAATTTTTTTTCATATTTCATACTGGAGTCTCAGTGAGAAAGGTGGGTTATAAAATGAAGATAATAACAGACATTTGTAGGCTTGTCTCCCTTCTACTCTAATTCCCAACCTAGGAGGCTGTAGTCAAATTAACAGCAAAACATGGCTGCTATCCAATGTTTAATCCTGCATGAATGTGGAACCTGGTTGGAGAAGACATGAGCTGACTTGCCCTAGCTACATCTGCTGGGTTGCTAAACTGGCCTATGATACCATCACTAGGTGTCCTATCCAGTAGGCTTCTATTTTGAGTGTGTGTACCTAATTTGGGCCCTGACCTGGATAGCACTGGCTAGCCCAATGTTGGAAGCTAAGCAAGGTTGGCCCTGGTTAGTATTTGAATGGGAGACCACCAAGGAAGTCCAGGGTCACAACACAGAAGCAGGCAATGGCAAAGCTCCTCTGAACATCTCATGCCTTGAGGTCACCATAAGTCTTATCTGTGACTTGATGGCACTTTCCATCAGCACCTAGTTTGGGCACCTGGGACTGGTCAAGGATTCTGTTGCTGACTTCTCATGCTGCCAAAGCTGGTGTGGGCATTGGGGTTGGAGATTCTCAGGCTGCAGATCGTCTACTCTGACTGGCAGTGGGTCTCAAGCAGGGGTCTTTCACATGATTTATCATCTGATTCTTTTTGTTTTTAAACTGGAGGCACTGGAGATCGAACCTGGTACCTTCTTCATGCAAAGCAAATGCTTTGCCACGTAGCCCATGCACTATTGTTGATCTTGAGGAACTTCAACATCTACACCTAGGCTTCCCTGTGTGAGGCAGTTCATACCCACCATGGAACTGTCCTCAAAAATGTGGCAGGTCATATGCTTGATTTGGTGTTCTGTTCTGAGGAGGGTGAGGATCACATGGACGGAGGAGCTTAAAATAACTACACTATCAGGGACTTACCACTTCCTGATGAAGTTTAGGATTTGGAGAGACGGACTGAAGTGATCTGCCCTTGGTGACTCATGGTAGTTTCCTGATGTCTGTAGGGGATTTTCTTACCTGTCATGGCTGGCAGTTGTGTTGAAGCCCTTGGAATCTTCTGGGATAAGGAGGTGATCTAGGTGATAGACTTCTAAATTCCCTTTCTTGCAAGTAAGATCTTATATGGCCCTGAGATTCCCTTGGGGTGGGAAAAGTGCCACAGTAAGGAAGTAATCAGTCCAGTTGGCAGAACTCAAATGTTTCCAAGTTTGTGGAACTGTTAAATAAGTGTTTTTAATTCCAGTAGTTCTTCATAAAGGTAAATTTTCTGAAGGTCAGCTAATTCTCTGCAAATGCATTTGGGAATACCGTAAGTTCCATTGACCTGAGTGGGACTTCCTTCCAAATGAACATGTATAGGATTGGGCTTCCCGTTTAGTAGAATCACATGGCTGGGAGTATGCTTTGGGTCAAGAAGGCCAGACTGATATAAAGGTTTTTGGTTTTTTTAAAGGATGGAAGAAGCCATGGATTCCTCTGGTCCAAGTGTTACTGAGATTCGTGGAATACTGCTGGCCATGCAGAAAAATTTGGAATGCCCAATATGGTATGAAATGGAAGAGCTGGGACTTGAAGTTCTTATTCAAAATCTATACAAACTAGAATACCATTCTGAGGTTGGCAGACCTCGAAAGTCAAAATTTGGGTGTTTAAGGAAGTGTTGGTAGACATGCATTGGGGTGCAGGCAACAACAAACACGTTTCTAAGGCCCACTTCCGCTATTAGAGGAACTGCATCCTGTTCAGATTTTGTTGCCAAACCAGAATTGTCCACCCACAGACCAGTCTGCATAGTTGGGTACCAAGCTGCAGTACCATGTTCCTGAAAATGAGGGTTTCAGAAAACTAAATTTCCATGATTATAGTTATCCCAGCTTGAAAAATGTTGTTTTTCTGTCTCGTTCTGTTAACTTACTTTCTTAGTGTACTTCCTTAATTTGTTCGTTAATCACTTCTTTGTTATGCTGAATTAACACGGAAGTAGAATTCTTCCTACTCTTCCAGTTTCATGACAGTCTAGTAAGAGGGAAGCTCTAATTATAGCATGTGCATGCATATCAAAGGCGATTCAGGACGTGCTGGCACCTTGGTAGTTCTCTGTCATGTATGAATATACCCCATCCTCCAGCTGCTTCTTACATATAACTTTACATTTGTGTAGTACTAAGCTCTTTGCCCCAAGCTGATCTCCTAGCTTCCTTTGTTGCATTAGAGGCCAACAGAGGTGCTAGTGGGGACAATTATACCACTCAGGAAGGCCAGCATGCCTAAATTAAATAGCTAAATTATTAAATAGCCATGAACTCATGAGATGGCCTTAGATCAGTCTGAGGCTCCTGTCTGTAGTAAGAGAATAATAATGTTGGTCTGCTTTACAGGATTGTCTGAAGGGTTACAAGATAATGTATGTGGAATACTTAGAGCACACAAAACCACTGTGCACTATTTTAATTAGTGACGACATTCAGTGAAATTAATCATTGCAGTGCTAGCTCTAGTGTAGTGGTTAAGAGTGGTGGGCTCTAATCTGGAGTACTGGGTTTGATTCCCTGCTCCTCCACATGAAGCCTACTGGGAGACCTTGGGCTAGTCACAGATCTCAGAACTTTCTCAGCCCCACCTATCTCACAAGGTGTCTGTTGTGGAGAGGGAAAGGGAAGGGTATAAAAACAAACTCTTCTTCTGACCAAATAATACACTCTTCTTCTCTTGGCTTCCCATAGATTGGGCTCAGTGGTAATGAACTCTTTTATGTTTCTTGTCTAAATTCCAAAGGAACAAGTTGTATATCTTTCCTACAATGAGATGTGTAAGCTAAACAGGTATGTAGAGTTTAAGAATGTAAGAAGAGCCCTGCTGGATTAGACCAGTAGTCCATCTAGTCCAGCATTCTGTCTCACACAGGTGCCAACTAGTTATACTGGAGGACCATGAACACAGGAAGCTGCCTTATACTGAATCAGATCCTTGGTCCATCAAAGTCAGTATTGTCTACTTAGACCGGCAGTGGCTCTCCAGGGTTTCAAGCAGAGGTCTTTCACATCACTTACTTGCCTTGTCCCTTTCACTGGAGATGCCGGGGATTGAACCTGAGACCTTCTGCATGCCAAGCAGATGCTCTACCACTGAGCCACATCTCCTCCCCGACAACAAGGCTTAGAGGCAGAGCCCTATATGGGTAATATGCCGGAATGCTGCCTCTTGGTCCTGGTATTAAGAGGTACCCTGCCTCCAAATGTGGAGGTTCCTTTTAGCCACCATGGCTAGTAGTGCCTATATTTAAATAAAAGAGAAGTCAAGTGTCACTTTAAAGACTGACAACATTTATTTCAGGATGACCTTTCCTGAGACAGAGCTCACTTCTTCAGATACAAGAATCTGTCTCACGAAAGCTCATTCTAGAATAAATGTTAGTTTTTAAGGTGCTACTGGACTTTTTGTTTTACTATAATAGAAGTTGGTTTCAGGTAGCCGGCTCAAGGTTGACTCAGCCTTCCATCCTTCCGAGGTCGGTAAAATGAGTACCCAGCTTGCTGGGGGTAAAGGCACTGGCAAACCACCCCATAAAAAAAGTCTGCCTAGGAAACGTCAGGATGTGACGTAACCCCATGGGTCAGGAATGACCCGGTGCTTGCACAGGGGACCTTTACCTTTATAATAGACCAACGTGGATGTACCACTAGAAACTGCCAAGAAGGCATTCAGTTACTGATCCCAGTGGCTTGGATCCAATGAACTACACAAAGAGCTTCACGTGCAGAATGTTTTTTTTTCCTGCCAATTTCCTCTTCACTGCTGCCTGTCCAGCCAGGGCTTGAGGTATTGATGAACTCCCAGGAATAGCATTGAAGCCAAAGTTCTAGGTATGCATCATAGACAGAGAAGCTGAAAGAGAGACTTCAGTCCAAACTCCTTTTAAAACAGAGGAGCTTAGAACACATTGGGAGTTTGGAAGCACCAGTTTATTTCAAGTCCTGAATGCAACTAGGTCCAAACTGTAGTGCTAGCAGAGCAGAGCAGAGGTCTTCCTTCCGTTCATTTGGGAACCTGCTGCTCTTGACTGAGACGAGTCTTTGCTCTTCAAGCAGGGTTTGTGATGAATCGCTGGCAGCGTTTCCAAGATCACTCTGCCCCAAATGCATTGCGCTGCACTTAATGCTGAACTGCACTAGGCTTGACTTGCATAGTTCAAGAATGCCATATCAAAAATGAATCGCTATGATGCTTTATTAATGTCTTCTAGCCTGGAGACAATGAAAGCACCGGTCTCAGCGCATTGTGCCCATGTCTTCTGCAGGTAAGTCTCTTCTCGGTGTTCTTGGGAATTGTATTACGTGAATAGCATTGAGCAGTAAATAGGGTTACCGACCTCCGGGTGGTGGCTGGAGACCTCCTGCTGGTACAACTGATCTCCAGCCTATAGAGATCAGTTCACTTGTAGAAAATGGCCGCTTTGGCAATTGGACTCTATGGCATTGAAGTCCCTCCCCTCTCCAGACCCCACCCTCCTCAGGCTCCACCCCCAAATCTCCAGGTATTTCCCAACCCAGAGCTGGCAACCCTAGCAGTAAATCACCCTCCCCAGTATGTAAACCCCAGTATGTAGAAGGTCCCTGTATCAACAATTCTTACCAGTTGAGGATCTTGCACAAAGAGAGAGGGAAACAATCCCTGAAGCCCTGGGGAGTCACAGCCAGCGTCAACAGCTCTGGGCTGGGTGTTCCATTGATGGGTAATATGCCGGAATGCAGTTTCTTATCCATAAGGAGGTGGAAACAGGGACTAGGCTCATGTTACAATCCTTAAGGAAAGGACTTGGGGGGAAAACAAAGTATAAGCAGATACATCTCTGGAGGTGGTGCAATATTATCATTGCACTAGTAAGGAGAGAGGGCTGGCATGAGGATGCTTTTCCTCCCTGAGAGCCAGGGAAGAAGAGCCCGTCCCTTGCTTTCGTATGCCAGTTGCTTTGTTTCAAGCTTGGTGGAAGATGGCACTGTGAATTGAGCTTCTTGGAGGTTTATTTATGTGATTTAAAATGTTTATTAGCTGCCTTTATATCTCACGGGAAAACCAAAATTTAAAATCACAGTTTAGGACTACTAATAAATGTGGTCCTAAATAAAACTGTCTTTAATGGTCTCCTAAAAATCGAAAGAGATGGGGCCAGGCTCATCTCCATGGGTAGGTTGTGCCATAATGATAGGGGTGCCTTGAAAAGAGACCCTCTCTCGTATAATGACCAAACAAGCTTCTTTGATTGATGAGACACAGGAGAGCTTCTCCCTGTGATCTTAATTCCTGGGCAGGAATGTATGGGAGAAGATGGTCCTTCAGATACCCCGGTCTCAAGCAATGTAGGGTTTTAAATGTCCAAATAAACAGCCACAGGGAAGAGCAGAGAAACCCCCAGTACCACCTTCTGGGACCATCCTGCCAAATAGGACTCAAACCACCATAAGGTGGTTCCCCCAGTCCCAGTGCTGAGAGGCGGCTCAGTAGAATACTCTGGTTGATAGTATCGAAGGCCGATGAGAGATCCAGAAGAACGAGCAGGGTCACATTCCTCCTCTCTAATTCTCAGTAGAGGTCGCCAACCAAGGTGATCAAACCAGTCCCTGTTCCAAGCCCCAGAAAACCAGTCTGTTCCAAGAGCCCCTGGAGCTGAGAAGTGACAACCCGTCTCAAACACCTTGTCCAGGAATAGAAGATTGGAGACTGGCTGGAGGGCTTAATGAGGGTCTAATCACTGGCTGCTTGAGCACCGGGGGCACCACTCCCCTGACCCACTCAGCTGCTCCCCCCACCCCCGGCAGCTTTTATCAGCCAGGAAATGCAAGGGTTGAGAACACGAATGGGCACAGATGAGAGATGATGCCAGCCATGGATTTGGTGTGGCAAACAGCCCATCTTTCCAACAACTTGAGAGCAAATCTTATTGTTTCTCTTTCTTTCTTAGGTTTTGCATTTTGAAGCTTCTTGAACAAAAAAAAGGTATAGCTAAGTGTCCTCTCTGCAATGGCAACATCTCCAAAAGGTAAATCTGTTATTTGATTATTTAAAATATTTATATCCTACTTTCTCCTTAATGATATGCTCACGGCGGTTTAGGTATATCTAGATGAAAACAGCACAATTGAAAATGTAGAGAAACAAGCAACATCATGGCTGGGCAAATAAATAATTGAACAGATAACACAATGAAAAGCGGCATCAGATACAACAGGGGTAAAAATCTAAAACAGCCCTCATACTCGCTGAGCAGCCTCCTAAATCAGCCTGCAGTTAAAATGAGGGTATCAAGACAGGAGAACCATTTTGAAACCTTTGTTACCTCCTTTGTCTCCCTTAGAGGCAGCGTTCAGTAACTTTCTACTCATACACAGACCAGTTTCTCTCTCATAACACCAGGTACAGATATCACCATCAACAGGCCAAGCTGGCCAAGGTCACTCACTCACACCATCCTTACCTGGACTATTGGAAACATCTGTGTGAGATGGGAAGAGTGAGATTGCTCCTTTCCCCTAAGAACCCTATTCCAGTTCAATCTGGACTGAAGCACCTTGAGAGCTCTCTCGGGAACTCTCATGATTGGGAGTTGAGGGTCACCTGTTCCCAGCCCATTTTTCCATAAGTTTGAGTAGGCAACAATGACGTCATCCCTTCTTTGAACCAGCTTGTTAACATGTCACTCTTGTCACTGAATAATGCTTAGCTGAATAAGACCTATAGCTTTAAGAGCCAGCTTTCCATCAATTAATATCTTAGTATGTAGCTAGCTATACATTCTTAGTTTTATCGTTGCATTTGCCTCTGACTATGTAACTTGCATTTTAATATCTTTTTTTTTTTACTATTTTCTTTCAGTAATAGCTTTTTAAGCTGTTGTGATGAGTTCACTGGTCAGACCCAGAATCGCTCAGTCACGAGACCAGTAAGAAAACAGGGCCTCTGTTTTCACAGAGGGACGCATCTGATAGAATTTCACAGAGCCAAAAAATACCCAGAATGATCAGGAAGGCTCTGGCGTTGTCTGGTGAAGGGGGCTTATGAAGAGCAGGGCAGGGAGGGGCCGATAAAGGGGCCTGATCAGTTCTGATACCCTGACCCGTCTTATTGCTGCACCTGTGGGAAATGGGAATCCAACAGTGTGTGGCCATCCGAACGGTATGAACGTTGCGTGTTGTTTTGACACTGAAACTGCCTTAACTGGGTAGGAAACTCCCAAGAAACTCCGCCTATTACTTCTTGGATTATTCTAAAATGAGTAATTCTTTGATTAGACCAATAAAAGGCTTAAGGATTGCTTCTTGAAGACCATACTTGTCTTCATTCCGTTCCCCCAGCTCCGCCTCTTTGGGAACTTTTAAGGAAATTATCCAAGCAATAGGCACATTGCCTGCTGATTTGTTTTTGTTTTTGTTCCAGCACTCTACAGGAAGATGTCAGATTCAAGCTTGTAATCAAAGGGGTCTTGGAAGCCATTGGTGCTTTGGAATGCGATACAGGAGTCAGTTGTAAGCATCACGTCTCATTGTGAACTCTGTCACTCCTCTCCCACACACCAAGGCTTGCTTCGGACGGGTGAAGGCAATTCTGGCTGAGTTGTTAAATTCCATTCTCATGGTGCAGAGTTCCACAGTTGTTCCCTGCTTTCCCAACTCAGTCCAAGATGTTGGTTTCCAGGCGTAGGCCCGACCGGTCTGCCTTTGTCCTTGCATCTTGTCCCAAGCAGCTGTCTGAAGTGCAGCTTCCAGGTGTTGGGTTCAAAGGACAAGGGTGTATAGAAAAGAATGGGTGTCACACTGTTCCAGAAACCTCTTCTGCTTGAGGCTGAACTGCCTGGGTATCTTCCAGAAACAGTGTATGCCATTCTTGCTATAGCAAGCGTTTGTTAACTAGAGATGAGTAAAACAGTTTTCAGTATTTTGGAAATACGACTCTTGGTATGTGTGTGGCTATATAGCTGTAAGTGAAGCTTTAGCAGTTGTGGGCAGGTGTTCTTTGCTGCTCCTGGAGATGCTTCTTCAGACTTTTAGGGGGAAGGGGCAAAATATCAGCCTGGCATTCTGTCTCATGATTTGTTTTATGGTACTATATTCGCCTCTTCTTGCCTAGTGTATAAAACTGTCTCCCTTTCCATCGTTTCTAATAACCAGAATTCCACCTTTAAGCTTTCAAGGTGGTCTGAAAGTACCTTTAACCATTTGGGAGACAGACCTCTTTCCTTGCCAATATCTACATGGAGCTCCTCTTTTCAACCTGCTCTGTTCATCAAATTGTCTCAGATTATGTGTATGCCAAATTTCAGCTTCCTAGCTAGTACAGGAGTGCCAAAGCCATTTGGGTTACATGTTGAGTTCCCCTTTTAGAGGAAAAATGTACAAATGTCCTGTTTTCAGGTCGTCTTGTGTTGATTAGAAGAAGAGTTGGTTTTTATATGCCGACTTTCTCTACCACTTAAGGAAGAATCAAACTGGCTTACAATCACCTTCCCTTCCCTACAACAGACACCCTGTGAGGTGGGTGGGGCTGAGAGACCTCTAAGATCTGTGACTAGCCCAAGGTCACCCAGCTGGCTTCATGTGTAGGAGTGGGGAATCTAACCCGGTTCTCCAGATTAGAGTCTACTACTACACCATGCTGACAGTCTAAGAACATAATAAAGGCCATGCTGGATCAGACCAAGGCCCATCAAGTCCAGCAGTCTGTTCACATAGTGGCCAACCAGGTGCCTCTAGGAAGCCCACAAGCAAGACGACTGCAGCAGCAGCCTCCTGCTTGTGTTCCACAGCACCTAATAAAATAGACAGTGTGGCAGTTTGGTGAGGGTGCTCGAGCCTTATGTCTGCTTGTCTACACGGGGAGTTGTGTCACAATCAGTTCAGCTGGCAATCCTCTTTGCAGTGGTCTTCTCAGCCTCCCTGGGTGTGTTGACCTTTAGACACTACAGGCCTTTTGCTTGCCCAAAGCTGAGCTTCTCTGTTAAAGTCTGTTTGGCTTCAAGCTGTTAGAAATGCTTCCCACTGTAATGCATAAAATCTTTGACCAGTGCCCCTGTCAGGATGTTTTGTGCTTCACTGTTTTTAGTTGTAGGTGATCAGTGTCCTCATAAGAAAGCTGTGGAAACTACTTCCGCTGCAGTCTTGCAAGAAGAACCGACCATCGTTGAAAGTAAAGGCTACAGGGGCAGACGGAATGGAGTGAAAAAAGCAGAAAAGAGAAACAGCACCTTGGTAACAACTCCCCCCTTCTTTCTATTATGTTGTCTGCCTTTTTTAATAGGATCACTGATTTTAAATGTTTAAATCAGTTCTTTAGTTGGATTCCTTGGCAGTCGGCGAGTGCAGTTGCATACTCTTTTCTTTTAGAGTACTTCTTTTTTTTTCTTTTTGAGAAAAGTTGTTTATTGCTTTGGAATATCAAAGCTATAATGCTTCATAATTGTAATTAAAATTGCCACTGTGAAGGATATTCCCCCCCACACTAAAGCGCAGCAGGGAGGCTTACATGAATAAATGTTTAAAAGGCATGCCGCGGAATAAAGCACTTGCCCATTAAAATAAAAATGTCATTGGCCATTGCTGTGACTTTCAAGAAAATGGGGAAATAAGACCCTTTTTTTCCTCGGTCACCATGATTTCTTCCTATTCTCCCCTGTGGCTGCTGACTTACCTTGAAGGGAAGTTTTCTTTCTGAAGAGTGATGGAACCTGCTAGCCTTGGGCCAGTAGCAGCAGTTTCCCAGCTTGAGCATTGGGGAACACAGAGCCAATGTGCAGAGCCAAGGGCAGATCATGAGAGGGATGGAAGGAAGGTTTGCATCAGTGCTTGGCTGTAGTGGCCCTTTCTTGCATGCCCAGGGTAGTGCTGATTGTCAGGAAGCAATTTTCCTCCAGGTCAGATTGGCCAGGGATCCTGGAGGGTTTTTTGTGATCTTCTGGGTGTGGAGTAGGGGTCACTGGGGGTGTGTGGTGGGGAGGTAATTGTGAATTTCCTGCATTGTGCAGGGGGTTAGGCTAGATGACCCTGGTGGTCCCTTCCAATTCTACAAGACGGAATGTAAGGAAAGCAGAATTAAACCAGTGTAACAGGTCCTGCTAGAGAAGTCTGCTGCTGCTGCTCACGCTGGAATATCCCACAGGCAGGAGAGCTGGTACAGAAACTTCAGGAGGCCGGGCTCATATTCTGACCTTTTATGCAAGGCTCTTTCCCTCATCGTCACCCCTCCGTCAAGTTCGGGTCTTTGTTTTGATTATGCATGCCGTTTCCAACCGTCTGAGGTTGCCTCGCTCTCCCCCTGCCTTTCCCCGCATTTTGCCTGCGTTTTCAGGGACCAGTTTGATCTCAAATTTGGAAACACGGGGAGAGCAAGGCGACCTCAGATGGATGGAAATGGCATGCTTAATCAAAACAAAGACCCAAAGTCATCGGAGGGGTGACCACGAGCGAAACAGCCATGCATAAAAGGTGTCTGTGAGGCCCAAGGCAGGAAAAAAGCAGAGCTGTGAAAGGTGGAGGGTGAGGACTGTTCCACTTCCTATGGAGAAATCACAGAGTATTGCTCATTCTCTCTCTGGTTCCTTGGATGCCCAGCTCCTAACAGAGAGGAAGGAAAAATGTTTGACACTATCTGCTATAGCCAGAGATAACATGCTTTCTTGCACTGCCACCCCCCCCCAAATGAGTCCATCTCATTTGATTAGAATGTGCCTCATGTTAAGATACCTCCCATCGATCTGTATATCTTTACAGAACTGTAAGATCATCTTTCTATTCCCCCCTACCAGACTCCTGGACCCATCTTGGCCACTGGTTCTCAAACTTCTTGAAGTGGGATCCACTTGCAGAGTAGCTTCTTACTGCTTCCCCCTCACCAGCAAAATACCCAGGAGTCAGCTAACACGCAACACATTTACATGTATAAATGGGCAGTTTCACTGAGCAACATTCCACACATTGTACAGAGGCTCACCCCAACTGGCCACTGAGGCTCCCAAAGCCTCCTCCTCCCAGCTCGCCCTGTTCTTCCTCCTCCCTCCTGGTCTCACAGCCCATCTGTGGAAGAGCCGCGATCCACCTTGCGGTCCTGACCCACAATCTGAGAAGCACCAATTAAGGCAGCTGCTTTGGCGACTTCTCACACAGCCTGGGCATGATAATTACCCTGGGGCTGGATTGTGTGAAGTGTTTCTTTTTATGGACTGGGGGAATACCCTTTTCCATGTGTCCAAAGAGACCCCCCCACTAAAGATACAAACGATGCTCTCTCACTGGGATACAGGAGATATTGCAGCCTTAATTAGATGAAGTGGAGCATATGCAAGTCTCTCAAAATTATATGTCTGTGAAACAGCTACATCTGGAGGAAGGGGCCCTCCAATGACCCTCTGGTGAGGTTTTATTCCCTTCAGCCACTCAGTTCAGCTTTATATTGACTACATAATACATCACCTGAAATGAAACTCCAGTTTCCTTAATATATGGCCTACCATGTTTTTCTTCTGCTTTCTGCCTTACACAGGAACTTTTGTTCTGTATCTGATTAACTGCTAGCATTTATATTTTCAAATGGAGAGTGACCTTGCTTTAACTTCTCTGTCCTAATAGCTTATTCTGCAACTTGTACACAATATTAATCAAACTATGCTTGTAGCACCGTCTGTACTTCATTTTAAGAGTGCTACAAGCTATAGGCTTGGGGCCTAAAACACCATACCCTGGTCACCCCCACCCCATTTTCATACAGTTTAATGACATTCTAATGGGTCATAATAAAAGATTATCCAACTGCTGGAAAGAACTAGATTTATACATGTAAGATTGCCAAGGGAGGGCTGTTTTTGGATACACTGCCTTCCCCCCCGCTGTTCTGTGTTTCCCTTAGCAGTGCAAAAGCTCCCATTTGCCACTTCCCAACAGAACTGTCACAAGGTCCTCCCTGAGAAAGAAAAGCCACTCCAATAAAACTGTCTGCTTTGAAGTAGGTAAGTATCTTGGTGGGCAGATTGTGCAACTCTGAAAAGCAAAATAATCAGACCATTCAGGGTAGGTGCCAGGTTTTGGGTCCCTGTAGGTTGGTGGTTCTCAAATGCTGCAACCCCCCCTTCTTCTTATGTGCCACCGTCTGTGGTGGAGCTCCTCTTTCTCCTTAAAGACCAAAAGCAGGCAGTAGTGATGGATGGATGATCCTTTTAAGCGCCCACTTTCAATTGCTCTTACTTACGGTGGTGGTAAGGACTAAGGATGTAAAATTTCCAGAAGGTAGAAAGTTTTTAAAGTAAACAAAATAAAGTATATTGTTTGGTCAGAAGAAGAGGAAGAAAAATAGTTGGTTTTTATACTCCGCTTTTCTCTACCTTTAAGGAGTCTCAAAGTGGCTTACAATTGCCTTCCTTTCCCCTCCCCACAACAGGGACCTTGTGAGGTAGGTGGGGCTTAGAGAGTTCTGAGAGAAGATTTTGAAAACAGAGCTTGTTTATGGTCTGGATGGACCCGTAGCTACTAATGCAGATTGTGGCTTCTGAATCTCCTTTTCTGAAAGGTTCTAATTGTAAACATTATTTGCTTCAGAGTCAGACTCCTCTGGAGACCTCTTTCAGAAGACATGCCCGGTCAGGCGGTAAGTAATGCTGTCTGTCCCTGTAGCCAGCAACTTCTTGGCTAGCAACATTTCTTTTCTCCCCTGCTGGGGTCCCAGAGGAAGACAAGGCACATCGTCAAGCTCTGGAAAAGGTCCTGTAGAACTCAGCATTGCCAGTGGCCCTTTGGAACAGCGAAACACAACTGTGCAGTGTAGGTGAAGGGGGGGAATCTCATGCCTAGTGAGCAAAGCAGCGTCCCCTTAGCAGCCTGTGAATGCTGAAGCAGTGGAGCTCCTCCGTATTCAGGGCTTGTGTTTTCTGTGTGACGCTGCCTGATGTGTGCAGTGCCCTTCCACCTCCCCTGAGGTTTTTAAGGTAATAGGGGGGTGGAAGGGGAGTTAAAAGACATGGGAAGGGGTTGCATGGTGGCAAGTGGCATTCCTCAGAAAGCTTGATTCAGCTCAAGGGGACTTCTCCTTTAGTCTGGAGCACAGTCCTTGAACCTGTGAAGTGGAATATTAATGAATGGGATGCCTTGTACGTGTTTTCATATCTTAGTCGCTCAGGGCAGGTAATATGTTAATGACAAATGAGAGACCTGCAAGGGCTTGCAGGGACATTGTTCTCCTGTATCCTCCTCCCTCACTGTTTCTTCCTTTCCTCTCCTAGTAGTTCCCACAGCCTCTCCCCTTTTCCTGCTTTTTTCCTTCTTTTCCATCCACCAGTCCACCTGCCATTGTATAACCTGTCTTCAGCTTTCCCTCCTTGCATCCAACTTGCAGCCTCCCCTAGGAAAAGTTTGGGCAAGTGTCAAAAGCTGAGGGGTGGCTGCCGGGCCTGGCAAGGGCTAACCCATAGGAGAGGGGCCAAGTGCAAAGAGGCAGCTTGTCTGTTCCCCCCGCAGAGAGCTCTCTGCAGCTGCTCTGAGATGGAGGGCAAGGGGGGCAGGACTTGGAGGGAACGGCAGTGTTAATTTTACGCTTGCGTGGTGCTCCACAACCATAAATTCTATCTGCAGCCATGGTGTGTAGAGTGAGACAGGGGTAGCTGTTTAAAAGCTTACCTTAAAACAGTGCCACATGTTGGACTCTTCTTCCCATAACTGGAAACACCTTCTGCTGTTTTAATGAAATGCCTTATTTCAATGTGCTTTGTAGAATTAGAGCTGGGAGTCCAAATGTCACCTTCCTAAAACCAGGACCACCACCTCTGTAGGAGCGTTTCCAGTGCAAATGGCTCAGATGACTCAAATGAGGGCCCCGAGCCACCTTTTGATTGTAAAACCTTAGGCGGATCATGAGAGGGAGGGCATCTTGGCCATCTTCTGGGCATGTAGGGGTCACTGGGGGTGTGGGGGGGGGAGGTAGTTGTGAATTTCCTGCATTGTGCAGGGAGTTGGACTAAATGACTGTGGTGGTCCTTTCCAACTCTGTGATTCTATGAAAACAAACATGGCCCTCCCAAAGCACCAAGGGGACAGGACTTCATTTAACTTAACCAAGCACATTCATCCACTGATATAATCTCCAGGATGTAAACTGAACATCACAATTACCTGACCCTGGTTGTGATAATTACTGAATACATGGAGGAAATACATATTTAGTTGGAGTTGAGGCGAGAACCCAACATCCCAGGTGGGGGATTAAAAACCCAAACCTTGCCACCACTGTGGCAACAGGGAGGAGATTGGGGGTGGGGGGAGTTTGATTCTCAGGGCAGGGTTCATGGCATTCAGGTAAATAAAGGGGTAGATAAATGGCCCCAGGAAATGCAGAAAAGGCAGGGGTATGGTAGGAAGAGAGCTCTGTGGTTGAATTTAAAACCAACCCAGATCCAGCATGGTTTAAGGTAGGAGTAAATCACTGCTGTTTCTGAAAAATGGGGTGAAGTCCTACAACAGTGTGTTCTCATGCACCGAGAATACCAGCTGGATCTGAATTCATAAGTTCCCATTTTAACATGCTCAGAGTCCCTTGGTTCAATTAACTGAAGGCTGGCAAACATTACTAATAACCGAGGAACAGCTCCAAGCAGACCAAAAACCGCACTTAAAGAAAAATGCAAGTATCCCAAGTCAACTGGCAGAACCAGTTGCTAGCTAGGGTGCGAGACAGTTGTTTTCTTGTCTCCCCATCAGCCCCACTCAACAGATGCAAAATGGAAACACTACAGCAACGTTCCTGTATTTTATGGGTTGGCACTACCTGTCTGAGTCGGGTTCAGGTGGCTAGTTTTGACACCTGTAAGCCCTCATGCCTCGTGATTGGCTGTCAAAAAGCAAACTACCTTCTTGCTCACCCAGGTATTCTTGCCCCATTCTTCTCCGTAGTGTGGGTCTGAGAAGCAGTTCTCGGTCTCTAGATGGCGAAAGGTGTGCTCAGAAGCGAAGCCGAAGCCCATGTCATGTGGCATTTCAGGAGCTGAATGGCGAAGACGTGGTTCTGTCGGGCACACCAGGTAGGAGGGTTTCTTTTATACACGGGCGGAACTCTTAAAAGAAGAGCCCACCGGCCCTGGCAAAAACCTGGCCCCCGTCCTCACTCTTCTTATGTTTAAGACAGACAGAATCTAAGCTCACTTTTCAAAAAATCTGCCGGAGAGGCCATATTTTGCTATTTGAGATTGGAATTCTAAAGCACTTAGTACACCTGGGAAAGTGTTTTAATTTATGTCTCATTAAGAAACCCTTGCTTTGTTAGAACACCTGTTGGTGTGGTAGAGAAATGACTGAGGGTTCAAGTTAAAACAGGGAATTTATTTATTTACTTCATTTATACCCTGCCTTTCTCCCCAGTGGGGACTCCACACAGCTCCCATCGTTCCCCCTGCTCCTCCATTTCGTCCTCACAATAACCCTTTGAGATAGGTTAGACTGAGTGCGTGTGACTGGGCCAAGGTCACCCAGCAAGCTTCCTTGGCATCGTGGGGATTCAAACTCAGTTCTCCCAGATCCTAGTCCAGCACTCTAACCTAGTCCAGCACAGCTAACCACAAGGCGCTGCTGGTTACTGTGAACATAATTCAATTCAATTCCTTTATTGGCATACAATACAATAAATGATCCATACAAATGATGAATAGCTATAGGAAAATAAGGAATGTTGGACACCATCAATAATTAACCTTATCTAGTCTGTTTTTGATAACTGAAAAAGTAGCTGTTTTTTTAAGTTGAGTAATTTCGGTTGACTGTGAACATAATAGCAGGCCCTGTTGGACATGACCAGGCTAACCCAGACCTCCTGTTTCATGCAGTGGCCAACCACTTTCCCTGGAGGACCAACCAAGAGGCCAGAGCTGCCAAGGTCTTCCCCTGATGTTCCCTCTAGTGCTGGGTTTCAGAGGTTGACTGATTGTGAAAGTTCCCTTTAGCCACCACGGCTGGTAGCCACTGATGGACAGTGAATCCTACAGCACATGCGTTGTGGAGCTTTATGCCCCTGGGTGTGCTTCCAGGGAGTCCCAGCCCTGTCCCCTAACTTTAGCTCATCTGTCAGAGCTTCTCTTCTGGGCACCTGGAAGTAGGGTTAGGGCATGACTGTTCTGAATGGAATCGCTGGGGAAAGACGTTGCTGGACTAGGGCAAGTTGAGCTGGGCTGGCACCACGTAGCCCTGGCTGTCTCATTGTTGAGCTCTCTTCTTTCCAGATGCACGTGGTTTGTCTGAGGCAGGACCGGGTTGCACAGAAGGCATCGGAGCCAGGAGCAGGGACTCTGTAAAAGAAAATGCGGTGGTGGAGGAGAGGTGGGATTTGCCTTCTCCAATTTCCTGCATGGGGAGGCATACAGGACACCTGGTCTCCAGTTTTACTCAAGAGGGTGGCTCTTGTTCTTTACTCAGCACAAAGAGATCCCAACTGCTCAGCGAAGCCACAGATCCTGACCCAAATCAACAAGCAGGTAATAAGGCGGAAATGGTCAGCAAGGTGCAGCCTGCTGGAAGTGCGCAAGTTCACGACCTCACATGTGAGGATGAGCAAGAGCTGCAACAGCCTCAGGCTCCCCCCAAAGGTCCTTTGAGTCAGCTCTCTGGAAAGACTCTGATCCAGAGCATCCAGAAGGTCAACGAGTGGTTTTCAAAAAGCAAGGTCTTCTCTCCTGCCCCTTTGCAAGATGTTAATGCTGAGGAGGGGGATCCAGATCTAAACTCGTACCTGTCAGATGCGGATTCTCACGTCTTCCAAAAGACTGAACCGAGGGAAGACCAGTGGGAGGTGGCAGCAGGGTGTCAAACTGCCAGGCCTTGGTCCAAACCAGCTGCTTCCAGGATGGTGGATAAAATATTTGGGAGAAGGTACGGGAGAACACGCAAGTCCAACCCCATTTGCAACGAGAGGGAAACAGTCCGTGTCCCAGCAGCGGAAAGCTGCACTGCTGTGAATGCTGAATCCTGTGATACCCCCATAAGAAAAATCCCAGCACTGAAAAAGGCCACACAGGAGCTTTCGTTGGAGGTTGTCATGAAAGAGCAAACTGCGATGGAGGAGAGTGAGGGGGCTGGTGGGAATACAAGTGCTGTTTTGGAAGAAGATGGCCGCGGTCTTGCCGTGGTGGGTGGAACTCCCGGGGCAGTGCAAAGGCCAGCTGAACTTTCTGTTAAGGAAGGGGTGTCTGGTTTTGAACCGGATGCCTCTCCTATATGCTGCCAGTCATGCAACTCTCAAAATCTGAAGAGGACAAGGAACTCTTTGAGCAATAGAAGCCGGCGACCAGGCAGGCCTGTTTGTGCTCTGCAGTTAGCTATGCAATGTAGCTCTGGGTCACCTGAGAAGACCAAGGCACAGGAAGGCAGCAACCCAGGCAACAAGGAGGCGAGGGAAGCCAGCACAGACCAGACGCCTGTTAGGCGCAGCAAGAGGCTTCTGTCTTGGGCAGAAGGAGAGCAGAAGGGGAGTGAGCCGGGAAAGAAACGAAGGAAGCAGCTGGATGAGGGAGAGCAGAAGCGACAGGAGACCCAAGCAGGGCATGCGCCTCCCTGGGTAGCAGAAGGTGGCCCCAGCATTTGGCAGGGCATGGCAGGGGATGCAAGCAAGGCCTTTCCTGATGGACAGGGTTCTCTTAGTGTTGAATGCCCCACAGAGAGAGACAGTCTTTGTGGCATTGTCCCTGATGCCACTTCCCAAGGCAGTTGCTTGCCGCTGCAGTATCATCTTGCGGAGGGGGAACAAAGTGATCGTACAGCCGAAGAGTTCTCTGCAGTGCCTCAAGCCGAGTACAGTGCCCTGTGTGCCCAGGCACCAGAGAGAAAGAGCCCCAGAGCGTGTGATGAAGCCGTAGGGGATGAGGAGTTGAATTCGGAAACCGATGACAGCGAATTGGACGCAGTCTTCATGGGGAAGATGTTCCGCTGCTGCAAGCGCAAATCGTTCTTGCTGCATCCAGCTCCGTCAAAGAAACCTGCTGCAGGAACCCAAACAGAGCTGAGCATTGGCCGGCTGGAAAGCAGCGAGGCCAACCGTGGAAAGATATCAGCCCCAGGCACAGTTGGTGAGGAGAGAAAAGAAGCTGCCGCCAGCAGGGTGGCCAACGGCTCTGCCGGCCTGAGTCTGGTGCCTCATCCACCCCATTCCTGTGATCGAGGGAGTGGGTCAAAACATCTCCGGGTGGTTCCACAAGCTTTCTACCCAAATAATTCATGCATGCCAGTAGCAGCTAAGGAGGCTGAGAGCGGAAATCCGCTGCAGAGTCAAAAGCCAGCAAGTGGCGAGAGAGAGTCCTCAGAAATGGGGGAAACTTCCAATACACGCGACTGTAGCCGTGGAAGCTCAGGTCTCTGGAGAAGTGGCAAGTTCCGAGGCACCAGTTTACCCCTTGCTGATGAGACAAGCTCCAACACAGCCCAGTTTTTAGAAACAAGACCTGAAAGTGACAGAAATAAGACTTTGGCCTGCAGCTTCTGCTCAGAACTGATCCAGCCATTTCCTGTTGCTCGTCAGCTCTGGCCTTCTGAATCCAGACGTGGCAGCATGGAGAAGGAATGTGGAGTTGGGGAACAAAAGCCGCTAAAGGGCCCTGGGGAACAAACTGTCCAGATGCTCAGCACGGGTGTTTCTGAAGGGCATTCGGAACAGTCCGCTAGGGGTGAGATTCCTGTCTTCTCATTGTTATCAGACACGCCTGAAGGCTTGCTGGGCCCTGCTACTGAAAGCAATGGGTGCTCGCTTAATCCTCGGGAGGTGGACCAACAGGAAACCTCAACCGTGTTTGCCAAAACTGACCAAGGCAGCCCCCTTGAGGAAGACCTGGAATGCAGCAGTAGCAGTTCTGGGTCAATGCCTGAAGGCCTGGCTCAAGCATGCCGAAGACGGGTGCAGAAGCTGTCTTCCTCCAGTGATGATGAGTTGCCGTGCTTTCAAGCGCTGGTGTTTGGTCGGTCAGCAAGCACACCCTCACAGCCGAGAAGAGAGGAGGAGGAGGCATCGGCAGAGATTCTAGCCCAGAGGGGCAGCAGTCGAAGCAGCCCCAAATCCCAGGGTGAGGGCGGCTCTCCGAGCCAGGAGTCAGAGGACTCAATGAACTTGTTTTCTTCTGAGTCTCGTGCCTCTGAGGACTCCACCAGGAAGGCTTGTGACACAAGACCCTTGACACCACTTCCCACTTCCCAAGGAAAGGTGATGACTCCAAGAACAGCCACAGGACAACTGCGAGATGGACACCGAGACTGTATAAATGCAGAGCCCAAGTTAGGTACAGTCCTCTTTTGTTTCCGTCACCAGTTCAATTGCAGCGTCCCTTGAATTCTTCTAGTACAGGAGGGTGAGAAACTGGGGCAACTTTTAGTTTCTGATGTCCCTTTGTAAAACAAATGCAGAATCCCCTCATCAAGATTTGTTTGTTTATTGTTAGTCTTATATCCCGCTCTATATCCTGGCCGAAGCCAGGCTCAGAGCGGCTAACAATCATAAAACATGATATATAGTACATACTATTTGGTGTGCTTTGTCTGAGGGAAGAATCACTGGCAGGGATCCATCACTAACGCAGAGGGCTGATTTTCCCAGTAGGGCCTCAACTTTGACCCCTGTTCTGTTCCCCTGATGTTTTGCTGATCCCTCAGGAAGAGCCTGTGGTGAAGGGCACAGTGGGCTTCAGTGGTATAGGCAAGTGGGAAAGGCCTGCACCTTGAAAGTCACTGATAGTTACAAGAGTTTCATCCTTACCCGTGCTTTCCTCTCGTGTATTCTCTCAGCCAATTTGTGGATCTGCAGGATCACTGGGCCTCTGCCATTTACGTGACGGCCCCCCCCCTTCTTCCTCTTGCCCTTTTAGCCCGGCCGCTTTCCTTAGGAGGTAGTGCATAGGGACAGCTCAGGTGCATCAATGAACACAAGGTTCCCTGTGTCTCCACACTATACCTGAAAATGATTTTTTGTTTTTTCAAGGTGAAGCTTTGGGTGACGACAGTGAATTTAGCCACCTGGGGGATTCATCAGGCTTCTCCTCACAGAGTGAGATGCTCACCACACAGGTATGGGATCCTGCATCTTTCAGGTATGGTTGTGATGGGCTAATGCAGGCAAACTCCAGCAGGGGGAAGGTGGGCTCCAGAGAGCTAAGGTTTGAAGGAAGACTTTTTGGAAATCTGTTGGAGCGTTGGATCAGGTTGCCTTAGTAGGGGAACAATCAAACCTTGATTGCTGGAGGCCTTTAAGAACATGTTAGACTAAATACAGCTAGCTCGTCCAGTGCTGTGTATCAGTTCAGGTGAGCAGCTGGAGAAGGTCTTTTCTCTGTGCTGCATCCAAGGATGCTCATGACTGAAAACAATACTTCACATACACTATCTTATGGCATTCCTTACAACAGCAGCCCAGACATATAAGTGAGTATTAATGTTCCCATACTGCAGATGCAGGGGCTGAGATGGGGAGAGGATGGCTTAGTGAATTCATGGCAGAGGCAATTTCTCAAATCGGGGACTTCCTGATTTACAGCTGAATCTCTGAGCCATTATGTTCCCACTGTTGAAAGGAGCAGCAGTTCTTCTGCAGAAAGAGTGTGATGGGGGACTCCTGCTTCTAGTAAGAAACTTCCTTGCAGCTCATGGTTAACTTCACGAAACCTCTGCAGGTAGAGGAAAAAAACTGACCTGTGTAGAATACAGATGTTTCCCTGTGCTGCAAATGCCCCGCTTTTCTCTTTTGTTGGCAGCAAAAAGATGCCATGCAGAACAACTTGAAGAAGCTCCAGCAGGAGATGGCTGTTCTTGAGGCAGCCCTGAAGGAGGGAGGTCAAGGTGCCTCTGCAGAAGGGTTGCCGCTACCATGTGAGGAAAGCGTTTTCGCTGGAGGACAGACATGCTCAGCAAGGGGTAAGTAGGACAGTGTAGGATTCCCCCCCCCCCAAGAGGACTGGCTGTAATCCCTCTCCACCTGTTAACAAAGAATTAGAAACGCACCTGTGCCAGGGGTTGTTCCAGTCATCTGGTTTTTCTTTATGTTTGTAAGATGCTGAAGTGCAGAGGGATGCTAAACTCTCAGAAGAAGAAGAAGTGTGGTGTGTAGTGGTTAAGAGCAGTGGTTTGGAGCTGTGGACTGATCTGGGGAACCGGTTTGATTCCCCACTCCTCCACATGAGCGACGGAGGCTAATCTGGTGAACTGGGTTGGTTTCCCCACTCCTACACATGAAGCCAGCTGGGTGACCTTGCTCTGTTAGAGCTCTCTCAGCCCCACCTACCTCACAGGGTGTCTGTTGTGGGGAGGAGAAGGGAAGGTGATTGTAAGCCGGTTTGATTCTTCCTAAAGTGGTAGAGAAAGTCAGCATATAAAAACCCTCTTCTTCTTCTTCCTCCTCCTCTTCCTCCTCCTTTTCCTCTCCTTCCTGAAGTGCAGAGGGATGCTACACTCTCAGCAGATTTCCCCATAAGGGTTTCAGAAACTGAGGCAAAAGAACAGAAGTGCTCCAGATAAAAGAGGGCAATCCCATGATCCAGCTGAAGACAGACACTGTCATACCAAACTGTACAATGGTGTAGCTTAGGATCTCCTGTCAGCTAGCTGTTCAGCAGATTGCACAGATACAGAGCTAGATGGCAACCCCACAGCAGAGCAGGGTCCTGCCGCTGTTCCTGATCTTGTTTGTTGTCTGCTTTGCACTCGGAGTGGAGAGCATCCCTGAAACTGTCGAGAGAGTTGCAGGGACATTAAAGAGGAATGCTCTGCAACTTCCAAAGACAGACAGAATCTAGACTTGGCCATTCAGTTGGTGATAGAAGAAGAAGAGTTGGTTTTTATACCCCGCTTTTCTCCTGGAGGTTTTATGCCTTCCTGTGGGCATAGAGCAGGGGTCACTAGGGGAGTGGGAGAAGGTAATTGTGAATTTCCGTGTTGTTGTTTTTTCCATACATTCTATACAGTCAATTAACATTGCCTTTCAATCTTTTCTAATTCTCAATTAAATCTAACATATATATAACAATCTTCTTCTCCTACTTTGACTTCCCCTCTTCCTTCTTCTATCTCTAACTTATCTTCGTAATCCTCTTAGCAATTTTTTTCTAATTCTTTATAAAAAAAATTATAAAACTTTCTACAGTTATTAAAAAAGGAAAGAAAAAAAACCAAGAAAATAAACTTATAATAAGTTGAATTAGTCTAAGTCATAACCTTTAACATTTTGCACATTAAGTTCATTTTTACAATAAACAATCCACGCCTCCCACTCCTTGACAAATTCAACATTGTCTTTTTGATTTACTCAGTCAATTTTGCCATTTCTGCTAGTTCAAACATTTTATGAATCCCCCAGGGAAGCCAGCGCCATTTTATAGTCTCCACTTGTAATTTGTTTTGTTTATTGGTAGAGTTAAAAAAAAAAATGTTAACGGTAGCAAAAGGAAAATCGCAAATAGGGGCGCGGAGCTAAATCCAATACGGAATGAGGAACTTCGGAGGGGGAAGTGAAGGCGAGAAAAACAGAAGGCCGAGGTCTCTATTAGCTGGTACCGCCGCCGCCACCGCGCTGCCGCACTGTCCTGTCTCCTTCGGCCCGCTCTGCACCTGTCCGCCCGCCCGCTCCCGGGTGGGCCGACAGCTCAGAGCAGCCGCACAGAGACCAATGGTGGGTCTTAGTGCATGGATAGTTTATGATGGTCTCTGCCGCACCCAGCCTGAGGAACTCAGCCAGAAAACGAAGTTCCCCCCCACTCCTCTCCCTCCAGTCGCTCTGCCGTCTTCGCTCACACGCAGCCCCTTCCAAACGTTTTAGAGATTTGAATTATTAAGATGGTAAGTTCTAAGTTTTTTATGGCTGCAGTTTGTTTTTGGATGAGTTTTGGATAAACTAGAAGTAAATTCTTAAAAAACGGAAGTGGGGGGGGAGTTTAGACGGAGGGCCGCCATGGTCTCAGTAGACTCACCCCCAGCTGCTTCCTTCGTCACCAGACGCTTAAACGGCGTTTTGCTGGCAGTTGGACCCCCGTAAAAAATGCGGGGGGGGGGGGCTTTATGAAGAATTTCTTCTATTTGGCCCACTCCCCCCAGGCCTGGTGGCATAGAGTAAAAAGGTTCGTTATGTTATAATATAGTCTGGTTTAATGCTTAACAACATCATCTCTGAGGTTTTAGGGATATTTTGTTGTAGAATTAATCTTAACTCGTTGTATATCATATCCCAAAAGTTTTTAGCTTTATCACAGAGCCACCAAACATGGTGAAAAGAGCCAACTTTATCCTGACATTTCCAACAATTTGGTGACATTGTACTGTTCATTGCAGACAATTTTTTCGGTGTCAGGTACCATCTGTAAATCATTTTATAGATATTTTCTCTTATCGATTGGGAAAGAATCTTTTTCATGTCTCTTGACCAAAGTCTTTCCCAACTTTTCAAGGAAATAGAATGACCAATTGTTTGTGCCCAGGTAATCATTGTTGGCTTGATTCTTTCTTGTTCTGTATATAACAACAATAAAAGCTTGTACATCCTAGAGATTAGATGATCAGTATTGTCCAAAAGTGTCTGTTGTAGAATTGATTTTTCTTTAAGAAATCCCGTTTTCATATCTTGGATATATACAGATTGTACTTGATAATATTGAAGCCATGTTAAGTGGTCTTTAACCTCATCTAAATCTTTCAGGGCACATTTATTCTCTTCCCATTTTAAGAGATCTTGGTATATTATAAATTGTGATGGTCTTAGTGGTCGTGAATTTCCTTTGTTGTGCAGGGGGTTGAACTGGATGACCTTTGAGGTCCCTTCCAGCTCTATGTTTCTATGCACAGTGGAGCGCACAACAGACACCAGTTACAGGTAAGCACCAGCAAGTTTGTCCGTGATAAAGTGTCTTTTTGCTCTTCCAGGAAGTACATCGAAGTTGAGATGTGGAAGCCAGCAAAGCCACCTCGTTGCCTCCCCCCCTGCTGGAAGCACACACAGGACTCCCAGTGGATTCAACGCACACACAGGACTCCCACAGGACTCAATGCCTTCCTCTACGCCTCAAGAACACATTTCATATTGTCTGGCCACAAAGCCAGAGAGGGGTTCTTCTGTTGCCATTCAGGACATATCAAGTGCTCCAGAACATGAGTCCCAGGGAAGGCCAGTCTCTCCCTTTGCCGCCACCACCACAATCTGTAGTGGTAGAAAAGAGAATTCCAAGAGTCTGCTTTGGACAAGCAAGAGGAGTATGATGTCTCTGGTGACGTCACGTCTGTTCCCGGATGAGCTGGTAAGCCTGCTGTGGCATTCTTGTAACCCAGGGGTGTTGTACATAAGGCCCTCGGGCCGGATCCAGCCCCTTGAGAGCTCTTATCCGGCCAGCCGAAGCAGCCTCCCCCCCCCCTCAATCTGGGCTGGTGAGGCATGGCCCGGCCTGATCTAGTGACATTAATGTCCTAGTCGGCCCTCGTAACAATTGAGTTCAGCACCCCTGTTGTAACCCCTTAACAGCTTCCATAATTATTCCCAAGCCAGTATATTCTCAGGGCAGTATATTCTCAGAGCAGGAGGCCAAGACTGCAGTTTAGATCAGGCTCTCTCCCTGCTTCCATCTTAGCTGCAACTCCATGGCTCCTTTGTGATTTGTATCCACTTTAAGGTGTTCACATTTGATCCTTACCTTGTATTTGAAGCCTTCAGCCCTCTTTAAGAAATCTAAGATGGTATCAAACCAACCAATAGCAGAAGCACTGGTGTACGTGGATTTTCCTCATGTTCTTCCTGCAGCAGCCTTTTTTGACCCTCGAATGCATGGAGCTGCAGGACCTGTGACAATCTGGGGAGGGGGGAGCAAAATCCCCTCCCCTCCCATTTCTTTCCCTATCCTTGCTGCAGTGCTCCTATCCCATATGCTTTTTGTCCAAGACTCCAGGTATCTGGGTAGATCCAACCATCCTCTGTGTAGACTTCCTCCAACAAGCTGTTCTTCCTCGCAGTAGAAGAGCCATTAAGTTGGAGGAAGGCTCCTTAGACTGGATGAAGACTTGTGTTACCCGAAATGCTCTTTGGATGGGGAATTAGCTAAGCAGATCGGTAACTTTAATATTTATAAAGCGAGATCAACCAACTGTACCAGAGCCCATTAACTGTGACCTTAAGAATCAAGACATACAAGGGAATTCCGAATTAAGAGAGTTTATGTCATTTTCTTTCAAAAATCAGTGATGCATACAAACATACACAGAAGCTAGGAAATAACAGAGAGTAGTACAAGCACAGATGCCAACGTGGCAGAGATCGTTGGTGGGGTGATATTTACTGTTCTTGAAGAGGTGTTGTCCAAGTTCACATAGACTAAGACAGAAGAAATTAAGAGCAAAAGGCGAAGGCAAGGGATTCCCGTAGACTTGGCCAGCAAGGCGAGAGGGAGAGTGGTCAGGCTACGCAAAACCAAACCAACAGAGTAACGGCAAAGATGCCAGGAAAGACCTAAGGTGGTATAATGGACTGGGGGCACCCCAGATATACTGTTTTTCTGAGGATGGGGAGAGGGGATTTACCCCTCCTAGGTTCCCAGGTGACAAAAGGTGACAAAAGGATTAATCTGTGGCTAACGGGGTGGGGATAGTGAGAATTTGGAAATCTATTCTGATTCCAATGGCTTTTGCAACCCGGGAGGAACCGGGAGATCTCTGCTGAAGTGATTAACGTTCTGAAACAATAGGCGCGATCTCTGCAAACGTCCAGGGATCGCTGCTGCATAGCTGGAGGAACAACTCATCGCTGGTATCAGGATCGCTGCTGATTGTCCATTAAGCTGCTGATGTTGCAATGGGAAAGGGGAGTGTTGGCACTGACTATGTGACTGTCTGCTTTCCACAACATGGCTGCGGCTGGAACAGAGTTTGCACAGGAACATGGAGTCTCTCAGGTTCACCGGAGGCTGCCCTTGCTTCTGTTTCCTAGTGTCAGCCCTTGGCCCACAGAACCAGAAATCACCACAAAGTCATATAGAGTCCAAACAGATGGTTTTTACTGATCAAATAGGCATACAGTGCAAACGAATAAAATGACAGCTCTGAGAGGCTCACTAGCTGGGAGATATTATAAGGCAGGCAAGGCGGGAGATTACACGCATGAATACAGTTTCCCAGGAGCTGAGTTCCCAGGCCTAGGTATGCGACCTTGGGGGGCAGACAATACAGCACAGAGACAGAGGCAATAACGAAACCGAGATAGCAGCCTGACATTCTGCTCCCCTCAAGGCCCCCTCCCAGTTCGCAAGGGGGCTGGCCTGTTCGGGTAAGCAATGTGAAAGGCGTCGACGAGGTCGGGGGCGGAGACATCCCGTGCGCGCACCCATTCGTCATAGGCAGGGGGGAAATGTTTCCAACGAACTAGATATTGCAGATTGCCATGGTGAATACGGGAGTCAAGGATCTTGGAGACTTCGAAGTGTTCTTCCCCCCCCACCATGATGGGTTGCGCAGGCGGTGGGTCCGGATGCCACCGTGGAGAAGCAACATGGGGTTTGAGGAGGCTTATGTGGAAAACAGGATGCACACGCCTCAAGGATTTGGGGAGAGCCAGTTCCACTGTGACAGGGTTTATGACCCGAGTAATGGGGAAAGGGCCAATGAATTTGGCGCTGAGCTTATGGCACGGTTGGGTGGAACGGAGATTTTTGGTGGAAAGGTAAACCAAAGCACCCACTTGCAGATCACCCCCGGGGGAGCGATGTTTGTCAGCTTGCGCTTTGTATTTACGTTTGGCCCGGTCGAGGTTGCTAACGAGCCAGGGCCAAGTGGTACGGAGGGCGTGTGCCCAGGAGGCAATGTCGGGGTTCCCCTCCCCCTCTACATCATCTGTAGGAGCGATGGGACTGAAATCTTGTCCATACACAGCAAAAAACGGGCTAAAACCTGTGGATTGATGCATGGCATTATTGTAGGCATATTCTGCTAAAGGTAACAGTTCCACCCAGTTATCCTGGTGGTAGTTAACATAACAACGCAAATAACATTCAAGTACAGCATTGACACGTTCAGTTTGACCATCAGTTTGAGGATGGTATGCACTAGACAATCCCTGTTCCACCCCCACCAACTTGAGGAAAGCTTTCCAAAACTTAGAAACGAAACCACTTCCGCGGTCACAAATTATTTTACGCGGAAACGAATGTAAACGAAAGATATGCGTCACGAATAGGCGGGCCAGTTTCTGAGCAGAGGGGATCCCTGCGCATGGAATCAAATGTATTTGCTTAGAAAACAAATCAGTAACAACCCACAACACAGTTTTACCCCCACTGAGAGGGAGATCAGTCATGAAGTCCATAGCAATCACTTCCCAAGGTCTGCTGGGCGTTTCAAGAGGTTGTAGCAGTCCCGGGGGTTTGCCCTGCGATCGTTTCGCAGCGGCACAAACGGGACAGCTGCGGATGAAGGAGTCAATGTCGGAACGCATTCCCCCCCACCAGAACTGTCTGCGCAATAAGTGAAGGGTTTTCAGAAACCCAAAGTGCCCAGCTGTTTTGGCTCCATGAGCTAAATGTAAAACGTCTTTCCGGAGAGCTTTGGGTACATACAATTTTGAGTCTTTGTACCAGGACCCCCCTTGTTCCAAAACACCAGGAGGTAGGGTATGAGCGGAACGTTCTAAAAGGCACTGGTCCCGAAGGACAGTTAAAAAGGATTCGGAGATGGGGATTTTGGAGGGAGCCCCCCCGTCGGTCATGGAGATCTGAGAAACAGTTATAGGGCTAGTGCTTACGTGCGGCGGCGCGCAGACTGCAGGCGGCTGAGCGGTCGGAGGGGTAGGAGGGGCGGGAACTCCGGTCTGTTGCGGTGGCGGCTGGGCAGCCGGTTGGGCTGGCGGAGCTTGCGAGTTAGGGAAGGTGTGCTGATGCTGGGATCGGGTTTGCACAGCCAGCATAGGTAGGGCCCCACGTTGCATAGGGGTGAACAGAGAGTTGGTGGGTCTTTCGAGTTTTACCGGATATTGTGGTAAACGGGAGAGGGCATCCGCGAGAACGTTCTGCTTCCCAGGGACGTGCTTCAGGGTGAAACGGAACTGAGCAAAGAACTCCGCCCACCGTTGTTGTTTCGCCGATAGCTTATGGGACCCCGTGAGGGCAGCTAGATTTTTGTGATCGGTCCAAACTTCAAAGGGTACTTTAGACCCTTCCAAGAATTGCCGCCATAAAGTCAGTGCATGATGAACAGCAGAGGCCTCTTTCTCCCAGATGGGCCAGTTTAATTGAGCGTGCGCAAATTTTTTTGAAAAGTAAGCGCAAGGGTGAAGAAGACCGTCCGGTCCTTGCTGGAGGAGAGCCCCTCCCATGGCTACATCGGAAGCATCGACTTGCACAATGAACATTCGATTTGGGTCTGGGTGCCGTAGCACCGGCTCCGAAGTGAAGAGGCGTTTGAGGGCCAGAAAGGCGGCTTGGCATTGCTCGGTCCATAGGATTTTTGCGAAGGGCAAGGCAGCCGAGCTTACTTTTCCCTTAGTTTTCAGCAGTTCCGTAATGGGTAGAGCCACTTGGGCGAAGTTAGGGATGAATCCCCGATAGAAGTTTGCAAATCCCAGAAATTGCTGCACTTGCTTACGGTTGGTGGGGGGAGTCCAATCGAGAACGGCTTGGACTTTGGCGGGGTCCATGCGAAGACCTTGGTGGGAGATGATGTATCCCAAAAACGTGAGTTTGTTTTGGTGAAATTCACACTTAGCTAGTTTAGCGAACAGTTGATGGTTACGCAGGCGTTGTAGAACTTCTCTGACCAGAGTCACATGCTCGTCCATAGTTTTCGAATAAATGAGAATGTCATCTAAGTAGACCACCACCCCACGGTATAGAAGGTCATGTAGGATTTCATTGATGAGTTGCATGAAGACCCCCGGGGCCCCTTTTAATCCGAATGGCATTACAAGGAATTCATACATTCCGAAACAGCTAGAGAAGGCAGTGAGGTGTTCATCTCCTTCGCGGATACGGACTCGGTAGTAGGCTTCCACCAAGTCTAATTTAGAGAACACACGGCCTTCCTGTAATTGTCCCAAAATATCCGATATTAATGGGATAGGTGTTGGCGTATGTTAGAAAGCGTTGCAGCTCTACAGGCGAGTAAGCACAGAAGACTCAGCACGTAGTACAAAAGTGCTCTTTTATTCACAGTGACAGAATGCTCCGCTTGGTCATCAACTCTCCACAACCCACAACCCAATACATATATAACACACCTATATACATATCTGGCATAGTCTCTCAGCCAATCACCTGTTGGCTGCCTTGTCTCCAGGACTATCTAGCTCAGTCCAGTACAAGCCAGTTTTTCTGCTCAGTCATTGAGCTGTCATGTGACACCACCAATCACCTGGCTGTCACATAGATCTTTTACATCTGCTTGCCATCTGCTTGCCATGTGCAGTCTCATATTCCAACACTCCTCCTAGACTGACATTGCAAGCCCCAATTTGCTTCTAAATAGTTCAAACTTTTCAGTAGACAAACATTTGGTGAAAACGTCAGCAATATTTACATTTGAAGCACAATGTTTCAGAACCATTAAACCATTGTTTACCGCTTCCCTGACATTCTGGTATCTTATTGTGATGTGTTTACTTCTTGTTCTTATACCTTGATATCCAGCCAATTGCTGTGCTGCAGTATTATCACAGTAAACACTTACAGGCATTTCATATTCAAGATTTAGGTCTTTAGCCAGTTGACACAGCCATTCCAGCTGAATCTCACTGTCGCTTAATGCAGAATATTCTGCCTCACATGTGCTGGTAGCTACATGAGTCTGTTTTAAAGACTTCCACATAACCAGTGCCCCATGTAGAAATAACACGTACCCAGTGGTAGACTTTCCTTCTTCTCTTTCCCCCCAACTGGAGTCACTATACACTGTGATTGTTTCCTCTGCATCAGCCTTTAAACACAACCTGGCTGAAGCTGAGCCTTTTAAGTATCGCAGCACCCTTTTTGCTGCATTCCAGTCTTTCATGTATGGACATGCACATTTCTGGCAAAGCAAATGTACTGCCATACAAATGTCCGGTCTTGTCCAACATGACAGATATAACAATGAACCCACCAACGATTGGTATTGATTTTTATCATGGAATACCTTATCATCCACCTCTTTCACATACCCTGTTGTCATGGGAGTCTCAGTGCTTTTGGCCTCTGTCATTTTAAATTTTTCTAGGAGCTGTTCAATCTTTTTCTCCTGGCACAATTCAAAATATCCTTCTGGGTTCCTGGTAATTTCTACCCCCAGATAATTTTGAATGTCACCAAGATGCTTCATTTTAAACAGTTTTCCAGTTGCCTCCTTAAACCAGTTTAGTTGTTCTTTTGTATGACACAACAAACAAAGATCATCAACATATAAAAATACAACACAGTCAGAGCCCTTTACACATTTGGTAAACATACAAGGATCAGCAACACCTTGCTTAAACCCAAGATTTGCCAATGCTTCACTAATGCATTGGGACCATGCACGTGCACTCTGCTTTAATCCATACAGAGCCTTATGCAATTTTAATACTCCTTGTTTACCCTTGCATTCAAACCCAGGGATCTGCTCCATATATATTTCTTCATTTATTGTTGCATTCAGATATGCAGTGGTGAAATCAAAATGGTGCACTAACATATTATCTCTGACAGCTTTACACAATGCAGCTCTTATAGTATCAGCCTTCACAGTGGGAGCAAATAATTCATCAAAGTCTTGCCCTTCAACTTGGGAATAACCCTTAGCCACAAGCCTGGCCTTACGGAGTATCTTCCCTTCTGGACACTGTTTGACTTTGTAAAGCCATCTGCACCCTATGGCTTTTCTTTGAGCTGGCAGTTTTGTTACAGAGAATACCTTATTCTCTTTCAGGGAATCAAACTCAGTTTGCATGGCTTCTAGCCAGGCCTCCTTTTCCCTGCTTTCCAAAGCCATTACCTCCTGAAAGCTCTTTGGTTCTTTGACTTGTACATGATTTACATCAGTGGTCTCAAAACCATACCTCTCCGGGGGAATTCCTTTAGTGCTCCTGCTTGACACCCTAGGAATCTGTCTCCCCTCTTCAGCCCTTGGCGATGAAGCCCTTTGAGGAGACCCCTCCTGCTTCACCCCATCTGCATCCTGTGAGAGATCTGTCAATGGTAGCCCAATTTCTTTTGGCTCCTTCTGTCCATGAATTCTGGCCCAGTTATTACCCTCACAAAAATTCGCAGCTCTGCTGTAGCTGAGAGAATTATGTTCATCAGCAAACCTGTATGATTTCATGCCAGACTGATACCCAAGGAAGGTTAGTTTCTTAGCTCTCGCTCCTCCTTTCCTTCTCTTGGATATTGGCACATCAACCCAGGCTTTTGTACCAAACACTCTGAGGTAACCTAAGCTAGGATCCCTCTGGTACAAAACCCTATAAGGTATGTCTTGTATGGACCTGGTCCAGATCCTGTTGGAAACATAGGAGGCGGCCTTTATTGCTTCTGCCCAGTATGTCATTGGCAACCCTGCATCCTGCAACATGGAATACATTTTTGTTTGTAGCATTCCCCCATGTCGTTCAGCAACACCATTTTCTGCTGGCACCGCCACGTTGGCAACTCTGTGCCTCACACCTTGCACCTGTAACCACTTCTTAAACTCATTTGACATGAATTCTCCCCCAAAATCTGTTTGGAGAGAATCCAAGGTACATTTAAGTTGTTTCTGCACTCTTTTGGCCCAATACTTAAATGTTTCAAACACCTGTGACTTCTTTTTCAAAGGATACACCCAGGAGAATCTGGTGCAATCATCCACCAGAATCAACGCGTAATGGTTACCTGAGTGACTCTCCCTGTAGGGGCCTATTACATCTGCATGCACTACCTTTAATGCAGTGTCTGAGAGTCTCTCACTATGCTTAGCCACTGGGTAAGCCTTAGATTTGGAACTTTTGCATACCTCACAATCCAGGTAGTTCCCGCACTCTTTAACTTTTTCCTTCCCCAGTAAGGCTAGCGTTTTCTTTATGGTCTCATAATTTGCATGAGCCAACCTTCTATGTAGCAGATGTATGCAATTGTCATGGGGGCTCTTATTAGTTATCATCTTTGCCTCCACATGCCTATTTTCTACCACATACACATTATTACACATTTTCCCTGTAAGAAGCACTTTCCCACCTTTGGATATCTTACAAGCCTTGTCTGTAAATGTTACAGTATATCCAGCCCTGTCAAGGGCACTTACACTTAGCAAATTATTCTCTAGTTCAGGGACACATAGCACCTTTTTAAATGTATAGTTCAAAGCTGGGAACCACACACTCCCCTCACGTGTCACCTCAGAATTCCTTCCATCAGCGAGGCTTACGTGCGGCAAACTTGAGTCCCGTGTGTCTTTTAAAAGTTCCTGATGCCGGCAAATGGTCTGTGACGCACCAGAGTCTAAAATCCAGACACCGGCTGTGTCACTGTGCTCAGTCAGCACCAATGATGCCTTCTGACCGCTCACAAACTCACGTGACGACTGGTCCCTTCGGCTTTTCTTCCTTGCTTCTGGGCAGTCACGCTTTAAGTGATTTGTAGCCTTGCAGATGTAGCAACGTCTGACCCTCAGAGCCACGTGCTGCTGTAAATCACCCGGCTTTCTCTGCTCCGCATTCCTTTCTCCGCCGGCAAACCTCCGCGTCTCCTGGCTTGGTAGGTTTCCCTCCGGCTTGGCAGGCTTCTCAGGATTTCTTGCAAGCAATCTCTTTTCATGTTCCAAAATTCTTCCAATAACATACTGTAAAGTTAGTTTATCAATTTCAACCGACTCCAGAGCTGTAATTAGCATGTTATACTGCTCAGACAGAGAGCTCAGGAGTATATAAACTTTATCATCCTCCGGTAGAGTCTTCCCCCTCTGCTCCAGCATTTGGAAACATTCAGTCAGTTCATTTATATGGTTTCTCACAGGAACTGACGGCAAAAGAAAAGTTCTGTACAAACGTCTCGTTATGGCTATCAAAGAGCCAGCTGTTTTTTGGACGTAGACCTGTGATAATGAGTTCCAGGCTGCTTTCGCTTTCAAAGCTCCCGTCACATGGACAAGCTGGTCGTCAGCCACGCTCAGCACTATGCTTGCCAGTGCCTTCTCATCTTTCACCACGTCCTGCGGCGTCTCAGGATCCGGTGGGTTGGAGACATAAATCCACAGTGCCTCTCTTTTAAGGTAGTGTTGCATTCGTAACGCCCACACATTGTAGTTGGTAGAAGTGAGCTTCTCCACAAGCAAGGACATTGCAGCTTGAGCCATAATTTCTCCCGCTCCCTGCTGCTCCTGCTCCGTGTCGCTCTCCTCCTCCGCCTCAGACGCACTGCTGCTGACAGACCTGCTGGGCACCTCCTCTGCTCCGTCTGACTCAACCTCAGACATCCACTCGCCTCCTGCTCACTACAGCCCTTGTTCCACAGATAGTACCTCTGCTCAGAACCTCCAGGATGTAGCGCAGCGGAAGCGTACTGGGCCCATAACCCTGTTGGCGTATGTTAGAAAGCGTTGCAGCTCTACAGGCGAGTAAGCACAGAAGACTCAGCACGTAGTACAAAAGTGCTCTTTTATTCACAGTGACAGAATGCTCCGCTTGGTCATCAACTCTCCACAACCCACAACCCAATACATATATAACACACCTATATACATATCTGGCATAGTCTCTCAGCCAATCACCTGTTGGCTGCCTTGTCTCCAGGACTATCTAGCTCAGTCCAGTACAAGCCAGTTTTTCTGCTCAGTCATTGAGCTGTCATGTGACACCACCAATCACCTGGCTGTCACATAGATCTTTTACATCTGCTTGCCATCTGCTTGCCATGTGCAGTCTCATATTCCAACAATAGGATAGGCGTTGGTCTGGGTAACCGCATTGAGCTTTCTGAAGTCAATGCATAGGCGAAGGTCGCCTTCTTTTTTCCGGACGAAAAACGCGGGGGCCGAGTTTGGGGCATTCGAAGGGCGAATGAACCCTCTGGCGAGGTTTTTGTCCAAAAAGTCCCGGAGGACAGTGCGCTCGGAAGCGCTCATAGGGTAAATCTTACTTTTGGTTAATGTGCAGTCCTTCACTACTTCAATCGCACAGTCTGAGGCCCGGTGGGGGGGTAAGGCATCACATTCCCTAAGGTCGAAGACATCTTCAAAGTCCCGGTATACAGCGGGTAGAGCTGGTGGTACTGGGGCAGTAGAGGTTAATGCTGGAACGGGCGGAAATGGCAGAGCAAAGTTTTGCCGATGCTGGTCGCAGGTGGGACTAGTGAAAGAGATAGTGTTTGTTTCCCAATCAATACTGGGACTATGTCCTTTAATCCAGTTAATTCCCAAGACCACTTCAAATCGGATAGGGGCTATAGTGAAGTCTATTTGTTCCCAGTGGGAACCAATTCCCATTGCCACCCCTATGGTGCGGTGATCAACTGGACCCCCCTGGAATTGGCTCCCGTCCATTTGAGCAAATTGGACGGGGGCGGGTAAAGCCTCTGAGTCGGCTCTGAGTGCAGCAAACGTGGCTTCACTTATGAGAGTGCGACAGCAACCGGAGTCAATTAGTGCTTTGACGGGGATTTGCGGACCTCCGTTAAGTTGTTGTAAAACTGCATCCACGTAGACGGTGGAGTCCACTTCTTTGATTTTGGTAGGAGCATTCGGTTTGATAGGAAGATCCTGAGAGGTCTGTGGAGATGCTCCATTCACCACAGACCGGAGTCGTTTTTTGACAAGTCGAGGGGAGATTCCAGGTTTAAGGCTGGAGAAATCCAAGGGTTTTCCTCATCCGAAGAGGGAAAGCTGTCCCCCAATGGGGCACTTGTAATCCGAGACCCGGCGGGGTCGTTGGAAGCAGGCAGGGAGGCTGGGTCCCCGGCATGGAGTGCAGAGGGTGTGGGCCTTCCCGGAGCTGCGCTGCGGGTGGCCGCGGTGCCTCTGCGTGGTGGACGACCTCGGGCGCGGGTTGTCGTGCTGGGACGAAATAATTCCTGGCGGCGTGGGCAAACGGCTGCAAAGTGGCCCATTTCTCCGCATGTAAGACAGGCACCCCTCTGAAATCGGGCTTCACGTTCCTGGAGCGGACGTGGGGGATTTCGTGGGACGAGCAGTGGTGCCTTGGGTTGAGGCTTTTGGGTGCCTTTCTCCTTGTGTTTTTGACGGACGAGAGAAATAAAGCGGCGGCGGCTTTCCACTTCCTCGGCCAATAGGATCCAGCCTTCGAGGGTATCGGGATCGCCCCGCATGTACGACCAGTTCAGAATGTCAGGATGCAAGGCTTCCCTGAAATGATGGATTAGGGTGGTTTCGGGCCAACCTACAATTTTACTTGCCAGTCGCTGAAATTCATCGGCAAATTCCCGAACTGTAGCAGAGCCTTGTTTTAATTGTAAGAGTTCCGTTTTGGCTCTTTCCCCCAGGAAGGGGTCCTCAAACCTCCTTCTCAGGGCAGTCATGAAGTTGTTGAGGGAACGAATCGCACGAGAGCGGGTGTCAAACTGGAGGACCATCCAGTCAGCCGCTTTGCCTGTCAGGAGGGAAGCTACGTACCGCACCCGGCTATCTTCCGTGGGGAAAAGTTGACCTTGTTCTCGCATATAACTGTCCACTTGATGCAAGAAACAAGGCAAAGTCTCAAGAGATCCGTCATACGTAGTCCTCAATTTGAGTTGCTTCCAAGGGCCGGGCGCGGGTTGACCCGGTTGCACGGGTGGTCCGGGCGGAGGAGCAACAGGAGCTCCAGGAGGCAAGGGTGGAGCGGGCACATTAGCAGGTGGTTGCACGGGTGGTCCGGGCGGAGGAGCAACAGGAGCTCCAGGAGGTAAGGGTGGAGCAGGCACATTAGCGGGTGGTTGTACGGGTACCCCCTGACCCGGTATCGGAACGGGCTGTCTCTGAGCTATCAGGGTGTGTTGTAATTGCCTGTTCTCTTGAAGCATAAGTTCCATTACTTCCTGGAGTTGATCAACACGGTCGGAGAGCTCCCGATTCTGGGCTCGTAAAAGATGAACCTCCTCACTTGGGCCACCAGTAAGATGAGGCTTACTGGTTCGGAAGCTCGTGGCCCATTGAGAGCTATCCCCATATAAATCCTCGTCTTCAGACTCATCTGAGTCTCGACGTCGGTCAGCCAAACGGCGTGCGCGTTGGGTCGCACGCGACGGGACAAACGCCGGGGAAAAAGTTAGACCTGATAGTCCCAGTACATAGTCCTTGGGTCGCTTGTCCACGTTCGCCTGATTCCTAATCCTTGCTGCAGCCGCCCTGGCTGCTTCCGCCGCCTCTCTCTCTCTTGCGACCCTAGCCGCTTCGGCGGCTTGCTGATCCGCAAGAACTTTGGCGTTCTCAAGTCTTAGGGCAGCCTCTGCCGTAATGCGCGGCAAAAGTTCTGTCTCGAGGAGCAAGAGTATGGGGTCAGGTTCCCCGCCCAGCAGAGGTTGTACTCGAACCGCCAGTGCGGATGCCTCGGCTCCAAACGTCGGGGTCAAAACTTGAGCCAAGGTGGCTACCGGGGTGTCCTTTGTACATTCCACAAGGAGAAGAGCGGTGCTAATAGCGACTCGCTTGGCCTCAGCCTGGCAGCTGGCCGCATCCGGGATCAGGGAAAAACCCTCCGGCGGGGCTCCCGCCATGGTAGAAAGAGTTTGTCGAGAAATAAGATTATCCAAAAGTCCAGTTAATATTTGTAAATCCTCAGTCGCCAATCGGGCATCGTCCAGTAATTGATCCAAGTCCTGAAGATCTAAACGAGCATCAGTATCCTCCGATGTTAACATCCAGAGACGTCCTGTAAGAGATTGCCACTGCGCCTGTACCAGTCCCCTCAAGCGGCAAACCTCTCGGGTCGTCCGGAAAAGTTCAGCGATTAAGTCTTGTAACAGAGTAGGATCCTCTGAGAAGGGCTCCAGGGTAGTAGATCACCTGGAGAGCTGCACAGCTCCCATCCAAGTGGCAGGCGAACCCCCCTGGGCTCCAGCCTGGCTAGGAGAACGGTGAAGATGAGTGAGAGCTGTCATAATGTCAGCCCTTGGCCCACAGAACCAGAAATCACCACAAAGTCATATAGAGTCCAAACAGATGGTTTTTACTGATCAAATAGGCATACAGTGCAAACGAATAAAATGACAGCTCTGAGAGGCTCACTAGCTGGGAGATATTATAAGGCAGGCAAGGCGGGAGATTACACGCATGAATACAGTTTCCCAGGAGCTGAGTTCCCAGGCCTAGGTATGCGACCTTGGGGGGCAGACAATACAGCACAGAGACAGAGGCAATAACGAAACCGAGATAGCAGCCTGACACCTAGCTGCTGGTTGCACGGAGCTCACAGGAGCAGCCGTGTCAGTTTCAATGGGGTGCGCAGCGGCCGTCCAGTAGCGTTTGGAGCGGGCGCGCAGCTGGAACAGTAGTCATGTGCCTGCGTATCGGGTTGCCAGGTCCAGTCCGGGAGTTTAGGCTGCCCGTATGCTTTCACTTGAAATATGAGCCGAAAGGAAAGGTGGGGTATAAATATTTTATCACATCTGTGAATAACCTTTTCTCAGTGGAGTAGTAGGGTCTTCTTGGAGCACAAAAGGGACTGTTGTGGGAAAGAGACCATGAGGGAAATCTGATTGTATTGTGCTGGTAGGCCGTTTTGAAACCCATAGGAGTCAGCATCAGTTTTTTCCGAGCCAGTCCTGCCAGGGCTGAAAAGTTACAAAAAAAGGGGGGGGAAAGGACACTCTTGGTATCTCAAATATAGCATGGATAATTATTTTTAAAGCACATTCTAAATCCAGCAACGCTTAACTTGCTGATAAAACCCACTCTTCCTAATCCAAAATTTACTTTACTTTTTAGCAACTGATTCAGAAGTTTGCCAGGGAAACCGAGAGCACTTGGTCTAATACCTTTTCTGAAGACACAACCCACGTTATAATGAGAACCGGTGAGTGAGGAACAGAGGGAACGGAGATTGCCAGATGCTGGGTAGTCAGCAGGGGATGGGTGCCCCTTGAAAATCTGCTTGAGACCTTCCTAGAGGCCTGTGGCTGGCTGTGATCGGCCACGCACAGTGCATGAGGCTCTGGTCTCTGTAATAGGGCAGCTGTCTGTGCACATCTGTCAATTGTATAGTGGGATGTGGCAATTACCTCTTGGAGTCGAGCAGGTAGGGATGAGGGCTGATCCCTGGGCTATCTGGGTGCTATAAAGGACACTGCCTGCAGTTCGGACCCTTGCTCTTCCTGGTTATTAAAAATCTTGCAAGGAGTTGGTAAGAGTCCCATTGTGGAAGCTTGTGGAATAGATTAGGTCTAGCTGAAGGGACCTTTCCTAATCAGAGGAAAGAGGTAAATATAAGACCATTATTGGGGGGAAACACTTCTTTGGACAAGCAAGTCTCAGCCAATTAAATTGTCCCAGGCCTGTCTCAATTCTGCCTTTCCTAGGAAAGGTTATTGGCCAAATTATGGCAGAGTGGCTCCAAGCCTACCTGCATGACACATCCTCCCTTGAACTTTTTCATTGTGGCGTAGAGATGTGAAGAGGCACTGGAGACATGCAATAAGGAGGTCCCAGACTATTTTGGTGTCTTATTTGGCTAACAGTCTTTAGGGAGGGCAGGATTATTTGCATTTTGCGTGTCTTGAGGGTCTATTTCATTATATTGTTGGTAAGGTGAGCCCCATGGCACAGAGTGGTAAGCTGCAGTACTGCAATCAAAAGTTCTACTCACTATCTGAGTTCGATCCCGACGGAAGTCAGTTTCAGGTAGCCGGCTCAAGGTTGACTCAACCTTCCATCCTTCCGAGGTCGGTAAAATGATTTCCCAGCTTGCTGGGAGTAAAGGGAAGATGACTGGGGAAGGCACTGGCAAACCACCCCATAAACAAAGTCTGCCTAGTAAACGTCAAGATGTGACGTCACCCCATGGGTCAGGAATGACCCGGTGCTTGCACAGGGGACCTTTACCTTTTTAAGGTGTTTTTATTGATTGTTTTGCTTTGTTAGTCATCTTGGGTCCCAGTTTCTAGGGAGAAAGGCGGGCTTAGAATTGTTTTAAAAAATGATTTGTGTTGCCAAGTGTCTTGTCACAACACAAAAGCTCATACCCTACATGAAATTTTGTGAGTCTTTAACGTGCTACTGGACTCTTGCTCTTTTCTACTGTCTTGACACAGAAATTGGGCGGCGGTGAGAGTAAAGGATCTGGCTGGTAATTCCTGGGAGACAAAAAGGGGAGAGAAAGGTTTCTCTTTGTTTTGTTTTAAAAAGTCACTTTAGACCTTGGAGGAGGTGGGGAGAGGTATTAAGAATACTTGAAATGGAAAATGGAGAAAGAATTTCAGTCCTCTTGAGGTAACCCATGAATCCATAAAAGATATTTAAAAGTATGTGGCTTATCTGCTTGTCTATGTCTCAGGTGATATGGGCCGTGTTTTTCTTCTAATACCACCACCTGCCCTGCACACTCAGCAGTCTGCTTTGGAAACTGAAGACTAGTTTATGAAATAGCGTGAGGGTCAGCAGGAAAATTAACAGCAGTTTAAAAAAAAACCCTGTTGGGCCAGCTCAAGCCGCTGGCTGTTCCTCCTGTAACTCTTTGGTCCTTGGCCTTTCATTGGAACTAAGCACTAACTGAGATCTTTCTGCTTAATCTTCAGATGAGGATCTAGTATGTGAGCGGACCCTGAAATACTTCCTTGGCATTGCGGCACGGAAATGGGTGGTAAGCTACGAGTGTAAGTGTGAACACTTCCTGGAACATCTTTGCCTGCTCTCCTTCGTTGCAGGTTGAAATCCCACCTCTGCCATGGAAGCTTGCTGGGTGAGATTGGGCCAGTCACACACACTCAGCCTCACCCTGCCTCATGGGGTTTTTGTGAGGATAAAATGGAAAACAGAAGAACAATGTAAGCCACTGAGAGCCCCTATTGAGGATAACGTTGAGATATAAATTAATAGTGGTGGAAAGTTCCTTCAAGTCATAGCTGACTTACGGCAACCCCATAGGGTTTTCAAGGCAAGAGACATTCAGTGGTGGTTTGCCATTGCCTGCCTCCACGTGGGCTGAGAGAGTTCTGAGAGAACTGAGAATGGCCCAAGGTAATCCAGCAGATTTCATGTGAAGGAGTGAGGAAACAAACCTGGTTCTCCAGTTTAGAGTTCATCGCTCTTAACCACTATATCACTCTGGCTCTTGAGATATAAATTAAGTGTGGGGGGGAGATCCAATTTTCCGAGCAGTCTAATAAATGTAGAAATACAAAACCAAAGACACAGCAAGAAATATCCTGCATCAGCCTAAAAAGGCTAAAAACACCATAAAATGTTTTGCAAGTTCTCCAGAATGGCAATAATGATATTATGCGTGTTAAATGCTATCAAGTCACTTCTGGCTCATGGCGACCTATGAATCAATGTCCTCCCTATCTTTAGCAGCCTTGCTCAAGTCTTACAAACTGAGGGCCGTGGCTTCCTTTATCACTTGTTGGGTCTTCCTCTTTTCCTGCTGTCTTCAACTTTTCTTAGCATTATTGTCTTTTCCAGTGACTGTTCTCTTCTCATAATGCGGCCAAAGTACGATAGCCTCAGCTTAGTCATTTTAGCTTCTAGGGTCAGTTCAGACTTGATTTGATCTATAACCCACTGATTTGTTTTTTGGGTGGTCCAGGATATCCGTAACACTCTCCTTCAACACCACATTTCAAAGGAATCTACTTTCTTCCTATCAGCTTTCTTCATTGTCCAGCTTTCACATCCATATATAGTAATAGGGAATACTATGGCATGAATTAACTTGAGCTTGGTTGCCAGTGACACACTGATATTACTAGGGCATTTCTTCTGGCAGGCACCAAGGTTGGTATTGACACCATAGAGGTGTGGGATTTTGCCAGTATTGACCACACCTGGCAGATTGAGGGTGTCGGCAGTTGGGCCTGTTGGGCTGACCTAAATTGCAGTGTGAGCTCATATGGGAAGCAGCAGCACCCTGGGTGTAAAGTAAGGGATTGCTCATTGTCATGGTGATACAGCTTCTGTTATATCTTAAGATATAAACTAGAAATCATGTTACGTTCTTGTTAAAGTAACTGGTCCTTGTTTGGTCCTGATCCTAGGGGTACTACAGTCACTGAAGGAAGGAAGAGTCCTAAATGAGGTATGTCTGGTTGTACACTTAGGTTTTTCTGCTGTTTTCAGTGCCCTTGGCATGTGCGAGGGGTAATTTAGAAGGGATGCTTCTTATCTGATATGGCTGTTTATTTGCTGTTCACTTTAAATGCTGACTTGTGGATGAGAACAGAAGTTGAAAATACTAATTTAATTGAATGGTGTTCTAGAGCATGTTTGTTTGTTTTATGGATATTTTGCTCAGTGTTTGTTTCATGCTGTTTTTATGTCCCAAGCTTGTCTTGAATGGGTTGTTTCTAATATTTATAATTTTTGTTGTTTTTATGATTTGTTTTTACTTTTGAGCTGCCTTGATCAGGTCTCTGGAAAGGGTAGCCCATAAGTTTCCAAAATAGCTTGTCAGTAAAAAGCTGCTTTTTGCTTGTGTGCAGAATCCCACCCCCAACCTGTAATTGGATGAGCTCCTCTGTCATGACTGAATTGCCATAAACATTGCAGCTGCCTTACGCAAGGAATGTTTGTTTATAGTGAAATACAATTGGTTGTGTTCCTTACTTGATAGAGTGGAATGTGAGCTCTTGTGCCTGCAGCCTTCCTCTCTCCATCACCACCCAGCATGTTGATTTAAAGGATTCCAGTTCAGATTCCAAAAGCTGTCTTGGCTGCATGGCCCATTTTATTGATTTCGCTTTGTTTGCATTATCTTCCAGGGGGACTTTGAAGTGAGAGGAGATGTTGATTATGGGAGAAATCATCAAGGGCCCAAGAGAGCGAGGGAACCTTCTACTGGAAAGGTGCGACTGCTTTTTTGCTGTAAGAGGAGAGTATATACCTCTTCCTCTGGAATGTTTGTTCATGGGAATGTTCAATCAATTAATCACTCAATCACAATCTCTCTCTCTAACTCACTCACTCACACACACCCCACACACAGAGGAAAAATTTGGAATATGCTTGCATTACTTTACTGAACATAGTGATGCTCGTAGGAGTGATGTGGAAAATGTACCGCTGTGTGTAAAGTGTGTGTAAATAGTATTCTGCACAAGGAAGGCACTCTTGTCTTAGAAATGCTACAGGAGCACCTACTCCTGTTAGCTTTTGTGTGTATGCAACTGAAACTCCTTTCCCGTTTCGATAACTGAAATGATGTTGCTCAGTGAGTAGGCAGGTGCTGACCCTTTTTAGAGAGAGTTTGCATTCTTAGCTCCAGGACCTTTTTGTCTATAAAAACGTATATGTGGTGTCCAGAACTCACGCAAGTCACAGCTGCTTGTTTGGGGGGGGGGGGTTGTAATGGACATCAGAATAAACAATTTCTGGATGCTGCAAAGCTGTGACCCAGCGATGTTCATCTGATTTTATTTATTTTGCTTTTCCCTGTGTTGTTCCCCCATCTGAAGACTGGCTGCTGATTGGACCTGCATTTTTATTCTTTTGCATTACATTTTTGTATAATTAAAGCTAGTGGAAATAGAAAGAAATTCACTGCTGTTTGGATTTTTCAGACTCCCTTTCTCTCTCTTCTGTATTTTAGTCATTCAGCAAGCTCTTTCCTAAGACACACAAAGGGAGGGGTTACCTGTAGCTTGCTGTGCTACCTCACGTTTCCTGGATGCTGGCTAAACACAAATCCAGAAAACGCTGGCAAAACGTGGGGAAACGCAGGGGGAAGAGCGAGGCGAGTTCTGATGGTCAGAAAATGCATGCATAATCAAAGCAAAACCCCGAAAAAGTCGGCAAGGTGACTACGAGCCATGCATAAATGGCCACAGTCTTTCATTAGCTCTTCACATCTGTTTCCGTTGTGAATCTTCGTTCTTTCTTTTTTTAAAATCTGATTTGTATCAAATCAACTGCCCACATTCAATCATGAGCAAAGTGTGAGCTCGGCCCACACTCATAGCAGTACCATGACTGCCTCTTTCAACACATTTGCCTTCTCTTTCCAGCTTTTCCAGGGCTTGGAAATTTGCTGCTATGGGCCATTCACAGGCATGCAAAGAGGTGAGGCAACAAGGTGTGTTTGTGTATGTGGGCGTTTGAAGTGAGTTGAAAGTAGTTGGCATGAGATGAAAGTAACCTCTTTGTTGAGGTGCGGGGAGGGGGGTGGTCTTGGCTCCACTTTTTTTTTATCCAAAGGGTCATGTAAACAGCAGCAGGATTGTTATCTTTGAGGGTAGTAACCCAGGATTCTGACATTATTTGAAGAGTGGGTGGTATTTATCTCTGGTACAGAACCTGCCCCAGGGAAAGATGGATTCTGTAGCTTTAATATGTTGTGCAAATTAATGTGCATCTGTTTGCTTAATTTGCATAATTCATTCTGCTTCTAATAGCCAAAAGGGAACAGATAGGTGAGTTTTGCTGTGCACTGAGACCCCATTCCTGAATGCTGAATCATGCTGGGCTTTGCCCACTTTGGCTTTCAAGAAGCCAGTATCTTCACCTTCTAAGCTTATATTGTTACAGATATTTAGGCTAGACATTTGCTTCAGAATGCTGAATTCTGTGTTCTAAAACAAACTCTGTGCATGTATGAAAGACAATGCATTTACCTGGGCTGAATAAAGACCTTGCATTCATGGCTCATTACCAATGCTGATTTCTCCACACCCATATCTCCCCTGGACATCACAGACTCTTCTGCATACCACACCTAATCCCATCATGCCTGCTATTCACATTTACATACTGTTAACATTTACATACTAATGCTTGTCTGAATTCACTCTCCTCTACTTAAAGACACATGGATTCACATTCTAGCTGTATTTGAAGAAGTGAGCTGTGGCTCATGAAAGCTCATACCCTGCCAGAAAATATTTTTGTTAGTCTTTAAGGTGCTACTGGACTCTTGCTCTTTTCTACTACTGCAGACAGACTAACACGGCTACCCACTGTGAATTATCTGTGCATGTATGGTTATGTGTCTTCTGGGCATGGAGTAGGGGGTCACTGGGGGTGTTTAATTCATTTCCTGCATCGTCCAGGGGGTTGAACTAAATGACCCTGGTGGTCCCTTCCAACTCTGTGATTCTGTTCTATGATAGTCCTTTCTTGGGATTACCTCCAAAAAGAGAATGTATAAAGCAACTGACAAAGTTCTGAGATTCCATTTTTTAAAATCCCAGTGTCTCCTAGCAGATTTCAGGGAACAGATTCAGCCCAGGGGTGTGGACTTCTGCCTTGATAGTTTAATATTCTTGTCTCTCTTCTGTCTCCTTCTGTTGCCTGGGAACTGTGCAGAACAACTGGAGTGGATGGTCGAATTGTGCGGTGCCTCCCTCGTGAAGCAACCTCACTTATTCTCATGCTCAGCAGTAAGTGCGTGTCTGAATATTGCAGCACTGGTGGATGGGTCCAGTCTCAGGGGAGGGGCCGTGGCTCAGTGGTAGAGCATCTGAGGGGCATGCAGAAGGTCCCAGGTTCAGTCCCCTGTTAAAGGGACTAGGCAAGTAGGTGATGTGAAAGACCTCTGCCTGAGACCCTGGACAGCCGCTACTGGTCTGAGTAGACCATACTGAATTTGATGGACCAAGGGTCTGATTCAATAGAAGGCAGCTTCACGTGCTCAATTCTGTGGGCTGTGCCGTCACCGGGAGCTGCCTAAGAGTGTGTCAGGCCAGTGGATCATTGACTTCAGAGCCATCTTACCCAGTGGCTTTTCGGGGTCTTTCCAAGCCCTTCTGTCAGTTTTTACACCGGGACAAAGCCGAGTGATGCTCAGCTGCTTTCTCAAAAGTCACACCCACTTCTGAAGCTGCATGGAACTATGGAGCATTCTTCCCTCAGAAAGAGTGCTAACGTGTGGAAGCTGGCATGTATCGGAGAGGGTGTGGCTTCCAGTGTGGCCCCATCAATCCTTCCCGTGCCCCCCATTTGCTGCAGGGCCAACATCTCTGCTTCCAAATGGCACTTCCTTTGCTCTGGCTTTATCATCTAGCAGCTTTTCGAAGTGGGTTGTTTGCCTCAGATTGGATGCTACTGGGAAGCAGACTTTCCCCTCCCACTTCCCCATAGCATCATGGTGCTTTCATGTACCTTCCAGGTTTGCCTGGGTCTTATGGTGTAGTGGTTAAGAGAGGCGGACTCTAATCTGGATAACCAGGTTTGATTCCCCAAGATTGAGCTTGAATTTGTAAACCGCTTAGACGGTTCATTCCTGGGAGGTTTGAATTCCCCATTCCTCCACACGAGCGGCAGACACTAATCTGGGGAACCAGGTTGGTTTCTCCATTCCTCCACATGAAGCCAGCTGGGTGAACTTGGGCCAGTCACAGTTCTCTCTGAACTCTCTCAGCTTCACCTACCTCACAAGGTGTCTGTTGTGGGGAAAAGGAGGGAAGGAGATTGTAAGATGGTTTGATTCTCCTTAAAAGGTAGAGAAAATAGGCATATAAAGACCAGTTCTTCTTCTTGTTGCGTTCTTTCTGAAACTTGCTCGGCAACAGTTTTTCTGTAAAGATTGCCATAGAGTTGGAAGAATGGCCAAGTGGACGGGAAAGTCGAGCTTCCCTGTCCCACCCACATCAGCGCCATTGTCTATGTTCCAGTCCACTGGGGTGGACGTTCTGCCCTCCTGTGCCATGGGGTGCCTTTGGGAGAGGCTGTTAATCTGTAATTGTCATAGTGATAGGACAGTTACTGATTTAAAATATGAGGAAGTCCTCATATTTTGGAGGGGGTGGAACTGGAACATGAATAATGTGGGGAAGTCTCTCATCCAGAAGCCCCATTGCTGCTGACTCAACAGCCCCACCAGTGATTGGGAAACCACCCAAAATTGTGTTGTGTGGGAGAGGTCAAGATCGAACTTTATAACAATGCTGACCCCCCTCCTCCCAAGTTTTCTGTCCTTCCTCAAGTCCCTGTTGGAATTCTGCAGCACAGTGAAGAACAGCCCAGTGTTACCTCAGGCAAGCAAGAGACATCAATCCTGCGCAGCTGACTTACCCTTGTCTCTTTTCTGGCAACCTTTTTAGGACTCTGTCGTGGTCATTCAGCCCGATGCTTGGGTGGAAGACTCTGGCGGCCAAGGTATGCTCACAGTGCTGATCGTTTCTCCTCCAGTAATGCAGGGACCCAACTATGCTTGTTTGGGGTAAAAATGCCTGGGTCTGCATGAAGCAAAATTAACCATATTGTGGTGAGGGGTTGTGAAAAGCAGGGCTCCTCAGCATGGAACCTGTGGGAGTCATAGTGCCCACAGATGCCTTTCCTGGCACCTGCCAAGAGTTTTCAGACAGTGGGCAGGGCCAGTTGGGGCGAATAGAATAGAATAGAATCATAGAGTTGGAGGGGACCACCAGGGTCGTCTAGTCCAACTCCCTGCACAATGTAGGAAATTCACAACTACCTCCCCCCCATGCCCCCAGTGACCCCTACTCCATGCCCAGAAGATGGCAAAAAAAAAAAAAACCCTCCAGGATCCCTGACCACTCTGGCCTGGAGGAAGTTCCCTGGGAATGCAAAGGCTTCTGATTGGCCACTGGAGATTTGATTGGCTGTCAGGTTTTTTTAAAATGTTGCTTTGAAAGCATCTGACCCCACTGCACAATGATCTTCACTGTGTGACTGAAGGTAAGTTGCAGCAGCCATTTTGTGGCTGGCTCCACCTCTTGGGGCAGCCATTTTGTGGCTGTGTACACCCGACTGTGTCAGAATTCCAAAGATGCCTGCAGGCTAAAAATGGTTGGGAAACCCTGGGCTAGATGCTTGGCTTACTTTTTAAAAATGATAGCTAGGTAATCAAAGAATCGGATAGGGTCATAATGTTATAACAATCTGTCTTATGATATGTCAATTTATGATTTAAAAAACAACAACTATAAAAAAGGGTTTAGGAGTTGGGGTGGCTACCATTGGGGATTGGGGCAGGGAAACCTGCCATTGTGGAAATGCCATTGCCAGCATGGTGTAGTGGTTAAGAGCGGTGGACTGTAATCTGGAGAACCAGGTTTGATTCCCCACTCCTCCACATGAGCGGCGGACTCTAATCTGGTTTCCCCACTCATAAACATGAAGCCAGTTGGGTGCACTTGGGCTAGTCACAGTTCTCTTCGAGCTCTCTCAGCCTCACCTACCTCACAAGGTGTCTGTAGTGAGGAGAGGAAGGGAAGGAGATTCTAAGCTGATTTGATTCTCCTTAAAAGGTAGAGAAAGTTGGCATATTAATTCCTCCTCCTCCTCCTTATTCTCTGTGCTGCATCAGCAACTGTGCTGTATCAGCCACTGATAAGCCACACAAGTCTGTCCCCACATGGGAAAACACCCTAGTTGCCTCCCAACAAAACTTCTTGCCAACAAGAGAGGTCAAGGGACATTTCCAGGCAGCTGTCTCCCATCCTCTTTCTGTCACCAGCATTTCAAAGCCCTCTGTAGTGAAGAGCGAAGAGAGCAAGTCCTGTTCTGAGTCTCACGGTGCTCATCTTATGTTGCAGGAATTCCACCTCCCTGCAGTGCTATTGTAGTAGCCCGTGACTGGGTTCTGGACAGCTTGTCATGCTACCAGCGCTTGACCTTTGAGGAATACATCGTGCAGCAGCCATGAAGGACTTTGCACTGCAGTTACTCATGGATCATCAGGGCGGAATGTATTTTTTCTTGCCAAAGTGGCAGAGGAGCTGATATGAGTAGTAATAGGGGATACCTTACATTTAAAACCGGAAGAAATTAAAGTGATTTCTCTGCCCATTCCCATTCGTCACTTTCTCCTCCCCCTCCCCCTGTCGCGCACAGCTTGTCTGGACTTCAGGAGTTTACCTGGTAGCCACTTCACACCACGCAGTTCTGCTATGTACAGTTTATTTACAATATCTACACAGAGTTCTTTGGCTGTTAACATTCACAGCTCTGAGCAACAGCATGCTCCGCCAGCATATATATTTCAGCAAGAGGTAACTCACATTCACTATACAGACTTATATACACATTCATGACCAATCACAGTTCACCTGAGATGAGTCATTCTGGAAATCCCCATTCCTGGCTGTACAAACTGGATCAGACCAGCATCATCACATGACTTAGCTGTCACTCTGATCAGTATGATCTGTTTAGCAAACTGCAGACTAGGCATAACTTTGACATATGTTGACACCCCCCTCCCCCCCATGGACGGTTGGGTGTAGGTGTGGTTTATAAGACTGTGCCAAAATGATTGTTTCTCCAGAATGATCATTGGGGGGGAAGGTGGGGGATGGGGCTTCAGGGGGGGAATCATGTTTGAAGGGAACTGTTAGTGTTTTCCTGTTGTGCGGTCCTGCCCTCGGAGTCCCCACTTCATGCCCCCCCCTCCAGGACTTCCAGCTTCCTTGGCCTCAAAATGGGTTGGAGAAGAGAATGAAGGTGCAACTCCTTCCCTGAGGTTCCCCATCTCGCAGGAATATTCCACAGCCCGTATCCTCCTCGGCCTCAGCTCAGAAGCTGTCTTTAAAGGGATTGGGTCCACCCCTCCCTTTACCAGGTCTCACCTGTGCCTCTTCCAGCATTCCCCGGCGATTCCCTATAGGGTAGTTCTGCCTTAGGGTAGGAAAATAGTGTAGGGAGACATCCTGACTGAGACGGAAACAGAAAACCACTTTAAGAAGAAACTTACGACAAGGTATGAAGTCCATCATAGCATTATGAATCTCCAAGAATGGGGGTCATGCCTGAGTGTTTGTGATTCAGGAACCCCATGTTCAGAGGTGAAAGCTATGAGGAAGGCAGTTTTCTGGGTAAGCAACTGGAAGAGGCAGGTGTCTATTGGTGCAGAAAATGTAGACATTGACTTTGCCAGAACTAGTAAAAGGCAGCACGGAGGAAGAGGATGAGGGGCAGTGGAAGTTTGTTCAACAGGCTCTGTTTAGATTCGGCTGCCTTTGGGCAAACATTGATTTACCCCCAGTGTGGGAGCGGAAGGGTGCAATAACAGCATGGTGAATTCTAATTGACAGAGTCCAGCCGGAACCAACTCAATGAGGCAATCAAAAGCATTGCACAGCAGGCAGATAGTTGGGTCCAGGGACCTTTGAGAAGTCTAGGAGGCAAACCTCCTCCATTTAAAACTAGAAGATCTAAGAGTGGATGGGTTCCTACCGTTGTCAAGGAATCTGTCTTGAAACAATTGCAGTCATGTCTAAGTGCAAATATTGGAACTGAACCATTAGAAACAGCAAAAGAGAAATTGTGGGATTAAATAGGCTAGGGCCTACCAAGAACCCTAAAGCCTATGAACCAAAGATTTAGCCAAGCTTCAATGCTGCTTTTTATACAGCATATAGCAGGCATAATTTGAACCCTGTACTAGTACCCTTAGTATGAATAAATAACAAATAACATCAACTGGGTTGTCAGGTGCAGGCAAGACTGGGCCCTACGAGGGAAGGTCTGGGTTTTGGGGAAATAGCTAGAGTACCTCGCTGGACATGACTAGAAGAGCAGTGAATCAGCTCTGGCAAGGCCAAAAGGACACTATTAAGAAAGTGTTTGTAACCTCTAGTCTAATTTTTCCTGTTACACAGAGTGTGAGTAGAAGGTGTAGAACAGAGTTCCTGACAGCCAAACATGGAAAGCATCCCTTAGGGATCCTACCCTAGCTTTGGTACTTCTTGTTGATCTGTGTAGCAAAAAGTTCAATGTCAGGGTGCCCAATGCGCAAGAGCAGATGACACAAGGAGATAGTTCGTTCATGGGCCACTGTGAGGGAACAGCTGAGGGAATCTGCCAGTCCTCAGGATGCCAGGGGTGTGGTGGGATGCACACCAGGCCTCTAAACACAAAACTAGTGAGATGTGCCCCCATTTGTTCAAATAAAACATCACAGTTGTGTTGTCTGTAGCTACCTAGACAATGTTGTATACCAAATGTCTTTGGAAAGCCAGGAAGGGATAGCAGACCACCCTGAGTCTATGCAGGTGCCGATGGACAAAATAGGAAGGTTCTAAATGGGATTTTCCCCAATTGATGTGTAACTGTAGATCCTGTAACATAGTAAAAGTCAGCTGTGACAGTAACAAGCCTATCTTTGGAGTCAGTCACTACTATGGGAATACTTCACATCTGAATTTCCTGAGATCCACCACCACCACATAAATGTAATAATTTTCTTCTATTTTTATGTGAAAATAAGTATCCAAAAAGTCTTAACAAACCAAATACCTGGCACAAGGATGTCTGAAATAGAAACCATGTGAAAGTTTTTAAGAACAAGAAATGGATTCAACTCTCTATAATTAAGGATAAGCCCCTTGCCTCCTTGTTTTTTATCTATGAGAAAACACCTTGACTAAAACCCTTCATAATCATCATTTACTGGCGCCAATATGTGCTTCCTCCAAAAGTGAATCACGAAGCTGGCTGGCTCCTTTTAGCCAACACTTGCTTAAAAACGTGGGACAATTCAGCTGGTCATCTGCAGATCAGACTTCAAAGTTAACTATCATTGCTATGAAGAAAAGCAATACTGATAATTCAGAGAAAAGTCAGATCCCGACTCTTCAAAGACACTGAGTTGCGAGAGAAATGTCCCATCCCCTTCATTGGTGGGGATACACCAGAAGTGACCCCTTTACAGGAGAAGCTACGAGCTAGCAGCTCCACCCCAAGGTCTTCAGCTGTCTGTACCAATTGGGAACAGCATGAAGGATGCGCCTTTTCATCTGAGAAACTTTGGGCATGACAAGGAAGCACCCTGGATGATAAGTACAACTAAGTTGCTCATCTTCTTTTTTGCATAGTACAAAGCAGAGAGCAAGCTGCTTTGGCTTACAGATAAGGGGTCCCAGTGCATGGAAAGTGGTGCCATATTTGTTTGGTTTTTGTTAGGCACTGGGGAATTTTCTGGAACATGCTGAAGCTGTACAAAAGAGATGGGCTTCACCTGAACCACGCTGCTGGCACTTCATATCAAAAACGTGGCAGAGCTGGAGCACTTGCTGCTCAATAACAATTTAGATATAGCAGGTGGCTCAGAAACATGATGGAACAGGGAAAATCAATGGAAATGGTCATCCCTGAGTATAAACTTTACAGGCAGAACAAGGAGGGATGTGTGGGGGAGGTATTGCATTGTATAACAGAGAGGACATCGAATAAAACAAGTTATAAAATGGGAATGCACACCTCAACAGAAGTGATATTAGTGAAAATACTGGGTTACTTAAAAGTGGGAGTATGTTAACACTGATCAAACCCTTGAGACTGATCTGGAGATGTGATACTAGGTGACTTCAACTACCTTCACATTGACTGGGTAAACATGTACTTGAGTCATGATATAGAAATGAGATTCCGAGACATCATATAAGACTGCGGCTGGCTCTCTCAATTTAACCCTTAGAGAGCATTTCAGCCATTCAAGGGACTCAGCACAGAAAATGCAAACAGAGTATCTGAGGAAAGGGTGGGTAAATGTGCGTGTCTTTGTAAAGTGCCATCAAGTTGCAGCGGACTTATGGCGAGAGACTAACAGAGATGGTTGGGCAAATGTTACCCAGCAGCATATAAACATATCCCACAGCCAAGGGTCAGGCTATATTGTGCCTATTTTAATAGGATGACGTAAAGTTAGAAATATAAAAATTTCTCTGATAATCATGTGGGGGGGGGTGTTGCCTCACTGTAACTAGATTTTAAGCCTTGAGTTTTGGAACTTGTGACCTGCCTTGCTGATTGCTTTAGCAAAAAGACATAGGACTCGGCTTTTGTTTTCTTTTCTGCATTTTTAATGTTGGCTTTGCTTTTCCATTCAAAGACTTCTGATACTAAAGAAAAACATCAGGAAAATTTGTTTGGTATGAACTTTGGAGAGTCAACGCTGTCCTCATTAAATACCAGTACAGAGTTAGTTCTCTCTGGAGCACCATCCTCTTTTACATTCCTTATAGCTTCTGGGATTTTAGGAGGTTTTGTTAAGCATAGATTTAGAACCCTGATGGGGACTAGAAACTTAAAAGAAAACCTTTGACTGCTTGCTCTTGCTAACACATTGAGATATGTGGGTGGAATCTTAATATGGCTACAGATGACCCAAGGAAAAGAGACAGAGGCAGCAGCACAAAATCTGGGGAGCAGAGGTTCCCCTTACTCCAGGCAGAAGACTCATCCCCAGAGGGTGGGCAGGGAGGAGAATATAGGACAGGACTTTGAATTTTGCCCATCCTTGCATGGGCCCCACAGATCTTAGGGACTTTGTCTCTTTCCCCCTGCTGCTGTTCCCTTCTTTTTTTCTTCTTGTTAAATTTTTTTTATTATGTTTTTATGGGGTACAGAAGGGAGGGAGGGAAATTTTGCATCCGTTTGCAACAGACAGTATTATCTCAATCATAATATACATGCATAAAATGTGGGCTGCCAGATTACAGTGCACTTTACAGGATGGTAGCAATTTTACTGTACCCAGTTCAAGTCTTTTCTCCTGTGAGCTATCAAATGGTTAATTTCTTTTGGATAAGGAAAAGGAAGCAAATTTCTTCCCCCCCCCCGCCCACTGTCAAAACTGCAAGCTCTTCAGTGCACAGAACTCCCCCCCCCAGTATTATTCTGTATTGCATAACATGAGAGTATTGTAGCACTTTAAATGTATTATATCATAACCTTTTATGGCCTAGAACTCACTTCATCAGGTACATGACTGTGTCCTCTGTTAGCAGATACACTCAACATACTGTATTAATAACTTCAGCTGTCACAATGTGCACTCTCTTCATCAGACTGAGGTCTGGGGCCTCAAAATGTGTTATGTTCCTTTACTTTTTTTTTTTAACAAAATTTTTATTATTTTCTTCATTTAATACAAGAAAAAGAATAATAATTAAAAAATATAGTGACTTCCCCTCATTCTCTTCCATCCAATAATTAATTGTATGTACTTTTAATTACACATTTTAATCCCTAAATTATTTAATTACTATATGCTTATCTTATCTTAACTATGAATATTAATTTTAAAACGTAATACAATCACACTACCAAATCTGTAATCGAGATTAAATCAAAGAATATCCTTTAAACGATCCCATTGAAAAATGATTTTCACAATAAATTCTCCACGCCTCCCATTCCCCCAAAAATTGTACATTATCAGTCTGATTTATCAAAGCTTTAAGTTTCGCCATCTCTTCAATTCCAACATCTTATTTATCTAATCATTTTTAGTCGGCAGTTCGTCAGTCTTCCATTTAGCTGCATATATCACACGTGCAGCTGTGGTGGCATATATCAAAAAGTTTTGATGAGTATCTGGAATCCTACTTAATAGCATCATTTCAGGTGTTTTAGAAATATTTTGTTGTAAAATCCTCCATATTTTGTTATGTATAATCTCCCAAAACGTCTTAGCTTTTTCACAAGTCCACCAAACATGATGAAAGGAACCTATGTCTTTATTACATTTCCAACAGTTTGGTGACATTAAAGGAGATGATTTTGCTAGTTTCTTCGGTGTTAAGTACCATTTGTACATCATTTTGTATACATTTCCCCCTAATATTCGCGAAGATATAAGTTTCAGATCTTTTGTCCATAACCTTTCCCATTTCTGCAACATTATATCGTGACCCAGCATTTGCGCCCAACTAATCATAGTAGGTTTTATCCGTTCTTGTTCACAGTAAAGTTCTAACAGTAGTTTATACATCTTAGATATAAGATGATCATTTGTATCCAGTAAAAGTTTTTGTAGTTGATTTAGTTCTAAGAAATCCTGTTTTCAAATCCTGTGAATAAACCGAATGTATTTGATAGTACTGGAGCCAAGATAGTGATTCTTTAACTTCTTCATAGTCTTTAAGTGAACATGTTGTGCCTTCCCATTTCAAAAGATATTGATAAGTTAAAAACTGGGCAGGTCGTAATGGGCGTAAAGTTAGCATCCCTTGTGATGAAATGTGTTTTTACTTCTAATAATTGTTTATATCTGGTCCATATCCTGTAGAGAGATGATTTAACCATATGTTGCTGAAATGATGCATGCATTTTAACTTTATTGTACCACAAATAACCATGCCATCCACTTCTATTGTCATACCCTTCTAAATCCAATAAACGAGTATTTTTTAAATCCATCCAGTCTTTCAGCCATACTAAAGCAGCCGCTTCAGCATATAATTTAAAGTTTGGAAGTGCAAGTCCACCTCTCTCTTTTGAGTCAATCAAATACTTATATGCAATCCTTGGTTTCTTGCCTTGCCAGATAAAATTCAATAAGTCCTTTTTCCATGTATCAAAGTACTTTACTTGGGATATAATAGGAAGATTCTGAAACAAAAACAATAGTCTTGGTAATATATTCATTTGTACTGTCGAGATACGTCCTAGTAAGGATAAATTCTTATTTGTCCAAATCATCATATTGTGTTATGTTCCTTTACTTGACCACCTCATTAGTGGTCAAGGGCTAACAGTAATGAAGCTGGAAATACCAAGCACTGAGGTCTTGATCGTTCTGGAGTCTATGTGCTTGGGCTGTACAAGGTCAGCAAATCCAGGGAGAGAAACTAAACTTCTGAGAAGATTCCGTCAGCCCGCCAATAGGCAGTGGTCTTTTGCCCAGGGTACACGATAGCAATATACCAAACTTGAATGAAACACTCAAGGCGTCACCTTGCTTTCCTGAATTGCTGTCAGCTGGGGTAAGATGTACAAAAGCTTTAAACTAAGACAAACATACCATTCCAGTGTAGGTGTTTAAAGACAACTCTTTCCTGTGTGAACAATGTGTGAACAAAATATCTATCACACTTTGAAAGGAAGACTTGTAGCTTAGTTACACAACCCAGGCTTTGTGTGCATAATGCCCCAGGTTTGGTGCTTTGGAGAACTCTCAGTCAAAGTAGTCACTACAGTCGTCCGTGCCCTCCTAGTTGTCCCATCTTATAGGGAGAATGATGGTGTACAGGGCTTTATTGGTTGGTTGTTTATTTGGACAGTTACACCCCACTTTTCTCCCCAGTGGGGACTCAACACAGCTGACAGCATCAATTTCTCCTCTTCCATTTTATACTTACAGCAACAACCCTGTGAGATAGGCTCGGCTGACAGAGTGGGGATTTGACCCAGGATCACGAAGATCTTTGCCCAGCACTCTAACCACAACACAATGCTAGCTAGATGACGCTCTGGAACAAGCTGCCAGTAGAAGCACACGTGAACACAGGCAGGTGCCCTTATACTGAGTCACACCATTGTTCCGTCAAAGTCAGTGTTGTCTGCTCTGACTGGCAGCAGCTCTCCAGGTCAAGGTCTTTCACAGGATCTGAGCCTTTTAAATGGTGATGTCAGGGATTGAACTGGGACCTTCGTTAAGCAAAGCAGATACTTCACCACTAAGCTGCAGCCCATCCCCAAGTATAGACACTTGCATCTGCCTTTTTCGTGTAAGGCAGGTTTATACAAGGAAAGCTGCTAATTTTATGTTGCTGATCAGGACTGCCTTGGGGGGGAGGAGATTTTTTTTTTATTACTATTGGGGATATTTGTTGTTGCCTGCTTTTATAGAGTGTATTCTGTGGTTTATGTTAATTTTAGTGTAAGCAACATTGTGGAGGCAAGAGGTTTAAATAAATAATACGATTGATCAGTGATCTGATTGGGCAGCTTTATGGTCACAATGGCCAGGCCAGCTCCTGCTAATTTGGTTCAGTGTGTTATGCATCCTTCCACCACACGGTTAGTGACCTATGGTCCTGTGGGGGTGGGTGCCTTGTTCGGCACATGTGGCGTGAATCTGACCACTGGTTCTGTTGGGAACCTAAGGGTTCATTGGTCTTGAGCGTTGGGCTCAATAGATTGTGGAGTGTTGATAAGGTGTTAAATATGGGCCTCGGTATCTTGTGCCAGCTTAGGCCTTTGACACTTTTCTGGGATGGTCTTTTAAGACAAGCACTCATACACCCTTTCCCGTCGTGTAACCTTCTGATTTCCTTCCTGGACTGTGGATGGTGCTCCATTCTGCCAGGGTGAATACTGCCATGGTTGCAGCTTCTGTGCTCACTGTTTATGGGATGCGTCTAATTGCAGGAAGCATCCGCTAACATGTCTTCTCGTTTCAGCTCTAAGTTGGAGAAGGGTCTGGACCCCTTGTGTGTGGCCTCGGGCCCCGGAACTGTATGGTTGCAGCTTTACAGGCGGCTCCCAGTGACATACTGATCGCCCAGTGCTCCTGTTTCATATGCCCAGGGTAACACTGACCACCGTTTTTGGGGTCAGGAAGGAATTTTTCCTACAGGCCAGATTGGCCATTGGCCTGTGGGTTTTTGCCTTCCTCTGGGCAGTGGCCAGGTGTCACTTGGTGGAAAACCCGGGAATGGGTTTTGGAGTTGGAGCTGCTTCTCCAGGTGATATGTGCGGCAAGCTGTCGTTGGGTGGACTCGTGTGGACTTTGTGTGGGGGCATGGTGATCCGCCACACAGAAATTTCATTCAGGATACCGGAGCTGTATTGCCCTGATGGAGTGCACCTGTCCGACTGGGGTCAAGACATGTGGCTGCACAATATTCAGGGCTCGCTACTTTGTTGGTCACAGCAGTAGGAGCATTGGCGGGAGCAGAGTGGCAGCCCTGCTCTTTGGCGGTTTTTGCATGGGGTTTTCGCATCTGATCCAAGATATTAGAAACAGAAAATAAAGGCCAAATCTCCAAATTATATAAACTCATATTAGAATATAATTTGGAAGAAGAAAGGGTTAAATCAGTCCCCGTTTGTGGGGACCCCCATAAGGGGTCTTGGGATGGAGTACAACAGTGTTGCCCAGCTGGGGGGCTTGTGTTCAGTGCTCCAATCCCAGGTGGCGCTGGCCTGACACAGAGATTCCCGTCCTGGTGGAGCCATCTAAGCGCTACTCCGGTGCTGTCCCAACAGGCGCTTGGGCCGTTTATCAATGCTTTCGATACATCGGATGACAGGGTGTTGATCTGATACTTGGATCCACCCCCATAGTTTTTCACCAATGCTCCATTCTGTTGTGATCAATAAAGCTGTGGCCATTAATTACCCAAAAAGTACAGTGTTTGTGTTTTTATTTTGCTGTTCCTCCCTCCCCTTTTTCCGGGGAGCTGTTTCCCAGTGGGACCACAATCTCCTGAGCCTTCTTTAGAAACAGTGAATACTTGCAACTAAGTGTGTGTAAGAGAGAGTGAGTGTCCAGCAGGTCAAAGATCAAGGCCCCCACATCCTGGCGCTCGAACACATACTCCCATTCTGACACAGTACACATGAAGCGCTGGGAACCTCTCCATGTAAACCAAGCATCTCCTCCCTTCCCCTCCTCCAGTGTTGTAAGATAAAGAGAAACAACCCTGAAACAGCTGAAGACAGATGGGGCCAATGAGCCTGGCAAATGGGCAACAGAATGTCAACAGGGAACATCTGGCTGTGTTGTAGAACTGGGTTGTCCCTGGGTTGTGGAGAGGAAGGGGCAAGGGGGGGCAGCTTGTTATGGCTGGATAAAGGACTGGATTTAAGCTTCAGAATTTTAGACTGTTGGACTTGGAGGGGGCTAACTTGAGGTTTGGATGGCATGCTTATTTATGGCATGAAAAGGAAATGGTTAATAGAGATTTTAATCAACATGTGATAAGAACCAGCCTCTTACAAGCGTGGAAAAGATACAAAGGAGGTTTTGAATCCAAGACTCCAGGTTGGCTCAATCCCTTAGAGGCAATCACAAGAAGGAAACCAAATATGGACAGAGATTGTAAAATATACAGGGAATATATACAAAAAGAAGGAGATTACTGGATATTAAAAAGTAGGGAAGAACTGGGAATAACAGATTGGTATAAATATATGCAATTAAATAATATTTTTTAAAAGATTTACTATTAGGCTTTGATGACAAAAAATATACACTAGAAAAGATATTAGAAACAGAAAATAAAGGCCAAATCTCCAAATTATATAAACTCATATTAGAATATAATTTGGAAGAAGAAAGGGTTAAATCAGTTATGATAGCATGGGCAAGAGATCTAGGCCATAATATAGAAATGGATGACTGGGAAAGACTTTGGTCAAAGGAACATAAGTTTACAATGCTAGTAGCATAAAAGAAAGTATGCATAAAATGTTCTACAGATGGTATGTGACTCCAGAACTACTAGCTAAGATGGATAGAAAAATATCAGATAAATGTTGGAGATGCAAAGAACAAAAAGGAACTTTTTATCACTTATGGTGGACCTGTGTAAAGGTTAAGAAATTTTGGAAAGCAATTTTAAAAGAAACCGCAAATCTTATACAAGGTAAAATAAACAGGAATCCAGAGTACTGTTTATTAGGACTGTCACCTAAAATCTTAAGTAAAGAAGACAATACAGTCTGCCAATATAGTTTTGCAGCAGCCAGAGTAACTATAGCTAAACACTGGAAGGAAGACAAAAAGTTACACAAGAAAGAATGGAGAGACAAATTATTAGATTACATACAAATGGCCTAAATTACTAATAGTCTAAAGGGCAAAGACGCAGAACTATTCAAAGAACAGTGGCAAAAGGTGTTTGTATATTGGGGGGAAATGGCAAAAATTGACTTAAAAATATGTTGAAAGGATTGTAAATAAAATAAATAAATGAAAAGGGTAAAAAAAACAGAATAATTATAATCTATGAGAGCTTTCACCGGAGGTCAACCATTGGAGGAGGGGGTGATTCACAGGAGATGGGGCTGGTGGGTATATTCTATATTTTATTTTGCTTTTATTTATTTTTCTTTGGATATAATATAATGTATACTAAGTTGTTATATAAATAACTTTTATATAGCTAATTTACAGGTTATTATAAATGATTAAATAGTACAGATGAAAGAGAGTTGAATTAGGCTCAAATAGGGATAGAAAATGATAAAAATATCAAATGGTGTTATATTGTATCCTATACTTTTTCTTTTTTATTAATTATCACTTTTTTGGGGGGGACAAAAAAAAACACCCAATGGAGCTCTATAGCTAGAGCAGCCTACACAGCAGCCCGGGGACCTAGTCATCAGGTCTGGCCACCCTAAGGCCCAGTGAGTGGGAGTGCAAATAAGGTAGTGTAGGGTGCAAAATGTTTTCAGTCAAGCTATATTTCCTTGAATTATGAAAAATCAAATGCCTAATTATTATTTTTTATTTATTTATTTTATTATGTTTATAACCCAACCTCCCCAGCCAAAGGCAGGCTCAGGGCAGAGAACAACTCACAAGTATATATGTGTGTGTGTGTATCTAAAACATCTAAAACCACAATTCTATACATAATTCACAACAAACAGAAACAGATGGCGCACTAATTTCTACAGCGCCCGCTAAGATAAGATGTTAATCAATCTGATTAATTTAAATAAATTTACACAGGTTTGAAAGGCTCTCTTATGCCCTCTACATAAGACTTCAGTTCTAACTGAAGCTGTTAGTAGAAAAAAAGTGAGTAGAAAAAAAGTGTGGGATCAATCTATTGACTGCTCTATAATACCCCTGTTCGTTTGACTTGATGCTCCTTATTATGGAGGAATCTATTTCTTATTATGGAAGAATCTATTTCTGAAGTAGAACAATTAAAAACAGAGACAGATATGTGAGAGTACGAAAGCAAACAGTGATCCCACAATTTTTAGTAGACACAGAAGATCGTGCCAGTCAAGCACAGGGTAAGATAGTAAAAACCTGTCCTCAGAAACTTCAGAACCTATTCAACAGCCAAAGATCTAATATAGCTGATTAAAGATGAAAAACTGCTCCTCAACCTCGAAAGCTCCCAGGCCGTCTGAAGCCACCCAAACACAGTCAGAGTATCCTCCATGACCTCCAGAGCCACCTGAGGTGGAGCCACGTCAGCAGAGCTACATAGGCATTGTAGGCAGCTACTCCAGGTCGGCCAAAATGAAGCTTCCCTTCCCTGAACTGCTCCAGCAGCGGCAGGCCCCACTCAGCTCTGGCCTCACCCATCTCTTCAGCCACCAAATGTGCCCACGCAGCGGCGTGTTTCCCAGGTTACCAGGTTGATGCTGGAAGCACCAACACCAGCTCCCACTAGGGCCATAGCGCGTGTATCAGCCAGCATACCCACTCTGTTGCTCGTTGCTCACAAAATCCATTTAGGAAGAAGGACCACATCAGCTACCACAAGAGACAAATTTTGACAATGCAGTAGCGAAACACCATGGAGAAGCCAGCTGCCCACGCGGATTCAAACTGCCCCAGCACTGGTAAGTCCAAGAGTCCAAAATCAATTCGAATGAGTCAGCAAAATGTAAATTGTCCAAAATTCTGCTCCCCAAGACAATAAGCATCCAACTGGGAATTTGGGGGAAGAAAACCCAAAGAGGAGGAACAGCAGTAGCTCACAGGTCTTAGTAGACCATACACTGAACAAGAGTCAGCAGTGTGATGCAGTAACTAACATGGCAAATGCGATTTTGGGCTGCATCAACAGAAGTATAGCGTCCAGATCACGTCAACTGATGGTATTTCTTTACTCTGCTCTGGTTAGGCCACATCTCTAGTATTGTGTTCAGTCTGGGGCACCACATTTAAGAAGGATGTAGACAAGCTAGAACACGTCCAGAGAAGGGCAATGAAGATGGTGAGGGATCTGGAGACCAAGTCCTAAGAGGATAGGTTAAAGGAGATGGGTATGCTTAGCCTGGAGAGGAGACAACTGAGAGGCAATGTGATAACCATCTTCAAATACTTGAAGGGCTTTCATATAGAGGATGGTGCGGAGTTGTTTTCTGTTGCCCCAGAAGGTCAGACTGGAACCAGCGGATTGAAATTAAATCAAAAGAATTTTCAGCTAAACATTAGGAGGAATGTCCTGACAGTTCTTCAGTGGAACAGGCTTCCTTGGGAGGTGGTGGTCTCTTCTTTGGAGGTTTTTAAGCAGAGGATAGATGGCCATCTGATTCTGCAATGTTCATTCTGTGAACCAAGCTGTTTTGTATGTGTTCATTAATGGTATATTATTTCATTTATGAACTTTTATACAAAAATTGTATCATAAATCTTGAGCTACTGTACAAATGATATAATACAGATAACATTAGACAAGAAAAGGTTTCGTGATTTCTCCTTGTTTCACTGCTGCTTCTTCAGAAGTCTGCCTCTTTAAATTTAACAGGTGAATTTCACAGCTGCTTCCTTAGAAGTCTTACTGATTCTTATCCCTGTTTACTATACAAAACAAAGTTCATATCATAAGTTTACTCTTCCTATATTAGTTTGTAAAACTTTCCAAAGGTTTGTTATAGTCAGTGGTGAGATGCTGGAATATCTTAGTAGTTAATGAGAATTTACATGCAGCACACTTTCCACATTTGTGATGCCCTTTAACAAATTGAGTATAAGGTTTTACCTGTTGAATATCTGAATGTACTAGATAATTAGTGAGACTTTTAGTCCTCCTGAATCCAATTATAAGTGGTTCCCTACATCCTGAAACCACACTCCACACTTATGGTTTCTCGCCTGTGTGAATTCTTCGATGGGTAGTAAGGGCTGTCCTCTGAAACTTTTCCCACACTCCAGGCATTTATATGGTTTCTTGCCTGTATGAATCCTCCGATGAAAATTAAGGTTTCCACTATCACTGAATCTTTTCCCACACTCCAGGCATTTATATGGTTTCTCCCCTGTGTGAATCGTTTCACAGCTAGTAAGGTTTCCACTCCACCTGAAGCTTTTGCCACACTACAGACATTTATATTGTCTCTCCCATGTGAAACCTCTGATGAGAATTAAGGCTTCTATTATCAGTAAAGCTTTTGCCACACTTCAGGCATTTATACAGTTTCTCGCCAGTGTGAATTCTTTGATGGGAATTAAGGCCTGTACTCTGAGTGAAACTTTTCCCACACTCCAGGCATTTATATGGTTTCTCGCCTGTGTGAATCCACTTATGAGTATTAAGGTTTCCACTATTACTGAAACTTTTCCCACACTCCAGGCATTTATATGGTTTCTCCCCTGTGTGAATCCTTTGATGGATAGTAAGGCTTCCACTTTCACTGAAGCACTTCCCACACTCCAGGCATTTGTATGCTTTCTCCCCTGTGTGAATCCTCCAATGAGAATTAAGGTTTCCACTATCACTAAAGCTTTTGCCACACTCCAGGCATTTATATGGTTTCTCACCTGTGTGAATTCTTTCATGGGAAGTAAGGGCTGTCCTCTGAGTGAAACTTTTCCCACACTCCAGGCATTTATATGGTTTCTCACCTGTGTGAATTCTTTGATGGGTAGTAAGGGCTGCCCTCTGAGTGAAACTTTTCCCACACTCTAGGCATTTATATGGTTTCTCCCCTGTGTGAGTCCTCCGATGACAATTAAGGGTTCCACTTTCACTGAAACTTTTCCCGCACTCCAGGCACTTATATGGTTTCTCCCCAGTGTGAATCCTTTGATGGATAGTAAGGCTTTTTCTTACACTGAAGCTCTTCCCACATTCTGGGCATTTGTATGGTTTCTCCCCTGCGTGAATCCTTTGATGGGTAGTAAGGTTTACTCTTGAACTGAAGCTTTTCCCACACTCCAAGCATTTATATGGTTTCTCCCCTGTGTGAATTCTTTGATGAGTAGTAAGGTTTGCATTCCAACTGAAGCTTTTCCCACACTCCAGGCATTTATATGGTTTCTCCCCTCTGTGAATCCTTTGATGGAGAGTAAGGGTTCTACTCCGACTGAAGCTTTTCCCACACTCCAGGCATTTATAGGGTTTCTCCCCTGTGTGAATTCTTTGATGGCCAGTAAGACTTCCACTCTCACTGAAGCTCTTCCCACACGCTAGACATTTATATGGTTTCTCCCCTGTGTGAATTCTTTGATGGACAGTAAGATCCCCACTCCTACTGAAGCTCTTCCCACACTCCAGGCATTTAAATGGCTTCTCCCCTGTGTGAATTCTTTGGTGGACAGTAAAGTTTTGACTGTCATTGAAGCTCTTGCCACACTCCAGGCATTTATATGGTTTCTCCCCTGTGTGAATCCTTTGATGGGTAGTAAGGTTTCCTCTTTGATTGAAACTTTTCCCACACTCCAGGCACTTATGTATCTTCTTTCTGTTCCGGCTGTTCTGTTGAATATTAATAACTGATTTTTCAGTAAACGTTTCCCTGCTTGAAGCGTGCATAGTCCTCTTATTTTCTTCACATATTTTTTTATGTAGAAAGTGATTGCCCTTTAAAAGACTGGAATTATTCTTCTCTTTAGGAGAGTGTTTTCCCTCCACTTTCCTCAGTGCAATGTAATATTCAACCTTCTCTTGCATGTCTGAATATGTATCTTCTCTCTCCCTCACAGGATTATCTTCTTCATTCACTGACTCCCAAATATCTCCTGTTGAAAGAAAGGGGAATCATGATATGACAGTTTCTACAAATACCTAGTTTCAAATCCAGAAGCATCTTAAAGACCAACAAGCGTATCTGGCTATGCTTTCAAGAATGAAGGCTCCCTTCATCAGATACGAGTTGGAATGGAGATCTCTGAGTCCTTTTATCCCAGCCAGAGGGTGGGAAGGGAGTTCCAAAGAAGGAAATCAGGATGCAGAGGTACAGTTTACATTGTTAGTAGCTACATTAGAGCAGAAGAGAAATGCTTAGGGGAATTACAATCTTCTCTTGAAGCTTCTCTGTATAAGGACTGCAATTCTCAGGTCAACAATTGAATGACCTGGAAGATTAAAATAATCTGCCACTGGCTTTGGAGTGTTGTAGTTTTTAATGTTAGAGTTATGTCCATTAAAGAAGAAGAGTTGGTTTTTATATGCTAATTTTCTCTACCTTTTAAGGAGAATCAAACCGGCTTACAATATCCTTCTCTTCCTCTCCCCACAACAGACACCTTGTGAGGTAGGTGAGGCTGAGAGAGCTCAAAGAGAACTGTGATTAGCCCAAAGTCACCCAGCTGGCTTCATGTGTAGGAGTGGGGAAAACAACCCAGTTCACCAGATTAGAGTCCGCTACTCATGTGGAGTAGGTGGGAATCAAACCTCGTTGTGTTGTCAGAATGAAAATAACAACAACAATGATTTTGTTGGTTCTTGTAGGTTATCCGGGCTATGTGACCGTGGTCTTGGTATTTTCTTTCCTGATGTTTCGCCAGCAGCTGTGGCAGGCATCTTCAGAGAAGTAACACTGTCCTTCAGTGTTACTCCTCTGAAGATGCCTGCCACAGCTGCTGGCGAAACATCAGGAAAGAAAATACCAAGACCACGGTCACACAGCCCGGATAACCTACAAGAACCCATGAACTCTGACCGTGAAAGCCTTCGACAACAATGATTTTATTTATATTGTACCCTCCCCCTGCAAGGTGGGCTCAGGGCAGGTGACATCATAACATACAAACAAATATAAAACCAAAATAATAAATCTACATAACAATTTGAAAACCATTAATTTAGTTTAAAATACCACTGAATACAACAATATATCTAATAGTGCTGATTAGTTCCTGCCAGTAGTGGAGTTAATTCCAGTGGCTGTTGGACAACCATATTAGTTGATGTCATGCTGCAGGAAGGAAGGCGGTGGAGAAGAGAGAATTAGGAATTAAGAAAGGGAAATAAGAGGGGGAGAAAATGGGGCAACGGTGGGAGGAGAAAGGAAGGAAAGAGGAAGGGAAAGGGAGGTCAGCTTCTGATGGTAGCCATTCTTGCCCTCAACCATAAGCCTGGTGGAACGTCTTCCTCTTACATGCCCTGCGTAATTCAGCCAAATCCTGCAGGGTGTGGGTCTCATCAGACAGGGAGTTCCATAGGCTAGGGCCAGGGCCCAGAAAGCTCTGGTCCTGGTTGAGGACACCCAGATGCTCTTTAGGGCCAGGGATCACTAATAGGTTTTTCTAGCCAATTGTAAGGTTATCTGGGGGTATATATGGAGATGCGGTCCCACAAATACAGAGGTCCCAGACCACTGAGGACTTCAAAAGTTAATACTAAAACCTTGATCCAAAATTCAACCTGGAGCCAGTGCAGCTGACGGAGCACGGGCTGGATATGTGCTGTCCCAGAGGTTCCTTTTAGGACACATGTCTCTGCGTTCTGGGCTAAGTGGGTGAGGGAGCACATGTAGATGTTAAAAAGCATTGGAGAGAGAATCGCCCCTCGCTGAAAACCACACCCGATCCAGTTGCCTCTGGAGATCGTCTGTGAGAGTGAACAGCATGGTCTCCATCGCATAGCCAGCACTAATGCTTCCTCCAGGAACTCTTGCAGTTGCTCTGCCATAGCTGTCTCAACTGCCTTACCCAGAAATGACAAATTTAAGAATGGGCTTTAGTTGGCTGGATCAAGAGGATCCAATGGTGTGTTTTTTTTTTAAGAATGGTTTCACCACTGCCTCCTTCAACGACCCCGGGAAGACACCCAAAGACAGGGTCAGATTTATGTCTTCCAGGGAATCTTGTACCCCCCTCCCCAAACTGGCTTTAACCAGCCAGGCCGGGCACGAATCAAGGAGGCATGTGGTTGGCTTCACAGCTGACAGGACCCTGTCTACATCGGACTGGGAGAGACGCCTGAAACAGTCTAATATTAGACCTGAATTCAAAACACCACACAACTCCAGTAGTAGTTACTCTAATTGCAATTATAATAAAATACAGCATACCTAACAATCCACAATCTTTAAAATAAGGGACAAGTTTACATTCAAAAAGTGATCCCAACCTCAGAGCTGAGTGCCTCATCCAAATGGGCTCTGGGCCAGCCTGCCTGCTCCTCCAACAAGGCCTGCGATTTCTCTGTCTCCATTCCTCCCTCCCCCCCCCCAACACTGCAGGATCTGCTGTGGAGACCCCTTCCCCGCTAAGACCCTTCCTGAACGTTTGTTGGGCTCCCAAATCAGCTTCAGATGGGCTGCTCCAGACAAAAGGCAATTGGCTGTTAATCAGACGAGACAAATCCTGGCTAGGGTTATACACTGGGAAAGCCATGATTGGCATACTGTTTACCCCAGACCCTTCACAGTCATATGCAACACTGCTCTGAGCTGGAGCAGAGAGGTTAAAAGAGTTCATATGACTGCTGTCTGGGGTTGCTTTGGGCCACACCTCGGTGTTGAAGCTCATCCTTTGCTTTGCAGGCACAATGACCCTGCATGAAGGCCTGTCCAGTTAAAGGGACCTCAGGCGAAACAGGGCTGCGAAACACCCTTGCCAGAGAGTCCCCACCTCTCAGAGAGGACACATGCTCTACAGGCATCATTTCAGCCTTAACGATTCATCCAAGGTCTTTGGAGGAGAAACTCTAACTGTGAGGATAAATAAGGCCACGGATATCCATCCACCCTTGGAAGGAAGTACAGGCAACACTCAGTCCCAGGACAGATATCTAAGCATCTACCTGCTAGTCCATCCTCTTCATCAGAGCTCAGGAGAAACAGTTCTTCCTCCTCTTCCAGATGGGAAATGAGGCCAGGTTTGGCTATCTCAGGTCCTTTTGATCAGAAAAAAGCACACAATTAGGTTTGCTTTGTGCACATAGATTTAACAGTTCCAAACCAGATTAACTCTGTCCCTCCAAAAATGCATAACAGGTAACTAACCGAGTGGAGGGGAGTACAGTATGGGGCCCAAAATCATCCATCCGGCACTGGAAGCTCTCTCCCGACTCCATACTCATGTCTGATTGAAATACCAGCTGAGAACTAAGTAAGGGGCAGAGAAGCCAGCAGAGTTCCCTCCACAGCCACATCTTTAGCCCAGGCAAGGCCAGGCCCAGACTGGAGGGAAGCCCCTCCTTAGACCACCCCACCTTCTCCAGACCAGGCACCCCCTGGCACGGCTTCTGGTGCCCTCTAAGGGGATCCAGACCCAAGACTGCCAGGCAGGGACCTCCTCTCTGCAAGGAGAGCCCAGAACCCCTCCCACATCAGGGGAAAGGTAATGGAGGGCGGTAGAGGTCACCTATTGGGTCCAGGGCAGACAACTTGACCACGTCCATCCTCTTAAGAGACTTCCACACAACAAGAGGGAGACAGTCCAGGATAAATGTATCCTCACCCAGAGAGGCCACATTCCCAAAATTCTCCAGCATGACTTCCTTGTACAGAGTTCTCTGGGCTGGGTGCAGCAGAGTCCACTCCCCCTGGGTGAAATGCACAGCCACCTCTTCAAAGGACACCCCACCCTGCAAGAAGGAGGAAGCATTTATTTACATCACTGGAAAGTTGGTTCATGGGGAAACAGCCAAAAACAGATACAGTAAATTAGTAGTGGAAGACCAGAAGAAAGGTCAAGACAGAAGAGCCCCCGCGGGCATGTCACAGGTTCATGATTTTACTAATATGTATCCATGTTAATCCAGTTCCAGTGCAAAAACAGCGGCTGTATGCAAATTGCATTTATGTTTTAGGCAAAACTTGATTATATATAACTTCAGCATAGGGTTGCCAGGTCCCTCGCAACCGGCGGGAGATTTTGGGGGGGAGCCTGAAGAGGGCGGGGTTTGGGGAGGGGAGGGCCTTCAATGCCATAGAGTTTAATTGCCAAAGCGGCCATTTTGCTCCAGGTGATCTGACCTCTATCGGCTGGAGATCAGTTGAATTAGCAGGAGATCTCCTGCTACTACCTGGCAGTTTTCTTAAGAATTTGGCAGCACGAAGGCTCACATGTCACTGATAAGCAATGCTAGAAGTTCAAAAAATATTTTTTACTGAGAGGCATTGACTTCATGCCGTGGCAAAACAAATCTGCTGCAATACACAATTTAACAAGCAATGCTATTAAATAATGCAAACAATACTGTAACAGTCAGGCATATACAAAGGAAAAAAACAAAGGCAGCAGTCCAATTTCAAAGCGTGTCCCAAAGTCATGTAGAATACCCGTAGGTAACAATCTCCTAATTGTTTATATTTGGACCTTTATGACTTGTATATTTCTTTGTTCTTACTATTCAACATTGCCAAGACAGTGACCGTGCCCTGGGCTTTTATCTACGGGTATTCTAGCATTGCTTATCAGTTACATGTGAGCCTTCGTGCTGACAATTTCTTAAGATATCTTAATTCTGGCACAGGTTTACCTTTGTTTGCATAACTACCTGGCAGTTGGCAACCCTACTTCAGCATATCTTCAAAGCGGCTGTTAAGTCGAAAACTGCGGATACAGTAACAGCCTCATCATTACCAGACAGCAGACTGGGGTTTTCAGACTGGGGCAGACAGACAAGCCCCAAGGGGATGTCACCTGTTCATGATATTAGTGATATGTATCCATGTTAATCTATGTATTCTTATGTAGTTTGATCAGAACCATAATAAAGGTAGCAATAAGGCGGGGGGGAGCAGTTATGCTGGAGTTCCTGAGATGAGCCAGGAATAAGGGAAGCCTAACACCAACTTTCGGTTTCTCCTCATTTGGGCATGAGCAGAATGAGAGAAGGCCGAGACTGAGAGAGCTCTGGGAATGAGTAATCACCATGAAGTTTGAAAGTTTGCCCAGAGTCTGAGAGTGTTTTAATGTAAAGACAGAGTTAACACACTTTGAAACAACACCGGTACACTTGCCTCAGGTGCACAAAGCTATATGTGTGTGGTGGGTGTACGTTAAGTGCCGTCAAGTCGCTTCCAACTCATTGCAACCTTATGAATTAATGACCTCCAAAAAGTCCTATCGTTAACAGCCACATCCCCAACAGTTTCCAGCATGATTTCCTTGTACAGAGAATTTGTTAAAGCACACAGCTGAGGGGTACAGGAAAATAGGTAAAATATGCATGACGGCATTTAACACACACACACATCATCCCAAGGCACCAGGCCATAAAGAAAAGGGTGTGTTTCTATAAAGTCAAATTGAACCAACCAAGCAGGGGTGACTGTTCATTTTGAACAAAAGGGGGCAGTAGCACAATTAAATAAATCTGTCTCAGAGAGTTTGCCATAAATGGCTCAAATGGGTGGTTGTACGGCTCAGTTCACCTCTCCGAGAGTTGAGTTCCTTGCAGATTCCTGGGAGAGACTACGAATCAGACAATTTGTAACAGGGACATTTATCTTGCTTCGCAGCCCACCTTGGGGGGCATTTGGGGGACAGAGGGGCTGTCCTCAGGCACAGGGGGCTAGCAGCCACATGAGGAAGAGGCCAGAAATGTCCATATGTAAAGGACAAAATATTTTTCTGTGGGATGTTCATGGTCCAGGATTCTTTCACGGCCTTTGCTTTGTCTCCTCTACACATGCCATCCTAGGCAGGGCGTGACCATTTTCTTGCCTCCCCAGGGGAAGCCTCAGATCTTCCAGTGCCAGAACTAGGGCAAGGGGCCTGATCCTCTGAGTCTTGCAACAGAGAAGGAAGCCTCACTGCCATCCTCTACACACCTCCCCAGTGGACCCCCCCCCCTCTTCCCATGTACCTCAGCTGGCTTCATGGTGCCTCCTTTCCCTTCCGAACATGGAGGTGATGGCAGAAATGTTAACACGGGTATCTTTTCATAGTTGCCTGGGAAGGAGAGAATGAGAAAGGGTGGGAAACCCTTTTTAGTGTGCATACATTTTTTGTGCCAGTCCCTTCAGAGAACATCTTTCCTGATTAGCTTCAGGGCTCAATTCAAAATACTCCATTTGATCTAGACAGGCTCAGAAGTGTTTGGCCCAATATCTCTCCCACTTCCCTTCTTCACCTGTCCCCCTCCCTTCTAGGAAATGCCTCCTCTCGACCTCTGCAAACCATTCTGGAGCAGTGAATCCCTGACCCTGCCTGAAGTTCCTCCTCCCCTCTGATGGAAGCCAAGATCTACTCACCTGCCCCACACAACTAGGAGAATATGTTGGGAATAGGATGCCAGAGCCCTGAGCTAAGGGGATGGACTGCCTGGCTCGAGGTGTCTGGTGGGAGATCCCAACAAGGAATGAAAATATACCTGCACAGAGAAAACCTTGGAAGAAAGGGCAGACAACATGCAGTCCCACAACACGTCTGAACAACTACCTGCCAACTCTTCTTCTTCAGAGATCAGGAAAAACAGCTCTTCCTCCTCTTCCAGCCAGGATATGAGGTCAGGTTTAGCCGTCTCAGGTCCTTTTTATCAGAAAAAATAGATATAACTCTTCTGTGAGCACATATATTCAACAATTCCCAGTGAGGTCAACTGTCTCTCCAAAATACGCACCAGACTGGCAATTCCGTGCCTACTCTATGCCAAGCTGATCTTGAAATGCCAGCTGAGAACTAAGTAAAGTGGCAGAGGAGCCAGCAGAGTTCATTTCACAACCACCTCTCAGCCCAGGCAAGACAAGGCCCAGATGGGAGGGAAGCCCAGACATAGACTTCCCCATCGTCTCCAAACCAGGCATCCCTTGGCACTTCTTCTGATGCCCTCTCATGTAGTCCAGACACTGGACTGCCAGGCAGGGGCCCCCTATCTGCAAGGAGAGCCCAGAACCCCTCCTACATCAGAGGAAGGGTCATGGAGGAAGGCAGAGATCAGACAACCTGACCACATCCTTCTTCTTAAGGGATTTCCTCCCACCAAGAAGGAGACAGCCCAGGAGAAAAGGATCCTCACCCAGAGAGGCCACGTTCCCAAAATTCTCCAGCATGACTTCTTTGTACAGAGCTCTCTGGGCTGGGTGCAGGAGGGTCCACTCCCTCTTGGTGAAATACACGGCCACCTCTTTAAATGACATCCCATCCTGGAGGAAGAAGAAGGAAGCATTTCTTTACATCTCTAGAAAACTGGTCCATGGGAGGAAAAGCCACGAAGCTGAAGACAGTAAATTAATACTAGAAGAGCAGCACAAAGTAAGGTTACCAACTTCCACTTGGGAAATATCTGGAGATTCTTGGGGTGGATCCGGGGGAGGGTGGGGTTTAAGAGGGGAGAGAGCTCAAGAGGCTATAATGCCATAGAGTCCTCTCTCCAAAGCAGCCATTTTCTCCAGGAAAACTGATCTTGGTCGTCGGGAGATCAACCGTAATAGTGGGAGTTCTCCAGGTACCACCTAGAGGTTGGCAACCCTAGCGCAAAGAGTAGGGGAGAAGAGTCCTGGGGGGACATTTGCCCCCCACACTCCCAGCCCTCCTTATGGCCATATTGGAGCCAGAAGGGCTATCTTCATAGGCAGGGGGGCTAGCAGCCTTGCGAGGAAGAGGCCAGAGATGTCCATATTCATGGGCCAATACTGTTCCATAGGCTCTGCCTGGGCTTCTCTACACACACCATCCTAGTTGGGGGTGGGGACCACTTTCCTGTCTCCCCGGTGGGCAGACTTGACATTGTGCAGGGCCAGAACACAGGGCCATGAGCCTGATCCTCTGAGTCTTGCAACCGAGAAGGAGCCTTCCACTGTATGTCTCCCAAGTGATTCCACCCCCCACACTCCACTTACCTGAGCTTGCTGCATGGTGCATCTTTTCCTTTCATCACACATAGGAGGAGGAGGCATCAAGGGTGTCTTTTCTCCGCTGCCTGGGAGGAAGAGAAAGAATGAGGACGGGAAACTAGGAGCAGCTGTAGGGGAGAAAAATATATAGAAACAGAATAGTTTCCAGTTGGCTGACCATGAAGAATTGGAAAATGTTCAAGATTTGATATTCATTCACTCCATCATCAACCAAAACGGAGACTGCTCACAATGGGGGGATGTGAGCAGTGAGGTCCCTCAGGGATCTGTGTTGGGACCAGTGCTTTTCAATCTGTTCATCAATGACCTGGAGTTGAGGGTGAACAGTGAAGTAGCCAGGTTTGCAGATGACACCAAATTATTTAGGGTGGTTAAAACAAAACCGGACTGTGAAGAGCTCCAAAATGATCTCTACAAACTGAAGGAATGGGCATTAAAATGGCAAATGAGATTCAATGTGAGCAAGTGTCAAGTGATGCATATTGGGGCAAAAAATCCCACCTTCACATATACACTGATGGGATCTGTGCTGGCAGCAACAGACCAAGAAAGGGATCTCGGGGCGGTAGTGGATAGCTCAATGAAGATGTCAACCCAGTGTGCTGCTGCTGTGAAAAAACTACACACACATCAGTTTTCCAAAGAATAAAGGACATGGCAGTGTTGTGTGGGAGCCTGATGTGGAAGGAGCCAAGAGGGGAAGAAGGAGAGACCTGCAGGGACCAGGCTGAAAAGGGGCAGAAGGGGTAGGGGGACTCCCCCAAATCTCCTACCTCTCTGCAGCCTTGACTCATTGCCCTCTCTCCTGTTCAAACCCCAAAGAAGCTCCCTTTCTTATTCCTGCCTCCTGTCGGTCTTTTATTCCACTGCTGTTCTTTGGCTCTGCACAAAGCGGTTCTCTCTGATTCGGACTCTCTCTCACCCCACCCCTCCTTGCTCTCTGCTTTGGGAATTACATTGCAGTTCCCCCCCCCCAAAAAAATACCTCCCCCTCCACAGCCCCTTTGAGCTCACCAGATCCCTCCTGGCCATTCAAGCAGCGAGGGGACTTCTACAAAGGCAGGAGGGCAGCAAATGGCTCTCCCCACCCACCCGCACTCATAGGGTTCCCTAGGGCTAGAGACTCTCGGGCTTTAACCCTTAGAGTGGATCTTACCTGTTAAAGGGACCCTGGAGAGAGAAAGGAAAGGGTAGGGGACCCTCTGAGGGAAAGACCAGCGAGAAATATCCATCATCAAAGAAATATATCTTCCATCATATGATCACAGTTTGGGTCCTTAGGATAGTGACTAAGTGACTAAGGACTGTGCCAACTAGCGTATCAACAGGCACAAAAATCATTTTCAGATGAGAGATGCCTGCCTCAGAGGGACAGACAAAGGGATGGACGGACACATCCACGGGGGCTTGTGTCGTTCTCCTCTCCTCCATTTCATCCTCACAACAACCCTGTGAAGTGGGTTAGGCCGAGAGGGTGTGGCTGGCCCAAGGCCAACCTATAAGCTTCCATAGCAGAGGTGGGATTTGAACCTGGGTCTCCCCGCCCCTAGTCTTGCATTCTTACCACTACATCACACTGGGCATGATAGATCAGAGATGCTGTTAAACCCCTCCACCTTTGTCCCATACTGTGCATCTCTGCTGTCTTCCTGGAGGTGTACTGCCTGCCGCCCAGGGCATTCGATCTCCCCCAGCAGGGAGACAGAGAAAGAATCTCAGTATGTGTGTGGGGGTGTGTGTGTATGGCATGGCTTAGTGGTCGAGCATCTGCTTCACAGGCAGAAGGTCCCAGGTTCAATCCTCAGCATCTCCAGTTAAAAGATTAGGTAGTCGGTGCTGCGAAAGGCTGAGAGTTTGGACAGACAATACTGACTTTGGTGGACCGATGGTCTGATTCAGCGTAAAGCAGCTTCGTCTCAGTCTTCTCCCAGACACTCTATATGGGCAGAGGTCCGACCTTCCTTATACATCCCTCCCCCTCCCCTCCTTGAAATGCTCCTCCCCATCCACTGCTCATCCATTGGGGGGGGGGTGATGCCTTCCTGACCCTGCCTGAAGGCACAACCACTCCCTCCTCCACTCTGAGGGAATCCTTCCAGCTGGCTCCAAAACAAGGAAAACATGCTGGGGGTGGACTGCCAGCTAGGAATGACAATCTCCCTGCACAACTAGCCTTCTGCTCTGGTTAGACCTCAACTAGAGTACTGTGTTCAGTTTTGGGCACCACAATTTAAGACAGATGTAGACAAGCTGGAACGTGTCCAGAGGAGGGCAACAAAGATGGTGAGGGGTCTGGAGACCAAGTCCTACGAGGAAAGGTTGAAGGAGCTGGGTTTGTTTAGCCTGAAGAGGAGAAGACTGAGAGGGGATATGATGACCATGTTCAAGTACTTGAAGGGCTGTCATATAGAGGAGGGTGCCGAGTTGTTTTCTGTTGCCCAAGAAGGTTGGACCAGAACCAACGGCTTGAAATTAACTCAAAAGAGTTCTGTCTAGACCTTAGGAAGAATTTTCTAACAGAGCGGTTCCTCAGTGGAACAGGCTTCCTCGGGAGGTGGTAAGCTCTCCTTTCCTGGAGGTTTTTAAGAAGAGGCTAGATGGCCATCTGTCAGCCTTCCTGCACTCTCATTCTCAAGTGAATCCACACATGGAAAAAGCAGAAAAATGCCGAAATTCATGCTTTCTACTCCACCACCTCAGGCCTCCTCCAGCTCTTCCCCCTGGATATGAGGACCAGGCCTGAGGCTCGGATTTAGACATGTGCCAGACACGGACCATAGATCTTGCCTGCTGACCCAGAACAGATCCACAAAGGAAAAACACCACTTCATGAACGCCCAGAAAATCAGCCCCAAACTACCAGAAACGGACAAGAATGAGGCAGGAGAAGTGTATGGGGGTGTGTGTGTGTGTGGGGGGGAAACGACGACAAATCTAAGGTGTTTTCCACCAAGGGAAAGGCTTGTGTGGTTCCCCCATTGTTGCTGCAGTGTAGATACAATCCAGGGGCAATGGGGCTTCCCACATTTTCTCTGCCTCAGTTTCCCTGCAGTGGCCACAGCAACCCCCCCACATGCTACAAGAAGTTTTCCAGTTCATCTTGAAAACTGGCAATTGAGTAATATTATATTGCTAGACTGATAGGACATTTTGGAGGACATTCATTCATAGGTCGCCATGAGCCAGAAGTAACTTGATGGCACTTAACACACACGCAACCTGATAGGCACATTGTTGTAATGATTAAAAAACCAAAACAGACTCTCACCCCCCTTTACGCTTGGGGCAGGGAAAGGAAAAATGGCTGCCACTCAAGTAGGTCCAGGGGATTTTAAAGGGGGCAAAGCCACCCAAGCGTGGTAGAGAGCTTCAGCTTCACAACAAAGCCGATCTAGGAGAGATCAGGGGAAAAAATGGAGAAGCCTCCCAAATGCTCCATGATGCTACGGGAAATCAGGGGAGGGGGACTGCTTCCCAAAAGCATCACACCTGGAGCATCATATCCCCTGCATGGAAAAGGCCTGGCACACCTGCTTCCATTTCCCAAAGACAAAAGGGCACAGCGCTGATATTGAGGAGGAAGGTTTCCTCCAAAAATCCCGCTTTGTGAGCCTTAGGATCTGTTTGGTGTGACTTATCCAAGGGTCAAAATGAGCCACATCCCGTGTCTCCCACTCAACACCCCTCTTCTTCCCAGTCCCTTCAGTTCTTTCTTCAGCACCCCTGGCTTTGCCCCATCCCACACCCCCCCCACTCCAAATCTCCCCATCAACTGCCCAGCGCTTCCCTCCCTCCTTCCGCTGCCTCTGGAGCCTGAAGCCCCATCCAACCTCCAAAGGTGCTGGGTTCGGATCATGCGCTGAACAAAGGGGCCATGAGGCAGCTCCTGTGGCAGGATAGGACGGGGAGAGAGAGAAGCTTTTCTTCATCCCCTGCCCCATCTCCCCTCCTTTCTGCTTTGGGTCTTGTATTGCAGCCCCCAACCCATATTTCCTCCTCCCCCTACCGCTTTTGCTCACCAGATTCCCTTCCAGCCATTCAAGTAGAAGCCTGGGAGAAGAAGAGGCTGATGTCTGCAAGGCAAGGGCAGGAAATCCCCCTCCCCAATTTGCCTCTAGGACTGCAGCTGACTCTTTTTAACCCTTAGAGAGCATTTCAGCCATTCACTGGACTCAGCTCAGAAAATGCAAACAGAGCATCTGAGGAAAGGGTAGGCAAATATTACCCAGCAACAAATCAACAATATACAATATCCTACAGCCAAAGGTCAGGCTACATTGTGCCTCTTTTAATGGGATGAAGTAAAATTATAAATATAAAAATCATGGGGTGGGGGGGTTGCCTCATTGTAAATAGATTTTACACCTTGCGTTTTGGAGCTTGTGACCTGCTTTGCTGATCGCTTTAGCAAAAAGACAGGACTCCGCTTTCGTTTTCTTTTCTGAATTTTGAACTTTGGCTTTACTTTTCCATTCAAAGACCTCTGATACTAAAGAAACATCGTGTTAAAAAGATGCAATAAGAGTAAATTAAAAAGCAAGTGTTGAAAAACCACATTGTCTTATTGAAAGCCTTTAGCTTAAGGACTGCAGTGCAGAGTTGAATCTAGCAACTAGCACCTCAGAAGTCAAGAACATTTGGAGGAGGGGGGATGAGCTTTAGGAAGTCAAAGCTCTCTTCCTTAAATACCAGTACAGAGTTGGAACCCTGACCTCCTTTCATCCCTTTTGGCTTCTGGGATTTTAGGAGGTTTTGGAAAGCGTAGATTTAGAACCCTGATAAGGACTAGAAACTTAAAAGATGCTCGCTCAACCCACACTTTTCTGTTGCAAATCCAAAAAATACTATGCACCAGCAAAATGACCAGCTCAAATCTGGAATCATGAGTCCCCGCCTCTTGAATTTTGTAAATGCTATTTGGTTTTTCTTTCTTGAGAGTAAGTTCCATTGCATAAACTTGAGAAGGTTTTTTGAGTAGATACCCGTTTAGGATCACCATTTTTGTTATACTGTGTTATCAGAAAACCCAATATGATCCAGCATGTCTTTAAATCCTACTCAACAGACCATATGATCTTTCATACTTTGAAATAAAATCTACTACCTGTAAAATTGTTCTCAGTTGCCACCACAAAGATATACTGCTGCAAAGATCAGTTTGGCCATCATTCAAGTTTTGTGCCCCCTCTTCCCCTCATTCCAACCCCCCATACTTCTCTGTGATCCTTTTGGGAGCTTCACTCTCCTATCTTTTCCTTCCATCATCCTTTTCCTTCCATCACTCCTCTACATTTCCCCCTACCTTTTCCTTCCATCATTGAGAACCTTCTGGCCTCTTTTACTGGCCTGTAGTCATGCGCTGATTTCCCCATTGGTTAGGGAATAATTTATTGCTTTATTTACTGCATTAATAAGCCACCTCTCCAAAGATCTGCTCAAGGTAGCTCACCAATAAATCAATAAAACCAAACTAAAAGGGCAATTATCAACAAGCCTGGTCATTCAATACAGCATAAAGCAAACACCGAGTGGCCTAAAGCATATCCATAAAGAATCTTCAGACCAATAGGAGATCATACATGAACCTCCTTAGTTAAAAGTTTGGGTCAACCCCCCCCCCTGCTTTTCAAACCCAGGGAGAGGAGCCCTTAATCTGGAGTGAGACTTTGAGTGCAAACACCTGAAGCTGGAGAGAGAATAACTCTTTAAAAGGTGGAAGTGAATTGGGAGAGGTTTTGCTCTTACCACAGTGGGCACTGTGGGGAGAATTTTTCAAGTTCTCTCCCTTGAGCCCTTTATTTTTTTGGTCTCCTCTGCCTGCTACTTACCAAAGCAAAGCCAGAGAATGTAATAGACAAACACAAACCATGTACTTAGGACAGTCTCAGACCACACACACGTAGCAGTAAAACATAGAGTTTTATTGAACTTACAAGGCAAAGAGAAGGGTAATACTTAGACAGATTTAACAACACCCCACATAGAGACTGATAGATAGATACTCAGAGCTGCTCTGGGTCATTCCAAAAGAGAGACAGAATGGTCTCTCCCTGGGAAGGACAAAAACTGGACATCTGGACCAGCCTTTTATAGGTTGGACCATGAGAAAGGGTCTCAAATGGCCCCCTCCTGCCAAATTCTTCAGGATATGAGTTTTCACAAATCATGGCTATAAGTTGTTTAGAGGATCTCTTGTTCCATAATAAGTTTTTCATGTCCAGGTCTCTGATAAATCTTGTTCCGTCCGTCACCCAATGTACTAAAAACAATCTCCCCCTACATGCACAGAATGGCCTTGCTATCACAAACATAATTTTGGGGCATCCGATGTGTTGTGGGCGATTAACTCTAAGCAATGCAATTTCCTATGACCCTTTAGGTCAGAGTCCTAACTGGAACTAGGGTCAACTAAAAGTCAGGTCTTCATATGGTTTCTAAGCTATAAGCTAGTATAAGCTACAGATTAATAAAATTGGTTTTTCTTAACACAAACCAATATAAAATATTCTCGCCACAGGCACAAAGTGGTTTCTTTCTCTTACCTTTAGCAAAAGACACTTGCAGGTTTTCACAATTCACCCACACCCTGTTTATGGCAGGCAAAAACAGGATAGTGTCTACCCCACCTGCAGATATGCTGTGGCTCTGTGGTTGATCACCCGCTGTGCACAGCATGATGGGGTCATCAATACCCTCACGCCCTGGCCCTCGAACACATACTCCCATTCTGACACAGTACTCATGAAGCGCTGGGAACCTCTCCATGTAAACCAAGCATCTCCTCCCTCCCCCTCCTCCAGTGTTGTAAGATAAAGAAAAACAACCAAAGACGAATGGGGCCAATGAGCTTGACAAATGGGCAACAGAGATGTCAACAGGTAACATCTGGCTCTGTTCTAGAACTGAGGCCCCTGTGTTATGGAGAGTAAGGGGGAAGGGGGGGCACTGGGAGCAGATGTCTACTTTTCATCACCAATGGAGCAGCCTGTACAGCAGCCCAGGGACCTTGTCATGAGGCCTGGCCACCCTAAGGCCCGGTGAGTGGGAGTGTGAATAAGGTAGTGTAGGACGCAAAATGTTTTCAGCCAAGCTATATTTCCTTTAATTATGAAAACGCAATGAAGCAGGTCGTGCCTTTCAAGTGTCTAAGAATGGACCACTTCCTGAGAAGTGATATGTTATCTCATTCAGCCAGTCACCTACTAAGCAGGACTCAATGACTTTACCTACTTTAAAAAAGCAAGTCTTTTTATTGATGTACTTCTAGTAAAAAGGTGTAAATATGTGTATATGCAAGTATTACAAAGTCTTACATTCAGTTACAATGTATGCAGTTACAATGTATTCAGTAAAAGCAAGCAAGTTCTACATACTATTCAGTTTTCAAATCCAGCTTTTAAAATATAACAGTCAATTAAGTCTGATTTAGTTCAAAGAATCTAATTCACAATATCTAGAATAATATATTTGTAAAGCCATACATATCAATAGCCTTCTTCGAGATCCTCTGAAAGTGGTCTGAAAATCTAGCCTTTCTGTGCCTGTATTTATACTGTTTCAAGCACATTTAATAATGCTGATCTTGAGAGAATTAAATTATCCTTCTTACTGCTCATGCTCAGTAGCCTTCCTTCCTATTACCAAATATGGGCTTTATTTCCATCAGGCTATTTTGCCAAACTATAAACAATCAGTTTTGAGCTTTGTGATCACTCTACACACTCATTTTTAACATCATTCTCATCTCCAGCAAAATACGCTTTGATTAAACCCATTCATGAATCAATAGCCTCATGTTTACATGCTTAAATCATAAAATACAATTATTGCTTACATTGCATTATTACATTATTAGCATATCATACCATCTGGATAGCTGTTTGTTTTTCAGTAAAAATAATCTCTCATGAGAACCAGTCTGCCATGAGAATTAAAATGTCATGAGAATTAAATTGTCATGAGAATTATTTTTCGTTTCCCCAGCTGGTAATGAGTCATAGATTGAGAAGGAAAAAGTCACATCTGTGCTGACATTGCAATTGTAAAAACACAAATCTCTAACAATGAATATCCAGGTTTTTCTGTCCTGGAAGCCTCTGCTGTGTTCTGATTGCAGTTCAGTTTGTATAGTTTGTATGTGTAGTTTGGGTTTTACATTGAATAAATTCTGCATATGTACAAAACAATATCATAGTTCATGTGCTGAAATATGTCAGAGCCTGTGACAGCAAATGCATATTCATTTATTTATTTAATTTATAACCCACCCTCCCCAGCCAAAGCCAGGCTCAGGGCGGAGAACAACTCACATGTATATATATAAATAGCAATCAAAAGCATCTAAAACATCTACAACCACAATTCAATACATAATTCACAACAAAGAGAAACAGATGGCACACTGATTTCTACAGCGCCCACTGAGATAACATGTTATAGATGGACAGGCAGGTTCCCCCATATGATTATTTGTACCAGGAAGGGAGGGGGAAAGATAGGGAGGCCAGCGTTGATAGAATCACCTGCGGCTGCCTTCAACTGTAGGTCTGGTGGAATAACTCTGTCATACAGGCCCTGCGGAACTCCTTTAGGTCCTGCAAGGCCCTGATGTCACTAGGCAGAGCATTCCACCAGGCTGGAGCCAGGGCTGAAACAGCCCTGGCTCTTGTAGAGGACAGCTGCACACTCTTGGGGCCAAGGACCACCAATAAATTATTATTTGCAGACCATAATGTCCTTCAGGGGGTATACCAGGAGAGAAGGTCCCAAAGGTACTGAAGCAGGTCGTGCTGTTCAGATGTCAGGCTCTTAGAATGTTTCACTTACTGAGAAGTGAAGGTATCTTATTCAGCCAGTCATTGATTAAGCAGGACTCAACAAATTTACTTACTTTTAAAAAGCAAGTCTTTTTATTGATATACTTTTAGTAAAATATGTATAAATGCAGATTATCAAGTCTTTAACAGTTCTATAAAAACTCTTGTAAAAACATAATGTATGTATGTACAATGTATGCAGTAAAAGCAAGCAAGTCTTACATACTATTCAGTTTCAAAATCCAATTTCTAAAATATAACAGTCAAATTATTCTGATTCAGTTCAAAGTATCTAATTCACAAAGTCTAGAGTAAAGTATTTAAGCCATACATACCATTCAGCCTTTTCTGAGAGCCTTTTGGAAGGTTATAAAACTCTGGCTGTACTGTGGCTGTATTTATACTGTTTCAAACTCATTAAGAGTGAAGGGAAATCTTTTATCCCCACTTTCAAACAACATTTTTATCTATCAAGAGAAATACCTTTTATTCCCTCTATCAGATATACTGAGCAGTGCAGTAATGGCTTAGTTACAGCTGCTCAGCTCTCCATGACCATATATGGGCTTCCTTTCCTTTCAGTCTATTTTGTTTAAAGTATAAACACTCATTTCTGAGTTTCATGATCACATTATATACATAATTTTTATACCATCCTCTTCGTTAGGACAATACGCATTAATTGAGACTACTTATAGAGTTAAACATTGTGCTACAGATTTCTAACTCATAAAACACAATTATTGCTTACATTGTCACTTTGTGACCATCTGTTAGTAACACATAGCCTTGAGCAAGATTACAGAAGGCAAGAAAGCATATTACTTGATAGGACTGCAGGAATCTTTAATGCCTTTAGTTATAAAAAGCACAGTTTAAGCTATTAATGCACTCTCAGTACATTAAGATATCTTCAGTAGACCTTGAGAAGGGCAAAAGTGTTCTGCCTTTGAGATTCTGACAGCTGGCAGCTGAGTCAGAAAGGGTGATTTTAGTTACATCTTACTGATAGATGGAAGGTGCTCTGCTCTTCCCCCTTCAAGGACAAGACCAGAGTGACATAGTTAGTTAGCTCTTGAAAGAGCTGACCTTGAGAGAATTCTGTCAGCCTGTTCTAAGGACATTTGCATTCACAGGCTTTTCAGTACACAAACCTCTGCAGTGGCTCAGTTTGCATGATGTGTTTAAGCTCTATATGGAATTAATTCTGCACATGTTCACAGAATACCATAATTATGTCAGAGACCGTGACAGTACGAGGGTCCCAGACTGTGTAAGGCTTTAAAGGTTAAAACCAGCACCTTAAATCTGACCTGATACTCCAGTTGAAGCCAGTGCAGTTGACGGAATACTGGCTGTTATGTGGTCTTGGGGCGAGGTCCCTGCGAGGAGCCTCACCGCAGCCTTCTGTACCAGCTGGAGCCCTTGGATCAGTCTCAAGGGCAGCCCTACGTACATCAATTTACAGTAATCCAGTCTAGAGGTGACCGTCACATGGATAACCGTGGCTAGATCAGGGTGGGAGAAGTAAGGCACCAGCTGCCGGCCTGACGGAGCCAGGAGCTGGCACCCTGCCCCCAAGCTGCCCTGGCCAAACCACAGTACCTCCATCTTTGCTGGATTCGGCTTCAAGCAGCTTTTCCTCAACCACCCAGTCACAGCATCAAAACACCTGGCCAGTATGTCCCAGGCGGAAGTCAGATGGCTGTCTATTAATAGATAAAGCTGGGAGTTATCAGCACATCGATGACAACCCAGCCTGAAACTCTGGACAAACTGGGCAAGGGGGCACATATAGATGTTAAATAACATGGGGGAGAGGATCGCACCCTGTGGCACCCTGCACACCAGAGGGGTCCATGAGACCTCTTCCATGAGCGCCACCCTTGGTCCCCAACGAAGGTCTGTGCCCTGAATCCCAACATTGGCAAGGCGGTGGTCAGGAAGATCATAATCGACTACGTCAAAAGCTGCTGACAGATCTAAAAGTATCAGCAGCCCGAACCTGTCTTGATCCAGCTGGTGATGGAGATTGTCTGTAAGGGTAACCAGAGCCGTGTCTGTCCCATGGCCAGGGCAGAAGCCTGACCAAAATGGGTTCAATGCCAATGTTTCATCCAGCAACTCCTGCAGCTGCTTGGCGACCACTCTCTCAACTACCTTGCCCAGGCACGATCGATTTGATACCAGGCAGTGGTTCGAAACATCCCTTGGATGTGAAGATTTTTTTCAAGAGTGGTCTTATCACTGCCTCTTTTAAAGCCCCAGGTCCCTGAACTCAGGGACATATTAATGATCTCTCCCAGGGGAAGGCATGGGTCCAAGAGGCAAGTGTCAGGCTTCAGAGCCAGCAGGATCCTGTCCACATCAGTGACTGAAAGTCACCTGAAGTCAGGGCTGGATTTATGTATAGGCTAAGTAGGCTGCAGCCTAGGGCCTCCAAGCCTAGGGGCCTCCACAGCCCAACTTGAATATTTTTTGCAGTGGGCGGGGGGAGTTCACACAGCCAAAGTCTGCAGAATCTTAGAGATGTAAATAAAATCCATCTAGATTGCCCTGGGTCTCTTTGAGACAAGACAAATCTATTTGCAATTGACCATCTGTCACCTTGACAACAAATGGCTTCCCGACAGAAGCAGGGAGTTTCAATTCTCACACAGATGTAAATTGAGTCTGCATTCTAAAAAAGGTAAAGGTCCCACCCCCTGTGCAAGCACCTGGTCATTCCTGACCCATGGGGTGATGTAACATCCTGAAGACATTTACTAGGCAGACTTTGTTTTATGGGGTGGTTTGCCAGTGCCTTCCCCAGTCATCTTCCCTTTACCCCCAGCAAGCTGGGTACTCATTTTACTGACCTCGGAAGGATGGAAGGCTGAGTCGACCTTGAGCCGGCTACCTGAAACCAACTTCCGTCAGGATCGAACTCAGGTCGTGAGCAGAGCTTGGACTGCAGTATTGCATCTTACCACTATGTTAGTCTGTAAGGTGCAACTGAACTCTTGCTTTTTTCCCCTTCAGCCAGACAAACATACACAGCTACCCATTATCTATCCACAAAGGGGGGAAAGTGGGTATGTTATTTTACCTTTTCAGTTATAATTTCAGTTTGGAAATTGAACACTGGGGATTTCCTTGTTGAAATAGCTTTGTTTGCTTGCTTGCTGCTGTTGTCATTTTTTGCTAGGCATGGGGTGGAGCTATCATATGCATCCTTGCTTAAGAATTTTTTTTTTCATGGTACTGGGGGGGGGGGGCGCTTCAGGTACTCCTAAGCTCTTCTTTCAATTTCTCCCCCTAACAAGGGAGTTAGGTTGCAGCCAAAGCCTTAGAAAAGAAGGAGGCAAGTAAGTTGGTTCCCAGTTCCCAGGAGTATTCATGGCTACTAGTTAAAATGGATACTAGTCATGATGCATACCTATTCTCTCCAGGATCAGAGGAGCACGCCTATTATATTGGGTGCTATGGAACACAGGCAGGATGGTGCTGCTGCAGCCGTCTTGTTTGTGGGCTTCCTAAAGGCACATGGTTGGCCCCTGTGTGAGCAGACTGCTGGACTTGATGGGCCTTGGTCTGATCCAGCAGGGCCTTTCTTATGTTCTTATGTTCATTCCCTATTCCCAGTTCCTTATTCACATTTCCTGGTTCCTGAATGGTATTGAGAATTTAAAAGCTCTGCACCCCAAAATAAGGATTGTACCACGACATATCATACACCCCCACATTCAGGTGGCTGTGCCCTCCAGAAGGCGTATGCTGGGTCCTGATCCAAACTCCGGTTCTTGTGCCAGCTGCTCCCAAGTGGGGGTGCCCCCCAGGACAAATGCACATACAGACACTGTATGTCCTCTTGAAATGCCTCATGTTGGGGACCCAAAGATTGTTTTGGGGTGCAGCTGAGCCCCAGTGTGCCCCCTCGGAGGGCACAGTCCCCTGAATGTGTGGATGTATGGTATGTGGTGGTCCAGTCCTTATTTTGGGTTGCAGAGCTTCTACCAATAGGCTTTTGTGGCTGTAGTAGACCAGGCCTCCAGATGAGAACTCCGGATGGGGGGCAGGGGGGATGGCAGGGAGGAGTGCCAGAGGCCTGGCAGCGGCCAGGAAATGAACAGGAGGTGGGGGGGAGCGGCGGCCAGGCCTGAAATCCATTCATCTATACTTCATGATGGTTTGCTCTACAAGATAAAGTAAAAATTCTGTGGTCTATATTGTCCAACACGTGAAGGTTTCCTATCGTTCCTTGCATACCTATGTCACTTTTTGAACTTGTACTCCAGATCTTCCCCACCTCTCCTGTCTTCCCATTCATTAGATTATTCAGTTCAGGACTACCCTGGGACAGAAAAGGGGTACTATTTTGAATCATCCTTATGTGCTAAGGGGGGTACCTGAAAAGGCCTATTGGCGATTTTGTAATGTTTGCTGAACTGGATGCTGAACCAGTTCCTTTTAAAAGTTAATTAATGGCCCCAGCAAGCCTGTTAAGCCCTCTTTTTAAATTGTCTACACTCTAAATTGTTGTTAAAGTAGGTTCTGCATTGGCAATTGCTCACCACTTAGGCCGCTACAGCTAACATGAACTGGTTTCAAACATATAAGAGTATTATTACACTGTGGCTTACTTTGCATGGTGGTTGTTTGGATAAAAGGCTATAAAATGCTTTGTCTAATTTGAAATGCTATTACAAAAAGTTAGAAGCTGCAAGGATTACACCTGCTTTCACAACCCAGGCAAGCTTTTCATAGCAGACGTTTTAATATATTTGTCAAGGACCTGCATATAGTATCTAACGAGTACATGCCAGAATATTTAGACTGTGTCCAAGGTTTTTTTATTTTTATTTTAGGTATGTTTGTTTTGTATTATTTCAAACCTTTACCCCCTTCATGATGAGGTGGTAAATCTCTGTTCTCTGATACTATGATTAACATAGTTACCCCCTCCTCTTTTTAATATATAATTTCTCCTTCAGGTAATCATGATCATATTATTTACACTTCCCAGGCAATATTATTTGTAAACTCAAGGTTTTGTTTTTTTAACAATAACATTACACCTTCATTTTCCTAAAAGATCGTGCTTATTCCACAAAAGGTTTACAAAGTTCAGTTATTGCAAAAGTTTTTCAGGGTTAATTTTAACATTTATGCATTTTTTAAAATCACCATGGTATTTAACAATAACATCTTAGGTCCTTTAGAGGAGAAATTGTGAATTGCAGAATTTTAAATACCCGTCATCATCCTTGGCTTCACTCAGTTTTGTTTATAACACTCTTCCATTTTCTTCTAGTCGTGAGGGTGGGGGATTGGGAGGGGCCTCACAAGTGGCGTAGCCTAGGGCCTCTCTTCATCTTAATTCGGCCCTGCCTGAAGTGGTCCAAAAATGGACCAGAAGATGTACAAAAAGACAAGACTTCATCCGCAAAAAAGCTTGCAAATGCCTGACAGCTATGGCCTGAATCAGGTGTAATTTGCTGGGAATCCAGCGCCCCATGTGAAGGGTGACTATCCTCTGACTCCTCTGTGGGGTACACTGGAGTGTCACTCACATCACAGGCCTATTATGGTTATGCAGTCGCTGGGTCTTTCCTCCCAGTGGAAGAGGGGGGTCAAGGGGTGTGGTGCATCAGTGGGGGGATTGGCTGTGACCCTTTCTGCCACTCAATGGAATATCATCCGGTACCACTCTGTGATTGGTGTCACCAGCTGTAAGTCAGTTCATTTATTCTCCACTGTGTGAATTCTTTGGTGGGAAGTAAGATAGTCACTCTGAACGAAACTTTCTCTACACTCCTGGAATTTATATGGCTTCTCCCCTTTGTGACTCTTTTGGTGGACAGTAAGGTGTGAACTGTGACTGAAGCTGTTCCCATAATACTGGTGTTCATATGGTTTCTCCCGTGTGAATTCTTTGCTGGGAAGTAAGGGCTGCCCTCTGAGTGAAACTTTCCCCACATACCAGGCATGTATATGGTTTCTCCCCTTTGTGAATCCTTTCATGGCTAGTAAGGTTTCCACCTTGCCTGAAGCTTTTTCCACAGTGCAGGCATTCATATGGTTTCTCCCGTGTGAATCCTTTCATGGCTAGTAAGGTTTCCACTCAGCCTGAAGCTTTTTCCACACTAGGCATTTATATGGTTTCTCCCCTGTATGAACTGTTTCATGTCTATTACGGCTACAAATCTCAGTGAAACTCTTCCCACACTTCAGGCATTTATAAGGTTTCTCCCATGTGACTTCTTTGATGGAAACGAAGGTGTGAACTGCAACTGAAGCTTTTCCCACACTCCAGGCATTTATATGGTTTCTCCCGTGTGAATTCTTTGATAGGTAGTAAGGTTTCCACTCCAACTGAAGCTTTTCCCACACTCCAGGCATTTATATGGTTTCTCCCCTTTGTGAATCTGAAGCGGGTCGTGCCTTTGAATGACTATACTCTTAGAATGGACCACTTCCTGAGAAGTGATATGTTACTTTTAAAAACCAAGTCTTTTTATTGATGTACTCCCAGTAAATATGTGTAAATGCAAGTTACGAAGTCTTTACATTCAGTTACAGTGTATGCAGTAACAATGTATTGTTACAATGTATGCAGTAAAGCAAGCAAGTCTTACATACTATTCAGTTTTAAAATCCAACTTTTAAAATATAAGTCAAATAAGTCTGATTTAGTTCAAAGTATCTAATTCACAATGTCTAGAATAAAATATTTTAAAGCCATACAAACCAACACCATCTTCGAGACCCTCTGAAAGAGGTCTGAAAATCTAGCCTTTTTGTGCCTGTATTTATACTGTTTCAAACCCCTCAATAATGCTGATCTTGAGAAAATTTGTACTGCTTAGTAGTCCTCCTTTCCATTACCAAATATGGACTTCCTTTCCGCTAGTCTATATTACTAAACTATAAACAATCAGTTTTGAACTTTGTGATAACTCTATATACTCAATTTTAACATCATTCTCTTCTTCAGCATAATACGCTTTCATTAAATCCATTTATGAATCAATAGTACCATGTTTACATGTTTAAATCATAAAACACAATTATTGCTTATATTGCATTATGTCATCGTTAGTCAGCATTGAATAGCCTTGTAGTGTGGAGGGTGGAGAGCATCTCTATTCTTGATGCCATTGGAAAGGAAGACAGAACATGTTGTTCTTTAGCTGAAAAAATATGAAAAGGGCTACCAGAGTTTCTGCTCTTCTCCATTAAAATGGCTGGGGAAGGTCAGGAAAAAATAGGAAAAACTCAGCAAGTCACTCAGCTCTGACCCTGAAATATTTGCCAGTATATTTCAGAAACATAAGCCTCTGGTTTAATATTTCCAGACTTTCTTTCCTTCTTAAAAGTAACTAAAACTTCAGCTATATAGTTTGCAGTTTAGTTCATTGTTTGTATGTGTAGTTTTAGTTTTATAGTGAATATTTCTGCACACGTACAACACAATATCATAGTTCATGTGTTGTAAGATGTCACAGACTGTGACAAATCCTTTGATGGCGAGTAAGGTTTCCACCTCGCCTGAAGCTTTTTCCACACTCCAGGCATTTAAATGGTTTCTCCCTTGTGTGAATTCTTTGATGGACAGTAAGGCTTCCACTCTTACTGAAGCTCTTCCCACACACTTGACATTTATATGGTTTCTCCCCTGTGTGCATTCTCCGATGGACAGTAAAGCTTCCACTATCACTGAAACTTTTCCCACACTCCAGGCATTTATAGGGTTTCTCCCCTGTGTGAATTCTTTGATGGACAGTAAAGCTTCCACTTTCACTGAAACTTTTCCCACACTCCAGGCATTTATAGGGTTTCTCCCCTGTGTGAATTCTTTGATGGACAGTAAGGCTTCCACTCTTACTGAAGCTCTTCCCACACGCTAGACATTTATATGGTTTCTCCCCTGTGTGCATTCTCCGATGGACAGTAAAGCTTCCACTATCACTGAAACTTTTCCCACACTCCAGGCATTTATAGGGTTTCTCCCCTGTGTGAATTCTTTGATGGACAGTAAGGCTTCCATTCTTACTGAAGCTCTTCCCACACATTTGACATTTATGTGGTTTCTCCCCGGTGTGCATTCTCTGATGGAAAGTAACGCTTCCACTATGACTGAAACTTTTCCCACACTCCAGGCATTTATAGGGTTTCTCTCCTGTGTGTATCCTTTGATGGGTAGTAAGACCGCCATTCTGACTGAAGCTCTTCCCACACTTCAGGCATTTATATGGCTTCTCCCCTGTGTGAATTCTTTGATGGGAAATAAAACCGCCATTTTGACTGAAGGTTTTCCCACACTCCAGGCATGTATATGGTTTCTCCCCTGTGTGAATTCTTTGATGGACTGTAAACCTTTGACTGTCATTGAAGCTCTTCCCACACTCCAGGCATTTATATGGTTTCTCCCCTGTGTGAATTCTTTGATGGGAAATAAAACCGCCATTTTGACTGAAGGTTTTCCCACACTCCAGGCATGTATATGGTTTCTCTCCTGTGTGTATCCTTTGATGGGAAGTAAGACTGTGATTCCATCTGAAGCTTTTCCCACACTCCAGGCATGTATATGGTTTCTCCCCTGTGTGAATTCTTTGATGGACAGTAAACCTTTGACTGTCATTGAAGCTCTTCCCACACTCAAGGCATTTATATGGTTTCTCCCCTGTGTGAATCCTTTGATGGGTAGTAAGGTTTCCTCTTTGTCTGAAACTTTTCCCACATACCAGGCATTCATATGGTTTCTCCCCTGTGTGAGTTCGTTGATGGGAAGTAATATGTGAATGCTTACGGAAGCTTTTTCCACACTCCAGGCATTCATATGGTTTCTCCCCTGTATGAATCCTTTGATGGGTAGTAAGGTGTCCACTGCACCTGAAACTTTTCCCACACTCAATGCATTTATAGGGTTTCTCCCCTGTGTGAATTCTTTGATGGACAGTAAGACTGTCATTCCGACTGAAGCTCTTCCCACACTCCAGGCATTTATATGGCTTCTCCCCTGTGTGAATTCTTTGATGGACAGTAAAGTTTTGACTGTCATTGAAGCTCTTCCCACACTCCAGGGATTTATATGGTTTCTCCCCTGTGTGAATCCTTTGATGGGTAGTAAGGTTTCCTCTTCGATTGAAACTTTCCCCACACTCCAGGCACTTATATATTTCATTTCTGTTCCAGCTGTTCTGTTGAATATTAGTAACTGATTTTTCAGTAAACGTTTCCCTGCTTGAAGCGTGCGTAGTCCTATTTTCTTCATATATTTTTTTATGTAGAAAGTGATTGCCCTTTAAAAGACTGGAATTATTCTTCCCTTTAGGAAAGTATTTTCCCTCTGCTTTCCTCAGTGCACTGTAATATTCAACCTTGTCTTTCATGTCCGAATATATATCTTCTCTCTCCCTCACAGGATTATCTTCTTTGTTCACTGACTCCCACACAACTCCTGTTGAAAGAAAGGGGAATCTGGTGTCATGATATGACAGTTTCTACAAATACCTAGTTTCAAAACCAGCAGCATCTTAAAGACCAACAAGCGTATCTGGCTATGCTTTCAAGAATGAAGGCTCCCTTCGTCAGATACGAGTCGGAATGGAGATCTCCGAGTCCTTTTATCCCAGCCAGAGGGTGGGAAGGGAGTTCCAAAGAAGGAAGTCAGGATGCAGAGGTACAGTGTACATTGTTAGTAGCTACATTAGAGCAGAAGAGAAATGCTTAGGGGCATTGCAATCTTCCCTTGAAGCTTCTCTGTATAAGGACTGCAATTCTCAGGTCAGCAATTGAATGAATCTGCCACTGGCTTTGGAGTGTTGTACTTGTTAATGTTAGATTTATGTCCATTAAAGAAGAAGAGTTGGTTTTTATATGCTAATTTTCTCTACCTTTTAAGGAGAATCAAACCGGCTTACAATCTCCTTCTCTTCCTCTCCCCACACAGACACCTTGTGAGGTAGGTGAGGCTGAGAGAGCTCAAAGAGAACTGTGATTAGCCCAAAGTTACCCAGCTGGCTTCATGTGTAGGAGTGGGGAAACAAACCAGATTAGAGTCCGCCGCTCATGTGTAGGAGTGGGGAATCAAACCCGGTTCTCCAGATTAGAGTCCACCACTCTTTACCACTACACCTCGCTGGATCTCTTTATCCAATGTACAGAGCAGAAGGGCATTGCTGACATTTGATCCCTATATAATGTTGAAATATGAAAGCGTGAATGAACCTGAGAAGGTTATCCGGGCTGTGTAACCGTGGTCTTGGAATTTTCTTTCCTGACGTTTCGCCAGCAACTGTGGCAGGCATCTTCAGAGTAGTAACACTGAAGGACTCTGAAGATGCCTGCCACAGTTGCTGGCGAAACGTCAGGAAAGAAAATTCCAAGACCACGGTTACACAGCCCGGATAACCTACAAGAACCAATGAACTCTGACCGTGAAAGCCTTCGACAATATTTTGAACCTGAGAAGGTTTGGCTGGTGTTGTTAGGTCCAGTGATTGTGTTGTCAAAATGAATATAACAACAATGATTTTATTTATATCCTACCCTCCCCCAGCAAGGTGGGCTCAGGGCAGATGACATCATAATATACAAACAAATATAAAACCAAGATAACGAATCTACATAACAATTTGAAAACCATTAATTTAGTTCAAAATAACATCTAAAGAACTGCTGAAGGGTACTGGCTCCCACAGAGTGTTCTGGAAACCAACTGGATCCATTATTTTCCACGGGTGAGCAGAAACCAGCTCGCCGCCTATGCAGGAAGGGGTTGGCAAACCCAGACATGCCTTCAGGAAAAGTGGTCCAACAATGGCATTCTATCAACAGAGATCAGTCCTATATCCAAACCTGCTATAAAGATCAAGGAATGAGTGCTGTAACTCCCCCCCCCCCCCGGCCCTTTGTCCATGACTGATGAAGGACCAAAAAACCAGGGAGGAGTTCTTTCAGGGCAACAGTTTCGCCCACCCCCCACCCAGGTTTCAGTCACACATTCCAGGTCCACTGCTTGTGTTGAAATATAATTTTGCAACGTTGCAGTCTTATTATTTGTGGACCTAGCATTAATCAACATCCGTGATGCAAAAGGAGCTAATGCCTTAACCCACTCCCCACCATTGTGTCTCGGGATGGGACGGAGATTGGAAGGAGACCAAGCATATCCATATCTCTGTCTCCTTCCCTTATATTTTCTCCTTCCACTGCCGTACCTCCCATACTCCCCTATCACAGGGATCTATGACCCTGGGGTGGCCTCCCAATTTAAGTCCCAGTACATCTCCCAACACTCCTGATGGTTTGGTTGCAACAGCTTACAGCGGCTATGCTCTGGTTACTCCACTGCACAAGCCACTGCAGCATTCAACACACCACACAACTCCAGTAGTAGTTACTCTAATTGCAATTATAATAAAATACAGCATACCTAACAATCTACAACCTTAAAAAATCCCACCCTCTAACTAATCCCTGCATTAGATCTAATCCCTCACCTCTCTAACAACAATAACTTAACTCTAGTTTAGTCGGTCCACTCAATTTAACCTTATATAAAGCAATACCCCCTATAAATTTTTTTAGCAGATGAGGTATCCATGGTCATCCAGTACCTGGAAAACTCTGGTTGTGCGCTGGCCGGCCAGGCCCTCTGTGGGGGGAACAGATCAGAAAGTTGTCCAGGTATGGATAGATGGGGATGCCATCTTTCCTGAGAGAATCCCTGCCTCTCAGAGAGGACAATACTTGGCTTGAATGGGGCATAAGTGATCTCAGTTGGGAGAAGAAGTCGCCTATTTTGTAGATTCAAGATCTATAGGCATCGTTTCAGCCTTCACAACTCATCAGAGTTCTTTGGAGGAGAAACTCTGAGGATAAATAAGGCCAGGGAAATCCACCCACCCTTGGAAGGAAGCACAGACAACACATAATCCCTAGGACAGATATCTAAGCATCTACCTGCCAGTCCCTCCTCTTCATCAGAGCTCAGGAGAAACAGCTCTTCCTCCTCTTCCAGCTGGGATATGAGGCCAGGTTTTGCCATCTCAGGTCCTTTTTATAAGAATAAAGCACACGATTAAGTCTGCTTTGTGCATATAGATTCAGCAATTCCAAACCAGATTAACTCTGTCCCTCCAAAAATACATAACAGGTAACTAAGAGGGGTGGAGTACAGTACGGGGCCAAGAATCATCCATACGGCACTGGAAGTTTTCTCCCAACTCCATACTCCGGTCTGACTGAAATGCCAGCTGAGGATTAACTAAGGGGCAGAGAAGCCAGCAGAGCTCCCTCCGCAGCCATAACTCAGTCCAACTATTTGGTTGTAAATGTGGGTAAAAGTCAAAAGGGTTTTATAGAGAGTAATAATGATTAAGGTTTTATCTTGGAATGTTAATGGTTTGGATTCTCCCAATAAGAGAAGAAAAGTATTTCATCATTTACATAAATATAAGACTAATGTATTATGTTTGCAGGAAACACATATGTTACCAAAAGACACTATGAGGTTAGAGCAGCCAAGGTTGGGAAAATTATTTACATCTTGTAATGAAAATAGAAAAGTTAATGGGGTAGCCATGTATATACCGATAATAATGGAACCAAAATTAATATATAAAGATAGATATGATATGGGTATCTAAAACATTAATGAATATGTCTGAACAGCCCAAAATACTATCAAGAGTATTATCTGATCATAATGCTACCAGAATAACATTAAAAATAGGAGACAGGAAAAATAGACCCTGGTCAATTAATGAATTTTTATTGAAAAATAAAAATGTTACAGATAAATTGAAACTAGATATTAAAAACTATTTTTTGGAGAATATGGATAAAGGAACAGATGATACAATAGTTGGGACGCAGGGAAAGCAGTGATAAGAGGCTTCCTGATTCAGCAAAATACAAGGTGGTATAAAAAGAAGGAAAAACAACAATCCTGAACGAAATCAAATTAGTGGAAAAACAACTGAGGAAGGGACAAGATAAACCCTCTAAAACAGAACAGGGCAAAAAAACTTAAAATCTTACAACTACAATATGAGTTATTGATAACCTCTGAGATTGAACATAAAATGATGTTTAATAGACAGAGTTTTTTTGAACGTGCTAATAAACCCGGTAAACTTTTGGCTTGGCAACTTAAACAAAAAGTAAAAAAGAAGCCAATATTAAGACTTAATAAAAAGGGTAGAGCAATTACAGATAAACATAAGATTATGGAAACTTTTGTAGAGTACTATACAAAATTATATAAAAGTAACTTGGTTTCAGATAAGGAGATAGAAGCCTACTTGAGGCAATTTCACTGGGAGGGTTTATCTCAGGAGAAGAGGGATCTTTTAGATTCTCCTATATCTTCGGGAGAACTAAGGGAAGCGATACATAAGAGTAAACTGAACAAGTCCCCTGGTCGGATGGTCTAACAACACTATACTATAAAACTTTTGAAGAGCAGTTATCATCATGTTTACTGAAGGTAACGAATTTATGTTTGCAGGAGGGCTCTATTCCTCACACTTGGAATCAAGCAAACATAACGTTAATACCCAAACCAGATGCAGAATTAACGGATGTTAAAAATTATAGACCAATTTCATTACTAAACAATGATTATAAACTTTTTGTTGATATTTTAGCTACAAGGTTAAAAAAGGTATTAAATCAATATATACACGAAGACCAATTGGGATTCCTACCTGGCAGAATGATTAACCAGAATGTTAGGATAGTGATAGACTTGATTGAATTCGCTGAATATAAGCCAGATATCCCAGTTGCCATGATATTCATAGATGCAGAGAAGGCTTTTGATAATATCAACTGGAGTTTCATGAAAGTTTTTTTTACAATTTATGGAATTTGGGGCTGGCTTTAAAAGAGCTATCGAAAGCATATACACGCAACAGACGGCCAGATTGCTTATCAATGGTGAATTAACACCACAACTAGAAATTCAGAAAGGAACCAGGCAGGGATGTCCTCTTTCACCTTTATTGTTTATTTTAGTTTTAGAAATATTGTTGAATAAGATTAGACAGGATGATAATTTAGTAGGGGTAAGGTTTGGGAGAAATCATTATAAGGTCAAAGCCTATGGCAGATGATTTAGTATGTTTGTTGACTAACCCTAATTGTCAAGTTGCAAATTGGAATAACACCATTGAGGTCTATGGAAAGCTTGCAGGATTCAAGATAAATAGAAATAAGACAAAAATTTTGGTTAAAAATATGACTCTATCACAACAAAGAGAATTGATTAGTAAAACTGGATTTTGCATTGAAAGTAAAGTAAGATATTTAGGAATTTGGTTAACTTCAAATAATTTAAATCTGTTTCAGAACAATTATGTTAAAACTTGGCAAAATATAGTAAGGGATTTCAAAAAGTGGGAGAAGCTGCCATTATCGCTTTGGGGATGGATTTCAGTAGTTAAAATGATGGTTTTACCCAAAATGCTTTTTTATTTCAGAGTCTGCCGATCATAAAAGGAGTAAAAATCTTTAAACAATGGAAGAAAGAAATTCTGAATTTTGCTTGGGGTAATGAAAGGCACAGGATAGCTTATAATAATTTAATTGAGCTAAAAGAATCAGGGGTTTAGGGCTCCCAGATTTGAAAATGTATTATGAAGCATCCTGTTTTAGCTGGCTAAAAATTTGGATTTTATTAGAAAACTTTAGGTTATTAGAACTGGAAGGTTTTAATCTAAGATTTGGTTGGCATGCATATTTGTGGTATGAAAAGGATAAGGTAAATAAGGATTTTAATCAACATATTATTAGGGCCAGTCTATTACAAGTCTGGAAAAGATATAAGAGATTGTTAGAAAATAAAACCCCAGGTTGGCTCAATCCTATTGAAGCATTTATGAAAAGAGGAAACCAACTTAATTTAGATCTGGGTAGTTATAGAGATATTATTGATTATATTAGAGAAGATTGGCAACTTAAACAAGAGAAGAGCTTAAAATTAGAGATTGGTTTATATATTATAAACTAAACGATATATTCAGTAAAGATAAACTTATAGGTTTTAATAGAAGCAAATCTAAATTGGAATTAATACTAAATTCAGGAAATAAAGGACTGATAGGTAAGATATATAGCATTTTAACAGAAATGAATTTAGAACAAGAGAGGATTAAACCAGTGATGATAAAATGGATGAGAGATTTAGGTTATAATATTAATTTAGAGGTATGGGAAATCCTATGGAAAAGAGAATTTAAATTCACAATTTGTAATGAAATAAGAGAGAACATGTATAAAATGTTCTATAGATGGTATATTACACCAGTAATGGCAAATAAAATGAGAATAGGAAATACAGACCTATGTTGGAAGTGTGGAATTGAAAGTGGAACATTCATGCATGCTTGGTGGTTTTGTAAAAAGATTAAAATTTTTTGGAGAAAGGTAGTTAAAGAAACTAATAATTTGATTAATATTGTCGAAGGCTTTCACGGTCAGAGTTCATCGGTTCTTGTAGGTTATCCGGGTTGTGTGACCGTGGTCTTGGTATTTTCTTTCCTGACGTTTCGCCCACAGCTGTGGCAGGCATCTTCAGTGTTACTCCTCTGAAGATGCCTGCCACAGCTGTGGGCGAAACATCAGGAAAGAAAATACCAAGACCACGGTCACACAACCCGGATAACCTACAAGAACCGATGAATTTGATTAATAATAAGGTAAAACCTGATCCGGCTTTTTGTTTATTGGGGATTGTAAGGAAGTAAATTAATAAAAGAAAATTAATAGAATAAAACTATATGCCAATATAGTTTTGCAGCTGCGAGAATTATAATCGCAAAATTCTGGAAGCTGGTAAATAGACCTGCAATTAAAGACTGGCGAGAGAAACTATGGTTTTATGTGCGAATGGCCAAACTAACAGATTCCCTACATGGGAAAGACTTGGAAGAATTCAAACAATCTTGGTTAAAGGCCTTCACGTATTGGGATAAACTGGAAAGATGAATCTTACTGCCGGTAATTTTGTGAACGGGCTGTAGAAATAACTTTCTTTTTTTAAGTTTAATAGTAATTGTTGTAATATTAACCTGATAAGACACTTCACCGGACGTTCCGCACTGTGATGGAAGGAAATAGGCAGGGGGGTACACTACTGGTGGGTGGTGGGTATTAAAAGTAATACATATGGATTTATTTATTTTTCTAATACAACTAACATAATCCAATTTTCTGTATTTTACTATTCTGTACTCCAAATTGATTGATTGTATTCTTTTTTATTCATGCAAAAATTATATATATATTATACACACACACACACATATATACATACACATAAACATAAACACACACACACACACACACACACACATATATAAAAAAACCTCAGTCCTCGTGAGGCCAGGCCCAGACTGGAGGGAAGCCCCTCCTTAGACCACCCCACCTTCTCCAGACCAGGCATCCCCTGGCATGGCTTCTGGTGCCCTCTAAGGGGATCCAGACACAAGACTGCCAGGCAGGGGGCCCCTTTCTGCAAGGAGAGCTCAGAACCTCTCCCACATTAGGGGAAGGGTCATGGAGGGTGGCAGAGGTCAGCCACCCGGCCCAGGGCAGACGACCTGACCCCCTCCTTCCTCATTAAGCACTTCCTGACAGTCACTCCTCACAGCAAGCAACAGACAGCCCAGGAAAAAAGGATCCTCACCCAGAGAGGCCATGTTCCCAAAATTCTCCAGCATGACTTCCTTGTACAGAGCTCTTTGGGCTGGACTCAAGAGGGTCCACTCCCCCTGGGTGAAATACACAGCCACCTCCTCAAAGGACACCTCGCCCTGCAATAAGAAGGAGGAAGCATTTCTCTACATCACTGGAACATTAGCTCATGGGTGAACAGCCAAAAACAGAGACAGCAAATTAATAGTGGAAGACCAAAAGACAGGGCAAGACAGAAGAGCCCTAGAGGGATGCCACATGTTCATGATATTAAATTAAATTACCTGCCACCGTAACAGATAATAAAATAGTCCCCTCTTTGCTGGTGGATAGAGATCCAAGTAAAACACTGGCAGTGGCCAAGTATCTCTCCACCATATTTTCCTGAAAGAAATAGTGGGGGACGGGGACACCTCCCCATTAACTGCTCAAGACCTCTGAGCCACGGGAGCTCTGAAGGAAAGGAAAGGATCTATACATTCAAACTGAGCTGACCAAGTAGGGGCTGCTACTCAGTTAAGACAAAAGGGGGCAGTAGCACAATGAAATAAATATATCTCAGAAGGTCTGCCTAGAACAGTCCGAATGGGTGTGTGTGTGGTTCAGTTTACCTCTCCGAGAGCTGAGTTCACTGCAGATTCCTAGAGTGACTACCAATCAGCTAATTTGTCTCAGGGACATTTGTCTTCCTTCGCAGCCCACCTTGGGGGGCATTTTGGGCCAGAGGGGCTGTCCTCAGGCACAGGGGGCTAGCAGCCTTGTAGGGAAGAGGCCAGAAATGTCCATATGGTAAAGGACAAAATTGTTTTCTGTGGGATGTTCATGGTCCAGAATTCTTTCACAAGCTCTGCTTGGTCTTCTCCGCAGATGCCATCCTGGGCAGGGAGTGACCATTTTCTTGCCTCCCCAGAGACAGCCTCAGATTTTCCATCACCAGAACCGAGGGCAAGGAGCCCAATCCTCTAAGCCTTGCAACAGAGAAGGAAGCCTCACTTGCCATCCTCCGCACACCTCCCCAGTGGACCCCCCCACTCTTTCCCGTGTACCTCAGCTGGCTTCATGGTGCATCCTTTCCCTTCAGAACATGGAGGAGACGGTGGAAAAGGCATCAAGGATGTCTTTTCACTGTTGCCTGGGAGGAAGAGAAAGGGTGGGAAACTTTTTTTAGTGCACACATTTTCTGTGCCAGTCCCTTCAGGGCTCCATTCAAAATACTCCATTTGATCTTGGATGGCTTAGAAGTGTTTGGCCCAATATCTCTTCCAGCCATTCTATATGGGGGGCTCTCCCACCTCCTTTCTTCACCTGTTCCCCTCCCTTCTGGGAAATGCCTCTTCTCCACCTCTGCAAATCCATTCTGGGTGTGAAGACAGAGAAAACATTTTGTATTAGCTTTAGCTTAGCATCGCTTATTCTCCATTTTGAGTGGCAAACACCCCTCCCTAAAAGCCTCTGCCTCTCAGAGTGGACCATTCTTGGAAGACACAATCTGACTTGGAAGAAGGAAGTCTCCGATTTTCACAAAGATCTAAAAGTACAGCATTCACAACTCATCCAACCTCTTCTGAGGAGAAGAAACTATGAGAATAAACAAGGCCATGGAAATCCGCCCACCCTTGGAAGAAAGGGCAGACAACATGCAGTCCCACGACAGGTCTGAACAACTACCTGCCACTCTCCCTTCTTCTTCAGAGATCAGGAGAAACAGCTCTTCCTCCTCTTCCAGCCAGGATATGAGGTCCGGTTTAGCCATCTCAGGTCCTTTTTTATTGGGAAAAACAAAATTACAACTCTCCTGTGAGCACATCTATTCTGCAATTCCTAGTCAGTTGACTGCCCCTCCAAAATACACAACAGACAACTAACATGGCTGCTGATTGGCCAGATAACTAAAGTGGAGTACATGACGGGGTCAACAATCACCCATTCGGCACTGGCAGTTCCGTGCCAACTCTATGCCCAGCTGATTGTGAAATGCCAGCTGAGAACTAAGTAAAGTGGCAGAGGAGCCAGTATAATTCAACCCACAACCCCCTCTCAGCCCAGGCAAGGCAAGGCCCAGATGGGAGGGAAGCCCCACTGTCTCCAGACCAGGCATCCCTTGGCACTTCTTCTGACGCCCTCTCAGATGGTCCAGACACAGGACTGCCAGGCAGGAACCTCCTCTCTGCAAAGAGAGCCCAGAACCCCTCCCATGTCAGATGAAGGGCCATGGAGGGTGGCAGAGATCAGCCACTGGGCCGTGTGCAGACAACCTGACCACGTCCTTCCTCTTAAGGGACTTCCTCCCACCAAAAAGGAGGTAGCCTTGGAGGACAGGATCCTCACCCAGAGAGGCCATGTTCCCAAAATTCTCCAGCATGACTTCCTTGTACAGAGCTCTTTGGGCTGGGTGCAGCAGGGTCCATTCTCTCTTGGTGAAATACACAGCCACCTCTTCAAAGGACACCCCACCCTGGAAGAAGAAGGAAGCATTGCTTTACATCAATGGAAAACTGGTCCATGGGAGGAAAAGCCAAGAAGCTGGAGACAGTAAATTAATACTGGAAGAGCAGCAAAGTAGGGGTACCAATTTCTGCTTGGGAAATATCTGGAGATTTTGGGGGTGGGTCCATGGGAGGGTGGGGTTTGGGAGGGGAGGGAGCTCAGGAGGGTATAATTCCATAGAGTCCACCCTCCAAAGCAGCCATTTTCTCCAGGGAATCTGATCTTGGTTGTCTGGAGATCAACTGTAATAGCTGGAGATCTTCAGGTACCACCTGGAGGTTGGAAAGCCTTGCACAGAGAGGAGGGGAGAAGAGTTCTGGGGGGGACATTTGGCCTCCCACTCCCAGCCCTACTTACAGGCATCTTGGAGCCAATGGGGCTATCTTCATGGGCAGGGGGGCTAGCAGCCTTGTAGGGAAGAGGCCAGAGATGTCCATCTTCATGGGCCATTACTGTTCAATAGGATTTGCCTGGGCTTCTTTACTCACACCATCCTAGATCTGGGGGGACCACTTTCCTGCCTCCCCAGTGGGCAGACTTTACATCATGCAGTGCCAGAAAACAGGTCCATGAGCCTGATCCTCTGAGTCTTGCAGCTAAGAGGCAATCCTGCCTTCCACTGCACGTCTCCCCAGTGATTCCCCCCCCCCTCGCTTACCTGAGCTTGCTGCATGGTGCTTCTTTTCCTTACACAGGAGAAGGAGGAGGCATCAAGGGTGTCTTTTCTCTGCTGATTGGGAGGAAGAGAAAGAATGAGGGTGGGAAACCAGGAGTCAGCAGCCCGGGGGGAGGAAGAAAAATACAGAGAAACAGAATTGTTTCCAATTGGCAAAGGAATCAGACAAGGATGCATTTTGTCTCTCTGTCTCTTCAATCTATATGCAGAACATATCATAAAGGCAGCTGGATTAGATTTAGATGAAGGGGGAGTGAAAATTAATGGAAGGGACATTAAGAATTTGAGATATGCAGATGACATCACTTTACTGGCAGAAAATAGTGAAGACTTGAAACAACTACTGATGACGGTTAAAACGAAGTGCCAAAGCAGGATTACAGGTGAACATCGAGATGAAAAAAGTAATGACTGATGAGGAATTACTCAACTTTAAGGTTGATCATGAAGAATTGGAAATTGCTCTACATTTTCTATTCCTTGGCTCCATCGTCAACCAAAAGGGAGACTGCAGCCAAAAAAACAGGAGATTGAGCCCATGAAGGGCAGCCATGAAGAAGTTAGAAAATATCCTAGAGTGTAAGAATGTGTTGCTGGCGACTAAGATCAAGTTAATTCATGGCATAGTATTCCCTATTAATATGTATGTACATGAGAAGTTGGGATTTTTTTTTGCCCCAATATGCATCACCTTTCACTTGCTCACATTGAATTTTTTTGCCATTTTAATGCCCATTCATCCAGTTTGAAGAGATCATTTTGGAGCTCTTTACAGTCCGATTTTGTTTTAACCACCCTAAATAATTTGGTGTCATCTGCAAACTTGGCCAACCTGCTGTTCACCCCCAACTCTAGGTCACTGATGAACAGGTTGAAAAGCACCAGTCCCAACACAGATCCCTGCTCACGTCCCTCCATTGTGAGAAACGACCAATGGTTCCTACTCTCTGCTTCCTATTTTTCAATCAGCTCTCAATCCATGAGAGGACTTGTCCACTTATTCCATGACTATGAAGTCTGCTTAGCAGTCTTTGGTGGGAGACTTTGTCAAAAGCCTTTTGGAAATACAGAATACCCAAATACACAGTGCATATTGTCCAAATATATGATGTCCAAATACACAATGCATTATAATATCAAAGATGCCCAGATGAAAATAATTTTTTAAGCTCAACTTTAGGCTGAGTGGATTAATATAGAAGTGGAAAGTCTAATATTTTTTAAATGATCACAACTTGCTACTCATTTCTGCTTCACAGGCAGAAGGTCCCAGGTTCAATCCCGGGCATCTCCAGGTAAAAGATCAGGTAGTCGGTGCTGTGCAAGACTGAGACTTTGGACAGCCACTGGCAGTCGGAGCAGACAATACTGACTTTGGTGGTCTGATTCAGCATAACACAGCTTCATCTCCCAGCCATTCCATATGGGCGGAGGTCTGACCTTACTTATATATCCATCCTCCTCCCCTCCTTGAAATGCTTCTTCCCATCCTCTGCTCATTCATATTGGGGGGGGGGTTATGCCTCCCTGACCCTGCCTGAAGGCACCACTCCCTGCTCCACTCTGGCACCAAAACTAGGAAAACATGCTGGGATGGGCTGCCAGATAGGAATGGCAATCTCCCTGCACAGAGAAAACTAGCTCTCCAAGGAAACATCTCCTGCCCTCTTGGCCTGTGTTGGCCATGATGCTTTCCTGTGGTAAAGAGGGGGAAATGCCTTCCTGCACTCCCAGTCTCAAGTGAATTCACAGATGGAAAAAGCAGGAGAAAAGCGCCGAAATTCATGCCTTCTCCTCCACCCCTCAGGCCTCTGCCAGCTCTTCCTCCTGGATATGCGGACCAGGCCTGAGGCTCCGATTTAGACATGTGCCAGACAGGGACCATGGATCTTGCCTGCTGACCCCGAACAGATCCACGAAGGAAAAACACCACTTCATGAACGCCCAGAAAAACAGCCCCGAACTACAGGAGACTGACGAGAATGAGGCAGAAGGAGTGTATGGCGGGTGACGGGGGACGACACACAACCTAAGGTGTTTTCCACCAAGGGAAAGGCTTGTGTGATTCCCCCATTGCTGCCGCCGTGCACATACTGGTCAAAAGCCACGGGGCTTCCCACATTTCCCCTGCCTCAGTTTCTCTGCAGGGGCCACAGCCACCCCCACATGCCACAAAGGCTTTTCCAGTTCATCTTAAAAATCGGCAATTAATATGATACCAATCGACTGATAAGAGGACATTTTGGAGGACATTAATTCATACGGTCACCATGAGCCAGAAGTTACTTGATGGCACTTAACACACACACTTAACACACACTTTCATTCATAGGGTCGCCATGAGTCGGAAGCGACTTGACGGCACTTAACACACACACAACACACACACACACACACACGTAACCAGATAGACGCATTGTATCATGATTAAAAACCCGAAACAGACTCCTCTCCCTCCCCCACCCCCGGTGCCAGGGGAAGGGGAAATGTCTGCCTTCGAGCAGGTCCAGGGGGATTTGAAGGGGGCGAAGCCACCCATGCGTGGTGGACAGCTTCAGCTACACAGCAAAGCATTGGGGGGGGGGAGACTGCTTCCCAAAAACATCACACCTGGGGCATCATATCCCCTGCATGGAAAGGGGCTGACCCACCTGCTTCCACTTCCCAAGGGCAAAAGGGCACAGCGCTGCTATGGAGGAGGAGGAGAGGAGGAGGAGGAGGAGGAAGGGCTCCTCTGACAAATCCCCCTTTCTGCGCCTTAGGGTCTGTTTTGTGTGACTCACCCGAGGGTCAAGGAGAGCCACAGTCATTGTCTCCCACCCAACGCCCCTCTTCTTCCCAGCCCCCTTCGACCTCCCTGCAGCACCCCCGGCTCTGCCCCATCCCTGCCTCCCTCTGCCTCTCCTTCATCGACGTGCCTCTGCAGCCCGGAGCCCCGTCCAGCCTCCAAAGGGGCCACCAGGCTCCTCCTGGGGCAGGGAGAGGGGGGGGGAGCTCTTTTCCACCCCCCTGCTCCGCCTCCCCTCCTTTCTCTCCGCCTGGGGTCTTGCATTGCAGCCCCCGGCCCCTATTTCCCCTTCCTCCGCCCCATATTCCCCTTTTGCTCACCAGCTTCCCTCCCAGCCATTCAAGCGGAAGCCCGGGAGAGTCAGAGGCGACTTCCTCCAGCCCAGAGCAGGAAACCCCCTCCGCGCCCCCCCCCATTTGCCTCTCTAGGACTGACTGCGCCTGGCTCTCTCTTTTTAACCCTTAGAGAGCCTTTCAGCCGTTCAAGGGTCTCAGCGCAGAAAATGCAAACAGAGCATCTAGAGCAGTGGTTCCCAACCTTTTTTTGACCAGGGACCCCTAGCACCTTTTTGTTCGGTGCAGGTGACCCCAAGGTTCAAAATAAAAATTCCGAGAATTTGAAAATAAACTTTAATCATAACTGTTAGTTAAACATTAAACTTAGAATAATATTTGGATATATATATATTTATAATAGAGAACTTTTAATTGAAAATATTAATTTATTATGGGCTTATAACTTTGTTTCACGGACCTTAATTTAGTTCTCGCGGACCCCTGGGGGTCCACGGACCCCTGGCTGGGAACCAGTGATCTACACAGTGGGGAACAAAGCAGCTTACATTGGTCTCCTCTCCTCCTTTTTATCTGCAAAAAAAATCCTGTGTGGTAGGGTAGCCTGAAAGTATCTGACTGGTCCAAAATCACTCAGTCAGCTTCCTCAGCGAGATGGGGATTCAAACCCAGGTCTCCCAGACCCTACTGTGAAGCTGCAACTACTACACCACACTGGCTTTCATAGATTGGCTGCTGTTGAACAGTAACAAGCAGACAGGCCAAGATGTGTCATGCAAGTCAGGTGGTATCAAGTCACTCACAGGCTGCTGCCAGGCCTACACATGAACACACATGAAGCTGAATCAGACCCTTGGTCCATCAAAGTCAGTATTGTCTACTCATACCGGCAGCAGCTCTCCAGGGTCTCAGGCTGAGATCTTTCCCATCACCTGCTCGCCTAGTCCCTTTAACTGGAGATGCCGGGGATTGAACCTGGGACCTTCTGCATGCCAAGCAGATGCTCTACCACTGAGCCACAGCCCCTCCCCAAGGCTTAGGGTTGCCAACCTCCAAGGAGGACTTGGAGATCCCATGGAATTACAAATGAACTCCAGAACAGACATATGTTCCCTTGGAGGTAATGACAGCTTTGGAGGGTGGACTCTGTGGTATTATACTAAGGCCTCTCCCCCCCCCCCAAAAAAAACCCAGCCCTCCTCAGACTTCACTAAAAAAATCTCCAGTAATTTCCCAACCTAGAGCTGGCAACCCTAGCCATGCCTGGCCCCAGCGAGTCCTCCCTCAAAGGCCAAACTAGGTATGGGAAGGGCCCTGCCCCCCCCCACCCCGCCTTTTACTGGCAGAACAATGCCTGGAATCTGGCTGCCTAGTAACAGTCATTGAAGGAATCTGTTCCTTAAAGCTACAGGCACTTCTGTTATCATTTTTGGCTTTTTAAAACCCAAAGTTTTTTGGGGTTTTTTAAGAGTTCAGTTTTTCTACAACCCTGGGGCCCTTTTCGGGTTTGTAAAAAAGATCTGTCTTGCCCATTAACAATTCCAATCACTGGATTTAAGTATCCAAAGATTTGCCGACTTTGCTATTAGAATATTAGACAAGCGGAGACCCGCAAATTTCGCAGGGGGGATTCCATCTCCCCCCATTGCAGCTCCAGACCTCCTTTCTCCACCTAGCCCTGCTCTCTTGCCACGCCAGGCCTCTCCCTACTCCTACTCCTCAGCTCCACTCTCTAGTCTGCTCGCCCAGCACAGCACCAGGTGAGCATGGCAAGTCCAGGCCTCCTTCCCATTTACCTAAAAGCCTGGAGTGGCCCCAACCATCTGCCAATGCAGCGGTGCAGGCCCTGGAGCTGCTCCTGGCCTCTGCTGCTGACACAGCTGAGCCCGGTTTTCTGTGGCCATGGCAGCTGAAGATCACTGTCTGCGCATATGCTCTTTCAAAAATTGGGGGGGATTTATACCCTGGTTTTTTAATTTCAGATTTTCCTGCAACCCAGGGGGTACCCTGAATCAGCAGAAAAACCTGTTGGGGGGCACTCTGCCCCCTATCTGTGGATTTAAGTATCCACAGGCAGGGGACAGACTTGGGAATTAGATATATCAGTGGTTCCCAACCTTTTTTTGACCAGGGACTACTAGGACTTTTTTGTTCGGCACAGGGACCCCAAGGTTCAAAAGAAAAATTCTGAGAATTTGAAAATAAACTTTAATCATAACTGTTAGTTAAACGTTAAACTTAGAATAATATTTGAATATATATTTTTATAATAGAGAACTTTTCATTGAAAATATTAATTTATTATGGGTTCATAACTTTGTTTCGCGGACCTTAATTTAGTTCTCGCGGACCCCTGGGGGTCCACGGACCCCCGGTTGGGAACCAGTGAGATATATAGATCAGCAGTATAGTTCTCTAAGTGCGGGAGTAAAACAGAGTTGTGCTTACCTGAAACTGCTGTTCATTGAGGTCTTCTGTGCAGAATCACGGGGGACTGATTTTTCTTCTTACAAGCTTAATTCCACAAGGGGGAGTTCCTCCCCTAGCCTGCCCAGCAACCGCTTCCCACCCAAGCTGTCACATGTCTAGGGGTGAAGCATCCCCTCTTCCCTCAGGTCCTACTTGCCTCCACCAGCTCTACCATCACATAGTCCAGTAAGAGAGCTAGTAGCGGGGTAGGAGGGAGGGATGAGTGTCTGCACAGAAGACTTCAATGAACAGCAGTTACAGATAAATGAAATTCTGTTTTCATTTTCAGTGTTCAGCGCAGCCCACCATGGGGATTTTAGCAAGCTTACCTTCTGACGGAGGAGGGCAGCCTCTTACTGGAACAGTGTATGTAAAACGGCCCTCGTCACATCTGCATCCTTTCTTGCTTGAACATCCAATGTGTAATGTCTCACATGTCTCCTCTGTTGACCAGGTGGCCAATCTGCAAATATCAACTAGAGGTACTCTATGATAGAAAGCTGCTGAAGATCCCATAGACCTGGTAGAATGGACTTCACACTCAAAGGACAATTCTTCCCTGCTGACTTTTATGCTCCCAGAATAGCAGACACCACCCACCTGGAAATAGCCTGCAGGGATGCTGCCTTCCCTTTCGTTGGGCCCCAATAACAAATAAACAATGACTTTTGTTGTCTGAAATATTTTGTTCTATCCAGGTAATAAAGTATTGCTTTTTTAATACCCAAACTATGTAACATTTTTTCTGCTGTAGACATGGGATTGGGGAAAAAAGTAGGAAGTGAAATATCCTGAGTCAAATGGAATTTTGACACTACCTTGGGTAAGAAATCTAAACTGGGATGTAGTCTAATCTTGTCTGGAAAAACCTTCAAGAAAGGGTGGTCAATCCTTAAGGCAGCTAGTTTGCTCACTCTTCTGGTAGAGGTTACTGCCACCAGAAAAGCCACCTTCATAGACAAATAACTCAAAGAACAAGAGGCTAATGGTTCAAATGGTGGGGCCATGAGCTTAGCAAGTACTAGTGACAATGACCATTGAGAGACTAACTTAGGTCTTGGGGGAAACACATTCAAAAGACCCTTGCGAAAAAATTTTAACCAGATTTTGAACAAGTATAGACTACTTGCTCATGAAATGCCATGATGGCTGCTAAATGTACACACACTGAAGAGACTGATAAACCCTTCTGTGATAAAGACATCAAATATTCTAGCACTTTACCTACTGGGCAGGTAATAGGTGAGCATTCTTGGGTCTGAGCCCACAATTCAAATAATTCCCACTTCCTACCATTCAATTTTCTGATAGAGGGTTTCCTGGATTGTAAAATAATCTCTTGTACTGCTTGAGGTCTAAATTCTTGGGTCTATAAACCATGCTGTCAAGTGTAGATTGGTGACTTCGTGATGCACTAGACCCTCCCATTACAAGAGATCTCTGACCTTGGGTAGCCGAACTCAATTCTGGTCTGCCAGTCTGACGAGGAGGGGAAACCAGATTTGTCTTGACCAACAAGGGACAATTAAAATACACCTTGTTTGATCCTGAATCAACTTTCATAGAACCATTGGTAACAATGGGAATGGGGGAAAGGCCTCCCATGTGATCTGAAAAGCATCTCCTATGAAGTATGGATTGTAACCTGCGAGGGAGCAAAACCTGTCCTCCTTTCTTTTGAACCAGTTGGTGAACTAGTCCCCATAAACTGAAAATGCACCTACCTAAGTCGGCTCCCAAGCGGAAGGATCACAACCATAGGTCCTCTTCAGAACCGGCATCAAAGAAACATCTGGCCTGAAGGAAAAGTCAGGGCATCACTACTTTAGACTACTTAAATTTATTTTCCTTCACAAAGTGAGTTCATTGTTTCCATAGTCCTTACAGGCAAAGAACCATTGCCTCTTGGCAATGCACCATATTAAAGCAGGCTTATATAATTAATGGGCGTTTTCCCACTTTAAGGGTCATCATTTTCATGCTATTTTTCTACACAAATTTAGCCTTTTTGACAGGGAAAAAAGATTTGATAGTATCTCATTTGCTTTTACCTTGGGGGCATGAATGGTCAGAGATGGGTGTCAGGATACTCAGGGTTGGTTAACATTGTTAGAGCACAGACGCTTGCTTCCCAAGTAAAAGGACAACTCATTTCTTTTCAGATATAAACAAAACAGTATTCTTTAATATTTAACAGCAACTTGATAAGAACAATAGAAAAATGCAGAACTGGATACAGGAGAACTATCTTTGTTCTTATTCTATATTAATTCCAATTTACAATCTTCCGATGCCTTTTCTGTCAACGTTCTCATGGGGAGGGGAAATCTCCTCTTCCCAGGTCTTCAATGTAGCAATCCCTCTGTGGACTTTGCCTTTAGACTGAATGTAGACTGGGGTCTAGCTCTCTCCGTGGCTATTCAGCCCTTCCTGGTCTATAGCTTCCTTAGCTCTCAGGCTCCCTCCACCTCCAGAGAGAATTCTCTGGAGCAAGTATCTGGACTTCAACTCTGCCCGTTTTCTGAAGTCCTTCAGAGCTCTTCCTCTGGATGACTAAGCTAGTTCTACTTATAGGTTGAAGAAGGATTGAAACATCTAACTTTTGATTGGCTCATATCAAAGGTTGCTAAAGGGGCCAATAAGAGTGCTACATTCTCCTCACAGGCTGATTGGTTCTTCTCTTATCAGGCTAAGGACCAATACAACAGCTCTATTTCCCCTCCTTTTTCTCTAATTGGTTAGCTTGTCAAACCCTAAATTTGCATGATTACACATAAAGACCTTAAATTCATTCTAATACCTATACTTTTCTGTTTACAATCATATATATACATGGGTTTTTTATTTCTTCACAGGCGGAAAGCATCTTCTGGAGGAAAATGTTTTGGTTTACTGAAGAAAATTATTTGTGTTAATATTTTTGGTATCTTTTAAGCAGCACAGAACTGTGATCTGTAAACAGGTCGGCTTTGTCTTTGGGCTACCATCCCTCCCCCCCCTATGGTTCACCCTTCCCTGGGGGAGAATGGGGGGAGGAGTGTTTAAGACTCATTTGGGGATGATGACCTCTGTCCCCTCCCCCAATATCTGCCTTATCACTGTCTGATGGGCCCATAATTGAGACATCCAGGTTTCCAGATCTTGGAATGGAGCTTGGAAGAGGCTGAGTTTGAGCACCACTCTGTGAATGGCGGGTGTCACCAAGGTGTAAGCTGCAATTCAGTTGATTTATACGGGTTTTCCACCTTGTGAATTCTTTGGTGGGAAGACTCACTTTGAATGAAGCTTTCCCTACACTCCTGGAATTTATATGGCTACTTCCCTTTGTGAATCTTTTAACGGGCAGTAAGGTGTGAACTGTGACTGATGCTGTTCCCATACTACAAGAATTCTTTGTGAATCCTTTGATGAGAAAATAGCTACTATTACTGAAGCTTACCCAAACTTGAGGCATTTATATGGTTTCTCTCATGTGAATTCTTTGATGGATAATAAGGCTTTCACTCTTACTAAAGCTTTTCCCACACTCCAGGCACTGCTATGGTTTCTCCTTTGTGTGAATCCTTTGATGAGAACTAAGGTGTGAACTGCAACTGAAGCTTTTCCCACACTCCAGGCATTTATATGGTTTCTCCTTTGTGTGAATCTTTTGATGGGAACTAAGGTGTGAACTGAAGCATTTGCCACACTCCAAGCCAAATAAATGCTCCCTTGTGTGAATCTTTTGAAGGGATCTAAGGTGTGAACTGCAATGAAGCTTTAGCCACACTCCAGGTGTTCACAATGTTTCTCCCCTGTGTGAATCCTTTGATGGAAAAAAAGACTGTCACTCCACCGGAAGGTTTTCCCGCACTCCATACATGTATATGGTTTCTCTCCTGTGTGAATTCTTTGATGGGAAGTAAGACTGTGATTCTGACTGAAACTTTTCCCACACTCCAAGCATTTATATGGTTTCTCCCCTGTGTGAATTCTTTGATGGGAAGTAAGACTGTGATTCCGACTGAAACTTTTCCCGCATTCCAAGCATTTATAAGGCTTCTCTCCTGTGTGAATTATTTGATGGGAAGTAAGGGCCATACTCTCAAAAAAACCTTTTCCACATTCCAGGCATATATATTGTTTCTCTCCTGTGTGAATCCTTTCATGTCTAGTAAGGTTTCCACTCTGCTTGAAGGTTTTCCCACATTCTAGGCATTTATATGGTTTCTCCCCTGTGTGAATTCTTTGATGGGAAATAAGGGCTGTACTCTGAAAGAAACTTTTTCCACATTCCAGGCATTTATATTGTTTCTCCCCTGTGTGAATTCTTTCATGTCTAGTAAGGTATCCACTCTGCTTGAAGGTTTTCCCACACTGCAGGCATTTATATGCTTTCTCCCCTCTGTGAATCTTTTGGTGAGAAGTAAGGTTTCCACTCTGCTTGAAGCTTTTCCCACACTCTAAGCATTTAAATGGTTTCTCCCCTGTATGAATTCTTTGATGGGTAATAAGGCTTCCATTGTCACTGAAGCTCTTCCCACACACTAGACATTTATATGGTTTCTCCCCTGTATGAATTCTTTGATGGGTAGTAAGGTTTCCACTGTGACTGAAGCTTTTCCCACACTCCATACATTTATAGGGTTTCTCCCCTGTGTGAATTCTTTGATGGACAGTAAGGTTTCCACTTTCACTGAAGCTCTTCCCACACACTAGACATTTATATGGTTTCTTCCCTGTGTGAATTCTTTGATGGATAGTAAGGGTTCCACTCTCACTGAAGCACTTCCCACACTCCAGGCATTTAAATGGTTTCTCCCCTGTGTGAATTCTTTGATGGGCAGTAAGGCTTCCATTGTCACTGAAGCTCTTCCCACATGCTAGACATGTAAATGGTTTCTTCCCTGTGTGAATTCTTTGATGGGTAGTAAGGTTTCCACTCTGACTGAAGCTTTTCCCACACTCAATGCATTTATAGGGTTTCTCCCTTGTGTGAATTCTTTGATGGACAGTAAGGCTTCGATTCTCACTGAAGCTCTTCCCACACTCCAGGCACTGATATGGTTTCCTTCCGGTGTGAATTCTTTGATGGATCGTAAGGGTTCCACTCTGACTAAAGCTCTTTCCACACTCCAAGCATTTATATGGTTTCTCCCCTGTGTGAATTCTTTGATGGACATTAAGGATTCGACTCTCACTGAAGTTTTTCCCACACTCCAGGCATTTATATGGTTTCTCCCCTGTGTGAATTCTTTGATGGGTAGTAAGACTTCCTCTTCGATTGAAACTTTTTCCACACTCCAAGCACTTATATATTTTCTTTCTGTTCGAGCTGTTCTGTTGAATATTAATAACTGATTTTTCAGTAAACGTTTCACTATTTGAAGTGCACGTATTCCTCTTGTCTTCTTGGTGCATTTTTTTTTGTAGAAAGGGATTACCCTTTAAAGGACTGGAATTATTCCTCCCTTTAGGTGGGTGTTTTTCCTCCTCCTTCCTCAGTGCACCATAATATTCAACCATCTCTTTCATGTCTGAATATATGTCTTCTCTCTCCCTCACAGGATGATCTTCTTCGTTCACTGACTCCCACACATCTCCTGTTGAAAGAAAGGGGAATCTGGTGTCATGATATGACAGTTTCCACAAATACCTAATTTCAAATCCAGCAGCACCTTACAGACCAACAAGTTACTGGCTATGCTTTCAAGAATGAAAATCCCTTTGTCAGATATGAGTTGGAATGGAGATCTCCAAGGCCTTATATCCCAGTCAGAGGGTGGAAAGGGAGTTCCAAAGAAGGAACTCAGGATGCAGAGGTACACTGCACATTGGAAGTAGATACATTAGAGCAGACGAGAAATGCTTAGGGGCATTGTAATCTCCCCTTGAAGCTTATCTGTATAAGGACTGCAACTCTCAGGTCAGCAATTGAATGACCTGGAAGATTAAAATAATCTGCCACTGGCTTTGGAGTGTTGTAGTTTTTAATGTCAGATTTATGTCCATTTAAGAAGAAGAGTTGGTTTTTATATGCTAATTTTCTCTACCTTTTAAGGAGAATCAAACCAGCTTACAATCTCCTTCCTCTCCCCACAACAGACACCTTGTGAGGTAGGTTAGGCTGAGACAGCTTAAAGAGAACTGCGACTAGCTCAAAGTCACCCAGCTGGCTTCATGTGTAGGAGTGGGGAAACCAACCCGGTTATCAGATCAGAGTCCATCGCTCATGAGAAGGAGTGGGGAATCAAATCCAGTTCTCCACATTAGAGCCCACTGCTCTTAACCACTTCACCTGGCTGGATCTGTTTGTCCAATGTACAGAGCAGAAGGTCATTGCTGACATTTGATGCCATATATGAGAAGTTCCCAAACCTTTTGAATCATGGAACAAATATAAGACCATGTTAGATAATCTATATAACAATTGGAAAACCTTGTCGAAGGCTTTCACGGTCAGAGTTCATTGGTTCTTGTAGGTTATCCGGGCTGTGTAACCATGGTTACAATTTATACCTGTCTTATTTATCTGCACAGACCACGGTTACACAGCCCGGATAATCTACAAGAACCAATTGGAAAACCATTAATTTAGTTTAAAATAACTCTGAATACAACAATATATCTAATAGTGTCAATTAGTTCTTGCCTGTAGTGGTCTTAATTCCAGTGACTGCTGGACAACCATATTAGTTGATGTCATACTGCAGGAGGGAAGGAGGTGGAGAGGAGGGAATTAAAAAAGAGAAATAATGGGGGAGAAAATGGAAAAGGAAGGGGAGGAGAAGGGAGGGAAAGAGGAAGGGAAAGGGAGGCCAGCTTCTGACGGTAGCCGCTGCTGCCCTCAACCACAAGCCTGGTGGAATATTTCCGTCTTACATGCCCTGTGGAATTGAACCAAATCCTGCAGGGTGTGGGTCTCATCAGGGAGTTCCACCAGGCTGGGGCCAGGGCTCAGAAAGCCCTGGTCCTGGTTGAGGACAGCCAGATGCTCTTAGGGCCAGGGATCACTAATACATTTTTCTGGCTGATTTTAAGGCTCTCTGGGAGGTGTATATGGAGAGGAGGTCCCACAGATACAGTGGCCCTAAACCGTTGAGGGCTTTAAAGGTTAATACTAAAACCTTGAATTTGATTGAGAATTCAACCTGGAGCCAGTGCAGATAAATAAGACAGATATAAATTGAATGAGCAGTTTTTCAGATTGTATATTATTCTGGACAAATAAGACAAATGTGATCTGATGAAGATCTTTACAAAACAGGATAGGAGATGGCAACCCATCTGTATTTATCTATTAGTACTGAAAAAGATGATCTGTAGTTATTTTTTTACTGATACTGAAAAATCAAGCAGGTGCAGAGGAGAGCAACAAGGATGATCATGGGCCTGGAGACCAAGCCCTATGAGGAAAGGCTGAGGGAGTTGGGAATGTTTAGTCTGGAGAAGAGGAGGTTGAGGGGAACATGATTGCTCTTTTTAAGTATTTGAAGGGCTATCACTTAGAGGAGAGCAGGGAGCAGTTCCTGTTGGCAGCAGAGGATAGGAATTGCAATAATGGGTTTAAATTGAGGGTGGAAAGGTACTGGCTGGATATTAGGGGGGAAATTTACATTACAGTAAGAGATGTTCAACAGTGGAATCAGCTACCTAGGGAGGTGGTGAGTTCCCCCTCACTTGCAGTCTTTAAGCAGAGGCTGGACAAGCACTTGACAGGGATGCTCTAGGCTGATCCTGCACTGAGCAGAGGGTTGGACTAGATGGCCTGTATGGCCCCTTCCAACTCTATGATTCTATATGATTGGTCTGTCCCCATTCCTCTCTCCCTGCTAAGACCCTTCCAGCACGTTTATTGGATTCCCTAATCAGCTTCTGATGGGCTGCTCCAGACAAAAGACAATCGGCATTAATCAGAAGAGACAAATCCTGGCTAGGGTTTAAAATACACTGGGAAAGCCAGGATTGGCATATTGTTTAACCCAGAACCTTCACAATCATATGCAACACGGCTCCGAGCGGGAGAAGGGAGGTTAAATGCGTTAATATGACTGATGTCTGGGGTTGCTTTGGGTCACGCCTCTATGCTGAAGCTCATCCTTTGCTTTGCAGGCACAACGTCCCTGGATGAAGGCCTGTCCTGTTCAGTTAAAGGGACCTCAGGCTGCCAAACACCCTTGCCAGAGAGGACAATACTTGGCTTGATTGGACATAAGTGATCTAAGTTGGCAGAAGAAGTTGCTTATTTTTGTGGTTTCAAGATCCACAGGTATCATTTCAGCCTTCACAACTCATCTAAGTACTTTGGAGGAGAAACTCTAACTGTGAGGATAAATAAGGCCAGGGAAATCCACCCAACCTTAGAAGGAAGCACAGACAGCACATAGTTCCTAGGATAGATATCTAAGCAGCTACCTGCCAGTCCCTCCTCTTCATCAGAGCTCAGGAGAAACAGCTCTTCCTCCTCTTCCAGCTGGGAAATGAGGCCAGGTTTGGCCATCTGAGGTCCTTTTTATCAGAAAAAAACCACACAATTAGGTCTGCTTTGTGCACATAGGTTCAACAGTTCCAAACAAGATTAACTCTGTCCCTTCAAAAATGCATAACAGGTAACTAAGGGGGGGGGGAGGGAAGGGGAGTACAGTATGGGGCCAAGAATCATCCATCCGGCACTGCAAGTTCTCTCCCAACTCCATAGTCAGGTCTGATTGAAATGCCAACTGAAAACTAAGTAAGGGGCAGAGAAGCCAGCAGAGGTCCCTCCACAGCCACATCTTTAGCCCAGGTAAGGGAAGGCCCAGACTGGAGGGATGCTCCTCCTTAGACCACCCTACCTTCTCCAGACCAGGCATCCCCTGGCACTGCTTCTGGTGCCCTCTCATGTGGTCAAGGCACAGGACTGCCAGGCAAGGACTCCCTTTCTGCAAGGAAAACCCAGAAACCCTCCCACATCAGAGGAAAGATCACAGATGGTGGCAGAGATCAGCCAGTGGGCCCAGGGCAGACAGCCTGACTACCTCCTTCCTCAATAATCACTTCCTTGCAGTCATTCCTCCCAGCAAGAGGGAGACAATCCAGTAGAAGAGGATCCTCACCCAGAGAGGCCACGTTCCCAAAATTCTCCAGCATGACTTCCTTGTACAGCGCTCTCTGGGCTGGGTGCAGCAGGGTCCACTCCCCCTGGGCGAAATACACAGCCACCTCCTCAAAGGACACCCCACCCTGCAAGAAAAAGGAGGAATCATTACTTTACATCACTGGAAAGTTGGCCCATGGAGGAACAGCCAAAAACAAAGGTAGTAAATTAACAGTGGAAGACCAGAAGAAAGGGCAAGACAGAAGAGCCCCCAAGGGGATGTCACATGTTCATGATTGTAATAATATGTATCCATATTAACCTATGTATTCTTATGTAGTTTGATCAGAACCATTACAAAGGTAGCAATATGGGGAAAACATGGTTAGGATGGAGTTCCTGGGAGGAGCCAGGAATGAGAGAAGTCTCACACCCACTTTGGGTTTCTCCTCAGTTGGAGCCTGAGCAGATTGAGAGAAAGCCGAGACTGAGAGAGCTCTGTGAGTTATCACCATAAAGTTTGAAAGTGTGTCTGGAGACTGAGAGCGTTTTAATGTAAACACTGAAATAACACACTCTGAAACAACACTGGTACACTTGCCTCAGGTGCACTAAGCTGTGTGTGTGTGCTCTCTGTGTGTTAAGTGCTGTCAAGGCACTTCCAACTCATGGCAACCCTATGAATTAACGACCTCCAAAATGTCCTATTGTTAACAGCCACATCCCCAAAATTCTCCAGCATGACTTCCTTGTACAGGGAATTTGTTAAAGCACACAGCTGAGGGGCACCCAAAAAAATACGTAAAAAATGCACCTGCTATCATCACGAACAGCTATGGCTGGTTTTAAAGGAAGTGGGTGTGCCACAACATCTGATCGTTTTGATGCACAACCTTTACTCTGGACAAGAGGCCATGGCTAGGACAGAATATAGAGAAACAGAATGGTTCCAATTGGCAAAGGTGTTAGACAAGGATGTATTTTATTTCCCTATCTCTTCAATCTGTAGATGTGGGGAAGAGGCCAGAAAAGTCCATATGGTAAAGGACAAAATAGTTTTCTGTGGGATGTTCATGGTCCAGGATTCTTTCACGGCCTCTGGTTGGTCTTCTCTGCGCATGCCATCCTAGGCAGGGGGTGACCATTTTCTTGGCTCCCCAGGGGAAGCCTCAGATCTACCAGCGCCAGAACCAAGGGCAAGGGGCCTGATCCTCTGAGCCTTGCAACAGAGAAGGAAGCCTCATTGCCATCCTCCACACACCTCCCCAGTGGAGCCCCTTCCCATGTACCTCAGCTGGCTTCATGGTGTCTCTTTTCCCTTCAGAACATGGAGGAGATGGCAGAAAAGGCATCAAGGGTGTCTTTTCACTGTTGCCTGAGAGGGAGAGAAAGAGAAAGGGTGGGAAACCTTTTTCAGTGCACACATTTTCTGTGCCAGTCCCTTCAGGGAACAACTTTTCTGATTAGCTTCAGTAGATCTAGGCAGGCTCAGAAGAGTTTGGCCTAATATCTCTTCCAGCCATTCTATATGGGGGCTCTCCCACCTCCCTTCTTCACCTATCCCCCTCCCTTCTGGGAAATGCCTCCTCTCCCCCTCTGCAAATCCATTCTGGGGCAGTGAGTCCCTGACCCTGCCTGAAGCCACATCACTCCCTCCTCCCTTCAGAGGGAAGCCAAGATCTACTCGCCTGCCCCACACAACTAGGAGAATGCGTTGGGAATGGGGTGGCAGAGCCCTGAGCTAAAGGAATGGACTGCCTGGCTTGAGGTGTCTGGTGGGAGTTGCCAGCTAGGAATGAAAATCTCCCTGAACAGAGAAAACCAGTTCTGCAGGAAAATATTTTTGCACCCTCTGCCTGTGCTGGCCATGATGCTTGTCTGTAGCAGGGAGATTTTAAAAGAAGGAAAAATGTGTCCCTCCACCCACAGTCTATGCATGGAAAAAGCAGGAGAAAAGTTCCGAAATTTATACAGGTTATTGATTTAGAATAGAAATTTTTAAAGGAAGAACTGGGGCGGGGGGCAATCTAAAGTGTAGGATTATGTGCTTCGGGAATGTCAATTTCACAGCAAAGTGGGTCTGGCAAAGATAGCAGAAAAGACAGGGGAAAGTCCAGGAGGTGACTAAATGCTCCGTGAATGTTGTGGGGAAGCAAGGGAAAAACCCACTTCCACAAAGCATCAAATCTGGACCAAATCGCCTGTGTGGAAAGGACTAACGCTCCTGCTTCCATTTCCAACACAGTGTTGATACTGAAGAGGAAGTTTTCGTCAAAATACCCCCCTTTCCACTGTTAACAGATTTTAAGTCTTGGTTTTTGGAGACTGTAAAAGCTGTTGAACAGAGATGGTCAACCTCCCACTAAGGCATGGAGATCTCCTGGAATTAGAACTATTCTCCAGGTTTCGAAGATGGGTTCCCTTTGAGGGAGGGGAAGGCATCTTTGGAGAGTGAACTCTGTGGCATTATACCCTGCTAAGCTCCACTGGAGGATCTGCAATGGAGAACCCCCTGCTCCAAATCCCCTCCTGAACATTTGCTGGGGTACTTAATCTGAGTCCTGACTGGTTGCTCCAGACAACAAGTAATTCGGCAGTTAACTGGAATAGACAAATCCTGGCTAGGGTTTAAAATATGCTGAGAAAGTCCAGATTTCCTCTGCGAGATGCAGGATTTTATACGGCATATTGTATGTGCCAGACCCTCCAGAATGGCTTACAACACTGCTGTGTGCTGAGGTGGCCCATGTGTTCATGTGAGAGCAGTCTGGAGTTGCTTTGGGCCACATCTCTACAGAAAAGCAACCTCTTTGCCTTGCAGGGCCACCATCCCACGATCAAGGCCTGGCATCTCTAGTCAAAGGGAACTCGGGAGAAACAGGGCTGGCAAACACCCCTCTCTCAGAAAGCCTCTGCCTCCCAGAGTGGACCATTCTTGGAAGACATAATCTGACTTGGTAGAAGTTAGTCCCCAATTTTCACAAAGATCCAAAAACACTATTTCAGCATTCACAACTCATCCAGCCTCTTCTGAGGAGAAGCAACTGGGATAATAAACTAGGCCAAAGAAATCCACCCACCCTTGGAAGAAAGGATAGACAACATGCAGTCCCACGACAGGTCTGAACAACTACCTGCCAGGCTCCCTTCTTCTTCAGAGATCAGGAGAAAAGGTTCTTCCTCCTCTTCCAGCCAGGATATGAGGTCAGGTTTAGCTATCTCAGGTCCTTTTTATCATAAAAAATACAAAATTAGAACTCTTCTGTGAGCACATATATTCACCAATTCCCAGTGAGGTCGACTGTCCCTCCAAAATATGCGACAACTAATAAGGGTGCTGACTGGCCAGATAACTATCACCCATCTGGCCCTGGCAGTTCCATGCCTACTGTATGGCCAGCTGATCTTGAAATGCCAGCTGAGAATGAAGTAAAGCGGCAGAGGAGCCAGCAGAGTTCACTCCACAACCACCTCTCAGCCCAGGTAAGGCTAGGCCCAGATGGGTGGGAAGCCCATACATACTGCCCCTCCATCTCCAGACCAGGCATCCCTTGGCACTTCTTCTGATGCCTCTTAGGTGGTTCAGACACAGGACTGCCAGGCAGGGGCTCCCTATCAGCAAGGAGAGCCCAGAACCCCTCCTACATCAGAGGAAGGGTCATGGAGTGTGGCAGAGGTCAGCCATTAGGCCCAGGGCAGGACTGCCTGAACACGTCCTTCCTCTTAAGGGACTTCCTCTGAGCAAGAAGAAGACAGCCCAGGAGAAAAGGCTCCTCACCCAGAGAGGCCATATTCCCAAAATTCTCCAGCATGACTTCCTTGTACAGAGCTCTTTGGGCTGGGTGCAGCAGGGTCCACTCCCTCTTAGTGAAAAACACAGCCACCTCTTCAAAGGACACCCCACCCTGGAAGAAGAAGAAGGAAGCATTCTTTACATCAATGGAAAACTGGTCCATGGGAAGAAAAGCCAAGAAGCCGGAGACAGGAAATTAATACTGGAAGAGCAGCAAAGTAGGGGTACCAATTTCTGCTTGGGAAATATCTGGAGATTTTGGGGGTGGATCCATGGGAGGGTGGGGTTTGGGAGGGGAGGGAGCTCAGGAGGGTATAATGCCATAGAGTCCACCTTCCAAAGCAGCCATTTTCTCCAGGGAAACTGATATTGGTTGTCTGGAGATCAACCATAATAGTGGGAGTTCTCCAGCTACCACCTGGAGGATGGCAACCCTAGCACAAAGAGAAGGGGGGAAGAGTCCTGGGGGGACATTTGGCCCCCCACTCCCAGCCCTCCTTACAGGCATCCTGGAGCTAGTGGGTCTACCTTCATGGACAGGGAGGCTAGCAACCTTGCGAGGAAGAGGCCAGAGATGTCAATATTCATGGGCCAGTACTGTTCCATAGGCTCTGGCTGGGCTTCTTTACACACGACATCCTAGTCGGGGCGGGGGGAATTTCCTGCCTCCCCAGTGGGCAGACTTGACATCGTGCAGTGCCAGAACACAGGGCCATGAGCCTGACCCTCTGAGTCTTGCAACCCGAGAAGGAGGCATCCCTGCCTTCCACTGCACATCTCCCCAGTGATCCCCCAGCCCCACTTACCTGAGCTTGCTGCATTGTGCTTCTTTTCCTTTTATCACACACAGGAGAAGAAGGAGGAGGCATCAAGGGTGTCTTTTCTCTGCTGCCTGGGAGGAAGAGAAAGAATGAGGGTGGAAAACCAGGAGTCAGCAGCCGAAGGGAGAAAAATACAGAGAAACAGAATTGTTTCCAATTGGCAAAGTTATCAGACAAGGATGCATTTTGCCTCTCTGTCTCTTCAGTCCATATGTAGAACATATCATAAGGACACCTGGATTAGATTTAGATAAAGGGGCAGTGAAAATTGGTAGAAGGAACATCAACAATTTGAGATATACAGAAAATAGTGATGACTTGAAACAACTACTGCTTTTCTCCCCCCACCCACCCACCTTTTTTTTAATTTACTTTTTAGGCATCAAACTGATATTTCCGTGACTTCTCCCCCCTTTAATTTCTTTTAATCTTTCATTTTTAGAATTGTTTCATATATACCTATATAATTAGATGGATGGGAGAAGGTGGTGCTGTCCCCCCCCCTTTTTTTTTGTTTAGAGATGGGGATAGATTTTTGCATAGTTGGTAGTTAGTTTCTAGAGATATTTTCAATTTTTTTTTGCTTGTCTAAGTACCTTTCTCTTTGGATGTATTGTTAACCATTTTTATAGTAAATACTTTATAGATATTAGGGTTCTCTAGATGATACTTTGTAACTGAGACCAGGGAATTGGGCATTGTGGCTCTGATGTACTATTTTCAAGTGCTATGTTCAACGGGATATCATAGAATGTTAAGGGCCTGAGGAATTCCAATAAGTGTAAAGGTTATTTCCAAACTGAAAGATCTTAAAGCTGTATGTGGCTTTTATTCAAGCAACTCATATAGTGACAAAGGATGAGAATTACTTGTGTAAGGATTGGGTTGGTGAGGTATATGTCACCGATCCATCTAGTTGCTCTAAAGGTGTCGCTATATTGATATGCAAGTGTGTTTTTCAGGTTCAGCTGGTGATTACAGATCCAAATGGTCACTTTGTTACCAGGCTCAGTTTAAGGCATTAGCTATCACACACAAAGCCCTTCATGGCTTTGGCCCCTCTTATCTGGGGAACTGCCTCTCCTCCCCTTATGCTCTGCCACAACAGCTTTGTTTTTCCGCTGGTATATCACACCAATGGATAATCAGAAGATGAACCAGGAGCACTGCTAGACACTGTTGTAAAGTGGACAATGCTGGAAATGTAAGGAGACAGACAGGCCTTTTTACCATACATGGTGGTCATGTAAGAAGACAAAAAGGTTTTGAATAGAAGTTCATTCTGAAATTCAAAAAATTCTAAAAGTGAATTTTGTATTAGATCCTAAAACCTTGCTGTTGGGAATTTTACTATCTGCCATTATGAAGTCTTCAGAAGAGTTGGCCAGATATATGACCACAGCTGCAGGGGTTGTTATTGCATCAAAGTATAAGTCAGAAGAATGCCCAGACTTGGAAGACTGGAAAGACAAACAAGCAGAATATGCTAAATTGACAAATCAAGTAAATAAAAAATCCAGTGAACAATTTTTTAAAAACTGGAAACTGTATTATTCATATGCTCCATGACGTTTGTGTAAATAGTAAGGAAACTGTTTACCTATAAGATTGTTGTAGAATTAGCATTATAGAAGTTATTATATAAAAAATACTGTATGCACTATATTGGAGATAGCATTTACTTTTGGTCAGGATTATCAGAGATGAAAATGCTTAGATATAAGAATATATTATAAAAGGTAAAGGTCCCCTGTGCAAGCACTGGGTCATTCCTGACCCATGGGGTGACGTCACATCCCGACGTTTTCTAGGCAGACTTTGTTTGCGGGGTGGTTTGCCAGTGCCTTTCCCAGCCATCTTCCCTTTACCCCCAGCAAGCTGGGTACTCATTTGACCGACCTCGGAAGGAGGGAAGGCTGAGTCAACCTTGAGCCGGCTACCTGAAACCAACTTCCGTCGGGATCGAACTCAGGTCTTGAACAGAGCTTTTGACTGCAGTACTGCAGCTTAACACTCTGCACCACGGGGCTCCTAAGAATATATTAGTAATGCTTTTTATAACCCTTTTTGAAAATATGTAACTTGGTAGTAATTATAGATTGATATGTAGGTCACTGTAATACAACAAAAGTAAAGCATATATATTATTGTCGAAGGCTTTCACGGTCAGAGTTCATTGGTTCTCGTAGGTTATCCGGGCTGTGTAACCGTGGTCTTGGTATTTTCTTTCCTGAAGTTTCGCCAGCAGCTGTGGCAGGCATCTTCAAGATCTTGAAGATGCCTGCCACAGCTGCTGGCGAAACGTCAGGAAAGAAAATACCAAGACCACGGTTACACAGCCCGGATAACCTATGAGAACCATATATATTATTACTTGATTATAATGAAAGGCAGTTTGTAATAGCAGTATATTAGACCCTTATATTATAAAACAGAATGTACAATGAAATTATATGTTGTACATTCACCCAATCAAAGAAGGTATACTGCATGTTGCGCTGTGTATGTTTCGGTGTTATGTATCGTATGTCCTGCTTGTTATTTTATTTATTTGAAACAAGGCATGTTACGCCACAATAACTAGGGTTGCCAGCTCCTGGTTGGGAATTATTATAAATTATTAGGTACTGTGGCCTATTCTCCGTGATGCTGTGGGAAAACGGGGGGCGGGGGGGGTGGACATACAATACATTTCTGCGCCTCTGGTTCTGTTTTGTGCGACTCACCCGGGGGTCAAGAAGAGCCACAGTCATTGTCTCCCACCCAACGCCCCTCTTCTTCCCAGCCCCCTTCGACCTTCCTGCAGCACCCCCGGCTCTGCCCCATCCCTGCCTCCCTCTGCCTCTCCTTCATCGACGTGCCTCTGCAGCCCGGAGCCCCGTCCAGCCTCCAAAGGGGCCACCAGGCTCCTCCTGGGGCAGGATGGGGCAGGGAGAGGGGGGGGAGCTCTTTTCCACCCCCCTGCTCCGCCTCCCCTCCTTTCTCTCTGCTTCGGGTCTTGCATTGCAGCCCCCGGCCCCTATTTCCCCTTCCTCCGCCCCATATTCCCCTTTTGCTCACCAGGTTCCCTCCCAGCCTTTCAAGCGGAAGCCCGGGAGAGTCAGAGGCGTCTTCCGCCAGGACCGGAAAAGGCCCTCCCAATTTGCCTCTCTAGGACTGCGGCTGGCTCTCTCTTTTTAACCCTCAGAGAGCCTTTCAGCCGTTCAAGGGATCTCAGCGCACAAAATGCAAGCCGAGCATCTGAGGAAAGGGGGGGCAACTAATAAACAAATACGATATCCCGCAGCCAAGGGTCAGGCTACCTTGTGCCTATTTCAACAGGATGGCGTAAAGTGTGAAATATAAAAATCTATCTGATGATAACGGGGAGGGGAGGGGAGGGGAGGGGGTGCCTCACTGTAAATAAGACTTTAAGCCTTGATTTTGGAAGCCTGTGACCTGCCTTGCTGATCGTATTTGCAAAAAGACAGGACTCGGCTCTCTTTTTCTTTTCTGCATTTTGAACGTTGGCTTTGCTTTTCCATGCAAATGCTTCTGATACTAAAGAAAAACATTGCGTTAAAAAGATGCAATACTTAAGAGCAAATGAAAAAGCAAGTGTTGAAAAACCACACGTTGTCTGATTGAATGCCTTTGGCTTAGGAATTGCAGTACAGCAGTGGTTCCCAACCTTTTTTTTGACCAGGGACCACTAGGACTTTTTTGTTCGCTGCAGGGACCCCAAGGTTCAAAATAAAGATTCAGAGAATTTGAAAATAAACTTTAATCATAACTGTTAGTTAAACATTAAACTTAGAATAACATTTGAATATATATTTTTATAATAGAGAACTTTTAATTGACAATATTAATTTATTATGGATTTATAACTTTGTTTCCCGGACCTTAATTTAGTTCTCGCGGACCCCTGGGGGTCCACGGACCCCTGGTTGGGAACCAGTGCGGTACAGAGTGGCTAAATTGGAGTCCACTAGTGCCTTAGAGGTCAAGAAAAAATGGGGGGGGGTTAGAGCTTTGGATAATTTTTGGGGGTGGGGTGGGGGTTGAGCTTTGGAAAGTCAAAGCTCTCTTCTTTAAATACCAGTACAGAGTTGGTCCTTTCTGGAACACCTCTTTTACATCCCTTACAGCTTCTGGGATTTTAGGAGGTTTTGTTAAGCGTAGATTTAGAACCTTGATGAGGACTAGAAACTTAAAAGAAAACCTTTAAATACTTGCTCTTGATAATACATTGAGATATTCGGGTGACATCCTACATGGCTACAGATGTCCCAAGAAAAAAAAGACAGAGGTAGCAGAGCAAAATCTGGGGGGCAGAGGTGATGGACCCTGGTCTGATCTATCATGGCTTTTCTTATGTTCTTATGACATGGCTAAATTTGATCCTTATCTCTTGCAGCACAATGAAATATGAGAGTTCAGCTGTCACATCTTTTGCCAGAAGAACAGAGATATTCTTTGTGTTTAATGATTTTATTTAAAATAAAGCAGAATTATTTTTCTTAGGCAAGATCTTGAAAACAGGTATAAGTAAATCCGGTGTAAGTAAAACAGGTGTAAGTAAAGTAAGTACAGGGGAAAAGGCACACAATAAAAATCAGGGTGTCTAACATTTCTCAAACATAACTAAATACATAAGCATTACTATTCTCTAAGATTAAGGGAAAACACAAACAAGGTTTTAAACTGACCGGCAGAATGCTGTGTAAAATGGGAAACCCTGCCCACGAGATGTTCACTCAATAGAAGGTCTTCTCTGAGTATAAACCACCAGTAGAAAGCCATCAGGATCGAACTCAGGTTGTGAGCAGAGCTTTGACTGCAGTACTGCAGCTTATCACTCTGTGGCACAGGGCTCCTTACAGAGGTTATGGAACAACATAACAATATCATTCAAATCATGAATACACAATATCATCTCTAGGGAAATAGGGCCCTAACCCCTTCAGGCCCTGAAACATGAGTATGGAGGTCTAGGAAACAGGAGCTTGTTAAGTTTTTGTTACCATTACCACTGTTTGATAAGACCATTACAATAGAAGTCCACTACCATATATCAGACAAGTTACAGTTTGTTTAAGTGATAAGTCCAGTTAGATTTAGTTACATTTTAAACACTGTTCAAGCAGTAAGTGGTTGTATTGGTGGGACATCTAATATCCCTTTATAAACACTACTTTGCTACTGTAGACATTTAGCTTCATGTTATATGACAAATGAAATCTTTTCAATCAGTTAAACCAATCCCAATGATCCAGCACTTCTCATCTAGCACCACTGCATAATCAATTTGCCTCTGCTTTTGTGCTAGCTAAAGGTACAAAGGTAAACTTAAGACTTCTTACTGATTTGCTTACTAAAGATTGTCACCTGAGGGTTTTGTGAAGTATGGCCCACTTCATCAGATGTGTCTTATATTGGTACATATATATGTGTGTGCATAAATTACAAAATTATAGACACATATTTGGCTCACGGGGGGCCTTGGTGACTCTTAGTAGCCCTGCCTGACTCCTGCCATTGTGGCAAAAGAAAAGAAGCATCTCCATAGGCAGACACAGATGTAAGCAGGTGGAGACAGATCTTTGCAAAGGGGCTGGATTTCCCCCAAGAAATCTTCGTTTTTCAAATCCAGTCATTATGAATAATTATTTAATTTGTACCCGCTCTAGGGATCAGCTCTTGGGAAAGTAAAAGCCCCATTATCTGAACTCACCTGTGGAATTCCCCATTGGAAATGTTCAGGACAAACGCTTGGAAAGAGACTTGCAAAGCAATGAAAAGTTATTTGCCAGGCATTAGATATTTGGCCAAATATTAGAGCCCAGGCATCAACAGACAACTTCTTGGAGTTATTGATTTTATTTAAACTAAAAGTCTTACATATACAGAAAAAAGCCTGTGATATAAATCAGGTCTTGTAATATTTCTCAAATTTAACTAAATATACAAGCATTACAGTTCTCTAAGATTAACACAAATCAGGTTTTCCGCTGACTGGCAGAATGCTATGAAAAATGGAAAGCCCGGCACACAAGATATATTCACCTAATGTAAGACCTTCTGTGACTGAAGGCCACGAGCCGGTTTAGACTGTTACATGCCAAAATTTTTTATAGAGGTGATAGCAAGAGAAAGAAGTCATTCTAACTTAACATGTGATTGTCCTGTAAATAAAATATGTCCCTAAAGAGATTATACAGATGATTAACTTGGTTATAAGGCTAAAAACAGCACTTGTTCACAATTAAAGAGTAATCATATTCTAACAGTGAAGTCAGCAAATCTTTGGATACTTACATCTGGTGACTGGAACTGTGAACGGGCAAGACAGATCTTTCTACAAACCTGAACAATTTGCAGAAAAATCTTAAATCTTAAAAAAAAATACATTGGGGACATTAAAATGCCGAAAATGATCAAACGTGTGCCTGTAACTTTAAGCAATAGATTCCTTCAGTGGCTGTTGCTAGGCAACCACTGATTCCAGGCTTGGCTCTGTCAGTAAAAGGCAAGGCCCTTTCCAGGCCTATTTTGGCCTTTGAGGGAGGACTCACTGGGGCCAGCCCTGGCTAGGATTGCCAGCTCCAGGTTTGGGGAATTCCTGGAGATTTTGTGCTGAAGTCTGAGGAGGGCAGAGTTTGGGGAAGGAAGCAGCCTCATCAGGGTATATTGCCAGAGAGTCCACCCTTCAAAGCAGCCACTTTCTCCAGGGGGACAGATCTCTGTTGTCTGGAGTTCAGTTGCAATTCCAGGGGATCTCCAGCTTCCACCTGGAGGCTGGCAAGCCTAGGCCTGGCAGCAAACTCTGGATGACTTGATACCCCCCAACCTGCATGACTCAATTAGGTCTGGCTGCTTGCTGCTGTTCAACAGCAGCCACTCGTATGAAAACCAGTGTGGTGCAGCAGTTAAGACTTTCAGAGTGTAGTGCCTCATTAATTTAGTTTATGGGGAAAACATATCTTACACACATATATATATTCTTATGTACAGATCTAGAATCACTATGCATGATGGGTAAAGTAGCAATCTTTGGTCAAAGAGATTCACTATTGTTAAGCCTGGGGGCAGGTTGACCCAGCAAGCAGTTGACCACACTGCAGGCATTGATATGGTTTCTCACTTGGTACAGGCAGGTTCCCTAATTAAGCCTGGAGCTTTGATTTAAGACAAGAAGTGTCATCCTGGAATGTAAACTTGTGTTTCCTCATTAACCATTAGGGAACGCCATGAAGAGCATTTTCTATTGGATATGCAAATAGTTGCTTATACGTCTATAAGGGTTTATTGGGCAGTTGAGTCTTACGTGTGTATTACGCCTCTGTAACCACCCATTATCAAAGTCTATATCCATGCTTCCAACCCATTGATGTGTGTGGAAATTGCTCTGCGCTTTAGGCAATTTTCACCAGGCTTTTTGTGTATTGGCCAATAAAAACAAACTGCTTTGAATCTTCAACTTCCGACTATTTTATTGTGAATGAACTGAGTCTCAGAAAATAAAAAGATATAAATTAATTCATAGTAAAAATTGTCTTAACAGTAAATGGAGCAAAAGAAACTAGAGGAAAACGAGAGAAGTAAAAAAAGGATAGGCTATAAATTTAAAAATATTTAAACCGAAAAACTGATCAGCTGGCAATTTAACACATAAGGAAGGAGCCCTAATAGTTATAAATGTTTTATAAGTATTTGTATGCTCAAGGAGTGTTACAAGTAGGAAAATAGTAAAAAGGGAGATATCCCTTTTTTGGTGAAATGGGACAGATATCTGGAAACACAGCAGCTCCCAAAGAAAAGCTTAAACTGTGACCGATTATACTTTGTGCAGTGGCAAACAAATGGAGATACAGGGACTGTTTCAAAAATGGTTTGTTTTTTTTAAAGTGACTACAGTGGTAAAAGTTAAAAGGGTTCAAGGGGATATATACTGGTGAGTGGGGGGATGCTGACGAAAATGTAGTAAAAGGGCCCAAACAGGCAGACAAAAGAAGTATTTCACGTCAAGAGGGAAGGAGGGCACAATCTGCTATTTGTCACTAATAAAGAGACGTTTGTCAGATTACATTCAATTTGTTGAAAATTAAGTATTTGATGTCTCACTATTGGGAAAGAAGTTTTTGCAGAGTTTTATCTTCCTACACAATGGATGCATCTGAAGCTTACACTGAAGAAAAGAATTTGCCATGAAAACCCAAAAGCAGGATTCATTTTCTTTGAGTTCACATACATTGTTACTGTTCCAACACAACTTGGTTTATCTTCACAGTGGTTTTCTTGCACTGCTAGCTTGCTTATGAATTAGCCAACCGATGTTTTCCTCTATGGTAACTTGGATCAGCCCTGAAAAATACACACTACAAGAGAGTGGGGCCTGCAATCTCCCCCTGTTGAATGAGGCTAGCTCAGCCAATGCTACATAGAAGATTCGCAAGTGGGCTACGTAGATTGTGCCCATGGGCCAGTTACAGAGCACAAGGGTTTTTTTTTTGCATCGCAAGGGCAATCACTGTGAGGAAGCTGAGATAGATATGCACTTGTGAGGGGGGCAGTTCTATGGGTCTGACACTCCCCATGGCACTGCTGGCATCTGATAAGCAACGCAGGTTGGTGGAGCAGGACAGCAGGGTGTAGTGGAGAGCATTTGGTGTGGAAGGACACTGCTGGCAGTGATGGGCACTTTCCGTGGGGCGTGCAACAATAGAAAAGGAGTGTGTCAGCTCAAATGATAGTTGTCTGCCATGGCCCATCAGCTGGGCCATCCTGTCCCCCCTTCTGGGGTTGGCAGTGGGCAAACACTGGCTATCCCTGGCCTCTCCCCATGTGGGAATCAAACCAGGGACCTCTGGTGTGCTATCCCAGTGCCTTTCCATTGGGCCACAGCTGCCTTTGCAAGGTCCCTGCCTAGCCTCATATGGCTGGGACTGCCTAAGGCCTGAGGGTATTCCTCCTTAACATCCAAAGATGCCATAGTCCCACTGTACACTGCACTGGTCAGGCCACACCTCAAGTAGTGTGTAGTTCTGGAGGCCTCACTTTAAAAAGGATGAGGACAGAATGGAGCAGGTGCAGAGGAGAGCGACGAGGATGATTGAGGACCTGAAGACAAAACCTCTGGGGCCCAAAGGAGTGTCACAGACATCACAGGTGTCGATTCTGGTTTCCCATTCAAAGTGTTTCATCCCTGTCCTCTAGAACTAAAGGGGGGGGTGACAAGGGGCTGTAGTAGGGGGGATTAGTTATACCTCTTTCTCTCACTCTGACCAATCTGGGCCTTAGAGTGGCGAATGCTAGCCATCTTCTACAGAATGTCCATGAGGAGTGTACCATTGAGGCAGGTGGTGTAGCTAGGCTGTAGCTTAAAGGTTCTCAAAATCTGGATGTTAATCTCTGAAGCCATTTATTTAATTATACGGAATTATAGAATATATGACGGCTTCCATTATGAATGAAGCTTTTCCCACACTCCAGGAATTTATAACGTTTCACCACTGTGTGAATTCTTTGATGGGAAGTAAACCTTTTCTACACTCCAGGGATTCATGTGGATTCTTTCATGGACAAAAAGATTTGCACCTTGTATGAAGCTTTTCCCACTCCAGGCATTTATAAGAATTCTCCCATGTGAATTTTTTGATGGGAAGCAAAGTTACTACTTTGCCTGAAGCTTTTTCCACACTCCAAGGATTTATATGGTTTCTCGCCTGTGTGAATTCTTTGAAGGGTGGTAAGACTTTGATTCCAACTGAAGCTTTTCCCACACTTCAGGCATTTATATGGTTTCTTGCCTGTGTGAATTCTTTGATGGGAAGTAAGTTGTGCACTCTTATGAAAACTGCTGCCACACTCCAGACATTTATATGGTTTCTTTTCTGTATGAACTCTTTCGTGGGAAGTAAGATTTCCATGTGCAGTAAAGCTTTTTCCACACACCAGGCATTTATATGATTTCTCGCCTGTGTGAACCCTTTGATGGATAGTATGGTTTCCACTCTGTCTGAAGCTTTTTCCACACTCCAGGCATTTGTATGGTGTCCTGTGTGAATTCTTTGATGGGAAGCAAGGCTTCCACTAGACTGAATCTTCCACCACACTGCAGGCATTGATATGGTTTCTCACCTGTGTGAATTCTTTGGTGGGAAGTAAGACTGTCATTCATACTGAAGGTTTTTCCACACTCCATACATTTATATGGTTTCTTTCCTGTGTGAGTTTTTTGATGGGAAGCAAGTGTTGTACTCTGACTGAAGTTTTTCTCACTCTAGGCATTTATATGATTTCTCTCCGGTGTGGATTCTTTGATGGGCAGTAAGTTGTCCACTCTGCCTGAAACTTTTCCCACACTCCAGGCATTGATATGGTTTCTCCCCTGTGTGAATTTTTTTATGGAAAGAAAGGCTTTCCCTATCACTGAAGCTTTTTCCACACTTCATGCAGTTACATGGTTTCTCCCGTGTGAATTTTTTGATGGACAGTAAGGTTTCCACTCTGACTGGAGCTTTTTCCACACTCCAGGCATTTATATGGTTTCTCCCCTGTATGAATTCTTCGATGGGAAGTGACAAGGGAATTTTTCTTCCCTCTCCCTTTTGGTTCGTTTGTATTTGGACTTCCCGGCCTGCTACTCACCAAGGCTATGACTAGGGAATGTGATATTTAAACATAGATCATGCATTAAAAAGCTTTTACATAAAACACAAACGTTTATGATAGTGAACCAGACAGATTTATTAAGCTTTCATGAAAATATAAAGCAAGGAAAGAAACAGTATTTAACTTAAATATTCAAGGCAGAATTTAACAAACCCACATATACACAGACAAACAGTCCCTGACAACTGTCTGCCTGTGAAGCCTGTGTTTGCCTAAACAATTTCCCTTAATCTAGCAGAGATTTTTGTTGCTGGTTTAAAGGCTCTTTATGTCCCGGAAAGAAATTGCAAGCACCTATCTCCTAGTAATGTAAGCTTCTTCAAGATCACAGACCCTAATCTGAAGATGGTGTCAGACTAGCAGCAGCTGAACGCTTAAAATCATAGTCAGGCCTTAATGTGCTTTTTAAAAAAACTAAGTTTAAGGCCTATAAATGGTTCTTTCTTAACACAAACAAAATGTCCTTAATCTAAAGAATTCTCACCACAGGAAGTAAGGCTTTTCCTGTCACTAAATCTTTTTTCGTACTCCAGGCATTTATATGGTTTCTTCCCTTTATGAATGTTTTGGTGGGAAGCAAGATTTCCAGCCTTACTGAAGGTTATTCCACACTCCAGGCACTTATATGGTTTCTCCCCTTTATGAATTCTTTGATGGGAAGCCAAGTTTCCAGTCTGACTGAAGGTTTTCCCACAGTCCATACATTTATATAGCTTCTCCCCTGTATGAATTCTTTGATGGCATGTAAGTGTATATTTGTCCCTAAAGCTCTTCCCACACTCCATGCATTTATATGGCTTCTCCCCTGTATGAATTCTTTGATGGCATGTAAGTACCGTATATACTCGAGTATAAGCCTACCCGAATATAAGCCGAGGCACCTAATTTTACCACAAAAAAACTGGGAAAACTTATTGACTCGAGTATAAGCCATGGGTGGGAAATGCAGCAGCTACTGGTAAATTTCAAAATAAAAATAGATACCAATAAAATTAAATTAATTGAGGCATCAGTAGGTTAAAAGGATTTGAATCAACAATAACTTTAAAAGTACAAAAACAGCTCAATCAGCAACCAAGCTAAAACACAAGAGTTAAAATCCTTCAAAACTGGATTCCTCCTCATCATCTGTATGTCCAAACAGAGCTTCAGCTGTAGCTGGTGTGAGGTTATCAGCATAGACATTGTCATCATCACTGAGTTCGCAGTCATCACCATCACTGCTGTCGTTCTCATACAAAGCGCTGTCTTCACTGCCATCCATAGCATTACTAATGCCACATTTCTTGAAGGCGCGTTGCACCATGTCCTCTGGAATCTCTTCCCATGCATCGCGAACCCACTTTGCTATCAATTCTATGCCGGGCTTCATCAGATTTCCAACTTTTGTCAGTCGAGCTTGACCAGATGACATCCATTCACGCCACATCTTTCGCACACGGTCTTTAAAAGGTTTATTTAAACACACATCTAGGGGCTGCAATACAGATGTAAGCCCATCTGGAATAACGGCCAAAGTAACTTGAGAAAACTTTGCCAATTTTTTAATGTTATCAGATGTGTGGCCTCTGAACATATCCCAAACTAGCAATTATGGTTTTTTCTTTAAGGCTGCTCCTGCTCGTCCGTTCCAAATTTCTTCCAGCCATTTTTTTGTTCCGTCTTTATCCATCCAGCCTTTAATATGTGCGCGCACTGTAATTCGTGATGGGAATTTGACCTTTTTAGGCAAGGTCTTTCTTTTAAAAATAATGACAGGCCGCAGCTTAGTTCCATTAGCCAAACATGACGGAACGACTGTGAAATGGTTTTTTTTTTCATTTCCTGTGGTTCTGAGTAAACTAGTTTTGTCTCCCAAACTTGCCACAGTTCTGTTGCTTGGAAGATCAAAGGTCATAGGTGTTTCATCCATATTCCCAATATCTCCCAGGTCATAGCTATGGATCCTTCTTTGTTTTATGATGAATGAATGGAATGACATCACTTTTTCATCAAGGTCTTTTGGCAACTTCTGTGAAATCTTTGTTCTTTGCCACAAACATAGGGCATTACTGCAAACATAGGGCAAACCTATTCATGAAGCGGGTACACCATCCTGCTGACGCAACAAAATTTTCAATGCCTGGTGCTTTTAATTTGTCATCTTTAGCCATTTGAAGGGCACGTAAGCGAATTCCCATGCGTGTTACACAGTAACCATTTTGACGACACTCCATAACCCATTTATGCAATTCAGTTTCTAGAGCCCCATATGAAGTCGTTGAACCACGTCGAGCTTTTTTTGCCTTTGGAATCTTTTCCAAGTCAGCTCTCATTTTCCGCCACTCCCTCACTTGTTTTTCATCAACACAAAATTCCCTACTTGCAATACTGTTATTGCTTTCTTCTGCTCTTGACACAACCTTAAGTTTGAAACCAGTTTCGTATGACCTGCGTTTTTGTTTTGGTATATATCTTTCCCTAAAGCTTTTCCCACACTCCTGGCATTTATATGGGTTCTCTCCAGTGGGAATAGTTTGATGAGAAGTAAGGTATCCACTCCCACTGAAGCTTTCCCTGCAGACTAGACATGTGTATGGTTTCTCCCCTGTGTGAATCCTTTGATGGGAAGTTAGTATATTTTTCCTCCTGAAGTTTTCTCCACACTCCAGGCATTTATATTTTTCCCTTCCCTCAGGGATATTAAGAATTTCCCCACTTGCAGTGCTCTTATTCCTATCCTGTCTTTTGTACATTTTTCGCAGTGTAGAGTCACCCTCCTGTAGAAGACCAGAAGTATTTCTCCCTTTATATGAATGCTTTTCATTCTTGTTCTTCAGTGCATTGCAGTATTTAAGATTGTCTTTCACAACTGAATAAGTATCCTCTTTCTGCATCCTGAGATGCTTAGTTGGTTCATCTGCTGACTCCCACATACCTCCTGCTGAAAGAAAGAAAACCTTTTGTGATGATGACTACTCAGATAAATAAGGGAACTGTAGTTCCTTGAACCGATAATTTGGAAACAATAATTTGCCTTTGTCTTTAAATGTTACTCAGACAGGGTGGATAAAAATCAATTTTTTTTAGTTAAAAAATTAATCCATTAACAAAGTCATGCTCTTCCAGACGCTTCTGTAAGATTATTTTGGGCATTTTTTCTATCTGAAAGATATTATTGCAGATGCTTTTGCAGTTCTCAAAACTGTGAATTTGTGTCTGCAGAGATAACATGCCTCTTCTTCACAGCAAAATGTTATAAAGTAAACAGAGAATTGAGAACAATACCTTAATCCCATTGTTCCTTTGCAAATCGATATACACAGAATCAACCCTTTACCTCTTAAGTGCTATGTTTCAAGAAGTTCAATGAATAGAAGATTGTTTGGAGTGGAACAGATGTGCACAAGGAGCAAAGGGAGAAAAGGGAGGGGCAAGCAGTAAGAATGAAAGTGAACCCTTCTGAGAAGAATACTTCACTAGTTTTGAGATCTTTGTGTGTATAACCTGAGGTCTATCATATTATTCTCTCCCTGGAGGAGAAATCTATAATGATAGCAGGCTGTAAAAGATACCCAGTTTGGGAATATTTTAATGAAGTTCCTCTACCTACGGGTAAGGCAGGCATGTGTGCAAAATGCAAACACTGCAACAAAGAAATGCAAGGCCTGGTGACCCGAATGAAACAACATCATGAGAAGTGTTGAGAAGAACAGGCAGATCATCAGATTGGTAAACATTTTGATTAAATCATATTTCTTAAAGACTGCCTTGAGGAATTGTCAAGTTTGAGCAAATTATATTTGTTATTATATCTGCATGTTACTGTCATTTTGATACGGTTGTAATGAAGAAATAGTTGAAACAAGCAAATATTCCTTTTTGGGGCAGTACTGAGTGGCAGTGAATACAATGAGGAATGCTAAATAAGCAGAAATTATATAAATAATAAAATAACAGCCTTTACTTTTTTGTTTAGGGGTATCCATCATCAACTATAGGAGAATTACGCAACTTTAAGATTGACAAAGTGGAAATTGAAATTATTGAAGATTTTCTATTCCTTGGTTCCATCATCAACCAAAAGGGAGACTGCAGCCAAGAAATCAGAAGGAGATTGAGACTGGGAAGGGCAGCCATGACGGAGCTAGAAAAGATTCTGAAGTGTAAGGATGTGTCAAGATCAGGTTAATTCATGCCATTGTATTCCCTAGTACTATGTATGGGTGTGAGAGCTGGAAAATGAAGAAAGCTGATAGGAAGAAAGTCAATTCCTTTGAAATGTGGTGTTGGAAGGGTACCCTGGCTACTTACCGTGAGGGTCCTTTCTCCTCTGAGGACAAGGCCATCTTGATTGGGTGATTCTTGCCGCTCACCCGGGGAGGCAGGACTAAACTTGACTTCCTGTCCCATTGGCAGGAATCTGCCCTGTCACTCAGTTTCCAAACTTGCCGAGCTGCTAGGGACAGAATTTCTCAAACCTTGATAACTGATAATTAATTGCTTTAAACATAGAACTGAGAAAGAACTTACAATAGTATGCTCAGTAAGGAAGAAAATACAGAATAGAGAGGAAAGAACAACCCTGGGGACTAACCCATTGTTTCTAACCTCTTGTCCAAACGACCACAGATCCTTTATCAACCTAAAGACCCCTATTAAATGTGGTCTAACTGGGTGGGCAAGATAGCCTGGTCCTCAGAGGAGAAAGGACCCTCATGGTAAGTAGCCAGGGTACCCTTCTCCCTCTGAGGAAAGGCCATCTTGATTGGGACCTCCAAGAGCTGTTGTCCCTTAGGGTGGGAGTTAGACCTCACCCACTACTTGCTGTAATACCCTTCTGCCAAAGGCAGCCTCGGCCGAGGCGAAGGCATCTATTCTATAATGCCGTGTGAAAGTAGAGGCTGACGACCAAGTGGCCGCTCTGCAAATTTCCTCTACCGAGGCCTGTCTAGAGAAGGCCGCCGAGGTGGCCGCACTCCTCACTGAATGTGCTGTAATGCCCATTGGGATGGGAACACCGCTAGCCTTATAAGCCTCAGCTATGCAGGTCCTGATGATGGAACTGATGATGGACTTAGATAATTTCTCCCCTTTTTTGGGTCCAGCTAAGGCAGGGGTGGGGAACCTTTTTCCTGCCAAGGGCCATTTGCACATTTATAACATCATTTGGGGGCCATACCAGGTGTAGATCTCCCGTGGGGGGGGGGGAGAGGCTAGGGTTGCCAGGTCTCCGGCCACCACCTGGAGGTTGGCAACCCCAGGGGAGGCCACGCAGAGAAGGCCTGGAGGGCTCCCCCGGTCCTCCCCCCCCAGGTGGGAGGGCAGCCAGCGGTGGGCCCGAGCAAATGAGGTGCCAGGGAGGCGCAGCCCGCGGTCGATCGGCAAGGGAGTAAGGAAGGAAAACAGAGAAAGAGGAAAAGGGAGAGAGGGAGAAAGAAATGAAAAGGGGGAGAAAGAAAAGGACGGAGGGAGACAGACAAAGAGACAGAAAGAGAGGGAGAGAGAAAAGCTTTCCCCTCCCCCGACACACACATCCGCCGGCCCCACGCGACCTGGCCCCAGGCTCTATGCCCTCCCCACCCCAGAGTCCACAAAAGGCCCCCTGAAGCCCAATCGGCTCCTGCGCTCATGCTCTGCCACCGGGAGCCACGAGCATCTCCCCCCCCCGCTGCTCAACAGCTGACAGGCAGCAAGAGGGGCTTACAGTGTGCCCCGCCATTCCTGCACGCTGCTGCTATAGGGGGCAACCTTGGGGGAAGCGTCCCTCCCCCTCCTCTCGCTGACCAACAGCCGTCAGTCGGCGAGAGGAGGTCCAAAGGGCGCTGCAGCACCCCTGCAAGCCGTGACCCCAGGAACACCCTCAGGGTGGGCCACCCTATGACCCGCCTCCGCGGCGGGGGCCCAGAGCTCCTGAGGGCCACAAAAAATGTCCTCGAGGGCCACATACAGCCCCCGGGCCTGAGGTTCCCCATCCCTGAGCTAAGGAGACAAACATTGCCTCAGTCTTTCTAAGATGAGCCGTTCGACGGATGTAGACGCGTAAAGCTCTTTTTACGTCTAATTTATGCCACTCCTTTTCCTTATCGCATTGAGGTTTTGTGCAAAAGGACGGTAGGTGAATCTCCTGCGGCCTGTGAAAAATAGAGTTCACCTTAGGTAAGAAGGCAGGGTCTGTCAGAGAACCATCGTGTCGGCGTGGAAGACGCAGAGACCCGAGTTGATAGAGAGAGCTCCCAATTCGGACACCCTTCTGGCTGAAGTGACCACAATCAGGAATAGTGTCTTCATCCTGACAAATTTCAGGGGCACCTCTCTTATGGGCTCAAACGGATGCTTGATAAGTGCTGACAGTACTAAGTGGAGACGCCAAGTGGGGAATCTGTGGACCGGAGGAGGCTTGGACTGCATGACCCCCCTTAAGAAGGACTTGATGTGTGGATGGTGCGCTAACAGGTGACCATTAAGGAGAGGCACGACCGTGGCAATAGCTGAAATTTGTTTTCTTAGAGTAGCTACCTAGAGATCCTGAGACACACCGTCCTGCAGGAATGACAGAACATCAGCAGTGGACGGAAGTAGGGGATTGGTCTTCTTTCTCCTGCTCCATCGCATGAAGGCCTTCCAAGTTGCGTTATAAATCCTCTGTGTAGCTGGTCTACGAGAGTGCAAGATGGTGTCCACAACAGCAGGACTGTATCCACAGTTTACAAACCTGAGCAATTCGATAGCCACGCGGTCAGCCTGAACCAGCCAAGATCCGGATGATGGATTGGGCCCTGCTGCAGGAGGTCCGGTTGTAGAGGTATCCGCCAATGGTCGTGCAAGGATAGCTCCCTTAGAGCAGGGTACCAAGGCCTCCAAGGCCAGTCCGGTGCTACGAGGATCACAGTGGCGTGTTACCTGCAAATCTTCCTGAGTACCCTGGGAAGCAGGGGGAGGGGCGGGAACGAGTAAAGAGGACCCTGTGGCCATGGGGCTAAGAGGGCGTCTGTCTGATCTGCTGCTGGATGATGGAACCTGGAATAGAATTGAGTAGCTGTCGGTTTTTGTGGGAGGCAAACAGGTCCACCAGAGGATTGCCGAACCTGGATACTATCTGTTGGAAAGCGTTCTTGTGTAGGGACCACTCTCCTTCCTCCACCTGTTGCCTGCTTAGCCAGTTGGCATGGATGTTTTGAGTTCCCTGGATGTACTTGGCACGTAGGGAGAGAAGATGACTTTCCGCCCATCGAAGGATGGGTAATACCTCTCAATGTAGACTGGATGAACGAGAGCCCCCGTTTGTTGATGTGTGCCTTGGCTGTAGTATTGTCCATCCGGACAAGAACGTGCTTGTGATTTATGAGATGACTGAAGGCCTCCAGGGACCTCCTGATGGCTCTGATTTCCAACTGGTTGATGTGCAACTGTTGCTCCTGTTGACTCCACTGTCCTTGTGCCAGTTGATCTAGAAGAGTAGCCCCCCAACCCTCCAGGCTGGCAACTGTGTAAATCTGGAGGGGATCCTCGTGAATGTAGGGTCGACCCCTGTTTAGATTGGATGGGACAGACCACCATCTGAGGCTCTTGCGAACCTTCAATGGAGCGTGGATCAGACAGTCTACCTTCTATAGTATTTGTCCTTGGAATGGTCGGAGGAGCCACTGTAGTGGGTGGGAATGGAGCCTGGCCCATTTCACGCAGTCCAGGCAAGCGATCATCAGGCCCAGCAGCCTGGCCAGGGACATCAGTTTTGTAGATCTTGAACTCGCCATCTCGGTTGCAAGCTTGACCAGCTTCAAAACTTTTTCCGGGGGTAGACTCACCAAGTTGTTGGTTGTGTCTAGGATCACTTCCAGGTGTAGTAGTCGTTGCCGAGGAGTGCTGCTGCTCTTCTGCCAGTTTATGAGATAACAGTGTTGTTCCATGCACTGGATCACCCTCTGAGTATGGTCTATGGCCAATTCCATGGAAGGAGCACAGGTCAAAATGTCATCTAAATAGGGGAGAATTTGGAGGCCCCCAAGGCGCAGGGAGGCCATCAACGTGACCAGGACCTTGGTCAATACATGTGGGGCCGAGGCCAACCCAAAGGATTAAGAGTCTCATTAGCTAAGAGTCTGGGTTGTTGTTCAGTATTGTCAAGGGCTTCCTTGTCGGAGGAAAACTCACCCTCCTCCCTCTCTTCTTCCTCATCAGAATCCATAGAGGAAGAGGCAGCCCCTTGTGGCTGATCCAGTCTGAGCTGTTGCTTTCTGGCAGCCTTAGTGAGCCAGGGGCTCTGAACTTCCTTAGAGCCAGCCAAGTGAGCCTGAGAGGTCTCGGCTGTAACAGCTTGAGGACTTGCTGAAGAAGGGGTCACTACTGACTGAATGGCTTGTAACTGCTCCCTCATGAGCACGCCCACAATATTATAAATCTCTACATGGGTAACAGCCCAAGACCCATCCATATTCCCAGGGGGAGAGAAGGGTACATTACCGCTCGCTGCCGCCTCGGTTCCATAGGTTAGCATGGCTGCAACAGCTCCCTCGTTGCCACTAGGGGCTGAACGGGAGCAAGCGGCAAGCAAGTCGGGTGCCCGCAGCGTTTGTGCGCCAAACAGCTGCCGTTGGGGCGGCTTTTCTTTTGCGCGCTCTCCTCGCTGAGACGATCAGAGAGCGAGGGAGCACGTCTACGGCCAGCTGCCAATGTCCGGGCTTGCTGGAGAGCCGAAGTGAGTCCGCCGTCGTCTGAATCTCCTTCAGGAAGGAAATCGGCTTGTTGTTTTGCCTTGTAGGCCATTTTAGATCTCCCTTCCCACCCGAACCAGGAGAAGAGCGGGAGGAGGGGGAGCCAGGTAGGGCAAAGAAAAAAGATAGAAACAGACGCTAAGGCGTCAGATGAAGGAGATGAAAGTCAAAAGGAATCAGAATAACCAGGAAGGAAAAAAGGGTTGAAAAATCTATCCTACTCTATAAAGTGCTGGAGAGCACTTTCTGAACAGCCTTCCCTGGTTAGGCAGGAAGAGAAAACAGTGACAGGGCAGATTCCCGCCAATGGGACAGGAAGTCAAGTTTAGTCCTGCCTCCCCGAGTGAGCGGCGAGAATCACCCAATGAAGATGGCCTTTCCTCAGAGGGAGAAGAGAGTGTTACGGATACCCTGGACCGCCAAAAAAACAAATCAGTGGGTTTTAGATCAAGCCTGAACTGACCCTATAGGCTAAAATGACTAAACTGAGGCTGTCATACTTTGAACATATTATGAGAAGACAAAGAGTCACTGGAAAAGACAATCATGCTAGGAAAAGTGGAAGGCAGCAGGAAAAGCTGAAGACCCAACAAGAGATGGATTGACTCTATAAAGGAAGCCATGGCCCTCAATTTGCAAGATCTGAGCAAGGCTGTTAAGGATAGGACACTTTGGAGGATATTGATTCATAGGGTCGCCATGAGTCAGAAACGACTTGATGGCACTTAACACACACACACACACACACACACACACACATCACCAACATAAAGGATTCCAGAAACTATCCACCTACAAGATCACCATCCTCCTGTTCTACAGTTTCAGAGTTATCTGTCCAGGATAGTGTTTCAGTCACATCATGTACATCACACATCCCCAGTATATCACCTAAAAGAAAGGAAAAAATCTGACCTTCCAGGAACCAGCAGGTTAGAAAAATAGTTAATTGATGAAAAAAATGCCGTTTGTTTATGTGACAAACTCTTCTTTCCATCTGATTGAAAACCCACACTTGATTAATATGGTTCAGCCACTGAGACCAGGATACAGCCTACCCAGCGGAGCAGATGTTGCAGGGAAACTGCTGGATAACGTGTATGACAGAGAAATAGAGCAATGTGCAATAGGTCTAGAGGGTATAACTGTTCCCCTAAATCTTGATGGGTGGAGTAATGTCCACAATGATCCTGCTGTATTTGCTTGTTTAACAACAGAAGAAGGGAATGTCTTCCTTGCAGAAACAATTGATAGGTCAGGAAATGCACACACAGCAGAATACTTACAAGAAGTAGCAGAAAAAGCTGTAATAAAATGTGAACAAAAATTCAAATGTCTACTACACAGTTTGGTCAATGCTGCAAATGTATCCAAGATGAGAAGAAATTTAGAATTGCATAAAGAGAATACAAAGCTAATAACATGGTTGCAGTGCTCATTTCCTGCACCTCCTAGCCAAAGACTTCGTGTTCCAGAAATAAAGACTAATGCCACTGAAATTGCTAAATACTTCTGTAACAATCATTTTGCAAAAGCAGCTTTGAAAAGAATGGGTAAAATCAAGCTCACGCTCCCACAAGATGTTACATAGAACTCTGTAGTGGACTATTTTGAGCAGTATGTCAAGAACTGACTTATTCTGATGACAGTTTGAGAACAACATTGAGAGAAAATAAATGGCACTGTCATGGCCAAAATTTCCAGCACTGGGCTTAAGAGAAATGTTGATCATATGCTGAGCATCCTGAAACCCATTTCTGAAGCTTTAAACAAAATACAGAAAAATAGCTGTTTTATTGCTGATGCTGCTGAAATCTGCAAGGAACTTAGTGAGCACTTAAAAACAGAATTACACAATGACATTCCAGCATGTGTAGTGGTTATGGTGGTTTGGAGTGGTGGACTTTAATCTGGAGAACCGGGTTTGATTCCCCACTCCTCCACATGAGTGGCAGACACTAATCAGGTGAACTGGATTTGTTTCCCCACACCTACACATGAAGCCAGCTGGGTGACCTTGGGCTAGTCACAGCTCTGTTAGAGCTCTCTCAGCCTCACCTACCCCACTGGGGGTATATGGCGGGGAGGGGAAGGGAAGGTGATTGTAAGCTCGTTTGATTCTCCCTTAAATGGTCGAGAAAGTCGGCATATAAAAAACACTAATGGGACAAGCACTGTCTCTAGCTTTTTTTCTCGAAAATATTGTCACTATCCAGTACCAGGGTCAAACTTTAAGGAGTTAGCTATGACATCGGTATCCAGCAATCATCCATCTGTAATGCCAACTATAATAAATTTCAGAGCTAAGGGGGAACCATTCAAGTAATATATGTTTGCCGATGAAGTTTTAAAGAAAGTCACACCAATTAACTGGTGGAAGTCACTTAATAAGCTCTTGGATTTAGAGACTGTTGAAATGATTATTTCACTTTTAGCACTAGCTTCTTCTGCTGGCATAGAAAGAATATTCTCATCCCTTGGACTCATTTATTCTAAATTTAGAAATTGTTTGGGTCCTGATAAAGTAGGAAACCTTGTTTTTCTTTTCCAGATTATCAACAAACAAGAAGATGAAGATGAGTGAGCTACATAAGACAGTATTCTAAGTTTTTCATGTGTGGACCTGGCTGACAGTCTAAGTTTTTTTAAAAGATATTTTGTTTAACCACACCAGTTAACAAACATGGATGTTTAAACAAATACAAGAATACATATACTATAATGTTACAGTTTTAATTAAATACAACTATTTAAATTGTTCTTATTAAGGTAATAATTATTTTTCTCCTTCCAATGAAGTACAGCAGAAAAGTTGTCCAAATATGAATAATTAATCTAAAACTGGAGAAAGTTCACCTCGCAATAATTTCATAAAGATCTATGTACTTCTAATAGTGTAACACAAAATCAGTAATTTTTTTATATAACTGCAAAACTAATTTGAAAAGTTATTATTCTAAAAATGAAACATTCACCTGGTTGTTAATATTAAGATTATATCAGCAAGAATGAGGCTTTATGAAGAAAACAATGATTTAAATATAGTCTTACTGACTAGGGATTTAAATCATGATTTCAATCGATTTGATTTAAATTAAATCGACCCTGCACAGAGGTAAGCGAAGTGTTGGGAGATGGGGTTCATTTTTACATACTGGATTTTTTGATGCTCAGATGGTGGGGTCTTGTGATGTTCAACTGTTTGTTTTTTGTGTATCCATTGTGTGCTGCAATCTGTACAATAAACAGTTCTCTTTCCAAAACGGATGTCATTTGATCTCTGTACTTTTAAAATGCCTTGTTCTCAGGCTCCTGTATTGTGGAGAATATCTTTAATAAGTGGGTTTCAATAATTTCCCCTTATCTTCATGTTGGCAGATGTGAACGGGGGAGATTCTGATACTATTGAGAGTCTGTTTCAGGCAAGCAGACTACAAACCTCTTAGAGGCCTACAGTGGTAGCTCTGAGAAACAAGAAACGGGACTGAGTGGGATAGTGACTGGAAAACTCCTTGCTGCTGCCCCCCATTCCCTGCTCCACTGGGGGATCTGCAGTAGAGCCCCCCCTCCCCCCGCTAAGAACCCTTTTGCACATTTCTTGGAGTTTCAAATGAACTTCCTGGCTGGCTGTCCAGACAACATATGATCAACTGTTAATTTGAAGAGACAAACCCTGGCTAGGTTTAAAGCATGCAGGGAAAGCCAGGATTTCTTCTGGAAAAGGCTGGATTTTATATTATCTCTGAAAAATACAATGTGACATCAGAAACAATTAGAATGCTAATCTGTGTGTGGGGGAATGCATTCATATGAGAGCCGCTTTGCATCAGGTCTCTGTGGGAAAGCACATGGTTAAAAGGATCTCAGGTGGAAAAGGGCCAGGAAGCACCCAGGCCTGGAAGACTCTGCCTCTCTGAGTGGACAATACTGGACTAGACAGAGGGAGTTATCTGAGCTGGTAGAAGGAAATCACGTATTGTGATAGATTCTACATCAGCCTTCACAACCCAGCCAAGCTCTTTTGAGGAAAATCTCAAACGGTGAGGATAAACAAGGCCACAGAAATCCACCCACTCCTTGGGAGGAAACACAGGGAACTCACAGTCCGACAACAGATATCTAAACAGGTACCTGCCAATCTCTCCTCTTCATCATCATTAAGAAGAAATGGTTCTTCTTCTTCCTCCAGCCAGGCGATGAGGTCAGGTTTCGCAATCTGAGGTCCTTTTTATCAGGAAAAACACATGCGTCAATTCAACAGTTCCAAGCCAGGTTGACGGTGCCTCCAGAAATACACAACAGGCAAGTAACAGGGGTGGGTGGAGGACATATATGGGGCAAGAACCACCAGTCCATGCCTGCTCCCTGCCAAGCTGAGATGATGTCAGCTGACTACTGAGTAAAGGGCCCAGGGAAGTCACCCTGACCACATTTTTCCTCATTAAGGACCTCTTTAAAGTCACTCCTCTCAGCAAAGGACAAAAAGATTCTCACCCAGAGAGGCCATGTGCCCAAAACTCTCCAGCATGACTTCCTTGTACAGAGCTCTTTGGGCTGGGCGCAGCAGGGTCCACTCCCCCTGGTTGAAGTATACAGCCACCTCTTCAAAGGACACCCAACCCTGCAAGCAGAAGGAGGAAGCATTTCTTGATATCCATGGAAAGCAGGCCCATTCAGGGGAAAAAGCCAAAAACAGTGACGGTAGATGAATACTTGAAGAACAGCACAAAGAGGAGAAGAAAGGAAACTTGAGGGAACACTGCCCCCCCCCCCAGCCTTCCTTGGCGGCATTTCGGGGCAAGGTGGGCTGTCCTCATGGGCAGGGGACTAGCCGGCTGGGGAAGAGGCCAGAGATGCAAACATGGTAAAGTTTTCCGTGTTCATGGTCCAGTTTTGCTTCATTATCCTTACTTGGCCTTCTCCACATGCCCTCATCTGAGATGAGGGGTGACCATTTTCCTGCCTCCCCATGGGACAATGCCAGACTCAAGATGAAGGAGCCCAGTCCTCTGAGCCTTGCAGCAGAGAAGGAAGCAGCCTAGATCTCCACTGCACATCTTCACATTGACTGTCCCTCTCCCCATACCTGAGCTGGCTGCACGGCGGCTCTTTTCCCTTCACCACATGGAGGACAGGATGAAGAAGGCATCCAGGGTCTCTTTTCACTGCTGCCTGGGAAGGAGAGAATGAAAAAGCATGGGAGAAACACCTCTCACTCCCACAAGAGCCAGCTTCTCTCTCGGAGTCTGTACTTCATTTGCTTTAGCTATAGGTCAGACAGGCTGCCCCCCACAACCGGACCTGTGATACCTCTTTCCCCTGTCCACCGGGGGTGGGTGGGGGCTGTTAATTTCCCCTCACCATATTCCCTGGGGTGCTGAATCAGCTTCTCGACTGGCTGCTCCAAAGAACATGCAGCCAGCTGTTAACTGGAGGAGAGGCATCTTGAGCAGGGTTTATAAGAGACAGGGAAGGCCAGGATTTCCTCTGCAAGATGCTGGATTTTGTATTGCCACACTGAATGCACCAGACCCTTCACAATCACTTACAACACTGCTCAATACCGGGGGTGGAGGGGAGGTAAAATGAGTTAATAGGAGAGCTGTCTGGGGTTGCTCTGAATCATGTGTCGGCGGTAAAGCAATTGCTTTGCAAGCACAACGTCCCAGAATCATTTCTAGTTAAAGGGATCTCAGAAGAAACAGGGCTGGGAAACACCCTGGCCTGAAAGCCTCTGCCTCTTTGAATGGACAATACTTGGCTTGACTTGGCTCAAGTGATCTGGCTTGGCAGAAGGAAATGGACCCATTTTCATAGGTTCAAGATCTACAGGCATCATTTTCGCCTTCACAGCTCATCCAAGCTCAGAGGAGGAGCTCAGACTGCAAGGATAAAGAAGGCCACAGAAATCCACCAGCCCTTGGGAGGAAGATCAGGCAACCCGCAGTCCCAGGACCGTTATCTAAGCAGTTACCTGTCAATCCCTCGTCTTCATGACAGCCTAGGAGAAATGGCTCTTCCTCTTCTTCCAGCCAGGAGATGAGATCAGGTTTGGCAATCAGAGGTCCTTTTTATTAGAAAACACACACACAATTATACCTCTTCTTTGTGCCCATAAATCCAGCCATTCCAAGCCGCACTCACTGTCCCTCCAGTAATATACAACAGACAAGTAATAGAGGTGGGGTCCAGTACAGTATTGGGTCAAGAACATTCCATTTTTTCTTATCCAGAGACACTGGGGGGGGGGGGACATGCTTACATGTACACCCAAATCTGGGCCTCTTGGAACATGAGCCTCTGTATGCACACATCACAGATTGGGACAGTATTTCCCCGCAAAACAGTGGGACCATTCTTTTAAAAAGGTTGACTTTTATTAAGTGTAAAGGGACAGACTGAATGTAAGACAGAAAGGAGAATTACAAAGGGTATATCTATTTGGGTAGTTCCAAATTCAAACATTGCTAAAATCTCTGATGATTAAGATGCCTAAATATGTCTCACTCGTGGCTAGCCCGTGAGAGAGTTGCGGGGTTGGGTGCATCCCCATGAAGCTCATGAGAGAAGGCTAGGCGAGAGAGGGAAAGAGAATGAAAGCGAGTGCACGGAGGAGGCCTGGGGATCCAAGGAGGGGGAGAGTTATGCTGGAGACATGGAGAAAAGGGGGGCAGACAGGAACCAGGGAACCTGGAGAGGGACACTGGGAGGCTCCCTGGCAGGAACCAGGAGCAGTGTCAGAGCAACGGGGAGAAAGAGTGTGGGGACCGTGGGCCATAGTGAGAGAAAGGAGAGATTAAGAAAGAGGGAGGAAGTGGATCATAGCTGCTAATCCTAAAGAGCTTGAGCTGTCACTTTAAGAACATAAGAAAAGCCATGCTGGAGCAGAACAAGGTCCATCAAGTCCAGCAGTCTGTTCACACAGTGGCCAACCAGGTGCCTCTAGGAAACCCACAAACAAGACGACTGCAGCAGCACCATCCTGCCTGTGTTCCACAGCACCTAATATAGTAGGCATGCTCCTCTGATCCTGGAGATAATAGGTATGCATCATGACTAGTCTCCATTTTTACTAGTGGCCATGAATACCCCTCTCCTCCATAAACAGGTCCACTCCCTCTTAAAGCCTTCCTTAAGAGGCAGTGGTAAGTTAGAAAGAAGAACCTGACCTGAAGTGTACGGCAGTCCCAGACCTTGTAAACTTAATTTCTTATATGGAAGGGGGGGGGGTCCTGTGAAAGTGGAATCAAAATACCTTGCCTTATTTGCTAGTTTCAGGATACAAGAAACTTATTTCCTTTTCCTATATCTGTTCGGAACAATGCTAACTGTGATCTGAGATCCACTCAGAACAACAACTGAACACTTGCTTACAGATGTGTTAGGACTCAGGAGATTATTTTTCCCCTTTACAATTAACACAGGAAGCAGAGCACCTCGTTTTGCATTTAAATACTTTTAGCAATTCCCCCCCCCCCAGACTTATCAGGATAGTTCTTCCCCTTTTGTCCTTTTGGCATCTATTCTCTAGAAATGAAAGAAAGGGGTATTTGCGGGGGGGGGGCCTTTCGGCTGCCCCCTTTTCTATTTTCTGGAGCAGCCTGAGGCCCTAGAAAATGACAGGGGTGCAGCCATTGGCAGTTCTGTGCCTGTTTCCTGCCCCATTGAGATGGAAATGCCAGCTGACAACTGAGCAAAGGGGCAGAGAAGCCAGCTGAGTTCCCTCCACAGCCACCTCTTAGCCTAGGGAGGAGGAAGAGGAAGAAACAGAGGAAGAAGAGTTAGTTTTTATATGCCGACTTTCTCTGCCACTTAAGGGAGAATCAAACTGGCTTACAATCACCTCCCCTTCCCTTCCCCACAACAGACACCTTGTGTGGTAGCAGGGGCTGAGAGAGTGTGACTTGCCCAAGGTAACCCAGCTGGCTTTGTGTGTAGGAGTGGGGAACAAATCCAGTTCACCAGATTAGCATCCGCCGCTCATGTGGAGGAGAGGGGAATCAAACCTGGTTCTCCAGATCAGACCCCCCCCTCTCCAAACCACTGCTCTTAACCATTACACCACGCTGGCTCTCCAGACAGCAGGGAAGCCCCTGCATAGGCCCAGAATGCAGGGAAGCCCCTGCATAGACCGCCCCGGCTTCTCCAGATCAGGCATCCCTTGGTACCTCTTCTGATGCCCTCTCAAGTGGTCAAGGCACAGGATGGCCAGGCTGGGGCTCCCTCTCTGCAAGGAGAGCCCAGAACCCCTCCCACATCAGGGGAAGGATCATAGAGAGATCAGCCACTGGGCCTAAGGCAGACACTCTGACCACGTCCTACCACATCACAGATTTCCTTAGAGTCGCTCCTCACAGCAAGGTGGAGACTGCCCAGGAGAAAAGGATTCTCACCCAGAGAGGCCACGTGCCCAAAATTCTCCAGCATGACTTCCTTGTACAGAGCTCTCTGGGCTGGACGCAAGAGGGTCCACTCCCCCTGGGTGAAATACACAGCCACCTCTTCAAAGGACACCCCCTCCTGCAAGAAGAAAGAGTAAGCATTTCTTTACATCACTGGAAAGCTGGTCCATGGGACTGAACCAACCAAGCAGGGGCAGCTCCTGAATTAGGGTTAAAGGGGTCAGTGCCCCACTGAGCTCAGCCCCTTGCTGCTTGCCTCGCTGACCTTACTAAGACCAGGGCTTGCAGGCTGACAGCTCCCTCCTTAGACAGCCTCAGTCTTCTTGCTTGCTTGTCTCTGTCTGGACCTCAGCCAAGTAAGCCGGGCTTCCCTGCGCACCCCATGCTAGGCAGGGGGTGACCATTTTCCTGCCTCCCCAGGGGGCAGCCTCAAATCTTGCAGTGCCAGAACCAAGGGCAAAAAGGCCCGATCCTCTGAGCCTTCCAACCCAGAAGGAATCCTCATTACTTACCTCCACAGTGGACCCCCCCCTTCCCGTGTACCTGAGCTGGCTTCATGGCGCCTCTTTTCCCTTCACCACGCAGATGGGGTAGCAGAGACGGCATCCACAGTGCCTTTTCACTGCTGCCTGGGAAGGAGAAAAAGAAAGAAAGAGGGTGGGAGGTCCTTTTTGGTACATACATTTTCTGTGCCAGCCCCTTCAGGGAACATCTTTTTGGGTTAGTCTGAGAGCACAATTCAAGACGCTCCAACTGATTTGGGAAAGCTGAGAACGTTTTGGCCCCGTCTCTCTCCCAACCACTCCATATTGGGGGAGGGCCTCTCCCACTTGCCTCCTTTGTCTGTTCCCCTCCTCCCCTCTCCCAACCTCTGCAAACCCATTCTGGGGCAGTGAATCCCTGACCCTGCCTGAAGCCACACCGTTCCCTCCTCCCCTCTGAGGGAAGCCAAGACCCTCTGGCCTGCCCCACACCACTAGGAGAATGTGCTGGGAATGGGGTGGCAGAGCCCTGAGCTGATGGGATAGACCGTCGACCTCAGGGTGTCAGGTCCGAGAGGCCAGCTAGGCATGAAAATCTCACTGCACAGAGAAAGCTAGCCCTCCAAGGAAATAGTTGCTGACCTCTTTGCCTCTGCTGGCCGTAAATTCTTTTCTGTGGCAGGGAGATTATAAGAGAAGAATGACGTGCATGGCCAGTAAAGCAGGAAAAACCACCCATGAATTAAAAGAGATTGACTAGGGTTGCAAAACAGAAAGAAGAATCAGAGGGGGAAGGACAATCTAAGATGTAGACTTGTACGCTTGGGAACATCACCTTCACAGCAAAGCAGGGGAAAAGATGGGAGAAATGCCAGGGGAAACTCTGGGTGGGGGTTGCCCAAATGCTCCACAATGCTGATGGGAAGCAAGGGGGGGGGGAACCCACTTCCCAAAAGCATTGAACCAGGAGCAAATCCGCTGCGCAGAAAAGGACTAACACACCTGCTTCCATTTCCAAAAACAAAAGGGCACAGCGTTGATAGCGAGGGGGCTCCTCGAAATATCCCCCCACCCCGCCCACTCTTCAGGTTCTCTTTTGAATGGGTCTCCAATGAGTGCTGAGCGCCCACAGTCCTTTTGCTCCCCACTGCTGAACACCCCCAGCTCTCTCAGCCCCTCCCCAACATCTGCACCGCATCTGCCCCATCCTTCTCCCCCACCCCAAATCACCCTACCTAATATTTCCCTTCCGAGCTCCCTTGCCTCTTCCTTCAGCATGCCTGCCCCATCCACCCTCAACGCCCCCCCCCCTTCTTTCCCCTGCCTCTCCTTCCTAAAGGTTGAGCCCGTGGAGCCCTGCAGCCCCGTCCAACCTCCCAGGGTGCCGGGTTCGGGTCTTGCGCGCAACCTCCCTGCAGGGACCCCCCTGGCTCCGCACTAAGGGGGCCAAGGGTCGCTCAGCGATGCACGGGGAGGGGGGGCGGCACTGGGGCAGAGAGAGTGGGAGGGGGCTCTCTTTCACCCAGCCTCGTGGGGCATGCATCCCCCTCCTTGCTTTCTTGCATTTCTCCCCCTCCAAAGCCCCCATGAGCTCACCTTCCCGATTGGAGGCTGGGGGCACCGTAGAGACCCCCAACACTTTGGGGGCAGGAGCCTTGTGTTGCAAAAGCTTCTTTCCCGCCCGGCCGTCGAAGCAGAAACCCCCGGGAAATGCCTGCTTGGAGGGCGGAGATAGGAAAGGGCTTTCCCGGGGGGGGGGGTCGGGAGGGAGGTTTTTGGGGCGGAGCCTGAGGAGGGCGTGGCTTGGGGAGGGGGAAGGACTTCAATGCCATAGAGTCCAATGGCCAAAGCGGGCATTTCCTCCCGGGGAACTGATCTCTGGCGGCTGGAGATCAGTTGCAATCGCAGATCTCCAGCTAGTACCTGGAGGTTGGCAACCCTAGATGTGTGCAAGTGTAGGAAAACCCACAACTTGTTGGATTAAAAAGCCTTTTGTTGCTGCAGTAGAAGAGTCGGTCCCCCCTGTGGAGCAACGTCCTCTTTTATATCCCCTGCAGCGTCTAAGATTTCAGAAGGCTTTGTTAGGCACAGCAGTTTTACAACCTTGCTGAGGACTAGAAACGTGCATAAGTTCTTTAAACCGTTACAGCAGAATTATGGTTAAAAGATTAGAATGAAGGAGACCCAAACCAGATTTCTGTTGAATCAGCTTTTTACTGAAAGCAGCTGCTGTCTCAGCTTGGGTTATAAAATCATCCAAAAAAGCTGAGCACCTATTACCAGTGTGCACAGACTTTTATAAGTTCATTATACATTCAAAAATACATCACACATACATTATACTTCATGCAAATCTTTTACAGTTAATTGGTGGATTTAATATATAATTCATTTGTCCATTGGCTTACTTATAGAGACATCCTATTGGTGAATTATAAGACAGAAATTACCTGATTGGTCAAATAAACTTGTGCAAAGAGTCCATTGTTAATGCACCTGTTACTTTATCTGGTAACAATTAATCTTTTCCTCCCTAATAGTTCCCAGACATCTTGTCTGCTTTACTCTGTTTGTCAACCTTGGAAGGACAAGTAGTATTGTATAGTTATCTCTTCTTGAATTCTCTTTTGTCTGTCTTTAACTTCTAAATGTATCTCTCCAGAGGCCCTCTGAGTTTGGAGTTTAGTAATGCTTTCTTATTTATTTATTTCTATTGTTAGAGGCCCGTTGGTTTTCTAAAAGCCTGCTGCTTCAAAACATTTCCGCTAGTTAATACAATGCACGCGGGTGACATCTGACATGGCTACAGATAACCCAAGGAAACAAGGCAGAGGCAGCAGTGCAAAATCTGGGGGGCAGCAGGTTCTGCTGACTCCGGGCCAAAGACTCGTCCCCAAAGGCTTGGCCGGGAGGAGGCTGGAGGTATCGAATAATGCACAGCAGGACTAATACCTGAGCCCTTCCCAGCCTGGGCCCCACAGATCTGAGGGAACTTCTGGCCCCATGCCCCAGCGACTGACTTCAGGTTCCACCTGCTGGCTGTCCCCCTGCTTCAGGTGCTCTGCCTGGCATCTTCCAGAGCCCTCCTTTCTATGGATTCACTGCTGGAGTTTCTGCCAGTCTAGGTTCTGCGGCGTCCGTTCTGCCAGACGCTCTTCTCCACTGCCCTGGCTCCTGGCGTTTCCGCTGCCGTCATGGCTTGTGTAAAAGGTCTGAAATACCTTGCTACTATACCAGGGACACTGAGAAAGCCCTCTTTGCCTTCTGCCACCAGGACAACCCAGGGCACTTTTTTTGGGCTCCCAGAGAAGGGCAGAATCTCTCCTTCGGCCTTCCCCCTATTTCTGCCACAGCTTCTTCTGAATGTCTTCTCATCCAAAGTCAAGTGTGCATTTGCTTGGAGGCTGAGTGTCTGGGGCTGAGGGCCCTGCTCCACCCCCCAGCTTTTTTTCTTTGGAAGCCAGCACTGGGTTGCAGGCATAAGCAAAAACACAAGAGGCCATGGGACTATGGCCTCTTCCATAGTCCAAGGGGGTCCAAGGGCTGCCTACTGTTAACTGGGAGCAAGATCTGTCCGAGGAAGGATGAGAGAGGGACAGAGAGCCCCCTCCCCTTGTACTAAGCAGCCAGTAACACCACTGACTCATCAACGGACCCTGGCACTGCAGCCCCGGACGATATCAGACTCACATTTTAGCATGTGTTTATGCACGGAGGATGGCTCCTTACCTTGACCTGCTGATCCCACCATGTGGAACCATGCCACGAGAACCATATGGCTAGACTACTGCAACAAATTCCACTTGGGTCAGCCCTCAAAGACAGAAAGTCCAGCTGGTACACAGTGCCACAACTCAATTCCTGTTAGGTTTGAGGCAGAGTAAGCATATGAAACACATTCATATGCAATCACTCCAATGGCTACCAATCAGTTTTCAGGTTCAATTCTAGGGGCTTTTAACTTACCAGGAATTTCAGGGCCCAAGATCCACATCCCTACACAACCAGCTCTCTCAACATCTTCTGCTGCAACAGCTTCACTCGTCAGAGCAAAGCCAAGGGGTGAGGCCAACAGTGGCCCGTACAGAAGCATTCTCTTTTCTGGCCCCAAGTTGGTTGAATGTCTGCCCAATGAGCTCAAGAAGGCTCCCACAATTTTAGTATTCCTCAAAACATTTCAAATGGAATAATTTAAGATGACATTTTAATAAACACAGTAATAAAAACAGTCTCCCATAGGAAAGGTATTCTTGCCATTTATTAAAGGAGTCACTGATAGGATGGAGAAACTTTTGAAAAAACATAACCTACAAACAGTGTTTAAACCCACCAAGAAAATACAACAAATGCTACGATCAGCAAAAGACAAAAGAGACCCCCTCACCTCTGCAGGAGTATATCATATACCTTGCAGCTGTGGAGAAGTTTACATCGGGACCACAAAACGCAGCATACAAACAAGGATAAAAGAACATGAAAGATACTGCAGACTTGGCCAACCTGAGAAATCAGCAGTGGCTGAACATGGACTGACACAAACAGGACACAGGGTCTTATTCCAAGACACTGAAAGACTGGACAATTCTACCAACTATTTTGTCAGATTGCACAGAGAAGCCATTGAAATTCATAAACATCAGCACAACTTTAACAGAAAGGAAGAGAGTTTAAGAATTAATAAGGCTTGGCTTCCTGCCCTGAAAAACCTCCAGACTAACAAAGGCTACAGTCAACAATAGCCATGCAGATTAGCTTTGGATTTCACACATTAACAAATCACTTCAGGATACAATGGTTCCATATTAACATATTACACCCTCATTAGTACATTATCTTGATACTTACAGGACAATGATTAGCACATTACTTCTGCACATTACTCAGCTCAAACCCAACCCCTCTCTGACTCTTCCTACACACTTGACACTGAGAGACACTGTCCTTCAGTGTTACTACTCTGAAGATGCCTGCCATAGCTGCTGGCGAAACGTCAGGAAAGAAAATTCCAAGACCACGGTTACACAGCCCGGATAACCTACAAGAAACAGTATTATTTGTTATTGCTGCAGGAGGTGATTCAGCAGGGAGGGATCCTGGGAGGACGACATTCCTGGTACTGCAGCGACCAATGTGCATCTTGCCCCTGTGCCACACGGCCACTATCTCACCTGCACCATCCTGGCTCGGGCAGCCATCTCCCTGGCATGCTGGCCCCATTCATAGGCATGCGGTGACAGGGATAGCTCATTCTGCCTCCTCATGGCTTCCTGGAACAGCTTCCAAAACCATGTGGGCATCGTTTAATGTGTCATGTTCACATTTACGCTATGTCTCACCACTGTTTTGATCTCTGTTTGGTTCCAGATCTTTTTGTACAAGTCAAACTGAACCCAATACGCCCGATAAGCACACCGAGCCCTCCCCAAAAGAGGAGGCAGCCACCGCAGGTTAGCTTCTAAACTTTGCAGCCCGACAGCCTTTCGGAAAGTGGGGCAAGAACAATCCTTGTTTTCAGGAGAGACAGAAACTTCTCCGTCAGATGGCTGAGGCTCTGACTGGATGGGAAAAACTGCACTTAGACAGACGGCAGGCAGAATTGTGGGACAAATCTGGCCCTCTCTCTCCCTGGCCCTCACTTTTGGGCTGCGGAAACTAGTTAAAAGAAATTAACCATGTGGTGTCTGCCTCCTGCAGCTGTGGGAAAAGGAATGCAGCAGTTTCACAGGCAGACATGGTGGGTGCAGGCGGAAGCAACTGGAAAGAGATCCCTGCAAGGGGATTTATTTTCCACAAGAAATGTTCATTTCTCTATCTGATGCTGAAGACACTGTGATTAATTATGTCATTTGCACCCCATCTAGGGATCTGCACTGAACCCAGCTCTTGGCAAAGTACACGCCTCATTAGCTGAGCTCAGCTTCACAATCCCCCAGTGGGGACTTACTGAGCAAACTCTCTGAGAGAGTCGGCTCTCTTGCAGCACAGTGAAAAATTAGAGTTCAGATGTCAGATCTTCCGTCAGCAGAACAAATAGAGAACTTCTTAGCAATGACTATTTTATTTAAAATACAGTATGCTCTTTTTAGTAGTCAAGAATCTGATAAACAGGTGTAAACTAATCCTACAAGTACAGAATAAAAAGGACAGAATAAAACACTAACATTTCTCAAATGCATAAGCATTACAATTCTCTAAGAGTAATGGTTCTTGTAGGTTATCCGGGCTCTGACCGTGAAAGCCTTCGACAATACTCTGAGTAAGATTAACTTCACTAGGTTGACTAGAATACATCCTGAAAACTGCTATGAATCTATCATTTCAATTTACAATAAATTGTTCTAGATTTAAGTGTTGTGCATCTCACTATTGGGAAAGGATTTTGTTTAGTTTTGTTTTCCTACAGAATGGAAGCATCTTGAACTTAAGCTGTAGAAAATAATTTGCTGTGAAAACCATTATCAGGGTTCATATCTTCTGTGTGTTCCTATATGCCTTTTTCTCTTCTGTTTCTGTGGTAGGACAACACGGTTTTGTTTCACTGCTGGGTTTTAAACAATTCATGATGCCTGAGGAGCATCAGACCATATGAGGTGGCTTTCACAGAAGAGGGCTGTAATCTCGAGGAGTTAGGCTGGTGTGCAGCCCTTTTCTCCACCCCCACCCTGTGGATTTTGCTAACCAGGACTGAACAGTCTTTCTCTTCATTATCTCTTTGTCCTTGGTGTGCATTGCATTTCTGTGTTCAGCCTGAAGGGGAATAGGATGGACAGCATCCCAATCTGTACTGGAGGCCTACCACTTCCACTTAGTTAGCCAGTGAGTCTGAGGTTTTGCCATCTTAGGGAGGCCAGTATGACAAATCGCTGCAGTTAAAATGTATAGAAGCTGAGGGAATAGCTCAGAGATTGGAACTTCACCCCAGGCTGATATCATGAAGCAGAGCTATTCATTTTGACCCGGGGGAGGGCATCCGCTATCATTCTTCAAGGTTTCAGGAACTGAAGAGATGTCAGTATATTATTCTCCTGCACAGACTCTTCTTTAAATGTGATTTTCTTCTCTAGACTACTTTGGTGGTGGAGAAAAGCACCATCAAATCACAGCCTACTCATGGTGACCTCTCAAAGGGTTTCTAAGGCAAAGGATGTTCAGAGGTGGTTTTCCATTGCCTCCCTCGTAGCAACTCTGGATTTTCTTGGTGGTCTCCCATCCAACTACTAACGAGGGCTGACCCTTTTTAGTTTCCAGCATCTGATGAGATCAGGCTAGCCTGAGCCATCCAGGCCAGGGCGTAACTTACTTTAGACTACATACCTTATTTTCCTTCACAAAGTGTGTTCTTTGTTTCCATATTCCTTACAGGGGGGAAAACATTGCCTAATGGCAATGCACCATATGAAGGTAAGAAAAGTCGTGCTGGATCAGACCAAGGCCCATCAAGTCCAGCAGTTTGTTCATGCAGTGGCCGGCCACTTGCCTCCAAGAAGCCCGCAAACAAGACAACTGCAGCAGCATTATCCTGCCTGTGCTCCCTGGCACCTAATATAGTAGGAATGCTCCTCTGACCCTGGAGAGAATAGGTATGAATCAAGACTAGTATTCATTTTGACTAGTAGCCATGGATAGTCCTATCCCCCATGAACATGTCCACTCCCTTCTTAAAGCCTTCCAAGTTGGCAGCCATAACCACATCCTGGGGCAGGGAGTTTCACAATTTAACTATGTGTTGTGTGAAGAATTAGTTCCTTTTATCTGTTCTGAATCTCTCACCCTCCACTTTCAGCAGAATACCCTGCATTCTAGTTCTATGAGGGAGACAAGCTTCTGCCTGTCCACTCTCTCCATACCATCCATACTTTTATAGACCTCTATCATGTCTCCCCTTAACCGCCTCCTTTACAAGCTAAACAGCCCTAAGCGTTTTGGCAGTTGCATTAGCCCCTTGATCTTTTCGGTTGCTCTTTTCTGCACCTTCTCAAGCCCTGCAATATCCTTTTTTAGGTGCGGTGACCAGAACTGTACATGGTATTCCAAGCGTAGTCTCACCATAGATTTGTACAAGGGCAGTATGATAGCAGTTTTATTCTCTATTCCTTGTCTAATTATGGCCAGCATGGAATTTGCCTTTTTCACAGCAGCCGCACACTGAGTTGACATCTTCATCAAGCTACCCAATACCACCTCAAGATCCCTTTCTTGGTCTGTCACTACCAGCACAGATTTCAACAGTGTATATGTGAAGTTGGGATTTTTTGCCCCAACATGCACCACTTTACACTTGCTCACATTGAATCTCATTTACCATTTGAATGCCCAAATTTGTTTTAATCATCCTAAATAATTTGGTGTCATCTGCAAACTTGGCCACCCCACTTTTCAAGCCCAATTCTAAGTCATTGATGAACAGGTTGCAAACCAGACCCAACACAGATCCTTGAGTGACCCCACTGCTCATCACTTCATTGTGAGAACCACAAACTGAACATGAGTCAACAGTGTGATAGGGCGCCTAAGAAGGCCAATGCAATTCTGGGCTGCATCAATAGGAGTATTGTGTCTAGATCAAGGGAATACTACCACTGTATTCTGCATTGGTCATGTTTAAATATTTGAAAGGATGCCTGTTAATGAGGTAACTAGCTTGTTCTCTGTTGCTCCAGAGACTAGGACACGGAATAATGGATTTATACTAAGAGAAAAACGATTCCACCTAAACATTAGGAAGAACTCTCTGACAGTGAGGGCGGTTCGATGGTGGAACATGCTGCCTCGGGGTGGGGGGGTGGAGTCCCCGTCTGTGGAGGTCTTTAAGCAGAGGTTGGATGGCCATCTGCTGGGAGTGCTTTGATTATGGGATCCTGCATGGCAGGGGGTTGGACTAGATGGCCCTTGTGGTCTCTTCCAACCTTGTGTGATTTTGAGAACTGACCATTGATTCCTACTCTCTGCTTCCTATTTTTCATCCAATTCTCAATCCATAAGAGGACTTGTCCTCTTATCCCATTGACTTTGAAAACATGCTTATATAATCAAGGAGTGTTTCCCCATTTTTTAAGAGTCTTAATTTTGTTGCTGTTTTCTACAATAATTTGGTTCTTTTGAAAGAAAAAAAGATTTCAGATCATAGAATCATAGAGTTGGAAGGGACCACCAGGGTCATCTAGCCCAACCCCCTGCACAATGCAGGAAATTCACAACTACCTCGCCCCACATACCCCAAGCTCACAGAATCAGCATTGCTGACAGATGACCATCTAACCTCTTCTTAAAAACCACCATGGAAGGAGACCTTATCACCTTCTGAGGAAGCCTGTTCCACCGAGGAACTGCTCTAACTGTTAGAAAATTCTTCCTAATGTCTAGGCGGAAACTCTTTTGATTTAATTTCAACCCATTGGTTCTGGTCCAACCTTCTTGGGCAACAGAAAACAACTCGGCAGCATCCTCTATATGACAGCCCCTCAAGTACTTGAACATGGTTATCATATCCCATTTGCCTTTGTGTTGGATCAATGAATGATCTAAGGGGGAAAAGCATAATGAACTTCTGTGAAAAAATACTTTACGCAAAAACATATTATTTCTGTGAAGAATTTTAAAATCATATAGATCCAGCTGGCGATGAACTTTCTTGGTCCCCTACTTCAAAAAAAATTCTAGTAAAACATGGTTACTCCCCAGTAGGGTCCCCATCTCCTTCATCCCATCTACCAATTCTTGCCTGTTGGTTAGTATTAAGTAGAGTATGGTTGAGCCCCTTGTAGCTTCTTCCACCATTTGAAAAAGGAAGTTTTCATCTAGGTAGGTCAGGAAGTTGTATGACTGGGTACATTCAGCAGAGTGTGTCTCCCACCACACATCACAGAAATTGAAGTCACCCATAACTACAAGGTCATGCTACTTGGATACACTGTCAAGCTACTCAAGGTCGCCTACTGTACTTACCTCCTCACCCTGGCCAGGCGGTTTACAGTAGACTCCAACCATAATTCTATTTGTTCTTCCTTCTCCTTATCTTTACTTTCCGGTGGGCTATCACCTGCGTCCTCCCGCATTTCCTGACAACTTCATAGTCAGCCTTAATGCTTGGGATGGTGTTCATGGCTGCCTCATTTGTTCCCACATGGACCATCACAAATAGGTAATGATCTGTAAATTGATCAGCTTTGGCAATGGGTCAGCAATATCTTTTAATTGTTGCCCCTGACAAGCAACACAACTCTCACGCTAAGGTAGGGATGTCCAAACTTTTTTCAAAGAGAGCCAGATTTGATGAACATGCGTGAGGGCTGACCATTTTGCCTGACATTCTTTGAACCATTAAAATTAAATGCAAATTAACTATTTTATGCCAAGTTTATTGCCAACGGCATACTTTTCATTTCATCACATGGATGACAAATCTAAACAGGTGTTAAATCACTCTGCCTTTCATATCTGAAGGCCAGATGAAAAAAAATCCAGGAAGCTGAAATATATGTTAGGAACATTGTAAAGTACATTACATATTATTGGTAATAAAGGTTGTCTGTCAACTTTTAAGTTCAAAAAATATGAACAGGAACATAACACCAGGTATACATGTTGTGTCCAAATATATTTATACCTGATTTAGACCAACTGACATTAACTGAGATTTTACAATGTATTCATCTCAACTGGAAAAAAAAAAACTTGCCTGCACTAATGTGAAGGGTGAAACTGAGATCTGGACTGCAGCACATAGGCTAGGTCTGGTTCCAAGGCAGCGGTTTTGATTTGCAAAATGTCATGCAGGTGAGAGTCACTTAGTCTTGTCCTCACGCGGTTCTTGTTAAAGTTCATAGCAGAGAATGTCTTCTCACACAAATATTTCTCACACAAGCATTTTCTTAGCCAAGGTTTGAATCTCTTGAAACCGGCTCTTATCCAGTTGGCGGTAAAAGTTCACAAGAGAGAGCTGTTGGTGACGACTGCGTGACTAGCTGTCACAATGCAGCTCAATGAGCTCGACCTGCAGCTGATCTGGAGCATCACTGGGGTCAACAGAGAATGGAGAGGAGAAAAGGCTGATCTCCTTTTCAATAGCAGCAAAACTCGAAAGCGCCGTTTAAACTCCCCAGCCAGAGATGCGATGTCTGCTGCATACCTGCTTGTTTGCGCACTGATATTGTCCTGTGGAAAACTGTTCATTATTTCCTGCAACGCTGAAAAATGCATGGTATTGGGCTGTCTTTGTGACAATTGCCTTTGGAAAAAGTTGCAGCTTTGTTCCAAAGGCTTTGAGGTGTGAATAAAGCTGGTTCACAGCTGCATCTTTCCCCTGAAGACTTGTGTTCAGTACATTCGGATGCTTTGTTATGCTTTATGTCAACTAAAACCCCAAATCAGCCAGCCAAATATGATCAGATGGTTCTCGCGTCAATTGTCCCTTTGTTTCCAAGAATTCTCCGATTTCCTTTCTGAGAGAGTAGAAACACTGCAGTGCAGACCCCTGACTGAGCCATCTTACATCGTTGTGATATAAAACATCTTTGTATTCAGCCTGGATGTCCAGTAGAAACTGTTTAAACTGGCGGTGGTACAGGGCTTTCAAGCGAATAAAATTCATGGTCTTTAGCACCGGTTTCATAACATGATCATATCTGAGATGTTTAACACAGAGAACTTGTTGATGAATGATACAATGGAGTTTAATAGCTTTGCCTCGTTCTTCGATCACCTTGTTACAGATTAGGGTTGATAATCCACTTCGTTCACCAGTCATGGCAGGTGCCCCATCAGTAATAATCCCAGAAACTTTGTTCCAAGGCATTTTCATGTCCTCTATCGCGGAACTAACAAAAACAAATAAATCTTTTCCCCTTGTTTGGTCCGTAAGGCTCTGGAGGTCAAGTAACTCTTCAGTCACATTCATTTCATCGTCCACCCCTCTCATAAAAATCAGCAACTGAGCTGTGTCAGATAGGTCCGTGCTTTCATCACAGGCTATTGAAAAGAAGTCAAAATCCCCTCTTTTGGACGTCAACTATCTCTTAATATCTGATAAAATATCTTCAATTCTCCATGCTACAGTGTTACGAGCCAGGCAAATGTTGGCAAACTCTTGCTTCTTCTCGGGACAGATATTCTCAACCATTTTCATAACGCATTCTTTGATAAATTCACCCTCAGCAAAAGATTTGCAATTTGTAGCAATTAGCGTTGCCACCTCATAGCTCGCCCTTGTGGCATTTTCATTTGACTTACGGGCTCTTGTGAAAAATCGCTGTTGTGACATTAAAACAGCTTCAAGTTGCTTACACTTTTCACTGCGGTTGCACCCTGTTGGCTTGTCGTATGTGCTATGTGTCGACTGGTAGTGTCTCTTGACATTAAATTCCTTATAAACAGCCACAGTCTCTTGGCATATCAGACACAGTGATTCCGTATTTCAGTGAAGAAATATTCCACTGGTTCTTGTAGGTTATCCGGGCTGTGTAACCGTGGTCTTGGTATTTTCTTTCCTGACGTTTCGCCAGCAGCTGTGGCAGGCATTTTCAGAGGATGCACATTATCTTGACACTTACAAGGCAAGATAACACATTATCTTGATACTTACAAGACAATAATTAGCACATTACCTTTGATACTTTTTGCAGGACAATGATTCAGCTCAAACCCAACCCCTTTCTGACTATATATTACTCTTCCTACACACTTGACACTGAGAGACACTGTCCTTCAGTGTTACTCCTCTGAAGATGCCTGCCACAGCTGCTGGCGAAACGTCAGGAAAGAAAATGCCAAGACCACAGTTACACAGCCCGGATAACCTACAAGAACCAATGAACTCTGACCGTTAAAGCCTTCGACAAAATATTCCACTTTCCACCTGTCTTGGAAGCGGCGGCCCTCACTGTCAACTTTCCTTCTCTTATTTACAGTTGCCATTTTAGAAATTGGCCAGAAGGGGAAGGGATCATGTGAGCGCAGTGCACTATTGTGTATTGTCCCCTGTACTGAATAAAGATGGCAAGTGGAGGTTCTCTTCAGTTGCTGCAAAGATGAATTGCCTGCCCTTGTGGCTGTGTGTGATGAAGACACAGGACAGAGAGAAGTGAAGCTTCTATGTTGCAGCAAAGATGAATTACCTGCCTTTATGGCTGTGTGTGGCGAAGACACAGCGCAGGGAGAAGGAACACACCAAATCCCACGATGTCCAAGAGATCGCGACAATGCTGTCCCGCGCTCGGGCAAACCTCGCACATCAGAGGAGGAGATGGGCGGGCTCAGCTGAGAGGGGGAGGGGCGTCACAGCCGGGAAAGGGGCGGCCAGGCATCGCGGCAACCACACCCGGAGGCGGGAACCGCGGCGCAGCAACCCGATTGGCCCCAGACTCGCACGTCAAAGGAGGAGATGGGCGGGGCAGAGCTGGAGAGGCGGGGGGGGCGCCAGCAGGGGAGGCGGGGTGGAGGGAGCCGACGAGAGAGGGGGAGGGGCGCAGGCGCCGCTGAGAGAGGCCTTTTGGAGAACCGGCCAGGCAGGCGGGAGGCTCGGGAGGGGGCTGAAGCGTTCTCAAAACTCCAGGGATTTCTATGGTTTCTCCCCTTTGTGAATCCTTTGATGGTGGCGATCCTGCCCATCCATGAAATATTTAGTTTCGCCCATATTTCAAGATCTTTTTCTATTTTTGCTCATATCATTTCGTAGTTCTGCTTGAAGAGGTTGCTGCTCCTTTTGGGATTTGTATTCCTAGATGGTTGATGGGGTCTTTGGTCTCCCATGTGAACCTTTGATTAGAAGTAAGGTCTCAACTGACTGAAGCTTTTTCCACACTCCAGGTATTTCTATAGTTTCTTCCCTTTATGAATTTGTTGATGGGAAGTAAGACTGTCACTTTGCCTGAAGGTTTTTCCACACTCCAGGCATTTATATGGTTTCTCCCCTGTGTGAGTCTGTTGATGGGAAGTAAGGTTTTGTCTCTGTCGGAAGCTTTTCCCACATTCCAGACATTTATATGGCTTCTCTCCTGTGTGAATGCTTTCATGGGCAGTTACGTGTGAACTCTTACGGAAGCTTTTCCCACACTCCAGGCATTTATATGGTTTCTCCCCTGTGTGAATCCTTCGATGAGAAGTAAAGCTTCCATTGTCACTGAAGCTTTTTCCACACTGCAGACATTTAAATGGTTTCTCCCCTGTGTGAGTTCGTTGATGGATAGTAAGGTACTGTCTCTGACTGAAGCTTTTCCCACATTCCAGACATTGACACGGCTTCTCCCCTGTGTGAGTTCGTTGGTGAGAAGTAAGGTTTCCTCTATCACGGAAGCTTTTTCCACACTCCAGGCATTTATATGGTTTCTCCCCTGTGTGAATTCTTTGATGGACAGTAAGGATTCCACACTCACTGAAGCTCTTTCCACACACCAGGCATTTATATGGTTTCTCCCCTGTATGAATCCTGTGATGGGTAGTAAGGCTTCCACTGAATTTGTAGCTTTTCCCACACTCCAGGCATTTATATGGTTTCTCTCCTGTGTGAATCCTTTGATGGGAAGTAAGACTGTCATTCCGACTGAAGCTTTTCCCACACTCCAGGCATGTATATGGTTTCTCCCCTGTGTGAATCCTCCAATGAATATTAAGGTTTCCACTATCACTGAAGCTTTTTCCACACTCCAGGCATTTATATGGTTTCTCCCCTGTGTGAATCCTTTGATGGGTAGTAAGGTTTGAACTCCGACTGAAGCTTTTCCCACACACCAGGCATTCATATGGTTTCTCCCCTGTGTGAATTCTTTGATGGCCAGTAAGGATTCGACGCTCACTGAAGCTCTTTCCACACACCAGGCATTTATATAGTTTCTCCCCTGTGTGAATCCTTTGATGGGAAGTAAGGTTTGAACACTGACTGAACCTTTTCCCACACACCAGGCATTCATATGGTTTCTCCCCTGTGTGAGTTCGTTGATGGGAAGTAATATGTGAATGCTTATGGAAGCTTTTTCCACACTCCAGGCATTCATATGGTTTCTCCCCTGTGTGAATTCTTTGATGGGAAGTAAGGCTTCCACTCTCACTGAAGCTTTTTCCACACTCCAGGCATTTATATGATTTCTCCCTTGTGTGAATTCTTTTATGGGAAGTAAGGTTTGAACTGTGACTGAAGCTTTTTCCACACTCCAGGAACTTCTTCCCTGTGTGTCTCCTCTGATGAGAAGTAAGACAATCACTCTGAGAAAAGCTTTCCCCGCATAATAGGCATTCATATGGCTTCTCATTTGTGATAATTCTTTCATGGGAAATTAGGTTATGTTTCTGCCCAAAGTCTTTTCCACGCTCCACCCATTTATATAGCTTCTTTTGATGAGAGGTATTTTCTTGAATGTTAAGAGCTGATTTTTCAGGCATTTTCCCCCTGCTTGCAGTGCACTCATTCTTATTGTCTCCTTGGTATATTTTTTGCAATACAGATTCTCCTGCCAGTAAAAGACTGGAATTATTCCTCCCTTTAGGTGGCTGTACTCCCTCCTGCTTTCTCAGTGCAGCACCCTTGTCTTTCATATCTGAATATGTATCTTCTTTCTCCATCACTGGATGTTCTTTTGTTTCCTTCACTGACTCCCACACAGCTCCTCCTGAAAGAAAGAGAAACCTGGTGTGATTCTAGGATACTTTGCCCAGATATCTGCGGAAGATATTTGTTTTGCTTTGTAATGGTTGTGGTTGCATTTTGCAGGGGTTCAGGGGTTCAGTTCAGACAGTCTTTTGAGAGTTCTCCCCCTTGCATTCTTTATTCCTTCAAAATTCCAAGCTGAGTATGTTGGCAGAGTCACTATTTGTACAATAATAAATGTAGCCAAAGAGGGCAAAAGAGAGTAAAAGTTACCTAAAAGTAACCCAATCATTTTAAGTGTCTATTTTCCGCCTGGGTGAAATTACAGGGGGGAGTGTTTAGGGGTGGGGCTGTGGGGAGAGGAAGGTCACTCTTTAAGAAAGAGGCAGCCATTTGTGCTTTAACACACATATAGCAGAGGGTCTGAAGAGAGGTGGCCTGCCAGATGAAGAGAAGGTAATCTAACAAGAAAGGATGAAACAACAGTTATTTTTGTTTACCATCACAGTGGTAAGTTTTAGATCTCGGGAACAAGGGATGTATTTTCCTCTTTTTGATTTTCTCTGTGTTGAGATGTCCTAGTGGATGGCTGGGGTGGCTTAGAAGACATTGAGAGGGTGATAGAAATGATTGGTGCCCCCCCTCCCTGCCACTGGCACCTTAGACAATTTGTCTACGGCCACCTCATGGATTGGCCACCCTGTGTGGGCTAATACTTTTACCAAGACTCTGGTTGCCAGCCAACAGACTGCAATTCTTAATGAATGCAGGTGGGGGCAGCAGAGACTAACCCCAGATGAAAAAAGAAAGGGGAGGGGAAAGGCTGGAAAAAGGTCAATTCCTCATTGTGGTCTAGAAACTCAAGATCAGAACAGGCAGATTTCATCCCCCCTACTCAAAACAATGAGGTCCTTTTACCATACACAGCACAAGCAAACAGCAAAAAAGGACCCTAGGACATGAACCAAATCAACTGTTATGCAGGAGGTAAGAATTCATAGGCTTGGACACATTTTCCAGTGTCTTGTTTGGGAGTCTGGTCATGTGACAGACTAGGTGGCCTTGCGGAATCTGCAGCTTGTGACAAATAGATGGACAGCATTTCACTGGGAAAGCGATGGACAGAAGAGCCTACACAGATCACAGTGTTCTGACTGCTTAAGGCATTTCCTGCTTTATGGAAGGATACACACTGGCTTTAAGCAGGGGGCAGCCAGTCCTTCAGGATTTTTTCTGGGGTTAGCTGTTCTTAGTGAAGGCATTGAGAAGCAACGAGCACGGACCAGAGAAAAACCGTCATAGGACCAGAGATGACTGGTCAGATGAAGAAGCTAACTGGAATCACTTTAAGCTGACCTGCGATCCTGGAAAGAGGTGATCACCTTGCTGAGGTCTAGCAACTTGATTACAATGCCAGAAGTATAAAACCCCTTTCCCAGTGGCAAAAACAGGACCTGCAGGGTAGTTTTACTACACTTCCTCCCACCAGAACTGGAATGACCTTTCCTCCTGTCCTAAGAAGAACACCCTACAATTTGGGAATGTAACATACATCCCCTCTTCCAGGATGATATGGGAGGAAAGGTGGACTGGAAAAAATAAAGCATCAAATTAACATTCAAAACAGAACCCAACCAGGAACATGATTTCACTCTCAGTTCACCTTAATTCCCTCAAAGAGTGGCAGCTGTCACTCATCCATTCTTGCGGAAGGGAGAAGCACTCCTGCCTCTCACAAAAAGCATACCTGGGAGTCTGCAGCACATCCCACTCAGCCCTCGGCCACCCTGGCCAACCCTCTGGACTGTGACTACTCTGTTCCCATCATCCCCTGCCCCTCTGGGGGGGGTGTTGTCACGGTCTCTGACATAATTATGGTATTCTGTGAACATGTGCAGAATTAATTCCATGTAATTCCATATGTAGGGCTTAAACACATCATGCAAACTGAGCCACTGCAGAGGTTTGTGTAATGTATAATGAAAGTCTGTGTAATGCTGACAAGCTGACAGAATTCTCTCAAGGTCAGCTCTATCAAGAGCTAACTAATTATGTCACTCTGGTTTTGTCCTTGAAGAGGACGAGCAAAGCACCTTTCCTTATCTATCAATAAGATGTGACCAAAATCACCTTTCTGACTCAGCTGCCAGATGTCAGAATCTCAAAAGCAGAACACTTTTGCCCTTCTCAAGGTCTCAAGATATCTTAATGTACTAAGAGTGCATTAATAGCTTAAACTGTGCTTTTTATAGTTTAAAGGCATTAAATTCTCTCAAAGATATGAGTAATATGCTTTCTTGCTCTTCTGTAATCTCGCTCAAGGCTATGTAACTGACCAAAGTAAACAATGTCACTTTGCAGGTGACAAGTGTAAACAATAATTGCGTTTTATGAGTTATATAGTTAAACATTGTGCTACAGATTTCTAAGTAGTCTCATTTAATGCATATTGTCCTAACGAAGAGGATGGTATAAAAATTATGTATATAATGTGATCATGTAACTCAGAAATGAGTGTTTATACTTTACGCTGTGGACTGAAAGGAAAGGAAGACCATATATGGACATAAGAACATGAGCAGCTGCTACTAAGCCATTTCTGCACTGCTCCTGATATCTGATAAGAGGGAATAAAAGGTATCCCTCTTAATGGATAAGAGATTTCTCTTCACTCTTAATGAGTCTAGAAACAGTATAAATACAGCTACAGTTAGCCCAGAGATTTAGAACCTTCCAAAAGGCTCTCAGAAAAAGCTGAATGGTATGTATGGTTTAAATACTTTACTGTAGACTTTGTGAATTAGATACTTTGAACTGAATCAGAATAATTTGACTGTTATATTTTATAAGTTGGATTTTGAAACCGAATAGTATGTAAGACTTGCTTGCTTTTACTGCATACATTGTAACTGCATACATTGTATTTTTACAAGAGTTTTTATAGAAGTGTTAAAGACTTGATAATCTGCATTTACACATATTTTACTAGAAGTATATCAATAAAAAGACTTGCTTTTTAAAAGAAAGTAAAGTTGTTGAGTCCTGCTTAACCAATGACTGGCTGAATAAGATACTTTCACTTCTCAGTAAGTGGAACATTCTAACAGCCTGTCATTCGAACAGCACGATCCGCTTCAGTGTCTGCCTGGGAGTGCTCCCCCTTGCTAAGATCCCTTCTGCAAGTTTCTTGGGGTACAAACTCAGCTTCCTAAGTGGCTGATCTAGACAACAAGAAATTAGATGTTAATCAGAAGGGACAAATCCTGGCAGTGAACACACCAGGGCTTAAAAGGATGGCAGGGAGCTGTTCCTGTTGGCAGCAGAAGATAGCTCGCAATAATAGATTTAACTTGTGGGCGGAAAGGTACTGGCTGGATTGAGTTGTTTGACAGTGGAATCAGCTACTTAGGGAGATGGTGAGCTCCTTCTCACTGGCAGTCTTTAAGCAGAAGCTGGACAAACACTGGTCAGGGATGCTCTAGGCTGATCCTGCATTAAGCTGAGGGTTGGACTAGATGGCCTATATGGCCCCTTCCAACTCTCTGATTCTGGCTGGGATTTCAAATGTGCGGGGAAAGCCAGGATTTCCTCTGCAAGAGGTTGGATTTTATATTGCCCCACTGTATGTGCAGACCCTTTAGAGTCACTTGGAACACTGCTCTGTGCTGGAGGAGGTGATAAAGTATGTGATAACGTAAGAGCTGTCTGGAGTTCTTTTGGGACATGTCTCTGCGCCTTGTAGTGGATGAGAGGCAGAGGGACAAGAGATGCATGACAGTTATCGTGCCAGAACACGTCGGCGTTTCTATGATTAAAGTAACGTGAGGAAGGTGGTCGTCTCCACCCAGAGAGTGCCACTGACAACCAAAAGGGAAAACACACCAGCTCTTGGATGTGTTGTTAACACCTGTACATCAGCAGGTCCATGTTCTGGGGGTCTACAGCCCCAGGAATCGGCACCCAGACTGCCTAATGACCTCGGAGTACACATGAGGAAGGGTTCCTTTGTTTGTGGTGCTTGCTGCTTTTTGATTACTGAGAGCAGCATACTCGATCGTGTGGTTGCAACGAAGGATGACAGAGTGGAATCATCATAAAGATGTTTGCAGGGGGCATCATGCAATCAATAAAGACCAGATACGTCACAGGTGGCAAGTGCCACGATAGTAACCTTTCTTTTATTTTGATTAGTGCACCTAGTATCCTGAGTTTGTGCCTTATAGAAATAAAGTTATTAAGAGAGTCTGCACATTTCCTCATCCACCTCCTTTTGCTACCTTGCATTTTAAAGTAAGACAGTCATGAAGAGCTGATTTCATCTAGGGTGGTGGCAGTGAAAAGAAAAAGGAGGGCGAGACAGTGGCTGGTCTTCGCCACAGCTTTGCTTTGCTTTGAAGGCACAGCGTCCCAGCATCAAGGCCAGGTACCTCTAGTTAAAGGGATCCCAGGAGAAACAAGGCTGGAAATCACACTGCCCTGAAAGCTTCTGCCTGTCCAAGTGGAAAATACTCGCACTGTATGTGGCCAAGAACTGTTCATCTGGCACTTCTCTGATTACAGGAAGAAAAGTTGGTTTTTATACCTTCCTTTTTTTTTTTTTACCTTTAAGCACTTTCAAAGTGGCTTACAATCACCTTCCCTTCCCCTCCTCACAGACACCTTGTGAGGCAGGTGGGGCTGAGAGAGTTCGGAGGGAGCTGTGACTGGCCCAAGGTCACCCAACTAGCTTCATGTGGAGGAGTGGGGAATCAAACCCAGTTCTCCAGATTAGAGTCTGCTGCTGTTAGCCACGACACCACGCTGGCTCCTTGCTCAGGTCAGAGTGAAATGCCAGCTAAGAACAAAAAGGTGGCAGAGCAACCACCAGAGTTCGCTCCACAGCTGCATCTTCAGCCCAGGTAAGGCAAGGCTCAGGCTGCAGGGAGGCCCCTGCGTATTCTGCCCCGTCTTCCCTTGGCACCTCATCCACAGAATCAACAGAATTGGAAGGGAACACCAAGGTCATCTAGTCCAACCCCCTGCACAATGCAGGAAATCCACAACTACCTCCCCCCCACACCCCTAGTGACCCCTACTCCATGCCCAGAAGATGGCCAAGATGCCCTCCCTCTCATGACCACCTGTCAGGTGGTCCAGACACAGGACTGCCAGGCAGGGGTCCCCTCTCTGCAAGGAGTGTCCAGAACTCCTCCCCCATCAGAGGAAGGGTCATGGAGGGTGGCAGAGATTAGCCATTGGGCTCAGGGCTGACCACCTGACCACATCCTCCCGCTTAAGGGACTTCCTCCTAGCAAGAAGGAAACAGCCCAGGGGGAAGGATCCTCACCCAGAAAGGCCACGTTCCCAGTATTCTCCAGCATGACTTCCCTGTACAGAGCTCTTTGGGCTGGACTCAGCAGGGCCCATTCCTCCTGGGTGAAATACACAGCCACCTCCTCAAAGGACACCCCACCCTGCAAGAAGAAGGAGAAAACATTTCTTTACATCAGCGGAAAGCTGGTCCAGGGGTGGGGGAGGCTGAAAAGCAAGAGACAGCAAATTGATACTGAAAGAGCAGCCCAAAGAGGCAACAAGAACCCCATAGGGACACTTGGCTTTCTCCTTCCAGTGCTCCATGGGGCATCTTGAGGCCACTGAGGTTGTCCTCATGGGCAGGGGGCAAACAGCCTTGCGGGGAAGCTTCTGCAGATGTCTACATGGAAAATACAACATTGTTTTCTCTATGAAATTCATTTTCCAGTATTGTTTCCACAGTCCCTGCTTGGTCTTCTCTGCGGTTGCCATCCTAGACAGAGGGTGACCAAGTCCCTGCCTCCCCAGTGGGCAGACTCGACATCCTGTGGCACCAGAACGAAGGACAAGAAGCCTGATCCTGTGAGCCTTGCAACAGAGAAAGAAGTATTCCTGCCCTCCGCTTCACCTCTCTCCAGTGACACCCGCTTACCTGGGCTGGCTGCATGGTGCCTCTTGTCCCTTCACTGCACAGAAGAGATGGCGGAGAAAGCATCCAGGGTGTCATTCCATTGCTGCCTGGGAGGGAGAGGAAGAAAGAGGATGGGAAACCCCTCCCCTCCTTGAAATGCTTCCTCCCAACCTCACCAAATCCATTCCTGGGTGATGTCCCTGACCCTGCCTGAAGCCAAACCACTCTCTCCTCCTCTGCTCACGGAAGCCAACCCATTCGCTTGCACCACACAATAAAGGAGAATGTGGCTGGGAATGTGGCGGCAGAGCCCTCAGCTGACTGGATGGACTGCCTGACGATGGGAGGTGCAAGCTATTAATGACAATCTCCCTGCACAGAGAAAATTAGCCCTGCACAGAAGCAGTTCCTGCCCTAATGCTTTTCTGTGGCAGGGACATTTCACCAGAGGGGAAAATGTATCCCTCCACCCACAGTCTCAACTGAAGCTCCCTTGAATCCATGCATGGAAAAACCAGGAGGAAAGGGCCAGAATTCACACCATCCGCTCCACCCCCTCAGGTCTCTGCTAGCTCTTCCTTCCTCCTGGATACATGGACCAGGCCTGAGACTCACATTTAAACACATGCCAGACAGGGGCAATATCTCTTCCCTGATGATTTCCTGAAACTGTGTTTAACAATATGTTGGGGCTTGTGGGGGGGGGGGGAGAGACACCCCTACCACCTTGCTTGAAAGACTGCCTCCCAGAGTGGACAATATTTGGCTAGACTTGGCATAAGGGCCATAAGAAGAAGAGTTGGTTTTTATATGGCGACTTTCTCTACCATTTAAGGCTGAATCAAACCAGCTTACAACTACCTTCCCTTCCCCTTCCCACAACAGACACCTTGTGTGGTAGGTGGGGCTGAGAGAGCTCTAAGAGCTGTGACTAGCCCAAGGTCACCCAGCAGGCTTCAGTGTAGGAGTGGAGAAAGAAATCCAGTTCACCAGATTAGCATCCAGTGCTCATGTGGAGGAGTGGGGAATCAAACCCGGTTCTCCAGATCAGAGTCCACTGCTCCAAACCACCTCTTTTAACCACTACACCATGCTGGCTTGGGAGAAGGAAGCTACCTATTTTCATTGGTTCTTGTAGGTTATCCGGGCTGTGTAACCATGGTCTTGGAATTTTCTTTCCTGATGTTTCACCAGCAGCTGTGGCAGGCATCTTCAGAGTAGTAAGATGCCTGCCACAGCTGCTGGCGAAACGTCAGGAAAGAAAATTCCAAGACCACGGTTACACAGCCCGGATAACCTACAAGAACCAATGAACTCTGACCGTGAAAGCCTTCGACAATATTTTGAACTACCTATTTTCCTTAGTTCAAGTTCTACAGGCACCATTTCAGCATCCACAATTCAGCAAAGCTCTCTGAAACGCAAACTGGAAATCCACCCACCCTTGAAAGAAAGGGCAGACCACATAAAGTCTCCGGACAAACTGATCCACCTACTTGCCAATCTTTCTTCTTCAGAGATCCAGAGGAACAGCTCTTCCTGTTCTCCCAGCCAGGATACGAGGTCAGATTTGGCCATCTTAGGTTCTATATATCAGGAGAAAACCCACAAATACCGCTTCTGTGAGCACATCAGTTCAGTAGTTCTAAGTGAGGTTGACTATCCCTCCAGAAATACACAATAGACAACTAATAAGGGAGGAGGTGACCAGCCAAATAACTTGACAAAGAAAAAGGCTGCAAGACTGACTCCATTTTGTAGCTAATTCTGAGCTGGCAGCCATAAGAGCGCAGCTGGCAAATCACGTAACAGTGATAAATCATGTCAAAATTAATACAGGAGAACTTTCAGGTTGAAGAACTGGATGAAACTAGTTTCCAAATATTCTCTTGCTTTGGCTTACCTCTTAATTAACTTGAGACATAGTGGATGTCTGCACAGGTGTGAAACTAACAATATAAAACTTCCCATGAAACTATTTCATTAACTCAGCCTCCCCCCGCCCACCTCCCCAGGAAGCTGTGTTCTGTGATCGCAATAAACTTAAACACAAATTTTAAATTCATTTTTATGAAACACACAAAGGTGGAGTACCTGATAGGGTCAGAATCGTTCATCTGTTACTGGCAGTTCTCTGCCTACTCCCTCCCAAGTGGGGATGGACATGCCCACTGAGAAGTCAATAAAGAGGCAGAGAAGCTAGCTTCCCTCCACAGCCACCTCTCAGCCTGGGTAAGGCAAGGCCCAGACTGGAGGGAAGGCCCGGCTTAGGCCGCCCCAGCTTCTCCATACCAGGCACCCCTTGGCCCCTCTTCTGATGCCCTCACAGATGGCCCAGACACAAGATTGCCAGGTAGGGGCTCCCTCTTCTCAAGGAGAGCCCAGAACCCCTCCCACATAAGAGGAAGGGTGGGGGCAGAGATCAGCCACTGGACCCAAGGCAGACACCCTGACCCCCACCTTCCGCATCGGCACCTTCTTTACCGTCACTCCTCACAGCAAGAAGGCAACAGCCCAGGAGAAAAGGATCCTTTTTTTTTTTTACAAAATTTTTATTGTTTTTTTTTGTAAGATGTTTAAACACAAAATTTAACAATTAATAAAGGTAAACATTAAAATATGAAACATAGTAAGTTATTGTTGAAAATACATGTATGCAATAAAATATAATGACTTCCCCTACATCTCCTTCTGTCTTGTCATAAATTTTGTGATCTCTTTTGGATAAAGTTCTAATCCTAATAGTGTTCTAAGATTAATCATTATATCATAATAGAAAATGGATTAGTTGGTAACCATAAAACGTTCCCATTTGAAGTTCATTTTCACAGTAAGTTCTCTATGCCTCCCATTCACCCTCAAATTGTGAACTCTCTTTTTGGTTTATCAAAGCTGTAAATTTTGCCATTTCCACACCAGTTCCAACATTTTTACAATCCAGTCCTTTTTGTCTGGAATTTCTGATTATTTCCATTTTGCTGCATATATTAATCTTGCGGCTGTGGTGGCATAAATCAAAAATTTTCTCTGTGTTAAAATAGAGTCCGGTATCATACTGAGTAACATCATTTCTGGTGTTTTTGGTATATTGTTCTGTAAAATAAACCTTAATTCATTATAAATCATGTCCCAAATTTTTTTAGCTTTATCATATGTCCACCACATATGGTGGAACGAGCCAACTTCCTCATTACATTTCCAACATTTTGGGGACATCGATGTATAAGTAGTCACTAATTTTGTAGGTGTTAAATACCTAAGAGAAAAGGATCCTTATCCAGGGAGGCCACGTTCCCAAAATTCTCCAGCATGACTTCCTTGTACAGAGCTCTTTGGGCTGGGTGCAGCAGGGTCCACTCCCCCTGGGTGAAATACACAGCCACCTCATCAAAGGACACACCTCCCTGCAAGTAAAGAATGTCTTTATGTCACTTAAAAGCTGGTCTGTGGGAGGGGGGGAGGGGGGGAGTGAAAAGCTGGGAGTTAAAGCCAAAAACTGAGAGAAGCCATAATCAGAGAGCAGCACAAAGTGGAGGGGAGAATAAAGTGCTGGGCCCAAGTGGACAACCAGCAATGTATTATAAATGCTAGGAAGACATTTAATATTACCTCTGCAGAAAGTAATGAACGAAATAAGCAAACAGAAAATTTTGCCCCCTTCATGGCAAGAAGCACATATAACATTGATACACAAAGAAGGCAATGATCCAACAGAGAAGGGAGCATCCCTGTCCTCTGCCGCACATCTCCCCAGTGACACCCACTTACCTCAACTGGCTGCATAGCACCTCTTGTCCCTTCACCAAAGAGAGAAGATGGGAGAAAAAGTATCCAGGGTGTGTTTCTGCTGCCGCCTGGGAGGGAGTGAAAGAAAGAGGATAGCAAACCCTTTCTTCTATAGATACATTTCCTGGGATAGTCACTTCAAGGAACATCTCCCCAGATTGCATTTGGGGCACAACATAAAATACTAGGTTTGATTCATCTGGTTGGATGCATCCCTGATCCTGCCTGAAGCCACACCACCCCCTCTTCCCCTCTGAGGGAAACCAAGACCCTCTGGCCTGCCCTACACAACCAGGAGAATGTGCTGGGAATGCGGTGGTAAAGCCCTGAGCTGATGGGATGGACTGGCTGACTCAGGGCTGAAGGTGGGAGATGCCAGCTAGGAATGGAAATCTCCCTGCACAGAGAAAACTAGCCTTCCAAGGAAACAGTTCCTGCCCTCTCTGCCTGTGCTGGTGAAGATGCTTTTCTGTGGCAGGGAGATTTCAACCGAGGTGTTCCTGTACCCACAGTCTCAAGTGAAGCCTTGAATCCATACATGGAAAAAGCAGGAGAAAAGTGTCAAAATCCATGCCGTCCAGTCCACCACCTCAGGCCTCTGCCGGCTCTTCCTCCTGGATTTGTGGAACAGGTCTAAGGCTCAGTCATATGTGTGTGTGTTAAGTGTCGTCAAGTCGCTTAAGAAAAGCGTCTGTTCCCTGTTTACCCTGAAGAAGGATGTGTGGTTAATAAGCTGTACGGGCTAGGCAGGAAAACTCCACACATGGCCAGCAAAGGGAAAAACAGCCCCCAAACTTGAGGAGACTGAGCAGAACAAGGGAGAAGGAGAGAAGGTGGTGGGGAAACAACCATCTAAGGCGTTTCCCATTAGGTAAAAGGCTTTTTTATGGCCCTGTTGCTGCTGCCATGCAGATACAGCCCAGGGGCAAGGGAGCTTACAAATGGCCGGTTTCCCCACCTCCTGTCTGCCCCAGACTCCCAGCAGTGGTCAACCCCCCCCTTCTAACATGCTACTGGGGCTTTTTTATTTTTTATAAAAATCAGCAGTTGAATATTATTATAGAGGCATGGCTATAACAATACAGTCAGTCATATCGTCCTATAGTGGCATAAAATCATTGTACATTCGGTAGCGTGTAAAAATATAAATATTTGAGATATAACCTTACAAAATGGTTAAAAGATACTTGCATAAGACAGTGTTCACAGTGGGTAGCCGTGTTAGTCTGTCTGAAGTAGTAGAAAAGGGCAAGAGTCCAAGTAGCACCTTAAAGAGCTGAAGAATTGAGCTGTGGCTCACGAAAGCTCATACCCTGCCAGAAAATATTCTTGTTAGTCTTTAAGGTGCTACTGGACTCTTGCCCTTTTCTACTACAATAAGACAAGTGTTGTGAGCTAGCACATCCGTCTGTTTAAATAATTTGTGGCGTTCTACAGCAATCTTTAAAAAGTGTGCTACCTTCTCCAGAACACAGGGCGAACAATTATTCAAATAAAGGAAGCATTACATATAACAACACAACAATATTCAACTGCTGATCAAAAAACAGGGAAAGTCCTCCTCTATGTCTTCCCGGGAACGGGGGGGGGGGGATGGCTGCGATGTGGGGCGGGGGCCGGCGGAATATGAAAATCCAGACACGTGGCTTGGTTACAAAATTCAGCGCCACAGCAAAGAAAATTCACAGTGGGTAGCCGTGTTAGTCTGTCTGCAGTAGTAGAAAAGGGCAAGAGTCCAGTAGCACCATAAAGACTAATAAGAATATTTTCTGTGGTCAAAAAGGGCAAGAGTCCAGTAGCACCTTAAAGACTAATAAGAATATTTTCTGTGGTCAAAAAGGGCAAGAGTCCAGTAGCACCTTAAAGACTAACAAAAATATTTTCTGGTAAGGTATGAGCTTTCGTGAGCCACAGCTCACTTCTTCAGAATCAAGGTATCTGAAGAAGGGAGCTGTGGCTCACGAAAGCTCACACCCTACCAGAAAATATTCTTGTTAGTCTTTAAGGTGCTACTGGACTCTGGCCCTTTTCTACTACTACAGCAAAGAAAGTTTGGGAAAGGAAGTAGGAAAGAGGAGGGAAAACCACAGTCCACAATGCTGTGGGGAAGTAGGGGGGGGGAAAGTGCACTTCCCAAAACCATCAAACCTAGAGAAAAGGGTACACGACCTAGCTCCCCTTCTCCCTCCCCCCCTTCTGCATCGGCTCTCCCCGCCACCACAGTCTCCCCCCATCCTTTCCCCACCCCAAATCTCCCACTCACCTCCCCACAGCCTCCCTCCCCTTCCTAAAAGCGCCTCCGCAACCTCCAGCCCTGTGACCCGTCCGACGTGCAAAGGGCCCGGGTTCAGATCCTGCCCCCCCCCCCGGCCCTTGCAGGGACCTCGTGGCTCTGCACAAGGGGGCCAAGACACACACACACACTCTCTCTCTCTCTGGTGCAAGAGGGGGAAGGCAGGGTGGGGTCTGGAGGGGGCCTTTCCTCGCCCCCCCCAGCTTCTTCCCCCCTCCTTTCTCTCAGTTCGAGCTCTTGCATTGCAGCCCCCAACCCATAATTCCCCCCCCCCAAAAAAAGAAAGCCCCTTCGAGCTCACCACATGCCCCCAAGCCATTCAAACAGCACCCCGGAAGTGACAAAGGTGTCTCCTGCAAGGCAGGAGGACCGGAAAGGGCCTCTCCTCCTCGTGCCTCTCTAGGACTCCCCCCAGTCACACACTCTCTCGCACTCCCTTTAACCCTTACAGAGCCTTCCGCCAGTTCAAAGGGACCCGGGCGAGGCAAGGCAGACGGGAGCATCTATGAGCATCTATGTTCCCCGGCCACATAGAAACACAGCCAAGGGCCAGGCTATATTGGGCCTATACTTTGATAGGATGGTTGTCAGCCCTTGCCCTAGTCCGAACCAATAACCACGACAGGAGACACAGGGGTCCAAGGAAGATGGTTTACTGGCAGCATAGGTAAACAGAGCATACAGGATCTAAGACAGCAACGGAGGGCGCTGGGATACACTTGACTATATAAAAGCCTAGAAAAAAAGCATTCAGCATTCAGCAGCCCGGGACAGGCTCAAGAGATTACTATTTCAAAACAGTCTAGAGATGCCTCCGTTCCCACGGAGTACTGTCTACTTCAAAGAGTCCAAGAATGCAAAACAATCCTTGGGAGCAAGTCGGTGAAAAAGTGAAACTGAGACACAGGCCTGACAATGATGCAAAGTTAGAAATATAAAAAAAAAAATCTCTTCTATAAGTGATGGGGCGGTTGGCCTTGCCTCAATGTAAATAGATTTTATGTTGATAATTCACAGCGGGTGGCCGTGCTAGTCTGTCTGCAGTAGTAGAAAAGGGCCAGAGTCCAGGAGCACCTTAAAGACTAACAAGAATATTTTCTGGCAGGGGATGAGCTTTCGTGAGCCACAGCTCACTTCTTCAGATACAGCTAGAATGTGAATCCATCTGTCTTTAATTCACAGTGGGTAGCCGTGTTAGTCTGTCTGCAGTCGTAGAAAAGGGCAAGAGTCCAGTAGCACTTTAAAGACTAACCAAAATATTTTCTGGTAGGGTATCAGCTTCTTCAGGTATCTGAAGAAGTGAGCTGTGGCTCTCGAAAGCTCATACCCTACCAGAAAATATTTTTGTTAGATTTTATGTTGTGATTTTGCGAGCCTGCGGGCTGCGGTGCTGATCGGTTTCATAGAAGGGCCGGACCCGGCTTATAAAATTCCTTTTCTCCATTTTGAACTTCGGCTTTGCCTTTCCACTCAAGGATTTCTGGCACTGAAAGACAACGTCAGGTTGAAAAGTGCAAACAATGAGCAAATGAAAATGCAAGCGTTGAAACAGCAGAGATAGGACCCAGACACTCGGTTCTGCTGTTGTTTTGCTTTAGGGTATTTCTTCTCAATTATTTGAGATATGCTGATGACACTACATTATTGGCAGAAAATAGCGAAGACTTGAAATGACTACTGCTGAAAGTTAAAAGAGAAAGTGCCAAAGCAGGACTACAGCTGAACATCAAGAAAACAAAAGTAATGACTGCAGGAGAATTACACAACTTTAAGGTTGACAATGAGGGAAACTGAAATTGTTCAAGACTTTCTATTCCTTGGCTCCACCATCAACCAAAAGGGAGACTGCAGCCAAGAAATCAGAAGGAGATTGAGACTGGGAAGGGCAGCCATGAAGGAGCTAGAAAAGATTTTGAAGTGTAAGGATGTGTCACTGGCCACCAAGACTAGATTACTTCATGCCATCGTATTCCCTATTACTATGTATGGGTGTGAAAGCTGGACAGTGAAGAAAGCTGATAGGAAGAAAATAGATTCCTTTGAAATGTGGTGTTGGAGGAGTGGGTTACGGATTCCGTGGACTGCCAAAAAAACAAATCAGTGGGTTCTAGATCAAATTAAGCCTGAACTGACCCTAGAAGCTACAATGGCTAAACTGAGGCTGTCGTATTTTGGTCACGTCATGAGACGACAAGAGTCACTGGAAAAGACAGTCATGCTAGGAAAAGTTGAGGGCAGCAGGAAAAGAGGGAGACCCAACAAGAGATGGATTGACTCAAGGAAGGAAGCCACAGCCTTCCATTTGCAAGAGCTGAGCAAGGCTGTCAAAGATAGGACATTTTGGAGGACTTTCATTCATAGGGTCGCCATGAGTCGGAAGCGACTTGACAGCACTTAACATACACATGCATTTCTTGGGGACAGGGTAAAAGCCGGAGCGGCCCGAAACAGGCATTAAAAAAACTATAGTACCGCAAAAAACAGTGGCATGCCTTGCACACACTGCAGAACAATATTTTAGAAATCAAAATGCGGAGAGCGCGTGCAATTAGTAACCCTTTCCAGGCCAAAATGCTTCCGGAACACCCCAGAATGGGCATTAAACAAATTATAGTTTCGCAAACTACAGTGTCCTACCAGGCGGCCCTTAGTCTTATATCTGTGGGCTCCAATCTTTTTGAGCCAGGGGGCACCTTTGGAATACTGGGGTGGGCGCAACCACAAAATGGCTGCTGCAGGAGGTGGAGCCAACCACAACATGCCAGGGAGCGAAGTTAGGGAGAAAATGGACACCACTGTACTGGTATCAGGAGATAAGGAAATCAGTACAGGAGCGAGAAACACTTAAAGGTGCAAAAATTATTTATAAGCTACTGTGTCTAATATAATACGTACTAATAAATACACAAAATTGACTAAACACACATGATCTCATACAACAAACATACAACCCATCTCATGGATGGTAGCAAGAAAGAATGATTCAATTCAAAAGTGCAATGTCTCTCACTGTATGTACATCAATCTTCAGTATCAACCTCATGCAGGTAAGTGAACAGTTGTAATAATTGTTAAATGTTCAGGGAGGAATCACTTCATGGAGGATACGGCCGTTTCAAATTCCTCCCTGAACATTTAACAATTATTACAACTGTTCACTTACCTGCATGAGGTTGATACTAAGGGAGCGAAGTTATTCATAGCTCTGATAGTAACTCTTCAGCATTTCAGCCAGAAGCTCCGTTTAACGGGACGCCTTTTTAAATGAACACATTGTTCATTTTCTATCTTACACACACCTTGCCTTCAGTCCCACAGCAAAGACCCTTGTACTATAGTGGTAGCTGCTGCCAAAGCCATGTTTTAGATCTGCATAGACAATCAGATCTCCAATGGCCTATCAGAATTCTTGCTGGGCAAAAGCCCCATCTGGCCCCATCCGCTTTGTAAAAACACTTGGCAGGTACCAGGAAAAGTGTTGGCAAGCACCATGGTGCCTATGGGTGCTACGTTGGGGACCCTCGTCTATAGCAATGACGTCCAACCTCTGCAATATAGTGAAATATACTAAAGTGGGCATGGCATACAGAAGGTCCCAGGTTCAATCTCCAGCATCTCCAGTTAAAGGGACTAGGCAAGGAAGTGATATGAAAGACGTCTGCCCTGGAGAGCCTCTGCTGGTCTTAGACAATACTGACTTTGATAGACCAAAGGTCTGATTCAGTATAAGGCAGCTTCATGTGTTCATGTGACCTTTGAAAATACACATCTTCCCATGCAGACTACTCGGACTGGCTGCTTTCTGAAAAGATGGTAGCAAAGCAGGTTCAAGAGCATCTGAAGTGCAGGGAAAGGCGAGAAAATGGATGGAATCCAGGAAACAGTGCCCCAGTTTGGACAGTAAAATCAGAGACAAACCATCTGGGTGGGTACAGCCTGGGCAAGTTTTATTGGGGGGGGCGGGGTTATGTTTAGTTTGAATTTTAGAGTTTTGCTAGTTCTGTGCTACAAGATGCCTCCAGTAATGTCTCTAGAGAGGCAGCCTATAAAACATCTGAATAAACAATACATACACGGCCCCCGTTTTCTGCCCAGTGAGTTCCATATAATAAATTCTCAGCAACATTAAGCTTACACGGCATGCTGACAAGGAGAAAACATGACGGCGTTTAATTCTTACACAAAAGAACTATACACAATGTCTTTGAGGAGGCCACATGATATATAACATATTATCAAGTGGATGATTTCTGGGCTGGCTGGGTGATACTTTCCCAGGATGGCTCAAAAACATGTCTAGAATGAGTGTCTCCCCACTCCTGATTCCCAATTCTGGTTTGAGAAATTCCTGGAGATTTGGGGGTGCAGCCTGGGGAGGGTAGGATCTCAGCAGGGTATAATTCCATACAGTGTATCCTCCAAAGCAGCCGTTTCCTCCAGGGGAACTCATCTCTGTCACCTGGAGATCAGTTGTAATTCTGGGAGATTTTTAGGCCTCACCTGGAGATTGGCAACCATTCCCCCACATGTTCAAGCTGAGGCTGGGGAAAAGTTTGAGGAAATGCAACATAGCTAGGCTTGCCAGCACTAGGTTGTGAAATACCTGGAGATTTTGGGAGTGGAGCTTGAGGAGGGGAGTGTTTAATGCCATAGAGTCCACCTTCCAAAGCGGCCTTTTTCTCCAGGTGAACTGATCTGTGTCCCTTGGAGATAAGTTGTAAAAGCAGGCGCTCTCCAGCACCACCCGGAGGGTGGCCAACCCTAAACATAGCCCAACAAAGGGAGGACTGATGCTGAGTTTTTCAACTAGATAGCAGGTGCTACAGGGGCTGTGTGTGAGAAAGACAGAGTCTTCTCCACACTGATGTTGCTTTAGTTTTGGGGAAACTGCATTGTGACCTGACTATTAGCATCACCAGGCTCCACCCCCTAAATCCAACATGTATGGGCTGAGACTCAGGGATCCGTTCTGCTAGCAGAGGTGCTCTCCTGTAACATAACTAAGGAAATACAAGAAGACTCCTGCAGGATCGGACCAGTGGCCTATCTAGGGTTACAGTCACACAACAGCCAATCAGTTGCCCTGGAGGGTCAGCAGACAGGGCATAGATCCTGAAGCCTTCCTCTAATGTTGCCATAGAATCATAGAGTTGGAAGGGGTCACACAGGCCATCTAGTCCAACCACCTGCTCAATGCAGGACCAGCCTAGAAAGCATCCCTGAGAAGGGGTCGTCCGGCCACTGCTTGAAGACAGCCCATGAGGAGGAGTTTACTGCCTCCCTAGGCAGCCGATTCCACTGCTGAACTACTCTTACTGTAAAAAAATTCTTACTGATGTCCAGCCAGTACCTTTCCACCCATCATTTATACAGGCTGAGTATCCTTTATCCGAAATGCTCGGGACTAAAAGTGTTGTGTATTTTGGATATTTCCATATTTTGGAATATTTGCATATCCATAATGAGGTATCTTAGGGATGGGACCCAAGTCGAAACATTAAATTTATGTTTTATGTACACCTTATACACATAGCCTGAAGGTAATTTTATACAATATTTTAAATAATATTGTGCATGTGTGGCATTGTGGGAATCTGCTGCTGGTGCAACCAGCCTGCACGCATGCCATTTTATTATCCTTTGTGGGCGCACACAAAGTTTTGGATTTTTAATCATTTTGGATTTCTGGATAAGGGATTCTCAACCTGTATCCAATATTGCAAGTAATGGGTATAAACAAACCCTGCCTCCTAGGACAGTGTTTCAGGTTTGCTCCCTCTGAATAGGGGGGCTCCTTCCAGTCACCATAGCTGGTAGCCACTGGTAGACCCAATTCTCTATAAATTTGTCCAACACCCTTTGAAAGCCATCGATGCTCATGGCAGGTCACTTACATCCACTGGCAGCAGATTGTACAACTGAATTATTCAGAAAAGCACCTGGCTGCAAACGAAGGCTCCTTCCACTGAAAGAAAAGACCTCTATACTGGAACGGATCTGCAAGATCCAACCCACTGTTTAGAAACAAAGACCAAAGAAGATACATTTCTGAATATCCCTTATCTGCGTGCCATCTTAAGCACAGCCACATCCTTCTAAACCCATCGACATCAACGGACTTAGAAGGGTATAACTCTGCTTGTGATTAGGGCCGACAACTCCAGGTTGGGAAATTCTTGGCGATTTGGAGGGAGAACCTGGGGAGTGCGGAATGTGGAGAAAAGAATGGGATGCCACATAGCCCACCCTCCATAGCTGCCACTTTTCTCCCCGGGAACAAGTCTTTGTAGTCTGGAGATCAGTTGTAATACCGGGAGAACTCCAGCCTCCACCTGGCAGCCCTACATGGGATTGTTGGTACCACAGTTGGTGATTTTGCAAAGGAAAGGTCCGCACAGTTGTCATGTTTGTGGGGGGGGGGAGGGATTCTGTCCCTCTTTCCCCGAACAACTATTTGGTACAACATTCACGCAAGCAGCAAGCAAAGCAAGATATAGGATGCTAACATACGGACATAAACCTTCTGACTATTAGTAAACACAAGTAGTAAATACTGTTTACACAAGAACGGCTATGCTGGATGAGACCTAAACATCTATCATTCTATTACACTTAATTCTTGCCCCTCTTTTAAGGAGCTCAGAGTTTTCCTGTCCTGTCACATTTTTTTAAAGCTCATCCTTTCTCTGGAGAGCATAGGGCAGTTTACCAGGTTTTTCCCTTCTCCATTTTATCCTCACAACAATCCTGTGAGGTAGGGTAGGTTGAAAGCACATGACTGGTCAAAAGTTACCCAGTGAACTTTATGGCTGAGTGGGGATTTGGATGCGGGTCCCCCAGATCCTAGTCTGATACTCTAACCACTACATCCCACTGCCTCCTTTGGGAACTATGGAAGATATTAAGATGACAGCAGCCGGTGAGATGTGAAGCTTAGAAAGTCAGGAAAGGAATCACCCAGATTCTTCATCCTCAACAACTGTTACAGATATACTTCCTCTGAATATGGAAGTTCTACTTCACCAGCAGGGCTAACCACTGTTGTGATAAAATGTGTTGAATTCCATTCTGAAAGTCTTCACCACACCGTGCATCAGTGAACTCAGTGGACCCAAAATTCTCTTTCAGGATAGTTTCAGAGGGTAACTGTATTGGTCTGCACTAGAAGAGCTAGATTTGAGTCTAGTAGCACCTTAGAGAATGAGATGTCTGGGGTATGAGCTTTCAAGAGTCAAATCTCCCTTCATCAGATAAAAGATATTTGACTCTCCAAAGCTTATACATCAAACATCTCATTGGTCTCTAAGGTGCTATTGGACTCAAATGTAGCTCTAAAATTCCCTTTGATTTCCTTTCCTGTTCTCCCAAATATGTCTTGTTCGATTGTGGGCACCGCCCGTTTTGAGAAAAGTTTTTACAGTGCCTAACACTGAGCCCCGTGGCGCAGAGTGGTAAGCTGCAGTATTGCAGTCCAAGCTCTGCTCACAACCTGAGTTCGATCTCAACGGAAGTTGGTTTCAGGTAGCTGGCTCAAGGTTTACTCAGCCTTCCATCCTTCCGAAATCGGTCAAATGAGTACCCAGCTTGCTGGGGGTAAAGGGAAGATGACTGGGGGAGGCACTGGCAAACCACCCCGTAAAACAAAGTCTGCCTAGTAAAAGTCGGGATGTGACGTCACCCCATGGGTCAGGAATGACCCGGTGCTTGCACAGGGGACCTTTACCTTTAACACTGTTCTTGCCCTGACCTGGATACCCCAGGTTAGCCTGATCTCATCAGATCTCAGAAGCTAAGCAGGGTCGACCCTGGCAAGTATTTGGATGGGAGATCTCCAAGGAATAACAGGGTCGCTATGCAGAGGCAGTCAACAGCAAACCACTTCTGAACCTCTCTTGCCTTGAAAACCCTACAGGGTCGCCATAAGTTGGCTGTGACTTGACAGCAAAAACAACAACAATACTGCTTTATCAAATTAGGAGAGAAGGAGAGCAATTGCTCTCTACCCACTTTATGCACACAATTTATAATGTCAGAATCCTCCAAAAGACGCAAAGGCAGGATTTGATTATTGATGCTAAAACTCTTCTTCTGCCTTTCGGTGTCACAAAAATGCTCCAGCGCTTCTTTAAAAATAAAAGTTGGTCTCTCCTAAAGCCTCCCTGTTTTCTGAACATTGTTGTTTATTGATTTACAACCTTTACTAATCACCTTTCCACGCTAAGGTGCCCAAGCATGATGTCCAATTTCTACCTGAATATCAACTCATTAAAAAAAGAACACCCCAATTAGTCAACCCCAAAGGTGATGGGTCTTCTGCAGAGAAAGTACATCAGTCAACCCCAAAGGGTTGGATCTTCTGCAGAGAAAGTACATAGAGCATTCCTGACAAGTATTCGTCCAGTCGCTGCTTGAAGACTGCCAGAGACGGGGAGCTCACCGCCTCCTTAGGCAGCCAATTCATACATACAGACAGATATAATTCTGCAAGTCCTCAGGATTCTCTTCCTGAAGATCATAACCCTGTCAAGCAAACTTTGGCTTGTCTTACCGTTTGGAGAAATTGGGAACATGTAACAACAACACAGATTAATGGTGAAATGGAAATGAGCAATGAAAATAGTTTTAAACAGGCAAGAAATAGTTCACATATTGGTACTGTTTTCTTTCTTTGCCATGGGGGGACTGTACCCACGGATCTGTCCTTCTGGTAATGGGCACTTTGTGATTCCTGCCAGGCAAGCTTTATTCCTGGCAAGTAACTGCATGGGTGTCTAATCCAGACATTTCTCTGCCAACTTGTAAAACGCTGGGATCCAAATCATGTTTGTTGCCCTGTCACACTCTACCTTAATGCATATATTTTGAGTGTACAACAATGGTTTGGCCACAATGAGCATGTATATGGCCTTTCCCACACTTGGACCCTCCATTCCTTATTAAGGGATGATCATTGAGAAAAGATGATGATTTAAATTTTTCCCCACAGGTGTGAATTCACAACCTGATGTATCACTGAAGTTCATGCTACTGTTTTGCACAGGGTAAACAACTTGGCGGATTCAAGATCTTCCAGAGCTTTAAGAGCTTAGGACGTGGTGAGTGCTTTAATAATTTTTAAGGACTGAGTCATCTCAAAAACTCATGCTACACTCGGACCAATTACATTGTTTCTCCATTGTGTGGATTCTCTGATGGTAAGTGAAGCTCGAGTTCTGTCTGTAATTCTTTCCGCACTCCAGGCAGTGGAAAGGTTTCTCACCCGTGTGAACTCTGTGGTGCGAAGTAAGGTCTGTGTTCTTACGAAAGCTCCTTCCACACTCCCAGCATTTAAATGGTTTACCCCTATGTGGACTTTTTGATGAGAACTGAGGTGTGTATTCCGACTAAAACTCTTTCCACACTCCGAGCATTTATATGGTTTCTCTCCCGTATGGATTCTTTGATGTCTAATCAGGTGTGTGCTCCGACTAAAGCTCTTTCCACACTCCAAGCATTTAAATGGTTTCTCTCCTGTGTGGATTCTTCGATGCGAAGTAAGGTGGGTGCTCCGAATGAAACTTTTCCCACAATCCAGGCATTTGTACGGTTTCTCTCCTGTGTGAATCCTTTGATGAGAAGTAAGGTGTATGCTTTGACTGAAGCTCTTCCCACAATCCAGACATTCATACGGTTTCTCTCCTGTGTGAGTTCTTTGATGCACCGTCAGGCTATAGTTCAGGGTAAAGGTCTTTCCACAGTCCAGACACTTATACGGTTTTTCCCCGGTATGAATTTTTTGGTGCGAAGCAAGACTTGAGCTTTGTCTGAAACTCTTTCCACATACTAAGCATTTGTATGGTTTCTCCCCAGTATGGATTCTTTGATGGGTAGTAAGATCGATTCGCTGAATGAAACTCTTCCCACACTCTAAGCAACCGTACGGCTTCTCTCCTGTGTGGATTCTTTCATGCCTGATAAGCTTTTCCTTTTGACAAAAGCTTTTCCCACATTCCAGACATTTGAATGGTTTCTCCCCTGTGTGGATTTTCCAGTGAGTATTAAGGTTTGACTTAGAGCTGAAAATTTTCCCACATTCGGGGCACTGAGTCTTTTCCTTTCCTTTGTCTGTTTTTTCTGGGATTGGGATCTCATGGAAGTCACTGCTCTGAGAAGCAAATGACTGATTCCCCCATTCCTCTTTTACTTCCACTTTCCATCTCTGCTCTTCTCCTTCTATATATCTGGCTCCTCCTGATGACACACCATATGAGTCTGCCTCATTTTTGCGCTCCCACCTAGCACTGGCTGGAATAAAGAAAGAAAATTTGTAAAAGACAGAATCATAGAATCATAGACTTGGAAGGGACCCCCATGGTCATCTAGTCCAAACCCCTGCACAATGCAGGAAATTCACAACTACCTCGACCCACACCCTAGAGATCCCTACTCCATGCCCAGAAGATGGCAAAAAAAATCCTCCAGGATCCCTGGCCAATCTGGCCTGGAGAAAAATTGTTTCCTGATCCCAAAGTGGTGATCAGCACTACCCTGGGCATGCAAGAAAGGGCCAAAAAAGCCAAGCACTGAGGCAACCCTTCCTGACTTCTCTCTCATGATCTCCCTATGTTCACAGAATCAGCATTGTTGACAGATGGACATCTAGCCTCTGCTTAAAAACCTCCAAAGAAGGAGAGCCCACCACCTCCCAAGGAAGCCTGTTCCACTGAGGAACTGCTCTAACTGACAGAAAGTTCTTCCTAATGTTTAGCTAGAAACTCCTTTGATTTAATTTCAACCCGCAGACATAGAACTTCAAGTCAGAAGACGAATCCAACTGAGTACGCCAATTCATAGGGGAACAGATCCTGATACTATCCTCTGCTGCCAACAGGAATAGCTCTCTGCCCTCCTCTAAGTGACAGCCCTGCAAATACTTAAAGAGAGCAATCATACCCCCCTCAACCTCCTCTTCTCCAGACTAAACATGTCCCTCAGCCTTTCCTCATAGGGCTTGGTCTCCAGGCCCCTGATCATCCTGCCCATCCGCATGCCTCCCACTCATTTGTCTGTCCTTCCCCTGCCTGCCAATGCTCACAGCACCCTGCAGCCCTTTCCCGAGGCACTAGCAATGCGAGCCTCTGGAAGCAGGGATGGTGGAGTGCTAACAAGTGAGTGGACAGGGAAGGTGACAGTAGTGGGCCCTGTCAGAAGCCCTGGGCATTGGCAGCCCATCTCAGGGAATGCTGACGCCATCTCTGCCTCAGTCACATTTCGGCATTGAGAAGACATAATCCAGTACACAGAGAGGAGTTCTATTAGATCAGGGGTCCTCAACACTTTTGAGCCTGCAGGCACTTTTGGAATTCTGACATGACACAGTGGGTGCAGCAACAAAACAGATGCCACAAAAATGGCTGCCACAGGAGCAGAGCTAGCTATAAAATGATGGTCACAGCTTAAGTTCAGTAATACAGTGCAGATCCTTGTGCTGTGGTGGCAGCTGCTGCCAAAGCAACATTTTAAAAAATCTGCAGTCAATCAAATTTCCAATAGTCAATCAGAAGCCTTGCTGGGCAAAAGCCCTACCTAGCCCCACCCATTTTAGGAAACACCAGAAAAGGTCTTGGCATGCACTATGGCACACACAGGCACCACGTTGGGGACCCTCGTATTAGTTCATTCTCAGCCCTAAAAAGCAAACCAGGAGATAGCCAGTGACTTTGAACCCTGACACCATCTAAATGCAACTCTGAAAAAATGGCCACCATATAAAGATCCTGCCAACCTAAGAAAGTTGCCCAATGGTATTGACTAAAAGGAGCTTGCAGCATGCTGATCATTAAATGATCCGCTCAGTGGGGTTTGGAGAGCCTTCAGAATTACAACTGATCTCCAGACTGCAGAGATCAGTTCCCCAAGAGAAAGTGCCAAGCATAGAGGTTGTATTGTGCGGCATTATACCCTGCTGAGATCCCTCCCCAGGCTCCACCCCCAAATCTCCAGGCAGTTCCTACAAAGTTGGCAACCCAATATCTATGAAAGGAAAAAAAGGTTACCCAGAGAGGCCACATTCCCACAGTTCTCCAGCATGACTTCGATGTACAAGGCTCTTTGGTCTGGATCCAGCAGATTCCACTCCTCCTCAGTGAAGTACACGTGCACCTCTTCAAAGGTCACCAGGCCCTAAAAGAAGAAAGGAGTGCCGTTAAGCAGGGTTGCCAACTACAGCTTGCGAAATTCCTAGAGATTTGGGGGTAGAGCCTGAAGAGGGGAGGGACCTCAGCAGGGAATAATGCCGTAGAATCCACCCTCCAAAGCAGCCAGTTCCTCCAGGGGAACTGATCTCTGTAGTCTGGAAATTCTATAGTTGTAATTCTGGGATATTTTCAGGCCCCACCTGGAGGTTGGTAACCCTAACCATGCACACCGTTGATGCAAGAAGCTTCCATAGAACAAAAGAATTGTGTCACATCCAGGGAGGTGTGTAAGGACTGACGCACCCCAGTTACCCTCTGCCCATCTCCCCGATTCTTCACTGACCTGCTTAGAAAGAGGAGATGAACTCATATGTTGTGCTGATGGCCTACCTTCACCTATAAGGGGCAGAAAAAATGGCGTGAGGATGTGTTACCTATAAACATTTTGGCTGCTTCTTCTTTTTTTGTTAATGTATTTCAGTCCTTGTCTTTCTCCACCCAACCACCCCACCACTAATCTTTCCATACAATTTGGCTACTGGGCACAGTGCTGATTGCTACTTTGGGCTGATCTTGGAAGCTAAGCAGGATTGGCCTTGGTTAGTACTTGGATGGGACACCACCAAGGAACTCCAAGGTCGTTTTGCAGAGGTGGGCATAGAAGAGTTGGTTTTATATCCCGCTTTTTCTATAAGGAGTCTCAAAGTGGCTTATAGTCACCTTCCCTTACCCTCCCCAGAACAGACACCTTGTGAGGTAGGTGGGGTTGAGAAAGTTCAGAGAGAACTGTGACTAGCCCAAGGACACCCAGCAGGCCTCATGTGGCGGAGTGGGGAATCAAATTCAGTTCTCCAGATTGGAGTCTGCTGCTCTTAACCACTATGCCTCACTGGCAAACCACCTCTGTTCCTCTCTTGCCTACAGGAACCCTACAGGGTTGCCTTGGGGAGGAGCCATGGCTCAGTGGAAGAGCCTCTACTTGGCATGCAGAAGATGCCAGGTTCAGTCCCCAGCATCTCTTCATTTGAAAGCACCAGGCAGTAGGTAATGTGAAAGATCTCTGCCCAAGACCATGGAAAGCTGCTGCAAGTCTGAGTAGCCAATAATGACCTTGAAGGTCTGATTCAGTATAAGGCAGCTTCACGTGTATATGTGTGAGAGGAGACCAAGTCGAACTACACCTGATTCATCCTTACCTAGTGAAGTGGCAACTCTGTCTCCCTCCTGCTTGATCTCCCTGGTGAGTGGACTCTCTCTGATTCCCAATGGAGCCATTTCTGTGGCCTCACAGAAATCAGTTGTCCCTTTTTCAAACTGTCCAGCTACCTAAAAGAGCATTCAAAATGTCATGAAGAGAATAGGTTAAAAAAAGAAATGCAGCAGGCAAAATATAAAGGAGTTCAAGACAAAAGGCGAGCTGTAGATGGGGATTTTTTGGATAATCTTGCACATATTCTGGTCCCCTGGGCCTACCGGGATAAAATTTTCTCACCTGCTCTTCCAGGCTCTTGTCCTGACTCAGGAGGAAACCTTCTGCCAGGGCCACTGCTTGGGAACTGGTCTCTGGCCTACATTCTCTGACCCAGTTTTCCATCTCTGGGGGCAGGATGGCCACGAACTGCTCCAGGATCACCCGATCTAGGATCTGATTCTTTGTGTGTTTCTCTGGTTTCAGCCACTGACGGCAAAGGTCCTGGAGTCGGGTGTAAGCTTCTCGGGGTCCCTCAACCTCCCAGTAGCAGAATTCCCGGAAGTTCTGGCGCTGTAGGTCCGAGGTCCCAGTGTCCCCCTTCAGGATCTTCTGCACTGTCCTTTCCCAGAATTCCCCACTGTTCTCCACCTTGGTGGCACCAGGGCCTTTCCCTACTCCAAGCACTTCTTCCACTTCCTTCTTCAATCCATACTCTAAGATCGTCTCCAAACGTGGATCAAGGCCATCCATTCTTCTTGGCCAATGTCTTCTGCTAACAAATTGCTTTTAATAAGCAGGGCTGGTTAGATCTTCCAAGGCCCACGCTTTGTTCTGTGTGTGAATCGTTACACCTTCAAGGCAGGAAGATATTAATAAGCACAAAAGAGAGAAGAGGATGATTCCAGCTAGTGACCAGGTCTTCTCCCTGGACAAGGAACATCAGACATGAAAGAGTGAGAAGGAAACCATAGACGTGGGAGAGATGTGACTCATGAAAGCGCAAAGCCTGCCAGAAATGTTGTTAGTCTTTAAGGTGCTACTGGACTGTTGCTATTTTCTACTGCTACAGACAAACTAACACAGCTACCCCTTGTGATCTTTCACCAGACTGGCAGAGACCAAAGCCTTTAAAGACAAGGGGAAATGGACTATGTTTTCCCCTGATCATTTAGAGGAGGATAGGGAGCTGTTTCATTTGGTAGTGGAGGATTCATAATAACCGGTTTAAATTACATGTGGGGAGATTTCAGCAGGAAACTAGGAAACACTTTTTTTTTTTTTAACAATAAGGGCAGTTCAGTGGTGGAATAGGTTGCCCAGAGTTGTGGATTCTCCCTCCTTGGAGGTGTTTAAGTGGAGATTGGTCATCCTGCAAGAGCAGAGGGTTGGGCTGGATGGTCTTTAGGCCCCTTCCTACTTTATAATTCTATGTGCCTAATGACTCCCCTTTCCTCACATTTACGCTCTCTCTCTGTCCCAGTGAGCTCCCTTCTCAATAGGGTCTCTTCCGCTTCAATCACATAATAACACTCCCCAGATAGATCCTTTTCTTTGAAAGTGATCGGGGGCTAGAGCAACTGTCCTATGAGGAGCGATCAAAAAGCTTAGGCCTGTTTAGTTTAGAAAAAAGGCAAGGAAGGGGAGACATGATAGTGGTCTATAAAATTATGCATGGTGTGGAGAGTGGACAGGAAGAAACTTTTCTCCCTCTCCCATAATACTAGAAGACGGGGTCATCTGCTGAAGCTGAAGGGTGACAGATGCAAAACAGTTCAAAAGGAGGTATTTCTTCACACAACACATACCGGTAGTTAAATTGTGGAACTCTCTGCCCCAGGATGTGCTGATGGCTGCCAACCTGGAAGGCTTTAAGAGGAGAGTGGACGTGTTCATGGAGTATAGGGCAATCCATGGCTACTAGTCAAAATGAATAATAGTTATGATACATACCTATTCTCTCCAGGATCAGAGGAGCATGCCTATTTTATTAGGTGCTTTGGAACACAGGCAGGATAATGCTGCTGCAGTGGTCCTGTTTGTGGGTTTCCTAGAAGCATCTGGTTGGCCACTGTGTGAACAGACTGCTGGACCTGAGGAGCCTTGGGATGATCCAGCTTTTATGTTCTTATTAACCCTCCTCCAGTCATACCCTGCCTGTTCTAGAACTGCTAAAGCAGTGTGAAAACTGGTTTTCAGTCTTACCAAATTCAAATCTTGAGTTTCATTAGTTTTCTCTTAGGAGGAGCACTTCCCCATTTTCACATGGGGCTTGATTCCCCCAACAGAAATTTCTAAACTTCTGAGCCTGGCCTCAGTTGGGGATTGAGGGCAGGCTAGAAATCAAATAAATAAAACCAAGCCCAAATGTCTCTCTGTCATTTAATGGTTAATGCCAGAAAAGCTGCCCTGAACCACAAGGAATGGTGGGATATAGGCACTGGCAAACCACCCCATAAACATAGTCTGCCTAGTAAACGTCAGGATGTGACGTCACCCCATGGGCCAGGAATGAGCCGGTGCTTGCACAGGGGACTACCTTTACCTTTAAAATACATTTAACACATGTATGCATTCTTGAACCAGTCACACACCCTCCGCTGAACCCACTTCACAGAGTTGTTTTGAGGGCAACATGGAGGGCAACATGGAGGAGAGAAGAACGATGGGCAACATGGAGGAGAGAAGTTTTGAGGGCAACATGGAGGAGAGAAGAACGATGTAAGCTGCTCTGGATCCCCGTTGGTGAGGGAGGTGGAGTAAATAAAAATGGAGTAAATAAAAATAGTTTAAAAAGAAAAATGTACCTGATAATAAAGAACAGTTCATTTTTAAGTTCAGAAGCATTTTCCTGCTTCACCTCCCTGAAATAAAATAACAGCTTCCTTCAGTTATAAGCTTATGACTTAAAGAAGAATTATTTCCTGAACTGTTTAAGGACTCGGATGAGTGCGCTCTTGGAAAATCTACCCTGAACCCAGGGCAATTTGTGGTGGCAGAGTTGGGTGTATGGGTTTGCCAGCTCAGGGTTGGGAAACGCCTGGAGATTTTGAGGGTGGAGGGAGGGCTTGAGGAGGGGAGGGACCTCAGTGGGGTACAAAGCATCCATTTTCTCCAGGTGAACTGATCTCTGTCACCTTGAGATCAGCTGGAATCCCAGGAGATCACCAGCCGCCACCTGGAGGTTGTATATAAGAGCTGGCTAATCTCCTGTTAAGGAACAATATCTCAACACGCAGCCACTTATAGCTCTTTTGTTATTTTTAAATTCCAGTTCCCAATATTATCATAACACGATTAATGTTGTTGATCATGTTATGATAATATTGTGAACTGGAATTTAAGGCACTTTAAGGCATGAGAAAAAACATAAAAGTAACAAAAGAGTTATAAGTGGCTGCGTGTTGAGATATTGTTCCTTAACAGGAGATTAGCCACCACCTGGAGGTTAAAGAACCTATGCTGAAAATAGTAAATGCTAAGTAAGAAGGCAGCACATGGCTCAATATTCAATCCAAAACAAAACCAAGGGTTAATTTATTCAAATAAAATCATTCAAAAATCAACCAACAAACCAAAGTAAAAGGTAAAAGGAAAAGATACAATTTCAAAGCAGCCCAAAGGCTTACATAAGCCTTTGGGCTGCTTTGAAATTGTATCTTTTCTTGTTACATGTTATAGCCGTTTGGCTACATTGAAACACATTTGAAGTATATAGCCCTTTGCTTGTTCAGAGGTGCTGCCTTAAGCCCTGCGAGGCGAACTGTGTGATGTTAACACTTTGACCTTTCACTTTGGTTTGCTGGTTGATTTTTGAATGGTTTTATTTGAATAAATTAACCCTTGGTTTTGTTTTGGATGGAATATTGAGCCACGTGCTGCCTTCTTACTTAGCACCCCCTGGAGGTTGGCAACCCTAGTTGGGTGGGTCAGCCGGGTGGAGACTGGCGCTCTCCACCGTGAGTCAAACAAAGAAGCAGAGTTCCTATGCTTGAAAAAGCTCTTTCAAAGGGGGATACTGCCACACCACAAAGTAAAAAAGATTATTCTGTGGGGCTAATCAAGTTAGGACAGAGCACCGATTGACACAACCACCCTGCAGAGAGTCTATCAGAGCCCTAGAAAGCACCCCAGAGGGGTTGGCCACACCAGCCAGCTGGTGCGGGGAGGGGACCAGTTGTGCCTTTTTTCTTTCCAGCCCTCCCCACCCGCCCAGTTAACAGGATCCCCCCCTTTCCTCCATTCAACAGGATCCCCCCCCCTTTCCTCCATTCATTGGCTGTGTTTGCAGTGAGCATCTTCTTTAGGAAACTTCCCACCCATCTGCCCCTTCCCCGCCCCCCGAGCATTTCCTAGCAGCTGGAGGACCCGATGCCCTTTGAACTCACCAGATCCCAGGTGTGTGTGTGTGTGTGCGTGGGATCCTGACCATTTGAAGGAGCCAAAGGTGTGGTGGGGAGAGGGGAGGGATGGAACAGGAAGTGATCCCCTCTCCCGAGCCTCTACAAAGTCCGGAGTCTCTCTCACTTTAACCCTCTCCTTCCCAGAGGAAGGCGCCTATTGCAAAGAGGACAGTCGGGTTAGTCTGTGGCATGGGCTTGCCATCCTCCCGGTGGTAACCAAAGGAACAACTCAATTACACTGTTAATAAGTACCGGCAAGAAGAAAACAGTGCAGGCAATTATATCCAAAACATATATTCAAAGAAAGTGCAAGACATCAAACAACAGTGCTGTACATAAAACTATCACAGAAATGCAAATATATACAAAGCTCTTGTAGGTTATCCGGGCTGTGTAACCATGGTCTTGGTATTTTCTTTTTCTGACGTTTCGCCAGCAGCTGTGGCAGGCATCTTCAGAGGAGTCACACTGAAGGACAGTGTGACTCCTCTGAAGATGCCTGCCACAGCTGCTGGTGAAACGTCAGGAAAGAAACTACCAAGACCACGGTTACACAGCCCGGATAAACTACAAGAACCAATGAACTCTGACCGTGAAAGCCTTCGACAATATATACAAAGCTATTCACAATGTGAAAGCAATATTGAATCAAGCACAATGGCTATCTCCCAACGAAACAAAGTCCAATATCATGTTTCAAGAATCAACGTCTGCTGGAACACCTCTTGCTGCTCCAAAAAAGGTGACAGACGGAACGCTATCCTGGATATTTGTAGCGCTTTCACCAATTATTTGGCTTCATCAGCCTCGGCAATACGGTTTAAGCCCACCGGTATGTAATCTTTCTGGGAGATTGTTCAAGCTAAATTCGAAAGGTCTTCAACTTATACAATTTTTATTTTATCTTTTTGTGTTTTTTTATTAGCTCCCAATAGAATGGGCAGCCATTGAACAATCCTCCCGGTGGTGGCTGGAGATCTGCAGGGATTACAGCTGATCTCTACACGAAACAGATCAGTTCACCTGGAGAAAATGGCCACTTTGGAAGGTGGACTCCATGACACTGAAGTCCCTCCCCTCCCCTAAAATTTTTAGATATTTCCCAACGCGGAACTGGCAACCCTATGTGTGGTAGCAAAATAAAACAAATAATCCCGGTGGCTTCTTAAAGAATAAAATAATGTTGTGACACTTTATGGTATGTTTATGTGCTTTGATTGAATTACTTCATGATTGTAAATGCTATTTCTAACTTTTCCATGTTTTTATTTCCGTCTCCTAAATGGGTGAAAAGATGGCAAAACAATGCTTTAAATGAATGAATGAATAAATGTGCTGCTGGAGTTTTGATTTTTCATTTTTCCTTTCCTTTGCCCTGCAATAGAAAAAGTAAGGAAGCAGAAGGAAAGTGCTGGGACTTGATGCCTGTTCCTCATTTCAAGGAACTGCTCTGCATTTATCCATTTATTTATTTAAGTTGAGGGGAGACTCAGGAAAAAGAAGAGAGGAGAGGCTGTGGTTTAGTGTTACAGACTCTGCTTGGTGTACAGAAGGTCCCCGGTTCAATCCCTGGCAGCGCCTATTAAAAGGATCAAAACGGTTGTGATGTGATGCATAAGGCCTCTGTCTGAAACCCCTGGAGAGCTGCTGCCAGTCAGAGTAGACAGAACTGAAGTTGATGGATGGATGGTCTGATTCAGTATAAGGCAGCTTCATGTGTGTTTCCTTCTCTCCTTCCCACCAACCTACCTTTGGAGAGGGGTCGTGGCTCAGTGGCAAAGCAACTGCTTGGCATGCAGAAGGTCCCAGATTCAATCCCTGGCATCCTTAAAAAAGGATCAGGTGGTAGGTAGGTGATGTGATGTGAGAGACCTTTGTCCGAGACCCTGGAGAACTGCTGCCAGTCTGAGTAGACAATACGGACGATGATGGACCAATGACCTGATTCAGGATAAGACAGCTTCATGTGTTCCTGTGGAAATGGCCGGTGATGATTTCCTTGGCATGGAGGTAAATCACATCCGCTTGATGTTTGCTGCTGACCAAACTGATGAAAAAGGGATGGCAAAAGGCAACCATTTGAATGCTGGCAACCCAAGTCGCAGGAGAAACCTCAGCAATCTGGAGAGTTCTGTGCATTACCATGGAAAGGACAGTGGGGATTTGAACCCATGTTTCCCAGACTCATCCCTGGCAATCTTAATGTAAACACCACATTGGTTCCCAGATGAGGCAGTACGTTTCTTCTAAGGATGGCATTTTGCTAAATCGGGGGAGGGGAGAAGAGGGATTCATGGCAGTGAAGGTCATTAGATTCCATGACTATTAGCCATGTTGGCTGTGTGGAACCTCCATGTTCAGTGGCAGTATACCTCTGAATATCCATTGCCAAGGAGCAACCAACGGGGGGAGGCTTGGTCCCCCTTTGCTACTTCTGCATCTGTGGGAAAGAAAATGCTGACCTTGATGGCACCTTAGACTGATCCAGCAGGGCTCAACTCTTTGAGTATGGCTTGACTCACTTGTGTGAATCACCCAGAGTGGTTTGAAAGGGAATATGTTATCTGCCCCCCTTCCAGTTTTCCTTTTTCCCCTGGCCAAATTCACAGCCACTGCTTCTGGTGCCTTGAGGAGCTCCCCACGGTGACCAGAACCCCTGAAATTTTGTGTCCCCCACAAGTTGCCCTGGAACTTAGTGGTACTTACTTCTGAGTAAACATGCACAGGATCAGATGGTTTCACCATGAAACCATCATCTCTCTATCCGCCTAATAATTATTTTGCAATTGCCACTTGTGCGTGTGTGTGTGTGGGTTACTGGATGCTATACAACTGGGATAATTTGATATGGCAGAAATGGGTTCCCAGTTCCTCAATCCCCATTGTTTGGGATCTTTATCATTTGGGATAACTGCCCCCCCAGTTATTTATTGAACCCATCTTTGGAATGGAAGTCTTGCCCCCTTACAGATTTTTGGGGCCCAAACCAGGCTTTGGATTGGGGGACAGACATACATCCCCTTGTCGGGCACCGCCAGCAGCACAGGGATATATGATTTGGGTCCAAAGCTTGTTTTGGGGAGTGGCTGCCCCCAATTTCTTACTTTCCTCCCCTGAGGCACCCTGCTTTGGAGCAGATATCTGACAAAGGGAGCTTTGACTCTCAATAGCTTATACCCCAAAATCTCATTGATCTCTAAGGTGCTACTGGACTCAAATCTAGCTCATCTACTGCAGATCAGCACAGCTACCTTCCTGAAACTTTGTTGGAGCCAGTGTGTTGTAGCGGTTAAGAGCAACAGACTCTAATCTGGAGAACTGGGTTTGATTCCCCACTCCTCCACATGAAGCCTGCTGGGTGACCTTGGGCTAGTCACAGCTCTCTTAGAGCTCTCTCATCCCACCTACCTCACAGGGTGTCTGTTGAGGGGTGGGGAAGGTGATTGTAAGCCGCTTTGAGACTCCTTAAAGGCAGAGAAAAAATGGTGCATAAAACCCAACTCTCCTTCTAGTGCTAAAACCCAGTTAAAGTGTCAAACTAGGATCTAGGAGAGTCAAGTTCCAATAATCACTTTGCCACAGAAGCTTGCTGGGTGCCCTCTCAGCCTAACCTACCTCACAGGGGTGTCGTGAGGATAAAATGGGAGAGATAAAAATTATGTAAGCAGCTTTGGAATCCCACATGGGAGAAAGGCAAGGTGTAAGTAACTAAGAAAATAAAGCCAGGCTTTGACCTGGGGATCAAAACTTATTTTGGGATGCAGATCTCTTTACATAGCATTAATATTTGTGGCTGGGTTGGAAATAAGGAGCCAGAAGCTGAAAATAAGGAATTGGGAACCAACTTCAATTTGTTACATGTTTAGCTTTTTTTGTACAAATTTCCATTGTTCTTCTAATGAGCTCAGAGTGACTTATGAGCATTTTCTCATTTTGCCCTCACAACAGCCTTTTGATATAGACCAAAGAATAACTGATTAAAAAAACCCCTGAACAGGGATTTGAACTCGGGACTCCCAGACCCAACTCCTATACCTAGAATGGGCTGCAGCCCAGGAAAGATAAGTGCTCCCCCCTCCTTTTAGTCATTGAGTCCCCGTCGAGGAGAAAAGTAGGGCATAAATAAATACATTTTGAATTATCTCCCCCTCCACAAGTCCCTATCCTAAAGGCAATGCATTCTGGGACTTTCCATCTTTCTCTCTACCCCCACTGCACAATCTGGTACCTCTAGATTTTTCCTTCCGGTGAGTCAAACCAAAGAGTGATCAAAAATGAGATCACGTGTTTATTCCCCCCCCCCACAGTGTTCGAGCTGTTCCCTCTTGAACCCTAAAAAGGGGACAGAAGCTTAAACCGAAATCCAGGATACAGGAGGTAGGGTCTGACTTTTACAAAAGAAAAATAAATGACATTGTGGTATGGTCACTGGCCCAAGTGCAGTGAAACACAAGTGCACAGCCCTGGCTGTTTATAAGCAGAAAGAGCTCCTCTGGGGAGAAGCTTCATATGACGGTTTATGCCTACAGAGTCCCAGATAATGCAGAAGGCAGTGGGCACCCACTGAATGAGCCTAGGGGCAAGAAGTACCGAAAAACTCGACGAGGGGTGGAATTCTGGCAACGGAGAGCTGGATGCTGAATGAGTAGAGATAATTTAATTTTTAAAATGCTTCTTCCCCCCCCCCCCCGAATTTTCTACGGAATCATTCTCCACCCCTACCCCACTGAAAATAAGCATAATAATTGCCTAAATAATTGGTTTAAAATACCAAGTAACAGTAATGGGTGGATAGATTTTCCTTGCGTGGCCTCCTTTGGTTCCCCTCTTCCTACTAATGTTCCCTGCAGGAATTGTAGTGTTTCTGACTAATACATGATTCACCCCAGAATACCCCACACAACCATGTCTTACAACACAAGCTGCAAACGCTGGATTCATCGGATTAAATACATTAAGAACCATTCAGTCTATTATCTATGTGCCCCCCCAGTGTAATCGGAAAGCAGATTTTAAAAATATATAACTACTTTTTGTAAATACAAAAATACTTGCCAAAAAAAAAAACACACACAAAAGGCATTCCCACCCCCCTCTTATACACACAGAAGTGAATGCCTCTTCTGAGAGGACTCCTTGAAAGAGGCATTCTCTCTTGTCTCACACAAAGAAGGGAATTTATTCTGGGGCAGTACCTTCTTTGAAGAGTATCCCCCTGCTGTCATATATAGGTGGGAACTCCTCTTTGAAGATAGTGTCTTTTTGGAAGAGGTATTCCCCCTTCTCTCACACATAGGAAGGAATGGCTCTTCTGAAAGGATGCCTTCTTGAAATAGCATTCTCTCCTCTTGCATAAAGGAGGGAATACCTGTTTGAAAGCAGTACCTTACTGGAAGAACCATTTATCCTTCTCTTGTACACAGGAGGGTATGTCTCTTTTGAGAAGATGTCTTCTCGGCAGAGGCATCCCCCTTCTCTCACACACATTTCCTCCACAACGATATCCTCCATTACACATGCCTGCATTATATAAAAGCCAGAAAATATCAGAAAATAACAGAACTACCGTTTGTCAATGTAAGCAAACAGGTACAGTTAAAACCAACAGGGCTCCTCAGCAATGTTTTCTTTAATCAGATGAAAGCCCAAGCTATCACTCGAGCTATGTCGGCAGGCTCCGACCTGCAACATAGCAGCTTGCAATTGCTCCAATTGCTATCGAACCTGAATGAGAAAATGCTAGAGACCAACACTCAGTTTTCCTCACAAGTGAAATGAGGTGGATATTCCAATATGGCTTTTTTCCAGGAAGGATCCTTTGCCTCCCCCAGTCACCTAAGAAGCTAGTTCAGACAAAAGCTGTTCCCTGAGCCCACTTGTTCTGCCTGTGTCTTTTCTGCTGTGTGGTTCCGTCGGTGCCTTATCAAGTGTGACTTGCTGATGAAACCCTTCCCGCACACGGTGCACTTGTAGGGCTTCTCACCTGTGTGAGTCCTCCCATGCGCGAGAAGATTTGAGGTGCTACTGAAGCTCTTCCCGCAGGCGCAGCACTGATACGGTTTCTCCCCCGTGTGCGTCCTCTCATGCAAGATCAGGTGGGAGCTCTGGATGAAGGTTTTCCCGCAGTACGAGCACTCGTATGGTTTCTCCCCGGTGTGGGTCCTCTCGTGGGTAACCAGGTGTGACCTACGGCTGAAGGTCTTCCCACAGAACGAGCACTGATAGGGTTTTGCCCCAGCATGGATTCGCTGGTGCCTCAGAAGGTGATCCTGACAGTTAAGGTCTTTTCCATCCCCCTGTGGATAAGTTGGCTCCTGGATTTCAACCTGTTCATATTTCACAAGGACTAAGTCCTGCATGCAGCCATCCCCAGACCCAAGGGATTTCTTGCTTTCCCCACAGTGAACAGGTTTCCCCGTGCTGAGCCTTGGGAGATTCCTCTGCTGCCTCTTTCGTTTCTGTGGATTCTCTGAGGCTTCACCCTCCGAGTAAATCTTGGTTGCTGTCTGTTGGGATGGTTCCAATCGATCAGGATTTTCCAGTCGACTCGTTACATCTTCACTCTCGTTCCCTTGCCTGTAATCTGTTAACAGTAAACAAAGACACTAATCTGGATTGGATTGACAGAGCTGACCAAGGGATCAATGCTGGACCCATTTAGCTGGTAGCAAGGCCAATTAATTGTTGCAAGGCTTGTTTATTTTATTTAATCTCAGAGTTGGAAGGAACCACCAGGGTCCAACTTCCTGCCAATGCAGGTACAACAACTAGAATATCCCCAGCATTGTTCTGAAAAACATGCATAGGGCATGCCACAAATCACATCAATTGCTGAAAAGACTGTGTGTTCTCATAGTTATGTGGGCACCCACAAGGACTCATGACGATGGGAAATCCACCCCCCTTTCTGCAAGCCCCACTCCTTCCCCCAATTCAGTTCCTCCCTCTTACTCACCAGCTGCCTTCATTCCCCGCTACCAACTCACTTTCCACCCTCCTTACCTTCACCTCCTCCTCTTGGTACTTGTAGCCAGTACCAGTGACTTGATGTTAGCTGCCATTTTGGATTGCTATAGCAACCCTAAATGCAGGCCAAACTCCTGTTTTATAAGCACACTGCTCTTAACATTCCCCAAACAACATAAATATTTATTAACAAATTGGATATTTGTGCAAACCTGGAGTTCCCCTGGGGTTGCAGCCTAAATTGCAGCCACAGCTTGGGCCCACTGTGAAGATTTTTTGATCTACAAAGGGGCTATTATATATATAAGGATCAGAGCATGGTGAAAATGAATTAATTCACATCCAGCTTCCCTAATCAGCAAAGATATTTGAGGGACCATCTTCCCTCTGGAAATGAGGGTCTCCTTCAACTGCCATTAACCTCAAGAGTAGAAAATACACAACCAGATGTTACAAAAGAGACACAACTGCTGCCATGCTACTACTTCTGACTCCCCGCTTCCTTGTTAACCCCTGCACTTAATGCCACATAACATGCTGCAAATGTTCCCTGTCCTCACAGTACCTCACTGGCTATCAGCTCCACAGGTGGTGAGACGTACAAGATAATGCTGCATCACGTATTTGCATTGCACTAGATACCACCAGGAAGAAGATTGGAGCGATTGTCTAGTTAGGGTTGCCAGCTCTGAGTTCGGAAATACCTGGAGACTTCAGGGGCAGAGCCAGAGGAGGGTGGGGTTTGGGGAGGGGAGGGACTATAATGGGGTATGACAACACATAGGTATACTGCCTCTGAACACCAAGGCTCCATTTTTATTCTGTATAGTTAATAGCTCCATGACAATGGAGGAGTATATTGGCTCTTGCTTGGAAGCCCCATTCTTATTCCTTATGGTTAACAGCCGATTAGATGCATGCCAACAGACATATACACTGCATCTAAACATGGAGGCTCTATTCTTATTTCTTCTTGTTAAGTTATGCCCACCTTTATATTTATCCCTGACCTTGCTATGTGATCCTTTCAAATGGATGTGCATTGAACTTGGGACCTTCTGCATGCAAAGCAGAAGCTCTGCCATTAAACCATGGCCCCTCCCCTACATGAACCTGCCTTTTTTCTGAATTATTCCCTCGATCTACTCCATCCTTTCAACGAGAGATGTTGAGGATTGAACCTGGAACCTTCTGCATGTCAAGGAGATGCTCTGCCATTAAGCCCCTACCTAAAGGTGAGTCTTCTGCAGTTGGGGACAGAAGACAAAGCTAACCCCAAGGCTCCCTCCAGGGACACAGCAGCCACTCCTAGAAGTTCCACAGCAGCTTTACCTTGCAAGCTCTCATTTTCACAATCCTCCTCCTCTTTGGCTTCCCTGCATTTGTCCTTCTGTCCCGTGTCTGATATGGTCTGCAAAGCTTTGGAGAAATTAACAGTTGCCTCCTCATACGATGGTGGGATCTGGAATGACAGCAGAAAGTCCTTTCAAAAGTGTCCCTGCACAACACAAGACATTACTACTGCCACCAAGGAAATCTGGACAGTGTAGTGGTTAGAGCACTGTATACAGACTAAGGAGGCCCACGTTTGAATCTCCACTGAGCCTTTAAGCTGTCACAGTGTAGTCTACCTCACAAGGTTGTTGTGAGTGTAAAATCAAGGAGGGAAGAACCACATAATGGCTAATAGCTTCTGATGGACCTATCCTCTCCGAACTGTCCTCTCCCTCTTTCTGGTTATCTGAGGAAGTGGCCATCATTACATCCTGTGGCAGTGAATTCCACAAATTCATTATGCATTGTGTGGAAAAGTAGTCTGCTGAGATGGGGACATGTAAAATTATGCATGAGGTAGAAACTGAGGAGACGAGAGATGATATTCTTGACCTATTGGGGAAATTAAAATCTGATAAGTCTCCAGGTCCTGATGGAATACACCCAAGAGTTATTAGGGAATTCAAATGAGAGATTGTTGATCTACTAAACTATATATGCAATCTATCACTAAATTCAGCCACAGTACCAGAAGACTGAAGAGTAGCAAACGTTACTCCAATTTTTTAAAAGGGGTCCACAGGGAAATTCAAATGTTGGACCCAGGCAGATTAGTAGAAACTGTAATCAAAGACAGAATTATTAGGCACATAGAGGAACAAAGCCTGATGAGGGAAAATCAGCATGGCTTCTGCAAAGGCAAGTCCTGTCTCAGCAACCTTTTGGAGTTCTTTGAGAAAGTGCACAAGCATGTAGACAACGGTGACCCGGTAGACATTATATACTTGGACTTTGCAAATCTTTTTGACAAGAGACCTCACCAAAGACTCCCAAGTAAACATTATAGTCATGAGATAAGAGAACAGGTTCTTTTATGGATTAAACATTTGTTAAATGACAGGAAGCAAAGAACAGGAATAAATGGCAGTTCTCACAATGGAGGTGAATAAGCAGTGGAGTCCCAAAAGGATCAGTATTGGAGCCAGGACAATTTAATTTATTCATAAATGATCTGGAACCAGGGGTGAGCAGTATAGTGGCCAAGTTCGCAAACAATACAAAAGTATTCAGGATGATTGTGAAGAGCTCCAGAAGGATCTCCACAAACAGGGTGAGTGGGCGAGAATGTGGCAAGTGAAGTTCAATGTTGGTAAGTGTAAGGTGAAGCATATTGGGACAAAAATCCCAACTTCAAATATAGGCTACTGGGGTCTGAACTTGCTGAGACTGAGAAAGGAAAAGATCTTGGGGTCGCAGTTGATACCTCAAAGAAAGTGTCAATCCAGTGTGCCGCAGCAGTGAAAAAAGCAAACTCTTTGCTAGGGATTATTAGAAAGTGATTGAAAATTGGACTACTGTGTACAGTTCTGGTCACTGTATCTCAAAAAGGACATTGCAGAGCTGGAAAAAGTACATAAGAGGACAACCAAGATGACCAGGGGGTTGGAGCACTTTCCTTATGAGGAAAGGCTGAAGAATCTGGGACTTTTCAGTTTAGATCAAAGACTAAGAGGGGAATATGATAGAGGTTTATAAAATTATGCATGGGGTTGAGAGAGTTGACAAACAGAACTTTTTCCCCCTCTTCCAAAATGGCTACAGGTACAGTCAGCTTTAAAAGGGGATTAGATAGATTTATGGAGGAGAGGTCTATCAGTGGCTACTAGCCATGGTGACTAAATGGAACCTCCATGTTCAGAGGCAATCAACCTCTAAATCCTAGGGCAAGGAGGCAACATCAGGGGAAGGCCGTGGCCTCTATGTACTGTTATTGGACCTCCAGAGGAACTGGTTGGCTACTTTGACAGGATGCTGGACTAGATGGACCACTGGTCAGATCCAGCATGATTCTTCTTATGTTCTTGCCCTTGAAACAGAAATGAGGATCATGTCTACAGCGGTGAACAGGACAAGAAAGGGCTTGCCTCTGATCAACAGCTTTGCCCCCGATAAGCAAAATAAATGAGATCAGAGTTTCCCAGTCCCAGGATCAACTGAGACTGTAAGGCATCAGCCCTTACACACCCTGGACCACAGGCAAACACATGGTTAAATTTACTTTGTTTATACCTTACCTTTCTCCCCAATGGGGACCCAAAGCAGCTACACTGCTCTCCTCTCCTACATTTTATCCTCACAAAAACCCTGTGAAATAGGTTAGGCTGAGTGTGTGTGACTGGCCCAAGGTGACCCAGGAAGCTTCCATGGCCGAGGGGGGATTTGAACCTGAGTCTCCCAGATGTTAGCCCAAATTCTAACCGCTATACCACACTGACTCTGTGTACTGTGTACTGACTCAGGGACTGACCTGTTTATCCTGGCTCTCCGTTCCTCGTTGTAGCTGCAGGAAGTCCTCGGCCAGGGTCACTGCCTGAAAGCAGGTCTCCGGCCCGCCTTCCCTGACCCAGCTCTGGATCTCTGGGGGCAGGACAGCCAGGAACTGCTCCAGGATCAGCAGCTCCAGGATCTGCTCCTTGGTGTGTCTCTTTACCTTCAGCCACCGATGGCAGAGTTCCCGCAGCTGGCTGTAAGCCCCTCTCGGCCCCTCGGCCTCCTGATAGCAGAAATGCCGGAAGTGGTGACACCACCTCTCCCTGGCCGCAGCATCCTGCCGCAAGATGGCCGCCTTGACCTTCCCGTAGTCCTCTCTGGCACTGACCTCCAGCCTGTTAAAGGCCTGCTCAGCTTCCCCGCTGAGGGCCGGAAGGAGCCGGGCTACCCACTCCTCCCTGGGCCACCGACAGGCTTGGGCCACTTGCTCAAAGGAGGCCAGGAAGGCCTTGGCATCGTCCCACGGGGTGGGCTCTTCCGGGAAAGGTGCAACGCCCCAACCTGAGTCAGGGGCCTCCACAGTCTTCAGGAATTCCCGCCACTGGGCATCCCACTGCTGAAGGAGACTCTCACACGGCTCTTGTTTCACCCGATCCATTGGGATCCTTTGCACAAATTCCTGGAAGCTCCCACCACAGGTGATGTGAGGGGCTTGCTCAGCTTCCCCTGATTCTTCCATTGGCATGGAGCCTCCCAGGTCTCGCTCCTCAGTCTTCATTCCTGGGGATGCCCACGGCTTGAACACACCATGGAATTGAAATTCTGGCCGCTTCCCTTGTTCTGTGTCCATATTTCTCTCTCTGTGTCCACAGAAGATGAGAAAAGTCCCCTCCTGACCCGTCCTGTGGACCAGCGATGTTTAACGGCACAGCATGTCTGGTTTTCTCCTTCTACCTGTGTGTGTCGGGGGGGGGGGGGAGGGAGGGTAAGATAGGAAGAAGGAGAAAGACACTTTCTGAGCAAAAAAACCCCAGGGCATTAACGTGATGACCCCTTTGTGAATTCCCTTCCCTGCAGGCGGTACATAGTAGCATACTGCCTCTGAAAATGGAGGTTCCATTTACCTATAAAGGTTAATAGCTGTCAACACTATGATGAGCGGGGGGGAAACTGATCTATTTATTTACAGCTATTTCTGTCCTGGCTTTCCTAAAATCTCAGGATCCCTAACAACAGAGGTGCCATGGTCTAAAAACAGACACCTCTATATTATTTTGTAAAAAACTAACTAACCCCAGTGATCTAATACAGATCCTTTGAGGCAGGGAGAGCAGGGCAAATATATCAAATAATTAAAACCTGAAACAGTGGCCCCGTCACCCAGTGCTAAGAGCCACGATATTGGGGAAGGGAGGGGGGGGGGAGAACAGATTTTGATTTTCCATCATCAGCAGTTTGATTTATCTCACCCAGTGCTAAGAGCCACAATATTGGGGAAGGGGGGGGGGAGAACAGATTTTGATTTTCCATCATCAGCAGTTTGATTTATAGCAACGATCAGAGCAGAAAGCCCTCTGGAACACAAAGGAGGGTTATGCCTTCGATGGGGTCTCACGTTGGCTTTCCAAGGTCAGTCTTGACCCTTCTTGGCGGCGGTGGCAGGGGTTGAACCAGGGACCTTCTGCATGCCCTGGAGGCGTTCTGTCACTGAGCCGCAATCTCTCTCTGGGGCGAGAAGGTACAGCCCCACAAAAAAGCAGGGGGGAGGCTGGCATAGCCCTCAAGTAGGGCGGCTGGGCCAAACCACAGCTGGGGAGAAAGGCCCCTGCCTTGCCCGGAGAAGGTCCTGAGTTCCAGTCCTGCCCTCACCTGGGGAACGATCCGGGGAGCTAAGGTTGGAGCCGGGGGCAAGTCAACTCTGAACCCAGGTGAGCGGCTGCCAGCCGGGGGTTCCGCCCCTGCATTGTGATGCGCAAAGGTCCCGGGTTCGATCCCTTCCTCTTGCCGCTGACCTTGGGCAGCCGCAGGGCGGAGAAGCGCAGGCTAGACGTGCAGTGCGCCTGGGTCGAAGGCACCTTCCTATGGGGCTGTGAAGCCCAACCGGCCCCGACCTCCCCTTTCCAGCGTTGCAATTAAAAACTCTGCACTAAAAAATAGAAAAGCAAAAAGCAAAACCGCACAGCCCGCATGATGGTGCATTGATCCCTCCAAGGGAAGCGAGGGACCAGCTCCCTCCCTCCTCTGGCCCCCGTGGCTTGCTTGCTGTCACTCAGACGTGCAATCGCTTACCCGGATCTCTTCCCTCCGGGTCCAGATGTCAGCCCCCCCCCCCCCAAAAAAAAAACAGTTGCTGCGGCTGCCACTCCCGGGGAAAAAGCACGTTCAAAAGAGCCCGTTTCCGGGGGAGGGAGCAGTGCAGGAGCCGCATCGTTCAGACGATGCGGCTCCTGCCCAGCCTCGGCGGCGGCCGGTTCCGATCTCCCCGGACTCGGGAGGGCTTTTGTTCTTTAGGTGTTTAAATGCCTTCCTCGAAAAGTTTCTCCCTTCCCCTCCTTTTGTACAATATTATTTTAAAAGGTTTTTTTCTTTTTGCAATGAAGCCATTGCAAGTGCTGTTGGGAATTGTAGTTCCAAACAACAAGCAGCTTAGTGGGAAGGGGTGTGTGTGTGTGTTTTAATTTCATTCAAGCGCAGTGTATGTATTACAGGGCAATGATCAGCACAATACCTTTGATGCTTTTTGCAGGACAATGACTCAGCTCAAACCCAACCCCTTTCTGACTATATATTGCTCTTCCTACACACTTGACACTGAGAGACACTGTCCTTCAGTGTGACTCCTCGGAAGATGCCTGCCACAGCTGCGGGCGAAACGTCAGGAAAGAAAATACCAAGACCACGGTCACGCAGCCCGGATAACCTACAAGAACCAATGTATGTATTTTATTTCGGGGATCGCTCTTTGCTGCTATCGTAGTTTGCAAAACAGCCCCAACCCGAGTACAGGCACGCAAAAAGAAAACCAATAACCTCATTAACAGCTAAGATACGTCACTAAGATTGCAGAGAGCTGTCGTTGTTTGGAGAGATTTAATTTAGATATTTGTATTCTGCTTTTTTTTTCCTGCCAGGCGACCGGAAGCTGCTTCCAACAGAGGCTTGCTGGCTCCAGACTGGGGAACTCCTGGAGATTTGGGGGTGGCACCTGCAGAAGGGAGGGACTTCAGTGGAGATGTGATGCTACAGTAGGGGTCCTCAACCTTTTTGATCCAGTAGGCACCTTTGGAATTAGGGTGCTGGGGGCAACCACAAAATGGCCACTGAGGGAGGCAGAGCCAACACAGCCATGGAGAAAACCCAAGTGAGGGGGACAAGAGAAACAAACATTTAAAAAATACTCTGGGAAAGAGCAGTTAGAGACATAGGAGGTTACCGCACTAGATATTCCCAGCGATGTATTAAGATATTGTCTAAGGCTTTCACGGTCAGAGTTCATTGGTTCTTGTAGGTTATCCGGGCTGTGTAACCGTGGTCTTGGAATTTTCTTTCCTGACGTTTCGCCAGCAACTGTGGCAGGCATCTTCAGAGTAGTAACACTGAGTGTTACTACTCTGAAGATGCCTGCCACAGTTGCTGGCGAAACGTCAGGAAAGAAAATTCCAAGACCACGGTTACACAGCCCGGATAACCTACAAGAACCGATGTATTAAGAGTTTGAAAATGTTAAAAAAATACTGTTCGCACTTTCTATGTATTCCCACCAATGTATTAAGAGTTTGAAACTGTTATAAAAAAAATACTGTTCGCACTTTGTTTGGCCCCTTTAGCTGTGAAGACGTCTTCCAACCATTTTTTAGCTGTGGCATCCAAAAACCCTTTTAAAGCGGTTTTGTATAACATTTTCAGACTCTTAATATATTGGTTCTTGTAGGTTATCCGGGTTGTGTGACCACAGTCACACAACCCGGATAACCTACAAGAACCGATGAACTCTGACCGTGAAAGCCTTCGACAATATCTTAATACATCGCTGGGAATACCTAGGGGGTTACCGCACTTTGTATTCCCAGTAATGTATTAAGAGTTTGAAAATGTTATAAAAAACATTGCTTTAAAATGGTTTTTGGATACTACGGCCTATAAATGGTTGGAAAACGTCTCCAGAGCTAAAGGGGCCAAATAAAGTGTGAACAGTATTTTTTATAATGTTTTAAAACTCTTAATACATCGGTGGGAATACATAATGCGGTAACAGGCATAATGAAGCCAACACTGTAGTGGCAGCTGTCTGCACAGTCAATCAGATCTCCAGTGGGCAATCAGAAGTCCTACTGGGCAGGAACCCCCCTGGCCCCACTCACTTTCTAAAAAAAAACAAAACTTGGTGGGCACCATGATACCCCCGGCACCACGTTGGGGACCCCCGTACTATCGAATCCACCGTCCAAAGCACCCTCTCCAGACTCCACCCTCAAATCTTCAGGAATTTTCCAGCCCAGAGTTGGCAATCCTAGAGAGGGAGAGGAGCCAGCAAGTCCAACAACAGAGGAAAGGAGGCAACCCAAATCAATTAAAAAGTAGAGGGGGGGGGGAAACCCACAACAACTGCAAAGAGAGATCCCAGCAGCAGTGAAAATATATGAAAAAAGGATATGTTTATTCTCAGGGCCAATTTATCTCTCTCTTGGCCCACGTTTTCTGGCTTTCCTTAGGATTTGTGCAGCACAATTTTACCTGCATTTGTCCTACACCCAACATAAGAACATAAGACAGGCCCTGCTGGGTCAGACCAAGGCCCATCAAGTCCAGCAGTCTGCTCACACAGTGGCCAACCAGGTGCCTCTAGGAAGCCCCCAAGCAAGACGGCTGCAGCAGCACCATCCTGCCCGTCCTTTTTTACCCTTAAAAATGGATATATGTTTCAGTCAGTAATCGGGGTCTCTCTCGCAAAACCTACAATAATTGTGAAGAGTTAGTTCTAGGTTTTCAGGGTTACCCAACTGTCAAACTGATTCTATTCTATTCTATTCTATTCTATTCTATTCTATTCTATTCTATTCTATTCTATTGGCACTCAAGCCTAGCCAGCATGCTTGGTGTGTTGTACTAACCGAAGCCCACTTTTTAAAAGTTATTAAATAACGTCTCTTAGATATGGAGCTTCAAAAGATGTACCCAATCCAACCTTATGTTTGCTCTTCAGCAATGTTGGCTCTTATGAACAAAATTGACAGTATCCCCCACTACTTTTACAATCTGGATATCCCTATCCTCCGTAGAGCATTCTCTCTTGCTAGGGTCAATGCCTTTCCATCAAGGATGCTGTATGGAAGGTACCACCAAATCCCAATACAGGAACGGACCTGTCCCTGTGGTTCCAACTCCCTGGATACAATTGAACACATACTGTTTGACTGTTCTCTATACAAAACATCCCGTGGGAAATGGTTAAAAACTTGGTTATATTCAAAACATCACCTGTCTAAAAAAGTAAAATGTCAATTTTTATTGAATGATTCATACTCCGAAAATCTTATTGGTCTCTAAAGTGCTACAGTACTTGAATCTAGCCATTCTACTGCAAACTTACATGGCTACCCTCTGAATCTGTCTTCACGGGTAGCTCTAAAAATTGCCAAAAAACTCTGTGGTTTTACCTAGGGTTTTCCTCAGAAGTGATGTCATGGTACATGCAACACCATGTGTGTCCCCCACATGTCCCTGCCCACACTCCCGCCAGTAGCCAAGCAGAATCTGACAACCCTATATCAAGAGGATATGGTCCCCCCTCTTACACGGTGGAGAGTAAAAGGGATTAGAAGAGAAATGGGGTGGTGTGTGTTGATATCCTGAGGAAGCCTGGAGAACCTCCAACTATCCCTCTTGCAAAAACTAGTTACTGACACAAACCAAAAGATGCAAATTCATGAAAGCTTCAGCAAAAAAAAAAGTGTAACAATAAAACCAGTAAGGACAGAATATCCAAAACTACAAAGAACAACAATGAAAACAGAAAATTGTTTTTTGCACAATCTCCGACTGCTCCTGGGAAACGGACTTCTTCCACAATGGTCCTTTTCCTCTTAGAACTGCATTCAACATTTTCTGCTCAGTCCACTCCTTCATGTAATTCAGTTTCTATCATGTGGTACTCTTGAAGTGCAAGGAGATTTTGGCATACCCTTTGCTACTTTTTGAGAACTTACCTGTTTGGATGATGAACAAGTTCAATTTTTCCAGCAGACGTTCTTTTCACAGGCCAATTATTCATTTTGTTTCACCCAGGGTGGATATGCAAGTGATAATTGCAAGGTAGCCTGGACCCAAATCCCTTCCTACAAGAGGATATATATATGGCTCATCTCTGGGCTGGATTTCTCTGAGGAACCTGGAATGAGCACCCCGATGCTCATGCCACAATCTGGACAACCACAAGGTTTTTCACCTGCATGGATGTTTTCGTGTCTATGTTGTTCATTTTCCCCCCAACTAACATTCATGTGCTTTTTTTAAATAGGGTGTTCTTGGACAAATGAGGTATGAGCTATCAGTGAAGTTTATTCTGTAGATCCAACATGGTGGCGGTTTCCCTCCTGCGATTATTATCTTACTTTTACAGGGATTGGAACTCAGATAGAAGCTTTGAGAAGAGGAGGTTGAGCGGCGGGGGGGGACACACATGATTTCTCTCTTTAAGTATTTGAAGGGCTGGCACTTAGAGGGGGGCAGGAAGCTCTTCCTGTTGACAGCAGAGGATAAGGCTTCCAATAGTGGGTTTAAATTGCAGGAGGAAAGGTACTGGCTGGATATTAGGGGGGTGGAAATTACAGTAAGAATTTTCAACAATGGAATCAGCTACCTAGGGAGGTGGTGAGCTCACTGGTAGTCTTTCAGCAGAGGCTGGACAAACACTTGTCAGGGATGCCCTAGGCTGATCCTGCATTATGCAGGTCGTTGGACTAGATGGCCTATATAGCCCCTTCCAACTCTTATGATTCCATAAGAATGGCAAGTTCTCCATCTCTTACCTGCATGGATTCTTTGCTCAGCTCCTCATAGCCACCACCTCGATGAAGAGTTTCAGCCATTTTTCTCTGTCAGGTAAGTTTCCTCTTTCCACTCCCCCAGAGATTTTTCCTAACTTACAACACTTCCTCCTCTCCCTCCCTCATCATTCAGCATGGTCCCTGTTGCTCTGGATATCTCCCCCCTCTCTGCCAATTAACGATTAATCATCCCTTTACCTGCTGGAGAAAACAGAGAATCCCACACAAAGTTCATTCCCTGGATGACACAAAAATGTAACTTTAAAGCAAGGAATGCAGCCATTTAAATATGAAGAGAGACTTATCAGATTCAGTTTATCCCTCTCTTCACTAAGCAGAGGGCACAAGAAGTATAAAGTTATAACTATGTTGGCCAAGGTCAGGGGTACAACTGAGCTAGACAATGTGCCTAAAACAACTAATGTACAAAACACTTGGAACAAAATGTGCTTATTATGAAACATGCAATAAAGTTTCAGCTTACGCTGAAGCTTGCCCCATATTCTGGGCACTTGTATGATTTCTCTCCCACATGGATCCTACAGTGCCTGTTCAGGTGAACTTTCTGGCTGAATCGTTTCCCGCAGTCCAAGCACACGTATGGTTTCTCCCCGGTATGGATCCGTTGGTGGCGGTTACGATCCGAGCTGCAACTAAACCTTTTCCCACAATCCAGGCATTCGTATGGCCTCTCGCCCGTGTGGATTCTCTGATGGATTATGAGATCCGAGCTGTAGAGGAAGCATTTCCCACAGACGAGGCACTTGTACAGTTTCTCTTGTGTGTGTATTCTCTGATGGCGGTTACGGTCTGAGCCACGGCTGAATCTCTTGCCACAGTCAGGGCATTCATAGGGTCTCTCGCCAGTGTGGATTCCATGATGAATTATGAGATCTGAGCTATACAAGAAAGATTTCCCACAAATCAAGCATTTGTTCTGCGGCTTTCCTCTGGGGTGTGCTCTCTGATTTATAATGAGTCCAGGGCTTTCCCCACAAACACTATATGCATTTTGCCTCTTGTCAGAACAGGCACCCTGTAAGTCTGCAGTTTCCCCCAAATCCCCACAAGAACCTGATTCATCCACTCCCTCTCCTGGGTGGGCTTCACTCTGCCATTCTCGACCCTCAGGGGCATTTTCCGTCTCGCTGCCTGAGGAAATGTTCTCTTCCTCTCGGCCAGCCACCAGATTAATTGGTCTTGCATGTTCTGAATGTTCTGGCAGGCCTTCCTCCCTCTCACGAGCATTAATCCACCTTTTAGCTGCTGGAGAAATGAGAAAAGCCACAAACACACCTCAATTCCCTGCACAAGAGACAAATGAAAATCAAAACGGGAAAAATAAAAAATAAAGAGAGGTTTACAAAAAATGCCTTCCCTGGCTTGAAGGCTTTGTGCAAATTGTGTTCAGTGGAGCAGAAGCGAAGAAGTAAACATGCCCCGATAACTTCTCAACTAGACTACTGTAATGCGTCCTACATAAGACTCCCCTTCTACACTGTTGGTCCAGAATGCAGCAACCAGACTGATTTTTTATGGCAGACGTATGGAATGTATAACACTGATTATGTATGAACTCCACCGGTTCTTGATATACTCTGAGTGAAACTTAAGGTGTTTAGACGTAAGAACACATTAATCTGCCTTATACTGGGCCAGAACACCAGTCCCTCTCCCGGGCCTTATGCAGAAGAATGGCCTCACCCAATGCCTAGCGTCAGAAATACTTTAATTGGGAGATGCTGGCCAATGAACCTAGGAATTTTTTTGCATACAGAGGGTGATCTCCCTCTAAGCCATTTCCCTGAAAGTTGGGAGGAGAAACGGAACTGGGCCAGGTTAACCAGTGGTCCGTTTCACATTCTCCTGGGTGGAACGGTTGGAACCAGTTCAGGAGTTCTAGAGCATTACGTTGAGGCAAAAGAAAACCGTGCTTACCTGCAAGCCTGGTATTTCTGTCCTCTGCTAGCCTGCCCTCCGTGCACAGCTGCCTCTGCTCCATCTCAAGTGGCAGTTGGCCAGCCTCAGAGACGTTCACAGCCTCCTCCTCAAATGCCACCTGCAAAGGCAGAGAGGGATAGGCTTGCCAACTCTGGCTTGGGAAATACCTAGAGATTTGTGGGAGGGAGCTTGAGTCAGAGTGATTACGCTGTAGTGATTAAGAGTGGCGGACTCTAATCTGGAGCACCAGGTTCGATTCCCCACTCCTCCACATGCTGTCTGACCCTGGGCCAGTCACAGTTCTCTTTTACAACTCTCTTATCCCACACGGAGGCAGCCAATGACAAACCACCTTCAAACGTCTCTTGCCAGTGTGGCGTAGTGGTTAAGAGCGGTGGACTCTAATCTGGAGAACCGGGTTCAATTCCTCACTCTTCCCCATTAAGCCTGCTGGGTGATCTTGGGCCAGTCACCGTTCTCTCAGAGTTCTCTCAGCCCACGTGGAGGCAGGCAATGGAAAACCACGTCCGAACATCTCTTGCCTTGAAAACTTTATGGGGTCGCCATAAGTCGGCTGTGACTTGATGCCGCTTGCCGCCGCCACCTGCAGAAGACCCTGCTCTGAAAAGCAATGCTCATAAGACTGGTGCATGTAGCTGATAATCTTGATTACTGCTCCTGGAGAGGCAGGTGATGGACCCAGCCCAGTATCTGTCAGGTTCAGGCGTTTACCTGTAGCATCCCAACAGTAAACACACTCAGGCAGGTGATCCTGAAGCAGTATACTTTATTAGGAGCAAAAAGATGAATATAAGATCTGACTGTATGGAAACAGGTGAAGGCTGCTAATAACCCCAATAGGGAAAGCACAAGCTTAAAAGCACTTTAGCCAGTGAAGCAAAACAGAATGAGGTAAACCCGAGATAAGAGTTCCCATGAAGCGTAGACCAAACAACTAGGCAGATTCAGGAAGGGAATTGTACACAGTATATAAAGGCATGTGAACCAAGGTCGCTGACACAGAGCCAGAGCCAGGCCTGATTCAGCAGAGGCCCGATGGAGTCATGTCAAGGGATCAGGCCTGAACCAGCAAAGGCCTGACAGTATCACTTGGAGTAACTGTTTAGAGCAGGGGTGGGGAACGTCAGGCCCGGGGGCCGTTTAAGGCCCGCGGAGTCATTTGGTCTGGCCCTTCGTGGGTCCTGGCAGATCTCTAGCTCAGAAGGATCTAAGGCACGATCCACCCCCTCCCACGGACAAGAATAGCCTGTATTCAAGGCCGATGTGAGTTTGTTTTGCCAAGAAAAGGAACCCTTTCCCCCCCCCTTGCAGAAGAGTCATTAGCTATGGAGCTGCTAGGACCACCCAAGAAACTGTGTTAACCTTTTCCCACCTGGGCCGTGGAGAAACGTATTGGTTGGCTAATTTTTAAGTTGATAATTTTGTATGGCCCACAAATGATGTTATAAGTATCCAAATGGCCCTTGGCAGAAAAAAGCTTCCCCACCCCTGGTTTAGAGCACTAGAATAAACAGAGGAATCGGTCCATCTAGCCCTGGGCAAATTAATTTATTTACTTCATTTATACCCCTCTGTTCTTCCTGATGGAGAACCAAAGTGTCTTACGTCGGTCTCCCTCCTGCGTTTTATCCTCACAACAACCCTGTGTTGGGTTAGGTTGAGAGACAGTGACTGGCCCAAGAGAGCGGGGATTCAAATCCAAGTCTCTCGGATTCTAGTCCAACCACTACGCCACACTTGCAAGCTACGAACGCATCTCACCTGGTTCTCTACCCGCTCTGCTTCTCTTTGCATCTGCAGGAAATCCTCTGCCAAGGCCACTGCCTGGGAGCAGGTCTCTGGCCCGACTTCCCTGACTGAGCTCTGGATCTCTGGGGGCAGGACAGCCAGGAACTGCTCCAAGATCAGCAGCTCCAAGATCTGCTCCTTGGTATGCCTGTCGACTTTTAACCACCTGTGGCAGAGCTCCTGGAGCCGGCTGTGAGCCCCTCTCGGTCCGTCGGCCTCCTGGTAGCAGAAATGCCGGAAGTGCTGGCGCCGCTTCTCCCTGCTGATAGTGTCCCTTCGCAAGATAGCTGCCTTCACCTTCCCATAATCCTCCCTATCTCTGACATCCAACCTGCTAAAGGCCTGCTCGGCTTCCCCACTGAGGGCCGGCAGGAGTCGGGTCACCCACTCTTCTCTTGGCCAGCGGCAGGCTTTGGCCACTTGCTCGAAGGAGGTGAGAAAGGCCTTGGCATCGTCCCATGGAGTGGTGGGTTCCTCGAGCAACTGGGGGATGGCCCATCCAGGATGAGGGGCCTCCACGGTCTTCAGGAAGTCCTGCCATTGGGCCTCCCAGTGATGAACAAGCCCTTCGCCTGGTTCCTGTTTAATGTTATGCTGCGCTGACGTGCGTTGCAAGCATTTTTTTTCTGCCAGGATGCCACAAGAGGCTTTTTCTGCCCTCTGTGATCTTTCCCCTGTTGTGGGGCCTGCTTCCTCTTGTTCCTCCATTTTCATCCCTGCCTGATCCCGCGGTGGTAATTTCTCAGCATGGAGAAACTCCTGCATTGAGTAAGAGTTGATCCGAACCCTTTCCAACGCTATGATCCTGGGAAGTTCTAAAATGAAACGGGGAATTATCCTGAAGGGTCTGGTGTTCTATGTTGGCTCAATGGGCTTCTCCCTGAGAAGAGAAATTTAAGATGAGACTGGATGCAAATAGACTTCTGCCAGTTCAAAAGACATATGGTGTAACGGTTAAGAGTGGTGGACTCTGGAGAACCACTCCTCCACATGCAGCCTGCTAGAAGACCGTGGGCCAGTCACAGTTCTCTCAGAACTCTCTCCGCCCCACCTACCCTACAAGTAGGGTTGCCAACCTCCAGGTAGTAAGCAAATCCAAAACAAGGGCACCTCCATGCCTGTACCGAAAGGTTTGGAAATTAGCACTGGAGAATTGGTACAAAAATGCACATAGACAGATTGCAAAATAGCAAACATATAATGAGTGATAAAGCTAGAAAAGACCAGACAAGTGTGCAACAAGAAATCTTAACAACTACGTTGCTAACTATATACAAATTACAAAGTAAGTATGAGATAGTCTTTGGTGTAAATCAGGAGGCAAAGAGTCCTCTTCTGGATTTCAAAGATAACCAGTTCCTTAGGATATCCAATTGTAGGTATACAGCCAAAATTGTAATTTTGTATATAGTTAGCAACCTAGTTGTTAAGATTTCTTGTTGCACACTTGTCTTGTCTTTTCTAGCTTTATCACTCATTATATGTTTGCTATTTTGCAATCTGTCTATGTGCATTTTTGTACCAATTCTCCCGTTCTAATTTCCAAACCTCCAGGTAGTAGCTGGAGATCTCCTGCTATTACAACTGATCTCCAGCCGATAGAGATCAGTTCCCATGGAGAAAATGGCCACTTCGCCCATTGGGCTCTATGGCATTGAAGTCCCTCCCCTCCCCTAACCCCGCCCTCCTCAGGCTCCGCCCCCAAAAACCTCCCACTGGTGGCCAAGAGGGACCTGGCAACCCTATCCACAAGGTGCCTGTTGTGGGGTGGGGGGGTGGGGAAGCAATTGTAAGCCACTTTGAGACTTCTTTAAAAGGTAGAGAAAAGTGGGGTATAAAAACTAACTCTTTGTCTTCTACTACTGTTCATGAGAAAAGAGGAAATTCAGTTTCTGTGACAAATCTTTATCAACCCACCTTAGTATGCTTTCAGGACAAAAGCAAATTGATATAATCCACCAACAGGCCACCAGTGGTTGTCTTTGCTTACAAGTTCTTCCTTTAAAATCCTTTTTTTTTTTTTTACAAAGCTTTTGAATTAACCTCTTAATCTACTCTCCAGACTGAACCTAAGCAGGCAGAACTGCTTCTTTTGCACGTTTTTCACCTTTGCTTTTATTTTACTTGCTTCATTTATTCACTTCCTCCATGGGCACCCAAAGCAGCTTCTGTTCTCTGCTCCTCCATTTTACCATCACAACAACAGTCCTGGAGGTAGGTTAGGCTGAGAGTGTGTGATTGGCCGAAGGCCACCCAGCAAGCTTCCATGACAGAGAGGGGATTCAAACCCAGGCCTCCCAGATCCTAGTCTGACACTCTGATCACTACCCTACACTGGATCTTGCATCTCTGTGAGAACAAAATGGAAACTCAAGGTTCAAAGGAAAGTTCTATTGAGGGACCAATACACCTGTATGTTGCCCTAAATTTTTGGGAGGAAGGGTGGGATACACATAGAATAATAAAGATGGAAGGGGCCTTCCAACGTATGTGAGAGTACATGGGTTTCACCTCCTCCATTATATCCTCATAACCGCCCTGTGAGGTAGGTTCAGCTGAGAGGGAAGGGCTCCGGCTCAGTGACAGAGCATCTGCTTGGCATGCTGAAGGTTCCATGTTCAATCCCCGGCATCTCCACTTAAAAACAATCAGGTTGTAGGTGATGTGTAAGACCTCTGCCTGGAGAGACACTGCCATTTTGAGTAGAAGAAGAAGAAGAAGAGTGGGTTTTTATATGCCGACTTTCTCTACCACTAAAGGGAGAATCAAACTGGCTTACAATCACCTTCCCTTCCCCTCCCCGCAACAGACACCCTGTGAGGTAGGTGAGGCTGAGAGAGAATGACTTGCCCAAGGTCACCCAGCTGGCTTCGTGTGTAGGAGTGGGGAAACCAACCCGGTTCACCAGATTAGCCTCCGCCGCTCATGTGGAGGAGTGGGGAATCAAACCCGGTTCTCCAGATCAGACTCCTCCGCTCCAAACCACCGCTCTTAACCACTACACCACACTGGCAATACTGACAATACTGACCGTGATGGACTGATAGTCTGATTCAGTAGAAGACAGATTCATGTGTTCACAAAGAGTGAGCAGCCCAAAATCATTCAGCAAGCCTCATGTCAGAGGGGGGATTTGAACGTAGACTGACATTCTAACCACTACACCCACGCTGGCGCTCTGGCGTTTATTTATTTACATTAATTTTGCCCCGCCTTTCCCTCCAATGAGGACCCAAATGGCTTACTCTGTCCCCCTCTCCTCTACTTTATCCCCACAACAACCCTGTGAGGTAGGTCAGGCTGCGAGTGTGTGACTGGCCCAAGGTCACCCATCAAGCTTCCATGATAGAGTGAGGATTCGAATCTTGATCTCCCAGCTCCTAGTCTGACACTTTAACCACTACACTCTGCTAGCTCTCAGCGCCTCCTAACTGATTCTGCTGATCAGTTCGTCAGGCTCAGCGTTTCCCACCCTGTGGGTCCCGACCCAAAAGCAGGTTGTAAAGCCTGTGGAAGTGGGACCGCACCATTTGCAATCTTATTGAATTGACGCTTTGTTTTTATTTGTTTGTTTTAAGCGGGCCACCATACCAAGTAAAATTGGACTTGCGCATTGCTATATCAAAAAAAAAGGTTGGGAACCACTGATCTCAATATTTTTCATTCTGCCATTCAGACACATAAAGGTCTCTTCCAGCATAAGTTACTGGGCATCCTTCGACGGGAGATGCAGGGGACTGATCCTGCAACCTTTCCTATACCAAGCAGGTGCTCTGCTACCAAACAACAGACCCTCCTCTGAGGACTTGCTTGGGGGAAGACAGAATGTTATCAATGAGATGGATGTAGCTTGAACAGATTTGCCACATTGTCTCGCTCAAAGTTGGTTTTGGGAGAGTAGCCATATTGTGTGCCGTAGAAGACCTAGATTTGAGTCCAGCAGCACCTTAGAGACGAACAAGATTTTCAGGGTATAAGCTTTCAAGAATATTTGACGAGGGGAGCTTTGATGAGGTGAAGAGCACAGGAGTCCCCAAAAGAGCTGTATGCTCCCTTTTTCTTTTAAACCCCAGGTTTGCAAGCCACAGAGGGCTCCAGCCTAGATCACTTTGGTTTGCAAAGTTGTCGGGATGCCTGCATGCCTTTGCAGAAGGGGAAACTGTTTGCAAAAACATCTCTACATCTCTCCCAGCTCTTGTCTGTCAGAGGGGCACACTGCTGGTACCCCCTGCACAGAGATCCCTTGCATGCTCAAAGGAGGAGGGGGGGTTCTCCCGGCTCCCTCCCCAATACAAGCCCCTAACACTCGGCTGCTTGCCCCCTCCCCTCCACGCTCACCTCTCTCTGCCCCCTTCCTAGGCCCGGGGCTTTCTTCTCCTTCCTCCTCTTCCTCCCTTTCTGCAGCTGCAGAGAAATTCAAACCCAAAAGCCTCCCCTAGTAGGGAAAAGAGCATTATTATTTGTTTTAAAACCACACACCCCTTTTCATCTTCACTTGGCCTTTCTAGGAAATACAGTTCTGTAGGGTTAACCCTTCAGCCGGAAAAGAAGCTCACCGATCCTCCCAGCTGGGCTTGCACAAATCCTGAAAAGGGGCGGATGAGGGACTAATACAGGCGAAGCAGCCGCTTCAGTACTGCCAACAGCCTTTCTGTCTCCAAGAAAAAGAGATGACTGTGAATGGGATGCTGCAGAAGCGTCCTCTGGTGTCCAAAAGAAAGTGTCTCCATTGTCACCAGAAACTGAAGCTGGACAATGGTTTAAATGGGGGAAGGGCGTGTTTTTCTGTTTTCTAGGGAATTGCTGGTGGAGGAAAGTGCCGTTAAGTTGCGCCTGATCTATGGTGACCTCATAGGCTTTCCGAGCCAAGAGACATCCAGAGGTGGTTTGCCATTGCCTGGCCAACCCTGCTTAGCGTCTGCAATCTGACAAGATCAGGCTAGCCTGGGCCATCCGGGTCAGCGCTCTGGAGTTACTGGAGTTGAATTTTGTTCTACTACTGCACATGCTCAAACTTGTCAGATCTTAGAAGCTAAGCAGGGTTGGCCCTAGTTAGTATTTGGATGGGAGAGACCACCATGGAAGTCCAGGGTCATTACGCAGAGGAGGCAATGGCAAACCACCTTTGAACCTAGGGTTCCCAACTTCCACGCGGGGCCTGGAGATCTCCCAGAATTACAACTGATCTCTAGACAAAAGAGATTGGTTTACTGCTTTGGAGCATGGATTTTATGGCATTATAACCTGGGGAGGCCCCACCCCTCCCCAAATCCTGTCTTCCCCAGGCCCCACCAGCAAAGTCTCCAGGAATTCCCCAACCAGGAGTTGGCAACCCTATGAGCGTAGTCTGGAGATCAGTTGTAATTCCAGGCGATCTCCAGGCCCCACCTGGAAGTTGGCAACTCTATGATGGACAGGATAGCCCCCAACAAGTCACTAAATAGATAGAAAACATGTAGAATCTCAGGTGGCTATTATTAAACAAAACTAGCAAAGGCAGGCATTTTTCAGAAGTGCAGGATGTATAACAGTAATTTCAAAATTAAAGCAAACTTTTAAAATAAAATTTTATGTTTGTTTATTAAAAAATGAAAACCAGAAAATAGAAACAATACAATTTCATCAAAAAAAAGTAAATAAAAGATATACATATCTTTGATCAGATCATGTTTATTGTATAAGGCCATAGGCCGTTATAATCTAAAACAGCATAACAAGTTAAAATATACAAAACCAAAAGAATACGGAAATTAAGAAATTAAAATATGCCCATTTGGCTCTATCCAGCTTTACCACCTTTTGTGATTTGTTTTGTCCTGATTTCTTGGCCGCCAGGACAAACAGTGCCATTTTTTGGGGAAATATCAGTGTCCACATCTGATAACAAATAGATTGATCTGTCAGCATCAGATGATAATTGTGACGCTGAAAGAATGTTTGCCATTAATATGTTAAACAATAATATTGAAAAAAATGGTGATATATTAATAAAAGGTAAAAGGTAAAGGTCCCCTGTGCAAGCACCGGGTCATTCCTGACCCATGGGATGAGGTCACATCCCAACGTTTTCTAGGCAGGCTTTGTTTACGGGGTGGTTTGCCAGTGCCTTCCCCAGTCATCTTCCCTTTACCCCCAGCAAGCTGGGTACTCATTTTACCGACCTCGGAAGGATGGAAGGCTGAGTCAACCTTGAGCCGGCTAATAAACATATTAATAATCATTGAGTAGTGATGACAATAACATTAAATCTAAGCATACATTTCTAACAATAATTTCTATATTATTTCCAAATACATTTTCAAATAAAAATTGGAAAGTAAATCCATATATAGATGTCATCTACCTATTATTCATTCAAATGTTTTTCTCTTAAACACCTTTTAATACAGTATAAAACAAAACTAAGAATAATACATGACATATATGTCAATTCATCTTCTCTCTCATCCACTCCCCATTTCATTAGAATAGCATGAATAATATGCTTTCCATTTACCTTGAAATTCTGTGGCTGGTCTATTATTCACAACTTGTTAATTTCGCCATTACTGCATACTCTTCTAGTTTACTTTCCAAGGTTTCAGGCCATGGACAATCTTCTGCTTTCCATTTTGTTGCAAGTGTAACTCTGGCTGCCATTACCATATATCTAAGTAATTCTTGTACGAGTGGAATAAGGGAGGAGTGTGGTGCTGGAGTCTGTGTTGGGCAACCCATACCAGGCCTGAAAAAATAATGCTTCAGCCCTAGATGGGGATGGGGAAGAGTTCATTTATAATCCTCCTTCCTTGAAAATTGTCAAAAACCCAAACCACAATTCTCTAAGAGATTTTGGTGGCTGTCCATATATTTCTAACTATATTTCTATATTTCTAACTATATTTCTATATTATATATTTCTAACTCCCTCCACTCTCCAACCCCCACCTTTCCCTGGCGCTGGTGATATGTAATGGTAGTTTGCCTCCCGAAGGAGTAGTTCTACCTCCTGCCAAAAAGAGCGGCAGCAATTCTGGAGCCATTTATTTATATAGCTGTTACGTGACAATTCTCCCTGCCTTTTCCTCTGAAGGATTTGGAATACCCTAAGCCAGAGTTCCCCGTTGTGGTCCCCATGGGCACCGCAGTAGCCATAGACACCTTTCCTGGTGCCCGCCAAGTGTTTTGTAGTGCCCTATTAATTTAGTTTATAGGGAAAACATATATGCTTTTACAAAGTGTGTGGGGTCAGATGGGGCTTTTGCCTAGCAGGGCTTCTGATTGGCCATTGGATACCTGGTGGGCTGTGCAGATCTTTAAAAAAATGTTGCTTTGGCAGCAGCTGCCACCATTACAAGAAGACATACACTGAGTGACGGAAGCTAAGCTGTGTGTATGCAAGAAAATACCTTAAAAGAGAGGTTTTTCCTGAAATGTTGAGGAGTTATCATTAGAGTCATGAATATCTTAATTCCCTGACCTTTTCTGGTTGGCTCCACCTCCTGCAGCAGCCAATTTGTGGCTGTTCCCACCCCCGTGTTAGAATTCCAAAGGTGCCTGCAGGCTCAACACAGTTCAGGACTAAGGCTGCCCGCTCCAGGTTGGCAAATTCCTGGACATTTTGCAGGTGGATCCTGGGAATGGCAGGGACTTCAGTGGGCTATAATGTTATAAACTATAATGTCATAAACCCCCCAAAGCAGGGGAAATGACCTCTTTTTTTTCTGGTGATGTTGTAATTCCAGGCCCCACCTGGAAAATGGCAACCCTATGGGACCCCTGCCCTGAGCCATCAAAATATGTAGCTCTCTGCTGAATGCAAACTACTGGATTAAATCTTTACTGCATGGGACTGCATCACCGTAACACACATCTGCTCAACTTTGATTTATTTTATCCTGTTATTGTTCCCTTATATCAGGATTTGTTATGATTATCAAACAACAGCTGAAACAAGTTCTGCATGGGAAAAGAAACTGTGGGGTCAGAGTTCATAAAGCAGCAGGAAAGCTTCGTAAAGACTGTGCTACAGAGAATGACTGAATTGACAGAGCTCCCAGGTGAGCATTCATACAGATTTTTTAAAAGTTTCTGGTCCCCATGGTTGCAAAAGCTCACTTAACAATACCTTCTGAAATCCCTGAAGCCGGAGAAGATGTGGAGAAATCTCCAGAAGGGTGAAACGTGGGAGCAGATTTGTAAAAGGGGACAATGTTCCGCTTTATTCCAACCATGGTTGGAATAGTTTTTCCAACTATTTCAAACTAAGTGTAGAAAAGGGCAAGAGTCCAGTAGCACCTTAAAGACTAACAAAAATATTTTCTGGTAGGGTATGAGCTTTCATGAGCCACAGCTCACTTCTTCAGATACAGCTAGAATGTGAATCCATCTGTCTTTAAGTAGAGGAGAGTGAATTCAGACAAGCATTAGTATGTAAATGTTAGCAGTATGTCAATGTGAATAGCAGGCGTGATGGGATGAGGTGTGGTCTGCAGAAGAGTCTGTGATGTCCAGGGGAGAGATGGGTGTGGAGAAACCAGCATTGGTCATGAGCCATGAATGCAAGGTCTTTATTCAGCTCAGGAAAATAAAGACTGTGCTACAGAGAATGACTGAATTGACAGAGCTCACAGGTGAGCATTCATACAGGTTTTTAAAAAGTTTCTGGTCCTCATGGTAAACTAAGTGTAGTTTTTCAACACCTTCTTTTTAATTTGCTGTAAAGGATTGGGAGGCATAACTTGCTATGGTGTTTATATTTCTAATTTTACGCTATCCCTTTTAAAAAGGCAGAATATCACCTGACCCTTTTTGATGTAGGAAATCGTACTCTATTTATTTGACATATTTGTCGCCTGCCTTTTCCTCCTCTGGCATCCTCTTTCTCGGGTCCCTACATCTATGGAGGTGCTCTCCAAGGGTTAAAGCGAGAGAATCTGCAGTCATAGACAAGCAAGGGAGGGGAAGGGGGAAAGGAGGAAGGAAAGCCATTTCCTCTTCCTCCCCCTGTGCAGAAACTGCCTCTGAATTTTTTTGGACTGGTTCTTGAACGGCTTGGAGGAAATCTGGTGAGCTCAAAGGGGTGGAGGGAGCATGAGGTGTGGGCTGCAATGCAAGACCCCATTCAGAGAGAAAGGAGGAGGGAAGTAGTAGGGGTGAGAGCTCTGGTCTCTTCCAGCTCTCACCCTTAGTTGCTTTGTGCAGAGCCACAAAGGGTCCTTGCAGTGGGCTTGAGGGCGGGATCCGAACCCAACACCTTTGGATGTTGTGTAACAGCAAAAACCTTTTAATGTTGTGTAACAGCAAAACAGATTAGTAGCGTGCCACTGGCCAGCCTCCAGATCCTCCGGATTGACAGCTCATCTCCAGAGTACAGAGATCAGTTCCCCTGGAGAAAATGGCACCTTTGGTGGATGGGGGAAAAAAAAGAAAAGGGAGAAAACTCTGAATGAAGAAGAAAAAATAGGTGCTCAGCACCAGAGGTTGCAAGACATTTATAAAACAAGTATACATGTAGCTAATTCAAAAGCATACAATGTAGTTGTAACAAAGGTTTAAAGTCAAACAAATAATGTTAACATTGAAAATTGCCAAATGGCTAGCCCTCCCCCCCAAATCCAAAGACACAAAATATAACCTTTTTTTGTGAGTAATAACAAAATAATTTTAAATAACAGAATAATTATAAATACTATGTTACAGTACAATTCAGGTTATATTTTGTGCCTTTGGATTTTTTTTTGATGAGCCATTTGGCAATTTTCATTCCAGCCTTTGTGCCCATATCAGCCATTTCTGCCTTCCCTGCAAAGTTAGGGATTTTTTGTCGGGTTTTTTTAATTGGTAGTTGAATGTCATGATACTATAACAATGTGCCTGTCACAGTGGGTAGCCGTGTTAGTCTGTCTGCAGTAGTAGAAAAGGGCAAGAGTCCAGTAGCACCTTAAAGACTAACAAAAAATATTTTCTGGTAGGGTATGAGCTTTCGTGAGCCACAGCTCACTTCTTCAGATACAGCTTCTTCAGATACAGCTAAAGACCGATGGATTCACATTCTAGCTGTATCTGAAGAAGTGAGCTGTGGCTCACAAAAGCTCATACCCTACCAGAAAATATTTTTGTTAGTCTTTAACGTGCTACTGGACTCTTGCCCTTTTCTAAATGCGCCTATCAGTTTCTCAAAATTCTTGGCTTTAATTTTTATTGAAGCAGGTTTCTATCTCTTTCCTTGCAGAGATATATGCCTTTCCCTTAATATCTCAACAATAAAAGGGGCTGGAGATTTTTTTTTTTTAAGGAAACTTGGGAATTTAGAGAACTTGATTCACATACTGTTGTAACATTACAGCAATATAGCTATATTCAGTTCCCAAGTTTTAGAACAAATGGGAGAAAACCTGTGGCTTGGCAGCAATGTGGTCTCTACTGGAAGACTGGGGCAGGGGAAATGTGGGGGAAACTACCATGTGGAAGTCCCATTGTACCTGAACTGTATTTGCATGGTACCCAAAGTTGGTTGGAAAAGAAAAAATGATAATAGAGAAATACATTTTATTTTAAGGCACTATAGAAGGATTAAAAACATTAAAAATGGTAAAAAAATGGCACAATGGCATTTTATAAGGTTGATATACCTATGCCACATGCCAGATGTGTTTTGGACAGCAGGCCTTCACCAGTGGTCAAATTAAACCCATATAATGCATGTACAAATACTTACAAATATCTCAACATGTACAGACAGCCATATACCTGCCCAGGCTTGCATGTAGGGTGTTAAATGCATTTCAAATTATAAAGTCCTCTAGCTGGAGTGCCTGTAAGTTGTTCTTATACTGGGCTGAATTGGTCTCCATATAGAATGTGTATGCAAGTATCAACTTGGTAACGCAGTCTGAAGGAAATCTGGAGAGAGTTTCACTGAATTGACTAGCCCAGAATATGTGAGTGCACCAAAAAGAGTTTCTCACCCACTTTATTTCTCTCCCTCTCCCAGGCAGCAACAAGAAGACCCCCTTGGTTCCTTCTCTGCTATCCCCTTTGTGTGAAGAGATCTCCTCCATCATGCAGCCAGCTCAGGTACAAGTGGGGGGTTGCTGGGGGGATGGCAGAGGACAGCAGGAAAGCTCCCTCTTTTTTGTGGGGGTAAGGCTCAGCAGATCAGGCTCCTTGCCCTTGGTTCTGGTGCTGCCCACTTGGCAGGTAGGAAAATGGTTACCCCGTCCCCTGGAGAGCCAGCATGGTGTAGTGGTTAAGAGTGGTGGTTAGGAGCAGTGGACTCTAATCTGGAGAACCGGGGGGTTGATTCCCCACTCCTCCACATGAGCGGTGGACGCTAATCTGGCAAACTGGTTGGTTTCCCCACTCGTACACATGAAGCCAGCTGCGTAACCTTGGACTAGTCACAGTTCTCTTAGAGCTCTCTCAGCCCCAACTACCTCACAGAGTGTCTGTTGTGGGGAGGGGAAGGGAAGGTGATTGTAAGCTGGTTTGATTCTTCCTTAAGTGGTAGAGAAAGTCAGCATATAAAAACCAACTCTGCTTCTTCTTCTCCACAAGGCTATTAGCCCCCTGTGACTGTGGAGAGTCCCTCTGCTGCTATGTTGCACCAAGGAGGGCTGGGGGGGGAGAGCCAAATGTCCCCCATGGGGCTTTTTCCCCCTCCTCTTTGTGCAGTCCATCCAGTGTTAGTTTATGGTTTCCCTCCCCATGAATGAGCTTTCCAGTGATGTAAAGAAATGCTTCCTTCTTCTTCTTGTAGGGTGGGGTGTCCTTTGAAGAGGTGGCTGTGTATTTCACCCAGGGAGAGTGGACTCTGCTGCACCCAGCCCAGAGAGCTCTGTACAAGGAAGTCATGCTGGAGAATTTTGGGAGTGTGGCCTCTCTGGGTGAGGATCCTCTTCTATTGGGCTATCTCCTACTTGCTGTGGGGAATGACTCTAATCAGATCCTTAATGAGGAAGGAGGTGGTCAGGCTGTCTGCCCTGGTCCCAAAGGCTGATCTCTGCCACCCTCCATGATCCTTCCTCTGTTGTGGGGGTGGGGTGGGGCTGGAGGGATCTCTGCTGGCTTCTCTGCCAGTGTGGTATAGTGGTTAAGAGCGGAGGACTCTAATCTGGTGAACTGGATTTGTTTCCCCACTCCTACACATGAAGCCTGCTGGGTGACCTTGGGTTAGTCACAGTTCTCTCCACACACTCTCAGCTCACCTACCTCACAAGGTGTCTATTGTGGGGAGAAGACGGGAAGGTGCTTGCAAGCTTATTGTAAGCCAATTTGAGACTCCTTAAAGGTAGAGAAAATCGGGGTATAAAAACTAACTCTTCTCCTTTTTTTACTTCTCAGCTGGCATTTCCATCTCAAGCTTGGCACGAGCAGACACAGAACTGTTCGGTGCTAGATGGATGATTGTTAACCCCACACTTTACCCCATCCAACCCCTATTATTTGCCTGTTGTGTATTTCTGGAGGGACAGTCTTGGCTTGGAATTACTGAATTGATGTGCACACAAAAGAGGTATAATTTTGTGGATTTCCTTCTTGATAAACAGGATTTCTGATTGCCAAACCTGACCTCATATCCTGGCTGGAGGAGGAGGAAGAGCTGTTTCTCCTGGGCTCTGATGAACGTGAGGAATTGGCAGGTAGTGGCTCAAATGTCTGTCCTGGGCCTGTGTGTCGGTTGTGCCTCTTTCCAAGGACTGGTAGATCTCTGTGGCCTTGTTTATCCTCACAGCTTCAGTGACCCCTCTAAAGGGGAGGGCTGAGATATGATTAAAACGGTGCCTGTAGATTTTGAACCTATGAAAATAGGTGATTTCCTTCTCCCAAGTCAGATCACTTGAATGCCAAGTTGGGCCAAGTCTGGTCCTCTCTAAGGGGCAGGGACTGTCTGGAAAGGGTGTTTCCAGTCCTGTTTCCTCTGAGATCACTTTAACTGGTGTTGTGCCTGCAATGCAGAGCACATGCTTTACTGAAGAGACATGACCCAGAGCAACTCCAGACCGCTCTCATATGAAACCTTTTCCCCTCCTTCCCCCACCAGCACAAAGTAGTGTTGAAAGTGATTCTGAAGGGTCAGCTTGCACAGTATGAAATCCAGCATTTTACAGAGGAAATATTGGCTTTGCCAGCGAATTGTAACATCTAGCCAGGATCTGTTTCTTCTGGTTAACAACTGATTGCCTTTAATTTAGAGCAGCCAGTTGGGAAGCTGATTTAGTTCCCCAAGAAATGTGCAGAAGGGGACTTAGCAGGGGGGAGGGAGATTCCCCACCAAATCACCCAGAGGGGCAAGGGATGGGGACAGAACAATCTCTGGTCCAGTTGAAGGGGCAGCCAGACTGGCCCAGAACTGACTTGAATGTACAGCAGACTCTGGCTGAACTGCCACCCTTTGTGGGAGGCAAGAGTGCTTCTCCTTTCAGTGGCGATGCAAGATTGACAGCTGCCTCTCTTTGTGCAACTCAAGGTGAATGGAGAGTGGGGTCATTTCCAAGGCTGGGTTCTCTTTTTCAAGGTAAACGTGACCTTTTATTTTAGTCTATTCCAGCTTTCTTAAAAAGTTTAGTTGCTCCTTTATCATACTGGAAGAGAGAGTGTGGGTTGTATTCCCATATTGGGGCAGGAGAAAAAGTTGTTCCAGTTCTGGTGGAGGGAACTGTGGTAAAAAGACCCAGCAGGCCCTTGTTTTATCACTGGAAAAAGATGAATTTATACTGCTGACATTGGTCTCAAGTTGCTAGGCCTCAGCAAGGAGATGACCTCTTTCTAACATCATACAGATTAAAATCATCCCAGTTGCCTTCTTCATCTGGCCGGTTATCTCTCATCTGGTCATGTGCTGGTGTATCTCTGGTCTCTGTGCTGGTTACTTCTCACTGCCTCCTCAAAGCGTAGCTATCCTCAGAAGACCCTCCCCAAGTATTGGCTGCCCCCCATCCTTAAAGCCAGTGTCTCCTTCCCATCAATCCCTGGTCAAGATATGCCAGAGATTTCCTATTCCTTAAGTAATCAGGCCAGAGTGTGATCTCTGTTTTGTCTCCATAACAATCACTGTCCCTATCAACCTCTGTTCTCCATCTAATTGCCACAAGCTACAGGTCGGTCAAGACCATGTAATTTGTCACAGGATCAGACTCCCAACCAAGACTTTGAAAGGTGTGGCCAAAACACCAAGCTAATTTCTCCTATTTTTAGTCTGTGCTTATGCCAGGAATGGTAAAATGACCCTGAAGGCCATTGTTGTTACCATGGGGAATGAGGGATTTACTCTGTCCTGGTCTTAAGTTACTTGACCACAACAAGGAACTGACCTCTCCCCAGCCTTTTCCCTTTCCTTCCCTTTTACACTGGGGTTTACCCCATCCACCTAGAATAGGAATTGCAGTCTGTCAGCTCTCCAAAGAAGAATCAGCAAAAGTGAAGGTAGCAGCCTTATCCACCAACTGGTCTTAGGTTATCACCAGTGCCGGTGGTGGAAGGGTGACAGCTCTGTCACCTCCCAACCTCTGCCCAGCCACACCCCCACCTGTCCCCCCATGAGGACATCTGAGCATACAGAAAATAAAAAGTTAACAACACATTTCTCTTGCCTTTCATCTAAAACGTACCTCTGTGATGTTAAAGAGATAGGCAGAAATAACTGAATCATTTCAGGATTCTCTATGTGTGTGTTAAGGGCAGTCAAATCGCTTCCAACTCATGGTGACCCTATGAATCAATGTCCTCCAAAATATCCTATAGTTAACAGCCTTGCTCAGGTGTTGCCAACTGAGTTGCCGTGGCTTCCTTTTTATAGAGTCAATCTGTCTCATGTTGAATATTCCTTGTTTGTTTGTTTGGGACTTGTTTCCCACCCTCAATCCCCAGCCAAGGCTGCCTTCAGCTTTTTCTAGCATTATTGTCTTTTCCAGTTACTCTTGTCTTCTCATCATGTGACCAAAGTACACTAGCCTCAGTTTAATCATTTTAGCGTCTAGGGACAGTTCAGGCTTGATTCTAGTTCAGGATTCTAGTTCATGGCAAATTACCATCTAGCTGGCCACTGTCTCTTCAGACCCTCTGCCATATGTGTTGAAGCATGAATGGCTGTCCCTCTTTTAAGGAGTGACATTCTTCTCCCCACAGCCATCCCCCATCACTCCTCTTTATAAATTTACCCACGCAGGAAAAGAGAAACTTAAAACGATTGGGTCAATTGTAGGTAGAGGTTTTGCATATATTCTTTCTCTTTTGTCCTCTTGGGCTATGTTCATTATTGTACAAATGGCTACTCAGCAAACTTAGCTTGGAATTGCAAAAAAACTGAGAATGCAAGTAAGAAAATGGGCCACAGACTCTTTGAATTTAACCCCTGAGAATATAGCCATTACAAAGCAAAGTAGAAAACTCTTACACCGATATTTGTGTAAAGTGTCATATCATCGCTTCAGGTTTGTCTTTCTTTCAACAGGAGGAGTGTGGGAGTCAGCAAATGAAACATCTGAGCATCTCCTGTTGGGGAAAGAGGATACATATTCAGATACAAAAGGGAAGTTTGAATATTGTGAAGTGCTGCAGAAGGAGGAGGAAAAACAGCCATATAAAGGAAGGAATAATCCTGGTCTTCTACAAGGGAGTGACTCTCTACTGCAAACAAAATACAAAGGAGAGAATAGAAATGAGTGCTCTGCAAGTGGGGAAGATATTCCTGAAAAATCAGATATTAATAATCAATGGAACACCTATAACATAAAGAAAATATATAAATGCCTGGAGTGTGAGAAAATCTTTGGGCGGAAAGACAGTCTAGTTTTTCATCAAAGAAATCACACTGGCGAGAAGCCATACAAATGTCTAGAATGTGGGAAAAGTTTCAGTCAGAGTTCAAACCTTACTTTCCATGAAAGAATTCACACAGGGGAGAAACCATATAAATGCCTGGAGTGTGGGAAAAGCTTTGGGCGGAAAGATAACCTAACTTCCCATCAACGAATTCACTCAAGGGAGAAACCGTATAAATGCCTAGAGTGTGGAAACACCTTCAGTCAAAGTGGAAACCTTACTTCCCATCAAAGAATTCATACTGGAGAGAAACCATATAAATGCCTGGTGTGTGGGAAAAGCTTCACTTACAGTGGACACCTTACTGCTCATCAAAGAATTCACACAGGTGAGAAGAAATATAAATGCCTAGACTGTGGAAAAAACTTTAGGAGAAAAGACAGCCTAACTTCCCATCAAAGAATTCACACAGGGGAAAAACCATATCAATGCCTGGTGTGTGGAAAGAGCTTCACTGAGAGTGGAAGCCTTGCTTCCCATCAGAGAATTCACACAGGGGAGAAAAAATATAAATGCCTGGAGTGTGGGAAAAGCTTCAGTCAGAGTGGAAGCCTTAGTTCCCATCAAAGAATTCACACAGGTGAGAAACCATATAAATGCCTGGAATGTGGGAAAAGCTTTAATCAGAGTTCACACCTTACTTCCCATCAAACAATTCACACAGGGGAGAGACCATATTCATGTTTGGTGTGTGGTAGAAGCTTCAGCCAGAGTGGAAACCTTACGTCTCATCAACGAACTCACACAGGAGAGTAATATATTAAAATACCTGCAGTACGGAAAATGCTTCAGTTACTATGGACACCATTCTGCCAATGAAATAATTCTCATGGGAGAAACTATTTAAATGCCAATGTGTGGAAAAAGTGAGAGCAGAAACCTTAATTCACTTCAGACAATTCACACGAGGACACTCGGTATAAATTCCTGGAGTGTGGAAAAAACTTCAGTGTAAATGGAAAACTTACTGTCCATCAGAGGATTCAAAAAAGGAGGAACCCTATATACTCTTGAAGTGTTGAAAAAGCCTCAATCAGAGTAGAATTTGTGTGTGTGTGTGTTAAGTACTGTCAAGTCACTTCCGACTCATGGCGACCCTATGAATGAAAGTCCTCCAAAATGTCCTATCTTTGACAGCTTTGCTCAGATATTGCAAATTGAAGGCTGTGGCTTCCTTTATTGAGTCAATCCATCTCTTGTTGGGTCTTCCTCTTTTCCTGATGCTTCCCATCAAAAGAATTCACACAGGGGAGAAACCGTAGAAATGCTTGGATTGGGTACCTATTAAAGTTGTGTAGGGACAGAGAAACAACATGCCCCACTCTGCAAATCCAGAATTGTGTGGTGAGCACACTGTAATCCTTAACAACACTCACCAATCACAATAAATATCACAGTAATCATGCTAACACAGAGTCACATTCATACCAGAGACTCACAGAAGTGGAAATGCTACACGCAATCTTTTCCCCTATGTATTGTGGTTCTGACATATGTGTGCTGACTGTTCACAAGTGACTCAATAACATTGGGCATCGGTGATCCCTGGCGCTGATCAGGGTTTCATAGGCTGACAGAAAAATTAGTGCAGAGACAGACCTGATCAAAGTCTCCTGATGGAGTCCTGTGCAATCTCACAGGGACAGTATGTGGTGTGATCCTGCTACAAGATTACCAGGGGAATTGGGGGCTACTTTTATGGATAATCCTATTATCTAGGGGTTCGATGGTTTGAAGTTAACTCTTTCCAAATTCAGGTGGGAAGATCTGAAGAATGTTACAGGAATTTAGATGGTCTTGCTCAGGCAGAAGGGTTTTCATAGGTTATATTTGGGGGACAAAAGATCAGGTGGGATTAATGACTCGGTCTGGGATGGCTAATAAGATTGCGTCCTAGGGTGGATTCCTTGCGTATTCTTGTGTGCATTAGGGCTATTACTATGGTCAATCTTGGAGACACCTCCAGGGTTCTAAATAGGGAAGTGGATGATGATCTTTTCCACAAGAGGGGATGTTTTCTTTATTCATATGTGGAAGGGCCCAGCAGGTATTTGGAATTTTTCAGGGAGCTCCTCATATATGTTTGTGCTTTGCTTTCACATATATTTCAGGCCTCGAGAGAGGAAACTCAGCTTTGGCAATGTTGCATTGTAATCTCCCCTTGAAGCCTCTCTCAGAAACCAGTGGGGACATTTTAACCTTCCAGGCCATTCCATTGCTGACCCAAGAGTGGCAATCCTCAAACACAGAAGCTTCAAGGGGAGATTACAGCGTGAGATTGCTGAACTTGAGTTCATTCACAAATTCAGAGCAATGGACACCTAGGGTTGAATGGGGACATACAATACTTATTTCACTACAGATGCTGATTTTCTGCATTTCCCACCCCCAAACATTTCTCCCCTGTTCTAATCAAGCTGAATACATTTTGTATTCGACCTTTGCTTCTGGACTGCCTTTTCTGCAACTGCATGCCTACCTTTTGACTGGGACAAAAGGGCTGAGGGATCTCCATTCCTATTTGTATGAAAGCTTATATCCTGGAAATCTTGTTGGTCTTTAAGGTGCTAATATACTCTTGCTCTTCTGCTGCAGACTAACACAGCTATGCACCTGAAATTAATTTTGTTTGGTAAAGTTATGAGATAATTAGTTAGCATAAAATGTGTACCCTTATCAAATGGGTTGGCTAGCTATGGTTGGAAGATGATTTAAAGAACTATAAATAATGAAGATTGAACTGAATAGCACTTTGTTGTTAGAAGGTGCTCCTTGCTTGTGACCTGCTTATATTTGGGTAAGCTATTTTAATGGACTCGTGTAATTTCTTTCCTTTAATTATCTATGTAGAAGTAACAGATGGTATACTTTTCTTTTGAGTTACAGAGTTAAAGATGCCGATAGCTATGTTGTAATAGAATGTACTAGTAGTAAATGTTTATTGCATGTGGCCAAAGGCCATTACAAAGTTAGTTTAGATAAAACTTTTTTTTTTTTGCTGCCATAGCTGACTTACGGGAAGAGAAGATTATTGTAAGCTGCTCTGAGACTCCTTAAAGGTAGAGAAAAGTAGGATAAACTCTTCTTCTTCTTCCGTTGCGACCCCATTGGGTAGAAAGGGAGGGTAGAAATGAATTAAATAAATAAAATGTTCACCAGGTATAGAAATTGGAACCTAATATGGTATGCCTGTCCTTCAAGGCAGCAAAGATGTATACATTCACAGTGTTTGGAGCTAACCTGGTTGACTCCTGGGAGTCAACTAGAAAAAGAATATCAGTTAAGTATACTGTTATATATAGAGAGCCCCGTGGCACAGAGTGGTAAACTGCAGTACTGCAGTCCAAGCTGTGTTCACGACCTGAGTTCGATCCCAATCGAAGTTGGTTTCAGGTAGCCGGCACAAGGTTGACTCATCCTTCCATCCTTCCGAGGTCGGTAAAATGAGTACCCAGTTTGCTGGGGGTAAAGGGAAGATGACTGGGGAAGGCAGTGGCAAACCACCCCATAAACAAAGTCTTCCTTGGGAACATCGGGATGTGACGTCACCCCATGGGTCAGGAATGACCCGGTGCCTGCACAGGGGACCTTTACATTTACCTTTTTTTATATATCTAGTGACCCAGGTACTATCTGGACTAGGGTGAAACATTGCCTTCGTCTGCTTACACCAAAAATTAATTAAAGCAACATGTACCCAAGCCCTTATTGAAGGAAAGCCAAGTTTGGCCACATGAAAACAGCTAGAGTGCCCTTGGGCAGAACTAGCATTTTTTAAAGAGGTAAGTCCTCAGGTTGTTGATTAGTACATCATTTTCAGCCCCAAATAAAAAAGCCTGCTTTGGTGCGATAGACTTTTAGAATGGCCCCCAGTGTCCAAAGGACTGTGGGTTTTACAATTTCCAAGTGGGCCTTCCAGGAGACTGTTTCACAGTAGGAAATTCCAAGATACGTCAAGTTCCTACATTGATCGATAGGAGTACTGTCAGCGGACCACTGGAATTTGTGGGGCTTTTCCCCGAAGGATCGTCACCTTTGTCTTGCATGGTTAATACTTAGGGATTCTCCTTTGCAGAAGTCACTAAGCTTGAACAACAGCCTCCTAAACCCTACTCTACTAAAGGACAATTAAAACCATGTCCTCTGCATACAAAAGGTGGAAATGTTCTTTGAGCCAAGTGAAGGTGGGGTAAACTGGCCCTGACAACCTCTTGATGATGTTATTGAGGAAAAAAAGTAAGGGGGCTAAGACATATTTATGTGTTTTTAGTTGTCTTTTAAGGAGCCCTGTGGCACAGAGTGGTAAGCTGCAGTACTGCAGTCCAAGCTCTGCTCAAGACCTGAGTTCGATCCTGATGGAAGTTGGTTTCAGGTAGCCAGCTCAAGGTTGACTCAGCCTTCCATCCTTCCGAAGTCGGTAAAATGAGTATCCAGCTTGCTGGGGTAAAGTGTAGACGACCGGGGAAAGCGATGGCAAACCACCCTGTAAACAGTCTGCCTAGTAAACGTCGGGATGTGATATCACCCCATGGGGTCAGTAATTACCCGGTGCTTGCACAGCGGACTACCTTCACCTTTAATTGTCTTTTATCTTTTCAATGGTATTTGTTTAAATGTTTTAAAGTGTTTTTTTTTTTAATGTTTGCTGCCTTGTGGACCCTGACTGGGGGCAAGGGCAGCATAAAAATGTTTTCAATAAAATAAATCCCTGTTTATTTCCTCTATTTATTGGGATATCGTCTGTCAGACAGCCAGAAATGCCTGGTCTTACTTCAGTGCTTGTGTTGCTAAGGAGTTCCTGTAATTAAAAAAAAGGAGGTGTTTGTCTATATTGGTATCTGCCAGCTTACACCTGAGTCTATTGTCTTTTGGGCATGGCTGTTTTCCTCACCCTCACCCCTCCAACGACTTCAGGTCTTTGCTTGGATTATGCATGCCATTTCTGTCAGAGGTCGCCTCGCTCTCCCCCTGCGTTTCTCCAAGTTTTGCCTGCGTCTTCAAATCCGAGATAAAACAGCTTTCTCAAAACGCGGGGAAACGCAGGGGGAGGGCGAGGTGACCTCTGACGGTCAGAAACAGCATGCCTAATCCTAACAAAGATCTGAAGTAGAAGGGTGACCACGAGGAAATCAAATGCAGCAAGTAATGTCCATGAACGCTACATAAAGGTGTTTAGTGGGACCCTTTATACCAGGGGTGGGGAACCTTTTTTCCGCCAAGGGCCATTTGGATATTTATAACATCATTTGCGGGCCATACAAAATTATCAACTTAAAAATTAGTTGACCAAGCCCCAAGCAGGCAGCTGCCCCAGATGACACCCCCACCCCGCATGTGCAGGCAAGCAGGCAGGCATCCAACCAGTGGTGCACTTGCCCACTTGGTGGCACAGGATGGTCTGTTGCACCAGCTGGGCGTAGCCGTCCAGCCACACACCGGAGTTGCTCCTGCTCCGCATGGTCGGGGCCAGATTCTACAGCTGGCTCCTGCTGGCTCTGCCTGCAGGGATGAAATGAGGACACACTGGCTAAGAACCCCCCCCCCCCCGCGCGCCACCTTGCATTCTGGCCCTGCCTCCTTTAACCCCTCCATTGTCGCCATTTCCACCTCCAGCCCTCTTGTAGTACAGAGGGAATACGTTTCTCCATGGCCCGGGTGGGAAAGGGTTAACACAGTTTTTGGGGCAGCCCTAGCAGCTCCATAGCTAACAACTCTTCTGCAGGGGTGGGGGAAAGGTTCCTTTTCTCCGCAAAACAAAAATCCGCCTTGAACAGAGGCTATTCCTGTCCCTGAGAGGGGGTGGATCACCAGTCTTAGATCCTTCTGAGCTAGAGATCTGCCAGGACCCACGAAAGGGCAGACCAAATGCTTTTGCGGGCCTTAAACGGCCCCCTGACCTGACGTTCCCCCCCCCTGCTTTATACATTGGGTGGTGAGGTAGTAGAGGGTCATGCAACGATCTGTAGTACTTTGTCCTTTCCTGAAAACAATTTGTTCTGGGTGAATGACCTTGTTAGCCTGCTTCCACTCCTCCAACTTTCTAAGTTGATGTTTGCTGTAAAATTTAGACACTACATCCAACAGCTTTATTGGTCAGTAGTTCCTAGAATCCCTCTTGCTGCCCTTTTTAAAGATGGGGATGACTATACTTTGTTTCCAACCCGTCGGGAAAATCCCCATTAAATTGTTCAAAGTCAGGGGTCCCCAATGTGGTGCCTATGGGCACCGTGGCACCTGCTGACACCTTTTCGGACACCCACCAAGAGTTTTTGGGGAGTGGGTAGGGCCAGGTAGGGCTTTCCCCCAGCAAGGTTTCTGATGCTTGGAGATTTGATTGGCTGTGCAGATTTTTTTAAATGTTGTTTTTGCAGCAGCTGCCAGCAAGCACAAGGGTAAGGGAGGAAGGGGTGGGTTGCTAGAGGGAAAAACATCCCCAGATGTTGCTATCAGGCCTTCTGATTTTAAAAGTGGTTTGTCTTTTTTAATGCAATTTTATTTCCTCTGGACCTTTAGGTTTCTATGTTATTCATAATTTTTGCTGCCTTTTCAGCAAGAGGTGGCATCGCCTTTCATTTTGTGTGCTGGTTGATTCTGCCATTTCCAGCCACTGACCCCTCAAACCCTGCATTAACTGCTCTCATTGAGGGAAAGACTTTCCTGAGGCTGAGACTGGCCTTTCCTGGCACCTCCTTCCACAGGATCCAGAGACCTTAGGCAGATCATGAGAGGGAGGGCACCTTGCCCATCTTCTGCCCATGGAATATGGGTCACTGGGGGTGTAAGGGGGGGAGGTAGTTTGGAATTTCCTGCATTGTGCTGGGGGTTGGACTAGATGACTCTGGTGGTCCCTTCCAACTCTGATTCTCTGATTCTCAAGAATCTGGAATCTTCCGTACGTGAAGCCAACACTTGACCACTGAGCCACAGGCTCACCCCTCCCTTGCCCTCCTAACCCAAGCGTTTTTGGTGCCCTTCCCTACTCTTTCAAGTCAGAAAAAGAATGAGGATTCAAGAACAAACCTTTATTTACTTCACATAAGAACATAAGAAAAGCCCTGCTGGATCAGACCAAGGTCCATCAAGTCCAGCAGTCTGTTCACACCGTGGCCAACCAGGTGCCTCTAGGAATGACTGTGTTGTCCTGCCTGTGTTCCACAGCACCTAATATAATAGGCCTGCTCCTCTGATCCTGGAGATAATAGGTATGCGTCATGACTAGTATCCATTTCTACTAGTACCACGAGATATCATTCAAAGTGAAAAAAAGAAATTAACTGACTTTTTAAAGTCAGGCTTAATGCCCATATACTGAACACAGTATACTGCACATTAGCTAAGTTTTAATGGTTTTCAGCTGTTAAAAGTGTTTAAATGGATTCCTGCAAAGCAACTATTTTGGGGAAAGCTATAAAAGCCCACCCCCCACCCCGGATGAATAGGGTTGACTGAAGTCCTGCTCCAGCCTCCCAGTAAGTGCAAGGCTACTGAGTCAGACAGTATGGCGATTTGGCACAAGTTTATCTATATCCAGTTTGTGGTTTTTCACACACCCGCCCCGGACTCCCACCTGCCTTGCTCAATTCAGCGGAAGGCCACAATGGATGAAAAGTAAACCAATGGAAGATGGATCAGTAAGACTGTGATACAGATAGTCATTTGGCCTCGTAAACAGCGCAGGACGAAGTGAAAAAATATTTGTAAATGATTATTAAGAGTCAGTTTACCAGTTCCATGGAAGATACTTCTTACAAGTGTAGATATGCATTACATACATGGATTTAAATCATGCAGAGACCCTGGGACCCGCTTCTTCTCCAGTTGTCATGCCTGTGCAGACAGTTTGTCATTCTGAAATGACAGCAGGTTCCCATATTTTGAGTAAAAACAGTGCTTTGAGAAAGCCACCTTTCTTTATTCAGTAATGGGTGCTGTTTTTGTTCCTGAGTCTCCATACTAAACAAACTGTGAAAAGTAGCTTGCAAACTTATCAATACAGAAAACATAACCATGAAGAAAATAAGAAGAAGCTAGCGTGTACAGGTCGCTGCCTGTTACAATCTCACAGGTGTGAAGCATTGACATGGTGATGTGTCCCCTCATTTACATAGAGTCCAATGGAGTAAATGAAGACAAGGAGGTTGGGTTGGGCTTCATGGTTGATTTATTGGGCCAATACGTCAGACTTGGAGATCCAAGAAGCAGACCGATGTTAGCCCTGCAATCTTGTCACACCGAGGGGGAGGGGTCAATACAAGAGGTTATATAGACATTTCACATTCCGATGACATTCGGTGTGGCTTGTCATTACCACGTCATTACTTTCTACAGAGTGGGTGGGCATCGCTACATTTCTGAACAGAACTCTATTGTTCCCTAGCAGTGAGGAGAAACGAAACGTAAAGCAAGGGGATGGGGGGGTGAAGGCTATCTGGCCATCCGTTAGCAGACAATGGAATCTGTGTGCATGTTTGGTTGCTATGCAAAAGGCAGGAAAGGAGGGGCCATTGGGAAGCTGCTTCTTGTAAGACTTCAGCACCTCGTTGTACACGTGTAGCCTGTGTGTCTGAACGTGGTTACTCTATCACAATAATGGTTCCCATGACCCCGCTTCCCTCGATTTCAGAGTGCTTCAGATGGATGAATCTCTGTGTACAGCTGCAGGGAAAACTTTAGATACTATCATATTGGCCAGGGATCCTGGAGGTTTTTTGCCTTCCTCTGGGCACAGAGCAGGAGTCACTGGGGGGGGGGGGCAAGGGGTGTGAATTTCCTGTGTTGTGCAGTGGGCTGGACTAGGTGACCTTGGAGGCCTCTTCCAACTCGATGTTTCTATTTGGTGTATGGCTATGAGTCAAACCTTTACTACTAGTCGTAAACCTTATGGTCTGGGATCTAGCACGGCACTCAGAAAGTGCTGGAACAGGGAGGGTGCAAGCAAGCAAGTCACCTGAACACATGAAGCTTCCTTATTCCACATCAGACCGCTGGTCCATCAAAGTCAGTATTGTCTAGATTGGCAGTGGTTCTCCAGGGTCTCAGGTTAGGGGTCTTTCACATTACCCCCACGAGATCCTTTTCCAGGGATTGAACCTGGGACCTTCTGCAAGCCAAGCCGATTCTCTCCCACTGAGGCAAAGCCCCTCCCAAGCCACAAGCTTCAGGAAAGGCAGGAAATCCACTGGGGCGTTAACCCGAGGAGAAATCCCTTTTCCAGAAGAGATGAGAGGAAAACCCTGAGCTAGGTGACCTTATGTTCTTATACGCATAGTTAAATTGTGGAACTCCCTGCCCCAAAATGTGGTGATGGCTGCCAACTTGGAAGGCTTTAAGGGGGGAGTGGACATTTTCATGGAGGAGAGGGCTATCCATGACTACTAGTCAAAATGGATACTGGTCATGATGTATACCTATTCTCTCCAAAATCAGAGGTGCATGCCTATTATATTAGGTGCTGCGGAGCACAGGCAGGATGGTGCTGCTGCCGCCGTCTTGTTTGGGGGCTTCCTAGAAGCACCTGATGGGCCACTGTGTGAACAGACTGCTGGACTTGATGGGCCTTGGTCTGATCCAGCAGGGCCTTTCTTATGTTCTTATGTGCTTAGCTAAGTCAGAGAGGAAGGAGATCTTCATGAGTTCCAAAGACGGACAGGCTGACTGACTAAATGGCGGAAGTTGTTCTTTTGGTGAAATGACTCCCTCATCTCCATAGGTAATTACAACAGCTACAGTTTTGTACTCTGTTGATGCTCAGAGGGTAGCCAAAAGGGTGACAAGACGAAGTGGTTGAAAAACCAGTTTGCACAGGCTCTGGTTTTCAGATGGAAAACTGGATGAAGGCCGACTCCTCTGGTTCGCAACTGGCTGCCACCCGATCAGACAAATGACTCTTGCGAGAATGCAGAGTGTTCAGGGGACCCAGACGATTCTGGAACTGGCGTTTCCCAGCAGGTCGAGCCTTTTCCTCTCGCAAAAAGAAGTCCTGTCCCCCCACTAACCATTGAAAGAAGGAGCATGAATCCTAGAGACTTATTTGCCTCTTTTAGGATTCACTGCTCCTGGGTCTGCCGCCCCTGGATTTTGTCTAAAAAAGAATCCTCTTAGTTCCTTAAAAAAAACCCCTCTGTCCTTAAAAAAGAATCCTCTTAGTAAGAAACTTCATTTCCAGGCATGCGGGGGCCTGATTTGGATCGGCACCATAGGAGACAAGGAGGCTGAAGCCTCCCACCACACAGTTTGCCTGATCCAGTGTGGATCAGTGGAAGCCGGTGTGGTGTAATGGACTTCATTACGAGTGTTGGACTAGTATGCAAAGGCCCCAGGTTAAAATCCCCACTCAGGCCACGGGATGCTCGCTGGGTGACCTTGGGCCAGTCACACTCTCAACGTAACCTACCTCACAGGGTTGTTGAGAGGATAAAAACGGAGGAGATGAGAAAGATGCAAGCAGCTTTGGAGCCCCAGTGGGGTGGAGGCAGGGTATAAATGAATCAAGTAAACAGATATCGGAAATGGCCCCAAGTGACTCTTTTGGGACTCCTGACTGGGCCAATACACGTCTGGAAATCAAGCTCCAAGCAGACAACTTCCCAGAACAAATCTTATCACAGGACCTGGGACAGACCTGGAAACGAGGCATTGTGTAGTGAGAGCCTAGCATGGTTTCCTACACCAGGGTGGACGGGGATCCAGGTGAGAATGGGTGGCCTTCATGGGTTCCCAGATCTTGTCAAGGTTAATCATGGGAGCTGCATTTAAAGGATCTCTAAATTGACCACGAGTCCTCGAGCTTTGTAGTGTCTCAGTTCTATTTCTGCCAGCCTCTGAAGCAGACCGTCTGTGACTGGGTCTAGCATAGAGGGGGGCTTCCCATTTGTAGGAGAAAGTAAAGTCCTGAAGCAGAAAGGGGCCTCTGCTGCCAGCCCCACTCCACCTCTGGGGATCTAAGAAGCCCAGTGCATCTGTGCCGGGGGGGAACAGGTGAGCCGGATCTTGCTTGGGGAGGGGTTGGGGGGGAGAGGAGGGCAACATCAGGTCTTGCTGGAGGTAATTCAGGGCTGGGGGGGGGGCTCCTTCCCCTTCCCCTTCCCCAAATGTCTCTGGTCTCTTCCCGCCCTTCCCCATCCCCAAGCAAATGCAAAGCCCGTTTTGCAGAGAGAAAGGAGGAGGAGGGGAGGGTCTGGGCTTTGCATCCCCATGGAAGGGGGCGATGTTTGGGCGGAGGGTCGCCCCTGTGGCCTGTCTCCGCCCCACAGAAATGAAGGCCAGCGAGTCTACAATCCTAGAGAGGCCTTTGTGGGTCTGACCCATGGAAAAGCAGCAGCAGCAGCAGCAGCTCCTCCCGAGTGAGTCCAGGGGGACCCCGAGGCTGGAAAGTGCGGGGTGGGTGGAAGGGAAATGCAAGGGCGGTCAGAGGCGGGCCCCAATCCGGGAGAGGGAGCGATACCCACCGCACCAAAAAGCCTGGGGGGGGGGGTCCCTGCTCCGTCGGGCTCTCCTCTTCCCTCCCCCCTCTCTGCATGAGGCTGGGGGGGGGAGGGGAGAGAGATGCAGCCCCCCCCTTCCTTGCATCGCGAGTGGTCCAGGTTTGCAGGGAGGAGGGGAGGACGGGGCGGAGAGCCTGGATGGGTCATCATCTGGGGGGGTCCTGGGAGGGGGGGTCGTGAGTCAGGGAAAGGCAGGGGGAGAGGGGGCTGGATTTGGGGGGGGGAGTGTTTGGAGCGAGACCCCCCAGACAGGTCCTCTGCAGGGCTGATGGGAGAGGAGGAGGCACCGGCTTCTCCTGGCAGGCGGCGTCTTTGGATGCGAGGCGCCTCCAGCTTCCCCCAACTCTTCCCCGCATGAATGCGGAGGCATTTTGGCCTGGAAGGGTTAACAGAGGCATGCTATTTCCACCTTGTGGTTTCCAAAATGTTGATCTGGGGGGGGGGGGTTGGGGGGGTCTTTAATGCATGCCACTGCTTTCTGCAGCCCCGTTTTTTATTGAAGGCTTTTTGCTCTGGCCCATTCCTGCCTCTTGCGGCTGTTACCCGGTCCCAATCGTGGACCCTCGTCGGAATAATAACCAGTTTATTTCCCGTCTCAGATTGGGGGTGGGGGGCAGGAGGACAGAATACCCCGGAGTGGTTAAAGCAGTGGTTCCCAACCTTTTTTGGACCAGGGACCGCTAGGACTTTTTTGTTCGGTGCAGGGACCCCAAGGTTCAAAACAACAATTCTGAGAATTTGAAAATAAACTTTAATCATAACTGTTAGTGAAACATTAAACTTAGAATAACATTTGAATATATATTTTTATAATAGAGAACTTTTGAATGAAAATATTAATTTATTATGGGTTTATAACTTTGTTTCGCGGACCTTAATTTAGTTCTCGCGGACCCCGGGGGGGTCCATGGACCCCTGGTTGGGAACCAGTGGGTTAAAGGGAGGCACATGAGCGTGGGAGAGGGGGGCAGGTTTCCTGCTCCATACAGAAGGGAGGATCAGGCTATTCATGGCTACTCGTCCAAATGGATACTAGGTATGAATGCCTATTCTCTCCAGGACCAGAGGAGCAGGCCTATTATCTCAGGTGCTGCGGAGCACAGGCAGGATGGTGCTGCCGCCGCCGGAGGCACCTGGTCGGCCACTGAGTGTGAACCGACTGCTGGGCTTGCTGGGCCTCCTGGGTCTGATCCAGCAGGGCTTCCCTTGTGTTCTTAGCCATGTTTTTGTGCCGTGACAGTGCCACAAAGCGGTGGATGCCTGATGGGTTGATTTTAGTGTGGCCTGACACAAAAGGATCCAGGAGGATTCCTGCTTTGTTGGGAATTTCATCTTTGTGCCGTGGCAGCACCATGCGGCAGTGGGCGGGTGATTTTTGTGGTGCTGCCTGTGGACTAAGACATGATCTACAGTGGTTTTCTTTTCTTTCAGTGTAAAAATCATATGATTTAATGAGGATCCGTTGAAATTCTTTTACACGCAGCTGCAACTGAGGTGTGGTATTTCTATAATCTTTTTGGTCCATTTCCTCTCTGTAGGGCAACCAACAGGATGTGGGTTGGGGGCGGTGGCTACCTAGGTATGCAGAAGAGTTTGGGAATTGAAAGAAAAGGATCCTCCCCCACCCCAAAGCACCCCAGCAGTGAGGCCTGAGCATGCTTCTCACGCTCCAGGAGCTAGGGGAGATGGAAATCAGTTGAGCATTGTTTAATGGGCACGAAAAGGACAAAGGAGGGAGGGGCACGGAGACAATGGGCACCCCCTGACCTCAACTCCCCACTCCAGAGGCTGACTCTCCCCCCCACACACACAAACACATAAACACCAAGGATGCTTTGTGGAAAAGGGGGCAGATACCCCTATGCTCCTTGTTTAACCCCGAGTCCACTGGGGGGGGGGGCTAACAAACTGGGTACTTCACAGAAGGGGGAAAAGGTGCAATCTTCCCAGAGTGATTGGAGGGCCTGAAGTTGCAGGTAGCTTAACTCAGAAGGACTTCAGCCCTTTAAACTTATTTGAATGTATTGATTTGATTTGATTTCTATTATAAAACTGCACATTAATATTCTAGGTATGAGAATTTCTTATACTGATTACTGGAAGGGGAGTTGTGTTAATGTTATTAATTGCCTATTAGTCTGTATGGTGGTGGTGGTGGTTGTGAATGTTTGCAATGGATGTTCTGTGAACCTTCCAAGAGTGGTTGGAGGGCCTGAAGCTGCTGGTCGCTCCCCTCAGAAGGACTCCGGCTTTTCAATAAAGCTGCACATTGGTATTCGAGGGCAGCTCAGCTACTCCCTCAGTTCATTCATTGGGGGAAAAAACCAATTCTTTGATATCCTTCTTTGATTTAAATAGAAGCTACATTTGGCTGGGGGTGACCTCAGAGTTGGGAGGGTGGACATGGTGAGACACAATTCCTCACCCTCCCCAGAAATGCCCTCTTCCTTCCCCCCCCCCCAGCTTGGGGGTGTCACGGTCTCTGACATAATTATGGTATTTTGTGTACATGTGCAGAATTAATTCCATGTAGAGCTTGAACACAACATACAAACTGAACCACAAACTGCAGAGGTTTGTGTAATGAAAAGCCTGGCAACAGCTTGCAAAATGCAAATGTCCTTAGAACAGGCTGACTGAATTCTCTCAAGGTCAGCTCTTTCAAGAGCTAACTAACTTACCCTGGTCTTATCCTTGAAGGGAGAAGAACAGAGTTCTCCTTCACTATCTGCCAGAAGGGTGTATTGTTGGTGTTTGGAAGAAGTATCAGACACCCCAAAGGCGAGTGAATACTGCAGAGTCAGCACGTATACAAAAGTGCTATTTTATTTCACAGTGTCAAAGTGCTTCGCAAAGCATCCACTTCTCTCAACCCACAACCAAATACATATATGTTACACTTATATACATTACTGGCATAGTCTCCCAGCCAATCAGCAGTTGGCTGCCTTGTCTCCAGGACCATCTAGCTCAGTCCAGTGCAAGCCAGTTTTTCTGCTCAGTCATTGAGCTGACATGTGACATCACCAATCACCTGGCTGTCACTTAGATCTTTTCTATCTACTTGCCATGTGCAGTCTTACATGTCCACATGTATCTGAAATTACCCTTTCTGACTCCGCTACCAGCTGTCAGCTGTTTATATCTCAAGAGCAGAAAAGTCCTGCCATCCTCAAGGTCTACTAAAAAGACCTTACATTTACTAAAAAGACCTTACTGCCCTGTAAGTGCAGTAATAACCTAAACCTTGCTTTTTATAACTTCAAGGCAATAAGTTTCTTGCTTTCTGTGACCTTGTTGAAGGCTATGTTTCCTACTGACCAGATGGTTACGTGTTACAATGTAAGCAATAATTGTGTTTTATGATTTATATAGTTATATGTTGTATTTTAGATTTCTACATAGTCTCATTTAATGCGTATTGTACTGACGATGAGAATGGTATGAAAATTGAGTATATGGCGTGATCATGGAGCTCAGAAATGATTGGTTCTTGTAGGTTATCTGGGCTGTGTGACCGTGGTCTTGATATTTTCTTTCCTGATGTTTCGCCAGTAGCTGTGGCAGGCATCTTCCTTCAGTGTTACTCCTCTGAAGATGCCTGCCACAGCTGCTGGCAAAACGTCAGGAAACAAAATACCAAGACCACGGTCACACAGCCCGGATAACCTACAAGAACCAATGAACTCTGACTGTGAAAGCCTTCGACAATATTCAGAAATGATTGTTTATATTTCAAGCAAAATAGACTGAAAGGAAAGGAAGCCCATATTTGGTCATGGGGAGAAACTAATAACCTGAAAAGCTGCAACTAAGACATTATTGCACTGCTCTTGTTATCTGAAAGTGGGGAGAAAGATATCCCTCCTGATAGCAAAAGTGGGAAGAAAGATATCCCTCCTGATGGTAAAAATAACACTCTTAATGAGTCTGAAACAGTATAAATACAGCTACAGTAAGCCCAGAGAATGAGAACCTTCCAAAGGCTCTCAAGAAAAGGCTGACTGGTATGTATGGCTTAAACACATTACTCTAGACCAGGGATGGGGAACCTCAGGCCCGGGGGCGAGGACATTTTTTGTGGCCCTTGGGAGCTCTGGGGCCCTGCCGCAGAGGCGAGGCGCAGGGCGGCCCTCCCCAAGGGTGTTCCTGGGGCCGCGACTTACAGGGGGGCTGCGGCGCCCTTTGGACCTCCTCTTGCCGACTGTCGGCTGTTGGTCGGTGAGAGGAGGGGAGGGACGCTTCTCCCAAGGCTGCCCCCTACAGCTGCGGCGTGCAGGAAGGCCACGGCACATTGTAAGCCCCTCTCACTGCCTGTTGGCTGTTGAGCAGCGAGGGTGGGGGGAAGAGGCCGGCGGCTCCCGGCGGCAGAGCATGCATGCAGGAGCTGATTGGGCTTGGGGGGGGTTGTGGACTCTGGGGGGGGAGGGCATGGAGACTGGGGCCCGGTACGGGGCCGGCGTGCACGGGTGTGTGTGTGTGTGGGGGGGAAGGCTTTCCTCTCTTTTCTTCCTCTTTTTCTGTCACTCCTTCTCCTTTCTCTCCCTCTCTTTCTGTCTCTTTTTTCTTTCCATCCGTCCTTTTCTTTCTTTCTCCCCCTCTCTCCATTTCTTTTTCCCTTTCTCTCTCTTTCTCCCTCCCTCTTCCTCTTTCTCTGTTTTCCTTCCTCCCTTGCCGATTGACTGTGGGCTGCGCCCCCCTAGCGCCTTGTTTGCTTGGGCCCACCGCTGGATGCCCTCCCGCCTGGGAGGGGGGAACGGGAGCGCCCTGCAGGCCTTCTCTGTGTGGCCTCCCCTGGGTTTGCCAACCTCCAGGTGGTGGCTGGAGACCTGGCAACCCTAGCCTCTCCCCCCCATCAGGAGAGCTACACCTGGTATGGCCCCTGAATGATGTCATAAATGTGCAAATGCCCCTTGGCAGGAAAAAGGTTCCCCACCCCTGCTCTAGCCTTTATGAATTAGATACTTTGAATCAGAATAATTTGACTGTTATATTTTAGAAGTTGGATTTTGAAACTGAATAGTATGTAAGGCTTGCTTTTACTTCATACATTGTAAATACATACATTGTACTTTGACAAGAGTTTTTATAGAAGTGTTAAAGATGATAATTTGCATTTTACACATATTTTACTAGAAGTATATCAATAAAAAGACTTGCTTTTTAAAAGTAGGTAAAGTTGTTGAGTCCTGCTTACTCGATGACTGGCTGAATAAGATACCTTCACTTCTCAGTAAGTGGTACATTCTAAGAGCCTATCATCTGAACAACACAACCCGCTTCAGGGGTTTCCGCCTTCTGATCTTCAGGTATAATTAATGATACTAGAGGTGCCCTTTCTTGAACCTCCAACTTTAAAATGGTCATTTTTATACCCTCAAAAGCCTCTGTGAGCCGAGAAGGCGGCCAAACCAAGATGCTGACCCTGCCACTCTAGGGAGAAGAGTGACCCCCCCCCACAAAGTTCAATAAGAGGGCTTGTGTGTTCCAGGTGGGGCCTGAAGGTTCTCCTGGGATTACAGCAGCTGATTTCCAGACCTCCGAGTTCAGTTCCCCTATAGAAAACGGTAGCTTCGGAAGTTGGACCTTACAATATACACTACAGAGTCTAGGAGAAGCTGAAGTCTCCTCAAGGCTCTGTCCCGAAAAGTCCAGGAATCCCCCGAGCAGGTGATGGCGACCCTCTCCAATAGGGCAGAATCACAAAGGAGTAATAGGGAGCGGTCTCGCTGGCATGTTGTTTAGAGGAACAGGGAAGATCCTACAGGAACACAGATGTTCAGTGCAGCCCTAAAACCATTTTGCTGGGAATGAGCCCTATTGAATAGGAGGATTATGGGTGGGCCTGCTTTGGATTGCTTCAAGTGAGCTTGCTTTAGAAAGCCTGAGTTTTCTTCTCATCCCCAAAACCGTGAGGACGGATTGATGCAAAGTAGTCAGACACAAAGCTTGTAGCATCTTTAAAGTGCCAGGGACACTTAACTTTCCCAGAGAACCTTACAGGCATCTCTAAAAAAAGCTTTCTATGTCACATAACAAAATTATATTACCAACCACAAGTGGCACTTTCATTCTGATCCATCGTGTGTCTCCATTCTCTTTTGTTTTCCTTCTGTCACGTTGCTATCTGTCTCTCCCTCCTTCCCCGCAGGGAGAATCCTCTCTTCATACCCAAGTGAGTAAAGGGACCTTTTCACAGTCGGAAGCGACCCGATAGAAGCGGAAGGAGATGGAAGGGCAGGACCCGGAAGGACCTGGACCTTCCAAGAGAGCAAGGAAAGGTCCCCTGCCCATCCAGGCTGGGAGTAGCATCGAATCCTGGGAGAGAGCTGTGCCAGAGATCCGGAATCAGGAGCTCCTGAACTCAGAAGTATATTGCCAACGCTTCCGGCAGTTCCGCTATTGGGAGGCTGATGGGCCCCGGGAGGTCTGCAGCCAGCTCCATTTACTTTGCAAACAATGGCTGAAGCCAGAGAAACACACCAAGAAGCAAATCCTGGACCTGGTGATCCTGGAGCAGTACCTGACCATCCTGCCGCAGGAAATGCGGTGCTGGATAAGAGGATGTAGGCCGGAGAACAGTTCCCAAGCAGTGGCCCTGGCCGAAGGTTTCCTCCTGAGTCAGGCAGAGGAGAAGAGGTGGGCAGAAAAGGTGAGGGCTTTTCTTTCCAGGTATTCCAATTCAAGCAACAATGTAAGACATTACCCTAAAGCAGGGGTGGGGAACCTTTTTTCTGCCAAGGGCCATTTGGATATTTATAACATAATTCGCGGGCCACACATTCTGGCCCAGCCCCCTTTAACCCCTCCATTGTCACCCCTTCTGCCCCCAGCCCTCTTGTAGTACAGAGGAAATACGTTTCTCCACAGCCCAGGTGGGAAAGGGTTAACATAGTTTCCTGGGCGGTCCTAGCAGCTCCATAGCTAATGACTCTTCTGCAAGGGGGAAAGAAGATTCCTTTTCTCGGGAAAACAAACTCACATCTGCCTTGAATAGAGGCTATTCCTGGCCGCGAGAGGGGGTGGATCGCCAGTCTTAGATCCTTCTGAGCTAGAGATCTGCCAAGACCCACGAAGGGCCAGACCAAATGATTTCGCGGGCCTTATATGGCCCCCGGGCCTGACGTTCCCCACCCCTGCCCTAAAGTTTCCTCGCCCGATATTTGTCCAAGTGTTAATCATCCGAATGGAAGGTTTAGGTTTAACAACCTGATTCAGTAGTCACTTCTTCTAGGGAATTTCTTATCCATCCAGGTAATTCCACAGGGTCGGAGGAAAACCCTACCTGGTCTGCTGATAGAAAGGTGCAGAGTCTGGGAGTGGGGCAGGATCCATTCCTTGATGTCTTCCATTCCATCTCTTACCTGTCTCTCTTACTGCTGTTTCAGAGATGGGGTCCATCCGTGAAGATGGAAGCTAAGTTCTGTGAGACAGAAAGAGCCCCTTCAGAGGAAGGGCAGTGGGCCCAATCCCAGGAGTGTGCCCAAGGTGCCCTCTCATGCGGTAAGGACTCACTGTGCCTGGATGGGATTGGGGCATCCAGTGAATTTAATGGATAAAGAGCTCTAGTCAGGAAAAAAAGAGAAACGGTCCTCCACGCAACTTGTGGCACTCCGGGTTCACTAATTGTGATGCCAAGAAAAGGGGATTAGACAAATTCATGGAGGCCTTTGGTCTGATCCAGCAGAGATGCTGCCACGTTTTTGATCTCCACCATTCACAGAACAGGTTTCAAGGATCAGAGAAGTCTGAAATGTGTCAGCAGCTTCTTGAGTACCCGGAGAGGCTCATTGGTTCCTTGTGCTTCTCTACCTCTTCTCCCATAACTTACTACAAAGTATTGTCGAAGGCTTTCGCGGTCAGAGTTCATTGGTTCTTGTGGGTTATCCGGGCTGTGTAACCGTGGTCTTGGTATTTTCTTTCCTGACGTTTCGCCAGCAGCTGTGGCAGGCATCTTCAGAGGAGTAACACTGAAGGACAGTGTCTCTCCAAAGTTACTACAAAGTGTTACCAATTTTTTGAGTATAGTTAGGGCAACGTTTCATACCCTTGGAAAAGGGAAGCATGAAGCATGCTTCACACAAGGAAAAAAAACAAGAAGTCAAGGCTAAAAACCTTTCTTCCACTTGTCTGTCTCTTGCAGGCAGCGAAGAGACAGTGTTGATCCGTCCTCTTTGCGGAAGTGTGGAGACAGCTGCTGCGCTTCCAGACTGGGTAGGCGAGATGACCGTGGGGGGGGGCTAGGTCCCCCCTCCTTTTTCTGGGGTGGTTTTCTCCTGCAGTTGTTGTTAAGGGGCCCAGACAAGAGGCTCTGAATGCCACTCCTTTTATACAGGCCAAGCTCTCCATCCTGCACCCTCTCAGAATGCCCTCTTCCAGAGAGTTGCCTCTGCCCTGAATCATAGAATAGAATAGTAGAATCACAGAATTGGAAGGGACCACCAGGGTCATCAAGTCCAACCCCCTGCACAATGCAGGAAATTCACAACTACCTCCTCCCCTCCACACCCCTAGTGACCAGAAAATGGCCAAGATGCCCTCCCTCTCATCATCCACCCAAGGTCCCAGAATCAGCATTGCTGACGGATGGCCATCCAACATCTTCTTAAAAACCTCCAGGGGAGGAGAGCTTACCACCTCCCGAGGAAGCCTGTTCCACTGAGGAACCGCTCTGTTAGAAAATTCTTCCTAATGTCTAGACGGAAACTCTTTTGATTTAATTTCAACCCGTTGGTTCTGGTCCGACCTTCTTGGGCAACAGAAAACAACTCGGCACCATCCTCTATATGACAGCCCCTCAAGTACTTGAACATGGTGATCATATCACCTCTCATTCTTCTCCTCTTCAGGCTAAGCATACCCAGCTCCTTCAACCTTTCCTCATAGGACTTGGTCTCCAGACCCCTCACCATCCTCTGGACATGTTCCAGTTTGTCTACATCTTTCTTAAATTGTGGTGCCCAAAACTGAACACAGTACCCTAGTTGAGGTCTAACAAGAGCGGAGTAAAGCTATACCATCACTTTGCGTGATCTGGACACTATACTTCTGTTGATGCAGCCCAAGACTGCATTTGCCTTTTTAGCTATCGCATCACACTGCTGACTCATGTTCAGTGTTCTGTCTACTAAGACCCCAAGATCCTTTTCACACACACTACTGCTCAGACAAGTCTCCCCCATCCTATAATTATGCATTTGATTTTTCCTACCTAAATGCAGAACTGTACATTAGTCTTTGCTGAAGTGCATTTTATTAGTTCTAGCCCACTTCTCCAGCCTGTCAAGAACATCCTGCATCTTGGCTTTGTCTTCTACCGTATTTGCTACCCCTCCCAATTTAGTATCATCTGCAAATTTAATAAGCATCCCCTCTATTCCTTCATCCAAATTATTTATAAAGATGTTGAACAACACAGGGCCCAGCACAGATCCCTGAGGAACTCCACTAGTCACTTCTCTCCAAGTGGATGAGGAACCATTAACTAACCCTCTTTGGGTACCATCTGTCAACCAGTTGCAGATCCACCTTGCATGATCTCTGACGAAGGAATCTGCTTTTTCTTTCAGTCTCCAGTGACCTTTGAGGAGGTCACCGTGTATTTCACTGAGGCAGAGTGGGCCCTGCTGGATCCAAGCCAAAGAGCTCTCTACAAGGAAGTCATGCTGGAGAACCACGGGAGCGTAGCGTTTCTGGGTAAGGTGTCAAAGGTGCAAATTGCTGCCATTAGGATTGTGCCATTGGGCTGATGTGTGAATCAAAATCTTAAACAACAATACCTTGTTTTAAGGCCTGCTTTGTTACTTGATCCCTTTTGGGAGCCTCGAGGTGGTGGGGTGGCAGTGAAAGCAATATTCAGCATGGCTGGGTAGAGTGACCCGATTGTCCTGGCTGGCCCAGGGGCAACAGAGGCCAGTATTGTGGCCGTCGCCCAAGCCAGATAGGGTGTCCTGGCCTAAGACCAATGCAGGGCCAATGCAGGGCTGAGAGGCCCACAGGAAGACTCTGGAAGGGGCCCCCATCCTACTTCCTCAGTTGCCAACAAACTAGTCCACCAGATGGGATTATCGTCATCCGCTCTGACTATGATCTGCAATGCAGCCATCCCCCTTACACTGGTTGGGATTGTGGGCTTTAATCCTGACGAGGTTTCCCTTCTTCCTTGGATTTCTTTTCCTTCCCCATATAAGAACCATCTCTGTCTCTCTGCGTCTCTATCTTCTTGCGGAGAGACAGCTTGGTGTATTGGTTAAGAGTGGAATCTGGAGAAAAGGATTTGATTCTCCACTCTTCCACATGAAGCCAGCTGGGTGGCCTTGGGCCAGTCATTGTTCTCTTAGAACTTTCTCAGCCTCACCTACCTCTCAAGATGCCTGTTGTTTAGAGGGTAAAGGAATTTTATTTGTAAGCCTCTTTGAGACTCTTTAGGGTAGAGGAAAGCAAGGCATAAAAGCCTTCTCTTCTTATTCTCTTCTATTTAATAATCAATAGCAGAAAAACAATATTGCTGCACAACAGGTCAAATATGAACAGTGGGGGGAACAATTCTTTGCCACTTTAATGAGAAAAAGTACATATGAGGAGTAGGAGGAGGAAAGGAATAGGCAGAATATAAAAACTGCTCTCCTGGGAGATCTGGCTGGGAATAAGGTGTGACCAGCAGTTCAGTTGGGGGGGAAAGAAGGTCTGATCAAAGAAATGCACACTCATTAATGAACAGTGCCTGATGGGTGGCTTGACTTCTTCAGTAGATGCTGATTGGATGTCTTTCTTTATTGCAGAAGCACATGTAGAAGAGACTGTTGGGGGATTCCAGGGGTTCTCTTTGGAAAAAACCAAGAATAACGATTCCAAAGGAAACTTGACAGACAGAGGTGGACCCCAGAAGCAGGAGGGAAGCCACGCAGACAAGAATAGGGATAAGCCCATTCCATTCCAAGGAGGGGTTTTGCATGAAATCCCAGTCCAAGAAGAAAGGTCAACCAAAACAAGAAGGAACAAAGGCCTCCGTGCTAACCAGACATTCCGCTCCAGGGAAATCGACAATAAAAGTGAGGCCTTTGGAAAGACTTTCATTAAGAACATGAGTATTATTTCCAAGATTCAAATTCCCTCAGGAGAGAAACCATATGATTGCGAGGAACGAGGAAAGACCTTCCATCAGAAATCAGCCCTTACTTCCCATCAAAGAATGCACCCAGGTGAGGAGCTGTATAAATTGTTAGATTGCAAACCAAGCCTTTCTGATGCAAAGGCTTTCATGTCCCTTTAAGGTGTATTTTCATGTACTCTTCAATGTACAGCAGGGAAAAGCCACTGAAATGTTTTGTGTGTGGGTGATCTGACTTCCTTGCATGGGTGCTAACGGAATCTGTCTTTTCATTCCAGCAGGGAATGATCAGTGGAATGAATGTGATCGGGAAGTGCATCAGCTATTGCCAGATAAAGTGAAGAATGAATATTTGAAAGGAAACTCTGGGAGTCAAGGCAAACTAAAGAGGCAAAAAGAAAGTCACATGGTCAAGAAGAGAGAGAAACCCATTCCTGGCCAAGAGCAGGATGTCCATAAACTAGTCCAAATGGTGGAGGTGGCATGCAAGTGCTTAGAGTGTGGAATGAACTTCTCGGATCAAGCTCAATATGAGAGCCATTTGCAAATACACAGTGGAAAGAAGACGCGTCAATGCATGGAGTGTGGCAAGAGCTTCCTTCGCAGAGCAGAGCTCCTTAGACATCAAAGAACACATAAACCTTATAGCTGTTCAGACTGTGGCAAGAGTTTCTCAGAGAAATCAGACCTTTTTCAACACCAAAGGATTCATTCAGGAGAAAAGCCATTTATCTGCATGGAGAACGGAAGGGTGGTCTCTCATGGAAGAAAGGGAAATGTACTTTTTCCAAAGCCTAGTGTAATGGGGGTACATAAATGCTTTCCTTGTGGAAATTACTTCAGATACAGATCACACCTCCTTGTGCATCAAAGAATCCACACAGGGGAGAAACCTTTTGAATGCTCAATGTGTGGAAAGAGATTTACTAGGAGTGGCAATCTTCAAAGGCATTTAAGAACCCACACAGGGGAGAAACCTTGTGAATGCTTCGAGTGTGGAAAGAGATTCAGTTGCAGTGGCACTCTTCAAAGTCATGTAAGAACCCACACAGGAGAAAAACCTTTTGAATGCTCCGAGTGTGGAAAGAGATTCAGTCGCAGTGGCAGTCTTCAAAACCATCAAAGAATCCACACAGGGAAGAAACCTTTTGAATGCTCAGAGTGTGGAAAGAGATTCAGTCAGTGTGGCAGTCTTCAAAGGCATTTAAGAACCCACACAGGGGAGAAACCTTTTGAATGCTCAGAGTGTGGAAAGAGATTCAGTCATAACGGCAGTCTTCAACATCATCAAAGAATACACACAGGGAAGAAACCTTTTGAATGCTTAGAGTGTGGAAAGAGATTCAGTCAGTGTGGCAATCTTCAAAGTCATGTAAGAACCCACACAGGGAGGAAACCTTTTGAATGCTCTGAGTGTGGAAAGAGATTTTCCTTCAGTAGCAATCTTCAAAGGCATTTAAGAACCCACACAGGGGAGAAACCTTTTGAATGCTCAGAGTGTGGAAAGAGATTCAGTTGCAGTGGCACTCTTCAAAGCCATGTAAGAACCCACACAGGGGAGAAACCTTTTGAATGCTCCGAGTGTGGAAAGAGATTCAGTTGCAGTGGCACTCTTCAAAGTCATGTAAGAACCCACACAGGGGAGAAACCTTTTGAATGCTCCGAGTGTGGAAAGAGATTCAGTCATAACAGCAGTCTTCAGCATCATCAAAGAATACACACAGGGAAGAAACTTTTTGAATGTTCAGAGTGTGGAAAGAGATTTACTAGCAGTGGCAATCTTCAAAGGCATTTAAGAACCCACACAGGGAAGAAACCTTTTGATTGCTCAGAGTGCGGAAAGAGATTTACTAGCAGTGACAATCTTCAAAGGCATTTAAGAACCCACACAGGGGAGAAACCTTGTGAATGTTCTGAGTGTGGAAAGAGATTTACTAGCAGTGACAATCTTCGAAGTCATGTAAGAACCCACACAGGGGAGAAACCTTTTGAATGCTCAGAGTGTGGAAAGAGATTTACTAGCAGTGGCAATCTTCAAAGGCATCAAAGAACCCACACAGGGGAGAAACCTTTTGAATGCTCAGAGTGTGGAAAGAGATTCAGTTGCAGTGGCACTCTTCAAAGCCATGTAAGAACCCACACAGGGGAGAAACCTTTTGAATGCTCCGAGTGTGGAAAGAGATTCAGTTGCAGTGGCACTCTTCAAAGTCATGTAAGAACCCACACAGGGGAGAAACCTTTTGAATGCTCCGAGTGTGGAAAGAGATTCAGTCATAACAGCACTCTTCAAAGGCATCAAAGAATCCACACAGGGGAGAAACCTTTTGAATGCTCAGAGTGTGGAAAGAGATTCAGTTGCAGTGGCACTCTTCAAAGCCATGTAAGAACCCACACAGGGAAGAAACCTTTTGAATGCTCCGAGTGTGGAAAGAGATTCAGTTGCAGTGGCACTCTTCAAAGTCATGTAAGAACCCACACAGGGGAGAAACCTTTTGAATGCTCCGAGTGTGGAAAGAGATTCAGTTGCAGTGGCACTCTTCAAAGTCATGTAAGAACCCACACAGGGGAGAAACCTTTTGAATGCTCCGAGTGTGGAAAGAGATTCAGTCGCAGTGGCACTCTTCGAAGTCATGTAAGAACCCACACAGGGGAGAAACCTTTTGAATGCTCCGAGTGTGGAAAGAGATTCAGTCGCAGTGCCAATCTTCAACGGCATCTAAGAACCCACACAGGGGAGAAACCTTTTTAATGCTCAGAGGGTGGAAAGAGATTCTGTAAGAGTGGCAGTCTTCAAAGGCATCTAAGAACCCACAAAAAGGAACAACCTCTTTGAATGCTCAGTGTCAGGCCCCTGTCCCCTCCTCAGTTGAGACACTCCTATTTGATCCCCGATCTTTTCTTAGTTTTTTTGATGGCCACCCCGTTGAAAGTGTAATGTGCAATGGGCGGATCTTTGGGATAGGTTTGAGAGAGTGAGTCTCCCTGCCATGTCCAGAGCACATTTCCTTCACAGAGGCAGGATGTCACTCAGCCTTTTATATAACCCCCCTCCAGCTCCAAGGCCTGTGAACACCCATATCTCTACTTCAAGAGAATTTTTAAAAAAGCTTTATTGAAGTATGCAAAATACTACAGAATATGCCAAAATATGCAAATAAAACCAGTACTTTCATCTTAGAAAATATAAAAAAAGAAAGTGAAGAAAAGAAAGAAAAAGTGAAATATAAAACAATACAGAAACCGACTTCCAACTCGCCTCATACAGAACAGAATATTATATATATTGTTCCTTTTGTGAATAGCACTTTTATCTGTTTTAACTTTAGTTATTATTTAGCTATTTTCATCTTAAGCTACAATTTAGAATGTTTAGGTTCTAAAACCTAGGGGCATTTTTCTGTCCCTAAAATACTGATTTATATGTATTGACCATACTTTCCAGGATTGGCATTGGAGTAGTGCACGAACACCTAGCTTCTTTAAATGAAACGAAGTCCTCAGGGCCAGATGAATTGCATCCAAGGGTACTTAAAGAACTTGCAGATGTAATTTCTGAGCCTCTGTCCATTCTTTTTGAGAATTCTTGGAGAACAGGTGAGGTGCCAGAAGACTGGAGGCGAGCAAATGTCCCCATCTTCAAGAAGGGGAAAAAGGAGGATCTGTGTAACTACTGACCCATCAGCTTGACTTCTATACTGGGAAAAGTTTTTGAACAAATCATTAGTCAGTCCTTGAGCATTTAGAAAGGATGGATCTGATTACAGAGCCAGGACAGGTTTCTCAAGAACAAGTCATGTCAGATTAATCTTATCTCCTTTTTTGATAAAGTTGCTACCTTGCTGGATCAAGGAAATGCTGTAGACATAGTTTATCTAGATTTCAGTAAGGCTTTTGATAAGGTTTCCCGTAATATTCTTGTAGACATATTGGGAAAATGTGATTTAGATCCTGTTACTGTTAGGTGGATCTCTAATTGGTTGACAGATCGCACCCAAAGAGCGCTTGTTAATGGTTCCCCATCCACTTGGAGAGGAGTGACTAGTGGAGTTCCTCAGGGATCTGTGCTGGGCCCTGTGTTGTTCAACATCTTTATAAATGATTTGGATGAAGGAATAGAGGGGATGCTTACTAAATTTGCAGATGATACTAAATTGGGAGGGTAGCACATACGGTAGAAGACAGCCAAGATGCAGGATGATCTTGACAGGCCGGAGAATTGCACTTCAACAAAGATAAATGTAAACTTCTGCATTTAGATAGGAAAAATCACAAGCATTATTATAGACTGGGGGAGACTTGTCTGAGCAGTAGTGTGTGTGAAAAGAATCTTGGGGTCTTAGTAGACCAAACACTGAACATGAGTCAGCAGTGTGATGCTGTAGTTAAAAAGGCAAAGGGGTTCCTGGGCTGTATCAACAGAAGTATACTGTCCAGATCACGCAAAGTGACGGTATTACTTTGGTCTGGTTAGACCTCACCTAGAGCATTGTGTTCAGTTTTGGGCACCACAATTTAAGAAAGATGTAGACTAGCTGGAACGTGTCCAGAGAAGGGCAACAAAGATGGTGAGGGGTCTGGAGACCAAGTCCTATGAGGAAAGGTTGAAGGAGCTGGGTATGTTTAGTCTGAAGAGGAGAAGACTGAGAGGGGACATGATAACCATCTTCAAGTACTTGAAGGGCGAGTAGTGCCGAAGAGGGTGCCGAGTTGTTTTCTGTTACCGCAGAAGGTCAGACCAGAACCATCGTGTTGAAATTAAATTAAAAGAGTTTCCGTCTAGACATTAGGAAGAATTTTCTAACAGTTAGAGCAGTTCTTCAGTGGAACAGGCTTCCTCGGGAGGTGGTATGCTCCCCTGGAGGTTTTTAAGAAGAGGCTAGATGGCCATCTGTCAGCAATGCTGATTCTATAATCTTAGGCAGATCATGAGAGGGAGGGCACCTTGGCCATCTTCTGGGCATGAAGTATGGGTCGCTGGGGGTGTGGGGGTGGGGAGGTAGGCCCCTTCCAACTCTATGATTCTATGAGATGAAACAACACAAGAGGGATGGCGCTTCCAAAGCGGAGGCCCCAGTTCCTGGGGGAAGGTCTCAAGACCTCTTCCCTTGCAGCAAAGTTGCTTGGAACAATCTCCCTGCCCTAACTCAAACCTCCCTTCCATTTCGCTTTCAGATAATTAATTTGAGATTGTATTTGTGATGTATTAAATACCCACAGTATGCAGGAAATCGACAAGTGTTATTCAAACTGACCCCGCCTGAAAGTTTTCAGTCTGGTGAACATACATCCCCAGAACCCAAAGGTTGCAAACGGGGGCCTATTCTGTCTCTCTGGGCAGGGAGAGTTGGATGAGCATGGTGGTGGGAGGGGGGGCTCTTCAGGCTGCCCCAGCAGTGGGTACTAATGGGAGGAAGTCAAACGAAAAAAATCTCCCTTCTCAAGGCCCCCTTCTCAAACGCCCCTTCTCCACTGCATACTCCACTGCATACTTCTCCCTGCTTTCTGTGCTGGCAGAAAAAGCATCAGATGCCTTCTGAGAAATGAGAAAGGAAAGTTTATTGAGTCCATCATAGAAGGCCTGAGAGGGCAGCAAGATCCACAGGCAGGAAACCATTCTCAGGCTCAAAGGGTCCCAATCCCCAGCTGTCTTCTTTAAGACTGGGAGTTGACATGGGGGAGGGGGATCAGCTGAATCGGGGCCATGGCACTAAAGGATCAGGCAGGAGACTTGTGGTGCTCCTGACAGCTGGTGCTAGATTTCCCCATGCCAGATTCATGGCCATTCGGGCACTGTCTCAGGGTGTGTGTACAAAATCCCTCTGAGCACATGCAGAGTGTCGTTGCCATACCATGAGTTCAGAATTTTCTGCATTGTGCAGGGGGTTGGACTAGATGACCCTGGTGGCCCCGTCCAACTCTATGATTCTATGAGATGAAACACCACAAGAGGGATGGCGCTTCCAAAGCGGAGGCCCCAGTTCCTGGGTGAAGGTCTCAAGACCTCAACCAGACCCAAAGGGTAGGAATAATTGGAGCAGCCACAAAGTCCCCTCTTGTGCTCATCTGTCCCCATAACTGCCTCTCTTCTCCCCCCCCCCCATTGCAGCTCCCTTCACGGGATGATCCACACCGTCTCTGCTGAACCTCTTAGCAACTCCCAATCGGACCAAGCCAAAATCCCCCCACCCTCTCGGAGTTGCTGCAGGAAAAAGGCTTCTGTGGTTCGACCCTGGCAGTTTTTGTTGTTAAAAATAGCATTTATTTCTGAAAGGAGCTACACACTGCGATGTTGCAGCAGCACCCTCTGGCGTCCGAAGGGGACGGGGCCTTTTCTTCACACTCTCCTGATTTCCCGGACAGGGCAGCCCCTGGCACTCGGCTCAAAACACGCAACAGAGACACCAAAGTTCTCCTAAACCGGAGCGTCTCCATAGCAGCACGCAGTCCAAACCGCCGCTCAGGCTGCCTCTCTCTGTGTGAATTATTGTGAATTATCTCACCACCTTACCTCTTGGAAAGAAGGAAATTTTCCTAGCCAATATTGCGGGACTATATTGTCTTCACTTGTGGTCATGTATTGACTTTTGGACATTGTCCATGCTTGTATCAGATACTATTTGTATCTTGCCTTATTTGTAACCCATAAATTAGCCTTAGTTGTTTTTGCAGTTGTTGCTGTTTTTATGTTTGCTAATCTCTCTGTGTCCCAGCAGAGCTGGGGGAGGGATTTCCTACTTCTGTAGCCATGCCCTTTTCACAGCGATGGGGTGGAGGGTGGCTCTTTTCTTCTTCCATGCTGGGCCCCTGGACGTTGGAACACAGGCAGGAGAGGCAGAAATTCAGCAGGGGCAGCTTTCCCAGTGGTGGGGCTGCATCTGTTGGATTTCTTCCCTATTGTGCACTGTGCTTCCCACCACACTTTTCCTGATCCAGCAGAGACAGTCTCAGATGCTTCCCAAGGAATCCTCATCAGGCCCTAGGGTGTCCAGATCAGGGTTGGGCAATACCTGGAGATTTTGGGGTTGGAGCCAGAGGAGGGTGGGGTTTGGGGGAGGGGAGGGACCTCAGCAGGGCGTAATGCTAAAGAGTCCACATTCTAAGGCAGCCATTTTCCCCAGGTGAACTGAAATCACCTGGGGATCAGTTGTAACAGCAGGAGATCTCCAGCCACCACCTGGAGGTTGGTAGTAGAAAACGAGGATGCCGACCACTGTACTAATACTGAACAGTTAGAAAATAAGCACAGGAGCGACACAACAATTTTACAAAGTGTAAAAATTATTCTATTGAAAAGCTACCAAAAAGTGAACAATATCAAGACAAAAAACAATGTATACAATCCTATATCTATACAATGCAATCCTATATCTACAAAGTCCAAGAGATTCTAATAGTTATATCTTCAAAGTCATGTAGTCAATGTAACATTGCTTAAATGTAACGTTGCTTAAATGGATGGTATGGGGATACGGCCGTTTCAAATTTCTTCAGTTCAATCCATCAGTCCCCTAAAACGTCAAATAAGCTCAATTTAAATAATAAGGTGCTGCTGGACTGTTGCTCTTTTCTACTACTGCAGACAGACTAACTAAGCTCAAAATATTGTCGAAGGCTTTCACGGTCAGAGTTCATTGGTTCTCGTAGGTTATCCGGGCTGTGTAACCGTGGTCTTGGTATTTTCCAAGACCACGGTTACACAGCCCGGATAACCTACGAGAACTAACTAAGTTCAATTTGAATAATAAGGTGCTACTGGACTGTTGCTCTTTTCTACTACTGCAGACAGACTAACTAAGCTCAATTTGAATAATAAGGTGCTACTGGACTGTTGCTCTTTTCTACTACTGCAGATAGACTAACACAGCTACCCACTGTGAATTTAAATAATTTGTGAATGCAGATAGAAATACAGGATAGTAACCATGTTCCTCGTTGGGATACAACAATTGCAGTCAAAAATTATTTAAATTGAGCTTATTTGAAGTTTTAGGGGACTGATGAAGGATTGAATTGAAGAAATTTGAAACGGACGTATTCCCGTACCACCTGGAGGTTGGCAACGTTATCAGGACCATTTGAGCCCTTCACGGCCAGAGGGAGCAGCCATCACCAATACAGAATCGAAACCAAATTAATCCCGGCACGTGGCCATACCCGAGAAAGGTGACTCCAGGCTGATGGTTAAGAAGCAGTCGTGAAAACCTTGTCAAAGGCAACATCACAGATTTTATTTGATCTGTTCAGGAGCATGCAGGCTTTCAGGTGCCACAGAACTCTTCTTCAAGCCTGTCATGCTAGCTAGCAGGAATAGGCAGACGTGTCCATCCTGGTCGGCCCTCTTGGGTTCCTGCTGAGGGTTTTAAAGACACTGAAAGGCTTTAACTGGTGTTTGGCCAGCAAATGGGCAGAGTTGCCTTCTGATGCCCCCCCCCCCCCGTAGCAAAAAATGAGATTTGCCATGACACTGCGTTATTCTGAGTTTAGTGCCTTATTCTCTTATTTTGGTCACCCCCATTTTATTGCGTTGTCTACAAAAACCTTGGGGAGGGTGTGCAGATGGCCAGGCAACCACCTACAATTCCCTGTCTAGTCCTTCAATGTGTGTGTGTGTAGCAGCTGTTAGACACTCACATTCTCCCTTCAAGTAGCATCAGCTGAAATATTGTCTCAGCCTTTCCTTGTCAACATTAACAGTGGCAGCTGGATTTTAAATGATCCCTAAACGGACCAGGCCCTCCACCAGCCTCCCAACCAGACCATCTCTGGCTGGGTCTAACGTGGAGGGAAGGGGCTTCCCATTTGTAGGAGAAAATTAAGCCCCGAAGCAGAAAGGCGTAGGGTTGCCAACCTCCAGGTACTAGCTGGAGATCTCCCGCTATTACGGCTGATCTCCAGTCGATAGAGATCCCCAGTTCACCTGGAGAAAATGGTTGCTTTGGCCATTGAACCCTATGGCATTGAAGTCCCTCCCCAAACCCTGCCCTCCTCGGACTCCGCCCCCCAAATCTCTCGCCAGTGGCGATGCCAGCCCCCCAGCCCGGTGAATCTGTGCCAGGGAACTGGTGGGCTGGATCCTGCTTGGGAAGGGGTTTGGGGGGGGAGAGAGAGAAAGGGCAACCCCTCCTCTTGCCACATGTATAGCAGGGGCTGGTGGCAGGTCCACCTCTTCCCCAAATGTATCTGGTCTCCCGCAGTTCGTTCCCTGTCTCTCCCAGTTCTCCCCGCCCTCCGCCCCCCAAGCAAATGCAAAACCCATTTTGCAGAGAGAAAGGGGAGGGGGAGGGGAGGGGAGGGAGATAGTCTGCGCTTTGCATCTCCGGTGGAGAGGTGACGTTTGGCGGGGTGTGTGTGTGTCTCCCTCTGCTGGCGGTCTCCGCCCCACAGAAACAAAGGTAGTCGAGTGTGACGTCCTAGGGAAGCCACACTTCCTGCCTTACCCGGAGTCCCCACGTGAGAACGCTACATTCGTTGTCCTGGCGTGTAGAAAAGCAGCGGTGGCGGCAGCAGGAGCGGCGCCTTCCAAGCGAGTGGGACAAAGTAAAAGCTGGAACGGCCCGGAACGAGCATTAAACAAATCATACCACAGCAAAAAACAGTGACATGCCTTGCAGGGCCTCCAGAACAATCTTTTAGAAATCAAAACGGGGAGAGAACGTGTATTTATTAACCCTTTCCAGGCCAAAATGGCTCTGGAACAGCCTGGAACGGCTCGGAACAGTCCGTAACGGGCATTAAACACATCATACCATAGCAAAAACAAGTGGCATGCCTTTCAGGGGCTCCAGAACAACATTTTAGAAATCAAAACGCGGAGACAGAGCGCATTTATTAACCCTTTCCAGGCCAAAATGCCTCCAGAAAGGCACAAAATGGTCTGGAACAGCCCGGAACGGGCATTAAACCATACCACAGCAAAAAACAGTGGCATGCCTTGCAGGGGCTCCAGAACAATATTTTAGAAATCAAAACGGGGAGAGAACGTGCATTTATTAACCTTTTCCAGGCCAAAATGACTCCGGAATGGCCCAAAATGCCTCCGGAAGGGCACAAAATGGCCCGGAACGGGCATTAAACAAATCATACCACAGCAAAAACAAGTGGCATGCCTTTCAGGGGCTTCAGAACAATATTTTAGAAATCAAAACGTGGAGAGAGCGCATTTATTAACCCTTTCCATGCCAAAATTACTCCGGAACAGCCCCAAATGCCTCCGGAACGGCACAAAATGGTCCAGAACAGCCCGGAACGAACATTAAACAAATCATACCAAAGCAAAAAAAAAAAAAAAAGACATGCCTTGCAGTGGCTTCAGAGCAATATTTTAGAAATAAAAACACGGAGAGAACATGCATTTATTAACTCTTTCCAGGCCAAAATGCCTCCAGAACAGCCTGCAACGGCCCGGAATGGGCATTAAACAAATCATACCACAGCAAAAAAACAGTGGCATACCTTGCAGGGACTCCAGAACAATATTTTAGAAATCAAAATGGGGAGAGAACGTGCATTTATTAACCTTTTTCAGGCCAAAATGACTCCGGGATGGCCCAAAATGGCCTGGAACGGGCATTAAACAAATAATACCGCAGCAAAAACAAGTGGCATGCCTTTCAGGGGCTCCAGAACAATATTTTAGAAATCAAAACGCGGAGAGAGAGAGAGAGCGCATTTATTAACCCTTCCCTGGCCAAAATGACTCCGGAATGGCCAAAATGCCTCCGGAACGGCACAAAATGGCCTGGAACGGGCATTAAACAAATCATACCACAGCAAAAACAAGTGGCATGCCTTTCAGGGGCTCCAGAACAATATTTTAGAAATCAAAACGCAGAGAGAGCGTGCATTTATTAACCCTTTCCAGGCCAAAATGCCTCCAGAAAGGCACAAAATAGTCTGGAACAGCCTGGAATGGGCATTAAACAAATCATACCACAACAAAAAACAGTGGCATGCCTTGCAGGGGCTCCAGAGCAATATTTTAGAAATCAAAACACGGAGAGAACATGCATTTATTAACCCTTTCCAGGCCAAAATGCCTCCAGAACAGCCCGGAACGGCCCGGAATGGGCATTAAACAAATCATACCACAGAAAAAAACAGTGGCATGCCTTGCAGGGTCTCCAGAACAATATTTTAGAAATCAAAACAGGGAGAGAACGTGCATTTATTAACCCTTCCCAGGCCACAATGCCTCCAGAAAGGCACAAAATGCCTCTGAAACGACACAAAATGGCCCGGAACGGGCATTAAACAAATCATACCACAGCAAAAAACAGTGGCATGCCTTGCAGGGGCTCCAGAACTATATTTTAGAAATCAAAAAGTGGAGAGAGAGAGAGAGAGAGCACATTTATTAACCCTTTCCAAGCCAAAACGCCTCCGGAATGGCCTGGAATGGTGTCAGGCTTCAGCAAATGCACAGCGTCCCAGGCAATAGAACTCAAATCCAGACAGAGCAGTGATTCAAAGATTTATTCCGGAGGTCAGTGATTTCAGTAAAGAGACGAGCAAGGCTGGAATACCTGACTGGGGGAGTATGGATACATATATAAGGCTGATACAATAGGGTTACAGGAACAAAGAGACAATGTAGTCGTTTCCTGCTGGTAACGACTTAAGTAAAACTGAAACAGAAACAATTGTGAGCAATCAGTGGAGGAGATGGCCGAGCCCTCGGCTTTGTGCGTGGCACCCGATATCGGATCGAAGATTTCCACGGGCGGGTCCCAATACAATTGTAAATCCCTGGCCGGAGCTCGTGTGCAAAACGGGTGGGGAAAGAGTGCATGGAGAACTCCATCTTGTCCACGGGGAAACCGTCTTGTTTGGGAACAGAGCTATCAGAAGCCCTATCTGACATTCCGCCTCTCCAAAGACCCCCTCCCCGGGTTTCCGGGTTTGTCGGGACAACTCTGATGGAACTCGGCGATCAGAGAGGGAGCGTGCACGTGTTCAGCCGCGACCCACTCATCATGACTCGAGTTCAAGTGTTTCCAGCGTTCCAGGTACTCCAGCTGACCTCTCCACAGCCTGGAGTCCAGGACCCTGGAAATTTCAAAATGCTGTTCCCCCTGCACCATGATAGGTGTCACCACCGGGGGTTCGGGGTGCCAATCGGGAGAGGGAGAAAAGGGTTTCAGAAGGCTAACGTGAAACACGGGGTGTACCCCCTTCAAGGTCTTGGGGAGGTTCAGTTCAGCAGTGACCTCATTGATTACCCGAGATATAGTAAACGGACCCACATACTTTTGACACAGTTTCCGACAAGGACGCAGAGACTTTAAATTCTTGTTGGAAAGGTACACCTTCTCCCCAACCACCAGATCCCACTGGAGCATTCTGTGCTTGTCTGCCGGCGCCTTGTACCATTCCTTAGCCTGGTCCAACTGTTTTACCAGCCCCGGCCAAGTATTTCTGACGGTGTTAGACCAAGCCGACACCTCAGGAGGATCGCCTCCCGGCGGGAGGGTCGAAATCCATAGACCATCTTAAAGGGACTTTGTCCAGTAGCAGAGTGGACAGAGTTGTTATAGGCGTATTCCGCCAGGGGCAGCAGGTCAACCCAATCATCTTGGTGATAATTGGTGAAGCAGTGCAAGTAACATTCAACGACGGCATTCACCCTCTCCGTCTGCCCATTTGTCTGGGGGTGGTAGGCGGAGGATAAACCCGGTTGTACCCCGACAATCCCCACAAATGCCTGCCAGAATTTAGAAAGGAACACCGAGCCTCTGTCGCTCACGATCTTCCGTGGAAATCCATGCAGACGGAAGACCTGTTGCACGAAAAGGCAGGCCAATTTGTGGGCTGAGGGCAGCCCTTCGCACGGAATAAGGTGGATTTGTTTTGAAAACAGATCCGTGATCACCCACAGTACGGACTTCCCCTGGCTGGGAGGGAGATTGGTCACAAAGTCCATACCGATCACCCGCCAGGATGCCTCCGGAGTCTCCAGGGGTTTTAGTAGACCGGGAGGCTTCCCCATAAGGCGTTTATTGGTGGCGCACGTTGGGCAGGACCTTACAAAACTATCGATGTCCTGTCGCATCCCGGACTACCAAAAGCGTCGCCTAACCTGGTGCAGGGTCTTAACAAAACCAAAGTGCCCCCCTGTCTTGGAGCTGTGGCTCCATTCTAGCACCTCCCGGCGCAGCTTCAGGGGGACATAAGTCTTTCCCTGCGGGGCCCCGGCCTCCTCCCTCCCAAGAGACTTCTCCCCTTGTTCTTCCAAAAGGGCCTCCCCCCACCTAGCCTGGGTGGCAGGGGGCAGGTCTCTAGGGGGTCCCTGCAAGCGGGGGGGGGGGCTCGGCTGCTGCCTCATGCGGGAGGTCAGGGGGAGATGGAGAAACTGCGGCCCGGGTCTGGACTCCCTGGGGACGGGTGGCTTCGGTGGCTTCTCCTTGTGGGAGGACCGGGGTAAGCGGGGGTGCTGCTGCCCGGGCTTGGGTCCGGGTTAGAACTCCTGCGCTTGCCCCCTCCGGGTCCAAGCCAAGGTGTTCTGGGGTAAAAAGGGACCCAATCGGCCGCTCGACTCTGCAGTCGTACTGCGGCATGCGGGAGAGAACATCCGCCAGGCAATTCTCCTTCCCGGGGACATGCTTAATAGTAAAGCGGAATTTAGAAAAAAAATCTGCCCAACAAAGCTGTTTGGCCAAGCGTTTCCTCTGCCCCAGGATGGCTTCGAGGTTCCGGTGGTCCGTCCAAACCTCGAACGGCACCACAGCCCCCTTCAAGAACTGGCGCCAGACCACGTGGGCATGTTTAATTGCCGTGGCCTCCTTCTCCCCTATTGGCCAGTTGAGTTCGGCCCCAGAAAACTTTTTGGAAAAATAGGCGCAGGGTCGGAGCCTCCCCTGAGCATCTTTCTGCAAGAGTGCTCCCCCCATTGCCCTATCAGAAGCGTCCACTTGAAGGGTAAAAGGTTGAGAACAGTCGGGGTGAGCCAAAACGTGCCCAGTAGTAAACCGGCTCTTAAGTAAGCTGAACGCCGCCTGGCAGCGGTCGTCCCATGCTACCCGTTAGCGGCAGTGGCCGCCTGACCCCTCCCCTTGGTCCTAAGGAGTTCCGTGATCGGGAGGGCTATTTCAGCAAAATCTGGGATGAAACCCCGGTAGAAATTTGCAAAGCCCAGAAATTGTTGAACCTGTTTGCGGGTCCGGGGAGGTTCCCAATCCCGGACCGCCTGGACCTTCACGGGGTCCATGATTAACCCGTTGGGAGACACCACAAACCCAAGAAAAGTAAGCTTGTTAAAGGCACACTTGGACAGTTTGGCGTACAGGTGGTGTTCCCGCAGCCGGCGCAAAACCTCCCACATCAATTTCCGGTGCTCTTCCGGGTCTCGTGAATAAATTAAAATGTTGTCCAAGTACACGATGACCCCCTGAAACAACAGATCATGCAAAATCTCATTGATGAGTTGCATGAAGCAGGACGGAGCTCCAGACAACCCGAAAGGCATTACACTAAATTCAAAAAGTCCATAGCAACACGAGAAGGCTGTTTTAGCCTCATCCCCCTCCTTAATTCGAACCTGGTAGTAGGCTTCCGCCAAGTCCAGTTTAGAAAACACCCTGCCCTCCTGTAGCTGGCTGAGAAGGTCAGGGATGAGGGGGATGGGATACGCGTTAGTTTCAGTAACTGCATTAAGCCCCCTATAGTCCACCCACAACCGGAGGTCCGAAGTCCCCTTTTTCTTCACAAAGAAGCAGGGTGAGGAGAATGCAGCCTTGGATGGATGAATCCCCTAGCCAGATTCTTATCCAGAAACTCCCGCAATACAGTTTTTTCTTGGGGGCTCATGGGGTAAACCCAAGCCTTGGAGGGCTTCATGTCCGCCGTTAACTTAATGGCACAGTCTGTAGTGCAGTGAGGGGGTAGTAAGTCACAGTCCTTCCCCTCAAAGACATCCGCAAAGTCCTGATACTCCGGGGGTAGCGCTACGGGAATCGCTGTCGCTGCAGTCACCCTCTCCCCATCGGGCATGTTCTCCCTGCAATGCCACCTGCATTGAGGGGATTCAAACTGCCATGTTTTTGTGCCATGACAGTGCCACAAAGCGGTGGATGCCTGATTGGTTGATGATTTTAGTGTGGCCTGACACAAAAGGATCCACGAGGATTCCTGCTTTGTTGGGAATTTCATCTTTGTGCCGTGGCAGCACCATGCGGCAGTGGGTGTGTGATTTTTGTGGTGCTGCCTGTGGACTAAGACATGATCTACAACATGACAGTGGTTTTCTTTTCTTTCAATGTAAAAATCATATGATTTAATGAGGATCCGTTGAAATTCTTTTACACGCAACTGCAATTGAGGTGTGGTATTTCTATAATCTTTTTTGTCCATTTCCTCTCTGTAGGGCACCCAAACAGGATGTGGGTTGGGGGGGGGGCGGCGAACTAGGTATGCAGAAGAGTTTGGGAATTGAAAGAAAAGAATCCTCCCCCACCCCAAAGCACCCCAGCAGTGAGGCCTGAGCATGCTTCTCACACTCCAGGAGCAATGGAAGATGGAAATCAGTTCACCCTTATTTAATGGGCACGGAAAGGACAAAGGAGGAAGGGGCACGGAGACAGTGGGCACCCCCTGACCTCAACTCCCCACTCCAGAGACTGACTCTCCCCCCCACACCCACATAAACACCAGGGATGCTTTGTGGCAAAGAGGCAGAGACCCCTATGCTCCTTGTGTAACCCCGAGTCCACTGAGGGGTGGGGGGCTAACAAACTGGGTACTTCACAGAAGGGGAAAAAGGCACAATCTTGCCAGAGTGATTAGAGAGCCTGAAGCTGCAGGTAGCTTACTTCAGAAGGACTTCAGTCCTTTAAACTTATTTTTATGTATTGTATTGATTTGATTTCTATTATAAAACTGCACATTAATATTCTAGGTATGAGAATTTCTTATACTGATTAGTGGAAGGGGAGTTGTGTTAATGCTATTCACTGCCTATTAGTCTGTATGGTGGTGGTGGTGGTTGTGAATGTTTGCAATGGATGTTCTGTGAACCTTCCCAGAGTGGTTGGAGGGCCTGAAGCTGCCGGTCGCTCCCCTCAGAAGGACTCCGGCTTTTCAATAAAGCTGCACATTGGTATTCAAGGGCAGCTCAGCTACTCCCTCAGTTCTTTCATTGGGGAAAAAAACAAATTCTTTGATAGCCTTCTTTGATTTAAATAGAAGCTACATTTGGCTGTGGGTGACCTTAGAGTTGGGAGGGTGAACATGGTGAGACACAATTCCTCCCCCTTCCCAGAAATGCCCTCTTCCTCCCCCTCCCCCAGCTTGGGGGTTTCTGCCTTCTGATCTTCAGGTATAATTAATGATATAAGAAGTGCCGATTTTTGGACCCCCAACTTAAAAATGATCATTTTTATACCCTCTAAAGCCTCTGTGAGCAGACAAGGCGGCCAAACCAAGATGCTGACCCTGCCACTCTAGGGAGAAGAGTGACCCCCCCACACAAAGTTCAATAAGAGGGCTCCTGAGTTCTAGGTGGGGGGCTGGAGTTCTCCTGGGATTACAGCAGCTCATTTCCAGACCTCCGAGTTCAGTTCCCCTATAGAAAACGGTAGCTTCGGAAGTCGGACCTTACAATATACACTACAGAGTCTAGGAGAAGCTGAAGTCTCCTCAAGGCTCTGTCCCGAAAAGTCCAGGAATCCCCCGAGCAGGTGATGGCGACCCTCTCCAATAGGGCAGAATCACAAAGGAGTAATAGGGAGCGGTCTCGCTGGCATGTTGTTTAGAGGAACAGGGAAGATGCTGCAGGAACACAGATGTTCAGTGCAGCCCTAAATTCCCATTTTGCTGGGAATGAGCCCTATTGAATAGGAGGATTATGGGTGGGCCTGCTTTGGATTGCTTCAGGTGAGCTTGCTTTAGAGAGCCTGAGTTTTCTTCTCATCCCCAAAACCGTGAGGACGGATTGATGAAAAGTAGTCAGACACAAGCTTGTAGCATCTTTAAAGAGCCAGGGACACTTAACTTTCCCAGAGAACCTTACAGGCATCTCTAAAAAAAGCTTTCTGTGTCACATAACAAAATGATATTACCAACCACAAGTAGCACTTTCATTCTGATCCATCGTGTGTCTCCATTCTCTTTTGTTTTCCTTCTGTCACGTTGCCATCTGTCTCTCCCTACTTCCCCGCAGGGAGAATCCTCTTTTCATAGCCAAGTGAGTAAAGGGACCTTTTCACAGTCGGAAGCGACCCGATAGAAGTGGAGGGAGATGGAAGGGCCGGACCCGGAAGGTCCTTCCAAGAGAGCAAGGAAAGGTCCCCTGCCCATCCAGGCTAGGGGTGGCATCGAATCCTGGGAGAGAGCTGTGCCAGAGATCCGGAATCAGGAGCCCCTGAACTCAGAAGTATATTGCCAACGCTTCCGGCAGTTCCGCTATTGGGAGGCTGATGGGCCCCGAGAGGTCTGCAGCCAACTCCATTTACTTTGCGAACAATGGCTGAAGCCAGACAAACACACCAAGAAGCAGATCCTGGACCTGGTGATCCTGGAGCAGTTCCTGACCATCCTGCCCCAGGAAATGCGGCGCTGGATAAGAGGATGTGGGCCGGAGACCAGTTCCCAAGCAGTGGCCCTGGCCGAAGGTTTCCTTGACAAGAAGTCAAGGCTAATAACCTTTCTTCCACTTTTCTCTCCCTTGCAGGCAGTGAAGAGACTGTGTTGATCCGTCCTCTTTGTGGAAGTGTGGAGACAGCTGCTGCGCTTCCAGACTGGGTAGGCGAGATGACCGGGGGGGGGGGCGGCTAGGTCCCCCCTCCTTTTTCCGGGGTGGTTTTCTCCTGCAGTTGTTGTTAAGGGGCCCAGACAAGAGGCTCTGAACGCCACTCCTTTTATACATGCCAAGCTCTCCATCCTGCACCCTCCCAGAATGCCCTCTTCCAGAGAGTTGCCTCTGCCTTGAATCATAGAATAGAATCATAAGAGTTGGAAGGGACCACCAGGGTCATCAAGTCCAACCCCCTGCACAATGCAGGGCACTCACAACTACCTCCCGCCCCCCACACCCCTAATGACCAGAAGATGGCCAAGATGCCCTACTTCTCATCATCCGCCCAAGGTCCCAGAATCAGCAATGCTGACAGATGGCCATCCAACATCTTCCTAAAAACCTCCAGGGAAGGAGAGCTTACCATCTCCCGAGGAAGCCTGTTCCACTGAGCAACCGCTCTAACTTTTAGAAAATTATTCCTAATGTCTACACGGAAACTCTTTTGATTTAATTTCAACCCGTTGGTTCTGGCCCGACCTTCTTGAGTAACAGAAAACAACTTGGCACCATCCTCTGTATGACAGCCCCTCAAGTAATTGAACATGGTGATCATATCACCTCTCATTCTTCTCCTCTTCAGGCTAAACATACCCAGCTCCTTCAACCTTTCCTCACAGGACTTGGTCTCCAGACCCCTCACCATCCTCTGGACATGTTCCAGTTTGTCTACATCTTTCTTAAATTGTGGTGCCCAAAACTGAACATAGTACCCTAGTTGAGGTCTAACAAGAGCGGAGTAAAGCTATACCATCACTTTGCGTGATCTGGACACTATACTTCTGTTGATGCAGCCCAAGACTGCATTTGCCTTTTTAGCTACCGCATCACACTGCTGACTCATGTTCAGTGTTCAGTCTACTAAGACCCCAAGATCCTTTTCACACACACTACTGCTCAGACAAGTCTCCCCCATCCTATAATTATGCATTTGATTTTTCCTACCTAAATGCAGAACTGTACATTTGTCTTTGCTGAAGTGCATTTTATTAGTCCTAACCCACTTCTCCAGCCTGTCAAGAACATCCTGCATCTTGGCTTTGTCTTCTACCGTATTTGCTACCCCTCCCAATTTAGTATCATCTGCAAATTTAATAAGCATCCCCTCTATTCCTTCATCCAAATCATTTATAAAGATGTTGAACAACACAGGGCCCAGCACAGATCCCTGAGGAACTCCACTAGTTACTTCTCTCCAAGTGGATGAGGAACCATTAACTAACCCTCTTTGGGTACCATCTGTCAACCAGTTGCAGATCCGCCTTGCATGATCTCTGACAAAGGAATCTGCTTTTTCTTTCAGTCTCCAGTGACCTTTGAGGAGGTCACCGTGTATTTCACTGAGGCAGAGTGGGCCCTGCTGGATCCAAGCCAAAGAGCTCTCTACAAGGAAGTCATGCTGGAGAACCACGGGAGCGTGGCGTTTCTGGGTAAGATGTCAAAGGTGCAAATTGCTGCCATTGGGATTGTGCCATTGGGCTGATGTGTGAATCAAAATTTTAAACCTTGTTTTAAGGCCTGTTTTGTTACTTGATCTCTTTTAGGAGCCTCGAGGTGGTGGGGTGGCAGTGAAAGCAATATTCAGCTTGGCTGGGTAGAGTGACCCGATGGTCCTGGCTGGCCCGGGGGCAACAGAGGCCAGTGTTGTGGCCGTCGCCCAAGCCAAATAGGGTGTCCTGGCCTAAGACCAATGCAGGGCCGAGAGGCCCACAGGAGGACTCTGGAAGGGGCCCCCATCTTAATTCCTCAGTTGCCAACACACTAGTCCACCAGATGGGATTATAGCTATTTATTGTGTAAGCTATTTAGAACTGCTGTTTTAAAAACTACTTAATCTCAGATATCCTTGAATCTTAGCGAAGGATTCCAAACTATATTTTTTTAACGAGGAATTGGCTGTAATTTAATTGCATATCAAGGCGGAACAAGGTGCAAGCCATGCACCTTCTGCTGTGCTTAATGGCATTTTATTTTTTCCTTGGTTCTGATTCCAATTCCAAAGGGCCACCAGAAAGTGGAGCCCGAGTTGGAGGCTGGCCTGATCGTATTAAGAGACAAATGTGTACACTTAATAGATTTGTAAATATTTCCCCTGAGATTCCTTTACTTCCTTTATATCATGCCTTTCTCCCCAGTTTGGACCCAAAGCAGTTGACATTTTTCTCTTCTCCTTAGTATCCTCACAACAACCCTGTGAGGTAGGTCAGGCTGAGAGCATATGAATTTCCTGTCAAGAATAGCAAGTCTGGCATATCAGTGTTTGACAGTTCAGAATCTAGATCGTCAACATCTAGATTGTGAGGCCCTGGCAGAAGTCAAGCAAGAACCAGTCTGAACGGGTTCTGGTCAGGCTAATGCCAGACTGATGCAATACGTAGAAATGAGTGCACAATGACTCAGCAGTTAGCTGATTGGTGGCTGGAGACTGGGAAGGTATAAATGTGTATATCTTTCAATGTGTGGGGAGATATTAGTGGATGTGTTTAGTGTTGGTGATTGCTGTAACTGATCTGAACACTGTATATAAACAAGCACTGTTTTCATATAGCTTGGCTCTGGATGGTGTTTATTCCTGGGTACTCTGCCTAATCCGCTAGCTCCTCGCGACATTTCCATGGCAGTGGGGATTCGAACCTGGGTCTTCCAGATCCTAGTTTGACACTCTGCACATTGTAATAAAGCTGTGATCCCTTTAAGTCATACTTTTGCTTGGGAATGAGCCTTGCAGAACTTGGCCAGGAGTTACTTCTTAATGTAATTATTCATAAATAATAGATGGGTAAAATAACATTAAAATGTAATTATTCTTTAACAATTTATAGTGGTCAATACAATTTATTCTATTGTTTAAAAGAGTTGTTGATTATATATGTATATTATATACGTTGATTATATACATATATGTAAACAGAAATATGTGTATAGTATCTGGCGGGTGGCATTTGGTAATTTTGTCCCCCTTCAATTAAAAAAGGTAGCTCGGGCCCTGACCCACCCACTCAATCTGGGCTGAATGAGGCATGGCCGGCCCAACCAAGTGACATTTATGTCATATCCAGCCCTCGTAACGATTGAGTTTGACATCCCTGGTTTAAAGACCAGGTGAAGAACAGATTTGCATTACTAAGTTCAAATGAATGTAAACCAGAAGAACTATGGGTGGAAGCTAGAAATATTATCAAAAAAGAACGTGCAAAGACTATTTGTGTAGCCAAAAGAAATGAAAAGTCACAATGGATGATTGTGGAAACTCTTAAAATTGCCAAAGACAGACGAGAAGCAAAAGTAAAAGGTGACAGAAAAAGAATCAAAAATCTAAGTACAGCATTCCAGCAACTCACACATAGAGACAAAAAGAACTATTCTAATAACCAGAGTAAAGAAATAGAAGAGAATAAAAAAGGAAGAACAAGAGATCTGTTCCACAAGATCGAAGAAATCAAAGGGAAATATAAAGCACAGTTAGTCATGCTGAATGATCGACATGGAAATACATTAACTGAACAAGACAAAATAAAGGTGGGAACAATACACTGAAGAGATGGAAAGATGACAGATACCCTCCAAGAAGAATCTTTTGAAGAAGAACCTACAGTTTTAGAAAGTGAAGTGAAAGCTGCACTGAAAGAAATTGGGAGAAACAAATCACCAGGAGCTATTCCAAGCCACAGAAGCAGAGTCCATCAAAATCCTGACAACAATATGCCAACAAATATGGAAAACAAAACAATGGCCCACAGACAGGAAACAATCTATTTACATACCAATTCCCAAGAAAGGAGTCGTCAAACTTTGCTGTAGCTATTGGACTAGGGCTGTCGATTCAGTTCATCCCAAACCAAAAAATAGCTGAATTTTCCCCGATTCGGGGGTTTCTGGTTCGGATAGAGCTGAATTTTAAAAAAGCGGGAAAACGAGGAGCCGAATTTGGCGAGTTTGGGCGAATGCCAAATAAATTTGGCAAATTCGGGGGCTCCGAATCAGCAGCATAACCATCAGTTAGCAAGCAACTGGCAGCATTCTCCCGCGGCCAATGGTGGCCAAACCGGGTCTTCTTGTGGCCAATCAGTCGTGGTTGAGTGCGTGGGCCCAGCTGCTGTGCAGCCTGGGGAGAGAGTCTGTGTGAGAGATCCCTGTGTGTGTGTGTGTGTGCACATTCGAGCCTTTTCGTGGCTCTGGAGGAGCTTGTTTGGAGGTAGAGGTCCCAAACTTTCAGTGTAGCTTGTGGGGACCCTTCTTGCAAGAACCCTTAAGTTTTGTAAAGATTGGGTCAGGGGATCCTGAGTTATGGGGCCCGGAAGGGGTCCCCCCAACTGCCCATTGCAATAAAGCCATTACAAACACATTCGTGGCTTTCCATGGCTCCGGGGGGGGGCATTTTTGGAGGTAGAGGTCCCACACTTTCAGTGTAGCTTGAGGGGACCCTTCTTGCAAGAACCCCCAAGTTTTGTGAAGATTGGGTCAGGGGGCCTGAATTATGGGGCCCGGAAGGGGTCCCCCACCCATCTGCCCATTGGAACACAGCCTTTAAAAACACATTCGTGTTGGGCCGTACCATTACCCCAGCCTGGAGTAAACTCCCCCCCCATTGGAATGAATGGGAGCAGGCAATCCTTAATGTGCATCTAGAGTGGCAAATCCAAGGTAAAACCTCCCGTGCATAAATGGTCAGAGAGTATGTGTGTGTGAGTCTGCTAGAATCGTATTGGATTACTCCTGAGTTCTGACTCCCTGTCCCTGCTCCTGATGGAAGAGAAGAAGACATCCACAGTAAGACCCATTTGGGGGCTTTTCTCTATAATTTTTTTCCTGTATGTGTGTATGTGGGGGGGGGGGAGATTTTGTGTGTGTGTGTGTGTGTGAGAGAGACAGAGAGGGGGGGAAGCCAAAGGGAGGTGAGTTTACCTGCTCTGCTGGGGGGTGGGCTTGATCGCCTCTGTGTGGGACTGTGCTTTCTACTGTTTTCACTGGTTGCCAACTTCGTGTGGAGTTAACTGTGGGTCAGTGAGTCTCTCTCTGGCTGGTTCCTATTGTTTCCAATGGGCTGTGCAGCCACTCCTGTTGTTTCGAATGGGCTAGCCTGTCATTCGTTTTAGTACATCCCCTGTAATGTATTTCAGTGGAGTCAATGCAAGTTAACCGACATTCCCCTCTCCCATTATCTTCAATGGGCTGGGCAGCCTCTCCCATTGCTTCCAATAAGCTGACTTGTCATTCATTTTAGTACATCCCTTTTAATGGCTTCATTCCAATGGGCAGATGGGGGGGACCCCTTCTGGGCCCCATAACCCAATCTTCACAAAACTTGGGGGTTCTTGCAAGAAGGGTCCCCTCAAGCTACACTGAAAGTTTGGGACCTCTACCTCCAAACATGCCCCCCGGAGCCACGGAAAGCCGTGAATGTGTTTGTAATGGCTTTATTGCAATAGGCAGATTGTGGGGGACCCGGGCCCCATATCTTGGGGGGCCTGATCCAATCGTCACAAAAATTGGGGGTTCTTGCAAGGGTCCCCTCAAGCTACACTGAAAGTTTGGGACCTCTACCTCCAAAAATGCCCTCCCGGAGCCGTGGAAAGCCGCGAATGTGTTTTTAATGGCTTTATTCCAATGGGCAGGTGGGGGGACCCCCTTCCGGGCCCCATAACTTGGGGGCCCCTGACCCAATCATCACAAAACATGGGGGTTCTTGCATGAAGGGTCCCCTCAAGCTACACTGAAAGTTTGGGACCTCTACCTCCAAACATGCCCGCTCCCAGAGCCGTGGAAATGAGGGAATGTGCTTTAAATGGCTTCATTCGGCCAATTTTTTTTCCGAACTCCAAATCTCGTGCCGAATTCCACGGATCTGAATCGGGGGAGTTCGGACTTTGGCATTTTCCAAATCAAAATGAGCCGAATTTTGCCGAATCCAAATTTTACCCAAAAAAATTTCAACAGCCTTATATTGGACCATCGCATTAATTTTTCATGCAAGTATACTGATGTTCAAAATCTTACAATGAAGACTGTTACCATATGTGGAATGAGAAATGCCTGATGTTCAAGCTGGATTCAGAAAAGGAAGAGGCACTAGAGATCATATTGCAAATTTATGTTGGTTACTGGAGAATACAAAAAAACTTCAGAAGGAAATTAGCCTGTTTCATAGATTACAGCAAAGCTTTTGACTGTGCAGATCACGAAAAGCGATGACTGGTTTTAAAGAAAATGGGTGCGCCACAACATCTGATTGTTTTGATGCACAACCTGTACCCTGGACAAGAGGCCACGGTTAGGACAGAGTATGGAGAAAAAGAATTATGTCCAATTGGCAAAGGTGTTAGACAAGGATGTATTTTATCTCCCTACCTTTTCAACCTGTATGAAGGACATATCATTAGGAAAGCTGGATTAAATTTAGATGAAGGTGGAGTGAAAACTGGGGGGGGGGAACATTAACAATTTGAGATATGCCGATGATAGTACGTTACTGGCAGAAAATAGCGAAGACTTGTAACAACTGCTATTGAAAGTTAAAAGAGAAATTGCCCAAAGCTGCACTACAGCTGAACATCAAGAACACAAAAGTAATAACTACAGGAGAAGAAGAGTTGGTTTTTATATGCCGACTTTCTCTACCACTTAAGGGTAGATAAACTGGCTTACCTTCCCTTTCCCTCCCCACAACAGACACCCTGTGAGGTAGGTGGGGCTGAGAGAGCTCTAACAAAGCTGTAACTTGCTCAAGGTCACCCAGCTGGCTTTATGTGGAGTGGGGAAACAAATCCAGTTCACCAGATTAGCCTCCGCCACTCATGTGGAGGAGTGGGGAATCAAACTCGGTTCTCCAGATCAGAGTTCACCGTTCCAAACCACCAATCTTAACAGTGGTGTTACTCAACCATTACTCAGCTTCACCATTACTCAACGTTAAGGTTGACAATGAAGAAATTGAAAGTGTTCAAGACTTTCTATTCCTTGGCTCCAGCATCAACCAAAAGAGAGACAGCAGCCAAGAAATCAGAAGGAGATTGAGACTGGGAAGAGCAGCCATGAAGGAGCTAGAAAAGATGTAAGGATGTGTCACTGGCAACTAAGATCAAGTTATGCCATCATATTCCCTATTACTATGGATGGGTGTGAAAGCTGGACAATGAGGAAAGCTGATAGGAAGAAAGTAGATTCCTTTGAAAAGTGGTGTTGGAGGAGAGTATTACGGCTACCATGGACTGCCAAAAAAAACAAATCAGTGGCTTATAGATAAAATCCAGCCTGAATTGACGCTAGATGCTAAAATGGCTAAACTGAGGCTATCGTACTTTGGTCACATTATAAGAAGACAAGATTATAAGAAGACAAAATTAAATGCAAAACAAATATGAATCAAAGTTATATTGTAACTACAATAAAAAAGTAACTTCCATAATAAAAAAAACTTCAAGCAACTACCCAAATAACTTCAAATAATTTTTTCAACTAAACAAATAACAAAAAACACTTATACAAAAAAGCATCAACTAATAAAGCTTAATATTTTAAAAAAATGTCTTTAAGGCAATACATAATTCCAATTAAAAAGTAGTGTTAAACATCTAATAAAAACATTTAAATTTCAATTCTCCATGGTAAAATTAACTATATAAAAAAATAACATAACTCAAAACTAACTGTTTAAACTAACCCTCAATTTGCAAGACCTGAGCAAGGCTGTTAAAGATAGGACTTTTTGGAAGACTTTGAGTCATAGGATCACCATGAGTCAGAATCAACTTGACAGCACTTAACACACACACACACAATTTTTTTGGGGGGCGGGGAATCTATTATTTCACTGTACTATTAAATAGTTTGTAATGTTATCAGCCAATTTACCATTTTTCTACACACAAAACATTTCTATGGGTTCTCCCTTTTGTGAATTCTTTGATGGTTAATGAGGCAGCCATGCTGACTGAAACTTTTTTCACATTCCAGGCATTTATAAGGCTTCTCTCCTGTATGAATGCTGTGATGGTTAGTAAGGTTTCCACTCTGACTGAAGCTTTTTCCACACTCCAGGAATTTATATGGTTTCTCCCCTGTATGAATCCTTTGATGGGTAGTAAGGTTTCCTCTTCGACTGAAACTTTCCCCACACTCCAGGCATGTATATGGTTTCTCCCCTGTGTGAATTCTTTGATGGACAGTAAACGTTTGACTGTCATTGAAGCTCTTCCCACACTCCAGGCATTTATACGGTTTCTCCCCTGTGTGAATCCTTTGATGGGTAGTAAGGTTTCCTCTTTGACTGAACCTTTTCTCACACACCAGGCATTCATATGGTTTCTCCCCTGGGCGAATTCGTTGATGGGAAGTAATATATGAATGCTTACGGAAGCTTTTTCCACACTCCAGGCATTCATATGGTTTCTCCCCTGTGTGAATTCTTTGATGGGAAGTAAGGCTTCCACTCTCACTAAAACTTTTTCCACACTCTAAGCATTTATATGGTTTGTCCTCCTTGAGAATTCTTTGATGGGAAGTAAGGTCTCTACTCCCACTGAAGCTTTTCCCACACTCCAGGCATTTATATGGCTTCTCCCGTGTGGACTCTTTGATGTCGCTTAAGGTTTGATCTCTGACTGAAGCTTTTCTCACACTCCAGGCATTTATATGGTATATCCCCTGTGTGAGTCTGTTGATGAGCAGTTACGTGTGATCTCTTACGGAAGTTTTTCCCACACTCCAGGCATTTATATGGTTTCTCCCCTGTGTGAATCTTTTGATGAGAAGTAAGGCTTCCATTGTCACTGAAGCTTTTCCCACATTCCAGGCATTTATATGGTTTCTCCCCTGTGTGAGTTCGTTGGTGAGAAGTAAGGTTTCCACTCTGACTGAAGCTTTTTCCACACTCCAGGCATTTATATGGTTTCTCCCCTGTGTGAATTCTGTGATGGGAAGTAAGGCCTCCACCATTACTGAAGCTTTTCCCACACTCCAGGCACGTATACGGTTTCTCACCTGTGTGGATTTTTTTGTGGGAAGTAAGACTGTCTTTTCGATTGAAGCTTTTGCCACACTCCAGGCATTGATATGGTTTCTCCCCTGTGTGAATTCTTTGGTGGGAAGTAAGACTGTCATTCCGACTGAAGCTTTTCCCACACTCCAGGCATTGATATGGTTTCTTCCCTGTGTGAATACTTTGATGGGCGATAAGTCTTGACCGCGAAATGAAACTTTTTCCACATTCAACACATTTATTTGGATTCTCCTCTTTGTGAAGCCTTTCATGTAAAGTTAGGGTTCCACTCCGCCTGAAGTTTTTCCCACACTCCAGGCATTTATATGGTTTCTCCCGTATGTGAATTCCTTGATGGGAAGTAAGACTGTCTTTCCAACTGAAGCTTTTCCCACACTCCAGGCATTGATATGGTTTCTCTCCTGTGTGAATCCTTTGATGTAATGTAAGACTGAGTTTATGTCTGAAGCTTTTCCCGCACTCCAAGCATTTATATGGTTTCTCGCCTGTGTGAATTCTTTGATGGACAGTAAGGAGTGAAGGCCTACTGAAAGATTTTCCACACTCCAGGCATTTATATGGTTTCTCCCCTTTATGAATCCTTTCATGTGAAGTTAGTCTTCCACTTACTCTGAACCTTTCCCCACATTCCAGGCTTTTATATCTTTTCTTTCTGTCACAATTGCTCCATTGAATATTAATATCTGATTTTTCCAGAATATTACCTCTCCCTTTAGCTCGGTGTTTTCCCTCCCCTTTCCTCAGTGCATCACAATATTCATCTTTCTCTTTCACATCTGAATTTATATTTCCTTTCTCTATGACTGGAAGCTCAGATGTTTCTTTTGCTGACTCCCACACACCACCTGCTGGGGGGAAAAAAGACACCTGCTGTGAGGGCAAGACACTTCCTAAGTATGTGTCAGAATTTTCTGATAATGGTTGTGTATGCACTCTGTGAATGCTCAGGATTTAAACTCAACCATTCAGCAGATAGTTCTCCACTTTGCTTGCTCAATCTATTTAGCTAATTCTGAACTATACCCCCTGTCTGTGGACAGCTAAATCCGCAGTTAGGGGGCGCACTGACCCTCAACAGATGTTTCTGCTGAGTTGGAGGCCCCTGTAGGCTTGCAGAAAATCTGAAAACTTTAAAATGGTGGAGGGTTAAATTCCCCCCCTTTTAAAATGTGTCTGCTTATGTGAGGGACAGAGGCAGCTGCTCTGGGCATGGGTGCAAAGGTGGGGGATGGAGGAATCTGTTCTGTGCTTGGGCCTATATTTCCAGCCAGCCTAGCTGGGTCCACAGCAGCTACCTCTGTCCCTCACTGGTGCGATGGCTGCACATGCCAGGCCCAGTCAGGCCAGTGAGGAATAGAAGCAGCGGGTCTGGGCCCAGGCATGCCAGCGGGGGATAGAGTAGGCCGTTTAGTGCCTGGATGTGCTGCCTCTGTGCCCCGCTGGCCTAGAAAGGCCCATTGCAGCTGGCTCTGTCCCTTGCCAACATGGTGGCCACCACTCCTTGGTTCACCAAGATGCTCAGTTTAGGGGTGCTGGACTCCCATGGCCACCAAAATTCCCAGCCTAATGCACCTCCCACCAGTTCCCAGCCACCATGGCTGCACAGCTGCTCCTCTACAGGAAGGTTTGTAATCTTGGCAGGGTGTCACAACCACTGCCGGAGACATGATTTCAGTCACCAATGGTATATTGATTTGCACACCCCTGCACACCACCCCAGCTGCAACTGGCCCAGCATCCTCCCCTCCCCCACAAACAGTACTGCTGTTCCAACCCTCCCATCCACCTCCAACCTTGCCCTGCAAACCCCGCTCAGCCTTGGCTTTTTTTTTTTTTTTTTAAATAGTCCACACGTTCAGCTAGGAACTGTCGATTGGGCGCCCCTTCACAATGCGTTTCCTTCCTCCCATGCATGAAGCTCATGTTCTTGCACCTGTCAAATATTGCAACAATTTTACAGTTGCAGCAGTTGTTGGAGGGTGAGTGGTGAGAGCTTCAAGGGTAGGAGGGCCTATGGAACAGCCTCAAGGGGGGGGAAGGGAGTGAAGCAAAGTGGGGGAAGGGATGCACCATCTCTGCAAGTTTCCTGCGGGTTCCCACTTGTCCGTCTCAATTCCAAGAGGAGTAAGTTGGCAGATTAGCCTCTGAGTAATAGTCACAGCAAGAGCACAAAAGAGAGGGGATGTGATCCAATGGTTTTAAGTTTCTCTTTTCCTGCCTGAGTGAATATTCAGGGTGGAGGAGTTTTGGAGAGGTTGTGGGGAAAAGAGGTAACCCTTTAAGAGAGGGACATCCACTCATGCTTTAACACAGGGATGGGGAACCTCCGGCCCGCAGGACATTTAAAATAGCAGAAAGGGATCTATGCTCCAACTTAGGCAAAAGAAAGTATCCAGCCTCAGTCATTAATCAAGCCTTGCATAGAGTGGAATCCAAACAGCGATCTGAGTTATTTCAAACACACAGTGATAGGGCAACTAATAGACCGACCTTTTCTTTACAATATACGTCCTTAACACCATCTCTTAAAAAAATCAAAGCTAGACATTGGAATATCCTCAGAAATATACCGGGGTGTGCTGAGACACCAAGAATAGCTTATAGAAAAACACGATCCTTAAGGGATCACTTGGTACATCGCAGTATTACAACATCATGTACAAGGGATCTCCCTCCTGGGAATTTTAAACGTGCGGGGGGGGGGGTGTTCATTCTGTAAATATCTACTAATTGTGAAGGAATTTACAAACCCCCACACAGGTTTTAAGTTCCGGATCCAAAGCTTTAATAATTGTGAATCAAGAAATCTGATATACATTGCTAAATGCTTATGTCAACGTTTTTATGTGGGCAAGACCAATAGACCAATAAAGGTCAGGACAGGGGAACATCTTTCCCGCATTAGAAATAGCGTGACCGACACTCCTATGGTGCTACATTATATTAACAAAAATCACAGCATAGATTATTTTACTTTCTTTCTAATGTGGCGCTTTGAGAGGAGAACCTGGGATCGTGTCAATGTGGATGCAGCATTACGCCAAGAGGCTAGAATCTAGCCGCTAGATACATACATCTGCTGAACACGGTACATCCGCATGGGCATAACAATGAATTAGATTTAACATGTTACTTGTGAGTAGTCCTGATTGGATTGGGACATGTGGGAGTGTTCCTTTAAGGATCACTAGGTTGGTAGACGCTGCAGCTGTTAGCACTCAGAACTGGTCGTTCCTCTCACTGCAGGAGCAGATATTTTAACTGCCATGCTGTAAGTAATGTACTTTTCTGTTTTATCATTATTGTACTTTGTGTAAAATTGAAATAATATTTGGTATAGAGTTGTGTATAAATTTGAGGAATACATTGTCAAAAGGAGTTGTGACGGTCTCTGACATAATCATGGTATTCTGTGAACATGTGCAGAATTAATTCCATATAGAGCTTAAACACATCATGCAAACTGAGCCACTACAGAGGTTTGTGTAGTGTATAATGAATGTCTGTGCAATGCTGACAGGCTGACAGAATTCCAAGGTTAGCTTTATCAAAGCTATCTACTAAAGTTACTCTGGCTTTGTCCTTGAAGGGGCAGCACAAGGGTACCTTGCTTTAGCTGTCTAGGTAGACAAAAGTCACCTTTCTGACTCAGCTGCAGGACACTTGTCCTTTTCAAGGTCTCAAGCTATCTTAATGTATTAAGAGTGCATTAATAGCTGAAACTGTGCTTATTATAGCATGAAGGCATTAAAGTTCTCTCAAAGATATGAGTAACAAGCTTACTTGCTCTTCTGTAATCTTGCTACAGGCAATCCTGCTAACTAATGTAAACAAAACACTTTGCAAGTGACAATGTCAGCTATAATTGTGTTTTTTGAGTTATATAGTTAAACTTTGTGCTACAGATTTCTAAGTAGTCTCCTTTAATGCGTATAGTCCTAACGAAGAGGATGGTATAGAAATTAAATATGTAATGTGATCATGTAACTCAGAAATGAGTGTTTATACTCTAAGCAAAGAGGACTGAAAGAAAAGGAAATCCATATAAGGACATAAGACAGGAGCAGATGCCACCAAGCCAGTGCTGCATTGCTCCTGACATCTGATAAAAGAGAATAAAGGCACCCCTCTGAAGGATAAGAAGAAGGGGATAAAGGATCTTTCTTCACTCTTAATGAGTCTAGAAACAGTATAAATATAGCTACAATTCTGCCAGTACTTTAGAGTGTTATAACTGGCAGACTGCAGCTGCTGGAGTAACACTTCTCCATCTCAAAAGGCTTGAGATGTAAAACATTGAAACTCTGTCCTTGCATGGACAGCAGTTCTCAGAGGTATCTTGAAGTATCAAGATCTGGATATTTCAACATATCTTACTTACAGTCTTCTTGTGAGACTGCTCTATTCCTAGAAGAGGATAGAGACCCTTAGAATTCCTATCCTTTGAATAGGAATCTAAGTGCAGTGATCTTTCCATATATTGGAACACTGAGAGTCCATCAGATTTATGGATTCTTACAAACCAAGCCTATTTGGCTTACCAATGCTAAGAAGCATCCTGAACACAGGGCTAATAGCTAGACCTCTGAGATTGTGTCAGAACGTCCTCTACTTAACAGAGGGACTTCTGAACCTCCTCAGAGCAAGAGACCAGAGAAGTTCCTGAAGGGAAAGGAGACTCTCTGTACTCTGTGAGATATGCACAATGCTGATACATTGTACAGCACATACACAGATTGGCACAGTCAAAGAGACTGTAAAAAGCTTTAAGCTAACACATAGGGTTTATATATTCATGATTGCTGTCTAAAACTAGAAAGAGCATGCATAGCATGTACATAGACAATGCCTGATCTTAATGATGATCAGTTAAGAATACTAATAGAAGTCTTTAAAGGATTCAAGACTTAGCAAATACAGCTACTCTGGGATAACTTCATATGTTCTCATAGAGCTTAGATTCTTAGAGGACTATAGATGATACAGATAACACAGCAAGGTATAGTGTGTCTTCTGTACTGAAATATGATGTTTTGAATGATTTAAGTTAGGATGCTTCTAACCAAATCTTTCTCCAAAGAATTAACCATATTTTGACAGGATTTCTGTAACCTTATATTCTGAATGAAGGTGCATTGCACTAAGGATACTTTATGAGTATATTCTGACTAAAATACTCCTTTATGGAGGCATAGAGAATGTGAATGATTACTTGCTACATAAACATGTTTAAGACTAATGATGTCTATCCTTATATGATATTTTAAGGCTTTGCAACTAAAAAGCATATATTGTATAATGTAAATAAATGTGTTTTTTATACTTCTATTCTTGTCCAGTATTATAAATTTATTTGCGTGTTCAAGAGATGTTCTAGGAACCATAACAAGTTTCTAGGAACCGTTGATTCCGGTCTAGTGGTGGCTCGCTGAATAAGATAACATATCCCTTCTCAGGAAGGGGTCCTTTCTAAGAGTGTAGGCACTTAACGGCCCGAACCGCGACAGAGTTTAAGGTAATGATACAATGTATTTTGGTCTCCTGTATAGTTAATGCCCAACAGACACCTGTGAGGTAGGTGGGGCTGAGAGAGCTCTAAGAGAACTGTGACTAGTCCAAGGTCACCCAGTTGGCTTTATGTATAGGAGTGGGGAAACCAACCAGGTTTACCAGATTAGCGTCCACCTCTTATGTGGAGGACTGGGGAATCGAACCTGGTTCTCCAGATTAGAGTTCACCACTCCAAACCACCACACCATGCTGGCTCTCTGTGGGGAAGAGGCTGGATTTTACATTGTCCTACTGTATGCACCAGACCTTTCAGAATCACTTACAACACTGCTCTGTGCTGGGAGGGGTGGTAAAATACTTTAACTTGAGAGCTGCCTGGAGATGCTTTGAGTCGCATCTCTCCAGTAAGGCATCTTGTTGTGGATGACAGACAGAGGGGTGAGAGATGCTGTGACAGTTACATTGATGGACAAACACACTGGGGAATGTGGGTGTTATGGCCCCACAGATATGAAAGCCATTTATTCCCTTCACTTGCTCTTTATTCTGTTTCTTAGTTATTCAAATGATATTTTTCTGTACATATTATGCATTTTTTGTTCAACTGTACTTCTACAAGGTCTGTTCCTGAATTTTAATGAAAAGGGAAAATAATTTCCTCATTTAAGTTGTGTTTGATACTTTGTATTAACTATTTAAGATAAAATACCTCCTAATCTGGGCGTATTGCCAATAAATTACATCAAGTCATAACACCACGGTTCTTATCATAATTTCGGTTGATGGCAACACCAGACCTTAGACTTGTAACACAAGGACTAAGCATGTAATACCACGTCAGACCCAGGTCTCGCAAACAGAAAACAAAGATGAAACAAGTCAGCCTGAGATAAGGAGGAATCCTGTTTTAAACAGGTCCAGATTCTAGACAGGTTCTAAAGGGTTTCCGTACTTTAATTCCGTACTTTAATAAACCTAATTATGTTAGGTTTTAACACAGTGAATGGTTTAATTAATTATATCATAGAGATATAAATATAGGCTTAAAAACACTAATAGGCAGATTTCTCTAATCATTTAGATTAGAGGGTCTCAAAGACTGAGATTGGTACGTATGCTTATATGTTATGATAGACATTTGAATCAGATCTTTTTAACTGTTTTATTCTTAGGTTAAAAACTTTTATTATATAGAGCTTGCTTGTATTCTGTTATATTCTGTTATGTTATTTTTAAGACATACATGTATTCACACAGCACATATATCCTGTTTGAAGCTTGTACAACGAAGAACTTAGTTCAAGTTGTGTTCTGCTTATTGTAGGTGATTAAGCTGAATAAGGTAAAATATCTCTTCTTAGAAAGGGGTTGATTTCAAGAGATTAATCACTGAACAGCACAGACCGCATCATGGGAAAGGTGCTCTTCTCCAGATAGAGAGCACCATTTGCAACCAAAAGGGAAAACATGCCAGCTCTTGGATGTGTCAACACCTCTCGATTGGCAGGTCCACATTCTGGTGGGCTACAGCCCCAGGACCCTGGGACCCAAACTGGCAAAGGTGCCTGGAGTCCACATGGGGAGCGGCCTGAAAAGGGCAGCTCTGCCTTTGTTTGGGGGTCAGTTGTTGGCCGGTCTTTTGTGGCTGACTCTCCTGGGCACATTTTGCAATGAAGTATGACAGAGGGTAAGGATGCTAAAGGCATTCGCAGGTGTGCCTCGGTGGTGGTGGTGGTGGTGGGGGAACCAAGCGGCCAACAAAGGCCAAACATGCCCTGGACTGTAAGTAATGAGTTAGGAACTTTTCTATGGCTTATTTTGCTGAGTGCACCTAGATCTGTCCTGCAGTGTCCTGTTTTGTAGTCATAAAGTTGTTTAAGAGAGTCTGCACATTTCCTTACCCACCTGCCTCAGCCACTCAGTATGATAAAGGAACACCCCCCATCCCCCCGGGTGACTCTGGCCTCAGGTTATGCCACAAGAGGGGCTGATTTTACCTGTTGAGGTAGCAGGGAAAGAAGAGGGAAAGGCAGTGGCTAGTCTTCACCACACACCTGCTTTGCAGGGACAACATCCCAGGAACAGACCTGGCACGTCCAGATCTCAAGAGAAACAAGGCTGGGTAACACCGTTGCTTGAAAGATGATCCCTCTCCAAAGTGGACAATACTAAGCTAAACTTGGCTGAACTGATGTGAAAATAATCTTCTTTCTACCAAGTCACAGGTGGAAGACGTATAGGCACCATTTCAGGATCCACAAGGAATTGAAGTTTTGGGGACGAGAAACTGAAACTGTGAGGATAAACAAGGCCTCAGAGATCCTCCTGCCCTTGGAAAGAAGCACAGGCAACACACAGTCACAAGAGAGGTCTCTAAGCAGGTACCTGCCAATCTTTCTTGTTCTTCAGAGATCAGGGGAAGCAGCTCTTTGTCCTCTTCTAGCCAGGATATGAGGTCAGGTTTGGTAATTTGGGGTTCTGTTTATCAGGAAAAATATATAATCACTCTTCTGTGTCCTCATACATTCTGCAGTTCTAAGCCATCTTAACTGTATACCTCCAGAAACATGAAGCAGGCAAGTAATAGGAGTGGGGTAAAGTGTGGAGTAAATAAACCTATATCTGGCACTGGCAATTCTGTGCCTGCGCCCTGTGAAGAGAAGATGGAAATGTCAGCTGAGAATGAAGTCAGTGGCAATGAAGCCAGCAGAGTTCCCGCCACAGACACATCTCAGCTCAGGTGAGGCAAAGCCAAAATTGAAGGGAAGCCCCTGTTTAGGCCGCCTCACCTTCTCCAGACTATAAATTCCTTGGCACCTCTTCTGATGCCCTCTCATGTTGGTCCAAGCACAGGACTGCCAAGCATGGGTTCTCGCTCTCTGCTAGAAGAGCCCAGACCCCTCCCACATCAGAGGAAGGGTCATAGGAAGTGGCAGAGATCAGCCATTGGGCCAACACAGACTTCCTTACGGTCACCCCTCACAGAAAGGAGACAGCCCAGGACAAAAAGATCCTTACCCAGAGAGGCCATGTTCCCAAAATTCTCCAGCATGACTTCCTTGTACAGAGCTCTTTGGTCTGGGCGCAGCAGGGGCCACTCCCCCTGGGTGAAGTACACAGCCACCTCCTCAAAGGACATCCCACCCTGGAAAAAGAATTTCTTTACGTCACTGCAAATTCAACCCATGGGATGCAGTTTTTTATGTCACTGCAAATCCAACCCACCGGATGCATTTGTTTACATCACTGCAAATCCAACCCATGGGATAAGGAGCCCAAAACAGAGACAGTAAATTAATACTTGCAAGAACAGCGCAAAGAGGAGGGTAGAAGAACCCCAAGGGCACATTTGGTTCCCTCTCAGTCTTCCTTGGGTGTTTCTTGTGGTCAGAGATGCCCATATGGTCAAGTGAGGCCCAAAGTGTTTTCTGTGGGATATTCGTGGGCCAGTATTGTTTCATAGTCTCTGCTTGGGCTTCTCTGCAGATGCCATTCTGGACAGGGCAGTGACTATTTTCCCACCTCGCCCGTGGGCAGACTTGACATCTTGCAGCACCACAACCAAGGGAGGGAGCCCGATCCTATGGGACTTGCCACAGAGAAGGAAGCATTCCTGCCTGCCGCTGCGTGTCTCCCCAGTGACACCCCCTTACCGAAGCTGTCTGCATGGCACCATTTTTCCATTCACCAAACAGAGTAGATGGCAGAGAAGGCATCCAGGGTGTCTTTCTTCTGCAATCTGGGAGGGAGGGAGGGAAAGAAGGTAAGAAACCCTTTCTTCTACAGATACATTTTCTAGTCCATGGCCATCAGGAAATATATCTCCAGTTTGGATTCAAGGTACAATGTAAGATACTAGATTTGATTCATCTAGGTGGGTGAATCCCTGACCCTGCCTGAAGCCACACCGTTCCCTCCCCTCCTCTGAGGGAAACCCTCCGGCTTCCCCCACACAACTAGGAGAATGTGCTGGGAATCCTCCTGGATATAGGTGGTTAATTTGTGCTGGTCATTGACTGTAATAAAATTTCTATTATAGGTGGTTAAGAAGTTAAAGGGGCTTGGTAGGAAAACTACCCTTCACCCAGGTCCAAGAGGAAAAAGAGCCCCCAAACTAGGGGGAGATTGCGCAGAACAAGGGAAAAAGAGGCAAGGTGGGTGGGTGGTGCACCATGTAAGGTGTATTCTACAAGGTGAAAGGCTCTTGTGATTCCCCCAAATACAACCCAGGGGCAACGGGGCTTCTGCAGGACAGGTTTCCCCGCCGCATTCCTGCCCCAGACTCCCAGCAGTGCCCAGCACCCTCACAGCATGCTTCTGGGGCTTTTTTAGTTGGTTTATAAAGTCAGCAATTGAATATTTTTGCATCAGAATAACCTGATTTTGAAGACACGCGCAACGATGATACCAAGAGGACGTTTGGGAGGTCATTAATTCATACGGTCACCAGGCACTTAACACACAATCTGATAGACACTTGGTTATAGGGATACAACAATATTCAAGTGCTGGTTAGAACACCAAAACAGACCTCTTCCACGCCTTCCCAGGGCAGGGTGGGAAAACAGCTACCACCCTGGCTGGGCCAGTGGCATTAGAAATGGCAGCCATGTGGGTCGGTTGCAGAATTCAGCACCACAGCAAAGCATGTTTGGGACAGATTGGAGGGAAGCCGGCCAAAACCCTGGGAAGTGCCTGCATGCTCCACAATACTGGGGGAAGCAAGGGGGAAAAAAACTTCCCAAAACCTCCAGGACACATGGTCAAAAGTCTTATACCCCTTCTCCCCCCCAGCCCCCCCCCTTGTTTTTGTTTTCTCTGGTTTCCAAAACTGCCTCTAGGACTTCAGCCCATTGCAGCAGGAGTTGGGATCCTCCTGCTCTCCAGCCGGTGCTGCTGCTGCAGGGGCCTCGTGGCTCTGCACAGGGAGGACAAGGAGCCTCCCTGGGGCAGAAGGAGGCAGGGAGGGAGGGAGGCTTGCTGGGGTCTCAGGGGAAGAGGGTCCATCTCGCCCCCTACTCCTTCTCCCCTCCTTCCTCTCTGGTTTAGTTCTTGAATTGCAGCCCCCCACCCCCAAGCCATCACCCCCTCCTCCAGAGCCCCTTTGCGCTCACCAGATTCCCGCCCAGCCATTCAAGCAGCCGACCTCCAAACAGGAAAGGGGCTGGGGGGGTGGGGGGACGACCACAGGAAATTGCATTTCCCAGCTGCCCTTTCCCACGTGCTTTTCTAGGACTCCCAACCACTCTCTCTTTGTAACCCTTAGAGAGCATTGCCCCAGCTCAAAGGCGAGGCAGGCAGAGCAAGAGGAAAGGGCAGGCAAATGTTTATTCAGCAGTAGAAAAGGGCAAAAGTCCAGTAGCACTTTAAAGACTAACAAAAATATTTTCTGGCAGGTATCTGAAGAGGTGAGCTGTGGCTCACGAAAGCTCATCCCCTGCCAGAAAATATTTTTGTTAGCCTTTAAGGTGCTACTGGACTCTTGCTCTTTTCTACTGCTGCAGACAGACTAACACGGCGACCCACTGTGAAATGTTTCTTCGTAAGACTTTATATGCATGCATATGCACACATGTTCTGTTGGAAGCGATGCCATAAAAACAACTTATTTGCTTAAGTTAAAAAGTTGTTGTCCTGCTTATTAGGTGATTATCTGATTCAGATAACATACCACTTCTTAGGAAGGGGTCAATTCTAAGAGCAAAATCCCTGAAAGGCCCCTGACCTGCTTCAGTGTGTTCAAACGTTAGAAGAGGGGAAATCCTTCTCTAATATGATAAAACAATAATATGATGAAGTGAAATCCTTCTCTAATACGATAAAACAGGGAGAGTTATGATGTTGTGGCTCCTAGCCAAGGGCAAAGCCTTGGAGAATTTTCAGTTCATGTCTCTAAATGTTACAAGTCAGAAAAGCTGACCGCTACAGGTGCTCTTCTCTGGTGGACTACAGAAGGGGTTAAAGGCTTTGCTGGGGGTGGGTGGGGGGTGTCATATATTCTCCCATGTCTGGCCTAACCCTGCCTGGCAGAAGGCAAGTGGACACTCAGCTAGGGTTGCCCGCTTTGGTTTGGGAAAGTCCGGGAGATTCAGGGCGGTGCTTGGAGATGCTGTGTGCGTGTGCCATCAAGTCACACCGGACTTAGGACAACCCTGTAGAGAGCCAGCGTGGCGTAGTGGTTAACAGCAGTGGTTTGGAGCGGTGGAGTCTGATCGGGAGAACCGGGCTCGATTCTCCACTCCTCCACATGAGTGGCGGAGGCTAATCTGGTGAACTGGGTTGGTTTCCCCACTCCTACACACAAAGCCAGCTGGGTGACCCTGGGCTAGTCACAGCTCTCTCAGCCTCACCTACCTCACAGGGTGTCTGTTGTGGGGAGGGGAAGGGAAGGTGATTGTAAGCCGGTTTGATTCTGCCTTAAGCGGCAGAGAAAGTCAGTATATAAAAACCAACTCTTCTTTTCAAAGCAAGAGACATTTGGAAGTGGTTTGCTATCACCTGACTCCCTATGGGCTGAGTTCTGAGAGAACTGTGACCGGCCCAAGGCTGCATGTGAAGGAGTGGGGAATCAAACCTGGTTCTCCAGATTACAGTCCACCGCTCTTAACCACCACACCTCGCTGTATCTTACATTTTATGCAATCATACTAATTTGGGGGGGGGGAGGCAGGGGAATCTATTATTACACTGTATTATTTTTTAAGTAAATTTTTATTTTCAAAACAAAAAATAACACACACAACATACACACATGTTACACGTTATTTAGAGCTACCCTATATCAGTCTATATCTTCGACTATTCTAACAAATTATTTATAAATCTGAAATCTAAAATATAGAAAATCTTCAAAGGGTGGGGATCTAAGCATATTCTCATACCCTTGCTGAATACATTATATAATTCCGCTTTGGTATACACCTTTCAATCAACCTATCTAAGAAATGATTAGCAATGTGTAATTATACAATATATTTCACAGATCTAGTAATAAATGCTTTAACCTATTCAAATTGCATAGTTTTAATACCATGTAATACCCTTATAATTCTAAACAATTATAACTGAACTAAACAATTATAGCTAACCTACTAGTTTAAAACCATAAAAGGCCTATTCCCATAATATCATATACAATTTATGCCTACTCTTACACTTCACAGTACAATTTCCAATTCTTTAGAAATTCTTCCCTGGGTCATGGCATATTCTGCTAGTTTCTCTAGCAATTATCTAGTGATGGTGTTCTTTCTTGTTTCCAATTGAAGGCAATGGTCACTCTTGCTGCTGTTATCATATATTTAAATAATCCTGCCTTTCTTTAGTCAATGGCTGATGGCAAGATTCCCAACAACTTTATTTTGGGATCTAAAGGGAAATTGATTTTCATTATTTTTTGCATTTCTTGATATATCCCAATCCAAAATGTCTTTATTTTCTTGCAGGACCACCAATAGTGAAAAAATGTGCCATAGCATCTTTGCATTTCCAGCAACGACCATCAGTATTCTTACTTATTTTACTAATGTCTTTAGGTGTGAAACACCATCAGTAAAACAACTTGTACCAATTTCTCTCACGCTCTTGCTACTTGTGAACTTTATTGCTTTCGACCAAAGGTATTCCCAGTCCTGCAAGTCTATTTCATGTCCCAGATTTTGCATCCATTAATCATGCAAGATTTAATCTGTTCCATTTCCACATCAAATTTCAATAAAGGTTTATATATTCTTCCCAAGAGATGGTCTTTGTCTTTCTTTATTAGTTTTTCAAAGGCCCCTGAAGGTACCTTCTTCCATACAGTCTTTCATTTTCCTTGATACTAGATGCAATAAGACCGCCATCCTAACTTATTTTTCTCAGTCTTAATTTCATCCCACGTCTTTATTTGGCCATTTGAGGTGACCATATCTTGTTCCGTAATATAGTCCACTGACTTTTTTCTAAGGTGGTATAATATGCCTCTGTTGGGGGACATTAATAAAGGTGGTGATGGGCTTAATCTTTTGATTTTTATCCAAAATTTAAGCAGGTTATCCTTTATTACATGCTGGGTTCCCGTGTTCTGATATTGTGTTGCTTTCCAAAGGTAGTAGTACAATCCTACCATCATGTCATCTTTTTCCAATTTTGCTAAATTCAAATCAGGATTTTTGATCCAGCCCATGATCCATACCAAACCCAACTGCTTGGTAACAGAGTTTCAGATTTGGTAAAGCCAAACCACCTCTGTTTTTTCATCTTGAAGAATTTTTAATCTAATCCTGGGTAATTTCCTAATTCAAATAAATTTATTTGGCTTTGCCATCTTTCCAGAGTCTTTTCCTCCAACTCAAATGGTAGCATTTGAAACAGTTCAGTCTTGACAGTACATTCATCTTAATGATGGAAATTCTTCCCAGAAACAAACACTGTACTATTATTGGTTCTTGTAGGTTATCTGGGCTGTGTAACCGTGGTCTTGGAATTTTCTTTCCTGACGTTTCGCCAGCAACTGTGGCAGGCATCTTCAGAGTAGTAACAGAGTGTTACTACTCTGAAGATGCCTGCCACACTTGCTGGTGAAATGTCAGGAAAGAAAATTCCAAGACCACGGTTACACAGCCCAGATAACCTACAAGAACCAATGAACTCTGACTGTGAAAGCCTTCGACTATACTGTACTATTAAATAGCTTTGTAATGTTATCAGCCAATTTATTATCTTTCTACACTCAATCTCCCCTTTGTGAATTCTTTGATGGTTAATAAAATATCTATGCTGATTGAAACTGTTTCCACATTCCAGGCATTTATATGGCTTCTCTCCTATGTGAATTCTTTCATGGGAAGTTAGGCTATAATTCCGACTGAAGCTTTCCCCACACTCCATGCACTGATATGGTTTCTCTCCTGGGTCAATTCTTTAATGGGAAGTTAGTTTTCCACTCTGACGGAGGTTCTTCCCACACTCCAGGCAAGTATATGGTTTCTCCCCTGGGTGAACTCTTTGATGGTAAGGCCTCCTCTGTCTCTAAAACTTTTTCCACATTCCAAGTATTTATATGGTTTGTCCTCCTTGTGAATTCTTTGACGGGAAGTAAGGCCTCCACTCTTGCTGAAGCTTTTCCCACACTCCAGGCATTTATATGATTTTTCTCCTGTGTGAATTCTTCTATGGGAAGTGAGTTTTCCACTCTGACGGAAGCTTTTCCCACACTGCATGCATTTATATGGTTTCTCCACTGTGTGAATTCTTTCATCGGAAGTAAGGCCTCCACTGTGACTGAAGCTTTCCCCACACTCTAGGCATTTATATGGTTTCTCGCCAGTGTCAATTCTTTCATGGGAAGTAAGACTATAACTCCGACTGAAGCTTTCCCCACACACTAGGAATTTATAAGATTTCTCACCTGTGTGAATTCTTTGATGGTCAGTAAGGCCTCCTCTGTGTCTGAAACTTTTTGCACACTCCAAGCATTTATATGGTTTCTTACCTGTGTGGATTCTTTGATGGACTGTAAGTCCTTCACTCTCACAGGAACTTTTCCCACTCTCCAGGCACTTATAGGGTTTCTCCCCTGTGTGAATTCTTTGATGGAAAGTTAGTGAGGCAAGATGTAGCAAAGGCAGTCAGGAGATATAATGCAAAGTCTGACCGAATAATATCAATCAGACTTCAGGGAAAGCCTATCAACATAAGCATCATTCAAGTTTATGCCCCAACTACAGATGTTGATGAAGAAGAAATTGGAAGTGTTTATGCCAGTGTTCAGGAAGAAATTGATCACACACCTAAACAAGATATGCTGATAATCATAGGGGATTGGAACGCAAAATAGGAAATAAAGCAGAATCAAATGTTGTTGGCAGATTTGGGCTAGGAGCACGGAATGAAGCAGGTGAACGCCTTGTAGAAGTCTGTGAAGACAACAATCTGTTCATTGCAAACACATGTTTCAGGCAACTAAATAGACGATTGTATACATGGACATCACCAGGCGGCCAGTATAGAAATCAAATAGATTACATAATGTAATCTAATTGAATGTAAACCTGAATGTAAACCTGAAGAACTATGGGGGGAAAACTAGAGATATTATCAAGGAAGAATGGGCAAAGACTATTCCTGTAGCCAAAAGAAATGAAAAACTTCAATGGATGTCTGAGGAAACTCTTAAAATTGCCAAAGATAGACGAGAAGCAAAAGTAGAAGGTGACAGAAACAGAATCAAAAGTCTAAGTGCAACGTTCCAGCAACTCTCACGTAGAGACAAAGAGACCTATTATAATAACCAGTGTAAAGAAATAGAAGAGAACAACAAAAAAGGAAGAACAAGAGATCTGTTCCACAAGATCCAAGAAACCAAAGGGAAATTTAAAGCACGGTTAGGTCTGCTGAATGATCAGCATGGAAATACATTAACTGAACAGGACAAAATAAAGAAAAGGTGGGAACAATACACTGAAGAACTATACAGAAGAGATGAAAGGATAACAGATTCTTTCCAAGAAGAATCTTTTGAAGAAGAACCTACAGTTTTAGAAAGTGAAGTGAAAGCTGCATTGAGAGCAATCAGGAGAACCAAATCACCAGGAGCAGATGGGATATCAATAGAGCTATTCCAAGCCACAGAAACGGAGTCCATCAAAATCTTGACAAGAATATGCCAATAGATATGGAAGACAAAACAATAGCCCACAGACTGGAAACGATCCGTTTACATTCCAATTCCCAAGAAAGGAGACATCAAAGATTGCAGCAACTATCGGACCATCACATTAATTTCTCACACAAGTAAAGTGATGCTCAAAATCTTACAGCAAAGGCTGTTACCATATATGGAATGAGAAATGCCTGATGTTCAAGCTGGGTTCAGAAAAGGAAGAGGCACTAGAGATCATATTGCAAATATACGGTGGTTACTGGAGCGTACGAGAGAATTTCAGAAGAAAATCAGCTTGTGTTTCATAGATTACGGCAAAGCCTTTGACTGTGTGGATCACGCAAAGCTATGGCTGGCTTTAAAGGAAATGGGTGTGCCTCTACATCTGATCGTTTTGATGCGCAACGTGTACTCTGGACAAGAGGCCACAGTTAGAACAGAATATGGAGAAACGGAATGGTTTCCAATTGGCAAAGGTGTTAGACAAAGATGTATTTTATCTCCCTGTCTCTTCAATCTATATGCAGAATATATAATTAGGAAAGCTGGATTAGATTGGCGGAGTGAAAATTGGAGGGAGGAACATTAATAATTTGAGATACGCCGATGACACTACATTATTGGCAGAAAATAGTAAAGATTTGAAACGACTACTGATGAAAGTTAAAAGAGAAAGTGCCAAAGCAGGACTACAGCTGAACATCAAGAAAACAAAAGTAATGACTACAGCAGAATTACACAACTATAAGGTTGACAGTGAGGAAATTGAAATTGTTCAAGACTTTCTATTCCTTGGCTCCATCATCAACCAAAAGGGAGACTGCAGCCAAGAAATCAGAAGGAGATTGGGAAGAGCAGCCATGAAGGAGCTAGAAAAGATTTTGAAGTGTAAGGATGTGTCACTGGCCACCAAGACTAGATTAATTCATGCCATCGTATTTCCTATTACCATGTATGGGTGTGAAAGCTGGACAGTGAAGAAAGCTGATAGGAAGAAAATAGATTCCTTTGAAATGTGGTGTTGGAGGAGAGTGTTACGAATACTGTGGACTGCCAAAAAAACAAATAAGTGGGTTCTAGATCAAATCAAGCCTGAACTGACCCTAGAAGCTAAAATGACTAAACTGAGGCTATCGTATTTTGGCCACATCATGAGACGACAAGAGTCACTGGAAAAGACTGTCATGCTAGGAAAAGTTGAGGGTAGCAGGAAAAGAGGAAGACCCAACAAGAGATGGACTGACTCGATAAAGGCAGTTACAGCCCTCAATTTGCAAGATCTGAGAAAGGCTGTCAAAGATAGGACATTTTGGAGGGCTTTCATTCATAGGGTCACCATGAGTCAGAAGCGACTTGATGGCACTTAACACACACAAGTTAGTTTTCCACTGACGGAAGTTCTTCCCACACTCCAGGAATTTATAGGGTTTCTCCCCTGTGCGAATTCTTTGATGGGAAGTAAGGCCTTCTCTGTGTCTGAAACTTTTTGCACACTCCAAGCATTTATATGGGTTGTCCTCCTTGTGAATTCTTTGAGTGGAAGTAAGGCCTCCACTAGCACTGAAGCTTTTCTCACACTCCAGGCATTTATATGGTTTATCTCCTGAGTGAATTCTTACATGTTAAGTTAGTTGTTCATTCTGACTGAAGCTCTTCCCACACTCCAGACATTTATATGGTTTCTCCCGTATGAATGCTTTGATGGACAGTAAGGCTTCCTCTGTGTCTGAAAACTTTTCCACATTCCAGGCATTTATATGGTTTGTCCTCCTTGTGAATTCTTTGATGGACAGTAAGGCCTCCACTCTGACTGAAGCTCTTCCCACACTCCAGGCATTTATATGGTTTCTTGCCTGTGTGAATTCTTTGATGGACAGTAAGGTCTCCACTCCCACTGAAGCTCTTCCCACACTCCAGGCATTTATATGGTTTCTCCCCTGTGTGAATTCTTTGATGGACAGTAAGGCCTCCACTCCGACTGAATCTTTTTCCACACTCCAGGCATTTATATGATTTGCCCTCCTTGTGAATTGTTTGATGGACAGTAAGGCATCCACTCTGACTGAAGCTCTTCCCACACTCCAGGCATTTATATGGTTTCTCCCCTGTGTGAATTCTTTGATGGACAGTAAGGCCTCCACTGCCACTGAAGCTCTTCCCACACTCCAGGCATTTATAGGGTTTCTCCCCTGTGTGAATTCTTTGATGGGAAGTAAGGCCTCCTCTCTGTCTGAAACTTTTTGCACACTCCAAGCATTGATATGATTTGTCCTCCTTGTGAATTCTTTGATGGGAAGTAAGTTTTCCACTATCACGGAAGCATTTCCCACACTCCAGGCATTTATATGGTTTCTCCCCTGTGTGAATTCTTTGATGGACAGTAAGGCCTCCACTCCCACTGAAGCTCTTCCCACACTCCAGGCATTTATATGGTTTCTCCCCTGTGTGAATTCTTGCATGGGAAGTAAGGCTTTCTCTGTGTCTGAAACTTTTTCCGCACTCCAAGCATTTATATGGTTTGTCCTCCTGGTGAATTCTTTGATGAGAAGTAAGGTTTTTACTCCCACTGAAGCTTTTCCCACACTCCAGGCATTTATATGGTTTCTCTCCTGTGTGAATTCTTTGATGGGATGTAAGGTGTGAATGCGAATTGAAAAATTTTCCACACTCCAGGCATTTATATGGTTTCTCCCCTGTGTGAATTCTTTGATGGACGGTAAGGTTTCCACTCTCACTGAAGCTTTTCCCACACACTAGACATTTATATGGTTTCTCCCCTGTGTGAATTCTTTGATGGACAGTAAGGCTTTCTCTGTGTCTGAAACTTCTTCCGCACTCCAAGCATTTTGATGGTTTGTCCTCCTTGTGAATTCTTCGATGGGAAGTTAGGTCTCCACTCGCACTGAAGCTTTTCCCACACTCCAGGCATTTATATGGTTTCTCCCCTGTGTGAATTCTTTGATGGACAGTAAGGTTTCCTCTGTGACTGAAACTTTTTCCGCACTCCAAGCATTTATATGGTTTCTCTCCTGTGTGAATTCTTTGATGGGGTGTAAGCTGTGAATGCCTACGGAAAGATTTTCCACACTCCAGGCATTTATACGGTTTCTCTCCTTTGTGAATCTTTTCATGTGAAGTTAGGCTTTCACTTAGCCTGAACCTTTTTCCACATTCCAGGCTTTTATCATTTTTCTTTCTGTTATAGGTGCTCCAGTGAATATTAATATCTGATTTTTCCAGAAGATTTTCTTTACTTGCAGTGGACTCATTCCTATTGTCTCCTTGGTATATTTTTTGCAGGAGAGAGTCACCACCCTGTAAAACACTGGAATTATTTCTCCCTTTAGTTTGGAATTTTCCCTTCTCTCTCCTCACTGCATCACAATATTCATCTTTCTCTTTCACATCTGAATATACATCATTCTTCTCCATGACTGGAAGCTCAGATGTTTCTTTTGTTGACTCCCAAACACCACCTGCTGAAAAAAAACAGAACCCTGCTGTGAGGACAAGACTTCCTAAGAATGTATCAGAATGTTCTGGTAATTGTTGTGTTTGCACTCTTTGAAAGTTCAGGGTATAAGCTCAAGCATTCAGCAGACAGTTTTCTACCCCACTTCCTCAATCTAGATAGCTAATTCTGAAGTATGCCTCCTGCCTGTGGATAAATCTGCAGATAGGGGGCACACTGACGCTCAACAGATGTTTCTGCAGATTTGGAGTGACCCTAGGTGCACAGAAAATTTGAAAACTTTTTAAATGCGTCTGCACATTTGCAGACAATGCACTTTGTGACCAGGCCAGGGAAGTGCAGTTGTCATACTGCTGCAACATCGAACGACAGAGGCAGCTGCTCTGGGCCTGGGTGCCCAGATAGGGGATGTAGGAGTCTGCTCTGTGCTTGGGCTCACCACCTGCATCCCCTGCCAGCCTGGTTGGGCCCACAGCAGTTGCCTCTATCCCTCGCTGGTGCGGTGGCGGCACATGCTGGGTCCAGTCAGGCCACTGAGGCATGGAGGCAGCTGCTCTGGGCCCAGGCACGCCAGCAGGGGATAGAATAGGCCACTCAGTGCCTGGATGCACTGCCTCTGTCCCTCGCTGACCCAGCTGGGCCCACAGCAGCTGGCTCTGTCCCTTGCACGCACGGTGGCCACTACCCCTTGGTTCACCAAGCTGTTTAGAGGCTCAGCTTGGGGGTGCTGTGCTCCCATGGCCACCACAATGCTCAGCCTAATGCGCCCACCACCAGTTCCCAGCTGCCATGGCTGCACAGCTGCCCCTCCAGAGGAAGGTTTGTCATCTTGGCGAGGGTGCTGCTGTCACAACCACTGCTGGAGACATGATTTCGGTCACCAAATGTTTAGAGTCGCACATCCCTGCACAGCACCCCCAGCTGCAGATTGGCTCAGCCTCCTCCCCTCCCCCCAAACAGCACTGCTGTTCCAGCCCTCCCGTCCACCCCCAACCTTGCCCTGCAAACCCAGCACAGCCTCGGAGACCAAACCTGCAGCTAGGAACCGGTGACTGGACTCCCCTATGCCTTGCCTTCCTTCCATGCATGGAGCTCATGTTCATGTGCTTTTGCAAATGTTGCAAAGATTTTATAATTGCAGCAGTCGTTGGCGGGTAAGTAGGGAGGGCTTCAAGGGTAGAGGGACCTTGGGGAGAGCTTCATGGGTGGAAGGTCTGGGGGGAGAACTTCAAGGGTGGGGCAGAAGAGATAGGGAAGGGATGCACCATCTCTGCAAGTTTCCCGCAGGTTCCCATTTGTTCTTTCCAAATTCCAAGAGGATTTGGCAGAGTAGCCACTGAGTAATGATCACAGCAAGAGCACAAAAGAGAGGGAATGTGCTCCAACGGTTTGAAGTTTCTCTTTTTCTGCCTGGGTGAATATACAGGGTGGAGGAGTTTTGGCGAGGTTGTGGAGAAACTAGGTAACCCTTTAAGAGAGGGACAGCCAGTCATGCTTTAACATATATGGCAGAGCGTCTGAAGAGAGGTGGCCAGACAGATAGAAAAAGTGGTAATCTGATGGGAACAATAAGTTGGAAACAATTAAGTTATTTCAATTAAACATCACAGAGGTATGTTTTAGATGTTGGGAAAGAGATGCCACTGCATTTTATATTGCCCCACTGTATGCACCAGACCCTTCAGAATCACTTACAACATTGCTCTGTGCTGGGAAGGGTGGTAGAATACATTAAATTGAGAGCTGTCTAGAGTTGCTTTGAGTCGCATGTCTCCAGTAAGGCTCCTTGTTGTGGATGGCAGACAGAGGGGCGACAGATGCTGTGACAGTGATAGTGATGGTCAAACCCACTGGTGTTTCCGTGACAGGGGGAATGTGGGAAAGGTGCTCTTCTCTGGAAAGAGAGCACCATTTACAACCAAAAGGGAAAACATGCCAGCTCTTGGATGTGACAACACCTCTTGATGGGTGGGTCCATGTTCTGGTGGGCTACAGCCCCAGGACTTGGAACCCAAATTGGCAAAGGCCCCTGGAGTCCATGTGGAGAAGGGCCTGAATAGGGCAACTTTGCCTCTGTTTGGGAGTCAGTTGTAGATCGGTCTTTTGGGGCTGACTTTCCTGTGCGCAGTTTGCAGTGAAGGATAACAGAGGGTAAGGCTGCTAAGGGCATTTACACGTATTCCTCGGGTAGGTGGGGAGGAACCAAGCAACCAACAAAGGCCAAATATGCCCTGGACTGTAAGTATTGAGTTCATAGAATCGTAGAGTTGGAAGGGACCACCTGGGTCATCTAGTCCAATCCCCTGCACAATGTAGGAAATTCACAACTACCTCCCCCACACACACACAGGCCCAGTGACCCCTACCCCTTGCCCAGAAGATGGCCAAAATGCCCTCCCTCTCATGATCTGCCCAAGGTCATAGAATCAGCATTGCTGACAGATAGCCATCTAGCCTCTGCTTAAAATCCTCCAGGGAAGGAGAGCTCACCATCTCCAGAGGAAGTCTGTTCCTCTGGGGAGCTGCTCTAACTGTTAGAAAGTTCTTCCTAATGTTTAGACAGAAGCTCTTTTGATTTAATTTCAACCCGTTGGTTCTGGTCCGTCCTTCTGGGGCAACAGAAAACAACTTGACACCATCCTCTATATGACAGCCCTTCAAGTATTTGAAGATCGTTACCATATCACCTCTCGGTCTTCTCCTCTCCAGGCTAAACATACCCAGCTCCTTCAACCTTTCCTCATAGGACTTGGTCTCCAGACCCCTCATTATCTTTGTTGCCCTCCTCTAGACACGTTCCAGCTTCTCTACATCCTTCTTAAGTTGTGGTGCCCAAAGCTGAACACAATACTCTAGGTCTAACCAGAGCAGAGCAAAGTGATACCATCACTTTGCGTGATCTGGACACTATACTTCTGTTGATACAGCCCAAGATCGCATTTGCCTTTTTAGCTACCGCATTATACTGTCTTTGGTCTACTAAGACCCCTAGATCCTTTTCGCACACACTACTGCTACAAGTCTCCCCCATCCTATAATTATGCATTTGATTTTTCCTACCTAAATGCAGAACTTTACATTGATCTCTGTTGCATTTTATTAATTTTAGTCCAATTCTCCCACCTGTCAAGATCATCCTGTATCCTGGCTCTGCCTTCGAACGTATTTTCTACCTCTCCCAATTTAGTATAATCTGCAAATTAAATAAGCATCCCCTCTATTCCTTTATCCAAATCATTTATGAAGAGGTTGAACACAGGGCCCAGGACAGATCCCTGAGGCACTCCACTAGTCTCTCCTCTCCAAGTGGATGAGGAACCATTAACAAGCACTCTTTGGGTGCAATCTGACAACCAGTAATAGGATCGATGGTAGACAGAATACCTCTTAAGACGGTAAGTCCGGTCAGCACACTTTAGACTCTACCCCTCTCAGTAGGGAATCCCCAATTACCAGAACATGCCCCTTCCTAAATTGGGGAGCAGAAGCTTGAGTGCCTTCATTCACAGGAGCCTGAAAAATTGCTTTCAAGCTTTGGGGAGGCTGGAGGGGGTAGCCCTTGTTCCAGTGGTCCAGAATCAATATCTATGGGGAGATCCTAGAACCCATTTCTGATCAAAAGAGGATCAGAATCACTCCTGATTTTCCTGCTTCTGTGGGTCACATTCTTCCATGCACCCTCCTCCTGTGTTGGTTGCACCTCCATTTGTTACCTTTCTCTCCTCCTCTTGTTGCTCCCTAAAGAGTGCTTCATGCACTCTGTCCATGAATTCTTCCCCTTCCTCCATAAAATGGAGTGTGGACAAGTGTGCCTCGAGTCCCTGTATCTTCTCCTCCAGCAGGGCTACCAACTCACACTTGCTGCGAGTGTAATTACTGTTACCCTCAGGCAAGAATACAAACATGCCAGAAACATTGGTTCTTGTAGGTTATCCGGGCTGTGTAACCGTGGTCTTGGAATTTTCTTTCCTGACGTTTCGCCAGCAGCTGTGGCAGGCATCTTCAGAGTAGTAACACTGAAGGACAGTGTCTCTCAGTATCTTCAGTGTTACTACTCTGAAGATGCCTGCCACAGTTGCTGGCGAAACGTCAAGAAAGAAAATTCCAAGACCACGGTTACACAGCCCGGATAACCTACAAGAACCAATGAACTCTGACCGTGAAAGCCTTCGACAATATGCCAGAAACAGTTTAGGTCACTGTCTCAGCTCCCACACCAGCCACGCAGCTGTGATCCATTGCTGAAGTGGTTCAGATTATTTCCTGCACTTCCCTGATAGCTTCCCTGGCAAACTGCCTCTAAAGACTCCCTGCTTGAAGAAGCAGAAAGGCTCAACACATCTAAAAGGTATCAACCTGTCAGCTGCTTCCAGGCCCCCCAGGAACTTAGGAACATAGGAACTTCTCTTTTGCTTATTTTGCTGAGGGCCCCTAGACCTGTCAAACAGCGCCCTGAGTTTGTGCCTTGTTTTCATAAAATTGTTTAAGAGCCGGGCTGTGTGACGGTGGTCGTGGTATTTTCTTTCCTGAAGATGCCTGCCACAGCTGCTGGTGAAATGTGAGGAAAGAAAATACCAAGACTACCGTCACACAGCCCGGATAACCTACAAGAACCAATGAAGTCTGACCGTGAAAGCCTTCGACAATATTTTAAGAGAGTCTGCACATTTCCTTTCTCACCTGCCTTGGCTATTCGGCATGATAAAGGAACCACCACCTACCCACCCACCCCATGACGCTGGCCTGAGGTTTTGCCACCAGAGTGAGAAGGGCTGATTTTACCTGTTCTGGTAGCGGGAAAAGGAAAAAGCAGAGCAAGACAGCAGCTGGTCTTCACCACACCCCTGCTTTGCAGGCACAACGTCTCAGGATCAGGCCTGGCATGTCCAGATCTCAAGAGAAACAGGGCTGGGTAACACTCTCCCCTCAGAGTGGCCAATACTAGACTAAACTTGGCTGAAGCGATGTGACTTGGTAGAAGGAACAGGACTATTTTCATTAGTGGAAGATGTATAGGCACCATTTCAGGATCCACAAGGAACTGAGGTTTTTTGGAAACTGAAACTGTGAGGATAAACAAGGCCACAGAGATCTCAGAAGTGCAAGAAACACAAAGTCACAAGAGAGGTCTCTAAGCAGCTACCTGCCAATCTCTCATCCTCTTCAGAGATCAGGGGAAACAGCTCTGCGTCCTCTTCCAGCCAGGATATGAGGTCAGGTTTGGTAATCTGGGGCTCTGTTTATCAGGAAAAAAATATAATCACCTTTCTGTTCCCTCATAAATTCTGCAATTCCAAGCCATCTTAACTGTATCCCCCAGAAACACACAGCAGGCAAGTAATAGGGGTGGGGTAAAGTATGGAGTAAATAATCCTGTATCTGGCACTGGCAATTCTGTGCCTGTTCCCTGTGAAGACAAGATGGAAATGTCAGCTGAGAATGAAGTTACTGGCAAGGAATCCAGCACAGTTTCCGCCACAACCACCTCTCAGCCCAGGTGAGGCAAGGCCCAAGCTGGAAGGAAGCCCCTGCTTAGGCCGCCCCACCTTCTCCAGACTAGGTATTCCTTGGCACCTCTTCTGATGCCCTCTCATGTTGGTCAAAGCGCAGGACTGCCAAGCATGGGCTCTCGCTCTCTGCTAGAAGAGCCCAGACCCCTCCCACATCAGAGGAAGGGTCATAAGAAGTGGCAGAGATCAGCCATTGGCCCAACACAGACTTCCTTACCGTCACCCTTCACAGCAAGGAGACAGCTCAGGACAAAAAGATCCTTACCCAGAGAGGTCAAGTTCCGAAAATTCTCCAGAATGACTTCCTTGTACAGAACTCTTTGGTCTGGGCGCAGCAGGGGCCACTCCCCCTGGGTGAAATACACAGCCACCTCCTCAAAGGACATCCCACCCTGGAAAAATAAGTTGTTTATGTCCCTACATATCCAACCCATGGGATGCATTTGTTTACGTCACTGTAAATTCAACCCATGGGATGAGGAGCCCAAAACAGAGACAGTAAATTAATACTTGCAAGAATAGCGCAAAGAGGAGGGGAGAAGAACCCCAACGGCACATTTGGTTCCCTCCTCAGTCTTCCTTGGGTGTCTCTTGTGGCCAGAGATGCCCATATGGTCAAGTGAGGCCCAAAGTGTTTTCTGTGGGATATTTGTGGGCCAGTATTGTTTCATAGTCTCTGCTTGGGCTTCTCTGCAGATGCCAATCTGGACAGGGCAGTGACTATTTTCCCACCTTGCCAGTGGGCAGACTTGACATCTTGCAGCACCACAACCAAGGGAGGGAGCCCGATCCTATGGGACTTGTCACAGAGAAGGAAGCATTCCTGCCTTCCACTGTGTGTTTCCCCAGTGACACCCCCTTACCGAAGCTGTCTGCGTGGTACCATTTTTCCATTCAGCAAACAGAGTAGATGGCGGAGAAGGCATCCCAGGTGTCTTTCTTCTGCAGTCTGAGAGGGAGGGAGAGAAAGAAAGAAGGTGGGAAACCCTTTCTTCTACAGATATATTTCCTGAGAGCCATGGACTACTAGAAAATGTATCTCCAATTTAGATTCAAGGTACAATGTAAGATACTAGATTTGATTCATCTAGGTGGGTGAATCCCTGACCCTGCCTGAAGCCACACCGTTCCCTCCTCTCCTCTGAGGGAAACCCTCTGGCTTGCCCCACACAACTAGGAGAATGTGTAGAAATCCTCCTGGATATAGGTGGTTAATAAGTTACAGGGGCTTGGTAGGAAAACTACCCTTCACCCAAGTCCAAGAGGAAAAACAGCCCCCAAATTAGGGGGAGATTGCGCAGAACAAGGGAAAAAGAGACAAGGTGGGTGGGTGGTGAACCATGTAAGGTGTTTTCTACACAGCGAAAGGCTCTTGTGATTCCCCCAGATACAACCCAGGGGCAACGGGGCTTCTGCAGGACAGGTTTCCCCGACACATTCCTGCCCCAGACTCCCAGCAGTGCCCAGCCCCCTCACAACACGCTTCTGGGGCTTTTTTAGTTGGTTTATAAAATCAGCAATTGAATATTTTTGCATCAGAATAACCTGATTTTGAAGACACGTGCAAGGATGATACCAAGAGGACGTTTGGGAGGTCATTAATTCATACGGTCACCAGACACTTAACACACAATCTGATAGACATGTGGTTATAGGGATACAACAATATTCAAGTGCTGGTTAGAACACCAAAACAGACCTCTTCCACGCCTTCCCAGGGCAGGGTGGGAAAACGGCTACCATCCTGGCTGGGCCAGTGGCATTAGAAATGGCAGCCAGGTGGGTCGGTTGCAGAATTCAGCACCACAGCAAAGCATGTTTGGGACAGATTGGAGGGAAGCCGGCCAAAACTCTGGGGAGTGCCTGCATGCTCCACAATACTGGGGGAAGCAAGGGGGGGAAAACACTTCCCAAAACCTCCAGTCCAGGACACATGGTCAAAAGTCTATCACCCCTTCTCCCCCCCAGCCCCCCCCCACTCCTCCCCCTTGTTTTTGTTTTCTCTGGTTTCCAAAACTGCCTCTAGGACTTCAGCCCATTGCAGCAGGAGTTGGGATCCTCCTGCTCTCCAACCGGTGCTGCTGCAGGGGTCTTGTGGCTCTGCACAGGGAGGACAAGGAGCCGCTCCCTGGGGCAGGAGGAGGGAGGGAGGCTTGCTGGGGTCTCGGGGGGGGAAGAGGGTCCATCTCGCCCCCTACTCCTTCTCCCCTCCTTCCTCTCTGATTTAGTTCTTGAACTGCAGCCCACCCCACCCCCCAAGCCCTCCTCCCCTCCTCCAAAGCCCCTTTTGAGCTCACCAGATTCCCGCCCAGCCATTCAAGCAGCCGACCTCCAAACAGGAAAGAGGCTGGGGGGTGGTGTGGGGAAATTGCTTTCCCCAGCTGCCCTTTCCCACGTGCCTTTCTCGGACTCCAAACCACTCGCTCTTTGTAACCCTTAGAGAGCATTGCCCCAGCTCAAAGGGGAGGCAGGCAGAGCAAGAGGAAAGGGCAGGCAAATGTTTCTTCGTAAGACTTTATATGCATGCATATGCACACATGTCCCATTTGAAGCTATGCCATAAAAACAACTTACTTGCTTAAGTTAAAAAGTTGTTGTCCTGCTTATTAGGTGAGTATCTGATTCAGATAATAGACCACCTCTTAGGAAGGGCTCAGTTCTAGGAGCAAAATCCCTGAAAGGCCCTGACCCGCTTCAGTGTGTTCAAACGTTAGAAGAGGTGAAATCCTTCTCTAATATGATAGAACAATAATATGATGTTGTGGCTCCTAGCCAAGGGCAAAGCCTTGGAGAATTTTCAGTTCATCTCTCCAAATGTTACAAGTCAGAAAAGCTGACCGCTACAGGTGCTCTTCTCTGGTGGACTACAGAAGGGGTTAAAGACTTTGCTGGGGGTGGGTGGGTGGGTGGGGGGTGTCATATATCCTCCCACGTCTGGCCTCACCCTGCCTGGCAGAAGGCAAGCGGACGCTCAGCTAGGGTTGCCCGCTATGGTTTGGGAAAGTCCTGGAGATTCAGGGCGGTGCTTGGAGATGCTGTGTGCGCGTGCCACCAAGTCACACCGGACTTAGGACAACCCTGGAGGGAGCCGGCGTGGCGTAGTGGTTAAGAGCAGTGGTTTGGTCTAACGGAATTCCTACATGGGAAAGATATGGAAGAGTTTAAACAAACATCGTTAAAGGCCGCCTCATATTGGGATAAGACGGCAAAAATGGATTTTATGATAATAATTAACGAGTTATAGAAATTAGAGAAATTTTTACATCTGTGTATCTTTAAATGGTAAAAACTGGTTAGACACTTCTTTGGAAGTCGGGTGTAGGGTCACTGTCTTAGGTGGGTGGAAGGGAAATGGGTATCTAATTAGAATTTTACAATTTAGAATATAATAATTATGGTATATTGATACCCTTCTGTTTTTGTATTTTTTGTATTTTGTATTAATTTACATATTACTTTGTATTGTTTTATATATTTTTTGTTTTATGTTATAAAATTTAATTAAAAATTATTTTAAAAAAAAGAGCAGTGGTTTGGAGCGGTGGAGTCTGATCGGGAGAACCGGGCTCGATTCTCCACTCTTCCACATGAGCAGCGGAGGCTAATCTGGTGAACTGGGTTGGTTTCCCCACTCCTACACACAAAGCCAGCTGGGTGACCTTGGGCAAGTCACGCTCTCTCAGCCTCACCTACCTGACAAGGTGTCTGTTGTGGGAAGGGAAGGTGACTGTAAGCCGGTTTGATTCTGCCTTAAGCGGCAGAAAAAGTCAGCATATAAAAACCAACTCTTCTTCTTTTCAAAGCAAGAGACATTTGGAAGTGGTTTGCTATCACCTGTCTCCCTATGGGCTGAGAGAACTGTGACTGGCCCTAGGCTGCATGTGAAGGAGTGGGGAATCAAACCTGGTTCTCCAGATTACAGTCCACCGCTCTTAACCACCACACCACGCTGTATCTTACATTTTATGTAATCATACTAATTTGGGGGACAGGGGAATCTAGTATTACACTGTATTATTTTTTAAGTAAATTTTTATTTTCAAAACAACAAAAAACAGCACACACAACATACACACGTTACACGTTATTTAGAGCTACCCTATATCAGTCTATATCTTCGACTGTTCTAACAAATTATTTATAAATCTGAAATCTAAAATAGAGACAAATCTTGAAAGGGTGAGGATCTAAGCATATTCTCATACTTGCTGAATACATTATATAATTCCGCTTCTGTTTACGCCTTTCAATCAAGCTATCTAAGAAATGATTAGCAATGTATAATTATACTATATATTTTATAGATCTAGTAATAAATGCTTTCACCTATTCAAATTGCATAGTTATAATACCATGTAATACCCTTATAATTCTAAACAATTATAACTGAACTAAACAATTATAGCTAACCTACTAGTTTAAAACCATAAAAGCCCTATTCCCATAATATCATCTACAATTTATGCCTACTGTTACACTTCACATTATTTTATACAGCTTATGTTATTCGGTCATGTAATCACAGTACAATTTCCAATTCTTTAGAAATTCTTCTCTGGGACTTTTTCCCACAATATTTGTCAGCCTGGCCATCATGGCATATTCTGCTAGTTTCTCAAGCCAATTATCTAGTGATGGTGTTCTTTCTTGTTTCCAATTGAAGGCAATGGTCACTCTTGCTGCAGTTATCATATATCGGAATAATCCTGCCTTTCTTTAGTCAATGGCTGATGGCAAGATTCCCAACAACTTTATTTTTGGATCTAAAGGGAAATTGATTTTCATTATTTTTTGCATTTCTTGGTGTATCTCAATCCAAAATTTATTTTTCTTGCAGGACCACCAATAGTGAATATTGCATCTTTGCATTTCCAGCAACGACCATCAGTATTCTTAATTATGTTACTAATGTCTTTAGGTGTGAAACACCATCAGTAAAACAACTTGTACCAATTTTCTCTCAGGCTACTTGTGAATTTTATTGCTTTCAACCAAAGGTATTCCCAGTCCTGCAAGTCTATTTCATTTCCCAGATTTTGCATCTATTAATCATGCAAGATTTAATCCGTTCCATTTCCGCATCAAATTTCAATAAAAGTTTATATATTCTTCTCAAGAGATGGTCTTTGTCTTTCTTTATTAGTTTTTCAAACTGTTAGGCCCCTGAAGGTACCTTCTTCCATACACTCTTTCAATATCCTTGATACTAGATGCAATAGGACAGTCATCCTAATTTATTTTTCTCAGTCTTAATTTCATCCCATGTGTTTATTTGGCCATTTGAGGTGACTATATCTTGATACGTAATATAGTCCATTGACTTTTTTCTAAGGTGGTATAATATGCCTCTGTTGGGGGACATTAATAAAGGTGGTGATGGGCTTAATCTTTTGATTTTTATCCAAAATTTAAGCAGGTTATCCTTTATTACATACTGGGTTCCCGTGTTCTGGTATTTTGTTGCTTTCCAAAGGTAGTAGTACAATGCTACCTTCATGTCATCTTTTTCCAATTTTGCTAAATTCAAATCAGGATTTTTGATCCAGCCCATGATCCATACCAAACCAGCTGCTTGGTAACAGAGTTTCAAATTCGGTAAGGCCAAACCACCTCTGTTTTTTCATCTTGAAGAATTTTAAATCTAATCCTGGGTATTTTCCTAATCCAAATAAATTTATTTTGCTTTGCCATCTTTCCAGTCTTTTCCTCCAACCCAAATGGTAGCATTTGAAACAAACAGTTCAGTCTTGACAGTACATTCATCTTAATGATGGAAATTCTTCCCAGAAACAATTTTTTTACACTGTACTATTAAATAGCTTTGTAATGGTATTAGCCAATTTAACATCTTTCTACACTAAAACATTTCTATTGTTTCTCCCCTTTGTGAATTCTTTGATGGTTAATAAAATATGTATGCTGATTGAAACCTTTTCCACATTCCAGGCATTTATATGGTTTGTCCTCCTTGTGAATTCTTTGATGGACAGTAAGGCCTCCACTCTGACTGAATCTTTTCCCACACTCCAGGCATTTATATGGTTTCTCCCCTGTGTGAATTCTTTGATGGACAGTAAGGCCTCCACTGTTGCTGAATCTTTTCCCACACTCGATGCATTTATATGGTTTGTCCTCCTTGTGAATTCTTTGATGGACAGTAAGGCCTCCACTCCGACTGAATCTTTTCCCACACTCCAGGCATTTATATGGTTTCTCCCCTGTGTGAATTCTTTGATGGACAGTAAGGCCTCCACTCCGACTGAATCTTTTCCCACACTCCAGGCATTTATATGGTTTCTCCCCTGTGTGAATTCTATGATGAACAGTAAGATGAACAGTCCTACTGAAGCTTTTCCCACACTCCAGGCATTTACAGGGTTTCTCCCCTGTGTGACTTCTTTGATGAACGGTAAGATGAACAGTCTTACTGAAGCTTTTCCCACACTCCAGGCATTTATATGGTTTCTCCCCTGTGTGAATTCTTTGATGGACAGTAAGGCCTCCACCCTGACTGAAGCTCTTCCCACACTCCAGGCATTTATATGGTTTCTCCCCTGTGTGAATTCTTTGATGGACAGTAAGGCATCTACTCGCACTGAAGCTTTTCCCACACTCCAGGCATTTATATGGTTTCTCCCCTGTGTGAATTCTTTGATGGACAGTAAGGACTCCACTCCCACTGAAGCTTTTCCCACACTCCAGGCATTTATATGGTTTCTCCCCTGTGTGAATTCTGTGATGGGAAGTAAGACTGTCACTCCGCCTGAAGTTTTTCCCACACTCCAGGCATGTATATTTTTTCTCCCCTGTGTGAATTCTTTGATGGACAGTAAGGTCTCCACTCCCTCTGAAGCTTTTCCCACACTCCAGGCATTTATATGGTTTCTCCCCTGTGTGACTTCTTTGATGGACAGTAAGGCCTCCACTCCCACTGAAGCTCTTCCCACACTCCAGGCATTTATATGGTTTCTCCCCTGTGTGAATTCTTTCATGGACAGTAAGGTCTCCACTCCCTCTGAAGCCTTTCCCACACTCCAGGCATTTATATGGTTTCTCCCCTGTGTGAATTCTTTCATGGACAGCAAGGCTTCTGCTGCTGCTGAAACTTTTCCCACACTCCAGGCATTTATATGGTTTATCACCTGTGTGAATTCTTTGATGGACAGTAAGGTTTCCACTCCAACCAAAGCTTTTCCCACATTCCAGGCATTTATATGGTTTCTCCCCTGTGTGGATTCTTTGATGGGATGTAAGCTGTGAATGCCTATGGAAAAATTTTCCACACTCCAGGCATTTATACCGTTTCTCCCCTTTGTGAATCTTTTCATGTGAAGTTAGTCTCCCACTTAGCCAGAACCTTTTTCCACATTCCAGGCTTTTATCATTTTTCTTTCTGTTATAGGTGCTCCAGTGAATATTAATATCTGATTTTTCCAGAAGATTTTCTTTACTTGCAGTGGGCTCATTCCTATTGTCTCCTTGGTATATTTTCTGCAGGAGAGAGTCACCCCCCTGTAAAACACTGGAATTATTTCTCCCTTTAGCTCGGTGTTTTCCCTTCTCTCTCCTCACTGCATCACAATATTCATCTTTCTCTTTCACATCTGAATATACATCTTTCTTCTCCGTGACTGGAAGCTCAGATGTTTCTTTTGTTGACTCCCAAACACCACCTGCTGAAAAAAACAGAAACATGCTGTGAGGACAAGATACTTCCTAAGAATGTATCAGGATTTTCTGGTAATTGTTGTGTTTGCACTCTTTGAAAGTTCAGGGTATAAGCTCAAGCATTCAGCAGACAGTTTTCCACTCCGCTTGCTCAATCTAGATAGCTAATTCTGAAGTATGCCTCCTCTGCAGATAGGGGGCACACTGACCCTCAACAGATGTTTCTGCAGATTTGGAGGGCCCCCTAGGTGTACAGAAAATCTGAAAGCTTTTTAAAATGGGGGGATTAAATTCCCCCCTTTTTAAATGCATCTGCACATGTGCAGACAATGCACTTTGTGACCAGGCCTGGGAAGTGCCGCTGTCATACTGCTGCAACATCGAACGACAGAGGCAGCTGCTCTGGGCCTGGGTGCATCGATGGAGGAGTCTACTCTGTGCTTGGGCTCACCGCCTGCATCCCCTGCCAGCCTGGTTGGGCCCACAGCAGTTGCCTCTATCCCTCGCTGGTGCGGTGGCTGCACATGCTGGGCCCAGTCAGCCAGTGAGGCATGGAGGCAGCTGCTCTGGGCCCAGGCACGCCAGTGGGGGATAGAGTAGGCCACTCAGTGCCTGGATGCACTGCCTGGCCCCGCTGACCCAGCTGGGCCCACGGCAGCTGGCTCTGTCCCTTGCAGGCACGATGGCCACCACTCCTTGGTTCACCAAGCTGTTCAGAGGCTCAGCTTGGGGGTGCTGTGCTCTCACGGCCACCACAATGCTCAGCCTAATGTGCCCACCACCAGTTCCCAGCTGCCATGGCTGCACAGCTGCCCCTCCAGAGGAAGGTTTGTCATCTTGTGTAAGCCCTTGGCCCAATCGAACCACAAACCACATCAGAGTCAGTCAGGTCCAAAGAAGCTGGTTTTTACTGGTCAAATAGGTTAACAGAGCATAGAAGAAGGCGACAGCAATGAGGCTAGCTGGCTTGAGCTTGATAATATAAAAGCATAGGAAAAGGCAGAGATTACAAATCACAAACAGAGCTGGGTTCCCATAGCTTCTGAGTTCCCAGAGCTTCAAACGGAGTTCGGTATGCATAACAGTCCTTGAGTCTAGTCAGTGGGAAAGCGAAAGTAAACATATCAACTGAGATACCGGCCTGACATTCTGCCCCCCTTAAGGCCCCCTCCCATCTTGCAAGGGGGACGGCTTGTCCGGGTAAGCGGTGTGAAAGGCGTTCACTAAGTGTGGGGCGGAGACGTCTTGTGCACGCACCCACTCATCGTAGGCAGGGGGGAAGTGCTTCCAGCGGATTAAGTATTGCAGGGAACCATGCCGTATACGTGAATCTAGGATCTTTGACACTTCAAAATGTTCCTCCCCCCCCCCCACCATCACGGGCTGCTCGGGAGGCGGTTCTGGGTGCCATTTCGAGGAGGCGACATGAGGTTTAAGAAGGCTGACATGAAAGACTAGGTGGATACGTCTCAAGGTTTTGGGGAGAGTCAGTTCCACAGTGACAGGGTTAATGATCCGGGCAATGGGATACGGTCCGATGTACTTGGCACTGAGTTTGTGGCAAGGTCGAGTAGACCGCAGGTTTTTAGTGGAAAGATACACCAGTTCACCAACTTGGAAATCCTTGCTGGGGGAACGATGTTTATCAGCTTGCACCTTATACCTGCGCTTGGCTCTATCAAGGTTGCTCACCAGCCAGGGCCATGTGGTGCGGAGGGCATGTGCCCAAGAGGCTACATCGGGATCCCCCTCCTCCTCTGGTACCTGTACAGGGGCAATAGGACCGAAGTCCTGACCGTACACAGCATAGAAAGGGCTGAACCCTGTAGATTGATGGACAGCATTATTGTAAGCATATTCTGCAAAAGGCAACAGTTCTACCCAGTCATCTTGGTGGTAATTGACATAACATTGTAAATAACATTCCAGTACAGCATTAACACGTTCAGTTTGCCCATCCGTCTGGGGATGGTAAGCACTTGACAACCCTTGCTCCACCCCCACCAACTTGAGGAACGCCTTCCAAAATTTAGCCACGAAACTACTTCCGCGGTCGCAAATTATCTTGCGTGGGAACGAATGCAGACGGAAAACATGTGACACAAAGAGGCAGGCCAACTTGGGGGTGGAGGGAATACCCGCACACGGAACCAAATGTACCTGTTTGGAAAACAAGTCAGTTACAACCCATAGTACAGTTTTGCCCCCGCTAAGGGGGAGATCCGTCATGAAATCCATGGCAATCACCTCCCAGGGTTTGCTGGGAATTTCCAGCGGTTGCAGTAGTCCAGGGGGCTTGCCTTGAGACCGTTTGACTGTGGCACAAATAGGGCAGCTGCGAACGAAGGAGTCCACATCAGAACGCATTCCCTCCCACCAAAACTGTGCGCAACAAGTGAAGGGTTTTCAGGAACCCGAAGTGTCCCGCAGTTTTAGCCCCATGGGCCAATTGTAGGACTTTTCTTCGAAGTATCTTAGGCACGTATAATTTCGAGTCTTTGTACCAACAACCACCTTGTTCAAGTACACCTTGGGGCAGGGTCTGGGCAGTGCGTTCGGCTAAGCACTGAGCCCGAAGGGAATCCAGAAAGGAGTTGGAGAGGATCACCCCCTTCCTTTCGCGGGAGAGGGTGGATCAGGAGCTGGTGGCAATGGAAGGGGGGAGAAACTGGTTGCTGTGGGGCGCTGGGTACAGACGGCACAAGGGGAGCTGGCGAGGGAGCCACTATGCGGCTTCCAGTCTGGGGTCGAGTTTGGGACCGGGTCTGTATGGCCAGCATGGGCAGGGCTTCCCTGTGCGCCGGGGTGAATAACGAGTTTGTCGGTCGATCAAGCTTTACTGGGTATTGGGGTAGCCTGGACAGGGCATCAGCAAGCACGTTTTGTTTTCCGGGTACATGTTTAAGAACAAAATGGAATTGAGCAAAGAAGTCCGCCCAATGCTGTTGTTTTGCGAACAACTTATGGGTCCCCGTGAGGGCAGCTAGATTTTTGTGATCAGTCCAGACTTCAAAGGGGACCCTGGACCCCTCCAGGAATTGCCTCCACAGATTAAGGGCATGGTGAACGGCAGATGCTTCCTTTTCCAAATGGGCCAGTTCAATTGGGCATGTGCAAACTTCTTCGAGAAGTAGGCACAGGGGTGAAGGAGGCCGTCTGGTCCTCTCTGGAGAAGCCCCCCCCCCATGGCTACATCGGAAGCATTGACCTGTACAATAAACATTTGGTTCGGATCTGGGTGCTGCAGCACAGGTTCAGAAGTGAAAAGCCGTTTGAGGGCTACAAAGGCAGATTGGCATTGATCAGTTCACAGTATTTTGGCAGAGGGAAACGTTGCAGAAACCCCTTTACCCTTCGTTTTCAGGAGGTCAGTGATTGGCAGCGCTACTTGAGCGAAGTTGGGAATGAAACCGCTGTAGAAATTAGCAAAGCCCAGAAATTGCTGTACTTGCTTGCGGGTGGAGGGTGGAGTCCAGTCAAGTACTGATTGGACTTTGGCGGGGTCTATGCTAAGACCTCGATGGGAAATTATGTACCCCAAGAAGGTTATCTTTTCTTGGTGAAATTGTCATTTAGACAGCTTTGCATAGAGCTGGTGATGACGTAGACGTTGCAAAACTTCTCGGACCAGAGCAACATGTTCCTCCATGGTTTTTGAATAGATAAGGATGTCATCCAAATAAACTACCACGCCGCGGTACAATAAATCATGGAGGATTTCGTTGATATGTTGCATGAAGACCCCCGGGGCCCCTTTTCACCCGAACGGCATCACAAGAAATTTATACATTCCAAAACAGCTACAGAAGGCGGTGAGGGGTTCGTCCCCCTCACGGATACGGACGCGATAATAAGCTTCCATTAAGTCCAATTTGGAGAACACGCGTCCTTCCTGCAATTGTCCCAAAATATCTGAAATCAACGGTATGGGGTAGGCGTTGGCTTGGGTAACTGCATTAAGCTTCCAAAATATCTGAAATCAACGGTATGGGGTAGGCGTTGGCTTGGGTAACTGCATTAAGCTTCCGGAAGTCAATGAATAAACGCAGGTCACCCTCCTTTTTCCGGACAAAGAACGCAGGGGCTGAGTTGGGAGCGTTCGATTGCAGAATGAACCCTCGAGCAAGGTTTTTTTCCAAAAAGTCACGTAATACAGCGCGTTCGGAAACGCTCATGGGGTAAATCTTGCTCTTAGTCTGTGGTATGGTGGGGGGCAAGGCATCGCATTCTTTAATGTCAAAGACATCTGCAAAGTCTCGGTATGCTTCGGGCAAAGGCGTTGGCGATGAGGCATCGGAGGTTAACGCCGGAGCGGGTGGAGGCACCACCGTGACTTCCTGTCGGTGCTGTTCGCACTTGGGATTGGCAAAGGTGATAGTGTCAGTTTCCCAGTCTATATAGGGACTATGACCTTTAAGCCAATTAATCCCTAAGACAACTTCAAATCGGATGGGGGCTATGGTAAAGTCTATTTGTTCCCAATGAGAACCAATACCCATCGCTACTCCCCGTGTGCGATGATCAACTGGGCCCCCCTTAAAATGGCTCCCATCCATCTGGGCGAATTGGACGGGAGCTGGTAAAGCCTCGGACTTGACTTTGAGTGCTGCAAACGTGGCCTCACTAATTAAAGTGCGACCGCAGCCAGAGTCAATAAGTGCCTTGACAGGCAGTTGGGGACCCCCTTTGTAGTGCTGCAACATTGCATCCACATAAACAGTGGTTTCCACTTCACTCACCTTGACGGGAGCTTTAGGTTTAGCAGGAGATTCTGCAGGGGTCTGTGGAGACGCTCCACTCACCACAGACCGAATCCGTTTTTTGACAGGTCAAGAGGGGTTTCCAGGTTCAGAGCTGGAGAAGTCCATTGATTATCCTCGTCGGAAGAAGGAGAGTTGTCCCCCAATGGGGCACTTGTAATCCGGGACCCTGCGGGGTAGTTTAGTGCAGAAAGGTTGGTTGATTCCTCAACGTGAAGTGCAGAGGGTGTGGGTCGTCCCGGCGCTGCACTGCGGGTGTCTGCGGTGCCTCTGCATTCCGCAGCCAACTGCTGCTCCTTTTCCGGTTCTGCCTGAGCTTTGGCCGCCACCTCAGCCGCCGCAGCTGCTTCTCTGTCCGCGAGAGCTTGGGCGGCCTCGAGTTTCAGGGCAGCAGCTGTAGTAACAAGCGGTAGAAGTTCCTTTTCCAAGAGGGCGAGGAGGGGTTCAGACTCCCCGCCCAGCAGCAGTTGAATCTGGACCGCTAGCGCGGGTACACCAGTCCCGAAAGTTGGGGTCAACAATTGTGACAGAGTGGCTACCGTGGTATCCTTCGTTAGTTCCACAAATAGTAGCGCCGTTTGGATAGCGATCCGTTTCGCCTCTGCTTGACAGTCAGCTGCATTTGGCACCAGAGAAACACCTTCCGGCGCGGCTCCTGCCATGGCTCCCGTCGCCAAGACGGCAGGACGAATTGGAACCGTGGATAGGGTTGAGTGAGTCTCACGAGCAATAAGTTTATCCAACAAATCAGTTAGTATTTGTAAATCCTCAGCCGCCAGTCGGGCATCATCCACCAACCGATCGAAGGCTTGGAGGTCTAGGCAGGCATTGGCATCCTCAGCGTCGGACATTCAGGGGGTTCTCGCTAGAGATCGCCACTGGGTCTGTACCAGTCCATTTAAGCGACTAACCTCCGTGCTAGTCCTAAGTAGCTCAGCTACAACGTCCGGTACGAGGTCGGGATCGACAGACGATGTTCCCAACGGAAGGAACGACTGGAAGCCTTCCAGGGTCCTTAGCCGGAACCCGTTACTCGGGGATCAAACCCACCGGGCCTGGGGCGAACCTCACGGGGCTCCAGCCACGGTCGAATCACTCGGAGAGCGCTCTCCTCGCTCCCATCCGAGTGGCAGGCGAACCCTCCGGGGCTCCAGCCTGACAGAAGAAAGAAGATGGGATTGCTGTCGCAATGTAAGCCCTTGGCCCAATCGAACCACAAACCACATCAGAGACAGTCAGGTCCAAAGAAGCTGGTTTTTACTGGTCAAATAGGTTAACAGAGCATAGAAGAAGGCGACAGCAATGAGGCTAGCTGGCTTGAGCTTGATAATATAAAAGCATAGGAAAAGGCAGAGATTACAAATCACAAACAGAGCTGGGTTCCCATAGCTTCTGAGTTCCCAGAGCTTCAAACAGAGTTCGGTATGCATAACAGTCCTTGAGTCTAGTCAGTGGGAAAGCGAAAGTAAACACATCAACTGAGATACAGGCCTGACATCTTGGCAAGGGTGCTGCTGTCACAACCACTGCTGGAGACATGATTTCAGTCAACAAAAGTTTATTGATTTGCACATCCCTGCACAGCACCCCCAGCTGCAGATTGGCCCAGCCTCCCCCCCTCCCCCCCAAAACATCACTGCTGTTCCAGCCCTCCCATCCACCTCCAACCTTGCCCTGCAAACCCAGCTCAGCCTCGGAGACCAAACCTGCTGTTAGGAACCGGTGAATGGACTTCCCTTCCCTATGCTTTGCCTTCCTTCCATGCATGGAGCTTGTGTTCATGTGCCTTTGCAAATGTTGCAAAGATTTTATAATTGCTTCAAGGGTGGAGGGACCTTGGAGAGAGCTTCATGGGTGGAAGGTCTGGGGGGAGAACTTCAAGGGTGGGGGGGAAGAGGGAGGAAAGGGATGCACCATCTCTGCAAGTTTCCTGCAGGTTCCCATTTGTTCTTTCCAAATTCCAAGAAAATTTGGCAGAGTAGCCACTGAGTAATAATCACAGCAAGAGCACAAAAGAGAGGGAATGTGTTCCAACGGTTTTAAGTTTCTCTTTTCCTGCCTGGGTGAATATACAGGGTAGAGGAGTTTTGGCGAGGTTGTGGAGAAACTAGGTAACCCTTTAAGAGAGGGACAGCCAGTCATGCTTTAACATATATGGCAAAGCGTCTGAAGAGAGGTGGCCAGACAGATAGAAAAAGTGGTAATTTGATGGGAACAATAAGCTGGAAACAAGTACAATGAGGGGGGAAAAGTATTTGATCCTCTGCTAAATTTGCCCGTTTGCCCTCTGACAAGGAAACGACCAGTCCATAATTTTAATGATAGGTTTATTGTAGCTGTGAGAGACAGAATAACAACAGGAAAACCCCCAGAAACCCAGAAGACAAAAGTCAGTGATTGATGTGCATTATAATGAGTGAAATAAGTATTTGATTCCCTATCAACCAGCCAGATTAGGGTTAGGGTTCTGCTGTCGACAGAAGCAATCAATCCATCAGATTCCAAACTAGCCACCATGACCAAGACCAAAGAGCTGTCCAAGGATGTCAGGGACAAGATTGTAGACCTGCACAAGGCTGGACTGGGCTACAAGACTATTGCCAAGCAGCTTGGTGAGAAGGTGACAACAGTTGGTGCAATAATTCGCAAATGGAAGAAACACAAAATAACTGTCAACCTCCCTCGGTCTGGGGCTCCATGCAAGATCTCATCTCGTGGAGTTGCAATGATCATGAGAACGGTGATGAAGCAGCCCAGAACTACACGGGGGGAACGTGTCAATGATCTCAGGGCAGCTGGGACCATAGTCACCATGAAAACAGTAGGTAACACACTATGCCGTGAAGGACTGAGATCTTGCAGAGGTCCCCTTGCTCAAGACAGCACATGTACAGGCCCGTCTGCAGTTTGCCAATGCACATCTGAATGACCCAGAGGAGAACTGGGTGAAAGTGTTGTGGTCAGATGAGACCAAAATCGAGCTCTTTGGCATCAACTCAACTCGCCGTGTTTGGAGGAGGAGGAATGCTGCCTACGACCCCAAGAACACCATCCCCATCGTCCAACATGGAGGGGGACATATTATGCTTTGGGGGTGTTTTTCTGCTAAGGGGACAGGACACCTTCACCGCATTGAAGGGATGATGGACAGGACCATGTATCGTCAAATCTTGGGTGAGCACCTCCTTCCCTCAGCCAGGGCATTGAAAATGGGTCGAGAATGGATATTCCAGCATGACAATGACCAAAAACACATGGCCAAGGCAACAAAGGAGTGGCTCAAGAAGAAGCACATTAAGGTCCTGGAGTGGCCTAGCCAGTCTCTAGACCTTAATCCCACTGAAAATCTGTGGAGGGAGCTGAAGGTTCGAGTAGCTACACATCAGCCTCGAAATCTTACTGACTTGGAGAGGATCTGCAAAGAGGAGTGGGACAAAATACCTCCTGAGATGTATGCAAACCTGGTGGCCACCGACAAGAAACGTCTGACTTCTGTAATTGCCAACAAGGGTTTTGCCAAGTACTAAGTCATCTTTTGCAAAGGGATCAAATACTTATTTCACTCATTATAATGCACATCAATCTCTGACTTTTGCCTTCTGGGTTTCTGGGGTTTTTCCTGTTGTTATTCTGTCTCTCACAGCTACAATAGACCTACCATTAAAATTATGGACTGGTCATTTCTTCGTCAGAGGCAAATGGGGAAATTCAGCAGGGGATCAAATACTTTTCCCCCTCACTGTAAGTTATTTTAATTAAACATCACAGAGGTATGTTTTAGATTTCGGGAAAGAGATGCCACTGCATTTTATATTGTGCCACTGTATGCACCAGACCCTTCAGAATCACTTACAACACTGCTCTGTGTTGGGAGGGGTGGTAGAATACATTAAATTGAGAGCTGTCTGGAGTTGCTTTGAGTCACATCTCTCCAGTAAGGCTCTTTGTTGTGGATGGCAGACAGAGGAGCAAGAGATAATGTGACGGTGATGGACAAACCCACTGGTGTTTCCGTGACAGGGGGAATGTGGGAAAGGTGCTCTTCTCCGGAAAGAGAGCACCATTTACAACCAAAAGGGAAAACATGCCAGCTCTTGGATGTGACAACACCTCTTTTTTTATTGAGTTTTTTTAACAAACAAATACAATATAAAAAAGCAATATAAAAAAGCAAAAAAACCACAAAAACAAAAAAGAGAAATACATTACTAAAAAAAGAAAAAAGAGAAGTATAAAAGGGTATTTATACAACATCAATATTCAGTACAATTATCAATCAAAATATTCAAAAATACCCTTTCTCCCCCACCCACCAAAGAAGTGACCCATCACCAGACTTTCGAAGAAGTGTCTGGTAGTTTTATTTATTAATTGTCTAAAATTTAATTTTACTTAGAACAATATTTTCTATAACTCACTAAATAACATAGTAAAATCCATTTTTGCCATCTTATCCCAATGTGAGAAGGCCTTAGACCATGTTTGTTTAAACTCTTCCATATCATTTCCGTGCAAAAATTCCGTTAGTCTGGCTATCCTCATATATAACCATAATTTCTCTCTCCAGTCTATAATTGAGGGTTTATTTGTTTGTTTCCAAACTTTAGCTATCACAATTCTCGCAGCAGCAAAACTATATTGGCAAATAATCCTATCCCGGTCATAAATATTATTTGGAGGGATTCCCAGCAGACAAAATGATGGTTTCCTTTTCACTTTACCATTAATCAAATTATTTGTTTCTTTCACTATTTTTTCCCAAAAGTTTTTAATTTTTTTACACGTCCACCAGACATGCATATAGGTTCCTCTTTCTTTTCCACATTTCCAACATATTCTTTTATCCTGACTATTCATCTTAGATACCATAATTGGGGATATATACCATCTGTAAAACATTTTGTACAGATTTTCTCTAAATTCATTAGTTATTATAAATTTAAATTCCCTCTTCCATAAATTTTCCCATTTATCCAAGTCTATATTCTAAATCCTGCATCCATTTAATCATGACTGGTTTAATTCTTTCTTGTTCTAAATTAGTTGTAATCAATAATTTATATATCCTACCAATCATTCCCTTATTCCCTTTATCTAATATTTTTTCTAACTCGGATTTATTTTTATTAAATCCAAGTTGATTATCTTTATTAAAAATATCTTGTAATTTATAATATACAAACCAGTCTTTTATGTTTAATTCTTCCCTACTTTTTAAAACCCATTTACTCTCTTTCCACTCAATAATGTTCCTATACATCTCTATATCTAAGTTTAACTGTATTCCCTTCTTCATATAAGCTTCTGTTGGGTTAATCCATCCCGGAGTCCTATTTTCTAAAATCTTCTTGTATTTTATCCAAATTTGGAATAACCCAGCTCTAACAATATGGATTTTAAAATCCCTATTTATCTTTTCCTTTTCGTACCATAGATATGCATGCCAACCATAACGAAGATTATACCCTTCTAACTCTAATAATCGATAGTTTTCTAACTTAATCCAAGTTTTTAACCAGAGAAAACAGGAAGCCTCATAATATTGTTGCAAATCTGGTAGTCCTAGTCCTCCTGTTTCTCTTAATTGAATCAAATTTTTATACGCTATTCTGTTTTCCTTTTCCCCACAAAAATTTTAAAATATCCTTTTTCCAAATTTTTAAAATTTTAAATCCTTTAATGATCGGTAAGTTTTGAAATAAAAAAAGCATCTTGGGTAATACCATCATTTTGATTACCGATATTCTACCCCACAACGATAGGGGTATTTTCCCCCAATTTTTCAAATCTATATTTATTTGCTGCCATATTTTATCATAATTATTTTTAAATAAATTAAAATTATTAGAAGTTAACCATATTCCCAAATATTTTACTTTATGCTCTATAGCAAAACCTGTAATTCCCGCTAATTCTTGCTGCTGCAAGGGTGTGATATTTTTAACCAATATTTTGGTTTTATTTTTATTTATTTTAAAACCTGCAAGCTTTCCATAAACCTCAATCATCTTACTCCATTCAACAATCTGAATAATAGGATCAATTAAAAAACACACTAAATCATCTGCATATGCCTTAACCTTATAATGATTTCTCCCTATTTTATAACCTACAATCTCTACATTATTTTTAAATTTCCCATCAAAACTTCTAATACAATAATAAACAGCAAAGGTGAAAGAGGGAAACCTTGTCTGGTGCCCTTTTGTATTTCAAATTGTGAGGATAATTCCCCATTAATTAATAGCCTGGCAGTTTGACAAGTGTAAATATTTCTAATAACCTTTTGAAATTTTTCACCAAAACCCATATATTCTAACACTTTCCTCATAAATTTCCAATTTACATTGTCAAACGCTTTTTCTGCATCTAAGAATATCATTGCAAAAGATGTAGTATCAAATTCTGCATATTCTAAAAGATCTAACACTACTCTAACATTTTCACTAACCAACCTCCCTGGAAGGAATCCTGCTTGATCTTCATGTATAATAATATTTAGTACTTTCTTCAATCTGTTTGCTAAAATCATTACAAACAGTTTATAGTCATTATTTAATAGTGATATTGGCCTATAGTTTTTAACTTCCATTAAATCAGAATTTAGTTTAGGAATTAAAACTATGTTTGCTTTTTTCCAGGTATTTGGAATGGGTCCTCCCTGTATACAGTTATTCATCACTCTCAATAAATATGGTGAAAGTTGATCCACAAAAGTTTTGTAATAAAGAGCTGTGAATCCATCTTCTCCTGGTGCTTTATTTAATTTACTTTTATTTATTACTAATTTTAATTCCTCTAATGTTATTTCAGCATCTAGCAACTCTTTATGTTCCTGTGATATTTTATCCCATTCAAATTGTGTTAAATATTTTTCTATTTCTTTTTCTGAAACTATTCCTTGTGTATAAAGATTAGAATAATAATCTATAAAAGTTTCTGTAATTTTTTGTTTATCTAATAAAACTTTACCATCCTTCCTTATTTTCAGTATTGGTGTTCTCCTCTCTTTACGTTTAAGTTGCCATGCTAACATTTTACCTGGTTTATTTGAGTGTTCAAAAAATCTTTGCCTATTATATAATATTTTTCTTTCTATATCCATAGTTAATAAGATCTCATATTGTTGTTGCAAATTTTTTATTTTATCAGTCTGTTCCTGTTTAAGTAATTTAGTTTGTACTTTTCTTAATTGTATTTCTGCCTGTTTAATTTCCTCCAGTATTTTTTTCTTTTTCCACTGTCTCTCTCTATACCACCTCGAATTTTGTTGTATTAAAATGCCTCTAATCACTGCTTTCCCCGCATCCCAAACAACATCTTCAGAAGTTCCGTTATCTGCATTTTTCTGAAAATAATATTGTATTTCTAATTTTATTTTATCTGCTATCTTCTTGTTTTTTAGTAAGTATTCATTAATATACCAAGACTTATTTCTCTTAGTTCCCAAATTCAATTGTAACAACAGTGCATTGTGATCTGATAAAACTTTCGGTAAGATTTCGAGATCATCTAATTTACCTGTAATATCTTTAGATAGCCATAGCATATCTATTCTCGAATGGGAACTATGTCTTGAGGAATAAAAAGTATACCCCCTTTTATTACCATTTTTCATTCTCCATGCATCAAACATTTCCCATTGATCTGTTAGATGATCAAAAATACCAGGTATTTTACCTTCAGATTTCCCCTGTTTTTTCTTCATTGATCTATCTAAACGAGGTTCTGTTACTCCATTAAAATCACCCATCCATATCATATTTTCAGTAGCATGTTCAGCCAATATTGATGTTAGATCCATATAAAATAGTTTCTGATTGTTATTAAGTGCATATATACCAACTAATATTATTTTTTGGTAACCACACAAAACCTCTACCATCAAAATCCTTCCTTCTGTATCTTTATACAACATCCTCGGTTCAAATATTAAAGGAATGTACATAGCTATTCCATTGATTTTTTTCTTTTCATTGCATGAAGTAAATAGTTTACCCAATTTGTTTTGTTCTAACCTTGTGACCTCCTTTGTTAAAATATGTGTCTACTGTAGACAAAAAATGTTAGCTTTAAATTTCTGTAGATGATAAAATATTTTCCTCCTCTTATTTGGATAATTCAAACCATTAACATTCCATGATAATATTTTCATTGATTTTTAACTAGTGGTAACCCATTTTATATATATATATATATATATATATATATATATATATATATATATATATATATATATATATATATATATATATATATATATATATATATTTATATTTATATTTATATTTATATTTATATTTAAGATTGTTCCGTGCCTCTGCGCCGCCTTCCCGATCTCCAGAAAAACAATGGCGCCGGCTTCTCCGCTAGCCCGCCCGGGCGCTCGCCGCCACTTCCAAGGCAGCGGGCGCGTCTAGGGCAAGCCGCGAGCCGACCGCCCGTTGAGCATCCCCTCTCCTCCAAGGGGAGCTGCGGCAATCGATCGGGGGGGGGGTTTCCCTCCCTCCCGCGCCGCTTTAATCGGGGTGCAAGGTTCGTGCTGCCGCGGTGGTCGGCGGCGGAAACGGAAGTGTGACAACACCTCTTGATGGGCGGGTTGGTGGGCTAGAGCCCCAGGACCTGGAACCCAAATTGGCGAAGGCCCCTGGAGTCCATGTGGAAAAGGACCTGAATAGGGCAACTTTGCCTCTGTTTGGGGGTCAGCTGTAGATCGGTCTTTTGGGGCTGACTTTCCTGTGCGCAGTTTGCAGTGAAGGATAACAGAGGGTAAGGCTGCTAAGGGCATTTACACGTATTCCTCGGGTGGGTGGGGAGGAACCAAGCAACCAACAAAGGCCAAATATGCCCTGGACTGTAAGAATTGAGTTCATAGAATCGTAGAGTTGGAAGGGACCATCAGGGTCATCCAGTCCAACCCCCTGCACAATGTAGGAAATGCACAATTACCTGCCCCCTACACACACCCAGTGACCCCTACCCCTTGCCAAAGATGGCCAAAATGCCCTCCCTCTCATGATCTGCCCAAGGTCATAGAATCAGCATTGCTGACAGATAGCCATCAAGCCTCTGCTTAAAAACTTCCAGGGAAGGACAGCTCACCATCTCCAGAGGAAGTCTGTTCCTCTGAGGAACTGCTCTAACTGTTAGAAAGTTCTTCCTAATGTTTAGACGGAAGCTCTTTTAATTTCAACCCGTTGGTTCTGTTCTGACCTTCTGGGGCAACAGAAAACAACTTGGCACCATCCTCTATACGACAGCCCTTCAAGTATTTGAAGATAGTTATCATATCACCTCTCGGTCTTCTCCTCTCCAGGCTAAACATACCCAGCTCCTTCAACCTTTCCTCATAGGACTTGGTCTCCAGACCCCACACCATCTTTGTTGCCCTCCTCTGGTCACGTTCCAGCTTCTCTTCATCCTTCTTAAGTTGTGGTGCCCAAAACTGAACACAATACTCTAGGTCTAACCAGAGCAGAGCAAAGTGATACCATCACTTTGTGTGATCTGGACACTATACCTCTATTGATACAGCCCAAGATCAAATTTGTCTTTTTAGCTACCGCATTATACTGCTGACTCATGTTCAGTGTTTGGTCTACTAAGACCCCTAGATCCTTTTTGCACACACTACTGCTACAAGTCTCCCCCATCCTATAGTTATACATTTGATTTTTCCTACCTAAATGCAGAACTTTACATTGATCTCTGTTGTATTTTATTAATTTTAGTCCAATTCTCCCGCCTGTCAAGATCATCCTGTATCCTGGCTCTGTCTTCTACCATATTTGCTACCCCTCCCAATTTAGTATCATCTGCAAATTAAATAAGTATCCCCTCTATTCCTTTATCCAAATCATTTATAAAGAGGTTGAACACAGGGCCCAGGACAGATCCCTGAGGCACTCCACTAGTCTCTCCTCTCCAAGTGGATGAGGAAACATTAACAAGCACTCTTTGGGTGCAATCTGACAACCAGTAATACGATCAAAATAGGATCTAAACCACATTTTCCCAATTTGCCAACAGGAATATTATGAGGAACCATATCAAATGCCTTACTGAAATCAAGACAAACTATGACTACTACATTCCCCTGATCCAGCAAGGTAGTAACTTTCTCAAAAAAGGAGATAAGATTAGTCTGACATGACTTGTTCTTGAGAAACCCGTGTTGGCTCTTAGTCATCAGATCCATCTTTTCAAAATGCTCAAGGACTGACCATTTGATAATTTGTTCGAAAACGTTTCCAGGTATAGACATCAAACTGATGGGTCGGTAGTTACCCGGATCCTCCCTTTTCCCCTTCTTGAAAATGGGGACAACATTTGCCTGCCTCCGGTCTTCTGGCACCTCCCCTATTCTCCAAGAATTCTCAAAAATTATGGACAGAGGCTCAGAAATTACATCTGCAAGTTGTAAATGAAACAAAGTCCTCAGGGCCAGATGAATTGCATTCAAAGGCACTTGAATGCAATTCATCTGGCCCTGAGGACTTTGTTTCATTTAAAGAAACTAGGTATTTATGCACTACCCCAAAGCAATTCCTAGGCTGCAATTCTCGAGGACATGGTCACTACTACCCAGGGTGCCTACTATTTTAACCTCATCAACCAGTTCTTTCCTGTTGGTGAGAATTAAGTCCAAAATAGCAGACCCCCCCTTGTTTTCCTCTCCACTTTCTGGAAAATGAAGTTGTCAGCAAGACAAGTCAGGAATTTATTGGATCTTGCATTTTTAGCAGAGTTGGATATCCGGGTAACTGAAATCTCCCATGACCACTGTGTCCTATCTCTTTGAGAACTTTGTTATCTGGTCTAGGAGTGTCTCATCCAAATACTCTGCCTGGTTTCGTGGTTGATAGCAAACGCCCACCATAATATCACAATTATTTCTTTTTTCTTTTATTTTTACCCAGACATTCAACTGAAATTCCATGCTCAGATTCATATGTTTCTTCACAAGCATACACATCCTTAACAAATAATGCTACTACTCCCCCCTTTCTTATCCGTCTATCCCTTTTAAAGAAGCTGTACCCCTCAATCCTAATATTCCAGTCGTGAGTATCACCCCACCAAGTTTCAGTAATGCCTATTAGGTCAAAATCCCCTTCCTGTATTAGGGCTTCCAGTTCCTCCTGCTTGTTTCCCATACTCTGCGCATTAGAATAGACATCAGAATCCATGGTTTATGTGCCCTGAGGTTTTTGTTTCTGTTCTTACCTGCAAGTTGATGTTTCCTCACATACGTGCCGCTCCCCACAAATCTTTATTGTTCTCATCACCAGTTATTGCCATCATTCTAGGCTTTAAGTTTTTGTCTCGCTCCCTCATAGGATTTAATTTAAAGCCCTCCTTATCAGGTTTGCAAGGCTCTCACCAAACACATTTTTTCCTACCCTCGTGAGGTGCAAAATATCTCCCGACAGAAGAGCTTCATCTCAAAAGCATCAGCCGTGGTTCATAAATCCAAACCTTTCTTGATGACACAACCTACGCAGCCAGTCATTAATTCGTAGTATTCTTCTTTCTCAGATCTTGTAATATCTGAGCAAGGCCGTCAAAGATAGGACAAATTGGAGGGCTTTCATTCATAGGGTCGCCATGAGTTGGAAGCACACACACACACACACACACACACATATTCTTCTTTCACTTCCTAAGCTACGACCATCGACAGGAAGAACTGCTGAAAACACAACCTGTGCCCCCAGGTTCTTTACCTTCTTTCCCAGAGTGGCATAGTCTTCTTTAATACATTCTAGGTTGTGCCAGGCAATATCAATAGTACCCATATGAATGAGCAAGAAAGAATAACCTGTGGGCTTGATGAGTCTTCCTACCCTTTCCGTCACATCCTGGATGCATGTACCTGGTAGACAGAATACCTCTTAAGACGGTAACTCCGGTCAGCACACTTTAGACTCTACCCCTCTCAGCAGGGAATCCCCAGTTACCAGAACATGCCCCTTCCTAAATTGGGGAGCAGAAGCTTGAGTGCCCTCATTCACAGGAGCCTGAAAAATTGCTTTCAAGCTTTGGGGAGGCTGGAGGGGATAGGCCTTGTTCCAGTGGTCCAGAATCAATATGTATGGGGAGATCCTAGAACCCATTTCTGATCAAAAGAGGTTCAGAATCACTCCTGATTTTCCTGCTCCCGTGGGTCACATTCTTCCATGCACCCTCCTCCTGTGTTGGTTGCACCTCCATTTGTTACCTTTCTCTCCTCCTCTTGTTGCCCCCTAAAGAGTGCTTCATGCACTCTGTCCATTAATTCTTCCCCTTCCTCCATAAAATGCAGTGTGGACAAGAGTGCCTCGAGTCCCTGTATCTTCTCCTCCAGCAGGGCTACCAACTCACACTTGCTGCGAGTGTAATTACTGTTACCCTCAGGTAAGAATACAAACATGCCAGAAACATTTCAGGTCACTGCCTCAGCTCCCACACCGGCCACGCTGCTGTGATCCATTGCTGAAGTGGTTCAGATTATTCCCTGCAGTTCCCTGATAGCTTCCCTGGCAAACTGCCTCTAAAGACTTCGGAACATAGGAACTTCTCTTTTGCTTATTTTGCTGAGGGCCCCTAGACCTGTCATAGTGCCCTGAGTTTGTACCTTGTAGTCAAAGTTATTTAAAAGACGGGCTGTGTGACCGTGGTCTTGGTATTTTCTTTCCTGAAGATGCCTGCCACAGCTGCTGGCGAAACGTCAGGAAAGAAAATACCAAGACACAGCCCGGATAACCTACAAGAACTGATGAACTCTGACTGTGAAAGCCTTCGACAATATTTTGTTTAGGAGAGTCCGCACTTTTCCTTACTCACCTGCCTTGGCTATTCGGCATGATAAAGGAACCACCACCCACCCACCCCATGATGTTGGCCTCAGGTTTTGTCACCAGAGTGAGAAGGGCTGATTTTACCTGTTGTGCTGGCGGGAAAAGGAAAAAGGAGAGCAAGACAGCAGCTTGTCTTCACCACACACCTGCTTTGCAGGATCAGGTCTGGCATGTCCAGATCTCAAGAGAAACAGGGCTAGGTAACACCCTCCCCTCAGAGTGGCCAATACTAGACTAAACTTGGCTGAAGCGATGTGACTTGGTAGAAGGATCAGGACTATTTTCATAAGTGGAAGGTGGAAGGTGTATAGGCACCATTTCAGGATCCACAATGCAACTGAGGTTTTTTGGAAACTGCGAGGATAAACAAGGCCACAGAGTTCATTGGTTCTTGTAGGTTAAAATATTCCTATGGGGTAAAGAATTTTATGAATAGATTGATGGAGTAGCTATGGGAAGTCCACTCAGTCCAGTAATAGCAAACTTTTACATGGAATATTTTGAAAAGACAGCATTAGAATCAGTACCTTACAAACCTACAGTCTGGTTCAGGTTCGTAGATGATACATTTATTATTTGGAGCCATGGTGAAGAAAAATTAATGGACTTTCTAAACCATCTTAATAATATCCATCCAAACATTCAGTTTACCATGGAAAAGGAAATTGAGGGTAAACTCACATTTCTTGATACCCTTGTCATCCGTAAAACAAACTTTCAGTTAGGTCACAAGGTCTAACGGAAACTAACTCACACAGATCGCTACTTACACAAAAACTCCAACCACCACCATCACAATTAGTATCCGCTACACAAAAGCACCACCACAAGAAGGAAAAGAGCATGAAAAGAGCAGGCTGCTAAAGCTAAAAATGAACATTTCCCCTATTGCAATCTCAGGCTCAGGTAGCAATACCATTCTTTATTCAAAGCTAGATGCAAATGAAAAGGGAATGCTTCTGCAGGACCAGAATCATATTTAACAATGACTAGAAGAGACCACAAAAAAACCAGGTTATTTTGTTCCTCTTCTGAGAGAAAATTTACAACAAAAGTTGGGTGGCACAGTCCAAATACAGGACCCTTACAGGCATTAATGGACCGTGCAAGACGGATCTGTGAACCACAGTTTCTCAAGGAAGAAACTACTCATCTAAATCATGCACTGCTAGCAAATGGCTATTCCAAGAATGAAATCAGAAGGGCCATTAAACCAAACAAAAATCAGAAAACTCAGGAAAAACAGTCTCCCATAGGAAAGATATTCTTGCCATTTATTAAAGGAGTCACTGATAAGAGGGAGAAACTTTTTGAAAAAACATAACCTACAAACAGTGTTTAAACCCACCAAGAAAATACAACAAATGCTACGATCAGCAAAAGACAAAAGAGACCCCCTCACCTCTGCGGGAGTATATCGTATACCTTGCAGCTGTGGAGAGGTTTACATCGGGACAACAAAACGCAGCATACAAACAAGGATAAAAGGAACATGAAAGATACTGCAGACTTGGCCAACCTGAGAAATCAGCAGTGGCTGAACATGGACTGACACAAACAGGACACAGGGTCTTATTCCAAGACACTGAAAGACTGGACAATTCTACCAACTATTTTGTCAGATTGCACAGAGAAACCATTGAAATTCATAAACATCAGCACAACTTTAACAGAAAAGAAGAGAGTTTAAGAATGAATAAGGCTTGGCTTTCTGTCCTGAAAACCTCCAGACTAACAAAGACTACGGTCAACAATAGCCATGCAGATTAGCTTTGGATTTCATACATTAACAGATCACTTCAGGACACAATGGTTCCATATTAACATACCACATCCTCATTAGCACATTATCTTGATGCTTACAGGACAATGATTAGCACATTACCTTTGATACTTTTTGCAGGACAATGATTCAGTTCAAACCCAACCCCTTTTGGACTATATATTACTCTCCCTACACACTTAACACTGTCTGTCAGTGTTACTCCTCTGAAGATGCCTGCCACAGATGCTGGCGAAACATCAGGAAAGAAAATACCAAGACCACAGTTACACAGCCCAGATAACCTACAAGAACCAATGAACTCTGACCGTGAAAGCCTTCGACAATACTTTGAAGGCCACAGAGATCCACCTCCACTTGGAAACGCAAGAAACACAAAGTCACAAGAGAGGTCTCTAAGCAGCTACCTGCCAATCTCTCATCCTCTTCAGAGATCAGGGGAAACAGCTCTGCGTCCTCTTCCAGCCAGGATATGAGGTCAGGTTTAGTAATCTGGGGCTCTGTTTATCACGAAAAAAATATAATCACCTTTCTGTACTCTCATAAATTCTGCAGTTCCAAGCCATCTTAACTGTATCCCCCAGAAACACACAGCAGGAAAGTAATAGGGGTAGGGTAAAGGATGGAATAAATAATCCTATATCTGGCACTGGCAATTCTGTGCCTGTTCCCTGTGAAGACAAGATGGAAACGTCAGCTGAGAATGAAGGCAGTGGCAAGGAATCCAGCAGAGTTCCCACCACAGCTACCTCTCAGCCCAGGTGAGGCAAGGCCCAGACTGGAGGGAAGCCCCTGCTTAGGCCGCCTCACCTTCTCCAGACTAGGTATTCCTTGGCACCTCTTCTGATGTCCTCTCATGTTGGTCAAAGCGCAGGACTGCCAAGCATGGGCTCTCGCTCTCTGCTAGAAGAGCCCAGACCCCTCCCACATCAGAGGAAGGGTCATGGGAAGTGGCAGAGATCAGCCATTGGCCCAACAGGGACTTCCTTACCGTCACCCCTCACAGCAAGGAGACAGCCCAGGACAAAAAGATCCTTACCCAGTGAGGCCATGTTCCCAAAACTCTCCAGCATGACTTCCTTGTACAGAACTCTTTGGTCTGGGCGCAGCAGGGGCCACTCCCCCTGGGTGAAATACACAGCCACCTCCTCAAAGGACATCCCACCCTGGAAAAATAATTTGTTTACGTCACTGCAAATCCAACCCATGGGATGCATTAGTTTACGTCACTGCAAATCCAGCCCATGGGTTGAGGAGCCCAAAACAGAGACACTAAATTAATACTTGCAAGAGTAGCTCAAAGAGGAGGGGAGAAGAACCCCAAGGGCACATTTGGTTCCCTCCTCTCAGTCTTCCTTGGGTGTCTCTTGTGGCCAGAGATGCCCATATGGTCAAGTGAGGCCCAATGTGTTTTCTGTGGGATATTTGTGGGCCAGTATTGCTTCATAGTCTCTGCTTGGGCTTCTCTGCAGATGCCAATCTGGACAGGGCAGTGACTATTTTCCCACCTTGCCAGTGGGCAGACTTGACATCTTGCAGCACCACAACCAAGGGAGGGAGCCCGATCCTATGGGACTTGTCACAGAGAAGGAAGCATTCCTGCCTTCCACTGTGTGTTTCCCCAGTGACACCCCCTTACCGAAGCTGTCTGCGTGGTACCATTTTTCCATTCAGCAAACAGAGTAGATGGCGGAGAAGGCATCCCAGGTGTCTTTCTTCTGCAGTCTGAGAGGGAGGGAGAGAAAGAAAGAAGGTGGGAAACCCTTTCTTCTACAGATATATTTCCTGAGGGCCATGGACTACTAGAAAATATATCTCCAGTTTGGATTCAAGGTACAATGTAAGATACTAGATTTGATTCATCTAGGTGGGTGAATCCCTGACCCTGCCTGAAGCCACACCGTTCCCTCCTCTCCTCTGAGGGAAACCCTCCGGCTTGCCCCACACAACTAGGAGAATGTGCTGGGAATCCTCCTGGATATAGGTGGTTAATAAGTTACAGGGGCTTGGTAGGAAAAGTACCCTTCACCCAAGTCCAAGAGGAAAAACAGCCCCAAAACTAGGGGGAGACTGTGCAGAACAAGGGAAAAAGAGGCAAGGTGGGTGGGTGGTGCACCATGTAAGGTGTATTCTACACGGTGAAAGGCTCTTGTGATTCCCCCAGATACAACCCAGGGGCAACGGGGCTTCTGCAGGACAGGTTTCCCCGCCTCATTCCTGCCCCAGACTCCCAGCAGTGCCCAGCACCCTCACAACATGCTTCTGGGGCTTTTTTAGTTGGTTTATAAAGTCAGCAATTGAATATTTTTGCATCAGAATAACCTGATTTTGAAGACACGCGCAACGATGATACCAAGAGGACGTTTGGGAGGTCATTAATTCATACGGTCACCAGACACTTAACACACAATCTGATAGACATGTGGTTATAGGGATACAACAATATTCAAGTGCTGGTTAGAACACCAAAACAGACCTCTTGCACGCCTTCCCAGGGCAGGGTGGGAAAACGGCTACCATCCTGGCTGGGCCAGTAGTACAATTAGAAATGGCAGCAGCCATGTGGGTCGGTTGCAGAATTCAGCACCACAGCAAAGCATGTTTGGGACAGATTGGAGGAAAGCCGGCGAAAACTCTGGGGAGTGCCTGCATGCTCCACAATACTGGGGGAAGCAAGGGGGGAAAAACACTTCCCAAAACCTCCAGTCCAGGACACATGGTCAAAAGTCTAACACCCCTTCTCCCCCCAGCCACCCCCCACTCCTCCCCCTTGTTTTTGTTTTCTCTGGTTTCCAAAACTGTCTCCAAAACCTGAGCCCATTGCAGCAGGAGTTGGGATCCTCCTGCTCTCCAGCTGGTGCTGCTGCAGGGGCCTCGTGGCTCTGCACAGGGAGGACAAGGAGTCTCCCTGGGGCAGGAGGCAGGGAGGGAGGCTTGCTGGGGTCTCGGGGGGGGGGGGAAGAGGGTCCATAACTCCCCCTACTCCTTCTCCCCTCCTTCCTCTCTGGTTCAGTTCTTGAACTGCAGCCCCCCCACCCCCGAGCCATCACCCCCTCCTCCAGAGCCCCTTTGCGCTCACCAGATTCCCGCCCAGCCATTCAAGCAGCCGACCTCCAAACAGGAAAGAGGCTGGGGGGTGGTGTGGGGAAATTGCTTTCCCCAGCTGCCCTTTCCCACGTGCCTTTCTCGGACTCCAAACCACTCGCTCTTTGTAACCCTTAGAGAGCATTGCCCCAGCTCAAAGGGGAGGCAGGCAGAGCAAGAGGAAAGGGCAGGCAAATGTTTATTCAGCAGTAGAAAAGGGCCAGAGTCCAGTAGCACCTTAAAGACTAACAAAAATATTTTCTGGCAGGTATCTGAAGAAGTGAGCGGTGGCTCGCGAAAGCTCATCCCCTGCCAGAAAATATTTTTGTTAGCCTTTAAGGTGCTACTGGACTCTGGCCCTTTTCTACTGCTGCAGACAGACTAACACGGCGACCCACTGTGAAATGTTTCTTCGTAAGTCTTTATATGCATGCATTTGCACACAACAAGAGATGGATTGACTCAATAAAGGAAGCCACAGCCTTCAATTTGCAAGATCTGAGCAAGGCTGTCAAAGATAGGACATTTTGGAGGACTTTCATTCATAGGGTCGCCATGAGTCGGAAGCGACTTGATGGCACTTAACACACACACACACACACATATGCACACATGTTCTGTTGGAAGCTATCCCATAAAAACAACTTATTTGCTTAAGTTAAAAAGTTGTTGTCCTGCTTATTAGGTGATTATCTGATTCAGATAACAGACCACCTCTTAGGAAGGGGTCAGTTCTAAGAGCAAAATCCCCGAAAGGCCCCTGACCCGCTTCAGGATGATCCAACTCTGCCAGTGGGCAAGATCAGCAGATGCCCAGCAGATGCCCACAGCCTTCTCTGAGGTGGCTCCTGTTTTGTGGCGCTGCCTGCTCGAGGAGGTCAAGGAGGGTTCCCCTTGCTTCTGTTATTCTGCAGAATGTGGAAAAGGGACTTGTTCAGGAGCTCATTTTCAATTAAGCGAATAGGACAGTAGTAAAACGGATCAGGAGGACAGTTTTACGAAGGGCCAAGGGATTGTAGGTCGTGGCACTCCTTCACTGCAGCGTTTTCTAATTTCTGTAATCCAGTTTTTGCATTGCTTATGAACTGTCATTGTCTTTATACTGTCTTAATGCATGGTTTTCTACCTTTTTTAAATCCAGTTTATGTCTTATACTGTTCCTAAAAGCTAATTCACAGTGGGTAGCTGTGTTAGTCTGTCTGCAGTAGTAGAAAAGGGCAAGAGTCCAGTAGCACCTTAAAGACTAACAAAAAATATTTTCTGGCAGGGTATGCTTTCGTGAGCCACAGCTCACTTCTTCAGATACCAAGTGATACTGAAGAAGTGAGCTGTGGCTCACGAAAGCTCATACCCTACCAGAAAATATTTTTGTTAGTCTTTAAGGTGCTACTGGACTCTTGCCCTTTTCTACTACTGTTCCTAAACTATCTCTATCTTTCCTATAAATTATCACTACTTGCTTCCCTCTTAAACTGTTCCACTGCCTGTGTTGATTTCCACAGACCCTTACGCCTTGTTCCTGTAGGTTGTTTCCGTTTGCACTCTTTGTCTGTTGTAGAGGCAGGCCTTTGCCTCATAGTGTGTCCTTCTTACACATATTGCCTTCTTGAAATACGTTGGTCTGGCATCAGCGCAAGTGTCTGGTGCATGAGAAATGTGTGCTCTGCAGGGGTCAGCCACCTTCACGACTGACTGGCACATCAGCAGAAACAAAGTACAGGACTCACGCCATAATACTTGCATATGGGGATGTCCAGCCTGGTGACCAAGCTGGGCTTAGTACAGTGTGGGTGGGGGGTTACCAGGAAAAAGAAGAAGCTTTAGTGAACAAGGTGAAGTTTTGTCGAAGGCTTTCACGGTCAGAGTTCATCGGTTCTTGTAGGTTATCCGGGCTGTGTGACCGTGGTCTTGGTATTGTCTTTCCTGACGTTTTGCCCGCAGCTGTGGCAGGCATGAAGATGCCCGCCACGGCTGCGGGCGAAACGTCAGGAAAGACAATACCAAGACCACGGTCACACAGCCCGGATAACCTACAAGAACCGAAGATGAAGTTTGTTTTATACCCTGCTTTTCTCCACCTTTAATGAGTCTCAAGGCAGCTTACAATCGCTTTCCCTTCCTCTCCCCTCAACAGACACCTTGTGAGGTAGGCAGGGCTGAGAGCGTTCTGAGAGAACTGTGTCTGGCCCAAGGTCACCCAGCAGGTTTCATGTGGAGGAGTGTGGAATCGAACTTGGTTCTCCAGCTTAGGGTCCTCTGCTCTTAACCACCAGACCACGCCAATAGCCCTTTTCAGCATAATCTTAAAGAAGGGATGAGCTGTAAGAACATCCGACGGATATGTGGCCAAGCCCCAGGCTTCAAGATGCCTGCAGAAAGGGAGGGGCAGATGCTCTGCCTGGGCCTTATTCATTTGGCTTAAGTGTTTCCAGTTCTTCCACTTCCTCTTGCTTCTGGCCAAGTCCAGGGTCCCAGGACTAAGAACATAAGACTAGTTATTTATTTACTCTCTTTACAGTCCACCTTTCTTGCTAATCCTCAGGGGGGATTACAGCCTAGAAGGATGCAGTCACACAGCCTAAAACGTCCAGTAAACAATGGAAATAGCACTATATTGTGGTGGTGGTGGTGGTGGTGATGTATAGAACGCTGTCTGAGGCATGACATACTATAAATAATGTGGAAAGGAGATTATAGAGGTAGAAGACAATGCAGTAAAAGCAAGATAGTGCCAATAATAGACACGGCAATAGGCCACAATCCTCTTGCCTTATAAAAGTGAGCTCCTGAACTGGACTACTTTATTACAGTTCTAAGCTCTTTATAAAAAATACCCTCCTGAAGGTCTGCATTGTACATCACCCAGGCAGCTGTGGAGAAGAGAGCATAAAACCACCACCACAGCAGCCACCTGGGAAAAGAGTACCCTGGCCAAATGTGGTGGTTGTTTTACTCCTCCTTTTCTCAACCAGCTCGCTCTCTTAAGGGAATCTTGGATGTCTCCTTCTCTTGTCTGAGCTGCTGTGCTTCATGCTGGCATCTTGGCATCTTGGCCATCTTCTGGTCACTAGGGGTGTGGGGGTGGGGAGGTAGTTGTGAAATTCCTGCATTGTGCAGGGGGTTGGACTTGATGGCCCTGGTGGTCCCTTCCAACTCTATGATTCTATGAGAGTAAGAAGGCCATGGCCCTGACCTGGATGGCCCCAGGTTAGCCTGATCTCGTCAGATCTCAAAAGCTAAGCAGGGTCAGCCCTGGTTAGTATTTGGATGGGAGACCGCCAAGGAAGTCCAGGGGTCACCAACAGTCAGCTGCGACTTGAAGGCACTTTACACACACACAAGAAGGCCATGAGGAAACCCCTTCCCTTCACTCCAGATATACAAGGGGCTGGCTAAGATTCAGCAGTGGTGGGCTGAGAGCTCTGCATGCTCTGAAGTGTTAATCAGATTACAGTTACATATTGGATATTAATAATATCTTACAATAATATAAATGTATGTTTCGGTTGATGGCAATTGTGGCCCTCTGTGAGCCATTGAGTAAGGACCACTCACCTGGGGACTCCCATCTTCAGTGTCTTCTTAGGAAAGTTGTGTAAATCCCCCTCTTCAGAAGGTCTGTATCCTTCCATGTGGAAGTCTCTGCAGTAATGCACTGGGTATTTCTAATATTTTGGGTGCTATTTTGACAGTGCTGTTGTTTAGTGGGGCAGGAATCAGGTCAAGAAAAATGAAGAACCCCCCCCCAAGAAAGGGGTTTATGTGCTTGAGGCATTTAAAGGTGCTGAGACATTCAGTAGGAAGAGTCTGAGGAATTTGGAAAAAGGGGGAAACTTTAGAATCTCTTGATTAATAAGGCGCAGGGTTGGAGAAATGTCATTTTGAATACCTGAATGTATTGATTTTTAAGATTTATATCTAACTCCAGAGTTTGCCCAAGGTATTTGAAGATGTGGGCTGTAGTGCATGAAAGTTTATGCTACAATAAATCTTAATTTATCACATGACTCCCTCCCTCTCATCTCAATACCATGTAATTCAAAGGATATTGTCTGTTTGGGTATGTCTCACGTTGATTCTCCCTCCTACTGTGTGTTTACTGCAGGTTTCAAATTAGAGCCAATGGCTATTGTGCTTACCTGGATAAGGAAAATGTCACTCAACATGGTGTGACACTCAGCGTAACTGGATATGCACAAAATCCATTCAAACTGTCTGAAAACAGCTCTGGTCTTCTTTCCACAACTTTATCAGCTGGAAACTGCATACAGAGTAGCATTAGACAATCTTTGGACTTCTTTCCCCACTCCTACACATGAAGCCAGCTGGGTGACCTTGGGCTAGTCACAGCTCTGTTAGAGATCTCTCAGCCCCACCTACCTCACCTTCTCTCCCCATTCTCATATTCAAACACATCCCTGGCTGTAACCTTCACCTTCCTCGGAGAGCCGGCATGGTGTAGTGGTTAAGAGTGGTGTTTTGGAGTGGTGGACTCTGATCTGGAGAACTGGGTTTGATTTCCCACTCCTCCACATGAGCGGTGGAGGCTAATCTGGAGAACTGGATTTGTTTCCCCACTCCTACACATGAAGCCAGCTAGTCACACTCTCTCAGCCCCATTTTACTCTTAAATAATTAGCATTCCATACCAACACAGCTACCGTGGCAAGTTAATTATTATATACAAATCCGTGGAATGAAGCCATGGTTTTTAAAAACAAAAACTGTGTAAGGAAGCTACAGTTTGGAATGGGAGACAGGGTATGTATACCTGTATGCTTAACTTTTCCTACCAGCCCCAAAAGAGTAGAAAAATCTGCAAATTGAGAAAGATTACACATTCTCTGCAGACTCTGCACTCAAAATGGTGCTTTTATTTATTTTTGTCTTAGATTGGGGCTTTATTACATTGTTTTCATGTAAGAAATGGGTTGTCCCATGGTGGCAGAGCCTAACATACCATAGCCTTAAATTCATGTGTTTCCAATTGTCTTTTCAGTGTTATAAGCTGAGTTGGTCACCCAAGTTTTTTTCTTTTGCCAGAAACAGAGCTTTCTTTGGATATTTTACTATGCACACTTTGCTGTGCCCACTTCTAGCTGCAAGTTAACGAATCAGTCTTTTGATGAAAGACTTGGCAGCGAAAGGCATTTCTCAAGGTCGTCACAGTTTTAATTAGAAAGACTGCAGCAATGTTTCTGTGAAGGCAAAAGATGACAGCACTGGGTTGGAAGGAGTTAATGGGGCTGAAGTAGTCTATCTTCTCCCCCAGCATGCAGAAGCTGCCTTATCTGCGGACCTTGGAGAGCTCCATCCCAGGTTGCTAGGCTCCAGAACTCTCTCTCTCTCTCTCTCTCTCTCTCTCTCTCTCACACACACACACACACACACACACACACACACTTTACTTTCCTATAAGGAGGGGGGCTACTTTCTCAGGGGGGACCTCAGCCCAGACTGAAGTATGGAACTGGTGCTGTGCGTGTTTCTGCTCTGGAGCCTCTACCCACTGCTGTGTTGTCTGGGGTCCTTGCAGCAAAGGGACGTGGGCGTTATTCTGTCTGTTTAAAGCTTGTAAGCAATAAGACTGCTTAATTTCTCCCAGTGTTGTGCTCACTGCCTCTTGAAATTCCTAGGGGAAGAAAAGAACCATTTGCCCTTTGGCAATACACATGGCCAGAGGAAGATGGAAGAAAAACAAAATTCAGTGAGGCTGAGGATGATGATAGGTGTTTAAAATCCCACAATTCACAATTCCTCCTCTAAAGGACATAAGATGTTATTGCTAAATACCATAGTGACTGGAGGGGGACGCATGTTAAAATTAACACTGAAAAACCTTTGCAATACCCGAAGGTTTTAAAACATTCCGTGGAATAAGCAGGAATTTTTAGGGAAATGAAACTGTAAGTTTACTGTTACATTCTTTAAAATACATATTAAGAAATAAACTACAATCATAAAATACACTAAGACTAAATAGCTGCAAGATTGCTTCCCCGTTAGGGAAGGCCATCTGAATTTTTTCCTTGTATATAATTTGATAAAGGTCTGTATGAGACAGGGACTGCTCTTCTGTAGGCTGATGGCTTTGTCTTCTGGGTATGCTTCCATCAACAGCTCCACACCTTGCTGAATTTCTTGCTTAGCTGCTGTCAGAAAGGAAAATATTTGGACACCATCACGATACACAGTAGCTCTTCTTCTCAAATTGGCTTCAAGTGCCTCTAGTACAGGAATAAAGGATTTTATCCTAAACTTATCTCCTGAAGAGAATTAAGGCATCAGGACCAGGTGCATTTCCGTCATTTCATTGCCACTTCCTTTAAAAAGCTCTATAAACGACAAGCCATTCCCACATCATTCTGCAAGATTGCAAATCAACTTCATTCATTACCTACGTAATGAGAAAGAAAGCAAAATTTTCCATGACACCATCCTTAATTTTATACAGTTCTTTCTTTCTACACTTTGAATTCACTGATTGTAATTTTATACCCTTTGGATCTTCTGCAAGGTCTCCTTGTGACAGTTCTGTACTTAACATTTGGCAAGGTGGCTTTTGCTTGTTGCTTGAGCTCATCAAAATCTTCTCTAATTTTGCTTTAAAAATCCTGAAGTGAACTCAGTAACAGCTCTGATTTCTGAGGCCCCCTAGATTTTGATGCCCTAGGCTTCAGCCTGCCAAGCCTATAAGTAAATCCAGCACCGCTGGCAACCCTATCTCGGGCTCAGCAGGGAGAAAACTTCTACGCTTAGCAGCGCCACCCACTGCAGACTACAGCCTCCAGGTTAAGAGTTAAAATGAACAATTCTGGGATTGCTAGAGAGGCATATTCCTGCTTGGTACCCCTCTGCCTCTTCCCAAAAGTGGGGGTGGGGGGTGGCAGGAGACCAGATTTTCCTAGAGAGGATCTGGTAAGTTGCAAATTCATTTGGGGGCTGGGGTGGTCCCGGGGATGAAAATGCAGGAAAGGCATAAAAATGCAATAAAATGGGGAGGGGGCTCTTCAGGCCAAACTAATAAATAGAAACAAAAGGGGGGTTCTGCTGGGAGGGGCTTATTGTGCTCTCCCCCAATTTAGGGAGACAGCCTCCAAAAATGACCCATTTGAGCTGTTTCTCTGCGGCACCCAAACTGTTAGTTGCTCTCCTTTTCTGCAATGAACCAGGTTACAGTCTAGGCGTCCTTTGAATTTAGATCAGTGGTTCCCAACCTTTTTTTGACCAGGGACCACTAGGACTTTTTTGTTCGGTGCAGGGACCCCAAGGTTCAAAATAAAAACTCCGAGAATTTGAAAATAAACTTTAATCATAACTGTTAGTTAAACATTAAACTTAGAATAATATTTGAATATATATTTTTATAATAGAGAACTTTTAATTGAAAATATTAATTTATTATGGGTTTATAACTTTTTTTCATGGACCTTAATTTAGTTCTCGCGGACCCCTGGGGGTCCACAGACCCCTGGTTGGGAACCAGTGATTTAGATAGAAGAGGTTCTGATTCAAAGAGGTTTACTTTTGTACTGCAACGAAGTAGATCGGAGGGTGAGAGGGGTTCTGGCTGGGGGATTCTGAGGAGGGGGTTGTAAGGGAACCTATTTTGAAAGGAGGGTTCAAAGGAATGCAGGGAGTGGGGAAACAGAATAGTTAAAGGCAACCCAGCAGTGGGAGGGACCCAGGTTCAAATCCTCCCTCAACTACGAAATGTATGCGCTGTTAGATTCGAGTCCAGTAGCACCTGAGAAATCAATAGGAGTCTCTTGATGGTCTCTAAGCTGCTACTGGACTCTAACCTTTCTGCTGCAGACCAACACAGCTACCCTCTGAAACTACCTTTGGGAAATGTATTAGGTGAGTCTTTCTCTCCCTCCCTTGCTCCTAAGGTAAGAAAACTGTAAAGAGTCTCAGAGCTGTTTGCAAGAAGGGCAGGGGAAAAGAAGAGAGAGAAGCACCTCTCAATTTTACGTTTTGATTTTGTATTTTAAAAGGGCTTCAAGAAAGATTTGTGAGAATTAGAGGTTCATCAGTGGTTACTAGCCACAGGGACTAAAGGGAACTTCCATATTCAGAGGCAGTCAGTCTGAATGCCAGTGCCAGGAGGCAATATCGAGGGAAGGCCACTATGCCCTGTTGCTGGCCCTCTGTACTAACTGGCTGGCCATTGTGTGAGACAGGATGCTAGAGTAGAGGTTTTCTCCCTCTCCCATAATACTAGAACACGGGGTCATCTGCTAAAGCTGGAGGGTGAGAGATTCAAAACAAATAAAAGGAAGTATTTTTTCACACAATGCATAGTTAAATTGTGGAACTCCCTGCCCCAGGATGTGGTGATGGCTGCCAGCTTGGAGGGCTTTAAGAGGGGAGTGAACATATTCATGGAGGAGAGGGGTATTCATGGCTATTAGTTAGAATGGATACCAGTCATGCTGCATACCTATTCTCTCTAGTATCAAAGGATCATGCCTATTATTTTGGTTGCGGTGGAACACATGCAGGATGGTGCTGCTGCAGTCGTCTTGTTTGTGGCTTCCTAAAGGCACCTGGTTGGCCACTGTGCGAACAGACTGCTGGACTTGATGAGCCTTGGTCTGATCCAGCAGGACCTTTCTTATGTTCTTATGGACCACTGGTCTGATCCAGCAGGGCTGATGTCCTAAAATGTCTGCCTGCCTTTTGTGTTAGGGAGGTAACCAATCTGCAGCCAAGAACCCCCCACTTTGGTCTTGCATTTCCAATCTGGGAGTGACATGTTGGCTCAGCTGGACTTAGGCGCTCCCTCCTTGGGAGTCATGGCTCAGTGGCAGAGCATTTGGTTGGCATCTCCCCAGCATCTCCAGTAAGGATCACGTTTTAGGTGATGTGAAAGACCTCTGCCTGAGACCCTGGAGAGCCGCTACCAGTCTGAGTAGACAAGACTGACTTTGACGGACCATGGGTCTCATTCAGTATAAGGCAGCTTCATGTGTTCATGTGTTCTAGCAGGATCAAGAAAAGATATGTTGAAAGCGGGAGGGGACTGTTGGGCCCTGCTGGAAGCTGCTCTGGAACAGGGGTTGAAACCGGAAGAGAAAGAATCCACTTGCCTTGAAGCAGCCCAAGGGACTGATGCCACCCAAGATGGAAGAAGCGGGGGATTCTGGGAAAGAAGCATGCAGACATTTCCAGGGGAGGACACTGTCAGTTCCGACACCCAGCGCCGGCACTTCCGGCAGTTCCGCTATCAGGAGACAGATGGACCTCGTGAGGTTTGCAACCGGCTACATGCACTTTGTCGTCTGTGGCTGAAGCCAGAACAATACACCAAAAACCAAATCCTGGACTTGGTGATCCTGGAGCAGTTCGTGGCTATCCTGCCCTCAGAGATCCAGAGCTGGGTCCAAGAATGCCGGCCGGAGACCTGTTCTCAGGTGGTGGCCCTGGCAGAAGGTTTCCTCCTGAAGCAGGCAGAGGGGGAAAAGCCAAAAGAGCAGGTGAGGGTGTTTCATCCAGGACATTTGTGGGGTTAATGTTTCAAGGAAGGAACAGTGGTATAAATTTCACCAGTATCCCATTCCCAACCTTTTTTAGAAATCTCCCACGGAGGGGACCTTCTTCCTGCCCAATGGTTTAATTGTTGTTTTTGTTTATCTGTTTTAAGCTCTGGTTTTAATGATATTTTTGTTGGTTTTAATTATTGTTAAGATGTAATTTTATTATGTGTCTTTTCTGTTGGCAACTTTGGTGGCCTTTATGAGGGCAGAAAAATGGCATCTACCTTTTGTAAATATGAACCTACCCATCCACTCCAGTCATCTTTGGAGGCCCTGCTTCCCTTTATTGTTGACTTCCACCAGCAGATTAAGAATTTTTTAAAAAATGTTTAGTATATCCCCAGTTACAGTTACTGGCCTCCTCCCTGCTTTCTAGTATTGTATTTGTTTATATAATCCTATTAAACTGTTGGTATAGCTAATTTTTTTCAGTGTTTTCAATGTTGAGATGTTGTATGTTTGCTGCCTTGGGAACCTTACTTAGGGGGAAAGATGGTATAGAAATGTTCTAAATAAAAGAAAACTTCTAAACCTGTACTAGTTTACTTTTGAATTGCCCTCCCCATTCGCCTTTGGAGATATTCATACGTCCTTTCTGGTGTAGGGGCCCATATCAGATGTGACCACTTGTTCCCCCAAGATAGAGAACATTCCATCAGATGCCATCCAGAGGCCGCCATTGAGGTGGATCGTGCAAGAGGGTTCCCAAGACGCTGTTGTCTCACTGGGTAAGGATCCATCATGATTTCTCTCTCCTTCCTATGCCTGAAATCCAGGGGGATGCAGAGATGTCCCCCTGAATGTCTGGGAGGGGAGGTTTGTACCTCCAGCTTCTCCCACACTTTAAAAAGTGATCGCTTTATAATCCAGAGAGAGACAACTAAAATTGGGGCCAAAAAAGGAATACTTGGCCAAGGTTAGACAGGAAGGGCCTTGACCTGGATGGCTCAGGTTAGCCCGATCTCAGAACCTAAGCAGGGTCATAAGAACATGAGAAGAGCCCTGCTAGATCAGACCAGTGGCCCACCTAGTCCAGCATCCTGTCTCACACAGTGGCCAACCAGTTCCTCTGGAGGTCCAACAACAGGTCAGAGAGGCACTCCCCTGGCACTGGGATTCAGATGTTTACTGCCTCTGAATATGGAGGTTCTCTTTAGTCACCATGGCTAGTATCCACTGACAGACTGCTCCTCTGTGAATCTGTCCAACTGTCTTTTAAAGCCATCTATGCTTGTGGTCACTGAGGCATCCACTGGCAGCTAATTCCACAATGTAATTATTTGTTGAGTAAAGAAGTATTTCCTTTTGTCTGTCCTAAATCTACTTCCCATCAGGTTCATTGGATGCCCTCAAGTTCTAGCATTTTGGGAAAGGGAGAAAAAGTTCTCTTTGTCAACTCTCTCCACCCCACACATAATTTTATAAACCTCTATCATGTCCCCTCCCTTAGCCGTCCCTTTTCTAAACTGAAAAGTCCCAGACTCTTCAGACGTTCCTCATAAGGAAGGCGCTCCAACCCCCTAATCGTCTTGGTTGCCCACTTCTGTACTTCTAGCTCTGCAATGTCCATTTTGAGATTCAGTGACCAGTTGGCTGCTTCGCTTCTGAGGTCTAATAAGATTGGGCTAGTCAGGGCCGTTCAGGTCAGGGCCAATCTTCTATCTTTTCCCACCCAACAGGTGACAGATTGAGACCAGATTTAAGCTCTGAATTTTCTACTCTCTGTGATGGAGTCGAAACAGCTTTGGTGCAGCCTGATCAGGTAAGAGAGGGATCCTTGGGGTGACAGGCAGGGGACAGACTTATCTCTGTCCCCCCTTTCCTTCTATTAAAATGTGCCTCTGGGAAGAACAAAGTTTGTGTCTAGTGGCACCTTAAAGACCATTGATTTCCAGGGTATAAGATTTTGATAATCAAAGTTTATTATCTGATAAAGGGAGCTTTGACCCTCAAAATCTTATACCCTGGAAACCTTGTTGGTCCTTAAGGTGCTACTGGACTCAAACTTTGCTCTTCTGCTGCAGGCCCACCTGAAACTATCCTTCTGTTGTAGGGGTTAAGAGCAGTGGATTCTAATCTGGAAAACTGGATTTGATTCCCCACTCCTTCACATGCAGCCTGCTGGGTGACCTTGAGCTAGTCACAGTTCTCTCAGAACACTCTCAGCCGCCCCTACCTCACAAAGTGTCTGTTGTGGGTAGGGGAAGGGAAGGTGATTGTACGCCGGTTGGAGACTCCTTAAAGGTAGAGAAAAGCAGGGTATAAAAACCAACTCGTCTTCATCTTCTGGGAAAGTAGTAAATATCTCACATGTTCAGTTGGGATCCTGAGAGAGAAGTTCAGGAGTCCTCAGTTTCACTGCATTTTGAACTACAATCAGAAGGGATAGAGGCAATACATTGTCTGTGAGGAAAACATGTTTCCTTCTTGTTTCAGGGTCCGGTCTCCTTTGAGGAGGTGGTGGTTTGCTTCACTGAGGAGGAATGGGCACTGCTGGATCCGGGCCAACGGGCTCTGCACAGGGAAATCATGGTGGAGAATTATGGGACTGTGGCTTCTGTAGGTAAGCCTCCCTCTTTCTTTCCTGTGGAGGTCCCGAACAACCATGGCTCAGTGCCAGAGCATCTGCTTGGTATGCAGAAAGCCCCAGGTTCAATTCCTGGCATCTCCAGTTAAAGGACCAGTCAGAAAGTGATGTGAAAGACCTCAGCCTGAGACCCCGGAGAGCTGCTGCCAGTCTGAGTAGACAATACTGACTATAATGGATGAAGGGTCTGTTTCTATATAAGGCAGCTTCATGTGTACATGTAACGGCCACCTGAAATCAGGGAGGGTCTGAATATGGGCAAAGAAACTGAAGCTTGATCCAGACAGGATGGAAGCGCTCCTGGTTGGTGATAAAGTGAAGCTGTGTTGGTTGTACAATGTGTTTTGCATGGACACATGAATCTGCCTTATCCTGAATCAAGTCACTGGTCCATCAAGGCTAGTATTGTCTCCTCAGATGGACAGTGGCTCTCCAGGGTCTCAGGTCGAGGACTTTCTCATCCTTTGCTGCCTGGCCCTTTTAACTGGAGATGCTGGGGTTTGAACCTGGGACCTTCTGCATGCCAAGCAGATGCTCTACCATTGAGCCACAGCCCATCCCCTAAAAAGCTGACTCACCCTGGAAAAATCAGGTTTGCCGCTTGATTGTGCACCTGGCAAGCTGGGTGACAGAGGCTACCTGTAGTGTCTTACTGCTCAGGGTGTTTTGCTGGTGCTCCTTTCCCTGAGGGCTGATGTGGTTGGAGAGACAAAATGTACATGCCAAGGACACTTTGGAGCCAGGGTGGTGTAGCGGTTAGAGTGTCGGACTAGGATCTGGGAAACTCAGGTTCGAATCCTCACTCTGCCACAGCAGCTTGCTGGGTGACCTTGGGCCAATCATTCATTCTCAACAAACCAACCGGGTTGCTGTGAGAATAAAATAGAGGACAGGAGAACAATGTAAGCTCGTCTGATGTTTCCCAAGACTGCTTTATTTCAATCTTTTAGGAAAGAGCACAGTCTAAGTGCATGATCATCCCATCTGGATGGAAAGGTGTGTCAGGCTTTTAGAGGGTTTTACAAAAGAAAATCAATGATTGCTATACTGCTTTAACATGATAATGCCGTCGCTATTACCGGTGTTGTGGGGGTGTTTTTGTCCTTGTGTCATGGTCCTTGTGTTAAGAGCCAGGGTGGTGTAGTGGTTAAGAGTGGTGGTTTGGAGCAATGGACTCTGATCTGGAGAACCGAGTTTGATTCCCCACTCCTCCACCTGAGTGGCGGAGGCTAAACTGGTGAACTGGATTTGTTTTCCTACTCCTACACATGAAGCCAGCTGGGTGACCTTGGGCTAGTCAAAGCTCTCTCAGCCCCACCCACCTCACAGGGTGTCTGTTGTGGGGAGGGGGAGAGAAGGTGATTGTAAGCCGGTTTGAGTCTCCCTTAAGTGGTAGAGAAAGTCAGCATATAAAAAGCAACTCTTCTTCATCCTGGAACACTTTCCCCTAAGAATCCTGATTTGTTCCTTATCTTTCAGAGTCTTGCCGCCAATGTTGAACATATGTGGCTGCTGTTGTTTTGAAATATTTTGCTGCCTTCACTCCAGAAGTGTTCCTGGTTTTTATGTGTTTGTTTATTATTTACACTTATATCCTGCCCTACCCCTGCATATCAGGGGCTCAAGGCGGCTCACAACATAAATATAATATAAGTAATTATAACCAGAAAAACCAGAACTATAAATATACTTTACCTCATTTAAGACAACATGATGGTGCTTAATAAAACAACAAAACAGCCCTCCTAAGATTAAATCCCAAGTACAATAAAAATCATACAGAGCCAGGGGGGCATGGGTATAATAACTGTCAATGACTCAAGCTGTAATTTGGGGGGCCAATGGGGTGGGGGGACTGGATGGCGAACAATAAAGATGACAATAGCTGAGGGGGTTCCACAATCCAGGTTGGCATAGAATGTTATCCATGTCGGCCATATAAACCATCACTGTCCTCAACTATAGGCCTGGTGGAACATCTCCGTCTTGCAGGCTTGGTGAAACTGGGCCAGGTCTTTTAAGGCCCGAGTTTCACTCGACAGAGAGTTTCACCAGGCAGGGACACAGCTGAAAAGTCTGTGAGAGCCAGTGTGGTATAGTGGTTAAGAGTGGTGGACTCTAATCTGGAGAACTGGGTTTGTGCCCCACTCCTCCTCCTGAAGCCAGCTGGGTGACCTTGGGCCAGTCACAGTTCTCTTGGAACTCTCCCAGCCCCACCTACCTCACAAGGTACCTGTTGTGGGGAGGGGAAGGGAAGTTGATTGTAAGCCACTATGTGGCTCCTTAAAGGTAGAGAAAAGAGTTCTTCTAGTTGAGGACAGCGGGATGGCCTTTGTTGCTGCCTGAACTTCCTGTGTGATGTTTTGGGCACTGTTTTTGATTGCATATAAATCTTTGGTTATGGTTTCTCTTTCACTTTGTTCTGTCAGGTGAGGGAGGGGAGAGCAAGAGGAATAGTGAATCCCCTGGAAAGTCAGGGGAAAGAGCCTGCAGCAGAGGAAGGGAAGAGAAGATCAGGGAGACAGAAACAGAAAAGACGAATGCATCCTCTGCTCCTCCAAGCCGTAACACCCATGAAATCTTAGTCCAAGACAAATCTGAGAAAGAAGAGGAAAGGAGCGAGTGTCTTCTGTGTGGTGAACGCTTCAGCTGCAAGGCAGGCCTTCGTGCTCACTGGAGGATCCATACGGAGGAAAAGCTATTCAAATGCTCTGAGTGTGGGAAGAGTTTCAGCCGGAGGGAAAAACTAATCAGGCATCAAGGGATTCACACTGGGGAGAAGCCCTACACTTGCCTGGAGTGCGGGAAGAGCTTCAGCCGGAGAGATAAACTGATCAGGCATCAAGGGATCCACACGGGGGAGAAGCCATACAAATGCTTGCAGTGCGGGAAGAGTTTCAGAGACAGAACAGATCTCACTTCACATCTGAGAATACATACAGGGGACAAGCCATATAAATGCCCCGAGTGTGGAAAGAGCTTTAGCCAGAGCTCGTACCTGGCCTCCCATCGAACCATCCACACTGGGGAGAAGCCATACAAATGCCTGGAGTGCGGGAAAAGCTTCCTTTGGAACCACAAGCTTCAGTCCCACCAGAGAATCCACACAGGTGAGAAACCATATCAGTGCTCCATATGTGGGATGAGTTTCAGTCAGAAAGTGTACATTACTGCACATGAAATAATGCACACAGGGAAGAACCCCTTCGAATGCTTTGAGTGCGGCAAGAACTTCACCCGCAGCACGACCCTGACGACGCATCAGAGAATCCACACTGGTGAAAAACCCTTTAAATGCTCCGAATGCGGGAAGGGTTTTGTTAAGAATTCTGCACTGACGCGACATAAGAGGATCCACACAGGGGAGAAAACGTACAAACGCCCGGACTTCGGTGTGCGGTTTTCAGATTGTTCGTCTCTTACGAAGCATCAACAAGTTCTCGCAAGGGAGGAATTGTTTGAATGAGTGTGGGGGGAAATGCTCAGCCAGAGGGAAAAAGCTATCTTCACATTAAAGTGGAGAGAGGAGGATCCTAAAAATGTTCAGTACATGGAAAGAAGTTCAGATGGTGCACAAATTTAAGAGCTTTCTTGGCCTTGAAAACCAACCCTCAAGAATGACAATTTGGTCCTCAACAGCTATGTTTATCTTTTAACTGGACTTTCTAGGGAATCTGCTACCTAAATCTTGGATTGCATGCATACAAAGCTAGTGTTCTATCACTGATCCACAGCCCTTTCTCTGACTGAGCTGCACACTACACAAAGACACCAGCTATGCAGTACTGTGCAGCGTTATTCCAGTCTAAGGACAATCATTTAAATAAACTTAGACGGGAATAACTCTGCCCGGGATTGCACTGTAGTAAATTTTGTAGCAGAGGCTGAGGATTAAAGCAGAATTTGCTGGAGTTATCTTGTTTGCTTATCCTGTTCAGACATTCTGGGTCTTTGCTCGGGCAGGAATTTTTTACCGTGGCTGCCAACATAGTGAACATGCAAGAATTCTTAAGTGCCTGTGAAAGTCAGCCCTATTTCCAAAATCAGAAGTAGACCCCCCACAGGATGGGGACAGACACAAGCCCAGAGACACAGGCGGTGTGTTAAATGCATAGCTTGTTTTTGAACAATTAATTTCCCCAACTCTTTGCAGAAAGTGTGTTTAATAACAATTTTAAAGGGTTAACTAATCAAGACTGCTGAGGAGCAAAGGAGATCTCACCCAATCTTCTGAATCTAAAAGTTCTGTATTGCCACACTATGGCCATTTATGCATGGTCAATTTTGATGCTCACTCAAAGCTCTTTTTAAAAATGCCTATTCATGGTCCCAATGCAAAAGGAGAAATTCCACCCACCCACCCCACTCGGCTGCTCCTTCGTTTGTTTGCATAGCTATTAGCATGTGCATAGCTAAGGCACCTCTGTTGTTTTGCATGGTTCCCTTAAGTGGGCTCTTTTGTAATGTGAAGCAGGTCTGCGCTGGCTTCACAGTCACTTCCGGAATGACGGTTCAGTGTAAAAATTTGCAGGGAAATTCAGCCTGGAACGCGCTGCTAATTACCATGCATAAATGGCCTATGATTACTGGCACGGAATACATTGATTACCCAGCAACCTGACAGCCCAGCTGAGCCTGATCTCATAAGAGCTTGGAAACTGCAGGGTTGGCCAGGGTTAGTGCTTGGGTGGAAGACCACCAAGGAAGTCTGGAGTTGCTACACAGGCAACGGCAAACCACCTCTGCTCATCTCTTGCCTTGAAACCCCCATGGCCCTGGGGGTCAGTTGCAACTTGATGGCACACAATTGTTTTTATACTTTTACACTTGCCCAGTTGTAATGGGTTTTCCTGATCTCTTTCTATTCCACTTCCTGTTTCTACAAGCCAAGGAGGGCAAAATTATGCTCAGTTCTTGGCACCTTTGCAGGCTTCTATGACACCTGAGATGTTTATATGTATGAATATATATTTATGTAACTGCATAACAGCATTATCCTTTTATTTTAGTATGGTATAGGCAAGGGTCCCCAAACTTGTTGAGCCTGTGGACACTTTTGAAATTTTGAGAAGGGGTAAGGGTGCCACTCCAGAATGGCCCATTTGGAAGCAGGGACAAGTCCTAAGAGAGCCAACGAGGTGTAGTGGTTTGGAGAGGTGGAGTCTGATCTGGAGAACCGGGTTTGATTCCCCACTCCTCCACATGAGTGGCGGAGGCTACTCTGGTGAACTGGATTTGTTTCCCCACTCCTACACACAAAGCCAGCTGGGTGACCTTGGGCAAGTCATTCTCTCTCAGCCTCACCTACCTAACAGGATGTCTATTGTGTGGAGGGGAAGGGAAAGGTGACTGTAAGCCGGTTTGATTCTGCCTTAAGTGGCAGAGAAAGTTGGCATATAAAAACCAACTTCTTCTCCTCCTCCTCCTCCTCCTTCTTCCGCAGCTATAGCAAGGCAACAGTCACAAAATTGCTGCCATGGTTAGGTATCCCCAAGCCAAGCATCCTTCCAGTGACAAGGGCAGCTATTTCCAAATGGGCACACCCTGAAGATCCAGAAGTTATGCCTTCTGAGGTCTTTTGAAGTACCTCCCACTCCAACGACATGTAGGGAAGCCAGAAATGGTTCTTTGGGTTGGTGAATGGAAGAAGCCAGTGGGCGTCAGAAAAATCCATCGGCTGGTGCCATGGTGCCTGCCAGCACCATAATGGGCATCACTGATAGATGGCTGTCGTAGAGGCTAGCCATGTTGGTCTGCAGTAGAAGGGCTAGATTCGATCCAGTAGCACCTTAGAGACCAACAAGATTTTCAGAATATAAGCTTTTGAGAGTCAGAGCTCTTGACAAAGGGAGCTTTGACTCTCAAAAGCTTATACACTGAAAATCTTGTTGGTCTGTAAGGTGCTACTGGTCTCAAATCTATCCCTTCCATGGGATATCCCTTCCTTGAGATATCCCTTCCATGCCTTCTGGGCAAAGAAAAGGGCACAGAACTTTGCTTGCTCCTTTGGGCCTTCGCTGTTACATTTCAGCATGTAATGAACACATGAAGTGGCCTTCTACTGAGTCAGACCCTTGGTCAATCAGTCAGCATTTCCTACTGAACCTGGGACCTTCTGCATGCCAAGCAGATGCTCTGCCACTCAGCCATGCCCCCTCCCTTGATGTCTATGAATATCTAACACCAGAATCTGAATTAGGCCAACAAATATTCTGATTTGTACAGATGTTGCTGCCCCTTTTCTGGTGAACTCATTATGACACTGATGTGTTTGAGGAAGAGACCCTACCAGCCACGATGGATGAAGCAAATATTTCTGTGATCTTTAAAGTCAGGCAGGGACTCCTTGGATTGTTTCTTAGCAATGTAGTATGCAAACAAGCTAAGACAAAACAAGTGAGAACTTGAAGCCAAAAGGAACTCCTGAGCACTATCAAGCAGCTGGTTACATAATTAATTACAAGACGCTAAGAAAAACTCCTGGACATAACACAATTATTGAGCATTTTATCATATAATAAGCAGCCTCATGCATATATCTGTCGCAACATTGATACAAAGAGATAAATATCAGGTAGGTCCCAGCAGTATTATGTAAAGTCTTTTATTAATTGGCAAAAACCTGGAGACTTGAAGTATATAGCTGCAAGCATCTTTACAAGCTATATACTTCAAGCCTCCATTTTTTTGCCAATTCATAAAAGACTTTACATAATACTATTGGGACCTTATACTTATCTCTTTGTATTGATATCCCAACGGATATATGCATGAGGCTGCCTATTATATGATGTTTTGTTTTTGATAAAATGCTCAATAATTGTGTTATGTCTAGGAGTTTTCCTTAGTGTCATGTAATTAACTGTGTAGCCAGCTGCTTGATAGTGCTCAAGAGTTCCTTTTGGCTTAAAGTTCTCACTTGTTTTGACTTAGGGTGCATTCATACATGCTGAATAATGCACTTTCAATGCACATTGCAGCTGGATTTTACTGTGTGAAACGGTAACATCCACTAGCAAACAATGGTTAAAGTGAATTGAAAGTGCATTATTCAGGATGTGTGAAAGCGGCCCTAGCTTGTTTGCATACTACATTGCTTCCGTATATTATTTAATATTGGCCATTGTGCTGGTTATTTTGTTTGGGTTTCATTATCTTTCAGCATAGGTTGTTGCTTTTTGTTGGATTGTTTCTTAGTTCAGTTTAAAGTGCTATGACCTCTAAGGCCCAGGACCCACTTATCTAAAGGACTGTCTCCTCCCCGTGTGCCAACCCCAGTCCACAGGCTGCTACTGCTGGCTGCTCCCCTGTTTAAGATTGCGTGCCTGGCATCACCCGTGCCTTCTCATTTATAGCTCCCCCTTTGTGGAATGGGCTCCCTTAGGAGGTCAGCGGGGTGCTGTCTAGAAATTTTCAGGACATGCTGCAAGGCCATTTTATTTGCCAGAGCTTTTCACGTAGTATCGGCATCTTTTGGGGGAAGGAGGGTTTTCTGAAGTTTTGTTTTATATGTTTGAAACCGTGAAACTTTTTGTTGTGATTTTAAGCCACCTTGAGCCACGAGGAAAGGTGGAATATGAATATTTTAATAAATGAATGAATACTTTTTTATTGGTTTGCTAGTTTTGCAAGAATCCAGCATCTAGTGTTGGCCCCAACAGGTACTGTTCAACCTCATTTGCCTTGCGTCAGGGTACAAGACAAAGAGTTTCCTCATATCTCTGTTTCTCTTTAATCCTGATGTAGAGCCTCATCCACCAGGCCAGATTGGCCAGGGATTCTGGAGGTTTTTTTTGTGTGACCATCTTCTGGGCATGGAGTAGGGGTCACTGGGGATGTGTGGGGGGCTAGTTATGAATTTCCTCCATTGGGCAGGGGGTTGGACTAGATGACCTTGATGGTCCTTCCAACTCTATGATTCTATGCCTGATATTAGACAGGATACGCCATTAAGACAAGAGGAAGAAAAATTCTAATATGTTTTGTGTGTCTTTTCCACCCAGAAAATTCAGTTTCTAATTTGTTAAAACAAGACAATGCATTCAGTAACTTGTCGGGATGCAGAACAAGACACAATTACTAGGTATGGGTAACACTGCCTCAAATGTTGCAGTAGAAAAGAGCAAGAGTCCAGTAGCACCTTAAAGACTAAAGGTTAGATATTGTCATCAAAAGTTTCAGGTAGCCCTGTTGGTCCGCTGTAGAAGAGCTAGATTTGAGTCCTGTAGCACCTTTGAGACCAATAAGATTTTCGGGGTATGAGCTTTCAAGAGTCAGAGCTTTTGATATCTGATGAAGAGGGCATTGACTCTTTAAAGCTTTTACCCCAAAAATCTTGTTGGTCTCTCAGATGCTTCTGGACTTGAATCTAGCTGTTTCACTGCCTCAAAATAATTCTTCTGCAAGTGGCCCTTCAAGTGCGAAAAAAGGTAATCTTAAAATACTTGGTAACAAATATCTTCAGTGAGGTGGAAACAGTGAAAGTCTGGGTCAAGTTACTCCAGTTTAAGGCCAGAGATTTCAATGGCCTCTGACTAGATTAAATACAAAGATTTCACTGTAAAATGAGTTTTGATGAATTTGTACAAGATTTTGGTAGCTCTGAACCTATTGTCATTGTAGAGAAAGATTCAGGCAATTTAATGTATATATTTTCAAGACAATTGATATAATACGTGAACTTCAAATTTATATTTCCTTATTCATTGTTAAAAATGTATACCAGACATTTGCAAAAATTGTGTGGCATCTTCAGGAACATAGTACATAGCTTACACCAAATTCCAACTGCTAGTCAAGGTGGATGGAATGGGACTATTTGAAATATTGGAATATTAGAGATCTTTTGCTTTAATCCAGGCAATTGAGAGGGGCAGGAAAAAGAGAACATTCAAAACTGGCTTTACTCAGAGCAACAATTTCTTTGTCTACCAAAAGGTTTTTCTACACTAACCCTGAGTTTCAGAAAGAAGCTGCTTGTTTAATTTCCAGCCATAGAGGCTGCAAGAAAGACTTAGTATGGTCCAATCTGTTATTGAAACTAGAAATAAAACTGGTCACTATTCGTATGAATTATTGAACAGATAGTTGTATTCTGGCAAATTAATACAACATGAATATTTCCTTACAGACTTGCTGGGTGACCTTGGGCCAGTCACACACTCAGCCTAACCTACCTCAGAGGGTTGTTGTTTTGAGGGTTACTTGGTAAAGGATGCTCCCTTTTCTACAGAGCCCCAATTCTCTGCTTTATATTTTCATTTTGATCATTTATCTAGGTAGATCACTTTGATTTTGAATGCAATGATAGATTTCAAATTTTGGCATACTGGGAGGGTTAGCTAACTGGTTATGCCTCCTCTATCTAGGGAGAAAAGGGATAGGACATCTGCAAAAATGGCAGATTTTAAGCATGGAAGAATCTCAAAATGTAGCCTCAATCCAGGATTGGGTAGCACTGTTGCTACGTCTGGCAAGGAAAGAAAAGTTGAGTCATGAAAAAGGTAAAAATCAGAAGTCTATATTGGGAATTGTGGTCTATTTTCAGATTATTTTGGTGAAGGCAGTGGTGGGGTCACCAATCCATTCTTCATCAAATAAAAGTTTTTTTCACTTTTTAAAATTTTGTAATTTTGTAACATTTTGTAAACAAATCAGTGGGTTTTAGATCAAATCAAGCCTGAACTGACCCTAGAAGTTAAAATGACTAAACTGAGGCTGTCATACTTTGGACATATTATGAGAAGACAAGAGTCACTGGAAAAGACAATCATGCTAGGAAAAGTTGAAGGCAGCAGGAAAAGAGGAAGACCCAACAAGAGATGGATCGACTCTATAAAGGAAGCTACAGCCCTCAATTTGCAAGATCTGAGCAAGGCTGTTAAGGATAGGACGTTTTGGAGGACATTGATTCATAGGGTCGCCATGAGTCGGAAACGACTTGACAGCACTTAACACACACACACACAATTTTATGCAAGCATTCCCATTGCTAATGGTGTTAGCGGTTTTAAATAATATATTTATTATTTAGACCACAGTTACACAGCCCGGATAACCTACAAGAACCAATATATTTATTATTTCAATTTAAAGCGCACTCTCCTCAACCCTCCAAATAAATGTAATGGTGATGTGGTTGGACTTTTATTTATTTTTATTCATTGTGAATACATTTTTGAGAACAAGCATTCCAAGAAGAAAGTTCATGTTTACCAGTTATTCCAGGAACTGGAAGGCTTTAAGTTTATGACTAACACATATGCATCTTTATTTTATTGCTCTTATTAATACTTTTTTAAAAAAAGAATTAAAAAAATTCTCAAATACAAGTGTTCAAAATAAGATTTTTTTAAAAAATCAGGTGCTAATTAACATTGCCAGCCTCCAGGTGAAGCCTAGAGTTCTCCTAGAATTACAGCTGATCTTCAGAGATGAATTCCTCTGGAATAAATGGCAGCATTGGAGGGTGGACTTTATGGCATTACATCTCAGCTGAGCTCTCTCCCTTCCCCAAGTTCCACCCTCCCTAGGCTCCACCCCCAAATCCCCAGGAATATCCCAGCCAGGAGATGGCAACCCTATGCTACATCTTTGTCTACCAAAAGGTTTTTCTACACTAACCCTGCGTTTCAGAAAGAAGCTGCTTGTTTAATTTCCAGCCATAGAGGCTGCAAGAAAGACTCAGTATGGTCCAATCTGTTATAGAAACTAGAAATAAAACTGGTCACTGTTCGTATGAATTATTGAACAGGCAGTTGTATTCTGGCATAGTTGCCCTCTTTACTGCAAAACAAAGCAGAAATCCAGTGGCATCTTGAAGGTCCTACTGAATCTTCTGCTTTGTTTTGCTGCAATAGGGGAACAAGGCATCCCCCCCTCTTCCACAGCCTTCATCTTCGATGCATCCAGGGAATCTAAGGGGTTAAGGCGAGGGATTCTCTAGGGCTAAAGAGGCTCGGTTCCAACTCCCTCTGCCAAGGGAGGGAGAAGGGGCTATTGATACCCACCATCCAGGATCTGGTGAGATGCATGAGCATTTGGTTGATGGGGATTCTCGGGGTTGAACTTGGGCTGGAGATGCAATGCAGGAAAATGGAGGAGGGCTTAAAGGGAAAGTTTCAGTGGCAGCCAGTGAATTGGAGGGGTGAGTCAGGGAGGGGGCTGCTGGGGCTGGGGAGGTTGAGGATCTGGGAAAGAGAAAGAGCCTTCCCCCCCATAAAGAGTGGGGCTAGGCAGCTGCCTCGCGGGGAAACTCCTGGCTGTACCAGACTCATACCCAGCAGACTTTTCCCTCCGCTACAACAGAAAAAAAAAATCTGCTTCAATGGAGCTGGGGTTGCCAACCTCCAGGTGGTACAATAATACAATCACCTGTGCCGTGTTTAATGTCGTTACAGAAATGGGCGGCACGAAAGGCTCAAAATATAAACCAAACTGGAAATTCAACACCAAATATATATTCAAAATGAAGCATTACATCATGCAAGAATAAAGAATAAAGAATACAGTCATGCTCGACTTAAATAATAACAATAAGCCCACAAAAGAACTCATATGAGTCCAGCCATTCTTAGGAACCAGTGAAAACACGGTCCAGATCTGACGGTCTCATTGACAACCCGCTTACTACCAAATGGATTAAAAAGCTGAGGTTGCTTTGTTCTATTGGAGCTGAAGAAAGCCTTTTGAAACGTGCACCAGCGACTAGCCACACGTTCTCCTTTCTTCTTTCCTTGGACTTCGCGTTCACTGTTTGGAACCTTTGTTTGTAACCTTTGTTTGAATCTTTACGGACTTCCGTTTTTTGGACATGCAGAGACTTTCTGGACGGGAAGGTCCCGCCCCATTTTGAAAGCTAGTTCTTTTGTGGGCTTATTGTTATTGTTTAAGTCGAGCATGACTGTATTCTTTATTCTTGCATGATGTAATGCTTCATTTTGAATATATATTTGGTGTTGAATTTCCAGTTTGGTTTATATTTTGAGCCTTTCGTGCCGCCCATTTCTGTAACCTCCAGATGGTGACTGGAGATCTCCCGGTATTCCATTTGATCAGAGATCAGCTCACCTGGAGAAAATAGCTGCTTTGGATGGTGGACTGTATGGCATTATACCCCATTGAAGTCCCTCCCCTCCCCAAATCCTGCCCCCTCAGCCTCCACTCCCAAAATCCCCAGGTATTTTCCAATCCAGAGCTGGCAACCCTAAAAGGAACCAATGCAAGTCAATTGGCATTCCTGCCTCCAATCCTGTTGTTCATTTTAGTACATCCCCACTACTGGATTCCTGGAGACTATTTTCAAGGCAGTGCCTTTTCAAAGCACCTGGTCTGAAACTTCTTGGCACGTATAGAGTGGCCACTGGTGTGGAGATAGGGGCCTCTGAGGAGGGGGAACCAAACTTGGGAAGTTTGAGGGAAGGCAGAAAGGGGGATCGGGTCGCAAACTCCAGGCTGGGGAATTGCTGGAGATTTGGGAGTGGAGCCTGGGGAAGGTGGGGTTTGCAAGAGAAGGGAGCTCAGCAGAGATGCGAGGAGAAGAAGAGTTGGTTTTTATGCCCAACCCCTTTCTGACTATATATTACTCTTCCTACACACTTGACACTGAGAGACACTGTCCTTCAGTGTTACTCCTCTGAAAATGCCTGCCACAGCTGCTGGCGAAATGTCAGGAAAGAAAATACCAAGACCACCGTCACACAGCCCGGATAACCTACAAGAACCAATGAACTCTGACCGTGAAAGCCTTTGACAATATTAAGGATGGGTTTGTTTTTCAGGTCTTTGGACCCTGCCTAAACTGGGCCGCTTTTGCCTGAAGGAACAGTTATGGCAGGACACGATTCTGAGGCCCTTTGGGACGCTGCCATGGAGCACAGAGTGAAGGTGGGCAAGCAAGACTCAGTGGGTCCTGAATCCGACAACCGTGAGAGACTTGGGGGACGATTCTGAGGCCCTTTGGGACGCTGCCATGGAGCACAGAGTGAAGGTGGGCAAGCAAGACTCAGTGGGTCCTGAATCCGACAACCGTGAGAGACGTGGGGGACGATTCTGAGGCCCTTTGGGACGCTGCCATGGAGCACAGAGTGAAGGTGGGCAAGCAAGACTCAGTGGGTCCTGAATCCGACAACCGTGAGAGACGTGGGGGATGATTCTGAGGCCCTTTGGGACGCTGCCATGGAGCACAGAGTGAAGGTGGGCAAGCAAGACTCAGTGGGTCCTGAATCCGACAACCGTGACAGACGTGGGGGACGATTCTGAGGCCCTTTGGGACGCTGCCATGGAGCACAGAGTGAAGGTGGGCAAGCAAGACTCAGTGGGTCCAGAATCCGACAACCGTGAGAGACGTGGGGGACGATTCTGAGGCCCTTTGGGACGCTGCCATGGAGCACAGAGTGAAGGTGGGCAAGCAAGACTCAGTGGGTCCTGAATCCGACAACCGTGAGAGACGTGGGGGACGATTCTGAGGCCCTTTGGGACGCTGCCATGGAGCACAGAGTGAAGGTGGGCAAGCAAGACTCAGTGGGTCCTGAATCCGACAACCATGAGAGACGTGGGGGACGATTCTGAAGCCCTTTGGGACGCTGCCATGGAGCACAGAGTGAAGGTGGGCAAGCAAGACTCAGTGGGTCCTGAATCCGACAACCGTGAGAGACGTGGGGGACGATTCTGAGGCCCTTTGGGACGCTGCCATGGAGCACAGAGTGAAGGTGGGCAAGCAAGACTCAGTGGGTCCTGAATCCGACAACCGTGAGAGACGTGGGGGACGATTCTGAGGCCCTTTGGGACGCTGCCATGGAGCACAGAGTGAAGGTGGGCAAGCAAGACTCAGTGGGTCCTGAATCCGACAACCGTGAGAGACATGGGGGACGATTCTGAGGCCCTTTGGGACGCTGCCATGGAGCACAGAGTGAAGGTGGGCAAGCAAGACTCAGTGGGTCCTGAATCCGACAACCGTGAGAGACGTGGGGGACGGTTCTGAGGCCCTTTGGGACGCTGCAATGGAGCACAGAGTGAAGGTGGGCAAGCAAGACTCAGTGGGTCCTGAATCCGACAACCGTGAGAGACGTGGGGGACGATTCTGAGGCCCTTTGGGACGCTGCCATGGAGCACAGAGTGAAGGTGGGCAAGCAAGACTCAGTGGGTCCTGAATCCGACAACCGTGAGAGACGTGGGGGACGATTCTGAGGCCCTTTGGGACGCTGCCATGGAGCACAGAGTGAAGGTGGGCAAGCAAGACTCAGTGGGTCCTGAATCCGACAACCGTGAGAGACGTGGGGGACGATTCTGAGGCCCTTTGGGACGCTGCCATGGAGCACAGAGTGAAGGTGGGCAAGCAAGACTCAGTGGGTCCTGAATCCGACAACCATGAGAGACGTGGGGGACGATTCTGAGGCCCTTTGGGACGCTGCCATGGAGCACAGAGTGAAGGTGGGCAAGCAAGACTCAGTGGGTCCTGAATCCGACAACCGTGAGAGACGTGGGGGATTCTGGGAAGGAACCCTGCTGCCGACTGAAGAAGCCCTCAGCTCAGATCTACAGCACTGGCAGTTCAGGCAGCTCCGTTACCATGAGGCCGAGGGGCCCCGGGAGGTCTGCAGCCGACTCCATGCTCTTTGCTGTCGGTGGCTGAAGCCAGAAAGGTGCACCAAGAAGGAGATGCTGGACCTGGTGATCCTGGAGCAGTTCCTGGCTGTCCTGCCCCTAGAGATCCAGAGCTGGGTCAGGGAATGCAGACCAGAGACCAGTTCCCAGGCGGTGGCCCTGACAGAAGGCTTCCTCCTGAGTCAGGCAGAGGACAAGAAACAGGAAAAGAAGTTGAGAGCTTTTCATTCTGGGCATCTGTGGGCGTGGAGATGATAATATCTCAGCCCCCCATCCTGACTTTAGCCCAACTTGTAGAAATTGTCCAAAGACAAAACCGCTGAGGCCTTCGCCTCTGCCATTTCTTTTCCTTTCAAATGTACTGGGGTTTATTTTTTTTTCTCCAATGACTGATATAACATCTTAGAAGAGAGGAGGGAAGGAAGTGAGGAAATATGCAGAAATTTGCCCCAACTGAAATTATGGGGCAAAGGAGGGCAAAAAAATGAGATGTCAAAAGTGTTTGTTAATTTCTCACCTTCTCTGATTGAGATTCTTGATGCCTTTTCAGACATGGAAGTCATTCACAAACTGCCTATCTCCCACAGGCAGAAAGATTGAGGACAGAACTGGAGCCCCTGTGGGGGGGAATTGCGCCAGAGGGTGATCAAGGTGCCACTTTTCCGGGTAAGATTTAACAGGGCAACTTTGACCTTGGTTTTTCTCTCTTAGAAATGCCTGACAGGAAGTTAGGCCTACTGGAACCACAGGGTTCAGGGGTGTTTCATATACATCAGATGCCAGGAGGGTTGCCAGGTTCCTTGTTTGGGTGGGAAATGTCCTGCCCCCTGGGTGGCCCTTCCCACCACTGCTCAGCTGGGCAGCAGGAGACAACTGGGCAGCGGGATCAAAAGCATTCTGATGCTATTACATCGCTTCCTGCATGGCCAGAAATGATATCATTGCATCACCAGTGACGCTCTATCATTCAGTCAAAGCTCTGTGCCTCCCTGGAGTCTCCCACTGTTGTCAGACTCTGCCGGCAACTCTAGAAGCTGGGTAGTGGGCAGAGTTGTTTCTGATCTCCCTGGAATAATTTTTTTGGGTATTGTTAGAAACAGAATGCTGGGTTACATGGTACTTTGATATGGCCCAACAGTACTTCAGTGAGTGCAATCTGGATAAAATATTTCTCCTGTGACAAACTGAACCACAAGGCAGAGATGAAAAATAAAAATGTGTAGATAAATCATGTTCCCCGATTTTACTTTTCTCCACAGGTGATAGAACTATGCCAGTGAAAAGTTCCTGTTGTTTGACTCTTCATGATGTGAGAAAGCAAGCATCAGAGCAGCCGGATCAGGTAGGGGATGGGGGGAGAGGTAGTTCAGGAACAGCCCATGTCTGCTTTCTTGAAGGGCTTGCAAGACTCAATTCTGCTATGGAACACCTCGACTGAATCAACTCTTTTGGAAACAGACAGAAGCGTTATGTCATCCATCAGGAGAAAATGTTTCCTGCTTTCAGGGGCCAGTGACCTTTGAGGAGGTGGCTGTGTATTTCACTGAGGAGGAGTGGGCTGTGCTGGATCCAGGCCAAAGAACCCTGCACAGAGAAGTGATGGAGGAGAATTACAGGATGGTGGCCTCTCTGGGTAAGGTTCCATCATCCTCTTGTTTGATAAAATTAGCTTTGTCCCTTCCATCTTGTGGTGAAGGACATTAGGCTTCCAAAGGTAAGAAGCGGTGTATCCTGATGCTGTTGTTTTTCTATCTTGTGGTGGCTTTTGTTCTGAAAGCCTTCCTGCTCTTTCCACTGATGTTCTTCTGGGACATTTTGGCATTTCTTCTATTCCAGAGAGCGAGTATGGGCACCACCTTGAATGTTTGCTTAAGAACTGAATAAAGCCTGTGTATAAAAAATGTAATAGCATTTGGAATCTTGCTAAGTTTCAGTAGCTTATTGTTTATAAATTAATGTTATTTATTTAATGTATTTATTTACTTGTTTTATCATCCACCTTTCTCACTGAGATGAAAAGTGGATTACAAGATAAAAAACACCCTGCCCCAATTAGTATAGACAGACAGATTAGTATGGACTTGATGGGCCTTGGTCTGATCCAGCATGGCTTTTCTTATGTTATGAAGGATGACTTTGGACTAGTCACAGTTCTCTCAGAACTCTCTCAGCCCCACGTACCTCACAATGTGTTTGTTGTGAGGAGGGGAAGGGAAGGTGAGTGTAAGCTACTTTGAGACTCCTTAAAGGTAGAGGAGAGCGGAGTATAAAAATCAACTCTTCTTCTTTCAAAGAATGAGTTGAGATATTAATTGAAATATATTTCTTTATTTTCTCATGCACAACCGAAGCTGCTTAAGGGTATTCCTGGATTTTAAGCTGCATTTCTACCTGAGATTCTTACCAGTTTCTTCTTTCTCTCTAATAGCAGCTGGTGGTTGGAAGAGCACGAATGATAGAGATCCCTTGGGGGAGTCATTGGAAGTTGACAGATTTGAAGAGGAGAGAAAGGAGGCTGAACTGAAGAGGAGGAATAACTCCTTGGCTTCTCAAGATGGTGATGTCCAAGAAATCCCCATTCAGGATAAGGTCGACAAGGGAAAAAGAAGGATTCTGTACTCTGTAGGTGGGGAAAGCTGTGAACCAGGCCTTAATGTTCACTGGACAAACCACACAGGGGAGAAAATGTTCAAATGCCCACTGTGTGAAAACAGTTTCAGTCAGAGGAAAAGACTTACTAGACACCAACAAATCCACACAATGGGGAAACCATACCAATGCTCAGAATGTGGCAAGAGTTTCAGCCAACGGTATAGACTTGTCAGGCATCAAAGAACACACATGGAAGAGAGACCCTATATGTGTTTACAGTGTGGGAAGAGTTTCAGAGATAGTGCCGGCCTAAACGTACATAAAAGAATCCACACAGGAGAAAAACCACATAAATGCTCCAAGTGTGGCAAGCGCTTCATTCAGAAGACGCAACTTATAGCCCATCAAACCGTCCACACGGGGGAGACGCCACACAAATGTAGCAAGTGCGGGAAAAGCTTCACTCAGTTTAAGAACCTAATTTCACATCAAAGGATCCATACAGGGGAGAAACTATACAACTGTGCAGAGTGTGGGAAGAATTTCAAACGGAAGGCACACCTGGACTCCCACCAAACCGTCCACACAGGGGAAAAGCCATATAAATGCTCAGAGTGCGGGGAAGTGCTTCATTCAGAAGTCACGTCTTACTTCCCATCAAAGAATTCACACAGGGGAGAAATTCCACAAATGCCTTGAGTGTGGAAAGGGCTTCACTCAGGTAGCAAACCTGATTTCACATCAAAGCATCCATGATGGAGAGGAATTGTACCAGTGCTCTGACTGCAGCATGACATTTTCTCTCGAGCGAAGGCTTAAAAATCATCGAAGAATCCACACTATGGTAGAGAATAGAAATACTTTGAGTGAGGAAGGGGTTTTAAACATAACGTGCAAGCCTAACTCTAAAGTCACATCAAAGAATACATAGAAAGACGAAACCATACAACTGTTCATACTGCAGCAAATGCAGCAAAACCGGAGGCCCAAAACTACAGATTCTATTCCAGGCATACCAAGAAAAGCCCAGCATGACAAGGCCCCTGTGTGTATGGTGGACAGAGACTTGGTAGTAGACTCCGATTTTCCTGTACCTTTCTCCTCTAGCATTTTTCTTCCTTGGAGTATTTTGTTATGTGGGACAGATGCGTATCAGGATTTGCAGTTCCTGCTCTTTGTTGCCCTTTGGCATGAGCAAGCCTGTGGCCAAAATAATCCCATACTAGCCTGATCAAGAAGAATGCCATAAATCAGCTTCTGGTGCCCAGCTGGCTTTTATATCAGGCAGGGTGGGATAATTTAGTTCTCTCTTTGTATACTTTTAAGCTTGTGGTCATCTTTGGAAGCCTTCTGCTGTCTGCCTTTAATGATACATACAATCCTAATGTTCTTTTTAGAATAAATGTTTTTGTAACTCTGATCAAAACAGTGTGGTCTTTTATACTTACATAAGAACATAGGAAGGAGCCTCGTGGTGCAGAGTGCTAAGCTGCAGTACTGCAGTCAAAGCTCTGCTCATGACCTGAGTTCAATCCCAACAGAAGTCAGTTAAAGGGTCATAATTAATGAACAAAACCAAAACTTGCCCATGAAAGTCACTGGGCAATGTTTTATTGGTGTATTTATTTTATGCCACATTTCCACTTGATCAGGGTTCCCAATGCAGTGTACATTAAAACATTTGAACATTTAAAAACTGGAGTGAGTGGCTGTCTTCCTCTCTATCTCTCTCTGCCTATCCCACCTAACAAGGCTGTTTTGAGTAGAAAGTGGGATATGGGGCATGGTTTCTGCTCCCCTGAACTGCTTTGAGAAAGTAGTGTGGGATTAAAATCTGACACATTAAAAAAAAAGCACCCTAAGGAACCTTTCAAGTAGATAGGAAGCCACAAAAGGGATTTTGCTAAACAAGGCTCAAAAAGGTCACTGACCCCATAGGGTTACCAAGCCTAGGTTGGGAAATGCCTGGAGATTTGCGGGAGGGGTGAAGATTGGGGAGGGTGCAGTTTTGGGAGGGAAGTATAATGGCATACAGTCCACACTTCAAAACAGCCATTTTCTATCAGGGAAGTGATCTCAATTGCCTGGACATGGGTTGTAGTTCTGGGAAATCTCCAGCTGCCACCTGGAGGCTGGCAACGCTACCAGTCAGTGATATTTTTTGTTTTTTAAAAAAGACATTAACATTTTCGGAAAAAAATAGATAGCAAACATCTACATACACTTCCATCCACACAGTTTACCCTTACTTCTGGGGTCAATATATATCTTAAGCGTTACTCTATTATTATGATGGTCCCTTGGTGTACTTAATCTATAATAGGTTGCTTTGAATTAACAGTTATTGCTTTTATCTATGTTTATCCTCTGAATTTATCTTAAATCTATATATTATTCCAAACATCTTATTGTATTCTGTCTCTAATAGATATCAGCTAAAATTTTCCGATTAGCATATTCAAAAAAGCTCTCCCATTCCTTCTGTATATCTGCAGTCAATCTTCCATTTTTCAACATAGTAGTTAATCTGTCCATCCCCACCCATTCTTCCCTGTTTCAATCACCGGCACCTCAAAAGCCCTCCAGGTTCCAAGAGGTTAATACCACAGAGTTGCTCCTGAAAGAGCGTCTGAGGACGCCTTCGCCCAGGTCCCGCCCCTTCGCGACTTCCCATCCAACACTCTAATCGCATTCCGACGAGAGAGTCGCAAAGGCTGGAGCGGCTGCTTCCTGCTCTGCTCTTTCCCCCCCCACTTCCAGCGCCCATTGATTCTTCCCACTTCAAGATCTGGTGAGTTTTACGTGCATTTGGCTGATGGGGAGTCTTGCTGGGGGGTGCTGGGGGGTGCTGGGGGTGGGGGGTGCTGGGGGTGGGGGGGCCTGCAGTGGAAGGGGGGAGAGATGAAATGGGCGGCAGCCTCAGTCCCCAAGGAGAGCCAGCTAAATGGGGTGGGAGGAGTGCCGGGTGGGGCTGTGGATAGGGAGGCTGAGGCGCTGGGAACCACAGGGGAGGGGGGTCTGCCCTAGGGTTGCCTGGCAACCTCCAGGTGACGGAGGTCAGTCCCTCTTGAAAAGATGGCTGCTATGGAGCGTGGCCTCGATGGCCTTCTTCCTCCCCGTCCCAGGCTCCACTCCCCAAACCTCCAGGAAATTCCCAGCTTGCCATTGGCAACCCTAGCCCAGTCCTGCCTGTTGTGTCCCGTAGAGAGAATGCTTGTGACCAATGGGCATTCAGGGATTTGGATCCTTGGAGAGAACCCCAAGCTCCGCGGGTTGCTCTTGCCTACTGTCCCAAACTACTAACCAAAGTACATACATAACACCTGGGCCTCGACCCTTTGGCATAAGTCAAGACTTTCTTTCCCCTGCTGAGACAGGAGATCACGCCGGCAGATTCCAGGTGTCCAAATTCAAGGCCGGTGTCATTTCAGTGCCTGGGCCCCCGACCCTGCTTCTCACTTGCCTTGAAAGCCCCTTGCTGTGGTTGCCATAAGTCAATTTTTATTTTTATGTTATTCCACTCTGTTTATACTCCATCTTTCTCCTCAAGGGAGACCCAAAGCAGCTTCTATCGGTCTCCTCCCATTAATCCTCACAACAACCCTGTGAGGTAGGTTAGGCCAAGAGCATGCGAACGGCTCAAGGCCATTCAGCAAGCTTTCGTGGCAGAGTGGGGATTTGAACCGAGGTCTCCTGGCTACTGTACTTATACTCTTCTTTGAAAAACCACTGAAAGACTAACAGATTCCCCTTTAGAAGCCTCTTGGGTGAAACGCATAGAAGATTTTACCTGTTTTTGCACCATCGGCCTTGACACTATTTCTTTTTTTATCACCTGTGACTGGTGGGGCCCTTTTATTTCCCCTTGCTCCCAGGTTCCAGTCCAACACTCTAACCACTACAAACTCTGGTTCTCCACACCATGCTGGTTGTGACTTGACAGCACTTATGTATGGATGGGGAGGGGCTGTAGCTGAGTGGCAGAGCATCTGCATGGCATGCAGAAGGTCCCCGGTTCAGTCCCCGGCATTTCCAGTCAAAGGGACTAAGCAAGTAGGTGATGTGAGTAGACCTCTGCCTGAGACCCTGGAGAGCCGCTGCCGGTCTGAGTAGACAATGCTGACTTTGATGGACCAAAGAGGGTCTGATTCAGTATCTGAAGAAGTGAGCTGTGGCTCACGAAAGCTCATACCCTACCAGAAAATATTTTTGTTAGTCTTTAAGGTGCTACTGGACTCTTGCCCTTTTTGACTGATTCAGTATAAGGCAGCTTCATGTGTTCATGTGATGAATAGAGTGGCTGGTGGTGCAGGTTGGAGCCTCTGAGGAACGGAAAGTAGAGGAATCTTTTGGGGGGAGGGGGTCTAGGAAAGGCAGAGAGGGAGAGAAGGGAAGGAGGGGGTAACAGAGAGGACAGCATCTCGGATCCTCTGTCTGGTCCCCCTCCCCTCAAGAGAGAAGATTTAGGTCTGCATGATTTTTTCTCCCACCCCCCATGTTGTAGTTTCTGTGTGGGATTGAGTCTGTCCTTGCCTTTCCCACAGGGGCAGGACCTGGGAGCTCAGCTGAGAGCTCCTCATTGGCTGCAAGTCTGAACATTTAGGATAAAGCGCTTGGCAGGGATTCCATTAAATGAGACTCTCTTTGCCTGCCGAACAAAATATGGCCAGAGAAAACGGTGATTATGGGGCCCTTTGGAGGGCTGCTCTGGAGGAAAGGATAAAGAAGGAAGACTTGGCAGAGCCTGAAGCCTGCAGAGGCCATGAAGCCCCTTGGGTGGGGAGCAGTGGGGGATTCTGGGAAGGAACCCTGCCGAAGATCCAGGCTGAAGAAGCTCTCAGCACAGATCTACAGCACCAGCGATTCAGGCAGTTCTGCTACCAGGAGGCGGAAGGGCCCCGAGAGGTCTGCAGCCGACTCCACCATCTTTGCTGCCAGTGGCTGAAGCCAGAAAGGTGCACCAAGAAGGAGATGCTGGACCTGGTGATCCTGGAGCAGTTCCTGGCGGTCCTGCCCCCAGAGATGCAGAGCTGGGTGCGGGAATGTGGGCCAGAGACCAGTTCCCAGGCGGTGGCCCTGGCAGAAGGCTTCCTCCTGAGCCAGGCAGAAAAGGAGAACCTGGAACAGCAGGTAAGAGGGTTTAATCTACTGTAGTAAGCAGAGTCGGTACTTGGAAGGGAGACCTCCAAGGAAGACTCTGCAGAGGAAGGCAATGCAAAACCACCTCTGCTTAATCTCTTCCCATGAAAATCCCACTAGGGGTCACCGTAAATTGGCTGCAACTTGACGGCACTTTACACACACAGTCCCAGCCTAACCCTGACCTGGATGGTCCAGGCTAGCCTGATCTCAGAAGATCTCAGAAGATAAGCATGGTCAGCCCTGGTTAATACTTGGATGGGAGACCATCAAGGAAGACTTGGATTACTATGCAGAAGCAGGCAATGGCAAACCACCTCTGAATGTCTCTTGTCTTGAAAACCCTGCAGGGTTGCTGTAAGTCAGCTGTGACTTGATGGCATTTCCTGCCACCAGTCCCATCCTGTCCTCAAAGTGACCCACAGGAGGAACTTTGTCCCGGGTCGCCCTCCCGCCCGGGCTCCCGGGACTGCCCGGGAGCCCCAGTCCCAGCCACCATCGACGGGAGGGGGGAGAAAGACCCCCGGAAACCCCACTTACCGGGGAAGGAGCCAGGAGGCGCGACAGACAGAGGCCAACCCGATCCTCTTCCGCGCACCCCGGCGAACGGACTGGAGGCCCACGTGACCGACAACGGCCCCGCTCGTCAGCTGGCGAGCAGGGAAAGAGACGGGGGGCGAGCAGAGGCTGGCAAGGGGGGAGGAGGCTGCAGAGGCCAGAGGGATGCGGGCGGCAGACGGGCCGGCGTGGCTCCCGCCCCAACGACCGAAGGAGGGTCGTGGTGGGGTTGCGGGAGGGAGCAGACATGGGGGCCACGGGTCCGACGTCCTGACTCGCCCGGAGCTTGACCGGCTCAGGGCGGGCGGTAGAGCTCGAGCCAGACAGAGGCGGGGGCCCCGCCCGCAGGAGAGACTACTGAGAAAAGGCAAGCCAGAGAAGAAGGAGGGGTTAGATATAGCCACGGATTGAGGCGATTAGGGGGAGCACAGGTGGTGGAGGGATATAAAAGCTGGATGGGTGCAGGCCGATGAGGATGTCTGCAGACGCTCACTTCCTGTGTCTGAGGAGCGAGCAAGCTGGCCAGCTCAGAGGAGGAAGGGTCGTCCTCCTCCTCTGAGTGGTCTGAGGCCGAGGAAACCCTAGCGGAAAAGGGTTGGGTTCACTCAGGAAGCTCTGCATCAGGGTCAGTCCCTCCTGACGGCGCAGGGGTCCCGGCTGGGACGCGACAAACTTCTTGTGCTATTTCTGTGCATCAGCCTTTTTCTTTTCTTTTGCCTAATTGTGATCCTGACAGTTCTTTCAATCGCATGGTCTTTTCGCTGACTTGGTCACTGGTTTTACACAGGTACAGGAGGCGCCTTTGGACACTGAAAAGAACCTGCCTTTGAGGGAGATGGTAGTGAAGTATGACCAAGATGCCACCTCACTGGGTAAGGATTGACAGGGCCCATTTTAACTTCATTTCTCCTTTTAATAAACGCTTTTCCTGATACATCCCTCCAAAGAGCAATTTGCTCAGCTGGTGAAAACTTACTGGTGATCCCTGGCCTGAAAAACATCTGGCTGTCCTCATCCAGGGCCCGGGCTTTATCAGCTCTGGCCCCAGCCTGGTGGAACAGCCCCTGAGGGACTTGAAACAATTTCACAGGGCCTGTGAGACATATGGCTGAGGACAGCGACAGTTTCCATCTTGCTGGTCTCCCTGTGTCCCCCCCGCCCCCCTTCACTGCTGGGAATACTTTAGTATTTCTTATTGGTTTTTGTTTATCAGACATGGACTACGGGCAACTTGGATGTTTTAAATGTGTATAGTTTTAAATTGTATTTATAATTGTTATTTTTTTGTGTTGTTTTTAACTCGCTTATACTGTTTTAATGATGTGTGGCCGCAAGACCCTTTGGGTGAGTGGCAACTGAAAAAAATCTAATAAATAAAGTGCAGCTTTCATAAAACAAAAAACCCTAGCCACAGATGGTGTTTTAATACCATTAAATCCCAAAAGAGAGGATTTCCATTCTTCAGGCAGGTATAGCCGAGAAAAAACAGGGGGGAATGAGAAGGTACTAAAAATGTCAGCTAGACACACTATAGTCAAATAGTACCTCCTAAAATAAAATATTACTACATTAATAGATCATAAACATATAATCTTTTTAAATAAGTTCAACATAAGTAGGTTATGACTCACCATGAGGTATTCATCAAAAATATTTCAACACAACTAATATATTAAAATATATATTGTAGATGTAACATACAATATCCACTTATATAGCAGTATATAAAGTAATCCTGCAAGTATATATTCAGCAGGTGATTCAATTCATTGAATTCAAATTTTTGGTTCAACAGGTAGTGTTCACCAGGTAGTGTCCCAACAGGTCGTATTAGCAGGTCTATTGGTGTAAATTTAGAATTAACAAATGATGTAGTCCTATTGTTTCATATTAATACTTATACGTGGGAACTTGTCTCAATACTACCTGTTGGAACACTGCCTGTTGAACCAACAATTTGCTCCAATAGGACTACATCATTTTGTTAATGCTAAATTTACACCAGTAGACCTGCTAATACGACCTGTTGGAACCAACAATTTGAATTACATTGAACTGAATCATCTGTTGAATATAGACATGTAGGATTACTTTATAAACTGTTATATAAGTGGATATTGTCTGTTACATCCACAATGTATATTTTTGTATATTAGTTGTGTTGAAATATTTTTTATGTATATCTCATGGTAAGTCATAACCTACTTACGTTGAACTTTTTAAAAAAGATTATATGTTTATAATTATTAATGTTGTAATCTTTTATTTTAGGAGGTACTATTTGACTATAATGTGTCCAGGCAGGGCCTGGAGGTCTCTCAGAATTACGACTGACCTTCAGACTACAGAGATGAGTTCACCTGGAGAAAATGGCTGCTTTGGAGGGAGGACTGTATGGTGTTATACCTTGCTGAGGTTACTCCCTAGACTTCACCCACAAATATCCAAGAATTTCCCAACCCAGAATTGACAGCCCTCTGGGTGAGTCAAAATGTATGGCCCCAGAGCCTGTCCTAGCTGAGCGATTCTGCCCCAGGATGTTTTGAGGGCCGTGAGGGCTTTGAAAGGGCTGAGAGGAATTGATGGACTGATATGTGTTTTCACCATGGAGGCTGAATGGAACCTCCATATTCAAAGGCAGTCTACTTTGGAATACCAGCTGCTGCTGCTGTTGGGAGCCAATATAAAAGAACTGCAATATACAACATAAAATGCAGTACATAGATAAAGGATGCAACATTTTCCCCAACCTTTCTTTCCCCAGCAGAGGATGGAATGCCACGAGCTATAAAGTCCGAATTTTTTCCTGTTCAGGGTGTGGAGGAAACAGCTTCCGGTCAGCCAGATCAGGTAGGAAAGGGATTGTGGGGGTGGTGGGAAGGGGCAGCCTTGGTACCCTGTGCCCCCAAATACTTCTATTTCCTTCTGTCAAATCTGCCCTCTGGGAAGGCTGTGACTGTCCCTTAGAAAAGATTCAGTCTTGCAGGGGAATATCCAGACACGTGAACGTAGCCATGATTGTGGTTTGCTGTCAGAAGGAAAGAAGCACAACTTCATCTCTGAGGAGAAAATATTTTCTCGCTGCCTGCAGGTTCCGGTGTCCTTTGAGGAGGTGGTGGTGTGCTTCACCGAGGAGGAGTGGGCACTGCTAGATCGAGGCCAAAGGGCCCTGTATGGGGAAGTGATGGAGGAGAATTATGAGACGGTGGCCTCTCTGGGTAAGGTTCCCTGCTTTTCCCCTCAATCATTCAAGCTAATCATGGTCCCACTCCAGTTTCTGAGACCAGGGAGAGATTGGAGGTGGGCAGAGGAAGAGATGATGTGAGGTTGGGGGGAAAAGCTGATCCACAACTGCCTGTTTCGCATGGGATTCCCCTCCTCCCTGAAGAATTGGGTTTGCCATTTGCGGGGTGGTGGTGTTATAAAATCATAGAGTTGGAAGGGCCCATATAGGCCATCTAGTCCAACCCCCTGCCCAATGCAGGATCAGCCTAGAGCATCCCTGACAAGTCTTCGTCCAGCTGTTGCTCCAAGACTGCCATAGAGGGGGAGTTCACCACCTCCCTTGGCAGCTGATTCCATTGCTGAACAACTCTCACTGTAAAAAAATAAATCCTAATATCCAGTCGGTACCTTTCCACCCATAATTTAAACCCATTATTGTGAGTCCTATCCTCTACTGCTAATAGAAACATCTCCCTGCCCTCTTCTAAGTGACAGACTGAGAGAGAGCTATCATGTCCCCCCTCAACCTCCTCTTCTCCTGACTGAGAAAATTCCTTCTAACAGAAGGGGAAGCTATTTTTACCAATTGTCCCCTCCCATAGAATACCCCTGGCTCCCCACTAATCTGTTTCTGGGGGTCCCCTGTCCCCCAGGAACAACTACTTGGGGGCCTGTTTGAGCTGCTGTGGTGAAAGGAAGATAAGAAAGTCCCATTCCGCTGATGAAAATCCCTTCTATCCACCAAGTCTTACTGCAGGATCCAAGCCTATTTTTGGTTTTGGGCAATATCTTAGCATATAAATTAAAAAGGACCATTATATGCCAGAAAAGCTGATAACTGGGGCATAAGATATTAAGAAAAGCCATGCTGGATCAGACCAAGGCCCATCAAGTGCAGCAGTCTGTTCACACAGTGGCCAATCAGGTGCCTCTAGGAAACCCCCAAACAAGATGACTGCAGCAGCATTATCCTGCCTGTGTTCCACAGCACCTAATATATTAGTCATGCTCCTCTGTTTCTGGAGAGAATACGTATTCATCATGCCTATTATCCAGTACTCCAGTTTGAAGAGATCCTTTTGGAGTTCTTCACAGTCTGGTTTTGTTTTAACCACCCGAAATAATTTGGTGTCATCTGCAAACCTGGCCACCTCGCTGTTCACCCCCAGCTCCAGGTCACCGATGAACAGGTTGAAAAGCACCAGTCCCAACACAGATCCCTGAGGGACACCACTGCTCACATCCCTCCATTAGACAATTCCTGGATTTGTAGGTCCATTTCCACCAGAGGGTCTTAACAGTGGGGTTTACAACTCCAGAATGGGAAATTTCTGAAGATGCTGAGGGTGGAGACTGGGGAGGGAAAGGTTTGGGGAGAGGAAGGCCGTGTGTGTGTTAAGTGCCGTTAAGTCGCTTCTGACTCATGTCAACGCTATGAATGAAAGTCCTCCAAAATGTCCTATCTTTGACAGCCTTACTCAGATCTTGCAAATTGAAGGCTGTGGCTTCCTTTATTGAGTCAATCCATCTCTTGTTGGGTCTTCCTCTTTTCCTGCTGCCCTCAACTTATCCTAGCATGACTGTCTTTTCCATAAGTAGGGTATAATACCCTGGAGTCCATCCTCCAAAGCAGCCATTTTCTCCATGGGAACTGATCTCTGTAGTTCAGTCGTAATTCCAGGAGATCTCCAGGTTCCACCTATGCACTGGCAACCTTATTTTTCAGGGTTTTTTTTTCTCTCTCTTTTGTTCCATCAGGTTTGGGGTGGAGGAGTGAGAATGAGGGAGACCCATTCACAGGTGGCCCATCTGAAGAGGAGGAAGAGCAGAAAAGAGAAAACAATGAAAGGAGAAGGAGCAATTTTTCTGCTTCTCAGGGTGGTGAGATCCATGAAGCCCTAATTCAAGAGCAAGTAGACCTAGGAAAGGGCCAGATTCAGTGTCCCGTGTGTGGAAAATGCTTCAACATTCAATCCAAATTTAATAGGCACTGGACGGTTCACACCGGGGAAAAACCATTCACATGCTCAGAGTGTGGGAAGAGCTTCCGTCAGAAGGACAAACTGACTACGCATCAGCGAATCCACACAGGAGAGAAACCGTACCTGTGCATGCAGTGTGGGAGGGGCTTCAGTTCCAACTCACACCTTACACTACATAAAAGGATTCACACAGGGGAGAAACCATATAAATGCCCACAGTGTGGAAAGAATTTCAGCATTCGTTCACACCTTCGACGACATCAAAGAATCCACACCGGGGAGAAACCATATGAATGCCCTGAGTGCGGCAGGGGCTTTGTGAATAATCCTGATCTTACAAGACACCAAAGGCTCCACACAGGAGAGAGACCTTTTAAATGTGCTGAGTGTGGGAAACGGTTCAATCAGAAGGATGAATTGACCATACATCAGAGAATCCACACAGGGGAAAAACCTTTCATTTGCTCAGTGTGTGGAAAGCGGTTCCGTGCAAAGAGTTCACTTTCTAAACACCAGCAGATTCACACTGGGGAGAAGCCCTTCAAATGCTCCGAATGTGGAAAGAGCTTCCTTAATAACAGAGGCCTTATGAGGCATCAGAGAAGCCACACCGGGGAGAAGCCTTTTACGTGTTTGGAGTGCAATAAGAGCTTTTCTGAAAACTCAACCTTAAGGAAACACTTGAGAATCCACAGTGGTGAGAAACCTTTTACGTGTTCGAAGTGTAGCAAGAGCTTTTGTGATAACTCAGCCTTAAACAAACATTTGAGGATTCATACAGGGGAGAAGACATATCCGGGTTTGTGATGTGGGAAGTGGTATATTTCATCACTAAGATGACCTAAAAAAAGGGAGCCACTGCAGACCAACACAGCTACCTACCTAAACTATTTAAAAAAACTGAGTCACAGGAGAATCTTGTAAATTTACTTTTTAAGGAGAATCAAACTGGCTTACAATCTCCTTCCCTTCCTCTCCCCACAACAGACACCTTGTGAGGTAGGTGAGGCTGAGGGAGCTCTAAGAGAAATATGACTAGCTTTCCTGAATCAAATCCTGATGGGGTCATACAGCTTTGTATCTTCATCGTCCTTGGTGACCCCCACCCACCCAAATTGGGCCACCTCATTCACCCCTGCCTCCAGATCCTCTCTCAGTTAAATAGCACCGCTCCCCATACAATTCCTGGGGGAAACCTCCAGCTCCATTCTTTCCATTTTGAAAGAACTGTTGGGGTTCCTCATCTCTTCCTGTTTCAGTTTCTCTGGTGCCCACTATTTCCTGACCCCTCCATTACCTCTTCTCCCACTCTTGGGCTTCAAGACATAATTCTGGGTTAGTGAAGATAATGTTGGCTGTCTTTGAAGTCCACTGTAAAACCAGCATCTAGATATATGCAATGTGTTATTCAGGCATGCAATGTTACCCAGCCCAGTTCTCAAATTAACTCTAGCATAATTATTTTGATCCTGGACCAGAGGACAGTCAAAAACATATTCTGCTTAAGTTGGAGCTCACTACCAAACCAAGGGCTCTTCTTGCCTAGAGACAAGCAAATAATTTAACCTTTGTCACATGGTCTAATTTTGATCACATTTACGTCTTCAGGATATGGCCCGTGTTCCTCAGGTTGTTTTTCTGTGTCCTCGTCTCAGTATCGTCTCTGCATCGGTTCTGAATTTCTGATTGTGTTTGGGGCTTTTAGGGGGCTCTGTGGCAAGGCATTTTATGTGTTCCAGCAACACTCAATAAACTCAGTTTACTGTTTCCTACATTTTGGTTTCTATTTAGGGTCCTTTAACACACATCAGTTCCATTTTCTCGTTCTCTTTCCCATAATAACCCTGATTAATTTTGTAATGCTTCTTCAGAACTACACTTACACATCTTGTGGATCTTCAACTCTCTCTCTGCTCCCCTGACCCCAGGACAGTTTCACTTTTCCCAGAAATATTTAGGAAAATGCCAGTTTGAACTTGGAGTAAGGCCTGGTCTCCAAATAATTATGTTATGGGATCTGGCAAATGTAGCGAGTGCGGGAAAAGCTTCACTCAGTTTAAGAACCTAATTTCACAACAAAGGATCCATAGAGGGGAGAAACCATACAACTGTGCAGAGTGTGGGAAGAGCTTCAAACGGAAGGCACACCTGGACTCCCACCAAACCGTCCACACAGGGGAAAAGCCATATAAATGTTCAGAGTGTGGGAAGTGCTTCATTCAGAAGTCACGTCTTACTTCCCATCAAAGAATTCACAGAGGGGAGAAATTCCACAAATGCCTCGAGTGTGGAAAGGGCTTCACTCAGGTAGCAACCCTTATTTCACATCAAAGCATCCATGATGGAGAGAAATTGTACCAGTGCTCTGACTGCAGCATGACTTTTTCTCAGGAGCGAAGGCTAAAAAATCATCTATAGTATCCACACTATGGTAGAAAATAGAAATACTTTGAGTGAGGAAAGGGTTTTAAACATAACGTGCAAGCCTAACTCTAACGTCACATCAAAGAGTACATAGGTGGAAGAAACCATACAACTGTTCATACTGCAGCAAATGCAGCAAAACCGGAGGCCCAAAACTACAGACTCTATTCCAGGCATACAAAGAAAAGCCCAGCATGACAAGGCCCCTCTGTGTATGGTGGACAGAGGCTTGGTAGTAGACTCCGATTTTCCTGTACCTTTCTCCTCTAGCCTTTTTCTTCCTTGGAGTTCTTTGTTATGTGGGGCAGATGCGTGTCAGGATTTGCGATTCCTCCTCTTTGTTGCCCTTTGGCATGAGCAAGCCTGTGGCCAAAATAATCCCATACTGGCCTGATCAAGGAGAATGCCATAAATCAGCTTCTGGTGCCCAGCTGGCTTTTATATCAGGCAGGGTGGGATAATTTAGTTCTCTCTTTGTATACATTTAAGCTTGTGGTCATCTTTGGAAGCCTTCTGCTTTCTGCCTTTAATGACACATACAATCCTGATGTTCCTTTTAGAATAAATGTTTTTGTAACTCTGATCAAAACAGTGTGGTCTTTTATACTTACATAAGAACATAGGAAGGAGCCTTTTGGTGCAGAGTGCTAAGCTGCAGTACTGCAGTCAAAGCTCTGCTCATGACCTGAGTTCAATCCCAACAGAAGTCAGTTAAAAGGTCATAATTAATGAACAAAACCAAAACTTGCCCATGAAAATCACTGGGCAATCTTTTATTGGTATATTTATTTTATGCCACATTTCCACTTGATCAGGGTTCCCAATGCAGTGTACATTAAAACATTTGAACATTTAAAAACTTGAGTGAGTGGCTCTCTTTCTCTCTCTTTCTCTCTCTGCGTATCCTACCTAACAAGGCTGTTTTGAGGAGAAAGTGGGATATGGGGCATGGTTTCTGCTCCCCTGAACTGCTTTGAGAAAGTAGTGTGGGATTAAAATCTGACATATAAAAAAAAGCACCCTAAGGACCTTTCAAGTAGATAGGAAGACACAAAAGGGATTTTGCTAAATAAGGATCAAAAAGGTCACTGACCCCATAGGGTTACCAAGTCTAGGTTGGGAAATGCCTGGAGATTTGGGGGAGGGGTGAAGATTGGGGAGGGTGCAGTTTTGGGAGGGAAGTATAATGGCATACAGTCCACACTTCAAAACAGCCATTTTCTATCAGGGAAGTGATCTCAATTGCCTGGACATAGGTTGTAGTTCCGGGAAATCTCCAGCTGCCACCTGGAGGCTGGCAACGCTACCTGTCAGTGATATTATTTTCTTTTTTAAAAAGATATTTTATTAACATTTTCAGAAAAAAAATAGATAACAAACATCTACATACACTTCCATCCACACAGTTTACCCTTACTTCTGGGGTCAATATATATCTTAAACGTTACTCTATTATTACGATGTTCCCTTGGTGTTCTTAATCTATTATGGTCTGCTTTGAATTAACAGTTATTGCTTTTATCTATGTTTATCCTCTGAATTTATCTTAAATCGATATATTATTCCAAACATCTTATTGTATTCTGTCTCTATTATATATCAGCTAAAACTTTCCGATTAGCATATTCAAAAAAGCTCTCCCATTCCTTCTGTATATCTGCAATCAATCTTCCATTTTTCAACATATTGGTTAATCTGTCCATCCCCACCCATTCTTCCCTGTTTCAATCACTGGCACCTCAAAAGCCCTCCAGGTACCAAGAGGTTAATACCACAGAGTTGCTCCTGAAAGAGCGTCTGAGGACGCCTTCACCCAGGTCCCGCCCCTTCACGACTTCCCATCCAACCGCATTCCAACGAGAGAGTCGCAAAGGCTGGAGCGGCTGCTTCCTGCTCTGCTCTCCCCCCCCCTTCCAGAGCCCATTGATTTTCCCCACCTAAGATCTGGTGAGTTTTATATGCATTTGGCTGATGGGGAGTCTTGCTGGGGGGGGGGTAGTGGGGGGGGCCTGCAGTGGAAGGGGGGAGATGAAATGGGCGACAGCCTCAGTCCCCAAGGAGAGCCAGCTAAATGGGGTGGGAGGAGTGCCGGGTGGGGCTGTGGATAGGGAGGCTGAGGCGCTGGGAACCACAGGGGAGGGGGGTCTGCCCTAGGGTTGCCTGGCAATCTCCAGGTGACGGAGGTCAGTCCCTCTTGAAAAGATGGATGCTATGGAGCGTGGCCTCGACGGCCTTCTTCCTCCCCTGCTCAAGTCCCTCCCCGTCCCAGGCTCCACTCCCCAAACCTCCAGGAAATTCCCAGCTTGCCATTGGCAACCCTAGCCCAGTCCTGCCTGTTGTGTCCCGTAGAGAGAATGCTTGGTGTTAATAGAAAAGGGCAAGAGTCCAGTAGCACCTTAAAGACTAACAACATTATTTTCTGGTAGCATGAGCTTTCGTGAGCCACAGCTCACTTCTTCAGATACGGCTAGAATGTGAATCCATCTGTCTTTAAGTAGAGAAGAATGAATTCAGACAAGCATTAGTATGTAAATGTTAACAGTATGTAAATGTGAATAGCAGGTGTGATGGGATGAGGTGTGGTCTGCAGAAGAGTCTGTGATGTCCTGGGGAGAGATGGGTGTGGAGAAATCAGCAATGGTAATGAGCCATGAATGCAAGGTCTTTATTCAGCCCAGGTAAATGCACTGACTTGGTGTTAAGTCCGCGTGGGGAGGACAGAGACGGAGTTCCAACAACCACCGCGTTTATTGAGAACGAGAACAGAACTGGAGAACAGTGGACAGACCCCCGCTTATATGCCCCCCTGGCCGCTTGCAGCCACTGCCCCCCTGGGTCATGATTGGGGGGGGGGACGATCCTCGCGTCCAATGGCGCTAGTGACCAATGGGCATTCAGGGATTTGGATCCTTGGAGAGAACCCCAAGCGCCGCGGGTTGCTCTTGCCTACTGTCCCAAACTACTAACCAAAGTACATACATAACACCTGGGGCCCCAACCCTTTGGCATCCCTAAGTCAAGACTTTCTTTCTTCTGCTGAGCCAGGAGATCACGCCGGCAGATTCCAGGTGTCCAAATTCAAGGCCGGTGTCATTTCAGTGCACCTGGCTTGAAACTACTTTGCGTCTAGGTTTTTCTTTATTTGAAACATTTCTATGCCTCCTTTTCATTCAAATAGGGCCCCCAAGACGGTGAATATTAAGAAGTCTTAAAAACATTTTTTGGGAGAAAGTTACTTCCTTACTGGATCAGGGGAAGGCTGAGGACATAATTTATCTTGATTTCAGTAAGGCTTTTGATAAGGTTCCACATAATATTCTTGTTGTCAAGTTGGTAAAATGTGGTTTGGATCCTATTACTGTTAGGTGGATCTGTAGGGGGTTGACAGATTGTACCCAAAGAGTGCTTCTTAATGGTTTCTCCTCATCATGGAGAGGAGTGGCAAGTGTAGTGTTTCTGGGATCTGTCCTAGAGCTGTGTTGTTCAACATCTTTGTAAATGATTTGGATGAAGGAATAGAGGGGATACTTATTAAATATGCAGATTATAGTAAATTGGGAGGGGTGGCAAATACAGTAGAAGACAGGGTACAGGGTGATCTTGACAGGCTGGAAAACTGGGCTAAAACTAATAAAATGAATTTCGACAGAGATAAATGTAAAGTTCTGCCTTTAGGTAGGAAATGCATAATTATAGGATGGGGGAGACTTGTCTTGGCAGTAGTATGTGCAAAAAGGATCTAGGGATCTTAGTAGGCCATACACTGAACATGAGTCAGCAGTGTGATGCGGTAGCTAAAAAGGCAAATGCGATTTGGGGCTATAGCAACAGAAGTATAGTGTCCAGTTCGCGCGAAGTGATGGTGATGCTTTTCTGCGCTCTGGTTAGACCACTCCTAGATTATTGTGTTCAGTTTTGGGCTCCGCAGTTTAAGAAGGATATAGGCAAGCTGGAACGTGTCCAGAGGAGGACATCGAAGATGATGAGGGGTCTGGAGACCAAGTCCTATGAGGAAAGGTTGAATGAGCTCCATATGTTTAGTCTGGAGGTGAGACAGTTGAGAGGTGATATATTTATATTAAGTATCTTCCAATACTTTGTAGAGGAAAGTGGCGGCAAACTGCTTCTCACTTGCCTTGAAAGCCCCTTGCTGTGGTTTCCATAAGTCAATTTTTATTTTTATGTTATTATACTCTGTTTATACTCCATCTTTCTCCTCAAGAGAGACCCAAAGCAGCTTCTATCGGTCTCCTCCCATTAATCCTCACAACAACCCTGTGAGGTAGGTTAGGCCAAGAGCTTGCAAACGTCTCAATGCCATTCAGCAAGCTTTCGTGGCAGAGTGGGGATTTGAACCGAGGTCTCCTGGGTACTGAACTTATACTCTTCTTTGAAAAACCACTGTAAGACTAACAGATTCCCCTTTAGAAGCCTCTTGGGTGAAACGCATAGAAAATTTTACCTGTTTTTGCACCATCGGCCTTGACACTATTTTTTTTTTATCACCTGTGACTGGTGGGGCCCTTTTATTTCCCCTTGCTCCCAGGTTCCTGTCCAACACTCTAACCACTACACCACTCTGGCTCTCCACACCATGCTGGTTGTGACTTGACAGCACTTATGTATGGATGGGGAGGGGCTGTAGCTGAGTGGCAGAGCATCTGCATGGCATGCAGAAGGTCCCAGGTTCAGTCCCCGGCATTTCCAGTCAAAGGGACTAAGCAAGTAGGTGATGTGAGTAGACCTCTGCCTGAGACCCTGGAGAGCCGCTGCTGGTCTGAGTAGACAATGCTGACTTTGATGGACCAAAGGGGGTCTGATTCAGTATAAGGCAGCTTCATGTGTTCATGTGATGAATAGAGTGGCCGGTGGTGCAGGTGGGAGCCTCTGAGGAAGGGAAAGCAGAGGAATGTATTGGGGGGGGGTGTCAAGGAAAGGCAGAGAGGGAGAGAAGGGAAGGAAGGGTAACAGAGAGGACAGCATCTCGGATCCTCTGTCTGGTCCCCCTCCCCTCAAGAGAGAAGGTTTAGGTCTGCATGAGTTACTCTCCCACCCCCCAGGTTGTAGTTTCTCTGTGGGATTGAGTCTGTCCTTGCCTTTCCCACAGGGGCAGGACCTGGGAGCTCAGCTGAAAGCTCCTTATTGGCTGCAAGTCTGAACATTTAGGATAAAGCGCTTGGCAGGGATTCCATTAAATGAGACTCTCTTTGCCTGCGGAACAAAATATGGCCAGAGAAAACGGTGATTATGGGGCCCTTTGGAGGGCTGCTCTGGAGGAAAGGATAAAGAAGGAAGACTTGGCAGAGCCTGAAGCCTGCAGAGGCCATGAAGCCCCTTGGGTGGGGAGCAGTGGGGGATTCTGGGAAGGAACCCTGCCGAAGATCCAGGCTGAAGAAGCTCTCAGCACAGATCTACAGCACCAGCGATTCAGGCAGTTCTGCTACCAGGAGGCGGAAGGGCCCCGAGAGGTCTGCAGCCGACTCCACCATCTTTGCTGCCAGTGGCTGAAGCCAGAAAGGTGCACCAAGAAGGAGATGCTGGACCTGGTGATCCTGGAGCAGTTCCTGGCGGTCCTGCCCCCAGAGATGCAGAGCTGGGTCCGGGAATGTGGGCCAGAGACCAGTTCCCAGGCGGTGGCCCTGGCAGAAGGCTTCCTCCTGAGCCAGGCAGAAAACGAGAACCTGGAACAGCAGGTAAGAGGGTTTAATCTACTGTAGCTAAGCAGAGTCGGTACTTGGAAGGGAAACCTCCAAGGAAGACTCTGCAGAGGAAGGCAATGCAAAACCACCTCTGCTTAATCTCTTGCCATGAAAATCCCACCAGGGGTCACCGTAAATTGGCTGCAACTTGACGGCACTTTATACACACAGTCCCAGCCTAACCCTGACCTGGATGGTCCAGGCTAGCCTGATCTCAGAAGATCTCAGAAGATAAGCATGGTCAGCCCTGGTTAATACTTGGATGGGAGACCATCAAGGAAGACTTGGATTACTACGCAGAAGCAGGCAATGGCAAACCACCTCTGAATGTCTCTTGCCTTGAATACCCTGCAGGGTTGCCATAAGTCAGCTGTGACTTGATGGCATTTCCTGCCACCAGTCCCATCCTATCCTCTAAGTGACCCACAGGAGGAAGTCCTTGTGCTATTTCTGTGCATCAGCCTCTTTCTTTTCTTTTTTTCTTTTTTTTTTTTTTTGCCTAACTGTGATCCTGACAGTTCTTTCAATCTCATGGTCTTTTCGCTGACTTGGTCGCTGGTTTTACACAGGTACAGGAGGCTCCTTTGGACACTGAAAAGAACCTGCCTTTGAGGGGGATGGTAGCGGAGTATGACCAAGATGCCACCTCACTGGGTAAGGATTGACAGGGCCCATTTTAACTTCATTTCTCCTTTTAATAAACGCTTCTCCTGATACATCCCCCCCAAAGAGCAATTTGTTCAACTGGTGAAAACTTATTGATGATCCCTGGCCCGAAAAACATCTGGCTGTCCTCAACCAGGGCCCGGGCTTTATCAGCTCTGGCCCCAGCCTGGTGGAACAGCCCCTGAGGGACTTGAAGCAATTTCACAGGGCCTGTGAGACATATGGCTGAGGACAGCGACAGTTTCCATCTTGCTGGTCTCCCTGTGTGTCCCCCCCCCCCTCCATCACTGCTGGGAATACTTTAGTATTTCTTATCGGTTTTTGTTTATCAGATATGGACTAAGGGCAACTTGGATGTTTTAAATGTGTATAGTTTTAAATTGTATTTATAATTGTTATTTTTTTGTGTTGTTTTTAACTCGTTTATACTGTTTTAATGATGTGTGGCCGCAAGACCTTTGGGTGAGTGGCAACTGAAAAAATCTAATAAATAAATAAAGTTCAGCTTTCATAAAACAAAAAACCCTAGCCACAGATGGTGTTTTAATAGCATTGAATCCCAAAAGAGAGGATTTCCATTCTTCAGGCAGATATAGCCGAGAAAAAACAGGGGGGAATGAGAAGGTACTAAAAATGTCAGCTAGACACACTATAGTCAAATAGTACCTCCTAAAATAAAATATTACTACATTAATAGATGATAAACATACAATTTTTTAAATAAGTTCAACATAAGTAGGTTATGACTCACCATGAGGTATTAATCAAAAATATTTCAACACAACTAATATATTAAAATATATATTGTAGATGTAACATACAATATCCACTTCTATAGCAGTGTATAAAGTAATCTTGCAAGTATATATTCAGCAGGTGATTCAATACATTGAATTCAAATTTTGGTTCAACAGGTAGTGTTCACCAGGTAGTGTCCCAACAGGTCGTATTAGTAGGTCTATTGGTGTAAATTTAGAATTAACAAATGATGTACCGTAGTCCTATTGTTTCATATTAATACTTATACCCGGGAACTTGTCTCAATACTACCTGTTGGAACACTACCTGTTGAACCAACAATTTGCTCCAATAGGACTACATCATTTTGTTAATGCTAAATTTACACCAGTAGACCTGCTAATACGACCTGTTGGAACCAACAATTTGAATTACATTGAACTGAATAATCTGTTGAATATAGACATGTAGGATTACTTTATATACTGTTATATAAGTGGATATTGTCTGTTACATCCACAATGTATATTTTTGTATATTAGTTGTGTTGAAATATTTTTTTATGTATATCTCATGGTAAGTCATAACCTACTTATGTTGAACTTTTAAAAAAAGATTATGTGTTTATAATTATTAATGTTGTAATCTTTTATTTTAGGAGGTACTGTTTGACTATAATGTGTCTGTTCTCCAGGCAGGACCTGGAGGTCTCTCAGAATTACGACTGACCTCCAGACTACAGAGATGAGTTCACCTGGAGAAAATGGCTGCTTTGGAGGGAGGACTGTATGGTGTTATACCCTGCTGAGGTTCCTCCCTAGACTTCACCCACAAATATCCAAGAATTTCCAAACCCAGAATTGACAGCCCTATGGATGAGACAAAGTTGTATGGCCCCAGAGCGTGGCCTAGCTGAGAGATTCTGCCCCCGGATGTTTTGAGGGCCATGAGGGCTTTGAAAGGGCTGAGAGGAATTGATGGACTGATATGTGTTTTCACCATGGAGGCTGAATGGAACCTCCATATTCAAAGGCAGTCTACTTTGGAATACCAGCTGCTGCTGCTGCTGATGCGAGCCAATATAAAAGAACTGCAATATACACCATAAAATGCAGTAAATAGATAAAGGATGCAACATTTTCCCCAACCTTTCTTTCCCCAGCAGAGGATGGAATGCCACGAGCTATAAAGTCTGAATTTTTTCCTGTTCAGGGTGTGGAGGAAACAGCTTCCGGTCAGCCAGATCAGGTAGGAAAGGGATTGTGGGGGTGGTGGGAAGGGGGCACCCTTGGTACCCTGGGCCCCCAAATACTTCTCTATCCTTCTGTCAAATCTGCCCTCTGGGAAAGCTGTGATGGTCCCTTAGAAAAGATTCAGTCTTGCAGGGGAATATCCGGACACATGAAAGTAGCCGTGATTGTGGTTTGCTGTCAGAAGGAAAGAAGCACAACTTCATCTCTGAGGAGAAAATATTTTCTTGCTGCCTGCAGGGTCCGGTGTCCTTTGAGGAGGTGGTGGTGTGCTTCACCGAAGAGGAATGGGCACTGCTGGATCGAGGCCAAAGGGCCCTGTATGGGGAAGTGATGGAGGAGAATTATGAGACGGTGGCCTCTCTGGGTAAGGTTCCCTGCTTTTCCCCTCAATCATTCAAGCTAGTCATGGTCCCGCTCCAGTTTCTGAGACCAGGGAGAGATTGGACGTGGGCAGAGGAAGAAATGATGTGAGGTTGGGGGAAAAGCTGACCCACAACTGCCTGTTTCTCATGGGATTCCCCTCCTCCCTGAAGAATTGGGTTTGCCATTTGCAGGGTGGTGGTGTTATAAAATCATAGAGTTGGAAGGGCCCATATAGGCCATCTAGTTCAACCCCCTGCCCAATGCAGGATCAGCCTAGAGCATCCCTCACAAGTGTTCATCCAGCTGTTGCTTCAAGACTGCCATAGAGGGGGAGTTCACCACCTCCTTTGGCAGCCGATTCCATTGCTGAACAACTCTCACTGTAAAAAAATAAATCCTAATATCCAGTCGGTACCTTTCCACCCATAATTTAAACCCATTATTGTGAGTCCTATCCTCTACTGCTAATAGAAACAGCTCCCTGCCCTCTTTTAAGTGACGGACTTTAAGAGAGCTATCATGTCCCCTCTCAACCTCCTCTTCTCCAGACTGAGAAAATTCCTTCTAACAGAAGGGGAGCCATTTTTACCAATTGTCCCCTCCCATAGAATACCTCTTACTCCCTGCTAATCTGTTTCTGGGGGTCCCCTCTTTCCCAGGAACTACTACTTGGGGCCTGTTTGAGCGGCTATGGTGAAAGGAAGATAAGAAAGTCCCATTCCGCTGATGAAAATCCCTTCTATCCACCATTTCCACCAGAGAGTCTTAACATTGGGGTTTACAACTCCAGAATGGGAAATTTCTGAAGATGCTGAGAGTGGAGACTGGGGAGGGCAAGGTGTGGGGAGAGGAAGTCCATAAGTAGGGTATAGTACCCTGGAGTCCATCCTCCAAAGCAGCCGTTTTCTCCATGGGAACAGATCTCTGTAATTCAGTTGTAATTCCAGGAGATCTCCAGGTTCCACCTAGACACTGGCAACCTTATTTTTCAGGGTTTCTCTCTCTCTCTCTCTTTTGTTCCATCAGGTTTGGGGTGGAGGAGTGAGAATGAGGGAGACCCATTCACAGGTGGCCAATCTGAAGAGGAGGAAGAGCAGAAAAGAGAAAACAATGAAAGGGGAAAGAGCAATTTTTCTGCTTCTCAGGGTGGTGAGATCCATGAAGCCCTAATTCAAGAGCAAGTAGACATAGGAAAGGGACAGATTCCGTGTCCCGTGTGTGGAAAATGCTTCAACATTCAATCCAAATTTAATAACCACTGGACGGTTCACACCGGGGAAAAACCTTTCAAATGCTCAGAGTATGGGAAGAGCTATCATGTCCCCCCTCAACCTCCTCTTCTCCAGACTGAGAAAATTCCTTCTAATAGAAGGGGGAGCCCTTTCTACCAATTGTCCCCTCCCATAGAATACCTTTTACTCCCCCCTAATCTGTTTCTGGGGGTCCCCTGTCCCCCAGGAACAACTACTTGGGGTCTGTTTGAGCTGCTGTGGTGGAAGGAAGATAAGAAAGTCCCATTCCGCTGATGAAAATCCCTTCTATCCACCAAGTCTTACTGCAGGATCCAAGCCTATTTTTGGTTTGGTGCAATATCTTAGCATATAAATTTAAAAGGACCATTATATGCCAGAAAAGCTGATAACTGGGGCATAAGATATTAAGAAAAGCCATGTTGGATCAGACCAAGGCCCATCAAGTGCAGCAGTCTGTTCACACAGTGGCCAATCAGGTGCCTCTAGGAAACCCCCAAACAAGATGACTGCAGCAGCATTATCCTGCCTGTGTTCCACAGCACCTAATATATTAGTCATGCTCCTCTGTTTCTGGAGAGAATACGTATTCATCATGCCTATTATCCAGTACTCCAGTTTGAAGAGATCCTTTTGGAGCTCTTCACAGTCTGGTTTTGTTTTAACCACCCGAAATAATTTGGTGTCATCTGCAAACCTGGCCACCTCGCTGTTCACCCCCAGCTCCAGGTCACCGATGAACAGGTTGAAAAGCACCAGTTCAAACACAGATCCCTGAGGGACACCACTGCTCACATCCCTCCATTGGACAATTCCTGGATTTGTAGATCCATTTCCACCAGAGGGTCTTAACAGTGGGGTTTACAACTCCAGAATGGGAAATTTCTGAAGATGCTGAGGGTGGAGACTGGGGAGGGCAAGGTTTGGGGAGAGGAAGGCCATGTGTGTGTGTGTGTGTGTGTTAAGTGCCCTCAAGTCGCTTCTGACTCATGGCAACGCTATGAATGAAAGTCCTCCAAAATGTCCTATCTTTGACAGCCTTACTCAGATCTTGCAAATTGAGGGCTGTGGCTTCCTTTATTGAGTCAATCCATCTCTTGTTGGGTCTTCCTCTTTTCCTGCTGCCCTCAACTTTTCCTAGCATGACTGTCTTTTCCATAAGTAGGCCATAAGTAGGGTATAATACCCTGGAGTCCATCCTCCAAAGCAGCCATTTTCTCCATGGGAACTGATCTCTGTAGTTCAGTTGTAATTCCAGGAGATCTCCAGGTTCCACCTAGGCACTGGCAACCTTATTTTTCAGGGTTTTTTTTCTCTCTCTTTTGTTCCATCAGGTTTGGGGTGGAGGAGTGAGAATGAGGGAGACCCATTCACAGGTAGCCCATCTGAAGAGGAGGAAGAGCAGAAAAGAGAAAACAATGAAAGGAGAAGGAGCAATTTTTCTGCTTCTCAGGGTGGTGAAATCCATGGAGCCCTAATTCAAGAGCAAGTAGACATAGGAAAGGGACAGATTCCGTGTCCCGTGTGTGGAAAATGCTTCAACATTCAATCCAAATTTAATAGGCACTGGACGGTTCACACCGGGGAAAAACCATTCAAATGCTCAGAGTGTGGAGAGAACTTCCGTCAGAAGGACAAACTGACTACGCATCAGCGAATCCACACAGGAGAGAAACCATACCTGTGCATGCAGTGTGGGAGGAGCTTCAGTTCCAACTCACACCTTACACTACATAAAAGGATTCACACTGGAGAGAAACCATATAAATGCCCACAGTGTGGAAAGAGCTTCAGCATTCGCTCAAACCTTCAACGACATCACAGAATCCATACCGGGGAGAAACCATATGAATGCCCCGAGTGCGGCAGGGGCTTTGTGAATAATCCTGATCTTACAAGACACCAAAGGATCCACACAGGAGAGAGACCTTTTAAATGCGCTGAGTGTGGGAAACAGTTCAATCAGAAGGATGAATTGACCATACATCAAAGAATCCACACAGGGGAAAAACCTTTCATTTGCACAGTGTGTGGAAAGCGGTTCCGTGCGAAGAGTTCACTTTCTATACACCAGCAGATTCACACTGGGGAGAAGCCCTTCAAATGCTCCGAATGTGGAAAGAGCTTCCTTAACAACAGAGGCCTTATGAGGCATCAGAGAAGCCACACCGGGGAGAAGCCTTTTACGTGTTTGGAGTGCAATAAGAGCTTTTCTGAAAACTCAGCCTTAAAGAAGCACTTGAGAATCCACAGTGGGGAGAGACCTTTTACGTGTTTGAAGTGTAGCAAGAGCTTTTGTGAAAAATCAGCCTTAAACAAACATTTGAGGATTCATACAGGGGAGAAGACATATCAGGGTTTGTGATGTGGGAAGTGGTATATTTCATCAGATGACCCAAAAAAAGGGAGCCACTGCAGACCAACACAGCTACCTACCTAAACTATTTAAAAAAACTGAGTCACAGGAGAATCCTGTAAATTTACCTTTTAAGGAGAATCAAACTGGCTTACAATCTCCTTCCCTTCCTCTCCCCACAACAGACACCTTGTGAGGTAGGTGAGGCTGAGAGAGCTCTAAGAGAAATGTGACTAGCTTTCCTGAATCAAATCCTGATGGGGTCATACAGCTTTGTATCTTCATCCTCCTTGGTGACCCCCACCCACCCAAATTGGGCCACCTCATTCACCCCTGCCTCCAGATCCTCTCTCAGTTAAATAGCACCGCTCCCCATACAATTCCTGGGGGAAACCGCCAGCTCCATTCTTTCCATTTTGAAAGAACTGTTGGGGTTCCTCATCTCTTCCTGTTTCAGTTTCTCTGGTGCCCACTATTTCCTGACCCCTCCATTACCTCTTCTCCCACTCTTGGGCTTCAAGACATAATTCTGGGTTAGTGAAGATTGTTGGCTGTCTTTGAAGTCCACTGTAAAACCAGCATCTAGATATATGCAATGTGTTATTCAGGCATGCAATGTTACCCAGCCCAGTTCTCAAATGAACTCCAGCAGGAATCTGTCAGATCCCATAAGATAATTATTTTGATCCTGGACCAGAGGACAGTCAAAAACATATTCTGTTGAAGTTGGAGCTCACTACCAAACCAAGGGCTCTTCTTGCCTAGAGACAAGCAAATAATTTAACTTTTGTCACATGGTGTAATTTTGATCACATTTACGTCTTCAGGATATGGCCCGTGTTCCTCAGGTTGTTTTTCTGTGTCCTCATCTCAGTATCGTCTCTGCATCGGTTCTGAATTTCTGATAGTGTTTGGGGCTTTTGTGGGGCTCTGTGGAAAGGCATTTTATGTGTTCCAGCAACACTCAATAAACTCAGTCTACTGTTTCCTACATTTTGGTTTCTATTTAGGGTCCTTTAACACACATCAGTTCCATTTTCTTGTTCTCTTTCCCATAATAACCCTGATTGATTTTGTAATGCTTCTTCAGAACTACACTTACACATCTTGTGGGTCTTCAAGTCTCTCTCTGCTCCCCTGACCCCAGGACAGTTTCACTTTTCCCAGAAATATTTAGGAAAATGCCAGTTTGAACTTGGAGTAAGGCCTGGTCTCCAAATAATTATGTTATGGGATCTGGCAAATGTAGCGAGTGCGGGAAAAGCTTCACTCAGTTTAAGAACCTAATTTCACAACAAAGGATCCATAGAGGGGAGAAACCATACAACTGTGCAGAGTGTGGGAAGAGCTTCAAACGGAAGGCACACCTGGACTCCCACCAAACCGTCCACACAGGGGAAAAGCCATATAAATGTTCAGAGTGTGGGAAGTGCTTCATTCAGAAGTCACATCTTACTTCCCATCAAAGAATTCACAGAGGGGAGAAATTCCACAAATGCCTCGAGTGTGGAAAGGGCTTCACTCAGGTAGCAACCCTTATTTCACATCAAAGCATCCATGATGGAGAGAAATTGTACCAGTGCTCTGAGTGCAGCATGACTTTTTCTCAGGAGCGAAGGCTTAAAAATCATCGAAGAATCCACACTATGGTAGAGAATAGAAATACTTTGAGTGAGGAAGGGGTTTTAAACATAACGTGCAAGCCTAACACTAACGTCACATCAAAGAATACATAGGTGGAAGAAACCATACAACTGTTCATACTGCAGCAAATGCAGCAAAACCGGAGGCCCAAAACTACAGACTCTATTCCAGGCATACAAAGAAAAGCCCAGCGTGACAAGGCCCCTCTGTGTATGGTGGACAGAGGCTTGGTAGTAGACTCCGATTTTCCTGTACCTTTCTCCTCTAGCCCTTTTCTTCCTTGGAGTATTTTGTTATGTGGGGCAGATGCGTGTCAGGATTTGCAATTCCTGCTCTTTGTTGCCCTTTGGCATGAGCAAGCCTGTGGCCAAAATAATCCCATACTGGCCTGATCAAGGAGAATGCCATAAATCAGCTTCTGGTGCCCAGCTGACTTTTATATCAGGTAGGGTGGGATAATTTAGTTCTCTCTTTGTATACTTTTAAGCTTGTGGTCATCTTTGGAAGCCTTCTGCTTTCTGCCTTTAATGACACGTACAATCCTAATGTTCTTTTTAGAATAAATGTTTTTGTAACTCTGATCAAAACAGTGTGGTCTTTTATACTTACATAAGAACATAGGAAGGAGCCTCGTGGTGCAGAGTGCTAAGCTTCAGCACTGCAGTCAAAGCTCTGCTCATGACCTGAGTTCAATCACAACAGAAGTCAGTTAAAGGGTCATAATTAATGAACAACGAGCTTTTATACATCTGGAAGGAAGGAGTGGATTTTTACAGAATACAGCAGCCCAGTGTTTGTGTTAGGTGTGTTAGGTGTTACCAAGTTGACTTATGGCAACCCTATGAATTAATGACCTCCAAAACATCCTATCATTTATGAGTTTGCTCAGGTCTTGCAAACTGAAGGCCATGGCTGCTTTTACTGAATCAATGTTTAGTGGCATCCTGAAGCGCAGTTTGGGCAGAAGCTAAAAAAAAGACCAGGGAAGTCCTGGTTGTAAACCAAAACTTGCCCATGAAAGTCACTGGGCAATCTTTTATTGGTGTATTTATTTTATGCCACATTTCCACTTGATCAGGGTTCCCAATGCAGTGTACATTAAAACATTTGAACATTTAAAAACTTGAGTGAGTGGCTCTCTTTCTCTGCCTAACCTACCTAACAAGGCTGTTTTGAGTAGAAAGTGGGATATGGGGCATGGTTTCTGCTCCCCTGAACTTCTTTGAGAAGGTAGTGTGGGATTAAAATCTGACACATTAAAAAAAGAGCACCCTAAGGAACTTTTCAAGTAGATAGGAAGCCACAAAAGGGATTTGGCTAAACAAGGCTCAAAAAGGTCAGTGACCCCTTAGGGTTACCAAGTCTAGGTTGGGAAATGCCTGGAGATTTGGGGGAGGGGTGAAGATTGGGGAGGGTGCAGTTTTGGGAGGGAAGTATAATGGCATACAGTCCACACTTCAAAACAGTCATTTTCTATCAGGGAATTGATCTCAATTGCCTGGTCATAGGTTGTAGTTCCGGGAAATCTCCAGCTGCCACCTGGAGGCTGGCAACGCTACCAGTCAGTGATATTTTTTCCTTTTTAAAAAAGATATTTTATTAACATTTTCAGAAAAAAAATAGATGACAAACATCTACATCCACACAGTTTACCCTTACTTCTGGGGTCAATATCCCTTGGTGTAGTTAATCTATAATGGTTTTGCTTTGAATTAACAGTTATTGCTTTTATCTATGTTTATACTCTGAATTTATCTTAAATCTTATTCCAAACATCTTATTGTGTTCTGTCTCTATTATATATCAGCTAAACTTTCCGATTAGCATATTCAAAAAAGCTCTCCCATTCCTTCTGTATATCTGCAGTCAATCTTCCATTTTTCAACATATTGATTAATCTGTCCATCCCCACCCATTCTTCCCTGTTTCAATCACTGGCACCTCAAAAGCCCTCCAGGTTCCAAGAGGTTAATACCACAGAGTTGCTCCTGAAAGAGCGTCTGAGGACGCCTTCACCTCGGTCCCGCCCCTTCGCGACTTCCCATCCAACACTCTAATCGCATTCCGACGAGAGAGTCGCAAAGGCTGGAGCGGCTGCTTCCTGCTCTGCTCTTCCCCCCCCCTTCCAGCGCCCATTGATTCTCCCCACTTCAAGATCTGGTGAGTTTTATATGCATTTGGCTGATGGGGAGTCTTGCTGGGGGGTGCTGGGGGGTGCTGGGGGTGGGGGGTGCTGGGGGTGGGGGGGGCTGCAGTGGAAGGGGGGAGATGAAATGGGCGACAGCCTCAGTCCCCAAGGAGAGCCAGCTAAATGGGGTGGGAGGAGTGCCGGGTGGGGCTGTGGATAGGGAGGCTGAGGCGCTGGGAACCACAGGGGAGGGGGGTCTGCCCTAGGGTTGCCTGGCAACCTCCAGGTGACGGAGGTCAGTCCCTCTTGAAAAGATGGATGCTATGGAGCGTGGCCTCGATGGCCTTCTTCCTCCCCGTCCCAGGCTCCACTCCCCAAACCTCCAGGAAATTCCCAGCTTGCCATTGGCAACCCTAGCCCAGTCCTGCCTGTTGTGCCCCGTAGAGAGAATGCTTGTGACCAATGGGCATTCAGGGATTTGGATCCTTGGAGAGAACCCCAAGCTCCGCGGGTTGCTCTTGCCTACTGTCCCAAACTACTAACCAAAGTACATACATAACACCTGGGCCCCCGACCCTTTGGCATCCCTAAGTCAAGACTTTCTTTCCTCTGCTGAGCCAGGAGATCACGCCGGCAGATTCCAGGTGTCCAAATTCAAGGCCGGTGTCATTTAAGTGCCCGGGCCCCTGACCCTGCTTCTCACTTGCCTTGAAAGCTCCTTGCTGTGGTTGCCATAAGTCAATTTTTATTTTTATGTTATTCTACTCTGTTTATACTCCATCTTTCTCCTCAAGGGGTCTCCTCCCATCAATCCTCACAGCAACCCTGTGAGGTAGGTTAGGCCAAGAGCATGCGAACGGCTCAAGGCCATTCAGCAAGCTTTCGTGGCAGAGTGGGGATTTGAACCGAGGTCTCCTGGCTACTGAATTTATACTCTTCTTTGAAAAACCACTGTAAGACTAACAGATTCCCCTTTAGAAGCCTCTTGGGCTTGCACCATCGGCCTTGACACTATTTTTTTTTAATCATATGTGACTGGTGGGGCCCTTTTATTTCCCCTTGCTCCCAGGTTCCAGTTTAACACTGTAACCACTACACCACTCTGGCTCTCCACACCATGCTGGTTGTGACTTGACAGCACTTATGTATGGATGGGGAGGGGCTGTAGCTCAGTGGCAGAGCATCTGCTTGGCATGCAGAAGGTCCCAGGTTCAGTCCCCGGCATTTCCAGTCAAAGGGACTAGGCAAGTAGGTGATGTGAGTAGACCTCTGCATCATTTTCTCTCCCACCCCCCAAGTTGTAGTTTCTCTGTGGGATTGAGTCTGTCCTTGCCTTTCCCACAGGGGCAGGACCTGGGAGCTCAGCTGAAAGCTCCTCATTGGCTGCAAGTCTGAACATTTAGGATAAAGCGCTTGGCAGGGATTCCATTAAATGAGACTCTCTTTGCCTGCCGAACAAAATATGGCCAGAGAAAACGGTGATTATGGGGCCCTTTGGAGGGCTGCTCTGGAGGAAAGGATAAAGAAGGAAGACTTGGCAGAGCCTGAAGCCTGCAGAGGCCATGAAGCCCCTTGGGTGGGGAGCAGTGGGGGATTCTGGGAAGGAACCCTGCCGAAGATCCAGGCTGAAGAAGCTCTCAGCACAGATCTACAGCACCAGCGATTCAGGCAGTTCTGCTACCAGGAGGCGGAAGGGCCCCGAGAGGTCTGCAGCCGACTCCACCGTCTTTTCTGCCAGTGGCTGAAGCCAGAAAGGTGCACCAAGAAGGAGATGCTGGACCTGGTGATCCTGGAGCAGTTCCTGGTGGTCCTGCCCCCAGAGATGCAGAGCTGGGTCCGGGAATGTGGGCCAGAGACCAGTTCCCAGGCGGTGGCCCTGGCAGAAGGCTTCCTTCTGAGCCAGGCAGAAAAGGAGAACCTGGAACAGCAGGTAAGAGGGTTTAATCTACTGTAGCTAAGCAGAGTCGGTACTTGGAAGGGAAACCTCCAAGGAAGACTCTGCAGAGGAAGGCAATGCAAAACCACCTCTGATTAATCTCTTGCCATGAAAATCCCACCAGGGGTCACCGTAAATTGGCTGCAACTTGACGGCACTTTACACACACAGTCCCAGCCTAACCCTGACCTGGATAGTCCAGGCTAGCCTGATCTCAGAAGATCTCAGAAGATAAGCATGGTCAGCCCTGGTTAATACTTGGATGGGAGACCATCAAGGAAGACTTGGATTACTATGCAGAAGCAGGCAATGGCAAACCACCTCTGAATGTCTCTTGCCTTGAAAACCCTGCAGGGTTGCTGTAAGTCAGCTGTGACTTGATGGCATTTTCTGCCACCAGTCCCATCCTGTCCTCAAAGTGACCCACAGGAGGAACTTCTTGTGCTATTTCTGTGCATCAGCCTATTTCTTTTCTTTTGCCTAATTGTGATCCTGACAGTTCTTTGAATCGCATGGTCTTTTCGCTGACTTGGTCGCTGGTTTTACACAGGTACAGGAGGAGCCTTTGGACACTGAAAAGAACCTGCCTTTGAGGGGGATGGTAGTGGAGTATGACCAAGATGCCACCTCACTGGGTAAGGATTGACAGGGCCCATTTTAACTTCATTTCTCCTTTTAATAAACGCTTCTCCTGATACATCCCCCCCAAAGAGCAATTTGCTCAGCTGGTGAAAACTTACTGGTGATCCCTGGCCTAAAAAACATCTGGCTGTCCTCAACCAGGGCCCGGGCTTTATCAGGTCTGGCCCCAGCCTGGTGGAACAGCCCCTGAGGGACTTGAAGCAATTTCATAGGGCCTGTGAGACATATGGGTGAGGACAGTGACAGTTTCCGTCTTGCTGGTCTCCCTGTGTCCCCCCCCTCCTTCACTGCTGGAAATACTTTGCTATTTCTTATTGGTTTTTGTTTATCAGATATGGACTAAGGGCATCTTGGATGTTTTAAATGTGTATAGTTTTAAATTGTATTTATAATTGTTATCTTTTTGTGTTGTTTTTAACTCGTTTATACAGTTTTAATGATGTGTGGCCGCAAGACCCTTTGGGTGAGTGGCAACTGAAAAAAATCTGATAAATAAATAAAGGCAGCTTTCATAAAACAAAAAACCCTAGCCACAGATGGTGTTTTAATAGCATTGAATCCCAAAAGAGAGGATTGCCATTCTTCAGGCAGGTGTGGCCAAGAAAAAACAGGGGGGAATGTGAAGGTACTAAAAATGTCAGCTAGACACACTATAGTCAAATAGTACCTCCTAAAATAAAATATTACTACATTAATAGATGATAAACATACAATCTTTTTAAATAAGTTCAACATAAGTAGGTTATGACTCACCATGAGGTATTCATCAAAAATGTTTCAACACAACTAATATATTGAAATATATATTGTAGATGAAACATACAATATCCACTTCTATACCAGTATATAAAGTAATCTTGCAAGTATATATTCAGCAGGTGATTCAATTCATTGAATTCAAATTTTTGGTTCAATAGGTAGTGTTCACCAGGTAGTGTCCCAACAGGTCGTATTAGCAGGTCTAATGGTGTAAATTTAGAATTAACAAATGATGTACTCCTATTGTTTCATATTAATACTTATACTCGGGAACTTGTCTCAATACTACCTGTTGGAACACTCCCTGTTGAACCAACAATTTGCTCCAGTAGGACTACATCATTTTGTTAATGCTATATTTACACCAGTAGACCTGCTAATACGACCTGTTGGAACCAACAATTTGAATTACATTGAACTGAATCATCTGTTGAATATAGACATGTAGGATTACTTTATATACTGTTATATAAGTGGATATTGTCTGTTACATCCAAAATGTATATTTTTGTATATTGTGTTGAAATATTTTTTTATGTATATCTCATGGTAAGTCATAACCTACTTATGTTGAACTTTTTAAAAAAGATTATGTGTTTATAATTATTAATGTTGTAATATTTTATTTTAGGAGGTACTATTTGACTATAATGTGTCTGTTCTCCAGGCAGGGCCTGGAGGTCTCTCAGAATTACGGCTGACCTCCAGACTACAGAGATGAGTTCACCTGGAGAAAATGGCTGCTTTGGAGGGTGGACTGTATGGTGTTATACCCTGCTGAGGTTCCTCCCTAGACTTCACCCACAAATATCCAAGAATTTCCCAACCCAGAATTGACAGCCTTCTGGATGAGTCAAAGATGTATGGCCCCAGAGCCTGGCCTAGCTGAGAGATTCTGCCCCAGGATGTTTTGAGGACCATGACGGCTTTGAAAGCTGCTGCTGCTGCTGATGGGAGCCAATATAAAAGAACTGTAATATACAACATAAAATGCAGTACATAGATAAAGGCTGCAACATTTTCCCCAACCTTTCTTTCCCCAGCAGAGGATGGAATGCCACGAGCTATAAAGTCTGAATTTTTTCCTGTTCAGGGTGTGGAGGAAACAGCTTCCGGTCAGCCAGATCAGGTAGGAAAGGGATTGTGGGGGTGGTGGGAAGGGGGCAGCCTTGGTACCCTGGGCCCCCAAATACTTCTCTTTCCTTCTGTCAAATCTGCCCTCTGGGAAGGCTGTGACTGTCCTTTAGAAAAGATTCAGTCTTGCAGGGGAATATCCAGACACGTGAACGTAGCCATGATTGTGGTTTGCTGTCAGAAGGAAAGAAGCACAACTTCATCTCTGAGGAGAATATATTTTCTCGCTGCCTGCAGGGTCCGGTGTCCTTTGAGGAGGTGGTGGTGTGCTTCACCGAGGAGGAGTGGGCACTGCTAGATCGAGGCCAAAGGGCCCTGTATGGGGAAGTGATGGAGGAGAATTATGAGACGGTGGCCTCTCTGGGTAAGGTTCCCTGCTTTTCCCCTCAATCATTCAAGCTAATCACGGTCCCACTCCAGTTTCTGAGACCAGGGAGAGATTGGAGGTGGGCAGAGGAAGAGATGATGTGAGGTTGGGGAAAAAAGCTGACCCACAACTGCCTGTTTCGCATGGGATTCCCCTCCTCCCTGAAGAATTGGGTTTGCCATTTGCGGGGTGGTGGTGTTATAAAATCATAGAGTTGGAAGGGCCCATATAGGCCATCTAGTTCAACCCCCTGCCCAATGCAGGATCAGCCTAGAGCATCCCTCACAAGTGTTCATCCAGCTGTTGCTTCAAGACTGCCATAGAGGGGGAGTTCACCACCTTCCTTGGCAGCCGATTCCATTGGCAGCTGATTCCACTCTCACTGTAAAAAAAAAAAGAAATTCCTAATATCCAGTTGGTACCTTTCCACCCATAATTTAAACCCATTATTGCGAGTCCTATCCTCTACTGCTAATAGAAACAGCTCCCTGCCCTCTTCTAAGTGACAGACTGAGAGAGAGCTATCATGTCCCCCCTCAACCTCCTCTTCTCCTGACTGAGAAAATTCCTTCTAACAGAAGGGGAAGCTATTTTTACCAATTGTCCCCTCCCATAGAATACCTCTGGCTCCCCCCTAATCTGTTTCTGGGGGTCCCCTGTCCCCCAGGAACAACTACTTGGGGTCTGTTTGAGCTGCTGTGGTGGAAGGAAGATAAGAAAGTCCCATTCCGCTGATGAAAATCCCTTCTATCCACCAAGTCTTACTGCAGGATCCAAGCCTATTTTTGGTTTTGGGCAATATCTTAGCATATATATTAAAAAGGACCATTATATGCCAGAAAAGCTGATAACTGGGGCATAAGATATTAAGAAAAGCCATGTTGAATCAGACCAAGGCCCATCAAGTGCAGCAGTCTGTTCACACAGTGGCCAATCAGGTGCCTCTAGGAAACCCCCAAACAAGATGACTGCAGCAGCATTACCCTGCCTGTGTTCCACAGCACCTAATATATTAGTCATGCTCCTCCATTTCTGGAGAGAATACGTATGCATCATGCCTATTATCCAGTACTCCAGTTTGAAGAGATCCTTTTGGAGCTCTTCACAGTCTGGTTTTGTTTTAACCACCCTAAATAATTTGGTGTCATCTGCAAACCTGGCCACCTCGCTGTTCACCCCCAGCTCCAGGTCACTGATGAACAGGTTGAAAAGCACCAGTCCCAACACATCCCTGAGGGACACCACTGCTCACATCCCTCCATTGGACAATTCCTGGATTTGTAGGTCCATTTCCACCAGAGGGTCTTAACAGTGGGGTTTACAACTCCAGAATGGGAAATTTCTGAAGATGCTGAGGGTGGAGACTGGGGAGGGCAAGGTTTGGGGAGAGGTAGGCCGTGTGTGTGTGTGTGTATGTGTGTGTGTTAAGTGCCGTTAAGTCGCTTCTGACTCATGTCAACGCTATGAATGAAAGTCCTCCAAAATGTCCTATCTTTGACAGCCTTATTCAGATCTTGCAAATTGAAGGCTGTGGCTTCCTTTATTGAGTCAATCCATCTCTTGTTGGGTCTTCCTCTTTTCCTGCTGCCCTCAACTTTTCCTAGCATGACTGTCTTTTCCATAAGTAGGGTATAATACCCTGGAGTCCATCCTCCAAAGCAGCCATTTTCTCCATGGGAACTGATCTCTGTAGTTCAGTCGTAATTCCAGGACATCTCCAGGTTCCACCTAGGCACTGGCAACCTTATTTTTCAGGGTTTTTTTTTCCTCTCTCTTTTGTTCCATCAGGTTTGGGGTGGAGGAGTGAGAATGAGGGAGACCCATTCACAGGTGGCCAATCTGAAGAGGAGGAAGAGCAGAAAAGAGAAAACAATGAAAGGAGAAGGAACAATTTTTCTGCTTCTCAGGGTGGTGAGATCCATAAAGCCCTAATTCAAGAGCAAGTGGACCTAGGAAAGGGCCAGATTCAGTGTCCCGTGTGTGGAAAATGCTTCAACATTCAATCCAAATTTAATAGGCACTGGACGGTTCACACCGGGGAAAAACCACTCACATGCTCAGAGTGTGGGAAGAGCTTCCGTCAGAAGGACAAACTGACTACGCATCAGCGAATCCACACAGGAGAGAAACCGTACCTGTGCATGCAGTGTGGGAGGGGCTTCAGTTCCAACTCACACCTTACACGACATAAAAGGATTCACACAGGGGAGAAACCATATAAATGCCCACAGTGTGGAAAGAACTTCAGCATTCGTTCACACCTTCGACGACATCAAAGAATCCACACCGGGGAGAAACCATATGAATGCCCCGAGTGCGGCAGGGGCTTTGTGAATAATCCTGATCTTACAAGACACCAAAGGCTCCACACAGGAGAGAGACCTTTTAAATGTGCTGAGTGTGGGAAACGGTTCAATCAGAAGGATGAATTGACCATACATCAGAGAATCCACACAGGGGAAAAACCTTTCATTTGCTCAATGTGTGGAAAGCGGTTCCGTGGGAAGAGTTCACTTTCTAAACACCAGCAGATTCACACTGGGGAGAAGCCCTTCAAATGCTCCGAATGTGGAAAGAGCTTCCTTAATAACAGAGGCCTTATGAGGCATCAGAGAAGCCACACCGGGGAGAAGCCTTTTACGTGTTTGGAGTGCAATAAGAGCTTTTCTGAAAACTCAGCCTTAAAGAAACACTTGAGAATCCACAGTGGGGAGAGACTTTTTACGTGTTTGAAGTGTAGCAAGAGCTTTTGTGAAAACTCAGCCTTAAACAAACATTTGAGGATTCATATGGGGGAGAAGACATATCAGGGTTTGTGATGTGGGAAGTGGTATATTTCATCACTAAGATGACCTAAAAAAAGGGAGCCACTGCAGACCAACACAGCTACCTACCTAAACTATTTAAAAAAACTGAGTCACAGGAGAATCCTGTAAATCTACCTTTTAAGGAGAATCAAACTGGCTTACAATCTCCTTCCCTTCCTCTCCCCACAACAGACACCTTGTGAGGTAGGTGAGGCTGAGGGAGCTCTAAGAGAAATGTGACTAGCTTTCCTGAATCAAATCCTGATGGGGTCATACAGCTTTGTATCTTCATCGTCCTTGGTGACCCCCACCCACCCAAATTGGGCCACCTCATTCACCCCTGCCTCCAGATCCTCTCTCAGTTAAATAGCACCGCTCCCCATACAATTCCTGGGGGAAACCTCCAGCTCCATTCTTTCCATTTTGAAAGAACTGTTGGGGTTCCTCATCTCTTCCTGTTTCAGTTTCTCTGGTGCCCACTATTTCCTGACCCCTCCACTACCTCTTCTCCCACTCTTGGGCTTCAAGACATAATTCTGGGTTAGTGAAGATTGTTGGCTGTCTTTGAAGTCCACTGTAAAACGAGCATCTAGATATATGCAATGTGTTATTCAGGCATGCAATGTTACCCAGCCCAGTTCACAAATGAACTCCAGCATAATTATTTTGATCCTGGACCACAGGACAGTCAAAAACATATTCTGCTTAAGTTGGAGCTCACTACCAAACCAAGGGCTCTTCTTGCCTAGAGACAAGCAAATAATTTAACCTTTGTCACATGGTCTAATTTTGATCACATTTACGTCTTCAGGATATGGCCCGTGTTCCTCAGGTTGTTTTTCTGTGTCCTCGTCTCAGTATCGTCTCTGCATCGGTTCTGAATTTCTGATCGTGTTTGGGGCTTTTGTGGGGCTCTGTGGCAAGGCATTTTATGTGTTCCAGCAACACTCAATAAACTCAGTCTACTATTTCCTACATTTTGGTTTCTATTTAGGGTCCTTTAACACACATCAGTTCCATTTTCTTGTTCTCTTTCCCATAATAACCCTGATTGATTTTGTAATGCTTCTTCAGAACTACACTTACACATCTTGTGGGTCTTCAAGTCTCTCTCTGCTCCCCTGACCCCAGGACAGTTTCACTTTCCCCAGAAATATTTAGGAAAATGCCAGTTTGAACTTGGAGTAAGGCCTGGTCTCAAAATAATTATCTTATGGGATCTGGTAAATGTAGCGAGTGCGGGAAAAGCTTCACTCAGTTTAAGAACCTAATTTCACAACAAAGGATCCATACAGGGAAGAAACCATACAACTGTGCAGAGTGTGGGAAGAGATTCAAACGGAAGGTACACCTGGACTCCCACCAAACCGTCCACACAGGGGAAAAGCCATATAAATGTTCAGAGTGTGGGAAGTGCTTCATTCAGAAGTCACGTCTTACTTCCCTTCAAAGAATTCACAGAGGGGAGAAATTCCACAAATCCCTCGAGTGTGGAAAGGGCTTCACTCAGGTAGCAAACCTGATTTCACATCAAAGCATCCATGATGGAGAGAAATTGTACCAGTGCTCTGACTGCAGCCTGACTTTTTCTCAGGAGCGAAGGCTTAAAAATCATCGTAGAATCCACACTATGGTAGAGAATAGAAATACTTTGAGTGAGGAAGGCGTTTTAAACATAACGTGCAAGCCTAACTCTAACGTCATATCAAAGAGTACATAGGTGGAAGAAACCATACAACTGTTCATACTGCAGCAAATGCAGCAAAACCAGAGGCCCAAAACTACAGACTCTATTCCAGGCATACAAAGAAAAGCCCAGCATGACAAGGCCCCTCTGTGTATGGTGGACAGAGGCTTGGTAGTAGACTCCGATTTTCCTGTACCTTTCTCCTCTAGCCTTTTTCTTCCTTGGAGTATTTTGTTATGTGGGGCAGATGCGTGTCAGGATTTGCAATTCCTGCTCTTTGTTGCCCTTTGGCATGAGCAAGCCTGTGGCCAAAATAATCCCATACTGGCCTGATCAAGGAGAATGCCATAAATCAGCTTCTGGTGCCCAGCTGGCTTTTATATCAGGCAGGGTGGGATAATTTAGTTCTCTCTTTGTATACTTTTAAGCTTGTGGTCATCTTTGGAAGCCTTCTGCTTTCTGCCTTTAATGATACATACAATCCTAATGTTCTTTTTAGAATAAATGTTTTTGTAACTCTGATCAAAACAGTGTGGTCTTTTATACTTACATAAGAACATAGGAAGGAGCCTCGTGGTGCAGAGTGCTAAGCTGCAGTACTGCAGTCAAAGCTCTGCTCATGACCTGAGTTCAATCGCAACAGAAGTCAGTTAAAAGGTCATAATTAATGAACAAAACCAAAACTTGCCCATGAAAATCACTGGGCAATCTTTTATTGGTATATTTATTTTATGCCACATTTCCACTTGATCAGGGTTCCCAATGCAGTGTACATTAAAACATTTGAACATTTAAAAACTTGAGTGAGTGGCTCTCTTTCTCTCTCTCTCTTTCTCTCTCTCTGCGTATCCTACCTAACAAGGCTGTTTTGAGGAGAAAGTGGGATATGGGGCATGGTTTCTGCTCCCCTGAACTGCTTTGAGAAAGTAGTGTGGGATTAAAATCTGACACATTAAAAAAAGCACCCTAAGGAACCTTTCAAGTAGATAGGAAGCCACAAAAGGGATTTTGCTAAATAAGGCTCAAAAAAGGTCACTGACCCCATAGGGTTACCAAGTCTAGGTTGGGAAATGCCTGGAGATTTGGGGGAGGGGTGAAGATTGGGGAGGGTGCAGTTTTGGGAGGGAAGTATAATGGCATACAGTCCACACTTCAAAACAGTCATTTTCTATCAGGGAAGTGATCTCAATTGCCTGGACATAGGTTGTAGTTCTGGGAAATCTCCAGCTGCCACCTGGAGGCTGGCAACGCTACCAGTCAGTGATATTTTTTGTTTTTTAAAAAAGATATTAACATTTTTAGAGAAAAATAGATAACAAACATCTATGTATACTTCCATCCACACAGTTTACCCTTACTTCTGGGGTCAATAAATATCTTAAATGTTACTCTATTATTAAGATGTTCCCTTGGTGTTCTTAATCAATTATGGTTCTGCTTTGAATTAACAATTATTGCTTTTATCTATATTTATCCTCTGAATTTATCTTAAATTTATATATTATTCCAAACATCTTATTGTATTCTGTCTCTATTATATATCAGCTAAACTTTCCGATTAGCATATTCAAAAAAGCTCTCCCATTCCTTCTGTATATCTTTAATCAATCTTCCATTTTTCAACATATTGGTTAATCTGTCCATCCCCACCCATTCTTCCCTGCTTCAATCACTGGCACCTCAAAAGCCCTCCAGGTTCCAAGAGGTTAATACCACAGAGTTGCTCCTGAAAGAGCGTCTGAGGACGCCTTCACCCAGGTCCCGCCCCTTCGCGACTTCCCATCCAACACTCTAATCGCATTCCGACGAGAGAGTCGCAAAGGCTGGAGCGGCTGCTTCCTGCTCTGCTCTCCCCCCCCCCACTTCCAGCGCCCATTGATTTTCCCCACTTCAAGATCTGGTGAGTTTTACGTGCATTTGGCTGATGGGGAGTCTTGCTGGGGGGTGCTGGGGGTGGGGGGTGGGGTAGTGGGTTAGTGGGGGGGCTGCAGTGGAAGGGGGGAGATGAAATGGGCGACAGCCTCAGTCCCCAAGGAGAGCCAGCTAAATGGGGTGGGAGGAGTGCCGGGTGGGGCTGTGGATAGGGAGGCTGAGGCGCTGGGAACCACAGGGGAGGGGGGTCTGCCCTAGGGTTGCCTGGCAATCTCCAGGTGACGGAGGTCAGTCCCTCTTGAAGGGATGGCTGCTATGGAGCGTGGCCTCGACGGCCTTCTTCCTCCCCTGCTCAAGTCCCTCCCCGTCCCAGGCTCCACTCCCCAAACCTCCAGGAAATTCCCAGCTTGCCATTGGCAACCCTAGCCCAGTCCTGCCTGTTGTGCCCCGTAGAGAGAATGCTTGTGACCAATGGGCATTCAGGGATTTGGATCCTTGGAGAGAACCCCAAGCTCCGCGGGTTGCTCTTGCCTACTGTCCCAAACTACTAACCAAAGTACATACATAACACCTGGGCCCCCGACCCTTTGGCATCCCTAAGTCAAGACTTTCTTTCCTCTGCTGAGCCAGGAGATCACGCCGGCAGATTCCAGGTGTCCAAATTCAAGGCCGGTGTCATTTCAGTGCACCTGGCTTGAAACTACTTTGCGTCTAGGTTTTTCTTTATTTGAAACATTTCTATGCCTCCTTTTCATTCAAATAGGGCCCCCAAGACGGTGAATATTAAGAAGTCTTAAAAACATTTTTTGGGAGAAAGTTACTTCCTTACCGGATCAGGGGAAGGCTGAGGACATAATTTTTCTTGATTTCAGTTAGGCTTTTGATAAGGTTCCACATAATATTCTTGTTGTCAAGTTGGCAAAATGTGGTTTGGATCCTATTACTGTTAGGTGGATCTGTAGGGGGTTGACAGATTGTACCCAAAGAGTGCTTCTTAATGGTTTCTCCTCATCATGGAGAGGAGTGGCAAGTGTAGTGCCTCTGGGATCTGTCCTAGAGCTGTGTTGTTCAACATCTTTGTAAATGATTTGGATGAAGGAATAGAGGGGATACTTATTAAATATGCAGATTATAGTAAATTGGGAGGGGTGGCAAATACAGTAGAAGACAGGGTACAGGGTGATCTTGACAGGCTGGAAAACTGGGCTAAAACTAATAAAATGAATTTCAACAGAGATAAATGTAAAGTTCTGCCTTAAGGTAGGAAATGCATAATTATAGGATGGGGGAGACTTGTCTTGGCCTTAGTATGTGCAAAAAGGATCTAGGGATCTTAGGAGGCCATACACTGAACATGAGTCAGCAGTGTGATGCGGTAGCTAAAAAGGCAAATGCGATTTGGGGCTATAGCAACAGAAGTATAGTGTCCAGTTCACGCGAAGTGATGGTGATGCTTTTCTGCGCTCTGGTTAGACCACTCCTAGATTATTGTTTTCAGTTTTGGGCTCCGCAGTTTAAGAAGGATATAGACAAGCTGGAACATGTCCAGAGGAGGACATCGAAGATGACGAGGGGTCTGGAGACCAAGTCCTATGAGGAAAGGTTGAAGGAGCTCGATATGTTTAGCCTGGAGGTGAGACAGTTGAGAGGTGATATATTAAGTATCTTCCAGTACTTTGCAGAGGAAAGTGGCTGCAAATTGCTTCTCACTTGCCTTGAAAGCCCCTTGCTGTGGTTGCCATAAGTCAATTTTTATTTTTATGTTATTCTACTCTGTTTATACTCCATCTTTCTCCTCAAGAGAGACCCAAAGCAGCTTCTATCGGTCTCCTCCCATTAATCCTCACAACAAACCTGTGAGGTAGGTTAGGCCAAGAGCTTGCAAACGGCTCAATGCCATTCAGCAAGCTTTCGTGGCAGAGTGGGGATTTGAACCGAGGTCTCCTGGCTACTGAACTTATACTCTTCTTTGAAAAACCACTGTAAGACTAACAGATTCCCCTTTAGAAGCCTCTTGGGTGAAAGGCATAGAAAATTTTACCTGTTTTTGCACCATCGGCCTTGACACTATTTTTTTTTATCACCTGTGACTGGTGGGGCCCTTTTATTTCCCCTTGCTCCCAGGTTCCAGTCCAACACTCTAACCACTACACCACTCTGGCTCTCCACACCATGCAGGTTGTGACTTGACAGCACTTATGTATGGATGGGGAGGGGCTATAGCTCAGTGGCAGAGCATCTGCTTGGCATGCAGAAGGTCCCAGGTTCAGTCCCCGGCATTTCCAGTCAAAGGGACTAGGCAAGTACCGGTAGGTGATGTGAGTAGATCTCTGCCTGAGACCCTGGAGAGCCGCTGCTGGTCTAAGTAGACAATGCTGACTTTGATGGACCAAAGGGGGTCTGATTCAGTATAAGGCAGCTTCATGTGTTCATGTGATGAATAGAGTGGCTGGTGGTGCAGGTGGGAGCCTCTGAGGAAGGGAAAGCAGAGGAATCTATTGGGGGGAGGGGGTCTAGGAAAGGCAGAGAGGGAGAGAAGGGAAGGAGGGGTTAACAGAGAGGACAGCATCTCGGATCCTCTGTCTGTTCCCCCTCCCCTCAAGAGAGAAGGTTTAGGTCTGCATCATTTTCTCTCCCACCCCCCAGGTTGTAGTTTCTCTTTGGGATTGAGTCTGTCCTTGCCTTTCCCACAGGGGCAGGAACTGGGAGCTCAGCTGAAAGCTCCTCATTGGCTGCAAGTCTGAACATTTAGGATAAAGCGCTTGGCAGGGATTCCATTAAATGAGACTCTGTTTGCCTGCCGAACAAAATATGGCCAGAGAAAACGGTGATTATGGGGCCCTTTGGGGGGCTGCTCTGGAGGAAAGGATAAAGAAGGAAGACTTGGCAGAGCCTGAAGCCTGCAGAGGCCATGAAGCCCCTTGGGTGGGGAGCAGTGGGGGATTCTGGGAAGGAACCCTGCCGAAGATCCAGGCTGAAGAAGCTCTCAGCACAGATCTACAGCACCAGCGATTCAGGCAGTTCTGCTACCAGGAGGCGGAAGGGCCCCGAGAGGTCTGCAGCCGACTCCACCATCTTTGCTGCCAGTGGCTGAAGCCAGAAAGGTGCACCAAGAAGGAGATGCTGGACCTGGTGATCCTGGAGCAGTTCCTGGTGGTCCTGCCCCCAGAGATGCAGAGCTGGGTCCGGGAATGTGGGCCAGAGACCAGTTCCCAGGCGGTGGCCCTGGCAGAAGGCTTCCTCCTGAGCCAGGCAGAAAATGAGAACCTGGAACAGCAGGTAAGAGGGTTTAATCTACTGTAGCTAAGCAGAGTCGGTACTTGGAAGGGAAACCTCCAAGGAAGACTCTGCAGAGGAAGGCAATGCAAAACCACCTCTTCTTAATCTCTTGCCATGAAAATCCCACCAGGGGTCACCGTAAATTGGCTGCAACTTGACGGCACTTTACACACACAGTCCCAGCCTAACCCTGACCTGGATGGTCCAGGCTAGCCTGATCTCAGAAGATCTCAGAAGATAAGCATGGTCAGCCCTGGTTAATACTTGGATGGGAGACCATCAAGGAAGACTTGGATTACTATGCAGAAGCAGGCAATGGCAAACCACCTCTGAATGTCTCTTGCCTTGAAAACCCTGCAGGGTTGCTGTAAGTCAGCTGTGACTTGATGGCATTTTTTGCCACCAGTCCCATCCTGTCCTCAAAGTGACCCACAGGAGGAACTTCTTGTGCAATTTTGTGCATCAGCCTATTTCTTTTCTTTTGCCTAATTGTGATCCTGACAGTTCTTTGAATCGCATGGTCTTTTCGCTGACTTGGTCGCTGGTTTTACACAGGTACAGGAGGAGCCTTTGGACACTGAAAAGAACCTGCCTTTGAGGGGGATGGTAGTGGAGTATGACCAAGATGCCACCTCACTGGGTAAGGATTGACAGGGCCCATTTTAACTTCATTTCTCCTTTTAATAAACGCTTCTCCTGATACATCCCCCCCAAAGAGCAATTTGCTCAGCTGGTGAAAACTTACTGGTGATCCCTGGCCTAAAAAACATCTGGCTGTCCTCAACCAGGGCCCGGGCTTTATCAGCTCTGGCCCCAGCCTGGTGGAACAGCCCCTGAGGGACTTGAAGCAATTTCATAGGGCCTGTGAGACATATGGGTGAAGACAGTGACAGTTTCCATCTTGCTGGTCTCCCTGTGTCCCCCCCCCTCCTTCACTGCTGGAAATACTTTGCTATTTCTTATTGGTTTTTGTTTATCAGATATGGACTAAGGGCAACTTGGATGTTTTAAATGTGTATAGTTTTAAATTGTATTTATAATTGTTATTTTTTGTGTTGTTTTTAACTCGTTTATACTGTTTTAATGATGTGTGGCAGCAAGACCCTTTGGGTGAATGGCAACTGAAAAAAATCTAATAAATAAATAAAGTGCAGCTTTCATAAAACAAAAAACCCTAGCCACAGATGGTGTTTTAATAGCATTGAATCCCAAAAGAGAGGATTGCCATTCTTCAGGCAGGTATAGCCGAGAAAAAACAGGGGGGAATGAGAAGGTACTAAAAATGTCAGCTAGACATACTATAGTCAAATAGTACCTCCTAAAATAAAATATTACTACATTAATAGATCATAAACATATAATCTTTTTAAATAAGTTCAACATAAGTAGGCAACTCAGCATGAGGTATTCATCAAAAATATTTCAACACAACTAATATATTAAAATATATATTGTAGACGTAACATACAATATCCGCTTATATAGCAGTATGTAAAGTAATCGTGCAAGTATATATTCAGCAGGTGATTCAATTCATTGTAATTCAGATTTTTGGTTCAACAGGTAGTGTTCACCAGGTGGTGTCCCAACAGGTCGTATTAGCAGGTCTATTGGTGTAAATTTAGAATTAACAAATGATGTAGTCCTATTGTTTCATATTAATACTTATACCCCGGAACTTGTGTCAACACTACCTGTTGGAACACTACCTGTTGAACCAGCAATTTGCTCCAATAGGACTACATCATTTTGTTAATTCTAAATTTATACCAATAGACCTGCTAATACGACCTGTTGGAACCAACAATTTGAATTACATTGAATTGAATCACCTGTTGAATATATACATGTAGGATTACTTTATATACTGTTATATAAGTGGATATTGTCTGTTACATCCATAATGTTTTTTTTTTATATTAGTTGTGTTGAATTTTTTTATGTATATCTCATGGTAAGTCATAATCTACTTTCGTTGAGCTTATTTAAAAAGATTATATGTTTATAATTATTAATGTTGTAATATTTTATTTTAGGAGGTACTATTTGACTATAATGTGTCTGTTCTCCAGGCAGGACCTGGAGGTCTCTCAGAATTACGACTGACCTCCAGACTACAGCGATGAGTTCACCTGGAGAAAATGGCTGCTTTGGAGGGAGGACTGTATGGTGTTATACCCTGCTGAGGTTCCTCCCTAGACTTCACCCACAAATATCCAAGAATTTCCCAACCCAGAATTGACAGCCCTATGGGTGAGACAAAGATGTATGGCCCCAGAGCGTGGCCTAGCTGAGAGATTCTGCCCCAGGATGTTTTGAGGGCCATGAGGGCTTTGAAAGGGCTGAGATGAATTGATGGACTGATATGTGTTTTCACCATGGAGGCTGAATGGAACCTCCATATTCAAAGTAGTCTACTTTGGAATACCAGCTGCTGCTGCTGCTGCTGGGAGCCAATATAAAAGAACTGCAATATACACTATAAAATGCAGTACATAGATAAAGGATGCAACATTTTCCCCAACCTTTCTTTCCCCAGCAGAGGATGGAATGCCACGAGCTATAAAGTCTGAATTTTTTCCTGTTCAGGGTGTGGAGGAAACAGCTTCCGGTCAGCCAGACCAGGTAGGAAAGGGATTGTGGGGGTGGTGGGAAGGGGGCAGCCTTGGTACCATGTGCCCCCAAATACTTCTCTTTCCTTCTGTCAAATCTGCCCTCTGGGAAAGCTGTGATGGTCCCTTAGAAAAGATTCAGTCTTGCAGGGGAATATCCAGACACGTGAACGTAGCCACGATTGTGGTTTGCTGTCAGAAGGAAAGAAGCACAACTTCCTCTGAGGAGAAAATATTTTCTCGCTGTCTGCAGGGTCCGGTGTCCTTTGAAGAGGTGGTGGTGTGCTTCACCGAGGAGGAGTGGGCACTGCTGGATCGAGGCCAAAGGGCCCTGTATGGGGAAGTGATGGAGGAGAATTATGAGACGGTGGCCTCTCTGGGTAAGGTTCCCTGCTTTTCCCCTCAATCATTCAAGCTAATCATGGTCCCACTCCAGTTTCTGAGACCAGGGAGAGATTGGAGGTGGGCAGAGGAAGAGATGATGTGAGGTTGGGGGGAAAAGCTGACCCACAACTGCCTGTTTCTCATGGGATTCCCCTCCTCCCTGAAGCGTTGGTTTTGCCATTTGCAGGGTGGTGGTGTTATAAAATCATAGAGTTGGAAGGGCCCATATAGGCCATCTAGTTCAACCCCCTGTCCAATGCAGGATCAACCTAGAGCATCCCTCACAAGTGTTCATCCAGCTGTTGCTTCAAGATTGCCATAGAGGGGGAGTTCACCACCTCCCTTGGCAGCCGATTCCATTGGCAGCCGATTCCATTGGCAGTTGATTCCACTCTCACTGTAAAAAAAAAAAGGAAATTCCTAATATCCAGTCGGTACCTTTCCACCCATAATTTAAACCCATTATTGCGAGTCCTATCCTCTACTGCTAATAGAAACAGCTCCCTGCCCTCTTTTAAGTGACGGACTTAAAGAGAGCTGTCATGTCCCCTCTCAACCTCCTCTTCTCCAGACTGAGAAAATTCCTTCTAACAGAAGGGGAGCCATTTTTACCAATTGTCCCCTCCCATAGAATACCTCTTACTCCCCGCTAATCTGTTTCTGGGGGTCCCCTGTCCCCCAGGAACAACGACTTGGGGGCCTGTTTGAGCTGCTGTGGTGGAAGGAAGATAAGAAAGTCCCATTCCGCTGATGAAAATCCCTTCTATCCACCAAGTCTTACTGCAGGATCCAAGCCTATTTTTGGTTTTGGGCAATATCTTAGCATATAAATTTAAAAGGACAATTATAGGGCTGTCAACAAAAAAAAAATTCGGTACAGTTCGGATTCGGCCGAATTTGGCCCTTGTGGGTTCGGTACGTGCCGAAGTCCGAACTCCCCACTTCGCATCCGTTCAATTCGGCGGGAATTCAAAGTTCGGAAAAAAATTCGGCCGAATAAAGCCATTAAAAACACAACCGCGCCTTTCCGCGGCTCTGGGGGGGCATTTTTGGGGTTAGAGGTCCCAAACTTTTGGCAGAGCTTCAAAGGACGTTTATTGAAAGACTCCCCAAGTTTTGTAAAGATTGGGTCAGGGGGGGGCTGAGATATGGGCCCTGAAAGGGGTCCCCCCACCCTTAATGTGCATCTCTCAGCAGATCTTGCCGCCCACGCACAAAGCTCCCAGCCCCGACAACAACTGAGAAATTAGCAAAACAACTGCAAACACAACCTTGTTAAACAACACCTTTGCAACACACAACTGAAACCTCCCCCCTCAAACCAGGGAGCGAGAGACTTGAGGGGGAACACACACCCCAGGCAGAACCGACGAAAGCCCCAGAACCGACGAAAGCCCCCTTTGGCTTCCCCCCCACCCACAGAAACTGCTCCCTCCCCACACACACACAGGCTCTGCTTTCCCCCCCACACACACACATACACAGGAGAAAAATTATAGATTAAAGCCCCCAAAGGGGTCTTACTGTGGCTGTCTTCTGTTCCATCAAGAGGGGCTGAAGAGAGGACTTGTAAATAATCCAAGATGATTCCAATTAGGCACGGAACATTTTGCTCTGGAGAAGATGCACATTCATCCCAATAGGGAAAAGGGGAAAGGGGAAAGCCCATATCTCGGGACCCCCTGACCCAATGTTCACAAAACTTGGGGGGTATCTTAAGAACACTGGTCTGAAACTCCACTCAAAGTTTGGAATCTGCACCCCCAAAAATGCGCCCCCTGCAGCCATGGAAAGAGAAAAGGGGGGAGGCGATATTTCTGCCCCCACTGAACCCATATTTACAAAACTTGGGTAGTATCTTAAGAATAATTCACTGAAGCTATGCTAAAAGTTTGGGGGCTATATCCCCAAAAAAGCGCCCCCTGCAGCCACATAAATGGAAAAAGGGGGGAGGGAAAAGGGGGAGAGCCCATATCTCGAGACCCCCTGACCCAATGTTTACAAAACTTGGGGGGTATCTTAAGAACACTGGTCTGAAACTCTGCTCAAAGTTTGGGATCTGTACTCCCAAAAATGCGCCCCCTGCAGCCATGGAAAGAAAAAGGGGGGGAGCCTATATCTCGGGACCCCCTGACCCAATGTTCACAAAACATGGGGGGTATCTTAAGAACACTGGTCTGAAACTCTGCTCAAAGTTTGGGATCTGCACCCCCAAAAATGCGCCCCCTGCAGCCATGGAAAGAAAAAGGGGAGGAGCCCATATCTCGGGACCCCCTGACCCAATGTTTACAAAACTTGGGGGGTACCTTAAGAAGCTTCATCTGAAGCTCCAGTGAAAGTTTTGTGTCTGTACCCCAAAAAATACGCCCCCTGCAGCCACAGAAAGGAGCGAATGTGCACAAGCACCCCCCACACACACGCGAGGATTTCGCTCTCTCTCTCTCTCCCCTGGCCGGGCCGCACATCAGCTGATTCCTCCAGTACTCAATCCTGACTGATTGGCCAGAAGAAGACCCAGCTTGCCCACCGATTGGCCGGGGGAGGAGAATGCTGCTTACTGACGGTTATGCTGCTTACTGACGGCCGAATTTGCCGAATTTATTCGCAACCTCCCGAACTCGCTGAATTCGGCCCACCCGGTTGCCCGTCAGTTTTGAGTTCGGTTCCTCCCGAACTAAAAACCACCGAATCAGGGGAAATTCGGCTCATTTTCAGTTCGGGCCGAACCGAATTGACAGCCCTAGACAATTATATGCCAGAAAAGCTGATAACTGGGGCATAAGATATTAAGAAAAGCCATGCTGGATCAGACCAAGGCCCATCAAGTCCAGCAGTCTGTTCACACAGTGGCCAATCAGGTGCCTCTAGGAAACCCCCAAACAAGATGACTGTAGCAGCATTATGCTGCCTGTGTTCCACAGCACCTAATATATTAGTCATGCTCCTCTGTTTCTGGAGAGAATACGTATGCATCATGCCTATTATCCAGTACTCCAGTTTGAAGAGATCCTTTTGGAGCTCTTCAGTCTGGTTTTGTTTTAACCACCCTAAATAATTTGGTGTCATCTGCAAACCTGGCCACCTCGCTGTTCACCCACAGCTCCAGGTCACCGATGAACAGGTTGAAAAGCACCAGTCCCAACACAGATCCCTGAGGGACACCACTGCTCACATCCCTCCATTGAACATTCCTGGATTTGTAGGTCCATTTCCACCAGAGGGTCTTAACAGTGGGGTTTACAACTCCAGAATGGGAAATTTCTGAAGATGCTGAGGGTAGAGACTGGGGAGGGCAAGGTATGGGGAGAGGAAGTCCATAAGTAGGGTATAGTACCCTGGAGTCCATCCTCCAAAGCAGCCGTTTTCTCCATGGGAACTGATCTCTGTAATTCAGTTGTAATTCCAGGAGATCTCCAGGTTCCACCTAGACACTGGCAACCTTATTTTTCAGGGTTTCTCTCTCTCTCTCTCTTTTGTTCCATCAGGTTTGGGGTGGAGGAGTGAGAATGAGGGAGACCCATTCACAGGTGGCCAGTCTGAAGAGGAGGAAGAGCAGAAAAGAGAAAACAATGAAAGGAGAAGGAGCAATTTTTCTTCTTCTCAGGGTGGTGAGATCCATGAAGCCCTAATTCAAGAGCAAGTAGACATAGGAAAGGGCCAGATTCCGTGTTCCATGTGTGGAAAATGCTTCAACATTCAATCCAAATTTAATAAGCACTGGACGGTTCACACCGGGGAAAAACCTTTCAAATGCTCAGAGTATGGGAAGAGCTATCATGTCCCCCCTCAACCTCCTCTTCTCCAGACTGAGAAAATTCCTTCTAACAGAAGGGGGAGCCATTTTTACCAATTGTTCCCTCCCATAGAATACCTCTTACTCCCCCCTAATCTGTTTCTGGGGGTCCCCTGTCCCCCAGGAACAACTACTTGGGGGCCTGTTTGAGCTGCTGTGGTGGAAGGAAGATAAGAAAGTCCCATTCCGCTGATGAAAATCCCTTCTATCCACCAAGTCTTACTGCAGGATCCAAGCCTATTTTTGGTTTGGTGCAATATCTTAACATATAAATTTAAAAGGACCATTATATGCCAGAAAAGCTGATAACTGGGGCATAAGATATTAAGAAAAGCCATGGTGGATCAGACCAAGGCCCATCAAGTCCAGCAGTCTGTTCACACAGTGGCCTCTAGGAAACCCCCAAACAAGATGACTGCAGCAGCATTATCCTGCCTGTGTTCCTCAGCACCTAATATATTAGTCATGCTCCTCTGTTTCTGGAGAGAATACGTATGCATCATGCCTATTATCCATCACTCCAGTTTGAAGAGATCCTTTTGGAGCTCTTCACAGTCTGGTTTTGTTTTAACCACCCTAAATATTTTGGTGTCATCTGCAAACCTGGCCACCTCGCTGTTCACCCCCAGCTCCAGGTCACTGATGAACAGGTTGAAAAGCACCAGTCCCAACACAGATCCCTGAGGGACACCACTGCTCATATCCCTCCATTGGACAATTCCTGGATTTGTAGGTCCATTTCCACCAGAGGGTCTTAACACTGGGGTTTACAACTCCAGAATGGAAATTTCTGAAGATGCTGAGGATGGAGACTGGGGAGGGCAAGGCTTGGGGAGAGGAAGGCCGTGTGTGTGTGTGTGTGTGTGTGTGTGTGTGTTAAGTGCCGTCAAGTCGCTTCTGACTCATGGCAACCGTATGAATGAAAGTCCTCCAAAATGTCCTATCTTTGACAGCCTTACTCAGATCTTGCAAATTGAAGGCTGTGGCTTCCTTTATTGAGTCAATCCATCTCTTGGGTCTTCCTCTTTTCTTGCTGCCCTCAACGTTTCCTAGCATGACGGTCTTTTCCATAAGTAGGCCATAAATAGGGTATAATACCCTGGAGTCCATCTTCCAAAGCAGCCATTTTCTCCATAGGAACTGATATCTGTAGTTCAGTCGTAATTCCAGGACATCTCCAGGTTCCACCTAGGCACTGGCAACCCTATTTTAAAGGGTTTTTTTCCTCTCTCTTTTGTTCCATCAGGTTTGGGGTGTAGGAGTGAGAATGAGGGAGACCCATTCACAGGTGGCCAATCTGAAGAGGAGGAAGAGCAGAAAAGAGAAAACAATGAAAGGAGAAGGAGCAATTTTTCTGTTTCTCAGGGTGGTGAGATCCATGAAGCCCTAATTCAAGAGCAAGTAGACATAGGAAAGGGCCAGATTCAGTGTCCCGTGTGTGGAAAATGCTTCAACATTCAATCCAAATTTAATAGGCACTGGACGGTTCACACCGGGGAAAAACCATATAAATGCCCACAGGGTGGAGAGAGCTTCCGTCAGAAGGACAAACTGACTACGCACCAGCGAATCCACACAGGAGAGAAACCGTACCTGTGCATGCAGTGTGGGAAGAGCTTCAGTTCCAACTCAAACCTTACACTACATAAAAGGATTCACACAGGGGAGAAACCATATAAATGCCCACAGTGTGGAAAGAGCTTCAGCACTCGTTCAAACCTTCAACGACATCACAGAATCCACACCGGGGAGAAACCATATGAATGCCCCGAGTGCGGCAGGGGCTTTGTGAATAATCCTGATCTTACAAGACACCAAAGGCTCCACACAGGAGAGAGACCTTTTAAATGCGCTCAGTGTGGGAAACGGTTCAATCAGAAGGATGAATTGACCATACATCAAAGAATCCACACAGGGGAAAAACCTTTCATTTGCTCAGTGTGTGGAAAGCGGTTCCGTGCGAAGAGTTCACTTTCTATACACCAGCAGATTCACACTGGGGAGAAGCCCTTCAAATGCTCCGAATGTGGAAAGAGCTTCCTTAACAACAGAGGCCTTATGAGGCATCAGAGAAGCCACACCGGGGAGAAGCCTTTTACGTGTTTGGAGTGCAATAAGAGCTTTTCTGAAAACTCAGACTTAAAGAAACACTTGAGAATCCACAGTGGGGAGAGACCTTTTACGTGTTTGAAGTGTAGCAAGAGCTTTTGTGATAACTCAGCCTTAAACAAACATTTGAGGATTCATACAGGGGAGAAGACATATCAGGGTTTGTGATGTGGGAAGTGGTATATTTAATCACTAAGATGACCCAAAAAAAGGGAGCCACTGCAGACCAACACAGCTACCTACCTAAACTATTTAAAAAAAATGAGTCACAGGAGAATCCTGTAAATCTACCTTTTAAGGAGAATCAAACTGGCTTACAATCTCCTTCCCTTCCTCTCCCCACAACAGACACCTTGTGAGGTAGGTGAGGCTGAGAGAGCTCTAAGAGAAATGTGACTAGCTTTCCTGAATCAAATCCTGATGGGTTCATACAGCTTTGTATCTTCATCCTCCTAGAATAATTTGGTGACCCCCACCCACCCAAATTGGGCCACCTCATTCACCCCTGCCTCCAGATCCTCTCTCAGTTAAATAGCACCGCTCCCCATACAATTCCTGGGGGAAGCCTCCAGCTCTATTCTTTCCATTTTGAAAGAACTGTTGGGGTTCCTCATCTCTTCCTGTTTCAGTTTCTCTGGTGCCCACTGTTTCTTGACCCCTCCATTACCTCTTCTCCCACCCTTGGGCTTCAAGACATAATTCTGGGTTAGTGAAGATTGTTGGCTGTCTTTGAAGTCCACTGTAAAACCAGCATCTAGATATATGCAATGTGTTATTCAGGCATGCAATGTTACCCAGCCCAGTTCTCAAATGAACTCCAGCAGGAATCTGTCAGATCCCATAAGATAATTATTTTGATCCTGGACCAGAGGACAGTCAAAAACATATTCTGTTTAAGTTGGAGCTCACTACCAAACCAAGGGCTCTTCTTGCCTAGAGACAAGCAAATCATTTAACCTTTGTCACATGGTCTAATTTTGATCACATTTACGTCTTCAGGATATGGCCCGTGTTCCTCAGGTTGTTTTTCTGTGTCCTCGTCTCAGTATCGTCTCTGCATCGGTTCTGAATTTCTGATCGTGTTTGGGGCTTTTGTGGGGCTCTGTGGAAAGGCATTTTATGTGTTCCAGCAACACTCAATACACTCAGTCTGCTGTTTCCTACATTTTGGTTTCTATTTAGGGTCCTTTAACACACATCAGTTCCAATTTCTTGTTCTCTTTCCCATAATAACCCTGATTGATTTTGTAATGCTTCTTCAGAACTACACTTACACATCTTGTGGGTCTTCAAGTCTCTCTCTGCTCCCCTGACCCCAGGACAGTTTCACTTTTCCCAGAAATATTTAGGAAAATGCCAGTTTGAACTTGGAGTAAGGCCTGGTCTCAAAATAATTATCTTATGGGATCTGGCAAATGTAGCGAGTGCGGGAAAAGCTTCACTCAGTTTAAGAACCTAATTTCACCACAAAGGTTCTATACAGGGGAGAAACCATACAACTGTGCAGAGTGTGGGAAGAGCTTCAAACGAAAGGCACACCTGGACTCCCACCAAACGGTCCACACAGGGGAAAAGCCATATAAATGTTCAGAGTGTGGGAAGTGCTTCATTCAGAAGTCACGTCTTACTTCCCATCAAAGAATTCACAGAGGGGAGAAATTCCACAAATGCCTCGAGTGTGGAAAGGGCTTCACTCAGGTAGCAACCCTGATTTCACAGCAAAGCATCCATGATGGAGAGAAATTGTACCAGTGCTCTGACTGCAGCATGACTTTTTCTCAGGAGCGAAGGCTTAAAAATCATCGAAGAATCCACACTATGGTAGAGAATAGAAATACTTTGAGTGAGGAAGAGGTTTTAAACATTACGTGCAAGCCTAACTCTAACGTCACATCAAAGAATACATAGGTGGAAGAAACCATACAACTGTTCATACTGCAGCAAATGCAGCAAAACCGGAGGCCCAAAACTACAGAATCTATTCCAGGCATACCAAGAAAAGCCCAGCATGACAAGGCCCCTCTGTGTATGGTGGACAGAGGCTTGGTAGTAGACTCCGATTTTCCTGTTCCTTTCTCCTCTAGCCTTTTTCTTCCTTGGAGTATTTTGTTATGTGGGGCAGATGCGTGTCAGGATTTGCAATTCCTGCTCTTTGTTGCCCTTTGGCATGAGCAAGACTGTGGCCAAAATAATCCCATACTGGCCTGATCAAGGAGAATGCCATAAATCAGCTTCTGGTGCCCAGCTGGCTTTTATATCAGGCAGGATGGGATAATTTAGTTCTCTGTTTGTATACTTTTAAGCTTGTGGTCATCTTTAGAAGCCTTCTGCTTTCTACCTTTAATTACACATACAATCCTAATGTTCTTTTTAGAATAAATGTTTTTGTAACTCTGATCAAAACAGTGTGGTCTTTTATACTTACATAAGAACATAGGAAGGAGCCTCGTGGTGCAGAGTGCTAAGCTGCAGTACTGCAGTCAAAGCTCTGCTCATGACCTGAGTTCAATCCCAACAGAAGTCAGTTAAAGGGTTATAATTAATGAACAATGAGCATTTATGCATCTGGAAGGAAGGAGTGGATTTTTACAGAATACAGCAGAATACAGTGTTTGTCTTAGGTGTGTTAGGTGTTATCAAGTTGACTTATGGCAACCCTATGAATTAATGACCTCCAAAACATCCTATCATTTATGAGTTTGCTCAGGTCTTGCAAATTGAAGGCCATGGCTGCCTTTACTGAATCAATGTTTAGTGGCATCCTGAAGCGCAGTTTGGGCAGAAGCTAAAAAAAAAGACCAGGGAAGTCCTGGCTGAAAACCAAAACTTGCCCATGAAAATCACTGGGCAATCTTTTATTGGTGTATTTATTTTATGCCGCATTTCCACTTGATCAGGGTTCCCAATGCAGTGTACATTAAAACATTTGAACATTTAAAAACTTGAGTGAGTGGCTCTCTTTCTCTCTCTCTCTTTCTCTCTCTCTGCGTATCCTACCTAACAAGGCTGTTTTGAGGAGAAAGTGGGATATGGGGCATGGTTTCTGCTCCCCTGAACTGCTTTGAGAAAGTAGTGTGGGATTAAAATCTGACACATTAAAAAAAAAGCACCCTAAGGAACCTTTCAAGTAGATAGGAAGCCACAAAAGGGATTTTGCTAAATAAGGCTCAAAAAAGGTCACTGACCCCATAGGGTTACCAACTCTAGGTTGGGAAATGCCTGGAGATTTGGGGGAGGGGTGAAGATTGGGGAGGGTGCAGTTTTGGGAGGGAAGTATAATGGCATACAGTCCACACTTCAAAACAGCCATTTTCTATCAGGGAAGTGATCTCAATTGCCTGGACATAGGTTGTAGTTCCGGGAAATCTCCAGCTGCCACCTGGAGGCTGGCAACGCTACCAGTCAGTGATATTTTTTGTTTTTTAAAAAAGATATTAACATTTTTAGAGAAAAATAGATAACAAACATCTATGTATACTTCCATCCACACAGTTTACCCTTACTTCTGGGGTCAATAAAAATCTTAAATGTTACTCTATTATTAAGATGTTCCCTTGGTGTTCTTAATCTATTATGGTTCTGCTTTGAATTAACAATTATTGCTTTTATCTATGTTTATCCTCTGAATTTATCTTAAATCTATATATTATTCCAAACCTTATTGTATTCTGTCTGTATTATATATCAGCTAAACTTTCCGATTAGCATATTCAAAAAAGCTCTCCCATTCCTTCTGTATATCTGCAGTCAATCTTCCATTTTTCAACATATTGGTTAATCTGTCCATCCCCACCCATTCTTCCCTGTTTCAATCACCGGCACCTCAAAAGCCCTCCAGGTTCCAAGAGGTTAATACCACAGAGTTGCTCCTGAAAGAGCGTCTGAGGACGCCTTCACCCAGGTCCCGCCCCTTCGCGACTTCCCATCCAACACTCTAATCGCATTCCGACGAGAGAGTCGCAAAGGCTGGAGCGGCTGCTTCCTGCTCTGCTCTCCCCCCCCCCCACTTCCAGCGCCCATTGATTTTCCCCACTTCAAGATCTGGTGAGTTTTACGTGCATTTGGCTGATGGGGAGTCTTGCTGGGGGGTGCTGGGGGTGGGGGGTGGGGTAGTGGGTTAGTGGGGGGGCTGCAGTGGAAGGGGGGAGATGAAATGGGCGACAGCCTCAGTCCCCAAGGAGAGCCAGCTAAATGGGGTGGGAGGAGTGCCGGGTGGGGCTGTGGATAGGGAGGCTGAGGCGCTGGGAACCACAGGGGAGGGGGGTCTGCCCTAGGGTTGCCTGGCAATCTCCAGGTGACGGAGGTCAGTCCCTCTTGAAGGGATGGCTGCTATGGAGCGTGGCCTCGACGGCCTATTTCCTCCCCTGCTCAAGTCCCTCCCCGTCCCAGGCTCCACTCCCCAAACCTCCAGGGAATTCCCAGCTTGCCATTGGCAACCCTAGCCCAGTCCTGCCTGTTGTGTCCCGCAGAGAGAATGCCTGGTGTTAATAGAAAAGGGCAAGAGTCCAGTAGCACCTTAAAGACTAACAACAATATTTTCTGGCAGGGTAGGAGCTTTCGTGAGCCACAGCTCACTTCTTCAGATACGGCTAGAATGTGAATCCATCTGTCTTTAAGTAGAGAAGAATGAATTCAGACAAGCATGAGTATGTAAATATTAACAGTATGTACATGTGAATAGCAGGCGTGATAGGATTAGATGTGGTCTGCAGAAGAGTCTGTGATGTCCAGGGGAGAGATGGGTGTGGAGAAATCAGCATTGGTCATGAGCCATGAATGCAAGGTCTTTATTCAGCCCAGGTACATGCATTGACTTGGTGTTAAGTCCGCGTGGGGAGGACAGAGACGGAGTTCCAACAACCACCGCGTTTATTGAGAACGAGAACAGAACTGGAGAACAGTGACAGACCCCCGCTTATATGCCCCCCTGGCCGCTTGCGGCCTCTCCGGGATTTGGATCCTTGGAGAGAAACCCAAGCTCCGCGGCTTGCTCTTGCTTACTGTCCCAAACTACTAACCAAAGTACATACATAACACCTGGGCCCCCGACCCTTTGGCATTCCTAAGTCAAGACTTTCTTTCCTCTGCTGAGCCAGGAGATCACGCCGGCAGATTCCAGGTGTCCAAATTCAAGGCCGGTGTCATTTAAGTGCCTGGGCCCCCGACCCTGCTTCTCACTTGCCTTGAAAGCCCCTTGCTGTGGTTGCCATAAGTCAAATTTTATTTTTATATTATTCTACTCTGTTTATACTCCATCTTTCTCCTCAAGGGAGACCCAAAGCAGCTTCTTTCGGTCTCCTCCCATTAATCCTCACAACAACCCTGTGAGGTAGGTTAGGCCAAGAGCGTGCAAACGGCTCAAGGCCATTCAGCAAGCTTTCGTGGCAGAGTGGGGATTTGAACCGAGCTCTCCTGGCTACTGAACTTATACTCTTCTTTGAAAAACCACTGAAAGACTAACAGATTCCCCTTTAGAAGCTTCTTGGGTGAAACGCATAGAAAATTTTACCTGTTTTTGCACCATCGGCCTTGACACTATTTTTTTTTTTATCACCTGTGACTGGTGGGGCCCTTTTATTTCCCCTTGCTCCCAGGTTCCAGTCCAACACTCTAACCACTACACCACTCTGGCTCTCCACACCATGCAGGTTGTGACTTGACAGCACTTATGTATGGATGGGGAGGGGCTATAGCTCAGTGGCAGAGCATCTGCTTGGCATGCAGAAGGTCCCAGGTTCAGTCCCCGGCATTTCCAGTCAAAGGGACTAGGCAAGTACCGGTAGGTGATGTGAGTAGATCTCTGCCTGAGACCCTGGAGAGCCGCTGCTGGTCTAAGTAGACAATGCTGACTTTGATGGACCAAAGGGGGTCTGATTCAGTATAAGGCAGCTTCATGTGTTCATGTGATGAATAGAGTGGCTGGTGGTGCAGGTGGGAGCCTCTGAGGAAGGGAAAGCAGAGGAATCTATTGGGGGGAGGGGGTCTAGGAAAGGCAGAGAGGGAGAGAAGGGAAGGAGGGGTTAACAGAGAGGACAGCATCTCGGATCCTCTGTCTGTTCCCCCTCCCCTCAAGAGAGAAGGTTTAGGTCTGCATCATTTTCTCTCCCACCCCCCAGGTTGTAGTTTCTCTTTGGGATTGAGTCTGTCCTTGCCTTTCCCACAGGGGCAGGAACTGGGAGCTCAGCTGAAAGCTCCTCATTGGCTGCAAGTCTGAACATTTAGGATAAAGCGCTTGGCAGGGATTCCATTAAATGAGACTCTCTTTGCCTGCCGAACAAAATATGGCCAGAGAAAACAGTGATTATGGGGCCCTTTGGGGGGCTGCTCTGGAGGAAAGGATAAAGAAGGAAGACTTGGCAGAGCCTGAAGCCTGCAGAGGCCATGAAGCCCCTTGGGTGGGGAGCAGTGGGGGATTCTGGGAAGGAACCCTGCCGAAGATCCAGGCTGAAGAAGCTCTCAGCACAGATCTACAGCACCAGCGATTCAGGCAGTTCTGCTACCAGGAGGCGGAAGGGCCCCGAGAGGTCTGCAGCCGACTCCACCATCTTTGCTGCCAGTGGCTGAAGCCAGAAAGGTGCACCAAGAAGGAGATGCTGGACCTGGTGATCCTGGAGCAGTTCCTGGCGGTCCTGCCCCCAGAGATGCAGAGCTGGGTCCGGGAATGTGGGCCAGAGACCAGTTCCCAGGCGGTGGCCCTGGCAGAAGGCTTCCTCCTGAGCCAGTCAGAAAATGAGAACCTGGAAGAGCAGGTAAGAGGGTTTAATCTAGGTAATTCTTGGGACACTTGACCAGGGATGTGCTAAAATTCCCCATCAGTAGTCCCAGCCTGGGGATGTGTAGTAGTGTAGTGTAGCTTGAGCTCATCAGATCTCAGAAGCTAAGCAGAGTCGGTATTTGGAAGGGAGACTTCCAAGGAAGAGTCTGCAGAGAAAGGCAATGCAAAACCACCTCTGCTTAATCTCTTGCCTTGAAAATCCCACCAGGGGTCACCGTAAGTTGGCTGCAACTTGACGGCACTTTACACACACAGTCCCAGCCTAACCCTGACCTGGATGGTCCAGGCTAGCCTGATCTCATCAGATCTCAGAAGATAAGCATGATCAGCCCTGGTTAATACTCGGATAGGAGACCATCAAGGAAGACTTGGATTACTATGCAGAAGCAGGCAATGGCAAACCACCTCTGAATATCTCTTGCCTTGAAAACCCTGCAGGGTTGCCGTAAGTCAGCTGTGACTTGATGGCATTTTTTGCCACCAGTCCCATCCTGTCCTCTAAGTGACCCACAGGAGGAACTTCTTGTGCTATTTCTGTGCATCAGCCTATTTCTTTTCTTTTTTCTTTTTTTGCCTAACTGTGATTCTGACAGTTCTTTCAATCACATGGTCTTTTCGCTGACTTGGTCACTGGTTTTACACAGATACAGGAGGCGCCTTTGGACGCTGAAAAGAACCTGCCTTTGAGGGGGATGGTAGTGGAGTATGACCAAGATGCCACCTCACTGGGTAAGGACTGAGAGGGCCCATTTTAACTTCATTTCTCCTTTTAATAAACGCTTCTGATACATCCCTCCAAAGAGCAATTTGCTCAGCTGGTGAAAACTTACTGGTGATCCCTGGCCCGAAAAACATCTGGCTGTCCTCAACCAGGGCCCGGGCTTTCTCAGCTCTTGGGACTTGAAGCAATTTCACAGGGCCTGTGAGACATATGGCTAAGGACAGCGACAGTTTCCATCTTGCTGGTCTCCCTGCCCACCCACCCCCCTTCACTGCTGGGAATACTTTACTATTTCTTATTGGGTTTTGTGTATCAGATATAGACTAAGGGCAACTTGGATGTTTTAAATGTGTATAGTTTTAAATTGTATTTATATTTGTTATCTTTTTATGTTGTTTTTAACTGGTTTTCACTGTTTTAATGTTGTGTGGCCGCAAGACCCTTTGGGTGAGTGGCAACTGAAAAAAATCTAATAAATAAATAAAGTGCAGCTTTCATAAAAACAACAACAACAAGAAACCCTAGCCACAGATGGTGTTTTAATAGCACTGAATCCCAAAAGAGAGGATTGCCATTCTTCAGGCAGGTGTAGCCGAGAAAAAACAGGGGGGAATGAGAAGGTACTAAAAATGTCAGCTAGACACACTATAGTAAAATAGTACCTCCTAAAATAAAATATTACTACATTAATAGATCATAAACATTTAATCTTTTTAAATAAGTTCAACATAAGTAGGTTATGACTCACCATGAGCTATTCATCAAAAATATTTCAACACAATTAATATATTGAAATATATATTGTAGATGAAGCATACAATATCCACTTATATAGCAGTATATAAAGTAATCTTGCAAGTATATATTCAGCAGGTGATTCAATTCATTGAATTCAATTTTTTGGTTCAGCAGGTAGTGTTCACCAGATAGTGTCCCAACAGGTTGTATTAGCAGGTCTATTGGTGTAAATTTAGAATTAACAAATGATGTAGTATTGTTTCATATTAATACTTATACCCGGGAACTTGTCTCAATACTACCTGTTGGAACACTACCTGTTGAACCAACAATTTGCTCCAATAGGACTACATCATTTTGCTAATTCTAAATTTACACCAGTAGACCTGCTAATACGACCTGTTGGAACCAACAATTTGAATTACATTGAATTGAATCATCTGTTGAATATAGACATGTAGGATTACTTTATATACTGTTATATAAGTGGATATTGTCTGTTACATCCACAATGTATATTTTTGTATATTAGTTGTGTTGAAATATTTTTTTATGTATATCTCATGGTAAGTCATAACCTACTTACGTTGAACGTATTTAAAAACATTATATGTTTATAGTTATTAATGTTGTAATATTTTATTTTAGGAGGTACTATTTGACTATAATGTGTCTGTTCTCCAGGCAGGGCCGGGAGGTCTCTCAGAATTCGACTGACCTCCAGACTACAGAGATTAGTTCTCCTGGAGAAAATGGCTGCTTTGGAGGGGGGACTGTATGGTGTTATACCTTGCTGAGGTTCCTCCCTAGACTTCACCCACAAATATCCAAGAATTTCCCAAGTCAGAATTGACAGCCCTATGGGTGAGACAAAGATGTATGGCCCCAGAGCCTGGTCTAGCTGAGAGATTCTGCCCCAGGATGTTTTGAGGGCCATGAGGGCTTTGAAAGGGCTGAGAGGAATTGATGGACTGATATGTGTTTTCACCATGGAGGCTGAATAGAACCTCCATATTCAAAGGCAGTCTACTTTGGAGTACCAGCTGCTGCTGCTGCTGTTGGGAGCCAATATAAAAGAACTGAAATATACAACCTAAAATGCAGTACATAGCTAAAGGCTGCAACATTTCCCCCAACCTTTCTTTCCCCAGCAGAGGATGGAATGCCACGAGCTATAAAGTCCGAATTTTTTCCTGCTCAGGGTGTGGAGGAAACAGCTTCCGGTCAGCCAGATCAGGTAGGAAAGGTATTGTGGGGGTGGTGGGAAGGGGGCAGCCTTGGTACACTGTGTCCCCAAATACTTCTCTTTCCTTCTGTCAAATCTGCCCTCTGGGAAGGCTGTGATGGTCCCTTAGAAAAGATTCAGTCTTGCATGGGAATATCCGGACACTTGAACGTAGCCATGATTGTGGTTTGCTGTCAGAAGGAAAGAAGCATAACTTCATCTCTGAGGAGAAAATATTTTCTCGCTGCCTGCAGGGTCCGGTGTCCTTTGAGGAGGTGGTGGTGTGCTTCACCGAGGAGGAGTGGGCATTGCTGGATCGAGGCCAAAGGGCCCTGTATGGGGAAGTGATGGAGGAGAATTATGAGACGGTGGCCTCTCTGGGTAAGGTTACCTCAATACCCTCAATTCCCCTCTATCATTCAAGCTAGTCATGGTCCCACTCCAGTTTCTGAGACCAGGGAGAGATTGGAGGTGGGCAGAGCAAGAGATGATGTGAGGTTGGGGGGAAAAGCTGACCCACAAATGCCTGTTTCGCATGGGATTCCCCTCCTCCCTGAAGAATTGGGTTTCCCATTTGCGGGGTGGTGGTGTTATAAAATCATAGAGTTGGAAGGGCCCATATAGGCCATCAAGTCCAACCCCCTGCCCAATGCAGGATCAGCCTAGAGCATCCCTGACAAGTGGTCGTCCAGCTGTTGCTTCAAGACTGCCATAGAGGGGGAGTTCACCACCTCCCTTGGCAGCCGATTCCATTGCTGAACAACTCTCACTGTAAAAAAATAAATCCTAATATCCAGTCGGTACCTTTCCACCCATAATTTAAACCCATTATTGTGAGTCCTATCCTCTACTGCTAATAGAAACAGCTCCCTGCCCTCTTCTAAGTGACAGACTTCAAGAGAGCTATCATGTCCCCCCTCAACCTCCTCTTCTCCAGACTGAGAAAATGCTTTCCAACAGAAGGGAGAGCCCTTTTTACCAATTGTCCCCTCCCATAGAATACCTCTGACTCCCCCCTAATCTGTTTCTGGGGGTCCCCTGTCCCCCAGGAACAACTACTTGGGGGCCCGTTTGAGCTGCTGTGGTGAAAGGAAGATAAGAAAGTCCCATTCCGCTGATGAAAATCCCTTCTATCCACCAAGTCTTACTGCAGGATCCAAGCCTATTTTTGGTTTTGGGCAATATCTTAGCACATAAATTAAAAAGGACCATTATATGCCAGAAAAGCTGATAACTGGGGCATAAGATATTAAGAAAAGCCACGTTGAATCAGACCAAGGCCCATCAAGTGCAGCAGTCTGTTCACACAGTGGCCAATCAGGTGCCTCTAGGAAAACCCCAAACAAGATGACTGCAGCAGCATTATCCTGCCTGTGTTCCACAGCACCTAATATATTACTCATGCTCCTCTGTTTCTGGAGAGAATACGTATTCATCATGCCTATTATCCATCACTCCAGTTTGAAGAGATCCTTTTGGAGCTCTTCACAGTCTGATTTTGTTTTAACCACCCTAAATATTTTGGTGTCATCTGTAAACCTGGCCACCTTGCTGTTCACCCCCAGCTCCAGGTCACTGATGAACAGGTTGAAAAGCACTGGTCCCAAAACAGATCCCTGAGGGACACCACTGCTCACATCCCTCCATTGGACAATTCCTGGATTTGTAGGTCCATTTCCACCAGAGGGTCTTAACAGTGGGGTTTACAACTCCAGAATGGGAAATTTCTGAAGATGCTGAGGGTAGAGACTGGGGAGGGCAATGTTTGGGGAGAGGAAGACCGTGTGTGTGTGTGTGTGTGTGTGTGTGTGTGTGTGTGTGTGTGTGTGTGTTAAGTGCCGTCAAGTCGCTTCTGACTCATGGCAACCCTATGAATGAAAGTCCTCCAAAATGTCCTATCTTTGACAGCCTTACTCAGATCTTGCAAATTGAAGGCTGTGGCTTCCTTTATTGAGTCAATTCATCTCTTGTAGGGTCTTCCTCTTTTCCTGCTGCCCTCAACGTTTCCTAGAATGACTGTATTTTCCATAAGTAGGCTACAAGTAGGGTATAATACCCTGGAGTCCATCCTCCAAAGCAGCCATTTTCTCCATGGGAACTGATCTCTGTAGTTCAGTTGTAAATCCAGGAGATCTCCAGGTTCCATCTAGGCACTGGCAACCTTATTTTTCAGGGTTTTTCTCTCTCTCTCTTTTGTTCCATCAGGTTTGGAGTGGAGGAGTGAGAATGAGGGAGACCCATTCACAGGTGGCCCATCTGAAGAGGAGGAAGAACAGAAAAGAGAAAACAATGAAAGGAGAAGGAGCAATTTTTCTGCTTCTCAGGGTGGTGAGATCCATGAAGCCCTAATTCAAGAGCAAGTAGACATAGGAAAGGGCCAGATTCAGTGTCCCGTGTGTGGAAAAGGCTTCAACATTCAATACAAATTTAATAGGCACTGGACAGCTCACACCGGGGAAAAACCATTCAAATGCTCAGAGTGTGGGAAGAGCTTCCGTCAGAAGGACAAACTGACTACGCATCAGCGAATCCACACAGGAGAGAAACCATACCTGTGCATGCAGTGTGGGAGGAGCTTCAGTTCCAACTCACACCTTACACTACATAAAAGGATTCACACAGGGGAGAAACCATATAAATGTGCTGAGTGTGGAAAGAGCTTCCGTCAGAAGGACAACCTGACTACGCATCAGCGAATCCACACAGGAGAAAAACCGTACCTGTGCATGCAGTGTGGGAGGAGCTTCAGTTCCAGCTCACACCTTACACTACATAAAATGATTCACACAGGGGAGAAACCATATAAATGCCCACAGTGTGGAAAGAGCTTCAGAATGCATTCAAACCTTCGACGACATCAAAGAATCCACACCGGGGAGAAACCATATGAATGCCCACAGTGTGGAAAGAGCTTCAGCATTCTTTCAAACCTTCGACGACATCAAAGAATCCACACCGGGGAGAAACCATATGAATGCCCCGAGTGCGGCAGGGGCTTTGTGAATAATCCTGATCTTACAAGACACCAAAGGATCCACACAGGAGAGAGACCTTTTAAATGCGCTGAGTGTGGGAAACGGTTCAATCAGAAGGATGAATTGACCATACATCAGAGAATCCACACAGGGGAAAAACCTTTCATTTGCTCAGTGTGTGGAAAGCGGTTCCGTGCGAAGAGTTCACTTTCTATACACCAGCAGATTCACACTGGGGAGAAGCCCTTCAAATGCTCCGAATGTGGAAAGAGCTTCCTTAACAACAGAGGCCTTATGAGGCATCAGAGAAGCCACACCGGGGAGAAGCCTTTTACGTGTTTGGAGTGCAATAAGAGCTTTTCTGAAAACTCAGACTTAAAGAAACACTTGAGAATCCACAGTGGGGAGAGACCTTTTACGTGTTTGAAGTGTAGCAAGAGCTTTTGTGATAACTCAGCCTTAAACAAACATTTGAGGATTCATACGGGGGAGAAGACATATCAGGGTTTGTGATGTGGGAATTGGTATATTTCATCACTAAGATGACCCAAAAAAAGGGAGCCACTGCAGACCAACACAGCTACCTACCTAAAGTATTTAAGAAAACTGAGTCACAGGAGAATCCTGTAAATCTACCTTTTAAGGAGAATCAAACTGGCTTACAATCTCCTTCCCTTCCTCTCCCCACAACAGACACCTTGTGAGGTAGGTGAGGCTGAGAGAGCTCTAAGAGAAATGTGACTAGCTTTCCTGAATCAAATCCTGACGGGGTCATACAGCTTTGTATCTTCATCCTCCTAGAATAATTTGGTGACCCCCACCCACCCAAATTGGGCCACCTCATTCACCCTTGCCTCCAGATCCTCTCTCAGTTAAATAGCACCGCTCCCCATACAATTCCTGGGGTAAGCCTCCAGCTCCATTTTTTCCATTTTGAAAGAACTGTTGGGGTTCCTCATCTCTTCCTGTTTCAGTTTCTTTGGTGCCCACTGTTTCTTGACCCCTCCATTACCTCTTCTCCCACCCTTGGGCTTCAAGACATAATTCTGGGTTAGTGAAGATTGTTGGCTGTCTTTGAAGTCCACTGTAAAACCAGCATCTAGATATATGCAATGTGTTATTCAGGCATGCAATGTTACCCAGCCCAGTTCTCAAATGAACTCCAGCAGGAATCTGTCAGATCCCATAAGATAATTATTTTGATCCTGGACCAGAGGACAGTCAAAAACATATTCTGTTTAAGTTGGAGCTCACTACCAAACCAAGGGCTCTTCTTGCCTAGAGACAAGCAAATAATTTAACTTTTGTCACATGGTCTAATTTTGATCACATTTACGTCTTCAGGATATGGCCCGTGTTCCTCAGGTTGTTTTTCTGTGTCCTCGTCTCAGTATCGTCTCTGCATCGGTTCTGAATTTCTGATCGTGTTTGGGGCTTTTGTGGGGCTCTGTGGAAAGGCATTTTATGTGTTCCAGCAACACTCAATAAACTCAGTCTGCTGTTTCCTACATTTTGGTTTCTATTTAGGGTCCTTTAACACACATCAGTTCCATTTTCTTGTTCTCTTTCCCATAATAACCCTGATTGATTTTGTAATGCTTCTTCAGAACTACACTTACACATCTTGTGGGTCTTCAACTCTCTCTCAGCTCCCCTGACCCCAGAACAGTTTCACTTTTCCCAGAAATATTTAGGAAAATGCCAGTTTGAACTTGGAGTAAGGCCTGGTCTCAAAGTAATTATCTCATGGGATCTGGCAAATGTAGCGAGTGCGGGAAAAGCTTCACTCAATTTAAGAACCTAATTTCACAACAAAGGATCCATAGAGGGGAGAAACCATACAACTGTGCAGAGTGTGGGAAGAGCTACAAACGGAAGGCACACCTGGACTCCCACCAAACCGTCCACACAGGGGAAAAGCCATATAAATGTTCAGAGTGTGGGAAGTTTTTCTTTCAGAAGTCACGTCTTACTTCCCATCAAAGAATTCACACAGGGGAGAAATTCCACAAGTGCCTCAAGTGTGGAAAGGGCTTCACTCAGGTAGCAAACCTGATTTCACATCAAAGCATCCATGATGGAGGGAAATTGTACCAGTGCTCTGACTGCAGCATGACTTTTTCTCAGGAGCGAAGGCTTAAAAATCATCGAAGAATCCACACTATGGTAGAGAATAGAAATACTTTAAGTGAGGAAGGGGCTTTAAACATAACGTGCAAGCCTAACTCTAACATCACATCAACGAATACATAGGCGGAAGAAACCATACAACTGTTCATACTGCAGCAAATGCAGCAAAACCGGAGGCCCAAAACTACAGACTCTATTCCAGGCATACCAAGAAAAGCCCAGCATGACAAGGCCCCTCTGTGTATGGTGGACAGAGGTTTGGTAGTAGACTCCGATTTTCCTGTTCCTTTCTCCTCTAGCCTTTTTCTTCCTTGGAGTATTTTGTTATGTGGGGCAGATGCGTGTCAGGATTTGCAATTCCTGCTCTTTGTCGCCCTTTGGCATGAGCAAGCCTGTGGCCAAAATAATCCCATACTGGCCTGATCAAGGAGAATGCCATAAATCAGCTTCTGGTGCCCAGCTTGCTTTTATATCAGGCAGGGTGGGATAATTTAGTTCTCTCTTTGTATACTTTTAAGCTTGTGGTCATCTTTGGAAGCCTTCTGCTTTCTGCCTTTAATGATACATACAATCCTAATGTTCTTTTTAGAATAAATGTTTTTGTAACTCTGATCAAAACAGTGTGGTCTTTTATACTTACATAAGAACATAGGAAGGAGCCTCGTGGTGCAGAGTGCTAAGCTGCAGTCAAAGCTCTGCTCATGACCTGAGTTCAATCCCAACAGAAGTCAGTTAAAGGGTCATAATTAATGAACAATCAGCATTTATGCATCTGGAAGGAAGGCGTGGATTTTTACAGAATACAGCAGCCCAGTGTTTGTGTTAGGTGTTATCAAGTGGACTTATGGCAACCTCCAAAACATCCTATCATATATGAGTTTGCTCAGGTCTTGCAAACTGAAGGCCATGGCTGCCTTTACTGAATCAATGTTTAGTGGCATCCTGAAGCGCAGTTTGGGCAGAAGCTAAAAAAAAGACCAGGGAAGTCCTGGTTGAAAACTAAAACTTGCCCATAAAAATCACTGGGCAATCTTTTATTGGTGTATTTATTTTATGCCGCATTTCCACTTGATGAGGGTTCCCAATGCAGTGTACATTAAAACATTTGAACATTTAAAAACTTGAGTGAGTGGCTCTCTTTCTCTGCCTAACCTACCTAACAAGGCTGTTTTGAGTAGAAAGTGGGATATGGGGCATGGTTTCTGCTCCCCTGAACTGCTTTGAGAAAGTAGTGTGGGATTAAAATCTGACACATTAAAAAAAAGCACCATAAGGAACCTTTCAAGTAGATAGGAAGCCACAAAAGGGATTTGGCTAAACAAGGCTCAAAAAGGTCAGTGACCCCATAGGGTTACCAAGTCTAGGTTGGGAAATGCCTGGAGATTTGGGGGAAGGGTGAAGATTGGGGAGGGTGCAGTTTTGGGAGGGAAGTATAATGGCATACAGTCCATACTTCAAAACAGCCATTTTCTATCAGGGAAGTGATCTCAATTGTCTGGAGATTGGTTGTAGTTCCAGGAAATCTCCAGCCGCCACCTGGAGGCTGGCAACGCTATCAGTCAGTGATTTTTTTTCTTTTTTAAAAAAAGACATTTTATTAACATTTTCAGAAAAAAAAAATAGATAACAAACGTCTACATACACTTCCATCCACACAGTTTACCCTTACTTCTGGGGTAAATATATATCTTAAACGTTACTCTATTATTACGATGTTCCCTTGGTGTACTTAATCTATAATGGTTCTGCTTTGAATTAACAGTTATTGCTTTTATCTATGTTTATCCTCTGAATTTATCTTAAATCTATATATTATTCCAAACCTTATTGTATTCTGTCTGTATTATATATCAGCTAAACTTTCCGATTAGCGTATTCAAAAAAGCTCTCCCATTCCTTCTGTATATCTTTAATCAATCTTCCATTTTTCAACATATTGGTTAATCTGTCCATCCCCACCCATTCTTCCCTGTTTCAATCACCGGCACCTCGGAAGCCCTCCAGGTTCCAAGAGGTTAATACCACAGAGTTGCTCCTGAAAGAGCGTCTGAGGACGCCTTCACCTCGGTCCCGCCCCTTCGCGACTTCCCATCCAACACTCTAATCGCATTCCGACGAGAGAGTCGCAAAGGCTGGAGCGGCTGCTTCCTGCTCTGCTCTCCCCCCCCCCCACGTTCCAGCGCCCATTGATTCTCCCCACTTCAAGATCTGGTGAGTTTTACGTGCATTTGGCTGATGGGGAGTCTTGCTGGGGGGTGGGGGGGGTGGGGGGGCTGCAGTGGGAGGGGGGGAGATGAAATGGGCGACAGGCTCAGCCCCCAAGGAGAGCCAGCTAAATGGGGTGGGAGGAGTGCCGGGTGGGGCTGTGGATAGGGAGGCTGAGGCGCTGGGAACCACAGGGGAGGGGGGTCTGCCCTAGGGTTGCCTGGCAATCTCCAGGTGACGGAGGTCAGTCCCTCTTGAAAAGATGGATGCTATGGAGCGTGGCCTCGACGGCCTTCTTCCTCCCCGTCCCAGGCTCTACTCCCCAAACCTCCAGGAAATTCCCAGCTGTGTTGTTCAACATCTTTGTAAATGATTTGGATGAAGGAATAGAGGGGATACTTATTAAATTTGCAGATTATAGTAAATTGGGAGGGGTGGCAAATACAGTAGAAGACAGGGTACAGGGTGATCTTGACAGGCTGGAAAACTGGGCTAAAACTAATAAAATGAATTTCAACAGCGATAAATGTAAAGTTCTGCCTTTAGGTAGGAAATGCATAATTATAGGATGGGGGAGACTTGTCTTGGCAGTAGTATGTGCAAAAAGGATCTAGGGATCTTAGGAGGCCATACACTGAACATGAGTCAGCAGTGTGATGCGGTAGCTAAAAAGGCAAATGCGATTTGGGGCTTTAGCAACAGAAGTATAGTGTCCAGTTCGCGCGAAGTGATGGTGATGCTTTTCTGCGCTCTGGTTAGACCACTCCTAGATTATTGTGTTCAGTTTTGGGCTCCGCAGTTTAAGAAGGATATAGACAAGCTGGAACATGTCCAGAGGAGGACATCGAAGATGACGAGGGGTCTGGAGACCAAGTCCTATGAGGAAAGGTTGAATGAGCTCCATATGTTTAGTCTGGAGGTGAGACAGTTGAGAGGTGATATATTTATATTAAGTATCTTCCAATACTTTGCAGAGGAAAGTGGCGGCAAACTGCTTCTCACTTGCCTTGAAAGCCCCTTGCTGTGGTTGCCATAAGTCAATTTTTATTTTTATGTTATCCTACTCTGTTTATACTCCATCTTTCTCCTCAAGGGAGACCCAAAGCAGCTTCTATCATTCTCCTCCCATTAATCCTCACAACAACCCTGTGAGGTAGGTTAGGCCAAGAGCGTGCAAACGGCTCAAGGCCATTCAGCAAGCTTTCATGGCAGAGTGGGGATTTGAACCGAGGTCTCCTGGGTACTGAACTTATACTCTTCTTTGAAAAACCACTGTAAGACTAACAGATTCCCATTTAGAAGCCTCTTGGGTGAAACGCATAGAAAATTTTACCTGTTTTTGCACCATCGGCCTTGACACTATTTTTTTTTTATCACCTGTGACTGGTGGGGCCCTTTTATTTCCCCTTGCTTCCAGGTTCCAGTCCAACACTCTAACCACTACACCACTCTGGCTCTCCACATCATGCTGGTTGTGACTTGACAGCACTTATGTATGGATGGGGAGGGGCTGTAGCTGAGTGGCAGAGCATCTGCATGGCATGCAGAAGGTCCCAGGTTCAGTCCCCGGCATTTCCAGTCAAAAGGACTAGGCAAGTAGGTGATGTGAGTAGACCTCTGCCGGAGACCCTGGAGAGCCGCTGCTGGTCTGAGTAGACAATGCTGACTTTGATGGACCAATGGGGGTCTGATTCAGTATAAGGCAGCTTCATGTGTTCATGTGATGAATAGAGTGGCCGGTGGTGCAGGTGGGAGCCTCTGAGGAAGGGAAAGCAGAGGAATGTATTGGGGGGGGGGTGTCAAGGAAAGGCAGAGAGGGAGAGAAGGGAAGGAGGGGGTAACTGAGAGGATAGCATCTCGGATCCTCTGTCTGGTCCCCCTCCCCTCAAGAGAGAAGGTTTAGGTCTGCATCATTTTCTCTCCCACCCCCCAGGTTGTAGTTTCTCTGTGGAATTGAGTCTGTCCTTGCCTTTCCCACAGGGGCAGGACCTGGGAGCTCAACTGAGAGCTCCTCATTGGCTGCAAGTCTGAACATTTAGGATAAAGCGCTTGGCAGGGATTCCATTAAATGAGACTCTCTTTGCCTGCCGAACAAAATATGGCCAGAGAAAACAGTGATTATGGGGCCCTTTGGGGGGCTGCTCTGGAGGAAAGGATAAAGAAGGAAGACTTGGCAGAGCCTGAAGCCTGCAGAGGCCATGAAGCCCCTTGGGTGGGGAGCAGTGGGGGATTCTGGGAAGGAAACCTGCCGAAGATCCAGGCTGAAGAAGCCCTCAGCACAGATCTACAGCACCAGCGATTCAGGCAGTTCTGCTACCAGGAGGCGAAAGGGCCCCGAGAGGTCTGCAGCCGACTCCACCATCTTTGCTGCCAGTGGCTGAAGCCAGAAAGGTGCACCAAGAAGGAGATGCTGGACCTGGTGATCCTGGAGCAGTTCGTGGCGGTCCTGCCCCCAAAGATGCAGAGCTGGGTCCGGGAATGTGGGCCAGAGACCAGTTCCCAGGCGGTGGCCCTGGCAGAAGGCTTCCTCCTGAGCCAGTCAGAAAATGAAAACCTGGAAGAGCAGGTAAGAGGGTTTAATCTACTGTAGGTAATTTGTGAGACACTTGACCAGGGATGTGCTAAAATTCCCCATCAGTAGTCCCAGCCTGGGAATGTGTAATGGTGTAGTATAGCTTGAACTCATCAGATCTCAGAAGCTAAGCAGAGTCGGTACTTGGAAGGGAGACCTCCAAGGAAGACTCTGCAGAGGAGGACAATGCAAAACCACCTCTGCTTAATCTCTTCCCATGAAAATCCCACCAGGAGTCACCGTAAATTGACTGCAACTTGACGGCACTTTACACACACAGTCCCAGCCTAACCCTGACCTGGATGGTCCAGGCTAGCCTGATCTCAGAAGATCTCAGAAGATAAGCATGGTCAGCCCTGGTTAATACTTGGATGGGAGACCATCAAGGAAGACTTGGATTACTATGCAGAAGCAGGCAATGGCAAACCACCTCTGAATGTCTCTTTCCTTGAAAACCCTGCAGGGTTGCTGTAAGTCAGCTGTGACTTGATGGCATTTCCTGCCACCAGTCGCATCCTGTCCTCAAAATGACCCACAGGAGGAACATCTTGTGCTATTTCTGTGCATCAGCCTATTTCTTTTCTTTTCTTTTGCCTAATTGTGATCCTGACAGTTCTTTCAATCACATGGTCTTTTCGCTGACTTGGTCACTGGTTTTACACAGGTACAGGAGGCGCCTTTGGACACTGAAAAGAACCTGCCTTTGAGGGGGATGGTAGCGGAGTATGACCAAGATGCCACCTCATTGGGTAAGGATTGACCGGGCCCATTTTAACTTCATTTCTCCTTTTAATAAACGCTTCTCCTGATACATCCCCCCCAAAGAGCAATTTGCTCATCTGGTGAAAACTTACTGGTGATCCCTGACCCGAAAAACATCTGGCTGTCCTCAACCAGGGCCCGGGCTTTATCAGCTCTGGCCCCATCCTGGTGGAATAGCCCCTGAGGGACTTGAAGCAATTTCACAGAGCCTGTGAGACATATGGCTGAGGACAGCGACAGTTTCCATCTTGCTGGTCTCCCTGTGTCCCCCCCCCCCCCTTCACTGCTGGGAATACTTTAATATTTCTTATCGGGTTTTTTTTTATCAGATATGGACTAAGGGCAACTTGGATGTTTTAAATGTGTATAATTTTAAATTGTATTTATAATTGTTATCTTTTTGTGTTGTTTTTAACTCGTTTATACTGTTTTAATGTTGTGTGGCTGCAAGATCCTTTGGGTGAGTGGCAACTGAAAAAAAAATCTAATAAATAAATAAAGGCAGCTTTCATAAAACAAAAAACCCTAGCCACAGATGGTGTTTTAATAGCATTGAATCCCAAAAGAGAGGTTTGCCATTCTTCAGGCAGGTATAGCCGAGAAAAAACCGGGGGGAATGAGAAGGTACTAAAAATGTCAGCTAGACATACTAGTCAAATAGTACCTCCTAAAATAAAATTTTACTACATTAATAGATCATAAACATATAATCTTTTAAAATAAGTTCAACATAAGTAGGTAACTCACCATGAGGTATTCATCAAAAATATTTCAACACAACTAATATATTAAAATATATATTGTAGATGTAACATACAATATCTGCTTATATAGCAGTATGTAAAGTAATCTTGCAAGTATATATTCAGCAGGTGATTCAATTCATTGTAATTCAGATTTTTGGTTCAACAGGTAGTGTTCACCAGGTGGTGTCCCAACAGGTCGTATTAGCAGGTCTATTGGTGTAAATTTAGAATTAACAAATGCTGTAGTCCTATTGTTTCATATTAATACTTATATCCCGGAACTTGTGTCAACACTACCTGTTGGAACACTACCTGTTGAACCAGCTATTTGCTCCAATAGGACTACATCATTTTGTTAATTCTAAATTTATACCAATAGATCTGCTAATATGACCTGTTGGAACCAATAATTTGAATTACATTGAATTGAATCACCTGTTGAATAATATACATGTAGGATTACTTTATATACTGTTATATAAGTGGAGAAAATGGCTGCTTTGGAGGGAGGACTGTATGGTGTTATACCCTGCTGAGGTTCCTCCCTAGACTTCACCCACAAATATCCAAGAATTTCCTAACCCAGAATTGACAGCCCTGTGGGTGAGACAAAGATGTATGGCCCCAGAGCCTGGTCTAGCTGAGAGATTCTGTCCCAGGATGTTTTGAGGGCCATGAGGGCTTTGAAAGGGCTGAGAGGAATTGATGGACTGATATGTGTTTTCACCATGGAGGCTGAATGGAATCTCCATATTCAAAGGCAGTCTACTTTGGAATACCAGCTGCTGCTGCTGCTGATGGGAGCCAATATAAAAGAACTGAAATATACAACCTAAAATGCAGTACATAGATAAAGGATTCAGCATTTTCCCCAACCTTTCTTTCCCCAGCAGAGGATGGAATGCCACGAGCTATGAAGTCTGAATTTTTTCCTGTTCAGGGTGTGGAGGAAACAGCTTCCGTTCAGCCAGATCAGGTAGGAAAGGGATTGTGGGGGTGGTGGGAAGGGGGCAGCCTTGGTACCCTGTGTCCCCAAATACTTCATTTTCCTTCTGTCAAAATCTGCCCTCTGGGAAGGCTCTGATGGTCCCTTAGAAAAGATTCAGTCTTGCAGGGGAATATCCGGACACTTGAACGTAGCCATGATTGTGGTTTGCTTTCAGAAGGAAAGCAGCACAACTTCATCTCTGAGGAGAAAATGTTTTCTCGCTGCCTGCAGGGTCCGGTGTCCTTTGAGGAGGTGGTGGTGTGCTTCACCGAGGAGGAGTGGGCACTGCTGGATCGAGGCCAAAGGGCCCTGTATGGGGAAGTGATGGAGGAGAATTATGAGACGGTGGCCTCTCTGGGTAAGGTTCCCTGCTATTCCCCTCGATCATTCAAGCTAGTCATGGTCCCACTCCAGTTTCTGAGACCAGGGAGAGATTGGAGGTGGGCAGAGGAAGAGATGATGTGAGGTTGGGGGAAAAAGCTGACCCACAACTGCCTGTTTCTCATGGGATTCCCCTCCTCCCTGAAGAATTGGGTTTGCCATTTGTGGGGTGGTGGTGTTATAAAATCATAGAGATGGAAGGGCCCATATAGGCCATCTAGTTCAACCCCCTGCCCAATGCAGGATCACTGTAAAAAAAAAAATCCTAATATGCAGTCGGTACCTTTCCACCCATAATTTAAACCCATTATTGTGAGTCCTTACTGCTAATAGAAACAGCTCCCTGCCCTCTTCTAAGTGACAGACAGGATCCAAGCCTATTTTTGGTTTTGGGCAATATCTTAGAATATAAATTTAAAAAGGACAATTTTATGCCAGAAAATCTGATAACTGGGGCATAAAATATTAAGAAAAGCCATGCTGGATCAGACCAAGGCCCATCAAGTCCAGCAGTCTGTTCACATAGTGGCCAATCAGGTGCTTCTAGGAAACCCCCAGATGACTGCAGCAGCATTATCCTGCCTGTGTTCCACAGCACCTAATATATTAGTCATGCTCCTCTGTTTCTGGAGAGAATACGTATGCATCATGCCTATTATTCATTACTCCAGTTTGAAGAGATCCTTTTGTAGCTCTTCACAGTCTGATTTTGTTTTAACCACCCTAAATAATTTGGTGTCATCTGCAAACCTGGCCACCTTGCTGTTCACCCCCAGCTCCAGGTCATTGATGAACAGGTTGAAAAGCACCAGTCCCAACACAGATCCCTGAGGGACACCACTGCTCACATCCCTCCATTGGACAATTCCTGGATTTGTAGATCCATTTCCACCAGAGGGTCTTAACAGTGGGGTTTACAACTCCAGAATGGGAAATTTCTGGAGATGCTGAGGGTGGAGACTGGGGAGGGCAAAGTTTGGGGAGAGGAAGGCCATGAGTGTGTGTGTGTGTGTGTGTGTGTGTGTGTGTTAAGTGCCGTCAAGTCGCTTCTGACTCATGGCAGCGCTATGAATGAAAGTCCTCCAAAATGTCCTATCTTTGACAGCCTTACTCAGATCTTGCAAATTGAAGGCTGTGGCTTCCTTTATTGCAGGAGTGGGGAACCTCAGGCCCGGGGGCCGTATGCGGCCCCCGAGGACATTTTTTGTGGCCCTCGGGAGCTCCGGGGCCCTGCTGCAGAGGCGGGGCGCAGGGCAGCCCTCCCAGAGGGTGTTCCTGGCACCACGGCTTACAGTGGTGCTGCGGCGCCCTTTGGACCTCCTCTCGCCGACTGTCAGCTGTTGAGCGAGAGGGAGGGGGAAAGAGAGGGAGGGGGAAAGAGGCTGGCGGCTCCCGGGGGGCTTCGGGGGGGGGCTTTTGTGGACTCTGGGGAGGAAAGGGCATGGAGACTGGGGCCGGGTCACGCGGGGCTCTGTGCGCCACCGGGTGTGTGTGTGGGCAGGGGAGGCTGGGGCCCGGTTGCGCGGGGCCAGCGGGTGTGTGTGGGGGGGGGGAAGGCTTTTCTCTCTTTTCTTCCTCTTTTTCTGTCACTCTTTCTCCTTTCTCTCCCTCTTTTTCTGTCTCTTTCTTTGTCTCCCTTCATCCTTTTCTTTCTTTCTCCCTCTCTCTCCATTTCTTTCTCCCTTTCTCTCCCTTCCTCCCTTTTCCTCTTTCTCTGTTTTCCTTCCTCCCTTGCCGATCGACTGTGGGCTGTGCCCCCCTGGCACCTCATTTGCTCGGGCGCACTGCTGGCTGCCCTTCCGCCTGGGAGGGGGGAGGGGGGGCACCCTGCAGGCCTTCTCTGTGTGGCCTCCCCTGGGGTTGCCATCCTCCAGGTGGTGGCTGGAGACCTGGCAACCGTAGCCTCTTCCCCCCCACACCGGGAGATCTACACCTGGTATGGCCCCTGAATGATGTCATAAATGTGCAAATGGCCCTTGGCAGGAAAAAGGTTCCCCACCTCTGCTTTATTGAGTCAATCCATCTCTTGTTGGGACTTCCTCTTTTCCTGCTGCCCTCAACGTTTCCTAGCATGACTGTCTTTTCCATAAGTAGGCCATAAGTAGGGTATAATACCCTGGAGTCCATCTTCCAAAGCAGCCATTTTCTCCATGGGAACTGATCGCTGTAGTTCAGTTGTAATTCCAGGACATCTCCAGGTTCCACCTAGGCCCTGGCAACCTTATTTTTCAGGGTTTTTCTCTCTCTTTTGTTCCATCAGGTTTGGGGTGTGAGGGAGACCCATTCACAGGTGGCCAATCTGAAGCGGAGGAAGAGCAGAAAAGAGAAAGCAATGAAAGGAGAAGGAGCAATTTTTCTGTTTCTCAGGGTGGTGAGATCCATGAAGCCCTAATTCAAGAGCAAGTAGACATAGGAAAGGGACAGATTCAGTGTCTCATGTGTGGAAAAGGCTTCAACATTCAATCCAGATTTAATAACCACTGGACGGTTCACACCGGGGGAAAACCATTCAAATGCTCAGAGTGTGGGAAGAGCTTCCGTCAGAAGAACAAACTGACTACGCATCAGCGAATCCACACAGGAGAGAAACCGTACCTGTGCATGCAGTGTGGGAGGGGCTTCAGTTGCAACACACACCTTACACTACATAAAAGGATTCACACAGGGGAGAAACCATATAAATGCCCACAGTGTGGAAAGAGCTTCAGCATTCGTTCAAACCTTCGACGACATCAAAGAATCCACACCGGGGAGAAACCATATGAATGCCCCGAGTGCGGCAGGGGCTTTGTGAATAATCCTGATCTTACAAGACACCAAAGGATCCACACAGGAGAGAGACCTTTTAAATGCGCTGAGTGTGGGAAACGGTTCAATCAGAAGGATGAATTGACCATACATCAAAGAATCCACACAGGGGAAAAACCTTTCATTTGCTCAGTGTGTGGAAAGCGGTTCCGTGGGAAGAGTTCACTTTCTAAACACCAGCAGATTCACACTGGGGAGAAGCCCTTCAAATGCTCCGAATGTGGAAAGAGCTTCCTTAATAACAGAGGCCTTATGAGGCATCAGAGAAGCCACACCGGGGAGAAGCCTTTTACGTGTTTGGAGTGCAATAAGAGCTTTTCTGAAAACTCAACCTTAAAGAAACACTTGAGAATCCACAGTGGGGAGAAACCCTTCACGTGTTCGAAGTGTAGCAAGAGCTTTTGTGATAACTCAGCCTTAAACAAACATTTGAGGATTCATACAGGGGAGAAGGCATATCAGGGTTTGTGATGTGGGAAGTGGTATATTTCATCACTAAGATGACCTTAAAAAAGGGAGCCACTGCAGACCAACACAGCTACCTACCTAAACTATTTAAAAAAACTGAGTCACAGGAGAATCCTGTAAATCTACCTTTTAAGGAGAATCAAACTGGCTTACAATCTCCTTCCCTTCCTCTCCCCACAACAGACACCTTGTGAGGTAGGTGAGGCTGAGAGAGCTCTAAGAGAAATGTGACTAGCTTTCCCGAATCAAATCCTGATGGGTTCATACACCTTTGTATCTTCATCCTCTTAGAATAATTTGGTGACCCCCCCCCAAATTGGACCACCTCATTCACCCCTGACTCCAGATCCTCTCTCAGTTAAATAGCACCGCTCCCCATACAATTCCTGGGGGAAGCCTCCAGTTCCATTCTTTCCATTTTGAAAGAACTGTTGGGGTTCCTCATCTCTTCCTGTTTCAGTTTCTCTGGTGCCCACTGTTTCTTGACCCCTCCATTACCTCTTCTCCCACCCTTGGGCTTCAAGTCATAATTCTGGGTTAGTGAAGATTGTTGGCTGTCTTTGAAGTCTACTGTAAAACCAGCATCTAGATATATGCAATGTGTTATTCAGGCATGCAATGTTACCCAGCCCAGTTCTCAAATGAACTCCAGCAGGAATCTGTCAGATCCCATAAGATAATTATTTTGATCCTGGACCAGAGGACAGTCAAAAACATATTCTGTTCAAGTTGGAGCTCACTACCAAACCAAGGGCTCTTCTTGCCTAGAGACAAGCAAATAATTTAACTTTTGTCACATGGTCTAATTTTGATCACATTTACGTCTTCAGGATATGGCCCGTGTTCCTCAGGTTGTTTTTCTGTGTCCTCGTCTCAGTATCGTCTCTGCATCGGTTCTGAATTTCTGATAGTGTTTGGGGCTTTTGTGGGGCTCTGTGGAAAGGCATTTTATGTGTTCCAGCAACACTCAATAAACTCAGTCTGCTGTTTCCTACATTTTGGTTTCTATTTAGGGTCCTTTAACACACATCAGTTCCATTTTCTTGTTCTCTTTCCCATAATAACCCTGATTGATTTTGTAATGCTTCTTCAGAACTACACTTACACATCTTGTGGGTCTTCAACTCTCTCTCTGCTCCCCTGACCCCAGGACAGTTTCACTTTTCCCATAAATATTTAGGAAAATGCCTGTTTTAACTTGGAGTAAGGCCTGGTCTCCTTCTCCCCCACATTATTTTCAGCTGTTCCTCTCTATAATCTTTATAATCTGTCATTTTTGTTTACAAACATCACTTTCCTCATGCTTTTCTCATAGCTTTCTCTTCCCTCATGGAAATATGGTATATATTTATTTAAGTGGGAGCTGGAGTTCAGCCTTGTTGGGAAAACTACATTCCTTCCTTCCAGCATGGTATAGTGGTTAAGAACAGTGGCCTCTGATCTGGAGAACCAGGTTTGATTCCCCACTCCTCCACATGAGCGGCGGAGGCTAACCTGGTGAACTGGATTTGTTTCTCCACTCCTACACATGAAGCCTGCTGGGTGACCTTGGGCTAGTCACAGCTCTCTCAGCCCCATCTACCTCACAGGGTGTCTGTTGTGGGGAGGGGAGGGGAAGGTGATTGTAAGCCAGTTTAAGTCTCCCTTAAGTGGTAGAGAAAGTCAGCATATAAAAACCAACTCTTCTTCTTCTTCGTAATGCCTGAAAATTTTGTTCCTCACAACCCGCAGTCCATTTCTCCCTTCCCTATGACATTAGACCCAGAAAACCTTCCAGGAATGTAGTAATGGCCATAGGCATAGACAGCTTTAAAAGGGGATTAGACATATTCAAGGTGAATAGGTCTATCAGTGGTCACAAGTCATGGTGACTAAAGGGAACCTCCAGAGGGGTCAGCCTCTGAATATCAGTGCCAAGAAGCAACATCAAGGGAGGCCTCTATATCCTGTCTGCTGACCCTGCAGAAGAACTGGCTGGCCACTGTATGAGACAGGATGCTGGACTAGATGCAACACTGGTCTGATCCCATAGGGCACTCCTTATATTTCTAGGTGCTTGAGGACACTGTGCCTGTTGAACGTCTGCCTGGAAATATCACCTGAAAGCCAAGCTGGGAACCTGCTGCCAAGTCCGGGCATATGGGAAGCAAGCATTATCGCTGAGGTGGCGGGATGCCTCGACTACCGTACTTAATGTGGATGTTTTACTGCATCTTAAGATAAAATTCCTGGATTTTTTGGAGAACAGGTTCATTTGCAAGCAGCTTTATTCTTTTTAAAGTGAAGGTTTTTCCAATGTTGAATGTATACAAAATTCCCCTCCTTCACTGCGTTGTTGAAGGTGTTTTTTTTCTTTCCTGACTGAATGCATATGTTCAAATAACCCTTTATCCTTCCAATTGCTTCTCTCCCTCACACCCCTGCATTTCTGTCCTTCCCCCATGTACTGTTCTTAGTGCCTTGGGAACCGGACTGACATGGACTCCAGGGTGTAGTTTCCCTTCTTAATGCAGCTCTTTTGTGTGTGTGGGTGTGCTGTCAAGTCACAGCTGATTTATGGTGACCCCATATGGTTTTCAAGGCAATAGATTTTGGGAGGTGGTTTGCCATTGCTTGCCTCCTCATGGACTGAGAGAGTTCTGAGAGAACTGGGACTAGCCCAAGATCACCCAGCAGGCTTCATGTGGAGGAGCGGGGAATCGAATCCGGTTCTCCAGATTAGAGTCCACCGCTCTTAACCACTACCCCAAGCTGGCTCTTATCTTTTTTTTTTATTTGGTTTAGTTGGTTCTCTTCCTTTACGCCATGTTTGTTTGACAAATTTTGAATGTCCAGCTCCTTAGCTGCATCATTTCAGGGACTTATTCTGCATCAGGTAATCCTTGGGCTTCACCCCCAAACCCCTGGTGTCTGTTATGGGCCCTGTGAACCAGATATGCTCTGGGAGTTCTGCGCCAGAAACACAATTCCCAGGCATATATGGGATGATGTGCATCAGGACCACAGCGTACAGGGAGAGTGTGCTTATGCCTCTCCCCATCCTCACCAGTGTACAATTTTCATGAAACGAAATGGCCCTCTGGAAGATGCTGTTTGCCTCTTTTGGGGACATATATGTTGTATGAACAACAGTGCCCACTTACACTTGACAGATTCCTACCTTCAAGGTTGCACAGCGTACACTAACACAACAACCCAATTTATTTGCCTGACTGGTTTTTCACAAGGCAGGTTACAACACAGCCCATTTATTCACTGCCAAGACGGGGCATGTCTTTTCAAAAATAAAACATTAATTAGTCACCTTTCTTCCTTACAGAGCTCAAGGCAGCTTACAATGCAAAAAACAACACCACCACCCTACACAGAGCAATAAAAATACATTTAAAACAAAATTTTCCTTAAAATTTCCCTCAAAGCTTTCATCTTCACACCTCACAGAAAACAGGGAAATAAAAGAGTCAACAGTGACTGGCCAGACACATTGCTTCATCAGGTGACTTTTAATTCCAAGCTCTCAGCTTCTACAAAGCTATATCTCGAGGTGTGAATCCTTACACACACCTGTATGAAATTTGAGGACATCTTCCTGTACTTTCATCCATCTTCTGCTGTGCTTTTCTCTCTCTGCTGGATCTTACTCTGTGAACTCCTAGACTCAGTAGATACAGACTTGGGCTGTTACCGCACTAGGTATTCCCAGCGATGTATCAAGAGTTTGGAAATGTTATAAAAAACATCACTTTAAAAAGAGTTTTGCATGCCACATCTAAAAAATGGTTGGAAGATGTCTTCACAGCTAAAGGGGCCAAACAAAGTGCGAACAGTATTTTTTATAACATTTTCAAACTCTTAATACATCGCTGGGAATACCTAGTGCGGTAACAGCCTTGGATGGACCAGGGGCCTGGAGTGGGTAAAAGTCAAGTTTCCTGCATTCACATCCTTGGGATCTTCAGTACTCCCTTTCCTCCATATTGAGAACTGTTGAGAGTCTAGGGTTTTCCTATCTTCCCTTGGGCCAACACTTTCTTGAAGCCTGCATTAATTCTTCCCCCACACATGGCGTGGGAGTAGTAACTTTGGGTTTAGTGAAAAATGTTGGTTTACACAGGGAAGAATTCCCTGTGTAGCCATGGCCTACTTTGTGTGTAGACAGGCCAGTAATGGCACTCATCTCCCAGGTTGTATTTCTGAATCAGATTAGGCCATGTTCAGGTCATACCCTCTGTTCTTTATTTTCTCTGTCCTCCTTTCAAAACTCGAGCGTGCAAGAGCAAGTGACCAGTTGGGTTATTGGCTTGAGAAAAACAAAGGGACTTTCGTGTCACTTCTATTATCTCTGGCCTCTAAGGAGCCTTTTTTCTGTTAAGACTGTTAAATTCTCTGCGGAGAGTCAAGATGGGAAGCATCTGGTTTCTATGGACGCCAGGAACTTTAAAAGATAAGGCTTCTGAAGAAAAGCCTATGGTTTAAGGGAAGACTGAAGCAGAGGATCAACCAGAGGAAAAGAGACTTTAGCTAAGATCTGTACCTATGTGCTCATTTTTTTGTAAATAAACAATTTAAACATGCATGCTTTTTTTTTGTCATAATAAGCATTCATGTCTGAATTACATTCTTCCTTGCCATGAAGTTTAGTATTGTGTGCATTGTTAGTATTTCGTTCAATTTTATCCTCACAACTCTTTGTGAGGTAGGTCTGGCCAAGAGTGAGTGGGCTGAAGTCAGCCACCCATTCATAAGTTTTCCACAACCCAGTTCCCTCCCACCAACTACTTTAGGTTAGGCTCAGAGAAGAGAAATACCTTCTCTTCTCAGAAAGGGGAGGGGCCGTGACTGAGTGGCAGAGCATCTGCTTGGCATGCAGAAGGTCCCGGGTTCAATCCCCGGCATCTCCAGTTAAAGGGAACTAGGCAGACAGGTGATGCGGAAGACCTCTGCCTGAGACCCTGAAGAGCCTTGGAGAGGGGCTGTGGCTCAGTGGTAGAGCATCTGCTTGGCATGCAGAAGGTCCCAGGTTCAACCCCCAGCATCTCCAGTTAAAGGAACCAGGCAAGTAGGTGAGGAGAAGGACCTCAGCCTGAGAACCTGGAGAGCCGCTGCCAGTCTGAGTGGACAATACTGACTTCTATGAACCAAGGGTATGATTCAGTAGGACGCAGCTTCATGTGTTAGGAGATAATCTTTACTGGTTTGGTTAAAATATTTTCTTCTCAGTTAACTTCCTTTGCATGTAGCTGACCCCTTTTTTGCTGAGATATCCAACAACTCTTTTAATGATTTTGCCATTTACTCTTACTCTCTGTGTGTGTCCCACCCCCCACCTTTACACCTCAAAAATTGGTCAGCAATTCAGCCTATAAGTCTGAAAATCCAGCACAGGCTTTGGCGTGTCAGTGCCATTTTGCATATTGGGGGTTTCATCTTTTTCTGCATCCCATTCAGCTTAAGCACTGTTACCGAAGTGCTGTGAGGCTGTTTGTGGTCTTGCAGTAGCCGTTGCCCCATCCAAATTTCAGCGGACACAAACTCAGCACTTTTATTTCAAGGTGGGAAAAGTGTATAAAAACTGGGCGTTTTCATTTAGATGTTATTGGCTCAACAGTAATATATTGACCGGTCCCAAGATTGGTGTGAGACAGGGGTCTCCAACCTTTTTGAGCTTGTGGGTACTTTTGGAATTGTGACAAGGTATGGGCACAGCCACAAAATGGTTGCGACAGGAGGCAGAGTCAGCCCCCAAATGGCTATCATGGCTTACCTTCAATCATCCAGTGAAGATCCTTAAGTGGCTGCTGCCAAAGCAAAGTTTTAAAAATCTGCACAGACAAATCTCCATGGCCAATCAGAAGCCTTGCTGGGCAAAAGCCTTTCTTGGCCCCATTCACTTTCTAAAAGCGGAGTGGAAAATTTTTCAAGGCCTACAGTAAGCAGCAAAATTTTTCTCCCCCCCCCCCCAACCCGGGTCTATTATACTTTGAAGAGTTGTACATATATTTCACCAAGGAAGAATTAACTCAACTGGAACTGTATATGCAAGTCATGCTGGAGAATTAGCCATTCATAAGAAACAATACAAAGAAACAAAACTATCTTTTCACTGGTCACCCAACTGGTGGTAGTCAGACGCTGGGAAAGAACAACCACCTCTAAGAATCCACAGGTGACACCGACTAGCACATTTTGGTGATGGAAATGCCTACCCATCCAGTGAAAGCAGACAGGGAACAAGCTCATCCTGCTGATTTCTTGATGGCATGGCTGCCTTTCCTGGATCTCCAACATGGCTGATCTCACATTGAGTAAATACTCTTCAATTTACAATGTTAAGGAGTTAGGACGACTATTCTGGTGTAGTCCTGATCTCTGTATATCGGCTTGTATGCATTCATGATGATGTATTACTATTTCTTTATGAGCAGAAACGAGCAAGAATCCAGTAGCACCTTAAAGACTAACAAAATTTCTGGCAGGGCATGAGCTTTCATGAGTCACAGCTCACTTCTTCAGGTCAGTGGTAGTAGATCTGAAGAAATGAGCTGTGACTCAGGAAAACTCATAACCTTCCAGAAATTTTGTTAGTCTTTAAGGTGCTACTGGACTCTTGCTCTTTTCTACTGCTACAGGCAGACTGACATGGCTACCCATCGTGATCTATTTCTTTGTAACTTAATCTCAGATGGGGCAAGTAAAGGATTTCAGATTTATTGTTATTTCTTGTTCAATGTTTTATTGTTATTTTTCTACTTGAAAAAAATCAAAAAGTCATTTAACAGAAGTACAATGGCTAGGCTATTAAAATTAGAAAACACCAAATACTGGGGTAAATTAAACTCCTGTTTATATCAGGGGAAGATGCTGAGCAGACAGCTGCAGGTAGGGAGTTCCACAAACAAGGTGCCACCACAGAAAATGCCCTGTGTCTTCCCACTTCATCAAGGTGCAAAGGGCACCCAGTGAGCTTTAGGGCAGAGTGGGGATTTGAACCCAGGTGTCTCCAATCCTAGTCCAGCACACTAACCACCACACCACACAATCAAAAAAAGTATTTCTTTAAGAAGGGGGATGTGTGAGGGGCTGTGGCTCAGTGATAGAACATCAGGTTGGCATGCAGATCCCAGGTTCAATCCCTGGTATCTCCAGTTAAAAGGACCCAGTAGAAGGTGATGCAAAACGCTCTGCCTGAGACTCTAGACAGCCACTGCCAGTCTGAATAGACAACACTAACCGTGATGGGCCGATGGTCTGATTCAGTATAAGGAAGCTTCATGATGCGTGGGTGAGAGATAAAATAATGGCAGTTGCCAAAATTAAAAAAAAAATTCATTGTTTGCCATATGTACACTTTAGGGTTGAGAAAAGGACACAGAAGATCACATTCTGAAATTTGTCTAGTTTGGGACAATAGCCCAAATGACACCATTACATTTTTTTTGCCCGTCTGCAAGTAGGCTAGGTCTTGATTCAATACCGAGTCCAACTTGTGTGGAATATTTTGATCGGTTTCTCAGTAGTCATTCCAAAATAGTTTTCTTCAGGGATCCAGCAATAATTTTTTGAAATGTTTATACCATTAAGACAGCTCACATAACAAGACTTGATTCTCGTTCAGTAGCACCTTAAAGACCAGTAAGATTTCCAGGGTATAAGCTTTTAAGAGACAAAACTCCGTTCATAGAATCATACAGCTGGAAGGGGCCATACAGGCCATCTACTCCAACCCCGTTTAATGCAGGATCAGCCTAGAGCATCCTTGACGTGTTTGTCCAGCCTCTGCTTAAAGACAGCCAGTGAGGGGGAACCCCCCACCTCCCTAGGTAGCCGATTCCACTGTTGAACAACTCTTTCTGTAAAAAATCTTTCCCTAATATCCAGTCGGTACCTTTCCGCCTGCAATTTAAACCCATTATTGCAAGTACTATCCTCTGCTGCCAACAGGAACAGTTCCCTGCTCTCCTCTAAGTGACAGCCCTTCAAATATTTACAGAGAGCAATCATGTCTCCCCTCAACCTCCTCTTCTCCAGACTAAACATTCCCAACTCCCTCAGCCGTTCCTCATAGGGCTTGGTCTCCAGGCCTGACAAAGGGAGCTTTGACTCTCAAAAGCTTACACCCTGGAAATCGTATTGGTCTTTAAGGTGCCACTTGACTCAAATCTTATTCTTCTAGTGCAGACCAACACAGCTACCCACCTGAAAATAACCAGATCTGGACTGTGTAATGTTTTGAAGTGGTTGATGACTTCTATGATTGGTGGGTGTAAGTCTGCCCACCGGACCTTTGTTGGATGACAAAAACCTAAGAGCTCTGAGCTGTGACTCGCCCCTAGTGTGGAAGAAAGAAAGTTCATATAGACATCAAGAGACTGTCAGCACCTGTGACCAAGACAAGTGGAGAATTTCAACTCTGTGAAATGCAGGTCAGTGGCAGATATGTTCCATTTCCCCTCCAGTTAGTGACTGCACTTCTGAGCAGATCACTGAAACGGAATTTCCAAAACTCCCAACGGTGACCTGTTCTAGTCACCAATGAGTAACAGCAAAGATAAATCCTTTATCGTAGCTCTGCATTCTGAGTTCTCAGGAACATTCAAGTTAATCAAGACATGAGCTTGCAGAAAACATGACACCGTCATTTGGTAAATGATTCTCACACGGATGTGACAACAAAGGTGACCCCAAAGAAGGGTTTGAAGCAAGCCTCTAAACCTTATACAAAGCTTCCATTGGCTTATAGGATATACATACACCCCATGATGGAAAGGGGAAATTAGACACGAAATTCTAGATCTATGCATTAGGCACATGACTCACTGCTTGAAAACATCTGAAGTGTTTGTCAAGACTTGATGTCTGACAGCTGTTGCATTTTACAGCTACTATTAACAGTGGAGAACTATTAACAGGACAACTTTAAGCCAAGTCAAGCAAACACATTTTTAAAACAAACAGCATACACAATCTACCCAATTCCAAATCAAAGCACAAAATAAGGTTCCAAAACCTTGAGAAATGTCCAAGCGCTTCCTATTGAAGATCCAACTAGTTTTGCATTGTGTTTCCAACCAGCAGTTCTGAGCAAAGGCTGGAAGGCAACCCTCCTTCTCCCTCAGCTGATATTCAGATATACTTCCATTTAATCCTCTTGGCTGAGAGCTGTAGATAGATTATGAGTAAATTCACAAAGAATGAGTCTAAGTCCTGGCCTGCCAACACATCTTGCAGTGACTTCTGTAAATGTCTGTTTTGAGAAGGAGTTTCTCTTTGTTGTTCTACATATGGTACCCAATTTTTGTAATCCACTGTGTGGCGATGGTTTTAACAAGGGATGGGCCAATCTATGGCAATGTCTATCACATGCTCCAAGTTCAGAACAAATGTAGGTTTTAATAAAAGTGACCAATGGGTTAAAATTGAGGATGGGATGTTAATATAATGCCCTGCTTGAAGGTTTCCTATGGCCATCTGGATAGTCAATGTGGGAGGATCCTGGACACTGGGTCTGATCCGGCAAGGATCCTTTTGTATTCTTTAAAACAGTTTTTAGTGTTTTTCCTCCTTTTCAATGACAGCTGCACATTTGGATCACAAGGGTTTCGCCAAATGATAAAGCTGTTCTGAAATATTGGCTTCCACTGAATGTTGCTTCCTAGACTAACTTGTTTTTCTCAGAGGAAACACAGTTCACAGAAATCTGAGCATTTACACAACATCTCCCTTGTGTAGATTCTGGGTTGTTGACAAACATTTGATCAGTCAGAGAATCTCGAGTTTGATTATTTCTGTACTCGGTGTGATGGTCAAGCCATCTGTGTCCACACCCCATCTGAAGTTTTTTTCATCGTCCAGGTATTTCTGCAGTCTGCAGGATTCTCCCATGTGAATCCTCTGATGAGAAGCTAGGCTCGCACTCTGGCTGAAGCTCTTCCCACACTCCAGGCACTTATATGTTTCTTCTTCAAGGTGCAGCCTCTGATGATATTTAAGGCTCCCTCCTTGAGAAAAACTCATGGTGCACTCGGAACATTTGTACGGCTTCTCCCCTGTGTGGATTCTTTGATGCCTTGTCAGGTCTGAATTCTTAATGAAGCTCTTTCCACACTCCAAGCATGGAAATGGCTTCTCCCCTGTGTGGATGCGCTGATGGGAGATAAGGACCGAGCGCTGAGTAAAGCTCTTGCTGCACTCAGAGCACTTAAATGGTTTCTCGCCCGTGTGGATTCTCTGGTGCCTTGTAAGTTCAGCACTTTTACTGAAGCTCCTCCCACACTCCAAGCATTTATAGGGTTCTTCTTCCATGTGCAGTCTCTGATGATATTTGAGGCTTCCTCCTTGAGAAAAACTCATGGCACACTCCGAACACTTGTACGGTTTCTCCCCAGTGTGGATTCTTTGATGCCTCGTCAGGTCAGTTGTCTTACTGAAGCTCTTCCCGCACTCTAGGCACGGATATGGTTTCTCTCCCGTGTGGATTCTTTGATGAGAAGTCAGAGCTGAGCTCTGGCTGAAGCTCTTCCCGCACTCCGAGCAGGTGTACGGCTTCTCTCCTGTGTGGATTCTCAGATGGGAAGTGAGAGCCGAGCTCTGGCTGAAGGTCTTTCCACACACAGAGCATTTAAACGGTCTCTCTCCCGTGTGGATTCTTTGATGGGTTTTAAAGCTTGCTGTAGTGCTTAACCGCTTCCCGCACTCCAGGCATTCAAACGGTTTATCAACCTTGTGCATTCTCCAATGAGCATTCAGGCTGGATTTAAAATTGAAGCTTTTCCCACATACTGGGCACTGACTCTTTTCCTTCGCTTGGCCTAACCGGCTAAGAGCTGAGATTTCATGGCTGTTGTTGCCTTGACCTACTCTGGATTTCTTCCACTTCTGAAGTTTTGCTTCTGTTTCCCTTCCTGGCAGATCTTCTTCTTTACATTGGACTCCTTCCAATGATTTTGTGAGAGGCTCTCCTTCCTTCTTGGTCTTCCCTTCATCACCTGACGAGACAAGAACACACAGAAGATCAAAGCCAAATTCACAATCATCCAGTGCAAAGGGGCAGTAGGTTCAAATTAGAGAAAAGGAAGTGGCTTGTCATACTTCTCATGATAAATATCTATCATTTAACCTCACAAGATCTGGTGATGGCCCTTGATTTTGTTATGTTTTTAATGAGAAAGAAATGTGGGAAGGCAGACCTTGCCATATATTAAATAGTTTCTGATCATTACCATTATTTTCCTCATTTATTTTCAATAACATAGCCATAAAGCACAAAAGCTTGTGAGACTTTAAAAGCCTGCTCATTCAATACAAAACGCTAGTAAATGACAATACACATAAAAACACAGATTAAGAAGAAGAGTTGGTTTTTATATGCTGACTTTCTCTATCACTTAAGGGAGAATCAAACCAGCTTACAATTACCTTCCCTTCCCCACAACAGACATCCTGTGAAGTAGGTGGGGCTGAGAGAGCTCTAAAGAGAACTTTGACTAGCCCAAGGTCAGCCAGCTGGCTTCACGTGTAGTAGTGGGGAAACCAATCCTGCTCACCAGATTAGCATCCACTGCTCTTAACCACTACACCAGAGAAAGCCATACTGGTGTAGTGATTAGTGTTGAACTATGGGAGACCCAAATTAGAACCTGCACTCTGCCACAGAACCTTGGCTGGGTGACCCAGTCACACACCCTCAGTCTAACGTACCTCATAGGGTTGTTGTGAGGATAAAATGGCGCACGGGGGCGGGGGGAGAAAATGATGTTAAGCTGCTTTGGGTCCCCCTGGGGAGAAAGGTGGTGCACATAAATGAAGTAAAATAAATAAATAGAACGGCACTGGACCTCAGCTCAGTGGTAAAGCATCTACTTGGAATGCAACGGGTTAACCCCACATGAAGGATAACAGAATAACAAACCTACACATGAAGGATAACAGAATAACAAACCTACACATGAGGATAACAGCCCTACACAGGAGGCCAGATTTTTTTACCAACCAAAGGAAAGCAGCAGGCTTACCCAGGGTGGCCACGATCCCACAATTCTCCAGCATGACTTCGATGTACAAGGCTCTCTGGCCCGGATCCAGCAGCGCCCACTCCTCCTCGGTAAATTCCACAGCCACCTCCTCGAAGGACAGCAAGCCCTGAAAGAATTTATTTGAAACATTTACGAGCCACTTTTCTTCCATTAAGGAGCTCAAGGTGTGTTACAACATAGATGAGAGGAAGGAGAAAAGGCGCCATTCCCCATAGCAGACACGACAGTCCTTCCCCAAAAGAGCAAACCACAGGAGGGATTAACAACAGAGGATTTAACATTTTCCTGCAGGATCCAACCCTTCCTCACTGGCGTTCCCAGCTTTCCTAGAGGGCAGCTTGGGGAGAAACAAAGGGGAAGACACAGATTTCCTTCTAAGTCCAAGGAGATAGGCAGGCTGGGCCCTGCGCACCCCCTAACCATTCCTCCCTTACCTGATCTGACAGTACGGATGTGTCTTTTGCTCCATCACTAGGAAGCAATGGCTTGGTATGCTTTGCTGATCTTGTTTCAACACCTGTGAAGAACATGGAAAAAATCCTTTGCTTTGCATACACTTTGTATTTTTATACAGAGTGTGGCATTCCGTTGTGTAAAAAAATACTCTCCCCCTCCCCATGTTGGCTCTCCGGTTCAGTTATGAACATAAGATGAGTCCTGCATGATCAGGCCATGCTCTACCCACTCCAGAATTATTTGCAGTACTGGGCATCCAAATCAACATCTTTATAAATGATTTGGATGAAGGAATAGAGGGATGCCTAATAAATTTGCAGATGATACTATATTGGGAGGGGTAGCAAATTTAGTAGAAGACAGAGCCAGGATACAGGATGATCTTGGCAGGCTGGAGAACTGGAATAAAAGTAATAAAATGATTTTCAACAGATTTAAATGTAAAGTTCTGCATTTAGGTAGGAGAAATCAAACGCATACTTATAGGATTGGGGGAGACTTGGCAGTAATGTGTGAGAAAACGATCTAGGGGTCTTAGTATATCATACACAGAACATTAGTCAGCAGTGTGATACAATAGCTAAACAGACAAATGCGATTTTGGGCTGTATCTATCGCGAGTTCAGCGGATTTAATCAGATGCCCAAGAAACTCCTCCAGACAGCAGCTTATACAAAAGTGCTCCTTTATTCACAGTGCAGTTAGTATGCTCTATATACAAATTCCAGCAGAGCCTCCGGCTTAGCAATATATCCAGTCCAACACTAAACCCTAGAGGCTGTGCTCCTTATATACACATCTCAGGTATAGCCAATTGCCTGGCCACCTGTAGGTATTGAATCATACCACCGGTTCCATCCAGTTCTCTCGAGTCCACTCTGCTGGGGCAAGTCATTTCTACACCTTGCATCAGCAAGATCATGTGGATCTGACAGCTCCTTCTCAGCTGTACTGTCAAAATAATACAGCATGCTTGTTTATTCTTGACAGTATCAACAGAAGTCCATATCACACAATGTGATGGTATCACTTTGCTCTGTACCAGAAGCCTCTTTTTCCCTTCTCTTGTTCCTTTGTTTTCTTCTCTTTTTTGTATTGCAGGCTGCTTTGGGTCCCCATTGGGGAGAAAAGCAGGATACAAATAATTAATTTAATAAAAGCAATCAACTCTCTAGAGGGCGAGAGATTTCTTTTCCCCTTGGCTCTTCCAGCCCACTTCCCTCACATGAGGTATTTCTGTTTCATTTCACCATGTACCCTGTGTATGTCAGAGGTTAGACCTCACCTAGAGTACTGTGTTTAGTTTTGGGCACCACTATTTAAGAAGGATGTAGCCAAGCTGGAACATGTCCAGAGGAGGACAATGAAGATAATGAGGGGTCTGGAGACCAAGTCCTATGAGGAAAGGTTGAAGGAGCTCGATATGTTTAGCCTGGAAAGGAGACGACTGAGAGGTGATATGATAACCACCTTCAAGTACTTGAAGGGCTGTCACATAGAGGATGATGTGTTGTTTCCTGTTGCCCCAGAAGATTGGACCAGAACCAACAGGTTGAAATTAAATCAAAAGAGTTTTCGTCTAAACATTAGGAAGAAGTTTTGACAGTTAGAGCGGCTCCTCTGTGGAACAGGCTTCCTTGGGAGGTTGTGGGCTCTCCTTCTTTGGAGGTTTTTAAGCAGAGGATAGATGGCCATCTGTCAGCAATGCTGATTGTGTGAACTTAGGAAGATCATGAGAAAGAGGCCAGGAAGGGATGTCTCAGTGTGCTTCCAGGTAGCAGGAATGCCTCCAGGGATGGAGGTGCTCTGGCAAGGGAAGAAATAAGGAAGAACCTGCTAATGGTGTAGTGGTCAGAGTGTTGGACTACAGTTTTTTTCCTTTTTCTTTATTTTCTTTATTGTAATTTTGTTAACAATAAATTTAATAAAATGCTTTAAAAAAAGAGTGTTGGACTAGTATCTGGGAGACCCAGGTTCAAATCCCCACTCTGCCATGGACACTTGCTGGGTGACCTTGGGCCAGTCACATACTCTAAGCCTGACCTACCTCACAGGGTTCTTGTGAGGATAAAGTGAAGGAAGGAAGAGCCATATGTGATACCCTCAGCTTCTTGGAGAAAGGGTGGGACAGAAGTCTGACAGTAAGCCAGTGTGGTATAGGGGTCAGAGTGTCAAACTCAGATCTGAGAGGCTCAGGTGTGAATCCCCACTCTGCCATGAAAGCTCGCTGGGTGTCGTTGGGCCGGTCACACACTCTCAGCCAGACCTTCCTCACAGGGTTGTTGTGAGGATAAAACGGAGGAGAGGAAAACAATGTAAACCACTTTGGGTCCCCATTGAGGAGAAAGGCAGGATATAAATGAAGTAAATAAAATAAAAATAAAACAGCTAGCTTACTTCATTGTTCTCTTGATTAGGTATTCAAGTTCTGGGCATGCTCAGAGGTGCGAACTGAAGGGTTTTGGTCCTTCAGCTAGCTCTTGGCCTGAGTTTCACAGCCTCAGACTGGTGAGAAGATTGGTTAGACAAGAGAGAAAGACGTGCTCTGTACCAGAAGCCTCTTTTTCCCTTCTCTTGTTCCTTTGTTTTCTTCTCTTTTTTGTATTGCAGGCTGCTTTGGGTCCCCATTGGGGAGAAAAGCAGGATACAAATAATTAATTTAATAAAAGCAATCAACTCTCTAGAGGGCGAGAGATTTCTTTTCCCCTTGGCTCTTCCAGCCCACTTCCCTCACATGAGGTATTTCTGTTTCATTTCACCATGTACCCTGTGTATGTCAGAGGTTAGACCTCACCTAGAGTACTGTGTTTAGTTTTGGGCACCACTATTTAAGAAGGATGTAGCCAAGCTGGAACATGTCCAGAGGAGGACAATGAAGATAATGAGGGGTCTGGAGACCAAGTCCTATGAGGAAAGGTTGAAGGAGCTCGATATGTTTAGCCTGGAAAGGAGACGACTGAGAGGTGATATGATAACCACCTTCAAGTACTTGAAGGGCTGTCACATAGAGGATGATGTGTTGTTTCCTGTTGCCCCAGAAGATTGGACCAGAACCAACAGGTTGAAATTAAATCAAAAGAGTTTTCGTCTAAACATTAGGAAGAAGTTTTGACAGTTAGAGCGGCTCCTCTGTGGAACAGGCTTCCTTGGGAGGTTGTGGGCTCTCCTTCTTTGGAGGTTTTTAAGCAGAGGATAGATGGCCATCTGTCAGCAATGCTGATTGTGTGAACTTAGGAAGATCATGAGAAAGAGGCCAGGAAGGGATGTCTCAGTGTGCTTCCAGGTAGCAGGAATGCCTCCAGGGATGGAGGTGCTCTGGCAAGGGAAGAAATAAGGAAGAACCTGCTAATGGTGTAGTGGTCAGAGTGTTGGACTACAGTTTTTTTCCTTTTTCTTTATTTTCTTTATTGTAATTTTGTTAACAATAAATTTAATAAAATGCTTTAAAAAAAGAGTGTTGGACTAGTATCTGGGAGACCCAGGTTCAAATCCCCACTCTGCCATGGACACTTGCTGGGTGACCTTGGGCCAGTCACATACTCTAAGCCTGACCTACCTCACAGGGTTCTTGTGAGGATAAAGTGAAGGAAGGAAGAGCCATATGTGATACCCTCAGCTTCTTGGAGAAAGGGTGGGACAGAAGTCTGACAGTAAGCCAGTGTGGTATAGGGGTCAGAGTGTCAAACTCAGATCTGAGAGGCTCAGGTGTGAATCCCCACTCTGCCATGAAAGCTCGCTGGGTGTCGTTGGGCCGGTCACACACTCTCAGCCAGACCTTCCTCACAGGGTTGTTGTGAGGATAAAACGGAGGAGAGGAAAACAATGTAAACCACTTTGGGTCCCCATTGAGGAGAAAGGCAGGATATAAATGAAGTAAATAAAATAAAAATAAAACAGCTAGCTTACTTCATTGTTCTCTTGATTAGGTATTCAAGTTCTGGGCATGCTCAGAGGTGCGAACTGAAGGGTTTTGGTCCTTCAGCTAGCTCTTGGCCTGAGTTTCACAGCCTCAGACTGGTGAGAAGATTGGTTAGACAAGAGAGAAAGACGTGCTCTGTACCCAGAAGCCTCTTTTTCCCTTCTCTTGTTCCTTTGTTTTCTTCTCTTTTTTGTATTGCAGGCTGCTTTGGGTCCCCATTGGGGAGAAAAGCAGGATACAAATAAATTTAATAAAAGCAATCAACTCTCTAGAGGGTGAGAGATTTCTTTTCCCCTTGGCTCTTCCAGCCCACTTCCCTCACACGAGGTATGTGTTTCATTTCACCATGTACCCTGTGTATGTCAGAGGTCACATCCATGGCTTTGTTTTATTAAATCACTAAGGATCAAAGCCATTACTGTATCATTCTTTATTGAATGTCTTTGCTGTCTGGTTGAATTTTTTTTAAATATACATGTTGTAATCTGCCTTGTGTCTCAGAGAGAAAAAGAGGCTATAAATGAAGTAAATAAAATAAACTGCCGATCAATTAAATTAGTTAGCCCTGAGTTCAAGAGAAGAAGCAAAAAAATCCCTCCATCTAATTTCTCCATCATACACATCATTTTCCACACCTCTATCAAGACCTGTACTGGGAGAAAATAGAGAAGACTTGAAATGACTACTGCTGAAAGTTAAAGGAGAAAGTGCTAAAGCAGGACTACAGCTGAACATCAAGAAGACAAATGGCTGCTGCATGCAGAGTTTACATTCCTTCACCATGATGTAATATCGCTTTCCTTTTTATTTTTATTTAAGGAATTTATATGCCACCTCTGCAGAGTCTTGCTGTAATGCTTTGTTTTATATAATTTATATAATTACTATGGTCCCTATATCATCATCATCAGAGTCTTGCTAAAGGTGGCTTCCAAGCAAAAACACCATAGCAGCATCATAAATCATCAATATAAAAAACAAAACAAGCCATTAAGAACAGAGTAACACAAATCACTGATCATCTTAAAAATACCCATAAAACAGTCCTCAGACAATAAAGCAGTGTAAAAGATTTTAAAAACCTTTGTTAAAAGCCTGAGGCCTAATAGACTGCGCCATAGGCACCAGGTGCGTTCAATGGGTAGGGCATTCCAAAGGCAAGGTGCCACCATCAAAAAGACCCTATCTCTAGTTGCCCACCAAGAGATAAGTCATGTGAGGATGATGATGAAGAGTTGGTTTTTATATGCCGACTTTCTCTACCACTTATGGGAGACTCAAACCAGCTTACAATCACCTTCCCTTTTCCTTCCCACAACAGACATCCTGTGAGGTAGGTGGGGCTGAGAGCGCTCTAACACAGCTGTGACTTGCCCAAGGTCACCCAGCTGGCTTCGTGTGTAGGAGTGGGGAAGCAAATCCAGTTCACCAGATTAGCCTCCGCTGCTCATGATCAAACTTGGTTCTCCAGATCACAGTTCACTGCTCCAAACCACCGTTCTTAACCACTACACCATGCTTTTAGTGCTGCTTTAGGGAGTTAAAGACTTTTGAAGTGTGGGAGCAAGAGAATGTCCCATTAAAGCCTTACTTTGTGAGGTGATACCACTGTTGCAACCTTGTGTGATCCTCCAGAAGAGCGGCTTCTGTCTAGTATCCCACAGAGCTCTCTCTGCCTCAGAGAAGTCAGTGTCTCCTTCTGCAGATGGTTCCCACACCTGAAAAAGCAATAAGATTGCCTGTCATGGAGAATGGGGTGGGGGAGGAATTGGAAAGGAATGCTGGCGTAAATGGTATGGGGACTTAGGCCATCCTCTCTTTGGGGGATCCCCCACCAAATTTGGACAACTGCAGGAGATCATTCAGATCTCTTCACTCACAGCCCTGATATCTTGGAATCCCTTGGACAAAACTCCCTCACCTGCTCAACCTCTCCTGGATTTAACAGAAAACCTTCCGCCAGGGCCACCGCTTGGGAACTGGTCTCGGGCCCACATTCCCTGACCCAGCTCTGCATCTCCAGGGGCAGGATGGCCAGGAACTGCTCCAGAATCACCAAGTCCAGCATCTCCTTCTTGGTGTGCCTTTCCGGCTGTAGCCACTGGCAGCAAAGATGGTGCAGTCGGCTGCAAGCCTCTCGGGGGCCCTCAGCATCCTGGTAGCGGAACTGCCTGAAATGCCGGCACTGCACATCTGAAGGAACGGGGTCCTCTTCTGGATCCTTCTGCATCATTTCTTCCCAGAATTCCCCACTGCTCCCTGGCTTGCTGACATCAGGACTTTGGTTGGCTTCATAGCCAGCTGCCTCTTGCCCTTCCATCTGGGATCCAAAGCCACTCCAGCTGGGCCCCCAAACTACTTTGTTCTTCTTTCCTAATTTTCCTTCAAGAGCCTGAAGATCAGCCCAGAGATGAACTTCCAGACCCCAAGTTAGGAAATCCAACCCAAGTGGAAGATGCCATCTGGCACCCTGATTTTCTCCCTGCAGGCAAGAAAGTCTGCGAACATTCAAAAACAAAACTGTTAACCGAGGCAAAGGAGTGGTGTTGTTCCAACTCCTTGGGAATCACAGAATAAAAACATAAGAAGAATCCTGCTGGATCAGACCAGTGGTCTATCTAGTTCAGCATCCTGTCTCACACAGTGGCCAACCTGTTGCTCATGGAGGACCAACAACAAGGCATGGAGACCATGGTCTTCCTCCTGGCACTGGTATTGAGAGGTTCCCCTTAGGCACCGTGGCTAGTAGCCACGGATGCACCTGTCCACCCTGAATCTGTCTAACTCCTTTTTAAAGCCACCTATGCTTGTGGCCATCACTACCTTCACTGGCAGGGAATTGCACAGTTTAGTTGTGTGTGTGTGTGTGTGTGTGTGCCATCAAGGCACAGCTGACTTATGGCGACCCCATAGGGTTTTCAAGGCAAGAGCCATTTGGAGGTGGTTTGCTATTGCTGGACTCCACATGGGCTGAGAGTGTTCTGAGAGAACTGTGAGTAGCCCAAGGTCACCCAGCAGGCTTCATGTGGAGGAGAGGGGAGTCAAACCCAGTTCTCCACATTAGAATCCTCCGCTGTTAACCACACCACGCTGGGTCCCACAATTCAGTTTCTCGCAGAAACATGAACAAATGCAGCATCCCTGCTACCAGACTGCCCTTATACCCCCTTCTCCGGTCTCCTTCTCTTCCCCCTTTCCTGGACTCCCCCCCCCCATAACAGCACCCTTTTTCACCCCCCTCCCTCCAAAAACAGACCTCCCCCTCCATGGCTGTGGTCCCTCCCCGAGCCCAATTTGAAACCGCTTGTGTTTTATCCAAACTCTGAATTCACGATTTATGCATGGGAGGTTTTGGCTTGGATTTGCCGCTCTCTAGACGCACATTTCATCCATCCCAATTCTGAAAACTCAACAGTAAGCCCCCCTGCAGAGTTCTGAGATCTTGGATGGGGAAACTGTGCACCTAGAAAGCGGCAAATCCAAAGCAAAACTTCCCATGCATACCAGACTCGACTTAGTAGAAAAGGGCAAGAGTCCAGTAGCACCTTAAAGACTAACAAGAATATTTTCTGGTAGGGTGTGAGCTTTCGTGAGCCACAGCTCCCTTCTTCAGATACTCACTTCTTGGTATCTGAAGAAGCGAACTGTGGCTCACGAAGGCTCATACCCTACCAGAAAATATTCTTGTTAGTCTTGAAGGTGCCACTGGACTCTTGCCCTTTTCTCTTTCAGATCTGAAGAAGCGAGCGGTGGCTCACGAAAGCTCACACCCTACCAGAAAATATTCTTGTTAGTCTTTAAGGTGCTACTGGTCTCTTGCCCTTTTCTCTTTCAGATCTGAAGAAGCGAACTGTGGCTCACGAAGGCTCATACCCTACCAGAAAATATTCTTGTTAGTCTTGAAGGTGCCACTGGACTCTTGCCCTTTTCTCTTTCAGATCTGAAGAAGCGAGCGGTGGCTCACGAAAGCTCACACCCTACCAGAAAATATTCTTGTTAGTCTTTAAGGTGCTACTGGTCTCTTGCCCTTTTCTCTTTCAGATCTGAAGAAGCGAGCTGTGGCTCACGAAAGCTCACACCCTACCAGAAAATATTCTTGTTAGTCTTGAAGGTGCTACTGGTCTCTTGCCCTTTTCTCTTTCAGATCTGAAGAAGTGAGCTGTGGCTCACGAAAGCTCACACCCTACCAGAAAATATTCTTGTTAGTCTTGAAGGTGCTACTGGACTCTTGCCCTTTTCTCTTTCAGATCTGAAGAAGCGAGCGGTGGCTCACGAAGGCTCATACCCTACCAGAAAATATTCTTGTTAGTCTTGAAGGTGCTACTGGTCTCTTGCCCTTTTCTCTTTCAGATCTGAAGAAGCGAACTGTGGCTCACGAAGGCTCACACCCTACCAGAAAATATTCTTGTTAGTCTTTAAGGTGCTACTGGTCTCTTGCCCTTTTCTCTTTCAGATCTGAAGAAGCGAGCTGTGGCTCACGAAAGCTCACACCCTACCAGAAAATATTCTTGTTAGTCTTTAAGGTGCTACTGGACTCTTGCCCTTTTCTCTTTCAGATCTGAAGAAGCGAGCTGTGGCTCACGAAAGCTCACACCCTACCAGAAAATATTCTTGTTAGTCTTTAAGGGGCTACTGGACTCTTGCCCTTTTCTCTTTCAGATCTGAAGAAGCGAGCGGTGGCTCACGAAAGCTCACACCCTACCAGAAAATATTCTTGTTAGTCTTTAAGGTGCTACTGGTCTCTTGCCCTTTTCTCTTTCAGATCTGAAGAAGTGAGCGGTGGCTCACGAAAGCTCACACCCTACCAGAAAATATTCTTGTTAGTCTTTAAGGTGCTACTGGTCTCTTGCCCTTTTCTCTTTCAGATCTGAAGAAGCGAGCGGTGGCTCACGAAAGCTCACACCCTACCAGAAAATATTCTTGTTAGTCTTTAAGGGGCTACTGGACTCTTGCCCTTTTCTCTTTCAGATCTGAAGAAGCGAGCTGTGGCTCACGAAGGCTCACACCCTACCAGAAAATATTCTTGTTAGTCTTTAAGGGGCTACTGGACTCTTGCCCTTTTCTCTTTCAGATCTGAAGAAGCGAGCGGTGGCTCACGAAAGCTCACACCCTACCAGAAAATATTCTTGTTAGTCTTTAAGGGGCTACTGGACTCTTGCCCTTTTCTCTTTCAGATCTGAAGAAGCGAGCTGTGGCTCACGAAGGCTCACACCCTACCAGAAAATATTCTTGTTAGTCTTTAAGGGGCTACTGGACTCTTGCCCTTTTCTCTTTCAGATCTGAAGAAGCGAGCGGTGGCTCACGAAAGCTCACACCCTACCAGAAAATATTCTTGTTAGTCTTTAAGGGGCTACTGGACTCTTGCCCTTTTCGACTACTGCAGACAAACACGGCTACCCACTGTGAAGCAGACTCTACTTAATTCGCATTAAACATGCGGTAGGCAGGCCAGCCCTGGCTTTGCAGGGAGGGAAGGAAAGCACCCCCACACACACACACACAAACACCATGATGGAGGTACTGGGGTGGGGGGGAAGGGACCCCAAGTGGGTCAGCCTCCTCTCTAATAAGTGAAGCAGAAGGAAGCACACTTCTCCCCCCCACCCCATCTTTAATGTCCTTTGTATGCATCTCCCCCCTTGGGGGTCCTGCCACCCACTCCCCACTTCCCCACCTTGCATTTACCACCATGCACAGCCCTGGGGGAGGGGTGGCTCACCAGCACTTAGGACTCACCCAGATCCTGGCTAGGAAACCCCTTTGGAGGTATTCCCTCCCCCTGCAAGGAGGAGCAGGAAGAAGCCCCTCTAGGAGACCCGACTTGCTCATTTTAACCCTTGGGTTGGCGGTGGGATGTGCGGTCAAAGCCACGCCAATTGGCAAGGCAAGAGGCCAGCAGAGGTTTTATGGCCATTGCCTACCTCTGCGTGGCAACCCTGGGCTTCCTTAGAGGTCTCCCTATGAAGTGCCCTGGGCTGTGTTATAGAGTCCAATGAAGACAACTAGGAGGAGGTTAAAAAGAGCAACAGTTCTTTATTGAGCTAAGCACAGACCTGGGGGGTGAAATAACCCACAAATAAGATGTGCAGAGTTACTCACCCCAGAAACAAAGGAAAGTCAGTATCATTTATGCCACTGGTCCCCAACCAGGGGTCCATGGACCCCCAGGGGTCCGCGAGAACTAAATTAAGGTCCGCGAAACAAAGTTATAAACCCATAATAAATTAATATTTTCAATTAAAAGTTCTCTATTATAAAAATAAACTTAGAATAATATTTGAATGTATAATGTTTAACTAACAGCTATGATTAAAGTTTATTTTCAAATTCTCTGAATTTTTATTTTGAAGCTTGGGGTCCCTGCACCGAACAAAAAAGTCCAAGTGGTCCCTGGTCAAAAAAAGGTTGGGAACCATTGATTTATGCATTCGCATGGGGCAGGCCCATGGCTGCTGACAAGCAGGTTGAGACACAAAAGCACCAATGCAAATTAAGAGTCTACTTCACTCTAACTAGCATAACCTAACTAGCATAAACATTGCCCGAAGGCGTCACTTAGTGAGTGCCTGATCGTGTGAGCTCGGCAACCAGAAACCACATTCCTGAAGATGAACGTAAATCAGAGCTCTCTACTGGTGAGAGGCCGTACCAGGCACAGAGAGCATGATTTGTTGGTTCATGGCTCCCGGATGCCAACTTCCCAAAGCTTCCATGTGTGTGTGTATGAGTACATAGTGTTCTAAACCAGCCCTTCTATCTGGGCATTACACCATACAAGTACTAACCCGGGCTGACCCTGCTTAGTTTCTGAGATCGCGCTAGCCTGGGCCATCCAGGTCAGGGGAGACTTTGATACACACAAAGCCCGAAAAGGAGCATCTTTCAAAAAGTTGCATCTACACCGATACTGAGATATATGAATGGGAAGGGGCCACCTTAAAAGGATTGGCAGAGAATAATTTCTGGAATCTACGGAAGAAAGGCTATGGGAAGTCATTGGTTTTTCTGAATGACCATTAAAATCAGTTGCTCACAAAGGGATCTTTGTCTCCAAGCAGTGGAGAAATATCTGTATTGACCACACAAAAATCCAGAACAAAAAAGCCCCCCCCCCAATCCATCACATACTTTTTATTGGGGCCAGACAAAATGGTGTAAAAGGGTGTGCAAGCTTTTTGAGCTCAACAGGGCTCTTGATCACACCAGGTGTTATAAAATAAAAAGGTTTTTTTTAAAAAAAAATAAAGAAGAAAAAAGCAGATTTTTTTTTAGGTCAAGATCTAAGACCCACTCTTGTGAACCTTTGCCAACAGGCTTAGTACTGGTGTTCCATTTAGGGTTGTCAACCCCAGCCTGGGAAATTCCTGGAGACTTTGGGGTGGAGCCTGGGATGGGTGGGCTTTGGGGTGGGGAGGGACCTCAGTGTGGCAGAATGCCAGAGTCCACCCGCCAAAGCAGCAATTTTCTCTCTGTAGTCAGGTGCTCAATTTTATTTCTGGGAAGTTTTGTGCTCATCCAATGCAGGTAGTTGAGAAGCACCTTGCTGCATTGGATAAGTACAAATCCCCCAGGGTCAGATAGTACTCACCCAAGAGTGCTCAAAGAACTTTCTAAAGAGCTTGCAGAGCCTTTGTCCATCATCTTCCAGACCTCTTGGAGGATGGGAGACATGCCACAAGATTGGAGGAGGGCAAATGTTATCCCATTTTCCAAAAAAGGGAGGAGGGATGACCCAGGAAACTACAGGGCAAGCAGTATGACATCTGTCCCAGGGAAGATACTGGAGCAGATTTTAAAGAGATCAGTCTGTGAGCATCTGAAGGACAACTTGTTGATCTGGGGAAGTCAGCAGGGATTTGTCCCCAGAAGGTCCTGCCAGACCAAACTCATTACCTTCTTTGATCAAGTGACAAGCTCACTGGATCGGAGGAATGCTGTCTATGTTGCTTACCTGGATTTCAGTAAAGCTTTTGACAGCGATCAGCCTAAGCATCCCTGGCAAGTGTTTGTCCAACTGGGAGCTCGCCACCTCCCTAGGCAGCCAATGCCACTGCTAAACTACTCTTACAGGTTGTTGTTTTTAAATCTTCTGCAATTTACACCCATTATTGCGAGTCCTATCCTCTGCTGCCAACAGGAAGAGCTCTCTAAGTGACAGCCCTTCAAATACTTAGAGAGCAATCATGCCCCTCTCAACCTCCTCTTCTCCAGACTGAACATTTCTAAGTCCCTCAGCCTTTCCTCGTAGGGCTTGATCTCCAGGCTCCCGATCATCCTCATCGTTCTTCTCTGCACCAAGGAGCCTTTATAAGAACATAAGAAAAGCAGTACTGATCAGACCAAGGCCCATCAAGTCTAGCAGTCTGTTGTCTGCAAGTCCACAGTGGCCAACCAGGTGCATCTAGGAAGCCCACAAACAAGACAACTGCAGCCTTTGTTGTCCCAGGAACAGAAATATAGCTGTGATACTTTCACAAAGTTTTTGCTGATAAAATAGAGAATACACCCTGATCTGGATGTCGGTTGTAACATACATTCATGAGAAGAAATGCTTAACACATCATCGGATCTCTTTTTGGATCATTTTGACCCAGCTTCCAGGATGGATGTTGACAGGTTCCTGTAAAAGCCACTTGCCCTTCAAAACTGCTCAGATCAAAGAAGAAACTGTAGTGTAGTACAAAGGAAGTGTGGTGTGGTGGTTAGAGTGCTGAACTAGCATCTGAGAGACCAGGGTTCGAATATCCACTCTGCCTTGGAAGCTTGCTGGGTGACCTTGGGCCAGACACATCCTCTCACCCTTGTTGAGAAGATAAAATGGAGGAGAGGAGGAGGATGTAAACCACTTTGGGTCCCCACCAGGGAGAAAGTTGGGGGTAGAAATGAAGTAAATAAATAAATAACTTTAGGGAAAAGGTGAAAAGACAGATATACAAAAATACAAGTAGGGGAACACATGAAGAACTCGGTCAGGAGAGTATTCCTTGGAGGTCTCCCATCCAAATACCTGCCAGGGACAAGGCTGAGAGTATGTGACCGGCCCAAGGTCACCCAAAAGTTTCCACAACAGAGGGGTGATTTGAACCTGGGTTTCCCAGATCCCATTACAACACTTTAACCACTACACCACACTAGCTCTCTACTTTTCTATATAGTGATATAAAAATAATCAGTGAAAGTAGCTGGCCTCCAGACCAACTGTGAAAGCAGCAACTCACCTGTAACGTCTATATTCTGGGGACTCCTCAGCTATGCAGAAAAATACAGCTCTACAAATAAATTAAGACACCAAGCATGCTCTGGGAGGCAGGGAATGTTGATAGCAGTCAAAGGGGGGGGGGAGAAGAGGGAAGGGGAAATTAGCCCTCTCAGGATTTAAGACACTTAGAGGGGGAGATGGTGGTATTTTGTTCTCCCTCGCCCAAAATATAAGAACATAAGGCCATGCTGGATCAGACCAAGGCCCATCAATTCCAGCAGTCGGTTCACACAGTGGCCAACCAGGTGCCTCTAGGAAGCCACAAACAAGACGACTGCAGCAGCACCATCCTGCCTGTGTTCCTCCGCACCCAAAATAATAGGCATGCTCCTCTAATACTAGAGAGCATAGGTATGCAGCATGACTAGCATCCATTCTAACTAACAGCCATGAATACCCCTCTCCTCCATGAACATGTCCACTCCCCTCTTAAAGCCCTCCAAGCTGGCAGCCATCACCACATCCTGGGGCAGGGAGTTCCACAATTTAACGATGCGTTGTGTAAAAAAATACTTCCTTTTATCTGTTTTGAATCTCTCACCCTCCAGCTTTAGCAGATGACCCCGTGTTCTAGTATTATGGGAGAGGGAGAAAAGCTTCTCCCTGTCCACTCTCCCCAAACCATGCATAATTTTATAGACCTCTATCATGTCTCCCCTCAGCCGCCTTCTTTCCAAGCTAAACAGCCCTAAGCGTCTTAACCGCTCCCCATAGGACAGTTGCTCTAGTCCCCTAATCCTTTTGGTTGCTCTTTTCTGCACCTTCTCAAGCTCTGAAGGCAACCAATGAAGCTGACAGGCAGCAGGTTCAGGACAAACAAAAGGAAATGTTTCTTTAAACAGTAAGTGGAATTCACTGCCAGAGGATGTAGTGAGGGTCACAGGCATAGACAGCTTCAAAAGAGGAATTAGATAGATTCATGGAGTTCTTTCAGTGGCTACTAGCCATGGTGACTAAAAGAAACCTCCACATTCAGAGGCAGTCAAACTCTGAATCCCAGTGCCGGGTTCCAGCATCAGGGGAGGGCCTCCCATCTTTTTTTACCTTGTTGTTGGCCCTCCAGAGGAACTCGCTTAATTCTTGGCAGAAGGAAACTCAAAAAGGAAAATGTAATAAAATACAAATGGTTCAAACTGGACCATTAGAAAGAGCCTCTCAAAATCCCACCAGAGTGGGTGGATATTTGGAGCGAGCAGGCCAACAGGAAGCTCCACCAATTCCTTCTTCTGATTTTTCAAAGAGGGGGCCTATCCACTCCATTCCTGCACATTTTCTTTTCTGCCCAGCTGCCACAATGAAGGGAAGAAAAGGACAAACTTAGATTGCTATAGGAGGATGCAATCTTTCAGGTTGCACAGAGGTCTTCATCATACAACCAAGGCCAGCACTACTCGGCACCTTTCTATTAATTATATTTCCTGATGAGCAATGCTGGTGATCATGTCAAGAATATGTTTTGTATGCTGATAAGAACAGCCACATGCACTGTTGCCACGCGAACTGATAAATCCTGGTACAAAATGCATTCCTCTGCATGAAATTTTTTTTGGTGTGACTGAAAAGGGCGACTTTGCTCTAGCATGGCAGCAAATAAGTGAACCAAAGGACACACCTCCCCAAAAAGGCCACAATGTGTGGAAAGCACAGAGTAGTGATTTTGTTGTAATGATGTGAAAGCTGCCTTCTGAACAAGGTACATTCCCCACCCCCCAAAGATTTTAAATGGTTCAAAGCTCAACTTTGATGGAGCTCTTCATTGAAAAAGGCCATGGCTCAGTGGCAGAGCATCTGCTTGGCATGCAGAAGGCCTCAGGTTCAATCCCCAGCATCTCCAGTTAAAGGATCTGGCAACAGGTGATGGGAAAGACCTCCATCTGAGACCCCGGAGAGCCGCTGCCGCAGTCTGAGTAGAAAAGACTGACCTTGATGGACCATGGGTCTCGTTCAGTATAAGGCAGCCTCATGTATGTTCACGTTCCTTAAAAATAAAGCAGCCTTGAACATTTATAGAAATGGTTAAAATATATATTTAGCAAGAAATAACATATACAAAAAGATGGAAACATGAACTATCAGCGATAACATGGTATCCTTTTCTTGCTTCGTTTACAGCGCCATGCTTGGGGAAAGCGCTCATTGTTAAATTGTTAAGAGCCTGGAAATGCAATCCTACACAAACTCCAATCCCCATCACAAATATTAAAAACATTTTTAAAAGCCTTTCTCCCTTGCAGAACTCAAGGCAGCTTACAATATAAATTAAAAACGATTATTTAAAAAATGCAATAAAAACAATATGAATTAAAAAAACATTTGTTTTAATGGACTTTAAACTGAAGTAACCCTGCACTTGTTTGCAGGTTAAGAGTGTTACAACATTGCTGAACTGGTGAGCATTCTCCTTAACAGCATTTCCTACAGAATATTAAATGTGTGTGTCAATTTAAAAAAAATGGAACCATATGTGCCAGACTGGTTAATATTTAAAATAATTTTTAAATGGAACCATATGTGCCAGGCTGGCTAATGTTTAAAATCATTTTTAAATGTTTTAGTTAACTTACAGCAAAAGTAAGTTTACAGCAAAAGTAAGTTGGGTCTGGTCCGACCCAAGAAGGTCGGACCAGAACCAATGGATTGAAATTAAATCAAAAGAGTTTCCATCTAGACATTAGAATTTTCTAACAGTAAGAGCGGTTCCTCAGTGGAACAGGCTTCCTCAGGAGGTGGTAAGCTCTCCTTCCCTGGAGGTTTTTAAGAAGAGGTTTGATGGCCATCTGTCAGCAATGCTGATTCTATGACCTTAGGCAGATGATGAGAGGGAGGGCATCTTGGCCATCTTCTGGTCACTAGGTGTGGGGGGGAGGTAGTTGTGAATTTCCTGCATTGTGCAGGGGGTTAGACTTGATGACGCTGGTGGTCCCTTCCAACTCTATGATTAGGTAAAATGTAACCCCAAAAAATGAAAACAGCAAAATAAACAATTGGTTCTTGTAGGTTATCCGGGCTGTGTAACCGTGGTCTTGGAATTTTCTTTCCTGACGTTTCGCCAGCAACTGTGGCAGGCATCTTCAGAGTAGTAACACTGAAGGACAGTGTCTCTCAGTGTCAAGGGTGTAGGAAGAGTAATATATAGTCAGAAAGGGGTTGGGTTTGAGCTGAGTATTGTCCTGCAAAAGTATTGTCCTGTAAGTATCAAGATAATGTGCTAATGAGGGTATGGTATGTTAATATGGAACCATTGTATCCTGAAGTGATCTGTTAATGTGTGTAATCCAAAGCTAATCTGTATGGCTATTGTTGAATGTTGTCTTTGTCTGGAGGTTTTTCAGGGCAGGAAGCCAAGCCTTATTCATTCTTAAACTCTCCTCTTTTCTGTTAAAGTTGTGCTGATGTTTATGAATTTCAATGGCTTCTCTGTGCAATCTGACAAAATAGTTGGTAGAATTGTCCAGTCTTTCAGTGTCTTGGAATAAGAACCTGTGTCCTGTTTGTGTCAGTCCATGTTCAGCCACTGCTGATTTCTCAGGTTGGCCAAGTCTGCAGTATCTTTCATGTTCTTTTATCCTTGTTTGTATGCTGCGTTTTGTGGTCCCGATGTAAACTTCTCCACAGCTGCAAGTTTACATCGGGACCACAAAACGCAGCATACAAACAAGGATAAAAGAACATGAAAGATACTGCAGACTTGGCCAACCTGAGAAATCAGCAGTGGCTGAACATGGACTGACACAAACAGGACACAGGTTCTTATTCCAAGACACTGAAAGACTGGACAATTCTACCAACTATTTTGTCAGATTGCACAGAGAAGCCATTGAAATTCATAAACATCAGCACAACTTTAACAGAAAAGAGGAGAGTTTAAGAATGAATAAGGCTTGGCTTCCTGCCCTGAAAAACCTCCAGACAAAGACAACATTCAACAATAGCCATACAGATTAGCTTTGGATTACACACATTAACAGATCACTTCAGGATACAATGGTTCCATATTAACATACCATACCCTCATTAGCACATTATCTTGATACTTACAGGACAATACTTTTGCAGGACAATACTCAGCTCAAACCCAACCCCTTTCTGACTATATATTACTCTTCCTACACCCTTGACACTGAGAGACACTGTCCTTCAGTGTTACTACTCTGAAGATGCCTGCCACAGTTGCTGGCGAAACGTCAGGAAAGAAAATTCCAAGACCACGGTTACACAGCCCGGATAACCTACAAGAACCAATGAACTCTGACCGTGAAAGCCTTCGACAATAAAATAAACAATGCACAACTATTTCTGTAGGCTTCCATATACATATATGTTTGAGGAAAAGAACACAATGGAATATAGGCCATTTATACCCCATCTTTCTCCCTAATGGGGGCCCAAAGTGGCTAATAGCCTTCTCTTTTCCTTTGTTTTATCCTCACAACAACCTTGTGAGGTAGCTAGCACAGGCTGAGAATGTGACTGGCCCAGAGTCACTCAGCAAGCTTTCTTGGTGGGGTGTGGATTCAGACCTGGGTCTCCCAGATCCTAATCCAACACTCTTAGCACTACACCATACTGGCTCTGTTTCTTTTGAGAATAGTCCTTTTGTTGTATTAATAGATTTGCCTGTCTCAAGACAAGAGCAGGCCTTGATTCAAGGCAGAGCTCTGGCCAGTGTGAAATATTTCTACTGGCTGCCCTCTAGTCAAGGTTCAGACTTTTTTCCAGGTTCTGACGACTGGCAGGCACACACCATTTAGATAGCTCCCTCATCTGTAGCAGGGCCATGTAATGCTCTGACCCTGAATAATGGCACAAGAGAGTTGCTGGACCTTGTTCTAACAGCCTGGAAGGCATTTAGTCAGAGCCTCTGGGGGTTTCAAAGAAAGACGGCCCCTTTCACCAATCCCAATGCCATTTCTCAAACCAATGATATGGGAAGAATGTTAGTAAAGGCACCAAAAACTTGTCACCTTCTGGAACTGGAAGAAACAAGGAACTCTGACACCCATGGATTCAGGTCACTTACAGACTTCTGCAAATTGCCTCGAAATGACTACCAAAGAGAAGACAGGAACTGATCGGTTGCAGCAGGTTTAATAAGATCACCAAGGAAGATCATTCAAAACCATTTCTGAAACCCCTAATGCCAAATCCCCTTGCCCCAACCACCTCCAAAAATAAGTCATGTGAAGATAATAATATTAGTCCTTGATGTTCAATGTTAACAAGTTTTCAAGAACATTTGTATTAAACATAAATGAACAGGTAAAAAAATGTGACGACATTATTTAATAAAAAAGCGGACACCAAGGGAAGAGCTAAAGACACCTTAAAATACAGGATTGGAAAGAGCTTCTCAAATCTAACGGCAGAGTCCACGATAAAGCCTTGTTGGCTTACCAGAAATGCCCCGGAAGGAAAGCGGGATTTATAGAAGCAAAGCATAACTCTTTAGGTATCCGCTCATTTGAGAGTCCTTTTAATAACGTCGTAACTTAAAATCTCCATGTTATAGAGATGGTGAAGAACTGTACGGCTTCTGTGATGCCTAAAGAACTTTTTAGTCTCTCTTAAACCAGCAATTAGATTTTAAAGTGGAGAATACAGGACACTATTAAATTCAGAGGAAAGAAACCCTCACATGGATACTTAATGGCATTTAGAATCTATCTTACTAATCGAAAATATAAGCGCTAAGACCGCCCACTTTATATAAGAAGAGCCCTGCCAGATCAGGCCAGCGGGCCATCTAGAGCATATGTCCTACAATGACCTTGGAGCAGACTCCAGGAAGCTTACTTGCAGAGCAGGAGAACAACAGCTTGCTCATGCTAGTTGTGCCTAATATCAGAAGGTATATTGTTCCTGAACATGGAGGTTCATTTAGCTTAACTAATGGAATGCGTTGCAAGATCTGGCCACGGATGCTGTTTCAGGAGAACAGGTGAAGGCATCTACTGCTTCAGAGAGTAGCTGTGCTGGACTGCAGTAGAACAGCTAGATTCAAGTCCAGTCTACTGGTAGAGTCTTGGCAGTTAAGTAGAATCACCATGTTTGGAAGGACTGAAATTCTCAATACCAGTCCTGGCAGGTGACTGCACTCCATGAATGAATTTTATGTTCATTATAAAGGTCTGATGAATCCAAAACCATCTGATGTTATTTGTTGTGCACCTTTAGGTGAAAAATTGGTGCTCCACTGAAGTTCTTCCCATGCCCAGAGCATTTTTTAGGATTTACAGGATTGTCTGTGTATTATTATTTTTTTACCCTGCCCTTCCGCAGTCCATGATGGAAAATGCCGTCCTCCTCAATTCGACCTAGATGAAAAATGATTGATCGGAGGTCACCAGTAAGCGTTCACGGCTGAGTGATTGGAACGCAGATCTCTCCCACCCTAATCCAACACTGCAACCGGTATTCCGCATTGGTTCTGATTGTGCCTAGCGTGCATTCTTTGGTGTGAATTAAGGTTTATTCTCTGAGTGAAACTCTTTTCACACACCAAGCATTTATATGGCTTCTCCCCTGTATGGATTCTCTGATGACTTCTAAGGCTTCCCCCTTGAGAAAAACTCATGCTACAGTCTGAGCACTGATAGAGTTTTTCTCCCATGTGGATTCCTGTGTATCTAGTAAGTTCTGAGTTCTTACTGAAGTTCTTTCCACATTCCGAGCATTTATATGGCTCCTCTCCTGCATCCAGTCTCTCGTGATGTTTAAGGCTTGATTTAAAACAAAAATCCGTGCTGCAGTCTGAGCACTGATAGGGTTTCTCTTCCATGTGGATTCTTTTGTGTCTTGTAAGGTCTGAGTTCTTGCAGAAGCTCTTCCCACACTCTAAGCATTTATATGGGTTCTCCCCTGTGTGGACTCTCTGATGGGAAGTAAAATCCGTTTTGTCTCTGAAATGCCTTCCACACTGCAAGCACGAATACGGTTTCTTCCCTGTGTGGATACCTTGATGCCTAAGCAATTTATCCCTCTGACCAAACCTCTTGCTACATTCTGAGCATTGGAATGGTTTCTCCCCAGTATGTACTCCTAGATGTCGAATAAGGTTCGCCTTCTGGCAAAAGCTCTTTCCACATTCTGAGCACTGAAACGGTTTTTCCTCCTTATGGATTCTCCAGTGCGCATAAAGGCTTGATTTCCAACGGAAGATTTTCTGGCACACGGGGCACTGACTAGTTTCCTTTCCCGTGCCTGTTTTTTCTGGGGTTGGGATTACAGAGGCCTCACCATCCTGAGAAATGGAACATTCATCCCCCCTTTCCTGCTTTATTTCCGTTTTGATTCTGTGCTGTTCCACCTCTTCAGACCTGCCTCTTCCCAATATCTCCCTGAGTGGTTCTCCCTCATTCCATCCATCTGAGGGAAACCAGTAAGATGCAGAGGGATTAACAGAGCCTGAAGAAGAAGAAAAGTTGGTTTTTATACCCCGCTTATCTCTACCATAAAAATAATAATTGATTCAATGTTTAGGCTGCTTTATCCCGACAACCCAGGCCCAGAGCAGCTTACGTTACCTATTTAAAACCCAATACAATATGTAATTAAAACTAAAACATGTTAAAAACAACAATGCCCTTCACTCATGGCGATAATATTAGTCTGCACACACAAGAGTAACCATTTATACAATTCTGGTAATAAAAGAGAAGGGGAAGAGAAGAAAGGCGTCTTAAAGCAGCTTACAATCGCCTTCCCTTCCTCTCCCCACAACAGACACCTTGTGAAGTAGGTAGGGCTGAGAGAGTTTTGAGAGAACTGTGCCTAGCCCAAGGTCACCCAGCAGGCTTCACATGGAGAAGTGGGGGAACCAAACCAAATTTTCCAGATTAGGGTCTGCCACTCATGTGAAATCAAGGAACAAACCTAATTAGCTGTTATTCTGATGCAGCATGCTTTTTAAAAATACCTTCAACTGACATCCCACCGAAGAGGCTTAAAAATGTTACAATTTAAGTGGAAAAGTGGATCCTTCCCAATATTAAATAGCCTGTACCCATGGAGCAACACCCAGCATGGTGCACTTAGACCAAGGAAACCCAGATTCAGCTCAATGACAAGAGCATCTGCTTTGCATGTGGAAGGGTCCCAGGGTCACTCCCTACCAATACAAACTGAAGGCCCACATGAAGTCGGGCTTGAGAATTGCAGAGAGACACTCCCAGCCAGTGGACTATTCCTGGTTGTGTAAACCAACCATAAATCTGCCTTTTCACTGAATCCTATCCCCCTTCCTCAGCTCCATTTGCACATAAATAATTTGCTGGATTTTTCCCCCCTTGATTATAATGTAAAGACTGCCTTGCCTACTCCCATATAAACATACCCAACCACTACGGCAATATGTGAAGGACTTGCTTTGGGTGCCCCCACCATCTCATCTGAGCCTAGAAAGCAGCAAACTGAAAAAGGGCCTTCTTGGCCATGACACCAAAGTTATGGAATTCCCTCCCCAGGGAAATTTGGCTAGCCCCTTCTATCACTGTCTTTCACCAGCAGGTAGACTTTTTTTGTTTCATTTGGCATTCCCTCACTGATTCCACATTCCCTGGTGGGTCATCCCTACTATACCTACGGCACCTGGTATCAGTGAAAAACAGACATGGGTGGAAACAGCTTCACCATCTTCTGGAGTTCCAGGACAGTAATTCCCACCAGCCACTGCAATGAACTGGGAGAAGTAGGAATGTCCACAAAATTGGGGGAGGGGGGAGGAAGGGCAATGTGTATTAGGTCTTTGATTGTGGGATCCTGCATGGTGGGGGGAGGGTTGGGGTCACTGGGGATGTGGGGGGAGGTAGTTGTTGATTTCCTGAATTGGGCAGGGGGGTGGACTAGATGACCCTGGTGGTCTCTTCCAACTCTATGATTCTATGATTCTCTTAACCCCTTCTTCCCACTACAACAGAATTTCCTTGGCTATAAAAGGCTGCCAAAGATGCCTGTTCAAAACTTTTACATAAACAGGCAAACAATGGCAACGTGTATTTGCCTCTTTCCATTTATGGATGGGGGCTGCAGTGTGTCCCTCCCACCGAGAGAATGACACCTCTGTTCTTAGATCATAGCCTAAAGCCTGTTTTCTCAATCCTGAAGTAGGAGTTCAGGTGTATTGGCTGTCACCTGAGAGACCTAGTATCTCTAATGTCATTCCTAAAGGTAAAAGTAGTCCCTTGTACAAGCACTGGGTCATTACTGACCCATGGAGTAATGTCACATCCTGATGTTTACTAGGCAGACTATGCTCACGGGGTGGTTTGCCACTGCTTTCCCCTGCCATGTAAACTGTACCCCCAGCAAAAGCCAAAAGAAATTAAGTCAGAAGAATGCAGAGCCATATTTTCATATGACTGACAAAAAGCCTCACCCATGCAACTCCTTAACGATTCTTCCTTGGGAACCTGGACAAATCGAGCATCTCCTTCTTCCTGCCAGGAATGGAGATCCAGATTGCGAATCAGAGGTCCTTCTTAAGAGGAAGGGGGAAAAACACAAACACACATTCAAGTCAGCCAATTCTGATTCTGCATGGAGCAGAAGATTCAGAGATATTCTAAAGACCGCTTGTCTTCATGACCCCCACCACCACCAAAGGGAAGAACTGCAAGATCGTAAGGATGCAACAGATACAAATATGGGAAAGGGAAGAGTCATGCTGGCAGAAGATGGTGTGATGCCCAGCATGCGGTGAGGAAGCACCCCAAATGCAGCCACAGCGAGCAACACATTTTGAGGCTACGAATGGGCACAGGGAAGGGAATGGGCACAACCCCACTGGGAAGGTGGCCTTTTGGTGGTAGAAACTGCTTTCAAGTTGCAGCTGTCTTTATGGTGACCCTGTACGGGGTTTCAAGGCAAGAGAGGAACAGAAGTGGTTTGCCATTGCCTGCTTCTGTGTAAGCAACCCTGGACTTCCTTGGTAGTCTCCCGTCGCAACAACTAACCAGGGATGACCCTGCTTAGCTTCCAAGAGCTGATGAGACAGGGCCAGCCTGAGCCATTCAGCTCAGGGCAGTGGCCTCTTGGACTATTCCAGCTCCTTCAAATGCAAGATGGCAGGAAGGCAACGACATCCAAGTTTCGATATTTATTTTCCTCCCATTGGGGAAACAAGTATGATATAAATAATTTAAAATAACAAACAAACAAATGCCTGTCTCACTGGTATTTAATGAAAACTTTATACCCCACCTTTCCCTTTGACTCAAGGAGGGCTTGCAAACAGTAATAAGATCATTACAAGTGAAAAAACGAACAAAAAATTAAGTACTCCAGGTACCTCCCTCCCTCCTTCAAAGGTGCGTGCTGCTCATATCCCATCAGAAGCCCTGGCAAACAGACAAGCCTTGCAGTTCTCATAAAGGGCCACCAAGTTAGGGCTGCAGCTGCCTTGAAAGATATCTCCTAGTCCTACCAGGCCAAAAAGAGGAGCAGATGACTTGTACAGTTAGGACTGCCAGCCTCCAGGTGGGCCTGGAGATCTCCCGACTGGAGGTCAGAGAAAATAGCTGCTTTGGAGGGTGGACTCTATGGAATTATATCCTGTTGAAGTCCTTCCCCCCCCCAACCCAGTTATCTCCAAACTCCACCTCCAAATCTTCAGAAATTACCCATCTTGGAGTTGGCAAGCCTATGGGGTTGCCAGCTCCAGGTTGGGAAATACCTGGAGATTTGGGGGTGAAGCCTGAGGACGGCGAGGTTTGGAGAAGGTAGGGACTTCAATGGGGTATAATGCTGTAGAATCCAATGACCTTCCAATGCGGTCATTTCCCCTGGGTTGAACTAATCTCTGCCTCCTGGAGATCACTTGTAATAGTGGGAGATCTCCAGCCACCAAAAGAACTGAAGCAACAGACCCAAGGGGACCCTTACCCAGAGAGGCCACATTCTGGCGGTTCTCCTCCATGATCTTCCTGTGCAGGGCTCTTTGGTCGGCGTCCAGGAGGGCCCACTCTCCATCAGTGAAATGCATGGCTACCTGATCAAACGTCAGCAGGCCCTGAAAAGAGGAAAACATTCATCAATAAGACAACCACTCTAGGAGAAGGTGTGGAACCTTTTAATTTTAGATATCTTCACAACTCAAAAGTAGCAAATAACTTATCTTACTCTACAAACTTTTTAAATAAATGGCTGCCTTTTCTAGAATATGTGGAAAAGGGGGCATCACGAAGTAAACGATGCCCACGAAACTATCGTATGATTTGCATTTATTAAGTTCTGCTGATTTCTGTTAAAAGTACTGATGTATAATATTGTAACAATATATTGGAACCAAGTATTGAAACATATCTCGACTGTGCAAGGATGTTTAACCTACTGCTGCTCTATTTTTATTTTGTTTTTGTTGTTATTATAAAATAAACTTAAAATCAAGAGTTATAAAAAAATAAGACAACCACTCTTCCCCTTCTAGCACAGTGATGAAGTCTTCAACCTTTTCCCATGAGCAGGCCTGTACGGTCCCTGCCACACAATTCAGCACGGCTAAGACCACTGACTCCATTGGGCTTAGCCTGGAGTGACTCCTCAGGGGACTGCACAGTCAGCCTTCCCAACGGGCACCCCTAACAGATGCAAAGTGGAAACTGATTCTTCCAGGCCCTGAAGAGTCACACAGGCTGTCCCCCTGCTCATCTCTTCCCAGTGATCCTTCCCCTACCTGATCCGGTTGCACAGCAGACGGCTCCTCCCCGTCACAAAGAAGCGACAACCTGATATGCATCGCTAATGCCATTCCGTCACCTGTTCAGGGACACAAAAGAAAGGAGGAACAGCCTTCATCTCACACACACATTTTGTATTTTTATATTCATTTTTTCAGTTCCTTGCGTTAAAAGTTTCAGAGGGTAGCCAAGTTGGTCTGCAGTAGAACAACTAGATTCAAGCCCAGTAGCACCTTAGAAATGAACAAGATTTTTGGGGTGTAAGCTTTTGAGAGTCAAAGCTCCCTTCATTAGCAATGAAGGGAGCTTTGACTCTCAAAATCTAATACCCCGAAAATCTTGTTGGTCTCTGAGGTGCTACTTGTCTCAAACCTAGCAGTTCTTGTTTGAAAAGTCTCTCTAATATTGATCAGTTATGAACATCAGAAGACCCCTGCTGCACGACACCAAATAACCACCTAGTACTGCACTCCTGGAAAGCCAGCGTGGTGTAGTGGTTAAGAGCAGTGGACTCTAATTTGGAGAACAGGGTTTGATTCGCCACTCCTCCACATGAAGCCTGCTGGGTGACCTTGGGACAATCACAGTTCTTTTAGAACTCCATCCCACACAGAGGCAGGCAATGGCAAACCACCTCTGAACGTTTCATCTTGAAAACCCTACGGGTTGCCTTAAGTCAGCTCTCAGCCGGGGAGAGCGGAGTATTAAATTGAAACAATAAATAAATAAATACATAAATAAATACATACATAAATAAAGCTGTGACTTGATGGCACACAAAAAAATTGGGATACCAGACATAACATGTGTGGGGTTTTTTTTTACATTAGCACAGTGAACCTGAGATCAGCAGCCCTCTTATTCCAATAGTTTTTATAATCTATCACTTGCATAGTAAACATCTTGAAATATGTTCACTTAATTCCTTCTGCTTGTGAGAAGAACTTTTGGATGCACTTTTACTAGAAGGGCTTTGCATGAATCAAGTTAATCATTGCTTCTGTGCAGCATAGACTTCAGGAAGGGGATGCATTGTATTTCAACTCCATATAAGTCCTGTTTTACTTCTTTATTTATTTACTTCAGATATATCCTGCGTTTCTCCCCAATGCAGACCCAAAGCAGTTTATTTATTTAATAATAAAGTTTACATCATTCTCCTCTTCTCCATTTTTTCCTCCCAACAACCTTGTGAGGTAGGTTATGCTGAGAGTGTGTGTCTAGCCTAAGGCCACCCAGTGAGTTTCCACAGCACAGAAGGTATTCAGTGATACATTTTATCACTGGTTGATGTTACACACATCCGGAAACATTGGTAATTTTACACCAGATTTTTGTGAGACCATGTTTCCATGCTGAAAGACCCATGGCTTGTGTTAATAATTAACATCAGGCCACACAAGATATAAGGTTTTCTATTTTCAGTTAAAAATACCTTGTAAGGTGTATTTCCAAACGTATCTTTAATAATCACATTTTGTTTTTATGGCCACTGAGGAAGGACCAATAGGCAAAAAAGTCTCTGGTCCAGTATTGGTCATTTATAATGAGTGTACCATCAACTTTGTGTGAGATCTTTGTAACAGTTTATACCAATGTTTTTATATGTAGCCTGTATTCCAGGCCCAGTGTTTTAAACAAATGTATTGTGTACATCATATAATAAATATAAATATTTTGTTACAGATTATATAGTTTCCAGCTCAACCTTTGAGGCTCCCTGTACTTTTCTGGATGAGGTCCCCCCCTTTTATTGTTTAACAGCAGGCATTAAAACCCAGGCCTCCTGACTCCAACCACTACACCATGAACAGGAACCACACGATGGTCTCACAGGAGATTCAGATCATGGTTTGTTCAGAGTGCTTTAATAGTAGATATATCTCGATTTGAGCCTGGTGGATACTTTTCTGACACAATATGATTAGGCCAAAGGGAACAGACATCATCACAATGTTTGCATTGATCAGAAGCTGGATGTCACACCCCTGGAAATGGCCGAAGCCAGCTTCAGTAAGTGACCCTGCAGCGGGAAGGGGATTCTACCCAGCAGTCAACAAATTACGCTGCGGTGATCCTGGCAGTGAAAGCTATTGCAACCCAGTAACCACATCCACATTCAGGTTTGAAACATGGGTGGTGTGTGTGTGTGTGGAGGGGGGGGGGTTCAATTCAATAGAACCAAATTTTGAGAAAGAATTTTTCAATTAAAAAAAAAAGGTTTTCATGTTACGCAGCCTCTGAAACCGATCACGATTCGGCAGCCATAAATGGATGCAGTCAATGTTTTTGAAAAGTTTTGAAACAGGGTTACAATCTGCAATCTTGTCAAATGAAAAATTATACAGGGAAGCTGCTAATTTAACCGATTGTATGCAGAGGCAGGCAATGGCAAACCATTTCAGCTCATGAATTGGGTTTGCAACTCGCCGGGTGCAATTATTATTCTCACTGATGTTCTGAAAGTTATTTGGCATACATAGAAATTTGTGAGTTTAAAAATATTGGTTTGGTCATTGGCTCTTCAGTGGTTCACATGTCTTGAACCTACTGCAAATGAGTTTGATTAGGTAGCCTTTCTAGGCAGGATGATTTCAAGTCCGTCCACTCTCTGTTATTTCTGCCTTCTACACAGAAAGACTTCCATGTTTTTGAAAAATAGAAAAAGCAAGCACCACTCCCTTTCTGTCATACACATACAGTCACACAAAAACAGCACACAGACTTCAGGCATACTTGAAAATAACATCTTAAAAATGCCCAATGGATCTTTACCCAGTGTGGAGGCCCCTCGATCACTCTCCGGTGTGATCCCATCGAACAGTAACCTCTGGCTGGTGTCCGAAGGAGCTTTCTCTGCTTCAGGGAAATTACTAGCCAGTTCTGCAAATGGCCCCTGCACCTGGAAAAACGGAGAATCTCAGGCCAGAAGACTGGGAAAGGAACTGTTCTGAAGCTCTTGAAGATGCCTCATACTGAATCAGACCATTGGTCCATCAAGGTCAGTATTCTATACTCTGACTGGCAGTGGTTCTCCTGGGTCTCAGGTAGAGGTCTTTGACATAACCTCTGACCTTATCCTCTCAGCTGGAGATGCTGGGGATTGAACCTGGGTCCTTCTGTGTGCCAAGAATATACTCTACCACTGAAAGCCACACACCCCTCCCTAATAAGCCTGCCTTTGTTCTGAGTCAGATCTTGGGTCTATCTCATCCTTTCAACTGGAAATGGTGGGGATTGAACCTGGGACCTTCTGCATGCCAAGCAGGGGCTCTTCCACTGAGCTACTGCCCCTGGACTAGCAGAGGGGAAAGGCAGGACTTCCCCTGGGTGGTTTCTAGGAAGGGGAAAGATGGACACGGTCTTGGCCCCTCTCAACTGCTAGGATGCTTCACACTCACCATCTGGTCCTGATTCTTGTCTTCTACCTGGCCCAGCAGGAAGACTTCTGCCAGGGCCACTGCCTGGAAACTGGTCTCCGGCCCACATTCCCTGATCCAGCCCTCCATCTCCGGGGGCAGGACAGCCAGGAACTGCTCCAGGATCACCAGGTCCAGGATCTGGTTTTTGGTGTGTCGCTCAGGCTTCAGCCACCGGCGGCAAAGGTCATGGAGCTGGTTGCAAACCTCTCGGGGGGCCCTGGCATCTGGATAGTGGAAATGCCGGAAACGCAGGTGCCGGGCATTTGGGCTGCTAGGCCTGTCGCCCGGGATTTTCCGTACCGTTTCTCCCCAGAATTCCTCACCGCTCCTGGCCTCAACAGCATCACATGTTTTTCCTGTGTGAGGTCCAGCCAAGCCTGGCTCTTCCATCCTCAATCGGTGCCCCAAAGAAGTCTCTGGCAGTGCCACGGGCCTGCCGCACTCTTCTACGACAGCTGCCCCACGTGGCGGGGCTCCCGAGTCCTGCAAAGCCGACACGTTGTCCTTGTGAGTGAACGATTACACTGTCAGAAGGCATTTCACAAGCAAAAGTGGGAGACAGCAGTCATATTTGCTTTGCAGAAAAGGCCGGCGAATGCTAAGACTCAAAGAGAAAGAATACAGGTGGAGGTCCTCTTCCTCACTTCAAGCTCGCAGAACAAAGCTACCATCTGACCTCAAACCTGCCACACAGCATTCCTGCTGACTGATGGCTCTAACACTTCCCCCAGCCATGCTCACACGCGGACACACAAAGCTGTCTTATATTTAATCAGACCATCAGAGTCAGTATAGTCTTCTCAGACTGACAGCGGCTCTCCACATTTTCAGATGGAGGTCTTTCAAATCACCTACCACCTCACCCTTTAAACTGGAGATGCCAGGGGCTGAACCTGGGAACCTTCTGTATGCCAAGCAGATGTTCTACCACTGAGCCACAACCCCCTCCCGAAATGAACTTGCCTTTTTCAGAGTTAGACCTCCTTTCAGCTGGAGGTGCTAGGGCTTGAACCTGGGGCTTTCAGCCTGCCAAGCAGATGCTCTGTCACTGAGCCACTGTCCCTCCCCTGCTCGTTCCCTTTCTCTGTCTTCCCTTGACACCCTCCTCCCATAATACCTGCCTCTGCTTCACTCTTTTCTCTCCTGCTGGCCTTCTGATGGTGCCACCCTGCAAACAGGTAAGATCGACAGCTTCCTGTATGTGTGTGTTTTCTGTTGTGGCCAACCCACGTTGTGCAAGAGTCTGCCTGAGGAAGTCAGGAAGGCTCCCACACATCTGCCCTTCCACAAAATGTCCAGAACAAAATTATTCAAGAGGGCATTTGTAGGGTAGTAGTATCTGCAAAACATCAGGCTGTTTGCATTCTTACCCCTCTTCCTTGTGTGTGTATTTAATCTATATACAGTGTATTATTTTATGTATTTATTTTTGCAAAACATTGCTATGCCAGCATGGTGTAGTGGTTAAGAGCAGTGGCGGACTCTGACCTGGAGAAGCGGGTTTGATCCCCCACTCCTCCATGTGAGCGGTGGAGGCTAATCTGGTGAACCGGATTTGTTTCCCCACTCCTACACATGAAGCCAGCTAAGTGACCATGGGCTAGTCACACTCTCTCAGCCCCACCTACCTCACAGGGTGTTTGTTGTGGGGAGGGGAAGGTGATTGTAAGCCAGATTGATTCTTCCTTAACTGGTAGAGTAAGTCGGCATATAAAAACCAACTCTTCTTCTTTCCACCCAATTCAGGGCCTCCAAGGCAGTGAACATTTTAATCATTACCAGAGTGTTAAAAATTTTATATCCATCTTTCTACATAGTATTTCTTGTGTGTGAAACAAATACTATAAGTTCATAAATAACGGTAAAGGTCTCCTGTGCAAGCACCGGGTCATTCCTGACCCATGGGGCGATGTCACATCCCAACGTTTACTAGTAGAAAAGGGCAAGAGTCCAGTAGCACCTTAAAGACTAACAAAAATATTTTCTGGTAGGGTATGAGCTTTCATGAGCCACAGCTCACTTCTTCAGATACTGAAGAAGTGAGCTGTGGCTCCCGAAAGCTCATACCAGAAAATATTTTTGTTAGTCTTTAAGGTGCTACTGGACTCTTGCCCTTTTCTACTACTGCAGACAGACTAACACGGCTACCCACTGTGAATTAGGCAGACTTTGTTTGCGGGGTGGTTTGCCAGTGCCTTCCCCAGCCATCTTCCCTTTACCCCCAGCAAGCCAGGTGCTCATAAATACACAAACAAAAATACTATCTAGAAAGATGGATATAAACATTGTAACACTGTGTTAATGAATGATAGGCCCACTTTCTCGGGGACCCTGAATTGGGTGGAAAGGCAGCATAGCAGCATTTTACAAAAATACACAAAGTAAATAATGCCCTGGTTTTGCAGCCTTGTTCTTCGGTTTCATAACTCTGCTTTCCTATATGAATTATAACAGCTTCCTCGGGCCTGCTCAGGATCTGCTCAGGACCCTGAATTGGGTGGAAAGGCGGCATAGCAGCGCTTTACAAAAATAAACAAAAGTAAATAATGCCCTGGTTTTGCAGCCTTGTTCTCCAGTCTCATAACTCTGCTTTCCTATATGAATTATAACAGCTTCCTCGGGCCTGCTCAGGATCTGCTCAGGACCCTGAATTGGGTGGAAAGGCGGCATAGCAGCGCTTTACAAAAATAAACAAAAGTAAATAATGCCCAGGTTTTGCAGCCTTGCTCTCCAGTCTCGTAACTCTGCTTTCCTATATGGATTATAACAGCTTCCTCGGGCCTGATCAGGACCCTGAATGGGGTGGAAAGGTGGCATAGCAGCGCTTTACAAAAATAAACAAAAGTAAATAATGCCCTGGTTTTGCAGCCTTGTTCCCCAGTTTCATAACTCTGTTTTCCTATATGCATTATAACAGCTTCCTCGGGCCTGCTCAGGACCCTGAATTGGGTGGAAAGGCGGCATAGCTGCGCTTTACAAAAATAAACAAAAGTAAATAATGCCCTGGTTTTGCAGCCTTGTTCCCCAGTTTCATAACTCTGTTTTCCTATATGCATTATAACAGCTTCCTCGGGCCTGCTCAGGACCCTGAATTGGGTGGAAAGGCGGCATAGCAGCGCTTTACAAAAATAAACAAAAGTAAATAAGGCCCTGGTTTTGCAGCCTTGCTCTCCAGTCTCATAACTCTGCTTTCCTATATGAATTATAACCGCTTCCTCGGGCCTGCTCAGGACCCTGAATTGGGTGGAAAGGCGGCATAGCTGCGCTTTACAAAAATAAACAAAAGTAAATAAGGCCCAGGTTTTGCAGCCTTGTTCTCCAGTCTCATAACTCTGCTTTCCTATATGCATTATAACAGCTTCCTCGGGCCTGCTCAGGACCCTGAATTGGGTGGAAAGGCGGCATAGCAGCGCTTTACAAAAATAAACAAAAGTAAATAATGCCCTGGTTTTGCAGCCTTGTTCTCCAGTCTCATAACTCTGCTTTCCTATATGAATTATAACAGCTTCCTCGGGCCTGCTCAGGATCTGCTCAGGACCCTGAATTGGGTGGAAAGGCGGCATAGCAGCGCTTTACAAAAATAAACAAAAGTAAATAATGCCCAGGTTTTGCAGCCTTGCTCTCCAGTCTCGTAACTCTGCTTTCCTATATGGATTATAACAGCTTCCTCGGGCCTGATCAGGACCCTGAATGGGGTGGAAAGGTGGCATAGCAGCGCTTTACAAAAATAAACAAAAGTAAATAATGCCCTGGTTTTGCAGCCTTGTTCCCCAGTTTCATAACTCTGTTTTCCTATATGCATTATAATAGCTTCCTCGGGCCTGCTCAGGACCCTGAATTGGGTGGAAAGGCGGCATAGCAGCGCTTTACAAAAATAAACAAAAGTAAATAAGGCCCAGGTTTTGCAGCCTTGTTCTCCAGTCTCATAACTCTGCTTTCCTATATGCATTATAACAGCTTCCTCGGGCCTGCTCAGGACCCTGAATTGGGTGGAAAGGCGGCATAGCAGCGCTTTACAAAAATAAACAAAAGTAAATAATGCCCTGGTTTTGCAGCCTTGCTCTCCAGTCTCGTAACTCTGCTTTCCTATATGGATTATAACAGCTTCCTCGGGCCTGATCAGGACCCTGAATGGGGTGGAAAGGTGGCATAGCAGCGCTTTACAAAAATAAACAAAAGTAAATAATGCCCTGGTTTTGCAGCCTTGTTCCCCAGTTTCATAACTCTGTTTTCCTATATGCATTATAACAGCTTCCTCGGGCCTGCTCAGGACCCTGAATTGGGTGGAAAGGCGGCATAGCAGCGCTTTACAAAAATAAACAAAAGTAAATAAGGCCCTGGTTTTGCAGCCTTGCTCTCCAGTCTCATAACTCTGCTTTCCTATATGAATTATAACAGCTTCCTCGGGCCTGCTCAGGACCCTGAATTGGGTGGAAAGGCGGCATAGCAGCGCTTTACAAAAATAAACAAAAGTAAATAATGCCCTGGTTTTGCAGCCTTGTTCTCCAGTCTCATAACTCTGCTTTCCTATATGAATTATAACAGCTTCCTCGGGCCTGCTCAGGATCTGCTCAGGACCCTGAATTGGGTGGAAAGGCGGCATAGCAGCGCTTTACAAAAATAAACAAAAGTAAATAATGCCCTGGTTTTGCAGCCTTGTTCTCCAGTCTCATAACTCTGCTTTCCTATATGAATTATAACAGCTTCCTCGGGCCTGCTCAGGATCTGCTCAGGACCCTGAATTGGGTGGAAAGGCGGCATAGCAGCGCTTTACAAAAATAAACAAAAGTAAATAATGCCCAGGTTTTGCAGCCTTGCTCTCCAGTCTCGTAACTCTGCTTTCCTATATGGATTATAACAGCTTCCTCGGGCCTGATCAGGACCCTGAATGGGGTGGAAAGGTGGCATAGCAGCGCTTTACAAAAATAAACAAAAGTAAATAAGGCCCTGGTTTTGCAGCCTTGTTCCCCAGTTTCATAACTCTGTTTTCCTATATGCATTATAACAGCTTCCTCGGGCCTGCTCAGGACCCTGAATTGGGTGGAAAGGCGGCATAGCAGCGCTTTACAAAAATAAACAAAAGTAAATAAGGCCCAGGTTTTGCAGCCTTGTTCCCCAGTTTCATAACTCTGTTTTCCTATATGCATTATAATAGCTTCCTCGGGCCTGCTCAGGACCCTGAATTGGGTGGAAAGGCGGCATAGCAGCGCTTTACAAAAATAAACAAAAGTAAATAAGGCCCAGGTTTTGCAGCCTTGTTCTCCAGTTTGGTAACTCTGCTTTCCTACATGAATTATAACCGCTTCCTCGGGCCTGCTCAGGACCCTGAATTGGGTGGAAAGGCGGCACAGCAGCGCTTTACAAAAATAAACAAAAGTAAATAATGCCCAGGTTTTGCAGCCTTGCTCTCCAGTCTCGTAACTCTGCTTTCTTACATGAATTATAACAGCTTCCTCGGGCCTTTCGGAATCCCACACTGAAGTTTGGGTCGCGCCGCCTGCAAGGCGCTCGTTTCTGAACTGCGCCACCCGCCCTGAGCCCCGGCGCGACAGAAAGGCAGGCTTCAAAGGAAAAAAAAGAAGTCAGCAAGGGGAGACAGAAGGCGCCAGAAACCACTTGGAAGCCGCTTATAAGAGATCTCTGAGGCCATTTATGCATGGAAGGTTTTGCATTGGATTGGCCACTCTTTATCAGTGGTTCCCAACCTTTTTTTTGACCAGGGACCACTAGGACTTTTTTGTTCGGTGCAGGGACCCCAAGGTTCAAAATAAAAAAATCAGAGAATTTGAAAATAAACTTTAACCATAACTGTTAGTTAAACATGAAACGTAGAATAATATTTGAATATATATATTTTATAATAGAGAACTTTTAATTGAAAATATTAATTTATTATGGGTTTATAACTTTGTTTCGCGGGCCTTAATTTAGTTCTCGCGGACCCCTGGGGGTCCACGGACCCCTGGTTGGGAACCAGTGCAGATGCACCTTCCCCCCCCCCATCCCTATTCTCAAAACTCAACAATAAGACCCAGTGCAGAGTTTTGAGAATTCAGATGGGGGGGGGGAAATGGGCATCTGTAGAGGGGCAAATCCAATGCAAAACCTTCCATGGATAAATGGCCACAAAATGCAAACGGTGCAATCCGCCCCTCCGAAGAGGAGGCGTGCAGAGGCACCTCCGGGTCTCTGCTGCTTCCAGCAGAAGCAGCGACACGCGTGTCGCGGGTCAGCCGCGCACAGGCCACATCGCCACCCTCCCCCCCAGGGAGAAATCTGTCGCTTGCATTTTTAACACATGCATTGCATTATCTGGGGGGGGGGGTCCCCCTCGGGGCTGAGCATGGACTTACCTGCCCTTCATCGCCCAGCGCGGCCCCAGATGCCCCCCCTGCCCCCAAAGGCGCTTGCAACTCCCCAGTTCCGGGCTGGGAAAACCAAGGGCCCCCTTTTGGAACGGAGGCGGAGCAGGAAGGCGCCGCTCTAGCAATCCGCCCTCGGTCGCCTTAACCCTTGGGTGTGCGTGTGAAGTGCCGCCAAGTCGCTTCCGACTCCTGGCGACCCTATGAATGAAAGTCCTCCAAAATGTCCTATCTTTGACTGCCTTGTTCAGATCTTGCCAATTGAAGGCTGTGGCTTCCTTGATTGAGTCCATCCATCTCTTGTTGGGTCTGCCTCTTTTCCTGCTGCCCTCCACTTTTCCTAGCACTGATTGAAGAGGGGTGTGTGTGTGTGTGTGTGTGTGTGAGTGAGTGAAACGGAATGGTTTCCAATTGGCAAAGGTATGTACAACGATGTAAATTTTATCTCCCTTGAAGAGATAGGGAGATAAAATACATCGGTGCACATACCTTTGCCAACTGGAAACCATTCCGTTTCTCCATATTCTGTTCTAACGGTGGCCTCTTGATTTTACAGTTTTGCAATTCATACTTTGTCCGGGCCCAAGCTAACTCAGACCATCTATCTTATACCCCATGGTGTGTGTGTGTGTTAAGTGCCGTCAAGTCGCTTCCAACTCATGGCGACCCTATGAATGAAAGTCCTCCAAGGTGTCCTGTCTTTGACAGCCTTGCTCAGATCTTGCAAACTGAAGGCTGTGGCTTTCTTTATTGAGTCCGTCCATCTCTTGTTGGGTCTTCCTCTTTTCCTGCTGCCCTTAACTTTTCCTAGCATGACTGTCTTTTCCAGTGACCCTTGTCGTCTCACGACGTGACCAAAATACGACAGCCTCCGTTGAGTCCTTTTTAACCCTTAGGTGGCTGCAACTCTGTCCTGGGTCTGGGAAGAAATCAAAGGCTCCGTCGGGTTGGCAGAGTCACGCTCGCCGTCTCCCGTCTTGTAGGAAGCGTCTTTATTCTTTTGGCTGCCAAGGGTCGAGGCGCCGATGCTCCTAAAAGAAGGCACCAGGGCGCATTGCAGGCAAGGGTTAAAATGGATGAGTCTGGCCTGCTAGAGGGGCATCTTCCTGCTGGGGAGGGGGCTTCCATTGATTCCCCCCCCAGCCAGGATCTGGTGAGTGGCAAAGGTGTTGGGGTGCAGGGGGGGTCCTGGGGCTGCATTGGGATCCAACGAAAAAAGACCGTGCAACCGACCTCATGGGGTTTTCAAGGCAAGAGGTGAGCAGAGGCGGGTTGGCATTGCCTTCCCCTGCAGTCTTCTTCGGTGGTCTCCCATCCTAGTGCTGACCGTGGGCTGCCCTGGTAAGCTGGGCTGCTAAGACCCACGCAAGGCAGAAAAGCACGAGGAGTGGATGGGGAATCCCCAGAAGGAGATAGCCGGCCACTGAACAGAAACCCAAAGCTTCTGCTGGTCGGAGAGGCAAATTTAACACACACACACCTGGAAAATGGGGGGAGATTCCAGATTTAACACACACACACACACACACACCGCCACCAATACGAACTCCCTAAGAGCTTGCCTGTGCAGCTTGACCACTTGACCGGGGAGTGTCTTCCCTAAGGTTACTAACCTCCAGGTGGGGCCTGGAGTTCCCTTGGGGTTGTGATTGATCTCTCGACCAGGTAGATCAATTCCCCTGCAGTAGATGGCAGCTTCAGACTGCCGATTCTAAGGCATCGCATCACTGCTGTGCTCCATCCCCCTCCCCAAACCCTGCCCTCCCCAGGCTCTGCCCCCCCCCCCCAAATCTCCAGGAATTTTCCCTACTGTGTGTGTTAAGTGCCGTCAAGTCGCTTCCGACTCATGGCGACCCTATGAATGAAAGTCCTCCAAAATGCCCTATCTTTGACAGCCTTGCTCAGACCTTGCAAATTGAAGGCTGTGGCTTCCTTGGTCAACCCATCTCTTGTTGGGTCTTCCTCTTTTCCTGCTGCCCTCCACTTTTCCTAGCACGACTGTCTTTCCCAGTGACTCTTGTCGTCTCATGACGTGACCAAAATACGACAGCCTCAGTTTAGTCATTTTAGCTTCTAGGGTCAGTTCAGGCTTGATTTGATCTAAAACCCACTGATTTGTTTTTTTGGCAGTCCACGGTATCTGTAACACTCTCCTCCAACACCACATTTCAAAGGGATCTATTTTCTTCCTAGCAGCTTTCTTTACTGTCCAGCTTTCACACCCATACATAGTAATAGGGAATACGATGGCATGAATTAATCTAGTCTTGGTGGCCAGTGACACATCCTTACAACCCTATTTCCTCTTCTCTGCAAAGGAGCTCTCATAGACCACGTAGATCAATTTCCCTGCAGTAGATGGCAGCTTCAGACTGCCGATTCTAAGGCATCACATCGCTGCTGTGCTCCACCCCCCTCCCCAAACCCTGCCCTCCCCAGGCTCTGCCCCCCTCAAATCTCCAGGAATTTCCCCAACTAAGAGTTGGCAAGCCTATTCTTTCCTCTTCTCTGCAAAGGAGCTCTCATAGTGGGCTCCTGAGGGTTTTGCTCCAGGCTTTTTGATGTGAATAGAGCAGAAATTGTTTTGGGCTGTTTCACACAACATTCTGTGTCTGAATTATCCAGTGTACATGCTGGGTAATTTTATGGGAGCGTCTGGGGAAGGGGGAAAGCAGAGGAAGATTGGACGGGTGGGGAGCATAAGGGAAGGTGGACAGAGAGGTGGGATTGTTAGGGACAGATCAAAGGCTGGGGGCTCCCTTTGTTGAGCCTCCCTTAGCCAAAAGCTTCGGTCTGTGAGTTTCAAAGCAAAGGACTCCCTTAGAGTTGCTGTCCTCCAGGTAGGGCCCAGAATTCTCCTGGAAATGGCAGTTTCAGAGCTCCATGACATTATCCCCCACTTAGGATCCTCCCCTCCCCAATCTCTGCCCTTCCCAGTCTCCAACCCCAAATCTCCAGAAATATCCCAAGCAACCTGGAATCTCCCCCCATTTTGTTGCGTCTTTCTGAATCCTGACAGCTGCCCATCTTTCTTACAGGGAGACGACCTGGATCCCAACTGGAAGCATTTATCTCGATTACAGTTCTTAGAGTAAGAAGTTATGCATAGACCAAAGCACTGGCTTTGCAGAATTCAGGATCCCCTGTAATCAGAAGGCATTGCTCGCCTTAAGAAAGGCTATGGCAGAAGAGCAGCGGGATCCTTGCGGCCTTTGGCAGGCTGCCTTGGAGCACAGAGTGAAGATGGAAAAGCAAGACTTGGCTGACCATGAAGTCGAAAAGGCCATTGCAGTTGGGGGCAGTGGTGGATTCTGGGAAAGAAGCATGCAGGCATTTCTGGGAGAGGACAATGTGGGCTCTGACACACAGCGCCTACACTTCCGGCAGTTCCCCTACCAAGAGCTGGCAGGGCCCCGAGAGGTTTGCAACCGACTCCATGACCTTTGCTGTCGGTGGCTGAAGCCAGAAAGGCACACCAAGAAGCAGATCTTGGACCTGGTGATCCTGGAGCAGTTTCTGGCCATCCTGCCTCCAGAGATCGAAAGCTGGGTCAGAGAATGCCGCCCGGAGACCAGTTCCCAGGCAGTGGCTCTGACCGAAGGTTTCCTGCTGAGTGAGGCAGAGGATAAGAAGCAGGAAAGGCAGGTGAGGGCTTTGCTCCTGTGTACTTGGGGAAGAGCCATAGCTTAGTGGTAGAGCCTCTGCTTGGCATGCAGAAGGTCCCAGGTTCAATCCTTGGCATCTCCAGTTAAAAGGATGTGTGGACCAAGGGTCTAAATTGTTAAAAGGCAGCTTCATTTAGGGAGGGGGCCATGACTCAGTGGTAAAGGATCTGCTCAGGACACAGAAGGCCCCAGGTTCAACCCCCAGCATCTCCAGGTAAAAAAATGTTCAGGTGATGTGAAAGACTTTTGCCTGCTGCTGACAATGTAGTCTAAGTAGGCAATGCTGACCTTGATGGACTGATTCAGTATAAGGCAGCTTCACATGTGTTCTTGTATTCTTCAAAGGACTGAGAATGTGATCAAGAAGATCCTAAACATTCCCATCCTCTTTTTCTTGAAATCCTCAAAGAAGAGAATGTCCCCCAACTCCCTCATTCCTTTTCTGAATTTCTTTCCATTCTTTAACTAAAGATTGTATTTGCTTTTTCAGGTGCAAGGAGCATTATCAGGTGTCACCGCAGATTTCCCAGAGGCAGAAGAGGCTCTGACAAACCCCAAACAGAGGCTGGTGTTCAGCAGGATTGCTCAGGAGGATAACCAAGAGGCCACCTGGATCAGTAAGGGTTTTTATTTATTTACTTACTTCATTAATCATCTGCCTTTCTCCTTGAAACTCAAGGTAGATGACAGTTATATTGACAATTTCAGTAAAAGCTGGAATAATTCATACAATGAATGATGCAATAAAACTGGATTGGTGGTGGAAAGTGCCATCAAGTCACAGCTGACTTATGGCGACCCCATAGGCAGGGATGGGGAACCTCCAGCCTGGGGGCCATATACGGCCCCCAAGGACATTTTTTGTGGCCCTCGGGAGCTCCGGGGCCCTGCCGCGGAGGAATGGCGGCCCTCCCCAAGGGTGTTCCTGGGGCCCCAGCTTACAGGGACGTTGTGGCGCCCTTTGGACCTCCTCTCTCCGACTGTCGGCTGTTGGTCAGCGAGAGGAGAGGGGAGGGATGCTTCCCCCAAGGCTGCAGCATGCAGGAATGCCATGGCACATTGTAAGCCCCTCTTGCTGCCTGTCGGCTTTTGAGCGGCGAGGGGGGGGAAGAGGCCGGCGGCTCCCGGCGCCAGAGCATGCGTGCGGGAGCTGATCGGGCTTTGGGGGGGGCTTTTGTGGACTCCGTGCGCCACCGGGTGTGTGTGTGTGGGCCGGGGAGGCTGGGGCCCAGTCACGCAGGGCCGGTGTGTGTGTGTGTGTGGGGGGGGAAGGCTTTTCTCTCATCCTCTTTTTCTGTCACCCTTTCTCTCCTTGTCTTTCTCCCTCTTTTTCTGTCTCTTTCTTTCCCTCCGTCCTTTTCTTTCTTTCCCTCCGTCCTTTTCTTTCTTTCTCCCCCTTTCAATTTCTTTCTCCCTTTCTCTCTCTTTCTCCCTCCCTCCCTTTTCCTCTTTCTCTGTTTTCCTTCCTCCCTTCCTCCCTTGCCGATCAACTGCTGGCTGCGCCCCCCTGGTGCCTCGTTTGCTCGGGCCCATCGCTGGCTGCCCTCCCGCCTGGGAAGGGGGAGCAGGGGCGCCCTGCAGGCTGTCTCTGTGTGGCCTCCCCTGGGGATGCCAACTTCCAGGGGGTGGCTGGAGACCTGGCAACCCTAGCCTCCTACCCCCCCGCCGGTTGATCTACATCTGGTATGCCCCTTGAATGATGTTAAAAATGTGCAAATGGCCCTTGGCAGGAAAAAGGTTCCCCACCCCTGCCATAGGGCTTTCAAGGCAGGAGAAAAACAGAGGTGGTTTGCCATTGCTTACCTCTGTGTAGCAACCCTGAACTTCCTTGGTGGTCTCCCATCCAAATACTACCCAGAGCCCACCATGCTTAGCTGCTGAGATCTCATGAGATCGGGCTAATTGGCCCATCCAGGTCAGGGTAAAATTGGATTACACAATTTAAAACCTCTGAAATAAAAATAGTACCATGTATCCAGTGCCCTCAATTTCAGACTTAGATACGAAGAAAACTACCTAAATGTTTCACAGGGAATTATCAAGATTGGGCCCTGATAGAATGAGCCATCTTTCTGCCTGGCCATTTTGTTTTTGGTCTCCCCAAAATCCCCAGGCTCCTTTATGTTCCCCTGAGGCTGCAAGTGGGAGATTATAATCTCCAACCTTTCCCACACATTAAAAGAGCAAAGCTGATATATACTACGTTGAAGGCCTTCTATCCCTCATGAGTTTCCTGAAGACATCTTACTAGAAGAATGCTACAATAGATCTTCCCTCCATCTTTTGTGTCCTTCATAGGTGGCAATAAGATGTCAGCAACACCTCCTTGGTCATCCATTTATGATCCAGTGGACCCAACTCCTGTGCAACCAGATCAGGTAGGAGAGGAACTGCCACGGAGAAGAGCACAGTGGCCAGCTTGAGTGCTTCTCTCCAGGATCAGAGGAGCATGTCTATTATCTTAGGTGCTGTGGAACACAGGCAGGATGGTGCTGCTGCAGTCGTCTTGCTTGTGGCTTCCTAGAAGCACCTGGTTGGCCACTGTGTGAACAGACTGCTGGACTTGATGGGCCTTGGTATGATCCAGCAGGGCTTTTCTTATGTTCTTATGCTTATCCCTCCCTTTCCTTCTGCCAGTGTCCCATTGGGAAAAGGGTTGATCTGCATGTGAAGGATCTGCAGCAACCTTGCCTTTAAATGCCCTTTCAGGTTGTGAAGGACCATGACATAATCTCTGAGGACAAAATATCTTCTTCTTTCAGATTCCAGTGTCCTTTGAGGAGGTAGTGGTGTGCTTCACTGAGGAGGAGTGGGCCCTGCTAGATCCAGGCCAAAGAGCCCTGCACAGAGAAGTCATGGTGGAGAATTATGGGATTGTGGCCTCTTTGGGTAAGTTTCCCTCTGTTAGCCATATCTGAGATCTTGACCTCAGGCTAAGTATACAGCCTGTTTTGAATGCAATTTCAGACCTCCTGGAAGAATCACCGCATTAGCAATGACCAGACACACTTTGATACTTAGTAGAATCTACTTGCCTACTTAATTTTGGGGACTTTCTAAGAAAATGATGGGATAGACATTAAAGAAACTGTACTTTTATATTCTGTCACTCAGAACAGCAGCTAATTCATTTTGTTCCTTGATTGCAGGCTCCATTTTTCCTTCTGGATCTTAATGATTATTTTCTCACTTCATCCAGCAGGCGATGGGTGGAAAAGTGAGACTGAGGAAGATATATTTACCGTATCCCGGGGACGGGGCAGATCTGTACAGGCGAAAAAGCAGAAAAAGAAAACAGATCAAACCAGGAAGAATGAGTCCTTCCCTTCTCAACTTAGTGCCTTCCAAGAAATCCCAGTGCAAGCAAAAATAGACAAAGCCAAGAAAAGATATAAGTGCCCTCTCTGTGGGAAAAGCTTCAGTTTTAAGTCAAGGCTAAATCTGCATTGGAGAATCCATACTGGGGAGAAACCTTATAAGTGTTTGGAGTGCGGGAAGTGCTTGTGTAGCAATGCTAGCCTTCAGACTCATCTGCGAATGCACACAGGGGAGAAACCGTTTGAATGCTCAGAGTGTGGAAAGTGTTTCAGTAGGAGGCATAAGCTTATAAGCCATCAGAGGCTTCACACCGGGGAGAAACCATATAAATGTACTGAGTGCGGAAAGGGCTTTTGTGAGATCTCGAGTCTTAAGAGACATCAAGGAATCCACACAGGGGAGGACTACAAATGCTTGGAGTGTGGAAAGAGTTTCAGTCAGAAGTCAGACCTTAGAAGACATCAAAGAATGCACACAGGAGAGAAGCCTTATAAGTGTCTGGAGTGTGGGAAAAGCTTCACTTGGAGCAAAACCTTGATTTACCATCAAAGAATGCACACAGGTGAGGATCCATTCAAGTGCTTGGAGTGTGGAAAGAGCTGCAGTACAGGGTCCGACCTTAGTAGACATCAAAGAATGCACACGGGGGAGAAACCATTTAAATGTCTGGTTTGCGGGAAGAACTTCACTCGGAACATACATCTCACTTCACATCAAAGAATGCACACAGGAGAGGAACCATATAAATGTTCAGAGTGTGGAAAGAGCTTGAGCACAAGCTCGGCCCTCGCTAGGCATCAGAGAATCCATACGGGGGAGAAACCATATAAATGCTCAGAGTGCGGAAAGAGTTTCACTTGGAGTACATCCCTTACTTCCCATCAACGAATGCACACTGGGGAGATTCCCTTGCCTAAGAATTGTCAGAATATGGAAAGAACTTTGGTTGAAGTTCAGATCATCATATAAGGGGTTTCCACTCCAGCAAAAATACATAAGTAGAGTTTCTTCACCCAATCAAAGGTTAATTACCAACATGTCTGGGGGTGGGTGGGCACTGCTTATTTCCCTATCTCTATTTTAAAGCCTCTTTTCTATTCTAAGTTGTAAATAAATAGGATCATGTGGTTTCAATGAGAGAAAGTTACAACAGCAACATGTCAGTTCACCAGGCATACATGTCTATAAGATCTCTATCGGACAGAAACGAACATCACCAGGCTTCATGCATTAAACAGATATCACCAACATAATGCTAAGAGTTTATCTTTAGCTGGTCAATTGTGAGTGAGAATCTTTTCAGCTTCGATTGCCTCGTTTTCAGACTTTGATAGATATTCTCCAAGAAATGCCTGGTATGATTTTTTTCCAGACTGGATTTAAGATTTCCCAGTGAGTTGTAAATTGTTTGGGAAGTTTTATAGTTTTTTGTGTTTGGTTGCTCCTTGTAGTAGCACCATACCAACATTTCCCCCTGTTTATTTTCCCCTAAATTGTCTCTCAACAGCTCTTAGCACTCCATGCTTCTTGAGATATACTCAGTCTGCCTTGGACACTTTCCATTCTTGGCAAATGTTTGAAGTCTTATTTTTTGACATAAGGTGGGGAGTCCCCCAAGTATTCCTTCCTTTGCTGCCTACCACCCATGTGATGATATGATCTAGCAATGGCTTTGCTTTCCTTCATTTAATGGTGTCCTAGATTCTACACTGGAAATCAAGTTCCTGGTTTTAGAGGTCAGATTTTTCTTTGTGGGTCACAGAAACTGTACTGTTCTCTGCCTTGCTAATTCACCAGCTCTAAAATGGAGCTTTGTGGGGGAAAGACATCAAGAAGCTTCTCAAACGGTTATTTAGGCCAAAAATACAGACTCTCTGTTTCAGCCTTGGCACACACCCTGTTTGATGTACTTCACAAGGGTATTGTAACTATTGTACTAAAATAACAGCTGCTTTGAAAGCACTCTAAAAATGCTAATAACTATTATTATTAAGGTATATTTCCTCAAATCCTGAACTGAGGGCATCTTTTGCTCTCCCCTTGGTATCAGCACTGTGTGTGAGGATGTTTTATTAATCAGTGTTATCCTTGTTCATATGTTATTTAACTTGAATATTCCTGAATGCTGAACAGTCATCGAGGATTGGTTAGAAGTCTTGGAAATGGTATTGAATAATCAGTCCTGGTGAGGTGTAATAAACAGGGTAAAATTCATTGCAAGCTGTGGCTTTTAGCCTAGATTCTAAAGTAGTTGAATCTTGTCCAGTCCTTAAAATGTTCATGCATCCATCCTGAAGAAAACTGTTCTGAATAATACTGAGAAACACATCAAAATATGTCACCCATGTCTGGAGTAGGGCTGCAAACTCTGGCTTGGGGAATTATTGTAGATTTGGAGGCGGAGCCTGGGGAGGAGAAGAACCTCAGCAGGGGACAATGCCATAGAGTCCACCCTTCAAAGGAGCCATTTTCTCCAGAGGAACTGATCTCTATAGTCTGGAGACTGGTTGTAATTCCAGGAGATCTCCGGGCCCCGCTTGGAACGTGGCAGCCCTAGTCTAGATTCAGTATTGAGTAAAGGACCATGTCTACTTGGGTACTGGCAAATAACTGCAATGGTGACACTTAGTTATTGGCTCAAACTAGAGACATTTCAGGATGTGATCTTCTTTGCCCCTTTTCTAGCACTAATGTGTACAACACGGAGTACTGCAAAAACCTTCATTCTTTATTCGACAAGAACAATTCTTTTTATGTCTCATCTACCCCCTCTCCTTTTAAATAGAGTGGTTAGACTAGGACTAAAGAGATCTGGGTTCAAACCTGACTTGCCACAACACCGGTTTACTTCAGGCTGGCCAGTTTCTCTCAGCCTCACCTACCTCACGGGGTTGTTATGCGCAATGATATGGGGCATAAATTTTTTCCGAATGCTATGTTTTTTCCCCACACATACGTAAATGGTAGAGATGTCAGCCTCCAGGTGGCACCTGGGAATGCCCCAGAATAGCAGCTCATCTTCAGACTATAGAGATCAGTTCTCCTGGAGAAAATGGATGATTTGGAGGGTGGACTCTATTACATTGTACCCCACTGAGGTCACAGTCCTCCCCAGGCTCCTTCCCCAAACCCCCAGGAGTTTTATAATCTAGAACTGGCAACCCTAACCCCTGCCAGTGGCCAGGGGGGACAGGGCAACCCTAGTAAACATAGTCTGGTCATCTATACTTGTCAGGGCTTGTACACGGTCCAGGTTTGTGCATGGTGTATTTGCCTTCTTTTGCTGGCATTATATGAATCTTTACATTATTTATTTACATCTGAACTGGAAAAAATTCCAATTAAAATTTTCCCAGAAGACCCATGCTGCTGTTTGTGAGGATAAAATGGAGACGGAAGAAGCGTGAATGGTGCTGTGAGTTTCTTGGAGAAAGGGCAGAATAAAAATGCACTAAAATAAACAAGTTCTCATTTTAAAAATCAAATGGGTTGTCATAGGCTGTGCCTCGGGGTCCTAGTTTGTTTGCCTTCGTTATCCTGTTCCTCTTATTCCTCAAGGCTTAGTTAGATTTTTAGTTGCTTTCCACAGATACAAAAGAGAAGGGGCTGTTGCACTGGAGGATATCCTCTTGGGAAAGAAGGCACTTATAGTGGACAGAGTTTTGTCTGCCCTCTGTGACAGGGGCAGTAGCTTTTCCATTGGTATGGCCAGTTATGCAACAATCCACATCTTTCTCACAACTGAAATGTTGGCCTGAGCCAGGGTGGTGTAGGGGTTAGAGTGTTGGATTAGGCTCTGGGAGAACCTAGTTCGAATCCCCGCTATGGCATGGAAGCTGGGGGACCTTGGGCCAGTCACAACCTCTCAGCCTAAGCTACCTCACAGGGTTGTTATTGGTAAGGATAAGATGGCGGAGAGTGATGTAAGCGGCTTTGAGCCTCCATTGGTAAAAAAGGGAGGGTATAAGTATATAAATAAGTAAAATATTGGCATGCAAATCAGGTTGCCAGCACCAAAACCCAAGATGACCTTGGGCCTCTGAAGGCTTCTGGTGGGTTTTCATATGCTGAGTCATACCTCTTGCTTTGGCAACGCTCCCTATGAACTCTGCTGTTCTGCTCTTTATTTCAGAAGTTTTGCTTCTTATTTTGCCTCGATTAACATGCCTCCATTCACCTCTCGTTCTCCAATAGTCCTGTTTTCTGTAATTAATCCAACGTATTTCATGTCGCATCCCTTATTCCATTCCATTTGTTCATGTAAGCACAGTTTTTGCATTTTCTTGCCTTTTTAGAATTTATAAATGTAAGGCACTTTCATTCCCTCAACTACCGTCTTCTACAGACTTCCCCTATGGTTATCTGTCTTTTCCCACCAACCAGCCCACCATTTTCTTTGTCCTCACAGAATTTTATCCCTTTTCCCCCCTTCGGACTCTCATGAATGCCACCTGTCTTCACTCATATTTATGGCCAACTTTGTGCTCCATTTCTGCCTTATTATAGTCATGAGAAAAAACTGCTTATAAATGTTGTCAATCTCTAAAAACAAATAATCTCTCCCACCTTTTTTAAACGAATCTTTGTACAGTCCTTTCTTCTTCCTTTCTTCTTCTGTATTATTGTTATTTTTTCTCTGTTTGACAATATACATTGAACTACTCTTAAATTTCTTATTTTACAAAAATCATGAGGGGTTCCCCTGCCCCCCCCCAGATTTCTCCCCACCACCCACTGCCCCATCCTTATGTCAGACTTTATTGGCATGTTACATAGTACCTGGGAAATGAACTTAATTTAAATATTCTTGATTTTTCTTCTTGGTTTTTTGCCTTTCTGATTAATCCTTTTTTCTTTTCTTTTTCTTTTGTTACGAGTTTTCTAAATTGCTAGTTCTCCCAGTCGCAGGAACTGCTGGGGACAGTTTATCCCTCACAGGATTTTCAGCTGCTGCATTCATAGGTGTATCTTTCATTTTCCTTATTTAACTACAGATTTTTTTTTTTTTTGTTAGTAGTAAAAAAGAGCAAGAGTCCAGTAGTCCCTTAAAGACAAAATTTCTGCCAGGGTATGAGCTTTTGTGAGTCATTAAGGGTTACCGCACTTGTATTCCCAGCCATGAATTAAGAGTTTGAAAATGTTATAAAAAATACTGTTCGCACTTTCTATGTATTCCCATGAATGTATTAAGAGTTTGAAAACGTTATAAAAAAAAACTGTTCGCACTTTGTTTGGCCCCTTTAGCTGTGAAGACGTCTTCCAACCATTTATAAGCCGTGGTATTCAAAAACCCTTTTAAAGCGATGTTTTTTATAACGTTTTCAAACTCTTAATACATCGCTGGGAATACAAAGTGCGGTAACCCCCATAGCTCACTTCTTCAGATAGCTGTGACTCAAAAAAGCTCATACCCTGCCAGAAATTTTGCAAAGGGCTACTGGACTCTTGCTCTTTTCTACTGGTTCAGACAGACTATCACGGCTACCCATCAAGATTTCCTGGTTGTCTGACTTGGGACAATTGTTGTTGCCAGGCATTAATTCTGGTTTTCTCGGTGCTCCATTGCCCACCCCCCCAGATATAGAATTTCATCTTTATCCCTGTTTAGGATTTTTCTTCTCCCTTTTCTCTGATTTCTGTAGGGTTTTCTCGTTTTTCCGTCAAGTAGCTGTTTGTTTTTCCCCTTCAGTCTCCAAAATTGGCTTAAGGTTCAGTCTGTAACACTCCTTGCTCTCACAAAGCCACCCATTGTGCTGGAAAATTCACTGCGGATTTTCAGACCAACTGTCATTTTTAAGCATTGCCAACTGCCTCCGAACTGCCAGTTCCAACCTCTGTTTCTCTTGACCCTGTTCTGGCTTTTAACTCTTTCTAATGCTTCTTTCATGCACATTCCTCCATTAGAGAGGAGTGTTCCTCCCTTTTATTTTAAACAAAATAATATTTTTAACAAAATAAAATATTTGGCAGTCCCCAAGTGTGTGGAAAACCCATATCACTTCCCTAATATTGGAGTCAGTGGAAGGAGCAGCTTTTTAGATTTTTAAAAAGAAAATTGTGTTTATTTTATTTACTTCATTTATAATACTGCCGTGCTTTCCAGTGAGGACCCAAAATGGCTCACATCATTCGTCTCTCCTCCATTTTATCTCTACAACAACCTTGCAAGGTAGGTCAGGTTGAGAGTGTGACTGGCCAAAGGTCACCCAACAAGCATCCAGGGATTCATACCTGAGTCTCCCAGATCCTAGTTCAACACTCCTTTTGTCAAAGGCTGAGTCCCCCTCCCCGGGAGACATGACCAAAGCCGATGGTCAGAGGATAAAAACACAAGAACCTTGCTGAATCAGACCAATGGTCCATCTAGTCCAACATCCAGTGGTCCATCTGTTGTGCCTAGAAAACGTTATCCCAGGTATGTCAGATCAAAGGATAACGCACTGGAGATCAGGAGTTAGTTTTACAGCTATGCCGTTTAATGGTACCAAGTTTTACACAGTACAAAGCTGGGATCAAATCTCTCCGTCTTAAAAGCAAAAGAAAGAATCACAGTGCTGTTCTCTAAGCATCAAGCTTTATACATTTTCTAAAAAAGGATTTCAATACGATACAATTATAATTTTCTCATGCTGTCATTTCTTGGCTACTGAAATCAACAAGTCAGCACTGCAATAGGTCCAAACACAGAGAGTTCCTTGCAAGGCACATTAGAATCTTTTAAACTAGATAACAAGCTACAATGCTGGCAGCTTCTACTTATTGCAAACTAAAAAATGTTAGTATATGTGTGTGATTTATGCAAACTCAGTTTGAAGAAGGAAAGGAAGAGAAGACGGGGGATTCTTGCACGCATTTATCTACATGGTGTCACGTCTAAAAGAGGGATTCCTGCACCTGTTCATGTACACAGGGGCAGTTAATAGTGCCACAGGTAAAATACCTTTATTGTGGGCACTTCACATCTAGTCCAAAACCAGTTGCCCTGTAATGCTAATAAGGTGGACATAGTTACATTCCTAGAAATGGTGTGGAAAGTTACTGTCTCTGACCACTGAGGTTCCCTTTAGCCACTACTTTAAGTAGCTATTGACGGAATCACTCCTCCATGACTATGAGTAATCCCATTTTAAAGCCATCTATGCTTGGGTCTATCACCACATCCTTGGGCGGTGCATTCCCCAAATTACTTGTTGAGTGAAAAAGTGCTGCCTTTAAAATTCTTTCAAAATTATATCCCAGCCAGCCAATATTTTTTTTTGTTTTTTTTGCTGACTTATGTTGACCCCAGAGGGTTTTCAAGGCAAGAGATGTTCAGGGGTGGTTTCCCATTGCCTGCTTCCTTGTCACAACCCTGGTATTCCTTGGAGGTCTCCCATTCAAATACTAGCCAGGGGCTACCCTGCTTAGCTTCCAAGATCTGATGAGATTGGGCTAGTCTGGTCTAAAGTGATGGATTTTCCACTGTAGAGGACAAAGCAACTACAAGTCTTACTGAAGCCCAATAGATTTCTTCTGCATAAGATTATGTGGAACGAAGCTGGCTTCTGCAGATGCACGAAATGTTATCCTCCATTGGCCGATATGCATACTTGAAGGCATGAGTATAGATGGGCAAGACAAAAAATTTTGTGCTGGGAATCGGAAAGCTCCAATCCCAAAATGTCTGAAGATGACTTAAAGGAACCTCCACATCCAGAGGCAGCCAACCTCTGAATACTAGCACTAGTAGGCAATATCATAGGAAGGCCTTCACTCCTCTGTCCTGTTGTTTACCTGCCATCTGGCTGGTCACCGTGTGAAAAAGGATGCGGGATGAGATAGACCACCGGCCTGATCCAGCAGATATCTCTTATGTTCAAATTGGGCTATGACAGAGGCTGAATCGCTAACACACCTCCCTCTTGCTTTACAAGTTGTATGTTTTTTCAAAGTAAAGTGTAATTTTTCTTGATCTGGCAGGTTTCAAAGAGTTAGATGATGATGATGATGATGTGTGTGTGTGAAGTGCTGTGAAGTCGCAGCTGACTTTTGGCGACCCCTTTTTGGGGTTTTCATGGCAAGAGACTTAACAGAGGTGGTTTGCCAGTGCCTTCCTCTGCACAGCAACCCTGGTATTCCTTGGTGGTCTCCCATCCAAATACTAACCAGGGCTGACCCTGCTTAGCTTCTGAGATCTGACAAGATCAGGCTAGCTTGGGCCATCCAATAATAATAATCATAATAATTGTATGCCATCAAGTTGCAAACCAACTCAAGGCAACCTCAGGGTTTTGAAAGGATGAGCAGAGGTGGTTTGCCATTGCCTGCCTCTGCATAGCAACCCTAGTTTCCCTTGGAGGTCACACATCCAAGTACTAACTGTGGCTGACCCTGCTTAGCTCAGATGAGAGAGTCTCTTAGCTTAGATCTGATGAAAGCAGGCTAGCCAGAGCTATTCAGACTGCTACAAAGGGTTCACACAGAGCAGATCTGGACTGAGAGAGTCGAAGTGCAAAAACACCTTCACCCACCGGCTCTTCCTACCTCGGGCTAGATCACTGGTTCCCAACCGGGGGTCCATGGACCCCCAGGGGTCCACGAGAACTAAATTAAGGTCCGCGAAACAAAGTTATAAACCCATAATAAATTAATATTTTCAATTAAAAGTTCTCTATTATAATATATATATATTCAAATATTATTCTAAGTTTAATGTTTAACTAACAGTTATGATTAAAAAGGGCAAGAGTCCAGTAGCACCTTAAAGACTAACAAAAATATTTTCTGGTAGGGTATGAGCTTTCGTGAGCCACAGCTCACTTCTTCAGATACTGTATCTGAAGAAGTGAGCTGTGGCTCACGAAAGCTCATACCCTACCAGAAAATATTTTTGTTAGTCTTTAAGGTGCTACTGGACTCTTGCCCTTTTTGACTACTGCAAACAGACTAACACGGCTACCCACTGTGAGTTATGATTAAAGTTTATTTTCAAATTCTCTGAATTTTTATTTTGAACCTTGGGGTCCCTGCACCGAACAAAAAAGTGCTAGTGGTCCCTGGTCAAAAAAAGGTTGGGAACCACTGGGCTAGATCCTTTGCTTTCCAGTGCGAACTTAGGAAATCAACAGCACACAAGCTCAATGGATCCCAATACTCTTATAATTGTTTGTTTCTTGGTGCCAGTGAGAACTGACATAAGGGTTAAAGCCAGTGAGTCTGGGTTCCTAGAGAGGCTTCTTCATGAGCTGCTCCCCCCCCACCCCCCATTTCCAACCAGGTGGAAAAGAGGTCTTTGCAACCAGCATTTGGTGAGTTTCAGATGCCTTTGTGGGTGGTGCTGGGGCTTCATGGAGGCTGGGTGGAAAATAAGGGAAGGGGTGTGGGGGGGACACTGCATGGGGGACAAAGTGCAAGGAGACATCTGCTTGACTGGGAGGGGGGGAATTGGGGCTCCTCCCCATTTTCCTTCCTGGGATGAAGGCCTGGGCAGCTGAGCTGAGCCCATTGTTCCAAAACACACCGACCAGACAGTCTCTTCTCTTTTTAGCTGCAAAGCCAGGAAACCGTCAGCTGTTGACTTATGGAGACTTGAAGGGAAGGCGGTGCCTTTTGCATTTGCAGAGAACACAAACCGGTTTTAACCTGGTTTGCATGGACAGAGCAAGTGGGTGGGAGGAGGAGGAGGAGAAAAGAAGGGGTGAAGCTGTAGTGGAGGGGAGTCCAACAGAGACAGACCCCCGAGAGGGATGCTGCCTCTTGAGACCCCCCTGTTTAATGGTTTGATAAATATGAAATAATTAGTATATAAAGATACTCTTGTGCTATATATATATATATATATATATATATATATATATATATATATATAGTTTTTCTTTTTATTGTAATTTTTTTCTTATGGTATTGTTTAGTTGTGTGTTATGAAAATTTAATAAAAATTTATATATATATAAAAAAATGAAGGCCCTTGGTCCGTCTCCCCCCCGTTGCTCCGCCCCAAACAATCCAATCAATAGGGGGAAGAGTCATCCTTTCAGGTTTAGTATTTCCCTATCTTTCTTACGCCCTGACCTGGATGGCCCAGGCTAGCCTGATCTCATCAGATCCCAGAAGCTAAGCTGGGTCAGCCCTGGTTAGTGTTTGGATGGGAGACCACCAAGGAAGTCCAGGGTTGCTGTGCAGAGGAGGGCACTGGCAAACCACCTCTGTTAGCCTCTTGCCATGAAAACCCCAAAAGGGATCGCCATAAGTCGGCTGCGACTTGAAGGCACATTATGCACACACATCTTTCTTACAGGGAGAAGATACGGTCGCTAACAGGAAGGAACCCGTTTGGTGGGCTTTGTAGGGCTTAGTAGCCAAGCTAATCTTGAGGTAGCCCTTCTCGCAAAGGCCATGGCAGAAGAAGAGGGTGGGTTTCGGAGCCTTTTGGAGGCTGCAGCGAAGCAGGGATGGAAGATGGAAAAGAAAGAGTCGGGTGGTCCTGAAGTAGCCAGAGGGGCCAATCTCTTAGAGCATAGAAGCAAGAAGGGATTCTGGGAAAGAAGCCTGCAGACATCTCCGGGAGAGGACACCCCCAGCTCTGACGTCCCATGCCAGAATTTCAGGCAGTTCCGTTACCTGGAGGCTGCAGGGCCCCGTGAGGTTTGCAACCGCCTTCACGACCTTTGCTGTCGGTGGCTGAAGCCGGAACAGCTCACCAAGAATCAGATCCTGGACATGGTGATCCTGGAGCAGTTCCTGGCTGTTATGCCCTCGGAGATGGAGAGCTGGGTCAGAGAATGCCGGCCAGAGACCAGTTCCCAGGCGGTGGCCCTGGCAGAAGGCTTCCTGCTAAGCCAGGCAGAGGCCAAGAAGCAGGAAGCGCAGGTGAGTGGCTTTCATACTCATGGTTCAAGGGGCTGCAAATATTTCCTTTAGGATCTGTGGGGCAGCTTTTTCGTGCCATCAGAGTAGGGACCATCCCACAACCCCCAAAGTTTTGCCTACCTCGTTCCTTTTCTAATCTTCTTGCCATTCCGGGGGTCTTCTTTGCTGTTTCAGGTGCAGGGGGCATTAGCAGGTGTTTCTGCAGATTTGCCAGAGGCAGAAGAGGCTCCATCTGGAGGGAGGATGCTGTTGGCTCTGGAGGGTAACCAAAATGCCACCTGGATGAGTAAGAATGAAGGGGACATCTTTCTGCTTGCTTCTTCCTCTCTGTAGTCTGCCCCAAATCCATGTGTGTGTAAAGCGCTGTCAAGTCGCAGCCGATGTATGGTCACCCCAGCAAGGGGCTTTCAAGGCCCTTTAAGGAATCTATGATTAAGGCAAGTGGGAAGCAGAGGTGGTTTGCCATTGCCTTCCTTTGCAGAGTCTTCCTTGGTGGTCTCTCATCCAAGTACCAACCCTGCTTAGCTTCCGAGATCTGATAAGATCAGGCTAGCCTGGGCCATCCAGGTCAGGGTTAGGCTCGGTCTGTGCATGTATAGAGTGCCATCAAGTCGCAGCTGACTTATAGTGACCCCGATGGGGTTTTCAAGGCAAGTGATTAAGCAAAGGTGGTTTTCCATTGCTTCCCTCTGCAGTCTTTCTAGGAGGTCTCCCTTTCCAAATTCCAACCCTGCTTAACCTCTGAGAGCTGACCCTGCTGCCTTCCCTCCCCCAAAACCCATGGGCTTCATTTATGTTCCTTGAGTCAGTGAGGGAGATGCCTATTTGCAACCCCTCTCACGTGTTAAATTGGGAAGACTTTATATGTCTTATGGAGCCCCCCCCCCCAAAAAAATCCAACCTTTGCTTATAGCTGAAGAAGTGAGCTGTGACTCAAAAGCTTGCCAGAATTTAACCCCTGCCAGAAATTTTGTTAAGCTTTAAGGTGCTGCTGGACTCTTGCTCTTTTATACCCAGATGGGATCTGAGCTGACAGTGATTAGACAGGAAATAGATTTTGTGGCTGTGGGAGATGCAACTGTGAAGGTGTCAGGGATTAGTTAGTGGGGAAAACCAACTTCCATGTTTGGGACTGTTCTGAAAGGGATTGAAATAAGAAGGGATCTTCTTATTTATTTAATTATTGTCTGATTTTTTTGCTGAAACTTGAGGCAGGTTACAAAATGATTTTTAAAAATGCAATAACAAATATATGACATATAATAAACAATGCAATAAAACTGGATTCTAGAATTTAAAAATAATGCAAATAGTAGTACAAATTGTGAGCTCTGATCTGGATGGCCCAGGCTAGCCTGATCTCATAAGCCAAGCAGGGTTGGTCCTGGTTAGTACTTGGATGGGAGACCACCAAGGAAGTCCAGGGTCCCAACATAGAGGCCGGCAATGACAAACCACCTCTGTTGACCTCCTGCCTTAAAAACCCCTAAGTCGGCAGTTGACTTGACGGGACTTTCCATCATGAAATATGACATATGATGAAGAATGCAAAAACTAGAGAACAAGAGAATACATGCAGTAAATTGTGCAATTAACTATAACCCCATTCCCTTTATAGAAGTACCCTCCTGAACTGTTCCATTATATGACAGCTCTGTTCCCTTTATATCAGGGGGGGTCTAACTCAATTGTTACGAGGGCCAGATATGGCATAAATGCCATTTGGTCAGGCTGGGCTATACCTCGCTAGCCCAGATTGAGAGTGGGGTGGTGGTTGCTTGGCATGTTCGAGGGCCAGATAAGAGCTCTCAAGGGGCCGGATCTGGCCCACGAGCCTTATGTTTGACACCTCTGCTTTATATCATAATGCATTTATGAAAATGTGCATTGCAGCTTAATTTTTTAACTGGAGATGCTAGGGATTGAACCTGGAATCTTCTGTATGCCAAACAAATGCTCTGCCACTGAGCCATGGCCCCCTCCCCTAAACGAATTTGCCGTTTATTGAGTTAGGCCCTCTATCTACCTGATCCTTTCACCTGGAAGTATTGGGGATTGAACCTGGGACCCACTGCATGGAAAGCAGATGCTGTGTCACTGAGCCACAGCTCCTCCCTAATAATTTTGTGCCATAAAATTGCAACCAACTCATGGCAACATCAGGACTATGGAGTTTTCAAAGGAAGAGATGAGCAGGGGTGGTTTGCTGTTTTCTTTCCCTGCATAGCAACCCCTGCCTTCCTTGGTAGGCCCCCAGCCAAGCACTGACAGTGACCAACCTGTTACCATATATAATTCCTTTCACTTCTGTTGACGTGTGTAGACTCTTTAACTTGGGTTTGGGACACTCACTCAGAGCCAGCAGAAGGGTGAGACTGCACAATTTTGGCTGGCAGAACAGCGATAGTTACAGAGGCCCGCACAAAAGAATATCAAAGACATAATTGTAAAGTCCAGGAATTTTAGAGGGAGTCTAGGATGAGCATCTGGGTTTTTCTGACTTTCACTGAGTTAGGAACGGGAGCTTCCCAGAATGGTAACAGAAGGCAATTCCATTCCCACAGGGTGGGAGAAAGAGGGCTGGTAGGGAAAAGGCTTGCCCTATGCCTTGGGCAGGTTGGGGACATTCAGACAAGGTTAGTCAAAGTAATCTAGCCCACCTGGTTGATTGACTGTAAATAGATTTTGTACTCAGGAGAACTGGCCCTTGCTGATGAAATTACATTGATAGATCTAGATGGGTGCCTGGCTTTGCCCCTGGTGGCTTGCACCTGCCCCATCAGTGAATCAGTCTCAAAATTTTGGCTACTTGTTAGCGTAGTACTTTGGCCTTGCCTTCTCCAATGCATAGCATTTCTAGCTCCTAAAATGGCTGTCAAAGCAAATTTAGCCAGAATACAGCCAGAGCAGACAGCTCACATCTGGGAATGGGGTCCCTGGTACCAGACCTTGCTTAGCTTCCAAGTTCTGGCAAGATTAGGGTTGCCAGATCCCCTCTGGCCACCGAGGGGGATGGAGAGGGCAACATGAAGTTGCCTTATACTGAATCAGACCCTTGGTCCATCAAAGTCAGTATTGTCTACTCAGACCGGCAGCAGCTCCCCAGGGTCTTGAGGAAAGTTCTCTAAAAGACTGCCATGAAGGATACTTTGTGTTGTAGTGACTAAGAGTGTCAGACTAGTATACGGGAACCCAGGTTTCAATTCCCATGCCATGGGAGCTCACTAGACCTTGGGCCAGTCACACCCTCTCAGCCTAACCAACCTCACAGGGTTGTTGTGAAGATAAAATGGAGGAGGATGGAAGCTGCCTTGGGTCCCCATTGTGGAGAAAGGTGGGGTATAAATGAATGAAATAAACAAAACCAGTTGCCAAGGGCAAATCACAGGAGGTCTTGAATCCCTGTTATGGGTTTCCTGGAGGCATCATGCTAGAAAAATACTGGAACTGGTGTGTCTTTGGATCAGATCCAGGCAGGCACCTCCTCCATTTTTCTCTATGCCCAGGGGCCAACAGGAAGAACCATTTTTCATACAAGGAACTAGAAGGAAACTACAAAAGACCTTCCCACCTTCTTTTGTGTCCACTGCAGATGGTGAAATGACTCCAGCCACACATCCTCACTCATCTGTTTATGATCCTGCGGCCCCAACTCCTGTGCAACCAGAGCAGGTAGGAGAGGGGCCATTGTGGAGAAGAGCACGGTAGCCAGCATGGGTGCTTCTGCCACTCCCGCAAAGCATACCACTGGTTCCCTTGGGTCCTGCCAAAGTGTCGCACCAGGACAAAGAGCTGATGTGGCTTGTGATGGGCCCTCAGCAACCTTGCCTTGAAGCTCCCTTTCAGGTTGTGCTAAGAAGCTAAGGATTGCTACATCATCTCTGAGGAAAATATGTTTTCTTCTTTCAGGGTCCAGTGTCCTTTGAGGAGGTGGTGGTGTCTTTCAACGAGGAAGAGTGGGCTCTGCTGGATCCGGGCCAAAGAGCCCTGCATAGGGAAGTCATGGTGGAGAATTATGGGATCGTGGCCTCTTTGAGTAAGTCTCTCTCACGTGGCATAATCTGCAGTGGTGCTGAAGGAGTGGACATGGACAAGATAAGATGGGGGTGTTCTTGGTGGTGAGAGGGGTCGTCTAGGATGAGGTATACAGCCCGTTTTAAATGGCTAGCCTCCAGGTTACTGTGGCATCAATCCATGTGGCTAGATTGGCTAAGCCAACGTAAAGAGCTTTGGTGGTGAAAAGGTCCGTCAAGTCGCAGCTGACCTGTGGCAACGCCATAGAGTTTTCAGGGCAAGAGATGAACAGAGGAGGTTTACCATTGCCTTCCTCTGCATAGTAGCCCTGGGCTTTTTTGGTGTTCTTCCATCTAAATATGAACCAGGGTTGATCCTGCTTAGCTTCCAAGATCTGACAAAATCGGGTTAGCCTGGGCCATCCAGCCTAAATGGAGATGAAATAAAGTATTTCCCCCCAACTGAATCAACTTGTTTGCCAGTAATAATGCTGGGCCAGTATAATCCAAAGGTTCTTAGCTGAGTCAGAAAAAGTTACTGAAACCCATCAAATGTGTAGAGCACAATCATTCATTCATGTCCTTCAAGATCTTGGCCTTCCCAACCAATATCACCTCTGACACATCAGGATTCAATTTGAACGTGCTTACGCTTAGCTTTAAAAAAAACCCACTTTATTTAAGAAAGGATATTTCTTCATAACATGATAAAACGCTTAGCTTTTTAACTGCAGCACCAGGCCATGGATTTGGACTGCTGTATGAAAGAGATACAGAGCTGGGTGTCATCAGCATATCGATGCCATTCCAAGGCAGACCCATGTGGGGTGCTTGGGCTGGCATATCAAACTGTGAAGATTTCCTATGGTTTCCCGGTTGCTGATCAGGCTGCCAGTTCAGTGCAGTAGCAATGGGGCTTTCACATTGCGAGTTTCCCTGCATTTCCCTGCCCTAGTTCCCGGTGGCTGCCATACCCCAACACACACACACACACACACCAGAGATCTTTTTAAAAAATCTGCTGCCATACTCTCCTCATTCCCAGCTTTCATATTAAAAAATATAAGCCTCTAGACTTTTTCACTGTGGCGTTATAAAGGGAATGTCCGGCTGCACATTTCCCCTTGTAACTACACAGTGAAAAGGACTAGAGACTTATGTTTTAAAAAATGAAAACTGGGAACTAGGACATTACAGCAATAGACTGGAAAACTGCTTGATCACTATAGCTTTATATCAGGTTTTTTTTTGTAAAAGCCCACTGGTGGAGTGTCAAAATGGCTGTGCAGAACTAGAGCCATGAAAATGGTGCTGACATGGTGAAAATGGTGGATGGAACTGAGAAAGATTTCAGCTTTCCTGCCCACAAGGCAATCCCCCAGCTTTGTTTCAATCTTTCAAAAAAGTTCATACTAAAGCAGGTTTTGGCAAGACCACAGTAAAGCTGTGGAAAAGCTGGGAGGTTCAGAAAGCATCCTGGTGCTCTGGGGAAAAGGGTGTGTCCATCCCAATAAGATGCATCTTGGGGCAACTGACAGATGTGGAAGTCACCTCTGTGTACTCTTGAGGCTAAACATCTCCCACTGGGAAATAGAGATTTATCAGGGAAACATCTGGGAACCATCTGCCAAGCCCTTTGAGGAAAGGCTGAGGGACTTGGGAATGTTTAGTCTGAAAAAAGAGGAGGTTGAGGGGGGACGTGATTGCTCTCTTTAAGTATTTGAAAGGCTGTCACTTAGAGGAGGACAGGGAGTTGTTCCTGTTGGCAGCAGAGGATAGAACTCGAAACAATGGGTATAAATTATAGGCAAAAAAGGTACCGGCTGGACATTAGGAATTTGTTTTTTTACAGTAAGAGTAATTCAGCAGTGGAATTGGCTGTGTAGACTGCCTTTAGGCTGCTTCTGCATAGAACAGGGGGTTGGACTAGATGGCCTGTATGGCCCCTTCCAACTCTACGATTCTGATGGCCCAGGCTAGCCTGATCTCTTCAGATCTCAGAAGCTAAGCAGGGTCAGCCCTGGTTAGTATTTGGATGGGAGACCACCAAGGAATACCAGGGTTGCTGTGCAGAGGAAGGTACTGGTAAACCACCTCTGTTAGTCTCTTGCCATGAAAACCCCAAAAGGGGTCACCATAAGTCGGCTGCGACTTGACAGCACTTTACACACACAACTATGAAAAACAGCTTCAACAGGGGGCAAAATGATAGATACTGCATTTGTCTCTAAGCACCTGGGAAATCCAGTAACAGTGTTTACAGAATATATGAAGGTGCCTCTGGTCCGTGTAGGCTGCTTCTACACAAAGCTTTTGCTCCAAACCAGAGTGAATTTTTTTTTTGAGTATCCACATGACATCATCTCCAAATTGTTCATTTTCTGTGTGTGTCTCCCTCCCCCAGCCGCCATCTTTCCTAAATCTGGTTTGGTACGATCTTTTTGGAAAGATTGCAGTCAAACCATGTCTGTATGTCATGCGGAGGGAAGGTGAGCATTTTTTTGCATGTCACTCTCACATTAGTCACAACTCCCCCACCCCCCACCGGAAGGCTTTTTTTTTTGAGGGGGGGTTCATCAGCAATTGATATATCACTATAGTGTTATAACATTATAATGATCTACTAGCTCTTCTGAATTTCTGAGATTTTGGAGGAACTTGCAGATAGATTATTATAACACTATAGCAAAATGTCAATTGCTGATTTAACCCCCCAACCCCTCCAGTGGTGGGGAGTTGGCAGCTTTGGGAGGTGGAGACAAGGAAAGTGCAGAGAAAACTGCCACATGGACTATTCTTTGCCTCTGCATTTACAAGGGCAATAAATGCTACATGGAGAATCCCCTCCCCTCCCCCCATGTGGAAGCAACACTAGCCTAGTGCAGTGTTATTTGGTTGGCAGAGCCTTTCCATAGTTTAATATATAGGTCCACTGGGTCAACTCTTTTAAGTGGAGGATATTGGAGACTGAACCAGAGACCTTCTGTATACAGGGTTGGGGTATTACCACTGAGTGAAACCTTAAACCGCCTGGTTCAAATCTAGCATTTTGTACAGTACCCCGCAGTGGCTGTCTTTTAATGGTAATAAGAGGAAACTGTTTAATATTTGGTAGAATCTACCTCCTTGCTTCTGTCTATGTTGAAGACATTTTCTCTCACTCAGAATAGCAGCTAATTCAAGTTGTTCCTTGGTTTCAGCCTTTGTTTTACCATCTAGATCTTACAGTTGTTCTCTCTCATTGTGCTCCAACAGGTGATGGATGGAAGAAAGAGACCAAGAAAGATCGATCTGGGATACCAGGAGGAAGAGGAAGATCAGAAGAGGCAGGAAAACAGAGACGGAAAACTGAGATAAACACACCCACTGGATTCTTTTCTTCTCAGCTTGGTGATCTCCAAGAGACCCCAGTCCAAGGCAAAAAAGACGAAAGCCCAAAGAGACACAAGTGCCCTCTGTGTGAGAAAAGCTTCACTTATAAATCAAGGCTTAATCGTCACTGGCGAGTCCACACAGGGGAGAAACCATATAAATGCTTGGTGTGTGGGAAGAGCTTGTGTAGCAACGCACGGCTTCAGACACATCAAAGAATCCACACAGGGGAGAAGCCATTTAAATGCTCCGAGTGTGGAAAGAGTTTCACTGAGAAGTCTGACCTTAGAAAACATCAAAGAAGGCATGCAGGAGGGGAGCTGTACATATTGTTGGAGTCTGGAAAGCGGTTTGCTTGGCGAAAATCCCTGATTTTCCATCCAAGAAAGCGCAAAACCAAGGAGCCATTGAAGTGCTTGGAATGTGGGAAGAGCTTCACTACAAATTCAGCCTTTGTCAGGCATCAGAGAATCCATACAGGGGAGAAACCATATAAATGTCTTGTGTGTGGAAAGAACTTTACTCGCAGCACCCATCTTGCATCACATCAAAGAATGCATACAGGGGAGGTGTATAAATGTTCTGAGTGTGGAAAGAGCTTTGCTTGGAGAGCATCTCTGCGTTTACATCAGAGAATCCACACAGGGGAGGACTATAAATGCTTGGAGTGCGGAAAGAGTTTCAGTTTGAAGTCAGTCCTTAGAGGGCATCAGCGAATGCACACAGGAGAGAAGCCCTATAAATGCTTGGAGTGTGGAAAACTCTTCACTTGGAACACAACCCTGATTAACCATCGAAGAATGCACAGAGATGGGAAGCCATTTAAGTGCTTGGAGTGTGGAAAAAGCTGCAGTACAGGATCTGACCTTAGAAGGCATCAAAGAATGCACACAGGCAAGAAGCCCTATAAGTGCTTGGAATGTGGCAAGTGCTTCAGTTGGAAGTCGTATCTGACTGCGCATCAGAGAATTCACACAGGGGAGAAACCGTATAAATGCCTTCTGTGTGGGAAGAACTTCACTCGGAAGACACATCTTAACTCGCATCAAAGAATGCACACAGGGGAGAAACCGTATAAATGTTTAAAGTGTGGCAAGAGCTTTGCCTGGAGTACCTCCCTGAGTTTACATCAAAAAGTCCACACAGGTGAGAACTATCAGTGCTTGGAGTGTGGAAAGAGTTTCCATCTGAGGTCGGTCCTTAGAGAACATCAAAGGAGGCACACAGGAGAGAAGCCATATAAATGCTTCGAGTGTGGAAAAAGCTTCTCTTCAAATAAAACTCTGGGTTACCATCAAAGAATCCACTCAGGTGAGAAGCCGTTTAAGTGCCCAGAATGTGGAAAGGGCTGCAGTACTGGATCGGCCCTGAGAAGACATCAACAAATCCATACTGGTGAGAAGCCCTATAAATGCTTGGAGTGTGGGAAAAGCTTCACTTGGAACAAAACTCTGATTTACCACCAGAGAGTTCACACTGGTGAGAAGCCCTATAAGTGCCTGGAATGTGGCAAGTGCTTCAGCTGGAAATCATACCTGACAGCCCATCAGAGAATTCACACTGGGGAGAAACCATATGAATGCCTGGTGTGTGGAAAGAACTTCACTCGGAACATGCATCTTAAATCACATCAAAGAATGCACACAGGGGAGAAACCGTATAAGTGCTCAGAGTGTGGAAAGAGCTTTGCTTGGGGCACATCCCTGAGTTCTCATCGACGAATCCACACAGGGGCAGACTATCAATGCTTAGATTGTGGAAAGAGTTTCAGTCTGAAGTCGGTCTTCAGAGGGCATCAAAGAATCCACACTGGGGAGGAGCCATATAAATGCTTGGAGTGTGGAAAGAACTTGAGTACAAGCTCAGCCCTCACTAGACATCAAAGAGTGCACACAGGGGAGAAACCGTTCAAATGCCAGGTGTGTGGAAAGAACTTCACTCGGAATATTCACCTGAAATCGCATCAAATTATGCACACGGGAGAGAAACCTTATAAATGCTTAGATTGTGGAAAGAGCTTCGCTTGGAGTTCGTCCTTGAGTTCCCATCAAAAAATCCACACTGAGGAGAATGCCATGATTCCTAAAACTACTCACAGCATGGAAAGCATTTCCGATGTAGTGGAAATCATCATATAAGTGATTTCAAGTCCAGCAAAAGTGGATAAGAGTTTTTCCAACCAGTCAAAACATAATTACCATTACTTTCTTGGGGGGGGGGGTTCCTTTGCTTATTTCTCTTTATTGCAAGGCGTGTCTTTTTTAAAAAAAGACTCTCTGTTTTAAGTTAGACACAAATCGATATTGTGAAGGGGTGGACTGGCCATTTAACTAACTGGGACATTTCCCAATGGGCCACTGCCCTGGAGGGCTGATGGCAGCTAGGAGCAAACAGAGCCAAACCCCGGAAGCTTTGCTTAACACTGCATGGGCCACTCAGACTGCCTTTCTGCATGGCCTTTTTGACTTCCCAGGCCATGCCTGATCTTGTGTGAATGAGAGAAAGTTACAATGGTAATGTGCCAGTTCACCAGTCGAGGATATCTATAAGGTCTGTGCTGTATTTAGGGGACAGAAATCAGCATGGCCAAGTGTCACCCATTAAAGAGGCATTACAAACCTAGTGGGGGTGTTATGTAAGTTTATCCGTAGCTAATAGATTGTTGTGAGTGCGATTCCCCCTTTCCTTTTTATATGTATTTGCCTAATGTTTGGACGATGTTAAAAATTCTCAAAGAAGTGTCTTGTGCGACTGCTTACTCTCGGGGAGAAGCTTTTCTCCCTCTCTCATAATACTGGAACCTGTGGTCATCCACTGAAGCGGGTGGGAGATTCAGGACAGACAAAAGGAAGTTCTTCATGCAGTATATGGCTAATTTGTGGAACTCACTGCAGCAGGATATGGTTATGGCTGGCAACTTGGAAGGCTTTAAAAGAGGAGTGGACAAATTCATGGAGGGCGGGGCTATCAGTGGCTACTAGTCATGGTGGATATCTTCTGCCTCCAGAACCAGAGGCAGTATGCCTCTGTGTAACAGTTACTGGGAAGCACAAGAAGAACGATGCTCTTGCAGTCATCCTGTTTATGGGCTTCCTAGAGACGTCTGGTTGGCCACTGTGCGAACAGAATGCTGGACTAGATGGGCCTTTGGTCTGATCCAGAAGGATTCCTCTTCTGTTCTTATGTTTTCTGGCTTGAATTTGAAAGTTGACGGGAGTGGTATATAGTTTGGAAAGTTTTTTATTTTTCCTCTATATTTGGTTGGTTCTTACTTTTCTTTCACCATATTAATTTTCTCTGTTGAACATGTTTCCCCCTCTTTATTGGTCCTCGAATCGACCCTAAACTGCTCTCAGTATTCCATGCCTCTTGAGGCATACTCTGTCTGCATTGTGCTTTTAGTTTCCCTCTGGGTTAATTTTCAGTCAGTTAATTTTTCTGCATAAAAGTATCCCTTTGTCTGCCTGCTTTCATGGCTTATATGCTGATTGAGTTTTCTTTCCTTGATTTAATGGTGTCATATTTTGTGCTGTAAATGTAATTGTTAGTTTAAGAGGACAGATTCTTCTTCACATGCTGTTCTCTGCTTTGCAAATTCACCAGCTCTAAAATGGATTTGCTCCTGAAATCCTGTTTTCCATTTCAGGGAAAGCCTTTTGTATTGGAACTGAATGTTACATGTGGTAGGAACAGAAATAACATGATAGGAAACACAGCTATAAGCCAGGATGCTCCAGTTTCCAATCCCACTTCTGCTATGCACTTAGTTGCCATGGGAAAGCTACCCTCTGTTATCCTTAGATCCCCTTCCGCACTTGTGGTATGTGGAGGATAATACTGGCCTACCTTACAGGGCTATTGTAAGGATTATGCTACATGTGAAGTGTTTTGAAAGTGCTATATAAATGCTGAATATTATTATTAAGGTGTATTTCTTCAAATCATGAATTGAGGGCGTCTTTGGCTCCCCTTGGTGTTAGCTCTGTGTGATAATGTTTTATTAAACAATGTTGTCATGTTTTCTTTTTGTTCATCATCATTTTGTCTAAGTCTTAACTGGGCTGCAGAGTGTGAATTCTTAAATCTACAAACTAAGGCCATGAACATGATTTTTCCTAGGTTTGAAGAATTATCTAAGTTTGGAGAAAAATCTGAAACCTAAAACAAAGGGGGAGGTTTAAAAGTCCAAATAATAGAAGCAGCAACCTCTAGCTTTCAGAATTAATTCCCCCTGAAATTCAGTGGCTATTTTGGGGGTTGCTAGGCAACCACAACAATATTGCTACCCTTCAAACCTTGATTTCTGCCACTGACAGGCAGGGGAGTGGGGGCAGAACTGTGGCCGAATTGTGGACTGTAGTCTTTAGCCATGCAGATTAGCTTTGGATTTCACACATTAACAGATCACTTCAGGATGCAATGGTTCCATATTAACATACCACACCCTCATTAGCACATTATCTTGATACTTACAGGACAATGATTAGCACATTACCTTTGATACTTTTTGCAGGACAATGATTCAGCTCAACCCCCCCCCCTTTCTGACTATATATTACTCTTCCTACACACTTGACACTGAGAGACACTGTCCTTCAGTGTTACTCCTCTGAAGATGCCTGCCACAGCTGCTGGCGAAACGTCAGGAAAGAAAATACCAAGACCACGGTCACACAGCCCGGATAACCTACAAGAACCAATGAACTCTGACCGTGAAAGCTTTCGACAATATTCTGGGCTCTTGAATGTTTCTAAAACAATTTATTGAGATTGGAGTGAGCTCCCTAGGGAGGTGGTGAGCTCCCCCTCACTGGCAGTCTTTAAGCAGAGGCTGGACAAACACTTGTCTGGGATGCTCTAGGTTGATTCTGCATTGAGCAGGGGGTTGCACTAGATGGCCTATATAGCCCCTTCCAACTCTATGATTCTATGGAGAGTATACTGTTCACCAGAGAAAAAATGCCTGTGACAAACAAACGTATACAGTACAGCATAGAGGAGAAAAACAGAAAAAGCTCCTTCTCCCAGGTTCGCCATTACCCAATGCACACCCCTAATGCCCACTTTCTGAAATGCTCAGCAGGTGCCCAGGCAAATACCAGCGGGAGCCATGGTGTTCATGGGTGTTACCTTGGGCAACCCTGTGATAGGTCTACTCTTCTAATAATAGAGGTCATGTTTCTGCTTGATCTATATTTTGGAGCAAAGGGGAAAAATTAAAAGATTTCTAGCTTCAGTAAAATAGTTGCACTCAAAGGTCACGTGGTACAGAGTATTTACACTACCTGCCCTGCAATCACATAGGGGGTTACCGCACTTGTATTCCCACTGATGTATTAAGAGTTTGAAAACATTATAAAAAATACTGTTCACACTTTGGCCCCTTTAGCTCTTCCAACCATTTATAAGCCGTGGTACCCAAAAACCCTTTTAAAGCGGTGTTTTTTTATAACATTTTCAAACTCTTAATACATCGCTGGGAATACAAAGTGCGGTAACCCCCATACTCTATCAAAGTAGGATATCTTAAAGTATGTCCCTTGCAAGATGGTAAGGCATTTAAGCATGCCAACATAAAGGCACGCCTGTATCGAGGAGGGAGGGAAGGAGGTAACATGATATAGTCTGATCTTGTCAGATCTTGGAAGCTAAGCAGGGTTAGTATTTGGATGGGAGACCTCCAAGGAAGTCCAGGGTTGCTATGCAAAGGGGCAATGGCAAACCACCTCTGTTAGTCTCTTGCCTTGAAAACCCCATAAGGGGTTGCCATGGGTCAGCTGTGACTTGACGGCACGTTACACACACATATATAGGAACAGTCAAATATGAACAGTAAAGCTGTTCATAAAGCTGGCCACATGGGTCAGCTGTTCATAAAGCTGGCCACATGGAAGGATACTGACAAATTTGGTAGAACAAGCAATCAATCTGAGGTAGCCCTCTTGGGTGTCAGGGTGTATAATTTTAATTTCAAGAGGCCTACAGGCAGCTCTACTCCTCGGCCTCAAGCCTAGGCTCCTGAGGACTAGGATTGCAAGCTCCAGGTTGGGAAATTTCTGGAGCTTTTAGGGTGGATCTCAGGGACGGCGGGGTTTGGGGAAAGATGTCACTTGGGTATAATGCCATAGTATCCACCTTCCAAAGCTGATACTTCGAGGGAACTGACCTCTTTCTTGTGGGGGACACTTTTAATTCCAGGAGGTATCCTGGCCCCACTTGGCATTATACCCCAAGCTGAAGTCCTTGCCCTCCCCAGATCCCACCCTCCAAATTTCCAGGAATTTCCCAAACTGGAGTTGGCAACTATACCTACCATCGAGTTTTGGGCACATGCTAGAGTGTTGCCCCACTTCTGGTTTACGCTAGGGGGAAACACCAATATCCCACTCCCACCCCCGTCCGCCCGCCCACTGTAGAGTCATGCCTAGTACCAGTAGTACCCTTCATGGATCCCAAGATCCTGTTGACACCCCTCAAAGTAACCGGATCGAAATGGTCCACAAATTAGCCAGGTGGTGCATTGTTATTTACTTATTTATTTGCATTATCTATAGTCTGCCTTTAGCCCTTGCAACTCAAGGCTGGCGGCAAAGAGGGACCTGGCAACCCTAATGATGTGCTGTCCTCAGTTAGTAGATATCCATGCAAACGCGTATGCACGGAGGAGTAAAATAAATGATAGGCTGTGAAGCTAAAAAGACTCAACAATACACACACACACTCAAAAGTGTAATAGTTCTTGCTTTGTCATGTGACAAAGAGTTCATCCAGCAGAGCTGATGCATAAACACCTGTCCGCACAGAGGCTTTCTTCTCTGTTTGCCAGCGAGAACCAGTGTAAGAGTTAAAGCTAAAAAGTCTGGATTCCTAGAGAGGCTTCTTTATGGGCTGCTGTGCCCCTCCCCACCCCCCCACCCCCAGGCAGGGGGGGAAAGAGGTCTTTGATTCTTGTATCCAGGATCTGGTGAGTTGCAATGCCTTTGGGGTGCAGAGAAATCTCAGGGACTTCAGTAGTAGGTGGGTGGAAAATAAGGGAAGGGGAGACCCCAAATAAAGAGAGGCACAACCCATGCATGGGTACAAAAGGTAAGGCAGGAAGGTTTGTGCTGGCCAGGTGGGAAAAGCTGGGGCCCCCTTCCCATTTTCTGTCATAGGAAGAAGGTCTGTGCAGCTGCCCCATCAGAATTGTTCCAAAACAAAAAAGAGTTTAAGTTTACCATCTCAAATGAAATAAGAGAAAATTTATATAAAGTGTTTTATAGATGGTATATAACTCCAGTATTATTAAGCAAAATGAAAAAAGATGGTAAGGCCTCTTGTTGGAAGTGTGGTACGGATATAGGTACATTTATGCATGTTTGGTGGTTTTGTAAAAAAATTAGGAGGTTTTGGAGATTAGTTTTGAATGAAACAAATAATTTGATTAAGTCCAAAATTAAGAGAGATCCCGCTTTTTGTTTATTGGGTATTTCAAAACAAGATTTAGATCTAGGTGACAGAGTCATACGTCAATATAGTTTTGCTGCGGCAAGAATCACAATTGCTAAAAAATGGAAGCAAATAAATAAACCTTCAATTAAAGAGTGGAGAGAAAAACTATGGTTGTATATGCGGATGGCCAAACTTACAGCTTTTCTACATGATAAAGATATGGAGGATTTTAAATCTATATGGTCAAAGGCCGCCGCATATTGGGATAAATCGGCAAAAACGGATTTTGAAACTGTACTTAACGAATTGTAGTATTATGTGATTCTTAATTAACTATAAGATGAGAATTTTTTTTTTTATGTAGTGTCATAACACCCCAACGGAAGTCCAATGGTGATGGGCACTGAGGTGGGGGTTGGGACTCAGGGCACTATGGAGATATATATTAAGAGAATGTATCTTTTAATTATTAGATAATTAGTGCTCTTTGTATTTCTGTTTGGTTGTTTTGTTTGTATTTTATGTTTTTTTTTCTTTTTTGTATGCTTCATTAAAAATTTAATAAAAAATTTATAAAAAAAAAGAAAAGAAAAAGAATTGTTCCAAAACACACGCATCAGAGCCTCTTTCCTTCTCTGTGCAAAGCCAAAAGATTCTTACAGTTTATATCTAGAAGCTCAAACCAAAGATGGTGCCTTTGGAATCTGAAGAGGGCATAAATGGTTTTAAACTGGTTTGCATCGACAGAGCAGAGTGGGTGGGGGAAGAGAAAAATAGTGGTTCCCAACCTTTTCAGTATGCTGACCCACAAGTACAAATTTACTTGGTATGGTGACCCTTCTGGGGCTGGTCCAAGGTTTGTTGGCATCCTAGGCAAACTAGGCACGCATCTGGTTCAGTATTCCGTTTTCTACTGTTGCTTTTGAGAAACCAACAAACTTCACACAAAGGGCATAGCTGCCCCCAACTATGAACCCCAAGCAAGTGGCGTTCTGACATTCACAGCCTTTGCATAGATCCTGTTTTCCGCATGTGTGAAAGTGCCCTTGGGCTCCCACCCTCCAACAACCCAGGTAAGAAGAGACAGGCTGACTGGAGGGGAAACCAGCTGATTCAGTTCCGGAGATTACTGAGGGTGTTGCCAATTTTCTAGTGGACGTGATGAAAGTGCAAAAAACTTACAAGCTCTGATATTTGATTATATTGTTCTTTGTTTTATTTCACTGATTTTATGTTTTATGATCCCTTTTTGTAACAATTGTAATAATTTTTTTATGCCAATAAAGGTCTATGAATGAATGGAAACCAGCTGGCAATGGAACATCATATCAGATACAGAGAGGCTACACCTGCAACGGGAGCTGGGTGTGGCTATACTGCGTGTGGCCAGCATGGTGTAGTGGTTAAGAGTCGTGGTTTGGAGTGGTAGACTCTAATCTGGAGAACCTGGTTTTATTCCCCACCTCTCCACATGAGCAGGGGACGTTAATCTGGTGAACCGGGTTGGTTTCCCCACTCCTACACACCAAGCCAGCTGGGTGACCTTGGGCTAGTCACAGTTCTCTTAGAGCTCTCTCAGCCCCACCTACCTCACAGGGTGTCTGTTGTGGGGAGGGGGAGGGAAGGTGACTGTAAGCTTGTTTGATTCTTCCTTACGTGGTAGAGAAAGTCAGCATATAAAAACCAACTCTTCTTCTGCAACCTATACCCTGCCTCACAAGTAGATGGAGTAACACAAGTAGGGCCAGGCCTCAGCTAAGGTAAGGACTGGGGTTGCCACTCCTGAGGAGGGTCAACACTTAAGGTGGGGCTTGGTAGAGAAGAAGGAGGAAGGTGAAGGGGGTGTGGAGTCACAGATGGAAAAGGGAATAAAAGCAGGGAGAAGCTAGCTGATGAGGAGGTTGGACAGTAAGCCTACACCAAAGAGGCAGCTAGGCTAAAGAGTCCTGGGGGAAGAGGCTCTGGGGAAGCATGGCTCCAAGAGCACAACCTATTCTGAGGCTGGCTGAGGTGACTTGGAGGAAGGCAGACAAAGTGGAGGAAGACAGCCAGGATGGCGGGGGTGCAGTGTTACACCGTGTCTGTCTGTCTGTAGCAGTAGAAAAAGCACGAGTCCAGTTGCACCTTAGAGACTAATAAAATTTCTGGCAGGGTATGAGCTTCTGTGAATCACAGCTCACTTGTTTAGATATAGCTAGAATGTGAGTCCATCTATCCTTAAGTAGAGAAGAGTGAATTCAGACACCCAATGTCAATAGCAGGTAAATGACATTAGCAGGCGTGATTGGATTAGGTGTGATATGCAGAGGGTTATTATTATTATTATTAGTTTTGTATCCCGGCCAAGGCCTGGAAAATCAGTATTGTTAATGAGTCAGGAATCCCAGGTCTCTATTCAATCCAGGAGAATGTCTTGTTTTGAGCTTCATTATTAGATGTAATTCAGCAGCCTTTGCATATGGAGGTTATCCTCCAGCCTTTGACTACCCTCTCCTTCTCTATGATTTCCTCTAATCCCCGCCTAAGATTCTCACTCACTGTATTGACTATCAGGGCACATTTTACTTGATCAATACGTATATGCAATGAAGAAAAAAATACCATCGAATCTGCGACATGAAAGATACTGTTTCCAGGATCAGACCTTGGTTTCCCAGATGCAAAAGAGAGTGATGGAAAGGGCAGGGCAGCCATTAAGCAGCCATTTTCTCCAGGCAAACTGTATCTCTGTCACCTAGAGATCAGTTGTAATAGTGGGAGATCTCCAGCCACCCCCGGAGGTTGGCAACCCTATCTGTGACCCATTTTCAGAGGCTTCACAAAACAGTTTTGGGTCCCGACCCACAGGTTGCGAAACACTAAAGTAAAGGAAGCTGTTATGGCAGGGAGCCCAAGAGAGGAAGAGTGAAAAGGGGGAATGTCCTGTGGCAGGAATGCTGCATCTGGTATCCCAGATGGGCCACAATAATAGTTAACTTGTAGAACTCCCTGCCCCAGGATGTGGTGATGGCTGCCAACTTGGAAGGCTTTAAGAGAGGAGTGGACATGTTCATGGAGGATAGGCCATGGCTACTAGTCAAAATGAATACTAGTCATGATGTATACCTATTAACTCCAGGATCAGAGGAGCATGCCTATTAGATTAGTTGCTGTGGAACACAGGCAGGATAATGCTGCTGCAGTTGTCTTACTTGTGGGCCTTGTAGAGCCACCGGGTTGGCCCCTGTGTGAACAGACTGCTGGACTTGATGGGCCTTGGTCTGATCCAGCATGGCTTTTCTTATGTTCTTATCCCCTTCCCCTCTGGCTGAAGCTCATAGCCTGTCTCCCAAAGCTGAAACCTGCCCCTCATTTCAAATCAGGAGTTCCTGTTGAGAGTATTCCTTTACCTTCCCTGCAGGAAGATGATACGAATGCTGGCCAGAAACATCCTTTTTGATTGTCCTGACCAAAGAGTGAAAAGTTGCCCGCGGCATTTAGAAGAAGAAGAAGAAGAAGAGTTGGTTCTTATGTGCTGACTTTCTCTACCACTTAAGGAAGAATCAACCCGGCTTACAGTCACGTTCCCTTCCCCTCCCCACAACATAAACCTTGTGAGGTAGGTGGGGCTGAGAGAATTCGGAGAGAACTGAGACTAGCCCAAGGTCACCCAGCTGGTTTCATGTGTAGGAGTCAGGAAACCAACCCGGTTCACCAGATTAGAGTCCACTGCTCTCAACCACCATTCTTAACCACTACACCATGCTGGCTCTTACTTACTTACTTGTGTGTGTGTTAAGTGCCGTCAAGTCGCTTCCGACTCATGGCGACCCTATGAATGAAAGTCCTCCAAAATGTCCTATCTTTGACCGCCTTGCTCAGATCTTGCAAACTGAAGGCTGTGGCTTCCTTGATTGAGTCCATCCATCTCTTGTTGGGTCTTCCTCTTTTCCTGCTGCTCTCAACTTTTCCTAGCATGACTGTCTTTTCCAGTGACTCTTGTCGTCTCATGATGTGACCAAAATATGACAGCCAACACCACATTTCAAAGGAATCTATTTTCTTCCTATCAGCTTTCGTCACTGTCCAGCTTTCACACCCATACATAGTAATAGGGAATACGATGGCATGAATTAATCTAGTCTTGGTGGCCAGTGACACATTCTTACACTTCAAAATATTTTCTAGCTCCTTCATGGCTGCCCTTCCCAGTCTCAATCTCCTTCTGATTTCTTACTTACTTACTTATTTATACATTTATACTTACTTACTTACTTGTAAGTACTTACTTACTTTATACTTACTTATACATTTATACTTGCTTACTTATTTATACATTTATAAATGTATTTTTTGTGTGTGGGCTTTGCAGGGCTTCGTAGACACACTGGACAAACCTGAGGTTGCCCTTCTTGTAAAGACCATGGCAAATGAAGAGGGGGGTTCTTGGACGCTTTTGCAGTGTGCTGAAGAGCATGAATGGAAGATGGAAGAAGAATGCTCAGGTGGCCCTGAAGAAGGAAAAGGCCCCGACCCCACTGAGGCTAAAAGCAATGGAGAATTCTGGGAAAGAACCGTACAGACGTTTCTGGCAGAAGACCCCACTAGCTCCAGTAGGCAATGCCAGAACTTCAGGCAGTTCAGCTATCAGGAAACTGAGGGGCCCCGAGAGGTCTGCAGCCGACTCTACAATCTTTGCCGCCAGTGGCTGAAGCCTGAAAGACACACCAAGAAGGAGATGCTGGACCTGGTGATCCTGGAGCAGTTCCTGGCTGTTTTGCCCCTGGAGGTGCAGAGCTGGGTCAGGGAATGTGGGCCGGAGACCAGTTCCCAGGCGGTGGCCCTGGCAGAAGGCTTCCTCCTGAGCCAGGCAGAGGCCCAGAAGCAGGAAGGGCAGGTGAGAGCATTTTTATCTGAGAGGCAGCAAAGATGGGTCAGGAGACCTTTAAAATCCCCATCAGTTGTCCAGCTTTTTCTTGAAGTCGCCTGAAGAGGCATCCAAAATCTCCCACCGCATCTTTTCTGATCCCTCTTTCTATTCCCTGCTTGGACCCCCCCCCCACTTTTATTTCAGGTGCGGGGTCTATTCATGGAAGGTGCCACTCATGCCCTGTCGGCAGAGGAGGGCTCATCAGACACCAGGCAGAAGCTGGTTTCCAGAGCGGTGGTGCAGAAGGATGACCGAGGGGACACCTCACCGAGTAAGGATTAATGAGATGTGTCGCCGCCCCCCCCCCCACATCAAGATGAAGGGGACCTTTTTCTCAACGCCCCTCACATTTTATAAAAATATAGATTTCATTCATCCAAAAGCGCAATCTGATTTATGCACATTAGAGCAAAGATAAATAAATAAATTCTAATTGTACAGATAGATGGTTGGGATCTAAAGTCACTTATTTACTTGTTTTATTTCCTCCCTTTCATCCCACTTTGGCATAGTGGATAGAGTGTTAGACCTGGGTCCTGGGAGATGCAGGTTCGAATCCCCACTTCTACCATGGAAGATCACTGGATGACTTGGGGGCCAGTCATACTCTCATTCTGGCCTACCTCACAGGGTTGTTGTTATGAGAATGTGGAGAAGGACAGCTAATGTTCTAAGCTGCTTTGAGTCACAGGTGGGGAGAAAAGTGGGATATAAATAAATAAATAAATGTAAATGCATGCATGGATGCAGGTAAACCAGCTGATATCATTCTCCTCTCCATTTTATTGTCACAACAGCCTTGTAAGGTGGGTTTGGCAGAGAGGGTGTGACTGACTCAAAGTTGCTCAGCAAGCATCTATGGCTGAGTGGGGATTCAAACCCTGGTCTCCCAGATCCTAGTCTGATGGTCTAACCACTGTACCACCCTGGCGGTCATGTATACTTGTGTCTAAGCCTGGATGCTGGTCACTGTGTCCTTTGCTGCCCACAGGATGTGGGGATGGCCAAGAGGTTCAACATCTTCTGAACAAGACCAACAAGCTGGTGAAAGGTGGCTGGGATAAGTGGACCTTTGGTCTGACCCAGAATGGCTTTTCTGTGTTGCGTCACAAGAGCCAACAGATTTTTTTCAGACAAGGACATTCGAAACACATACTGAGATATTTTCCCACCATCCTTGTGTCCCTCACAGGCGGTGGTGTGATGTCAGAAAAACACAGGAAGCTCCCCCTTCTTGGGGGTCTAATGGACACAGCTTCTGTGCAAACAGATCAGGTAAGTGGATGGGGAAATAATTGGGTGGGGGGGAGAGAGCACAGGGCCTGGCTAGTCTGGCTTTCTCTGTTCCCCCACAAATCTTCCTCAGCCTGACAAAAATGTGCACTTTGCCTCTTATCAACTAGGAAGACAATCAAAGCAACTAGGAAGACAATCAAAGCTATCCATGAGGGGAATGAATGTTTCAGGGCAAGCCACAATCACCTCATATTTGTTAGTTAGTTAATTATTTGATTTGATTTATGCCCTGCCCTTTCCCAGCAAGGCCGGGACATTAACAAAACTTTATTGATTGCTTAATTCGAGTATTTATAACTCCACCTTTCCCATCATTCAAGAAGGTTCACTGGAAACCAGAATGCATCAAAATAAGATACAGCACAATATATATTTTATTTAGCGCCCATCATTCTTGCTGAGAATGTTCTGTTCACCTCTGTCTCTTGCCTTGAAAACCCTATGAGGGACTTGGGAATGTTTAGTCTGGAAAAGAGGTTGAGGAGTGACATGACTGCTTTCTTTAAGTATTTGAAAGGCTGTCACTTAGCGGAGGGCAGGGAGCTGTTCCTATTGGCAGTAGAGGACAGGACTAGCAATAATAGGTTTAAATTATGGGCAGATACCATCTGGACATTAGGAAACATCTTTTTTTACAGTGAGAGTAATTCAGCAGTAGAATTGGCTGCTTTGGGAGGTGGTGAGCGCCCCGCTCTGGCAGCAGCTGGACAAACACTTGTCAGGGATGCTCTAGGCTGCTCCTGCATCGAGCAGGGGTTGGACTAGGTGGTTTTGAGCAAGCACAGTATTTGTTCATAGGATGCCGATCTTACGGATGCCACCCCCCATCCCAAGAGTCAAGGGTGATTGATTAGCTTCCATTCATAGCCTTCCCAAATAGTACAGCATTGCAGTTCTTCCAGCAGCTAGGAAACCTCTGCATGGGGTTGACAATTCTAGGAATCTCTGGAAGTTTGGGGCTGGAACAGGGTTTGGGGAGGGGAAGGGATCTCAGTGGAGTATAATGTCATAAAGTCTACCCTTCAAAGCAGCCATTTTCTTCAGGGCGACTGATCTCTGTCGCCTGAAGATCAATGGTTGTGGGAGATCTTCAGGCCCCTCCTGGAGGTTGGCAGCCCTCTTTCTGCCTCTCTTCTGGATGACTGTTCCCAAAGGAATGGCACCATCCTCAAAAATGCCCATGATCAGAAGGGGAAAGATTTTGGTGTTGCCTACAAGGAGAGAGTGCTCTCTTTCAGGGACTGGTGACATTTGAAGAGGTGTCTGTGGATTTTACCGAGGAGGAATGGACGCTGTTGGATCCAGGCCAAAAGGACCTGCACTGGGAGGTCATGCTGGAGAATTTTGCAAATCTGTCATGCCAAGGTGAGGCTCCTTGTTTTCCTTGAAAGCTGTGGCCGGTGGACATGTGATTATTTATGGAATTTATGGGTCCTCTCAGAGCAACTTCTGAGTAAAACTAATACCTTCAAGTCATAAAGGATTCAAGGAGCTTTGACTGTCGAAAGCTCGTACCCCATAAATCTTGTTAGTCTCTAAGGAGTTACTGGACTTAAATCTAGCTGTTCTGCTGCAGCCCAACTGAACACTGGAAAGTTCCCTCGGTTCCTACCCCAACATGGTCTTCTTTGGATAGCAGTGGCGCTCCACAGTCTTTGCAGCTCTGCTGCCCTCTCAAAGAAGATGCCAGATGCAAAGCTTGTGTGTGTGTTCAGTGCCGTCAAGTTGCTTCTGACTCATGACGACCCTATGAATCAATGTCCTCCAAAACATCCAGTCCTTAACAGCCTTGCTCAGGTCTTGCAAACTGAGGGCCGTGGCTTCCTTTGTAGAGTCAATCCATCTCCTGTTGGGTCTTCATCTTTTCCTGCTGCCTTCCACTTTTCCTGGCATGATTGTCTTTTGCAGTGACTCTTGTCTTCTCATCATGTGACCAAAGTACGATAGCCTCCGTTAAGTCATTTTAACTTCTAGGGTCAGTTCAGGCATGGTTTGATCTATAACCCACTGATTTGGTTTTTTGGCAGTCCAGGTTTCCATAACACTCTCCTCCAACGCCACGTTTCAAAGTAATCTACTTTCTCCCTATCAGCTCTTCATTGTCCAGCTTAGCTGACCTCAAATCCTTCACGATCTAATTCTGGTGCTTTGTAGATTGTGCACCCTATCTGTCTTTGAACAGCCACAAACAAAAAGTATATAATTGCTTAGAAAACGTTTTTCTAAGCATTTTTTCTAATGCTGCCTTTCTAGGAATCTGCCATAATACATAGCAGGACCTTCCCACTCTAGAGGCTCTTTCAAAGCATGTGTCTGTACTATAAATGGAAAAAATAATTCAGTGCATTGGGTTGTATCCTGACTAACGTTTCTGCAGGTGTTAGGATTTCCACTCACAGGCTGCAAATTCCCTGCCTTCTCCCTCCTAAGGCAGCCTGAAATGCCCCCTGAAACCTTGTTCTCCAAGAGCAGGACTGGGGAGGGGGTATATTTTGGGCCCATAGAATAGGCAGAGGGGAAAAATCATGTTCTGTGAGTGGAAATACTTGCACCCCCGGAAACTTCAAGTCTGGATTCAAGCTATTGCATTGTGTATCACCTGCAGAAGCAGCTAATAGATTTATGCCATGATTTTAGGCTTTCTTCCTCCCTCAGATTCTTACTAGTTTTCTTGCTTTGTTGCAGCAGGAGATGGATGGAAGAGTGAACATGAGGGGGAGCCACTCAAGGAGATGTTGAGGAGAGGCAGATCTGAAGCGGGAGCAGGGCAGAGGAGGAAAACAGACATAAAACAGGAAAAGGGGAATGACTCCTCAGCTTCTCCAGGTGGGGACTTCCAAGAAATCCCTATCCAAGGCAAAATGGCCGCAGGTAAAGAACGGAGCCAGTGCCCTGTGTGTGGAAAGGTCTTCCTTCGTAAGTCGAGCCTTTACCTCCATTGGGTAATCCACACTGGGGAAAAACCTTTCAAATGCTCCGAGTGTGGGAAGAGTTTCCGCCAGAAGGCGAACCTGATCAGGCATCAGGTGATCCACACCGGGGAGAAACCATACGCCTGCCTGGAGTGTGGAAAGAGTTTCAGTCAGAGGGAAAAACTGAGCAGGCACCAGGCAGTCCACACAGGGGAGAAGCCGTATATTTGCTTGGAGTGCGGAAAGGGCTGCAGAGACAGGACGGAACTGATCGGCCATCAGAGAATCCACACAGGAGACAAACCGTTTAAATGCGCTGAGTGTGGGAAGAGATTCTTCCAGCGGGCCAAGCTTCTTCGCCATCAAAGAATCCACACTGGGGAGAAACCATATACCTGCTTGGAGTGTGGAAAGGGCTTCATCCAGAGGATAGACCTGACTTCCCATCAGCGCATGCACACGGGCGAGAAACCCTATTCCTGCTCTGAATGTGGAAAGAACTTCAGTAAGAACTCGAACCTCAAAAGACATCAAAGGGTTCACACAGGGGAGAAACCATTTAAGTGCACAGATTGCCCCAAGAGCTTCTGCGATCGATCGACTCTCATTAAGCATCAGCGTGTTCATGCGGAGGAGAAAACATTCAAATGTCTGGATTGTGGGAAGAACTTCATTTGGAGCACCACCCTAACGTCACACCAACGAATGCACACGGGAACAACCATATAAATGTTCAAAGCACAAGGAAAGCTTCAGTAAGTACTAAGACCCAGTAAGACATCAAGTAACAATACAGGGAGGAAACCATGTAAATACTCAGACTTCTTTGTACAAAACAATTCTGTTCAACTCATCAGCGAGATCACACGGCAGACACCATATTCACACTCAAAATATGAAAGGAGATTCAGTGGGAGGAGCAGGCTAGCCTCAATGAATCCACACAAGAGAGAATGGTGCAAAACTGAGAAATGCTCAGAACGTGGACTTTCAGGTGGAGCTCGCATCAGAAGATTCATGCTCATGTGAAAGCGCACAACAATGTTAGACCTTCCGCAACTGATCAAAACTTAAGCACAGTTTTCCTGCAAGAGAGAGACTCTGCAAGCACTGGAATTTCTGCGAAATGTGCAAATTGCATTGTGCGTGAGAGAACACCTGAGTCTGGGAGAATGAAGCTGGATCCAGCTTCTTCCCACATGTCAGAGCAGTCTAGTGATGAGATGCTCTTATGGTCGACTTTAGAGAATAAGCCTGGCTTACTCATGACCATCAGATAGTCATATAATGTAGTATATGCCTATGATATGGTCAGATGGTGAATCGTAAATGCAGTTCTGGTTGCTTCTTCTCAAAGAAGCTACCCTGGTGTTAGAAACAATACAGAAAAGGGGCAACTGAAATGATAAAGAGGATGGTGCATCTTCCCCCTGATGAAAGGGTGGGATGTTTAAGTATTGGGGAGAATAAAAGGGGATATACTGGTTATTTAATTTACCGGGAAAATTCTCAATGGGCTGTTTCTTTGGAGGGCTGTTTTCAGCCAGTGGAAAGCTGAGCCAAGGGCCCTTCTAGTTATGACTGGGGCTTGTTCTGGGCGCAACATAACATTTCAGTGCACTCTTACACCCTTATGAATGGCATATAACAAAATTAAAGATTTTTATTTTCCTTTTGCGTAATACTTTTCAAAATGTATATTTGTATTCAATCATATTTAACTCGCAAAGTATTTATAATACAAGGACCACCTCCTCCCATTTATAAAATAAACCCACCAATAAATGATATTTCTTTTAGCTAATTCAGCAGCATCCAAAAGTGCTGGCAGATGCCTACTTTTAGGAAAACAACCGGAAAATGACAGAATACTAATCAGGTATTTTTGTCCCTGAATAATAACAGGGACTTTTGTGAGAATGACTGTGAAGGTCTAACGTGGAACATAAAGCCACAGCCAGAAAGATGGTCACATGCTAAACTCGCTCTGTGGCAGGATAACGGCTATGAAGATGAATGCTTTATCCAAAATAGATTTTATGTTACAACGTATTCGGGCAGGCATCACCAATAAAGAACTAGAATCTTGCCAACGACCATCCAGTGTATATTACCATTCAGGCGTATATTTCTTTGCAAACTTCATTGAGTGCTTTAGTGGAATCATGACCCACCCTGACTTGGACAGATTTATTGCAGGATCTCCCTGACTGGACAAAAAGTAGGGAATGGCATTTTCTATATGATTATAACAGTAGATTGGATCCTAAGGTGCTCTTCCGTTGGTATAATATCACTTAGAATAATAGAATCATAGAGTTGGAAGGGGCCACCAGGGTCATCTAGTCCAACCTCTTGCACAATGCAGGAAACTCACAACTACCTCCCCCCACCCCCAGTGCCCAGAAGATGGCCAAGATGCCCCCCTCCCATGAACTGCCCAAGTTCATAGAAGCAGCATTGCTGACAGATGGCCATCTAGCCTCTGCAGAGCAGCAGACATTTCATTTCTATTGTTTCCCTCCCTCTGCTGACCACCACTTTGCCCCTCCACCCACACAGTGTTCCTGAGGATCCCTTGACCTCCAAGAGTAGAACTGGGGAGGGGGGGAATCAGTGGGATCCCATAGAAGGAATGTAGGCAAGGGAATCCTGTGATACATAGGATCCAAGCTACACTTTTTCAGTATTTAAAAACCTGGGATAAATGTATACAGACAAGCGGAAACCATGATGCCGCTTAATAAAAATATTCTCATGCATAAAGATCCAAAAACACAATTTATAGGTAATTGCCCAGTATAATATTTAGGGTCCAATTCAGAGGCCCTTTGACTTACAAGACATCCCCTGAGATGGAAAGATTACTTAGAATAGCAATTCTTCCATTACAAGGGGCCTAATTCTTCCCTCTCGCTTGGTAGCTGGATTACATTCAAATGTTCTTTATCGTTGTATTTGTGTGTGTTGAGTTAAGTGCTGCTAGAGAGCAGCCCACAGACATATTCTACCCAGGTGTGAATTCACCATTGATCTCTGGCCAGTTCTGTCCCAAAATGGACAAATGGTTGAGCTGATGCCAAAAGGCTCGGACAAAGCTTTCCAATAGGTTCCTGCAAAAATCTTAATGGTTTTATTATTCGGCAAGTATTTTTCTCTGGTTACATCCCATCCACTCCCCCTCCTTTTAAAAGTATACAGTAAATTAAATTGAACTTTAAAAAAAAAAAAGTTGTATTGCTTCAGGATGTATGTTTTTGAGGGTGCTCTATAAAAAAATATACTCCAAGTCTGGGTGGAGATTTTGAAACTGATGACATCTGTGAAAGCGCTCTGAGTGTAACCCCCCCCACTTCATTTTGCAGAAAGCACCCGGCTTTCCAGTCAATCTAAGGGTTAGAGGGAGAGATTCTTGTTCCTAGAAAGGCCTCTTCCTGCTCTTTGTTACCACCCACACCTCCTCTCCCGCCTTTCATGGTTGAAAACTGGTCTTTGATCCCCCCCCCCCCCTCTAATCCAAGATCTGGTGAGTTTGCAAAATGCATTTACGGGAAATGAGCGGTGATAGAGGATGCAATGGAAATGGCAAAGCAGGGAAAAGGAAAGGTGGAATGGGAAGAGACCCAGCCGTGAATGGAGACAAAAAGATGGGGAGGGGGGCTTTTATTGATGTATGTATAGCCTGTATATCTGCCCCCCTCTGGGCTTCCTCCCGAACAGCCACATCTGGGAGTTTCTCTCCTATCCAGGATCAACCACATCTGGGATTTTCTCTCCTATCCAGGATCAGCCACATCTGGGATTTTCTCTCCTATCCAGGATCAGCCACATCTGGGAGTTTCTCTCCCATCCAGGATCAGCCACATCTGGGAGTTTCTCTCCTATCCTCTCCTTCCCCCCCTCCAGCACTTATTGCTGAAAGCTGTTTTGTCAGGTTAGTTTGCTTTGCACTCGTCTATAACGCCGGTGGTGATTTTTAAAGTGCAAGATTTACCGGCAGGTGAATTTGGGGACAACCTATTGCACGGAGGTCTGCATAGTCACGTATGCACATTCACATGTTTGTAGTGCGGGTGGATTAGCAGGGCTGTCGAGAGACGCCAGGTTGCCAACCTCCCGGGACAAGCTCGAATTCTCCCGGAATTACAACTGATCCCCAGGATATAGAGATCAGTTCCCCTGTAGGGAATTCACAGTGGGTAGCCGTGTCAGTCTGTCTGCAGTAGTAGAAAAGAGCAAGAGTCCGGTAGCACTTTAAAGACTAACAAAAATATTTTCTGGCAGGGTATGAGCTTTCGCGAGCCACAGCTCACTTCTTCAGATACGTATCTGAAAAAGTGAGCTGTAGCTCACGAAAGCTCATACCCTGCCAGAAAATATTTTTGTTAGTCTTTAAGGTGCTACTGGACTCTTGCCCTTTTCTACTCCTGTAGGGAATGGCAGCTACCGAGGGTTGATGACATTGTACCCTCCCTCCCACACTCCACCCTGGAGATTTGGGGGCGATGCTTGAGGAAGCAGGACCCCCCCCCCCCCCCAATGATAAATGTGCCTCATGTGAGCATAAAATTTAGTCAGGATCCAACCAGGGGACAAAACGAGGGTATTGAGCTTTTTAGGACAGCCATACAACATGTTCCTGGGGGCGGAATTTGAATCTCACCCTTTAGAACGTGGGCTGACGGATCGGTTTCAGACCAAGGTTATTTCTGGGAGAAGGGAAATGGAAGGTCTTGGTTCAAATAGAGGCAGGTCTTATGGGAGGGGGGCACAAAGAGAAGGCAGCAAGAGAGAGACAGAAGGAGGAAGTATTTTCGGGACATATCAGGGGTGGGGGTTGCCAACTCCAGCTTGAAAAATTCCTGGAAGTTTGGGGGCAGTGCCTGGGGAAGACAGAGTTGCAGGAGGGGAGTGATCTCAGCAGGGAAGTAATTAATTTATTTGTTCATTCACTTGTACCCCTCTTTCTCCCCAATGGGTCTCCAAAGCAGCTTGCATCATTCTCCTCCTCTCCATTTTATCCTCACAACAACGCTGTGGGGTAGGTTAGGCCAAAAGTGTGTGTTTGGCCCAAGATCACCCAGCAAGCTTCTGTGGCAGAGTGAGGATTTGAACCTGGGTTTCTCAGATCCTACTGTAAGGGGACTGATTGCTGTCATCTGGAGATGAGTTGTAATTCCAGGAAAACTCTGGGCCCCACCTGGAGGTCTGCAGCCCTAGGTGGGGGTTTCACATCCAGGTACCCTTGACCACATGAAGGCTTTGGTCTCTAGACCTCAGCACAAGGGAAATACACCTACGCACAAGTCTGTAGTGTCATTTTGAATCTAAACTTCCTTCATTTCCTTCCTCCGCTTCCTTGGAGAAATCACCGAAGCAAATCAGCATCTTCCACTTGGACCGTAATTCCCGATTTGGGGATAAAAGGCCACAAGCAGAACAATGTGCTGATTTTGCAGGCCTTCCTCAAAGCCCAACGAATTTTTAAGGCATGCCTTGTCTGAAGAAAGATGAAAGCAGAAGGACAAAGAGGTGGGAGGCCTTTTTCAAGGGACTGAAGATGAAGGGACAAGCTCCGGAAGCTGGGGAAAGCCCTGAAGTCATTGAGCGTGGAAGCCAGGGAGTATTCTGGGAAAGAACCGGACGGAGGTTTCTGGCAGAGGAACCCACACATATCCAGTTCCGGCACTTCAGGCAGTTTGGCTACCAGGAGGCCGAGGGTCCCCGAGAGGTTTGCAGCCGACTGCACCATCTTTGCTGCCAGTGGCTGAAGCCAGAAAAGCACAGCAAGAAGGAGATGCTGGACCTGGTGATCCTGGAGCAGTTCCTGGCCATCCTGCCCCCAGAGATGCAGAGCTGGGTCTGGGAATGTGGGCCAGAGACCACTTCCCAGGCGGTGGCCCTGGTGGAAGGCTTCCTCCTGAGCCAGGCAGAGACCAAGAAACAAGATCAGGTGAGAGCAGTTTTCTCTAAACGGCAAAAAAACAAAACAAAACAGGTGAGCAAGGAGATCTTTATAATTCTTCCTCAGTTGCCCAATTTTGTTCTCCTTTCTGGAGTGATGACCCCAATCTCCTGCCATTTCTTTCCTAATCCTTCTCCCCATTCCCTGCATGGGCACCCTGCTTTTTGTTTCAGGAGCAAGGCCCTTCCGTGAGAGTAGTCAGCAAATCCTGGAGAACAGAGACGGCTCCACCAGACACCCAGCGGAGGCCACTCTCCAGGAGGGTTGTACAGAAGGGTGACCGAGGCACCACCTCACTGGGTAAGGATTAATAGGGTATGTTGGTTCTTGTAGGTTATCCGGGCTGTGTGACCGTGGTCCTGGTATTTTCTTTCCTGACGTTTCGCCAGCAGCTGTGGCAGGCATCTTCAGAGGAGTAACACTGAAGGACAGGGTCTCTGTTCTTCAGTGTTACTCCTGTCCTTCAGTGTTACTCCTCTGAAGATGCCTGCCACAGCTGCTGGCGAAACGTCAGGAAAGAAAATACCAAGACCACGGTCACACAGCCCGGATAACCTACAAGAACCAATGAACTCTGACCGTGAAAGCCTTCGACAATAGGGTATGTGTCAGTTTGTTTTCTCTCTGTGTGTTTGTGTTATGCATGGCCAGTTGGTATGTTCTCTTAAGTCTTGTGGTGAAAAGTGTCCTCAAGTCACAAATTTCTTTGGCAACTTGAGACTTATGTCTCAAGTCAAGAGACGTTCAAGGGTGGTTTCCTATTGCCTGTCTCCGCGGAGCAACCCTGTACTTCTGACCTTGCTTAGCTTCCAAAATCTGACGTGATCAGGCTAGCCTGGGCAATCCAGGTCAGTCTACTTATAATTAATTGATTAATCCTAGACATTTCTGTTCCAAGGATCTGATCATTCGTACAGTCAGTTATTGTAAAAATAAAAATGTTTAAGATACTTACACAGTAAGATACTTACACAGTGTAAAAACGGGGAACAAACCCACAGTGAAAACCGCGGCAACCAGAAGCATCCTAAAGCTGGTCTCAATGTTTCCAAGGTACATGAAAATGTCAATTCAGTGTGCAGGGTCAATGATAAAGCTTTTAAATGATGTGGTTTAAAAAACACCCTGCATTTTCATGGCTTTAGAGGAATCCAGATATACTTTCAGTCACCCCACCTCAAAGAGGACATCATAGATCTGGAACAGGGGCAGAAAAGGCCAACCAAAATCATCAGAGGGTTGAAGCTGTTTTTGTATAAGGAAAAATTCAGTGTACCTTTGAATACTAGTTGTGGGAGGACAATATTGCAAGAGGGAGGTAGCACTGATGCATGGCTTGAGGCCTTCTCAGGAGCGTCTGGTTAGTCATGGAAAGAAAAAGGATGTGGGACTAGGCAGACCTTCAGTGTGATCCTTCAGGGCTCTGTTTTGACCTTGAGAGTGCCCAGTTATGAAAATGGGGAGAGTTTTTTTTGGTGTGGATTTAATATATATACTTAAGTAGACAATGTGTATTAACGTATCTCCCCACCTTCTTTCTGTCCCTCACAGCCAGGGACGTGGCACCAGCAATACCAGTGAAGTCGTCTGTTCTTGGTGGTCTACCAGATGCCACTTCTCTGCCAGATGAGGTAAGCCTGAGATCTTTAAAAAAAGTCTCCCACAGACATAGGATCATCTGTCTCTTCCCTTTCATTTTTATCAAAGCTGACTGTGTGAACACTATGAACGGCTCTTGTGACGGACAACCCCCGTCACCTTCTCTGCCAGATCAGGTAATCCCGGGATCTTTAAGAACAGCTTCTCACCTGGCAGCAAGCTTAGTGAGGGGCCCTGTGAAAAAAGTTTGATTGTCACAGGGTTTCCGTTGACTCATGTAGTTTAGTTTGAATGATGTTTGTTCATTTTTCTCTCAGAACAGCATAGGGACTATAAGGTCTGCTATGTGTGTGTGGGTAAGAATCACTTTTACTATGGCAGAAAGGCTTTCTGCTATACCAGGATCTTCCACCATGTCCATAATGTCGTGAAGCATCTTCCTTTTCCAATTTTTTAAATTTTTATTGGAACAACCAGTCTGAAAAAGAGTTTTGGAGAACTTGGAAGTTTGCACACTGTTATGTGCCATTAGGTTGGTCCTCATAAAAGATGTCCTGCAGGTTGTGTTGTGTTTAAAGGAGGGGCTTGGCTTAATGGCAAAGCCTCTGCTTGGCAGGCAGACAATCTCAGGTTAAATCCCTGGCATCTCCAGTTAAAAGGATGAGGTAAGCCAAGGATCTAACTCAGTAAAAGGCAGGTTCCTTTAGAGAGGGGACCATGGTTGGGTTGTGGTACATCTCCTTGACATGTAGAAGGTCCAGGTTCAGTTCCTGGCATCTCCAATCAGAAGGACTGAGGTAGCAGGCAATAGAAAAGACCTCATCCTGAGATCCTGGAAAGTCGCTGCCAGTCTGAGTAGACAAGGCTGACCTAGAGGGATCAATGGTCTGATTCACTAGAAGGCAACTTAATTTGTTCATGTGTAAATGTCTTTTGCCAGAAGAAACCCCAGTTAGCCTATGTTTGATGACCATCTCAGGAGCCCAAGAACAGGGACTGTGAGGTTTAAAAGTTTTATATAATGAAAAGCAATGGGGTGAATATACTGGTTGTTACTATGTACTGTTGCATTTTAATTTACAAAAAGAAAGAATGATGGTCTGTGAGGAGCAAATGTTTTCTTCTTCTTTCAGGGCCTGGTGACCCTGGACTCTGGTTATTCTGATGACAGAATGATGGTCTGTGAGGAGCAAATGTGTTCTTAGAATCATAGAGTTGGAGGGGACCACCAGGGTCATCTAGTCCAAACCCCTGCACAATGCAGGAAATTCATAACTACCTCCCCCACTCACCCCCAGTGACCTCTACTCCATGCCTAGAAGATAGTCAAGATGCTCTCCCTCTCATCATCTGCTGCTTCTTCTTTCAGGGCCTGGTGACTTTCGAAGAGGTGTCTGTGCATTTCACTGAGGAGGAGTGGGCGCTGCTGGATCCGAGCCAGAGAGACCTCCATTGGGAAGTGATGCTGGAGAATTTTGCCAACGTGACCGGTCGGGGTGAGGTGTCCTATTTCCCTGGGTTGCTAAAATCAGGGGAGGGCTTGAACCCGGGCCTGAAATCAGCAGAGGACACCATGGGGGCAAAGAAACTCACGTGCAATCCAGACAAGATGATGATGGAGGTGAAGATGGAGAAGAAGGAGGAGTTGGTTTTTATATGCCAACTTTAAGAGTACTGTGACTAGCCCAAGGTCACCCAGCAGGCTTCATGTGTAGGAGTAGGTTAACCAACCCAGCTCACCAGATTAGAATCCACCGCTCCAAACCACCGCTTTTAACCACTACACCTCGCTGGCTGGAGGTGTTGTCAACTGGCGAGAGAGGTGATTCAGGGTTATGTATATAACCTACTTTGCATGGCATGGGTGTTACATAACAGAAATAATAAAAGCATTTTAAATCAATTTTTAAAAAATAATTGTACAAATGTTACAAAGTAATATTAATATCTGGTCTTTTCCCTTCCTGTGAAGTACACTCTTGGCTTCTTCTCCATTGGCAGGTGGGAAGGGGGGCACGTCAAGCCAAAGTGTGCAAGCGGATGCTGTTTTTCAGCACTGTCCAGACAAAATATCTTCCACCCCCCAACACAAACACACTTGTATATTTATGAGAAAGAGTTAAAATACCTAGGGAGCCAGAGTTGTGTAGTGGTTACAGTGTGAGAACAACGTTCAAATCTCTGCTCTCACACAGAAACTCACTTGGTGACTTTGGGCCAGTCACATACGTTCTCAGCCTGACCCACCTCACAGGGTTGTTCTGAGGATAAAATGGAGGAGAAAAGAACGATATAAGCTGCTTTGGATCCTCACTGTGGAGAAAAGTAGGGTATAAATGCAGTAAATAAATGAGAGCCAGTGTGGTGTAGTGGTTAAAGTGTCGGACTAGAATCTGAGAAACCTGGGTTTGAATCCTCACTCTGCCATGGAAATGTGCTGGGTGACCCTGGGCTACTCACACACTCTCAGCCTTGACCCTGGCAAGTATTTGGATGGGAATTACCAGGGTTGTGATGTGGAGGCAGGCTAAGGGAAACCACCTCTGAATGTCTCTTGCCTAGTAAACCCTACAGGGTTGCCATAATTTAGCTGTGACTTGACAGCAAAATAAATAAATAAATAAATAATAAAAGTCAATAAACAAAACTAGATTAAATAAAATAGGAAATAAATCAGAAATAAGTAGATAAAACCTTGTTTTTGCTACTTCTGCTGACACAGAGTGGGGGTGAGACAAGCTTTAGCAAGAAAGGCTGGCTTAGAATCTCAGGATATTTTTGCAGTTAGGCATCCAAAGCTTTTCTTATACTTTTTTCCTTTTCTCCTCAGAGGGAGCTCTGATTCCTAATCCCAATCTCATCTCTTTGTGCAAAGAAGGGGAACCTCTGTTTACCCAGGGCTCTGAAAGAGGAAAGAGATCTAGAGGTAGACGTTTGAGTGGTTGACTGCTATATCGCAGTATTGGTTTATTGATTTTAAATATTTCTCTCCTTTCCCCGTGGCTCACAGTGGCTTACAAACTGAGATTTAAAATGTAAACTCCCCAAATAAACCTGTTCCCCCCTTAAAAATGCCTGCAATGGACACCCCATTATAAACCCTAAGGAATAAAATATCCTTGAAGCATCACCTCTAGAAATGGCTTCCCCCCTTCTCAGGCAGCCCATTCCATAGTGGGGGGAGCCATGATAGAAAAAGCACAGACTGCTGTTGATGTTAGGCAGACTGCTGTAAGTAGGGTTTCCAGGCCATGCCTGGCACCAACAGAAGTTTGAGGGTTGGGGGACATGGGGGGTGGTGCATTGTAGCACAATGAAATGATGGTGGGGAGCTCTAGGAATTTTCAAAAACTCTGTAGTAAAACTATAGACTTTCCATTGATTCCTAGAGCTACCCATCATTACTTCTGAGTTTTCCTGCTGAAATGATAAACATGTTTTTAATGTCTGGTGTGATCAGTCTGTCTAATTCTCAGTTGTTTATAAAAGAATGAATCAAAATGATATGTATTATGGTTTGTCCATCACAGTAGCTAATTGGGACAATTTCTTAATTTCAGGCTCAATTTCTCCTTCTGTTTCTTACCAGTTGTTTTTTTCTGCCTTTGTCCTAGCAGGAGACAGATGGGCAATTGGGCATCAGGGAGACCCATTGGGGACATTGTTGGAGACAGCCAGATGTAAGGAAGAAGCAGGGCACAGAAGGAAAAATGAAGTGAAACAGAAGACCAGGAATGCACCTGCTCCTCACCGTAGCAGCTGCAAAGACATCCCAATCCAAGGAAAAATGTCCACAAGGAATGAAAAGACTAAGTGCCCTGTATGTGAGAAATGCTTCACACGGAAATCCAGCCTCAATCTTCACTGGACAATCCACACAGGGGAGAAGCCTTTTAAATGCTCCGAGTGTGGGATGAGCTTCAGACGAAAGGATAAACTGATTAGACACCAGGGAATCCATACGGGAGAGAAACCGTATGCTTGCCTGGAATGCAGAAAGAGCTTCAGAGACAGAATAAATCTTATCTCCCATCTAAGAATCCACACAGGGGAGAAACCATATGAATGCCTGGAATGTGGGGAAAACTTCACATGGAGAAAAACACTGATTTACCATCAAAGAATCCACACAGGGGAGGAGCCACATAAATGCCTGGAGTGTGGAAAGAGCTGCAGTACAGGATGGGACCTTGCAAGGCATCAGAGAGTCCACACAGGAGATAAACCATTTAAATGCCTGGTGTGTGGGAAGACCTTCACTCGTAATACAAACCTTATAGCGCATAAAAAAATGCACACAGGGGAACAACTCTATAAATGCTTCGATTGCGGAAAGAGTTTTTGTCAAGGCCCTGCCCTTACCAGACATCAGAGAATCCACACAGGGGAGAAACCATATAAATGTTCAGAGTGCGGAAAAAGCTTCAACCTGAGCACGACCCTTACCAGACATCAGAGAATCCACACGGGGGAGAAACCGTATCAGTGCTCAGAGTGTGGAATGAGCTTCACTTGGAGCTCAACCCTAAGTTCACATCAAAGAATCCACACAGGGGAAGAAAGCATATCAGTGTCCAGAGTGCGGAAAGATTTTCAGCAAGAGGAACAGGCAAACTTCCCATCAGAGAACACACAAAGAGGAGAATCCATGACTCCTAGAAATTACAAGAATATCGGGTGGAGAACAGATCTTTCCATCAAAGAATTCACACAAAAGCTTATGAATACAACTTGAAATGTCTACAAAATTATGGAGAACCTCACCACTTACTTAAAAAAAAAGTATCATAGAAATCATATTACTTTAAAAACAAGATGTTAAAAGCTCTTTCATACATCAGGTTCTTTATTTGCCAAAGTAAGCACTTCAAAATACTCTTAGGATCTCTCTTATCACCCTGTAAACCACCCTGACTTTATGTTGCAACTTAATGTGATTTTGGGGGAAGGAGTTCCTTAAAATTCATAATTGGAAGCAATCTTGAATATGTCTTTGGCATTCCACAGTGTTGCATTGTTCTCTCTGTGTTTGAAAGTTGTTTAACTTGGAACATTTGTAAAGATCTCCTGACAATGAATGATCTTGAAGGGTACTGAGTCCTGGAGCATCTTAGAGACCAACAAGATTTCCAGGGTATGTATAAGCTTGCAAAAGTCAACGCTCCCTTCGACAGATAACACAGAAGGGATCTTTGACTCTCAAAAGCTTCTACTCTGGAAATCTTGTTGGTCTCTAAGGTGCTACTGGATTCAAATCTAACTGTTCTACTGCAGACCAAGACGGCTACCCACCTGAAACTATCTTGAAAGGTGTATCTTTGCTATTGCATTGCAAGAGAGAAACTAGGAGTTTCAGAAATTCTGTTGAACGGTGCACCCAGATGATGTAGGTGGTATTCAGTTACTTGTCACATTCTCATTAGTGGCGATTTAGTGGTAGTTTTGAAGAAGTCTGTAAAAATGAAGGGTGCTGGTATTCCCAGTCTGTTCTACACATGAACTCATAAAGCTGTTTTATGTTGAGTCAGACTCTTGGTCTATCAAAATGAGTCTTTTCTACTTTGACTGGCAGTCACTTTCCAGGATCTCTGCTGGAGGTCTTTCAGATTGCCTGTTAGATCATCCTTTCCAGTGGAGATGCCGGGGATTGAACCTGGGGCCTTCTGCATGCCAAGCAGATACTGCAAATATGAGTCACAGCCCCTCTCTCAGGTGGGTGGACAGTTGTTTAATGTCTGTGTTAGCCGCTTTGAGCCATGATTTCAGATAGAAAGGCCTGCCAGCCCTCTGTGACTCCAGCTACAAACCTACACGGGCGAGATGCTTACCCAAAGGTGTCAATTTTTAGTCTGCTTTACATAGCCCGGGTGGAACTGGGTAACAATCAGTGGGTTTATTTCAGTGGCTCCTTTCCACTAAGTAGCAGTTCTTCCTGCAACAGAAAGACTTTTCCTCCAGTGGAGAAAGTCTCCTCACTTAGTGAAAGTAAATTATTGGATCCTACCTTTGTGTGTGTGACATGTTTCTTAGGTCCCTGAAGAAATTTGGAATCTTAATATAAAGGCCCTACCTGAGTCTGGCAGATGCTAGTCATAGGAACATCAGAAGACCCCTGCTGGATCAGACCAGTGGTCCATCTAGTCCAGCATACAGTGGCCAACCAGTTAATCTTGGGGGCCAGCAACAGGGCATAGAGGCCAAGGCCTTCCCCTGATGTTGCCTCCTGGCACTAGTATTCAGAAGATAACTGTCTCTGAACATGGAGGCTCCCTTTAGTCACCATGACTAATAGCCACTGATAGACCTTTCCTCCATAAATCTGTCTAATCCCCTTTTACAGCCACCTATGCCTGTGGCCATGTCAGCAGGAAATGCTGTGTACCCTCCCACCATGCTCAAGCTGAGAGAGGAGGAAGTGTCCTTCACACCGGTCCACCTCCACCTCTCTCCTGACCCTGCTCCTTGGAACCTGGAGAGTAAGAGCCAACATGTCCTCCTCAGCCACTTTCCCTCTGCCCTACAAAGACCTTGGCTGATCCTTAGGCCTGCTCTTTTGGTGGCTCCACCCCTCTGGTACTCTTCAGTTAAAAGCCAGGCACCTAAAGGATAGTAAGGTTGGCACCACTCAAACCTCAAGGGGAAGGACATTCCAATGGTGAGGTGCCACCACCGATAAAGCCCTGTCTCTGGTTACCACCTGCCTCAGCTCTGGAGGCGGGGGCACGGAGATCAGGGTTTGGGAAAGAGGATTTTACGCATGTGTATATCGGACCCCTTTGGGGGAATTTCCCTGCCTTTAAAAACCTGCTCCTTGAATTTAATTTCCCTGTAAAATGTACAAATTGGTATACAATCATCTGTTTCTACTATCTTATAAAAACTGTTGCCAAGACAGATCTGGCATGTGGTCCCTGAGAGGAGTCCTGGAAAGCAGGCCCAACCCTGCAAGCTGTTATGTGGTAGATGTTATTTATTTTGACCCAAGTTGTTTATTTTGACTCAAGTGGCTGACATCCTTCTCTTCTCCTTTTTACCCTCCTTTTACCTGTGAGGTAGGTTGTTGAGAGTGTATGGGTTGAGAGTGCATGGGTTGCCTAGGGTGATTCAGTGATCTTCCATGGCAGAATGGGGGGATTCGAACTTGGGTCTCGCAGATCCTACTTTGACTCGCCAAGAGTGAAAGAGTTAAAGCCAAAGAATCTGGTGGGGGGATTCGAACCTGGGTCTCGCAGATCCTACTTCGGCTCGCCAAGGATCAATTAAACAGTTAAAGCCAAAGAATCTGGATGACTGGAAAGGCTTCTTTCTGCAAAACCCCTTCCCAGGGGCCTTTGACCCCCCTCCCCAAAGATCTGGGTGTTTTCCAAGTGCATTTCGGTGAAGAGGAGTCCCAGAGTGATAGGGAAGAGTTAGGGGGAAATGCAAGGCAGGAAAAGGAGGAGGAAGTGGGGAAAGCTGTTCCAGTTGGGGAGGTGCTCAGCCATGAACGAAGTAGGGGGGAAACATCCATGGAGGCAGTTTGGGAGGAAGAGCCTGGGCTCACTAAAAAAGAGGCATGGCTTGTAAAGGTACTATGGTTGCTAATCTCCAGGTGGGACCTGGAGCTGTCCCAGAATTACAGCTGATTTCTAGGGGACAGAAATCAGTTCCCCTTCCCCTGGAGAAAACAGCTGCTTTGGAAGGTGGACTCTGCTGCGTTATGCACTAAACCCCATCCTCTCCAGGATCCCCTCCCGAATTTCCAGGAATTTTCCTAGGCCACAGCTGGCCAGCCTAACTGCCAACCTCCAAGTGGGGCCTTGAGATCTCCCAAAATTGCAACTGATCTCCAGACTAGACTCATCATTTCCCCGGGAGAAAGTGGCTGCTTTAGAAGGTGGACTCTATGGCATTATATACCACTGAGGTCTCTCCCCTCTCCAAACTCTGCCCTCCCCAAGTGCCACCCTCTCCAGGAATTTCCCAGCGTGGAGTTGGCAATTCTAGCAAGCTGTTCATCTAAGTTTCTTCTGGAAGTTTCTTCCAGAAGAAACTTCCAGAAGAAACTTTCGGAAGAAACTTAGATGAGCAGCTTGCTAGAATTGCCATCAGGGAGTTTTTCTCACCCACTCTACAAAGTCAGGATGTCTATACAGCATCCATTCCCTAGGCGGCTTAACTGAAGCCCGTGCCTTTGGACTTCGGAGGAATTGAAATTAGTTTAATCCGCCTTCTATGAGTCCGGGTTTTATTTATTTATTTACTTTATTTCTATCCCTACCTTATCCCCTTTGGGGACCCAAAGCGGCTGATATGCCAGAAAACTGGATCACACAGAGAACAAAATCAAGACAATCTGTTATTGGGATCTTCGCTTTTTGTACTCCCTGGAGCTAACAGCCCATGTTAGTGATGATTCCCTCCTTTAGATTAGTTTAAACTGTATATTGGAGTGACAAAAATATTTTCTGGCAGGGCATGAGCTTTCGTGAGCCAGCTGCGGCTCACGAAAGCTCATACCCTGCCAGAAAATATTTTTGTCAATCCTATATACAGTTTAAACAGATACCTGAAGAAGTGAGCTGTGGCTCACGAAAGCTCATACCCTGCCAGAAAATATTTTTGTTAGTCTTTAAGGTGCTACTGGACTCTTGCTCTTTTCTACTACTGCAGACAGACTAACACGGCCACCCACTGTGTATATAGGACTGTCATTTGGGTGTCATTTTTAAATTGGTTAGCTTTTAAGATTTCTATCCATTTTTTTGGTATTGATAAATTGTAAATTTACGCTGTTGTTAGCCGCTCATGCTGGGAAAGGGCGGGGTAGAACTAGAAAAACAAAAAACATACCTAATAAACAATGCGGTATACGGGGGGGGGGGGCTGCTTACACTTTTCAGTGGCAATGATAATAAGGAACAAAATCCATGTATCTTTTATTGGGGCCAACCAAAATGCCATAAAACATAGTGCAAGTTTTCCAGCTCAACAGGACTCCTGATCTTTTTTTTTTAATTTATTTTCTTATTAAGTCACATACAATTTCAATATTGTCATCTTCAGAGTTACATAAAACAAAACAGTTTCAAACTAATCAGCCTAATCAAAATGGACTTTTTCTGACTTCTCTTCTCTATCAAATTAATATCTATATAATCCCCTCTGTATTTGTTTTCTAATTCGTTACAATTCATTGCATCATTTCATCCTATGGGCTTTAATTGTTAAATACTTCATCCTTTCATCATTAATCAGTTGAATTATCAGGACTCCTGATCAGACCGCACAAGAACCCAGTTCCCTTTAGGAAAACTGGTTCCCAACCAGGGGTCCGTGGACCCCCAGGGGCCCGCGAGAGCTAAATTAAGGTCCGGGAAACAAAGTTATAAACCCCTAATTTTCAATTAAAAGTTCTCTATTATAAAATATATATATTCAAATATTATTCTAAGCTTAATGTTTAATCATAACAGTTATGATTAAAGTTTATTTTCAAATTCTCTGAATTTTTGTTTTGGACCTTGGGGTCCCTGCACCGAACAAAAAAGTCCTAGGGGTCCCTGGTCAAAAAAAGGTTGGGCACCACTGCTTTAGGAAAACTGGCCTTCCTGCAGTATTCTCCCCCCAAGACCCCCTCTCCAAGACCCCTCTATAAAAAAAGCTCTCTTTTTGCGCCTTCCAAGGTGATGAACCCCCAGTTGCAAAGACGGATTCAAAAGTCTCCCTCCAGGGAAATCAACCCGAGCATCACCCCGAAGGCTTCCTTCTGCCCATTGCAGGAGCGGGGAGCAAGTTTTGCAGACGCGTTGCATTGAAGCTTTGCAGAAGAGCTGGCGTGCACGAGACTTCGCGCTGCGAGAGCGGGAGGAAAACTGGGACCGCCTCTTCCTTCCTTCCAAAAAAATATATATGTTGCTTTGTGTTTTTTAATGGTGTGTGGCTGCAGCTCAGGTTTGCAGCGCGAGAACTTTGCAGTGCAAAGGCGAATGGGTGCGGGTAAGTGAAGAGGGGATGCGGGACGGAGGGAGGGATTCTCCACGAGGAGGAGGAGGAGGAGGAGGAGGAAGAAATCCCTTGGTGGAGGGGAAAAAAAAATGAATGAAGATAGTAACGCATGCGCATAGATTTGCACGCAGCAGCCTTCGACATACAATCTGCCTATAGTAGTGGAAAAGAGCAAGAGTCCAGTAGCAACCTTAAAGACTAACAGAAATATTTTCTGGCAGGGGATGAGCTTTCGTGAGCCACAGCTCACTTCTTCAATACAATATCTGCATTTGTATCTGAAGAAGTGAGCTGTGGCTCACGAAAGCTCATCCCCTGCCAGAAAATATTTTTGTTAGTCTTCAGGGTGCTACTGGACTCTTGCTCTTTTCTACTACTGCAGACAGACTAACACGGCTGTGTGTGTGTGCTAAGTGCCGTCAAGTCGCTTCCGACTCATGGCGACCCCATGAATGGAAGTCCTCCAAAATGCCCTATCTTTGACCGCCCGGCTCAGATCCTGCAAACTGAAGGCCGTGGCTTCCCACTGTGAATAATCTGCCTATATCGAGAACTGGGACAGCGATCAGATTTGTTTTCCTTTTTTCGTTGCAGTGTCTTTGGGGCGATGCAGAGTATGGGATTGGAGGGAGCCCCATAAGCAGGTGGATTAGTTGCTTGACATTGAAATCGCAAGCACATGTTGTGGGGGTTACCGCACCTCGTATTCCCAGCGAAGTATTAAGAGTTTGAAAAAGTTGTAAAAAACATCCGAAGCCTATAGACGCTCTACTTTTAGAGCACCCTGGTAACTGAAGGGAAGGTCTAGATTAAAACAACCATAGATTCCAGAGAGTCTTAGGAGGCTGTGCGGGGTACCCTCAGCAATGAAAAAGCGGCTTGTCAGTTTCCCACCCTGCCCTATGTCTAATGGTGAAGATAAAGAGGGGATGGGAGAGCCACCTAGATGATGACACTATGACGGAAAACATTCTGGGCCATTTGGCCTGTGATGCGAGATGGTTCCTTTTTTGTGTGTGCGTGTTCAATGATGTAGCTGTCCTCCCCTTTTTATTTTTCCAGGAATGATGCTTTCAGGTTGTGGACTGCCTGCTTTGGATCACTAGTTTAGTGTGCAAATGCCAAACGCTGTACTGAAAAACAAGTGTTTTCGTGGGGGCAGTCTGTGTACTGTGCCCGTTGTCAACGTTTGTTCTTCTGCTGTGAACGTTCGGGAGTGTGTATCTCTGAGCTGCCTGGGGGAACGGGGCTGCGGAGGAACTGAGAATCTCACGGCACACTCTCCAGGGCCCAGCTATGCTGGAGGAATGGCCATATCAACAGATAAAAACAGAGGCACCTGATCCGGAGGACGCCCAAACAGGAGACGGGCCTTGCATTGTTGAAGCTGGGAGTATCGGGGAATTCCTTCAGATGCACCATGGGGATGAGCAGTCAAGGGTGGAATCATACTGGACTTGGGAAGCCCAGTGGCAAGAGTTCTTGAGGAAACTAGAGTCCTCCCACTCGGGCTGGGGAGCCCCGCAGCTGCCAGGAGAGCCTTCCCCATGGGACGACGCCAAGGCCCTTCTGGCCTCCTTTGAGCAAGTGGCCGAAGCCTGCGGGTGGCCCAAAGAGGAGTGGGTGTCCCGGCTCTTGCCAGCCCTCAGCGGAGAAGCTGAGCAGGCCTTCAACAAGCTGGAGGCCAGAGACCGGGCAGATTACAGGAAGGTAAAGGTGGCCATCTTGCGAGGAGCCGCTATGAGGTCGGAGAAGCGCCGCCAACACTTCCGACGTTTCTGCTACCAGCAGTCCGAGGGGCCGCGAGGGGCTTACAGACGGCTCCAGAAACTTTGCCATCAGTGGCTCAGGGTGGAGAAATGCTCCAAGGCCCAGATCCTGGAGCTGCTGATCCTGGAGCAGCTGCTGAGCGTCCTGCCACTAGACATCCAGAAGTGGGTCAGGGAACGTGGCCCTGAGACCTGTGCCCAAGCGGTGATCCTGGCCGAGGTTTTCCTGCAGAGGCAAGAAGAGGCTGCGAGATGGAAGCTGCAGGTAAGGGTGGATCAGTCTCAAAATCAGTCATCTTTATTTTTAAATTTTTTTTTAAAATTACAAACATAGAAGAAAAACAATGGTGGCAAGTCTACACGTAAGCATCAAAGGTTTCCAAATATCTAAAAATATGTCCATACGCAGTTGTTGTTTATATGCCATACATGAGGTGGGCATTCATCTCTCCAGTGTTACAAGCCGCTCTGAGCTTGGCCTTGGCCAGGAAAGGGTGGCCTATAGATCTAAATAAATAACTACATAATATATAAGTCTTTTAGCAACAGTAAGGGCATGGAGGGTTGACCATCCATCAGCCTCTAGGAGTCAGGCCAATAGTTTTAAAGTACACAAGTATCCTCAAAGATCGATTAATACTCTAATACAAAATTGATATGGGTAATGATTTCCTCCCACGGCCGAATGATTGGACACGCCCCAAACTTATCTTTAAGAAATGCATGATGTTAGAATGCCAGCAGTTAGACGCTTTACCCTGTCCTTTACTAAAAAGGCGCTGTGGTGTCCAGTATGTCCTAAACATTTATTTTTTTTTGCTAAATACTTCATAGTTTGAGATCCATAGAAACAACAAGTATGTTTGGGGCCATATCCCATTTCTTGACACAGGGGACATTGCCTACTCTTGGCATTACAGTCCCATTTGAGGGAGGTGCTGGGTTATGAACAAGGCGGAAGAGAGGGGTTCTTTCCATGCTGGCAGTTGTGATGTCTTGGCAGCCTTTAAAAATGGCTCCCAATAGCATTTTGCCATTTTCATTAGACACGCAAGAAGTGTGTCTGCCTGAACCATAAATAGGGTTGCCAGGTTCCTCTTTGCAACTGGCGGGAGGTTTTTGGGGCGGAGCCTGAGGAGGGCAGCTGTCTCCATTATAAGGCTGCCCAACATTTTCTGATTGGCCCTATGGCAGCCATTTTATGGCTGGTACCTGCCATTTGTTAGGAAAAGCTAGGAAAAGTTGAGGGCAGCAGAAAAAGAGGAAGACCCTACAAGAGATGGATTGACTCAATAAAGGAAGCCACAACCTTCAGTTTGCAAGATCTGAGCAAGGCTGTCAAAGATAGGACATTTTGGAGGACTTTCATTCATAGGGTCGCCATGAGTCGGAAGCGACTTGACGGGACTTAACACACACACACACCTGCCATTTGTACACAAAACACCCAAAGTGCCTGCAGACACGGCAAGGTTGGGGACTCCTGCTCTTAGTGCTAACTCTGAAAAGTTCTAACCATGAAAAGCTTCACCTGCCCATTTCCACACATTCAGCCTTCATTCAAGGGACAGGAGGTTTTCCTCAAGGCCTGTTCACAACCCTTTTCCATCACCTATTTGGAAAAAGGTGCCTCCATTATAAGGGGACACTTGAATTGGAACTGGCCAACATTTTCTGATTGGCCCCATGGCCCAATGGCCCAATGGAACCCGCCAGTTGTGGGAGGAATGGCAGCATGGTATAGCTCGATCTCATCAGATCTCGAAAGCTAAACAGGGTCAGCCCTGGTTAGTATTTGGACAGGAGACCACCAAGGAATACCAGGGTTGCTATGCAGAGGAAGGCACTGGCAAACCACGCCTGTTTGTCTTTTGCCTTGAAAACCTCATAAGGGGTTGCCATAAGTTGGCTGCGACTTGAAGGCACTTTACACACACACATTCACACACACACACACAAACACCACTTGTATGCAAAATACCAAAAGCGCCCGCAGACATGGCAAGGTTGGGTGCTCCTACTCTTAGTGCTAACCCTGAAGAGCGGTTTCATTGTTCTTTCAGGAGCCAACACCACTTGTGAATTGCCCAGAGGCTGAGCAGACTCCACCTGACACTGGGAAGAAGCCTCTGGGCCAGGATGTGAAGGAAGAGGTTGATGACATAGATGTGAATTTTCAGGGTAAGGAATTCCTGTTCCTCGATTCCTCAGTGCTTGGAAGTCTCTGAGGTGGCTGCTTCTCTCCTGGCTGACAGCTACATTGGATATATTTAAAGAAAACCCATTTGTGCTGGAATCCCAAGTACTGCCAGTATGAGGTTTGTTACAAATCTCCTTAAATTCTGTGTCCAGCATGTTGTAGTGGTTAAGAGCAGTGGACTCTAATCTGGTGAACAGGGTTAGTTTTGCCACTCCTCTACATGAAGCCTGCCGGGTGACCTTGGGCTAGTCACAGTTCTCTCAGGACTCTCTCAGCCCCACCTACCTCACAAAGTGTCTGTTGTGGGGAGAGGAAGGGAAGGCAGTTGTAAGTCGGGTTGAGCCTCCTTAAAGGTAGAGAAAATTGGGGTATAAAAACCAACTCTTCTTCTTCTCTTCTTCCATGTGAGATTTCTGGTTCATGCTTTTTGGGATATAGCCATTTCTCTGTCACAGAGGTTTAAAATTGCCCATGTTTTGTTTCAGAATCTACCAGTTTTAAAAGGAACAAAAAAATTTCAACAGTGGAAAAAAGAACTGGTTAGATTTATTTGGGGTCATAACAGACATAGAACTGCCTATAGAAATTTGACGGATAATAAAGAAAGAGGTGGTATGACATTTCCGGATCTAAGATACTATTATGAAGCAGCCTGCTTTGACTGGTTAAAAGATTGGATTATTTAGGAAATTCTAGATTGTTGGATTTGGAGGGTGCTAATTTAAGATATGGGTGGCACGCATACTTATGGTATGACAAAGATAAAATAAACAAAGACTTTAATCATCATATTATAAGAGTTAGTCTACAACAAGTGTGGAAAAGATATAGAAGAGGTTTTGAATCTAAAACTCCGGGCTGGCTCTGCCCTTTAGAAGCGATTACAAGAAGAAAACCAAACATGGATCAAGATAGCAAGACATATAGGAAATATATACAAAAAGATAAAGTACAATGGAAACTAAAAAATAAGGAAGAGTGTGGAATAACAAACTGGTTCAAATGTTATCAACTAAATGATGTCTTCAAAAAAGATCAAATATTAGGATTTGCAGATTAAAAAACAAAGCTAGAAAAGATATTAGATACGGGAAACAAAGGACAAATTTCTAGGTTGTACCAACTAATATTAGAATATAATTCAGAAGAGGAAAGAGTTCAAACGGGCAAGAGATCTGGGTCATAATATAGAAATGGAAGAATGGGAAAGACTCTGGACGCAAGAATATAAATTTACAATAGCCAGTAGCATAAAAGAAAATATGTATAAAATGTTTTATAGAGGATACACCACTCCTGTATTAGTGGCAAAGATGGATAATACAATTTCAGATAAATGTTGGAGATGTAAAGAGACGAAAGGTACCTTCTATCATGCCTGGTGGACGTGCGGAAAAAATATTTTTTTTTGGAAAAGTGTTATTACGGAAATGGGGAATCTGATACAGAGTAAGATAAAGAAGAAACCAGAAACTTGTTTACTAGGTTTATTCCTGAAAGATATTAAAAAGGAAGATAAAGCAGTCGATTTTACAAAAATGATGAGGGGGTTGTAAGCAAAATAAATAAATACAGGGTAAGTTAAGTTAAAGTATAAATCTTAGAGATTAATCAACAGGAGTCGTTCATGGGTGAAGGGGGGTGATGGGAGATGGAGGGTTACAAAGTGAAGGTAATGGGTAAACTGAGTATTACTATTTTCCTTCTTTTTTTTTGTTGTAATAATGAAATAATGTAATCCATCTTCTATGAAAACAATAAAAAAAATTTTTAAAAAATTGCCCATAAGGCTTGGTGGCAAAGTTCCGCCTTTGTTTTTAAAAAACAAAAACAAAGGAGAAAAGCCCATCATGTGCCGTTAAGTTGTGAAGGTGTTTTTCCAGCGTGCTCCCAGCCAAGCTGGCCTTCTCCTGTTATCTATCTAGTGGTCAGTGCAAACTCTTGTGTTAGGATTCGTTTCTCATTCTTTCCAGCAGGTCCCAGGCAAGGGAACGAGAGTGAAAGGGGAAATAATCAACCGGAAAGTCCCATGCAAGCTCTGCCCCAACAGACAACACAAGAGGACATTTCCCAGGATCAGGAACAGGCAGGAGCTGCTAAGTACCAACACCAACCAAAGAGAAGGCGAAGAAACCGCTGTAGGAACCAAAAACGTGCATCTGTTTCTTGTCTACAGAATGAGAAGGCTGTCAATGAAACCCCACACCAGCAGAAACCAAATACACAGCCGGAGTCCACAGAAGTGCTCAGAGTAGATTCAGGCCATCTTATATGTGACCAAAGTCTACTTCAGTGTACTGAGAAAGGCCTTGGTCACAGAGACCCCCTTGTGAGGAACCAGCAGATCCCACCAGGGAATGGCCTGCATAAATGCTGTTCCTGCAGTAAAACCTTCAGTCAGAGGTCTCAGCTCGTTCTCCATGAAAGGATACACATGGAGATACTCTATCAATGCTCCCACTGCCCCAAAGCCTTCAGCCAGCACTGTCAGCGGGTTGCACACGAGAGAACCCACACTGGACGGAATTCGTACAAATGCTCTTTCTGTGGGATCAGCTTCAGCCGGAACTGGCTTCTTGTCCTGCATGAAAGATCCCACGCTGACCGGAAACCCTACAAGTGCTTGTACTGTGGGAAGAGCTTCAACTGGAAGTCACAGTTCATCACCCACGAGAGATCCCACATCAGGGAGAAACGGGGGAACGGCGAAAAGCCGTATAAATGCTCAATCTGCGAACAGTCGTTCACCCATCACTGGCTCCACGCAATGCACGAAGGGACACACACTGGCAAGAAACCCTTCGAGTGTGTGCGGTGTGGGAAAAGATTCTATTCGGATACGGGCCTCATTAACCATGAACGGATTCATGCATCAGAGATGAAAACAACCTGAATAATCCAGGAGTCTTCATATGCCAGTTGCACCTTATTGTGGAATTTACAGTACATAATACCTGTAGTCTTACCCTTTGGGAGAAGATTCTGTGAGAATATGTTTACTGTGAGACAGAAAAGAACCCATAGGGGAGAAAAACTGTTCAAAATCTTCTGCACGGAAATTAGTCATTTAGTGGACCCCTTGGGAGTTAGAAAGTGTGTAAGTTTTAATCATGGGTTATTTTAATTTAATTGAATTTAGATTTTTGTTTTATTTCCCATGCAAAAAGAATTGTGTGGATTTCATGGTGTAGAATAATAGCCAGAATTAAGAAATCTTGCGGATGGTCAACATCAGCCTTGATCTCCAGTTTGTTGATTTTTATTTTTTCCGATATTGATATTCTGTGCCCCCCCTGCAAGATACAGCCTTAAGAAAATGCACTCACTACATCCTTCTGTTTAAAATTTAAAGGGGAATAAAGTAATGAGCTTTTTTTGAATTCGTATTGATAATATTGTAAGGATTATGACCAATAGGAAGTGGATCCATCCAGCCAAAACATACCAAAGACTAAAAAAACCAAATGAGGCAATGCCACCTCCTTCCTGTGGTAGCACAGTGAAGGAATTGCTTTTTATATGAGGTGCTGGAGAATAATGAAGCTAGATTTATTCAGGTTCCTTGTTGTTTCCCTTGTTAGATGCAGTTTCTGAGGACTAATGGCCTCACACAGACAGAGATCAAGTTTTCTGCATGCAGATTATTTTTATTTTATGGAGGAACACTCAATCATATGAACTCCTTGTAAATCAGGAATTGGACAAGCTGTCTAAAGGTTTACAGGCCTGTAGCTACCATGGGACATATGAGGGAGTGCCATCTGAGAAATACGTCATGCCCCCTCATAATTATTAAAAAAGGTAAAGATAAAGGTCCCCTGTGCAAGCACCAGGTCATTCCTGACCCATGGGGTGACGTCACATCCCGACGTTTACCAGGAAGACTGTGTTTACGGGATGATTTGCCAGTGCCTTCCCCAGTCATCTTCCCTTTACCCCCAGCAAGCTGGGTACTCATTTTACTGACCTTGGAAGGGCGGAAGGCTGAGTCGACCTTGAGCCGGCTACCTGAAACCGACTTCCATCGGAATCGAACTCAGGTCGTGAGCAGAGCTTGGACTGCAGTACTGCAGCTTACCCCCTTGCCACAGGGCTTCTCATAATTATTAGCTTTATTTAAAAAAAAATATCCCCTTCCTATCCAGATTAATTCTCATCCGCTGTGTGCTGGGCTCTTTGCTTCTTTTATTTTCAATTTCCACAGTGACAAGTAAGAAAGTTGGACAGAAAAACTGGTGTGGAGATTTATACCATTTTGGAGTTGCCTCTGTGACAGCCAGGTGCTTTCTCGGTTCCTCACCCTTACCCGTCACAGGGAATGCAACAAGTTATTGGTTATTTACAGCAAGGGATGGCAGAAGCTCTGCTTTAGAACAGTGACAATTTCACACACCCTCAGCTTAACACAAATGACAGGCAGAGAGAGGTGTGAAATAGGGTTAGATTGTGCCTTGGGATATTTGCCTCTGTCCCCTCATGAATCACTAACCCACTATTCCCCTAAGATAACACAGGTTACCTGCTGTATTCTTGCCTTGTCATTGGCTCCTCAGCCCTATGCACCTATACTATAGATGTCTGAGAACTTTTAACTACCTAATTGTTCTCCTGGTATTTTTTCCCTGTTTCTATGTTGTTTCCTCAAGGAGAGGACAGATTTTCCTTCCATGTAACTCTCCTCCACCCAGTTGGTTGATGCTGCTATCTGCCTACTCCCCCTGTAGGCTAGGAATTGCTATGTTACCTGGAGGGTGGAACTAGAGCAGGGGTGGGGAACCTTTTTTCCCGCCAATGGCCATTTGGATATTTATAACATCATTCGCTGGCCATACAAAATTATCAGCTTAAAAATTAGCTGACAAAGCCCCAAGCAGGCGGCTGCCCCAGCGCGGGCAAGTAGGCAGGTATCCAACCAGTGGCGCACTCGCCCACCTGGTGGCACAGGATGGTCTGTTGCACCAGCCGGGCGTAGCCGTCCAGCCGGAGTTGCTCCTGCTCCGCATGGTCGGGGTCGGATTCTACAGCCGGCTCCTGCTACCTCCGCCTGCAGGGATGAAATGAGGACACACAGGCTAAGAACTCCCCCCATTGCGCATTCTGGCCCTGCCCCCTTTAACCCCTCCACTGTCACCACTTCCACCCCCAGCCCTCTTGTAGTACAGAGGGAATACGTTTCTCCATGGCCCAGGTGGGAAAGGGTTAACACAGTTTCTTGGGCGGCCCTAGCAGCTCCATAGCTAAGGACTCTTCTGCAAGGCAGAAAAAAGGTTCCTGACGTTCCCCACCCCTGAACTAGAGGCTGCCCATCACAGCCTCCTGCGCAGTGAGATATTTGTCTCAGAAATAGGTGGGCCCAGGGGGAGGGGAGAGCAGAAAAAAGAATTCCTTGTTTAGTACAAGGTATTACCCTTTTATTGCAAGCCACTTTGCTGTAACTTGCCTGTGTGAAAGAATACGAGCATATGAGATGCGCAGAACGCCGTTCACTCACCAATGAATAACCACATTCAAGCCCCTTTCCTTTTTTTTTGCCGTCAAGTCACAGCTGACGTGTGTGTGTGTGTGTGTGTGTGTGTGTGTGTGTGTGTGTGTAAACTGCCATTAAATCGCATCCAACTCATGGTGACCCCTTATGGGGTTTTCAAGGCAAGAGACTAACAGAAGTGGTTTGCCATTGCCTTCCTCTGCATAGTGACCCTGGTATTCCTTGGTGGTCTCCTAACCAAATACTAACCAGGGCTGACCCTGCTTAGCTTCCGAGATCTAATGAGATCAGGCTATATACCATACTGCCTTCCCTCCCACAAGTGACTTATGGTGAATCCAAATACTTGCCAACGAGGCTGAGAGTATGTGACTGGCCCAAGGTCACCCAGCAAGTTTCCATGGCAGAGTGGGGATTCAAGCCTGAGTTTCCCAGATCCTAGTCCCACACCTTAACCACTACACCATGCTGGCACTCTTCAAGGCGGACTACAAAACCTTTGAAAAATTCACTCATTTTAGTAAGTAAGCTGCTGATTAGTTGCCAGTCACATCCAACTGATGGCAACCCCATACAGTTTTCAAGGCAAGAGACATTTAGAGGTGGTTTGCCATTGCCTGCCTCTGCGTAGTGACCCTGGACTTCCTTGGCGGCCTCCCATCCAAGTACTATCCAGGGCTGACTCTGCTTAGCTTTCTGAGTTCTGATGAGATCAGGTTAACCTGGGACATCCAGATCACACTAATTTAAATCCACAAAGGGTTTATTGTGGGATTATAAACCAATTGCTTTTCTCAGAAGGGCTGTGGCGTGCTGTATTACAGAACTGTGGCCCCTTCTAAGACTTCTATGCATGACTGCTCATGGGGACCACCAAATGTGTAAACTAGAGACAAGAGGCAATAACAGCTCAACTGTATTTTACATTGCATTGCAGAAAGTCTCTCTGCAGCTGGCTGTCCCTAGTAGTGTGTGGATTGAGTCCTAGTAGTACTCACGTTTAATGTGACATCACCAGGTTCCACCCCATGATATCAGGCCCCTCCCAGTGAATCCCAGGGTTTAGGGTGAGGGGGCCTTGGCAATCTCCCCCCCCACCCCCATGTATTTATGTCCCCTGTCTGGCTTCAGGCCTGCAGATGGCAATGCTGAATTGATTGAAGGTTTCCTGGATTTACCAGACAGCTAGATTCCCCCCCTTTAAAACATTTCCAGTATGATTGTCTCCAAAAAGCATAAGTGACAGATGCCATCTTAGCATGGCTGCTTTGGAGGGTGGACTCTATGGCAGGGGTCCCCAGTGTGGTGCCCATCGGTGCCATGGCATCTGTCGACACCCTTTCCGGTGCCCGCAAAGCTTTTGCCCAGCAAGGCATCTGATTGACTATTGGAGATTTGATTAGCTATGCAGATTTTTTTTAAAAAAAACAGTGCTTTGGCAGCAGCTGCCACCACAACACAAAGATCTGCGCAGTGTTACTGAAGTTAAGCTGTGGCACTAATTTTGCAGCTGCCTATGCCTTCTGTGGCAGCCATTTTGCGGGACCCATTTTTTGCTGCGCCCACCATGCCCTGTCCGACTTCCAGATGTGCCCACAGGCTCAAAAGGTTTGGGGACACCTGCTCCAGGGCATTATGCCCACTGAGGTCCCTCCCCAAACTTTGCTCTCCCTAGGCTCCACCCCCAAATCTCCAGGGATTTCCCAAGCACGAGTTGGCAACCGTAATTCCGCGCTCTCTTAACAGGCAACCCAAGCGCAGTACCGATTGCTCGGGCGACTCTCCAAAGTGCAATTGTGGCGCTGTTAAGTTTTGCAAAATGAACATGAATGGTTCTTGTAGGTTATCCGGGCTGTGTGACCGTGGTCTTGGTATTTTCTTTCCTGACGTTTCGCCAGCAGCTGTGGCAGGCATCTTCAGAGGAGTAACACTGAAGGACAGTGTCTCTCAGTGTCAAGTGTGTAGGAAGAGTAATATATAGTCAGAAAGCGGTTGGGTTTGAGCTGAATCATTGTCCTGCAAAAAGTATCAAAGGTAATGTGCTAATCATAGGACAATGTTACTCCTCTGAAGATGCCTGCCACAGCTGCTGGCGAAACGTCAGGAAAGAAAATACCAAGACCACGGTCACACAGCCCGGATAACCTACAAGAACCAATGAACTCTGACCATGAAAGCCTTCGACAATATTTTGAACATGAATGGTTAATCCGCCTCTTCCTTTTGTAAGACCGCCCTTTGCTGCTTTTTGAATTTTTTCCCTGCTGGGCTCGGCTGCATTTTTCAGTGCGAGAAACCTCCAAAGGCGAGTGGCTGCGGGTAAGCGAAGAAGGGTGCAGGGTTGCAGATCAGAGCGAGGGGTTTTTCGCACCTTGTGAATAGGATAAATGTTGCACCTCCAGAAAGCGCAAGAAGTACTGTCATGGTGGAGTAAATGCGTCAGCCTGCAACGTGCAATTTGCATTTATTGAGGACTGGAACCATGATCAAATTGGATTCCTTTTTTCGTTGCAGTATCATTGGGGATATGGGTCAATGCAGTGTGTCTCTTAAGCTTTTTTTGTGTGGGGGGGAGCCCCACAAGCATATGGCTTGGGTGCTTTGCAGTGCACTCCTTTGCAGAATTACTCCAGTCACATAAAAGGGATGATGGGAAAAAGCAAAGGTTCGGACAGATGAGCAAAGCAATGGAGGAGGCTGAATAATGAACATTAGCTGATAATCGGTACAAGGTTACATCTGATAAAAACAGGCTAAATTTCCAAATAGTCCCATAGTGCTATTAGGGGTCATAGTGAGTAAGGAAACCCAGTTACAGATAAAACAATGTATTATGAGATGGTGAGTGACCTTGCCAGTCTTTTTTGAGACAAATCTGAATGACTAGACCCAGGGCCACTGAAATGATTGGGACGGAAGTCTGGCTCTGAGGCAACACAACTTTGTGGCACTTTCAAAACTAGCAGGACTATCACATATTTAACCTGGCTGTTCTCCAGGAACCATGAAATTGTGTTTCTCCTATTTTACCCTCACAACTGCCCTGAGAGGTAGACCGAGAGTGTGTGTTATTGGCCCAATGTCACCTAGTGAGCATGACAAGCAGGGATTCGAACAGGCAGCCTGAACCTTACCTGGATATTCTACCATTATACCACATGGCCTGTCCTAATATTCAAGTTGCCAGATGCATGAGGTGTCTATCTCAACTGGCAGATACATGATTTTGAAATCCAGCTCTCCATGTTTATTCCAGGCAGATCTTATTCTTACAAAGCTTGGCAGTGCCCTGGGTTTCCAGATTGCTAAACAGTAGCTGTGGTTGGCCTTTTGTGGGTTTTTTAAATTATTATTCTGTACGGAAGACACCTCTTGGCTATTAGATGTAAGGAGAAATGCACATATACACAAAACAGTGGGGTCCAAAGTCCATGAAATGCAAGCATTAGCCTGTTACATTTCTGTGAAGATCCAAGAACGAAGTTCTGTGTCGTTAACACTTGTAGTGGGGAAACAGAGTGTGTCTTTTTCGTTTGCTGCAAACGGCATCACTGTAGGTAATTTTATTTATTTACATTATTTATAGTCTACCTTTCACACTGGGGCTCAGGGCAGATTTACACAGAAGAAGACCATACAGTCAACAGAGAGAGACCTCCAATAGCCGATGCAATAGGATGTAACGTGCAGAAATCTGGAAACCAGCCAGAGGCGAAGCACATCATAAGTATTAATTGTGACCAGTTAATTGAAAGCAGAAATTACATAGTAGGAAGTACTTAGAGCACTGGTTCCCAACCAGGGGTCCATGGACCCCCAGGGGTCCGCGAGAACTAAATTAAGGTCCGAGAAACAAAGTTATGAAGCCATAATAAATAAATATTTTCAATTAAAAGTTCTCTATTATAAAAATATATATTCAAATATGATTCTAAGTTTAATGTTTAACTAACAGTTATGATTAAGGTTTATTTTCAAATTCTCAGAATTTTTATTTTGAACCTTGGGGTCCCTGCACCGAACAAAAAAGTCCTAGTGGTCCCTGGTCAAAAAAAGGTTGGGAACCACTGACTTAGAGCAACGGATAGTACAACCTTTGCCCCAAGCTTCTTTCTGAACCACACTGTTACGGTGCAGCCCTACTTGTTGTGCAAAAAGCCCTCCTGAATAATTCAAATTGTGCTGTGGGACTGCCAACTGGGCTGCACTCTTCTAAACCCACTGACTTCAATGGACTCGGTGGAACTCTGCTTAAAATTGCAGTTAGTCTAGTACAAAACGGAAGATTTTCCTTACAGAGATTCCCGCGCTGCGCATTACAGAATTCTCCTTACAGAGATTCACGTGCTGCCCCTTTTCTTCATGCGCTGCTCAGCATGAGAAGTCCTTTTTTTCATGCACTCAGGTTCATAATTCACTAAGAGTGGTGATGCTTTCAAGAAGCCCCTTTTAGCAGAAAGGGAGAGGGGTATAGGAAATGTCCTTTCGGTCCAAGTGTGGGGTTTTCCTGTGGAATATAGGCCGTCTGTGAGAAATGAGTGTCAGACAGCAAGTCCGTTTCCAGTAGGCGGCAGCCACGGGAACTCTTTTGGGCTCTGCAGACGCCATTTAACAATCGGCAGCCAAAAGGAAAGGGGAGGACGGCTGCAGGAGAAGGTGAGTTGTGGGGAGGGGAGAGCATTTGGGCAAGAAACAGGAGCCCCCAGGGCCAGCAGCAAGAGCCCATGCATTATACAGAGAAGGTCCCATGCTCAATCCTGAGCATCTCTGGTTTTAATAAAGGGCTTCAAGTGGGAGGGTTAAGAGAGAATTCCCTGCCAGGGACCATGCTGGACAAAGGGTCTGATCCGGCCCTCTATGAAACAGCTTAGGGTTGCCAGCCGTGGGTGGGGAAATACCTGGAGATTTTGGGGGTGGAGCCTGGGGAGGGTGGGCTTTGGGGAGAGGAGGGTTCTCAGCAGGGCACAATGCTGCAGAGTCCCACCCTCCAAAGCATCCATTTTCTCCAGGGGAACTGGACTCTCTAGTCTGGAGATCAATAGCGGGAGATCTCCGAACCCCACCTGGAGATTGACAACTCTAAGACAGCTTCTTATGGGTTTCTGTGGGTAGAACTACTGGCACGTGGTAGTGAGGAAGGACAGTCAGAACCTCCTTTATTGCGCTTTTTAAAACAAATGAAAGAAAACACCCACAGCCTTTTCTGGCCACGCAATAAGGGTTTTCTGAATACGTTCTTGCTCCTTTCCTGAATAGAGTAATTCATCTGCATGTGGTTATTGCACACAGGAAGCTGGCAGAAGACAGAAAAATACGAAACAAAAGCAAAGAAACCCAGAAACAACAGGAAAAGAAGGAGAAGGCTTCTGAGTACCAAAAAAGGTCTCCTCTCTTTGCCACCTGATCTTTTGCTCAGGTTGAGGCTGTGATCCTCAGGCTGACCCGAAAGACAAGACGAGCCCTTCGTCTCACACCCAAGGGCTCATGTCTCCTGGCACCTCCAACAACCTTAGTACCCATGTGTGGAAAGGAGAACAAACTTCAAAAGATTTTATTCAGCTGCTGCTAGCAGTATCTTCCCCACCTCCTTACCTGCCTCTTAGAATACTGAAAGCTATACATGTGTTATGTGCCATCAAGTCACTTTTGACTTATGGCAACCCTATGAATTAATTACTTCCAGCATATCCAATCATTAACAGCCTTGCTCAGATCTTGCAAACTGAGGGCCTTTATTGAGTCAATCCATCTCTAGGTGGCTTTTCTCTTATCTTAATGCCTCCTGCTTTTCCTAGCATTATTGTCTTTTCCAGTGAGTCTTGTCTTTTCATTATATGGCCAACGTACTATGATTTCAATTTGGTCATTTTAGCTTCTATCAAGAAAGCTGTGGTGGGGGTGGAAAGAGCTGTCAAGTCATAGCTGACTTATGGCAACCCTTCAGGGTTTGCAAGGCGAGACAACCAGAGGTGATATGCCATTGCCTGCCTCTGCATAGCGACCTTGGGGTTCTTTGGTAGTCTCCCATCCAAATACAAACCAGGGCCAACCCTGCTTAGCTTCCAAGATCTGACAAGATCAGGCTAGCCTGGGCATACAGGTCAGGGCAAAGAAAGCTGTACCAAATGCTAAATATTATTATTCTATCAATGTGTGTTAGAAATTATTTCATTTCCCACTCTCTGGCAGAGCAATAGACAGCAACTGAATTGACGTTCAAATCTCTATACCTTCCCTACTTTCAGTTTCCCCCACAGGAAGGAGCCGCCACTCACAAGAAGCATCTTCTGGAAATGCTTGTGGGCACACTTCCTTGGCATTGCTAGTACGGGATACTGCAAGGCTAGCTGTGGCACCTTTTTGGAGGCACAATGATTTTTCCCGGCTATACAGAGAATGGCATGGATTTTTAGAGTCTCCTAGAAGGAGAGGCAAGACCAGTCCAAGCAGGAGAGATGCCTGAAGAGAAGGAGGCAACGACGTCCTTGGGAGTCCAGCTTTGGGCTGCTCTGGACCACCAGCAGCATCTCAAAATGGAGACGTGTGAGAAAGCATCAGGAGCAAAGGGTGTGAACCAGGTAGGGAGTCCCACTTGTGTCGTAGGAAATGTTGGCAGTCTGGATACCAGAGGGACAGTGGTCAACATCGCCATTCCTCCAGGTGCAGCTGTTGAAACGGAGATCCGACGCCAGCACTTCCGGTGGTTCTGCTTCCATGAGTCCGAAGGGCCGCAGAGGGCTTACACCCAGCTCCGTGACCTCTGCCACGCATGGCTGAAACCGGAGGGACGCACCAAGGAGGAGATCCTGGACCTGTTGATCTTGGAGCAATTCCTGGCTGTCCTCCCAGAGGAAATGCAGAGCTGGGTCAGGGAATGTGGACCAGAAAACTGTGCCCAAGCTGTGGCTGCTGCAGAGGATTTCATGATGGTTCTAGAACGACAGGTGAGAACGTTGAACATGGCCTGTGGGTGGAGAGGGGCCATAGTTCAGTGGTGGAGCTCAGGGTTTGCAGACAGAAGGTCTCCAAGTCCATCCTTCCAGAAATATCCAGCTGAAGTATCTCAGGTAGCAGATGTCAGGAAACACCTTTCTCTGCTTTCTTCTGAGATCCATTGCCAGTAGGAAAAGATAACAAGGAATAAGGTAGGCAAAAGCCTGACTTTGGCTAAGGCAACTTAGATAAGTTTATTGTTGTAACCACATGGTCGTAAGCATAAAATCAAAAACATAAACATAAGGCAACTTCACATCATCTGTGATGCGTTGTCACCATCTCCAGGAAAGAAATGAATGTTTCTTGATGTCATTTCTGGAGTCTCTCCTGCCTGTCTTCAAATATTAACTAGAGCTAATGTTGCCAACGTCCAGGTGGGCCTGGAGATCTTTCAGAATTATAACTGATCTTCAGAGAAATCAGTTCCTTTGGAGGAAATGGCTGCTTTGGAAGATGCGTTCTATGGCATTATGCTCCACTAAGTTCTCTCGCTTCTCCAAACTCCATCCTCCCAGGCTCCAAAACCCCCCAAATCTTCAGGAAGTTCACTACGCTGAGTTGGCAACCCTAACTAGAACCCAGCTTCAGAAGCAGACTCTGCTCCTGTATCAGGAGAATCCAGAGCCTGCTGCTGAAGCCGCACAAAACCTGTATTTTGGCCAGGTGTGCAATCATTCCCCTAGGTGGGGTTGAGTGGAAACTTGCTCTTCTTTTTGTGGCACTGCGTCCAGCACTGATTGGCCATGCAGCAATGCCGTCACCAATCCACTTCTCGCCTCCTCTCCACGGCAGTTTTTCAACATATTAAAAAAATCTATTCATTTTATTTTTGAAGCGGGATATTTTCTTCTTTCAGGTGCAAGTAACCTTTGAGGAGGTAGCTGTGCGCTTCACTGAGGAAGAGTGGGCCCTGCTGGATCCGGACCAAAGGGCTCTACATTGGGAAGTCATGCAGGAGAATTATGCAAACATTGCATCTTTGGGTAAGAACTCCCTTCCTCCTTAGTATGCAGGACACTTAAGTCTCGCGTATGTGTAAAGTGCTGCCAAGTTGCAACCAACATGGTAAGCCCATAAAGTTTTCAAGAGAAGAGACTAACAGAGGTGGTTTCCCATTGCCTACCTCTGCATAGCAGACCTGGACTTCTTTGGTAGTCGCCTATCCAAGTACTAACCAAGGTGACCCTGCTTAGCTTCTGAGGCCACACGAGATCAGGCTAACCTGGTGCATCAAGGTCAAGTTTCCTAGGCCTGATCAAATCTCCCAATATTTTTTCTTTTTAGTCTATAGCAGCATAGAAGTGACTTTTGTATCAGAACACAGCAGAAGTGTTGTAAGTTTAATCCTTTGACCCTACCTGGCTTTTCTGATCTAGATTTTATTTACTTACTTCATTTACACCCCGCCTTTCTCCTCCGTGGGGACCCAAGGTGGCTAACATTGTTATCTTTCCTTCCATTTTATCCTCACAACAATCCTGTGAGGTAGATCAGGCTAAGAAAGAATTATTTGCCCAGGATCCCCAGCAAGCTTCCATGGCAGAATGGGGATTCGAACCTGGGTCTCCGGATCCTAGACTGACAAACTAACCACTCCAACACACTGACTAGCCCGGTCATGTACTTAGAACAAATAACGTGGGGGGAAATGATATAGAATTTTGTGTATTGTTTCAATTTTGCCCTGAGTTTCTCAAAATGCAATCATCAGGTAGTTCCTTGATATGAATGCTAATTTCCATTTTGTTGGTACTCGGACATATTTAGAAATCATCCATCAACCAATTTCAACCCTGGCTGTTTTTCACATGGGGGTGAGAAAGAGCAAAAGCAGCTTGCGGTGACTGTACCCAGGAAGAAAAAACCTCGGGGGAGGAAAGGGTTTCCATTTCACTCTCCTTTATACAGCAGTCCCAGAGGTTAAGCTTGCAAAGGAACAGGGGAGTTCTTTAAAATAAACACAGAATCAACTTTATGTAGTTGTCTTTATGGGGCCTGGAGTTCACCTGGAATTACAACTGATTTCCTGATTACAGAGATCAGTTTCCCTGGAGAAGGAAATGGCAGCTTTGGAGGATGTGACTCTATGCTAGTGGTTCTCAACCTGGGGCCATATGGCCCCCCGGCCACCCCAGGATATTCCAAGGGGGCCACAGGTGAAAATTGCGTAAATGGGGGGCCACGGCACGAGACTAGGGGGCCACAGAGGGAAGTGAGATGTGAAGAGAACAGAGAAGTGACGGAGAAAAGAAAACAGAAAAGAAAAAAGAAAACAGAGAAGTGAAGAAAACAGTGGGAGAGGCTTTGTTCTCCCTTGTATGTGAACATGGTTGTTTATTAGCGTGTTGTATTCCCTTTTTGTGGGGTATTCTTTGCAAATTTCAGTTTCCCAATAAGAACTGCATGTGTGCATTTTGTGTGGCTGTTTATGCTTCTTTTTTTCCTGGCTATTTACAAACAAAACATGTAAATAGCTACCTTTCTCCCCGTATGACTGGGGGGCCACAGGAAGGAAACAAGGTCGGAAGGGGGCCACAGTCGGAAAAAGGTTGAGAACCACTGCTCTATGGCTTCATATCCCTGCTGAGGCCCCTCCCCTCCTCAAACTCCACCCTCCCCAGGCTCCACCCCCAAATATCCAGGAATATCCCAACTCAGAGTTGGCAACCCTATTCCCAGCCGAGGCCATCCCTCATTTCTGATTTCTTTTTCTTTTTGCCATTCCAGCGGTTTATGGGGAAGCAGCCATGACGGACACAACAAAGGAAAGTCCTGAGCAAGTCCAACCGGTTGGGCCTTCCCAAAGAAGGATGACAGAGAACGTCTTCCAGAAGGAGGGAAAAACCTCTCCGAATCCGTGCGCTCGGAGAAAGCAGCAAAGGAACCACTCAAGAGACAGTCCAAAGAAGCAGCCAAAAAGCTACCCAAGGAAAAGAATGAGCAAGTCCATGCTTGGTGGGATCGACAAGACCTTCGATGAAACCCTCCTAGATCACAAAGGAGAGACATGCCCCAGGGCAGACGAGGATTTCAAAGAAGGCCCAGCTCCTCCTAAACAGAGAAGAGTCTATAATCAGGATACACCCTTTCAGTGCGCGGACTGTGGGAAACGCCTGAGTCGCAAGGACCACCTTATGAGACATCAGCGGCTCCATAAAGAAGAGAAGCCGCATAAGTGCTCGTTCTGTGGGAAGGCCTTCAGTCAGAGCTCACGCCTCATCGAGCACGGGAGAACCCACACCGGGGAGAAACCATACGAGTGCACACAGTGCGGGAAACACTTCCGCACGCGCATAGGTCTCGTTCATCACAGGAAGGTCCACACCAGAGAGAATAGCTACAGATGTTCGCACTGTGGGAAGGGCTTCCCTCACAATTCGCTCTTGACGCTGCATGAGAGAAACCATGCAGAAGGGAGGCCGTTCGACTGCGCCGTTTGCGGGAAGAGTTTCAGCAGTAATTCAGAGATCACGAGGCACGAAAGGAAGCACACGGGGGAGAAGCCGTACAAATGCTCTTTCTGTGGGAAAACCTTTACTCAGAGCTCCCACCGCATTGCGCATGAGAGATCCCACACGGGAGACAACCCCTATAAGTGCTCCGTCTGTGGGAAGCGCTTCAGTTGTAATTCGCACCTTATCATCCACGAGCGCATCCACACTGGGGAGCGACCCTTTAAGTGTTCGACCTGCGGGAAGTGCTTCGGTTCAAAGTCACACCTGATTGTTCACGAAAGAATCCACACCGGGGAAAAACCTTACGAATGTCCAACGTGCGGGAAGGGCTTCACTTGCAAGTCATACCTAATTTTACACGGAAAAACTCATTCTGGGGAGAAACCGCACAAGTGCTCTGTCTGTGGGAAGTGCTTTGCCCGCAACGCAGACCTTGTCATACACCACAGGACCCACACAGGAGAAAAACCATACCACTGTTCTGCCTGCGGAAAAGGTTTCCATCGTCAAAAACACCTGGTGAAACATGAAAAAAACCACATGGAAGTGTTCACCTTAATCATCAAATAATCTGTATGGGATCTAATGGCCCACAGTCTGAGATAAGTTTTTTTCCACAAGTCACTCGTTACTCCATAATGGGGGTGTGTATCATATAGTTTGGTGGAACAATGCATACTTTGCATTAATCTGGTCCAAGTTTCCATCTCTGACAGAGACAGGATCTCAGAGAGCTGAAGTGGGAAAGAGTCGTGTCCTGAGATCTTGGCAAACAATGATAGGGACCCACGTTGGTGGGCATGACTACAAAATGGCTATCATAAGAGGCGGAGCCAACCACAAAATGTCAGGGAGTGAGATTACGCAAAACTATAATAGTAAGTCTTCAACATTTCAGGAGGAAACGCTGTTTACCAGGATGACTTTTTAAATGTGTTATTTGAAAGTGTTTTCTTGCATGCACACAGCTTACCTTCAGTCATGCAATGAAGAACCTTGTGCTGTGGCAGCAGCAGCTGCTGAAGCGATGTTTAAAAAAAAAAAATCAGCAAAGCCGATCAGGTCTTGATGGGCAAAAGCCCCATCTGGGCCAGCCCACTTTCTGGGTCCCAGGAAATGTATTGGCAGGCAACTAGGGTTGTTTATGCATGGGTACTTTCACTCACGCTTGCCCACAGCCTGTCTTGGTTGTTCCTTGGAATTATGCATGAGTTTTTTGTCCTTCAAAGTTGACCTCACTGCCAACCCTTGCAATGTCCAGGTCTCCCCACTCCTCTGTTAACCCAACTCTTCCATCTTCCCTGAGCAAAGCCGGGGTGAAATCCCCATGCATAAGGCAAAGTGAGGGGCACACAAGCTTGGTTTTGCTCACAGCCAATTACAAAGCAGCATGTCCAGAGGCGGGGATTGAAATACTTCCTGCTTCCTGTTTCCTGAGAGCTTTTTCTGAGCAAAAGAAAATCCTTTTTAAACCGAGGCTTGGATTTCTCCCCCCCCCCCCTTTCAGATTACTCCGTTTTTTATGTTCTTGTTTTTAAAATGCTTTTTTATGTGGCAATTGGGTTTGGGGACAATTTTCTCTCACAGTAAGCACTACAAGTAAGCCAATTACAAAGCAGCATTTAAGGGGGAGCGGGGTACTTGATTTGATCTTGGAGGCTGCTGGTGCAGAGATTCCCAACAGGAAAGTGTGGGTCCAGCGAGCAACAAACCTCGGGTAAAACTCCCATGCATAAATGACCTTGGTGCCCACAGGCACCACATGGGAGACCCCTGGCTTATAAGAACAGCAGAACGGGATGAAACAGGCAGCCCTCTCAAACCACACATGTACTTAACTCCATAATTTCCCCATGCTTCCAGTTATATCCCCCCCTTTTTTCTTTCTTTCAAAAACTGCTCCAGAGACGGGGGCGGGCAGGGTGTTCTATGACAACATAGGTTCTAGCCCAGGGGTGGGGAACGTCAGGCCCGGGGGCCGTATAAGGCCCACCAAATCATTTGGTCTGGCCCTCCATGGGTCCTGGCTTATCTCTAGCTCAGAAGGATGCTGCCCTGCCTGAATCTCTTGGGCCCAGCTGGGGACTGCAGAGCTCAAAAGCAAGTCGCTCTACCTGGCAGACACTTTGAGCCATCTCCGGTTGTGCCTCTTGGCTAAATGTTTGACCAAATGTAGCAGGCTAATTTTTAAGCTGATAATTTTGTATGGCCCGCAAATGATGTTATAAATATCCAAATGGCCCTTGGCAGAAAAAAGGTTCCCCACCCCTGTTCTAGCCAATCAGTCCTCTGCACAATCCGTTCTGCTTCAAACTGTCCGAACGAATTCCTTCTCAATAACATAGAGGTCTTCCCAGAGCCGTGGCTCGTGTTTCTGTGCACTGCTAGACTCTTCCTCAAGTCATCCTTGACTGCCATTTCGACTGTACAACTCCAGGTGCCATGTTCAAACAGCAAGGGAACATAAAGAGAGTTGTCGGTTGCATCCTTTGAGTTGAATTCCCTTCCCCTGGAAGGAGACCCGTCGACATCTGAGTCTGGATACCTTCTGGTAATGCTGTAAGACTTTCTCTCCCCCCACCCAACTGGAGTTAACAATAATTGAAGTAATTTTAGTCTATACATCAACATACCCAAACTACTGTTGACCTCCCAAAGGACTTTGGGATTAAAACTGAAATAAACGAACAGGATTTAGGGAGGTCGTTGGGGAGATACTTTTTGTCGCAGTTTACTGCTTAATGAGGTGTGGGAGGGCAAAGAATGAAAAAGTAACTTCTCTGAGAACATTTACATAATAGTCACTTGGGTGGGGAGGAGGGTTGCCAACCCCATAGGTGGGGCCTGGAAATCCTACCAGAATGACAACTGATCTCTAGACTACAAGGATCACTTTCCCTGGGGAAAATGTCTGCTTTGGAAGGTAGACTGTATGGTATTATACCCCCTGCCTTCCCCAGGCTCCACCCCCAGATCTCCAGGAAAGTCCCAACCTGGAGTTGGCAACCCTTGTGGGGAAAGTGCATTTAATTACAAAACACATCATTTGCTCAGATAAGAGGAGGGAGGGTGTGGGGGGGGGGAACCCCTAGAGTTCATTCTTCCTGGTTGTACAAGAGTGGTATTTCGACTCCCAGAGTTTCTATATTGCCAGTTCATTTACATTGGACCTAAAGAAACTGGAATCCAGACCATACACTCGACATACATTGTGACTCTTCTTTTTGACTGGTTTGTCAGTGTAAATAAAGAAATAGGCAAATCCTGCCATCTCATGGCCTTTCTTGCAGAGCTGTGTAAGGAGATATCACCAGGTGCCAAAACGCATGCCTCTCCTTTTATTGTGAGCTACTGGACTGCTTATTAGCAGGGCTGCTTTCATACAGGTATGTTGCTCCACCTTGGCTTCTGGATAGCAGAGCTGTTTTGGGGAGCATCCACTCAATGACACCAATTACTTATTCCATTTCATTGTTTTCCCTATCTTTGCTTTCCCAAACCCTGATTTGGTATAATTTTTTCGGAAAGATTGCAGGCTGCACCTTTCCTCTGATAACTCCACAATGAAAACAGCTGGAGACGTACTAGTTCCCAGTGTTGTTTTTTTAAGTAAATCATCAAAATATTACAGCAACTAGCAATTCCTTCTTTTTTAAATTTAAAAGCCCCCCAAACCCTCTAATAAACAGGGAGATGGTGGCTGCAGGGGGCAGAGACATGGAAAGATCAAAGAAAACTGCTGTGTGGAGTCTCTGTTTTAGCCTTGAAGGCTCCACAAAGGATTGCCTCCGTAGGGAAGCAGCCCAGTATGAAAGAATTGTTTGGATTTCTATAACGATAATTCTATCAAGCCCTAACCTAGATGACCCAGGCCAGCCTGATCTCATAAGGCCTTGGAGGGCAAGCAGAGTCTAGCCCCTGGTTAGTACTTGGACTGGAAACCACCAAGGAAACCCAGGTTTGCTATGTAGAGGAAGGCAATGGCAAACCACCTTAGTTCCTCTCTTGCCTTGAAAACTCTACAGGGTGGCCATATATCAGCTTGTGACGCGACCAGCACTTTCTATCACAATTCCATTGGAGATAATACCAAGTTATGAATTACAGTTTGGCAGCCTTTTGTGTTTCTTGCCTGATCATTTTGCACAAAGGGTATCTGGGGAGTGGCACTCCATTGGCTGTGGAGAGGGTTTGTATCACGGAGGACACACTGTGGGTCATGGAATCCCTTTCTGTCAATGCAAGGGAGAGACCATTTACAATGCCAAGATATGGCCGGCAGGTGCCTTTCTTCTGGCAGGTGCTGATAAAATGGAAACACAAAATCAGTTCTGAGCTCTGCTACATTCCTGTCAGTTTTCTCAGCATGGTTCCAGGAGTACCTTTTTGACGAGATCTTCCTAATACTGTTATGCTTTGTTTCCAAGCTGATGATTGAAACTTTATGGATAGGGATGCAGGAATATTTGTTATCTGTTGTGAGCACCATAAGCCCTCTTAAGCACTAGCTTCTTTGGGTAGCCAAGCATCCAGCCTGTAAAGCAGTCTTCTGGTACCATCCTGAACAGAATTACTACCTTCAAAGTCAATGGGCTTAATATAGGGTTGCCACCCTCTAGGTACTAGCTGGAGATCTCCTGCTATTACAACTGATCTCCAGCTGATAGAGATCAGTTCACCTGGAGAAAAAGGCTGCTTTGGCTGTTGGACTCTATGGCATTGAAGTCCCTCCCCTCCCCAAACCCCGCCCTTCACAGGCTCAGCCCCCAAAACCTCCTGCCAGTGGCGAAGAGGGACCTGGCAACCTTAATAGGGTGTGACTCAGCTTAGGATGGCACTGTGAATTTCTCTGCTCTGCTGGCATGAATTTAGAGTCCTCTGGGTTTTATTTATTTATTTGCTTAGCTTGTATCCCACCTTTCTCCCCAACGGGGACCCAAAACGGGTTACATCACTCTCCTCTCCTCCACGCAGCAGTTCATCCTCACAACAACCCTGTGAGGTAGGCAAGGTGTGGTGTAGGCACGTGTATGTTATGGAACAGATTGCACAAGGTCACCCAGTGAGCCTGGGGAGGGTGGCATTTGGGAGGGGGTCTCAACAGCACATAATGCCATACAGACAGTCCACCCTCCAAAGCTGCCTCTATTTCTCCAGGGGAATTGAACGTGGTCGTCTGGAGATCAGTTGTAATAGTAGGAGATCTCCAGGCACCACTTGGAGGGTAACCCCAGCCGCAGCTCATGCTCCCAACCCACACGCATTCGTTCATGCAGTCCTGCGCAGGGGCAGTCCAGCCTAAGCCCATAGAAATTGCTTCGTCAATGCATAGGACCGCACTGGCAACCGGGAGGTGAAAACAGACAGATCACAACCAGTCTCAACCTGAGCGAACAATTCAGGGATGAAGTGAACAGGAGTTCCTAACACGGCTCGGATTGCAAGCAGATCGCCAAGCAGATTGCTAGCAGATCCCAGCCTAAAGCGAGGGTCAGGGCCGGTTTTAGGTTTGATGAGGCCCTAAGCTATTGAAGGTAATGGGGCCCTTTATATGTCCAGCTGTCCTTGGTCAACAACAACACTGACGCAGGCTAGCAGGCGGGGCCCATTACTTACATCATAGGAGCCTACACAACACAAAACACTGTTGCTGTGTGTAGGTTTTTTTTTTTATATATATATATATCTTATATTTTGGAAATGTACATCCAGTTGTTGTTTTTTCTTTTAATTTTTTTTGGGGCCCCCTAAGCTATAGCTTGTTTCGCTTAGACGTAAATCCGATGCAAATCGCCGAGGGTGCAAATGAAGGCAAAGGCCGCCTCCTTGAGCATGCATGCAGACGCATTCCTCAATAGCCTCTGCAAAGGAGACCCCCGCCCCATTGCACAGGAAACCAGAGGCGTGGGATTCTGCCCTCTGCTTCTCTCTCCATGACAAATCCCCCCCCCTTTTCCTGTTTTGTCTCCTCCCCCGGAAAGTGTCTATGCCTGTGTGTGATTTTTCCCTTTTTTTTTTTCAATGTAGTGAAATCTCTGGGGAGAAACGTGGATCTGGGGTCTTTGGGTGAGTTGAAAGGGGTGGGGGGATGCGTGCATGTGTTGTGGTTGGTATTTGTTTCCTTGCAGCTCGCGATGTAGCCATTGCACCGCTCTGCGGGGCTTCCGCCGCTGCCTTCTGCAAAATCGGAGCGGGTTTGTTTTGCAGGCTGGTCCTTTCGGTGGGGAGGGGTGGGGTGGGGGGCTTGGAGGCCCCCCCTTTTGTCGGGAGGGGGGCGGCAGGGTCAGAATGGGGACAAGCTCCTCTCCTCTTTCACTTAAAGCAAAGCGGTTCTCACCCACCAGGAGGGCAGGGGGAAGATGCACAGTTACGCATGGGATCACAGGGACGCATTTTCCTGCCTTTTTCATCCTGCTGGGTTGATTCGAAGCCAACAAAAGAATTCCTCTTCTCGCCCGAGCGTGCGGAACTCACCGCCACGAGATGCGTTGACAACCGCTGGATTAAAAGAGACAGTGCGGCAATTATTTGTTTGAATTTATACAGTCCAGTGGTTCTCAACCTTTTTTTGACCAGGGACCACTAGGACTTTTTTGTTCGGTGCAGGGACCCCAAGGCTCAAAATAAAAATTCAGAGAATTTGAAAATAAACTTCAATCATAACTGTTCGTTAAACATTAAACTTAGAATAATATTTGAATATATATTTTTATGATAGAGAACTTTTAATTGAAAATATTAATTTATTATGGGTTTATAACTTTGTTTCGCGGACCTTAATTTAGTTCTCGCGGACCCCTGGGGGTCCATGGACCCCTGGTTGGGAACCAGTGACTTAAAGCAAAGCGGTTCTCAACCACCAGGAGGGCAGGGGGAAGATGCGCAATTACACATGGCATCACAGGGACGCATTTTCCTGCCTCTTTCATCCTGCTGGGTTGATTCAAAGCCAACAAAAGAATTCCTCTTCTCGCCCGAGCGTGCGGAACTCGCTGCCACAAGATGCGTTGACAACCGCTGGATTAAAAGAGACAGTGTGGCAATTATTTGTTTGAATTTATACAGTCGGGTATAGTCGAGAGGCTGCGCCAGAAGACTACATGGGAAGACAAGATTGCAGAAATCGGGAGGAGATGGAAGACCTACCTGGAGTGGATATCAACAGAAGGAAGAAAAGACTCAGTGGAAGATTCAGACTTTGTGCCTGTGGCTGGGACTAAAAGATTAAAAACTACAAGGAGAAGGAGGGGGAAGGGAGGGGGGTGGAAGGGGTTAAAAGGAAATATGAAATGTACGGGATAAAAACAATAAGTAACATATATCAAAAACCTGAATAAAAAGAACTAGTTAAAAAAAAAAGAGAGACAGACAGTGCGGTGTAGTAGCTAGGGAGTTGGAGTAGGACTTTGGAGAACCAGTTAGAATCCCTGTTCTGCTGTGGAATCTCGCTGGGTACCGTTGGGCCAGTCACATACTCTCAGCCTACTCTACCTCGCAGGGTTGTTGTGAGGATAAAATGGAGAAGAGGAGTAGGATGAAAGCTTCTTTGGGTCCCCATTGGTTTAAGACTGCTGGAAGGGCAAACCGTTCTCATTTCCCAGTTGAGGAGATCATAACTGGATTTTTTTTCCAGGGAAAAGGGAACGTTGCGCAGGTCATTCTCCCCCGCAGCTCCTGTTTTGGTCTGGCCAACAAGAAATAAGCTTGCCAATAGAGGAGAGGCCTCTTCCCCTCAGATGGGCTCCTAAAGCTGTCTTAAAAAAAATAAAGGATCATCGATCTATCTAGCCTGGTATCATCAGCTATGGCTGACGGGGGCCCTCCAGGGTCTGAAATCCTTTCAGAACAAAACTGAACGGAAACTGGAGAAGGTGGAGATTGAACCTGGTACCTTCCGGGTACCAAGCCTGTGCTCTTCTAACTAAACTATGGGTCCCCTTCTCAGATAGGTTGCCCCGGGTCTTCCCTCTCAGCGCTACTTTTGATCTGTGTTGCCAGGACCAATGTTCTGATTGTGTTATGTCCCCCCTCATTCCTCACAGGGAGACGTCCCCCCATGCTGTCTCAGATGGCTACCGCATCCCTCGCATCTTTTTAATCGTGCGCCTCTGATCCCACAAGAGACCATCCCTTTGAGGAGAGCCAGCATGAAAATGGAGCCGCAAGCCCCAGCGCGGCGTCTACAAGGGGAAGGGCTGGAGAGTGCCGGGAAGGATCCCCGTGTCCTCCAGGGTGGAGGTCTCGGAGAAGGCCTGCGCAAGAGCCCCGGAGCGCAGCCGGTGAAACAGGAGCCGTGTGAAGGGCTACTTCAGCACTGGGAGGCCCAGTGGCAGGAGTTCCTGAAGACGGTGGAGTCCCCTCAGCCACACTGGCCCATCCCACGGGCGCCAGAGGAGCCCACCACGCCGTGGGGCAACCCAAAGGCCTTTCTGGCCACCTTTGAGCTAGTGGCCGAAGCCTGCCGGTGGCCTAGAGAAGAATGGGCGACCCGGCTCCTGCCGGCTCTCTGCGGGGAAGCTGAGCAGGCCTTTCGCCGGCTGAAGGTCAGAGACAGAGAGGATTACGGGACGGTGAAGGCAGCCATCTTGAAAGGCGATGCCCTGAAGAGGGAGAAGCAGCGCCAACACTTCCGGCGTTTTCGCTACCAGGAGGCCGAGGGGCCAAGAGGGACATGGCTCCAGCTCCGGGAGCTTTGCCACGGCTGGCTGAAAGTCGAGAGGCACACCAAGGAGGAAATCCTGGAGATGTTGATCCTGGAGCAGTTCCTGAGCATCCTCCCAGCAGAGATCCAGAGCCGGGTGCGGGAACACAGCCCGGAGACCTGCTCCCAGGCAGTGGTCTTGGCTGAGGATTTCCTGCAGAGAGATGCAGAGAGAATGGAAAAACAGGTGATAGGGGCTTTACGCGAGTGATCCTGAGAAGGCCACTTGTAAGGGGAAGGGGGGTCTCTCTCCATCCCTGTGGAGGGGCCTCCTAGCAACGGCCTATGTCTAGAGTCTCCCCCTACGCAATTTCTCCCTGTTCAATGTCAACCAGGCTTGCCAGATCTCCCACTTCAGAGGGCAGCCTTTTGTCCTCCACCGCCCCTTCCTTCTACCTCAGGTGCCACCTCAGGGTTGGCAAAATCCTGGAGATTTGAGGGTGGAGCCTAGGGGGGAAGTGACCTCAGTGGGGAAAATGCAATTGAGTTGACCCTCCAAAGCAGCCATTTTCTCTAGGGGAACTGATCTCTATACTCAGGAGATCAGTTATAATTCCAGGAAATAGCCAGGCCCCACCTGAAGGTTGGCAACCCCACTGCCACTGATCAATTGGGTGGCGGGGGAAAATGGGGAGTGCAGCCACTGGCATCGCCAGGGTCATGATGACATCACTTCTGGGGCAGCCGGAAGTGACATCATCACAGCACCAGGGATTCTGGCGAAAACTGTGGTTAAAACTATAGAGATTTTGCCAAATGCTAGCGCACTCATGGTACTGTGATGTCACTTCCAGTCACCCCACCATCATGGCACCAGTGACCTCACTACATCATCAGCAAGGCCCCATCAGAGTAGGTGAGTCTTTACCTGCAACAGGGCCTCCTAGCCACATCCGTCATCCTTAAAATGGTTTCTCTCTTCTATTTAGGTACTGACTCTACTTGCAGAAGCAGCTGTGAGTTTTTCTGAGGTGGGCCAGGCTCCGGGTCATTCTGGCCAGAAGCAACTGTGCTTGGAAACCAAGAAGGAAGATGACGAGGAGGCCAGCTTGCTTGGTAAGGATTACTGGGGCCTAAAATCTCAGATGATCCTTGGAGGAACAAACATTAGAAATCTTTGGTCATCTTGTCTGGGTCCGAGAGGTGGTCACAGGAAGCAGACAGACACGGGATTAATGACTGGAACCAGCAAAGAAAGACATCAAGTTCGAATGTTCCAAATCGATGCCTTGGGATGGCTGGAAAACAACACAGAGCTACAGGAATGTCTGTCTTGTGAAATTGGAGTAGGGTTGCTAGCCTCAAGGATGGGGCCTGGAGATCTCCCAGAATTACAACTCATCTCCATACTACAGATATCAGTTACTCTGGAGAAAAGGGCTGTGTTGGAGGATGGACTCTGTGGTATCTGCTGATATCTCTCCCCTCCCCAAACCTCACCCTCCTCTGGCTCCATCTCCAGGAATTTCCTAACCTGGAGTTGACTGGAATGCCCTTTCAGGACTTTTCCTCCATAAAGCACAACTGTTCCTTGTCAAATCCATACAATTTGCCCTGTCAGTATGAAGTTTGACCCACAGAATCTCTTTGAGGTGTGCGAGCTATGCAAATGTCAGATGAATCAGGTGGAAAGGAGCAATGTTATTGTAGATTGTAGGAAAAGGTTTTGTTTTACTCTAAGAGATACATTATAAGGAACATTTGCTAATCATTTAAAAAGAGAGAATTTAAGGGTTTTCTTTAAGCTGTCCAAACAAGTTTGTGGGGAAAAACCTATCAAGTTCTCCACCCGATTCAAAACAGTTTTTAAGTCTTCATTATTTTCTTTCCTTCGTGGGACCATTAAGTTCTGGAACCTTCCATACATCTCATTAAACTGTTTCTCATTTCACTCACCTTGTTTGTAACATCATGCATTTTCAACCCTAAATGTTGGCTCTTCTTTGACGCAGGTATGTGTTTTCTTTACCGCAGCTGTGAAAGGCTACCTAAACATAAGCGCTGAGCAAAAATATACCTCGGATGGCTCAGAGCCAGGGAGACCCTATGGGACATCTATAGGAAGAGCAGAGGAGAATATCTCTCCCTATAGCAAGCAGGAAAGCTTCCCTCAGAAGTGCCACAGACGGGAGTTCCAGGAAAGCCATTCAGAGAAGAGAGTATGTCAATTGGATCCTTGTATGGAAAGTCACAGGATGGCTGGTGAATCCATAGTTCAGCAAAAAATTCACAATGGTAAGAGGAAAAGCAGGTAGGCAGTGTTGGTGGGGGAAATCTTCTGTCAAAACTTTGGGGAAACTTCTCTCAGGGCACCACACATGATAGGTGTTTTACACTGGGATATAAAAGAGGAGAGAGATTTAGTCTGTGGTTCCCCATTAGTGGAGATTCTTTGATTTCTACTCATTGTTAGTTAATATTCTAACTACATGGTTTGTGACCAGGGTATCTGAAAAACTGTCTTCTTCCATATGCTCCTGCCTATGATCACAGGGAGAGGCTCTCCTGACTGTTCCATCAATCAAAGATGCTTGTTTGGTGGGTACATGAGAGAGGGCCTTTTCAGTAGCAGTCCCACTGTTGAGGAACAACCTCTCCAGGGAGGTACGCCTTACCCCCTCACTGTCTATCTTTTGGAAGCCGTTGAAGATGGTTTTATATAGGACCACATTTGATTCAGTTACTAGCAGTTCTAAATTGTGATTTAAAAATTAAGTTTTTAAGTATTTTATATTATGTATTTTATCTATATTATAAGCTGCCTTGAGTTCTGTAAGGAAGAAAAGCTAATAAATATTTTAAATAAATAAAGACACCTATACAACAATTGATAGGGTAGGAGATACTATAAATAGAAATCGGGGTAAACACACAGTATGTTGTTAGTTATGCTGGTGACTGGGGCACAAAGATACTGTTAGTGAAATGAATTCACTTAAAAAAAAATTACATCCTGTTCTGTGATTTCCGAAAGGGATGTAAAATTTAGTTACCCTGGATTCAGGAAAAAAATTGTCAGACTGACAAACACCCACAAAGTAGTAATTCAGTTCCAAATTACTGATGGTGTTTGTTTTCGAAGGAAGAATAGTCATTCCTCACTTCTCTGTCCTTGGTGCAATCGGAAATCTCTTTGGCACCAAGCATGGTCTAACTTAACAAAACACCTGGAGTCAGTGTCCATCTAGGAGCAGTGTGACCCGGGTTCAAATCCCCACTCAGCCATGACACTCACTGAATGGCCTTAGGCCAGTTATTCTCTCATCCAACTCACCCTACAGAGTTGTTGTGAGAGCCAGTGCAGTGTAGTGGTTACATTGTCAGACTACGATCTGGGAGATCTAGGTTCAAATCCTCTCTGCCATTGAAGCTCACTGAATGTCCTTGTGTGGGTGACAATCACAGACTCAGCCTAGCCTACCTCATAGGGATGTTGTGAGGATAAAATGAACAAGGGGAGGACAATGTAAGCCACTTTGGGTCCCCACTATGGGTATAAAGAAATAAAATAAAGAAATGAAATAGACAAATAAATGGCAGAGAGAGTACCATGTGTGCCCTACTTTAGCTATAGTGTCTAAGGCAGCAGATGCTGGAAAAAGATCTTTCCATATGTGAGACTGAAAAATGGGAACTAAAGGTCAGAATAGAGATTCCTAGGTTCAGTGGGCAAATGATCAGATCTGATATGAGGCAGAGTCCAGGAGAGGCCATGGCTCTGTGGTAGACCACCAGCTTGGCAAGCAGAAGATCCCACTTTCAATCCCCGGCATTTCCAGTGAAAGGGAACAGGCAGTGGGTGATAGGAAAGACCTCTGCCTGAGAGCCTGAAGAGCTGCTGCCAGTCTGAGTAGACAATACAGACTCTGATGGACCAAAACATCTGATTCAGTGTAAGGCAGCTTCCTGTGTTCCTGTGTCCCTCATGAGGGTCCGTTCTCTTCTCCCTCCCAACAGAGTACAGGCAGATGAGAACCTTTGAAGAGAATGACGCTCAACGAGAAAGCCTGGAGCAAATAAGCTGGTATGAGATGTATCCGGAGAGCTCGAGAGACTTTTCCCTCCTCCATCGGGAAAGAGCCCAGAAGACGCCGTACCAGTGCACGGAGTGCGGGAAAAGCCTCAGCCGTAAAGACAACCTGACGAGACACCAGCAGATGCACGCTGGGAAAAAGAAGCCCCACCAATGCTCTTCCTGCCTGAAAACCTTTCGGGACAAGTCCCACCTTATCCGGCATGAGAGAATCCACACGGGGGAGAAACCCTTTAGTTGTTCCGTCTGCGGGAAAAGCTTCAGCTGCAACTCGTACCTCATTGTTCATGAAAGGATCCACACGGGGGAGAAGCCGTACAAGTGTGCTGTGTGCGGGAAGAGCTTCAGCTGCAATTCCTACCTCCTCCGGCATAAGAGAATGCACACAGGGGACAGGCCGTACAAATGCCCTGTCTGCGGGAAGAGGTTCACTTGCAATTCCAATTTGATTTTGCACAAAAGGACCCACACTGGAGAGAGGCCGTACAAGTGTTCCGCTTGTGCCAAGACCTTCCGCCAGAGGTCCCACCTGATTTTCCATGAGAGGATCCACACCAAAGAGAAGCCGTTCAAGTGCTTGGCATGCGGGAAGAGCTTTGGCCGCAACGCCCAGCTGATTCAGCACAAGAGGAGCCACACGGGCGAGAAGCACTATCAGTGCCCCATCTGCGGGAAGAAGTTCAGTTGCATGTCGTACTTGATTCAGCATGAACGGATCCACGGGCGGGACAAGCCGTACAAATGCCCAGACTGCGGGAAGACCTTCCGGCGGAACTCGGAGCTGTCTTCGCACCAAAGGACCCACACCGGGGAGAAACCGTATCAGTGCTTCGAATGCGGGAAGACCTTCAGCTGGAGCGCAGGCCTGACCTCCCACCAGAGAACCCACACTGGGGAAAAACAGTACCGTTGCTCGACGTGCGGGAAGAGCTTCAGTCGGAAACGGCTCCTGATCATGCACAGTCGCTTGCACCTGGGGGAGAAACTGTTTCAGTGCGCGACATGCGGGGAAAGCTTCAGTCTGAATTCGCATCTTGTTAGACATGAAAAAACCCACATAGTGGAAACCGCATGAACTGGCACCGTATCCCGCTTGAAGAAACCCTAGTTGATTAATCACATGAGTTGATTAATTAAAGCCCCATCTGTTTGGCGGTGGTGCAAAGTGCCATAAAATTGCAGCTGACTTATGGCGACTATGTGAAGTTTTCAAGGCAAGAGACATTCAGAGTTGGTTTGCCATTCAAATGCTGGCCAAGGTCAACCTTCCGAGATCTAATGTGCCAGGGCCATCCAGGTCAGCATTCGTTTACAGAAGGACAAAAAAAAGAAGAAGCATTGGTTCCTTGTCTTTCGCCAATTGTCACAGTGCCTCTGGGAGAGGTATTCCCCAAACATGCAAGAAAGAAGAAGAATGCCTTTTGTAAAATGGTATCTGCCAGCCACTGGGCTTGTAAATTTGTATGTAAAATTCACTTACACTTGCTGAGCAAAAGGTTTTTAAAAAAAATCAAAGCCCAAATAAAAAAGGCAAGGTTTGTGTGTTGGAAAAGAAACGTTAGTCTTCTGGCCATATCCAGGCATTTCCATCAAAATCACTGCCAGTGTTTCCATCTTCCCTCTGCTTTTCCTCTTCCACTAACGTGTGCTCACAGCAAATGCTGATTTCCTGGTCATTTTTCACCCCCTCCCAATGCTTCAGGTGACTTGTTTGGGCAAAGCACTGTTTCCAGTCAGTGTCCCCAACGTTGTGTCTGTGGATGCAGTGGGACCCACTGACTCTTTTCTGGTGCCCGCCAGGTGTTATTAGAAAGTGGATGGGGCTAGTTGGGTCTTTTTTCCCCCAGCAAGGTTTCTGATGGGCCAGTGAAGATTTGATTGGCCATACAGACTTTTAAAAATGTTGCTTTGGCAGTAGCTGCCACCATAGCACAAGGAATCTTCACTGTGTGACTGAAGGTGAGCTGGAGCAACCATTTTGGAGCTGCCTCCACCTCTTGTAGCAGCCATTTTATGGCTGTGTCAGAATTCCAAACAAGCACACAGGGTCAAAAAGGTTGGAGACCCCTGGGTTATGCATTTAAATTATCTCATAGCACTTGATTTTTTGAAACAAAAATGATTTTATGTTCATTTTTACACTGCAAAATTATGGCAAGACAGAGGGTGTGTCTTGACCTTGCAGACACTGGTCAGCGAGCACTGTGCGTCTTCCTTCTGCTTCATACGACTAGAATTTGATGCTCCTGAGTTTGATCCTCAAGAGAAGGTGGTGCGCATCACAGCAACATCATGTGAGTCCTTTCCAAAACAGGGTGTCTCTTGTTTTTATGGAAATCTATATGCCCACATAGTGCAGGAGATTAGGAAGCAGAAAACTTGTAGGGAACTACAATGATCCTTGAAAACTTTTTTCAGAATTCCTTTCAAATGAGAACAGAAGAGAAACCACATCGGTCGGTATTTCAGCACTGATTTCCAATTTCCTGAGACCACCTGATTAATTAAAAGAGCCCTCAGTTGGGCAGCAGATTATTTAGAGAAAAATGAATAGATTGAATCCAAGCACTTTTGAAAGGTAAGGGTGGCAGGCTATCTCTTTGGAGATCCATCCACCCCCCCACTTTTTTTTTTTTGCATGGGAGAATGTCTCTTCTAAGAAGACGTCTGCCATGTCACAGGGATGCAGAAAAGAACAAATCCTCCCCTCCCCGTTTAGAGTGACTGCTTTATTTGATTACCGATTCTGCAGAGCAGGTGTGGTGTAGTGGTTAAGAGCACCCAACTCTTAATCTGGACAACCCTTATCTGGAGAACCAGGTTTGATTCCCCACTCCTCCACATGCAGCCTGCTGGGTGACCTTGGGCTAATCACACTTCTCTCAAAAAACTCAGCCCCACCTGCCTCACAAAGTGTCTGTTGTGGGGAGGGGAAGGTAAGGCGATTGTAAGTTGCTTTGAGACTCCGTATGGTAGAAAAAAGACGGATATAAAAACCAACTTCTTCACCTCTTGTTAAATTAACGGATGACCTTGCAATCCTAAAAAAGAGGCCAGAGGCTTGGAAGGATGCAACTCTGCTTAGAATTTTTACAGGTGGGTAGCTGTGTTGGTCTGCAGTAGAAGAGCAAGATTCAAGTGCGGTAAAACCTTAATGACCAACAAGATTTCCGGGGTGTAAACTTTTGAACTGTCCCTAGAAGCTAAAATGACTAAACTGGGCTATCGTACTTTGGTCACATTATGAAATACCCACCTGTATGAAATAATGTTAGGAAGTAATGAAATAATGCTAGGAAAAGTTGAAGGCAGCAGGAAAAGAGGAAGACCTAACATGAGATGGATTGACTCTGTAGAGGAATCCATGGCCCTCAGTTTGCAAGACCTGAGCAAGGTTGTTAACTAACGATAGGATGTTTTGGAGGACATTGATTCATAGAGTTGCCCTGAGTCGGAAGCGACTTGATGGTAGTTAACCCACAAACATAAGCTTTTGCTGTATAAATACAAGCTTTCAGATGACGAAGGGAGCTTTGACTCTTGAAACTTGATGCTCTGGAAATCCTGTTGGTCTTTAAGGTGCTATCAGACTCAAACCTTACTTAGAGTTGCTTTCCAAAAATGATGAATTCACTGAGATTACTTTAATTGGGACTCAGTGTGGTTGTCCTGGGTGAACTGCAAATGCTAATTTAGATCCTGCAACAGGTCTTCAAACCACAGGTTTTTTCCTATTCTAACTTAGCAAGTTATAGCCATCCTGAGCCTGACTTTAGTCAGGAAAGGGCTGGGTAAAAATCAAATAATCAAATGATGTAAAAATCAAATAATCTAAATTTAGACCCAAAAAAGGAAAGTGGGGGAAATTTCCTTTCTGAACTGGCAATGAAACTTTTTTGAAACAGGCATGGCACAGGGAGAAACCAATCTAACAAGACAGGGGCAGGTTTCTTGGGCCAGTTCCTTGAGCCAAACTCAAGATGCTTTAGATTAATTGATTACCAAACTTTGGATTGATTAGAAAGGTCCTATGAACCTTTTTAATCACCTATGAACAGGGTAGCAGGATTTTTTTTAAAAAAAACATGCTTTTTTATGTATGTGCAGGCGGCTCCTTCAAAGAAGACGACTAATTCCTCCTTCCATAAAGGAGAGGATCTCTTATTGTGTGTGTTCCATAGTGATTGTCTCTGTCAGAGCTGAGCATGTCTGTGAGCAGATTACAATGAGCAAATAAACATCAGGTCTCTATGGATTCTTATAGCGTTATTAGGTCTGGATGGGAAATAGTGTGTTGTGGGTACAGGGGATCTGTGAATCTTGCACAGTTCCTATTTGAGTTGGTGGATGCCCCCATTTAGTTAACAAAAAGACCATTACATTTAATGTTCTGACATGGTTCAAAGTATTGTTTGGATGACTTAATAAAAGCCCTTTTGGATTCAGGTATGGAATATATCCTCAGTGGCTTTGTGAGACTGGCTTTGCGAAAGATAGTCTGAAATTTTTGATCCTAAACCTAGACTGACGGACAGGACTTTGAAAACATGCCTCAGAGATCTTAGACTATGCCATTAGTTAATTCCTTTAAATTCATTTTCACACAATGAATATTTCATATGAACGTGCCTTCACGGGGGGCACAAAGTAGAATTTATTACACATTTCAAGAAACAGCACCCAAACCTGGTTTGAACTGGATTTTTTGATGGTTTGGACTTTGGGGGTAGTTGTAGCAAATCAGGCCTAGGGTCTGTTGAGGTTTCACTTTGCAAAGGTGGTCATGGGTGACCCTGTAGGCTTCTGATGCCTTCTATGGTGATGGGGTCTAGTGACATTACTGACAGGAATGAAGCCTGCTTTGGTTTCTGTTTTGGAAGCTGAGATAGCCATTCTCAAACCTAACAGATTTTAGATGTGAAATCTGTCAACACTGGGGTTAAGAGTAACCTTTTTTTGGGGGGGGGTAGCCCTTTCCTGATGCAGTCATCCCCAGCAGTAGCCAGGTGTGTGGGGAGGTCAAGTCCGTATGAACTGACCATGTGAGATTGACATGTTGCTTTCACCATATCAAAAAGTTTATTTATTTACTTCTGTCATACCCTGCTTTTCTCTCCCCCAGGGATCCAAAGTAGTTTACATCATTCTTTTCTCTGCTTTATTCTCACAACAACCCTGTGAGGGAGGTTAGGCTGAAGAGGGTATGACAGGCCCAAGCTTCCATGGCAGAGTGGGGATTCGAACTTGGGTTTCTCCCACATCCTAGCCCACTGGTTCCCAACCAGGGGTCCGTGGACCCCCAGGGGTCCGCGAGAACTAAATTAAGGTCCGCGAAACAAAGTTCTAAACCCATAATAAATTAATATTTTCAATTAAAAGTTCTCTATTATAAAAATATATATTCAAATATTATTCTAAGTTTAATGTTTAACTAACAGTTATGATTAAAGTTTATTTTCAAATTCTCTGATTTTTTTATTTTGAACCTTGGGGTCCCTGCACCGAACAAAAAAGTCCTAGTGGTCCCTGGTCAAAAAAAGGTTGGGAACCACTGTCCTAGCCCAACACTCCCAACTGTTGCATCACATTGGCTGTGTGAATTATGTGTGAATTGGCTTCTTCAGGAATCTAGTTGGCCAAATGATCCATGAATCTATGAGGTGGGAATCCGTAATCTCAATGGAGTTGACAGTGGCACCAGTGTGGGGTAGTGGTTAGAGCTATTGAGCTGAGGAAGGGCCTGGGTTCAAATTCCCACTCAGTCAAGAAACTAACTGGGCGACCTTGGGCCAGTCACTCTCAGCCTGGCTTTCCTCTCAGGGCTGTTGTGAGGATAAAGCGGAGGAGGAGGGACTATAGACACTCTGCTGAGTTCCTTGGAGAAATATTCAATAGTAACACATGATCACCATTCCCACCACATAAGAACATAAGAAGAGCCTTGTTGGATCAGACCGGTGGTCCCAACTAGTCCAGCATCCTGTTTCACACAGCGGCCAACCAGCTGCTCTCCAGGGCCAACAAGCAGGGCATAGAACCCGAGACCTTTCTCTGATGTTGCCTCTGGGTAATGGTATTCAGAGGTTGACTGCCTCTGAAGGTGGAGGCTCTCTTTAGTCACCATCACTAATAGCCACTGATAAACCTCTCCTCCAGATTCTGCAGATTAAGCAGCTATTTGAGGCATCAGTAAAAAATGTTTAAAAGTTGGCAGCCTTACATCTCTCCATTAAATCTACTTCTTCTGCCATCTGTATGCACTGATTTAAAATCTATGTTAAAATAAACCATAAAATATATGCTAAAATAAAAATAAGAGTCTATATAGAGCGAATTGTCTGATGAATTTCTACCGATAGGGCTCTTTGGAAGGATCACAACAATATCACGCACACCTTTTGAACACCTGAATTGTTTAATATCGGTGGTACTTATGTTGTTTGGTTTGGTCGTGTCGTTTTTACTTGATGAGCCACCTCCAGCAGGTCTCTTGGAGAGGCCATTTGCGAAATAAAGGGTTGTACAAATGTTGGCAATAAGATGTGAAACAATTTTATTTTGTTAATGTGTGAGTTTTCCGCTGATTGGGCTTTCAGTGGTTAAACCTATAGATCTCCACGGAGGACTTAATTCCTTGAGAGGGGAGATGGGAAGTAGTCAGAGCCCATCCGGGATGTAAACCGTGAAACCCCCTCTTCCTGTTCTGCAATCTTTCCCCCCACTCCTGCCGGAAATTGGATTTTTCCCATTTTGGACTGTATTTTTGGGGCACTTATTCTGCTGCTATTATACAGAGTTTTGCGTTGGGGCTGCAGGGGGACAATCCTGATTCTAGGAAATTGGGTGAGTTAAAAAGGAGGAGGGGAAACTGGATCAAGGCGAAAGTTTGCACCACCTCCAGCTGGTCAGAGGTGATCAATTTGTAATGGGTCCATTTAAAGGATATTCTTTGATTTAATCTTTATATATATTTTGTCCCATGGTCATATTAAGGTAGTTGATTAATACATTTTTACCACGATACCTATACATTAATTAAATAATACGAGGATTAATCTGGTTAGCCAAAGTATATACAATTTATTTTTAGATGGAAGGGAGTGAGGGGGGAGTCATTATAAGTTTCAATTACTATTATTAATAGTTTGATATTATTTTTATTAACTTTTAGGAATAGATGAGGATGTATACGTTGTTATTCTAAATGAAGAAAAGAATTAAAAAAAATTATATATATATAAAAAAAGAGGTGATCGGCCTGTGTCTGGACTGCGTACTGAAGGTTGGTACTCCTGCCAGATTCCCTGCGCGTAGAAAGGTAATGTGTCAGGGAGATGGGTCCAACTATGTATATTATGATTTTTTTCCTCCTGTTTTCTTCTTCTTTTTTTTATTATTATAAAAAAATTATAATAAAAATTTATATATATATAAAAAAGTGAGATGGGTCCTAACTGCGACATCATGTAGGGTGACCAGCATTCACCCGGACGGGCCAGTATTTTCACTGGCTGTCCGGCTCAGCAAGCCCAAACAGAAGGGCCGCCCCGCAACCCAGGGGGATGCTGCAAAGCCGCCGCTGCTTCGCCCTCGGGGCGGGGGCAGGTGCAAACAGCGCGCGCCAAGCGCCCGCAGCTGCAAAGCGGCTTTGCAGCAACCCCCGGGGCTTTGCAGCAACCCCCGGGGCTTTGCTGCAAGCGGCTTGCAGGCGGCTGCTTTGCATTGTTGGGCGGGCCGAGGCCACAGCGCGCCGCGGCCGCGCGGAACGACCGCAGCAGCCCTCGGGATTTGCAGCCTGCAGAGCCCGGGGGTCGCTGCAAAGCCGTGCTGCAGCCGCCGCAGCCGCGCGTCCTTGGCGCTTGGGGCTCTGCCCGTCCAAGCAACGCGAAGCGGCCGCGAGACGCCAGCAACCCCCCCCCCCCCGGGAGTTTGCAGGGAAGGCTCAGAATTCCTGCTGTCAAAACCTCCCCTTTTCTCCCCTTGCTTTTAAAGATAATCGTAGAAAAGGGCCAGAGTCCAGTAGCAAAAATATTTTCTGGTAGGGTATGAGCTTTCTTTCTTTTATGTATACAGCCCAGATAACCTACGAGAACCAATTTCTTTCTTTTCTTTCTTTTTTAATAAATTTTTTATTGTTTTCTCATTTTATACATCATAAATCACTTTCCGTTAATACTTAACAATATAAAGTTGAATCTATAAAAGTTCCTAATCTAAAAAATAACAAAACATAATTGACTTCCCCTTCACTCTCTTCTGTCCATAATTAAATTGTATGTACTTCCGCTAACAGTTTAATCCCCCTGCTCAGTTGCTTTATAAGTATCTAATTTTATCTAATTAATATAGCTGTAATCATCCTAATATTTTCACTATACCAAATAAATGTGAGGGATTAAGTCAAAGAGTATCCTTTAAAATGACCCATTGAAAAATATTTTTCACAATAAATTCTCCACACCTCCCACTCCCCCCAAAATTGTACATTGTCAGTCTGATTAATATAAGCAGTAAGTTTCGCCATCTCCATGGTAGGGTATGAGCTTTCGTGAGCCACAGCTCACTTCTTCAGAGGCTGTGAAAGATAATCTTGGTAGTGGTTAATAGGGCGCGCTCGTTCTTTCTATCTGGGGGTTACCGCACTTTGTATTCCCAGCGATGTATTAAGAGTTTGAAAATGTTGTAAAAAAACATCGCTTTAAAAGGGTTTTTGGATGCCACGGCTTCTAAATGGTTGGAAGAAGACTTCACAGCTAAAGGGGCCAAACAAAGCGCGAGCAGTATTTTTTATAACGTTTTCAAACTCTTAATATATCCGTGGGAATACATAGAAAGTGCGAACAGTATTTTTTATAACGTTTTCAAACTCTTAATACATCGGTGGGAATACATAGAAAGTGCGAACAGTATTTTTTATAACGTTTTCAAACCACCTTCCCCAGGCTCCATCCCCAAATCTCCAGGAATTTCCTAAGCCACAACTAGCAACCCTATCCCAACCCTTTATCCAGTAAGCTCAGTGGGGTGGGTGTCTTTGCCACATGCTCTAAGGTTGGGATATGGTAAGCAGGAGCCAGGAGTTCCCATCAACACAAGCTGGAAAAAGTGAATGAACCTTGTGGGAGTAGGAACCAGGCGTTTTCAAGCTGTATGCGCTTGAGAGGGTGTGGGTTGGTAAGGCAGAAGATCAGAACTTTGGAGAACTCCATGGTTGAGCACCCACTTTATATGATGAAGGTCCCAGGTTCAGTCACCAGTTGAACTGGGAATCTTGGTAGTGGGTTTTAGGAAAGGAGATCTCCAGGGCCCACCTGAAAGTTGACAACCTTGACTCTGGATAAGGCAGCTTCGTGTGTTCATGTTTTCTGACGTTCATTCCCTTCTGTTCTCTTTCCCATCTCTTTCCACCAGGGAGAAAGACTACTGCTCCGGCCTCCAAGTCCCATGGCCTCTCCTGTATTTTCCTCCTGAGCTGAGAGAGACCGTGAGAGGCTACGAAGGCATCGCTGGCTTGGAAATGGATGAAATGCTAGTCCTCAAACCAGTGGACGTGTTGGAAGGACCAGGCAAGACCCCTCATGTCCTCCAAACTGGGAGCCTCAGGAAATTCTCCAAAAGGACACCAGCTCAGCAAAAGGTGAAACAGGAACCCAGTGAAGGCCTACTCCAGTGTTGGGAGGCTCAGTGGCAGCAGTTCCTGAAGGAAGTAGAGTCCCCTCACTCAGGATGGGGAATCCCGCAACTGCCAGAGGAGCCAACACCCTGGGACGATGCCAAGGCTTTCTTGGCCTCCTTCGAGCAAGTGGCCGAAGCATGCCAGTGGCCCAGAGGAGAGTGGGTGGCCCGCCTCCTGCCGGCACTCAGTGGGCAGGCTGAGTGGGCCTTCAGTGGCTTGAATGTGGGGGACAAGGGAGACTACGGGAAGGTGAAGGCAGCCATCTTGCGAGGGGATGCCCTCAGCAGGGAGAAGCAGCGCCAGCACTTCCGGCGTTACTGCTACCAGGAGGCCGACGGGCCGAGAGGGGCTCACAGCCGTCTCCAGGAGCTCTGCTGTCGGTGGCTGAAGGTTGAGCGGCACACCAAGGAGCAGATCCTGGAGCTGCTGATCCTGGAGCAGTTCCTGACTATCCTGCCATCTGAGATCCAGAGCTGGGTGAGGGAAAGTGGACCAGATACCTGTTCCCAGGCGGTGGCCCTGGCTGAGGAGTTCCTGCAGAGGAAACAAGAAACTGAGAGGTGGGAGCATCAGGTAAGTTGGATTTTGTGATGCACAGGGAATGCCATGGAGTAAATGCGGTTGCCAACCTCCAGGTGACAGGAAAAAAATGCTGAGCAATAGAGGTTGCAAGGTGTTTATCTAACAACTTGTAGCTACTACAAAATTATACAAAATAGTAGTAACAAAGGTACAACAAAATTGCAGTCTATAAGCAAAACATGTATTGCAGTCTATAAGTAAAAACAAAAGTATAGATAATATAGCACAAAATGACAACAGTGACAGGGTCTGCCAGCTAGTATCCCATTTTGGTATTTCTTCTTCAGACTGTAACCTTGGAATTCAAAAACAAGCAGAAGTATAACTAATACAAATATCACACAATTATTACATATAACTTGTTTACAACCGGGTTACATGGGACTTACTGTATAGCTGTCATCGGAATATAGGTCTCTAATGAGTGAAAAAGTACAGAACAATTAGTAAACGAAAACACATGAAAACAAAATGGAAAATCTCTCAAACCCAATTTAAAAACTTACAGTATAAGACAATGAAGCCATAAATTCAATAAACTTGTGCAGTGTAGAAGGTTCTAGGCTAAAGTGGAGCACATTGCATCAATCAAGCCTATATTTATGGTCGATTATTTTGATTTGTAGAGGCTGGCGTTTTGTCCTCCTCTTGCTAAAAATGGACCTTCATGGCTGTTTTCAGGAGCTGATGCCATTGGAGGAGGGAGCCGGGCGCTTTCCAGAGGCGGAGACTGCTCCGTTGGATCCCAGCCAGGGCCAGCCCTGCAGGGAAGCCAAGGAGGAGAGAGACAGCGATGGCAGCCTCTTAGGTAACTGATGGGCAGCCAATGGATTGATGGCAGAATGGGAGTAATATGCATGCTTTGCCTACCTCCCGGTAATAACTGAGCCACGGCATTGTACACCAACTGGAGTCGCCCAGTTGACTTCGAGGGGAGACCAGTAATCTAGTCCCAATGTTACTGTGATGCGGATTCAAGTGTTCAGATTGGCTATGTCAAAGTAGAGGGTCATCTTTCAGGCCATGAATTGGAAGAAAGGGCTTTTTGTAGAGGAATCTCCAGCATTAATCCAGTATAACCCCTAGGCTCTTGCTCGAGTCAGCAATGGTGTAATATTGGGCAGGTTTATGCACTAGCCTCTGTTTTTAAACCAGAAGAGTGGATGTGGATTGTCTACTCTGGAATCTTAGGCACAGAAGGGTCCTTACCAGCACCTGAGGTCCTGTAACTGGAGATGCTCGGGATTGAGCCTAGGACCTACTGCATGCCAAGCAGATTATCTACCACTGACCCTAAATGAACCTGCCTTTTCTTGAGCTATACCCTTGGCCTGCCTTATGCTTTTAACTGGAGATGCTGGAGGTTGAACCTGGGACCTTCTGCATGCCAAGCAGATGCTCTACCACTAACCGTTGCCCCCTCCTTAAATGAACCTATCTTTTACTAAGTTTGACCCTGGGTCTCCCTCCTTTTTTTCAGCTGGGGATGCCAGAGATTGAACCTGGGACCTTCCGCATGCCAAGCAGATGCTCTGTTGCTGAGCCACGGCCCCTCTCTCATTACTGACTTGCATCAAGATTCCTTTTCTTCCTTTTCATTCTGCAGATTACAGCCAAGTGAATGATTGGCAGGAAAGACCTGGCCAAATGGAAGCAGCCTTGGCATGCCAAAGAAGAACTACTGGGAGCAGTTTGCATGGTCCTGAGCCGGGAACCGTTTCTCAGAATCAGCACAGACCAAAGATTCAGCCAGGGAACCATGTCAGAAACAGACTGCTGGTCTCCATTTCTTCCATGACAAACCAGAAGATGCTCAGTGAAACTTCGTCGCTGCAGACGCAAAACCCAAGTGGGGCCTCAGTGGAAAACTCGGCCCTTTCCAAAGGAGACAGCATCCCCAGTCAGGAGAAGCTCTACAATAAATGTTCCACCTGCGGCAAAACCTTCAGCCAGAGTTCCCACCTGAATTTCCACCAGAGGACCCATGATGTGGAGAAACCCTACAAATGTACACAGTGCGGAAGCAGTTTCCACTCACGCCAAGGCCTTATTTACCACCAGCGAAGCCACGCAGGGGAAAAGCCGTACAAGTGCTCTTTCTGCGGGAAGACCTTCAGCCAGAGTTCGCACCTCCTCGTCCACAAGAGAAGCCACACGGGGGAAAAGCCCTTCAAGTGCCCATCCTGTGGGAAGTGCTTCAGCCGCAACTCCCTTCTCACTATCCACGAGAGAACCCACACGGGGGAGAAGCCCTACAAGTGCTCCCAGTGTGGGAGCCGCTTCCACTCTGGCTCTGGCCTGATCAACCACAAGCGGATCCATGCCGGGGTGAAGCCTTACAAATGTCTGGCCTGCGGGCGAGATTTTATCCGGAAAGCTCACCTCATTCGACACCAGAGTGTTCACAGTGATGACAAGGTCAGCACCTGAGGATCCTGCTCTGAGGGAAACACTTCCTTCGAAAAACCTGTGAAACAGAAGAGGAAGGAAAGAGAAGCCGCTGCCCTCTGTCTGAATCCATGCAATTTTTCACCTCGTAGTTAAAAGAGCTTTTGGGGGATTGGGAAAGAACAGCCCTCATACAGGATTCATCACTTGTATTGATGTCCTGTTTGTGTTTCCTTCCTCCTGTTCTTCAACAGATCAAGACCGTTCACCTGATGTGGGTCCTGCCCTCTGAGTTTGCTGACCCATTCGCCCAGAAGGTATCGTAGAAACATAGAACTGGAAAGGGCCTCAAGAGTCAGGAAATTCACAACTCTTTCTCCCCCCCTTCCCCCAGTAACCGCTGTGTCCAGAGGAGAGGACGTTCCGGTACTTGAGAAAACGATGGATTCAGTGTTTTATTATGTAAATACACACACAAACTCTAAGCCAGGCAAGATGTGCATTGTATAGGGCTGGAAATCTCTACCCACATCAACAGTGACGCCAGGTGCGGACGTGGTTGTAGGTCAGAAATCCCACTGGGCAGGCCTCAGTTGTGAACAGATTTGTGATTTTCGGAGTTCTGTTCCTACAGGTCATCAGCCAGATCGAATATGGCAAACGCTGACCGTTCTTGAGACAAGCTGGCAGACTTCCCTTTGGCTGGCCTCTGGTGGGAACCTGGGTATGGGAGGAATTGGGTCTGATCCAGTGAGTTTTTGTACATACTCAAGCTGTAAACAAAGGGAAAGAATCACCAGTGACCAAGATGTGCTCACATTTTCCTGTTTTAAATGTATTTGTTAATGTCAATTCATGGCGTAGTGATTAAGAGCAGCAGACTAATCTGGAGAACCAGGTTCGATTTCCCCACTCTTGCACATGAAGCCTGCTGGGTGATCTTGGGCCAGTCACAGTTCTCTCAGAACTCGCTCAGCCCATACGGAGGCAGGCAAATGGCAAAGCACCTCCCAATGTCTCTTGCCTTGAAAACCTTACGGGGTCTCAGTAAGTCAACTGTGACTTGACAGCACTTTCCACCATCAAGTTGCCATGTAAGGTTGGGGAGAGAAAGAGAGAGAGGTGTGTGTGTGTGTAATTGAAGGCCTATACATCGCAGGGACACTTAAGTAGGTACTGGCTGCACAGAAACCTGTACCAGACACACACTCCACGTAACCTGTCAAGGGAAGCCTGGGTTTCCCAGTATAGAAACAGGAGGATCTTTACCTCACCATTGCCCATAATGCTTTCCTCTGCCACACTCACTGGGATAAATGACAGCCAGCATGTTGTGGTGATTAGAGTATTGGACTCAGATCAGGGAGACCCTGGTTCAAATCCCCACTTGGCTGCAAAACTCAGCAGATGCCTTTGAGCCAGTTTTCCTTCTCAGCGTAGCCTACCACACAGGGTTGTTGTGAGGACAAAACAGAAGCAGACGGAGCCATGTAAGTAGTTCCTCAGACAGATGGGGTAAAATTGTAATAAATAAAGGGCAGCTGCACTTATGCACCATTCCAGATTGGGCTCAAGTTGGCAGACTTGGTTCGGAGCGGGTAGCTCTTGAGAATTCAGTCAACGGGGTGTTCACAAGAGAGTATGAGTATGACAGAAGTGGCATATTATCTATCTTGAGATCCAGATAGGGTGTTGGACAAGGATCTGGGAGACTCAGATTCGAATCTTAACTGAATGCCACTGAAGCTCACTGGGTGCCCTTGGGCCAGTCATGCACTTTCAGCCTAACTTACCTCACAAGGTTGTTGTGAGGACAAAACAGAGGGAGAATGCCGCAAGCCACTCTGGGTCCCCATTGGGGAGTAAAGTGGAGTATAAATGAAGCAAAATAAAATAAATCTTTACACATGTTCCTCCTTCTGAGCAGAAAGAATGTCTGGGGAGAGAATTTCATAGCCCCCTTTCCTGTGTATAGAAGAACACTGGAGACTTAGGATGTCTTTGTGATACCAGATTTATTTTCAGATATACAAAGACAGTGTACGTGAACAAGAGGAGAACCTAATTCAGGAGGGAACAGATCCCCCGAGAGAGCTGGCGCACCCAAGATGACATGACATCTCATGTCAGCTGGCAGTTTAAAAAAAAAAAAAAACTCCCTTCTAACCAAAAAGTGTGCCTATCTGTTACTCTGTTCCCTTCCTGTGTTGAAAGGGAACCATACTACTAGAACACGGGGTCATCTGCTAAAGCTGGAGGGTGAGAGATTCAAAACAGATAAAAGGAAGTATTTTTTCACACAACGCATAGTTAAATTGTGGAACTCCCTGCCCCAGGATGTGGTGATGGCTGCCAGCTTGGAGGGCTTTAAGAGGGGAGTGGACATATTTATGGAGGAGAGGGGTATTTATGGCTGTTAGTTAGAATGGATGCTAGTCATGCTGCATACCTATGCTCTCTAGTATCAGAGGAGCATGCCTATTATTTTGGGTGCGGTGGAACACAGGCAGGATGGTGCTGCGGCACTTTTTAGTGTTTTCCTAGAGGCACCTGGTTGGCCCCTGTGGGAACAGACTGCTGGACTTGATGGTCTGATCCAGCAGGGCCTTTCTTATGTTCTTATGTTTACGTGTATTTATTTACATTATTTTTAGCCAGTCTTTCCACTGGGAATTCAGTGGGTTACAAGCTCTGATGGGTGGAGAGAGGTGGTTATGCACTATCAGAAGACTTTCTCCTGTGGTTGGCCTCTGGTGCTTTACCTACAGCTAGGGTTGCCAGCCTCCAGATGGGGGTCTGGAGATCTCTCATACTCACCACTGATCTCCAGACTACACAGATCAGTTCCCCTGGTGAAAATGGCTGCTTTGGAGGGTGGACTCTATGGCATTATGCCCGGCTGAGGTTCCTCCCTTCCCCAAACCACACCCATCCCAGATTCCACCCCCAAATCTCCCAAGAATTTCCTAACTCAAAGTTGGCACCCCTACCTACAACGCGTTTACACCTCCCCAAAACACTGTTCCTTCTTCCTAAATTAAAAGCTATTTTCAGTGATCTGATGGTGGCTACTGGCCCTCCATTAACGAGGTGTCATTTTTTCCCCCGAGCGGGGATGGTTATCACTTTCCAAAACTGCAGAGATTTGCAGGGTCGGAAGGCCGGGATTTAGGCTTTCCAGACTCCAGGAGGGCCCTGGGGCTCTCCCAGAATTACAGCTGATCTCCAGACTACAAAGATCAGTTCCCCTGGAGGAAATGGCAACTTTGGAGGGTGGACACTATGGCATAACATCCCCTCTGAGCGCCTTCCCTGGGCACTGTCCTCAAATATCCAGGGATTTCCCAAGCCAGAGTTGGCAACCTCACTGGGATTCCACGTATGGACCATCAGCCTACCGTCTTTGCTAGCTATTGGCTTTCCAATACGGTATGTCCAGGGCCGGATTTAGGTTTGATGAGGCCCTAAGCTATTGAAGGTAATGGGGCCCTTTATGTGTCCAGCTGTCCTTTGTCAACAACAAATTGTCGCTGTTTTTTGTGTGTTGAATATACGCTATATGGTAATTTATGGACCTAATAGGTATCTAAAGCCATTTGCACACAACAAAATATATATTTTAGCAAAGTAGTTGTTGAACTGAAATACAATTAAGAAGAAGTATATTAATAGTGAAATAATTATTAAGCTCTAACTTTAAATGATTTTTATTCATAACCAACTTAATAATGCAAACACTGTTGCTGTATGTAGGTTTTATTTTATTTGTTTTTTTTATCTTATATTTTGGAAATGTACATCCAGGTTTTTTTTCCTTTAAATTTTTTTGGGGGGCCCAAGAGAGTGGGGCCCTAAGCTATAGCTTGTTTAGCTTATATGTAAATCCGGCACTGGGTATGTCTGCTCCCTGAACTCCCTCCTCCAGCCGTCTGGCTGGGACTTTCCCTGCAGAGATCCAAAGGAACGTCCTCAGTCTTTCCATTTGCATTGTGCAAAACGGAGGGTTAAATCCACAGAGTCTCGTTTCCTAGAGAATGGACTGCTGAGGCCCCCCACCCCCCACTTTCTGCCAAGGGGAGGGTGGGTCGGCTTGGCATTTTTCTGCAGCGGCAGAAAGGGAGGCTGGAGAGCGGCTTGCCTAAGGAGATTGAAATTGCAGGTATGGGGAAGGGATCCCCAAGTAACAATAAGGGGATGCTTTTAGCAGGCCCTACTAGCCTTCTAGATCTGAATGGGGAGGTGCTTGGAGCATGCGGGGAGTGGGGGGGGGGTTCTCCAATGGTGGAGAGCATTGGGGAGGCAGAAATTGGGGGAGATGGAAGCCCCCACATTCCCCCTTATAGAGTTGGAAGGGGCTATATGGGCCATCTAGTGCAACCCCCTTCTCAATGCAGAATCAGCCTAGAGCATCCCTGACAAGTGCTTGTCCATCCTCTGCTTAAAGATTGCCAGTGAGGGGGAGCTCACCACTTCCCTAGGGAGCTGATTCCACCGTGGAACAACTCTTACTGTAAAAAAAATTTCCCCTAATATCCAGCTGGTACCTTTCCTCCCGCAATTTAAACCCATTGCCTGTCCTATCCTCTGCTGCCAACAGGAACAGCTCCCTGCCCTCCTCTAAGTGACAGCCCTTCAAATACTTAAAAGAGAGCCATCGTCCTGTCCCCAGCAGGACCTGCGTTCCCTCTCCTCCAGCTCTTCCCACAATCCGAAAATAACCACTGGTATCGCACAATCTATGCTGATGGAGCTGGACAGGGTGGAGTTAAGAGGACAGGTCTCTGCCCCAAGGAGCTTGCATTGTCCCACCGTGCCCCCTTCTCTGCTCAAGGCAACTGCAGGTCTCGCTTCAGAGCAAGTAGATTAGAAGATGCCAGCTGGATCAGACCAGTGGCCCATCTAGTCCAGCATCCTGCCTCACACAGTGGCCAACCAGTTGCCCTACCTAGAGGGCCAACCACAGGGCACAGAGGCCAAGACGGTCTCCTGATACTGTCCCCTGGCGCTGGGATTCAGAGAGTCACTTCTGTTCCCCTGGAATTACAACTCATTTCCAGCCTACAGAGGTCTGTTCCCCTGGAGGAAATGGCAGCTTCAGAGGAGGGCTCTTTGGTGTGACATCCCCACTTGACTCTCTCCCCAGGCACCACCCCAAATCTCCTGGAATTGCCCATAGCAGAATTGGCAACCCTTCAAGCAGGTGAAGAAATTGGAAGGTCTGCTTATAGGATGTCAGGCTTTGCACTTGGTGGGGGAGGGGGAAGCTGGTCCAATTGGGGGGCTCCCCATCTGAGCGCCCCGTCCGCTCTGAGCGCCTGCTTTTTGGCAGATGCAGAGAAAGCCTGGATCTCAAGAGGAATCCCCTAGGCAAAAGAAAGGCTTTGCTATTTGCCCTCCTGAAATACTCCCATTGCAAATGAGATTTCCCTGGTAAGCAGTAACAGAGGGGAAAATACTGCCCGGAGACACACCCGTTCATCCACCACCCCCTTTATGCTCTGGACAGATTCGTATTGTTCCGTGCTCCTTGAGCAGCGAGAAATTGCACAGGCTGGTTTCCTCTGGATGGAGCAGCCCCGGCATTTTTGTAAGATAATTGCCAAATAGACAATTAGTACAGCCCTAGAGGGGAAGAGGCAGACCTACAAGGCAGCAGATCTACTGCCCCACATCTTGCTCTTGCCCCACTGACCAACACGGCTACCCATTTGAAACTGCCCCACGCCAGAGCCCCCGAGAGAGAAACCCCTGCCCCTCACCCCTTCGGCTCTCTTTCTGTATTGTGGTATCTCCTTGGCGCCTGCGAGAATTTCACAGCCATCCTAAATAGAGTCACACCCTTCGAAGCCCATTTGCTTCAATTAGCACAGAAGAGTGAAACTCTACTTAGGATGGTGCACGCCATGAGCTAAGTGGGTAGAACCCTTGACCCTGCCAGTGGACTCTAATCTGGAGAGCTGGGTTGGATTCCCTGCTCCCCTTCATGAAGCCAACTGGGTGAACTTGGGCCAGTCACAGCTTATTCAGAACTCTCTCAACCCCACCTACCTCACAAGGTGTCTGCTGTGGGGAGGGGAAGGTGATCGTAAGTCACTTTGATACTCCTTAAAAGTAGAGAAAAGTGAGGTAGGCTAACCAACTCTTCTTCTTCTGCAGCTATTTGACATTTGGCTGGTATTTCTACAAAGGGGAACCACCATATCAAAGGACTCTTTTCACTTTTTCCTGGTGTCATCTCTCCCTCGAAGCCACGGCCCTCAGTTTGCAAGACCTGAGCAAGGCTGTTAACGATAGGACTTTGTGGAGGACATTGATTCATAGGGTTGCCATGAGTCGGAAGCGACTTGACGACACTTAGCACACGCAGTCTGTCCCTCACCCCTGACAAAAGTTTACAATGCCAGTTTAAGTGGCTGCAATTCATTAGATAGCGCAACACTGTTTTGGTGTGTTTCCTCAAGGAAGAAGATGGAGGGGCAACACCTGGTAGGCCTGGTCATTGGGGAGGAGTCCGAAGGACCAAGGAACGTCCTTCAGGGCCTCCAGACTGGCAAGATCCAAGAATTTCTGCAAAGGAAACTCCAGGAAGAGCTGGAACAAGAACCAGGTGAGACCCCACTTTTGCACCCTCTAAAGACTGAGTTCCCTGCACCAGATGGGAAAGTTTCAAAACTGCCAAAGGAGTTGACCCCCTGGGATGATGCAAAAACCTTTCTGGCTTCCTTCGAGCAAGTGGCCAAGGCCTGCCAGTGGCCCCAGGAAGGGTGGGTGAGCCAACTCGAGCCGGCCCTCAGTGGAGAAGCTGAGTGGGCCTTTAGTAGCCAAGAGGCCAGAGGCAGAGAGGATCATGGGAAAGCAAAGGCAGCAATCTTGCAAGGGAGCACCATGGAGGAAAATCACAAGGGCCCGAGAGGGACTGCAAGCGGGCTCCAGGAACTTTGTCACCAGTGGATGATGGGTGAGAGATCCATGAAGGAGGAGATCCTGGAGCAGATGATCCTGGAGAAGTTCCTGAACAGCCTTCCATCTGAGATCCAGAGCTGGGTCAAAGAATGTGGACCCAAGACCCTGTCCCAGGCAGTGGTCCTGGCAGAGGAGTTCCTGCTGAGACAGCGAGAGGCCCAGAGACAGGAGAAAGAGGTGAGACTCAATTCATTGTAGGGAATTAGATTCATGGTGGCTACTCGCCATGGTGGCTACTAGAAATGTTAATATTTAGAGGCAGAAAACCTCAAAACCAAGTGCTAGGAGGCAACATCAGGGAAAGGCCTTAGTATCCATGCCCCGTAGGGTTGCCAGTCCCAGGTGGTGGCTGGAGATCTCCCGTTATTTCAACTGATCTTCAGGCAACAGAGCTCAGTTCACCTGGAGAAAATGGCTGCTTCAGAAGGTAGACTCTATGGCATTTTATCCCATTGAAGTCCCTCCCCTCCCCAAATCCTTCCCTCTCCAGGCTCCACCCCCCAAATCTCCAGGTGTTTCCCCATTTGTAGCTTGGAACCCTAATGCCTTGCGCCAGAAGGCAACATCAGGGGAAAGCCTCGGCCTCTTATGTCCAATGCTAGGAGGAAACATCAGGGGAAGGCCTCAGCTTCTATGCCCTGTCTGTTGACTCTCCAGAAGAATTGATTGGCCACTGAGACAGGATGCTGGACTAGATGGACCACCAGTCTGATCCAGGTCTCTTAAATTTTTATGTGGTTGTGTGCCCATGGTGGAGCAAAGGCTGAAATCTGGACAGAGACAGGGAGCTACAGACTGAGACTGATGGCCCTCTTGCCTCTTTGTCCTTGACTGTGAACTGAGGTGGTTAATTCTGTCCACTTTCTTATGGACTAGGCTCTTGGCTACAATAAATGAATGATGCCAGAAGATGCTTTTGTCTTCCAAGATAAGAACAAATCGCATTTCCTTTAAAAATGTATATTTTTAATATATATGTCAGTGTAGTAGTAGTATATATTATTATATAATAATAATAATATATGTGTCAATGTAGTAGAATAATAATAATAATAATAATAATAATAATAATAATATTTTAAGTTCTGTCAAGTCACAACTGAGTTTTGGCGCCCCCTTCATGGGGTTTTGCAGGCATGAAATGAGCAGATATGGTTTCCTGTTGTCTGCCTCTGTGTAACAACCCTGGTCTTCCTTGGTGGTCTCCCATCCAAGTACTGACCAGGGTTGTCACTACTTACCCTCCAAGCTCTGAAGAGGAAGGCAATAGCAAACTACCTCTGCTAATCCTTTGACTTGAATACCCCATTAGGGGTTACTGTAAGTCAGTTGCAACTTGGTGCCACTTATTATTATAACACCTGACCCCATTCAGCCAAATTTCAATTCCTGGTATATACCCCTAGTTCAGTCTTTCCCCTTTCTCCTTCCTTCCATCCCCATCTCAGCTACACCGAGAGCCAAACTAGATGTTATGTTTTGTAACGAGTCAGGGCCGGGGATATCATGCCTGTGCTGCTCTAAACTGGGGCAAATAATTCCCTGGTGGGGCTGTTTCAGCTTGGAAAAATGGTGCGGGGGGGCTGGAGCCTCCCTGCCTCAAAGTTCTGGTGCTGAGCAGAATAGGTCCACTGTGTTTCTTTAAAAAACATTCCTCCACTGGTGCTGTGAAAACAAGTCGGGTCAAATTCCCCAAACTGGATTTGATTAAAAAAATTATGTGTCATTTGGCTCCAACAAAGAGTCCCATGACACCCCAAAGATGAATACATTAATTGAGGCACATCCCAGGATGTACTTCACGAAATAGACTATGAAGAGAGTAGAAATTATATGTAACAGACCAAACTGGAGAGGGGGAGATCAATTTTTAAAAACTAAAGAAACACTGAATGGAAGCAGAGGAATTGTAGAACCCAAAGATCTATCACTAGGGGCCACCAAGCCACAAAATGTAGCTCAATCCATCATGCTTGAATGTTTCTGTTTCTTTCAGCATTCATTTTCCTTTGAGGAGGTGGCTGTGTATTTCACCGAGGCAGAGTGGGCCCTGCTGGATCCAGGCCAAAGAGCTCTCTACCGGGAAGTCATGCTGGAGAACTATGGGAACGTGGCCTCTCTGGGTAAGGATCTCTTTGTCCTTATTTCATAAATGCCAAAGGTATGAATTGCTCCCATTGTTGTTGACAGGATAGGCAAGTGGGTGGCTGGGTGGTGTGTCTTGGTTGCAACTGCTGTGCTTTGTCACTCCACATCCTCTCCTGCTGGCCTGGCACAGATCTAGGGTCTCTTCTAGTTAGGTGACCCAGAAATAACAGATTCTTTCCTTTCCAGAAAGGTCTCAGATCCACAAACCAGACCTTGTCTCCTGGCTGGAAGAAGAGGATGATTTTTTTGTCCCATGCTCCAAGGAAGGGGAGATGTCGACAGGTAAGTTCCTAGGTTGGTAGCCAAGCCCTCTGTTGTCCGAAGGTTCTGGGACCCCTGCAGAATTTGACTCCATGAAAGCTGATGCCATAGTAGTAGAAGAAGAAGAGTTGGTTTTTATACCCCATCTTTCTCTACCTTTAAGGAGACTCAAAGCGGCTTACAATCACCTTCTCTTCCCCTCCCCACAACAGACACCTTGTGAGATAGATGAGGCTGAGAGAGTTCTGAGAGAACTATGACTAGCCCAAGGTCACCCATCAGGCTTCATGTAGAGGAATGGGGAATCAAACCCGGTTCTCCAGATTAGAGTCCACTGCTCTTAACCACTACACCACACTGGCTAGTTTTCAAGTTGCCATGGAACTCTCTTTGTTTGGTGTGTTTTAGTTGTGGCCAAGAAAGAGGAGCTCTCAGGGATATCCCTGAGAGCTCCTCTTTCTTGGCCACAACTAAAACACACCAAACAAAGATGGGAGAAGCAGTAGGATTTGAAAATGGTTTGGAAGTGGGAGTGGGGAAGGAAAGGGGCAAATCACTGAAGACCTCAAGGTTGTAAATAAAAAGGGTCAGTTTCACACATTACCCTTTGCCTGCAAAGAAAACGTTTCTGCCTACAGAATAGTAGGAAGCACCAAATAGTGTGGTCCTTCTGTCTCCCTTCTTGTATTGTAAAGGGTAAAGAAACAAAGTGTAATCTTTATCAACCAGCTGTGCTTTTTTTTTTGAGAACTGGGAACCAATTGCTAGCAACTGGGAAAAGGCCACACATCCTCTTCCACCCTCTGCTTGATGTTTTAGTAGCTCACAGCTTAGAGCCCCTCTTTGCCCCCACCCAGAATGGCCACTCTTGTAGTGATATGCTGCAGAAACTTTCTGGACCGCAGCTCTGGATGGAAAAACAGGCATCTGCTAATCAGCCAGGGATAGATGGATATATTCTTTTAAATTTCTTTTTGGTTTTTCATGTTGTCGTTGAGGGGTATTTTTTCTATTTTCATTGCTGCATGTTCCCAATCCATTCCCCATCCTGGTACTTTTATACCATTTTATACGATATGCTGTTGACACAAAAATAATGTTAATGGCATATATTTAATGGGAGGGAATTGTCAAGGAAACAGAAAATGGTGTGTAAATAAAGACATACAGTTCAGATTCATACAAGGGAGAAACCAAAATTAAATGTGACTTTTTTTCAAGTGAGCTGGATCAAATCAAGCCTGAACTCTCCCTAGAAGCTCAGATGACTGAACTGAGGCTATTGTGCTTTAGTCACATTATGAGAAGACGAGACTCATTGGAAAATATAATAACGCTAGGAAAAGTTGAAGGCATCAGGAAAAGAGGAAGACCCAACATGAGATGGATTGACTCAGTCAAGGAAGCCACAGCCTTCAGTTTGCAAGACCTGAGCAAGGCTGTTACTGATATGATTTTTTTGAGGTCATTAATTCATAGAGTCACCATAAATTTGAAGTGATTCAAGACACATAACACAACACGCTCTCACATTGTGAAATTCAGTAGGGTTCCTATCAATAATTTATTTAACTGGTTATTGTTTCCCCTTGGGTTCTTATCGGGTAATTTGTTTTATTCCAACAGAATTTGTTTGGAAGAGTGAAAACGAACCAGGAGAGCTGTCTGCAGAAGGACTCAAATGCCTAGAGTCGGAAGAGAATGTTCGGATTGAAATCGGATCAAAGAAGCAGAAAAGAAAGGGGGAGAGAGGGAAACAGAAAGGGAGGAAGAAGTCTGTTGCCCTCTGGGGTAGGAATTCCCATAAAATGCTGGTCCATCAAAAAATACAGCAAGAAAAGAAAAGGAACCAGTGCCTCATCTGTGGGAAAACTTTTAGCTATGAATCAAACCTTAAAACACACGAAAGAATCCACACAGGGGAGAGACCTTATCAATGTTCTGGCTGTACCAAAAGCTTTTGCTATCAGAGGAATCTTGTTCAGCACTTAAGAACCCACACAGGCGAGAGACCGTATAAATGCTCAGAGTGTAATAAAAGTTTTCGTTATCAAAGGAACCTTGCTCAGCATTTTAGAATTCACACTGGGGAGAAACCATATAAATGTCTTGAGTGTGGAAATAGTTTCAATCAAAGCTCCAGCCTTACTTCCCATCAAAGAATCCACACAGGGGAGAAACCATATAAATGCCTGGAGTGCGGAAAGAGCTTCAGTAGAAGCACAGGCCTCTCTTCCCACCGAAGAATCCACACAGAAGAGAAACCGTTTAAATGCTTCGAATGTGGGAAGAGCTTTGCCGCCAGCACCAACCTGGCTACACACCAAACGATCCACACTGGAGAGAAACCATTCAAATGCTTGGAGTGTGGGAAAAGCTTCAGACAGAACACTTGCCTCACTTTACACCGGAGAATTCACACAGGTGAGAAACCTTACACATGTTTCGAGTGTGGAAAGAGTTTCAGCCGGAGCACAAATCTTATCACACACCAGAGAACCCATAAAAAGGAGAGACCATTTAAATGCTTGAACTGCAGCAAGAGTTTTAAAGATCAAGCAAGCCTCCTTAAACACAACATGCTACACACTGGGGAGAAACCATACAAATGCTCAGAGTGCAACAAGAGCTTCAGTTCAAAATCGTACCTTGTTACACATCAAAGAATTCACACAGGGGAGAAACCCTATGTGTGCTCAGAGTGTGGAAAGAGCTTCCGGCAGAAAGTAAGCCTCATTTCCCACCAACGAATGCATACCGGAGAGAAACCTTATAACTGTTTTGTATGTGGGAGGCGCTTCAGTCAGAGCACACATCTCAATTCACACAAAAGAATCCATTCCAGTGATAAACCATATAACTGCTTAGACTGTAGCATGACCTTTGGTGAACAGTCAGGGCTCAATGCGCATCGGAGAATCCATGATGCGAGAAAGGCATTCAGTTGTTTAGAATGTGGAATGAGGTTCTGCAAGAACACAGAGCTTAGTTCACATCAAAGTATTCACAACAGAGAGAAGTCCTAAAAACGAAACTTTCCCCATTCAAAGCAATCATGGATGACATCTTATAACACAGGTTTACAACGGAGAAATCATATAAACACTCTGCCTCTCTGCAATAAATCAGGCCTGATGTATTCTGCCTTCCCTGTGAGAAAACCTGAATAGAAAGCAGAGCATACCCAGGAGGGTATGAAATGTTTCAACCACTTCTGTTGTTTATCCATCACTCTGTCAAAATGTGAACTTGGATTATGCCTCTTTTATAAATACAGTTTGTTTTGGAATTATATGCTAGGTATCTAACACTTTTCCTCCCTTGCCTTTCTTCCAAGGAGCTCAGCATGGCATATACAGTTCTCCATTTCCCCCTATCCCATTTTATCCTCACAGCAATGTGTAGTGGTTAGAGCATCGGAATAGGAATTGGGAGATGCAATTTCAGATGCTGCCAACTCTGACATGGAAGCACTCTGGGGTTCTCATTGGGTGAAAAGTGGGATAAAAATGAACCAAGAGGAAAAACGAGATATAAGCAGTTTTTTTATATATGGCTATGTGGGGATAACTACTACTCCAAAATTAGTTGTTAGAGCAGGGATCCCCAACCTTCTTGAACCTGTGGGTACTGGGAATTCTGCCACAGAGTGATGGGGCAACCACAAAATGGTTGCCACAAGAGGAGGAACTAGCCACAAAATCGCTGCTATAGGAGGTGGAGCCAACCACAATATGTTAGGGAGTGAGATTAAACCTAACTAATAGCAACTCTTCAACATTTCAGGCAGAAGCTCTGCTTAAAAGGATGACGTTTAAAATGAAAACATTGTTTACCTTCAGCCATGCAGCAAACATCCTTGTGCTGTGGTGGCAAGTCAAGTCAAGTCACTTCCAACTCATGGCGACCCTATGAATTAAAGTCCTCCAAAATGTCCTATCTTTGACAGCCTTGCTCAGATCTTGCAAATTGAAGGATGTGGCTTCCTCAACCCATGCAGGTGCTAAATTGGTTTATCGAAACCAAGGAGATTGATATTACTATCGGCTTCTATTGTGAATAGTCTTCTCTCTCTGTACTTTCCTTGGTAACATTTTCAATAATGAGTGTTTCACATGCAAATTCCCCCCCAAAACCCCTTGTTATTCTGTTGCAACATATCTGCTGGTCAAATGGCCATAAATAAATAAACTGTACTGAACGGTTGCAACATAAACATGGATTTGGCTGTTTCCGTGGGTAACTTTCTTACATCAAGATTTCCTTAAGGCACAATATCTAGAAGACTCTCCATTTAAAACCAAGGACGCTGGCTATTGGGGAGGGTCTATGGCTCTGGCATAACATTGCTTGGCATGCAGAAGGCCCCGGGTTCAATGCCGAGCATCTCCAGATAAAAGCATCAAGCAGTAGATAGTGTGAGAGACCTCCAGATGAGAACCTGAAAAGCTGCTGCCAGTCAGAGTAGATGAGACTGACGTTGATGGCCTAAGGCAGCTTCTGTCTGTGGGCTTTACTGGTTTCATAGCACCCTCCAAGTGTTTTTAGGAAGTGGGTGGGGCTTTTGCCTAGCAGGACTTCTGATTGACCACTGGAGATCTGATCGGCTATGCAGGTTTTTTAAATGTTGTTTTGGCAGCAGCTGCCACCACAGCACAAGGATCTTCACTGCATGTCTGAAGATAATCTGTGAGTAGGCAAGAAAAATGTTTTTGAACAATACGTTCATTTTAAAAGGCATCCAGTTAAGCAGAGCTTCTGCCTGAAATGCTGAAGAGGTACTATTAGAGTTACGCAAGACTTCATTCCCTGACTCCGCATTTTGTGGCAACCATTTTGCAGTTGTGTCCAGCACCTCGTGTCAGAATTCCAGAGGTGCCTGCAAGCTCAAAATATTTTGGGACCCCTGGTATACACTGCATATGTAGGAGTAGCCTGCAGCTGTGAACATCTTCTTTCAGAGTTTGATTTCACACAGCAAAGTTTCTAATTCCACAGAACATCAGACCGACTCAAACAGGAAAGCTTGCATAACGGTGGAAGAATGGGTTGGTGCATGCCTGTACAACCCATGATGACCCTACATTTTATTGAGCCCATCAGTTCCAAGAAATCATTCATACCCAGATCTTTCCTGTTGTGCGGATGCTGTGGCAGCTATTTTATCTGCTCTGTTTCAAATGAGTGAGTGATCTCAGCCTAGCAGGGATCACAGAGTGGTCATAATGACATTACAATGCTACACAGCCAATCAGATTTGGCTATGTGTGTAAGCATTCTAACTGCGCAGACCTATACAGAGTTATTCCGTGTGAGCCACAGCCTTGGAGGAGGGTCACTGCTGGCAGCGAGGAGGAAGTCACGCCGAGCCCCAAGGGCATTATGGTGCCCTGCTGGGGTGGGTTCACCTGGAATCCTTTCCTGTGCTGTTGGCTGCTGTAGGATTCCTTCCCTCCAGAGGTCTGGTTTCTTTTGTCCTCCAGACACAATATTTAACTTGCCTGTTGAGATCCAGGATGGTGTTGCAGTAGGTCTAGGATCTGGGAGACCAAGGTACAAATTCCCACTCTGCCCTGAAACTTGCTAGGTGACCTCATTATCTCTCTATCCATATATCCATTTAGCTACTGTTCTCCTTTCTTTCACTTTATTCGCACAACAACTCTGTGAAGTAGACTATCTATCTATCAATCTATCAATCTATCAATCTATCAATCATCCTATCAATCTATCTCATCATCATCATCTCATTATTGTCTCACACTCCAAGGTGCACAATGTTATCTACTCCTTCACTTTATCCTCACAACAACCCTGTGAAGTAGGCAGATGGATGGATGGACAGAAAGACAGGCAGACGGCTTCCACACAGAGGTTTCAATCTAGGTTGGCATCCAAACCAGAGCCGGTTTTTATTTTAGAGCATCCCTACAATGTCCTCCCTGATCATCCACTTTCCATAATTTCCCCAGTAGAGGGAGAGGTTTTGATGTGAGTGGATTTGCTTACCAGTCTTTTAAGGTGCTTTATTATCTTGTTACTCTCTTTTCTTTAATTTTTTTTAAATATATATACAATTAATCAGAATACAAAATGTTATAAATATCAATATAAATATTATTAACAATTGATCTAACATCATCAATGAATATAAAAAACAAACAAAACAGGCTTGGTCTTCTCCCTGACTGTGAAACCTCCTGCTAAACAATGGTGGAAAATGCTGGGAAACGAACTGTGGGAGGATTTGAAAAAAGACAGCAGCCGAGAGGCCTCTGAAGATGAGGCAAGTGGCAGATTTCCAATGAAGCCGATCAACAGACAACTTGGGACTGGGTGAAAGGAAATGTATTGACGAGGTTTTCGCTCATCCCCTCCCAGGTTAGATGACTGTTGTGTGCTCTGAGTGGGGCCGCCCTTTAAGACAGTTCAGACACTTAAATTAGTCCACCGTGCCATGGGTGGGACTGCTCTTTGGAGTGGGCTATAGGGAGGAGATCATACAAATGCATAAAGATCTCCCTGCTCAATTCCAGTCCTGGGGCAAAGAACTGGTACTTTACCTAGGAAGCCTCACATAGTCTTGGCCCTGGGATAATGAAGGGCTATGAGCTCCCAGATCTGCCTGGCTTGGCAATTCTGTTTGAGCTATCAGGTCCGGTTTTATAGTCACGTTGACTTCTAAGGTGAAGCGGGTGGATGCACATGATGGACAGTGCCTTCTCAGTGGTGGCCCCGCATAGCAAGGGAATACCCAAAATCCCTCTGCATATGGCAACTTTATTATACATTTGTGTACAGGCAAAGACTTATTTTTAAAATGTCAGTAAGCTTTTAATGGATTGATTGCCCCCATCCTCAGTTGGGGTTTCCTCCCCTTTTCTTTTCTGGTATGGTGACTAGTGGTACGGGTTTGGTGTTCCTGTCGTTTTACATGCTGTGTCACATATATTATAGGGCAGGGGTTCTCAACAAGGGGGGAATCCCCCCGGGGGAAATTTTAGGGTTCCAGGGGGGGAATCGGGACCACTATTCAGCAAATATGCATATTATTTGGAATGCACCTTTTGAATTAGACTTGGAAAGGGGGGAATTATATTCTGAATAATGGTGAAAGGGGAGAATGGAGTAAAAAAGGTTGAGAACCACTGTTATAGGGCTTTTATGTTGTTCTAGGCTGTTACAGTAACACCACTATCCACAAGGAGGGGCGAAAGTGCTGAGGAGGTGGCATGACCCCAGCGCAGGTGTAAATGCCACTTGCACCAGCTTAAGGGGCACCTTCCCTCCCCAAACTCCTCTCTCCCCAGGCTCAGCCTCCAAATCTCCAGGATTTTCCAATCCCAGAGATGGCAATCCTAAACTTTTAGCAAACGCATCTTCAGCCTGACTAAATTTTACTATTCTTAACACAGCAATCCTGTGCCAGAGTTAGTCCTATCTTAGATTTCAATGCCCTGACCTGGATGCCCCAAGCTAGCCAGATCTCAGAAGCTAAGCAAGGTCAGACCTGGTTGGTCCTTGGATGGGAGACCACCAAGAAAGTCCAGGGTTGCTAGTCAGAGGCAGGCAATGGTAAACCACCTCTGAATGTCTTGTCTTGAAAACCCCTTGAGGGGTGCCCATAAATCGCCGGTGACTTGACAGCGCTTTCCAACAGGGCTGGTGCTATCATTAGGAGAACTAGGTGGCCGCCTAGGGCGCAGATCTGAGAGGGGCGCAGAACTGGCCTGAGGGGCACAGTTTTAAACAGATTAGTGTCTTAAAAAAATGCAACTGAAAATTTATATTTTTTACTTTAATGTAAGTACCACAACAGTGCTATGGAATATAATTAATTATAACGTGTTAGAAAGTTTTGTGCTTTTATTTTTTTCTACAAGACATCTGTTTTTGAAAATTGGTTAGCAATTGGGGCGGGGGCCCCCGGGTAGGTAGCCTTGCCTGGGGCGCTAAAATGGCTGGCACCCGCCCTGCTTTCCACCATCATGGTTTCAATGGGCTTGAACTGGAGTGAGCAAATTTGTATACACTGGCATTGTTACTCCCTGGTAAGCAGGGCCGGATTTAGGTTTGATGAGGCCCTAGGCTATTGAAGGTAATGGGGCCCTTTATATGTCCAGCTGTCCTTTGTCAACAACAAATTGTCGCTGTGTTTTGTGTTGAATATATGCTATATGGTAATTTATGGACCTAATAGGTATCTAAAGTCATTTGCACATAACAAAATATGTATTTTATCAATGTGAGTGTTGAATGTAGGCACCCTATATATAGAAATGAGCAAGCCAGTGATATTTTAGGGAGCAGGCTAGCAGGCGGGGCCCATTACTTACATCATAGGAGCCTGTGTGTGAGTGTTAAGTACTGTCAAGTCACTTCCGACTCATGGCGACCCTATGAATGAAAGTCCTCCAAAATGTCCTATCTTTGACAGCCTTGTTCAGATCTTGCAAATCGAAGGCTGTGGCTTCCTTTATTGAGTCAATCCACCTCTTGTTGGGTCTTCCTCTTTTCCTGCTGCCCTCAACCTTTCCTAGCATGACTGTCTTTCCCAGTGACTCTTGTCTCATGATGCGACCAAAATACGACAGCCTCAGTTTAGTCATTTTAGCTTCTAGGGTCAGTTCAGGCTTGATTTGATCTATAACCCACTGATTTGTTTTTTCGGCAGTCCACGGAATCATAGGAGCCTACACAACACAAAACACTGTTGCTGTATATAGGTTTTATTTTATTTGTTTTTTTATCTTATATTTTGGAAATGTACATCCAGTTGTTTTCTGTCCTTTAAATTTTTTTTGGGGGGGGGCCAAGAGAGTGGGGCCCTAAGCTATAGCTTGTTTAGCTTATACGTAAATCCGGCACTGCTGGTAAGTATGTTTAGGATTGTGTTAATTCACAGTGGGTAGCCGTGTTAGTCTGTCTGCAGTAGTAGAAAAGGGTAAGAGTCCAGTAGCACCTTTAAAGACTAACAAAAATATTTTCTGGTAGGGTGTGAGCTTTCATGAGCCACAGCTCACTTCTTCAGATACAGTTAGAATGTGAATCCATCTGTCTTTTAAGTAGAGGAGAGTGAATTCAGACAAGCATTAGTATGTAAATGTTAACAGTATGTCAATGTGAATAGCAGGCGTGATGGGATTAGGTGTGGTCTGCAGAAGAGTCTGGGATGTCCAGGGGAGAGATGGGTGTGGAGAAATCAGCATTCATGGCTCATTACCAATGCTGATTTCTCCACACCCATCTCTCCCCTGGACATCACAGACTCTTCTGCATATCACACCTAATCCCATCAAGCCTGCTATTCACATTTACATACTTAAATGTTCTTCTACTTAAAGACCGATGGATTCACATTCTAGCTGTATCTGAAGAAGTGAGCTGTGGCTCACGAAAGCTCCTACCCTACCAGAAAATATTTTTGTTAATCTTTAAGGTGCTACTGGACTCTTGCCCTTTGTAGTTTCTGATGTCAGACTTATGTCCATTTGATCTTTGTCTAAGAGACTGGTTGTGTTGCAAGCGCTATCCCACGGAGGGAGGGATGCACAACCGGTTTGCACCTTTAGCTCTTCTTTTTTTCCCCCCACGCGCGGCGACTGCAGCTGCTGCAGCTGCTGCAGCTGTTGCAGCTGCCCTCGCAGAGGCTCCTGGGGAATTGCAGTTCCAGGGAGCCAGAAACTACGATTCCCGGCATCCCTCTTGCTAGTCCCCCCCCCATGGGATGCAGACCCAGCCTCTTCTGTGCGAAGGGGAAGGAGGCTGTTCAGCAAAGGCACCCCCAAAAGCCACCCCATCTGGGAACCGGGTCAGGAAGGGAGGAAGGAAACTGGAGGGGGTCTCCTTCCGTGCAGCCGGATCTGGGCCCCTCCAACCACGTTTGGCCGAGTTTGCAAAGTTGGGCGAGCCCGTGCCTCGATGCCTGCGGGCACGAGCTTCGTGTGAATGCCTTTCCCCCGGCGACTGGCGCTTTGGGGGCTGGAGATACCCGCCTTGGGGTGGGGAGGGGGAGGAGACGCACGTGGCTTTGGCTGTGCTAGGTGAGTGAAAGGGAAGATAGATAGATAGATAGATAGATAGATAGATAGATAGATAGATAGGTAGGTAGGTAGGTAGGTAGGTAGGTAGGTAGGTAGGTAGGTAGGTAGATAGATAGATAGATAGATAGATAGATAGATAAGATTTGCACATCTGAATAGAAATAGGGGGACCCCCAGCTGGAAGGAAAGGATGCAGGCAGCAGCAGCCCCCCCTTCAAAACTCATGCACATCATGACTGGACGAAATTATGTTAATTATGCTTTGTTATGTCTCTGTTTTTATTTTTTAAATGGTTTTTTTTCTTTTCTCTCTCTCTCTCTTTCTTATTAATATTATATTATTATTGCTTATCGAAATATATTAAATAAGGGGAACGTGTAACATTAAAATAATGGCTTCTAAGGATTAGAAAATGTTAATACGAAGGAGACACCAGATATTTGGAGGGAGGGAGGAAGTCGGTGGGGAAGTCAGTTATTGTTAATTATATTTAATACTGAAGACATGCACCTAATGATTTTTTTAATTTTTATTGAATTCAAGATTGGTATATAGGATGTATTGTCAAATGAGATGTTTAGCAATTATTGAAAAATAATATATATATATATATATATATATATATATATATTATTTTTCATTATATATATATATATATTAATATAATATATATATTATTTTTCAATAATTGCTAAACATCTCATTTGACTATATATATATATATATATATATATATATATATATATATATATATATATATATATATATAAAATATATATATATATTATTTTTCAATAATTGCTAAACATCTCATTTGACAATACATCCTATATATATATATATATATATATATATATATATATATATATATATATATATATATATATATATATATATATATATATATATAAAACTCATGCACATCAGAGACAGAGAACAGGGGAGGGCGTGGAAGCTGGAGCTCTTAGTTTAAATGCTTTATTTGTTTTCCCGATGTACATGGATTCTGGTTTACCTGTGGAAAGCAGAGTGTTGGGATGCACTGTGACCTTGTGTCCTTATTTATTTAATTATGTATTTAATATCTTGCCTTTCTCTTCAAGGGGGACCCAAAGCAGCTTACATCGTTCTCCTCTATTTTATCCTCCCAGCAAGCCTGTGAGGTAGGTTAGGCTAAGGGTCGGTGACTGTCCCAAGGTCACCCAGCAAGCTTCCATGGCAGAGCGGGGATTCGAACCTGGGTCTCCCAGATCCTAGTCCAACGCTTTGACCGGTACGCCATGCTGGCTGTCAGTCCGCACTGGCTCTAAATCTTAAAGAAGATTCAGCCCCAGAATGTATCCAGTCCTAGTTGTGAAAGGATAATGTACATAGATTTTAATTTTCCCACAGGGATGCCTCAAGCCTTGTCAGAGTCCCCAAGTCACACCTGTATTCACGGACTGACCCGTAAATGTCACAAATTCAGAGGGAATAGTCGATGTCTCTAATTTGTTTTATAATCTCAGCTGGTAGCACATTCATCTGGATGATGCCATATTCATGGCATGGGATCTGGTATTTGCGACTGCTAGGATTCCTGGTGTGACTATTCTGCTGCTATTACGCAGATATCAAGAATAATTCTGGATGGGAAAGATTTGATGCTGTGACCTGGATAGTTCAGGCTAGCCCAATCTTGTCAGCTCTCAGAAGCTGACAAGTACTTGGATGGGAGACCACCAACTAAGTCCCAAGTTGCTATGCAGAGGCAGGCAATGGAAAACCACCTCTGTTAGTCACTTGCCTTGAAAACCCTACAGGATAGCCATAAGTTGGCTGCGACTAGATGGCACTTTACACACAAAGATTTGGTTCTTCCTATGATCCCTTAAAAGCAAACAAGGTTTGACTGGTCCATGTGAAGCATGCATTTTTGAAAAGGATAAGGGGGTACCCAGACAGGAGTTCAATTTGCATGTGCTTCCCTGGTGCCAATTTTAGGCAGATGATGAGAGGGAGGGCATCTTGGCCATCTTCTGGTCACTAGGGGTGTGGAAGGGGGAGGTAGTTGTGAATTTTTGGGGGTTGGACTTGATGACCCAAGTGGTCCCTTCCAACTCTATGATTCTAATAGATTTTAAAAGCCATTGGTCCCTGTCAGTTCAAGCACTCACTTTTATCCACCTTCTCCCCTCAGGCAAGAGCTACCTGTCTGGATTGCTGGCGTTCTAGAATTTTCTATCCTCTGCTAGCACCTTTGGCAGATTACCCAAGAATGAAAATGGAGGCACAAGACCCTTCCCGATGGGAGGCGTCAGCTAAAGCAGAGAAAACCCTTCATGTCCCCCAGGGCCACAAACTAAGGATGGACTGTGAAGAAGTAAGTAAACCTTCTGAAGTGACACCGTCTGAAAGTACCACAGGTTCCTTCAGAAGGCTGACTCCATATCAGGTGAAGGAGGAACCGGAAGAGGGTTTGGCCCTGTGCTGGGAAGCCCAATGGCAGGAATTCCTGAGGACCGTGGAGCCCCCTCATCCACCATGGGGGGTTCTCTCATTGGCAGAGCAGCCCAATGCCCCGTGGGATGATGCCAAGGCCTTCCTGGCCTCCTTTGAGCAAGTGGCCAAAGCCTGCCGATGGCCCAGGGATGAGTGGGCAGCCCGGCTCCTGCCGGCCCTCAGTGGAGAAGCGAAGTGGGTCTTTGGCAGGCTGGAGGCCAGGGACAGAGAGGATTATGGGAAGGTGAAGGTGGCTATTTTGCAAGGGGACATCATGAAAAGAGAGAGGATGCGTCAGTATTTCAGGCGTTTCTGCTACCAGGAGACGGAAGGCCCACGAGGGGCTTATAGCCGCCTCCAGGAATTTTGCCACGGGTGGCTGAGAGTGGAGAAACACTCCAAGGAGCAGATCCTGGAGCTCTTGATCCTAGAGCAGTTTCTAAGCATCCTTCCTCCGGATGTCCAGAGTTGGGTGAGAGAACATGGCCCCGAGACCTGCTCCCAAGCGGTGGCCCTGGCTGAGGATTTTTTGCAGAGGCAGCAGGACACCCGGACACATGAAGACCAGGTAAGACTCATTCCTAGTGCTATTAAGGACGAGGCAGAGTTCCTGTTTACCAAGGTCACGATATTCCCTTCCTTTAGTTTGCACTCACCCTTTCCCCAATGGTAGCAAATTAAGGGTCAGTTATGTATGATCCCATGTCGCAGTCCCTCCCTAAAAGATATAATTATTGGGCAAGAACAGAGCATAAGAAACAAGCTGGCCTTTCATCTCTGACTATAAACATGACCCTTTCTTCTTTCTCCCTTATGGGTGTCCAATAACCAGCGTGGGGTAGTGAGTAGAGAATCGGACTAGGAACTGGGTTTAAAACCCTGCTGCCACTGAAGTTTGCTGGCTGACCTTGGGACAGCCACACACTCTCGGCATGAATCTAACTCACAGGATTGTTGTGAAGATAAAATGAAGGGGGGAAGAATGTAGAAGTGTCTTTACATCCCCAGGGGGGGAATTAGGGTATAATAATTTCAGTAAAAGCAAGACAGAGCTATTCCGCCAGGCCTATGGCTGAGGACAGCCGCAAATATTGTCAGCTGGCCTTCCTATTACCCCTCCTTCCTGTTATACTATCAGTGTCAATGGAGGGGTAACCTGCTGCAAATATCCGACAATACGAGTGTGGTTAGGCGCCATTTGAAATTTTGTAATTTTGTGTTTTAGGTTTTAAATGAGATTTTATTATTTTAAATTTAGATTTTTATATTGATGTTGTAATGCTTTTTGTCCTAAAAACCTCCAGACTAACAAAGACTACAGTCCACAATAGCCATGCGGATTAGCTTTGGATTCCACATGTTAACAGATCACTTCAGGATACAATGGTTCCACATTAACATACCACACCCTCATTAGCACATTATCTTGATACTTACAGGACAATGATTAGCACATTACCGTCAATACTTTACAGGACAATGACTCAGCTCAAACCCAATCCCCTTCTGACTGTATATTGCTCTTCCTACACACTTGACACTGAGAGACACTGTCCTTCAGTGTTACTCCTCTGAAGATGCCTGCCACAGCTGTGGGCGAAACGTCAGGAAAGAAAATACCAAGACCACGGTCACACAACCTGGATAACCTACAAGAACCGATAAAAAATACTGTTTGCACTTTCTATGTATTCCCACCGATGAATTAAGAGTTTGAAACTGTTATAAAAAATACTGTTTGCACTTTCTATGTATTCCCACCGATGTATTAAGAGTTTGAAACTGTTATAAAAAATACTGTTTGAACTTTGTTTGGTCCCTTTAGCGGTGAAGACGTCTTCCAACCATTTTTTAGCCGTGGCATCCAAAAACCCTTTTAAAGCAATGTTTTTTATAACATTTTCAAACTCTTAATACATCGCTGGGAATACCTAGTGCGGTAAGAGCCCCTGGCTCCAAAGGGTTACTGATACAATTTAAGTGGTTTAATGGAAGGCATTACTGCAAACCGACCCTAAAGTGATGCCCATGGGGGCCCACTATCCTCTGTCAGAATTCCGAAAGTGCCTGTGGGGTCAAAAAAGTTTTGGGACCCCTGCACTAGGTAGTGGACAGGTGGACCACAATCCACCAAGACGGTAGCAGGGGGGATCCCCCATTTTGGCACCACACCCCCCCCAAAGCTGTTCAGCCAGCCAGTGGGGGAACTTACTGGCAGTAAACGTCTGCCGAAGCCTCTGGCGTCCGCAACGAGTGACTTCGCCACATCACCGAGGACCACGGGGATGCTCTGGTATTTGGGCAAAACTCTGTGATAAAAACGGCTTCTACCATAGTTTTGCCCTAATACCAGAGCGTCCCTGTGGTCATCGTCGACATGATGACGTCACTTCTGGTGTACGCTGGAAATGATGTCACCTCAGCCTAAGTTTACTGCCAAGAACTTAGCCCCCCACCAGTTGCCTGGCAACCCTATTAAGGGGACTGAATTAACATTCTTCAAAGATGGTCGCTCCCATTCTGAAAGGTTTGATCACTTGCAGGCGGTGTCGGAAGAGGAGGTTGTGACTTTCTCTGAGGCAAGACAGGCTTCGGAGCGGCAGTTGGCCACAGAAACCAAGCAGGAAGATGACGGGGCCGGTAAAGCGTTGGGTGAGTATGGCTAAATGGCCATCTGTCAGCAATGCTGATTCTATGACCTTAGGCAAATCATGAGAGGGAAGGCATCTTGGCCATCTTCTGGGCATGTAGTAGGGGTTACTGGGGCTGTGTGGGGGAGGTAGTTGTGAATTTCCTGCATTGTGCAGGAGGTTGGACTAGATGACCCTTGTGGTCCCTTCCAATTCTATGATTCTAAGTAGGAAGGCTTTTTTTTTTTTTTGCCTGTATGCTCTGAAGTTCCTTCCAAGCCAGACCCTGCTGGGCCTGTTTCTCCAGGGAGCTCTGGAGGTCCTCTGTGTTTACAGTTTCAGAGAGTAGCCATGTCGGTCTGCAGTAGAACAGCTAGATTTGAGTCCAGTAGCACCTTAGAGACCAACAAGATTTTCAGGGTGTAAGCGTTTAAGAGTCAAAGGTCCCTTTGTCAGATATCTGACAAAGGGAGCTTTGACTCTCAAAAGTTTATACCCTGGAAATCGTCTGTGCCTCGATGTTGAGGAAGAAGGGGAGTGGGATGAAGAGCAATTCAGAAGCTCTTCCAGGGTTCTGTAGCTGATGCTAGAATGTGCTTATTTTGGCCTTCCTTTGATCTTGTATGTTTTTTGTTTTTGTTTTTTATTGATTTTTTGAAAAAAGTCATGTCAGCCTTTGTCCTGACCAACTTAGGGCCCCCAGGCAGGTAACAGCAATACAATAAGACATGTTAAAATGGTATATAATAAAAACATCAGAAAACCCCTGCTGGATTAAACCAGTGGTCCAAAAAGTCCAGCATCCAGTCTCACACAACAGCTGACCGGTACCTATGGAGGGACAACAACAGGGCATAGAGGCTGAGGCCTTCCCCTCTTGCCTTCTGGCATTGGTATTCAGAGGTTTACTGCCTCTGAATACGGAGGTTTCCTTTAATTACCATGGCTAATAGATGCTGATAGACCTCTCCCCCATGAATCTGTCTAACCATCTTTGTTGGGGATGTGAGGGGACCAGTGGGGGCTGGCCTAAGATGGTGTCTCCTTCCAGGAGCCCTCTAGCCCCCCCACACACCCTCCTTCTCCTTCAGCCTTGGAGCAGGCAAGGACCTTAACTAGCTGCCATGACTCTGGTCTGGGGTACAAACCACAGAGGGCCCAGGGTACCCCCCCCTTCACCCTTCCAAACAGCACCCCCCCACCCACACACACACTAGTGCGAGCATTGCCAGATGGCTGGTCACGTTTGAGGCATGAGGACTCAGGCAGATTAAAATATACTGTTTTATTAAGCATGGTGGGTAGTAACCAACAGTCGGAGGGGGGGGAAACACTTGGGAACAACAGGGATACTTTTTCAGCCAGCAGGGCAAAATTAAGACATAAAGGGGCTGTCAAGAAATCAATAAAGCTTCCTAATATGGCTGTCTCGTTGCTTCCTGCTGTACCTAGGCCATCCCATGTCCAACCCGCCCTCCTTGGGTGAGGGATAAGAACATAAGAAAGGCCCTGCTGGATCAGATCAGGGCCCAACAAGTCCAGCAGTCTGTTCACACAGTGGCCAACCAGGTGCCTCTAGGAAGCCACAAACAAGACGAGTGGAGCAGCACCATCCTGCCTGTGTTCCAATGCACCCAAAGTAATAGGCATGTTCCTCTGATACTAGAGAGAATAGGTATGCAGATCCTTCCCTGCTGGTAGTGGCCTATCTGCCTCTCAGCTCCTGTGAGAAGAACACCTTTCCTCTTCACCGGGGCCTTATATTCTTTCTCTCAAAGCCTAGCCCTCCTTGGTGGCCTCCCCTTTCCCTCCAATTTCACCCCAGTCCAATCTCAAGGCTCAGAGAGTGCCTGGGAAATGGAGGCCTGTTTTAAACTTTACAGATAGCCTCAGAGTCTTCCTTGAGACCTACAGGCCGCTTATTCTTTAGTCTTCGGATCAAAGGATCATGACAACGTTTTAAAGCTATCTGTAAACATGGCCATCACTACACCCTCTGGCAGCGAATTCCACATTTTAACCACTCATTGTGCTGTTGCACAGTTAAAATAATAAACAGACATTAAAATCGCCATCAAAAAACCCCTTTTTGCATTTCTAGGGGGGAGCATGCTCCTTCTTAGGTGGAATGTTTCAGAACAACCTGTGACATCACAGTAGTTCAACCAGTGACTAGGGACTAGTGTGTGTGTAGCGGATGAGCCTTACTCAGTTTTTAACTGAAAATAGAAAATACCAATATTTTTACCTTCTTCTCTGTCACCTTAATTGTCTTCAGTTTCCTGTTTACCTGGATGGCCCAGGCTAGCCTGATCTCGTCAGATCTCAGAAGCTAAGCAGGGTCAGCCCTGGTTAGTATTTGGATGGGAGACCACCAAGGAAGTCCAGGGCTGCTATACAGAGGAAGGCACTGGCAAACCACCTCTGTTAGTCTCTTGCCTTGAAAACCCCATAAAGGGGTCGCCATTGGCGGCACTTTACACATGCAATAATATAAGCAATAAAGTTTTGGATTCTCATTTATCCAGCAGCCCAAAAGTGGATGACCATAGAGGAGGTTGTCGATCAAGAAGGGCCAGGAGGTTCAGATGCAGTGGAACCACATGGAATGTCTGTGTGGAAAGTAGAAGGCGATGTTTCCCACTGTTGTTGGCAGGAAGATACCTTGGCGAGTCAGGAAAGACCAAGTTGTCAACAGGATGCCCATCCAGAAGAAGAAGTGGAGGAATCCATTCCTTGCTGGGGCCAAGACCCATCTTCCCCTGAGATCATAGTCCGGAAGGGAATAGATCCTGGTAAGAAACAAAGCTTCTACAGTGTTTTTGAGAAAAAGTCAACCAGCATACTAGTATCCTCACGGGAAATTTCAGCAGTCCGCACAAATGCCTGGGAAATGCTTTTGTTGTGGTTCAGAGCTTACAATCCATCCAAAGATCCATTAGTGGGAGAGTGGGGAAATTCAGGAGCCGTTCAAATCATACTCAACATTGGAAAATCCAGACTAGGGGAGATACCCTAGGAATGTTTCTGGCTGGGGAAAATGATTCATTTGGTGCATTGACTTTAATGAGCCTCCAAAAATTGACACTGTAGGTGGGGGCGGACCAGGAAACTTTCAGGCTGAGTAGAGTATGTGTATCATAATGGTAGAAAGCTAGTTTTACATGAATGGATGGTGAATAGAATCTATTCCCCCGCCTGAGACCATGCCCTCCTATGTGAGCCTGCTGACAATCCCAGGCCATAGACGTGCCTTTATGCTTGCCAGACTAAATGCTTATCCAACTGCAGAATTGTCAGGTCGTTTTGCGAAAATTCCCTATTCTGTCGAAGGCTTTCACGGTCAGAGTTCATTGGTTCTTGTAGGTTATCCAGGCTGTGTAACCGTGGTCTTGGAATTTTCTTTCCTGACGTTTCGCCAGCAACTGTGGCAGGCATCTTCAGAGTAGTAACACTGAAGGACAGTGTCTCTCAGTGTCAAGTGTATAGGAAGAGTAATATATAGTCAGAAAGGGGTTGGGTTGAGCTGAATCATTGTCCTGCAAAAAGTATCATTACCTTGGATACTTTTCAGGTGTGAAGAGACACTGTCCTTCAGTGTTACTACTCTGAAGATGCCAGCCACAGTTGCTGGCGAAACGTCAGGAAAGAAAATTCCAAGACCACGGTTACACAGCCCGGATAACCTACAAGAACCAATTCCCTATTCTGACTGAGTTTGTGAATGTAAATCTGGAGATATTGGGACTCTGCACCATCTTTTATTGTTTTGTCAACACTGGTCAGCTCCTAGGTTGCGTTGGATTACTCCGATATTGTCTAAATATAAAGTTCCTTTAGAGTCCTGGGTGATACCCACATAATGGGAGATATTCACCCTGATATAACTAGTTTTGTTGCAAGATTTTTGGCAGAGGTGATGTCGCTTAAACGTCAAAATAAAATAAGCACATAGGCTGCAAGATGAATGTTGGATTAAATTTTATGATTTGAATGATCCCAGTTCAATGAGGCTGGTTTAGGGGGAATACATTGATTGTTATGGTATTAGTGATGACATGTTTAGTAATTACATTTACTGTGTTTTAACTTTAACTATATGTTTGGTATTGTAAATTGATTATTTGGTGTTCTAATTTATGTATTATTGTTATGGTTAAGCTCAAGACCTTTGGTCAAAGGAGCTAGTAAATAAATGGAAATGAATAGAATCTGAGAGGACTGTTTCAGTGGAAGGGGCGCCCAAAGTAATTCTGTCTGAGGAGGTTCTATTTGGCTGCTTCCTGTTCTGAATATGTTGATAAAACACTGGTATGGGGCACACTTTAATGGGGACGGGCTGTGGCTCACTGGTAGAGCATCTGCATTGCATACGGAAGGTCCCAGGTTCAGTCCCAGCATCTCCAGTTAAAAGGATGAAGTTGACCCAAGAATCTAACTCAATAAAACAAAGTTTTGTTTCAAGAGGGGGCTGAGGCTTAGTGGTAGAGCATCTGCTTGGCATGCAGAAGGTCCCAGGTTCAGTCTCAAGTACCGAGCGTCATGTAACAGGTGATGTGAAAGACCTTAACTTAAGTCTCTGGACAGCTGATGCCAGTCTGAGTAGACAGTACTGACCCTGATGGACCCATATAAATATAAAAGTTATGTTTACACTATACTGTAGTCCAGAGGTTCCCAAACTGTGCTCCATGGAGCACTTGGTCTCTGCAAATGCTCCATGAAGAGATTGGAAAGAAAAATACTACCGTCATTCGGTTTAGGATATAGGCGCTAGGTGAAAATTGGTGCTCCATGATGAATTTATCTCCTGAAAAGTGTTGCTTGACTCAAGAAGTTTTGGAACCTCTGTGTGTAGTCTGTTAATTGTGCAATAGCATTATGTCTAAAAATGTACTGTAATAATAATGAAAAAGTTTGAAATATTGCGAGAATTACCAAAATGTGACACAGAGACATGAAATGAGCACATGCTATTGGGGAAATGGTGCTGATAGACTTGCTTGAAAATGCAATATCTGCAAAGCGCAATAAAGTGAGGTATGCCTATATTGACATTTTAACTGAGAAGAGGAAAGGCAGATGGAATAAATGTCAACCTCACAAGGAGGGCTTTGCCTGGGTTGAATTGTCCTATAGTAAGGGGCAGGGTGGAGGAGCGAGAAAAACTCTGATGAATGGACACACAAACCTGCTAAGCATGAGTTACATGTTTCTCGGTTGTGCTTTTATTGGGTTTCTCTCTTTGTTCCCGCAGGTGATGGCTGGAAGAGGGAGAACAAAGGGGAACTGCCTGGGAGATTGTTGGAAAGAGTCAGCCACAAAGCATCCAAGGAGAACTTTTGGAACCGAGGCAGATCCAAGATACAGGAGGAGAATCATACAGAAAAGAGGAGGGATCCATCCAGTCCTTGTCAGGACGAAGATTCGGATGAGATTCCCGTTCTGTCGGATCCATTGATGGAAAAGGGGAGGAGCAAGTATCTCAGCGTTCATTGGAGAATTGATGTGGGGGAGCCATCAGCTCAAAGCTTTGAATTCGGGGACGGCTTCGGTGACAGCAGGAATCTTGAATGCCAAGCGGAGGTGAAGCCGTACCAGTGCCCTGAGTGTGGGAAGAGCTTCAGCCGGAGCACAAACCTAACCTCGCACCTGCGGATCCACACGGGGGAGAAGCCATACAGCTGCCCAGACCCGGTCTGCAGCAAGCGGTTTTGCAGCCAGTCAGATCTGATCAAGCACAAGAGAATCCACAAAGGGGAGAAACCATACCAATGTTCCCAGTGCGGGAAGAGCTTCAGCCAGGGTTCCCACCTCATTTCCCATCAGAGGATCCACACCGGGGAGAAGCCCTACAAGTGCCTGGAGTGTGGGAAGGCCTTCAGCAAGAACACAAATCTGACATCGCACCAAAGAATCCACACGGGAGAGAAGCCGTACACCTGCTCCGAGTGCGGGAAGAGCTTCACTTGGAGCTCCAACCTGACGTCCCATCAGAGAATCCACACAGGGGAGAAACTCTATAAATGCTCAAACTGCAACAAGAGCTTCTGTAACCACTCCACCCTGATTAAACACATGAGAATCCACACAGGGGAGAAACCCTACAAGTGCTTTCTGTGCGGTAAGAGCTTCAGCCAGAGCTCCAGCCTAATTTCTCACAGGCGAACTCATACGGGGGAGAAACCCTACAACTGTGTCGAGTGCGGGAAGAGCTTCAGCAAAAAAACCAACCTCACTTTACACCAAAGGAATCATGCTGAGGAGAAATGAGTGTTTCCCATGAAAGGTGGGAAGAAGTTTAACTATGGCGCTTGGCTTCATTGAAATCTAACCCAGCTGAAGCCTTTTCCCTGAGCAAATGACTGAATGTCAAACAGGAAAGCAGCAGAGAAATGCTCCAGTTGTAACCAATTAGAAATTGGAGCTAATTATTTGGGAAGCCCTAAAAATTACTTGGGGAAACCCAAATTATAACACTTCTGTCAGTTGCTTAAAGTGGAAACCAGGGTGGTATTTTCTTGCTCTTTTTCATAGGAACACTTGTTTGGTGATAGTTATGTTATGCTAACCATATTGATAATAAACTATTCTTTATGTGCTCTTCTTCTTCATCATCGTAGTAGTAGTAGTAGTAACCTGTTTGCACACATTTGCAGATGTTAGGAGAAAGACGGCCTCTATAAAATTTGGCGATGTTCTTAAAAGAATACCCCCAAAATTTGTATCAGAGAGGGTTTAACCAAGTCGGAACTGTCATCTATTCATGGGCAATTACTTGAGTGGTGATTTTAGAGTCCTGTAATATCCTCAAGGTTTGGGGGCAGTGGGTTTTCCAGCAGGTTCCAATGTCAGGGGTTGACGCTTCAATTGTACATTGATGATAGTGATATCTGCTCCTTCTTGGGTCTGAATATCCTATAACATTTTCATCCAGACCTTCCTTCAAGTCACACCAGCTGGCATTGGTGAAGCTGTAACTTGGGGGCCCTTAACCTTTTTGAGCCTGTGGGCACCTTTGTTGTTTTTTAAATTACCACGGCCTTTGTTTTAGTGTTTGGGTTGTGAGCCACTTCAAGCAGGTCTGGAAAGGCAGCACCTACTGTACTTACGGCATTGCTTGCGGCTGAGTCTCAGCGGAATAGTCAACCCATAAATGAAGTGAGCAAACAGATAAATATGCATGCCTTCTGGAGCTCTTTGGAAGATAAACATATTATGGATAAATAGGAAGGGGAGAGAACTTTTGGTATTACCATTTCCTCTGTACCTTCTGCAGTCACTTCTGCTTCCAAAAAAAAAGTTTATTTTGTCTTAATTTTCTGTCAGTGAGTTCCCTTGAACTCCTGTCAGAAAGACAACACATACAGACTTTAAATAAAGATCACTACTGTTCTCTCATTCTTTGCTCACTGGTTTAGTTTAGGGATCCCCAACCTTCTTCAGCCTGCAGGTACCTTTGGAATTACGACACAGTGTGTTGGGCACAGCCACAAAATGGCTGCCACAGCTTACCTTCAGTCATACGTTGAAGATCCTTGTGCTGTACTGGCAGCTCTTGGCAAAGCAATGTTGTTAAAAATCCTCATGGCCAATCAAATCTCCCAAGGTCAATTAGAAGCCTTGCCAGGTAAAGCTCCACTTGGCCCCCACCCACTTTCTAGAAATACTTGGCAGGTGTCAGCAGGTGCCATGACTCCCACAGAGACCTTATTGGGGACACCTGGCTTAGCCTGTGTCTTGTGTATTTTTTGAAGAAAAGAAACCCTATTGGAAAATTTCCAAGTGTTTTGACTGAACAGAGCTGAACAGGACTCAACAGGGAAGGACGGCAACGTGTTGCGTGGGCCTCCCATAGTCAAGGCCCTGCTCCTGGTAGTAAAAGATGAGCATCCCACATTAATAAACATCCATTGAAAGAGGGAGAATTGGTACTCTCTACATACCCAAGATTGTAAATGCAAATAGCTGATCAGGAGCAACTCATCTGCACTGAGTAATGCAGTAACCCTGAAAATTTAGCCAGAGATAATAAATTACAGTTGCCAATGACTTCTCTGGTCAGGGCTTCCTTGCTTAGAAGAGCTACATGCCTTTATCAGCTGAATCCACCTATTGAGAAGCTATTAAGGACTCTGCCAGGAACAAAAAAGGCAATCTTTTTTGGCATTTAGACCAGTGTGGTTGCCAACCTTCAGGTGGGTTGGGTAACGCGGTTCTTTGGAAAATAAAAATAAAAAGAGAAAATGCGAATGCAAAAAAACTTGATAGTTGTCTAGGTCTGTAAATGTCCTCGATGCCGGGAAGAGTATGCTGGACGTGTTCTCTAGATAAAAACCACGTTTCGCTGTGAGGCTTCGTCAGCCAATGGTAGTAGTACTTGAACAGACAATGCAGCATTAGGAAGGCCTTGCTGCATTGTCTGTTCAAGTACTACTACCATTGGCTGACGAAGCCTCACAGCGAAACGTGGTTTTTATCTAGAGAACACGTCCAACATACTCTTCCCGGCATCGAGGACATTTACAGACCTACAGACAACTATCAAGTTTTTTGCATTCGCATTTTCTCTTTTTATTTTCCAAAGAACCGCGTTACTCTTCTCCACCATTCCATCTACGTGCATGCCCATTTCCTCCCAGCTTTGACTTGCCCTCAGAAGAACTACTGCGCATGACTTGATCCAACCTTCAGGTGGGGCCTGGAGAGTTTCCAGAACTACAATTGCTCTCTAGATGACTGGTTCGTTTTCCTGGTGAAAATGGCTGCTTTAGAGAGTGGGCTTTATGGCATTACGCCCTGTGGAGGTCCCTCCCCTCAGCAAATGCTGCCTTCCCCAGGTCTAACCCTAAATCTCCCAGGATTTTCCCAAGCTGGGGTTGGCAACCCTACTGCTTACAGTGAAATCTGAAGTTACACCCTTCTAAATCTATTAACTTTCGGTGGATTTAGAACAGTGGTTCCCAACCTTTTTTTTGACCAGGGACCACTAGGACTTTTTTGTTCGGTGCAGGGACCCCACGGTTCAAAATAAAAATTCAGAGAATTTGAAAATAAACTTTAACCATAACTGTTAGTTAAACATTAAACTTAGAATAATATTTGAATATATATTTTTTTATAATAGAGAACTTTTTAATTGAAAATATTAATTCATTATGGGTTTATAACTTTGTTTCGCGGACCTTAATTTAGTTCCCGGGGACCCCTGGTTGGGAACCAGTGATTTAGAAGGATGTTTAGAACTGCATTGTTAATCTGTGCATCTTGCTGTTGTTTCTTTTAATTCTCTCCGAGCCAGGCAGGCAGAAGAGAATTTTTCTTTTTTTGCAGGGAGTGAGTGTCATCCTGAGGGTTAAAGTGAAAGACTGTGCAAGCCTAGAGAGGCTGCTCAGCTGACCTCTGTGCAAAGAGGGAGGGCTTGGTTTGCGATTTCCTTGCAGGAGCGTTTTGGGGGGTGACAGGTGAGCTTGCGAGAGAGCACTGAATTGCATTTGCCAGGGTTTGGGGGCTGACAGGTGAGCTTGCGAGAGAGCACTGAATTGCATTTGCCGGGGGAAGGGGGCATCAGGGGGTTGCATGGGAGAGCGGAGACACCCCCACCCACCCCTGCTTGGAGCAGGAGTAAAGGACGTGTTTGCCCCAAGAGAATCTTTTCTCCCGCTCCTCCTGGAAGCAAAGAGTTTGGCAATTATCCACCCCCTTTTCCAATTCTTAGGGGAAGACATGATGTCAGCCTGTGTTCTGCAGCCCCTTTCCCTACCAAACTTGGGGGGTGGGGGGATGCATCTACCAGTTTACTAAAGCTGCACTTTGCACCTGCTCAGAAACACTTTTACCTATCCCAGTTCATATATTCCAGGACTGACTGAGGATATTGAGGGGGAAAGGAAGTGAGGCCAGGGTTGCATCAGTGGCAGAAAACACGCCCCCGCACAAATAAAGCCCTGCCACTGGGCCCCCAATCCCTTTTCCCAGACAGGGCTGGTCTTGGGGTTTAGATCCCTACCTGCAACTTTTAAAGTGGCCAAATTTAGGTGGCAAGCAATGAGGATCAGGCGTGCATGGGTCGAACTTAACGGTTGAGCGATTTTATATTTATACTAATACTAAACAAGTAATATTTTTTAATTAAGCGCTTAACGGCTTCTATGAGTGAGAGATTGTAAGATGTTATAAGGGCTCACACCCGATGCACTTTTACATGTGTTATATTATGTATGTATATCTGATATGTTTTTTATGCTGGTCTTGGACCGTATTAAACTCTCTTCTTCTTCTACCTGCAACTTTGTGGCTTAGGGTTGCCAGCTCCAGCCCGGGAAATTCACGGTGATTTGGGGGGCCGTGTTTGTGGAGGAGAAAATCTGGGAAGGGTTTTCTCCTAGAATCTATGGTAGACCACAGAGTCCTTCCTCTGAAGTTGTCATATCCTCCAGGGGCACTGATCTTTCTGTGCTGGAGATCAGTCGTAATTCTGGGAGAACTCCAGGACCCACCTGGGATGGACCGCTTTCCCCTCCGGGTTCTGGAGGAAGGCTGAAGCCCAAAATAGTGGCGGGTTACAGTTTTAATGCCATTGCAGCTCTGGGACTATGGAGGATTAAAAAAACAATCTACTGAAGGTGCAGGAGTTGGGGCTTGAAATCACTGGCAGAGGAGCAGGGCTCTTTAAAAAAAGAAAAGACAGTTCAGGTGGGGCTTAAATAGGTTTTAAAAGGGAGCTAGACAGATTAATGGAGGGGGGTTCTATCAACAGCTGTTAGCCACAATAACCCAGTGGAACATCCCTTTTTCTGAGTTGGACCCTTGGTCTGCCTCATCCTTTCAACTGAAGATGCTGGGATTGAACCTGGGACCTTCTGCATGCCAAGCAGATGCTCTGCCACTGAGCCACATCAAGACTTGGTTTTGCTGCCTCTCCTAGTGCTGACTGAGGCTGTCTTTCCTTTCCTTTGAGACATGTGGATGGGCTTTTATTCCTTTAAAAACAAGGGGGTCAGTCCTTTTCCTGCCATTCGTTCTGTTTCTTCTTTCCGTCTTCATTCCCCAGGCAGGAGCTTGGCACGCCTGTTGAAGGCCACAGCAACGTATTCTGACAGTTTCTTCAGCGTGACCTCTGGGAGGATACCCACAGATGAAAATGGAGGAGCAAGACCCCACAGGTCCCACCTCGGGGGTGGAATCTGAAGAGACGTGGAAAGCCTCTCTGGCCACTCAGGAGGAAAGAACAAGGGGATTTGTACAGAGAAGAACAGGCAATGCGGTGAAACGGGAGATATGCGAGGGGCTGCCCTGGGAACCCCAACGGCAAGAGGTGTTGAAGACTGTGGAGTCCCCTTCCATCGATGAGTTGCCAGAGAAGCCCTCACTGTGGGACGATGCCGAGGCCTTTCTGGCCTCCTTTGAGCAAGTGGCTGAAGCCTGTTGGTGGCCCAAGGAAGAGTGGGTGGCCCGACTCCTGCCAGCCCTCAGGGGAGAAGCGGCACAGGCCTTTAGCAGACTGCAGGCCAGAGACAGAGAGGACTACGGGAAAGTGAAGGCGGCCATCTTGCAAGGGGCCGCCATGAGGAGGGAGAAGCATCGTCAACACTTTCGGCATTTCTGTTACCAGGAGGCCGAGGGCCCAAGAGTGGCTTACAGCCAACTCCAGGAGCTTTGCTTTCAGTGGCTGAAGGTCGAGAGGCACTCCAAGGAGCAGATCCTGGAGCTCTTGATCCTGGAGCAGTTCCTGACTGTCTTGCCTCTGGAAATCCAGGTGTGGGTGAGGGACTGTGGCCCAGAGACCTGCTGCCAGGCGGTGGCCCTGGCCGAAGAGTTCCTTCAGAAACAGCGAGAGGCCTCGAGGCAAGAGAGCCAGGTGAGTCCCATTCATTGTCAGGTCGACTTTGGGCCAGTCACTTGCTGTCGGTGTATCCTTTTTCACAGGGTCGTTATGAGTATGAAATGGAGGAAGAGGGTAACTCACATACGCTGCTCTGAGCGTATAGGTGGGATAAAAATGTGGCAGACATCGCCAGTGCATCTGGCCTATCTTCTTGGGCATGCAAATGTTTCCCTGGGGGATGTTTCCTTGCAAGGTCCTGAAAAGATCGTATGGATAGGATTGCCAACCTCCAGGTGAAGCCTGGGGATCTCCCGGAATTACAACTGATCTCCAGGCTACAGAAATCAGATCTCCTGAAGAAAATGACTGCTGTATTTATTTTTATTCATTTATTTTAATCTTTTTTTATGCTGCCTTTCCTCCCTAGCAGGGTCCCCAAGGCGGGGTGGGCTCTATGGCCTTATAACTCATTGAATTCCCTTTGCTCCCCAAACCCCACCTTCCTCCTGCTCCATCCCTGAATCTCCAAGAATTTCCCAGGCTGGAGTTGGCAGCCCTTCTCCCATACATGGCAATGAAGCTGCTGAAAATAGGGTGGGGGAGGGGGACAGAATCAGTCCCTTTACCGCTGCCACTCCTGTTCCTAGCTCTTCCCTGAAAGGGTCCATCTCGGTTGTTGCAGGTGGCATTTGAGGAGGTGACAGTAAGTTTCTCCAAGGCAGGCCTGGATCCATCTGACACTGAGCAAATCCAGCTGTGCACAGAACCCAAACAGGAGGACGCCAGGGAAGACAGCCTTCAGGGTAAGGAAGGAGGCTGTTTTTTTGGCCTAAGATCTGGGGTGCTCTAAAGCTCAGGTGTGGCTCCTCCTTTCTCTTTATCTGGTGCAGATGTTTGTGCTTAAAATCTCAAGTTCTATAACTTTTAGGGGGGGATGGGGAGAACTGCAGAAATGCCCCTGAAATTTGGCCTTTGTTCCTTGTTCTGTTTCTTCATGGTGTTCCCCTTGCAGAGGGAAGCACACTCCTTCATAAGTTGAATGAGAGTATTCTATGGTTAGTCATGGATGGCTCAGACCTTTTGGATGTGTGTGTAAAGTGCTGTCAACCCCCCCTTTTTTTAAAATGTCTGATTTTTCTGCAAACCTAGGGTGTCCCCCAAGTTTGCAGAAACATCTATTTAATGCAACTGTGGCCCCGATCCACTGATTTAGATATCCGCAGATAGGAGGCACACTTGGGAAATAGCATATAGCTATCACTCTCACAGAGGAGGGAACATGGTATATAGCCCAATCTTGCCAGATCTCAGAAGCGAAGCAGGGTCAGCCTTGGTTAGTATTTGGATGGGAGACCACCAAGGAATACCAGGGTTGCTATGCAGAGGAAGGCAATGGCAAACCACCTCTGTAAGTTTCTTGCCTTGCAAACGCCATAAGGGGTCGCACCTAAATCAGACGGCATTTTGCACACACATATAACAGTATCCAAATGTCAATTAAACAATTTAAAAGCCACATTGGCCCAGGGGAAGATGGGATGGCCAGTGCTGGGAAAATGGGGTGGGGAAATCTGCTATGTGGAAACCCACAAGTCTGTCCTCATGTGGAAGCCCCCCCTCCATCTCAGACATCTATCCCTTGCCCCACTTACAATAGTTCATTGGGAGCTCAGCCAGTCATAAATAACCATACCTCATCCAGGAACAAATTTTTAGTTGAAAATCCTAATGGAAAAAGGAAGGAGTGATAGAAAATACAGCTGTCAAACCAACAAGTGTGATTGGCTACTACTGGGCGGGGGGCAACTTAAGAAAAGTAGAATTAACATATTAGCATATTTTATTTATTTATTTATTTAAAGCAAAACTGCCAATAGGTAGAAAAGCTGAACTAATCAAATGCCATCCTGAATAAAACAGTCTTCAGATGCCTCCCAAAGATACAGAGTGTGGGGGCCAGGCGCACCTCCCTGGGGAGGTTGTTTCATAATTGTGGGGCTACCACCAAAAAGACTGTATCATTTACAAGTGACTGAGGGAGAGTTTGTTCCATCCTTTGAGGGATCTAATGAGGTTTCTCCCTTTTACTCCAGCAGGTAGCATGAGGGAGAACGAGAATGAGGGAGACCCATCTGGGGTCTCATCAAAAAGAGGCAAACACAAAGAGTTGAAAGAGAACTTTTGGGATCCAGACAGACCGAAGAAGCAAGAGGGAAATGATGCGGAGAAAACAAAGGATGAATCCAGTCCTAGTCAAGATGGAGACTTTTGGGAAATCCCATCACAACAAGAAAACCGAATGGCTAATAGAAAGAAAGAGTGCCTTGAAGCTCACTGGGGAATCTATACAGAAGAGAATCCCAATCCAAGCTTAGAGTTTGTTCAGACCTTAAATCAGAGAAGAAATGTTATTGAATGTCAAAAGGAACACTCAGGAGAGAAACCATACAAGTGCCTGGAGTGTGGAAAGACCTTCACCCAGAGCACAACCCTTATTTCGCACCAAAGAATACACACAGGAGAGAGGCCATACACCTGCTTGGAGTGCGGGAAGAGTTTTAATGAGAGCACAACCCTCATTTCACACAAGAGGATCCACACAGGGGAGAAGCCATACAAATGCTCAGAGTGCGGCAACAGCTTCATTCAGAGCTCAAGCCTGGTGTCACATCAAAGAATCCACATGGGGGAGAAGCCATTCATGTGCTTAGAGTGCGGGAAGAACTTCTGTCAGAGCTCCCAACTTGTTCGGCATCAGAGGACTCACACAGCGGAGAGGCCGTACAGCTGTTCAGACTGTAGTAAGAGCTTCGGCCACAAGTCAAGCCTTAATAAACATGAGAGAATCCACACAGGAGAGAGACCCTACACGTGCCTGGAGTGCGGAAAGAGCTTCTGTCAGAGCACACACCTGACTTCCCACCAAAGAATCCACACGGGAGAGAAACCCTATAAATGCTCAGACTGCAGCAAGACCTTCGGTAATCAATCCGGCCTCATTAAACACCAACGAATCCACACGGGGCAGAAGCCGTATATATGCTCCGTGTGCGGGAAGAGCTTCAACCAGAGCACGCACCTTATCAGACACCACCGAATCCACGCCGGGGAGATTTTTCCACCTGAAATTCCCCATACTGTTAGGTCCTCTGCAGGAGCCCTGTTCTGAGTGCCTTGGGTTTTTGAGCCCCGGAAGCCAGTTTTGGCAAGGAGAAAAAAATTTCAATCACCATTTTTCTCTGAGATATGTGGTTTTGTGGTTCATTGGTGGTTTCAGCTGAATGGAAGCATGAACAATTTCAGTACATTGTATTATTTTATATAAACTGTCCTGGACTTCCTTCTGGGTTAGAAAGGTGAGTATAAAACAAACAATAAAGCCTGTATAAATGTCTGGATTTCCGGGGGTGGGGGAGAGGGACAACCCATTATTTATTTATATAAAATATTTACTAGCTGCCTTTTTCCCTTGTGGAACTCAAGGTGGCTTACAATATAAATAATACAATATTTTAAAAACAATAAAAACAACTGTTAAAATTCAATTAAAAGCTGACCATTTAGAAACTGCAGTTAGAGCACTTTTTTGTATCCAGACCAGAATCATAGAGTTGGAAGGGGCCATACAGACCATCTAGTCCAACCCCCTGCTCAATGCAGGGTCTGCCTACAGCGTTCCTGACAAGTGTTCGTCCAGCTGCTGCTTGAAGATTGGCTGTGACTCTTCAAGGTCCTCTGGCCAGCTAATGTTGCATCCAAAAATTTAATCGTCCAAACTGAGGGGGAAAGTTAATTCCTCTTGCCATGATGGCACAGGCCAGAGACAATCCATCCCTTCAAGCTGAAGAATACGCCTGGAGCTAAATAATTTCAGAGTCCTGTTAGTCTGGTGAAGCAAAAATAGATTGTGGTAGGGGATGTCTCGTGGCGCTTTCAAGATTTTATTTCAGGCTAAGCTTTTGTAAAAGTGTGTTAGTGTGTAAGGTGCTGCAAGACCCCTGTTTCTCATTTAGCGCCAAGAGAAACAACTTATCCGGGTGACTTTCCATTCCAGTGCTGCTTGCTTCCTGCTTCCCTCCTTGCACCCTGTTCCTGTGGCACTGAGAAGCAACAGCCTGCAGGCCTCAGTAATACCTGAGAGGCTCTTTTTAGGGCATCCTCCCCTTTCCCCAAAAGCAGCTGCTGGAAAGATAAATGATACCTCGCAGGCTGCAAATTGCCCCACCAACGGTCATGCATCTTGTGCAGAATTTATCTTGCTTATTTACCTCATTTATCTCTCTTATTTATGTAATTTATATCCCACTTGTATCCCCAGTACCTTTCCTCCATTTTCTCTTCACGACAACCCTGTGAGGTAGGTTAGTCTGAGTGTGGGACTGACCAAAGTTCCCCCAGCAAGCTTCCATGGCAAAGTGAGGATTCGAACTTTGGCCTCCCTTACCCTATTCCATCACTACTACACCACACTGGCTCTCTTTCTGTCATATTTCTATCCCACCCTTTCTCCAAGGAGCTAAGGGTAGCCCACACGGCTCTTGCTCCCTCCCTTTTATCCACACAACAACCCGATGAGGTAGATAGTGCTGAGAGTATGGTACTGGCCCAAAGTCACCCAGCAAGCTTCCATGGCAGATTGGGGATTTGAAGCCAGGTCTCCCAGATTTTACTTTAACTCTCTAACTACTACATTACGCAGCATTGGGGTAGAGTGCACTTCAAGTGGGCAGTGTCTCACGCTAGGGGGCTGTTTCTCATGGAACACTTTGCAAGAAAAGAGAAGACCCATCAGAAGCCTTTGATGACACAACCAAGCCATGGTCCTTCCTATTACACCCTTCACATCGCCCATGTTTGACCCAGCAGTGTAACTTTTGTTATACTGGTCAGAGACCGCAATAAAGTTTATGATATGATATGACCCAACAGTGTTGTATGAGATGTTGCAATTACACCAGTAAAAACATGATGCGGTGCTGATACGCATCTTCAGCATCTACTAAAACAGCTAGATTTGAGTCCAGTAGCACCTTAGAGATTAACAAGATCTTTGGGGTATAAGCTTTCCAGGGTCAAAGCTCCCTTCGTCAGATATGACTCAGAGTGGAGATCCCTGACTCCATTCCAATTTGTATCTGATGAAGAGAGCTTTGACTCTGGAAAGCTTATACCCCAAAGAGCTCATTGGTCTCCAAGGTGCTGTTGGACTCGAATTTACCTGTTCTGCTGCCTACCAACATGGCTACCCTCTGAAACTAGCATTTACTAGAGTGAGTGCAATTCTGTCCGCATCTTGCTATCATAAATCGAACGAAGGACAATGCTGCTGTTTGCTCTTTTCTGTGTCTTTTCCTTTTCAGGGATAAACTTTCAAAGAAGGGGGGGCGCGACCTAAACAGTGCATGGCATTTTTATAGATGCTGTGTAAAATTATACACAAAGCTGCAAGCACAGATGATACAAAATCACAAACATGTCTTTTAACCAATAAAATCATATCAAAACTGAAATGAAGTATGCATTTTTTTGTGCTATCAAGTCACAGCTGACTTATGGTGACCCTATAGTGTTTTTAAGGCAAGAGACGTTTAGAGGAGCTTTGCCATTGCCTGCTTGTGCGTCACGACCCTGGCATTCCTTGGAGGTCGCCCATCCGAATACTAACCAGGGTCAACCCTGCTTAGCTTCTGAGATCTGACAAGATCAGGCTAGCCTGGGGCTATTCATGCCGACAAAAACATTAAAAACAGCAATTAGAACATAGGGGCAGGAAGGAGGGATCACTTTGGGAACGCCAGCTGAAAACAAAAAGGTCCATTTGCCACATTCAGTGTTTCCCATGCTCAACATTTGGGCTGTGAACAGCTCAGCAAAGTTCAACGCTGGAATGAGATTAGATATATTCGTCATGGAGAAGTTTATCAGTAGCTGTGAACCGTAATAGCAGCCTGAATAGCCTTGACCAGCCTGATCTTATTGGATCTCAGAAGCTAAGCAGTGTCGGCCCTGTTTAGTACTTGGAGACCACCAAGGAATACCAGGTCATGATGCGGAGGCAGGCAAATGGCAAGCCACCTCCCAACGTCTCTTGCCTTGAAACCCTAAGGGGTCACTGTAAGTCAGCTGTTGCTTGTTGGCACACTGTAGCTGCTGGCTCTCATTTGGGGTTAGGGCGGATGGCCTGTATGGGCATTGCAGAGGACTTTAGTAAGCTCAGGAGGGGGGAGACCTTCCATCCCTTGCAGCTGTGCACCTTGCAAGCAGAGCAAGTCTGCAGCGACAAACTTTATGCAAGGGTTCAAGAGGTAACAAGGTTTCTTCAGGGTAGCTCCAGCATTCCCTTGACCCGGCTGCCTAGGTTCTCTGCCTATCCCACACCAGTGCCACTGCCTCGCTCCTGGCCTCATGTTCCTTCCACGTCTTTCACCGCCTAGCTCCTTAACATGGCTGTTCTTAAATCCTCCCCCAATGTCAGCCTTGCACCTGGGTGACCTGGGAGTAGGGTTGCCCAACCTCCCGGTGGTGGCTGGAGATCTTCTGCTATTGCAACTCACCTGCAGGAGACCGAGTTCACCTGGAGAAAATAGCCACTTGGGAAGGTGGGCTCTATAGCATTATACCCCACTAAAGTCCTTCCCTTTTCCCAAACCCTGCCCTCCTCAGGCTCCACCCCCAAAATCTCCAGGTATTTCCCAACCCAGAGCTGGCAACCCTACCTGGGAGGGGCCCTGGTCTGCACCCTCTCCACCCGAGTGGCACGCCTTCCCCAGACTTAGCAGCTCCAGCCCCTAGCAACCACCCTCTCCCCATGGCTGTACCCCATTCATCGGCTTACGACCTCTAGCAGGACTCTCACAGGCATCTCTTAAAGCCATCCCACTTATGTCCCACCTCCCCCCCAAGCCACAGACAACCCCCCCACCCCCAGTGCCACCTCCGCCGCAGCTGGTAACCTCTTCCTCCTCTTCAGCCTGGCGAGAGAAAAAGTCTCCATTAAGATGAGTTCCACCACCACGGTGTCCTATGGTGAAGTGATATGGCCGAAAAGCCAAATACCGCCTAATGAGCTGGGGGTTCATTTTCTGCATTCTTTGTAGCCATTGGAGGGGTGCATGATCGGTCACCAGTATAAAGAGTGCCCCAGCAGATAACCACAACAGCTGTCGTGGGTGAGAAATGAGTTGCTCTGTTTAAGCCCTGATTAATACAATTAAACCTAGAATAGAATCATAGAGTTGGAAGGGACCACCAGGGCCATCAAGTCCAACCCCCTGCACAATGCAGGAAATTCACAACTACCTCCCCCTTCCACACCCCTAGTGACCAGAAGATGGCCAAGATGCCCTCCCTCTCATCATCTGTCTAAGGTCACAGAATCAGCACTGCTGATAGATGGCCATCTAACCTCTTCTTAAAAACCTCCAGGGAAGGAGAGCTTACCACCTCCCGAAGAAGCCTGTTCCACTGAGGAACCGCTCTGTTAGAAAATTCTTCCTAATGTCTAGAAGGAAATTCTTTTGATTTAATTTCAACCCGCTGGTTCTGGTCCGGCCTTCTTGAGCAACAGAAAACAACTCGGCACCTTCCTCTATATGATAGCCCTTCAAATACTTGAACATGGTTATCATATCCCCTCTCAGTCTTCTCTTCAGGCTAAACATACCCAGCTGAGCTCCTTCAACCTTTCCTCATAGGACTTGGTCTCCAGACCCCTCACCATCTTTGTTGCCCTTCTCTGGACACGTTCCAGCTTGTCTACATCTTTCTTAAATTGTGGTGCCCAAAACTGAACACAGTACTCTAGTTGAGGTCTAACCAGAGCAGAGCAAAGCGATACCATCACTTCATGTGATCTGGACACTATACTTCTGTTGATGCAGCCCAAGACTGCATTTGCCTTTTTAGTTAAAGCATCACACTGCTGACTCATGTTCAGTGTTTGGTCTACTAAGACTCCAAGATCCTTTTCACACACACTACTGCTCAAACAAGTCTCCCCCATCCTATAATTATGCATTTGATTTTTCCTACGTAAATGCAGAACTTTACATTTGTCTTTGTTGAAGTGCATTTTATTAGTTCTAGCCCTTTTCTCCAGCCTATTGATAAATATTAACACAGCAGTTTAAGAACCGAAGAACATCAGAAGAGCCCTGCTGGATCAGACCAGTGGTCCATCTAGTTGAGCATCCTGTCTCATATAGTGGCCAACCAGGTCCTCCGGAGGTCCAAAAACAGATCATAGAGCCTGAGGCCTTCTGATATTGCCTCCTGTCACTGGTATTCAGAGGATGACTGCTTCTGGATGTGGAGGTTCTCTTAAGTCACTGGGGCTAGTAGCCACAGATAGATCTATCCTCCATAATTCTGGGAGTCTCTCTTGGAGGAACCTTTGTTGAAAAGCAGTGCCTCGGAATGTCTAGGTAGGTTGAAATGTTCTCCAGTGTTTTTTGAAACCTGCCATTTTTATATCCTCTTTGTAAGTGTTTGTTTTGCTTTTTTTAATGAGCTGTTTATTGTATGGGGTTGTGGGTTTTTTTGCTATCAAGTCATAGCTGACATATAGTGACTCTACAGGGTTTTAAAGGCAAGAGATGTTCAGAAGTATTGTCGAAGGCTTTCACGGTCAGAGTTCATTGGTTCTTGTAGGTTATCCGGGCTGTGTAACCGTGGTCTTGGAATTTTCTTTCCTGACGTTTCGCCAGCAACTGTGGCAGGCATCTTCAGAGTAGTAACACTGAAGGACAGTGTCTCTCAGTGTCAAGGGTGTAGGAAGGGTCTTCCTACACCCTTGACACTGAGAGACACTGTCCTTCAGTGTTACTACTCTGAAGATGCCTGCCACAGTTGCTGGCGAAACGTCAGGAAAGAAAATTCCAAGACCACGGTTACACAGCCCGGATAACCTACAAGAACCAATGTTCAGAAGTAGTTTACCATTCCTTGGAGGCCTCTCATCCAGATACCTGCCAGGATTGAGGCTGAGAGTCTTTGACTGGCCCAAGGTCACCCTGCAGGTTTCTGTGGCAAGGAGGGGATTCAAACCTGGGTTTACCAGATTCTAGTCCAACACCTTAACCACTACACCACACTGGCTCTCTTTATTATTATTCTGTGTAGAACATACCTTGACCTGGATGGCCCAGGCTAGCCTGATCTCTTCAGATCTCAGAAGCTAAGCAGGGTCAGCCCTGGTTAGTACTTGGATGGGAGACCACCAAGTAAATGCAAGGTCTCTATGCAGAGGACGCCAACAGCAAACCACCTCTGTGATCCCTTGCTTCAAAAACCCTACTGGGTTGCCATAAGTTGGCTGTGACTCGATGGCACTTTACATGCACACGTGCGGAATGTAACAAAAATGACCTGTTCATTCTGTGTAGATAGCAGTAGGTGGGTGAAAGTGCCATGCATTTGATTAAGTGGGTAGATGCCTACAGCAGCTTATACCACCATCCACTGTTCAGCCTTCAGCCCTTCGCAAGGTTTCTTGCTGCAACGAACTCGACCTCATACCCTCGCAGATTTCTCAAAGGCATCCTGAGGGTTAAAGTCGGAGAATCTGCATTCCTAGAGAGAAACTGTGGAAGGAAGAAGGGCTTGTCTAGCTCTGTGCAGAGGGGGGGGGGGGTCGGTTTTGAATTTCCCTGCAGGGGGAAAACAGGGAAAGGAGGAAACAAGACAGCATCCGGAGCAGACAGGTGAGCTTGGGGGGATTGAATTGCATCTGTAAGGGTTGCATCTGATGGCGGGGGTTGCATGAGGAGGGCGCTACCACCCACCTGCCTTGCTCAGAAACAAGGTTGTCTTGGCCTCTCCCTCTGCTCTTTCCCCTTTTTTTGGGACATGCTTTTTGTGGTTGTTGCCTTTAGGAAATAAAAACATCCCCAGGGGCGAGGGCAGCTCAAGTTTCTGGCAATGTCATAATTGGGTCGGGAAATCTGTACTTTTTCCAGAAGACCACCCACGAGCCACCTAAGCTTAACTATACTGTTTGAGAAGGCCAGTTTTATCAAAATTATTTCTAATTACTCAAGCCTGCCATACCATTGCCTGAAAGGCAATCCCCCTTGGGCACAGAAATCTTTTCTTGTTTGATACATTGAAATCTTTTCTTGTTTGATACATTCTGGATTTGAGGCCTGCCTGGCGTTGGCATTCCTGATCTGCACCATCTCTTTGTGTTGATCGCAGAATCTCGGATCCTGTCTTATTTTTTTTTCTTGTTGTTGAGTATAATATATATGCTGCACAAATAAAACGGGGAAGGGGCCATCCAGCTCAGTGAAAGAGGATATGCTATGCATGAAGGAGGGTCAGTCCCTGGCACTCCCAACCTGTCTGTACCTTGGCTTACTTCCCAAGGACAGGTGGCTACGAATAACAGCTGAGTAGCCAACTTCTTGTTTTCCAGTTGCCAACTGCAAAGTCGGATCCTTACACAATATTACCTGTCGTGGTATGATAATTCTTAGTCTCATCTGATCTTAGGCTAACTACGCTAATCAAAATAATTAACCTTTGAACACACAATACTTAAATGTGAGACGTGTGAGTGTGTGTGTGTAAAGTGCCAACTTATGGCGACCCCTTATGAGGTTTTCAAGACAAGAGACTAACAGGTGGTTTGGCAGTGCCTTCCTCTACATAGCAACCCTGGTATTCCTTGGTCGTCTCCCATCCCAATACTAACCAGGGCTGAACCTGCTTAGCTTCCGAGATCTGACGAGATTGGGCTATACCACACTGCATTCCCTCCCAAATACGAGTCTTAAATGCCATAAAATAAAATTTAATTTTATCACTATCATTGATTGTAAGTAGGATCCTATTATGTAATTTCTGTACTGCTTAATGTGTCACATTAATACAGTACTTATGCTATGCTTCAGTTCTTTTCTGGTGGTTCCTGACTTCTAAAATCCTAATGCATTGGCAACCCTAAGCGTGGGAGCCATTCCACAAGGTGGGAGTCACATAGTTTTGTTTATATTTGGTAACTGGGTCAGCCTTTCTAAACACTTATAGCGACGAACATACCAGAGATGTACTGTTGACTTGACTGCTTTCCCTCATTTCTTTGTCCATCTCTTTTCTCCCAGGCAGAAGCTGAGCACTTGGGTTCAGATCCTGGTCACTTATCCTAGAAGTTTCGATAGTGCAACGTGACCTTTGTGAGTTCATCTGGGAATGAAAATGGAGGAGCAGGGCCCTACCTCTGTAGAAGTCCTTCAGGGAACAGGAAAGGCCCCTCATATTCTCCAGGTTGAGAATATTAGGGAATTTCTGCAAAGGAGACCAGGAGAACAAATTAAACAGGAGCCAGGGGAGGTTTCCTTTCATCAATGGGAAACCCAGTGGCAGGAGTTCCTGAAAAAACTGGATTCTCCTCACACAGGCTGGGGGATCCCGATATTTCTGGACAACAAGCCCTCCCCCTGGGATGATCCCAAGGCTTTTCTGGCCTCCTTTGAACAGGTGGCCGAAGCCTGCCACTGGCCCAAAGAAGAATGGGCAACCCGACTCTTGCCGGCCCTCACTGGAGAAGCCGAGCAGGCCTTTATCAAATTGGATGCTCCGGACAGAGAGGATTATGGGAAAGTGAAGGCGGCCATCTTGCGAGGAGATGCCATCAACAGGGAGAAGCAGCGTCAACGCTTCAGATGCTTCTGCTACCGGGAGGCTGAGGGGCCAAGAGGTGCTTATGGCCGACTCCAAGAACTTTGCTGCCGATGGCTGAAATTTGAGCAGCACTCCAAGGAACAGATTCTGGAGCTGCTGATCCTGGAGCAGCTGCTGACAATCCTGCCCCTGGAGGTCCAGAGCCAGGTTAGAAAATGTGGACCAGAGACTTGTTCCCAGGCAGTGGCCCTGGCTGAAGAATTCCTGTTGAGACAGCAGGAGGCCCAACAACAGGAGAAAGAGGTGAGACTGTTTCCCTATGTTGTTTCTGTGAAGCACAGGGATGTCTGTTGTGGACCAAATGTTGAGATCTCTGTACCTGTTTTGCAGCTGAAGTTAGGATTGCTAACACTGGCGTGGGAATTTCTGAAGATTTGGTGGTGGTCCCTAGGGTTGCCAGGTTTGGAGAAGTAACAGTACATCTCATGTCACTTACAGGTTTTCACTGGAAATGGCATAAGAGTACATCTCATGTTATGTCATTTCCAGTGAAAACCTGTAAGTGACATAGGGTAGCTCTAGGAATCGCCAGAAACAGAAAATGGTGGTTTTACCATAGAGTGTCCACAGATTCCTAAATCTACCCTATGTCACTTCCATGTTTTCACTGGAAGCAATTTAACAGCACACACAACGCCGCCATTTATTTCTCATAGCTTGAATTGGAGGTGGGAAACAGGACCTGGGGGGGGTGTCCTTTCCTGACTGAGGGACAGGAAAGTCTAGTGGTGACTGGATAGGAACTTCAGTTTCTACTAGTCCTTATCATATATCACAGAGTCTACCCTCCAAAGCTGCCATTTTCTCCATTGGATCAGATGTCTGTACTCTGGAGAGCAGTTGTAATTCCAGGAGAAGTCCAAGAGCTCCACCTGGAGTCTGTTAACCCTACATGGTAGGTTTGCTAACCTCCAGGTGGGGCCTGGATATCTCCTGGAATTAGAACTGTTCTCTAGAGGGATGTGTTCATGTGGAGAATATGGCTGCTTTGGAGGATGGACCCTATGGCATTATAACCCATTGATGTCTTTCCTTTTCCCATCCCAGTTTGGCGACCTTTCTTACTATGCCTGCAGAGATCTAGATAAAGTAGATTCTCCCATCTTGTTCTCTGATGGTGCCTGTGGATGAAGGAACTTCCTGTGGGGACTGGCCTTTCATTGTCTTGCCTTGAAAACCCTACAGGGTCGCCATCAGTCAGCTGTGACAGCAAAACACCCCCCCCCCCAAAAAAAAACGGCCTTCCAAATCTGCTCCTCTTTTTTCTGGCCTGTACTACATGAGCTTGGCTGATTTGCCGCCACCACCACCACCCCCGCCCCCGGCAAGATCAACAATATTTGTACATTATTTAAACTCTGTTCTGGTTTTTCATCCTAGATACAGCAATGGGGGTTCAAACTCCAATGGGTTCAGAATCAGGACCTAGATTCCACCCCCCCACCCGGCCCTCTCCTTCTGTTCTAAAATGCTTCCTTCTCTGTCGCAGGTTGCATTTGAGGAGGGGGCTGTGAGCTTCTCTGAAGGGTCCAACCTGGACCAAAGACATTTGGGCCTGGAAACCAAGAAGGAGGATGACAGAGATAACAGCCTGTCAGGTGAGGATAGGGGCCTTTTTGGGCCTGAGATCTGAGATTCTCAGAAGCACCTTCCTGAGCTCACAGTGGCTGTGGCTCCTTCTCTCTGTTCTGGAAACTCCTGGGCTTGTCTGTCTTTAGAATATCAAGAACACTTGAATATTCTAAGAAAAATATGTTGCAGGTACTAGAATTTATTGGGGGGGGGGTGTCTTTATTTATTTATTTTAAACTGTATGGTATTCCTGTTGTAGGGCATAACATGCTCCTTATCAGTTGGAATGTTCGAAAACATTCCATGATGCCACAGTAAACATTTGGGTAACTTAAGATATAGACAGATGGAAAATATCCCATTTTAAGGTTTACTTGTGTAGGGTGAGATACTTGTGTATCCTACTTCACTCAAATTTAGGAATATCTGAAACTGGTGTACATATTAGACATCTTGGAATGCCCTCTAATGTGTGGTAGGGACTACTTTCCCCGCCCAACTCCATTCCACTGTCTTTCTATGTGTCTGCTTATGCTGTCACTTCCTTCTAGAGCATCACACACAGTTCTCCTCTCCTCCATTTTATCTTCACAACAACCTTGTGAGGTATGCTAGCCCGAGAGAGAATGACTGTTTCAGTGCCACCCCAGGGCCACAGTGCATTCCCGGACCACTGCCCCAGCTGAGGAAGGGCCCCAACTACCCTCAGCCCTGACCACCCGATGGAGGGGGGAAAATAGAGATAGCAGGCTCCTGCCACCACACACGTGGTGACCCTCTGGGTCTCAGGCAGCTGGTGCCATGCTTGCCCCCTTGGCAGCTGACTCTCCCTTGCTTGGGCTTGGAGTGGTGCCAGGGATGGTTGGGCAGCAGCAGGGGGGTGCAGTAATTCTAATAGCTGGAGATCTCCTGCTATTAAAACTGATTGCCAGGTGATAGAGATTAGATCACCTGGAGAACATGGCCACTTTGGAAGGTGGATTCTATAACATTGTACCATGCTGAGGTCCCTCCTGTCCTCAAACCCTGCCCTCCTGAGGTTCCATCCCCCAAATCTCCAGATATTTCCCAGTTCAGAGCTGGCAACCCTAGCCCCAACCCTGGACTTTTGTCTCGGACCCCAGAATCATGAAGACCATCTCTGAGTCACCCACTGAATTTTATGGTGGGGTTTGGACTTGGGTTTTCCTAGTACTACCCCAGAATCAAACCACTTCCACACACATCCGTGAAACATTATTTTTCAAGTGTCTCTCATATCTGCTGCAGCTGAAAGATGGATGACCCTAGATGCAGGGGAGAAACACCTATCTGAGGACACGGATCTGGTTAGGCCACGTGGCTCATCAGCATGGAAAGTAGAAGAGAACGTTTCCCAGTGTGGTCGACAGGTCTACGTTTCTGCGAGCGAGGAAAGAGCTGAGTGTCAGCGGGAGGCAGCAGAGGACGAGGATGAATCCCTGCCTTGTGTGGGAGGCCTCAAGGCCTCCAGCAATACCACAGTGCAAACAGGAATTGATATTAGGAAGAAGCGTGACCCCTACCCTGAGTTTGGGAAAAGTTTCCTACCAAAGAGCACGTGTGCGGGAGGGAAAGCATACAAATGCCTGGTTTGTGGAAAATGCTTTCTCTCAAGCTCCCAGTTCAGTGTCCATCAGAGAAGCCACTTAGGGGAGAAGCCGTACAGGAGTTTGCATTTCTGTAGCCCTCCGCACGCGTGCCGAGCCAGCCTTGACGTGTCTACCCCGGACCCGTCCACGTCTCTCATGAGCCCTCGCATCCGTGGCCAGCGCTGGGAAGGGAAGGAGGTGGTGGCCTTGTTGAACACCATCAAGGTCAGCCCCGCCCTTGCCCTGCTGATGAGCAGCAGCTCGCAGAGGGGCCAGCAGCACTGGGAAAAAATTCGGGACAAGCTGTGCTCTCTGGGGTTCAACCGGACCATCGACCAGCTGAGATCGAAGTGGAAACAGCTGAAGACGGATTTCTTTGCGGCCGGTAGACCTGCTGCAGAGGGAAAAGAGAGGCCCGCCCACACACCGCGTTACTTCAACCGGATGCGGGCTCTTTGGGACGCGGCAGGGCGCCCCCCATTCAAAGACCGTCACCTGCCAGGTAAATTGGAATTATATTTCTTTTTTTAAAAGAACATGACAATTTGTGTTGGGTGATTAGACATTCCGGCCGAGCAGGACACAGGATAGGGTGCTAACCTCATTTCTTATGGAAGATTGTAATGCTTCCAAGTTTTTTGCCAGGTGATGAAGGGTGAGGCATATTAAAATATGGCTTGCAGCACTATGAGTGAACAATGAGCTCTCTTATTTATTTATTCCTGTATGTATTTGTTTGTTTGTTTACAAAATTTATGTCCTGCCTTTCTGCTTTACAAGGCCCACCAAGGTGATTAACAGGTTAAAACATACATGACAAAATTACATTACAAAACAATTAGAATCAACCCCCCTCCCAAATATACATCATTTAAAAAAAATTAAGTGTTAAAAAGAGAGTTAAAATACATACAAAAGGGTTAAAATACATACAAAACATAAAAACATTAGTTAGGAAGGGGGGAATCATTGAAAGAATGCCAAACTAAACAAAAAAGTCTTCACCCACTGGTGGAAAATTGCAACAGAAGGGGTAGGCAGAATCTCTGTCAGGGATGCTCACAACATTCACCGCAGTGAAATTTCTTTGCCAAATCTGAAATGTCAAGACACAGTGAATCAGACTCAACCGGATGCTACTTTTTCTCCCCTCATTTGGCTATGTGCAGAATGCTGAAATAAACTAAACCTGTATTTTTGGGAACTGTATAATAATAAAATGTATATGAATGAGAGCCAGCATGGTGCAGAGGTTAAGGTGTTGGACTATGTTGGACTAAAGGTAAAAGGTAATGCAAGCACCAGGTCATTACTCACCCATGGGGTGATGTCACATCCCAACGTTTATTAGGCAGACTATGTTTATGGGGTGGTTTGCCATTGCCTTCCCCAGTCATCTACATTTTACCCCCAGCAAACAGGGTACTCATTTTACTGACCTCTGAAGAATGGAAGGCTGAGTCAACCTTCAGCCGGCTACCTGAAACTGACTTCCGTTGGGATCGAACTCAGGTCATGAGCAGAGCTTCATTGCAGCTTAATGTACTGCAGCTTACCACTCTGTGTCACAGTGCTCTTAAGGTTTGGGCTAGGTCCTGGGAAACCCAGGTCCAAATCCCAACTTGCCATGAAAGCTTGCTGGGTCACTTTGGGCCAGTCACATAAGCTTAGCCCTGACCCTGGCTAGTATTTGGATGGGAGACCTCCATTGAGTACCAGGGTCATAACATGGAGGCAGGCAATGGCAAACCACCTCTGAATGTCTCTTGCCTTGAAAATCCTACAGGGTTGCCATAAGTCCAAAATATAATTGTAATTCATGATTCTGCATAAACTGTCTTGAGGACCCTTCTGGATCGAAAGATAGGGTAGTATACTGACAAATGTCATCCTCATAAGAACATAAGAAAAACCATGCTGGATCAGACCAAGGCCTAGCAAGTCCAGCAGTCTGTTCACACAGTGGTCAACCAGATGCCTCTAGGAAGGCCACAACCGACTGTATTATCCTGCCTGTGTCCCACAGCACATAATATAATCTGCCTGCTCCTCTGATGCTGTAGAGAATAGATATGCATCATGACTAGTCTCCATCTTGACTAGTAGTCATGGATAGCCCTATCCTCCATGAACCTGTCCACTCCCCTCTTAAGCCTTCCAAGTTGGCAGCCATCACCACATCTTGGGGTAGAGAGTTCTACAATGTACCCATGTGTTCTGTGAAGAAATACTTCCCTTTGTCTGTTTTGAATTTCTCACCCTTCAGCTTCAGCAGATGACCCCATGTCCACTCTTTCCAAACCATGCATAATTTTATAATCTTCTATCGTGTCTCCCCTTAACCGTCTTTTTTCTAAGTTAAACTGTCCTCACCAAGTGTTGTTCTGTTCCTCCCTCCTTCCAGCCTCCTATCGGGCACAAAGGCGGGAGCTAGAGAGGTGTCCGGAAGATGACGAGGAAATGGAAGTGCAAGGCCCTTCGTGCTGATGGACACAGGGCATCCAGATGTGAGGGACAGCCATCAGCACTGTTTTCTGTGTGTTCCTGCACAGCAGCGGTGGAGATGTGGAGTGAGGAAAAGGAGCGTCGCCTGGAGCCCTGGAGACCAATGTAAGGATGATTTCTAGAAACCACAACCCTGAGGAGGGTAATTCTCTGGAGCACAATACAATATATTTTATTGCAGTCAATTGACCAGTTCCATATAAAATTCAGAGATCACCACGTCCGCCCTCAACCTCCTCTTCTCCAGACTAAACTTTACTAAGTCCCTCAGCCTTTCCTCATAGGGCATGCCTGGTAAATATTGTTATCCTTCAGGGCCATGGCTCATGGGTAGAGGAAAGGCTGAGGGACTTAGTAAAATTTAGTCTGGAGAAGAGGAGGTTGAGGGCTGACATGGTGATCTCTGAATTGTATATGGAACTGGTCAATTGACTGCAATAAAATATATTGTATTGTATTGAGGGGGATGTGATTGCTCTTGTTAAGTATTTGAAGGGCTGTCAGTCATAGGAGGGCAGAGAGCTGTTCCTGTTGGCTGCAGAAGATAGGACTCGCAATAATGGGTAGGTTCAATCCTAGAAGTGTGTGTGTGTGGGTCTTCTTGACAGCCTTAGGCAGGCCATTCCATAATGTGGGAACCACCACAGAGCATGTGTGTGAGCGGGCAGTCACCAATCTTACCCATTTGCAGGGGGGCACTTTCAGAAGGCTTTGGTCGCAGCATATACTCCTGCAGATTCTGGACATCTTCTGTCAGCAGTATTGCAGGGAGTGCCAAAGTTAACACAGGCCATAAAAATAAATAGACACATTTACTACTCTGTTACTTTTGCTGTTTCAACAGTTGAGAAAATGCTGGCTCTTTCAGGGCACAACATACTGAGGATGCTGGCGAACATTACCATCTTTCCTCTGGGTCGGGCAACAAGACCACAGAGACAGAAGTGGACCCTGTCAATAAGAAGGAAGCTGTTCCTGCCCAGGCTGTCCTCTTCCAAACAGCGAGCGCTGTGCATGGTTTCTCCTGTTTGCAACCCATTCCCTGCTTCTCCAGAGGCACCAGTGCTTTGTTTGAAAAATGCAAAATTGCTGGTTCTGCATATGTATTTTCTTTTCATGTGGTTGATGAAATCTTCATTCTGGCCAGCGATCTGCAGAGAGGACTTTATCGATAAGACACAGCAAATCAGTGTTGGGTTTAACAACAAGTGAAGCTAACAAGGGATCGACTCTTATCAGAACTGGACAGAAGGTGGCATCCCTCCCCGCACCCCGCAGTGCCCCTTTTGCCAATCTTAGAGCTATGCCCTTGAGCCCCACAAGGTTGGGATCAGTTAATGAGAAACATTATGTAGTAAAAGGTTTTTTTTTAATATATATGCCACATAATAGAGGAGGGAAGAGTTAAGGTTGCCTGTTTATTCACCATCCTCAAGGACATGCCTTTGTTGCCACCAGAGGGAAACTGGTGGTGTGACAATCTGGTACATCCTGCTCAAACATTTAATATAAAAGAGGATTTAGCTGGTATGCTTTTGTGGCTAGGTAGTTGCGTGGCAATGTGAAGAACCACATAATGGCTTTATTTGAGTCTTGGGGAGGGGTGGGTGTTCCCACTCGTTCCCATTTCGTAAAGATGCTTTTTCCAGAAGCATGCTTTTCTGTTTGTTCGCCTGCAAGTTCGCCTGGTAATTAGAAGTAGAGGTTCTAGTCTACCATACAATAATGAATGTATTGATTATATCAGACATGTATATCTGTGTGTATATCCTGCCTTGAGGCACAAAGGTACTCCAAAAGGGTTAGACAGAACCAAACACAATGAAAAGAACCACAATTTAATATTTGAAAAACACTGAATAAAAACCTAAGACATTTCAGAAGTTTAAACATCTCTCTCTCTCTCTCTCTCTCTCTCTCTCTCTCTCTCTCTCTCTCTCTCTCTCTCTCCCCCCCCCACCAAATTGGTTCTGCCATCGGCTTTCCTGATGTATCCAACAAAGTGAGCATTGACTCAACAAAACTGAAGATGGAAATAAATCTTTTTAAGACGCCCCATGGCTCATTATTAACTTTGCTACAACAGACTCATCAGAGGCTCAACCCTCACCCCCACCCTTAGCAAGAGATTTAGCAAATGTTGTCCCCATCTTTAAGAAGGGGAAAAAGGAGGATCCAGGTAACTACCAACCCATCAGCTTGACTTCTAAACCAAGAAAAGTGTTTGAACAAATCATCAAACTGTGAGCTCTAGTCCAATGATAATCCCATAAACAGACATCCACAGATAAGCAGTCCAAAGAGAGTTGATTTATTGGAAAATCCACAAGTTAACAGAAGCTAAGATTCAAATGGACACTAATGGGAACTATGGGAACGGTGCAAGGCATATATGGATGAGCAAAGGGCAAATCAGTAGATCAGGATTCCATGGCAACCCCCCTCCCAGGAGGGCGCTAGAACCCTTCCCACTAAGGACAGTCTAAACAGTTCCCTATTTACAGGATACAATGCTGGCCAAGGCCAGCACCTGGAAAAACCACAACATTCCTTTCTCAGACCAGGCCTGACATTCAGTCCTTGAACATTTAGAAAGGATGGATCTGATCACTAAGACCAGCACAGGTTTCTCTAGAATAAGTCATGTCAGACTAATCTTATCTCCTTTTTTGAGAAAGTTACTACCTTGCTGGATCAGGGGAATGCTGTAGACATAGTCTATCTAGATTTCAGTAAGGCTTTTGATAAGGTTCCACATAGTATTCTCGTTGACAAATTGGGAAAATGTGGTTTAGATCCTATTATGGTTAGGTGAATCTGCAACTGGTTGACAGATCTCACCCAAAGAGTGCTAGTTAATGGTTCCTCATCCACTTGGAGAGAAGTGATTAGTGGAGTTCCTCAGGGATCTGTGCTGGGCCCTGTGTTGTTCAACATCTTTATAAATGATTTGGATGAAGGAATAGAGGGGATGCTTATTAAATTTGCAGATGATACTAAATTGGGAGGGGTAGCAAATACGGTAGAAGACAGAGCCAAGATGCAGGATGATCTTGACAGGCTGGAGAAATGGGCTAGAACTAATAAAATGCACTTCAACAAAGAAAAATGTAAAGTTCTGAATTTACGTAGGAAAAATCAAATGCATAATTATAGGATGGGGGAGATTTGTTTGAGCAGTAGTGTGTGTGAAAAGGATCTTGGGGTCTTAGTAGACCAAACACTGAACACGAGTCAGTAGTGTGATGCTGTAACTAAAAAGGCAAACAGAAGTATAGTGTCCAGATCACTCGAAGTGATGGTATCGCTTTACTACGCTCTGGTTAGACTTCAGCTAGAGTACTGTGTTCAGTTTTGGGCACCACAATTTAAGAAAGATGATGCCCTTGGGAAAAGCCTTGGGTAACAGAGCTGGCTGTAAACAATGTCTCCCTTTTGATATTTTGTGCAAACAGCTCCGTGTTCTTTTACATTGGGTCCCTAGTGAGTGAGATTTTGCTTTGAGCGCCTCATTGGGGTGAGGCATAAGTCAGAAAAAGAAGTGATGCCCAAGAACATCGATCAGACCAGCGGTCCATCTAGTCCAGAATCCTGTCTCACACAGTGGCCAACCAGTTGCTCTGGAGAGCCAACAACTGGGCAGAGAGGACGAGGCCTTCCCTTGTTGCTGCCTCCAGGCACTGAGATTCAGAAGTTGACTGCCTCTGAATGTGGAGGTTCCATTTACTCACCATGGCCAGGAGCCACTGATAGACCATCAGACATCTGATACAGCCTGTAGGTACATACGTAAGTGTTGTCAAGTCGCAGCGGACTTATAGCAACCCCACCAAGGGGTTTTCAAGGCAAGTGAGAAGCAGAGGTGGTTTGCCATACCACTCCACCTTCCCTCCCCCTGCACCTTATAGGGAAAGAAAAATGTCCTTCTTTATCGCTGTCATTAGTTGATTAAAACCTTTCCCCTAAAAATGTCGTCCCAGTTGCTTGGCCACAACTGCACTTTTGAATAGCTTCAGGGTGATATTAAAGTCATTTTTTTCCTGTTTATATAGCATCCTTGTGATGCTTTCCAATCTAATAAAGCAGTTGTATGTAACCCTCTTTCCAGCTGATGATACACGATTCTTCAACCTCATCTTCAGCCCTTGGTCTAAAACAGGTGATGTGGTAAGGACTGAAACTGCGGAGACCTTGGGTTTCCCTGCATGAAACAGGAAAATCCATTTGCAAACCATTGCTAAAGTGCATTGAAAGTGTATAGAAAGTTCATTATCCAATGTGTGTTTATTTGAGTAATGGAAATGGGTAAACAGTGTGTGTGAATGGATGGTGTTCAATCATTCCCTGCTCCTCCTCTCTCCCCCTCACCACCTTTTGTCACACGTTGAGGACTACATTCCTTAGGCTACACTGAGTTGGCTGACTCAGGTAAGAGCCTTGGGGTTATACTGGACGCAGTGTTATTGCTGAAGAAGCAAATTAATGCAGCTGCAAAAAAGGCTTGCTTCCAATTCAACCTAGCCTGAAAGATGGCTTCTTGCTAGGGTTTCCAGCCTTCAGGTAGGGCCTGGAGACTCCCGGAATTAGAACTGATCTCCAGTGATAGAGATCAGTTCACCTGCACAAACTGGCTACTTTGGAGGGTAGACTCCATAGCATTATGCCCCAATGCACTCCCTCCCCTCCCCAAGTCCCACCTTCCCCAGGCTCTACCCCCAAAATCTCCAGGTATTTCCCAAGCTAGAGTTGTCAGCCCTTATCCACCCCACAGTAACATCAAGAGTGGACTACTGTAATGTAGTGTACATTGGTCTCCCCTCAAAATCAACTCTGAAATTCCAGCTGGTGCAGAATGTCATGGCTCAGATTTTACGGGGAGCTAGTTGGTGTAGTGGTTAAGAGCGGCAGACTCTAATCTGGAGAGCTGGGTCTGATTCCCCACTCCTCCACATGAAGCCTGCTGGATGACCTTGGGCCAGTCACAGCTCTCTCAGAACTCGCTCAGCCCATGAAGAGGCAGGCAATGGCAAACCACCACCACTGAATGTCTCTTGCCTTGAAAACCCTATGGGGTTGTCATAAGTCAGCTGTCACTTGACAGCACTTTCCACCACCACCACCACCAGTTGGAGCACACATATTACTTCCATCCTGGAGGCACTTCACTGGCTGCCCGTCAGCTACGGGCTCAATTTAAAGTATTGGCTATCACATACAAAGCCAGAGACACTGTCCTTCCGTGTTACTCCTCTGAAGATGACTGCCACAGCTGCTGGCGAAACGTCAGGAAAGAAAATACCAAGACCACGGTCACACAGCCCGGATAACCTACAAGAATCAATGAACTCTGGCCGTGAAAGCCTTTGACATACAAAGCCCTTCATGGCCTTGGACCCTCATAGCTGCAAGACCGTCCCTCCCCCTATGCGCCACCACAACAGCTTCGCTCATTGAAGCAGGGCTTCTGCAGGTGCCAACCTGCGAATGGGCAAAATCAACAACTGTCCGTACATGTGCCTTCTATGTTGTGGCCCCATCTTATGGAGTGCCTTGCCTTAGGAAGTCAGGAAGGCTCCCACTCTCTTGGCTTTCCACAAACTATGCATAGCTGGATTATTCAAGAGAGCCTTCCTATTGCAAGCAATAGGGTAGCTCTGTATAAAATGAGTCACAAATTATTAGAAACTATGGTCTATACTACTGTAGTAGTAGAATTTATTTGTATGTGGCCATAGGCCTTCACAAACCATCATCCACAAAGTAGCACAATGTGAAAAAAAAGAGAGACATGTACAAGAAAATAAAATCTAGTAGAATTAACATTGATATGAACCACCAAAAACAACATCATTGGGGGGATTCTGCTCTAGAGCGAACTACCTTAGCTCTTATTTTTCTTGCTGCCAGAACAATGATGTTCTATGAGAAATATACTCGTTGGAGTCAGACAGCAAGAATATGATTTTCTTTTCTGAGTGGAGGTTTGTACCCACTAGTAGCCCAACAAGAAACTTAATCTATACTACTGTGTATAGTTTGCTGTAAATTAGATCCTATTATGTAATTTTGCATCATTGGTGGGAGGAACCTACTAAATAAGATGTAATTTTATTATGTACGTTTTAATTTGTTCGCTGTCTTGAGGGCAGAAAGGCTGAGCATAAATTTAATCAATTAAAAATAATTTGTTAGGATAAGCAGATCTGTATTCCTTTTGTTATATGTCTGTTGCTCAGTTGCATGGGAAATTTCTGTCCCCTGAGACACTCCTCTTCTCCCCAACATGGATGCAAAGTGGCTTACATTGTGTTGCTTTCCTCCATTTTGTTCTCCCAGCAACCCTGTGAGGTAGGCTAGACTGAAAGAGTGACTGGTCAAAGGCTACTTGGCTGGTGCGATTGTTTATAGTGGTGGTTGTTGGGTCCTTTAAGGCTTTCCTACTCCCGTTTAGTTGACCGTCACTATGACTTTCCTTTCTTTTTGGTATGGCTGCAAGCTGCCTGCAGTATCCTTCTTTTTCACAAGCAGCAAAGGAAAATATTCTATAAATGAGGTTGCCAACTTCCCGGTGGGGCCTGGAAATCTCCATGTAGATTACAGTGATTACAGATTACAGAGATCAGTTCCCCTGGAGAAAATGGGTGGGCTCTGTGGAATTATATGCCACTGATGTCCTTCCCCTCCCCAAACCCCACCTTCCCTAAACTCCATCCCCAAATCTCCAGGAATTTCCCAACAGGGTGTTGACAGGCCTATAAAATGGATGGACAGGCACTGTGTGGGGATGGGATACCTTTCTACAGCAGGATTTGGACCCCAGCTTGAGGGTTGTCAACCTCCAGGTGGTGTCTGGAGATTTCCCGAAACTACAATTGAACTCTAGACAGCAGAGATCAATTCCCCTGGAGAAAATGGCAGCTTCGGAGGGTGGATTGTATGGCATTATAGCCCACTGAGTCCCCTCTCCTCCACAAACCCTGCCCTCCCCAGGCTGCACACACACACACCATCTCCAGGAATTTCCTAACCCAGACCTGCCAGCCCCAGTTGCCTAATGTAAAAATAAAGAAATTGTATTTTTAATTTAAAATTGCAGCTTTTTTCATTCTTTGTTTAATTCTGTTCCCGTTCATGGAAACACCAAGGGATGACACAGGCATGCGACCAGTTGCATGGAGAAACACCAAGGGATGACCCAGGCATGCGACCAGTTGCATGGAGAAACACCAAGGGATGACACAGTCATGCGACCAGTTGCATGGAGAAACACCAAGGGATGACACAGGCATGCGACCAGTTGCATGGAGAAACACCAAGGGATGACCCAGGCATGCGACCAGTTGCATGGAGAAACACCAAGGGATGACCCAGGCATGCGACCAGTTGCATGGAGAAACACCAAGGGATGACACAGGCATGCAACCAGTTGCATGGAGAAACACCAAGGGATGACACAGGCATGCAACCAGTTGCATGGAGAAACACCAAGGGATGACACAAGGCATGCAACCAGTTGCATGGAGAAACACCAAGGGATGACACAAGGCATGCAACCAGTTGCATGGAGAAACACCAAGGGATGACACAGGCATGCAACCAGTTGAATGGAGAAACACCAAGGGATGACACAAGGCATGCAAACAGTTGCATGGAGAAACACCAAGGGATGACACAGGCATGCAACCAGTTGAATGGAGAAACACCAAGGGATGACACAGGCATGCAACCAGTTGCATGGAGAAACACCAAGGGATGACACAAGGCATGCAACCAGTTGCATGGAGAAACACCAAGGGATGACACAAGCATGCAAACAGTTGCATGGAGAAACACCAAGGGATGACCCAGGCATGCGACCAGTTGCATGGAGAAACACCAAGGGATGACCCAGGCATGCGACCAGTTGCATGGAGAAACACCAAGGGATGACCCAGGCATGCAACCAGTTGCATGGAGAAACACCAAGGGATGACACAGGCATGCAACCAGTTGCATGGAGAAACACCAAGGGATGACACAAGGCATGCAACCAGTTGCATGGAGAAACACCAAGGGATGACACAAGGCATGCAACCAGTTGCATGGAGAAACACCAAGGGATGACACAGGCATGCAACCAGTTGAATGGAGAAACACCAAGGGATGACACAAGGCATGCAAACAGTTGCATGGAGAAACACCAAGGGATGACACAGGCATGCAACCAGTTGAATGGAGAAACACCAAGGGATGACACAGGCATGCAACCAGTTGCATGGAGAAACACCAAGGGATGACACAAGGCATGCAACCAGTTGCATGGAGAAACACCAAGGAACGACACAGGCATGGAACCAGTTGCATGGAGAAACTCCAGCGGTGGTTTTGAAAGAGTTAAGCCTACAGAGCTCTGCTTCCTAGAGAGGACGGCAGAGAGATGAAACGCCTAGACCAGGAGGGTCTTCTTCTGCCTTTGAAGAAGCGTGAAGAGGAGCTCCCGCAGAAAGGTGCTTGGGGGGGGGGGATGGGTGGAGAGGGCGGAGGAAGGGGGCATCCTCAAGGGGGGGGCAGGAAATTTGGGGAAGGAGGAGCAGGAAATTTGGGGAAGGGTCCCTCTCCTCCCCTTCAGCCCCAGGGTTTGATGCTTCCTTCCAGATCAAGCAAAGGAAGAGGGGAAAGTGATTTGCAAGCATTTCCCCCTTTTTTCCCTTTGTTCAAAGGGAGGTCGGGTGCAGTTTCCTTTAGGGTAGGTAGGTGGGTGGGTGGGGGTGGGTGCTTTTTGTGGTTTGATTTAACTCTTCGTATGGCTCAGTGATGGACCCTCTGCTTGGCACGCGGAAGGTCCCAGGTTCAGTCCCTGGCATCTCCAGGTGAAAGGGTGAGTTAGACTGAGGACCTAAGTAAAAGGCAGGTTCGTGTATGGAGAGGGCTGTGGCTCAGTGGTGGTAGAGTATTTGCTTGGCATGCAGAAGGCCCTGGGTCCCATCCCCAGGACCTCGGGTTACCAGGGAAAGGTCCTAGGTGATGCGAAAGCCCTCCACCTGAGGCCATGGAGAATGGCTGCCCATTACAGCTGAGACAGCAAGGTAGACTTTCCCTGGCTATGGAAGATCCACTGATTTAGCAATTTGTGAAAATCTCTTTTCCTTTCTGTAAATGTATTAGGACAGCAAAGGAATAGCTTGTTGCTGGGCAGGGTATCTCTGTTACCATTTATTCATGGAAGGTTTTGCATTGGGTTTGCCACTCTTTAGATGCACTTTTCCCCCATCCAGATTCTCAAAACTCCACAATAAGCCGCCATGCAGAGTTTTGAGAATTCAGATGGGGACAATGTGCATCTATAGAGTGACAAGTCCAATGCAAAACCTTTCATGAATAAATGTGTCTGTGTGCTAAGTAACTGGGGCAAGAGTCACGGAGGGTTACAGTAAACCATAACAAGAACTGGGTGAAACTGTTACCCTACTGCCGCCTCTATGTCTGGAGTGCTATCAGCTTTACCCTGAATGCTGATGGGTTGTCATATCTTGAATTTGGATAAATATCTCTCCCTCGGTACAATCGGGGCTCAGAGATTTCTGCCCATTAGGGCCTCTGGGTCGCAGCTGCTCCAAATAAATAACTGTTTCTTGAAACAATGGTCTTTGGGTCTCTCTTCCCCCCCCCCCCCCCGAACCCACGGTTTGTCACAACACAGCAAACAAGGTCTTAAGAACATCAGAAGAGCCCTGCTGGATCAGACCAGTTGTCCATCTAGTCCAGCATCCTGTCTCACACAGGGGCCAACCAATTCTTCTGGGGGTTCAAGAACAGGACCTAGAGGACGAGGCCTTCCCCTGATGATATCTCCTGTGACTGTCACTGGGATTCAGAGGTTGACTGCCTCTGAATGTAGAGGTTCCCTTTAGTCACCATGGCTGGTAGCCACGGATAGATGTATCCTCCATGAATGTCCAATCCCCCTTTAAAGGTTGACTGTGCCAGTGACCATTACTACACCCTCTGGCAGTGAATTCCACTTTTTAATCTCTTGCTGTGTCAAGAAGTACTTCCATTTGTCCGACCCGAATCTGCTGCTCATCAGCTTCATTGGATGCCCTCCAGTCCTAGCATTTTGGCAGAGGGAGAAAAAAAATTCTCTCTGCAAACTCTCTCTACCCCATGCATAATTTTATAAACCTCTATCCTGTCCTTCTTAGTTGTCTCTTTTCTAAACTGAGAAGTCTCAGACTCTTCAGCCTTTCCTCATAGGGAAGGCACTCCAACCCCCTAATCATCTTGGTTGCCCTCTTCTATACTTTTTCCACCTCTTTAATGTCCTTTTTGAAATATGATGACCAGAACTGCAGCATATTTCAAATGAAGCTGCACCATAAATCTGATACAGGGGTATTATAATATCAGCCGTTTTATTTTAAATCCCTTTCCTAATAATCCCTAACATAGAGTTTGCCTTTTTCAACCCTGCACCACACCGGGTTAACGCTTTCATTGAGCTATCTACTAAGGCCCCAAGATCTTTTCCCCTCTCAGTTTCAGCAAGGTCAGACCCCATTATGATATATTTAAAGTTTGGGTTTTTTGTCCCAATGTGCATCACCTTACTTTTACCAATGTTGGACTTCATCTGCCACATGGTCGCCCGCTCACCCAATTTGTGGAGATCCTCCTGGAGCTCTTCATAGTCAACCTTGTTTTTCACCATCCTGAATATCCACTGACTTGGCCACTACACCCCTCACCCCTAGTTCCAGATCATTCATGAACAAATTATATAGAAAATTAAAAATGGTCTGATTCAGTATAATGGCAAAGGGCAAGCTGTGTCAGTCTGCTGTAGCAAAATAAACAAAAATCCTGTGGCACCTTGAAGACTAACAACACGTATTTCAGTATGAGCGTCTGTGAGTCACAGTCCTTTCCTCCCCCGTGAATTCTCCAGTGCCAGAGGGGCAGGGGAGGAAAGAACATTTGCTGTAGCTCAGACCATCTCTTCTCAGGAAGGATGGAGAGGAATTGGTGCAGGATTCTGTCTGCTTCCCCTTCTTGTCTGACTTTGTCTGTTTTTCACTATTTACTGACTTGTACCTGTGAGCCAGCATGGTGTAGTGGTAAAGAGTGGCAAACTCTAATCTGGAGAACCTGTTTCCACTCCCTACTCCTCCACATGAAGCCTGCTGGGTGACCTTGGGCCAGTCACAGTTCTCTCTGAACTCTCTCAGCCCATGCGGAGGCAGGCAGTGGCCAAACCACCTCTGAACATCTCTTGCCTTGAAAACCCTACAGGGTTGACGGCACTTTCCACCACCAAAATCCAATCCACCACTAGAAGGAGATCTTTGTTGGTGTCCCTGAAAAAGCTCTGTTTTCATTACATTTAACTTAGAAACGTATCTGCATGTTTCTCAGCCAGCATAAGGACCTGAAAAGACAAAACTCAACCAGTGCTCCTCCACACGAAGCCTACTGGGTGACCTTGGGCCAGTCACAGTTCTCTCAGAACTCTCTCAGCTCACATGGAGGCAAACAATGGAAAACCACCTCCAAATATCTCTTGCCTTGAAAACCCTACTGAGTCACCATAAGTCAGCTGTGACTTGACATCACTTTCCACCACCACACCTGTGGGCACATATCTGCTTAGCAAAGATTTGATTTCCTGAAAGACTGACACCTTAGAATGTGAAATTATGTTTTTTAAAAAAATATTAAATCTACAGATTGGAGTTTCCACTTACTTTGTATATATTTAGCAAGTGGACACTTAATTTTAAAGAATTGTCTGTGGTTCTGGTGGTCATGTAAAGTGCTGTCAAGTCGCAGCTGATCCCTGGAGACCCCGCAGGCAAGAGAGGTGGTTTGCCATTGCCAGATTTCCTTGGTGGCCTCCTATCCAAATACTGAGCAGGGCCAACCCTGCTTAGCTTCCACGATCTGATGAGATCAGGCCAGCCTGGGCCATCGAGATCAGGGGAAACCACCTTTGAGGTGGCTAAATTCTGTGCTTCAGCTTGCTTAATAAGGAATTACTTGGTTAAATATTTTTATTGGTTATGGATCTATCACGGAAATTAGTTTACAACAAGGCCATGTCATTTTCCCCCTATATGTACATGCCCTCTTTTATGAGTTTCCGTCTGTTGATTATGTTATTGATGGATGATCTAGGATCATAATAAAATTATGTTTCTGTCTTATTTTCTCCAGGTAGAGAAGATCAAGTTTGGATCACGGTAATTGGTTCTAGAGTTTTCCATAGTGTGACGTGACCTTTGTAATTTCATCTGAGGATGAAAATGGAGGAGCAAGACCCCACAGGGTGTACAAGAGCAGAGGCATCAAGGGGGAAAGACTCTCTCTCCCATCAGGCTAGTATGGGTCACAAACCTAGGATAAACTTGGAAGGGAGAATTAATACCCCTGAAGTAATGCCGTCGGGGAGTGATGAGGGGTACTTTACTACAGTGAATCTGTATCGGGTGAAGGAGGAACCTGAAGAAGGTTTGGCCCTGCGCTGGGAAGACCAGTGGCAGGAGTTCCTGAGGACCGTGGAGTCCCCTCAGTCAGAGCAGGAAATCCCCGAGTTACTAGAGGAACCTGCACCTTGGGACGACACTAAGGCCTTCTTGGCCTCCTTTGAGACCGTGGCCGAAGCCTGTCGCTGGCCCAAAGATGAGTGGTCTGCCCGGCTCTTGCCAGCCCTCAGTGGGGAAGCCAAACAGGCCTATAGTAGACTGCAGGCCAGAGACAGAGAGGATTATGGGAAGGTCAAGGCAGCCATCTTGCAAGGAGATTCCGTGAGCAGAGAGAAGATTCGCCAGCACTTCCGGCAGTTCTGCTACCAGGAGGCCGAGGGGCCGCGAGGGGCTCACAGCCGGCTCCAGGAACTTTGCTTTCAGTGGCTGAAGGTCAAGAGACACACGAAGGAGCAGATCCTGGAACTGTTGATCCTGGAGCAGTTCCTGACGGTCTTGCCTCTGGAAATCCAGGCGTGGGTGAGGGACTGTGGCCCAGAGACCTGCTCGCAAGCGGTGGCTCTGGCGGAAGATTTCTTGCAGAGGCAGCGAGAGGCCCAGAGGCGAGAAAACCAGGTGAGATTATGGGGGACGGGGATGGGGTAGGGTTCCCAGACCCCTGGCCAGGAAAAGTGGATCCTCTGCTTTGCAGCCTCTCTCCCTGGCTCAGTTCAGCCACCAGGCAGGGGGACTTACTGGCAGTAAACGAAGGCCTAGTTCTCTGTCGTCACCAATGTGGCGATGTGACTTTCGGCATGCACCGGACTTGACGTCATCACGTCGCTGCCAGCCGTGGGGATGCTCTGGTCTAGAACATCCCTGTAGTTGTCAGCGACGTGATGACATCAGTTCTGGTGCATGCCAGAAGTCACGTCGCTGCATTGCTGACGACAAAGAACAAGGCCTAAGTTTACTGCCAGTGAGCTTTCCACCCCACTGGTTGCCATGGTGGACCGGGCAATCCTAGGATGGGGACTGCGGTATAACAGGAGTCAAGAAGTCTGACTGCCCTAGGATAGAAAAGGTATGCTCCGGGTCTAAATCAATCAACCTGGTTCTGGTGACAAGATGGTGAATTTATTTATTAAATAATCTTTTTTTTACCCTCCAATGCTCTTAGCTGAAGCTTCCCAAGAGGCTCTCTGGTAAGATTAAAAACAGCCCTGAGCAGCAACAGAAAAAGATAATCTTACAATAATAGGTGGCAGCAAACCCAGTATTTTTATTTATTGAAAACATTCATTAGCTGACTTTGTTCCTTTCGGTGCTCAAGGTGGCTTACAATATAATTGAAATACATAAACCCAAAATTTTAAAACCATAGTTTCAGACTGATTTTTTCAAATGCAGTTCTAGATAAAACTGTCTTGAGCTGCCTCTGAAAGAGCGGGCCAGGTGCACCTTGCTGGGGAGGCTGATCCATGATTGTGGAGTGCCACTGAAAAGGATAAGTTGATACTTCCAGGAGATCTCCAGGCACCACCTGGAGGGTAGAACTCTATGGAAGAGCATGGGGATGGAAGGGGTTGCAGTAGTTTTGATATTTGAAAAAGGCATAGGGAGGTTGAGGGCTCTGCCTTGTGGCCCCAATCAGGAACCAGCCCTCACAGCATCTTAAAATCACTGCACCAGATGGACCCAGGGTCCAACTCTCCCTAAAGTGGCTCCATATGTTTAGACCATATAGTTTAGACCATCAGGCTCCATGGCCTCTGTGTGAGAGCCAGTGTAGTGCAGTGGTTAAGAGTGGTGGTTTGGAGAAAGTGATTGTAAGCCAGTTTGATTCTCCCTTAAGTGGTAGAGAAAGTCGGCATATAAAAACCAACTTTCTTCTTCTCCTCCTCCTTCTCAGATTCAAAATGGAATAGGGGTATTCAAGATTAGGAGAGTGGAAGGGTTGTCTCCTGGTCTCCTTACCTCCCTGTTTTCCCCCCTTCATCTAAACCAGAGGTGTCAAACGTAAGGCCCATGGGCCGGATCCGACCCCTTGAGAATTCTTATCCAGCCCACGAACCAGCCGAGGCAGCCACACACTCCACACTTGATCAGGGCCAGTGAGGCCCAACCATGTGACATTTATGTCATATCTGGCCCTCATAACAAATGAGTCTGGCACTCCTGATCTGAACTTTAATGCTTGTATGGGAAGAAGATCCCTTTGCATAGGGTTGGGTGACTCCTTGTAAAGGGAGCCTTCAGTATAGGCCTACTCCACAAACCTCTTCACTAGATTCGATCTTGCCAGCTGTCCCATGATGCCATGGCTCAGTGGTAGAGCATCTGCTTGGCATGCAGAAGGTCCCAGGTTCAATCCCCCTGCATCTCCAGTGGAAAGGATGAGGTAGATCATGAGTCTGTCTCACTAAAAGGCAGGTTCATCTAGGGAGGGGACCATGGCTCAGTGGCAGAGCGTCTACTTGGCATGCAGAAGGTTCCAGGTTCAATCCCTGGCATCCCCAGTTGAAAGGACCAGGTAGTAGGTGATGTGAAAGACCTCTGCCTGAAATACTGGAGAACCTCTGCCAGTCCGAGCAGACAATACTTTGATGGACAAATGGTTTGATCCAGCATGAGGCAGCTGTCAGTGGTTACTAGCCATGGTGACTAAAGGGAACCTCCACATTCAGAGGCAGTCAGGTTCTGAATCCCAGAGCCTGGAGGAAACATCAGGGGAAGGCCTTGGCCTCTCTGCCCTGGTTTTGGACCTCCAAAGGAACTGGTTGGCCATTGCGTCAGACAGGATGCTGGACTAGATGGGCCACTGGTCTGATCCAGCAGAACTCTTCTTACATTGTCTTCCTCTCCACATTTTAGATTCATAACAACCATGTGAGGTAAGTTAAGCTGAGTGAGTTAGTGGCTGAAGGATCACCCCTGCCCCCAGAGAGTTTCAGAAGCAAGTGGTGATTTGAACCTAGGTCTTGTCTGACAATTTAACTATAGGGACAATACAGCTAAGTGTAAGGATAAATCCCGCATTTCTTCCTTCATCTCTCTGGCCCTGATGTTTTGCCCTGAAACGGTCTCTTTCTGCTCTTCCAGGTGGCATTTGAGGAGGGAGTTGTGTGTTTCTCCGATGCAAGCCATGCCCTGTCTGAGGTGGAAGAGAAGCAAATCTGCTCAGAAACCAAGCAGGAAGCTACCAGGGACCCCAGCCTGCTGGGTAAGATGGAGGGCATTTTGTATGTGAGTTAGTTCCTGAGGCAACTTTGGCTGTGGCTCCTCTCAGGGAGCTCAGGGGCTGCTCTTTCCTGAAGAAGAGCTGGATTTTATATCCCACTTTTCTCTACCTTTAAGGAGTCTCAAAGTGGCTTACAATCACCTTCCCTTCTCTCCTCGCATCAAACACCTCGTGAGGTAGGTGGGGCTGAGAGAGTTTGGAGAGAACTGTGACTAGCCCAAGGTCACCCATCAGGCTTTCCTTTCCTTTCAAGCTCCCATGACTCCCAGGGCTTGAGCAGTTATTGGGAAGGGTTTTTTTTCTCTATTTCTTGAAGGAAAATATGGTGGAGAGAGACTTGGCCACTGCCAGTGTTATACTTGGACCTCTATCCACCACCAAGAAGGGGACTATTTTATCACCTGTTACAGTGGCAGGTAGTTTCATTAAAATAGGAGTGATCCATTGGTCAGGTTGGAGTTTATGTGTAGGAGTGGGGAATCAAACCCAGTTCTCTAGATTGTAGAGTCCTCCGCTCATGAGGAGGAATGGAGAATCAAACCCGGTTCTCCAGATTAGAGTTCGCCGCTCTTAACCACTACACCATGCTGGCTGTTTCTCTGTGGGTTGAACAGCTGCTGCCTCTCACTACTGTCTGAATGAGGAAGGGGTATTCTGTGAATTCTGTTTCACTTTCTGGTGCTCCTCTTTGCGGAGCTGGGCAGAAGTGAAGGCAGGAAGCAGAGAGAATTTGCTAGGCAGTTGTGTAAAGCATTGGTTCACACTCCCAGACCAACACCTGTTTCAGAAAGGGGTTTAAAAATTGTTGATATCTGAGCATCAGAAAGACACAAGACAAAGGATTGGGGGGGGGTTGGGGTTGGTTGGGATTGGACTGCCAAGCAGGGGTAGAAAATGGGCAAGTTGGGGAGGGGGCTGTGGCTTAATGGTAGGTCTGGCTGATAGTGATTGGCACAAGGTTACCCAGAGAGCTTCGTGGGTGGGGATTTGAACTTCTCTCTCCTCAGTCTGTGCCCGATGCTCTGACCACCACCCCACACTGTTGCTCACTCCACTTTTCTTTATTCCAGCAGGCGATGGGTGGGAGAGTGATATGGAGGAGGGTGAACCACACAGCATGACTCCAGTGAGAAGGAAGGACGAGGTGCTGAAGGAGAACTTTTGGGATCAAGTCAGTTTGGAAGAGGAAGAGGGAAACCACACAGAGAAGAGGAAGGAGAAATCTGTCCTTTGTCAGGATGGAAACTTCCACGAAAACCCGGCCGAACATACGCAAACCGAAAAGAGAAGGAGCAAGCATGTCAGTGCTCACTGGAGAATCCACACGGGAGAGAAACCAAACAAAAGCTTAAAATTTGGCAAGAGCTTGGGCTGGGACAGAAACCTCCCTGAGTGTCAGGTGCTCCACTCCGGGCCGAAACCTTACAAGTGCTCCGTGTGCGGAAAAGGTTTCAGCCAGAGCACGCACCTAACTTCACACCAAAGAATCCACACAGGAGAGCGGCCGTACAGCTGTTCGGAATGCAGCAAGAGCTTCAACCAGAGCACGAGTCTCATCCAGCACCAGAGAATCCACACAGGGGAGAAACCGTACCAGTGCTCCGAGTGCGGGAAGAGCTTCCGCCACAGCACCAGCCTGACGTCGCACCAGCGCATCCACACGGGGGAGAAGCCGTACAAGTGCTCGGAATGTGGCAAAGGGTTTTGTAACCAGTCGGGGTTGATCAACCACAAGACAATTCACACGGGGGAGCGGCCGTATAAATGCCTGGAGTGCGGGAAGAGCTTCAGCCAGAGCACGCATTTGACCTCCCACCAGCGAATCCACACGGGGGAGAAACCTTTCAGATGCTCGGACTGCAGCAAGACCTTTTGCGATCAATCAGGGCTGGTCAAGCATCAAAGGATTCACACCGGGCAGAAACCATACAAGTGCTTGGCCTGCGGGAAGAGCTTCAGTCAGAGCACAAACCTTATTAGACATCAGAGAATTCACACAGGGGGAGAAATGCCTGTATTAGCCTCCCCCTGTACTTAGACCAGCAGACAGAGCCTAGATCAGCAGAGAGAGCCTAGTTTCCGAGGCATGGCTTTTTCCAGTCATTACCCTTTCTTGTATGCCACAGCCTTGTGGAAGGTTTAGGCTGCGTTTGTAACTTTCATTGCATCATTTAATATGGGAATCCCCAATGTGGTGGCCATCAAGTGCTTTTGGAAAGTCGGTGGGGGCTTTTGCTGAGCAAGGCTTCTGATTGCCCTTTGGAGATCTGATTGGCTGTACAGATTTGTAAAAAATATTGCTTTGGCAGCAGCTGCCACCACAGCACAAGAACCTTCACTGTGTGAGTGAAAGGTAAGCTGTGGCAGCCATTTTATGACTGCACCCACCACTCTGTATCAGAATTCCAAAGGTGCCCACAAGCTCAAAATCGGTGGGGACCTCTGTTTTAATAGAATGGTTTCAGTTGGTTTGTTTTTATGCAAATTGTGTGCGGCAATCTCCCACATCTGTAGAGGTGCTAGAAGGTTATTGTATAAATGCATAGAGTCTGGAAACTGGACATGTTAGGACCATGCATCTAAATCTGCATCTAAATTCACACAAAATAATCTCTTGTTCATGTTACAATGAGCGCACCTACAACTGGCATGTATGTGCATACACCTGTTTGTAAGAAAGAGCCAATGTGTGTTCACTTTACATATAAAACCAGGGGTTAAAAACTGCTGCTACATTCTCTGTTGTTGCCTCCACCTTATGGAATGGCTTGCCTGGTGAGGTCAAGAAGGCTTCCCCCCTCTCGGCTTTCTGCAAACTATGCAAAACTCAATTATTCAAGAGGTTTTTTTTTTTAACACAAGGCTGTATTGTAACAAAATGGTTCCAAAATGCTTGGGTAAAAAGTTAGGGACTATGGGCTATGCTGCTGTATACAATTCACACTGTCTGTTGCTGTGAGTAAAATCCTACTACAGGTAGAGTATCCCTTATCTGGACATCCCATATCCGGACTGATCCGAAAACCAGACCCTTCGAGCCAGCATGCAGGCAGATCCCTGCTGCCTGCTTTCAATGTTTTCTCTCACCTAAAAAAATAAAATACAGTGTACACTGCATCATAGGTGGAGACTGAAAGCCTACCAGAGTTAGTTTGTTGTTTGTTGCTGTTGTTTAACAGCTGACACAGGTATTCTGGTGAGATAGTTATGCCTTTGGTCTCTGATGATTCAATATACACAAAATTATTAAAATATTGTTTTAAATTACATTCAGGCTATGTGTATACGATGAGGCTATCGTATTTTGGTCACATTATGAGAAGACAAGAGTCACTAGAAAAGACAGTCATGCTAGGAAAAGTTGAGGGCAACAGGAAAAGAGGAAGACCCAACAAGAGGTGGATTGACTCAATAAAGGAAGTTTGCAAGATCTGAGCAAGGCTGTCAAAGATAGGACATTTTGGAGGGCATTAATTCATAGGGTCGCCATGAGTCGAAAGCGACTTGACGGCACTTAACACAACACGCACATGTGTATAAAGTGTATATAAAACATAAACGAATTTGGGTCCCATCCCCAAGATATCTTATTATGTATATGCAAAAATTCCAAAATATTCCAATATACAAAAAGTTCCAAAATACGAACCACTTCTGGTCCCAAGCAGTTCAGATAAGGGATACTCAACCTGTATGTAATTTTTTAGCATTGTTTAACACATCATGTTAATACTTATACTTTGTTTCAGCTTTGGCTCAGATTTCTGCTTGGCTCTAGACTTCTGCAATCCAAATCTTATTGCATTGTTCATTGGATGTTCCATCCTGTTGATTGTATTGACTTACATTGTGTAATCTCACTTGAGACCTAGTAAGAAAGGCAGACTATGAATAACATAAATAAAAAATAAAATAAAGACCAGTACTTGGATACGTGTGGGGTTTCAATCACATATTCGGCTGTACATGCATCGAAGGTAAGTAGAAATAAAAGGGCCACACCAGTCACAGGAGATAAAAAATAAGGCCAAGGCAGACGGTGCAAAATAGGTAAAAATATATTTTATTACTCAGTTAAATTCCCTACTGTTCTTTGAAAAAAGCACTACGACTAACAGATTCCTCTGAAGAAGCCTCTTGTAGGGAATTTTAACTGAGTAATAAAATATATTTCTACCTATTTTGCATCATTGGCCTTGGTTTTTATCCCCCGTGCGCCAAAGGTAACATGAGTATGACTCAATGCATGTATAAAGCAAAATCAAGTGTACACTGTACACAGATTGTATGCGTGTTAATTGCAACTAGTGAACAGGTCTCTTGTTTGGGGAGGGGAAATAAAGTGATAAATGACGCTTTTTCTTGTTGACTGACTCCAGCCTGCACCTGGAGGTTGGCAACCCTAATTTCCACATATGAAGCCTCTGTTAAAGAGACAGGACATTTTCCCCCTCTGGGTTGCTGGTAACTAGGTTAAAGGAGAGTGGGGGTGAAGGAGACTCCTCTGGGGAAGGGAGATTTAGGGCTGGCAGAGAAAATGAACCAGGGGAGGGATCAGAAGTTGATGTGCTGTGTTGGCTGTAATAGCTAAATGTAGCCTCCTTGTGCAGAGGCAGTCAACCTTTGAGTACGGACTGATGCAGACAAATGACAAAGCAAATCTTGCTCTGTCATGCCTTGATTATGAGTGCCCCCCCCCCGAGTATTAAGCTGAATAATGGGACAGAAATTGTATGTGCATAAAGAGTGCTTGAGGGTGGAGCCTCCTCCCCATACTTCTGAGGGTTCATCCTTCATAGAAACCAACAAAATGAGCCTGCTGAGTGTGGAGATGTAGTTTGTAAGGACCAGAAAGTTTCTTAAAATGCTGATGCTCTCAGAAGAAGGAACGGAGGCCCGAAAGAACAGTCTGATTTGTCACATATTTATTGATTCAAAAAGTTTCTGTGCTGCCTTTCCACCCAAATAGAGTCTCCTACCATTTGTCACGTTTCTGTCCTGCCCTTCCTCCCAGGCATTTAGTAAGTAGTTTCCCTTTCTTTCGCTTTATCTCTGCGAGGTGGGTTAGGCTGAGAAGGGTCCAAGGTCACCCTGTGCCTTTCACAGCTTGTGTGGAGATTTGAACGCAGAACGCCCCAGTTCTAGTCCAGCGCTCTGAGCCTATGCCAGCTTTATAGCATATATATATATATATATATATATGCTATATACAATATAGCAACAAGTTGCCAATTCTGGTCCACAGGGTCTCATGAAAGAGCTTAATTCTGATTCACCAGGACATTTCTTACGTATCTTTTGACCGTACAAATGTTTTGGCTGTTTGATGGTGCATACATCTTTTTTTTTCCCCTTTCCTTTTCTTCCTCTTTGCTATCTCTTTGGCTTTCTATTTCCCCAGGAAGGAGCCTCTTTCACTAGCCAAGTGAGTGTTGGAGATTTTCCAGTACTGCATCCCCAACTGGGGGCTATGTTTGTAAAGTTCTGCCAAGTCACAGCCAACTTGTGGCGACCCCTTACTGGGTTTTCAAGGCAAGTGACTTACAGAGGTGGTTTGCTGTTGCCAGCCTCTGCATAGCAACCCTGGACTTTCTTGGAGATCTCCCATCCAAATACTAACCAGGGCTGGCCCTGCTTAGATTCGGCGATCTGGTGAGAGATTGGGCCAGCCTGGGCCAGCCAGGTCAGGGTGGGCTACCCAACAGAAGGACACAAACATGGACCAATAAAAGTCCAGCAGGCCGTGACAGTGAGAAGGGTGCCGGCAAAAGCCCTTGTCCTATTCCACCTGGGCGCAGTAGGGAAAGAATGGCACGGGTGATTGTGAGCGAAGGCAGCATCGGGTACTCTGAAGCACACTACTCCCATCAGGTTCCCCTACCAGGAGGTCAAGCATCCCCTCCAGGTTTGCACTCGAATCTGGGATTTTTGCCACTGGTGGCTGAGGCCGGGTAGGTACACCAAGCAACAGATTGTGGACCTGGTGATCCTGGAGCTCTTCCTGGCTGTCCTGCCCCCAGAGACAGAGAGCTGGGTCAGAGAATGCAGGCCAGAGACCAGTTCCCAGGCGATGGCCCTGGCAGAAGGCTTCCTCCTGAGCCAAGACCAGAAGCCAGAGGAAGAGGCGAGAATGTGGGAACAAGGACTTCCTGTCCCGTCCTGCCCTGTTTCTTCTCCCGTCCCACTTCAGTTTCCTGTGTGGGCTCTCTGCTGTGTTTTCAGATGTGGAGATTGTCTGTGGAGGTGGCTGCTAGCTTCCCCAAGAAAGGAGGGCCTCAGTTGGAGAATTAGAAAAATCTGCAGGTCAGAGGAGTGTCACTGGATTCCTGCTCGCTAGGTAAGGGTTTCTGACACGTGCCTGCACCAAAACTCATGGCAGTCTTTCACAACTCATCCTCCACATACCGCAGATACCTGCAGTGTGCAGGCAAGCTTTTAAAATTCCCGGGAGTGCCCTGGGACTAGAGCAACTACCCTATGAGGAGTGGTTAAAACGGTTAGGGTTGTTTAGCTTGGAAAGAAGGCGGCTAAGGAGAGACATGATAGAGGTCTATAAAATTATGGTTTGGAGAGAGTGGATAGAATAATACTAGAACACGGGGTCATCTGCTAAAGCTGGAGGGTGAAAGATTCAAAACAGATAAAAGGAAGTTTTTTTTTCACACAACGCATAGTTAACTTGTGGAACTCTCTGCCCCAAAATGTGGTGATGGCTGCCAACTTGGAAGACTTTAAGAGGGGAGTGGACATGTTCATGGAGGAGAAGGGTATTCATGGCTACTAGTTAAAATGGATTCTAGTCATGATGCATACGTATTCCCTCCAGGATCAGAGGAGCAGGCCTATTAAATTAGGTGCTGTGGAACACAGGCAGGATGGTGCTGCTGCAGTTGTCTTGTTTGGCAGCTACCTGGAGGCACCTGGTTGGCCACTGTGTAAACAGACTCCTGGACTGGATGGGCCTTGGTCTGATCCAGCAGGGCATTTCTTATGGAGCATCCACATGACCTCCTCTCCTGTGGGCCCCCCCCCATTTGACTGTGATATGGACAAGAAAATGAACTTAATTTGGTGTCATCTGCAAATTTAATGACTAGTCCCTTCACCCCCGCATCCAGATCATTTCTAAAAATATTGGAAAGTATTGAGCCCAGAACCGAGCCCTGTGGCACCCCACTGGTCACCTCCCGCCATTCAGATGAAATGCCATTGACCAGTTCCCTATCCACCTAACTATCCTAGAGTCCAGTCCACAGTCTAGCTAGCATTTTGTTTTGAGAAACCAGGAAGATGTTACAGGAACCGACATTTTCAACACAATCCTAAAACCACTTGCCTGTGAGTACTAAGCCCCATTGACTAGGAGGATTATGAGTTCGGCTTCGGATGGCTCAAGGTGAGTTCGGCTTCGGATGGCTCAAGCTTTCGTTTGCCTTCATTTTCTCCTCCCCACTCAACTGTGCAAATCATTTTCTGAGATGACTAAACAGTGTGGGATACCCCAGCAGTGTGGGATACCCCAGTGTGGGATACCCCAGCAGCGCAACCCTGTGCTGAGTTACTGCAGAGCAGCCCCATTGAGCTGCATAGGGCCTCTCTGACAGCAGCCTGGCTGAAATCTGCTCCGACCACCCGGGTCTGCGCACTGCTCCTCATGGAAAGAGCAGGAAGCGTTTTTTCCATGCATCTGCAGCACAGAGCTGGTTAAATTTACTGAGATGTTTGCTAGAGAGGCCGAGCATGGGGGGGGGGCGAAAAGGGGGGGAAGGCTTTTTTCCTGTGTGTGTGTGGGGGGGCACTTTGCTATTGATTAGGGAAGGAGAACTGGAGGGGCTCCAGATGTGCACCAGCAGGAAAAAGCCTTGCAGCCGGATCCTAGGTAGGTTTACTCACAAGTAAGTCATTGGGGGATAAGTGTGCATATCTTGGAAGACAGAAATGCTGCCATCGTGTTTTGGAGGGGGAGTTGGTTTTGCATCGTTTTAAAATGTTATCCGTCTGCTGCAAAAAAAAAATGCCATCCCTTCAGGAAAATGGTACTGCCCGGTTCTCTCACCTGCTCTTCTTAGAACAAGTGACAGAAAAAGCAGCGCACCGACTCTCCGTCTTCTTGCATAGCTCCCCTGCTCTAGACCCCTTTCAATCTGGCTTCAGACTGTGCCCAGGGAGGGAGACGGCTCTGCTGACTTTAGCTGACCACTTCTGTCTAAATGCAGACAGAGGTCAGGGGCCTCTCTGTTGCTCCTCCTGGATTCCTCTGCTGCCTTCGACACTGGGGACCCTGCCGTCTTGTTCAGGTGCCCACAGCCAGAATCAGGCATCAGGGGTTGTGCAATGGACAATTCCTCTTGAACCGGACCCAAAGAATTGCCATTGGAGATCAGTTATCAGTTGGAGACCCACAGGGCACAATCCTGTGAGAGCCAGTGTGGTGTAGTGGTTAAGAGCATTGGTTTGGAGTGGTGGACTTGGATCTGGAGAACCGGGTTTGATTCCCTGCTCCTCCGCGTGAGCGGCGGACGCCAATCTGGTGAGCCGTGTTGGTTTCCCCACTCCTCCACATGAAGCCAGGTGGGTGACCTTGGGCTAGTCACAGCTCTGTTAGAGTTCTCTCAGCCTCACCTACCTCACAGGGTGTCTGTTGTGGGAAGGGGAAGGAAAGGTGATTGTAAGCGGGTTTGATTCTTCCTTAAGAGGTAGTGAAAGTCGGCATATAAAAAGCAACTCCTCTTCTTCTCCTCCTCTTCCTCCTCCTCTCCCTGCTGTTCTGTCTTTATGTAAACTCCTTAGGCTGACACCAATATGCAGATGACACACAGCTATATTTATCCTTATCTACATGTCCTGGTGATGTGGTATAGGCTCTAAATTGCTGGCTGGCTGCTGTGGTTAAATGGCTAAGAATTGAAACTAAATAGTGGAAGGACAGAATAAATGCTGGTTGGAAAGGCGGGAGTCTTGAAGGACATTGTGCTCCCTGCTTTTGATGGAGTTCAGCTGACTCAGTTAAGAGCCTCAGTTGTACTGGACCCTATATTATTGCTGGAGAAGCCAGTGAGCACAGCTGCAAAGAAAGCTTTCTTCCAACTCAGCCTAATTCGAAAGATGGCCCCTTACCTTGATTTGACTGATGTGGCCATCTGGATCCATGTCATGCACTGCACTTTGGTCTTCCCTCAAAATCAATCTGGGAATTCCAGTTTGTGCAGAATGCCGCAGCTGGGCTATTTTCAGTCACTCCACTGACTACACATCAATTACTGGGCTCATTGTAAAGTATTGGCTACCACATACAAAGAAGCCCTTCATGGCCTTGGGCCCTCATATCTGCAAGGCCATCTCTCCCCCTTTTTTCCCACATGACAGCTTTGCTCATCAAAGTTAACAACTGCCTGTATACTTGCCTTCTGTGTTGTGGCCCCACCTTATGGGATGGCTTGCCTGAGGAGGGCAGGAAGGCTCCCACTCTCCTGGCTTTCTGCAAACTATGAAAAACTAAATTATTCAAAAGGGCTTGTCTAGCAGGCAATAGGATAGCACTGTACAAAATTATTCACAAAGAGTGTTGGACAAATTATTAGGGACTGGGGTTTTTGCAGTTGTGTATGGCTTGCTGGAAGTTGGATCCTGCTATGTAATGGACCATTCAATGTGTTGTGTTAACTTTTATGCTTTGCTTCAGTTCTGTTTTTAGACTTCAGGTAGGATCTAATACCCAAATCCTATTTCATTGTTTATTCGATGTCCCATCCTGTAGATTCTATTGACTCACTTGGTGTAATCATTCTTGACTCCCAATGAGAAAGGCCGACGATAAATACATAAATAAATGTTTAAATTTGTTAGCTGCTTTGGTGGCCATTTGGGGGCAGAAAGGTAGGATCTGCAGTTTGTAAATAAAAGTAAATAAAAGTACATTCTCAGCCATGGTAGTTGCAGGGAGGCCTAGAAAAGACTCCAAGGCATGATCTCATGGGGTGAATCATACATGCTGGTTGGCTTCTCCACATGCCATGCATTTTGGGTGGCACTTCCCCTCCCATCTGCTGTTTTCCTGGGAATTCACTGCCGCCTCCTCTTCATCCCGGCAGCCCCTTTGCCCTACCCTGGAGAGGCCTGACGCCCCTCTGCCCCTTTCCCTCTGCTGGCTTCTTGAACAGACCAATTGCCTAACATGTCCAGCCTACTGAGGAGATATCTGCAATGGTAAAGCCATTCCCAGTCATTTCGGCCAGGGCTCCAGTGTACCTTGAGATTTACCCCCAGACAAACCGATCCCCAGAAATCGTAGGCCAAGCTCATAACATCTGCAACAGATATTTAAAGAGCCAAATAGAGCTGGTTTACTTCCTTGATGGACCAAACAGGCATATCTTAAAAAAAGCTTGATATGTAATATAGCACAATGACATCAATCCTGACCCACAAACTAAACAAGGACGTTCCAGCTGTGACAACCCTTGGTGTCTCTTGACCAGGGTCAGTGCTTGATCTCCATTCTCTATCAGGTTTTCTCTGCCATTTTGATATCTTTCCCTCTTTCTCTTCAAAGCCACATGAGTAAGGGTATCTTTACACAGTAGGGGACGACCCAAGAGAAGGGGAAGAAGATGGAAGAGCAGGACCCAGAAGGATCTGGAATTGGCAAGAGATCAAGGAAAGCCCCCCATCCCATCCAGGCAGGGAGATGTGTTGAATTCTGGGGGAAAGCTGTGCCAGAGATCCCAGCTCAGGACACTATGACCGTAGATGAATATAGCCAATGCTTCCGGCAGTTCCATTACAATGAGGCCGGTGGGCCCCGAGAGGTTTGCAGCCAGCTCCATGGACTTTGCAACCATTGGCTGAAGCCGGAGAGGCACACCAAGAAGCAGATCCTGGACCTGGTGATCCTGGAGCAGTTCCTGACCATCCTGCCCCAGGAAATGCAGCGCTGGGTGAGAGGATGCGGGCCGGAGACCAGTTCCCAGGCAGTTGCCCTGGCCGAAGGTTTCCTCCTGAGTCAGGCAGAGGAGAAGAGGCAGGGAGAACAGGTGAGAGGTCTTCATTCACTGAGCTCCAGCAAACACCTTATTCTAAGACTTCCCTGCCAGGTATTTATGCCTGTAGAGAATTCACTAAGCTGGTAAGAAACCCTAACCCTAATTCTTGACCCTATGGTTGAAGCAGCTCAGCTGGCTGATGCAGGGGTGAGGAGTCTGGGAGTGGGGCAGGATCTGTCTCCACAACTTGTCCCATTCCTTCTCTTACCTGTCTCCCTTGCTGCTGTTTTAGATGTGGGGACCATCTGTGAAGAAGAAAGTGAAGTTCTCTGAGGCAGAAGGAGCTCAGTCAGAGGAAAGGCAGAGGGCGCAGGCCCAGGAGTGTGCCCAAGATGCCCTCTCAAATGGTAAGGGTTCCTTGGGCCCCGATGACGGAGCACATTGTGAACTTTTTTTTAATTAGTTTTATTTATTTTGTGAACAAACATAACATACAAACATATACACTCATCATGCTATGGTTTACATGGAGCTTACTTTTTTCCTATTGAAATTACATCTTAATCAACAGCCTCTTTAGATTACAGTGCTTTGTGTTCTCATACGTTTTTATATCCAGTAATATATTTATTGTAAATCCATACCTAACCTAAATAATTTTTATTCTATTTTTAATTAATTCTACTCTTATTTGTTAACTGTATAATTTAAAACATTTTTCTTGAAATCCTGACATTGGTCTGTTGTATATCAAAGAAGTTAGTTTGGACACAGTTACATATTTCTTTAACTTATTCTTCCATTCCGTTACATCTGGGTAATTCTGTGCCTTCCATTTTGCTGCATATATTACTTTTGCCACCGTCACCATATCCTTGAATAATTCGCTATGTATTTTTGAGATATTGCTTGGCAAAATATTTAATAGCATACTTTTCTGATCTAACTCAAATCTAAGCTTTAATGTCTTTTGCATTTCATTATGTATCATTATCCAATATTTTCTTGCTTTTTTTACATGTTCACCACATGTGATAAAATTTGCATCTGAATTCTGACATTTCCAGCACTTCCTGTTATAATCTTTATTGGCTCTTGCTACGTCTTTAATTGTAATGTACCATCTAAAAACATTTTATACCAGTTCTCTCTTAATACCTGACATTCTGTGAACAGTGTGGTATAATGGTTAAGAGTGGTGGCCTCTAATCTGGAGATCCAGGTTTGATTCCCCACTCCTCCACATGAGTGGCGGATTCTAATCTGGTGAACCGGGCTGGTTTCCGCACTCCTACACATGAAGCAAGCTGGGTGACCTTGGGATAATCACAGTTCTCTCTGAACTCTCAGCCCCACCTACCTCACAGGGTATCTGTTGTGGGGAGAAGAAGGGAAGGAGATTGTAAGCAGGGTTGATACTCCTTAAAAGGTAGAGAAAGTTGGCATATAAAAACCAACTCATAAGAACATAAGAAAGGCCCTGCTGGATCAGACCAAGGCCCATCAAGTCCATCAGTCTGTTCACACAGTGGCCAACCAGGTGCCTCTAGGAAGCCACTAACAAGACGAGTGCAGCAACTCTTCTTCTTATTTCTTAGAGTGCAACTCTTCTTCTTATTTCTTAGGTCCAAAGACTCTCCGACTGATTCATGTGTATGTTTCCTCCAAAACTCAGCATCCATTTTATCATACATAGTGAAGTTGTTGGTTATAAGGTTTAGGGCAGGAGAAAAAGGAAATACTTCTGCACAAGAGACAGGGTGGACTTCAGGAACTCAGGGCCATAGGATGTAGTGATGGTCCTCACTTAAAAGGGGATTAGACAGATTCATGGAAGGCAAATCCATTCTTATTTACATGAATTAAAATATTCCTGTCAGCTCAACAAAGGAAAGGTAGAAAAATCTGGGCACAATTGGTAGCCACGGTGAATAAATGGACCCTCCACATTCTGGGGCAGCATACCTCTGAAAACCCAGTAGTAGGGACCAATAATGTAGCTTCTGTACCCCTGCTTAAAGGCTTCCCAGGGGCCTGGCAACCCTGCTCACTTTGGAGGTGGATCATGGGGTGGATGGGATGTCACACAGATGTTGCATCCAGCCAGAGACCTGGACAGATGCTCTGGAAATCCATTGATATTACCTGAGGGTTTTTAGATAGGCTGAAGTCATGTCTTGGTTTTTGGAAGGATGTGACAGCAATATGTTGTGTGGCATCACTTCCACTCCCCTTGTCTCCCTCCAGGCAGTACTGAAGGGCATGTGGGAGGGCCAGACATTGGGAGAAAGGCGTGCCTGGGCCTTTGGTCAGATCCAGCAGGGATTCTGTCATGTTTTTGAACTCAAGTTCACAGGCCACATTTCAAGTCTTGCAGAAGTCTGAAGCACGTTGGCAGCATTTATAACCCCCCGCAGCTCATGGGTACCTGGTGCTTCTCTTCCACCTCTCCCACAATTTACCAAAAATCATTACAAGTATCGTTGAGTGTACATAGGGCAAGGTTTCACAGCCCTGGAAATGAGGGTGAGTGAAGCAGGAGTCAAATAAGCAAATGAAATAGGAAGTTGAGGCTAACCCTCTTCCTTCCAATTTTCTCTCCCTTGTAGGCAGTGGACAGATAGTGTTGAGCCATCATCTTTGTAGAGGGGTGGAAACGACTGCTGTGCCTCCAATCCAGGTAGGGGGGATGAGTTGGGGACAGCCTGGGTCCCACCTTCTTTCTCAGGGGGGCTTTTGTTCCTGAACTTGCTGCTAAGGTGTCCCGAGCGAGAGAGGCTCTGAATGCCTCTCCCTTTACCCTCCATGCCAAGCTCTGAATGCTCCTCCCTTTATCCCTCTATGCCAAGCTCCCTATCCTCACCCTCCCGAAAAGCCCCTTTCCAGGTTGCAGTCTCTTCCTGGCATGGTCTCTGAGGAGGGAATCTTCTTTTTCTTTCAGAGTCCATTTTCCTTTGAGGAGGTGGCCATGGATTTCACAGAGGCAGAGTGGGCCCTGCTGGATCCAGGCCAAAGAGCTCGCTACAGGGAAGTTATGCTGGAGAACTATGGGAACGTGGGCTTTTTGGGTAAGGATCTTTCACAGGTGCCAAAGGTTCCAATTGCTACCATTGGGATGATGCATGAATCAAAACCTTGAACCATCATCATCATAAAAAATTATTTTGATACAAAATCAGCTCCAGAAGATTAAGAAATGGTTAGAATAAAAATAAACATGTATAATGTGACAAATATAAAACAGTAAAAATACATTCAGAGGGAAACAGAGAAGAATAAAGGCCTCCCCATTAACCATGCAGAGTTGCTTTGTCAGCCACTTTTGTATCCCGCATGCCAGGAGGCAAAATGTAGTAATTTAATAAGTTGTCTCCTGGGAAGAGTCAGCAAAAACATGGGTGTTCCCTTTGAACTGTGGGGGTCTCTTGGGGAGGTCTGTCTTCTCCCCCCCCCCCCACACACACACACATACATGTATTTTTGGGAGGCTGAATACCAGCTCCTCATGGCTGTCGTCACAATTAGAAGGAAACTCTCTGTGTAGCTGCAGGACTGGACACCATGATGACTTCTTGTATTTAATCATCAAGAGCAGAGTCTCAAAAGAGCTGTAAGGCAAGTCAAATGTGAATAGTGGGGGAGCAATTCTTTGCCACCTTTTCCCTTAAAGTGCATATGGGGGGGGGCAGGTTAGGAGGGAAGGGATCGGCAGGATATGAAAACAGTTCTACTGGAGGGCCTGGCAGGGGAAAGGTGTGACCATCTACCCAGTTTGGGGGGAAAGAAGTTCTTCCCAAAGGAAATGCACACACGATAATGAGTGTGATAGATGGGCCTGGCTTCTTGCTTAGGGGCTGACTCTTCCTTTATTGCAGCAGCAGATATGGTGGAGACACCTGGGGAATTCCAGGGGTTCTCTTTGGAAAAAGCCAAGAATGAAGAGGCCAAAGAAGACTTTAGAGACGGACCAGAGCAGCAGGCTGGAAGCCACTTTAAAGAGTATATTATTGTACATTTCAGTGTAGAGCAGGAAAAAGCCCCTGAACCGCTTTGAGTATGGATGAAACGTCAAGTGCAGATCAGACCTCTTTCTGTGGGTACTAACGGGATCTCTGTCTTTAATCCAGGAGGAGGAGATGATCAGAGCAATGAGGATGAGGACCTGCATCATCTATCACCAGGTGAAGTCAAGAATGAGGACTTGAAAGGAAACTTCGAGAATCAAAGTGTACCCAAGAGGCAGAAAGGAAGCCACATGGTTGAGAAGAGGGATCAACCCATTCCTTGCCAAGAGGAAACATACAAGTGCTTGGAGTGTGGAATGAACTTCTCAGATCAAACCCAATATAATATCCATTTGCGAATGCAAAGTGGAAAGGAGAGCCAGCAATGTTTGGAGTGTGGAAAGAGCTTCTTTTGCCGAGCAGAACTCCTTAAACATCAAAGAACACATACAGAAGAGAAACCTTATAGCTGCTCAGATAGTGGCGAGAGCTTTTCACAGAAACCAGACCTTATTCAACACCAAAGGATTAATTCAGCAGCGAAGCCATTAATCTGCTTGGAGAATGGAATGAGTTTCTCAGATGGAAGGCAGGGTAATGCACATTTCCCAAGGCACATTATAATGAAGGCATGTAAATCCTTTCGTTTTGGAAAGTACTTTAAATACAGATCACAGCTCCTTGTGCACCAAAGATTACTCACAGGGAAGAAGCCTTTTGAATGCTCAGAGTGTGGAAAGAGATTCAGTCAGAGTGGTCATCTTCGACGGCATCAAAGAACCCACAATGGGGAGAAACCTTTTGAATGCTCAGAGTGTGGAAAAAGATTCAGTCAAAGAGGCAGTCTTCAACGGCATCAAAGAACCCACACAGGGGAGAAACCTTTTGAATGCTCAGAGTGTGGAAAGAGATTCAGTCACAGTTGCAGTCTTCAACGTCATCAAAGAACCCACACAGGGGAGAAATCTTTTGAATGCTCCGAGTGTGGAAAGAGATTCAGTCAGAATGGCAATCTTCTACAACATCAAAGAACCCACACAGGGGAGAAACCATTTGAATGCTCAGAGTGCGGAAAGAGATTCAGTCACAGTGGCAGTCTTCAACGGCATCAAAGAACCCACACAGGGGAGAAACCTTTGGAATGCCCAGAGTGTGGAAAGAGATTCAGTCAGAGTGGCCATCTTGAACAGCATCTAAGGACACACTCAGGAGAGAAACATCATAGCTTCTCAGACTGTGGTGACAGCTTCTCACAGAAATCAGACTTTATTCAACACCAAATGATTCATTCAGGTGAGAAGCCATTTATCTGCTTAGAGAATGGGATAACATTTTCTGATGGAAGACAGGGTAATGTACATTTCCCAAGGCATGTTATAATGAAGTCACATAAATGCTTTAGGTGTGAAAAGTACTTTAAATACAGATCACAGCTCCTTGTGCACCAAAGAATACATGGGGGAGAGAAATGCTCAGAGTGCGGAAAGAAATTCAGTCGGAGTAGCCATCTGCAACGACATCTAAGAACTCACAATGGGGAGAAACCTTTTGAATGTTCAGAGTGTAGAAAGAGATTCAGTCAGAGTGGTGACCTTCAAAGGCACCTAAGGACCCACACAGGGGAGAAACCTTTTGAATGCTCAGAGTGCGGAAAGAAATTCAGTCAAAGTACCAGTCTTCTTCAGCATCAAAGAACCCACACAGGGGAGAAACCTTTTGAATGCTCGGAGTGTGGGAAAAGATTCAGTAGCAGTAGCCATCTTCCAAAGCATTTAAGAACTCACACAGGGGAGAAACCTTTTGAATGCTCGGTGTGTGGAAAGAAGTTCAGTCAGAATGTCCACCTTCAAAAGCATTTAAGAACCCACACAGGGGAGAAGCCTTTTGAATGCTCTGAATGTGGAAAGAGGTTCACTCAGAGTGGCCATCTTCTACAGCATCAAAGAATCCACACAGGGGAGAAACCTTTTAAATGCTCAGAGTGTGGAAAGAGATTCAGTCAGGGTGGCAATCTTCAACAACATCAAAGAACCCACACAGGGGAGAAACCTTTTGAATGCTCAGAGTGTGGAAAGAGATTCAGTAGGACTGGCAATCTTCAACAGCATCAGAGAACCCACACAGAGGATAAATTTTTGAATGTTCAGAGTTGAGAAGAAATTAATTCAGAGCTGTGATCTTGTAAAAATATCTAGAAACTTACACAGGGAATAAACCTTTTTAATTCTCAGAGTGTTGGAAAAGATTCCGTCAGCCTGGCTGTTTTCAAGAGCATCTAAGAACCCACACAATGAGAAACCATGTAACTGCTTAGCCTGTGAAAATAGCTTTTCTCTTAATTCACTCCTCAAAGACAACCACAGACCATAGAAAGGGTTGAAACCATGTACATTCTGGCAAAGATCTTGCATATGCAAAGAAACCTTACCTCATCTGGGAAGGAAAGTCTAAATGCTCTTACTAGGAAACAACTCAAATAGATCTTACAGTGAAGAAAGCAAAGATGGGCTCTGAGGGTGGAAGGAGATTCAAGAGCAACTCATATCTCCTTTACCATCAAGGAGTCCACACAGAGAAGGAACCTCATAAATGCTCAGTGTGTAGCAAGGGTTAGAGGCAGAGCTCTGACCTTCCTTTTTCTCAGATAATCCACACAAGGGTTAAACATTCCTATTTTTGGTTCTCATCAGGTTTTTCTTCCAGCATCCAGGTGTTGGAGGCTCAGAAAGTAGTTATGCGAAGAAGGGCTTTTTTAGTGTTTACCCTCCTTCGTGAAACTCTTTACTTCAGGAAATCTACCAGCTAACTCTTTCTGACATCTGCAGAACTGGCAAACCAATTTCTATTTTCCAAGTCTTGTAAAGAAATAGAGGGTAGCAGACATCTATTGCCTTTCTGCTAGTGATGTAAACATCACTGATGTGAGCAGTCAGAATCCTTAATTTGCAAATGTTTTTATCTTCCAAAGAGTTCTAGTGAGGCACCCCCAACCCCAATTCCTTCCCACTCCAGCCTACTGCGAGCTTTTTTGTGGATCTCACCACTTTGGATCCCAAAGAGTTCTGGCAGTTGGATTAATTTAGGTCAAAACATAAAGGTTTTGTCCTTCAACCCAGCTATTCAAAGGGGTCAGACCCTTCCCCCAACAACATCCAGTTTTGTGGAAATGGGCAGGTAGGTATACTTGGAGTTGGCGTGTTACCCTTGTGGGACCCAAATTTCCCAACCCAGTTGTCCTTCCCATCCAACTCCAGATTCTCCTAAAGAGAAATAGGAGGGAGAAGTAAGCTTCCTTCTCTAAACCCACCCCCCTCTGGGCTCCATGACCTGGGAATGTCCTGGAGTAAGCCCAGGGCCAGGCCTCACAGCCCACCCACCTCCGCAAGGATTCCTCCCTTGAGATTTTGCTTTCATTAAGCAGACTGAGAAAATTCTCTTTTCATTTCCCTATTTTAGTTTGAAGAGCCCCATGGTGCAGAGTGGTAAGTTGCAGAACTGCAGTCCAAGTTCTGCTCACATTGGAAGTTGGTTTCAGGTAGCTGGCTCAAGGTTGACTCAGCCTTCCATCCTTCCGAGGTCGGTAAAATGAGGACCCATTTTGCTGGGGGTAAAGGGAAGATGACTGGGGAAGGCACTGGCAAACCACCCCATAAACAAAGTCTGCCTAGAAAACGTCGGGATGTGATGTCACCCCATGAGTCAGGAATGACCTGGTGCTTGCACAGGGGACCTTTACCTTTATTTTAGCTTGGAAAGGTATCTGTGTTTGGATTGCTAACAGGACTTCAGGGATGGTGGTGGGGAATCTTACCCCTTTTCCAGAGGCTTAGTGTGTGGAAATGGGCCACTGAGGAGGTAAATAACATCCCATAAAGCCTCTGTTAAAGAGACAACACAATTTTTTCCTCCAGGCAGGTGGTAACCCTTAACTGTGTGTTTTTTTAATTAGAGAAAGCAAAGCTCAGCTAAGAAAGTGTCATAGCTCATAAAAACATATTTGTATTTGTATTAGCTAATTCAGACTTTGTGTTTTCTGTGGTTTGTGGGGCTTTTTAAATTAGTTGTGCTTCATTACATGTTTCAGTGTGGCATGTCTTTTTAAAATTGTGTATAAAGCCATAAGACAGAAATCCTCTTGCAGACACTTGAGATGGGCACTTCGTGGCACGACTGATCCACATGAAATAACCCAACCCCCTTTGCCAACATTCATTATATGGGTCAGTTAAGATAGTTGCAATTTGGGGGGTGGGCTTCTTGGAAGAAATCTGTTTGATAAGTGCAGAAATTTCAGGACTTCCTTATTTATTTTATTAAAACATATCCCACTTTATCTTATGGTTCAAGGTGGCATATAATAATAGTTTTTTTTTAATTCAGTTAAAAAAATATAGCAATCCCTACATCTTTTCCCCCTCACCCCCTTCAAAAATGCCTGCCATTCAGACCGCCTCAAAAGCCCTGGCAAACAAGCAGGCCTTGAGGTGCCTCCTAAAGATCTCCAAGGAAGGCCCCCCTCACTTCTTCAGGGAGCCCAGTCCACAGAGCTGGAAAAGGCCCTGGTAAATGGTACATCTTAGATTGGTTCTGTGCCATAATATTGGCTTTTGAGTTCTTCTTTTGTATAGGAGAGCTGTAGAAATCTCCCTTAGAATAGAATCATAGAGTTGGAAGGGACCACCAGGGTCATCAAGTCCAACCCCCTGCACAATGCAGGAAATTCACAACTACCTCCCCGCTCCACACTCCTAGTGACCAGAAGATGGCCAAGATGCCCTCCCTCTCATCATCTGCCTAGGGTCACAGAATCAGCATTGCTGACAGATGGCCATCTAACCTCTTCTTAAAAACCTCCAGGGAAGGAGAGCTTACCACCTCCCGAGGAAGCCTGTTCCACTGAGGAACTGCTCTAACTGTTAGAAAATTCTTCCTAATGTCTACACAGAAACTCTTTTGATTTAATTTCAACCCGTTGGTTCTGGTCCGACCTTCTTGGGCAACAGAAAACAACTCGGCACCCTTTTGTGGGAGATAAAAGTCCACTAAAGAGACAAGCAGCATCAGTCCCTAGGTTCAAGCACCTGGATGTGGGTTCCTTCTCAGTCCATGTTTCAGGCAGGATTTTGGAGCTGTAACTGCTTCAGCGACCATGAGAGAAGACCTATTCTGGGAACACCAGAGAGGGTGGAGAATGTCCCTTTTGACTCTCCATCGATACTGTAGACTATGGTATCCTTCTCTACCAAGTAGCTAAGATGGTAATTGGAGTCATCATCCTCTGGTATTTCCAGTCCTATCTTGTTGATCAGTCCCAGAAGTGGGGCTAGGGGACCTCTGCTCCACAGAGTCCCAGAGGGCTCTTTCTTCTCCATGCTTTGGATTCTGGAATGTTCTGGAAGTCTCAGAGATGTCTGTGCTGGAGACTTTGATTGGGCCTCAGATGTGAGGCTCCTCGAGGAATTGGACGGGATCTCTTTTCCAGTGTTGTGTCCTTCAAACAGGAGCCAGAAGAATTACCGAGCAACACTGAGCGGAATCACACTTTCTAAGACCATTGCAGTAAACTTCCCTTTGGACTGCACTGTTAAAGAAGGCTGACAGAGATTTGGGATGGGAAAACATTCCAGTAATTTCTTTTCCCATTTCTAAAAATCTCTTGTTTCAAAAAATTAATACAATATTAGGTCAGTTTGGCAATTTCCAAATAGTAATGACTGTGATTCAGGTAAAGTGTTGGCTGTTTTCCCAACCCCACTGAATAACCACAACCAGCCCTTTCACTCCCAGGATTAGAGAGCTGGTTTTCCTGGGCACCCATTAAACTGGGGTCATTGTTCCACATCATCATTAAAACAAGAGTTGTAACTACACAGGCCAGTAAAGGGTTAAAAAGAAAGAGTGGGATTTTCTCGACAGAATGCAAAGGGGGTAAGTCCTTTAAGCTGGAGCTCAGACTCTGTCATGGAGAAGGAAACTGTCTGATTCTTCAGCCTTGGACATTACAGGTGGACATTGCCTTCCAAGTCCCCAATATTGAGCTTTGAAAGTGTTAAAAAAATGCAAACCACAGAAGAAAAAATGGTGCATTTTATGAGATGCAGCCACTCTTTTGGGCTTCCTCTGAGATAAGACAGCCATAGCAGGAGACAGGAGGGTGGATGGCTCACGGCCCGTGGATGGCATTCCATGATGGGGAGAGGTCTTCCCTCAGTAGCAGAGCCCTGTTTGGCAGGCAGGGGACCGTGGTTCTGTCCTTCCCTAAACCAACCAATACGACTTCATTGGGAAAGACTCAATGGAGCTGCTGGTGGTTGGACTACACAGGAATTGACTAAGCTCAAGGCTAGACTACTGTATTGCAGTCCCCTGCCTTTGAAGACAACTTGGCAAGTCAAGCTGGAAGAGAAAGGCCCAACCCATTTACTCTCAGGAGCCTGGCAAGAGGTGAATATTACACCTTTCTTGCATCAACCCCATTGGGTAGTGCTTCGTTTCCAGGCTCAGTTAAAGGTGTAGGTTAGTAGAACTGATTTCCCAAAGCAAAGCACACTCAAGGCTTGATTAAAAAAATACATGTATAAAATCCTACTGATGTACCTTGATGTATAATAAAAAAGGATATTGTAGAGTTTGAAAAGGAGCCAGCATGGTATAGTGGTTAAGGTGTCAGACTAGGATCTGGGAAACCCCAGTTTGAATCCCCACTCTGCTATGGAAACTTGGTGGGTGACTTTGGGCCAGTCACAGTTCTGTCAGAACTCTCTAGGCCCCTGCAGAGGCAGACAATGGCAAACCACCCCAAATGCCCCCTGTCTTGAATACCCCACCAAGAGTCTCCAAAGGTCAGCTGTGACTTGACGGCATTTTCCACCGCCAGAGTTTGAAAAAGTGCAGAAAAAAGAAACCAAAATTATCCAAGGGCTAGAGCAGCTGCCCAACGAAGGTCAGTTAAAACGCTGAGGACCATTCAGCTTAGAGAAAAAGTGAGTAAGAAGAGACAAGAGAGAGGTCTATAAAATTATGCATGGTGTGGAGAGAGTGGAGGCTTTTCTCCCTCTCCCATTACACTGTGGAACTCATTGCCCCAGGTTGTGGGGATGGCTGCCAATTTGAAGGCCTTTAAAAGGGGAGAGGACAAATCCATGGAGGATGGAGCTGTCAGCAGCTACTAATCATGATGGATATCTATTCCCTCCAGTACCAGAGACCGTATGTATGCCTCTCTGTATCAGTTGCTGGGAAGCACAAAAAAAACGATGCTCTTGCAGTCACCCTGTTTAGATGTCTGGTTGTCCACTGTGAAACAGAATGCTGGACTAGATGGGCCCCTATATCCTTAAGCTCTATATCCTTGAGCACTCTGGTCCTGATCCACTGACCCAGGAGGGAATTATTTCTATACATGAATATGTAACTCAGCACAGCCTTGGCTACAAAGATCCCTCTCCCAAGTTATTTTTTCCCAACTGGAGTGTTGGAGGGGGAATTCAAGCCCACAAATGGCAGCATCCATGTGGCTTGGCAAGCAATTGTGAAATTGGTCCAAAAAGACAAAATTCAAGGTATAGTTTTCAAGGTAACAAACAATTCTCATAAACCCAACAACTTTACAATCACAGGTCAACCTGAATCATAATGGCTATGAAAATATGATTTTGGTAAAGCTTTTGACAGGGTGCCCCATGATATTCTGATGGGTAAACTGGAAGACTGTGGACTGGACTCTAGGATAGTTAGGTGGATAGGGAACTGGTTAGAGAGACACCCTCAAAGAGGAGCTGTCAATGGCATTTCATCTGAATGGAGGGAGGTGACCAGTGGGGTGCCCACAGGGCTCGGTTCTGGGCTCAATACTTTTCAATATTTTTAGAAATGATCTGGATGCGGGGGTGAAGGGACTAGTCATTAAATTTGCAGATGACACCAAATTAGGTTCATTTTCTTGTCCATATCACAGTCAAGTGGGGGGGGGGCACAGAAGGTGCACAATTTGGAGAGGAGGTCATGTGGATGCTCCAAAAACCCATCTTTGTGGAAGGACCCTAAAAGCGACTAGATTCGAGTCCAGTAACCCTGTAGAGAACAACCCGAAATGTGGGATCTAGCTGTTCTATTGAAGACCAACACTGAAACAGCCTCAGAGCAGTTTGTCCCATGGAAACTCACCCTTTCTGCAGCTGATTTGTGAAAAGCAATCCTGCCGTGCCCTCCACTGGCAGATGATATGTTTGTTCTGACAACTTTTTAAATTTTGCCATTTTACAACATCCATCCCCTGCTTTTCTCTACCTTTAGGGAGTCTCAGAGCAGCTTACAATCGCCTTCCCTTCCCCACAGCAAACACCTTGTGAAGTAGGTAGGGCTGAGAGAATTCGGAGAGAACCGTGACTGGTCCAAGGTCAACCAGCAGGCTTCATGTGGAAGTGTGGGGAATCAAACCCGGTTCTCCAGATTAGACACAGTGGGTAGCCGTGTTAGTCTGTTTGCAGTAGTCAAAAAGGGCAAGAGTCCAGTAGCACCTTAAAGACTAACAAGAATATTTTCTGGCAGGGGGTGAGCTTTCGTGAGCCACAGCTCGCTTCTTCAGATACAGCTAGAATGTGAATCCATCCATCTGTCTTTAAGTAGAGGAGAGTGAATTCAGACAAGCATTAGTATGTAAATATTAGTCAAAAAGGGCAAGAGTCCAGTAGCACCTTAAAGACTAACAAAAATATTTTCTGGTAGGGTAGGAGCTTTCGTGAGCCACAGCTCACTTCTTCAGATACAGCTAGAATGTGAATCCATCGGTCTTTAAGTAGAAGAACAGTATGCAAATGTGAATAGCAGGCTTGATGGGATGAGGTGTGATATGCAGAAGAGTCTGTGATGTCCAGGGGAGAGACGGGTGGGGAGAAATCAGCATTGGTCATGGGCCATGAATGCAGATTAGAGTGTGCCCTTCTTAACCACTATGCCACGCTGCCATATACTTGGACTTTTAAAAGGCTTTTGACACGGTGCCTCACCAAAGACACCTGAGTCCACTTAGCAGTCATGGGATGAATTAGAAGTTGGTTAAATGACAGGCTAGGAGTCCCGTGGTGCAGAGTGGTATGCCGCAGCACTGGAGTCCTCTGCTCATGTGCAGAGTTCGATCCTGACAGCTGGCTCAAGGATGACTCAGCCTTCCATCTCTCCGAGTGTGGGTAAAATGAGTCCCCAGCTTGCAGGAGGTAAAATGTGCCCATGGCTTGCTGTAGTTTGCCTTAATTTTTCCATACCCTTCCCCTCACTCGACAGTACCATTTTCTGCGATGGCTTAGCAGGATGCGATACCCCGCGAGCGCAACCCTGGGCCGAATTACTCCAGAGCAACCCCGCTGAGCTGCACAGGCTGCCGCTGAAACGCATTCGTCTGCAGCACTGAAGGGGTTAAACGGCAGAGCTGTCTGCTAGAGAGGCTGAACAAAGAATGGGGGGGGGGAGAGGAAAGGAGCTTTTCCGGGGAGGAGGGGGGCTTTGCACCAGAAAAGGGAGGGGGGGTTAGATGTGCAGCAGCAGCAAGGGAAAGCCTTGCAGCCGGATCCTGGGAAGGTCTACCCACAAGTAAGTCCTTGGGGCGGTATTGCTGGTTTTAAATCGTTTCAAAATGCAATCCGTCTGCTACTAAAAAAATCCACCCCTACAGAAAAATGCTGGAGCCATGTAACTCCTGGGCTTCCAAACGGTGTAATGCACTTTTATTGTGAAACAGCTGAACAATCTGATTGATTTTTATATTTTTACAATTACATATTTAGATATATTTTAGTTTACTTGGTTAATATTCATGCTTGTTATATGGTATCGTATTCGGCTAAGTTTATTTTTCTGTTGATTCTGCTGTATTGTTTTTGTATCTCAAACGGTTTTTACCCCTCCCTTCTTTCCCCTTCTGTATCCCCTTAATTATAAAAATAAACCTTTTTAAAAAAAATGGTGGAGCCAGATATTGCCCTGCTCTTCTCATCTGCTCTTCCTAGGCAAAGTGACACAGAGAACAGCAGCAGCAGCAGCACCAACTCTGGGTCTTCTTGCATAACTCACTTGCTCTAGACCCCTTGCAGTCCGGTTCCAGACCAGGCATCGGGAGGGAGACGGCTCCGCTGGCTTTAGATGCCGATCTCTGTCTAAATGTAGACAAAGATCAGGCCTCCTCGCGGCTCCTACTAGATTCATCTGCTGCCTTTGACATAGTGGACCACTGTGCCGTCTTGTTCAGGTACCCGCAGCCAGAAGTAGGCATTAGGGTTGTGCATTGTGTGTGTGTGTGTGTTTAGTGCTGTCGAGTCACTTCCGACTCATGGCAACCGTATGAATTGATGTCCTCCAAAATGACCTATTGAGCCTTGCTCAGCTCTGGCAGACTGAGGGCGGTGGTTTCCTTTATAAAGTCCACCCACCTCATGTTGAGTCTTCCTCTTTTCCAGCTACCTTCAACTTTTCCTAGCGTTATTGTCTTTTCCAGTGATTCGTGTCTTCTCATAATGTGACCAAAATATGATAGCCTCAGTTCAGTCCATGCCCCCTCCCAAAACACCCCCCAGGATCCCTGGCCAATCTGGCCTGGAGGAAAATTGCTTCCTGACCCCAAAGTGATGATCAGCATTACCCTGGGCATGTAAGAAAGGTCCTCGAGAGCCAAACACTGACACAACCCTTCCTGCCTTCCCTCTCATGATCTGCCCACTCTCCTGGCTTTCCGCAAACTATGCAAAACTGAATTATTCAAGAGGACTTTTCTACGTAGGCAATAGGGTAGCACTGTACAAAATGATTGACAAAGTTACTTGGATAAATGATTGGGGACTGTGGTCTGTACTACTGTGTATAGTTTGCTGTGGGATGGCTCCCATTGTGTAATCGTACATCATTTAATGTGTCATGTTATCACTACAACAAGGACGCTCCTTCTGATCCACTCAGACAATCCTTAGGTGACTCTTGACCAGGGTTGGGGATGTCGCTCTGCTCTCTTTTGGTTTCTCTCAGCCTTTTTGATATCTTTTCCTCTTCCTCTTTATAGCCACATCAAAAAGGGTATCTTTCCACAGTCAGAGGCTACCCAAGAGAAGGGAAAGGAAATGGAAGAGCAGGACCCAGAAGGACCTGGAATTGTCAAGCAATCAAGGAAAGGCCCTTTTCCTACCCAGGCTGAGAGTGGTGTTGACTTCTGGGAAAGAGCTGTGGCAGAGATCCCAAATCAGGACACTATGACCACAGATGAATATAGCCGGCTCTTCCGGCAGTTCTGCTACCATGAGGCTGATGGGCCCCGAGAGGTTTGCAACCAACTCCATAGACTTTGCAACCCTTGGCTTCAGCCAGAGAGGCACACCAAGAAGCAGATCCTGGACCTGGTGATCCTGGAGCAGTTCCTGGCCATCCTGCCCCTGGAAATGCAGTGCTGGGTCAGAGGATGTGGGCCAGAGACCAGCTCCCAGGCAGTGGCCCTGGCCGAAGGTTTCCTCCTGAGTCAGGCAGAGGAGAAAAGGCAGGCAGAGCAGGTGAGGGGGTTCCATTCACTCCGTTCCAACAAAGACCTTAACCTGTGGCTTCCCTGCCAGATATTTCTACCTCTAGAGAATCCACTGGGCTGGGAAGAAACGCCAACCCCTGATTCTTGCCGCTGTGGTTGATGCAGCTCTGCTGGTCAACAAAGGGGTGAGGCGTCTGTGAGTGGGGCAGGATCCATTTCCTCAGCTTGTCCCATTCCTTCTCTTACCCATCTCCCTTCCTGCTGTTTCAGATGTGGAGACCATCTGTGAAGATGGAAGCTAACTTCTCCAAGGCGGAAGGAGCTCTGTTGGAGGAGTGGCAGAGGGTACAGGCCCAGGAGCATGCCCAAGATGACCTCTCATGTGGTAAGGGTGCCTTGTGCCCGGGTGGGATTGGGCTACATTGTAAAGTTGTTGGTTATAAGAGTTAGGATAGGAGAAAAAGGAAATACTTCTTCACGTGACACAGAGTTAGCTGGTTGGACTCAGTGCGATAGAATGTAGTGATGGCCACTCACCTGAAGGGAGGTTAGACAGATTCATGGATGGCAGTTCCATTCTTTTCCACGTAAATTAAAATATTCCTATCTTCTTTCTGTTAGCAGATCTCCAGCTGGTTTAAGAAAAGTAAAGGCAGACAAATCTGGGTGCAACTATTAGCCACCATGAATAAATAGAACCTCCTCGTTCCGGGGCAGCATACCTTTGAAAACCCATTGCTACGGGCCAATAATTTGGTTTCTGTGCCCCTGCTTAAAGGCTTTCCAAGGGCATCCAGTGGGCCACAGAAACAGGATACAGGATTAGGGATGCAAGACCAGTGTCTGGCACCCCCGTGAGCTAAGATTTGGGGCATGGAGTGGACGTGATGTCTCATCTGGCCAAAAACCTGGATGCAGATGCTCAGGAAACTCATTAGTGTTACCGTAGATTCTCCAGAGCATCGAGTGATGTTCTAAAATCACATCTGGGTTTTCAGCTGGATGTTTACAGTGACCTATTGTGTGAGATCACTTCCAGCCCCCTCTCGTTCTCCTGCCAGTCTAAACATAAGGGGCACGTGGGAGGTCCCAGCTGGGGGGTGCTGGAATCCCTGTGCCTGGACCCTTTGGTCTGATCCAGCAGTCACCTTTTAGAGCTTGAGAGTTAACAGGACATTAATCACCTCTCACAGAAGTCTGAAAACTGGGTATCTGGTTCTGTTGAGTATGTATAGAGCAAGGTTTCACAGCCCTGGGAATGAAGGTGCGTGAAGCAGGAGTCAAAGAAGCAAATGAAACAGAAGGTCTAAGCTAACACTCTGCCTTTCAATTTTGTCTCTTTTGTAGGCAGTGAAGAGACATTGCCGAGCCGTCATCTTTGCAGAGGTGTGGAAACAGATGCTGCAGCTACAGTCCAGGTGAGGGAGATGAGCAGAGGACAGCCTTGGTCCCCCTTCTTTCTCAAGGGGGCCTTTGCTCCTGCAGTAGCTACTAAAGTGTCTGAGTAAGAGAGGCTCTGAATGCCACTCGCTTTAACCATGCCAAGCTCTTCATCCTGCACCCTCTCAGAACGCCTCCTTTTACAGTGCATTTTGCCTGGCATGATCTCTGACAAGAGAATCTGTTTTTTCTTTCAGAGTCTGTTTTCCTTTGAGGAGGTGGCCGTGTATTTCACTGAAGCAGAGTGGGCCCTGCTGGATCCAGGCCAAAGAGCTCTCTACAGGGAAGTAATGCTAGAAAACTGTGGGAGCGTGGCCTTTCTAGGTAAGGATCTTTCGTAGGTGCCAAAAGTACGAATTATTACCATTGGGATGATGCATGAATCAAAATACTGAACAGCAATTAATCATTTTTAAAATATATATATATTTATTTATACCCCACCCTTTCCTGGCAAGCCGGGACCAGGGCGGCTTAAATCAATAAACCATAAATATAGATAAATACAATTAAAACGCATAAATAAAACCACAGTCCTAATCTAATTACAATAAAATGGCACCCTAACTATACTCCAATGTGGCAATGGTGGGCTATACATGGTAAACAGGGAGGCGAACCAGCCTTGCAGCAATCTCAGCTGCTCCAGGAGGAAGGAGACCAGGACCAGAAGGAAGGATAAGTGGAGGGGAGGCCAGATAATATATAATGCCATCACTGTCCTCAACCATAAGCCTGTCAGATCATTTCCATCTTACAGGCCCTGCGGAACTATGCCAAGTCCTGCAGGGCACAGGTCTCACTAGATACACAGAGGCATTCTTTGAACTTTCCAGACCCATTACAGTATCTACTAAATTCCACTTAACGATGGATCTGTATAGGGCACTGGTTCCCAACCGGGGGTCCGTGGACCCCCAGGGGTCCGCAAGAACTAAATTAAGGTCCGCGAAACAAAGTTATAAACCCATAATAAATTAATATTTTCAATGAAAGGTTCTCTATTATAAAAATATATATTCAAATATTATTCTAACAGTTATGATTAAAGTTTATTTTCAAATTCTCAGAATTTTTATTTTGAACCTTGGGGTCCCTGTACCGAACAAAAAAGTCCTAGTGGTCCCTGGTCAAAAAAAGCTTGGGAACCACTGGTATAGGGCCATGGGGGAGAGTGTCACTTTTCCATAGTCGAGTAAGTAGTAGGGTTTAGCATCATATTTACCATTCTGAATGACTGTAGAACTGACAATTCTTCCATGTTGGCAGATCCATTAAACTAAGGCTAACGACAATGCTATCAAAAATGTTCCAGCCTTCTTGGAAATAATAGTAAAGATCCATGGCTATTATCTTGAGAGACCATTTCAGCCGTGAAGATCCCAGTGAAATAAGGCCTGCCCAGCTACTTGGCCCCCGCTGGGGACCTTGACATGGTAGGGTGGCAGCGAAAACGATGTTCAGCATGACCAGGTAGAGTGACCCAAACCGCCTGGCTGGCCCAGGGGCCATTGAGGCCAGTGTTGTGGCCATCACCCAAGGCAGAGAAGGTGTCCTGGCCTCAGGCCAAGGCTGGGCTGAGAGGCCCTTTGAAAGACTGTGGAAGGGGCCATATCCTAACTTCTCAGTTGCCAACCATTACAAACATGCCTTTCCCCCAGATGGGATTATGGTCATCCACTCTGACTGTCATCTGGAATTGATCCATCCCATATATACTGGTTAGGATTGTGTGCTTTGATCTTGACCACGTTTCCATCCTTCCAGAGGAATTTTTCTTTGGATTTTTGTCCTTCTCAGTATAAGAATGATCATCTTTTCTCTTTCTCTCTGCCCAAGAAGCCAGGACTGTAAGAGAGACTGCAGTGGAGACAGACAAAAGCCTTGCATCCAGAAGAGGGCTGAAGAGTTTCTCAAGAGGATCTCAGGAGCATATTTCCTTCACAGATGAGCTGGCTGCAAGTGGGTATCCTTCATGGTTATGGCAAGGAATAGCCATAGAGGATCTCAGATTCACTTCTTAGCAACTCTTGGTTTTGGTAGAATTATAAATCCTGCTGGGTACTGGGGGAGGGAGGCCTTCTGGGCCCTGAAATCTGTCTCAGAAGCTCTTTCAGGGGCTGAGCTCAGCTGCGGCTCTTGAGGGGCTGTGGTACCCTGGATAATGGGCCTGGTAACTTGAGAACAGCCCAGCTGGATGAGGACAAAGCCCCATCTCCTGTTTGCTAGAATACTCAGATGCTTCCTGGTCTGCCCTCCCCCCAACAATTTGCACCTTTTCCAAAAACCATGGGGGTCCCTTTTGAATTGTGGGGTTCACTTGGTTAGGTTCTAACTCCCCTCATCCAGCCTTTATTTTAGGTGGCTGCTCGTTGCTCTTGTCACAACAAGATGGAAACTCTCTGTGCAGTCGCAGGACTGGATACTATGATAAATTCTTGTATTCAATCATCAAAAGACTTAAATGGCATGACAAATGTGAAGGATAGAGGAATGATTATTTGCCACTTTCCCCCCCTTAAAGTACATATTGGAGAGTTTTGGAGAGGGGAGGGATAGTCAGAATATCAAAACAGCACTAGATGTGACCAGCAGGTTGAGTGGGGGGGGGGGCGGTAGGAGAAGCTCTGACAAAGGAAACAAAATTCACCTCCATCAAGATTGCCTGATTTGTGGCTTGGCTTTTTGCATGAATGCTGATTGGATCTCTCTTGATTCCAGCAGAAGATGTCGAGGAGATGGTTAAGGAATCGCTGGGGTTCTCATTGGAAAGACACAAGGAACAAGAGGCTGACTGTAACTTCAGGGATCAAGATGTACCAGAGAGGCAGTTGGGAAGCCATATAGAGAAGACCAGGGATAAACCCATTCCATGCCAAGGACAGGATTTCCATGAAATAATTCATATGGCAAAGGAAACATACAAATGTTTGGACTGCGAATTGAATTTCTCAGATCAAACTCAATATGATTTCGATTTGCAAAAGCACCCTGAAAAGAAGGCCCATAATTGCTTGCAATGTGGAAAGGGCTTCCTTTGTGGAGAAGAGCTCATGAGACATCAAAGAATCCATATAGGAGAGAAATTGTATTGCTGCTCAGACTGTGGCAAGAGATTCTCAGAGAAATCAAACCTTACTCAACACCAGAGAGACAGTTCCCACCATTCAGGAGGGGAGACATTTATCTGTTTAGAGAGTGGAAAGCATTACTCTGATGGGAAAGCGCATATATGTTTTCCATGTGGAAAGTATTTCAAATGCAGATTACAGCTCCTTGTGCACCAAACAACCCACACAGAGGAGAAACCTTTTGAGTGCTCAGGGTGTGGAAAGAGATTTTGTAGGAGTGACGATCTTCAAAAGCATTTAAGAACCCACACAGGGGAGAAGCCTTTTGAATGCTCAGAGTGTGGAAAAAAATTCAGTCAGAGTGGCAATCTTCAAAGACATCTAAGAACCCACATAGGGGGGAAACCTTTTGAGTGCTCAGAGTGTGGAAAGAACTTCAAATGGAGAGGCCATCTTCAGAGACATCAGAGAACCCACACAAGAGATAAACCGTTTGTATCTGCAGAGTATGGAAAGAGCGTCAACTGCAGTGGTGAACTTCAAGAGCATCAGAGAAACCACACAGGGGAGAAACCTTTTGAATGCTCAGAATGCAGAAAGAAATTCAGTCAGAATGGCAATCTTCAAAGGCATCTAAGAACCCACATAGGGGAGAAACCTTTTGACTGTTCAGAGTGTGGAAAGAGCTTTAGCTGCAGAGGGCATCTTCAAGAGCATCAAAGAATCCACACAGGGGAGAAACCTTTTGAATGCTCAGAATGTGGAAAGAAATTCAGTTGGAGTGTCAATCTTCAGCGACATCAAAGAATCCACACAGGGGAGAAACCTTTTGAATGCTCAGAGTGTGGAAAGAGGTTCAGCTTGAGTGGCACTCTTCAGCAGCACCAAAGAATCCACACAGGGGAGAAACCTTTTGAATGCTTAGAGTGTGGAAAGAAATTCACTCAGAAATCCAACCTTCAACAACATCAAAGGACCCACAAGAGGGGAAACCATGTAGCTTCTCAGACTGTAACAAGACCTAACCCCGTATTTCACACCTTAACAACAACCACAGACTATAAACAGAGTTGAAACTATAAAAACTCTTGGAAAGAGTTTGCATCTGCTCAGAAACTGTACTGTAACCATAGGAACCATACAAAGTTCAAACCAGGGAGAAATTATATAAATACTCAGATTGTGGAAGGAGTTTTAGCCATGAACAACACTTCAGATAGATCTCACTGGAAAGGCAGTAAGGATTTGTTCTGAGGGTGGCAGTATGGCACAATTTGCATTAGATCACAAATTTTCTTGGTGATCCTGCATGTTTTCATGTAGTTGTGAGCTTGTATCAGGTTTGTCAGGTGATTAGTCTGATTGCATAAGGTTTTACTTTTCTCTTGAACGGTTAATAAAAGTAGTTGCTGAAATGTTAAATTTATTGCCTACCAACTAAGAGTTATGTTTGGCCTTCTAATCTTGCTTAAAAAGATAACGAGCATGAATCAGATGTATTTTTAGACACACCTGTTCAGTTATCTCACTAATAGTTAAGAACCAAACATTTATTTAGATGATCACATGTTTAAGTTAGAAAGGTTTAGCATAAGAGCGCTGTTTTTCCTGTATAAACATATTGATGTGATAAACAAGTGAGGTTTCCCTGGATAGCTTTCTGTTTCTATGAGTCCACTAGCACCTTAGAGACCAACAAGATTTTGTGTGTGTGTACAATTTGAAGAGTCAAAGCTCCTTTTGTCAGATAGATAATAATTATATACAAATTCCTGTGTGTGTGGGTGTGTTAAGTGCTGTCAAGTCGCTTCTGACTCATGGCCACCCTATGATTCAAAGTCCTCCAAAATGCCCTATCTGACAGCCTTGCTCAGATCTTGCAGATTGAGGGCTCTGGCTTCCTTTATTGAGTCAATCCATCTCTTGTTGGGTCTTCCTCTTTTCCTGCTGCCCTCAACTTTTCCTAGCATGATTGTCTTTTCCAGTGACTCTTGTCTTCTCACAGTGGGTAGCCGTGTTAGTCTGTCTGCAGTAGTAGAAAAGAGCAAGAGTCCAGTAGCATCTTAAAGACTAACAAAAATAGTTTCTGGCAGGGTATGAGCTTACGAAAGCTCATACCCTGCCAGAATTTTTGTTGTTGTTGTTGTTAGTCTTTAAGGTGCTACTGGACTCTTGCTCTTGTCTTCTCATAATGTGACCAAAATACGATAGCCTCAGTTTAATCATTTTAGCTTCTAGGATCAGTTCATGCTTGATTTGATCTATAACCCACTGATTTGGTTTTTCTGGCAGTCCACGGTTTCAGTAACACTTTCCTCCAACACCACATTTAAAAGGAATCTATTTTCTTCCTATCAGATTCCTAACAAATTCTTAACAACGGTTTAAGATGGTAATATTAAATCTGGTTTTCTTTAAGCTTTCCATATTCTAATACAGTTGAGAAATGGCCAGAAATTTGATTTGATTGGCACTTGCTTTTGCAGCACCTGTAGGGTTAATTTTCAACTGTATTTTCTAACTTTTTGCCTAATTTAAAAAATTATTTCTTTTTAATTACAAGATCACTAACTCTCTGAAAGTTTCTGCATGTTTTGCTGGTGAGAGCTCACTCTTAATTTGTTTGTACTATCCGATGTAAGACCTGTATACATCCTTAACTTATAGATCCTGGAGATATTTGGGGCTCAGTAGTGTGAAAACAATTCTTAAACAACTAATTTGTCCTGATTCTCTAAGAGAGAATATGAGAACTTGTTACAGAAGTAATTTCAAGACCAGCTCATCTTTTCTTAAGCATGAAAGAATCCACACAGGGGAGAATTTAGAAGCTTGACTATTGTTGTTGTTTGTTTAATTTCTAGCCCACCCTCAATCCCCAGCCAAGCCAGGCTCAGGGCAGGTTACAACAGTTCATTACAATAAAACAAAATCTAACATCACTTAATTGAATTAAAACAATAAAAATAATTTCCTAAACTAAATACAAAAGTGGTGCTCAGTCCACAAAGCAGTTGCTGGAGAAACTTAGTAGCCCACACCATCAGACCAACAGTGTGAGTGGGTGGTGGGTGGGGGAAGAGACAGGGGAAGGTAGTGAGGCCAGCACTGATGACAACCTGTAGCTGCCCTCAATCATAGGCCTGATGGAATAACACTTTCAGGTCCTGGAGGCCCTGATGTCATTAGGAAGGGAATTCTGCCAGGGCTGAAAAAGCCCTGACCCTTGTCAGGGACAGCTGCACACTCCTAGGGCCAGGGGCCACCAACAAGTTAGCATTAGAAGAACACAGTGTCCTTTGGGTGGTTTACCAGGAGAGGCGGTCCCAAAGGTACGAAGGTCCCAGACTAAGGCTTTAAAGGTCAAAATCAGCACCTTGAACCTGATCCGATACTCCAGCTGGAGCCAGTGCAGCTGGTGAGTTGCTGGTTGAATGTACTCTTGCAGTGGGGTCCCTGTAAGGAGCCTCGCTGCAGCATTTTGCACCAGCTGGAGTTTCCGAATCCGCCTTGAGGGCAGCTGATATTTGGCACACAACCAATAGATGTACCATTTATGAAGGAAGCCCTCAGATTTCTGTATCTATCAAACACATTTCTTCCAAGAAGGGTGTGTGTCTTCCCTCCCCTCCAAGATTTAATTATAGAATCATAGAGTTAGATGGGGTCCAAGATCGCATTAACCTTTTTTGTAGCTGCTTCACACTGGCTGCTCATTTTTAACTTCCAGTCCACCTGTACCCCAAGATCTTATTCACACACACTGCTACCCAGAAGTGTATCCCCCATCCAGTATGCATCTCTCATTTTTTGTTACCCAGATGTAGAACAATACATTTATCCTTGTTGAATTGCATCTTGTTCACATCCGCCCATTTTTCCAGTGTGTTCAGATCCTGTTGAATTCTACCTCTATCTTCCAATGTGTTCACTGCTCCTCCCAATTTGGTGTCATCTGCAAAATCAATGAGTAGTCCCTCCACCCCCTCATCCAGATCATTTATAAAAAGATTGAAAAGATAATTGAATCATTACAATTATCTTACAAGGCCAATAATTTTCCCGGCCAGGTGTGAACTTGAACCCAGATCCACCCACTCACAACCCAATACCCTGGGTCTTGAACTTAACTGACCCACATCGTGACTGTGGGCCAGATTCAATCACTGGGATCAAGTATGGCATGGGGTGCCAGTCTCAAGCATCTGCAAGAGGATTTCTTTGACAGTTTCATATACAGTTTTAAAAAGACATTCCACTCCCTTTTTCTTCTTTTTTGCAGGAGAGGTATAAAAACCTCCCATTTATTAGATTAAAAAATCCAGTAAAGAACTGGTGTCAGTGCCTAGGTATGAGGTACCTGGGTGTGGGCTCCTCCTGATTTTCTCCAGTAAAACTCCTTTCTGCTTTTTATGGTGTGAGTTTACCAGGGGAGCTTGGTTACGTTACTACACGGTGGCTGTAGGGTTGCTAGGTTCCTCTTCACTACTGGCAGGAGATTTTTGGGGTGGAGCCTGAGGAAGGTGGGTTGGTTTCCCCACTCCTCCACATGAAACTAGCTGGGTGACCTTGGGCTAGTCATAGCTCTTAGAGCTCTCTCAGCCCCACCTACCTCACAGGGTGTCTGTTGTGGGGAGGGGAAGGGAAGGTGATTGTAAGCCGGTTTGATTCTTCCTTAAGTGGTACAGAAAGTTGGCATATAAAAACCAACTCTCCTCCTCCTCTTCGGAGCTTCGGGGTGGGGTGGGGTGAGCCAATGCAAAAATCCTGAGAATCCATGAGGATCCATGCTTTGGGACTGAGTTTTTGCGCCATGGCGGTGCCATGAAGTGGTGGTTCCACATTTTTTGTTGTGCAGTCTGTGCCTATGGACATAATATGTGATTTGATGGTGAATTTGTGCTGACCCAACACAAAAATCCTGAAGATCTGTGAGGATTCATGCTCTGGAACCGTGTTTTTGTACCATGGCAGTTCCATGAAGCGGTGGATCCATAATTGTTGCAGTACGATCTGGCTATTGACATGTTCTGTGATTTGATGGCGAGTATGGGGTGAGCCGATGCAAAACTCTGAGGATCCACGAGGTTCTGTGCTATGGAACCATGTTTTTGCATCATGGCAGTGCCATGAAGTGGTGGATTCATGATTCTGGTTGTGCAATCTGTGGCTATGGACATGATCTGTGATTTTATGTGAATTTAGGGTGACCTAATGCAAGAATCATAAGGATCCATACTTTGGAATTATGGTTTTGTGCTATGAAGTGGCGGATGGGCCGTAGCTCAGTGGTAGAGCATCTGCTTGGCATGCAGAAGGTCCCGGATTCAATCCCTGGCATCTCCAGTTAAAGGGACTAGGCAACTAGGTGATGTAAAAGACCTTTACCTGAGACCCTGGAGAGCTGCTGCCGGTCTGAGTAGACAATACTGACTTTGATGGACCAAGAGTCTGATTCAGTAGAAGGCAGGTTCATGTGATGCATAATTTTTATGGTGCTGCCTGTAGACTAAGACACAATCTAAAGCATGAGGGTGGCTTTATTTATTTTTTCAGTGTAAAAATGATATGAATTTATGATGACCCATTTAAAATCATCTAGATCTGACTTTTACCGAGTCCCCTTTTGCACCCAGCTTCAATTGAGGCGCCTCATTTTAATTATCTTTTGGGTCCAATTCCTCTCAGAAGGGCACCCAAACAGGGTGTAGGTTGGGAAGGGGGGTGTCCTAGTTTTGCAGAAAAGTTTGAAAATGAAAAGGATACTATTCCCTTCCCCCCCCCCCCCCAACCATCTCAGCGGTGGAGTCTGAGAATACTTCTTCCCTTCCAGGAGCCATGGATGATGGAGTTCAGTTGAGCATTATTTAAGGAGGGAGGTGGAAGACAAGGAAGAAGGGGTGGGGTGGGGGGACAGTGTACATCTCCTGACCCTAATTCCCACCCATCCCAGGATATGAGCTTTCCAGGGCTCTGCCCCTTGGTCTCCAAATCAGCTGTGCAAAGTTTTTGTGGTCTTCTTCTTAAGGATCTGCTCCTAAAGTGACTGCCCAGACTTAAGAGGTCAGTTTCCCTAGAGAAAAATATAGCTTCAGAGGTTGGACACTATGGTATATACTATGGAGTCTAGGAGAAACTGAAGTGTCGTCCCCCCCCAAGGCACTGCCCCCCAAACTGCAGGAATTTCCCAAGCAGGAGATGGCTACCCTATCCGATACGGTGGAATCAAAACAGGTCTAGCTGGCTTTTTTCTTTTTGCGAAACAGGGAAGATGTTACACACATTTCCGATGCGATCCTCAAACCACTTCCCCGGGAGTCATAGGAGGATTACGAGTAGACCGGTTTTGCATTGTTTAAATTGAGCTTGCTTTAATTTTCTCCAGGGGAACGGATCTCTTATCAGCTGGAGATCGGTTGCAATAGCGGGAGATCTCCAGTTAGTACCTGGAGGTTGAGAAAACAAAGTAGACACCACTGTACAAGTGTCAAGGGATTTGGAAATCAGTACAGGAGCGAAGCCAGTTTAAACAATATATGACAAATTATACATCAAAACTCCCAATTGAGACAATTGTGTTAGACAACTTCTGTACATATGTATATATGGAATGTTTTGTGGGGTTTGATGTATAATTTGTCATAGATTGTCTTGAATTATATGTGGTAGCGTATAAAGTATTTTCCACTTTGTTTAGATTGGCTTCGCTCCTGTACTGAGTACCTGGAGGTTGGCAACCCCACGGGAGCGCAACCCTGCGCAGGGTTACTCCCGTCCCTCCGGGTGTGGGCTTTGCTGCTCGTGGGAAGGACGGGACGCCTTTTCCATTCGTCTGCAGCAGTGGAAGGGTTAAACGGACCGAGCTGTTTGCTAGCAAGGGCAGGGAGGGGGGTGAAGAAGAAAGCCTCTGGGGTGGGGGGCGCGGAGATGACCCAGCTTTGTGAAAGAGAACAGGAAAGGCTTCCGATATGCAGCCCACGGGGAAAGCCTCGTAGCCGGATCCTGGAAGGTTTACTTTGCAGTAAGTCATTGGGAGGGATGAGCTTTTAGATCTTGCAAGGGAGGAAGGCTGGCATGGCATCCTGTTCTTCCTCCAGGTCTGTGATTGAGGCAGTTGCATCCTACCTGGGCTCCCTACCCCTATTCCCAGCCCCTCGATTATTTTCCTGGTGCTTTTTGTTTCTGCCTTCCCTTCTCTTTCTCTCCCCCTTCCTTGCCTGGTGATCCCCATCGCTGCTTCAGTGTCAAGGGCGCCAACTGGAATTTTAAAGCTAATACTGCTCTAACTATAATTTATAAATTATATTGTATACTGTTTTAATGAGTTGTATTCCTGGTTATTAGCCACCCTGAGCCTGATTGTAGTCAGGAAAGGGAGGGATAGAAATAGATAAATAAATAATTCCTCAGCCATGGGGGTCATCAGGTTGAGAACTGCCGGACAGCAAATTTCTGGACATTTGGGGGTGGATTCTGGGAAAAGTTTGTGAATGGAGCAGGGGGAACCCAGTGTGAGGTACAGTGAGTCCACCCTCCAATGAAGCCATTTTGCCTGGTCCACCCCCCATCTACCCTCTACCTGATGTAGGGTTGCCAAAGTACAGGTAGGGCCTGGAGAGTGTTTGAAATTATACCTGACCACTGGACTACAGTGGATCAGTTCGTGCTCAGAAAATGGCTGCTTTGGAGGGTGGGTTCTGTGCCATTATACCCTCCCCTCCCCAGTTCCACTCCCAAATTTCCAGGAATTTCTCAACCCGGAGTTGGCAACCTTGTACATTCCGTCAGAGTTTGTTGGCTCCCCCAGTTCCTATTAATCCCGCCAGCCCTTGTGCCCTAACTGGGAGAGGTTTCAGGAAGTCGCACAATCCACACCCCTGACACAATCCCATTCTACACCAGTATCACATTTACACTTGTCCTACCCTAGCAGGGTAGCAGGAAAAGAGGAAGACCCAACAAGAGATGGATTGACTCACTAATAAAGGAAGCCACAGCCCTCAGTTTGCAAGATCTGAGCAAGGCTGTCAAAGATAGGACATTTTGGAGGGCTTTGATCCATAGGGTCGCCATAAGATGGAAGCGACTTGACGACACTTAACACACACACACCCTAGCAGGGCACCTGTGTGTCTCCTGACACGATTAGTAGCCATCTGAAGCTGTTCAATGGCTGGGGTGAGACTTGTTCCGAAAACAGGCTGGACTCTGGAGAAGGGTCCTTTTGTCAGGGTGAGCTGGAATACGGGGCCGGGAGAAAGCTGTGATTTGTTATATTCACCCTGCATCTTCAAGTGGTAAGAGGTTCCAAGGGATACTGTTTACCTGGGTTGGTTCCCCTTGGAAGAAGAACACCCTGGAGCCTTCTGGTGACTGGCAGAGCTCAGTACGGGGGAAGCAAGAGGAATTTCCACAGAGTAGCAGGCCCACTACTCGACATCAGGCACCGAGAGGGAGTGTTCCCGCATCTCAATATTCTTAAGCGACATCTCAGCCGAAGCCTGTCTGCCTTGCTCTCCTGATCTCGGCTGCTTATTCCTCACACAGACATATTCCTGCCCCTTCCCCTCAGCTGGGTGCTAGGAGAGAGCTATCGCCTAATACTTCTGGACGATTGAAGAGATTACTACAGTGGTTAAGGGGTCATCAGTCCCTCTTGTCCTTTGTGGATACCTTGTGACCTAGCTCATAGGACAGACTGACCCACAGTAGTCAGAGGTCTAGCTTATAACGTCTTTAAAGAGCCAAACAGAGACAGTGAAGTTGACCGAAGAATCAAACAGGCATATCAAAAAAAGCTTGCTGTGTAATATAGCAGACTGATATTACAGTTGGGATACAAACCACAAGAAGCACTTTTGTTCTCATCCATCAGGGCTATGTTTACATGTCTCCTAAGCTTGTGAATATTGGCAATGTTCAATGGTGTATCTCAATTCTCTTTGTTTTTCTTGTGGCACATTTCTGCCTGTCTCTCTGTTCAAACCCCCTTCCCCCTTGCAGGGAGAAGCCTCTCTTCATAGCCAAGTGAGTAAAGCTATCTTTCCACAGTTGGGGAACCCCCGATAGAAGGGGAAGGAGATGGAAGAGCAGGACCCAGAAGGACCTGGAACTAGCAAAAGAGCAAGAAAAGGCCACCATCCCATCCAAGCAGGAGGTGATGTTGAAGTCTGGGAAAGAGCTGTGCCAGAGATCCTGGACCAAGACATGGTGAACTCAAATTTATATAGCCAACGCTTCTGGCAGTTCTGCTACAATGAGGCCGATAGGCCCCAAGAGGTTTGCAGCCAGCTCCATGGACTTTGCAACCACTGGTTGAAGCCAGAGAGGCACACCAAGAAGCAGATCCTGGACTTGATAATTCTGGAGCAGTTCCTGTCCATCCTGCCTCGGGAAATGCAGTGCTGGGTGAGAGGATGCGGGCCAGAGACCAGTTCCCAGGCAGTGGCCCTAGCAGAAGGCTTCCTTCTGAGTCAGGCAGAGGAGAAGAGGCAGGCAGAGCAGGTGAGGGTGTTGCCTTAAAGATATGTCCCATTCAAATAACAACATCTGACTTTATCCTAAAGCTTTCCTGCCTGATATTTGTCCCAGTGTTAATCATCCCAGGGGGAGATTTAACAACCTCCTTCAGCTGCCTCTTCTACTAGAGCATTTCTTAACCCTCCAGATAATGCACCAGGGTTGAAAGAAAACCCTACCAGGTCTGCTGATAGAAAGGGGCAGAGTCTGGGAGTGGGCAGGATCCATTCCTTGGTGCTTTCCTCTCCATCTTTTACCCAGCTCCCTTGCTGCTGTTTCAGATGTGTGGACCATCCGTGAAGATGGAGGCTAACTTCTCTGAGGCAGAAGGAGCTCGGTTGGAGGAACGGCAGAGGGCGCAGGCCCAGGAGCATGCCCAAGATGCCCAAGATGGTAAGGACTCATTGGGCCTGGATGGGATTGGGGCACCAAGTGAATTTGATGGGTAGAGAGTTCTGGTCAGCAAAAAGCCTGACTGCTTCTTCACACAACTTGTGGGACTCCATGTCCACTAATTGTGATGTCCGTAAAAGGGAATAGACAAATTCATGAAGGCAGTTCCTCACATTGATTACACTATTCAATTTGGTGTACTGGAAGCTCTGCTGTCCCTGAAGGGAAAAGCAGCCACTCATCTGAGCCTATAGGAGTGCTGCTCCAGCATCCATTCACCTTTGAGGAGGGGGGTGGAATACAGGAGGGAAGGAGGGGATAGTTGAGTTCAGGTCTGCCTCAGAGAGAGAGAGAGAGCCATGACAGCTCACATCTGGCTCAGCAAAAGATTGGACAGAGTGAAGGGTAGCCCTGCCTGGTAGTATGGTAGAGCGGGTTAGCTCACAGAAGTCTGAACTGTGTCAGCAACATTTATAGCCCCCCAAGGATCATTGGTACCTAGTGCTTCTCTTGAGAAAAATGATTCTCATTTTTGGGAACTGGTCTCCAACAAAACTAGGGATCCCAGAACCAGAATGGATGCCCATATATCAGGTCATGACTGGTTTTGTTACCTTAGTAAGGTTTTTGGATCTCATCTGGTTCCCCAAGCTTCCGAACAAATCAAGAACACTATTTTGGACCCTGTAGGGCTTCCAGATTGGGCACCAGTTTCTGAGTCCCAGGTTGTTGGCTTAATAAACTCACTAGCATTAGGAAAGGCCCCAGGCGAAGATATGATCCCTTCAGAGTTGTATAAAGCATTTTCTAGTTGGTGGGCACCCATCTTAGCCAAGGTCTTCACCCAAATTAATAAAACAGGCTATTTTCCTTCTGGATGGAAACTGAGTACTGTAGTGCCCATACATAAAAAAGGAGATAAGTCTGACCCTCACAACTACAGGCCGATTAGTCTGTTGGACATAGCATTGAAACTATATAGCAAACATCTTCTCCTGAAGCTGGAAGATTGGGTAGCTACGGAGGAAATCATATATCCAATGCAAGCAGGATTTAGAAAAGGGGTTAGTACCATAGACCAATGCCAAGTTCTCCATCAGTTGGCCTACTCAGCTATAAATGGTCCTACAAAGTCATTGTATGTAGCATTTGTTGATTTGGCTGCTGCATTCGACTCTATAGATAGATCCCGCTTATGGCAAAAGCATTTACGAATATTGATAAGCGCTTACTATTTTTACTTTCCCAGTTGCACAACAATACTTATGCTCAAATTAGGGTAGGGATTACAGGTTCTCTAACGGAAAAAATCCCAACCCGTAGGGGAGTTAAACAGGGTTGTGTATTTGCTCCCCTATTATTTAACCTATATATTAATAACATTGTCAAGAGACTCTCAGGCCCTCAATTTACTCCACCTTCTCAATTTACTCCACATACTCCTCTATGCAGACGATATGGCCATAATATCCCTAACTAAAATAGGTCTTAGAAGGCTGCTGAATCAACTGGGGACATATTGCAGGGAGGAAGCCTTAAACATTAATTACGAAAAAACTAAGGTTATGGTTTTTAAGAAGAGGGCAAATATATCATCATGGTACATTCTTGGTAACCCTGTAAAGCAATGCAGCTTTTTAAAATATCTTAAAGATTCCTTGAATTGGAATGCACAGTTGGCTGCAGTTAGATCATCTGCCTTAAAGATTGTAGGGGCGATCCTGAGCTTCTACTATTCTAAAGGAGGCCACCTTATTGATCCAGCATTGAAACTTTTCGCAAGTAAGGTAGTACCACATCTTTTATATGGAGTTGAAATCTGGGGGTGGAATGAGAACATTCTATCTAGCCTTGAAATTTCGCAGACCCAATTTCTTAGACGTATTTTGGCCCTTCCAAAGGGGACCTCAGCTGCCTTGATGCGAGCTGAAACAGATCTGCCTTCTCTCAAAGCAAGAGCACATTTAGCCATCCTAAAATACTGGAAAAAGAATAAATTTGACTGTTCAAACTCATTTAGACAGCAGTCATTTAATATCATTCTGTCTGCCAGACGTCTCGCCTTCTATAACAGCATACTTACACGCTATTCCATACCAGATGACCTGTTAGGGTCATCGGTGGATAATTGTCAGCTTCGAGACTGGATATATAAAATGGATGCATTAATAGATCATTCTCTAATTCTTAAGTCTAAAACAGCACCTTGGTTCAAATTTATTAAGTTCAACCATAGCAGAAGCCCTTACTTAGCCAATATCACCAACCAAAATCTTAGAGCAAATTTCACTTCCCTACGTTTTCAAACAGTGACAACAGCAGTGCTTCTGGGGCGCTATTCTCAAACACCTTTAGATCAGCGGATCGGTATATGTGGTGCCCCTGTTTTGGAGGATTTACCACACTATATCCTTTCTTGCTCGCTGTATGCTCATCCCAGGAGTAGATTTCTTGCAGCCTTCTTGGCTGGGATGAGCACTTTGTCGGATATTGAAAAAATTAAATTTTTTGCTGTCGGACCGTTACACACACGGCAGCAAAGAAAATCAGGCTTAAAGAGGTTTTACAGAGAGCAAATATTTAGAGCCTCCATGGATTAATGTTTTAGTCAGTTTTACTGATATTGATGTTTTAATGCTTTATATTTTATTTCTTAAAGGTGAAAGTTATCTGTGTTTTACCATTTTATTGTTTTGTATTGAATATTGTGGCGGCCTATAGCTATACAATAAAACTTTATTACTAGTGCTTCTCTTATGCCTCTCCCATAACATACTACAAAGTGTTACAGATTTTGCCGAGTGTACATAGGGCAAGGTTTCAAAGCCCTGGGAACAGGGGTGCATGAAGCAGGAGTCACTCAAGCAAACAAAATAGGAAGTCAAGGCTAACACCCTTCTTCCGATTTTCTCTCCCTCACAGGCAGTGAAGAGACAGTGTTGATCCCTTGTCTTTGCGGAGGTGTGGAAACGGCTGCTTCATCTCCTGTCCAGGTAGGGGAAATGATTGGGTGACAGCCTGAGTCCCCCTTCCTTTCCTTAGGGGGCTTTAACCCCTGCAGTTGCTGCTAAGCTGTCCAGGTGAAAGGGGCTCTGAATGCCACTCCCTTTACTCATTCATGCCAAGGTCTCCATCCTGCACCCTCCCAGAATGCCCCTTCCCAGTGTGCAGTCTCTGTCTGGCATGAACTCTGACGAGGGATTGTGCTTTTTCTTTCAGTGTCCGTTTTCCTTTGAGGAGGTGGCCGTGCATTTCACCGAGGCAGAGTGGGCATTGTTGGATCCGGGCCAAAGAGCTCTCTACAGGGAAGTCATGCTGGAGAACTACAAGAGCGTGGCTTCTCTGGGTAAGGATTTTTCATAGGTGGCAAAGGCACAAATTGCTGCCTATGGGATGATGCATGAATCAAAATCTTGGACAGCAATATGTCGTTTTGAGGCCTGCCTCGCTACTTGCTCCCTTTTGAAGGCCTCGAGGTGGTGGGGTGGCAGCGAAAGTGATATTCAGTATGAGCAATCCAAGCAGTCGGGATGACTGACGCCAGTGTTGTGGCCGTCACCCAAGGCAGAGACGGTGTCCTGGCCTGAGGCCAAGGTGGGACTGAGAGGCCCTCAGAAAGACTCTTGACCATCTTTCCATCCTTCCAGAAGAAATTTTTCTCTTCCTTGGATTTCTTTCCTTCCACATATAAGAAGAATCACTTTCTCTCACTGTCTCCCCTTTACCAAAGAAGCCAGAAATTAAGAAAGACTACAGTGGAGGCAGACAAAGGCCTTGCATCTGAAGAAAGGCTGAAGAATTTCTCAAGAGCATCTCAAGAGATGATTTCATTCACAAATGAGCTGGCTTTGAGTGAGTCAAGGAAAAGTTTCTGAACAAAGCACCAGTCAGTCCTTGAGCATTTAGAAAGGATGGATCTGATTACTAAGAGCCAGCACGGGTTTCTCAAGAACAAGTCATGTCAGACTAATCTTATTTCCTTTTTTATGAAAGTTACTACCTTGCTGGATCAAGGGAATGCTGTAGACACAGTTTATCTAGATTTCAGTAAGACTTTTGATAAGGTTCCACATAGTATTCTAGTTGGTAAACTGGAAAAATGTGATTTAGATCCTATTACTGTTAGGTGGATCTGTAACTGGTTGAGAGATCGCACCCAAAGAGTGCTTGTTAATGGTTCCTCATCCACTTGGAGAGGAATGATTGGTGGAGTTCCTCAGTGATCTGTCCTGGGACCTGGGTTGTACAACATCTTTATAAATGTTTTGGATAAAGGAATAGAGGAGATGCTTATTAAATTTGCAGATGATACTAAATTAGGAGGGGAAGCAAATACGATAGAAGACAGAGCCAGGATACAGGATGATCTTGACAGGCTGGAGAATTGGGCTAAAACTAACAAAATGCATTTCAACAGAGATAGATGTAAAATTCTGCATTTAGGTAGGAAAAATCAAATTAATAAATATAGGATGGGGGAGACTTGTCTTAGCAGTAGTATATGCGAAAAGGATCTTGGGGTCTTACTAGACATGAGTTAGCAGTGTGATGCAGTAATTAAAAAGGCACATGCGATCTTGGGCTGTATCAACAGAAGTGTAGTGTCCACATCACGCAAAGTGATGGTATTGCTTTACTCTGGTTAAACCTCACTTAGAGTATTGTGTTCAGTTTTGGGCACCACAATTGCATTAAGAATGTAGACAAGCTGGAACGTGTCCAGAGGAGGGCAACAAAGATAGTGAGGGGTCTGGAGACCAAGTCCTATGAGGAAAGGTTGAAGGAGCTGGGTATGTTTAGCCTGAAGAGGAGAAGACTGAGAGGTGATATGATAACCATCTTCAAGTATTTGAAGGGCTGTCATATAGAGGATGGTGCTGAGTTGTTTTCTGTTGCTACAGAAGGTCAGACCAGAACCAACGGGTTGAAGTTAAATCAAAAGAGTTTCTGTCTAAACATTAGGAAGAATTTTCTAACAGCTAGAGCAGTTCCTCAGTGTAACAGTCTTCCTTGGGAGACGGTAAGCTCTCTTTCCCTGGAAGTTTTTAAGCAGAGGCTAGATGGCCATCTGTCAGCAGTGCTGACCGTAGGCAGATCATGAGAGGACGGGCATCTTGGCCATCTTCTGGGCATGGAGTAGGGGTGACTGGGTGTGGGGGGGGGAGGTAGTTGTAAATTTCCTGCATTGTGCAGGGGGTTGGACTAGATGACCCTGGTGGTGCCTTCCAACTCTATGATTCTATGAGTATCTTTCACAGATACTCATAGAATCATAGAGTCAAGGGAATGGGCAAGGAATACCCATGGGACATTTCTTCTTCACTTATTAGCCACTTTTTAGAATTATAAAGCCCACTGGGAAAGGAGGGAGGGAGGCCTTCTGGAGCCTGAGATCTGGGAGGTGCAGAAGCTCCATATGGGGCTGAGCTCTCCTCTGGCTCTTGAGGGGCTGCTATATCTTTAATTACTGGATATTCCAGGGCAAGGTGGAGGCAGTTACTTAAGAACAGCCTAGCTGGATGAGGCCATCAACCCTTACCTACATCTGTCACCTAGATGCCTTCAGGCCTTATCTGACCTCACAACAACTGGCACCTCTTCCAAAAATCATGGGGATCCCCTTTGAACTATGGGGTTGACTTGGTGAACTGGCCTCTCCCTCCCCCACCCCCAGCAAAGGGTGAAAACCAGCTCCTTGTGGCTTTCGTCACAACTAGAAGGAAATGTTCTGTGAAGTTGCAGGAATGGATCTCAGGGTGGTATAGTGGTGAAGACCAGCAGACTCTAATGTGGAGAACTGGGTTGGATTCCCCTCTCCGACACATGAAGCCTTGGGCTAGTCACAGTTCTCTCCGAACTCTCTCAGACCCACCTGCCTCGCAGGGGGCCTGTTGTGGGGAGGGAAAAGGAATGTGATTCGTAAGATAGAGATGTTCAGCCAGGCATACGGCTGAAGGCAGCCCTTTTGCCCTTTTCCACTTTCCCTCCCCCTTCCCGCCCTTCCTATCTTTTCTTACCCTTTCCTGTTCCTTCTCCATCCCCATTGTTGGTGTCTTCCCTGGCTTGGACTGGTGGTCCTTGGAGGTGATTGGCCTTTTGAATAACGTCTTGGCGAACCTCCTCAGTGAGGACGTATTACAGGAACTGGTCATTGAGAAAGGCGCCATCTTGTGAAAATGGGGTTTTAAGCTTTTAATGTTATGTTTTAATGTTGATGTGAGTTTTACATGTATTGCCTTATTGTTGGAAACCGTCCTGAGACTCGCGGTGTCGGGGATGGTGGGGTATTAATGTAATAAATAAATAATCCTGCTTTGAGATTCTTTAGGGTAGAGAAAAGCGGAGTACAAAAACCTTCTCTTCTATTTAATCATCAACAGCACAGAATCAAAAGAGCTGCACTAGAATGCAGCTCTTTCGATTCTGTGAAAAGTGGAGGAAATGTTTCTTTGCCACCTTTCCCCCTTAAGTACCTACGGGGAAGAGAGGGATAGGCAGAATATAAAAACTGCACACCTGGAGAGCCTGGCTGGGGATAAGATGTGACCAGTGGGTCAGTTGGGGGACAGGGAAAAGAAGGTCTGATAAAGGAAATGCACACCAATGAATGAGTAGTGCCTGATTGGTGGCCAGGCTTTTTATGTGAGGGCTGAAGAAAGATCACCCAAAACAAAAAGGAACAAATACCTCCGTGCTAACCAGAGAATCCACTCCAGGGAAAATGAAAATGAAAGCATGAGTGTTACTTCCCAAAAAGCATATGAATGTGCAAGGAGCTTCAGTGGGAAGTCAGCTCTTAATTCTCATCAGATAATTGACCCAGGTGAGGAGCTGTATAAATTGTCAGAGTGCAAACAAAGCATCTCTGATGCAGGAGGCTTTATTGTCCTTTTAAAGATTAAATTAATGTACACTTCAATGTGCAGCAGCAAAAAACCACAGAAATGTATTGAGTGCAGATGGAAGTTCAAGGGAAGATCAGATATCCTTGTGTGGGTGCTAACGGGATCTCTCTTTTTATTCCAGCAGGGGATGATCAGGGGAATGAGGGAGATGAGGAATTGCATCAGCTATTGCCTGATAAAGTCAAGAATGAAGATTTGAAAGGAAACGTCACAAATCAAGGCAGATTGAAGAGGCAGAAAGGAAGGCACATGTTTGGCCAAGGACGGAATTTCCATGAATTAATCCACATGGTAGAAGAAGCATATAAGTGCTTGGAGTGTGAAGTGATTTTCTCAGATCAAACCCGATATAATAACCATTTGCATATGCACAGTGGAACAGATACCCATCAATGCTTGGAGTGTGGAAAGAGCTTTCTTTGCAGAGCAGAGCTCCTTAGACATCAAAGAACACATACAGGAAAGAAACCTTGTAGCTGCACAGACTGTGGCAAGAGCTTCTCACAGAAATTAGACCTTGTTCAACACCAAAGGATTCATTTAGGAGAGAAGTCATTAATCTGTTCAGAGAGTGAAAGGGTGTTGTGTCATGGAAAAAAGGGTAATGCGCTTTTCCCAAAGCATAGTATAATGAGGGCACATAAATGCTTTCAGTGTGGAAAGTACTTCAGATACAGATCACAGCTCCTTAAACACCAAAGAATACACACAGGAGAGAAACCTTTTGAATGCTCAGAGTGTAGAAAGAGGTGCAGTAGCAGTGGAGATCTTCAAAAGCATTTAAGAACCCACACAGGGGAGAAACCTTTCGAATGCTCAGTGTGTGGAAAGGGATTCAGTCAGAGTGGCCATCTGGAACGGCATATAAGAAACTACACAGGGGAGAAACCTTTCGAATGTTCACAGTGTAGAAAGAGGTTCAGTAGCAGTGGATATCTTCAAAAGCATCTAAGAACCCACACAGGGGAGAAACCTTTTGAGTGCTCAGACTGTAAAAAGGGATTCAGTTGGAAAAGCTCTCTTCAAGAGCATCTAAAAACCCACACAGGGGAGAAGCCTTTTAAATGCTCAGAGTGTGGAAAGAAATTCAGTTGTGATGGCCTTCTACAAGTGCATCTGAGAACCCATACTGGGGAGAAACCTTTTGAATGCTCAGTGTGTGGAAAGAGATTCAGTAGGAGTGGCCATCGTCAACGCCATCAAAGAACCCACACAGGGGAGAAACCTTTTGAGTGCTCAGAGTGTGGAAAGAGATTCAGTCAGTGTGGCACACTTCGACGGCATCAGACAACCCACACAGAGGAGAAACCTTTTGAATGCTCAGAATGTGGAAAGAGATGCAGACACAGGAGCCATCTTCAACGGCATCTAAGAACCCACACAGGGGAGAAACCTTTCGAATGCTCAGAGTGTAGAAAGAGGTTTAGTAGTAGTGGAGATCTTCAAAAGCATTTAAGAACCCACACAGGGGAAAAACCTTTTGAATGCTCTGTGTGTGGAAAGAGATTTAGTGATAGTGGCAATCTTCAACAGCATCAAGCAATCCACACGGGGGAGAAACCTTTTGAATGCTCAGAGTGTGGAAAGAGATTCAGGCAGAGTGGGACTCTTCGACGGCATCAGAGGACCCACACAGAGGAGAAACCTTTTGAATGCTCAGAGTGTCGAAAGAGCTTCAGCTGCAGATTAGATCTTCAACGACATCAAAGAACCCATACAGGGGAGAAACCTTTTGAATGCTCAGAGTGTCAAAAGAGATTCAGTCAGAATAGCCATCTTCAAAAGCATCTAAGAACCCATACAGGGGAGAAACCTTTTGAATGCTCTGTGTGTGTAAAGAGATTTAGTCAGAATAGCCATCTTCAAAGGCATCTAAAAACCCATACAGGGGAGAAACCTTTTGAATGCTCAGAGTGTGGAAAGAGATTTGGGCAGAGTAGCACTCTTCAGCAGCATCAAACAACCCATACGGGAGCAACCTTTCGAATGCACAGTGTTGAAAGGAATTCGATTCGAGCAGCAACCTTGAATGGCATCTAAGAACCCACACAGGGTAGAAATCTTTTAAGGCTCAGTGTAGAAAGAGATTAACTCTGTCAAGACAGAAGAACCATTTTGATTCCACTGCTATGTTCTCCATTTTGTGTTCCTGGGAATCAGCATGTTGTACTTTTCCACAGCCTAGCTTTTGTTCCCATAACACCGTCAATAGGGCCTGGCGATCAAGGTCACCAGTGAGTGAGAACATGTGTGTGAAGATGGGAGGGGGAGATCTCTCATCTCCTTTGAGAGCCTTATTCTGGTTTAGACCAGTTTACACCATCTGGAGACTTCTCCCGAATGTCCATCCTGAGTGGTAGTTTAGTCACCTGTCCCAGGTTCACTTTTCCATAAGTTTGACTATGCCTAGTAGTAGCTAAGCTTTCTTCTTACCTTGATTCCAGCATGACATTCTGTTGCTCTGAAGAACATCTTTAGTTTTTAAGTGCCCCCTTATAATGTAACATCTTAGTAAGTATTATGTAGCCAGCTAGATTTATTATTATTGTATTGTTGCCATTGCCTATCAGCTATGTATCTTGTTGGTTCTTGTAGGTTATCCGGGCTGTGTAACCATGGTCTTGGAATTTTCTTTCCTGACGTTTCGCCAGCAACTGTGGCCGGCATCTTCAGAGTAGTAACACTGAAGGACAGTGTCTCTCAGTGTCAAGGGTGTAGGAAGAGTAATATATAGTCAGAAAGGGGTTGGGTTTGAGCTGAGTACTGTCCTGCAAAAGTAATGTGCTAATCATTGTCCTGTAAGTATCAAGATAATGTGCTAATGAGGGTATGGTATGTTAATATTCCAAGACCACGGTTACACAGCCCGGATAACCTACAAGAACCAATGAACTCTGACCGTGAAAGCCTTCGACAATATTATGTATCTTGTATTTTTCTTTTTCTTGAACTTTTCTATCAATAAAGCTTTTTAAGCTACATTATTGAGTTCACTGGCCTAACCCAGAGCTGAGCAGTCAGGGTCTCTGTCTTCATACACTGCATCGTAATCTTCAAGAGCATATAAGAACCTACACAAGGAGAAACCGTGAGGCTTCTTAGCCTGGGAAAAGAGCTTTTCTCTTATTTCAGATCTCAAAGACAACCATGGACCATAGAAAGAGTTGAAGCCATGTAAACTATTGTAAAGAGATTTCATCTGCACAGAAAGTAAAGATGGGCTCTGAGGGTAGAAGCAGCTTCAAGATCAACTCATAGCTCCTTAAAAATTGAGGAATCCACACAAGAAGAGTTGGTTTTCATATGCCAACTTTCTCTACCACTTAAGGCAGAATCAAACCGGCTTACAATCGCCTTCCCTTCCCCTCCCCACAACAGACACCCTGTGAGGTGGGTGAAGCTGAGAGTGCATGACTTGCCCAAGGTCACCCCGCTGGCTTCGTGTGTAGGAGTGGGGAAACAAATCCAGTTCACCAGATTACTGTAGCCTCTGCTGCTTATGTGGAGGAGTGGGGACTCAAACCCGGTTCTCCAGATCAGACTCCACCACTCTTAACCACTACACCACGCTGGCTCTCTAGGAGGAAGGCAGGAACCTCATAGATGCTCAGTGTGTGGCAACAGTTTGAGGCAGAAATTCGACCTTCTTGTTCCTCAGCGAAGCCACATAAGTTGATTCTGCTGAGGATCTTCTTTGAACGCCCAGAAGTTCTAGAGAGGCATCCCAAACCATAATCCTTTGATAGATAGCAAATGGGCCTGCCCAAACCTCCCAGACTGGAGCTGGCAGCCCACTGTGCAGACACTCGACTACTGTACTGGCCTCGCGCCCGCCCCAAATGATACGGGGTGGTCGCTGCACGCTCTGTTGTCACGGACTCGGCCGCTCCTGCGAGCGCCGTGCAGTTAGCAGCCAGGAAGCAGATGCAGGGGCAGCCTCCAGTGAACCTGAGAGAAGCCATGTTCCTGTACAACCTCTGTTCCAGCCGCAGCTATGTTATAGAAAGCAGACAGTCACGTAGTCGATGTCAACCCCCCCTTCCCTCCTGCAACATCCACCGCTTAATGGGCCGTCAACAGTGATCCAGATATCAAGATGAGTCGTTCCTCTTGCTATGCCCGAGCGATCCTAGGACGTTTGCATAGATCGCACTCATTGTTCCAGTATGTTAATCTCATCAGCAGAGACTTTCCAGCTCCTCACGGGTTGCAAAAGTCATCGGAATCAGAATAGATTTCCAAATTCTCACTACCCCACCCACAGTTTAATCCTTTGTCACCTTTTTGCCACCTGGGAACCTAGGAGGGGTGAAACCCCTCTCCCCGCCCCCAGAAAAACAGTATATCTGGGGTGCCCCCTGCCATTAGCGCTCTCTCTCGAATCTCTGGAATCCCTCTCGGAACTCCGACACCTTAGGTCTTTTCTGGCACCTTCGCCGCAACTTGGCTGGTTTGGTTTTGTGCAGCCTTACCTCGCTCCCTCCAGCCTTGCTGGTCAAGTCTACGGGAACCCCTGCCCCCATCTCAGTTTTTACTTTCAATCTGTTTTAGTCTGACTGAGCTTGGACACCACCTCGTCTGGAAGGTAAATATAATCCCACCAACGACCTCCTGCCATGTTGGCATCTGTGCTTACACTCCTCTCTTGATATTCCTAGATTCTATGTATGTTTGTGTGCACCACTGAATCGAATGAAAAGGACATAAACACTTTTAATTGGAAATCTATTGCTTCTGTCTGTATTTAAAGGTCACAGTTACGGTCTCTGGTAGACAAAGGTTGCGATACCGCTATAAAAATAAATATTGTAATTTGCCATCTTGTCTGCTAATTCCCCAAGTTAAAGGGCAATTTGGCTAACACCTTCCCCAGTCCAGCCTGGTGCAAGATTTTGGGGATCACACCACTTTGAAGGCCAAACAGTTCTGGCAGTAGGATTAATTTGGGTTGAGAGGAAAAGGTTTTGTCCTCCAAACCAACAACTGAGTAAGTTGAAAGGGGTCAGACCCCCAACAACCCCCAGTATTGTGGAAATATTATTTGTATTAAGTAATTCAGACTTTGTCTTTTCTGTGTTTTGTGGGATTTTTTTAATGAGTTGGGCTGCATTAAATGTTTCAAAGGTTAGAATGGCATGTTGTTTTTTTAATTGTGTATAAAGCTGTAAGAAAGAAATCCTCTTGCGGACTCTTGAGGCAGGTACCTTGTGCCACCACTGATCCCTAGGAATGAATCCAACCTACTTTGCCCACATTCATGATGCAGGCCAGTTAAGGTCAAGAGCCAGAGTGTTGACTTATGATTGGGTGGATCTGAGTTCAAATCCACACTAGGCCTGGAAGCCCTTTGGATGCCCTTTAGGCAAGATAGTTGTAAGGATTCAGTGTGGAGGGTCATTCTTAGAAGAAATGGGTATGATGTATAAATCTCAGGGCTTCCTTATATATTTATTTGTTTATTTTATTAAAACTTTTATATCCTGCTTTTCCTTGTGGTTCAAGGCAACTTACATTAATGCTCAAAACATTTTCATTTAAAACTAAAAATAGCAAACCCCTCATCTTAGCCCACTCACTCCCTTAAAAGATGCCGGCCATTCAGAGCCCCAGACAAGCCCTGGCAACAAAGCAGTCCCTAGGTTTAAACATCTGGATGTGGGTTCCTTCTCAGTCCATGTTTCAGGCAGGATTTTGGAGCTTCAACTGCTTCAGTGGCCATGAGAGAAGACCTGTTCTGGGAAAGGCAGAGGGGATAAAGATTGTCCCTGCTGACTCTCCATGGATACCATAGATGGTGGTATCCTTTCTGCCAAGTAGCCAAGATGGTACTTGGGGGCATCACTTTCTGGTGGTTCCAGTCCTATCTAGCTGATGTGTCCCAGAACTGAGCCAAGGGGACCCTTGCTTGACATGGGCCACAGGATCCAAGAGGGCTCTATCTTGTCCTCCATGCATTGGATTCTGAAATGTTCTGAGGACTTTGAGAGTCTGAAAGGTGTTTCTGTTGGAGTCTTTGTTCAGGCCTTTAATGGGCTTTGAGGCATTGGACGGGATCTCTTTCCAGTGTTCTTCCTTCAAACAAGAGTCTAGCTCCATGGTTGTCCCCAGAACTGGAAGCATTGCCAAACAAGGTGAGAGAAGTAACTCTGTTCTTAGTCCATCACAGTAAACATTCCTTTGGACTGCCCTTTTCAAAAAGATTGACAGAGGCCATTTATGCTTGGTTATTACCCGCACAATCCCTCTGGAACTTCCCCAGGTCTTCTTTTGAGTTCTTCATGGTTTTTTCCATCGTTCAAGGGTCACCTTGCTGCTGCCCCGCACTCGTCCCATGGCTTTAGGAACCTATTTTGGCATGAATTTAAAGTTTGCCTCGATCCCAAATCGAGGCAAATAGCCGCCATTTTTGTAAATAAGGGCAACTGTGGGCTTTTTCCCATGCCCCCAACCCTCCTATTTCCATTTCCCCTCCCATTTCCTCACTCCTTCCCAGCCCTGACCTGGAGAAAGCGAGCCTGCCTTTCAGGAGGAGGCTCGGCTCTGGGCAGTAGGCAGGAGGAGGTGGGGTGGGAAAATTTGCAAGCCGTTCCACCCCTGCCTGCCGCCTGAAATGGTACACAGGATAAAACTGAGAGAGCCAGACCAAGAATGGGAGAGATGGGGCTCGTGTGGCCCTTCACCATCTTGGTTGCAGTGGCAGGGCAGACAGAGCTCCCACGGTGGGGCTAACGGGTTGGTGATGTATTGTAAAAAAATCCAGGCAATTAGAGAGTAGTGTTTTCAGAGGGAGGGACTCTGACGGCCCACATTTTTGCTGATGATTTCTTCATAGCAGAAATTTACTCCTGGTTCTCATGGAATTTCTTCGGGGCAATAAGCACTAATCCATAGGGTTTTAAAAATTCAGATCACAAAACAGTGTGTTTACCAAGAGGCAAACCATCCAAAGCTTAAATGGCCAGAGATGTGGAGAGAGAAATTTTTTGCAATACTTTTTTTTACTGCTAAAACATTTCCCTTTTTAAACACTTCTTGTTTTCTAAAATTAGTGTTGAATGGGTGCCATTGCCAATAAAATATTCGGTCAGTTTGTCAGTTTCGAAATTGTAATGAGTGTTGATAAGAAGTTGGCTGCTGTGCTGAAAAATTCGTGCCTGAGTTGAAGTATTCTTCACCACCATCTGGACAGCTTAGAGCAGGGGTTCCCATCCTTTTTGAGCCTATGGGCAATTTTGAAATTTGAACACAGCGAGCTGGGCGCAACTCTAGAAATGGCTGCTGCAGGAGGCAGAGCCAAACATGCAGAGGAAGCACAAGTGGAAGGGAGAAGAGGTGTAAATATACTGGGAAGAGGAGAAAGAATGAAGCAAACACTCTGGTAGCAGCTGCCTCTGAAACAATATTTTAATATGCACAGCCAATTGGCTCTTCAGTGGTCAGTCACAAGCCCTTCTGGGTTCCACCTTGCCACATCCACCTTCTAAAAAAATACTTGGTGGGTACCAAAAAAATTCTTGATGGGTGACATGGTCCATGGGCACCACGCTGGGGACTCCTGCCTTAGTCTTTTCTAAGCACTGGGTGAATGCTCCCTGTTCTTTCTGGGATAATTTTTACTCCCTTTTGTTTTTTATGGAGCTTCCCACTTGCTGACAATGTATGTGAGCATGAACAGAGTGTCTTGCCATCCTCACTGAGCAATCACAGCCAGACTTTACACCACTGGGATTAGAAAGCAGATTTTTCTGGCCAGGTTGGACTTAAAAGGCATTTTTAATCTTTTCCTTCCCTCTCTGTCCACAGGAGCTAGTAGAGTTAAGAAGCAGAGAGAGATTGCAGTTCCTCCAGATGATTGCTAGAAGAGCATCAGGAAGGGGAGGGGACAAAGCTCCCCTCAGGCTGTGCAACCTTGCGAAGGGGTCTCCCTGGCTCACGTGTACAGAGCAGAGCAGGGCCAGGAAGGAGGAGGTCATGCTGGCCTCTTCTCTGCCCCCAACGGGGTTGCCAGCTCTGCAACCAGCCCCTGAAAGTGGGGCTGGCCCTCCGGCAAGGAGCAAGGGAGGATCCTTTTTCCCTCCAGGCCAGGAACCAATATTCTGATGCTCTCCTGGGCACGTGGCAGCCCCTGCTTAAAGCCATGTGGCCATCACCATCTTAAAGGCATGTACACCATCATGGGAGCCCGAGTGGTGTAGTGGTTAGAAGCGGTGGACTCTAATCTGGAAAACTGAGTTTGATTTCCCACTCCTCCACGTGAGCAGTGGACTCAAATCTGGTGAACCAGGTTGGTTTTCCACTCCTATATATGAAGCCAGGTGGGTGACATTGGCCTAGTCACAGTTTTCTCCAAACTCTCTCAGCCCCACCTACTGTACCTCACAAGGTGTCAGTCGTGGGGAGAGGAAGGGAAAGAGATTGTATGCTGGTTTGTTTCTCCTTAAAAGGTAGATAAAGTTGGCATATAAAAACCAACTCTTCAGGACAGAGTCCTGATTGCATAGAGAGGGCTGTGTGGCTTGGGGGTTTAAAGCTAGACCCATGGAGAACCCCCCAATCCAAGAGAGAGGGTCCCTGCGCTCTCTTGGTCTTCATTTAATTCAGCTCCTGTACAAATGGGAAACTGTTTCTGTGGGGGTTCCTATCTGTTCACCTGGAAAGACTCTTTTCCAAGACAGCTCTAGCAATAGACAGGAGGTGTGGAGGTTGTGTCGCGGTTCGTGCCTTTCAGTGCCTATGCTCTTAGAATGGACCCCTTCCTGAGAAGGAATATGTTCTTATTCAGACAGACACCTACTGAACAGGAATCGACTACTTCTTGCCGGAGCAAGCTTTCTATTGAAGTGCGTCAATAAATTGATGAAAAGGGACTTAACAATATATATGATTTATTGTACATAATGTACATGTAAATGGTTAAACAGTTTTAAATATTACATTTAGACTCTGAGTCTTAAACATATTCATGTTGCAAGCTATCTTTAACAAGTATCTATGCCTCTATATGAGAGTTATAATATTTCATTTAGGAAATAAAGCAATTACAGAAATCTTGTAAAATATGGTTAATGCATTGGATAAAATAAAATAGTTAAAAAGCATCTTAATTCATAATATATAGAAGACATACTTTACCATAAGTCATGTTATTTGTCAAACCTCCCCAGCTCAGCAGGGCTAGAGAGATCTGAAAGGTTCCCAATGCAGGTTGAGGTTGTTTAAACCTTTGTGTTGCTTTATGTGTTGTCTTGTTATTCAAAGGTCTTTATATGTTATGTCAGCATTGATATATGCATAGGTCAGAGAAATCTCTGGTTCCATGGGTTCATGTCAGAGCTAAAGTTAACAGCTCTTAAAGCAGTCCATACCAGGACTAAGATCATGAAACCACAGAGAAATCTCTTGTTTTTATATGTTAGCCTATGGAAAGGCCTCTGATCTATATTAGGATCAGGAAGATCTATGTGTATGTGCAAAGCTGAAGCTATGCAAGACTGTAGTCAGTCAGTATTTAAAGCTATGTGTAAGCTTAAAGCTGTAAAATGTTCAAGAGTGTAGTGTAAGACTCTGTTCTGAAGTCTCTCTGGCTGTGCCAATCTTAGAGAATTCTGTGTGTGAACCTGTAATTCAATGTAAGAGCTTAAGGCTCCATGGACTTCAATCCATGTATTCTATGTGTTGTTCTATGTAGTTCTATGTGAGAACTGAGTGCAGAGCATGTTCAGTTATCTCTATCAGTTAGAGAAACCTCTGATGCATGCTCTGAGAATAAGCTCCTGGTCTCTTCTTTTTGAAGGACCTGTGTAAAGGAAGCTAATGTGAGGCTCTCCAGCCACCCTGGGCAATTCTCAAAAAGCCACTCGCTCAGACGATCAGGTCAGAAGCAGGTAAACTTTATTGTAGAAGCAACAGGTTCAGCCAGGCCCTCGCAAAGGCAAAGCTGCTAGTGACTACTTAGAAAACATTGCATAGTTTTAAACATATCTACATCACAGGTGCACAGCCCAGAGGCCTGGGAAAGGGATTGATAACAGAGTCTTGAGCAGGAAGGCAGAGCAGACATCAAAACACAGTCTTGGGCTTGCTCGTTAGCAGTTGCTTGTTAGCAGTCAAGGACACGGGGGGAGGGAATCACTGGGAGTGAGAACATACCGGCAGAGGCCTGACTCATGTCAAGAACCTGGCCTTCGTACCAGACCCTAGCCGCTTGTACGGGCATAACCAAAAGAAAAGCAACACAGTACCTCACAGCTATTGGTTTTACAACATCCATGTCTGTCAGGACTGGGAAGCCTGTACAAAGCTAGATACTGTAGATCTTGTGAGAACTCATATATAGCTGTTAGCTTAGTGTCACCATATCCAAATATGGAAAGATCCAAACCCTTAGAACCCATATTAAAGTGAATGGTTTCTAAGAGTCCCCATCTTATAAGATGAAGAAGTTTGAAGGCATTTCATTTCAAACATCCAGTCCTAGTTAGGACTGGCAAAGAATCCCCCTTTGGGAGTTCTCCAGTCTCACAGATAGATTTGTAAAAGTTAATACTGTAATCCACGCAAGAATCAGAGCCCTATGTCTTTTACATCCCAGGTAGATGGATGGAGAGAACCATGACAAAGTCAATAGGCATCAACTTGTTAGGAACTCTGGCCACAGGCTGGGAAGCTTGATCTTTTATACTAGTTCAGACCAGAAACCGTTTCTTGTCCTTGTCCTTTGGCAGAATCTGATTCTTGAGTTTGTCCCTTTGACTTTGAGATACCAGCAGATATCAGGAGTTTCTCATAAGGAGTGTCTGCCTTTAGTAGGTCATGTGCCTATGAGGCACTTAAACTAAACATTCTTATGGTAGTTTTATGGCAGTATGATAATCCTTAAAATATAACTTTTTCAGCATTTACATTGTGCTGCGAATACGGTTAATTCAATATATTTCTTGCCTTTATAAGACTTTCTTAACTTTACAAAAACTATAATAACAACAATACAGGAAGTATTACATCATTGTCATCAGATCACTGTTATCCAAGTACAAACAAAGTCAATTACATTCTGTTGGAAGTCATTCTATCATCTTATCTCATCAGAGTTACTCTGTATCTTTACAGAGCATCTTTCCAAGAGACAAGCTGTGTCTGTGAGAGACAAGCTGTTAAAATCCTTGTAACATCCTTGATTCTGTTTCTATGGATTTCAAATGGGCAAAGTTTATCCATTTATACAAAGTCCTGGCAACAGTTTGCATGGCCTGTGGATGGGGAGGAAGATATTCTGAAGAGTTGAATTAGTTTCTTTCTATGCCAACTTTCTCCACCATTTAAGGGAGACTCAAACCAGCTTACAATCACCTTAACTTCCCCTCCTCACAACAGACACCCTGTGAGGTAGGTGGAGCTGAGAGTGACTTGCCCAAGGTCACCCACCTGGCTTCATGTGTAGGAGTGGGGAAACAAATTCAGTTCACCAGATTAACCTCTGCCACTCATGTGGAGGCGTAGGAAATCCGACCTGGTTCTCATGATCAGAGTCCACCGCTCCAAACCACTGCTCTTAACCACTACACCACTCTGGCTCTCTCTGTGGTGGGGGAGAGATCTTTACAACCCCATGAGCTGATTTAGGTCAAGAATCTGGCTTAAATTATTTAGGGTAGCCGACTCAAGGTTGACTCAGCCTTCCATCCTTCTGAGGTCGGTAAAATGTGTACCCAGCGTGCTGGGGGTTAAGGGAAGATGACTGGGGAAGGCACTGGCAAGCCACTGGCAAGCCACCCCGTAAACAAAGTCTGCCTAGGAAACGTCGGGATGGGACGTCACCCCATGGGTCAGGAATGACCCGGTGCATGCACAGGGGACCTTTATTTATTTATTTATTTAGATAGAGAAATACTATATATGGAAAGAAAGGGGGCTATATAGAATGAGAGACTTCTACAAAAATAAAAACCCCTTTATGGTAACAGAAAAACTAGGAAGTTCAACAAATTGGATGTAATTTTACCAACTATATTATGGTATTTAATCTCGAACTCCTCAATAAAGCAAAGTATGACTAGGAAATTGGAAAAATTTGAACACACTTTAATGGAGCATATGAACAAAACTAAAGGATTAATCTCTAAAATAAATCTACATTTGACTGAAACTAATACATCCAATGGATTAAAACAATATGGGAGAAAGATGTTGGGATAAAAATAGAACAGAATATATGGTTTCTCCCGTGTGGATTCCTCGATGCTTAAGAAGCTATGAATTGGTCTTGAATCTCCTTCTACCCTAAGATCCCATCCTTAGAATCATAGAGCTGGAAGGGACCACCAGGGTCATCTAGTCCAACCCCCTGCACAATGCAGGAAACCCACAACCACCTCCCCCCTACACCCCCAGTACCCCCACTCCATGTCCAGAAGAAGGCCAAGACGTCCTCCCTCTCATCATCTGCCTAATATCATAGAATCATTCAATTGCTTATTCAATGATTGCTTATTCAATGTGTGATCTATTTGAGGCTTCAATCATGGCCAAAGCTCTTTCCACATTCTGAGCATTTATACCATTTCTTTCCAGGTAGGGTAAGATTTCTGTGAAGATGCAAGATTACAACAGTTTACATGGCTTCAATCCTTTCTATGATCAGCGGCTGTCTTTGAGATGTGAAATAAGAGAAAAGTTCATTTCCCAGGCTAAGCAGTTATATGGTTTCTCAATGTGTGGGTTCTTAGATGCTCTTGAAGATTGCATGTGGAGTGAATGTCTTTCCACACTCAGTGCATTCAAAGGTTTCTCCTTTGTGTGAATACTTAGATGCTGTTCATGACTGCCTCTGTGATTGAATCTCTTTCCACACTATGAAGATTCAAAAGATTTCTCCTCTGTGTGTGTTCTTAGATGCTTTTGAAGATCCCCACTCTGCTTGAATCTCTTTCCACACTCTGAACATTTAAAAGGTTTCTCCTTTGAGTGCGTTTTTAGATGCCGTTCCCGACTGCTTCTCTGAGCGAATCTCTTCCCACACTCTGAACATTCAAAAGGTTTCTCCCCTGTGTGGGTTCTTAGATGCTGTTGAAAATTGCCACGGTGATGGAATCTCTTCCCACACACTGCGCATTCCAAACTTTTCTCCCTGCTATGAGTTCGTAGATGGTCTTGAAGATCGCCACTCCGACTGAATCTCTTTCCACACTCTGAGCATTCAAAAGGTTTCTCCCCAGTGTGGGTCCTTTGATGCACTTGAAGAGTGCCACTCTGACTGAATCTCTTTCCACAATCTAAGCATCCAAAAGGTTTCTCCCCTGTGTGGGTTCGTTGATGCCGTTGAAGATTGCCATGCTGACTGAACCTCAGTCCACACTCAGAGCACTCAAAAGATTTCTCCCCTCTGTGGATTTTTTGATGCTGCTGAAGACTGCTACTCTGACTAAATCTCTTTCCACACTCTGAGCATTCAAAAGGTTTCTCCCCTGTGTGGGTTCTTTGATGCAGTTGAAGATAGCCACTCCAACAGAATCTCTTCCCATACCTTTCCTATGGGAGACTGTTTTTCCTGAGTTTTCTGATTTTTGTTTGGTTTAATGGCCCTTCTGATTTCATTCTTGGAGTAGCCGTTTGCTAGCACTGAGTGATTTAGATGATTAGTTTCTTCCTTGAGAAACTGTGGTTCACAGATCCGTCTTGCACGGTCCATTAATGTTTTGATTATTCCTCTTTTCTGTCGGGGGTGGTGGTTGGAGTTTTTGTGTAAGTAGCGATCTGTGTGAGTTGGTTTCCGGTAGACCTTGTGACCTAACTGATATGAAGGTCGGCAGTCTCTCACTCAGAAATATGTAACCTGGCTTTGGATTACACTATAATTTTTGCACACCCAAACATCTGTGTATTGTATGAAGGAATGGATTTATAGTACATGTAGCCTTCTATACCTACATTGCCTTTTAGAGGCTCCGCCTGATTGATGGACCTCCTGTTTCGTATGGTGGAAAGTGCTGTCAAGTTGCAGCTGACTTATGGCGATCACGTAGGATTTTCAAGGCAAGAGAAGTACATAGCCTGCCTCCACTTCCTTGATGGTCTCCCATCCAAGCAGTTGATTCAGCAAGCCTGGACCAAATGTGTCTGTGGCCCATTCTTATGGTTATCCACAACACTGTTGTCTACTAGGTTGCTTTACACACTCAGTACGTTTACTCCCAGTTTAGCTGTCACGTGTGGCCATCTGGCCCAGCGGGGGGGGGGGGTAGGGCAGAGAGGGCTGGTCCACAGGTGAGCCTGGCCCAAGGCAAGAGGTCAGAGGTGCAGAACTCATCCTCTGGCACTTTGCCAAGAACATTGTCGGGACCTTTCCAGACACTGGCAAGCTAAGGAAGGAAAAGGATTTCCTTCCAAGCCCCCACCCCCACGGCATCCAACCTGCTTTCTCGCCCAGAAATCTCTTGCACCCTGGAGGGGGAAGGGGGGAACACAGCAAGTTTCTTGCACAGGAGGCAGCCATGCGCCGAGAGATCCTGGCCCCGGTGCTGCACCAGGAGGGCAGACAGAAAAGGAGCAGAGCACCCTGCCTTCCTGCTTCCTTCCCTGGGAGCAGATCTGGCACCGCTTTCCTGACCATCTGGTTCCCTGGGAGCACCTCCTGGAAAGAAGCCCCAGGGCTCCTGGTCTCTTTGCTGCAGACAGGCCTGTACTGAGATCTTGGACTCTGCATGAACTGTGAATGACCTTGGACTGTTCTCTAGACTACGCTTCCAGCTCCCAGCCCTCGCTCCTTGCCTGTATCACGACAACGACCAAGGCTGTGTGTTCATATGCAATGGGTTAAATGAATGGCCTATGATGTTTGAATGAAAAATGCTAATATATTTTGACTTCAGCTGTCTTTAGGTTCTTCCCCTAAAGAACCTCTATACTTTTTCTGTAAAGAAAAGAAATAAAGGAGAAAGGAATGACTACAGAACTGATTTCTAAAAAGCAACAAGGATGTCTGACACAGATGTCCAATAGCTATGTAATTATTGCAGCTTGGAATAATATTATCAGTAAGTCTGCTCAATGAACGCTTGAATGGACAAATTCAAGGACAGTGTGTTGTACTATAGTGTCAACAATGATTATCAAATGTTTGGGTAAATATGTTTCATTCATAGCAGCTTTTTTTTCTCAGACACAGTCTTAAGAGAATGTTTTGCCTGAAAATGAAAATTGCCTGCAAGGTGGTACAGTGATTTACAATGTTTATAAGAAATCTTGGAAAAGTTGTTTTATAATGTTCGTAGTACTTACCTTTTTGAGGCTAACAGTTTGCATGACTGTTATACTAAGATTCTCATTTTTCATTAAAACAGATTGTCTTCACAGATTAAATGTTTCAAGCAATAATAATGAGAATAAGAACCTAAAGAGATGACTGAATACTAATTTGGAGGACAATTTCTGACTATTTCAAGAAGATTACAATCTTGAAAACCTGATTCAACTTTTTCAAAACCTGATTCTTCCTCTTTCAAAAGATGACCAACAACTGAATGCCAACAATTAATGCTGTGTTATTATTGTATGTTGTATGCTTTTCAAATATTGCTATGTATGTAACCATTTAGTTTTGCTTATCTTATTATCTGTATTATGTATTCATAGTATATTCATTCATCTATTATGATATATTGTGTTTTTCTTTATATCTAATTGCCTTGTTTCCAAGGAGGGGATCTGTTACAGTGTTATACAAATAAAAGGTTGAAACTCATTAAATATAGTTGCAAACTGCAACAATTAGAATGTTGAGGCTTTAAGCTCCTGTCGGGAACAGGGCAAGTGTAGTTGAACATTGTTTTGGTCTCACTGAGAATTGAAAGTACAACAGATACCATGAACTCTAAGCAGATCCAGGCAGAAGGGCAAAGCCAGCCAACTCTTAGCCAAACAAAGAGATAATGACAGAAACGCTTTTTGCTGCCTATGCTGCCTGTGCAAGTAATAGAAATGCATGTAAGCATCTTTCTCACATCCTTTATGGGAATAAAAAGTATTTCTCACCATGTTATATAATTAGCAATTCATATCGTTATCAATTGACTTTGCAGATGTAACTATTAATACCAAGGATGGGAAACAGATAAGAAAAGTAAAAAGAGTGCTTAATGGGGGGGAATCGGTTTGATTTATATTTTTGATGTATGAGAATGATGTCTTTTGATCCTTGGAAAAAATGTGAGATGAAAGTTGGAATAGATGAGAACAGATGAGAATAGATAAAACAGATTAAAGTTCTCATGGAGAAAGAGTATATAAGGGGTTAGAAATTGTTCAGTAGTTGGGAGTTCTTTAGCAGACTATGCTGCAAGGCTGTCTGTCTAAAGAATTTTCCCCAGCATGGCCCATCCAGAGGTATTTGAACTTTGTATTTTTACTGAACAGATCACAAAATCACACAAGATTGGAAGAGGCCACGAGGGACATCCAATCCAATGCCCTGCCTTGCAGGATCCCACAATCAAAGCACTCCTGACAGATAGCCATCTAGCCTCTGCTTAAAGACCTCCAAAGACGGGGACTCCACCACCCTCCGAGGCAGTGCATTCCACTGTTGAACCGCCCTCAACGTCAGAAAGTTCTTCTTAACGTTTAGGTGGAAACGCTTTTCTCTTAGTTTAGATCCATTACTCCATGTCCCAGTCTCTGGAGCAACAGAGAACAAGCTAGTTAACCTTCTCTTCTCCAGACTAAACAAACCCAGCTCCTTAAGTCTCTCCTCATAGGGCATGGATTCCAGACCTTTGACCATTCTGGTTGCTCTCCTCTGGACTCGCTCCAACTTCTCAACATCCTTCTTAAATTGTGGAGCTCAAAACTGGACACAGTATTCCAAGTGAGGTCTGACCAATGAAGAATACAAGGGTAGTATTACTTTCCTTGATCTAGACACAATACTCCTATTGATGCAGCCAAGAATTGCATTGGCCTTCTTAGCCGCCATATCACACTGTTGACTCATATTCAGTTTGTGGTCCACTAAGACTCCCAGATCTCTTTCACCTGTACTATTGTCAAGCCAACTATCTCCCATCCTGTATCTGTGCTTTATGTTGTTTCTGCCTAGGTGAAGTACCTTACATTTCTCCCTACTGAAATTCCATTTTATTGCTTACGGCCCAGCTCTCCAGTCTATCAAGGTCATTCTGAACTCTGACCCTGTTCTCTGGGGTATTAACTACCCCTCCTAACTTGGTGTCATCTGCAAATTTGATTAACATGTCCTCTATTCCATCATCCAAGTCATTTATAAAAATATTAAATAGTACCGGTCCCAGGACAGACCCCTGTGGCACCCCACTGGTCACTCCTCTCCAGGATGAAGTTGTGCCTTTGATGAGCACCGTTTGGGTTCGGTTGGTCAACCAATTACCAAACCACCTAACAGTAGCAGTGTCCAGCCCACATCTTACTAGCTTTGTTTCAAGAAGATCATGGGGGACTTTATCAAGGGCTTTACTGAAATCAAGGTACACTACATCTACAGTATTCCCTTCATCTACCATACTTGTCAGTCTTTCAAAACTAGAGGCTCAGCTAGCTTGTATACCACAGGTCAGGAAAGGTAGTAATAAGTCCAAGAGGTCACCACCCTGGCTAATGGGTAAGATGAAGGAAGCAATTAGAGAAAAAAAGTCTTCCTTCAGAGAATGGAAGGTTTGCCCAAATGAGCCGAACAAAAGCGAACACCAACTTGCACGAAGGAAATGCAAGCAGATAATTAGTGATGCAAAAAAAGATTTTGAGGGGCATATTGCTACAAAACAAACAATAAGAAATTCTTTAAGTATATTAGGAGTAGGAAACCAGCTAGGGAAGCGGCTCAGCCTCGCTAGCAAACAGCTGCCACTTTAACCCTTTCAGTTCTGCAGCTGAGTGAAATAAGACTTCCGCCCTCCCCACGAGGACAAGCAGCCCTACTTCAGCCAGGCTGCCGTCAGCGCCTCCCTGTGCAGCTCAACGGGGCTGCTCTGGAGTAAGGCTGCCCAGGGCGTATCCCACGCTGCCCAGCCTTCCCAGGAAACGGCCCGCTTGAGTGGGGAGCCATTTTCTCCAGGTTGAACTGATGTCGCCTGGAGATCAGTTGTAATCCCAGGAGATCTCCAGCCACCGCCAGGAGGTTGGCAATTCTATACATGAGTACTGCTCCCCCTTTTAGAGAGAGAGAAAACACTGTTTTTTGTGGGTTCCCCTTATACATGGGATGTGGTTTTGTGCAAGTGGGCTGCAGTAGGTGCCAGCTGTAGAGAGGGTCAGGGTCAACCTCAACCCTTTTCCATTCACTTAGTGGCATAGCAAAGATGTGGGAATCTTTCTGCTCACTGTATTCCCTGTGAGTCCCTTCTCAGAAGCAGGGTGCTGTTGACTTCCAATTTATAGACTGGTTGTGAGACTCCTTTCTATGGCAATCTGACTCTCTGGTAACTGCTGGCATTCTGTTCAGGCAGCACCCTGTCCGTACCACTGGGGTTGAGTTCTTTATTTTCCTTATTTTTTTCCTTATATTATTAAATTGCACACATCCAGAGCTCCCCCCCCCCAAGCTATTTCAGGCTCAAAAAGGGTTCTTTTGTCCTTCAGAAGCATTTTCAGCAAATGTAAGAATGTAAAGTTATCTGGACAAACATATCATCTACCTGTAGATGGCAATGCAGGATTGCTTTTTAGCAAACTGGCTGAATAAAGGGTGAATTGGGCAAACGGGTCCTCGACTGCTCTGAGGCCATTTCCACAAAGGTGGGTACAAAGATGAGACTACAAAAAGTTGAGTGGGTTCTAAATCCCTTATTCCAATGCAACAGAGGTATTTATCAGGTTGTTCTCCATCCACACAAGGTTCGCTTGAACATACGTCGTTTTAATAGTTATATCTCCGACTGGAAGACTAAGTTCCTTGCATTTGAGATGTCTTTTTGGAAATAAATTCAACTCTATCGACTTGAAATCAGTTGAGCTCCTTAACACAACAGTCCTGCAAAGTGCTTTTAAGCTTTGACAGTTCTGTCTTTCCTTCACTATTTTTCCAGCAGAAATGCTACTTAAGCTCCAAAGGTGTTTTTCCACCATGGGTTTTTCTCAATGCTGTTCAATCTCCACTTTTCTGAAAGAGTGAGCAACCTCCTGCCGAGGGGACTCTTTACAATGCTATCCAACAGGATTTAATCAGCTGGAATGATGCTGATGATGCTGAATTTAAAGAAAACAAAGACCTACTCCATCTTGAAAACAGTATTGGGGAGAATTTGATCAGCTCTTTTACAGCTCTACCTGGCTCAGAGCAAACAGTGATAACAGATAGGCTGAAACAGTTACAAACTAGACTTTTGGAAACAAGGGAGGATTCTTCAATGTCTTTGTCCCATTCCCTTCCCCCCACTGCAGTCAACATAGAGGTAGACCTACTTCAGCCAACTCCAGCTTTATCGTCTGCTTCCTCAATTAATTCTCTGCAGACTTCCTCCTTTGATAAAATATTGCCCCCGTCAAAGATCACACCTACAACTGTCACCTTACTAAGGGTGACGGGAATATTCATGAGTCATCGGGCCAACCTTTTGAGAATCTTGAAGTGGATACTCTTGGTCTCCCCTGCCCCCCATAACAAAGATGGGTTTTGGAGCATCCTCATGCCCTCCTCCCCGAATTGGCCACCTCACCGAGGAGTCCGCTTCTTCAGCTTGGGTAGCTTCTTCCCACACACATTTGAGGCTGACAACCATACACACACACCCATCTCCTTAGAGGAAGGAGGGGATTTTAAAAGGACTCGAGAAAGAAATAAAACTCATGTATAGAGCCACAGCATTGTCCTTGTGGAGCCTAGGGAAAGGAAGAGGCTGTGAAGAGATGCCAGTCTCTCTGATGCAGAAGATCATTGATTCCTACTCTCTGCTTCCTATTTTTCAGCCAGCTCTCAATCCATAAGAGGACTTGTCCTCTTATCCCATGACTATGAAGTTTGCTTAGCAGTCTTTGGTGAGGGACTTTGTCAAAAGCCTTTTGTAAATACAAATACACAATGTCCACAGGCTCATTCCTGTCCACATGCTTATTGACACTTTCAAAAAACTCTAGTAGGTTAGTGAGACAGGACCTACCTTTACAGAAACCATGTTGGGTTTTGCCCAGCAGGCTTTTGCCCTCCCTTAGGATTGGCAGCTTGGGAAGTGGCAGCTTTGCCTTCACTTTCACTCCCCCAAGGCCTTCTGTGCAAAACTTTCTCTGTCCCCAGCCCCCTGCCTCCTGCTTGCAACGTCTCCAGCCAGTCACCCCTTGAAGCACTGCAACCCTTTTCCCTCTCTGCTTTCAGGTTCCCTTGTGCAAAGGCCCCTCGAAGCCCCAATAAGGAACATGCTGCTGCTTCAGATGCAACCCCCCATGCAAAAAATAAGAGGTTCCAAACTGGAACCCAAAGCAGCTTTACAATGGTTGTTTATGCCTGGGAGTTTTACGTGGGGTTCCATGCTTGCTTGACCCACACTTTGGCTTATGCTTGTAGACTTCACCTGGGAGAAGCATGCTCAGGTCCCACTGCTGGTGTGCTTTTGGGGGTTGAGTAACCTTTTCTTTTCATTCCCAAACTCTTCTACCTGCCCAGGAAGCACATTCTCATTGCTCTTCTTTGCACCCACTCCATTCTGTCCTCATCCTTTTTGAAGTGAGGCCTCGAGAACTGCACTTAGTACTCCAGGTGCAACTTGACCATTGCGGTGTACAGAGGGACTATGACATCTTGGATTTGGATGTTATGACCCTGTTGATGCACCCCAAGATCGCATTCACCATTTTTGCTGCTGCATCACACTGATTGCTCATATTCAGCGTACCGCACCAATACACCTAGATCTTGTTCATACAGTGTTACCCAGAAGTGTATTCCCCATCCAGTACATGTGCTTCTCATTTTTGTTACGTAGATGTAGAAGTCTGCACTTGTCCTTGCTGAAATGCAACTTGTTCACATCCTCCCACTTTTCTGGTGTGTTCAGATCTCGTTGAATTTGAGCTTTATCTTCCGGGCTGTTCACTACTTCTCCTCAGTTGATATCATTTAATGAGTAGTCCCTCCACCCACTCATCCAGATCATTTATAAAAATATTGAAAAGTACTTGGCCCAAAACTGAACCCTTTGGCACCCCACCGGACACCTTCCACCAATAATATGAAATTCCACTGGCAACAACTCTTTGGGTGCAGTTGTGCAACCAGTTCCCGATCCACCTAACTATCCTAGAGTGTAGTTTGTAGGCCATCGCACACATAATACTGCCATCTGGCATTGCTGGTGAAAAGTCAACCTATTTTCATATGGCAGCCTGAAGGGTATTCTACATGGTTTTGGCTACCTCGCTTTCATCCTGGGGCCCTCAGAGCTTATGGGGAATTGCTCTCTGCAGGAACAGCCATTGGATCAGATGTGCAGTTCCTTCCAGGCTGGCCACTCTTTTACATTGAAAAAAAAATAGAATAACAATTGGCCCAGACCCTGAAGGGAAATATTTGCTGTTCCCGGAACATGGAAATTCCTAGCTCCATGGTCACTGCAGCCCCTCCCCCTTTTCAGAGGGAACCCATACTAATGGTGAAATTTAGAACCCAGCATCCAGAAGGGACCCCTCTGGTGCTCCACACAATGCCTTCATGGAATGCCCCTGGCCATCCCATCAAGCCATATGGTCAGTTGTTTCATGGGCACACGAGAGGGGCACCCCAGACCCTTTGAGTAACAGGGCCCAGCCTTCTTGTGTGCCCTTCCAATGCCTCCCCTGCTTGGCTGGACACCAGGTGGAATGTCTGCTTGGGGTGGGGGCTGGGGGACGGATGGTGGAGCCCATGCCACATCTGTCTTTTCCACTGGTGTTTAGGACAGTAATTGTTCCCTATTGGTGGGAAGGTGGTTGTTCCACGGACAAGTGGGTGGGGTGGAGTGGAGTGCAAAGAAGAATTGGTTTTTATATGCCGACTTTATCACTTAAGGAAGAATCAAACTGGCTTACAATCACCTTCCATTCCCCTCCCCACAACAGACACCCTGTGAGGTAGGTGGGGCTGAGTGTAACTAGCCCAAGGTTACCCAGCTGGCTTCATGTGTAGGAGTGGGGAAACAAATCCAGTTCACCAGATTAGCCTCCCCCACTCATGAGGAATGGGGAATCAACTTGGGTCTCCAGATCACTCTACCACTCCAAACCACGTTCTTAACCACTACACCATGCTGGCTCTCTCAGGTTAGGTCAGCTTCAATTTGGGCATGGAGCCTGGAGAGGGGACCATAGTGGGACTTTGTTGCCATTCCAAAACCCTGCCTGAAACACAGACTTAAAAGGGACCCACACCCAGAGTCTTACACCCAGGCATGGACACCAGTTCTCTGCTTATTAGATTTTTTCATCTAATAAATGGGCAATTTCTACACCTCCTAAAAATGAAGAAGAGTGTGGCATGTCTTTTTTCAATTGTGTGTAAAGATGCAGGAAGAAATCCTCTTGCAGATGCTTGAGACTGGCACTAAGTACAACAACTGATCCCCATGATTGAATGCAACCCACTTTTCCCACATTCACAATGTGGGTCTGTTATGTTCAAGAGCCAGAGTGTTGGAATTTGACCTGGTGGATCTGATCTCAAATCCACACTTGGCTGGGAAGAGCATTGGATGACCTTCAGCCAATCACATTTTCAGACTAACATACCTTGCAAGATACTTGTACGGATGAATTCTTGTTGGGGAGGCTACACATACCCTACTTGGAAGAAATGTGTTTGATAGGTGCAGAAATCTCAGGGCTTCCTTCATAAATGGTGCATCTTGGATTGGTTGTGTGCCAAATATCAACTGTTTGGTTATTATGAGAATACCATATTCACATGGTCTGGACTCACCCACACCACCGGTTGCAGCTGGAGGATGGCGGTTCTGCTTCAGAAATGGAGCTCCAGAGGCCTAACAGGCTCCAGCCACTTCTGCCCACGGCCGGTTCTTTGCCCGCCCCCTCCCTTCGGCAGCCTTGCAATTAGCGGGGGGGGGGGGGCTATGCAGCAGGGATCACATGGGGTGGCAACGTCATCATGTGGCACCACCCTGCCTCCTTCTGGCCTATTTAAGGCTTGGCCGCCCAGACACCCAGCCTTTTTTGGCTGGCAATGGACCTTCCCTCCCTCCCTTTATTCAATGGTTATTATGTTTTCTTGTGTTGTCACAGCTTAGGAAGATTTTTGGCATCAGGCCAAATCCAATTGGGGGGAAATGGCCTAGTACAGGGGTCGCCAAACTCATTAGTCAAGAGAGCCAAATATCAACAGTACGATTGAGATTTCTTTTGAGAGCCAAATTTTTTAAACTCAAACTATATAGGTAGGTACACTGTTTATTGACTTAATAAACTTTAATTAAAGTTTTAAGTCTTAATTAAACTATAGGTACACTGACTAAAACTTGACATCAAACTTAATAATGATCTTATTTATTGATAAAAATTAACTTGTAAGTAAGGTATCCATAACATTAAATCATGACAATGACTGCAGCAGCAGTACTGTCCTGCCTGTGCCCCAAAGAACCTAACAGGCCTGCTCCTCTGATCCTGGACTAAATGACCCCAAATGACTATTGAGGGCAGCCGACCTAGAAAAGAGAGCGGGCTCTCCAGGGCTGGGTGGGAAGGCATAGTTTGCAAGGGACATGATTCACAGCAGCTCCCACGTGAGAGAAAAAACAAACGCATTTGGCATTTGGCGCTTCTCAGATCAGAATAAAGATGGCTTAGAGGGGGACACAACATAAATATATTAAATCCTCGCCGGGGGGGGGGGGGGGGAGAAGAAAGCAGCAGGAGCAGGCATTTCATCTGAATGGAGAGAGGTGTCCAGTGGGGGGGCACAGGGATAAGTTCTGGGCCTGGTACTTTTCATTATTTTTTATTAATGATCTGGAAGAGGGCAAGAGAGGTACTACTCCAGATGACACCAAATTGGGAGGAGCAGCGAACACACCAGGTAACCAGAAGATAGAGAAAGCATTCAATGAGATCTGAACACACTGGAAAAGTAGACAGATGTGAACAGGATGCAATTCAACAAGGATAAGTGCCGAGTTTTCCATCTGGGTAACAGAAAAGAAAAGAAGCAGGAGTAGAAACCAGTAGAGCACCTACTGCACAGTGGGGTGCTGAATGGCTGTGGGGAGAGTGTAACCCCCACCCACCCCCCGTTCCTTTTGAAAGAGGCACAAAGTAGCAGGAACAGGGGAAACCTGTAGTAATAGGCCAGGGGAGGGCTAACAATTGCCAGACAAAAAGGCCCACTGTTTTCTTTCCCCCCCCCATCACCCAGCGAGGGTCCAGATGTCCAGGGATCCCAGGCACAGAGGAAGAGGCCAGCAGGTCCCCGGTCTGTGTGTGTTCCATGCAAACAAACAAGGTGGAGATGCACAGTCCATCCCTCCTCCCCCCCCCACCCAAGGACATGCCAGTTCCCTCCTGGCCAGAGGGAGGGGCAGGTGCTCACCCCCCCTACCATAGTGGGACTGACGGGCTCCAGATTCAGGGCAGGCAGATGCCTGAGCAAGGTGGCTTGGCTGGAGGAGCCCCCCCCCTCCCTCGGCTGGAGGGGCAGGCCTGCGTGTCCAGGTGGCTTCCACGGGGGGGAGGGGGAGAAAGGAGAGTCCCCCAACGGCCCCTTCCTCCCTCCCTGGAGAGAGGGAGATGCACAGTCCATCCATCCTCCCCCCCCACCACGGACATGCCAGTTCCCTCCTGGCCAGAGGGAGGGGCAGGTGCTCACCCCCCCCTACCATACTGGGACCTACGGGCTCCAGATTCAGGGCAGGCAGACGCCCGAGCAAAGTAGCTTGGCTGGAGGAGCCCCCCCCTCGGCTGGGGGGGCAGGCAGGCAGGCAGGGCCGCGCGCCCAGGCAGCTTCCACGGGGGGGGGGAAGAAAGGAGAGTCCCCCAACTGCCCCTCCCTCCCTTGAGGCCATGGCGCCAGCCCCCTCCCCCCTCCCAGGGGCAGCCTGAGCACGGTCTTGGGCTCGCTCTGCAGCCCTGGGGGCAAGGGGACGAGAGCGGCCGTACCGAAAGAGAGGCCTGCGCCGCAGGGAGGGAAGAGGTGGCAGCCGCCGGGGCAGCTCACTCTCTGCCTCCCCCTCCCGTCCGGGCTGCGGGCGGCCTCAAGTGAGAAAGGCGCCGCACAGGGCTTCCTCTTCCAGGCGAAGCGCGTCCAAAGCAATGAGAATTTCTCTCGAGCCTTTCTGAAAAGGGACTCGAGGAGCTGACAGCAGAAGCCAGGAGGCAGCGAGCGGGCTTACCATGCAAATATCTAAACGGCGGTCGCTCCCTCCGCTGCTTAAGAAACCCCCAATCCCCACAGCAGGCCAGCCAGCAGCAGCACGTGGTCGCCCCTTTGTAATTCAAGCGCCTCCTGTGCAGACTCTCTCCCCACAGCAGGCCCGCCAGCAGCAGCGGCACCTGGTCGCTCCGACGTAACCCAAGCACCTCCTGCGCAGACTCTCTCCCGCCCCCCCCTTTGCTACTCAGCCTGGCCCGCACATGGAAAGAGCCGCACTCAAAGGCTCAAAGAGCCGCCTGCGGCTCGGGAGCCGCACTTTTGCAACCCATGACCTAGTATCTGCTTCCCTCTTTTTGGAGACCCCCATAAGAGGTTTTAGGCTTGAGTCCTTTGCGGATGCCCAGCTTTGGGGCTGTCATTGGGCTCCACTCCAGATGGCAAAGGGACCACTTAGAGATTTACATCCTAGTGGAACCACTGTTTTGCCATTCCGGTTGCTCTCCCAACACTCGGGTTCAGGGATTGTTTCATCGCCTGACAGGGTGCTTAGCGATTATGGGATCCCCCCCCCCATGCCTCGCTAATGCTCCATTCTGTTGTAATCAATAAAGTGGTGGCCTTTTTCTAACCCACTTCACTATGTACTTGTGGGATTTCTTCATCATTTCTGTCTGCACTAGGACTACAATCAAACTAATAAATTCACCCCCATGTAGGTAACTTCATGCTTAAGGAGAGATGAGCTGGTCCTGAAACTCCTTCTATAACAAGATAATGAATTCTTGTATCCAATTAGAGAATCTGGACAAATTAGATGTTTATGAATTGTTCTTGAAGCTGTTTTTTTTCTCCAATTTTCTTTATTAGGCAAGAAGTTAGAGAATATAAACAGCTGAAAAAGAATTCTATAGCTGCTGCACAAACAAGTGGCAATCAAATCAAATATTTTACCATTTCTCAACCACGTCAGAATATATACAGCAAGCTAGATTTCAGACTAGGATCTTAAATTGATTTTAGGAATATATATATATATATACATATATATATACATACACACACACACACATATATACACATATACACATTTTATATTTATATATATATATATATAGAATGTATGTATTTTTTATCCAATTAAACGAGCTTTGACTCTTGAAAGCTTATACCAAGAAAATCTTTGTCTCTAAGGTGCTGTTGGACTCAAATCTAGCCATATAAACCCAAGTCACACATACAAACACACATCTCATCTAATTTCTTCTGAAAATTCCATCCAGAGAAATCTGATTTGCTGATTGCAGCAAAATGTTTATACATAGAAAAGGACTCTGATCTCATGCTAAACCTTTTTAACGTGAACATCTGATCGCTGTTCCAATAAATGATCAGTTCTTAACCACAAAAACACATCTGATATGTATTCATTATCTGTGTGTAGTCTGTGGTTGTCATTAATGGTGAAATGGTTTCCCCTCTTGAGTGTTCTTAAATGCTTTTGAAGGTGGCCATTCTGCCTGAATCTCTTTCCGCATTCTAAATATTTCTCCCTGTGTGGGTTCTTTGATGCACTTGAAGATTACCGTTCTGACTGAATCTCTTTCTACATTCTGAACATTCAAAAGGTTTCTCCCCTGTGTAGGTTCCTTGATGAAGTTGAAGATGGAAACTACAACTGAATCTCTTTACAGACTAGGAGCATTCAGAAAGATTTCTCTCCCCTTGCAGTTGAAGATTGCCACTCTGAGTCTCTTTCTACACACTCAGCACTCAAAAGGTTCCTCCCCTGTGTGGATTTTTAGATGCTGCTGAAGACTGCCCTTCTGCCAGAATCTCTTTCCACACTCGCAGCACTCAAAAGGTTTCTCTGTTGTGTGGGTTCGTAGATGCTGTTGAAGTCTGACAATGTTTCTGAATCTTTTTCCACACTTTGAGCACTCAGAAGGTTTCTCTCCTATGTAGATTATTTGATGAGTTTGAGGACTTCCACACTGACTAAATCTCTTTCCGTACTCAGAGCGCCCAAAAAGTCTCTCCCCCATGTGGGTGTGTAGATGCTGTCGAAGACTTTCCCTCTGCCAGAATCTCTTTCCAGACTCTGAGCACTGAAAAAGTTTCTTCACTGTGTGGGTTCTTTGATGCAGTTGAAGACTGCCACTATGACCGAATCTCTGTCCACACTCTGAGCACTCAAAAAGTTTCTTCATTGTGTGGGTTCTTCGATGCAGTTGAAGGCTGTCATTATGATCGAATCTCTGTCCACACTCTGAGCACTCAAAACGTTTCTTCATTGTGTGGGTTCTTCGATGCAGTTGAAGACTGCCGTTATGACCGAATCTCTTTCCACACTCTGAGCACTCAACAAGTTTCTTCTTTGTGTGGGTTCTTTGATGCAGTTGAAGACTGCCACTATGACCGAATCTCTGTCCACACTCCAAGCACTCAACCAGTTTCTTCTTTTTGTGGGTTCTTTGATGAAGCTGAAGACTGCCGTTATGACCGAATCTCTGTCCACACTCTGAGCACTCAACAAGTTTCTTCTTTGTGTGGGTTCTGCGATGCAGTTGAAGACTTCCATTATGACCGAATCTTTGTCCACACTCCGAGCACTCAACAAGTTTCTTCTTTGTGTGGGTTCTTCGATGCAGTTGAAGACTTCCATTATGACCAAATCTCTGTCCACACTCCGAGCACTCAACAAGTTTCTTCTTTGTGTGGGTTCTTCGATGCAGTTGAAGACTGCCATTATGACCAAATCTCTGTCCACACTCCGAGCACTCAACAAGTTTCTTCTTTGTGTGGGTTCTTTGATGCAGTTGAAGACTGCCGTTATGACCGAATCTCTGTCCACACTCTAAGCACTCAACAAGTTTCTTCTTTGTGTGGGTTCTTCGATGCAGTTGAAGACTGCCATTATGACTGAATCTCTTTCCACACTCTGCACACGCAAAAGATTTCTCACTTCTGTGGGTTCTTTCATGCAGATGAAGATGGTCACTCCGCCTGAATCTCTTTCCACACTCTGCACACGCAAAAGATTTCTCACTTATGTGGGTTCTTTCATGCAGATGAAAATGGTCACTCCGCCTGAATCTCTTTCCACACTCTGCACACGCAAAAGATTTCTCACTTATGTGGGTTCTTTCATGCAGATGAAAATGGTCACTCCGCCTGAATCTCTTTCCACACTCACAGCACTCAAAAGGTTTCTCCCCAGTGTGGGTTCTCTGATGCTTTCGAAGGCTGCTACTCTGACTGAATCTCTTTCCACTCTCTGAGCACTCAAAAGGTTTCTTCCCTGTGTGGGTTTGTAGATGCTGTTGAAGACTATCCCTCTGATTAAATCTTTTTCCACAAGCAGAGCACTGAAAAGTTTTTTCCTCTGTGTGGGTTCTTAGATGCTGCTGAAGATCGACACTGTTTTGGAATCTCTTTCCACATTTATGCTGCTTCCAATCAGAGACAATCTTTCCATTTGCTAAACAGATAAATGTCTTCCTTCCTGAATGGTGGGAGCTCTGGTGTTGAGAAAGGTCTGAATGCTCTGAGAACCTCTTACCACAGTCTGAGCAGCTATACAGTTTCTCTCCTATATGGATTCTTTGGTGTCTAACAAGCTCTTCTCCAGAAAGGAAGCTCTTTCCACAATGGAAGCAATTCTTTCCAGAGGGTTTTTGCAAATCAATATTTTGAGTTCTACCTGAGAAACTGAATATCCGGTCTGAGCATTTGTATGTTTCCTCTGCCATGTCAATTACATCATGGAATTCCTCTCTTTGGAAAAGAATGTGTTTTTCTTTCATCTTCTCTCCATGGCTTACCTCCTGCCTCTCTGGTCTCTCTTGATCCATGAAGTTACATTGAAATTCTTGTTCCTTGTCTCTTTCCAATGAGTACCCCTGGAATTCCCCAACCGTCTCCTCGGCATCTTCTGCTGGAAGCAAGAGAGAGATCCAATCAGCACTCATGCAAGGACATAAGCCACAAATCAAGCATTCTTGATCAATGGGTGTGCATTTTCTTTCCTTTTTCACAGTTTCTCTCTCCCCACCACTCAACCTGAACCGCTGGTCACAACTTTTCTCTGGCCAGGCACTCTAGTAGTGCTGTTTATTCTGACTATCCCTCCCCTCCCCAAAACTCCCCGAATATACTTTAAGGGGAAAGTGGCAAAGAATCATTCCCCTTTCCTTCACATTTGATTTGCCTTGTACAAATTTTGATGATTAAATAAAAAAGGTTATCATGATAACTACCCATGTGAATATACAGAGAGTTTCCATCATGGAATGACAGAGCCATGAGGTGCTGGTTTTGTTTCCTGGGGTTGAGGGGGTCAGCACCTCACCCAGAATCCTAGATTTCAAAGGGGACCCCTACGGTTTTTGGAAGAGGTTATCCCCCTCTTTCTTTCTTAGAAGAGGTTACAGTGTGAGAGGACATTGTTTAAGGGTGTGTGGGTGTGTATAGCCTGCTGTAGAGTGGTCCCTGTTTGAGTAAGTGTTGTTTCTGTTTATCTCTTTTAGTTGAGTTGTAGCGGAGTGTGTTTGATAGACGGAGGTGACTGCAGAAGCTTATCGTCCTTGATTAGGAGGGTCTGCTCTGCATGGGGTGACTGCTGGCCCCACCTTCTCCTGGGTGAGCCTTTAATTGAGTTAGGACCGAGGCTTTTGCCCTGTGGCTCTTATCCTGGAGGGTCAGGCCTGGGGGACCTTGTAAGCAGCGGAAAAGTTTATACATTTATATGTTTTGAATGTTTTTGCTTCTTCAAGGAAGGAATCTTGAGATGCAGTTTATCAGGAGAGTTATCAGGGAAGCCAGAAAAGAACTGAACCACTTCAGAAATGGATTTCATCAGCATGGCTAGTGAGGGAGCTGAAGCAGTGTTTTTGCAACGTTTTTGGCATGTTTGTATTCTTACCTGAGGGTAACAGCAATTACATTTGCAGCAAGTTTAAGTTGGCAGCCCTACTGGAGGAGAAGATACAGGGACTTGAGGCACATTTGTCCACACTCTGTTTTATAAGGGAAGGTGAAGGGTTCATGGACAGAACTCATGAAGCACTCTTGAGGGGGCAACAGGAGGAGGAAAGAAAAGTATCTCAACAAATAGAGGAACAACCAACACAGGAGGAGGGTGCATGAAAGAATGTGACCCTCAGGAGCAGGAAATTCAGGAGTCACTCTAATCCTCTGTTGCTAAGCAATCGGTTCCAGGATCTCCCCATAGATATTGATTCTGGACCACTGAAACAAGGACTACCCCCCCAAACCTCCTCAAAACTTGAGGGAAGTTTCTCAGGCACCTGTGGATGAGAGGACGCGAGCTTCTGCTGCCCAATTTAGGAAACTGTGTGTTCTGGTAATTGGGGATACCCTACTGAGAGGGGTAGAGTGTAAAGAGTGCTGACTGGACTTGTTGTCTTGAGAGGCATATTGTCTACCAGGTGCACACTCATCAAGCCCACAGATTATTATCCTTTCTCGCTCATTCATGTGGGAACAAATGATATTGCCCAGCACAGTCCTATACAAATTAAAAGAGACTATGCAGCTCTGTGCAAGAAGGTGAAGGACCTGGGGGCACAGTTCTTCCTGTGGAAGGTCATGGCTTGGGAAGAGAAAGAATACTGCAAATTAATGACTGGCTGCGTAGATGGTGTCATCAGGAAAGGTTTGGTTTATTGGACCATGGCTTATGCTTTTGAGATGAAGCTCTTCTAATGGGAGATGGTTTGCACCTCATGAGGGTAAGAAAAAATGTGCTTGGTGAGACCCCTGCAAACCTGATAAGGAGGGCTTTAAACTAAATCCTATGGTGGAGCGAGACACAAACTTAAAGCCTAGTATGATGACAAGAACTGAAGATAAGAATAATAAAGATTTGCGGGAAGTGGCACATATGTAAGGAAACTAACTTATGGGTAAGTACAGAAATGAAAACCTCAGGGCACAAAACCATGGATACTAATATCTCTACACTTATGCGCAGAGTATGGGAAACAAACAGGGGGAATTCAAAGTCCTAATATAGGAAGGGGATTTTGACCTAATAGGCATTACTGAAACTCGGTGGGATGACACTCACAATTGGAATATTAGGACTGAGGGGTACAACTTGTTTAAAAGAGATTGATAAGGAAGGGAGGAGGAGTAGCATTATATGTCAAGGATGTGTATACACTTGTGAAGAAATACATGAATCTGAGAATGGAAGTTCAGTCGAGAGTCTATGGGTAAAAATAAAAGGAGTAAGAAATAACAGTAATATTATGGTGGGAGTCTACTATCAGACCAGCAAACCAGGCAGAGGATTTAGATGAGATATTCTTGGACAGATTACAAAGTTCCCAGAGACAGGACACAGTGGTCATATGAATTCCTGACTTGCAAATTGAGGGCAAGATCTGAGCAAGGCTGTCAAAGATAGGACATTTTGGAGGACATTGATTCATAGGGTCACCATGAGTCGGAATCGACTTGACAGCACTTAACAAACACACAGTCCAACCTATATGTCTGACTACGTACAGCTTTTATTTCCCCCAAGGTTGGACTTTAGGAAAGCAAATGTTAACAATCTTAAACTTATGCTAGTAGAATCCCATGGTCAGAAATAAGGAGTTCAAGAAAAGTGTGAATTTCTTAAAAATGAAATACTGAAGGCGCAATCACAAACCATTCCCATGAGAAAGAAAAATGGGAGGAGCCTAAAGAGGCCAGGTTTTTAAAGATTTGAGAAATAAAAAAGACTCATTTAGGAAGTGGAAGGAGGGCCTTATAACCAAAGAGGAATATAAACAAATAACTAGTACTTGTAGGGAAAGTGTTAGGAAAGCGAGATGCTCAACACAACAAAAAAGGGTTCTTTTCCTATGTTCAGAGTAAGAATAAGAACAAAGACATGATAAGCCCATTGCAGGGACCAGAAAGTGAAATTGTAAAAGGAGATGAAGAGAGGACAGAACTGCTCAATTCCTACTTTTCCTCAGTCTTCTCTTGCGAGGGAAATGGTGCTCAGAATGGAATAAACAAAACACATTATGAGGGCAGGAAGTTGGAGCCTAGGATTGGCGTAGGAATAGTGCACAAACACCCAGTTTCTTTGAATGAAAAAGGTCCTCATGGCCAGATGAACTGCATCTAAGAGTACTAAAAGAACTTGCAGATGTAATTTCTGAGCCTCTGTCCATTATTTTTGAGAATTCTTGGAGAGCAGATGAGGTTCCAGAAGATTGGAGGCAGGCAAATGTTGCCCCCATCTTCAAGAAGGGGAAAAAGGAGGATCCAGGTAACTACCGACCCATCACCTTGATGTCTATACCTGGAAAAGTCTTAGAACAAATCATCAAACGGTCAGTCCTGGAGCATTTAAAAAGGATGGCTCTGATTACTAAGAGCCAGCACAGGTTTCTCAAGAACAAGTCATGTCAGACTAATCTTATTTCTTTTTTTTGAGAAAATTACTACAGTAAGGGGGGAAAGTATTTGATCCCCTGCTAAATTTGGCCGTTTGCCCTCTGACGAAGAAATGACCAGTCCATAATTTTAATCGTAGGTCTATTGTAGCTGTGAGAGACAGAATAACAACAGGAAAACCCCCAGAAACCCAGAAGACAAAAGTCAGAGATTGATTTGCATTATAATGAGTGAAATAACTATTTGATCCCCTATCAACCAGCCAGATTTTTAATCCCCTATCAACCAGCCAGATTCGATCCCCTATCAACCAGCCAGATGTCAGGATACCTGGTATCTTCACTGTATGTAATGAGCTGAGATTAGAAGCACCTGCTGTAAGGGAGAGGTTTTACCTGTAATCCCAGCTCGATATAGTACCTGTACAAAAGACACCTGTCGACAGAAGCAATCAATCCATCAGATTCCAAACTAGCCACCAAGACCAAAGAGCTGTCCAAGGATATCAGGGACAAGATTGTAAACCTGCACAAGGCTGGACTGGGCTACAAGACTATTGCCAAGCAGCTTGGTGAGAAGGTGACAACAGTTGGTGCAATAATTCGCAAATGGAAGAAACACAAAATAACTGTCAACCTCCCTCGGTCTGGGGCTCCATGCAAGATCTCATCTCGTGGAGTTGCAATGATCATGAGAACGGTGATGAAGAAGCCCAGAACTACACGGGGGGAACTTGTCAATGATCTCAGGGCAGCTGGGACCATAGTCACCATGAAAACAGTTGGTAACACACTATGCCGTGAAGGACTGAGAACTTGAAGAGCCCGCAAGGTCCCCTTGCTCAAGACAGCACATGTACAGGCCTGTCTGCAGTTTGCCAATGCACATCTGAATGACCCAGAGGAGAACTGGGTGAAAGTGTTGTGGTCCGATGAGACTAAAATCGAGTTCTTTGGCATCAACTCAACTCGCCATGTTTGGAGGAGGAGGAATGCTGCCTACGACCCCAAGAACACCATCCCCACCGTCAAACATGGAGGGGGACATATTATGCTTTGGGGGTGTTTTTCTGCTAAGGGGACAGGACACCTTCACCGCATGGAAGGGACAATGGACGGGACCATGTATCGTCAAATCTTGGGTGAGAACCTCCTTCCCTCAGCCAGGGCATTGAAATTGGGTCGAGGATGGGTATTCCAGCATGACAATGACCCAAAACACATGGCCAAGGCAACAAAGGAGTGGCTCAAGAAGAAGCACATTAAGGTCCTGGGGTAGCCTAGCCAGTCTCCAGACCTTAATCCCATTGAAAATCTAGAGGGAGCTGAAGGTTCGAGTAGCTACACATCAGCCTCGAAATCTTACTGACTTGGAGAGGATCTGCAAAGAGGAGTGGGACAAAATACCTCTGAGATGTGTGCAAACCTGGTGGCCACCTACAAGAAACGTCTGACCTCTGTAATTGCCAACAAGGGTTTTGCCACCAAGTACTAAGTCGTCTTTTGCAAAGGGATCAAATACTTATTTCACTCATTATAACGCACATCAATCTCTGACTTTTGTCTTCTGGGTTTCTGGGGGTTTTCATGTTGTTATTCTGTCTCTCACAGCTACAATAGACCTACCATTAAAATTATGGACTGGTCATTTCTTCGTCAGAGGGCAAACGGGCAAATTCAGCAGGGGATCAAATACTTTTTTCCCTCACTGTACCTTGCTGGATCAGGGGAATGCTGTAGACATAGAATCATAAAGTTGGGAAGGGACCACCAGGGTCATCTAGTCCTACCCCCTGCCCAATGCAGGAAATTAACAACTACCTCCCCACCCCACATCCCCAGTGATCCCAACCCTCCCTCCACCATGCAGGATCCCACAATCAAAGCACTCCCGACAGATGGCCATCCAGCCTCTGCTTAAAGACCTCCAAAGACGAGGACTCCACCACCCTCCAAGGCAGCACATTCCACCATCGAACAGCCCTCACCGTCAGGAAGTTCTTCCTAATGTTCTCCCTAATAAACTAAACATAGTTTATCTTGATTTCAGTAAGGCTTTTGATAAGGTTCCACATAATATTATTGTTGACAAATTGGGAAAATGTGGTTTAGATCCTATTTCTGTTAGGTGGATCTTTAATTGATTGACAGATCGCGCTCAAACAGTGCTTATTAATGGTTCCTCATCCAGGAGGAGTGACTCGGGGATCTGTCCTGGGCTCTGTGTTGTTCAACATGGTTATAAATGATTTGGATGAAGGAATAAAGGAGATGTTTATTAAATTTGCAGACAATACTAAATTGGGAGGGGTAGCAAATACAGTAGGATGGAATTCTGGAAGCATAGTCAAGATGAAAGCAAAATCTCAACCAGTATAAACTGGATGGATGCATTCTAGGTGACCATCAAGAGTAGATGACTGGAATCCCATTCAGGTGGAAGGGTGTTTTGTAAAGGTTGCCAACTGAGACGTTAGGATGTGGCCCCTTCCAGAGGCCTCTCAGCCCATCCTTGGTCTCAGGCCAGGACAGCCTCCCTGGCTTGGATGATGGCCACAACAATGGCCTCAATTGCCCCTTGGCCACCCAGGTTGCATGGGTCACTCTACCTGGCCATGCTAAACATAGCTTTTGCTGCCACCCCACCTCCTCAAGACCCCCCAAAAGGGAGCAAGTAGCACAGCAGGCCTCAAAATGATGTATTGCTGGTCAAGATTTTGATTAATGAATCATCACAATGGTAGCAATTTACAACTTTGACACCAATGAAAGATCTTAACTCAGAGAAGCCACGTTCCGATAGTTCTCCAGCATGACCTCCTTGTAGAGAGCTCTTTGGCTGAGATCCAGCAGGGCCCACTCTGCCTCGGTTAAATACACGGCCACCTTCTCAAAGGAAAATGGACTCTGAAAGTAAAAGCAGATTCCCTTTTCAGAGATCATAGCAGGCAGAGGCTGCACACTGGGAGGGGGCAATCTGGGAGGGTGCAGGGTGGAGAGCTTGGCATTGGTAAAGGGCGGGGCCCTCAGAGCCTCTCTCACTCAGACACTTGTCTCTTGTCTGTTTCCACTGTAGAGGCAACTGCAGGAGCAAAAGCCATCCTGGGAAAGAAGGGGGGGCAGGCTGTCCCCAACTCATCCCACTACCTGGACTTGAGGGGCAGCAGCCATTTCCAGACCTCTGCAAAGATGGTGGATCGACACTATCTGTCCACTGCCTGTGAGGAAGACAAAATTGGAAGGGAGCATATTAGTCTAGACTTCCTATTTCATTCACTTGTTTGACTCCTGCTGCACACACCCTCAGTCTCAGGGCTGTGAAACCTGGCTCTATGTACCCTCAAAACAACTTGTGATGATTTTTAGTAAACAGTGGCAGATGCAGGACGGAAGAACCAGGTACCCACATTCAGACAACTGTGAAAGGCAATTAATGCCCTGTTGACTCTGGAACTCTAAATGGTGACCACTGGATCAGACCTGACCTCCCTAATCCCATATCCTGTTTCTGACTGTGGCCCGCCAGATGCCCTTGGACAGCCTATAACCAGGGGCACAGAAGACGACAAAGGGTTGGTTTTTATACCCCACTTTCCTCTACCTTAAGGAGTTTCAAAGCAGCTTACAATCACCTTCCCTTCCCCCCCCCCCACACACACACACCTTGTGAGGTAGGTGGGGTAGAGACAGTTCTGAGAGAACTGTGACTGGTCCAAGATCACCCAGCAGGCTTCACGTGGAGGAGTGGGGAATCAAACCCATTTCTCCAAATAAGAGTCCGCTGCTATTACCCAATACACCACACTGGCTGTAATGATTGGCCCCTAGCACCAGGTTTTCAGAGGAATGCTGCCCCAGAACATGGAGGATCCATTTATTCATGGCGGCTAATAGCTACACCCTTATTTGTCTACCTTTCTTTTTAAAAAACCAGCTGGCATCCCACTAACATAAAGAAGGTGAGATAGGAATATTTTATTAATGTGAACAAGAATGGAATTGTCCTCCAGGATTCTCTTTAATCCTCTTTGAAGTGAGTGGCCATCGCTACATCCTGTTGCCCTGAGCCCAGACGTCCACTCTGTGTTCTGTGCAGAAGTAGTTATTTTTTCTCCTGTCCTAAACCTTCTACCCAACAACTTCACAGTGTGCCCCAATCCCATCCAGGCACAAGGCACTCTTACCACGTAAGAGGACATATTGGGCATGCTCCTGGGCCTGCACACTCTGCCCTTTCTCCGACAGAGCCTCTTCCACCGCAGAGAAGTAAGCTTCCATCTTCATGGATGGTCCCCACATCTGAAACAGCAGGAAGGGAGATGGGTAAGAAAAGGAATGGGATAGGCTAAGGAGAAGGATCCTATCCCACTCCAAGACTCCTCATCCTGCACTGACCAGCAGAATTGCTTCAACCACAGGAGAAAGAGGATTGGGTTTTCTTCCCAGCCTAGTGAATTCTCTGCAGGCATAAATATCTGGCAGGGAAGCCTTAGGGTAAGGTCTTTGCTTGAATGGAGTGAATGAAAACCCCTCACCTGCTCTGCTTTCCTGTTTTCCTCTGCCTGACTCAGGAGGAAGCCTTCGGCCAGGGCCACCGCCTGGGAACTGGTCTCCGACCCGCATTCCCTGACCCAGCACTGCATTTCCTGGGGCAGGATGGTCAGGAACTGCTCCAGGATCACCAGGTCCAGGATCTGCTTCTTGGTGTGGCTCTCCGGCTTCAGCCAGTGGCTGCAAAGTCCATGGAGCTGGCTGCAAACCTCTCGGGGCCCACGCCCCTCATGGTAGCGGAACTGCCGGAAGCATTGCCTATGTCCATCTGTGGTCATAGTATCCTGAGCCAGGATCTCTGGCATGGCTCTTTCCCAGAATTCAACACCACTCTCATTCTGGGTGGGAAGGGAGCCTTTCATTGATCTCTTGCCAATTCCATTTCCTTCTGGGTCCTCCTCTTCCATCTCCTTCCATTTCTCTTGGGTTGCCAATTTCCCATGTGTCTCCTTTCCAACTTCGCCTGGAATAAAGAAAGAGATCCAGTCAGCACTCATACAAGAAGCCAAGCCACAGATCAGGCACTCTTGATCGATGGGCGTGCATTTTGCTTCCATTTTCATAGCTTCTCGCTCCCCTCCACTCAAACGGATTGGCTGGTCACATCTTTTCTTTGGCTGGGCTCTCCTGTAGTGCTGTTTATATTTACTGACTATCCCACTGCCCCCCTAAACTTCCCAAATGTACTTTAAGGGAACAATGGCAAATAATAATAATTCCCCTCCCTTCATATTGGATTTGCTGGGAAAGTCTTTTGATGATTAAACACAAGAAGTTATCCATAGCTATTCCTTGCCCATTCTCTTCACATAAGCATGAACAATACCCACCTACAGCCATATCATCTGGGAAGGAGATATTCTCTTGAGATCCTCTTGAGAAAGTTTCCAGCCCTCCTTTGGATACGAGGCTCTTGTCTGTTTCCACTGTAGTCTCTCTTACAATCCTAGCTTCTTTTGCAGAGAGAGAAAAAAATGATCAATCAGGAGGGAAAGAAATCCCTTCTTCTGAAAGGAAGGAAACATAGTCAGGATAAAAGCAAACAATCCCAACCAGTATAAACAGTACAGATCCAGATGACAGTCAGAAGGGTTGACTATAATCCCATTCAGGTGGAAGGGTGTGCTGTAAAGATTAGCAAATGCAAATATTAATAATTATTTATAATTATATAATTATAATACGTTAGGACATGGCCCCTTCCAGAGTCTTTCTGAGGGCCTCTCAGCCCCGCCTTAGAATCAAGCCAGGGCAGCCTCACTGGCTTGGCAACTGTCCCTGGGCCAGCAATGTGGCTTAGGTTGTTCTACCCAACCATGATGAACATCGCTTTCACTGCCACCCCACCTCCTCAAGACCCCCAAAAGGAAGCAAGTAGCAGGGGAAGTGTCAAAATTTTGATTCACGAATAAAGATTTTGTTTCATGTATCATCCCAATGGCAGCAATTCATACTTTTGACACTTATGAAAGATCCTTACCCAAAAAGGCCACGCTCCTACAGTTCTCCAGCATGACTTCCCTGTAGAGAGCTCTTTGGCCTGGATCCAGCAGGGCCCACTCAGCCTCAGTGAAATATACAGCCACCTCCTCAAAGGAAAACGGGCTCTGAATGAAAAATCACATTCCTTAGTCAGAGATCATTACAGGCTGCTTGGACGTTGGAAGGGGGCATTCCAGGAGGGTGCAGGATGGAGAGTTTGGCATGGGTAAAGGGAGGGGCATTCAGAGAATCTCTTGATAGGTCACCTTAGTATGTAATCTGTTTTAACCGATTTTGTAATTCTGTTTATGGTATACTGATGTAAATGCCTAATAAAGGTAAAAAAAGGTAGTAAAAGTCACCTTAGCAGCAACTGCAGGAGCAAAAAGCCCCCCTGAGAAATAAGGGGGGACCGAGGCTGTCCCACGCTCATCTCCCCTACCTGGACTGGAGGCGCAGCAGCCTTTTCCACATCAAATCGAAGGCTAGACAACCACTCGCAACTACCTGAGGGGGAGAGAATTGGAAGGGAGAGTGTTAGCCTAGAGTGCCTATTTCATTTGCTTCTTTGACTCCTGCTTCACACACCCTCATTCCCAGGGCTGTGAAACCTCGCTCTATGTACCCTCAAAAGTACTCGTGATGATTTTTAGTAAGTTGTGGGAGATGCAGAAGCATTAGGTTCCCACCTTTCAGACTTCTGTGAGAGGTTATTAAAGCCCTGTTCACTCTGGAGTGCTAAAAGGTGACCTCTGGATCAAACCAAAAGGCCCCTTAGCCCAAGCATCCCTTCTCCCCCCTGCTGGGCCCTTCCATGTCCCGTGTTGTGAATGGCAGGAGAACGGGATGGGGGCACGAAATGATGTCACACGATGTGTCACCAAGATATGGTTTTAGCACATCAGTTGATCCTCTGGAAAATCTAGGGCAATACTAATGCTTTTCCAGAGCATCTGCATCCAGGTTTTCGGCTAGACATCACATCATCCCCCTGGCGTACCTAATCCTGTATCCTATTTCTGACTGAATCCCACCAGAACCCCTTGGAAAGCCTTTATTGGCCCCTAGCACTGGGTTTTCAGAGGTATGCTGCCCCGGAACATGGAGGTTCCATTTAGTCATGGTGGCTAAGTGTAGTCCAGATTTGTCTGCCTTTCCTTTTTTAAACCGCCTGAAGTCCAGCTAACATAAAGAAGATGAGATAGGACTATATTAATTCATGTGAATAGGAATAGAATTGTCCTCCAGGAATCTCTCTAATCCCCTTTGAAGTGAGTAGCCAACACTACTTCCTATTGCCCTGAGCCCAGAAGTGCAGTCTGCGTTGTGTGCAGAACCATTTATTTTTCTCCGGTCCTAAACTTTCTACCCAAAAATTCTATGATGTGCCCCAATCCCAACCAGGCACAGGGCACCCTTACCACATGAGAGGGCATCTTGGGCACACTCCTGGTCATGTGTCCTCTCCCCTTCGTCCAACGGAGCTCCTTCCACCTCAGTGAAGTTAGTTTCCATCTTCATGAATGGTCCCCACATCTGAAACAGGAGGAAGGGAGATGGGTAAGAAAAGGAATGGGATAGGCTGAGGAGAAGGATCTGCCCCTCTCCAAGACTCCTCACCGCTGCATTGACCAGCAGAATTGCTTCAACCACAGGGGAAAGAGGACTGGGTTTTCTTCCCAGCCTGATGAATTCTCTCCAGGCATAAATATCTGGCAGGGAAGCCTTAGGATAAGATCGTTGCTTGAACGGAGTGAGTGAAACCCCCTCACCTGCTCTGCTTTCTTGTTTTCCTCTGCCTGACTCAGGAGGAAACCTTCGGCCAGGGCCACCGCCTGGCAACTGGTCTCCGACCCGCATTCCCTGACCCAGCGCTGCATTTCCTGGGGCAGGATGGTCAGGAACTGCTCCAGGATCACCAGGTCCAGGATCTGCTTCTTGATGTGCCTCTCCGGCTTCAGCCAGTGGTTGCAAAGTCCATGGAGCTGGCTGCAAACCTCTCGGGGCCCACCCGCCTCATGGTAGCAGAACTGCCGGAAGCGTTGGCTATGTACATCTACGGTCATAGTGTCCTGAGCCAGGATCTCTGGCACCGCTCTTTCCCAAACTTCAACACTTCTCAGCCTGGGTGGGGAGGGGGCCTTTCCTTGCTTTCTTGCCAATTCCAGGTCCTTCTGGCTCCTCCTCTTCCATCTTCTTCCCCTTCTCTTGGGTAGCCTCCTACTGTGGAATGATACCCTTACTCACATGGCTATGAAGAGGGGAGAGGGAGAAAAAATCTCAAAAAGGCAGAAAGAAACCAAAAGTGAAGGAGGCTACATCAGCAACCCTGGTCAAGAGGCCCCATGCCCCAGAATGAGCGTCTTTGTTGTACGTTGTGGTTCAGGATTAACATCATTGTTTTATATTACATATCAAGCTTTTTAAAGGAAAATAAACCATCTCTATCAAGCCCTTTAAAAATCTGATGTGGATGGTATGAGTAGGGTTGCCATCCTGCAGGTACTAGCTGGAGATCTGCTATTACAGCTGATCTCCAGCCGATAGAGATCAGTTCACCTGGATAAAAAGGCCGCTTTGGCAACTGGACTCTATGGCATCCAAGCCCCTCCTCAGGCTCTGCCCCCAAAAATCTCCTGCCATGGCAAAGAGGGACCTGGCCTCCGATGCCTGGGGATCCGTCTGTCTAAGGGGGTAGAGCTCAAGGTGAACTGGAGCCCAGGGGCAAAACGACTGGGACGACTACCATTGCAGTGAACTCCTCCACAGGCCCGACCGGTCAGGCAAGAGCTCTGTGCAAAAGCCCCCAGCAGAGGGGAAGGGGCAGAGAGGCCAATGGGAATGAACAGGAGGAGGGGGGGGAGAGGCACTGAACCCCCCCCCCCAGGGAAACAGCAGATGGCGGGATGGAGGAAGGAGGGGGAGACACTAGCTAAAATGCCTGTCATGTGGGGGCAGCCGATCGCCATGCATTATTTCTCTCCCCTGTGATAATGTCTGGGGCTCCCTCCCACCCACTCACCCACCCACCCACCCACCTACCTACCTACCAACCAACCAACCACCTCTACGCCTTAGAATTTACGTTGATTTATTTTGATCTGCAAAATATTTATTTTGATTTGCAAAATGTTTATTTTGATCTGCAAAATCCCCGCCTCTCTGCCCCCCCCCACGAGGGTCACCAGGGCGACTAACCAATTAAAGCATTGAGAATGTCCCATTGGAAGAGTCTTGAATGCCACCCCCCAGCCCCCCAAAATGGGCCCGATCCCAGCGCTTCTTTCCCCCGAGCATGGCAAGCTGATCCCCAGCATTACCTTCCCAGGACCCGGCTGCAAAGGCTTTCTCTCCGGCTGCTGCACGTTTGCAGCCCGCCCTGGTCCCAGCTCCCTTGCAAGGCTCCCCCCCTTCCACCCACCCCCACCCCGGGAAAAGAGCCTTTCCACTTTCCAGCCCCCCCGCCCCTTTCCCCACAGCTGGCCCGGCCTCGCTAGCAAACAGCTGCCGCTTTAACCCTTTCAGTGCTGCAGCCGAGTGAAAAAATCCTTCCGCCCTCCCCAAGAGGAGGAGCGCCCAGACTCCGACGGACGGGACCTCAGTCAGGCTGCCGACAGCGACTCCCTCTGCAGCTCAACGGGGTTGCTCTGGAGTAAGGCTGCGCTCCCCGAGCACCCCCACGCTATTCAGCCATCTGAGAAAATGGCACGCTTGGGTGGAGAAGGGAAAGAGGAAAAGTCAGGCCGACTAAAGCCAGCTCACGCCAAGGAATCGGAATCGGGTCTACTTGTGTGTGTGTGTTTTTTAAAATAATTTTTTTATTATTTTTCCAAAATTATTAATCACATAGTTTAACAAAGCATAAAGAATTTAAAGTAAAAACGAATAAGTGACATTGTTAAAAAAAATCTACAATCAAAAATTGTTGACTTCCCCTACACCTCCCTTCATCTTGCGATAAATTAGTAATCGCTTTTGCGCAAAATTCTAATCCTAATACTACTGTTAATATTTATTAGGTCAAAAAAAAATTTTTTTAATATACTTATAGAACCACAAGTCAAATTACCTTCTAGTATAGTGAAGCTCCCTGTAAGTTTTATTCCTTATATACTAGAACGTGGCTTCCACGTCTCACCTGCATTAAAATATATGTTATTAGCCTAAAAACCTTTAGTTGTGTAGTCCATGACTATATCTTTCCCATATAGCTTACCCTATTTCTTTTAGCTATAACCCATTATCAGTTTTAAAACTAACCTTCTGTTCCATGCCGGGCTTCCACGTCTCACCTGCATTAAAATATATGTTATTAGCCTAAAAACCTTTAGTTGTGTAGTCCATGACTATATCTTTCCCATATAGCTTACCCTATTTCTTTTAGCTATAACCCATTATCAGTTTTAAAACTAACCTTCTGTTCCATGCCGGGCTCTTAAGGATGTGTATACATCAAGCAGTGTGATAGGTCAAGTGGCAAGTAATGAGTGTGTCTAGCTGATATATTGCAAGGGAGAAATATATCTTCAGGAGTTTCAAGACCAGCTCACTTCTCCTTAAGCATCAAGTTATCCACATAGGGGTGAATTTGTTAGTTTGATTGTGGTCCTAGGGCAGACAGAAATGATGAAGAGATCCCACAAGTACACAGTGAAATGGGTTAGAAAAAGGCCACCACTTTATGGATTACAATAGAATGGAGCATTGGCAAGGCATGGGGGTGGATCCCATCATCGACTGTCATCAATTGCCTATCAGGCAATGAAATGATCCCTGAACCCAAGCGTTGGGGGAACAACCAGAATGGCAAAACAGTGGCTCCACTAGAATGTAAATCTGTAAGTGGTCCCTTCGCCATCTGGAGTGGAGCCCAACGACAGCCCCCAAGCTGGGCATCCGCAAAGGAGGGGTAGCAAATACAGTAGAGGACTGAGCCACAGTACAGAATGATCTTGACAGGCTGGAGAATTGGGCTAACACTAACAGCATAGGCCGTTTTTTGGTATCAGGCCAAATCCAATTGGGGAAAAATGACTTGCATGTCTGCTTCCCTCTTTTTGGGGATCCCCATAAGAGGTCTTGTGCTTGAGTCCCTTACGGATGCCCAGCTCGGGGGCTGTCGTTGGGCTCCATTCCAGATGGCAAGGGGACCACTGAGATTTACATCCTAGTGGAGCCACTGTTTTGCCATTCTGGTTGTTCCCCCAACACTTGGGTTCAGGGATCATTTCATTGCCTGACAGGGTGGTCAGTCGATGATGGGATCCACCCCCATGCCTCGCCAATGCTCCATTCTGTTGTAATCCATAAAGCTGTGGCCTTTTTTCTAACCCATTTCACTGTGTACTTGTGGGATTTCTTCATCATTTCCATCTGCCCTAGGACTGCAATCAAAGTAACAAATTCACCCCCATGTGGATAACTTGATGCTTAAGGAGAAATGAGCTGGTCTTGAAACTCCTTCTGTAAAAAGATAATGAGCTCTTGTATCCAGTTAGAGAGTCTGGGCAGATTAGATGTTTAAAAATGGTCTGTGAAGCTGTTTAACACCACATATCTCTAGGATTTATTGGGTTTTTTATTTTCTTTATTAGATAAGTAGTTAGAGAATACAAACAGTTGAAAATGAGCCCTACAGCTGCTGCAAAAACAAGTGGCAATCAAATCAAACCTTTTAACATTTCTCAACCATGTTAGACTATATAAAGCAAGCTAGATTTCAGATTAGGATCTTATAATTGATTTTAGGAATCTGATTAAAGGAGCTTTGACTCTTGAAAGCTTATACTCAGAAAATCTTCTCATCACTAAGGTGCTGCTGTACTCAAATCTAGCCATATAAACCCAAGTCCAGACAGGGATGTCTCTTAGCGCCACTGCTGTTTATATATTATATAAATGACATGGTTAGCTATATGAGTGTGATCAGTGTCCATCCACCAAAAATTGCCCATCAACACATATCCATACTGCTTTATGCAGAGGATGCAGTTGTGATATCTAGAACACCTGTGGATTTGAAACGAGCACTAAGTAGATTTGCAGAATTCTGCAACACCTACAGATTAATTCTAGCAAGACTAAAATAATGGCTTTCTGAAACATCCAAAAATTTGAAATTGGAAAATGGCCATAGTTGTGAGGTTCTCCAGCCAACCTCGGCAATCCCAAAAAGTCACTCGCTCAGACAGGCAGGTCTAAAGCAGGTAAACGTTTATTCAGGAGCCGCAGGATACAGCATGAGCAATCCACAGTTTCAAAGCTGCTAATGGCGAACCAAACTACAAAGCATAACTTTAAGCATAGAGTCATCCCAGGTGCACAGCCATGCGGCCTGGGAATTAGGAGATAACGGTGCCTAGCAGGCAGTAGGGAGTAAGCAAGCCATAATACCGGAGTTGTCTGCCAGGGACTCAAGGTCAGAGCAGGGGGCCAGAGCAGGGGAGGAGGAGAAGAGTGGGGACAGCTTGAACGGTTCAGAGAAACGAAACCAAAGGTTAACACTTGTACAGGCTTGGGCCTAACTCATGTCAAAAGTCATGGACAGCATGACTCCTGACAGCTCGCACATTCCAGAGCAACAAAAGTACTCAATACACTAGAACAATAAAACCAATAGATACACTTGAACAGAAATAAGCATGACTCTTGGCATGACTCTTGACATTCTGCCCCCCTTAAGCCCCCCCTCCCAGATCCGATAGGTTGAGGCTTTTGAGGGTAGGCGTCATGAAATTGTCGCACCCGACAGGGGGCTGCAACATGTGGAGCCGCCACCCATTCATCATGTGCTGGTGCTAAATGTTTCCAACGTACCAAATAGAACAACTTCCCTTTCTTCAGTCTGGAATCAAGGATTTTAGAAACTTCCAGATGCATCTCCCCTCCCACCACCATTGGTACCTCAGGCTTAGGTTCAGGATGGAATTGGGGAGCCGCTACATAGGGTTTGAGAAGACTGATATGAAACACCAGATGGACTCCCCTGAGGGCTTTGGGAAGAGCCAGCTCTACAGCCACTTCATTGATCACCCTTGTAATGGGATAAGGACCTACATATTTGTCACTGAGCTTTTTACACGGTTGTAGAGTCCGAAGGTTTTTGGTGGAAAGGTACACTTGATCCCCCACCTTAAAGTCCCACCCTATGGAACGATGTTTATCTGCATGCTCTTTGTATTTGCGTTTAGCTCGCTCCAGATTTTTCTGGAGCCAAGGCCATGTGTTCTGGACCACCTGCACCCAATCTCCCACTTCACTTTTAATCCCCTCCTCCTGGAGAAGGTCCACGTTCCCAAAAGGTCAGAAATCCTTGCCGTACACCACCTGGAAGGGACTGTACCCAGTAGACGAATGAGGAGCATTATTATAAGCATATTCAGCAAAAGGCAGTAAATCCACCCAATCATCCTGGTGATAGTTCACATAACAGTGCAAATAACATTCCAACACAGAATTGACTCGTTCTGTTTGTCCATCCATCTGAAGATGGTGTGCTGAAGACAAACCTTGTTCCACCCCCATCAATTTTAAAAAGGCTTTCCAGAACTTTGCCACAAACTGTGGGCCCCTGTCAGAGACTATCTTGCGTGGGAACGAGTGATGTTTCATCACATGTGTAACGAACATACGTGCCAGCTTCTGGGCTGTCGGTAAGCCCGTACAAGGAACAAAATGCACTTGCTTAGAAAACAAATTTGTCACCACCCACAACACTGTCTTCCCTCGGCTGGGGGGAAGACCATAATAAAGTCCATGGCAATGACCTCCCAGGGGACGGATGGAACTTCCAAGGGTTTGAGGAGTCCAGGGGGCTTCCCCATAAGTCTTTTAGAGGTTGCACAGGTGGGGCAACTGTGCACAAAAAGGTCCACATCAGCTCTCATGTCCGGCCACCAAAATTGATGTCTTAACAAATGCAAAGATTTGACAAACCCAAAATGTCCTGCGGTTTTTGCTCCATGCGCCATCTCCAACACCTCCCTCCGAACAGGTTCCGGAACGTACAGTTTCACCCCATGAAACCACAACGCCCCCCCCTGGCAAGTAAGAGTGTGAGGAAGCTTTTGGTCCCCTTCTTCTTGGCGTGCGGCTTCGGCCACTCTCGCATGGAAAGCCTCCGGGAGTCCGCTTGCCGGGTCAGTATCCACAACTTGGCTCTGGGCACCAGTCACCACGGCCAACACTGGCACCTCCCCCCACTGCTCCAGAGTGAACAAAGAATCTATGGGGCGGTCGATTTGACAGCAGTATTGGGGGAGTCGGGATAAACACAAAGCAAAATTTGGCAAAGAATTGTGCCCAACGAACCTGTTTCGCCGATAATTTTCTAGACCCTTTTAACGCCTCCAAATTTTTGTGATCGGTCCAAACTTTAAACGGAACGTCAACCCCTTCCAGAAAATGTCTCCAGACCGTAAAAGCATATTTCACGGCTGCTATCTCCTTTTCCCAAATAGCCCAGTTTAGTTCAGCTTGAGAGAATTTCTTAGATAACTATGCACATGGTTGCAATTGGTCACCCTCACCCATTTGTAAGAGCGCCCCTCCTATGGCAACCTCTGAAGCGTCCACCTGAACAATGAATGGTTTTTCACAATCAAGGTGTTTCAACACTGGTTTGGACGTGAACAACCGTTTTAACGTATCAAACGCTCGCTGACACTCAGGAGTCCAAAGTAACCTGGCGGACGGCAACATGGCTGCAGACCCCTTCCCTTTCGTTCGCAGAAGAGAGGTGAGAGGCAAGGCTACTTGCACAAAGTCGCTAATAAAATTGCAGTAGAAATTAGCGAAACCGAGAAATTACTGCAGTTGCTTCGTGTGTAGTGGGGACTTCCCACTCCACCACCGCTCAAACCTTTTCTGGGTCCATAGCGAGTCCCTGTTGTGACACTATATATCCTAGAAACATTATGGAAGACCGATGAAAGTCACATTTGGAAACCTTGGCATACAACCTGTGGGCACGCAATCGACTTAACACTTCTTTCGCTAGAGCCACATGCTCGTCCATGGTTTTGGTGTATATTAAAATATTGTCCAAATAAACAATCACTCCTTTGAACAATAAATCATGCAACACCTCATTAATCATTTGCATGAAGACACTCGGAGCCCCCGTCAATCCAAACAGCATGACTAAATATTCAAACATTCCAAAGCAACTAGAGAAGGCCGTCTTGTGTTCATCTCCTTCTCTGATTCTAATACGATGGTACGCTTCCACCAAATCAAGTTTAGTAAAAATTTGCCCTTCCTTCAACTGACCGAGCAGATCTGGAATGAGAGGAAGAGGTAGGCATTAGTCTGCGTGACCGCATTGAGCCTGCCGTAATCTATACAGAGCCGCAAATCACCAGTCTTTTTCTTCACAAAGAAAGCGGGTGTCGAGTGAGGCGCCGAAGACGGACGTATGAACCCCCTTGCCAAATTAGTGTCCAAATAGTCTCTTAACACCACCTTTTCCTTAGGGCTCATGGGGTAGATTTTCCCTTTGGAGAGTCTGCCCTCCCCCACCACCTCAAATGCACAGTCTGTGGCTCAGTGGGGAGCCAATTCATCACACTCGCGCACATCAAATACATCTGCAAACTGTGCATATTCCTTGGGAAGTTGAGGTGGCAGAGCCTCCGCTGGCGGCTGCTCCTGCAACGCGGCTACTTGTTCTCTGAAAGCCACCTCTCTCCTGTGTTGATCGCATTGAGCTTGCAAAAACGCAGTAGTCCGTTCTTTCCAGTTTATGGTAGGACTATGACTACGGAGCCAGTTCATCCCCAACACTATGGGGTACTGAATAGTGGGGGCTATGGTAAAATGGAGCTGTTCCCAATGCTCCCCAACTCCCATGGCAATCCGGGCTGTTCTATGCGTGACTGCCCCCCCCCCAAAGTCACTACCGTCCATCTGAGCAAACTGAATGGGCTTGGGCAACTTAACCCTCTTCACCCGTAATTCATGTGCCATCTCTTCATTTATTAAAGTCCGAGCACAGCCTGAATCTACTAGTGCCGATACTCGCAACACGCCCCCCCAGGTAACGCTAGAGTGACTTTAATGAATACATTGTCCTCATGATCGCTTACCATCACCGGAGCTCCCTGCTCAAGGTCCGGGGCGGTCTGCTGTGGAGCTCCCTTTACAGCAGACCGACGGTGTTTTTTGCTGGCGGGCTCCAAATCCTCCCCACTGGAGGAAGAGCCTTGGTTTGTAATCCGCAGCTCCAACGAGCCGATGGAGTCTTGGTTTGTAATCCACGGCTCCGATGAGCCGGTGGCTTTCGGCGGTTCTTGGGTGAGTTGAAGCTGAAGAGCCAAGGGTTTCCCCCGTTGTCCCGGCAGGATGCTCTTGCGGCGGGCCTGTCCCTCGGTGCGCGCCTTGTCCGACTCCACAGTGGCTGGCTGGACTGGAGCCGGTCTTTCCGGCCGGGATGGGCAACGAGCAGCAAAATGCCCCAAGCCTCCGCAAACTAGACAGGCACCATTCTGGAAGCGTTTACTCCGTTCCACCACTGACAGACCCCCTCCTTGCACTGATCGTAAGTCTTTCGGGGCGCCTGGCCTGTCTCCACAGGGCTTGGTCTCCCGCGCAGTACGCTGCTTCGAGAGTTGCAACCCATCCCTCCACGTCCGGAGGATTCCCTTGCATGAAAGCCCAGTGCTGCAATTCGGGATTGAGCCCCTCTCGAAAATACTGTACTCGGGTGGCCTTGCTCCAGTCCAGAATTTTACTCGAGGGCAATTGAAACTCGCTAGCATACTGCACCACCGACTTAGTCCCTTGGCGCAGCTGCAGAAGAGCCGTCTTGGCCCGTTCCCCCTGGTGCGGGTCTTCAAACCGGTTAAGGAGGGCTATCATGAAGTCATCCAAACTTCTCAAAACTCGAGAGCGCAGTTCGTACTGTTGCACCATCCACGCCACCGCTTCCCCCTGAAGCAGTGATGTAATGTATTGAACCCGGCTTTCGTCCAAGGTGAAGGTTGCACCCTGTTCACGCATGAACACATCCACTTGGATCAGGAAATAAGACAAAAGGTCCCTTGACCCATCAAACATCACCTTCAACTCATGTTGGGTTAAAGGCGCTGGTCCGGGCTGCCCCGGAGGCGGAGGCGGCTGGACCGGCTGGTTACCTGGAGCTGCTGGTTGGTTGCCGGGAGGCTGCGGCGGCTGCGAAGGCTGTTGTCACCGCAAGTCGCCCAACTCTTGCCACATTTCTTGCATCAAGGTTTGCATGGCATCCATCCTTTCCACCATCTCCTGCTTCTCAAAACGGAGTTGCTGGCGTTCCTCCTCCCACTCGCGCTGCCAGAACAATTCTCCATGGATCGGGTCCTCCCCGAACCCCTCCAGCATCCCAGAAATCGCTGGCCTCCAGTGTCTAGTATCTGCCCCCGGCCCCATGCAAGGTTGGGGGGACTCCAACCAGGATCGAACATGGGAAACCTTAGGCACTGCACCCTTCCCGGTGCCGCTTGGTTTCTCCTTCACGGGCTTGTCCCCCAACAAGCCAGGATCGGGCTCACCCAGAGGCACCGTCTTGTCTCCCGTCGAACCAAGATCGGGCTCGGTCGGAGGCTCCGTCTTGGCCTCTTCGTTGTTACTGTCTCCATCCCCCACCATAGCCATCCTCGCATTGGGTTGGGAGCGGGCAACAGAGTAAAAAACTGATTAGCAGCTTAATGTGAGGTTCTCCAGCCAACCTCGGCAATCCCAAAAAGTAACTCACTCAGACAGGCAGGTCTAAAGCAGGTAAACGTTTATTCAGGAGCCGCAGGATACAGCATGAGCAATCCACAGTTTGGCGAACAAAACTACAAAGCATAACTTTAAGCACAGAGTCATCCCAGGTGCACAGCCATGCAGCCTGGGAATTAGGAGATAATGGTGCCTAGCAGGCAGTAGGGAGTAAGCAAGCCATAATACCGGAGTTGTCTGCCAGGGACTCAAGGTCAGAGCAGGGGGCCAGAGCAGGGGAGGAGGAGAGGAGCAGGGACAGCTTGAACGGTACAGAGAAAAGAAACCAAAGGTTAACACTTGTACAGGCTTGGGCCTAACTCATGTCAAGAGTCATGGACAGCACGACTCCTGACAGCTCGCACATCCCAGAGCAACAAAGTACTCAATACACTAGAACAGTAAAACCAATAGATACACTTAGAACAGAAATAAGCATGACTCTTGACAATAGTATTGAACAAGTAAATAGCTTCAAATATCTGGGGGTTGTCCTACAGGTATCGGGGTCCAATCTTGCCCTCTGTAATTATGTGGCGGAACACGCAGAGAGGTCTGCGCACACTGTAACTAAATTTTTCTGGTGGAAGGAAGTTATTCCAAGCAGAAACAATGTCTCTGCTCACATATGGAACTTACGTAGGGTCTTCAACCACAGGTTTAGCACTGCTAGAGAAAGTACAATCTACATTTTTGCACGCCATCCTACAGGTTCCCTCTTGTGTTTCCAACTCTATGGCTTGCCTTGAGACATACACGATTAGGATGGGGCAAGGATTCGGCTGTTGTCTTGCCATCAATGGTTTAAAATAAAGCAATACCAGCAAGGTCTTTTACCGTTGATTGAACAAGACCATTTTAAATCTAAATGGGAGTGCAGTCCAACATGATTTAGAGAGATTTGGCCTATGTCCACAGGACCTATTGAAACTGGATAAAGACTGCATAAAACAACTAGTAAGTCAATGGGTAGAGGACACTGAACGGCAGTATGCTCTAACAAGGACACCTGGTTTCTTGTCGTCTTTAAAAAACAGATATATATTGGCACCCCTCTTGTACCTCAGATTTAAATGTAAACAAATTACGCTAGCTAGATGCACAGTATTACCGTCCACTGTAATGGAAGGCAAATACAATAGGATTCCATTAGAGGCGAGGATTTGTCCACGTGAACTTGGAAGTTGAAACTAGGGAGCATATTTTCTTTAAATGTCCTATACATAATCAGCTTCAACTCGCTATTCTGTCCCCATTATTAATTAATTTACCTGGCTGTTCCAATACATATAGACTTGAAAAATTATTGATAGATAAAAACCCTTTAATTACAGGACAGGTTGGTAAATACTGTGTTACAGCAATTAAAGTTCGAAGTAGGATAAAAACTAAAGATGTAAGTAATGACGAGCTTGGTCTAATGAAGCCTACTAATGAATGATTCTGATGACTTTTGATGTGTAAGAAAGAGTTTATAGTTTAACTACCATGCGGTAATCTATTTTCTGATAAGTTTTTATAATTTATTTTATGTATTATGCTGTATGTTGGTTAATACATATAATACGTATTTATTGGTCTTTGACTGCAAATAAATTCAGTCAACCCAAGTCACACATACAAACAGAAATCTCACCTAATATCTTCTAAAAGTTCCATCCAGAGAAATTTGATTTGCTAATCACATAAAAATGTTTATACATGAAAAAAGGACTGTGATCTCACACTAAACCTTTCTAACGTAACCATCAGATCGCTGTTCAGATAAATGATTGATTCTTAATCACAAAAAACTCATGTGATATGTATTCATTATCTGTTTGTATGCCATGGTTGTCATTAAGATGTGAAATGGTTTCCCCTCTTGTGCATTCTTAAATGCTTTTGAAGGTGGCCATTCTGCCTGAATCTCTTTCCACACTTGGAGCACTCAAAAGGTCTCTCCCCTGTGTGGGTTCTTTGGTGCAGTTGAAGTTGGCAACTATGACTGAATCTCTTTCCACACTCAGAGCACTCAAAAGGTTTCTCCCCTGTGTGGGTTTGTAGATGCTGTCGAAGACTGCACCTCTGCCAGAATCTCTTTCTACGCTGGGAGAATTGAAAAGCTTTGTCCTTTGTGTGGGTTCTTAAATGTTTTTGAAAATGGCCACTCTGCCTGAATCTCTTTCCATACTCTGAGTGGGTTCTTTGATGCAGCTGAAGACTGCCACTATGACCAAATCTCTTTCCACACTCAGAGCACTCAAAAGATTTCTTTCCTGTGTGGGTTCTTTGATGCAGCTGAAGACTGCCCCTCTGCCAGAATCTCTTTCTACACTTGCAGCACTCAAAAGGTTTCTCTGTTGTGTGGGTTCGTAGATGCTGTTGAAGTCTGACAGTGTGTCTGAATCTTTTTCCACACTCTGAGCAGTCAAAAGTTTTCTCCCCTGTGTAGATTATTTGATGCTTTTGAAGACTTCTACGTTGACCGAATCTCTTTCCACAATCAGAGCGTTCAAAATGTTTCTCACCCGTGTGGGTTCGTAGATGCTGCCGAAGACTTCCCCTCTGCCAGAATCTCTTTCCACACTCTGAGCACTCAAAAGGTTTCTTCATTGTGTGGGTTCTTTGGTGCAGTTGAAGACTGCCACTATGGCTGAATTTCTTTCCACACTCAGAGCATTCAAAAGGTTTCTCCTCTGTGTGGGTTCTTTGATGCAGTTGAAGATGACCTCTCTGACTGAACCTCTTTCCACACTCTGAGCACTCAAAAGGTTTCTCCCCTGTGTGGGTTCTTTGATGCAGTTGTAGATGGCACTTCTGCCAGAATCTTTTTCCACACTCTGAGCACTCAAAAGGTTTCTCCGTTGTGTGGGTTCGCAAATGCTGTTGAAGTCTGACAGTGTGTCTAAATCTCTTTCCACACTCTGAGCACTCAAAAAGTTTCTCCCCTATGTAGATTATTTGATGCGTTTGAAGACTTCCATGCTGACTGAATCTCTTTCCACACTCAGAGCGTTCAAAAAGCTTCTCCCCTATGTGGGTTTGTAGATGCTGTAAAAGATTTCCCTTCTGCCAGAATCTCTTTTCACATTCTGAGCACTCAAAAGGTTTCATTGTGTGAGTTCTTTGATGCAGGCGAAGACTGCCACTATGACAGAATCTCTTTCCACACTCGGAGCATTTAAAAGGTTTTTTTAGTGGGTGGGTTCTTTGATGCAGTCGAAGGCCGCTACTATGACCGAATCTCTTTCCACACTTGGAGCATTCAAAATATTTTTTCTCTGTGTGGGTTTTTTGATGCAGTCGAAGATGATTACTCTGACTGAATCTCTTTCCACACTTGGAGCATTCAAAAGATTTCTTCTCTGTGTGGGTTCTTTGATGCATTTTAAGATGATTACTCTGACTGAATCTCTTTCCACATGCAGAGCACTCAAGTGTTTTTTCCTCTGTATGGGTTGTTAGATTCTGTTCAAGATCAACACTGCTATGGAATATGTTTTCACATTTATGTCCCTTCCAATCAGAGAAATTTTCTCCACACATTACACAGATAAACGTCTTCCCTCCTGAATTGTGGGAATTCTGGTGTTGAACAAGTTTTGAATTATCTGAGAACCTCTTGCCACAGTCTGAGCAGGTATACAGTTTCTCTCCTATATGGATTCTTTGGTGTCTAATGAGCTCATCTCCATAAAGGAAGCTCTTTCCACAATGGAAGCAATTATGGCCCTTCTTTTCAAGAGGCTTTTGCAAATCAGTATCATACTGAGTTTGATCTGAGAAGTTCAATACCCAGTCTAAGCATTTGTATGTTTCCTCTGCCGTGTCAATTACATCATGGAATTCCCCTCTTTGGAAAGGAATGGAACCCTTCATCTTCTCTCCATGGCTTCCCTCCTGCCTCTCTGGTCTCCCTTGATCCATGAAGTTATATTGAAATTCTTGTTCCTTGTCTCTTTCCAATGCAAACCCCTTGAATTCCCCAACTGTCTCCTCGACATCTTCTGCAGAAATAAACAGAAAGCTCCAATCAGCATTCATGCAAGGAGATAAGCCACAAATCAGGCACTCTTGATCAATGGGTGTGCATTTTCTTTCCATTTTCAGAGCTTCTCTCTCCCCACCACTCAACTTGAACCACTGATCACAACTTTTCTCTGGCCTGGCACTCCTGTAGTGCTGTTTATTCTGACTATCCCTCCCCTCCCCAAAATTTCCCGAATGTACTTTAAGGAAATAGTGGCAAAGAATTATTCCCCCTCTCTTCACATTTGACGTGCCATGTAGGAATTTTCATGATTAAATACAAGAATTTATCATGATAACTACCCTGTGACTATACAGAGTTTCCATCGTGGTATGATCAGAGCCACGAGGAGCTGGTTTTACCATCCCAAAATATGTTTCCTGGAATGGGGACAGCACCTCACCCAGTGTACCACAGATTTCAAAGGGGACCCTCATAGTTTTTCGAAGCAGTGCCACTTGTTGGTGGGGCAGTAAAGTCACAAAGGTATCTAGGGGAGTGCTTTAGAGAAGGGCTGGTGGGCCTTTGGCCTTGTTTAGCAGTTGTGTTCTTAAATAATTTTCCCCACCTTTCCCTGGAATTATGACATGGCACAGCAACAAAATGGCTACCTCAGGAGGTGGAACCAGCCACAAAATGATTGCCACAGCTTAACTTCAGTAGCACTGTGTAGATTCTTAAACTGTGGTGGCAGCTACTGCCAAAGCAACTTCGGGGTGGGGGGGAAATCATGTTATGGCCTTTGACCTACAGGCCATATTGAGCACATAAAATTGTATAGATTGGTAGAATTTTCCTATTTTTGAATCGAGTTCTTATTGGAATCCATTTAAAGGTTCTGTCTATTTTTCATCTTATTAAAGCACTTTCTGGCTGTCTCACTATCTGACTCTGTAGAGACCTTGAAAATATGCTAAAAATCTATGACATCATATGTAAGAATGTCAAGCTTTAACTAACATTCAATCTTGATGGACTATCAACTTCATTTTGGTGTGCTTTTCAACCTCAAGGTCATGTCTCATTCACACTCCAGTAAAAAATGTCTAAGAGGTGCCTCACTAAGGATAGTGAAATGGTATTAGATTCATAAACCGTATTAAATATAGTTGAATAAACTCGATACATAAACAAACTTAGTAACTGAACAGTGTTATAGCAAGATATGTAACTTAATCCTTTCTTAAGTTTCTTATTGTTTGTTTAAGAGAAGAAACATGGTTAAGCATGCTTATAGAAATGCTATGTATTTTGTATAAAGATGAATGATCCCAAGATTACAAGTATTTGATACTAAGTTTACAATTTACGATTATTTGATGTCGATATTAGACTGTTAAAGACAATAGTAATTGACAGTGTTAATAGTGGATGGTATCAGAGCCAAAGTCAGCCACAGAAACACTTGGCTGAAAGAGGAAGTCCTTACATGGGAGTGCTCCAGGAAACCTCAACTTGAAGGGTTCAAAGATAGCGGCAACATTGGGCCTTTTTTGAGTACTCAATCTTGACTGCTTCAGAGGTTGAAATATAGCAAGATTTTCTGCACTCCTATTATTTAATTGCCCTGACCTGGATGGCCCAGGCTAGCCTGATCTCGTCAGATCTCAGAAGCTAAGCAGGGTCAGCCCTGGTTAGTATTTGGATAGGAGACCACCAAGGAATACCAGGGTTGCTGTGCAGAGGAAGGCACTGGCAAACCACCTCTGTTAGTCTCTTGCCATGAAAACCCAAAAAAAAGGGGTCGCCATAAGTCAGCTGCGACTTGACGGCACTTCACACACACACATTATTTAATTAATATTGGTGATATATAAATAAGAATGCAGAAAGGCAGAAAAGTTAGAGCTCCCTAACCTGGGGGTTCTCACAGATCTCTCCATCCCTTGTGTGGGTTGGAAGTTCTCACAGATCTCCTCAGTCCTTGTGTGGACTGAGGGTTCTCACATAGATCTCTCTAGCCCTTGGGCTAGGGGTCTCAGAGATTTCTCTAGTCTTTGCATATACTAGATTCTCAGAGATTTCTCCAACAAATGGAGGGTCTTAGAAGTCTACCCCGTCTTTACATAGACTGGGGACTCTCAGATCTCTCTAGTCCTTATGGACTGGAGAGTTTCACAGATGACATGATTGGGTAAAGTATGTCTACTAACTTATATTCTAGATATTGGGAATCAAAATACTTTTAACTAAATCAGGTCTCTAACTATTTTTACTGATTTCTGTAACTGTTTTATTTTCTAAATGAAAGATTTCTACTGATTCATTTTAAGATTTGAAGCTCTAATATAGAAACTTTAATATAGAGATTTCTTGTAACATGAAATAAGACTTATAATGTCTGAACATTTGTAATATTTAGACTATGTATCCATCTACATACATATATACTTTATATGTTAAAGACTTTTCATATGTACACACACATATATATATTGTTTGAAGCTATTCAATAAAAAGTCTTACTTCTATTAGTAAATTAAGTTGTGTCCTGCTTATTAGGTGATTATCTGAATATAATAACATACTTCTCAGGGAGGGGTCAATTCTAAGAGCATAATTACTGAAATGCAATGACCGGCTTCAATCAGTATAGCCAATCAAATCTCCAATAGTCAATCAGAAGCCTTGCTGGGCAAAAGGCCTAATTGGCCCCACCCACTTCCTAAAAACACTTGGCAAGCACCAAAAAACATACTGGCAGGGGCCAGGGTGCCCATTGGCACCGCCTTGGGACCCCTGATCTAGCTGAGTGCTCTATGGAATAGATGGGGCTTTGTCCTCATCAAGTTATCCCTGGAATATCCAGGATTTAGGCCCCTCAAGAGCCACAGCTGAGCTCAGCCCCAGAAGGAGCTTCTGAGCCTCCAGATTTTAGTCCCCAGAAAGCCTCTCTTCCTCAGCACCCAGAAGTGAATCAGAAATCCTCCATGGGCATTCCTTGCCTGTTCCCTAAATGTAACCATGAAGAATACCTACTGTAGTGGAAAACTCGTGAAAGACCTTTGTAACAAGAGGAGCTAGTGGTGAACCACATGCTTCTTCACTTTCATATAGATTGTCCTATGACAGCACTGGGGTGGAAGGGGTTAAGAAGCTGACATATTCCATTTTCTCCCCAAGCAACTTGCACTTTCGGGGAGGGTAAGGGAGTAATTTTACATCTGGCATTTGTATGCTAAAGCAGTCTTATCTCCTGGCCTTAGAATAATTGAATCAGAACCAATTTGGAAGGTACCACCAGGGTCATCTAGTCCAACCCCCTGCACAATGCAGGAAATTCACAACTACCCCCCACACCCCCAGTGACCCCTACTCCTTGCCCAGGAGTAGGAGATGCCCTCCCTTTCATGATCGGCCAAAGGTCATAGAATCAACATTTCTGACAGATGGCCATCTAGACTCTACTTAAAAACCTCCAGGGAAGGAGAGCTTACCACCTCCCGAGGAAGCCTGTTCCACTGAGGAACCACTCTGTTAGAAAGTTCTTCCTAATGTTTAGGTGGACACTCTTGATTTAATTTCCACCCGTTGGTTCTGGTCCGACAACAGAAAACAACTCGGCACCCTCCTCTATATGACAGCCCTTCAAGTACTTGAAGATGGTAATCATATCACCTCTCAGTCTTTTCTTCAGGCTAAACATCCCCAGCTCCTTCAACCTTTCCTCATGGGACTTGGTCTCCAGACCCCTCACCATCTTTTTCCCCCTTCTCTGGACATGTTCGTTTGTCTACATCCTTCTTAAATTGCGGTGTCCAAAACTGAACACAATACTCTAAGTGAGGTCTAACCAGAGCAGAGTACAGCGATACCATCACTTCGCATGATCTGGACACTATACTTCTGCTAAGCCCGAGATCGCAACTGCCTTTTTAGCTACTACATCACACGGCTGACTCATGTTCAGTGTTTGGTCTACTAAGACCCCTAGATCCGTTTTGCACACACTACTGCAAAACAAGTCCCCCCCATCCTATAATTATGGATTTGAATTTTCCTACCTAAATGTAGAACTTTACATTTATCCCTGCTGAAATGCATTTTATTAGATTTAGCCCAATTCTCCAGCCAGTCAAGATCATCCTGTATCCTGGCTCTGTCTTGTACTGTATTCTACTGTATTTGAAGAGCGCCCCCCCCTCAAGTTGCTAGGCAGCAGGACCTACACACACATACACTTCTGCTTTTCTATAAGAAAGGGCGGCTGCGTTCGGCCAGGGCTTTTTTAGTTACAGACCAAACTGCGCAGACTGAGCTGTGTGTGTTGGAGTCTACCTATGGCTGTATTCTGGGGTTTGTGCAGAGCAAGGGACATGTTTATTCTTTTGTCTGTCACTCTGTTTATCGTTGTAGGCAATAAAACCGCTTAAAAGCTTGCAGTATTGTAATCATTGCCTCTGAAATACCAAGGGGAAATGAACCTTTTGCCCCTTGGCAATACATCTACTTGCAGCAAGCTCATTTGGGAAGGAAATACTCTCTTCAGATCCGCTTGAGAAACTCTCCAGCCCCCCTCTGGATGCAAGGCTTTTGTCTGTCTCCACTGTATTGTCTCCTACATTCCTGGCTTCTTTGGGAGAGAGAGAGAGAAAAGTGATGATTCTTATATAGGGAAATAAAGAAATCCAAGGAAGAAGAAAAATTCTTCTGCAAGGATTGAAACACGGTCATGATCAAAACACACAATCCCAACCAATATAAACGAGAAGGATCCACTCCAGATGACAAGTCAGAGTGGATGACTGTAATACCATTCAGGTGGAAGGGAGTGTTGTAAAGGTTGGCAACTGAGAAGTTAGGATGTAGCCCCTTCCAGAGTCTTTCTGAGGGCCTCTCAGCCCTGCCTTGGCCTTGTTCATTGGAAGAACATAAGAAAAGCCATGCTGGATCAGATGAAGGCCCATTGAGTCCAGCAGTCTGTTCATACAGTAGCCAACCAGGTGCTTCTGGGAAGCACAAACAAGACAGTCGCAGCAGCATCCTCCCTGTGTTCTACAGCACCTAATATAATAGGCATGCTCCTCTAGTACTGGAACTACTAGGTATGCAGCATGATTAGTATCCATTTTGATTAGTAGCCATGGATAGCCCTATCCTCCATGAACATATCCACTCCCCTCTTAAGTGTTAGCCTAGACTTAACATTTTGTTTGATTCCTGCTTCACGCACCCTCATTCCCAAGACTGTGAAATCTTGTTCTATGTACACTCAACAAAACTTGGGATGATTTTTAGTAAACTGTGGGAGACACATAAGGGAAGCACCAGGTACCCATGTTTCAGACTTCTGTGAGAGGCAATTAATTCCATTAACTCAGCAAGAAGTTAGAAAATAGAAACAGTTGTAAAGGAAGCCTATAGATGGTGCAAAAACAAGTGCCAATCAAACCAAATATTCTAACATTTCTCAACCATGTTAGAATATATAAAGCAGGGTGGATAAATATCAATGATTAAAAATCATTTAAAAAAAATAAAATGTCATTTAAAAATGCTTTGAGGGGAAAAAACTATTTAAAGATAGTTTTCTATTTAAGATACATTATAGTCCAAAGGTTATTCATCATGAAATAAGGATTAGATTTTAATTCTGTAGCATGAGTCTGTATATTCATGCAATGTTTAATTTTTTTGGTAAATGAATTCCATTAATCCATTTGAAATGTCATGTTCTTCCAGAGGTTTCTGTAAGATTATTTTGCCAAAATATCTACCTAGAAGATACTATCAGAGAGCCAGTGTGGTGTGGTGGTTAAGAACGGTGGTTTGGAGCGGTGGAGTCTGATCTGGAGAACCGGGTTTGATTCCCCACTCCTCCTCCACAAGAGCGGTGGAGGCTAACCTGGTGAACTGGATTTGTTTCCCCACTCCTACGCACGAAGCCAGCTGGGTGACCTTGGGCAAGTCATTCTCTCTCAGCCTCACCTACCTCACAGGGTATCTGTTGTGGGGAGGGGAAGGGAAGGTGATTGTAAGTCGGTTTGATTCTCCCTTAAGTGGCAGAGAAAGTCGGCATATAAAAACCAACTCTTCTTCTTCTATCACACAGATGCTGGGTTTTGCAAATCTCAAAACTGAGAATTTGTGTCTGCAGAGATAACATCTCTTTCTTCAGAGCAAAAATGTTATAAAATAAACATACAGAGGAGAAAAAAAAACACAGAATCAATCCTTTACCTCTTAAATGCTAAGTTTCAAGAAGTTAAATGAACAGATGATTGTTTGGAGTAGAATAAATCTGCACAAGGAGCAAAGTATGAAGAGGGAAAGGCAAGACGCAAAAAATGAAAGTGAAACATTTGAGCAGAATACTCCAGAAGTCTATGTAGAAAACTATCATTTAAATCTAGCCTTACTATAACTAGTGATTTAAATCAAGATTCAAATCAATTTGATTTAAATCAAATCCATCCTGATATAAACCAAGCTAGATTTCAGATTATGATCTTAAACTGATTTTAAGAATTTTTTAAATCTATCCAATGAAGGGAGCTTTGCCTCTCGAAAGCTTATACCCAGAAATCTTCTTCATCTCTAAGATGCCGCTAGACTCAAATATAGCCCACTCTGTCAGCAGCACCTGGAAGAATACGTCCATTGGATCTGGGACCGTCGTGGCTGACAACCCAGGGATCAAAGGCATCACCAGACACTCCCCTGTGTGGGACTTTAGATGCCTTTGAAGATCGCTACCCTAAGTGAATCTCTTTCCACACTCAAAAGGTTTCTCACCTGTGTGGATTCTTTCATGCAGTTGAAGGTGGCCACTCTGACTGAATTTCCTTCCACACTCTGAGCTCTCAAAAGGTTTCTTCCCTGTGTGGGTTCTTTGATGCAGTTCAAGACGGCTACTAAGACGAAATCTCTTTCCACACTCTGAGCACTCTAAATGTTTCTTCCCTGTGTGGGTTCTTTGATGCTGTTGAAGATGGCTTCTAAGACGAAATCTCTTTCCACACTCTGAGCACTCAAAAGATTTTTCCTTTGTGTGGGTTCTTAGATGCTGTTGAAGATCAACACTGCTCTTTCCACATTTATGCCCCTTTCCATCAGAGACATTCTTTCCACTCGCTGAACAGATAAATGTCTTCTCTCCTGAATGGTGGGAACGCTTATGTTGAGAAAGGTCTGGATGCTCTGAGAACCTTTTGCCACAGTCTGAGCAGCTATACAGTTTTTCTCCTATATGGATTCTTTGGTGTCTAACAAGCTCTTCTCCAGAAAGGAAGCTCTTTCCACAATGGAAGCAATTCTTTCCAGAGGGTTTTTGCAAATCGATGTTTTGAGTTTTATCTGAGAAATTGAATCCCTGGTCTGAGCATTTGTATGTTTCCTCCGCTATGTCAATTACATCATGGAAAACCCCTCCTTGGAAAGGAATTTGTTTTTCCCTCATCTTCTCTCCATGACTTCCTTCCTGCCTCTCTGGTCTATCTCGATCCCTGGAATTACATTCAGACTCTTGTTCCATGTCTCTTTCCAATGAGAACCCCTGGAATTCCTCAACAGTCTCCTTGACATCTTCTGCTGGAAGAAAAAGAGAGATCCAGTCAGCACTCATGCAAGGAGACAAGCCACAGATCAGGCACTCTTGACTGATGGGGGTGCATTTTGCTTGCATTTTCAGAGCTTCTCACTCCCCTCCACTCAACCTGAGCCACTGGTCACAACTTTTCTCTGGTGAGGCACTCCAGCAGTGCTCTTTATATATTCTGACTATAACTCCCCTTCCCAAAACTCCTGAAATTTACTCTAAGGGGGGAAAAGTGGCAAAGATTCACTCCTCCTCCCTTCACAGTGGACTTGCTGGGAAGGTCTTTTCATGATTAAATACAGGAAGTTATCATGATAATGAGCCCTGCAGTTATGAAGAGTTTCCATTGTAGTATGATCAGAGCCATGAGGGGCTGGTGTTAGCCTAAGAAGAAATATGTTTCCTGGGTTTACCCAGTGAACCCCATATTTCAAAGGGGACCCCCATGTTTTTGGAAGAGGTGCCAGGTGCTGTTGGGGCAGTAAAGGCCCAAAGGTGAGAGCAGTAGGGAAAAATTGATGGGCCTTCAGCCTTGATTGCGGGACTGTTTTTAAATAACCTCCCCCACCTTTCCCTGGAATTCTGACATGGCAAGTTAGGTGCAGCAACAAAATGGCGGCTGCAGGAGGAGCAACCAGCCACAAAACCAGCCGTAGCTGAACTTCAATAGCACAGTGTAGATTCTTGTGCTGTGGTTGCAGCAGCTGCCAAAGCAACATTAAAAAAATCTGCACAGCCAGTCAAATCTCTCATAGTCAATCAGAAGCCTTGCTGGGCAAAAGCCCTACCTGGCCCCACCCACTTTCCTAAAAACACTTGGCGAGTGCCAGAAAGGGTGTAGGCAGGGGCCATGGTGCCCATGAGCACCACTTTGGGGACCCCTTGTTTAGCTGAGTACTCTAGGAAATAGGAGATGGGTCCTTGTCCTCATCCAGCAGGGCTGTTCTTAAGTTAAGAGCCCCATTTCCTGGCATATCCAGTATTTAATAAGCTCCTCAAGAGCCACAGTTGAGGTCAGCCCCAGAGGGACCTTCCGAGCCTCCAGATTTCAGGCCCCAGAAGGCCTCCTTCCCTCAGTATCCAACAGGATTTATAATTCTACCAAAATCAAGAGTTGCTAAGAAGTGAATCTGAAATCCTTCATGGGTATTCCTTCCACACTCCCTAGATGTAACTGTGAAGGATACCCACTTGCAGCCAGCTCATTTTGGAAGGAAATACGCTCCTGAGATCCTCTTGAGAAACTCTTCAGCCCTCTTCTGGATGCAAGGCTTTTGTCGGTTTCTGCTGTACTCTCTCTTACATTCCTGGCTTCGTTGGCAGAGAGAGAGAGAAAAAAGTGATCATTCTTATATTGGGAAGAAAAGAAATCCAAGAATAATTCTGCTAGAAGGACAGGAACATGATCAAGATCAAAAAACACAATCCTAACCAGTATAAACCATTCCGGGTGACAGAGCAGCTGACCATAATCCCATTCAGGTGGGAGGATGTGTTGTAAAGGTTGGCAACTGCAAAGTTAGGACATGGCCCCTTCCAGAGTTTTTCTGAAGGCCTCTCAGATCCACAGCCAAGGACAGCCTCTCTGGTTTGGATGACGGCCAAAACATTGGCCTCAATTACCCTTGGCCAACCAGGCGGCATGCGTCGCTCTACCCAGCCATCCTGAACATAGCTTTTGCTGTCACCCCACCTCCTCAAGACCCCCCCAAAAAGGAAGCAAGTAGCAGAGCAGGCCTCAAAACGACATATTGCTGGTCAAGGTTTTGATTCATGAATCATCAGAATGGCAGCAATTTGCAGCTTTGGCACCAATGAAGGATCCTTACCCAGAGAGGCCACGTTCCCACAGTTCTCCAGCATGACTTCCCTGTAGAGAGCTCTTTGGCCTGGATCAAGCAAGGCCCACTCTGCCTCAGTGAAATATACAGCCACCTCCTCAAAGGAAAACGGGCTCTGGAAAAAAAAGAGGAGATTCCCTCCCCAGAGACCATGCTAGGCAGAGACCGCACTCTGGAAGGGGGCATTCTGGGAGGGTGCAGGACGGAGAGCTTGGCATGGGTAAAGGGAGGGCCACTCAGAGCCTCTCTAACCCGGACACCTTAGTGGCAAAAGCCACCCTGAGAACATCCCCCGCTCATTTCCCCTACCTGGACTGGAGGTGCAGCAGCCATTTCCCCACCTCTGCAAAGATGATGGATCGACATTAAGTGTCCACGGCCTGTGAGGAAGACAAAATTGGAAGGGAGAGTATTAGCCTAGACTTCCTATTTCATTTGCTTGTTTCATTATTGCTGCACACCACCTCAGGCTGTGAAACCTTGCTCTATGTACCCTCAACAAAATTTGTGATGATTTTTAGTAGCAGTGGCAGATGCAGTACGGAAGCACCAGGTACCCACATTTCAGACATCTGTGAGAGGTGATTAATGCCGTTGACTCTGGAGCTCTAAAAGGCGACCACTGGATCAAACCAAACGGCCTCTTAGTCCAGGCACAGGTATCCATTCTCCCTCTGGCTGGGACCTTCCACGTGACCTTGTGTTCAGACTGGCAGGAGAATGAGAGGGGCTGGAAGTGATGTCACATGACAGGTCTCTGTTACATCCAGCTGAAAACCCAGATGTGATTTTAGCACATCAGTCGATGCTCTGGAAAAGGTAGGGTAACACTAATAGGTTTCCTGAGCATCTGCATCCAGGTTTTCGGCCAGATAAGACATCGCGTCCACCCCCACTTTGCTCATGGGGTGCCTAGCACCGCTAATCCCATGTCCTGTTTCTGACTGTGGTCCGCCAGATGCCCTAAGAAAGCTTTTAAGCAGGGACACAGAAGAAGAAAAGTTGGTTTTTATACCCCGCTTTTCTCTACTTTAAGGAGTCACAAAGCAGATTACAACCACCTTCCTTTCCTCTCCCCACAACAGGCATCTTGTGAGGTAGGTGGGGCTGAGAGAGTTCGGAGAGAACTGTGACTGGCCCAAGGTTACCCAGCAGGCTTCATATGGTGGAGAAGGAATCAAACCCAATTCTCCACATTAGCATCTGCCGCTCTTACCCACTCACCATACTGGCTGTAGTGATTGGCCACTAGCACCGTGTTTTCAGAGGTGTGCTGCCCCAGAACACGGAGGATCCATTTATTCATGGTGGCTGATAGCTATGCCCTGATTTGTCTACCTTTACAAAAAAAAACAAAAAACCTTGCATTCCACTAACAGAAAGATGACTTGGGAATATTTTAATTCATGTGAATAAGAGTGCAATTGTCCTCCAGGAGTCTCTCTAAACCTTTGAGTTGAGTGGCCATCACAACATCCTATCACCCTGAGCTCAGAAGAGCAGTCTGCGTTTTGTGCAGAAGCATTAATTTCTCTCCAGTCCTAAACTTTCTACCCAAAAATTTTATGATGTACCCCAACCCCATCCAAGCACAGGGCACCCTTACCACATGAAAGGGCATCTTGGGCACACTCCTGGGCATGCGCCCTCTGCCCTTCCTCCAACAGAGCTCCTTCCACCTCAGAGAAGTTAGTTTCCATCTTCATGGATGGTCCCCACATCTGAAACAGCAGGAAGGGAGACGGGTAAAAAAAGGAATGGGACAGGTTGAGGAGAAGGGTCCTGCCCCACTCCAAGACTCCTCCCCCCTGCATCGATCAGCAGAACTGCCTCAACCACAGGAGCAAGAATAAGGGCTCGGCTTTCTTTCCAGCCTAGTGAATTCTCTTCAGCACTGATTCCCAACCAGGGGTCCATGGACCCCCAGGGGTCCGCGAGAACTAAATTAAGGTCCGCGAAACAAAGTTATAAACCCATAATAAATTAATATTTTCAATTAAAAGTTCTCTATTATAAAAATATATTCAAATATTATTCTAAGTTTAATGTTTAACAAACAGTTATGATTAAAGTTTATTTTCAAATTCTCGGAATTTTTATTTTGAACCTTGGGGTCCCTGCACCGAACAAAAAAGTCCTAGTGGTCCCTGGTCAAAAAAAGGTTGGGAACCACTGCTCTACAGGCATAAATACAGTATCTGGCAGGGAAGCCACAGGATAAGGTTGTTGCTTAAATGGAGTGAATGAAACCCCCTCACCTGCTCTCTCTGCTTCTTCTCCTCTGCCTGAGTAAGTAGGAAGCCTTCGGCCAGGGCCACCGCCTGGGAAGTGGCCTCTGGCCCGCATCCTCTCACCCAGCTCTGCATTTCCTGAGGCACGATGGTGAGGAACTGCTCCAGGATCACCAGGTCCAGGATCTGCTTCTTGGTGTGCCTCTCCGGCTTCAGCCAGTGGTTGCAAAGTCCATGGAGCTGGCTGCAAACCTCTCGGGGCCCATCCGCCTCATGGTAGCGGAACTGCCGGAAGCGTCGGCAATGTCCATCTGCAGGCACAGAATCCTGAGCCAGGATCTCTGGCACAGCTCGTTCCCAGAATTCAACAAGACTCTCATTCTGGGTGGGAAGGGGGGCTTTCCCTAATCTCTTGCCAATTCCATGTCCTTCTGGGTCCTCCTCTTCCATCTCCTTCCATTTCTCTTGGGTTGCCAATTTCCCATCCGTCTCCTTTCCACCTTCGCCTGGAATAAAGAGAGAGATCCAGTCAGCACTCATACAAGAAGCCAAGCCACAGATCAGGCACTCTTGATCGATGGGCGTGCATTTTGCTTCCATTTTCAGAGCTTCTCCCTCCGCTCAATCTGATCAGCTGTTCACATCTTTTCTCGAGCTGCGCACTCCAGTAGTGCTGTTTACTGAGTATCCCGCTAAAATAACCATTCCCCCTCACTTCACGTTGGACTTGTTGTGCAGGTCATGTGATTATTAAATACACAAAGTTATTATAATAACTATCCCTGCAATTTTACAGTTTACTTCCTAGTATGATGAGAGCCACGAGTAGCTGGTTTTAGCCTCAGAAAATATATGTTTCCTGGGGTCAGGGGAGCAGTACCTCACCCAGTGAACTCCAGATTTCAAAGGAGACCCCCATCGTTTTTGGAACCAATTGTTGATGGGGCACCTAAGGTGCGACAGAATCTAGGTGAGTGCTGTAGGGAAGGTTTGATGGGCCTTCGGCCTTGTTTAGCAGGGGCTGTTCTTAAATACCCCCCACTTTTCCCTGGAATTGTGGCACGGCATAGTGGGTGCAGCAACAAAATGGCTGCCACAGGAGATGGAACCAGACACAAAATGATTGCCACAGCTTAACTTCAGTAGCATAGGGTAGATTCTTGTGCTGTGGTTGCAGCTGCTGCCAATGCAACATTTTAAAAAATCTGCACAGCCAATCAAATCTCCAGTAGTCAATCAGAAGCCTTGCTGGGCAAAAGCCCTACCTGGCCCCACCCACTTCCTTGGGTGGACATGGTGGGCTCCAGAAAAGGTGTCGGCAGGTGCCACGGGGCCCACGTGCACCACATTAGGGACCCCTATCTAGCTACTAACTCTAGTAAACAGGAAACAGGTTTTGTCCTCACCCGGGGGGGTGTTTTCAAGTTACCAGCCATTTCCTCTAGAATATCCAGTATTTAAGGATAGTGCAGCTCCTCAAGAGCCGCAGCTGAGCTCAGCCCCAGAAGGAGCTTCCGAGCCTCCCAGATTTCAGGCCCTGGAAGGCTTCCCTTTCTCAGTATTTGGAGGGCTTTATAACTCTATCAAACCAAGAGTTGCTAAGAAGTGAAGAGGAAACCCTCCATGGCTATTCCTTTCCCATTCCCATCACATAACCATGAATGATACCCACCCACAGACAGATCATCTGGGAAGGAGATATTCTCTTGAGATCCTCTTGAGAAAGTCTCCAGCCCTCCTTTGGTTGCAAGGCTTTTTTCTGTCTCTGCTGTAGTCTCTCTTACAATCCTAGCTTCTTTGGGGGAGAGAGAGAGAAAAAAAAAAGATCATTCTTATATCAGGAAGGAAAGAAATCCAAGAACTAACAAAAATTCTTCTGGAAGGATGGAAACAGGATCAAGATCAAAGCAAACAATCCCAACCAGTACAAACAGTATGGATCCATTCAAGATGACAGTCAGAGCAGTTGACTATAATCCCATGCAGGTGGCAGGGTGTGCTGTAAAGGTTAGCAAATGCAAAGTTAGGACAAGGCCCCTTCCAGAGTCTTTCTGAGGGCGTCTCAGCACACACACCCCTTTAGAATCAAGTCAGGACAGCCTCTTTGGCTTGGATGATGGCCACAACACTGGCCTCAACTGACCCTGGACCAGCCAGGCAGCTTAGGCTGTTCTCCCTGACCATGATGAACATCGCTTTCGCTGCCACCCCACCTCCTCAAGACCCCCAAAAGGGAGCAAGTAGCAGGCCAGTTGTCAAAACATTATATGGCTCGTCAAGATTTTGATTCATGAATCATCCAATAGAAGCAATTCGTACCTTCACCACTTATGAAAGATCCTTACCCAAAAAGGCCACACTCCTACAGTTCTCCAGCATGACTTCCCTGTAGAGAGCTCTTTGGCCTGGATCCAACAGGGCCCACTCTGCCTCAGTGAAATACACGGCCACCTCCTCAAAGGAAAAAGGACTCTGGAAGAAAAAGCAGATTCCCTCCTCAGAGGGACTGCACTCTGGAAGGGGGCGTTCTGGAAGGGGGCACGATGAAGAGCTTTGCATGGGCAAAGGGACGAGCCCTCAGAGCCTCTCTCACTCAGACACCTTAGCAGCAACTGCAGGAGCAAAGTCCCCCCTGAGAAAAAAGGGCCCCCCAAGGCTGTCCCCTGCTCATCTCTCCTACCTGGACTGGAGACACAGCAGCCATTTCCACACGTCTGTCAAATCGAAGCCTCAACAACCACTCCCCATTGCCTGTGGGAAAGACAAAATTGGAAGGGAGAGTGTTAGCCTAGACTACCTATTTCATTTGCTTCTTTGACTCCTGCTTCACACACCCTCATTCCTAGGGCTGTGAAACCTGGCTCTATTGTACCCTCCGAACAACCTGTGATGATTTTTAGTAAACTGTGGGAGATGCAGAACTATCAGGTCCCCACCTTTCAGACTTCTGTGAGGTGATTAATGCCCTATTGAATCTGGAGCTCCTAAAGGTGACCACTGGTTCAGACCTAAGGGCCACTTAGCCCAGGCATCCCTTCTCCCCCCTGCTGGGCCCTTCCATGTCCCCGAGATGTGGTTTTAGCACATCAGTTGATCCTCTGGAAAATCTACGGCAATACTAATGAGTTTCCAGAGCACCTACATCCAGGTTTTTGGCTAGATATCACATCACCCCATGCCCATCCCATAGCTCACAGGGCTGCCAGACACCAAACATACCTAATCCTGTATCCTATTTCTAACTGCATCCCACCAGAACCCCCTGGAAAGCTTTTAAGCAGGGGCACAGAAGCCAAACGATTGGCCCCTAACACCGGGTTTTCAGAGGTATGCTGCCCCGGAACATGGAGGTCCCATTCATTCATGGTGGCTAAGTATCACCGAGATTTGTCTGCCTTTCCCTTTTTTAAACCACCTGAAGTCCAGCTAACATAAAGAAGGTGAAATAGGACTATATTACATGGAATAAGAATGGAATAGTCCTCCATGAATCTTTCTTATCCCCCTTCAAGAGAAGTCCACTTGTTGTTGTGTGCAAAAGTGTTCCTTTTTTCTCCGGTCCTAAACCTTCTACTCAACAATTTCACAACATGTCCCAATCCCATCCAGGCACAAAGCAACTTTACCACACGAGAGGGCATCTTGGGCACGCTCCTGGGCCTGCGCCCTCTGCCACTCCTCCAACAGAGCGCCTTCCACCTCAGAGAAGTTAGCTTCCACCTTCATGGATGGTCCCCACATCTGAAACAGCAGGAAGGGAGACAGGTAAGAAAAGGAAAGTGACAGGCTGAGGAGATGGATCCTGCCCCACTCCAAGACTCCTCACCCCTGCATCAACCAGCAGAACTGCTTCAACCATAGGGGCAAGGATCAGGGCTGGGTTTTCTTCCCAGCCTATTGAATTCTCTACAGGCATAAATGTCTGGCAGGGAAGCCACAGGATAAGGTCGTTGGTTGAATGGAGTGAATGAAGCCCCTCACCTGCTCTTCCTGCCTCTTCTCCTCTGTCTGAGTCAGGAGAAAACCTTCGGCCAGGGCCACCGCCTGGGAACTGGTCTCTGGCCCGCATCCTCTCACCCAGCTCTGCATTTCCTGAGGCACGATGGCGAGGAACTGCTCCAGGATCACCAGGTCCAGGATCTGCTTCTTGGTGCGCCCCTCCGGCTTCAGCCAGTGGTTGCAATGTCCATGGAGCTGGCTGCAAACCTCTCGGGGCCCATCAGCCTCATGGTAGCAGAACTGCCGGAAGCGTCGGCTATGTTCATCTGCAGTCACAGTGTCCTGAGCCAGGACCTCAAGCACAGCTCTTTCCCAGAATTCAACACCACCCACAGCCTGGGTGAGGAGGGGGCCTTTCCCTCCTCTCTTGCCAACTCCAGGTCCTTCTGGGTCCTCCTCTTCCATCTCCTTCCCCTTCTCTTGCGTAGCCTCCTACTGTGGAATCATACCTTTATTCGTGTGGCTATGAAGAGGAAAAGATATCAAAAAGGCAGAAAGAAACCAAAAGAGAAGGGGGCTACATCAGTGACCCTGGACAAGAGGCACCCAAGGCTTCCCCCGTGCCCCAGAATGAGAGTCTTTATTGTACGCTGTGGATCAGGATTTACGTAATTGTCCTATGAGGAAAGATTGAAGGAGTTGGTATGTTTAGCCTGAAGAGGAGAAGACTGAGAGGGGATATGATAACCATGTTCAAGTACTTGAGGGGCTGTCATATTGAGGATGGTGCCAAGTTTTTTTCTGTTGCCCAAGTAAGTCGGACCAGAACCAACGGGTTGAAATTAAATCAAAAGAGTTTCTGTCTAGACATTAGGAAGAATTTTCTAACAGTTAGAGCGGTTCCTCAGCGGAACAGGCTTCCTCGGGAGGTGGTAAGCGCTCCTTCCCTAGAGGTTTTTAAGAAGAGGTTAGATGGCCATCTGTCAGCAGTGCTGATTCTGTGGCCTTAGGCAGATGATGAGAGGGAGGGCATCTTGGCCATCTTCTGGTCACTAGGGGTGTGGGGTGGGGAGGTAGTTGTGAGTGTCCTGCATTGTGCAGGGGGTTGGACTTGATGACCCTGGTGGTCCCTTCCAACTCTATGAAAGGAAGTATTTTTTCAGACAATGCATAGTTAAATTGTGGAACTCCCTGCCCCAGGATGTGGTGATGGCTGCCAGCTTGGAGGGCTTTAAGCGGGGAGTGGACATATTCATGGAGGAGAGGGGTATTCATGGCTGTTAGTTAGAATGGATACCAGTCATGCTGCATACCTATTCTCTCTAGTATCAGAGGAGCAGGCCTATTATTTTGGGTGCGGTGGAACACAGGCAGGATGGTGCTGCTGCAGTCGTCTTGTTTGGGGGCTTCGTAGAGGCACCTGGTTGGCCACTGTGTGAACCGACTGCTGGACTTGATGGGCCTGGGTCTGACCCAGCAGGGCCTTTCTTGTGTTCTTATGATTCTATGATTTCTATGTTGCATATCAAGCTTTTTAGAGACATTACTGTTTGGTCTTTCACGAAAATAAACCATCTGTATCAGGCCCTATAAAAATCTGTTGCGGATGTTAGGAGGCTGGCCTCCGAGGCGTGGGGGTCCGTCTGTCTAAGGGGGTGCAGCTCGAGGTGAACTGGAGCCCAGAGGCAAAACGACTGGGGACGACCTCCTGCACAGACCCCACCGGTCAGGCAGGAGGTCTGTGCAAAAGCCCCCAGCAGAGGGGAAGGGGCAGAGGGGCAGCTGGGGATGAACAGGAGGAGGGGGGGAGAGGCCATCCCCGCCCAGGGAAACAGCAGATGGCGGGATGGAGGGGGAGACCCTAGCTACAGTGCCTGTCACCTGGAGGCAGCCGATCGCCATGCATTATTTCTCTCCCAGGTGATAATGCCTGGGGCTCCCTACCCACCTCTACGGCTTAGAATTTACGTTGATTTATTTTGATCTGCAAAATATTTATTTTTGATTTGCAAAATATTTATTTTTGATCTGCAAAATATTTATTTTGATCTGCAAAATTCAGACCCTGCCTCTCTGCTCCCCCCCCCACGAGGGTCACCAGGGCGACTAACCAATTAAAGCATTGAGAATGTCCCATTGGAAGAGTCTTGAATGCCACCCCCCAGCCCCCCAAAATGGGCCCGATCCCAGCGCTTCTTTCCCCCGAGCATGGCAAGCTGATCCCCAGCATTACCTTCCCAGGAGCCGGCTGCAAAGGCTTTCTCTCCGGCTGCTGCACGTTTGCAGCCCGCCCTGGTCCCAGCTCCTTAGCAGAGCTCCCCCCCTTCCACCCACCCCGGGAAAAGAGCCTTTCCACTTTCCAGCCCCCCCTCCCCACTGCTGTCTCGGCCTCTCTAGCAAACAGCCCTGCCGCTTTAACCCTTTCAGTGCTGCAGCCGAGTGAAAAATACTTCCTCCCTGCCGACAGCGACTCCCTCTGCAGCTCATCGGGGTTGCTCTGGAGTAAGGCTGCGCTGTTCCTCCAGCCGGCTAGACCACTCCCGCTCACTTATTGGGGACGATTGCAATTCTGCAATATTGGATATTGCAATTCTGCAATATTGGATATCCAATATTGCAGAATTGCAATCGTCCCCAATAAGATCGGAGATCGGCTTGGGATATCCCTGAAGGTTTGGCCGCTCCCTCTTAACCTCGGAGGCTTTGGAGGATATTCAAATGGATGTTTGCAGGTTGGGAGGGTCCTAAGGAAGGGCCCCCCTCACATAATTGTTTGCACCCGCAGACAGTTTTAGGCAGGGTGTGTGTGTGGTGCTACTCACCTTTTTGGCGGTGCCGCCAGGCATTCGTGGAAAGCAGTGCAACTTTATCTATGAGTTGAGTTGCCATGTCTGGGTGGGGAAATACCTGGAGATTTTAGGGGTGGAGCCTGAGGAGTGCAGGGTTTGGAGAGAGGAGGGACTTCAGTGGGGTCCGATGTCATAGAATCCACCTTCTAAAGCAGCCTTTTTGCCCAGGTGATGTTGCCTGGAGATGAGGTGTAACCCCAGGAGATCTTCAGCCATCACCTGGAGGTTGGCAACTCTATATCTGAGTACTACCCCCCTTTTAAAGAAAAAAAGCACTAGTTTTTTTTTGGGGGGGGTCCCCTTATTCATGGGTGCAGTTTTGTGCAATTTGTCTGCAGGAGACACCAGCTGTAGAGGATCAGGGTCAACCTCAACCCTTTTCCATGGGCTTAGAGGCACAGCAAAGGTGTAGGAATCTTTCTTCTCACTGTATTCCCTCTGGATCCTTTCTCAGAAGCAGGGTGCTGGGGACTCTTGATTTATACACAGCTTGTGAGACTCCTTTCCACAGGAACCTGACTCTCCCGGCACTGTTGGCATGCTGTTCAGCCTAGGACCATGTGCGTACCACTGGGCTTGATTTCCAGGCAACTGGATATGTCAGGAACAAATTCACATATGCAATCCAAATAGAGTAAGATATGGTGCTTCTTTGTCATTCCTATTAAATTCCACAGGGAAGAGGAAAAAGCCAGAAAGGGTGAAGAGGCGTTAAACAAATAATAGTACCACAAAAGACAATGGGGTGCATTATAGACACTTAAGAGTGTTTTAGAAATGCAAAACATGGAACTCTTGCCCTTTTATTAACTCCCAACCAAAATGCCTCCAGAACACCCCAGAACGGCCATTAAACAAAGAATAGTACTGCAAAAGAAAAAAGAAAAGAAAGAAAGAAAAGTGGGATGTGTTACAAATGCTCCAGGACAATGTTTTAGAAATGCAAAACTGGAACCCTCACCCTTTTATTAACCCTTCTACCCAATGGCACAGCCCTACCCAAAGGCCCAGATGCGTACAAGACGCCAAATACAACCACAACTAATCACCTCTCTCCCCAGGGGCAGCTTGTTAGGATCTGAAACTTACTTAATTAATCTGCTACCATTCAGGGTGATGGATCTTGGTTTATGGCTTATTGAAACTGACCATTTGGCTAATTAACCCTTTGACTGTCTGACATGTAACGAATCTCGCTATCTAAGACCCAACACAGCTAACTCCCCTCCCAGCACCGACCCCTAGTACTACATAAGCCCCTGCCAGGGTGCACTGTAACTCCTTAGGTAGGGCATGTGGCACAGAACTCTGAGGTCTCTGCTGTGCGGACTTAGAGCACATGGCATTGCACTTTGCTGGTGGCAGAAGCACAGAGAGGGCACTTACCGTAGCACTATTGTGGGAACCCTTGGCACGAACACCTTGGGGGGAGAGCACAGTCCATCCTGTGTGGCTAACAGGTACCCTGTTCCTGGAGGCTCATCTCAACAGGGTGACTATGCATTGGCAGGTAAGCAAGTGTGGTGTAGTGGTTAAGAGCAGAGGTTTGAAGTGGTCGACTCTGATCTGGAGAACCAGGTTTGATTCCTCACTCCTCCACATGAGCAGCGGACACTAATCTGATGCACTGGATTTGTTTCTCCAGTCCTCCACATGAAGCCACCTGGATGACCTTGGGCTAGTCACAGCTCTTAGAGCTCTCTCAGCCCCACCTACCTCACAGGGTGTCTGTGGTGGGGAGGGGAAGGGAAGGTGATTGTAAGCCGGTTTCACAAATCACACAAAATCACACAAGGTTGGAAGAGACCACAAGGGCCATCTAGTCCAACCCCCTGCCATGCAGGATCCCACAATCAAAGCACTCCCTTAAGTGGTAGAGAAGTGGTAGTAATTCTCCCTTAAGTGGTAGAGAAAGTCGGCATATAAAAACCAACTTCTTCTTCTAAGTGCCAGTTTCTTGACCTAAAATAGCTCCTGAGGTGCATTTGCCCCACTCGGGAAACCTAGGTATACCCAGTCCATGGAAATGGTGCCCCAAAGCAAGCAACTTGTGTGTCTAGGGGCAATGACTGGTTTTCCCAGTATCCCTGGACTTCTGTTTTGTTCTGCAGAACATAGCGCACATGGGACGGGCACCTTGGACCTTTTGGGTGATGGGTTATAGCCCTCTTGTGTGTCATTCCAACACCTCCCCCTCTCAGCTGGACATCTAGTGGAGTGCCTTGGGGGGGGGAGTGAGGGGGCGGAGGATGGATGCTGGAGCTCAGGCCCTTGTGCTTTTGCCATGCTGCTTGGGCCTGTCCTTGGTCCCTTTCACTGTGCAGATGGCTTTCCACTGACAGGCTGGGGGGAGCACCCAGAAGCTGATCATGAGGTCCCTTGTGGTTTTAGGGTGGGGCTGGGAAGAGCACATGAGTGGGGCTGTGTCGCCATAAGGACCACCCTCCAAAGTAGCCATGGTATCCATGGTCACTGCTCTCTGCAGTCTAGAAATGCCACGGCCGGCCACAGCATAGCTGTCGATCCTCAAGATGGCACTGCCCATCTTTCAGAGGTGGGTGGCTTAGGTCAAACTGCAGGACACATAAATACCTGAGGGTTTTGGAGCAGCTTTTTGTCTCTATTTGGACAGTGTGAAATCTAGTGACTCAAAATACTGGGTGGGGGTTAAGGACTGCTCCCTCATATTGGTACTGCAAAGAACTCTGCACATGATCTGAGGAAACTGCAACAGACTAGGTGGTGGAGACTAGGTGGTAGAGAGCCAGAGTGGTATGGTGGTTAAGAGCTGTGGTTTGGAGAGGTGGAGTCTGATCTGGAAAACCGGGTTTGATTCCCCACTCCTCCATGAGCGGCGGAGGTTAATCTGGTGGATTCGTTTCTGTTAAGTCCGCGTGGGGGGAACACACGAGGTCAGAGACAGAGTTCCAACAGCAACCGCTTTATTCGGTGAACAGGAACAGAACTAATTACAGTGACCAGACCCCTGCTTATATGCCCGCCTGGCCACCTGCAGCCACTCCCCCCACAACCTTGATTGGGGGGGAAGACCCCAGTAGCCAATGGGAGCATACAGTTCAGGAGCCTTGGGGAACTCCAATCTGCCCAGGTTTCCCCTGATGCAATTACACGAAGCATCTTCGCTTTGATTCAATCACACACACACACACATGCATACATAACACCTTCTCCACTCCAAACAGGTCCAAACAGGGTTGTCCTTTGTCCAAAAGAGATTAAGTCTGCCAGGATAATCCAATGTGAAGTGGAAGAGAATAGCTCATTCTCAGTCTAGGGGTTCAAGATCCCAGACACTGTAGGTGGCACTCTTCAGCCTTAGCAAGTTTTAGGATTTCTGACACAATATCACACTGTATCATGCTTCGGTCTTCATGCCTCAAGCCTGGCAATGCTCACCAATAGGAAGCCAGTGGTTGGGAAGGGGAGAGCGGGTACTCTAAGCCCATCCCAGTTAGAACCCCCTAGAGTCAGACCAGCACTGTGAAAGCCGAGGAGGACCTTGACTTTTCCACGGTGGTTAGGAGCATGTGGGGGACAATGGAGTCTGTGGTGACTGGAGAAATGTCTAATTCTTCCCTGTATTGGATCATTTTATTGCTGGCAAGAGATATACCTCGACAACATTTGTGGGGAGTTACAGTTTTAGTACACAAGTGATACTATTAGAGGATCATTGCTTCCATTTTATCCTTTATTGCAACATAACTAATTGCATCTTTAGCAATAATTCAAAAGATAACTACTATACCATCCATTATTGCTATATAGGTAATCAAAGGACAGCAATTACATGAGTCCATAAACACATTCTACCCAAAGATAACCAGGTCACAAGCAAGGAGCCCTTTCTAAGAAGCCCAATAAATTCAGTTTTCTCATATTTATAGGTTTTTAACATCAGTTCCTAATAGCTAGCTGTCCAACTCAATAAGGACGCACATTCTTCACTAACTTATATCCTCAAACACCAAAGTTATCTATGCTTGAGGATCTTCTTAAAATACATAAAAACTGTTTTTTTTTCATTCTCTCTCCTTTGTACCACAAGCAAGTCTATTTTGAAGTAGTAATTAGAAGGTTTTCATACCTATGATTATCTGTTGGCCCTCAGCCAGTTCCCCCCATATTTGAACTATATTTTCACTTCTGTGGAATTTGGATATTCTTGCCGTCCACAGATAAGTCTGCTCCTAGACCTCAACAAGTAATATCCATTAATTTCGGTTAGATAGTTTCTAATCTAGAAGAGGCCATGTTATTGTGTTAATACTTTGTTTCTTCCTCCTCTCCAAGGCTATTTTTTCTGGGTCTCTACACTCCCTTGTTGGCATATATAGCTGTGAAACTAGGCCAGTTCTGGTTTTGGCCAGGGGACACATCCTCCATGATCTCTCTGGTTAAGATCAGCAACTATTCCTGACCATGCCCATGAAGTTAGAAAGGGACACTTCATCCTTGACAACCCTTGCTCCCCTTTCTGAAAATCCCTCTGTAAGAAGATTCACCTGCCTCCCTCTGCCAGTGTCTACCACCAGTCTGTGTTATGTTAATGATATTTCACACCTGAGCATTTTTATCCCGTGTGTTTTGAAAGCAATCCAAGGGGACACTGTGGAGTTCTGCCCTGAAATTAATCTCTCTCAAGGAGAGTCTTTCCCACTCTCACAAAGAACTTGTGTAATGGTAGACTTCCATATCACTCAAGATATGAAATGATAGAATGAGCAAATGGCCAGACAACCAGTGTTGTCCTCCACTCACACTTCTACATCTTTGAATGTTGTCCTCCACTCACACTTTCTACATCTTACGCAAAAGACGGAGAAAGCCAATGGCCAAACAACCAGTGTTGTTCTCCATTCGCATCTCTGGGTTTTACATCTTTGGAGATGTCGAGAGAGTGAGGCCAGACGACCAGTGTCGTCCTCCACCAACCCTCTGCCTTCTGTCTGTTGGGCTTGTCCTTATATTCTCTCCAGATCAGTGTTATCTGATATGTGGGGGCCCCTGCACCCCTGGAGCCTGGGATAAAGCACCAGCAGCTTTGTAGTGCTTGTCTTCTGCATCTATGAAATGAAGGTTGTACAGCTGGACAAGGTGTCAATACTGTACCCTTGTAAGACCATATTTGGACATCCATATCCTCTGGATCTGTTTTACTAAATCATAATCTATTAGTTTTGAGCTTCAGGAGTACTTTATATATTCAATTTCATAACCATTCTCACCTCCTGAACAAGACACATTTAATACATTCATTTGTGAATCAATAGTATAAAGTTAACACATTTAAATCATAAGACACAATTATATGCTTACATTGCATTACACATGCTTAACTGGCCTTATGGCTTGGAGGATAATAAAACAGTACTTGTGATATTCTTGGTACAGCAGCTGTAAGAAGAGCTAACTATCATACAAGATCTGCCTATTTCACAGTCAGCAGTTTCATAAGGCATATTACTCCTTCCCCTCTTCTTATCTGTCCTTGCTCCAAGGCTTAGGGGACAAAGACCCTTAGTTAGAGGACCATATTCTAAGACAGTAAGATAGCAGATAAGCAGTGGCTAGCAACTATACACCGCTCATGGCCTTACAGCTGTTCACTTATCCTGGAGGGCTGGTGAAAACCCTTCCCTCTGAGGACAAGTATTGCATAACCATTACAACATTACATTACAGAAGCTGCACTATACATTTATTCTTATACATGAGCTCTATACTAATGACTGATAGGTAAACATTGTATTTAATTCACAAAGGACGGCGACAGGAAAATGTGGCAGGCCACTTTGGGTCCCCATTGGGGCAAGAAGTGGGGTATAAATGAGATTCTGAAAATTACATAAAGAACAATAAAAAGCAGGTTGAAGAGAGCAGCAGCCGCCCACAGAGCACAAATTAGTAGGTTTCCTGTTTTTTCTGGCCTTTCGCCTTCCAGAGATCGAGCAGAACGGCTTTCTAAAAAGGTCACCCACAGCTTAATAAAAGTGTTTGTAAACTATAAAGTGAAGATTCCTGAAGCATTCACCAAGCAGAGAACCCTGCATGGGACTATGAACTGGATGCAATTGACACAGCAGTTGGGAAGTTGGAAATAGGGGATAAGAAGCAGGGTGGAGCCACTTAAGAGTCCACAAGAACTGGATGGACCTGATCCTGCCGCAGACACCTGGAGAAAATCCAAACAGCCGTTGGGCTAGTTCATGGGAACCTGTGGAGCTGTGAAGGAGCTGGAGAAGACCTAATTTTGAACTTGGAAGGGCCTCCGCCTTATGCCTTTTCACTAGCTGTGCAGACAAGAAATCTAAACATGGCAACAAGTTTGAAGAGCACTGTATGCTAACTAAACATGAGGATTTTTTAAATATTTTTTTATTGTTTTCTAGTTACAACACCTTCATCAATCAATCAATCCAATATCGTACATTTGTAATATAAGCACCACCCCTTCAATCATTATATGCAATGCTAACAATATAGACTTCCCCTCCCCCCTCTATCCTTTTGATATACCTGTTCTTCCCTTTGCATTTAATTTCTAATCTGTTATAGTAACATAGATTTAAATTTAAATAAACTTTCAATTATCTTAAAATATAAAATTTAACATTAATACTGATATTTGATGAACAGGATTAGAGCAATACATATCCTTTAATATCTCCCATATACAGTTCATTTACACAGTAAGTCGTCCATGCCTCCCATTCTCCCACAAATTCCGTATTCTCTTTTTGATTTATTAATGCAGTTAATTTAGCCATTTCTGCCACTTCTAACATTTTTTGTATCCAGTCACTCTTATCTGGTGTCTCTGATGATTTCCATTTTGCTGCCTATACCAGTCGTGCAGCCGTGGTGGCATATATCAAAAATGATCTCTGAGTTAAAATGGAATCCGGTATGATACTTAGCAACATCATTTCTGGTGTTTTAGGAATATTTTGTTGTAATATCAGTCTTAATTCATTATAAATTATATCCCAGAAATTATTTGCTTTTTCACATAACCACCAAACATGATAAAAGAGCCAATCGCGTCCTTACATTTCCAACAGTTTGGTGACATTGTTTTATACATTGTAGCTGGTTTTTTTGGTGTCAAATACCATCTGTAAATCATCTTGTATATATTCTCTCTCAATGATTGTGAAAGTATGGATTTCATGTCTCGTGACCAGAGTTTTTCCCATCTATTCAATGGAATGTTGTGACCCAGCGTCTGTGCCCAAGTAATCATCGTAGGTTTGATTTGGTCTTGCTCTGAATATATAGTTAACAGCAGTTTATACATCTTTGAAACTAAACATGAGGATTTTGAAGGGCACCTTTTAATTCAGGTTTTGATCTTTAATATAGGGTGCTTCTGACCTGGAAAGTGTTATTCATTTTAAACTGCTCAAGGATCTATGTTTTTATGCTCTGCCTGGGTTTTTTTATGCTGGATTTTAATTCATAATTTTCAACTTCTATGTTTTTATTAAGTTTTGCCTTTAAATCCACCTCAGGCAGGTGTCTGGGAGAGACAGCATAAAAATTCTCCAAACGATTAACTCAATCAAGGCAGAGATCTTTCAGAGTTTTGTGGCTGATTTGAGAAACCCAAGTCCAGCTTGCTGACTCCTTAAGAAGGGATCAGATTGTCCCGAATGCCCCAGACTGCAAGAGGAAGGGCAGGTTGCTAGAAACGAAAGATCTTACTTTAGCCAAGGCCACTGAAGTGTGCCAAGCTGCAGACATCTCAAGAAAGAAAACTGGCTGCCAGGAATAAAAAGACAGAATGAAGCCTTTGGTAAACCAGTGGAGAGGAGAACCCCTCCCCCCAAAAAAACACCTAAATTTGCTCTTCCAGAACAGCAGTGAAAAAACCTGCAGGCCTTTGGGGACCACACCTGCACCACAACGCCAGGCTGAAGGAAAGGATGACAACAAAATGCCAAAAGAGAATCGGTTTTGCTAGAGTTTGCAGCCAGACTGATGTGGTAAAAGGGTTCGTAGAGGAGAAGGAGACCCAAGACCGTTGTTTGCAAGAAAACAGTTATTTATTCGGAGCAGCTGCTACCCAGAGCGCTCTACTGAGTAAAAATCTCTGAGCCCCGATTGTACTGAGGAAGGGATATTCATCCAAATTCAAGATATGACAACCCATCAACATTCAGGGTAAAGCTGATAGCACTCCAGACCTGGAGGCGGCAGAATAGTAACGGTGTCACCCAGTTCTTGTGATGGTTTACTGTAACCCTCCATGACTCTTGCCCCAATTCCTTAGCACACAGACACATTCTGCCCAGCAACAAGCTATTCCCTGGCTGTCCTAATACATTTCAATACATTTGACAGAAAGGAAAAGGGATTATTGCAAATTGCTAAACCAGTGGATCTTCCATAGCCAGGGGAAGTCTACCCTGCTGTCTCAAGATGCACAGAAACAAACAGCATAATCTGCAGATTCCGGATTACAGGAAGAGCTCAGGAAGAGGAGCTTCCAAGGAGCAAGGGGAGGGGGGGGGAAGCTCTTTCGAAAATGGAGTCCGATGGTTAATAATGTGAAGGAAATATTATTGCTTCACCAGGGAGGTGGGTGAAGGCTGCAGGAACCTTTGGAACACGCCAAACGCGGCCACCCCTCTGGACTATTCCACTGTCAAAGCAGGGGGGGGGCATTTTGTAAAGGAAGTATTCTTTTATCGCTTAAAAAGTCCCTCACCCGGAGCGGGAAGTGATTGTGGCAAGTCAGGTGGGCAGCTTTGTTGATGCCACTCTAGGAACTCAGTTAGCAAATACAAAACAGCAGAAAAACAAGCATCCAATAAATGCAAAGTGTGTCTTTGTTCAGTTTAGGCATCTAGTTCACATACAATTGTATAATCGTTGTCTGTGCAATATTACGCAGGATAAATCATAAACAACTTGTAAGTACAAATGTCTGAGTCCCACTCAAAGAGTCTTTGTGCGAATATCTCGCCAAGCGTGCGCCAAGGAGACGTGGATATACTCTCAATAACGTCCAGACTTGGTAGTGGAAATAGCAGGTATCTTCTGTTGCTGCTGTTTGGAGTGTATTGACTCTTTAGTAGGACAACTGGCAATAGTAGATCACGCATATATAATACAGGGTGCCGGATATTCCCTGTGTCAACCACTAGAGGGGGTGGTCTTCTTCAGCTGCCACTGTTACAAAAGATTTCCATGTTGCCATCAATTGATATATTTTTTACAATTATACATACTAGACCTGATGTAACATTGACATTTTATGTCGCGAGTTTCATTGTATCTCAGACAGTCAAGGGTTAATTTGTTTGTAACCAAGCTGACCTGATCAAAGGTGATGTCACCTACAGGATGTGTCAACTAGCTATTGGTTAAACAGGACAGTTGCAAAAGTATTTGCATCCTAGGAGCTTCTTCTTTGTTTAGCACGCTGGTTCCCAACCAGGGGTCCGTGGACCCCCAGGGGTCCACGAGAACTAAATTAAGGTCCGCGAAACAAAGTTATAAACCCATAATAAATTAATATTTTCAATTAAAAGTTCTCTATTATAAAATATATATTCAAATGTTATTCTAAGTTTAATGTTTAACTAACAGCTATGATTAAAGTTTATTTTCAAATTCTCTGAATTTTTATTTTGAACCTTGGGGTCCCTGCACCGAACAAAAAAGTCCTAGTGGTCCCTGGTCAAAAAAAAGTTGGGAACCACTGGTTTAGCAAGAAGAAGCCACCGTCGCCATTGCATTTTAGATTTTACCATGTGAAGATGTAAAGCCACAGAACTCCCAGCTTCTGGGATGGGATAGGAAACGTAGGATGTAGTAAGCAATTTGTGATTTTAAATTCAATTCCCTGATGTTAGTAAGTAAAATTGATTTTGCTAAGAGAAGAGACTGTGGGTCTTCATGGTGTGCGTGCAACATTAATGAGCTTCTACCGCTAATACCATTAATAGTCAACGATCCATTTCCTCGGACAAGGGTATTACTCCCATCACTTATATACCATAAATATGTATTGTGTTACAATATATTTGCCAAATTCAGGCTCCTTCTATTTAACCCTTAGATTGACTCTCCCCGGATTTTTTTCCCCCACTCAAGCGTGCCATTTCCTGGGAGGGTTGAACAGCGTGGGGGTACGCAGGGAGCGCAGCCCTGGGCCGCCTTACTCCAGAGCAGACCCGTTGAGTTGCACAGCGCGTGGCGGACGGCAGCCTGGCTCCAGCCTCCCCCGCCGGGGGTCTCCGGGCGCTTCTCCTCGTGGGAGGGGCGGGAGTCTTTGTCGCTTGGTCTGCAGAACCGAAGGGGTTAAACTGGCCGAGCTGTTTGCAAGCGAGGCCGAGCGGGGAGGGAAAGTGGAAAGGCTCTTTTTGGGGGGGGGGCCGAGGGGCTTTATTACTGAATTGGGACAGAGGAGCGGAAGGGGGCTCCAGACAAAGCAACAGCAGGAGACAAGCCTTGCAGCCGGATCCTAGGAAGGGAATGTTGGGGAATAAGCTGTTCATTCTCGGAGGACAGTGAGACAGCAGGGTAGGCTTCCCCTGGCTATGGAAGAGCCACTGATTTAGCAATTTGTAATAATCTCTTTTCCTTTCTTTAAAATGTACTGAAATGTATTAGGACAGCAAGGGAATAGCTTGTTGCTGGGCAGAATGCGTCTCTGTTGTCTGTGTGCTAAGGAATTGGGGCAAGAGTCATGGAGGGTTATAGTAAACCATAACAAGAACTGGGTGAAGCTGCTACTTACTATATTATAATCATATATATATATATATATATATATATATATATATATATATATATATATATATATATATATATATATATATATATATATATATATAATATTATATAATATATGTGTGTGTATATATATGTACACACACACACACACAACAAGAACTGGGTGAAGCTGCTACTTACTATATTATAATAATTATAGTATATGTGTGTGTGTGTGTGTGTGTGTGTGTATATATATATATATATATATATATATCAGATATACCCTGAATGTTGATGGGTGGTCATATCTTGAATTTGGATAAATATCCCTTCCTCGGTACAATCGGGGCTCAGAGATTTTTACTCAGTAGAGTGCTCTGGGTAGCAGCTGCTCCGAATAAATAACTGTTTTCTTGCAAATTAGGTCTTGGGTCTCCTTCTCCTCTACGAACCATTTTACCAAATCAACAGAAATGCTGATCTTGCGTCCCTTTTTTTTTTTTTTTTTTTGAGGGCTGGGGCGGGGTTTTTTAAGATTTTTTCCGATGTAATATTCTTAATGCTTTGATTTGTGAGTCACCGCGGTGACCCTTCTGGGGGCAGAAAGGCGGGATTTGAATTTTGCAGAGGACAATAAATCAAAATGAATTCTCAGCCGTGGAAGTCGTGGGGTGCCCCAGAAAGGAGTCTGTGTGTGATCACACGGGAGGAATCATTCATGCTGATCAGCTGCCCCCATGACATGCATTTCCTCTCCCCCCGCCCCGTCTGCTGTTTCCTGGGGTGGGTGGGTGTTGCCTCCCCCGCTCTTGTTCATCCCAGCAGCCCCCCTGGTCTTCCCTGGAGAGGCCTGACGCCCCTCTGCCCCTTCCCCTCTGCTGGCTGCTTGCACAGAGCTCTTGCCTAACAACTCATCGGGCCTATTGACAAGGTATCTGTGACAGTTAAGCTGTTCCCAGTCATTTTATACAGGGCTCCAGTGTACCTTGAGATGTACTCTTTTGGCAGACTGATCCTCACACATCGCAGGCCAAGCTAATAACTTTTGCAATTGTTATTTAAAGAGCCAAATAGAGGTGGTTTACTTTCCTGATACATAATATAGTACGACATTAATCCTGACCCGCAAAGTACAACAGAGATGCTCTTTCTGATTCACCAGGGCAACCCTTAGGTGTCTTTTGACCAGGGTCGGTGATGTAGTCCCCTTCTCTTTCAGTTTCTTTCTGCCTTTTTGATATCTTTTCCTCTCCTTCTTCATAGCCACGTGAGTAAGGGTATCTTCCACAGTTGGAGGCTAACCAAGAGAAGGGGAAGGAGATGGAAGATCAGGATCCAGAAGGACCTGGAATTGGCAAGAGGTCAAGAAAGGGCCCCCATCCCATCCAAGCAGAAAGTGGTGTTGAATTCTGGGAAACAGCTGTGGCAGAGATCCCAGCACAGGACACTATGACCGCAGATGAACATAGTCAATGCTTCCGGCAGTTCTGCTACCATGAGGCTGATGGGCCCCGAGAGGTTTGCAGCCAGCTCCATGGACTTTGCAACCACTGGCTGAAGCCGGAGAGGCTCACCAAGAAGCAGATCCTGGACCTGGTGATCCTGGAGCAGTTCCTGGCTATCATGCCTCAGGAAATGCAGTGCTGGGTGAGAGGATGCGGGCCGGAGACCAGTTCCCAGGCGGTGGCCCTGGCTGAAGGTTTCCTCCTGACTCAGGCAGAGGAGAAAAGGCAGGCAGATCAGGTGAGGGGGTTTCATTCACCCCGTTCCAGCAAAGACCTTATCCTGTGGCTTCCCTGCCAAATATTTCTACCTCTAGAGAATTCACTAGGCTGGGAAGAAAACCCAACCCTGATTCTTGTTCCTGTGGTTGAAGTAGTTCTGCTCGTCAATGCAGGGATGAGGAATCTGGGAATGGGGCAGGATTCATCTCCTTGGCCTGTCCCATTCCTACTCTTACCAGACTCCCTGGCTGCTGTTTCAGATGTGGGAACCGTCCATGAAGATAGAATCTAACTTCTCTGACATGGAAGAAGCTCTGTCGGAGGAGTGGCAAAGGGTGCAGACCCAGGAGTGTGCCGAAGATGCCCTCTCACATGGTAAAGATGCCTTGTGCCCGGATGGGATTGGGGCACATAGTGAAGTTGTAGGGTAGAAAGTTCAGGGCATGAGAAAAAAGAAATACCTCTGCATGCAACAGAGAATTAACTTGTGGGACTTGGCCACAGGATTTAGCGATGGCCATGCACTTGAAGGGGGATTAGACAGATTCATGGAGGGCATTCTTCTTCACATGAATTAAAATATTCGTATCTCACCTTCCTTCCATTTGAGGGACTCCAGGTGGCTCAAAAAAATAGACAAATCTGGGCATGTCAGCCATGGTGAATAAATAGAACCTCCATATTCCGGGGCAGCATACCTCTGAAAACCTGTTGCTAGGGGCCGACAATTTGGATTCTGTGCCCCTTATTAAAGGCTTTCCAGGGCCATCTGGCAGGCCAGAGTCACAGAGAAGGGTACTAGACTAGAGATGCCAGGCTGTGGCCTGGCATCCTGCAAGCTTTGAGGGTGGAGCATGCGATAGGTGTGATCTTGATGTCTTGATCTTGATGGCGGAAGCCTGCCACTCTGGTAACCCATTGATAGTATCCTAGAGTTTTCCGATGCACTAAAGTCATTTCTGGATTTTTTGGATAAATGTGATGGAGATGTGTCATGCAATGTCATTTTCGCCCCCTCTTTCTCTCCCACCAGGTGGGACTCAAGGGCATGCGGGAGGGCCCAGCCAACAGGAAACAACTGCTGCACTTCCAGTCCAGGTAGGCGAGAGAAGGGGACAGCCTGGGTCTCCCCCCTTCTTTTTCAGGGAAGCTTTTGCACTTCTAAGGCTCTGAACTCCACTTCCTTTACCCATGACAAGCTCTCCAGCCTGCACCCCCCAATAATGCCCCCTACATGGGTGCTGACTCCGCCTGGCATAATGTCTGAGGAGTGAATCTGCTTTTTCTTTCAGTGTCCATTTTTCTTTGAGGAGGTGGCTGTCTATTTCAGCAAGGCAGAGTGGGCTCTACTGGATCCAGACCAAAGAGCTCTCTATAGGGAAGTCATGCTGGAAAACTATGGGAGCGTGGCCTCTCTGGGTAAGGGTCTTTCACAGGTGTCAAAGGTGCCAATTGATGCCATTGGGATCATATATGAATCAAAATCCTGACCAGCACTACACCGTATTCAGGCTTGCCTCACTACTTGCTCCCTTTTGGGGGCCTCGAGGTGGTGGGGTGGTGGCAGCAAAAGCGATGTTCAGCATAGCCAGTTAGAGTGACCCAAACCGCCTGGCTGGCCCAGGGGCAATTGAGGCCAGTGTTGTGGCTTCACCCAAGCAAGACAGGCTGTCCTGGCCTGAGGCCAGGTGGGGCTAAGAGGACCTCAGAAAGACTTTGGAAAGGGCCACACCTTAATTTCTCAGGTATTTTTATAATACGCCTTTCCCCCAGATGGAATTACTGCCATCCTCTTACTGCCATCCACTCTGATTGTGATCTGGAATGGATCTGTCCCACTTAAACTGGTTGGGATTTTGGACTTTGATGTTGACCATGTTTCCAATCCTTCCAGAAGAATTTTTCTTCCTCCTTGGATTTCTTTCCTTCCCCATATAAGAATGATCTCTCTCTCTTTTTTTCTCTCCCCCCTCCCCACAAAACAAAAGAAGACAAGAATGTAAGAGAGTCTGTGGTGGAGACAGACAAAGGCCTTGCATCTGAAAAAAGGCTGGAGAGTTTCTTAATAGGATCTCAAGAGAGTATTTCCTTTCCAGATGAGCTGGCTACAAGTGAGTATCCTTCATGGCTATGTCAAGAGAACAGGCAAGGAATACCCATGGGACATTTCTTTTTCACTTTTTAGCAACTCTTTCATTTTGTAGAATTATAATGCCCACTGTGAAAGGAGGGAGGGTAGCCTTCTGGGGCCTGAGATCTGGGAAGCTCAGAATCTCTTTCTGGGGCAAGGTGGGAACAGTTACTTAAGAACAACCAAGATGGATAAGGCCAGATGTCCATCAACCCTTCCCTACAGCCATCCCCTAGATGCCTTTGAGCCTTCCCTGCCTTCCCAACTGGTACCTCTTCAAAAAACCATGGGCATCCCCTTTGAACTGTGGAGTTCACTTGGTGAGGTCCTGGCTTCTCCCTTCGCTCCAGCAAAGGCTGAAAATCAGCTCCTCGAGGTTTTTGTCACAACTAGAATCAAACTCTCTGTGCAGTTGCAGGACTGGATGTCATGGTAACTTCTTGTGGTATAGTGATTATGAGAGGTGGACTCTAATCTGGAGAACCGGGTTTGATTCCGCACTTGGCCATATGAAGCCTGCTGGGTGACCTTGGGTCAGTCACAGTTCTCTCAGGACTCTCTCAGCCCCACCTACCTCACAAGTTGTCTGTTGTGGGGAGGGGGAGGGAAGGCGATTGTAAGCCGCTTTGAGACTCCAGGGTAAAGAAAAGTGGGGTACAAAAACCTTCTCTTCTATTTAATCATAAACTGCAGAGAATCAAAAGAGCTGCAAGGCAAATCAAATGGGAAAGTGGGGGGGAAGTTCTTTGCCACATTTCCCCTCAAAGTACATATGGGGAAGGGAAAGATAGGCAGAGTATAAGAACTGCTCACCTGGGGGGCCTGGCAGGAGATAAGGTGTGATCAGCGGCTCAGTTGGGGGGCAGGGGAAGAAGGTCTGATAGAGGAATTGCACATCCAGGAATTAGCAGTGCCTGACTAGTGGCCTGGCTTCTTGCGTGGGTGCTGACTGGACTTTTATCTTTATTCCAGGATCACATGTAGAGGAGACAGTTGGGGAATTCCAGGGTTTCTGTTTGGAAAAAGTCAAGAATTAAGACTCCAAAGGAAACTTTGGGGGTGGAAATGGACCACAGAGGCAGGAGAGAAGCCATGCAGAGAAGAAGGGGGATAAGCCTATTCCTTGCCAAGAAGGGGGCTTCCATGAAACTCCAGGCCAAGAAGAATGGTCAGTCCAAAAAAGGAGTGTAGGTACCCATGCTAACCAAAGAATCAGCTTCAGAGAAAATGAAGATGAAAGTGTGGCCTTTGCCAAGACCTTCAGTCAGAGTATGATCATAATGTCACTAATGCAAATTCCCTCAGGAGAGAAACCACATAATTGCTTGGAGTGTGGAAAGTGATTCAGTCAGAAAACAGCCCTTACTTCACATTGAAGAAATCACACAGGTAGGGAGCCATATAAATGGTCAGATTCCAAACCAAGTGTCTCTGATGTAGGAAGCTTTAATGTACTTTAATAGTGTGTCCTATTGTATACTTTTTTGTACAGCAGGAAGAAGCCCCTGAAATATTTGGTGTCTGGATAGAACTTCAAGTGCAAATCAGACCTCCTTGCGTGGGGGCTAACAGGATCTCTCTCTTTATTCCATCAGGGGATGATCAGAGGAATGAGGAGGATGAAGAACTGCATCAGCTATCATCAGATGAAGTGAAGAATGATGACGTGAAAGGTAACTTCTGGAATCATGGCAGACCTAAGAGGCAGAAAGAAAGCCACATTGTCGAGACGAGGGGAGAACCCATTCCTTCCCAAGGGGTGGATTTCCATGAAGGAATACACATTGTGGAGAAAACCTACAAGTGCTTGGAGTGTGGAATGAACTTCTTGAATCAAACTCAATATAATATCCATTTGCAAATGCACTGTGGAAAGAAGACCTATATATGCCTAGTGTGTGGAAAGAGCTTCCTATGTAGAGCAGAATTAATCAGACATCTAAAAACACATACAGGAGAGATATCTTACAACTGCTCAGACTGTAGCAAAAGCTTCTCAGAGAAATCAGACCTTGTTCAACACCAAAAAAATCAGTCAGGAGAGAAGACATTTGTCTGCTCAGAGAGTGGAATGACGTTCTCTGATGGAAGCAAGGGCAATATACATTTTCCAAAGCACGGTAAATGCTTTTCATGTGGAAAGTACTTCAAATACAGATCACAGCTCCTTGTGCAACCAAGAATCCACAGAGGGGAGAAACATTTTGGATTCTCAGAGTATGGGAAAAAATCCGATCAGAGTGGCCATCTTCAATGGCATCAAAGAATCCACACAGAAGAGAAATCTTTTGAATGCTCAGAGTGTGAAAAGAGATTCAGTAGTAGTGGCCTTCTTCGACGGCATCAAAGAATACATACAGGAGAAAAACCTTTTTGAATTCTCAGAGTGTGAAAAGAGATTCAATCAGAGAGCTCATCTTAAACTGCATCAAATAATACACACAAGGGAGAAACCTTTTGAATTCTCAGAATGTGGAAAGAAATTCAGTAGGAGTGGTAGTCTTCAGTGGCATCAAATAAGCCACACAAGAGATAAACCTTTTAAATGCTCTGAGTGTGGACTGAGATTTAGTCATAGTGGCTATCTTCAACTGCATCAAAGAAACCATACAAGGGAGAAACCTTTTGAATGCTCAGAGTGTGGCAAGAGATTCAGTCAGAGAGGTAATCTTCAGCGGCATCAAACAATCCACACAGGAGAGAAACCTTTTGAATGCTCAGAATGTGGAAAGAAATTCAATAGAAGTAGCCATCTTCAACTACATCTAAGAAACCACACAGGTGAAAAGCCTTTTGAATGCTCAGACTGTGGAAAGAGATTTAGTGAGAGTTTCAGTCTTCAGCAGCATCTAAGAACCCACACAGGTGAAAAGCCTTTTGAATGTTCAGACTGTGTAATGAGATTCAATCAGAGTGTTCGTCTTGAGGAGCATCAAAGAACCCACACAGATGAAAAGCCTTTTGAATGCTCAGAGTGTGGAGAGAGATTCATTCTGCGAGGCCTCCTTCAGTGGCATCAAAGAATCCATACAGGGCAGAAACTTTTTGAATGCTCAGTGTGTGGAAAGAAATTCAGTAGGAGTAGCCATCTTCATCGGCATCAAAGAATCCACACAGGGGAAAAACCTTTTGAATGCTCAGAGTGTGGAAAGAAATTTAGTAGGAGTGGCTATCTTCAACAGCATCAAAGAACCCACACAGGACAGAAACCTTTTAAATGCTCAGAGTGTGGAAGGAGATTCAGGCAAAGTGGCAGCTTTCGACATCATCTAAGACTCCACAGAGGGGAGAAACCTTTTGAATGCTTGGAGTGTGGAAAGAAATTCAATTTCAATTTCAATCTTCAAAAGCATCAAAGAATCCATACAGGAGAGAAACCTTTTGAATGCTCAGAGTGTGGAAAGAAATTCAGGTGCAGTTCCACTCTTCAAAATCATCTAAGACCCCACACAGGGGAGAAACCTTTTGAATGCTCAGAATGTGGAAAGAAATTCAGTCAGAGGAGCAATCTTCGACAGCATCACAAAACTCACACAGGGGAAAAGCCTTTTGAATGCTCAGAATGTGCGGAAAAATTCAGTCAGAGGAGCCATCTTCAACAGCATCAAAAAACTCACACAGAGGCAACCTATACTCTTGGAAATCTACAGAGAAGCATAGAGCTGGAAGAGACTTGAAGAGTTATTTAGTCCAACCACTTGCAGAATACATGAAATTCACTACTACTACCTTCCCCCCCCCCACTAACCCAGGGGGAGAGGAAAAGATAGCCAACTGCTATGATGAGCTCCCCACCCAAAATCTGTCACCCAGCTGCAGTGGTCAGCACTGGCACTATGAAAGAGCAGCAGGCAGCAGTACGGGGAGTATGTGTGTCTGCCAAGGAGGCAGCAGAGGTGCACTTCCATTAGGCAAGAGGACTGTAGTCTATTCACCATGTGTATCACCTCTTCTGCCTTTAAAACCCAGTTTCTGCATTATTTCTGCTTTGGATAGAATTTTGTTTGTATTTCTTTTTAATTTTATCATCATAGGAATATTGCATTTTTATTTACTGAGCTTCTCCTATATGACTATTGGGTTTTTCAAATATTTTTTGTAATCGAGCTTGAGTCTCGGAAAAGTAGGCTCTAAATAAAGTAAATAAAGAAGATTTTTTCTGCTAAATTGAAAGCAAGAGAGAAGGAGACCAAATAAATAAACCTTCTGGAAAACCAAATAATTCATTCATGAGTTAAGCCTTATAAATGTCCCGAGAACAGAAAGACCCATGGCTGGAGCAGAAGCTTTGCTTTGCATTTAAGAGCCTGTCTACATGGATCTGTGCTGTCAGATATGCGTTGCAAGTTCTGTGTTTGGAGCTCAATTCTAGGCATGGGCAGAAACCCAATTAGGATCAGGTAGACTGTGCGTGGGGAGAGGGGACTTTGGCCTTCTGCCATGTCATTTCTCAATTTGAAACAACCTCAGGGGGTCCTATTTGATCCAATGGGGGCACCATTTCCATGGACTGGGTACATTAAGGGTTCCCCAGTGGGGCAAATGCACCCCTGGGGCTATTTTAGGTCAAGAAACTGGCACTTAGGGAAAGCTTAAATTATTTAGGGTGGTTAAGACAAAAACATTGCAAAGAGCTCCAAAAGGAGCTCTCCTGACATGGGGAATGGGCATTAAAATGGCAAATGAGATTCAATGTGAACAACTGTGAAGCGACACATATTGGGGCAAAAACTCCCAACTTCAAATATCCACTGATGGAATCTGATCTGGCAGCGACAAACCAAGAGAGGGGTCTCGGGGTGGTTGTGGATAGCTGGACGAAAATTTCCACCTAGGTTGCAGCTGTTGTGAAAAAGGCAAATTCGATGCTGGCCATAATTAAAACCGGAATAGAGAATAAAACTGCTGCTATCATACTGCTCTTATACAAATCTATGGCGAGATCACCTTTGGAATATTGTGTACAGTTCTGGTCACCACACCTAAAAAAGGATATTGTAGAGTAGAAAACAGCAACAAAATTATTAGAGAGCTACAGCAGCTGCCCTATGAAGATCAATGAAGCTTTTTAGCCTAGAAAAAAGGCATGTAAAGGGAGACATTATAGAGGTCTGTATAAGTATGCATGGTGTGGACAGAGTAGACAGGGAGAGCCTTTTCTCCCCTTCCCATAACACTTGAACCCAGGGCCATCCACTGTTGCTGAAGGTGGGAGACTGAGAACAGACAAGAGGATGTAACTCTTCACACAACACAATTAAATTGCAGAACTCACTGCCACAAGTGAGTTCAACAACTTGGATGGCTATAAAAGGAATGGAGAGCTCTTTGGCCACCATGTGAACAGAATGCTGGACTAGATGGGGCTTTGGTCTGGTCCATCGGTGCTCCTTTTATGTTCTTAAGCCCCTTTTCCTTGAGAAGTGTGGTCCTGATCCACTGACCCAGGGAAAATCTAAAAAGGAATTAGGTCCTCATGTAATCCAGCACAGTCTTGGCTACATAGACTCCTCTCCTAAGTTACCTTTCTCAGCAGGGGGGTGGGGGATTTGAAATCAATAAATGGCAGTACCCTTGTGGCCTGGCAAGTAATTGGGAAATTCCTTCAAGAAAAAAATATTCATGGTGTTTTAGTTTTTAATGAGACAAACAGCCCCGCCCCTTCCCATGGCTCCACAAGGACAATGTTGTGGCTCCGAATGTGAATTTTATTTCTTGAGTCCTTTTAAAATCCCCTCCTTCCTCCATGGAGATGGGGGAGGGTCGTCCTTCCACTTCCATTTTGCCCTCACAACAATGAACAGGGCCACAAGCTCTCTCTAAACAAGGCCAGTGGAAAGCGATTTTGAAGAGTATCCTGGTAAATGAAAGCTTTCTCCAGATTCGTCAGAAACAAAAAATCTGGGAAAGTAATTAGATGCAGAAATAGTACAGTGGCACTAAAGACATGGAAAGAGCATGCATTTATTGACCCTTGCTTACTAACTTACAAGCCACATCTCGTAAACATATGCTTTGTGCCTGTCCAGCTATTTACTATTTTGGGGGGTAAGGAATTACTCAAATCAATTTTGTATTAGAATATTCATAGATCTTTGAGGATGCAGTGAACTTTTAAACTATTTGCCTGTCTCCTGTAGGCTAAATGATGGTCAAAACAAATGAACCCTCTGTGCCCTTAATATTATGAGGGCTTATATTATTACATTTTTTGCCACCAAGTCACATGACTTATGGTGACTCCTGGTGGGGTTTTCAAGGCAAGAGACGTTTGGAGGTGGTTTGCCATTGCCTGCATCTGCATCACGCCCCTGGTATTCCTTTTGAGGTCTCCCATCCAAATACTTGCCAGGGTCCGCTCTGCTTAGCTTCTGAGATCTGACGAGATTGGACTAGCCTGAGCTATCTAGGAAAGGGCTAGGCTGGGAGTTTGTGACCTGGTCCAAGGTCACCCAGCAAGCTTCCCTGGAAACAGTGGAGATTCAAGCCTGGGTTTCCCAGATCCTAGCCCAACACTTTAACCAATACACCACCCTGACGCCATATTATTACATCATTGGAGGGATAAATGCCCATCTCCTGTAATCCAACGGACTGAAGATCTTACAGCCTTATGAACATTTGAATGTATTGCATATAGATGACCGTTATGCATTGCCATATGTTTAGATATTTTATAGATAAGCCTTTCATAGAGGTTTATCTGTAGACTTGTTTTTAATATCTGTAGACATTGTTTTATATTTTCTATTTTTTGTCTGAAAAACACTTTTAAAAAACCACACAGGAGTATGGACATACATAAAGTTCTTTAGGACTCTCAGATCGAAACCTGTGGATGATCCTTCAGGCTTCATCTGCTAACACTGCAATAGGGCAGGAAATTGGAGCAGGAGGCAACCTGCAGGCCTCCTCTCCCAGTGGAAGGGGGATCCCAATCAAGGCAAACCAATTCCCAAAGTAAGAGATAAAACCATTTTGGGATAGGGAGGAGTTATCTGGCTTGAGCATTTAAAGGAGGACATGGACCAGCCCATTACTCCACGATGTTCCCTTCTCTTCCCCCCCTCCACCTGAGCTGGAGAGCTCAGCCCCATCTCCACCCCAGGCCGTCACACACTCAAGACCCACACAACAGAAGATCCTCCCTGCTTGTCCTGCCTCAAGAGGACCTCTTAGGCTAGGTTCACCGCCTGAGAGCAGCTCTTGGGGGCCCTTTCCCTCACCCTGGATCTCTGAGGAAAGGATGCTCAGCAGCTGCTCCAAGATCAAGAGCTCCAGGATCTTCTCCTTGTGGTGGTTCTCCAGTATTAAGTATTTGAAGGGCTGTCACTTAGAGGATGGCAGGGAGCTGTTCCTGTTGACAGCAGAGGATAGGATTCGCAATAATGGGTTTAAATTGCGGGCGGAAAGGTACCGGCTGGATATTAGGGGGAAACGTTTTTTACAGTAAGAGTTGTTCAACAGTGGAATCGGCTACCTAGGGAGGTGGTGAGCCCCCCTTCACTGGCAGTCTTTAAACAGAGTCTGGAAAATCCTTGTCAGGGATGCTCTAGATTGATCCTGCATTAAGCAGGGGGTTGGGCTAGATGGCCTGTATGGCCCCTTCCAACTCTATGAATCTCTTGATTTTTCACTCTCAGCAACCCACGGCCAGTTTCCCACAGTCAGCTGTAAGCCCCCCCCCCCATGACCCCTCAGCCTCCTGGTAACCTGAACTGTTGACACTGCTTCCCTTGACTCATGGCTTCCCCTCGCAAGATAGCTGCCTTCGCTTTTCATTAATCCTCTCCGTCTCCATTCTACAAAAGGCCTTTTCAGCTTCTCCGCTGAGTCCTGGTAGAAGTCGGGTCACCCACTCTTCTTTCAGCCGTCAACTGGCTTTGGCCGCTTGCTCAAAGCAGGCCAAAACGGCCTTGGCCTTCTCCCAGGGGGAAGGTTTTTCAGGCCATAGTGGAATCGTCCTGTGTGACTGAGGGGACTCTACTGCCCCGGGGAACTCCTGCCGCTGGGATTCCCACAGCTGAAGTGAACTCTCCCTTGGTTTCAGTGTGTTCCCCTGGTCTGCTTCGGAGGATCCTCTGATAATCCCATCCTGGAAGACACGAAGGGGCCTTTCCTATCCCCTCTGGTGCTTCCCTTTTGTGGGTCTTCCCTTCCAGTTTCATGCTGGCTGATTGCTCAGTGATGTTTTTCCCACAGAAAACTGGGGGGAAATTACAGCATTCTCGACTGGACCCCTCCCAAGAAGAAAGAGACAGAAACAGGTAAGAGAGAAAATGGATGAAAGTACACATGAACACATGAAGCTGCCTTATACTGAATCAGACCCTCGGTCCATCAAACTCAGTATTGTCTACTCAGACCAGCAGCGGCTCTCCAGGGTCTAAGGCAGGAGGGGTCTTATCACTTACCTGCCTAGTTCCTTTAACTGGAGATGCCGGGGATTGAACCTGGAACCCTTTGCATGACAAGCAGATGCTCTACCACTGAGCCACAGCCCCTCCCAAAGTAGGATTTTATATACATATTTTTTTAAGAAAGCAGGGCTTGATGCAGGAGAGGTGTAATCGTCTCCCTTTGCCAAGCTTCTAATAACTAACTGGGCCAGGGTTTTCTGTACCAGCTCCACTTGCCAAGTTGTCTTCAAAGGGATCCTCCTGTGGACTGCAGTACAGTAGTCTAGCTTTCAGCATAGTGAATTCCTGTGTACTCCAACTGCCAGCGGCTCTATTGAGTCTCAACAAAGTCATATTGGTTGGTTTAGGCCAGAACCAGGGGTCCCCAGCATGCTAAACAGAGGCTCTACCACTGAGAGAAGACTTCTCCACACCACAGGCCATGTGCTGTCCATACCTCCTGTCCCTTGCTAGGGCAATTTTATCTCAGAGGAAGCCCAAAAGAGCGGCTGCATCTCCTAAAATGCACCATTTTTTCTTCTGAGGTTGGGATTTTTTGACTTTTAAAACTCAACAGTGGAGACTTGGAAGCCCACGTCCACCTGTTATGTCCAAGTCTGAAGAATCAAACAATTCCCTTCTCCATGATACAGTCTGAGCTCCACCTTAAAGGACTACACCCCTTTTTGCATTCTGTCTAGAAAATCCTGCTTTTTAAAAAACTAATAGCCTGTGTGGTTAAAACTCTTGTTTTAATCATGTTGTGAAAAAGGACCCAATTTTATGGGTGTTTCTTTCAAGCCCAGGAAAATCACCTCTCTAATACTGGAAGTAAAGAGGCTGGTTGTGGTTACACAGTGGGGATGACTAGGCAGTCTGTTCATGGTCAGAGGCAGGAACCAAAAGAAGATTTTGGAAGTGTTAAACCATTATGGTCCCATGGGAGTATGCTATGTAACAGCCCTCCTCCCATGGATAATCCCTTTGTCTCTTATATCTTTGCTGTAGTTGGACATCTCCTCCTGCTCAAAAGGAACCCCATGCAGTATTAGTAAGCAAAAGAGCCTTTTCAGGAGCTCTTTTCCCGTTGCTTTCAGGCTTCCACAGGAGCTCAGTTAAATGGAGACCCAGAGAGGGCAGGGACCTCTCTCAGACTGGGGGGGGGGTCTCCTTGGGCCAGCTCTACTCTCCCCCCACACACCCCACCACCACAAAACTCTTGTTTAATTAATGACATTTTTCAAATTAAGGAAATAATTAAATGTGCCTTGCTGGCCACTAAATTCTGCTTCCTAATGTAAAGGCTGTGGTTGATCTATGGGGTTAGCATGGCACTCTGTTGCAATAGTAAACTAGGCTGAAAAGGGAATAAAATGCTACCCCACAAGGGTCAGGAAACATTCACCCAATGCTTATAAAAGACTATAAGCTCTACAGAAAATAAGTAAACACTTTAACTATGACACGAACGTCTTGGCAGTGTTGCTTTGGGTTGCGAGCAACACCAAAATGGCAGCCAAGAATCTTATTTTTATTTTATTTTAATTTTAGACTTATATCCCACCCCTCTCCAGGGTCACATGGCTTAGGGCGGCTCACAGCAATTCAATAGACTTCTCATTTAATAACAAAATGTACAAAATCTTAAAAATACAAGACAGTAAGGTAAAATAAAGCATCATCAATTAGCACCCGGCAAGCTACAATCTGAGAGCCAGAATGGCTCTGAAATTTAATTTGCTTATCACATCAACAGGTTTATACAGGAAAAGCAGCACTCTTTATCTTATGCTAAATCTTTCTAACTTAGACGTGAACATCTAGATAAATTGTTGGTTCTTAACCACAGATGTGTCTAAAACTGTGATATGTGCTCATTAACTTTTTAAGCAAGATTAAAAGTCCAAACTGAACTGTTAATTAAAAGACAATAAATCTAATATTTTCAGTAACTGTCCAAGTTAAAAGAAAACCCTTATGTCATCAGATTCACCATCTGACGAACCCAACGCAAGTTCACAACTACACAAAAACATGCAGGATCACAGGTTTCTTACCTGTGTGGGTTCTTAGATGCCATTGAAGATGGCCTTTATGACCAAATCTCCAGGCTCCTGATCATCCTCTTTGCTCTCCTCTGCACTCGCTCCATTCTGTCCACATTCTTTTTGGAGTGCGGCCTCCAGAACAGCGTACAGTACTGCAGGTGTGGCCTGACCAACGCAGTGTACAGCAGGACTATGACATCTTGCAATTTGGATGTTATGCCTCTGTTGATATACCCCAAGATTGCATTAGCCTTTTTTGCCAATGAATCAAACAGGCAGCTCATATTCAGTTTCCTGTCCACTTATGTGTGTGTGTGTGTAAAGTGCTGTCAAGTCGCAGTCGACTTTTGGCGACCCCTTTATGGGGTTTTCATGGCAAGAGACTAATAGAGGTGGTTTGCCAGTGCCTTCCTCTGCACAGCAACCCTGGTATTCCTTGGTGGTCTCCCATCCAAATACTAACCAGGGCTGACCCTGCTTAGCTTCTGAGATCAGGCTAGCCTATGAATTTTTTTTTACAGTAAGAGTAGTTCAGCAGTGGAATCAGCTGCCTAGGGACGTGGTGAGCTCCCCATCACTGGCAGTCTTCAAGCAGTGGCTACATGAACATTTGTCAGGGATGCGTTGGGCTGATCCTGCATTGAGCAGGGGGTTAGACTAGATGGCCTCTAGGACCCCTTCCAACTCTTATGATTCTATGCATTCGTCCAGGACTGGATCCAGCCTCAGTCCTCCAACTCTCCTTTAATAAAAAGAACCCTATATCTCAAAACAGTATATGGGGTGTTTGGGGCAAAAAAGTTAAACATTGGAAAAATTTATCAACCCACATTTTCCTCTCAACCTTCTGAAGTACGCAGTCCAAAACAGAGTTTAGTTACTTACATGAGCTTAAAAAGGTATGACTCTGCTCAGCCTTGCTCTGTAATTTGTCAAGTTCTAGGGAAACCACAAAGCCAGGTTGCTGTTTGAAGCAGGAAAAGTACAAATTACAGAGGGAAAGCTGTGGCCTTTTTCTAACCTATTTCACTGTGTACTTGTGTGATTTCTTCATCATTTCCATCACGGAACCACTCTCCCAAGGCCTGCAATCAAACTAACAAATCCACCCCCATGTGGATAACTTCATGCTTAAGGAAAGATGAGCTGGTCTTGAAACTCCTTCTGTAACAAGATAATGAGTTCTTGTATCCAATTAGAGAATCTGGACAAATTAGATTGCTAAGGATTGTACTTGAAGCTGTTTTACCCCCACATATCTCCAGAATCTATCAGTTTTTTTCAATTTTCTTTATTAGGCAAGAAGTTAGAGAATACAAGCAGTTGAAAGCAAACCCTATAACTGCTGCAAAAACAAGTGGCATTAGAATATATAAAGCAAGCTCGATTTCAAATTAGGATCTTAAACTGATTTTAGAAATATATATATACATATATATATTCTATCTGATTAAGATAGACTGCCAAAAAAAAAAAAAGTGAGTTCTAGATCAAATCAAGCCTGAACTGACCCTAGAAGCTAAAATGACTAAACTGAGGATATCGTATTTTGGTCACATCATGAGACGACAAGAGTCACTGGAAAAGACAGTCATGCTAGGAAAAGTTGAGGGCAGCAGGAAAAGAGGAAGCCCCAACAAGAGATGGATTGACTCAATAAAGGAAGCCACAGCCTTCAATGTGCAAGATCTGAGCAAGGCTGTCAAAGATAGGACATTTTGGAGGACTTTCATTCATAGGGTCGCCATGAGTCGGAAGCGACTTGACGGCACTTAACACGCACACAAATCTGATTAAAGGAGCTTTGACTCTTGAAAGCTTATACCCAGAAAATCTAAACTCTTCTTAAAGTTCACTCCAGAGAAATCTGACTTGCTAATCACATCAAAATGTATATACATGAAAAAAGGACTCGGATCTCACACGAAACCTTTCTAATATAAATATCTGATCCCCGTTCAGATAAATGATCAGTTCTTAACCACAAAAGCACATCTGATATATACTCATTATCTGTGTGTAGTCTGTGGTTGTCATTAAGATGTAAAATGGTTCTCCCTCATGTGTGTTCTTAAATGTTTTTGAAGGTGGTCATTCTGCCTGAATCTCTTTCCACATTCTGAGCATTCAAAAGATTTCTCTCCGGTGTGGGTTCTTTGATGCTTTCGAAGGTGGCCATTCTGCCTGAATCTCTTTCCACATTCTGAGCATTCAAAAGATTTCTCTCCTGTGTGGGTTCTTTGATGCAGTTGAAGGTGGCCATTCTGCCTGAATCTCTTTCCACATTCTGAGCATTCAAAAGATTTCTCTCCTGTGTGGGTTTTTTGATGCAGTTGAAGATTGCCACTCCGACTGAATCTCCTTCCACACACTGAGCATTTGAAAGGTTTTTCCCCTGTGTGGGTTCCTAGATGCCGTTGAAGACTGCCACTCCAACTAAATTTCTTTTTACACTCTGAGCACTCAAAAGGTTTCTCCCCAGTGTGGAGTAATTGATGCCGTTGAAGACTGGCACTTTGACTGAATGTCTTTCCACACTCTGAGCATTCAAAAGGTTTCTCCCCTGTGTGGGTTCTTTGGTGCAAAAGGAGATGTGATCTGCAGGTGAAATACTTTCCACATGTAAACCATTTATGTGCCTTCCCATCAGAGAAATACTTTCCTCTCTCTAAGCAGATAAATGGCTTCCCTTCTGAATGGTGGGAACTCTCTCTCTGGTGTTGAATAAAGTTTGATTTCTCTGAGAACCTCTTGCCACAGTCTGAGCAGCAATACAGTACCTCTCCTATATGGATTCTTTGGTGTCTAATGAGCTCTTCTCCACAAAGGAAGCTCTTTCCACATTGCAAGCAATTATGGGCCTTCTTACCAGGGTGCTTTTGCAAATCAATATCATACTGAGTTTGATCTGAGAGATTCAATCCCTGGTCCAAGCATTTGTATCTTTCTTCTGCCTTGTGAATTACTTCAGGGATATCCCCTCCTTGGAAAGGAATGGGTTTTCTACTCTTCTTCTCTCCATGACTTTCATCCGGTTCATCCCGATCTTCAAAGTTACATTCAGACTCTTGTTCCTTGTCTCTTTCCAATGAGAACCTCTGGAATTCCCCAACAGTCTCCTTGACATCTTCTGCTGTAATAAAGAGAGATCCAATCAGCACTCATGCTAGGAGACTCGCAACAAATCAGGCACTCTTGATCAATGAGTATGCATTTTGTTTACATTTTCAGAGCTTCTCTCTCTCCTCTACTCAACCTGAACCGCTGATCACAACTTTTCTCTGGCCAGGCACTCCAGTAGTGCTGTTTATTTATTCTGACTATCCTTCCCCTCCCTAAAACTCCCCGATATGTACTTTAACGGAAAAAGTAGGAAAGAATTGTTCCCCCTCCCTTCACATTTTCCTTGCCATGAAGATCTTTTGATGATTAAATAGAAGAACGTATCATGATATGTAGCCCTGCAGATATGCAGACAGTTTCCTTCCTGGTGTGATGAGAGTCATGAGATACTCGTTTTCAGCTTCCCAAAATACACGTTTGCTGATGGTGGGGGTGGGGGAGGAGAGAAGCCTGGACCTCACCAAGTTAACCCCCAATTCAAAGGGGACCAACATAATTTTTGGCAGAGGTGCCAGTCATTGGTGGGTCACATAGGTCCAAAGGAATCTAGGTGAGCGCTGTAAGGAAGGGTTGATGGGCCTTCAGCCTTCTTTAGCTGAGTTCTTCTTAAGAATTCTGACACAGCATGGTGGGCGCAGAAACAAACATGGCTGCCACTGGAGATGCCAGCCACGAAACAATTCTCACAGCTTAACTTCAGTAACACAGTACAGATCTTTGTGCTGTGGTGGCAGCTGTTTCCAAAGCAACATTTAAAAATCTGCACAGCCAATCAGATCTCCAGGAGTCAATCAGAAGCCTTGCTGGGCAAAATCACCCTCTAGACAAACCCACTTCCTAAAAAAAATTGGAGGACTCCAGAAAAGTTGTCAGCAAATGCCATGGTGCCCATGGGCACCATGTTGGAGGCCCCTGATCCAACTGTCTACACCAGGAAACAAGAGATGGGGCTTTGTCCTCACCCACTAGAGTTGATCTCAAATTAAGAGCCCCTTTCCCTGGAATATCCAGTATTTAAGCCCGTCAAGAGCTGCAACTCAGCTCAGCTCCAGAAGGAGCTCCCGAGCCTCCCTGATTTCAGGCCCCAGAAAGGCCTCCCTCCCTCACTACCGAGCGAGCAAGCTTTAGAATTCTACCAAACTCCAGAGTTGCTAAGAACTGAAGCAAAAATCCTCCATGGCTATTCCTTGCCCATCCCTTTGACAGAACTGTGAAGGATACCCACACTCAGCCAGCTTATTTGGGAAAGAAATATTCTCTTGAGATCCTTTTGAGAAACTCTCCAGCCTTTCTTAGGACACAAGGCGCCCTAAAGGGAGCAAGTAGCAGGGCAGGCCTCAAAATGATGTATTGCTGGTCAAGATTTTGATTCATGCTTACACCCAAAGGCAGCAATTCGCACTTCTGGCACCCGTGAAAGATCCTTACCCAAAAATGCCATGTTCTCATAGTTCTCCAGGATGACTTCACTGTAGAGAGCTCTTTGGCCTGGATCCAGCAATGCCCACTCTGCCTCGGTGAAATACACTGCCACCTCCTCAAAGGAAAACGGACACTGAAAGAAAAAGCAGATTCCCTCCTCAGAGATCATGCAAGGCAGAGACTGCACTGTGGAAAGGGGCATTCCAGGAGGGAGCAGGATAGAGCTTGGCATGAGTAAAGGGAGGGGCATTCAGAGCTTTTCTCGCTTGGACACCTTAGAAGCAAGTGCAAGAGCAAAAGCCCCCTTGAGAAAGAAGGGTGGGAACCCAGGCTGTCCCCTTCTCTCACCTACCTGGACTGGAGGTGCAGCAGTTGTTTCCTGCCAGCTGGGCTCTCCTACATGCCCTTGTGTCCCACCTAGTGGGAGACAAAGAGGGGGCAGAAATGACATCAAACAACACGTCTCCGTTACATCTGTCCAAAAACGCAAACGTGGCTTTAGTGAATCTGAAAACTCTAGGATAGTAACAATGAGTTTACAGAGTAGCAGGTTTCCACTGGACAAGACATCAAAATAACATCACATCCACCCTGTGCTCCACCCTCAAAGCTCCCAGTCCAGTACTTTGGCCTGCCAGATGTCCTTGGAAAGCCTGGAGACCCAGGTTTGATTCCCCACTCTTCCACCTGCAGCATGCTGGGTGACCTTGGGCCAGTCACAGTTCTCTCAGAACCCTCTCAGCCTCACCTACCTCACAAGGTGTCTGTTGTGAGGAGGAGAAGGGAAGGCAATTGTAGGCCACTTTGAGACTCTTTTCAGTAGAGAAAAGTGGGATATAAACTCTTCTTCTTTGAGCAGGGGCACAGAAGCCAAATTTTTCGCCCCTAGCAATGGGTTTTTAAAAGTATGCTTCCCCAGAACAGAAGGTCTATTTATTCACCATGGCTAATAGATGTGCCCAGATTTGTCTACCTTTCCTTTTTGAGCCACCTGGAGTCCCTCAAATGGAGTGAAGGTGAGATATGAATATTTTAATTCATGTAAACAAGACTGGAATTTCCTGCCATGAATCTGTCTAACCCCCCTTCAAGTAATAGGCCATCAATACATCCTGTGGCCGTGAGTGTGTTGTGTTAAGTGCAGTCAAGTCGCTTCTGACTCATGGCGACCCTATGAATCAATGTCCTCCAAAATGTGGCTGTGAGTACCACAAGTTAAATCTGTGTCGTGTGCAGAAGTATTTCCTTTTACTCCTGTCCTAAACCTTATAACCAACAACTTCGCTATGTGCCTCAATCCCACCTGGGCACCAGGCACCCTTACCATGTAAGAGGCCATCTTGGGCATGCTCCTGGCCCTGCGCTCTCTGCCCTTCCTCCATCGGAGATCCTTCCACCTCAGAGAACTTAGCTTCCATCTTCACGGTTGGTTCCCACATCTGGAACAGCAGCCACGGAGACGGGTAAGAGAAGGAATGGGACAGGCTGAGGAGACGGATCCTGCCCCATTCCCAGACTCTCCTCCCCTGCATTGGCCAGGAGAGCTGCTTCAACCATGGGGGCAAGAATCAGGGTTGGGTTTTCTTCCCAGCCTAGTGAATTCTCTACAGGCATAAATATCTTAGGATAAGGTCGTTGCTTGAAGAGAGTGAATGAAACTCCCTCACCTGCTCTGCCTGCCTCTTCTCCTCTGCCTGACTCAGGAGGAAACCTTCGGCCAGGGCCACGGCCTGGGAGCTGGTCTCTGGCTCGCATCCTCTCACCCAGCACTGCATTTCCTGGGGCAGGGTGGCCAGGAACTGCTCCAGGATCACCAGGTCCAGGATCTGCTTCTTGGTGTTCCTCTCCGGCTTCAACCAGTGGTTGCAAAGTCCATGAAGCTGGCTGCAAACCTCTCGGGGCCCATCAGCGTCATTGTAACAGAACTTCCGGAAGCATCGCCTATGTACATCTGAGTTCACAGGGTCTTCAGCCAGGATCTCTGGAACAGCTCTTTCCCAGAATTCAACTTCACTCCCAGCCTGGGTAGGAAGGGAGCCTTTCCTTGATCTCTTGCCAACTCCAGGTCCTTCTGGGTTGGGCTCTTCCATCTCCTCCCCTTTGTCTTCTATAGCCTCCATGAAGAGGGAGAGTAAAATATATCAAAAAGGCAGAAAGAAACCAAAAGAGAAGGGGGCTACGTCACCCACCCGGGTAAAGAGACACGTTAAGGGCTGCCCTGTTGAATCAGGAGGAGTGTCTTTATTGTAGTTTGCGGGTCAGGATTAACATCATTGTGCTATATTATGCACTAGGCTTCTTTTTAGACATGCCTGTTTGGTCCTTCAGAAAAACGTCTCTATCAGGCTCTTTAAAAATCTGTTGGGGATGTTATGAACTTGGCTTCTGATTAGGGTTTCCAGCTCGGGTTTGGCAAATTCCTGTACGTTTTGGAGGTGGAGCCTGAGGATGGCAGGGTTTGGGGAGGGAAGGGAGCTCAGGGTATAAATGCCATAGAATCCAAAACTTCCACCGTGGCCACTTTCTCCAGGTGAACAGATCTCTACCGCCCGGGGGTCAGTTGTAATCCCGGGAGATCTCCAGCCTCCACCTGGCAGTTGGCATCCCTACCTCTAATTTCTAGGGCTCAGCCTGTCTAGGGGTGAATCTCAAGGAACACTGGAGCCCCTGGACCCAATGACACGGTGGGCAATAGCTCTGTCCAAGCAGCCAGGAAGGGGGTGGGGGGCAGAGGGGCGTCAGGCCTCTCCAATGCAAGCCAGAAAAGTTGCTGGGATGAACAAGAGCAGGGTGATGCAACGCTCCCCCCCCCCCCCAGGGAACAGCAGATGGTGCGGGAGGGAGAGAGAAACACTGGCCATTTATTCATGGAAGGTTTTGCATTGGATGGGTCACTCTATAGATGCACTTTTCCCCCCATCTGAATTCTCAAAACTCTGCATGGCGGCTTATTGTTGAGTTTTGAGAATAGGGATGGGGGGGGGGGAAAGTGCATCTAAAGAGTGGCAAATCCAATGCAAAACCTTCCATGAATAAATGGCCACTAGCTAAAATGCGATCGGCACGAATGATTCCTCCCGGGCGACGATGCCTGGGACTCCCTTATGACCACCCTGGCTAAGGATTTATTTTTATTTGCAAAATTCAGACCCCCGGCTCTCTGCCCCCACAAGGGTCCCCACGGCGACTAACAAATTAAAGCATTAAGAGTACTGCACTGGAAGAGTTTTTAATATCCTCCCCCCCCCCCGGGAACATTTCTCTCCTCCGAGAATGACTTACTTGTGAGTAAACCTTCCCAGGGATCCGGCTGCAAGGCTTTTTCCTGCTCTTGCTTGTCTGGAGCCCTCCCAGTCCTCCCAGTCCTCCCTCCCAATTCAATAGCAAAGCCCCCTCCCGCAGAAAAGAGCCTTTCCTCTTTCTAGACCCTCCCCTCCCCTCCCCTCCCCTCCCCTTGCTCGGCATCTCTAGCAAACAACTCCATCACTTTAACCCTTCTGTGCTATGTGTGTGTGTTTGTGTGTGTGTTAAGTGCCGTCAGGCGACCCTATGAATGAAAGTCCTCCAAAATGCCCTATCTTTGACAGCCTTGCTCAGATCTTGCAAATTGAAGGCTGTGGCTTCCTTTATAGAGTCAATCCATCTCTTGTTGGGTCTTCCTCTTTTCCTGCTGCCCTCCACTTTTCCTAGCATGACTGTCTTTCCCAGTGACTCTTGTCGTCTCGTGATGTGACCAAAATACGACAGCCTCAGTTTAGTCATTTTAGCTTCTAGGGTCAGTTCAGGCCTGATTTGATCTAGAACCCACTGATTGGTTTTCTTGGCAGTCCAGGGTATCCGTAACCCTCTCCTCCAACACCACATTTCAAAGGAATCTATTTTCTTCCTATCAGCTTTCTTCACTGTCCAGCTTTCACACCCATACATAGTAATAGGGAATACGATGGCATGAATTAATCTAGTCTTGGTGGCCAGTGACACATCCTTACACCTCAAAATCTTTTCTAGCTCCTTCATGGCTGCCCTTCTCAGTCTCAATCTCCTTCTAATTTCTTGGCTGCAGTCCCCCTTTTGGTTGATGGTGGAGCCAAGGAATAGAAAGTCTTGAACAATTTCAATTTCTGTCCTGTAGACGAATGAAAAATGAATCCATAGTTTTGTCCTACCAGAAAGCAAAGCAAGGCAGAGATCTTTCAGAGTTTTGTGGCTGATTTGAGAAGCCCAAGTCCAGTTTGCTGACTCCTTAAGAAGAAATCAGATTGTCCCACATGTCCAAGACTGCAGAAGGGGAAATGGGTTGCTAGAAACAGACAAAAGATCTTAGTTCAGCTAAGGCCAGTGAAGCATGCAAAACTGCAGAAGTCTCCCAAAACTGAAAACTGGCTGGCAGGAATAATAATTAAAAATCCCATATTAATTGTGTGCATGTATGGGGGATTTTCTGCTCTCCCGGAAAGTGTAATGCCTATAATCTTCATTATTATTGGAAATGTATGCTTTTATACTCAGTCCGCATACTCACACTTATAAAGATGCTAAGCCCAGGGTATAAGGGTTAGCATCTAGCACAATACCATATTCTGCACACATATATAATGGCAATACCCCATGTATAAGGGGTCAAGTATTATTCTTTGGTTCCTATTCACTCCTGTGTGATCACTGAGTTAGCATAAACTGGCATACACTACGAATCAGGTGCCAGTGAGATCATCCTTGCGGGCCTGGTACAGCTAGTCGCCCTAATGAGGCCCAAGGCAGTGATTTAGGGGTGTCAGATAAGAATGTTAAGTTTCGTTTCTCCATTAGAGGTCATATGGCCACCTAAATCCACGCCTCAAAACCACACTGATAGGATCTGCTAATCCAAATGTATCCATTATTGGGTCTTTGTGTCTCTATGCACTACACTACGCATTTGACCAGAAGTTATAAACGTTGCAATCCTTTGTTCTGGTGTGTGAATTGTCCTGTGCGTTTGGGGCAGTTCTCACCCAGTATGTATATTGGGCCTAATAAGCAAACTGCTTTGAACTCTCAACCTCCTACTGTGTTGTTGTCATTGGGAATTGATACAATAACACAGGCATATCAAAAGAATGGTTTGTTTACTCGCTATGAGACATGAGAGGTGTGGATGGCACATGGCTTGTGAATGGGGAGGCGGGGAGATGTTACAGGAACACACACATTTTCAGTGCCATCCTGGGAGTGAGCCGCACAGAATAGGTCCGAAGAGGATTTTGACCAGACCTGCTTCAGATTGCTCGGCATAACCTCCCTTGGGGAGGGGCCGTGGCTCAGGGGTAGAGCATCTGCTTGGCATGCAGAAGGTCCCAGGCTCAATCCCCGGCATCTCCAGTTCAAGGGACTAGGCAGGTAGGTGACGTGAAAGACCCCCTGTCTGAGACCCTGGAGAGCTGCTGCCGGTCTGAGTAGACAATACTGATGGACCAAGGGTCTGATTCAGTATAAGGAGCTTCATGTGTTCATGTGAGTTTTCCTTTACTTCTCTGACCCCCCCCCCATTGTCAGACGGCTGAACATGGGATACCCTGAGAGCGCAACCCTGTGTGCACTTACTCCAGAGCAGCCCTATTGAGCTGCATAGGGCGTCTCTGATGGCCGCCTGGCTGAAATCTACTCCAATCACCCGGGTCTGGGCGCTGCTCCTCATAAGAACAGTAGTAGAAAAGGGCAAGAGTCCAGTAGCACCTTAAAGACTAACAAAAATATTTTCTGGCAGGGTATGAGCTTTCGTGAGCCACAGCTCACTTCTTCAGATACAGCTAGAATGTGAATCCATCTGTCTTTTAAGTAGAGGAGAGTGAATTCAGACAAGCATTAGTGTGTCAATGTTAACAGCATGTCAATGTGAATAGCAGGCGTGATGGGATGAGGTGTGGTCTGCAGAAGAGTCTGTGATGTCCAGGGGAGAGACGGGTGTGGGGAAATCAGCATTGGTCATGAGCCATGAATGCATGGTCTTTATTCAGCCCAGATCAATGCACTGACTTTAGTTTGAATATCAACTGTAATTCAGCAGTCTCTCTTTCCAATCTCCCTTTGAAATTCCTTTGTAAGAGAACCGGAAGCGTTTTTTAATTCGTCTGCAGACCAGAAAGGGTTAAACCGACTGAGCTGTTTGCTGGAGGGGCGGAGGGGGGGGGTCGCCTTTGCTACTGAATTGGGAAAGATCAGGAAGGACTTCGGATACGCAACAGCAGGAAAAAAAACACACCTTGCAGCCGGATCCTGGGAAGGTTTACTTGCAAGTAAGCGTGGGGTGGAGGTTTTCCGTCTTGGAAGAGCGAAATGCGGCGACCGTGCGCGTTTTTGAGGGTTGGGGTTTAAAATTATTCTGAAATGTGATTTGCTTGGGTGTGTTTTAATTTGTTAGCCATCTCGGTGGCTCTTGTGGGGGGGGGGGATCTGAATTTTGTAAATGCACTTAAATCAAAATCAATTCTCAGCCACGGAGGTTGCAAGGAGGCCCCCCCAGCAAGGAGTCTCGGGCTTAATCACAACCGGAGGAAGCATTCATGCCATTCGGCTGCCCCATGCGACACGCATTTTCGCCAGCATCCCCACCTGCTGTTTCCCTGGGGGTTGGTTGTCTCCCCCCACCCTTCATCCCAGCAGTCCCTTCGCCCCACCCTGGAGCACCCTGATACTCCTCTGCCCCCTTCCCCTCTGCTGGCTGCTTGCACAGAGCTTCTATCCCAGTCATTTTATTCAGAGATCCAGCGTACCTTGAGGGTGCCGCCTTTAGACAGACTCATCCCCAGAAATTGGAGGCTAAGTTCATATTTGCAACAGATATTTAAAGAGACAAATAAAGATGGTTTGCTTTCTTGAAGGTGACGCGAGAGCTGGCGGATGGTGCCAACGTCCAGGAATGACCACCAGAACCACTGGAGCTTATAGAAATGCAGAACCACTGGAGCTTTATTTACAGTGCTAAATACACACTCTATCCACCACAATCTCCCGACACAGACTCATGGAGTCTAACACTTAGATACATAATGCCACCACCAGGCATCAATTAGTAGTTCAGGCTGAGTCACCCTACAGGTGCAACACCTCACCTCAGCCGCTGGCCTCAACTGGTTCTGGCCAGTGTCATCAGGCCTCCTAGGGGCTTTCCAGGCCAGGACATCAGCCCAGGTTGACAGTTCGATCCCCTACATCTATAACTCTGCCTGCCACAGCTAATATGACAGCCTTGCATATTCCAACAGAAGGACCAAACAGGCATATCTAAAAAAAGCTTCATATGTAATATAGCGCAATGACATTGATATTCAGTCTTTAAGCAGAGGCTGGACAAACACTTGTCAGGGATGCGCTAGGGCTGATCCTGCATTAAGCGGGGGTTGGACTAGATGGCCTGTAGGACCCCTTCCAACTCTATGATAGGCAGACTGCAATAAGTTCAGTCCTTTTGTTCTACCAGTGCAATCCTTATGTGTGTCTTAACCAGATGTCACCTCATTTTCTTTGGTTTTTGTTTTGTTTTTTTGCTTCTCAATGTCCTTTCCTCTCCCTCTTCATAGCCACACAAAGTAAGGGTATCTTTTCACCATCAGAGGCTACCCAAGAGCAGGGGAAGGAAATGGAAGAGCAGGACCAAGAAGGACCTGGAATTGGCATGAGAGTAAGGAAAGGCCCCCATCCCATCCAAGCTGAAAGTGGGATTGAGTTCTGGGAAAGAGCTGTGCCAGAGATCCTGGATCAAGACATTGTGAACTCCGATGTACATAGGCAACGCTTCCGACAGTTCTGTTACCATGAGGCCGATGGGCCCCGAATGGTTTGCAGCCAGCTCCATGGACTTTGCAACTACTGGCTGCAGCCGGAGAGGCACACCAAGAAGCAGATCCTGGACCTGGTGATCCTGGAACAGTTCCTGGCCATCCTGCCCCAGGAAATGCAACGCTGGGTCAGGGGATGTGGGCCGGAGACCAGTTCCCAGGCGGTGGCCCTGGCCGAAGGTTTCCTCCTGAGTCAGGCAGAGGAGAAGAGGCAGGCAGAGCAGGTGAGGGGTTTTCAGTTCACTCAATTCCAGCAACAGTCTTATCCTAAAGCTTCCTTGCCAGATACTGTAGAGAATTGACTAGGCTGGGGAAAAAACCATCCCCGATTCTTGCCCCGTGGTTGAAGCAGTTCTGCTGGTCGATGCAGGGGTGAGGAGTCTGGGAGTGGGGCAGGATCCATCTCGGCCTGTCCCATTCCTTCCCTTACCTGTCTCCCTTCCTGCTGTTTCAGATGCGGGGACCCTCTGTGAAGATGGAAGCTAAGTTCTCTGAGGCGGAGGGGGCTCTGTTGAAGGAGTGGCAGGGGGCGCAGGGCCAGGAGTGTGCCCAAGATGGCCTCTCCCATGGTAAGGGTGCCTTTTGCCTAGATGGGACTGGGGCACATTGTGAAGTTGTTGGCTAAGTTTAGGACAGGTGAAAAAATAAATACTTCTGCACACAACGAGTGGATGTCTGGCTCTGGGAGAAAGGATGTGGTGATGGCCGTTCACTTGAAGGGGGATTGAACATAAGAACATAAGAAAGGCCCTGCTGGATCAGACCAAGGCCCATCAAGTCCAGCAGTCTGTTCACACAGTGGCCAACCAGGTGCCTCTAGGAAGCCCCCAAACAAGACGACTTCAGAAGCACCATCCTGCCTGATTGGAGAGATTCATGGAGGGCAATTCCATTTTTATTCACATTAATGAAAATATTTCTATCTCACCTTCTTCTGTTTGATGGACTTTAGATGGCTTGTAAAAGGAAAGGTAGACTAATCTGGGCGTAGCCATTAGCTACCATGAATAAATGGAACCTCCATGTTCTGAGGCAGCATACCTCTGAAAACCTGGTGCTAGGGGCTAATAATTAGGCTTCTGTGCCTTCTTTCCAAGGACATCTGGTGGGCCACAATCAGAAACAGGATATGGGATTAGGGACTCCAGGCCCGTGTCCAGCACCCCATGAGCTAAAGTTTGGGGCATGGGGTGCATGTGATGTCTCGTCTGGCCGAAAACCTGACACGGATGCTCTGGAAACCCATTAGTATAACTCTAGATTTTCCAGAGCATTGACTGATGTGCTAAAATCACATCTGAGTTTTCGGCTGGATGCAACATCATTTCTGGCCCCCTTTCATTCTCCTGTCAATCTCAACACAGGAGACATGTAAGGGCCCAGCCAGGGGGAGAATGAATGCCTGTTCCTGAATTAAGGGGCCCTTTAGTCTGATTCAGTGGTCACCTTTTAGGCTCCTGAGTTAACAGGGCATTAATCAACTCTCACAGAAGTCTGAAAGGTAGGAACCTGATGCTTCTCTTCTGCCTCTCCCACAGTTTACTAAAAAGCATCACAAGTTCTGTTGAGTGTACATAGAGCAAGGTTTCACAGCCCTGGGTGTGTGAAGCAGGAGTCAAACAAGCAAACAAAATAGGAAGGCTAAGCTAACACTCTCCCTACTAATTTTTTCTCCCTTGCAGGCAGTGGGGAGACATTGTTGAGCCTTCAGTTTGGCATATATGTGGAAACAGCTGCTGCACCCCTAGTCCAGGTAGGAGAGATGAGAGGGAAACAGCCTGGGATGCTCCTTCTTTCTCAGGGGGGCTTTTGCTCCTGCTGTCTGAGTGAGAGAGGTTCTGAATGCCCCTCCCATTACCCATGCCAAGCCCTCCATCCTGCACCCTCCCAGAATGCCCCAAGTGTATTTTCTGCCTGGCGTGATCCCTGAGGAGGGAATCTGCTTTTTCTTTCAGTGTCCCTTTTCCTTTGAGGAGGTGGCCGTGTATTTCACTGAGGCAGAGTGGGCCCTGCTGGATCCAGGCCAAAGAGCTCTCTACAGGGAAGTCATGCTGGAGAACTATGGAAGCGTGGCCTCTCTGGGTAAGGAAATTTCACAGGTGCCAAAGGTGTGAATTGCTGCCATTGGGATCATGCATGAATTAAAATCTTGACCAGCAGTACATTGTTTTGAGCCCTGCCTCACTACTTGCCTCCCCTGGGGGCCTCAAGGTCTTGGAGTGGTTACGAAAGTGATGTTCAGCATAGCTGGGAAGAGCGACCCGAACTGCCTGGCTGGCCTAGGGTCAACTGAAGCCGTGTCAACCATTACAACATGCCTTTCCCCCAGGTGAGATTATGGTCATTCTCTTTGACTGTGATCTGGAATGGATCTGTTCTCCTTACAATGGCTGGGGCTTTCATCTTGACCATGTTTCCATCCTTCCAGAAGAAATTTTCCTCTTCCTTGGATGTCTTTATTCTCGATATAAGAATCATGTTCTTATGTTCATCACTTCTCTCTCTTTCTGTGCCAAAGAAATTGGGAATATAAGAGAGACTCTAGCAGAGACTGACGAAAGCCTTGCATCTAAAAGAGGGGTGGAGAGTTTCTCAAGAGGATTTCAAGAGAGTATTTTCTTCCCAGATGAGCTGGCTGCAAATAGGTATCCTTCATGGTTACATCTAGGGAACAGGCAAACATAGCCATGAAGGATTTCTGGTTCACTTCTTAACAACTCTTGGTATTGTAGAATTATAAAGCCTGCTGGATTCTGAGGGAGGCCTGGGGCCTGAAATCTGGGAGGCTTGGAAGCTGCTTTGGGGTTAAGCTCAGCTTTGGCTTTTGAGGGTCTGCAGTATCCTTAAATACTATATATTCTAGAGGAAGGGGTTGGTAACTTGAAAATACCCCTACTGGATGAAGACAAAGACTAATTTCCTGTTTTCTAGAGTTGGTAGCTAGGAGTCCCCCATTTGGTGCCCGTGGACATCATGGTGCCTGCCAAACTTTTCTGGCGCCCACCAAATGTTTTTAGAAAATTGGTGGAGCTAGATAGGGCTCTTCCCCAGCAAGGCTTCTGATTGACTATTGAACATTTGATTGTCTGTACAGACGTTTTAAAATGTTGCTCTGACAGTTGCCATCAAAGCACAAGAATCTACACTGTGCTACTGAAGTTCAGCTGTGGCAATCATTTTGTGGATGATTCCACATTCTGTGGCAACCATTTTGCTTCTGTGCCCACCATGCCATGTCAGAATTCCAGGGGAAAAGGGAGTTATTAAGAACAGCCTGATGAATGGGGCCAAAGCCCCATCAGTAGTCACCAAGATGACTTCAGGCCTTACCTGCCCCACCAACAACTGGCACCTCTTTAAAAAATGATGGGAGTTCCCTTAGAACTTTGGGGTTTGTTGGGTGAGTTCCTGCTCCCACAACCCCAGGAAATATGTGTGGTGGGAGGCTGAAACCTACCCGCACATTGCTGTTGTCACACCAGGATGAAAACTCTGTATAGTCAAAGGCTTATATATTATGATATTTAGTCATCAGAAGACCTGCATAGCAAGTCAAATGTGAAGGGTGTTGGCCGATTCATTCCCACTTTGTTCCTTAAAGTACATATTGGGAAGTTTGGTGAAGAGAGGGATAGTCAGAACATCACTAGAGGAGGATCTTGTCAATGAAAAGTGTTGACCAACAGCTCAAGGTGAGTGGAGGGGAGAGAGTATCTCTGACAAAGGCCACAAAATGCACACCCATCAATCAAGAGAACCTGATTTGTGGCTTATATCCTTGCATGAGTGCTGATTGGATCTCTCTCTTGATTTCAACAGAAGTTGTCGAGGAGATGGTTGGCGAATTCCAGGGGTTCTCGTTGGAAAGAAACAAGGGACAAAAGTCTGAACATAAGTTCAGGGATCAAGATGGACCAGAGAGGAAGGAAGGAAGCCATGGAGAGAAGATGAGCAAAAACCCCATTCCCTGCCAAGTCGGAGATTTCCATGAAGTAATTCCAAAAGTGGAGAAGACATACGAATGGTTGGACTGGGGACTGAATTTCTCAGCTCAAACTCAATATGATATTGATTTGCAAGAGCACCATGAAAAGAAGGCTCATAATTGCTTCCAGTGTGAAAAGAGCTTCGTTTCTGAAGAGGCGCTCATGAGACACCAGAGAATCCATATAGGAGAGAAACTGTATTGCTGCTCAAACTGTGGCAAGAGGTTCTCAGAGAATTCAAACCTTATTCAACACCAGAGAGAGAGTTCCCACTGTTCAGGAGGGAAGACATTCATCTGCTTAGAGAGTGGGAACAATTTCTCTGATGGGAAGGTAGATGAATCACAGAAGAAATCACAGCTCCTTTTGCAGCAAATAAGCCACCCAGTGGAGAAATCTGTTGAACGCTCACAATGTGCAAAGAGATTCAAACAGAATATCTGTCTTCAACAGCATCTAAGAACCCAAACAGGTGAGAAACCTTTTGAGTGCTCAGAGTGTGGAAAGAGATTCCATAACAGGGTTCTTCTTCGCTATCATCTAAGAACCCACACAGGGGAGAAACCTTATGAATGCTCAGAGTGTGGAAAGAGCTTCAGCTGGAGAGGCAATCTTCAAAAGCATCTAAGAAGCCACACAGGGGAGAAACCTTTTGAATGCTCTGAGTGTGGAAAGAGATTCACTGAAAGTCACAGTCTTCAGCGGCATCTAAGAACCCACCCAGGGGCGAAACCTTTTGAGTGCTCAGTGTGTGGAGAGAGATTCAGACAAAGGGGCCATCTTCAAATGCATCGAAGAATCCACACCGGAGAGACACCTTTTGAATATTCAGAGTATGGAGAGAGATTCAGTCACAGTGCCAGTCTTCAACTGCATCAAAGAAAGCATAAAGGGGAGAAAGCTTTTGAATGCTCTGAGTGTGGAAAGAGTTTCAATCACAGTAGCAGCCTTCAAAGGCATCAAAGAACACATACAGGGGAAAAACCTTTTGAATGCTCTGAGTGTGGAAAGAGATTCAGTCAAAGTAGCAATCTTCAACTGCATCAAAGAACACACACAGGGGAGAAACCTTTTGAATGCTCAGAGTGTGGAAAGAGATTCAGTCACAGTGGCAGTCTTCAACAGCATCAAAGAACACACACAGGGGAGAAACCTTTTGAGTGCTCAGTGTGTGGAAATAGATTCAGTCACAGTGGCAATCTTCATCTTCATCAAAGAGCCCACACAGGGGAGAAGCCTTTTGAATGCTCAGTGTGTGGAAAGAGATTCGGTCAACGTGGACACCTTCAAAGGCATCAAAGAATCCACACAGGGGACAAACCTTTTGAATGCTATGTGTGTGGAAAGAGATTCAGTAACAGTAGCAATCTTCAAAGGCATCAAAAAACACACACAGGGGAGAAACCTTTTGAATGCTCTGAGTGTGGAAAGAGATTCAGTCACAGTAGCAATCTTCAACTGCATCAAAGAACACACACAGGGGAGAAACCTTTTGAATGCTCTGAGTGTGGAAAGAGATTCAGTCACAGTTGCAGTCTTCAACTGCATCAAAGAACACACACAGGGGAGAAACCTTTTGAATGCTCAGAGTGTGGAAAGAGATTCAGTCACAGTTGCAGTTTTCAACAGCATCAAAGAACACACACAGGGGAGAAACCTTTTGAGTGCTCAGTGTGTGGAAAGAGATTCAGTCAGAGTGGCCATCTTCATCTTCATCAAAGAGCCCACACAGGGGAGAAACCTTTTGGGTGCTTAGAGTGTGGAAAGAGATTCAGTCACAGTGGACACCTTCAAAGGCATCAAAGAACCCACACAGGGGAGAAATCTTTTGAGTGCTCAGTGTGTGGAAAGAGATTCAGTCACAGTGGACACCTTCAAAGGCATCAAAGAACCCACACAGGGGAGAAAGCCTATCAGTGCTCAGAGTGTGGAAAGAGATTCAGTCGGAAGGGCAGTCTTCAAAATCATCAAAGAACCCACACAGTGGAGACACCTGTTGAATGCTCAGAGTGTTGAAAGAGATTCAAACAGAGTGTTAGTCTTCAACAGCATCTAAGTACCCGCACAGATGAGAAACCTTTTGAGTTCTCAGAGTGTGGAAAGAGATTCAGTGATAGTCGCAGTCTTCAAAAGCATCAAAGAACCCACACAAGTGAGGAACTTTGAATGCTCAGAATGTGGAAAGAGATTAAGTCATAATGGCCATCTTCTGCTGCATCAAAGAACCCACACAAGAGTGCTCAGAGTGTGGAAAGCGATTCAGGCAGAGAGGCAACCTTCAACAGCATCTAAGAAACCCACATAAGGGAGTGTCTGGTGATGCTTTTGATCCCTGGCTTGTCACCCACAGTGGTCCCAGATCCAATGAACATATCCTTCAAGGTGCTGCCAACAGAGTGGGGCATGTGTTGGAAAGCCACGGAAGACAGGCGCAGGCACCAGCACTGTGCCCCTCTCCACCATCGAGAGAGCATGCAACTCTGGTCATGGCATTGCTGATTCCAAGACAAACAGGCTGGTGTCACAGGGCTTTCATCAGCAGATGCCCTCAAACCTACAGGTGGTGCTGGACTCAAAGATGGAGGGAAGCTTGGGAGGGGGACACAGCAGCTGCAGTTATGGAGGTATGCCAGCTGATTGGCAACCAGCCATGAATGGGTGGGGGGAGTTTGGGGGGAAGTGGTGAGCCCCTTCCAGGCCAGGGGTTTGAAGGAACAGAGGATTGGGTGTGAAGCACAGGGTGGCAGGATGAGCCAGGCCTAGGAATGAAAGAGAAGGGTGGGAAGAAAGCAAGTGAGGAGTGTAGAGCCACATAGTCAAAGTCTGGCTGAGGGCTCCAGGGGATTGAAGGAGGTGCTGGGGCAGCCAGCCTCATAAATCTTTCACACTTCCTGAAGCTGGTTGAGGTTGGGAGGAGGCAAGTAGAGATGGAGAATGGCACAAAGCCATCTGGGGACCAGGAGGGCTCCCAGATGGAGAAACCTTTGAATGCTCAGAATGTGGAAATATATTCAGTAGGAGAGGCCATCTTTACCATCATCAAAGAATCCACAGAGGGGAGAAACCTTTTTTTTTTTAAATAGAATTTTTATTGACTTTTTAAATTAAAGAAATTACATAAAAAATAGAAAGAAAAGGGATTTTAAGTAAAGTTAAAACAAGTTAACAGAAAGAACAAAAAATAATATAGAATTAAAAGTAAAAGTCCCCGTCCCTCCCTCGTGTTATGTGCCCGCCCACCCCCCCATTGTAACTTCCGGAGAAGTACCCCTTAACTTTATATCATCTACTATATATTTAGTTCCCCTTTACTACAGTATTTTATTTACAACTCTTTTACAATCTTCATAAAATCAGTCTTTGCCGTTTTAGCCCAGTGTACAAAGGCCTTATGCCAGTCTTTTTAAAACTCTTCTACATCATTTCCATGTAGACTATACGTTAATTTGGCCATTTGTACAAAATATAATACTTTGTCTCTCCAATCCTTTAAAAGAAGCCTAGTTTCTCCCAGATTTCAGCTAGTGTTATTCTTGCAGCCGCAAAACTATAATGACAGATCATCTTATCTGCTTTCTCCATTTTTTTTGGTAATAGGCCTAATAGGCAGGATTCCGATTTCCATTTTATGTTCCCGTAAATCAAATTGTTAGTTTCTCTTACAAACATTTTCCAATTTTTTTTTAACTAAATTGCAGGTCCACCAGGCATGGAAAAATGTGCCTTTTTGTTCTTTACATCTCCAACATTTGTCTGAAATAGATTTGTCCATTTTGGCCAATATCTCTGGGGTTATATACCATCTGTAAAACATCTTATACATATTCTCTCTTATACTACTAGCAATTGTAAATTTAAATTCTTTTTTCCAAAGTCTTTCCCATCTTCCAGATGAATATTATGTCCTATATACTTCCCATGCTATCATAACCTTTTTGACTCTTTCTTGTTCTAGATTGTATTCAGTTGATACAGTTTGGAAATCATACCTTTATTTTCTGATTCTAATATTACCTCCAAAGTTGATTTCTTATCGATAAACCCTACCCTTTGATCTTTTTGAAATATATCATTTAATTGGAAATATTTAAACCAATCTAAAATACCTAATTCTTCCTTGTTTTTAATTTCCATTGACCATTTTCATATTGTATATATTCCCTGCCCTGATCTGGATGGCCCAGGCTAGCTTGATCTCGTCAGATCTCAGAAGCTAAGCAGGGTCAGCCCTGGTTAGTATTTGGATGGGAGCCCATCAAGGAATACCAGGGTTGCTGTGCAGAGGAAGGCACTGGCAAACCACCTCTGTTAGTCTCTTGCCATGAAAACCCCCAAAAGGGGTCGCCATAAGTCGGCTGCGACTTGACGGCACTTTACACACACACACATATATTCCCTATAAGTCTTACAGTGAGGGTCCATATTTGGACCTCTTCTTGAAAAAGCCTCCAGGGGTCTAAGCTGTCCTGGAGTTTTAGATTCAAAACCTCTCTTATATCTCTTCCAAACTTGTAATAAACTTGCTCTTATAATATGATGCTTAAAATCTTTATTCACCCTGTCTTTATCATACCATAAATACGCGTGCCAACCGAATCTCATATTGTATCCTTCTAAATCTAATAATCTGGGATTTTCTAACAAAATCCATTGTCTTAACCAGACAAAACAAGACGCTTCATAATACCATCTTAAATCAGGGAACGCCAAACCTCCTCTATCTTTGGCATCTATAAGATTTTTGTAAGAAATTGTTTGATTATGTTTGATTCAATAATTTAATTTAATAGTAATCTGGTTTTAAATAATGTTTAATTTAAAATTGTATTTTATAAGTATTGAAAATCTTTGTTTTACAATATGATTATTAGGGAACTATTAGTGTTTTAATTAATATGTAATGTTTACTATGTATTGCAAAGAAGTATATTGTCATCTCTTCTTTTTTGATCCATATTATTAGGGGTTGTCCCTCAACCCTGCTTCTGGGACTGATCAGCCAGATAGGGCCAGAGCCACCAAAGGATAATGCCCCCAATTAGCATCTTTGCTACTTGCCAGCAAAGAATATGACCATCTATGGTACTGATAGTTAGCAGGGACACTCTCCACCCCTTCTTCCTTTTCCAGATCAAGTCCTTTCTCATGGCTACTTAAGCAGGTGTAGTTCTAAAAGCCTGTCTGAAACACAGACTGAGAAGGGACCCACACCCAGAGGCTTATACTCAGCCATAGACACCACGTTATTAGATTTTTTTAATCAAATAAATGAGTGTGGCATGTCTTTTTGAAATCATTTATATATATTTATATATACACACACAAACAAAAACATAGTATAAAATAATAATACAGAATAAAGAGATATTAGAAAGTCTGATCTTCCAGTCATTACATCCGCTCCGTTCTGTCCCCATTCTTTTGGAATTGAGGCCTCCAGAACTGCACACACTACTCAAGGTTCAGCCAGATCAATGCGGTGTACTGCAGAACTAGGACATCTTGCAATTCGGATTTTATGCCTCTGTTGATACACCCCAAGACCACATTGGCTTTTTTTTGCTGCTACATTACACTGACTGCTCATATTCAGCTTACAGTCCACCTGTACCCCAAGATCTCGTTCACACACATTGCTACCCTTGTATCCCCCTATCCAGTATGTGTACTTCTCATTTTTGTTACCCAGATGTAGAACTCTGCACTTGTCCTTGTTGAACTGCATCCTGTTCACATGCACCCACTTTTCCTGTGTGATCATATCTCATTGGAACTCATTGTATTCTGTCTCTGACTTCCAGGGTGTTCACTACTCCTCCCAATTTGGTGTCATCTGCAGATTTAATGAGTAGTCCCTCCACCCCCTCACCAAGGCCATTTAAAAAAATATTTTAAAACACCAGGACCTGAATTGAGCTCTGGCATTCCACTGGACACCCTCCCTTCAGTGCCTGGGAGGGTAAATACCTGTGGTATGGGACAGTGGAGAAGCTCCCCCAGACTGGGCAGCACTTCAAGGGGGTCTCTGGGTCCTACATGCATAGCAGGGCCAGGAAGGAGGCGGTCAGGACAGCCTCATTTTCCAGGGAGCTTCGACAGCTCTGGATCTGCCCCCTGGAACTGGGGCTGGATCTCCAGAACCGAGCAGGAGGGGATCAGGTTTCCCTGCAGGCTCAGAACGGATTCCCTTCCTGATCTCTGCAGATGAAACCACCTGTCAAAAGCCCAGGAGCTGAGCAGGCTGGAGTTTCTCCTGGTTACTTGGCAGCTCTCCTTTAAAGACATTTGGGCATGAAGGCAGAGTTCTGGATATCTGGAGAGAGCTGTAGAGGGGGGGAGAGAGAGCTGGCCCCACAAAGTCCCCCCCCCCAGTTTGAGAGAAAGGAGGGTCCCTGTCCTCTCTGGGCCTCCATGTAACTAAGCTCCTGTGTTGTAGAGGTCTAAAAGCAACATGAGTCCCATATGAATTGTGTGCACGTGTGGGGGATTTTCTTATCTGCTCTCCTGGAAAGAATTCTTTGCTTGCTATGAGAGATGAGATGTGGATGGCACATGGCCTGTGGATGGAGGGGGGGCACTCTGTGGTGGGAGAGAGGGCTTGGGTCCCTGCTTGGCATGCATCCAGGCCAGGAAAACGTTCAGCTGCCCATTTCCACTCATGAAGCATCCATTCAAGGGACAGGAGATTTCACCCTTGGTGAACTGGCAGCCCCACCCTCCTCGTAACTCCCAGATAGTCTGGAGAGAAGAAAATGCCTCCAAAGCATTTATGGTCAGCGTTTTCATCCAATGGTCTTGCTGCCTTGAGTGGGGGAGAGGATTTTCCCTCCTACAGTTCCCTACAGGCCCTCTGCCTCTCAGTCTAACCTACCTTACAGTGTTGTTGGGAGGATAAAAAAGGGAAAGGGAAGTCAATGCAGTAACCCACCTTGGGTTCCCATTGGTAGGGTTGCAAGCTCCGGAATGGGAAATACCTGGAGATTTTTAGGGCGGAGCCTGAGGAGAGCGGGGTTTGGGGAGGGGAGGGACTTCAATGCCATAGAGTCCAATGGTCAAAGCAGCCATTTTCTCCAGGTGAACTGATCTCTATTGACTAGAGATCAGTTGCAGTATAAGGAGATCTCCAGCTAGTACCTGGAGGTTGGCAACTCTACCCATTGGGGAAAATGAGAAGTATAAATATCTAAAAAAATGTTTTTCAAAAATTGAGATTGCATCTTTATTGCTGTCTCTGTGAAAGCTCTATTTTCATTACGTTTTATTTAGAAACGTATTTCCATAGACTTTCTGCCTGCTCTTATGAATGCATTTTCCTCTCCTGTAGTTGACGCCACTGCTTTGGGGCTAGATCCTACACATGCCTCCTTCTTTGGATTTGGATGAGCTCAGGATTTGGCAGACCCACAGAGACAAGGAGAAATAGGGAAATCACTGCCTGGGTAGGAGAAAAGCATCTGTCAGGGAAAATGGGGAAGAGGAGAGGGAGAGAGACCTCTCCTACCCACACTCACCTAGGACCAGGGGAGCTGCTTGTTTTTTGCTTGGGGGGGGGTGCATCTGAAGCAGCAGCATGTTCCTTGGTGGGGCTTGGGGGTGGAATTTGCACTAGGGAGCCTGAAAGCAGAAAGGGAAAGGTTTGCAGTGCTTCAAGGGGTGGCTGGCCACAGATGTTGCAAGCAGGAGGCAGCAGACTGGGGGAAGAGAGGGTTTTGCACAAAAGGCCTATTGGGGGTTAACGTGTGGGCTGGTGGCATGGTGAGCTCCTCGGGAGGCAAAGCTGCAGCTTCCCAAGCTGCCAGTCCTCAAGGAGGCAATGTGGCCCACAGAAGTGCCCGTTGGTGAATCCTCAGCGTAGGAAAGGCTGGCACTAAAACGGGGCTCCACAAGGACAAGGCTGTGTCTTTGAACATGAGTTTTATTTGTTTTTGAGTCCTATTAAAATCCCCTCCTTCTGCCAAGGAGATGGAGAGGGGTGTACGGTTGTCTTCCCACCTCAATTTTGCCCTCACAGTGTGGGGTTTGAACCCCTAGACCCATGGCGAAACCCCCGGCGTTGTTGGCACGCCACCGCTGTAAAGAACAAGGTCTTGCTCTATACGTTGTTGGCACACCACCGTTAAGAGCAGGGTTTTGGGGGGTCTAGCTATAGGGTATAGGGCTAGGGTGAAGGGTCTTGGCCGAGCTGGATTGCTGGTAAGCAATCCAGCCGTGACGCTGGGAACATCCCGTCACTAGGCCTTGAGTGGGCAGTTGGGACAGACTGCCTTTGTTCTTGGGTAGCTACATTCTTTGGTCCCAGCTCCTTGCAGTAGAATTGTATCTAGTATTATGCTTCGCAGTGCGCATCATGTCCTAGTAAACGCTACTATCAACTGTCTTGGTTACCATAGTTACTCAGGTCTGCTGACCTGCTCTGCTGATCAGAGGTTACATTCCAGCCTTCTGCTCTATATTAAACTCCCGCTGGCCCCCAAGGGCCAGGTCTGGTTGCACCGCCATTGCTGACTCGTCTCCTTCCTTTCCAATTCCCACATCTGGTGCCGCCGACGTGATCCAACGGACTCTGCCCGCTTACCACGGCTGACAAGTCTCTGCGCGCTTTCGGCTTCGGCCCCCTCGGCTTGTCAGCTCCCTCGGCTTTTGCTCCCTCGGCTTTTGGCTCCCTTTGGTAAGTATGGGTGAAACATTATCTACGGAACAGGTAAAGCATGCTAAAGAACTTCATCAGTTGGTTAGGCAGTGTGGCGGGGATTCAATGTCAGTGGCAGATCTCAAGGATCTCCTACGGGAGATTGATTGTCAGTGTCCCTGGTATCCCCAGGAAGGCACTTTCAATCCAGGAGACTGGGAACGAATAGGAAGGGAATTGAAGGGTGAGCCTCGTGAACCAGTGCAAATTATTCTTGCCTGGCAAAAGGTTGATAGAGCTGTCTGCGCTGGGACGCCAGTGGCCAACATGCTCTTGCAACCTGCTGTGGAGGTGCTACCGCCCCCCTATCCGGCTCTCCTCCCTGCAGCCTCGTCTTTGGTTCTCCTCCCTGCAGCCTCGTCTTTGGTTCTCCTCCCTGCAGCCTCGTCTTTAACTCCCATGCCTTCTTCACCTGTCCCTCCTTCTCCTGCTTGTCCACCGCCTCGATCAAAAGTGGCGCTGGCAGTCCAGGCAGCCCGTTGCAATGGGGACCTGGATCTTTCCGAAGAGTGGGAGGGGGAACCGCCTGCATTTTTTCCATTGACGCGTGAGCAAGACGCTCAGGGGATTGTCACGCTGCAATGGGCTCCTTTGCCTTATTCACTTCTTCGGGAGTTGAATAAAGCAATAAAGGAGAACGGCCTTCAGTCAACCTACTTTCAAGGTATGATTGAGGGGCTTTGTACTGGTTATGGTATGTTGCCTAGAAATTGGAAAGTTTTGATGAGACTGATTCTTAGTCAGAAGACTCAGTATGTGGTCTGGGATGGTGCTGCAGCCCAGCTCAGTGTCACTGCTGATATCACTGCTGATCAGGCTTATGGGTCAGAGCAGTGTTGTGGTCCAGGATAATGTACCTATTGTCTTGCAGTGTTGGAGCGCTCTTCCTTTCAAATTAAAGGAGGGTGCTTCCTGTGCGCACCTTGCGCACCTTGTCCCACTCCCGCACTGGGAGGGGGACAAGGGGAAGTTGTCTTTTGATTCCTTACAGATTACCTTGGTCCTGAAAACATCTGACTTCTGAAACCAAGTCGTGAGTATGAGGTTCAAGGTAAAAGTTAAAAAATCTCCTTGATACTAGTGCTGATGTTTCTGTAACCACCTTTCATGATTGGGACCCCTCCTGGCCTCTAGAACGTTCATCTGCTGTCTGGGGGGTGGGGGGTTCCACTGCATTAGATGGGAGTATGTACTCCATTGTCGTCCCACTTAAAATCAATCTTTGGGACGAGACCTTTTGTCTCAATTAAAGGCTACTTTAGTCACTAATGCCTAAGCCTCGTGCCTTCGCTTTGTCATGGCTTTCAAATAACTATGTGTGGATCGACCACTGGCCGCTGCCTGGTGGTAAAGTGGAAGCTTTGCAACGCCTAAGAGTCCCTTTGTGTGTGTGACATCCATTTCTTTACTGTGTGTATGAAGTGTAAAAGTGTGTACAAAAGCAATATGAGGGGAAAATAAGGGTTTGTTCTGAGTAATGATAAAGAAGAAATGAATGCTTAGTATAGTGACAAAAGCCTCCTTAGTATGGAGGCCTGGTTTTTTTCTTTTGTCTTTTAGCCCTGAATGTTAGCCCTGAAATTGAAAAATGTGTAGCTTTTAGTCATATTATGCTCTTGTAAAAATAAGCTTATGTGTGTGTGTGTGTTTTAACTGGTACTTTTAGGGTGCTTGTTTGTGAGGAAGCCGACCGGTTCCTCTCAAACACATTGTGGGGAGCAGGCTCTCCCCCCACCCTGCATGTTTTGATTTCCAACTGCAAATGTATGCCCTCTCACCATGTCTAAGAAAGGCAAGAAAACTATTTCTGTGTCCTCATATTATAGTTAAATAAGTACGGTTACTTTCATTGCACAAGGAAAGTCTTCCCTTTAGTAATGATCAAGCATTTGTATACCTCAGTCCTCTCCTCCTTTAGGAAATTTCTCCTGTTTACCTTTGCATTTTGATTTAAGTATTGGCTGTTAAAAGTCAGATGTAAAAGAAAACAAATTACAAGGACTGGGGAATCTGATTTTGCATTGATCTGTGCCTGCCAAACTTCCAAGGTATCTCCGGACTGGCACACTCCAGGACCAATGACAAATTTGTCCAAACTCTTAAATCCAGCTTTGCAGCTGATAAAATGGTACAAAAAGCTTGTGAATTAACACTAGAAAAGGGTTTTAAAATGCCTACCAAATCTCAAGCAGAAACCTTCTTTGAATAGCCCATCTGCCTTCATTCCGAGAAATAGGGGGAGGAACGCAATCATCAGGCCCAGTAACACTTTTCCTACAGCTCACACTTTGCTATAGAAATGCATTCACCGTACCCCCACTCCAAAGAGGGAGGGTGCCCGTTTGCTCCTTGCCTGTACAGAGATAAGATGTACTCTCCAATGGCCTTGACTGGTAAAGGAACACATTCCTTTGCACCGCTCTATCCTGCACCCCCCTCCTCGCAAGCTCCACTTCTAAAGGAATTTTTTTTTAGGTCTTGCTCTCTGGCTTGCAAAGCAAGCCCTGACACTCTGTGTAAGCACAGAGGTGCCATCACTTTCTGTCTTTTTTGGGCCTTTTTGCAAAAACCTTATGGTTTGCTTAAAATTTAGCAGATTCACAGCAAGGACCTTCATAATCTGAAACACAGGAGCTCTATTTTTCTTTTACTTATATTTTTGCTTAATTTTTTGACAACAAAATTTTTTGCAACTTGCTTTGTGTAAACTACCATCACTTGTAAGCATTGGAAGCCTCATTGCTCTCCCAACCTGAAACCTGCCCGTTTTCAAAGTGCACTCTGCACATGTTCAGTGGTGGTGACAAGCCAAAAGATTTGTTTCCTATGCTGCTCTCTCTCCCATTAAAAGTCATGCCATGCATCACCAGAATGCCAAGGCCTTAGCAAAACACTTTCATTTGCCCTTGCAAAAGCCTCTGCCATCATTCAACAATGTCCTCAGTGCTCTAGGCGGGCTTCTTTTCCTTCCACAGGTGTAAACCCTTGAGGTTTTGGAGCCGCTCAATTATGGCAAATGGATGTTACTCACTTTACTCCCTTTGCCCCCTGGAATCATCTTCATGTGGTCGTGGATACCTCCTCTGGGTATCTCTTTGCATCTCCTCACAAAGGGGAGAAAGTGAAGCACGTCTGCACCCATTTGGTCCGTGCCTTTTCGGTCATGGGTGTTCCCTCTGCACTAAAAACAGAACAATGGCCCTGCCTATTGTTCCTCCACCTTCGCTGCCTTTTGTGCACGATGGCACATACGCCATACCTTTGGCATCCCATACAATTCCGCGGGCCAAGCCATCGTGGAACGTGCCAACGGCACCCTCAAGCGCATGCTTGAAAAACTTAAAAAACAAGGGGGAGTTGGCCTCTCCCTCTTGGACAAAGAGAGCCTCTTGGCTCAGGCTCTCTTTACTCTCAACCATCTTAACCTTCTCTCTTTTAATTCAAAATTTCTTACTAGGACTCAGCGGCATTTCCAGGCCGACGAGCCGCTGCAACAGCCCCTGGTGCGGTATTGCCGTCTGCCCGACCCCCACTGGCACGGGCCAGTGCCTCTTATCACGTGGGGCCGGGGCTACGCTGCTGTCCAAACTCCTACCGGACCTCTGTGGGTGCCTGCTCGGTGTGTGCGGCCTGATTTCCATGGCGTGGCATCAGAGTCTCCCCAGCCTGCTTCCTCCACTGGAGTCCTCCAACCCGATTCCTCAATTCCGCCTTCAGTTGGGGGATCGTGAGCCTATGGCCAAGAGGAGGCGTGGGCGCAAACCAAGCCCTTCTGTCACTTGGGGGGATCTCAAAACCTTGTCCGAGCAAGCCCAACAGGAGTTGGCCAAGCAACACCTGCCTGTGACCCCAGAGCACTTCCTCGCTGCTGTTTTTGCTCAGCTGACTGCAAATTCAGTCCTGCTCAACTTGTGTTTCTGCCTCTTGAGCTCTGGGGTGCAGGGGGTCAAGCATGATTTCTCTGCACCAAACTTGCTGCTTACATGTTTGCATTTCATGGACAAAACGTCTCTTTGATTTATGAACCTCCTTTATTATGTCCTTTTTGCCTACTCCCTTCAATGCACCTGAACTGGTTCTTGCTGAACTACAGAACTTGAACCAGTCAACATTGTTTGCATCAATCACTGACTCTCACTGGAACAATACTCCTTTTCACAAATTTCGGTTTCATCGTTCTCTACCTGGGTTGTGTTTCTGTTGTTATGCTAACAATCCTCAGTTTTCTCACTGGACTTATAAGACTACTGTTGATAAACTGTGGGGAAATAATGCTGTCAATTATACTGCTTGTTCTAACTGCTTTTACCTTTGGGGTAACTTTAACTCCTCCTTTCAGCCCAATCTCACTCTCATGAACACCACCATACAACAGCTGTATCACACTTTCCGATGTTTTCTCCCAATGCTTCCCAGCTAACCTCTGGAAGTATTTGTGGCAACTGGCTCATCCGAAATCCCAACCTTTGGTTCTTTTGGGGTTCAGGGTGGGCTACCAACTATCACCCAGGAAAATATCACTGTGCGGCTCTTGGGTATCTTACAATACCAGTCCAAGTCCTGGATGCTTCTAGGACACATGTGGTCCATCACAAAGTGAGGCGTGCCGCAGCGGCCCCCCTTGGCCCCGGGTGTTCAGATCAGGTAATTGTGGACACCCAACTCAGTGGGGAAGTGACTGGGGTCGCGCCTTAAGGGCTGGTCTTACTGGACTTTTGACTCTGGGAAGCTACCCGGGGATCATTGCCCAGGAAAACCGTCATTCCATCTTAGGTCTCACTTGTAGGTTAAAAATGACTGTCAATGCTACAAGCCGCCTGATTCAAGACTTGCAGCATGAAATTTCTGAATTGCATCACATCACCTTACAGCACCGCTTTGCTTTAGATTTTCTCCTGGCTTGGCAAGGTGGGTTTTGTAAGATTGTCGGTCAGGCAGGTTGCAAAGTCACATTCCATGACCTGAACAAAACCATTGAAGACGAACTGGAAAACTTGCGTCATATGCTCTGCGAGCGTCCTTTCTAGCACTGCTTGAACTTATTGCTGGTTTGATTGCATTGGGATGCTTCATCCAATGTCTCCCTAATCTGTACAACTTATTTGCTTTCTCTAAGGAACAGGAGCAGTTGCAACGTCGGACCATGTACTATGCTTATTACCAGCTTAAAACTAAAAAGGGGGAGATGTGGGGTTTGAACCCCTAGACCCATGGCGAAACCCCCGGCGTTGTTGGCACGCCACCGCTGTAAAGAACAAGGTCTTGCTCTATACGTTGTTGGCACACCACCGTTAAGAGCAGGGTTTTGGGGGGTCTAGCTATAGGGTATAGGGCTAGGGTGAAGGGTCTTGGCCGAGCTGGATTGCTGGTAAGCAATCCAGCCGTGACGCTGGGAACATCCCGTCACTAGGCCTTGAGTGGGCAGTTGGGACAGACTGCCTTTGTTCTTGGGTAGCTACATTCTTTGGTCCCAGCTCCTTGCAGTAGAATTGTATCTAGTATTATGCTTCGCAGTGCGCATCATGTCCTAGTAAACGCTACTATCAACTGTCTTGGTTACCATAGTTACTCAGGTCTGCTGACCTGCTCTGCTGATCAGAGGTTACATTCCAGCCTTCTGCTCTATATTAAACTCCCGCTGGCCCCCAAGGGCCAGGTCTGGTTGCACCGCCATTGCTGACTCGTCTCCTTCCTTTCCAATTCCCACATCACAGCAATGGACAGGGCCACATGCTCTGTCTAAAGAAGGCCAATGGACAGTGTTTCTGAGAGATGTGCTCATAATTGAAAGCGTTACCCAGATTAGTCAGAAACCAAAAATCACCTGGGAAGGTAATTAGATGATCAGAAGGAGACGGGGAGATTGACAGGAATGTGCATCTCAGGACTTGGCCGAACAACCCCCAAAAGGTGCCAGTCCTCAGTACCTGTGAGTACTGCACACACACAAAAGTCCTGCCTAAAACTGTGTGCAAGAGCCAGCATGCAAACTCTAATCTGGAGAACCGGGTTTGATTCCCCACTCCTCCACGTGAAACCTGCTGGGTGACCTTGGCCCAAACACAGTTCTCTCAGACCCACCCTGGCTACTGTTTGGATGGGAGACCTCAGGATCAGGTCCAGGATCAAGATGCAGAGGCAGGCCATGGCAAACCACCTCCAGCCGCTCTCGCCTTGAAAATGCTGTGGAGTCACCCCAAGTCAGCTGTGACTTCACAGCACTTTCCACCACCACAAAAACTGTCTGCAAGTATACACGGTGATGTAAAAGATGCCCTTTCTTAGACCACCTGAAAACAGTTATTTAAATATCCGCCAAAGGCTCTGAGGGCAGAGAGAGGGGCCAAATCTCTAGGAATTTCTCAAGTCAGAGAGGGCGACCCTATGACCGATAGGGCAGAATCACGACTGTCAGTCCCCAGGAAGTCAGAGGGAGCGGTTGAATTGCTCCCCATAACCTCCCTCAGGGAGGGGCTGTGGCTCAGCGGTAGAGCATCTGCTTGGCATGCAGAAGGCCCCGGGTTCAATCCCGGCATTTCCAGTTAAAGGGAACTAGGCAGGCAGGTGATATGAAAGACCTCTCTCTGCCTGAGACCCTGAAGAGCCTTGGAGAGGGGCCATGGCTCAGTGGCAGAGCATCTGCTTGGTATGCAGCAGGTCCCGGGTTCAATCCCCGGCATCTCCAGTTAAAGGGAACTAGGCAGGAAGGTGATGTGAAAGACCTCTGCCTGAGATCCTGGAGAGCCTTGGAGAGGGGCCATGGCTCAGTGGTCGAGCATCTGCTTGGCATGCAGAAGGCCCCGGTTTCAATCCCGGCATTTCCAGTTACAGGGAACTAGGCAGGCAGGTGATGTGAAAGACCTCAGCCTGAGACCCTGGAGAGCCTTGGAGAGGGGCCATGGCTCCGTGGCAGAGCATCTGCTTGGCATGCAGAAGGTCCCGGGTTCAGTCCCCTGCATCTCCAGTTAAAGGGAGTAGGTGATGTGAAGGACCGCTGCCTGAGACCATGGAGAGCCTTGGAGAGGGGCCATGGCTCAGAGGCAGAGCATCTGCTTGACATGCAGAAGGCCCCAGGTTCAATCCCCGGCATCTCCAGTTCAAGGGAACTAGGCAGGCAGGTTATGTGAAAGACCTCTGCCTGAGACCCTGGGGAGCCGCTGCCGGCCTGAGTGGACAATTCTGACTTCGATGGACCCAGGGTCTGATTCAGTATCAGGCAGCTTCATGTGTTCGTGTGAGTTTGCCTTTACTTCCCCCACCACCACTCATTGTCAGATGGCTGAACAGCACGGGAGCACCACCCTGTGCAGTTACTCCAGGGCAGCCCTATCGTTACTCCAACCCTGTGCAGTTACTCCAGAGCTGCATAGGGCGTCTCTGACGGCAGCCTGGCTGAAACCGACTCCCACCAGCCGGGTCTGGGCGCTGCTCCTCGTGGAAAGAGCAGGGAGCGTTTTTTTCCATGCATCTGCAGCACAGGAAGGGTTAAACCGACGGAGCTGTTTGCTGGAGAGGCCGAGCATTGGGGGAAGGGGGGGGAGAAAGGCTCTTTTCCGGTGCTGGGGGGTGGGGGAGGCTTTGCTGCTGAATGGGGGGGGGGAGAGACCAGGAAGGGCTTCTGATAGGCAACAGCAGGGAAAAGCCTTGCAGCCGGATCCTAGGAAGGGTTGCTCACAGGTAAGACTTGGAAGAAAGAAATGCTGCTACCGTGTGCTTTTTTGAGGGTTGGGGTGGGGTTTCACATTATTTTGCAATGTGCGTGTGTTCAGTGCCGTCAAGTCGCTTCCGACTCATGGCGACCCAATGAATGAAAGTCCTCCCAAATGTCCTAACTTTGACAGCCTTGCTCAGATCTTGCAAACTGAAGGCTGCGGCTTCCTTGATTGAGTCTTTCTTTATTTTGCAATGTGATTTGCTTAATGTCTGCTTTAATTCGTTAGCCATCTTGGGGACCCTTGTTGGGGGGGGGGATCTGAATTTTGTCAATGCAATTAAATCAAACTCAATTGCAGGGATCAAAAAGGATCCATTGCAGGGAGGCCCAGAAACGAGTCTCGGGCTTCATCACGCGGGAGGGATCATTCATGCTCTGTGACACGTATGCCCCATGGGACACGTGCCCCCCACCTGCTGTTTCCCTGGGGGTTGGTTGGTTGCCTCCCCCTCCTTCATCTCAACAGTCCCTCCGCCCCACCCTGGAGCGCCCTGACACTCCTCTGCCCCCTTCCCCTCCGCTGGCTGCTTGCGCAGAGCTTCTGCCAAACGCTGTCCCGGTCATGTTAGTAGAAAAGAGCAAGAGTCCAGTAGCACCTTAAAGACTAAAGGTTAGTCTTTAAGGTGCTACTGGACTCTTGCTCTTTTCTACTACTGCGGACAGACTAACACGGCTACCCGCTGTGAATTGCCAGTCATTTTATTCAGAGATCCAGCGTACCTTGAGGTGCAGCCTTTAGACAGACTCATCCCTAGAAATGGGAGGCTAAGCATTTGCAACATGTATTTAAAGTGACAAATAGAGATACGGTAGTTTACTTTATTGATGGGCCAAACAGGCATATCTAAAAAAAAGCTTGATGCGTAATACAGCACATTGACATTAATCCTGATATGCAGACTACAAAAAGGACAGCCCTTTTGATCCACCAGAGCAGTCCTTCGGTGTTTCTTGACCAGGTGATGGAGCTTCATTTTCTTTGGGTTTCCCCCACCCCCTCTATTCAATCCTCTCTCTCTTCACAGCCGCGTGAATAAGCTTATCTTTCCACAGTTGGAAGCTACCCAAATGAAGGGGAAGGAGATGGAAGAGGAGGACCCAGAAGGGCTTGGAATTGGCAAGAGGTCAAGGGAAGGCCCCCCTCCCATCCAAGCAGGGAGTGGTGTTGAATTCTGGGAAAGAGCTGTGCCAGAGATCCTGGATCAAGACACCGTGAACTCAGATGTACATAGGCCACATTTCCGACAGTTTCGTTACAATGACGCTGATGGGCCCCGAGAGGTTTGCAGCCAGCTTCATGGACTTTGCAACCACTGGCTGCAGCCAGAGAGCCACACCAAGAAGCAGATCCTGGACCTGGTGATCCTGGAGCAGTTCCTGGCTGTCCTGCCCCAGGAAATGCAGTGCTGGGTCAGGGGATGTGGGCCGGAGACCAGTTCCCAGGCGGTGGCCCTGGCTGAAGGTTTCCTCCTGAGTCAGGCAGAGGAGAAGAGGCAGGCAGAGCAGGTGAGGGGTTTTCAATTCACTCAGTTCCAGCAACAGTCTTATCCTAAAGCTTCCTTCCCAGATACTGCAGAGAATTGACTAGGCTGGGAAGAAAACCCATCCCCGATTCTTGCCCCCGTGGTTGAAGCAGCTCTGCTGGTCGATGCAGGAGTGAGGAGTCTGGGAGTGGGGCAGGATCCATCTCCTCGGCCTGTCCCATTCCTTCCCTTACCCATCTCCCTTCTGCTGTTTCAGATGCGGGGACCCTCCGTGAAGACTGAAGCTAACTTCTCTGTGGCGGAAGGAGCTCCATTGGAGGAAGGGCAGAGGGCTCAGGGCCAGGAGCTTGCCCAAGATGGCCTCTCACATGGTAAGGGTGCCTTGTGCCTGGATGGGACTGGGACACATAGTGAAGTTGGTGGGTAGAAGGTTTAGGACAAGTGAAAAAATAAATACTTCTGCATGCAACACAGATGTAACTTCTGGGACTCAGAGCCATAGGATGTGGTGATGGGGTTTAGAGAAATTCAAGGAAGGCAATTCCATTCTTATTCACATAAATTAAAATATTCCTATCTCACCTTCTTTCTGTTAGTGGGACTCCAGGTGGTTTTAAAAAAAGGAAATATAGACAAATCTGGGCCCAGCTATTAAACACCATGAATAAATGGAACCTCCATGTTCTGGGGCAGGATACCTCTGAAAACCCATTGCTAGGGGCCAATATTTTGGCTTCCATGCACCTTCTTAAAGCCTTGCCAAAGGCATCTGGTGGGCCACAGTCAGTAACAGGATACAGGATTAGGGATGCCAGGCTGGTGTCTGGCACCCATGTGAGCTAATGTTTGAGGCATGCGGTGAATGGTTGTGAAGTCTCATCTGGCCGAAAACCTGGACGCAGATGCTCTGGAAACCTATTAGTATTCCTCTAGATTTTTCAAAGCATTGACTGATATGCTAAAATCACATATGGGTTTTTGGCTGGACAACGACCTATCATGTGACATCAGTTTCAGCCCCCTCTCGTTCTCCTACCGATCTCAACATGGGACATGGAAGGGCCCCGCCGAGGGGAGAATGAATGCTTGTGCCTGGGCTAAGGAGCCCTTTAGTCTGATCCAGCAATCACCTTTTAGAGCTCCAGAGTCAACAAGGCATTAATCACCTCTCACAGAAGCCTAAAATATGGGTACCTGATGCTTCTGCATCTCCCACAGTTTACTAAAAATCATCACAAGTTCCGTTCAGTGTACATAGAGCAATGTTTCACAGCCCTGGGTGTGTGAAGCAGGATTCAAACAAGCAAACAAAATAGGAAGTCTAGGCTAACACTCTCCCTTCTAATTTTGTCTCCTTTGCAGGCAGTGAGGAGACGTCAATCCTTCATTTTGGCATGTGTGTGGAAATGGCTGCTGCACCCCCAGTCCAGGTAGGGGAGATGAGAGGGAGACAGTCTGGGTCCCCCCTTCTTTCTCAGGAGGTCATTTGCTCCTGCAGTCCAAGTGAGAGAGGTTCTGAATGCCACTTGCTTTACTCATGCCAAACTCTCCATCCTGCATCCTCCCAGAACAACCTTCCAGTGTGCCGTCTCTGCCTGCCATGATCTCTGAGGAGGGAATCTGCTTTTTCTTTCAGTGTCCATTTAACTTTGAGGAGGTGACTGTTTATTTTACTGAGGCAGAGTGGGCCCTGCTGGATCCAGTCCAAAGAGCTCTCTACAGGGAAGTCATGCTGGAGAACTATGGGAGCGTGGCCTCTCTGGGTAAGGAAATTTCACAGGTGCCAAAGGTGTAAACTGCTGCCATTGGGATCATGCATGAATTAAAATCATGACGAGCAATACATTTTTAGAAGCATTACTTAGCCCCTCCTTAGGGCCTTGGGATGGCAGCAAACGCAATGTTCAGCATGGCCAGGTAGAGTGACCCAAGCCGCCTGGCTGGCTCCGGGATAACTGAGGCCAGTGTTGTGGCCATCACCGAAGCCAGAGACGGTGTCCTGGCTTGAGGCAAGGTGGGGCTGAGAGGCCCTCAGAAAGACTCTGGAAGGGGTCAAATCCTAATTTCTTGCTTGCCAACCATTACAACATGCTTTTTCCGCAGTTGAGATTACAGTCACTCTCTGTGTCTGTGCTCTGGGATGGATCTGTCTCCCTTAAAGTGGTTAGGATTGTGGACGTTGATCTTTACCATGTTTCCATCCTTCCAGAAGAAATTGTTCTCTTCCTTGGATGTCTTTCCTTCCCAATACAAGAATCATGTTCTTATGTTTGTCATTTCTTCTCTTTCTCTGCCAAAGAAGCCAGGAATGTAGGAGAAACTCCAGCAGAGACTGATGAAAGCCTTTCATCCAAAGGAGGGCTGGAGAGTTTCTCAAGAGGATCTCAAGAGAGGATTTCCTCCCCAGATGAGCTGGCTGCAAGTAGGTATCCTTCATGGTTACTTCTAGGGATCAGGCGAGGAATAGCCATAGAAGATTTCTGATTCACTTCTTAGCAACACTTGGTTTGGTATAATTATAAAGCCTGCTGGATTCTGAGGAGGGGAGGCCTTCTGGGGCCTGAAATCTGGGAAGCTTGGAAGCTCAGCTGTGGCTTTTGAGGGTCTGTAATCCTGTATATACTAAAGGGGCTGGGAACTTGAAAATACCCCTACTGGATTAAGACAAAGTCCCATTTTCTGTTTCCTAGAGTTGGTAGCTAGATCAGGAGTCCCCAATGTGGTGCCCATGGGCATAATGGCATATGTCCAACTTTTCTGATGCCCATGAAGTGTTTTTAGGAAATTGGTTAATTTTGCCCAGCAAGGCTTGTGATTGACTATTGGAGATTTGGTTGTCTGTACAGATTTTTTAAATGTTGCTCTGACAGCAGCTACCAGCACAGCACAAGAATCTACACTGTGCTACTGAAGTTCAACTATGGCAATCATTTCATGGTTTGTTCCGCCTCCTGTGGCAGCCATTTTGTTACTGTACCCGCCATGCTATGTCAGAATTCCAAGGAAAGGGGGTTATTTAAGATCTGTTCTGATGACTGGGGCCAAAGGCCCATCCGCCCTTTCCTACACAGGTCACCTAGATGCCTTCCAGCCTTACCTGCTCCACCAACAACTGGCACCTCTTTAAAAAATGATGGGGGTCCCCTTTTAACTGTAGGGCTCACTGAGTGAGTCCCTGCCCTCCCAACCACAGGAAACATGTACTTTGGAAGGCTGAAAACTAGCTCCTTATTGCTCTGGTTACACCAGGATGGAAACTCTCTGATAGTTTCTTGTATTTAATCATCAAAAGACCTGCACAGCAAGTCAAATGTGAAGGGTGGGGGCCAATTCTTTCCTATGTTTTCCATTAAAATACATATTGGGAAGTTTGGGAAGGGGTAGTCAGAATATATAAACAGCACTAGAGGAGGGTCTGGCCAGGGAAACGTTTTGACCAGCAGCTCAAATTGAGTGGAGGGGAGAGAGAAGCTCCGAAAATGGAAACAAAATGCAACCCCATTGATCAAGAGAGCCTGATTTGTTGCTTATCTCCTTGCATGAGTGCTGATTGGATCTCTCTCTTGATTCCAGCAGAAAATGTTGAGGAGACGGTTGGGGAATTCCAGGGGTTCTCTTTGGAAAGAGACAAGGAACAAAAATTGGATCGAGATGGACCTGAGAGGCAGGAAGGAAGCCCTGGAGAGAAGATGAGTGAAAAACCCATTCCCTCCCAAGTAGGGGATTTCCATGAAGTAATTCCCAAGGTGGAGGAAACGTACAAATGGTTAGACTGGGGACTTAATTTCTCAGATCAAACTCAATATGATACTGATTTGCAAGACCACCCTGAAAAGAAAGCCCATTCTTGCTTCCAGTGTGGAAAGAGCTTCCTTTCTGGAGAGGAGCTTATGAGACACCAGAGAATCCATATAGGAGAGAAATTGTATTGCTGCTCAGACTGTGGCAAGAGGTTCTCAGAAAATTCAAACCTTATTCAACACCAGAGAGAGAGTTCCCACCATTCAGGAGGGAAGACATTTGTCTACTCAGAAAGTGAAAAGAATTTGTCTGATGCGAAAGCAGATGAATCACAGAGGAGATCACAGCTCCTTTTGCACCAAAGAATCCACCCAGGGGAAAAACCTTTTGAATGCTCAGAGTGTGGAAAGAGATTCAAACAGAGTGTCAGTCTTCAACAGCATCTGAGAACCCACACAGAAGAGAAACCTTTTGAGTGCTCAGAGTGTGGAAAGAGATTCCATTACAGGGTCCTTCTTCACTATCATCAAAGAACACACACAGGAGAGAAACCTTTCCAATGCTCCGAGTGTGGAAAGAGCTTCAGCTGGAGAGGCAATCTTCAAAAGCATCTAAGAAGCCACACAGGGGAGAAACCTTTTGAATGCTCTGAGTGTGGAAAGAGATTCACTGAAAGTCACAGTCTTCAGCGGCATCAAAGAACCCACACAGGTGAAAAACCTTTTGAATGCTCAGAGTGTGGAAAGAGATTCTTCTCGAGAGGTGATCTTCGACAGCATCGAAGAACCCACACAGGGGGAAAACCTTTTGAATGCTCTGAGTGTGGAAAGAGATTCAGAGTGAGTGTCAGTCTTCAACGGCATCTAAGAACCCATACAGGTGAGAAACCTTTTGAATGCTCAGAGTGTGGAAAGAGATTCCATTGCAGTGTCCTTCTTCACCATCATCAAAGAACCCACACAGGGGAGAAACCTTTTGAATGCTCCGAGTGCGGAAAGAGCTTCAGCCGGAAAGGCCATCTTCAGCGGCATCTAAGAACCCACACAGGTGAGAAGCCTTTTGAATGCTCAGAGTGTGGAAAGAGATTCAGTGAAAGTCGCAGTCTGCAGCGGCACCTAAGAACTCAAACAGGGGAGAAACCTTTTGAGTGCTCAGTGTGTGGAAAGAGATTCAGCTTGAGTGGTGATCTTCAACAGCATCAAAGAATCCACACAGGGGAGAGAACTTTTGAATGCTCAGAGTGTGGACAGAAATTCAGAGGGAGATGCCACCTTCAACATCATCGAAAAACCCACATAAGGGAGAATCTGGTGAAGCCTTTGATCCCAGAGTTGTCATCCACAATGGTCTCAGATCCGGTGGACATCCTTCAAGGCACTGCCAATAGAGTCTGGGCTAGTGTTACAGAGCCGCGGAAGACAGATACAGACAATGGCACCAGGCCCCTCTCCCCCATCGAATGAGCATGCAGCTCTAGGCAATGTACCACCGACACCTGAGACAGACAGGGCAGCGCTGCAAGGCTTTGAGCAGCAGATGCCCCCGAACCTGGAGGCAGCACCTGACTCAAAGACGGAGGGACGCTTGTGCAGTGGGGTGAACCACGTCAGCAACCAGCCATGAATGGCAGGGAGCTTGTGCGGGGGAGATGCTACAGAGAGAGGTGAGCCCTTTTTCAGCCCTCTGACCACTACACCACTGTCTCCCTAACCTCCACCTGGGCCACCAGAGAAAAGGCATATGAAGTGCTCAGTGGTTCAGCAAATTTAACCACCACAACAAGCTGATTTTAGTAGAGTGGATGAGAGAAGGCTTTGAAGAGAAAGGAACACAAAAGGAGGGAAGAGGAGCCGGAGTAAAAGGCTGGCTTTCTATTGGATGATGAGTACCGATCAGAATGGAGTTTGTTGATGACGGATGCAATGTATCTTCCCAGACAGGATTGAGGGTGTGTGTGGGGGCGTTCTTTTCCCTTGGAAGCAAAATGGCAGTTGGGAAATGACAGTTGAAAGGGGGAAGGGGGACAGAAGAGGATTAATTGCCCTCAAAATGGCCTGATTAAAATTGACCCCCAAGAAAAGTCACAGTAGTAAGCTAGAAGTAGAGGCTAAAAACTGTGTGTCTGAAGCAGGACAAGTTGTGTTTGAACTCTTCATTTTTTTCGAGACCAAGAAAGCCTAATTTGATTGGATATTAACTGCTTATATGTAACGACCTGGTGGTGTGAATTGAAAAACTGTGTACATGTGGGGGAATTTGGGGGAGGGGTAGTGGCTCAGTGGCACAGCATCTGCTCAGCATGCAGAAAGTCCCAGGTTCAGAGCTGCTGCCAGTCAGAGCAGACAAGACTGACCTTGATAGGTATAATTAAGATTGCCAACTGGCCTGGAGAAAATTGTCCTGTCCCTTTCATAGAGGCACAGTGTGTGGAAATGGGTCAGGGAAGCTTTTCATTGCATGGAGATAACATCCCATTAAACCTCTCAGACTGGTGTGGTCGAATGACTGAAAATGAACAAATGAAAACTTCACCCAGGCAAAATGCCAATTGTGAAGGCCTGAGATCTTAAACAACATTGTGTTTCCCACTTCCACAAGCCACACAAAACTGAAGTATTCAAGTATTGTCTTCACTTCAAGGAATTAATATTATACCTAGGATTATTTATATTTTACAGGCAATGCCTTCTATGTAAATTGTTGGTACATTTGTAAAATTAATATGTTGTTTTGGACATTTATGTGGAATTTGTCACCGACTCAGATTTCTTTAAAGAGGATTATAAATGGGCCATTCAATGAAGGAGGATCTGGTTTCCCTGAGCTTCGTTTACATCATCAGGTATCCTTGTTAACGTGTACTAATTATTGAAATTATTGCTTGCAGTTGGACTATCCACCTGGAACTCTTTTGGAAGTCTCTTGTCTGGTGCCCCTCTCTTAAGTAGAATGCATTAGGGTCTGCTTATCCTAGAGTGGATCCCATTCCTCTTGCAGCTTCTGCAACTGAAGAACAATGGTGTATGATGGCACGACAATATAAGTTAGATCCATTTTCACATTCAAACTTAACATTAGGTGCCAATCCAGATCTAAAATTAGGAAGAATTTTTTTTTTTATGGAAGACTTGGGCCAGTTGATAGGTTATGATGGTGAGTATTTGTCATTTTCTGAGCTGAGGTCTAGAAATGGCTGGCCATCTTATGTAGAATGGCAATACTTGCAGTTGCAACATCTGTTGGTATCTGCGGCATTAAGTGTCTCAGAGTCCCCTCTGGTCCTGAAAACATTAATTGAATCAAGGCAGAAAACAAAACCTACAATATTTGTTTATAAATATTTGATGTCAATTCATCAATATGACACGCAGAGACTCCACAATGAATGGAATAAGGAGCTAGATCACCCTATTTTGCCAAAGCAATGGGATGTGGCCTTAAAGTTTATATCTGCTCTCTGTGTGGATCTTAAGTTGAGAATTATTGAGCAAAAAATTATGATTGAGATATATTGGACACCACATCGACTCTTTAGCAAAGGACTGAGTAAAGTATCTAATCACTGGCATAACTTGCAGGGCAGTCCCTTAAATGTATGCTTTGGGCACATCCAGTCATTTGGTTTTCCAGGAAGAAATTATTACTCATATAAATTTTGTATTAGAATGTTCATTGATTTTTGAGGATGTCTGTGTACTTTTAAACTACTTGCCTGTCTTCTGGAGGCTATCAGATGGACCGCAAAAGTGATCTGACACTTTGACCACTACACCCCTACTACAGCTAAAGGACTCGTATAACAACACGGGACAATAAAAGCCCACCTCTGGTAAACAATAGTTTGAGGACCTTAGAAGTCTTTGTGTATTTAAATGCATGGCATATAGACAGCAATTGTGCATGGATTTATTTTTAGATATTTGGAAACAATTTATAGAAACTTATGTGTAGATCCGCTACCACTGTTACATTTTTATGTGTATCCTTTTTTAAAATAGTTTTTTTTAAAAATCCCCCCTCTTTTGGAGGAAATTAAAAGGAAGAACAAATGACAGTGAGAAAAGGTACTTTCCCAAAAGATTTAAAATTTGGACATTATTGCAGCAAAAGGCGGGGGGTGGGGGCACGGAAGGTGGCCAATTCGGTGATGAGGGCATATGGATGCTTCAGAACCCAACTTTGTGGAAGCAACCTTAGAGCAGCAGAATTGAGTCTGGTAACACCTTAGAGACCTACAAGAAATATGGATTTGATTGTACCTGTTCTACTGAAGACCAATATAGCTACTCTCAGATAAAACTTAATATTTTAATTCACAAGTTGAGAACAGTGAACCACCCCCAGGGCTGAATAAGGACATAGGATTTTTATTTCACTACAGGTGATACTTTCTGCATTTTCCCTCTGCTCTATTCAAGTTGATTTAGAATATGCATTGTACCTTTGGATCTTTTACAAGCATTATTTACAACCTTCTGACTGGGATATAAAAATTCAGAGATATCTTTTTCTACTTGGGTCTCAAATTCAAATACCTTTATTGGCATAGTGTAGTTTGTAAAAATAGATACCTACTTGGGTCTGATGAAGGGAGCTGTGATCTCGAAATCTTATACCCAAGAACTTTTAAGGTGGTACTGGACTGGAGTCCCACTAGCCTAAGAGCAGTTTGCCCAGTGGAAATTCACTCTTCAGGTGGCTGGTTTAGGAAAAGCAATCCTGGTTCTGAAAAGCAATCCTGCCATCTGCTGGCAGACAATATATTTGTCCTGACAACTTTTAAAAACTACAATTTTACATTTGCCATTACTGGAGAACGAACAGAAGCTTTTTGGGTCTGAAATAACTTGAAAAAAGCTCTGAATGAGTGGCATTTAATAGGAACAATAAAGAAGCACTGATTCTGACTCTGTTTGGATTGCTTGTGCATGTATGTTCTTGACTTGAAAGCTGTACAGTTGGATGGGAATGAAGCCCAGTGGTACGGATAGGGTCTGGCAGAACAGCATACCAACAAGAGGGCTGAGAAAGTTCAGATTCCCACAGAAAGGAGTCTCCCAAGCTGTCTATAGCAGTGTCACCAGCACCCTGCTTCTGAGAATTGATCCACAGGGAATACAGCCAGCAGGCAGATTCCTGCACCTTTGCCATCCTGCTAAGTCCACAGAAAAGGGTTCAGTTTGATTGTGACCCTAAACTGCCTGCGTCACCTGCAACTAAACTACACAGAACTGTGCCCCATGTGCAAGGGAAATCCCTAAAATAGGGGGGTTTTTTAGTTTTAAAATTAAAAGTGCCACTACTCATATAAAAAGTTGCATTACTTTCCACCAATTCCCCTCTCAGGACATAGCAGATCCCCCCCCCAAAGGTGCTGGTACTCAGTACCTGTGAGTACCATGTAGGGATGCCAGGTTCCCACTGGCAGAGTGGGGAGGTAGGGTTGCCAGCTCAGGTTGGGGAACTCCTGGAGATTCGAGGGTGGAGCTTAGGGAGGCACGGACCCCAGTTTGGTACAATGCCGTAGAGCCCACCCTCCAAAGCATCCATTTTCTCCAGGGGAACTGATCTCTGTAGTCTGGACATGATCTGTGATTCTCAGGGATCCCCAGGTCCCACCTGGAGGCTGGAGTCCCTAGTTGTTGTTGCCCCCCTCCTCCCCGTTAAGTCACAGCTGACTTATAGTGTGTGTGTAATGTGCCTTCAAGTCACAGCCGACTCATGGTGACCCCTTTTGGGGATTTTCATGGCAAGAGAGGTGTTTTGCCAGTGCCTTCCTCTGCACAGCAACCCTGGTATTCTTTGGTGGTCTCCCATCCAAATACTAACCAGGGCTGACCCTGCTTAGCTTCTGAGATCTGACGGGATCAGGCTAGCCTGGGCCATCCAGGTCTTAGGGGACTTATAGTGACCCCTTAGGATTTTCGAGGCAAGAGATGTTCAGAGGTGGTTTGCCATCGTCTGGCTCTGCATCATAACCCAGGTATTCCTTGGAGGTCTCCCATCCAAATACTTGCCAGGGTCGAGGCTGAGAGTGTATGGCTGGCCCAAGGTCAAGCAACAAGTTTCCAAGGCAGAGTGGGGATTCGAGCCTGAGTTTCCCAGATCCTACTCCGACACCTTAACCACAACGCCACGCTGGTGTCCCTAGTACTGCCCCCCCCCAAAAAAAAAGGTTCTGCTGAAAGAGATGGATGGACTCAATAAAGGAAGCCACAGCCTTCAATTTGCAAGGTCTGAGCAAGGCTGTCAAAGATAGGACATTTTGGAGGACTTTCATTCATAGGGTCGCCATGAGTCGGAAGCGACTTGACAGCACTTAACACGCACACACAAAAAGTCTGCAGGTGTAAACAATGAGGCAAGGGGTGCCCTTCCCCCCCCCAACTTGAAAACAGTTATTTGAATATCTCCCAAAGCTTCTCTGAGGGCGCAGAGAATGGCCAACAGACCCCCCCCAAGTAAGAGATGGTGACCCCTATCATCGAGAGGGCAGAATCACATCAGTGCTCAGGAAGATCGAGGGTGCGATCTAGCTCGCATTTGGTTTTGAGAAACAGGGAAGATCTTGCAGGAACACACATTTTCTTTTTTTTCTTTTTAATAAATTTTTATTATTTTTCATAATAAAAAAAATTATAGTATACATAAATCATACATAAATCAAAACTCAAAAAAAAGAAAACATACAAAATACAAAAGTCCAAACGTACAAAAAAGAGCACTTATAAAACCATCGTAGTAACAGTCGTATAGTATCAATTGCAAAATACAGTGCTCCAGTACCCCCCCCCCACCCCACACACACCCCAAACTGTTCCCACCACCTCTGGACTTCCGGAGAGGTGCTTTGACAGTGTTTAAAATTACTAATATTATCTCTATTGTATTAAAAAAAAAAAACATCAATCCATAAAAACCATTAACTAAACTTGTAAAACTCATCTTCGCCGATTTGTAGGAACACGCATTTTCAATGCAACCCTAAAACCACTTTCCTGGGAGTGAAAGCCTCACAGGATAGGCTCGAAGGGGATTTGGACCAGACTGGCTTTGCATTGTGGGCTGGCAGGACCTTTTGTTTTGAGTTGAGGTCTTTTCTTTCTCCCCCCCCCCTTCGCCCCCCTTAAACGTGCCATTGTAGGGGATGGCTGAACAGCGTGCGAGAACCCTGTGCAGCGTGACTCCAAAGTAGGCCCATTGAGCTGCCCAGGGCGCCTCCGAGGGCAGCCTGGCGGAAGAGCAGGAGGCGGGTTTTTCCATTCGCCTGCAGCACAGAAATGGTTAAACCTGCCGAGCCGTTTGCTAGAGAGGCTTAGCATTGGGGGGGGGCCGGAAGAGGAAAAAGGGTTCTGTTCCGGTGCGGGGATGGGAGAGGTTTGAACACACACACACACTCATACGCACAGCTGCCTTCTACTGAATCAGACCCTTAACCCATCAAGGTCAGTATTGTCCACTCAGGCCGGCAGCGGCTCCCCAGGGTCTCAGGGCTGAGATCTTTCACTTCACCTCCTTGCCTGGCCCCTCTCTAAGGCTCTCCAGGGTCTCAGGCAGAGAGGGGTCTTTCCCATCACCTGCCTGCCTAGTTCCCTTGAACTGGAGATGCCGGGGATTGAACCTGGGGCCTGCTGCATGCCAAGCAGGTGCTCTGCCACGGAGCCATGGCCCCTCTCCAAGGCTCTCCAGGGTCTCAGGCAGAGGTCTTTCCCATCACCTGCCTGCCTAGTTCCCTTGAACTGGAGATGCCGGGGATTGAACCTGGGGCCTTCTGCATGCCAAGCAGATGCTGTGCCACTGAGCCATGGCCCCTCTCCAAGGCTCTCCAGGGTCTCAGGCAGAGGTCTTTCCCATCACCTGCCTGCCTAGTTCCCTTGAACTGGAGATGCCAGGGATTGAACCTGGGGCCTTCTGCATGCCAAGCAGGTGCTCTGCCACGGAGCCATGGCCCCTCTCCAAGGCTCTCCAGGGTCTCAGGCAGAGGTCCTTCACATCACCTACTCCCTTTAACTGGAGATGCTGGGGACTGAACCCGGGACCTTCTGCATGCCAAGCAGATGCCCTACCACTGAGGCACAGCCTCTCCTCAAAGGAGGACTGAACACATGAAGCTGCGTTATACTGAATCAGACCCTTGGTCCATCGAAGTCAGTATTGTCTACTCAGACCAGCAGCGGCTCTCCAGGGTCTCAGGCAGAGGTCTACTCACATCACCTACTTGCTTCGTCCCTTTGACTGGAGATGCCGGGGATTGAACCTGGGACCTGCTGCATGCCAAGCAGATGCTCTACCACTGATCCATGGCCCCTCTCCAAGGCTGTCAGGCAGAGGTCTTTCACATCACCTGCCTGCCTAGTTCCCTTTAACTGGAGATGCCGGGGATTGAACCTGGGACCTTCTGCATGCCAAGCAGAGGCTCTGCCACTGAGCCATGGCCCCTCTCCAAGGCTCTCCAGGGTCTCAGGCAGAGGTCTTTCACATCATCTGCCTGCCTAGTTCCCTTTAACTGGAGATGCCGGGGATTGAACCTGGGACCTTCTGCATGCCAAGCAAATGCTCTGCCACTGAGCCACGGCCCATTTGCTACTGAATTGTGAAAGAGAATAGGAAGGGCTTCGGATATGTAGCAGCGGGATCCTGGGAAAGCTTACTCACAAGTAAGCATTGGGGGTGGGGGGAGATTTCCCGTCTTGGAAGAGAGAAATGCTGCTAACCATGTGCGCTTTTGAGGGGGTGGGGTGGGGTTTAAAATTGTTTTGAAATGTGATTTTTCTTATGTATGTTTTAATTTGTTAGCCGTCTTAATGACCCTTGAGGGTGGGGATCTGTATTTTGTAAATGAAAATAAATTAAAATAATTTCTTAGTCATGGAGGTTGTAGGGAGGCCCAGAAAGGAGTCTGGCTTAGGGACATGGGAGAAATCATTCATGGCAGCGGCTGACCCAGTGACACACATTTTAGACATCTCCCATCTGCAGTTTCCCTGGGGACTCAATGCCTCCTCCTGTTCATCCCAGCAGCCCCTCTGCCCTGACCTGAAGAGGCCTGATGACCCCCTGCCCCTGCCCCTCTGCTGGCTGTTTGCACAGAGCTATTGCCAAACATGTCCGCCCTATTGAGGAGAGGTCTGCAATGGTAAAGCAGTTCCCAGTTATTTTGTCCTGGGCTCCAGTGGACGTTGAGATTTACCCCCTAGTCAGACTGATCCCCACACATCGCAGGCCAAGCTCAAAACATCTGCAACAGATATTTAAAGTGCCAAATAGAGATGGTTTACTTTCCTGAAGGACCAAACAAGCATATCTTTAAAGAGCTTGATATGTAATACAGCACAGTGACATTAATCGTGATTCGCAAAGTACACCTAGGATGCTCTTTCTGATCCACCTGGGGAACCCTTAGGTGTCTTTTGACCAGGGTCGGTGATGTAGCTCCCTTCTCCTTTGGTTTCTTTCTGCCTTTTTGATATCTTGTCCTCTTCCTCTTCATAGTCCCATGAGTAAGAGTATCTTTCCATAGTCGGAGGCTACCCAAGAGAAGGAGATGGAAGATCAGGACCCAGAAGGATCTGGAATTGGCAAGAAATCAAGAAAAGGACCCCTTCTGACCCAGGCTGGTAGTGGTGTTGAATTCTGGGAAAGAGCTGTGTCAGAGGTCCTGGATCAAGACACCATGAACTCTGATTTACATAGGCGACACTTCCAGCAATTCTGTTACAATGACGCTGACGGGCCCCGAGAGGTTTGCAGCCAGCTCCATGGACTTTGCAACCACTGGCTGCAGCCGGAGAGCCACACCAAGAAGCAGATCCTTGACCTGGTGATCTTGGAGCAGTTCCTGACCATCCTGCCCCTGGAAATGCAGTGCTGGGTCAGGGAATGTGGGCCAGAGACCAGTTCCCAGGCAGTGGCCCTGGCCGAAGGTTTCCTCCTGAGTGAGGCAGAGGAGAAGAGGCAGACAGAGCAGGTGAGGGAGTTTCATTCACTCTGTTCAAGCAATGACCTTATTCTAAGGCTTCCCTGTCAGGTATTTATACCTTTAGAGAATTCACTAGGCTGGGAAGAAAACCCATCCCCGATTCTTGCCCCCGTGGTTGAAGCACCTCTGCTGGTCGATGCAGGGGTGAGGAGTCTGGGAGTGGGGCAGGATCCATCTCCTCGGCCTGTCCCATTCCTTCCCTTACCCGTCTCCCTTCCTGCTTTTTCAGTTGTGGGGACCATCCTTGAAGACAGAACCTAAGTTCCTTGAGGCAGAAGGAGCTCAGTTGGAGGAGTGGCAGAGGGCGCAGGCACAGGAGCTTGCCCAAGATGCCCTCTCACATGGTAAGGGTGCCTTGTGCCCGAATGGGATTGGGGCACATCATCAAGTTGTTGGGCAGAAGGTTTAGGGCAGGAGAAAAAATAAATACCTCACCTGTGGGCACCTGTCACCTCCCTCACTTCTGGGACTCAGGGCCACAGGATGTAGTGATGGCTGTTCACTTGAAGGGTTAGAACATAAGAACATAAGAAAGGCCCTGCTGGATCAGACCAAGGCCCATCAAGTCCAGCAGTCTGTTCACACAGTGGCCAAACAGGTGCCTCTAGGAAGCCACAAACAAGACTGCAGCAGCACCATCCTGCCTGTGTTCCTCCGCACCCAAAATAATAGGCATGCTCCGCTGATACTAGAGAGAATAGGTATGCAGCATGACTAGTATCCATTCTAACTAATAGCCCTGCTGGCTTTCTACCTTCACAACTGGTATTTTATTTATTTATTAATTATTATATTATTATTTGGTGGGGTAACCCTGCCCTTTACTCTCTTGCACTCTTCCTGTACCAAATAAGAACTGAGTGCCGAAGTTCCTTGCCCTGCAGCTATCTGCTGCTAATTCACATCGATATGCAAGTTGCTCGGTACTCCAACCGGATGGAGAGAATTACTCTGCCAAGATAACAAGATTTTATACTCACCCTACAGATCCCCAGTCATGATCCACAGGCTAAGAGCCACAGGGCAAGAGCAGGTTAGACAGATTCAAGGAGGGCAATTCCATTCTTATTCCCCCAAATTAAAATATTCCTATCTCACCTTTTTCTGTTAGCGGGACGACAGGTGGTTTAAAAAAAGGAAAGGTAGGCAATTCTGGGCGCAGCTATTAGCCACCATGAATAAATGGAACCTCCACGTTCCGCAGCAGCATATCTCTGAAAACCTGGTGGTGGGGGCCAACAATTTGGCTTCTTTGCCCCTGCTTAAAAGTTTCTAAGGGCATCTGGTGGACCACAGGAAGAACAGGATATGGGATTAGGGATGCCAGGCCGATGTCTGGCACCCCTGTGAGCTAAGGAGTGGGCATGGGGTGGACGTGATGTCTCATCTGGCCAAAAACTTGGATGCAGATGCTCGGGGAACCCATTAGTATTGCCCTAGGTTTTCCAGGACATTGACTGATGTGCTGAAATCACATCTGGGTTTTTGGCTGGATGTAACAGCGACCTGTCATGTGACATTATTTTGGGTGCCCTCTTGTACTCCTGCCAATCTAAGCACAAGGGTAACTGGAAGGTCCCAGCAGGGAGAGAATGAATGCCTGTGCCTGGACTAAGGGGCATTTTGGTCTGATCCAGCGGTTATATTTTTGAGCTTAGAAGTTAAGGCATTAATAAACTCTCACAGAAGTCTGAAACGTGGATACCGGATGCTTCTGCATCTCCCACTGTTTACTAAAAATCATCACAGGTTCTGTAGAGCAATGTTTCACAGTCCTGGGTGTGTGAAGCAGGAGTCAAATAAGCAAACAAAATAGGAAGTCTAGGCTAACACTCTCCCTTCCAATTTTGTTTCCCTTGCAGGCAGTGGGGAGACATTGTCGAGTCTTCAATTTGGCATATGTGTGGAAACGGCTGCTGCACCCCCAGTCCAGGTAGGGGAGATGAGAGGGGGACAGCCTGGGACCCTCCTTCTTTCTCAGGGAGGCTTTCGCTCCCACAGTCCAAGCAAGAGAGGTTCTGAATGCCACTCTACTCCCTTTACAGATGCCAAAGCTCTCCATCCTGCACCCTCCCAGAATGCCTCCTTCCAGAGTGCAGTCTCTGCCTGGCATGATCTCTGAGGAAGGAATCTGCTTTTTCTTTCAGAGTCCATTTTCCTTTGAGGAGGTGGCTGTGTATTTCACCAAGGCAGAGTGGGCCCTGCTGGATCCGGGCCAAAGAGCCCTCTACAGGGAAGTCATGCTGGAGAACTATGGGAGCGTGGCCTCGCTGGGTAAGGATCTCTCACAGGTGCCAAAGGTGCAAACTGCTGCCGTTGGGATCGTGCATGATTCAAAAGCTTGACCAGCAATACATCACTTTGAAGTCGGCCCCACTACTTTCCTCCCCTGGGGGCCTCAGGTTGAGTGACAGTGAAAGAGATGTTCAGCATTGCTGGGTAGAGCTGCCCAAGCAGTCTGGCTGACTCCGGGGTAACTGAGGCCAGTGCTGTGGCCATTTCCCAAGCCAGAGAGGCTATCCTGTCCTGAGGTCAAGGCGGGGATGAGAGGCCCTCAAAAAACACTGGAAGTGGCCACATCCTAATTTCTCATTAATTTATCACTTGCTAACCATGCCTTTCCCCCAGATGAGATTACGGTAATTCTCTCTGACTGTGATCTGGAATAGATCTGTCCTCCTTACACTGGTTGGGGCTTTGATTTAACCATGTTTCCATCCTTCCAGAAGAAATTGTCCTCTTCCTTGGATGTCTTTCCTTCCTGATATAAGAATCATGTTCTTACGTTCATCTCTTCTTCTGTCTCTCTGCCAAAGAAGCCAGGAATCCAGCAGAGACCGACAAAAGCCTTGCATCCGAAAGAGGGCTGGAATGTTTTTCAAGAGGATTGCAAGAGAGAATTTTCTTCCCAAATGAGCTGGCTACAAGTGGGTATCCTTCACAGTTCCATCTAGGGAACAGGCAAGGAATAGCCATGGAGAATTTCTGATTTACTTCTTAGCAACCCTTGGTCTGGTAGAATTATAAAGCCCTCTGGTTACTGAGGGAGGGAAGCCTTCTGGGGCCTGAAATCTGGGAGGTAGGAAAGCTCCTTCTGGGGCTGAACTCAGCTGTGGCTCTTGAGGGGCTGTGGTATCCTTATTCAAGAGGAATGGGCTGGTAACTTGAAAACACCCCTACTGGATGAAGACAAAGCCCCATTTCCTGTTTCCTAGAGTTGGTAGCTAGATCAGGAGTCCCCATTGAGGTGCCCACCAAACCTTTCTGGTGCCCATGAAGTGTTTTTAGGAAATCAATGGAGCCAGGCAGGGCTCTTGCCCAGCAAGGCTTCTCGTTGACTACTGGAGATTTGATTGTCTGTTTTAAAATGTTGTTTTGGCAGCATCTGCCACCACAGCACAAGAATCCGCACTGTGTTACTGAAGTAAGCTGTGGCAATCATTTTGTGGCTGGTTCTGCCTCCTGCTGCAGCCATTTTGTTTCTGTATCCACCATTCAGTGTCAGAATTCCAGGGAAAGGTGTGTATGTGTGGGGGGGTTATTTAAGAATCAACCCTTCCCTACAGCACTCAGCTAGATTCATCTGGGTGTAATCTACCCCACCAACCACTGGAACCTCTTCCAAAAATGATGGGGGTCCCCTTTGAAATCTGGGGTTCACTGGGTGAGGCTCCCCACCCAGACCCCAGGAAACAAGTGTTGTGGGAGGCTGAAAACCAGCTCCTCATGGCTCTGGTCACACCAGGAAGGATGTATACTTGAAGGCTTAGATATCACAATAACTTCTTGTATTTAATCATCAGAAGACCTTCACGCCAAGTCAAATGTGAACAGTGAGGGACCAATTCTTTTCAACTTTTTTCCTTAAAGTACATATTGGGAAGTTAGGGAGAGGGGCAGGATAGTCAGAATATCAAAACAGCACTAGGCCAGGAAATAGTTGTGAGCAGCAGGAAATAGTTGTGAGCAGCAGCTCAGGTTGAGAGGAGGGGAGAGAGAAGCTCTTAAATGGAAACAAAGTGCATACCTACTGATCAAGGGTGATTTATGGTTGTCTCTTTGCATAAGTGCTGATTGGATCTCTCTCTTTATTCCAGCAGAAGATGTTGAGGAGACAGTTGGGGAATTGGAAAGAGGTAAGGAGCAAGAGTCTGAATGTAAGTTCAAGGATCAAGATGGACCAAAGAAGCAGGAAGGAAGATGTGGAGAGAAGATGAGCGAACAACCCATTCCCTGCCAAGTAGGGGATTTCCATGAAGGAATTCCCAAAGTGGAGAAGACTTACGAATGGCTGGACTGGGGACTGAATTTCTCAGCTCAAACTCAGTATGATATCACTTTGCAAAAGCACCCTGAAAAGACGGTCCATAATTGCTTCCAGTGTGGAAAGAGCTTCCTTTCAGGAGAGGAGCTCATGAGACACCAGAGAATCCATATAAGAGAGAAACTGTATTGCTGCTCAGACTGTGGCAAGAGGTTCTCAGAGAATTCAAACCTTATTCAACATCAGAGTTCCCATCATTCAGGAGGGAAAACAATTGTCTGTTTAGAGAATGGAAATAATTTTTCTGAAGGGAAGGCAGATGAATCACAGCTCCTTTTGCACCAAAGAATCCACCCAGGGGAGAAAACGTTTGAATGCTCAGAGTGTGGAAAGAAATTCAAACAGAGTGTCAGTCTTCAACAGCATCTAAGAACCCACACAGATGAGAAACCTTTTGAGTGCTCAGAGTGTGGAAAGAGATTCCATTACAGGGTCCTTCTTCACTATCATCAAAGAACACACACAGGGGAGAAACCTTTCCAATGCACAGAGTGTGGAAAGAGCTTCAGCTGGAGAGGCAATCTTCAACAGCATCTAAGAAGCCACACAGGGGAGAAACCTTTTAAATGCTCAGAGTGTGGAAAGAGATTCACTGGAAGTCACAGTCTTCAGCGGCATCAAAGAACCCACACAGGTGAGAAACCTTTTGAATGCTCAGAGTGTGGAAAGAAATTTTTCTCGAGTGGTGATCTTCGACAGCATCGAAGAACTCACACAGGGGGGAAACCTTTTGAATGCTCTGAGTGTGGAAAGAGATTCAGAGTGAGTGTCAGTCTTCAACGGCATCTAAGAACCCACACAGGTGAGAAACCTTTTGAATGCTCAGAGTGTGGAAAGAGGTTCCATTGCAGTGTCCTTCTTCACCATCATCAAAGAACCCACACAGGGGAGAAACCTTTTGAATGCTCCGAGTGCGGAAAGAGGTTCAGCTGGAAAGGCCATCTTCAACGGCATCTAAGAACCCACACAGGTGAGAAGCCTTTTGAATGCTCAGAGTGTGGAAAGAAATTCAGTGAAAGTCGCAGTCTGCAGCGGCACCTAAGGACCCAAACAGGTGAGAAACCTTTTGAATGCTCAGTGTGTGGAAAGAGATTCAGCTTGAGTGGTGATCTTCAACAGCATCAAAGAATCCACACAGGGGAGCGAACTTTTGAATGCTCAGAGTGTGGACAGAAATTCAGAGGGAGATGCCACCTTCAACATCATCGAAAAACCCACATAGGGGAGTGTCTGCTGAAGCCTTTGATCCCAGAGTTGTTACCCACAACTGTCTCAGATCCGGTGGACATCCTTCAAGGCACTGCCAATGGAGTCCGGGCCAGTGTCAGAGAGCCGTGGAAGACAGATACAGACGGTGGCTCTGGGCCCTTCACCCCCATCGAATGAGCATGCAGCACTGGGCATGGCACTGCCAATACCCAAGACAAACAGGCTGGTGCCGTGGGGCTTTGAACAGCAGATGCCCCCGAACCTGGAGGTGGCACCATACTCAAAGATGGAGGAAGGCTCGGGCAGTGGGGGGGACAATGGAGGAACGCCAGCTGACAACATTGGCAACTGACTTATGAATGGTGGGGAGCTCGGGCGGGGGGAGAGATGCTACGGAGAGAGGTGAGCCCTAGCTCCGGTTGACCACTACACCACACTGTTCCCCCAGCCTCCATATGGGCCACCAGATAAAAGGTAGATGAAGTGCTCTGTGTTTCAGAAAAATTAACCACCACAAAAAGCTAATTTTAGTAGAGTGGATAAGGGAAGGCTTTGAAGAGAAAGTAACACAAAAGAGCTTGTGTTGACTGGATGCAATGTAGCTTCCCAGACAGGATTGGGAGTTTTCTTTTCCCTTGGAAGCAAAATGGCAGTTGGGAAATGACAGTTGGAAGGGGAGAGGTGGGACAGAAGAGAATGAATTGCTCTCAAAATGGCCTAATTAAAATTGACCCCCAAGAAAATCCAGAGTAGTAGGATAAAAACAGTGCATCTGATGCAGAACAAGTTGTATTTGGCATCTTCATTTTTTTTGGAGACGAAAAAAGCCTAATTTGATTGGATATTAACTACCTTTACATAATGACCTGGTGATATGAATTGAAAAACTGTGTACACATGGGTGGATTTGGGGGAGGGGTATCAGCTCAGGGGCACAGAATCTGCTCCACACTCCTACACATGAAGCCAGCTGGGTGACCTTGGGCTAGTCACACTGTCTAAGCCTCACCTACTTTGCAGGGTGTCTGTCGTGGGGAGGGGAAGGGAAGGTGATTGTAAGCCGGTTTGATTCTTCCTTAAGTGGTAGAGAAAGTCGGCATATTAAAACCAACTCTTCTTCTTCATTATGCAGAAGGTCCCAGCTTCAGAGTTGCTTTCAGTCAGGGCAGACAAGCCTGACCTTGGTAAGTATTGTTAAGATTGCCAACTGGCCCAGAGAAAAATATCCTGTCCCTTTCATAGAGGCTTAGTGTGTGGAAATGGGCTGGGCTAAATTAACATTGTGTGACAATCCAGAGCTAAAAATTGGGAAGAAATCTTTTGTTATAGAAGGTTTGGACCAATAGGGGTTTTATTTTACACTGGAGGTCTAGACATGACTGGCCACCTTATGTAGAATAGCAGTTCTTACAGTTGCAACATCTGTTGGTATCTAAACATGGTTCTGCGACATTAAATGTCTCTTTGCTCCTGGAAATGCTAATTGAATCAAGGCAGAAAACAAAACCTACAATATTGGTTTATAAATGTTTCGTATCGATTAATCAATATGATATGCATAGTCTCTGGAATGAATGGAATAAGGAGTTAGATCACCCTGTTTTGCCAAACCAATGGCCTTAAAGTTTATACCCACTCTCTCTATAGAGCTTCAGAATTATTCAGCAAAAATATATATATATGATATACTGGACACCACAGTAACTCTTTAGCAAAGGACTGAGAAAAGTATCTAATTGCTGGTGGTGTAACTTGCAGGACAGTCCCTTAAATGTATGCTTTGGGCACATCCAGTCATTTGGTTTTCCAGAAAGAAGTTATTACTCATATAAGTTTTGTATTAGAATATTCATTGATTTTGGAGGATGTCTCTGTACTTTAAAACTATTGGCCTGTCTCCCGGAGGCTAACTAATGGTCAACAAAAATGATCCAACACTTTTGCCACTATACCCCTACTACAGCTGAAGGACTCATATTACAACACTGGACAATAGAAGCCCATCTCCAGTAAACCAATAGTTTGTGGACCTTAGAATTTTATCAGTATTTGAATGCTTGGCATATACACGGCAATGGTGCATGGATTCATTTGTAGATATTTGGAAACCATTTATAGAAACTTATGTGAAGATCTGCCACCACTGTTGTTATATTTTTATCTTTATGTAAATCCTTTTTAATAGGTTTGGTTGAAGTTTCCCCCCAGTTTTTTGAAGGAAATTAAAAAGAGGAACAAATTACAGTGAGAAAAGGTGTTTTCCCAAAAGATTTCAAGTTTGGAAAACATTGCAGTAAAGTGGGGAGGGGCCGCATGGAAAGTGGCCAACTTGGAGATGAGGCCATGTGGTTGCTTTGTGGAATCAACCTCAGAGCAGCCAGATTTGAGTGGGGTAGCTCCTTAGAGACCAACAAGAAATCTGGATTCGAACCTACCTGTTCTACTGAAGACCAATGTGGCTACCCTCTAAAAACCTGTTACAGGTACTTAACTATACTTAATTCTAACCACTAGGGTACTATCTCACTCCTTTCCTCGCTTCCTATCTTTTCTTACTCAAATGATTAATTTAATCAAGAAGGAATCTGACCACTCTCAATGACCACCATTCCTTATACTTCAATTTGGATCGAAACATTGTGCTCCGTGTGTTGCGGCTCCTTCCCAGCAAGATACGCTGGTAGTTAATTGCTCCAAGCAACTGCTTCCCTGGACATCGTCCTTCTCCTTCGGACAGGTAGCTATACAACTTCCCTCTATCCCTTTTACCTATAGATCATGTGTGTGTGTGTGGTGTAGTGGCTAAGAGTGGTGTTTTGGAGCGGTGGACTCTGATCTGGAGAACTGGGTTTGATTCCCCAGTCCTCCACGTGAGCGGCGGATGCTAATCTGGTGAACTGGATTTGCTTCCCCGCTCCTACCCATGAAGCCAGCTGGGTGACCTTGGGCTAGTCACAGCTCTCAGAGCTCTCTCAGCCTCACCTACCTCACAGGGTCTCTGTTGTGGGGAGGAGAGGGGAAGATGATTGTAAGCCGGTTTAATTCCCCCTTAAGTGGTAGAGAAAGTCAACATATAAAAACCAACTCTTCTTCTCCTCCGTAGTTGGGGCCCTTTTGAGATGGGGATCATGTAATCGAAGCCAACTTTGTCTGACCAGTCTTTCAGCGGGTTGATCTGGAACAAGCATAAGGGTTTTTAAAAAGACGGGGCTCACCAAGTCCCATCCGGAGGAATATACCCTCCAACTAAAAAGAGTCAACTTCAACAGCTGCTGACCACCAGGCTTCCAAAGGAGACTTCTTCATCCACGTAGGTTAGCAATCTCCTTCAGACTGCTCCTGTGGTCATGACTTCAGCCGGCTCCGATATCACCACCACCACCACCACATGAAAACCTGCTTTCCAAAAGAAGGTTGCCCTGAGTAGAGGCTTCATTTCTCCACACTGTGACCATCTCTTGAAATCAGATTTTTCATGACCGCAATAAAGGATGGTTCACAGGATGTCATATGCCACCAAAAGGAATGTTTTCTATGCCTTATTTCTCTTGCATTTAAGCATTTTTCCTTGGTTTGGAAGCTTATTTTCATGGACATAGTGCAAAGTGACCTAGAAACAGAGGCAGCTCCCAGACTTTGAGGTGCCAGCCTACCAATCAGATCTTTCTGCCAGTCCTCAGCAACGCTGAACTTTTGAAACTGAAAACCGATGGACAGCTCAGCTCACAAATGCCTGGAGGATGGGGGTGACCCCTTTGCGGGCCCATAAAATTGGACCCCCTGTCACACTGTTCACCAAACTTTGGTGACCATCTAAGGAGAATGCCTTGTAGCAGCCACGCTGCAAATTTGGTGACTCTACCTCCAAAAATGCCCCCCCCTGGAACTTTGAAAAAAGTTCCCATCGACTATAACGGGCCTGAATATTTTTGGTAAACCTGAAAATAAGCCAAATACCAAAATTTACCGGCATGGATATTTGGCTTATTGCAAGTGTAATGAAAAAAATCGGGCCCAATAGACCCAAAATTTACCAAATTTTTTTTCTTTTTTGCACAACACTAGTTAGCAGGTTGTCTGTAAACAAGAAAGGGTTGGTCCCCCCCAGTTCCTTGGTGAGGGAAGTGTCCCTCTGTGAGGAAGGCTAAAGATCTAATGACTCTAAATAATTATGCTGGGAGCCAGCTAGTGGATGCAATTGAGGCCACATAAAATTTCATTAAAATACAAACAAGCATACAATACATAACAATAAAACAGATGCAAAACAATACAAACATTAAAAAATACTATATACCAAAGCAAGCTTTAGTGGGGTGAATATACAGAAGTTTGTTGTCATCTTATAATCTACCCTATAATGTGCTGTTCTAATTTTAAGATTTAAGCATCCAGTGTGTGGCCTGTTTCATTCGTGGGACCTGATACAGTTTGAGAGAGTCCCAGTGGTCGACATTAGGTCCACAGCCTGCAAAGAAGCAGCCACATTGGCGTGGACATTGAAGTCCCCCAGAACTATCAACCTGGGGAACTCCAAGGCTCAACAGGGTATCTGCCAGTGCGCTAGGCTGCTGGTACACCTGCCAGATAGCCAAACTCTCTTCAGCATCCCACACCAGACCAACACAATCAATACTAGAGATCTTTGGGGTGGGGAGTGCCCTGAAAGAGAAAGACTCCCAAATAAAGGATTGAAAAACTGGGAATGGGGGGGGATTCTTTTAAGGCACCTGTCTCATCTTCCTCACCCAAGTCTTGGTCACACATGCCAGGTCCACTTCATGTGCTGCAAAATTATAGGATGAAGGCTGGAAGGGGAGAGCAAGCATAACTATATCTCCATCTCCTTCCATTATCATACCTTCTCCCATCACCATACCTCTCTTGCCCCCCAATCACTGGGATCCCCAGCCCAGTGCTGGCCTCCCTCCATTCCCTTTTCTCCCACCCTCCATAAACCTTCACTGACAGCTTCATGCTGCATTAAACCTTTCCGATGTTTATCCTTGAGGAACACGTCCCACAAGTCACTCTCCTGGAAGCTCTGCTAATTATTCCTATTTTTCCCCAGTGATTACCTGCCTGCTATTGGCTTGCAAAGAACTATGGTAATGAGCTGACAAAAAACATGTCTTTCTTTTCCAGTTCAACAGCCTGTATCAACCTGTTTCTTTTGGAATACTTGCCAGTCAAAGACACGTAGTAATATTTACTCAGATACAGGAGATCGAGGCCAAGCAGCATATTGGCATTTGAAAATTAGGCAGAAGACAAAACTCTAACTGATCATATACTTTTTAAAACTTTTTAGTTACAGCATCACACTGCTGACTCATGTTCAGTGTTTGGTCTACTAAGACCCCAAGATCCTTTTCACACACACTAATGCTCAAACAAGTCTCCCCCATCCTATAATTATGCATTTGATTTTTCCTACCTAAATGCAGAACTTTACATTTATCTTTGTTGAAGTGCATTTTATTAGTTTTAGTCCAACTCTCCAGCCTGTCAAGATCATCTTGTATCCTGGCTCTGTCTTCTACCGTATTTGCTACCCCTCCGAATTTAGTATCATCTGCAAATTTAATAAGCATCTCCTCTATTCTTTCATCCAAATCATTTATAAAGATATTGAACAACACAGGGCCCAAAAAAGATCCCTGAGGCACTCCACTAGTCACTCCTCTCCAAGCGGATGCGGAACCATTAACAAGCACTCTCTGGGTGCGATCTGTCAACCAATTAGAGATCTACCCAACACTAACAGGATCTAAATCATATTTTCCCAATTTGTCTACAAGAGTATTATGGGGAACCTTATCATAAGCCTTACTAAAATCAAACGATGTCTACAGCATTCCCCTGATCCAGCAAGGTAGCAACTTTTTCAAAAAAGGAGATACGATTAACCTAAGATTACTTGTTATTGAGAAACCCGTGCTGGCTGTTAGTAATCAGATACATCCTTTCTAAATGCTCAAAGACTGACTGTTTGATGATTTGTTCGAAAAACTTTCCTGGTATAGAAGTCAAGTTGATGGGTCTGTAGTTACCCAGATCCTCCTTTTTCCCCTTCTTGAAGATGGGGACAACATTTGCCCACCTCCAGTCTTCTGGCACCTCACCTGTTCTCCAAGAATTCTCAAAAAGAATGGACAGAGGCTCAGAAATTACATTTGCAAGTTCTTTAAGTACCCTTGGATACAGTTTATCTGGCCCTGAGGATTTTGTTTCATTTAAAGAAACTAGGTGTTTGTGCACTATCCCAATGCCAATCCTGGAAGGTATGGTCAATATATATAAATCAGTATTTTAGGGATAGAAAAATGACCCAAGGTTTTAGAACCTAAACATACTACATTTTAGATTAAGATGAAAAGAACTAAATAATAACTAAAGTTAAAACAGATAAAAGTGTTATTCACAAAAGAAACAATATATATAATAATCTGTACTGTATGAGGAGAGTTGAAGTCGATTTCTGTATTGTTTTATATTTCACTTTTTCTTTCTTCTCTTCGCTTTTTTTGTGATATTTTCTAAGATGAATGAGCTTTTTTTTGCAAATTTTGTATATTTTGGCATATTCTGTAATATTTTGCATAATTCAAAAAAACCTTTTTTAAAATTCTCTTGAAGTAGAGATATGAGTGTTCACAGGCCATGAAGCTGGGGGGAGCTATATAAAAGTCTGAGTGGCATCCTGCCTCTGTGAAGGAAATGTGCTCTGGACATGGCAGGGAGACGCACTCTCTCAAACCTATCCCAAAGATCTGCGCATTGCACTTTACACTTTCAATGGGGTGGCCTTCAAAAAAACTAAGAAAAGATCGGGGATCAAATAGCAGTGTCTCAACTGAGGAGGGGACAGGGGCCTGACACTGAGCATTCAAAGAGGTTGTTCCTTTTTGTGGGTTCTTAGATGCCTTTGAAGACTGCCACTCTTACAGAATCTCTTTCCACACTCGGAGAATTAAAAAGGTTTCTCCCCTGTGTGGGTTCTTAGATGCCGTTGAAGATTGCCACTGCGACTGAATCTCTTTCCACACTCGAAGCATTCAAAAGGTTTCTCCCCCGTGTGGATTGCTTGATGCTGTTGAAGACTGCCACTCCGACTGAATCTCTTTCTACACTCGGAGCATTCAAAAGGTTTCTCCCCTGTGTGGGTTCTTACATGACTTTGAAGAGTGCCACTGCAACTGAATCTCTTTCCACACTCGGAGCATTCAAAAGGTTTCTCCCCTGTGTGGGTTCTTACATGACTTTGAAGAGTGCCACTCCGACTGAATCTCTTTCCACACTCGGAGCATTCAAAAGGTTTCTCCCCTGTATGGGTTCTTAGATGCCGGTGAAGATGGCCACACTCCCTGAATCTCTTTCCACACTCTGAACATTCAAAAGGTTTCTCCCCTGTGTGGGTTCTTAAATGCCTTTGAAGGTGGCCACTGCTAGTAAATCTCTTTCCACACTCTGAGCATTCAAAAGGTTTATTCCCTGTGTGGGTTCTTCGATGCCTTTGAAGACTGCCACTGTCACTGAATCTCTTTCCACACTCTGAGCATTCAAAAGGTTTCTTCCCTGTGTGGATTCTTTGATGCTGTTGAAGACTGCCACTCCGACTGAATCTCTTTCTACACTCTGAGCATTCAAAAGGTTTCTCCCCTGTGTGGGTTCTTAGATGCAGTTGAAGATGGCCACACTGACTGAATCTCTTTCCACACTCTGAACATTCAAAAGGTTTCTCCCCTGTGTGGGTTCTTAAATGCCTTTGAAGATGGCCACTGCTAGTAAATCTCTTTCCACACTCTGAGCATTCAAAAGGTTTCTCCCCTGTGTGGGTTCTTAAATGCCTTTGAAGATGGCCACTGCTAGTAAATCTCTTTCCACACTCTGAGCATTCAAAAAGTTTCTTCCCTGTGTGGGTTCTTCGATGCCTTTGAAGACTGCCACTGTCACTGAATCTCTTTCCACACTCTGAGCATTCAAAAGGTTTCTTCCCTGTGTGGATTCTTTGATGCTGTTGAAGACTGCCACTCTGATTGAATCTCTTTCCATACCATGAGCATTCAACAGGTTTCTCTCCTGTGTGGGTTCTTAGATGCCTTTGAAGACTGCCACTGTGACTGAATCTCTTTCCGCATTCTGAGCATTCAGGTTTGTCTCCTGTATGTACTTTTTGGTGCACAAGGAGGTGTGATCTGTATCTGAAGTAATTTCCACAAGGAAAGCATTTATGTGCCCCCGTTACACTAGGCTTTCGAAAAAGTACATTACCCTTTCTTCCACGAAAGACCATCCTTCCATTCTCCATGCAGATAAATGGCTTTTCTCCTGAATGAATCCTTTGGTGTTGAAAAAGGTCTGATTTCTCTGAGAAACTCTTGCCACAGTCTGAGCAGCTATAAGGTTTATGTGTTCTTTGATGTCTAAGGAGCTCTGCTCTGCGAAGGAAGCTCTTGCCACACTCCGTGCATTGATGGGTCTTCTTTCCACTGTGTATTTGCAAATGGCTCTCATACTGGGCTTGATCCGAGAAGTTCATTCCACACTCTAAGCACTTGCACGCCGCCTCCACCTTGTGGACTAGTTTACAGACATTCTGCTCTTGGCCAGGAATGGGTTTATCTCTCTTCTTGACCATGTGACTTTCTTTTTGCTTCTTTAGTTGGCCTTGACTCCCAGAGTTTCTTTCCAAACATTCACTATTCACTTTATCTGGCAATAGCTGATGCACTTCCCGATCACGCTCATTCCACTGATCATTCCCTGCTGGAATGAAAAGACAGATTCCATTAGTACCCATGCAAGGAGATCAGATTACCCACACGCAAAACTTTTCAGTGGCTTTTCCCGGCTGCACATTGAAAAGTACATTAAAATACACTTTAAAGGGACATGAAAGCCTTTTGCATCAGAAAGGTTTGGTTTGCAATCTAACAATTTATACAGCTCCTCACCTGGGTGCATTCTTTGATGGGAAGTAAGGGCTGATTTCTGTTGGAAGGTCTTTTCGCATTCCTCGCAGTCATATGGTTTCTCTCCTGAGGGAATTTGAATCTTGAAAATAATACTCATGTTCTTAATGAAGGTCTTTCCAAAGGCCTCACTTTTATTGTCGATTTCCCTGGAGCGGAATGTCTGGTTAGCATGGAGGCCTTTGTTCCTTCTTGTTTTGGTTGACCTTTCTTCTTGGACTGGGATTTCATGCGAAACCCCTCCTTGGTATGGAATGGGCTTATCCCTATTCTTGTCTGCGTGGCTTCCCTCCTGCTTCTGGGGTCCACCTCTGTCTGTCAAGTTTCCTTTGGAATCGTTATTCTTGGTTTTTTCCAAAGAGAACCCCTGGAATCCCCCAACAGTCTCTTTTACATGTGCTTCTGCAATAAAGAAAGACATCCAATCAGCATCTACTGAAGAAGTCAAGCCACCCATCAGGCACTGTTCACTAATGAGTGTGCATTTCTTTGATCAGACCTTCTTTTCCCCCCAACTGAACTGCTGGTCACACCTAATTCCCAGCCAGACCTCCCAGGAGAGGAGTTTTTATATTCTGCCTATTCCTTCCCTCCTCCTACTCCTCATATGTACTTTTTCTCCTTAAAATGGCAAAGAATTGTTCCCCCCACTGTTCACATTTGACTTGTTGTGCAGCTCCATTGTTTTTCTGCTATTGATTATTAAATAGAAGAGAACAAGAAGAGAAGGCTTTTATGCCTTGCTTTCCTCTACCCTAAAGAGTCTCAAAGAGGCTTACAAATAAAATTCCTTTACAACAGGCATCTTGAGAGGTAGGTGGGGCTGAGAAAGTTCTGAGAGAACAATGTCTGGCCCAAGGCCACCCAGCTGGCTTCATGTGTAAGAATGGAGAATCAAATCCTTTTCTCCAGATTCCACTCTTAACCAATACACCAAGCTGTCTCTCTGCAAGAAGATAGAAAGAGAGACAGAGAGACACACACACACAGAGAGAGATGGTTCTTAAATGGGGAAGGAAAAGAAATCCAAGGAAGAAGGGAAACCTGGTCAGGATTAAAGCCCACAATCCCAACCAGTGTAAGGGGGATGGCTGCATTCCAGATGACAGAGCAGATGACGATAATCCCATCTGGGGGACTAGTGTGTTGGCAACTGAGGAATTAGGATGGGGCCCCCTTCCAGAGTCTTCCGGAGGGCCTCTCAGCCCTGCATTGGCCTTAGGCCAGGACACCCTATCTGGCTTGGGCGATGGCCACAACACTGGTCTCTGTTGCCCCTGGGCCAGCCAGGACACTTGGGTCACTCTACCTGGCCATGCTGAATATTGCTTTCACTGCCACCCCACCACCTCGAGGCTCCCAAAAGGGATCAAGTAACAAAGCAGGCCTCAAAACAAGGTATTGCTGTTTAAGATTTTGATTCACACATCAGCCCAATGGCACAATCCTAATGGCAGCAATTTGTTTTTTTTATTATTATTTTTTAAAAAAATATTTATATATGAACAAAACAGAAAAGAAAAAAATGAAGTAAATCAATATAAGATACAGAATAAAAAAGTACAAAACATTAAATTATATTGGTTGAATCAAATAGTAAATGAATCCATATATAATACCCACCACCCACCCATAGTGTACTCCCCCTATATCCTCCCACCACCGTGTAGAACGTCCGGTGAAGTGTCTTAACAGATTAATTTTACAATAGCTTACCATACTACTAAGCTTTAAGAAAATTGTATCTATAGCTCGTTCACGAAATTAGTAAGATTCATCTTTGCCAGTTTATCCCAATATGCAAAGGCCTTTAACCAAGACTTTTTAAATTCTTCCAAGTCTTTCCCATGCAGGGAATCTGTTAGTTTGGCCATTCACACATAAAACCACAGTTTTTCTCTCCAGTGTTTAATTGAGGATCATCACTTCTACTGATTTTATGTATTGCAATCCCCAATAAACAAAAAGCCGGATCAGGTTTTACCTTAATATTAAACAAATTATTGGTTTCTTTTGCTACCTTTCTCCAAAAATTTTTAATCTTTTTGCAAAACCACCAAGCATGCATAAAAGTTCCACTTTCAATTCCACATTTTCAACATAAATCTGTAGTTCCTATTTTCATTTTATTTGCCAACACAGGTGTGATATACCATCTGTAGAACATTGTATACATGTTCTTCCTAACTTCACTAGAGATTGTAAATTTAAATTCTCTTTTCCATAGTATTTTTCATACCTCTAAATTAATATTATAACCTAAATCTCTCATCTATTTTATCATTACCGGTTTAATCCTTTCTTGCTCTAAGTTCATTTCTGTTAGAGTTCTATATACCTTACCTATCAATCCTTTATTTCCCAAGCTTAATATTAATTCCAATTTGGATTTGTTTCTATTAAATCCTATACGTTTATCTTTATTAAATATAACATTTAACTTATAATACATGAACTGTGGCTCAGTGGTAGAGCATCTGCTTGGCATGCAGATGGTCCCAGGTTCAATCCCTGGCATCTCCAGTTAAAGGGACTAGGCAAGTAGGTGATGTGAAAGACCTCAGCCTGAGACCTTGGAGAGCCGCCGCCAGTCTGAGTAGACAATACTGACTTTGATGGACCAAGGGTCTGATTCAGTATAAGGCAGCTTCATGTGTTCATGTGTGTTCAACCAATCTCTAATTTTAAGCTCTTATCTTGTTTTAAGTTGCCAATCTTCTCTACTACAGTCAATAATGTCTCTATAATTACCCAAATCTAAATTAAGTTGATTTCCTCTTTTCCATAAATGCTTCAATGGGGTTGAGCCAGCCTGGGGTTTTATATTCTAAAAACCTCTTATATCTTTTCCAAACTTGTAACAAGCTGGCCCTAATAATATGTTGATTAAAATCCCTATTTACCTTATCCTTTTCATACCACAAATAAGCATGCCAACCAAATCTAAGATCAAATCCTTCCAGTTCTAATAGCCTAGGATTTTCTAACAGTATCCAATTTTTTAACCAGCCAAAACAAGATGCTTCATAATACATTTTCAAATCTGGGAGACCTAATCCCCCTGATTCTTTTAGCTCAAGTTATTATAAGCTATCCTGTGCCTCTCATTACCCCAAACAAAGTTCAAAATGTATTTCTTCCATTGTTTGAAAATTTTTACTCCTTTTATGATTGGCAAATTCTGAAATAAAAAAAGCATTTTGGGTAAAACCATCATTTTGACTACTGAAATCTGTCCCCAGAGCGATAGAGGTAACTTCTCCCACTTTTTAAAATCCATTTCTATATTTTGCCAAATTTTAACATAATTATTCTGAAACAGATTTAAATTGTTTGAGGTTAACCATACTCCTAAATACCTTACTTTGCTTTCAATGCAAAATCCTGTTTTACTAATCAGTTCTCTTTGTTGTGATAGTCATATTTTTAACCAAAATTTTTGTCTTATTTCTATTTATTTTAAATCCTGCGAGCTTTCCATAGACCTCAATAATGTTATTCCAGTTTACAATTTGACAGTTAGGGTTAGTCAGAAAACATACTAAATCATCTGCATAAGCTTTAGCCTTATAATGATTTCTCCCAAACCTTATACCTACTAAGTTATCATCCTATCTAATCTTATTTAACAATATTTCTAAAACTAAAATAAACAATAATGGTGAAAGAGGGCAACCCTGCCTGGTTCCCTTCTGAATTTCTAGTTGTGATAGTTCACCATTGATAAGCAATCTGGCCGTCTGTTGCGTATATATACTTTCAATGGCTCTTTTAAAGCCAACCCCAAATTCCATAAATTGTAAAAAAAATTTCATCAAACTCCAGTTGACATTATCAAAAGCCTTCTCCGCATCTACAAATATCATAGCAACTGGGGTATCTGGATTATATTCAGCTAAATTCAATCAGATCTATCACCGTCCTAACGTGGTTAATCAATCTGCCAGGTAGGAATCCCAATTGGTCTTCATGTATGAACTGATTTAATATCTTTTTTAATCTTGTAGCTAAAATGTCAACAAAAAGTTTATAATCATTATTTAATAATGAGATTGGTCTATAATTTTTAACATCCAATAAATCTGCATCTGCTTTGGGTATTAGTGTTATGTTTGCTTGCTTCCAGGTTTGAGGAATGGAACCCTTCTGCAAGCATAAATTCATTACCTTCAATAAACATGGTGATAGCTGCTCCTCAAATGTTTTATAATATAGTGTTGTAAGGCCATCCGGACCAGGGGACTTATTCAATTTACTTTTACATATTGATTTGCTTAGTTCTTCAGGAGATATAGAAGAATCTAAGAGGTCCCTCTTCTCTTGGGCTAAGCCCTCCCAGTGGAATTGCCTCAAATAGGCCTCTATCTCCCTATCTGAAACCAAATTTCTTTTATATAGTTTTGTGTAAAACCCTACAAAAGTTTCCATAATCTTTTGTTTATCTGTTATTACTCTACCATCTTTGTTAAGTCTTAATATTGGTTTCTTTTTCTCCTTTTGCTTAAGCTGCCAAGCTATTGGTTTACCGGGTTTATTAGCATGTTCAAAAAAATTCTGTCTATTAAACATTATTTTATTTTCAATCTCTGGGGCTATCAATAACTCATATTGTTGTTGTAAGATTTTAAGTTTTTTAACCTGTTCTGTTTTGGAGGATTTATCTTGTACCTTTCTCATCTGTTTTTCCATTAATTTAATTTCTTCCAAAATTGTTTTCTTTTGTATCTCCTTTTTAAACCACCTTGTATTTTGCTGGATTAGTAAACCTCTTATCACTGCTTTCCCTGCATCCCAAACTACTGTATCATCTGTTCCTTTAGCCATATTTTCCATAAAATAATTTTTAATGTCTATTTTCAATTTGTCTGTAATATTTTTATTTTTCAATAAGAATTCATTAATTGACCAGGGTCTATTTTTCCTGTCTCCTATTTTTAATGTTAATCTAATAGCATTATGATCAGATAATATTCTGGATAATATTTCCGGCCGTTCGGACATATTCAATAACGCTTTGGATACCCATATCGTATCTATTGTAGAGTGAGTTAGATGCCTGGCTGAGAAATATGTGAAACCCTTTTTAGGACCATTTAATAATCTCCATATATCAAACATTTCCCACTGATCTACAATAGTATTAAACGTACCAGGCAACTTTCCCTCACAGTCCATTTTTTTCTTTTTGGCAGTTCTATCTAGTTTTGGTTCCATTACCCCATTTTAATGGCAGCAATTTGCACCTTTGACACCTTACCCAGAAACGCCATGCTCCCGTAGTTCTCCAGCATGACTTCCTTGTAGAGAGCTCTTTGGCTTGGATCCAGCAGGGCCCACTCTGCCTCAGTGAAATACATGGTGACCTCCTCAAAGGTAACTGGAGACTGAAAGAAAAAGCAGATTCCTTCGTCAGAGATCATGCATGGCAGAGGCAACTCTCTGGAACGGTCATCTCGCCTACCAAGTCTGGAAGCGCAGCACCTGTTTCCACACTTCCGCAAAGAGGACGGATCAACACTGTCTCTTCGCTGCCTGCAAGGGAGAGAAAAGTGGAAGAAAGGAAGAAATCCTTGACTGCTTGTTTTGTTTTCTTGTGTGAAGCATGCTTCATGCCTCCCTTTTCCAAGGGTGTGAAACCTTGCCCTATCTACGCTCAAAAAAATTTGTAACACTTTGTAGTAAGTTGTGGGAGAGGTGGAAGAGAAGCACAAGGAACCAATGAGCCTCTGAGGGTGCTCAAAAAGCTGCTGACACGTTTCGGACTTCTCTGATACATGAAACCTGTTCTGTGAATGGTGGAGATTAAAAACGTGGCAGCATCTCTGCTGGATCAGACCAAAGGCCTCCATGAATTTGTCTAATCCCCTTTTCTTGGCATCACAATTATTGAACGCTGAGTGCCACAAGTTGCATGGAGGACCGTTTCTCTTTTTATCCTGACTCTCTACCCATCAAATTCACTGGGTGCTTCAATCCCATCCAGGTACAGTGAGTCCTTACCGCATGAGAGGGCATCTTGGGCATACTCCTGGGACTGGGCCCATTGCCCTTCCTCTGAAGGGGCTCGTTCCGTCTCACAGAACTTAGCTTCCATCTTCACAGATGGACCCCAACTCTGAAACAGCAGTGAGAGAGACGGGTAAGAGATGGAACGGAAGACACCAAGGAATGGATCCTGCCCCACTCCCAGACTGCACCTTTCTATCAGCAGACTAGGTAGGGTTTTCCTCCGACCCTGGGGAATTACCTGGATGGATAAGAAATTCCCTAGAAGAAGTGTCTGCTGAATCAGGTTGTTAAACCTAAACCTTCCATTCGGATGATTAACGCTTGGACAAATATTGGACGGGGAAACTTTAAGGGAATGTCAGATATTGTTTCTTGAATTGGAATACCTGGAAAGAAAAGCCCTCACCTTTTCTGCCCGCCTCTTCTCCTCTGCCTGACTCAGGAGGAAACCTTCAGCCAGGGCCACTGCTTGGGAACTGGTCTCTGGCCCGCATCCTCTTATCCAGCACCGCATTTCCTGGGGCAGGATGGTCAGGAACTGCTCCAGGATCACCAGGTCTAGGATTTGCTTCTTGGTGTGTTTCTCTGGCTTTAGCCATTGTTTGCCAAGTAAATGGAGCTGGCTGCAAACCTCTCGGGGCCCATCGGCCTCCCAATAGCGGAACTGCCGGAAGCGTTGGCAATATACCTCTGAGTTCAGGGGCTCCTGATTCCGGATCTCTGGCACAGCTCTCTCCCAGAATTCGATGCCACTCCCAGCCTGGATGGGCAGGGGACCTTTCCTTGCTCTCTTGGAAGGTCCAGGTCCTTCCGGGTCCTGCCCTTCCATCTCCTTCCGCTTCTATCGGGTCGCTTCCAACTGTGAAAAGGTCCCTTTACTCACTTGGCTATGAAGAGAGGATTCTCCCTGTGGGGAAGGGGGGAGAGACAGATAGCAACATGACAGAAGGAAAACAAAAGAGAATGGAGACACAAGATGAATCAGAACGAAAGTGCCACTTGTGGTTTGTAATATCATTTTGTTATGTGACATACCAAGCTTTTTTAGAGATGCCTGTTAGGTTCTCTGGGAAAGTTAAATGCCCCTGGCTCTTTAAAGATGCTATAAGCTTGTGTCTGATTACTTTGCACCAATCCGTCCTCACGGTTTTGGGGATGAGAAGAAAACTCAGGCGATCTAAAGCAAGCTCACCTGAAGCAATCCAAAGCAGGCCCACCCATAATCCTCCTATTCAATAGGGCTCATTCCCAGCAAAATGGTTTTAGGGCTGCACTGAACATCTGTGTTCCTGTAGCATGTTCCCTGTTTCTCTAAACAACATGCCAGCGAGACTGCTCCCTATTACTCCTTTATGATTCTGCCCAATCGGAGAGGGTTGCCATCACCTGCTCAGGGGATTCCTGGATCTTTCGGGACAGAGTCCGTTTCACTGAGGAACCACTCTGTTAGAAAATTCTTCCTAACGTCTAGACGGAAACTCTTTTGATTTAATTTAAATACATTGGTTCTGGTCCGACCTTCTGCGGCAACAGAAAACAACTCGGCACCCTCCTCTATGTGACAGCCCTTCAAGTACTTGAAGATGGTTATCATATCCCCTCTCAGTCTTCTCCTCTTCAGGCTAAACATACCCAGCTCCTTCAACCTTTCCTCATAGGATTTGGTCTCCAGACCCCTCACCATCTTTGTTACACTCCTCTGGACACGTTCCAGCTTGTCTACATCTTTCTTAAATTCCAGTGGCCAAAACTGAACACAGAACTCTAGGTTAGGTCTAAGCAGAGCAGAGTAAAGCGATACCAGCACTTCTCGTGATCTGGACACTATACTTCTGTTGATATAGCCCAAGATCGCATTTGCCTTTTTAGCTACTGCATCACACTGCTGACTCATGTTCAGTGTTTGGTCTACTAAGACCCTAAGATCCTTTTCACACATACTACTGCTAAGAAAAGTCTCCCCCATCCTATAATTATGCATTTGATTTTTTTACCTAAATGTAGAACTTTACATTTACCTTTGTTGAAGTGTGTTTTGTTAGTTTTAGCCCAGTTCTCCAGCCTGTCAAGATCATCTTGTATCCTGGCTCTGTCTTCGACCATATTTTCTACTCTCCAATTTAGTATCATCTACAAATGTAATAAGCATCCTCTCTGTTCCTTCATCCAAATCATTTATAAAGATGTTGAACAACACAGGGCCCAAGACAGATCCCAGAGGAACTCCACTAGTCACTTCTCTCCAAGTGGTTGAGGAACCACTAACTAGCACTCTTTGGGTACAATCTGTCAAGCAGTTACAGATCCACCTAACTGTAATAGGATCTAAACCACATTTTCCCAATTTGTCAACTAGAATACTATGTGGAACCTTATCAAAAGCCTTACTGAAATCAAGATAAACTATGTCTACAGCATTCCCCTGATCCAGCAAGGTAGTAACTTTCTCAAAAAAGGAGATTAGATTAGTCTGACATGACTTGTTCTTGAGAAACCCGTGCTGGCTCTTAGTGATCAGATCCATCCTTTGTAAATGCTCAAGGACTGACGGTTTGATGATGTGTTCGAAAAACTTTCCTGGTATAGACGTCAAGCTGATGGGTCGGTATTTACCTGGATCCTCCTTTTTCCCCCTTCTTGAAGATGGGGACAACAATTGCCCGCCTCCAATCTTCTGGCACCTCACCTGTTCTCTGAGACTTTCCAAAAATAATGGACAGAGGCTCAGAAATTACATTTGAAAGTTCTTTAAGTACCATTGGATGCAATTCATCTGGCCCAGAGGACTTTGTTTCATTTAGAGAGAGTTTGTGCACTGCCCCAATGCCAATCGTAGGATGCAAATCCCTTCCCTCATCACGTGTTCTATTTATAAGAACATAAGACAGGCCCTGCTGGATCAGACCAAGGCCCATCAAGTCCAGCAGTCTGTTCACACAGTGGCCCATCAGGTGCCTCTAGGAAGCCCCCAAACAAGACGACTGCAGCAGCATTGTCCTGCCTGTGTTCCACCGCCCCCAAAATAATAGGCATGCTCCTCTGATACTAGAGAGAATAGGTATGCAGCATGACTAGTATCCATTCTAATAGCCATGAATACCCCTCTCCTCCATAAATATGTCCACTCCCCTCTTAAAGCCCTCCATGTCATGCCACGTTGAGCACCGCTTCCCTCGCAAGAAAAGACTGAGGAAAAGTAGGAATTGAGGAGTTCTGCCCTCTTTTCATCTCCTGTTACAATTTCACTTTCCGGTCCCCTCAATGGGGTTATCTTGTCCTTGTTCTTACTCTGTACATAGGAAAAGGACGCCTTTTTGTTGTATTTAGCATCTCTCGCTAGCCTAGCTCATACTGAGCTTTAGCTTTCCTAACACTCTCCCTACAAGCACTAGTTATTTGTTTGCATTCCGCTTTGGCTATAAGGCCCTCCTTCCACTTCTTAAATGAGTCTTTTTTTCTTTTCTTTTTTTTGGGGGGGGATATTATTATACCGCCCTGTCATAGTTGGCCTTTGTGAAAACAATGAACTAGATGAAAAAAAGTCTTATTTTGAATTCCCCATGCATTCCCTGCTCCCTTGAGGCCAGAAATGTTTCCCCTCTTTTAAAACTCAAATACTAGGAAAGCAGCTAGGCGCAATACATTAAAAACAGAAGTAGTAACATTCATTAGAAATCATTCTGCTAATGGTTGGGGCACTTTAGGATTAAAAATTTAATTATATATATATATATATATTTAATTATTTTATGTAGAAGTAATGAAAAACAGACACATAAGCACAAAACATGAGCTGTGGAAAAACATACAAATTTCTAATTAACTCTATTAAAGAGAATTCTCTGAATTCCATAATAACAACAACTCACAATGAGTCTTTTTTATTTCTCAACTCTTTAAAAAGTGGTTTAAAAAATATCCAAAGTGGTTTAAAAAATATCCATTGCAAACATTCACAACCACTATCACTGTACAGACTAATAGCCAATTAATAACATTAACACAGCTCCCCTTCCAGCAATCAGTATAAGAAATTCTCATACCTAGAATACTAATGGGCAGTTTTATAATAGAAATCAAATCAAATCAATAAATAAAAATACATTTAAAGGGCTGAAGTCCTTCGGAGGTAAGCTACCTGCAACTTCAGGCCCTCCAATCACTCTGGGAAGATTGCGCCTTTTTTCCCTTCTGTAAAGTACCCAAGTTGTTAGCCCCATCCCCGTGGACTCAGGGTTACACAAAGCGCATAGCGGTCTCTTCCCCCTTTGCCACAAAGCATCCTTGGTGTATATGTGTGTGGGGGGGGTCAGTCTCTGGAGTGGGGAGTTGAAGTCAGGGGGTGCCCACTGTCTCCGTGTCCCTTCCGTGCCCATTAAATAATGCTCAACTGATTTCCATCTCCCCTAGCTCCTGGAGCGTGAGAAGCATGCTCAGGCCTCACTGCTGGGGTGCTTTGGGGTGGGGGGAGGATCCTTTTCTTTCAATTCCCAAACTCTTCTGCATACCTAGGTAGCCACCCCCCCCAACCCACATCCTGTTGGTTGCCCTACAGAGAGGAAATTGACCAAAAAGATTATAGATTATAGAAATACAATACCAGACCTCAGTTGCATGAAAAAGAGGAGTGGGTAAAAGAGTTTAAACGGGTCCTCAGAAGATCATATGATTTTTACACTGAAAGAAAAGAAAACCACTGTCATGTTGTAGATCATGTCTTAGCCACAGGCAGCACCACAACAATCACACATTCACTGCTGCAAGGTGCTGCCAAACAAAGCAGGAATCCTCCGGATCAATATTTTCGAAATCAAAATGCAAAATGAGAATGCTTCTATTAATCCTTTCCAGCCCAAAATGCCTCCACATCGAATCTGGATCACTCTCCCTTTTTCAAAAAACATATATTTTTATTAACGCTTTAAACATTACAAACACTTAACATACACGAACAGATTAGGCTTCTTCCAAGGAACTCAGTTAACAATTCTAAATAACACTGTAGGTAAGCAATACACTAATTTATATTATCATTTCTACTTGGTGATACAGTGTTCTAGCTTCTCTTTCATAGAGGCCCTCTGTTCTTTCACGCTGCCGATCTTCTGATTCATCCAAATTCTAGCCTTACAAACCATATCTAATACTTCTGCTTTAATCTTATTTATCCTGCTTTAATCTTATTTATCCTCCTACTGGTATCTGAAGAAGTGAGCGGTGGCTCACGAAAGCTCATACCCTGCCAGGAAATATTCTTGTTAAGTCTTTAAGGTGCTACTGGACCCTTTTCTACTTATCCTCCTACTATGAGACTACTATAAATCCTCTCCACATTTACTAGAATCTGGATCACTCGCCAGCTCTTTGCAATGCGGGGAAGGGGCTGCATCTCCCCCCCCCAATTCCTTATGCAGAGAGGAGGGAGGAAAGAGGAGAACCAGACGGTGCAGCCCACCCACCCACCTACCCAGGCTTTTTTTGGGGGGGGTCTCCCTCCCTCTTCTGGATCGGGGCCCACCTACCTCTGACCTCGCTCCCTCTCCCCCACCCTTGAGTTCCCCCCAACCCTTGATGGAACTGGCTGAAATGGCAAAACTAACTGCATTAATAAAAGAAAACACTGAATTTATGGGAGAATGGGAGGCATGGGTAACATACTGTGTCACTGTATTTAAATTGGGAAACATTAAGGGATATGGGTTGATCTAATTCAAAATGTAGTAATTAAGTTACCAAAGTTAAAGTTTAGATTTTAAGAGAACGATAACTATGGCTTGTTATAATGAATCAGACTTTGAATACAAAGAGAGAAACAAGGATATTAAATGGGCAGAGGGGGGGAGAGGGGAAGTCAACGATATGCATTTGTTTAGAGATCAGATAGAAAATGTTTCAATCATAGACTATATGGATTGAATGATATAATAGAATGGGACTACTTTGAAAAATAATAATAATTTAAAAAAATAATTAAAAAAAAAAGGGTTCCCCCCAACCCTGACCCGGGATTCCCCTGGACTCACTGGGAAGGAGGAGCTGCTGCATCCGCAGGACAAAGGACGCCGCGTTCCCACGTGCGGACTCCGGGGGAAGGAGGAAGCTGCTCCTCCAGGGCTTTAGACTCGGCGGCCTTAGTTTCTGTGGGGCGGAGACAGCCAGCAGAGGCCACCCTCCAACCAAGCTTTGCCCCTCTGTGGGGGTGGAGGGGTGCGTGCAAAGCACAGGCTTGTCTCCCTCGCCTTTCTCTCTGCAAGACGGTTTTGCATTTGCTTGGGGAGTGGGGGGGAGAAAGATAAGGAGGTGCTGGGAGGCCAGAGGCATTTGGGGAAGGGGCAGATTCCACCCCCCTGCCAGCCTTGAATTACCTCTGGGGAGATGTAGAAAAGGGCAAGGGTCCAGTAGCACCTTAAAGACTAACAACAAAATTTTCTGGCAGGGTAGGAGCTTTGGTGAGCCACAGCTCACTTCTTCGGATACAGCTAGAAAGTGAATCCATCTGTCTTTAAGTAAAGGAGAGTGAATTCAGACAAGCATTAGTATGTCAATGTTAGCAGTATGTCAATGTGAATAGCAGGCGTGATGGGATGAGGTGTGGTCTGCAGAAGAGTCTGTGATGTCCAGGGGAGAGATGGGTGTGGAGAAATCAGCATTGGTAATGAGCCATGAATGCACGGTCTTTATTCAGCCCAGGTCAATGCATTGTCTTTATTGGTTCTTGTAGGTTATCTGGGCTGTGTGACCGTGGTCTTGGTATTTTCTTTCCTGACGTTTCGCCCGCAGCTGTGGCCGGCATCTTCAGAGGAGTCACACTGAAGGACAGTGTCTCTCAGTGTCAAGTGTGTAGGAAGAGTAATATATAGTCAGAAAGGGGTTGGTTTTGAGCAGAAGCATTGTCTTTAGTTTGAATATCAAACATCTCTAGTGAGATGTTGCCCCTTCTTTCTTCCCCTCCCCCTGGAAGCCCCCTCCCCAAGCAGGATCCAGCCCCCCCGTTCCCCCTCCCCCCGCACAGATTCACCAGGCTTCTTGGAGCCCCAGAGGAGGGGGGGGCTGGCAGCAGAGGCCCCTTTCTGCTTCGGGACTCCAGATGGGAAGCCTCCTCCCCACACATTAGACCCAGCCAGAGATGGTCTGATTGGGAGGCTGGTGGAAATAGAGCTGAGACACTAGAAAGATCGATGAGGACTCTTGGTCTGTTTGTGTGTGTATGTGTGTGTTAAGTGCCGTCAAGTCGCTTCCGACTCATGGCGACCCTATGAATCAATGTCCTCCAAAGTGCCCTGTCCTGAACAGCCTTGCTCAGATCTTGCAAATTGAAGGCTGTGGCTTCCTTTATAGAGTCAATCCATCTCTTGGCGGGTCTTCCTCTTTTCCTGCTGCCTTCAACTTTTCCTAGCATGATTGTCTTTTCCAGTGACTCTTGTCTTCTCATAATATGTTCAAAGTACGACAGCCTCAGTTTAGTCATTTTAGCTTCTAGGATCAGTTCAGGCTTGATTTGATCTAAAACCCACTGATTTGTTTTTTGGGCGGTCCAGGGTATCTGTAACACTCTCCTCCAATGCCACATTTCAAAGGAATCTGCTTTCTTCCTAACAGCTTTCTTCATTGTCCAGCTCTCGCACCCATACATAGTAGTAGGGAATACGATGGCATGAATTAATCTAGTCTTGGTGGCCAGTGACACATCCTTACACTTCAAAATCTTTTCTAGCTCCTTCATGGCTGCCCTTCCCAGTCTCAATCGCCTTCTGATTTCTTGGCTGCAGTCTCCCTTTTGGTTGATGATGCAGCCAAGGAATAGAAAGTCTTGAACAATTTCAATTTCCTCATCGTCAACCTTAAAGTTGTGTAATTCTCCTGTAGTCGTTACTTTTGTCTTCTTGATGTTCAGCTGCAGTCCTGCCTTGGCACTTTCTCTTTTAACTTTCAGCAGTAGTTTGGAATTTCCTGCATTGTGCAGGGGGTTGGACTAGATGACCTGGTGGTCCCTTCCAACTCTGTGGCCATTTATGCATGGAAGGTTTTGCCTTGGACTTGCCACTCTCTAGATGCACATCTCCCCCCATCTGAATTCTCAAAACTCAACAATAAGCCCCTGTGCAGAATTCTGAGAATTCGGATGGGGGGAAATGTGCATCTAGAAAGCAGAAACACCGGGGCAAAATCTCCCATGCATAAATGACCTATGATTCTATGATCAGCGTGGGATACCCCTGTAACGCAACCCTGTGCTGAGTTACTCCAGAGCAGGGCCATATTTAGGTTTGATGAGGCCCTAACCTATTGAAGGTAATGGGGCCCTTTATATGTCCAGCTGTCCTTTGTCAACAACAAATTGTCACTGTTTTTTTGTGTTGAATATCTGCTATATGGTAATGTATGGACCTAATAGGTATCTAAAGCCATTTGCACATAACAAAATATGTATTTTATCAAAGTAATTGTTGAACTGAAATACAATTAAGAAGAAGTTTATTAATAGAGAAATAATTACGAAGCTCTAACTTAAAATGATTTTTTTATTCATAACAAACTTAATAATGCAAACACATTGGCATTTGGCGAAAACAAAAGTTCCTTTAGAAACAAATTACAAAGACTCATAATCTAGTCTCTAGAAACTTGCTATAACGTGAAATAACAATAGGTGTAACTATATGATGCAAACTACTAATTATTACAAACAGCTTTGTTAATGTGAAATTAAGTAGTCCACACTGTTCATTGGGACAGCAGACCTTTGTACCCTGTTACACTTAGCGAGTGTAAAAGATGGTACATCCAGTGTTTTTTTTTCCTTTAAATTTTTTGGGGGCCCCCAAGAGAGTGGGGCCCTTAGCTTGTTTAGTTTATACCTAAATCCGGCACTGCTCCAGAGCAGCCCTATTGAGCTGCACGGGGCGTCTCGGAAAGCCCGGGTCTGGGCGCTGCTCCTCGTGGAAAGAGCAGGGAGCGTTTTTTTCCATGCATCTGCAGCACAGAAAGGGTTAAACCGACGGAGCTGTTTGCTGGAGAGGCCGAGCATTGGGGGGGGGGGAGAGAAAGGCTCTCTTCCGGTGCTGGGGGGTGGGGGAGGCTTTGCTGCTGAATGGGGGGAAAGAGACCAGGAAGGGCTTCCAATAGGCAACAGCAGGGAAAAGCCTTGCAGCCGGATCCTAGGAAGGTTTGCTCACAAGTAAGACTTGGAAGAGAGAAATAATGCTACCGTGTACATTTTTTAGTGTTGGGGTTTCACATTATTTTGCAATGTGATTTGCTTATGTATGTTTTAATTGACGCTGATTGATTGATTGATTGATTGATTGCCTGCCTTTCTCCTTGGGACTCAAGGCAGACTTCACAGAGTCCGTGCAATCAACAGGCATGACATGCAAATCAGTAAGGCTTTTGATAAGGTTCCCACGTATCATTCTAGTTGACAAATTGGGAAAATGTGGTTTAGATCCTATTACTGTTAGGTGGATCTGCAACTGGTTGACAGATTGCACCCAAAGAGTGCTTGTTAATGGTTTCTCATCCACTTGGAGAGAAGTGACTAGCGGAGTGCCTCAGGGATCTGTCCTGGGCCCCGTGTTGTTCAACATCTTTATAAATGATTTGGATGAAGGAACAGAGGGGATGCTTATTACATTTGTAGATAATACTAAATTGGAGGGGTAGCAAATACAGTCGAAGACAGAGCCAGGATACAAGATGATCTTGTCAGACTGGAGGACTGGGCTAAAACTAATAAAATGCACTTCAACAAAGATAAATGTAAAGTTCTACATTTAGGTTAAAAAAATCAAATGCATAATTATAGGATGGGGGAGACTTTTCTTAGCAGTAGTGTGTGAAAAGGATCTTGGGGTCTTAGTAGACCAAACGCTGAACCTGAGTCAGCAGTGTGATGCAGCAGCTAAAAAGGCAAATGCGATCTTGGGCGTTTTGGCCAGAGCTCCCCACAACTGAAGTTTTTTTTTTTGGGGGGGGGTATTGACGCTTATCTATTTATTTATAGCCTGCCTTTCTCCTTGGGACTCAAGGCAGACTTCACAGAGTCATTACAATCAACAGGATGCAACGCTCAGTAAATGCCGGCTTGCTGGGGAGGGCGGACTGCAAATATGAAAAAATAAACAAACAATGAAATAGGGTTTGGATGCAGTTCAACAAGGATAAGTGCTGAGTTCTATATCTGGATAAAAAAACTGAGGGACATGCATACTGGATGGGGGATACACTTCTGGGTAGCGGTGTGTGTGAGCAAGATCTTGGGGTACGAGTGGACCGTAAATTAAATATGAGCAGCCAGTGTGATGCAGCGACCAAAAAAGCTAATGTGATCTTGGGGTGCATCAACAGAGGCATAACTTCCAAATCGCAAGAAGTCATAGTTCCGCTGTACACAGCATCGGTCAGGCCGCATCTGGAGTATTGTGTGCAGTTCTGGAGGCCCCACTTCAAAAAGGATGTGGACAGAATGGAGTGGGTGCAGAGGAGAGCGATGAGGATGATCAGGGCCTGGAGACCAAGCCCTATGAGGAAAGGCTAAGAGAGCTGGGAACGTTTAGTCTGGAGAAGAGGAGGTTGAGGGGAGACATGATTGCTCTCTTAAAGTATTTGAAGGGCTGTCAATTAGAGGAGGGCAGGGAGCTGTTCCTGTTGGCAGCAGAGGATAGGACTCACAATAATGGGTTTAAATTGCAGGGGGAAAGGTACTGGCTGGATATTAGGGGAAAAATGTACAGTAAGAGTTGTTCAACAGTGGAATCAGCTACCTAGGGAGGTGGTCAGTTCCCCCTCATTGGCAGTCTTTAAGCAGAGGCTGAACAAACACTTGTCAGAGATGCTCTAGGCTGATTCTGCATTGAGCAGGAGGTTGGACTAAATGGCCTGTATGGCCCCTTCCAACTCTATGATTCTGTGGGTTGTAGAACCAAACAGGAATCTAAAAAAAAGAACTGAAACAAAGCATAAGTGTTACATGACACATTAAATGGTGCAAAATTACATTATGGGAGCCAACCCAGAGGAAACTATACACAGTAGTTTAGGCGTTATATACTACAATGATATGAATCCCGACCCACAAACAACAACAAGGACACCCTTTCTGATCCACCGGGGCAACCCTTAGGTGTCTCTTGACCAGGGTCAGTGATGTAGCCCCCTTCACTTTTGGTTTCTTTCTCCCTTTTAGATATCTCTCCCTCTCCCTCTTCACAGCCACGTGAGTAAGGGTATCTTTCCACAGTCGGAGGCTACCCAAGAGAAGGGGAAGGAGATGGAAGAGGAGGACCCAGAAGGACCTGGAATTGGCAAGAGATCAAGGAACAGTCTCAATCTCCTCCAAGCAGGGAGTGTTGTTGAATTTTGGGAAAATGCTGTGGCAGAGATCCTACCTCAGGACATTGTGAACACAGATGTACATAAGCGATGCTTCTGGCAGTTCCGCTACCATGAGGCCGATGGGCCCCGAGAAGTTTGCAGCCAGCTCCACGGACTTTGCAATCACTGGTTGAAGCCAGAGAGGCACACCAAGAAGCAGATCCTGGACCTGGTGATCCTGGAGCAATTCCTAGCCATCCTGCCCCAAGAAATGCAGCACTGGGTCAGAGGATGCGGGCCGGAGACCAGCTCCCAGGCGGTGGCCCTGGCCGAAGGTTTCCTCCTGACTCAGGCAGAGGAGAAGAGGCAGGCAGAGCAGGTGAGGGGGTTTCATTCACTCTGTTCAAGCAATGACCTTATCCTAAGGCTTCCCTGCCAGATATTTCTGCATCTAGAAAATTCACTAGGCTGGGAAGAAAACCTAACCCTGAAGCTGCTCTGCTGGTTGATGCAGGGTTGAGGAATCTGGGAGAGGGGCAGGATACATCTCTTCAGCCTGTCCCATTCCTTCTCTTACCTGTCTCTCTTCCCTGCTGTTTCAGATTTGGGGACCATCCGTGAAGATAGAAGCAAACTTCTGTGAGTCAGAAATAGCTCTGTCGGAGGAGTGGCAGAGGGCGCAGGCTCAGGAGCATGCCCAAGATGCCCTCTCTGGTGGTAAGGACCGTCTCGTGCCCAGATGGGATTGGGGCACACAATGAAGTTGTTGGATAGAATGTTTAGGATAGGAGAAAAAGGAAATACAACACAGAGTTAACTTGTGGCACTTGCTTTGATGGCGACTAAGACGATTTTAGAGGGGAACTAGCAAATTTTTGGAGGACAGGTGTCTTTTTGTTCACATTAATTAAAATATTCCTACCTCACCTTCCTTCCATTAGAGGGGACTCCAGGTGGCTCTGAAAAGGAAAGGTAGACAAATCTGGGCCCAGCTATTCAACATACTGAACAAACTGAACCTCCATGTGCTGGGGCAGCATACCTCTGAAAACCAGTGGCTGGAGCCAATAATAGTGGAGGAATTTGGGTTCTGTGACCCTGCGTAAAGGCGTAAAGATTGTGGCCCAGCAAACCCGGGAACTTTGAGGATCGGGCATGGGGTAAATGTGATGTCACGTTGATGCTGCATCTGAGTGAAAATCTGGACATGATATCAGCACGTCAGCAGACACTCTGGAATTTTTTAGGTATTATAGCGTTTCCAGGACATCAGCTGATGCGCTGCCATCTCATCCAAGTTGTTGGCTGGATGTCGTATGATGTCATTTCTGCCCCCTTCTATTTCTCCTGCCATTCCGGACACAAGGGCATGTGGGAGGGCCCAGCCTTCAAGGGAATGATATGCCTGGGGCTAAGTGGTCCTTTGGTGTGGTCCAGAGATGCTGTTACATTTCTGAGCTCCCCAGGGCACATTTCAAGTCTCACAGAAGTCTGAAGCGTGCTGGCAGCATTTGTAATCCCCTGAGGGTCATGGGTACCTGGTGCTCCTCTTCCGCCTCTTCCACAGTTCATTAACAATCGTTACAAATTTTGTTGAGTGTACATAGAGCAAGGTTTCACAACCCTGGGAACAGGAGTTGTGAAGCAGGATTCAAACAAGCAAATGAAATAGGATGTCTAGGCTAACACCCTTCCTTCCAATTTCCCTCACAGTCGATGAAGAGATGGTGTTGATCCATCGTCTTTGCAAAGAAGTGGAAATGGCTGCTGCACCTCCAGTCCAGGTATGGGGAGGATGAGTGTGGGAGAGCCTGGGTCCCCCCTTCTTTCTCAGGGCGGCTTTTGCTCCTGCAGTTGCTGCTAAGATGGCCACACAAGAGGCTCTGCGTGCCACTCCTTTTATACATGTAAAGCACTACATTGTTTAGACCAGGGGTGTAAAGCGTAAGGCCCATGGGCCGGATTCGGCCCCTTGAAAGTACTTATCCGGCCCAGGAACTAGCCAAGGCAGCCAGCCCCTTCAGTCCTGATCTGGGATGACGAGGCATGGCCTGGCCCAACCAAGTGACATTTATGTGATATCTGGCCCTCGTAACAAATGAGTTCGACACCCCTGGTTTAGACCATTTCCAGTCTGAGTTCAGGCCTGGTTATGAGACCAAAACAGTGTTGGTTGCCCTGGTGGATGACAGAGGGAATGTGACTCTGTTGATTCTCCTGGACTTTTCAGCACCTTTTGATATCACTGATCAGGGTATCCTCCTGGGCTGCCTGTCTGGACTAGGATTGGGAGGCGCCATTCTGTGGGGGTTTCGGTCCTAACTGGAGGGTAGGTCTCAGAAGGGAGTGCCGGGGTGGGGGGGAGGGTGCTGCTTCTCAGCCCTTGGCTTGTGGGGTCCCGCAAGGTTCCATCTTTATTAAATTGCTGGGTGAAGTCATCCAATATGCGGATAACATGCAGCTCCATCTCACACTTCTAGCTGATCCTAAGGAGGCTGTAGAAAACCGGTGCCTTGAGGCAGTTTTGGTATGGATGCAGGGTAATAAACCGAAGCTTAATCCCAGCAAGCCAGAAGTGCTACTGGTGGGTGGAAGGTTTGACCCGGGATTTAAGGTGTTGCCCATTGTCGAAGGGGTTACACTCCCCTTGAAGGAACAACTCCATAGTCTGCGGTGCTCTTGGACCAAGGACTACTGCTGGATAAGCATTGACTGGTTAGCCGGCTTCGGTTTTTCCTGGACAGCAAAGATCTGGCTACTGTGATCTAGATTAGATTACTGCAGTGCACTCAATATGGGGTTGCCCTTGAAGAGTGTTTGGAATCTTCACTTGGTACAGAATGCTGTCACCGGTATGTTGACTCGAGTGGGTCCTAGGGACCGTATCACGTCAGTCTTGGTCCATCTACACTGGCTTCCACTTTGTTTCTGGGTGCAATTCAAGGTGTTAGTCTTGACCTTTAAAGCCATATATGGTTTGGGACCAACATACCTGAAGGGCTGCCTAATCTCTTATCAACCTGCCCAACTACTATGGTCATCTTTGGAGACCCTGCTTCGAATGCCCTGCTTTCAGAGATTAGGCAAGTGGCAACCCAGGAGAGTACCTTCTCAGTCATGGCGCCAAAACATTAGAACACTGTCCCCAGCGAGATGTGTCTTCTGTCCCCTTCTGTTGCTGCCTTCCACTAGTGGGTGAAGACTTTTGTTTTGTTTGGCATGTCCTCAATGATCCCTTCTTCCTTACGTTTTTACGTTTAGTATAAATTTAAATCTTTTTTATGTGTTGCAACTCTGTTTTGTATGTAATATAACTTGGTTTTGTAACTGTTTTTTATTGTTTTAACGTGTGTTTGGGAGGGGAGTTTATTTTAATTGTTTTATAATGTGATTTTATCATTGTCATGCCTAGCCTGGGCAGTGTGCAGAGAATGCCAGGCATGGTCTGACAGAGGATGTTGTGCTTTCTCCAGGTGCTGGCCAAGGTCAGCTCTAACAACTGCCAACTATGTGTTTTGACTCTGGACTCTGTGGGAATCTTACCTCAATGGGAGGGGGGTTGCCATGGCATCCTGATTTGTACTATGCTCTTTCATATAAGCCCTGCGCCATGCTTATAGTTCTCATTAGTGCCAACTTGATTCTTGGCTGCTGTAAACCTGTGGATCTTCCAATAAATCAACTCTCTTTTGGACTACTTGTCTACGGATGTTGTTTATGGGATTGTCATGGGACAAGTGCTCACAATCATGTATATTTTAAATTGCTAGCCACCTTGGTGGCCTTTGTAAGGGCAGAAAGGCGGGATCCAAATTTGGTGAATGAATAAATAAACACATCTTTGCACCCTCCCAGAATGCCCCCTTCCAGAGTGCAGTCTCTGCCTGGCAAGGTCTCTGACTAGGGAAGGTGATTTTTCTTTCAGAGTCCTTTTTCCTTTGAGGAGGTGGCCGTGTATTTCACTGAGGCGGAGTGGGCCCTGCTGGATCCAGGCCAAAGAGCTCTCTACAGGGAAGTCATGCTAGAGAACTGTGGGAACGTGGCCTCTCTGGGTAAGGGGTTCCTTTTCACAGTTATCAAAGGTACGAATTGTTGCCAATGGGATGATGCATGAATCAAAATATGGAGCAGCAATATGTCATTGTGAGGCCCACCTCACTGGGGACCTGCAGGAGTTGGGGGTGGCAGGGAATGCTGTAGTGGAGCAACCTAAGCCCGGGGCAACTGAGGCCTGTATTGTGGCCACCATCAAAGCAGGGAGGGGCTGAGAGGCCCTCAGAAAGACTCTGAAAGGGGCCACATCCCAATTCCTCAGTTGTTGACCTTTACAACATGCCCTTCCCACTGGGTAGGAATACAGTCATCCACTCTGTATATGATCTGGGATGGATCCATCCTCCGGAGACCCAGTGTGGTGTAGTGGTTAAAAGCGGTGGACTCTAATCTGGAGAACTGGGTTTGATTCCCTGCTCCTCCTCATGAACTGAATTTGTTTCTCCACTCCTACACACGAAACCTGCTAGGTGACCTTGGGCTAGTCACAGTTCTCTCCAAACTCTCTCAGCCCCACCTACCTCACAGGGTGTCTGTTGTGGGGAGGAGAAGGGGATTGTAAACCTATTTGAGACTTCTTAAGGTAGAGAAAATCGGGATATAAAAACCAACTCTTCTCCTCCCCCCCCTCCAATAAGGATTATGGGCCTTGAACTTTACCATATTTTCATCCTTCCAGAAGAATTTTTTCCTCTTCTTTGGATTTCTTCAACATATAAAGATTCTCCCTGTTCTCTCCCTCCCCCCCTCCAAGAAGCCAGGAATGGAAGAGAGACTGCTGGAGACAGAGAAAGGTCTTGTGTCTGAAGATCAGCCTCTGTCCCAGAGGACTGGAGAATAGCCAATGTAACACCCATTTATAAAAATGGTTCCAGGGGGGACCCAAGAAATTACAGGCCAGTTAGCTTAATGTGTGTTCCAAGTAAATTGTTGGAAAGCGTTATTAAAGACAAAATTGTTAAGTATATAGAAGGGCAAGCCCTGCTGAGCAAAAACCAGCATGGCTTCTGCAAAGGTAGGTCGCTAACCTTGTAGAGTTTTTTGAAAATGTCAGTAAGCATCTAGACAGGAATGAGCCTGTGGACATTGTATATTTGGATTTCCAAAAGGCTTTTGACAAAGTCCCCCACCAGAGACTGCTAAGCAAACTTCATAGTCATGGGATAAGAGGATGTCCTCTTATAGACAGAGAGCTGACTAAAAAATAGGATGGAGAGAGTAGGAATCAATGGTCACTTCTCATAATGGAGGGATGTGAACAGTGGGGTCCCTCAGGGATCTGTGTTGAGACTGTTGCTTTTCAACCTGTTCATCAATGACTGTTGGGGTGAACAGCAAGGTGGCCAATTTTGCAGATGACACCAAATTATTTAGAGTGGCAAATGGGATTCAATGTAAGCAACTGTAAAGTGATGCAAATTGGGGCAAAAAATCCCAGCTTCACATATACACTGTGCTGGCAGTGACAGACCAAGAAAGGGATCTTGGGGTGGTAGGGGATAGCTCAATGAAGCTGTCAACCCAGTTTGTGGCTGCTGTGAAAAATGCAAATTCCACACTGGCCGTAATTAGACAAAGAATAGAGAATAAAACTGCTGCTGTCATTCTGCTCTTATACAAATCTATGGTGAGACCACACTTGGAATCCTATGTACAGTTCTGGTCACCAAACCTACAAAAGGATATTGCAGAGCTTGAGAAGGTGCAGAAAAGAGTAACTAACATAAGAACATAAAAAAGCCATGCTGGATCAGACCAAGGTCCATTAAGTCCAGCAGTCTGTTCACTCAGTGGCCAACCAGGTGCCTCTAGGAAGCCCACAAACAAGATGACTGCAGCAGCATTATCCTCCCTGTGTTCCACAACACCTAGTACAATAGGCATGCTCCTCTGATCCTGGAGAGAATAGGTATGCATCATGACTTGTATCCATTTTTACTAGTAGCAATGAATAGCCCTATCCATGAACATCTTTCTTCATTGTCCAACTTTCACACCCGTACATTGTAATGGGGAATTCTGTGGTAGGAATTACCTTGATCTTGGCCACCAGTGACACATTCTTATACTTCAGGATCTTTTCTAACTCCTTCATGTATGCCCTTCCCAGACTCAATGTTCTGATTTCTTGGTTACAGTCTCCCTTTTGGTTGATGATTGAGCCCTGGAATAGAAACGCTTTAACAAGTTCAGTTTCTTCATCATCAACTTTAAAATTGTGTAATTCCTCAGTAGTCATTAATTTCGTAGTCCAATTTTTTTAATTTTAAAAAAGGTTCCCATGAAGATTCGTATACAAATGCTAAAAGAATGGCAGGAATTGTTCTCTGATACCCTCAATTTTTTACAGACATGGAAGGAGGAGATTTGGTTGTTGGGGGTATTAACAAATCACGCCATGTCATTTTTTAGTGAACCCCAAGTTATTCAGTAATATGAGAGAAAATTATTCCAAATCTCCCCATGAACAGAACCATATTGACCACCACAAATGATGGAAATCTGCATATTAGCTGATTTTTTTCACAAGTTAATGGCATGTGAATTAACACAATCTCAGGTAGTAAAGGACCTCTTGATCTGAGGGGAGTATGTACTATTTGGTTTTGTAAAAGAGGATGTCTGTTGTAGTTCAATCGTTTCAGATTTGATAGCAGCTAAATCAAGTACTGCAGAGATTTGATACTGTTCTACAAATGTTAAAGCATGGATAATTAATTGAGATAGACTGAAAAATCAGATATCCAAGAGATATTGAAGAGGCAATGTATACAAAACGTTCTCACTAGGTGTGTGCACCAATTTTTTTTTTTAATTCAGACTCCAATCAAGCAATTTTAGACTGGAGAATTGAGCTGAGATAAATTTTCCCACCAGAGAATCGAGCTGAGACAAAATTTTCCACCGTTCTCGCAATAGTAGGAAAATTTTTAATTTGGGGAGACTTTGTGGGGCTCTGGAAGGCTGGTTTTTGATGTAGAAGCACCAGATTTTCAGCATAGCTGCGGGTGCCTCTCCTTACAAGAGCCCCCAAGTTTGTTGGTTCAGCATGTTAGTTTTTGGGTTCAGCATATCCGAATGCAAACCCCTAGTTCTCACCATCTATTGGTTATTGGGAGAAATATGGACAAGATACAAAAGCATGGTGTAGTACAGCATTATGTAGTGGTTAGAGTGTCAGAAAAGGATGTGGCTGACAGATCCATATTCTAATCCCTGCTCTGACGTGGAAGCTCACTGCGTGGCCTTGGGCCATACACTCTTTCTCAGTCTAACCTACCTCACAGAGTGGTTGTTATGAGGATAAAATGGAGGAGGAGATAACAGTGTTGCCACTTTGAATCCCTGTTGGGGAAAGTAGTGTATAAATTATCTAAATAAATCAATAGGCAATATTTTTTCTCCAAAGTCACTGTTTTTAGTATAACTGCAAGTTGGTTTACATCTATAGATTCCATTGTATCGTATGATAATAATCGCTATGCATGTTTCTTGGGTCTCAAGCATTTATTAGTGATACTTTTCTCAAATAGTTATCCTTCTACGTTTAAAAGCTCCATTTGAACTTTTTAAGTAATATATGTTCAATAATAAAATGGTTTGCCCAGGAAAAAGTGGGAAACCCTAAGTGTGACAGGCAGAACAGTGAAAATTACCTCGGTGGTACAAGAAGCAATGATAGGTTGTCTCTGTCTCTCTCTCTCCCCCTCCTTCCCCCATCCCTGGCCGGCTCTCTTCCTCTGAGGATGTATTTGTTACAGCCTTTGTCTTTTGACTCCCATTTTGGGGCTGTTCCCTCTACTTCTTTAGAAGGCCTTGGTTCTTGCTATAGATTGCAGTGGCTTTTCTGGATTCCCTGGTTTTGTTGGAGAAAGCTCCATTCATTAATGTCTGTGTGAGCTGCCTGGAATTCAGTTGCTTGCTTACTAATTGGGTATCTCTCTTTATTCCATCAGGAGGTGTGTGTAAGACTGAGGAGGAGGAATCAAACATGATGTCTGTGGAAAGACTCAAGTACCTAGTGGTGGAAGACAATTCTAGGAATCCATGTGAACTAAAGAAGGAGCAGAGGAAGGAAACTGAACACAAAGAAAAGTGGATGGCTTCATCAGTTGCTAGTCACGGCACAAACCTTCAGGAAATGCCTATCTCTGCCCAAATACAGATGAAAAACAGAATATATAAGTGCTCATTGTGTGAAAAGAGTTTTAATTTTAAATCAAAATTTGAGATACATCAAAGAATCCATACAGGAGAGAAACCTTATAAATGCCTTGAGTGTGGAAAAGGCTTTAGAAGGAGTGATCAGCTTAATTTACATCAAAGAACCCACACAGGGGAGAAACCTTATAAATGCTTGGGATGTGGAAAGGGCTTCCAGGATAGTGACAAACTTAATAGGCATCAAAGAATTCACACAGGAGAAAAACCTTATAAATGCCTGGATTGTGGAAAGAGCTTTAGTAGGAATGAACAGCTTAATTTACATCAAAGAATCCACACAGGGGAGAAACCTTATGAATGCTTGGAGTGTGGAAAGGGGTTCCGTGATGGTGGCAGCCTTAGTAAGCATCAAAGAACCCACACAGGGGAGAAACCTTATAAATGCTTGGAGTGTGGAAAGGGGTTCCGTGATGGTAGCAGCCTTAGTAAGCATCAAAGAATTCACTCAGGTGAGAAACCTTATAAGTGCATGCAGTGTGGTAAAGGTTTCCGTGATGGTGACAAACTTGTTATGCACCAAAGAATTCACACTGGAGAGAAACCTTATAAATGCACGGAATGTGGAAAGGGATTCCGTGATGGTGGTGGCCTTACTAAGCATAAAAAAATTCACACAGGTGAGAAATCTTATAAATGCTTAGAATGTGGGAAGAGCTACTATGATAGTGGCAGCCTTGTTAAGCATCAAAGAGTTCACACTGGGGAAAAACCTTTTAAATGTTTGGAGTGTGGAAAAAGCTTCTCTGATAGTGGTAAACTTATTAGACACCAGAGAATTCACACAGGAGAGAAACCACATAAATGCGTGGAGTGTGGAAAGGGCTTCTGTGATAGTGCTAAACTTGCTAGGCATCAAAGAACCCACACAGGAGAGAAACCATATAAATGCCTGGAGTGTACAAAGAGCTTTTTCCGGAGTGAACACCTTACTAATCATCAAAAAGTTCACACAGAAGCAAAACCATATAAATGTGTGGAAGATGGTAAGAGCTTCAACGGCCTTATTCAACAACAGAAAATACATACAGGAGAGAAACCTTACAAATGCTTTGAGTGTGGAAAAGGGTTTTATGATACCGAGAAACTTACTAAGCATTTAAGAATTCACACAGAAGAGAGACCTTATGACTGTTCGGTGTGTGGAAAGAGCTTTTTTCGAATTGACCACCTTACAAATCATCAAAAAATTCATACAGGAGAGAAACCTTATAAATGCTTGGAGTGTGGAAGAGCCTTCAGTAACAGCGGCAGCCTTTCAAAGCATCAAAGAATCCACACAGGTGAGAAACCTTACAAATGCCTGCAGTGTGGAAAGGGCTTCAATGATAGTGGCAATCTTACTAAACATCAGAGAACCCACACACGAGAGATACCCAACATACTACGAACATGGGAACACCTTCAGCTGGATCTCAAACCGTACTTTACAACATAGAATTTAGATCAGGGGTGTTGAAATGTTTGCAATGTAACAGAAATATCAGGAACGTCACTGAGCTGCTTGAACATCAATGAATCTACATGGGGAACAAAATATGTCCATGATTCTTTTCTTTTAAGGGCCAAACTAGACATGCAAGTTTTTAAAAAGCTGGGTTTGGGTTCTTCGCAGCCATATAGGAGCTGTAGGGGAATAGTTGTTCAAGGAGGCCATTTGGCCTTGGAGCACTGCTGCAAGGGTTGAAAGGGTCCCTTCCTCCCCCACCCAGCTGTTATCCCACTCTGAATTAGTGCTGAGTGGAGTGACTTCTCCATTTTTGCTGATGTGCTGTTTCAGTGCCAGAAAACAGCTGGGGGTGGGGAGTCAGGGGCACTTCAGCAGGAAACTTTCCTCCCCCCAGGGCAGTGTTCCGAAGCCATAGATTCTTTTTAAATAGACATTCCCTGCATCTGCTGTGTGGCTGCAGGGAACCTGAGGCGGGTAATCCAGACCAACTCTTTAAAAACCCATATGTGTAGTTTGGCTCTGAGGCGGGGCAATCAGAACCACCATCTAATTACCCACCATGTTACTCCATGTCACCATGTCACAGCAGGGAAGCTTTATCAACAGGACTTTAGCAAGGGACAAGCGTTTAAAATTTTGGTCTACTGTTGTTGATTAGTGGATGTTAATAAACTTGATTTGTAAGTTGAGCCATTGTGCGTGGTGTGACAGCATCCTGTAATTTCGGGGGATTTTAGGTGAATACTGTTAGACCAGGGGTCCCCAACTTTTTGAGCCTATGAGCACATTTGGAATTTTGACATGGCATGGTGGGCACATCAACAAAATGAATGCCACAAAATGGCTGCTGCAGGAGGTGGAGCCGGCCACAAAATGATTTCCACAGTTTAATTTCAGTAACAGTGTTTTGGCAGCAGCTGCCACCGCATCACAATGTTTTAAAAAAATCTGTGCAGCCAATCCAATCTCCAATAGTCTATCAGAAGCCTTGCTGAGCAAAAGCCCTATCTGGCTTTACCCACTTCTTAAAAACACTGGCAAGAAAAGGTGTTGGTGGGCGCTATTGCACCCACAGGCACCACATTGGGGGACCCCTTTGTTTGACCTTCTGCCTCTTTCATCATCTGAGGTAATATTCTATGGTAGTGCAAGTAAAGCTTAGTTTCAAGGGCTGCAGAATTGTGGGTTCCCTAATGTGACCTAAAAACAGTCTGTTTTTCTGTCAGGGCACTGAGGCTCTTGAGACAAAATTAAAAAGAACAGACTTTTTCATTCTCCTTGTCAGTAGGATTTCAGTGTTTAAGATGTCAGAAGTACAATGAACAGGTCACAGAGTAATGCTTCAACTCAGGCTGAAGTAAAATATGATTTTCTTCCCAAGTAACAATGTAAGAGAATGGTGTATAGAATTCACTTAAGAATTCACAGAGATTTTCCAGCCAATTTCCCACTTTTTTGAAGGACTGAATTGATGCAGATTAGACTTGCTGATACTCAGGTTTCGAGTATACCCTATCTGTTCCAAGCTGGAGTCAGACTTTTTATTATTTTGGTTCTTGTAGGTTATCCGGGCTGTGTGACTGTGGTTCTTGGTATTTTCTTTCCTGACATTTTGCCAGCAGCTGTGGCAGGCATCTTCAGAGGAGTCACACTGAAGGACAGTGTCTCTCAGTGTCAAGTGTGTAGGAAGAGTAATATATAGTCAGAAAGGGGTTGGGTTGAGCTGAATCATTGTCTTGCAAAAAGTATCAAAGGTAATGTGCTAAGGCTTTCATGGTCAGAGTTCATTGGTTCTTGTAGGTTATCCGGGCTGTAGGTTAAGCCTTCGACAATATTTTATCTTGTAGGTTAAGCCTTCGACAATATTTTTATTATTTTTTCTGTGGTTTTTTTTTTCCTTTACAAGAGTCAGACACCAAACTAACATACCTGCTGACTCCCAGGGCTGGACCTAAATAGCACATGTCTGCTCTCATCTGGAGTCAGACCTCATCTGCTAGCTCTTCTCTACAAGTTGATTGGATGTCATAGCCATATTCAAATTGGCTCAGGCATACACATATGATTGGTTGCTTGGCAGCTAGGGGCTGTACAGCCTGTTGTCCATTACAGGGGGGCCCTTTTGGAAACACATTGGTGAGACAGAAACAGAGCTGGGTGGGATCTCAAGGGTCATCTAGTCCAACCCCGTGCACAACATAGGAAATTCACAACTACCTCCCTCCCACTCCCCCAAGTCACCCCAGCTGTATGCTCAGAGGAAGGCAAAAAATCCCTGGTCAATCCAGCCTGGAGGAAAATTCCTTCCTGACCCCAAAGTGGCAATCAGCATTAACCTGGGCATGTAAGAAAGGGCCAGAAGAGCCAAGCACTGACGCAACCCTTCCTGCCCTCCCTCTTATGATCTGCTTAAGTTCACAGAATCAGCCTTGCTGCCAGATGACCATGTAGCTTCTGATTTTAAAAAAACCCTCCAAAGAAGTAGAGCCCACCATCTCCCGAGGAAGCCTGTTCAATTGAGGAACTGCTGAACCTGTCAGGAAGCTCTTCCAAATGTTTAGCCAAAAACTCTTGTGATTCAATTTCAACCTGTTGGTTCTGGTTCCACTTTCTGGGGCCACAGGAAACAACTCAGCACCATCCTCTATATGACCGCCCTTCAAGTACTTGAAGATGGTTATCATGTCCCCTCTCAGTTGTCTCCTCTCCAGGCTAAACTTTCCGAGCTCCTTTAACCTTTCCTCATAGGACTTGGTCTCCAGACCCCTCACTAGCTTCATTGCCCTCCTCTGGGCATGTTGCAGGTGCAACAGGTGAGATCTTTTCCTGGTGTCTATTTGGTCAATGTAGTATGCTCAAACAATTACGTTGCAACTATTAACAGGTTTCTTAACAGTTGTTAACGGGAAAAACCAAGTTAATTGCATCGCTGCTTGTAGATGGCAATTACTTGCATACAATCCCATTTTCCAGGTTACAGACTGGTTACTTTGTGTTTACAGCCATCTGGATAGTTGTCAGCAAAACTATCATGAATGCTGACAAAGTCATCCTGCAGTAAGAAACTCCACGGAAGCAATTTTTTTTGTTACCCTTTGTGTTACAGTAGGAAGCGATCTATGAGAAGAGTAAACTTCCAGCCTCATATGTAAGGCCTGAGCATCTTAAGGCCTATATACAGTTGCCTATGACAGTGATCTGACAACTGTTGTCAACCCATTGGTGTAGAATTTCCCTAAGTCATTCCCATTCCTTCCTCTTTTGCATCCCACCTGCTCTTTGTGGTGGTGATGGTGGAAAGTGCCATCAAGTCACAGCTGACTTATGGCGAATCTGTAGGGTTTTGAAGGCAAGAGAGGTTCAGAGGCTGTTTGCCATTGCCTGCCTCCATGTGGGCTGAGTGAGTTCTGAGAGAACTGTGAGTGGCCCAAGGTCACCCGCAGGCTTTATGTGGAGCAGCAAGGAATCAAACCTGGTTCTCCAGATTACAGTCCATTGCTCTTAACCACTACACCAGAGTGGCTCTCATAAGATATGCCATACCATAAATAGTGCAAAAAGTGGATTACAAAAATCGGTATATGCACACAGTAATACCTGTGACAGGACTGGGAAAAAGCCATGTGGGTGGGGCTGGAGAGGAAGTGGGTGAATTTGTTTGAGAAAGCTGGCTGGATCCAGTCCATTATTGTGCAATCTCATAATGTGATTAGCTAGATTCAAGTCCAGTAGCATCTTAGAGACCAACAAGATTAGGGCTGCCACCTCCATGTTGGGAGATTCCTGGAGTTTTGGGGTGGAGTCTGGAAGCGCAGAAGTTGGGGAGGGGAAGGAGCTCAACAGAGATGTGAAGTGGTAGAGTTCACTCTCTAAAACTGTTATTTTATCCAGAACAGGGAGTGGGGGAAACCTTTCTGGGCCTGTGGACAACTTTGTAATTCTGACATGGCAGGGTGGGTGCAGCCATGAAATGGCTGCCAAAAAATGGTTTCTGCTGCTTAGCTTCAGTCACACCGAAGAACCTTGTGCTCTGATGACAGCTGCTGCCAAACTAGCATTTTTAAAAATGTGCGCAGCCAATCAAATTGCCAACGGCTGACCTTGCTGGGCAAAAGCCCCACCTGCCCCACCTCCTAAAAATACTTGGTGGGCACCCGGAAAGGTGTCGGCGCGTGCCAAATTTGGAACCCCTGCTCCAGGGGAACCGATCTCTCTTGTGATGCCATAAATAGGGTTGCCAACCTCCAGGGGGTGGCTGGAGATCTGCTATTACAACTGATCTTTGGCCGATAGAGATCAGTTCACCTGGAGCTGGCAACCCTAGCCATCGAGTCCACCCTCCAAAGCTGCCATTTGCTCCAGGGGAACTAATCTCTGTAGGCTGTTTGTAATTCCAATTGTAATTCCGGGAGAACTCCAGGTCCCACCTGGGAAATTGGCAGCCCCCACAGCTGCAATTGCAGGACACATTTATTAAACGATTAAACAACGGCGGGGGGAGAACCCCCCCCCAAAAAAAACCCCACAGAAGACACAGGCTAGATTTTGAAAGAGAATGAACTCCTGGTTTTGCTTAAACCTTTCTTTTTAAAAATAATAATAATAATAATTAAATTTTATAGGATGCAGAAAAAAGAAAAGGGAAAAGAATAAAAATCAAAACATTAAACTTTTCGTTGAGAATTGAAGTGGCATGTACCATTTTTATTTACAAAACCTTTTTAATTTATGCCACCACGGCTGCACGATTGATATATGCAGCTAAATGGAAGACAGTCGAGATACCAGAAAAAAAAGACTGGATAAAAAAGATGCTGGAATTGACAGAGATGGCGAAGCTTACGGCTTTGATAACCCAGAATGATAATGTACAATTTTGGGGGGAATGGGAGGCTTGGAGAACTTACTGTGAAAATTATTTTTAATGGGACCATTTAAAGGACACTCTTTGATCTAATCCCTTATTTACACTTTGTATTAATTTTATATTAGGTATTGATTTAATATGTTGGCTAGGATAAGAACCGGTTAATTAAAATAATATTGGGATTAGCTCCGTTAGCAAAAGTTTATACAGTTCATTTTTAGATGGGAGAGGGGGAAGTCATGTTATTAGTAAATTAGTGATATTACTTGCTTTTCTTTACAGAAAACAGAACCTTTATTGGCATTTACAGTAACAAAACAAACAGGTAAAGCAGCTAGATATGGATCTAAAAAAAGAATGAATGCACAGTTCATCAGTAAATTTCATAATAAACAATTAAATGAGGGCAAGAGTCCAGTAGCACCTTAAAGACTAACAAAAATATTTTCTGGTAGGGGATGAGCTTTCGTGAGCCACAGCTCACTTCTTCAGATACAGCTAGAATGTGAAAGGGAGATTGGAAAGAGAAACTGATGAATTACAGTTGATATTCAAACTAAAGTCAATGCATTTACCTGGGCTGAATAAAGACCTTGCATTCATGGCCTATTACCAATGCTGATTTCTCCACACCCATCTCTCCCCTGGACATCGCAGACTCTTCTGCATACCACACCTAATCCCACCAAGCCTGCTTTTCACATTTACATACTGTTCCTCTACTTAAAGACCAATGGATTCACATTCTAGCTGTATCTGAAGAAGTGAGCTGTGGCTCACGAAAGCTCCTACCCTGCCAGGAAATATTTTGGTTAGTCTTTAAGGTGCTACTGGACTCTTGCCCTTTTCGACTACTGCAGACAGACTAACACGGCTGCCCACCGTGAATTAAATGAGGGTTCCCCTCCTTCTTTCTCCCTCCTTTAGGACCTTGGCCAGGAACTCGGCTACTTAAATGGTAACTTTGAAGCTTTTGTCATCCAATAAATGGCCTATGTTTCCAGTAGTCATTGCAACTGGCTTTTCTTTTTATTATTACTATTACATTGTTTCTGCTGATATGTTTAATGAAGAAAATTATATATATATATATATATATACACACACACACACACATACATATATATATATACATACACACATACATACATATACATACATACATATATATATGTTTAATGAAGAAAATTATATATATATATATATACACACACATACATACACATATACATACATATATACACATACATATATATATACATACATACACACACACACATACATATATATATATACACACATACACACATATACATATATATATATGTATATATATGTATGTATATGTATGTATGTGTATGTGTGTATATATATATGTATGTGTGTGTGTGTATGTATGTATATATATGTATGTATATGTATATATATGTATAAAAAAAAGAGAGAGAATTGAAGTGGCATGGATAACCCTCTACTGCCAAATTCAAAATCCCATATTTCTCCACCGTAGCTCATAATTAGCTGAGCCCCCCCCCACTCCTCCTCCAAAAGCCTCCCATGAACCCGGAAGTGCCGCCTGCGAAGAAAGGAAGTGCCTGTCTGGGAGTTTGGCTGTAAAGTCTATGGAAGACATAGAGCCTGGAGTCCTAGAAGGGAGGCCCCCTCCCCCACATCTGCCCCCGTTGACTGCTCGTTTGAATGTACATTACAGCCCGTGGAGGGGGCTGCTTTTTCTGCATATTCCTCTCTTTTTGGCTTTTTTTTGGGGGGGGGGTTCTGGGTGAGTAACTTTTGCACTTCCGGAGAGAAGCAGGAGCAAAGAAATCACAGCCAGGAATTGGGGGGGGGGGAAGAGAAAGAGAGAGACCCCGACTCCCCCCCCCTTTTCCCTCCTCCTCTCCCTCCACAATCTCAGCACAGGGCAATGAGCTGTGGGGTGTGTGTGTGCCTTCTGCATTAAATTGGTGTGTACCTTCTGCAGGAATTGGTGCCTTCTGCATTAAAAAGCAATTTTTTGGGGGAGAGTGAAGGGTTGCCCTGGAGATCTGGCATTGCAGCTGGACTGTGGCATCCTACCCAACTGAGGTCCCTGGCCTCCCCCAAACCCTGCCCTCCCCCAAATCCACCCCCCAAACGCCAGGGATTTCCAAACCTGGCAACCATTCCAGCAGCATGTCCTAAGGTGGGGGTTTGGGGGCAGGGGGGATTTGCACTTGGGAGCCCTAAAGGGTCCGCACGGTTTTCAAGGGTGATAAGAGATTTTATGCTCAAGACACAATGTTGTCAGAGGGGGCGGGTTTAGGAGAACGGGTTTGGGGATGGAATTCATTCAGGTGCTTGTGTCTGGAGGGACATGTTGAACAGGAAAGTGGCTAGTCCTCTGTGAGGCAGTCAGCTCCAAGGGGCTTGCTGTTAAAAAAAAAAAAATCCTCAGCATGGATGTGGCCGGTCCTAGATCAGTGACTGTCCTACTTGTTTTTCTCCACCCCCCACATTCCCCTTATTATGTTGTTTGGGTTTAAGAAATCAGTAGGTCAAAAGAAAAGAGACATTCAGAGGTGGATTGCCAGTGCCTTCCCCTGCGGAGTGACCCTGGGCTTCCTTGGTGGTCTCCCATCTAAGTTCTAACCAGGGATGGATGGATTATTAACGGTCATGTTAATGTTAAGTTAAATTGCATTGCTTCTTTCTTATATTGGCTCTTCGTTGACCTCTTGCGCCAAATGTTGGTGTAGTTTTGCTCTTCAGTTTAAGAAGTTTGCTGACCTGTGGTCTAGTTTTTGTTATTGTTGTTCGATTCCTGCAGGGACCAGCATATTGATTAGTTAACAATTTCTTCCCTTAGGATATAGGAAGTCAGTGGTTCAGGAAGTCAGTATAATGACCCTCAGCACCTTAACTTTTGTAAAAAGTATTCCCCAGTTGATAAAGGTGTTCTGGTGGTATTGTCGAAGGCTTTCACGGTCAGAGTTCATTGGTTCTTGTAGGTTATCCGGGCTGTGTAACCGTGGTTACCACGGTTACACAGCCCGGATAACCTACAAGAACCAGTGTTCTGGTGGGTTGCTGCCCTCTTTGCTTTGTGCTTCACAGAGGTTCTCATTGTTGGGCACTTGAAGGCCTCTGTACATTTCTTTCTCACTTCTCAATTTTTTTCCTCTCTCCTTAGGAAAGTTACGGCCTCGGGATCCAGATTCTTGGCAAGCCGCAGAATATGGCCACAGAGCAGGAGACCAGCCTTCAGATCCCGATGGATCTGGAACAACGGAGGCAGCCGGGGTTCAAAAGGGAGGGTCCAGATGCAGCAGGGCTCAACTTGGGAGAGGAACTGGGGTGCTTAAGAAGAGCTCCTCTTGTCACTCAGGGGGAGAGTATCAGGGGACTTGTGCAGAGGAGGCCAGAGGGACAGGTCAAGCAGGAACCAGGTGAGGGTTCACTTCAGCAGTGGGAAGTCCAGTGGCAGGAATTCCTGAAGACGGTGGAGTCCCCTCACACAGGCTGGCGACTCCCGCAGTTACTGGGGGAGCCCACGCCATGGGAGGACACAAAAGCCTTCCTGACCTCCTTCGAGCAAGTGGCTGAAGCATGCCGGTGGCCCAAGGATGAGTGGGTGACCCGACTCCTGCCAGCCCTCAGCGGGGAAGCGGAGCAGGCCTTCAGCACCCTGGAGGCCAGAGACAGAGAGGATTATGGAAAAGTGAAGGCGGCCATCTTGCGATGGGACACCCTGACCAGGGAGAGGTGGCGCCAGCACTTCCGGCATTTCCGCTACCAGGAGGCCGAGGGGCCGAGGGGACTCTACAGCCGTCTCCAAGAACTTTGCCACCAGTGGCTGAAGGTGGAGAGGCACTCAAAGGAGCAGATCATGGAGTTGCTGGTCCTAGAGCAGCTCTTGACTGTCCTTCCCCCGGAGATCCAGAACTGGGTGAGGCAGCATGGCCCCGAGAGCTGCTCCCAGGCAGTGGCCTTAGCCGAAGAGTTCCTGCAGCTGCAACGGGAGGCTGAGGAGAGACCAGAGCAACAAGTAAGGGGGATTTATGGTGGATATCTTGAGCATTTTAGGCAGCCGGAGGGAGGATTCTTCTACTTCTCTGCTTTTGATAATCACTTGATGGGTGACACTTCCCATGTTATCCTATCCTCTGCTAAGGTTAATTTTCTCTCAAAGCTGTTAAAATGTAGGCTCAGGACCAGGGGAGAATTTCATCTTTTTATTTATTTTACTTCATTGATACCCCACCTTTCTTACCAATGGGGACCCAAAGCAGCTTACACTGTTCTCCTGTCCTTCGTTTTTATCTTCACATCAGCCCTGTGAGGTAGGTTAGGCTGACAGTGTGTGACTGTCATCCAACAAGCTTCTGAAACAAAGTGGAGATTCAAACCTGGGTCTCCCAGATCCTCATACAACACTCTTACCACTCCCCGACACCCCAGTTTTTGGCCCATGTCAGCTATAAACAGGAATTGCTGGCTGTCTTGGTTGAGTTTTTCATGTCTTGGATAGGAGAGGGGTTGTGGCTCAGTGGTAGAGCATCTGCTTAGCATGCAGAAGGTCCCAGGTTCAATTCCCAGTACCTAGTTAAAAGATCTCAAATCACAGGGGATGGAAATGACTTTTCTGTGCCCAGGACTTTGGAGAGCTGTGCCCTGTCAGAAGCTCCCTGGTTCAGTCCCTGGTATCTCCAGTTGAAAGGGTAAGGTAAACCTAGGGTCTATCTCAGTAAAAGGCAGGTTCAATTAGGAAGGGGCCCATGGCTTAGTGGTAGAGCTTCTGCTTGGCATGCGGAAGATCCCATGTTCAATCCCCAGTATCTCCCGCTGAAAATTTAAAATCCAGGGGTTGGAAATGACATTTATGTGCCCGGGACTTTGGAGAGCAGCTCCCAGTCAGGGTAGGCAGTACATTACCTTATATATATATATTACCTTATTTTGCATCATCAGCCTTGGCTGTATTTTTTATTGACTTTAATACTCATGACCTGGCGGTAGAAGACATGCTTGGTATTCAGAAGATTTTGGGCTTAATCCCCCACCATTTCCAATTCATGGGTATTCATAGGGCTCCCTGGTTCAGCACACCCTGACATGGTTATTTAGCAACTTTACATGTGCCTTCAGTTGTTTGGTCTGATGGGAAGAAATGCTGGCCAGGCTTCTCACTTTTGTGTGCCCTCCGTCATCTTCCTCCCTTGGCCTGTCTGTGCTGATAGGGAATTCTTATGTTTCAGGAGCAGACACCAACAGTGGCTGATCCCCTCTCCGAGTCCGAGCAGGCTCCATTTGATGCGGGGACAAGGCAGCTGTGTGGAGAAGCAAAACAGGAAGTGGATGAGGGAGATACAAGCTCACACACGGAGCAGCTGGGTAAGGACTCTCCTCTGTAAAGTTTTGCTTGGTTCCACGTGGCTTATCTTGGAACTTGAAGCTTTGTGTGTGCAGGTGCCCCAGTTCAAGACCAACTCTGAGGTGGAGCAGGGGTACGGCTCTCATACCTCTTACATTTTGTGTAATTTTCCACACTTCAGGAATCTCGAGAAGGGGCCAGGACTCATGGGTTATGTCAGGGGTCCTCTGCCTTTTTCAGTCTGTGGACACCTTTGGAAGTCTGTCGCAGGATGGCGGGCATAGCAACAAAATGGCTGCTGCAGGAGGTTGAGCCAATCACAAAATGCTGGGGAATGGTCATGCATAACTCCAGCATGGTGTAGTGGTTAAGAGTGGCGGACTCTAATCTGGAGAACCAGGTTTGATTCCCCACTCCTACACATGAAGCCTGCACGGTGACCTTGGGCCAGTCACTATTCTCTCTGAACTCTCTCAGCCCCATCTACCTCACAAGGTGTCTGTTGTGGGGAGGGGAAGAGAAGGCGATTGTGAGCTGCTTTGAAACTCCTTAAAGGTAGAGAAAAGCGGGGTATAAAAATCCAACTCTTCCTTTTCTTGTAATAGTAACTCTTCAAGTTTCCAGGCAGAAATTCTGTTAAACAGTCTGCCCATTAAAATTAACATGGTGTTTAAGTATATTTTCTTGCATGCACACAGCTTACTTTCAGTTATGCAGTGAAGACTTTTGTGTTGGGGTTGCAGTTGCTGCCAAAGCAACTTTTAAAATATCTGCGCAGCCAATGTGACCTACAGAGGCCGATCAGAAGCCTTGCTGGGCAAAAGCCCCATCTGGCCCTGCTTGCTTTCAAAAGACACTTGGCAGGCACCAGGAAAGGTGTTGGTGGGCACTGTGGGGCCCATGGGTGCCACACGGGGACCCTGGGTTAGGCTTTTGCTTTGTGTGCAAAAGGTCTTGTGTTCAGCTTTCAGTATCTCCACTGGAAAGGATTTCTAGTCGCCTGTATTGGGAGAGACCTTTCTCTGCCAGAGATCCAGGAAAGCTGCTGGCAGTCAGAGCAAACAGCACTGAACTACAGTGATCTGACTTGGCAGGTTCATTTAGGGATTGATTTAACCATTGAACCATGACCCCTTCCCTCAATGAAGCTGCCTTTTACTGAATCAGACCCTTCATCCATCAAAGTCAGTCTTGTCTGCCCAGACTGGCAGCAGCTCTCCAGAGTGTCTGGTGGAGGGTCTTTCACTTCACCTTCTACCAGAACCTTTTAACTGGAGATGCTGGGGATCGAACATGGAACCTTCTGCATGCAAAGCAGAGGCTCTTCTACTGAGCCACAGCCCCTCCACAGGCTGTAAAATGGACTTTTTTGTCCTTCTGCTGGACTTTGGCTGGCATCATTTTTTCTAGTTCCTATTTATTTGCACAGAAGTTCGATTCATTTTCCGTGCCACCTTTCCACCCAATTCAGGTTCCTCAAGGAGGCACATATTCAAACATGTCTAACTTTAAAACATTGTGTGTGTTACGTGCCATCAAGTTATGGTGACCCTTTGAAGTAACAACTTCTAGAGCATCCTGTTGTTGACAGCCTAGCTCAGGTCTTGTCTTGCAAACAGAGGGCCGTGGCTTCCTTGATTGAGTTAATCCATCTCATGCTGGCTCTTGCTCTTTTCCTGCTTCCTTCAAATTTTCCTAGCATTATTGTTTTTTCCAGTGACGCTTGTCTCATGTGACTCAAGTACAGTAGCCTCAGTTTACTAATTTAAGCTCAGGGGTCCCCAATGACACCTTTCCTGGTGCTCACTAAGTATTTTTAGAAAGCAGTTGGGGTCAGCTGCGGCTTTTGTCCAGCAGGGTTTCTGATTGGACATTGGAGATTTGATTGGCAGTGCAGATTTTTTAAAATGTTGTTTTGGCAGCGGTGGCCACCCCAGCACAAGGTTTTTCACTGAGTGACTGAAAGCAAGCTGCATTTCTCATTTTGTGGCCGGCTCAGCTTCCTGTGGCAGATATTGTCTGGCAGCCATTTTGTGACTGCGCCCACCATGCTGGGTCAGAATTCCTAAGGTGTCCATGGGCTGAAAAAGGTTGGGAACCCCTGTTTTAGCTTCTAGGGAGAGTTCAGGTTTGATTTGATCTAGAACCCACTGATTTGTCTTTTTTGGTGGTCCACAGTATCTGTAAAACTCTCCTCCAACACCACATTTCAAAGGAAATTACTTTCTTCCTGTCAGCTTCCTTCATTGTCCAACCTTCACACCCATACATAGTAATAGGGAATACTGTGGCATGAATTAACTTGATCTTGGTCGCCAGTGACACATCCTTACACTTAAAAAATATACTCTAGCTCCTTCATGGCAGTTCTTTCCAGTCTCAATCTCCTTCTAATTTCTTGGTTTCAAATACTGATGAACAGCATTTAAAATACAAATACAAATATTTGTATTATATATAATATTTAAAACAGTATATATAATATTTAAAACAGTTAAAGAAAACACATAGAAACACACAAAGATGGAGGAGGGCTAAGAAGAGTTAGTGAGGGAATAGAAAGCAAAAAACATAAAAGCATAAGAACATAAGAAGAAAAGCCATGCTGGATCAGACCAAAGCCCATCAAGTCCAGCAATCCGTTCACACAGTGGCGAACCAGATGCTTCTAGGAAATCCACAAGCAAGACCATCACAGCAGCATTATCCTTTCTGTGTTCCACAGCACCTTAGAATCATGGAATCATAAGAGTTGGAAGGGATCACCAGGGTCATCTAGTCCAACCCCCTGCACAATGTAGGAAATTCACAACTACTTTCCCCCACACACACCCCTACTATAATAGGCATGCTCCTCTGATCCTGGAGAGAATAGGTATGCATTGTGACTAGTATTCATTTTGACTAGTAGTCTTATCCTCCATGAACATGTCCTCTCCCCTCTTAAAGCCTTTCCCTGCTGCCGTAAAGCAATGACAGAGGGAGCCAGCCAACTTGCCCCAAGAAGGGAGTTCCCTTACGAGATCAGTTTTTTTTTTTTTTTGCTGTTCTAGGCGATAACGCATGGGAGTGTGAACATGAGGGAGAGCGAAGCAGGGCCTCATCAGAAACGGCAGAGTGTGAAGAGACGGAAGAGAGTGTTGGGGATCCAGAGGGACCGGAGAGTCGAGAAACAAAGCGACTGATGGAGAAATGGAAGAAAAAGCCTGTTACTGATGACAGTGGCAACCCCCAGCCAAAAAAACACAAAGGGAAAAGATGGATTAAATGTCCTGCCTGTGGGAAACTCTTCTGCCGTCAAACCAGCTTTAATGTTCACTGGAGAGTTCACACAGGGGAGAAAACAAACATGAGCTTGACCTTTGGGAAGAGCTTTAGCTGGAGCATAAACCTTACATCGCATCAGCGGGTTCAAACAGGGGAGAAGCTGTATCAGTGCCCAAACTGTGACAAGAGCTTTTCTGATCTGCCGAGGCTTAAAAGGCATCAGAGAATCCACACCGGGGAGAAGCCCTATAAATGTTCATACTGCGGAAAGACTTTCAGCCAGAGGCACCATTGCTCTTCCCATGAGCGAATCCACACGGGAGAGAAGCCGTACCACTGTGCAGACTGCAGCAAGAGCTTTTGTACGAAATCAAGCCTTAACGCGCATCGGAGAATCCACACCGGGGAGAAACCGCATAAATGCCTGGAGTGCGGGAAGAGCTTCAGTAAAAGCACCAACCTGACTTCGCACAAGAGGCTCCACACAGGAGAGAAGCCCTACAAATGCTTGGTGTGTGGAAGGAGCTTCAGCCGGAGTGAACATCTCACCTCGCACCAGAGAATCCATACGGGGGAGAAACCGTACATCTGCTCCTACTGTAGCAAGAACTTTTGCAGTAAATCCAGCCTGAAGGCGCATCAGAGAATCCACACAGGGGAGAAGCCATACAAATGTTTGGAGTGCGGAAAGTGCTTCCGGTGGAGCACCTACCTTGCTTCGCATCAAGAAATCCACAAAGGGGAGAAACCGTACAAATGTTCAGAATGTGGGAAAGACGCCCACCTTACTTCTCATCAAGACATCCTTTCTGAGTAGAAGCCATGTGAAGGCAGTCTGAGCGTTCAAGCCTTATTAACTGAAAGATGGAGAAATCGCTCAAAACGTGATGAAACATTCAGTCGATGAGCGCTCTGTGCTCTGCATATCAGAACACTTAATCGTGAGCAACAAATGTGTAGATGGTTTTAGGGTGGGGAAAGATGTCGGATCCTGACCACATTTTGAGATGCCCATCTTGCCGCCTGCCTAATTATGCACAGGTCATATGTGTTGTCTTCCAAACACTGGGTGACCTCCCAGTTCTTGCCAAGATAAAGCAGCTTGTGTGGCTGCCGTTGCAGTGGAAGGCTTGGTTAGAAATATTTTCATTATTCCCATTGTTCAGTGTTAATGCCAACCTTATTGGCTGTTTTTAATTTGGTACTAAGCTCCGCTCATGACTTGAGTTCAGTCCCGACAGGTCAGTTTCAGGTAGCCAGCTCAAGGTACTTTGCTGGGGGTAAAGTGGAGATGACTGGGGAAGGCAATGGCAAACCACCCCATAAACATAGTCTGCCTAGTAAACATCATGATGTGATGTCACCCCAGGGGTCAGTAAGGACTCGGTGCTTGGACAAAGGACTTGGTTTTCCTTACCTAAGAGGTCAGTGGAGGAAAAGTGGCATGGTATATCCTGATCTCATCAGATCTTGAAAACTAAGGGGTCGGTATTGGATGGGAGCTCAGGGGAAGGCAATGGCAAATCACCTCTGCTTCTCACTTGCCTCGAAAGCTCATTGCTGGGAATGCCATGTATCAGTTGTGACTTGAGAGCATATACATACATAAGAGATCAGTTATGTACGAGGTTAGCAAAATGTTTCCTCTGCTTGCTGAGACACCTCTGTGCTTTCTTCGTTGTTACCAATAGTCGTTTTCAGAGGGAGTAGTATTTATTCCCTATGTGCTGTTGCAAATGGTGTGGTTCTTTGCCTTGCAGATACGCCTTCTCGGACACTTGAAATTCTAAAACAATAAAAGTCATATCACATTTCTCAAAAGGTGCATTCTTTATTTGATCCTAACCTGTAAAGCAGGGAAGAGTCAACTAAGACATAATGGGTTCTATCCAACCCTGAAACTATTTGTCCAGTCCAGGGCTGAAATATGTTGAATCCCACCTCGAGAGCAGGGAATGGGCAACTACCAAGAAGTAATGGGTTGCATCCAACCCTGAGACTATTTGTCTAGCCGGGTACAAAATTCCCAGGGCCTGAGGTACTCTGGGGGTCCACCTGCCTCATTTTTCTGCCATGCGTGAGGGAACAGCTGAGTCAGCACAATTGCCTAATGTTGTCGGAAAAATCTTGGGACTTTTGAAGCTTTTCTAGTACTTCTTAATCATATTCCTTAACCCTTTGCTGGACCCAAAGTCAAACCAACTGCTTTTTTACAGCAAAAGAGCTCTTGCTGTCTTTTATAGAGAATCTGGATCTCTAGAGAGGCTTTTTCCTAATCTTCTCCTTTAAACATGGGTAGGGTCCTTCCCTCTTTTTGCCAAAGTACATGTGTAAGAAGTCTCCTTTTCCTTCTCTGTTTTGGCATTTTGATAGGGAGTAAGGAAGGAAGGCCCCTGTCCTGGAGGACCCAGGCTAGCCTGATTTCATCAGATCTCAGAAGCAAAGCAGGATCTGCCCTGGCTAGTATTTGGATGGGAGATCTCCAAGGAATACCAGGGTCATGAAACTGAGGCAGGCAACGGCAAACAATCTCTGAATGTCTCTTGCCTTGAAAACCCAATGGGGTCACCTTAGGTCTGCTGCAACTTGACGGCACTTTGCACCACCAAGAAAGGAGGTGTAAATCCTACTGAAGTCGGTGGGCTTATTTAATGTTTCTCACTGTTTGCTGACCCCTTGCCCTTTCTTCCTTCTTAATAGTGTGCAATGGGAGCCTTAGAAGGAATCTTGGGGTTTGGGGTGGGGAGGGACTTCAGCAGGGTACAATGCCATAGAGTCCACCCTCCAAAGCGTCCATTTTCTCCAGTGGAATAGATGCCTGTCATTTTGAGATAGGGATGCCAACCTCCAGGTGGGACCTGGGGATTCCCTGGAATTACAGCTCATCTCCAAACAGAGAGCAGTTAGTCTGGAGAAAATGGATGCTTTGGAGGGTGGACTCTATGGCATTGTACCCCACTGAGGTCCCTGCCCTCCCGATTCTCCATCTCCAAATCTCTAGGAGTTTCCCAACCTGGATCTGGATCCCAACCTACCCTTCCATCCCCCCGCTGGTGGCCATGGGGGACCTAGCAACCCTATTTGGAGATCAGTTGGGATTCTTGGAGATCAGTTGGGATTCCGGGAGATCCCCCGGCCCCACCCGGATGTTGGCAACCCCATATCATGCTTCCCCACCACCACCCTACTTTGAGAGAGATTTGTACATTGTTATATCTCGGAGAGTCACGAATTTGGTGATGTTACCTTATTGTATAGTTATTTTAACACAACCCCTCAAGGAAAAAGCCTTTGCTTTAGTTTCACATTTCACTTGTTACATTGGCTGAGGCTGGTTGTGGCCTAGCGGGGTCCAGATCTAATAAAATTCTATTCTGTTTTGGTACCAGGTGCTGTGGAGTTATTACATCCATGTACCTCCTCTTCAGCCTCATTCGTTTTTCGTCTCCAGCTCTGTGTACACTGAAATCCAACTTTCTATCTAGTGTAGTGGTAGGCATGAGTATCATAGCTTCAGTGGTGGCTGAAACAGGAAAGAAGAGTTGGTTTTTATATGATGACTTTCTCTATCACTTAAGGCAGAATCAAACCAGCTTATAATCACCTTCCCTTCACCTCCCCATAACAAATACCCTGTGAGGTAGATGGGGCTGAGAGAGCTCTATCAGAGCTGTGACTAGCCCAAGGTTACCCAGCTGACTTGGTGTGTAGGAGTGGGGAAACAAATCCAGTTCACCCAAAAACCACACCAAGTAACAGCCTTGTGCAGTTTCCTGAAATATGGGGCAGGTGCCACAATGGAACAGTGCTCAGAAGAGTCACAGGTGGCATTTGAAATCACATCTGCTGTCAAGTGACAACAACTTCCCCATTTTGCTGGTAATGTGCATGCCTCCATTTTGAGGGAGAGATGTCCAGATATCCCGTTCTGATTTTTTCTAACAATCAGGGTGTCTTGGGCTGCATAATTTTAGCTTTCTATCTGGTGCGGCTTAACCCATTTTGAGAGAAATTATAAGTATTTTTTATTTATTTCTCATAATTCATGTGTGCTGTGGAGGGATAGCACTTTGAGGAAGTACTGTAACAATATCTTAAGACCATAACCATTTCAATACCCATAGAAGTCAGTTACTGGCTGCATTCAGAAGTTATAATAAATTCTGATGTGGGTAACAGTCGCATATAAATAACAAAACCTGTGTTGCTTCTCTTTTCTGCTGTGAGGTATGCTGCTGCTCTACAAATAGGATTGCCAACTCCAGGTTGGGGAAATTCCTGGAGATATTAGGAGAGAAGTTTTGGGAGGGACGTCAGTGGGACACAATGCCACAGAGTCCACCTTCCAAAGACTCCGTTTTCTCCAGGGGAATTGTTCTCTGGAGATCAATTGTAATCCTGGGAGATCTCCAGGTCCCACCTGGAAGTTGGCAACACTAGCTACAAATTTAATTTATTTCATTTATACCCCACTTTTCCCCCCCAGTGGGGACCCAAAGTGTGTGGGTTGTGAAACCCTTAAAAAAAACAATTCATTTAAATTGTGGCTAAGAAACCCAAACCTCAGTTTGACACCACCCAAAAAACCCTGGTTTGGTGGGCCCTCTGCATTTGACATCAACAAATCATGGTTTAGAAAACCACAGGTGATCACGAAGTCTGACCATAGTCAGTCTATGAGTCTGATCAAATTTTAAGCTTAACATAGGGATTTCTAACTAAGGATCCTTTGTCCATACAAGTCTGTCCTGCTTTCTTCTCGTCTCTCCATATTGGGTGTGCAGCTTTTAATAGGATTGGTGTCCCTCTTATTGAGTACTCAGAATTCACCTTAGCGAACTTTCTGATGATTTTGTTAGAGGAGAGGCACCTGTCAGGATTTTCTACTGTTCCTGGGACTTGCTCTAAGCTGCTAGCAGATGGGGAGGAGTGATAAACGGGGGTGGGGGAAGGTGTGTTACTCTGATCTTTCAAGAGCTTTGCACATTACAGTCTGCTCCTGCCCCACAAGCTGAAAAAATTGGCCAATCCTCACTCAGATGTTGTATTTATTTCACTTCATTTGTACCCTAAATGTCTACCCAATAGGGACTCCAAGCGGCTTGTAACATCATTCTTCTCTCTTCAGTTTTACCATCACAACCACCTTGTGAGGCAGGGCAGGCTGAGAGCGTGAGGCTGGCCTAAGGACACCAAGTAAGCTGTGGTGGCAGAGTGGGGATTCGAACCTGAGTTGCCCAGATCTTAGACCCACATTGTAACCACTACACCAAGCTGGCTCTTACAGGTCAGGGAAGTCCTTAAACCACCTTTCCTTTGTAAAGGAGGGGATATGTTCCCAGGTGTAGTGCCTTTCTCCCCAGTGTGGGCCCAAAGCAGCTTACATTATTCTCCTGTCCTCCATTTTATCCTTACAACAACAGTCCTGTGAGGCAGGTTATGCTGAGGCCCTGTAATTGGCTCAAGGTCACACAGCGAGCTTCCACAAGTGGAGATTCGAACCTTAGTCTCCCAGATTCTAATCCAACACTCTAACCAAATGGCACCTCTTGAGCTGCATTCGCATGGAGATGATTCTGTTGCTTAGGCATTTGCAGTGGAAACAAAGCTACCTAACAGACATTTCCCCTACACTTGCCTTCCCTCTGTGGCTGACACTGCCTCCATACAACCAGAGATCTTTATGTGGGCTTTTAAAAAGAATTACAAAAAGCTAGGTGGCAATAGATGGTTATAATGCTGTAGCAACCATCTGCCAGTTTCCAATTTCCTTTTAAAAAATGTCTGTAGCATCTTTCTGGCAGAGTTAAGGGGAAAGGTTCAACCTACACCTTTCCCTTTATAGCTGCACAACAAAAAAGGCCTAGATAAAGAAAGCTGGAAACTAGTACACTGTTGCAATAGTTTGCTATAATGTTATAGTGCTAAGGCAATCTAACTCTTTCCAGTTTGTAAAAAAGCTTGAAAAAGGCCTCCAGTGTGTGTGTGTGTATGTGTGTGGGGGAAATGGTGGCCATGTGAAACGAGGTAAGGAAAACAATATTGATGCAGCTGAAATCTACAAAAATGTGCAGCTTCCCATCCACATGGCACCCAAAAGCACTTTGACTGCAATCTGTCCCAAAAAAAGATCGTACCAAACCAAATTCGAGAAATTAAGCATAGCGTCATGCGAACACTCCCCCAAATGCTGAAGTGGTAAAGAAGTCCAGGTGGAGCAAGACTTCCGTGTGGAAAATGGATGAGAGATTCTCAAGTCCGTGTGTTACAGAGCAAACCAAGAACACACCTTTTGCAAAAACTTCGTATCATTTTATTGATCAAAGTCTTTGTCATCAAGAGGGGCAAAGGTGCGTGGGGGGGCTATATGCTTTGTCAAGGCTGCAGAAGGACAATTCCACTCCCTCTTAAAACAACTACAAATGACAGCAAAAAAGAAAAGAAAAATGAAATAAAAGCATCAAAGCAAACACCTGATGCCATCTAACTCTCTCTACAGGTCATACTCTCATCCTTCAGAGGGTAAGCAGGAAACAGAAACCAAAGAGGGTAAAAGCAAATAGAAGGATTGGTTCTTGTAGGTTATCCGGGCTGTGTAACCGTGGTCTTGGAATTTTCTTTCCTGACGTTTCGCCAGCAACTGTGGCAGGCATCTTCAGAGTAGTAACACTGAAGGACAGTGTCTCTCAGTGTCAAGGGATTAGTTTTGGATTACACACATTAACAGATCACTTCAGGATACAATGGTTCCATATTAACATACCATACCCTCATTAGCACATTATCTTGATACTTACAGGACAATACTTTTGCAGGACAATACTCAGCTCAAACCCAACCCCTTTCTGACTATATATTACTCTTTCTACACCCTTGACACTGAGAGACACTGTCCTTCAGTGTTACTACTCTGAAGATGCCTGCCACAGTTGCTGGCGAAACGTCAGGAAAGAAAATTCCAAGACCACGGTTACACAGCCCGGATAACCTACAAGAACCAATGAACTCTGACCGTGAAAGCCTTCGACAATAAATAGAAGGATGTTTGAGAGCTGCAGTGGGGGGAAGGTGAGGAATCTGGGACTGGGAGAAGGCTTACCCGCACCCCTACTCCACCATCGGCCTCATGTGAACCCCATTTCCTCCCGTGGAAGTGCATGGAAGCCGTTCAGGAGAAGTTCAAGTGTTATCTGCCGCATAGACCAAACTGCTCCTTGACTCCGGCTGGTCCCACCATCGCCAAAATGAACCAGAAGAAATGTGTTCTTCCCCTTTCAGGATTGCAGAGAAGGGGCTCAAGAGCCAGGAGGAGGACAAAGAGGTCATCACCTCTGCCCCGTCCTGCAGCAGAACACAGATAGGGGCGGGAGGCGCATTATTACCTTCTTTTCAGCTCTTCGCCCTGTCATTTTCCAGATTTCCCCATTCATCATTGAGTCACAAATTAAAGTTAAGGGATCATACTACTTCCTCTATCATAGGGAACATGTGTGATGAGGCAGTGGTAACGCCATGTGGCTGGAGAAAAAAAGCACAGCCCCCACTCCTTCCTCTACCGCAGGGGTGGGGAACCTTTTTTCCACCAAGAGCCATTTGGATATTTATAACATCATTCGCGGGCCATACAAAATTATCAAAAATTAGCCAACCAAGCCCCAAGCAGGCAGCTGCCCCAGATGACTCCCACCGGTGCGGACAAGCAGGCAGGCATCCAACCAGTGGTACACTCGCCCAGCTGGTGGCACAGGATGGTCTGTTGCACCAGCCAGGCGTAGCCGTCCAGCTGCACGCCAGAGTTGTTCCTGCTCCGCATGGTCGGGGCCGGATTCTACTGCCAGCTCCTACTACCTCCGCCTGCAGGGATGAAATGAAGAACTTGCTTCCTCCCCCAGCGCATTCTGGCCCTGCCCCCTTTAACCCCTCCAGTGTCTCCACTTCTGCCCTCAGCTCTCTTGTAGTAAAGAGGGAATACATTTCTCCACGGCCCAGGTGGAAAAGGGTTAACACAGTTTCTTGGCTGGTCCTGGCAGCTCCATAGCTAATGACTCTTCTGCAAGGGGGAAAAAAGGTTCCTTTTCTCGGCAAAACAAGCTCACATCCACCTTGCATAGCGGCTATTCCTGTCCGCGGGAGGGGGCGGATTGCCAGTCTTAGATCCTTCTGAGCTAGAGATCTGCCAAGAACCACAAAGGACCTGACCAAATGATTTCGCAGGCCTTAAACACCCCCGGGCTTGACGTTCCCCACCCCTGCTCTACTCTTTCCCATCAAATCTGACAAGACCAGCTTGTTACCCAACAGAAGCCGCATGGACCTTCTCCCCCTTTGCATCACCACTGAATAGAAATTGCATTTACAACGCCTCTCTTTAAGAGAAAACAGTTGTGTATGGGGGTTCTGTCTACACAGGAACGGAAACTCGCCTGGTCGCCAGGAGGCAAACCTTTGCTCACTGTCGGCGACCAAATGAGCAGCTAATTCGCAGGCGGCTTCGTGGTCCCAGAAGATGCTGCCTCCAGACAAGGTTTTTCCTCTGATTCGTAAACGCTGATAGCATCATTCAGTGTGAACAGGTTCTGCCGGGTCATGCACACTGTTGGCTGGCTCAGGCCCTCGCTGTAGTCTGGACAACCTACGTGAATCCTCTGAGAGTAGGAAATGCTCGGTTGCTCAGAAAAGCCCCCGCTGCAGCTTACAGTTTTAAACGGCCTCTCTCCTGTGTGGATTCTTTGGTGGGAAGTCAGGTATGTGTTTCGGCTGAAGCTGTTTCCGCACTCCAGGCATTTGTGTGGCTTCTCCCCAGTGTGGATTCGCTGATGTGAGGTCAGGATCGCCTTCTGGCTGAAGCACTTCCCGCACTCCAGGCAGGTATAGGGCTTCTCTCCCGTGTGGATTCTCCGATGTTTAATAAGGGTTGAGAGGTCGCAGAAGCTCTTCCCGCAGTGCGAGCAACTGTACGGTTTCTCCCCAGTGTGGATTCTTTGGTGGGAAGCAAGGAGGTCGCTCCGGCTGAAGCCTTTTCCACACTCCGAGCATTTGTACGGCTTCTCCCCAGTGTGGATTCTCAGATGTATCTTAAGGCTCGACTTGTAGCTGAAGATTTTCGCGCACACGTTGCACTTGTACTTTTCCTTTGGTTTTTGTTCCCGAACCGGCGCCTCGTGGAACCCGCCACCTTGACAAGGGATGGGTTTTTTCCTCCACTTCTCTGTCTGGTGGTTCCTTACCCTCCTCTTGTGACCATTCTGACTCCCGAAATTCTCCTCCATCCTTTGACGCTCAGCTTCTGCAGAGGGGATCCCGACCAGGTCCCCTCCATTCTCACTTTCTTGGATGTCACCAACTGGAATAAAGAGAAAGGCAGAAGGGAAAAAAGAGTCGCTCTAATAATGTTATTCCAGTGGGGGAGGCTGAGGAGGAGAAAAGTGCTTGACTCCACATGAACACAGTTGCATAACATTAAATTAGGGCCTGCCCAAGAACTGTTGGCACTATAGGTGAAGGGCTCTCCTCACCCACTGCACTGTGGGGAAGCCAGCACACACCCTCCTCCCCCATGTCCCATAGGGAAGCAGCTGTCTATACTTCCCCCTTGCATTGCAGGGAAGCCAATGCCCACCCTCTTTAACACACACATGAAGCTGCCTTATACTGAATCAGACCATTGGTCCATCCAGGTTGGTATTGTCACACTGGCAGTGGCTGGTCTCAGGCAGAGGTCTTTCATGTCACCTACTGCCTGGTCCTTTTAACCGGAAATGCGAGGGATTGAAACGCCACCCTCTGCATGCCAAGCAGATGCCATGGCCCCCTCCCTAAATGAACCCACCTTTTACCCTTGGTCAGCCTCATCCTTCCAACTGGAGATACCAGGAACTGAACTTAGGACCTTCTGCATACCAAGCAGAGGCTCTACCACCTACCCTTCCCTTCCCTACTGAGCCGGCATGGTGGTTAAGAGCGGTAGTTTGGAGCAGTGGATTCTGATCTGGAGAACTGGGTTTGATTCCCCACTCCTCCACATGAAGCTAATCTGGTGAACTGAATTCCCCCCCCCCACTCCTACACACAAAGCTACCTGGGTGACCTTGGGCCAGTCACACTCTCTCAGCCCCACCTACCTCACAGGGTGTCTGTTGTGGGGAGGGGAAGGTGATTGTAAGCTGGTTTGAGTCTCCTTTAAGTGGTAGAGGAAGTCGGCATATAAAAACCAACTCTTCTTCTCTTCCCATCCCTGCATTGTGGGGAAGGTGCCCCCACTGATGCTCCCCTCACTGGGGCCAGGGCTGTGGCTTGCCACAGTGCCACACCTCCCAACAGGGGCCAACTGGGGGGCAAAAACCGCCCCAGAAAAGGGATCCCCCTGACAAAAGGATGAAGGAGCCAGCTCACCATGAGTCACACAATGGGGCTAGGGGCTCAACCCATGCTGTGGCAAACCCTGATGCTACAGGTGGATGAGGTGATGACAGGGCTGATTCTGGTGCTTCTCTGCCTCTGATGCCCTAGATGATCACCTAGGTACACCTAGTGGACGGGGCGGTCCTGCATTAAACTCCAATGACTGAGAACCATTTGAGATCAACACAACTGATGGGGTATCCTATCAACTACGTTCTTTTGAGGCCCTGTTCTGGGCACCTACTATCTGTGCCCTCCTCCATTTTATCCTCACAACAATCCTGCGGGGTAGTGCTGGTCGAGAGGGTATGACTGGCCCAAGGTTACTCGCTGAGCTTCTGTAGCAGGGAGGAGATTCGAACCTGGGTCTCCTGCATCCTAGCCTGACGCTCTAGCCACTACACCAAACAGGCTCTTGGTGGGGCTTTCTCAAAATGTAATCTGCCTGTCTCTACCTCACTGACAACCGATCGGCTGGCATTTCACTCACTCACCCTGTATGCTGACAGTGTCCCTATCCACTTCCTGCTTGAACTCTATGTACAGAGGCCTCCTTCCTGCATCAGCCGCAGCTTGTTCTACCTCAGAAGCAGAGGGGGGCACCTCCACTGGCCCCCCTGCAGTCAGCACCTGAAACAGTAAATGAACACATGAAACTGCCTTATACTGAATCAGTATTGTCTACTCAGATTGGCAGTGGCTCTCCAGGGTCTCAGGCAGAGGTCTACTAATTACAGGAGAAGCTGGGGATTGAACCTGGGACCTTCTGCACGCCAAGCAGAAGCTCTACCATTAAGCCATGGCCTCCCCCTAAGTGAACCTTCCTTTTCCTGAGCTAGACCCCAGGTTCAATCCCTAGCATTTCCAGTTGAAAGGATGAGCCAGGGAAATGCCAGGGATTGAACCTGGGACTTTCTGAATGTCAAGCAGATGCTCTACCACTAAGCCATGGCTGCTTCTGGAGAGATTCATCAGGAGGGCTTTAAACTGACACCACAAGGGGAAGGAGATGACCAGCATGGGGGCTGAAATGAAGGAGAGCAAACACTGGAGGCCCACCTGGGAGGACTGAGTCAATGGACCTGAAGGTGTGAGGCTTTGGGTTTCTATGTACCAATGCCCCAAACTTGGGCAATAAGAAGGAAGAGCTTGAGCTTCTAATGCAGACAGAGGGATATGACACAGTAAGCATTACAGAGACTTGGCGGGACGATTTTGGGGCTTGAGATGGGCAAAAACCTGCATATCCCTCCCTCCACGTATCCCCACCACAGACCCTTAAGGGTAAGTAAGGGATGCTCTCTCACCTGCTGCTCCCACCTCAAAGACTCTTTCTGCATCCACAGGAAATCCTCGGCCAGGGCCACTGCTTGGGAGCAGGTCTCCGGACCACGTTCCCTCACCCAGCTCTGGATCTCTGGGGGAAGGACGGTCAGGAACTGCTCCAGGATCAGCAGCTCCAGAATCTGCTCCTTGGAGCACCTCTCGACCTTCAGCCACCGACGGCAGAGCTCCTGGAGTCGGTTATAGACCCCTCTCGGGCCCTCGGCCTCCTGGTAGCGGAAATGCCGGAAGTGCTGGCGCTGCTTCTCCCGGCTGATGGCATCCCCTAGCAAGATGGCTGCCTTCGCCTTCCCGTAATCCTTCCTGTCTCTGCCTTCCAACCTGTTAAAGGCCTGCTCTGCTTCTCCACTGAGGGCCGGCAGGAGCCGGGTCACCCACTCTTCCTTGGGCCAATGGCAGGCTTCGGCCACTTGCTCGAAGGAGGCCAGGAAGGCCTTGGCGTCATCCCAGGGTGAAGCCTCCTCCGGCTTCTGTGGGGCTCTGGAGTGAGGAGACTCCACAGTCTTCAGGAACTCCTGCCACTGGTCTTCCCACCGTTTCAGAAGCTCCTCATTTGGCTCCTGTTTAATCTCTTCTCCTGGAATCCTGCGTAGGAATTCCCTCATGCTCTTATCCTGGAGATTAAGACTGGCCTGATGGGCGGCCATCTTTCTCACCCTCTTGCCAAAGGTGCCTCTAATCCCAGCTCAGAGTGGGGGCAGAAATCACCACAACGTCTCTACCAAATAAGGGTTTGCAGACCAGGCGCTTGGCTTGAAGTCACCGTGGCAGGCTTATCCTTATGGCATCAGGTAGGCCACATTCAAAAAGGGGGGCTAATGTCCTTGAGGCCGCCCTGAGGAAGAGAGCAGATTTTGGAAATAAGAAAAGGTGTACACACAGAGACTCTGTGGTCCCCCGGACTGTACAGGGTTTTATTCCATAATGGAATCCTTTTTTTTAAATCCCTGCACCTAGAAAACCAGCAGGTCAGGGAACAGCCAAGGGAACAGCTCAATACCATACTAAATGGACTAAGAATGTTATTTTTTTAAAAAAAGCTCAGCAGTCCCACTGACAAGGAGATTTATCAGCTGAGCGGAATAAATCCAATTCTACGCAGTCATGTCTATTGGTGAGGATTGTATTTCCCAGGCTCACACACAAGATCAGAAATCCAGGGGAGTGGCAAGTCTCCTCTGGGTTTGGCAGGTTGAGGTATGTGAACAGCTTACAAGGTATGTACTATGGTTAAATTACATGAAATGCTCTTTTCTTCCCACCCACCTCCAAATGCATTCCTGGGAACTGTAGTTCATGTCTCTGTGATTTCACCACCCTACAATTCACAGGATTATGTGCAGGAATGTTATGCAACAGGCATAAAAACCAATGTGGGTTTGTTGCAGAGACCTAACAGACTATCTTCAGTGGGATTGACACAAATCCTCCACAGCCCCAAAACAAGAATCTTTCTTATTTTCAGGCTGCATTCAGCCATCATGTTCAGCTGCAGTTTGTGCAATAAACACTGCTTAATCCATGAGATTTTAAGTAACAAATACCAATTGGTGCCTAAACCCTGCTTTCTCAATCACCAGCTCTGCGACCAGTCAGCTGTGATGCTCAGCAAACTATGGGTCGTGAATTCAGACAACACCACAAAACTACAGCAAACTGGGGTTTAGTTTGAAATTTCCATTTTGGTGGCCACCAGCAAACCCTGGTTTGTCAGACTGCCTGCATTCTGATGATCAGACCCTGCTTTATTGGGATACGACGAAGTCTGAAGGCAGCCTGGGTTACCGACTTGCTTAGGGAAGTGGCTCATTCTCAGAGTAAGCGGGGACCACTGTGTTTTACAGTGCCATCCAAAGCAGTTAAAATCTGTCTAAATCTGTTTAAATCAATGAGGCTTTGAGGGGTATAACTCTCATAAGGTTTGCGCTGCTAATCTGGCAAAAGCCCCCAGCCGTCTCCAGAACCTCCAGCTACACTCAGATATTGAGGGTTTGGAGCCAGTGTGTATAGTGATTAAGAATATTGGATTAGGATCTAGGAGACCCAGGTTTGAATCCCCACTCAGCCATAGAAGATTGCTGGGTGACCTTGGGCCAGTCACACTTTCTTAAACTACTAACCTCCCAGGGTTGTTGTGAGGATAAAATGGAGGAGAGGAGAATGATGTAAGCCGCTTTGGGTCCCCACTGAGGAGCTTTGGGTCCCCACTGAGGAGAAAGGCAAAGTATAAATGAATAAAATTAAAATAAAATCAATAAAATTTAATCAGGGAATCCAGCTTTTTATCTACACCCAAATTTGGAGGATTAACGAAATGTAGAGAGAAAAGAGATGTTATATGCTCAGGGCTGCAGAAATGGTTTAAGCACAGGTTTGCTGCCTTGAAAACAAATCCCTTGAGATTCAGCAAATCTGCAAAATACTCTAGCAGAACTTAAAAGTTACCTGTGTCTTCTCTCCTTAGAATGCTACATCCTTCCTCACCTTAGGGGAATCTCGTTACTGTTATTATGGAAGGGCATTGCCGTCTTTCTCTCTTATGTGGCCCACAACCTCACCCCGAGATGCAATTTCTTAATTAAGACAGCCTTAATAAAAACACCCTCAAGATTTATACTTCCCCCCCAAATTCCTTATAAGTGATTGTTTCAGCCTGAGGGGTGGGGAATTCCTCCTGGGAGGAAGCAATTCCCCCTTAAGAATTGCCTTTTATAGATAATCAGCAGAATTGAACACATGAAGCTGCCTTATACTGAATCAGACCCTTGGTCTATCAAAGTCAGTACCGTCTACTCAGACCGGCAGCGGCTCTCCAGGGACCCAGGAAGGGATCTTTCACATCACCTACCTGCCTAGTCCCTTGAACTGGAGATGCCGGGGATTGAACCTGGGACCTTCTTGTAGGTTATTCGGGCTGTGTGACCGTGGTCTTGGTTTTTTCTTTCCTGACGTTTCGCCAGCAGCTGTGGCAGGCACCTTCAGAGGAGTAACACTGAAGGACAGTGTCTCTCAGTGTCAAGTGTGTAGGAAGAGTAATATATAGTCAGAAAGGGTTTGAGCTGAATCATTGTCCTGCAAAAAAGTATAAAAGGTAATGTGCTAATCATTGTCCTGTAAGTATCAAGATAATGTGCTAATGGCTTCCTGTCCTGAAAACCTCCAGACTAACAAAGACTATGTTCCACAATAGCCATGCAGAGTAGCTTTGGATTTCACACATTAACAGATCACTTCAGGATACAATAGTTCCATATTAACATAGCACACCCTCATTAGCACATTATCTTGATACTTACAGGGCAATGATTAGCACATTACCTTTGATACTTTTTGCAGGACAATGATTCAGCTCAAACCCTACCCCTTTCTGACTATATATTACTCTTCCTACACACTTGACACTGAGAGACACTGTCCTTCAGTGTGACTCCTCTGAAGATGCCTGCCACAGCTGCTGGCGAAACGTCAGGAAAGAAAATACCAAGACCCCGGTCACACAGCCCGGATAACCTACAAGAACCAATGAACTCTGACCGTGAACCCCTTCGACAATATTCTGGGACCTTCTGCATGCCAAGCAGATGCTCTACCACTGAGCCACGGCCCCTCCCCGTGGGGAAACTTTCCCTGGACAATATAATTTCAGACTGGGATGAGTGGGAATTTACAGATTTAAAAAAAAAAAAACCCTCCCCGCGCACAGAAAAGTAGCATCTCAGAGAAAAGGCTAGCCTGCACACTCCTTGCTAATTTCCTAAGTGCAGAGAACTTTACCCACCTGCGGCGGGGCATTCCAGTGCAAATGCCCCACTTGATTCTATGGAATGCATACATTGGCCCGCAGAGAATGCAAGTTTCCCCTCCCCCCCAAGGCTTTGAAGCAAGCCAGCTCCACAAATCAAGAACTCCTCACCCCGCTCTCGCCCTCCCCAGCCAAAGGCTCAACTGTTTGTGCTCTTCTCTCAACTCACCCAGATATTTTCCCTCCTTACAAAAGCAGTGGATTTCTTTCCAGGCCCCCCAAAGCTGCCACCACAAGCTGCCACCACTCCTGGGGCAAAACTAGCGACTTTCCTGGGGAGGAGACAAAACAGGAAGGGGCTTGTCCCAGCTGTGGCACTCCCTTCTAGGAATACAGCTCCGCTTCTCTCCAGCCAAGTATTGTTGCTGGGTGCAAATCTAGTTTTTGCAAACAGGGTGGTGGTGATCTTGGTTCTGCCTCCTCCTCCTCCTCCTTCTTTTTGTGCATCTCCCAGTCCCAGTTTTTAGTTTGGGGTTCCGTCTTGGCTTTGCTACACAAAGAAGCCACAAGCCAGCTCATAATACCGCAAGGGCTTCTGGGAGTTGTAGTTCAAAGCGAGGTCACTCAACCGCGGGCCGCCAGTGCGCGTGAGGTTGCTCGCTTCCATGCGGTTGCAATAAATTTAAGTTAGCCTGCTGCGTAGTTAGTTAGCAAACACACACACCAAAAAAAAAAAAAAACAGCAGTAATGAGAGAGAAGAAACATATTATTAAAGGAGGTCAAGTTATTAACAGATCACTTCAGGATACAATGGTTCCATATTAACATACTAGATTAATTCATGCCATCATATTCCCTCTTACTATGTATGGGTGTGAAAGCTGGACAATGAAGAAAGCTGATAGGAAGAAAATAGATTCCTTTGAAATGTGGTGTTGGAGGAGAGTGTTACGGATTCCGTGGACTGCCAAAAAAATAAATCAGTGGGTTCTAGATCAAATCAAGCCTGAACTGACCTTAGAAGCTAAAATGACTAAACTGGGGGTGTCGTATTTTGGTCACGTCATGAGACGACAAGAGTCACTGGAAAAGACCGTCATGATAGGAAAAGTTGAGGGCAGCAGGAAAAGAGGAAGACCCAACAAGAGATGGATGGACTCAATGAAGGAAGCCACAGCCTTCAATTTGCAAGATCTGAGCAAGGCTGTCAAAGATAGGACATTTTGGAGGACTTTCATTCATAGGGTTGCCATGAGTCGGAAGCGACTTGACGGCACTTAACACACAAAGTTATTAAAGGAGGTAATTTTAAAGTTATACCTTGTTGATGGATTAGTGAGTTCTTGGACCTGTAATAAAAACTTGCAATACGTGCATCTGTCCTTTCATCTGTCATGTCCATATGCCTGTGAAGTAACAAGAGCATTACTATACGTTGTGGACTTTGCCGTCAGCTACCCTTTGTTTACTTGATTTATACTTTTATAGAATTGTTGTAGAATTTATTCACTTACTACTAATTTATTTACCACTTTAAAAGCATACTAAAAAGTGTATTTTGCATGAGCATATGGTTCTTCTCCCTCATTGCTGTTTTTGTTTGTGTTTGCTAACTTCCATGTGGTGGCTGGAGATCTCCTGAAATTACAACTCTTTCCAGACTTCAAAGATTAGTTCCCCTGGAGGAAGTGTCTGCTTATAACCCACTGACAGAAGAAAAAAATAGGAAAGCTGTGTTTGTGATAGGGTTGCCGGCTCCCAGATGGGAAGTTTCTGGATAGTTGGGGGTGTCGCCTGGGAAGGGCAGGGTTTGGGGAAGGACCTCAGCAGGGTAATGCCCCAGTCCATTCTCCAAAACATCAATTTCCTCCAGAGGAGCTGATCCTTGTCATGTGGATGTCATTCATAATTTCAGTTCTCAAGGCCTACCCAGAGGTTGGCAACCCCACAAAAACACATGGAAGTCCCTAGCTTCACTATGCTGGACTTAGTCTTGGTTACTTCATGTCCAGTCAGTTCTAGGATTGACAACCTGGAGATAGGGAGATAGGAACCTCATTTTTATACAGCTTAATGTTATGTTAATGTCATGTTAATGCTTATGCTATGCTTCTTCCAGACTTCTACAATCCTAATGCATTGTGTATTGAATGTCCCATTTTGTTGCTTGTACTGACTCACTCGGTGTAATCCACTTTGTGAGAAAGTCCCTGTGAGAAAGGGAGACTATAAATAAATACATAAATAAATATTGTAAAAAATGACTTTTTAAAATAGAGATCAGGAAGCCCACAAACAAGATGACTGCAGCAGCATCCTGCCTGTGTTTCACAGCACCTAATATAATAGGCGCCCTGACCTGGATGGCCCAGGCTAGCCTGATCTCTTCAGATCGTAGACGCTAAGCAGGGTCAGCCCTGGTTAGTATTTGGATGGGAGACCACCAAGGAATACCAGGGTTGCTGTGCAGAGGAAGGCACTGGCAAGCCACCTCTGTTAGTCTCTTGCCATGAAAACCCCAAAAGGGGTTGCCATAAGTCGGCTGCGACTCGAAGGCACTTTACACACACAATATAATAGGCGTGCTCCTTTGATACTATAGAGCAGTGATGGCGAACCTTTTAGAGACCGAGTGCCCAAACTGCAACCGAAAACCCACTTATTTATCGCCGAGTGCCAATGCGGCAATTTAACCTGAATACCACCCCCAGAGGGGCCCAGAGTTCCTCTTCGCCATGAGTGGGAGGTTTTTGGGGTGGTGCCTGAGGAGGGCGGAGTTTGGGGAAGGACTTCAGTGCCATAGAGTCCAATTGCCAAAGTGGCAATTTTTTCCAGGGGAACTGATCTCTATTGGTTGGAGATCACTTGAAATAGCAGGAGATCTCCAGCCAATACCTGGAGATTGGGAACTATTGTTTTCTCTCTACATATCAAGACAAATGGAAAGGTGTTTGGAGGATGGCTTGTGGGCACTTTAAAGGTGGAATAGGACTGCACGCCCCTCCACCCGCACAGACCCAGAGGGCGCCAGAGGAGCCGCTGGAGGGAAAGAAGGAAGGAAGGAAAGAAGGGAAGGGACGGAGAGAAAGAAAGAAAGAAAAAGAGAGAGAAAGGGAGAAAGAAATGGAGCGAGGGAGAGAAAGAAAAGTAGGGAAAGAAAAGGACAGAGGGAGACAGAGAAAGAAAGAGGCCATTTATGCATGGGAGGTTTTGCCTTGGATTTGCCACTCTCCAGATGCACATTTTCCCCATCTGGATTCTCAAAACTCTGCATGGGGACTTACTGATGAGTTTTGAGAATTTGGATGGGGATATTGTGCATCTACAGAGCGGCAAATCCAAGGCAAAACATCCCATGCATGAATGGCCAGAGACAGGAAAGCCTTCCCGCTTCTCTCTCTCTCACACACACACACACACGCCCCCCTCCTCCCTCAGCCTGCAGCAGAGAAGGGGGGCGTGAGCGCAGAACAGCCCGTAGCACACGGGAGCCGGGAGACCCTTCCCTTCCCACGGAGGCTCAGTGTCCTGCCCAGCTGACAGCTGCCCCCACCCAGCCGGGCCCCCTGCCAGCAAGGGAGGGGAAGGAGGCGCCCCAGAGCCTCCACCTGACTTTCCACCCGCGGCTCGCCAGCCACCAGCCCTGCCGCTGCACCCTTCGCCTGTGCACAGGGCTGCCCCCCCCCCGCCGCCTCCCACGTGCCCGGGGTGAGCAGCAGCAAGAGGAGGATCCCCCGCCTGGCTGGGCCTCGCTGCCACCGCCTCCACCCACCCCTTTCAGAGTGGCGCTCCGGCGGAAAGGAGGGAAGGGAGAGGGAAGGGCGCAGAGGGAGGGAAGGAAGGAGGGAGCCCAGCCTAGCTCACCGCCCCTCTCTGCCTGCCTGCCTTGCCCAGGCCCCTAAGCCCCCTGCCTGGAGGGGATCTCCCACCCGGCGTGCCTGCCCCAAGGGGGGGAAGCGGCGAGAGGCGAGCGAAGTGGGGCGGAGGGCGCCTCCTTCATGCCCACCGGCCAGCCATGCCCCTCCGCCCACACAGGCCCAGAGGGCGCCAGAGAAGCCGCCGGCCATGCCGGTTGTGGGCGCCCGGCTTCTGTTCCCCGCTCTCCCACCCGCCTGGCCGGCCGCGCATGCTCCAGCAGCAGCAATGGCGGCGGCTTCTGTGGGAGAGTCTGGGGGCCACTGCCAATGATGTCGGAGGTAACCCCTGGGCTACAGCCCCCCCCATCCGGGGTGGGGCAGAGCCGGAAAGGCCAGCAGCTGGAGGAACCACACGTGCCGGCAGAGAGGGCTACGTGTGCCGGAAGTGGCACGCGTGCCATAGGTTCGCCAACTCGGCTATAGAGAATAGGCATGCATCATGACTAGTAGTCATGGATATCCTATCCTCCATGAACATGTCCACTTCCCCCTTAAAGCTTTCCAAGTTTGCAGCCATCACCATATCCTGGGGCAGGGAGTTCCACAATTTAACTATGTTCTTTAATGAATCAGGTCCAGATTCTGTCGTTAGAATACTCCAGGTGCAGCTCCGAAGTTATGCAAATAGCTCCCCACCACAGTCATTCTCCTGAACCACAAGGTAAGAGCCCCTCCTCCCACCTTGCTCCTTAGAACTTAAAAAGACCCAAACAAAGAGTTTGGGCTGCACAAGACATGACAGAACACACACACACCCTCTTAAAAACATCAACCTTTTGGTAATTTCTGGCCCTACAATCATCTGGCAGTCCTCAACCAGGGCCAGAGCCTTTTCAACGCTGGCCCCAGCCTGGTGGAACTCTGTGTGGTGAGGCCCATGCTCTGCAGGACTTGGCTCAGTTCTGCAGGGCTTGTAAGATGGAGATGTTCCATCAGGCCTACAGCTGAGGACAGCGATGATGGGTATTAATTGTTTCAAAGCTTGTTTCAGACCTTACCCCTGGTGGAAGGATCTCTGTATTTTACCCTGCTTGGGATATTTATTATTGCAATACCTCGAAAGGTTTACCCTACGGGGACTGTCTAATATGGATGATAACATAGGAAATTATGAGACTTTTGTAATGAAGGACTGATGAAGACGTGACTTTGAAACAATCGTATCCTCTTGGAGAACATTTGTCTGCTGACATCCTTACATCCATCAATACCTGCTTCTGTGGAAAAAGAATATAATAGAAGGACTATTAATTGAAGTGTATTCACTTTTACTTACCACTTATTTGTTGCTTTTGACACTAACTGTCTGTGTATGTTGATGGTCATTGAGACAATTGTATATAGTTGCAATACATTTTGCTATTTTCTAACATATTCGCTCCTGTACTGACCACCTGGAGGTTGGCAATCCCAGGGGAGGCCACACAGAGAAGGCCTGCAGGGTGCCCCCGCTCCCTCCTCCCAGGCGGGAGGGCAGCCAGAGGTGGGCCCGAGCAAACGAGGCACCAGGGGGGTGCAGCCTGCAGTCGATGGGCAAAGGAGGAAGGGAGGAAGGAAAACAGAAAGAGGAAATGGGAGGGAGGGAGAGAGAAAGGGAGAAAGAAATGGAGAGAGGGGGAGAAAGAAAGTAAAGGACAGAGGGAAAGAAATAAAAGGACGGAAGGAGACAAAGAAAGACAAAAAAGAAGGTGAAAGAGGAGGAAAGGAGAAAGAGTGACAGAAAAAGAGGACGAAAAGAGAGAAAAGCCTTCCCCCCACACACACACACACACAACCGCAAACGCTGGCACCACATGACTGGGCCCCAGCCTCCCCACCTCCCCCACCCGCACACACACGGCGGCGCACAGAGCACTGCACGACAGGGCCCCAGTCTCCATGCCCTCCCCCCCTTAGAGTCCACAAAAGCCCCCCCCCCCCCGAAGCCCGATCGGCTCCTGTATGCATGCTCTGCTGCCGGGAGCCACCGGCCTTCCCCCCACTCACTGCTCAACAGCCGACAGGCAGCGAGAGGGGCTTACAATGTGCCGCGGCGTTCCTGTATGCCGCGGCTGTAGGGGACAGCCTTGGGGGAAGCATCCCTTGGTCGGCGAGAGGAGGTCCTCTCCGGCAGGGCCCCAGAGTTCCCGAGGGCCACAAAAAATGTCCTCGGGGGCCACATACGGCCCCAGGGTCTGAGGTTCCCCATCCCTGATATAGGGATAAGGACAGCTTTACCTGTTACATTTCCTCCTGTCACTCACCTCTTAAAGCTACAGGAGCTAAAAGGAGTGCCGGTGGGGGGGGGGGGCGTTTTAAATTGGTTAAGATCTACCGCGGCCATTGTCTTTAAACCTGGGATAACTCTGTGCATTTAACTGCAACGTAGCAGGCAGTTGGAGGAGAGTGTTACGGATTCCGTGGACTGCCAAAAAAACCAATCAGTGGGTTCTAGATCAGTGGGTTCTAGATTCTGAACTGACCCTAGAAGCTAAAATGACTAAACTGAGGCTGTCGTATTTTGGTCACGTCATGAGACGACAAGAGTCACTGGAAAAGACAGTCATGCTAGGAAAAGTGGAGGGCAGCAGGAAAAGAGGAAGACCCAACAAGAGATGGACGGACTCAATAAAGGAAGCCACGGCCTTCGATTTGCAAGATCTGAACAAGGCTGTCAAAGATAGGACCATTTTGGAGGACTTTCATTCATAGGGCCGCCATGAGTCGGAAGCCACTGGACGGCACTTAACACACACACAGCAGGCAGTAATCCCCCAGGTGCAGCCCTTCCCCAGAGTAGCGATGGATAGACATTCTCCCCTTTGCAAACAGCTGTTGAAGGCGCACAAGACTATTGCTGGAAAGATTAAATGGACATAAGTCTGACATCAGAAACCACAATATTCAAAAACCAGTGGGAGAACATTTCAACCTTCCAGGACATTCTGTTGCAGATTTAAGGGTAGCAGTTCTCTTACAAAGGAATTTCAAAGGGAGATTGAAAAGAGAAACGGCTGAATTACAGTTGATATTCAAACTAAAGTCAATGCATTGACCTGGGCTGAATAAAGACCTTGCATTCATGGCTCATGACCAATGCTGATTTCTCCACACCCGTCTCTCCCCTGGACATCCCAGACTCTTCTGCAGACCACACCTCATCCCATCACGCCTGCTATTCACATTGACATACTGTTCCTCTACTTAAAGACCGATGGATTCACATTCCAGGTGTATCTGAAGAAGTGAGCTGTGGCTCACGAAAGCTCCTACCCTGCCAGAAAATATTTTTGTTAGTCTTTAAGGTGCAACTGGACTCTGGCCCTTTTTGACTACTGCAAGCAGACTAACACGGCTACCCACTGTGAGTTATTTTCATTCATAGGGCCGCCATGAATCGGCAGCGACTTGGCGGCACTTAACACACACACAGCAGGCAGCAATGCCCCAGGTGCAGCCCTTCCCCACAGTAGCGATGCATAGACATTCTCCCCATGGCTGTGGAAGGCGCACAAGACTATTGCTGGAAAGGATAAGCGAGAGGGTTGCGGGTCCAAAGCCGGATCCCTTTTGCATTTAGACGAGCTGCGGAAAGAGTGGGGGGGGGGCTTCACTCCGATTCCTAGAGAGGCCGGTGGGCGAACCGAGAGCCTCGCGATGCCAGGGGCTAACCCGGCCCCTTCCTGCGCCGCGCCCTCCCTCCGCCTTCCCCCTCGCGCGTGGGAAACTGGAGTCCGGATTTCCCAGGAGCCGGAGGAGAGAAGTTTGCCTTCTGCAGAGAGGCGCAGGAGGGGTGAGTGGAGGGGGCCGGGATGGGCCCCGTTCCTGCCCCCCTCTCCCTTGCCTCTCGCCCCCCCCCCTTTCTCCTTTGCCTCTTCCTTGAGTTCCACTCCTGTCCCGTCCTCATTTTAAAAAGATAATTAAAAGAGGCTTTCCCTTGGCTTTTTCCCCCCATTGCGCTTTTACGCAGCAAAGCAGCAGGAGCCCCAGCGTTGCAAAGACAGGCGTTGCAAAAGCTCGGGCGGCGCAGCCAGCCCGGTTCGCCCGGTGGGGTGCAACAGCAAAAAGGGGGCGGGGCCGGCTGCTGGTCCCGTGACGCTGTCCAGCCGGCTGGGAAGCCGGGCCCCCCCTCCCCCTTTGGAGCATGCGCGGCATCCTCTTGGCGCAGGCTCGGCGCGGGGAAGTGAAGCCGCCGCGTGCCCTTACTGGCGCCCTCAGTTATTGGGGGGGGGGGACTCAAAAAATGGATTTCACCACTTTAATGAGCGAGTTATAGAAACTGGTTTTTAATATTTTTACATTAGGCTGTTAATAGGAATTGCAATAAAAAAAACTGTAGTCCAAAAGGGCCAGAGTCCAGTAGCACCTTAAAGACTAACAACACTATTTTCTGGCAGGGTGTGAGCTTTCGTGAGCCACAGCTCCCTTCTTCAGATACAGCTTAGAATGTGAATCCATCGGTCTTTAAGCAGAGGAGAGTGAATTCAGACAAGCATTACTATAGTCAAAAAGGGCCAGAGTCCAGTAGCACCTTAAAGACTAACAAAAATATTTTCTGGTAGGGTGTGAGCTTTCGTGAGCCACAGCTCCCTTCTTCAGATACAGCTTAGAATGTGAATCCATCTGTCTTTAAGTAGAGGAGAGTGAATTCAGACAAGCATTAGTATGTAAATGTGAACAGTATGTCAATGTGAATAGCAGGCGTGATGGGATGAGGTGTGGTGTGCAGAAGAGTCTGTGATGTCCAGGGGAGAGATGGGTGTGGAGAAATCAGCATTCATGGCTCATTACCAATGCTGATTTCTCCACACCCATCTCTCCCCTGGACATCACAGACTCTTCTGCAGACCACACCTAATCCCATCACACCTGCTATTCACATTTGCATACTGTTAACATTTACATACTAATGCTTGTCTGAATTCACTCTCCTCTACTTAAAAGACAGATGGATTCACATTCTAGCTGTATCTGAAGAAGTGAGCTGTGGCTCACGAAAGCTCATACCCTACCAGAAAATATTTTTGTTAGTCTTTAAGGTGCTACTGGACTCTGGCCCTTTTTGACTACTGCAAACAGACTAACACGGCTGCCCACTGTGAATATAAAAACTGTTTAGACACTTCTTCGGAAGTCGGGTGATGGGTCACTTTTTTAAGGTGGGTGGAGGGCGAAGGGGTATCTTTTTCGATCTTATAATTTAGTCATCATGAATGTAACAGTTAGTATAGAAAGATGCTCTTTTGTATTTTCTTTTTGTAATTTTTCTTTCTTTTTTATATAAATTTTATTGTATTTGTTTTGTTTGATGTTATAAAAATTAATAAAAATTTATATTAAAAAAAAGTTATTGGGGGACTGTTTTTCTGACTGTGCAAAGATTGCCGGCAGGGCTGAGCAGAGAAGGGGGGTGGTGGCAGCGGTGACGCGCTGGCAGGGGAGACTTGGGCTGGTTCCCCGGGAAGAGGCAGCAGTAACAGTCCCCTAAAGGAGAAAATAGTGGGAGTCCAGTAGCACCTTAAAGACTAATAAAATTTCTGGCAGGGTATGAGCTTTCGTGAGCCACAGCTCACTTCTTCAGATACCTAAAGATACCTGAAGATACTGCTTCAGATACCTGCAGTATCTTAACGAAATCCCTACATGGAAAAGATATGGAAGAATTTAAAGAAACATGGGCGAAGGCCGTCACATATTGGGATAAACTGGCAAAAATGGATTTTACTATTTTAGTTAATGAGTTATAGCAACAAGTTTAATTTCTATGTATTTTATGATTAATAGTGTAATTTTTAAACTTCTCCGGAAGTCCGGTGATGGGTCACTTTTTTGGTGGGTGGTAGGTCAAAAGGATATTTTGAATTTTGTAATGTTTTAATTTTGAATGTATTAAGTAGATTATATAACTGATATTCTTTTGTATTATTATTATTTTATTATTATTGTATTTGTTTTGTTTTGTATGTTATAAAAATAAAAAAATATATATTAAAAAAAAGATACCTGAAGTATCTGAAGAAGTGAGCTGTGGCTCACGAAAGTTCATACCCTGCTAGAAATTTTGTTAGCCTTTAAGGTGCTACTGGACTCCTATTCTTTTCTACCGCTAGTGACAGACTAACACGGCTACCCATCGTGATGTAGTTCCCTACAGAAATAAGTATTTTTTGGAGAGGGGTGTAAGAATACATCTCAAGGTCCTATCGGTTTTATTTTTAATAGAATATTTAAGGATTCCCCCCCCCCTGCTCCCTACCCCCTTTTTTGCCTGTAATAAAAAGAATATGTGGAACGGCTGCAATAGGGGAGAATTGCTGGGCTTAAAAAAAGGAGGGATAAGTGTCCCTAATTTTACACATTTTCTTAAAGCTCCTTTCTGATCCCTTTGTTCTTACCACGTCAGTCTTTACATTCTTGGCATTTTGGCTTTGTTGAAAGCCCTGTTATAACAAAGAACACATTTTATCTTCTTCTTTTTTTTAAATCAGGAGTTAGAAAAGTCCTTGTGATCTGTCAAAACTTTTCATATAAGCAAGTGTGCGTATAAAAGAGACCCTCTTTGGTGTATTGTGTTTATTTCAGTTTTGACTAGCAGAAGGTTATCTTTTCAGTAAGGAAGACTGTTACATGTTCCTTCTTTCTTGAAGCTTTGGAATAATTATTGCTAAGGCCCAGTGTGACACACCGTCTAAAGCAGGGGTCAAAAAGGGCAAGAGTCCAGTAGCACCTTAAAGACTAACAAAAATATTTTCTGGTAGGGTATGAGCTTTCGTGAGCCACATACCCTACCAGAAAATATTTTTGTTAGTCTTTAAGGTGCTACTGGACTCTTGCCCTTTTTGACTACTGCAAACAGACTAACGCGGCTACCCACTGTGAATTAAAGCAGGGGTGTCAAACATAAGGCCCGCAGGCGGAATCTGGCCCCTTGAGAGCTCTTATGCGGCCCGCAATGCAGCTGAGACAGCCACCCCTCCCACTCTTCATCGGGACTGGCGAGGCGAGGCCCGGCGAAGTGGCATTTACGTCATAACTGGCCCTTGTTAACAATTGAGTTAGACACCCCTGGTCTAAGGTGTTGGGCTAGGACAGGAGATGTCTGGGTTCCAATTCTTCCTTAGCTATGAGGCTCACTGGGTGACTATGAGCCGGTTGTTCAGCCTATAACCTACCTTACAAGGCTGTTGTGAGGAAAAAATGGAGAAGGATGCATGCTACCCTGAGCTTCTTGGAAGAAGAGTGAGCTTTTAAAAAAAGGAAATCTAATAAAGTAACCTGACAGGTCTTCAGCAGCTCCGTCAATACATTTATGTATGTATGTATGTATGTATGTATTTATTTATTTATGTCAATTTAAAAGGAAGTTCTTGGAGTGTTGTAAAAGTTGAAATTTACAATGTACTGAAAGAATTTACTGTACTGAAATGCTGCTAGTGTACGATGTACAATAAAGCAGCACTGAAAGATTGAGAAACGGCGGCAGCCTAAGATTCTTGAAAAGCTGGGGTACACTCCCAACATCCAAAGGCCATAATACTGGGGGTTTGCGTGATTCATCATGGTAGTTCTTACCTTCCTATGAAGACTGAGAAAGATCTGTCAACTACAATTCTATTAGCAGCCACTGTAGCTAAGAGCTGAACCTCCATGTGTAAGGCAGGATACCTTTGAGGATAAACAACAGGGGGAGAGCTGCAGGCCCTCTCTTGCAGCCTTCCCAGAAATGTCTGCCTGACCTCTTCTGCTAAAGTGGAGAGACTGGATCGGATCGATCCTGGTCCTGGTCCTGAAAAGGAAGAGTGCAGAGTTACACTCTTCTGAGTCTGTTGATGTCAACAAGCAGAGCAGAACAGATTCCCCCTGGGCACCACCAAAGCTCTCAAGGATTCAACCAAAAGGCTCCATGAATCCTTAATTTGTGCAGATTGTGTATTTTTTTAAATATTTTTTTATACACAGCAATTCACAACTGCAATTCGAAGTAATACAAAACACTGATAAAATTTTTGTTGGGCACAACTGTTTGCTCCCTGAGAACAGGGTTTAATTAAAAACAACACCACACAGTTAGTTTATTTATATGCTGCTTTAGCTGTAAAGTCAAAGTGACAGCTAACCTTTAAAATAAATGTCTGAAAGCACACCTGGGTCTGTTCATAGCCCTGAAGGATGGAAAGTTGGGTTTGGGGCAGTGTAAGATGCAAGCAGAATTTGCCATGCTTGTCTTATGCTTGTCTCAGTGTTCTTCAACCCTCTGCAATATTAATTATGCTGATCTGCATGATTTATGAAGGTCTCAGAATTCCCCTTTACTTGGCTACAGAATTCTTGATTCTCCTGTTTTTTTAAAGACTTGCCCAATTAAGTGTACGCGTTTGAAATTATCAGTTAAAGCTTCACTTTAGTAATCTCACTATATTGACAGTTGTATGGATAGTTCTGATCAGAACAATGCAACGACTTTTATTCAATTAACACTGTAATTTTAGTGGATTAGTTAAGGTCTCCGTCAATGTTCACACGGGGGGGGGGGGGGGACAATAGTTCTAAACAGAGGTCCAAGCTTTCTTTATTTTTAGAGGATGCACACTTGTGTTATAGGAAGAGGCATTCTTAGCAGTGGGATCCCTGTTCTTGTACAGATGTCAGGGTCCCCGTTGTGTCGTCCAATGTCTCTGGGTTCCCTCGACGTGAATGAGAGGACTGCCCGGCCTCTGCCCGGTGGTGCTTGCCACCTGTAGTTTTGATTAGAAGAGCATTTCCCCTGCTCTCTTTTATAGAAGAGAATGCCTCTCCCAAGGTGGTGTTTCCCAGGTGCTGGTGTGATAAATATTTAGAAGACGTGTTCCCCTTCCTCTGTAACAGGATTCTCCAAGTTGATGCTTGCCATCTGCAACTTTGGAACGGACTTTTATTTTAATTTTTTTAAACGGTTGACTCGTTCTTCTCAGCTAACTCATGTCGATCAAACTGTTTATTTTTTAAAGTTATGACTCCCAACTGTTGGATTGTAGCCGCCTTAATAATTTTATGCCTTTTTCTCTTAGGGGGAAGCCCAGCCTGGTAGGCCTCAAAGACCCCCACCTGCTGTGTAACTTCCCGTCTTCAGGATTGTGATTGCTTTCTTTTTCACTGAAAGAAACATACCCTGACCTACGACCTGTAATTACTATTTGGGGGTCGGCGGGGAGACATGAGGGCCTAAGAAAAGGGGAGCCCGTCTGAGCAACCCAGGCTGGGTTGACCTCACAGCTCCATTGAAGAACCGGAAGTCCTTCTTCCAGGAATGAAAATGGAGGACCGAGACTTGGAAGGCCTCAAGCCACTGGTGGGATTGGAGGGCAAGGGGAAAGGTCCGCATGCCAGCCAGTTCAGGACCACGCGGGGGCTGCTCGGTTGGGCCCCTCCTCAACAGGTCAAACAGGAGCCTGAAGAGGGGCTCTCCCGGTGCTGGGAGTCCCAGTTGGAAGACCTGCCAAAGGCCGGGCAGTCCCCTCAATCAGGTCGAGGGAACCCGGAGACATTGCACGACACAAAGGGGACCCTGGCATTTGTCAAGGGAGCAGAGGAAGTTGGCCAGTGGTCTCGAGAGGACGGGCTCCCCCGGAAAGTTCTGGATGCTGAAAGGAAAGGTTTCGGGGCCGCGAAGGAGGAGATCCCTGGTGGGGACCCCCTCAACAGGGAGACGCATCGCCAGCGCTTCAGGGAGTTCCGCTACCAGGAGGCCGAGGGGCCCCGCGAGGCCTGCGGCCGCCTCTGGTACCTCTGCCACCGGTGGCTGAAGCCCGAAAGGTATTCCAAAGAGCAGATCCTGGAGCTTCTCATCCTGGAGCAGTTCCTGACCATCCTGCCGCCAGAGCTCCAGAGCTGGGTGAGGGAAAATGGCCCCGAGACCTGCGCCCAAGCGGTGGGCCTGGCCGAGGATTTCCTGCAGATACAACAGGAAGCCAAGCAGTGGGATCGTAAGGTGAGAGCTGGTTGGCATGTCCATTGGGTGAGCTGAAGGGTGACCCTCCGCATGAAATTTTGCTGGAGGTTATAGTACTATAATATACTGTAGTACTAGAGATTTTAATTGTAACGTATTTTAATTGTTGAATATACTGTAAGCTGCCCCGAGCACAACGTAGCTGGGGAGGGGTGGGATAGAAATTGAATTAAATAAATAAATAAATAAATAAATAAATAAATAAATAAAAGGACCTTTTAATGTGTCTTTGTGGAGTCTGGCATTTCTCAGATCTCTTTGTGGTTACCTCAAAAGCGGCATGCTGGCCAAGCTCCCCATCTTGATTTTTTTGCTTTCAAAGAAAGTCCGGCTAACCAATTGGATAGGAAGATCTGGTTCTCACCACTGGCTCAGCTGAGTAACTCATTGGGTGCCCTTGGGACAGATGCATTCTTTCAATGAAATGTATCTTAAAGGGGTGTTCTTCATGTATAACGACATAATCCCTATCTTGAATTACTTCTAGCATTTTCAGGATAGCATACTTGGGGATGGTCCCATTTTTTTCGCAATGGCCCCCTGAGGTAGGGTAGGCTGAAATGCAGTAAGGACCCTGTCTTTCTAACACATTTATACAACACCATGCTGGTTTTTACGTTCCCTGGTGAAAAGGACAGAAAATATCCAGCTTCCCTGCTGCTGGGGAACCATGTCAATTTTATTGGCTGGATCAGGTTAATTTTGTTCATGTATTCCCTCGTGGCTTTCTTCCTGTTCTCGTGACCCTAAAACTTTGGGTTCCACTCTGTTCAGAATTTTTTTTTTTTTACTATTTCCTATTATTTTAGGACAAACGTTGTGGTATCTTGAAGCCTCATTTGAGCAGGGGAAAAGATTTCTATCTCTGGGCCAAGAAGCAAATTGTAAATGAGGAATTGACTTGCCGGGTACTGTCCAATAGCTGGTGATGGTGTTCAGATGCATTCCACGGTCTTTGGGGGGCATTTGATTTTTCAGTTATTGCTTCAAAATACTTTTTTTAAATTAGGTTTTAGATTTCTTGTCCCTACTTGTCTGAAAGGCTTAATTGAATTTCAGTTCTGTGTTGCTGTTTTCTGCTTCTGGGTCTTGTGTTGAAGGTTCCTGATTCTCATGAACTTAGTGTATATCATGAGAGCTTTCTTAGGGTTTTGTGTAGTGACTTTATTTTGCAAGATGCTTGGGCCGGCCAAGATGCTGAGCCTTTCTTAACCCCCCTCCAAACTCCATACACGTAATATATCTTTGCTTCGGACTACATTGGTGGTAAGAGCCCCGTGGGGCAGAGTGGTAAGCTGCAGTACTGCAGTCCAAGCTCTGCTCACGACCTGAGTTCGATCCCGACAGAAGTCGGTTTCAGGTAGCCGGCTCAAGGTTGGCTCAGCCTTCCATCCTTCCGAGGTCGGTAAAATGAATACCCAGCTTGCTGGGGGTAAATGGAAGATGACTGGGGAAGGCACTGGCAAACCATCCCGTAAACACAGTCTGCCTAGCAAACGTCAGGATGTGACGTCACCCCTTGGGTCAGGAATGACCCGGTGCTTGCACAGGGGACCTTTACATTGGTGTCCTTGCATTGGTGGTGGGGTGCATGCCTCAACATACAGCCCACACTGCACCCCTCTGGGGACTGACCATGGTGTCCTTGCAGTCTCCTGCAGTCTATCCCAATTTGTGAGGATGACATGTAAGCAGGTAAATGTTGTTTATTGAATTCACATATACCCTGCTTTTCTCCCCAATGGGGACCCAAAGTGGCTTATGTCGTTCTCCTCTCCATGTTATCCTCACAACAACCCTGTGTGATAGGTTACGCTGAGTGTGTGTGTAACAAAGTCAACCAGGAAGCTACTGTGGTAAATTAGAGATTCGAACTCGGGTTCTCTTAGATCCTAGAGTAGTAGACTCTAATCTGGAGAATTGGGTTTGATTCCTCACTCCTCCACATGAGCGGCAGACTCTAATCTGGTGAACTGTGTTGGTTTCCCCACTCCTTCACATGAAGCCAGCTGGGTGACTTTGGGCTAGTCACAGTTCTCTTTGAGTTCTCGCAGCCTCACCTACTTATAAAAACCAACTCATCTTCTACACCATACTGTGTCTCATGTATACAAATGATGCCTATAGGGTTCCTTAAGGGCCTTTGGGCCCTTAAACTGTCATCCAATCTGTCTTTTTCTCCCTTCCATGTTTCTCCAGCACACACGGATGGAGGCGGATGTTGAGAGTTCTCAGCTGGCTGTGGAGCACTTCTCAATGGCTGAGTCCATTCCGAGCCCCTCGGACGTGAACCTTCCCTCTCCAGAGCCCCGGCGCCGGAGGGATGCCTGGTCCCGCAAGGAAACCATCGCCTTCATCGATATCTGGAAAGCGGAAGATGTTCAGATTGCTCTGGGGCAGCAGTACCGCAACATGAAGCTGTTTGCTTGGATTGCAGACCGGCTGCGGGAGCGGGGCTTTGAGCGCGACGCAGAACAGTGCCGCAGCCGGGCAAAGGACCTCAAGAGGGGCTATAAGGAGATCAAGTGCGGGAATCTTAATTCCGGCCGGGCCCCCAAAACCGCCCCTTACTTCAAGCTCCTGGAGCAGTTCCTGTGCCTGCGGAAAGGCATTGTTTGCGGCAAGGTGTGCGGCGCTGGCGTGGTGGAGCGGCTGGACAAGCGGCGGAAGCGGCTGCCTCTAAACCCCATGGCTGCCACCAGAATCGCACGAGAAGCTGCCAATCCCACGCCAGAGGCTCAGGAGGCGGAAGCCCCGGAACAATATGTTGTGCCGACCGCGTCTTCCAAAGAGCTGCAGGTGACCCCGGTTGAGCCTGCACCACTAATCCCCAAAGTGTCGAAGGATGCCAAAGCACAGATTGTGGAAAAAGTAGAAACCCCTCCAAGGGTTAATCCTCCATTGCTGCCTCCCAAAGAAACTCCTGCTGAAGTCCAGGTGGTTGGTGAGTGACCGCAACCCTTCACTCATATTCTGGCATCCCTTATTATTCGTGTAGCATCCCTAAAGTGTTTAAACATTTTTCAGGTTAGGAGAAGTCAGGCGCCCTGTCCTGAATAGTTAACTGTCTAAAATTTGATGCAAGGGAGATGGCAGAGAGAGCAGGAAGTGGTGGGGAAATATGCATCGATTTCAGGTATCCCTATTCCCCGGGAAGCTGATTCCAGAGAGGAGGGGCCACCACTAAAAATGTCCTTGCCCTGGCAGTTGACAGGTGGGCAGTTCTCAAGCCAGGCACCTGTAAAAGGCCCTGTGATGATGATTTAAAGAGGGTCATACTGGGAGAGGTGGTTACACAGGTAAGATGGTCCCAAACTGTTTATGGCTTTATAGGTCAAACCACAGCCATTTGAATTGGCACCAGAAGCTGATGGGAAGCCAGTGGAGATGCCAAACTATTGATGTTATATGTGTAGACCAGGGAGACCCATTCAGCAATCTAGCAGCCACATTCTGGGCCGTCTGAAACTTCTGAAATATCTTCAAGGGCAGCCCAACGTAGAGCCCATTGCAGTAGTCTAATCCGGAAGTGACCGTTGCATGGATCACAGTGGCAAGGCAGAGGGGGACAGATAGGGGTCCAGCGGACAGACCTGGCATAAGTAATAAAACACTGTATTCACCACCCTGGATAAATGTTTGTTTAAGGTAAGGGAAGACAAGAACCACACCCCTAATCTCCTAACTGCGTCCACTGCAGAGCGCTGGACTCCGTCAAGTTCAGGGAAAGCTGGGCCATCCCTGGGACCGGGACCTACCCCAACCACATGATCACCGTTTTTGAAGGATTTAACTTCAACCAGCTGTCACCTAACCAGTCCACTACGCCATCCTGACATGAGGCTAGGGCCAAGATCCTGGCAACTGGATGTTGGGGAGCAATTTGGTCGATGGCTCCCTACAGCCCTAAAGTCCAGGCCTCAGGTAGCTCATGGAGAGAACTGCAAGCAGGTCCAGAGCATTCTGGAAACCAGTTGGGTCCATAAGTCCCCGCAGGCGAGCATCAATAGCATAAATTCTAAGTGTTATTATAGGTGCCTGTATACAGAAAAATGTTACTCTGAGAAACGTGAACATTCTGACCTTTATAAATTACACTCACTTATAGAATTGTTCTTATTTTGTACAACCTAAGGTCTGACTCAGTTGAAGGAACCTTCATTTAGGGAGGGGCTGTGGATCATAGAATCATAGAATTGGAAGGGACCACTAGGGTCATCTAGTCCAACCCCCAGCACAAGGCAGGAAATTCACAACTACCTCCCCCCCACACCCCCAGTGACCCCTACTCTATGCCCAGAAGATGGCCAAGATGGCCTCCCTCTCATCATCTGCCTAAGGTCGTAGAATCGGCATTGATGACAGATAGCCATCTAGCCTCTGCTTAAAAACCTCCAGGGAAGGAGAGCTTACCACCTCCCGAGAAAGCTTGTTCCACTGAGGAACCTCTTTAGCTGTTAGAAAATACTTCCCAATGTCTAGATGGAAACTCTTTTGATTTAATTTCAACCCGTTGTTTTTGGTCTGACCTTCTGGGGCAATAGAAGGCTCAGTGGTAGAGCATCTGCTTGGCGTGCAGAAGGTCCCAAGTTCAATCCCTGGCATCTCCAGTTAAAAGGTCCAGGTAGTAGGTGATGCAAAAGACCTCTGCCGGAGACCCCTGGACAGCCATGGCCAGTTAGAGTAGACAAGACTGATCTTGATAGGCCAAGGGTCTGACTCAGCAGAAAGCCGGATTATTGACGGCACTTTCTTTGTCTCCTGCAGATGCTGGAGAGGAGAACCGGCGGTTCCCCCTTGGCAACGCTGAGCGCATGCGCTTCCGGCGGGAGCGCAACTGGAGGCAGCGCCTGGAGTCCACGCGGCGCCTGGCCGAGTCCTCCACTTCCAAGTCCGGTCCTGACCTGGTGGACACCCTCAGGCAGCTGCACCAGCAGGATCTGAGGGTGTTTGAAAACAAGAGGCGGGAGGAGAGGGCGGAAGACAAGCAAGAGAGGCGCCTGGAGAAGCAGGAACGTGAGCAGGACCGGGCCACCACCCACCGCATGATAGCAGCCATCGAGCGGTCCCACCAGACCCTGGCAGATCTCATGGGAAGGCAAACCTCTGCTATGGAGACCATTGCCACTGCGTTTTCGGCCCAGCGGTATCCTTCTCCGGGCCTTTTTCCGAGCTGCAATATGTACCCAGGGTTCAGCACCCCCCGGTCTGCTCAGCATTCCATTCCCAACGCTGGTGAGAAGCAGGCTGATACTTCCGGCAGCAACACGACGCCACTGCATTCTCCGGGACACGATGAACCTGGGGTGCACGTTTCTGTGGAGGCACAAAACGATACCGGGCCTGACAAGGTTCCATCTTTCGTTGGCCCTTCCACCAGCTTCCCCTCAGATCCCGATCCTTTCCCTCCTCTGCTGATCCCCAGCCCCGAGGATGTCCCCGGATCCTCACCCGCTGCCTTCGGGGCCAGTCCGAAGCGGGTCATGAAGAGAAAAAACTGTGACTGAGAGAGAATCGGTTCCCATGCTTTTATCTCTGATCAAGTTTTCTTTTTCTTTTTCCCTTTGCCAACGATCACGGGGGTATTTTTCCCTTTCAAATTAAAATATGTAAATTTGTTGCTTTACGTTTGTTCGTCTCAGTTACTGCCTTCCCAAAAGGATGTATGTTTTTTAAGAAGGGAATAGACAGAGGATAGTTCTCTCAACGGTGGATCGCTACGATAGGAATGAAATGTCCGTGTTCAAAAGCAGCGTGCCTCTTCGTGATAGTGGCTTGAGAACAGGGAAGGAATACTGCCTTCATGCCTTGCTCGTGGATAGTACCTGGGGTCATGTGGGAAACGGGATGCTGCCTAGGGTTGCCAGCTCCCGGTGGGGAAATACCTGGAGATTTGGGAGTGGAGCCTGGGAATGGTGGGGTTTGGGAAGGGAGCTCAACAGGGATGTGATGCCTTAGTGCCCACCCGCTGAAGCTGCCATTTCCTCCAAGGGAACTGATCTGTGTAGATCAGTTGTAGTTCCAGGGGATCGCCAGGCCTCACCTGGAGATTGGCAAGCCTATATACTTCCTCTGCTTCCTACAGTCTGGTGTAAAGGTTAAAATACTGTTTCCCACAATCAACTAATAATAATGATTGTATGCCGCCAAGTCGCAACCAATTCATGGCGACCCCAGGGTAATAGGATTTTCAAGGCAAGAGACGGGCAGTGGTTGTTTACCACTGTTTACACACAGCGGGCTCTGCACTTACAAAAAGAAACACAATATATCAACACTGGAAGGCAGTGCTGTGTAATGGTTAGAGTACCGAGTTAGGAGCTGGGGCATTTGCAGATCTAATCAGAATTACACCCTTTTTAGCCCATTGGATTTAGATGGTTTGATTCTTCTTAGGATGGCAGTGCTGGGTTCAAATCCATACTCAGCTATGAAAGTTCACTGGATGACTTCGGGCCAATTGCTCTCAGCCTTGCCTACCTCACAGGGTTGTACTGTGGATACAGTCGGAGAAGGAGAACCATCTCTCCTGCTCTGAACTGCTTCTAGAAACGTTGAGATAGACATATAGCAGATAGTCAGACTTGGATTCACCTAGCTCATCTATATTCTTGGAGAGAAGAAGAGGAGTTGTTTTTTGTATACCGACTTTTACAGCCGCCTTCCCTTCCTCTCCCCACAACAGACACCCTGTGAGCTAGGTGAGGCTGAGAGAGCATGACTTGCCCAAGGTCACCCAGCTGGCTTCGTGTGTAGGAGTGGGGAAACAAATCCAGCTCACCAGATTAGCCTCCGCAGCTCATGTGGAGGAGTGGGGGAATCAAACCCGGTTCTCCAGATCAGACTCCACCGCTCCAAACCACTGCTCTGGTTTGGAAATTCATGGGAATTTGGGCGTGGTGCCTGGGAAGGGTGGAGTTCAGGGAGGGAGCACAGTGGCAACGTGATGTCCCTCTAGGACAGTGGTTCCCAACCTTTTTTTGACCAGGGACCACTAGGACTTTTTTGTTCGGTGCAGGGACCCCAAGGTTCAAAATAAAAATTCCGAGAATTTGAAAATAAACGTTAATCATAACTGTTAGTTAAACATTAAACTTAGAATAATATTTGAATATATATTTTTATAATAGAAAACTTTTAATTGAAAATATTAATTTATTATGGGTTTATAACTTTGTTTCGCGGACCTTAATTTAGTTCTCGCGGACCCCTGGGGGTCCACGGACCCCCGGTTGGGAACCAGTGCTCTAGGACTTGTGTTTCTCCTAGACTCTTCCAAAGCTGGAGAACTTCAGGCCGCATGTGCAGGTGGGAAACCCTGGCAGAGAAGACATGCTTTCCCAAACAGAACCTAACAAAAAACTGCTCCCTTGAGATGTGGATTGGGCTGCGGCACATTGCACGTGCATAAGGGGGCCTTATTGACTGACCCAATAAAGGAAGCCACAGCCTTCAAGTTGCAAGATCTGAACAAGGCTGTCAAAGATAGGACATTTTGGAGGACTTTCATCCATAGGGTCGCCATGAGTCGGAAGCGACTTGACGGCACGTAACACACTGGATGCTGGCTCTTCCGGCAGGCACAACAAAGTCGGCCGGGGAAAGGCCAAAGGAAATGGATCCGTTGGATGGGTTAGTACAGAGGAGAGGAATGGAGACTTGGAGTTGCCAGCTCCGAGTTGGGAAATTCTTGTGAATTTGGGGGTGGAGCCTGAGTAAGGTGAGGTTTGGGGAGGGGAGAGGTCTCAGCAGGATATAACGCCATAGAGTACACCCTCCCAAGCATTCATTTTCTCCAGGGGAAATGATTTGTGTAGCCTTGTGTAGTAATTCTGAGAGAACTCCAGGGCCCACCTGGAGGTTGGCAACCCTAGAACAGGCAACAGGCGTGATTGTTGTTAAAATGCACGTCAGCCACGGCACTGGCAGCGCCTCGCCCCAATATTGCTCAATTTTTGGGACCTGCAGGCTTTAAAAAAAAAAAAATCTGCCTTGGACATCCAGTACTAGTCTTAAAAGTTGTCATACTTCACCTGGGAAGAAAAGGCTAGCCCGAAGCTGTTAAATCTGGTATGCAGATGCGACATGAATAATCTTGGGCTTGTCTGGGACATGGGCACGGCGCGCTTATTACCCAAAGTAATTGCCCTTTAGGTAACAAAGCGTCTTGTGACACCTTGGAGGCTTGCAAATGTATTGCGGAGGAGTTTTCTAGGCGGCAGCTCCACTTAAGCAATCCGCAACGCAAGCCCTATGCACAGTCACTCCTTGTCGAACCCACTGAAAGCAGTAGAAAAGGGCAAGAGTCCAGTAGCACCTTAAAGACTAACAAGAATATTTACTGGTAGGGTATGAGCTTTCGTGAGCCACAGCTCACTTCTTCAGATTTGAAGAAGTGATCTGTGGCTCACGAAAGCTCACACCCTACCAGAAAATATTCTTGTTAGTCTTTAAGGTGCTACTGGACTCTTGCCCTTTTCTACTACTGCAGACAGACTAACACGGCTACCCACTGTGAATTATTTCCACCATGAATTAACATGATTATTATTTACATGCTTTTTTTTAAAAAAAAAATTTCTTCCTGTATCAAAATCTTTCCGGCTCATGCATTTGACAAAATGAGCTTCGGCGGTCCAAAACTTAGACCACGCAAAACCCTTCTTTCTAGATCACTGGTTCCCAACCAGGGGTCCGTGGACCCCCAGGGGTCCGCGAGAACTAAATTAAGGTCCACGAAACAAAGTTATAAACCCATAATAAATCAATATTTTCAATTAAAAGTTCTCTATTATAAAAATATATATATGCAAATATTATTCTAAGTTTAATGTTTAACTAACAGTTATGATTAAAGTTTATTTTCAAATTCTCGGAATTTTTATTTTGAACCTTGGGGTCTCTGCACCGAACAAAAAAGTCCTAGTGGTCCTTGGTCAAAAAAAGGTTAGGAACCACTGCTCTAGATTTGGGATCCCCCCCTTGCCTGCAGCGCTTTAAGGGATTCGTTGGGGGCGCACGAAGGGTTAAAGCGACCGAGTTTGCAGTTGCTAGAGAGATCGCGGGAGGAACTGGACCGGGGTGGGGGGGAGGTTAGATTGTTAGTACGTTCCTTCCTGTTTGGGGCGGGGGGAGGTGGAGGAGGAGAAAGAGGCGGCGGTGGGTGGACGAAGGGCTCACTATTGAACTGGCGTCCAAGTAAGAAAGGTTTTTGCATTGCAGAAGTCTCGGAGAAAGGGAGTTATTTTGCAAAGGTGAGATATTAATTAATGGGGTGGGCAGGTGGTTCAGGTTCAGAAATAATATTTTTGGACAATTAAGGAGGGGGAGGGAAAGAAAACATGAGCCACTCATGCTTACCTGCATATTAATATATTTTGCAAAGGTGAGATATTAATTAATGGGGTGGGGAGATGGTTCAGGTTCAGAAATAATATTTTTGGACAGTTAAGGAGGGGGAGGGAAAAAAACATGAGCCACTCATGCTCACCTGCATATTAATATATATATACACACACACACACATATACATACATATATATAATTTTAATAATTAATCAATTGATAATAAATAAAAATATTTCGTGAGTGTGGCTCACGAAAGCTCATACCCTGCCAGAAAATATTTTTGTTAGTCTTTAAGGTGGTACTGGACTCTTGCCCTTTTCTACTCCTGCAGACAGACTAACACGGCTGCCCACTGTGAAATAGATTGTATTTAGGTACGTTTTCTTTTCCAGAGTCCTGCACACACTAATAGATTATCGGCTGTAACGGAGCAGCTAAGAGGAGGAGATCGATTGCTGCTTCCACTCTCTCTCCCACCCTCCATTAGATGAGTGGAATATAAATATTGAAATTAAAAAAAAAAAAACAAGTTGTAAACTCGGGAGGGGACTGTAGGCAGTGGCTTGGTGCTCTCAGCCTGTGGGTCTGAACCGTGGTGCCTAAATAAAGCTTCCTTGGTTAGGTGCAGTCTACCTGAACAGCGTATTGGAAGGGCGGAATGGCAGGCGAAGGACATTTGCCCTCATGCAGAATTCTCGGCCTTCCCTAAGGGCTATTAGCTGGCCAGTGTGGGAAACAGGACACTGAACTATATTAGCCTTTGGTGGTCTCCTCGTTTTGCAAATAAAAGGGCTATTGGTTCTCGTAGGTTATCCGGGCTGTGTAACCGTGGTCTTGGAATTTTATTTCCTGATGTTTCGCCAGCAACTGTGGCAGGCATCTTCAGAGGAGTAACACTGAAGGACGGTGTCTCTCAGTGTCAAGTGTGTAGGAAGAGTAATATATAGTAGTCAGAAAGGGATTGGGTTTGAGCTGAGTAATTGTCCTGCAAAATGTAATGTGCTAATCATTGTCCTGTAAGTATCAAGATAATGTGCTAATGAGGGTGTGGTATGTTAATATGGAACCAATTGTATCCTGAAGTGATCTGTTAATGTGTGAAATCCAAAGTTAATCTGCAAGGCTATTGTTGACTGTAGCCTTTGTTAGTCTGGAGGTTTTTCAGGGCAGGAAGCCAAGCCTTATTCATTCTTAAACTCTCTTCTTTTCTGTTAAAGTTGTGCTGATGTTTATGAATTTCAATGGCTTCTCTGTGCAATCTGACAAAATAGTTGGTAGAGTTGTCCAGTCTTTCAGTGTCTTGGAATAAGACCCTGTGTCCTGTTTGTGTCAGTGTTACTCCTCTGAAGATGCCTGCCACCGTTGCTGGCGAAACGTCAGGAAATAAAATTCCAAGACCACGGTTACACAGCCCGGATAACCTACAAGAACCAATGAACTCTGACCGTGAAAGCCTTCGACAATATTTTAAAAGGGCTATTGTTAGGATTTGAGAGGAGCAAGATTTTTTCCGGGTTTTGCTAGAGTTGGCCAGGACTGTTTTCTTTTAAGCATTCTCTGTGTGAGATGGTGTGGTGCAAGAGCCAGTGTGGTGTAGTGGTTAGAGTGTCGCTCTAGGATCTGCAAGCCCTGGGTTCCAATTCCCACTCTGCCAGAGAAACTTGTTGGATGGCCTTGCATAAGTCACACATTCTCAGCCTACTCTACCCCACAGGGTTGTTCTGAGGATAAAATGGAGGAGAGGAGAATGATCTGGGCCACTTTGGGTCCCCCTTGAGGAGAAAGGTGGGGTATAAATGTAAATAAATAAAACATCTGACCTTGCCAATGTGTTATAATCATTAGCACGGTACAAAACGCAAGGTTCCGTGAAACATCTTTTAGGGGATAGTTTATAATTCGTCTTTATGAAATTTGTTCCTTTAAAAAAAATTATCACTTTGTTTAACTGTGTTGTGGTGATGGAAAGTGCCATCAATTCACAGCTGACTTACGGCGACCCCATAGGGTTTTTGAGGCAAGAGATGTTGGGATGTGGTTTGCCATTGCCTGCCTCTACGTGGGCTGAGAGAACTGTGACTGGCCCAAGGTCACTCAGCAGGCTTTGTATGGAGGAATGCGGAATCGAACCCCGTTTTCCCTATTAGAGCCAGCTGCTCTTAACCACAACACCATGCTGTCACTGTTAGGATTTTTTTTAAAAAACGCATTGGTTTCCTTTGGAGGGATATTGACCGTTACGTTTTTGTTTTGAGAAGACAGGAGTCTGCTTCCAGTTCTTAAAAATAAAAAGCAATCACTCTTTGGGTCTGTACTGTATGATTTTAAGAAAAAACTTCTAAATACACTTTTGGTATATGGGGTGAGGAGAAGAATATTTAACTGTAATAGCATCCCAGAATTCAGCTGATTTGCAATGCTGTTCCCCACCCCTTTAAAAATCTCCAAATTGTTCTCATAATTGGCTTCCAGAAATTTTTTTGGGGGGAAAGCCCAGAGGTGGTTTGCCATTGCCTGCCTCTGCCTCATGCCCCGGGTATTCCTTGGAAGTCTCCTGTCCGAATACTTGCCAGGGTCAAGGCTGAGAGTGTGTGACTGGCCCAAGGTCACCCAGCAAGCTTCCATGGCAGAGTGGGGATTCGAACCTGGGTTTCCCAGATCCTAGTCCGACACCTTAAACACTGGACCATGCTGGCCCCCTCCCATCTGGATAAGAGGAAGTTTAAATGGATAGATATCCCGCCTTGGGTCCTGGATTGCCTGGGAGAAAGACAGGTATATAAATATTTAAAATAAAATAAATATCCCCAGTGTTGTTGTTGTGGCTTTTTTTGGCAGATGACTGGAGTAATAGAAATGTCCTTAATTTTAAAAAACGGCTCTCGGCCTGTCTGCCGAGCCTCCCGATGTCCTGTTCCACATGTGACCAACAGACAGGATCAAGCTGGAAATGTGGATTTGGGAGCATAATTGATTCTCAGTGGCTGGCAGGTAGCCCATTTAGATGCTGGTCTGTGAGGGTGTCCAGTGTGTCTGTGTGTTCACAACACACATGGGGAAAGTGGCGGGGGGAGTGTTAATTATGCTGTATGCAATGCAATACTCACACCAGTGTGCATGCACATTTTCAGAACTCTGCAGCTAGGAGCAGATTTGCTTCTCAGTGGTTTTAGGGGCTGGTGTTACCTGGGCCAAAAAGCAAGGCTACCTCCTCCCCCCCCCCCACTCCAGTGGTGACCCCTTTGCTTTCTCATGCATAAATAAGTGTCCCCTGAATATAGAACTGGCTGCCATCATTTCCCATGGTGGGTGGGAAGGCAGCCATTACTTGGGGAGAAACTTTCTGTGAGGGCAAAATCTGACTTCCTCTTGGACACTACAAGGGAAGACGGACATAATATTCCATAATGTGGGAAAGAGCCAGCGTGGTATAGTGGTTAGGAGCGGCAGACTCTAATCTGGAGAACCGGGTTCAATTCCCCACTCCTCCGCATTATACCTGCAGGGTAACTTTTGTGCCAGTCACAGTTCTCTCAGAATTATCTCATACCACATGGAGGCAGGCAATGGCAAACCATCTCCAAACATCTCTTGCTTTGAAAACCCTACGGGGTCTCTATAAGTCAGCTGCAACCTGACGGCACCACCACCAGTGTGGAAAAAGCAGTTTGAACGCGTACATTTGGCACTCTGAGGCCTTTTCATGCTAGTGGCTTTTTGTATGTCTGCATTCACCTGGAGTGGCTGAGTGTACATTAAAACAAAAAGCCAGAAAAGAAGAAGAGTTGGTTTTTATATGCCCACTTCCTGTACCACTTAAGGGAGACTCAAACTGGCTTACAATCACCTTCCCTCCCCACAACAGACACCCTGTGAGGTATGTAGAACTGAGAGAGCTCTAAGAGAGCTGTGACTAGCCCAGTGAGCCAGCGTGGTGTAGTGTTTAAGAGCTGTGGACTCTGATCTGGAGAACCAGGTTTGATTCCCCACTCTTCCACATGAGCGGCAGAGGCTAATCTGGTGGACTGGATTTGTTTCCCCACTCCTCCACATGAAGCCAGCTGGGTGACCTTGGGCTAGTCACACTATTTCAGCCCCACCACTTCACAGGGTGTGGGGAGGCGAAGGGAAGGTGATTGTAAGCTGGTTTGATTCTTCCTTAAGTGGTAGAGAAAGTTGGCATATAAAAACCAACTCTTCTTCTACTTCTTCCTTATGCCTGCGCACACTGTAATTTGTGATGACCAGTTTGTTAACGTGGTTAAGAGTGGCTGACTCTAATCTGGAAAACCGGGTTCAATTCCCCTCTCCTCCATGTGAAGCCTGCTGGGTGACCTTGGGCCAGTCACAGTTCTCTTGGAATTCTCTCAACCCACGTGGAGGCAGGTAATGGCAAACCACCTCCTAATGTCTCTTGCCTTGATATCCCGACGGAGTCGCCATAAGTTGCTGTGATTTGACGACACACACACATGAAAACCATCCTCAAGGAATTGTAGTGGGAGGGAAGGTTTGTTACAAGAAGCGTTTGTTGATTTTTTAAAAATACTGTTTGTAAAGAGGTGGCAGAAGCAGAGCTAGGTGAGGGGGAATTCAGTCCTAAGGAGAGTTATACCAATCTACCTCCAGGGAGAATTAGTGCCAAGCAGAGGTATGCCTGTTGACATCCACTGAAGCTTAAAGGGTGTAACTATGTTTAGGATTGTACTGGGAGGCAGCTGAAATGAACATACGACTTTGCCTCTCATTCTCAAGGCTGGAATTAAGTTTTTCCTGTGAACATCCCCCGAAAGGGGGGGAGGTAAAATTCCCCACATCTGTTTCTCCAGATTGCATTCACCCTACATAGATCTGTTCATACCCCCCCACCCAAAGCCAAAGGAAAGATGTCAGGTGCGTATTTTTGCACTGTTCAAATTTGTTGGTCTCTATGCCCATCTTGCAAGATGGAGCACTGAACAGTTAGCTCGTATATCTTGGCAAATTATACATTTCCAGATAATTGCTATTGGCCCCAAAACAAAACACAGCAGGTTGCCCTGTTGTGGGGGACTCTTGGCAACAATCCCCAAGGTAGCGCTTCTCTCAGGTTTTTCGAAGGTGTCTCCACAAGAAGATAATTCACAGTGGGTAGCCTTGTTAGTCTGTCTGCAGTAGTAGAAAAGGGCAAGAGTCCAGTAGCACCTTAAAGACTAACAAAAATATTTTCTGGTAGGGTATGAGCTTTTGTGAGCCACAGCTCACTTCTTCAGATACAGCTAGAATGTGAATCCATCTGTCTTTAAGTAGAGGAGAGTGAATTCAGACAAGTATTAGTATGTCAATGTTAATAGTATGTAAATGTGAATAGCAGGCGTGATGGGATTAGGTGTGGTATGCAGAAGAGTCTGTGATGTCCAGGGGACAGATGGGTGTGGAGAAATCAGGATTAGGTGTGGTATGCAGAAGAGTCTGTGATGTCCAGGGGAGAGATGGGTGTGGAGAAATCAGCATTCCAATGCTGATTTCTCCACACCCATCTCTCCCCTGGACATCACAGACTCTTCTGCATACCACACCTAATCCCATCACGCCTGCTATTCACATTTACATACTGTTACCATTTACATACTAATGCTTGTCTGAATTCACTCTCTACTTAAAGACAGACGGATTCACATTCTAGCTATATCTGAAAAAGTGAGCTGTGGCTCACAAAAGCTCATACCTCTCCACAAGAGGTTGTGTGGTGTAGTGGCTAGAGCCTTGTCCTGCAGTGAGGGTGATGCATGTTCACATCACCACTCTGCTGTGGTGCTGAACAGGTGGCTTCCCTCTATACTAGTTGGGACATATTTGACTGCATGGGTTCCAATTTTCAGTTGCCTGTCTGCTGCAAAAACAATAGCCGTTTTGGTACCATTGATCGTAGGGAAATGGCCCTCTGCAATCTTTCTAAACCTAAGTCTGGCCTGAAACAGAGTTGGAAGGAACCTCCGGGGTCATCTAGTTCAACTCACTGCACAATGCAACAAATAGTTTTAATCTTTGCCCTCTGTGTTGTTTTTTTAATGGCCGCAGCGGCTCAAACCAATCTTTTAAAATGTATGTGTAATCTTTAAATTGATTCCAATAAAACAGAAGCTTCCGTGCTGAGAGGAGGCAGAGCGCAGCCAGTCTTAGGAACTGCTGCCCGCCGAGGGAGTGTGAGGCCGCCATGCAGTGGGCGCGCGAGGATTTTGCAGCGCTCGCCATGGAGGAGCCAGTCAGCCGTGGCTGCCACTGAGGTTGCCCCTGGGGACTGAGTGGCGAGTCAGACCCTTAAGTAAAAGAGTTGGTGTGTATACCCTGCTTTTCTCTACCATAAGGAGTCTCAAAGCGGCTCACAATCTCCTTCCCTTCCCCCTCGCAATAGGCACTTTGTGAGGTAGGTGAGGTTCATGGAGGAGAGGGCTATTCATGGATACTAGTCAAAACGGATACTAGTCTTGATGCATACCTATTCTCTCCAGGATCAGAGGAACATGCCTATTATATGAGGTGCTGTGGATCACAGGCAGGATAATGCTACCGCAGTCATCTTGTTTGTGGGCTTCCTAGAGGCCCTTGGTTGGCCACTGTGTGAACAGACTGCTGGACTTGATGGGCCTTGGTCTGATCCAGCATGGCCTTTCTTATGTTCTTAAGTGTATGTCGGCTGCATCTGTTTGGAGGAAAGGCAGATAAGATGTATTAACTAAACATTCTGTTTTAAATTTTAACTTTTGTTTCTTAATTAGCTTATTTGCAAAAAAAGGAATCATGGCTCCTAAAAATTGTCAACAAATCTTTTTGTATGCTTCTTCTCTGCGAGTGTGTTAAAGTGATAGTAGTTTGCTGAAATGATTTTTTCCCCCATTTTTCTTTTTAAATTAGGCTTTTGTATGGTGCAGACCACCTGTGAGGCTGACGTCAGAAGCTGATGGTTGGCCTCTTCTTACCCCACCCCGTGCTACCTTTGGCAGTAAGTGACTGAAGTGGCAAGGGGTAAAAAGTTGTCAGAGAGGACAGAGCAGGCCTGAAGCCCTCCTTGATTTGAGGAGACGGAATGACTTCCAAGGAGGAGGAGGTGACCATCCCCCTGAGTCTCCAGGAATGTTTTCCCGCTGAGCCGGCGGTTGAGAAGATGGATGCACAGCCCCCGTTGGTCTCTGGAGATGTTTTGGAAGACATCGAAATGAGCAATCATGTTGCCCAAGTGAAAATGGAAGGGCCCCCTGCCTGTGGGGATGTCCAGTGGAATGACGCCAAAGGGACAGAGAAGATCTCTCACTCGGAACTCAAGATCCCCCAGTTACCAGACCCCCCTTGTTGGGATGATATCTTTCCGGCCTCTGTCGAGAAGGCGACTAACGCCCAGACTGAAAAGTGGGTGGCCCAGTTCATGCCGGGCCTCGAAGAAGTTCGGTTGGAGGACAGGGATGTAGGGGACTATGGCAAGGTGAAGGCAGCCATCTTGCGGGTGGATGCTATCAGCACTGAAGTCCAGCGGCAGCACTTCCGGCTCTTCCAGTACAAGGAGGCGGACGGGCCTCGTGAGGCTTGCAGCCGGCTTTGGTTCCTTTGCCATCGGTGGCTGAAGCCGGAGAGACACACCAAGGAGCAGATCCTGGAGCTGTTGATCTTGGAGCAATTCCTGGCCATCTTGTCTCCAGAGCTCCAGAGCTGGGTCAAAGATGGCTGTCCGGAGACTTGTGCCCAGGCAGTTATCTTGGCAGAGGAATACCTGCTGAGGCAGCGACAGGCTGAGGCACCAGCAGCACCGGTAAGACCTTTGCGAACAAGCAGTCTCGTGGGATTGAGCGGTGGCAGCAGCAGGAAATGATGCACTCTCTGGGATTGTTTGTATCTGGTGACTTCCTGTCTCTATTGGGTAATTCAGTAAATAACAGGCAAAATTCTGTGTGAGGGTATCCATTTTTCAGGAAGCTACATTCGATAGCAGCAAACGAAAACCTAGCCTGACAACTTATGACAGCTCTGTAAAGTACTTGGTTGTTCCTCTGTTATAGAATGGACGGGGGAGGAGATTTTTAAACCCCCAAATTAACAAAAACTATGTATTGTCGAAGGCTTTCACGGTCAGAGTTCATTGGTTCTTGTAGGTTATCCAGGCTGTGTAACCGTGGTCTTGGAATTTTCTTTCCTGACGTTTCGCCAGCAGCTGTGGCAGGCATCTTCAGAGTAGTAACACTGAAGGACAGTGTCTCTCAGTGTCAAGGGTGTAGGGAGAGTCAGAGAGGGGTTGGGTTTGAGCTGAGTACTGTCCTGCAGAAGTAATGTGCTAATCATTGTCCTGTAAGTATCAAGATAATGTGCTAATGAGGGTGTGGTATGTTAATATGGAACCATTGTATCTTGAAGTGATTTGTTAATGTGTGAAATCCAAAGCTAATCTGCATGGCTATTGTTGACTGTAGCCTTTGTTAGTCTGGAGGTTTTTCAGGGCAGGAAGCCAAGCCTTATTCTTTAAGAATAAGTTTAAGAATGAGAAGAGTTTAAGAATGATTAAGAATGAATATATGTTTAAGGACAATTGCTCTTCCCTAAACTCATCTTGTGCATTCTGGTGAACTCAGAAGCTCATACCTCAGGTACCACCTGCTTAATTTTTGCATTAAAGGTATGTGAAAAACAGGTGGCGCTTCAGAGAGCATGCTGGTGTGATCCAGATATGTTCTCAGTTGTGTTAGATGACAGGACTCAGACTAATGGATATAAATTACAGAAAAGAGGTGTCAGTTAAATTTGAGGAAGAATTTTCTGACCATGTGGTGTGTTCAATGCTGGAACAGTCTCCTCCTTGATGCGGTGGTTCCTTCATCATTGGAGGTTTTTAAACGTCAATTGGATACTTATTTGTTAGGGAAATTATAGCTGTAGTTCCTATTTGGCAAGGGGTTAAATTAGATGACCCTGGTGGTCCCTTCCATCTCTGAGATTAAATATATACGAGGCTTAAGTGACGAACCAAAACTGCCTCAGTTTGAATCTCAGGTAAGTGACCTCAGGCAAGTTGCTCTCTCTCACTCTCTCTTTAGTTGTGAATTTCCTAAATTGTGCCGGGGGTTGGACTAGATGACCCTGGTGGTCCCTTCCAACTCCATGGTTCGTTCTCTCTCTCTCTCTCTCTCTCTCTCTCTCTCTCTCTCTCTCTCTCTCTCTCTCTCTCTCTCTGGCCTCTTTGATCCATGAGGCCAACAACAAATGGCATACCTCTCAAGGCTGCTGTAGGGATTACAGCCAAATATTAGATATGAAGCTTGTTCAGCATCTCACCATGAATGCTACAATTTACGATGGGTTTGGAAGGAAATGGAGCTTTCGTTTCTGCCCAGCTCTGGTTGCAAGAGGTAATTCTGAGCCTCCTTGAAGGTTGCCCAGGATGAGTTGAAAGGCAGGAGCTTTCCAGGAACTTCCGCCCTCACGGCACTTTCACTCACGCCCCAATTCCTGCTCTTTCAGGCAGCCGAACTGTTAGAGGTGGCAAGCGTGGCCTCCCCGAAGGCAGATGGGCTTCCACTGGACCCTGAACAGAAACAGCTGTGCCTGGAGGTCAAAGAGGAGAGCCTTCTAGACGACAGCAACTCTTTGGGTAAGGTCTCCATTTGTCTGGAGGGTTCTGCTGCCCTTCTGCTTGCAGGAAGAAATCAAAATTCCATGCCAATGTAAATGATGTGCCTCAGAGAGGGGCAATCCTGCACAACACAGCATATGTGAATACTTTCTGCTGATTTTGCATATCCCTCCCACTAGACATGAGGGAGCAAGGTCCATCAGAAAAATTATTTTGCTGCCCCATTAAAATTTCACAAGTTCCCATCCTTTTTAAGGAATAACTTTAGTAGGGGAATGAGGAAGCATGGGATAAAAGGGACAAATGTGGGGGTCTTTTCAGTGATGGCCCCAGCTGTGGAATAACTTTCCCTTCCCCCTTTTGTGCTACCTTTAGATCTTTCAGGGTATATGGATTTTGTTTCCCAACTTTAGTTTCTGGGGTTTTTCCCAATAGCACTGTAATATTAATTAATTTGTTTTTATTATCGTGTGAGTAGCTGCTACTGAGTTAAGCAGTTGTGAACCACCTCAGTCTTGAGGTGGAAAGAGGCATATATAAACATTTAAAATCGGTAAGTAAGTCATCTGTAGGTGGCGGGGTGATGTATTAGATGGTCTACGCCCCCAATGATGGTCTGTGACTTGCAGGAAGTTGGAGTGGTTTGCTCCCCCAGGTATCTTCTGATTTTGTGCTCTTCATATTCCCTCAGACGATTCACACATGAGTGAAAACAATGTGGAGATTCCCCATCCAGAGAAGACTGAAACTGAGGAGCCGCACGAGGTGTCTGTGGTCAGCGTTGAGACACTTCCCCTGCTGTGCAAGGAGGGAGATGCATCCAATGGTCAGATGCCCCTGAAGCCACGGGGAAAGCCCCCACAGAAGAGGGTGCGCAAATCCATTCCATTACTGGGGGGCTGCAAAGACCTCCGTGAAGCCTCTACTGAAGAGGAAGCCCAGGAGGGCGAAATGCCTGTAAAGATCATAGTCCTCAAGGGAAACCTGGGCCAAGGTTCAGATCGCACTGGAGAGAGAGTTCACAAGTGTTCAGTCTGCGGTAAGGTCTTCAGCCTTCGATCCCGCCTCATTGTCCACGAGAGAACCCACACGGGAGAGAAACCATATACGTGCTCCGAGTGCGGGAGGAGTTTCAGTGTGAGCTCGAGTCTCATAGCCCACAGGCGAACCCACACGGGAGAGAAACCCTATAAGTGTTCCCACTGCGCCAAAAGCTTCAGCGTGAAGTCAGGACTGATTGCTCATGAGCGAACTCACACGGGAGAGAAGCCGTACAAGTGTTTATACTGCAGCAAGAGCTTCCGACGCAACTCGGGTCTGGTTAGCCACCAGAGAATTCACACAGGTGACAAGCCATACCAATGCACGGTGTGCGAAAAGAGCTTCAGCGACATATCAAATCTCATTACCCATCACCGAATCCACACGGGAGAAAAACCATACAAGTGCCTGGAGTGCGGAAAAAGCTTCAGCCAGAGTTCGTACCTCAATAGTCACCAGAGAATCCACACGGGAGAAAAGCCGTACGAATGCTCAGAATGTGGGAAAACTTTCAGTGTCAGCTCACGCCTTCGGAAACATCAGAGAAGCCACACTGGAGAGAGACCGTTCGTCTGTTTGGACTGCGGAAAGACATTCAGTGAGAGCTCGGATCTCCTCGCACATGAGAGAGCTCACACCGGCGAAAAGCCCTACAAGTGTTCGTACTGTGGGAAGAGCTTCTTGCGCAGTTCGGAGGTGGTGAGCCATGAGAGGATTCACACTGGTGAGAAGCCATACCACTGCACTGAGTGTGGGAAAAGCTTCAGTGTCAGCTCCCGTCTCAGCGCGCACCGGAGAATCCACACTGGAGAGAAGCCTTTCCAGTGTCCGGTGTGCGAGAGAAGCTTCAGCTACAAGTCCCACCTCATCACCCACCAGAGAATCCACACAGGTGAGAAACCATTCCAGTGCTCAGTTTGTGGGAAGAGCTTCCGGGGGAGCTCCAGTCTCGTTGCCCATGAGAGAACACACACAGGGGAGAAACCGTATCGCTGCTTGGACTGTGGGAAAAGTTTCACTCAGAGCTCAAACCTTATTAGTCATCAGAGAATCCACGCCGAAGGGAATTCCTGAACATCTCCATGGGATGAACTTCCGTAGGTCATGTAGTACTCTCACCACCACCTCTCTACCTTTCCTTTCTTAACAAGGCGAGGTACTTTTACGGTACTTTTTCCTTATTTCTTGGGGAAAGGCACTTCCAGCACTCATGGAAAAATAGCTACATCTTTCTCCCAGATCAGAGCATCCCCTTAAAAAGGAACTGGGATTTTTGCCAGTCAATCCAAACTGAGATACTTGTGTATGTTAATGTGCCATCGACTTGCTTCTGACTTGTGGCAACCCTATGAATGAATGACCTTCAAAAATCCTATTATCAACAGCCTTGCTCAGATCATGCAAACAGAAGGACATGGCTTGAGCCAATCCATCTCCTGTTGGGTCTTCCTCTTTTCCTACTGCCTTATCCTTTAAAAATGAATAGGATTTTGCTAGTCAATCCAAACTGAGATGCTTAGTTACTGTTAATTATAGGCTGCACGCAGAAGAATACTTGAGGACAGGTGGATCGTGGCGGTCTCCATCCTGGGCCAGCTTTGTGACTCTTCAGAGATATTTCCTCCTTTCCAGAAAGAAAGAGAGAGGAACTCTCTGAGACTTGCACTGGGCCGGGCAGAGCTTAAGGGAAGTCGTCCCTTGAAACATAAAAAGAGAAACTTTGGTTTTCATTTATGTTTTAGTTCTTTTTGGAACCCAGCTAATTTGATCTTTATTTCTTTGCTGCCTGTAAGCCATCAAGAATTCTACCACCTCATTCCTTTTCTGAGAAAAAATCAGTCTTGATGTTACCCCTGTAAGGAAGGCACCAGCTGACTTCAGATGCTGAGGGTTTAGTGGAGTCCCCCACTCCCTGTCAACAAAACGAGGAGAACAGATCAAAATCTCAGTTTCATGATCCAGCGTGCAAAACCTGGCTTCTGCTCTTGAAGGTATTGAAGTTTGCCACAATCCCAAGCTTCTGATGCTAGGCAAGAGTTATGGTGTTTTAGTGTGGGGGGGAGGGGCAGAAAGAAGAGTAAGCCATAGCCAAAAAGCAGCTTTTAAAAGGATTTTAATCCATTTGTTCTCTTTACTAACTAAGCGCCAGGGCAGAAAATCATGTGGTAAATTTTCTTTGGATTATACCACTTTAGTCTGATGGGGAAGGAAAAGGTTGCATTTCAGAATGTTCCCATTCCCGGGGTGGGGGATGCTCAACCTTTTATTTATTTATTTCTTCTGTTAAATTGTAACTGACTTATGGTGACCCCATAGGGTGTTCAAAGCAAGAGACTAACAGAGGTGGTTTGCCATCGCCTACCTCTGTGTAGCAACCCTGGTATTCCTTGGTGGTCTCCCATCCAACAACTAACCAGGGCCAACCCTGCTTAGCTTGCAAGATCTGACAGGATGGGGCTAGCGTGAGCCATCCAGGTCAGGGCTATATGGGTCTTCTTTACTCAAAAAAGGGATGAAAGGAATAAGGCTAAGCTGAACCTTTCTCATTGATCTGGTAGTTTTCTGGTTGCAGCTTAATTAAACCCCCCCCCCCCCATTCAAGGGTAGGATTTCTGTCTCTTGCAGAAAGTGGTATCATCCTGGAAAAATTTACTGTGCCATTACGTAGATTCATAGTTGGGGAGGTGCTCTCTCTCTCTCCCTCCCCCCCCCTCTCTTTAGTTGTCAATAGAGAGAACTAGTTTTAAGAAATTTTTGTTGGGCAAACTTAGCAGTAGCCAACAAACAAGATGATCACAAAAATGCACAGAGGCAGTTGGGAAGGGCTGGCGAATCTGCTGATGGACAGTTTTTTATCTTGCTGGTAATCTGCCTTAAGTCCCAGAGAGAAAGGTGGGGACTGCAAAGGAAAATATTAACTTACAGCCTATCGTGGAGGACAAGTCTATCAGCGGCTACTAGCCAAGGTGACTAAAGGGAACCCCCACATTTAGAGGCAGTGCCAGGAGGCAACATCAGGGAAAGGCCGTGGCCTCTTTGTTTTGTTGTGGCCCTCCAGAGGAACAGGTTGGCCACTGTGTGGGACGGGATGCTGGACTAGATGGACCCTCACTGGTCTGATCCAGCAGGGCCCTTCTTATGTTCAAAAGAGGGGATTGTCTGCACTTCAAAGGTTAGGGTATGTCGTTAAGAAAAAGAGTTGTTTTTCTCAAGGGAAGCAAACTGCTTAAGTCCCATCAAATCTGGGTCTCGGGATTAAAGTCAGCATCCCTTTTTCTCGGCTCACGGGACGGAGAAGCCCTTGATGTCCAAACCTTGAAAACACTGTCAAAAGTGGGTCTCGGCGAAGTTCGAGTGCAGAGCAGACCCAAAGAAACCAGCACTGTTACCAAGAGGCCCCACCTTGGCCATTCTATGCCCATTTTCAAAAATGCCAGTAAGGCCAAGCAGTGTTGGAACCAAGGGTTGTGGCTGTCTTTACAAGAGGGTTCATCGTCCTGGAATGCCCACATTTAAATTGAGGGAGTTTGTGCCCTGTTGGTGGCATCATTCTCCTCTCCCTCCCCCTCTGGGGACTGTGCTTGTCACCACTCACTGTTCAACCTTGTTTTTTGAATACCGTGGCAATACTCTGCAACTCTTCTCCAATAAGCTGTCGTCGGACTGCGTTCTGTCAAACTGGGAAGACGTTTTGTCTGGTCAAGACAGGTGCCCTCTAGCGGAAGGAAATCTGTTTGTTTTTTCATGCTGAAATAAAAATTATTTGCTGTATGTGTGTGCACATGTGTGTCTATTTAAGCATAAGACAACCACCCCGGGGTACTAGTTAAGAGTGGCATACTCTAAGCTGGAGAACCAGGTTTAATTCCCTGTTCCTCCACATGAACGGCAGACTCTAACCTGGTGGACCAGGTTGGATTTTCCATGCCTTCACATGAGCAGTGGACTCTAATCTGGAGAACCAGATTAGATTCCCTATTCCTCCACATGAAGCCTGCTGGGTGACCTTGGGCTAGTTACAGTTCTCTCAGAACTCTCTCAGCCCCACCAACCTCACAAGGTGCCTGTTGTGGGGAGGGGGAGGGGGAGGGCATGCAATTGTAAGCTGCTTTGAGAGTCTTTACAGTAGAGAAAAGAAGGGTATAAAAGCTATTTCTTCTATACCAGGGCTACTTAGGTCTTCAGACCTTGTGCACCACCTTACTCAGTTTGTCTACACTGGCGGAGGCAAGTAGCCCCCAAATATATTATCTGAGATCCTTTAAGGGGAGATGCTGGAGATTGAACCAGGGACCATCTGCATGTAAAGCAGCTTCTCTATGGTACAGATGCTGGTGGATCTTGGAGGGGCCCTAACTGTATCTTGCTTTGCAGATAGAAGGGGCTGGGTTTATTTAGCTCTGCTTTCTTTAAAATATGTATGCCTCACTGAGAATAGCTACTGAGCAGGTTTCTGATTCTCAATAATTAATGCAACTCGGTTCCAGTCCAGTAGCCTTTTAAAAATCAAAAAAAAATGTCCAGGGCATAAGCTTTCGGGAGTCAAAGCTCACTTTCAGTTTCCTCCCGGTACAGCACAGCTGTTGGTTGATTCAGAACACTAGTATCTGATGATGTGAGCGTTGAGTTATGAAAGTGTATGTCTGTGAGTTGTTGTCAAGTCACAGCCCACTCATGATGAATCCTACAGAGTTTTCAATCCAAGAGAGGAACAGAGGTAGTTTGCCATTGCCTGCCTCTGCGTAGCAACCCTGGACTTCCTTGTGGTCTCCCATCCAAGTACTAACCAGGGCCAGCCCTGCTTAGCTTCTGAGATCTGGCTAGCCTGGGCCATCCAGGTCAGAGCATAAAAGCTTATACCCTGGAAAATGTCATTGGACTTGAAGGTGCTGCTTAAAGGGTAACCAGCTCAGATCCCATCCGTGGACATGTGAAGTTGGGATTTTTTGCCCCCGTATGCATCACTTTACTCTTGCTCACATTACATCTCTTTTGCCTTCTTAATGCCCATTCCTCCAGTTTGGAGAGATCCTTTTAGAGATCTTCACAATCCATTTTTGTTTTAACCACCCTAAATAATTTGGTGTCATCTGCAAACTTGGCCACCTCACTGTTCACCCCCAACTCCAGGTCATTGATAAACAGGTTAAAAAGCACCAGTCCCTACACAACTGCTCACTTCCCTCCATTGTGAGAACTGACCATTGATTCCTACTCTCTGCTTCCTGTTTTTCCTTCCTGTTTTTCAGCCAGCTCCCCAGAATGGGGTGATGGCCGCCAACTTTCAAGGCTTTAAGAGGGGAGTGGACAGGTTCATGGAGGATAGGGCTACCCATGGCTACCAGTCAAAATGGATACTAGTTATGATGCTCGCCCATTCTCTCCAGGATCAGATGAGCAGTCCTATTATGTTCTTTGTAACACAGGCAGGATAATGCTGCTGCAATTATGTTGTTTGTGGGCTTCTTAGAGGCACCTGGTTGGCCACTGTGTGAACAGACTGCTGGACTTGGTGGGCCTTGGTCTGATCCAGCAGGTCTTCTATTCTTCTGCAACGGAAGCTTCCTAGGTGACCTTGGGCCAATCACACCTTGTCAGCCTGACCTGCCTCATGGGGACATTGTGAGGAGAACATGGAGGAGAAGAGAACAACGTAAGCCACTTTGGGTCCCCATCCGAGGAGAAAGACGGGGTCTCGATGTAAATAAGATTTGGAGGGCTGCATCTGAAAGGGTAGAATTTGGGAGGCTCCGAGCTGCCAAACGCACACACTTTCCACCTAATCTAGGCTTTGACGTGGGCCCACCGCCATCTCTGGTGCTGGGGGGGGGGGCTCTGAATCTATAGGAAGGGGGCCAGGTCCACTTGGGGGGGCATTCCTGGTCTGCTGCTACCAAGGGAAACACGAACAGGAGACTGAAGTTGGGAGCGGGGGGTTCTTCCCCTGCAACTTCCAGAATAGACGAAGCCTCGGGCATAGTGAGAACTATGGGACACTTCTTTACTTCCGAGGAGACTTCTTCCTGGGTACAGGTTGGGTTAGGGCAAGCCTTGGAAGGGGAGGGAGACTCGGGTTCAAATCCTCACTCAGCCATGAAACTCCCTGGAGGACCAGGGGCTGCTCTCACACACTCAGCCAAGCCTACCTCGCAGGATCATTGTGAAGTGGATAAACTGGAGGGGGAGAGAGGGATGTGTGTTTCCTTGAATGCCTTGGAGGAAGGATAAAGAAATTAGAATACAAGCTTAGTCCCCAACAATAAACCAGCAATAAAATAACAGGGTGCAGCATTAAAATATGCCACAAAGACCAATGGAAATGCAAACATCCTGGCAGTAAGACAAGGGAGAGAGAGCTAGCATGGTGTAGTGGTTAAGGTGTCAAGACAGACTGGGATCTGGGAAAACCAGGTTCGAACCCCCACCCTGCCATGGAAACTTGCTGGGTGACCTTGGGCCTCGGTGTTGATCCTGGCAAGTGTCGGGATGGGAAACCTCCAAGGAATACCAGGGGACGTGTCGCGGAGGCAGGCAATGACCAACCACCTCCATAGGTCTCTTGCCTTGAAAACCGTATGAGGCCACCATAAGTCAGGTGTGACAACGGCAAAAACAGGAAAAAAAAAAGGGGCATTCTGAAATTGCACTTGAGATACCAGCAGGGGGAAATCAAAACCCACAGCTTTCGGGAAAAAGCCGGAGGGACACAAATGAATGTCTTTTATTTGTTCACAGAAGCTTTAAATAACTTTTAAAAAAAAGATCACTTTAATGGCAGGTGGGGATTTAAATCTCCCCACACCCTTTCACCTGGCAACCAAATAAGCCACAGGAATAGTTTGTGGGGGAAGCTTAATTGTTCTCCCACCACCACCTCCTCAAAGGATGCGGGATCTTTCTTTGCTTGAGGCTGGGCACCTTGTTTCTAGTCAGAGTAGACCGTAAGGGACCAGTTGAACTGAGAGCCTGATTTTGGTCTACGACAGCTTTTGTGTATGGTCGCCACCTTTGCGGAGGGAGAAAAAAAATATTGTCGAAGGCTTTCAAGGTCAGAGTTAATTGTTCTTGTAGGTGTCGCGAGAATTTTCAGTATTGATCATTAGTTTATATTAAAAATATTAGTAATCTATATTAAAAGAGTTTGGGTTGAAATTGACCCCATACATTATCACCTATAGACCTGACTTTCAGAAAGCAGCTATTAGCTGACATCAGCCATGAAGATTGTTTTGGAACATTGATGGACAATCAGATAGCAGACCCAGACACTGAAAGAATTATTATGGAACAAGATATTTCTAAACAATTTAGTTATGATTTGCAGAAAACTCATTTCCTAAGAATGTGTCAGGGAGGGGTCATTTGGGACCCCCTCTCCTCTCTATAAAGGAACAACCCAAAACCCCAGTTCTTTGTCCTTCCCAGGGAGAAGCATTTTCTCTCTCCTTTGGAACGACCCAAAGTACTTTGCTACATGTTATTTGTTTGTGTGTATCTCTGTGGGTTATTGTTACTCTTCTCTATGCCTTATAATAAACCTATATTTTTTCTACTATGAATGTGTGGTCTGAAGCTGTCTTAAGAACATGGTTTGTGGTTTCCTATTGCACTCTCTGGCATTGCTTTGGTAAGGAGCAGGCAGGGAGGACCAAACACAGCGAACAAGAAGGAGGGGGGAATGTCAAATTCCCCCCACTGTAGGTTATCCGGGCTGTGTGACCGTGGTCTTGGTATCTGAAGGACAGTGTGACTCCTCTGAAGATGCCTGCCACAGCTGCTGGTGAAACGTCAGGAAAGAAAATACCAAAACCACGGTCACACAGCCCGGATAACCTACAAGAACCGGGGTGGGGGGAATGTCCCGCCCTTTAACGGAGGCTGAATGGGATCTTCTTGGGCAGCCATGCCGTGAAAAGCTGCAGCTGTCCGTTTCCACGCAGGAAACCTCTATTGAAGAGGCACGAAGGATTTCTCCAGGCCTGTTGGCAGCCCCGTGTCATGTGGAGGGCCTGTTTTGTTCAGCTTCTGTGCGCAGTAGAGGCAGGCAATGGCAAACCACCTCTGAACGCCTCTTGCCTTGGAAACCCCCTACAGCAGGGGTGGGGAACCTTTTTTCTGCCAAGGGCCAGTTGGATATTTATAATATCATTCGGGGGCCATACAAAATTATCAACTTAAAAATTAGCCTGCTATATTTGGTCAAACATTTAGCCAAGAGGCATGACCAGAGACGGCTCTGAGTGTCTGCCACATAGAGTGACTCGCTTTTGAGCTCTGGTGTCCCCAGCTGGGCCCAAGAGATTCAGGCAGGGCAGCATCCTTCTGAGCTAGAGATAAGCCAGGACCCATGAAGGGCCAGACCAAATGATTTCGAGGGCCTTAGACGGCCCCCGGGCCTGACGTTCCCCACCCCTGCCCTACAGGGTCGCCATAAATCATCTGTGAGGTGACGGCACTTTACGCACATATTGTGTACAGTGGGTCAGGCCAGGACATTAGAAAGTCCTCTGAGCAACAAAGACGAAGCACATCTTCCTGTACCACGGCTAGAGCCGTCTCCTACACATCTTTTTCGGGAAATTCTGGAAATCCCTTTTCCCAGCTGTGCTTTTCCCACTGAGCTTCTGCTTTCGAAACCAAAAAAACAAATGGAAAAAAAAAAAAGATTCTGAATTTATTATTATTACTATTTGTACAGTATCATCCTTTTCACAGTGCTGTACACAGTGTCATCAACTAAAAGGGCGGGCTTCCCCCCCCCCCCCCAAAAAGCCTACGGTTCACTTTTCAAGTCTAAAATTTTAACTGGACTAAATCTGTACCGTATCAGAGACTGCCGATAGCGTTAAAATCAAGATGGACAACGTTTAATCCTATTCCTAGCCTCAAAAGGAGAGCCTGAAGAAAGGAAGATATATCAGAGCTGACATCAACACCACGATGGGCAGAGGGGGGGAAACCAGGCCAGCGTTGTAACCAGAACGAACGAAATTTTGCCTCTTAAGAACAGAATTAAGAAATGGAGGTATCAAACAGGAAAGCGACACAAAGATGTGTAGGACTAGCAAACAATTCAGAGGTCAAATTTGAATAAAAACAAACAGGATTCTGTAGAGTTCTTAACCCGTGAGGGCAAAACGACACTTCTGGGTTTTTAAAGCATTGGGTCCAGGTTCCCTGGATTTCCTGGACCCAAGTCGGGTTCCCCGCAGCCAAACAGCAGATGTGGGGGAACGGCTTTTTAAAAGTAAAGGCAAGCCCAAACGGGCTTGGAACGCCACCACGGGAGATGGAGGGACTCCTGCCTCCCCCGCCCCCAAATCATTCTCCCAGGCTGAAACAGCTCTGAGGGGGAGATTTCCCCATTTTTGCTTCTCCCCATGGAGTATTGTATGCACATAGAGCAGCAAAGATGGGGAAATAATCCACCACCACCCCCGGAGCTGTTTCGACATGGAAAAACGGTTGAGGGAGAAGGCCGGCTGCCTTGCCCTTCTGCCTTTTCCCCACCTTCCTTCCCCTTCCTACCCTTCTTATCTTTTCCTTCCTTCTTCTGTTCCTCCTCCATCCCCACTGTCGGTGTCTCCTTGGCTTAGGCCAGTTGGGCCTTGGAGGTGACGGGCCTTCTGATTGATACCTTGGCAAACCCCCTTGGCAAGGGCCTCTTTGTTAAATGGCGGTTTTCAGTTTTTATTCTGTATTTTAAATGCTGCCAGATTTATGTGTTTTGTGCCTATTGCATTATCTATTGGAAATCGCCCTGAGACTGGCAGTGCCGGGGAGGGTGGGATATAAATGTAATAATAAATAAATAAAATAAAGGCAGGAGACCTTTTCCCCAACCATGGGGGGAAGCCTGTTTGGCCTCACCTTTATTTTTTAAAAGCCATCTCCTGCATCTGCCGTGTGGCTGTGGGGAACCCAAGCTGGGTTAGGGGAACCTGGACCCAACTCTTCAAAAACCCAAATGTGTAGTCTGGCCCTGAAGAGGAAGATCTCAAAAAGGTGGCACAAAAATGCGAAGGATTGCAAGCAGTTAAGAGGAGACCCATACAATCGATTCAACCTCCACATGTCACAGAGATTCAGGCGGAAAGTCCAGTGTCTCCAGGGGCTGCGAAAGGAGTTTCTCTTTGGCATGCGTGCTTTTGTGGAGGATAAGAAGCGAGAGCTGACAGAAGCTTTTGCCGCATTCGGAACAAGCGTACGATTTCCTGCCAAGGTGGACTCGTTGATGTCTCGTGAGGTGCGATTTGCAGACAAACCGCTTTCCACAGTCTGGGCATTGGAAGGGCCTTTCCCCTCCATGGGTTTTCCTATGATTAATAAGGCTGGAGTGGGAGCTGAACTGTCTGCTGCACAGCAGGCAAGCATAGGGCTTCTCCCCGGTGTGGATTCTCTGATGGCGGGTGAGATCCGATATCCAAGCAAACCTCTTCTCGCACGCCGAACAGTCATAGAGGGTGTTCCCAATGTGGGTCTTTCGGTGCACGATCAGGTGTTTCCTGCGCCCGAAGCATTTGCCACACTCAGTACACTGGTATGGCGTCTCCCCGTCTGAGCTTTGTTTTAAAGCTGTTTCACTCACAGGGAAAGTCTTGGGTTTAGGCATTAGCGAGGTGTCATCAAGGATTTCCTTGCGCACCCCACAAAACACAGATTTACCTGTGAGGTTCCTTAGCTGGTTTTCTTGAGGCGTCTTTGCCCTATGAAGAATCTCAGAGGATTCAGCCGGTTGCTGGCCCCGGGAAAAGTTTTCTTTTGCTCCTCCTGGAGATGCCCTTTGTGATTCCGCTTGGTCCAAGATTTCCTGGATACTGATTCTCCCACCATTCTCACTTGCTTGCCAAACATCTGTCAGAAGAGCAATAAAAGAAGCCAAGATTTCAAACCAGGGTTTGTAGCTGGTTTCTTAACTACAAGTTTAAAAGAGGATTAGACCGATTTATCGAGGATAGATCCATCAGTGGCCTTGGTGACTAAAGGGAACTTCTACATTCAGAGGACGTAAACCTCTGAATACCAGTGCTGGGAGGCACTATCAGGGGTAGGCCTCAGTCTTTCCACCCTGTCATTGGCCCTCAAGAGTAACTGGTTGGCCACTGTGTGGCACAGGATGCTGGACTAGATGGACCGCTGGTCTGATCCAACAGGGCTCTTCTAATTTGTTTGTTTTAAGATGCCTGAACACTGCCCATTTGACTCACATTCTGCTTGCTGGTTGCACACAGAGGACCAATGTTTTGATGGGCTGTTCAGCTGTTTGCAAGGAGCTTGAACCTGTTCATCAGGTTTGTTTTCATGTATTGAAACAGTGTGGTACAGTGAAACCAGCACACATGAGAGTGCTAGTTTCCCTTTCCCTCACTGCTTGGCAGCCAGTATAAATAAGCAGTGATCCAATTAATCAGCCAGTGATTATAATTTTTTTAAAAAAAAAATTTAAGTCATACCATTTGGTATTTTTGTAAGCCCATGTTATCAGAGTCATTGTACTGCCCCCCTCCCCATGTCATTTAATGACCTCACCATCCATGACCCTAGGAGAGAATCGGTTTCACCTACTGAACAGGCATCAAAGGATATTTTTGCAAGGCAGAACAAAATGAATCATAGACTCATAGAGTTGGAAGGGACCACCAGGGCAATCTAGTCCAACCCCCTGTACAATACAGGAAATTCACACACACTCCCAGTGACCCCTGTTCCATGCCCAAAAGATGGCCAAAAAAAAAAACAACCTCTGGGATCCCTGGGCAATCTGGCCTGGAAGAAAATTGCTTCCTGAAACCCCACCATGACTGCACAGTGGTGAAGTTGTTCCGCAGATGTTCATGCCGGACAGTGGTGAGGCAAGGACTTCAAAGGCTTAGTCCATGAGTGATCATGGTCACCGAACTCGGTATGTTCACTCGCCTAACCTTGTTCGCCACAAATGTTCGCGGTCTCCCCAGTTTGTTGTGATGTCTGAATTAATAAACTCTGATTTCTTGATCAGATTGCCACTGAAGGCCGCCTGTCTGCAGAGCCGCCTGTCTGAGTTCCTCTCTGCTGGGAGCCAGAGAAGAGACAAGTAGTAGACAAACTGGGATTTGACATTGACATCTGGTAGACCAGTTTGCTGTTACAAACCATGGTTTAAACAAACCACAGTTTATTATGATGTCTGATTGCATTCCAAGTCAGTTGTTAGGAAAACAATGGAATACATTGAAGCCCCCTAGATTGATGTCTGGGCTACATATGCAGTAGGAAAAAGATGGTAGTGTCCTCAGATGGTATTACAGGTTGCTGGTGGGATGGATTGACATCTTGTTCAATCCCTCACCTAGATTTTTTTTTCTTTTGTCTTGCTTCACCTGTGGTGTACGTTGAAATTTTTACTTTGTTTTCTGACCTTTTTTATTTTTTTTAATCATTCCATTTAAACTGATTTGGAAATGTTCATTTAAAAGGAAAAGCAGGTGACAAATATTAAATATTCCTACCTATCTGTCAATTATACTTTTTTAAAAGCCAAGCTCAGGTTCATAGATGGTTTGCCCCTTTTTATTTACACAACAGCCTTGAGAGGTAGGTAAGCTGAGAGAGCAACTGGCCCTAACAGACTTTCTTGTCTGAGTGTGGATATGAACTTGGGTATCCTTAGCCCTTAGTCTAATCCGTTAAACACTATACCACACTGATTCTCACGTACCACTGGGGCTTGCATCCCTGCAGGTAAAACCATTGCACACCAAGGAGAAAAATGCCTTTCTTTGACATCTTCTTGTGAAACTGGTTTTCTCCTTGCAGGGTTGCAGGGTTGTTGTGTTTTGTTTTGTTTTAATTCACAATTATTATTAGCTTCATTTATAGTCCACCTTTCCCTCTGGGACTCCAGGCAGAAGGCAAACATGCATCAGAACTATTCATCAGTCAATCTGCAAGCGAATTACAACGTATGATAAAAATGTTTGAATCTAACAGCAGAGATTTCTGGAAAAACAGAATAAAGCAGTGGACATGGTTGGATCACAAGAGTGAGAAAGACTAGCACTTCAAACCAAAACTGGACCGGTGTCCGTTTAGATCAATACCATCAACTCAGATAAGCCTATTGCTCTAAGATCTTGTTTCTTCAGATCTTTTTAACCAGAGATGCCAGGGCCTGAACACCAGGGAATGTGTGTACTTTGCCGGTTTCGATATGGATCTGCACCAACTCTTACCCGCACCCCTTGTCTTTCGTAGATCTTGACTTTGATCTAAAAAGGGGCATCTTATCCATTAACAGGAGAACTCTGTGTGTGTGTAAAGAGCCTTCAAGTCGCAGCCAATTTATGGCGACCCTGTAGAGTTTTCAAGGCAAGAGACAGAGGTGGTTTGCCATTGCTTTCCTTTGCACAACAACCCTGATATTCCTTGGCGGTCTCCCTTCCAGGTACTAACCAGGGCCTACCTTGCTTAGCTTCTGAGAACTGATGAGATCAAGCTAGCCTGAGCCATCCAAGTCAGGGCAGGGCCATAACTGCCAGCTCCCATTCCACAGGTCTCTGCAAATAGCAAGGCCAAAGCCCCAAGGTGCAAATGGGAATCCTTGAGAAACTGCATGTCGCTGGGTGTTTAGGTTGCCCCCTTTTCAACTGGTCCCTGTAGCTGTCTCTTTAATAACCATTTGATCTGCAAGCAAATGCCAAGTGGATGTTACTGACCTCCATGCTGTGAAAAGCTTCAGCAGCCCATTTCCACTCATTAAATATCTGTTGAAGGGCACAGGATATTCCCCCCGCCAGTCCCCGTCCCCCGTCCAGGTTAGTAACCTCCCTTGATGATAGATCACAATGGGCAGTCTTGTTAGTCTTTCTGTAGCAGTAGAAAAGAGCAAGAGTCCAGTAGCACCTTAAAGACTAACAAAAATTCTGGCAGGGTATGAGCTGATGTGAGTCACAGTTCTGAAGAAGTAAGCTGTGACTCACGAAAGCTCATATCCTCCCAGGAATTTTGTTAGTCTTTAAAGTGCTACTGGACTCTTGCTCTTTTCTACTCAGTGGATGAGTTTTTCCCCCTTGGCAAGAAGGCAGTATAAATATTTTAGTCACTGATTTATTTTATTTCTATTGCTATATTGCTATGCTTGAGCTAACTGTATGTAAGGTAAAAAAGGTAAAGGTCCCCTGTGCATTCCTGACCTATGGGGTGACGTCACATCCCGACGTTTCCAAGGCAGACTTTGTTTGCGGGATGGTTTGCCAGTGCCTTCCGCAGTCATCTTCCCTTTACCCCCAGCAAGCTGTGTACTCATTTTACCAACCTCGGAAGGATGCAAGGCTGAGTCAACCTTGAGCCGGCTACCTGAAACCAACTTCCGTCGGGATCGAACTCAGGTCGTGAGCAGAGCTTTTTACTGCAGTACTGCAGCTTAACACTGCGCTGAGGGGCTCTTAATTGTATGTATGTACTACTATTTGTTGTATTATTATGTTTTAGCTATTTGAGACGGCCATGTACAATACATTTTCTGGAATTCTGTTTCCCGTAGTCCCCCTCAGTGACTTTCCAGAAAGCTGGGGGAGGGGGGCAAACAGCCAGCCATTCTGCCACGTTACAGTTTTCTAAAACAGTAGGGTGGGGGCTTATGGGTTTTATTTAGGGGCTCCACACACACACACACCCCGGTAATTCTGTTCAGCATGAATCAAACTCTTCAGTCTAAATTCATGTTTTCTGGCCATTTAGACCAGCAGTCTGTCAAAGCCCTGCTGTACGGTGGCCGAGAAAGAACTCCTCCTAGCCTGGGGTGTCAGGTAACCCCAGTGGGCCAACCAGGTGCCAGTGGTGGATATAAAGCTTCCATGATGGCTCCTTTCCTTTAGGAGGGGTGACTGAAGGTGGTTGTGAGTTCTTTCCACTCTTCCATAAGGCTCTCAGACCTACCACACAATGTGTGTGTGTGTACTATGTATGGTGTTCTGGGCTCTTTGGAGAAAGGATGGGATAAAAATCCCATATGTAAACAAGCCGAAGGACTGAGCGGAATTGCAGGAGAGGGATAAACATTTTGGGAAAAGGTATCCCAAAATCTCTCCTGCCAATAATCTCTGTGCTCTCAGAGGCTTCCACAACCCCACCCCACCCTGGAATTGTTCCTTTAACTGACTCCCAGCTGCTGTCCACTTTTCATGCTTCGTGGAACATGCTCAATCCTTATCGTGCCGTTATAAAAGAATTTTCTTCTCTCCCTTCCTTCTGTTGTTTAATTTACAAAGTTGAATTTCCCTGCATAGTTAGGAAGTCTCTTGAGCAGGTAAAGTCCCCGTCTCTGTGAGTGGCCCTGTTGTGCAATTTTTATCATCCCCACAGGGGCCAGCCAATATGTAGGGACAAACTGGAAGTCCCTGAGGAATCATGGGAGGGCTACAGCAACTTGGAAATCCTACACCTCCCCTCAAAATCTCCCCCTCCAGGATTCTCTAAAATCTCAGGGATGTGAACTAGCTGGTTTTCCTTTCCCTCTTTTCCCCCGTCAGCTGTTCAACTCAAACTGCCTCATACCAGTTTAGACCTTCGGTCCATCAAGGTCAGTCTTGTCTGTTCAGACTGGAAGTGACTTTGCAGGGTCTTAGGTCAAGGACTATCACATCTTCTACTTGATTGTTTTAAATGGAGATGCCGGGGTTGAACCTGGGACCTTCTGCATGCCAAGCAGATGCTCTGCCACTGAGCCATGTGGCTCCTCCCTAAATGAACCGGCCTATACCTGAGTTATATACCCTTGGTCTACCTCATCCTTTCAACAGGAGATGCCGGGGATTGAACCTGGGAACTTCTGCCTGCCGAGTAAACACTCTACCATTGAGCCATAGCTAGCCCCTCCCCAAACGCCCATTGCTTGACAGTTCTAAGAAATACTAATACCTGGAAGACACTTCATTGCATAGGTGAAGCTAGGAGAATTCACAACCCTGAATTCTTCCTCTTCTGAGCAAGCTACAACAGCATCTACGACCTTGGATCTGGGCAGGTTCAGCTGCTCTAACTTTGTTTCAACCTGTTGTGATACATACTTATGAATTTAGAGTGTAGATGGTCTTCTATTTATGTTATTAAATTATGTGATTTTAGTGTATGAGTTATAATATGTTTATTGGTTCTGAGACACTTCGTTGTTGATGCCATCGTGCTGTTCTCTTTTGCACTATTAAGAGTTTCAGCATAGGTTTTCTATTTTGGTATACCCTTACTAATCGAGGCACCTTTTAATTTATTAGTGTAATTGATTAACCAACTCAATGATGCAGCAATAGTGAATATGTTCTATGTTCAGCCTTGTCTCATAATTAGGGTGTTTTGAACTGTTTACATACCGGATAAAGTACATGCAGTTTAGACATACTAATCCATATGAACTCGGATCTCCCCACCATTGAGCTAACTTCACTTATTTGGGTTTTTATAATGTCAAGAGCCAGTGTGGTGTAGTCGTTAAGAGCAGAAGACTCTAATCTGGAGAACTGGGTTCAATTCCCCACTCCTCCACATGAAGCCTGCTGGGTGACCTTGGGCTACTCACAGTTCTCTCAGAACTCTCTCAGCCCACGTGGAGGCAGGCAATGGCAAAACCATCTCCAAACGTTCTCTTGCCTTGAAAAAATCCCCTACGGGGTTGCCATAAGTCAGCTGTGACTTGACGGCACTTTCCATCACAATGTCATTCTGAAAGTGTACTCTTTGCTCTCAGTCCTAGAAAACTAGAAGGATGCCATAAACTGAGCAGAATCCTGGCTTTCTTGAGCTCCACGCCCCTCACTCCTCGATCTGTCTGCTTCTCTGGCCCTACTGTCCACAGGCCAGTGAATAAGGTGGTGGTAGAATGGAATGCACCATTTCAGATTGGGGGGGGAATCTCGATTGTGAACATTCTTCTGCATAAAAAAACTGCCTTGTAAACAGAAAATGAGCACAGCAGGGAGAAAGGGCCCAGACTTGAGCTTGCCATGCTAATTTTCTACTTGAAAGGTATTTTTCACTAAGAGAAGGGTACAAAAATGCAACTCTCCACCCATGGTCTGCTGTCCATAGGGTAGAAATCCTAATGTTAAAAAAGTTGCTTTGCAGATCACCAGACATCTCGTCTGGGAGTAGCCTTGCTCATGAAAGAGCACCAGATTTTGCATACTGAAGGTTTAAGATTCAGTGCTCGACTCCTCCAGTTAAAAGGGGATCTCAAGTAGAAGTGCTGGAAAAGACCCTTGCTTGAGATCCCAGAGAGCCCCTGCCCACCACAAAATTGGACTCGATGGACCAGGGATCTGACTCAATTCAAAGCAGCTGCATGTACTCACAAACCAGGAGAAAGATTCCATAGGAACTCAGAGAGGCGGCCCAGTGTGGTACTGGGCACAGAATTCAGCACACAACTCATCCTCATGACTACTGGTAAAGGTAAAGGTAGTCCCCTGTGCAAGTACCAGGTCATTCCTGACCCATGCAGTGACGTCACATCCCGACATTTACTAGGCAGACTATGTTTATGGGGTGGTTTGCCATTGTCTTCCCCAATTATCTACACTTTACCACCAGCAAGCTGGGTACTCATTTTACCAACCTCAGAAGGAAGGAAGGCTGAGTCAACCTTGAGCCGGCTACCTGAAACCAACTTCCGTCGGGATCGAACTCTGGTCGTGAGATGGGCTCAAAAGCTTGTAGCCAGTGCCAGTTGAAATACAGAATCCAGAAAAGGTGATGTGTTAGATTTCCAGCGGCTCAGGGGGTCTTCTGGGTCCTCCAGAGCCCCTCGCTGTGACCAGCAAACCCAGAAAACATTGTGAAAAAACACACACTAAAACTGCAGAATGAGTTGAATAGTAAGGGCAATCTCTCACATTTGCTTGCTTGGCATGATTCCAGGAGAGCACAGGAATACAGTAAAAAGAGGTTCATTGGGTCTAACCATCACCCTCTTCCCAGGCAAACCAGCTGTTGGAGACCTGTGTCTCCAACACAGAGAGGGAGACAGAAGGATATGGTAGCAATGAAGTATTAGCCAGCCAGTATATACCAGTGGTATATACCAGTGTTGGATTTGCTGATGTGCTACCATGACCTCATCATTAAAGAAAGAAAGCTCCTCCCATATGAGTCCTTTTCTTGCTGCTTAAAATCCACTCGTAAGGACTAGGGATGGCAGTTGCCCAGCCATGCTCCCTCTCCCCAACCCATACTAAATGGAGCAGCGGGAAAGATGGCACTGTGTTGAGTGATGCTCTAGGAATCCCCCAATCTCTATGGCATTTACCATAGAGACTGGAAAAACTCCTAGAGGGTTGCTCAATACAGTGATGGTTACTTCCAGGATGGCCGCCTTGCGCAACACATTTTCCACTATGCCTCACCCCCAAAAGTCTCCCAGGGGCTCAGGCATGAGCCTGGCAACCCTAACGAGGACCTGCTCAGATACTCTCTCAGGTGGACACAGGGATCTGCCTTTTTGGTAATGGGTGCTATACTCTAGAAGAGTGGTTCCCAACCTTTTTGAGTATGAGGACCCTTTTTAATATCAAACAATTTCACAGACTCCCGCTCACATAGTAGCAGTTGAACTATTAGTATCCATTGATTGAGAAAATACATAATGATAAAAAGATTAAAATGACAATTCTTAGAGCACATGTGAATTCACGACTCCTTTCCAATAACTCTGCAGTCCCCTGGAACCTTCTGTCCTGAAGTTGGAAAGCATTTCTCTAGAATTCACTTCCTGAAGAAGTCTTGCCTGTCCCCTTCACTGGCTTCTCTTTGTATGTGTGTAAAGTGCCGTCAAGTCGCAGCCGACTTATGGCGACCCCTTTTGGGGTTTTCACGGCATGAGACTAACAGAGGTGTTTTGCCAGTGCCTTCCTCTGCACAGCAACCCTGGTATTCCTTGGTGGTCTCCCATCCAAATACTAAGCAGGGCTGACCCTGCTTAGCTTCTGAGATCTGACGAGATGAGGCTAGCCTGGGCCATCCAGGTCAGGGCTGGCTTCTCTTTGTGTGTGTGTGTGTGTTAAGTGCCGTCAAGTCGTTTCCGACTCATGGCGACCCTATGAATGAAAGTCCTCCAAAATGTCCTATCTTTGACAGCCTTGCTCAGATCTTGCAAATTGAGGGCTGTGGCTTCCTTTATTGGCTTCTCTGTGGCTTCTCTTTAGGGATAGGTAAAAAAAATTCTCTTTCCAGCTAGTCTTTTGATGTTTAACAGGGCTGAGCTTTGTGGATTTATCTGCTGCTGATTTCATGATGTTGATATTTTTGATTATCTGATTAATTCTTTAGCACTGTGACCTGCTTCAGAAAGACATAATATGAGGCGCTATATAAATATCACCAATAAATATATACAAATCCATCATGCCATGAGCCTTTTTTAAATGTATATCTCTGCGCACAGATTATGAATTTTGGTTGTTTTAATGGAGGTTTTGGGGGGGCTGCTTCTAGTGAATTTGGGCTTTCAGAAAATACTGGACAAGGTTATCCTTGAAAGCACCTTCACCCCATTCCCTCCCCCAAATGTTGTTAAAAAAGCAAAACAGCCATGGAGGAAATTAAGAATATTCTTTATTGTGTTAGCAGTTGTTGTTAGAATATAGGAGACAGGTTGTTGTTTCTGCATTGTACAGTGTCAAAAATCACATAGTTTCTGACCAAAACTTATTCCAAACTGGTTCTCCATAAGCAATACCAATCTTCCCCTAAAATTTTCATCCCCCCACAAGTCCAAGCATCCGTATAGCTAACGTGCTGTGTGGATTCTCTGGTGTCTATTAAGGCACGTATTACGAGAAAACCTTTTCCCACAAACCAAGCATTTGTGCGGCTTTTCGCCCGTGTGGATTCTACGGTGTGTATTAAGGTTAGCTTTCTGGCTGAAGCTTTTCCCACAGCGCAAGCATTCGTATGGCCTCTCCCCAGTGTGGATTCTCTGATGAGTGTTAAGGTACGAGCTGCGAGAAAACCTTTTCCCACAGGTTGTGCATTTGTGGGGCCTCTCACTTTCACATCTTTTGCGGTGCCCAATCAGCTGCAATTTCTGACCAAATCTTTTCCCGCAGTCTGAGCACTTAAACGACTTTTCTCCCGTGTGAATGCTTTCGTGCTTAATGAGGACCGAGCTCGGACCGAATCTTTTTCTATAAGCATTGCAGATATTTTGTCTCTTACCAGTGTGGACTCTTCGCTGGAATGCATCTTCCTCAAGAGTCTGGAAAGATCCTCCAAACGGACCAGACGGATCGACTTCCTGCATGGGGTGGGTTTCCTGCTGAGTCCTGGGTGTGTTTTCCAGCTGGCAGAACTGGGTGACGTCCTCCCCTCCTCTCCATGCTGATGTCCTGTGCGGTTGCAATCGCTCCAACTCTTCTGCTGCATACCCTTCCTCTCCCTCAAGGCTCATCCATTCTTTACTGCCTGGATGAAAGGGAGAGAAAATATGGGTCTCTGTGGACAGGTACTCGCTACTGTACATTCTCTTATAGATATTCAAGGGGAGTCATTTCGGGCTGCAGCAGAAGAGCTAGATTTGAGCTGACTTGTGGTGACCCCATATGATTTTCAAGGCAAGAGACGTTCAGAGGTCATTTGTCATTGCCGGCCTCTGCGACACGACCCTGGTATTCCTTGGAGGACTCCCATCCAAATACTAGCCAGGACTGACCCTGCTTAGCTTCTGAGATCTGACAAGATCAGGATAGCCTGGGGCTATTCAAGTCAGGGCCAGCAGCGCCTTAGAAACCCAACAAGATTTTCAGGGTATGAGCTTTCAAGAGCCAAAGGGAGCTTTGACTCTCGAAAGCTCATACCCCCCAAATCTTGTTGGTCTCTAAGGTGCTAGTGGATGCAAATCTAACCCCTTATAGAGAGTCCAGTCGGTGGTCCATCTACTTCAATTGTCTATAGCCAAGGAGGAAAGATCAACTTGAAGAACATTAGAGCAGCTCTAGTCCACCATTCACACATCAGCCAGATGGGAAGTCCACAAGTACGGCACAGAGGCCAATGCTTCCCCCTGTTGTTACGCCCCCTAAGTTCTGCTATTTGGAGAGCTACTGCTTCTAAACATGGAGGTTACACTTCGTCATTGTGGCAGCCATCAATTGGCCTCTCCTCCGTGAACTTGTCTAACCTTCTTTTAAAGCCCATTAAACTAGTGGCCATCACGACATCCTGTGGCAACGAGTTCCGCAAGTCAATTTTATACTTCCTTCCCTCTGATCTGATGAGGTACAGTGACAAGGAAGAGGAGGAGCTTGGGCAAAAGTCAGCCCTGTTCCCCTCCTTCTGCACATTTGGGTAATGAATTTGGATGGCTGGAAGGAGGGTCCGACTGGGGGAGGGATATTTTCCTGCCATCCCCAATATGCAGCAGGACAGAAATTCAAAAACGACCCAAGGGAAACTGAAGAGTGGGGTGTGCACAAAATCCAGCTCCTAGAAGAACAGCTGGATTTGAGTCCAGCAGCACCTTGAGGGCAACAAGATTTTCAGGGTATGAGCTTTTGACAGTCAAAACTCCCATCGCCAGACAGAAGTTGGAATGGAGATCTCTGAGTTCCTATATCCCAGTAGAAGGTGAGAGGGGCGTTGCAAAGAAGGAACTCAGAGATCCATTCCTACTTGTATCTGACAAAGGCCCTTAGGAGGGGTTTTTCTGACTTTGCTTTCCTCAGCCAGGAGAAGGGAGATTGGGCTCTTATGCTCTGGAAAGGTGCCTGGCCAGAAAGGAGAGCCAGCATGGTGCAGTGGTTAAGCGTGGTGGTTTGGAGCGGTGAACTCTGATCTGGAGAACTGGGTTTGATTCCCCACTCCTCCACATGAGCGGAGGACACTAATGGGGTGAACTGGATTTGTTTCCAGCTGGATGACCCTGGGCTAGTCACAGTTCTATTAAGAGCTCTCTCAGCCCCACCTACCTCACAGGGTGTCTGTTGTGGGGAGGGGAGGGGAAAGTGATTGTAAGCCGGCTTGAGTCTTCCTTAAGTGGCGAAGAAAGTCGTCATATAAAACCAACTCTTTTTTTTCTTCTTTGACTCTCCAACGCTGATTTCCCCCCCAAATCTTGTTGGTCTCTAAGGCAGGGGTGTCAAGCTCATTCGTTACGAGGGCCAGATGTGACATAAATATCACTTGGTCGGGCCAGGCCATGCCTTGCCAGCCCAGATTAGGACGGGGGTGGGGGTAGCTGCCATGGCTGGCTCACGGGCTGGATAAGAGCTCCCAAGGGGCCTGAATCTGGGCCCCCAGGGCTTTATGTTTGACACCCCTGCTCTAAGGTGCTACCTTAAAGACTAACAAAAATATTTTCTGGCAGGGTATGAGCTTTCGTGAGCCACAGCTCACTTCTTCAGATACCAGAGCTGTGGCTCACAAAAGCTCATACCCTGCCAGAAAATATTTTTGTTAGTCTTTAAGGTGCTACTGGACTCTTGCTCTTTTCTACTACTGCAGACAGACTAACACGGCTACCCACTGTGAATTATCTAAGGTGCTACCGTGACTCAATTCTAGCTCTTCTATTGCAGACCAACATGGCCACCCCCTGAAACCAGCTCCTAATAAAATCTACTTGCTATTTTCATTTCTTTCATAAGGCCTACACAGTAAAAAGCGGACAAGCAAATAATATGCACCAGATGCTGCCGTCACACGGGTGCAAAATAGCTAGGGCAGTGATGGCGAACCTTTTAGAGACCGAGTGCCCAAACTGCAACCCAAAACCCACTTATTTATCGCAAAGTGCCAACACGGCAATTTAACCTGAATACTGAGGTTTCCTCCCAGCTGGGCGGTGGGGAGTCCAGGGAAGGGGGGGCGGTGGGTTACTCCCAGCTGGGCAGCGGGGAGTCCAGGGAAGGGGGGACGCTTTGGAGTGGCGGGGAGTCCAGGGAAGGGGGGGCGCTTTGAACTGCTCCGCGCTACCTGCAGGCAGCGCGGAGCAGTTCAAAGCCCCCGCCGCCCAGCTGGGCAGCAGGAGTCCAGGGAAGGCAGATGCAACGGCTGCGCGTGCCCACAGAGAGGGCTCGGCGTGCCAAGTCCGGCACGTGTGCCATAGGTTCGCCAACACGGAGCTAGGGCATCCAGAGAAGTTTTTAAGAAGAGGTTAGATGGTCATCTGTCAGCAATGCTGATTCTGTGACCTTAGGCAGATGATGAGAGGGAGGGCATCTTGGCCATCTTCTGGTCACTAGGTGAGGGGGGGAGGTAGTTGTGAATTTCCTGCATTGTGCAGGGGGTTGGACTTGATGACCCTGGTGATCCCGTCCAACTCTATGATTCTATGATTTCTAGGAGGTTTTTTTTTCCTGACATTGCTTTTCTCAGCCAGAAACGGGAGATTTGGCTCTTACGCTCTGGAAAGGTGCCTGGCCAGAAAGAAGCCATACCTGAAGACATCCGCCCCCCACCGCACCCTGGTAATTTGGAGGCCCAAGAAATTCTTACCCAGCATGGAGGCATCTCCACTCTTGGGCTCCACCTTTGCCTCCCCATGCAGTTGCCGGTGGGCATGGCCGGACGACACTGGTTCTGGCTCGAAGCTCAGAACCACCTCCTGAAACGGCGATGTTACCTAGAATGGCAGGGAAGATCTCCTTCAGGGATAGAATGCATGAGACTATCTTATACAGAGTTGGACCACGGGTCCATTAAGCTAAGTGTGGTGGGTCTCCGGAAAGGTCTTCCATTACTCCTGCTACTTGAGGTCCCGTTAATGGAGAGGGCAGGATCAAACCTGGGCTTCATTCTTCCCATTGGAGACACTGGAGATTGAACCTGGGACCTTCTGCATGCCAAGCAGATGCCCTGAGCTCCACCCACCTCCCTAAATGAACCTGCCTTTTACTGAGCTAGAGGCTGGATGGCTATCTGTCGGGAGTGCTTTGATTGTGGGATCCTGCGTGGCAGGGGTTGGACTGGATGGCCCTTGTGGTATCTTCCAACCTTGTAAACTTGTGGGCTAGACCCTTGGTCTACCTCATCCTTTCAATTAGACAATCTGGGGACTGAACCTGGACCTTCTGTACAGAAAGCAGATGCTCTACCACTAAGCCATGGCCCCCTCTGCAAATGAACCTGTCCTTACCTCACTGAACCCTTGGTCTACCTCATCCTTTCAACTGGAGATAATGGGGATCGAACCTGGGACCTTCTGCAAGCAAAGCCGATGCACTACCACTAAGCTATTCCTTCTCCCTACAATTACATATGAAGCTGCCTTGTACAGTCAGACCATTGGGCTGGCTAGCTCAGTTCTGTCCACTCTGACTTTAACTGGCTCTCCAGGCTCTTGGTCAGAAATGGTCTTTTCTGACACTTCCTAGCCCAAGCTTCTTCAATGGAAGATGTTGGGGGCTGACTCAAGTACTTGTGCATCCAAAGCAGGGGCTCTACCGCTCAGTAGTAGGCTCTAATAATTTACTCTGCAGTAGGTCCTGGTAATTTAACAACCAGGTGAGGATTTTTTTTTGCCATCAAGCCATAGCTGACTTATGGCGACCTTGTAGGGTTTTCAAGGCAAGAGACCTTCAGCGGTGATTTGCCATTGCCTGCCTCCATGTCACAACCATCCAAGTACTAGGCAGGGTTGACCCTGCTTAACTTCTGTGATCTGATGAGATTGGGCTAGCCTGAGGCTGTCCAGGTCAGCTGAACATACATTTCTGAGATCTGAGGAGATCAGGCTAGCCTGGGGCTATCCAGGTCAGTTGACATAGGTATTAACGGTCCCACAATAAGTTAATGATTAAGTAAAATATATATTCCAAAATATAAACAGCAGTAGGGTGTGAAATGGCCCATGGCATCCTGCATGCAACCTTGGTGCTCATATACAGTCATTGCTACACATCTGTCAGCAATGCAATGGCCATCTGTCAGCAATGCTGATTCTATGACCTTAAGCAGTTCATGGGAGGGTAAGCATCTTGGCCATCTTCTGGGCATGGAGTAGGGGTCACTGGGGGTGTATGGGGGGAGGTAGTTGTGAATTTCCTGCATTGTGCAGGGGGTTGGACTAGATGACCCTGGTGGTCCCTTCCAACTCTATGATTCTATGTCCTCATGGCATGGTGCAGTCACTCCTTCATTTTATGTTTTGCTTCTGGGAAGGAGCTAAACCCTGAAAAATAGCAATCTGAGTAACTCAAAGCAGCAAGATTTTTAAAGGCAAAAACAGTGATTTGACATGGTGTAGACAGGCAGTAAGTACCCTGACTTCAATGGCCCAGGCTAGTCCGATCTCATCAAAGGAGTGGGGTTAAGAGTCACTTAACTGGCGTTTTCTTTTCAAATCCAGAACTTGGCTGGAGGCATGAACCTTGAGGTTGAATTGAAGGGCAACCACCGAAGACTACCAGTAATGGGCTTTTTCTGCTCTGCCCTTCCCCTCAACTGCCCCACTTTGGGCAGGGCTTTTCGGAAACAGTGGAACTGCACAATGGAATGTGCTGGCCCTTAGTGAGCGTGGCGCATGACTCTGTAGCACATCTGTGCCTTTTCCTTGCATTTGTTTTCCTACAGTAACATTCAGAGGCTGTCAAATGTCCAGTTCTGAGGATTTCCCTCCTACCTCACAAATGTTCTTTTAGAACTACACATTTTGTGCCTAGATGACCCCCATCCCCCAAAAAAATATATTAAAAGACCGGTTGTTGGATTTTATACTTGGTGTCTGCCACCCTGGAAGCCTGATGGGTTGTGTGGCAGAATAGAAATCTCTAAACCAAACAAATAAAATCAGAGAGATGCCTGAAAATCGGTTCAAAAGTTCTAACCTGACTCAAAAGGCATATTTTAAGAATGGGAACAACTCCCCATAAAGGAGGCTGCATCAGTTACTTCATAAGTGTCCATCCTGACTGGAAGAAGCTCACAAAAGCAACACGTGCAGGGGCCTAACAGGACCCTCCTCTCTATCAGAGTATTTCTGCTGTGTCTCTGAGGAAGGGATTGATCGATATGTCCCCTACCAAAACACAATCGCAGTGGGATTCCGTTCAGTTTTCGGAGGAAGCAAGCTAGAACAGTATAACACATAGAAATTCATCAGGCAGCCTCCTTTGTGTGCACAGGTGTTATCCTTTAGTTACATAAGGCATCCTTCTATAACTTAGGTAGATCATGAGAGAGAGGGCATCTTTCTATGACCTTAGGCAGATTCTATGACCTTAGGCAGATCATGAGAGGGAAGGCATCTTGGCCATCTTCTGGGCATGGAGTAGGGGTCACTGAGGGTGTGTGGGGGAGGTAGTTGTGAATTTCCTGCATTGTGCAGGGGGGTTGGACTAGATGACCCTGGTGGTCCCTTTCAACTCTATGATTCTACGATTCTATCGATCATGGCCCAAAAGGGTGCTCCACAACACTATCTGGAAATGACTGATCTGAGGAGATGGAATGGGGAATGTGGCGACCGGATCCCTGAATCTGCAACTGCCCATTCTAAAAGAGAGGTGGACCCTTCAGGATAATGACCCTCCCAGGCATCTCTCACCTGCAGTTGCTGCTGCTCAGCCTCACGCTGCCTCAATAAGAAGTCCTCGGCCAGGGCCACCGCCTGGGAGCAGGTCTCTGGCCCTCGTTCCCTCACCCAGTCCTGGACCTCTGGCGGCAGGATGGTCAGGAATTGCTCCAGGATCAAAAACTCCAAGATCTGCTCCTTGGAGTGCCTATCGACCTTCAGCCACCGACAGCAGAGCTCCTGGAGCCGGCTGTACGTCCCTCTCGGCCCCTCGGCCTCCTGGTAGCAGAAATGCCGGAAGTGCTGGCGGCTCTTCTCTCTGCTCATGGCATCCCCGCGCAAGATGGCCGCCTTCACTTTCCCATAATCCTCTCTGTCCTGTGGGTCCAGCCTGCTATACGCCTGCTTGGCTTCCCCACTGAGGGCCGGCAGGAGACGGGCTGCCCACTCTTCCTTGGGCCACTGGCAGGCTTCGGCCACTTGCTCAAAGGAGGCCAGGAAGGCCTTGGTGTCGTCCCAGGGTGCAGGTTCCTCCAGCAACTGCGGGACCCCCCAGCCTGCGTGAGAGGATTCCATGGTCTTCAGGAACTCCTGCCACTGGACTTCCCAGCGCTGAAGGAGACCTTCCCCGGCTTCCTCTTTGATCTGTTGTGGGGGCATCCTTTGCAAGAACTCCCTGATGCAGCCTCTCTGGCTGACCTGAGGGCTTCTCCTGGCCCTCTCTGATCCCTCCATGCTTCTGGGGCCTCCTTGATTTTGCTCCTCCGTCTTCATCCCCAGGTAATCTTTCAGCATCCAAGGCTCTCAAAGGGGGGGAGTGAAAGAGAGGTGCTGTGTTCAAGAGCAGAGCGAGGACCTTCTCCCTGGATGAAAAGAAGATGCATGCAGGCACGTGAGCAAACTTATCCTCCACTTGGCTGATGCTCCCTCCTCCTCCGTCCCTCCCTGTTATGCACCGAAAGGCTAAAACACTCAACCTCTTAACGGGAGAATTCATACCAGAGAGCAAACGGGCAGATCAGAAAGGGGAGATATAAATACACAGAAGTAACAGCCTTCGTCTTCCAGGACAGGAGTGCAGGAATATGAAATCCCTGCTCTGTTTGTTTGAAATTCTGAAAAAAAGGAAGGACTGGCAATATTGTTGTGGTTGCCTAGCAACCCCCATAATGGCCACTCAGAGCGCATTCAGTTCTTAAATGTACAGGCACCGTTTCTATGACTGGGAGAGGGAATCTCCCCAGGATAGATGGATACCCTGCCAGAAATTTTGTTAGTCTTTAAGGTGCTCTTTTCTACTGAGACAGACAGATTCAGATTTCAGATTTTTCTATCAACCTCGGACTTTCCCCTAGCTTGTAGAAAAATCTGTCTTTTCTGTTCAACGTGGTGGGGAGGTTAGAGTGTCAGGCTAGGATCTAAGAGGCCCAAGTTCAAATCCCCACTTGCAGGGTGATCTTGGGGGCAGTCACACCCTCTCTGCCTAACCTACATCACAGGGTTGTTGTGAGGATAAAATGGAGGAGAGCAGAACAATGCAAGCTGCCTTGGGTCCCGACTGGGGAGTAAGGTGGGGGTACAAACGAAGTAAATAAAAATTAAAAATATTAAAGGTACTAAAATTAGAGTTAGGAGTTCCATGGAAGCTTGCTGGGTGATCTTGGGCCAGTCAGAGCCACTCAGCCTAACCTCTCTCACAGGGCGGTTGCAAATATAAAATGGAAGAGAATGACGGAAGCCACGCTGGGTTCCAACTGGGACAAAATGTGGAGTATATGTTGTCAATATATATAAAATCCATGGATGGAGCCATGTTGAGAATTACACATATTGAGGTAAATAAAGTAATAAATCAAATTGGTATCGTTTATTTATTTAAAGCATTTCTACACTGCCTTTCCACCTGGCCAGGGTCCCCAAGGTCGTGCACATAAATATTCATTTGAGAGGTGAAGGAAACACGTTTGCCTCTACCCTGGATATGGTTTCTTTTCATATGTTAGATCAGGGTTGTCAAACTCATTTGTTACAAGGGCCAGATATGGCATAAATGTCACTTGGTCGGGCTGGGACATGCCCTGCCCCCCAGATGGGGGGATGGCTGCCTCGTCTGGCTCGTGGACTGGATAAGAGCTCTCAGGGGGCTGGATATGCCCCCGCCCGGGCCTTATGTTTGACAGCCCTCTGTTAGATGTTTATCCTCCCCCTTCCTCCAAGTAGCCAAAGTGTTGTATGCGTGTTTCTCCCCTCTTCCATTTTATACTCACAATAACCTTGTGGGGTAGGTTGGGCTGAGTGACTGGCCCAAGGAGCTTCAAGGCAAGGTGGGGATTTGAACCCGGGTCTTTGCAAATCCACTTCAAAAAGACAAACTGTTACCCTCTCACATTGGCTCAAGATGTAACGACCAACCATTTTGTGACTTTAACAGGGGCATCAAATGCAGGAATTCTCCATAGGAACATCACAAGTGTCCTTCTGTATCAGGCCAAGGCCCTCTCTCCCAACAAGTGCCTCCAGGAATCGCACAAGTAAGCATGAAGAAGAAGAGTTGGTTTTTATATGCTGACTTTCTGTATCACTTAAGGCAGAATCAAACCGGCTCACAATCACCCCTTCGCCTCCCCACAACAGACACCCTGTGACGTAGGTGGGGCTGAGAGAGCTCTAAGAGAACTGTGACTAGCCCAAGGTCACCCAGCTGACTTCATGTGAAGGAGTGGGGAATCAAACCTGGTTCTCCAGATCAGACTCCACCGCTCCAAACCATTGCTCTTAACCAATACACCACAAAGGCCACAGAGCTCCCCAGAATGTTTGGTCCTCCAGCATTTTGGATTCAGATGTACACTGTCTCTGAACATGGAAATTCCATTTAGCCCATCTTTAAACATGCTTTAAAGCATGTTTTATACCAAAGCAGACCCCTTGGTCTATCAAGGTCTACTCTGACTTGTCTGACAATGGCTGTCAAAGGCCTCAGACAGAGGTCTTCCATGTCGCCTAACACATGAGCCTTTTTAGCCAGAGGTAGTGGGGGTTGAATCAGGGACTTCTGCATGCCAAGGAGAAGCTCTACCACTGACCCACAGCCTGCTCCCTGCACGTACCTGCCTTTTACTGAGTTAGATCCTTGGTCTACCTCATCCTTTCAACTGGAGAGGCCAGGGATTGAACCTGGCACCAACTGCGTGCCAAGCAGATGCTCTACCACTGAGCCTGCCCCCCTCCCCATGTCTAAATGGTTTCTGAGTCTGACTAGGTCTAATCACTTTTAGTGTGTGTGTAAAGTGCCGTCAAGTTGCAGCCGACTTATGGCGATCCCTTTTGGGGTTTTCATGGCAAGAGACTAACAGAGGTGGTTTGCCAGTGCCTTCCTCTGCACAGCAACCCTGGTATTCCTTGGTGGTCTCCCATCCAAATACTAACCAGGGCCGACCCTGCTTAGCTTCTGAGATCTGACGAGATCAGGCTGGCCTGGGCCATCCAGGTCAGGGCATCACTTTTTAAGACCCTCTAAACCAGAGGCCGGGGTAGCAGCCTGTAGCAGATAATCCCATAAAAAAAAAAAGAAATACTTTCTTTTCTCTGTCCCAGATCTGCCACCTGGCAAAGCGTTCCAGAGGGATGGGATGGGATGGATCGTTGCCTGAGCCACGCTGCGGCGGGGAGAAACCAGACCAGCCACATTTTTGTTCCGCCCCGCTGAGCCAGCCCAAGACATGTATGTTCAGCTCCTGGCAGCTTCAAGGACAGAGATTTTAGCATGCGCTTAGCCCCACCGCCTTGAAACGGATCCTTAATTTTGCCTGGATGGTGCCAGTGTGACGAGAGATAGCGATATATATATAGAGAGAGAGAGAGATATAGATAGATATAGATAGATCGATAGATAGATATAGATATATAAAATCTCTCGTCACACTGGCACCATCCAGGCAAAATATACATATGTATATACATGTATATACATATATACACATACATACATACATACATACATACATAGAGAGAGAGAGAGAGAGAGAGAGAGAGAGAGAGAGAGAGAGAGAGAGAGAGAGAGAGAGAGAGAGAGAGATGCCTTTCCCCCCCCCCCCAGCAAGGGCTGTCAACTGACTGTGTGTGTGTGGTGGTGGGGGGGATCCCTCTCACCAGCAAGGGCTGTCAACTGACTGTGTGTGTGTGGTGGTGGGGGGGATCCTCTGTCAAGCCTGGTCCGCTCCTCTGCCTTTAACAGAGATCTGAGTGGCGAAAATCAGCACATAGTGAAATATTGGCAGCGGTTCCCCGATGCAGAGTGAGCTGCTCTTAAAGGCACAGCTGCAGGGGCCAGTCTAAGAGTTGGCAGCCGCAAACCCTCTGCCTGGACAGGTGAGGAAGGTGGCAACTCACCTGTTCTCCTTCCCATATTTTTGTCCCTCTCCCCCCCCCACCAATCACTCCTCTTCTTTTGATGCAATTTTTTAAAGGTTAAGCCTCCCCTCCCCAACTCCCCCCCCAACTCCCCCCCAAACAACTCACCAAGTCCCCCCAAAATCACCCTCCTTCCCAGGGTTTCCCAGCCTGCCGGGGGGGGGGGAGGAGGAGCCGCAACCGGAAGTGGACTTGTCAAATCCCGCATCCTGGCTCGGATCCTCTTCTCTCTCTCTGTCCCCCCCGCCGGCACAGGCGAGGCTTCCGCAGAGCCGCTCTGCCCTTTTCGGAAAGGGTCTCTGGGGGACACTCTATGGAATTAACCCTTGTGGGCGCGGCAGCTTATCTGTTGTGTTAGACCAGCGATCCTTCTCCGTTTGATTTTTTGCAGTTTTGCTTTGGGGGAGATCCCTTATATTACTAGGGGTCAGTGCCGGATTTACGTATAAGCTAAGCAAGCTATAGCTTAGTAGAAAAGGGCAAGAGTCCAGTAGCACCTTAAAGACTAACAAAAATATTTTCTGGTAGGGTACGAGCTTTCCTGAGCCACAGCTCACTTCTTCAGATACAGCTGGAATGTGAATCTATCTGTCTTTAAGTATAGTCCCTAGAGGCACTTGGGAGTTGTAGTTCTCAGAGCAGGTGGAGGGCTGTTTGTTCATTCATTGGTAGAAAAGGGCAAGAGTCCAGTAGCACCTTAAAGACCAACAAAAATATTTTCTGGTAGGGTATGAGCTTTCCTGAGCCACAGCTCACTTCTTCAGATACAGCTATAGCTTAGGGCCCCACTCTCTTGGGAACCCCCAAAAAAATTTAAAGGGAAAAAAATCCCTTTAAAAAAAATCTGGATGTACATTTCCAAAATATAAGATACAAAAACAAATAAAATAAAACCTACACACAGCAACAGTGTAGGTATCACAAAAACAAATAAAATAAAACCTACTCAAAGCAACAGTGTAGGTATCACTAAAATATCACTGGTTTGCTCATTTCTATATACAAAGGGCCCATTACCTTCAATAGCTTAGGGCCTCACCAAACCTAAATTGGCCCTGATTAGGGTTGCCAGACCCAGGGGGTTACCGCACTTGTATTCCCAGCGATGTATTAAGAGTTTGAAAATGTTATAAAAAATACCGTTCGCACTTTCTATGTATTCCCAGCGATGTATTAAGAGTTTGAAAACGTTATAAAAAACACTGTTCGCACTTTCTGTGTATTCCCAGCGATGTATTAAGAGTTTGAAAACGTTATAAAAAATACCGTTCGCACTTTCTGTGTATTCCCAGCGATGTATTAAGAGTTTGAAAATGTTATAAAAAATACCGTTTGCACTTTCTGTGTATTCCCAGCGATGTATTAAGAGTTGGAAAACGTTTTAAAAAACACTGTTCGCGCTTTCTATGTATTCCCAGCGATGTATTAAGAGTTTGAAAACGTTTTAAAAAATACTGTTCGCACTTTGTTTGGCCCCTTTAGCTGTGAAGATGTTTTCCAACCATTTATAAGCCGTAGTATCCAAAAACCCTTTTAAAGCGATGTTTTTTAAAACATTTTCAAACTCTTAATACATCGCTGGGAATACAAAGTGCGGTAACCCCCCCAGATTGGAAAACTGCTGAATGTCTGGGGATGGAGCCTGGGGAGGATATGGACCTCGATACTACAATACCATTTCTCCAGGGGAACTAACCTCTGTAGTCTGGAGTTGAGCGAGGGTTGCCAACCTCCAGCTGGTGGCAGAAGATCTCCTGCTATTATTACAACTAATCTCCAGCCGACAGAGATCAGTTCACCTGGAGAAGATGGCCGCTTTGGCCATTGGACTCTATGGCATTGAAGTCCCTCCCTCCGTCCCCAAACCCCACCTTCCTCAGGCTGCGACCCCAAAACCTTCCGCCGGTGGCGAAGAGGGACCTGGCAACCCTAATTTGAGCTGTAATTCCGGGGGAACCCCAGGTCCCACCTGGAGGCTTGCATCCCTAATGTGGTTTTTAGGCTGTGTATGTGGGGAGAGATCTTAATAGGACGCTGTGCTATTGTGCATATTTGGGAGAAAGGCAACAGAAAGACACCCCTCCCCAGTAGTACTGGAACTTAGGAGAGGGAGAGGAATTTTCCTCCCAGTGCACATGACAGACTGTTCAGGTGATACAAAAGAAAGAGCTGCTTCACAAAATACATAATTACACCATGGAACTCACGGCCACCAGACGTGTCACCGTACGGTTGCTGCCTCCAGGTTGGGAAATTCCTGGATACTTGGGGGTGTAGCCTGGGGTTTGGAGAGATAGCAGGGTATAATGCCATCCAGTCCAACCCCCCAAGGAGCCACTTTCTCCAGAGGAACTGATCTCTGTTCTCTGGGAATCCACTGTAATTCTAGGAGATAGCCAGGCCCCACTTGAAGGTTGGCAACCCTGGGGCACTGGATGAGGCGTAGGGTTGCCAGGTCCTTCTTCGCCACCGGCAGGAGTTTTTTGGGGAGGAGCCTGAGGAGGGTATAATCTCATTTCCACTCCACTCTTCAGCTTCAAGCCTAGGATCAATGCAGCCAATGGAGATTTTTATTTGCAGATTGGAGTCCAGTAGCACCTTAGAGACCAACAAGATTTTGGGGGCGGTATGAGCTTTCAAGAGTCAAAGCTTTCTTCTGAATAAGGCACCAGATACCATGAACGAGGACCAACAGATCGTATGAAAATATCTTGTAACAGCGGCGAGAGTCGTTCTGGCATCACTTTGGAAAACTAATAAGATCCCAAAACTTCAAATATGGTTAGACAAGTCCCTAGAATATATTACAATGGCACAATTAACAGAATACATGAAAGATAATTCACGAGAGAATCATGAGAGATGGAAATCCTTTTATGAATATATTAAAAGCACCAGACAAAAGAGCTAGTCAAATCAAATTACTACTATGTTAAGAAAATATGGAAGACGGTATTATAAAGAGGGGTAGAGATTGTTAGATACCAACAAAATGATATGTAAATAATATTATTTTCCCTTTCCCTATTTTTTCCCTTGTATATCTACTTATTAATGAAATAATAAAAAATATGCAATTAAAAAAAAAAAGAGTCAAAGCTTTGAGTCATACCCCCAAAATCCTGTTGGTCTCTAAGGTGCTACTGGGCTCCAATCTAGCCGTTAATGAACAACAACTTCTTAAAACTGTATTTAAAAAAAAATCAAAAGAAAGTCTTTCTCCCTTTCATCACTCCAAAGGCCCTTTGAAAGAGAGGCCTGACAGGAGTCTCTACATCAGTGATGAGCAAATTTTTCATCTTGACCTCTCTAAACCCTGGACCTCCGCTCCATTGAGGGTTCTGAGTGGGAAGACAAAATCAGGACGTGAGCAGAGACTCAGGTGTTTCCCTCTTTCCTATTGCTATATAAGCATCTCCTACTGGCGGGTGGTGCTTTTGGCAGTGTTGAGTGGGTTCTGGTTCTGTACTGTTCCTATCTGTTGAGAGCTGATGGTTCAACTGTCTTTAAGATCTGTGCTGGATGTAGGGTTCCCAACCTCCAGGTTGGGCCTGGAGATGTCCCAGAGTTACACTAGATCTCCAGGCTATGGAGATCAGTCCCACTGGAGAAAATGGCAGCTTTGGAGGGTGGATTCTATAGTATCACACTCCTACCAAGCTCCCTCCCCTCTCTAAACCCTGCCTTCCTAAGCTCTGTCCCAAAATCTCCAGGAGATTCTCAACTAGGAAGTGGCAACCCTAGCTGCAGGTGAAGGGATAGTGCTGGGAGAAAAATTCTCAAAGGAACAGGCAGTCGTATAATTAAAATTGGTTTTATTAAAGAATAAAAATAGTAAAAAAAAAGAAAACATTGTAAGCAATGAACATATGCACACAAAGCATACAAGAGCTGACTAGGAGAAAAGAGAGGAAGTTGGAGAGGGTTGCAGGGATGAGTGAGAGTTACCAGTCTTGAAGGGATGTCCAGGGAAAGCAGCACTGAATTGGAAAATGGCCTACATTTCCAGGAGCAAAGAGCCCACATGCATTTTGGGGTGGACACACGGATCACACACACACTATGAATGGCCAATGGACCAATATTTATACCTCAAAATGGGTCCTGAGGTGGTATGAGGTGGTATGTCCAGCCAGGCACACCTTAGGGCCAGGGGAAAATTCAACAGTCAACTGCCTTCCTGCCCAGGCTTGACACACAAGATGGATCCCAAAACTCTCTGAGAGGCATCCATTTTGAGGTAGGCAGTGGCTTGCTCTAATATCAGTCTTTGGCCCCCATGCCATTGTGGCACCCCTTAGTGGGAGGAGAGTCCAACTGCTTACGCCATCTCCACCCCACAGCTGGGCTCTGACTACAGTTCCCAGGCCACAGTTTGGAACCCCTGGGAATATTTTGGAGGCAGGGACGTCATGCGAACGTACAACATAATTTCTGGTGAAAACTGGAAGTGAGGTCACAATATCACTGGGGGACACACTAGGATTCGCAAAAACTAGATGATTAAAATGAAAGCACCATCCTGACTTCATGACATCTTTTCACTGGAAATGACATTGTGCGCAAGCGCAATGTTAGCATGCCCCCTCCCCCAAATAAGCCACCATTTTTCTCCCACCTGCTTTGAGGTGCCAATGGACAACAGGGAAGATTACTGCCATCGCAAGAAATTTGGTACACCTTGCTCTGACTGGAAGTGAACTGGCAGAGTGAACAACACCGGGTGGTAGGATTGGCTAAAAATTGGAACTTATGTGATTGGGGAAATTTCTAGGCTACAGCAATGTGCAATAATGAGCCTGAAGCAGGAGAGGCAACTGACATCTTGCTAGGCCCCAATGACTCTCCCCTCTTCTTTCCTACATTGAGAATACAAGTGAGATTATAGAGAATCAGCAACTATGACACCAAAATTGGCAGAAGAACTTGCCAGAACGTCAAGTTGTGGGCGGTGGGCCTTGTAAGTCTCACCATCCTAGCAAAGTGCCCTGTCTGGCTACTCTGGTTCCCATCAGAGTGATAAAGAAATGCCAAAGCCAAGAGTATAATAAAACAACATGTAGCAGCTAGGCACAGTTTGAGCAGTGGGAAGTAAGTTTTTGTTCAACTAGGCATGTGGGGTTACTAAGATGCTATGTCAATAGCATCTTAAAAGTTGACAGATGAAGGGAAAAGCAGATGAAAAAATGTAAAATGATGATAGAGTCTTCTTTATTTTCATCATTTGCCCTCCCCTTCTCGCTGGTCGCTGCAAAACCTTGTAAAATACAACACACACACACTTATGGAACTACAACACAGAACAATGGATTTTGTGACATCCCACGAGTCTTTAGCTCAAAGGTGTACTTCCCCCCGTTCCACATTTGGATACGATCTCTCGCTTGTGTGCATAAGACGGTGCCTGTTCACACTTGCTCTCTCTGTGAAGCTTCTCCCACAGTCTGAGCACTCATACGGTTTCTCCCCTGTGTGGGTTTTCTGGTGCCGAATAAGGTTCGAATTGCTGCTGAAACTTCTCCCACAGATCTGGCATTTGTGTGGCTTCTCCCCAGTGTGGGTCCTCTGATGTCGGACAAACTTTGACCAATAAAGAAAGCATTTTCCACACACTGGACATTTGTGCGAGTTCCCTCCCGCATTCCTCCTCCTGCGTTCAATGTAGCCTGTACCCCAACTGAAGCCTTTCCCACAAACACTGTACACCTTTTGCCCCTTTCCACTGAGGATGCGTGGTTGGATTGGAGCTTTTTTGATATCCTTGGGACCACCCCCACAACTTAGAGATTCTTCCTCTATTGTTCCTTGGTGAACATCTTGATGCTGCTCTGGGCCTTGCTGATTTTCAGTGGCTTCTTGCTCAGATTGCCGAGAAATGGTCTCTTCTGCTCTCCACACTGGCATCCCATATGGTCCCACTTGCTCTAAATCTTCTGCTGTATTGGTCTCCATTCCTTCTATGCTCATCCACCTTTCACCTGTGGGAGAAACAAGAAAAAACAATCATTGTTCCTTGCTGGCACTAGAGGACTGTCTGCTCCCTTATGAACCTGTCCAACCAATATGGTCATCCCCAGAGGCCCTGATTTAGGTGCCCCCACATTCTGAGGTTAGGCAGGTGACAACCCAGGGAGAGGACCTTCTCAGTCATGGCACTGAAGTTCTGAAAAACTCTCCCTAAGGAGACTCATCTGCCCTCTTCAATCTTCTGCCAGCAGGTGAAGGGATTTTTGTTTCATTTTGGCATTCCTCAATGATCTCTCCTTCTTAAACAATGTTTCAATTGCTTTTTTAACTCTGTTTTTAATTAGTTTTACTGCTGTGTGCTCTGGGGGTTTGATTTTAATGATTTTTAAATACGACTTTTATCATGTATGTTTCAAATTGTTAGCTGCCTTGGTAGCCCTTGTGAGGGCAGAAAAGGCAGGATATACATTTTTGTTGTTCTTGTTATTATTAGTACTAACAACAGCAGCAGCAGCAGCAACAACAGGGCGAAATGTAATCTGAGAGGGGGAAATGAAGACAAGGGGGAAAGGGGCTGTGTTGAGAAATACCTTCCATGATATACAATTGTCATACCAATTTTACACTGTTAATAAATGGGATGCTTGTAGGAAATAACAGATCATCGTTTTGTATCCTCAGCTGATCTCCTTAATGAGGTTTGGCAGATCACCTCAATGCTACAGGGTACAGATGATATACTGCAAACAAATAAAATAATGATTTGTCATTGCAAAGGTTATTTGTTACCCAGTTATGGAGCCACCTAGCATCCCTGACCAAATGGTTCCAGCAGAAGTAGGTTAAGGAGGGGCCATTGCTCAGTGGCAAAGCATCTGCTTGGCATGAAAAAGGTCCCAGGTTCAATCCTTGTCATCTCCAGTTGAAAGGATAAAGATAGACCAAGGGTCTCATTCAGTTAAAGGCAGGCTAATTTTAGTTTATAGTTTAGTGGTAGAGCATCCCCGGCATCTCCAGTTGAAAAGATCAGGCAGTAGGGGATGTGCAAGACCTCTGTGTGAGACCCTGGAGCGCTGCTGCCAGTTTGAGCAGACAATACTAACCTTGGTAAATTGAGGGTCTGATTCAGTTTAAGGCAGCTTGATACATTGACATGTAGTTATCATCTGGGCAACTGAGAGAAATGGTTCCATATTTCCTTTTCCCTAGCCAGGAAACTGGAGCCCAGCACCTCCCTCCCAAATATTCAGGAAATAATGAGAACAGATTAGGCACAGGGATTCCTGAACAGCCAGAAGCGAATAACTGAAAAATTGGAAGCAAGCAGCAAAACATTTGGGAAAGGGATTCCCCACTTACCCAACAGGGAATCCTCCTCGTCCTCTTCCTGCTTGGTTTCGGGGCACAGCTGCCCCTGCTCTGGATCAGAGAGGGCCTGGACTGCCTCAGGGACACTCAGAGCTGCCTGCTTACGTGGGGTCATAACCTGCAAGGGCAGCAAGGACCGTTTCAGGATGGGAAGATGAGTCTAAAGGCAAAGGCTGGATTCTATCCTTCATCCCAATGGGAAGTGCCAAAGGCAGCAAGCACAATCAGAATGTAGATTAATGAAGGAATGCGCGGACTACACTTTTTTCTTTGTATACTGTTTTGCATGAGAACAACAAAGCAGCATACAAACAATAAAGGCAATTAAAATATTGGTTCTTGTAAGTTATCCGGGTTAATTAAAAATAATCAATTAAAATAATCTGCAACATTAAAATAAACTGCAACATTACAACATACCCCCTAAAATCAAACGCCGCCAGCAGCTCCCATTGCCCAGTGTGGAGGTAGAGGGGGGAAGTTTAAAAGCTGACTGGTGTTGTGAGGTGATGATGTCACTTCTGGGGAAAACCTGGAAGTAAGGGCGGTAGCTCTAGGAATTGCGGGAGGTCTATGGTTTTACCATAAAGTTTCCAGCAATTCCTAGAGCTACTGCCATCATTTCCAGATTTCCCCCAGAAATGACATCATCATGCTCGCAATGCCAAACCCTATGTCCTCACCCTCAACGCTAGCCATGAGTAAGAGCTTGTGTAGCCAAGATTTCATTTAAGACCTGGAGATCCAAGTAGCAACTACTTTGCTGAATGTTCCTGCAGAGGCAGGCGATGGATCCAGCACATCATGGCCTGGAGCTCCTTGGTCTTACTCTGAGATGGGCAGAGATCTCAGATCAGCCTCCATTGCCAACACTGGGCCAATTACACACTGCACAGTGAAAAGATCTCACCTCTTTCTCCCGTCCCTGGGCCTCTCGCTGCCTCAGCAGGAACTCCTCAGCCAGAGCCACCACCTGGGAGCAAGTCGCTGGTCCACATTCTTTGACCCAACTTTGGATCTCAGGCGGGAGGATCGTCAACAGCTGCTCCAAGATCAGTAGTTCCAAGATCTGCTCCTTGGAGTGTTGCTCAAATTTCAGCCACTGGCAGCAAAGTTCTTGCAGCTGGCTGTAAGCCCCTCTTGGCCCCTCAGCCTCCTGATAGCAGAAGCGCCTAAAGCGTTGCCGAATCTTCTCCCTCTTCATAGCGTCTCCTCGCAAGATGGCTGCCTTCACTTTCCTGTATTCCTCTCTGTCTCTGGCCTCCAGACTGTTAAAGGCCTGCTCCGCTTCACCACTGAGGGCCGGCAGGAGTTGGGCCACCCACTTGTGCTTGGGCCACTGGCAGGCTTTGGCCACTTGCTCAAAGGAAGCCAGAAAGGCTTCTGTGTCATCCCATGGGGCGGGCTCTTTTGGTGATTGTGAGGCCACCCACCCTGACTGACATGGGGCCTCCACTGTCCTCAGGAATGCCTGCAGTTGTGTTTCCCAGTGCTGAAGCAGCCCTTCGCATGGCTCTTGTTTTACTGCTTGTGCTGGTAACCTTTGCAAGATACTCCCAGCTTGTAGAACACGAGGGGCTTGTCCTACTCTTCGCAGTTTCTTCATCAGTGGGGAGCCTGTTGAACACTGCTCTTCCATTTTGATCCCACAGTGATTATCTCTGATGGAGAATACCTCTAGAACAAAATGTTAATATGCTTTGGGCATTCAGAACTGCCGCAACAGGCTTCTTTCTGGGGAAATGGGAGGGAAGAGACACAGAGTGTATGGACACAAACATTCAGCATGTTAAATGCATACATAAAGTTGGGGGTGCCCACCGCTGCCCTGAGCAGTGGCAGAAAAAAATAAAGTTGGTTCCATGAGTGCTGTGACATCACTTCTGGGGAAAACCCAGAAGTGGTGTCAAGTAGCTCTAGGAATCACTGCAAACTCAGTAGTTTTCCATAGAATTTCCACCGATTCCTAGAGCTATCTCACATCTCTTCTGAGCTTTTCCACTATGTCACTGTGTCCCCCCCCCCCGCAAGCTCCCACTGGTTGCCAGGCAATACTAGTGGGGGGGCACATTCTCAAGAGATACATCCATTTTGTAAAATTTGCCTTGATTACATTCTAGCATGAGCCCCGTGGCGCAGAGAGGTAAGCTGCAGTACTGCAGTCCAAGCTCTGCTCACGACCTGAGTTCGATCCTGACGGACGTTGGGTTCAGGTAGCCGGCTCAAGGTTGACTCAGCCTTCCATCCTTCCTAGGTCAGTAAAATGACTACCCAGCTTGCTGGGGGTAAAGTGTAGATGACTGGGGAAGGCAATGGCAAACCACCCCATAAATATAGTCTGCCTAGTAAACGTGATGCAACGCCACCCCGTGGGTCAGTTATGACCTGGTGCTTGCACAGGGGACTACCTTTACATACTAGGACGTAGCACTACACACTTTCAAAGGTTAGCATTTTCATGCGCTTGATGTGCCATATCCCCAAGCCAAAGCAGGAACTGGTACAGCACCTATTGAGACAACAAAAATCTCAGGCTCAGTCACTGGCATCTCCAGTTCAAAGGACAGGAAATGGTAGGGAAGACTGTTCTCTGCCTAAGACCCTGGAGAGCTACCAGTCAGAGTTGACATCACTGACTAGGGAGCTGACTCTGTCACCCGGCTCCCGCATTCTCCTCTTGCATGTACGCACATGCTTCTGTGTGTAAGAAAGAGCCAACACACATCCACTTTAAAAATAAAAATGGAGACCAGTACCTGGATAAACAGAAAGAGTTTAAATCGCATGTTCACTCAATGTGCACACTAAGAAAAACCAAGAGTACTTTGTACACAAACATTCATTGTTAAGGAGCGTGCAGGGCTAGTATAAGCCAGGTTTACACGGCCTCTGATACGAGTCGAATTCATAGTCCCACCTGCGATTCAGTCCCTGGGACCTCTAGTTGAAGGATGTAAGCGGCAGGTTGTGAAAAAGACCTGTCCCTGCCTGAGACCCTGGAAATTAGGAAATAAACAGCACCCAAACTCAATGTACTAAACAACTCATTATTGTATTTTTTCAAGAATTTTTTCACACAGTATAAATACTATATTCTAATATCAAATCGATGTCCATATATACACAAATTGAACATAAAAATGTCTCTCCACTATAACAAAGTCCGTGAAGTACGGGAGATCGCAGATGTTGAGTCCAAGTTAGATTGATATACAATGTTCAAAGAAGCTGCAGAGACATTTTTATGTTCATAATTCACAGTGGGTAGCTGTGTTAGTCTGTTTGCAGTAGTCAAAAAGGGCAAGAGTCCAGTAGCACCTTAAAGACTAACAAAAATATTTTCTGGTAGGTATGAGCTTTCTGAAGAAGTGAGCTGTGGCTCACGAAAGCTCATACCCTACCAGAAAATATTTTTGTTAGTCTTTAAGGTGCTACTGGACTCTTGCCATTTTTATGTTCAATTTGTGTATATATGGACATCGATTTGATATTAGAATATAGTATTTATACTGTGTGAAAAAATTCTTGAAAAAAATACAATAATAAGGAGTTGTTTAGTACATTGAGTTTGGGTGCTGTTTATTTCCTAATCACTATTATTACAGCACTTGGCTATATTTTGTTTGGTTGAGACCCTGGAAAGCCATGGCCGGTCGGAATAGCCCAAATCTGGATATACAAACCACTGATCTAATTCAGGATGAGGATCTTTAATACATCCGCACCCTTCGTACGTCTGGGCAATAGTGACTGAACTCCCATACACGCTTCAAAGTTCTTGTTTATGGGCTATTAAAGACAAATTTGAAAAGAAAATATTCCCACACTCACACCCTCTTCTACCAGTGGCAACTCTGATCAATGAATCCAAGCAGGATCCAGTGACTGCCTCTTTGAGATGAGCTGCCCCACCCAATCCGGAAGGAGGATATTCTGCTGAGATCAGCTGGAAGGACAGATGTGCTTTGCCTCTGATCACAGGGAAAGGGGACAGCATCTGTCCCTGTCCACTGCCTTCCGGGTGTCTTTTCTCCGCTTTCTTTCCCCCTTTGTTTCTGCCTTACCTTAAGCTCCCTCTTGTTAAGGCTGCAAAGAGATTCAAAATCAAATTCCTCCCACCACAGGAAAACAGCTGCCACTGTTGTACATGCTACATCCATCATGTCCTCTCTAGGAAATACAGCTCGGATGGGTTAACCCTTAAATCTCACTTTTAGAGAAGTTTATTCCTCAGCAACGTTTTGGAGAGATCGGAACAAAATTCAAATCTCTCTGCACTTTAAAAAAAAAGCATGGCTTAAGTGTAGACCAGTGGTTCCCAACCTTTTTTTGACCAGGGACCACTAGGACTTTTTTGATCGGTGCAGGGACCCCAAGGTTCAAAACAAAAATTCTGAGAACTTGAAAATAAACTTTAATCATAACTGTTAGTTAAACATTTAACTTAGAATAACATTTGAATATATATTTTTATAATAGAGAACTTTTAATTGAAAATATTAATTTATTATGGGTTTATAACTTTGTTTCGCGGACCTTAATTTAGTTCTCGCGGACCCCTGGGGGTCCACGGACCCCTGGTTGGGAACCACTGGTGTAGACAGACCTATTTAGTGCCATCACTGCGATGCTTTGTAGCGATCTGTGGTTTTAAAACTGAAAGTTTACTCTGGATACAATTGCCAACCTCCAGGTGGGGGTATGAAGATCTCCCAGAATTACAAAGATCAGATCTCCTGGAGAAAAAAGGCTGCTTTGGAGGGCAGACCCTATGGCACTATACTCTGCTGAAGTTCTATGGTTGCCAGTCTCAATGTTAGTGCACATGGACTGTAAAAATACATTGATTATCTTTTTACCAGATACTATATTATGTTGGTCATGAGTTTTGGGTATTCTTCTTTGTGTATATAAAATTGAGTTGCATACAGTATAATTGCTGTTTTATGTTTGCTAACTAACTGACAGCACGCTAACTCTTGTTTGCTAAGTCTCCAGGTCGTGGCTGGAGATCACCCAGAATTACAATTGGTCTCTAGGGTCTCCGGAAAAAATGGCTGCTTTGGAAGATGAAGAAGAGTTGGTTTTTATACCCCACTTTTCTCTACCTTAAGGAGTCTCAAAGCAGCTTACAATCATAGTCCCTTCCCCTCCCCACAACAGGCACCTTGTGAGGTAGATAGAGCTGAGTGAGTTCCGAGAGAACTGTGACTGGCCCAAGGTCACCCAGCTGGCTTCATGCGGAGTAGTGGGGAATCAAACCTGGTTCTCCAGATTATAGAGTCCACCGCTCTTAAGCTCTACACAACACTGGCTCTCCAAGATGAACTCTATGACATTATACTCCACTAAGGTCCTTCCCCTCTCCAAACCCCACCCTCCCTTGGTTCCACCCCCCAAAGTCTCCAGGAATTTCCCCACCCTATATTGCTTGAAAAAGGAGAAAAAGAAAACTAATAGGTATCTTCCAAGTAATAACTTAGCAAACTGATGAATCCAGTAATCACAGTGTTTATGTAAAGTGTTAATGTAAAGAGGCTAAGATCTACAATAATCAGTGTTTATGTAAAGTGTTAATGTAAAGAGGATAAGATCTACAATAATCACAGTGTTTATGTAAAGTGTTTACATAAAGAGAATAAGATCTACAATAAAAAATGATTGGATGTTTTAGGCAACAGTGGAACCTCCATGTACAAAAGCAGTTTACCTTTAGTATCAGCTGTGACAGGCAAATGGAGTGTCTCCAAAGCCTCTCATATACATTTTTTTTTTAATGCTGAGTTTTCCCCACAGCCTTTTTGAAGACGCTGTGTCCAGCTTCTTGGGCATGCATGACAAGCATGTTGGTGGGCCAGCAGAGAGCACGTATATTTAAGCGGATAACCCAACAGATAAAGCCCACTATTTCGTTTTGTGGTAGTGTTAGTGTATTACTGATTTTTCAGGAATTCGATGGCCCACCTCCCACAGTGGCCTGTATCAGGGTATATTCAAATAAGCCAGTGGCCAGAAAGATGGTTAGGAATAGACCAAAATTCCTTTGTGAATTCTCTGTAGGCTGCCTTTTGTGAGGTCAGTTATACTAACTTACAAGCACATCCTGTCGCTGTTCGGGCCGTTAAGTGCCTATACTCTTAGAAAGGATCCCTTCCTGAGAAGGGATATGTTATCTTATTCAGCGAGACACCACTAGACCGGAATCAACAGTTCCTAGAAACTTGTTATGGTTCCTAGAAAATCTCTTGAACACGCCAATAAATTTATAATACTGGACAAGAGTAGAAGCATAAAAAACACATTTATTTAAATTATATAATATATGCTTTTTGGTTGCAAAGCCTTAAAATATCATATAAGGCTAGACATCATTAGTCTTAAACATGTTTATGTAGCAAGTAATCATTCACACTCTCTATGCCTCCATAAAGGAGTATCTTAGTCAGAATATACTCATAAAGTATCCTTAGTGCAATGCACTTTCATTCAGAATATAAAGTTACAGAAATCCTGTCAAAATATGGTTAATTCTTTGGAGAAAGATTTGGTTAGAAGCATCCTAACTTAAATCATTCAAAACATCATAATATTTCAGTACAGAAGACACACTATACCTTGCTGTGTCATCTGTAGTCCTCTAAGAATCTAAGCTCTTGTGAGAACATATGAAGTTATCCCAGAGTATCTGTATTTTCTAAGTCTTGAATCCTTTAAAGACTTCTATTAATATTCTTAACTGATCATCATTAAGATCAGGCATTGTCTATGTACATGCTATGCATATTCTTTCTAGTTTTAGACAGCAATGCTGAATATATAAATACTATTTGTTAGCTTAAAGCTGTTTAAAGTCTCTTTGGCTGTGCCAATCTGTGTATGCGCTGTACAATGTATCAGCATTGTGCATATCTCACAGAGTACAGAGAGTCTCCTTTCCCTTCAGGAACATCTCTGGTCTCTTGCTCTGAGGAGGTTCAGAAGTCCCTGTTAAGTAAAGGACCTTCTGACACTATCTCAGAGGTCTAGCTATTAGCTCTGTGTTCAGGATGCTCTTTAGCATTGGTAAGCCAAATAGGTTTAGTTTGTAAGAATCCATAAATCCAATGGACTCTCAGTGTTCCAATATATGGAAAGATCACTGCACTTAGGTTCCCATTCAAAGTATAGGAATTCTAAGGGTCTCTATCCTCTTCTAGGAATAGAGCAGTCTCACAAGAAGACTGTAAGTAAGATATGTTGAAATATCCAGATCTTGATACTTCAAGATACCTCAGAGAACTGCTGTCCACGCAAGGATCAGAGTCTCAATGTTTTACATCTCAAGCCTCTGAGATGGAGAAATGTTACTTCAGACAGCTGCAGTCTGCCAGCAATAACAATCTGAAATACTGGCTGTACTGTGGCTGTATTTATACCATTTCTAAACTCATTAAGAGTGAAGAGAGATCCTTTATCTCTTCTTTCTTATCCATTAAGAGGGATACCTTTTATTCCCTTTGTCTGATATGATGTGCAGTGCAGAAATGGCTTACTAGCAGCTGCTCAGCTCTTTATGTCCATATATGGGCATCCTTTCCTTTCAGTCCACTTTGCTTAAAGTATAAACACTTATTTCTGAGTTACATGATCACGTTATATACATAATTTGTATACTATCCTCTTCGTTAGGACAATACGCATTAAATGAGACTACTTAGAAATCTGTAGCACAACATTTAACTATATAACTCATAAAACACAATTATAGCTTACATTGTCACTTGCAAAGTGTCTTTGTTTACAGTAGTCAGTAGCATAGCCTTTGGCAAGATTACAGAAGAGCAAGAAAGCATATCTTTGAGAGAACTTTAATGCCTTTAGGCTATAATAAGCACAGGTTCAGCTATTAATGCACTCTTAGTACATTAAGATATCTTAAGACCTTGAGAAGGACAAAAGTGTCGTGCTTTTGTGATTCTGACATCTGGCAGCTGAGTCAGAAAGGTGATTTTGGTCACATCTTATTGATAGATAAGGAAAGGTGCTCTGCTTTGCCCCTTCAAGACCAGATCAGGGTAACTAGTCAGCGCTTGATAGAGCTGACCTTGAGAGTATTCCATCAGCCTGTCAGCATTACACAGACTTTCATTATACATTACACAAACCTCTGCAGTGGCTCAGTTTGCATGATGTGTACTAGCTCTATATGGAATTAATCCTGCACATGTTCACAGACTACCATAGTTATGTCAGAGACTGTGACAACCCCAGCCTTCCAAAGGAGTCCTGTGCAGGTATGCTTCACTGTCCCCCTGCCTAAGTAACACAGAAGGAATAACCTTGTTGACTCGTGAGAAACAATAAGGAGATTAGAGGTAATAAAAGCAACACCTTTATTAGCAAGACCTGGAAGGGGGGGGCAATACTGCAAAGGAACTTATACAGATTTGTAGCTGCATATGGGACATATACAAGAGACACAGTTTCCTATTAAAATACCTCTGTTTCATAAAAAGAGAGTTAAACTGTAGGTTGACAGTTTTTGGATGTATGTGAGTAGATTTAACAATTTTTCCACAGGTATTCCCAAACCATAGTTAGAGGTTATGGGGGCTACCCCGCAGATCTCAGTAGGCCTCTTAGCTTCTTATTGCCCAGGAAGACCCCGTGGCAGGGGGTTTACAACCTTTTTGAGCCTGCGGGCACCTTTGGAACTCTGAAACGGGCTGGTGGATGCAACAACAAAATGGCTGCTGCAGGAGGCGGAGCCAACCACAAAATGTCAGGGAGAGAGGTTATGCACAACTCTTACAGTAACTCTCTAACATTTAAGAAGAAAAGTTGGTTTTTATATCCTGCTTTTCTCTACTTTTAAGGAGTCCCAAAGTGGCTAACAATCTCTTTCCCTTCTCCTCCCCACAACAGACACCTTGTGAGGTCGGTGGGGCTGAGAGAGCTGTGACTAGCCCAAGGTCACCCAGCTGGCTTTGTGTGGAGGAGTGGGGAAACCAACCCAGTTCACCAGATTAGCCACTGCCACTCAGGTGGAGAGTGGGGAATCAAACTCGGTTCTCCACCACTCCAAACCACCGCTCTTAACCACTACACCACACTGGCTCTCAACACAAAGACCACAACACAAGGACAAAAACACCCTCACAACACCGGTAATAGCTATGTGAAGGCAGAGATTTCCTGCACTGCCGGGAGAACTGTGCACTTCCCATCCGACCTCTGGAGTAGCCCACAGTCACAGCACGGGTACCTCTCCCTCACTGCACCCTGGTGGCAACCATATGACCTTCTGGGTGGGAGTGTGGGGAGCAGCGCTAGGCAGGGTGAGGGCCAATGGGCCAGCTATCACCACGCTATGCTCCTTGCCGAGAAGTTCGACAAGGCGCACACGTTGGCCAACATCGCCACCGCCATGAAAAAAAAGATTCCTGGGTATGCAAGGGTATCACCATGGGCTTCACGATGGTGGACGGCGGTGCAAACATCAGGGCGGCAGCAGCGGCATTGGGCCTGGAGGCACGTATTTACTGTGCGGCCCACCTTCTCCACCTTGTGGTGAGGGATGCCCTGGGATCCCAACAAGAAACCAGGCTGGATGCCACGACTCATGATTTCCGGCATCTCACGATGAAATACCAGCAGCTCACGAGTCACTTCTCATGGAGTGTGAAGGACGACTACATGCTGCATGATATGAAGGCCCGGGAAGGCATGCCAGAGCACCGCCTGACAGGCAACGTCGGCACTCGCTCATGCACAGCTGAAGAGTATTTATTAATTATTTCTCACCACTTGATTGTTGTCGTTTCCTGGCTGGTTTTGTTGCGGAGCCTTCTGTGTTAAGAGATGCTATTAAAGTAAGTTATTTCTTTATGGGAAGCCTGATTACTTTTTGAGGCCTTTATTTGAAGGACAGAATATTACACGGTGTCAGAAGTTACGGACATGTATTTTTTTCGACCTCTAACATAAGAAAGGTCCTGCTGGATCAGACTAAGGCCCATCAAATCCAGCAGTCTGTTCACACAGTGGCCGATCAGGTGCCTCTAGGAAGCCCACAAACAAGACAACCTATACTTGTGTTGTAGGCAATTTGGCTGAAAAGTGAAAGTGTTGGGAGCAAGCTTTCCAACCATATCTTACAGCAGCTGGAGCTGATGAGATATCTAATAAATGGCAAGTAGCTATTTTGTTGAACTGTGTGGGAGAGGAAGCCTTGCTGGTATACAACACTTTAGTTTTTCCTGGTGGGGAGCCAAATGATATTGAAGAAGTCCTTGAACAGTCCAAGAAATACTGCACTCCTCAGAATAATGTGATATTTGAATGTTATTCTTTTTGGAATCCATATTCTTTATGGAGACGAGTGAATGCTATTGAACAATTTGTAACTGAACTTAAGTTGAAAGCTGACAGCTGTGAATTAGGTGTGACAACTAATGAGATGGTCAGAGACAAGATAGTCTTTAGTGCAACGGAGAAGTTAAAGGAAAGACTTTTGAAGGAATCTGACCATCTAGAGAAAGCAGTTGAGATATGTCAACTAGCTGAAGCAACAACATCTCGGCTGCACACCATGGCAACTTTTTCTAAGAAGCTGTATGAAGCATCTGAGATGGACAAGGATTGTTAAGGGGATTCCTGTCCAGGCACTTGGACACAAGAAGTCACTTTCTGAATATAGACACGATTGTGTTAGAGATAAAGAATGTTTACAGTGTGGTATTGTGCATAAGCCTCAAGAACGTCCAGCATTTGGAAAGTTTTGTTATAAGTGTGGTGGAAAAAAAAACCCACTATGCCATAATCGTTCACAAGCTGAAGAGTTGCTCGAAGAATTAAGAACATCAGAAGACTCCTCTCCAAAAGATTCAGAAAACACTTTGGAAGCAATTCCCAGCACCTCCCAACTGACTCAGAAAGACAAAAAAATACCGCTGGAAAAGCGAGAATTACGTAAACATAAGAAGACTTCTGAAGTAGACAAACTAGACCAAGCAACAGCGTCGTAGACTCCTCTTTTTCAGCATGAATTTGTTACAAATCTTATCACTGAACATCAACGGTCTAAACTCCCCTAACAAAAGAAAGTTTTTCACAGTTTAAAAAAGAAAAAGAAAGACATTATCTGCCTTCAAGAAACTCATATTAAAAGAGAACATGAGAAACTTTTACACATGACCCACCTTGGAACTCCCTACTTTGCTTCGGCTCGAGAGAAGAAGAGAGGTCTGGTTACATATATCAATGAAAAAATCTTAACTGTCAAATCTCACATGGCAGATCCAGATGGACGTTACCAAATTTTAACTCTTTTTGGATTAGATGGAATCTGTTTTACGCTGGTAAATATATATGCTCCAAATGCTTCTAAAGAAATCTTTTTTGAAACATTGTTCAAGAAACTTGCAGACTCTCATCAAGGAGAAATTATACTTCCAGGAGATTTTAATGCGGTAATAAATCCAATGATTGACAAATCCCACAATAGCACATCCGGGAAATTACCGAAGAATGTCTTTAAATGTATGAAAGAATTTAACTTAATAGATGTATGGAGAACGAAGAATCCAAAAACAAAAGACTTCACATTTTACTCAAACCGTCATGGATCATTTTCCAGGATTGACATGTGCTGGACTTCCAAATCTATCTTAACAAGTTTGGACAGAATACAGATCGCCCCCAGAATACTGTCAGATCATAATCCAATTGAATTTACAGTGACGAGAGGAAGACCAGGAATTAGAAGATGGCGGTTAAACGATCAAATATTGCGGAGAAAAAACATGCTTGAACAAAGTAAACGTGATGTGGAAGAGTTCTTTATTTTAAATAGGACCTCAGACATGTCAGATTTTACTGTGTGGGATGCCAGTAAAGCATTCATTAGAGGGAAAATGATAGCTTTGAATTCCAAGATTAGAAAAGACAAGCAAAAGAAACTTAAAGATTTTCAAGAACAATTAAGAATATTGGAAAAAAAGATTCAAATTAAGCCAGATAAAATTACTCTGCATGACATTAAGATGACTAAACATCATATCGAACTGATAGAAACGGAAGAGATTAAAATGAAAATGAAATATGCCAAGCAGAGATTTTTTGAAAGAGCAAATAAACCGGGCCGTTTTTTAGCCAGTCAACTTCGACAACAAGAGAAGAAAAGAAAGATAACCGGTGCAAAAGTTAATGGAACAACTTACAACAGTCAAAATGAAATTGAAAAGGTATTTGTTGATTACTACAAACAATTTGTATGTGAAGGACGATTTGCAAGACCAGGGGCTAACAAGGTATTTGATAGATGCACATCTCCCTAAACTATCATCAGAAGAACAAGAGAGTCTTAATCAGAAGATAACAACACAAGAAATTGTGGATGCCATAAATAACTTGAAATTGGATAAAGCACCAGGTCCTGATGGATTTACACCACAATATTACAAACTTTTTGAACAACAATTGACGCCTATTTTACTATCTCTGTACAATGAGGTAATTGAGCATGGAAGAATTCCATTGTCCTGGCAAGAAGCACATATATCTCTTATACCAAAGGAAGGCACCGATCCATATCTTCCTCAGGCATATAGACCAATCTCTTTGTTGAATATTGATTACAAAATTTTTGTTTCTATTATCACCAAAAGATTTCAAAACCATATTAACAAATTGGTGCACCCAGACCAAACTGGTTTCATACCAAAGAGACTTATGAGAGATAACGTACGATTGGTTCTCAGTGCAATTAAATATATAAAGTCAAAATCTTTAAAGACTGCAATGATTTTTTTAGATGCGGAAAAAGCTTTTGATAACGTATCTTGGCACTTTATTTCTAAAATACTACAACAAATGAATTGTGGAAATACTCTTCTTACGGTCTTCAACGCAATATACTCCGTTCAAAAGGCACGTCTATTGATAAATGGATCTCTTTCGACAGAATTCAAAATTAACAAAGGTACCAGACAAGGATGTCCACTTTCTCCACTTCTTTTTGACTTGTCAATGGAGGTTCTTGCGAACTATATAAGAAATGACCCTAAAATCTTAGGTCTGGTTGTTCAAAATGAAGAACACAAAATTAAAAGTTATGCAGATGATGTTGTATTGATTTGTCAAAACCCTGAACGAACTTTACCATATGTTTATCAACACATCAGAGAATTTGCCAAATTCTCCGGCTACAAATTGAACAAAGACCAAAATCTTGACCTTTAATACTACAACTGATGAAGATGTGAATCTACAAGGAATTACTGGATGCCAAATAACGAAGGAGTCTATTAAATATCTTGGGGTCAGAATATCATCACAGAACAAGACACTTATGAAGTCAAATTATTTGAAAATATGGGGAGACATAGAAAAAGATCTAAATTTATGGTCAAAAATGAACATCTCTTGGCTGGGAAGAATATCGGTGATAAAGATGAATGTACTCCCAAGACTGAACTTTCTATTTCAATTTCTGCCGATTAGTATACCAGACAGAATACTAGAAAATTGGCAAAAACAAATAAATCGATTCGTGTGGGCCGCGAAAAAGCCAAGAATTAGATTTAAAGTGTTACAAGATGAAAAGAAAAGAGGAGGTTTGGCACTACCTAATCTTAAACTATATTATTATGCAGCCTGCTTAACCTGGATTGCAGAATGGATAAAATATCCTAATCATAGACATTTGATTCTAGAACGAGCGGATCTCGGACAAGGATTTCATAAAATTTTGTGGGATCCCACAGCAATCACAAGGACAAAACATCAGAAGACTGTGACATCAAGACGGCGATACTAAAAGTATGGAAGAAATATAAGAAAAGAATAAGTCCAACTCCACCATCAATAATGTCTCCAACCGAAGCATACCATGACAATGTTAAACTGAAACCGGCTGTTCAATTTACTTACAATGATATGATAGACCCAACAGGTGAAATCAAGAGCTTAACTGAACTTCAAAAAAATTTTCAAAAATTAAACTGGCTAACTTATCTCCAACTGAGGTCTAATCTGAAGAAAGATTGCTTACATTCTTGGCCATTTCGAGAATTGACAGAGTTTGAACTGCTAATAACCAAGAATGACTCTCATTTATTAGGAAAAATTTATAAACTTCTTTTAAAATATGACAGAAGAAGAACAAGTAAAAACGAATATGATTAAATGGATGCAAAACTTTGGTGAAATGATTAATATGGAATCTTGGGAAAGACTCTGAACCTTTGAATTAAAATATACTGTATGTCAAGAAGTTAAAGAAAATTGGTATAAAACATTTTATAGATGGTATTTGACTCCAAATATGCTCTCTCATATGACATCTTCCGGGGGAAAAGGCGTTTGCTGGAAATGTCAAAACACAGACGGGTCTTACTTTCATGTTTGGTGGACATGCCCTAAAATTCAACAGTACTGGAAACAGATTCATAGAGAACTCCAGACGATATTGAAAATGAAGATACCACAAGATCCTAAATATTATTTACTCAGTATCGTCCCACCAAACTTGCCTTTGAAATTTCATGATATTTTTAAATATGCCACAACAGCAGCAAGAACGGTTCTGGCAAGGACTTGGAAACAAAGTCTATTCCCGAAACTGAAGAATGGAAAGAAAAGCTTTTAGATTACGCCAGTATGGCAAAAATGACTTTTATTTTAAATCCAAAGATCAATGAATCCACGGAACAATTTAATGAAAAATGGGAGTTATTTTACACTTATATGTCTTCTAGATAAGCAATTGATTAGTTAATATCTCTTTTAAAACAATATATTGACAAATGAAAGATATCTATCTTTAATGTCATTTTATTAGATAAACTGTATAATGTTTGTTTGATATTTGTTGTATTCTATGAGCTTGTTTTTAACGAAATTCCAACGATGTTTTTATATATTCATGATTTATCTTTTCCCTTTCCTTTTTTTCCCTTTGTACCCCCTAAAATATAAAATAAAATTTAAAAAAAAAAGAATCAATTAGACATCTAATGGATATAATAGAAAGATATGGATCATATTCAGGCTATAGGATTAATAAATCCAAGAGGAATATAATTTTAAAACACCTCAAAAGATCAGAAGACAAATTCAGATCTATTATAGGATGTAAAGTGACAGAAGAACGTATAAAATATTTGGGTATAAAGATACCTGGACATAATAAAACTTTGTACAATGATAATTAAAAAGCAACTTTGGCCAACATTGAAAAGTATCTGAAGAGATGGTTGAAACTAAAAATCTCATGGCTGGGTAGAGTCTCAACTATCAAAATGAGTGTGCTACCCAAACTCAGTTTTTTTGTTTCAAATGTTGACAATTCATTTGGAAGATTAGCTCTACCAAACATAGAGCTTTTAAAAATGTTATAACCTCTGTTCTCTTGCTGGCAAATAAATGCTGACTTGGATCCACATCATCTCTCTGTGATCTTTGGGCAAGGTTGTGAGAGGAATAGTCTTAGAGGCAAGACAGATATTAGGCCTTATGTTAATTCAACTCTGAAATGTTAATTCAGCTCTGAGATGTAAGGTAATAGTCGATGATTCTATTATTTTGCCCAGAAGTCTATTATTGGAGATGATGATTACGGTTTATATGTATTTATTATAGTGGTTTCTGAGGAAGACATGTCGAAACAGGGAGTTACCCAGACCCCTGTAGTCTGTTACCTGGTTGAGACTTAACTTCAGGGCTCGAGAAGGTTACTCAACCTATTGAGGATCGAGTGAAACTACTTTGTTACAGTGTAGTAATGCATGATCCAGGAGAACGTTACAGTTTCCAACTTGGAGAAGAATGTTGCAATCTTTGCCTCGAAACGACTGAAATTGACTTGGACTTTGGAACTTATAAGTTTGGGCAATTTTGATGTATAATTTTCTTATGTGGGTGTTTGAATAATTGGAAGTATATATATGGAATGAAAACTTTTCTGTGCAACTTTGAACGCTTTGGCATTTGGCTGCTGGTTTTTGGTTTGAGCACACGGCACAGCAGGCTAACGTTTATTATCTTCCTAACCTGTATTGTTAGCATGTCAAAATGGAAAGAGACCTTTGCCTTTTCAAATGAAGAAAGGGATAAAATCTTAGATTCAGCATCACCTGTTGTGGGCAGGAATGTGATGGGGATGCAGGTAGTTGTATACTTAGTTAAAAGAGCAAGAAAAGGTATCTTAAGAAGATGCCAACTGTGATGAGTAAACAACTTGTGGGGGTAACAGACTCCTATTGTGTTGAATTAGGACCTTGATTCAAATGTGATTTATCATCATGTTTGTCATCTGGCCTCGAGATTAGATCACTTATCTACCCTAACAGCCTTGGGCATATCTCATAGCCTTGAAGATAGTGTTGAAGGTTATGGATGACGAGAGTATTCACTGATAAGATTCCTGCAGAGACAGTATATAAGGAGTCTGAAATAGAGGCTTGTTGGAGGTCTAGGTAAGGGACCTTCTGAGCGGTAGGTGATATGTGTGATTAATTTCTGATCTGTGATTGTATAAACTGATATATGTTAAGACTGTTTGAAATTATTATATTTGAAGTTATTTTGCTTATGTTTGCTTATGTGATGTGAAATGTTTGACATTGAACTGTTTGAAATGCTTGCAATGAAATGTGCTTATGGCTTCATTGAATATGTTCACTTATATATGACTAAGTTATATAATGCATTATATTGAGTGTATATTGTCATATTGCCTTATCACTGCTATGTATTTTGACTATTGCTTTGTCACATATTGTATTGCTCTATTTCACTTCACATTCTGTTATACTCTACTTTCAAAGTTCTGAAACTCGCTTGTATTATTACTGGAGTTAGCAATAAAAAGAATCTTGCTGATTCAATAAGGTTGCCTCGCATACTTTGGTAACACAGTCTAATAAAGCACCATATCTCTCAGTGAGATATTAATCTTATAGATTCTGTTACAGATACAGTACCGAGCCCACTTCAGATTTTCCACATTAGAAATAGAGTCAGCCTCTGATTTTAATGCTCTCTTATACAGCATGAAAAAGGAAATCAAATACGAGATGCACGCATCCTCATTGGTTCAATATGTTAAGAACAAAATGGTTCCAAGAGGTTTGCGGTTGCAAAAAGCACCTACTTTGTTCAAGGATACTCCAGTTCAAGGACCTGGAGTTCAAAGATAAATGGGTTGCAATTTTAAATAAGTGTGCTTTTGACTTAATGACATTAATTATAGGACAAGCCAATGTGGAAGTAACCAAATTGAAAGAGGAAACAAACAAAATTAAAGAGGACATTAAGTCTTCTACTATTCCTTCCACTTTTGATATCAAACAAATGGAATTGGAACTTAAAGCCTATCGGGACAACATCCGAGCATATAAAACTAAAAAACTGGAACGAGACACTAATGATTACACGGAGGATACGGTTTACCCATGGTATAATAACACAAACGAACAAGCTCCGATTCACCAGAGTAGTAGGGATACCTCAGGAGCACAAGATAGGAGTGATTCCTCCAGTTTATCGAGTAGAGCCTCCAACAGGGAGTATAATTTAAGACCTAGTCAAGGTAGGGGAAGAGGGAACCCCTACCCTTTTCACCAACGCAGAGGACGCAGGAAACGGAAGAACTAGTTATCAGTCTATCCCCATGTACACTTACAGATAGAGAAAGGAAGATTTTAAATCTTGGACTCGGATATGTGCCAACACCTAACTATTCAACATTGCAGACTAGGATTGATGTGTTCAAACTAATTAGGTTACTTAAATTGAAGGAACAGTATGGGAATGAGGAAAATGTCAGGGCAACACAACATAGAAACAAATTTAAACCAAAATCCAGATATATTCCCGCCTCTAACAACCACTTGATAGCCACTTTCCAGGAAGTGGTATTGCATGATATTGACATTAAAACACTCAAAAATTTTAAACAACACAATTTTGAGTTACAAGATTGGGAGACATTGAATTCCTTAGCTAATGACCCAAATCTGGTTATAAAACCTGCAGATAAGGGGCGGGGCTATTATTGTGATGAGTAAACAGAATTATGTTAATGAGATACAAAAACAACTTAATGACAGTAATTACTATCGGAAACTTACACATGATCCAACTGAAGAGATAATGTTGATTATACATACCATTGTTAATGAAGCTTCTGCCTTGGACCACATTACCCAGGAAGTAGCTGAATATTTAGTGAATAAATTCCCTAAAATACCCATTTTTTATGTCCTTCCCAAAACCCATAAGGGAATCATTCCCCCACCCGGTAGACCTATCGTGGCCAAGATAGATTCAGCACTAGATCCAATTGCCAAATACGTAGAATCATTCTTACATGAATTTGCCATCCATACAGAATCTTATATTAAAGATACACTGCACTTTATTACTGAGATAGAAAAGGTGACAGTTCCTCCAAACAGCGTGTTAGGTACGTTGGACGTAAATGCCTTATATACAGTGAGGGGAAAAAGTATTTGATCCCCTGCTAAATTTGCCCATTTGCCCTCTGACAAAGAAATGACCAGTCCATAATTTTAATGGTAGGTCTATTGTAGCTGTGAGAGACAGAATAACAACAGGAAAACCCCCAGAAACCCAGAAGACAAAAGTCAGAGATTGATGTGCATTATAATGAGTGAAATAAGTATTTGATCCCCGATCCCCTATCAACCAGCCAGATGTCAGGCTACCTGGTATCTTCACTGTATGTAACGAGCTGAGATTAGAAGCACCAGCTTTAAGGGAGAGGTCTTACCTCTAATCCCAGCTCGTTACAGTACCTGTACAAAAGACACCTGTTGACAGAAGCAATCAATCCATCAGATTCCAAACTAGCCACTATGACCAAGATCAAAGAGCTGTCCAAGGATGTCAGGGACAAGATTGTAGACCTGCACAAGGCTAAACTGGGCTACAAGACTATTGCCAAGCAGCTTGGTGAGAAGGTGACAACCCTAACCCTAACTGTCAACCTCCCTCGGTCTGGGGCTCCATGCAAGATCTCATCTCGTGGAGTTGCAATGATCATGAGAACGGTGATGAAGCAGCCCAGAACTACACGGGGGGAACTTGTCAATGATCTCAGGGCAGCTGGGACCATAGTCACCATGAAAACAGTTGGTAACACACTACGCCGTGAAGGACCGAGATCTTGCAGAGCCCGCAAGGTCCACTTGGTCAAGACAGCACATGTACAGGCCCGTCTGCAATTTGTCAATGCACATCTGAATGACCCAGAGGAGAACAAAGGAGTGGCTCAAGAAGAAGCACATTAAGGTCCTGGAGTGGCCTAGCCAGTCTCCAGACCTTAATCCCATTGAAAATCTGTGGAGGGAGCTGAAGGTTGGAGTAGCTACACATCAGCCTCGAAATCTTACTGACTTGGAGAGGATCTACAAAGAGGAATGGGACAAAATACCTCCTGAGATGTGTGCAAACCTGGTGGCCACCTACAAGAAACGTCTGACCTCTGTAATTGCCAACAAGGGTTTTGCCACCAAGTACTAAGTCATCTTTTGCAAAGGGATCAAATACTTATTTTACTCATTATAATGCACATCAATCTCTGACTTTTGTCTTCTGGGTTTCTGGGGGCTTTCCTGCTGTTATTCTGTCTCTCACAGCTACAATAGACCTACCATTAAAATTATGGACTGGTCATTTCTTCGTCAGAGGGCAAATGGGCAAATTCAGCAGGGGATCAAATACTTTTTCCCCTCACTGTACCAATGTTCCAACGGAGGAAGACAGACATATTATATGGGAACTACTTGATTCCCGAGGGCATCAATGCCCACCTACACACTTCCTGCTCAGTCTCCTAGATGTAGTCATGGAGCACAATTTTTTAATGTTCCAAGAAGACTTCTACCTACAAGTAAGGGGCGCAGCAATGGGAAGCGCCTATGTGCCCTCCATTGCCAACATCTATATGATATCATTTGAACGGAGGTTCATCATGTCTAAAAATCCCTTTGCACAAGAAATATTATTTTACAGGAGATACGTGAATGATATTCTTCTGGCCAAGAAAGATTCAGCATCATTTGAGGCATTTAAGGAATGGCTCAACACTCAGGATCCAAATATAGAATGAACAGGAGGGTCCAATGCACAGCAATCAGCATTCCTGGACACAGTAGTATATAAAAAGAATTATGGTAAGTTAGGTGTACGACCATACAAAAAAGTGATGGATTGTAACAACCTATTATATTACCGCTCTTTTCATCCTGCCCACCTTAGGAACAACCTTCCGTACAGTCAGTTTCTAAGACTAAAAAGAAATGCTATGGAAGATAGGGATTTTAAAAGAGCAGCCAAACAGTTGAGACAGGATTTGGCTCAAAGACAATATCCAAATACTGTTGTCCAGCGGGCTTTGCAAAGAGCTAGCTTGAAACAGAGATCCGAAATTTTGAAAGAAAGAAAAATAGGGAAAAGGGGACTAGACTTACCTTTTCCTTGGAGTATACCTCAATAACTCCCCTAATTAGAGGGATTGTGTTAAAGCATTGGCACATTGTTAAGAACGTACCAGGTTGCTTGTTTGCTTCTCTGAAACTTGGCTGTGGAATTATACTATTTGTGAATAAAACTTGTTAGCCTTTAAATTGGCTTTTTGTGACTCTTGTTTTGGTGGTTCCAAGCTAAATCTGAGTGCCTGAAGCCTTAAGGCTTGCTACCACAGTCTGTAATCTCTTTTGAAGGTAAAACCTCCCCCTGCTGGGTCTCTACCTTGCAGGGTGAGCTTGCTTTTGTATTGGTAAGTGGCTGGCAGCAGCTTTGCCCTTAGGCTCTGCTAGTTGTAATCTTTTTGAAGGGCTGGTGGCAGTTCTACCCGCTAAACTCAGAGGGGAAGCTAACAATTCTTGCTCGGGTGCTTATTTGGGCTCCTGTGCCTGGCGGAGGCTTGGCAGAGTGCCCTGCATTCGGCAAGGTTGTTGCATTCTGATCCAGATAGGAATTCTCCCTCCCTCGGGGCTAGGCTTCGAGGGGAGGAAATCCTTGACACCCTGTAGTCTGTTACCTGGTTGGGACTTAACTTCAGGGCTCGAGAAGGTTACTCAACCTATTGATGATCGAGTGAAACGACTTCGTTATAGCATAGTAACACACGATCCAGGAGAACGTTACAGTTTCCAACTTGGAGAAGAAAGTTGCAATCTTTGCCTTGAAATGACTGAAATTTGCTTGGACTTTGGAACTTATAAATATAAGAACTTTGGGCAATTTTGATGTATAATTTTCTTATGTTGGTGTTTGAATAATTGGAAGTATATATATGGAATGAAAACTTTTCTGTGCAACTTTGAACGCTTTGGCATCTGGCTGCTGGTTTTTGGTTTCAGAATTCCCTGGCAGCAGAGCGTAGCCCAGTATGCCCAGCATTTGTTTATATCAAATGCGTTTAATGAGCTACAATCCTCCCAAATTAATTGAGGATTAATCTAAATGCCTGGTTTGACCGCGATTGCCAGGGTTTTAAATCTAATCTCCGTGCTATCTATCAACAATACCGAGGCTCAATGGCGACTTCCTTACCAACTGAATACTTTAGTGTAAAGAACCAGCTCAAAAAATAAAAATAATTTATAAAAAATGGGAGCAATTAATCCAGGCTACTACTGCGAACAATACCGGGCAATTTGGGACAATAATCTCAGGAGCCTTCTGCTGCAGACTGACTCTCAACAAGAGAATTTCGCCCATAACTGGTATGACCACTTTTTAAATCTTTTTCATGAGAAATGAACAAATTCTCCTGAGGTCTCAGAATAATTTCTTACAAGATATTCCAGAATGGCCACCTGTGTCGCCAGAAGAAATCAAAACACTTATTGGCCAGCTAAAATCAAGGAATTCCCCAGGTCCTGAAATGATTCGTCCTGAATTATTGAAGGATCATCCCAATTGGTAGGCTCCACCACTAGCTGCTTTTTTTACCATAATCGATAGAATAGGTAAAATGCCGGATAATTGGATGAATGCAATTCCAGTTCCAATATTCAAAAAGGGAGATGCCACATCACCAACAAACTATGGACCAATTAGTCATCTTTCTGTTGTGAGGAAACTGTATGCTAGGCATCTTCTAAACAAACTTTCCACCTGGATATCTGAGCATAAGATCCTGGGCCCAGAACAAATCAGGGATTGTCAAGGAAAGTCCTCCCTGGATCACTGTGCTACCCTCTCCCATCTAGTTAATAAATACAGTGGGAGACATGGTACCAAGCTATATGCTGCCTTTTTCGAACTTTTGACTCAATCCCCAGAGATCTACTATGGGCTAGGTCACTCAAAATGAACATGGATAGGAGGGTGCTAAATTTAATTAGAAAGCTATATTCCCATACACCCTGTCTGGGAACATAACACCAAAAATTTCAATCAGCAAAGGCGCCAAACAAGGTTGTATAGTAGCACCCTTCTTATTCAACCTTATCCTTTACGATCTTGCTCCATTACTGTCTGGTACAGACGGTCACCGTCCTAAACTTGGCCCCATTACATGTCCCACTTCTCCTCTATGCAGACAATGCTGTCATTTTGACTTGTTCAAGAATCGGTCTGAAACGCTTACTTCATCGTTGTTTAACATATTGTGAGTCCAACTGGCTCTCTCTGAACTACGGGAAGTCCAAAGTAATAGTCTTTTCAAAAACATGGAAACCCTTTAAATGGAATATTAACAGGAATAAAACAGAGCAGGTTAGGCAGTTCAAGTATCTGAGATTATATTTTCAAATCAACGCAAATTGGCTCACACATCGCAAGTGTGCAACAAATTTAGTGAAAAATGGAATGCGGGTTGTGGCTTAAAAAAAAAAAAATACAAGAGGTAGCCAATATGTGCCCACACTGCTCAAAGTTTTTAATGCCAAATCATGTTCCCAACTGCTTTATGGCACCCAATGCATTCAAGTAAGCAGTCCAATCCTCATTCTTACGTAGGATTCTTGGAATCCTAAACTGTGCACCATATACTGCAATTTGTCTAACAACCAAAGACTGTTAACAACCACGCTCTGGTTTCCAGCAATCAAATTCTGGCTAGATTTACTTTTTAGCCCTGATTCCACTAGTCTTACCCATTTAATGCTCACAGAATATCCACCTTCCAAATGGTTAAGCCACACTGAGCAAAAAATTAAAACTTTAGGAATCTCCTTAGACACGCTTGCATTGGTCTCTGAATTATCTGAATAATCCTAGACATAAAATTTCAAGAACTTAATTGTGCAGCCAGGAAAACCTGTTCTTGGGGTATCTTGGGATTCCACTACCTTTGGACAGCCCAGCGTTCTGTTTCTACCACCGGATCAACCCACAGCAACGTAGAGCCTTTTATGCTTGCAAGGTTTAGTGTTCTACCTTCAGCTATGCTATTTGGAAGGTTTCAGAAAAACCCCATATATAAACAGACTCTGCCCCCTACTGACTGAGATGCGTAGAGTCACTATAACATGTCTTTCTGTATTACCCATATGTTGACATTCGGGCTAAACTTCTTAATTCACTCCTAGCCACGTGAAATGCTCAGACAAGCCCAAGATACAGCTTTTCCTTTCTGGACAATCCTACCACAATAGATAGGGTAGCAAAATGTTTGTAACTGACTATGAAGCGCCGAGAATTTAAATCCTGACTTCGTTTAGCCCTAGTTTTCTGTGTTCTCTGTTTTTGTACTTCGCTGCGAACACATGCCAATAATGAAGGTGGTGTTGTCTGTAAAATTCACCAAACACTGACAGTTCAAATGGTTGTGGGCAGAGAGTATTACAGGCTCATATAGACAAGAACCATATAGAATAGCTACTTTAAATTGTAATGTTTGCGAGGAATGATAATTACAGGATCTCTTGCTACACAGATATCTTAAGAGAAGAATTGAGATATGAGGAAGAAGCCAGCTGGACAGACACCTGGCATCACTGATGAGATTCCTTATCTAGCCTAGACAGCATTGAAGGTTGCGGATGACGCAATTCACTGATTCATACAGTGAACATATATAAGGGGTCTGGAATAGGGGCTCGTTGGAGGTCTTGGTAAGTGACCTTCCCAGCGGTAAGTGATGTATGTATAGATGCATTTGTGATCTGTGTATTGTACAAAAATGTTATATGCTAAGCCTGTTGTAAGTTATTTTGCAAACAGAGCTGTTTGAACTGTGTGCTTATGTGATATGAAATATTTGAAGTTATGTTGCTTACAATGAATTGTACTTTACACTGCTCTATACCTCGAGAAGATCTGCTTATCTGCTAAAAACTTACAATGTAGCTGTAACTGACTTGTAACTAACTTGATATTATGTTTGTAACTGAAGTACTTTGTGCCCTGATCCCACATTCTTTTTATATTCTGAAGCATTTACAATAAAAAGGATTTTTTCTTAGAAAAGTTCAAAGCTTGTATCACTGCTTATGGGGCATCTGGTTAAGCAAGGTAACGTATTTCTTAGTGAGATACAAGACCTAGAAACCTATTTGCCTACACAGCACTGACTGCTACAAAATTTTTAGCTATATATTAATTTAACAACCTTATTTATTGTTCTACTTAACTGATATTTCCCCTAAATTAAAATCCAATTCATGCGTGCAAGTTAATTTTTGAATTTTGCTGTGATTTGTGCTGGTCTATGACCGTATTAATAAAACTGAAATAATCACTATCTAACCCCCATCAGCACATCAACAACAATGCAATCCCATGCATGTTTACTCAGAAGTAAGCCCCATCTTATTCAGTAAAGTCTAATCCTGTATTAGCTTTCTTGGAATGGCAACCACAATGATTATATATAGAAAATTTTAAAAGTGCAATCGCCAAGACCTCCACCAAGCAGGCCTCAAACCCTGGACTGTAGCCCTATGGGAGCTTCTCTCAGTCCATAGGAACAGGGGCAGCAGAAGGCCTGGACGGAGAGGGCACAGAGGAGGCAAAGAGCCAGACCAGCTGAACATAGGCCCACGGTAGAACTGGAGCAGTGCACTGAGCACGGTATTTCCCTGTAGGATCTGGGCCAGTGCACAGCCCAGCCTTGGAACTCCAGCACCTGAAGGCAGTACAGCTGGGGCTGATTACCTTGAAGCCTTACTGGATCAACCAGTTCACCCGGCCACAACTCTTGGATGCTAGATCTAGCACCAGCTCCTGGGCCCCAGACCCTGACAACTGATCATCTGAAGGTTAACTCCTGACTCTCAAGGAGACTGGCAGATCAGGAAGCCAGAGCCCAAACACCCCTCTACGGGCACAACTTTATCATGGCTTGGGCTGGGAAATGTTGGGTTCACAGCATCGATGCAACCCAAAGACATGCTGCACTATCGTTGAGGCCAGCAGAAGAATCTGGATCCTAGAGATCTGACCCGTTTACAGATCTACAAATTGACACGACGAGGCAATCTAATACTAAAATGGCAGGCCAGCCTTCCATACGGACGACGTGGCCAAATCTCATATAATACAGCTCTTCCAACAATGGTGAGGCAATGAAACGTCGAGGAGGCATGCAACTCAAATACAATCTTCCCTCCTCACTAGCCGTATCTGCAGTTAGCCCCTTTCCTTTGTACAAAACTTGGTGCACTTGCAAGCTTTGGGCCTTCCTGACAGATTGCCCTGAACATCTATAGACTCATCACCAAAAGCACACAAATCTTGATACGCCTATTAGAAATCAGATCACAAATGAATAACTGAACAGAGGCAGAAATGTATAATATTAAATTTCTTTAGACCTTAGATTACTATTAATTCAAAAAGGCAGAGCTTCCTATTCACCTCAGAAGAGGGCACCCCCGTCACAGCCTCAGAGCACAAAGAAAATAATGTCCAGTTTAAAAAAAAAAAAACATTAGTGAAGGAAGTGTAAAATCTCAATTTGTTTGGTTTTCACTGTGCATCACAACAGTTCCAGTAAGCACACAAGCTAAAATCCTAGTTTGTAGAAAATATATGTTAGTCACAGTGTAACCTCATGAACACACAAACTGAAATCCCAGTATATAGGGATTCACAGTATCACTGTATGAGCACACATATTATAGAGGTACCACCGTATAGTTAATACCACTTCACTGAAATATGTCAGAAATGTATGGAAAGCACTTCACTGAAGCATTTAAGAGAATGTATGTATAAGCTTTAGATATCTACATAGGCCAGGAGGGATTTGGCTCTCCTCAGAAAAGTAGAAGGTAGAGATCAGCAAGCATACAGAAGTTCACTAGATAAGACCGAAATTTAGAAACCACTCCAAGGATTAGATCACACCTATTCAATAGGACGAAGGCCTGCCAGGATAAAAGCTTAATTGGGAAAAGGCATGCCAAAATAACATTAGAAGGTATACCTCTCATGTGTTATCTCAAGCAGGATGAGCTAAACCGGGGCATTTGGCCAGTTTCAAACGTATAGAGGTTGGCACAGAAATAAAGATATCGTAGAGAAATGGCCAAAGTGCTGCACCAATTAAGCTAATTGATAGTGTGGGCTCCTGGGCATGCATAGAAGGCACATGTGAAATCATAGGCATGCGCAGAAAGCAAAAAGGTAGACAAAGAACTCAACATTGTATAAATACTCCCATGTGTTGCATGGGGCCTTTGAAGAGTTGTATTTGGCTGTCTTGAGACAGACTCTTCCTGCTGGCATAATAAAATTTACCTCTTGCTTCTAAAGAAATAACCCAAGTTGTCCCCATTCTTGGTGGGTCTGTGCCATTGAATGGGTTCTGGCTTTTGCGTCCAACATTAGCTTTAATGAGAAGCACATCCAACTAGTAGGAACTGGTAAGGCTGGAGGAATCTTAGTAGGCCCCAAACTTTCCTGAAGTGAACCAGTCTCTGAGCAACTGGCTGAGACCGATTGTGGATCTGGAGCTAGAATTTGCTGTCCCTACTTGCCTAAGAGCTGTCTAAACTGCAGACAGAACATACTACAAGATTGAAAATGGTCAAGAAGATCAACGCCCAAAGAGGGTCTGTAGACCAATATCTGGACTGAAAAAGAGAAGGCTACGAATGGGGCTAAGAATGACTCTTTCATACTTTCCACTGGAACACCTCTGTGCAGCAGAACAGTTTCCATATCTGAGAACTGGAAAGAACTAAGTCATGCACCAAAGAATGACTGCAGGGTGATGAGGGACAGGAAGGAGAGAGGAGACCACCATTCCCACAGGAAGATTTCCTTTGCCCTAAAAAAGAAAGCATCTTAAGAGCGGCTAATAACCCTCTTAGACATGCAGACTGGGATAAAGAAGAGCTTGGAAGAAAGGCAATCTCAAATAGTTAATAAGCTTCTTAGACATGCAAAGACTACATTCAGGAAGCTGAAGGACAACTCTCCAAAACTATCATCAGACCTCACTCAGGATTACCAAAAAGAACTAAACAGGATTATGAAGGAATTACCCATGTATGTACAGGAACAGATGTACACGGACACCCAACAGGAAACCCAACAGGAAACCCTTGACTGGGCACTTTCTATCTTCTGCCCAAAATATCCCAGCAACCCAGCATGTTGTATTGTGGACTCTATTCTCAGACCCTATGCCATCAATGCCCCCAGTTATGTGCACAATATCACAGACTTCCTGAGAAAAATACAATCTGTTGACAATCTTTCAAGGAACAGTATTTTGGCTACCGTCTCTATACACAAACATCCCCCACAAAGATGGGTTACAAGCCATTAGGGACACCATCTCTATCAATACCACAGCCGACCTTGCTGTCAAGAAATTAAACCTCTTAATTTCTTGTTAGTTGTTTGGTTCATGCCTATGGCCTACACAGGATTGAAATTTGTGATATTGCAACAGCTGGAATGCAGGCCTTGATTTGTGAAACTGAGACCGGTTCAACCTCAGAGTAGATAAGCCAGGTGTCTTCAGTTTATGGCCATTACTCCCTAAACTGCCAAGGCCAACCTCCTTCCTTAACTGGACATCATTCAATTAAGAACCTTATTTTGTCACATGAATTGGCCCTTGCCTATAACATGTGACCTCTAGGTACATCATTACCCTAGATCATATTCCAGAATTCTGATTGGATTTTAAAGCTCTCAGCACTCTGAATTTTGGAAATAAAGATAGGACCTTTGGCTATGCAAAACTAAGATGTCCTGATGTGCCTGAGGGCACTATGGCCCATCACACTGAACATTTTGATTATTCTCTAGGCCAAGACACTGGGACTCTAAAACTCTGATGCTATGCTGGAGGATTTCAGCTTATGAGAACAAACCATTTGAGAATTCTGGTAACCTCTATGCTTTTGAATTTGGAAACCTTGCCTGCCTTCATTCTGACTGGGAATGAATTCTGACTGGGAATGAAGGCGGGCTATACATTTAATAAATAAACTTCCACCCTACCATCAACCTGACCATGAACTAATCCACATACCTAGTAAATTTTCTGGACACCATTGTATAATGGCAGCATAAAAACTGCCTTATTCTGGAAACCTACCGATCACCAAACATCTACACACCTCCAGTCATCACCTCAAACAAACGGAACAAACATTTGTCTACAGCTAATCTCTACACTACAGCCACATCTATTCTGATCCCTCTGACAGAGATCCACACATGTGGAATCTCCAACGGAATTTAAAAAAATTCAGTACTCACCTGATGTAGTATGGAAACAGATCAACAAAGTCAGAAAACAAAGCCAACATCTCCTTGGGAACAACAGGAGCATCCTTCGTTTCACACTTAATAGAAAACAAGCATACGGCCACAGATATTGTACTTTGGGCTTTCCAAAAAATACCTGGCCAAAATGATAATAAGGAAGCTGAACAGATGCTCAGATTGAGCTCCTTGGCCCCTCATGGGCTGAATGAGAGCCTGGACCTCCTAGACATATAGTGACTCAGCATTTTTTGAGATCATCAGTCCTTTAAGGGTTAAAGGGTACTGCATCACACCTGGTTATAAAACATAGCCAGCTCTGCATAACTCATTCAATTGTTCAAGCTGGGAGCTGAGAAATCTCTGAAGAAGGTATGCCACAATGTCGGTTTTTCTATCATTCTGTTATGGACCATGTAAAAGAATAACTTCTTAGTTCTTTTTTAGTACATAAGATGTTTTTGTTGTATAATATGATGTGCAACTAGAAATTATGTAAGGCTTTCTTATAACATGTCCAGACTGTTCATTATGGGTTTTTTAAATTAATTTTTAAAAGTTTCTAATGCAATTATTGTTAATTTGTCATATGTTTGTATGGGAGTCATTTTGCCTTTCTCTGCTTTACCTCCAGCACTGAATCCTGCCTTTTAGTTCTGGGGTAGCAGACTGCAGGTTCTGCCAATCTCCAGCCGCCTCAGGGCAAAACCGAGTTTGGACTTCTGGCCCTGAAAGCCATGGCTGTGATCGAGAAGAGTGGAAGCCTCCTGTGACATTTGCACCTGCTTTTACACCAACCCGGGCTTGCATGGAGAAGCTGTAACCCATCGTCTGTCTGCACTGTGCCACAGAATTTGACCCAAGCTGCCTGACAACCAACTGGCATCAGTCCAACCTAGTGGAGATCACCAAACAGTTGCTGGAGGAACTAGAGGCTGATGGTGGGGAGGGAGACGGTGAGGAGCACTCTGAGAGGGCCTACTTCTGCAAGGAGGAAAAAGTCATCCTCTGCCAGATGTGCTGCGCCTTCCAAGGAGCACCGAGACCACAACCTGGCCCTTGCGGAATTGGCCGCCCACGAGTACAAGATTTTTATGCAGAAATGCCTGGACCATCTCAAAGAGGATGAAAAAGATGTTCTGTCTAATAAAGCAACCCTTGAATCGGAGACTCTATACTTCTTTACACAAACAATAGTGATGTGGGAAAGACAAGGACCGAGTTCAAAACAATGCAGGGGTTTCTGGAAGCTCAAGAGACAGCTGCTGGCTCAGGTGAAAGAGGTGTATAAGGAGATTAAAATATACAAGAAAGAGTATACCTCTGCACTCTCCAAGAAACAATCTTTTCTTCAAGATCTCATCTATGAGATGGCAGAGGTGAGCCAGCTGCTAGCAAATGAATTCCTAGAGGATATTGGACACGCCTTGCAGATGGATGAAGAGCGGGAAAAAGTTCAGCCTCGGTGGTCTCTTTCTCCTGAGCTGCAGAGCAAGATCTAGGGTTTGGCTGATATCAACATGTTTCTGCTGGAAGAAGATGGGAGAACTTAATATATTGGAAATAAATAAAACAACATTAAATTTATGGTACTTGAACCAAAAAAAATTACGAATGGGATGGTAAAGCCACAAAATTATTGGCTAATAACATTAAAGGAGCTCAAAAGAAGAAATGGTTCTTGGTGCTAAGAAATTCAGATGGTAAAGTAATAAATAAACCAAAATAAATCCTCAATTCCTTTTTGGAATTTTATGACAAATTATATGCCGACAAAGAGATAAGGGAAGAGGAGGTTAACCAATTTTGTCAATCAATAAATATCCCACAACTAAAACCTGAAAGCAAGGAAATGTTAGATAAAGAGATATCATTAGAAGAGGTGGAAAGAGCAATTAATTATTTGAAATATAGAGCTGCTCCTGGGAGTGATGGTTATACAATTGTATTTTATAAGCATTTTAAGGGAATATTGGCTCCTTATTTAGCGAAGTTATTTAATGAAATAATGGACGGGACTCCTTTACCACCTTCTTGGTTAGAGTCTAAATTGGTGCTAATCCCTAAACCGAATAAAGATCCTACCTCCATTTTTTTAAACTATTTAACTATTTTAGGATAGCACCATTAGCACAACAGGAACAGGAGGCAGATATGCGCTAGCAACTCTACAAGAGGGAATTGCAGCATAGCCTGGAAGGTAAATATATGTAGCGAATATTATTTGAGAATTTTTTAAGACATTCTCTATTGCTAAACTTGTATGTCTTTGTGCTGAATTACACAACTGTAATTACAGAGTAACCTTGAGGATCAAGAGATACTGTTTAAATATTTGGCAGTAGTCTCCAAGGTCCTGTAAAGTATATCTTTCTGAACTAATTTTTTTCTGAACTATAATATTGCTGTGTGGGCTAGTATTGTCTATAATGAAATAATGTGTTCGGCTATTAAATTGTAGCTTTAACTAAACAAGTCTTGAACACAGATAACAGAGGAGAGAAACAATATTATTTTCTGCCCTGACAATCACCCTGCATCTGACTTTTGGTCACTCCATAGCCTTCACAGGTGGTGGCTTGCCATGACCTATGGGGCCATGATACATTTCCTTGAAAAGAAGGTTTCTCATACGGAACCTGAGATGACATTTAATAAATAATACAGGGCCACATTATGGGGCCTGAAATATCCAAAGCTGTAGACTTGCTGGTGCTAAGGGACCGCGGAGGGCCTGAAAGAAATCACTCTAAAGCTTCCTGAAAAGTAGTATCAAATGAAACAAACGCTAACCCAAGAGAATCTCATCGACTTACTCCATATGGATTTTTATGTTCAACAGGAGACAAGTTCTAACAGAAAACATTTCCCAGAGATGGATCATGTCTACTAGACATATGTTATCCCCAGAGGCCTGTTCACATTCCCCATGGGCAGACTCCCTCTTGAATCAAGCCAAGGAAACACAGTCTCGCAACAACTGGAAGGGAGTGCCACAAAGGCCTCATCACTAGAAGCCATAGGAACACTGCAGCCCTCCTGCCACAGTATTTGCCTTGCAGCTCCAGCAGATCACCCCAAACAACCGGTGCGCTTGTGAGAATCTGACTAACCCTCAAGGCCTCCTTGAGAAAATTCCCAGCCTAACCCAGGCCATCGGATTATCTGATCCAGGTGCCTTCCAGAACCAGCCAAGAGAGGAACCACCTTCTGCCATTGTTAGCACAGCTCCAAAACTGTTCCACGTTCTTCAGCCTCCTCAGCTACCACAAGCAGCCAAGATCCAAAGCTTATAGACTGGCAGGTTAGAGCCAATCTTCTCCCCAAAAGCTGGCCTCCACCCCCATGATGCTTGGAAAGCACACTGCAACACAGGATCAACCAATGGATGACTTAACTTAGCCCCACCCCATGGTCTTACATATTCAATCCTCATCACATATCAAACCCCTCAACCTCGACCCCCTTCCCGGTAGAACACTGTCCTGAAGCTTCCCTTCCAGCTGGCCCTCCCTGGGTCATTCATTTTTTTTAGCCCCCAAATATCCTCCCTCATCTACCCCCACCCATCCTTCTTCTGAAACCTCCCTCCAGCCAGCCCAGAGCACTTTCTCTCCAGACCCTCCTCAGCTCCACAGTCCACCACCTTTCCTATTCCTACCATCTCCTTGACCCTCCATAAAGGGTCCCAGCACAGACCCTGACAGATGGCCTACTGGACTGGTAAGATGTAACATATTTGGTCATGCTATAAATTGCTGCAATTTTGAAATTGTCTCTTCCGCTCTGCCTTTGTCAGCCCCCAAGATGGACCCTTCTTATTTAACAATCACTTTTCTCAGTATCCTTCCCAAACACACCTGTGTATATAAACTGCCCAAGACCAGGGGGCACACATGGGAAAGCCACACTTGTCCTCTCATGGTTAACAGAGGTGTGCACAATGTCCTAAAAATACGATTCAGCATATATTCTGCACCCAAGGGAAGCTCAAATTCTGAGCCAAGAAAAGCTGGATTCTGCAGTCTATATAATTTGGCTTATGCTAGTTTTACAATTTCACAGGATGGAAATAATTTCTGCTTCTGCAGAGTTCGTTACATATTTGTCCTGCCCTTTCCTCAAGGAAGTATACCACAGGGCCCACCCGATTTTATCTTCACAACCACCCTGTAAGGCAAGTTAGGCTGAGAAAGTGATTGGGCCAAAGTCAGTTGGTGAACTCCATGGCTCAGTGGGGATTCCAACTTGGGTCCCCCAAGTCCTAGTTGGACATTACTATACCACATTACTATATCACAGCTTTGTGTTCAGCGACCCAGTGGGCATCTGAGAATAAAACTCCCCATAGTCTAGAATAACTCCATAGTCACAAGGGCCAGAAGTTTGCTTTTCACTGACAAGAATGTTACAATTCCCAGAATGAAGCATTGTATGTCACTTCCTGCCCTTTCCTGTGCACCCAACAAAATCACAGTAGACCAACCACCCTAGCTTTTCCTCACAGAGGGTAACTAATGCCTAACTGCAAACAAGGTACCTTTGTCCTTTTGAGTATATAAATGGCTTTTTCTGTACAACTTCATGTCTCATAAGGGCCAAATGGCTACTGAAGAAAACACCTACACTGTTTCTCCCTCTGTAGGCTCTCTGATGCAGAAAAAAGTGGGGATAATAGCTGAATATTTCCGCTTGTAGAGTTTATCTGCAGCACAGACTCTCTTGTGGTGGAATAAAGCCTCAACAGCAACGGAATGACTTTCTGCCATAGCAGACGTATATGACTTCTCCCCTGTGCGCATGGTGACATGTGCTGTGAGGCACTCTTTGTGACTGAAGCTCTTCCCACATACAATGCGTTTGTGCAGCTTCGCCCTTGCGTGGATCCTTCTGACCCTGTGAATTAATGGCCTCCAAATTGTCCTATCGTTGATAGCCTTGCTGAGGTCTTGTAGACTGGGGCTTCCTTGATTGCATGTTGGGTCTTCCACTTCTCCAGCTGCCTTCAACTCCATTATAACATTCCCAAGAAGCTCAGCTCTGAAGTGGCCTGCAGATCTCTGTTTTGTTTTATAGCAAGACAGTCACTGATCTCACTCCACCTTCCACCCTAAGAATACTGATGACACGCCATGGCTTAGTGGAAAAGTTTCCATCTGGCATGCTGAAGGTCCTAGGATCAATCCCCAGCAATCTCCAGTTGAAAGGATGAGACCAATCAAGAGTCTTACTCAGGAAAAAGCAGGTTAATTAAGGGTGCGGGCCATGGCTCAGTGGCAGAGCTTCTGCCTGGCATGCAGAAGGTCCCAGGTTTAATCCCAGCATCTCCAGTTCAAGGGATCTCAAGCAGAAGATGTTGTAAGATCTTCCTCTGATGGAGGCCCTGGAGAGTCACTGCTCTCCACAGATGGTGCTAGTCTGGATGGGACAATCGTATCGGGTTATTTCATTAGCTTTTTCTGAGGCTTGGCCTCTGCATTAACTCCTCAGCCAGGAGCACTGCCTGAGAACAGGTTTCTGGGCATTGATCCCTCCCCCACGCTCTGGATCTCTGGTGGATCTGCACCTTGCTGCTATTCTGTTTTTTAGCCAGCTGTTGCAAAGCACCCAGAGTCAACTAAGTGGCTCTTAGCCCTCTGGTAGCAGAAATAACAAAATGTCAACATAGCTCCTCCCTGCTGATGATGTCTCCTCACAAGATGGCTGCCTTCACTTTCCCACAATCCTTGCTGTCACCAGGCTGCGGCCTCCAAAAAACCTGCTTGGCTTCTCCGCTGAGGGCCAGCAGGAGTCAGGCTGCCCACTCTTCCTTGGGCCACTAGCAAGCTTTGACCACTTGTTAGAAGGAGACCAGGAAGGCTTTGGTGTTGTCCCAGGTTATAGGCTCTTCCGCCAACCATGGTACTTGGGTGAGGAGACTCCATCTTCTTCAGGAGCTCCTGTCATCATTCCCGATGTTGATGGAGCCCTTCTTCTGGCTCTTTTTAAACATGTTCTCTCAACACCCTTTGCGGATGCCAGATGGGTTTTCCAGGCTGGATGACATGAGGGACCTTCCCCACTCCAACCAATCCTTTCCTTAGTTTGGCCCCTGCTGCGACCTCCATTTTGTTCCCAGCAACTTGTTGGCCAATTGAACAGCAAAGAAGATCTCTCAGAGCTCCAAATGCTATTGGAAAAAAACAGGGATAAAAATTAAAATGAATAGGCACAATCAGGAAATTGCAGAAATCCAAACGTGCACCAAGGGAGGTTCTCCCCATGACGGAACAACCTATTTCAATGGTAAGCCACCTCAAGCAGATCTCTGAAGAGGCAGCAAAGAAGTATCCTAAATAAATTAAATTTCAGTCCAGCAGCACAACAAAGACCAACTGCATTTTCCAGGGTATAAGTTTTCATGAGCCAAAGCTCACTATCAGACACAAATGAGAGAATGAAGATCCATCAGCCCTGATTGTACCTTGGCATCCTGAGTCCAACAGGTTTGCCAGTACCAAGTTGAAAAGAGTTCTACCTCCCCTCTTAGTAAAGGATTAATGGGATGTTACTTCCTTCTGTGCCATGAAAAGTTCAGCTGCCCGCTTACAAAACACTAAACCTCTCTTAAAGAGGCAGAGCATTCTTTATTCTCCACATTAGTGACAATCACAGACCCAAAAACTTATAAGATGCCAAACTATAATTACAACAATCAAACAACATAATTGAAAATGAACAAAACAAAGAAACAGGGAAATTCCTGGAGACCTGGGAGTGGATTGTGGAGAGGGGAACGCCATAGAATCCACCCTCCAAAGCAGCCCTTTTCTCTAGGGGATCTAATCCATGTAGTCTGGAGATCAGTTGTAACGTCAGGAGATCTCCAGGCTCCACCTGGAAGCTGGCAACCCCAGCCTCCAACCACACCCAAACAAATTCAGACCAGATGGCATTCAGCCACTGCAAGCAAGTTAGCTGTAACTTACCTACTTCCTCTCCTGCCTCAAACTGTCTTGACAGGGCTCCAAACAGACCCAGAAAGCCATCTTAACAGCCCAAGAGTAGCTACGGACTTTACATAACCCTCAATGCAGGGACTGCTGCACATTTCTGCTAGGGTAGCTAATAGACCTGGAAGAAAAAAAACAGTCCTGTTCCTTTAAGAGAGCCTTTAACTATATGGGGAACCAGCAGGTGAAGCTTTTCATAGCTTGGAGGTGAATCACATCACCTGGTAAATATCCCAGCAAACTCTAATTTCTGCTATCACTACACTGCTGTTCCTAAGCAAACACACATATTATGAACCACCTTTAAAAACACACTGTAGAGTCTTTTAACTGGGTTATAGCCCCCACCCCCTCCAGCATATGCCTTAATCTTTCATTTGCTCAAAACAATGGTTCACTTGGGGATAGCTTTTCTAGAGATCATAAACCTAGGTTGTACTGTACTTGTTTGCAGCATACAAACAAGGATAAAAGAACATGAAAGATACTGCAGACTTGGCCAACCTGAGAAATCAGCAGTGGCTGAACATGGACTGACCCAAACAGGACACAGGGTCTTATTCCAAGACACTGAAAGACTGGACAATTCTACCAACTATTTTGTCAGATTGCACAGAGAAGCCATTGAAATTCATAAACATCAGCACAACTTTAACAGAAAAGAGGAGAGTTTAAGAATGAATAAGGCTTGGCTTCCTGCCCTGAAAAACCTCCAGACTAACAAAGGCTACAGTCAACAATAGCCATGCAGATTAGCTTTGGATTTCACACATTAACAAATCACTTCAAGATACAATGGTTCCATATTAACATACCACACCCTCATTAGTACAGTATCTTGATACTTACAGGACAATGATTAGCACATTACCTCTGCAGGACAGTACTCAGCTCAAACCCAACCCCTCTCTGACTCTTCCTACACACTTGACACTGAGAGACACTGTCCTTCAGGGTTACTCCTCTGAAGACGCCTGCCACAGCTGCTGGCAAAACGTCAGGAAAGAAAATTCCAAGACCACGGTCACACAGCCCGGATAACCTACAAGAACCTAGGTTGTACTATTTCTGCTTACAACTACAGGTTCACAGCTGAGCCCTCCCCACACACACATTATTCAGCAGCTGTCCTGCGTGATTAGAACCAGGCATACTTGTTTTCTAAATGCAGGGCATAAGTCCTCAACCTGAAGCTCTACCTTTCTGCAGGCAGAGCATGATTATCAATCCTACCAAGTCAGTTTTCCCTCCAACATAATACCACCCAGACACAGCTTTATCACCTCCGTAAGAGTTGGGGCGTCCTCTCTCCAATTCCACTTTCTCATCTGGCTTCCCATCTAGATTTCTGAACTGCTTCTATTATTATAATTGACTAGCTTTTCTAGATAGCATAAACCTAGGACAGTTGTCCTATTTTGGCCACAACTACAGCCTCCAACACCCCCCCCATTCTTTAGCAGCTGTCCTGAGTGATTAGAACCAGACATACTAGTCTTCTAAAAGCAGGGCGTTTAAGTCTTCGCCCTGAAATGCTAGCTTTTTACAGGCAGAACTGACGTGGAAGTAGGCGGATTAGCAGTTATCCAGGACACACCACCAGAACTCCTTGCTTTATAGAAAAGTGTTGTTTAACTTACAGTGCACAGATAAAAGACAAACCATCACCTACACTTCTCTCCACCAAACTTCCCAACACAGAGTTACAGTTACATAGTGTATTACCCATGGTTTGGTAAAGAAATGATTCCAACAGGCAAGTGTTGGGGGAAAACAAAGTACGCAGTTTTATTAAACAAAAAAATGCACCCTTTTACCCAGGCTAAGTAATCTTTTAACAAAAAATACCCTTTATCCAGGCTGAATCCAAAATAAGGATGAGAAGTTGTCTCCTGGGAGGCAAGCAAGCCGCTTCTTCTCTGGCAGCCGTCCAGACGCCCTCCTCCTAGCTGGCTGGCTCTTTATCTGAAGCCCTCCCCTTCTTTTAACAGAGTGAAAACTAACCTTTTCCCCCATCACCAGGTGCTCATCATTTACAGTGCTGTGTGAAAGTTAATGACCTGAGATTGCTCTCACATGGGGAAGGGCTGCATTGACCACCATCTACCTCCTCGTAGTACAATGGTCTTCCGCAGTTTCCACTACACATAGGCTTATATACATAACACCACCTGAAACCAATAAGGCCACCTGCAGACCTGGCCATAGTATTACATCATCCTTACTGCTTTAAACCGGTTAGTTGCAGTTCACCCTAGAACCTGCAAGGCTATTGCTGCCTCTTGCATCATCCTAGATGCCTCTGATCTGACAGCTACCTGTCAGCTGTCTGTCAGATTATTATGGGCAACTTGTTACTCTGACAAGAACATGGTCTCCTAAACATGGAGCAGTATCATCAATCCTATGTCGGGTAAGATAATACCACCCAGACACAGCTTTATCATCTCGGTAAAGAGTTGGGGTTTTCTGCCTCCAACTCCATTTTCCTTCCGTCTAGACTTCTGTAACTTTACCTCTATGATTTCGCTCATCCTATGCCTTATTCTGCCGATTGCACCGGTTTACGTTGCACCTGGAGTCAAACGGTCGGCTGTAATAAACGAGGCAAAGAAATCCAAATAAAATAAAAAATACTTACTCTTGCAACCATCCAAAGATAATGCTAATTAAGTGCTGGGTTTTGGGTGCATGCTAAGTTCTGTTTGCTTGCACAAGGAGAAGAGAGCATGCCTGCATTTTCTTCTGGACTCTCCATTCCCCTTCTCTGGCTTTGCAAAAATCTGATTGTTCCCGCTTCTGCAATCGCTTAAAAGCTTTTCTCATTTAGCGTGTGAAGCAAAAGGGAAGGGGGGAGAGAGAGAGTCATAGAACCATGTGCGGTTCCCAACAGACCACCAGTCTACCCGACTGGAGGTGACTGGTAATAATAATAATAATAAGTTTAATACGGTCCAAGACCAGCAAAAAGGTGACTGGTACCTGAGGAAGGGAGCCTTGACTCTCGAAACCTGATACTGAAGTGCCCTGGTTGTCTTATAGAGTCCAATGAAGACAACTAGGAGGAGGTTAAAAAGAGCAACAGTTCTTTATTTAGCTAAACACAGACCTGGGGGTGAAATAACCCACAAATAAGATGCAGAGTTACTCACCCCAGAAACAAAGGAAGCTTAGGATCATTTATGCATTTGCATGGGGCAGGCCCATGGCTGCTGACAAGCAGATTGATACACAAAAGCACCAATGCACATTAAGTGTCTACTTCACTCTAATTAGCATAGCCATAGATATTGCCCTAAGCCGTCTCTAAGCAAGTTTTAGGTCTTGTGATCTTGGAAGTAGAAAACACATTCCTAAGGATGAAGGTAATTCAGAGCTCTACTGGTGAAAGGCCATACCAAGCACAGAGAGCACGATTTGTTGGTTCATGGCTCCTGGATGCCAACTTCCCCAAAGCTTCCATGTGTGTGCATATAAGTACATAGTATTTTATACCAGCCCTTATATCTGGGCATTACAATACCCCTCAAAAGTCTTGTTGGTTTCTAAGGTGCTGCTGTATCTAGCTGGACCGCCAGGGGAAAAAAATCTGCCTACTTTTTTGTTGCACCATTTTGCAGGAGGCACTCTTCCCGCTGATGGCAGCATTCACTGGAATCCGGAAGTATGGGTAGCATGCTATTGGTATCCTTATCTATCTCTTGATTTTTCTTTTTCTCCTCTCTTTGGGGACTGTTATTGGATTGTCAAGGGATTACAGAGAATTTTAAAGAATTTTTACTAATTAACAAAAATCAAGTTTTCTGAGATGTTAAAAACAAAATCGAGTTCTTAGAAGAAACGACATGAAGCCTCTGTTAAAGGGGCATGACAGTTTTTTCCCAGACCTGTTGACAACCGTAGTCGCAGTTTCTCAGACTTGTCTGGGAGTTGCCCGAAAATGTGACCCTATGATTTTTCCAGTCTGAAACAGCAAGTGTGTTTAGACTTAATGTTATTCAAGTGGGCTTTTAAAACACAGAAAAGTGCTTTGAAAATTGCACTCCAAACTCCCTTCTCCACCCACTACTCCACACTCCCTGTCATTGATTGTTCCACAGTTTGCATTTGGATCCAGGAACACATCTAGTAACCACCAAATCTTATAATTTTGGTAGATCAATGTCCTTCCATCTTCTCTTTGAAACAATATAGTTAAGAAATATAAGTCAATCTCTGCTGGACAAGATGGCCAAGCAGATGCCTCTGGGAAGCCCACAAGCAAGAGATGGAGTGAGGCCAAGGCGTTCTTACGTACACTGCCTCTGTAAATGGAGGCTCCATTTTAGGTTTTATGGTTTATATCTGCTGATAGATGTGTGCCATAAAAATATTTCTTTTTATACATTCTCCATTTTTGGCTTATTTTATTTCATTTATACCCTGTCTTTCTCCACTGTGGGGACCCCAAAGCAACTTGCATCGTGCTCCTCTGTTTTATCCCTACACAAGCAAGCACACACCCCAGACTGAAAAGCCCCAAACTCTTCTAACTTTCTTGTTGAGATATTGGCCAACGGTAACTCAGTAAGCTTCACTGGTGAGGGGGATTTGAACCCAGGTCTTGCTGGTCCTATGCCTAGTTCACACATGCATTATGGGAATGAGAAGGTAGAGAAGTGAGCTAGGATTGCTAACAACCCAGGGGGAGAAAAAGACTTTGGGGGTTACCGCACTTTGTATTCCCAGCGATGTATTAAGAGTTTGAAAATGTTGTAAAAAACATTGCTTTCAAAGGGTTTTTGGATACCACGGCTTATAAATGGTTGGAAGACGTCTTCACAGCTAAAGGGGCCAAACAAAGTGCGAACAGTATTTTTTATAACGTTTTCAAACTCTTAATACATCGCTGGGAATACAAGTGCGGCAACAGCCTTTGTCCCTTTAACAGAGGCTTAATAGGATGTTATTTGCCAGGTGGTGTGACTTCCCTCCCTGCCATGAAAAGCCTGAGCCACCCATTTCAACGCATGAAGCCTCTCTTAAAGGGACAGGACACACTTTCTCCAGGTTATGGCAATCCTAAAGGGAGGTGGAATGGTTCGTCACGACCATTGAAACATCACAGCGGATGCTAGTTTGGATACTAGAGTTATTAACTCTGGGCTGGGAAATTCCTGGAGATTTGAGGGTGGGGTATGGTGGGGTTTGGGAGAGTAGGGACCTCATTGTGGTATCATAGCATCCACCCTCGCTGACAGTCTTCAAGCAGCGCCTTGTCAGGGATGCTTTAGGCTGATCTTGCATTCAGCAGGGGGTTGGACTAGATGACCTGTATGGCCCCTTCCAACTCTGTGATTCTATGAATTATACCCTGCTGAGATCCCTCCTCAAACCCTGCTCTTCCCAAGCTCCACCCCCAAACTCCAGGAATTTCCCAATCCAGAGGTGGCAACGCCTAGTTCAGCTCCTTCTCTATCCTGCACCTCTAACCCTTGGCACAATCCCCCTTCCCCAAGTACAGTGCACCAGTTGCCTGGTAACCCTAACTAAAAATGGAATTAAACACAAAGAAGGGACCACAGTAGGGTTGCCAGCCTCCAGGTGGTGGCTGGAGATCTTCTATTACAACTGATCTCCAGGCAACAGAGATCAGTTCACCTGGAGAAAATGGCCCCTTAAGAAGGTGGGCTCTATGGCATTATACCCTACCGAAGTCCTGCCCCTCCCCAAACCCCACCCTCCTCAGGCTCCACCCCAAAAATCTCCATATATTTCCCAACCCAGAGGTGGCAGCCCTAGACCATAGGGGTGAGGAGAAAAGGTTTCTCACTTTCTGAAATCAAGGAAGACACCCTCAAGATTATAATGTTCAGGTGTCCAATTTATCAGATTATAGAAATTCATAAAAACGCAACCCTTTAGAAAGGAATGGTTGATCAGAGTAAGGGATGTGACAAAACACGAAATGAACTCTGAGAAAATCTTTTTTTAATATATAAATAAAGTATTAACTTGGTGGATCCATGCCTCAGTTTATAACAGGAGAGCACAAGGATGCATTTGCGAAAAAAGACCCATCTGATGTAATCCTATAACTTGTGCGAGGACGTACATCTCAATGAACATACACCTTTAGGTATAACTAATGTATCAGACTTTAAATATCAAAATAGTAATTATAAAGCAACAATGAAATACAATGAAGCCACCCTTAGGATTTGACTTCATAAAGCATCATAATGATGCCTAGGATTGCCTTTGATCGTGGAGGATGCATTCAGACAACAAAATAAACCTGTTTGTGATGGGCAAGACTGTAGCTTCTGTGCCCTGCAAAGAACATGACAGAAATCTTCCTGGTTGGGGAATCCTTGAATCAAACAGAGTAACTATTTTGGCCCCTGTGTGAGACAGGATGCTGGACTGGTTAGACCACTGGTCTGACCCAGCAGGGCTATTCTGACATTCTTAAAACTCCAGCACGCTATAACTAAATTGAGATTTGAGTCCTTTGTGGTGAGGAAAAAACACATTACAATTTGCCCGGAGGGCGGGCGGCTGCATTCAAGCATTATAGCCTTTTAGACATAAGGTTGCCAGTTTCAGGTAGGGAAATACCTGGAAATTGGAGGTGGGACTTAGGGGACTGGATAGGGTTGCTAACCTCCAGGTACTTTGCAACCTTGATAAAATGCTAGTTGTTCAAGTTTATGGAAACAGGATCTGTATGGACTTACTTCTTTTGTTTTGCATTGTTGGACGAGTACATTTTCTTATGTGTATAGTATGTTTATAGGTTGTATGTTGTAAGTGCACATTGTAACTGAAGATATACAATACATGTGGAGAGGTTTAGTCTAGTGCTAGTTTATTTTTGTTGCATAACCTCCAGGTACTAGCTGGAGATCTCCTGCTATTACAACTGATCTCCAGCCAACAGAGAGCAGTTCACCTGGAGAAAACAGCCACTTTGGCCATTGCACTCAATGGCACTGAGAGCCCTCCCCTACAAAACCCCACCCTCAGCAGGCTATGCCCCCAAAATCTCCCACCAGTGGCAAAGAGACACCTGGCAACCCTAGGAAGGAAGGGGCTTCAGCGGGGTATAGTGCCATAGAGTCTGCCTTCCAAAATGGCCATTTTCTCCAGGATAACTGATCTCTGACATCTGGAGATCAGTTGTAAACCTCTCGTAGGTGGCTAGAAAATTCTCCCAGAATTTTAGCTGGTCTCCAAGCCTCAGTTCCCCTGGAGAAAATGGCTGCTTTGGAAGGTGGACTCTATGGCGGTATACCTGCTGAGCACCCCCTCCCTAAACTTCAGCTGTGCTGAGAGCCAACAGGGTATAGTGGTCAAGAGTCCCCACTCCTCCACATGAAGTCTGCTGGGTGATCTTGGGTTAGTCACCGTTCTCTCAGAACTCTCTCAGACCTACCTACCTCACAAGGTGTCTGTTGTGTAGAGGGAACAGGAAGGCAATTGGAAACCACTTTGAGACTCCTTAAAGACTCAAAGTGATGCACAATAAAATAAATAAAAGGTAACGTGATCCTGGAGTGCATCAACAGAGGCACAACATCCAAATTGCAAGATGTTATAGTTCTGCTGTAGACTACATTGGTCAGGTGGCACCTGGAATACTGTGTGAAGTTCTGGAGGGCTTACTTCAAAAAGCATGTGACCCTTCCAACTCTATGATTGATTCTATAAAGGTAGAGAAAAGCAGGATATAAAAACAAATGATTCTTCTTCTCTACATGTAAGGGCCGGGGGGGGGGGATATAAGCTCAATAATGCTGTGTCTATGCCCATCACAAATAAAAAGAGGTATAGTAACATCTGAATGTGACCAGAGTATAAGATTGTCAAAATCTCATCTGTGAATTAGGTTCCTTAAACAGATGTCCTTCCTGGCCCAGTCTAATATTAATCCCATCAAAACAAACTGCATAGCAGAATCTAGGCTTACCAACGTCCTGGTGAGGCCTGGAGATCACCCTGAATTACAACTAATCTCCAGACTACAGAGATCAGTTCCCATAGAGGAAATGGCTGCTTTGGAGGGTGGACTCTACGGCATTCTACCCTGCTGAAGCCTTTCCTCTCCCCAAACCCTGCCCTCCCCAGTCTCCACCCATAAATATCCAAGAATTTCCCTACCTGGCCAGCCTAGCAGAATCTCTTTCTAAGGCTTCTAAGCAGTTATAAAAGGGAGTATTTTCTCTACTTCAGACTGTCCTTTGGCTTCAAAATCCTGTTAGGGTAGCCCAACGTAAATCAAACGCCCTTGCCTGGCTTGCTCTTTCCCCTGGGTTTTACTCAGTTTGAGATTCTTCTCGTAATCACCTCTGAAGGTATGGAAAGAATCACAAAGGTTCTCTCCAGAAAGGTTTCTTTGCTGCCTGGAGTCGTGGTGGAGGAAAGTGCTGTCAGGTCACAGCCAACTTTTGGCAACCCCATGGAGTTTTCAAGGCAAGAGACATTCAGAGGTGGTTTGCCATTGTCTGCCTCAGCGTGGCAACCCTGGACTTCCTTAGAGGTCTCCCATCCAAATACAAGCCAGGACCAGCCCTGCTTAGCTTCTGAGATTTGACAGGATCAGGCTAACCTGGGGCATCCAAGTCAGGGCCATGGAGTTGTGAGATAAATAAAAACTAGCCTGAACAGAAACATATGAACATTCATATATGGAGGGGCCAATATTCACGGGAAGAGTACCTGCTTCACTTGATGAGGGTTCCCTGTTTAATCCCTGGGATCTCCAGTTAAAGGATCCCAAGTAGCAGGTGGTAGGAAAGACCCTTTTCTGCCTGGGACTATGGAGAGCAGCTGCCAGTTTGAGGAGACATTACTGAACTTGTGAACCAAAGATAATAATGACGTGCCATCAAGTCGCAACTGACTCATGGCGACCCCATCCACGGGACATTCCAGGTAAGCGATGGACAGAGGTGGTTTGCCAATGCCTCTGACTGAAAAGCAGTCCAAGTCTTCCTTGGCGTTCTCCCATCCAAGTACTAACCATGGCTAACCCTGCTTAGCTACCAAGCCAGTGTGGTGCAGTGGTTAAGAGCGGTGGTTTGGAGCAGTGAACTCTGATCTGGGGAACTGGGTTTGATTCTCCACTCCTCCACATGAGCGGCGGAGACTAATCTGGTGAACTGGATTTGTTTCCCCACTCGTACACACGAAGCCAGCTGGGTGACCTTGGGCAAGTCACAGCTCTCTTAGAGCTCTCTCAGCCCCACCTACCTCACAGAGCTCTACCTCTGTTGTGGGGAGGGGAAGGTGATGGTAAGCGGTTTTAGTCTCCCTTGAGTCTCCCTTAAGTGGTAGAGAAAGTCGGCATATAAAAACCAACTCTTCTTCTTCTCACAAGATCAGGCCAGGGTGGGCTATTAGGCTGCCAATAACCATATACCCTATATTATACCATATATTATATCACATTCTGTATATTATACAGGAACGGGCTTCCTCGGGAGGTGGTGAGCTCCTTCCCTGGAGGTTTTTAAGCAGAGGCTAGATGGCCACCTGTCAACTAATGCTGATTCTATGACCTTAGGCAGATCATGAGGGAGGGCATCTTGGCCATCTTCTGGACATGGAGTAGGGGTCACTGGGGGTGTTGGGGGGAGGTAGTTGTAAAATTCCTGCATTGTGCAGGGGGTTGGACTAGATGACCCTGGTGGTCCCTTCCAACTCTATGATTTTATGATTAGAGCTGTCAAGTCGCAACCAACTTATGGTGACCCTGGCAAGGGGCTTTCAAGGAAAGTGAGAAGCAGAGGTGGTTTGCCACTGCCTTCCTCTACAGAGTCTTCCTTGGTGGTCTCCCATCCAAGTACTGACCCTGCTTAGCTTCCGAGATCTGATGAGATTAGGCTAGGCCAAAGAATCACATAGTCACCAAAAAGGTCTGAGGTATCTTCCCTAAAGAAACAGGGTGGGGCGATATGCTTTTGTGTCCTGTGAGAACGTTACCATTGCAACTTGCCCACAAAGGGTAGCATCTTCTCTAGAACCTTTCCTAGAAAACAAGGAGTGAATTCAAAACCAAGTGCTTTTCTCATGGTCTCTGTGTCAATTTAAGAAGCTAATTTCAAAGGAAGCTAAACACTTGCACGCCTTCTCTCTGGTGTGGGTTCTCTCATGTTTCATGAGGTGTGACTTCTGAATGAAAGTCTTCTCACTGGTGGAGCATTTGTAGGGCTTCTCGCCCGTGTGGGTCCTTTGGTGGACAGTGAGGTTTGCATTCTGGCTGAAGCTCTTGCCGCAGGCAGAACACTTGTACGGTTTCTCCCGGGTGTGGATCCTCTCGTGGACAATCAACTGGCAGGTGCTTCTGAAGTTCTTCCCGCAAATAGAGCACTTGAGCGGTTTCTCTCCCGTGTGGATCCTCTCGTGAAAAACCAGGTCTGACCTCTGCCGGAAGCACTTCCCACAATACGAGCACTGGTGGGGTTTCTTCTTCCTGCTGTGGATCTCTTGATGTCTCTTCAAGTGGTCTTTGCGACTCAGGTTCTTCCCACACTCGGTGCATTGGTACATCACCTCCTGAGCCTGGGCGATCTTGTGATTAACAAAATCAGATCCTGGCTTAAAACCCTCCTCAGGCACGCCAGGTGAATTTTGCTCAAGCGGCTGTTGAAGTTCATTGAAGGCCTTCTCATCTGAAGGGACCAAGCAGAGTTGGTTGCCTGGTTGCATCATTGTACCGTGTTCATGCTCAGAAGCTTCCATGTGCATGAGGCTCTGGGAAAAATCCTCTCTATGTCTTTTTGGGAATGGTTCCATCCACACTGGGCTTTCCAATGGATGTTTTTGTGTTTCGCCCTCACTGACCTGTCTGTAATCTGCTGGAATGAAGAAGACAACATTGGCCATGAATATATCTTTGAAAAAATCTGTGAAAACTCAGGGTAGCATAGAACTCTCTCTCCTCCATTTTATCCTCACAACAACCCTGTGAGGGTATGCTGACAGTGAACGCCTTGACCAGCAGGATTATCCATAGGGTTGAGACCCACTGGGGGTGGGAAAACTCCCACCCCCGGTTCCCATTATCTACCAGTACTCATGTTGCCATGGGACAAAAAAGAATTACCCATTGGTGCAACAGCATGATATCACTTCCGGGGGAAACACCTAACACCACTTGGAATTACTGGAAACGTTATAGTTTTATCACAGAGTTTCTGGCAATTCCTAGAGACGTGAAATGTCAAATCCGATCCCCCCCCCCACCCTGGAAGTGGCATAACAACGGCATCATGTGGCAGCACCCCCTAGAGTCCAGTTTGAATCTGTGGCCTGGCAACCCTAATCATCCAGTGGGAGTCAAAGCAGAATATGGATTTGACAGTAAACCAGAAAAGGTTGAAAGCTCATACCCTGCCAGAAAATATTTTTGTTAGTCTTTAAGGTGCTACTGGACTCTTGCTCTTTTCTACTACGACAGAAAAGGTTGAGGAACAGATAGAGTCTATTTCAGAAACCAAAGCCATCCAAACAAAACAATTGTTCTTTAATAGAGACACAGGATATTATAAGAAAGTATTCACATTAAAATTAATAGAAAACCAAATGTGTTTTGACTGAACAGTCTTCCTAACACACTATTTCTTCACATTTTTGGGAGGATATCCATGTTGCTGCCCTGACCTGGATGGCCCAGGCTAGCCTCGTCAGAACTCAGAAGCTAAGCAGGGTCAGCCCTGGTTAGTATTTGGATGGGAGACCACCAAGGAAGTCCAGGGTTGCTGTGCAGAGGGAGGCACTGGCAAACCACCTCTGTTAGTCTCTTGCCATGAAAACCCCCAAAAGGGGTCGCCATAAGTCGGCTGCGACTTGACGGCACTTTACACACACACACACACATCCATGTTGCTCTGCATTAGAACAGCTAGATTGGAGACCAGTAGCTTCTTAGGGCATGGTTACATTGTGGAACTCCCTGCCCCAGGACGTGGTGATGGCTGCCACCTCGGAAGGCTTTAAGAGGAGAGTGGACATGTTCATGGAGGAGAGGGCTATCCATGGCTACTAGTCAAAATGAATACTAGTCATGATGCATACCTATTCTCTCCAGTATCAGAGGAGAATGCCTATTGTATTGGGTGCTGTGGAACAGAGGCAGGATGCTGCTGCGTTCGTCTTGCTTGTGGGCTTCCTAGAGGCACCTGGTTGGCCACTGCATGAACAGACTGCTGGACTTGATGGGCCTTGGTCTGATCCAGCATGGCTTTTGTTATGTTATTATAGAGACTACAAGATTTTGTGGGTACAAGGATACATCAGAGATACTAAAAAAACAACGTCCTGTAATAATAATGAAAAAGTTTGAAATAATGCGAGAATTACCAAACTGTGACACAGAGACACAAACTGAGCACGTGCAGTTGGAAAAATGGTGCCGATAGACTTGCTCAAAAATGCAATATCTTCAAGGCACAAATAAAGCAAAGCACAATGAAACTAGGTATGCCTGCATAACCTTTCGAGAGTCAAAGCTTCCTTAGAATCATAGAATCGTAGAGTTGGAAGGGACCACCAGGGTCATCTAGTCCAACCCCCTGCACAATGCAGGAAATTCACAACTACCTCCCCCCTACACCCCCAGTGAGCCCTACTCCATGCCCAGAAGATGCCCAAGATGCCCTCCCTCTCATCATTTGCTTAATGTCACAGAATCAGCATTGCTGATAGATGGCCATCTAACCGCTTCTTAAAAACCTTGAGGGAAGGAGAGCTTACCACTTCCTGAGGAAGCCTGTTCCACTGAGGAGCCACTCAAATACCGTAACTGACAAATGGGAGCCTTGACCCTCAAAAGCTTATAACCCCAAAATCTTGTTGGTCTCTAAGGTGCTACTGGATTCAAATCTTATGTATGCAGAATGAATACAAAGGGAAATATCACAAATGTAAGCACAATATCAATATCCCTTTGAACTACTGAACAAAAGATTGATTTTCAAACATTTTGTATTCATTTATATATATGTGTGTGTGTGTGTATATATAGATATAGATATAGAGATATAGATATAGATAGATATAGATAGATATAGATATAGATATAGATATAGATATAGATATAGATAGATATAGATGTGTGTGTGTGTGTGTGTGTGTGTGTGTGTGTGTGTGTGAACCCCTTGACCCGGGGTCCCCAACCTTCTTGAGCCCGCAGGCACATTTGGACAGTGTATACAGCAACATAATGGCTGCCCTAGGAAGTGGAGCCAGCCACAAAATGATTGTCGTAGCTTAACTTCGGTAACACAGTGCTGATCCTTGTGCTGTGGTGGCAGCTGCTGCCAAAGCGACATTTTAAAAAAATTTGCACAGACAATCAAACCTCCAATAGCCAATCAGAAGCCTTACTGGGAAACAAACCTACCTGCCTCCCCCCATTCCCTAAAAACACTTGGTGGATGCCAGAAAAGGTGTCAGTGAGTGCCATGGCGCCCATGGGCACCATGTTGGGGACCTCTGCCCTTCACGGAGAGAATGGATAACATTGCAGGCATTTCAAAGCATCCAGTGACGGAGGCGCAGGGAATGGGACTTACCCCGCAATTCAGCATCACCTCCCCGTTTGACCTCTCTGCACGGCCGTCTCACCTTGAGTTCGGACAGCGTCTGTCCTGCTTCAGAGAAACTCACTGCTGCCTCCAAATAGGGCGTTGGCACCTGAAATGGCAGGAGGTTCCCTTTCTGAGAACAGGGGCACACAGCCTGGTGGGTAACGTGGCTTAGCCTTCACCTGAGCTGGTGCAACAACATCCCGCCTCCCATTTGACATCACTTTCCTCCCTCCCTGCCTTCAGCTGCCTCCCCAAACTGGCAAAATTAAAATTCTTCCCCAGGGCAGAGACCCCTAAAAGACAGTGTTGACAGAGGGCATTTTCCCTCCTCCCCATCCTTATTATTTATTTGCTTCATTAATACTCCACCTTTCTTCCCAATGGGAACCCAAAGCAGCTTACACCAATTGTAATCCCAAAAGATCCAAAGCAGCTTACACCAATTGTAATCCCAAAAGATCTCCAGCTACTACCTAGCCACCCCACCGAGGAGTCATAGTTAAAAACCCATTCACCAGAGCTAAACTTTTAGAAACCATAAGGAACATCCCTTTTTAAAACTTTCTGGGGCAAAAAAAAGGTAGTTATCTGCAGCCTTAGTTTACTGCAGCAGGCGTTCACTCCACACCCATCATGGGTCACTTGCAAACATCGTGATGAAACCGCCTCACCTGTTTCTCCTCGCTTTCCTGTTCTTGCTGCTTCAGCAGAAAGTCCTCTGCCAGGGCCACTGCCTGAGCACAGGTCTCCGGCCCTCGGTCCCTCACCCAGACCTGCATTTCCTGGGGCAGGATGGTGAGAAGCTGTTCCAGGACCAGCAGCTCTAGGATCTGCTCCTTGGTGTGTATCTCTACCCTCAGCCAACTGTGGCAAAGTTCCCAGAGGCGGCTGTAAGCCCCTCTCGGCCCCTCGGCCTCCTGGTAGCGGAAACACCTGAAATACTGGCGCATCTTTTCTCTCCTCGTGGCGTCCCCTCGTAAAAGGGCTGCCTTCACTTTCTCATAATCCTCTCTATCTCTGGGATCTAGCCTGCTAAAGGTCTGCTCAGCTTCTTCACTGAGGGCGGGCAGTAGTTGGGTCGCCCACTCTTCTCTGGGCCAGCGACAGGCTTCGGCCACTTGCTCGAAGGAAGCGAGGAAGGCCTTGGTGTCGTCCCAGGGTGAGGTCTCCTTTGGTGCTGGCGGGGCAGATTGAGGGGACTCCATGGTCTTCAGAAACTCCTGCCACTGGTCTTCCCACTGCTGAAACTGCCTCTCATCCTGTTCACATTTAATTTGTTCCTCTGGTCTCCTTTGCAGGAATTCCTGGATATCCCCAGCCTGGAGGATGCGAGAAGATTTCCCCAATCCTTCGAATTTCTCCTTCATGGAGCTCATCAACTCTTGCTCTTCCATTTTCATCCTGGCTACCTTGTGGTCAATCCTGTAGCAATAACCTCTCATCATATCATAGGATCTGCAATGAAAAGAGGAACAACATAAGGGGTCATGAGAGGTAGCATGAAGTAGAGGCTCAGAGACTGGCTTGCGAGCCAGAAATCCCTGGTTCAAATCCTGTCTCTGCCACAAAGTCTTTAGAGCATGGGTTCTCAACGAGGGGGGAATTCCCCCCCAGGGGGCATTTTAGGGTTCGGGGGGGGGGATTGGGACCACTATTCAGCAAAGTGTGATGTCCTGTAGATTATGTACAATCTGTACATAACCTACCTACAAACTACATAAATTTTAGTTTTTTGTTTTTTTTTTGAATTTGACTATCTTGGGAGGGGGGAAATTATATTCTGAACAATGGTGAAAGGGGGGAATGGAGCAAAAAAAGTTGAGAACCACTGTTTTAGAGGGACGGATTTTCCTCTCTCTTCTTCCAAAAGCCAAAGGCTACTGAAAACTGGTTAAAACCATCTGGAAAAGCCAAGAACTTAATATAAATACATGCTAATAATAATAATAATAATATACAAATATACATCACATACAAATCTTGCTCTTCTATGGAAGGCCAGCAGGACTAGCTGCATGAAATTAAAGTCAACAAACACTGTTCTTTTCCTCTCCCTCTCTGTCAAACGTACATCATTAACCAAAGTGTTCATATTAACACAGCTATATATAACAGCATACTGACCTGTATAGCCCCAGGCTAGCTTGATCTCTTGGAAGCTAAGCAGGGTCAGCCCTGGTTAGTATTTGGATGGGAGACCACCAAGGAAGTCCAGGGTGGCTATGCAGAGGCAGGCAATGGCAAACCACCTCTGAACGTCTTTTGCCTTGAAAACCCTGCTTGGTTGCCATAAGCCAGCTGTGACTTGATGGCACTTTGCAAACACACACGTATAACAGCATGGGGGATCCAGTCCTGGAGGATTTCTTTTTATCTTTATGAAAACAGACAAAAAAGTCCAGTAAAAGTGACAAACATCCCTTTGACGTGGGAGGAAGAACATAAGAAAAGCCGTGCTGGATCAGAACAAGGCCCATCAAGTCCAGCAGTCTGTTCACACAGTGGCCAACCAGGTGCCTCTAGGAAGCCCCCAAACAAGATGACTACAGAGGAATTATCCTGCCAGCGTTCCTCAGCACCTAAGATAACAGGCATGCTCCTCTGATCATGGAGCGAATAGGTATGCATCATGACTAGTATCCATTTTTACTAGTAGCCATGAATACCCCTCTCCTCCATGAACATGTCCACTCCCCTCTTAAAGCCTTCCAAGTTGGCAGCCATCACCGCATCCTGGGGCAGGGAGTTCCACAATTTAACTACGCGTTGTGTGAAGAAATACTTCTTTTAATCAGTTTTGAATCTCTCACCCTCCAGCTTCAGCAGATGACCCCTCGTTCTAGTATTATGAGAGAGGGAGAACAGCTGTCCAAACCATGCATCATTTTATAGACCTCAGTCATGTCTCCCTTTAACCACCTTCTTTCCAAGCTAAACAGCCCTAAGGATATACTGCAAATGATACCTCTCCTTCCCATCCACCCCTAACCCTACACCAATAAGCCCTTTACTGCACAATATATGTGGGGGTTGGGACCACCCAAATACACCCTCCCTCCCTCCGCTCACACTTGCAAATAGCTAACCCTAGGTCTACTTTCTCCAGAGCACTGTTTTAGGAGACGGCACAAAGGGACCCAGCCAGTGGAGAAAACACCCCCCACGCATAAGAAAGACCCTGCTGGATCAGACCAAAGCCCATCAAGTCCAACAGTCTGTTCACACAGTGGCCAACCAGGTGGTGCCTTTAGGAAGCCACAAACAAGACGAGTGCAGCAGCACCACCCTGCCTGTGCTCCACCGCACCCAAACTAATAGGCATGCTCCTCTGATACTAGAGAGAATAGGTATGCAGCATGACTAGTATCCATTCTAACTAATAGCCATGAATACCCCTTTCCTCCATGAATATGCCCACTCCCCTCTTAAAGCCCTCCAAGCTGGCCGCCATCACCACATCCTGGGGCAGGGAGTGCCACAATTTAACTATGCGTTGTCTGAAAAAATACTCCGAATCGTAGAGTTGGAAGGGACCCCCAGGGTCATCTAGTCCAACCCCCGGCACAATGCAGGAAATTTACAACTACCCGCCCCCCCCACACCTCCAGTGACCCCAACTCCATGCCCAGAACATGACCAAGATGTGTCCCCTCGCCTCATCTGCATAAGCACTGCTGACAGATGGCCATCTATCTGTTTTGAATCTCTCGCCCTCCAGCTTCAGCAGGTGACCCCCGCGTTCTAGTATGATGGGAGAGGGAGGAAAACATCTCCCTGTCCACTCTCTCCAAACCATGCATAATTTTATAGGCCTCTATCATGTCTCCCCCTTAACCGCCTTCTTTCCAAGCTCAACAGCCCCCTAAGCGTCTTAACCGCTCCCCATAGGACGCAGACCCAGACGCACACTCCCTTTCTTGTTTGCAAACAATGAATCTCTCCTTTTGTTTGCAAACAATGAATCCTTTTCATGCATTTCTCCTTTCTGAGGATGCAAAGATCTCCCGGCTTGGAAGCGTCCCTCCCTCCCTCCCTTGGATGTGCAAAATTTTCCGCTCACCCCAAGCCACACTCTCTAGCCTCTCCCCCTCCCAACAAACAATAGTCTTACCCAAAAACACTGCTTGAGAAAGAAGGGGGAGGAGCCCGTTTCCAGGGGCGGGACCCGAGCAGGGAGGGACCTGCAGAATGGACGTGAGGTCCTCACACGCGTGGCAGCTCCCCTGAGCAGTTTCAGTCTTTGCAACAGTTGCCTAACAGTGCAACGCTGCAGAGCCTGTTTCCCTTCCCGCCCCGCTCTCATATGTCTTGCTGTGGTTTTATATTGCTTTTTAATATTTGTTAAGCTTGCCAGCCTCCAGGTCGTTTAGACGGTCTCAATGAACAACAGACCTATGCTGAAATAATGGGATTGTCTACAAACAGCAGCACGTGGCTCAAAATATTGCAACTGTATAATTTCCTGGAAGGTCTTTCGAAATGGAACCTCAGAACAACAATGGTCACTCGAATATGTACAACAGAAAACCTATAGGGCGAAAACGCACGGTCGCTTTAGTCTCCTTTGTTCCCTGTTTCAGCCAGGATTCAGCCAGGATCGAACGCACATTCGGTGAAACGCATGCGTTCGATCCTGGCTGAATCCTGGCTGAAACAGGGAATAAAGGAGGCTAAAGTGACCATGCGTTTTCGCCCATAGTCCCAGTGGGAATGTTCACTGAATGTTCCTATGTTCATAGGAATGAACTATATTGAATTATACTGAAGAGGAATGCATTATAATTCCCACGGGGACTATGTGTTTTCTGTTGTACATATTTGAGTTATCATTGTCGTTTTGAGGTTCTGCTTCGAAAGACCTTCCATAAAATTATACAATTGCAATATTTTGAGCCATGTGCTGTTGTTTGTAGATCGCCTCCAGGTAGAAGGTGGCGATCTCCCGCTATGGCAACTGATCTCCAGCCGACAGAGATCAGTTCCCCGGGAGAAAACGGCAATTGAACTCGGTGGCACTGAAGTCCCTCCCTCCCCAAACCTCGCCCTTTAAATTTAAAATATTGATATGCCTGCCTCCTTTCCTGAGCATTTCCGAAGCTCCTAAGTAATATTAGTGCAAGAACAAAACGAAGCCAATGAGGTGCACTAACCCAGAAATTTGAGAGCAATGTTTGAGAAATTAAACATTTCCAGGAATTTCCCAGCCTGGAGTTGGGAAATGCAATCCCTTCTCCTTACTTATTCCTGTTTCCTCTCTTCAAATTTTCATCTTGCTTCTACCCCCTCTGCCTCCTGCTTACCTCCCCAGATCCTGTTCTCACTTCTCCTCCCCACTAGTTTCTTCCCCTCCCACTAGGGCCTACTTCTGCATTCCCCCCCCCTCCAGTTCCTACTCCTACTTTGTAATTTACCTCTGGCTTCTGCCCCCACCCCTCACTATCAGGGTTGGACGGAGAGGGCAGCATTAAGTGGTTTTGGCCAATTGTGCACTTAATAGGGTTCTCCAAAGCCAAGGGCAAGGCAGAGGCATCTCGAGGGACTTCCTTGTGCCTTAAGTGCCGTCAAATCACTTCCCACTCATGGTGACCCTATGAATCAACGTCCTCCAAAACCCTCTTATTGTTTTCAGCCTTGCTCAGGCCATGGCTCCCCTTACAAAGTCAATCCATCTCATGTTAGGTCTTCCTCTTTTCCTGCTGCCTTCGACTTTTCCTAGCATTACTTTTCCAGTGACTCTTGTCGTCTCATAATATGACCAAAGTACAATAGCCTCAGTTTAGTCATTTTAGCTCATTCATTCAATCATAAACCTTTAATGGCATATAAATTGTTACAATTGATACGAACAATGGTCATAAATCTTAAAACCAATAAGATAAAATCATAGCCAGTAACATCAGATATCAGAGGTTATACGTTTTTGGACCTTTAGCACTTCTGCTAAATAATTGGCGGCATCCACAGTAACTTCTGGAGCTGAATCGTTCATTAGAAATTGACTTTAAATTTAAAGTCAAATTTAAATTTAACTTTATTAGACAGGTGAAACTTGGGATGTAACCAGTTTTTTAACCATTTTCTACGAGGTGTTTCGTATAGAGGGCAATCACATAGAATATGTTCAGTTGTATCCAAGGAATTTGAATTACAGGGGCAAGTCCGTTCGTGAATTGGGATTAGTCATTTTAGCTGCTAGGGACAGTTCAGGCTTGATTTGATCTAGAACCCACTTATTTTTTTGGGTGGTCCACGGCATCCGCAACGTTCTCTTCCAACACCACATTTCAAAGGAAACGACTTTCTTCCAGTCGGGGACTTCCTTGGCAGCCCAAAAATGGCAGCTGCGATATCATGAGGCAAGCGGAGGCAGTTTTTCAAATGACATTATTTGGTTGCCAAGGCGCCTCCTGAACCAGCCTCTCCTTCACGCCTGGCGAAAGGGAGCTGAGTGCCCCCCCCTTCCAAACATTGGGTGCTGGCAGCATTGCTACGGTCCGCAAAACCAAAACAGAAAAAAGAAGTCTGCTTCCCGATTGTGGATATTCATACCATAGAGCCACGATTCTGTCTGACCTTGCTTGTAGAGCTATTTGGACCATTAAGGGCAGCAATCTGAAAAATGATTGTGGATGGGCCTAGTTTATTCCAATACCGAAATGGGAAATGTTTGGATTAATGACCTGGCCCTATTTCTTATGAGCGTTTTAAAGCTTGGCCAGCGATGTTATACTTTGTATTTTAAATACTTATAGTATGTATTTTATGAATCCGAACCTCTGAGGAAGGCCTTGTGGCCGCAACGTGTTTGGTTTCACTGCTTTTTAAAAAAACCTTGTATTGTATTAAAATTCTGCTAGTTTATCTCGTATAACCTATTGGTATTCTTACTGTTATTAGATGGTGTGTTAACCTTTTTTGGGAACCAGCATTGCTATGGTCTGCAATGCTATTGTTATTTGTTTATTCATCCTCAATCCATGGTAAACCACTTCTGCTTCTCACCTACCTTGAAAGCCCCTTGTGGGGGTTACAGACATGGATTGCGATTTGACGGCACTTATGTATGTTGCTCCTCAATGGGGGCCCAAAGCGGCTAAAACCATTCTTCTCTCCTCCATTTTATCCTCACGACAATCCTGTGTTGTAGTTTAGGCTGAGAGAGGGGGACTGGCCCAAGTTCATCTCACAAGCTTCCATGGTGGAGGGAAAGATTTGAACCTGAGACTCCTTGATAGTATCCCACACTGACTGCGTTGTATATGATCTCAGCTCCTTGGAATGTACTGGGAGGGAGGCATTTATTTTCTCTACTGAGAAAGCATTGGATGCTGGCAAAGATTTACATCTGAGTTACCTGGGTCTTCCAATTGACACTAATGTTCTTTTCGAAAGGTTGGCTAGTCTTCTTATAGAGCACTGGTTCCCAACTAGGGGTCCATGGACCCCCAGGGGTCCACGAGAACTAAATTAAGGTCCGCGAAACAAAGTTATAAACCCATAATAAATTAATATTTTCAATTTAAAGTTCTCTATTATAAAAATATATACTCAAATATTATTCTAAGTTTAATGTTTAACTAACAGTTATGATTAAAGTTTATTTTCAAATTCTCCGAATTTTCATTTTGAACCTTGAGGTCCCTGCACCGAACAAAAAAGTCCTAGTGGTCCCTGGTCAAAAAAAGGTTGGGAACCACTGTTATAGAGAAATGGTGCACTACAGCAGCAAAGACTCTAGGCTACAAATTATTTAATAGAAGGGTTTTTTTTAAAGCCCTACCTTTTTATAATGAAACAGTACTCATCATGGCTGACAACTAAACCACCAAACAAAAGATACTAAATATCACATTAACAATACAATGAAAACAGTATAAAACAATAAAAGTGGCAATAAATAATCCCAGCTATTCCCAGCAAGGCTTTTGACTGACCATTATAGATTTGATAGGCTGTGCAGGTTTTTAAAAACGCTACTTTGGCATTAGGCCATGGCAAACCACTTCTGAACCACTTCTGAACGTCTCTTGCCTTGAAAACCCTACGTGGTAGCCATAAGTCAGTTTTGACTTGACGGCTCTTTCCACCACTGGAGGACAGTGCTTTTGTAAGAGCAAAGCGGAGCATTTATTTCCAGAGACAGAGCAAAGCATTGGGAAAGGGGTGGGTGTGGGTGGGGGGGCTGTCCGATTGAAAAGCCTTTCTATGAACCCGGGAGTCTTTTCTTCCCATGAATGGCATTTAGATTGCACAGACAAGCACCAACTTATAGACTACTATGTAGCATTACAGGAGAATTACACAACTTTAAGGTTGGCAATGAGGAAATTGAAATTGTTAAAGACTTTCTATTCCTTGCCTCCGCCATCAACCAAAAGGGAGACTGCAGCCAAGAAATCAGAAGGAGATGGAGACTGGGAAGGGCAGCCATGAAGGAGCTAGAAAATATTTTGAAGTGTAAGGATGTATCACTGGCCACCAAGACTAGATTAATTCATGCCATCGTATTCCCTATGACGATGTATGGGTGTGACTGGACAGTCAAGAAAGGAGTTGGCAACTCTGTCTTCCATACTTTCATCTTTTTCATGTGCCTTTCAAGCAGTTGGGGTGTTTTAGCCCGTTAAAATATTGTAGTCAATGACGGTGTCATTTCGGGGGGAACTTGCCCTCCATTCCCACCCACCCCCATGGGGGGGGGTCCTTTCTGAGCAGGAAAGTTTGCTTCTTCATACTAGATGTATAAAAGACCAGTTGTGACAGAAAAGCACTCTGTTCAAGCCCAGAAGTAATTTTTTCCTGTGCAAAGTTATGTTGGCTTCTCTGTTCGGACTAATCTGATGGAGACCATGTTTGCTCTCTTCAGTGACATGGTCTCTCCCATGTGTGGATTCTGTGATGGGAAATAACATCTGAGAAGGCCTTCTCCGTCATGGCACCAAAGTTCTGGAACTGGCCGCCCAGGAAGATTCACATGCCCCCTTCTGTTGACATCTTCTGCCCGTGGGTGAAGACTTTTTTGTTCCATTTGGTGTTCCCTCAGTGATCCCTCCGTCCTGATCAATGCTTTCATTTCTGGTTTTATATTTTAGTCTTTTAACTGTTTTAAATTTGTTTTAATGATATGTGTTGGGGAATTGATTTTAATGGTTTTAAAATGTAATTTTATCATGTTAAATTGTTAGCTGCTTTGGTGGTCCTTGTAAGGGCAGAAAGGCAGAATATAAAAGTTGTACATAAAGAAAGTCTTTTGGGAACACATCCCACATTTTGCCCAGGTAAACTCAATATTAACGGAATTAACGAAAAGGGGGGGAGGGGGGGAACCCTCAACCTGAGCAAGACAGACAGAGACCCTAAAAGCTGAGCTGCAAATTTATACAAAATACTGATATTGTTTCTTATGCAGTGTACACTCAGTTATAAACTCTAGGCCCCAAAATTAGGCTAATCAATTAAAAGGCTCTAAAAAGATAATTGCTAATTTACAAACATGGTTGATGATCATAAATATATGTAAAAGACCGATGGATAACCAAATGCGTTTTGGCCTGTGGGGCCTTCTTCAGTGGTCATACATACAATTCCATATTTCAGATACACATATAAAGGTATGCTAAAAATAATTGCCTTCTATATTGTGCGGCCTGTTGTTGTCACTTATTGGTGTAAAGGCTGGAATATTCACCAATGGGGGGGGTCTGCGGCAGTGGGCCCCACCAGAAATCCCTGGCCCTGCCAGCTACCCCACCTCTGCATATACCGGCACCAGCCCTGAGTCTGTCATCTGAGTCTGCCTAGTTTATTCCACTATCACCACTGGCCCTTGAAAACTACTTGTTGCTCACAAGATTAAGCACACACAAAAAACCCACAAAACAATATCATGTGATTTCAGTAGGAAGTTTTATTTTAAAAAAACAAGATGAAATTGTGTGTGTGCATGTTAAGCGCCATGAAGTCGCTTCTGACTCATGGCGACCCTATGAATCAGTGTCCTCCAAAACATCCTATCTTTAATAGCCTTGCTCAGGTCATGCAAATTGAGGACTTTGGCTTCCTTTAAAGAGTCAATCCATCTCTTGTTGGGTCTTCCTCTTTTCCTGCTGCCTTCAACTTTCCCTAGCATGATTGTCTTTTCCAGTGACTCTTGTCTTCTCATAATGTGACCAAAGTACGACAGCCTCAGTCATTTTAGCTTCTAGGGTCAGTTCAGGCTTGATTTGATCTATAACTCACTGATTTGTTTTTTTGGCAGTCCACGGAATCTGTAACACTCTCCTCCAACACCACATTGAAAAGGAATCTACTTTCTTCTTATCAGCTTTCTTCACTGTCCAGCTGTCACACCCATACATAGTCATAGGGAATACGATGGCATGAATTAATCTAGTCTTGGTGGCCAGTGACACATCCTTACACTTCAGAATCTTTTCTAGCTCCTTCATGGCTGCCCTTCCCAGTCTCAATCTCCTTCTGATTTCTTGGCTGCAGTCTCCCTTTTGGTTGATGATGGAGCCAAGGAATAAAAAGTCTTGAACAATTTCAATTTCCTCATTGCCAACCTTAAAGTTGAGCAATTCTCCTGTAGCATTAGCACAACCAAAAACTCCCAGTGTCTTGCAGACTGCCTCCCCCAGGTAGACTTGAAAAGTTAACACATTTCGGAGAGGTGTGGGTCTGATTCCCATTATAGAGGAAAGGAACATCCTGAATTGCATGGCCCGAGCTTGCCGGGGCTGTCCCCAAATGGACATCCCAAATTTGCAAGGGCCATCCTGAATTTCAAGACCAGACATCCACAGGTTCTAGTCTCCCCCTTTAGTGTCTCAAGCTGACAAGAGCTTTTATCCAGTATGGCCCAAATCACAAGCAGGACTGAAGGAACGGAGGAAGTGCCTTGCTCCTTTTACTCTCTGATAACATTCTGAATACCTTTCCCCCACCCATAGCTCATTCACTGAAATGGATTCACTCCTGCGAGAACATCTCCAACTGCGTTTCAGCTCATAACGGAGCTTTCCCCACATTCGGAGGATGTGATATACGGGTTCTCGTCAGTATGGACCCTGCGGTGCCTGCTGAGGCTGAACCGCTGTCGGAAGCTTTTCCCACAGTCAGTGCACTCATACGGTTTCTCTTCCGTGTGAGTCCTCTGATGGCGGTTGCGGTCCGAGCTGCAGATGAAGGTCTTCCCGCACTCCGAGCACTTGTATGGCTTCTCTCCGGTGTGGATGCGCTGATGGGTGGCGAGGCCAGAGCTGTAAAGGAAACACTTCCCACACACCAAACAGTTGTGGGGCTTTCCTCTCTTGCGCATGCGCTTGTATTTCAGGGAACTCCCGCTGTGGCAGAAGCTCTTCCCATAAGCACCATAGGCGCTGTGTCTCTTGCTGGTATGGCTCCTCTGCTGGACTGTCATTCCTCCCAGATCTATGTAAGACCCTCCATAAGGAACAGATCCATCCATGAGCTTCCCCAGGTCAGTTTCTTGCTGGAACTCTACTCTCGGCTGATCATAGAGGGCATTTTCCTGATCACAACACTGAGGGCCAGTTTTGTCTGCGTTTTCTGTAGGTGTTCCAAATAATCCATCTCTGTCTGAATTTTCTGGTGCAGATTTCTCACCCTGATTTATGGTCAGCCACCCCTGGCCTGCAGAAGAAATGAGAAATAAGAAAACCCAAACAGGACTTATCTTCTGGACTAGAGAAAAAAGGAGCTTCAAAGCAGGAAACGAAAGTACTAGGAAGAACAGCTTTCCCAAACCTTGGGGGAAAGGTTGATTTGGTGTGCACATAACACAGGGCCTTTTCAATGGCAGCTCCATGATTATAGAACACCCTCCCTAAGGAGGTGTGCCTAGTCTCCTCACTCTTGATTTTGAGGAGACAGCTGGCAGCTTGCAAATGCAATGTTAACGTGTGGTTTTAATATAATTTATTGTGTTTTTTATTGTAAGCCACCTGGACTTCCTGTAAGGTAGAAAAGCAGCTAATACGTGTTTTAAATAAATAAAAAAATTTTTTAAAAAGGAGTCCAGTAAGGAAACAAGTAATATTTATTTACAATATTTCTAGATATGAGTGTTCAAAATTTTTAACTATTTGATGTTTACCACCTTGGGGGCACCATTAGGGCTTAAAGTCGGCATAGAAATGTTTTAAATAAATAAATATAGATACCCTTTCAGGTTAAAGAAAAGTTCATCGGGCAGTTCCCCATGTTGGGGAACTGTTTTAAATGATGTCTACACATTTTGTAACGGGCACCATCTTGGATGAGTGGCCCTCTCATGTGTGACAGAGAAGAACTTTACCTATTTTTCTATATTTCCCTTTTTCGCTCACCCACACAGCTCGACGCTATCTTCTCCATCCCAGAGACACTGTGAGCCTTAAGCGGCCCCTGAGCTCCCTGAAGGGCCCACAGCTGAGATCAGACCAAGAAGGAGCTTCAGAGCATCCCAGATCACAGGCATAAAAGGGACCCTTTCCTTACCCGGCAAGTGGGCATCTCCATCATCTTCCTCCTTGGCCACAGTGCACGGCTGGGGCTCGAAGCCTGATGGAGCTTTCTCAGCCTCCGAGAATCTCACAGCTACCTCCCCTAACAGCATCGGCACCTGCAACATGAGTAAGGTCAGAGAATAGAATGGGAGAACATCTGGTCCAGCATCCCATCTCACACAGCAGCCAACCAGTCACTACAGAGGACCAAATGTCGCCTTCTGGCTCAGGTATTCAAAGGTTGGCTGCTCCTGAATGTGGAGGAGAAGGAGGAGGAGAAGGAGAAGGAGGAGAAGAAGAAGAGTTGGTTTTTATATGCCAACTTTATCTACCACTTAAGGGAGACTCCGGCTTACAATCACCTTCCCTTCCCCTCCCCACAACGACACCCTGTGAGGTGGGTGGGGCTGAGAAAGCTGTGACTTGCCCAAGGTCATCCAGCTGGCTTTGTGTGTAGGAATGGGAAAACAAATCCAGTTCACCAGATTAGCCTCCGCTGCTCATGTGGAGGAGTGGGGAATCAAACCCGGTTCTCCAGATCAGACTCCACCACTCTGAACCACTGCTCTTAACCACTACACCACGCTGGCTCTCTTTGTTCCCTTTAGTCAACATAGCTAGTAGCCACTTTCCTCCATGGATCTGTGTAAGCCCCTTTTAAAGCCCTCTATGCCTGTGGCCATTGCTACGTTCTCTGGCAGCGAATTTCACCATTCAATTCCCCACTGAGTGAAGAATTATTTCCCGTTGTCTGTCCTGACCCTATTTCCCAACAAGTTCATTGGATGCCCCCGAGTTCTAGTATTTGGGGAGGAATTCGTGGTGTCTTGGAGCACCCAAACTCCTTCAACCTTTCCTAACAAGAAAGGTGCTCCAACCTACCACGTATGTCACCCCAAGTTACCTGGAAAAAGACTGGAATAACAATGGAGAAAGAGGAGAAATCAGGACAGTTTCTTTAGAAACACAGGAACTTTGGCAGACTTTATAGATGGGCACAAAGCAAAACATGGATGCACCTGACTTACATCGAACTGGGCCAGGTGAAGGAAGGCCAGATCAAAGAAAGCAAGTGAACACACAAAGCTCATAATGAATCAGAGCATTGGTCCGCAAAGGTCAGTCTTGTCTCCTGGACCTGGCAGTGCAGATGGTAAGCAGGGGAAACACAGAAGATTGGCTTCTCTCACAGCCAATCACAAAGCAGTGTGTAAAGAGGCGGGGATTCAAATCCTTCCTGCTACCTCAGAGATCTTTCTGAGCAAAAGAAAGGATTTTTAAAAATGAGGCTTGGATTTTCTCTCCCCCCCCCCACCTTCTTTCAGATTGCTCTGTTTTTTGTATTTTGTTCTTAAAATGCTTTTTTATGTGGCAGTAGGGTTGGGGGGGAGGAAATCTTCTCTCACGGTGAGCACTGCGAAGTAAGCCAATTACAGAGCAGCATTTAAAGGGGGGACTTGATTTGAGCTTGGGAGACGGCTGGCAATGAATCTCAGGTAAAACTGTCATCAGCTGTCCACCATGAGCAGCAGGCAGGCAGGCAGGCAATAACCACCCTCTAGAGGGTAAAGCAGCCCTTTCTTTCTATTTTGAGGCAGGCTGAGCCACCATCCCTGGATCATAGTGCCAAATGCCACGGTGGAATCACCTCACCTGTTTTTCCTGCCTCTCGGCCTCTCGCTGCATCTGCAGGAACTCCTCAGCCAAGGTCACGGCTTGGGCGCTGCTCTCCGGGCCCTGCTCCTTTACCCAGTTCTGGACCTCCAGGGGCAGGACAGTCAGGAACTGCTCCAGGACCAGCAGCTCCAGGATCTGCTCCTTGGTGCGGCTGTCGACTCTCAGCCACTGACTGCAAAGCTCCTGAAGCCTGCGGTAAGTCCCTCTCGGCCCCTCGGCCTCCTGGTAGCAGAAATGCCGGAAGTGCTGGCGCAGCTTCTCCCGACGTCTGGAGTCCCCCTTCAAGACAGCTGCCTTCACCTTCCCATAATCCTCTCTGTCTTGGGCTGGCAGCCTCTCAAATGCCTGCTCAGCCTCTCCGCTCAACGCTGGCAGGAGTCGGGTAGCCCACTCTTCCCTGGGCCATCGGCAAGCTTTGGCCACTTGCTCGAAGGAGGCCAGAAACCCCTTGGCATCATCCCAGTGGGAGGGCTCTTCTGGTAACGGTAGACACCCCCAGTCTGAATGAGGGGACTCCATCGTCTTCAGGAATTCCTGCCACTGGACTTCCCAGCGCTGAAGAAGACCCTCGTCTGGTTCTTGCTTAACTTGACTTAAAGGGAGTCTTTGCAAGAATTCTCGGATACTCCCAGTTTGGTTGGCATGCGGGGCTTTTCCTTCATTGTGGGATCCCATTCCCGGTGCGGGCCCAGCTGGATCTTGCACCTCCAATTTCATTGCAGGCTAAAATAGAGGAACAAACATGAGATCGTGATTTTCTAGGGCAGCATCATGTGCTTTTACCTTGGGGGAAAGAGGTGTAAACAGGAACAAGAAAGCAAATTGACAGAAGCAAATATTCCATCTTTGGCACTATGTGTGTGTGTGTGTGTGTGTATACACACATTCTTTAGAACTATTTATTAAATAAATTTGCATGTCACACTCTTGGTTTAAAATATTCAACAGTCATTGAAAACATAAAATACATAACTACTAACAGTGTGGCGCAGTGGTTAAAAGTGTCAGACTAGGACCTGAGAGACCCAGGTTCAACTCTCCACTTGTGCCATGGAAGCTCAGTGGGTGACCTTGGGCCCGTCATACTTTCTCAGCCTAACCTACCTCACAGGGCTGTTGTGAGGATAAAACAGAGGAGCGGAGAATGGCATAAGGTGCTTTGGGTCCCAGTTGGGGGAAAAGGTTATAGATGGAAGCAAAATATTTATTTATTAGCATTATTTATAGTCCTCCTTTCTCACTTGGACTCAAGGCAAATTACACAGTGTGAGTTAATAAAATTGACAGATGGGACATTCAATTGACACTGCAACAGGAATTAGGATTGTAGAACTGGCCAGAAGTCTAAGAACTGAAGCAAAGCATAAATATTAACATGATACATTAAATGATGCAAAATTCTAGTTTCAGCAAACTATACACAGTAGTACAGACCACAGTCCCTAATAAATTTTCTAAGTAACTTTATGAATCATTTAGTACAATGCAAGTGTAAAAAAGGCCTCTTGAATAATTCAGTTTTGCATAGGTTGTGGAAAGACAGGAGACTGGGAGCTTTTCTGACCTCCTCAGACAGGCCTTTCTACAGATAGGTGGCCTCACTAGAATTGCCACCTCCAGGTTGGGAAACACCTGGAGATATGGGTGGTGGAGCCTAAGGAGGGTGGGGTTTGGGGAGGGACTTCAATGGGGTATAATGCCATAGAGTCCACCTTCCAAAATGGCCATTTTCTCCCGGTGAGCTGATCTCCGTCGCCTGGAGATCAATTGTAATAGGGGGAGTTTTCCAGACACCACCTGGAGGTTGGCAACCCTAGGTCTCGCAGATAAGTAAAAGTAAACAAAGTAAAAAGTGACCCCAGGCGCCAAACAGAAGATAACGATGCCATAAGAAAAGTCGCCCACTGGTGTCAGCTTTCACCCTGCTGACTCCAGGTGGGAACACAGTTGCCCCCCACCCCAAAAGGCAGCCTGCTAGAATTGAGAATTCAGTGAGTTTGGGGGATCTGTAAGACTGAAGGGGAAAGGACTTCTTTCTCCCCTGCCCCATCTCGAAGGAGCTGCAAAAAAAGAGGCTTTGCAAAAAAAAAAAAAATTGCAGAGATCTTTCCTCCTTTCCCAGATCTGGCAGAAGCTGAGGTTACCAACTCCAGCCTGGGGAAGTCCTGCATATTTGGGAATGGAGCTTGAGGGAGGAGGTGTTTGGGGGGAAGGGAGGGTCATCAGCTGGGTCTCATACCATGGAGCCCACCCTCTAAAGGAGCCGTTCTCTCCAGGGAGACCCAGCTCTGTAATCTGGAAGCCACCACTCCAGGCCCCACCTGGAGGTTGGCACCCAGACCCAGCCGGGAGACGCCTCCTCTAGGGAATCCAGCAACCCGGCTAAGGGAGGGGGAAGCGTCTAGCAAGCAGGTGTGGGGCTCTCCTCCCCCAGGATCCTCTTGCTTCTCCCTCCCACCTGCAAACACGCCCCTCCTCCCCTTGCATGCCCCCCAACCCACCTCCTCTCCTGTTTCTGCAGCGCAGGAGGTGGAAAACCCGAGCATCTCCCCCAGCAGGGAAAACAGAGAGCTCCCACTGTTTTGCAGTTCGTTTTGTGTCTTTGCACGCCTCCTGCTCATCCTTCTTACTTCCTCAGACCCTCTAGGAACAGGATTTTTTAATGGGTTTAACCCAACAGTTTCCGAAACTGAATGTGGGGGGGGGGGAGGGGAGGGACGAGCTGGCGATAGAAAAGCCGTTAACGCGGACTTGTCAGAGCTTTTGGGGCGCTCTCACACATGCTGAATCATGCACTTTCAATGCAGTGGATTTTGCCATTTCACACCAATGAAAGCATTAAAAAAAGGTAAAGGTCCCCTGGGCAAGCACCAGGTCATTCCTGACCCATGGGGTGATGGCACATCCCCACGTTTCCTAGGCAGACTTTGTTTGCAGGGTGGTTTGCCGGTGCCTTCCCGAGTCATCTTCCCTTTACCCCAGCAAGCTGGGTCCTCATTTGACCGACCTGGGAAGGATGGAAGGCTGAGTCAACCTTGAGCCGGCTACCTGAAATCGACTTCCGTCGGGATCGAACTCAGGTCATGAGCAGAGCTTGCAGTACTGCAGCTTACCACCCTTCCCCACGGGGCTCCTAATAAAAGCATTAGGCCTTACTAAAAGGAAGATTAAAAGATTCAGGTACAAACACCAGGGAAGCGAACAGGTGCAATAAAATAAAAATGTCTACCTTCCTAGCGTACAATGAAGATAGGTAGAGCGGCATAAGTGAAGCATCAGGAGGGCGATTCTGGAAAGATGGTTCCCATCTTTTGCTCTTCATTATGACTCTAAGGATCAGGTTAACACCTCCCCCCACCCCCACACCATGTTCACAAGGTAGTAGTATATTCTCCACCCTCCCTGGCTGTGCTGCTGGCACTTTCCTGGCTTCACATGAGTAGACCTTTATTCCCATCACAAACACCAGAGTGATGATGTGCAGCTACTCTTGAGGGTTCGATTCCCTTCATTTTTGGTACCGCATGTCCCATCACCCCGAAGCAGATGGCCAATTTTGAGGCTCCTAGCTTTAATTTTGGGTGAGTTATGCCAGCCACAGACAACCATCGCTTAAGAGTTTTTTCTAGCTCCTTTATGACTGCCCTTCCCAGGTTCAATCTCCTTCTGATTTCTTGGTTGCAGTCTCTCTTTTGGTTGATGATGGAGCCAAGGAATAGAAAGTCTTGAATAATTTCAATTTCCTCCTTGTCAACCATTAAGTTGAGTAAATCCCGCATTAGTCATTACTTTTGTCTTCTTGCTGTTCATTTGTAGTCTTGCTTTGACACTTTCTTCTTCTTACAGAGATATTGTAGCTTTAATGGCTATAGAAGATAGCTGACGCTGGCCATTAGTCTTCCAAGGGGAGGACAAATATTAGGAACGTTAGAACTTCAGGAGAGCCCTGCTGGATCAGACCAGTGGTCCATCTAGTCCAGCAAACCACCTCACACAATGGCCAAAGTTCCTCTGGAGGGCCAACAAAAAAGCAAAGAGGCCAAGGCATTTCCCTGATGTTTCCTCCTGGCACTGGTATTCAGAGGTTGTGTGTGTGTGTAAAGTGCCATCAAGTCACAGCCAATTTATGGCGACCCCTTTTGGGGTTTTCATGGCAAGAGACTAACAGAGGTGGTTTGCCAGTGCCTGCCTCTGCACAGCAACCCTGGTATTCCTTGGGGTCTCCCATCCAAATACTAACCAGGGCTGACCCTGCTTAGCTTCTGAGATCTGATGAGATCAGGCTAGCCTGGGCCATCCAGGTCAGGGCAGTCCTTATTAAAAGACGGGGACTCCACCACCCTCCGAGGCAGTGCATTCCACCATCGAACAGCCCTCACCGTCAGGAAGTTCTTCCTAATGTTTAGGTGGAATCACTTTGCTTAGTTTAAATCCATTACTCCGTGTCCTAGTCTCTGAAGCAACAGAGCAAGCTAGTTCCCTCATCAACATGACATCCCTTCAAATATTTAAACATGGCTATCATGTCTCCCCTCAACCTTCTCTTCTCCAAAGTAAACAAATCCAACTCCCTAAGTCTCTCCTCATAGGGCATGGATTCCAGACCTTTGACCATTCTGGTCGCCCTCCTCTGGACACGCTCCAACTTGCCCAGAACTGGACAGTATTCCAAGTTAGGTCTGACCTATGCAGAATACAGAGGTAGTATTACTTCCCTTGATCTAGACATAATACTCCTATTGATGCAGCCCAGAATTGCATTGGCCTTTTTAGCCGCCATATCACACTGTTGACTCATGTTCAGTTTGTGGTCCACTAAGACTTCCAGATCTTTCACATGTACTGTTGTCAAGCCAACTCTCTCCCATCCTTTACCTGTGCCTTATGTTCTTTCTGCCTAGGTGAAGTACTTTACACTTCTCCCTATTGAAATCCATTTTATTACTTATGGCCCAGCTCTCCAGTCTATCGAGGTCATTCTGAACTCTGACCTCCTAACTTGGTGTCATCTGCAAATTTGATTAGAATGCTCTCTATCCCATCATTCAAGTCATTTATAAAAATATTAAATAGTACCGGTCTCAGGACAGACCCCTGGTCACTCCTCTACAGGATGAAGTTGTGCCATTAATGAGCACCCTTTGGGTTCGGTTGGTCAACCAATTACCAATCCACTTAACAGTAGCAGTGTCCAGCCCACATTTTACTAGCTTTGTTTCAAGAAGATCATGGGGGACTTTATCAAAGGCTTTACTGAAATCAAGGTACACTACATCTACAGCATTCCCTTCATCTACCATACTTGTCACTCTTTCAAAAAAAGATATGAGATTAGTTTGGCATGACCTGTTTTTGAGAAACCCATGTTGACTGTCACTGAGGACGGCATTTCTTTCTAAGTGCTTACAGACCGTCTGTTTAATTATCTGCTCTGGTATTTTACCTGGTATTGATGTCAGGCTGACTGGCAGATAATTGTTTGGGATTTATTTTTCCTCCTTTTTAAAGATGGGGACCACATTTGCCCTCCTCCAGTCTGCTGGAACTTCTGTTCTCCATGAATTCTCAAAGATTATTGCCAGTGGTTCTGAAATCACTTCAGCCAGTTCTTTTAACATCCTTGGATGCAGTTCGTCCGGCCCCGGAGACTTTAATTCATTGAGAGTAGCCAGGTATTCCCGTACTATCTCAGTGTCTATACTATGCTGGAATTCCCCTATTGCATCCTCTGCTCCATTATTCCCAGGTTGAGCACTATTCCCCTTTTGGGAGAAGACTGAGGGGGTTACCGCACTTTGTATTCCCTTTTTTTTTTTTTTAACTTCCCTAGCTAGCTGGAGCTCATTCTGCGCTTTAGCCTTCCTGACTTTCTCCCTACATGTGCTGGCTACTTGTTTGAATTCCTCTTTGTTGATTTCTCCCTTTTTCCACTTCTTGTACATGCCCTTCTTCAATCCTATCTCAACAAAAAGTTCTTTAGACATCCTGGTTTCTTCAAACCTCTACCTTTTTTTCTCCTCGTGGGAATTGACTGAAATTGCGCCTTCAATATCTCCCTTTTTAGAATTCCCCATCCTTCATATACTCCCTTCTCATTCAATATTCTCACCCACGGGATCACACCCAGTAGTTCCCTAAATTTATTGAAATCAGCTTTCTTAAAGTCTAGAATACAAGTTTGACTATTTCTTGCTTCTCCTTTCTGCTGTATAACAAACTCCAGGAGAACATGGTCACTCTCACCCAAAGATCCCACTCCTTCTACCCCATAAACCAAGTCATCATTATTGGTTAAAATCCAAAATGGCTGTTCCCCTTATCGCTTCTTCCACTTTTTGGACTATGAAGTTGTCTGCAAGGGAAGTGAAGAATTTGTTAGACCTAGTCGTTTTGGCAGAGTAAGCCTTCCAACAGATGTCAGTATAATTGAAATCTCCCATTACTACTACATCTTTCTTTTTTGAATCAAACCAGCGCTCCAAAGCACTGCTCTTAACCACTTCATCACACTGGGAGAACTATGTATGCTGGAAGAACAAAGGTGTAAAAAAGGAAGACCTGGGCTGAAATTTCTACTCACCCATGAAATGTCACTCAGCTACTCTGAGGAAGGTCGCTTCTTATAGCCTGCCTCACAATATTACTTACAACCCCGTTGTTGAACACACACACGATCACACAAAGCTGCCTAATACTGAATCAGACCCTTGGTCCATCAAAGTCGGTATTGTCCACTCAGACTGGCAGCGGCTCTCCAGGGTCTCAGGCAATTTGTCTCTTTTTTGCCTTAGCGGCAAGGAAAATTCAAGCCAGTATTGTACTTAAACAGGATAACTTAAGGTAATTTGATAGCAGTGTATATTTGTGCCTTTTTTTAGCAGAAGCTGTTCGGATATATGATTATTTGATTGTAACGGCCTTTGTCTATATACAATAAACTTGTACCGTACTGTACAATGGAATTCTAAGCAGAGTTGCACTGCTCAAAGTCTACTGGCAGGCTTTTTAAAATCTATGTAATCTTTTATCTCACGTCTAGATGATACAAATGTTTTACTGGCGTATGGCGTACTAATAAATCTGATCTTGATTCGGAGTCTACTGGCAGTATGACTTTTGCTGTACATCTAATTTTTGTTGTACACCTAATTTCCTGCATTGTGCAGGGGGTAGGACTAGATGACCCTGGTGGTCCCTTCCAACTCTATGATTCTATTCTATGATACTGACGTTAATGAGTTCAGAAGGGTGTAACTCTGCTTATATTGGGGTGTTAGTAAATGAAAAACAACCAAAAAATCCCACTTCAGAACATGGCCTGATGAGAACTGAGTATGCTCATCCCTCTCCAAGAGGTTCAGTTAAAAGATCACCAAGGATCCAGTTCAGTGGAATTCTGCCTGGGGCTCGCAGAGAGCTGCCTTCACAGTTGCCATCAACCAAAAGAGTCACATTTACTTCCATCCTTGGGATGAGGTTCTTGCCTCAAAGCTTGCAGCTTACTAATCCCTCCCCTGCGACACTGTAAAAGTGTTCTTGTTTTAAGCGTGTTTCTATTTTAAGTAAAAAATAATATCATTAATTGGCTTTGCCTGTGTCTTCTTTGCAGTTTGTATCTCCGGTACCTGGCATTAAATTTTATGTTAAACATGGCCTGGCCTGACCAAGTGACATTTATGTCATATCCGGCCCTCGTAACAAATGAGTTTGACACCCCTGATCTAGGAGGTCCAGGGCCAAATCCCCGCTTTGCCAATGAAAGCTGCTGGCTGACCATGGGCCTGGCGCACTTCTTAGCCTAACCTACCTCACAGGGTTGTGTCGAGGATAAAATGGACAAAAGAACAATTTAAGCCACTTTGGGTCCCCACAGGGAGAAAGGGCAATATGAATTCTGTTGTACGCCTAATTTTGCCTACAGTTCTCCAGAGAAAAAAAAGATCTCTGAGGTTGTTCCTTCATCCAGTATTGCTGGAAGTCTTTTGTCAGAAGGCAGAGCTAGGATTGTAAACACCAGGTTGGAAAATTCCTGCAGATCTGGGGATGCAGCCTAGGGAGAGTGGAGTTTGGGCGGGGGGGGGGGGCTTCAGGGCATAGAGTCTACCCTTCACAGGAGCCATTTTCTCCAGGGATAGTGCTCCGTGTAGATCGCTTGTAATTCAGGGTGCTCTCCAGGCCCCACCTGGAGGATTTCATCCCTAGGCAGAGCTGCTCATTCAGTATGGGAACTACCGTTAAATATAGCAAGCATATGTCTAGTAATATAATATGGCAATTGCAGCGAGCTATGGGATTGGGAAGCGGAGTGAGAAGGGTGGGCTTCCACATATAGTCACTGGAAACAGGAACGGGGCCGGGGTTACTGGAGGTCACCTGGGGCCAGGTTAACCTTGCCAGCGAGGAGGTCTTCTTGAGCATGACTGACATTGGAATCATACTGTACAGGAAGCAGCAAAGGAAGATCTCAAGGAAGGAATTGCATTGAAAATGTTTACCATTATAAGACAAAAATATGGCTTCACATGTTAACTCACGGAAGGCACAGGGGGCTTTCCCCGATGAAAAAATAGTGTGAGTGCAACAAGCTTTGGGGTCGGTATGGGGAGTGGGATCTTGTCTATATTACTAAAGGGACCTGCCTGTCTGTCTTTTTCGTTGCAGGCATGCCTCCTCAGGAAATAAGCCAAGGCACTGGAAACTTGGCCACCAGCTTTTATTGTGTGAGGCCAAAATTCACCTGTTTGTTCATCCAAACTTCCAGAGAGATATTCCCTGAACTGCAGAGGAGGGAGGAGAGAAATGATCCCCCCACATAAATCCATCTTTGTCTCTGTTACTAATATTAAATTGTGGGCCTGATCTGTGCCTGGCTTGGCTCCTCTCAAGGGATTGCCCTGGGCTGGCCAAAGAAGAGTAGAACATTACGAAGAGAAGCCCTTGGCTCCCAAATCCATATGCATCTCCTGGAACATGGCCTCCACACCTCTTGCCTGGCTTCTCTTCCCCCGCATACCACCTCCCATCCTCACCATCTTTCTCACAAAACAGAAGTGTTCACAGAGGGCTCCCGTTTTTCCTCTGCCAAGATTTTGCCTGCAACTTTCCATCAAGCCCAGCCGATTTCACCCCAAGGGGTGGTGCCTCGGGAGGGTCTCGGGCAGGGGCCTTTCCCAGCCCTGCAACCCAAAATCTTCATGTCTTAACCCTTTTTCAAGTGTCATGGACTGAACTCCAGACTTTTGAGATGCAGGACAGGAGCTCTGCCACTGAGCGAGGGCCCCTCCTCTGGCCAAGTCAAATCAACAAGGCCATTCCTCCTCACCACTCATCAGCCCCAGTTACTCAAACAAAGGATTGTGGGAGAAGCATGCTGCCTCTCAATGGAAAGGCCAAAGAGGAAATCAGGAGCTGCTGGGATTTGCTAGCAGGAATCTACCTGGAGATCGTCCGTCTTCCTCAACAGATTGTTCTTTACAGCATGAAATGTTGAAGGCTTTCTTTTTTAGGCACTGTTACTTTCCCGGGTGTGGGACCTCTACCCTTTCCTCTGTGGCAAATACAACTGGGTCCAGAAATTCAAGAGGGCCAAAGGAAGCTGCCACCCCCACCCTTCTCTTCTCTGTTCATAATTATTTAAAATGTGAAAAGATCCTTACCCAAAGAGGCCACCGTCTCGTAATTTTCCTCCATAACTTCCCAGAAGAGTTTTCTTTGGCCCGCATCTATCAGAGCCCATTCCTCCTAAGTGAAGAACACGGCCACCTCCTCCAAGGACCACCGGGGATCTCTGCAAAAAGGAAAAGGTCGCCCTGTTCAGCATCGATTCCTGTCCCCGAGCATTCAGGAAAGAAAGAAGATACCCACTGGACAGCCAACTGATAAAAGATTGCAAAAAGATTCATAAACATCAGCACAACTTTAACAGAAAAGAGGAGAGTTTAAGAATGAATAAGGCTTGGCTTCCTGTTCTGAAAACCTCCAGACTAACAAAGACAACATTCAACAATAGCCATGAAGATTAGCTTTGGATTACACACATTAACAGATCACTTCAGGATACAATGGTTCCATATTAACATACCATACCCTCATTAGCACATTATCTTGATACTTACAGGACAATGATTAGCACATTACTTTTGCAGGACAATACTCAGCTCAAACCCAACCCCTTTTGACTATATATATTACTCTTCCAACACACTTGACACTGAGAGACACTGTCCTTCAGTGTTACTCCTCTGCAGATGCCTGCCACAGCTGCTGGCGAAACGTCAGGAAAGAAAATACCAAGACCACAGTTACAAAGCCCGGATAACCTACAAGAACCAATGAACTCTGACCGTGAAAGCCTTCGACAATAGATTGCAAAAAGATTGCAAAACAGACAGCTATCAAAATTGCATTATTTTTTCCCAACGTCTGGAAAGCAGAATACTGTGGCAGTCTCCAAGAAATGCAAATTCAGAAAACTGCACACCGCTGAGCTTGTCTTGGTCCACTCAGATGACATATTGAAGCGGGTTGGAAACACCAGCGCCCGCCCTGCCGTGCCCAGATCCTCCCGTGCAAGCCGCTCTCTCGCTTCCTCTTTCACACGTGTCTTCTCTCCCCCTCCCCTTGCCCAAGATCTGCTGCATGAAACCCTCCACTCACCTCCCCTGCAGACGTGCAAAAGCCAGGTGCTCCCTCCAGCCGGGGGGGAGCCAGAAGGGGGGGGGAGAAGCCCTGCAAGACTCCACGTTGCCCACCCTTCCCGCTCTTGGAAAGCCCCCCCCCTTCAACGCCTGGGGAAGGCAGGATGGACCTCCATGGGGGGGCTCGCAAGGCCTTCTGGAAATGTAGTCCCCTGCAACAACCGGACCCAGACGGAAGAACAAAAACAGAAGCGTTTGGAAAGAGGAGGGCCGTTTTTGCACGGGAGGTTCTGCCTTGGATTTGCCCCTCTTTAGATGCAAATTCCCCCCCCCCCATCCCAATTCTCAAAACTCAACAATAAGCCCCCATGCAGAGTTTGGAGATTTTGGATGGGGGGAAAATGTGCATCTAGAGAGGGGCAAATCCAAGGCAAAACCTCCCCTGCGTAAGAAGGTCCGAGGTTTCTTCTCTCTTCTGGGGCTCTGTGGGGGGGGGGCAGCTTCCCATTGCATGAGAGACCCGCTGGAGAGATGCTGAAAAAGAGACAAAAGGTGATGGGGAAGAAACCTCTTCTTCCCACGTTCATTGCACATGTAGGGCCTCTCGCCAGTGTGGATTCTCTGGTGATTATTCAGATAGGAGCTTAGGGTGAAGCTCTTCCCACATTCTGAGCATTTGTATGGTTTCTCTCCTGAGTGGATCCTGAAACAGGGAATGAGTTTTGATCTTTCTCCAGACTTTATCCCACGGACCGAACACTGGTACTTTGTCAGTGGCAAGATTTGTTTCAATCCTTATATCCCTCCAACACTAGATATATGCTGCTCAGGATCAATTGATCGAGGAGCTTCTAAGGCAGGGGTGGGGAACCTTTTTTCTGCCAAGGGCCATTTGGAAATTTACAACATCATTCGGGGGCCACACAAAATTATCAACTTAAAAATTAGCCTGCTGTCTTTGGTCAAACATTTAGCCAAGAGGCACGACCGGAGACGGCTCCGAGTGTCTGCCACGTAGAGCGACTCGCTTTTGAGCTCTGCTGTCCCCAGCTGGGTCCAAGAGATTCAGGCAGGGCAGCATCCTTCTGAGCTAGAGATCTACCAGGACCCATGAAGGGCCAGACCAAATGATTTTGCGGGCCTTATATGGTCCCCGGGCCTGACGTTCCCCACCTGTTCTAAGTGATAAAAGGAAAAAAAGGTACGGTTGCACACCCTTGTGTCTACCCTAGTGAATGAAGAGATCGGAGCTCCGACGGAAGCTTTTGCCACACTCTAAGCACTCATAGGGCTTTTCTCCCGTGTGGATTCTCTCACGGGCGACAAGGCTAGGTCCCACACTAAAGCTTCTCTCACAGTGGGAGCATTTGTATGGCTTCTCACCTGTGTGTGTTCGCTCGTGGGAACTGAGGCTTGATTTGATAGGGAATGCCTTCCCCCACCCAGGGCACACATACGGCTTCTCGCTTGTGTGAACTCTGGTGCAGGGTAAGGAAGGAGCTCACCCGGAAGGCCTTCCCACACTCCAAGCACTTGAACGGCTTGTCTCCAGTGTGGATCGTCTTGTGGTTATTCAGGTGCGACTTCTTACTAAATGTGAGCTCTAGCCCTGCGACGAACCCATGAACAGATTTCAGCAGACGGCAAATCCACGAAAGCAGTTTTATTGGTTGAATCGGCAGGTTTCAGAAGCCATATTCAGAAGGATACTAGTAAGGTTCAAAAGCAAGGCACACAGCATATATGGGAGAGTAAAAGAGATAACGGGTTACCCAGGCACACACCCCTTCCAACAGGCAGGAAGGAGCATTTGGCAGTTCCCACAGTATGGGAATCTATGCAGACTAAACACGGAGACCAGACTGGCCTTGGACAGAATAGCAAAACAGCACCTGGAAGCACAACCACAGACCATCCGTATGGCCTGCTCCTGACACTAAAGCTCTTCCCGCATTCTGAGCACTTGAATGGTTTGTCTTGTGCGTGGGTCCTGAAGTGCGCAATAAGGCCGGACCGGTCGCTGAGGGTTCTGCTGTAAATCTCTTCCAGTTAGTGTCCCATCATGTGCTCCTTTTTCTTCAGATCTTGGGGACTGATATTCCTCCTTAGAGACCTTAAGAGATATGAGGAAAGTTCTAAAGTATCACTGTGGAGGCCATTTTCTGCCGTCAGAACGGTATAATTGCAGAACAGGCTCAAGGAAATCAGGATTCCCTGCTCCTCCACATGAGCGGCGGAGGCTAATCTGGCGAACTGGATTTGTTTCTCCACTCCTACGCATGAAGCCAGCTGGGTGACCTTGGGCCCGTCACAGCTCTCTCAGCCCCACCTACCTCACAGGGTGTCTGTTGTGGGGAGGGGAAGGTGACTGTAAGCCGGTTTGATTCTTCCTTATGTGGTAGAGAAGTCGGCATATAAAAAACAACTCTTCTTCTTCTTAGCTGGTGTAGTTCAACTAATTTGCTTTCTAGTTTGGAATTCTGTGCGCTGTGTTCTTGGGTGTTATTTTCCCTGTATTTTGTTCTGCCCTTTTCCCAACCCCTTTTTCAATCCAACGCTTTTCTCTCTCTTTTATAATAAACCTTTTAAAATATATAAAGCCTCTTTTGGCTTCACACAATCTATTTCTCTGAATCTCTTCCCCTCGTGCTGGACGGCATAGGCCCTCCATAGTTGATTATCAGGTATTCCCTAGTGTTTCTTCCCAGTCACTTTGTTATTGATCTAGCACTGCGCTAGAAGGGTGGCTTCTCATCAGGCCAAGTCTAGAGGTCTGCAGGAGGTCCCAGAGTATTGGTGGCTTTCCAAGGAACCTTGGGTCTATGGGAGTTTCCCAGCAAGCCAAGACACCAGTCCCCATTGTCAGGGACCGACCAGGTTTTCCAACCTTCCTAGGTGATTCAATCACTCTGTCCCAAACCTGGGACCCTGAGATTAATCCCCTTTAAGGTAGCTCAACCGAGACTGGGTAGGACTCTTGTATATACAGTAAACCTCATCAAAAAAAAAAAGGCTTTATTAAAAGGAATATTAAAATGTTCAGGTACAAACATGAGGGATGTGAGTAGGTGCAATAAAATAAAAACGTCTAACTTCCTAGTGTACACTGACATACACGAAGATAGGAAGATCAGCATAAGTGAAGCATCAGGAGGGTGATTCTGGCAAGATGGTTCCCATCTTTTGCTCTTCATGATGACTTCAAGGATCAGGTTAAAACCCCTTCCCTGTGTTTTTTCACACACCTTCCCTGGTAGTATTTTCCACCTTCCCTGTCTGTGCTGCTGGCACTTTCCTGGCTTCTCATCAGTAAACCTTTGCTTCCATCGCAAACACCAATATGTTGTTGTGTAGCTAATCTCACCCTCACAGAAGGGGGCCAATTTTGAGGGTCCTATCCTTAGTTTTGTAAGAGCCCCGTGGTGCAGAGGGGTAAGTTGCAGTACTGCAGTCCAAGCTCTGCTCACGACCTGAGTTCGATCCCAGCAGAAGTGGGTTCCAGGTTGACTCAGCCTTCCATCCTTCCGAGGTTGGTAAAATGAGTACCCAGCTTGCTGGGGGTAAAGGGGAGATGACTGGGGAAGGCACTGGCAAACCACCCCGTAAACAAAGTCTGCCTAGAAAACGTGGGGATGTGACATCACCCCATGGGTCAGGAATGACCCAGTGCTTGCACAGGGGACCTTTACCTATCCTTAGTTTTGGATGAGTTATACCAGCCACAGAAAATCATAGCTTCCAAGACAAAAGGGGTGTGTGTGTGTGGAAGTAATCTTGGCTAGGATGGTCCATTTTGGACACAGGAACTCCTGTCATCATCCTGAAATGAGAGGTCACTTTTGAGGAGTTACGCCTGCTCAGACAGATGGACGGACAGACTAATCCTTTTATTAATGTAGATGCAAAAATGAGAGCAGTATGTCCTCTCGGAAAAAAACCCTTCTGCCTCATGTTAGCGTTGTTCTTAGACTTGGGATTTGTTGACATTGCCAATGACTTCTGCCAACACATAGTTTGGTATGGAGTGACGTTTTCTATCCCAAGATACATTGGAATGTGGCTTGGGATAGAAATGTACTGCAAAGGAAATACTTTTAATTTCTTTGTGGGGTTGTTTCAAATTACAAATATTAGCTATCAAATAGCAACCGCCAGGGTAGAGCTGCCAGCCCACCAGCAACCTTCATTACCCAAGAGAAAACACAAATCAGCATCAACGGTGCCACAACATCACTCCCGGAGAAAACCATAGTTTCCCTGCAATTCCTAGAGCTACCCAACACACGTTCCAGGTTTTCCCTGGAAGTAACACCCTCGTGCAGATAATGCTGCCCACAACCCCATGCCCCTTCCCCTGGTTCCCATTTCAAATATTGTAAATTTCTGATATAGGATGTAACAAAGTAATTATAAACAACATATAGTCATAACAATTACTTTCAACTATTTTATGTATTTGTCATTTACACTCCACCTTTCTCGCATCTTCATACCTCAAGAATCATAATTAAAGTAATTAAATTACCAGTATGAATTAGCAACTACCAATGGCTGATGGAAATGAAAGAGCAAAATGACGATTAAGGGTAGCATACCCACCCCAGGGCCCTTTGGGCATCACATCCTCCCAGGTCCTCCAGCACAGACAACCCACAAGCCAGAGAATTGCAGAGAAGCCGCTTTAGCTGCTCTCTTGTCTGGTACCACAGCCAACTCTTGCCACGGACAGTCCTGCTCCAGCCAGAAGGCCCATTCTCCCATTTCTTCCTCTCCTTGCTTCAAGGGCTGCTTCAAGCAGAGGCCCTTCCGGTGCTCCTTTTAGGCAGAGTTTCCAGCCGCTGCCCCCTTCCTGCAGAGGGAAGCCTTGAGGAGGCTGGGGTCTCAAGGTCCCCGGAGAGGCTACCGCCCGTATTCCTGGGAAGGAATCCTGCCTATCATAGAATCATAGAGTTGGAAGGGACCACCAGGGTCATCTAGTCCAACCCCCTGCACAATGCAGGAAACCCACAGCCGCCTCTCCCCAACACCCCCAGTGACCCCCACTCCATGTCCAGAAGATGGCCAAGGTGCCCTCCCTCTCATCATCTGTCTAAGATCATAGAATAGCATTGCTGACAGATGGCCATCTAACCTCTTAAAAACCTCCACAGAAGAAGCGCTCACCACCTCCTGAGGAAACCTATTCCACTGAGGAACCACTCTATCAGGTCTCACTGGGTTTATAATTCCTTCAGGGTGCAAGGACTGCCAGCCCAACCTGACTGGATGGTTTCCTGTTCAACTTCCAGCCTGTGCCAGAGAGACAATTCCTCTTGCTCCAGCCTTTTATCCCCCCTTCCCCTAGCAGTTCCCAATTCCTGCCTCCCTTTACTGACTCTTGAGGAGACCTCTTCTCCCAAATACACCTCTACATCAGATATGATTGACAGCTGGCAGTGGCACTTTCCACATTCCAAGCATTTATATGGCTTTTCTCTCATGTGAACCTTCTGGTGTCTAAATAGGTAACAATTTTGAGAAAAGCACTTTCCGCATTCTAAGCATTTATATGGTTTCTCCCGTGTATGAATCCTTTGGTGTGCAGTCAGGATATAATTCCAAGAGAAGCACTTTCCACATTCTAAGCATTTATATGGCGCTTTTGGAAACTTCCGGTTGGGCAAGATGGCGGAGTGACCGCACCTTCAGGAGCGGGAGCGAAGAATACCTGTACTGTGGTTAATAACTTCTTAATTTAGCCCTGGGTCAGAAGATTTTCTTCAAGAAACCCAACTCTCAAGAGAGAGGAGGGACGTCGCTGCCCCAAAAAGGGTTTTGGACGTGCCAGCAGGTAACTTCAGGTGAGTCCTGTATAGCTCCGACCTCCCAACCGACTACCCCCCCACCCTTTTTCCCTTCCTCCTTTTCCCCTTCCTTTTCCCAACAGTACCCCTTTTTTGCACATAGAAATTCAATATATTCAAGATATTAAATCGATAAGAACTCCACTAACTTTTTTCTCTTTTGTTTTTGCCAAGGAACCATCCTGCTGAGTAAGAACGGTGGCTCCGACTCTTGAGGAAGCAACGAGACCCTGGAGGGCGGCGGCGCTGACTGGCGAGGAGGAGACGAACCCCCGGTGGCCGGTGGGGTGAAAGGGGACGACGGGGCTAACTGGTAAAGAGAAGATGTGGGCCCCAGAGGCCGGCGGTACATGAAGGCAGCGGCGCTGACTCGCGAGGAGGAGACGACGCCCAAGAGCCCAGCAGCGTGAGAAAGGACAGCGGCGCTGACTCCCGAAAAGACAGCACACAGCGGCGGTTTGCTTGCAGGAGTTTGCGGCGGCGACGGTGGTAGAGGTGATTTTCAGGCTGAGGCAACGATTGCAGCCTGCACAACCTACCCTCTTGAACTGCGAGTAGCCCCGGTGACGTCAACCGGTACTACATAAAACTACAACTCCCAAGAGTCTTTGCGTGTACTCTGGCTGAGCCTAATACAAAGATTTGGGGAATTAAGAAACCCAACTATAACGATCTGGGAAAACCTAAGTGGGATTAAGAATATAGATTAATTGCATAGAAGGGATATTATATTAACTAAGTGTGCCTATGATAGTAACTTACTTAGAAATCAGTGGTGAACATCTTAAAAGAGTATTTATTGGAATTAAATAATTTACATAATTTTCTTTTTATGTAAAAATTAAATTGGTTCTACTGAATTGACTGCCACATCCAGTATAAGTGATTTGATATAAATAACAACTAAACAATTAAATAAGATTATTCAATACCTAACCTAAAAAATACTAATTATTATATATAGCGGTTGTGCATGTCCGGTACTTATAAGGAACTACAAACCAGAAGGAAAACATATAGATATAATTTAATGAAGAAAAACAGAAAAACAGATAAAACCAGCAACCCAACTTCAAGGAAAAACTTAGAAGAAGAAGAAGAGAAGGAGGAAGACATAGACAGCTCCGAAGAGACTGCAAGCTACCACCCGCAACAAAAGAGATCTAGCAAAGCACAAGTTAACATGGAGAAAGCGTTGGAAAAATTGGCAACCCAACTGACGGCCCTAGCAACTCAACTAACGGGAACAGAACAAAGGCTAGAGGCAAAAGTGGATCAAATAAATAACAAGATGGACAAGGTAAACAAAGAATTAGAACGGTTGACTAAAGAATGCAACTCGGTTAGAATGGATGTGCTTACTGTACAAGCGGAAATGAAGACAGTCAAACAAGAACTGGCCACAGGACTTCAGGACATCAAACAAAAAATAGAGGAGAATACCAAGGATATTTTGGACAATAGAGAAGACATAAAGAAAATCAAAGCAAGACAAACCAGAACAGAGAGATCACAATCAGACCATAAGATATGGAAAGAAACAGAAAATAGAATAGCCACCACTGAAATGCAAGCAAGAGAGAACAATCTCCGCTTTCAAAAAGTCTCTGAAGACATGACACAGGAGCGATTAGAAGAAGAAATGAACCAACTGCTCGCCACGTACCTGGAGATTGAAGAGGAAGCTATAGAGATCAGAGAAATATACAGAGTTAACTCCAAATACAGTACAACCAGGAAACTACCAAGAGAAATTTTAATAAAATTTGCTGACAAACGAATAAAAGAAGATATATTGAATAAACAAAGGGAGGAACCATTAATTTACAAAGGAAAAGAAATACAGATCTTCCCAGATTTACCCTTCTCAGTGAGGAAGAAAAGACGTGATTTTGATTTTATACGCAAGCTGCTACGTGAACGAGAAATAAGGTATAGATGGGTTGGACCATATTTTCTAAGTGTTCTACTCCCTTCTGGTAGAATACCGATACGAAATATAGAAGAAGCTGAGGAGCTAGAGGAAGAACTTAAAATGAAGAAAAAGAACAAGGACGACAAACCAGGCAGACCAGACTCACCCCCAAATGGGGACAAAAATTCCGCTACGAATCAAGAAGGCCTACTGGATGAGGCAGCGGCCTACAAATGAAAAACAACATAATGGAAGGCCTAGAAATATTATCCATCAATATAAATGGCCTGAATACAATACAAAAAAGAAAGAAAACATTCCATGCACTTTCTAAATACAGAGCAAATATAATATGTCTTCAAGAAACTCATATAAAAAGAAAATACAACTATTTACTAAATGACAAGAGTCTTGGAACAGTTTATACGTCTTCAGCATTGGAAAAAAAAAAGAGGTATAGCAATATACATTAGAGACCCTACCATTAAAGTGTTGGAAGTAATGAAAGATACAAAAGGTAGACAGTTAATACTCAAACTACAACTACCAACAGGAGAAATAAAAATATTAACATCCATATATGCTCCTTTGATATCAAAAGAAGAATTCTTCACAGAACTTTTCACAGTACTAGAAGAACAACTAGAATATGAGATTATCTTAATTGGGGACATGAATGGAGTCTTGGACAGTAAGCTGGATCGGTCAAAAAATCAAAAGAGCGGCAAACTCCCAAAAAGCGTTAAATTGGAAATGCAACGTTTTAACCTACAAGATATCTGGAGAATTAAAAACCCAAATACTAAAGACTACACATTCTATTCAGATAGCCATAGGTCATACTCGAGGATTGATATGTGCTGGATCTCGGACACCCTGGTGAATAACCTAGAATATGTTAAAATACTTCCTAGGACCTTGTCAGATCATAACCCTATAGTAATAAAATGGCGAAAAAAGATGAGAACAACATTCAGGTGGAGACTAAGTGATACACTCCTCAGCAAAAAGACAGATCTAAATATGTGTCGTACAGAACTTAAGGAATTTCTACAGAGAAACGAAACTCCAGGTATGAGTTTAACTACGATTTGGGAATGTTCAAAAGCTTATATGAGGGGTATTTTTATATCTATAAATTCAAAAAATAAAAAAGAACGAGAAAAAGCTTTGACGGAGCTCCAGAATAATCTTGCACGGCTCGAAAAAACTCATCAACAAACAAATAGTAAGAAAGTTCTGAAAGAGATTAAAAGGATCAGACATGAAATTGACCTACTCTACACTGAAGAAATGGCAAAAAAATTAAAATTTGCAAAGCAAAAACACTTTGCATACGCTAACAAACCAGGTAAATACCTGGCGTCTATGATTAAAATAGAAAAACAGAAAAGAGCTATAACCTCAACAAAAATAAACGGGAAGATAACACATAAAGAAGATGAAATAATACAATGTTTCTTAGAATATTTCAAAGAACTTTATAAGAAAAAATTACAGAACGAACAGACGGAGGACATAACAAATTATATTCAACAAAACCACCTTAACCAGCTTTCTGAGGATAATATAACTCTTTTGAATCAAGATATTACAATAGAAGAGGTGCAACAGGCAATTAAGAAGTTAAAGAACAGGAAGACTCCTGGACCTGATGGGCTTACAGCGATGTATTACAAATCATTAGTAGAAGAAATCACGCCAGTACTAGCAAAGGTAATGAATGGCATATGTAAGAAAGACAAGGTCCCAGATACGTGGAAAGACGCTTATATAACGCTCATTCCAAAAGAAGGATTGGACCCAATGTCACCTGCTTCATATAGGCCAATATCTCTTCTTAATACAGATTATAAAATATTCACTACAATAATAGCACAGAGACTATTAAGTAACAATGATACTTTGATCAATCTGGATCAGACAGGATTTATACCTAAACGACACATGGTAGATAATATTAGGTTCCTGATCAACGCGAGAGAACTGGTAAAACATAGAAAAGAAAAACTAGCATTTATATTTATTGATGCAGAAAAAGCTTTTGATAACGTCTCATGGAAATTTATAAAACAAGTAATTCATAGTATAAGCAACGAAGGCAACCTATTTCATTGGATCTCTAGCATATACACGGATCAACAGGCCAAATTATTAATAAATGGGTCGTTAACAAAAGAGATAAAAATAGAGAAAGGAACTAGACAAGGCTGTCCTCTATCACCGTTATTATTCAATCTAACATTGGAAATATTAGCTAATAAAATTAGGAAAAATCAGAAAATAATTGGTCTACAAGTACAAGAAGAAAATTTAAAATAAAAGCATACGCAGATGATGTGCTGTTTACAATTGCAAAACCAGAATCAAGTATAAAAGAACTTATGAACGATATTCAAAAATACGGAGAGTTGACAGGCTATAAACTGAATAAAGTTAAAACCAAAATCTTTCTGGAGCACACAACCAAAGAAGAAGAATCAAATATAATTGCCTTTTCAGGATGCACAATATCAACTAAACCAATAAAGTATCTAGGAATAACATTCCCAAAAGATAATCAAGATTTATTTACACACAACTACCAAATAGTATGGAATAAAATTGAAGGCGATCTCCAAACCTGGGCGAGACTAAAAGCCTCCTGGCTAGGTAGAATAGCCATTGTTAAAATGAACGTACTCCCAAGATTAAATTTTTAATTTCAAGCAATACCTATTAAAATCTCGGACAAAGTACTAGCATCCTGGCAACGAAAAATCAATAGATTTATTTGGGACAACAAACGCCCCCGAATAAAATTTAAAATTATGACGGACGACAAGAAAAGAGGAGGCATGGCACTTCCAAACTTGGCAATCTACCACCGAGCAGCGACCCTGGTATGGATCAAAGATTGGATTATGCAGACCAATAAAAGAAGTATCAAATTAGAACTTGCTGGAGTGCACTGTGGAGCACATCACTTACTATGGGGGAAAAACTGGAAGAAAAATCTAGAAGAAGTAAAGGGTCACCCAACTGTAGAAAACATGGTGATTACTTGGCAGAAACTTAAACCAAGATTAAGCTCTAACGGATCATTATTGATAACACCCTTTAATGCTTTTGGTACTGTAATGGACAGGAAAAAATATGGGACAATACAATATCAAGACCTGGTGAAAACAGATGGCACAATTAAAACATTATTGGAAATACAAGATGACTTTCAGCAGATGCCATGGTTAACCTATCACCAACTAATTTCAAGATTCAAGGAAGACTGCATAATTAGGGGAGTATTGAAGCCAAAGACAGAATTTGAACAGATGATAAGCAAAGTACCTCAACATTTACTAGGTAAAATCTATAAGCTCTTGGTAACATATGACACGGAAGACGAACAAGTAAAGTCATGCCAAATTAAATGGATGGAAAACCTGAATGAAGTCATAACAATCGATGAGTGGGAACAGCTATTTCGTAGAAACCTTAAATTCACCTTATGCCAAGGGATTCATGAAAATTGGTTGAAAATGCTACATAGATGGTACTTGACGCCGAGTGATATTCAAAATATGAACAGCTCGACATCTGGCTTATGTTGGAAATGCCACAAAGTCAGAGGCACTTTCTATCATTGTTGGTGGACATGTAAATCGGCCCAGAAATATTGGAAGAAAATACATAAGAACGTAGAAGGCATTATCGATCAAAAGATAATATATGATCCTAAACTATATCTACTGAGTAAAACTCCAGATAACATTGACAAGGATCAACAAGATATGCTAAAATATTTAATTACAGCTGCAAGAGTAGTTTTAGCATCTCTATGGAAAACAAACAGAATACCACAAATTGAGATTTGGATTGATAAAGCATACGAGTACATAACAATGGCACAGTTAACTGAAACATTACAGAAAGATACTCAACAACGAAATAGAGACAAATGGAAACCCTTCTATGAATACATAAAAACAAAAAACAATAATATAACCTTATGAGACTCAGCAGATTCATACTTGAGATCAAATTTAATCAGTTAATAATGTAAGGTACTATGACACTTTACAAAGGGGCAGTACTACTAAATATATTAACGCTGTATAATATCTATGCATTCATTTATTTATATATGTATATATCTTTTTTTCATCCCATTACCCTTTTTTCCTTCTGTATCCCATTTACTATTAAAAACCAATAAAAATATTTACTAAAAAAAAAAAAGCATTTATATGGCTTCTCCCCTGTGTGAATCCTTTGATGTCTAGTTAGGACGTCATTATCAGAGAAGCACTTTCCACACTCCAAGCATTCATACGGCTTCTCCCCTGTGTGAACCCTTTGATGTATAGTTAGGCCGTGATTATGAGAGAAGCACTTTCCACACTCCAAACATTTATATGGCTTCTCCCCTGTGTGAATCTTTTGATGTTCAGCAAAGTGGCCACTGTGAGAGAAGCCCTTTCCACATTCCAAGCATTTATATGGCTTTCCCCCTTTGTGAACCTTCTGGTGTCTAAATAGGTCACCATTCTGAGAGAAGCACTTTCTGCACTCCAAGCATTTACATGGCTTCTCCCCTGAGTGTATTCTTTCATGTTTTTTTAGCTTACTAATGCAGTGGATGCTCTTTCCTCATTCTGAGCATTTACACATTTTCCAGCATGTTGCAACTTTCTGATATGTTTTAACACTGAATTTGCCACTGAACCCTTTCTGAATCATGGGACCGCTATGCCTTGTCTTCCGTATTTCATTTTGGGATGAGGTTTCAGGTTGATTCCTACTCTGACAGACAACCAATTCCTTCCTCTGCTTTGGTATTGTTTTCCTTTTCCATCTGCACTCTTGCTTTGGTAACGCTTGATCCCCAGATTTTGTTTCCACAGCAGATCACTGTCTTTCCCCACAACTATCCTTCCGGATTCTGTCTCATGCACCATCTCCCTCATTTCTTCAACTGCAAAAGAGAATCAGAAATTAAATAAGAAGAAAAAGGTACAAATATCAGTTTTCAGGTAAAGTCAGTGGTCAATGATGTTTTCTACAATGAAAATTTGGAGCCTAGAAAAACTTCAGCAATATTTAACCACAAGCCAGGATGTCTTATAAAGGAGAAATGGGTGACCAAGGGAAGAGAGAGATTTCTTGCTTCTGTTGCAGAAAGGTGGTCAAGACCACATTAAGGTTAATGTTTTCTGGTGTTTATTCAGGGATCACACAGAAACAGAATAGAAAACAGAAAATTTTAATAACCTTGAATTTTACTGAAATAATTTTTGTTTAAATAAAATGTATAAAATATGGAAACAAATCTAGAGATTGGAGACATTGTGCAGACAAGATGGAGCTTTCTAGAAATTTGGAATATAACCCAGGAATATAACCCATTCTGCTCTAGGTCACTGAGGGACTTTGGGCCAATAGCACACAAACAGCCTAACTTACTCCACAGAGTTGTTGTGAGGATAAAATGCAGAATTGTGGAAGCTGCTTTGAACCACTATTGGGAAGAAAGGTGGGGTACAAAGCAAATAAATCTTCAATATAGCTGAACATGGGGGGGCACTTGGTGGGTGGGTGGGAAGTACAGGAGGAAAGATGGAAAGCAGAGCATGTGAGGTCTGCCAGGAGGAGACAAATAGTGGAGGGAAAAGGGAAATGGGGGAAATAAGGGACTCCCCACAAACCCTTGCAGATTCACTACTGTACAACGGGGCCCGATCAGCACCACTCAACAGGGCCCACATTTGTGGCTATGCAGGCACCTCATGACTGGGCCAGATTTCTCCCAGGGATTTCTCCCCTTCCCCTTCGTTTTTAACAAATCCGTTATGGCTAATGCCATCTACGCAAAATTGTTGAGAAACCCTCTTTAAAAATTAGCGAAACCAAGGAACTGATGCAATTGTTTGTGTGTAGCCGATGGCTCCCACTCCAAAATCGCCCTCGCTTCTTGTGCGAAATCACGTACCCCAAAAAGGTCAGTTTGTCCTGATGAAACTCACATTTGGACAACTTTGCAAACAAGTGATTGTCCTGGAGGCGTCTCAGTACCTCTTTGACTAACTTCACATGCTCCTCGTAAGTTTTTGAATAAATCAAGATGTCATCCAAATACACAATCACCCCTTTGAAAAGTAAGTCATGTAACACCTCGTTAATCATTTGCATGAAGACACTAGGAGCCCCACTAAGACCGAAGGACATGACCAGGTATTCATACATTCCAAAGCAACTAGAGAAAGCTGTTTTCCACTCGTCCCCATTCCGTATTCTAATGCGATAATACGCCTCGACCAAGTCCAATTTGGTAAAGATGTGACCTTCCTTCAGTTGGCTGAGCAGATCTGGAATCAATGGAAGGGGGTAGGCATTAGTCTGGTTGACTGCACGGAGTCTGCGAAAATCAATACATAAGATCTTCCGTTTTCTTACGCACAAAAAAGGAGGGAGTGGAGCAAGGCGCTGACGAGGGTCGGATGAACCCACGAGCTAATTTTTACCCAAAAATTCCCGTAACACCGACTTCTCCTTCGGACTCATGGGATAAATCTTCCCCTTCAGTAGTTTGCCCTCTCCCACCAACTCAATGGCACAGTCTGTCTATCAGTGGGGACGCAGAACATTGCACTCTTTCTCATTAAACACATCTGCAACTGGGTGTACTCTCCAGGTAGTTGGGGGTTATAGGATCCCGATTCCTCGAAGCCATGGCAGCACACCCCCGGACGACCACCTCTCTCCGGTGTTGGTCACACTGTGGCTGGGCGAAGGCAATAGTCAGGGCCACCCAATCTGTGGAGGGACCATGTCCTTGTAACCAATTTGCTCCAAGTACCACCAGGTACTGGATGCTTGGAACGATGGTGAAATGGATCTGTTCCCAATGAGTCCCTATTTCCAGCACCACTCTGCCCATGTGGTGGCTAACCGGACCCCCCCTAAAGTCACTGCCATCCATTTGACTGAAGTGGATGGCTTGGGGCAAGTTCACTGGTTTTACTTTTAAAGCGTTAAAAGTCTCTTCACTGATCAAAGTTCGTGCACACCCCAAGTCGACTAAAGCCACCACTGCAACTTGCCCCCCCTCTAGGGCTTTGTAAAACAACATCTAAAAATAAAGTCTCTCCCATATCGCTCACCATCACTGGAGCCCCCTGCTCTTTGTTGGAAGAGGTCTGCTGCAGAGCTCCAGTTACAGCAGACCTGGGATGTTTTTTGGCTGGCGATTCCAAGCCTCTTCCTCCTCCGAGGCTGACAAGCTGTCCTGGCTCAGCACTGGAACATTTGTAATCTGCGATCCCATTGGATAGAGTTGTGTAGTAAGCTGTCCCTCTTGGCTAGTTGATGCGAGGCTGAGAGCGGAGGGTCCTCGTCTTCCGGGAGTCGCACGCTTTCAACGATCCTTGCCTCCTGTCCGTGCCACCTCCTCCTAGGCCGGGTGCGGAGCGGCTGGGGAACCTTCAAGCTGGGAAGGGCAAGCGGCAGTGAAATGTCCCATTCCGCCCCAAACCAGGAATGCCCTGCTCTGAAAACACCTCACTCTGTCCGCTTTCGGGGCGGCCGCCCTCCCTGGTGGTCTGGAGCCCCCTCTTGGGACTGCCAGCTCAGGCCACGGCTCCGAGCCTCATGCTTTGCGTAGTTTTGACAAGTTCAGTAATGGCTGGCAGCTTTCCACTTCCACTGCCAGCAGAATCCACCCCTCAAGATCAGGGGGGTCTCCTTGCATGAAAGCCCAGTGGAGAATCTCTGAGTTCAGTCCTTCACGAAAATACTGCACACGCGTGTCCTCGCTCCAATCCACAACTTTGCTTGCTAGCAACTGGAACTCACTCGCATACTGCATCACCGACTTGGCACCCTGGCGAAGCTGTAGCAGAGCCGTCTTGGCCCGCTCGCTCTGGTGCGGATCCTCAAAATGCTGTCTGAGCACAAACATAAAGTCATCTAGGGTCCTCAGAGCACGGGAGCGAAGGCCGTACTGCTGGACCATCCAGCTCGCTGCCTCCCCTTCCAGCAGCGAAGCTACGTACCGTAACTGACTCTCCTCTAAAGCAAAAGTGGGTCCCTGCTCTCTCATGAAACTGTCCACTTGAATCAAAAAGTAGGGAGCTTCTCCCCTGAGCAGTCAAAGGAGGTTTGCAACTCCCTCCGCGGAGCGGGTGGCTGAGGCTGGGGAGCCGGTTGACCCGGAGGTGGGGGCGCCTGTGGCGCTTGTGGTTGCTGAGGCGGTGGTGGCGCTGGTTGCTGGGGCGGCAGCGGTGTGGGTTGTGCAGGCTGCGCTTGACAGACTTCGGCCACCTCTTGCCAAAGTCCCTCCAACAAGCCCCGCAGCATAGCTACCTGCTCAAGCAGTTCATGATTTTTCTGTTGGAGGCATGGCTAGTCCTCATCCCTTTCTCACCACTTCTGCGCCTGGCGCAATCCTGTGCCCCACACAGGTGGGTCCTCAGAAACCCTCGTTGCTCCCATCCGAGAGCCGACTGAAAATTCCCAGTCCTCCTCTGGCAAGACGGAGCCCGCTCCCCACCTGGTATTAACATGTGGAGGCACCCATGGAGACTCCAGCCAGAGCCGCGGACAAACGTCCGGAAGTCTGGGCACCACTCCTTCCATGCCCCGAGGCCGCAGTTGTCTCAATGGCAACTTGGGGGCCTCCTCTGGCTTCTCCGGTTGCTTAGGTTCCTCATCCGGTACCTTGGGGTCCACCGGGTCTTGGTCAGGAATCAGCGGGCTTGTGGTATCGGGCACTTTGGTGTCCGGAGCTTCACCCATGGTGCTGGGGAGAACACGGCACCACAGCCCAAAAGAAGATTACTAGCCTAATGTCAGGATCAGGCATCTGTCCCTAGCATCCCATAAGCAAACTCATCCAGGCAGGTAGCTCTGAAGCAGTAATACTTTATTAGGAGCAATAAGACAGATTAAAGGACTGACTGCCTACAGACAGGTGAGGCTAGTAATGGTGAATACAGCCAGGTTACATGCTTAAGACACTACGGACTGAAAAAGTAAACATTGCTAGGCAACCCCGAGATAAGCGGCTCCCAGGAAGACAGACTAAACATTACCACAGCTGCAGAAAACAGGATGAGCGAAACTGTACACAGACGTTCATCGGTATGAGAACCAAGGACTTGACGTGGGGCCAGACCTGGCCTAACTCATGTCAAGAGCCTTTGCTCTAGCTAAAATGCACAGGCCTGACACAATCCATCTCATATTGAGTCTTCCGCTTTTCCCACTGCCTTTAACTTTTAATTGTCTTTTCTAGTGACATTTATCTTCCCATAATACGACCAAAGTACGATAGCCACAGCTCAGACATTTTCGCCTCCAGAGACAGTTCAGGCTTGATTTGATTCAGAACCTAGAGCCGTGTTGGCAAACCTATGGCACGCGTGTCCTAAGCGGCACGCCAAGCCCTCTCTGTGGGCACACGCGGAGCCGTCGCGTCTGCCCCCTCCTCCGCCCCTCGAGGCCTCGACGCAAGTTTCCGCCACGCCGCAGCCAACTTTGTTGCGGGGCGGAGGCGGGGGCGAGGCGGCAGGCGTAGTGGTGCGGCCGGCCACGTAGCCCTCGGGGCCGAGCATGAGCAGCCGGTGGCAAGTCTGGAGCGGCGCCTAGGTGGGGCGGCGGTGGTGGTGGTGGTGCTGAGGCGGAGCGGCGGGAGGCATATGGCTTGCGGTGGGGCGGCTCTTCCGCCGGCCAGCCTGGCACCCCTGCCTGTGCCGCCGCCGTGGTACCACAAGGACCTGAGCCGGGCAGCGGCCGAGGAGCTGCTGGCCCGGGCCGGCCGTGACGGCAGCTTCCTGGTGTGCAAGAGCGTGGCCGGCGCCTTCGTCCTCTGCCTGCTGTGAGTGGGCCTGGCCCCTTAGAGTCCGGGGGAAGAGGGGTTTCTCTCCCCCCCGGTAGGCTGCGCTGTGATCGGCGGCGGTGAGTTGGGAATCGCTCCCCCCCTTTCCTTCCCCTCCCCGAGTCGGGAGCTGCTACTGAGCGCGCTTCTCTGCTGGGCACCAGTCCCCCCAACCCACTTTTGCAAACTTGCCACCCTTTGCACCCGCACGGCTTTTGTTGCCGGCGTGGAAAGCGCGCAAGCTTGCCCCCCTCTTACCCGGGGCGCGATGCAAAGGCGCCTCTTCCTCTGCAACGCGGGAGGCTTTTTTGTGTGTTTGTGTCTTTGCATCGTTGGAGGGCGAGTTGCAAAAGTTCGCTTTGCGGGTTTTCATGCAAGCCTGCGGACGACTTGACCTTTCCTCGGGGGGGTGTCTCTCTCTTTCCCCACCAATACACCCTGTTGCTGGGGCAAGCTGGCCCCTTGCACATTTTCCTCATCCAGATTCTCAAAACTCTGCATGGGGGGTAATTGGCCATTTGTGAATGGGAGGTTTTGCCTTGGATTTGTCACTCTCGTGCACATTTTCCCCATCCAGATTCTGAAAACTCTGCATGGGGGGTTATTGGCCATTTGTGAATGGGAGGTGTTGCCTTGGATTTGCCACTCAGATGCACATTTTCCCCATCCAGATTCTGAAAACTCTGCATGGGGAGTTAATGGCCATTTGTGAATGGGAGGTTTTGCCTTGGATTTGCCACTCAGATGCACATTTCCCCCACCCAGATTCTCAAAACTCTGCATGGGGGGTTACTGGCCATTTATAAATGGGAGGTTTTGCCTTGGATTTGCCACTCAGAATTCCTTAAAAGTGTGGAATTCTCTGCCAAATAATTTTAAGTCAATGAAAGCACTTGGGATTGCTTTCCTCACTTTGTTTGGATCATTTTATGCTTGTGAGCAGCTGTTTTCAGCTTTGAATTATATCAAATCTGACACCAGAAACAGGCTAACAGATGACCTGAGTGCTGCATGTGTTGTTCTCAAACTTACAAAGTATGAGCCAAGGGTAGACAATTTATCAGCATGGACACAACAGCAAAAATCACATTAATTGTTCAAAAGCATGCCTTTCGATAAAAAGTTGTTTGTATAATTGAAAGCTCTGTTATTGTGTTTTTCTTTTAAGGCAAAAGATGTTAACATATGAGTTGTTTTTTCTAAACTAAAACCTCAGTATTCGGGTTAAATTGACGCATTGGCACTCGGCGATAAATAAGTGGGTTTTGGGTTGCAGTTTGGGCACTCGGTCTCTAAAAGGTTCGCCATCACTGACCTAGAGTGTGGTATAGTAGTTCAGACCAATGGACTCTAATCTGGAGAACTGGGTTGATTCCTTGCTCTTCTACACGAGCAGTGTACTCTGATCTGGAGAACCAGATAAAACTAAACCTGCTGGGAGCCGTTAGTCTAGTTACAGTTTTCTCAGATCTCAGTCCCACCAACCTCACAAGATGCCCATTGTGGGGTGAGGGAAGTGAAAGTGATTGTAAGCCACTTTGAGACTCCTTACGGTACAGAAAAGAAGTCTTGGCAGTCCACAGTATCCGTGAAACTCTCCCAACAGCACCACATTTCAAAGCAATCTATTTTCTTCTTTATTCATTGTTCCTGACACTGGCATTCAGAGGTTGGCTGCCTCTGAACATGGAGATTCCTTATAGTCACCATGGCTAATAACTTTTTAAAAATATATTTTATTAAAGTTTTCACTATATACAAACAAACATATAATCACACATACATTCACAGTTTATACTCCTTCGGGAAGTCTGTTTCATCTTACATCTCAAAAGTCTTCTACATTGTCATTGATTTATATAATAAATTCTTTCTATTCTAATTATTAAATTTTGTATAATCTAAATTTTACTTCTTACAATCTATCCCTTTTGTTTTTTTTGTTTTTTAATAATTTTTTATTAAATTTTTATAACAACATAAAAACAAACAAATACAATGAAATAAAAACAAACTATAAAAAGAAAGGGGAAAAAGAAAAAATATAGAAAGAAAATACAAAAAATTACAGAAGGGTATCTTTACATCTTGGTTGTTACATTCATGATTACAATATTATAAAATTAAAGAAGATACCCCTTTCCCCTCCACCCACCTACGAAGTGACCCTTCACCCGACTTCCGAAGAAGTGTCTAAACAGTTTTTAGTACACTTAATAACATAAAAATATAAAGTTATTAAAACTAGTTTCTATCTCGTTAATCAACAATCTATCCCTTTTGTTGAACATAATCCAAATAACCTTCCCATTTTTGTTGAAATTCATCCGTTGTCTTCTCTTTCATCAGGCTAGTCAATCTGGCCATCACCACAAATTCATTGTGCTAGGCCAGGTCGTCTCGGGTTACTGCCGGCTACTGGTCTTGAGAGCAGGCTGTTATCTCAGGAATGCAGGAATCCGGGGGAGTCCCGCCAGGAGCTGGAAACCAAAATAAAGTCGGTGTGCAGAGGGGAAGTCAAAAGTCTGGTCCAAGGGTCAGAAGTCCGTTTATCAAAGTCTAGGAGCGTCAGCAACAAAAGTCAGAGATCCTTTTGCAACAATTCTTTTCGCAACGTCTCTTCTTCCCTGTGTGAATTTTTTTATGTCCAGTTAGGTGGGAATACTGAGCGAAGCACTTTCCACACTCCAAGCATTTATATGGTTTCTCCCGTGTGAATTTTTTTATGACTAGTTAGGTGGGAATGCTGAGCGAAGCACTTTCCACACTCCAAGCATTTATACGGCTTCTCCCCTGTGTGAACCCTTTGATGTTTACTTAGGGTGCTATTCTGAGAGAAGCATTTTCCACACTCCAAGCATTTATATGGCTTCTCCCCTGTGTGAATCTTCTTATGTGCAGTTAGATTGCCATTGTGAGCGAAGCATTTTCCACACTCCAAGCATTTATACGGCTTCTGCCCTGTGTGAACCCTTTGATGTTCACTTAGGGTGTCATTCCGAGAGAAGCACTTTCCACACTCCCAGCAGGTATATGGCTTCTTCCCTGTGTGAGTCTTTTGATGTGCAGTTAGGAGGGAATGCTGAGCGAAGCACTTTCCACACTCCAAGCATTTATACGGCTTCTCCCCTGTGTGAATCTTCTTATGTGCAGTTAGACTGCCATTGTGAGCGAAGCATTTTCCACACTCCAAGCATTTATACGGCTTTTCCCCTGTGTGAATCTTCTTATGTGCAGTTAGACTGCCATTGTGAGCAAAGCATTTTCCACACTCCCAGCATTTATATGGCTTCTCCCCTGTGTGAGTCCTTTGATGTGCAGTTAGGTGGGAATGGTGAGCGAAGCACTTTCCACACTCCAAGCATTTATATGGCTTCTTCCCTGTGTGAGTCCTTTGATGTGCAGTTAGGTGGGAATGGTGAGCGAAGCACTTTCCACACTCCAAGCATTTATATGGTTTCTCCCCAGTGTGAATCCTTTGATGTACAGTCAGGGTGTAATTCTGAGAGAAGCCCGTTCCACACTCCAAGCATTTATATGGCTTCTCCCCTGTGTGAATCCTTTGATGTGCAGTCAGGGTGTAATTCCAAGAGAAGCACTTTCCACACTCCCAGCATGTATATGGCTTCTTCCCTGTGTGAATTTTTTTATGTCCAGTTAGGTGCGAATGGTGAACGAAGCACTTTCCACACTCCAAGCATTTATATGGTTTCTCCCCTGTGTGAATTTTTTTATGACTAGTTAGGTGGGAATGCTGAGCGAAGCACTTTCCACACTCCAAGCATTTATATGGCTTCTCCCCTGTGTGAATCCTTTGATGGGTAGTCAGGGTTTCATTCCGAGAGAAGCACTTTCCACACTCCCAGCATTTATATGGTTTCTCCCCTGTGTGAATCTTTCGATGTTCAGTAAGGTGGCAATTCTGAGAGAAGCACTTTCCACACTCCAAGCATTTATATGGCTTCTCCCCTGTGTGAATCCTTTGATGTGCAGTCAGGGTGTAATTCTGAGAGAAGCACTTTCCACACTCCAAGCATTTATATGGCTTCTCCTTTGTGTGAATTTTTTTATGTCCAGTTAGGTGGGGATGCTGAGCGAAGCACTTTCCACACTCCAAACATTTATATGGCTTCTCCCCTGTGTGAATCCTTCGATGGTCAGTAAGGTGGCAATTCTGAGAGAAGCATTTGCCACACTCCAAGCATTTATATGGCTTCTGTATTGCTTCCCTTTCCCTACTGTAGCCTCGCTTTGGAACTGCTTGATCCCTACATTTTCCATCCACCTGCCAATCATTGTGTTTTTCCACAACTATCCTTCCAGATTCCTTCTCGCACACCATCTTCCTCACATCTGCAACTGCAAAAGAGAGACAGATATCAAATAAGAATGAAAACATACTAATACCAGTTAGCAGGTACGGTCAGTGCTCAATGGGTTTTTCTATAATGAAAGTGTGGAGCCTAGAAAAACCTCAGCAATATTTACCCACACACCAGGATGTATTGGAAATGGGGAAATGGGTAACCAAAGCAACAGAAGGGTTCTTGTTTCTGTTGCAGATAGGTACTCGAGACCACATTAAAGGCAATATGTTTTTTGGTGTTCATTCAGAGAACACACAGAAACACAATAGGAAAAGAAATGTATTTTTTAAATCTTGTTTTTTATGTGTGTTTTTTTAAATCTTAAATGCTATTGAAATAATTATTAAATAAAATGAATAAAATATGGAAACAAATCTAGAGTTTGGAGACTTGGACAGGCAAGACAGAGTTTTCTAAAAACCTGGAAATTGACCCAGGCTTGCAGAATATCTGGGGGGAAAGTACATTGGGCAGTTATAACACCCCGCAATAACAGAAGCAGTGCTTGTAACATAAGAAACAAATGCCCTCAGTGGCCATTGCTGGGCCACAACACAGTATTGTCAGCCTTCAAGCCTTGGTTTCTGTAGGTTTGAGGCAAGATCAAATTACAGTGCCCATTTGAGGGCTGCTTTGGCCTTTGAGGGAGGATTCCCCTGGGCCAGGCCCAGCACCAATCGCAGCCAGGCAACATGACACTGTCACACTGCCAAAGCCAGTTTCAGATTAGCATCTGGGAGACTCAGATTCAATTCCCCTTCTTCTCTAGAAGCTCACTGGGAGACTTTGGATCAATCACACACACACAGCCTAACCTACTCCACAGGGTTGTTGTGAGGATGTAATGCAGGAGCCGAGAATTGCTTTGAATCACTATTGAGAAGAAAGATGATGTGTAAAGCAAATATATCCTCAGTATAGATGCAAGGGGGGCAGCTTGGTGGGTGGAAGGGAGCAGAGAAGAAACATGGGAAATATAGCCTTGGAAACTTACCGTGAGGGCTTATTCTCCTCTGAGGCGAAGGGCACCCTGAGCTGTGGGTTGTTTTCCTCTACATCCGGGTAGGCAGGACTAAAATTGTTCTGACTTCCTGTATCCCGTTGGCAGGAAAACAGCCTGAGGAAGCCAGTTACCGTCTATACTAGCTATGTAGACAGTGATGAAACCAACTTGCAGTATAACTTGAATATAACTCGAAACTGAACACAATTCAACAGGGAGAACTAGAAACTGATATCTATGTGTACTTAGAATGCGGTTCCTTGTTTGCTCAGTTAGAAAGACAGCTGAAGTTATGTAATGCAAACTTTTGATAAGAAGGGTGGGGCAGGATGCCCTTCGCCTCAGAGGAGAATAAGCCCTCACGGTAAGCTTCCAAGGCTATATTCTCCCCTGAGGCAAGGGCATCCTGAGCTGTGGGACTTATAAGAGCTCCCAGTAGGGCGGGAAAGGATTACTCTACCACATTTTGCAGGACCCTATGGCCGAAGGCTGTTTGTGCTAATGACCAGGTATGAATCGTATAATGCCTGACAAATGTTGAGACCGAAGTCCAGGTGGCGGCCCTGCATATCTCCTCCAGTGGGGCCTGTTTATCGAAGGCAGCTGTGGTGGCGGTGCTTCTAAGGGAGTGAGCAGTGATGCCCTCTGGGACGGGCTTACCAGATACCCTGTATGCCTCTGCTATGCATGATTTAATTGTGTAGCTAATGGAGGCAGCTGACATTCTTTGTCCCTTACTGGGGTTGGAGATGCCGATGAACATGAAGTCGGTCTTCCTAATGCCTGCCGTGCGGTCGATGAAAATACAGATAGCCCTTCTTAGGTTTAATGTGTGCCAGGAGGTTTCCCTTGGCCCTGAAGGTTTGGGGCAGAATGATGGTAAGTTGATCTCCTGAGCTCTATGGAAGCGTTAGTTAACTTTAGGCTGGAAGGTAGGGTCGAGTGTCAGCACTACCTTGTCTTTGTGGAAGACACATAGCCCTTTTCTAATGGAGAGAGCTCTGAGCTCAGATACCCTTCTTGCAGAAGTGATCGCTGTAAGGAAGAGTACCTTCAGCTGAAGGTATCTCATGGAAACTGATCTAAGGGGCTCGAAGGGTGGTTCCATGAGAGCCTTTAGGACCAAATTGAGATTCCACGTAGGAAACCTATGAATGAGGGGAGGTTGAATTTAAGAGACCCCTTTTAAAAATACTGAGATATGCCTATGTTGAGATGTGCGGCATCCTTCTAAGAATGGGACCACGGTAGAGATGGCCGCTATCTGTCGCCTCAAGGTAGAAGCCTTGAGTTTTTGTCGAACTCCTTCCTGAAGGAATTCTAAGATTTTGGGAATGTCTGGTTGGGTTGGGTCAAACTTTTTTCTTCTAGCCCACCGGACGAAGGCCTTCCAGGACGCGTTATATATGCGCCTGGTAGATGGCCTTTGGGCATCTATAATAGTATTGATGACCCCTTCAGAGTACCCTCTCAAGCGCCAAGCGGTCAAACAAAACCACTGAGGGTCTGGGTGTAGTAGCGGACCCTGGCGGAGAATGGCCAGTCTTGCTGGGATCTGCCATGGGTCCTGGCATGACATGCGTTTTAGGTTCACGAACCATGGTCTCCGTGGCCAAAAGGGGGCTATCAAGATTACGTCGGCTCTGTGTTGTTGGATTTTTCGTAGGACTTTTGGGAGGATAGGGATTGGAGGGAATGCATAAAGCAGACCCTTCGGCCACGGGCTGAGCAGGGCGTCTGTGCCTTCTGCTTTTGGGTGGAAGTACCTAGAATAGTATCTGGGAACCTTGCGATTTGACTCTGAAGCGAACAGATCTACTGAAGAGGTACCAAATATGTCTGTAAGATGATGAAATGTTTGTTGGTCTAATTCCCATTCTCCTTCATCTATGGACTGGCGGCTTAGCCAGTCGGCCCGTAGAAGTGTCTCCTGCTGTGACCATCGCCCTTGGGCAATCTGATCGCCCAGAGAGGCCCCCCAGCCTAGAAGGCTGGCATCTGTAAAAATCTGTATGGGGTCCTTGTGTATGTATTGTGTTGCCTTTCGCAGGTTTGATGTTTTGATCCACCAACAAAGGCTGTGTCTGACGTTTGGTGGGATATTTATCCTTTTGATCTTTTTCTTTGTGATGTCTAGTTGGTGCAGGAGCAGCAGCCATTGCAGAGGGCGTGAGTGGAATCGTGCCCATGGGACGATAGCTATGCATGACACCATCAGTCCCAAAAGGGCCGCTGGAGACATGAGCATGGCGAACTTCTTTTTGGCCGTGTTGGCAGCAGAGATCGCTAGCTTGTTTATGCGCTCCTGTGGTAGTGACAGGGAGTTGTGTTTTGAATTGATTTTGGTTCCCAAGTGTGTCATCACTTGTGATGGAGTCAAGGAACTCTTGGGGAAATTTATAAGGAATCCATGTTCCTGGAGGACTTGAGTAACCCTTTCCGTGTGTGTGCAGGCAAGGTTGAAAGTTGGAGCGCATATCAAGCTGTCGTCCAGGTACGGATGTACCTGGATTCCCTCCTGTCTGAGGGTTGTAATGACTGTCACCAATACTTTGGTGAAGACCCTCGGGGCGGAGGTCAACCCAAAAGGGAGGGCCTTGAATTGGTAGTGACTGTGCCCGTACACAAATCTTAGGAATGGTCTTTGCAAGGAATGGATGGGGATATGGAGGTAGGCCTCGCTGATGTCCACCGCCGTCATAAAGGTGCCAGGGAGAAGGGACTCCACTATCGATTTGACAGTTTCCATACGAAAGTGTCTGTGGGCCATCCTCTTGTTGATGTATTTTAAGTTGAGGATGGCCCTCCAGTCCCCGTTTTTCTTCGGGACTGTGAAGAAAGTGTAGTACACTCCCTGGCCCCTCTGACAGCTGGGAACTGGTTCTATGGCCTTGATGTGGGTCAAGTGTTGAATGGCTGTTAGGGTTCTTAAGTGTTTCCCCTTCTTCAGGGATATTTGTGAAATTAGGAAACGGTTCCTTGGACGAGATGTAAACTCCAAGAGGTAACCGTTTGATATGATTTGTGAAACCCACGTGTCTGGATTTGACAGGGCCCACCTTGCCCTGAACTCCTGTAACCTCCCCAACACCTGAACGTGACTGGCATCACTGGGGTTATTCTTTGCAAATCGGTCTCCTTTGTCACCTCTGGGTTGGAAACCTTGGGTTCTGGAGAACCCCCCCACCCTGCGAAATGACCTTGTGCTACCCCAGGAACCTCTAGTAGTTCCCCAGGAGCCTCTCCTCTATTCTGTTCTGAATCTGGGTGAGAACTTGGGGGGACGAAAGGAATGATACGAGGAAGGTCGATGATCCTTTTTAATCTGCATTGGCAGCACCTGTTTTTTATCTTTTGTTTCTATGAGGACACTGTCAAGTTTTTCTCCAAATAGGCATCCTTCCTTAACAGGGTAAGCCATAAGTGTGGTTTTAGCCTTGAAATCGGCCAGCCAGGCCCTAAGCCAAAGCCCCCTTCTGATGGAAGTGACCGATGCCATGGATCTCGCTACTGAGGACATAGCATCAAGCGAGGCATCGGCCATTAATGTTATGGCGCTTTGGACTCTCTCAAGGCCCCCTAAGACCCTGAGATTATCCTCGGGAACTAGTTGGATAATCTTTTTTATCCTGGCGAAAATAGAGGTGGTAGCGCTGGCCTGAATAGCAGTAGCTGAGGCCTCGTGCTCCTTCCTCGCTAGGTAGTCTGCTTTTCTGTCTAGTTGGTCTCTCAAAGAGCCAACTCTGTCCTCTGGAACCAATCCTGGTGACTGTAGGTCAAGTACCGGGGCGTCCACCAGAGGAACCTTAAGCATTGCCATGGCGTGAGGCGCCAGGTTGTATAGTTTTTTGATATTATTGGATAGTTGTCTGTTAGGGGCTGGGTGATCCCACTCATCCCTTACAGCATTGATGAAGAACTCTGGGAAAGGTACTGAATTAGTTGTGGATTTCGGTCCAGGGAAACATTCTTTGACTCCCTTTTTCCACTTTGACTTTGGTTCCTCAGATTGGTCTGTTTCCTCGTTAAGGTCCAGAGCAATCATAGCTTTGGCCAGCAGGGCCTGATAATCCTCACCAGAGAAAAGCCTGTTATGTTGGTCCGACTCCTGAGGAGGCTCGTCATCAGAGTCAAAATCGCCCTCCTCTTTTTCCTCCTCATATTCTAGAGAGGAGTTGGGAGATTTAGAATGTTCTCTTGTTCCAGAGAAGTTAGCCTTCATGGCCGCCTTAGTGGGTCAAGTAGTATTACTTGCATTAGCAGAGGTAGAAGGACCTTCGCCCTCATCAACAGTATTGCAATTGCTAGTTTGATGAGAATGGGGGGGTAATTGGAGGGGGACCCATAGTGGCCCAGTTCTAAAGGAGTAGGGAGGCGGGCCTGGAAGGATTGGAAGGCTTGCCACTGGCGCTGAAGGGCATAGTTGATCAGTTCATCAGCGTTTTGCCATGATAGAAAATGGCCACCCGCCGCCGCCTGAGTGGGGGGGGGGGTTTGCCAACTCCCGTTGCCGCCAAGTTACTATTCCCCGTTGCCGCCAAATTACTATTCCCTGTCGGGACGAATACGGGCGCCACTGCAGCCGCCGCCGCCAAAGAGACCGTGTCTGGGTGCTGCGCGCTTTCAGCGACGAATCAGGCGTTTTACGTCCGGCTTTCATGCCGGCGCCGATCTTGTTGCCGCGCTTCCTTTTTCTGCTGTCCGGTTGCGGCGGAGCGGCTTTTTGCGCCTTTTTTATTTTTATTTGGGCCGCGGGTGGTTCAGCGGCCAGGGTCTCTCCCGGTTGTTCTGCACCCCCTAATGGTCCGTCAGAACGGCCGTTGGGGGAACTGGAGCACTTGGGGGTGGTTTGAACCAACCCCCTTTGGTAATCCTTCTCAGAGAGAAGGTCGTCCTCTCTAGTTAAGATGGCGTCGGCCATCTTGGATTAATCCTGCCCTGAGTCCCTTTCCCAAGGTAAAGAGGGGGAAAGGGTAACGAGGGAAGGAAGGAGAGGGACAAATATTAGGGAAGAAGAGACTAACAGAAGGCAGGTAAGCAATAGAAAGGGGAAAAAACTAAATCTCACTAATCCTAATGGAGCGTTGGCACAGAGCTTTGCGCTGTTGCCTGCTCTACCTGGATAGGCAGGACGGAAACTGGCTTCCTCAGGCTGTTTTCCCGCCAACGGGGTACAGGAAGTCAGAACAATTTTAGTCCTGCCTACCCGGATGGAGAGGAAAACAACCCACAGCTCAGGATGCCCTTGCCTCAGGGGAGAACAGAGCATATGAGGGCTGCCAGCAGGAGACAGTGCAGGGAGGGAGATAAAGGGGAAAATAAGCAACTCCCCACAGGTCCCTACAATTTCCCCACTTTCAAATTGGGCCCAGACCAGCCAGCACCACATACCTGGCCACACCCTAGTGACTGGGCTGGCACATCATAACTGGGTCACATTTCTCCCAGCTAGAGGCTGCCAGGGGGAGGGAAGGAGGGAAAGCTGAAGATGGGAGAGGAGTTCGTTTGGTGGGTGGAAAGGTGAGAGGAACGAAATGAATGGTGAGGAAATGGTAGTTGCCATGAGGAAGGAAAGAGGTAATAATGTGGAGAGGGGATACAGTGGGAAATGAGTAGCTCCCAGAAGCTTTGCCAACCTTTCCAGGAATTGGAAAACCCTGGACCAAGAAACCCCCAGATCCCCCCCATGCCATGTAATTTTTGCATTCAAAGCTAAGGTTGATGGTGGAATTATTATTGTTGTTATTAACAACAACAGTAATAAAAGCTGTGTGTGTGTGTGTAAAGTGCCGTCAAGTCGCAGCCGACTTATGGCAACCCCTTTTGGGGGGTATTCATGGCATGAGACTAACAGAGGTGGTTTGCCAGTGCCTTCCTCTGCACAGCAACCCTGGTATTCCTTGGTGGTCTCCCATCCAAACACTAACAAGGGCTGACCCTGCTTAGCTTATATTGGCCCCTGGCTTCAGGTTAACATGTGAGACTTGCAGGGCCAAAAATGAAGGGGATCGGACTATCCTGGGCACAGATTAGCTCTTCAACATCCCTCTCCTATGTGCAATGGGAACAAAGGTTTGCTCGTGAGAAGTCAGGAAACTGACACAGAACAGACACGGGACCCAGCAACTTCCCTGTCCTATCAGATCCAGCACAGTGTGGGGGTTGGAGTGTCCGACTAGGATCTAAGAGACACAGGGACCTGGTGCCAGTCACACCCTCTCAGGAAGAAAAACCTATGCTGTCATGTGAGAGCCTCTACAGAACACAACAGAACGCTGGCTAATCTCTAATAGTTATAATGGTATCATAGTTATAATCCCTAATAGTTATAATAGGTCACAGAATAGATAACTAATAACAATATAACATTAACATAAATAATAGCAAACCAGAAATCACGCCCCACCCCCACCCGGTGCCTGAGTCCGAGGCCTCGGATGCAGAACTGGAGCAGCTGGCCATCCCATCGGCAGCTGACCCTCTCGGGAATGCAGCTGAAGAGCCTTCTGAGCCAGATGCTGAATTAAAGGGGCCATCAGACGCTTCTATGTCTAGCCAGGCGGAATTAAAGGGGCCATCAGACGCTTCTACGTCTAGCCAGGCGGAGGAATTCCAGTCCCCCTGAGGAATTCCAGTCCCCAAAAGACTCACAACAGTCCTCCCCCACGGTTGACCGAAGACAGAAACTCCGGACCCGGCCGCATGAAAGAAGACAATCGGCCCGGCTGCAAAGCTGGAGAGGCACTCCAGCTGTAGAGCATGACAGTGAGTGAAGACAGGGCCAATCTCACTCTGATAAGCTGACCAGATTTAAGGAACGGCGAAAGTCAGCCTAGGCGTGGAAGCAACGTACCGAATTGCGGTTTCAGCTGAGCGCCACTCTGTTTGCTGCCTTGCCTGAGAATTACCTTGGACAGTTAGGTAGATGATGCCTGCCGCCTTGCCAGTGACCCGGACCTTGGACTGCTCAACGGCGACCCTTGCTGCCAAGCCTGTGATATGTAAGAGACCCCGGCCTGACTTCTTGGACTGTTTCCTAGACTTTGCCTTACCACTGCTGCCCCCACTGTTTCCTGTACAGCCACCCAGGCTGAAGAAGCCTCAGCTTCTGTACCCTCCACCACTTCCTGCCACGGCCGCTCTCAGCTCCCTCTGCACCGTGCTGCGGCAGCAGCCCCACCGGCCTCCCTGGCCAGTACATCAGCTCAGTTGCCCTCAGTGGGCAAAATACATCACAAGTCCAAAATCCAAATAATCGACAGGGATTAAAGTCAATCACTGAGAAGATACTCTCTTCTTCAAATGAAAAACATCTTCTTTTCATCCACAGTACATGATCCTGGGAGATCAGCTTTGGATCACTGGTAAGTATAAATATCAAGAATCAGGAGACGGAATTTCTGGATATTACTTCCTCCGTTTGCGCATAAAGCTTTGTCAGTCTACAGGCAGAGTCAACCACAATGTAAACAACAATATAAACAATTCGACATACATATGCAGTTAAATGACTTATCATGCAACAACAAATGTTGTCCTTACCAATGGTGTCCAGTAGTCTTACATCTGGGCAAATGCAAGTTTAACACATCGCCTTAGCATAAGGAATAATCTGGAGGTAAGAGTCTTGGGGACTGATCTTAACAGAACACAGCCAGGGGTAAGTAATAACTGTGAGTATTTGCTGAGTAATTTGAAATCACTCTTACCATGAAAGGGCAACTGAGCTGGTTTGCTATTGTTTATGTTAATGTAATATTAGTTCTCTATTCTGTAACCTATTTGAATCTGCTACCATTATAACTATTAGAGATTAGCCAGCTTGCTGTTGTGTTCTGTAGAGTCACACCCTCTCAGCCAGACCTACATGGCAGGATTGTTGTGAGGTTTAAATGGAGAGAGGAGAACAACATACGCTGCCTTGTGTCCCATAGAATCAGAGAGTTGGAAGGGACCACCAGGGTCATCTAGTCCAACCCTCTGCACAATGCAGGAAATTCACAACTACCTCCCCACACATCCCCAGTGACCCCTACTCCATGTCTAGAAGATGGCCAAGATGTCCTCTGTAAAGGAAATACACCCTGCATTTCCTTTTGCTACAATACTGCACAACATTGGCTCAAACTTTAATTCAGGCTGCGGCCTAGTTACCCCTAGCAAATGCATTTCAAAGCTCTGTTTGTAATCTGTGAGAGCGGGGGGAAGGAACTCTCTCAAACCCCCTTCCCTTTGAAGCTTGCTCACTGATGGCCCATCTGTCTCCAAGGTGATACATCCTGTCACACCTTAGCCCTCGCTGACTCTTGGGGTCTCCTGATGATTTGCATTTACTGCAGGAATGCAATTTATCCCTTGTCTTCAAAGAGTTGGCTAGTGACATGACATATATGAAATTGGTTTGTTGTTTTCCTGAGGAATTCATTGGCTGCTTGATCACCAGCTGACGAATTCGGAAGGTATAAGAATAAACTTCTTCTGATATAGTTTTCATGGAGTTTTGGGGACATGCTGACATGGCCTCATGCTGCATCACTTTGCCCCAGGGAGAAGGGGCAAGATGGGAACAATCCTTACAATTGGAAATCTGGTAACGACTTGGCTACAAGTCCTTTTGTCTTTATAACCTCTTGCAAAGCCTCGCCTATCTGCTTAGGAATTACTGTGTAGTTAACAATTGTTAGACTTTCTTGTTTTCATGCTATTTTGCTCTCACAAATAATTTCCTTTCTGTAACGAGCACATTTTATTAAATAAACTTATAGACTTTATATTGAAGTCTGAGAAACCTTTTTTGGGTCTCAGGGCTAAATCCAAGTGCCTGAGTGTGTGTGTGTGTGAAAAACCACCTACCCTAGTGTTTTGTGGCAATAAGCCTCCCCTGGCAGAAGCTCTACTCTGCAGGGACGGTTTTTGCTTGTTTTGACTTTTGGGAAACTGGCTGGGGAAGAGTAGCTCTCAGCTCATCCCTGGGAAAGCCAGCCCTTTGGAATTGAGAGCTGGTGGCGAAATACCTGTACTACGCTCAAAGGGGGAATCCTGGGGCACAGTAAGGAATTTGGGTTTCCTTAGGGAAACATTTAGTGACTTTGAACTACAGAGGAATCGGCCTGCTGGAGAGCAGACCGAGTCTCCTCGACAAGGTAGCAGAGTCTACCCGCATTGTGCTTTAGGGAGAGTCCTAAAGCCCAGTGGGGAGTTTGGCAACTTTTGACCCAAGGAGGAACCGGTTTGCTGGAGAGCAGGCCGGACCTCCTTGACATATTTGAATATGCTACCATTATAACTAATAGAGATTAGCCAGCTTGCTGTTGTGTTCTGTAGAGTCACACCCTCTCAGCCAGACCTACATGGCAGGATTGTTGTGAGGTTTAAATGGAGAGAGGAAAACAACATACGCTGCCTTGTGTCCCATAGAATCAGAGAGTTGGAAGGGACCACCAGGGTCATCTAGTCCAACCCTCTGCACAATGCAGGAAATTCACAACTACCTCCCCACACATCCCCAGTGACCCCTACTCCATGTCTAGAAGATGGCCAAGATGTCCTCCCTCTCATGTTCTGCCTAAGATCATAGAATCTAGCCTCTGCTTAAAATTCTCCAGGGAAAGAGAGCGTACCACCTCCCAAGGAAGCCTGTTCCACTGAGGAACCGGTCGAATTGTTACAAAATTCTTCCTAACGTCTAGATGGAAACTCTTTTGATTTAAGTTCAACCCGTTGGTTCTGGTCCAACCTTCTGGGGCAACAGAAAACTACTCGGCACCATCCTCTAGATGACAGCAAGTACTTGAAGATGGTTATTATATCACCTCTCAGTCTTCTCCTCTTCAGGCTAAACATACCCAGCTCCTTCAACCTTTCCTCATAGGACAGTGGTGGCGAACCTATGGCATGGGTGCCAAAGGTGGCACTCAGAGCCCTCTCTGTGGGCATGCATGCCGTCGCCCCAGCACAGAATTCGCCTGAGTTTGTTCCCCTGGCTGAGGAGGCTGGGGACCAGCAATGCCTTCCCAGTGCCTTCTCCGCAGTCGCTGGCCGTGCGCTCTGGAAGTGAAGACAACAATGAGCCTTCTGCCGAGGACTGGAAGAGGTGGCTGGACCAGGAGTGGGACGCCTGGGCAGCCATCTGCAGCAGGCTGGTTGGTGACAGCAGCGCGGGGGATTGGCGGTGAGGGCCGAACGGGGGCCCGCCTGGCGTTTGTGCTGGAGCCAAGCCCTTTGCTTAGCTTGGGTTTCCACTCTGCTCGTTCATGCAACCGAAGGTGCCTCTGAGCGTGTGCAGAGGGCTGTCCCCACCATCAGCCCCCCCCCCCCGCATAACAGTCTTTTTAAATTCGTATGAAGATAACAGTTGGAAAAAGAACTAAACTGAACGGGTGGGGGCTATGCTCCAGCTGCTTTCCTACCCCCGCACGGCTGCCCATGCAGGGTTGCCAACCTCCAGGCAGTAGCAGGAGATCTGCTATTTCAGTTCACCTGGAGAAAATGGCCGCTTTGGCAATTGGACTCTATGGCATTGAAGTGCCTCCCCAAACCCCACCCTCCTCAGGCTCTGCCCCAAGAACCTCCGTCAGAGGGCAAAGAGGGACCTGCCAACCCCTAGCCCCCTGTGGACTTCTAGCTGTGTTGGCACTTTGTGATAAATAAGTGGGTTTTGGGTTGCAGTTTGGGCACTCGCTCTCTAAAAGGTTCGCCATCACTGTCATAGGACTTGGTCTCCAGACCCCTCGCCATCTTTGTTGCCCTCCTCTTGACACGTTCCAGCTTGTTTACATCCTTCTTAAATTGCGGTGCCCAAAACTGAACATAATACTCTAGGTGAGGTCTAACCAGAGCAGAGTAAAATGATACCATCATTTCACGTGATCTGGACGCTATACTTCTGTTGATGCAGCCCAAGATCGCATTTGCCTTTTTAGCTACCGCATCACACTGCTGACTCATGTTCAATGTTTGGTCTACTAAAACTCCAAGATCCTTTTCACACACACTACTGCTAAGACAACTCTCCCCCATCCTGTAATATGCATTTGATTGTTCATACCTAAATGCACAACTTTACATTTATCTCTGTTGAAATGCATTTTATTAGTTTTAGCCCAATTCTCCAGCCTTTCAAGAATATCCTGTATCTGTCAGGCCTGTATCTCAGTTACTGTGTTTTGCTTTCGTTTCTATCGCTGCCCCGACCACAGGCTAAGCTCAAGGACAACTCTGCATACCAAAGCCTGTTTGAAGCTCTGAGAACTCTCCCCAAAAGAGTCCTGGGAACAGCAGCTATGTTTATGTTCTGTAATCACTTGCAAATATCCTTGCCTTTATACTGCTGAGTGTTAGACAGCGAGCTCATTGCTGTCACCTTCCCTGTATGCACTGTTAACCTATTTTGACCAAGTAAACCAGCTTCTTTAGACTTGACTGTCTCTGATGTGGTCTTTGGTTCAGGTAGGGCAAGCGCTGACATTGTGACAGCAATCTCCTCTTTCTGCTGTCAGGCTGGAGCCCTGGAGGGCTCGCCTGCCACTCGGATGGGAGCTAGGGAGAGAGAGCTCTCTGAGTGATTCGACTGAGGCTAGAGCCCCGTGTGGTTCGCCCCGGGCCCGGTGGATCTGATCCCCGGGTGGCGGGCTCCCGCTGGAGCCCTGGAACGACTTCCCCTGGAAGCTTCGTCTGATGACCCCGACCTCCTCCGGGATGTCGTGACTGAGCTACTAAGAATTAACGCGGAAGTCAGTCGACTGAATGGTTTGATCCAGACTCAGTGGCGTTCTTTGGCAACTTCTCCTTGGATGTCTGACGTTGAGGATGCTAACGCCACTTTAGACCTTCAAGCCCTTGATCGGTTGGTGGATGATGCCCAACTGGCGGTGGAGGATTTACAAATATTAACCGGTTTGTTGGACAAACTTATTGCCCGTGAGACTCACTCTACGGAAGCCATGGCAGGAGCCACGCCGGCTAGTTTTTCCCTGGTGCTGAATGCATCTGACTGTCAAGCAGAGGCGAAAAGACTCGCCATCCAAACGGCGCTCCTTTTTGTGGAACTAACAAAGGATACTACGGTAGCCACTCTTTCACAACTGTTGTACCCCACTTTCCGGACAGCCGCACCGGCGCTAGCGGTCCAGATTCAACCGCTGTTGGGCGGGGAGTCCGAACCGCTCCTCGCCCTTTTGGAAAAGGAACATTTACCGCTTGTGACCGCAGATGCTGCCCAGAAACTCGAGGCCGCCAAACCTCTCGCGGAGAGAGACGCCGCCGTGGCTGCGGAGGCGGCGGCCAAGGCTCAGGCCGTACGGGACAAGGAACAGCAACTGGCAGCGGAACGGGCACGGGCGGGTGTGCGCCCCAAAGACTCCGGTCGAGCCGACCCTTCCTGGGGACCAATGTTTTCCCCGGCATTCGTTCCGTCCCGCACCGCCCAACGCGCGCAGCGCCTCGTGGAACGGCTTCGGGTATCTGATGGTTCTGACGAGGAGGATTTATATGGGGACAATTCCCAATGGGCTACTGGCTTCAGGGCCAGTCGAGCACATCGTTCGGGTGGACCCGAAGAGGAAGTACACCTGTTGCGGGCCCAAAACTGAGAGTTATACGATCATGTAGACCGTCTCCAGGATCAAATGGAGCGTATGTTCCAGGAGAACGAGCGCTTACAGCGGGCGCTAACAACTCCGGCGCAACCCATTCTGCCCGCACCGGTTCATCAGCCGGTTGTGCCCGCTCACCCGGCTCACCCCCCAGCTAATCTCCCCGTTCAACCACTGATCCCCGGAGCGCCAGTTGCACCAGCTCCCGGGGCGCCTATATTGCCAGGGCACCCCATACAGCCGGGACAACCCGTGCCCGGTCCATGGAAGCAACCTCGGTTGAAAACGACCTATGATGGCTCGCTCGAGACTTTACCCTGTTTCCTACATCAAGTAGACAGTTATATGCGGGAACAGGGACAATTCTTTCCCACAGAGGATAGCCGGGTCCGTTTCGTAGCTTCTCTATTAACGGGGAAAGCCGCTGACTGGATGGTTCTGCAATTTGATACTCGGTCTCGTTCTATCCGCTCCCTCAACAATTTTATGACTGCCTTACGAAGGCACTTTGAGGATCCCTTTATGGGTGAACGGGCCAAGGCAGAACTTTTACAACTCAGGCAAGGCTCGTCTCCAGTCCGGGAATTTGCAGATGAGTTCCAGAGACTTGCCAGTAGAATAGTGGACTGGCCGGAAGCCACCTTAATCCACTATTTCAGGGAAGCCTTACACCCTGACATTTTGAACTGGTCATATATGCGAGGCGATCCTAACACCCTCGAGGAATGGATCTTATTGGCTGAAGAGGTGGAAAGCCGCCGGCGTTTCATTTCCCTGGTCCAGCAACGACACAAGGATAAAAGCGCCCAAAAACCCCCGGCAAAAGCATCGCTCCCCAGTCCGCGGAAACCCACGCGACCGCTTCAGGATCGCAAAACGAGGTTCCAGAGGGGGGCTTGCCTCATATGCAGAGAAGTGGGCCACTTTGCAGCAACGTGTCCTCACCGCCCGGAGATCACACGCCCCAGCATACCTCGGGCTCGAGGGAGACCTCCACGCAGAGGCACCGCGGGTACCCGTAGCGCAGCGCCGGGACGCCCCACACCCTCTGCACTTCACGTCGAGGATACTGCTAACCTCTCTACTCCAAGTGACCCCGCAGGGTCCCAGATTGCAAGTGCCCCATTGGGGGACGACTCTCCTTCTTCGGACGAGGGTCACCCATGGAATGCTCCAGCTTTAAACCTGGAATCCCCTCTTGATCTGTCAAAAAACGGATACGGTCTGTGGTGAGTGGAGCATCCCCACAGACCCCTGCAGAATCATCTGCTAAACCCAAAGCTCCCGTCAAGGTGAGTGAAGTAGAAACCACCGTCTATGTAGACGCAGTGTTACAACACCATAAGGGGGGTCCCCAACTGCCTGTCAAGGCGCTAATTGACTCTGGCTGCGGCCGCACCTTAATCAATGAAGCCACGTTCGCAGCCCTCAAAGTCAAGTCCGAGGCTTTACCAGCTCCCATCCAATTTGCCCAAATGGATGGGAGCCACTTCAAGGGGGGTCCGGTCGATCATCGCACACAGGGAGTGGCGATGGGTATTGGTTCTCATTGGGAACAAATAGACTTTACCATAGCCCCCATCCGATACGAAGTGGTTCTGGGGATTAATTGGCTTAAAGGACATAGCCCCTGCATAGACTGGGAAACTGACACTATTACCTTTGCCAACCTCAAGTGCGAACTGCACCGACAAGAAATCGCGGTGGTGTCCCCACCAGTTTCAGCCTTAAATTCTGCTACCACACCACCTCCGTCTTTGCCCGAGGCATACAAAGACTTCTCAGATGTCTTTAATATTAAAGAATGCGATGCCTTACCCCTCCATCGTACCACTGATTGTGCGAATGAAGTAGTGAAAGATTGCACACTGACTAAGAGCAAGATTTATCCCATGAGCGTTTCCGAACGCGCTGTGTTACGTGACTTTTTAGACAAGAATCTTGCTCGAGGATTTATTCGGCCATCGAACGCTCCCAACTCAGCCCCAGCGTTCTTTGTCCGGAAAAAGGAGGGGGATCTCCGTCTCTGCATCGACTTTCGAAAGCTCAATGCAGTCACCCAGGCCAACGCTTACCCCATACCATTGATTTCAGATATCATGGGACAATTGCAAGAGGGTCGCATTTTCTCCAAATTGGACTTAAGTGGAAGCTTATTACCGCGTTCGAATCCGCGAGGGGGACAAACCCCTCACCGCCTTCTCCAGCTGCTTTGGAATGTATGAATTTCTTGTGATGCCTTTCGGGTTAAAAGGGGCCCCGGGGGTCTTCATGCAACTCATTAATGAAATCCTCCATGATTTACTGTACCGCGGCGTGGTAGTTTATTTGGATGATATTCTTATTTATTCAAAAACCATGGAGGAACATGTGGCTCTGGTCAGAGAAGTTTTACAACGACTGCGTAACCACCAGCTCTATGCAAAGCTGTCCAAATGCGAATTTCACCAGAGACAGATTACTTTCTTGGGATACATAATCTCCCATCGTGGTCTTAGCATGGATCCCGCTAAAGTCCAATCGGTACTTGACTGGACTCCACCCTCCACCCGCAAGCAAGTACAGCAATTTCTGGGCTTTGCTAACTTCTACCGCGGTTTCATTCCCAATTTTGCTCAAGTGGCGCTGCCAATCACTGACCTCCTGAAAACAAAAGGTAAAGGGGTTTCTGCAACGTTGCCCTCGGCCAAGATACTGTGGACTGATCAATGCCAATCTGCCTTTGTAGCCCTCAAACGGCTTTTTACTTCTGAACCGGTCCTGCAGCACCCAGACCCGAACCAAATGTTTATTGTGCAGGTCGATGCGTCTGACGTAGCCATGGGGGGGCCCTACTCCAGAGAGGACCGGACGGTCTCCTGCACCCCTGTGCCTACTTCTCCAAAAGGTTTGCACATTCCCAATTAAACTGGCAAATTTGGGAAAAGGAAGCATCAGCCGTCCACCATGCCCTTACGCTGTGGAGACAATTTCTGGAAGGGTCCGGAATCCCCTTTGAAGTTTGGACCGATCACAAAAATCTAGCTGCCCTCACGGGGACCCATAAATTGTCCGCAAAACAACAGCGTTGGGCGGACTTCTTTGCTCAATTCCGTTTTGTTCTCAAACATGTGCCCGGGAAACAGAACGTGCTTGCAGATGCTCTATCCCGGTTGCCTCAATACCCAATAAAACGTGATCGGCCGACTCATTGTTTACCCCGGCGCATAGGGAAGCCCTGCCTCTACTGGCCGTCCAAACCCGGGCCCAAACCCGGCTCCAGCAGGGGACCCATACCGTGGCTGGAAAGGTATCCAGCCCCAAACCGCAGGCTCCCTCGCCTGTCCCCCTTGCGCCACCTGTATCCAGCGCTCCGCAGCATCCAGCCTCTCCTCCCCCTCCACCACCACCAGCTCCTGCGTCGCCCTCTCCCACAAACAGAGAGAGGGTGCTCATCTCCAATACCTTCCTGGACTCCCTTCGGGCTCAGTGCCTAGCCGAACGCACTGCCCAAACCTTGCCCCAAGGTGTACTCGAGCAAGGTGGTTGTTGGTACAAAGACTCAAAACTATACGTGCCAAAAGTACTTCGAAGAGAAGTTCTACAGTTAGCCCATGGAGCTAAAACAGCGGGACACTTTGGGTTCCTGAAAACCCTTCATCTGTTGCGCAGACAGTTTTGGTGGGGGGGAATGCGTTCTGATGTGGACTCCTTCGTTCGCAGCTGCCCTATCTGTGCCACAGTCAAACGTTCTCAAGGCAAACCTCCAGGACTACTGCAGCCGCTGGAAATCCCCAGTAAACCCTGGGAAGTGATTGCCATGGATTTCATGACGGATCTCCCCCTTAGTGGGGGCAAAACTGTACTATGGGTTGTTACTGACTTATTTTCCAAACAGGTACATTTGGTTCCCTTAGCGGGTATTCCCTCCGCCCCCAAGTTGGCCCGCCTCTTCCTATCACATGTCTTCCGGCTGCATTCGTTTCCGCGCAAGATAATCTGTGACCACGGGAGTAGTTTTGTTGCTAAATTTTGGAAAGCTTTTCTCAAATTAGTGGGGGTGGAGCAAGGGTTGTCTAGTGCTTACCATCCTCAAACGGATGGGCAAACTGAACGTCTCAATGCTGTACTGGAGTGCTATTTGTGTTGTTATGTCAATTATCACCAAGATGACTGGGTAGAGCTGTTGCCTTTTGCAGAATATGCTTACAATAATGCTGTGCGTCAATCTACTGGCTTCAGCCCTTTCTTTGCTGTGTATGGTCAGGACTTCGGTCCTATTGCCCCTGTGGAAGGGTCTGAGGGGGAGGGGGATCCTGATGTCGCCTCATGGGCGCGTGCCCTCCGTACTACTTGGCCCTGGCTGATTAGCAACCTGGACCGGGCCAAACGCAAGTATAAAGCACAAGCTGATAAGCATCGCTCCCCCAGTAAGGACTTTCAAGTTGGGGACTTAGTATATCTTTCCACCAGAAATCTGCGCTCCACTCGTCCTTGTCACAAACTCAATACCAAGTACATTGGCCCATTTCCTATCGCCCGGATCATTAACCCTGTCGCCGTGGAATTGACTCTCCCCAAAACCTTGAGGCGTATCCACCCCGTCTTCCATGTCAGTCTTCTGAAACCCCATGTCGCCTCCTCGGACTGGCATCCTGATCTGCCTCCCGAACAACCAATGATGGTGGGAGGGGAGGAACATTTCGAGGTGTCCAAGATCCTGGATTCACGTATACACCATGGTTCTCTGCAATACCTAATTCGCTGGAAACACTTCCCCCCTGCCTATGATGAATGGGTGCGTACACAAGATGTCTCCGCCCCCCGCTTAGTAAACGCCTTTCACACCGCCTACCCGGACAAACCATCCCCCTTGCAAGGGGGGAGGGGGCCTTAAGGGGAGCAGGATGTCAGGCCTGTATCTCAGTTACTGTGTTTTGCTTTCGTTTCTATCGCTGCCCCGACCACAGGCTAAGCTCAAGGACAACTCTGCATACCAAAGCCTGTTTGAAGCTCTGAGAACTCTCCCCAAAAGAGTCCTGGGAACAGCAGCTATGTTTATGTTCTGTAATCACTTGCAAATATCCTTGCCTTTATACTGCTGAGTGTTAGACAGCGAGCTCATTGCTGTCACCTTCCCTGTATGCACTGTTAACCTATTTTGACCAAGTAAACCAGCTTCTTTAGACTTGGCTCTGATGTGGTCTTTGGTTCAGGTAGGGCAAGCGCTGACAGTATCCTGGCTCTGTCTTCTACCATATTTGCTACCCCTCCCAATTTAGTATCATCTGCAAATTTAATAAGCATCCCCTATATTCCTTCATCCAAATCATTTAAAAGAACAGTTGATTTTTGTATACCAACTTTCTCTATCACTTAAGGAAGAATCAAACTGCCTTACAATCACCTTCCAGTTCCCTCCCCACAACAGGCATCGTGAGGTAGGTGGGGCTGAGAGAGTGTGACTAGCCCAAGGTCACCCAGCTGGCTTCATGTGTAGGAGTGGGGAAACAAATCCAGTTCACCAGATTAGCCTCCACCACTCAAGTGGAGGAGTGGGGAATCAAACCCAGTTCTCCAGATCAGAGTCCACCGCTCCAAACAACCACTCTTAACCACTACACCACACTGGCTGTTGAACACAGGGCCCAGGACAGATCCCCGAGGCACTCCACTAGTCACTCCTGTGCAAGTGGATGAGGAACCATTAACAAGCACTCTTTGGGTACGATCTGTCAACCAGTTACAGATTCACCTAACAGTAATAGGATCTAAACCACATTTTCCCAATTTGTCAACAAGAATTTCATGTAGAACCTTATCAAAAGCCTTGCTGAAATCAAGATAAACAATGTCTGCTGCATTCCCCAGATCCAGCAAGGTAGTAACTTTGTCAAAAAAGGTGATCAGATTAGTCTGACATGACTTGTTCTCGAGCTCTTAGTGATCAGATCCATCCTTTCTAAATGCTCACGGACTGATTGTTTGATTTGTTCGAAAACTTTTCCCGGTATAGACATCAAGCTGATGGGTCGGTAGTTACCCTGGTCCTTCGTTTTCCCGTTCTTGAAGATGGGGAGAAGCTGCACAGACGGCGGGGAGGTGGGGGCAGAAAATATTCCCTCCTGTACAAAACAAAGGAGTTTGAAGAATGACCCTGAATTTTTCCAGGCAGTTAGTTTTAGTGGGTGTTTGACATAAATCTAATTTGGCCTGCAGTCTCTCAGTAAAGGATGATTGCTGAGGCTGTTGCTACTTGTTGAATTGCCACAACTCCTTTGTCAGGAGGCAAAGACAGGGTTGTAAGTACCAGGGTGGGAAATTCACCCTCTGGCCTTGTAAAATCAACAATGTCATTCCTCCTCTCCTCCCATTAGCCACCATCACTCAAACAACGGACTGTGGGAGAACCACTCTGCCTCAAAATGAAAAGGCTGAAGTAGAAAACGGGAGCTATGGGCATTTGTCAGTTATTTGAAAGAGAACTTGGTGATCTGGGGAAGTCAGCATGGATTTGTACCCGACAGGTCCAGCCAGGTCAACCTCGACGCTTTTTAGATCAAGTGACGAGCTTAATGGGTCATGGGAATGCTGTTGATGTTGTTTACTTGATTTCAGTAAAGTTTTTGACAGGGTTCTGCATGATGTTCTGAGGGGTAAATTGGAGGACTGTGGACTGGACTTAGGATAGTTAGGTGGGTAGAGAACTGGTTGGAGAACTGCACGTAAAGAGTAGTTGTCAGTGGCATTTTGATTGGAGGGAGGGTGCCAGGTAGTTGCCACAGGGCTCAGTTTGGGGCCTTTTACTTTCCAATATTTTTAGAAATTTGCACATGACACCAAATTGGGAGGAGTAGGAAACACTTAGGGAGATAGAGCCAGAATTCAATGAGATCTGAACACACTGAAAAAAGAGGGCAGATGTGAACAAGATGAAATTCAACAAAGATAAAGGCAGAGTTCTACAGCTGGATAACAAAAATAAGAAGCACGCATACTGGATAGGCAGCACACTTCTGGGTAGCAGTGTGTTTGAGCAAGATCTTGGGGTGGGGTGGCCTGTAAGCCAAATATGAGCAATCGGTATGATGCTGCGGCAAAAAAGGCTAATGCAGTCTTGCGTCTATAAACAGAGGCACAACATCTGAATCACAAGATGTAGTAGTCCTGCTGTACACTGCATTGGTCAGTGCAGTTCTGGAGGCTTTGCTTCAATAGGGATGTGGACAGAATGGAGTGGGTGGAGAAGAAAGCAATTACAGTGATCAAAGACCTGGAGACCAAGCCCTACGAGGAGGGACTTTTGAATCCTCAGTCTGAGGGGGGACACGATTGCTCTCTATGTGAAAACCTGTAGATTAGAAGAAGACAGGGAGCTTTTAATGTTGGCAGCAGAGGATAAGACTTGCAATAACAGGGACACGCTAAGGACGAAAAGGTACCGGCTGGATAGTAGGATTTTTTTTTTTTACAGTCAGAGTAGTTCAGCAGTAGAATCGGCTGAGCTCCAACTCACTGGCAGTTTTCAAGCAGCAGCCGGACAAACACTTGCCAGGGATGCTTTAGGCTGGTCCTGCACTGAGCCTGTATGGCCCTTTCTAATTTTATGATACTAACCCACCTAGATATTGTTCCTCTCTTGCAATCAGAGCCTTCTTCATCAACACATTTCTCTAAACAGCATGGGAATAATTAATGTTTTCATTTTCAGGCACTGTAAGATCTGTACCTGTGGGAGTTCCGTTCTTTCGCCTGTGATGAATTAAACTGTGTTCTGAAATTCAAGAGAGTCAAAGGAAGATGCCACCTCCTCTTCCCGATTTATAATAAAAAGGAAAAGATCCTTACCCAGAGAGGCTACCGTCTCGTAATTTTCTTTCATAACTTCCCAGAAGAGTTTTCGTTGGCCTGGATCCAGCAGAACCCATTCCTCCCCTGTGAAAAGCACAGCTACCTCCTCGAAGGACACTGGGGATCTCTGAAAGAGGAAAATATGACCTAGTTGACCATCAATTCCTGTCCCCGAGCATTCGAGAAAGAAAGGAGGATCCCATCGGACAGTCAGCTGATTAAAATAATCCAATACATTAAACCAACAGCAAGGAAAATTGCATTCTTTTTTGAGTCTCCGACATGAATAATATACTAAATGTCTCTAAGAAATACATATTCAGAAAATTGCAGAGAACTGTTCTTCTCTTGGTTGAGTCCCATCAAATGTTTAAAAAGGTTCCCCTATTGTCGGTCTACCATTGTCTACTATACCATTTTGCACATTTAACCCCAGGACTACACAGAAAGTATGTTTCCAGAGAAGGTTTCTGCTTTGAACATTTTTGTCTGCAGAGGCATTCTGTGTTACTCTAAAGCTTGCCTCCAACTCTCTAAACATAAACTGGCCTAATTCAGGCCAATGTGGCTTTTGTTCTATTTTTTCCTAATGGACCCAAGACCTGTTCACCCTAGGCCGTGTGATCCTTGTGGCTCAGTGGCTGAGAGATGCAGGACACAAAACACCCAGAACCAACCTGCAGCCTCAGAGACCTTTCCAGACACCTGTGGATTGTGGAATGGATGCAGCTTGTACAACACCCTTCAACTGCAAGCAACCTGCTGCATCAACTAACAGATTTTGGATTTCACATAAAAGCAATGGTGTGCGGCAAAGATAAACATCTTGAAGAAAAATGAGTAATGTGTGCGTTGGGGGGAACATTTGTATCAATTATAATAAAATGAAACCTAGGAGCCTCAAAATTGGCATGAGATTCAGGACATTTGAGGGAGTTGTGATGCTAGAAATGATGGGAATCACAATATCCGAGCCCAGATTCCCTCCGGACCATCCCTGTGTTTGTAGGAATGGAAGCGAAGGTTCCCTTGCGAGAAGCGGAGTTCCAAGAAAGATGGCGGCACTCTGGTTGGCCACTGTGTGAACAGACTGCTGGACTTGATGGACCTTGGTCTGATCCAGCATGGCCTTTCTTCTGCTTTTACTAGCAACGTTGGAACTCAGCTCGCCTCTTTTTATTTTTTTCCTTCCTTTATCAACTTTACTCCGCTCTATTTTAATTAATTTAGCCTCCCTACATTTTTTTTAAATCACTCTAAACGAGGGACTAAAGAAGCTTCTCACTGCTTGTTTCCTGGACATCAAGATAAGATAAGGAAACCTCTTTCCGTGAAGCCTGACAACAAGGCCTGCTATAATGGGGAGAAAGAAGCACCACAGAACCCACATGGACTCTTGTTCCCTGGCAAAGTCAGCAAAACCGCTTCGCGTGGACAACTTTATCTCATGGACTGAAACACTAAATGACTTTTTTTCATTTTACTTCCTCAAATAAATACGCAGCTCTGGGGATAGACTGTTTCACTCATGACACTCAAGACAACTCTCCTCGTAACAGTATTAATCACCTTATGAAAGACAATGTTCGGGACCCACCCAAATTTCCTTCTCTAGAAAACCAAAGGGAACTAGAATACTTACTGCCCTAAAAGATTTCACCTTAGATTTCACCAGGGACCACTGCCTTCTCACAAACCAAACTGTTATAGCTGTCTTCCAGCAACTAAATTCCATTTCTTACATGCAGAATATATTTTTAAAAATCTACAAGCCACAATCACAGTCCAAACATCCTCCCTCTGAAGAAGAACAAGGGAAATAGTTGGTTTTTATATGCTGACTTTCTCTACCACTTGAGGGAGACTCAAACGGCTTTCAATCACCTTCCCCTCCCCACAACGGACTCCTGTGAGGTAGGTGGGGCTGAGAGAGCTCTAACAGAGCTGTGACTACCCCACGGTCACCCAGCTGGCTTCACGTGTAGGAGTGAGGAAACAAATCCAGTTCGCCAGATTAGCCTCCGCTGCTCATGGGGAGGAGTGGGGAATCAAACCCGGTTCTCCAGATCAGAGTCCACAGCTCCAAACCACCACTCTTAACCACTACACCACACTGGCTCCCTTTCAGACTTGCGCAAGAAGGATCTAATCCAAAACCAAATTTAAGATAAACATAGATCTCCAAGCCAATTAAAGAATAACAATTCCGGTTTGAGACCTGATAAGGCAAAAGGGGAGGGAACCTCTGGTGTTTCGTGTCATTTGCAAAGAAACCAAATTGCCCTAATTATAGCAGAGAATTACATAAACGGAGGGACAACAAAGAGAACAACACTGAATTCCTTCAGTCCCATGCTGCGCATAGAACTCCGGTCTGTTGACCTTGAAGAATTTGAAAGTCTCTCAAGAACTCCCTAAGAATACTCCTGAAATTCAGTAGCCCTGTAATTCCAACTATGCAATCTGAAAATGCAGAAATTTCTGGGCACCTTTAAAATTTCCGTCAGCAGAGTTTTCTTTGATGAATGCATAGCTCCTCTTTTTCCTATTAAGCACAAGTGCCTTTGCTAGCTCGTGATTATGTTGCCCCTGAAAATGAAGGACTGCAGTCCTTGTCTCACGCTGCCATCAGGTCGAGACCTGATTTTCAGCCAACTGCCAGAGCGCAAGGAAATTTATCTACTGAAACACAGGGAGAAACGCAGCCACTTAATTGGTTCTTGTAGGTTATCCGGGCTGTGTAACCGTGGTCTTGGAATTTTCTTTCCTGACGTTTCCTGACGTTCCTGTCTCTCAGTGTCAAGTGTGTAGGAAGAGTACACTCTTCCTACACACTTGACACTGAGAGACACTGTCCTTCAGTGTTACTACTCGGAAGATGCCTGCCACAGTTGCTGGCGAAACGTCAGGAAAGGAAATTCCAAGACCACGGTCACACAGCCCGGATAACCTACAAGAACCAATGAACTCTGACCGTGAAAGCCTTCGACAATATTTTGCCGCCACTTAACTTCCCCATAACTTCAGCAACTAGAGAACACAAGCACGCAGAGGCTATCAGACCTAGGGAGATCTCTACTGAGTCTACAAGCTAGAACTGCTCCTATAAAAAACTTTTGCCAGAGGCCGAGCCTAGGAAAAGATTCCCATCAAGAAAAAACTAAACTCCAAGAACACACACAAGAAACTCCCCTAATGAATCTTGACTCAACCGAAACCCACAAACTTATAGACATATCCGTTAGTCTTCCAAATGATTTAGATTTAACCTCTGAAAAACCTGATTTCTGTAGAAACAGTTCCCAATCCTGGCTTAGTAGAATATCTTGTAACCAGAACGAGAAAGAATTTACAGGCCCTGACTCCCATGAAGTCATAACTTCACAGGTCCCGGGGGTCCCCGGGTTGCAACCTCTCGCACTCCCTTCTAATCTCTCCACTCCCGACCAACGTACAAACCAGGCAGGAAGCCTTCAAAAGAAAGCAGTGAATGAAGCTGCTTTAGATACTCAGACATCCCAGAAAGACCCAGTCACTTTCCTTTTGGACCCAAGGTCAAAGAACACAATTAAATTCATAGCATGGAATACTGCCGGCTGGGCCTCCGAGACGATTGAAGATTTGTTTAACTCCTTTCTGGCCCTACATGATATCATCTGCCTTCAAGAAAACTGGTCCAGAGTTGCATTGTGGATGGATGAATTTATCATAAACAACCTTCAAGCCATCTCCAAGGAGAGAAAAGGAAGAGCAAAAGGAGGCCTGGCCATCCTTAAGAGCTACAAGATTGTATGTAACAGTCGCTTCGCTGACATCTTGCAACCACGGGGCACAGGCCTCCCTACTCCAGGAAACAAACCCTCCTGATTATAAACGCAGACCTCCCTTCTTTTGGCACTAAACAGCCACAGGAAATCTGGTCCAAATTTGAACAATACTTGGATTCGCGTCTTACATCTCATTTAAATACATCTGTGATAGTTGCAGGAGACTTGAATGCCAGACTTGGCCCTTGAGATGAATCATTATAGAACACCCTAAATTTAATACCACCAGCAAAAGGTTCTTTAAATATTCTTCCCCCCAGAATCTTCAAGTCCTACTGGAAAGGCGAGCGCTTATTAGAGCTTGCGTCCAGAGAAGACCTTGTTATCCTTAATGGGAGTATTCAAGGAGACATCCCTACTTTCTGGTCTGAACGTGCTGCAAGTGTTATTGACTTTATTTTGACATCTCAGAACTTGCTCACTATCAACCCATAGCTTAAAGTTGAGTCCAGACAAAGCAGTGACCATCTTCCAGTTACTCTGGCTCTTCACATCAGCAATTCATCAGGGCCTACTTTTGTTCCAACCAATGCATTCAATGTAGATCAAGAATCTTTTCTGACCTACAAAAGACCACTCTGGTATGAGAAACTGCAACAACAAGGTAAGAAATATTTTACTTCTGATACGGCACATTACAACTCCGAAACGCCATGGCCTCGGGAAACCCAACAACCTCAGTGATTGTGTTATACCAGCATTTTATCTCCAGATGGACACAAATCCTTCTAAAGCGATCACAAGATCGCAACATCCAACTGTTCAGGAAGAGTAAGTCAAAGAGTTGGTTTCATGCAGACTGCTACTCTGCAAAAAACAATCTTGTGTCAAAATTCCAACAAGTAACGTCACCAAAATTCCTCCAGAGCTCAAAATCCTAAAACAGCATTACAAAAATCTCCTAGCTAAGAAAAAACGTAGAACACAAAGAGGCTCTTGGTCTCAGCTGAGCCAAGCTTCCAAATCGAAGGACTCAACAACTTTCTGGCACCTAATTAAAGCTGACCTCCACACACAGCCCCCAAAATTAGGCTGCTACCTCTCCCCTCTCCTTTGGGAATCTCCTTTCTGTGCACTTTTTTCCATCCAAAACAGACTGCCATTCTTTCTCGAAGACCCAATTACGAAGCCTCCAGTAATGGTGGGCCCAAATGCTTGCAGGCCAAATGATTTCAGGCCATATTAATAAGATCCCTCATCCCTCCAGATCGGGGACTTTCACTTATTGTCCCAATATACAAAAAAAGAGAAAAATCAGATCCTGCCATTTTATTGTACAATCTCTCCTCGGCATTGCTGGCAAACTCTACTCAAGACACTTATATTAGAAATCCCTTGACTGGTTTGATAGAGTTGGAGGTTCTATGATAGATCAGTGTTTAATACTTTGCCACTTCATGGAGAAATATACCTTGAAACCAAATGGAGCCCTTTATGCAGCTTTTGTGGACTTTAAAGCAGCATTTGACAGCATCTCCAGGACCAGGTTATGGTCAAAACTTGAAAACTCTTCAATTGATCTAAGACTTTACTTTTTTATTCATTCGCTGCACGAAAGGAATGATCTAAAAATAATATATACCTCTCTAGGTAATCTCTCCAATAGGAGATTACTCCTTGATAAAAGGAGTCAAGCATGGCTGTATTTTAGCCCCCTTACTTTTCAACTTCTTTATCAACACCTTGGCTCAACAACTAAGGAACCCAAGCTTCCATCCACCAAAGCTTGCTAACAAAACGATTCCTGCCTTATTGTATGCGGATGACACAGTTATCTTGTCTCACTTATGAGTGGGCCTTAGATGAGACCTTCCTGCCTTCACCTCATAAGAAGAAAAACTTATGATAAACTACCAATAAAATGAAAATCCTTGTCTTTACTAAAAAACATCGAACTCACAGATGGCAAATTGAAGACCGTAATATTGAACAAACCAAAACTTTTAAATGTCTTGGTCTCGTCTTCTAGTCATCCGGACTGGAGAACACAAGTTATTCAAGTAACGGATCCTGCTTATAAATCATCTTTTTAAATATTAAAATTCTATTTTATTAAAGAAGCTTCCTGTTTCCCTGCACCACTTAAAGTCTTCCAAGGAAAGGTCATATCTCAGCTTGTTATATGGGTCCCAGCTTTGGATCGATAAAGACAGACACTCATTGGAAATAATTCAATCCAAGTTCCTGCGAAAGATAATTGTAATCCTGTGCTGCATCCCAAACACCCTCCTCGGATTAGAAACTGGATATGTGGATCTGCACATCCAATTACAGGCTAAAACTCATATTTTACCCTACCACCCTAGCTCCTCTGACTCTTGCCGATAGCCATCGCTCAACCAGGCAAAGCACAATCGAGATGAAACTTCAGAAACATGGCCCCCACCCCAAGTCTTACTGCCCCATGGATACCAAAAAGCAAACGAAATTAAAAAACAAAGGCTTCGGGATCACGCCCTTCAGTCAGATAGGGCTAAGATACACAAATATCCATCCATCCTGCAGACCATCTCAAATCCTTTGACATTCCCAAATACCGGAGGACTTTTACCCCTGCACATTTCAATGTTCTACCTTCAGCCCTCCTGGATGGCAGATATCACCACATTCCTCTTTCCCAATGACTTTGTCCATGTGGAACAGGGAAAGTGGTGACTATAGAACATGTCTTGCTGCATTGCCCTTTTCACAACGATATTAGGTCTCAGTATATTGTCAACCTTGCCCAAAAGAATTTTATGTTTCCCATCTCCTCGCAGATTCTTCCCGGGAGATAACTTTCCAAGTAGCCAAATTTGCCAGTTTAGAGATCTTCTTGATGATGATGTTAATGGGACTCACATTCCACAAAAAGCAACAGAAGGTACTTAAAATACTACCACAAGAGTAGTAAAATATGGCCAACTGTCTGTTTTGGAGTGAGCCTTTGGAACATGCAAAAAGCAAAGTTATGAGCATCATGACATCTTGCCGAGGAAGCTGTTCTCTCAATGCTCCCTCTTTCTCATTCCATTCACATAGACTTTCTCTTCCCTCCCCCCGTTCATGCTGTTGATGAAATCCTCAACTCACCTTTCCTGAAGAGGTGCGAGAGCCAAATTCTCCCTCCAGCTGGAGGAAATGAGAACGAAGAGAGGCCCCGCGGAACTCCGTATTCCATAAATCCCCTTCTCGGCCTCGTGGAAAAACTACCCCATGAACATCTAGGAAAGGCAGGGATGACTTCCCTGATGCTTGCAAGGCTTTCCGGGAAATGTAGTCCCCTGCAACAGACCGAAACACACACAAAAAAACCTGAAGTAAACAGGAACATGGAAGAAAAGGTTTCGTTGTTCATTTGTCGCTGTGTGGCTGTCATAAGAACATAAGAAAGGCCCTGCTGGATCAGACCAAGGCCCATCAAGTCCAGCAGTCTGTTCACACAGTGGCCAACCAGGGGCCTCCAGGAAGCCACAAACAAGACGACTGCAGCAGCACCATCCTGCCTGTGTTCCACAGCACCCAAAATAATAGGCATGCTCCTCTGATACTAGAGAGAATAGGTATGCAGCACGACTAGTATCCATTCTAACAGCCATGAATACCCCTCTCCTCCATGAATATGTCCACTCCCCTCTTAAAGCCCTCCAAGCTGGCAGCCATCACCACATCCTGTGTCATGAGACAGCCTGAGACTTACTCTTCAGAAGATGAGGAGGTGGCAGAACAAGGCGTCACTCCCTCCGAAGAGATAATACCAGAACAGCAAGATACGGTCTCCGAGCCAAAAGATTGGCCGTCCGAATCAAAAGAGCAGGAACAGAGAACAGAAAACCTTTCACCTCAAACATGGAAGGAATCGGAAAATCCTGGACCACTTAATCCCCAGGCCCCACCCCTGGCACAGTTCTTTTTGCCTTGAAAGGGATGGTTGATGGTGGAAGACATAAATCGTCAAAAAAGACAGCCAGATGTCTCAAAACTGGCCACTCGCTTCAGGATGATGATGTCATTTGCAGTGCCAAAAAAGAATTGAATCTATTAAAAAAGTAAAGTATAGGTTTAGTGGGTAGACTGTCTGACTAGGATCTCGGAAGTACAGGGCCAAACGCCCATTACTCAACTGAAAACTGTTAACTCTGTTAATGATATTAAATGGTGGGCCTGATCTGTGTCTGGCTTGGCTCCCCCTGGGACTGCTCTGAGCTTGACAAAGAACAGCAGAACGTTACGAAGAGAAGCACCTGACTTCCAAATCCATGCGCATCTCCTGGAACATGGCTGCCGCACCTCTTGCTTGGCTTCTCTTCTCCTGCATTCCACCTTCCTTCCTCACCATCTTTCTCACAAAACAGACCTGCTCACAGACGACTCTCATTTTCCCTCTGCCCACATTTTGCCTGCAACTTTCCATCAAGCCCAGCTGATTCCACCCCAAGGGAGAGGTACCTCAAGTGGGTCTCAGGCAGGGGCCTTTCCCAGCCCTGCCACCCAAAATCTTCCTGCCTTAACCCCAAATGCCATCACTGAACTCCAGACTGTTGAGATCCAGAACAGGAGCTCTGCCAGTGAGCGAAGGCCCCTCCTCTGGCCGAGTCAAATCAACAAGGCCATCCCTCCTCTCCTCCCATCAGTCTCAACCACTCCAACAAAAGACTGCGGAAGAACCACTCTGCGTCAAAATAGAAAGGCCAAAAAAGGAGCCCCAGGGATTGGCTAGCAGGACCAACACTGGATATCGTCTGTCTCTCCCAAGCAGAGCCCTCTTCATCAACAGATTGCTCTTTATAGCACCGAAGTATTTAATGCTTTCTTTTGCAGGCGCTGTTAAGACCCCCAGTTGTGGGATCTCCAATGTTTCCTTGGTGGCAACTGGAGGTGTGTCCTGAAGTTCAACAGAGCCAAAGGAAGCAGCCACCCCTTCCTTTCTCTTCTGTCTTCACAATAAAAGGGAAACAGTCCTTACCCAGAGAGGCCAGGGTCTCATAATTTTCCTCCATAACTTCCCAGAAGAGTTCTCTTTGGCCTGGATCCAACAGAGACCATTCCTCCTCCATGAAAAACACGGCTACCTCCTCAAAGGACACTGGGGATCTCTGAAAGAGGAAAAGATGGCCCAGTTGATCATTGACTCCTGTCTCCGGGTATTCAAGAAAGAAAGAAGAATCCCACTGGCCAGCCAACTGATTAAAAGAATTATATACATCAGACCCACAGCAATGGCATTGTTTTTCAACATCTGAAAATCAGAATATACTGAAAGTCTCCAAGAAATACAAATTTAGAAAACTGCAAAGAACTGGGCTTCTCCTTGTCAAGTTCAATTAAACGAAACAAAAACAACCCCCATTTGACTGCAGAGTGGGTTCAAAAACAGGACTACCTTGCACGTGTAACTGCAGACACAGAAAGAAACTGTAATTCCACAGAAGGTTTCTGCTTTAAACATAATTTTCTGCAGAGGCGTTCTGTGTTACTCTTAAACTTGTGTCCAGCTCTGATAACATCAACTGGCCTAATTAGGGTCGTCCTGTCTTTTCTTCTCTTCCCCCCCTAACAATCCCAGGCCCTGTGATCCGCAGGGCTTGGTGGGGGAGAGACGCAGGGTCAAGAGCAGGAAGCTAGTAGTGCATCAGCTCAACGGATGTAAACTGCATACAAAAGAAACGGTTTAAGGGAAAGATTAACCTATGGCAGGAGATTTACTGAATAAGGGGATTATTCTTATATATATAGAAGAAGACGAAAACTAAGAGTCTTGACATTGGCACCAGCCTCAGAATGACTGTGGGAGTCCCAGTGCCCAAAACCCAGGGGATGGAAACATCTTGGCCCAGATAAACAACAGAAAATCCCTCTAATATTTTTAGCAGGGAGCCTGAATCAGATCCCCTCCGGCTCCTTTGCAAAACTGAAGACCAGTGGCCGGTTCAGAGATCTTCTTGAGGATGCTGCTCACTGGGATCACACGCCAGGCAAAAGCAGCAACCGCATGCACAGGAAATGCAGCTAGCAGCATGCGGCCAAACCCCGGTGCATCGAGCCACGGGGGCCACGAACAGGCCACGAGCCCTGCGGGATCCCATCAGGGGTCCGTTGGGCTTTTGAGAACAAAATAAACCCAGGCTGGATGCAGAGAAAACTTCCTCCCTTCCGGCCCCCTCTTCCCCTTCCCCTCCGATTCACACGTGTCTTCTCTCCCCCTCTTCTTGCCCAAGATCTGCTGCATGCAACCCTCCACTGACTCACCTCCCCTGCAAAAGACATGCAAAAGCCAGATCCTCCCTCCAGCCGGGGGGGACCAGAAAGGGGAGAGACCCCAAGGAGCTCCATTGTCCACAATGGTCCTTCTCCCTCTTTAAGAAGAGCCGCCCCATCCAACACGTGAGAAAGGCAGGGCTGAGATCAATGCTTCTTGCAAGGCCTTCTGGGAAACGTAGTTCCCTGCAACAACCAGACCCAGAACAGAAGTCCTGGGGAAGAGGAGGTTTCTTCTGGGTCGGTGTGGCCTCCTCTGACCGCCCCACTGCATGAGGAGAGGCCGGCTGGAGAGATGCTGCAAAAGTGACCCAAGGCGAAGGGGAAGGAGAAACCTCCTCTGCCTAAAAGTGTACAGTTGGTCACAGCACTTTGTTCTCCTGCTGGGAAGGACACTTTCCCAGGCATCGACATCCTGATGGGTGGGGTTGGCAGCTCTGGACGGGGAAGTGTCTGGAGATTGGGGAGGACATCAGTGGGCTACAGGGCCATGATGGAGCCCACCTTCCTATTTCTCCAGGCCCCACCTGGAGACTGGCAACGCCATTCAAGGGCCTGACACTTTTCCCAAGGGAGGGCAGGAAGGATGCCCTCTTTCTCTCCATAAACAACACAAATGCAACACAATAAATTGGGTATTATATGCCTCACACCAGCATATGGGTCCCTGATGCAGTGCCCGTGGGCGTCATGGTGCCTGCCAACAAATTTCTTCACACCCACCAAGTGTTTTTGGGAAATGGGCAGGGCCGCAGGAGGCTTTGGTACAGCGAGGCTTCTGGTTGGCCTTTGGAAGAGCTGATTGCTTGTGCAAGTTTTTAAAAACATTGCTATGGCACCGACTGCGACTACAGCACAAGGATCTTCGCTTTGTGACTGAAGATAAGTTGCAGCAGCAGCCACTTTGAGGCTGGCTCCGCCCCCTGTAGTAGCCATTTTGGGGTAGCCCCACCCAGAGGTTGGCAGCCCTAGCTTAAACCTAAAACCTTGCTGCGTTGTGGGTCAGTTGCTAGGGAGGGGACCCAAGCTGGAATTCAGTGCATACCTAGCAGGGGATATGAAACGTCCAATGCCAAGATGTGGGGAGCGTAGCAATACCACCGGCATCCATAACCATCAGCATCCACCCGTCATGGCACAGACATCCCTGTGACCGGCAGAGATAAAAGCGGCCAACCAAGGTGCCCTGATGCAGCCACAGATCGGCACACTGTTGCCCACAGGAAGGACACAGCAAGAGGGTGATACAGGCATGAGTGGGAAGGGGCAGGATAAAGACCCACCAGGGAGCTCTGTGGAGGCAGGTTTGAGTCCCCCTCCTACAACCGTGTCCTTTATGGCAAGGCAGACTCACAAAAAAAGAAACGTGGTTGTCCCAACCACATCACCCCTGGCCCAGGCCTCTGTAGAACACTTGGCAGGGGCGGCCCTGACGGAAAACCAGAGTCATCCTCTCTTTTCGCAGGGATTCAGGTGAGTGAATGCGAGCAAGATGAGGGAGACCAGCTTTTTGCCCCCTTAAACGAACCTGCCTTTCCCTGGGGTAGTCCCTTGGTCTACCTGTTGCAGGTGCCAGGGACTGACGCTGGGCTCTTCTGCATGACGAACAGCTGCTCTAACACTCAGCCACCGCCCCTCCTTTGGGGGCAGCATACCTTTAAAGACCATTTGCTAGGGGCCAATAGTAGGGGAAGAATTGGACCTGTGTGGCCCTGCTTGCATGTCTTCTGGGGGGCTAACTGACGGGCCCCTGTCGGAAAACGGATGCTGGAGCAGAGGGTCCTTTGGTCTCACCCAGCACGGTTGCTCTTCCCCTCACAAAGCTCTAGAGTTCACAGGGCAGGTTTCAGTCTCTCATTCCACTCACAGAGATGACTGAAGTGGGTGGGCTGCATTTAAAGCCCTGCCTGCCCCCTTCCCCTGCGGTTGCCAATTGCCTGGAGAGAAAATGTCCTGACCTTTTCACACCTCTCCTTTACCTGGCAAGGTGATCTCTCTCCATCCTAAGGAAAGCTTCAGCGTCCCATTTCTACACATGAAGTCTCTGCTAAAGGGACAGGATGTTTTCTTCCAGGCCTGTTGGCAACCACATCCTTCACCTAAGTTTTATGTTTGTAAATAAGCACATATTGGAAAGGCCTTGCCTGCTAACCCTCTGTACAAGGAAGCTGCTGTGAAAAGCAGGATCAGAAAAAATACTCAGCTGTGGGGAGCCGGGGGTGCCAGCTCCGGGGTGGGCAACTCCTGGAGATTTGGGGGTGGGGGTGCAGCCTGGGGAGGGTGGGGTTTGTGGAGGGGCTTCAGTGAGGTGAGAGACCCCTTTGGAAGAGTTATGCCTGCCAGAGACAGATGGACGGCCAGATGGAGCCTTATATTTAAGTAGAAGCAAAAACAGGAGGGGTACGTCCACTAAAAAAACTGGGAGTCAGAGCCTGAGACACAGTGGCTGTCGAGTCCTTGCTGAGTGAAAAGGACTTGTTTGCCTGGGGGTTGATTGCAGGCCCCACCCTGTGCTGTTGGCTGTTGAGAGGTGGGGCTGCGATCCTTTAAACTGCTAGGCTCCTCCTTGCCAGAGGCAGAGTGGGGTCAGAGCTGAGGCAGAAGTCAGAGCAGGAGACAGAGCTGCTGGCGAGGTTTGTTGGTTTCAGGTTAGATCAACACACCGAGGTATTTCCGGTGTGAAAAGATTCACTACGAGGGTGATGATGGATGCTCCCAAAACATTTCCAGTTACCTGAAGGAGTGTGCCATGTTTGTTTTTCTCCCTGAGGACAAGATGGACTTCACCTGCCACAAGTATAAATTGGTAGGTCTCTCAGAAGGTTCGGAGTCTGGAGGAGAGGATTGCTACTTTCCATGGCATCCAAAAAGGGGAGGATTTTGTTAACAGAAGCCTGGAGGCCATGCATAAGGAAGGGGAGACTATTCAGAAGGTCAACAGTGGGGTTGCCTGCTGTCAGACTTCAGTACCTTGTTGCATCTCAGCAATAAACTTCACTCCAGGCGTTGCAGAGAGTTTTAAGATTTATTAAGAAAGCAAACGGGTCAGCATGTCTATACAAACTTAAGGTTAGAATGAACATTGGGGGAATAAAGGTCAACTTTATAGGGAACATACAATTGATTACATCATTGGTAAGACTTGAAAGGGTGACATACAGCAGAGTTGTTTAGAATTTCAAAGGACACAAGGTGACAACAAGGAAGTGTTCGCCGGTGATTGCTCACAGTAAGACTCCTGGTGGAATTGGTTAGTAAACGATCCGGCGATCACTCGGGCTCCCAGGCAATGTTCCGTGGCGGTAGAGACCTTACAGCGGATCTCTAGTGAAATGCAAATGCCTGGCGAACAAAGGAATGGGAACGGGGGGTGGTGGTGGTGGTGGTGGTGGAAAGGAGCCGGTGCTCGCTGACACTGCCCTTAGGGGACACCACAGAACTGAAGCGGGTCAGTGCCTTTCAGTGCCTACGCTCTTAGAACTGACCCCTTCCTGAGAAGTGGTATGTTATCTGATTCAGTTGGTCACCTACTAAGCAGGACTCAATTTACTCACAAAAGTAAGTCTTTATTGAATAGCTTCAATGTAATATATGTGTATATGCCAGTATTACAAAGTCTTAAAAGCAGTAATAATGTATACAAAAATGCAAGCAAGTTCGATTTAGTTTTAAAATCCAATACTTAAAATATAACAGTTAAAGAAGTCTGATTTAGTTAAAAGAATCTGATTCACACTATCTAGAATAGTATATAAGTAAATCCATACATACCAAAAGCCAATCCCTTCTGAGATTCTCTTAGTCCAAAGACTTAGAGAGATCTAATTTTCTAGCCTTTCCTTTATTTATACTGTCAAAAGTCACCTATTTACGACTTGGTATTTTTTTTACGACACATCTTCTGTAGCTGCAAGTTTCCTGCAGACTACCATAGAAGGATTTCCTCTTCCAGCAGGTTATTTGCTGGTCATAGCTATTTCCTAGACAGTCAGTTTTTAGTTTTGTTATATCTCTATAATGATTAATTTTACCAACATCTTCATCTCCTAAAGAACACAATAAAAATGAATAGATTTTCAATATTCTACTACAACTCCTTCATATTTAAACCTTAAAACCCAGTATAACATTTATACAACACCATTAGGTAATGTTTCAGACAGCTGCAGCTGACCAAGTCACTCTATGCAGTCATTATTAGTAAACAGATCGGCTAAATACGGTTTGTTAAATACGACAGCGTAAATAACCAAAAGATAGTTTAAATACGTCCTTATTCTTAGAAGACAAAAAGAGTCTTTTGGCCAGGCGTGTCTAGGCTTGTCCAATTTTAAATGACAGACAAGCCTCTAACGGCTTTTCATGAAAAATAAGATTTTACATTGAAGATTTCTGCATATGTACAACCCGAATACAACAGTTCATATGTTCTAATATGTCAAAGCCTGTATGTCCCCAAAGGTGTTGAGCCAGATGGTACTCTGTGCCATTAGAACTCAGGAATAGATTCCAGGTCCTTGCGGGGGCAGAGGAGCTGGAAACGCTGCCAGCAGAAGAATCACAAGCACAAGGAAGACAGAGGGAGGAGAATAGGGAGACATGAAGAAATAGCACCGGAAGGGAAAGAAAGGTGTTGGTTGTTGGTGACTCCCTGTTGAGGGGTATAGAATGTCATGTGTCCAGGCCTGACTCCATGGTCCGAGAGGTGTGTTGCTTGCCAGGGGCAAAAATTAAAGATATTGTAGAGCAGATACCAAAACTGGCCACACCTCAACTTCATTACCCATTTGTGATGGTCCATGTGGAAACCAACGACACAGCCATGAACACCATCAAAAACGTTAAGACTGACTATGAAGCTCTCAGGAGGAAGCAAAAAGGGAAAAGGCCAAGTGATGTTCTCTTCAGTCCTTCCTGTCAGAGGAAGGGGAATATGACAGGAACATAAGATAATGAAGGTGAACCACTGGCTGCATTGGTGGTGCAGGCAGGAGCGATTTGGATTCTGGGACCATGGGCTGGGTTTTCTGGACGACAACCTACTCGCATGCGATGGAATTCACCTTTCAAGGTCAGGGAAGAATGTTTTGGGAAGAAACCTGGGGAGATTCTTCAAGAGGGCTTTAAATCAATACCGCAAGGGACAGGAGAGGATCAACATAGGGATTTAAATAGCCATACTTGACTTAATATTGACCAACAGGCAAGAGATGGTAGATGTGGTAAAGGTGGTGGGGACCTTAGGGAGAAGTGATCATGTCCTCCTAGAATTCGTTTTGTTGTGGGGGACCAAGGAAGTTCATAGCCACCCACGCCTGTTTGATTTTGGTAGGGCAGATTTTTAATAAACTCAGAGGCCTAATGAGAATAATTCCATGGGCAAGACTGCTAGAAGGGAAAGGAGGAAGGAAAGGGTGGGCTCTCCTAAAATATGAGCTCTTGGAAGCTCAAGCCTTCACTATTCCAACAAGAAAGAAACATGGTAGGGGTTCAAAGAAGCCAGTGTGGATGAACAGAGAACTCCATGATGAGCAAATGGAGAAAAGAGGAAATGTTCAGGAAATGGAGGCAAGAACATACCTCTAAAGAAGAGTATCTGCGGGTTGCTAGGCACTGTAGGTCAGCCATCAGAGAGGCCAACGCTCAAAGTGAGCGGAGGCTGGCCAGGGAGGCTCGCTACAACAAGAAAACTTTCTTTAGATATGTGAGGAGAAAACGCAAGGGAAAAGAGGCTATAGGCACACTGTTGGGTGAAAATGGAGAAATTGTAACAGAGGACAGAAAGCAGAAAGGCTCAATACCTACTTTGCCTCAGTTTTCCCCTGAAAAAGAGAACAGGCTCATCAAGGGATAATAGTAGGCAAGGCAAGTTATCAGGGCTGCTGGTTGACATGAACAAAGACAAGCACCCGGCTGCATTGGATGAGTACAAATCTCCCGGGCCGGACGGTGTGCCGCCGAGAGTGCTCAAAGAACTTTCTAGAGAGCTTGCAGAGCCTTTGTCCATCATCTTCCAGACCTCTTGGAGGACAGGAGACATGCCACGAGACTGGAGGAGGGCGAATGTTATCCCTATTTTCAAAAAAGGAAAGAGGGACGACCCAGGAAACTACAGGCCAGTCAGTTTGACCTCTATCCCAGGGAAAATAATGGGAGAAGATATTAAAGAGATCAATCTACAAGCATCAGAAGGACAACCTGGAGATCCAGGGAAGTCAGCACAGATTTGTCCCCAACAGGTCCTGCCAGACCAACGTCGTTTTATTAGTTTGAGTGACGAGCTTACTGGATTGAGGAATTGTGGTAAATGCTGTTTACCTGGATTTCAGTAATGTTCTAACTGCTAAACTAGAGGACTGTGGACTAGACTCTGGGATAGTGAGGGAGTTGGGCATGTTTAGTCTGGAGAAGAGGAGGTTGAGGGGAAACATGATTGCTCTCTTTAAATATTTGAAAGGCTGCCACTTAGAGGAGGACAAGGAGCTGTTCCTGTTGGCAGCAGAGGATAGGACTCAGAATTATGCGTTTAAATTGAGGGTGAAAAGGTACCAGCTGGATATTAGGGGGGAAAAAATTAAATCAGCTACCCAGGGAGGTGGTGAGCTCCCTATCACTGGCAGTCTTTAAGCAGAGGCTGGACAAGCATGTCACGGATGCTCTAGACTGATGCTGCATTGAGAAGGAGGTTGGACTAGATGGCCTGTATGGCTCCTTCCAACTCTTATCATTTTATGATTCTATGTGTGAATCTTTTGGTGTGTAGTTAGATGGCAATTATGAGAGAAGCACTTTCCACACTCCAAGCATTTATACGGCTTCTGCCCTGTGTGAACCCTTTGATGTTTACTTAGGGCGCCATTCTGAGAGAAGCTCTTACCACACTCCCAGCATGTATATGGCTTCTCCCCTGTGTGAACCTTTCGATGTGCAGTTAGACTGCCATTCCGAGAGAAGCATTTTCCACACTCCAAGCATTTGTATGGCTTCTCCCCTGTGTGAGTCTTTTGATGTGCAGTAAGGTGGGTATTGTGAGAGAAGCACTTTCCACACTCCAAGCATTTATACGGCTTCTCTCCTGTGTGAATCTTTTGATGACTAGTTAGGTTTCTATTATCAGAGAAGCACTTTCCACACTCCAAGCATTTATATGGCTTCTCCCCTGTATGAACCCTTTCATGTGTAGTTAGGTTTCTATTATGAGAGAAGCACTTTCCACACTCCAAGCATTTATACGGCTTCTCCCCTGTGTGAGTCTTTTGATGTGCAGTAAGGTGGCTATTGTAAGAGAAGCACTTTCCACACTCCAAGCATTTATACGGCTTCTCTCCAGTGTGAATCTTTTGATGTCTAGTTAGGACGCTATATTCAGAGAAGCATTTTCCACACTCCAAGCATTTATATGGCTTCTCCCCTGTATGAACCCTTTCATGTATAGTTAGGTTGCTATTATGAGAAAAGCATTTTCCACACTCCAAGCATTTATACGGCTTCCACGCTGTGTGAACCCTTTGATGTTTACTTAGGCCGCCATTCTGAGAGAAGCACTTTCCACATTCCAAACATTTATATGGCTTTTCCCCTGTGTGAACCTTTTGGTGTCTAAGTAGGTAACCATTCTGAGAGAAGCACTTTCCACACTCCAAGCATCTATATAGCTTCTCCCCTATGTGAATCTTCTCATGTGCAGTTAGACTACCATTCTGAGAGAAGCACTTTCCACACTTTAAGCATTTATATGGCTTCTCCCCTGTGTGAGTCTTTTCATGTGCAGTAAGATTGCCATTCTGAAAGAAGCACTTTCCACACTCCAAGCATTTATACGGCTTCTTCCCTGTATGAATCCTTTCATGTGTCCTTAGGCTCTGAGTATGAGAGAAGCACTTTCCACACGCCAAGCATTTATATGGCTTCTCCCCTGTGTGAGTCTTCTCATGTGAAGTTAGACCACCATTCTGAGAGAAGCACTTTCCACACTTTAAGCATTTATACGGCTTCTGCCCTGTGTGAACCCTCTGATGTGTAGTCAGGTTGCTATTACCAGAGAAGCACTTTCCACACTCCCAGCATATATATGGCTTCTGCCCTGTGTGAACCTTTCGATGTGCAGTTAGACTACCATTCCGAGAGAAGCACTTTCCACACTCCATGCATTTATATGGCTTCTCCCCTGAGTGTATCCTTTCATGTGTTTTTAGTGCACTACTGCAGCTGAAGCTCCTTTCACATTCCAAACATTTATACGTTTTCCAGTATGTTGTAATGGGAAGACATGTTTTAACACCGAAATTGCAGCTCAACCCATTCTTCTCCATCGAACCCTTATGCCTTATCTTTCTTTTGCGTGTCTCATTTTGGGTGGAGACCTCTGGCTTATTTGTGCTCTGACAGCCAACCAATTCCTTCCTCTTCTTCTCTTTTACTTTCCATTTCTTTCTGCAGTCCTTCTTTGGTACTGTTTGATTTCCAGATTTCACTTCCACCTGCTGATCTTTATCTTTGTCCAAAGCTCTCCTTCCTAATTCCTTTTCATTCAGCATCTTCCTCACATCTGCAACTGCATGAGAGATAGAAATTAAGTAAGAATGAACCGACCCCAAAAACCAGTAATCAGGTAAAGTCAGTAGTGAATGGCATTTCCTATAATGGAAGCCACAGTCCTAGACAAATGTCAGCAAACTTTAACCACACACTAGGATGACTTCGAAAAAGAGAAAAAAGATGACCAAAAGAAGGGGCAGAAAGCTGCTCTTGAGACCACATTAAGGTTAGTATTTTTTCTGGTGCTTATTCAGGAAACATAAAGAAAGGGAACAGGGAAAGAAATGGGGTTTTTTTTTTAATCATGACAAAAGGAATGAAAGAAGATGGCCTGAGAATTGTCCGGCTGTCCTCGGCCAGGGCTTTCTCGGCCTTGCCCAGGACTGATGGGACTCCCTCTCAGAGGAGACCAGGACCCTACGGGACCTGTCACAGTTCTGCAGGGCCTGTAAAACTGAGATGCTCTGCCAGGCCTATGTTTGAGGGCTGAAATGTTTTACACAAAGCTGGCCTCCCTACCTCCCCTGACGTTCTTCCTACCAGCTAAGTGGGGGAGCCTGACCGCCTTTTCAGGTTGGCCAAAGTCCTATTATTGAAAAAGAGTACCACTGATGTTATATTTCAATCTGGAACTATTGTTTTTAAATTAATGATGTATTGAATTTATTGTGTTATTATGTTTTAATGATATCACGGATGTTAGTCGCCCTGAGCCTGGCTTTCGCCAGGATAGAGGGCAAGATACAAATCTAAATCTAAATAAATCAAATAAACAAATCTAGAGATTGAAGACATGGACAGACAAGGTGGCTCTTTCTACAAACCTGGAAAATGATCTAGGCTTGCAGAAAAATCTGGCGAAAAGAAACATTGGGGCGTAGAACATCCCAAAATAATAGAAGTAGCACCTGTAACATAAGACACACATGCCTTCAGTGGCCATTGCAAGGCTATCACTCAGTACTGTCAGCCTTCAAGCCTTGGTTTCTGTCAGTTAGAGGCACAGGCAGGCAACAGTGCCCAGCCAGCACCACACAACTGGGCCCAGCCTAGCAGCTGAGCAGGCACATTACTAGGCCAGATTTCTCCCAGGTAGAAGGAAAGCTGAAGAAGGGGAGAATAAAGGTAGGTTGGCTGGTAGGTGGGAAAGAGAGATGAATGGGACGACTTCCGGTGATGAGCTGATCTCAAGTACACGTCCCCAGGGGAAGCTCCCAGGGGGAATCCAAGTTATGTTTAATTTGGTGTGTTTTTAACACACCAACCCGGTCCTAAACGGCGGACTGGGATGCGGGAATTGCTCTGCAGCCTGAAGATAGCGGTGTGACTTCTGCACTCTCCGAGGGAGCTTTTTTAAGTCCCCTGGAGGTGTGGATGTTTGTCCCGCTAGCCATCGAGGGGAGAAGGCACCGCCGCAAGCGTCTCTTTGGCTTTAGACTTGGATCTCCATCACCTATCACCAATCTATGAACTACTCAAGGAAGAAATACCCCACTCTTGGAAATCTGCGTGAGTACCAAGAATACTTTTGATTTGACCAAGAACAAAAGACCAACCTGCTTAACAGAGGTAACCAAGAGCTCCGCATTCTTCCCCCCTATTGTACAAAATGATTTCCGTTAAGATAAGTCATCAGATGAAGCGACAAGGATCTTATCAACTTGATCGGCAGGTAGACTAAACAACTTAAGTTTTTGATGGACGTGGCAAGCACCAATGAGACTCTGTAACGTTTGAGGGGAAAGGAGGAATATATCTCTCCCTCCCCTTGGTCACATTGCCGTTTCCGGGCCAAGAGGTTTGCCAGCCACGTCTTGAAAATTTGCTTTGAAGTACCGGAAAACACCAAGGAACTCCGCTCTATTGTATGGCATCTGCTATTATCGGAAATAAAGGAAGAACAGAAGCGAGCAGGACTGGAAGGGATCTCCTTTTGGTGTACCAAATAACAGGTCAGTTCGCAGAAAAAGGGGACGACGGAGGGTCCGCAACAGCATCGTTTCCGGCTAACTTCTACTTCCTGTTACTTGCCAATCTAGAGTGGCCGGAAAAAACTTGTTGGTACTTCAAATTTTCAAAACTTATTTCTACCCACTTTATGAAGTTTTTTTGGGAAATAACTTAGCGACTATGCTCAGCATGAGTTAATAGATCACCTATACCCTGCAAAAGTGACTTTTTAAGACCGCCTAGTTTCGTTGAAAAAAGCACTGACCATAAATGTCATCGACTCGCCAAAGGTCTGGATCATTTCACACAGTATCACCTGCAACATCCAAAATCAAGGAATCTTCGCAAGAAGCAAACATGGAGAAAATTGCAAGAAATGTTTACTAAGCAAAATGAGACTTTTGCTAAACAACACGAACAGCTGTTTAAACAGCAGGAGCAGATGTCCAAGCAGATGGAACAGATGACAACTATGATGATTAATTTAACTCAGACAATGACTCAAAAAATGACTGAACTGGCAGATGACCTTAAGGAAGTTAAAACCCAAGTCAATACCATCAAATCAGATGTGAAGACATTGGATGGAACACTAAAGAAAGTGGTGGAAGACCAGAAGGATGTTAAAAAGAAGGTGGATAGCCATGAGAGGCAAATAGACGTTATTCTGGTTCAAGAAGACACAGTGAAAGACCAATTGGCTATGATGGACATGAAAATCAGAGAATCCAATCTACGAATACGTACCTTGCATGTAGATGTGGGTGATACCAGAGCAGCATTGATAAGGAACCTGGCAGAGTTAACCCATATCAAAGAACAGGAATTGGATGATGCAGTGAACAGAATTTACAGGTTATTGTCGAAGGCTTTCACGGTCAGAGTTCATTGGTTCTTGTAGGTTATCCGGGCTGTGTAACCGTGGTCTTGGAATTTTCTTTCCTGACGTTTCGCCAGCAACTGTGGCAGGCATCTTCAGAGGATTAACACTGAAGGACAGTGTCTCTCAGTGTCAAATGTGTAGGAAGAGTAATATATAGTCAGAAAGGGGTTGGGTTTGAGCTGAGTACTGTCCTGCAAAAGTAATGTGCTAATCATTGTCCTGTAAGTATCAAGATAATGTGCTAATGAGGGTATGGTATGTTAATATGGAACCATTGTATCCTGAAGTGATCTGTTAATGTGTGTAATCCAAGGCTAATCTGCATGGCTATTGTTGACTGTTGCCTTTGTTAGTCTGGAGGTTTTCAGAACAGGAAGCCAAGCCTTATTCATTCTTAAACTCTCCTCTTTTCTGTTAAAGTTGTGCTGATGTTTATGAATTTCAATGGCTTCTCTGTGCAATCTGACAAAATAGTTGGTAGAATTGTCCAGTCTTTCAGTGTCTTGGAATAAGACCCTGTGTCCTGTTTGTGTCAGTCCAAAGAATTTACAGGATTCCTCTACCGGCAAGGCTAAAGAAAACCAAGCCAAGAGATGTGATGATAACATTCTATGATGTCAGGATGAAGGATACAGTTATGAAATTTCACTATGAAAGCCCTATGAAGGTAGGAGATACAACTTTGATTATACTTAAAGACATACCCAGACATCTAATGGCAAAAAGAAGCATCTTCAAAGATTTCACTGCAACTCTACGGAAAAGCGGAATAACATACAGATGGATATTACCACAAGGCCTAACCTTTATGTATAAAGGAGTCGGGACAACTGTCACTACACTACAAGATGTTGGAAAATTTTTGTGGAAATATAAAAAAAGACTTTACTGAAGCCCCTTCTGGTGAATTGGATGAGGAAGAAGAAGAAAATTTGACATTGAAGGGTGCAGCTGGAGGAACCAGATTATAAGACTGATATACTAATAGAGAATCACTATGGCTAAAGTAATTTCTTGGAATGTTAACGGATTGAATGAAAAAATAAAAAGAGGAAGGATCTTCAAATTTTTACAAAAACAAAAACATACATTAATTTGTTTGCAAGAAACTCACATCACAAAAAAAGACAGGAAATACCTGGATAGGAAAATATTGGGTCAAGCCTTTGTTACGTCATCCAAAACTAAAACAAAAGGAGTAGTGATTTATGCACATGCTAGTTTGAATCCTGAATTGGTATATAAAGATAAAGAAGGTCGTATATTGATAATCAGAACAAAAATAATGGGTCAAAGGACATTGGTGGTAGGAATCTATGCACCAAATGAAGGGAAGGTCAAATTTTACGAACAATTACATGAAATTTTGCAACAGTATGCTCAAGAACAGATTCTATTGATGGGAGATTTTAATGGAATTATCTCCCCTTCATTGGACAAGAAAACCCGAGCTAAAAGTGAAAAAGAAGGATTATTACCAAAGACCTTCTTCCAAATGATGGCTGATTTGGACTTGCAAGATATTTGGAGAACAAGAAATACAACAGCCAAAGAATTTACTTTCTACTCATCAAGACATGATTCGCATTCCAGAATAGATATGATTTGGGCAAGCAAATCTATCTTTACTCAGCTGCATAAAATTCATATTGTACCAAGAACTTTCTCCGATCATAATCCGATCTCTTTTGAATGGAATAACCAACAAGCTTTTGTCAAGAATATACAAGCATGCTATATTATTTTGACAGTACAGCTGAGAAGGAGCTGTCAGATCCATTTGATCTTGCTGATGCAAGCTTGTAGTAATGACTTGCCCCAGCAGAGTAGACTGGAGAGAACTGGATGGAACCGGTGGTATGATGCAATACACCAGGTGGCCAGGCAATTAACTATACCAGAGATGTGTATATAAGGAGCACAGCCTCTAGGGTTTAGTGTTGGACTGAGCCGGAGGCTCTGCTGGAATTTGTATATAGAGCATACTAACTGCACTGTGAATAAAGGAGCACTTTTGTATAAGCTGCCGTCTGGAGGAGTTTCTTGGGCATCTGATTGAATCCGCTGAACTCGCGATAGGGTTATGGGCCCAGAAGGAACCGCTGTACCCCAGGTGTGAGTGTGGTAGCAGCACTACAGAGTCCAAGACGTCCAGAGGCCACAGTTGCAGGAGCTGAGCCAGGAAAATGGCACAGATGCAAGCACAGATGTTCTTCCCGGTGGAGAGGCTCACAGCTGAAAACTACAGCGTATGGTCAGTACGGCTGGAGCAGTATTTAAAGAGGGAAGGTCTGTGGGAGGCAGTTGAAGCGGCACCAACCACTGCCCCGGAGAGAGAAAGAAATAAGAAGGCTCTCGCCAATATAATTTTGTCTGTCTCAGATAGCTAGTTGGTCTACGTGGAGAAACAGACAGAGGCAAAAACAGCATGGGAAGCTTTACAAGCTGTTTATCAAAGAGACTCTGCGGGTACTATTTTGTCCTTGACAAGGAAATTATACAGGAGTCATAAATCACCCAGTACAGCTCTAGCGGAGCACCTCAGAGCGTTGGCTGTTCTGTTCCAGCAGTTGGAGTTAAGGGGGGAAATGTACTCAGCCGAAGACAAGGTGCATATAATGCTTGGTTCTTTGGACTGTAGATTTGACATGTTATTTACAGCATTGGAATGCATGTCAAATGCTCAGCTAACCTTTGAATACGTGAGTGGACGGATCCTGGAAGACAAGGAGCGTCGGCGAGAGGGAAGGAGTCAGATGACCTAGCCGAGCTGAGATACACCCGAGGTTAAATCAACGAATCGCCCATCTGCCGAGACCTCAGCCCCCCAGCGTGACTTTCATCCCATGCAGAGAATCTACGCCGAGGATTGCAGCTGAGCTGTTTAGACAACCCCGAGACGGGCAAGAGGTCTACTCAGCGCAGAGCCAGTGGCAGCAGCAGAGGGGAGGCGACAGAAGGCAGAGGCGGAGCTTCAAGCAAGACCCCGAGAAGCATGCTCTGTTTGTCAGGAAATGTTTTTCCTGTGGGAGCACACGTCACCTGATACGAGACTGTCCTCAGACGCGCAAGAAGAAGCAGCCGGCTGAGAGGCAGGTCCAGGGAGCTACACACACGACCGTGGTGCTAGCAGACTCTGGAGGTGGTGAGGAATTATGGCTTTTGGACTCGGGTGCAAGCAAAATGTTTGTAAATGATGTAACGCTGTTAACTAACAAAAAGAAGTCAGCTAGAGCACATGTCAGCCTGGCTGATGGGCAGCGTTTGGAAGTAGAGTGTGAGGGAAGCTTGTATTTTCTTGAGCTTCAACACACTTTCCAAGGAGTTTTGTGTATCCCTATGCTAGAGAACCATTTGCTAAGTTTTTCAGCATTAGTCAAGGCTGGTTTTGAAGTTAACTTTGTAGGGAACTCCTGCCAGGTGGGCAAAGAAGGAGCTGCATTGTTAACTGGGAGGTTGCAGCAGGATATGTATGTGGTTGCCAGGGGAGCAAAGAAAGCCACAGACACTGTAGGTGCTGTAAATGAAAGTCCTCGTTCTAACTGTTTGCATTTGTTACACAGAAAAATGGGACATGTCTGGTATGGCATACTCCAAAAAACCTTGAGTTTGCTAGGTAAGGAGGATGTCACCATAAATAAATGCAGTAAGTTTCTAGACTGCACTGTCTGCAAGTCAGTTAAGAGCAGACGCCACCCAGTGGCCAAAGAAAGCAAAAGAGTGACAAATAGATCCCTAGAAGTGGTCCATTTGGATCTCTGTGGTCTTTTCCAAGAGAGTGTGTCCAAGAACCGGTGGGCATTGTCCACAACAGATGATTACACTCGTTTTGGATGGCTTTATGTTCTGAAACAGAAAGGTGAAACTGCAAAGACCATAAAGTACTGGATAAGGAGGGTGGAGAGACAGATAGGTCTCCAGGTGGCCAGTTTACAAACTGACGGGGGGGTGAAAATCTATCCCATGAACTAACCAGGTGGTTAGAGAGCAAGGGCATAGAGCACAGGTTGGCTAACATGTGTGTCCCCCAAGAAAATTCCATAGCAGAGAGGAGGATACAGTATCTCAAAACAATGACTCAGGCATTGCTAGAGGATGCCAACTTAAAGCCGAGGTACTGGGCAGAAGCTATGAAGGTGTCCAATTATCTTATTAACCGTCTATGGACTTCTAGCATAGACAACATTCCATACAGAGCCCTGTACAAAAGGAATCCGTGTCTAAAGCACTTGAGAGTGTTTGGTGTGAAGGCATGGGTTAAAAGCACAGAAGGGCAGGAGGACACAGATCAAAGCGTTTAACTTTTGTGGGATACCAGAATGCGGCAAAATCCTATCGGTTTGCAGATCAGTTCAATCGCATAGCTTTCAGTAGATCTGCTACCTTTGGGGAGTCTTTTAACTGGAACCGGCTTCATGGCTCAGAGGAGCCTGACCTAATCACTTTGCCAATTAGTGAGCAGCTGGATTCCAGAGCTGATAACAGCATTTCTCCTGGAAGAAGCCCAGGGAGGGGGGCAGTGCAGCCAGAACCTCCAGCAACAGAAGAAGAAGAAAGGGCAGAGGGAGAAATGGTTAGAGTATCAAGCCGCAGCACCAAAGGAATCAAACCTGTGAGATTTGGGCTTGAAGATTGTGAACTTGTGTTTAATGTGCAAGCTGTGGAACCAAGCAGCTATGAGGAGGTTTTATCACTAGGAGAGTCTGAAAGGAACTTATGGCTAGGAGCCATGGACAGTGAAATTGCTTCCTTGAAAGAGCACAAGGTCGTTACATCCACACAGTTACCTCACGGTGCAAAGGTAATAGGTTGCAGGTGGGTTTACAAACGGAAGCCATTGGCAAATGGCAACATTAAGAGAAAAGCAAGGCTGGTGTGTAAAGGTTTCAATCAGCAGAAACATGTTAATTACGATGAAGTTTTTAGCCCAGCTGCTCGAAATGAATCTGTGAAGTCTTTGCTAGCAGTAGCTGGTCTGAAAGGTCGAAATGTCTATCACTATGACATAGAGACAGCCTACTTAAACGGCCCATTAAAAGAAACAATTTTTATGCAGCAAATTCCTAGTTATGAGCGACAACAGGAGAGCATGGTTTTAAAGCTGAACAGAGCTTTATATGGGCTGCATCAGTCAGCAAGGGAATGGAACATTTGCTTGACTGAGGCTATTAAGCAAATGGGTTTTGAACAGTGTGAAGCTGATGCCTGTTTGTTCAAAAGGTGTTCTGGAACAAAGGAAATGTATTTATTGGTGTATATAGATGATCTTTGTTTAGCAACCAATAATCAAAGGGAGAAGGCATACTTTGAAGAGAAACTAAGCAGCCGGTTTAAGCTGAAGTTTATGGGGCCAATAAAACACTACTTAGGTGTGACAGTGAGCAGAGACTCAGATGGCATGTATTCTTTGTCTCAAGCTGATAAAATAGAGCAGCTACTGGTGAAATTCAGTATGCTAGATGCCAACACAGTAGAAACCCCTATGGTGCCAGGTTTTGAAAGCAGTACAGCAGAGTCACAGTCTTGTGACAGGACAGAGTATCAGTCCCTGGTGGGAAGCCTGTTGTACTTGTCATGTTGGACCAGGCCAGATATTTTCCAGGCGGTGCATTGCCTGAGCAAGAAAAATATAAATCCAACACAAGGTGATTGGAAGGCGGCAAAAAGGGTCCTAAGGTACCTTAAGGGGACAGCAAATAAACAACTGTGCCTAGATGCAAGTGGTGGGAACTTGTTTGGTTTCGCGGATGCTTCATGGGGCGATGAAGAAGGTGCAAAAATCCATTTCAGGTTTCATAATATATCTAGGCAAAGCTCCAATTCATTGGAGGTCACAGAAGCAAACATTTGTGGCACTAAGTACATGTGAAGCCGAGTTTAGTGTTTTAAGTGAAGTTGTAACACAGATGGAATGGTTCAAATGTATATTGACAGAACTGAATGTAACTGTGGAAATGCCAATAATAATATATACAGATAATGCAGCGGCCATGCAGCTTGGAACAGAGCAGAGTTTCAAGAATAGAAGCAAGCATATCAGAATAAGATATGGGAATGTGGTAGATGCTGTAAACAGAAATGATGTATGTATTATGAAATGTAAAGGTGAAGACAACGTGGCAGATCTGTTCACTAAGATTGTAACCTGTGACAGATTTAAACAACTGGTAAAAATAATATAGATGCTTGAGAAGGAGTGTCAAGAATATACAAGCATGCTATATTATTTTGACAGTACAGCTGAGAAGGAGCTGTCAGATCCATTTGATCTTGCTGATGCAAGCTTGTAGTAATGACTTGCCCCAGCAGAGTGGACTGGAGAGAACTGGATGGAACCGGTGGTATGATGCAATACACCAGGTGGCCAGGCAATTAACTATACCAGAGATGTGTATATAAGGAGCACAGCATCTAGGGTTTAGTGTTGGACTGAATATACTCCTAAGCCGGAGGCTCTGCTGGAATTTGTATATAGAGCATACTAACTGCGCTGTGAATAAAGGAGCACTTTTGTATAAGCTGCCGTCTGGAGGAGTTTCTTGGGCATCTGATTAAATCCGCTGAACTCGTGATAGCTTTCAGATGGAGGCTGAACAATAAACTTTTGAAAGACCAGAAATTGCTGGATGAATTAACAATTTTGATTAAGGACTACTTTGAAATTAATGTGAATGGAGAAACTACCTTAAATATAGTATGGGATGCTTTTAAAGCTGTGATTAGAGGATTTATGATTCAGAAAAATGTGGCATGGAGGAAACAACAGTTACAATTGACCAATAATATACTTTGGGATTTACAAAAACTTGAACGAGACCTAGTTTTGGAATTACAACAAGATCAAAAAGCTAACATTTTGGATAAGATAACCGCTCTCAAACATCAACTAAATATGGTAGTTTCGGAAGAAATGAATAAAAATTTGAAATATTTAAAACAAATTTTTTGAACAGGCAAATAAGCCTGGCAAATTTTTGGCAACTCAGCTTCGAGACTCCTTTCAAAAACGGATTATATCAAAGTTACAAACGGTGAATGGCCCTGTCTATACCACAACAGCTATTCAAAAAGAATTTATATCCTTTTATACTAAGCTGTATCAAAAAGATGAAATACCAGTTAAAAAGATGCATTTTTTTTTACAATCTACAAACATTAAACAACTATCATTAGCCCAACAAATTTTTTTGGATGAACCAATATCTTTAGAGGAATTAGAAGAAGCTTTCAATAAACAAAAATTAGATAAAACTCCAGGACCTGATGGAATAACTGCCTTGTTCTATCGTACCTGCAAATCACATTTGATGAAACTATTTCTGATACTTTGTAATTCAATTATGGAAACGGGAACTATACCAGGTTGGCAGAAAGCGACAAAGTGAAATATTTGGGAATTTGGATTTCTACAAAAAAACCTGAACTTGATTACCAACAACTATATTAAATTATGGTAAGAAATAAAGAAAAATATGATGATATGGACAAAAAAGAACTTATCTTTGTTGGGTCATATTTTGACAATACAAATGAACGTATTACCAAGAATATTATTTTTGCTTCAAAATCTTCCAATCATATCCCAGGTCAAGTATTTTAACACTTGGAAAAAAGATGTAATGAACTTTATTTGGCAAGGAAAAAAACCAAGGATAGCATACAAATACTTAACTGACTCAAAAGAAAGAGGTGGACTTGCACTTCCTAATTTTAAACTATATGCTGAAGCGGCTGCTTTAGTATGGTTGAAAGACTGGATGAACCTAAAAAATGTACGCTTATTGGACCTGGAGGGATATGACAATAGAAGTGGGTGGCATGGCTATCTGTGGTATAATAAAGTTAAAATCCATGCATCATTTCAGCAACATATTGTTAAATCATCTCTTTACAGGATATGGACTAGATATAAGCATCTATTAGAAGCTAAAACCCCATTATGGATTTCATCACAAGAAATGTTAACTTTACGTCCATTAAGACCTGCTCAATTTATCAATTACCAAGATCTTTTGAAATGGGGAGGTATGAAATGTTCAATTAAGGAGTTCAAAGAAGTTAAAGACTTATTAACTTGGTTCCAGTACCATCAAATATACTCAGTTTTCTTACAAGATTTGAAAACAGGATTTTCTAAAACTAAATCAACTTTACAAAAACTTTTGCTGGATACAGATGACCATCTTATATCTAAAATGTATAAATTATTGTTAGAGCTCTATACGGAACAAGAACGTATAAAACCTACCATGATAAGTTGGGCGCAAATGTTAGATCATGATATAATGTTACAAAGTTGGGAAAGACTATGGACAAAAGACTTGAAACTTATATCTTCGCAGCTGTTAAAAGAAAATGTATATAAGATAATGTACAAGTGGTCTTTAACACCAAAAAAAATTAGCAAAATCATTTCCCTCTATGTCACCAAACTGTTGGAAATGTCATAAAGAAGTGGGATCCTCTCACCATATGTGGTGGACTTGTGAAAAAGCTAAAAAATTCTGGGAAATGATATTCAAGGAAATAAAGATGATCTTAAAGCAAAATATTACCAAGACACCTGAAATGATGCTACTAAGTATGATACCAGGTACTATTTTAACTCATCGGACCTTTTTAATATATGCCACCACAGCTGCACGATTGATATACGCAACTAAATGGAAGACTGGCAAGATACCGACACAAAAAGACTGGATGATTAAAATGTTGGAACTGACTGAGATGGCGAAACTTACAGCTTTGATAAACCAGCAAGACAATGAGCAATTTTGGGGGGAGTGGGAAGCGTGGAGAATTTACTGTGAACATAGATTTTTAATGGGATCATTTAAAGGATACTCTCTGATTTAATCTCTTATAGATATTTTGTATTAATGGTTATAGTATGTTATTAAATTAACAAAGTTAGATAAGAAATGGAAAATTTTGATTAGTTAAATATTATAGAGATTAATCTCGTTAACAAAAGTATATACATTTTAAATTTTAGATGGAAGAGGGTGAGGGGGAAGTTATTTTTATTCACGTCGGTATTAATTGTAGTACATTATTATTATTATATATCTTCGAGATGTGATGGAATGTTAAAACAATTAAAAAAATTATTAAAACAAAAACAAAAAAAGGAAAGAGATGAATGAACAGAATGGTGAGGAAATGGGGATTGCCACGAGGAAGAAAACAGGTAATAGTATTGGACAGGGAATATGGACAGTATTGGACAGGGAATTGAGCACAGTTGGAGTAGATGGCATGTATGGCACTTTCCGACTGTATGATTCTAACCTAACCAGATATTGTACCTCTCTCCACATCAGAGCCCTCTTCATCAACACATTTCTCTTTACCACAAGGAAATAATTAATGCTTTCATTTTCAGGCATTGTAATTTGCATACCTGTGGGAGCTCCGTTATTTTGTCTGTGATGAATTGAAGCGTGTTCTGAAATTCAACAGGGTCAAGGGAAGATGCCGCCCGCTCCCTTCTCTTCCATGTTCATAATAAAAGGGAAAAGATCCTTACCTAAAGAGGCCACCGTCTCATAACTTTCCTTCATCACTTCCCAGTAGAGTTTCCTTTGGCCTGGATCCAGCAGAACCCATTCCTCCACAGTGAAGAAGACTGCTACCTCCTCAAAGGACACTGGAGATCTCTGAAAGAGGAAAATATGTCACTGTTGGTCATCGATTCCTGTCCTCCAGTATTCAAGAAAGAAGAAAGGATCCCACTGGACACTCAGTGTGAAGCAGGCAAGCAGTATTTTCAATATATTTTTAACTTAAAATGATGTTTTTTATGTAACATTTGCTAATTAAAATCTAGACTCCACATCAGTTAGTTGGGAAGTAGAAAAAACCTTTTGCAATAACATCGTGGCCAACCGGCAGCGAAAGTCTGGGCTGAACGCCAATAACCTTCGAACAAAGTAAATAACATTGGATCCTTTTCAAGGATGCTTTTAATGGCTTTAAAGTCCACTCTCTCAACGCCTCCTCTTTCTCTTCCACTTCCACAGACTTCCTCCCCACCCCCACCCCCGTTCATGCTGTTGATGAAATCCTCAACTCACCTTTCCTGCAGAGGAGCGAGAGCCAAATTCTCCCTCAGGCCGGAGGAAATGAGAACGAAGAGAGGCCCCGTGGAACTCCATATTCCATAAATCCCCTTCTCGGCCTTGTGGAAAAACTACCCCATGGACATCTAGGAAAAGCAGGGATGAGTTCTCTGATGCTTGCAAGGCTTTCTGGGAAATGTAGTCCCCTGCAACAGACCCAAACACACACAAAAAAAACCCTGAAGCAATCAGGAACGTGGAAGAAAAGTATTGTCAAAGGCTTTCACGGTCAGAGTTCATTGGTTCTTGTGGGTTATCCGGGCTGTGTAACCGTGGTCTTGGTATTTTCTTTCCTGACGTTTCGCCAGCCACAGCTGCTGGCGAAACGTCAGGAAAGAAAATACCAAGACCACGGTTACACAGCCCGGATAACCCACAAGAACCAGTGGAAGAAAAGGTTTCGTTGTTCATTTGTCGCTGTGTGGGTGTCATGAGTCAGCCTGAGACTTACTCTTCAGAAGACGAGGAGGTGGCAGAACAAGGCCTCACTCCCTCTGAGGAGATAACACCAGAACAGCAAGATAGGGTCTCTGAGCCAAAAGACTGGCCGTCCAAATCAAAAGAGCAGGAACAGAGAAGAGAAAACCTTTCACCTCCAGGGTCTCCTCAGCCAGTGGAGAAAAGAAAAGACAGTCGGCCAGGCTGCTGGCCAAAAGACGTAAGTTGCCACAGGAAGAGCCAGAGCCGACAGCTGAGCTGAAATACCTGGAGGGTCAAGAAGACAATATAAGCGAGACTGACCATTAAGTGCCTCATGGGAGCAATGTGATTGCATTCCTGCCATCTCTGACAACCCTGTCTGAGATTTATTCCAACCACTGTCTTGAGACGCTTTTCTCTTAGGTTCCTGCTTGCCGTGTCTCCGATCGGCGGAGAAAACCCGTGGCCTGCAGCCAAGACCTTGCGGGCAAGGAACTCGTGTCGCTGAGTGACCTTGCTCCTTTATTTGCTTTGGGTTGACTTGTGTGTGCTGGTCCTTCCCGGTCAGAGCAAAATATGCGTCAGACCCTGCTTCCTCCAGCATCGATACACTGCTGTGTTGGAAGCAGAGACTCAGACCTGCCTGTACGCAACAGTGGGGCAGCTTCACATGTATACCAATAAATAAATACTTGCTGTTTTCTGAAACCCCCTGCTTCAGGGATCTCTGCCCTCGCCAGACTCAATACAAAATTTACCTCACAGCAGCGTCCCAAAGCCTGAACACTTGCTACCGTAAGAACATCTTGTCACTGAGGGGAAGGCTTATACCACAAGAAGGAACGAGTGTGGAACAGAGGATAGAATAATAACCAGCTGCTCCACGTACCCACCTCAAAAAGCCACGTCAAACATGGAAGGAATTGGAAAATCCTGGACCACTTAATCCCCAGGCCCCACCCTGGCACAGTTCTTTTTGCCTTGAAAGTGGTGGTTGATGGTGGAAGACATAAATTGTCAACAAAGACAGCCAGATGTCTCAAAACTGGCCATTCGCTTCAGGGTGATGATGCCATTTGTAGTGCCAATAAGGAATTGAATCGATTAAAAAAAGTAAAGCATAGGTTTCATGGGTAGACTGTCTGACTAGGATCTCGGAAGTACAGGGCCAAATGCCCATTACTCAACTGAAAACGGTTAACTTTGTTAATGATGTAAAATTGTGGGCCTGATATTAAATTAGGGGCTTGGTTCCCCCTGGGACTGCTCTGAGCTTGACAAAGAACAGCAGAACGGTACGAAGAGAGGCACTTGACTTCCAAATCCATGCGCATCTCCTGGAACATGGCTGCCGCACCTCTTGTTTGGCTTCTCTTCTCCTACATTCCACCTTCCTTCCTCACCATCTTTCTCACAAAACAGACCTGCTCACAGATGACTCTCATTTTCCCTCTGCCCAGATTTTGCCTGCAACTTTCCATCAAGCCAGCTGATTCCATCCCAAGGGAGCAGAGGAGGAGGAGGAGCCTATTATTTTGTATGAGGAGCGATATCAGAGGAGCATGCCTTTTATTTTGGATGCGGTGGAACACAGGCAGGATGGTGCTGCTGCACTCATCTTGTTTGTGGCTTCCTAGAGGCACCTGGTTGGCCACTGTGTGAACCGACTGCTGGACTTGATGGGCCTTGGTCTGATCCAGCAGGGCCTTTCTTATATTCTTATGGGAGGTACCTCAAGAGGGTCTCATGCAGGGGCCTTTCCCAGCCCTGCCACCCAAAATCTTCCTGCCTTAACCCCAAATGCCATCACTGAACTCCAGACTGGTGAGATACAGAACAGCAACTCTGCCAGTGAGCGAAGGCCCCTCCTCTGGCCTAGTCAAATCAACAAGGCCATCCCTCCTCTCCTCCCATCAGTCTCAACCACTCCAACAAAGGACTGTGGAAGAACCACTCTGCGCCAAAACAGAAAGGTCGAAAAGGAGCCCGAGGGATTGGCTAGCAGGACCAACACTGGACATCGTCTGTCTCTCCCAAGCAGAGCCCTCTTCATCAACAGATTGCTCTTTATAGCACCTGAGGATTTAATGCTTTCTTTTTCAGGCGCTGTTAAGACCCCCAGTTGCGGGATCTCCAATGTTTCCTCTGTGGCAGCTGGAGGTGTGTCCTGAAGTTCAACAGAGCCAAAGGAAGCAGCCACCCCTTCCTTTCTCTTCTGTGTTCATAATAAAAGGGAAGCAATCCTTACCCAGTGAGGCCAGGGTCTCATAATTTTCCTCCATAACTTCCCAGAAGAGTTCTCTTTGGCCTGGATCCAACAGAGACCATTCCTCCTCCGTGAAGAACACGGCTACCTCCTCAAAGGACACTTGGGATCTCTGAAAGAGGAAAAGATGGCCCAGTTGATCATTGACTCCTGTCTCCGGGTATTCAAGAAAGAAAGAAGAATCCCACTGGCCAGCCAACTGATTAAAAGAATTATATACATCAGACCCACAGCAATGACATTGTTTTTCAACATCTGAAAATCAGAATATACTGAAAGTCTCCAAGAAATACAAATTTAGAAAACTGCAAAGAACTGGGCTTCTCCTTGTCAAGTTCAATTAAACAAAACAAAAACAAACCCCATTTGACTGCAGAGTGGGTTCAAAAACAGGACTACCTTGCATGTGTAACTGCAGACACAGAAAGAAGTTGTAATTCCACAGGTTTCCGCTTTAAACATAATTGTCTGCAGAGGCGTTCTGTGTTACTCTTAACCTTGTGCCCAGCTCTGATAACATCAACTGGCCTAATTAGGGTCGTCCTGTCTTTTGTTCTCTTTCCCCCCTAACAATCCCAGGCCCTGTGATCCGCAGGGCTTGGTGGGGGAGAGACGCAGGGTCAAGAACAGGAAGCTAGGAGTGCATCAGCTCAACGGATGTAAATTGCATACAAAAGTAACGATTTCAGGCAAAGATTAACCTATGGCAGGAGATTTACTGAATGGGGGTTTATTCTTATATGGAAGAAGACGAAAGCTAAGAGTCTGGAAATTGGCACCAGCATCAGAATGACTGTGGGAGTCCCAGTGCCAAAAACCCAGGGGACGGAAACCCAGGGGACTTGATGGCACTTAACACACAAACACACATGCACAGAAAAGGCAGCTAGCAACATGTGCCCAAACCCCGGTGCATCTGTTAGGGACTATGGCCTCTTCCTGTGGGTATAGTTTACTGTAAGTAGGATCCTGCTATGTAATTGTTGCACCCATTTAATGTCTAACGCTTTGCTTGAGTTCCGTTTTTAAACTTCAGACCAGTTGCCAGGTCAGAGAGATCTTCTTGAGGATGCTGCTCACTGGGATCAGACACCAGGAAAAAGCAACCGCAGGCACAGGAAATGCAGCTAGCAGCATGCGGCCAAACCCCGGTGCATCGAGCCACGGGGGCCACGAACAGGCCACGAGCCCTGCGGGATCCCATCAGGGGTCCGTTGGGCTTTTGAGAATAAAATAAACCCAGGCTGGTTGCAGAGAAAACATCCCCCACCCCTCCCACCAACCTGCCCGGGGAAGGCCCCCCCCTCTCTCGGTGCTCCCTCTTCCCCTTCCCCTCCGCTTCACACGTGTCTTCTCTCCCCCTCTTCTTGCCCAAGATCTGCTGCATGCAACCCTCCACTGACTCACCTCCCCTGCAGACGTGCAGAAGCCAGGTCCTCCCTCCAGCCGGGGGGAGCCAGAAAGGAGAGAGACCCCGAGGGGCTCCATTGCCCACAATGGTCCTTCTCCCTCTCTAAGAGCCGCCCCATCCAACACGTGGGAAAGGCATGGTGGAGATCAATGCTTTTTGCAAGGCCTTCTGGGAAACGTAGTTCCTTGCAACAACCAGACACAGAACAGAAGTCTTTGGGGAAAGATTTCTTTGCTCTTCTGGGTCTGTGGGGAGGGGGGAGAGGCCGGCTGGAGAGATGCTGGAAAAGTGACAGAAGGCGAAGGGGAAGGAGAAACCTCTTCTGCCCACAACTGTACAGTTTGCCACAGCACTTTGTTCTCCTGCTGGGAAGGACACTTTCCCAGGCATGGATATCCTGATGGGTGGGGTTGGCAGCTCTGGACGGGGAAGTTCCTGGAGATTGGGGAGTGGCGCCTGGGAAGAACACCTTCTCTTTTCAGAATGGAGCTGCTTCAAGGGGTCCATGTGAAAAGCAGTCAGGTAGGAGTTACGTACTCCTCCAACAGCTTATTCCTGCAAAGAACTCGAAACATGCTCTGCAGAACCTGTTACAGCCTAGATAAAGTGTACATAGTTGAATGAAAGGGAAAGGTCCCCTGTGCAAGCACTGGGTCATTCCTACCCCATGGGGTGACGTCACATCCCGACATTTACTAGGCAGACTGTGTTTACGGGTGTCAGACTGTTATCTCGGTTTAGATGTTTCCTCTCGTTCCTTTGCTGAACCGTCCAGACTTCAAGGACGGCTTCACATACCAAAGCCTGGGAACACTACTCCTGGGAAATAATGCTCTGTTTATGCTTTGTAATCTCCCGCCGTTTCTCTGCCTTATATTTCCTACTAACGAGCAAGACAATTCATAGCTGTCATCTTATCCTCAATGCACTGTATTGCCTATTTGACCAGTAAAAGCCATCTGCTTGGAATCTAATTGTCTCTGTGGTGGTTTCTGGTTCTTTGGGTCAAGAGCTTACATTATGACAGCTATCTATCATACTCTTCTTCATCCATACTCTAGTCGGGCTGGAGCCCCGGAGGGTTCGCCTGCCACTCGGATGGGAACTAGGAGGGCGTTCTCCGAGTGAACCGTGTCTACTACTTCTTGGAACCCTGGAGTCCTCATCTAAGGATCCTACCCTTCTACCGGACATAGTCGCTGAACTCTTTAGGACTAATTTGGAGGTTTGCCGCTTGAGAGGACTGGTCCAGACACAGTGGCAATCTCTAGTGAGGGTTCTCTGGATGTTAACGTCGGAGGATACTAATGCTCGTTTAGACCTCCAGGATTTTGATCAGTTGCTGGATGATGCCCGGCTGGCAACTGAGGACTTACAAGTGCTAACCGGTTTATTGGATAAGCTTATTGCCCATGAGATTCTCTCCTCCCCGGCTCTAACGCGTCCTATCGCCTTGGGGAAAGCTACCATGGCGGGAGCCACACCAGCAGATGTGTCTTTGATACCCGATGCAGCTTGCTGTCAAGCTGAAGCCAAGCGGATCGCCATCCATACGGCTCTCCTCTTTGCAGATTGTACAAAGGATACCACGGTAGCCACCTTGGCTCAACGTTTGGCCTCGACGTTTGGGGCCGATGCACCCGCGATTGCGGTTCGAGTGCAACCATTGCTAGGCGGGGAACCCGGCCCCATACTCACACTCCTGGAAACGGAACTTTTACCGCACGTTACCGCAACTGCAGCCCTGAGACTTGAAAGCGCAAACGTTCTCGCGGATAAAGAAGCTGCCGAAGCGGCTCAGGCGGAAGCCGAGGCTCAAGCCGCAAGGGATAAAGAACTACAGTTGGCTGCGGATCGGGCACGGACAGGCGGTCGCCCCAAGGATACCGTAAGGAGCGGTCCTCCGTTGGGTCTGTCTTTTTCCCCGGTATTTGCCCCGTCGTGCACGACCCAACGCGCACGCCGCCTCGCGGAACGACACCAAGACTCCGGGGAGTCTGAGGAAGAGGACCTATATGGGGACAGTTCTCAATGGGCCACGAGTTTTAGGACGAGTAAACCTCGTCGTACGGGTGGCCCAGGAGAGGACGTTCACCTGTTACGAGCTCAAAATCGAGAGCTATCTGGCCATGTTGATCAACTCCAGGAGCTAATGGAACGTTTGCTTCAGGACAACAGGCAGTTACAGCAGGCCCTGACAGCCCAGGCACAGCCCGTCCCACAGGGACCCGCAGTACCGGATCAGGGAGTGCCAGTCCAGCCACCCGCTAATGTGCCTGTACAACCTCCGGCTCCAGGAGGTCCCGTTTTACCTAGGGCACCCGTACAACCGGGTCAACCTATGTCCGGTCCTTGGAAACAACTCAAGTTGAAAACTACTTACGATGGATCTCTCGAGACCCTACCCTGTTTTCTGCATCAGGTGGACAGCTATATGCGAGAACAAGGACAGTTCTTCCCTACAGAGGACAGCCGGGTTCGCTATGTGGCTTCCCTTTTGACAGGTAAAGCAGCCGACTGGATGGTCCTCCAGTTCGACACCAGATCCCGCTCTATCCGTTCCCTCAACAATTTCATGACTGCCTTACGGAGGAGGTTTGAGGACCCCTTTCTGGGGGAACGAGCCAAAGCGGAGCTTCTACAACTACGACAAGGCTCTACTCCAGTTCGAGAGTTTGCCGATGAATTTCAAAGACTAGCAAGCAAGATTGTGGGCTGGCCCGAAGCCACCCTAATTCACCATTTCAGGGAAGACTTACACCCTGACATTCTGAACTGGTCGTACATGCGGGGTGATCCCGACACCCTCGAGGATTGGATTCTATTAGCCGAAGAGGTGGAAAGCCGCCGACGCTTTATTTCCCTTGTCCGCCAAAAACACAAGGAGAAAAGCGTCCAAAAGCCCCAGCCCAAGGCACCACCCCCCAATCCACGGAAGCCTACGCGTCCACCCCAGGATCGCGAAACCCGATTTCAAAGGGGTGCCTGCCTCACTTGTGGGGAACTGGGCCACTTTGCAGCAGTCTGCCCATACCGCCCTGAACCCTTTCGTCCCAGCACGACAGCCCGAGCTAGAGGACGACCGCCACGCAGAGGCACCGCGGCCACCCGCAGCGCAGCGCCGGGAAGACCCACACCCTCTGCACTTTATGCTGGAGACTCATCCATCCTTCCTACATCGAATGACCCCGCCGAGTCCCGGATTACAAGTGCCCCATTGGGGGACAACTTTCCCTCTTCTGACGAAGAGAACCCATGGAATTCTCCAGCTTTAAACCTGGAATCCCCCCTTGATTTGTCAAAAAACGGCTCCGGTCTGTGGTGAGTGGAGCGTCTCCACAGACCTCTGCAGATTCTCCTGCTAAACCGAAAGCTTCCACCAAAGTAAAAGAAGTCGAAACCACCGTTTATGTAGACGCAATTCTACACACCATGAAGGTGGTCCCCAACTACCCGTTAAGGCACTCATTGACTCCGGTTGCAGTCGCACTCTCATAAATGAAGCCACATTTGCAGCACTCAAAGTCGAGTCCGAGGCTTTACCAGCACCCGTCCAATTTGCCCAAATGGATGGGAGCCATTTCAAGGGGGGCCCAGTTGATCACCGCACTATAGGGGTGGCGATGGGAATTGGCTCCCACTGGGAGCAAATAGACTTTACCATAGCCCCTATCCGATTTGAAGTGGTTCTGGGAATTAACTGGATTAAAGGTCATAGTCCCAGTATAGACTGGGAGACGAACACCATCTCCTTTGCCAACCCCAAATGCGACCAGCACCGACAGCAAGTTGCGCTGCTGTCTCCACCCGCTTCGGCATTAATCTCCAATGTCCCATCACCACCATCCCTCCCTGCTGTATACCAGGACTTTGCGGATGTCTTTAACATTAAAGAATGTGATGCCTTACCCCCCCACCGGACCACTGACTGTGCAATTGAAGTGGTGAAAGACTGCACATTAACCAAGAGTAAAATTTACCCTATGAGCACTTCCGAGCGCACTGTACTACGGGACTTTTTGGACAAAAACCTTTGCTGAACCGTCCAGACTTCAAGGACGGCTTCACATACCAAAGCCTGGGAACACTACGTCCACTAAAAAAACAACAACACTCTTTTGCTCATGAGTTGGATCAGAGCTGAGGCAGCTGAGCTGGGAGTCAGAGCAGGAGACACAGTGGCTGTCGAGTCGTTGCTGAGTGAAAAGGACTTGTTTGCCTGAGGTTGATTGCAGGCCCCACCCTCTGCTGTTGGCTGTTGAGAGGTGGGGCTGCGATCCTTTAAATTGCAAGGCTTCTCCTTGCCAGAGGCAGAGTGGTGTCAGAGCTGAGGCAGAAGTCAGCCCGGAAAACGACAGCGGCGGCAGCCTGGAGCTGGACTTTTGGGAGCAGCCTGAGGGGGACGAGGAGGAGGAAGGCGGCAAGGAGGAGCTGCTGGAGCCTGGAGGAGGAGGCCTGGCCTCATTGCTGCTGGCCTCCCCACCGCCGCCGCTGCCGCCCCCCGGGCTGGGCTCGGTGCAGCTGGCGGAGGACTTCGAGGGGGGCGGCAGGGAAGAGAGCAAACACACAGCCTTTCCTCCCCCCCCCCACATGTGCACACGTCAGCAGCAGCTCCTCCGCGCCCAGCTCCAGGCCGTCGCCGCCTTCGTCCTCCTCAAGTGCCTCTCCCTGTCTGTTTTCGCCTGACGCAGCCTCCTCCTCTTCAGGGCGCTCACGGAGGGCCAGACAACCCCTCAGCAGCAGCCGCGCGTCCACCAGAGAAGGCCCTGCCATTTCCCTCCGTTCTTTTCTTTTTTTCTCTCCCCCTCCACTTTCTTTCTGTCCCTCCTCCTTTCTTCCTTCCTGACTCCCTTTCATTCCCAGTTCCTTCCTTCTTTCCTTTCCCAGTTCCTTCCTTCCTTTCTCTCCCTCCCCCCATGCTTTTTTCTTCTGAAGAAGTTATAACGGGGATGATTGTAACAGCTTACAGAATAAATTCTGCATATGCAACCAGAAATAAAGTTCCAAGGGATTGCCTACTTCAACTACTTTCAAGGAGCCACCGTGGCTTGATACTCAACTCTAATTACAAGACACCACTTAAAGTTGGAGATGAGTCTCTGCGACTGATGAAGGAAATACCTGCTAGACTGCTGAGGAAGAGGAAGGATTTCATGGAGATTGTTCAACGCTTAAGACTCAGCGGAATACAATTCAGATGGGAATATCCAAAAGGCATTTCTTTCATTTTTAAGGCTAAAAGATTCAAGTTCACAGAATTGGACAAGGCTGAACAGTTCTTGAGGAGATATGATGCTGAATTGGCTAAACCAATTAAGCCAACTAAGCAAGTTAAAACCAGAGAATCTCCAGAAGAAGAAAAGGCTGATGAAGCATCGGGAGGAGGAGAATTGCCAATAGACTCATCAGAGGAGTCTCCAATTGATGATACTGGCTGAACAAAAACTGGGGGTGGAAAGGGGGCAGGGTAGGAGTTAAAGTGTGACAATTTTGATGTATGAAGGTCAATGGATCTAACTGAATTTTGATATGTTACAGGCTTTATCTTGGAATATTAATGGACTGAATTCTCCCAACAAAAGGAGGAAAATATATCATCATTTACAAAAAACTAAGGCTAATATTATTTGTTTACAGGAAACACATATACTTCCAAAGGATATATTTAGATTAGAAGATTCTAGGTTGGGCACACTTTTCACGGCATGTAATGGTAAAAAAAAAAACTAATGGCATAGCGATGTATTTACTTTCATTATTAGAACCAAAACTAATATATCAGGATACAGAGGGTAGAGTTTTAATGGTGGAAATAACATGTGATTTTCAGAAGATATTACTTGTGGGAATATATGCCCCCAATACTAATCAAAAACTATTTTATGATAAATTTGCAATGATAATGGCGGAATATGCTACAGACAAAATGATATGGATGGGGGATTTTAATGGAGTAATGGTACCTAAGATAGATAGATCTGGCAAAAAGCAAAAAGCAAATAATGAGGGTAAATTACCGGTTAATTTTGATGTTCTTACAGACCAATGGGATATGTTTGACGTCTGGAGATTGACAAATGGTAATAAGAAAGGATATACTTTTTTTTTCACAGAGACATCTTTCACATTCCAGGATAGACATGTTATGGCTTTCGAAAGGTTTGATAATGAACTCAGAAGATCCAGAGATATTGCCTAGGATATTATCTGACCATAATGCGGTAACAGTAAAGATTAAAATAGGGGAAAGAAGGTATAAACCCTGGAGAATTAATGATTTTCTTTTAACAAATACTAAAATAGTGGATAAATTGAAGTTGGAGATACAGAATTATTTTAAGGAAAATACAGGTAAGGGTACCCGGGAAGATATAATTTGGGATGCTGGTAAGGCAGTAATTAGAGGAATATTAATCCAACAAAATACAAGATGGTATAGGGAAAGGGAGAAAAAGAAAAAGGAGGTATTAGATGAAATAAAACAAGGAGAAAGGTATCTTAGCAGAATTCATGACAAAACAGCTAAACAAATTCAGCAGGCTCTGATAAGAAAATATCAACATCAATATGAATTTTTAATTACGGAGGAAATTGAACGGAAAATTATGTATAACAAACAAAGATTTTTTGAACATGCTAATAAACCAGGTAAAATGTTAGCATGGCAGTTGAAGTATAAACATAAAAAAGTATTAATAACCCAAATAAAAAGGAAAGGTAAGATAACAAGGGAGAAGGATGAGATAATAGATACATTTGTGGAGTTTTACACAAATCTATATATAAAAAATAAAATTTTAGAAACAGAAATAGATTCATATCTATTCCCCACTCCTACACAGGAAGCCAGCTGGGTGACCTTGGGCCCGTCACAGCTCTCTTGGAGCTCTCTCAGCCCCACCTACCTCACAAGGTGTCTGCTGTGGGGAAGGGAAGGGAAGGTGATTGTAAGCCGGTTTGATTCTTCCTTAAGTGGTAGAGAAAGTCAGCATACAAAAACCGACTCTTCTTCTTCACACGGAGTCCCTGGGCACCTTCAGAATTCTGGCAGGGCCTGGTGGGCACAGAGCCACAAAGCGGCTGCCAGAAAATGGGCTGCCGCAGGAGGCAGAGAGAGCCACAGAATGGCTGGCACAGCTCACCTTCAATCACACAGTGATGCTTCTCGTCTTGGGGCGACAGCTGCTGCCAAAGCAATGTTTTTAAAAATGTGAACACCCAATCGAATCTCCAATGGCCAATCAGAAGCCTTGGCTGGGCAATAGTCCCACCTGGCCCCACCCACTTTATAAAACCACTTAGTGGGCACCAGGAAAGGTGTTAGCGGGCACTATTGTTGGGCATCCGTGCGGTATAGCATCTACCAATGAGCCCTACTGAATAACTTGGAGCAAAAGGCACAGTAGTCTTGGGATGGATGGCAATTGCCAGTGTAGCTTCCCATGAGCCACAGAGAGAGTACCACTAGGGTGGCGCCGTACAGAATGCTTCACAAGGTTACTTGGATAAACTGTTAGGGACTATGGCCTCTACCGCTGGGTATAGTTTACTGTAAGTAGGATCCTGCTATGTAATTCTTGCACCATTTAATGTCTAACGCTTTGCTTGAGTTCCGTTTTTAAACTGAAGACCAGTGGCGGGTTCAGAGAGATCTTCTTGAGGATGCTGCTCACTGGGATCAGACACCAGAAAAAGCAACCGCAGGCACAGAAAATGCAGCTAGCAACAGGTGGCCAAACTCCATGTGCATCGAGCCACGGGGGCCACTAATAGGCCACGAGCCCTGCTGGATCCGATCAGGGGTCCATTGGGCTTTTAAGAATAAAATAAACCCAGGCTGGATGCAGAAAACACACCCCGCACCCCCCCCTCCGCATGAGGCTTTGGTACAGCGAGGCTTCTGGTTGGCCTTTGAAAGCGCTGATTGCTTGTGCAAGTTTTTAAAAACATTGCTATGGCACCGACTGCGACTACAGCACAAGCATCTTCGCTTTGTGACTGAAGATAAGTTGCAGCAGCAGCCACTTTGAGGCTGGCTCCGCCCCCTGTAGTAGCCATTTTGGGGTAGCCTCACCCGGAGGTTGGCAGCCCTAGCTTAAACTTAAAACCTTGCTGTATTGTCGGTCAGTTGCTAGGGAGGGGACCCAGGTGAGTGAATGCGAGCAAGATGAGGGAGACCAGCTTTTTGCCCCCTTAAACGAACCTGCCTTTCTCTGGGGTAGTCCCTTGGTCTACCTGTTGCAGATGCCAGGGACTGATGCTGGGCGCTTCCGCATGCCAAACAGCTGCTCTAACTCTCAGCCACTGCCCCTCCTTTGGGGGCAGCATACCTTTGAAGACCATTTGCTGGGGGCCAGTAGTAGGGGTCCATGTGAAAGGTAGTCAGGTAGGAGTTAAATACTCCTCCAACAGCTTATTCCTGCAAAGAACTCAATACATGCTCTGTAGAACCTGTTACAGCCTAGATAAAGTGTACATAGTTGAATTAAAGGTAAAGGTCCCCTGTGCAAGTACTGGGCCATTCCTGACCCATGGGGTGACGTCACATCCCTACATTTACTAGGCAGACTGTGTTTACGGGATGGTTTGCCAGTGCCTTCCCCAGTCATCTTCCCTTTACCCCCAGCAAGCTTACCTTGCAGCCCATAATTGAAACCCATTATTGCAAGTCCTATCTTCCACTTCCAAAAGCATTAACCCGTGAGACTGGTTAGGACTCTTGCATATGCAGTAAAGCACACCAATAAAAGCATTTTCTTAAAAGGAATATTGAAAGGTTCATGTACATACATAAGGCAATTTAGTAGGTGGAATAAAAACAGAAACATGTAACTTCTTAGCATACGCTGACATACATGAAGATAGATCGGCATGAGCGAAGCATCAGGAAGATGATCCTTTAGTTTTTCTCTTCATGATGATTCTAAGAATCAGGTTATCCCCCACCACCACCCAGTGTTTTTTCACGAGCTACTTTTTTCCACCCTCCCTGACATTGCTGCTGGCACTTACCTGGCTTCCAGCACCATAGTGATGTTGTGCAGCTAATCTGTGCCAGGAGGGTGTGATTCCCTTCATTTTTGGCACTGCATGGCCCACCATCACCCTGAAGCAGGTGGCCAATTTTGAGGCTCCTACCTTTAGTTCTGGATGAGTTATGTCAGCCACAGACAACCATAGCTTCCAGTACACATGCGGGGGGGGGGGGGATGCTCTGGAAATAACCTTGAACAGGATGGTTCTGTATCAACTTGGAAATTCCTGTCATCATTCAGAGGTGAGAGACCCCTTTGGAAGAGTTATGCGTGCCACGGACAGCTGGAGCCTTATATTTAAGTAGAAGCAAAAACAGGAGGGGTATGTCCACTAAAAAAGCAACAACACTCTTTTGCCTCATGAGTTGGATCAGAGCTGAGGCTGCTGAGCTGGGAGTCAGAGCAGGAGACACAGTGGCTGTCGAGTCGTTGCTGAGTGAAAAGGACTTGTTTGCCTGGGGTTGATTGCAGGCCCCACCCTCTCCTGTCAGCTGTTGAGAGGTGAGGCTGCGATCCTTTACATTGCAAGGCTCCTCCTTGCCAGAGGCAGAGTGGGGTCAGAGTTGAGGCAGAAGTCAGAGCTGCTGGCGAGGTTTGTTGGTTTCAGGTTAGATCAACACATCAAGGTATTTCTGGTGTGAAAAGATTCACCACGAGGGTGATGATGGATGCTCACAAACCATTTCCAGTCACCTGAAGGATGTGCCATGTTTGTTTTTCTCCCTGAGGACAAGATGGACTTCCCCTGCCACAAGTATAAATTGGTAGGTCTCCTAGAAGGTTCGGAGTCTGGAGGAGAGGATTGCTACTCTCCATGGCATCAAAGAAGGGGAGGATTCTGTTAGCAAAAGCCTGGAGGCCATGCATAAGGAAGGGGAGACTATTCAGAAGGTCAACGGTGGGGTTGCCTGCCCTAATGAGACTCCTCAGAGCTGAAGCGGGTCAGTGCCTATGCTCTTAGAATTGACCCCTTCCTGAGAAGGGGTATGTTATCTTCTTCAGTTAGTCACCTACTAAGCAGGACTCAATTTACTCACAAAAGCAAGTCTTTTTATTGAATAGCTTCAATGTAATATACGTGTATAAGCAAGTATTACCAAGTCTTAAAAGCATACAAAAATGCAAGCAAGTTCTACATACGATTTAGTTTTAAAATCCAATACTTAAAATATAACAGTTAAAGAAGTCTGATTTAGTTAAAAGAATCTGATTCACACTATCTAGAATAGTAGATAAGTAAATCCATACATACCAAAAGCCAATCCCTTCTGAGAGTCTCTTAGTCCAAAGACTTAGAGAGATCTAATTTTCTAGCCTTTCCTTTATTTATACTGTCAAAAGTCACCTATTTACGACTTGGTATGTTTTTTACGACACACCCTCTGTAGCTGCAAGCTTCCTGCAGACTACCATAGAAGGATTTCCTCTTCCAGCAGATGATTTGCTGGTCATAGCTATTTCCTAGACAGTCAGTTTTTAGATGTGTTATATCTCTATAATGATTAATTTTACCAACATCTTCATCTCCTAAAGAACACGATAAAAATGAATATATTTTCAATATTCTACTACAACTCCTTCGTATTTAAACCTTAAAACCCAGTATAGCATTTATACACCATTATTATTAGTTAGTTATTAGTTAACAGATCAGCTAAATACGGCTTGCTAAATATGACAGCATAAATAACCAAAAGATCGTTTAAATACGTCCTTATGCTTAGAAGACAAAAAGAGTCTTTTGGCCAGGCAAGTTTAGGCTTGTCCAATTTAAAATGAAAGACAAGCCTTTTCATGAAAAATACGGTTTTACGTTGAACAATTCTGCAAATGTACAACACGAATACAACAGTTCATATTTTCTAATATGTCAAAGCCTATAACAGAGCGTTTCAGGATGTCCCCAAAGGCGTTTAGCAAGATGGTACTCTGTGCCATTTGAACTCAGGAATAGATTCCAGGTCCTTGTGGGGGTGGCAGAGCTGGAAACGCTGCCAGCAGAAGAATCACAAGCACAAGGAAGCCAGAGGGAGGAGAATAGAGAGACATGAAGAAATAGCACTGGAAGGGAAAGAAAGGTGTTGGTTGTTGGTGACTCCCTATTGAGGGGTATAGAATGTCAGGTGTCCAGACCTGACCCCATGGCCCGGGAGGTATGTTGCTTTCCAGGGGCGAAAATTAAAGATATTGTAGAGCAGATACCAACACTGGCCACACCTCAAGTTCATTACCCATTTGTGATGGTCCATGTGGGAACCAACGACACAGCCATGAACACAACAGAAAACATTAAGGCTGACTATGAAGCTCTCGGGAGGAAGCAGAAGGGAACGGTGGCGCAAGTGGTGTTCTCTTCAGTCCTTCCTGTCTGAGTAAGGGGAATATGACAGGAACGTAAGATAACGAAGGTGAATGACTGTCTGCGTTGGTGGTGCAGGCAGGAGCGATTTGGATTCGGGGACCATGGGTTGGGTTCTCTGGACGACAACCTACTCGCATGCGATGGAATTCACCTTTCACGGTCAGGGAAGAATATTTTGGGAAGAAACCTGGGGAGATTCATCAAGAGGGCTTTAAACCAATACCGCAAGGGAACGGAGATGATCAACATAGGGATTTAAATGAGGGAGAGCAAACAGCAGAGGCCCACCTGGGAGGGACGGGTCTAAAGGAGACAAAGGTGCAGGGCTTCAGGTGTCTATGCACCATTGGTTAAAGCTTCGGCAATAAGACGGAAGAGCTTGAACTTCTAATGCAGTCAGAGATATGATTTAGTAGGGATTACAGAAACTTGGTGGGAGGATTCCCATGACTGGAATGTAGTACCGGATGGATACGAGTTGTTCTAGAAGAACTGAACAGGTCAAAGAGGTGGTGGAGTGGTGATGTATGTAAGGAGAGGGATTGCTCGCCGAGAAATACTAGGGTGAGGAGGTGGATGGTGCCCTCCTTGAGCAGCTTGACAGGGTATCCAAACAACAAGAGCTGGTAGCTATGGATGATTTCAACTTCTCCGATGTGTGCTGGGAGACCAACTCTGCAAAGCAACCACAGTCATGCAAGTTCCTCACCTGCCTGGTGGACTTCCTTCATCAAATGGTGGCTGTAGCTATGAGGGGCTCAGCCATACTTGACTTAATATTGACCCACAGGCAAGAGATGGTAGATGAGGTGAAGGCGGTGGGGACCTTAGGGAGAAGCGATCATGTTCTCCTAGAATTCGTTTTGTTGTGGGGGACCAAGGAGGTTCATAGCCACCCACACTTGTTTGATTTTGGTAGGGCAGATTTTAATAAACTCAGAGGCCTAATGAGAATCATTCCATGGGCAAGACTGCTAGAAGGGGAAGGAGCAAGGGAAGGGTGGGCTCTCCCAAAATATGAGCTCTTGCAAGCTCAAGCCTTCACTATTCCAACAAGAAGGAAACACGGTAGGGGATCAAAAAAGCCAGTGTGGATGATCAGAGAACTCCATGATGAGCTAATGGAGAAAAGAGGAAATGTTCAAGAAATGGAGGCAAGGACATACCTCTAAAGAAGAGTATCTGTGGGTTGCTAGGCACCGTAGGTCAGCCATCAGAGAGGCGAACGCTCATTGAGCGAACGCTCAAAGTGAGCTGAGGCTGGCCAGGGAGGCTCGCTACAAGAAAACTTTCTTTAGATTTGTGAGGAGGAAACGCAAGGGAAAAGAGGCTATAGGCACACAGTTGGGTGAAAATGGAGAAATTGTGACAGAGGACAGAAAGAAAGCAGAAAGGCTCAGTGCCTACTTTGCCTCAGTTTTCCCCTGAAAAAGAGAACAGGCTCATCTAGTGATAATAGTAAGCAAGGCAAGACGTCAGGGCTGCTGGTGGACATGAACAAAGAGAAGCACCCGGCTGCATTGTATGAGTACAAATCTCCTGGGCCCCCGAGAGTGCTCAAAGAACTTTCTAGAGATCCTGCAGAGGCTTTGTCTTGGAGGACAGGAGACATGCCACAAGACTGGAGGAGGGCAAATGTTAGCCCTATTTTCAAAAGAGGAAAGAGGGACGACCCAGGAAACTACAGGTCAGTCTATCCCAGGGAAGATACTGCAGAAGATATTAAAGAGATCAATCTACAAGCATCAGAAGGAAAACTTGGAGATCCAGGGAAGTCAGCACGGATTTGTCCCCAACAGGTCCTGCCAGACCAACCTCGTTTTCTTATTTGATTGAGTGACGAGCTTACTGGATTGAGAAATTGTGGTAAATGCGACTTACCTGGATTTCAGTAATGTTCTAACAGACTAACTGGTAAACTAGAGGACTGTGGGCTTGACTCTAGGATAGTGAGGGAGTTGGGAATGTTTAGTCTGGAGAAGAGGAGGTTGAGGGGAAACATAATTGCTCTCTTTAAATATTTGAAAGGCTGCCACTTAAGAGGAGGACAAGTAGCTGTTCCTGTTGGCAGCAGAAGATAGAATTATGCGTTTAAATTGAGAGTGGAAAGGTACCAGCTGGATATTAGGGGAAAATTTTTTAAATCAGCTACCTAGGAAGGTGGTGAGCTCCCCATCACTGGCAGTCTTTAAGCAGAGGCTGGACAAGCACGTCACGGATGCTCTAGACCAGGGATGGAGAACGTCAGGCCGGCGAGGACATTTCCGTGGCCCCTGGGAGCTCCAGGGCCCTGCCAATGAAACGCAGCCCAGCACAGCCCTCCCCGAAACTGTTCCAGAAGCCGCAGCGTGCAGGAACGCTGAGGCGCCCTTTAAACCTCCACTCACCTGTCAGCTGTCGGGCGGCAGGAGGGAGGGAAAGAGGAAGCCATCCGCGTGCATGCGGTTGGGCGAGGCAGGAAGCCTTCAGCCCTGCTGGGCTGCGTGCGCATGTGGGGGAAGGAGGCGGTATGCTGGTGCTCTTTCCTGCCACCCCCCTCGAAGGCCAGCCGCAGCAGCACCAAGCCCAGCCCGGGAGACAACGGCGGCAGCAGCCTGGAGCTGGACTTTTGGGAGCTGGCTGAGGGGGACAAGGAGGAGGCAGGCGGCAAGGAGGAGCTGCTGCTGCTGGAGCCTGGAGGAGGAGGCCTGGACTCATCGCTGCTGGCCTCCCCGTCGCCGCTGCCGCCCCCCGGGCTGGGCTCGATGCTGCTGGCGGAGGCCTTCGAGGGGGGCGGCAGGGAAGACCGCGAACACACCGCCCTTAGATGGCTTCTCCCCTGTATGAATCTTTCGATGTACAGTAAGGAGGCTATTGTGAGAGAAGCACTTTCCACATTCTAAGCATTTATATGGCTTCTCCCCTGTGTGAATCATTTGATGTTGAGTAAGGTGGCTTTTCCTATAGAAGCACTTTCCACACTCCAAGCATTTATACGGCTTCTCTCCTGTGTGAATCTTTTGATGTCTAGTTAGGCTGCCATTATCAGAGAAGCACTTTCCACACTCCAAACATTTATATGGCTTCTTCCCTGTGTGAATCTTTTGATGTCTAGTTAGGTTGCTATTCTGAGAGAAGCCCTTTCCACACTCCAAGCATTTATACGGCTTCTCTCCTGTATGAATCTTTTGATGTCTGGTTAGGGTGCCATTGTTAGAGAAGCACTTTCCACACTCCAAGCATTTATATGGCTTCTTCCCTGTGTGAATATTTTGATGTATGGTTAGGGTGGCATTCACAGAGAAGCACTTTCCACACTCCAAGCATTTATATGGCTTCTCCCCAGTGTGAGTCTTTTGATGAGTAGTTAGATTGATATTCTGAGAGAAGCACTTTCCACACTCCAAGCAATCATATGGCTTCTTCCCTGTGTGAATATTTTGATGTTTGGTTAGGGTGCTATTCAAAGAGAAGCATTTTCCACACTCCAAGCATTTATACAGCTTCTCTCCTGTATGAATCTTTTGATGTCTGGTTAGGGTGCTACTGTGAGAGAAGCACTTTCCACACTCCAAACATTTATATGGCTTCTCCCCTGTGTGAATCTTTCGATGTTCAGTAAGGTAGCTACTGTAAGAGAAGCACTTTCCACACTCCAAGCATTTATATGGCTTCGCCCCTGTATGAACCCTTTTATGTAAAGTTAGGTTGCTATTATGAGAGAAGCACTTTCCACACTCGCAGCATTTATATGGCTTCTGCCCTGTATGAACCCTTTCATGTGCAGTTAGACTACCATTATGAGAGAAGCACTTTCCACACTTCAAGCATTTATATGGCTTCTGCCCTGTATGAATCCTTTCATGTGCAGTTAGACTACCATTCTGAGAGAAGCACATTCCACACACCAAGCATTTATATGGCTTCTCCCCTGCGTGAGTCTTTTGATGTGCAGTAAGGTTGCCATTCAGAGAGAAGCATTTTCCACACTCCAAGCATTTATATGGCTTCTGCCCTGTGTGAACCCTCTGATGTGTAGTCAGGCTGCTATTATGAGAGAAGCACTTTCCACACTCCCAGCATCTATATGGCTTCTCCCTTGTATGAATCCTTTCATGTGTAATTAGGCTCTGAGTATGAGAGAAGCACTTTCCACACGCCAAGCATTTATATGGCTTCTCCCCTGACTGTATCCTTTCATGTGTTTTTAGTGCACTACTTCCAAAATTGCAGCTCAACCCTTTCTTCTCCATTGAACCCTTACGCCTTCTCTTTCTTTTCTGTGTTTCATTTTGGGCCGAGACCTCTGGCTTATTTGTGCTCTGACAGCCAACCAATTCCTTCCTCTTCTTCTCTTTTACTTTCCATTTCCTTCTGCAATCCTTCTTTGGTACTGTTTGATCCCCAGATTTCACTTCCACCTGCTGATCTTTATCTTTTTTCAAAACTCTCCTTCCTAATTCCTTTTCACTCAGCATCTCCCTCACATCTGCAACTGCATAAGAGAGAACAGAAATTAAGTAAGAATGAACCGACCCCAAATACCAGTAATCAGGTAAAGTCAGTAGTGAATGGCATTTCCTATAATGGAAGCCACAGTCCTGGACAAATGTCAGCAAAATTTAACCACACACTAGGATGACTTGGAAAAAGAGAAAAAGATGACCAAAGGAAGGGGCAGAAAGCTGCTCTTGAGACCACATTCAGGTTAGTATTTTTTCTGGTGCTTATTCAGGAAAATTACAGAAAGAGAATAGGGAAAGAAATGTTTTTGTTTGTTTGTTTGTTTGTTTTTAAATCATGACAAAAGGAATGAAAGATGGAAAGATGGCCTGAGAATTGTCCGGCTGTCCTCAACCAGGACTTTCTCGGCCTTGCCCAGGACTGATGGGACTCCCTCTCAGAGGAGATCAGGGCCCTACAGGACCTGTCACAGTTCTGCAGGGCCTGTAAAACTGAGATGCTCTGCCAGGCCTATGCTTGAGGGCTGAAATGGTTTACACAAAGCCTGCCTCCCTATCTCCCCCGACGTTCTTCCTACCATCTATGTGGGGGAGCCTGACTGCCTTTTCAGGTTGGCCAAAGTCCTATAATTGAAACAGAGCACCACTGATGTTATATTTCAATCTGGAACTATTGTTTTTAAATTAATTATGTATTGAATTGATTGTTTTATTATGTTTTAATCATATCATTGATGTTAGTCGCCCTGAGCCTGGCTTAAGCCAGGATAGAGGGCAAGATACAAATCTAAATCTAAATAAAACAAATAAACAAATCTAGAGATTGAAGACATGGACAGACAAGGTAGCTCTTTCTACAAACCTGCAAAATGATCTAGGCTTGCAGAAAAATCTGGCGAAAAGAAACATTGGGGCGTAGAACACCCAAAATAATAGAAGTAGTGCCTGTAACATAAGACACACATGCCTTCAGTGGCCATTGCAAGGCCATCACACAGTACTGTCAGCCTTCAAGCCTTGGTTTCTGTCAGTTAGAGGCACAGGCAGGCAACAGTGCCCAGCCAGCACCACACAACTGGGCCCATCCTGGCAGCTGAGCAGGCACATTACTAGGCCAGATTTCTTCCAGGTAGAAGGAAAGCTGAAGTGGGGGGGGGGGAATAAAGGTAGGTTGGCTGGTAGGTAGGAAAGAGAGACGAATGAACAGAATGATGAGGAAATGGGGATTGCCACAAGGAAGGAAACAGGTAATAGTGTTGGACAGGGGATATGGTGGGACATCAGTTGCCCCCAGAAACTATGCCAACTATTCAAGGAACTGGACCATCCTGGACCAAGGAACCCCGACTCCCCGCTCCAGCCCAGTGCCATGTGCTTTTAGTATTCAAAGCTATGGTTGGTGGTGAAAAGTGCCACAGCAAAGAGGGGATGGGAAATATCTCCCCTCTACAAAACAGCTGCAAAAAAGGCTTATGCGGTCTTATGGTCTATCCACAGAGGCACAACATGTAAATTGAAAGATGTCATAGTCTTGCTGTATTCTAAATAGGTCAGGCTGCACCCAGACTACTGTGTGCAGTTCTGGAGGCCTCAATGCAAAAGGGATGTGGACAGAATGGAGTGGGTGAAGAGCAGAGTGACAAGGAGGATCAGGGCCCTGGAGGCCAAGCCCTACGAGGATAGGCTGAGGAACTTGGGAATGTTCAGTCAGGAACAGATTGAGTGGGGACACAATTGCTCTCTTGATGTATTTGAAAGTCTGTCCCATACCCAATAATGAGTATCAATTAGGGACGGAAAGGCTAAATAGTAATTTTATTTGATAATAAGACTAGTGCAGCCTTTCTCGTTGGAATGGGCTGGGGGGTGATGAGCTCCCCCTTGCTGGCAGTCTAAATGCAACAGTCAGATGAACACTTGTCTGGGATGATCTAGAATGATCGTGCATTGAGCACAGTTGGAGTAGATGGCATGTATGGCCCTTTCCAACTCTAGGATTCTAACCTAACCAGATATTGTACCTCTCTCCACATCAGAGCCCTCTTCATCAACACAAATCTCTTTACCACAAGGGAATAATTAATGCTTTCATTTTCAGGCATTGTAATTTCCATACCCATGGGAGCTCCAATATTTTGTCTGTGATGGATTGAAGTGTGCTCTGAAATTCAACAAAGAAAAGGGAAGATGCCGCCCCCTCTCTTCCATGTTCATAATTAAAGGGAAAAGATCCTTACCCAAAGAGGCCATTGTCTCATAACTTTCCTTCATCACTTCCCAGTAGAGTTTCCTTTGGTCTGGATCCAGCAAAACCCATTCCTCCCCAGTGAAGAAGACTGCTACATCCTCAAAGGACACTGGGGATCTCTGAAAGAAGAAAATATGTCAATGTTCGTCATCGATTCCTGTCCTCCAGTATTCAAGAAAGAAGAAAGGATCCGTTTGGACACTCAGTGTGAAGCAGGCAAGCAGTATTTTCAATATATTTTTAACTTAAAATGATGTTTTTTATGTAACATTTGCTAATTAAAATCTAGTTTCCACATCAGTTAGTTGGGAAGTAGAAAAACCTTTTGCGAAAACGTCGTGGCCAACCGGCAGTAAAAGTCTGGGCTGAACGCCAATAATCTTCGAAAAAAGTAAATAACATTGGATCCTTTTCAAGGATGCTTTTAATGGCTTTAAGGTCCACTCTCTCAATGCCTCCTCTATCTCTTCCACTTCCACAGAATTCCCCGCCCCCCATTCATGCTGTTGATGAAGTCACCTTTCCAGCAGAGGTGCGAGAGCAGAATTCTCCCTCAGGCTGGGGGAAACGAGAAAGAAGAGAGAACCCGTGGAACTGCCCATTCCATGCACTTCCTTCTCCGCCTTCCGGAAAAACCACCCCATGGACACCTAGGAAAGGCAGGGTTGACTTCTCTGGTGCTCGCAAGGTCGTCTGGAAAATGTAGTTCCCTGCAACTAGACCCAAACAGAATACAAAACCTGAAGTATTTGGGAAAATAAAGTTTCATTGTTTATTTGTCACTGTGTGGGGCAGCTTCACATGTATATCAATCTTTGCTGTTTTCTGAAACCACCTGCTTGGGTGATTTCTGTCCCCTTCAGGCTTAATACAAAACTTACCTCACAGCAGTGACTTTGGGACCCCACAGGGAGGAAAGGCAGTAGGACGTTTGTTATACGTTTCATTTTGCCTATAGTCTGCCTGGAAATACTGACCTCTGAGGCTGTTCCTTTGTACAGTATTGCCGCAAACCTTTCATCAGAAAGCAGAGATAGGACTGTAAACACCGTGCTGGAAAATTCCTGGAGAGTTGGTGCAGCTTCCTACCCTCAGAACATCTTGTCACTGAAGGGAAGGCTTATACCACAAAAACAAAACTGAAAGCCGTAAATTTTCCAGCTGATTCTCCCCAAGGTGTGGTGCCTCAGGAGGGTTGCAGGCCTTTCCCAGCCTTGCAAACAAAGACCCTCCGGGTTAAACCCTTTTTCTAACTCCACGGATGGAACTCCAGACTTTCTAGATGCAGAACAGGAGCTCTGCCACTGAGAGAGGAGCCTTCCTCTGGCCTAGTCAAATCAAGAAGACCTTCTCCTTCTATCAGCCTCAGTCACTCAAACAAAGGACTGTGGAAGAGCCACTCTGCATCAAAATGGAAAGGACAGAGAAGAAAATAGGAGCTGCATGGATTTCTTGTTAGCTGCAATGTTACTGGAGATTGTCCATCTATCCCAATCAGAGCCCTCTTGATCAACAGATTGCTCTTTACAGCATGAAATGTTGAATGCTCTCTTTTTCAGATGCTGTAAGATTCCAGTTGTGGGACCTCCACCCTTTCCTTTGTGGCAAATATAACTATGTCCAGAAATTCAAGAGGGCCAACGGAAGCTGTCTCGGGTCATGCTGTTAAAGTAAAGTAGGCTCTTCCTGAGAAGTGATATATTATCTTATTCAGCCAGTTACCCAATAAGCAGGACTCAAAGATTCCTACCAAAGTAGGCTTTCTACGGAAAGGTGACAGTAAATTTATAAACAGTGGGTTTCATTTTACCATTTATTTCACATAAAATGTATGCATGTGAATATTTACACACTTTCAAAACATGTCATAAAGTACAAACATTATGATTCTTTTACATGTCATATACGCAAGCAATCTTAAACAACCTTAAGCAGTTTCTATATTTCTTTATATTTCTCTATATAAGAGTTCAAACCCTAAACTTGTAATGTACTTTCATTCAGGAATATAACAGTTACAGAAATCCTGTAAAATATGATTAGTACCAAGGGAAAAAAGACCTGTCATAGTTAAAAGCATCTTAATTCAGAGTACCTGAAATGTAAGGCATAAATTGTAGTAATCCAAGTATTATCTCATATTATTTCTAAATCTCACCAGCTCATATGCTTAGTTTAGGGAGCTTTGTAAAGGCTTAAACATAAATTAGGACCTTTATTCATTTTCAGGATATGCAAACCTTTTTCTGTAAGGACATAGTATTATTCCAATAGTTCATCTTTGGGATATGCAAAGGTCAGAGAATCTCTGGTTCCTAGTTTATATGAGAGCTGTAGTCAAAAAGCTCTTTAAATAGTCCATGTCAGTTTTAGGAAACCATGGAGAATTCTTACATTATTCTCAGCCTATGTAAAGGCCTCTGATCCATGTTAGGAACAGGTTTATGTGTATGCAAAGCTGAAATCAGTCAGTGCTTTGTAGCTATGTGTAGCTTTATTATTCAAGAGTTGTTCTGAAACCTCTGAAGTCTCCCTATATGCCAATTGTAGAGAGATCTGTATGTGAACCTACAGTTCTGTGCAAGAGTTTCTGTGTATGCACTATCATGTCACTGAGTGCAGAAGCTTCCCCTGTTTTGTTGGGAAAACGTCTGGCTCTTGCCCTGAGAGATATCTCTGGTTGGTTAGAGGAATCTCCAAGAGTATCTCCATGAATTATATTCTTAGTCTCTTCAGCTCTGTGAAGGACCTGTATTAAGGAAGCTCTGGGTTTCACAACTTCCATGTTTTGCAAGGAAAGCCAAGCTAGACCATTTAGATCTTTTAGTGAGAACCCATCAATCCTTGCTAGAATTAATGAGATGATAGTGTTTCCAAATATGGAATGATCCAATACTCTTAGATCCACATTAAGGTTAGTAGGAATTCTAAGAGCCTCCATCTTATGGAATAGTCTGCAAGCATTCATCTCAGTCATCTTGAAATGAGTCTCCTTCAAGAGGAGTCTTTCCCATTCTCACAATGAAGCTTGTGAAATGTTAGAGTTCCATCTCACGCAAGGAATTGAATGATGGAATGAGCCATGGCCAGACAGACATGCTGCCCTCCGATAACTCAGTTCTTACGTCTCATGCAAGAGACGGAGAAAGCAAATGGACAGACAACCATTGTTGTCCTCCACTCACACTTCTGCCTTCTGTGTGTTTGGCTCTCCCTTATATCCTCTCCAGATCTATGGTTATCTAAGGGGAGATGTTCCTGCAGTATGTGGCAGGGCTTCCATACCCCTGGTTATGGTGCTCTTGCACCTGGGAATCCTTGGAAAGCTTGTCTCCTGCACCTGTGGAATATAGGGTTGTGGTGCTTCTGTACCTGTAGAATGGGAGGTTTGTCCTTGACAATGCGTTAGCACTGCATCTTTGGCAAGGATACAATAAGGAGAATAATCTATTTCTCTAGGTTAGCAGCTGCGAGAAAGGCTAACCTACCACACCATTACATCATACAGTTCACAGTCAGCACTTTCACAGGGTATTTAAACATCTCCTCACTTCTTATCTGACCTTGAAAGGAGCTCTTACTCCTAGAGGAGCAAGACCCTTTAGTTCATGACATTGCTCCAAGACAGCACTATCAGCTCAACTCATAAAACTAAGTGAATCTCTTTGCCTCTGATAAGTAGTGCTGGTGTTTCACACGTCCACATGGCAGGCGACTATACCCAGCTCATGACCTTGTAACAGAGAGCTGCAAACCATGCCCTCCTCAGAGAAGTACTGAGAACAAGCACTGAATAATCATTACAATAATATATCACAGCATTATTCTGCTTCATTTTATACATCTAAGAGTTTGATATGAGATTCTATGAGCATATTATTCTTCATGTTGATCCTAGCCCATGACAAAGCTGCCACCCCCACCCTTCTCTTCTGCATTCACAATAAAAAGGAAAAATCCTTACCCAGAGAGGCCACATTCTCAGAATTTTCCTCCATAACTTCCCAGAAGAGTTTTCTTTGGCCTGGATCCAGCAGAGCCCATTCCTCCTCCGTGAAGAACACGGCTACCTCCTCAAGAGACAGCAGAGATCTCTGAAAGAGGAAATGATGGCCCATTTGATCATCTATTCCTGTCCCCAAGCATTCAAGAAACAAAGAAGAATCCCATTGACCAGTCAACCGACTAAAAGAATTATGTACATCAAACCAACAGCAATGACAATTGTATACGTTGTTTTTTCCCAATCTCTGACAAGTAGAATATACTGAAAGTTTCCAAGAAATACAAATTCAGAAAAATGCACAGAAGTGGGCTTCTTTTGGCCAAGTCCAATTAAATGGGTGGGGGGGGGGAGGAATGACCAATTTGACTGTATACCAGTCAAATTCAACAACAGAATGACCTTTCACGTGTAACTGCAAACATACACAGAAATCGTAATTTCGTAGGTTTCTGCTTTAAACATCTTTTTCTGCAGAAGCTTTCTGTGCTACTCTTAAGTTTGCATCCATCTTAGCAAATGTTAATTGGCCTAATTTAGGCCATCTTGTCTTTGGTTCTCTTCCCCCCCCCCCAACAAACCCAGGCCCTATGAACCTCAGGGCTTGGCGGGTGAGAGATGCAGGATAAAGAACACTCAGCACTCTGCTGCCGAAGAGGAGGCTGTAGTTGGTTCCTTATTCCCAGTTCGTTCCCTATTCCCAGTTCCTTATTCACATTTCCTAGTTGCTGAATGATTTTGATGACAATTCCTAAGCTCTGCACCCCAAAATATGGATTGGATCACCAAATATTATACACCCCCACATTCAGGGGACTGTGCTCTTTGAGATGGCGCATGCTGGGTCCTGGTCCAAAGTCTGGTTCTTGTGCCAGCGGCTCCCAAGTGGGGTGACCCAGGACGGATGCACATACAGACACGGCACCCCAAAATAATCTTTGGACCACCCCAAATGACACATCCCCACACTCCAGAGACTGTTCCCTCCAAGAAGGCATACAGCGGTGCCTGGTGCAAACACTGGTTCTGGCACTACTGCCTTCTTTTTGGGTCGTCCCCCCACCCCAGAAACCTATATTGCAAAGAAGTTTTGAATAGGGAACTACTGTCCCCTGCAAGAGGACATGCAGTGGTGCTCGGTCCATACACTGGTTCTGGTATCACCTGTTTCTATTTGTGGTGGCCCCTGAAAATCCTGTATTGTGAAGAAATGTTTGGGACATTTGTGAGCCTTCTGCACCCTAAAATTAAGTTTTGAGCACTACATCTCATACACCACATATCATACATTCAGGGTACTATGGAGAGCAGGTTTTGCAATTTAAATTGGGTTGCAAACGAAATGGAAAAAATGGATTTTCTAGATGTTGGTATGTAACCAGGCCAATTATTTCATTTGTCTATGTAATGTCTTTTCTTGAGATGGGGGGAGGGGGGGCTATGTGACAAGGCCAAGTAAACCCCATTTCCCAAACTTGAAATTAGGGTGTGTGTGTGCAGTAGTAGGTCTATTTAACAGTTAAAATGTAGAAAGTGACTTTAAAAACGAAGGATGTATTATTTCAACTTTGTTATGAAACTGTGATAAGGACATTATCTGATGACTCAAATCATTCTGATATCCTCAAAGCACCCTTTCAATGTCCATTTCAGAATCACTATAAAAAGCTGCGGAGGCACACGCCAATTGGGTTCTCGTTTATTTGCCAATGGACCACCATGGATGCTGCTTATTACTGTTGCAGTCAAAACTCCATACAGAAATACAGACCAATTTGACCCACGGAACTTCCCAGCTGAGATCTCAGTGCTTAGCATTACGTATGTCGCGAGCTCAATTTTCAACTTTAAACACATTATTATGCTTTATTGTAATTGAATATCTATGAAGTAAAAATCCTGATGTCTTCTTTAAATTGTAAGGAAGTCCCCTGTGCAAGCACCGGGTCATTACTAACCCATGGGGTGATGTCACATCCCAACATTTACTAGGCAGACTTTGTATATGGGGTGGTATGCCATAGCCTTCACCAGTCATGTACACTTTACCACCAGCAAACTGGGTCCTCATTTTACCCACCTCAGAAGGGTGCATGGCTGAGTCAACCTTGAGTCGGCTACCTGGACCCGACTTCTGTCAGGATCAAAGTCAGGTAATGAGCAGAGCTAGGACTGCAGTACTGCAGCTTAATCCTCTGTGCCACGGGGCTCCTAATGTGCTTTCTACTTGCTCATAAAGTCAACAGGAAAAAAAATAAGAATAAGAATCCATTCCTCCCTTCTCCCCACCCCAACAGTGCAACACATGAACAACTACATATAATAAACAATTATGTCTTCTCCTCTCCAGATACAAAATTGTTGGCATAACTTATAACACAGGACAACATTTTGTTTGCGTCCATAAATTTGGCATGAAGGGCCGCTGGCATCTATATGATGGACTGCAGGAACTACAGAGCTCAGGACATGGCAACATAGAGGCTACAGAAGCTGGCTTCAGCAGTATTCTCAAACGACATCCATTTCCCAACCACATTGTTGCTGTATGTCAGTCATGCACCTAATGTTCCTTGCCTCACCTGGAGAATAGACTCCCATTTCCAGGGACAGTCAATAAAAAGTATCTGAAATAAGTATGCAGTTCCAATTTTGTATGATTTATTATTTTATGGTCCATATACACTAGGCTCACAGTTAACTGTATTGTCAGCTTCCTGGGCATCATGGCCACCAGTGGCCAAGGGGATGTAAATATATTTTTTTGTTCTTTAAACATAAGGGTATAGCCTCCTTGGGGCTTTCAAAGTTGGCTCCCAGGAAAAGTCCTTTACAGTTTCTTATTCAAATTTTCCATGGCTTTGGACCAGGACACAGCATATGCCCTCTTGGATGCCAGAAGCGGTGTCTGGACCGGGCACCCCTGTTTGTCTTCTTGGAGGGGACAGTCTCTGGAGTGTGGGGATGTGTCATTTGGGGTGGTCCAAAGGTTATTTTGGGGTGCAGTGTCTGTATGTGCATCTGTCCTGGGTCACCCCACTTGGGAGGCACTGGTACAAGAACCGGACTGTGGACCAGGATCCAGAATGCGTCATCTCGAAGAGCACAGTCCCCTAAATGTGGGGGTGTATGATATGTGGTGGTCCAATCCATATTTTGGGGTGCAGAGCTTGTGCATTGTCCTCAAAATCATTCAGGAACTAGGAAATGTGAATAAGGAACTGGGAATAGGGAACAAACTGGGAATAAGGAACCAACTTCAGCCTCCTAGTTCCTGAATGATTTTGAGGACATTTCAAAAGCTCTGGACCCCAAGATATGGATTGGACCACCACATGTCATACACCCCCACATTCAGGGGACTGTGCCCTTCGAGATGGCACATGCTGGGTCCTGGTCCAAAGTCCGGTTCTTGTGCCAGCAGCTCCCAAGTGGGGTGACCCGGGACAGATGCCCATACAGGCACTGCACCCCAAAATAATCTTTGGACCACCCCAAATGACGTATCCCCACACTCCAGACACTGTCCCCCCCAAGAAAACATACAGCGGTGCCCGGTCCAAACACTGGTTCTGGTGCCATTGGCTTCTTTTTGTTTCCCCCCCCCCCAGAAACCTGTATAGCAAAGAGGTTTTGAATAAGGAACTGGAGCTCTGCACCCCAAAATATGGATTGGACCACCACATATCATACACCCCCTCATTCAGGGGACCGTGCCCCTCGAGATGGTGCATGCTGGGTCCTGGTCCAAAGTCTGGTTCTTGTGCCAGTGGCTCCCAAGTGGGGTGCCCCCAGGACAGATGCCCATACAGGCACTGCACCCCAAAATAATCTTTGGACCACCCCAAATGACACATCCCCACACTCCAGACACTGTCCCCTCCAAGACGACATACAGCGGTGCTCGGTGCAAACACCGGTTCTGACACCACTGCCTTCTTTTTGGGTCCCCCCCCCCGAAACCTGTGTTGCAAAGAAGTTTTGTACAGGGAACTACTGTCCCCTGCAAAAGGACATACAGTGGTGTATTACCCATGGTTAGGTAAGGAAATGATTCCAATAGGCAAGTGTTGGGGGAAACAAAGTATGCAGTTTTATTAAACAAAAAATACACCCTTTTACCCAGGCTAAGTAATCTTTTACCCTTTATCCAGGCTGAATCCGAAATAAGGATGGGAAGTTGTCTCCTGGGAGGCAAGCAAGCCGCTTCTTCTCTGGCAGCCGTCCAGACGCCCTCCTCCTGGCTGGCTGGCTTATCTGAAGCCCTCCCCTTCTTTTAACAGAGTGAAAACTAACCTTTTCCCCCATCACCAGGTGCTCATCATTTACAGTGCTGTGTGAAAGTTAACTCCCTAATGACCTGAGATTGCTCTCACATGGGGAAGGGCTGCATTGACCACCATCTACCTCCTCGTAGTACAATGGTCTTCCGCAGTTTCCACTACAAGTGGTGCTTGGTCCACACACTGGTTCTGGTATCACCTGTTTCAATTTGTGGTGGCCCCTGAAAATCCTGTATTGTGAAGAAATGTTTGGGACATTTGAGCCTTCTGCACCCCAAAATTAAGTTTTGAGCATCACATATCATACACCACATATCATACATTCAGGGTACTGTGCTCTTCAAGGGGGTTTGTGCTGGGTCCTGGTTCAAAGGCCAATTGTTCTGCCAGCTGCTCCTAAGTGTGGCGGCTCCAGGACAAATGAGAAGTTATCAGCTCCCTTAGCATTTGTGTTAAAAGCCCACTTGCAGGTCACTTAATAACTGACAGCAGTTACCTAAGTAATTAAAATTCTATTCAGGAATCTTGGAATCATTCCTTCTTCCTGGGAAAACTCTCCTCAAAACCATTTCACTCATCTGGAAATGTATAGCGAATACTTAACAGTACTTTTCCCGAATAATCTGGGTATTGTGCCTCTCTATTTCTATCACCTGTCCTTTCTAACTAAATGTTCAAAGGTAATATAAAAGCAATCAGTTTATTGTCCCTGGCAATGTTTCCTTGCCAGTGAAGGTTGTGTTAGAACATATTGCTGATTCCCCCAAATTAAGAGAAGACCCATCTAACTGGTGTAACACTGTCATTGTATGCGGTTTGTTAAAATGCCATCTCAAAGGGCACAGTCCCCTGAATGTGGAGTTGTATGATATGTGGTGGTCCAATCCATATTTTGGGGTGCAGAGCTCCAGTTCCTTATTCAAAACCTCTTTGCAATACAGGTTTCTGGGGGGGACACCCAAAAAGAAGCCAATGGCACCAGAACCGGTGTTTGGACCGGGCACCGCTGTATGTCTTCTTGGAGGGGACAGTGTCTGGAGTGTGGGGATGTGTCATTTGGGGTGGTCCAAAGATTATTTTCGCTGCAACTGAGCCCCCGTGTCTGCATGTGCCTTGGTCCTGGGGGCACCTCACTTGGGAGCCGCTGGCACAAGAACCGGACTGTGGACCAGGACCCAGCATGTGCCATCTCGAAGGGCACAGTCCCCTGAATGTGGAGGTGTATGATATGTGGTGGTCCAATCCATATTTCGGGGTGCAAAGCTCCAGTTCCTTATTCAAAACCTCTTTGAAATACAGGTTTCTGGGGGGGGACCCAAAATGATGCCAATGGCACCAGAACCGGTGTTTGGTCCGGGCACCGCTGTATGTCTTCTTGGAGGGGACAGTGTCTGGAGTGTGGGGATATGTCATTTGGGGTGGTCCAAAGATTATTTTGGGTTGCAGTGCCTGTATGGGCATCTGTCCCGGGTCACCCCACTTGGGAGCCGCTGGCACAAGAACCGAACTTTGGACCAGGACCCAGCATGTGCCATATTGAAGGGCACGGTCCCCTGAATGTGGGGGTGTATGATATGTGGTGGTCCAGTCCATATTTTGGGGTGCAGAGCTCCAGTTCCTTATTCAAAACCTCTTTGCTATACAGGTTTCGGGGGGGGGGACCCAAAAAGATGCCAATGACACCAGAACCAGTGTTTGGACCGGGCACTGCTGTATGTCTTCTTGGCGGGAACAGTCTCTGGAGTGTGGGGATGTGTCATTTGGGGTGATCCAAAGATTATTTTGGGGTGCAGGGTCTGTATGGGCATCTGTCCTGGGTCACCCCACTTGGGAGCTGCTGGTACAAGAATCGGACTGTGGACCAGGACCCAGCGTGCACCATCTCGAAGGGCACAGTCCCCTGAATGTGGGGGTGGATGACATGTGGTGGTCCAATCCATATCTTGGGGTCCAGAGCTTTTGAAATGTCCTCAAAATCATTCAGGAACTTGGAAATCTGAATAAGGAACTGGGAATAGGGAACGAACTGGGAATAAGGAACCAACTTCAGCCTCCTAAATCCCTCTTAGTATTTTGCTAGGAAAAAGTGAGGCCAGCAGGAAAAGACAAAGACCCAACAAGAGATGGGTTGACTCAACAAAGGAAGCCACAGCCCTCGGTTGGCAAGATCTGAGCAAGGCTGTTAAAGATAGGATGTTTTGGAGGGCATTGATGCATAGGGTCGCCATGAGTCGGAAGCGACTTAACACACACAATATTTGGCAATGGAAGTGCCGGTTCTCTGCAGACGAGCCCAAAAGGAAGAGGCAGGACAGGCGGGGGGGGGGGTGAATTAGGTCCCCTCCATTGACAAACCTGCAGACCAGCAGCCAGTTCAGAGCCCTTCTGAGGCTCCTGGGGATCCTACAGCAGAGAAAACAACAGCAGGCACTGGAAATACAACTAGCCAACTGTGGCCAAACGAGCCACGGGGGGGGGGGGGCAGAAACTGGCCCCGAGCCCCGCTGGGCCAGATCAAAAGGGTCCGCCCAGCAGTCAAGAGCCAGACGAGCTCAGGCTGGTTGCAGGGAACAAAGTGGGTGGGAACACCAACCCCAGACCTGCTGCACGAGACCCTCCACGGACTCACCTCCCCTGCAGACGTGCAGAAGCCCGGGTCTCCCTCCCCCCGGGTTGGGGGGCCAGACAGGGGAGAGGCCCCGAGGGACTCCATGTGGGCCAGGTTTCCTTCTGCCGCTCTGGGAAAAGCCTGGCGGAGGCAGAGGGGGCCTCGATGGTGCTCGCAGCGCCTTCTGGGAAATGTAGTTCCCTGCAACAACCAGACCCGGAAGGAAGAACAGAGGCCGTTGGAAAGAGGCGGTTTCCTCGCTCGGCTTCTGGGCCTGGGGGGAGCAGCTGCCTCCTCTGACGGCCCCCCCTGCAGGGGAGACCAGCTGGAGAGAGGCTGACAAAGGGACAGAGGGCAACGGGGAAGAAACACTTTCCTGCCCAAAACTGTAGGGTTGGTTGCAGCACTTTGTTCTCCCACAGGAAGCTTCGCTTTTCCAGGCATCGACCTATGAAAAGGGAGGGTGACCAGGCCCAGGCTGCTCAGGCCTTGCAAACTGAGGGCCGGAGCTTCCCTTATGAAGTCAAGTTAGGTCTTCCTCTTTTCCTGCCGCCTTCCACTTTTCTTAGCCTTATTGTCTTTTCCCGTAACTCTGGTCTTCTCGTGATGCGACCAAAGTACGATGGCCTCAGTTCAGCCATTGAGCTTCTAGGCTTGACTTGATCCAGAACCCAGTGATTTGTCTTTCCCGCAATCCGCAGCAGGCCTCAAACTCTCCTCCGACACCACATGTCAAAGAATCAGCGAGTGGGAAGGGGCCATACAGGTGCCATCTAGTCCAGCCCCCTGGGGCTCAAGGCAGGATCAGCCCAGAGCAGCAGGGCTCCTTACACATTTCCCACTCGTGACTCCTTTTCTCCTGAAAATTTTTTACACGACCCCGGGTATAGAGGTATATAAAATAGGTATACAAACCAAACATGTACTGATAATAAATCATAAAGAAATTTTCTTTAAAACAATTCTTTGGTGTACATATAACTTTTTCATGACCCCCACATGCGACCCACAGTTTAAGAAGCTTTGGCCTAGACAGAGCATCCCTGACAAGGGTTTGTCCCACGGCAGCTCAGAGACGGTCAGAGGGGGGGAAGCTCACCAGCTTCTTAGGTAGCTGTTTCCACTGCTGAACAACTCTGACTGTGAAATGTTTTTCCTAATATCCAGCCGGTACCTTGCAGCCCGAGGAGCCCCGTGGCACAGAGTGGTAACCTGCAGTACCGCAGTCCAAGCTCTGCTCATGACCTGAGTTCGATCCCAACAGAAGTTGGTTTCAGGTCGCCGGCTCAAGGTCGGCTCAGCCTTCCATCTTTCCGAGGTCGGTAAAATGAGTACCCAGCTTGTAAAGGGAAGATGACTGGGGAAGGCACTGGCAAACCACCCTGAAAACAAAGTCTGCCTAGTAAACGTCGGGATGTGACGCCACCCCATGGGTCAGGAATGAGCCGGTGCTTGCACAGGGGGACCTTTACCTTTTTACTTACCTTGCAGCCCATAATTGAAACCCATTATTGCGAGTCCCATCTTCCACTTCCAAAAGGAACAGGCCCCTGCCTTCCTCTAAGTGACAGCCCTTGAAATACTTAAAGAGAGAAATCATGTACCCCCTCAGCCTTTCTTCGAAGGGCATGTTCATGGTAGGATAGCCAATGTCCAGGTGGGGCCTGGAGATCTCCTGGAACTTGAATGTATCTCCAGGAATTCCCCAGCCTGGAGTTGGCAAACCTAGGTGAAAGAAAGCTCCCGGCAAAGAAAGCAGAGTATATGTTTCCAGACAGCCTTGACCACCCAATATATCTAGGATTTTCCCAGAGCAATTCTAAGCAGGTCTACATGGAAGGGAGTCCCATTTTACTTAATGGAGCTTACTCCTAGGAAAATGTCCTTATGTCTGCACACTTTGTGATCCATTGCTATACATGGAGGTCACCCCCCCACCATTGCAGACAAACTTGAATGTTTGCAAGGCTAATATTTAGATGAGTGCCATTGACAAAGTCCATGATCTGAGACATATGCTCCTCAGGAACCTTTGACCATGACAGAGGGATCTGTCCCCATCTCGAATCATGTGTTCAGAATGGCAAACGGTTTGGTTCTGTCCTTGCTGCCAGGAATGATATGCACAGTCTCGGCGGGGGCTTTTTTAAAATTTTCTTTCCTCTTAAATTAATGTTGTTGTACTTTGTTCCGTTGGATTACGATGTACCTTGTTGCTCAAAGCTGGTGGACAGGGGGGAAACGAAGCATGGCTTGTGAGGAGGCCACGTTTTGAAGTACATGGTGGTGGAAAGCTGACTTACGGTGACCCTGTAAGGTTTCTAAGGTGGTTGAAATTCAGAGGTGGTTTGCCATCGCCTGCCTCTGCATAGCAACCCAGAACTTCCTTGGCGGTCTCCCATCCAAGTACTAACTGGGGCAACTCAGCTTAGCTTCCAAGGTCTGACAAGATAGGCCAATCAGGTCGGGGCTTAAAGTACATAAGTAACATTAAAGGGACAACCCTTTCTGATATTCAGTGGGGCAGGGGTTCCCAGCCTTTATGAAGAAGAGTTGGTTTTTATATCCCACTTTTTCTCTACCTTTAAGCAGTCTCAAACTGGCTTACAATCACTTTCCCTTCCTTTCCCCACAACAGACACCTTGTGAGGCAGGTGGGGCTGAGAGAGTTCTGAGAGAACTGTGACTGGCCCAAGATCACCCAGCAGGCTTCATGGGGAGGAGCGGGGAATCAAACCCAGCTCACCAGATTAGAGTCCGCTGCTCATGTGAAGGAGCAGGGAACCAAGCCCAGTTCTCCAGATTAAAGTCCCCTGCTCTAAACCACTACACCACAAGAGAGCCAGGGTGGCGTAGCGGTTAAGAGCGCTGGTGAAAGATCGGTGGACTCTAATCTGGAGAACTGGGTTTGATTCCCCACTCCTACACAGGAAGCCAGATGGGTGACCTTGGGCCCGTCACAGCTCTCTTGGAGCTCTCTCAGCCCCACCTACCTCACAAGGTGTCTGCTGTGGGGAGGGGAAGGTGACTGTAAGCCGGTTTGATTCTTCCTTAAGTGGTAGAGAAAGTCGGCATACAAAAACCAACTCTTCTTCTTCACATGGAGTCCCTGGGCACAGAGCCACAAAGCGGCTGCCAGAAAATGGGCTGCTGCAGGAGGCAGAGAGCGCCACATAATGGCTGGCACAGCTCACCTTCCATCACACAGTGATGCTTCTCGTCCTGGGGCGGCAGCTGCTGCCAAAGCAATGTTTTTAAAAATCTGAACACCCAATCGAATCTCCAATGGCCAATCAGAAGCCCTGGCTGGGCAATAGTCCCACCTGGCCCCACCCACTTTATAAAACCACTTGGTGGGCACCAGGAAAGGTGTTAGCAGGCACTATGTTGGGTATCCCTGCGGTATAGCATCTGCCAATCAGTCCTACTGAATAACTTGGAGCAAAAGGCACAGTAGTCTTGGGATGGATGGCAATTGCCAGTGTAGCTTCCCATGAGCCACAGAGAGAGTACCACTAGGGTGGCGCCGTACAGAATGCTTCACAAGGTTACCTGGATAATCTGTTAGGGACTATGGCCTCTACCTGTGGGTATAGTTTACTGTAAGTAGGATCCTGCTATGTAATTTTTGCACCATTTAATGTCTAACGCTTTGCTTGAGTTCTGTTTTTAAACTGAAGACCAGTGGCCGGTTCAGAGAGATCTTCTTGAGGATGCTGCTCACTGGGATCAGACACCAGAAAAAGCAACCGCAGGCACAGAAAATGCAGCTAGCAACAGGTGGCCAAACTCCATGTGCATCGAGCCACGGGGGCCACTAATAGGCCAAGAGCCCTGCTGGATCCGATCAGGGGTCCTTTGGGCTTTTAAGAATAAAATAAACCCAGGCTGGATGCAGAGAGAAAATCCCCCACCCCCCTCCCCCCTCGAACCTGCCCGGGGAAGCTCCCCCCTCTCCCTCTGTCTCCCCTCTTCCTCCTTCCCCCCCGCTTCACACGTGTCTTCTCTCCCCTTCTTCTTGCCCAAGATCTGCTGCATGAAATCCTCCCCTCCCCTACAGACGTGCAAAAGCCAGATCCTCCCTCCAGCCGGGGGGAGCCAGAAAGCACAGAGACCCCGAGGGGCTCCATTGCCCACAATTGTCCTTCTCCCTATCTAAGAAGAGCCGCCCCATCCAACACGTGGGAAAGGCAGGGTTGAGATCAATCCTTCTTGCAAGGCCTTCTGGGAAACATAGTTCCCTGCAACAACCAGACCCAGAACAGAGGTCTTTGGGAAGAGGAGGTTTCTCCTGGGTCGGTGTGGCTTCCTCTGACCGCCCCACTTGATGGGAATTAAAAACCCTTGTCAGAGGAAATGGATCGTTGAATATTAATGGTATGAGCGGTAGAAGCTAATTAAGGTTGCACGTACACAATAAAGACTCGGAGTCTTTTCTCTTAGCAAAAATCAACTTTACTTACTAACATCAGGGAAGGGTAACTTGAGTTTAAAATAACAAATTCCTTACTACATTCTAACTTTCCTATCACTTCCCAGATTCATAGCTGGGAGTTCTGCAGCTTAAGAAACACGTGGCTTATATGATATTATAAGTAGCCACATCTTCACATGGTAAGATCTAAAATACAATGGCGGTGGCTTCTTCTTGCTAAACAAAGAAGAAGCTCTTAATATGCGAATACTTTTACAACTGTCCTGTTTAACCAATAGCTAGTTGACACATCCTGTAGGTCACATCACCTTTTGATCTAGTCAGCTTGGTTACAAACAATTGAACCCTTGACTGTCTGAAATACAATGAAACTCGCTACCTAAGACCCAACACCACTGCATGAGGAGAGACCAGCTGGAGAGATGCTGGAAAAGTGACAGAAGGCGAAGGGGAAGGAGAAACCTCTTCTGCCCACAACTGTAAAGTTTGTCACAGCACTTTGATCTCCTGCTGGGAAAGACACTTTCCCAGGCATTGACATACTGATGGGTAGGGTTGGCAGCTCTGGACAGAGATTTGGGAGCGGCGCCTGGGGAGGACATCAGTGGGCTATAGTGCTATGATGGAGCCCACCTTCAGAAGCAGGGCCGTATGAGGCTGCTGGTTGGCCTTTGAAAGCGCTGGTTGCTTGTGCAAGTTTTAAAAAGCATTGCTATGGCACCGACTGCGACTACAGCACAAGGATCTTTGCGGAGTAACTGAAGATAAGTTGCAGCAGCCACTTTGAGGCTGGCTCCGCCACTTGTAGTAGCCATTTTGGGGTAGCCCCACCCGGAGATTGGCAACCCTAGTTTAAACCTAAAACCTTGCTGCGTTGTTGGTCAGTTGCTAGGGAGGGGACCCAAGCTGGAATTCAGTGCATACCTAGTAGGGGATATGAAACGTCCAATGCCAAGATGTGGAGAGCGTAGCAATACCACCGGCATCCATAACCATCAGCATCCACCCGTCACGGCACAGACATCCCTGTGACCGGCAGAGATGGAAGCGGCCAACCAGGGTGCCCTGATGCAGCCACAGATCAGCACACTGTTGCCCACAGGAAGGACACAGCAAAAGGGTAATACAGGCATGAGTGGGAGGGGGCAGGAGAAAGACCCACCAGGGAGCTCTGTGGAGGCAGGTTCGAGTCCCCCTCCTTTATGGCAAGGCAGACTCACAAACCGTGACCTTTATGGCAAGGCAGACTCACAAAGAAAGAAATGTGGTGGTCCCAACCACGTTACCCCTGGCCCAGGCCTCTGTAGAACACTTGGCAGGGCGGCCCTGACGGAAAACCAGAGTCATCCTCTCTTTTTGCAGGGATTCAGGTAAGTGAACGCGAGCAAGATGAGGGAGACCAGCTTTTTGCCCCCTTAAATGAACCTGCCTTTCCCTGGGGTAGTACCTTGGACTACCTGTTGCAGATGCCAGGGACTGACGCTGGAAGCTTCAGCATGCCGAACAGCTGCTCAGCCACCATCCCTCCTTTGGGGGCAGCATACCTTTGAAGACCATTTGTTCAGGGCCAATGGTAGGGGAAGAAGTGGGCCCGTGTGACCCTGCTTGCCTGTCTTCTGGGGGGCTATCTGACGGACCTGTCAGAAAACGGATGCTGGATCAGAGGGTCCTTTGGTCTCACCCAGCACGGTTGCTCTTCCCCTCACAAAGCTCTGGAGTTCACAGGGCAGGTTTCAGCCTCTCGTTCCACTCACAGAGATGACTGAAGTGGGTGGGCTGCATTTAAAGCCCTGCCTGCCCCCCCTTCCCCTGCGATTGCCAACTGCCTGGAGAGAAAATGTCCTGACCTTTTCACACCTCTCCTTTACCTGGCAGGGTGATCTGTCTCCATCCTAGGGAAAGCTTCAGCGTCCCATTTCTACACATGAAGCCTCTGCTAAAGGGACAGGATGTTTTCTTCCAGGCCTGTTGTCAACCACATCCTTCACCCAAGTTTTATATTTGTAAATAAGCAAATATTGGAGAGGCCTTTCCTGCTAACCCTCTGCACAAGGAAGCTGCTGTGAAAAGCAGGATCAGAAAAAAATATTCAGCTGTGGGGAGCTGGGAGTGCCAGCTCCGGGGAGGGGGAACTCCTGGAGATTGGGGGGGGGGGTGCAGCCTGGGGAGAGTGGGGTTTGGGAAGGGGCTTCAATGGGGTGTAAGGCCATGAAGTCCCCCTCCAAAGAGCCCTTTTCTCCAGGGGAACAGCTCTCTGTTGCCGAGAGATGAGTTGTAATAGAAGATCTCCAGGCCCCAGGTGGACCTTGGCAACTCCAGCTGGGGACTGAAATGGCCCCCACATTTTGTCAGTGGGATGAGAAGGTTTCTGTTGGCTTAATGCTGGTTGCTCAGAGCTAAGTGGGCCACAGCTTATTGGCCCGAGACCAGCTGACCCCAAGAGCAGCCCTGGGATTTGGGGTGACTGAAGCAAGATTCAAGCAAGATCAAGGCAAACACGGTTCCTTCCAACGTTGTCTCCGTCACAGGCGGTGGAGAGGTGTTGCTGAGCCACGGTCTTTGCAGAAGAATGAAAATGGCTGATGCCCCTCTGGTCTAGGTTGGAGAGATTGGGGGGCGCCCTCTGCCCTCACCTTCTCTTTTCAGAATGGAGCTGCTTCAAGGGGTCCATGCGACAGGTAGTCAGGTAGGAGTTAAGTACTCCTCCAACAGCTTATTCCTGCAAAGAACTCGATACATGCTCTGTACAACCTGTTACAGCCTAGATAAAATGTACATAGTTGAATTAAAGGGAAAGGTCCCCTGTGCAAGCACTGGGTCATTCCTGACCCATGGGGTGACGTCAAATCCCGACATTTACTAGGCAGACTGTGTTTACGGGTTTGCCAGTGCCTTCCCCAGTCATCTTCCCTTTACCCCCAGCAAGCTGGGTACTCATTTTACCGACCTTGGAAGGTTAGAAGGCTGAGTCAACCTTGAGCCGGCTACCTGAAACTGACTCCCTCTGGGATCGAACTCAGGTCATGAGCAGAGCTTGGACTGCAGTACTGCAGCTTACCACTCTGCGCCACGTAAGCTGTATTGATTTTTAGTTCGGAATTCTGTGTGCTGTGTTCTTGGGTGTTATTTCCCCTGTATTTCCTGCTGCCCTTTCCCCACCCCTATTCCAATCCCATCCTCTGTCTTTTCTCTATCTTTTATAAAGCTCTTTTTTTTTGCTTCACTTAACACTTTTTGTTTCTCTGGGATATTTCTCTGAATCGCTTTCCCTGGAGCCCTGGGATTAATCCCCTTTGAGGTAGCTCAACTGAGACTGGTTAGGATTCTTGCATATGCAGTAAATCACACCAATAAAAGCATTTTCTTAAAAGGAATATTAAAAGGTTCATTTACATACATAAGGCAAAGGAGTAGGTGCAATAAAACAGAAACATGTAAGTTCCTAGCATACACTGACATACATGAAGATAGATAAATCGGCATGAGTGAAGCATCAGGAAGACGATTCTGGCAAGACGGTTCTTGTTCTTCTCTTCATGATGACACTAAGAATCAGGTTTTCCACCACCACCACCTGGTGTTTTTTCATGAGCTAGTTTTCCACCCTCCCTGTCTTTGCTGCTGGCACTTCCCTGGCTTCACGTGAGTAGACCTTTGTTTCCATCACAAACACCAGAGTGATGTTGTGCAGCTAATCTGTGCCAGAAGTGTGTGATTCCCTTCATTTTTGGCACTGCATGGCCCACCATCACCCTGAAGCAGGTGGCCAATTTTGAGGCTCCTAGCTTTAGTTCGGGATGAGTTATGCCAGCCACAGACAACCATAGCTTCCAGTGCACATGCAGGGGGAGGGGACGCTCTGGAAATAACCTTGAATAGGATGGTTCTGTATCAACTTGCAAATTCCTGTCATCATTCAGAGGTGAGAGACCCCTTTGGAAGAGTTATGCCTGCCACAGACAGATGGATGGACAGATGGAGCCTTATATTTAGGTAGAAGCAAAAACAGGAGGGGTATGTCCACTAAAAAAACAACAACACTCTTTTGCCTCGTGAGTTGGATCAGAGCTGAGGCAGCTGAGCTGGGAGTCAGAGCAGGAGACACAGTGGCTGAATGAAAAGGACTTGTTTGCCTGGGGTTGATTGCAGGCCCCACCCTCTCCTGTCAGCTGTTGAGAGGTGGGGCTGCGATCCTTTAAATTGCAAGGCTCCTCCTTGCCGGAGGCAGAGTGGGGTCAGAGTTGAGGCAGAAGTCAGAGCTGCTGGCAAGGTTTGTTGGTTTCAGGTTAGATCAACACATCAAGGTATTTCTGGTGTGAAAAGATTCACTATGAGGGTGATGATGGAGGCTCACAGACCATTTCCAGTCACCTGAAGGAGTGTGCCATGTTTTTTTTTCTCCCTGAGGACAAAATGGACTTCACCTGCCACAAGTATAAATTGGAACTCTTAGAAAGTTCGGAGTCTGGAGGAGAGGATTGCTACTCTCCATGGTATCAAAAAAGGGAGGATTTTGTTAACAGAAGCCCGGAGGCCATGCATAAGGAAGGAGAGACTATTCAGAGGGTCAACAGTGGGGTTGCCTGCCCTAATGAGACTCCTCAGAGCTGAAGCGGGTCAGTGCCTTTCAGTGCCTATGCTCTTAGAATTGACCCCTTCCTGAGAAGTGGTATGTTATCTGATTCAGTTAGTCACCAACTAAGCAGGACTCAATTTACTCACAAAAACAAGTCTTTTTATTGAATAGCTTCAATGTAATATATGTGTATATGCAAGTATTACAAAGTCTTAAAAGCAGTAATAATGTATACAAAAATGCAAGCAAGTTCTACATACGATTTAGTTTTAAAATCCAATACTTAAAATATAACAGTTAAAGAAGTCTGATTTAGTTAAAAGAATCTGATTCACACTATCTAGACTAGTATATAAGTAAATTCATACATGCCAATCCTTTCTGGGATACTCTTAGTCCAAAGACTTAGAGACAGCTAATATTCTAGCCTTTCTTTTATTTATACTGTCAAAAATTACCTATTTACGACTTTGTATGTTTTTTACGGCTTGATATGTATTTTACCACACATCCTCTGTAGCTGCAAGCTTCCTGCAAACTACCATAGAAGGATTTCCTCTTCTAGCATGTTATTTGCTGGTCACAGCTATTTCCTAGACAGTCAGTATTTAGTTTTGTTATAACTCTATAATTATTAATGTTACCAACATCATCTCCTAAAGAACATGATAAAAATGAATATATTTTCAATATTCTACAACTCCTTCATATTTAAACCTTAAAACCCCGTATTTATACAACACCGTTAGGTAATGTTTCAGACAGCTGCAGCTGACCCAGTCACTCTTTGCAGTCATTATTAGTTAACAGATCAGCTAAATACGGCTTGCTAAATACGACAGCGTAAATAACCAAAAGATCGTTTAAATACGTCCTTATGCTTAGAAGACAGTCTTTTCGCTAGGCATGTCTAGGCTTGTCCAATTTTAAATGAAAGACAAGCCTCTAATGGCTTTTCATGGAAAATATGGTTTTACGTTGAAGAATTCTGCAAATGTACAACACGAATACAACAGTTCATATGTTCTAATATATTGAAGCATGTAACAGAGGGTTTCAGGATGTCCCCAAAGGCGTTGAGCAAGATGGTACTCAGCGCCATTAGAACTCAGGGATAGATTCCAGGTCCTTGTGGGGGTGGCAGAGCTGTAAACACTGCCAGCAGAAGAATCACAAGCACAAGGAAGACAGAGGGAGGAGAATAGGGAGACATGAATAAATAGCACCGGAAGGGAAAGGTGTTGGTGACTCCCTGTTGAGAGGTATAGAATGTCATGTGTCCAGGCCTGACCCCATGGCCCCAAGAGGTATGTTGCTTGCCAGGGGCGAAAATTAAAGATATTGTAGAGCAGATACCAAAACTGGCCACACCTCAACTTCATTACCCATTTGTGATGGTCCATGTGGGAACCAACAATACAGCCATGAACACAATAGAAAACATTAAGGCTGACTATGAAGCTCTCAGGAGGAAGCAGAAGGGAACGGGGGCACAAATGGTCGATCCTTCCTGTCAGAGGAAGGGGAATATGACAGGAACATAAGATAATGAAGGTGAACCACTGGCTGCGTTGGTGGTGCAGGCAGGAGCGATTTGGCTTCTGGGACCATGGGCTGGGTTTTCTGGACGACAACCTACTTGCATGCAATGGAATTCACCTTTCAAGGTCAGGGGAGAATGTTTGGGGAAGAAACCTGGGAGATTCATCAAGAGGGCTTTAAACCAATAACGCAAGAGAAAGGAGATGATCAATATAGGGATTTAAATGAGGGAGAGCAAACAGCAGAAGCCCACCTGGGAGGGACGGGTCTAAAGGAGACAAAGGTTCAGGGCTTCAGGCGTCAATGTACCAATGGCCAAAGCCTTGGCAATAAGACGTTAGAGCTTGAGCTTCTAATGCAGTCAGAGAGATATCATTTAGTAGGGATTACAGAAACTTGGTGGGAAGATTCCCATGACTGGAATGTAGTACTGGATGGATATGAGTTGTTCTAGAAGAACTGAAAAGGTCAAAGAGGTGGTGGAGTGGCGATGTATGTGAGGAGAGGGATTGCTTGCCGAGAAATACTAGGGTGAGGAGGTGGATGCTGCCCTCCTTGAGCAGCTTGACAGGGTGTCCAAACAACAAGAGCTGGTAGCTATGGATGATTTCAACTTCCCTGATGTGTGCTGGGAGACCAACTCTGCAAAGCGACCACAATCCTGCAAGTTCCTCACCTGCCTGGCGGACAACTTCCTTCATCAAATGGTGGCTGTAGCTACGAGGGGCTCAGCCGTACTTGACTTAATATTGACCCACAGACAAGAGATGTCATCTTGTGAAGGTGAAGCTGAAGGTGGTGGGGACCTTAGGGAGAAGTGATCATGTCCTCCTAGAATTCGTTTTGTTGTGGGGGACCAAGGAAGTTAATAGCCACACACGCCTGTTCGATTTTGGTAGGGCAGATTTTAATAAACTCAGAGGCCTGATGAGAATCATTCCATGGGCAAGACTGCTAGAAAGGAAAGGAGCAAGGGAAGGGTGGGCTCTCCTAAAATATGAGCTCTTGCAAGCTCAAGCCTTCACTATTCCAACAAGGAAACACGGTAGGGGATCAAAGAAGCCAGTGTGGATGAACAGAGAACTCCATGATGAGCGAAGGGAGAAAAGAGGAAATGGAGGCAAGGACATACCTCTAAGGAAGAGTATCTGCGGGTTGCTAGGCACCGTAGGTCAGCCATCAGAGAGGCCAACGCTCAAAGTGAGCGGAGGCTGGCCAGGGAGGCTCGCTACAACAAGAAAACTTTCTTTAGATATGTGAGGAGGAAACGCAAGGGAAAAGAGGCTATAGGCACACAGTTGGGTGAAAATGGAGAAATGAGGACAGAAAGAAAGCAGAAAGGCTCAATGCCTATTTTGCCTCAGTTTTTCCCTGAAAAAGAGAACAGGCTCATCTAGAGATAATAGTAGGCAAGACAAGAAGTCAGGGCTGCTGGTTGACATGAACAAAGAGGTAGTTGAGAAGCACCCGGCTGCATTGGATGAGTACAAATCTCCTGGGCCGGACGGTATAAACCCAAGAGTGCTCAAAGAACTTTCTAGAGAGCTTGCAGAGCCTTTGTCCATCATCTTCCAGACCTCTTGGAGGACGGGAGACATGCCACAAGACTGGAGGAGGGCGAATGTTATCCCTATTTTCAAAAAAGGAAAGAGGAACTACCCAGGAAACTACAGGCCAGTCAGTTTAACCTCTATCCCAGGGAAGATACTGCAGAAGATATTAAAGAGATCAATCTACAAGCATCAGAAGGACAACCTGGAGATCCAGGGAAGTCAGCACGGATTTGTCCCCAACAGGTCCTGCCAGACCAACCTCGTTTTCTTATTTGATTGAGTGACGAGCTTACTGGTTTGAGAAATTGTGGTAAACGCTGTTTACCTGGATTTCAGTAACCTTCTAACTGGTAAACTAGAGGACCGTGGACTAGACTCTAAGCTAGTGAGGGAGTTGGGAATGTTTAGTGTGGAGAAGAGGAGGTTGAGGGGAAACACGATTGCTCTCTTTAAATATTTGAAAGGCTGCCACTTAAGAGGAGGACAAGTAGCTGTTCCTGTTGGCAGCAGAGGATAGAATGATGCATTTAAATTGATGGTGGAAAGGTATCAGCTGGATATTAGGGGAAATTTTTTTTTGAATCAGCTACCTAAAGAGGTGGTGAGCTCCCTATCACTGGCAGTCTTTAAGCAGAGGCTTGTCAAGCACGTCACAAATGCTCTAGACCAGGGATGGGGTACGTCAGGCCCGCGAGGACATTTTCGGTGACCCCCGAGAGCTCCAGAGCCCTACCGTTGAAATGCAGCCCAGCACAGCACAGCGCTCCCCGAAACTCTTCCAGAAGTCGCAGCGTGCAGGAACGCTGAGGCACCCTTTAAACCTCCACTCACCGCCTGTCAACTGTTCGGCGGCAGGAGGGGGGAAGAGGAAGCCATGTGCATGCGGTTGGGCGAGGCAGGAAGCCTTCAGCCCTGCTGGGCTGCGTGCGCATGTGGGGGGGAGGCAGTGTGCTGGTGCTCTTTCCTGCCACCCCCCTCAAAGGCCTCCACCAGTGGCAGCAGCACCAAGCCCAGCCTGGGGGACAACAGTGGCGGAAGCCTGGAGCTGGGAGCCGCCTGAGGGGGACAAGGAGGAGCAGGAAGGCGGCAAGGAGGAGCTGGTGCTGCTGGAGCCTGGAGGAGGAGGCCTGGACTCATTGCTGCTGGCCTCTCCGCCGCCACTGCCACCCCCTGGGCTGGGCTCGGTGCTGCTGGCGGAGGCCTTCGAGGGGGGAGGCAGGGAAGACCGCAAACACACCGCCCTTATATGGCTTCTCCCCGTATGAATCTTTCGATGTATGGTAAGGTGGCTATTGTGAGAGAAGCACTTTCCACATTCTAAGCATTTATATGGCTTCTCCCGTGTGAAGCATTTGATGTTGAGTAAGGTGGCTATTCCTATAGAAGCACTTTCCACACTCCAAGCATTTATATGGCTTCTCTGCTGTGTGAATCTTTTGATGTCTAGTTAGGACGCCATTATCAGAGAAGCACTTTCCACACGCCAAGCATTTATATCGCTTCTTCCCTGTGTGAATCTTTTGATGTCTTGTTAGGTTGCTACTATTAGAGAAGCACTTTCCACACTCCAAGCATTTATATGGCTTCTCCCCAGTGTGAGTCTTTTGATGAGCAGTTAGATTGCCATTCTCAGAGAAGCACTTTCCACACTCCAAGCATTTATATGGCTTCTTCCCTGTGTGAATATTTTGATGTCTGGTTAGGGTGCTATTCAGAGAGAAGCATTTTCCACACTCCAAGCATTTATATGGCTTCTGCCCTGTGCGAACCCTCTGATGTGTAGTCAGGCTGCTATTATTTGAGAAGCATTTTCCACACTCCAAGCATTTATACGGCTTCTCTCCTATGTGAATCTTTTGATGTCTAGTTAGGCTGCAATTATCAGAGAAGCACTTTCCACACTCCAAACATTTATATGGCTGTGTGAATCTTTCGATGTTCAGTAAAGTTGCTATTGCAAGAGAAGCACTTTCCACACTCCAAGCATTTATATGGCTTCTCCCCTGTATGAACCCTTTGATGTTTAGTTAGGTTGCTATTATGAGAGAAGCACTTTCCACACTCCCAGCATTTATACGGCTTCTGCCCTGTATGAACCCTTTCATGCGTAGTTAGGCTCTGAGTATGAGAGAAGCACTTTCCACACGCCAAGCATTTATATGGCTTCTCCCTTGTGTGAGTCTTTTGATGTGCAGTAAGGTTGCTATTCAGAAAGAAGCATTTTCCACACTCCAAGCATTTATATGGCTTCTGCCCTGTGTGAACCCTCTAATATTTAGTCAGGCTGCTATTATTAGAGAAGCACTTTCCACACTCCCAGCATCTATATGGCTTCTCCCCTGTATGAATCCTTTCATGTGTAGTTAGGCTCTGAGTATGAGAGAAGCACTTTCCACACACCAAGCATTTATATGGTTTCTCTCCTGTGTGAATTTTTTGATGTCTAGTTAGGACGCCATTATCAGAGAAGCACTTTCCACACGCCAAGCATTTATATGGCTTCTTCCCTGTGTGAATCTTTTGATGTGTAGTTAGGGTGCTATTGTGAGAGAAGCACTTTCCACACTCGAAGCATTTATACGGCTTCTCTCCTGTATGAATCTTTTGATGTCTGGTTAGGGTGCTATTGTGAGAGAAGCACTTTCCACACGCCAAGCATTTATATGGCTTCTCCCCAGTGTGAGTCTTTTGATGAGCAGTTAGATTGCCATTCTCAGAGAAGCACTTTCCACACTCCAAGCATTTATATGGCTGTGTGAATCTTTCGATGTTCAGTAGAGTTGCTTCTACAAGAGAAGCACTTTCCACACTCCAAGCATTTATATGGCTTCTCCCCTGTATGAACCCTTTGATGTTTAGTTAGGTTGCTATTATGAGAGAAGCACTTTCCACACTCCCAGCATTTATACGGCTTCTGCCCTGTATAAACCCTTTCATGTGTAGTTAGGCTCTGAGTATAGGAGAAGCACTTTCCACATGCCAAGCATTTATACGGCTTCTCCCTTGTGTGAGTCTTTTGATGTGCAGTAAGGTTGCCATTCAGAGAGAAACATTTTCCACACTCCAAGCATTTATATGGCTTCTGCCCTGTGTGAACCCTCTGATGTTTAGTCAGGCTGCTATTATTAGAGAAGCACTTTCCACACTCCCAGCATCTATATGGCTTCTCCCCTGTATGAATCCTTTCATGTGTAGTTAGGCTCTGAGTATAAGAGAAGCACTTTCCACACACCAAGCATTTATATGGCTTCTCCCTTGTGTGAGTCTTTTGATGTGCAGTAAGGCTGCCATTCAGAGAGAAACATTTCCCACACTCCAAGCATTTATATGGCTTCTGCCCTGTGTGAACCCTCTGATGTTTAGTCAGGCTGCTATTATTAGAGAAGCACTTTCCACACACCAAGCATTTATATGGCTTCTCTCCTGTGTGAATCTTTTGATGTCTAGTAAGGACGCCATTATCAGAGAAGCACTTTCCACACGCCAAGCATTTATATGGCTTCTTCCCTGTGTGAATCTTTTGATGTCTAGTTAGGTTGCTATTTTTAGAGAACTTTCCACACTCCCAGCATCTATATGGCTTCTCCCCTGTGTGAGTCTTTTGATGTGCAGTAAGGTTGATTCAGAGAGAAGCATTTTCCACACTCCAAGCATTTATATGGCTTCTGCCCTGTGTGAACCCTGTGATGTCTAGTTAGGTTGCTATTATTAGAGAAGAACTTTCCACACGCCAAGCATTTATACGGCTTCTCTCCTGTATGAATCTTTTGATGTCTGGTTAGGGTGCCATTGTGAGAGAAGCACTTTCCACACTCCAAGCATTTATATGGCTTCTCCCCAGTGTGAGTCTTTTGATGAGCAGTTAGATTGCCATTTTCAGAGAAGCACTTTCCACACTCCAAGCATTTATATGGCTTCTTCCCTGTGTGAATATTTTGATGTCTGGTTAGGGTGCTATTCAGAGAGAAGCATTTTCCACACTCCAAGATTTATATGGCTTCTGCCCTGTGCGAACCCTCTGATGTGTAGTCAGTTTGCTATTATTAGAGAAGCATTTTCCACACTCCAAGCATTTATACGGCTTCTCTCCTATGTGAATCTTTTGATGTCTAGTTAGGCTGCAATTATCAGAGAAGCACTTTCCACACTCCAAACATTTATATGGCTTTGTGAATCTTTCGATGTTCAGTAAAGTTGCTTCTACAAGAGAAGCACTTTCCACACTCCAAGCATTTATATGGCTTCTCCCCTGTATGAACCCTTTGATGTTTAGTTAGGTTGCTATTATGAGAGAAGCACTTTCCACACTCCCAGCATTTATACGGCTTCTGCCCTGTATGAACCCTTTCATGTGTAGTTAGGCTCTGAGTATAAGAGAAGCACTTTCCACACGCCAAGCATTTATATGGCTTCTCCCTTGTGTGAGTCTTTTGATGTGCAGTAAGGTTGCCATTCAGAGAGAAACATTTTCCACACTCCAAGCATTTATATGGCTTCTGCCCTGTGTGAACCCTCTGATGTTTAGTCAGGCTGCAATTATTAGAGAAGCACTTTCCACACTCCCAGCATCTATATGGCTTCTCCCCTGTATGAATCCTTTCATGTGTAGTTAGGCTCTGAGTATAAGAGAAGCACTTTCCACACACCAAGCATTTATATGGCTTCTCTCTTGTGTGAGTCTTTTGATGTGCAGTAAGGCTGCCATTCCGAGAGAAACATTTTCCACACTCCAAGCATTTATATGGCTTCTGCCCTGTGTGAATCTTCTGATGCGCAGTAAGGTGGCTATTCTGAGAGAAGCACTTTCCACACGCCAAGCATTTATATGGCTTCTTCCCTGTGTGAATCTTTTGATGTGTAGTTAGGGTGCTATTGTGAGAGAAGCACTTTCCACACGCCAAGCATTTATATGGCTTCTTCCCTGTGTGAATCTTTTGATGTGTAGTTAGGGTGCTATTGTGAGAGAAGCACTTTTCACACTCCAAGCATTTATACGGCTTCTCTCCTGTATGAATCTTTTGATGTCTGGTTAGGGTGCTATTGTGAGAGAAGCACTTTCCACACTCCAAGCATTTATATGGCTTCTCCCCAGTGTGAGTCTTTTGATGAGCAGTTAGATTGCCATTCTCAGAGAAGCACTTTCCACACTCCAAGCATTTATATGGCTTCTTCCCTGTGTGAATATTTTGATGTCTGGTTAGGGTGCCGTTCAGACAGAAGCATTTTCCACACTCCAAGCATTTATATGGCTTCTGCCCTGTGTGAACACTCTGATGCGTATTCAGGCTGCTATTATTAGAGAAGCACTTTCCACACGCCAAGCATTTATATGGCTTCTTCCCTGTGTGAATCTTTTGATGTTTAGTTAGGTTGCCATTCAGAGAGAAGCATTTTCCACACTCCAAACATTTATATGGCTTCTGCCCTGTGTGAACCCTCTGATGTGTAGTCAGGCTGCTATTATTAGAGAAGCACTTTCCACACTCCAAGCATTTATATGGCTTCTTCCCTGTGTGAATATTTTGATGTCTGGTTAGGGTGCCGTTCAGACAGAAGCATTTTCCGCACTCCAAGCATTTATATGGCTTCTGCCCTGTGTGAACACTCTGATGCGTATTCAGGCTGCTATTATTAGAGAAGCACTTTCCACACTCCCAGCATCTATATGGCTTCTCCCCTGTATGAATCCTTTCATGTGTAATTAGGCTCTGAGTATGAGAGAAGCACTTTCCACATGCCAAGCATTTATATGGCTTCTCCCCTGAGTGTATCCTTTCATGTATTTTTAGTGCACTATTTCCAAAATTGCAGCTCAACCCATTCTTCTCCATTGAACCCTTACGCCTTCTCTTTCTTTTCTGTGTTTCATTTTGGGCCGAGACCTCTGGCTTATTTGTGCTCTGACAGCCAACCAATTCCTTCCTCTTCTTCTCTTTTACTTTCCATTTCCTTCTGCAGTCCTTCTTTGGTACTGTTTGATCCCCAGATTTCACTTCCACCTGCTGATCTTTATCTTTTTTCAAAACTCTCCTTTCTAATTCCTTTTCACTCAGCATCTCCCTCACATCTGCAGCTGCATAAGAGAGAATAGAAATTAAGTAAGAATGAACCGACCCCAGTCAGTAGTGAATGGCATTTCCTATAATGGAACCCACAGTCCTGGACAAATGTCAGCAAAATTTAACCACACACTAGGATGACTTGGAAAAAGAGAAAAAAGATGACCAAAGGAAGGGGCAGAAAGCTGCTCTTGAGACCACATTCAGGTTAGTATTTTTTCTGGTGCTTATTCAGGAAACGAACAGAAAGAGAATAGGGAAATAAATGTGTTTTTTTTTTTAAATCATGACAAAAGGAATGAAAGATGGAAAGATGGCCTGAGAATTGTCCGGCTGTCCTTAGCCAGGGCTTTCTCGGCCTTGCCCAGGACTGATGGGACTCCCTCTCAGAGGAGATCAGGGCCCTACGGGACCTGTCGCAGTTCTGCAGGGCCTGTAAAACTGAGATGCTCTGCCTGGCCTATACTTGAGGGCTGAAATGGTTTACATGAAGCTGGCCTCCCTATCTCCCCCGACGTTCTTCCTACCATCTATGTGGGGGAGCCTGACCGCCTTTTCAGGTTGGCCAAAGTCCTATAATTGAAACAGAGCACCACTGATGTTATATTTCAATTTGAAACTATTGTTTTTAAATTAATTATGTATTGAATTTATTGTTTTATTATGTTTTAATGATATAATTGATGTTAGTCGCCCTGAGCCTGGCTTAAGCCAGGAAAGAGGGCAAGATACAAATCTAAATCTAAATAAAATAAATAAACAAATCTAGAGATTGAAGACATGGATAGATAAGGTAGTTCTTTCTACAAACCTGGAAAATGATCCAGGCTTGCAGAAAAATCAGGCGAAAAGAAACATTGGGGCGTAGAAAACCCAAAATAATAGAAGTAGTGCCTGTAACATAAGACACACATGCCTTGTGGCTATTGCAAGGCCATCGCACAGTACTGTCAGCCTTCAAACCTTGGTTTCTGTCAGTTAGAGGCACAGGCAGGCAACCGTGCCCAGCCAGCACCACACAACTGGGCCCAGCCTAGCAGCTGAGCAGGCACATTACTAGGCCAGATTTCTCCCAGGTAGAAGGAAAGCTGAAGAAGGGGGGGGGGGATAAAGGTAGGTTGGCTAGTAGGCGGGAAAGAGAGATGAATGAGCGGAATGGTGAGGAAATGGGGATTGCCACAAGGAAGGAAACAGGTAATAGTGTCGGACAGGGGATATGGTGGGACATCAGTTGCCCCCAGAAACTATCCCAACTATTCAAGGAACTGGACCATCCTGGACCAAGCATTCAAAGCTATGGTTGGTGGTGAAAAGTGCCACAGCAAAGAGAGGATGGGAAATATCTCCCCTCTACAAAACAGCTGCAAAAAAGGCTTATGCGGTCTTATGGTCTATCCACAGAGGCACAACATGTAAATTGAAAGATGTCATAGTCTTGCTGTATTCCAAATAGATCAGGCTGCACCCAGACTACTGTGTGCAGTTCTGGAGGTCTCACTGCAAAAGGGATGTGGACAGAATGGAGTGGGTGAAGAGCAGAGTGACAAGGAGGATCAGGGCCCTGGAGGCCAAGCCCTACGAGGATAGGCTGAGGAACTTGGGAATGTTCAGTCAGGAAGAGATTGAGTGGGGACACAATTGCTCTCTTGATGTATTTGAAAGTCTGTCCCATACCCAATAATGGGTATCAATTAGGGACGGAAAGGCTAAATAGTAATTTTATTTGATAATAAGAGTAGTGCAGCCTTTCTCGTTGGAATGGGCTGGGGGGGTGATGAGCTCCCCCTTGCTGGAAGTCTAAAAGCAACGATCAGATGAACACTTGTCTGGTATGATCTAGATTGATCCTGCATTGAGCACAGTTGGTATAGATGGCATGTATGGCCCTTTCCAACTCTATGATTCTAACCTAACCAGATATTGTACCTCTCTCCACATCAGAGCCCTCTTCATCAACACATTTCTCTTTACCACAAGGAAATAATTAATGCTTTCATTTTCAGGCATTGTAATTTCAATACCCATGGGAGCTCTGTTATTTTGTCTGTGATGAATTGAAGCATGTTCTGAAATTCAACAGCGCCCCCTCCCTTCTCTACCATGTTCATAATTAAAGGGAAAAGACCCTTACCCAAAGAGGCCACTGTCTCATAACTTTCCTTCATCACTTCCCAGTAGAGTTTCCTTTGGCCTGGATCCAGCAAAACCCATTCCTCCCCAGTGAAGAAGACTGCTACCTCCTCAAAGGACACTGGGGATCTCTGAAAGAGGAAAATATGTCACTGTTGGTCATCGATTCCTGTCCTCCAGTATTCAAGAAAGAAGAAAGGATCCCATTGGACACTCAGTGTGAAGCAAGCAAGCAGTATTTTCAATATTTTTTTTACTTAAAATGATGTTTTTTATGTAACATTTGCTAATTAAAATCTAGTTTCCACACCAGTTAGTTGGAAAGTAGAAAAAACCTTTTGCGATAACGTCGTGGCCAACCGGCAGCGAAAGTTTGGGCTGAACGCCAATAACCTTCAAACAAAGTAAATAACATTGGATCCTTTTCAAGGATGCTTTTAATGGCTTTAAGGTCCACTCTCTCAACGCCTCCTCTTTCTCTTCCACTTCCACAGACTTCCTCCCCCACCCCCACATTCATGCTGTTGATGAAATCCTCAACTCACCTTTCCTGCAGAGTTGCAAGAGCCAAATTCTCCCTCAGGCCGGGGGAAACGAGAAAGAAGAGAGACCCCGTGGAACTGCCCATTCCATGCACTTCCTTCTCCGCCTTCTGGAAAAACCACCCCATGGACACCTAGGAAAGGCAGGGTTGACTTCTCTGGTGCTTGCAAGGTCCTCTGGGAAATGTCGTTACCTGCAACTAGACCCAAACAGAATACAAAACCTGAAGTATTTGGGAACGTGGAAAATAAAGTTTCATTGTTTATTTGTCACTGTGTGGGGCAGCTTCACATGTATATCAATCTTTGCTGTTTTCTGAAACCACCTGCTTGGGTGATTTCTGTCCCCTGCAGGCTTAATACAAAACTTACCTCACAGCAGTGACTTTGGGACCCCACAGGGAGGAAAGGCAGTAGGACGTTTGTTATAAGTTTCATTTTGCCTATAGTCTGCCTGGAAATACTGACCTCTGAGGCTTTTCCTTTGTACAGTATTGCCGCAAACCTTTCGTCAGAAAGCACAGATAGGACTGTAAACACCGTGCTGGAAAATTCCTGGATAGTTGGTGCAGCTTCCTACCCTCAGAACAACTTGTCACTGAAGGGAAGGCTTATACCACAAGAACAAAACTGAAAGCCGTACATTTTCCAGCTGATTCTCCCCAAGGGGTGGTGCCTCAGGAGGGTCGCAGGCCTTTCCCAGCCTTGCAAACAAAGACCCTCCGGGTTAAACCCTTTTTCTAACTCCACGGATGGAACTCCAGACTTTCTAGATGCAGAACAGGAGCTCTGCCACTGAGGGAGGAGCCTTCCTCTGGCCTAGTCAAATCAAATAAGACCTTCTCCTTCTATCAGCCTCAGTCACTCAAACAAAGGACTGTGGAAGAGCCACTCTGCATCAAAATGGAAAGGACAGAGAAGAAAATAGGAGCTGCACGGATTTGTTGTTAGCTGCAGTGTTACTGGAGATTGTCCGTCTCTCCCAATCAGAGCCCTCTTGATCAACAGATTGCTCTTTACAGCATGAAATGTTGAATGCTCTCTTTTTCAGATGCTGTAAGATTCCAGTTGTGGGACCTCCACCCTTTCCTCTGTGGCAAATACAACTATGTCCAGAAATTCAAGAGGGCCAACGGAAGCTGTCTCGGGTCATGCTGTTAAAGTAACTAGGCTCTTAGAAAGGACCACTTCCTGAGAAGTGATATATTATCTTATTCAGCCAGTTACCCAATAAGCAGGACTCAAAGATTCCTACCAAAGTAGGCTTTCTACTGAAATGTGACAGTAAATTTATAAACAGTGGGTTTCATTTTACCATTTATTTCACATAAAATGTATGCATGTGAATATTTACACACTCTCAAAACATGTCATAAAGTACAAACATTATGATTCTTTTACATGTCATATATGCAAGCAATCTTAAACAACCTTAAGCAGTTTCTATGTTTCTTTATATTTCTCCATATAAGAGTTGAAACCCTAAACTTGTAATGTACATTCATTCAGGAATATAACAGTTACAGAAATCCTGTAAAATATGATTAGTACCAAGGGAAAAAAGACCTGTCATAGTTAAAAGCATCTTAATTCAGAGTACCTGAAATGTAAGACATAAATTGTAGTAATCCAAGTACTATCTCATATTATTTATAAATCTCACCAGCTCATATGCTTAGTTTAGGGAGCTTTGTAAAGGCTTAAACATAAATTAGGACCTTTATTCATTTTTCTGTAAGGACATAGTATTATTCCAATAGTTCCATGTTCTTACAATACATCTTTGGGATATGCAAAGGTCAGAGAATCTCTGGTTCCTAGTTTATATGAGAGCTGTAGTCAAAAAGCTCTTTAAGTAGTCCATGTCAGTTTTAGGAAACCATGGAGAATTCTTACATTATTCTCAGCCTATGTAAAGGCCTCTGATCCATGTTAGGGACAGGTTTATGTGTATGCAAAGCTGAAATCAGTCAGTGCTTTGTAGCTATGTGTAGCTTTATTATTCAAGAGTTGTTCTTAAAACTCTGAAGTCTCTCTATATGCCAATTGTAGAGAGATCTGTATGTGAACCTACAGTTCTGTGCAAGAGTTTCTGTGTATGAACTATCATGTCACTGAGTGCAGAAGCTTCCCCTGTTTTGTTGGGAAAATGTCTGGCTCTTGCCCTGAGAGATATCTCTGGTTGATTAGAGGAATCTCCAAGAGTATCTCCATGAATTATATTCTTAGTCTCTTCAGCTCTGTGAAGGACCTGTATTAAGGAAGCTCCTGGGTTTCACAACTTCCATGTTTTGCAAGGAAAGCCAAACTAGACCATTTAGATCTTTTAGTGAGAACCCATCAATCCTTGCTAGAATTAATGAGATGTCAGTGTTTCCAAATATGGAATGATCCAATACTCTTAGATCCACATTAAGGTTAGTAGGAATTCTAAGAGCCTCCATCTTATGGAATAGTCTGCAAGCATTCATTTCAGTCATCTTGAAATGAGTCTCCTTCAAGAGGAGTCTTTCCCATTCTCACAGTGAAGCTCGTGAAATGTTAGAGTTCCATCTCACGCAAGAAATGGAATGATGGAATGAGCCATGGCCAGACAGACATGCTGCCCTCCGATAACTCAGTTCTTACGTCTCATGCAAGAGACGGAGAAAGCAAATGGCCAGACAACCATTGTTGTCCTCCACTCACACTTCTGCCTTCTGCGTGTTTGGCACTCCCTTATATCCTCTCCAGATCAATGGTTATCTAAGGGGAGATGTTCCTGCAGTATGTGGCAGGGCTTCCACACCCCTGGTTATGGTGCTCTTGCACCTGGGAATCCTTGGAATGCTTGTCTCCTGCACCTGTGGAATACAGGGTTGTGGTGCTTCTGGTACCTGTAGAATGGGAGGTTTGTCCTTGACAATGCGTTAGCACTGCATCTTTGGCAAGGATACAATAAGGAGAATAGTCTATTTCTCTAGGTTAGCAGCTGCGAGAAAAGCTAACCTACTACACCATTACATCATACAGTTCACAGTGAGCACTTTCACAGGGTATTTAAACATCTCCTCACTTCTTATCTGACCTTGAAAGGAGCTCTTACTCCTAGAGGAGCAAGACCCTTTAGTTCATGACATTGCTCCAAGACAGCACTATCAGCTCAACTCATAAAACGAAGTGAATCTCTTTGCCTCTGATAAGTAGTGCTGGTGTCTCACACATCCACATGGCAGGCGACTATACCCAGCTCATGACCTTGTAACAGAGAGCTGCAAACCATGCCCTCCTCAGAGAAGTACTGAGAACAAGCACTGAATAATCATTACAATAATATATCACAGCATTATTCTGCTTCATTTTATACATCTAAGAGTTTGATATGGGATTCTATGAGCGTATTATTCTTCATGTTGATCCTAGCCCCGTGTTGGCGAACCTATGGCACGCGTGCCGACTCTGGCACGCGTAGCCCTCTCTGCTGGCACGCGCCCGGCCGCCTCCACTCAGCCCCCGGGGAAGCAGCCTTCCTTCCCCTTCCCTTCCCGGGCTGGAGGCGAAGGGCCGAGGCGCGGCTTTGCCTGGCCCCACGCCACGGGCGGTCCGCAGCGACTACGGATTGGGGGCGGGGACAGCGGGCGAGCCGGCAGCAGTCGCCCTCAGGGCCCGCCCGCTGCAAAAGGCCCCTGAAGGCCGGGCCGCCACCTGCGGCGCCTCCCCCGCTTGGCCAAGAGGAGCCGCCGCCGCCGCCCCGGTTCTGCCCAGCCGAGCGGCCTGTGAAGCGGAGCCGGGGAGCGGGAGCGGCCCGTGTGGGGGGGGGGGCGTGCTGCGGTGGCGGCCGGCGGGATTTGCGCCCAAGCAGCCCCCGGAGCCTCTGGCCCAGCCTGGGCTCCGCTGCAGCTGCCAGAGAAACGCAGCGCAGCACGGCCCTCTCTGAAGCCGCAGCGTGCAGGAACGCTGCGGCCCCTTTAAACCCCCTCTCGCCATCGGCAAGAGGAGGCGGGAGGCGGGAGGGAGGAAGACGCTTCCCCCAAGCCGGGAAGGAGAAGCATCCCTGCACGCCGATCAGGTGGAGGACTTTTGTGGACTTGGGGGTGGGGGGGGGGAGAGGTGGGAAGGCTGAAGCCCGGTCGCAGGGAGCCGGCTGTGTGTGAAGGCTTTTCTCTCTTTTCTTCCTTTTTCAGTCACTCTCCTATTCTTTCTCTCCTCTTTCCCCTTCTCTTTCCCCGTCTCTTTCTCCTTCTCTTTCTCTTTCCCCTTCTCTTTCTCTTTCCCCTTCTCTTTCTCCTTCCCCTTCTCTTTCTCTTTCCCCTTCTCTTTCTCTTTCCCCTTCTCTTTCTCTTTCTTTCCCCTTCTCTTTCTTTCCCCTTCTCTTTCTCTTTCCCCTTCTCTTTCTCTTTCCCCTTCTCTTTCTCTTTCTTTCCCCTTCTCTTTCTTTCCCCTTCTCTTTCTCTTTCCCCTTCTCTTTCTCTTTCTTTCCCCTTCCCCTTCTCTTTCTTTCCCCTTCTCTTTCTCTTTCCCCTTCTCTTTCTCTTTCCCCTTCTCTTTCTCCTTCCCCTTCTCTTTCTCTTTCCCCTTCTCTTTCTCTTTCTTTCCCCTTCTCTTTCTCTTTCTTTCCCCTTCTCTTTCTTTCCCCTTCTCTTTCTCTTTCCCCTTCTCTTTCTCCTTCCCCTTCCCCTTCTCTTTCTCTTTCCCCTTCTCTTTCTCTTTCCCCTTCCCCTTCTCTTTCTTTCCCCTTCTCTTTCTTTCCCCTTCTCTTTCTCTTTCCCCTTCTCTTTCTCTTTCCCCTTCTCTTTCTCTTTCCCCTTCCCCTTCTCTTTCTCCTTCCCCTTCCCCTTCCCTTTCTCTTTCCCCTTCTCTCTCTCTCTCTCTCTCTTTCCCCTTCTCTCTCTCTCTCTCTTTCCCTCTCTCTCTCTCTCTCTTTCCCCTTCTCTCTCTCTCTCTCTTTCCCCTTCTCTCTCTCTCTTTCCCCTTCTCTCCCTCTCTTTCCCCTTCTCTCTCTCTCTTTCCCCTTCTCTCTCTCTCTCTTTCCCTCTCTTTCCCTCTCTCTCCCTCCCTTTCCCTCCCCCTCCCTCCCCCCTCCCCCTCCCTCCCCCCTCTCCCTCCCCCTCCCCCCCTCTCTCCTTTCCATGCTTCCTTTCTGCCTTCTTTCTGTCCTTCATTCTTTCCTTCCTTCCTTCTTTCTGTCCTTCATTCCTTCCTTCCTTCTATCTGTCCTCCTTTCTTCCCTTCCTTCTTCCTTTCCGTCCTTCTTTCCTTCCTTCTTTCTGTCCTTCATTCCTTCCTTCCTTCTTTCCTTACTTCTTTCTGTCCTTCCTTCTTTCCTTCTTTCTGTCCTTCCTTCTTTCCTTCTTTCTTTCCTTCCTTCCTTCTTTCCTTCCTTGCAGATCGACCGCAGGCTGCAAGCTGCGCCCCCCTGGCACCTTGGTTGCCTGGGCCCACCGCTGGCTGCCTTCCCACCTGGGAGGAGGGGGAAGACCTGGGGGAGCTGAGACACCCTCCAAGCCTTCTCTGCATACCCTCCCCTAAGGTTGCCAACCTCCAGGTGGTGGCTGGAGATCTCCTGCTATTACAACTGATCTCCAGCCAATAGAGATCAGTTCCCCTGGAGAAAATGGCCACTTTGGCCATTGGGCTCTATGGCTGTGCAGTCTTCCTCCCCAAACCCCGCCCTCCTCAGGCTTCACCCCCAAAACCTCCCGCCAGTGGTGAAGAGGACCTGTCAACCCTAGCTTCCCCCCACACACACACACCAGGAGATCTACGCCCGGTATGGCCCCCGAACGATGTTATAAATATGCAAATGGCCCTTGGCAGAAAAAAGGTTCCCCACCCCTGTTCTAAACTAAAACCTCAGTATTCAGGTTAAATTGCCGCATTGGCACTTGGCGATAAATAAGTGGGTTTTGGGTTGCAGTTTGGGCACTCGGTCTCTAAAAGGTTCGCCATCACTGTCCTAGCCCATGACAAAGCTGCCACCCCCACCCTTCTCTTCTGCATTCACAATAAAAAGGAAAAATCCTTACCCAGAGAGGCCACATTCTCAGAATTTTCCTCCATAACTTCCCAGAAGAGTTTTCTTTGGCCTGGATCCAGCAGAGCCCATTCCTCCTCCGTGAAGAACACGGCTACCTCCTCAAGAGACAGCAGGCATCTCTGAAAGAGGAAAAGATGGCCCATTTGATCATCTATTCCTGTCCCCAAGCATTCAAGAAACAAAGAAGAATCCCATTGACCAGTCAACTGACTAAAAGAATTATGTACATCAAACCGACAGCAATGACAATTGTATACATTGTTTTTTCCCAACCTCTGACAAGTAGAATATACTGAAAGTTTCCAAGAAAGACAAATTCAGAAAAATGCACAGAAGTGGGCTTCTTTTGGCCAAGTCCAATTAAATGGGGGGGGGGGAGGAATGACCAATTTGACTGTATACCAGTCAAATTCAACAACAGAACGACCTTTCACGTGTAACTGCAAACATACACAGAAATCGTAATTTCGTAGGTTTCTGCTTTAAACATCTTTTTCTGCAGAAGCTTTCTGTGCTACTCTTAAATTTGCATCCATCTTAGCAAATGTTAATTGGCCTAATTTAGGCCATCCTGTCTTTGGTTCTCTTCCCCCCCCCCCCCCAACAAACCCAGGCCCTGTGATTCTCAGGGCTTGGTGGGTGAGAGATGCAGGGTAAAGAACACTCAGCACTCTGCTGCCTAAGAGGAGGCTGAAGTTTGTTCCTTATTCCCAGTTCATTCCCTATTCCCAGTTCCTTATTCACATTTCCTAGTTCCTGAATGATTTTGAGGACAATGCACAAGCTCTGCACCCCAAAATATGGATTGGATCACCAAATATTATACACCCCCACATTCAGGGGACTGTGCTCTTCGAGATGGCGCATGCTGGGTCCTGGTCCAAAGTCTGGTTTTTGTGCCAGCGGCTCCCAAGTGGGGTGACCCAGGACAGATGCACATACAGACACTGCACCCCAAAATAACCTTTGGACCACCCCAAATGACACATCCCCACACTCCAGAGACTGTACCCTCCAAGAAGACATACAGCGGTGCCTGGTGCAAACACTGGTTCTAGCACCACTGCCTTCTTTTTGGGTCGTCCCCCCCCCCCCGAAACCTATATTGCAAAGAAGTTTTGAATAGGGAACTACTGTCCCCTGCAAGAGGACATGCAGTGGTGCTCGGTCCACACACTGGTTCTGGTATCACCTGTTTCTATTTGTGATGGCCCCTGAAAATCCTGTATTGTGAAAAATGTTTGGGACATTTGTGAGCCTTCTGCACCCTAAAATTAAGTTTTGAGCACCACATCTCATACTCCACATATCATACATTCAGGGTACTATGGAAGGCAGGTTTTGCAATTTAAATTGGGTTGCAAACGAAATGGAAAAAATGGATTTTCTAGATGTTGGTATGTAATCAGGCCAATTATTTCATTTGTCTATGTAATGTTTTTTCTTGAGATGGGGGGAGGGGGGGCTATGTGACAAGGCCAAGTAAACCCCATTTCCCAAACTTGAAATTAGGGTGTGTGTGTGTGTGCAGTAGTAGGTCTGTTTAAGAGTTAAAATGTAGAAAGTGACTTTAAAAACGAAGGATGTATTATTTCAACTTTGTTATGAAACTGTGATAAGGACATTATCTGATGACTCAAATCATTCTGATATCCTCAAAGCACCCTTTCAATGTCCATTTCAGAATCACTATAAAAAGCTGCGGAGGCACACGCCAATTGGGTTCTCGTTTATTTGCCAATGGACCACCATGGATGCTGCTTATTACTGTTGCAGTCAAAACTCCATACAGAAATACAGACCAATTTGACCCACGGAACTTCCCAGCTGAGATCTCAGTGCTTAGCATTACGTATGTCGCGAGCTCAATTTTCAACTTTAAACACATTATTATGCTTTATTGTAATTGAATATCTATGAAGTAAAAATCCTGATGTCTTCTTTAAATTGTAAGGAAGCCCCCTGTGCAAGCACCGAGTCATTACTAACCCATGGGGTGATGTCACATCCCAACATTTACTAGGCAGACTTTGTATATGGGGTGGTATGCCATAGCCTTCACCAGTCATGTACACTTTACCACCAGCAAACTGGGTCCTCATTTTACCCACCTCAGAAGGGTGCATGGCTGAGTCAACCTTGAGTCGGCTACCTGGACCCGACTTCTGTCAGGATCAAACTCAGGTAATGAGCAGACTGAGCAGGACTGCAGTACTGCAGCTTAACCCTCTGTGCCACGGGGCTCCTAATGTGCTTTCTACTTGCTCATAAAGTCAACAGGGAAAAAAATAAGAATAAGAATGCATTCCTCCCTTCTCCCCACCCCAACAGTGCAACACATGAACAACTACATATAATAAACAATTATGTCTTCTCCTCTCCAGATACAAAGTTGTTGGCATAACTTAGAACACAGGACAACATTTTGTTTGCGTCCATAAATTTGGCATGAAGGGCCGCTGGCATCTATATGATGGGCTGAAGGAACTACAGAGCTCAGGACATGGCAACATAGAGGCTACAGAAGCTGTCTGCAGCAGTATTCTCAAACGATATCCATTTGCCAACCACATTGTTGCTGTATGTCAGTCATGCACCTAATGTTCCTTGCCTCACCTGGAGAATAGACTCCCATTTCCAGGGACAGTCAATAAAAAGTATCTGAAATAAGTATGCAGTTCCAATTTTGTATGATTTATTATTTTATGGTCCATATACACTAGGCTCACCGTGAACTGTATTGTCAGCTTCCTGGGCATCCTGGCCACCAGTGGCCAAGGGCATGTAAATATTTTTTTTTGTTCTTTAAACATAAGGGTGTAGCCTCCTTGGAGCTTCCAAAGTTGGCTCCCAGGAAAAGTCCCTTACAGTTTCTTATTCAAATTTTCCATGGCTTTGGACCAGGACACAGCATATGCCCTCTCGGATGCCAGAAGCAGTGTTTGGACCGGGCACCCCTGTATGTCTTCTTGGAGGGGACAGTCTCTGGAGTGTGGGGATGTGTCATTTGGGGTGGTCCAAAGATTATTTTGGGGTGCAGTGTCTGTATGTGCATCTGTCCTGGGTCACCCCTCTTGGGAGGCACTGGCACAAGAACCGGACTTTGGACCAGGACCCAGAATGCGTCATCTCGAAGAGCACAGTCCCCTGAATGTGGGGGTGTATGATATGTGGTGATCCAATCCATATTTTGGGGTGCAGAGCTTGTGCATTGTCTTCAAAATCATTCAGGAACTAGGAAATGTGAATAAGGAACTGGGAATAGGGAACAAACTGGGAATAAGGAACCAACTTCAGCCTCCTCTGCCTAAGAGACTTTCAGATAACTGCGCACTGTGGAATGGCTGCAGTTTGTACAACACAACTTTCAACTGCGATAATAGAAAAGGGCAAGAGTCCAGTAGCACCTTAAAGACTAACAAAAATATTTTCTGGTAGGGTATGAGCTTCTGGTAGGGTATGACGACAGGCATCTGAAGGAGTGAGCTGTGGCTCATGAAAGCTCATACCCTACCAGAAAATATTTTTGTTAGTCTTTAAGGTGCTACTGGACTCTTGCCCTTTTCTACTACTACCCACTGTGAATTACTTTCAACTGTGAGTAAGCTACTGCATCGTCTCAGGAGTATGTAGAATTTCATACAATAGAAAATGTTTGAGGCAGAGATTAACATACAGCAGAAGATTTACTTAACGGGGGAAGAGGTTATTCATATCTAGAATAACAAGATAAAAACTGGAAACCTCAAAATTGGCACCAGCATCAGAATAACTGCAGGAGTTGCAATTCTAAAAATGCAGGGTATGAATGGAAACATTCTGGTCCAGATTCATTGTCCTATGTATAATATTTTTTAATAATTAAAAATGTTTTAATTATGTACCTAAGACGCTTGTATTATTATTTCATGTTACTTTTCCATTTTATTAGATTCCCCCTGTTGATGCTGCACACGAAATGCATTGGGGTTGCAAGAATGACTGCAGGATTTGTTTCACTGCCTTTGTTTTGCCTCGCTGCAGCCCCCTTCTTTTCTTCCCAGATGAACAACATAAAATCCCTCTAATATTTTGCTAGGAAAAAGCGAGGGCAGCAGGAAAAGAGGCAGATCCAACAAGAGATGGGTTGATTCAACAAAGGTTGACTCAGTTCCCAAGACCTGAGCAAGGCTGTGAAAGATTGGACGTTTTGGAGGACTTTCATTCATAGGGTCGCCATGAGTCGGAAGCGACTTGAGGGCACTTAACACACAAACACACATGCACAGAAAACACACACACAATATTTGGCAATGGAAGTGACGGTTCTCTGCAGACGAGCCCAAAAGGAAGAGGCAGGACAGGCGGGGGGGGGTGAATTAGGTCCCCTCCACTGACAAACCTGCAGACCAGGGACCAGTTCAGAGCCCTTCTGAGGCTCCTGGGGATCCTACAGCAGAGGAAGCAACAGCAGGCACTGCAAATACAAATAGCCAACTGTGGCCAAACGAGCCACGGGGGGGGGGGGGGGGCAGAAACTGGCCCCGAGCCCCGCTGGGTCAGATCAAAAGGGTCCGTCAAGAGCCAGACGAGCTGAGGCTGGTTGCAGGGAACAAACAAACCCCCACGTGGGTGGGAACACCAACCCCAGACCTGCTGCAGGAGACCCTCCACGGACTCACCTCCCCTGCAGACGTGCAGAAGCCCGGGTCTCCCTCCACCCGGGTCGGGGGACCAGACAGGGGAGAGGCCCCCAGGGACTCCATGTGGGCCAGGTTTCCTTCTGCCGCTCTGGGAAAAGCCTGGCGGAGGCAGAGGGGGCCTCGATGGTGCTCGCAGCGCCTTCTGGGAAACGTAGTTCCCTGCAACCACCGGACCCAGGCGGAGGAACAGAGGCCTTTGGAAAGAGGCGGTTTCCTCGCTCCGCTTCTGGGCGGGGGGGGGGGAGCAGCTAGAGAGAGGCTGGCAAAGGGACAGGGGGCAACGGGGAAGAAACACTTTCCTGCCCAAAACTTTAGGGTTGGTTGCAGCACTTTGTTCTCCCGCAGGAAGCTTCGCTTTTCCAGGCATGGACGTATTAAAAGGGAGGGTGACCAGGCCCAGGCTGCTCAGGCCTCGCAAACTGAGGGCCGGAGCTTCCCTTATGAAGTCAAGCTGGGTCTTCCTCTTTTCCTGCCACTTTCAACTTTTCTTAGCCTTATTGTCTTTTCCCGTGACTCTGGTCTTCTCGTGATGCGACCAAAGTACGATGGCCTCAGTTCAGCCATTGAGCTTCTAGGCTTGACTTGATCCAGAACCCAGTGATTTGTCTTTCTGGCAATCCGCAGCATGCCTCAAACTCTCCTCCGACACCACATGTCAAAGAATCAGAGAGTGGGAAGGGGCCATACAGGTGCCATCTAGTCCAGCCCCCTGGGGCTCAAGGCAGGACCAGCCCAGAGCAGCAGGGCTCCTTACACATTTCCCACTCGTGACTCCTTTTCGCCTGAGAGATTTTTACCCGACCCCAGGTATAGAGGTATATAAAATAGGTATACAAATCAAACATGTACTGATAATAAATCATAAAGAAATTTACTTTAAAACAGTTCTTTGGTGTACATATAACCTTTTCACGACCCCCACATGCGACCCACAGTTTAAGAAGCTTTGGCCTAGACAGAGCATCCCTGACAAGGGTTTGTCCCACGGCAGCTCAAAGACGGTCAGAGAGGGGGAAGCTCACCAGCTTCTTAGGTAGCTGTTTCCACTGCTGAACAACTCTGACTGTGAAATGTTTTTCCTAATATCCAGCCGGTACCTTGCAGCCCGAGGAGCCCTGTGGCACAGACTGGTAAGCTGCAGTACCGCAGTCCAAGCTCTGCTCACGACCTGAGTTCGATCCCAACGGAAGTTGGTTTCAGGTCGCCGGCTCAAGGTCGGCTCAGCCTTCCATCTTTCCGAGGTCGGTAAAATGAGTTCCCAGCTTGTAAAGGGAAGACGACTGGGGAAGGCACTGGCAAACCACCCCGTTGTCAGGACTGAGTCTCAGCCGGTTTCGTTTTCCCACCAAGTTGCCTTCAAGGACTGTTTAGATTATTTTGACTCTCTGAAGCAGACAGTATCCGTGTGAACCGCGACTGTTTGTATTTTATAATCTCTGACCCTGCACTGTACTCTGAAATGCTTTTCCCTGGCTGTTTCCATGCTTTTATATTATCAAGTGCTAGACAGTTCCCCTCCATTGCTGTCTTAGTTCTCCTGTGCGCTGCTAACCCTTGTGACCAGTAAAGCCAGTTTCTTTGGACAATTTCATCTCTTGTCTTGGTTCTGGTTCTCGTTGGGCCAAGAGCTTACATTAAGACAGCAATCTTTTTCATCTGTCAGGCTGGAGCCTGTCGCGAGAATTTTCAGTATTGATCATTAATTTATATTAAAAATATTAGTAATCTACATTAAATGAGTTTGGGTTGAAATTGACCACATACATTATCACCTATAGACCTGACTCTCAGAAAGCAGCCTTTAGCTGACATCAGCTCCAAGCAGGACTCTGACCTAAAAGGGTCATAAGTAATTGCATTGCCAGCAATTAATCACCCAAAGCACATCTGATGCCCAAAATTTATGCAAGGTTATAAAAACAGACAACAAATCATTTGTCCACTAAGGGAGAAATTGTTTTCGGAACACTGACTGATGGACAAGCACAATCAGATATCAAAACAGACAGTGAAAAGAACAAGATATTTCTAAACAATTAAGTCATGATTTGCAGAAAACTCATTTCCTAAGAATGTGACAGGGAGGGGTCATATGGGACCCCCTCCTCTCTATAAAGGAACAACCCAAAACCCCAGTTCTTTGTCCTTCCCAGGGAGAAGCATTTTCTCTCTCCTTTGGAACGACCCAAAGTACTTTGCTACATGTTATTTGTTTGTGTGTATCTCTGTGGGTTATTGTTATTCTTCTCTATGCCTTATAACCTTTAATAAACCTATATGCTCTACTACTATGAACGTGTGGTCTGAGGCTGTCTTAAGAACATGGTTTTTGTTTCCTATTGCACTCTCTGGCATTGCTTTGGTAAGTGAAGCAGGCAGAGAGGGCCATACACAACAAATTTGGATTTTCTCGCCAAAGAGCCCTGGAGGGTTCGCCTGCCACTCAGATGGGAGCTAAGGCTAAGCTCTCCGAGTGATCTGACAGTGGCTGGAGCCCTGTGCGGTTCGCCCCGGACCCGGTGGATCTGATCCCCGTGTAGTGGGTTCCTGCTGGGGGCCCTGGAAGGTCTCCGTTCACGATTTCGTCTCGTGGGACCAGTGACTGACGACCCCGACCTCGTACGGGATGTTACAGCTGAACTGCTGAGGACTAATACAGATCTTTGTCGCTTGATTGGGCTTGTACAGGCTCAGTGGAGTTCCTTAACCGCGGCAGTCCCTTGGATGTCTGACATTGCGGATACCAGCGCCTGCCACGATCTCCAGATCCTTGACCAGTTGGTGGAAGATGCTCGGTTAGCCGCTGAAGATTTACAATTGTTGACTGGGTTGTTGGATAACCTCATCGCTCGTGAGGAACGGCCAACCCTGACTGCGGTCCCAATCCGTCCTTCTAACATGGCGACTCTGGTCACCCCTGCTCCCGAGCTCTGCCAAGCTGAAGCGAAAGCAGTGGCCGCGCGAGTGGTTGCCCTCTTCCAGGGACACACTGCGGCTACTATTTCTGTGGCTGACATTACGAAACTTCTCACCCCTGATTTCGGTGCAGGAGCAGCGGCCCTGGCTGTACAGGTCCAGCCGATGCTGGATCTGCAGGATAACCGCGCGGAGCTCCTTTTTACTTTGGAGCAGGAAGTTTTTCCGCTCGTAACCACGGCTCTGACTGCCCAACTGGAAGCCGACCTACAGCTAGCTGAAAGCAAAAAAGTAGAGGAGCAAGCAAGGGCGGCGGCTGAAGCCGCAACGAAAGCTCGGGAGGAACAGGAGGAGAGGGAACGCTCGGCCCGGGAACGGAGTGGCATGCGCCCCCGACGGACCGGAGACTACAATCTACCCTCATTCTATCCGTCCTTTGTTCTGTCTCACAGTGCTCAACGGACCCGCAGGTTGGCGGGCCCCCTATCTGAACGAATGGATGATTCGGATGAAGAAGACCTGTATTCGGCAGAATCTCATTGGGCCACTAGTTTGCGAACTAGTCAGTCCCGCCGGACTACCGATGCGAGCAACAAGATGTTTTTTCTACGCATCCAAAATATGGACCTTTTGGAACAGGTTGCACGCTTACAAGACCAGCTAACCTCAGTACTCAGAGAGAACGACCAGTTGCAACGGGCTTCAACCGTGCCCGTTACCCCCGCTCCCGTGCTACCGCAGCAGCCGCCGCCGCAGCCACCGCAGCAGCCTCCGCAACCAGCTGTTCCAGTGGTCCCTCCTGCAGGAGGCCCTGTAGTTCCCGGCGGGGGGCCCGGTGCGCCTGGAGGGGGTCCTGTAATTCCCAGTGGAGGCGCGCCTGCCGTTCCAGGAGTCCCAGCCCCTGGATACCCGCCGGTACCTCCACTGCCATGGAAACCCCCGAAACTGAAGGTGACATACGACGGCTCAGTGGAAACTCTACCCCGTTTTCTACATCATGTGGATACTTATATGAGGGAACATAGACACTTTTTCCCGACTGAAGACAGCCGGGTTCGCTTCGTCGCCTCCCTGTTAATTGATAAGGCAGCCGACTGGATGATTCTCCAGTTTGATACACGATCTCGCTCCATTCGCTCCCTCGATAACTTTATGTTCGCCTTGTGACGGCGCTTCAAAGACCCATTTATGGGAGAGAGAGCCAAAGCGGAACTGTTACAACTCAGGCAAGGCTCCTCTCCGGTTCGGGAGTTTGCAGACGAATTTCAACGACTCGCGAGTAAGGTTGTGGACTGGCCTGAAGCTACTCTTATCCATTACTTTCGCGAGGCGTTACACCCTGACATTTTAAACTGGTCATATATGATGGAGCCCACCTTCCTATTTCTCCAGGCCCCACCTGGAGGCTGGCAACGCCATTCAAGGGCTTGACACTTTTCCCAAGGGAGGGCAGGAAGGATGCCCTCTTTCTCTCCATAGACAACACAAATGCAGTACAATAAATTGTGTATTTTATGCCTCACACCAGGGGTCCCTGATGCAGGGCTCGTGGGGGTCATGGTGCCTGCCAACAAATTTCTTCACACCCACCAAGTATTTTGGAGAAATGGGCAGGGCCGCAGGAGGCTTTGGTACAGCGAGGCTTCTGGTTGGCCTCTAAAAGAGCTGATTGCTTGTGCAAGTTTTTAAAAACATTGCTATGGCACCGACTGCGACTACAGCACAAGGATCTTCGCTTTGTGACTGAAGATAAGTTGCAGCAGCAGCCACTTTGAGGCTGGCTCCGCCCCCTGTAGTAGCCATTTTGGGGTAGCCTCACCCAGAGGTTGGCAGCCCTAGCTAAAACCTAAAACCTTGCTGTGTTGTGGGTAAGTTGCTAAGGAGGGGACCCAAGCTGGAATTCAGTGCCTACCTAGCAGAGGATATGAAACGTCCAGTGCCAACATGTGGAGAGTGTAGCAATACCACCGGCATCCATAACCATCAGCAATACCACCGGCATACATAACCATCATGGCACAGACATCCCTGTGACCGGCAGAGATGGAAGCGGCCAACCAAGGTGCCCTGATGCAGCCACAGATCGGCACACTGTTGCCCACAGGAAGGACACAGCAAGAGGGTGATGCAGGCATGAGTGGGAGGGGGCAGGATAAAGACCCACCAGGGAGCTCTGTGGAGGCAGGTTCGAGTCCCCCTTCTACAACCGTGTCCTTTATGGCAAGGCAGACTCACAAAAAAAGAAACGTGATTGTCCCAACCACGTCACCCCTGACCCAGGCCTCTGTACAACACTTGGCAGGGGCGGCCCTTACGGAAAACCAGAGTCATCCTCTCTTTTTGCAGGGATTCAGGTGAGTGAATGCAAGCAAGATGAGGGAGACCAGCTTTTTGCCCCCTTAAACGAACCTGCCTTTTCCTGGGGTAGTCCCTTGGTCTACCTGTTGCAGATGCCAGGGACTGACGCTGGGAGCTTCCGCATGCCGAACAGCTGCTCTAACACTCAGCCACCATCCCTCCTTAGGGGGCAGCATACCTTTGAAGACCATTTGCTCAGGGCCAATAGTAGGGGAAGAATTGGACCTGTGTGGCCCTGCTTGCATGTCTTCTGGGGGGCTAACTGACGGGTCCCTGTCGGAAAACGGATGCTGGATCAGAGGGTCCTTTGGTCTCACCCAGCAAGGTTGCTCTTCCCCTCACAAAGCTCGAGTTCACAGGGCAGGTTTCAGCCTCTCGTTCTCCTCTCGCAGAGATGACTGAAGTGTGTGGGCAGCATTTAAAGCCCTGTCTGCCCCCCTTCCCTTGCGGTTGTCAATTGCCTGGAGGGAAAATGTCGTGTCCCTTTAACACTTGTCATTTACCTGGCAAGGTGATCTCTCTCCATCCTAAGGAAAGCTTCAGCGTCCCATTTCTACACATGAAGCCTCTGCTAAAGGGACAGGATGCTTTCTTCCAGGCCTGTTGGCAACCACAACCTTCTCCTAAGTTTTATATTTGTAAATAAGCACATATTGGAAAGGCCTTGCCTGCTAACCCTCTGCACAAGGAAGCTGCTGTGAAAAGCAGGATCAGAAAAAATACTCAGCTGTGGGGAGCCGAGGATGCCAGCTCCGGGGTGGGAAACTCCTGGAGATTTGGGGGTGGGGGTGCAGCCTGGGGTGGGGTTTGTGGAGGGGCTTCAATGGGGTGTAAGGCCATGAAGTCCCCTTCCAAAGAGCCATTTTCCCCAGGGGAACTGCTCTCTGTTGCCTAGAGATGAGTTGTAATAGCAGATCTCCAGGCTCCAGGTGGACCTTGGCAACTCCAGCTGGGGACTGAAATGGCCCCCACATTTTGTCAGTGGGATGAGAAGGTCTCTGTTGGTTTTATGATGGTTGCTCAGACCTAAGTGGGCCAGCAGCTTATTGGCCCGAGACGGCTGATTCCAAGAGCAGCCCTGGGATTTGGGGTGACTGAAGCAGGATTCAAGCAAGATCAAGGCAAACACAGTTCCTTCCAACGTTGTCTCCGTCACAGGCGGTGGAGAGGTGCTGCTGCCGCGGAGGCCTTCGAGGGGGGCGGCAGGGAAGAGTGCAAACACACCTTCTCCCCCACATGCGCACACATCAGCAGCAGCTCCTCCTCGCCCAGCTTCAGGCCGTCGCCACCACCTCCTCCTCAGGGCGCTCTCGGAGGGCCAGACAACCCCTCAGCAGCTGCATGTCTGCCAGAAAAGGGCCTGCTGTCTCCCTCAATTCTTTTCTTTCTTTCTCTCCTCCCTCCGTTTCTTTCTTTCTTTCTTTGTCCCTCCCCCTTTCTTCCTTCCTTTCTCCCTTTTATCCTTTCTTCCTGTTCTTTCCTTCCTTTCTTTCTTTGTCCCTCCCCCACTTTTTTTCCATCCCTCCCCTTCTTTATTTCCCCCCCAGTTTCTTCCTTTCTTTCCCAGTTTCTTCCTTCTTCTCTTCATCCCTCCCCCTTCTTTCTTCATTTTTCTTTCTTCCCCATTTCCCCCCTCCCCTTCCTTCCTCTCCTAGAGTTGCCAACCTCCAGGTGGTTACTGGAAAATCTCAGGCACTTATGGCAAAAAGCAAACGCAATCATGCGTATATCCAAACTGTAATCTATTCACAAGCATAAGCACAAACAGTAAAGTAAACAAGCATTTAAGTCAATAATACAGTAATGAACCTCGTACGGTCCTATATTAGTTTGCAACGATAGTCCATGTGACTCAAGGTCCTTGAAGCAAGATGAAAAAAGCCAAAAGACTCAGCAGGTCCTTGCAGCTGGATGGTGAAAGCCAAAATAGGTCTCCAGTAAGCCCCTATTTCGCATTCGCTTTGTCATCATTGGCATTCCACTTTATAATCCTTCAGAACATATGTTCTGTAAAAACGTAAGTGCTTATGAGTGTCTAAAGAAAATTTACGGAGGTACAAAGCACAACATAAACAGTATCATAAAGCAATATCATCAGGCAAAGTTACATACCCAAAACGTAGGCACAAAGCCTTCCTTAGCAGACGGATGGCGAGATTACATCATCTAAACATACTAATCACCATCCCTGTTTTAAAGGGAACCTGCAGAATTGTTCACAGCTGAATCCATCTACTAATGTAACAATAGATGCAGAGGAGAATTATTTTTAAAGTGTACATATACATGACAAAAAGAGTTGTTATATACTCAAAGAGAAAAAAATATATTATTTACATTGCAATTCCATGAAAAATTACATTATAGCTCCATAATATTTATAAGGAAGTCTATGCTAATAAAATTACAGAGAATTACAGAAAACTGGATAAATCAAAGCTAGTATTTAATCCATTAGGGGTTAATGTATTAAATAAATAAACAAATCTACTTTCTTGCTGAGATAACAATTTATCAATATTTTGCTGGTGATAAGGTTTGCCCTGGTATTGCCAGACCACGAAAAACTGCATTTCGTGATCTGAGTGTTTGGCTTGGATGTAATGTGATGTTAGCGGGGCTTCTAAATTCCTGTTCCGTACACGTGACCGGTGCTCACCAATCCTGAGCTTAATTTGGCGTTTGGTTTTACCCGTGTACAATAATCCGCACGGGCACCTGATAAGATAAATAACATTCTTACTGTTGCGGTTTGAAAAATGTTTTAAAGTGAATTTAAATCCTGTGCGTGTATCCACAAACTCTTTTACGGGTAACACCTGCGCGCAAGCAATACAATCCCCACACCGGACGTGTCCGGCTGGTTGTGCAGTCCGAGTTGGTTTGTAAGCATCAGAATGGATAAGCCGATCCTTAAAGGAACAAGTTCTTTTAAGTCCTAACAAAGGAGGTTGCTCACAACCTGGGATTCCACTGACTAGATGCCAGTGTTTTTTGATTGCTTTTTGTATATGTCCTACGAGAGGGGAAAATTGTAACGCTGCTGTCTTTGTTTGGCTGTATTTTGATTTTTATCTTGTAATAAATTTTCTCTCTGTATCCCATCCGCTCTATTACGAGCCTGTAAAATTATATTAGAAGGGAAACCACGTGTCATCAAGGTTTGACACAAATTATCAGCTTCAATGTTGTAATCCCGTGCATTAGTGGCGTTTCTTTTTAATCGAATGAATTGCCCATATGGGAGATTTTTAATAAGATGGGTTGGATGATATGATTGGAAGTGCAATAAAGCACCCTTGTCCGTGCTTTTTCTATAAGGTTTTACTGTAAGACATTGTCTTGATGTTCTATACACGGAGAGATCGAAGAAATTAACCTTATGAAGATCGGCAGTACTAGTAAACTGTATGTTGTTGTGACGTGCATTCAACCATGTTACAAAGGCTTCTAACTAATCAGCTGGAGAAAAAATCATAAATACATCATCGATAAAACGTTTCCAAGATATAATGTTATGGGCAAAAGGATTATTGTGAAAAATGTAATTATTTTCAAAATCGGACATAAATATATTTGCCAGTAAGGGGGCGCAGGCGCAACCCATGGCGACCCCATGTTGTTGTAAGTATAGTTGGTCCATAAATCTAAAAAGATTGTTATCCAGTACCAAGTCTAGCAAATCTAACAAATAATGGGACGGTAGTACTTGAGAAGTGCGACTCGCGAGTAATCGATCTACAGTAGATCTTATTTCATCTAAGGGCACATTCGTATAAAGTGCCGAGACATCCAAAGACGTCAATATCGCTTGTTCTGGAATCGCTACTCCTTCTATGATCTTAATGAAATCCTTGGTGTCTTTAATAAAGGATGGTGTTTGTGTGGAAAAGACATGAAGGTGATATTCCAGGAATTGTGAAATATGGTCAGTAAGGGAATCATTGCCCGCTATTATGGGGCGGCCTGGTATGGCCCCCGAATGATGTTATAAATATGCAAATGGCCCTTGGCAGGACAAAGGTTCTCCACCCCTGCTCTAGACTGATCCTGCATTGAGAAGGGGGTTGGACTAGAGGGCCTGTATGGCCCCTTCCAACTCTTTCATTCTATGATTCTATGTGTGAATCTTTTGATGTCTAGTAAGGTGGCTATTGTGAGAGAAGCACTTTCCACACTCCAGGCATTTATATGGCTTCTCCCCTGTGTGAATCCTTTGATGTTTACTTAGGTCGCTATTTTGAGAGAAGCACTTTCCACACTCCCAGCATGTATATGGCTTCTTCCCTGTGTGAATCTTTTGATGTGTAGCAAGGCCGCCACTTTGGGAGAAGCACTTTCCACACTCCAAGCATTTATATGGCTTCTCCCCTGCATGAATCTTTTGATGTCTAGTAAGGTGGCTATTGTGAGAGAAGCACTTACCACACTCTAAGCATTTATATGGCTTCTCCCTTTTGTGAACTGTTTGATGTAGAGTTAGGTAGCCATTTTGAGAGAAACACTTTCCACACTCCAAGCATTTATATTGCTTCTCCCCTGTGTGAATATTTTGATGAGTAGTTAGACTGCCATTCTGAGAGAAGCATTTTCCACACTCCAAGCATTTATATGGCTTCTCCCCTGTGTGAACCTTTCGATGTGCAGTTAGGTTGCTATTTTTAGAGAAGCACTTTCCACACTCCAAGCATTTATATGGCTTCTCCCCTGTGTGAACCTTTCGATGTGCAGTTAGGCTGCTATTATGAGAGAAACACTTTCCACACTCCAAGCATGTATATGGCTTCTTCCCTGTGTGAATCTTTTGATGTGTAGCAAGGCCACCATTGTGGGAGAAGCACTTTCCACACTCCAAGCATTTATATGGCTTCTCCCCTGTATGAATCCTTTCATGTGTAGTTAGGCTGTCATTCCGAGAGAAGCACTTTCCACATGCCAAGCATTTATATGGCTTCTCCCCTGTGTGAACCCTTTGATGTTTACTTAGGCCGGCATTCCAAGAGAAGCACTTTCCACAGTCCAGGCATTTATATGGCTTCTCCCCTGTGTGAATCTTATGGTGTGAAGCAAGGCTGCGAATGTGGGAGAAGCACTTTGCACACTCCAAGCATTTATATGGCTTCTCCCCTGTATGAACCCTTTCATGTGCAGTTAGGCTGCTATTATGAGAGAAGCACTTTCCACACTCCAAGCATTTATATGGCTTCTCCCCTGTGTGAATCTTTCGATGTTCAGTAAGGTTGCTATTATTAGAGAAGCACTTTCCACACTCCAAGCATTTATATGGCTTCTCCCCTGTATGAACCCTTTCATGTGTAGTTAGGGTGCTATTACGAGAGAAGCACTTTCCACACTCCAAGCATTTATACGGTTTCTCCCCTGTGTGAATTTTTTTATGTTCAGTAAGGGGGGAATGCTGAACGAAGCACTTTCCACACTCCAAGCGTTTATATGGCTTCTGTATTGCTTCCCTTTCCCTACTGTGGCCTCGCTTTGGAACTGCTTGATCCCTACATTTTCCATCCACCTGCCAATCATCGTATTTTTCCACAACTATCCTTCCAGATTCCTTCTCGTGCACCATCTTCCTCACATCTGCAACTGCAAAAGAGAGACAGATATCAAATAAGAATGAAAAGATGCTAATACCAGTTAGCAGGTATGGTCAGTGGTTAATGGGTTTTTCTACAATGAAAGTGTGGGGCCTAGAAAAAACTCAACAATATTTACCCACACACCAGGATGTCTTGGAAATGGAGAAATGGGTAACCAAAGCAACAGGAGGGTTCTTGTTTCTGTTGCAGATAGGTGCCCGAGACCACATTAAAGTTAATATGTTTTTTGGTGTTTATTCAGAGAATACACAGAAACAGAATAGGAAAAGAAATGTGTTTTTTTAAATCTTGTTTTTTATGTGTGTGTTTTAAATCTTGAATGTTATCGAAATAATTATTTAAATAAAATTAATAAAATATGGAAACAAATCTAGAGATTGGAGACTTGGACAGGCAAGACAGAGTTGTCTAAAAACCTGGAAATTGGCCCAGGCTTGCAGAATATCTGGGGGGGAAGGACACTGGGCAGTTATCACACCCCGCAATAACAGAAGTAGTGCCTGTAACATAAGAAACAAATGCCTTCAGTGGCCATTGCTGGGCCACAACACAGTATTGTCAGCCTTCAAGCCTTGGTTTCTGTATGTTTGAGGAAAGGTCAGGCAACAGTGCCCAGTTGAGGGCTGCTTTGGCCTTTGAGGGAGGATTCCCCTGGGCCAGGGCCAGCACCAATCGCAGCCAGGCAACATGACACTGCCACACTGCCAAAGCCAGTTTCAGATTAGCATCTGGGAGACTCAGATGCAATCCCCCTTCTTCCCTAGAAGCTCACTGGGAGACTTTGAACCAATCACACACATACACACACACACAGCCTAACCTACTCCACAGGGTTGTTGTGAGGATGAAATGCAGGAGCAGAGAATTGCTTTGAATCACTATTGAGAAGAAAGATGGTGTGTAAAGCAAATATATTCTCAGTATAGATGCAAGGGGGGCAGGTTGGTGGGTGGAAGGGAGCAGAGAAGAAACATGGGAAAAAGAGCATTTGAGGGCTGCCAGCAGGAGACAGTGCAGGGTGGGAGATAAAGGGGAAAATAAGCAACTCCTTAGAGGTCCCTACAATTTCCCCACTTTCAAATGGGGCCTAGACCAGCCAGCACCACACACCTGGGCACACCCTAGTGACTGGGCTGGCACATCATAACTGGGTCACATTTCTCCCAGCTAGAGGCTGCCAGGGGGAGGGAAGGAGGGAAAGCTGAAGATGGGAGAGGAGTTAGTTTGGTGGGTGGGAAGGGGAGATGAACAAAATGAATGGTGAGAAAATGGTAGTGGGAAATGAGTCGCTCCCAGAAGCTTTGCCAACCTTTCCAGGAATTGGAAAAGCCTGGACCAAGAAACCCCCAGATCCCCCCATGCCATGTGATTTTTGCATTCAAACCTCTGGTTGATGGTGGAATTATTATTGTTGTTGTTAATAACAACAACAGTAATAAAAGCTACGTGTTTCAATATTGGCCCCTGGCTTCAGGTTAACGAGTAAGACTTGCAGGGCCAAAAATGAAGGGGATCAGACTATCCTGGGCACAGATTAGCTCTTCGACATCCCTCTCTTACGTGCAATGGGAGCAATGGTTTGCTCGTGAGAAGACTGGAAACTGACACAGAACAGACACGGAGGGTGGGAAATATCTCCCCTTTACAAAACAAATGGGACCCAGCAACTCCCTGTCCTATCAGATCCAGCACAGTGTGGGGGTTGGAGCGTCCGACTAGGATCTAAAAGACACGGGGACCTGGTGACAGTCACACCCCCTCAGAAAGAAAAACCTATGCTGCCACGTGAGAGCCTCTACAGAACACAACAGCATGCTGGCTAATCGCTAATAGTTAAAATAGGTCACAGAATAGATAACTAATCACAATATAACATTAACATAAACAATAACAAACCAGCTGTCATCCCCCCCCCACGATGCTGAATTAATGGGGCCATCAGACGCTTCTACATCTAGCCAAGCTGAGGAATTCCAGTCCCCAAGAGACTCAGAACAGTCCTCCCCCACGGTTGACCGAAGACAGAAACTCCGGACCCTGCCGCATGAAAGAAGACAATCAGCCCGGCTGCAAAGCCGGAGAGGAATTCCAGCTGTAGAGCATGTCAGGGAGTGACGACAGGACCAACCTCACTCTGATAGCTGACCAGATTTAAGGAACGGCGAAAGTCAGCCTAAGCGTGGAAGCAACGTACCGAATTGCGGTTTCAGCTGAGCGCCACTCTGTTTGCTGTCTTGCCTAAGAATGACCTTGGACAGTTAGGTAGATGACGCCTGCTGCCTTGCCTGTGACCCAGACCTTGGACTGCTCAACGACAACCCTTGCTGCCAAGCCCTGTGATATGTAAGAGATCCTGGCCTGACTTCTTGGACTGTTTCCTAGACTTTGCCTTACCACTGCTGCCCCCACTGTTTCCTGTACAGCCACCCAGGCTGAAGAAGCCTCAGCTTCTGTACCCTCCACCACTTCCTTCCACGGCCGCTCTCAGCTCCCTCTGCACCGTGCTGCAGTAGCAGCCCCACCCGCCTGCCTGGCCAGTACCCCAGCTCAGTTGCCCTCAGTGGGCAAAATATATCACAAGTCCAAAATCCAAATAAGTGACAGGGAATAAAGTCAATCACTGAGAAGATGCTCTCTTCTTCAGATGAAAAACATCTTCTTTTCATCCACAGTACATGATCCTGGGAGATCAGCTTTGGATCACCGGTAAGTATAAACATCAAGAATCAGGAGACGGAATTTCTGGATATTACTTCCTCCGTTTGCGCATAAAGCTTTGTCAGTCTACAGGAAGAGTCAACCACATTGTAAACAACAATATAAACAATTCGACATACACATGCAGTTAAATGACTTAACATGCAACAACAACAGCAACAAATTTTGTCCATACCAATGGTGTCCAATAGTCTTACATCTGGGCAATGCAAGTTTAACACATCGCCTTAGCGTAAGGAATATTCTGGAGGTAAGAGTCTTGGGGACTGATCTTAATAGAACACAGCCAGGGGTAAGTAATAACTGTGAGTGTTTGCTGACTCATGGTAAGAGTAGTTTGAAATCACTCTTACCATGAAAGGGCAACTGAGCTGGTTTGCTATTGTTTATGTTAATGTAATATTAGTTCTCTATTCTGTAACCTATTTGAATCTGCTACCATTATAACTATTAGAGATTAGCCAGTGTGCTGTTGTGTTCTGTAGAGTCACACCCTCTCAGCCAGACCTACATGGCAGGATTGTTGTGAGGTTTAAATGGAGAGAGGAGAACAACGTACACTGCCTTGTGTCCCATAGAATCAGAGAGTTGGAAGAGACCACCAGGATCATCTAGTCCAACCCCTGCACAATGCAAGAAATTCACAACTACCTCCCCACACACCCCCAGTGACCCCTACTCCATGTGCAGAAGATGGCCAAGATGTCCTCCCTCTCATGTTCTGCCTAAGGTCATAGAATCAGCATTGCTGACAGATGGTCATCTAGCCTCTGCTTAAAAATCTCCAGGGAAAGAGAGCATACCACCTCCCAAGAAAGCCTGTTCCACTGAGGAACCAATCCAACTGTTACAAAATTCTTCCTAATGTCTAGATGGAAACTCTTTTGATTTAAGTTCAACCCGTTGGTTCTGGTCCGACCTTCTGGGGCAACAGAAAACTATTCGGCACCATCCTCTATAAGACAGCAAGTACTTGAAGGTGGTTATTATATCACCTCTCAGTCTTCTCCCCTTCAGGCTAAACATACCCAGCTCCTTCAACCTTTCCTCATAGGACTTTGTCTCCAGACCCCTTACCATCTTTGTTGCCCTCCTCTTGACACGTTCCAGCTTGTTTACATCCTTCTTAAATTGCGGTGCCCAAAACTAAACACAATACTCTAGGTGAGGTCTAACCAGAGCAGAGTAAAGCGATACCATCACTTCACGTGATCTGGACGCTATACTTCTGTTGATGCAGCCCAAGATCGCATTTGCCTTTTTAGCTACCGCATCACACTGCTGACTCATGGTCAATGTTGGGTCTACTAAAACCCCAAGATCCTTTTCACACAAACTACTGCTAAGACAACTCTCCCCCATCCTGTAATATGCATTTGATTGTTCCTACCTAAATGCACAACTTTACATTTATCTCTGTTGAAATGCATTTTATTAGTTTTAGCCCAATCTTCAGCCTCTCAAGAATATCCTGTATCCTGGCTCTGTCTTCTACCGTATTTGCTACCCCTCCCAATTTAATATCATCTGCAAATTTAATAAGCATCCCCTATATTCCTTCATCCAAATCATTTAAAAGAAGAACAGTTGATTTTTGTATACCAACTTTCTCTACCACTTAAGGAAGAACCAAACTGCCTTACAATCACCTTCCAGTTCCCTCCCCACAACAGACACCCTGTGAGGTAGGTGGGGCTGAGAGAGGGTGACTAGCCCAAGGTCACCCAGCTGGCTTCATGTGTGTCAGGCCTCAGCAAGTCGATGCGTTTCAGGCAATAACTTTCCTCCAGCCGGAGCAGCGAGTTAAAAGTTTATTTCAGAATAACAGCGATTTCAGCAGGTCAAAGACTTAAGGCTAGCATACAGGTATGGGGAATACAGAGACATATATAGGGTGGATACAATGGGGTTGATTGGATTATCTGAAACAAAGGCACAATACCGAAGCAAACTACCGGTAACGACTTGAGCAAAAAGTATTCAGAGTAAAATGTGTGCGTTAAGTGGCTGATCTTCCCGGGCTCCCAGTATTGTTTAGTGGAACCTGGTATCAGAACAGCCATTACCGGGGCGGGTCTCCATTGAGCTGCAGATCTTGGGCAGGAGACCAGGTGCAAACGGAGAGGGACAGAGTGCAAAAGGACCCCATTTTGTCCGTGGGGGAAACCATCTTGTTTCTCTCCGGGGCCGGCGGAGAGCCTATCTGACATCGTGTAGGAGTGGGGAAACAAATCCAGTTCACCAGATTAGCCTCCACCACTCAAGTGGAGGAGTGGGGAATCAAACCCAGTTCTCCAGATCAGAGTCCACCGCTCCAAACAACCACTCTTAACCACTACACCACACTGGCTGTTGAACAACACAGGGCCCAGGACAGATCCCCGAGGCACTCCACTAGTCACTCCTCTACAAGTGGATGAAGAACCATTAACAAGCACTCTTTGGGTACGATCTGTCAACCAGTTACAGATTCACCTAACAGTAATAGGATCTAAACCACATTTTCCCAATTTGTCAACAAGAATTTCATGTAGAACCTTATCAAAAGCCTTGCTGAAATCAAGATAAACAATGTCTGCTGCATTCCCCAGATCCAGCAAGGTAGTAACTTTGTCAAAAAAGGTGATAAGATTAGTCTGACATGACTTGTTCTCGAGCTCTTAGTGATCAGATCCATCCTTTCTAAATGCTCAAGGACTGATTGTTTGATGATTTGTTCGAAAACTTTTCCCGGTATAGACATCAAGCTGATGGGTCGGTAGTTACCCTGGTCCTCCGTTTTCCCCTTCTTGAAGATGGGGAGAAGCTGCACAGACGGCGGGGAGGTGGAGGGCAGAAAATATTCCCTCCTGTACAAAACAAAGGAGTTTGAAGAATGACCCTGAATTTTTCCAGGCCGTTAGTTTTAGTGGGTAGAGTGATTTGACATAAATCTAATTTGGCCTGCAGTCTCTCAGTAAAGGATGATTGCTGAGGCTGTTGCTACTTGTTGAATTGCCGCAACTCCATTATCAGGAGGCAAAGACAGGGTTGTAAGCACCAGGGTGGGAAATTCACCATCTGGCCTTGTAAAATCAACAATGTCGTTCCTCCTCTCCTCCCATCAGCCACCATCACTCAAACAACCGACTGTGGGAGAACCACTCTGCCTCAAAATGAAAAGGCTGAAGTAGAAAACAGGAGCTACGGGCACTTGTCAGTTATCTGAAAGAGAACTTGGTGATCTGGGGAAGTCAGCATGGATTTGTACCCGACAGGTCCAGCCAGGTCAACCTCGACGCTTTTTAGATCAAGTGACTAGCTTAATGGGTCATGGGAATGCTGTTGATGTTGTTTCAGTAAAGATTTTGACAGGGGTCTGCATGATGTTCTGAGGGGTAAATTGGAGGACTGTGGACTGGACTTAGGATAGTTAGGTGGGTAGAGAACTGGTTGGAGAACTGCACGTAAAGAGTAGTTGTCAGTGGCATTTTGATTGGAGGGAGGGTTCCAGGTGGTTGCCTCAGGGCTCAGTTTTGGGCCTGGTACTTTCCAATATTTTCAGAAATTTGCACATGACACCAAATTGGGAGGAGTAGGAAACACTTGGGGAGATAGAGCCAGAATTCAATGATATCTGAACACGCTGAAAAAAGAGGGCAGATGTGAACAAGATGAAATTCAACAAACATATAGGCAGAGTTCTACATCTGGATAACAAAAATAAGAAGCACGCATACTGGATGGGCAGCACACTTCTGGGTAGCAGTGTGTTTGAGCAAGATCTTGGGGCGGGGTGGCCTGTAAGCCAAATATGAGCAATCAGCGTGATGCTGAGGCAAAAAAGGCTAATGCGGTCTTGGGTCTATCAACAGAGGTACAACATCCGAATCACAAGTTGTAATAGTCCTGCTGTACACTGCATTGGCCAGTGCAGTTCTGGAGGCTTTGCTTCAATAGGGATGTGGACAGAATGGAGTGGGTGCAGAAGAAAGCAATTACAGTGATCAAAGACCTGGAGACCAAGCCCTACGAGGAGGGACTTTTGAATCCTCAGTCTGAGGGGGGACACGATTGCTCTCTATGTGAAAACCTGTAGCTTAGAAGAAGACAGGGAGCTTTTAATGTTGGGAGCAGAGGATAAGACTTGCAATAACAGCTAAGGACGAAAAGGTACCGGCTGGATAGTAGGATTTTTTTTTTACAGTCAGAGTAGTTCAGCAGTAGAATCGGCTGAGCTCCAACTCACTGGCAGTCTTCAAGCAGCAGCCGGACAAACACTTGCCAGGGATGCTTTAGGCTGGTCCTGCATTGAGCCTGTATTGCCCTTTCTAATTTTTTCATTCTAACCCCCCTAGATATTGTCCCTCTCTCGCAATCAGAGTCTTCTTCATCAACACATTTCTCTAAACAGCATGGGAATAATTAATGTTTTCATTTTCAGGCACTGTAAGATCTGTATCTGTGGGAGTTCCGTTCTTTCGCCTGTGGTGAATTAAAGTGTGTTCTGAAATTCAAGAGGGTCAAAGGAAAATGCCACCTCCTCCCTTCTCTTCCTGATTTATAATAAAAAGGAAAAGATCCTTACCCAGAGAGGCCACCGTCTCGTAATTTTCTTTCATAACTTCCCAGAAGAGTTTCCGTTGGCCCGGATCCAGCAGAACCCATTCCTCCCCTGTGAAAAGCACAGCTACCTCCTCGAAGGACACTGGGGATCTCTGAAAGAGGAAAATATGGCCTAGCTGACCAGCGATTCCTGTCCCCGAGCATTCGAGAAAGAAAGGAGGATCCCATCGGACAGTCAGCTGATTAAAATAATCCAATACATTAAACCAACAGCAAGGAAAATTGCATTCTTTTTTGAGTCTCTGACATGTATAATATACTAAATGTCTCTAAGAAATACATATTCAGAAAATTGCAGAGAACTATTCTTCTCTTGGTTGAGTCCCATCAAATGTTTAAAAAGGTTCCCCTATTGTCGGTCAACCATTGTCTACTATACCATTTTGCACATTTAACCCCAGGACTACACAGAAAGTATGTTTCCAGAGAAGGTTTCTGCTTTGAACATTTTTGTCTGCAGAAGCATTCTGTGTTACTCTAAAGCTTGCCTCCAACTCTCTAAACATAAACTGGCCTAATTCAGGCCAATGTGGCTTTTGTTCTATTTTTTCCTAATGGACCCAAGACCTGTTCACCCTAGGCCGTGTGATCCTTGTGGCTCAGTGGCTGAGAGATGCAGGACACAAAACACCCAGCACCAACCTGCAGCCTCAGAGATCTTTCCAGACACCTGTGGATTGTGGAATGGATGCAGCTGGTACAACACACACCCTTCAACTGCAAGCAACCTGCTGCATCAACTAACAGATTTTGGATTTCACATAAAAGCAATGGTGTGCGGCAAAGATAAACATCTTGAAGAAAAATGAGTAATGTGTGTGTTGGGGGGAACATTCGTATCAATTATAATAAAATAAAACCTAGGAGCCTCAAAATTGGCATGAGATTCAGGACATTTGAGGGAGTTGTGATGCTAGAAATGATGGGAATCACAATATCCTAGCCCAGATTCCCTCCTGTGTTTGTAGGAATGGAAGCGAAGGTTCCAGTAGGTCATCCGCGAATGCTCTCAACTTAAATTCATGTTTTTTAATTCTTAGCCCGCGGATGTCCTCCATACTTCTTAGTTTCACACATAGCGGTTCCAACACCAACAAGAATAAAAGTGGAGACAAGGGACATCCCTGTCTAGTCCCTTTCGTGATTTGGCAGTTATCTGACATTGATTCATTAACCAAAATTTTAGCTTGTTGGGAGGTATAAATAGCCGATATACCTTTCTGAAAACGATCTCCAAAATTCAATTTATCCAAAATCCGTTTCAAAAAGTTCCAAGAGACCATATCAAAGGCTTTTTCTGCATCCAAAAATACAAAAGCCGCAGTTTGTTGAATATTATGTTCATAATATTCCAGTGAATCTAGTAAAATTCTTACATTGTCTTTTATTTGCCTTCCTGGTATAAAACCTGCTTGGTCCTCATGTATAAGATCCTTAATAAATTGCTTTATCCTACATGCCAAAACCGAAGCAAAAATTTTGTAATCCACATTTAAGAGCGATATAGGTCTGTAATTAGATGTTTTTTCTGGATCTCTTCCTTCTTTGGGTATCAGTGATATAAATGCGTGTGACCAAGTCTCCGGGGATGTTCCCTCGTCCAAAATTGCATTGTAAAGTGAACCAAAAAATCCAACTAAATTGTCACTAAAAGTTCTATAAAATAGTGCAGTAATTCCATCTGGTCCAGGTGTTTTATCCATTTTTTGTCTCAATATTGCTTCTTGTATTTCTTCCCTTGTTACTGGAGCTTCAATACATTCTCTCTGGGTCATTGACAAAGCTTTCATCTGTATTGAGTTTAGAAATTTGTCTATTTTCTGTTTTGGAGTATTTTCTTTCTGATATAACTTAGAGTAAAATGAAACAAATTCTTTCTGAATTTCTGAATGTGAGGGTCTCTGTGTCTCTGCTTTCCTTCACCTGCTTTGTTATCTGTGAACTCATAAAAGCAGTTCACACTTTCTGGTCTCAGGCGCCTGACCTGATTGCCCCAAGTATCTCCCCCCCGCTGTTCTTCCTGTCAGTACTCCCTCAGGCCGGTGCGGCCTTGGAAGTGTGATAGCTCCAGCAGACTTCCTGGGACTCGTTTGATGTTTTGTATTATGCCAAGCTTGTAACTTCCCATAACAATAAGTGTGAACCCCAGTGCCCCAGTGCCCTGGAGTCAATATATTCTGTAACCCCGATAAGCGCCTCACTTGCAACTTTCTACCTGTGCCTGTCTCATCTCCTGATGTCTTCAATAAATCCTTTGTTTCTGTATCAACGTCTGAACATTTGATTTGGAGAAGTAAACTCAGAGAGAGGGGATCTCTCACACTGAAGTTGAATAAACTGGTCCTTTAGCAGTTTGGATTTTTGTTATAATCTTCTTTTGAAATGAGTCCTTCAGTTGTGTTGCTAAAAATTTTCCTGGTTTATTTGCATATTCAAAATACTTTTGTTTAGCAAGTTTCAGATTTTTATTCATTTCCTCCATTATTACCAAATTTAATTGGTGTTTAGATGCAGAAATCTGTATTTGAATTTCTCTTCTCTCCTCTTCCTGTGTTACCATTACCAATTTCTGCTCCTACTGCTAATTTTGGAAAACCCAACACAGTCAATGAATATACTTCAGGAGACTTTGGATGATTTTGGAAAAGTATCTGGCTTTAAAGTGAATCAAGAAAAAACAAAGATAATATTTAAAAATTTATCGGAAATACAACAACAGGAATTTATATCATATACTGGCTGGGAGAAAGCTAACAAAGTTAAATACCTGGGAATTTGGATCACTGCAAAGAATAAAGATCTGTTAACCAACAATTACCTCAAGTTATGGGGTAAGATTAAAACTGATATGATTATATGGTCAAACAAAAAATTGTCATTAATGGGACGTATCTCAACGATCCAAATGAATGTCTTACCGAGGATGCTCTTCTTATTCCAAAATTTACCAATAATATCACAAACAAAATATTTTGAAACTTGGAGGAAAGACATTTCAAACTTCATCTGGCAAGGAAAAAAACCAAGGACTGCTTATAAATACTTGGTGGATTTAAAAACTAGAGGAGGTTTAGCACTGCCTAACTTTCAACTCTATGCTGAAGCGGTAGCTTTAGTATGGCTAAAAGACTGGATGAATTTGTCAAATGTACGTTTGCTAGACTTGGAAGGTTATAATAACTTAAGTGGATGGCATGGTTATTTGTGGTATGATAAAATTAAATTACAAGCAACATTCCGTAATCATATAATCAGGTCCTCTCTACTTCGTATTTGGATGAGATATAAACACATTTTGGAACCAGAAACACCGATGTGGATATCGCCCCAAGAAATGCTAACTTTGCGCCCACTTAGACCAGACAAATTTATTACTTATCAAGATCTAACTAATTGGGAAGGAAAGAAATGCTCACTAAAAGACTTTCAATTGCTCAAGGATGATTTACAATGGCTTCAATACTACCAAATCAAATCAGTTTTTGTACAAGATGCAAAAAAAGGTTTCTCTAAAGAAAAATCTCCTTTTCAAAGGATTCTACTAGACAATAATACAAAGCTGATTTCTAAAATGTATAATCTCCTTTTAACAATATACTGTGAGCAGGACACGATTAAACCAACTATGATCGATTGGGCTCAAAATGTGGGACATGATATTGTTTTAAATAAATGGGAAAGATTATGGTCTAAAGATTTAAAAGGAATAAAAGCACAGTCAGTGCGAGAAAACATCTATAAAATGATGTATAGATGGTATCTAACACCCAAGAAAATTGCAAAGATTTATAAAACGATGTCCCCTACTTGTTGGAAATGTAACAAAGAAATTGGTTCCTTTTACCACATGTGGTGGACCTGTGACAAAGCCAAAGACTTCTGGGACATGATTTATAACGAACTGAGATTAATACTACAAAAGAATATATCCAAAACACCAGAAATGATGTTATTGAGTATGATTCCAGACGACTTAGCAACACAAAGAACTTTTCTGATATATGCCACAACAGCTGCGAGACTGCTTTATGCAGCGAAATGGAAAGGGCTAGAAACTCCAGAGAAAAAAGACTGGATTGTTAAAATGTTTGAAGTGGCAGAAATGGAAAAACTCACAGCTATTCTAAATGAAGAAAATGACGTTCGGTTTTTGGGGGAATGGGAGGCGTGGATGCATTATTGTGAATATGAGTTAAAATTGGGAAGAATGGAAGAATATTTTCTAATCTGATCCAGAGGATTATTTTTGATTTTTTTTTTATATTGAATAAGCATAATTATATTTACTAACAGATTATGGGTTTTTATATATGGTATTGATATTTTATCAAGATTAGATTACCTATGACGGGAGGAACTTTTTATTAAGAGGCAGATAGAGGTGATGGGGAAGTCAAAAAATTTTCCATTTCTTTTTTTCTTTTTTCTTTTCTCTTTTTTATTATATGATATGGAATTATAACAACTTTAGGTTAGAATTGAAATTCGATATTGTTATAGATGTTGTTTAATGCAATGGAAAATTTCTATCATAAAACCCAATAAAATTTATATATATAAAAAAAAAAAGGAAGCGAAGGTTCCCTTGCGAGAAGGGGAGTTCCAAGAAAGATGGCGGCACTCTGGTTGGCCACTGTGTGAACAGACTGCTGGACTTGATGGACCTTGGTCTGATCCAGCATGGCCTTTCTTCTGCTTTTACTAGTAACGTTGGAACTCAGCTCGCCTCTTTTTATTTTATTCCTTCCTTTATCAACTTTACTCAGCTCTATTTTAATTAATTTAGCCTCCCTACATTTTTTTAAAATCACTCTAAATGAGGGAATAAAGAAGCTTCTCACTGCTTGTTTCCTGGACATCAAGATAAGACAAGGAAACCTCTTTCCGTGAAGCCTGACAACAAGGCCTGCTATAATGGGGAGAAAGAAGCACCAAAGAACCCACATGGACTCTTGTTCCCTGGCAAAGTCAGCAAAACCGCTTCGCGTGGACAACTTTATCTCATGGACTGAAACACTAAATGACTTTTTTTCATTTTACTTCCTCAAATAAATACGCAGCTCTGGGGATAGACTGTTTCACTCATGACACTCAAGACAACTCTCCTCGTAACAGTATTAATCACCTTATGAAAGACAATGTTCGGGACCCACCAAAATTTCCTTCTCTAGAAAACCAAAGGGAAATAGAATACTTACTGCCCTAAAAGATCATCCAGCTGGCATCCTGTGTAGGAATGAGGAAACAAATGCAATTTGCCAGATTAGCCTCCGCCGCTCATGTGGAGGAGAGGGGAATCAAACCCGGTTTTCCAGATCGCAGTCCACCACTCCAAACCACCACTCTTAACCACTACACCACACTGGCTCTCTTTCAGACTTGCGCAAGAAGGATCTAATCCAAAACCAAATTTAAGATAAACATAGATCTCCAAGCCAATTAAATCATAACAATTCCGGTTTGAGACCTGATAAGGCAAAAGGGGAGGGAACTTCTGGTGTTTCATGTAATTTACAAAGAAACCAAATTGCCCTAATTATAGCAGAGAATTACGTAAACAGAGGGACAAAAAAGAGAACAACACTGAATTCCTTAAGTCCCATGCTGCGCATAGAACTCCGGTCTGTTGACCTTGAAGAATTTGAAAGGCTCGCAAAAGCTCCCTAAGAACACTCCTGAAATTCAGTAGCCCTGTAATTCCAACTATGCAACTTGAAAATGCAGAAATTTCTGGGCACCTTTAAAATTTCCGTCAGCAGAGTTTTCTTTGATGAATGCATAGCTCCTCTTTTTCCTATTCAGCACAGGTGCCTTTGCTAGCTCCTGATTACGTTGCCCCTGCAGTCCTGGTCTCACGCTGCCATCAGGTCGAGCCCTGGTTTTCAGCCAACTGCCAGAGCGCAAGGAAATTTATCTACTGAAACACTGCCACTTACGTAACTTCCCCATAACTTCAGCAACTAGAGAACACAAGCACGCAGAGTCTATCAGACCTAGGGAGATCTCTACTGAGTCTACAAGCTAGAACTGCTCCTCTAAAAAACTTTTGCCAGAGGCCGAGCCTAGGCAAAGATTCCCATCAAGAAAAAACTAAACTCCAAGAAGACACGCAAGAAACTCCCCTAATAAATCTTGACTCAACCGAAACCCACAATCTTATAGACATATCCGTTAGTCTTCCAAATGATTTAGATTTAACCTCTGAAAAACCTGTCGTTGAAACTGATTTCTGTAGAAACAGTTCCCAATCCTGGCTTAGTAGAATACCTTGTACCAAGAACGAGAAAGAATTTACAGGCCCTGACTCCCATGAAGTCATAACTTCACAGGTCCTGGTCCCCGTGTAGCAACCTCTTGCACTCCCTTCTAATCTCTCCACTCCTGAACAATGTACAAACCAGGCTTGAAGCCTTCAAAAGAAAGCAGTGAATGAAGCTGCTTTAGATACTCAGACATCCCAGAAAGACCCAATCACTTTCCCTTTGGACCAAGGTCAAAGAACACAATTAAATTCATAGCATGGAATACTGCAGGCTGGGCCTCCAAGAGGATTGAAGATTCATTTAACTCCTTTCTGGCCCTACAGGATATCATCTGCCTTCAAGAAAACTGGTCCAGAGTTGTATTGTGGGTTGATGAATGTATCATAAACAACCTTCAAGTCATCTCCAGGGAGAGAAAAGGAAGAGCAAAAGGAGGCCTGGCCATCCTTAGAGCTACAAGACTGTATGTGACAGTCACTTCGCTGACACCTTGCGACCACGGGGCACAGGCCTCCCTACTCCAGGAAACAAACCCTCCTGATTATAAACGCAGACCTCCCTTCTTTTGGCAATAAACAGCCACAGGAAATCTGGTCCAAATTTGAACAATATTTGGATTCGCTTCTTACATCTCATTTAAACACATCTGTCATAGTTGCAGGAGACTTGAATGCCAGACTTGGCCCTTCAGATGAATCATTATAGAACACCCTAAATTGAGTGGGAAGGCGGCTGAGGGGAGACATGATAGAGGTCTATAAAATTATGCATGGTTTGGAGAGAGTGGACAGGGAGATGTTTTTCTCCTTCTCCCATACTACTAGAACACGGGGTCATCTGCTAAAGCTGGAGGGTGAGAGATTCAAAACAGATAAAAGGAAGTATTTTTTCACACAACGCATCGTTAAATTGTGGAACTCCCTGCCCCAGGATGTGGTGTTGGCTGCCAGCTTGGAGGGCTTTAAGAGGGGAGTGGACATATTCATGGAGGAGAGGGGTATTCATGGCTGTTAGTTAGAATGGATACTAGTCATGCTGCATACCTATTCTCTCTAGTATCAGAGAAGCATGCCTATTATTTTGGGTGCGGTGGAACACAGGCAGGATGGTGCTGCTATACTCGTCTTGTTAGAGGCTTCCAAGAGGCACCTGGTCGGCCACTGTGTGAACAGACTGCTGGACTTGTTGGGCCTTGGTCTGATCCAGCAGGGCCTTTCTAGTTTCCACATCAGTTAGTTGGGAAGTAGAAAAAACCTTTTGCAATAACGTCATGGCCAACCGGCAGCGAAAGTCTGGGCTGGGCTGAATGCCAATAACCTTCGAAAAAAGTAAATAACATTGGATCCTTTTCAAGGATGCTTTTAATGGCTTTAAAGTCCACTCTCTCAACGCCTCCTCTTTCTCTTCCACTTCCACAGACTTCCTGTCTCCCCCCACCCCCGTTCATGCTGTTGATGAAATCCTCAACTCACCTTACCTGCAGAGGTGCAAGAGCCAAATTCTCCCTCAGGCCGGGGGAAACGAGAAAGAAGAGAGGCCCCATGGAACTGCTCATTCCATGCACCTCCTTTCTCACCTTCTGGAAAAACCACCCCATGGACACCTAGGAAAGGCAGGGTTGACTTCTCTGGTGCTCGCCAGGTCCTCTGGGAAATGTCATTCCCTGCAACTAAACCCAAACAGAATACAAAACCTGAAGTATTTGGGAACGTGGAAAATAAAGTTTCATTGTTTATTTGTCACTGTGTGGGGCAGCTTCACATGTATATCAATATATAAATCTTTGCTGCTTTCTGAAACCACCTGCTTGGGTGATTTCTGTCCCCTTTAGGCTTAATACAAAACTTACCTCACAGCAGTGACTTTGGGACCCCACAGGGAGGAAAGGCAGCATGACGTTTGTTATACATTTCATTTTGCCTATAGTCTGCCTGGAAATAATGATCTCTGAGGCTGTTCCTTTGTACAGTATTGCCGCAAACCTTTTGCCAGAAAGCAGAGATAGGACTGTAAACACCGTGCTGGAAAATTCCTGGAGAGTTGGTGCAGCTTCCTACCCTCAGAACATCTTGTCACTGAAGGGAAGGCTTATACCACAAGAACAAAACTGAAAGCCACACATTTTCCGGCTGAATCTCCCCAAGGGGTGGGGCCTTAGGAGGGTCGCAGGCCTTTCCCAGCCTTGCAACCAAAGACCCTACGGGTTAAACCCTTTTTCAAAAGCCATGGATGGAACTCCAGACTTTCCAGATGCAGAACAGGCACTCTGCCACTGAGAGAGGAGCCTTCCTCTGGCCTAGTCAAATCAATAAGACCTTCTCCTTCTATCAGCCTCAGGCACTCAAAGGACTGTGGAAGAGCCACTCTGCATCAAAATGCAAAGGACAGAGAAGAAAACAGGAGCTGCATGGATTTGTTGTTAGCTGCAATGTTACTGGAGGTTGTCTATCTCTCCCAATCAGAGCCCTCTTGATCAACAGATTGCTCTTTACAGCATGAAATGTTGAATGCTTTCTTTTTCAGATGCTGCAAGATTCCAGTTGTGGGACCTCCACCCTTTCCTCTGTGGCAAATACAACTATGTCCAGAAATTCAAGAGGGCCAACGGAAGCTGCCACCCCCACCCTTCTCTTCTGCGTTCACAATAAAAAGGAAAAAATCCTTACCCAGAGAGGCCACAGTCTCATAATTTTCCTCCATAACTTCCCAGAAGAGTTTCCTTTGGCCTGGATCCAGCAGAGCCCATTCCTCCTCCGTGAAGAACATGGCTGCCTCCTCAAGAGACAGCAGGGATCTCTGAAAGAAGAAAAGATGGCCCATTTGATCATCTATTCCTGTCCCCAAGCATTCAAGGAACAAAGAAGAATCCCAACTTCACATATACACTGATGGGATCTGTGCTGGCAGCAACAGACGAGGAAAGGGATCTTGGGGTGGTAGTGGATAGCTCAATGAAGATGTCAACCCAGCGTGCGGCTGCTGTAAAAAAGGCAAATTCCATGCTGGCCATAATTAGAAGAGGAATAGAGAATAAAACTGCTGATATCATACTGCCCTTGTACAAATCTATGGTGAGACCACACTTGGAATACTGTGTACAGTTCTGGTCACCACATCTCAAAAAGGATATAACAGAGCTTGAGAAGGTGCAGAAAAGAGCAACAATTGATTACAGGACTAGAGCAACTGTCCCTTGGGGAGCGGTTAAGACGCTTAGGGCTGTTTAGCTTGGAATGAAGGCGGCTGAGGGGAGACATGACAGAGATCTATAAAATTATGCATGGTTTGGAGAGAGTGGACAGGGAGACGTTTTTCTCCCTCTCCCATAATATTAGAACACGGGGTCATCTGCTAAAGCTGGAGGGTGAGAGATTCAAAACAGATAAAAGGAAGTATTTTTTCACACAACGCATCGTTAAATTGTGGAACTCCCTGCCCCAGGATGTGGTGATGGCTGCCAGCTTGGAAGGCTTTAAGAGGGGAGTGGACATATTCATGGAGGAGAGGGGTATTCATGGCTGTTAGTTAGAATGGATACTAGTCATGCTGCATACCTATTCTCTCTAGTATTAGAAGAGCATGCCTATTATTTTGGGTGCGGTGGAACACAGGCAGGATGGTGCTGCTGCAGTCGTCTTGTTTGTGGCTTCCTAGAGGCACCTGGTTGGCCACTGTGTGAACAGACTGCTGGACTTGATGGGCCTTGGTTTGATCCAGCAGGGCCTTTCTTATGTTCTTAGAGTAAAGCGATACCATCACTTCACGTGATCTGGACACTATACTTCTGTTGATGCAGCCCAAGACTGCATTTGCCTTTTTAGTTACCGCATCACACTGCTGACTCATGTTCAGAGAGGTTATTCATATCTAGAATAACAAGATGAAAACTGGAAACCTCAAAATTGGCACCAGCATCACAATAACTGCGGGAGTTGCAATTCCAAAAATGCAGGGTATGAATGGAAACATTCTAGTCCAGATTAATTGTCCTATGTAATATTTTTAAATAATTAAAAATGTTTTAATTATGTACCTAATACGCTTGTATTATTGTTTCATGTTACTTTTCCATTTTATTAGATTCCCCCTGTTGATGCTGCACACGAAATGCATTGGGGTTGCAAGAATTACTACAGAATTTGTTCCCCTTTGCACCATTTGTTTTTTTGCCTTCGTTTTGCCTCGCTGCAAGCCCCCTTCTTTTCTTCCCAGATTAACAACATAAAATCCCTAATATTTTGCTAGGAAAAAGTGGAAGACCACAAGAGATGGATGGAATCAACAAAGGAAGCCACAGCCCTCAGTTCGCAAGATCTGAACAAGGCTGTTAAAGATAGGATGTTTTGGAGGACTTTCATTCATAGGGTCGCCATGAGTCAGAAGCGACTTGACGGTACTTCACACAGACACACACACAATATTTTGCAATAGAAGTGATGGTTCTCTCCAGACAAGCCCAAAAGGAAGAGGCAGGACAGGCAGGGGGAGTGAATTAGATCCCCTCCAGCTCCATTTACAAACCTTCAGGCCAGTTGCCAGTTCAGAGCTCTTCTGAGGCTGATGCTCATGGGGATCCTACACCAGAGAAATCAACAGTAGGTGCTGAAAACAGATTCTTGTAGGTTATCCGGGCTGTGTGACCGTGGTCTTGGTATTTTCTTTCCTGACGTTTCGCCCGCAGCTGTGGCAGGCATCTTCAGAGGAGTAACATTGAAGGACAGTGTCTCTCAGTGTCAAGTGTGCAGGAAGAGTAATATATAGTCAGAAAGGGGGGGTTGAGCTGAATCATTCTCCTGCAAAAAGTATCAAAGGTAATGTGCTAATCTTTGTCCTGTAAGTATCAAGATAATGTGCTGATGAGGGTGTGATATTGGTTCTTGTAGGTTATCCGGGCTGTGCAACCGTGGTCTTGGTATTTTGTGTGATATGTTAATATGGAACCATTGTATCCTGAAGTGATCTGTTAATGTGTGAAATCCAAAGCTAATCTGCATGGCTATTGTGGACGGTAGTCTTTGTTAGTCTGGAGGTTTGATACTTTTTGCAGGACAATGATTCAGCTCAAACCCAACCCCCCTTTCTGACTATATATTACTCTTCCTACACACTTGACACTGAGAGACACTGTCCTTCCGTGTGACTCCTCTGCAGATGCCTGCCACAGCTGCTGGCGAAAGGTCAGGAAAGAAAATACCAAGACCACGGTCACACAGCCCGGATAACCTACAAGAACCAATGAACCCTGACCGTGAAAGCCTTCGACAATACTGAAAACAGAGTTAGCAACCTCTGGCCAAACGCCGGTGCATCGAGCCACGGGGGTGGGGGGTACATAATTAAAACATCACACACAATATTTGGCAATGGAAGTGACGGTTCTCTGCAGAAGAGCCCAAAAGGAAGAGGCAGGACAGGCGGGTGTGTGTGTGAATGAGATCCCCCTCCATTGACAAACCTGCAGACCAGCAGCCAGTTCAGAGCCCTTCTGAGGCTCCTGGGGATCCTACAGCAGAGAAAACAACAGCAGGCACTGGAAATACAAATAGCCAACTGTGGCCAAACGAGCCACGGGGGGGGGGGGCAGAAACTGGCCCCGAGCCCCGCTGGGTCAGATCAAAAGGGTCCGCCCAGCAGTCAAGAGCAAGACGAGCTGAGGCTGGTTGCAGGGAACAAACAAACCCCCACGTGGGTGGGAACACCAACCCCAGACCTGCTGCAGGAGACCCTCCACGGACTCACCTCCCCTGCAGACGTGCAGAAGCCCGGGTCTCCCTCCCCCCGGGTTGGGGGGCCAGACAGGGGAGAGGCCCCGAGGGACTCCATGTGGGCCAGGTTTCCTTCTGCCGCTCTGGGAAAAGCCTGGCGGAGGCCGAGTGGGCCTCAATGGTGCTCGCAGCGCCTTCTGGGAAACGTAGTTCCCTGCAACCACCAGACCCAGGCGGAGGAACAGAGGCGGTTTCCTCGCTCGGCTTCTGGGCCTGGGGGGAGCAGCCTCCTCCTCTGACGGCCCCCCCTGCAGGGGAGACCAGCTGGAGAGAGGCTGACAAAGGGACAGAGGGCAACGGGGAAGAAACACTTTCCTGCCCAAAACTGTAGGGTTGGTTGCAGCACTTTGTTCTCCCGCAGGAAGCTTCGCTTTTCCAGGCATTCACCTATGAAAAGGGAGGGTGACCAGGCCCAGGCTGCTCAGGCCTTGCAAACTGTCAAGCTGGGTCTTCCTCTTTTCCTGCCGCCTTCAACTTTTCCTAGCCTTATTGTCTTTTCCCGTAACTCTGGTCTTCTCATGATGCGACCAAAGTACGATGGCCTCAGTTCAGCCATTCGAGCTTCTAGGCTTGACTTGATCGAGAACCCAGTGATTTGTCCTTCTGGCAATCCGCAGCATGCCTCAAACTCTCCTCCGACACCACATGTCAAAGAATCAGAGAGTGGGAAGGGGCCATACAGGCGCCGTCTAGTCCAACCCCCTGGGGCTCAAGGCAGGATCAGCCCAGAGCAGCAGGGCTCCTTACACATTTCCCACTCGTGACTCCTTTTCACCTGAGAAATTTTTACACGACCCCGGGTATAAAGGTATATATAAAATAGGTATACAGATCAAACATTTACAGATAATAAATTGTAAAGAAATTTATTTTAAAACAATCTGGTGTACATATAACTTTTGCACGACCCGCCACATGCGACCCACAGTTTAAGAAGCTTTGGCCTAGACAGAGCATCCCTGACAAGGGTTTGTCCCACTGCAGCTCAAAGACTGCCAGAGAGGGGGAAGCTCGCCAGCTTCTTAGGTAGCTGTTTCCACTGCTGGACAACTCTGACTGTGAAATGTTTTTCCTAATATCCAGCCGGTACCTTGCAGCCCGAGGAGCCCCGTGGCACAGAGTGGTAAGCTGCAGTACCGCAGTCCAAGCTCTGCTCACGACCTGAGTTCAATCCCAACGGAAGTTGGTTTCAGGTAGCCGTCTCAAGGTCGGCTCAGCCTTCCATCTTTCCGAGGTCGGTAAAATGAGCACCCAGTTTGCTGGGGGTAAAGGGAAGATGACTGGGGAAAGCACTGGCAAACCACCCCGTAAACAAAGTCTGCCTAAAAAACATCAAGATGTGACATCACCCCATGGGTCAGGAATGAGCCGGTGCTTGCACAGGGGGACCTTTACCTTTTTACTTGCCTTGCAGCCCATAATTCAAACCCATTATTGCGAGTCCTATCTTCCACTTCCAAAAGCAACAGGGCCCTGCCTTCCTCTAAGTGACAGCCCTTCAAATACTTAAAGAGAGAAATCATGTCCCCCCTCAACCTCCTCTTCTCCAGACTGAACATTCCCAGGCCCCTCAGCCTTTCCTCGTAGGGCATGTTCATGGTAGTATAGCCATTGTCCAGTGGGACCTGGAGATCTCCTGGAACTTGAATGTATCTCCAGGAATTTCCCAACCTGGAGCTGGCAAACCTAGGTGGAACGCTCCCGGCAAAGAAAGCAGAGTATATGTTTCCAGACAGCCTTGACCACCCAATAAATCTAGGATTTTCCCAGAGCAATTCTAAGCAGGTGTACATGGAAGGGACTCCCATTTTACTTAATGGAGCTTATTCCTAGGAAAATGTCCTAAGGCCTGCACACTTTGTGATCCATTGCTATACGTGGAGGTCACACACCCCATTGCAGACGAACTTGAATGTTTGCAAGGCTAATATTTAGATGAGTGCCACGGACAAAGTCCATGATCTGAGACATGTGCTCCTCAGGAGGCTTTGACCATGACAGAGGGATCTGTCCCCATCTCGAATCATGTGTTCAGAATGGCAAACAGTTTGGTTCTGTCCTTGCCACCAGGAATGATATGCACCGTCTTGGCGGGGGCTTCTTTTTTAAACATTGACTTTCCTCTTTAATTAATGTTGTTGTACTTTGTTCCGTTGGACTACGATGTACCTTGTTGCCCAAAGCTGGTGGACAGGGGGGAAACGAAGCATGGCTTGTGAGGAGGCCACGTTTTGAAGTACATGGTGGTGGAAAGCTGACTTACGGTGACCCTGTAAGGTTTTCAAGGTGGTTGAAATTCAGAGGTGGGTTTGCCATCGCCTGCCTCTGCATAGCAACCCAGGACTTCCTTAGCGGTCTTCCATCCAAGTACTAACTGGGGCAACTCAGCTTAGCTTCCAAGGTCTGACAAGACTGGGCCAATCAAGTCGGGGCTTAAAGTACATAAGTAACATTAAAGGGACAACCCTTTCTGATATTCAGTGGGGCAGGGGTTCCCAGCCTTTATGAAGAAAAGTTGGTTTTTATATCCCCCTTTTTCTCTACCTTTAAGCAGTCTCAAACTGGCTTACAATCACTTTCCCTTCCTTTCCCCACAACAGACACCTTGTGAGGCAGGTGGGGCTGAGAGAGTTCTGAGAGAATGGTGACTGGCCCAAGGTCACCCAGCAGGCTTCATGGGGAGGAGCGGGGAATCAAACCCAGCTCACCAGATTAGAGTCCGCCGCTCATGTGAAGGAGCAGGGAACCAAACCCAGTTCTCCAGATTAAAGTCCACTGCTCTTAACCACTACACCACAAGAGAGCCAGGGTGGCGTAGTGGTTAAGAGCGCTGGTGAAAGATCGGTGGACTCTAATCTGGAGAACTGGGTTTGATTCCCCACTCCCCGCTGTCCGGGTCGGCTGACCGCCCCCCCGCTGCAAGCGCGGCGCCGCGCTCCTGCCGTCCGCTGCCCAGGGGCGCAAAAACCGGCCCCGTTACAAGTGGCAAGCAGCACCCCTCGGACTAAGAGGGGGTGCAGGATCGGGTGCCGGTGGCGGACTCGTCATTAGAGCGGAGCCTGCCGAGAAAACGGTGGCTCTCGCTCTGACGGGCTCCGCTGAAGAGCCGGTGCAATCTTATGTTTTTTTTTTGGTTTTTTATTAGTTTTTTATAATAAATCCAAAAAAAAGAAAAAGAAAGAAAGCAGGAGAGAACGAGGTGGAAGCCGATAAACAAGCAAGTTTTACAACCAAGCGTACTTTATCGTTATAAACATTCTAAACTGGGGTGTGTGGCAGTGGATTTTTAATAAAAACTAACTCTGATCTATCTATAATCTTGTTTTGTTCTGCTCTAAGAAAGTTTGGCTCTTTGCCAGTTGACTGACGCACTTAAAAAAAATTTTTTCTGTATTGAAAGACTGGAAAAGCAAACAGGAGCTGCTGGAAAGCAATCAAGTGACATGGAAAATGCTTGCTGAGATGTCATGGTGAAGTAGAAAAAGTTTTCTGCCCCCCCCCCCATCTCCTCCATTTGGATTACAATTGCTTGCTATTTTTTAGCTTCTCAATGGGAGAAAAGGAGAAGCACACTAAGGACATTCTTAAAGATACAAAGCTGGTGGTACAGATCCCCCAAAGAAGAGCTTCAGTATCACAAACTACACCTAAACAGTCTCCAGTTGCAACAACATCTGTAACTACAAAGATGTCTTCAAAAACCAAGCCTGAAGTGACATTGAACTCTTTATATGATCTTCTATCTAAGACTCATCAAGATGTTGCAGAAATGAAGCAGGAGTTATCCCAGAATACAATGACCACATCTCAAAATTCGGTTGCAATAGCTGCTTTGCAAGATACAATCTCATCCCTGACTGTCAGACAAGATAAGGTTGAAACCAAGCTTAAAAAGACAACACAAGAAACTAAAGAAATAAAGAAGAAGGTGGATACCCTTGAGATGTCACTAACAGCGGTAAATGAGAGGGAAGAAACATAACAAGATCAAATTGCGATGATTGACTATAAGATTAAAGAATCCTCCCTGCGCATACGTGGGTTGAAAGAAAAAGTTGAAGACCGGGACTTACGTGGATATCTGACAGTACTTTTGGCAGATTTTTTACAGGGATCTGAAGAAGTTATAACGGGGATGATTGTAACAGCTTACAGAATAAATTCTGCATATGCAACCAGAAATAAAGTTCCAAGGGATTGCCTACTTCAACTACTTTCAAGGAGCCACCATGGCTTGATACTCAACTCTAATTACAAGACACCGCTTAAAGTTGGAGATGAGTCTCTGCGACTGATGAAGGAAATACCTGCTAGACTGCTGAGGAAGAGGAAGGATTTCATGGAGATTGTTCAACGCTTAAGACTCAGCGGAATACAATTTAGATGGGAATATCCAAAAGGCATTTCTTTCATTTTTAAGGCTAAAAGATTCAAGTTCACAGAATTGGACAAGGCTGAACAGTTCTTGAGGAGATATGATGCTGAATTGGCTAAACCAATTAAGCCAACTAAGCAAGGTAAAACCAGAGAATCTCCAGAAGAAGAAAAGGCTGATGAAGCATCTGGAGGAGAAGAATTGCCAATAGACTCATCAGAGGAGTCTCCAATTGATGATACTGGCTGAACAAAAACTGGGGGTGGAAAGGGGGCAGGGTAGGAGTTAAAGTGTGACAATTTTGATGTATGAAGGTCAATGGATCTAACTGAATTTTGATATGTTACAGGCTTTATCTTGGAATATTAATGGACTGAATTCTCCCAACAAAAGGAGGAAAATATATCATCATTTACAAAAAACTAAGGCTAATATTATTTGTTTACAGGAAACACATATACTTCCAAAGGATATATTTAGATTAGAAGATTCTAGGTTGGGCACACTTTTCACGGCATGTAATGGTAAAAAAAAAAAACTAATGGCATAGCGATGTATTTACCTTCATTATTAGAACCAAAACTAATATATCAGGATACAGAGGGTAGAGTTTTAATGGTGGAAATAACATGTGATTTTCAGAAGATATTACTTGTGGGAATATATGCCCCCAATACTAATCAAAAACTATTTTATGATAAATTTGCAATGATAATGGCGGAATATGCTACAGACAAAATGATATGGATGGGGGATTTTAATGGAGTAATGGTACCTAAGATAGATAGATCTGGCAAAAAGAAAAAAGCAAATAATGAGGGTAAATTACCGGTTAATTTTGATGTTCTTACAGACCAATGGGATATGTTTGACGTCTGGAGATTGACAAATGGTAATAAGAAAGGATATACTTTTTTTTCCACAGAGACATCTTTCACATTCCAGGATAGACATGTTATGGCTTTCGAAAGGTTTGATAATGAACTCAGAAGATCCAGAGATATTGCCTAGGATATTATCTGACCATAATACGGTAACAGTAAAGATTAAAATAGGGGAAAGAAGGTATAAACCCTGGAGAATTAATGATTTTCTTTTAAAAAATACTAAAATAGTGGATAAATTGAAGTTGGAGATACAGAATTATTTTAAGGAAAATACAGGTAAGGGTACCCGGGAAGATATAATTTGGGATGCTGGTAAGGCAGTAATTAGAGGAATATTAATCCAACAAAATACAAGATGGTATAGGGAAAGGGAGAAAAAGAAAAAGGAGGTATTCGATTAAATAAAACAAGGAGAAAGGTATCTTAGCAGAATTCATGACAAAACAGTTAAACAAATTCAGCAGGCTCTGATAAGAAAATATCAACATCAATATGAATTTTTAATTACGGAGGAAATTGAACGGAAAATTATGTATAACAAAGATTTTTTGAACATGCTAATAAACCGGGTAAAATGTTAGCATGGCAGTTGAAGTATAAACATAAAAAGTATTAATAACCCAAATAAAAAGGAAAGGTAAGATAACAAGGGAGAAGGATGAGATAATAGATACATTTGTGGAGTTTTACACAAATCTATATAAAAAAAATATAAAGTTTTAGAAACAGAAATAGATTCATATCTATTCCCCACTCCTACACAGGAAGCCAGCTGGGTGACCTTGGGCCCGTCACAGCTCTCTTGGAGCTCTCTCAGCCCCACCTACCTCACAAGGTGTCTGCTGTGGGGAGGGGAAGGGAAGGTGATTGTAAGCCGGTTTGATTCTTCCTTAAGTGGTAGAGGAAGTCGGCATACAAAAACCGACTCTTCTTCTTCTTCACACGGAGTCCCTGGGCACCTTCAGAATTCTGGCAGGGCCTGGTGGGCACAGAGCCACAAAGCGGCTGCCAGAAAATGGGCTGCCGCAGGAGAGCCACAGAATGGATGGCACAGCTCACCTTCAATCACACAGTGATGCTTCTCGTCCTGGGGCGACAGCTGCTGCCAAAGCAATGTTTTTAAAAATCTGAACACCCAATCGAATCTCCAATGGCCAATCAGAAGCCTTGGCTGGGCAATAGTCCCACCTGGCCCCACCCACTTTATAAAACCACTTGGTGGGCACCAGGAAAGGTGTTAGCGGGCACTATGTTGGGCATCCGTGCGGTATAGCATCTACCAATCAGCCCTACTGAATAACTTTGAGCAAAAGGCACAGTAGTCTTGGGATGGATGGCAATTGCCAGTGTAGCTTCCCATGAGCCACAGAGAGAGTACCACTAGGGTGGCGCCGTACAGAATGCTTCACAAGGTTACTTGGATAATCTGTTAGGGACCATGGCCTCTACCGCTGGGTATAGTTTACTGTAAGTAGGATCCTGCTATGTAATTCTTGCACCATTTAATGTCTAACGCTTTGCTTGAGTTCCGTTTTTAAACTGAAGACCAGTGGCCGGTTCAGAGAGATCTTGAGGATGCTGCTCACTGGGATCAGACACCAGAAAAAGCAACTGCATGCACAGAAAATGCAGCTAGCAACAGGTGGCCAAACTCCATGTGCATCAAGCCACGGGGGCCACTAATAGGCCACGAGCCCTGCTGGATCCGATCAGGGGTCCGTTGGGCTTTTAAGAATAAAATAAACCCAGGCTGGATGCAGAAAACACATCCCGCACCCCCCCCTCTCTCTCTGGGGCTCCCTCCCTCTGGCCCACCCAAGGGACTCCATTGTCCACAATTGTCCTTCTCCCTCTCTAAGAAGAGCCACCCCATCCAACACGTGGGAAAGGCAGGGTTGAGATCAATGCTTCTTGCAAGGCCTTCTGGGAAACGTAGTTCCCTGCAGCAACCAGACCCAGAACAGAAGTCCTGGGGAAGAGGAGGTTTCTTCTGGGTCGGTGTGGCCTCCTCTGACCGCCCCACTGCATGAGGAGAGGCCGGCTGGAGAGATGCTGCAAAAGTGACAGAAGGCGAAGGGGAAGGAGAAACCTCTTCTGCCCACAACTGTAAAGGTTGCCACAGCACTTTGTTCTCCTGCTGGGAACGACACTTTCCCAGGCATCGACATCCTGATGGGTAGGGTTGGCAGCTCTGGACGGGGAAGCGTCTGGAGATTTGGGAGGACATCAGTGGGCTACAGGGCCATGATGGAGGCCACCTTCCTATTTCTCCAGGCCCCACCTGGAGGCTGGCAACGCCATTCAAGGGCCTGACACTTTTCCCAAGGGAGGGCAGGAAGGATGCCCTCTTTCTCTCCATAAATAACACAAATGCAGTACAATAAATTGTGTATTATATGCCTCACACCAGGGGTCCCTGATGCAGGGCTCGTGGGCGTCATGGTGCCTGCCAACAAATTTCTTCACACCCACCAAGTGTTTTTGGGAAATGGGCAGGGCCGCAGGAGGCTTTGGTACAGCGAGGCTTCTGGTTGGCCTTTGGAAAAGCTGATTGCTTGTGCAAGTTTTTAAAAACATTGCTATGGCAGCGGCTGCGACTACAGCACAAGGATCTTTGCGGAGTGACTGAAGAGAAGTTGCGGCAGCCACTTTGAGGCTGGCTCCGCCCCCTGCAGTCGCCATTTTGTGGTAGCCCCACCCGGAGGTTGGCAGCCCTAGCTTAAACCTAAAACCTTGCTGCGTTGTGGGTCAGTTGCTAGGGAGGGGACCCAAGCTGGAATTCAGTGCATACCTAGCAGGGGATATGAAACGTCCAATGCCAAGATGTGGAGAGCGTAGCAATACCACCGGCATCCATAACCATCAGCATCCACCCGTCATGGCACAAACATGCCTGTGACCAGCAGAGATGGAAGCGGCCATACCTTTGAAGATGATTTGCTCGGGGCCAATAGTAGGGGAAGAATTGGGCCCATGTGGCCCTGCTTGCATGTCTTCTGGGGGGCTATCTGACGAGCCCGTCGGAAAACGGATGCTGGATCAGAGGGTCCTTTGGTCTCACCCAGCACGGTTGCTCTTCCCCTCACAAAGCTCTGGAGTTCACAGGGCAGGTTTCAGCCACTCGTTCCACTCACAGAGATGACTGAAGTGGGTGGGCTGCATTTAAAGCCCTGCTTGCCCCCCCTTCCCCTGCGGTTGCCAATTGCCTGGAGAGAAAATGTCCTGACCTTTTCACACCTGTCATTTACCTGGCAAGGTGATCTCTCTCCATCCTAAGGAAAGCTTCAGCGTCCCATTTCTACACATGAAGCCTCTGCTAAAGGGACAGGATGTTTTCTTCCAGGCCTGTTGGCAACCACATCCTTCACCTAACTTTTATATTTGTAAATAAGCAAATATTGGAAAGGCCTTGCCTGCTAACCCTCTGCACAAGGAAGCTGCTGTGAAAAGCAGGATCAGAAAAAAATATTCAGCTGTGCCAGCTCCGGGGTGGGGGGGAACTCCTGGAGATTGGGGGGGTGCAGCCTGGGGAGAGTGGGGTTTGGGAAGGGGCTTCAATGGGGTGTAAGGCCATGAAGTCCTTCTCCAAAGAGCCCTTTTCTCCAGGGGAACTGCTCTCTGTTGCCGAGAGATGAGTTGTAATAGCAGATCTCCAGGCCCCAAGTGGACCTTGGCAACTCCAGCTGGGGACTGAAATGGCCCCCACATTTTGTCAGTGGGATGAGAAGGTCTCTGTTGGCTTTATGCTGGTTGCTCAGAGCTAAGTGGGCCAGCAGCTTATTGGCCCGAGACCGGCTGACCCCAAGAGCAGCCCTGGGATTTGGGGTGACTGAAGCAGGATTCAAGCAAGATCAAGGCAAATACTGTTCCTTCCAACGTTGTCTCCGTCACAGGCGGTGGAGAGGTGTTGCTGAGCCACGGTCTTTGCAGAAGAATGAAAATGGTTGATGCCCCTCTGGTCTAGGTTGGAGAGATTGGGGGGCGCCCTCTGCCCTCACCTTCTCTTTTCAGAATGGAGCTACTTCAAGGGGTCCATGCTAGAGGTAGTCCGGCAGGAGTTAAGTACTCCTCCAACAGCTTATTCCTGCAAAGAACTCGATACAAGCTCTGTAGAACCTGTTACAGCCTAGATAAAGTGTACATAGTTGAATGAAAGGTAAAGGTCCCCTGTGCAAGCACTGGGTCATTCCTAACCCATGGGGTGACGTCACATCCCGACATTTACTAGGCAGACTGTGTTTACGGGATGGTTTGCCAGTGCCTTCCCCAGTCATTTTCCCTTTACCCCCAGCAAGCTGGGTACTCATTTGACCGACCTCGGAAGGATGAAAGGCTGAGTCAACCTTGAGCCGGCTACCTGAAACTGACTCCCTCCGGGATCGAACTCAGGTCGTGAGCAGAGCTTGGACTGCAGTACTGCAGCGCACCACTCTGCGCCACGTAAGCTGTATTGATTTTTAGCTTGGAATTCTGTGTGCTGTGTTCTTGGGTGTTATTTCCCCTGTATTTCCTTCTGCCCTTTCCCCACCCCTATTCCAATCCCATCCTCTTTTATCTTTTCTCTCTCTTTTATAATAAACCTTTAATATGTATAAAGCCCTTTTTTGGCTTCACTTAACACATTCTGTTTCTCTGGGATATTTCTCTCAGTCTCTTTCCTACATGCTGGATGGCATGGGCCCTACATAGTTGGTTATAAGGTATTTCCTTGGGTTTCTACCCTGTCCCTTCGATATTGATTCAGCACTGTGCTAGAAGGATGCCTTCTCAGCAAGCCAAGTCTAGATGTTTGCAGGAGATCTCGGAGTAGTGGTGGCTGCCGACCAGAGTGCTTTCCAGGGACATCCTTGGCCTAAGGGAGTTTCCCAGCAAGTCAAGACACCATTCCCCACTATCACAGACAGATGGGATTTTCCAACCTGCCTGGGTGATTCATTCCCCCTCTCCCAAACCTGGAGCCCTGGGATTATTCCCCTTTAAGGTAGCTCAACTGAGACTGGTTAGGACTCTTGCATATGCAGTAAATCGCACCAATAAAAGCATTTTCTTAAAAGGAATATTAAAAGGTTCATGTACATACATAAGGCAAATGAGTAGGTGCAATAAAATAGAAACATGTAACTTCCTGACATACATGAAGATAGATACCGTAGATCGGCATGAGTGAAGCATCAGGAAGACAATTCTGGCAAGATGGTTCTTTAGTTTTTCTCTTCATGATGACTCTAAGAATCAGGTTAACCCCTACCACCACCCGGTGTTTTTTTACGAGCTAGTTTTCCACCCTCCCTGTCTTTGCTGCTGGCACTTACCTGGCTTCACACGAGTAGACCTTTGTTTCCATCACAAACACCAGAGTGATGTTGTGCAGCTAATCTGTGCCAGGAGGGTGTGATTCCCTTCATTTTTGGCACTGCATGGCCCACCATCACCCTGAAGCAGGTGGCCAATTTTGAGGCTCCTAGCTTTAGTTCTGGATGAGTTATGCCAGCCACAGACAACCATAGCTTCCAGTACACATGGGGGGGGCGGAAATGCTCTGGAAATAACCTTGAACAGGATGGTTCTGTATCAACTTGGAAAATACTGTCATCATTCAGAGGTGAGAGACCCCTTTGGAGTTATGCCTGCCACAGACAGATGGACGGACAGATGGAGCCTTAAATATAAGTAGAAGCAAAAACAGGAGGGGAACGTCCACTAAAACAACAACAACACTCTTTTGCCTCGTGAGTTGGATCAGAGCTGAGGCAGCTGAGCTGGGAGTCCGAGCCGGAGACACAGTGGCTGTCGAGTCGTTGCTGAGTGAAAAGGACTTCTTTGCCTGGGGTTGATTTCAGGCCCCACCCTCTGCTGTTAGCTGTTGAGAGGTGGGGCTGCGATCCTTTAAATTGCAAGGCTCCTCCTTGCCAGAGGCAGAGTGGAGTCAGAGCTGCTGGGAGGTTTGTTGGTTTCAGGTTAGATCAACACATCAAGGTATTTCTGGTGTGAAAAGATTCACCACGAGGGTGATGATGGATGCTCGCAAACCATTTCCAGTCACCTGAAGGAGTGTGCCATGTTTGCTTTTCTCCCTGAGGACAAGATGGACTTCACCTGCCACAAGTATAAATTGGTAAGTCTCTTAGAAGGTTCGGAGTCTGGAGGAGAGGATTGCTACTCTCCATGGCATCAAAAAAGGGGAGGATTTTGTTAACAGAAGCCTGGAGGCCATGCATAAGGAAGGGGAGACTATTCAGAAGGTCAACAGCGTGTTGCCTGCCCTAATGAGACTCCTCAGAGCTGAAACAGGTAATTGCCTTTCAGTGCCTATGCTCTTTGAATTGACCCCTTCCTGAGAACGGGTATGTTATCTGATTCAGTTAGTCACCTACTAAGCAGGACTCAATTTACTCACAAAAGCAAGTCTTTTTATTGAATAGCTTCAATGTAATATACGTGTATAAGCAAGTATTACCAAGTCTTCAAAGCATACAAAAATGCAAGCAAGTTCTACATATTATTTAGTTTTAAAATCCAATACTTAAAATATAAAGTTAAAGAAGTCTGATTTAGTTAAAATAATCTGATTCACACTATCTAGAATAGTAGATAAGTAAATCCTTTCATACCAAAAGCCAATCCCTTCTGGGATTCTCTTAGTCCAAAGACTTAAGAGAGATCTAATTTTCTAGCCTTTCCTTTATTTATACTGTCAAAAGTCACCTATTTACGACTTGGTATGTTTTTAAGACACATCCTCTGTAGCTGCAAGCTTCCTGCAGACTACCATAGAAGGATTTCCTCTTCCAGCAAATGATTTGCTGGTCATAGCTATTTCCTAGACAGTCAGTTTTTAGTTTTGTTATCTCTCTATAATGATTAATTTTACCAACATCTTCATCTCCTAAAGAACACGATAAAAATGAATATATTTTCAATATTCTACTACAATTCCTTCATATTTAAACCTTAAAACCCAGTATAGCATTTATACACCATTATTATTAGTTAGTTATTAGTTAACAGATCAGCTAAATACGGCTTGCTTAATATGACAGCGTAAATAACCAAAAGATCGTTTAAATACGTCCTTATGCTTAGAAGACAAAAAGAGTCTTTTGGCCAGGCATGTCTAGGTTTGTCCAATTTTAAATGAAAGATAAGCCTCTAATGGCTTTTCATGAAAAATATGGTTTTACGTTGAAGAATTCTGCAAATGTACAACACGAATACAACAGTTCATATGTTCTAATATGTCAAAGCCTATAACAGAGTGTTTCAGGATGTCCCCAAAGGCGTTTAGCAAGATGGTACTCTGTGCCATTTGAACTCAGGAATAGATTCCAGGTCCTTGCGGGGGTGGCAGAGCTGGAAACGCTGCCAGCAGAAGAATCACAACCACAAGAAAGACAGAGGGAGGAAAATAGGGAGACATGAAGAAATAGCACCGGAAGGGAAAGGTGTTGGTTGTTGGTGAATCCCTGTTGAGGGGTATAGAATGTCATGTGTCCAGGCCTGACCCCATGGTCCGGGAGGTGTGTTGCTTGCCAGGGGCGAAAATTAAAGATATTGTAGAGCAGATACCAAAACTGGCCACACCTCAAGTTCATTACCCATTTGTGATGGTCCATGTGGGAACCAACGACACAGCCATGAACACAACAGAAAACATTAAGGCTGACTATGAAGCTCTCGGGAGGAAGCAGAAGGGAACGGCGGCACAAGTGGTGTTCTCTTCAGTCCTTCCTGTCTGAGGAAGGGGAATATGACAGGAACATAAGATAATGAAGGTGAATGACTGTCTGCATTGGTGGTGCAGGCAGGAGCGATTTGGATTCTGGGACCATGGGCTGGGTTTTCTGGACGACAACCTACTCGCATGCGATGGAATTCACCTTTCCCGGTCAGGGAAGAATATTTTGGGAAGAAACCTGGGGAGATTCAAGAGGGCTTTAAACCAATACCGCAAGGAAAGGAGATGATCAACATAGGAATTTAAATGAGGGAGAGCAAACAGCAGAGGCCCACCTGGGAGGGACGGGTCTAAAGGAGACAAAGGTGCAGGGCTTCAGGTGTCTATGCACCATTGGCTAAAGCTTCGGCAATAAGACGGAAGAGCTTGAACTTCTAATGCAGTCAGAGATATGATTTAGTAGGAATTACAGAAGCTTGGTGGGATGATTCCCATGACTGGAATGTAGTACTGGATGGATACGAGTTGTTCTAGAAGAACTGAACAGGTCAAAGAGGTGGTGGAGTGGTGATGTATGTGAGGAGAGGGATTGCTTGCTGAGAAATACTAGGTTGAGGAGGTGGATGGTGCCCTCCTTGAGCAGCTTGACAGGGTATCCAAACAACAAGAGCTGGTAGCTATGGATGATTTCAACTTCCCCGATGTGTGCTGGGAGACCAACTCTGCAAAGTGACCACAGTCATGCAAGTTCCTCACCTGCCTGGCGGACTTCCTTCATCAAATGGTGGCTGTAGCTACGAGGGGCTCAGCCATACTTGACTTAATATTGACCCACAGGCAAGAGATGGTAGATGAGGTGAAGGCGGTGGGGACCTTAGGGAGAAGTGATCATGTCCTCCTAGAATTCGTTTTGTTGTGGGGGACCAAGGAAGTTCATAGCCACCCACACTTGTTCGATTTTGGTAGGGCAGATTTTAATAAACTCAGAGACCTAATGAGAATCATTCCATGGGCAAGACTGCTAGAAGGGAAAGGAGCAAGGAAAGGGTGGGCACTCCCAAAATATGAGCTCTTGCAAGCTCAAGCCTTCATTATTCCAACAAGAAGGAAACACTGTAGGGGATCAAAGAAGCCAGTGTGGATGATCAGAGAACTCCATGATGAGCTAATGGAGAAAAGAGGAAATGTTCAGGAAATGGAGGCAAGGACATACCTCTAAAGAAGAGTATCTGCGGGTTGCTAGGCACCGTAGGTCAACCATCAGAGAGGCGAACGCTCATTGAGCGAATGATCAAAGTGAGCTGAGGCTGGCCAGGGAGGCTCGCTACAAGAAAACTTTCTTTAGATTTATAAGGAGGAAACGCAAGGGAAAAGAGGCTATAGGCACACAGTTGGGTGAAAATGGAGAAATTGTGACAGAGGACAGAAAGAAAGCAGAAAGGCTCAGTGCCTACTTTGCCTCAGTTTTCCCCTGAAAAAGAGAACAGGCTCATCTAGCGATAATAGTAAGCAAGGCAAGACGTCAGGGCTGCTGGTGGACATGATCAAAGAGAAGCACCCGGCTGCATTGTATGAGTACAAATCTCCTGGGCCCCCGAGAGTGCTCAAAGAACTTTCTAGAGAGCTTGCAGAGGCTTTGTCTTGGAGGACAGGAGACATGCCACAAGACTGGAGGAGGGCAAATGTTAGCCCTATTTTCAAAAGAGGAAAGAGGGACGACCCAGGAAACTACAGGCCAGTCTATCCCAGGGAAGATACTGCAGAAGATATTAAAGAGATCAATCTACAAGCATCAGAAGGAAAACTTGGAGATCCAGGGAAGTCAGCACGGATTTGTCCCCAACAGGTCCTGCCAGACCAACCTCGTTTTCTTATTTGATTGAGTGACGAGCTTACTGGATTGAGAAATAGTGGTAAATGCGGTTTACCTGGATTTCAGTAATGTTCTAACAGTCTAACTGGTAAACTAGAGGACTGTGGTCTAGACTCTAGGATAGTGAGGGAGTTGGGAATGTTTAGTCTGGAGAAGAGGAGGTTGAGGGGAAACATGATTGCTCTCTTTAAATATTTGAAAGGCTGCCACTTAAGAGGAGGACAAGTAGCTGTTCCTGTTGGCAGCAGAAGATAGAATCATGCGTTTAAATTGAGGGTGGAAAGGTACCAGCTGGATATTAGCGGAAATTTTTAAAAATCAGCTACCTAGGAAGGTGGTAAGCTCCCCATCGCTGGCAGTCTTTAAGCAGAGGCTGGAAAAGCACGACACGGATGCTCTAGACCAGGGATGGGGAACGTCAGGCCGGCGAGGACATTTCCGTGGCCCCTGGGAGCTCCAGGGCCCTGCCATTGAAACGCAGCCCAGCACAGCCCTCCCTGAAATGTTCCAGAAGCCGCAGCGTGCAGGAACGCTGAGGCACCCTTTAAACCTCCACTCACCGCCTGTCAGCTGTCGGGCGGCGGGAGGGGGGGGAGAGGAAGCCATCCGCGTGCGTGCGGTTGGCCAAGGCAGGAAGCCTTCAGCCCTGCTGGGCTGCGTGCACATGTGGGGGAAGGAGGCGGTGTGTTGGTGCTCTTTCCTGCCACCCCCAGCGGCAGCAACACCAAGCCCAGCCCGGGGGACAACGGCGGCAGCAGCCTGGAGCTGGACTTTTGGGAGCCGGCTGAGGGGGATGAGGAGGAGGCAGGCGGCAAGGAGGAGCTGCTGCTGCTGGAGCCTGGAGGAGAAGGCCTGGCCTCATTGCTGCTGGACTCCCTGCCGCCCCCCGGGCTGGGCTCGGTGCTGCTGGCGGAGGCCTTCGAGGGGGGCGGCAGGGAAGACCGCGAACACACCGCCCTTATATGGCTTCTCCCCTGTATGAATCTTTCGATGGACAGTAAGGAGGCTATTGTGAGAGAAGCACTTTCCACATTCTAAGCATTTATATGACTTCTTCCCTGTGTGAACCATTTGATGTTGAGTAAGGTGGCTATTCCTATAGAAGCACTTTCCACACTCCAAGCATTTATACGGCTTCTCTCCTGTGTGAATCTTTTGATGTCTAGTTAGGCTGCCATTATCAGAGAAGCACTTTCCACACTCCAAACATTTATATGGCTTCTTCCCTGTATGAATCTTTTGATGTCTAGTTAGGTTGCTATTATTAGAGAAGCACTTTCCACACTCCAAGCATTTATACGGCTTCTCTCCTGTATGAGTCTTTTGATGTCTGGTTAGGGTGCCATTGTGAGAGAAGCACTTTCCACACTCCAAGCATTTATATGGCTTCTTCCCTGTGTGAATATTTTGATGTATGGTTAGGGTGGCATTCATAGAGAAGCACTTTCCACACTCCAAGCATTTATATGGCTTCTCCCCAGTGTGAGTCTTTTGATGTTTGGTTAGGGTGCTATTATGAGAGAAGCATTTTCCACACTCCAAGCATTTATACGGCTTCTCTCCTGTATGAATCTTTTGATGTCTGGTTAGGGTGCAACTGTGAGAGAAGCACTTTCCACACTCCAAACATTTATATGGCTTCTCCCCTGTGTGAATCTTTCGATGTTCAGTAAGGTGGCTAGTGTAAGAGAAGCAGTTTCCACACTCCAAGCATTTATATGGCTTCGCCCCTGTATGAACCCTTTCATGTAAAGTTAGGTTGCAATTATGAGAGAAGCACTTTCCACACTCCCAGCATTTGTACGGCTTCTGACCTGTATGAACCCTTTCATGTGCAGTTAGACTACCATTCCGAGAGAAGCACTTTCCACACTTCAAGCATTTATATGGCTTCTCCCCTTTATGAATCCTTTCATGTGCAGTTAGACTACCATTCTGAGAGAAGCACTTTCCACACGCCAAGCATTTATATGGCTTCTCCCCTGCGTGAGTCTTTTGATGTGCAGTAAGGTTGCTATTCAGAGAGAAGCATTTTCCACACTCCAAGCATTCATATGGCTTCTGCCCTGTGTGAACCCTCTGATGTGTAGTCAGGCTGCTATTATTAGAGAAGCACTTTCCACAATCCCAGCATCTATATGGCTTCTCCCCTGTATGAATCCTTTCATGTGTAATTAGGCTCTGAGTATGAGAGAAGCACTTTCCACACGCCAAGCATTTATATGGCTTCTCCCCAGTGTGAGTCTTTTTATGAGTAGTTAGATAGCCATTCCGAGAGAAGCATTTTCCACACTCCAAGCATTTATACGGCTTCTCTCCTGTGTGAATCTTTTTATGTTTAGTTAGGTCGCCATTATCAGAGAAGCACTTTCCACACTCCAAGCATTTATATGGCTTCTTCCCTGTGTGAATATTTTGATGTTTGGTTAGGGTGCTATTATGAGAGAAGCATTTTCCACACTCCAAGCATTTATACGGCTTCTCTCCTGTATGAATCTTTTGATGTCTGGTTAGGGTGCAACTGTGAGAGAAGCACTTTCCACACTCCAAACATTTATATGGCTTCTCCCCTGTGTGAATCTTCTGATGAGTAATTAGATTGCTATTCTGAGCAAAGCATTTTCCACACTCCACGCATTTATATGGCTTCTCCCCTGAGTGCACCCTTTCATGTATTTTTAGTGCACTACTGCAGCTGAAGCTCCTTCCACATTCCAAACATTTATACGTTTTCCAGTATGTTGTAATGGGAAGACATGTTTTAACACCAAAATTGCAGCTCAACCCATTCTTCTCCATCGAACCCTTATGCCTTCTCTTTCTTTTCCGTGTTTCATTTTGGGCAGAGACCTCTGGCTTATTTGTGCTCTGACAGCCAATCAATTCCTTCCTCTTCTTCTCTTTTACTTTCCATTTCCTTCTGCAGTCCTTCTTTGGTACTGTTTGATCCCCAGATTTCACTTCCACCTGCTGATCTTTATCTTTTTCCAAAACTCTCCTTCCTAATTCCTTTTCACTCAGCATCTCCCTCACATCTGCAACTGCATAAGAGAGATAGAAATGAAGTAAGAATGAACCCACCCCAAATACCAGTTATCAGGTAAAGTCAGTAGTGAATGGCATTTCCTATAATGAAAGCCACAGTCCTGGACAATCGTCAGCAAAATTTATCCACACACTACGATGACTTGGGAAAAGATCACAAAAGGAAGGGGTAGAAAGCTGCTCTTGAGACCACATTAAGGCTAGTATTTTTTCTGGTGCTTATTCAGGAAACATACAGAAAGAGAATAGGGAAAGATTTTTTTTTACAATCATGACAAAGGAATGAAAGATGGAAAGATGGCCTGAGAATTGTCCGGCTGTCCTCGGCCAGGGCTTTCTCCGCCTTGGCCCAGGACTGATGGAACTCCCTCTCAGAGGAGGGGGTTCCCAACGGGACCTGTCGCAGTTCTGCAGGGCCTGTAAAACTGAGATGCTCTGCCAGGCCTATGTTTGAGGGCTGAAATGGTTTACACGAAGCTGGCCTCCCACCTCCCCCTACATTCTTCCTACCATCTAAGTGGGAGAGCCTGACCGCCTTTTCAGTTTGGCCAAAGTCCTGTTATTGAAACAGAGCACCACTGATGTTATATTTCAATCTGGAACTATTGTTTTTAAATTAATTATGTATTGAATTTATTCTTTTATTATGTTTTAATCATATCATTGATGTTAGTCGCCCTGAGCCTCGCTTTGGCCAGGATAGAGGGCAAGATACAAATCTAAATCTAAATAAAATAAATAAAGAAATCTAGAGATTGAAGACATGGACAGACAAGGTAGCTCTTTCTACAAACCTGGGAAATGATCTAGGCTTGCAGAAAAATCTGGCGAAAAGAAAAATTGGGGCGTAGAACACCCAAAATAATAGAAGTAGTGCCTGTAATATAAGACACACATGCCTTCAGTGGCCATTGCAAGGCCATCACACAGTACTGTCAGCCTTCAAGCCTTGGTTTCTGTCCGTTCTGTCAGTTGCCCCCAGAAACTATGCCAACTATTCAAGGAACTGGACCATCCTGGACCAAGGAACCCTCTGACTCCCCCCTCCAGCCCGGTGCCATGTGCTTTTAGCATTCAAAGCTATGGTTGGTGGTGAAAAGTAAATTTATGTAAGTCTATGTGGAAATATTACAAATATATTTTATTAGAAGCGCTATACAGTTTTTAAAATTCTTTAAAAGAATTACAATGGCACAATGGCCAAACTTAAGGTTGATATCTGTAACCACAAACCCAAATGCGTTTCAGCCTCTAGGGCCTTCATCAGTGGTTAGTTAAAACCTTTTCTAAAATCTGCACACATATATAGAAATACAGTGATGTGAACCAATACAAATACAAAATACAAACAGTTTAAAACCCAACCAGGTAAGTGAATATGTTGTCTGAAAAGATAGAAGAGAAATGGGTTAGTTGCCATCTGTTTGAAAGCCCATTATATAGGTTTAGTTAAAAATGTTTTAGAAATACTTACTTATTCTCAATTATTCAAACAACTGGTATATTGGGTTTTTGTTGTAGTACTGTAAAACATAATAATACAGCTGTATTATTATGTTTTACAGTACTACAACAAAATCCCAGTGGCCATTGAGCCATTTTAATGCTTTTAAAGAATTTTAAAATCTGTACAGCGCTTCTAATAAAATATATTTGTAATATTTCCACATAGACTTACATAAATTTTCCTCTCACCCAACCCCAGGTACCCAGCTTTTGTTTTCAGGTTGGGTTTTATTCCCCTCTTTTTTCTTCCACTGGTGGTGAAAAGTGCCACAGCAAAGAGAGGATGGGAAATATCTCCCCTCTACAAAACAGCTGCAAAAAAAGGCTTATGCGGTCTTATGGTCTATCCACAGAAGCACAACATGTAAATTGAAACATGTCATAGTCTTGCTGTATTCCAAATAGGTCAGGCTGCACCCAGACAGTTCTGTGTGCAGTTCTGGAGGCCCCACTGCAAAAGAGATGTGGACAGAATAAAGCGGGTGAAGAGCAGAGCGACAAGGAGGATCAGGGCCCTGGAGACCAAGCCCTTCGAGGATAGGCTGAGGAACTTGGGAATGCTCAGTCAGGAAGAGACTGAGTGGGGACACAATTGCTTGATGTATTTGAAAGTCTGTCCCATACCCAATTTGAAAGTCTGTCCCATACCCAATAATAGGTATCAATGAGGGACGGAAAGGCTAAATAGTAATTTTATTTTATAATAGGAGTAGTGCAGCCTTTCTCATTGGAATGGGCTGGGGGGGTGATGAGCTCCCCCTTGCTGGCAGTCTAAAAGCAACTGTCAGATGAACACTTGTCTGGGATGATCTAGATTGATCCTGCATTGAGCACAGTTGGAGTAGATGGCATGCATGGCCCTTTCCAACTCTGTGATTCTAACCTTACCAGATATTGTACCTCTCTCCACATCAGAGCCCTCTTCATCAACACATTTCTCTTTACCACAAGGAAATAATTAATGCTTTCATTTTCAGGCATTGTAATTTCCATACCCGTGGGAGCTCCGTTATTTTGTCTGTGATGGATTGAAGTGTGCTCTGAAATTCAACAGGGAAAAGGGAAGATGCCACCCCTCCCTTCTCTTCCATGTTCATAATTAAAGGGAAAAGATCCTTACCCAAAGAGGCCACCGTCTCATAACTTTCCTTCATCACTTCCCAGTAGAGTTTCCTTTGGCCTGGATCCAGCAAAACCCATTCCTCCCCAGTGAAGAAGACTGCTACATCCTCAAAGGACACTGGGGATCTCTGAAAGAGGAAAATATGTCACTGTTGGTCATCGATTCCTGTCCTCCAGTATTCAAGAAAGAAGAAAGGATCCCATTGGACACTCAGTGTGAAGCAGGCAAGCAGTATTTTCAATATATTTTTAACTTAAAATGATGTTTTTTATGTAACATTTGCTAATTAAAATCTAGTTTCCACATCAGTTAGTTGGGAAGTAGAAAAAACCTTTTGCGAAAACGTCGTGGCCAACCGGCAGTAAAAGTCTGGGCTGAACGACAATAACCTTCGAACAAAGTAAATAACATTGGATCCTTTTCAAAGATGCTTTTAATGGCTTTAAGGTTCACTCTCTCAACGCCTCCTCTTTCTCTTCCACTTCCACAGACTTCCTCCCCCCGCCCACATTCATGCTGTTGATGAAATCGTCAACTCACCTTTCCTGCAGAGGTGCGAGAGCCAAATTCTCCCTCAGGCCGGAGGAAACGAGAAAGAAGAGAGACCCCGTGGAACTGCCCATTCCATGCACTTCCTTCTCCGCCTTCCGGAAAAACCACCCCATGGACACCTAGGAAAGGCAGGGTTGACTTCTCTGGTGCTCGCAAGGTCGTCTGGGAAATGTTGTTCCCTGCAACTAGACCCAAACAGAATACAAAACCTGAAGTATTTGGGAACGTGGGAAATAAAGTTTCATTGTTTATTTGTCACTGTGTGGGGCAGCTTCACATGTATATCAATCTTTGCTGTTTTCTGAAACCATCTGCTTGGGTGATTTCTGTCCCCTTCAGGCTTAATACAAAACTTACCTCACAGCAGTGACTTTGGGACCCCACAGGGAGGAAAGGCAATAGGACGTTTGTTATACGTTTCATTTTGCCTATCGTCTGCCTGGAAATAATGATCTCTGAGGCTGTTCCTTTGTAAAGTATTGCCGCAAACCTTTCATCAGAAAGCACAGATAGGACTGTAAACACCGTGCTGGAAAATTCCTGGAGATTTGGTGCAGCTTCCTACCCTCAGAACATCTTGTCACTAAAGGGAAGGCTTATACCACAAGAACAAAACTGAAAGCCACACATTTTCCAGCTGATTCTCCCCAAGGGGTGGTGCCTCAGGAGGGTCGCAGGCCTTTCCCAGCCTTGCTACCAAAGACCCTCCGGGTTCAACCCTTTTTCAAACACCATGGATGGAACTCCAGACTTTCCAGATGCAGAACAGGAGCTCTGCCACTGAGGGAGGAGCCTTCCTCTGGCCTAGTCAAATCAAGAAGACCTTCTCCTTCTATCAGCCTCAGTCACTCAAACAAAGGACTGTGGAAGAGCCACTCTGCATCAAAATGGAAAGGACAGAGAAGAAAATAGGAGCTGCAGGGATTTGTTGTTAGCTGCAGTGTTACTGGAGATTGTCCGTCTCTCCCAATCAGAGCCCTCTTGATCAACAGATTGCTCTTTACAGCATGAAATGTTGAATGCTCTCTTTTTCAGATGCTGTAAGATTCCAGTTGTGGGACCTCCACCCTTTCCTCTGTGGCAAATACAACTATGTCCAGAAATTCAAGAGGGCCAACGGAAGCTGTCTCGGGACATGCTGTTAAAGTAACTAGGCTCTTAGAAAGGACCACTTCCTGAGAAGTGATATATTATCTTATTCAGCCAGTTACCCAATAAGCAGGACTCAAAGATTCCTACCAAAGTAGGCTTTCTACTGAAATGTGACAGTAAATTTATAAACAGTGGGTTTCATTTTACCATTTATTTCACATAAAATGTATGCATGTGAATATTTACACACTCTCAAAACATGTCATAAAGTACAAACATTATGATTCTTTTACATGTCATATATGCAAGCAATCTTAAACAACCTTAAGCAGTTTCTATGTTTCTTTATATTTCTCCATATAAGGGTTCAAACCTTAAACCTGTAATGTACTCTCATTCAGGAATATAACAGTTACAAAAATCCTGTAAAATATGATTAGTACCAAGGGGAAAAAGACCTGTGATAGTTAAAAGCATCTTAGTTCAGAGTACCTGAAATGTAAGACATAAATTGTAGTGATCCAAGTATAATCTCATATTATTTCTAAATCTCACCAGCTCATATGCTTAGTTTAGGGAGCTTTGTAAAGGCTTAAACATAAATTAGGACCTTTATTCATTTTCAGGATATGCAAACCTTTTTCTGCAAGGACATTGTATTATTCCAATATTTCCATGTTCTTACAATACATCTTTGGGATATGCAAAGGTCAGAGAATCTCTGGTTCCTAGTTTATATGAGAGCTGTAGTCAAAAAGCTCTTTAAGTAGTCCATGTCAGTTTTAGGAAACCATGGAGAATTCTTACATTATTCTCAGCCTATGTAAAGGCCTCTGATCCATGTTAGGAACAGGTTTATGTGTATGCAAAGCTGAAATCAGTCAGTGCTTTGTAGCTATGTGTAGCTTTATTATTCAAGAATTGTTCTTAAACCTCTGAAGTCTCTCTATATGCCAATTGTAGAGAGATCTGTATGTGAACCTACAGTTCTGTGCAAGAGTTTCTGTGTATGCACTATCATGTCACTGTGTGCAGAAGCTTCCCCTGTTTTGTTGGGAAAACGTCTGGCTCTTGCCCTGAGAGATATCTCTGGTTGGTTAGAGGAATCTCCAAGAGTATCTCCATGAATTATATTCTTAGTCTCTTCAGCTCTGTGAAGGACCTGTATTAAGGAAGCTCTGGGTTTCACAACTTCCATGTCTTGCAAGGAAAGCCAAGCTAGACCATTTAGATCTTTTAGTGAGAACCCACCAATACTTGCTAGAATTAATGAGATGTCAGTGTTTCCAAATAAGGAATGATCCAATACTCTTAGATCCACATTAAGGTTAGTAGGAATTCTAAGAGCCTCCATCTTATGGAATAGTCTGCAAGCATTCATTTCAGTCACCTTGAAATGAGTCTCCTTCAAGAGGAGTCTTTCCCATTCTCACAATGAAGCTTGTGAAATGTTAGAGTTCCATCTCACGCAAGAAATGGAATGATGGAATGAGCCATGGCCAGACAGACATGCTGCCCTCCGATAACTCAGTTCTGACGTCTCATGCAAGAGACGGAGAAAGCAAATGGCCAGACAACCATTGTTGTCCTCCACTCACACTTCTGCCTTCTGCGTGTTTGGCTCTCCCTTATATCCTCTCCAGATGAATGGTTATCTAAGGGGAGATGTTCCTGCAGTATGTGGCAGGGCTTCCACACCCCTGGTTATGGTGCTCTTGCACCTGGGAATCCTTGGAATGCTTGTCTCCTGCACCTGTGGAATACAGGGTTGTGGTGCTTCTGTACCTGTAGAATGGGAGGTTTGTCCTTGACAATGCGTTAGCACTGCATCTTTGGCAAGGATACAATAAGGAGAATAGTCTATTTCTCTAGGTTAGCAGCTGCGAGAAAGGCTAACCTACCACACCATTACATCATACAGTTCACAGTCAGCACTTTCACAGGGTATTTAAACATCTCCTCACTTCTTATCTGACCTTGAGAGGAGCTCTCACTCCTAGAGGAGCAAGACCCTTTAGCTCATGACATTGCTCCAAGACAGCACTATCAGCTCTACTCATAAAACAAAGTGAATCCCTTTGCCTCTGATAAGTAGTGCTGGGTTCTCACACATCCACATGGCAGGCGACTATACCCAGCTCATGACCTTGTAACAGAGAGCTGCAAACCATGCCCTCCTCAGAGAAGTACTGAGAACAAGCACTGAATAGTCATTACAATAATATATCACAGCATTATTCTGCTTCATTTTATACATCTAAGAGTTTGATATGGGATTCTATGAGCATATTATTCTTCATGTTGATCCTAGCCCATGACAAAGCTGCCACCCCCACCCTTCTCTTCTTCATTCACAATAAAAAGGAAAAATCCTTACCCAGAGAGGCCACATTCTCAGAATTTTCCTCTATAACTTCCCAGAAGAGTTTTCTTTGGCTTGGATCCAGCAGAGCCCATTCCTCCTCCGTGAAGAACACGGCTACCTCCTCAAGAGACAGCAGAGATCTCTGAAAGAGGAAAAGATGGCCCATTTGATCATCTATTCCTGTCCCCAAGCATTCAAGAAACAAAGAAGAATCCCATTGACCAGTCAACCGACTAAATGAATTATGTACATCAAACCGACAGCAATGACAATTGTATACATTGTTTTTTCCCAACCTCTGACAAGTAGAATATACTGAAAGTTTCCAAGAAATACAAATTCAGAAAAATGCACAGAAGTGGGCTTCTTTTGGCCAAGTCCAATTAAATGGGGGGGGGGGGAGGAATGACCAATTTGACTGTATACCAGTCAAATTCAACAACAGAACGACCTTTCACGTGTAACTGCAAACATACACAGAAATCGTAATTTCGTAGGTTTCTGCTTTAAACATCTTTTTCTGCAGAAGCTTTCTGTGCTACTCTTAAGTTTGCATCCATCTTAGCAAATGTTAATTGGCCTAATTTAGGCCATCCTGTCTTTGGTTCTCTTTCCGCCCCCCCCCCCCAACAAACCCAGGCCCTGTGATCCTCAGGGCTGGGCGGGTGAGAGATGCAGGGTAAAGAACACTCAGCACTCTGCTGCCGAAGAGGAGGCTGAAGTTGGTTCCTTATTCCCAGTTCGTTCCCTATTCCCAGTTCCTTATTCACATTTCCTAGTTGCTGAATGATTTTGACGACAATTCACAAGCTCTGTACTCCAAAATATGGATTGGATCACCAAATACCATACACCCCCACATTCAGGGGACTGTGCTCTTCGAGATGGTGCATGCTGGGTCCTGGTCCAAAGTCCGGTTCTTGTGCCAGCGCCTCCCAAGTGGGGTGACTCAGGACAGATGCACATACAGACACTGCACCCCAAAATAATCTTTGGACCACCCCAAATGACACATCCCCACACTCCAGAGACTGTTCCCTCCAAGAAGACATACAGGGGTGCCTGGTGCAAACACCGGTTCTGGCACCACTGCCTTCTTTTTGGGTCGTTTCCCCCCCCCCCAGAAACCTGTATTGCAAAGAAGTTTTGAATAGGGAACTACTGTCCCCTGCAAGAGGACATGCAGTGGTGCTCGGTCCACACACTGGTTCTGGTATCACCTGTTTCTATTTGTGGTGGCCCCTGAAAATCCTATATTGTGAAGAAATGTTTGGGACATTTGTGAGCCTTCTGCACCCTAAAATTAAGTTTTGAGCACCACATCTCATACACCACATCTCATACATTCAGGGTACGATGGAGGGCAGGTTTTGCAATTTAAATTGGGTTGCAAACCAAACGGAAAAAATGGATTTTCTAGATGTTGGTGTGTAACCAGGCCAATTATTTCATTTGTCTATGTAATGTTTTTTCTTGAGACGGGGGGAGGGGTGTGTTCAAAGGTAATGTGCTAATCATTGTCCTGTAAGTATCAAGATAATGTGTTAATGAGGGTGTGATATTGGTTCTTGTAGGTTATCCGGGCTGTGCAACCGTGGTCTTGGTATTTTGTGTGATATGTTAATATGGAACCATTGTATCCTGAAGTGATCTGTTAATGTGTGAAATCCAAAGCTAATCCGCATGGCTATTGTGGACGGTAGTCTTTGTTAGTCTGGAGGTTTGATACTTTTTGCAGGACAATGATTCAGCTCAAACCCAACCCCCCTTTCTGACTATATATTACTCTTCCTACACACTTGACACTGAGAGACACTGTCCTTCAGTGTTACTCCTCTGAAGATGCCGGCCACAGCTGCTGGCGAAACGTCAGGAAAGAAAATACCAAGACCACCGTCACACAGCCCGGATAACCTACAAGAACCGATGAACTCTGACCGTGAAAGCCTTCGACAATACTGAAAACAGAATCAGCAAACTGTGGCCAAACGCCGCTGCATCGAGCAACGGGGGGGGGGGGGCAGTAACTGGCCACGAGCCCTGCTGGGTCATATCAAGGGTCCGCCTAGCAGTCAAGAGCAAAACGAGCTCAGGCTGGTTGCAGGGAACAAAGTGGGTGGAAACACAAACCCCAGACCTGCTGCATGAAACCCTTCGATGACTCACCTCCCCTGCAGACGTGCAAAAGCCCGATTCTCCCTCCAGCCGGGGGGGACCAGACAGGGGAGAGGCCCTGCAGGACTCCATGTTGGCCAGATTTCCTTCTGCCGCTTATGTCCTCTTATGGATTGAGAGCTGGCTGAAAAATAGGAAGCAGAGAGTAGGAATCAATGGTCAGTTTTCCCAATGGCGGGATGTGAGCAGTGGGGTGCCTCAGGGATCTGTGTTGGGACCGGTGCTTTTCAACCTGTTCATCAATGACCTGGAGTTGGGGTTAAACAGTGAAGTAGCCAAGTTTGCAGATGACACCAAATTATTTAGGGTGGTTAAAACAAAATCGGATTGTGAAGAGCTCCAGAAGGATCTCTGCATACTGGAAGAATGGGCATTAAAATGGCAAATGAGATTCAATGTGAGTAAGTGTAGGGGGGGGGAAATCCCAACTTCACATATACACTGGTGGGATCTGTGCTGGCAGCAACAGACCAAGAAAGGGATCTTGGGGTGGTAGTGGATAGCTCAATGAAGATGTCAACCCAGCGTGCGGCTGCTGTAAAAAAGGCAAATTCCATGCTGGCCATAATTAGAAGAGGAATAGAGAATAAAACTGCTGATATCATACTGCCCTTGTAGAAATCTATGGTGAGACCACACTTGGAATACTGTGTACAGTTCTGGTCACCACATCTCAAAAAGGATATTACAGAGCTTGAGAAGGTGCAGAAAAGAGCAACCAAAATGATTAGGGGACTACAGCAACTGTCCTATGGGGAGCGGTTAAGACGCTTAGGGCTGTTTAGCTTGGAAAGAAGGCGGCTGAGGGGAGACATGATAGAGGTCTATAAAATTATGCATGGTTTGGAGAGAGTGGACAGGGAGAAGTTTTTCTCCCTCTCCCATAATACTAGAACACGGGGTCATCTGCTAAAGCTGGAGGGTGAGAGATTCAAAACAGATAAACGGAAGTATTTTTTCACACAACGCATCGTTAAATTGTGGAACTCCCTGCCCCAGGATGTGGTGATGGCTGCCAGCTTGGAGGGCTTTAAGAAGGGCGTGGACATATTCATGGAGGAAAGGGGTAGTCATGGCTTTTAGTTAGAATGGATACTAGTCATGCTGCATACCTATTCTCTCTAGTATCAGAGGAGCATGCCTATTATTTTGGGTGCGGTGGAACACAGGCAGGATGGTGGTGCTGCCATCGTCTTGTTTGGGGGCTTCCTAGAGGCACCTGGTTGGCCACTGTGTGAACAGACTGCTGGACGTGATGGGCCTTAGTCTGATCCAGCAGGGCCTTTCTTATGTTCTTAGAGTAAAGCGATACCATCACTTCACGTGATCTGGACACTATACTTCTGTTGATGCAGCCCAAGACTGCATTTGCCTTTTTAGTTACCGCATCACACTGCTGACTCATGTTCAGAGATTATTCATATCTAGAATAACAAGATGAAAACTAGAAACCTCAAAACTGGCACCAGCATCCGAATAACTGCAGGAGTTGCAATTCCAAAAATGCAGGGTAGGAATGGAAACATTCTGGTCCAGATTAATTGTCGTATGTATAATATTTTTAAATAATTAAAAATGTTTTAATTATGTACCTAATACGCTTGTATTATTATTTCATGTTACTTTCCCATTTTATTAGATTCCCCCTGTTGATGCTGCACACGAAATGCATTGGGGTTGCAAGAATGACGACAGAATCTGTTCCCCTTTGCACCATTTGTTTCTCTGACTTCGTTTTGCCTGGCTGCAGCCCCCTTCTTTTCTTCCCAGATGAACAACATAAAATCCCTCTAACATTTTGCTAGGAAAAGGTGAGGCCAGCAGGAAAAGAGGCAGACCCAACAAGAGATGGATGGACTCAACAAAGGAAGCCACAGCCCTCCGTTCGCAAGATCTGAGCAAGGCTGTTAAAGATCGGACGTTTTGGAGGGCATTGATGCATAGGGTCGCCCCACACACAATATTTGGCAATGGAAGTGCCGGTTCTCTGCAGACGAGCCCAAAAGGAAGAGGCAGGACAGGCGGGGGGTGAATTAGGTCCCCTCCGTTGACAAACCTGCAGACCAGGGACCAGTTCAGAGCCCTTCTGAGGCTCCTGGGGATCCTACAGCAGAGGAAGCAACAGCAGGCACTGACAATACAACTAGCCAACTGTGGCCAAACGAGCCACGGGGGGGGGGGGCAGAAACTGGCCCCGAGCCCCGCTGGGTCAGATCAAAAGGGTCCGCCCAGCAGTCAAGAGCCAGACGAGCTCAGGCTGGTTGCAGGGAACAAACCCCCACGTGGGTGGGAACACCAACCCCAGACCTGCTGCAGGAGACCCTCCACGGACTCACCTCCCTTGCAGACGTGCAGAAGCCCGGGTCTCCCTCCCCCCGAGTAGGGGGGCCAGACAGGGGAGAGGCCCCGAGGGACTCCATGTGGGCCAGGTTTCCTTCTGCCGCTCTAGGAAAAGCCTGGCGGAGGCAGACGGGGCCTCGATGGTGCTCGCAGCGCCTTCTGGGAAACGTAGTTCCCTGCAACCACCGGACCCAGGCGGAGGAACAGAGGCCTTTGGAAAGAGGCGGTTTCCTCGCTCGGCTTCTGGGCCTGGGGGGAGCAGCCTCCTCCTCTGACGGCCCCCCCTGCAGGGGAGACCAGCAGGAGAGAGGCTGACAAAGGGACAGAGGGCAACGGGGAAGAAACACTTTCCTGCCCAAAACTGTAGGGTTGGTTGCAGCACTTTGTTCTCCCGCAGGAAGCTTCGCTTTTCCAGGCATCGACACATTTAAACGTAGGGTGACCAGATCCAGGCTGCTCAGGCCTCGCAAACTGAGGGCCGGAGCTTCCCTTATGAAGTCAAGCTGGGTCTTCCTCTTTTCCTGCCGCCTTCAAATTTTCCTAGCCTTATTGTCTTTTCCCGTGACTCTGGTCTTCTCATAATGCAACCAAAGTACGATGGCCTCCATTCAGCCATTGAGCTTCGAGGCTTGACTTGATCGAGAACCCAGTGATTTGTCTTTCCCGCAATCCGCAGCAGGCCTCAAACTCTCCTCCGACACCACATGTCAAAGAATCAGAGAGTGGGAAGGGGCCATACAGGCGCCGTCTAGTCCAGCCCCCTGGGGCTCAAGGCAGGATCAGCCCAGAGCAGCAGGGCTCCTTGCACTTTTCCCACTCGTGACTCCTTTTCACCTGAGAAATTTTTACACGACCCCGGGTATAAAGGTATATATAAAATAGGTATACAGATCAAACATTTACAGATAATAAATTGTAAAGAAATTTATTTTAAAACAATCTGGTGTACATATAACTTTTGCACGACCCGCCACATGCGACCCACAGTTTAAGAAGCTTTGGCCTAGACAGAGCATCCCTGACAAGGGTTTGTCCCACTGCAGCTCAAAGACTGTCAGAGAGGGGGAAGCTCGCCAGCTTCTTAGGTAGCTGTTTCCACTGCTGGACAACTCTGACTGTGAAATGTTTTTCCTAATATCCAGCCGGTACCTTGCAGCCCGAGGAGCCCCGTGGCACAGAGTGGTAAGCTGCAGTACCGCAGTCCAAGCTCTGCTCACGACCTGAGTTCAATCCCAACGGAAGTTGGTTTCAGGTAGCCGTCTCAAGGTCGGCTCAGCCTTCCATCTTTCCGAGGTCGGTAAAATGAGCACCCAGTTTGCTGGGGGTAAAGGGAAGATGACTGGGGAAAGCACTGGCAAACCACCCCGTAAACAAAGTCTGCCTAAAAAACATCAAGATGTGACATCACCCCATGGGTCAGGAATGAGCCGGTGCTTGCACAGGGGGACCTTTACCTTTTTACTTACCTTGCAGCCCATAATTGAAACCCATTATTGCGAGTCCTATCTTCCACTTCCAAAAGCAACAGGGCCCTGCCTTCCTCTAAGTGACAGCCCTTCAAATACTTAAAGAGAGAAATCATGTCCCCCCTCAACCTCCTCTTCTCCAGACTGAACATTCCCAGGCCCCTCAGCCTTTCCTCGTAGGGCATGTTCATGGTAGTATAGCCATTGTCCAGTGGGACCTGGAGATCTCCTGGAACTTGAATGTATCTCCAGGAATTTCCCAACCTGGAGCTGGCAAACCTAGGTGGAACGCTCCCGGCAAAGAAAGCAGAGTATATGTTTCCAGACAGCCTTGACCACCCAATAAATCTAGGATTTTCCCAGAGCAATTCTAAGCAGGTGTACATGGAAGGGACTCCCATTTTACTTAATGGAGCTTATTTCTAGGAAAATGTCCTAAGGCCTGCACACTTTGTGATCCATTGCTATATGTGGAGGTCACACACCCCATTGCAGACGAACTTGAATGTTTGCAAGGCTAATATTTAGATGAGTGCCATGGACAAAGTCCATGATCTGAGACATGTGCTCCTCAGGAGGCTTTGACCATTACAGAGGGATCTGTCCCCATCTCGAATCATGTGTTCAGAATGGCAAACAGTTTGGTTCTGTCCTTGCCGCCAGGAATGATATGCACCGTCTCGGCGGGGGCTTCTTTTTTTAACATTTTCTTTCCTCCTAAATTAATGTTGTTGTACTTTGTTCCGTTGGACTACGACAGTGATGGCGAACCTTTTAGAGACCGAGTGCCCAAACTGCAACCCAAAACCCACTTATTTATCGCCAAGTGCCAATGCGGCAATTTAACCTGAATACTGAGGTTTTAGTTTAGAACAGGGGTGGGGAACCTTTTTTCTGCCAAGGGCCATTTGCATATTTATAACATCGTTCGGGGGCCATACCGGGCGTAGATCTCCTGGTGTGTGTGTGTGGGGGGGGAAGCTAGGGTTGACAGGTCCTCTTCACCACTGGCGGGAGGTTTTGGGGGTGAAGCCTGAGGAGGGCGGGGTTTGGGGAGGAAGACTGCACAGCCATAGAGCCCAATGGCCAAAGTGGCCATTTTCTCCAGGGGAACTGATCTCTATTGGCTGGAGATCAGTTGTAATAGCAGGAGATCTCCAGCCACCACCTGGAGGTTGGCAACCTTAGGGGAGGGTATGCAGAGAAGGCTTGGAGGGTGTCTCAGCTCCCCCAGGTCTTCCCCCTCCTCCCAGGTGGGAAGGCAGCCAGCGGTGGGCCCAGGCAACCAAGGTGCCAGGGGGGCGCAGCTTGCAGCCTGCGGTCGATCTGCAAGGAAGGAAAGAAGGAAGGAAGGAAAGAAAGAAGGAAAGAAGGAAGGACAGAAAGAAGGAAAGAAGGAAGGACAGAAAGAAGTAAGGAAAGAAGGAAGGAAGGAATGAAGGACAGAAAGAAGGAAGGAAAGAAGGACGGAAAGGAAGAAGGAAGGGAAGAAAGGAGGACAGATAGAAGGAAGGAAGGAATGAAGGACAGAAAGAAGGAAGGAAGGAAAGAATGAAGGACAGAAAGAAGGCAGAAAGGAAGCATGGAAAGGAGAGAGAGGGGGGAGGGGGAGGGGGGAGGGAGGGAGAGGGGGGAGGGAGGGAGAGAGAGGGAAAGAGAGGGAAAGAGAGAGAGAGAGAAGGGGAAAGAGAGAGAGAGAAGGGGAAAGAGAGAGAGAGAAGGGGAAAGAGAGAGAGAGAAGGGGAAAGAGAGAGAGAGAGAGGGAAAGAGAGAGAGAGAGAGAAGGGGAAAGAGAGAGAGAGAGAGAGAGAGAAGGGGAAAGAGAGAGAGAGAGAGAGAGAGAGAGAAGGGGAAAGAGAAAGAGAAGGGGAAAGAGAAAGAGAAGGGGAAAGAGAAAGGGAAGGGGAAGGGGAAGGAGAAAGAGAAGGGGAAGGGGAAAGAGAAAGAGAAGGGGAAAGAGAAAGAGAAGGGGAAAGAGAAGGGGAAAGAAAGAGAAGGGGAAAGAAAGAGAAGGGGAAGGGGAAGGAGAAAGAGAAGGGGAAAGAGAAAGAGAAGGGGAAAGAAAGAGAAGGGGAAAGAAAGAGAAAGAGAAGGGGAAAGAGAAAGAGAAGGGGAAAGAGAAAGAGAAGGGGAAGGAGAAAGAGAAGGGGAAGGAGAAAGAGAAGGGGAAGGAGAAAGAGAAGGGGAAAGAGACGGGGAAAGAGAAGGGGAAAGAGGAGAGAAAGAATAGGAGAGTGACTGAAAAAGGAAGAAAAGAGAGAAAAGCCTTCACACACAGCCGGCTCCCTGCGACCGGGCTTCAGCTTTCCCACCTCTCCCCCCCCCCCAAGTCCACAAAAGTCCTCCACCTGATCGGCTCCCACGCGGATGCTCCGGCCCCGGGAGGGAGCGATTGGCTTTTTCCTCTTCTTCCCCCCCCTCCCCTCCCTCCCTCCCTCCCTCCCTCCGCGGCGGCCGAGAGAGGTTTCAACCCCTGTGCCGCGCGGCGTGCAGGGACGCTTCGCCTTCCCGGCTTGGGGGAAGCGTCTTCCTCCCTCCCGCCTCCCGCCTCCTCTTGCCGATGGCGAGAGGGGGTTTAAAGGGGCCGCAGCGTTCCTGCACGCTGCGGCTTCAGAGAGGGCCGTGCTCCGCTGCGTTTCTCTGGCAGCTGCAGCGGAGCCCAGGCTGGGCCAGAGGCTCCGGGGGCTGCTTGGGCGCAAATCCCGCCGGCCGCCACCGCAGCACGCCCCCCCCCCCCGCACGGGCCGCTCCCGCTCCCCGGCTCCGCTTCACAGGCCGCTCGGCTGGGCAGAACCGGGGCGGCGGCGGCGGCTCCTCTTGGCCAAGCGGGGGAGGCGCCGCAGGTGGCGGCCCGGCCTTCAGGGGCCTTTTGCAGCGGGCGGGCGGGCGGGCCCTGAGGGCGACTGCTGCCGGCTCGCCCGCTGTCCCCGCCCCCAATCCGGAGTCACTGCGGACCGCCCGTGGCGCGGGGCCAGGCAAAGCCGCGCCTCGGCCCCTCGCCTCCAGCCCGGGAAGGGAAGGGGAAGGAAGGCTGCTTCCCCGGGGGCTGAGTGGAGGCGGCCGGGCGCGTGCCAGCAGAGAGGGCTACGCGTGCCAGAGTCGGCACGCGTGCCATAGGTTCGCCAACACGGGACTACGATGTACCTTGTTGCCCAAAGCTGGTGGACAGGGGGGAAACGAAGCATGGCTTGTGAGGAGGCCACGTTTTGAAGTACATGGTGGTGGAAAGCTGACTTACGGTGACCCTGTAAGGTTTTCAAGGTGGTTGAAATTCAGAGGTGGGGTTGCCATCGCCTGCCTCTGCATAGCAACCCAGGACTTCCTTGGCGGTCTTCCATCCAAGTACTAACTGGGGCAACTCAGCTTAGCTTCCAAGGTCTGACAAGACTGGGCCAATCAGGTCGGGGCTTAAAGTACATAAGTAACATTAAAGGGACAACCCTTTCTGATATTCAGTGGGGCAGGGGTTCCCAGCCTTTATGAAGAAGAGTTGGTTTTTATATCCCCCTTTTTCTCTACCTTTAAGCAGTCTCAAACTGGCTTACAATCACTTTCCCTTCCTTTTCCCACAACAGACACCTTGTGAGGCAGGTGGGGCTGAGAGAGTTCTGAGAGAACTGTGACTGGCCCAAGGTCACCCAGCAGGCTTCATGGGGAGGAGCGGGGAATCAAACCCAGCTCACCAGATTAGAGTCCGCCGCTCATGTGAAGGAGCAGGGAACCAAACCCAGTTCTCCAGATTAAAGTCCACTGCTCTTAACCACTACACCACAAGAGAGCCAGGGTGGCGTAGCGGTTAAGAGCGGTGGTGAAAGATCGGTGGACTCTAATCTGGAGAACTGGGTTTGATTCCCCACTCCTACACAGGAAGCCAGCTGGGTGACCTTGGGCCTGTCACAGCTCTCTTGGAGCTCTCTCAGCCCCACCTACCTCACAGGTGTCTGCTGTGGGGATGGGAAGGGAAGGTGATTGTAAGCCGGTTTGATTCTTCCTTAAGTGGTAGAGGAAGTCGGCATACAAAAACCGACTCTTCTTCTTCTTCACACGGAGTCCCTGGGCACCTTCAGAATTCTGGCAGGGCCTGGTGGGCACAGAGCCACAAAGCGACTGCCAGAAAATGGGCTGCCGCAGGAGGCAGAGAGAGCCACAGAATGGCTGGCACAGCTCACCTTCAATCACACAGTGATGCTTCTCGTACTGGGGCGACAGCTGCTGCAAAGCAATGTTTTTAAAAATGTGAACACCCAATCGAATCTCCAATGGCCAATCAGAAGCCTTGGCTGGGCAATAGTCCCACCTGGCCCCACCCACTTTATAAAACCACTTAGTGGGCACCAGGAAAGGTGTTAGCGGGCACTATGTTGGGCATCCGTGCGGAATAGCATCTACCAATGAGCCCTACTGAATAACTTGGAGCAAAAGGCACAGTAGTCTTGGGATGGATGGCAATTGCCAGTGTAGCTTCCCATGAGCCACAGAGAGAGTACCACTAGTGTGGCGCCGTACAGAATGCTTCACAAGGTTACCTGGATAATCTGTTAGGGACTATGGCCTCTACCTGTGGGTATAGTTTACTGTAAGTAGGATCCTGCTATGTAATTCTTGCACCATTTAATGTCTAACGCTTTGCTTGAGTTCCGTTTTTAAACTGAAGACCAGTGGCGGGTTCAGAGAGATCTTCTTGAGGACGCTGCTCACTGGGATCAGACACCAGAAAAAGCAACCGCAGGCACAGAAAATGCAGCTAGCAACAGGTGGCCAAACTCCATGTGCATCGAGCCACGGGGGCCACTAATAGGCCACGAGCCCTGCTGGATCCGATCAGGGGTCTGTTGGGCTTTTAAGAATAAAATAAACCCAGGCTGGATGCAGAAAACACATCCTGCACCCCCCCCCCCTCCGCATGAGGCTTTGGTACAGCGAGGCTTCTGGTTGGCCTTTGGAAGAGCTGATTGCTTGTGCAAGTTTTTAAAAACATTGCTATGGCACCGACTGCGACTACAGCACAAGCATCTTCGCTTTGTGACTGAAGATAAGTTGCAGCAGCAGCCACTTTGAGGCTGGCTCCGCCCCCTGTAGTAGCCATTTTGGGGTAGCCTCACCCGGAGATTGGCAGCCCTAGCTTAAACCTAAAACCTTGCTGCGTTGTGGGTCAGTTGCTAGGGAGGGGACCCAAGCTGGAATTCAGTGCATACCTAGCAGAGGATATGAAACGTCCAATGCCAAGATGTGGAGAGCGCAGCAATACCACTGGCATCCATAACCATCAGCATCCACCCGTCATGGCACAGACAGACATCCCTGTGATCGGCAGAGATGGAAGTGGCCAACGAGGGTGCCCTGACGCAGCCACAGATCGGCACACTGTTGCCCACAGGAAGGACACAACAAGAAGGTGATGCAGGCATGAGTGGGAAGGGGCAGGATAGAGACCCACCAGGGAGCTCTGTGGAGGCAGGTTCGAGTCCCCCTCCTACAACCGTGTCCTTTATGGCAAGGCAGACTCACAAAAAAAGAAACGTGGTTGTCCCAACCACATCACCCCTGGCCCAGGCCTCCGTAGAACACTTGGCAGGGGCGGCCCTGACGGAAAACCAGAGTCATCCTCTCTTTTCGCAGGGATTCAGGTGAGTGAATGCGAGCAAGATGAGGGAGACCAGCTTTTTGCCCCCTTAAACGAACCTGCCTTTCTCTGGGGTAGTCCCTTGGTCTACCTGTTGCAGATGCCAGGGACTGATGCTGGGAGCTTCCGCATGCCAAACAGCTGCTCTAACTCTCAGCCACTGCCCCTCCTTTGGGGGCAGCATACCTTTGAAGACCATTTGCTGGGGGCCAGTAGTAGGGGTCCATGTGAAAGGTAGTCAGGTAGGAGTTAAATACTCCTCCAACAGCTTATTCCTGCAAAGAACTCAATACATGCCCTGTAGAACCTGTTACAGCCTAGATCAAGTGTACATAGTTGAATTAAAGGTAAAGGTCTCCTGTGCAAGTACTGGGCCATTCCTGACCCATGGGGTGACGTCACATCCCGACATTTACTAGGCAGACTATTTACGGGATGGTTTGCCAGTGCCTTCCCCAGATCTTCCCTTTACCCCCAGCAAGCTTACCTTGCAGCCCATAATTGAAACCCATTATTGCGAGTCCTATCTTCCACTTCCAAAAGCATAAACCCCCTTTAAGGTAGCTCAACTGAGACTGGTTAGGACTCTTGCATATGCAGTAAAGCACACCAATAAAAGCATTTTCTTAAAAGGAATATTAAAAGGTTCATGTACATACATAAGGCAATTTAGTAGGTGGAATAAAAACAGAAACATGTAACTTCTTAGCATACACTGACATACATGAAGATAGATCGGCATGAGCGAAGCATCAGGAAGATGATTCTGGCAAGATGGTCCTTTAGTTTTTCTCTTCATGATGATTCTAAGAATCAGGTTATCCCCCACCACCACCCAGTGTTTTTTCACGAGCTAGTTATCCACCCTCCCTGTCTTTGCTGCTGGCACTTACCTGGCTTCACACGAGTAGACCTTTGTTTCCATCACAAGCACCAGAGTGATGTTGTGCAGCTAATCTGTGCCAGGAGGGTGTGATTCCCTTCATTTTTGGCACTGCATGGCCCACCATCACCCTGAAGCAGGTGGCCAATTTTGAGGCTCCTAGCTTTAGTTCTGGATGAGTTATGCCAGCCACAGACAACCATAGCTTCCAGTACACATGCGGGGGGGGGGGATGCTCTGGAAATAACCTTGAACAGGATGGTTCTGTATCAACTTGGAAATTCCTGTCATCATTCAGAGGTGAGAGACCCCTTTGGAAGAGTTATGCGTGCCACGGACAGCTGGAGCCTTCTATTTAAGTAGAAGCAAAAACAGGAGGGGTATGTCCACTAAAAAAGCAACAACACTCTTTTGCCTCATGAGTTGGATCAGAGCTGAGGCTGCTGAGCTGGGAGTCAGAGCAGGAGACACAGTGGCTGAATGAAAAGGACTTGTTTGCCTGGGGTTGATTGCAGGCCCCACCCTCTCCTGTCAGCTGTTGAGAGGTGGGGCTGCGATCCTTTACATTGCAAGGCTCCTCCTTGCCAGAGGCAGAGTGGGGTCAGAGTTGAGGCAGAAGTCAGAGCTGCTGGCAAGGTTTGTTGGTTTCAGGTTAGATCAGGGGGTGTCCAAACTTTTTTCAAAGAGAGCCAGATTTGATGAAGTGAACATGTGTGAGGGCCAACCATTTTGCCTGACATTCTTAATTAAATTAATTAAATGCAAATTAACTATTTTATGCAAAGTTTATTGCAAACGGCATACTTATTATGCCCATAACCACAGACTGCACCACAAAAAACCATGGCTACATTCCTTCCTTTCCCCCAAACCCCTCACCGGATGCCCCCCAGCTTCTAAATCTCCAACCTTCCTTCTGTAGGGAGGGAGCAGGAACTCTTCCTCCCCCTCCCCCCCCCACTCATGTGCCTCTCTGGGACTGTTGACTCTCTCCCTTCAACCATGCTGGGGGTATTCTGTCCTCCCCTCATCTGAGCCAGGAAATAAACTGGTTTTCATTCTCATGGAGTCCAAGATTCAAACACTCTGACATCTCCCGTGCAGGGAGGAATGTGGAGTTTTTCTCCCCATGAGAGCCAGCGTGGTGTAGTGGTTAAGAGCGGTGGTTTGGAGTGGTGGAGTCTGATCTGGAGAACCGGGTCTGATTCCCCCACTCCTCCACATGAGCGGTGGAGGCTAATCTGGTGAGCTGGATTTGTTTCTCCCACTCCTACACACGAAGCCAGCTGGGTGACCTTGGGCTAGTCACAGCTCTCTTAGCCTTACCTACCTCACAGGGTATCTGTTGTGGGGAGGGGAAGGGGAGGGCAATTGTAAGCCACCCTTAAGTGGTAGAGAAAGTGGGCATATAAAAACCAACTCTTCCCTTCTTCTTTCCTTCTGACCTCTTTGCTCTCTGCTCGGGGCTTTGACCTCCGGAATGAACACAGGTGTTCTCTGCAGACTTGGTCCCATCTGAACGCACCTCGTTTCCAAACACGATACATGCCAGGAGTCATTTATTTCCCCCACCCCATCCCTTCTTTCGAAGCAGCCACTTGCCTTGGAGAGAACCTGCTGGGGGGTCTGACTCCAAACACTCCCTGCCCCCAAATCCAGCCCCCTCTCCCCCCTGCCTTTCCTTGACTCACAATCCCCCCACTCAAGACCCATCCAGTCTCTCCCCTCCTCCCTCCCACCCACCCTGCAAATCTGGATCCCTCGCGAGGCCTCCGAAATGCAGGGAAGGGGCTGCATCTCCCCCCCCACCCCAGCCTTCTGCAGAGAGGAAGGAGGAAAAAGGAGAGCCAGAAAGAGCAGCCCCCCCCCACTCCCAGGCTTTTCGGTGTGTGTGTGTGGGGGTGTTTTTCTTCTCCTGACCTCCCTTGCATTTCCCTTCCCCCCCGCCACCTTTCCCACCCTCGAGTCCCCCCCAACCCATCCTCAGGATCCCCCTTGACCCACTCGGGAGGAGCTGCTGCTGCTTTTCAATGCATCAGAACAACAAAGGCCGCGTCCCCACGCACGGGTTCTGGGTAAGAAGGAAGTGGCCTCTCTAGGGTTTCAGACTCGCTGGCCTTCATTATGGGGGGAGGGGCTGAGACAGCCAATCGAGGCGAACCTCCGCCCAAGCATCGCCCCCTCGGTCGGGGATGCAAAGCACAGGAGCAGCCTCCACGTGCCCCCTTTTCTCTCTCTGCAAAACGGGCTGGGGGGCCGTATTAAACCGGCCCAGGGGCCGCAATTGGCCCCCGGGCCAGACTTTGGACATGACTGGGTTAGATCAACACATCAAGGTATTTCTGGTGTGAAAAGATTCACTACGAGGGTGATGATGGATGCTCACAAACCATTTCCAGTCACCTGAAGGATGTGCCATGTTTGTTTTTCTCCCTGAGGACAAGATGGACTTCACCTGCCACAAGTATAAATTGATAGGTCTCATAGAAGGTTCGGAGTCTGGAGGAGAGGATTGCTACTCTCCATGGCATCAAAGAAGGGGAGGATTCTGTTAGCAAAAGCCTGGAGGCCATGCATAAGGAAGGGGAGACTATTCAGAAGGTCAACAGTGGGGTTGCCTGCCCTAATGAGACTCCTCAGAGCTGAAGCGGGTCAGTGCCTTTCAGTGCCTATGCTCTTAGAATTGACCCCTTCCTGAGAACGGGTATGTTATCTTCTTCAGTTAGTCACCTACTAAGCAGGACTCAATTTACTCACAAAAGCAAGTCTTTTTATTGAATAGCTTCAATGTAATATACGTGTATAAGCAAGTATTACCAAGTCTTAAAAGTATACAAAAATGCAAGCAAGTTCTACATATTATTTAGTTTTAAAATCCAATACTTAAAATATAACAGTTAAAGAAGTCTGATTTAGTTAAAAGAATCTGATTCACACTATCTAGAATAGTAGATAAATAAATCCTTTCATACCAAAAGCCAATCCCTTCTGGGATTCTCTTAGTCCAAAGACTTAGAGAGATCTATTTTTTTAGCCTTTCCTTTATTTATACTGTCAAAAGTCACCTATTTACGACTTGGTATGTTTTTTACGACACATCCTCTGTAGCTGCAAGCTTCCTGCAGACTACCATAGAAGGATTTCCTCTTCCAGCAGATGATTTGCTGGTCATAGCTATTTCCTAGACAGTCAGTTTTTAGATTTGTTATATCTCTATAATGATTAATTTTACCAACATCTTCATCTCCTAAAGAACACAATAAAAATGAATATATTTTCAATATTCTACTACAACTCCTTCATATTTAAACCTTAAAACCCAGTATAGCATTTATACACCATTATTATTAGTTAGTTATTAGTTAACAGATCAGCTAAATACGGCTTGCTAAATATGACAGCGTAAATAACCAAAAGATCGTTTAAATACGTCCTTATGCTTAGAAGACAAAAAGAGTCTTTTGGCCAGGCATGTCTAGGCTTGTCCAATTTAAAATGAAAGACAAGCCTCTAATGGCTTTTCATGAAAAATACGGTTTTACGTTGAACAATTCTGCAAATGTACAACACGAATACAACAGTTCATATTTTCTAATATGTCAAAGCCTATAACAGAGCGTTTCAGGATGTCCCCAAAGGCGTTTAGCAAGATGGTACTCTGTGCCATTTGAACTCAGGAATAGATTCCAGGTCCTTGTGGGGGTGGCAGAGCTGGAAACGCTGCCAGCAGAAGAATCACAAGCACAAGGAAGACAGAGGAAGGAGAATAGGGAGACATGAAGAAATAGCACCGGAAGGGAAAGAAAGGTGTTGGTTGTTGGTGACTCCCTGTTGAGGGGTATAGAATGTCAGGTGTCCAGGCCTGACCCCATGGCCCGGGAGGTATGTTGCTTTCCAGGGGCGAAAATTAAAGATATTGTAGAGCAGATACCAACACTGGCCACACCTCAAGTTCATTACCCATTTGTGATGGTCCATGTGGGAACCAACGACACAGCCATGAGCACAACAGAAAACATTAAGGCTGACTATGAAGCTCTCGGGAGGAAGCAGAAGGGAACGGCGGCGCAAGTGGTGTTCTCTTCAGTCCTTCCTGTCTGAGGAAGGGGAATATGACAGGAACCTAAGATAACAAAGGTGAATGACTGTCTGCGTTGGTGGTGCAGGCAGGAGGGATTTGGATTCGGGGACCATGGGCTGGGTTCTCTGGACGACAACCTACTCGCATGCGATGGAATTCAGCTTTCATGGTCAGGGAAGAATATTTTGGGAAGAAACCTGGGGAGATTCATCAAGAGGGCTTTAAACCAATACCGCAAGGGAACGGAGATGATCAACATAGGGATTTAAATGAGGGAGAGCAAACAGCAGAGGCCTACCTGGGAGGGACGGGTCTAAAGGAGACAAAGGTGCAGGGCTTCAGGTGTCTATGCACCATTGGCCAAAGCTTTGGCAATAAGACGGAAGAGCTTGAACTTCTAATGTAGTCAGAGATATGATTTAGTAGGGATTACAGAAACTTGGTGGGAGGATTCCCATGACTGGAATGTAGTACTGGATGGATACAAGTTGTTCTAGAAGAACTGAACAGGTCAAAGAGGTGGTGGAGTGGTGATGTATGTGAGGAGAGGGATTGCTCGCCGAGAAATACTAGGTTGAGGAGGTGGATGCTGCCCTCCTTGAGCAGCTTGACAGGGTATCCAAACAACAAGAGCTGGTAGCTATGGATGATTTCAACTTCCCCGATGTGTGCTGGGAGACCAACTCTGCAAAGCGACCACAGTCATGCAAGTTCCTCACCTGCCTGGCGGACTTCCTTCATCAAATGGTGGCTGTAGCTACGAGGGGCTCAGCCATACTTGACTTAATATTGACCCACAGGCAAGAGATGGTAGATGAGGTGAAGGCGGTGGGGACCTTAGGGAGAAGCGATCATGTCCTCCTAGAATTCATTTTGTTGTGGGGGACCAAGGAAGTTCATAGCCACCCACACTTGTTCGATTTTGGTAGGGCAGATTTTAATAAACTCAGAGGCCTAATGAGAATCATTCCATGGGCAAGACTGCTAGAAGGGGAAGGAGCAAGGGAAGGGTGGGCGCTCCCAAAATATGAGCTCTTGCAAGCTCAAGCCTCCACTATTCCAACAAGAAGGAAACACTGTAGGGGATCAAAAAAGCCAGTGTGGATGATCAGAGAACTCCATGATGAGCTAATGGAGAAAAGAGGAAATGTTCAAGAAATGGAGGCAAGGACATACCTCTAAAGAAGAGTATCTGTGGGTTGCTAGGCACCGTAGGTCAGCCATCAGAGAGGCGAACGCTCATTGAGCGAACGCTCAAAGTGAGCTGAGGCTGGCCAGGGAGGCTCGCTACAAGAAAACTTTCTTTAGATTTGTGAGGAGGAAATGCAAGGGAAAAGAGGCTATAGGCACACAGTTGGGTGAAAATGGAGAAATTGTGACAGAGGACAGAAAGAAAGCAGAAAGGCTCAGTGCCTACTTTGCCTCAGTTTTCCCCTGAAAAAGAGAACAGGCTCATCTAGCGATAATAGTAAGCAAGGCAAGACGTCAGGGCTGCTGGTGGACATGAACAAAGAGAAGCACCCGGCTGCATTGTATGAGTACAAATCTCTTGGGCCCCCGAGAGTGCTCAAAGAACTTTCTAGAGAGCTTGCAGAGGCTTTGTCTTGGAGGACAGGAGACATGCCACAAGACTGGAGGAGGGCAAATGTTAGCCCTATTTTCAAAAGAGGAAAGAGGGACGACCCAGGAAACTACAGGTCAGTCTATCCCAGGGAAGATAATGCAGAAGATATTAAAGAGATCAATCTACAAGCATCAGAAGGAAAACTTGGAGATCCAGGGAAGTCAGCACGGATTTGTCCCCAACAGGTCCTGCCAAACCAACCTCGTTTTCTTATTTGAGTGAGGAGCTTACTGGATTGAGAAATTGTGGTAAATGCGATTTACCTGGATTTCAGTAATGTTCTAACAGACTAACTGGTAAACTAGAGGACTGTGGACTTGACTTTAGGATAGTGAGGGAGTTGGGAATGTTTAGTCTGGAGAAGAGGAGGTTGAGGGGAAACATGATTGCTCTCTTTAAATATTTGAAAGGCTGCCACTTAAGAGGAGGACAAGTAGCTGTTCCTGTTGGCAGCAGAAGATAGAATTATGTGTTTAAATTGAGAGTGGAAAGGTACCAGCTAGATATTAGGGGAAAAGTTTTTAAATCAGCTACCTAGGAAGGTGGTGAGCTCCCCATCACTGGCAGTCTTTAAGCAGAGGCTGGACAAGCACGTCACGGATGCTCTAGACCAGGGATGGAGAACGTCAGGCCGGCGAGGACATTTTCGGTGGCCCCTGGGAGCTCCAGGGCCCTGCCATTGAAACGCAGCCCAGCACAGCCCTCCCCGAAACTGAGGCGCCCTTTAAACCTCCACTCACCCCGTCAGCTGTCGGGCGGCAGGAGGGGGGGAAAGAGGAAGCCATCCGCGTGCATGCGGTTGGGCGAGGCAGGAAGCCTTCAGCCCTGCTGGGCTGCGTGCGCATGTGGGGGAAGGAGGCGGTGTGTTGGTGCTCTTTCCTGCCACCCCCCTCGAAGGCCAGCCGCAGCAGCACCAAGCCCAGCCCGGGGGACAACGGCGGCAGCAGCCTGGAGCTGGACTTTTGGGAGCCGGCTGAGGGGGACGAGGAGGAGGCAGGCGGCAAGGAGGAGCTGCTGCTGCTGGAGCCTGGAGGAGGAGGCCTGGCCTTATCGCTGCTGGCCTCCCCGTCGCCGCTGCCGCCCCCCGGGCTGGGCTCGGTACTGCTGGCGGAGGCCTTCGAGGGGGACGGCAGGGAAGACCGCGAACACACCGCCCTTATATGGCTTCTCCCCTGTATGAATCTTTCGATGGACAGTAAGGAGGCTATTGTGAGAGAAGCACTTTCCACATTCTAAGCATTTATATGGCTTCTTCCCTGTGTGAATCATTTGATGTTGAGTAAGGTGGCTTTTCCTATAGAAACACTTTCCACACTCCAAGCATTTATACGGCTTCTCTCCTGTGTGAATCTTTTGATGTCTAGTTAGGCTGCCATTATCAGAGAAGCACTTTCCACACTCCAAACATTTATATGGCTTCTTCCCTGTGTGAATCTTTTGATGTCTAGTTAGGTTGCTATTATTAGAGAAGCCCTTTCCACACTCCAAGCATTTATACGGCTTCTCTCCTGTATGAATCTTTTGATGTCTGGTTAGGGTCCCATTGTGAGAGAAGCACTTTCCACACTCCAAGCATTTATATGGCTTCTTCCCTGTGTGAATATTTTGATGTATGGTTAGGGTGGCATTCACAGAGAAGCACTTTCCACACTCCAAGCATTTATATGGCTTCTCCCCAGTGTGAGTCTTTTGATGAGTAGTTAGATTGTTATTCTGAGAGAAGCACTTTCCACACTCCAAGCATTTATATGGCCTCTTCCCTGTGTGAATATTTTGATGTTTGGTTAGGGTGCCATTATGAGAGAAGCATTTTCCACACTCCAAGCATTTATACGGCTTCTCTCCTGTATGAATCTTTTGATGTCTGGTTAGGGTGCAACTGTGAGAGAAGCACTTTCCACACTCCAAACATTTATATGGCTTCTCCCCTGTGTGAATCTTTCGATGTTCAGTAAGGTGGCTACTGTAAGAGAAGCACTTTCCACACTCCAAGCATTTATATGGCTTCACCCCTGTATGAACTCTTTTATGTAAAGTTAGGTTGCTATTATGAGAGAAGCACTTTCCACACTCCCAGCATTTATATGGCTTCTGCCCTGTATGAACATTTTCATGTGCAGTTAGACTACCATTATGAGAGAAGCACTTTCCACACTTCAAGCATTTATATGGCTTCTGCCCTGTATGAATCCTTTCATGTGCAGTTAGACTACCATTCTGAGAGAAGCACTTTCCACACACCAAGCATTTATATGGCTTCTCCCCTGCGTGAGTCTTTTGATGTGCAGTAAGGTTGCTATTCAGAGAGAAGCATTTTCCACACTCCAAGCATTCATATGGCTTCTGCCCTGTGTGAACCCTCTGATGTGTAGTCAGGCTGCTATTATGAGAGAAGCACTTTCCACACTCCCAGCATCTATATGGCTTCTGCCCTGTACGAATCCTTTCATGTTTAATTAGGCTCCGAGTATGAGAGAAGCACTTTCCACACACCAAGCATTTATATGGCTTCTCCCCTGAGTGTATCCTTTCATGTGTTTTTAGTGCACTACTTCCAAAATTGCAGCTCAACCCATTCTTCTCCATTGAACCCTTACGCCTTGTCTTTCTTTTCTGTGTTTCATTTTGGGCAGAGACCTCTGGCTTATTTGTGCTCTGACAACCAACCAATTCCTTCATCTTCTTCTCTTTTACTTTCCATTTCCTTCTGCAATCCTTCTTTAGTACTGTTTGATCCCCAGATTTCACTTCCACCTGCTGATCTTTATCTTTTTCCAAAACTCTCCTTCCTAATTCCTTTTCACTCAGCATCTCCCTCACATCTGCAACTGCATAAGAGAGAACAGAAATTAAGTAAGAATGAACCGACACCAAATACCAGTAATCAGGTAAAGTCAGTAGTGAATGGCATTTCCTATAATGGAAGCCACAGTCCTGGACAAATGTCAGCAAAATTTAACCACACACTTGGCTGACTTGGAAAAAGAGAAAAAGATGACCAAAGGAAGGGGCAGAAAGCTGCTCTTGAGACCACATTCAGGTTAGTATTTTTTCTGGTGCTTATTCAGGAAACATACAGAAAGAGAATAGGGAAAGAAATGTTTTTGTTTTTTTTTAAATCATGACAAAAGGAATGAAAGATGGAAAGATGGCCTGAGAATTGTCCGGCTGTCCTCAACCAGGGCTTTCTCGGCCTTGCCCAGGACTGATGGGACTCCCTCTCAGAGGAGACCAGGACCCTACGGGACCTGTCACAGTTCTGCAGGGCCTGTAAAACTGAGATGCTCTGCCAGGCCTATGCTTGAGGGCTGAAATGGTTTACACAAAGCTGGCCTCCCTATCTCCCCCGACGTTCTTCCTACCATCTATGCGGGGGGAGCCTGACTGCCTTTTCAGGTTGGCCAAAGTCCTATAATTGAAACAGAGCACCACTGATGTTATATTTCAATCTGGAACTATTGTTTTTAAATTAATTATGTATTGAATTTATTCTTTTATTATGTTTTAATTATATCATTGATGTTAGTCGCCCTGAGCCTGGCTTAAGCCAGGATAGAGGGCAAGATACAAATCTAAATCTAAATAAAACAAATAAACAAATCTAGAGATTGAAGACATGGAAAGACAAGGTAGCTCTTTCTACAAACCTGGAAAATGATCTAGGCTTGCAGAAAAATCTGGCAAAAAGAAACATTGGGGCGTAGAACACCCAAAATAATAGAAGTAGTGCCTGTAACATAAGACACACATGCCTTCAGTGGCCATTGCAAGGCCATCACACAGTACTGTCAGCCTTCAAGCCTTGGTTTCTGTCAGTTAGAGGCACAGGCAGGCAACAGTGCCCAGCCAGCACCACACAACTGGGCCCACCCTGGCAGCTGAGCAGGCACATTACTAGGCCAGATTTCTCCCAGGTAGAAGGAAAGCTGAAGTAGGGGGGGGAATAAAGGTAGGTTGGCTGGTAGGTAGGAAAGAGAGACGAATGAACAGAATGATGAGGAAATGGGGATTGCCACAAGGAAGGAAACAGGTAATAGTGTTGGACAGGGGATATGGTGGGACATCAGTTGCCCCCAGAAACTATGCCAACTATTCAAGGAACTGGACGATCCTGGACCAAGGAACCCCGACTCCCCCCTCCAGCCCAGTGCCATGTGCTTTTAGTATTCAAAGCTATGGTTGGTGGTGAAAAGTGCCACAGCAAAGAGAGGATGGGAAATATCTCCCCTCTACAAAACAGCTGCAAAAAAGGCTTATGCGGTCTTATGGTCTATCCACAGAGGCACAACATGTAAATTGAAAGATGTCATAGTCTTGCTGTATTCCAAATAGGTCAGCCTGCACCCAGACTACTGTGTGCAGTTCTGGAGGCCTCAATGCAAAAGGGATGTGGACAGAATGGAGTGGGTGAAGAGCAGAGTGACAAGGAGGATCAGGGCCCTGGAGGCCAAGCCCTACGAGGATAGGCTGAGGAACTTGGGAATGTTCAGTCAGGAACAGATTGAGTGGGGACACAATTGCTCTCTTGATGTATTTGAAAGTCTGTCCCATACCCAATAATGAGTATCAATTAGGGACGGAAAGGCTAAATAGTAATTTTATTTGATAATAAGACTAGTGCAGCCTTTCTCGTTGGAATGGGCTGGGGGGGTGATGAGCTCCCCCTTGCTGGCAGTCTAAATGCAACAGTCAGATGAACACTTGTCTGGGATGATCTAGAATGATCGTGCATTGAGCACAGTTGGAGTAGATGGCATGTATGGCCCTTTCCAACTCTATGATTCTAACCTAACCAGATATTGTACCTCTCCCCACATCAGAGCCCTCTTCATCAACACAAATCTCTTTACCACAAGGGAATAATTAATGCTTTCATTTTCAGGCATTGTAATTTCCATACCCATGGGAGCTCCGTTATTTTGTCTGTGATGGATTGAAGTGTGCTCTGAAATTCAACAAAGAAAAGGGAAGATGCCGCCCCCTCTCTTCTCTTCCATGTTCATAATTAAAGGGAAAAGATCCTTACCCAAAGAGGCCATTGTCTCATAACTTTCCTTCATCACTTCCCAGTAGAGTTTCCTTTGGCCTGGATCCAGCAAAACCCATTCCTCCCCAGTGAAGAAGACTGCTACCTCCTCAAAGGACACTGGGGATCTCTGAAAGAGGAAAATATGTCACTGTTCGTCATCGATTCCTGTCTTCCAGTATTCAAGAAAGAAGAAAGGATCCCATTGGACACTCAGTGTGAAGCAGGCAAGCAGTATTTTCAATATATTTTTAACTTAAAATGATGTTTTTTTATGTAACATTTGCTAATTAAAATCTAGTTTCCACATCAGTCAGTTGGGAAGTAGAAAAACCTTTTGCGAAAACGTCGTGGCTAATCAGCAGTAAAAGTCTGGGCTGAACGCCAATAACCTTCAAAAAACGTCGTGGCCAACCGGCAGTAAAAGTCTGGGCTGAACGCCAATAACCTTCGAAAAAAGTAAATAACATTGGATCCTTTTCAAGGATGCTTTTAATGGCTTTAAGGTCCACTCTCTCAAAGCCTCCTCTATCTCTTCCACTTCCACACACTTCCCCCACCCCCATTCAAGCTGTTGATGAAGTCACCTTTCCAGCAGAGGTGCGAGAGCCAAATTCTCCCTCAGGCCGAGGGAAAGGAAAAAGAAGAGAGACCCCGTGGAACTGCCCATTCCATGCACTTCCTTCTCCGCCTTCCGGAAAAACCACCCCATGGACACCTAGGAAAGGCAGGGTTGACTTCTCTGGTGCTCGCAAGGTCCTCTGGGAAATGTCGTTCCCTGCAACTAGACCCAAACAGAATACAAAACCTGAAGTATTTGGGAACGTGGGAAATAAAGTTTCATTGTTTATTTGTCACTGTGTGGGGCAGCTTCACATGTATATCTTTGCTGTTTTCTGAAACCGCCTGCTTGGGTGATTTCTGTCCCCTTCAGGCTTAATACAAAACTTACCTCACAGCAGTGACTTTGGGACCCCACAGGGAGGAAAGGCAGTAGGACGTTTGTTATACGTTTCATTTTGCCTATAGTCTGCCTGGAAATACTGACCTCTGAGGCTGTTCCTTTGTACAGTATTACCGCAAACCTTTCGTCAGAAAACACAGATAGGACTGTAAACAGAGTGCTGGAAAATTCCTGGAGATTTGGTGCAGCTTCCTACCCTCAGAACATCTTGTCACTGAAGGGAAGGCTTATACCACAAGAACAAAACTGAAGGCCGTAAATTTTCCAGCTGGTTCTCCCCAAGGGGTGGTGCCTCACGAGGGTCGCAGGCCTTTCCCAGCCTTGCAAACAAAGACCCTCCGGGTTAAACCCTTTTTCAAACTCCACGGACGGAACTCCAGACTTTCTAGATGCAGAACAGGAGCTCTGCCACTGAGGGAGGAGCCTTCCCCTGGCCTAGTCAAATCAATAAGACCTTCTCCTTCTATCAGCCTCAGTCACTCAAACAAAGGAGTGTGGAAGAGCCACTCTGCATCAAAATGGAAAGAACAGAGAACAAAATAGGAGCTGCACGGATTTGTTGTTACTGCAATTGTAACAGTATCTGACATGATCATGGTATTTTGTGAACATGTGCAGAATTAATTCCACATAGAGCTTAAACACATCATGCAATCTAAGCCACTACATAGGTTTGTGTAATGTATAATGAATGTCTGTGTCATGCTGACAGGCTAGCTCAAGGTTAGCTCTATCAAAGCTAACTACTAAAGTTACTCTGGCTTTGTCCTTGAAGGGGCAGCGCAGGGTACCTTCACTTATCTGTCCATAAAGTGTGCAAAAGTCACCTTTCTGACTCAGCTGCCAGATGTCAGAATCTCAAAGAATACCAAAGGCAGAATACTTGGCCTTTTCAAGGTCTCAATAGCTGAAACTGTGCTATTGAGGCATTAAAGTTCTCTTAAAGATAAGAGTAACAGGCTTACTTGCTCTTCTGTAATCTGCCCAAGGCTGTCAGTTACTAAAAGATGTTACACAGTGACAAATGTAAACAATAATTGTGTTTCATGAGTTATATAGTTAAATGTTGTGCTACAGATTTCGAAGTAGACTCATTTAATGCGTATAGTCCTAACGAAGAGGATGGTATAGAAATTAAATATGTAATGTGATCGTGTAACTCAGAAATGAGTGTTTATACTTTAAGCACAGAGGAGTGAAAGGGAAGGATGTCCATATTTGGACAATAAGATATCAGAGGACAGGAGCAGATGCCACTAAGCTCCTGGTATCTGATAAGAAAGAATAAAGGTACCCTTTTGAAGGATAAGGAAGAGGGGATAAAGGAACACTCTTCACTCTTAATGGGTCTAGAAACAGCATAAATACAGCTGCAGAACAGCTAGCACTTTAGAGTGCTATGACTGGCAGACTGCAGCTGTCTGATGTAGCACCTCCATCTCAAAAGGCTTGAGATGTAAAACATTGAAACTCTGGTCCTTGCGTGGACAGCAGTTCTCTAAGATATCTTGAAGTATCAAGATCTGGATATTTCAACATATCTTACTTACAGTCTTCTTGTGAGACTGCTCTATTCCTAGAAGAGGATAGAGACCCTTAGAATTCCTATTCTTTGAATGGGAATCTAAGTGCAGTGATCTTTCCATGTATTGGAACACTGAGAGTCCATTGTATTTATGGATTCTTACAAACTAAGCCTATTTGGCTTACCAATGCTAAGAAGCATCCTGAATACAGGGCTAATAGCTAGACCTCTGGGATTGTGTCAGAACGTCCTCTACTTAATAGAGGGACTTCTGAACCTCCTCAGAGCAAGAGACCAGAGATGTTCCTGAAGGGAAAGGAGACTCTCTGTATGTGAGATATGCACAATGCACATACACAGATTGTAAACAGCTTTAAGCTAACACATAGTATTTATATATTCAGCATTGCTGTCTAAAACTAGAAAGAACATGCATAGCATGTACATAGACAATGCCTGATCTTAATGATGATCAGTTAAGAATATTAATAGAAGTCTTTAAAGGATTCAAGACTTAGCAAATACAGATGCTCTGGGATAACTTCATATGTTCTCATAGAGCTTAGACTCTTACAGGACTCCAGATGACACAAATGACACAGCAAGGTATAGTGTGTCTTCTGTACAGAAATGTTATGATGTTTTGAATGGTTTAAGTTAGGATGCTTCTAACCAAATCTTTCTCCTAAGAATTAACCATATTTTGACAGGATTTCTGTAACCTTATATTCTGAATGAAGGTGCATTGCACTAAGGATACTTTATGAGTATATTCTGACTAAAATACTCCTTTATGGAGGCATAGAGAATGTGAATGATTACTTGCTACATAAACATGTTTAAGACTAATGATGTCTATCCTTATATGATATTTTAAGGCTTTGCAACCAAAAAGCATATATTGTATAATGTAAATAAATGTGTTTTTAATATACTTCTACTCTTGTCCATTATTATAAATTTATTGGCGTGTTCAAGAGATTTCCTAGGAGCAATAAGAAGTTTCTAGGAACCGTTGATTCCGGTCTAGTGGTGTCTCACTGAATAAGATAACATATCCCTTCTCAGGAAGGGGTCCTTTCTAAGAGTGTAGGCACTTAAAGGCCTGAACCACGACACAATGTTACTGGAGATTGTCCATCTCTCCCAATCAAAGCCCTCTTGATCAACAGATTGCTCTTTACAGCATGAAATGTTGAATGCTCTCTTTTTCAGATGCTGTAAGATTCCAGTTGTGGGACCTCCACCCTTTCCTCTGTGGCAAATACAACTATGTCCAGAAATTCAAGAGGGCCAACGGAAGCTGTCTCGGGTCATGCTGTTAAAGTAACTAGGCTCTTAGAAAGGATCACTTCCTGAGAAGTGATATATTATCTTATTCAGCCAGTTACCCAATAAGCACGACTCAAAGATTCCTACCAAAGTAGGCTTTCTACTGAAATGTGACAGTAAATTTATAAACAGTGGGTTTCATTTTACCATTTATTTCACATAAAATGTATGCATGTGAATATTTACACACTCTCAAAACATGTCATGAAGTACAAACATTATGATTCTTTTACATGTCATATATGCAAGCAATCTTAAACAATCTTAAGCAGTTTCTATGTTTCTTTATATTTCTCCATATAAGAGGTCAAACCTTAAACCTGTAATGTACTTTAATTCAGGAATATAAGTTACAGAAATCCTGTAATATAGGATTAGTACCAAGGGAAAAAGACCTGTCATAGTTAAAAGCATCTTAATTCAGAGTACCTGAAATGTAAGACATAAATTGTAGTAATCCAAGTATAATCTCATATTATTTCTAAATCTCACCAGCTCATATGCTTAGTTTAGGGAGCTTTGTAAAGGCTTAAACATAAATTAGGACCTTTATTCATTTTCAGGATATGCAAACCTTTTTCTGTAAGGATATTGTATTATTCCAATATTTCCATGTTCTTACAATACATCTTTGGGATATGCAAAGGTCAGAGAATCTCTGGTTCCTAGTTTATATGACAGCTGTAGTCAAAAAGCTCTTTAAGTAGTCCATGTCAGTTTTAGGAAACCATGGAGAATTCTTACATTATTCTCAGCCTATGTAAAGGCCTCTGATCTATGTTAGGAACAGGTTTATGTGTATGCAAAGCTGAAATCAGTCAGTGCTTTGTAGCTATGTGTAGCTTTATTATTCAAGAGTTGTTCTTAAAACTCTGAAGTCTCTCTATATGCCAATTGTAGAGAGATCGGTATGTGAACCTACAGCTCTGTGCAAGAGTTTCTGTGTATGCACTATCATGTCACTGAGTGCAGAAGCTTCCTCGGTTTTGTTGGGAAAACGTCTGGCTCTTGCCCTGAGAGATATCTCTGGTTGGTTAGAGGAATCTCCAAGAGTATCTCCATGAATTATATTCTTAGTCTCTTCAGCTCTGTGAAGGACCTGTATTAAGGAAGCTCCTGGGTTTCACAATTTCCATGTTTTGCAAGGAAAGCCAAGCTAGACCATTTAGATCTTTTAGTGAGAACCCATCAATCCTTGCTAGAATTAATGAGATGTCAGTGTTTCCAAATATGGAATGATCCAATACTCTTAGATCCACATTAAAGTTAGTAGGAATTCTAAGAGCCTCCATCTTATGGAATAGTCTGCAAGCATTCATTTCAGTCATCTTGAAATGAGTCTCCTTCAAGAGGAGTCTTTCCCATTCTCACAATGAAGCTCGTGAAATGTTAGAGTTCCATCTCACGCAAGAAATGGAATGATGGAATGAGCCATGGCCAGACAGACATGCTGCCCTCCGATAACTCAGTTCTGACGTCTCATGCAAGAGACGGAGAAAGCAAATGGCCAGACAACCATTGTTGTCCTCCACTCACACTTCTGCCTTCTGCGTGTTTGGCTCTCCCTTATATCCTCTCCAGATGAATGGTTATCTAAGGGGAGATGTTCCTGCAGTATGTGGCAGGGCTTCCACACCCCTGGTTATGGTGCTCTTGCACCTGGGAATCCTTGGAATGCTTGTCTCCTGCACCTGTGGAATACAGGGTTGTGGTGCTTCTGTACCTGTAGAATGGGAGGTTTGTCCTTGACAATGCGTTAGCACTGCATCTTTGGCAAGGATACAATAAGGAGAATAGTCTATTTCTCTAGGTTAGCAGCTGCGAGAAAGGCTAACCTACCACACCATTACATCATACAGTTCACAGTCAGCACTTTCACAGGGTATTTAAACATCTCCTCACTTCTTATCTGACCTTGAGAGGAGCTCTCACTCCTAGAGGAGCAAGACCCTTTAGCTCATGACATTGCTCCAAGACAGCACTATCAGCTCTACTCATAAAACAAAGTGAATCCCTTTGCCTCTGATAAGTAGTGCTGGGTTCTCACACATCCACATGGCAGGCGACTATACCCAGCTCATGACCTTGTAACAGAGAGCTGCAAACCATGCCCTCCTCAGAGAAGTACTGAGAACAAGCACTGAATAGTCATTACAATAATATATCACAGCATTATTCTGCTTCATTTTATACATCTAAGAGTTTGATATGGGATTCTATGAGCATATTATTCTTCATGTTGATCCTAGCCCATGACAAAGCTGCCACCCCCACCCTTCTCTTCTTCATTCACAATAAAAAGGAAAAATCCTTACCCAGAGAGGCCACATTCTCAGAATTTTCCTCCATAACTTCCCAGAAGAGTTTTCTTTGGCTTGGATCCAGCAGAGCCCATTCCTCCTCCGTGAAGAACACGGCTACCTCCTCAAGAGACAGCAGAGATCTCTGAAAGAGGAAAAGATGGCCCATTTGATCATCTATTCCTTTCCCCAAGCATTCAAGAAACAAAGAAGAATCCCATTGACCAGTCAACCGACTAAATGAATTATGTACATCAAACCGACAGCAATGACAATTGTATACATTGTTTTTTCCCAACCTCTGACAAGTAGAATATACTGAAAGTTTCCAAGAAATACAAATTCAGAAAAATGCACAGAAGTGGGCTTCTTTTGGCCAAGTCCAATTAAATGGGGGGGGGGGAGGAATGACCAATTTGACTGTATACCAGTCAAATTCAACAACAGAACGACCTTTCACGTGTAACTGCAAACATACACAGAAATCGTAATTTCATAGGTTTCTGCTTTAAACATCTTTTTCTGCAGAAGCTTTCTGTGCTACTCTTAAGTTTGCATCCATCTTAGCAAATGTTAATTGGCCTAATTTAGGCCATCCTGTCTTTGGTTCTCGCCCCCCCCCCCCCCCGCAACAAACCCAGGCCCTGTGATTCTCAGGGCTTGGCGGGTGAGAGATGCAGGGTAAAGAACACTCAGCACTCTGCTGCCTAAGAGGAGGCTGAAGTTGGTTCCTTATTCCCAGTTCGTTCCCAGTTCCTTATTCACATTTCCTAGTTGCTGAATGATTTTGACGACAATTCACAAGCTCTGTACTCCAAAATATGGATTGGATCACCAAATACCATACACCCCCACATTCAGGGGACTGTGCTCTTCGAGATGGTGCATGCTGGGTCCTGGTCCAAAGTCCGGTTCTTGTGCCAGCGCCTCCCAAGTGGGGTGACTCAGGACAGATGCACAAACAGACACTGCACCCCAAAATAATCTTGGGATCACCCCAAATGACACATCCCCACACTCCAGAGACTGTTCCCTCCAAGAAGACATACAGGGGTGCCTGGTGCAAACACCGGTTCTGGCACCACTGCCTTCTTTTTGGGTCGTTTCCCCCCCCCCCAGAAACCTGTATTGCAAAGAAGTTTTGAATAGGGAACTACTGTCCCCTGCAAGAGGACATGCAGTGGTGCTGTCCACACACTGGTTCTGGTATCACCTGTTTCTATTTGTGGTGGCCCCTGAAAACCTATATTGTGAAGAAATGTTTGGGACATTTGTGAGCCTTCTGCACCCTAAAATTAAGTTTTGAGCACCACATCTCATACACCACATCTCATACATTCAGGGTACGATGGAGGGCAGGTTTTGCAATTTAAATTGGGTTGCAAACCAAACGGAAAAAATGGATTTTCTAGATGTTGGTGTGTAACCAGGCCAATTATTTCATTTGTCTATGTAATGTTTTTTCTTGAGATGGGGGGAGGGGTGTGTTCAAAGGTAATGTGCTAATCATTGTCCTGTAAGTATCAAGATAATGTGTTAATGAGGGTGTTATATTGGTTCTTGTAGGTTATCCGGGCTGTGCAACCGTGGTCTTGGTATTTTGTGTGATATGTTAATATGGAACCATTGTATCCTGAAGTGATCTGTTAATGTGTGAAATCCAAAGCTAATCCGCATGGCTATTGTGGACGGTAGTCTTTGTTAGTCTGGAGGTTTGATACTTTTTGCAGGACAATGATTCAGCTCAAACCCAACCCCCCTTTCTGACTATATATTACTCTTCCTACACACTTGACACTGAGAGACACTGTCCTTCAGTGTTACTCCTCTGAAGATGCCGGCCACAGCTGCTGGCGAAACGTCAGGAAAGAAAATACCAAGACCACCGTCACACAGCCCGGATAACCTATAAGAACCGATGAACTCTGACCGTGAAAGCCTTCGACAATACTGAAAACAGAATCAGCAAACTGTGGCCAAACGCCGGTGCATCGAGCAACGGGAGGGGGGGGCAGTAACTGGCCACGAGCCCTGCTGGGTCATATCAAGGGTCCGCCTAGCAGTCAAGAGCAAAACGAGCTCAGGCTGGTTGCAGGGAACAAAGTGGGTGGAAACACAAACCCCAGACCTGCTGCATGAAACCCTCCACTGACTCACCTCCCCTGCAGACGTGCAAAAGCCCGATTCTCCCTCCAGCCGGGGGGGACCAGACAGGGGAGAGGCCCTGCAGGACTCCATGTTGGCCAGATTTCCTTCTGCCGCTTATGTCCTCTTATGGATTGAGAGCTGGCTGAAAAATAGGAAGCAGAGAGTAGGAATCAATGGTCAGTTTTCCCAATGGCGGGATGTGAGCAGTGGGGTGCCTCAGGGATCTGTGTTGGGACCGGTGCTTTTCAACCTGTTCATCAATGACCTGGAGTTGGGGTTAAACAGTGAAGTAGCCAAGTTTGCAGATGACACCAAATTATTTAGGGGGGTTAAAACAAAATCGGACTGTGAAGAGCTCCAGAAGGATCTCTGCATACTGGAAGAATGGGCATTAAAATGGCAAATGAGATTCAATGTGAATAAGTGTAGGGGGGGGGAAATCCCAACTTCACATATACACTGGTGGGATCTGTGCTGGCAGCAACAGACCAAGAAAGGGATCTTGGGGTGGTAGTGGATAGCTCAATGAAGATGTCAACCCAGCGTGCGGCTGCTGTAAAAAAGGCAAATTCCATGCTGGCCATAATTAGAAGAGGAATAGAGAATAAAACTGCTGATATCATACTGCCCTTGTAGAAATCTATGGTGAGACCACACTTGGAATACTGTGTACAGTTCCGGTCACCACACCTCAAAAAGGATATTACAGAGCTTGAGAAGGTGCAGAAAAGAGCAACCAAAATGATTAGGGGACTAGAGCAACTGTCCTATGGGGAGCGGTTAAGACGCTTAGGGCTGTTTAGCTTGGAAAGAAGGCGGCTGAGGGGAGACACGATAGAGGTCTATAAAATTATGCATGGTTTGGAGAGAGTGGACAGGGAGAAGTTTTTCTCCCTCTCCCATAATACTAGAACACGGGGTCATCTGCTAAAGCTGGAGGGTGAGAGATTCAAAACAGATAAAAGGAAGTATTTTTTCACACAACGCATCGTTAAATTGTGGAACTCCCTGCCCCAGGATGTGGTGATGGCTGCCAGCTTGGAGGGCTTTAAGAAGGGCGTGGACATATTCATGGAGGAAAGGGGTAGTCATGGCTTTTAGTTAGAATGGATACTAGTCATGCTGCATACCTATTCTCTCTAGTATCAGAGGAGCATGCCTATTATTTTGGGTGCGGTGGAACACAGGCAGGATGGTGGTGCTGCCATCGTCTTGTTTGGGGGCTTCCTAGAGGCACCTGGTTGGCCACTGTGTGAACAGACTGCTGGACGTGATGGGCCTTAGTCTGATCCAGCAGGGCCTTTCTTATGTTCTTAGAGTAAAGCGATACCATCACTTCACGTGATCTGGACACTATACTTCTGTTGATGCAGCCCAAGACTGCATTTGCCTTTTTAGTTACCGCATCACACTGCTGACTCATGTTCAGAGATTATTCATATCTAGAATAACAAGATGAAAACTAGAAACCTCAAAACTGGCACCAGCATCCGAATAACTGCAGGAGTTGCAATTCCAAAAATGCAGGGTAGGAATGGAAACATTCTGGTCCAGATTAATTGTCGTATGTATAATATTTTTAAATAATTAAAAATGTTTTAATTATGTACCTAATACGCTTGTATTATTATTTCATGTTACTTTCCCATTTTATTAGATTCCCCCTGTTGATGCTGCACACGAAATGCATTGGGGTTGCAAGAATGACGACAGAATCTGTTCCCCTTTGCACCATTTGTTTCTCTGACTTCGTTTTGCCTGGCTGCAGCCCCCTTCTTTTCTTCCCAGATGAACAACATAAAATCCCTCTAACATTTTGCTAGGAAAAAGTGAGGGCAGCAGGAAAAGAGGCAGACCCAACAAGAGATGGATGGACTCAACAAAGGAAGCCACAGCCCTCCGTTCGCAAGACCTGAGCAAGGCTGTGAAAGATAGGATGTTTTGGAGGACTTTCATTCATAGGGTCGCCATAAGTTGGAAGCGACTTGAGGGCACTTAACACACAAACACACATGCACAGAAAACACACACACAATATTTGGCAATGGAAGTGCCGGTTCTCTGCAGACGAGCCCAAAAGGAAGAGGCAGGACAGGCGGGGGGGGGTGAATTAGGTCCCCTCCATTGACAAACCTGCAGACCAGCGGCCAGTTCAGAGCTCTTCTGAGGCTCCTGGGGATCCTACAGCAGAGGAAGCAACAGCAGGCACTGCAAATACAACTAGCCAACTGTGGCCAAACGAGCCACGGGGGGGGGGGGGGCAGAAACTGGCCCCGAGCCCCGCTGGGTCAGATCAAAAGGGTCCGCCCAGCAGTCGAGAGCCAGACGAGCTCAGGCTGGTTGCAGGGAACAAACAAACCCCCACGTGGGTGGGAACACCAACCCCAGACCTGCTGCAGGAGACCCTCCACCGACTCACCTCCCCTGCAGACGTGCAGAAGCCCGGTTCTCCCTCCACCCGGGTCGGGGGGCCAGACAGGGGAGAGGCCCCGAGGGACTCCATGTGGGCCAGGTTTCCTTCTGCCGCTCTGGGAAAAGCCTGGCGGAGGCAGAGGGGGCCTCGATGGTGCTCGCAGCGCCTTCTGGGAAACGTAGTTCCCTGCAACCACCAGACCCGGAAGGAAGAACAGAGGCCGTTGGAAAGAGGCGGTTTCCTCGCTCGGCTTCTGGGCCTGGGGGGAGCAGCCTCCTCCTCTGACGGCCCCCCCTGCAGGGGAGACCAGCAGGAGAGAGGCTGACAAAGGGACAGAGGGCAACGGGGAAGAAACACTTTCCTGCCCAAAACTGTAGGGTTGGTTGCAGCACCTTGTTCTCCCGCAGGAAGCTTCGCTTTTCCAGGCATCGACACATTTAAACGTAGGGTGACCAGATCCAGGCTGCTCAGGCCTCGCAAACTGAGGGCCGGAGCTTCCCTTATGAAGTCAAGCTGGGTCTTCCTCTTTTCCTGCCGCCTTCAAATTTTCCTAGCCTTATTGTCTTTTCCCGTGACTCTGGTCTTCTCATAATGCAACCAAAGTACGATGGCCTCCGTTCAGCCATTGAGCTTCGAGGCTTGACTTGATCGAGAACCCAGTGATTTGTCTTTCCCGCAATCCGCAGCAGGCCTCAAACTCTCCTCCGACACCACATGTCAAAGAATCAGCGAGTGGGAAGGGGCCATACAGGCGCCGTCTAGTCCAGCCCCCTGGGGCTCAAGGCAGGATCAGCCCAGAGCAGCAGGGCTCCTTGCACTTTTCCCACTCGTGACTCCTTTTCACCTGAGAAATTTTTACACGACCCCGGGTATAAAGGTATATATAAAATAGGTATACAGATCAAACATTTACAGATAATAAATTGTAAAGAAATTTATTTTAAAACAATCTGGTGTACATATAACTTTTGCACGACCCGCCACATGCGACCCACAGTTTAAGAAGCTTTGGCCTAGACAGAGCATCCCTGACAAGGGTTTGTCCCACTGCAGCTCAAAGACTGCCAGAGAGGGGGAAGCTCGCCAGCTTCTTAGGTAGCTGTTTCCACTGCTGGACAACTCTGACTGTGAAATGTTTTTCCTAATATCCAGCCGGTACCTTGCAGCCCGAGGAGCCCCGTGGCACAGAGTGGTAAGCTGCAGTACCGCAGTCCAAGCTCTGCTCACGACCTGAGTTCAATCCCAACGGAAGTTGGTTTCAGGTAGCCGTCTCAAGGTCGGCTCAGCCTTCCATCTTTCCGAGGTCGGTAAAATGAGCACCCAGTTTGCTGGGGGTAAAGGGAAGATGACTGGGGAAAGCACTGGCAAACCACCCCGTAAACAAAGTCTGCCTAAAAAACATCAAGATGTGACATCACCCCATGGGTCAGGAATGAGCCGGTGCTTGCACAGGGGGACCTTTACCTTTTTACTTACCTTGCAGCCCATAATTGAAACCCATTATTGCGAGTCCTATCTTCCACTTCCAAAAGCAACAGGGCCCTGCCTTCCTCTAAGTGACAGCCCTTCAAATACTTAAAGAGAGAAATCATGTCCCCCCTCAACCTCCTCTTCTCCAGACTGAACATTCCCAGGCCCCTCAGCCTTTCCTCGTAGGGCATGTTCATGGTAGTATAGCCATTGTCCAGTGGGACCTGGAGATCTCCTGGAACTTGAATGTATCTCCAGGAATTTCCCAACCTGGAGCTGGCAAACCTAGGTGGAACGCTCCCGGCAAAGAAAGCAGAGTATATGTTTCCAGACAGCCTTGACCACCCAATAAATCTAGGATTTTCCCAGAGCAATTCTAAGCAGGTGTACATGGAAGGGACTCCCATTTTACTTAATGGAGCTTATTCCTAGGAAAATGTCCTAAGGCCTGCACACTTTGTGATCCATTGCTATACGTGGAGGTCACACACCCCATTGCAGACGAACTTGAATGTTTGCAAGGCTAATATTTAGATGAGTGCCACGGACAAAGTCCATGATCTGAGACATGTGCTCCTCAGGAGGCTTTGACCATGACAGAGGGATCTGTCCCCATCTCGAATCATGTGTTCAGAATGGCAAACAGTTTGGTTCTGTCCTTGCCACCAGGAATGATATGCACCGTCTTGGCGGGGGCTTCTTTTTTAAACATTGACTTTCCTCTTTAATTAATGTTGTTGTACTTTGTTCCGTTGGACTACGATGTACCTTGTTGCCCAAAGCTGGTGGACAGGGGGGAAACGAAGCATGGCTTGTGAGGAGGCCACGTTTTGAAGTACATGGTGGTGGAAAGCTGACTTACGGTGACCCTGTAAGGTTTTCAAGGTGGTTGAAATTCAGAGGTGGGTTTGCCATCGCCTGCCTCTGCATAGCAACCCAGGACTTCCTTAGCGGTCTTCCATCCAAGTACTAACTGGGGCAACTCAGCTTAGCTTCCAAGGTCTGACAAGACTGGGCCAATCAAGTCGGGGCTTAAAGTACATAAGTAACATTAAAGGGACAACCCTTTCTGATATTCAGTGGGGCAGGGGTTCCCAGCCTTTATGAAGAAAAGTTGGTTTTTATATCCCCCTTTTTCTCTACCTTTAAGCAGTCTCAAACTGGCTTACAATCACTTTCCCTTCCTTTCCCCACAACAGACACCTTGTGAGGCAGGTGGGGCTGAGAGAGTTCTGAGAGAATGGTGACTGGCCCAAGGTCACCCAGCAGGCTTCATGGGGAGGAGCGGGGAATCAAACCCAGCTCACCAGATTAGAGTCCGCCGCTCATGTGAAGGAGCAGGGAACCAAACCCAGTTCTCCAGATTAAAGTCCACTGCTCTTAACCACTACACCACAAGAGAGCCAGGGTGGCGTAGTGGTTAAGAGTGCTGGTGAAAGATCGGTGGACTCTAATCTGGAGAACTGGGTTTGATTCCCCACTCCCCGCTGTCCGGGTCGGCTGACCGCCCCCCCGCTGCAAGCGCGGCGCCGCGCTCCTGCCGTCCGCTGCCCAGGGGCGCAAAAACCGGCCCCGTTACAAGTGGCAAGCAGCACCCCTCGGACTAAGAGGGGGTGCAGGATCGGGTGCCGGTGGCGGACTCGTCATTAGAGCGGAGCCTGCCGAGAAAACGGTGGCTCTCGCTCTGACGGGCTCCGCTGAAGAGCCGGTGCAATCTTATGTTTTTTTTTTGGTTTTTTATTAGTTTTTTATAATAAATCCAAAAAAAAGAAAAAGAAAGAAAGCAGGAGAGAACGAGGTGGAAGCCGATAAACAAGCAAGTTTTACAACCAAGCGTACTTTATGGTTATAAACATTCTAAACTGGGGTGTGTGGCAGTGGATTTTTAATAAAAACTAACTCTGATCTATCTATAATCTTGTTTTGTTCTGCTCTAAGAAAATTTGGCTCTTTGCCAGTTGACTGACGCACTTAAAAAAAATTTTTTTCTGTATTGAAAGACTGGAAAAGCAAACAGGAGCTGCTGGAAAGCAATCAAGTGACATGGAAAATGCTTGCTGAGATGTCATGGTGAAGTAGAAAAAGTTTTCTGCCCCCCCCCCCCCATCTCCTCCATTTGGATTACAATTGCTTGCTATTTTTTAGCTTCTCAATGGGAGAAAAGGAGAAGCACACTAAGGACATTCTTAAAGATACAAAGCTGGTGGTACAGATCCCCCAAAGAAGAGCTTCAGTATCACAAACTACACCTAAACAGTCTCCAGTTGCAACAACATCTGTAACTACAAAGATGTCTTCAAAAACCAAGCCTGAAGTGACATTGAACTCTTTATATGATCTTCTATCTAAGACTCATCAAGATGTTGCAGAAATGAAGCAGGAGTTATCCCAGAATACAATGACCACATCTCAAAATTCGGTTGCAATAGCTGCTTTGCAAGATACAATCTCATCCCTGACTGTCAGACAAGATAAGGTTGAAACCAAGCTTAAAAAGACAACACAAGAAACTAAAGAAATAAAGAAGAAGGTGGATACCCTTGAGATGTCACTAACAGCGGTAAATGAGAGGGAAGAAACATAACAAGATCAAATTGCGATGATTGACTATAAGATTAAAGAATCCTCCCTGCGCATACGTGGGTTGAAAGAAAAAGTTGAAGACCGGGACTTACGTGGATATCTGACAGTACTTTTGGCAGATTTTTTACAGGGATCTGAAGAAGTTATAACGGGGATGATTGTAACAGCTTACAGAATAAATTCTGCATATGCAACCAGAAATAAAGTTCCAAGGGATTGCCTACTTCAACTACTTTCAAGGAGCCACCATGGCTTGATACTCAACTCTAATTACAAGACACCGCTTAAAGTTGGAGATGAGTCTCTGCGACTGATGAAGGAAATACCTGCTAGACTGCTGAGGAAGAGGAAGGATTTCATGGAGATTGTTCAACGCTTAAGACTCAGCGGAATACAATTTAGATGGGAATATCCAAAAGGCATTTCTTTCATTTTTAAGGCTAAAAGATTCAAGTTCACAGAATTGGACAAGGCTGAACAGTTCTTGAGGAGATATGATGCTGAATTGGCTAAACCAATTAAGCCAACTAAGCAAGGTAAAACCAGAGAATCTCCAGAAGAAGAAAAGGCTGATGAAGCATCTGGAGGAGGAGAATTGCCAATAGACTCATCAGAGGAGTCTCCAATTGATGATACTGGCTGAACAAAAACTGGGGGTGGAAAGGGGGCAGGGTAGGAGTTAAAGTGTGACAATTTTGATGTATGAAGGTCAATGGATCTAACTGAATTTTGATACGTTACAGGCTTTATCTTGGAATATTAATGGACTGAATTCTCCCAACAAAAGGAGGAAAATATATCATCATTTACAAAAAACTAAGGCTAATATTATTTGTTTACAGGAAACACATATACTTCCAAAGGATATATTTAGATTAGAAGATTCTAGGTTGGGCACACTTTTCACGGCATGTAATGGTAAAAAAAAAAAACTAATGGCATAGCGATGTATTTACCTTCATTATTAGAACCAAAACTAATATATCAGGATACAGAGGGTAGAGTTTTAATGGTGGAAATAACATGTGATTTTCAGAAGATATTACTTGTGGGAATATATGCCCCCAATACTAATCAAAAACTATTTTATGATAAATTTGCAATGATAATGGCGGAATATGCTACAGACAAAATGATATGGATGGGGGATTTTAATGGAGTAATGGTACCTAAGATAGATAGATCTGGCAAAAAGAAAAAAGCAAATAATGAGGGTAAATTACCGGTTAATTTTGATGTTCTTACAGACCAATGGGATATGTTTGACGTCTGGAGATTGACAAATGGTAATAAGAAAGGATATACTTTTTTTTCCACAGAGACATCTTTCACATTCCAGGATAGACATGTTATGGCTTTCGAAAGGTTTGATAATGAACTCAGAAGATCCAGAGATATTGCCTAGGATATTATCTGACCATAATACGGTAACAGTAAAGATTAAAATAGGGGAAAGAAGGTATAAACCCTGGAGAATTAATGATTTTCTTTTAAAAAATACTAAAATAGTGGATAAATTGAAGTTGGAGATACAGAATTATTTTAAGGAAAATACAGGTAAGGGTACCCGGGAAGATATAATTTGGGATGCTGGTAAGGCAGTAATTAGAGGAATATTAATCCAACAAAATACAAGATGGTATAGGGAAAGGGAGAAAAAGAAAAAGGAGGTATTAGATTAAATAAAACAAGGAGAAAGGTATCTTAGCAGAATTCATGACAAAACAGTTAAACAAATTCAGCAGGCTCTGATAAGAAAATATCAACATCAATATGAATTTTTAATTACGGAGGAAATTGAACGGAAAATTATGTATAACAAAGATTTTTTGAACATGCTAATAAACCGGGTAAAATGTTAGCATGGCAGTTGAAGTATAAACATAAAAAGTATTAATAACCCAAATAAAAAGGAAAGGTAAGATAACAAGGGAGAAGGATGAGATAATAGATACATTTGTGGAGTTTTACACAAATCTATATAAAAAAAATATAAAGTTTTAGAAACAGAAATAGATTCATATCTATTCCCCACTCCTACACAGGAAGCCAGCTGGGTGACCTTGGGCCCGTCACAGCTCTCTTGGAGCTCTCTCAGCCCCACCTACCTCACAAGGTGTCTGCTGTGGGGAGGGGAAGGGAAGGTGATTGTAAGCCGGTTTGATTCTTCCTTAAGTGGTAGAGGAAGTCGGCATACAAAAACCGACTCTTCTTCTTCTTCACACGGAGTCCCTGGGCACCTTCAGAATTCTGGCAGGGCCTGGTGGGCACAGAGCCACAAAGCGGCTGCCAGAAAATGGGCTGCCGCAGGAGAGCCACAGAATGGATGGCACAGCTCACCTTCAATCACACAGTGATGCTTCTCGTCCTGGGGCGACAGCTGCTGCCAAAGCAATGTTTTTAAAAATCTGAACACCCAATCGAATCTCCAATGGCCAATCAGAAGCCTTGGCTGGGCAATAGTCCCACCTGGCCCCACCCACTTTATAAAACCACTTGGTGGGCACCAGGAAAGGTGTTAGCGGGCACTATGTTGGGCATCCGTGCGGTATAGCATCTACCAATCAGCCCTACTGAATAACTTTGAGCAAAAGGCACAGTAGTCTTGGGATGGATGGCAATTGCCAGTGTAGCTTCCCATGAGCCACAGAGAGAGTACCACTAGGGTGGCGCCGTACAGAATGCTTCACAAGGTTACTTGGATAATCTGTTAGGGACCATGGCCTCTACCGCTGGGTATAGTTTACTGTAAGTAGGATCCTGCTATGTAATTCTTGCACCATTTAATGTCTAACGCTTTGCTTGAGTTCCGTTTTTAAACTGAAGACCAGTGGCCAGTTCAGAGAGATCTTGAGGATGCTGCTCACTGGGATCAGACACCAGAAAAAGCAACTGCATGCACAGAAAATGCAGCTAGCAACAGGTGGCCAAACTCCATGTGCATCAAGCCACGGGGGCCACTAATAGGCCACGAGCCCTGCTGGATCCGATCAGGGGTCCGTTGGGCTTTTAAGAATAAAATAAACCCAGGCTGGATGCAGAAAACACATCCCGCACCCCCCCCCCTCTCTCTCTGGGGCTCCCTCCCTCTGGCCCACCCAAGGGACTCCATTGTCCACAATTGTCCTTCTCCCTCTCTAAGAAGAGCCACCCCATCCAACACGTGGGAAAGGCAGGGTTGAGATCAATGCTTCTTGCAAGGCCTTCTGGGAAACGTAGTTCCCTGCAGCAACCAGACCCAGAACAGAAGTCCTGGGGAAGAGGAGGTTTCTTCTGGGTCGGTGTGGCCTCCTCTGACCGCCCCACTGCATGAGGAGAGGCCGGCTGGAGAGATGCTGCAAAAGTGACAGAAGGCGAAGGGGAAGGAGAAACCTCTTCTGCCCACAACTGTAAAGGTTGCCACAGCACTTTGTTCTCCTGCTGGGAACGACACTTTCCCAGGCATCGACATCCTGATGGGTAGGGTTGGCAGCTCTGGACGGGGAAGCGTCTGGAGATTTGGGAGGACATCAGTGGGCTACAGGGCCATGATGGAGGCCACCTTCCTATTTCTCCAGGCCCCACCTGGAGGCTGGCAACGCCATTCAAGGGCCTGACACTTTTCCCAAGGGAGGGCAGGAAGGATGCCCTCTTTCTCTCCATAAATAACACAAATGCAGTACAATAAATTGTGTATTATATGCCTCACACCAGGGGTCCCTGATGCAGGGCTCGTGGGCGTCATGGTGCCTGCCAACAAATTTCTTCACACCCACCAAGTGTTTTTGGGAAATGGGCAGGGCCGCAGGAGGCTTTGGTACAGCGAGGCTTCTGGTTGGCCTTTGGAAAAGCTGATTGCTTGTGCAAGTTTTTAAAAACATTGCTATGGCAGCGGCTGCGACTACAGCACAAGGATCTTTGCGGAGTGACTGAAGAGAAGTTGCGGCAGCCACTTTGAGGCTGGCTCCGCCCCCTGCAGTCGCCATTTTGTGGTAGCCCCACCCGGAGGTTGGCAGCCCTAGCTTAAACCTAAAACCTTGCTGCGTTGTGGGTCAGTTGCTAGGGAGGGGACCCAAGCTGGAATTCAGTGCATACCTAGCAGGGGATATGAAACGTCCAATGCCAAGATGTGGAGAGCGTAGCAATACCACCGGCATCCATAACCATCAGCATCCACCCGTCATGGCACAAACATGCCTGTGACCAGCAGAGATGGAAGCGGCCATACCTTTGAAGATGATTTGCTCGGGGCCAATAGTAGGGGAAGAATTGGGCCCATGTGGCCCTGCTTGCATGTCTTCTGGGGGGCTATCTGACGAGCCCGTCGGAAAACGGATGCTGGATCAGAGGGTCCTTTGGTCTCACCCAGCACGGTTGCTCTTCCCCTCACAAAGCTCTGGAGTTCACAGGGCAGGTTTCAGCCACTCGTTCCACTCACAGAGATGACTGAAGTGGGTGGGCTGCATTTAAAGCCCTGCTTGCCCCCCCTTCCCCTGCGGTTGCCAATTGCCTGGAGAGAAAATGTCCTGACCTTTTCACACCTGTCATTTACCTGGCAAGGTGATCTCTCTCCATCCTAAGGAAAGCTTCAGCGTCCCATTTCTACACATGAAGCCTCTGCTAAAGGGACAGGATGTTTTCTTCCAGGCCTGTTGGCAACCACATCCTTCACCTAACTTTTATATTTGTAAATAAGCAAATATTGGAAAGGCCTTGCCTGCTAACCCTCTGCACAAGGAAGCTGCTGTGAAAAGCAGGATCAGAAAAAAATATTCAGCTGTGCCAGCTCCGGGGTGGGGGGGAACTCCTGGAGATTGGGGGGGTGCAGCCTGGGGAGAGTGGGGTTTGGGAAGGGGCTTCAATGGGGTGTAAGGCCATGAAGTCCTTCTCCAAAGAGCCCTTTTCTCCAGGGGAACTGCTCTCTGTTGCCGAGAGATGAGTTGTAATAGCAGATCTCCAGGCCCCAAGTGGACCTTGGCAACTCCAGCTGGGGACTGAAATGGCCCCCACATTTTGTCAGTGGGATGAGAAGGTCTCTGTTGGCTTTATGCTGGTTGCTCAGAGCTAAGTGGGCCAGCAGCTTATTGGCCCGAGACCGGCTGACCCCAAGAGCAGCCCTGGGATTTGGGGTGACTGAAGCAGGATTCAAGCAAGATCAAGGCAAATACTGTTCCTTCCAACGTTGTCTCCGTCACAGGCGGTGGAGAGGTGTTGCTGAGCCACGGTCTTTGCAGAAGAATGAAAATGGTTGATGCCCCTCTGGTCTAGGTTGGAGAGATTGGGGGGCGCCCTCTGCCCTCACCTTCTCTTTTCAGAATGGAGCTACTTCAAGGGGTCCATGCTAGAGGTAGTCCGGCAGGAGTTAAGTACTCCTCCAACAGCTTATTCCTGCAAAGAACTCGATACAAGCTCTGTAGAACCTGTTACAGCCTAGATAAAGTGTACATAGTTGAATGAAAGGTAAAGGTCCCCTGTGCAAGCACTGGGTCATTCCTAACCCATGGGGTGACGTCACATCCCGACATTTACTAGGCAGACTGTGTTTACGGGATGGTTTGCCAGTGCCTTCCCCAGTCATTTTCCCTTTACCCCCAGCAAGCTGGGTACTCATTTGACCGACCTCGGAAGGATGAAAGGCTGAGTCAACCTTGAGCCGGCTACCTGAAACTGACTCCCTCCGGGATCGAACTCAGGTCGTGAGCAGAGCTTGGACTGCAGTACTGCAGCGCACCACTCTGCGCCACGTAAGCTGTATTGATTTTTAGCTTGGAATTCTGTGTGCTGTGTTCTTGGGTGTTATTTCCCCTGTATTTCCTTCTGCCCTTTCCCCACCCCTATTCCAATCCCATCCTCTTTTATCTTTTCTCTCTCTTTTATAATAAACCTTTAATATGTATAAAGCCCTTTTTTGGCTTCACTTAACACATTCTGTTTCTCTGGGATATTTCTCTCAGTCTCTTTCCTACATGCTGGATGGCATGGGCCCTACATAGTTGGTTATAAGGTATTTCCTCGGGTTTCTACCCTGTCCCTTCGATATTGATTCAGCACTGTGCTAGAAGGATGCCTTCTCAGCAAGCCAAGTCTAGATGTTTGCAGGAGATCTCGGAGTAGTGGTGGCTGCCGACCAGAGTGCTTTCCAGGGACATCCTTGGCCTAAGGGAGTTTCCCAGCAAGTCAAGACACCATTCCCCACTATCACAGACAGATGGGATTTTCCAACCTGCCTGGGTGATTCATTCCCCCTCTCCCAAACCTGGAGCCCTGGGATTATTCCCCTTTAAGGTAGCTCAACTGAGACTGGTTAGGACTCTTGCATATGCAGTAAATCGCACCAATAAAAGCATTTTCTTAAAAGGAATATTAAAAGGTTCATGTACATACATAAGGCAAATGAGTAGGTGCAATAAAATAGAAACATGTAACTTCCTGACATACATGAAGATAGATACCGTAGATCGGCATGAGTGAAGCATCAGGAAGACAATTCTGGCAAGATGGTTCTTTAGTTTTTCTCTTCATGATGACTCTAAGAATCAGGTTAACCCCTACCACCACCCGGTGTTTTTTTACGAGCTAGTTTTCCACCCTCCCTGTCTTTGCTGCTGGCACTTACCTGGCTTCACACGAGTAGACCTTTGTTTCCATCACAAACACCAGAGTGATGTTGTGCAGCTAATCTGTGCCAGGAGGGTGTGATTCCCTTCATTTTTGGCACTGCATGGCCCACCATCACCCTGAAGCAGGTGGCCAATTTTGAGGCTCCTAGCTTTAGTTCTGGATGAGTTATGCCAGCCACAGACAACCATAGCTTCCAGTACACATGGGGGGGGCGGAAATGCTCTGGAAATAACCTTGAACAGGATGGTTCTGTATCAACTTGGAAAATACTGTCATCATTCAGAGGTGAGAGACCCCTTTGGAGTTATGCCTGCCACAGACAGATGGACGGACAGATGGAGCCTTAAATATAAGTAGAAGCAAAAACAGGAGGGGAACGTCCACTAAAACAACAACAACACTCTTTTGCCTCGTGAGTTGGATCAGAGCTGAGGCAGCTGAGCTGGGAGTCCGAGCCGGAGACACAGTGGCTGTCGAGTCGTTGCTGAGTGAAAAGGACTTCTTTGCCTGGGGTTGATTGCAGGCCCCACCCTCTGCTGTTAGCTGTTGAGAGGTGGGGCTGCGATCCTTTAAATTGCAAGGCTCCTCCTTGCCAGAGGCAGAGTGGAGTCAGAGCTGCTGGGAGGTTTGTTGGTTTCAGGTTAGATCAACACATCAAGGTATTTCTGGTGTGAAAAGATTCACCACGAGGGTGATGATGGATGCTCGCAAACCATTTCCAGTCACCTGAAGGAGTGTGCCATGTTTGCTTTTCTCCCTGAGGACAAGATGGACTTCACCTGCCACAAGTATAAATTGGTAAGTCTCTTAGAAGGTTCGGAGTCTGGAGGAGAGGATTGCTACTCTCCATGGCATCAAAAAAGGGGAGGATTTTGTTAACAGAAGCCTGGAGGCCATGCATAAGGAAGGGGAGACTATTCAGAAGGTCAACAGCGTGTTGCCTGCCCTAATGAGACTCCTCAGAGCTGAAACAGGTAATTGCCTTTCAGTGCCTATGCTCTTTGAATTGACCCCTTCCTGAGAACGGGTATGTTATCTGATTCAGTTAGTCACCTACTAAGCAGGACTCAATTTACTCACAAAAGCAAGTCTTTTTATTGAATAGCTTCAATGTAATATACGTGTATAAGCAAGTATTACCAAGTCTTCAAAGCATACAAAAATGCAAGCAAGTTCTACATATTATTTAGTTTTAAAATCCAATACTTAAAATATAAAGTTAAAGAAGTCTGATTTAGTTAAAATAATCTGATTCACACTATCTAGAATAGTAGATAAGTAAATCCTTTCATACCAAAAGCCAATCCCTTCTGGGATTCTCTTAGTCCAAAGACTTAAGAGAGATCTAATTTTCTAGCCTTTCCTTTATTTATACTGTCAAAAGTCACCTATTTACGACTTGGTATGTTTTTAAGACACATCCTCTGTAGCTGCAAGCTTCCTGCAGACTACCATAGAAGGATTTCCTCTTCCAGCAAATGATTTGCTGGTCATAGCTATTTCCTAGACAGTCAGTTTTTAGTTTTGTTATCTCTCTATAATGATTAATTTTACCAACATCTTCATCTCCTAAAGAACACGATAAAAATGAATATATTTTCAATATTCTACTACAATTCCTTCATATTTAAACCTTAAAACCCAGTATAGCATTTATACACCATTATTATTAGTTAGTTATTAGTTAACAGATCAGCTAAATACGGCTTGCTTAATATGACAGCGTAAATAACCAAAAGATCGTTTAAATACGTCCTTATGCTTAGAAGACAAAAAGAGTCTTTTGGCCAGGCATGTCTAGGTTTGTCCAATTTTAAATGAAAGATAAGCCTCTAATGGCTTTTCATGAAAAATATGGTTTTACGTTGAAGAATTCTGCAAATGTACAACACGAATACAACAGTTCATATGTTCTAATATGTCAAAGCCTATAACAGAGTGTTTCAGGATGTCCCCAAAGGCGTTTAGCAAGATGGTACTCTGTGCCATTTGAACTCAGGAATAGATTCCAGGTCCTTGCGGGGGTGGCAGAGCTGGAAACGCTGCCAGCAGAAGAATCACAACCACAAGAAAGACAGAGGGAGGAAAATAGGGAGACATGAAGAAATAGCACCGGAAGGGAAAGGTGTTGGTTGTTGGTGAATCCCTGTTGAGGGGTATAGAATGTCATGTGTCCAGGCCTGACCCCATGGTCCGGGAGGTGTGTTGCTTGCCAGGGGCGAAAATTAAAGATATTGTAGAGCAGATACCAAAACTGGCCACACCTCAAGTTCATTACCCATTTGTGATGGTCCATGTGGGAACCAACGACACAGCCATGAACACAACAGAAAACATTAAGGCTGACTATGAAGCTCTCGGGAGGAAGCAGAAGGGAACGGCGGCACAAGTGGTGTTCTCTTCAGTCCTTCCTGTCTGAGGAAGGGGAATATGACAGGAACATAAGATAATGAAGGTGAATGACTGTCTGCATTGGTGGTGCAGGCAGGAGCGATTTGGATTCTGGGACCATGGGCTGGGTTTTCTGGACGACAACCTACTCGCATGCGATGGAATTCACCTTTCCCGGTCAGGGAAGAATATTTTGGGAAGAAACCTGGGGAGATTCAAGAGGGCTTTAAACCAATACCGCAAGGAAAGGAGATGATCAACATAGGAATTTAAATGAGGGAGAGCAAACAGCAGAGGCCCACCTGGGAGGGACGGGTCTAAAGGAGACAAAGGTGCAGGGCTTCAGGTGTCTATGCACCATTGGCTAAAGCTTCGGCAATAAGACGGAAGAGCTTGAACTTCTAATGCAGTCAGAGATATGATTTAGTAGGAATTACAGAAGCTTGGTGGGATGATTCCCATGACTGGAATGTAGTACTGGATGGATACGAGTTGTTCTAGAAGAACTGAACAGGTCAAAGAGGTGGTGGAGTGGTGATGTATGTGAGGAGAGGGATTGCTTGCTGAGAAATACTAGGTTGAGGAGGTGGATGGTGCCCTCCTTGAGCAGCTTGACAGGGTATCCAAACAACAAGAGCTGGTAGCTATGGATGATTTCAACTTCCCCGATGTGTGCTGGGAGACCAACTCTGCAAAGTGACCACAGTCATGCAAGTTCCTCACCTGCCTGGCGGACTTCCTTCATCAAATGGTGGCTGTAGCTACGAAGGGCTCAGCCATACTTGACTTAATATTGACCCACAGGCAAGAGATGGTAGATGAGGTGAAGGCGGTGGGGACCTTAGGGAGAAGTGATCATGTCCTCCTAGAATTCGTTTTGTTGTGGGGGACCAAGGAAGTTCATAGCCACCCACACTTGTTCGATTTTGGTAGGGCAGATTTTAATAAACTCAGAGACCTAATGAGAATCATTCCATGGGCAAGACTGCTAGAAGGGAAAGGAGCAAGGAAAGGGTGGGCACTCCCAAAATATGAGCTCTTGCAAGCTCAAGCCTTCATTATTCCAACAAGAAGGAAACACTGTAGGGGATCAAAGAAGCCAGTGTGGATGATCAGAGAACTCCATGATGAGCTAATGGAGAAAAGAGGAAATGTTCAGGAAATGGAGGCAAGGACATACCTCTAAAGAAGAGTATCTGCGGGTTGCTAGGCACCGTAGGTCAACCATCAGAGAGGCGAACGCTCATTGAGCGAATGATCAAAGTGAGCTGAGGCTGGCCAGGGAGGCTCGCTACAAGAAAACTTTCTTTAGATTTATAAGGAGGAAACGCAAGGGAAAAGAGGCTATAGGCACACAGTTGGGTGAAAATGGAGAAATTGTGACAGAGGACAGAAAGAAAGCAGAAAGGCTCAGTGCCTACTTTGCCTCAGTTTTCCCCTGAAAAAGAGAACAGGCTCATCTAGCGATAATAGTAAGCAAGGCAAGACGTCAGGGCTGCTGGTGGACATGATCAAAGAGAAGCACCCGGCTGCATTGTATGAGTACAAATCTCCTGGGCCCCCGAGAGTGCTCAAAGAACTTTCTAGAGAGCTTGCAGAGGCTTTGTCTTGGAGGACAGGAGACATGCCACAAGACTGGAGGAGGGCAAATGTTAGCCCTATTTTCAAAAGAGGAAAGAGGGACGACCCAGGAAACTACAGGCCAGTCTATCCCAGGGAAGATACTGCAGAAGATATTAAAGAGATCAATCTACAAGCATCAGAAGGAAAACTTGGAGATCCAGGGAAGTCAGCACGGATTTGTCCCCAACAGGTCCTGCCAGACCAACCTCGTTTTCTTATTTGATTGAGTGACGAGCTTACTGGATTGAGAAATAGTGGTAAATGCGGTTTACCTGGATTTCAGTAATGTTCTAACAGTCTAACTGGTAAACTAGAGGACTGTGGTCTAGACTCTAGGATAGTGAGGGAGTTGGGAATGTTTAGTCTGGAGAAGAGGAGGTTGAGGGGAAACATGATTGCTCTCTTTAAATATTTGAAAGGCTGCCACTTAAGAGGAGGACAAGTAGCTGTTCCTGTTGGCAGCAAAAGATAGAATCATGCGTTTAAATTGAGGGTGGAAAGGTACCAGCTGGATATTAGCGGAAATTTTTAAAAATCAGCTACCTAGGAAGGTGGTAAGCTCCCCATCGCTGGCAGTCTTTAAGCAGAGGCTGGAAAAGCACGACACGGATGCTCTAGACCAGGGATGGGGAACGTCAGGCCGGCGAGGACATTTCCGTGGCCCCTGGGAGCTCCAGGGCCCTGCCATTGAAACGCAGCCCAGCACAGCCCTCCCTGAAATGTTCCAGAAGCCGCAGCGTGCAGGAACGCTGAGGCACCCTTTAAACCTCCACTCACCGCCTGTCAGCTGTCGGGCGGCGGGAGGGGGGGGAGAGGAAGCCATCCGCGTGCGTGCGGTTGGCCAAGGCAGGAAGCCTTCAGCCCTGCTGGGCTGCGTGCACATGTGGGGGAAGGAGGCGGTGTGTTGGTGCTCTTTCCTGCCACCCCCAGCGGCAGCAACACCAAGCCCAGCCCGGGGGACAACGGCGGCAGCAGCCTGGAGCTGGACTTTTGGGAGCCGGCTGAGGGGGATGAGGAGGAGGCAGGCGGCAAGGAGGAGCTGCTGCTGCTGGAGCCTGGAGGAGAAGGCCTGGCCTCATTGCTGCTGGACTCCCTGCCGCCCCCCGGGCTGGGCTCGGTGCTGCTGGCGGAGGCCTTCGAGGGGGGCGGCAGGGAAGACCGCGAACACACCGCCCTTATATGGCTTCTCCCCTGTATGAATCTTTCGATGGACAGTAAGGAGGCTATTGTGAGAGAAGCACTTTCCACATTCTAAGCATTTATATGACTTCTTCCCTGTGTGAACCATTTGATGTTGAGTAAGGTGGCTATTCCTATAGAAGCACTTTCCACACTCCAAGCATTTATACGGCTTCTCTCCTGTGTGAATCTTTTGATGTCTAGTTAGGCTGCCATTATCAGAGAAGCACTTTCCACACTCCAAACATTTATATGGCTTCTTCCCTGTATGAATCTTTTGATGTCTAGTTAGGTTGCTATTATTAGAGAAGCACTTTCCACACTCCAAGCATTTATACGGCTTCTCTCCTGTATGAGTCTTTTGATGTCTGGTTAGGGTGCCATTGTGAGAGAAGCACTTTCCACACTCCAAGCATTTATATGGCTTCTTCCCTGTGTGAATATTTTGATGTATGGTTAGGGTGGCATTCATAGAGAAGCACTTTCCACACTCCAAGCATTTATATGGCTTCTCCCCAGTGTGAGTCTTTTGATGTTTGGTTAGGGTGCTATTATGAGAGAAGCATTTTCCACACTCCAAGCATTTATACGGCTTCTCTCCTGTATGAATCTTTTGATGTCTGGTTAGGGTGCAACTGTGAGAGAAGCACTTTCCACACTCCAAACATTTATATGGCTTCTCCCCTGTGTGAATCTTTCGATGTTCAGTAAGGTGGCTAGTGTAAGAGAAGCAGTTTCCACACTCCAAGCATTTATATGGCTTCGCCCCTGTATGAACCCTTTCATGTAAAGTTAGGTTGCAATTATGAGAGAAGCACTTTCCACACTCCCAGCATTTGTACGGCTTCTGACCTGTATGAACCCTTTCATGTGCAGTTAGACTACCATTCCGAGAGAAGCACTTTCCACACTTCAAGCATTTATATGGCTTCTCCCCTTTATGAATCCTTTCATGTGCAGTTAGACTACCATTCTGAGAGAAGCACTTTCCACACGCCAAGCATTTATATGGCTTCTCCCCTGCGTGAGTCTTTTGATGTGCAGTAAGGTTGCTATTCAGAGAGAAGCATTTTCCACACTCCAAGCATTCATATGGCTTCTGCCCTGTGTGAACCCTCTGATGTGTAGTCAGGCTGCTATTATTAGAGAAGCACTTTCCACAATCCCAGCATCTATATGGCTTCTCCCCTGTATGAATCCTTTCATGTGTAATTAGGCTCTGAGTATGAGAGAAGCACTTTCCACACGCCAAGCATTTATATGGCTTCTCCCCAGTGTGAGTCTTTTTATGAGTAGTTAGATAGCCATTCCGAGAGAAGCATTTTCCACACTCCAAGCATTTATACGGCTTCTCTCCTGTGTGAATCTTTTTATGTTTAGTTAGGTCGCCATTATCAGAGAAGCACTTTCCACACTCCAAGCATTTATATGGCTTCTTCCCTGTGTGAATATTTTGATGTTTGGTTAGGGTGCTATTATGAGAGAAGCATTTTCCACACTCCAAGCATTTATACGGCTTCTCTCCTGTATGAATCTTTTGATGTCTGGTTAGGGTGCAACTGTGAGAGAAGCACTTTCCACACTCCAAACATTTATATGGCTTCTCCCCTGTGTGAATCTTCTGATGAGTAATTAGATTGCTATTCTGAGCAAAGCATTTTCCACACTCCACGCATTTATATGGCTTCTCCCCTGAGTGCACCCTTTCATGTATTTTTAGTGCACTACTGCAGCTGAAGCTCCTTCCACATTCCAAACATTTATACGTTTTCCAGTATGTTGTAATGGGAAGACATGTTTTAACACCAAAATTGCAGCTCAACCCATTCTTCTCCATCGAACCCTTATGCCTTCTCTTTCTTTTCCGTGTTTCATTTTGGGCAGAGACCTCTGGCTTATTTGTGCTCTGACAGCCAATCAATTCCTTCCTCTTCTTCTCTTTTACTTTCCATTTCCTTCTGCAGTCCTTCTTTGGTACTGTTTGATCCCCAGATTTCACTTCCACCTGCTGATCTTTATCTTTTTCCAAAACTCTCCTTCCTAATTCCTTTTCACTCAGCATCTCCCTCACATCTGCAACTGCATAAGAGAGATAGAAATGAAGTAAGAATGAACCCACCCCAAATACCAGTTATCAGGTAAAGTCAGTAGTGAATGGCATTTCCTATAATGAAAGCCACAGTCCTGGACAATCGTCAGCAAAATTTATCCACACACTACGATGACTTGGGAAAAGATCACAAAAGGAAGGGGTAGAAAGCTGCTCTTGAGACCACATTAAGGCTAGTATTTTTTCTGGTGCTTATTCAGGAAACATACAGAAAGAGAATAGGGAAAGATTTTTTTTTACAATCATGACAAAGGAATGAAAGATGGAAAGATGGCCTGAGAATTGTCCGGCTGTCCTCGGCCAGGGCTTTCTCCGCCTTGGCCCAGGACTGATGGAACTCCCTCTCAGAGGAGGGGGTTCCCAACGGGACCTGTCGCAGTTCTGCAGGGCCTGTAAAACTGAGATGCTCTGCCAGGCCTATGTTTGAGGGCTGAAATGGTTTACACGAAGCTGGCCTCCCACCTCCCCCTACATTCTTCCTACCATCTAAGTGGGAGAGCCTGACCGCCTTTTCAGTTTGGCCAAAGTCCTGTTATTGAAACAGAGCACCACTGATGTTATATTTCAATCTGGAACTATTGTTTTTAAATTAATTATGTATTGAATTTATTCTTTTATTATGTTTTAATCATATCATTGATGTTAGTCGCCCTGAGCCTCGCTTTGGCCAGGATAGAGGGCAAGATACAAATCTAAATCTAAATAAAATAAATAAAGAAATCTAGAGATTGAAGACATGGACAGACAAGGTAGCTCTTTCTACAAACCTGGGAAATGATCTAGGCTTGCAGAAAAATCTGGCGAAAAGAAAAATTGGGGCGTAGAACACCCAAAATAATAGAAGTAGTGCCTGTAATATAAGACACACATGCCTTCAGTGGCCATTGCAAGGCCATCACACAGTACTGTCAGCCTTCAAGCCTTGGTTTCTGTCCGTTCTGTCAGTTGCCCCCAGAAACTATGCCAACTATTCAAGGAACTGGACCATCCTGGACCAAGGAACCCTCTGACTCCCCCCTCCAGCCCGGTGCCATGTGCTTTTAGCATTCAAAGCTATGGTTGGTGGTGAAAAGTAAATTTATGTAAGTCTATGTGGAAATATTACAAATATATTTTATTAGAAGCGCTATACAGTTTTTAAAATTCTTTAAAAGAATTACAATGGCACAATGGCCAAACTTAAGGTTGATATCTGTAACCACAAACCCAAATGCGTTTCAGCCTCTAGGGCCTTCATCAGTGGTTAGTTAAAACCTTTTCTAAAATCTGCACACATATATAGAAATACAGTGATGTGAACCAATACAAATACAAAATACAAACAGTTTAAAACCCAACCAGGTAAGTGAATATGTTGTCTGAAAAGATAGAAGAGAAATGGGTTAGTTGCCATCTGTTTGAAAGCCCATTATATAGGTTTAGTTAAAAATGTTTTAGAAATACTTACTTATTCTCAATTATTCAAACAACTGGTATATTGGGTTTTTGTTGTAGTACTGTAAAACATAATAATACAGCTGTATTATTATGTTTTACAGTACTACAACAAAATCCCAGTGGCCATTGAGCCATTTTAATGCTTTTAAAGAATTTTAAAATCTGTACAGCGCTTCTAATAAAATATATTTGTAATATTTCCACATAGACTTACATAAATTTTCCTCTCACCCAACCCCAGGTACCCAGCTTTTGTTTTCAGGTTGGGTTTTATTCCCCTCTTTTTTCTTCCACTGGTGGTGAAAAGTGCCACAGCAAAGAGAGGATGGGAAATATCTCCCCTCTACAAAACAGCTGCAAAAAAAGGCTTATGCGGTCTTATGGTCTATCCACAGAAGCACAACATGTAAATTGAAACATGTCATAGTCTTGCTGTATTCCAAATAGGTCAGGCTGCACCCAGACAGTTCTGTGTGCAGTTCTGGAGGCCCCACTGCAAAAGAGATGTGGACAGAATAAAGCGGGTGAAGAGCAGAGCGACAAGGAGGATCAGGGCCCTGGAGACCAAGCCCTTCGAGGATAGGCTGAGGAACTTGGGAATGCTCAGTCAGGAAGAGACTGAGTGGGGACACAATTGCTTGATGTATTTGAAAGTCTGTCCCATACCCAATTTGAAAGTCTGTCCCATACCCAATAATAGGTATCAATGAGGGACGGAAAGGCTAAATAGTAATTTTATTTTATAATAGGAGTAGTGCAGCCTTTCTCATTGGAATGGGCTGGGGGGGTGATGAGCTCCCCCTTGCTGGCAGTCTAAAAGCAACTGTCAGATGAACACTTGTCTGGGATGATCTAGATTGATCCTGCATTGAGCACAGTTGGAGTAGATGGCATGCATGGCCCTTTCCAACTCTATGATTCTAACCTTACCAGATATTGTACCTCTCTCCACATCAGAGCCCTCTTCATCAACACATTTCTCTTTACCACAAGGAAATAATTAATGCTTTCATTTTCAGGCATTGTAATTTCCATACCCGTGGGAGCTCCGTTATTTTGTCTGTGATGGATTGAAGTGTGCTCTGAAATTCAACAGGGAAAAGGGAAGATGCCACCCCTCCCTTCTCTTCCATGTTCATAATTAAAGGGAAAAGATCCTTACCCAAAGAGGCCACCGTCTCATAACTTTCCTTCATCACTTCCCAGTAGAGTTTCCTTTGGCCTGGATCCAGCAAAACCCATTCCTCCCCAGTGAAGAAGACTGCTACATCCTCAAAGGACACTGGGGATCTCTGAAAGAGGAAAATATGTCACTGTTGGTCATCGATTCCTGTCCTCCAGTATTCAAGAAAGAAGAAAGGATCCCATTGGACACTCAGTGTGAAGCAGGCAAGCAGTATTTTCAATATATTTTTAACTTAAAATGATGTTTTTTATGTAACATTTGCTAATTAAAATCTAGTTTCCACATCAGTTAGTTGGGAAGTAGAAAAAACCTTTTGCGAAAACGTCGTGGCCAACCGGCAGTAAAAGTCTGGGCTGAACGACAATAACCTTCGAACAAAGTAAATAACATTGGATCCTTTTCAAAGATGCTTTTAATGGCTTTAAGGTTCACTCTCTCAACGCCTCCTCTTTCTCTTCCACTTCCACAGACTTCCTCCCCCCGCCCACATTCATGCTGTTGATGAAATCGTCAACTCACCTTTCCTGCAGAGGTGCGAGAGCCAAATTCTCCCTCAGGCCGGAGGAAACGAGAAAGAAGAGAGACCCCGTGGAACTGCCCATTCCATGCACTTCCTTCTCCGCCTTCCGGAAAAACCACCCCATGGACACCTAGGAAAGGCAGGGTTGACTTCTCTGGTGCTCGCAAGGTCGTCTGGGAAATGTTGTTCCCTGCAACTAGACCCAAACAGAATACAAAACCTGAAGTATTTGGGAACGTGGGAAATAAAGTTTCATTGTTTATTTGTCACTGTGTGGGGCAGCTTCACATGTATATCAATCTTTGCTGTTTTCTGAAACCATCTGCTTGGGTGATTTCTGTCCCCTTCAGGCTTAATACAAAACTTACCTCACAGCAGTGACTTTGGGACCCCACAGGGAGGAAAGGCAATAGGACGTTTGTTATACGTTTCATTTTGCCTATCGTCTGCCTGGAAATAATGATCTCTGAGGCTGTTCCTTTGTAAAGTATTGCCGCAAACCTTTCATCAGAAAGCACAGATAGGACTGTAAACACCGTGCTGGAAAATTCCTGGAGATTTGGTGCAGCTTCCTACCCTCAGAACATCTTGGCACTGAAGGGAAGGCTTATACCACAAGAACAAAACTGAAAGCCACACATTTTCCAGCTGATTCTCCCCAAGGGGTGGTGCCTCAGGAGGGTCGCAGGCCTTTCCCAGCCTTGCTACCAAAGACCCTCCGGGTTCAACCCTTTTTCAAACACCATGGATGGAACTCCAGACTTTCCAGATGCAGAACAGGAGCTCTGCCACTGAGGGAGGAGCCTTCCTCTGGCCTAGTCAAATCAAGAAGACCTTCTCCTTCTATCAGCCTCAGTCACTCAAACAAAGGACTGTGGAAGAGCCACTCTGCATCAAAATGGAAAGGACAGAGAAGAAAATAGGAGCTGCAGGGATTTGTTGTTAGCTGCAGTGTTACTGGAGATTGTCCGTCTCTCCCAATCAGAGCCCTCTTGATCAACAGATTGCTCTTTACAGCATGAAATGTTGAATGCTCTCTTTTTCAGATGCTGTAAGATTCCAGTTGTGGGACCTCCACCCTTTCCTCTGTGGCAAATACAACTATGTCCAGAAATTCAAGAGGGCCAACGGAAGCTGTCTCGGGACATGCTGTTAAAGTAACTAGGCTCTTAGAAAGGACCACTTCCTGAGAAGTGATATATTATCTTATTCAGCCAGTTACCCAATAAGCAGGACTCAAAGATTCCTACCAAAGTAGGCTTTCTACTGAAATGTGACAGTAAATTTATAAACAGTGGGTTTCATTTTACCATTTATTTCACATAAAATGTATGCATGTGAATATTTACACACTCTCAAAACATGTCATAAAGTACAAACATTATGATTCTTTTACATGTCATATATGCAAGCAATCTTAAACAACCTTAAGCAGTTTCTATGTTTCTTTATATTTCTCCATATAAGGGTTCAAACCTTAAACCTGTAATGTACTCTCATTCAGGAATATAACAGTTACAAAAATCCTGTAAAATATGATTAGTACCAAGGGGAAAAAGACCTGTGATAGTTAAAAGCATCTTAGTTCAGAGTACCTGAAATGTAAGACATAAATTGTAGTAATCCAAGTATAATCTCATATTATTTCTAAATCTCACCAGCTCATATGCTTAGTTTAGGGAGCTTTGTAAAGGCTTAAACATAAATTAGGACCTTTATTCATTTTCAGGATATGCAAACCTTTTTCTGCAAGGACATTGTATTATTCCAATATTTCCATGTTCTTACAATACATCTTTGGGATATGCAAAGGTCAGAGAATCTCTGGTTCCTAGTTTATATGAGAGCTGTAGTCAAAAAGCTCTTTAAGTAGTCCATGTCAGTTTTAGGAAACCATGGAGAATTCTTACATTATTCTCAGCCTATGTAAAGGCCTCTGATCCATGTTAGGAACAGGTTTATGTGTATGCAAAGCTGAAATCAGTCAGTGCTTTGTAGCTATGTGTAGCTTTATTATTCAAGAATTGTTCTTAAACCTCTGAAGTCTCTCTATATGCCAATTGTAGAGAGATCTGTATGTGAACCTACAGTTCTGTGCAAGAGTTTGAACCTACAGTTCTGTGCAAGAGTTTCTGTGTATGCACTATCATGTCACTGTGTGCAGAAGCTTCCCCTGTTTTGTTGGGAAAACGTCTGGCTCTTGCCCTGAGAGATATCTCTGGTTGGTTAGAGGAATCTCCAAGAGTATCTCCATGAATTATATTCTTAGTCTCTTCAGCTCTGTGAAGGACCTGTATTAAGGAAGCTCTGGGTTTCACAACTTCCATGTCTTGCAAGGAAAGCCAAGCTAGACCATTTAGATCTTTTAGTGAGAACCCACCAATACTTGCTAGAATTAATGAGATGTCAGTGTTTCCAAATAAGGAATGATCCAATACTCTTAGATCCACATTAAGGTTAGTAGGAATTCTAAGAGCCTCCATCTTATGGAATAGTCTGCAAGCATTCATTTCAGTCACCTTGAAATGAGTCTCCTTCAAGAGGAGTCTTTCCCATTCTCACAATGAAGCTTGTGAAATGTTAGAGTTCCATCTCACGCAAGAAATGGAATGATGGAATGAGCCATGGCCAGACAGACATGCTGCCCTCCGATAACTCAGTTCTGACGTCTCATGCAAGAGACGGAGAAAGCAAATGGCCAGACAACCATTGTTGTCCTCCACTCACACTTCTGCCTTCTGCGTGTTTGGCTCTCCCTTATATCCTCTCCAGATGAATGGTTATCTAAGGGGAGATGTTCCTGCAGTATGTGGCAGGGCTTCCACACCCCTGGTTATGGTGCTCTTGCACCTGGGAATCCTTGGAATGCTTGTCTCCTGCACCTGTGGAATACAGGGTTGTGGTGCTTCTGTACCTGTAGAATGGGAGGTTTGTCCTTGACAATGCGTTAGCACTGCATCTTTGGCAAGGATACAATAAGGAGAATAGTCTATTTCTCTAGGTTAGCAGCTGCGAGAAAGGCTAACCTACCACACCATTACATCATACAGTTCACAGTCAGCACTTTCACAGGGTATTTAAACATCTCCTCACCTTATCTGACCTTGAGAGGAGCTCTCACTCCTAGAGGAGCAAGACCCTTTAGCTCATGACATTGCTCCAAGACAGCACTATTAGCTCTACTCATAAAACAAAGTGAATCCCTTTGCCTCTGATAAGTAGTGCTGGGTTCTCACACATCCACATGGCAGGCGACTATACCCAGCTCATGACCTTGTAACAGAGAGCTGCAAACCATGCCCTCCTCAGAGAAGTACTGAGAACAAGCACTGAATAGTCATTACAATAATATATCACAGCATTATTCTGCTTCATTTTATACATCTAAGAGTTTGATATGGGATTCTATGAGCATATTATTCTTCATGTTGATCCTAGCCCATGACAAAGCTGCCACCCCCACCCTTCTCTTCTTCATTCACAATAAAAAGGAAAAATCCTTACCCAGAGAGGCCACATTCTCAGAATTTTCCTCTATAACTTCCCAGAAGAGTTTTCTTTGGCTTGGATCCAGCAGAGCCCATTCCTCCTCCGTGAAGAACACGGCTACCTCCTCAAGAGACAGCAGAGATCTCTGAAAGAGGAAAAGATGGCCCATTTGATCATCTATTCCTGTCCCCAAGCATTCAAGAAACAAAGAAGAATCCCATTGACCAGTCAATTGACTAAATGAATTATGTACATCAAACCGACAGCAATGACAATTGTATACATTGTTTTTTCCCAACCTCTGACAAGTAGAATATACTGAAAGTTTCCAAGAAATACAAATTCAGAAAAATGCACAGAAGTGGGCTTCTTTTGGCCAAGTCCAATTAAATGGGGGGGGGGGGAGGAATGACCAATTTGACTGTATACCAGTCAAATTCAACAACAGAACGACCTTTCACGTGTAACTGCAAACATACACAGAAATCGTAATTTCGTAGGTTTCTGCTTTAAACATCTTTTTCTGCAGAAGCTTTCTGTGCTACTCTTAAGTTTGCATCCATCTTAGCAAATGTTAATTGGCCTAATTTAGGCCATCCTGTCTTTGGTTCTCTTTCGGCCCCCCCCCCCAACAAACCCAGGCCCTGTGATCCTCAGGGCTGGGCGGGTGAGAGATGCAGGGTAAAGAACACTCAGCACTCTGCTGCCGAAGAGGAGGCTGAAGTTGGTTCCTTATTCCCAGTTCGTTCCCTATTCCCAGTTCCTTATTCACATTTCCTAGTTGCTGAATGATTTTGACGACAATTCACAAGCTCTGTACTCCAAAATATGGATTGGATCACCAAATACCATACACCCCCACATTCAGGGGACTGTGCTCTTCGAGATGGTGCATGCTGGGTCCTGGTCCAAAGTCCGGTTCTTGTGCCAGCGCCTCCCAAGTGGGGTGACTCAGGACAGATGCACATACAGACACTGCACCCCAAAATAATCTTTGGACCACCCCAAATGACACATCCCCACACTCCAGAGACTGTTCCCTCCAAGAAGACATACAGGGGTGCCTGGTGCAAACACCGGTTCTGGCACCACTGCCTTCTTTTTGGGTCGTTTCCCCCCCCCCCAGAAACCTGTATTGCAAAGAAGTTTTGAATAGGGAACTACTGTCCCCTGCAAGAGGACATGCAGTGGTGCTCGGTCCACACACTGGTTCTGGTATCACCTGTTTCTATTTGTGGTGGCCCCTGAAAATCCTATATTGTGAAGAAATGTTTGGGACATTTGTGAGCCTTCTGCACCCTAAAATTAAGTTTTGAGCACCACATCTCATACACCACATCTCATACATTCAGGGTACGATGGAGGGCAGGTTTTGCAATTTAAATTGGGTTGCAAACCAAACGGAAAAAATGGATTTTCTAGATGTTGGTGTGTAACCAGGCCAATTATTTCATTTGTCTATGTAATGTTTTTTCTTGAGACGGGGGGAGGGGTGTGTTCAAAGGTAATGTGCTAATCATTGTCCTGTAAGTATCAAGATAATGTGTTAATGAGGGTGTGATATTGGTTCTTGTAGGTTATCCGGGCTGTGCAACCGTGGTCTTGGTATTTTGTGTGATATGTTAATATGGAACCATTGTATCCTGAAGTGATCTGTTAATGTGTGAAATCCAAAGCTAATCCGCATGGCTATTGTGGACGGTAGTCTTTGTTAGTCTGGAGGTTTGATACTTTTTGCAGGACAATGATTCAGCTCAAACCCAACCCCCCTTTCTGACTATATATTACTCTTCCTACACACTTGACACTGAGAGACACTGTCCTTCAGTGTTACTCCTCTGAAGATGCCGGCCACAGCTGCTGGCGAAACGTCAGGAAAGAAAATACCAAGACCACCGTCACACAGCCCGGATAACCTACAAGAACCGATGAACTCTGACCGTGAAAGCCTTCGACAATACTGAAAACAGAATCAGCAAACTGTGGCCAAACGCCGCTGCATCGAGCAACGGGGGGGGGGGGGGCAGTAACTGGCCACGAGCCCTGCTGGGTCATATCAAGGGTCCGCCTAGCAGTCAAGAGCAAAACGAGCTCAGGCTGGTTGCAGGGAACAAAGTGGGTGGAAACACAAACCCCAGACCTGCTGCATGAAACCCTTCGATGACTCACCTCCCCTGCAGACGTGCAAAAGCCCGATTCTCCCTCCAGCCGGGGGGGACCAGACAGGGGAGAGGCCCTGCAGGACTCCATGTTGGCCAGATTTCCTTCTGCCGCTTATGTCCTCTTATGGATTGAGAGCTGGCTGAAAAATAGGAAGCAGAGAGTAGGAATCAATGGTCAGTTTTCCCAATGGCGGGATGTGAGCAGTGGGGTGCCTCAGGGATCTGTGTTGGGACCGGTGCTTTTCAACCTGTTCATCAATGACCTGGAGTTGGGGTTAAACAGTGAAGTAGCCAAGTTTGCAGATGACACCAAATTATTTAGGGTGGTTAAAACAAAATCGGATTGTGAAGAGCTCCAGAAGGATCTCTGCATACTGGAAGAATGGGCATTAAAATGGCAAATGAGATTCAATGTGAGTAAGTGTAGGGGGGGGGGAAATCCCAACTTCACATATACACTGGTGGGATCTGTGCTGGCAGCAACAGACCAAGAAAGGGATCTTGGGGTGGTAGTGGATAGCTCAATGAAGATGTCAACCCAGCGTGCGGCTGCTGTAAAAAAGGCAAATTCCATGCTGGCCATAATTAGAAGAGGAATAGAGAATAAAACTGCTGATATCATACTGCCCTTGTAGAAATCTATGGTGAGACCACACTTGGAATACTGTGTACAGTTCTGGTCACCACATCTCAAAAAGGATATTACAGAGCTTGAGAAGGTGCAGAAAAGAGCAACCAAAATGATTAGGGGACTACAGCAACTGTCCTATGGGGAGCGGTTAAGACGCTTAGGGCTGTTTAGCTTGGAAAGAAGGCGGCTGAGGGGAGACATGATAGAGGTCTATAAAATTATGCATGGTTTGGAGAGAGTGGACAGGGAGAAGTTTTTCTCCCTCTCCCATAATACTAGAACACGGGGTCATCTGCTAAAGCTGGAGGGTGAGAGATTCAAAACAGATAAACGGAAGTATTTTTTCACACAACGCATCGTTAAATTGTGGAACTCCCTGCCCCAGGATGTGGTGATGGCTGCCAGCTTGGAGGGCTTTAAGAAGGGCGTGGACATATTCATGGAGGAAAGGGGTAGTCATGGCTTTTAGTTAGAATGGATACTAGTCATGCTGCATACCTATTCTCTCTAGTATCAGAGGAGCATGCCTATTATTTTGGGTGCGGTGGAACACAGGCAGGATGGTGGTGCTGCCATCGTCTTGTTTGGGGGCTTCCTAGAGGCACCTGGTTGGCCACTGTGTGAACAGACTGCTGGACGTGATGGGCCTTAGTCTGATCCAGCAGGGCCTTTCTTATGTTCTTAGAGTAAAGCGATACCATCACTTCACGTGATCTGGACACTATACTTCTGTTGATGCAGCCCAAGACTGCATTTGCCTTTTTAGTTACCGCATCACACTGCTGACTCATGTTCAGAGATTATTCATATCTAGAATAACAAGATGAAAACTAGAAACCTCAAAACTGGCACCAGCATCCGAATAACTGCAGGAGTTGCAATTCCAAAAATGCAGGGTAGGAATGGAAACATTCTGGTCCAGATTAATTGTCGTATGTATAATATTTTTAAATAATTAAAAATGTTTTAATTATGTACCTAATACGCTTGTATTATTATTTCATGTTACTTTCCCATTTTATTAGATTCCCCCTGTTGATGCTGCACACGAAATGCATTGGGGTTGCAAGAATGACGACAGAATCTGTTCCCCTTTGCACCATTTGTTTCTCTGACTTCGTTTTGCCTGGCTGCAGCCCCCTTCTTTTCTTCCCAGATGAACAACATAAAATCCCTCTAACATTTTGCTAGGAAAAGGTGAGGCCAGCAGGAAAAGAGGCAGACCCAACAAGAGATGGATGGACTCAACAAAGGAAGCCACAGCCCTCCGTTCGCAAGATCTGAGCAAGGCTGTTAAAGATCGGACGTTTTGGAGGGCATTGATGCATAGGGTCGCCCCACACACAATATTTGGCAATGGAAGTGCCGGTTCTCTGCAGACGAGCCCAAAAGGAAGAGGCAGGACAGGCGGGGGGGGGGGTGAATTAGGTCCCCTCCCTTGACAAACCTGCAGACCAGCGGCCAGTTCAGAGCCCTTCTGAGGCTCCTGGGGATCCTACAGCAGAGGAAGCAACAGCAGGCACTGGAAACACAACTAGCCAACTGTGGCCAAACGAGCCACGGGGGGGGGGGGCAGAAACTGGCCCCGAGCCCCGCTGGGCCAGATCAAAAGGGTCCGCCCAGCAGTCAAGAGCCAGACGAGCTCAGGCTGGTTGCAGGGAACAAACAAACCCCCACGTGGGTGGGAACACCAACCCCAGACCTGCTGCAGGAGACCCTCCACGGACTCACCTCCCTTGCAGACGTGCAGAAGCCCGGGTCTCCCTCCCCCCGAGTAGGGGGGCCAGACAGGGGAGAGGCCCCGAGGGACTCCATGTGGGCCAGGTTTCCTTCTGCCGCTCTAGGAAAAGCCTGGCGGAGGCAGACGGGGCCTCGATGGTGCTCGCAGCGCCTTCTGGGAAACGTAGTTCCCTGCAACCACCGGACCCAGGCGGAGGAACAGAGGCCTTTGGAAAGAGGCGGTTTCCTCGCTCCGCTTCTGGGCGGGGGGGGGGGAGCAGCTAGAGAGAGGCTGGCAAAGGGACAGGGGGCAACGGGGAAGAAACACTTTCCTGCCCAAAACTTTAGGGTTGGTTGCAGCACTTTGTTCTCCTGCAGGAAGCTTCGCCTTCCCAGGTATCCACGTATTAAAAGGGAGGGTGACCAGGCCCAGGCTGCTCAGGCCTCGCAAACTGAGGGCCGGAGCTTCCCTTATGAAGTCAAGCTGGGTCTTCCTCTTTTCCTGCCACTTTCAACTTTTCTTAGCCTTATTGTCTTTTCCCGTAACTCTGGTCTTCTCGTGATGCGACCAAAGTACGATGGCCTCAGTTCAGCCATTGAGCTTCTAGGCTTGACTTGATCCAGAACCCAGTGATTTGTCTTTCTGGCAATCCGCAGCATGCCTCAAACTCTCCTCCGACACCACATGTCAAAGAATCAGAGAGTGGGAAGGGGCCATACAGGCGCCGTCTAGTCCAGCCCCCTGGGGCTCAAGGCAGGACCAGCCCAGAGCAGCAGGGCTCCTTGCACTTTTCCCACTCGTGACTCCTTTTCACCTGAGAAATTTTTACACGACCCCGGGTATAAAGGTATATATAAAATAGGTATACAGATCAAACATTTACAGATAATAAATTGTAAAGAAATTTATTTTAAAACAATCTGGTGTACATATAACTTTTGCACGACCCGCCACATGCGACCCACAGTTTAAGAAGCTTTGGCCTAGAGCATCCCTGACAAGGGTTTGTCCCACTGCAGCTCAAAGACTGCCAGAGAGGGGGAAGCTCGCCAGCTTCTTAGGTAGCTGTTTCCACTGCTGGACAACTCTGACTGTGAAATGTTTTTCCTAATATCCAGCCGGTACCTTGCAGCCCGAGGAGCCCCGTGGCACAGAGTGGTAAGCTGCAGTACCGCAGTCCAAGCTCTGCTCACGACCTGAGTTCGATCCCAACGGAAGTTGGTTTCAGGTCGCCGTCTCAAGGTCGGCTCAGCCTTCCATCTTTCCGAGGTCGGTAAAATGAGCACCCAGTTTGCTGGGGGTAAAGGGAAGATGACTGGGGAAAGCACTGGCAAACCACCCCGTAAACAAAGTCTGCCTAAAAAACATCAAGATGTGACATCACCCCATGGGTCAGGAATGAGCCGGTGCTTGCACAGGGGGACCTTTACCTTTTTACTTACCTTGCAGCCCATAATTGAAACCCATTATTGCGAGTCCTATCTTCCACTTCCAAAAGCAACAGGGCCCTGCCTTCCTCTAAGTGACAGCCCTTCAAATACTTAAAGAGAGAAATCATGTCCCCCCTCAACCTCCTCTTCTCCAGACTGAACATTCCCAGGCCCCTCAGCCTTTCCTCGTAGGGCATGTTCATGGTAGTATAGCCATTGTCCAGTGGGACCTGGAGATCTCCTGGAACTTGAATGTATCTCCAGGAATTTCCCAACCTGGAGCTGGCAAACCTAGGTGGAACGCTCCCGGCAAAGAAAGCAGAGTATATGTTTCCAGACAGCCTTGACCACCCAATAAATCTAGGATTTTCCCAGAGCAATTCTAAGCAGGTGTACATGGAAGGGACTCCCATTTTACTTAATGGAGCTTATTTCTAGGAAAATGTCCTAAGGCCTGCACACTTTGTGATCCATTGCTATATGTGGAGGTCACACACCCCATTGCAGACGAACTTGAATGTTTGCAAGGCTAATATTTGGATGAGTGCCATGGACAAAGTCCATGATCTGAGACATGTGCTCCTCAGGAGGCTTTGACCATTACAGAGGGATCTGTCCCCATCTCGAATCATGTGTTCAGAATGGCAAACAGTTTGGTTCTGTCCTTGCCGCCAGGAATGATATGCACCGTCTCGGCGGGGGCTTCTTTTTTTAACATTTTCTTTCCTCCTAAATTAATGTTGTTGTACTTTGTTCCGTTGGACTACGATGTACCTTGTTGCCCAAAGCTGGTGGACAGGGGGGAAACGAAGCATGGCTTGTGAGGAGGCCACGTTTTGAAGTACACGGTGGTGGAAAGCTGACTTACGGTGACCCTGTAAGGTTTTCAAGGTGGTTGAAATTCAGAGGTGGGGTTGCCATCGCCTGCCTCTGCATAGCAACCCAGGACTTCCTTGACGGTCTTCCATCCAAGTACTAACTGGGGCAACTCAGCTTAGCTTCCAAGGTCGGACCAGACTGGGCCAATCAGGTCGGGGCTTAAAGTACATAAGTAACATTAAAGGGACAACCCTTTCTGATATTCAGTGGGGCAGGGGTTCCCAGCCTTTATGAAGAAGAGTTGGTTTTTATATCCCCCTTTTTCTCTACCTTTAAGCAGTCTCAAACTGGCTTACAATCACTTTCCCTTCCTTTTCCCACAACAGACACCTTGTGAGGCAGGTGGGGCTGAGAGAGTTCTGAGAGAACTGTGACTGGCCCAAGGTCACCCAGCAGGCTTCATGGGGAGGAGAAGGGAATCAAACCCAGCTCACCAGATTAGAGTCCGCCGCTCATGTGAAGGAGCAGGGAACCAAACCCAGTTCTCCAGATTAAAGTCCACTGCTCTTAACCACTACACCACAAGAGAGCCAGGGTGGCGTAGCGGTTAAGAGCGGTGGTGAAAGATCGGTGGACTCTAATCTGGAGAACTGGGTTTGATTCCCCACTCCTACACAGGAAGCCAGCTGGGTGACCTTGGGCCTGTCACAGCTCTCTTGGAGCTCTCTCAGCCCCACCTACCTCACAGGTGTCTGCTGTGGGGATGGGAAGGGAAGGTGATTGTAAGCCGGTTTGATTCTTCCTTAAGTGGTAGAGGAAGTCGGCATACAAAAACCGACTCTTCTTCTTCTTCACACGGAGTCCCTGGGCACCTTCAGACTTCTGGCAGGGCCTGGTGGGCACAGAGCCACAAAGCGACTGCCAGAAAATGGGCTGCCGCAGGAGGCAGAGAGAGCCACAGAATGGCTGGCACAGCTCACCTTCAATCACACAGTGATGCTTCTCGTACTGGGGCGACAGCTGCTGCAAAGCAATGTTTTTAAAAATGTGAACACCCAATCGAATCTCCAATGGCCAATCAGAAGCCTTGGCTGGGCAATAGTCCCACCTGGCCCCACCCACTTTATAAAACCACTTAGTGGGCACCAGGAAAGGTGTTAGCGGGCACTATGTTGGGCATCCGTGCGGAATAGCATCTACCAATGAGCCCTACTGAATAACTTGGAGCAAAAGGCACAGTAGTCTTGGGATGGATGGCAATTGCCAGTGTAGCTTCCCATGAGCCACAGAGAGAGTACCACTAGTGTGGCGCCGTACAGAATGCTTCACAAGGTTACTTGGATAAACTGTTAGGGACTATGGCCTCTACCGCTGGGTATAGTTTACTGTAAGTAGGATCCTGCTATGTAATTCTTGCACCATTTAATGTCTAACGCTTTGCTTGAGTTCCGTTTTTAAACTGAAGACCAGTGGCGGGTTCAGAGAGATCTTCTTGAGGACGCTGCTCACTGGGATCAGACACCAGAAAAAGCAACCGCAGGCACAGAAAATGCAGCTAGCAACAGGTGGCCAAACTCCATGTGCATCGAGCCACGGGGGCCACTAATAGGCCACGAGCCCTGCTGGATCCGATCAGGGGTCTGTTGGGCTTTTAAGAATAAAATAAACCCAGGCTGGATGCAGAAAACACATCCTGCACCCCCCCCCCTCCGCATGAGGCTTTGGTACAGCGAGGCTTCTGGTTGGCCTTTGGAAGAGCTGATTGCTTGTGCAAGTTTTTAAAAACATTGCTATGGCACCGACTGCGACTACAGCACAAGCATCTTCGCTTTGTGACTGAAGATAAGTTGCAGCAGCAGCCACTTTGAGGCTGGCTCCGCCCCCTGTAGTAGCCGTTTTGGGGTAGCCTCACCCGGAGATTGGCAGCCCTAGCTTAAACCTAAAACCTTGCTGCGTTGTGGGTCAGTTGCTAGGGAGGGGACCCAAGCTGGAATTCAGTGCATACCTAGCAGGGGATATGAAACGTCCAATGCCAAGATGTGGAGAGCGCAGCAATACCACTGGCATCCATAACCATCAGCATCCACCCGTCATGGCACAGACAGACATCCCTGTGATCGGCAGAGATGGAAGTGGCCAACGAGGGTGCCCTGACGCAGCCACAGATCGGCACACTGTTGCCCACAGGAAGGACACAACAAGAAGGTGATGCAGGCATGAGTGGGAAGGGGCAGGATAGAGACCCACCAGGGAGCTCTGTGGAGGCAGGTTCGAGTCCCCCTCCTACAACCGTGTCCTTTATGGCAAGGCAGACTCACAAAAAAAGAAACGTGGTTGTCCCAACCACATCACCCCTGGCCCAGGCCTCCGTAGAACACTTGGCAGGGGCGGCCCTGACGGAAAACCAGAGTCATCCTCTCTTTTCGCAGGGATTCAGGTGAGTGAATGCGAGCAAGATGAGGGAGACCAGCTTTTTGCCCCCTTAAACGAACCTGCCTTTCTCTGGGGTAGTCCCTTGGTCTACCTGTTGCAGATGCCAGGGACTGATGCTGGGAGCTTCCGCATGCCAAACAGCTGCTCTAACTCTCAGCCACTGCCCCTCCTTTGGGGGCAGCATACCTTTGAAGACCATTTGCTGGGGGCCAGTAGTAGGGGTCCATGTGAAAGGTAGTCAGGTAGGAGTTAAATACTCCTCCAACAGCTTATTCCTGCAAAGAACTCAATACATGCCCTGTAGAACCTGTTACAGCCTAGATCAAGTGTACATAGTTGAATTAAAGGTAAAGGTCCCCTGTGCAAGTACTGGGCCATTCCTGACCCATGGGGTGACGTCACATCCCGACATTTACTAGGCAGACTATTTACGGGATGGTTTGCCAGTGCCTTCCCCAGATCTTCCCTTTACCCCCAGCAAGCTTACCTTGCAGCCCATAATTGAAACCCATTATTGCGAGTCCTATCTTCCACTTCCAAAAGCATAAACCCCCTTTAAGGTAGCTCAACTGAGACTGGTTAGGACTCTTGCATATGCAGTAAAGCACACCAATAAAAGCATTTTCTTAAAAGGAATATTAAAAGGTTCATGTACATACATAAGGCAATTTAGTAGGTGGAATAAAAACAGAAACATGTAACTTCTTAGCATACACTGACATACATGAAGATAGATCGGCATGAGCGAAGCATCAGGAAGATGATTCTGGCAAGATGGTCCTTTAGTTTTTCTCTTCATGATGATTCTAAGAATCAGGTTATCCCCCACCACCACCCAGTGTTTTTTCACGAGCTAGTTATCCACCCTCCCTGTCTTTGCTGCTGGCACTTACCTGGCTTCACACGAGTAGACCTTTGTTTCCATCACAAGCACCAGAGTGATGTTGTGCAGCTAATCTGTGCCAGGAGGGTGTGATTCCCTTCATTTTTGGCACTGCATGGCCCACCATCACCCTGAAGCAGGTGGCCAATTTTGAGGCTCCTAGCTTTAGTTCTGGATGAGTTATGCCAGCCACAGACAACCATAGCTTCCAGTACACATGCGGGGGGGGGGGGGGATGCTCTGGAAATAACCTTGAACAGGATGGTTCTGTATCAACTTGGAAATTCCTGTCATCATTCAGAGGTGAGAGACCCCTTTGGAAGAGTTATGCGTGCCACGGACAGCTGGAGCCTTCTATTTAAGTAGAAGCAAAAACAGGAGGGGTATGTCCACTAAAAAAGCAACAACACTCTTTTGCCTCATGAGTTGGATCAGAGCTGAGGCTGCTGAGCTGGGAGTCAGAGCAGGAGACACAGTGGCTGAATGAAAAGGACTTGTTTGCCTGGGGTTGATTGCAGGCCCCACCCTCTCCTGTCAGCTGTTGAGAGGTGGGGCTGCGATCCTTTACATTGCAAGGCTCCTCCTTGCCAGAGGCAGAGTGGGGTCAGAGTTGAGGCAGAAGTCAGAGCTGCTGGCAAGGCTTGTTGGTTTCAGGTTAGATCAGGGGGTGTCCAAACTTTTTTCAAAGAGAGCCAGATTTGATGAAGTGAACATGTGTGAGGGCCAACCATTTTGCCTGACATTCTTAATTAAATTAATTAAATGCAAATTAACTATTTTATGCAAAGTTTATTGCAAATGGCATACTTATTATGCCCATAACCACAGACTGCACCACAAAAAACCATGGCTACATTCCTTCCTTTCCCCCAAATCCCTCACCGGATGCCCCCCAGCTTCTAAATCTCCAACCTTCCTTCTGTAGGGAGGGAGCAGGAACTCTTCCTCCCCCTCCCCCCCCCACTCATGTGCCTCTCTGGGACTGTTGACTCTCTCCCTTCAACCATGCTGGGGGTATTCTGTCCTCCCCTCATCTGAGCCAGGAAATAAACTGGTTTTCATTCTCATGGAGTCCAAGATTCAAACACTCTGACATCTCCCGTGCAGGGAGGAATGTGGAGTTTTTCTCCCCATGAGAGCCAGCGTGGTGTAGTGGTTAAGAGCGGTGGTTTGGAGTGGTGGAGTCTGATCTGGAGAACCGGGTCTGATTCCCCCACTCCTCCACATGAGCGGTGGAGGCTAATCTGGTGAGCTGGATTTGTTTCTCCCACTCCTACACACGAAGCCAGCTGGGTGACCTTGGGCTAGTCACAGCTCTCTTAGCCTTACCTACCTCACAGGGTATCTGTTGTGGGGAGGGGAAGGGGAGGGCAATTGTAAGCCACCCTTAAGTGGTAGAGAAAGTGGGCATATAAAAACCAACTCTTCCCTTCTTCTTTCCTTCTGACCTCTTTGCTCTCTGCTCGGGGCTTTGACCTCCGGAATGAACACAGGTGTTCTCTGCAGACTTGGTCCCATCTGAACGCACCTCGTTTCCAAACACGATACATGCCAGGAGTCATTTATTTCCCCCACCCCATCCCTTCTTTCGAAGCAGCCACTTGCCTTGGAGAGAACCTGCTGGGGGGTCTGACTCCAAACACTCCCTGCCCCCAAATCCAGCCCCCTCTCCCCCCTGCCTTTCCTTGACTCACAATCCCCCCACTCAAGACCCATCCAGTCTCTCCCCTCCTCCCTCCCACCCACCCTGCAAATCTGGATCCCTCGCGAGGCCTCCGAAATGCAGGGAAGGGGCTGCATCTCCCCCCCCACCCCAGCCTTCTGCAGAGAGGAAGGAGGAAAAAGGAGAGCCAGAAAGAGCAGCCCCCCCCCACTCCCAGGCTTTTCGGTGTGTGTGTGTGGGGGTGTTTTTCTTCTCCTGACCTCCCTTGCATTTCCCTTCCCCCCCGCCACCTTTCCCACCCTCGAGTCCCCCCCAACCCATCCTCAGGATCCCCCTTGACCCACTCGGGAGGAGCTGCTGCTGCTTTTCAATGCATCAGAACAACAAAGGCCGCGTCCCCACGCACGGGTTCTGGGTAAGAAGGAAGTGGCCTCTCTAGGGTTTCAGACTCGCTGGCCTTCATTATGGGGGGAGGGGCTGAGACAGCCAATCGAGGCGAACCTCCGCCCAAGCATCGCCCCCTCGGTCGGGGATGCAAAGCACAGGAGCAGCCTCCACGTGCCCCCTTTTCTCTCTCTGCAAAACGGGCTGGGGGGCCGTATTAAACCGGCCCAGGGGCCGCAATTGGCCCCCGGGCCAGACTTTGGACATGACTGGGTTAGATCAACACATCAAGGTATTTCTGGTGTGAAAAGATTCACTACGAGGGTGATGATGGATGCTCACAAACCATTTCCAGTCACCTGAAGGATGTGCCATGTTTGTTTTTCTCCCTGAGGACAAGATGGACTTCACCTGCCACAAGTATAAATTGATAGGTCTCATAGAAGGTTCGGAGTCTGGAGGAGAGGATTGCTACTCTCCATGGCATCAAAGAAGGGGAGGATTCTGTTAGCAAAAGCCTGGAGGCCATGCATAAGGAAGGGGAGACTATTCAGAAGGTCAACAGTGGGGTTGCCTGCCCTAATGAGACTCCTCAGAGCTGAAGCGGGTCAGTGCCTTTCAGTGCCTATGCTCTTAGAATTGACCCCTTCCTGAGAACGGGTATGTTATCTTCTTCAGTTAGTCACCTACTAAGCAGGACTCAATTTACTCACAAAAGCAAGTCTTTTTATTGAATAGCTTCAATGTAATATACGTGTATAAGCAAGTATTACCAAGTCTTAAAAGTATACAAAAATGCAAGCAAGTTCTACATATTATTTAGTTTTAAAATCCAATACTTAAAATATAACAGTTAAAGAAGTCTGATTTAGTTAAAAGAATCTGATTCACACTATCTAGAATAGTAGATAAATAAATCCTTTCATACCAAAAGCCAATCCCTTCTGGGATTCTCTTAGTCCAAAGACTTAGAGAGATCTATTTTTTTAGCCTTTCCTTTATTTATACTGTCAAAAGTCACCTATTTACGACTTGGTATGTTTTTTACGACACATCCTCTGTAGCTGCAAGCTTCCTGCAGACTACCATAGAAGGATTTCCTCTTCCAGCAGATGATTTGCTGGTCATAGCTATTTCCTAGACAGTCAGTTTTTAGATTTGTTATATCTCTATAATGATTAATTTTACCAACATCTTCATCTCCTAAAGAACACAATAAAAATGAATATATTTTCAATATTCTACTACAACTCCTTCATATTTAAACCTTAAAACCCAGTATAGCATTTATACACCATTATTATTAGTTAGTTATTAGTTAACAGATCAGCTAAATACGGCTTGCTAAATATGACAGCGTAAATAACCAAAAGATCGTTTAAATACGTCCTTATGCTTAGAAGACAAAAAGAGTCTTTTGGCCAGGCATGTCTAGGCTTGTCCAATTTAAAATGAAAGACAAGCCTCTAATGGCTTTTCATGAAAAATACGGTTTTACGTTGAACAATTCTGCAAATGTACAACACGAATACAACAGTTCATATTTTCTAATATGTCAAAGCCTATAACAGAGCGTTTCAGGATGTCCCCAAAGGCGTTTAGCAAGATGGTACTCTGTGCCATTTGAACTCAGGAATAGATTCCAGGTCCTTGTGGGGGTGGCAGAGCTGGAAACGCTGCCAGCAGAAGAATCACAAGCACAAGGAAGACAGAGGAAGGAGAATAGGGAGACATGAAGAAATAGCACCGGAAGGGAAAGAAAGGTGTTGGTTGTTTGTGACTCCCTGTTGAGGGGTATAGAATGTCAGGTGTCCAGGCCTGACCCCATGGCCCGGGAGGTATGTTGCTTTCCAGGGGCGAAAATTAAAGATATTGTAGAGCAGATACCAACACTGGCCACACCTCAAGTTCATTACCCATTTGTGATGGTCCATGTGGGAACCAACGACACAGCCATGAGCACAACAGAAAACATTAAGGCTGACTATGAAGCTCTCGGGAGGAAGCAGAAGGGAACGGCGGCGCAAGTGGTGTTCTCTTCAGTCCTTCCTGTCTGAGGAAGGGGAATATGACAGGAACCTAAGATAACAAAGGTGAATGACTGTCTGCGTTGGTGGTGCAGGCAGGAGGGATTTGGATTCGGGGACCATGGGCTGGGTTCTCTGGACGACAACCTACTCGCATGCGATGGAATTCAGCTTTCATGGTCAGGGAAGAATATTTTGGGAAGAAACCTGGGGAGATTCATCAAGAGGGCTTTAAACCAATACCGCAAGGGAACGGAGATGATCAACATAGGGATTTAAATGAGGGAGAGCAAACAGCAGAGGCCTACCTGGGAGGGACGGGTCTAAAGGAGACAAAGGTGCAGGGCTTCAGGTGTCTATGCACCATTGGCCAAAGCTTTGGCAATAAGACGGAAGAGCTTGAACTTCTAATGTAGTCAGAGATATGATTTAGTAGGGAGTACAGAAACTTGGTGGGAGGATTCCCATGACTGGAATGTAGTACTGGATGGATACAAGTTGTTCTAGAAGAACTGAACAGGTCAAAGAGGTGGTGGAGTGGTGATGTATGTGAGGAGAGGGATTGCTCGCCGAGAAATACTAGGTTGAGGAGGTGGATGCTGCCCTCCTTGAGCAGCTTGACAGGGTATCCAAACAACAAGAGCTGGTAGCTATGGATGATTTCAACTTCCCCGATGTGTGCTGGGAGACCAACTCTGCAAAGCGACCACAGTCATGCAAGTTCCTCACCTGCCTGGCGGACTTCCTTCATCAAATGGTGGCTGTAGCTACGAGGGGCTCAGCCATACTTGACTTAATATTGACCCACAGGCAAGAGATGGTAGATGAGGTGAAGGCGGTGGGGACCTTAGGGAGAAGCGATCATGTCCTCCTAGAATTCATTTTGTTGTGGGGGACCAAGGAAGTTCATAGCCACCCACACTTGTTCGATTTTGGTAGGGCAGATTTTAATAAACTCAGAGGCCTAATGAGAATCATTCCATGGGCAAGACTGCTAGAAGGGGAAGGAGCAAGGGAAGGGTGGGCGCTCCCAAAATATGAGCTCTTGCAAGCTCAAGCCTCCACTATTCCAACAAGAAGGAAACACTGTAGGGGATCAAAAAAGCCAGTGTGGATGATCAGAGAACTCCATGATGAGCTAATGGAGAAAAGAGGAAATGTTCAAGAAATGGAGGCAAGGACATACCTCTAAAGAAGAGTATCTGTGGGTTGCTAGGCACCGTAGGTCAGCCATCAGAGAGGCGAATGCTCATTGAGCGAACGCTCAAAGTGAGCTGAGGCTGGCCAGGGAGGCTCGCTACAAGAAAACTTTCTTTAGATTTGTGAGGAGGAAATGCAAGGGAAAAGAGGCTATAGGCACACAGTTGGGTGAAAATGGAGAAATTGTGACAGAGGACAGAAAGAAAGCAGAAAGGCTCAGTGCCTACTTTGCCTCAGTTTTCCCCTGAAAAAGAGAACAGGCTCATCTAGCGATAATAGTAAGCAAGGCAAGACGTCAGGGCTGCTGGTGGACATGAACAAAGAGAAGCACCCGGCTGCATTGTATGAGTACAAATCTCCTGGGCCCCCGAGAGTGCTCAAAGAACTTTCTAGAGAGCTTGCAGAGGCTTTGTCTTGGAGGACAGGAGACATGCCACAAGACTGGAGGAGGGCAAATGTTAGCCCTATTTTCAAAAGAGGAAAGAGGGACGACCCAGGAAACTACAGGTCAGTCTATCCCAGGGAAGATAATGCAGAAGATATTAAAGAGATCAATCTACAAGCATCAGAAGGAAAACTTGGAGATCCAGGGAAGTCAGCACGGATTTGTCCCCAACAGGTCCTGCCAAACCAACCTCGTTTTCTTATTTGAGTGAGGAGCTTACTGGATTGAGAAATTGTGGTAAATGCGATTTACCTGGATTTCAGTAATGTTCTAACAGACTAACTGGTAAACTAGAGGACTGTGGACTTGACTTTAGGATAGTGAGGGAGTTGGGAATGTTTAGTCTGGAGAAGAGGAGGTTGAGGGGAAACATGATTGCTCTCTTTAAATATTTGAAAGGCTGCCACTTAAGAGGAGGACAAGTAGCTGTTCCTGTTGGCAGCAGAAGATAGAATAATGTGTTTAAATTGAGAGTGGAAAGGTACCAGCTAGATATTAGGGGAAAAGTTTTTAAATCAGCTACCTAGGAAGGTGGTGAGCTCCCCATCACTGGCAGTCTTTAAGCAGAGGCTGGACAAGCACGTCACGGATGCTCTAGACCAGGGATGGAGAACGTCAGGCCGGCGAGGACATTTTCGGTGGCCCCTGGGAGCTCCAGGGCCCTGCCATTGAAACGCAGCCCAGCACAGCCCTCCCCGAAACTGAGGCGCCCTTTAAACCTCCACTCACCCCCTGTCAGCTGTCGGGCGGCAGGAGGGGGGGAAAGAGGAAGCCATCCGCGTGCATGCGGTTGGGCGAGGCAGGAAGCCTTCAGCCCTGCTGGGCTGCGTGCGCATGTGGGGGAAGGAGGCGGTGTGTTGGTGCTCTTTCCTGCCACCCCCCTCGAAGGCCAGCCGCAGCAGCACCAAGCCCAGCCCGGGGGACAACGGCGGCAGCAGCCTGGAGCTGGACTTTTGGGAGCCGGCTGAGGGGGATGAGGAGGAGGCAGGCGGCAAGGAGGAGCTGCTGCTGCTGGAGCCTGGAGGAGGAGGCCTGGCCTTATCGCTGCTGGCCTCCCCGTCGCCGCTGCCGCCCCCCGGGCTGGGCTCGGTACTGCTGGCGGAGGCCTTCGAGGGGGACGGCAGGGAAGACCGCGAACACACCGCCCTTATATGGCTTCTCCCCTGTATGAATCTTTCGATGGACAGTAAGGAGGCTATTGTGAGAGAAGCACTTTCCACATTCTAAGCATTTATATGGCTTCTTCCCTGTGTGAATCATTTGATGTTGAGTAAGGTGGCTTTTCCTATAGAAACACTTTCCACACTCCAAGCATTTATACGGCTTCTCTCCTGTGTGAATCTTTTGATGTCTAGTTAGGCTGCCATTATCAGAGAAGCACTTTCCACACTCCAAACATTTATATGGCTTCTTCCCTGTGTGAATCTTTTGATGTCTAGTTAGGTTGCTATTATTAGAGAAGCCCTTTCCACACTCCAAGCATTTATACGGCTTCTCTCCTGTATGAATCTTTTGATGTCTGGTTAGGGTCCCATTGTGAGAGAAGCACTTTCCACACTCCAAGCATTTATATGGCTTCTTCCCTGTGTGAATATTTTGATGTATGGTTAGGGTGGCATTCACAGAGAAGCACTTTCCACACTCCAAGCATTTATATGGCTTCTCCCCAGTGTGAGTCTTTTGATGAGTAGTTAGATTGTTATTCTGAGAGAAGCACTTTCCACACTCCAAGCATTTATATGGCCTCTTCCCTGTGTGAATATTTTGATGTTTGGTTAGGGTGCCATTATGAGAGAAGCATTTTCCACACTCCAAGCATTTATACGGCTTCTCTCCTGTATGAATCTTTTGATGTCTGGTTAGGGTGCAACTGTGAGAGAAGCACTTTCCACACTCCAAACATTTATATGGCTTCTCCCCTGTGTGAATCTTTCGATGTTCAGTAAGGTGGCTACTGTAAGAGAAGCACTTTCCACACTCCAAGCATTTATATGGCTTCACCCCTGTATGAACTCTTTTATGTAAAGTTAGGTTGCTATTATGAGAGAAGCACTTTCCACACTCCCAGCATTTATATGGCTTCTGCCCTGTATGAACATTTTCATGTGCAGTTAGACTACCATTATGAGAGAAGCACTTTCCACACTTCAAGCATTTATATGGCTTCTGCCCTGTATGAATCCTTTCATGTGCAGTTAGACTACCATTCTGAGAGAAGCACTTTCCACACACCAAGCATTTATATGGCTTCTCCCCTGCGTGAGTCTTTTGATGTGCAGTAAGGTTGCTATTCAGAGAGAAGCATTTTCCACACTCCAAGCATTCATATGGCTTCTGCCCTGTGTGAACCCTCTGATGTGTAGTCAGGCTGCTATTATGAGAGAAGCACTTTCCACACTCCCAGCATCTATATGGCTTCTGCCCTGTACGAATCCTTTCATGTTTAATTAGGCTCCGAGTATGAGAGAAGCACTTTCCACACACCAAGCATTTATATGGCTTCTCCCCTGAGTGTATCCTTTCATGTGTTTTTAGTGCACTACTTCCAAAATTGCAGCTCAACCCATTCTTCTCCATTGAACCCTTACGCCTTGTCTTTCTTTTCTGTGTTTCATTTTGGGCAGAGACCTCTGGCTTATTTGTGCTCTGACAACCAACCAATTCCTTCATCTTCTTCTCTTTTACTTTCCATTTCCTTCTGCAATCCTTCTTTAGTACTGTTTGATCCCCAGATTTCACTTCCACCTGCTGATCTTTATCTTTTTCCAAAACTCTCCTTCCTAATTCCTTTTCACTCAGCATCTCCCTCACATCTGCAACTGCATAAGAGAGAACAGAAATTAAGTAAGAATGAACCGACACCAAATACCAGTAATCAGGTAAAGTCAGTAGTGAATGGCATTTCCTATAATGGAAGCCACAGTCCTGGACAAATGTCAGCAAAATTTAACCACACACTTGGCTGACTTGGAAAAAGAGAAAAAGATGACCAAAGGAAGGGGCAGAAAGCTGCTCTTGAGACCACATTCAGGTTAGTATTTTTTCTGGTGCTTATTCAGGAAACATACAGAAAGAGAATAGGGAAAGAAATGTTTTTGTTTTTTTTTAAATCATGACAAAAGGAATGAAAGATGGAAAGATGGCCTGAGAATTGTCCGGCTGTCCTCAACCAGGGCTTTCTCGGCCTTGCCCAGGACTGATGGGACTCCCTCTCAGAGGAGACCAGGACCCTACGGGACCTGTCACAGTTCTGCAGGGCCTGTAAAACTGAGATGCTCTGCCAGGCCTATGCTTGAGGGCTGAAATGGTTTACACAAAGCTGGCCTCCCTATCTCCCCCGACGTTCTTCCTACCATCTATGCGGGGGGAGCCTGACTGCCTTTTCAGGTTGGCCAAAGTCCTATAATTGAAACAGAGCACCACTGATGTTATATTTCAATCTGGAACTATTGTTTTTAAATTAATTATGTATTGAATTTATTCTTTTATTATGTTTTAATTATATCATTGATGTTAGTCGCCCTGAGCCTGGCTTAAGCCAGGATAGAGGGCAAGATACAAATCTAAATCTAAATAAAACAAATAAACAAATCTAGAGATTGAAGACATGGAAAGACAAGGTAGCTCTTTCTACAAACCTGGAAAATGATCTAGGTTTGCAGAAAAATCTGGCAAAAAGAAACATTGGGGCGTAGAACACCCAAAATAATAGAAGTAGTGCCTGTAACATAAGACACACATGCCTTCAGTGGCCATTGCAAGGCCATCACACAGTACTGTCAGCCTTCAAGCCTTGGTTTCTGTCAGTTAGAGGCACAGGCAGGCAACAGTGCCCAGCCAGCACCACACAACTGGGCCCACCCTGGCAGCTGAGCAGGCACATTACTAGGCCAGATTTCTCCCAGGTAGAAGGAAAGCTGAAGTAGGGGGGGGAATAAAGGTAGGTTGGCTGGTAGGTAGGAAAGAGAGACGAATGAACAGAATGATGAGGAAATGGGGATTGCCACAAGGAAGGAAACAGGTAATAGTGTTGGACAGGGGATATGGTGGGACATCAGTTGCCCCCAGAAACTATGCCAACTATTCAAGGAACTGGACGATCCTGGACCAAGGAACCCCGACTCCCCCCTCCAGCCCAGTGCCATGTGCTTTTAGTATTCAAAGCTATGGTTGGTGGTGAAAAGTGCCACAGCAAAGAGAGGATGGGAAATATCTCCCCTCTACAAAACAGCTGCAAAAAAGGCTTATGCGGTCTTATGGTCTATCCACAGAGGCACAACATGTAAATTGAAAGATGTCATAGTCTTGCTGTATTCCAAATAGGTCAGCCTGCACCCAGACTACTGTGTGCAGTTCTGGAGGCCTCAATGCAAAAGGGATGTGGACAGAATGGAGTGGGTGAAGAGCAGAGTGACAAGGAGGATCAGGGCCCTGGAGGCCAAGCCCTACGAGGATAGGCTGAGGAACTTGGGAATGTTCAGTCAGGAACAGATTGAGTGGGGACACAATTGCTCTCTTGATGTATTTGAAAGTCTGTCCCATACCCAATAATGAGTATCAATTAGGGACGGAAAGGCTAAATAGTAATTTTATTTGATAATAAGACTAGTGCAGCCTTTCTCGTTGGAATGGGCTGGGGGGGTGATGAGCTCCCCCTTGCTGGCAGTCTAAATGCAACAGTCAGATGAACACTTGTCTGGGATGATCTAGAATGATCGTGCATTGAGCACAGTTGGAGTAGATGGCATGTATGGCCCTTTCCAACTCTATGATTCTAACCTAACCAGATATTGTACCTCTCCCCACATCAGAGCCCTCTTCATCAACACAAATCTCTTTACCACAAGGGAATAATTAATGCTTTCATTTTCAGGCATTGTGATTTCCATACCCATGGGAGCTCCGTTATTTTGTCTGTGATGGATTGAAGTGTGCTCTGAAATTCAACAAAGAAAAGGGAAGATGCCGCCCCCTCTCTTCTCTTCCATGTTCATAATTAAAGGGAAAAGATCCTTACCCAAAGAGGCCATTGTCTCATAACTTTCCTTCATCACTTCCCAGTAGAGTTTCCTTTGGCCTGGATCCAGCAAAACCCATTCCTCCCCAGTGAAGAAGACTGCTACCTCCTCAAAGGACACTGGGGATCTCTGAAAGAGGAAAATATGTCACTGTTCGTCATCGATTCCTGTCTTCCAGTATTCAAGAAAGAAGAAAGGATCCCATTGGACACTCAGTGTGAAGCAGGCAAGCAGTATTTTCAATATATTTTTAACTTAAAATGATGTTTTTTTATGTAACATTTGCTAATTAAAATCTAGTTTCCACATCAGTCAGTTGGGAAGTAGAAAAACCTTTTGCGAAAACGTCGTGGCTAACCGGCAGTAAAAGTCTGGGCTGAACGCCAATAACCTTCAAAAAACGTCGTGGCCAACCGGCAGTAAAAGTCTGGGCTGAACGCCAATAACCTTCGAAAAAAGTAAATAACATTGGATCCTTTTCAAGGATGCTTTTAATGGCTTTAAGGTCCACTCTCTCAAAGCCTCCTCTATCTCTTCCACTTCCACACACTTCCCCCACCCCCATTCAAGCTGTTGATGAAGTCACCTTTCCAGCAGAGGTGCGAGAGCCAAATTCTCCCTCAGGCCGGGGGAAAGGAAAAAGAAGAGAGACCCCGTGGAACTGCCCATTCCATGCACTTCCTTCTCCGCCTTCCGGAAAAACCACCCCATGGACACCTAGGAAAGGCAGGGTTGACTTCTCTGGTGCTCGCAAGGTCCTCTGGGAAATGTCGTTCCCTGCAACTAGACCCAAACAGAATACAAAACCTGAAGTATTTGGGAACGTGGGAAATAAAGTTTCATTGTTTATTTGTCACTGTGTGGGGCAGCTTCACATGTATATCTTTGCTGTTTTCTGAAACCCAAGCCTGCTTGGGTGATTTCTGTCCCCTTCAGGCTTAATACAAAACTTACCTCACAGCAGTGACTTTGGGACCCCACAGGGAGGAAAGGCAGTAGGACGTTTGTTATACGTTTCATTTTGCCTATAGTCTGCCTGGAAATACTGACCTCTGAGGCTGTTCCTTTGTACAGTATTACCGCAAACCTTTCGTCAGAAAACACAGATAGGACTGTAAACAGAGTGCTGGAAAATTCCTGGAGATTTGGTGCAGCTTCCTACCCTCAGAACATCTTGGCACTGAAGGGAAGGCTTATACCACAAGAACAAAACTGAAGGCCGTAAATTTTCCAGCTGGTTCTCCCCAAGGGGTGGTGCCTCACGAGGGTCGCAGGCCTTTCCCAGCCTTGCAAACAAAGACCCTCCGGGTTAAACCCTTTTTCAAACTCCACGGACGGAACTCCAGACTTTCTAGATGCAGAACAGGAGCTCTGCCACTGAGGGAGGAGCCTTCCCCTGGCCTAGTCAAATCAATAAGACCTTCTCCTTCTATCAGCCTCAGTCACTCAAACAAAGGAGTGTGGAAGAGCCACTCTGCATCAAAATGGAAAGAACAGAGAACAAAATAGGAGCTGCACGGATTTGTTGTTACTGCAATTGTAACAGTATCTGACATGATCATGGTATTTTGTGAACATGTGCAGAATTAATTCCACATAGAGCTTAAACACATCATGCAATCTAAGCCACTACATAGGTTTGTGTAATGTATAATGAATGTCTGTGTCATGCTGACAGGCTAGCTCAAGGTTAGCTCTATCAAAGCTAACTACTAAAGTTACTCTGGCTTTGTCCTTGAAGGGGCAGCGCAGGGTACCTTCACTTATCTGTCCATAAAGTGTGCAAAAGTCACCTTTCTGACTCAGCTGCCAGATGTCAGAATCTCAAAGAATACCAAAGGCAGAATACTTGGCCTTTTCAAGGTCTCAATAGCTGAAACTGTGCTATTGAGGCATTAAAGTTCTCTTAAAGATAAGAGTAACAGGCTTACTTGCTCTTCTGTAATCTGCCCAAGGCTGTCAGTTACTAAAAGATGTTACACAGTGACAAATGTAAACAATAATTGTGTTTCATGAGTTATATAGTTAAATGTTGTGCTACAGATTTCGAAGTAGACTCATTTAATGCGTATAGTCCTAACGAAGAGGATGGTATAGAAATTAAATATGTAATGTGATCGTGTAACTCAGAAATGAGTGTTTATACTTTAAGCACAGAGGAGTGAAAGGGAAGGATGTCCATATTTGGACAATAAGATATCAGAGGACAGGAGCAGATGCCACTAAGCTCCTGGTATCTGATAAGAAAGAATAAAGGTACCCTTTTGAAGGATAAGGAAGAGGGGATAAAGGAACACTCTTCACTCTTAATGGGTCTAGAAACAGCATAAATACAGCTGCAGAACAGCTAGCACTTTAGAGTGCTATGACTGGCAGACTGCAGCTGTCTGATGTAGCACCTCCATCTCAAAAGGCTTGAGATGTAAAACATTGAAACTCTGGTCCTTGCGTGGACAGCAGTTCTCTAAGATATCTTGAAGTATCAAGATCTGGATATTTCAACATATCTTACTTACAGTCTTCTTGTGAGACTGCTCTATTCCTAGAAGAGGATAGAGACCCTTAGAATTCCTATTCTTTGAATGGGAATCTAAGTGCAGTGATCTTTCCATGTATTGGAACACTGAGAGTCCATTGTATTTATGGATTCTTACAAACTAAGCCTATTTGGCTTACCAATGCTAAGAAGCATCCTGAATACAGGGCTAATAGCTAGACCTCTGGGATTGTGTCAGAACGTCCTCTACTTAATAGAGGGACTTCTGAACCTCCTCAGAGCAAGAGACCAGAGATGTTCCTGAAGGGAAAGGAGACTCTCTGTATGTGAGATATGCACAATGCACATACACAGATTGTAAACAGCTTTAAGCTAACACATAGTATTTATATATTCAGCATTGCTGTCTAAAACTAGAAAGAACATGCATAGCATGTACATAGACAATGCCTGATCTTAATGATGATCAGTTAAGAATATTAATAGAAGTCTTTAAAGGATTCAAGACTTAGCAAATACAGATGCTCTGGGATAACTTCATATGTTCTCATAGAGCTTAGACTCTTACAGGACTCCAGATGACACAAATGACACAGCAAGGTATAGTGTGTCTTCTGTACAGAAATGTTATGATGTTTTGAATGGTTTAAGTTAGGATGCTTCTAACCAAATCTTTCTCCTAAGAATTAACCATATTTTGACAGGATTTCTGTAACCTTATATTCTGAATGAAGGTGCATTGCACTAAGGATACTTTATGAGTATATTCTGACTAAAATACTCCTTTATGGAGGCATAGAGAATGTGAATGATTACTTGCTACATAAACATGTTTAAGACTAATGATGTCTATCCTTATATGATATTTTAAGGCTTTGCAACCAAAAAGCATATATTGTATAATGTAAATAAATGTGTTTTTAATATACTTCTACTCTTGTCCATTATTATAAATTTATTGGCGTGTTCAAGAGATTTCCTAGGAGCAATAAGAAGTTTCTAGGAACCGTTGATTCCGGTCTAGTGGTGTCTCACTGAATAAGATAACATATCCCTTCTCAGGAAGGGGTCCTTTCTAAGAGTGTAGGCACTTAAAGGCCTGAACCACGACACAATGTTACTGGAGATTGTCCATCTCTCCCAATCAAAGCCCTCTTGATCAACAGATTGCTCTTTACAGCATGAAATGTTGAATGCTCTCTTTTTCAGATGCTGTAAGATTCCAGTTGTGGGACCTCCACCCTTTCCTCTGTGGCAAATACAACTATGTCCAGAAATTCAAGAGGGCCAACGGAAGCTGTCTCGGGTCATGCTGTTAAAGTAACTAGGCTCTTAGAAAGGATCACTTCCTGAGAAGTGATATATTATCTTATTCAGCCAGTTACCCAATAAGCACGACTCAAAGATTCCTACCAAAGTAGGCTTTCTACTGAAATGTGACAGTAAATTTATAAACAGTGGGTTTCATTTTACCATTTATTTCACATAAAATGTATGCATGTGAATATTTACACACTCTCAAAACATGTCATGAAGTACAAACATTATGATTCTTTTACATGTCATATATGCAAGCAATCTTAAACAATCTTAAGCAGTTTCTATGTTTCTTTATATTTCTCCATATAAGAGGTCAAACCTTAAACCTGTAATGTACTTTAATTCAGGAATATAAGTTACAGAAATCCTGTAATATAGGATTAGTACCAAGGGAAAAAGACCTGTCATAGTTAAAAGCATCTTAATTCAGAGTACCTGAAATGTAAGACATAAATTGTAGTAATCCAAGTATAATCTCATATTATTTCTAAATCTCACCAGCTCATATGCTTAGTTTAGGGAGCTTTGTAAAGGCTTAAACATAAATTAGGACCTTTATTCATTTTCAGGATATGCAAACCTTTTTCTGTAAGGATATTGTATTATTCCAATATTTCCATGTTCTTACAATACATCTTTGGGATATGCAAAGGTCAGAGAATCTCTGGTTCCTAGTTTATATGACAGCTGTAGTCAAAAAGCTCTTTAAGTAGTCCATGTCAGTTTTAGGAAACCATGGAGAATTCTTACATTATTCTCAGCCTATGTAAAGGCCTCTGATCTATGTTAGGAACAGGTTTATGTGTATGCAAAGCTGAAATCAGTCAGTGCTTTGTAGCTATGTGTAGCTTTATTATTCAAGAGTTGTTCTTAAAACTCTGAAGTCTCTCTATATGCCAATTGTAGAGAGATCGGTATGTGAACCTACAGCTCTGTGCAAGAGTTTCTGTGTATGCACTATCATGTCACTGAGTGCAGAAGCTTCCTCGGTTTTGTTGGGAAAACGTCTGGCTCTTGCCCTGAGAGATATCTCTGGTTGGTTAGAGGAATCTCCAAGAGTATCTCCATGAATTATATTCTTAGTCTCTTCAGCTCTGTGAAGGACCTGTATTAAGGAAGCTCCTGGGTTTCACAATTTCCATGTTTTGCAAGGAAAGCCAAGCTAGACCATTTAGATCTTTTAGTGAGAACCCATCAATCCTTGCTAGAATTAATGAGATGTCAGTGTTTCCAAATATGGAATGATCCAATACTCTTAGATCCACATTAAAGTTAGTAGGAATTCTAAGAGCCTCCATCTTATGGAATAGTCTGCAAGCATTCATTTCAGTCATCTTGAAATGAGTCTCCTTCAAGAGGAGTCTTTCCCATTCTCACAATGAAGCTCGTGAAATGTTAGAGTTCCATCTCACGCAAGAAATGGAATGATGGAATGAGCCATGGCCAGACAGACATGCTGCCCTCCGATAACTCAGTTCTTACGTCTCATGCAAGAGACGGAGAAAGCAAATGGCCAGACAACCATTGTTGTCCTCCACTCACACTTCTGCCTTCTGCGTGTTTGGTTCTTCCTTATATCCTCTCCAGATCAATGGTTATCTAAGGGGAGATGTTCCTGCAGTATGTGGCAGGGCTTCCACACCCCTGGTTATAGTGCTCTTGCACCTGGGAATCCTTGGAATGCTTGTCTCCTGCACCTGTGGAATACAGGGTTGTGGTGCTTCTGTACCTGTAGAATGGGAGGTTTGTCCTTGACAATGCGTTAGCACTGCATCTTTGGCAAGGATACAATAAGGAGAATAGTCTATTTCTCTAGGTTAGCAGCTGCGAGAAGGGCTAACCTACCACACCATTACATCATACAGTTCACAGTCAGCACTTTCACAGGGTATTTAAACATCTCCTCACTTCTTATCTGACCTTGAGAGGAGCTCTCACTCCTAGAGGAGCAAGACCCTTTAGTTCATGACATTGCTCCAAGACAGCACTATCAGCTCAACTCATAAAACGAAGTGAATCTCTTTGCCTCTGATAAGTAGTGCTGGGTTCTCACACATCCACATGGCAGGCGACTATACCCAGCTCATGACCTTGTAACAGAGAGCTGCAAACCATGCCCTCCTCAGAGAAGTACTGAGAACAAGCACTGAATAGTCATTACAATAATATATCACAGCATTATTCTGCTTCATTTTATACATCTAAGAGTTTGATATGGGATTCTATGAGCATATTATTCTTCATGTTGATCCTAGCCCATGACAAAGCTGCCAACCTCATCCTTCTCTTCTGGATTCACAATAAAAAGGGAAAATCCTTACCCAGAGAGGCCACATTCTCAGAATTTTCCTCCATAACTTCCCAGAAGAGTTTTCTTTGGCTTGGATCCAGCAGAGCCCATTCCTCCTCCGTGAAGAACACGGCTACCTCCTCAAGAGACAGCAGAGATCTCTGAAAGAGGAAAAGATGGCCCATTTGATCATCTATTCCTTTCCCCAAGCATTCAAGAAACAAAGAAGAATCCCATTGACCAGTCAACCGACTAAATGAATTATGTACATCAAACCGACAGCAATGACAATTGTATACATTGTTTTTTCCCAACCTCTGACAAGTAGAATATACTGAAAGTTTCCAAGAAATACAAATTCAGAAAAATGCACAGAAGTGGGCTTCTTTTGGCCAAGTCCAATTAAATGGGGGGGGGGGGGGGAGGAATGACCAATTTGACTGTATACCAGTCAAATTCAACAACAGAACGACCTTTCACGTGTAACTGCAAACATACACAGAAATCGTAATTTCATAGGTTTCTGCTTTAAACATCTTTTTCTGCAGAAGCTTTCTGTGCTACTCTTAAGTTTGCATCCATCTTAGCAAATGTTAATTGGCCTAATTTAGGCCATCCTGTCTTTGGTTCTCGCCCCCCCCCCCCCGCAACAAACCCAGGCCCTGTGATTCTCAGGGCTTGGCGGATGAGAGATGCAGGGTAAAGAACACTCAGCACTCTGCTGCCTAAGAGGAGGCTGAAGTTGGTTCCTTATTCCCAGTTCGTTCCCAGTTCCTTATTCACATTTCCTAGTTGCTGAATGATTTTGACGACAATTCACAAGCTCTGTACTCCAAAATATGGATTGGATCACCAAATACCATACACCCCCACATTCAGGGGACTGTGCTCTTCGAGATGGTGCATGCTGGGTCCTGGTCCAAAGTCCGGTTCTTGTGCCAGCGCCTCCCAAGTGGGGTGACTCAGGACAGATGCACAAACAGACACTGCACCCCAAAATAATCTTGGGATCACCCCAAATGACACATCCCCACACTCCAGAGACTGTTCCCTCCAAGAAGACATACAGGGGTGCCTGGTGCAAACACCGGTTCTGGCACCACTGCCTTCTTTTTGGGTCGTTTCCCCCCCCCCAGAAACCTGTATTGCAAAGAAGTTTTGAATAGGGAACTACTGTCCCCTGCAAGAGGACATGCAGTGGTGCTGTCCACACACTGGTTCTGGTATCACCTGTTTCTATTTGTGGTGGCCCCTGAAAACCTATATTGTGAAGAAATGTTTGGGACATTTGTGAGCCTTCTGCACCCTAAAATTAAGTTTTGAGCACCACATCTCATACACCACATCTCATACATTCAGGGTACGATGGAGGGCAGGTTTTGCAATTTAAATTGGGTTGCAAACCAAACGGAAAAAATGGATTTTCTAGATGTTGGTGTGTAACCAGGCCAATTATTTCATTTGTCTATGTAATGTTTTTTCTTGAGATGGGGGGAGGGGTGTGTTCAAAGGTAATGTGCTAATCATTGTCCTGTAAGTATCAAGATAATGTGTTAATGAGGGTGTTATATTGGTTCTTGTAGGTTATCCGGGCTGTGCAACCGTGGTCTTGGTATTTTGTGTGATATGTTAATATGGAACCATTGTATCCTGAAGTGATCTGTTAATGTGTGAAATCCAAAGCTAATCCGCATGGCTATTGTGGACGGTAGTCTTTGTTAGTCTGGAGGTTTGATACTTTTTGCAGGACAATGATTCAGCTCAAACCCAACCCCCCTTTCTGACTATATATTACTCTTCCTACACACTTGACACTGAGAGACACTGTCCTTCAGTGTTACTCCTCTGAAGATGCCGGCCACAGCTGCTGGCGAAACGTCAGGAAAGAAAATACCAAGACCACCGTCACACAGCCCGGATAACCTATAAGAACCGATGAACTCTGACCGTGAAAGCCTTCGACAATACTGAAAACAGAATCAGCAAACTGTGGCCAAACGCCGGTGCATCGAGCAACGGGAGGGGGGGGGCAGTAACTGGCCACGAGCCCTGCTGGGTCATATCAAGGGTCCGCCTAGCAGTCAAGAGCAAAACGAGCTCAGGCTGGTTGCAGGGAACAAAGTGGGTGGAAACACAAACCCCAGACCTGCTGCATGAAACCCTCCACTGACTCACCTCCCCTGCAGACGTGCAAAAGCCCGATTCTCCCTCCAGCCGGGGGGGACCAGACAGGGGAGAGGCCCTGCAGGACTCCATGTTGGCCAGATTTCCTTCTGCCGCTTATGTCCTCTTATGGATTGAGAGCTGGCTGAAAAATAGGAAGCAGAGAGTAGGAATCAATGGTCAGTTTTCCCAATGGCGGGATGTGAGCAGTGGGGTGCCTCAGGGATCTGTGTTGGGACCGGTGCTTTTCAACCTGTTCATCAATGACCTGGAGTTGGGGTTAAACAGTGAAGTAGCCAAGTTTGCAGATGACACCAAATTATTTAGGGGGGTTAAAACAAAATCGGACTGTGAAGAGCTCCAGAAGGATCTCTGCATACTGGAAGAATGGGCATTAAAATGGCAAATGAGATTCAATGTGAATAAGTGTAGGGGGGGGAAATCCCAACTTCACATATACACTGGTGGGATCTGTGCTGGCAGCAACAGACCAAGAAAGGGATCTTGGGGTGGTAGTGGATAGCTCAATGAAGATGTCAACCCAGCGTGCGGCTGCTGTAAAAAAGGCAAATTCCATGCTGGCCATAATTAGAAGAGGAATAGAGAATAAAACTGCTGATATCATACTGCCCTTGTAGAAATCTATGGTGAGACCACACTTGGAATACTGTGTACAGTTCTGGTCACCACATCTCAAAAAGGATATTACAGAGCTTGAGAAGGTGCAGAAAAGAGCAACCAAAATGATTAGGGGACTACAGCAACTGTCCTATGGGGAGCGGTTAAGACGCTTAGGGCTGTTTAGCTTGGAAAGAAGGCGGCTGAGGGGAGACATGATAGAGGTCTATAAAATTATGCATGGTTTGGAGAGAGTGGACAGGGAGAAGTTTTTCTCCCTCTCCCATAATACTAGAACACGGGGTCATCTGCTAAAGCTGGAGGGTGAGAGATTCAAAACAGATAAAAGGAAGTATTTTTTCACACAACGCATCGTTAAATTGTGGAACTCCCTGCCCCAGGATGTGGTGATGGCTGCCAGCTTGGAGGGCTTTAAGAAGGGCGTGGACATATTCATGGAGGAAAGGGGTATTCATGGCTTTTAGTTAGAATGGATACTAGTCATGCTGCATACCTATTCTCTCTAGTATCAGAGGAGCATGCCTATTATTTTGGGTGCGGTGGAACACAGGCAGGATGGTGGTGCTGCCATCGTCTTGTTTGGGGGCTTCCTAGAGGCACCTGGTTGGCCACTGTGTGAACAGACTGCTGGACGTGATGGGCCTTAGTCTGATCCAGCAGGGCCTTTCTTATGTTCTTAGAGTAAAGCGATACCATCACTTCACGTGATCTGGACACTATACTTCTGTTGATGCAGCCCAAGACTGCATTTGCCTTTTTAGTTACCGCATCACACTGCTGACTCATGTTCAGAGATTATTCATATCTAGAATAACAAGATGAAAACTAGAAACCTCAAAACTGGCACCAGCATCCGAATAACTGCAGGAGTTGCAATTCCAAAAATGCAGGGTAGGAATGGAAACATTCTGGTCCAGATTAATTGTCGTATGTATAATATTTTTAAATAATTAAAAATGTTTTAATTATGTACCTAATACGCTTGTATTATTATTTCATGTTACTTTCCCATTTTATTAGATTCCCCCTGTTGATGCTGCACACGAAATGCATTGGGGTTGCAAGAATGACGACAGAATCTGTTCCCCTTTGCACCATTTGTTTCTCTGACTTCGTTTTGCCTGGCTGCAGCCCCCTTCTTTTCTTCCCAGATGAACAACATAAAATCCCTCTAACATTTTGCTAGGAAAAGGTGAGGCCAGCAGGAAAAGAGGCAGACCCAACAAGAGATGGATGGACTCAACAAAGGAAGCCACAGCCCTCCGTTCGCAAGATCTGAGCAAGGCTGTTAAAGATCGGACGTTTTGGAGGGCATTGATGCATAGGGTCGCCCCACACACAATATTTGGCAATGGAAGTGCCGGTTCTCTGCAGACGAGCCCAAAAGGAAGAGGCAGGACAGGCGGGGGGGGGTGAATCAGATCCCCCTCCCTTGACAAACCTGCAGACCAGCGGCCAGTTCAGAGCTCTTCTGAGGCTCCTGGGGATCCTACAGCAGAGGAAGCAACAGCAGGCACTGCAAATACAACTAGCAACCTCTGGCCAAACGCCGGTGCATCGAGCCACGGGGGGGGGGGGGCAGAAACTGGCCCCGAGCCCCGCTGGGTCAGATCAAGGGTCCGCCCAGCAGTCGAGAGCCAGACGAGCTCAGGCTGGTTGCAGGGAACAAACAAACCCCCACGTGGGTGGGAACACCAACCCCAGACCTGCTGCAGGAGACCCTCCCCTGACTCACCTCCCCTGCAGACGTGCAGAAGCCCGGGTCTCCCTCCCCCCGAGTAGGGGGGCCAGACAGGGCAGAGGCCCCGAGGGACTCCATGTGGGCCAGGTTTCCTTCTGCCGCTCTGGGAAAAGCCTGGCGGAGGCAGAGGGGGCCTCAATGGTGCTCGCAGCGCCTTCTGGGAAACGTAGTTCCCTGCAACCACCAGACCCGGAAGGAAGAACAGAGGCCGTTGGAAAGAGGCGGTTTCCTCGCTCGGCTTCTGGGCCTGGGGGGAGCAGCTGCCTCCTCTGACGGCCCCCCCTGCAGGGGAGACCAGCAGGAGAGAGGCTGACAAAGGGACAGAGGGCAACGGGGAAGAAACACTTTCCTGCCCAAAACTGTAGGGTTGGTTGCAGCACTTTGTTCTCCCGCAGGAAGCTTCGCTTTTCCAGGCATCGACCTATGAAAAGGGAGGGTGACCAGGCCCAGGCTGCTCAGGCCTTGCAAACTGAGGGCCGGAGCTTCCCTTATGAAGTCAAGCTGGGTCTTCCTCTTTTCCTGCCACTTTCAACTTTTCTTAGCCTTATTGTCTTTTCCCGTGACTCTGGTCTTCTCATAATGTGACCACAGTGTGATGGCCTCCGTTCTGCCATTCGAGCTTCTAGGCTTGACTTGATCGAGAACCCAGTGATTTGTCTTTCTGGCAATCTGCAGCATGCATCAAACTCTCCTCCAACACCACATGTCAAAGAATCAGAGAGTGGGAAGGGGTCATACAGACCCCCATCTAGTCCAACCCCCTGGGGCTCAATGCAGGATCAGGCCAGAACAGCGGGGCTCCTTGCACATTTCCCACTCGTGACTCCTTTTCGTCTGAGAAATTTTTACACGACCCCGGGTGTAAAGGTATATAAAAAAGGTATACAAATCAAACATTTACTGATAATAAATGAGTACCCAGATTGTAAAGGGAAGATGACTGGGAAAGGCACTGGCAAACCACCCCGTAAACAAAGTCTGCCTAGTAAACGTCGGGATGTGACGTCACCCCATGGGTCAGGAATGAGCCGGTGCTTGCACAGGGAGATCACCTTTTTACTTACCTTGCAGCCCATAATGGAAACCCCTTATTGCGACTCCTATCTTCCACTTCCAAAAGGAACAGGTCCCTGCTTTCCTCTAAGTGACAGCCCTTCAAATACTTAAAGAGAGAAATCATGTCCCCCCTCAACCTCCTCTTCTCCAGACTGAACATTCCCAGGCCCCTCAGCCTTTCCTTGTAGGGCATGTTCATGGTAGCATAGCCATTGTCCAGTGGGACCTGGAGATCTCCTGGAACTTGAATGTATCTCCAGGAATTTCCCAACCTGGAGTTAGCAAACCTAGGTGGAAAGCTCCGAAAAGAAAGCAGAGTATATGTTTCCAGACAGCCTTGACCACCCAATAAATCTAGGATTTTCCCAGAGCAATTCTAAACAGGTGTACATGGAAGGGAGTCCCATTTTACTTAATGGAGCTTACTCCTAGGAAAATTTCCTTAGGCCTGTACACTTTGTGATCCATTTCTATACATGGAGGTCACACACCCCATTGCAGATGAATGTGAATGTTTGCAAGGCTAATATTTAGATGAGTGCCACGGACAAAGTCCATGATCTGAGACATGTGCTCCTCAGGAGCCTTTGACCATGACAGAGAGATCTGTCCCCATCTCAAATCATGTGTTCAGAATGGCAAACGGTTTGGTTCTGTCCTTGCTGCCAGGAATGATATGCACCGTCTCGGCGGGGGCTTCTTTTTTTAACATTTTCTTTCCTCTTTAATTAATGTTGTTGTACTTTGTTCGTTGGATTGCATTGTACCTTGTTGCCCAAAGCTGGTGGGCAAGGGGAAAACGAAGCATGGCTTGTGGGGAGGCCACGTTTTGAAGTGCATAGTGGTGGAAAGTGCTATCAAGTCACAGCTGACTTAAGGTGACCCTGTAAGGTTTTCAAGGCAAGAGACATTCAGAGGTGGGTTTGCCATCGCCTGCCTCTGCATAGCGACCCTGGACTTCCTTGGCGGTCTCCCATCCAAGTACTAACTGGGGCAACTCAGCTTAGCTTCCAAGGTCGGACCAGACTGGGCTAGGCTGGGCCAGTCAGGCTGGGGCTTAAAGTACATAAGTAACATTAAAGGGACAACCTTTTCTGATATTCAGTGGGGCAGGGGTTCCCAGCCTTTATGAAGAAGAGTTGGTTTTTATATCCCCCTTTTTCTCTACCTTTAAGGAGTCTCAAACTGGCTTACAATCACTTTCCCTTCCTTTCCCCACAACAGACACCTTGTGAGGCAGGTGGGGCTGAGAGAGTTCTGAGAGAACTGTGACTGGCCCAAGGTCACCCAGCAGGCTTCATGGGGAGGAGCGGGGAATCAAACCCAGCTCACCAGATTAGAGTCCGCCGCCCAAGTGAAGCAGCGGGGAACCAAACCCGGTTCTCCAGATTAAAGTCCACTGCTCTTAACCACTACACCACAAGAGAGCCAGGGTGGTGTAGTGGCTAAGAGCGGTGGTTAAAGATCGGTGGACTCTAATCTGCAGAACTGGGTTTGATTCCCCACTCCTCCACATGAGCAGCGGACTCTAATCTGGTGAACTGGGTTGGTTTTGTCGCAGGCCCAGGTGATAGAAGTTTAAGGTAGAATTCCACCTTTTTTGAACTCCATATGCAATGTATAAGAATGGAAAGTAACAGTTTTTAAGCCGACTGAATCACAAAGGAGCTGCCCTCTCAGAAAGACTGACCTTGAAGATAACGAGAAGGCATACAGGATGCTGAGAATTAAACTGCTGACAAAATGACTTTTAAATTCTCTCTCCGTAAGAGACATTTTTATTCTGTGCTGTGATGTAATTACAATGTGATTTTAAATGTGAAGCTGTAAGCAGGAACTCCTTTTAAGGTAATAGAGGCTCAAATCGCCAACTCAGGATCAGATAAAGGCAAGAGATCCTGATCTTAAAAGGTATAAAAAGGGAGGAAAGTACCAGCTTAGAGTTAGAGATTTCCTAGCAAATTAACACACATTAGCTTGACATGGATTCCTCTCCATCCCTTGCCTGGGATGTAATGTCTAAACTGTTAGCTTTGATTCTTGCGTGGACTGAAGCGCTAAGTCCCTTTTTCTTAGAAAGATTTCTCTAAGTATTTTTAGCCTTTAAATATGCTGAATGCTTACAGATTTCACCAACATTTACAAGTCTTCCTGTGAGACTGGAGAACTCCCAAAGGGGGGATTCTTTTCATGACAGCCAGTACTCGCTAAGGCTGGATGTCTGAAATGAATGCTTGCAGACTTCTTCATCCTATGAATAGGGTGGAGACTTCTAAAATCCACCAACCTTAGGATGGGGTCTAGGAATTTGGATCTTTCCCTATTTGGAACACTGAGAGCCCATTGATTCTAACAGGGATGAATGGATTCTCACAAAGAGCTATCTAGTCTTCTTTGGCTTCCCAGTCCTGGCAAGCATGAAGATTGTAAAACCTATAGTCTCCTTTACACAGGACTAGAAGGTTATTCTCTGAGCTTGTGACAGAAGAAGTCTTCTCTAGTTAACAGAGAGAATTCTGAACATTCTCTGAGCAGGAGCCAGAGGTCGTCCTAACTGACAGGAGAGCCTCTGTACTCTGTGATAGAGCACAGGGCTTACACAGTACACAGTGCTTACACATATTACATGGGGTAAGATGGAGCTTTTAGGCTCTTACATTGAACTAAAGGTTCATACACAGATCTCTCTGATATTAGCACTATCAGAGAGACTCTATAACAGAGTCCTACACAGAACTTAACATTCTTATAGCTTTAAGCTTACACATAACACATTACATGGCTTTCTCATAAGCTTTGCATTGCTGTCTGATTCTGACACAGCTATGGATAGCATGCACATACACACAGATATCCCTGACCCTAACATAGATCAGAGGCCTTTTCATAGGCTAAGAACACTGAAAGATTTCTTTAAGGTTTCACAGACTTGGTCCTGGCATGGACTGAAAATATTCTTTAAAATAATTATGATTACATAAACTCATGGAACCAGAGATTTCTCTAACCTTTGCATACAGCAAAGACATACATTGAAAAGACATTGCAAAGACACAGCAAAGACATACATTGCACGGACATTGCAATACTAAAATAACATATAAAGGACCTTTGAATTAAGATGATTTTAATATGTGCATTGCACTAACCATATTTTACAAGATTTCTATAACTGATTTATATTCTGAATGAATTTGCATTGCACTAACCATATTTTACAAGATTTCTGTAACTGATTTATATTCTGAATGAATTATCATTACTATATTAAGATAAGTTACTCTTTTATAGAGGCATAGAGATTGTTAAAGATTACTTGCAACATAAACATGTTTAAGACTTATGATGCCTAAACGTATATAATATTTTAAGACTTTGTAACCATCTACAAGCATATATTGTGGTGTCAAATAAATTGTACATACATTTATGTCCCTTTTCATAAATTTATTGGTGCACTTCAAGAAAAAGCTAACTTTGGTAAGAAATGTTGATTCCTGCTCAGTAGGTGTCTATCTGAATAAGATAACGTATTTCTTCTCAGGAAGGAGTCCATTCTAAGAGCTTAGGCACCGAAAGGCATGAACCGCGACACTTTCACCCAGCACGGTTGCTTTTCCCCTCACAAAGCTCTGGAGTTCACAGGGCAGGTTTGAGACACTCGTTCCACTCACAGAGATGACTGGTGTGGGCTGCATTTAAAGCCCTGCCTGCCCCCTTCCCCTGCGGTTGCCAACTGCCTGGAGAGAAAATGTCCTGATGGGAAATACCTATCCTTTACCTGGCAAGGTGATCGCTCTCCATCCTAGGAAAACCTTCAACGTCCCATTTCTACACATGAAGCCTCTGCTAAAGACAGGATGTTTTCTTCCAGGCCTGTTGGCAACCACATCCTTCACCTAACTTTTCTATTTGTAAATAAGCAAATATTGGAAAGGCCTTGCCAGCTAACCCTCTGCACAAGGAAGCTGCTGTGAAAAGCAGGATCAAAAAAAATATTCAGCTGTGGGGAGCTGGGGTTGCCAACTCTGGGGTGGGAAACTCCTGGAGATTTTCGGGGGGGTGCAGCCTGGGGAGGGTTGGGTTGCAATGGGGGTGTAATGGGGCTTCAATGGGGTGTAAGACCATGAAGTCCCCCTCCAAAGAGCCATTTTTCTCCAGGGGAACTGCTCACTGTTGCCTAGACATGAGTTGTAATAGCAGATTTCCAGGCCCCATGTGGACCTTGGCAACTCCAGCTGGGGACTGAAAGGGGCCCCCAATTTTGTCAGTGGGATGAGAAGGTCTCTGTTGGCTTTATGCTGGTTGCTCAGACCTAAGTGGGCCAGCAGCTTATTGGCCCGAGACCGGCTGACCCCAGGAGCAGCCCTGGGAATTGGCATGACTGAAGCAGGATTCAAGCAAGATCAAGGCAAACATGGTACCTTCCAACGTTGTCTCTGTCACAGGCGGTGGAGAGGTGTTGCTGAGCCACGGTCTTAGCAGAAGAATGAAAATGGCTGATGCCCCTCTGGTCCAGGTTGGAGAGATTGGGGGGGGGGGGGTGCCTGCCCTCACCTTCTGTTTTCAGAATGGAGCTGCTTCAAGGGGTCCATGCGAAAGGTAGTCAGGTAGGAGTTAAGTACTCCTCCAACAGCTTATTCCTGCAAAGAACTCGATACATGCTCTGTAGAACCTGTTATATCCTAGATAAAGTGTACATAGTTGAATTAAAGGTAAAGATCCCCTGTGCAAGCACTGGGTCATTCCTGACCCATGGGGTGACGTCACATCCCGACATTTACTAGGCAGACTGCGTTTACGGGATGGTTTGCCAGTGCCTTCCCCAGTCATCTTCCCTTTACCCCCAGCAAGCTGGGTACTCATTTTACCAACCTCAGAAGGATGGAAGGCTGAGTCAAACTTGAGCCAGCTACCTGAAACTGACTCCCTCCGGGATTGAACTCAGGTCGTGAGCAGAGCTTGGACTGCAGTACTGCACAGTGGCTGTCGAGTCGTTGCTGAGTGAAAAGGACTTGTTTGCCTGGGGTTGATTGCAGGCCCCACCCTCTGCTGTTAGCTGTTGAGAGGTGGGGCTGCGATCCTTTAAATTGCAAGGCTCCTCCTTGCCAGAGGCAGAGTGGGGTCAGAGCTGCTGGCGAGGTTTGTTGGTTTCAGGTTAGATCAACACATCAAGGTATTTCTGGTGTGAAAAGATTCACCACGAGGGTGATGATGGATGCCCACAAACCATTTCCAGTCCCCTGAAGGCGTGTGCCATGTTTGTTTTTCTCCCTGAGGACAAAATGGACTTCACCTGCCACAAGTATAAATTGGTAGGTCTCTTAAAAGGTTCGGAGTCTGGAGGAGAGGATTGCTACTCTCCATGGCATCAAAAAAGGGGAGGATTTTGTTAACAGAAACCTGGAGGCCATGCATAAGCAAGGGGAGACTATTCAGAAGGTCAACAGCATGGTTGCCTGCCCTAATGAGGCTCCTCAGAGCTGAAGCGGGTCAGTGCCTTTCAGTGCCTATCCTCTTAGAATTGACCCCTTCCTGAGAAGTGGTATGTTATCTGATTCAGTTAGTCACCTACTAAGCAGGACTCAATGTACTCACAAAAGTAAGTCTTTTTATTGAATAGCTTCAATGTAATCTGTGTGTATATGCAAGTATTACAAAGTCTTCAAAGCAGTAATAATGTATACAAAAATGCAAGCAAGTTCTACATACTATTTAGTTTTCAAAATTTTTACGGCTTGATATGTTTTTTACGACACATCCTCTGTAGCTTCCTGCAGACTACCATAGAAGGATTTCCTCTTCTAGCAGGTTATTTGCTGGTCATAGCTATTTCCTAGACAGTCAGTTTTTAGTTTTGTTATATCTCTATAATGATTAATTTTACCAACATCTTCATCTCCTAAAGAACACGATAAAAAGGAATATATTTTCAATATTCTACTACAACTCCTTCATATTTAAACCTAAAAACCCCGTATAACATTTATACAACACCATTAGGTAATGTTTCAGACAGCTGCAGCTGACCAAGTCATTCTATGCAGTCATTATTAGTTAACTGATCAGTTAAATACGGCTTGCTAAATACGACAGCGTAAATAACCAAAAGATCGTTTAAATACGTCCTTATGCTTAGAAGACAAAAAGTCTTTTGGCCAGGCATGTTTAGGCTTGTCCAATTTTAAATGAAAGACAAGCCTCTAATGGCTTTTCATGAAAAATATGGTTTTACATTGAAGAATTCTGCAAATGTACAACACGAATACAACAGTTCATATGTTCTAATATGTCAAAGCCTGTAACAGAGCGTTTCAGGATGTTCCCAAAGGCATTGAGCAAGATGGTACTCTGTGCCATTAGAACTCAGGAATAGATTCCAGGTCCTTGAAGGGGCGGCAGAGCTGGAAACACTGCCAGCAGAAGAATCAGCGGCGGCGGCCCGGAGCCGGACTTTTGGGAGTCGCCTGAGGGGAACTTGGAGGAGGAAGGCGGCGAGGAGGAGCTGCTGCTGGAGCCTGGAGGAGGCAGCCTACCCTCATTGCTGCTGGCCTCCTCACCGCCACTGCCGACCCCGGGCTGGGCTCGGTGATGCTGCTGCTGGCGGAGGCCTTCGAGGGGGGCGGCACACACCCCTTCAAGGGGAGAAGAGCACAAGCACACCGCCTTTCCCCCCCACATGCTGCACGTCAGCAGCAGCAGCTCCTCACCCAGCTGCAGGCCGCCGCCTCCTCCTCCTCCTCCTCCTCAGGGCGCTCTCGGAGGCCAGACAACCCCTCAGCAGCTGCACATCCGCCAGAGAAGGGCCTGCTGTCTCCCTCAATTCTTTTCTTTCTCTCCTCCCTCCATTTCTTTCTTTCTTTGTCCCTCCCCCTTTCTTCCTTCCTTTCTCCCTTTCACCCTTTCTTCCCGTTCTGTCCTTCCTTTCTTTCTTTGTCCCTCCCCCACTCTTTTTTCCATCCCTCCCCTTTCTTTCTTTCTCTTTCTTTCTTTCTTTTGCTTTCTTCCCCAGTTCCTTCCTTCCTTTCCCAGTTCCTTACTTCTTCTCTCCGTTCCTGCTCCTACTCTTTCTTTGTCCCTCCCACTTCTTTCTTCATTTTTTTCTTCCACGTTTTTCCCTCCCCCCTTCCTTCCTCTCTTAGAGTTGCCAAGCTCCAGGTGGTGGCTGGAGACCTGGCAACCCTAGCATCCCCCTGCCATGCGGGAGATATACGCCTGGTGTGCCCCCCGAGCGATGTTATAAATATGCAAATGTAATATTTCCACATAGACTTACATAAATTTTCCTCTCACCCAACCCCAGGTACCTAGCTTTTGTTTTCAGGTTGGGTTTTATTCCCCCTTTTTTTTTCTTCCACTGGTGGTGAAAAGTGCCACAGCAAAGAGAGGATGGGAAATATCTCCCCTCTACAAAACAGCTGCAAAAAAAGGCTTATGCGGTCTTATGGTCTTATCCACAGAGTCACAACATGTAAAGTGAAAGATGTCATAGTCTTGCTGTATTCCAAATAGGCCAGGCTGCACCCAGACTACTGCGTGCAGTTCTAGAGGCCTCACTGCAAAAGGGATGTGGACAGAATGGAGCAGGTGAAGAGCAGAGTGACAAGGAGGATCAGGGCCCTGGAGACCAAGCCCTACGAGGATAGACTGAGGAACTTGGGAATGTTCAGTCAGGAAGAGAATGAGTGGGGACACAATTGCTCTCTTGATGTATTTGAAAGTCTGTCCCACACCCAATAATGGGTATCAATTAGGGACGGAAAGTCAGTTTTTAGTTTTGTTATATCACTATAATGATTAATTTTACCAACATCTTCATCTCCTAAAGAACACGATAAAAAGGAATATATTTTCAATATTCTACTACAACTTCATATTTAAACCTTAAAACCCAGTATAACATTTATACAACACCAATGTTTCAGACAGCTGCAGCTGACCAAGTTACGCTATGCAGTCATTATTAGTTAACAGATCAGTTAAATACGACTTGCTAAATAAGGCTTGCTAAATACCACAGCGTAAATAACCAAAAGATCGTTTAAGCATGTCCTTATGCTTAGAAGACAAAAAGAGTCTTTTGGCCAGGCATGTCTAAGCTTGTCCAATTTTAAATGAAAGACAACTCTAATGGAAAATATGGTTTTACGTTGAAGAATTCTGCAAATGTACAACACTAATACAACAGTTCATATGTTCTAATATGTCAAAGCCTATAACAGAGTGTTTCAGGATGTCCCCAAAGGCGTTGAGCAAGATGGTACTCTGTGCCATTAGAACTCAGGAATAGATTCCAGGTCCTTCGGGGGCGGCAGAGCTGGAAACGCTGCCAGCAAAAGAATCGCAAGCACTAGGAAGACAAAGGGAGGAGAATAGGGAGACATGGAGAAATGGCACCGGAAGGGAAAGAAAGGTGTTGGTTATTGGGGGACTCCCTGTTGAGGGGTATAGAATGTCAGGTGTCCAGGCCTGACCCCATGGTCCGAGAGGTGTGTTGCTTGCCAGGGACGAAAATTAAAGATATTGTAGAGCAAATACCAAAACTGGCCAGTCCTCAAGTTCATTACCCATTTGTGACGGTCCATGTGGGAACCAACGACACAGCCATGAACATAACAGAAAACATTAAGGCTGACAATGAAGCTCTTGGCAGGAAGCAGAAGGGAACGGGGCACAAATGGTGTTCTCTTCAGTCCTTCCTGTCAGAGGAAGGGGAATATGACAGGAACATAAGATAACGAAGATGAACCACTGGCTGCATTGGTGGAGCAGGCAGGAGCGATTTGGATTCTGGGACCATGGGCTGGGTTTTCTGGATGACAACCTACTCACATGCGATGGAATTCATCTTTCAAGGTCAGGGAAGAATGTTTTGGGAAGAAACCTGGGGAGATTCATCAAGAGGGCTTTAAACCAATACCACAAGGGAAAGGAGATGATCAACATAGGGATTTAAATGAGGGAGAGCAAACAGCAGAGGCCCACCTGGGAGGGACGGGTCTAAAGGAGACAAAGGTGCAGGGCTTCAGGCATCTATGTACCAATGGCCAAAGCTTTGGCAATAAGACGGAAGAGCTTGAGCTTCTAATGCAGTCAGAAAGATATGATTTAGTAGGGATTACAGAAACTTGGTGGGACAATTCCCATGACTGGAATGTAGTACTGGATGGATACAAGTTGTTCTAGAGGAACTGAAAAAGTCAAAGAGGTGGTGGAGTGGTGATGTATGCGAGGAGAGGGATTGCTTGCCGAGAAATACTAGGTTGAGGAGGTGGATGGTGCCCTCCTTGAGCAGCTTGACAGGCTATCCAAACAACAAGAGCTGGTAGCTATGGACGATCTGCAAAGCAACCACAGTCGTGCAAGTTCCTCACCTGCCTGGTGGAGAACTTCCTTCATCAAATGGTGGCTTTAGCTACGAGGGGCTCATCCATACTTGACTTAATATTGACCAACAGGCAAGAGATGGTAGATGAGGTGAAGGAGGTGAAGGTGGTGGGGACCTTAGGGAGAAGTTATCATGTCCTTCTAGAATTCGTTTTGTTGTGGGGGACCAAGGAACTTCATAGCCACACACGCCTGTTTGATTTTGGTAGGGCAGATTTTAATAAACTCAGAGGCCTAATGAGAATCATTCCATAGGCAAGACTGCTAGAAGGGAAAGGAGCAAGGGAAAGGTGGGCTCTCCTAAAATAGGAGCTTTTGTAAGCTCAAGCTTTCACTATTCCAACAAGAAGGAAACACGGTAGGGGATCAAAAAAGCCAGTGTGGATGAACAGAGAACTCCATGATGAGCTAATGGAGAAAAGAGGAAATGTTCAGGAAATGGAGGCAAGGACATACCTCTAAAGAAGAGTATCTGCGGGTTGGTAGGCACTGTAGGTCAGCCATCAGAGAGGCCAACGCTCAAAGTGAGCGGAGGCTGGCCAGGGAGGCTCGCTACAATAAGAAAACTTTCTTTAGATATGTGAGGAGGAAACGCAAGGGAAAAGAGTCTACAGGCATACTGTTGGGTGAAAATGGAGAAATTGTGACAGAGGACAGAAAGAAAGCAGAAAGGCTCCATGCCTACTTTGCCTCAGTTTTCCCCTGAAAAAGAGAACAGGATCATCTAGAGATAATAGTAGGCAAGACATCAGGGCTGCTGGTTGAAATGAACAAAGAGAAGCACCCGGCTGAAATGGGTAAGTACAAATCTTCTGGGCCGGACGATATGCACCCAAGAGTGCTGAAAGAATTTTCTAGAGAGATTGCAGAGCCTTTATTTATCATCTTCCAGTTCTCTTGGAGGACAGGAGACATGCCACAAGACTGGAGGAGGGCAAATGTTAGCCCTACTTTCAAAAGAGGAAAGAGGGACGACTCAGGAAACTACAGGCCAGTCAGTTTGACCTCTATTCCAGGGAAGATACTGCACAAGATATTAAAGAGATCAATCTACAAACATCAGAAGGACAACTTGGAGATCCAGGGAAGTCAGCACGGATTTGTCCCCAACAGGTCCTGCCAGTCAAACCTGGTTTTCTTATTTGATTGAGTGACGAGCTTACTGGATTGAGAAATTGTGGTAAATGCTGTTTACCTGGATTTCAGTAATGTTCTAACAGTCTAACTGGTAAACTAGAGGACTGTGGTCTAGACTCTAGGATAGTGAGGGAGCTGGCACTGTTTAGTCTGGAGAAGAGGAGGTTGAGGGGAAACATGATTGCTCTCTTTAAATATATAAAAGGCTGCCACTTAAGAGGAGGACAAGTAGTGTTCCTGTTGGAAGCAGAGGATAGAATTATGTGTTTAAATTGAGGGTGGAAAGGTACCATTGGATATTAGGGGGAAAATTTTAAATCAACTACCTAGGGAGGTGGTGAGCTCCCCGTCACTGGACAAGCACGTCATGCTCTAGACCAGGAATGGGGAACGTCAGGCCCGCGAGGACATTTTAGGTGGCCCCCGGGAGCACCAGGGCCCTGCCATTGAAATGCAGCCGAGCACAGCCCTTCCCAAAACTGTTTCAGAAGCCGCAGCGTGCAGGAATGCTGAGGCACCCTTTAAACCTCCACTCTCCGCCTGTCAGCTGTTGGGCAGCGGGAGGTGGGGAAGAGGAAGCCATCCACGTGCATGCGGTTGGACGAGGCAGGAAGCCTTCAGTCCTACTGGGCTGCGTGCGAATGTGGGGGGGGGGGAGGCGGTGTTTTGGTGTTCTTTCCTGTCACAGCCCTCGAAGGCCTCCGCCAGCGGCAGCAGCACCGAGCCCAGCTTGGGGGACAACAGCGGCGGCAGCCTGGAGCTGGACTTTTGGGAGCCGCCTGAGGGGGACGAGGAGGAGGAAGGCGGCAAGGAAGAGCTGCTGTTGCTGGAGCCTGGAGGAGGAGGCCTGGCCTCATCGCTGCTGGCCTCCCCACCGCCGCTGCTGCCCCCCGGGCTGGGCTCAGTGCTGCTGGCGGAGGCCTTTGAGGGAGGCGGCAGGGAAGAGTGCAAACATACCGCCCTTATATGGCTTCTCCCCTGTATGAATCTTTCGATGTACAGTAAGGTGGCAATTGTGAGAGAAGCACTTTCCACATTCTAAGCATTTATGTGGCTTCTCCCCTGTGTGAGTCTTTCGATGTCTAGTTAGGGCGCTATTATCAGAGAAGCACTTTCCACACTCCAAACATTTATATGGCTTCTCCCCTGTGTGAATGTTTTGATGAATAGTTAGACAGCGTTTCCAAGAGAAGCACTTTCCACACTCCAAGCATTTATACGGCTTCTCCCTTGTATGAATCTTTTGATGAGTAGTTAGATAGCCATTCCGAGAGAAGCATTTTCCACATGCCAAGCATTTATATGGCTTCTCCCCAGTGTGAGTCTTTTGATGAGTAGTTAGATTGCCATTTTGAGAGAAGCATTTTCCACACTCCAAGCATTTATATGGCTTCTCTCCTGTATGAATCTGTTTATGTTTAGTTAGGACGCCATTATCAGAGAAGCACTTTCCACACTCCAAGCACTTATATGGCTTCTCCCCTGTATGAATCTTCTGATGTTTATTTAGGTAGCCATTGTGAGAGAAGCACTTACCACACTCCAAGCATTTATATGGCTTCTCCCCAGTGTGAATATTTCGATGAGTAGTTAGATTGCCATTGTGAGAGAAGCACTTTCCACACTCCAAGCATTTATATGGCTTCTCCCCTGAGTGCATCCTTTCATGTGTTTTTAGTGCACTACTGCAGCTGAAGCTCCTTCCACATTCCAAACATTTATACGTTTTCCAGTATGTTGTAATGGAAAGACATGTTTTAACACCGAAATTGCAGCTCAATCCATTCTTCTCCACCGAACCCTTATGCCTTCTCTTTCTTTTCCGTGTTTCATTTTGGGCAGAGACCTCTGGCTTATTTGTGCTCTGACAGCCAACCAATTCCTTCCTCTTCTTCTCTTTTACTTTCCATTTCCTTCTGCAGTCCTTCTTGGGTACTGTTTGATCCTCAGATTTCACTTTCACCTGCTGATCTTTATCTTTTTCCAAAACTCTCCTTCCTAATTCCTTTTCACTCAGCATCTCCCTCACATCTGCAACTGCATAAGAGAGATAGAAATTAATTAAGAATGAACCCACCCCAAATAACACTAATCAGGTAAAGTCAGTAATGAATGGCATTTCCTATAATGGAAGCCACAGTCCTGGACAAATGTCAGCAAAATTTAACCACACACTAGGATGACTTGGAAAAGGAGAAACAGATAACCAAAGGAAGGGGCAGAAAGCTGCTATTGAGACCACATTAAGGTTAGTATTTTTTCTGGTGCTTATTCAGGAAACATACAGAAAGCAGGGACAGAAATGTTTTGTTTTTAAAATCATGACAAAAGGAATGAAAAATGGAAAGATGGCCTGAGAATTGTCCAGCTGTTCTTGGCCAGGGCTTTTTCCACCTTGGCCCAGGACTGATGGGACTCCCTCTCAGAGGAGACCTGGGCCCAACGGGACCTGTCGCAGTTCTGCAGGGCCTGTAAAACTGAGATGCTCTGCCAGGCCTCTGTTTGAGGGCTGAAACGGTTTACACGAAGCTGGCCTCCCACCTCCCCCTACGTTCTTCCTAACATCTAAATGGGAGAGCCTGACCACCTTTTCAGGTTGGCCAAAGTCCTGTTATTGAAACAGAGCACCACTGATGTTATATTTCAATCTGGAACTATTTTTTTTTAAATTAATTAAGTATTGAATGTATTATTTTATTATGTTTTAATGATATCATTGATGTTAGTCGCCCTGAGCTTGGCTTTGGCAAGGATAGAGGGCAAGATACAAATCTAAATATATATAAACAAATCTAGAGATTGAAGACATGGACAGACAAGGTAGCTCTTTCCACAAACCTGAAAAATGATCTAGGCTTGCAGAAAAATCTGGCAAAAAGAAACACTGGGGAGTAGAACACCCAAAATAATAGAAGTAGTGCCTGTAACATAAGACACATATGCCTTCAGTGGCCATTGCAAGGCCATCACACAGTACTGTCAGCCTTCAAGCCTTGGTTTCTGTCCGTTAGAGGCACAGGCAGGCAACAGTGCCCAGAGAGCACCAGACAACTGGGCCCAGCTTAGCAGCTGAGAAGGCACATTACTAGGCCAGATTTCTCCCAGGTAGAAGGAAACCTGAAGACGGTGGGGAATAATGGTAGGTTGGCTGGTAGGTGGGAAAGAGAGATGAATGAACGGAATGGTGAGGAAATGGGGATTGCCACGAGGAAGGAAACAGGTAATAGTATTGGACGGGGGATATGGTGGGACATCAGCTGCCCCCAGAAACTATGCCAACTATTCAAGGAACTGGACCATCCTGGACCAAGGAAACCCCTGACTCCCCCCTCCAGCCCGGTGCCATGTGCTTTTAGTATTCAAAGCTATGGTTGGTGGTGAAAAGTAAATTTATGTAAATCTATGTGGAAATATTACAAATATATTTTATTAGAAGGGCTATACAGTTTTTAAAATTCTTTAAAAGCATTAAAATGGCACAATGGCCAAACGTAAGGTTGATATCTGTAACCACAAACCCAAATGCGTTTCGACCTTGAGGGCCTTCATCAGTGGTTAGTTAAAACCTTTTCTAAAAACTGCACACATATATAGAAATACGATGATGTGAACAAATACAAATACAAAATACAAACAGTTTAAAACCCAACCAGGTAAGTGAATATGTTGTCTGAAAAGGTAGAACAGAAATGGGTTAGTTGCCATCTGTTTGAAAGGCCATTATATAAGTTAAGTTAAAAATGTTTTAGAAATACTTATTAAGTTTATTCTCAATTATTCAAACAACTGGTATATTGGGTTTTTGTTGTACTACTGTAAAACATAATAATACAGCTGTATTATTACGTTTTACAGTACTACAACAAAAACCCAATGGTCATTGAGCCATTTTAATGCTTTTAAAGAATTTTAAAATCTGTACAGCGCTTCTAATAAAATATATTTGTAATATTTCCACATAGACTTACATAAATTTTCCTCTCACCCAACCACAGGTACCCAGCTTTTGTTTTCAGGTTGGGTTTTATTCCCCTCTTTTTTCTTCCACTGGTGGTGAAAAGTGCCACAGCAAAGAGAGGATGGGAAATCTCTCCTCTCTACAAAACAGCTGCAAAAAAAGGCTTATGCGGTCTTATGGTCTATCCACAGAGGCACAACATGTAAAGTGAAAGATGTCATAGTCTTGCTGTATTCCAAATAGGTCAGGCTGCACCCAGACTACTGTGTGCAGTTCTGGAGGCCTCACTGCAAAAGGGATGTGGACAGAATGGAGCGGGTGAAGAGCAGAGCAACAAGGAGGATCAGGGCCCTGGAGACCAAGCCCTACGAGGATAGACTGAGGAACTTGGGAATGTTCAGTCAGGAAGAGAATGAGTGGGGACACAATTGCTCTCTTGATGTATTTGAAAGTCTGTCCCATACCCAATAATGGGTATCAATTAGGGACGGAAAGTCAGTTTTTAGTTTTGTTATATCACTATAATGATTAATTTTACCAACATCTTCATCTCCTAAAGAACACGATAAAAAGGAATATATTTTCAATATTCTACTACAACTCCTTCATATTTAAACCTTAAAACCCAGTATAACATTTATACAACACCATTAGGAAATGTTTGACAGCTGCAGCTGACCAAGTCACTCTGTGCAGTCATTATTAGTTAACAGATCAGTTAAATACGACTTGCTAAATACGGCTTGCTAAATACGACAGCGTAATTAACCAAAAGATCGTTTAAGCATGTCCTTATGCTTAGAAGACAAAAAGAGTCTTTTGGCCAGGCTTGTCCAATTTTAAATGAAAGACAAGCCTTTAATGGAAAATATGGTTTTATGTTGAAGAATTCTGCAAATGTACAACACGAATACAACAGTTCCTATGTTCTAATATGTCAAAGTGTCAGGCTGTTATCTTGGTTCAGTTGTTTTTTCATTTCTCTGCTGAACCGTCCAGACCTCAAGGACGGCTTCACATACCAAAGCCTGGGAACGCCACTCCTGGGAAATAATGCTCTGTTTATGCTTTGTAATCTCCCGCCATTTCTCTGCCTTATATTTCTGAATACTGAGCAAGACAGCTCATAGCTGTCATCTTATCCTTAATGCACTGTAATGCCTATTTGACCAGTAAAGCCATCTGCTTGGATTCTGACTGTCTCTGTGGTGATTTCTGGTTCAATGGGTCAAGAGCTGACATTATGACAGCTATCCCCTTCATCACCCTTTCCATCAGTCAGGCTGGAGCCCAGGAGGGTTCGCCTGCCACTCGGATGGGAGCTAAGTCAAAGCTCTTTGAGTGAGTTTACCGTGGCTGGAGCCCCGTGTGGCTCGCCTGCCACTCGGATGGGAGCTACGACGGAGCTCTCCGAGTGAGCCCGGTGTGGTTCGCCCCGATCCCGGTGGATCGGTTCCCCGGAGCCGTAACCCTGGAAGGATCTCCTCCTTCCTTTGAGGACACCCTAGACAACGTTCATCGGGCAGAAGTGGAACGTTGCTGCCTGACTGGACTTGTACGGGTGCAGCGTGAAGGCCAGCGCCCGCCACGACCTCCTAGTGTCGGATTGTCTAGTGGAGGAAGCTCAACTGACCCGGTGGTGCGGAGCCGGGTTAAAAGCACTGGCAAAACGGATGGTTGCGCTCTTCCACGGAATGACCTCGACCACCGCTTCAATGGCCGGAATTGCTAAGCTGTCAACCCCCGTCTTTGGTGTCAGCGCAGCGACCTTAGCGGTTCAGGTCCAACCGCAACTGGATCTTCCGGATCAAGCCGGACCTATTTCGGCATGGGAGCAGGAAGCTCTGCCACTAGTGACCACGACCCTGACCACCAAACTTGACGCGGACCAAGTTTTAGCGGATCGTAAGGGGACCAAAGAGGACTTGCACCATGAGGAAACTCTCTGGACTGCAAACCTCCGCATCGGCCAGCCCCGTCGCTTAGGTGATGTGGGCAAGGATATGGTTTTGCTCCGACAGCACAATCGGGAACACTTAGACCGGATGGCCCACTTGCAGGGTCAAATGCACTTTGTGCTTCACGACAACGACTGCTTGCAGCAGATACAAGCCGAACCAGATGGCTCAGTCCCAGCTCCACAACCAGGGTTTCCTGATCAGGCTCAACCGCAACAACCTGCGGCACCTCTGGGCGGAGCGTCCATGTTGCCAGTAACTCCAGCAGTGCCTGTGGCGCCAGGAGACCCCAGAGCTCCCGTCCTGCCACCGCCAGAAAGTCCAGGAACCCCGTTCCTTGGATCTACACCAGCACCCGTACTACCTCCAGTTCCATGGAGACCACCCAAACTGAAGATCTCTTTTGCCGGCTCGGCAGAGATACTACCTTGTCAGCGACCCAAGGTGAGGGGAAGCCAGAAGTCTCCCCCCGAAGCTTTCGTTCCCTGCCCGCAGAGATCAGCGCGGCCCCCTCAAGATCACGAATCCCGATTCCAAAGGGGAGCTTGCCTCGTTTGCGGCGCAACGAACCACTTTGTTTCAGCATGTCCTCAACGCCTGGAACTCCCTCGACCGAATGCATTGCCCCGGGCTCGGGGACGACCTCAACGCAGAGGCACCGCGGCCACCCGCAGTACAGCACCGGGATGGCCCACACCCTCTGCACTTCCTACTTCTGCAGACCCCTCCGGGTCCTGGATTACAATTGCCCCAGTGGGGGACAATTCTCCATCTTCGGACGGGGAGCTTCCCTGGGATACCCCAGCGTTAACCCTGGACTCGCTTCCTGACCTATCACAAAACCGGGGAAGACCTCAACGCAGAGGCACCGCGGCCACCCGCAGTACAGCGCCGGGACGGCCCACACCCTCTGCACTTCCCACTTCTGCAGACCCCTCCGGGTCCTGGATTACAAGTGCCCCAGTGGGGGACATTTCTCCATCTTCGGACAGGGATCATCTCCAGGATACCCCAGCGCTAAACCTGGACTCGCCTCTTGACCTGTCTAATAACCGGTCACAGTCTGCGGCGAATGGGACGTCCCCACAGACCCCCGCAGTTTCTCCTGCAAAACCTACGAAACCGACGAAGGTGAAAGAAGTAGAAAATACGGTGTATGTGGATGCAGTGTTGCAACACTATAAAGGGGGTCCCCAACTGCCTGTCAAGGCACTTATTGACTCCGGTTGCGGTCGCACTCTCATCAATGAGGCCACATTTGCAGCACTCAAAGTCAAGTCCGAGGCTTTACCAGCCCCCGTCCGATTTGCCCAAATGGATGGAAGCCATTTCAAGGGGGGCCCAGTTGATCATCGCACTATAGGGGTGGCGATGGGAATTGGCTCCCACTGGGAGCAAATAGACTTTACCATAACCCCTATCCGATTTGACGTAGTCCTGGGAATTAACTGGATTAAAGGTCATAGTCCCAGTATAGACTGGGAGACGGACACGATCTCCTTTGCCAACCCCAAATGCGACCAGCACCGGCAGCAAGTTGCGGTGCTGTCTCCACCCGCTCCGGCATTAATCTCCGATGTCCCAGCACCGCCGTCCCTACCTAATGTATACCAGGACTTTGCAGATGCCTTTAACATTAAAGAATGTGATGCCTTACCCCCCCACCGGGCCACTGACTGTGCAATTGAAGTGGTTAAAGACTGCACATTAACCAAGAGTAAGATCTACCCTATGAGCACTTCCGAGCGCACTGTACTACGGGACTTTCTAGACAAAAACCTTGCCAGGGGATTTATTCGCCCGTCGAATGCTCCCAACTCAGCCCCGCGTTTTTCGTCCGAAAAAAGGAGGGCGACCTACGTCTCTGCATTGACTTCCGAAAACTCAATGCAGTTACTCAAGCCAACGCTTATCCTATTCCGCTGATTTCAGACATCTTGGGACAACTGCAAGAGGGACGTATATTCTCCAAATTAGACCTAGTGGAAGCCTACTACCGCGTCCGTATCCGCGAAGGGGACGAACCCCTCACTGCCTTCTCTAGCTGTTTTGGAATGTTTGAATTCCTTGTAATGCCCTTCGGGTTAAAAGGTGCCCCGGGGGTCTTCATGCAACTCATCAACGAAATCCTCCATGATTTACTGTACCACGGAGTGGTAGTTTATTTGGATGACATTCTTATTTATTCAAAAACCATGGACGAGCACGTCACTTTGGTCCGAGAAGTTCTGCACCGCCTGCGCAATCACCAACTCTTTGCTAAGCTAGCTAAATGCGAATTTCACCAAAGCAAAATAACCTTCTTGGGATATATAATCTCCCACCATGGCCTTAGAATGGACCCGGCCAAGGTCCAATCCGTCCTCGATTGGACTCCTCCCTCCAACCGCAAACAAGTACAACAGTTTCTGGGCTTTGCTAATTTCTACCGCGGATTTATTCCTAACTTTACCCAAGTAGCACTGCCCATCACCCACCTTCTGAAAACCAAGGGTAAAGAAAGCTCTGCTACATTACCCTCCGCTACGATACTGTGGACTGATCAATGCCAGACCGCCTTTGTAGCCCTCAAACGCCTTTTCGCGTCGGAACCTGTGCTACGGCACCCAGACCCAAATCAAATGTTCATTGTGCAAGTCGATGCCTCCGACGTAGCTATGGGAGGGGCCCTGCTCCAAAGAGGACCAGATGGTCTCCTTCACCCCTGCGCTTACTTCTCAAAGAAATTTGCGCACTCCCAATTGAACTGGCCCATTTGGGAGAAAGAAGCCTCAGCCGTTGCATGCACTTACTCTATGGCGACAATTCCTGGAAGGGTCTAAGGTCCCCTTCGAAGTTTGGACTGATCACAAGAATCTAGCCGCCCTCACAGGAACCCATAAGTTATCCGCGAAACAACAGCGTTGGGCGGAACTCTTTGCTCAGTTTCGTTTTGTCCTGAAGCATGTCCCAGGAAAACAAAACGTTCTCGCAGATGCTCTCTCCCGGTTGCCTCAATATCCAACGAAACTCGATCGGCCAACAGACTCTTTATTTACGCCCGCGCAAAGAGAAGCCCTACCCGTACTGGCTGTACAAACTCGATCCCAGACGCTGCCCCAGCGGAAGCACGCAATAGCCGGCGCGCAAGCTCCTCCAGCCCTACCGACCGCCCAGCTGCCCCCACTGCAGAAGCTCACGATGACCGGCGCTCCAGCTCCTCCAACCCAACCGGCCGCCCAGCCGCCTGCAATCTGCACACCGCCGCACGTAAGCGCTTCCCCCTCGTCATCCCCCATAGCTGCTCCTACTGCCACCGTAAACAACGGGGGGGTTCCCGTCTCCGAATCTTTCTTAAATTCCCTTCGGGAACAATGCCTTATAGAACGCTCTGATCAAACCCTGCCTCCTGGTGTAATCGAACAAGGAGGCTTTTGGTACAAAGACTCGAAATTATATGTGCCCAAAACGCTCCGAAAAGACGTCTTACACTTGGCTCATGGAGTAAAAACAGCTGGACACTTTGGATTCCTAAAGACCCTTCACCTGTTGCGCAGACAATTTTGGTGGGGGGGAATGCGTTCTGACATTGACTCTTTTATTCGCAGCTGTCCTGTTTGCGCCACAGTCAAACGATCTCAAGGCAAGCCCCCAGGACTGCTGCAACCACTTGAAATACCCAGCAAACCCTGGGAGGTGATTGCTATGGATTTTATGACGGATCTCCCTCTCAGCGGGGGAAAGACTGTGTTATGGGTTATCACTGACTTATTTTCTAAGCAAATACATTTGGTTCCATGTGCGGGGGTCCCCTCCGCTCAGAAGTTGGCCCGCCTCTTCGTATCACATGTCTTTAGACTACATTCGTTTCCGCGCAAGATAATCTGCGACCGCGGAAGTAGTTTTGTTGCTAAGTTTTGGAAAGCTTTTCTCAAATTGGTGGGGGTTGAGCAGGGATTGTCTAGCGCATACCATCCCCAAACGGATGGTCAAACCGAACGTGTCAATGCTGTACTTGAATGTTACTTACGCTGTTATGTCAATTACCATCAAGATGACTGGGTAGAGCTGTTGCCTTTTGCAGAATATGCCTACAATAATGCTGTACATCAGTCCACAGGTTTCAGCCCGTTTTATGCGGTGTATGGACAGGACTTCGGTCCTATCACCCCAATAGAAGGAGGGGAGGGGGAAGGGGATGCCGACATTGCCTCTTGGGCACATACCCTCCGTACAACATGGCCCTGGCTGGTTAGCAACCTAGACCGAGCCAAGCGTAAATACAAGGCGCAGGCTGACAAGCATCGTTCCCCCGGTGAGGAGCCGCAAGTGGGTAACTTAGTATACCTTTCCACCAAAACCTGCGCTCCACCCGTCCGTGCCATAAGCTCAATGCTAAATACATTGGCCCATTTCCCATCATCCGCGTCATAAACCCTGCCACGGTGGAACTGTCACTCCCCAAAACTCTGAGGCATGTGCACCCCGTTTTCCATATCAGCCTTCTGAAGCCCCATGTTGCTTCCCCGCAATGGCACCCGGAGCCGCCTCCTGAACAACCCATAATGGTGGGGGGGGGGGAAGAACATTTCGAAGTCTCCAAAATCCTGGATTCCCGCGTACACCATGGGGCATTGCAATACCTAGTCCGCTGGAAACACTTCCCCCTGCCTATGACGAATGGGTTCGCGCACGAGATGTCTCCGCCCCCAAACTTGTCAACGCATTTCACAATGCCAACCCAGACAGACCAGCCCCCTTGCCGGAAGGGAGGGGGCCTTAAGGGGAGCAGGATGTCAGGCTGTTATCTCAGTTCAGTTGTTTTCTTTCGTTTCTCTGCTGAACCGTCCAGACCTCAAAGACGGCTTCACATACCAAAGCCTGGGAACGCCACTCCTGGGAAATAACGCTCTGTTTATGCTTTGTAATCTCCCGCCATTTCTCTGCCTTATATTTCTGAATACTGAGCAAGACAGCTCATAGCTGTCATCTTATCCTTAATGCACTGTAATGCCTATTTGACCAGTAAAGCCATCTGCTTGGATTCTGACTGTCTCTGTGGTGATTTCTGGTTCAATGGGTCAAGAGCTGACACAAAGCCTATAACAGAGTGTTTCAGGATGTCCCCAAAGGCGTTGAGCAAGATAGTACTCTGTGCCATTAGAACTCAGGAATAGATTCCAGGTCCTTTGGGGGTGGCAGAGCTGGAAACACTGCCAGCAGAAGAATCGCAAGCACAAGGAAGACAGAGGGAGGAGAATAGGGAGACATGAAGAAATGGCACCGGAAGGGAAAGAAAGGTGTTGGTTATTGGGGGACTCCCTGTTGAGGGGTATAGAATGTCATGTGTCCAGGCTTGACCCCATGGTCCAAGAAGTCTGTTGCTTGCCAGGGGCGAAAATTAAAGATATTGTAGAGCAGATACCAAAACTGGCCAGACCTCAAGTTCATTACCCATTTGTGATGGTCCATGTGGGAACCAACGACACAGCCATGAACACAATAGAAAACATTAAGGCTGACTATGAAGCTCTTGGCAGGAAGCAGAAGGGAACGGGGGCACAAATGGTGTTCTCTTCAGTCCTTCCTGTCAGAGGAAGGGGAATATGACAGGAACATAGGATAGCGAAGGTGAAGCACTGGCTGCGTTGGTGGTACAGGCAGAAGCGATTTGGATTCTGGGACCATGGGCTGGGTTTTCTGGACGACAACCTACTCACATGTGATGGAATTCACCTTTGAAAGTCAGGGAGGAACGTTTTGGGAAGAAACCTGGGGAGATTCATCAAGAGGGCTTTAAACCAATACCGCAAGGGAAAGGAGATGATCAACATAGGGATTTAAATGAGGGAGAGCAAACAGCAGAGGCCCACCTGGGAAGGATGGGTCTAAAGGAGACAAAGGTGCAGGGCTTCAGGTGTCTATGTACCAATGGCCAAAGCTTTGGCAATAGGATGGAAGAGCTTGAGCTTCTAATGCAGTCAGAAAGATATGATTTAGTAGGGATTACAGAAACTTTGTGGGATGATTCCCATGACTGGAATGTAGTACTGGATGGATACAAGTTGTTCTAGAAGAACTGACAAAGGTCAAAGAGGTGGTGGAGTGGCGATGTATGCGAGGAGAGGGATTGCTTGCCAAGAAATACTAGGGTGAGGAGGTGGATGCTGCCCTCCTTGAGCAGCTTGACAGGGTATCCAAACAACAAGAGCTGATAGTAGGAATGATTTCAACTTCCCTGGTGTGTGCTGGGAGACCAACTCTGCAAAGCGACCACAGTCATGCAAGTTCCTCACCTGCCTGGCGGACAATTTCCTTCATTAAATGGTTGGAGATAGCTACAAGGGGCTCAGCCATACGTGGCTTAATATTGATCCACAGGCAAGAGATGGTAGATGAGGTGAAGGTGGTGGGGACCTTAGGGAGAAGTGATCATGTCCTCCTAAAATTCGTTTTGTTGTGGGAGACCAAGGAAGTTCATAGCCACACACACCTGTTCTATTTTGGTAGGGCAGATTTTTAATAAACTCAGAGGCCTACATGGGCAAGACTGCTAGAAGGGAAAGGAGCAAGGGAAGGGTGGGCTCTCTTAAAATAAGAGCTCTTGCAAGCTCAAGCCTTCACTATTCCAACAAGAAAGAAACATGGTAGGGGATCAAAGAAGCCAGTGTGAATGAACAGAGAACTCCAAGATGAGCTAATGGAGAAAAGAGGAAATGTTCAGGAAATGGAGGAAAGGACGTACCTCTAAAGAAGTGTATCTGCGGGTTGCTAGGCACCGTAGGTCAGCCATCAGAGAGGCCAATGCTCAAAGTGAGTGGAGGCTGGCCAGGGAGGCGTGCTACAACAAGAAAACTTTCTTTAGATATGTGAGGAGGAAACGCAACGGAAAGGCAACTATAGGCACACACTTGGGTGAAAATGGAGAAATGAGGACAGAAAGAAAGCAGAAAGGCCCAATGCCTATTTTGCCTCAGTTTTTCCCTGAAAAAGAGAACAGGCTCATCTAGAGATAACAGTAGGTAAGACAAAACGACAGGGCTGCTGGTTGACGTGAACAAAGAGGTAGTTGAGAAGGACCCGACTGCATTGGATGAGGACAAATCTCCTGGGCCGGACAGTATGCACCCGAGAGTGCTCAAAGAACTTTCTAGAGAGCTTGCACAGGCTCTGTCCATCATCTTCCAGACCTCTTGGAGGACAGGAGACATGCCACAAGACTGGAGGAGGGCAAATGTTATCCCTATTTTCAAAAAAGGAAAGAGGGATGACCCAGGAAACTACAGGCCAGTTAGTTTGACCTCTATCCCAGGGAAGTTACTGCACAAGATATTAAAGAGATCAATCTACAAGCATCAGAAGGACAACTTGGAGATTCAGGGAAGTCAGCACGGATTTGTCCCCAACAGGTCCTGCCAGACCAACCTCATTTATATGATTGAGAGACGAGTTTACTGGATTGAGAAATTGTGGTAAATGCTGTTTACCTGGATTTCAGTAACGTTCTATCAGTCTAACTGGTAAACTAGAGGACTGTGGACTAGACTCTAGGATAGTGAGGGAATTGGGAATGTTTAGTCTGGAGAAGAGGAGGTTGAGGGGAAACATGAATGCTCTCTTTAAATATTTGAAAGGCTGCCACTTAAGAGGAGGACAAGTAGCTGTTCCTGTTGGCAGCAGAGGATAGAATTATGCATTTAAATTGAGGGTGGAAAGGTACCAGCTGAATATTAGGGGGGGAAATTTAAATCAGTTACCTAGGGAGGTGGTGAGCTCCCCATCACTGGCAGTCTTTAAGCAGAGGCTGGACAAGCATGTCACGGATGCTCTAGACCAGGGATGGGAAACATCAGGCCCGCGAGGACATTTTCGGTGGCTCCCGGGAGCTCCAGGGCCTTGCCATTGAAACGCTGCCCAGCCACAGCGTTCCAGAAGCCGCAGAGTGCAAGAACTCTGAGGCGCCCTTTAACCCTCCACTCACCACCTCTCAGCTGTTGGGCAGCAAGAGTGGGGGGGAACAGGAAGCTATCCACGTGCGTGTGGTTGGGCGAGGCAGGAAGCCTTCAGCCCTGCTGGGCTGTGTGCGCATGTGTGGGGGGAGGCGGTGTGTTGGTGCTCTTTCCTGCCACTCCCCTCGAAGGCCTTTGCCAGTGGCAGAAGCACCGAGCCCAGCCCGCCGGACAATAGCGGCGGCAGCCTGGAGCTGGACTTTTGGGAACCGCCTGAGGGGGACGAGGAGGAGGAAGGCGGCAAGGAGGAGCTGCTGGAGCCTGGAGGAGGAGGCCTGGCCTCGTTGCTGCTGGCCTCCCCACCGCCGCTGCTGCTCCCTGGGCTGGGCTCGGTGCTGCTGGCGGAGGCCTTCGAGGGGGGAGGCAGGGAAGAGCGCAAACACACCACCTTTATATGGGTATGAATCTTTCGATGTACAGTAAGGTGGCTATTGTGAGAGAAGCACTTACCACATTCTAAGTATTTATATGGCTTCTCCCCAGTGTGAGTCTTTTGATGAATAGTTAGATAGTCATTCCGAGAGAAGCATTTTCCACACTCCAAGCATTTAGACGACTTCTTGCCTGTGTGAATCTTTTGATGTCTAGTTAGGACGCCATATTCAGAGAAGCACTTTCCACACTCCAAGCATTTATATGGCTTCTCCCCAGTGTGAGTCTTTTGATGAGTAGTCAGATTTCCATTACGAGAGAAGCATTTTCCACACTCCAAGCATTTATACGGCTTCTCTCCTGTGTGAATCTTTTGATGTCTAGTTAGGACGCCATTATCATAGAAGCACTTTCCACACTCCAAGCATTTAAACGGCTTCTCTCCTGTATGAATCTTTCGATGTCTAGTTAGGGCGCCATTATCATAGAAGCACTTTCCACACTCCAAGCATTTATATGGCTTCTCCCCAGTGTGAGTCTTTTGATGAGTAGTTAGACTGTCATTCCGAGAGAAGAATTTTCCACACTCCAAGCATTTATACGGCTTCTCTCCTGTGTGAATCTTTCGATGTCTAGTTAGGGCGCCATTATCAGAGAAGCACTCACCACACTCCAAGCATTTATATGGCTTCTTCCCTGTGTGAGTCTTTCGATGAGTAGTTAGACTGCCATTGCGAGAGAAGCACTTTCCACACTCCAAGCATTTATATGGCTTCTCCCCTGTGTGAATATTTTGATGTATGGTTAGGGTGCCATTCTGAGAGAAGCACTTTCCACACTCCAAGCATTTATATGGCTTCTCCCCTGAGTGTATCCTTTCATGAGTTTTTAGCGCACTACTGGAGCTGAAGCTCCTTCCACATTCCAAACATTTATATGTCTTCCAGTATGTTGTAATGGGAAGACATGTTTTAACACCGAAATTGCAGGTCAACCCATTCTTCTCCATCGAACCCTTATGCCTTCTCTTTCTTTTCCGTGTTTCATTTTGGGCAGAGACCTCTGGCTTATTTGTGCTCTGGCAGCCAACCAATTCCCTCTTCTTCTCTTTTACTTTCCATTTCCTTCTGCAGTCCTTCTTGGGTACTGTTTGATCCCCAGATTTCACTTTCACCTGCTGATCTTTATCTTTTTCCAAAACTCTCCTTCCTAATTCCTTTTCACTCAGCATCTCCCTCACATCTGCAACTGCATAAGAGAGATAGAAATTAATTAAGAATGAACCCACCTCAAATAACAGTAATCAGGTAAAGTCAGTAGTGAATGGCATTTCCTATAATGGAAGCCACAGTCCTGGACAAATGTCAGCAAACTTTAACCACACACTAGGATGACTTGGAAAAAGAGAAAAAGATGACCAAAGGAAGGGGCAGAAAGCTACTATTGAGACCACATTAAGGTTAGTAGTTTTTCTGGTGCTTATTCAGGAAATATACAGAAAGAGAACAGGGAAAGAAATGTTTTTTTAAAAAAAGAAATCATGACAAAAGGAATGAAAGATGGAAAGATGGCCTGAGAATTGTCCGGCTGTCCTCGGCCAGGGCTTTCTCGGACTTGGCCCAGGACTGATGGGACTCCCTCTCAGAGGAGACCAGGGCCTTACGGGACCTTTTGCAGTTCTGCAGGGCCTGTAAAACTGAGATGCTCTGCCAGGCCTATGTTTGAGGGCTGAAATGGTTTAGACGAAGCTGGCCTCCCACTTCCCCCTACGTTCTTCCTACCATCTAAATGGGAGAGCCTGACCGCCTTTTCAGGTTGGCCAAAGTCCTATTATTGAAGCAGAGAACCACTGATATTATATTTAAATCTGGAACTATTGTTTTTAAATTAATTATGTATTGAATTTGTTTTATTATGTTTTAATGATATCAATGATGTTAGTCGCCCTGAGCCTGGCTTTGGCAAGGATAGAGGGCAAGATACAAATCTAAATATAAATAAACAAATCTAGAGATTGAAGACATGGACAGACAAGGTAGCTCTTTCTACAAACCTGGGAAATGATCTAGGCTTGCAGAAAATTCTGACGAAAAGAAACATTGGGGCGTAGAACACCCAAAATAATAGAAGTAGTGCCTGTAACATAAGACACACATGCCTTCAGTGGCCATTGCAGGGCCATCACACAGTACTGTCAGCCTTCAAGCCTTGGTTTCTGTCAGAGGCCCAGGCAGGCAACAGTGCCCAGCCAGCACCACACAACTGGGCCCAGCCTAGCAGCTGAGCAGGCACATTACTAGGCCAGTTTTCTCCCAGGTAGAAGGAAAGCTGAAGAAGGGGGCTGAATAAAGGTAGGTTGGCTGGTAGGTGGGAAAGAGAGACGAATGAAAGGAATGATGAGGAAATGGGGATTGCCATGAGGAAGGAAACAGATAATAGTGTTGGACAGGGGATATGGTGGGACATCAGTTGCCCCCAGAAACTGTGCCAACTATTCAAGGAACTGGACCATCCTAGATCAAGGAATCCCCTGACTCCCCCCTCCATCCCGGTGCCAAGTGCTTTTAGCATTCAAAGCTATGGTTGGTGGTGAAAAGTGCCACAGCAAAGAGAGGATGGGAAATATCTCCCCTCTACAAAACAGCTGCAAAAAGGCTTATGCGGTCTTATGGTCTATCCACAGAGGCACAACATGTAAATTGAAAGATGTCATAGTCTTGCTGTATTCCAAATAGGTCAGGCTGCACCCAGACTACTGTGTGCATTTCTGGAGGCCTCACTGCAAAAGGGATGTGGACAGAATGGAGTGGGTGAAGAGCAGAGCGACAAGGAGGATCAGGGCCCTAGAGACCGAGACTGACAAGGATAGGCTGAGGAACTTGGGAATGTTCAGTCAGGAAGAGATTGAGTGGGGACACAATTGCTTTCTTGATGTCTTTGAAAGTCTGTCCCATACCCAATGATGGGTATCAATGAGGGACGGAAAGGCTAAATACTAATTTTATTTTATAATAAGAGTAGTGCAGCATTTCTCATTGGAATGGGCTGGGGGGATGATGAGCTCCCCCTTGCGGGCAGTCTAAAAGCAACAGTCAGATTAACACTTGTCTCGGATGATCTAGATTGATCCTGCATTGAGCACAGTTGGAGTAGATGGCATGTATGGCCCTTTCCAACTCTAGGATTCTAACCTAACCAGATATTGTACCTCTCTCCACATCAGAGCCCTCTTCATCAACACATTTCTCTTTACCACAAGGAAATAATTAATGCTTTCATTTTCAGGCATTGTCATTTCCATACCCGTGGGAGCTCTGTTATTTTGTCTGTGATGAATTGAAGTGTGTTCTGAAATTTAACAGGGTCAAGGAAAGATGCCGTCCCCTCCCTTCTCTTCCATGTTCATAATAAAAAGAAAAAGATCTTTACCCAAAGAGGCCACCGTCTCATAACTTTCCTTCATCACTTCCCAGTAGAGTTTCCTTTGGCCTGGATCCAGCAGAACCCATTGCTCCGCAGTGAAGAAGACTGCTACTTCCTCAAAGGACACTGGAGATCTCTGAAAGAGGAAAATATGTCACTGTTGGTTATCGACTCCTGTCCTCCAGTATTCAAGAAAGAAGAAAGGATGCGACTTCAGGTGGGGGAGCTGGGCTGAGTGCCACGTTTCCCAGACTCTCTTTGGGAAAATCCAAGCAGCGATGAACTTGGGGGGGCTAAATAGCACCCCAACCTGGTCCTAATAAGTGGACTAGGGGAGCAGGAATTCCCTGCAGCCACCAAAGCGGTGTGTTCTCCTGAACTCCCCGAGGGAGCTTTTTAAAAGTCCCTTGGAGGTTTAGATGCCGGTCCAGCAGGCAAGAAGGGAAGAAATAGCCAGAACGCTGCTTCAGCATAAGGCTCTACCCTCCCCCATCTAATATCCATCAAGAAAACATCACTAAGCTTAAAACCTCACCTTCTGAAGCCCAAGTGAGTTACCAGCAATCTTTCGTTCTTAATTAGATTAAATAACTAAAGGGGGGGGGGGTAAATGAACATCTCTCCCGAACCCCTGAATCCCACTTAAGCTTATCGGATAAGTTTGGAATTTAAGAACCATCAGATAAAGCGGCAGGAGCCTTATCAAACGGATCAGATTAAAGACAAACAAATGAGCTGTATTGACTGGCATGGGACTTACCAATCAGACACAGCATTAGTGGAAGGGGAGGGAACTCTTCCTCCAACAATTTTTTCCGGCTTAGAGAAGTCTTCCAACCATGTTGGAGTCCTCTTAGAATCAGAAGACATCTACTTTCATTCTCTACTGCTCGGCTTAAGGAACAACAAAGGGAGAAGGCTGCAGGACTGTAAAACGTCTTGCTCGCGTTACATTGAAAATGCTCCGGTAAGCAATAACCATAGAGACGAGACGATAGACGGTACGCACCAAAGTAACTTCCTGCATACTTCCTGTTTCTGCCGACCTAGAGCGTCCTAAAAATTTTGTTGGTATAGCAAACTTTTAAAGACTATTTTCAAGTGGAAAAAATAACCTTTTTGCGGCGAAAAAATTTGTTTACTGATCAGTAAAGTATTTTCTACAAGACCTATATATTGGCTTCCTGCCGAAAGACTATCATTTAAACAGCTAAAGTAAATGTCTGGAGGACGTCCTCCCTCTGGTTCTCTTCACAGTCCTGCATATTTAAAATCAAAAGAAACATCACAGGATTCTAACATGGAGAAGAAAGTGCAAGAAATGTTAACCAAACAGTCAGAGGTGACAACTAAACAGTTTGAACAGATGTCAACACAGATAGCACAACTTACTGCAATGATGACTACCCTTAGCCAGTCATCACAAGCTATTAACCAGAAACTAGATGCTGATACAGAAGATATCAAGGATGTAAAGACTCAAATGTGGACAATGAAAACAGATATGCAGGCAATGGATTCTTCAGTCAAAAAGGTAATGGAGGAACAAAAAGACGTAAAGAAGAAAATAGAAAGACAAGAAAGACAAATTGAAGTAATTCATACTACTCAAGACACTACTAAAGACCAACTTGCAATGATGGATATGAAGGTCAGAGAATCTAACCTTCATTTGCGCAATTTACCTGAAGATTTGGGGGATAATAAAGAGGCCTTAATTACTGCATTAGCTGACCTATTTCAAATTCAAGAACAAATCCTGGAACAGGCTATAAATAGGATTTACAGGATACCTTTACGGGCAAGACTGAAAAAATCAAAACCAAGAGATGTCATGATAATCTTCTATGACATAAGGATTAAAGAGACGATGATGCAAATTCATTATGATAACCGTGTTCATGTAGGAGAGACACCTCTATTAATTCTCAAGGATAACCCTCGCCATCTGATGTCTCAAAGAAGTAAATACAAAGACTTTGTACAGGTATTGAAAAATAATGGAATAAGGTATTGCTGGATGATGCCACAAGGCCTGGCTTTTACCTACAAAGAGGTCAAAACAACAGTTACATCACTGGCTGATGTTGGGAAGTTTACGAGGAGATACAAAAGAGTTAGTAGGTCTCACTCAAGAACAAGAACGAGGAAAAGAAGATGAAGAGAAGGAGGAACTAAAAGGCGCAACTGGATGTTCTAAATCATAAACTAAAAATTTACTTTTTTTCTTCTATTAATCATCTCATTGACATGGCTAAAGTGATTTCATGGAATGTAAACGGACTGAATGAAAAAATCAAATGGGCCAGGATTTTTAAATACCTGCAGAATCAAAAATACTCATTGATTTGTCTACAAGAAACTCATATTTCATCAAAGAACAGGAAATATTTAGAAAGACAAATGCTTGGACAAGCATTTGTCTCATCAGCCAAGACAAAAACAAAAGGAGTAGTCCTTTATGCTCATCCAAATTTAAGTTCAGAACTGATATATAAAGATGAGGAAGGCAAAGTTGTGGTTATTAAAATAAAAATAATGGGACAAAAAACAATTGTTGTTGGAATATATGCACCCAATGAAGGGAAGGCAAAATTCTATACCCAACTGAATGAAGTAATTTCCCACTACACAGGTGATCAGATTTTGTTAAAGGGAGATTTTAATGGAATTGTTCTGCCTACTTTGGATAAGAAAACAAAAGCTAAGAATGATAAAGATGGATGTTTACCAAAAACTTTTTTTTCTATGACAAAGGAACTAGAACTGCAAGACATCTGGAGGACAATGAATACTACAGGCAAAGAATTTACTTTTTACTCAGCAAGACAAGATTCTCACTCCAGAATAGATATGATATGGGCTAGTAAATCAATTTTCACACAATTACGTAAAATTCAAATCATTCCAAGAACTTTTTCAGATCATAATCCAGTTGTATTTGAATGGAAAAAAATAAAGATTTGATTACAAATAACTATTTTTTTATCTTTAAGAAAGATATAAATTGGGCAAACAATTTTTTTTTCCTTTTTGGGACGTATTTCGACAGTTCAAATGAATATTCTACCGAGGATACTCTTTTTATTTCAAAATGTACCTATTATTTCCCATGTAAAATATTTTGAAGTATGGAAAAAAGACTTACTAAATTACATCTGGCAAGGGAAAAAATCGAGAAACGCTTATAAACATCTTGTGGACTCTAAAGATAGAGGAGGTTTTGCACTCCCAAATTTCCAACTGTATGCTGAGGAGGCTGCTTTGGTATGGTTGAAGGACTGGATTAACTTATCAAATGCACGATTACTTGATTTAGAAGGTTTCAATAATATAAGTGGATGGCATGGCTATTTATGGTATGATAAAATTAAGATTCAAACATCATTTGGTAATCATAGAATCAAATCCTCTTTAATGAGAATATGGATGAAACATAAACATATCTTGGAGCCAAAGACACCAATGTAGATATCATCACAAGAAATGTTGACATTACGCCCACTTAGACCGGAACAATTTGTTATATATCAAGACCTATTGAAATGGGATGGTAATAAATGTTATTTAAAAGACTACCAGGAGGTGAAAGATGTTTTAACCTGGTTTCAATACCACCAAATCAATTCAGTTTTTATACAAGATTTGAAAACAGGCTTTTCTAAAGACAAATCACTTTTCCACAAATCATTATTGGATAACAATACCCAATTAATTTCCAGGATGCATAAATTGTTATTGGAAATTTATTGTAAACAAGAAAGAATTAAACCAACCATGATTAATTGGGCACAAACTTTGGGTCATGATATTCTTTTGGACAAATGGGAAAGACTGTGGACTCGAGATTTAAAAGGTATCTACGCACAATCAATGAGAGAAAATATTTATAAAATGATGTATAAGTGGTACCTGACACCCAAGAAGATGGCGAAGATGTACAAAACGATGTCTCCAAAATGTTGGAAATGTAATACAGAAGTTGGTTCATTTTATCATATGTGGTGGACATGTGACAAAGCTAAAAAATTTGGGATATGATTTATATTGAGATAAGACTGATTATTCACAAAAATACACCGGTACCAAAACACCTGAGATGATGTTACTAAGTATGATTCCGAGTAATATTTTGACTCAAAGAACATTTTTTATTTATGCCACTACGGCTGCAAGACTGCTTTATGCAGCTAAATGGAAATCGACGGACACTCCAGAGAAAAAAGACTGGATATTAAAAATGCTGGAACTGGTGGAGATGGCAAAATTAACTGCCATGATAAACCAAAAAGACAATGAACAATTTTTGGGAGAATGGGAGGATTGGAGGAATTACTGTGAACAAGAATTACATTTTGGGAAAATGGAAAGTTACTCTTTAATTTGATCCGTAATGTACTATTTTTGTAATTGGTTAGAAAACAGAATAGATATTTTACGGAAGAGTTAATGGTAAATCAGATATTTAGAATTATATAAGGATCAAAACTACAAACGATAGAACATAATATTTTATTTTGAGGCAGACGGAGGTGGGGAAGTCAACACATATACTAATAAATTTATATTTAGAACAACTAATGGAGATTTTTTATGTTTAAGATTTATACTTTCAATGGTTGTTAAAATGTTGTTGAATTTATGTTTTAAAAATCAATAAAAATTTATCAAAAAAAGAAAGAAGGATCCCATTGGACACAGTGTGAAGCAGGCAAGCAGTATTTTCAATATATTTTTAACTTAAAATGATGTTTTTTATGTAACATTTGCTAATTAAAATCTAGTTTCCACATCAGTTAGCTGGGAAATAGAAAAAAACTTTTGCAATAACATCATGGCCAACCGGCAGCGAACGTTTGGGCTGAACGCCAATAACCTTCGAAAAAAGTACATAACACTGGATCTTTTTCAAGGATGCTTTTAATGGCTTTAAAGTCCACTCTCTCAACGCCTCTGTAACGGTCTGTGACATAAATATGGTATTTTGTGAACATGTGCAGAATTAATTCCATGTAATTCCATATAGAGCTTGAATACATCATGCAAATTGAGCCATTGCAGAGGTTTGTGTAATGAATGAAACCTTGAAACCTTTAATGGCATAAGTAATATTACAATTGTTACAGAAAGTACATAAAATATGCAGTCATTAAGAAAAAACATAGGCCAGAAAGTTCCAAAAATAGAAATTACAAACGTTGGGCTTTTTGAACTTTCATCACATCCACTAGAAAGTTGGCAACATCTACAGTAACCTCCGGATTGGAATCATTTAATAAAAATTGACGTTTTGCTTGGGTAGATAGGAGATATTTTGAAAGAAGCCAATTTTTTAACCATTTCCCACGGGGTGTTTCATATAGAGGGCAGACCAACAGAATATGATCAATTGAGTCCAGGGAATGGGTATCACAGGGACAAGTCCTTTCCTGGATTGGTATTTGTTGATACCTTCCATATAACATCCTTGAAGGAAAGGCATTAACCCTAGCGAGAGAGAAGGCTCTGCGAAGGGGTGGGATGTCCAGAGTGTGAAAATAATGGGGAATATTGTTGGTTAAATTCTTGAGACCCAACATTGCAGGGGAACAGACCAAGGGTTGAGTGGGGAGTAACGTCTGACGCTCCATATCCAAGAAACGCTGTTTAACAATTTTAAAAATATGGGCCTCAGTAGTTAAAGCCAGGTCTTCCACAGAGATTCCAGATGATCTTATTTTAGACAGAATTAGACAATCCCAGGAGGTATTATGAAGTTCTTTTAGCAGCAGGGACATCAGAGAACCACGCTCTGTTCTAAAAAACAGTTTAAGCCAATAACGAATGGTTAGCAGCCATGCCTTGGTTTCACACAAGCTTTGACCAAGTTCAGAGGTAATAGCATAATAAGAGACACAGCGAGGGAGACCAAGCATTTTTCTAAAAAAGTTAGCTTGAATGGATTCTAAGTCCCGATTGAACGCATTGGCCCAGATAGGTACACCGTACAGAATCTGGGGTAAGATTTTTGAGTTGAATACCTTAACTGCAGCGGGGACATACTGGTTACCCTTATAAAGAAAGAAGGACATCAGTTGGTTTGAAGAGAGTCTCCCTAGTTTGGTAATCCTGGATCTATGAACTGCCCATTTAAGGTTATAATTAAAAGTAATGCCAAGATATTTAAAACTCTTCACCTGTTGGATTTTGGCCTGACCTATACGCCAGCTGGTGGGCGACCATTTTTTTGAAAAAACCATGATATTAGTCTTAGAGTAATTAATTTTAAGAAGATTTAGATGACAGTATTCCTTAAACGCACTTAAGTAGCGTTTGAGTCCAATTTTAGAATAGGATAAAATAGTGGTGTCATCGGCATATAAAAGAATAGGAACAGCTTTGCCTCCCAATTTAGGAGGATGTCCATTAATAGGCTCTAAAGAACAAGCCAGGTCTGTCAGAAACAGATTAAAAAGAAGGGGAGCAAGTATACAGCCTTGCTTCACACCCTTATTAAATTGGATCTTATCAGTAAGGCCACCGTTTGAAGAATATTTTACTTGGCATGTTGTGGATGAGTGGAGTTTTTTTTAAAGGAATAAAAGACGAGGGTCAATTCCCATACTAGACAGCTTAGACCAGAGTTTATCTCTGATAATGGAGTCGAAGGCAGATTTGAGGTCAATAAAAGCGACAAAGAGTTTCTTGCCACCCATTTTCATATACTTTTCTGCAATTGTGGCAAGAACCAGGCAGTGGTCCAAGGTTGATTTGTTTTTGGAGAAGCCGATTTGTTCTGGGCCTATTATTGCATTTTCCTTTATCCAGCTAAGGAGACGCTGTTCTAGATGTTTCGCGTACAGTTTGCCCAAGACTGGAAGAAGACTGATGGGACGGAAGTTATCAGGAAGAGTTGGATCACCCTTTTTAAAAATAGGAATTATTATTGAATTTAGCCAGGAGTTTGGCAAGATGTCATACAGGTCAACAGATGTGAATAGTTTAGCAAGGAGCGGAGCCCACCAATCAGTAGATGCCTTAAACAATTCGGCCGGGAGACCATCAGGACCTGGGGCTTTGCCTGGCTTCAGATTACCTATTAATTCAAGAATTTCCTCGACATCTACAGCTGGCCATCTAGGGTAAGTTAAGGGCATAGATTCATCAGAATTAAACACATGGTTAGTGTGAGAATTGAAAAACTTGGAAAAATGTTCTACCCAAACTTGGGGAGGGATACTGACATCAGGAAGAGAGTTGCAGGAAGCTGGGGTTGCAATGGCCTTCCAAAAGGTTTTACTATTTCTAGACTTAAGAGACGAAAGCAAATGTGACAATCTATGTTGAAAGAAGAATTTCTTCTTTTTAGTAACTAGGTTTAAGTACAACTTTTTGTATGTAAAGCAATCATCGTAGCTGACACAGGGATCCTTCATACTAGCTTTCCTAAACAGGGTTCTTAGAGATCTTTTATGTGCTAGGCATTCCTTGTCAAACCAAGATGCAGACTTGATAGAATTAGTCTGAAGTGGTTCGGCCAATGAAAAGCAGTGCTTTTCAATCTGGGAGAAGGCTGATAATATCTCCGTATGCGAGTCAGAGTTAAAGATTGATGATTTCAGGGCCAGCAATTCTTTAGAATGGAGAAGAATGGAAGAGGAAATTCTCATAGAGTCAGACCATTTAATTCTTTTCAAATTCTTAATGGCCTGCAATGCAGATAGAGATTCTTGTGGGGAAGAATTTTCAGATGGGCATCGCCAGGAGAATAAAACCGGGAGGTGATCACTTTCAGTACGGAAGTCTATGTAGACATCGTTGATTAAAGGTAGATATCTAGAGGAACAAATTCCATAGTCAACCACACTCCTCCCTAGCCCCGTACTAAATGTAAAATACTGAGAAGCTGGAAATCGGCAGAGACCATTTAAGGTAATCAAATCAAGTTCAATACAAAATTCGATTAATTTGCAGCCCGCTTTGTTAAAACAAGAATCATGAGAATGGCGAGGCAAGCCCAGCTGCAGAGGTGAAGGCTCTATATCATCTAGATCTATAGAAATTGCCCATTTCCGAGTATCGTGGCCTATCCTAGCATTAAGATCTCCTAAAAGGAAAGTCGGGATCGTTGGAAAATCTTGAGAGATTTTCGAGACGAAATTGGTAAGAAGTGACCAGTTTGAATCTAGTGAATTGTCATTATCGGTAGAGGGAAGATAAATATTGATTAAAATAAAGCGAGGCGCAATATCAGAAATTAAAACAGCTTGAGCAATACATTTACAGGAGCCCAGTGACACAACCCTAGGGAAAACATTTTGTTTAATTAGAATGGCTAGGCCGGCTTTACCCCGACCCTTTGGGTTGTCTTTATGTGCTGGTAAAGGAAAAGAATGATATCCGTTAACAGTAAAATTTTCTGTCATCCAGGTTTGTGTAATGTATAATGAAAGTCTGTGTAATGTTGACAGGCTGAATAGAATACTCTCAAGGTCAGCTCTATCAAGAGCTAACTAATAATGTCACTCTAGTCCTTGTCCTTGAAGGGGCAGAGCAGAGCACCTTTCCTTATCTATCAATAAGATTGACTAAAATCACCTTTCTGACTCAGCTGCCAGATGTCAGAATCTCAAAAGCAGAACACTTTTGTCCTTCTCAAGGTCTCAAGATATCTTAATGTACTAAGAGTGCATTAATAGCTGAAACTGTGCTTATTATAGCTTAAAGGCATTAAAGTTCTCTCAAAGATATGAGTAATATGCTTGCTTGCCTTCTGTAATCTGGACAAGGCTGTCAGATGTTCACAAAGTGACAAATGTAAACAATAATTGTGTTTTATGAGTTATATAGTTAAACATTGTGCTACAGATTTCTAAGTAGTCTCATTTAATGCGTATTGTCCTAACGAAGAGGATGGTATACAAATTATGTATATAACGTGATCATGTAACTCAAAATTAAGTGTTTATACTTTAAGCTAAGTGGACTGAAAGGAAAGGAAGTCCAAATATGCACATAATGAACTGAGCAGCTGCCACTAAGCCATTACTGCACTGCTCCTGATATCAGACAAAAGGAATAAAAGGTAACCCTCTTGATGGATAAGAAAGAGGATCTCTCTTCACTCTTAATGAGTTTAGAAATGGTATAAAGACAGCCACAGTACAGCCAGTACTTGAGAGTGTTATTGCTGGCAGACTGCAGCTGTCTGAAGTAACATTTCTCCATCTCAGAAGCCTGAGATGTAAAACACTGAGACTCTGATCCTTGCGTAGACAGCAGTTCTCAGAGGTATCTTGAAGTATCAAGATCTGGATATTTCAACATATCTTACTTACAGTCTTCTTGTGAGACTGCTCTATTCCTAGAAGAGGATAGAGAGAATTCCTATTCTTTGAATGGGAACCTAAGTGCAGTGATCTTTCCATATATTGGAACACTGAGAGTCCATTGGATTTATGGATTCTTACAAACTAAACCTATTTGGCTTACCAATGCTAAAGAGCATCCTGAACACAGGGCCAATAGCTAGACCTCTGAGATAGTGTCAGAAGGTCCTCTACTTAACAGAGGGACTTCTGAACCTCCTCAGAGCAAGAGACCAGAGATGTTCCTGAAGGGAAAGGAGACTCTCTGTACTCTGTGAGATATGCACAATGCTGATACATTGTACAGCACATACACAGATTGGCACAGCCAAAGAGACTTTAAACAGCTTTAAGCTAACACATAGTATTTATATATTCAGCATTGGTGTCTAAAACTAGAAACATGCATAGCATGTACACAGACAACGCCTGATCTTAATGATGATCAGTTAAGAATATTAATAGAAGTCTTTAAAGGATTCAAGACTTAGAAAATACAGATACTCTGGGATAACTTCATATGTTCTCATAAGAGCTTAGATTCTTAGAGGACTACAGATGACACAGCAAGGTATAGTGTGTCTTCTGTACTGAAATATTATGATGTTTTGAATGATTTAAGTTAGGATGCTTCTAACCAAATCTTTCTCCAAAGAATTAACCATATTTTGACAGGATTTCTGTAACCTTATATTCTGAATGAAAGTGCATTGCATTAAGGATACTTTATGAATATATTCTGACTAAGATACTCCTTTATGGAGGCATAGAGAGTGTGAATTATTACTTGCTACATTTTGTTACATAAACATGTTTAAGACTAATGATGTCTAGCCTTATATGATATTTTAAGGCTTTGCAACCAAAAAGCATATATTATATAATGTAAATAAATGTGTTTTTATTATACTTCTACTCTTGTCCAGTATTATAAATTTATTGGCGTGTTCAAGAGATGTTCTAGGAACCATAACAAGTTTCTAGGAACCGTTGATTCCGGTCTAGTGGTGTCTCGCTGAATAAGATAACATATCCCTTCTCAGGAAGGGGTCCTTTCTAAGAGTGTAGGCACTTAACGGCCCGAACTGCGACACCTCCTCTTTCTCTTCCATTTCCACAGACTTCCTCCCCCCCCCTCCGTTCATGCTGTTGATGAAATCCTCAACTCACCTTTCCTGCAGAGGTGCGAGAGCCAAATTCTCCCTCAGGCCGGGGGAAACGAGAAAGAAGAGAGGCCCGGCGGAACTGCCCATTCCATGCACTTCCTTCTCCGCCTTCTGGAAAAACCACCCCATGGACACCTAGGAAAGGCAGGGTTGACTTCTCTGGTGATCGCAAGGTCCTCTGGGAAATGTCGTTCCCTGCAACTAGACCCAAACAGAATACAAAACCTGAAGTATTGGAAAATAAACGTTTCCTTGTTTATTTGTCACTGTGTGGGGCAGCTTCACATATATATCAATATATAAATCTTTGCTGTTTTCTGAAACCATCTGCTTGGGTGATTTCTGTCCCCTTCAGGCTTAATACAAAACTTACCTCACAGCAGTGACTTTGGGACCCCACAGGGAGGAAAGGCAGTATGACATTTGTTATATATTTCATTTTGCCATTAGTCTGTCTGGAAATAATGATCTCTGAGGCTGTTCCTTTGTACAATATTGCCGCAAACCTTTCGTCAGAAAGCAGAGATAGGACTGTAAACACCGTGCTGGAAAATTCCTGGAGATTTGGTGCAGCTTCCTACCCTCAGAACATCTTGGCACTGAAGGGAAGGCTTATACCACAAGAACAAAACTGAAAGCCACACATTTTCCAGCTGATTCTCCCCAAGGGGTGGTGCCTCAGGAGGGTCGCAGGCCTTTCCCAGCCTTGCAACCAAAGACCCTCCGAGTTAAACCCTTTTTCAAAAGACATGGATGGCTTTCCAGACTTTCCAGATGCAGAACAGGAGCTCTGCCTTTGGGGGAGGAGCCTTCCTCTGGCCTGTGTGTGTGAAGTGCCCTCAAGTCGCAGGCGACTTATGGCGACCCCTTTTTGGGGTTTTCATGGCAAGAGACTAACAGAGGTGGTTAAGACCTTCTTCTATCAGCCTCAGTCACTCAAACAAAGGACTGTGGAAGAGCCACTCTGCATCAAAATGGAAATGACAGAGAAGAAAATAAGAGCTGTAGGTATTTGTTAGCTGCAGTGTTACTGGAGATTGTCCATCTCTCCCAATCAGAGCCCTCTTGATCAACAGATTGCTCTTTACAGCATGAAATGTTGAATGCTTTCTTTTTCAGATGCTGCAAGATTCCCCGTTGTGGGACCTCCACCCTTTCCTCTGTGGCAAATGCAACTATGTCCACAAATTCAAGAGGGCCAACGGAAGCTGCCACTCCCACCCTTCTCTTCTGCGTTCACAATAAAAAGGAAAAGATCCTTACCCAGAGAGGCCACGGTCTCATAATTTTCCTCCATAACTTCCCAGAAGACTTTTCTTTGGCCTAGATCCAGCAGAGCCCATTCCTCCTCCGTGAAGAACACGGCTACTTCCTCAAGAGACAGCAGGGATCTCTGAAAGAGGACAAGATGGCCCATTTGATCATCTATTCCTGTCCCCAAGCATTCAAGAAACAAAGAAGAATCCCTTTGACCAGTCAACCGATTAAAACAATTATGTACATCAAACCGACAGCAATGAAAATTGTATACGTTGGTTTTTCCCAACCTCTGACAAGTAGAATATACTGAGTTTCCAAGAAATACAAATTCAGAAAAATGCACAGAAGTGGGCTTCTTTTGGCCAAGTCCAATGAAATGCGGGGGGGGGGACGACGACCAATTTGACTGTACACCAGGTTCAACAACAGAACTACCTTTCATGTGTAACTGCAAGCACACACAAATCGTAATTTTGTAGGTTTCTGCTTTAAGCATCTTTTTCTGCAGAAGCTTTCTGTGCTACTCTTAAGTTTGCATCCATCTTAGCAAATGTTAATTGGCCTAATTTAGGCCATCCTGTCTTTGGTTCTCTTCCCCCCGTCCCAACAAACCCAGGCCCTGTGAACGTCAGGGCTTGGCGGGTGAGAGATGCAGGGTAAAGAACACCCAGCACTCTGCTGCCTAAGAGGAGGCTGAAGTTGGTTCCTTATTCCCAGTTCGTTCCCTATTCCCACTTCTTTATTCAGATTTCCTAGTTCCTGAATGATTTTGAGGACAATTCACAAGCTCTGCACCCAAAATATGGATTGGACCAGCACATATCATATACTCCCACATTCAGGGAACTGAGCTCTTCGAGATGGCGCATGCTGGGTCCTGGTCCAAAGTCCGGTTCTTGTGCCAGCGGCTCCCAAGTGGGGTGACCCAGGACAGATGCACATACAGACACTGCACCCCAAAATAATCTTTGGACCACCCCAAATGACACATCCCCACACTCCAGACTGTCCCCTCCAAGAAGACATACAGAAGTGCCTAGTGCAAATACCGGTTCTGGCACCACTGCCTTCTTTTTCGGTCGCCCCCCCCTCCAGAAACCTGTATTGCAAGGATGTTTTGAATAGGGAACTACTGTCCCCTGCAAGAGGACATATGGTGGTGCTTGGTCCACACACTGGTTCTGGTATCACCTATTTCTATTTGTGGTGGCCCCTGAAAATCCTGTATTGTGAAGAAATGTTTGGGACATTTGTGAGCCTTCTGCACCCTAAAATTAAGTTTTGAGCACCACATCTCATGCATTCAGGGTACTATGGAGGGCAGGTTTTGCAATTTAAATTGGGTTGCAAACCAAATGGGAAAAATGGATTTCTAGATGTTGGTATGTAACCAGGCCAATTATTTCATTTGTCTATGTAATGTTTTTTCTTGAGATTGGGGGGGGGGGCTATGGGACAAGGCCAAGTAATCCCCATTTCCCAAACTTGAAATTAGGGTGTGTGTGTAGGTCTGATTAAGAGTTAAAAGGTAGAAAGTGACTTTAAAAACGAAGGATGTTTTCTTTCAACTTTGTTATGTAACTGTGATAAGGATATTATCTGATGACTGAAATCATTCTGATATACTCAAAGCACCCTTTCAATGTCCATTTCAGAATCACTATAAAAAGCTGCGGAGGCAAACATCAATTGGGCTCTTGTTTATTTGCCAATGGACCACCATGGATGCTGCTTATTACTCTTGCAGTCAAAGCTCCATACAGAAATACAGATTAATTTGACCCACGGAACTTCCCAGCTGAGATCTCAGTACTTAGCATTACGTATGTCGCGAGCTCAATTTTCAACTTTAAACACATTATTATGCTTTATTGTAATTGAATATCTATGAAGTAAAAATCCTGATGCCTTCTTTAAATTGTAAGGTAGTCCCCTGTACAAGCACCAGGTCATTACTAACCCATGGGGTGATGTCAAATCCCAACATTTACTAGGCAGACTTTGTAAATGGGGTGGTATTCCATAGCCTTCAGCAGTCATGCACACTTTACCACCAGCAAACTGGGTACTCATTTTACCCACCTCAGAAGGGTGTACGGCTGAGTCAACCTTGAGTCGGCTACCTGGACCAGACTTCTGTCAGGATCAAACTCAGGTAATGAGCAGAGCTTGGACTGCAGTACTGCAGCTTACCACTCTGTGCCACAGGGCTCCTGATGTGCTTTCTACTTGCTCATAAAGTCAACAGGAAAAAAAAATAAGAATGCATTCCTCCCTTCTCCCCACCCCAAGAGTGCAACACATGAACAACTCCATATAATAAACAGTTGTCTTCTCTCCAGATACAAAGTTGTTGGAATAACTTATAACACAGGACAACATTTTGTTTGCTTCCATAAATTTGGAATGAAGGGCCACTGGCATCTATATGATGGACTGCAGGAACTACAGAGCTCAGGACATGGCAACATAGAGGCTACAGAAGCTGGTTCAGCAATATTCTCAAACGACATCCATTTCCCAACCACATTGTTGCTGTACGTCAGTAATGCACCTAATGTTCCTTGCCTCACCTGGAGAACAGACTCCCATTTCCAGGGACAGTCAATAAAAAGTATCTGAAACAAGTATGCAGTTCCAATTTTGTATGATTTATTATTTCATGGTCCATATACACTGAGCTGCCTAAGACACTTTCAGATAACTGCGCACTGTGGAATGACTGCAGTTTGTACAACACACCTTTCAACTGCAAGTAAGCTACTGCATCGTCTCAGCAGATGTAGAATTTCATACAATAGAAACTGTTCGAGGCAAAGATTAACATACAGCAGGAGATTTACTAAACAGGGGGGAAATAATAGAATCACAGAGTTGGAAGGGACCACCAGGGCCATCAAGTCCAACCCCCTGCACAATGCAGGAAATTCACAATTAATTCCTCCCCCCCCCACACCCCTAGCGACCAGAAGATGGCCAAGATGCCCTCCCTCACATGATCTGCCTAAGGTCACAGAATCAGCATTGCTGACAGATGGCTATCTAACCTCTTCTTAAAAACCTCCAGGGAAGGAGAGCTTACCACCTCCCGAGGAAACCTGTCCCACTGAGGAACCGCTCTAGCTAAATTCTTCCTAATGTCTAGACGGAAACCCTTTTGATTTAATTTCAACCCGTTGGTTCTGGTCCGACCTTCTGGGAAAACAGAAAACAACTCGGCACCCTCCTTTATATGACAGCCCCTCAAGTACTTGAACATGGTTATCACATCCCCTCTCAGTCTTCTCATCTTCAGGCTAAACATACCCAGCTCCTTCAACCTTTCCTCATAGGACTTGGTCTCCAGATCCCTCACCATCTTTGTCGGCCCTTCTCTGGACACGTTCCAGCTTGTCTACATCTTTCTTAAATTGTGGTGCCCAAAACTGAACACAGTACTCTAGTTGAGGTCTAACCAGAGCAGAGTAAAGTGATACCATCACTTCATGTGATCTGGACACTATACTTCTGTTGATGCAGCCCAAGACTGCATTTGCCTTTTTAGTTACGCATCACACTGCTGACTTATGTTCAGAGAGATTATTCATATCTAGAATAACCAGATGAAAACTGGAAACCTCAAAATTGGCACCAGCATCAGAATAACTGCGGGAGTTGCAATTCCAAAAATGCAGGGTAGGAATGGAAACAATCTGGTCCAGATTAATTTGTCGTATGTATAAGATTTTAAGATAATAAAAAATGTACCTAATATGCTTGTATTATTATTTCATGTTACTTTTCCATTTTATTAATTTCCCCTGTTGATGCTGCACACCAAATGCATTGGGGTTGCAAGAATGACGACAGAATGTGTTCCCCTTTGCACCATTTGTTTCTCTGCCTTCGTTTTGCCTCGCTGCAGCCCCCTTCTTTTCTTCCCAGATGAACAATATAAAATCCCTCTAACGTTTTGCTAGGAAAAAGTGAGGCCAGCAGGAAAAGAGGCAGACCCAACAAGAGATGGATGGACTCAACAAAGGAAGCCACAGCCCTCCGTTCGCAAGACCTGAGCAAGGCTGTTAAAGATAGGACGTTTTGGAGGACTTTCATTCATAGGGTCGCCATGAGTTGGAAGCGACTTGAGGGCACTTAACACACAAACACACATGCACAGAAAACACACACACAATATTTGGCAATGGAAGTGCCGGTTCTCTCCAGACGAGCCCAAAAGGAAGAGGCAGGACAGGCGGGGGGGGGGGGTGAATTAGGTCCCCTCCTTTGCAAACCTGCAGACCAGCGGCCAGTTCAGAGCCCTTCTGAGGCTCCTGGGGATCCTACAGCAGAGGAAGCAACAGCAGGCACTGCAAATACAACTAGCCAACTGTGGCCAAACGAGCCACGGGGGGGGGGGGCAGAAACTGGCCCCGAGCCCCGCTGGGCCAGATCAAAAGGGTCCGCCCAGCAGTCAAGAGCCAGACGAGCTCAGGCTGGTTGCAGGGAACAAACCCCCACGTGGGTGGGAACACCAACCCCAGACCTGCTGCACGAGACCCTCCACGGACTCACCTCCCCTGCAGACGTGCAGAAGCCCGGGTCTCCCTCCACCCGGGTCGGGGGGCCAGACAGGGGAGAGGCCCCGAGGGACTCCATGTGGGCCAGGTTTCCTTCTGCCGCTCTGGGAAAAGCCTGGCGGAGGCAGAGTGAGCCTCGATGGTGCTCGCAGCGCCTTCTGGGAAACGTAGTTCCCTGCAACCACCAGACCCAGGAGGAGGAACAGAGGCCTTTGGAAAGAGGCGGTTTCCTCGCTCGGCTTCTGGGCCTGGGGGGAGCAGCTTCCTCTTCTGACGGCCCCCCCTGCAGGGGAGACCAGCTGGAGAGAGGCTGACAAAGGGACAGAGGGCAACGGGGAAGAAACACTTTCCTGCCCAAAACTGTAGGGTTGGTTGCAGCACTTTGTTCTCCCACAGGAAGCTTCGCTTTTCCAGGCATTCACCTATGAAAAGGGAGGGTGACCAGGCCCAGGCTGCTCAGGCCTTGCAAACTGTCAAGCTGGGTCTTCCTCTTTTCCTGCCGCCTTCAACTTTTCCTAGCCTTATTGTCTTTTCCTATGACTCTGGTCTTCTCATAATGCAACCAAAGTACGATAGCCTCAGTTCAGCCATTCTAGCTTCTAGGCTTGACTTGATCGAGAACCCAGTGATTCTTTCTTTCTTTCTTTCTTTCTTTCTTTCTTTCTTTCTTTCTTTCTTTCTTTCTTTCTTTCTTTCATTCATTCATTCATTCATTCATTCATTCATTCATTCATTTTTGTATTCCTAGCCCGCCCTCCCCCAGCGAAGCTGGGCTCAGGGCAGGTTACAACATCAAAATTTCCAATATACTAATAACAATAAAATATATAAAACCACAGAACAACCCGATTAATTTAAAAGATTAATATATAAAAGATTAGTATATAAAGATATATATAAATATATATAGTATATAAAAATATATATAAAACATTAGTATATAAGTGCATACTGTGGCAGTATGTACATAGTATTTAATCAGTTCGGCTATCCACCCTCAATTAGGTCCTAAACTGAGGGTGGGGAGTAGGGAGGCCAGCACAGATCTTACTTAATCTCACCTGCGACCGTCCTCAACCATAGGCCTGGCGGAACAGCTCTGTCTTACAGGCCCTGCGGAACTCCTTCAGGTCCCGCAGGGCCCTGATGTTATTCGGCAGAGCATCCCATCAGGAGAGGCCCTGGCCCTGGCCGAGGACAGCCGCACATTTCTTGGCAATCCACAGCATGCATAAAACTCTCCTCCTATGTAATTTTTGCACCATTTAATGTCTGAATCTTTGCTTGAGTTCCATTTTTAGGTATCTGGTGGGTTCTATAACCCTAATCCCTATTGCAGTTTATTGAATGTCCCATCCTGTTGATGGTATTGACTCGCTCTGTGTAATCTGCCTTGAGTCCCAGTGAGAAAGGTGGATGGTAAATAGCATAAATTTAAAAGAAAAATAAAGGAAAACATGGACAGAAAATCCTTTGACCCTCAGGCTGGCCAAACCAGTGGTTCCCAAACTTTTTGGCCACCGCCCCCTTGGTTCCACAAACTCAACCCCAGCACCCCCTACCCTATCCAACACACAGTTGAAGGGGCCCACCTCTAGCACCCCCTGCTTCCCCCTTGCTCCTAGTGCCCCCCTAGCTAACTCACTGCTCCCCAGGGGGTGGTACTGCCCACTTTGGGAACCGCTGGGCCAAACACTTCCCAATTGATGATATGGATGTGAAAGAATAGCTGTGGCTCAGAAGTATTTATGTATGGTCTGGAACAAGAGAATCTTAAGGATCATTTACTCCCAGATGAGTCTGCCCATCAACTAAGATCTTTGGCTGAGACCCTCTGTCAGCTGGTGGGTAGTTATCAGAGACACAAGCCTTTTCTGTAGTAGCACCCCAGTTATGGATTTCCTCCCCTAAACGCTCAAATTTGCCCCATGTCTCAGCTTTTAACATACACATCTGGCACGTCTTCTGGTATTTAGGTGACGCTTTATCATTTTTATCGTTCGTCTACATCAGTGGTTCTCAACCTTTTTCGAGTCGTGACCCCCTTTTACAATTGCCAAGTAACCTGCGACCCTCGTCACATTTGCATAAATTTGCATAAATGACATTTTCAATAGGATAAAGAAAACACATTTGTTTTTTTGGCAGTCCAGGGTATCCATATATATAATTACTTTAAAGTTTAAAGTTTAAAACAAACAAGCAAACGGTACTACCACCTGTTGCGCAGCGGCTGTGATGGTGTGGCGCAGCAACCTTTCCTGGCAAGGAGGAAAGAGTGCCTTTGAGCATGCACTGCATTCCTTGTCCTCCCCTCTCCCCCAAAAAACTCTTCCAGGCAGGCCGGGGCTCTCATGAGGAAACCCCCTCTCTGTGACTGGGACACTGCTTGTGCACAGAACTGCAGTTATTCCTCAAAGCGGAGCTCCGTTTAATCACCTCACAAGAGTGAAGGGCCAGGAAAGAGCCGAGGGCCGCTTATCCTGCTCTGACTTTTCGTGCCTTTTTCTCCCCTCCGCCAGTCACCGCTCCTTCTGCGCCTCACCGAACCTGCACGCTAGAGGGGGAAATCCCGAACTGCGCATGCACCTCGACTCTCTCCCCCTTGGCCTTGCCAGAGCGGAACTGATGACTCAGGGCAGAGCGGAATCAGGGCAGAAAAGCGAAGCCACACTACAGACACGCGCACTTGGATTCCAGGCTGAAGCTCCCGCCCCACCAGAGCGTGGCTAAAAGTAAAAACAACGTGGCTGTAGCGGCCTCAAGGGGGACCACCCTCCTCTCCTCCGAGACCTGAACTGGCCAAGCCAGGGGAGCTTCCTCGGCCTCCCACACATCCTGCCGCATCATCCGCCCGGCGCAGGTGCGACCGCGCCCAGGGCTGGCCCGCCTGCCTCTCAGCTGGCAGCGGGGCTACAGCTGGTGTGCGGCGGCACGCAGCCGCGTCTCTGCAGCCCGGCTCCTTCTTGCTGTCTATCGGCCAGTTCCTCATCTCTCTGCTTGGGGTGTTCCCTGCCCTCGAGGATGGATCAGGGTTACAGGGCGTCTAGGTTAGTCCTGGACAGCCCGGGATGGGGGCTGTCCCAGGACAGTGGCGGCGACCCCCCAGAAAACACTTCGCGACCCCCTTGGGGGTCCCGACCCCCAGGTTGAGAATCACTGGTCTACATTGTAATGGAAAGGCGGGATTGATGACCAAACAAAATAACCAAACAATAAATGTAAACAAATTTATCACCCATTCTTTCCTAAGGTTTGTTTGTGCATGTAAAAGGATACAAACTGTTCCATCCTCTTCCTGGCCACAGAATCAATATTTTCAAATTCATTGATCATATTTATATCACATCTTTCCTCCAAGCCAGTCACTGGCTTAAAAGTTACACAATTAATCAAAAACCAAGATTATAACTGTTGGGAGGAAAAAGTCATTGTTCCTTTGTTTATACGGGAGCCCATAAAAATCTCCACAGAGGAGGTATTCCTGCCAAGGGAATGAATCTTTTCTCAGGGAGACGCCAACAGAAGTACATTCTATTGGTGGTGGAAAATGCGGTAAAGTCACAGCTGGCTTACGGCAACCCTATAAGGTCTTCAAGGCCATAGATGCTCAGTGGGGGTTTGCAATCGCTTGCCTCTTTGTGGCGACTCTGGACTTCCTTGGTGGTCTCCCATTCAAATACTAACCAGAACTCACCCTGTTTAGCTTCCAAGATCTGACACGTTTTGGCTAGCCTGGGCCATCCAGGTCAGGGCACACTCTATTGACTCAGTGCTAAAACTGGTTTCCCTGAGTTGTGTGTCCTCTCGTGTCTAGCAAGATGCGCTTTCCGGCTGAAGCTTTTCCCACAGTCTTTGCATCCATGTGGCTTCTCCCCCGTGTGGGTTCTCTCATGCACTACAAGGGTCGACCTGGCGCTAAAGCTTTTACCACAACATGCACATTGGAAAGGTTTCTCTCCCGGGTGGTCTCGCCAATGAGTAAGGAGGTGCGATTTCTGGCTAAAGCCCTTCCCACAGTCTGGATATTTATGTGGCTTCTCCCCGGTGTGGATTCTCTGGTGGCTATTCAGATTTGTTTTCTGGCTGAAGCTTTTCCCACAATATTGGCATTTGTGCAGCTTCTCTCCTGTGTGGGTTCTCTCATGGGCAACAAGGGTGGACCGGCCACCAAAGGTTTTCTTACAGTGTGAGCATTTGTATGGCTTCTTCCCTGTGTGGGTTCTCAAGTGTCCAGTAAGAAGGGAGCTCAAGTTGAAGGTTTTTCCACAGACAAAACACTTATAGGGCTTGTCTCCTGTATGCACTCTCTGATGGTTCGTCAGCTGGGATTTGTTACTGAAACCTTTCCCACAGTCTGAACACTTGTGCGGTTTCTCTAAAGCATGGGTGTTTTCATGAGCAATCAGAATCGATCGCAGACTGAAACTTTTCTCACACTGTGAGCACTGAAACGGCCTCTCTCCGGTGTGAATTCTCTGATGACTATTAAGATGAGCCCTCTGGCTGAAGCTTTTCCCGCAGTCCGAGCATTTGTGTGGCTTATCTCCTGTGTGGGTCCTCTCGTGAGCTAGAAGAACAGACCTGAAACTGAAGCTTTTAACACATTCCAAGCACTTATACGGTTTCTCCCCTGTGTGGATTCTCTGGTGCCTTCGGAAGGTTGCACTCCAGCTAAACGTTCTCCCGCACTCAAAACATTTATAGGGCTTGTCTCCCGTGTGTATTCTCTGGTGGCTAATAAGCTGTGACCCGGCACAGAAGGTTTTCTCGCAGTATGAGCATTTGTAAGGCTTCTCCCCAGTGTGCGATCTCTCATGCACATTCAGGTTTGTGCTCCTGCTGAAGTTCTTCCCACAGTGAGAACATTTAAAGGGCTTTTCTCCCGTGTGGATTCTTTGGTGGATATTAAGGTCTGATTTCTGGCTGAAGCTTTTTCCGCAGTCCAGACATTGGTAAGGTTTTTCTCCTGTGTGGGTCCTCTTGTGCTTAATAAGGTCGGTGCTCCAGCTGAAACTTTTCTGGCAAATGCTGCATGTTTTTCGCCTCTCAGCCCGCAGAATGTTCTGTTGGGTTGAGGTTTTGGCAAGATCCCTATCTGCTCTCCTATAACAAATGGATTTCCCACCTTTGTGGTTTCCTCGCTGCCTCTCAGGCGTAGGCTGACTCTCAAAAGCATTTTCCTGATCAGGACACCAAACCCTACCAAGGTCGAGTTCCTCTACCAATGACCCAGGAGACTCCAATCGATCAGTAAATCCTGGGGCATGATTTTCCTCCTCAGTTTTGAGTATCCAGTCAACACTTGCTCTAGCAAAGGAAGACTCGTTCTCTGCAGAAAAGAAAGAACCACAAAACGGGGAAGGCTTTCAATTTCATTCATTGAATTTACAACTGGTATGCACTATACTGGGGAGGGAAGGTAGTATGGTATAGCCTGATCTCGTCAGCTAAGCAGAGTGAGTACTTGGAAGGGAGACCCCCAAGGAAGACTCTGCAGAGGAAAGCAATGGCCGGCCCCTTCTGCTTCTCACCTGCCTTGCTGGGGTCAACTGTGACTGGATGGCACTTATTGCACTATCCTGAAGGTTCGGAGGTGGGGGGAGTTGGAAGTTGGACAACAAAGAAAATTTAAAAGCCCCATTATACAGAGTGAAAACATTACAGGACCACGTCGACTTGATCCTCTCCAGCAAAGTCAGTTCACAACAGAGAAGGCCAAGTGGCAAGGTGATTGCAGACCAGGCCGTGAGGTGACAACCACACACTTCCAGCCAATGAATAGAAAGAGGGGAGCCAGTCACAAAACAGGTGCCACAGCTTACCTTCAACCACACAATGAAGATCTTCCACAGCAGTGCTGTGGTGGCAGCTGCTGCAAACTCAACATTTCTAAACGTCTGTCTCCCTCTATCAGTGCCTTTCACCTGCCGGCGAAGACATTTTTGTGTTGTCTGGCATACCCCCAATAATGGTTATTGGCCCTCGTTATAGTGCTGTTTATGTGTTTTTAACTGAATTTTATAATTTTAACTATTTTTAATTGTTTAAATGTTTTAATGGTTTTACGTTTGCCACCATGTGGACCCTGACTGAGAAGAAAGGCTGTGTAAAAATGTTTTAAATAACTGACTACATAAATACCCACATTGCCAATCAAATCTCCAGTGGCCAATCAGAAGCTTTGTTGGGTGAACCCACCATCTGGTCCTGCCCAGTTTCTAAAAGCACTTGGTGGGTACCACCATGGCACCCCTGGACACCACGTTGGGGACCCCCGCTCTAACTACTGCATCACACTTCTCTGCCACTTCCCATAACAGCTCTCCCGTAACAGCACATCTTACCGAGTAAGCCATAATCCCCTGGCTTAGTTTCTTCAGATTCCAAAGGAGCCGGCTCTTCTTTGGGGGAATTCAAAGATGTGTCATCCCTAAGTGGCTCCAGGATCTGAAACAATAAATGATTTTTTTGTCAGGCCTGACTGAAACCCGATTCAGGCATATCTCTGTGGGAGGAATATATCACTTCTGTGGACCCAAAGTCAGGCCATTATAGAATTCAGCTTTGCCATTAGAGAATCATAGAGTTGGAAGGGGCCAGCTAGTCCAGCCCATTGCTCAATGCAGGATCAGCATAGAGCATCCCCGACAAGTATTTGTCCAGCCGCTGCTTAAAGACTGCCAGTGAGGGGGAGCTCACCAGCTCCCTAGGTAGCCAATTGCACTGTTGAACAACTCTTACAGCTAAACTTTTTCCTAATATCTATCCAGTACCTTTCCGCCTGTAATTTAATCCCATTATTGTGGGTCCTATCCTCAGCTGCCAACAGGAACAGCGCCCTGCCCTCCTCCAAGTGACAGCTTTTCAGATACTTAGAGAGAGTAATCATGTCCCCCCCTCAATCTCCTCCAGACTGAACATTCCCAACTCTCCCAGCCTTTCCTCATAGGGCTTGGTCTCCAGGCCCCTGATCATCCTCTTCGCTCTCCTCTTCATCCTCTTTGCTCTCTCCACATCCTTTTTGAAGCGAGTCCTCCAGGACCTCGCACAATACTCCAGGTGCGGCCTGACTGATGCAGTGTACAGCAGGACCGTGACATCTTGCGATTTGTATGTTATGCTTCTGTTTTTACACCCCAAGATCGCATTAACCTTTTTTGTAGGCTGTAACAGTAACATCTGGCCACAGAATCCACACGTCCTGGGCAGGCAATATACTTCCCTGCTGACAGACAAAGAGGAAATACTTCTTCACACAGTGAGTGATTAAAAATGTGGATCTTGTAGGTTATCCGGGCTGTGTAACCGTGGTCTTGGAATTTTCTTTCCTGACGTTTCGCCAGCAGCTGTGGCAGGCATCTTCAGAGTAGTAACACTGAAGGACAGTGTCTCTTCAGTGTTACTACTCTGAAGATGCCTGCCACAGTTGCTGGCGAAACGTCAGGAAAGAAAATTCCAAGACCACGGTTACACAGCCCGGATAACCTACAAGAACCAATGAACTCTGACCGTGAAAGCCTTTGACAATATTTTAAAAATGTGGAATTTGCTACCAGAAGATGTAGTGATGGCCGTAGGCACAGACGGCTTCAAAAGGGGATTGGGCAGATACATGGAGGATAGGTCTGCCAGTGGCTGCTGGCCATCGTGTCTCAAGGGAACTTCCGCATTAAAAGGCAGTCAGCCTCTGAACAGCAGTGCCAGGGAAGGGTTTTGTGCTCTATGCCCTGCTGTCAGTCCTCCAAAGAAACTGGTTGGCACTGCGTGACACAGGATGCTGGACTAGAGACCACTGGCCTGATCCAGCAGTGCTCTTCTGGTGTTCTCCATCACAATTGCCTTGGAATTCAGATCATTGTTTTGGAGAGTGGCATGGGATGAGCACCTTCTCTCCCACCAAGGATCCCTGCCTGGAAAAGGTCCCTGCTGTGGCATTTTGCATAAAGCTCTTCTCAACCTGCTTTGTGTTGCATTCAATTCAACTTTTCAACAGGTGGCCCGACAACAGATTCAGAAGCAAGATTTTGGAAAAACTGGTTTTGTATGTATATGGGGGGTGTTAAAAATGTTGCCTCTCCTAGTGGATTGGGGCTGTTCCCGATTACAAAAAAGCCACAACACATTCAGCAATATTCATTTTCCATATAAGACTCTCACAATTGTGGACCAAAAGTATGGGTTGGCATTGTCTTCCCTGTAGAAGCAATGATCACAGGTTCACCACAGATTTTCTCCGGTTTCTATGCAGACTCTTAATGCATTGTGGGATTTTCCTCCTCTCCCAACTCCTTGGATAAGCTCTTCCTTTTCTTATCTATCTACAGTAACCTCAGACCCGAAAGGAAGGGTTTTCTCTTCCCCCCCTTTCACTCTCGCTCTAGGCTCTCCACCTACCAGCTCTTATTTATTTGTTTATTTAGAATATTACAGTCCCTCCTTTTGAGGGTCCTGCTTGAGATAGCTCTTAAAAACCACAATATTAAAACACAAGCCATTGGACATAAGCAGTACAAAAACGATCGATAACATCACTAAAAAGCACTATACGCCAGCTGTGACTTGATGAGAAAACTTTAAGAGCTGTGACTAGCCAAAGGTCACTCAGTTGGCTTCATGTGCAGGACTGGGGAAACAAATCCAGTTCATCAGATTAGCCTCCGCTGCTCATGTGGAGGAGTGGGGAATCAAATCCAGTTCTCCAGATCAGAGTCCACCAATCCAAACCACCGCTCTTAGCCACTACAACATGCCAGCTCTCATCTAGTTAGCGTGGAAGGAAGGATCCCACCAGGCAAAAGGACAGGAAACTCATTCTCATAACCTTGGCAATCACCCTCCAGGTCAGCTGGCCACAGGGATGTTTCTCTACTGTGAAGGTAAAAAAAAACACTCCACTGTCATTGGCTCGAGCAGAACCCTAATCTGAACAAGGAGGTAAACTGACCCCAGAACGTGTATGTATGTGTGTCTTAAAGATGACAGTTGTCCTGTGCACTTTCTCTCCCCCCGCTTGTAATTTCTGACCAGCTGCAGTGTAGACAGGAATGATGGTGGGGTCATGCTTACGCCCACATGTACTGAGTAGAAAATAGGGTTGCCAACCTCCGGGTGGAGCTTGGCGATCTTCAAGTATAACTGGTCTCCAGACAACCGAGATCAGTCCTCCTGGAGAAAAGGGCTGCTTTGGAGGGTGGACTCTACAGCATTATACCCTGCTAAGGTCTCTCCCCAAAATCTGCCCTTCCCAAGCTCCCCACCCCCACCCCAAATCCCCAGGAATTTTCCAGCCCAGAGTTGGCAACCCTAGTAGGAAATGGGCATGAAACCCTAGGCCAGGGGTGTCGAACTCATTTGTTAGGCGGGCCGGATATGACATAAATGGCTCTTGGTCGGGCTGGGCCATGTGCACATGAATAAATAAGTAAATAAATACCATAGAAAGAGAGAGAGAGAGAGAGAGAGAGAGAGAGAGAGAGAGAAAGAGAAAGAAAGAAAGAGAAAGAAAGAAAGAAAGAAAGAAAGAAAGAAAGAAAGAAAGAAAGAAAGAAAGAAAGAGGGAGGAAGGAAGGAAGGAAGGAAGGAAGGAAGGAAGGAAGGAAGGAAGGAAGGAAGGAAGGAAGGAAGGAAGGAAGGAAGGAAGGAAGGAAGAAAAGAGAAAAACCTCCCACACACATCCCTGGCCACGTCAGTGGCGCGCAGCCCAGTGGCCACTGCAAAGCACCCCCCCCCACACACTCCGGGCCGCCCCAGTGGCCCCGCAGGCCGGATAAAAGCCCTCCGGTGGCCAGATCTGGCCTGCGGCCGCATGTTTGACACTCCTGGCCTAGGCCAACATCGACAACATATTTTTCGCCTGCAGTCTTTGCTCCTTTCCTAACAAAACAAAATACTGAAGTATAAGAGGGCTGATTTTTACTTCAGCGGCTTATTTGGAGGTCATTTGGACTCCCACCCTGGTTTAGCAGAGTGGAGCGGAGATGAAACTCACTCACTTGCTTCTCTGCTGTTGTGGCCGCTCCCTGCCTCCGCAGGAAGTCCTCGGCCAACACTACCGCCTGGGCGCAGGTCTCCGCTCTGCGCTCCCTCAGCCAGCTCTGGATCTCGGGGGGCAGGACAGCCAGGAACTGCTCCAGGATCACCAGCTCCAGGATCTGCTCCTTGGAGCGGCTCTCTGGCTTCAGCCACTGGTAGCAGAGATACCAGAGCTGGCCGCAAACCACCCGTGGCCCGTCTCCTTCTCGGTAGCGCAGCTGCCTGAAGCGGAGGCGAGGGGCCTCCGCGCGTTGCACGGTCTCGTCTTGAATCTCCTCCTTCACCTCTGCGGCATTTTGCACAACGCTGTCTTCCAGCTGAGAGTCCTTCTCAAGGCCGAGCCAGCTTCCGAGCCTTTGCTGGCTTCTAGCATCGGCTGCCCCTTCCAAAGGAACCAGAGGCGCCTTTAGGTCCTCCGTTGGCCCTCCCATGGCCCGTTGGTTCCTCCATTGCAAGTGTGAGGACTCAACCATCTTGAGGAACTCTTGCCACTGGGTTTCCCAGTACCGCGCCAGACCGTCCTCTGGTTCCTGTTTAACCACACCGTTTGGAAATTCCCTCTGGCACATATGAGGGGGACACGTTTCCTCCAAGTCCTCCCCGGGTTTTAGGTCTGCTGGGTCTTGTTCCTCCATTTTTGTATTTGTCTCTAGCACCGTCTGAAAATGGGGGCCTCAAGTGGAGCGAGAGCCCGGTCCAGCAGCCGTTTTGTCTCCGGCCACAACCTCCTCCGAAGTCCATTGGTTCCCAGGTCTTTTTTTGTGTGGCAGTTGTTGGGGGAAGCTTATATTGTGAAGGCCCGGCAAGAGATCCTTCCCTCAAGGGTGGTTTGACCCTAACAACAATATTTGCTCCTCATGCCACACAGATTTTTCTTTTTCTTTTTTGGACTGAGGACCAGAGGCCATAATCTTCAAGGCAAGCAAAAGGTAGATGCTCCCTGTGGAAAGCAAGACAAAATTGAAAACGTGAAAAGCTGCGTACGGGATCCTTTCCTACAGTTTTTACAGAAACCTCATTTTTTTAAAAAAGGAGAGTCTTCCCTAGTGGACAGCCTGATACTTTCGGCAAGCCCACAAGCAAAGCAAGGCACCGTGCCCGTTTGCCCTCTTGCAGTATCCGATATTCAGGGGTAAACCACCAGCGTGGTGTAGAGAACCGTGTTCGATTCCCCACTCCTCCATATTAGTGACAGACTCTAATCTGGTGAACCGGGTTGGCTTCCCCACTCCTCCACATGAAGCCTGCTGGGTGACCTTGGGCTAGTCACGGTTCTCTCTGAACTCGCTCGGCACCACCCAACTCACAAGGTTTCTGTTGTGAGGAGGGGAAGGGAAGGCGATTGTAAGCCACATTGAGACTCCTTACAGTAGAGAAAAAGCAAGGCATAAAAACCAACTCTCCTTCTTCTCTTCTAGACATAGATGCTCCTTCTAGCCATTTTTCAAATTTACACTAAACAACAGCTGCACGGAGCTAGCCAGCATTTGGGGATTCAGATTATTTTGCTCTTTGTTGAAACCCAGCACTGGCTGTTTCAACGGCATCTCAGAACATGTGCTGTTGGCAGTGCCTCTGAACATGCATCAAGTGCTTTCTCCTCCACTCCCTCCCGCACCATTTATTATTGGAAAGCAGGAAGCCGAGCTGAATAACCCTCCAAGTCACTGGCATCTGTGCAACCGTGGGCCCCTGCCAAACGCAACCCGTTTTGAAAAGACCCTCTCGGCTAGGGTTGCCAGCCTCCCAGCGGGAGCTTTGGCCTAGATCTGCCCGTCCCCTGTTGCCTCCTTTGCAAACAGCTCTGGGGAGTCTAAACTTTTCCAATGCAACAAACAATAGCAACATTTATTTCTTCTTTTGCAGCGACAGATCCCCCCCCCCCCCCCCCCGCTGCTACTGAAGCTCACCTCTCCAGCCCCTTGGAAATCAGCCGCTTCCTCCTCCGTTAATGTAACCCACCCAACAGGGTCCTTTCCATTGCACCCCCCACCCTCCTTTCCCAGTTACTCTGATCCTCTCTAGGAAAGGCTTCTCGGTTTGCTTTAACCCTTCAATTTGGAACATTTCAGCAGGACTGGCCCTTTCAATGAAGAGGCTTTGGAAAAGCCTCCCTGGCTTTCTTACCCTACCTTACTTCGCCCACCTCCACCCCCGAAGCCCCAAATATGGGTGCAGTCGTGGGCAGATTAGGGCTGCCCACCCCCATTTGGGGTCTGGAGATCTCCCGGAATGACAACTGATCTCCAGGTAGGATTGCCAACCTCCAGGTATTATCATAGACTTGCCTTTATTGAAGAAGCTGCTGCGAAATGGGACAACTTACCGGATACCCATAATATTGGCAACTATGGACTATGAATTTAATTGATATCAAAAGAAAATATATGAATTGTACTTAAGTGACATTTATATGTATGAACATTACCTGTTGAATAGAACTTGCACCTTGCACTTTTGTAACTATGGCTGGAATGCTTTGGTTATAAGCATTATATGCTTGTTTACTTGTATGACAACTTTTGTTACACATTTTGAAATGCATTCACTTGGCATATCAATTTTGTGCTTTTTTCTGCCAGTAGTGCTTTTGTGATTGTTTAACTAGGTACTAGCTGGAGACCTCCAGCCGATAGAGATCAGTTCTCCTGGAGAAAATGGCCACTTTGACAATTGGACTCTATGGCATTCTCCAAACCCTTCCCTCCTCCGGCTCTGCCCCAAAAATCTCCAGATATTTCCCAACCCGGAGCTGGCAACCCTATCTCCATATGACAGAGATCAGTTCTGGAGAAAATGGACTGCTTTGGGACTGCTGCAGCATTATATCCCACTGAACCCTCCCCAAATCTAGCCTTCCCAGACTCCAGGTGTTCCCCCACCTGGAGTTGGCACCCCTAAGTGCAATGCTCTTTGCACATGCTCAAAGGTGCTACTTAATTGGACATCAGAGTTCGAGTCCCCACCCCCAGAAGAGGCTATCAGAACATCAGAAAAGGTGCAGATAGGATCCCGTCCGACCAGCGCTCTATCCTAGTCCATTTCACACAGCCACCCACTAGTTGCCCTATAGGGCCAACAAACAGACCTTCCTCCATGGTTGCCAACTTCCAGGTAGGACCTGGAGCACTCCCACAATTACACCTAATAGCCAGATGACAGAGGTCAGTTCCCCATCCTGAGAAAAATGGCTGTTTTGGAGGGGGGACCTTAAGGCAATGTACCCTGCTGACCCCCCCCCCAAAAACCCACCCTTTCCAGTCTCCACCCCCAAATCTTCAGGAATTTCCCAACCCAGAGCTGGCAACCGTACCTTCCCCTGATGCTGCCTCCTAGCATTGACATTCAAAGGTTGACTGTCTCTGGTTATGGAAGTTCTATTAAGTCATTGTTTCTGATAGCCATGGATGGACCCATTGCTTATGAATCTGACAGGCAGAAATCCACCAGGTGATGTTTCCCTTTCTCTGTTGCCCCATGATGCGAAGCAGACACCCTACTGACTATCCGCTTGTCACCTGACTGTTTGCTTCTTTATTACGTTTTAATCTGCTTGGTTCTCTAAGGAATTCTGGGCAGGGTGCCTGGACCCCTCTCCCCATTCTGTCCTCACGGCAACCCTGTGAGGTAGGCTAGGCTGAAAGAACAACTGGCCCAAGGTCATCCAATAAGCTTCATGGTCAAATGAGGATCTCAAGGCAAGTCAGTCTGGAGAAATAAAACATCCTGTCCCTTTAATAGGAACTTAATTGGATGGGATTTCCCTCCATGCCTTGAAAAGCTTCAGCTGCCTATTTCCACCCATGTAACATTGTTTTTTTCCCTTCCGGGCAGCTGGCAACCCTACATCCCAAATCTTAGAGAAAAAGAGTGGGAAGAGGCCTCTGACAGGAGACAGAGAAAAAGATGTGCAAGAGCGCCACAGGTTACAAGGCGTTTATCTAATCACTTGTAGCCACTCCAAAGTTTTACAAAATAGTAGTAACATCAAAGGTTCAATTAAATTGCAAACATTACAGCATACAAATAATGAGCAAACACACTTAATTTCTGATGATAGCTACAGTAAGCCCCATGTAACCTGTTGTAAATAAGTTATATGTAATTACTGTGTGATATTTGTACTAGTTATTCTTCTGTTTGTTGCTGAATTTCAAGGTTACAATCCGAAGAAGGATATTGAAACGGGATACTAGCCGACAAAGCTGTTGGGGTTTTATGTTATGTTATCAACGCTTTTGCTTTTTTGTTTAAAACTTTGGAGCAGCCGCAAGTGATCAGATAAACGCCTTGTAACCTCTGGTGCTTTGCACATTTTCCCCCTCTGTATTCTAACCGCTACATCATTTGTCTGCCTTGCAGCTCACAAAGGTCATTGATGCATCCCGGCTTTGACTCATGTTCCCTGCCGTTCTGACCCGATTCTTCAAAGCTGTTGGGGTTTTATGTTGCATTATCAATGCTTTTGCTTTTTGCATTTAAAACTTTGGAGTAGCCGCAAGTGATTAGATAAACGCCTTGTAACCTCTGGTGCTTTGCACATTTTCCCCCTCTGTATTCCAACCGCTACATCATTTGTCTGCCTTGCAGCTCACAAAGGTCATGGATGCATCCCGGCTTGGACTCATGTCCCCTGCCATTCTGACCCGATTCTTCATTTTGGTTCTCAGGAGCTCTATGCGGGTTAAAAAGATGAGGACTCTCGATGCCCTTTTTCAACATGCAGGCTTCCCAGTTTTCCAAGGGTTACTCTGATAGAACTCTCAGCCCTAGAGAGGACCGGAAAGAAGAAAGAAGGGGAGGCGTGCCTGAATACAAAAATAAGACAGTCTGAATTTAGACCCCCCCCCCTTCCTGCCAGGCTTCAGAGCAGCTGCCTTCAGAGATTAATAGTGTGGTGAGCCCCCACCCCCAGCATAGAGTAATAGAAAGAGCTGTTTGCATGATCAGGGAAAGATGATCTTGTGTTGTGCTGGGCTACATCGGTGTTCTATTGCTCAAAAGGACTTACTCCCAGGAAAGTGCACATAGGATTTGCAGCTCGGCCGGTGCCAGACTGGAAGCTGGAGATCCCCCTCCCCCAGCTGTACCTTCCTTACAATATAGGCCAAGCACAGGCCAGTCTCCAATTTACCTTTTCTGGGAAGGTGATAGAAGAAGCAGAGTTGGTTTTTATACGCCGGCTTTCTCTACCACTGGAGGGAGAATCAAACCGGCTTACAATCACCTTCCCTTCCCCTCAACAGACACCCTGGGAGGTAGGTGGGGCTGAGGGAGAGTGACTAGCCCAAGGTCACCCAGTTGGCTTCGTGTGTAGGAGCGGGGAAACCAATCTAGTTCACCAGATTAGCCTCCGCCGCTCACGGGGAGGAGTGGGGAATCGAACCCGGCTCTCCAGATCAGAGTCCACCGCTACAAACCACCGCTCTTAACCACTACACCGCGCTGGCTCTCATAGAGAGTGTAGTAGCGGCAGAGCTGTTCCAGGAGCTTCCCGGATGACCCATCTGCCCTGGACCCATTTCAATCCAGTTTCAGGTCTGGGGATGGATATAGGGCTGCCACAGCATCACCGGGCACCCCCTGGGAAGTAGGGCACAGAGTGGAAATGATGTCATGAGATACATTGATAAGGCTGCAAGGTCCCGTCCCCCCCCCGGCCATCGGCGAGGGAGGGGGTGGGGGGATCTCACCAGGCTTAAAATGGTGCCTAGGTCTGTGTGATGATTAGAGTTGCCAGGTCCCTCTTCACCATTGGCGGGAGGTTTTGGGGGCTGAGCCTGAGGAGGGCAGGGTTTGGGAGGGGAGGGACTTCAATGCCATAGAGTCCAATAGCCAAAGCGGCCATTTGCTCCAGGCGAACTGATCTCTACCTGCCGGAGATCAGTTGTAATAGTGGGAGATCTCCAGCTAGTACCTGGAGGTTGAGCAATCAAAATATACACCACCACACTATTGCACACAGTCAGGAACTTAGTATGGAGTCGGCTAGTTAATTTCAAGTCAATCACAGACACAAAGTAATCCAGAACTTGATAATTTATCTCATAGGTGCAAAAGTGCAAATGTGCAGTGAAAGACAATTTTCTCTTGAGTAATTTTTACAAAGGTAACTGGAGAGCAAAATTCAAAAAGTCCCGTGAGGGTAAGGTTTCAATAGTATTTCAAGAAGAATGAAGAGGGGGACGATCGTTTCAGTTCAGGGGCTGAAGAAGAACTGAAACGATCGTCCCCCTCTTCATTCTTCTTGAAATACTATTGAAACCTTACCCTCATGGGACTTTTTGAATTTTGCTCTCCAGTTACCTCTGTGAAGATTACTCAAGAGAAAATTGTGGAGATTGTTACCTTATAGGATTGAGAACATAGGATTGCATATAGAATTGTATGTTGTAAGTCTTTCACTGCACATTTTCACTTCTGCACCTATGTGATAAATTATCAAGTTCTGGATTACTTTGTGTCTGTGATTGACTTGAAATTAACTAGCCAACTCCATACTAAGTACCTGGAGGTTGGCAACCCTAGTGATGACGTCACTTCCAAAAGGGACATCGTTATGCCGCCGACGATGAGGAAGATGCTCTGCTGTCTGGGCAAATACCAGAGTGTCTCCCCGTCGTTGCCTGTGTGATTATATCATCACACCGGCAACGTTGAGGTCTAGGCCTCGCTTTAAGCCTGGTAAGATCCCCACTGGCCAGCTGGATGGCATCGGGGGGGGGGGGGGAAAGGGGTCCAAAGGAGGTTCCCTGCCCCTGGCGGGAGTCTGGCAACCCTAATACGTCAACCTCCCTTCTGATTGAAAACTCAGGCATGGTGTCAGCTTGACAGGTGACGCTCTGGAAACCCTGCCCCCAAAATGTATGGTAATACCACAGAGTTTCAGGTAAATTACAGAATGCTGAGTGATGCACTGAAATCACAGCCAGGTTTTCACCTGGAAGTGATGCCAATGCCTCATGTGATATGTCATCGCAGGGAAGTGTCTTTCCAACTGCCTGTTATCTGAGACCCTTTAAATGGCGGTGGCAACGGCGGTTTGTAATAATTGTCCGTCTCTTATCCCCAGGAAGATGCCTTCTTGCTATTCCAGAATATGGTCATTTCTGGTTTAACCTCCACTTATGTAGAGATCCCGAGGGACAGGAAGAACAAAGACTCCTTTGGCTCCTAGAGATCAGGAAAGAGGCTTTCGGGAACGCGAGCCTGACAACTCTGACCTTGTCCGGAGGCAAAATGACCACAGCAGAGGAGCGAGATCTCCAGTTTCCTGCCCAGTTGGAGCAAGGGGTGCAGAGCGATATCAGAATGGAGGAGGAAAGCTCAAGAGGCCCCCAGCTGACTGAAGAGTCCAGAAAAGCCCCGCACGCCCGCCAAGCTGGGGGATTCCCGCCAAGGAGCCTGGGAGAAGAAGTGAAACAGGAACAAGACGAGGGGCAGCTTCAGAGATGGGAAGTCCAATGGCAGGAGTTCCTGAAGACGGTGGAAGCCTCTCCGTCAGAGTGGAAGAACCCCCAGTGGAGGGGTGAATGTGTCCCTTCAGGCGAAGCTGAGGTGGTTCCCACTCCGCTTCTAGGTCGGCCTGTCTCCGGCTGCCAAATTGCAGGAGAGCAGAATCTACCAGATCCTCATGAACCTCCCGGGCAAGTGTGTGCCAGGCTCAAATGTGGAGACTTTGGGCAAGTGAAGGAAGAAATGGAGGGCCAGGAGGCCCTTGGCCCAGAAGTGCAACGCCAGCGCTTCAGGGGGTTCCTCTACCTGGAGGCCGAGGGCCCCCGCAGTGTTTGCTGCCAGCTCCGGGAACTTTGTCATCGGTGGCTCCAGCCTGAGAGACGCACCAAAGAGCAGATCCTGGAGCTGGTGATCCTGGAGCAGTTCCTGGCTGTCCTGCCCCCGGAGATGTTGAACTGGGTTAAGCAACGTGGCCCAGGGACCTGCTCTCAGGCCGCCGCCCTGGCAGAGGAGTTCCTGCTAGAAAAGCGAGCAGCGGAAGGGCTGGAAGAACAAGTGAGAGGGACATAGGAATTTCCGCAGGGCTTGTCGTCAGCCCTGAGAGTCTGCTTTGACTGATGGGCAGGACAAAGCTGTAGAATAAATTAACCTGTACACCTTAGAAGGGTCTACGGTTGCCCAAATAAAAGCAGAGAAGAGTATTCTGTTAAAATTCTAAATAACAAGAGGAACACCCGCAAGGGCTTGTGCGGGAGGGGGGGGGAACAGGACAGTCCCTCCCCTCTGCCTGTTTTTGCAACCCCCCAGGTTCTGCCCACAGTGTGTGTGTGTGTGGAGGGGAGAAGCCCAGATCCAGATTTCTGCCCTTGTGGTAGAGGTGCTAACTCCAGGTTAGCATCCTCCTGGAGATTTGGGAGTAGATCCTGGGAAAAGCAGAATTTGGAGTGGGGAGGAACCTCAGCGGAGTACAATGCCATAATACTGTCGAAGGCTTTCACGGTCAGAGTTCATTGGTTCTTGTAGGTTATCCGGGCTGTGTGACCGTGGTCTTGGTATTTTCTTTCCTGATGTTTCGCCAGCAGCTGTGGCAGGCATCTTCAGAGGAGTAACACGGAGAGACACTGTCCTTCAGTGTTACTCCTCTGAAGATGCCTGCCACAGCTGCTGGCGAAACGTCAGGAAAGAAAATACCAAGACCACGGTTACACAGCCCGGATAACCTACAAGAACCAACAATGCCATAAATTTGCAATGCGGATTCTATGACCTTAGGCAGATCACAAGAAGGAGGGCATCTTGGCCGTCTTCTGGGCATGGAGTAGGGGTCGCTGGGTGTGTGCGTGGGGTAGGTAGTTGTGAATTTCCTGCCTTGTGCAGGGGGTTGGACTAGATGACCCTGGTGGTCCCTTCCAGCTCTATGATTCTATAATTCTATGAAAGGCCACCCTCCAAAGCAGCCATTCTCTCCAGGGGAACTGATCACTGTAGTCTGGAACTCAGCTGTACTTCAAGGAGATCTCCAGTCCCCATGTGGACGCTGGCAACCCTCTCCTGTGATGGGACATGGAGTGGGGGTGGGGGTGGGGTCGCTAACACACCCTTTCTGGCCTTTACCTGAATGGACTCTTCATTTCTGCTTCAGGGTCTGGAGCCAATGGAAGAGGCAGCCCTGAACACTTCCAAAGCAGCACAGTCTTCCTTGCGCCACTGGCAGATGCCAGTCCACAGGGAGGCAGGACAGGAGGGTGACGCTGGAAGTGGAAGATTCCCAGGTAAGGGTTGACCTTGTGCCCGACTCATCCATCTATCATCTTTTAGCCCGCCCTTGCAGAGGTTCAGGGCTGCCCGTATGGGTCTTTCCTTCCTCCGTTTACTATGATGACCCTGTGAGGTAGGTAAGGTTGCCAACTCTGGGTTAGGAAATTCCTGGAGATTTGGGGATGGAGCCTGTAGGTGGGCCAGGTTTGGTACAGGGGTGGGGAGAACTTCTGTGGAGTGCAATGCCATAGAGTCCACCCTCCAAAGCAGCCATTTTCTCCAGGGGAACTGATCTCTGTAGTCTGGAAATGTGCGGCAATTCCAGGAGATCCTGTTCCAGGAAAACCTTAGACTTTTGCCCAAATTCCAGAGCATCCCTGCCATTGCTGGTGACGCATTGACGTAACTTCTGGCTCACATAGGAAGTGACATCAGTGTATCGCCGGTGATGTCATTACGTCACCAGCAAGGGCCTCCACCACCCGGTAAGTTGCCCCCACCAGTTGTCGGGGGTCTGGCAACCCTGCCAACACCGGCTCTGGTTTCACCACTCACTGGCAGGTAACCTGTGATTCTTTTTCTCTCTTAATAGGCAAACGGTTCAATAATACGAATGAGGAAGAGAAATGTGGTCTGGAAGGATCCGACCACACGGCTGCCAATGATGTATCCAAGAGAAGAGCAAATGAGATGCCGTTCCAGAATCTTAGAGGGGACTCAAGGTGTCCACGTGGGCCAGAACAGAAGGGAATGTGCCCCAGGGCAGGAACACAGGAGTCAGTTCCTTCTCAGGGCCCAAAACCTGCCTTTAAAACCATCATGCAACACAGAATTCACCAGCGGCAGAACCTGCACACGGTCGGTGGGCGAAGCTTCCGGCGGTCCTCAGCTGTTGTCAAATGCGAGCACACCCAAGTGAGGCGTAAGCCGTACTTATGCTCGGACTGCGGTAAAACTTTCTTCATGTTCTTAGCTCTGAGGACTCACGAGAGAGCCCATGCGGACCATGAAAGAAGCCAAGCAAGAGGGGCAAGCCATACAGTAGGGCCAATGCTATAAACTGTGGGAACAGGGTTGCTGAGCCGTACCTGGCAACTGGTGGGAAGCTTGGGGGGGAGAGGAAATGGGGGGAGGGAACCATGATGTCCTGTGCAATGCTATGTCACTTCTGGAGGAAACCCGGAAGGGATGGCAGGAAGCTCTAGGAATCACAGGAAACTATGGTTTTGCCATAGAGTTTCCGGCGATTCCTAGAGCTACCCTGTGTCACATCCAGGTTTTTCCCAGAGCTGATGTAATGGTGCAGATGCTGCCGGTTTTTTTTCCTCCTGCCGCTCCTTGGAGCAGTGGTAGACAACAGAAACTGGGGTGGTGGTGCAGAATTCATTGGCCCCACTGGGGAAATAGCAAGCCTGTGTGAGAAAGAGGTCAGCTTTGGGCTTGTTAAACATCTTCATCAAAAGCGGAGGTAGGAATGGACAGTGCAGTGTATGAGAAGATCAGATACAACAGCCATGTGATCTGAACCACCTTCCAAGCTGGTCAAGGTGGCAATGAGAATCAAACAGAGCCTAGTGAAAATGTGAATGAAGAGCCAGTTTTTATGAGGAATTGTGGGAGGGGAAAAACAATTTGGAAAGCCTGCCCCATCCCTCAAAATCTGCCTCTCTAGGATTCTCTAGGAACCCCCCCCCCACCCTTTTCCCCTTCAGCAAGGCTGCTGTCAACATCCCGTGCGCCTGGAGCATGCTTAGTCCTTTTCTGAGGGATTTTCTTTGGGTTCATTTTTCCGATGGCATATTTTTTGGCCTACCTGGAAGTCCTCGAATGACGCTAGAGCCTCGCCTTGACCACGAGTGATCCTGCTGCTTGGCTTTTCTTTTCCCTATGGGGAGGGGCAGGAGCCTCTAAAGATGTTTTTACACATTTAAATTATTGAAATGTTCGTATTATTTGAGCCAGCCATTTCGTGATGAGGGATTCCACCCATGTAGTCATGGGCACTGGCCAGTAGGTGCTTTGCCCAGCACGAGTGCCACTCTATGTGCCACAGTGTCGACAACTGCAGGTCTTGACAAATACCTAAATACAAAAATCTCCACCTCTTTAAAAACTAAAGAATGGATCTGTGCCTTTAATCACCATATGTCAGGCAGAAATTCAAGAGGTTGAGGTATCCTAGCACACAGGTGCTGTGAGCACAAAAGCTGCCCCCATGGGTATTCTGCCTGCCGGTGCCAGGGCAGAATACTTCCTTTTATCTGTTTTGAATCTCTCCCCCTCCAGCTTTAGCAGATGACCCCCGTGTCCTAGTATTATGGGAGAGGGAGAAAAACATCTCCCCCTGTCACACAGTAAAGGTAAAGGTCCCCTGTGCAAGCACTGGGTCATTCCTGACCCATGGGGTGACGTCACATCCCGACGTTTCCAAGGCAGACTTTGTTTGCGGGGTGGTTTGCCAGTGCCTTCCCCAGTCATCTTCCCTTTACCCCCAGCAAGCTGGGTACTCATTTTACCGACCTCGGAAGGATGGAAGGCTGAGTCAACCTTGAGCCGGCTACCTGAAACCGACTTCTGTCGGGATTGAACTCAGGTCGTGAGCAGAGCTTTTGACTGCAGTACTGCAGTTTAACACTCTGCGCCACGGGGCTCTGCCTGTCACACAATGCATCGTTAAATTGTGGAACTCCCTGCTCCAGGATGTGGTGATGGCTGACAGCTTGGAGGGCTTTAAGAGGGGAGTGGACATATTCATGGAGGAGAGGGGTATTCATGGCTGTTAGAATGGATTCTAGTCATGTTGCATACCTATTCTCTCTAGTATCAGAGGAGCATGCCTATTATTTTGGGTGCGGTGGAACACAGGCAGGATGGTGCTGCTGCAGTCGTCTTGTTAGTGGCTTCCTGGAGGCACCTGGTTGGCCACTGTGTGAACAGACGCTGGACTTGATGGGCCTTGGTCTGATCCAGCAGGGCCTTTCTTATGTTCTTATGTTCTTAGATCCCTCCCCAAACCCCACCTTTCCCAGCCTGCATCCCCGCCCCCACCCCACCCCCGGCCCAGATCTCTAGGAATTTCCCAACCCAGCATTGGCAACCCTATGATGCCACACACTGCTTCACAGAAGGAACATATCCACCAGAGACACATGGCCACATCTATAAAACTGTGGCAGTGTGGGAATTATTATTTTATTTTATTTTTTGAATTCTGCTAAACCTTTCAAGTGCGGTTTTAGCTATGGTTTCAGCTGCGGCTATAGGCAACCCTCAGTTGTGCCCCTCCCCAACTAGAGTTGCCAACTCTGGGTTTGGAAATTCCTGGAGATTTGGTGGGTGGAACCTGGGAAGGGTGGGGTTTGAGGAAGGGAGGGACCCAAATAAGGTATCATGCCATAGGGTCAACTGGCCACAGGAGCCATTTTCTCCAGGGGGAATTGGTCTCAGTCCTTTGGAGATCTCCACGCCTCACCTGAAGGTTGGCAACCCTGCCCCCAACATAGTCACTAGTTGTTTCTGCTTTTGGGAAGGACCAGATGCCAGCGCTCATACATAGATACTGCCTTTCTTAGCTTGGCCTGCTGAGAGGTGACGTGGTGAGGTCATTCAGTGGCTGCAGAGAATTCTTCCAGGGCTCCCGACTCTTGCTCCACTATCCATCATCCTGGTTTAGACAGCGGTGAGGTCATGGCTCTGGCTCCTCCTCTTCCTGCCATGTGCTTGCAGGTCAGCAGGTCCCATGCTACCACCTGGGAGTTCAACTTGGGGTGCAAGTCTGGAAAGGTTGGAGACCACTAAAGTTATGCCAGTAAGCTGGCCTGGACCACTTCTGGTTGTTATTCTCCTTAGATCTGATAGCCTACTGCCATTTATAGGCCTAGCCATTTAAAAAAAATGAAAGCCCTTAAGAGGTCCTTCTTAATTCATGCTTCAAAGGTTGGTCAAATCAAGCATTAAGAACCAGCAACTGAGATTCAAAGGTAACCTGCCTCCGAACATGGTGGTTCCATTTAGATCTCATGGCTATTAGCCGCTGATGGCAGATGGAGATCTGAGTATTTTAGACACATGACAGGTTGCTCACAAGCTCTCTTATTACATGTCGCCTTTTGTGAAGATAACCTTGTTTGGGTGCTCCAATTCCCATAATTTCTCCCCCCATTCTGCAGGTTCAGTTAATTAATTTATAATTTATTCAATTTCTGTCCTGCCGTTCCCAACAAAAGCCAGGCTCAGGGCAGCTAACAATCCAAACAGTCGGAAATTAATCTAAATTAGTAGATTAGTAGATTGAAATGACTAGAAATTAATCTAAACTAGTAGATTAGTAGATTGAAATGACTACTGCTGAAAGTTAAAAGATAAAGTGCCAAAGCAGGACTAAAGCTGAACATCAAGAAAACAAAAGTAATGACTACAGGAGAATTACACAACTTTAAGGTTGACAATGAGGAAATTGAAATTGTTCAAGACTTTCTATTCCTTGGCTCCACCATCAACCAAAAGGGAGACTGCAGCCAAGAAATCAGAGGGAGATTGAGACTGGGAAGGGCAGTCATGAAGGAGCTAGAAAAGATTTTGAAGTGTAAGGATGTGTCACTGGCCACCAAGACTAGATTAATTCATGCCATCGTATTCCCTATTACTATGTATGGGTGTGAAAGCTGGACAGTGAAGAAAGCTGATAGGAAGAAAATAGATTCCTTTGAAATGTGGTGTTGGAGGAGAGTGTGATGGATACCGTGGACTGCCAAAAGAACAAATCAGTGGGTTATAGATCAAATCAAGCCTGAACCGACCCTAGAAGCTAAAATGACTAAACTGAGGCTATCATATTTTATTGTCGAAGGCTTTCACGGTCAGAGTTCATTGGTTCTTGTAGGTTATCCGGGCTGTGTAACCGTGGTCTTGGAATTTTCTTTCCTGACGTTTCGCCAGCAACTGTGGCAGGCATCTTCAGAGTAGTAACACTGAAGGACAGTGTCTCTCAGTGTCAAGGGTGTAGGAAGAGTAATATATAGTCAGAAAGGGGTTGGGTTTGAGCTGAGTATTGTCCTGCAAAAGTATTGTCCTGTAAGTATCAAGATAATGTGCTAATGAGGGTATGGTATGTTAATATGGAACCATTGTATCCTGAAGTGATCTGTTAATGTGTGTAATCCAAAACTAATCTGTATGGCTATTGTTGAATGTTGTCTTTGTCTGGAGGTTTTTCAGGGCAGGAAGCCAAGCCTTATTCATTCTTAAACTCTCCTCTTTTCTGTTAAAGTTGTGCTGATGTTTATGAATTTCAATGGCTTCTCTGTGCAATCTGACAAAATAGTTGGTAGAATTGTCCAGTCTTTCAGTGTCTTGGAATAAGACCCTGTGTCCTGTTTGTGTCAGTCCATGTTCAGCCACTGCTGATTTCTCAGGTTGGCCAAGTCTGCAGTATCTTTCATGTTCTTTTATCCTTGTTTGTATGCTGCGTTTTGTGGTCCCGATGTAAACTTCTCCACAGCTGCAAGGTATACGATATACTCCTGCAGAGTATACCTCCGGACAAAGACAACATTCAACAATAGCCATACAGATTAGTTTTGGATTACACACATTAACAGATCACTTCAGGATACAATGGTTCCATATTAACATACCATACCCTCATTAGCACATTATCTTGATACTTACAGGACAATACTTTTGCAGGACAATACTCAGCTCAAACCCAACCCCTTTCTGACTATATATTACTCTTCCTACACCCTTGACACTGAGAGACACTGTCCTTCAGTGTTACTACTCTGAAGATGCCTGCCACAGTTGCTGGCGAAACGTCAGGAAAGAAATTCCAAGACCACGGTTACACAGCCCGGATAACCTACAAGAACCTATCATATTTTGGTCACGTCATGAGATGACAAGAGTCACTGGAAAAGACAGTCATGCTAGGAAAAGTTGAGGGCAGCAGGAAAAGAGGAAGACCCAACAAGAGATGGATGGACTAAATCCTTCAATTTGCAAGATCTGAGCAAGGCTGTCAAAGACAGAACATTTTGGAGGACTTTCATTCATAGGGTTGCCATGAGTTGGAAGCGACTTGACGGCACTTAACACACACACAGTAATGACTCCCCCTTTTTTTTCAAGCATGTAGCATTATTTTCTGATGAGTTATGCCTGCCACAGAGACCCTTAGCTTTCATTGCCAATAGCATGGGGGGGTTGCCTTGAAATAACCTGGGCCAGGATACTCCCATACCTTTCATTTTTGGCCCTGGAACGCCCACAATCATCCTGAAGCTGGTGGCCAATATGGAGTCTCCTGGCTTTATTCTTTTATGCCTCCTACAAATGGACAGAGGGACAAAAAAAAGGCAAATTATTTTATTACTATAGATTCATAGTTAAAAACAAGCCAGGTGATTTGTTTTGTTGTGATATTTGGGTCATGTGTGTGTGTGTGGGGTGGAATCTTTGTCTGGGGGCCAACGGTGGCTCTCGGCAGTCCTGATGCCAAACACTTTCACTGACACACCTTTGTCATTTACAGTTTCCTTTATTTCCCTTGGTATGCATGTGGATAAAGTATACTTCCTGTTCTTGATAGGAGTGCCAACTTTTTAAATAAATTTAATTTAAAAACCTTCTTAATAACTACTTTTTAAACAACAGCAACAGTTTGCAACTAACAGAACCATATTTTCTGTATCCGTCCCCAAGTGTTATTGTCGTTGCTATCACAGCAACTCTGCAAGGTAGGACTCTTGCTCCATTTTTACAGATAAAGGACTTGAGTCTGGGAGACAAACAAGAAAAAATGGGATGGGGAACCCAACCTGAAAAACTAAAAGCTGGGTACCCAAGGTTGGGTGGAGAAAGGCAAAATGATGTTATAGAGAAATATATTTATTTTAAGGCACTTATATCAAGGTTAAATATATTAAAAATGATAAAACAATGTATCACAATATATAAACAAAATTATAAAAGCCCAGGTATGTATGTAGAGCATATAACACATTTCAAATTTGAAAGCCTTCTAGATTAAATACCTGCAAGTTGTTCTACTCTGGGCTATATTAGTTTCCCATACAGAGTGTGCATATAGTTTTATAAGTTTAAATGCTTTTTTTTTATTGTTCCACCCGGAGCGGGTTGAAAGGCATCATCAGAAATGTTTCAAATATGTAAATAATTAAAGTTGTACGGTCAGCCACCTCCACATTCCATGGCCTCATCCTCTCGCATGTGTGAACGAAGACTTGGTATCAGCGAACAAGCAGGGCCCTGCTGGATCAAGGTTATCCTTCTGACCTCAACTTAAAATCAGAGAAGGAAGCTTACATCCAGGGCACCAAGGCAACGGGAGTCCTGATTCTTGCCCATTTTCAGATTTGCAGAAAAGAAGGGGGGGGCGCACCAAGGCAAAACGAAGGCAAGGAAACAAATGGTTCCGGAGGGAAATGAATTCTTTAGTAACGTTTATAACCCCAACGCATTTTGCATGCAGCTTCATCAGCTTCATCATAAATAATAAATAACACAAGATAATAATATAAACATGTGTGATACATGCTTTAAAATATGCTGGACTTATTTTTATGAATGATGGTTTTAACCATAGAACTGTATTGTGTTTTTTAATAAAGTTTTTATTGTTTTCTCATTTTATACATCATAAATCAATTTCCATTAACACTTAACAATATAAAATTGAATCTGTAAAAATTTCTAATCTAAGAAATAACAAAAAATAATTGACTTCCCCTTCACTCTCTTCTGTCCAAAATTAAATTGTATAGACTTTTGCTAACAGTATAATCCCCCTCTGCTCAGTTACTTATAAGTATCTTATTTTATCTAGTTAATATACCTGTAATCATCCTAATATTTTCACTATACCAAATAAATGTGAGGGATTAAATCAAAGGGAACTGTATTGTATTTTAATGTGATATGGATTGTACTGAATGATGTTTTGGTGTAAGCTGCCCCGAGCCCGGCTTTGGCTGAGAAGGGAGCAGGGAAGATGGCAACAGCTTGGCCCTCCACTGCATTGACAACAGGGAGGAGCAGTGGCTCAGCGGGTAGAGCATCTGCTTGGCGTGCAGAAGGTCCCAGGTTCAATTCCCGGCATCTCCAGTTAAAGGGACTAGGCAAGTAGGTGATGAGAAAGACCTCAGCCTGAGACCCTGGAGAGCCGCTGCCGGTCTGAGTAGACAATACTGACTTTGATGGGGCAAGGGCAGGGCCGGATTTAGGTTTGATGAGGCCCGAAGCTACTGAAGGTAATGGGGCCCTTTATATGTCCTTTGTCAACAACAAATTGTTGCTGTTTTTTTGTGTTGAATATATGCTATATGGTAATTTACGGCAGGGTCAGCCCTGGTTAGTATTCGGATGGGGGACCACCAAAGAATACCAGGGTTGCTGTGCAGAGGAAGGCCCTGGCAAACCACCTCTGTTCGTCCCTTGCCATGAAAATCCCATACGGGGTCGCCATAAGTCGGCTGCGACTTGACGGCACTTTACACACACACACGTACACACCATAGGTATCTAAAGCCATTTGCACACAACAAAATATGCATTTTATCAAAGTAACGGTTGAACTGAAATACAATTAAGAAGAAGCATATGAATAGTGAAATAATGATTCAGCTCTGTAGGGTCTGTCTAGGCCTATAAGGTATAGGGTATAGGGTTTTGGCCTAACTGGTTGCTGGCACACCACCCAGTACGTGACGTAGAAAACTACGTCGCCCAGGCACACAGCTCTAACTTAAAATGCTAACACTGTTGCTGTATGTAGGTTTCATTTTATTTGGTTTTTTTATCTTATATTTTGGAAATTTACATCCAGTTTTTTGTTCCTTTAAAAAAATTTTTGGGGGCCCCCCAAGAGAGTGGGGCCTTAAGCTATAGCTTGTTGAGCTTATACATCAATCCAGCTCCAAGGGGTCTGATTCAGGGTAAGGCAGCTTCAGGTGTGCGTGCGAACGGCCCTTTAAGGGTCAAACCGACAGAGCGCCGAGTCCTAGAGAGGACTTTTTTGGCAGGGGGCTGTCCCCGGCCCCGCCCCTTGGCTGGCATAGAGGAAGCCGCGGAACGCTGCGTGGCTGCAGGAGGTGAGAGCGGGTGGTTGGATGGGAAGGGCGAGATCGGTGCAACATCCCAGGTGCAACATCCCAGGTGCAACATCCCAGGTGCAATCCCAGGTGCAAATCCGCCTGGGATGTTGCACTGGAGGAGCCCCGGGCCAGGCAGGGGGCTGCAGCAGAGAAGCAGCAAGCGAGTTGGGAACCGGATCGGGGCCAGGAGGTTGCTCTCTGGAAGGTGACTCCATCCCCCAACTGCACCCCCCACCCACCCCGGTGCAAACCATACCCAGGGCTGCATGCAAAACTCCCTTGGGCCCCTAGCAGGGCTCCCGCGCCCACTTTTCAACAGCAGGATGACAGCCAAGAGAATTTATTTAATTCATTGATATCTCCCTCCCCTCCCCACGACTTTTTGCCCCAGGCGCGGCTTGCCTCGTTCTCCTGCTCTCCGTTTTATCCTCAGCCACTCAAAAGGTTTATCCTCCATTTGTGGTGGTTGTATAGGGGCACAATGTGTGCTTTGATGAAAAGGTTAGAACTAATTGTCAAAGAGTATATCAGGAAGTGTAAGGTTGGGTCACCGGCCACCAAGACTAGATTAATTCATGCCGTCGTATTCCCTGTTACTATGTATGGGTGTGAAAGCTGGACAGTGAAGAAAGCTGATAGGAAGAAAATAGATTCCTTTGAAATGAGGGGTTGGAGGAGAGGGTTACGGATACCCTGGACTGCCAAGAAAACCAAATCAGTGGGTTCTAGATCAAATCAAGCCTGAACTGACCCTAGAAGCTAAAACGACTAAACTGAGGCTGTCGTATTTTGGTCACGTCATGAGACGACAAGAGTCACTGGAAAAGACAGTCATGCTAGGAAACGTTAAGGGCAGCAGGAAAAGAGGAAGACCCAACAAGAGATGGATGGACTCAATAAAGGAAGCCACAGCCTTCAATTTGCAAGATCTGAGCAAGGCTGTCAAAGATAGGGCATTTTGGAATACTTTCATTCATAGGGTCGCCATGAGTCGGAAACGACTTGACGGCACTTAACACACAAACACACACACACACACACACACACATATCAGGACTGCTCTATCAGCTATTCGAGGAGGATCTTGTTGTGGATATGGAGTCCCAGGAGTGTGAGATGTGTATAAAATGTGTGTTTTATTAAAAAATACTAAAAAATATATTTTTTTAGAAAAAATGTTTATCTCCATTTTATCCTCCACAACAACGCTGTGAGGTAGGTCAAGCGGAGAGTGCCTGACTGGCCCAAGGTCACCCAAAGAGCTTCTGTGGCGGAGCGGGGATTTGAACCTGGGTTTCCAAGACACTGCAGGGCTAGAAGGAGGAAGCTTTCTATCTTTGGTCTTTCTCAGGTGTTTGATTTTAGATGATAAAGTTGAGCACCGGAGGAAAGTAAGATCATAGAATTGTAGAGTTGGAAGGGACCACCAGGGTCATCTAGTCCAGCCCCCTGCACAATGCAGGAAATTCACTACCTCCCCTACACACCCCCAGTGACCCCTACTCCATGCCCAGAAGATGCCCAAGATGCCCTCCCTCTCATGATCTGTCTAAGGTTATAGGATCAGCATTGCTGACAGATGGCCATCCAGCCTCTGCTTAAAAACCTTCAGGGAAGGAGAGCTTACCACCTCTTGAGGAAGCCTGTTCTACTGAGGATCTGCTCTATCTGTGGATCTGTGTAGATCAAACCTCTGAAAGCCACAAGAACAATCTGGGGTGTCACTTTCTTGCTTGGAAAGCCGCCAGCTGCAGCGGGGGCAGGGGGTCTATGAAAATACCAGCTTTGTTTATAAGTCACCAGAAATGTCTGTAGGCACGATCTGGCTGAAGGGAGGTACTTTTAACTCTTGTTGGTTTCTAGAGGCAGCATGGTTAAGAGTGTTCAGTTAGGATCAGGGAGACCCGGGTTTGAATCCTTCCTCTGCCATGGAAGGTTGCTGGTTGGATCGGTCGCATGCTCTCAGCGTAACTTACCTCACAGGGTTGTTGTTTCGAGGATTAAAAGGAGGATCGGAGAGCGAAGTGAGCCGCTTTGGGTCCCCTTTGGCAAGAAAGGCAGGGTATAAACGAAGCAAAAAAAGAAATGGTGCATGAAGCGTGGGTAGAAATTTCCCACAGTAATTAATAGGACAAGCAGTGTTTGAATTGTGGCCTCTATGTAGTGTTGTTTTAAAAACTTTAGATATTCATAATTTTTTACAAATCTAGATTTTTTAATGTACAGAAGTACTGTGGTTGGGAATATCTTTGCCTGTTGGAATTCCCATCTGTTGCAAGGTGCCTAAGCAATGGGTAAAATATTTGTTCAAATATCTCTCGGAAGGTGGAACATCCACCCCCCATTTCATGTCGTTTGGGTCTGGTTGTCTGTGTGCTACTAGAGACCTTTTAAAACAACATTCTGGTGTTCACTCTGTGGCTGCTGCTTCACAGAATTATTTGTCTTCCAGGTGAAGAAGAATCATACTGACTTGTGCGCTACTTTTCCCTTCTCTGGGACTTTTAGCAGCTTCTTGAGGCACAGTGGCGAAGCTTCCTAGGGCAAGGGATGGGGAGTGCTCCACCTGTTGAACTGTGGCCTGGCTGCAGCTAAAGACCCAAGAGCAGGGCCACTCGAAAAGGTGGCTTCCCTAGTTGTGAAGGATACATGCTGGGCTTCCCAGTGAAGCACTATGTGTCTCAAATAAACGGATTCTCTGGTGACAGTCTTTTCTTGGGGCCTCCCGATTATCGCCGAGGTGGTGTATCTCTTGCGGCCACAGAACTCAGAGTCTTCCCCTAATTTTGGTTTCATGGAGTACTTCATTTTTGCTTGTAATTCTTATTGGCACCTCCATTCCCTGTTAATTTAGGAAGACGTTTCCGTTGCCTGGAAGGCCGCTGTCTTGTGTGTCGTCCCACTACTTGATTTGGTTTGGGACGAGGCTCGGCGGCATGTTTGAACCGATGACAGTTTTAATCGTCCATGGTGGAATATTTTGCCGATATCGGCGGTGAGATCTAGGAGCCTGAACTGGAATAAACCTTGACTGGGATCATCCAGACGGGAACTGAAAGGAGAGGCATTTTTTCCTAATCTCTTGGAGGAACAAGAATGTCTTCTGCCCAAAGAACCTCGGCAGCCCTGGGTCTCCCATTCCAATCGGTGCCAGGAAACATGGTTCTTCTGCAAAGGAACACAGAGGATCAGAAATCTGTGGGGTCCAACCTTGGAGATAGATTGTTTGGATGTCCAGAAAGCCCCCGTAGCGACATTCAGGGGAAAGATGAAGACTACCTGAGCTGCAGAAAGGAAGTCCACATAGGAATGAAGGCCCTAAATTCAGAGACTGCTTTCCTGCCCACTGCAGAAAGAATGGCTTATCGCAGAGAGGTGGTGACCCGCCTTTTGCCATGCATCAGTGGAGAAGCTGAGCCAGGCTACACCTGCCTGGACTCCAGGGGAACCTATGAAGGGCCTTCGGAAACGGATACTACCGCGGCGAAAATGCTGCGGCGGAACTTCCGGCAGTTCCGCTACCGGGAGGCTGAGGGACCCCGGGAGGTTTGCAGCCAGTTGTGGTATCTCTGCCATCGGTGGCTGAAGCCGGAGAAACGCACCAAGGAGCAGATCCTGGAGCTGTTGATCTTGGAACAGTTCCTGGCCATCCTGCCCCTCGAGATGCAGAGCTGGGTCGAGAGGGATTGCCCCGGGACCTGTGCCCAGGCGGTGGCCTTGGCCGAGGATTTCCTGCAGAGGGATCGAGAAGCTATGAGGTGGGGAGAGCAGGTGAGGGGAGATATTCAGCCTTCGTTGGGTGTAGAAAGATGTAGAAAAAAAATACATTGGCATCCTCATACAAAGTGCTTCTCTGGTATCAGGTGCTGAGGAAAGCCTCTCATTGCCTAAAGTTCATAGAGATGAAGTCGCTCAGAGTACTAGCCACTGTTTGGCTAGGCGGGCTATTGGTAGGTCAGACTCTGCCTAAGTCAGCTTTGTATAGTCCTGTTTAACAGAAAGGAGCCGTGGCTCAGTGGCAGAGCCCCTGCTTGGCATGAGGAAGGTCGCAGGTTCGATCCCTGGCATCTCCAGTCAAAAGAAGGGGATCTCAGGCTGGGGAAAGAAGAAAATTCCTAGAGTCACCATAAAGACTAACAGCATTTATTCTGGCATGAGCTTTCGAAAGGCAGTGCTCTAATTTCTTCAGACCCTATGAAGGGGAAATCATAGTTCACATTTTTATAGGGAAAATTACAGATGGGGAAGGATGGGGAAAGGGAGTTTCCCTATTAAAAATTTCCTTAGAAAACTGTGGAATATGGATTTCTCTTCACAGAGTTTGAATAAGTGAGCACTGACTCATGCTGGAATATTTTTTCCCCAGTTTTTTTGTTTTGGTATTTATTTAAAACATTTATTAGCCCATCTCTCCCTTATGGAGCTCATGGCGGCTTACAACATAGATAAAATCATAACCCAGGACTGCTAGTAAACGTAACCAAATATGGTTAATGTTAGTCTTTAGGGTTCCACCAGATTTTGTGTTTATTTAGCAATAGACTAACACGGCTACCCTCTGGGAAAGAAGTCACTGCATAGCGCTACAAAGCTGTATGGATGGTGTAAGACAGCTTCATATCTTTATACATATTTTGCTGTTTCTCTTCTTAAGGTATAGTTGTGCCCTCTTTTAGAAGAGTGTACATTCATGTTGCTTTGCTTTACGACACCCCTGTGAGGTTTGCCAGTGTGGTTCCCAGGCCAAATTGCTGAACTGGTCTTTTGGATCAACCTCCAATCAGAAGAGCCTCACTAACTCTTTGAACAAGATCCCCATTCCTATTTTTTAGGAGGCATTTCCAGAGATACCTGTGAATTCCCTTGAAGTGGAGCAGACGCCTTCCGAGGCTGGCGAGGAATGGTTCCGCCCAGAAGTGAAACATGAAGGCCGTGGGAGCGCCAGTTGTCTGGGTGAGCATAATCTTCCTCGAAGGAGTTCAAGGCAGTATACACAGTTCTTTTCTTCTTCACTTTTTCTTCACAAGAGTCCTGCAAGGTTGGCTGTGCTGAGGCACTTTGCTCAACCAATGGTTGATGTGGCAGATTATGGGTTTGAGCCCAGGCATCCCTGTTGTGCAGCCTACTAACCAGTACGTAACACTAGCTGTATTCCTTGTGTCTACAGTTTTAGGGGATGTTCTGATGAGAACCAGCGTGGTGTAGTGGTTAAGAGCAGTGGTGTGGAGGGGTGGACTCTGATCTGGAGAACCGGGTTTGATTCCCCACTCTTCCACATGAGCGGCGGAGGCTTCTTAAAGCTTCTTAAACTGTGGGTCGTGACCCCATATGGGGTCACGTAACTGAATGTGGGGGTCGCAAAAAATTTGGCAACAGTAAAAGGTCTCTTTATGATTTATTATCAGTAAATGTTTGATTTGTATACCTATTTTATATACCTATATACCCAGGGTCGCATAAAAATTTCTCGCGTGAAAAGGGATTGTGAGTGGAAAAAGTTTAAGAAGCCCTGCTATAGACAATGCAAAAAGTGGAATGATAAAAGGCAGATGACACTGCAATAAATGCCAAGGTGATAACTACAATAAATATTGCAATAGACAACCATCCTATTCCCTTATAAATGCACCTTGCTGGAGAGTTTCATTCCACTGCACTTCTGACCTAAAAATGCCTTCTTGAATATTTCTGGGTTTTCATGTTTTGTAGAAGTGTGGGGAAAAGAATTTGTCTGTATTAGCACTGGAATTTTTTTGTCTTGTTCTCACAGGTGATGGGCAGCTGAGCCTAAAGGAGATGCCACCACTGGAAAGTCTGAAGCAAATTGGGGTGTGTGGGGAGGGGAAAGAGAGATGCTCTCTGCCTTCAACAGAGGAGGAAAGCGTTTCCAGCCCTCCCGGATCAGACAGAGAGCTAGGCAAGGATCTGTCGGACGGTACTGCTGGTTCCAAAGCCCCCCGCAATCTCGGTGAATCCACAATCAATTTGAAAAGCTCCAAAGGCAAGCAGGAGACAACGTGTAGCGTTTGCGGGAAGAGCTTCAGCCGAAGGACAGGCCTCTTGGCCCACGAGAGGGTCCACACGGGGGAGAAGCCATACAAGTGCTCTCATTGCGGAAGAAGCTTCCGCTCCAAGTCGACCCTAGTGGTGCACCAAAGAACCCACACCGGGGAGAAGCCTTACCAGTGCCGTGAGTGCGGGAAGAGCTTCCCAGTGACCACACAGCTAATCGAGCATGAGCGGACCCACTCGGGGGAAAAGCCCTATGAGTGCGCTGAGTGTGGGCAGACATTCCGCCAGAGGTCGCACCTGAAGAACCACCAGAAGATCCACACAGGCCTCAAGCCATTCAAATGCTCATACTGTGGGAAGGGCTTCAGCATCAGCTCTGACCTCATCCGGCACGAGAGGGCCCACACAGGGGAGAAGCCCTACCAGTGTCCGGACTGCGGCAAGCGGTTCTGCAACAGCTCGCAGGTGATCACTCACCGGCGGGTCCACACGGGAGAGAAACCGTACAAGTGCCTGGAGTGTGGGAAAGGGTTTACCGTCAGCCAGCAGCTGATCCGACACCAGGCCGTCCACACCGGGGAGAAGCCGTATCAGTGCCTAGAATGTGGGAAGACCTTCGGCGTCAGCACACTGCTGGCCGGTCACCTAAGGATCCACACGGGGGAGAAGCCGTACGAGTGCTCAGAATGTGGGAAGTGCTTTCGGCTGCGCTCCACGCTCATCACACACCTAAAAATCCACACGGCAAGAAAAACTTAGGAATTAGAGGACTTCAGAGAATGCTGGATGGGGCGAGGGTAGAAGCTTTGTGGTGGAAAGTGCCATCAAGTTGCAGGCGACTTAACTGAGGTGATTCGTCAGGACCTGCCTCTGTGTAGTGACTTTGGACTTCTTTGGTGGTCTCTCCAAGTACTAACCAGGACTGACTCTGCTTAGCTTCCGAGATCTAATGAGATCAGGCTTGCCTGGGCCCCCTAGATGTGGTGATGGAATGGCCATCAAGTTGCCGCCAAGTTATGGCAACCCCTCATGGAGTTTTCAAGGCAGGAGACATTCAGAGGTAGTTTACCATTGCCTGCCTCTGTGTAGCAACCGTGGATTTCCTTGGTGATCTACCATCCAGCTACTAACCCAAGCCGACCCTGCTGAGCTTCTGAGATCTGATGACATCTGGCCATCCAGGAAAGGCGAGAAGCTTTAGGTTATAATTAGGAAAGACTTGGAAGTAAATTTGATGGTTGAAGGTTGTCACCCTAATTTTAACAACTAATCAGTGTATTTATATAGTATTTGCAAAATAAGAGTTGCTTATCATGTGGTATTTTATAATCCTTACAACAACCCAGTAAGGTAGATCAGTATTATGATTTCCATATTGGAGATGAGGTGAGGTAGAGAGAGTGCAACTTGACTAAGGTCGGCCAGTAAACTCATGGCAGAGGCAAAATTCAAACCAAGAAATTGGTAATTTGTAATGAGGAAAACAGAGCTATGTCAGAACTGAATTCTGAAAAACGATATGTTTGAGAACATTCTCTGGATTCTTAAGAAGTTTTGGATGAAGGATAAAGGGGTGGTTGGAGGCTGGGTGGGAGAATTTCACTGTTTAAAATTTGATCCATCCTGCAGATGAGAGAAGCTACCCAGAAAGCAATGGAGATTAGGGATTAGAAACCAGTGCGTCCCCCTCCAGGGTAAAATCAGGCTCAAAGGTTAGAGTTGCCAACAGACCTGGAGAAAAATGTCCTGTCCCTTTAATAGAGACTAGGGGTGTCAAACTCATTTGAGGGCCAGATATGATGGTCACACCGGGCCATGTGTACCATAAAATTTAATGCCTGGTACTGGAGATACAAACTTTATAGAAGATACAGGCAAAGCCAATTAATGAGATTATTTTTTTACTTGATTTTTTACTTAAAATACAAACATGCTTAAAACAATTCACAGTGGGTAGCTGTGTTAGTCTGTCTGCAGTAGTAGAAAAGAGCAAGAGTCCAGTAGCACCTTAAAGACTAACAAAAAGTGAGCTGTGGCTCACGAAAGCTCATACCCTGCCAGAAAATATTTCTGTTAGTCTTTAAGGTGCTACTGGACTCTTGCTCTTTTCTAATGCTTAAAACAATAACACTCTTACAGTATTTTCTTTTAACACTCTTTGATAATTGACACCTCGGTACTGGGGAAGGTGGCTGGCTCATGGGTTGGATAAGAGCTCTCAAGGGGCCAGATCTGACCCGTGGGCCACATGCTTGACGCCCATTGCTCAAAGTGTGGGAAATGGGCAGGCGAAGCTTCCCATGGCATGGAATTGAATCATGTCACCTGGTAAATAACATCCTATTAAGCCTCTATTCAAGGAACAGGACATTCCCCACCCCCCACCCCCAGGCCTGTTACTAACCCTGCCAAGAGCACCTGCCATTTTGCCTTCCACCACAAATAAAGACACCTCTGTACGATTACAGGCAGATTGAGACTTAGTAGTGGAAACGGGAGGCATGAACCATTTGGCAGAGAAGAGTGGACCAGCCTCTCCTGCCGGGCAGGTTAGTTGTTTTAGAGACTCCTAACGGAGGGAAATCTTCATGGCAACCGTTCTTGTCGCAGAGCTCTTGCAGGTTCAGAGTTTGGATGGTGGGGAAAGGTTATATAAGAACATAAGAAAGGCCCTGCTGGATCAGACCAAGGCCCAAGTCCAGCAGTCTGTTCACGCAGTGGCCAACCAGGTGCCTCTAGGAAGCCCCCAAACAAGACGAGTGCAGCAGCACCATCCTGCCTGTGTTCCACCGCACCCAAAATAATAGGCATGCTCCTCTGATACTAGAGAGAATAGGTATGCAGCATGACTAGTATCCATTTTTGGTTGATGCATACTGTGAAACAGCACTGAGTTGCACAGAAATTTATAAGACGATGGAGAAAAATTCTTCAGTAAGACCATTTGAGCTGGGGGAAAAAATCTGGACGGAAGCAGCCATTGGTGGTTGGTGTCCCTGCCTCTATACCAGTGATGGCGAACCTTTTAGAGACCGAGTGCCCAGACTGCAACCCAAAACCTGCTTATTTATGGCCAAGTGCCAACACGGCAATTTAACCTGAATACTGAGGTTTTAGTTTAGAACTCTCTCTCCCCCTCTCCCTCTCCCTCCCCGGGGGCCAGATCTACCAGCCCGGATGACCTGGCTCCAGTGGATGGCTTTTCCCAGGGGCCAGGTCTACCAGCTCGAATGACCTGGCCTCCAGCGGATGGCTTTTCCCAGGGGCCAGGTCTACCAGCTTGGATGATCTGGCCTCCAGTGGATGGCTTTTCCCAGGGGCCAGGTCTACCAGCTCGGATGACCTGGCCTCCTGGAGCAGGGGGGGGGGGGCTTTGAACCGAGCGGTTCAGGGAAGGGGGGGGAGCGGTTCAAAGTCCAGGGAAGGGGAGGGCTTTGAACCGCTCTGGTTCAGGGAATGGGGGGAGCGGTTCAAAGCTGGGCGGCAGGGAGTCCAGGGAAGGGGAGCTGGGCGGCGGGGAGTCCAGGGAAGGGGAGGGCTTTGAACTGCTCAGTTCAAAGCCCCCGCCACCCAGCTGCTCAACTTACCCGCTCGTGCCAGCAGAGAGGGCTCGGCGTGCCGGAAGTGGCACGCGTGCCATGGGTTCACCAACACGGCTCTATACTCTCTTTAAGCTGCCTTTCCATTCAGCGTCTGAACTAATCCAAAACTGGATTAGTTTCTATACCTTTGGGAGCACCCCTCTGTTCTCTGGAACATTGCTTTCCCCCCTCCAAGATTTGTACCTCAGACTGTGCTGAGGAATCCCCTGAGTGGTCGGTATGGTCTGTGGATGATATTGGCTAGGACTCAGCCAGGGCCAGTTGCAGATTAAAGAAGAAGAGTTGGTTTTTATATGCCGACTTCCTCTACCACTTAAGGAAGGATCAAACCGGTAATTTTTAAATTACCCCGCTTCCCCCCTGAAGTGGGGCTTCTGCTCTGTCTGTGTGTATGCATTTATGTCCGTGGCTCCGTCTCTCATGGCAGCCATTTTTGTAGTTGGCTCTGCCTCCTGTGGCAGCCACTTTGTGGTTACACTCAAAACCCTGTATCAGAATTCCACGGGTGTCCACAGGATCAAAAAGTCTGGAAACCCCTGCAGCAAATGATGCCTCCATGCTTGGAGTGTACAAGTCTGTTCATTTAATGTTTCCAAACTTACTGCGCCAGAGACGTAGGAGTGAAAATCTTATTTCTCCAAGTAGCCTGGGGTCCAGAACCCTTTTGGGCATTAAAGGACATAACCAACACACTGAAATCTGCCTGGAATTAAGGCTCTTTTAAATCTGAATACATCAAGTTCCTTGGTATGGAACTGGTGGTAAATATTACACAGATTTTAACGTGTTTATCAAATACATAGATCATATAAACATGTTTATACTTAAATATGGCATAGATCATACATAATTTCTTCTTATTAAACACATTTATTAAACACATTTATAGGATTGCCAGTCTCCAGGTGGTGGCTGGAGATCTCCCACTGTTACAATTGATCTCCAGGCAACAGAGATCAGTTCTCCTGAAGAAAACAGCTGTTTTAGGAGGTGAACTCGTATGTTATTACACCCCACTGAGGTCCTTCCCCCCTCAGGCTCCACCTCAAAATATCCAAGTATTTTCCAACCCAGAGCTGACAACCCTATTTACGAAACACATTAATTAAATGAATTCGTTTATCAAAGTGATCCTGCCAGCAAATTAATTTATGTTATTTTTATGTATGCTACTTTTAGCCCGCCTTTCCCACGGAGACTCAGGGCAGATTACACGGTGTAAATCAATGCAATCGATGGGATAGGACATCCAATAAACAATGCAATGAGGTTTGGATTGCAGAAATCTGGACAGCCAATAAACATTGCAATAGGACTTGGCTTGGAGAACTCTAGAACCATTCAGAAATCTGAACACGGCTGAAACAAACCATAAGCATTTTGCGCCTCAAACCCATGAATCGGGCTTCGTGTGTAATGCAAAATCATAGAATCATAGAGTTGGAAGGGACCACCAGGGTCATCTAGTCCAACCTCCTGCACAATGCAGGAAATTCACAACTATTTCCCCCCCCCCAACCTCAGTGACCCATGCTCCATGCATGGCCAAGATGCCCTCCCTCATCATCTGCCTAAGGTCATTAGCATTGCTGACAGATGGCCATCTCTCTCTGTGTGTGTGTGTGTGTGTGTGTGTGTGTGCGTTAAGTGCCGTCAAGTCGTTTTCAACTCATGGCGAACCTATGAATCAATATCCTCCAAAGTGTCCTATCCTTAACAGCCTTGCTCCGATCTTGCAAACTGAGGGTCGTGGCTTCCTTTATAGAGTCACTCCATCTCTTGTTGGGTCTTCCTCTTTTCCTGCTGCCCTCAACTTTTCCTTGCATGATTGTCTTTTCCAGTGACTCGTCTTCTCATAATGTGATCAAAGTACAGCAGCCTCAGTTTAGTCATTTTAGCTTCTAGGGTCAGTTCAGGCTTGATTTGATCTAAAACCCACTGATTGGGGGTTTTTTTTGGGCAGTCCAGGGTATCCGTAACACTCCCCTCCAACACATTTCAAAGGAATCTACTTTCTTCCAATCAGCTTTCTTCATTGCCCGTCTCTCACACCCATGCATAGTAATAGGCATCTAGCCTCTGCTTAAAAACCTCCAGGGAAGGAGAGCTTATCAGATTATTAATAGCTGAGCAAATGAAGAGGTGGGCATCAAAGACATTCCAATCGTTCCACGGGTACAGGGCCGGATTTAGGTTTGATGAGGCCCTGAGCTATTGAAGGTAATGGGGCCCTTTATATGTCCAGCTGCCCTTTGTCAACAGCAAATTGTCACTGCTTTTTGGGTTGAATATGTGTGTGTGTGTGTGTGTTAAGTGCCGTCAAGTCGCTTCCGACTCATGGCGACCCTATGAATGAAAGTCCTCCAAAATGTCCTGTCTTTGACAGCCTTGCTCAGATCTTGCAAATTGAAGGCTGTGGCGTCCTTTATTGAGTCAATCCATCTCTTGTTGGGTCTTCCTCTTTTCCTTCTGCCCTCAACTTTTCCTAGCATGACTGTCTTTTCCAGTGACTCTTGTCGTTTCATGACGTGACCAAAATACGACAGTTTAGTCCTTTTAGCTTCTAGGGTCCGTTCAGGCTTGATTTGATCTGTAACCCACTGATTTTTTTTTTGGCAGTCCATGAATATATGCTATATGGTAATTTATGGACCTAATAGGTCTCTAAAGCCATTTGCACATAACAAAATATGTGTTTTATCAAAGTAATTGTTGAACTGGAAATGTGCATCCAGTGGGGCCCTAAGCTATAGCTTGTTTAGCTTATACGTACATCCAGCACTGCACGGGTAGCCCCACCTCACCCCTTTAACCCCTCCAGAGAAGAGTGTTAAGTCGCGTGGGAAGGATTCACGCGATCAGCAGTGTTCACCAACACAACTTTATTCGATTTCAGCACAGAAACTAACTTACACCCTGAATGTGCCCTGCTTATATGCCCCCCCTGGCCGCCTGCGGCCACTCCCCCCCTGATCCATGATAGGTGGGGAATACCCTCTTGGTGACCAATGGGACATGCTGGCTTAGGGCCAATAGGATCCGTTTGTTTGACCAATAGGATGAGCAGGGTTTAGGATGCTTCGTGTAGAACTCAAGCTCCTGAGTCCCCCTTGATTACTCCCCAACTATATACATACACAACAAAGAGTACAGTCCTAAATATTGTCGAAGGCTTTCACGGTCAGAGTTCATTGGTTCTTGTAGGTTATCCGGGCTGTGTGACCGTGGTCTTGGTGTTTTCTTTCCTGACGTTTCGCCAGCAGCTGTGGCAGGCATCTTCAGAGGAGTCACAATGAAGGACAGTGTCTCTTAGTGTCAAGTGTGTAAGGAAGAGTAATATATAGTCAGAAAGGGGTTGGGTTTGAGCTGAATCATTGTCCTGCAAAAAGTATCAAAGGTAATGTGCTAATCATTGTCCTGTAAGTATCAAGATATTGTGCTAATGAGGGTGTGGTATGTTAATATGGAACCATTGTATCCTGAAGTGATCTGTTAATGTGTGAAATCCAAAGCTAACCCGCATGACTATTGTGGACTGTAGTCTTTGTTAGTCTGGAGGTTTTCAGGACAGGGAGCCTAGCCTTATTCATTCTTAAGCTCTCTTCTTTCCTGTTAAAGTTGTGCTGATGTTTATGAATTTCAATGGCTTCTCTGTGCAATCTGACAAAATAGTTGGTAGAATTGTCCAGTCTTTCAGTGTCTTGGAATAAGACCCTGTGTCCTGTTTGGGTCAGTCCATGTTCAGCCACTGCTGATTTCCCAGGTTGGCCCAGTCTGCAGTATCTTTCCATAGTAACATACCACACCCTCATTAGCACATGATCTTGATACTTGCAGGACAACGATTAGCACATTGATACTTTTTGCAGGACAATGGCTCAGCTCAAATCCAACCCCCTTCTGACTATATATATTACTCTTCCTACACACTTGACACTGAGAGACCCTGTCCTTCAGTGTTACTCCTCTGAAGATGCCTGCCACAGCTGCTGGCGAAACGTCAGGAAAGAAAATACCAAGACCATGGTTACACAGCCCGGATAACCTACAAGAACCAGTCCCTAAATGGTTAATGTGCTAATGAGGGTGTGGTATGTTAATATGGAAAGATACTGCAGACTTGGCCAACCTGAGAAATCAATAGTGGCTGAACATGGACTGACCCAAACAGGACACAGGGTCTTTATTCCAAGACACTGAAAGACTGGACAATTCTACCAACTATTTTGTCAGATTGCACAGAGAAGCCATTGAAATTCATAAACATCAGCACAACTTTAACAGGAAAGAAGAGAGTTTAAGAATGAATAAGGCTTGGCTTCCTGCCCTGAAAAACCTCCAGACTAACAAAGGCTACAGTCAACAATAGCCTTGCAGATTAACTTTGGATTTCACACATTAACAGATCACTTCAGGATACAATGGTTCCATATTAACACACCACACCCTCATTAGCACATTATCTGGATACTTACAGGACAATGATTAGCACATTACCTTGGATACTTTTTGCAGGACAATGATTCAGCTCAAACCCAACCCCTTTCTGACTATATATTACTCTTCCTACACACTTGACACTGAGAGACACTGTCCTTCAGTGTGACTCCTCTGAAGATGCCGGCCACAACTGCTGGCGAAACGTCAGGAAAGAAAATACCAAGACCACGGTCACACAGCCCGGATGACCCACAAGAACCAGTCCCTAAATGGTTAAAGCGACAGAGTGCGATTCCTAGAGCGGCCAGTGTGCGCCGAATATTGCAGTCCTCTCCTTTTCCTGGCCAACCGGGAAAGGAATCCCGCCAATGGAGCATTACTGCAATTGCTGCAACTCAAGATTAAAGAGGTGAAGGTCTGGGGTTCTGCATGGGGAGAATTGGAGGGGGGTGGGGAGAGAGAAAAAGGTAGTAAAAGATAAAACGTTTTGCAAAAAAAGGGGGACTCCAGTTCAGTCGGGAGCAGCGTCCTGGTGAAAAGGCAGGTTTGGTCGCATGAAGCCACCCTCTGGCCAGCTCTGCAGATGCTTTGCCGCTTTGATGTTGGGCCGCCCCCGTTGCTAGCGTTGCCAGGCTCTCCAGGTGGGGCCTGGGGGTTGCCCGGAATCGTGTCTGGCCCCTTGACCCCAGAGGTCAGGAGAGGGAGGGCGTCTTGGCCATCATTCTGGGCCTGGAGTAGGGGTCCCTGGGGGGGGGGGTCTGGGGCGGGAGGTAGTTGTGCCTTTCCAGCATTGTGCAGGGGGTTGGACTAGGTGACCCTGGCGGCCCCTTCCCACTCTAGTAGAAAAGGGCGAGAGTCCAGTAGCACCTTAAAGACTAACAAAAATATTTTCTGGTAGGGTGTGAGCTTTTGTGAGCCACAGCTCACTTCTTCAGCAAAGAGCAAGAGTCCAGTAGCACCTTAAAGACTAACAAAAATATTTTCTGGTAGGGTGTGAGCTTTCGTGAGCCACAGCTCACTTCTTCCGAAAAGAGCAAGAGTCCAGTAGCACCTTAAAGACTAACAAAAATATTTTCTGGTAGGGTGTGAGCTTTCGTGAGCCACAGCTCACTTCTTCCGAAAAGAGCAAGAGTCCAGTAGCACCTTAAAGACTAACAAAAATATTTTCTGGTAGGGTGTGAGCTTTCGTGAGCCACAGCTCACTTCTTCACAGCTCACTGCAGACGGACTGACACGGCTACCCATTGTCAAGACTGTGCTGTGTGTGATGGGAGAAAAGCCATCCTGCACTAGAGAGCGAGGGGTGAAACAGGATCCACTTTTCTGCTGCTAGAAACCTCGGTGGTTTTTTTACCCCTTTCCTTCCTTTTAGGGTGATCGGAGTTTCCTCTGGGCCAGTAAATTATCTGGACGTGTGGGGATTCCTCTGAGCCAGCCTCTGTCCACACATTTGCATCACCACAAGATCTGCCCACCTGCCTATTCCTGCTGAACCTTTACAGCAAACCATAAATAGTAAATGAATCATTAATATCTTAATATTTTACATCCTTAGCTGGCGCTCATCCGCACTTACTGTTGTGGGATTTGAGACCCTCGGCCAAGTTAAGAGACCCCGGAAGTCTTGCAAGACCAGACGTTGATTAATTGCAAGTGTGAGTTAAGAGCCGAAGTGGAACGAGCCCTCGATGTTCTTGCATTGCGATAGAGAAGAAATGGACCAGAGGGAAATGACACCGGAAGATCCCTGGGTCCAAGCACCAACAGAACTGAGGGCAGAGCCAGGAGATCCCACTAGAGTGCTGGGCGGATTTCAATCAAAAGCAGAGGAGGTGAATGGAGGATTCCCAGAGGGTATGGTCGATGACAAAGACCCTACACAGCAAGAGTTCCCAACAGTGGTGCAGTTGCCTCATTCAGGACGGGAGAGGCCAAAGCCTGCCTTGCGGAACAATACCAAGCCCGGTCTGTTCTCACTGATAGGGAGAAACGGTCGAAGCTGTGGTCTGGAAAGAGATGGAGTGACCCACCTCAAACTGGGCCTTGCTGGAGAAGACAAGGAGACCTATGGCTGTTTAGATTCCACGGGAGCTTCCGAGAGTGGGAACGAGGAGGCTGCAGGGAAAGATACTACCACCATGGAGACCCAGCGGCAGAACTTCCGGCAGTTCCAGTATAAGGAGGCTGGAGGGCCCCGGGAGGCTTGTAGTCAGCTGTGGTACCTCTGCCATCGGTGGCTGAGGCCGGAGAGGCACACCAAGGAGCGGATCCTGGAGCTTTTGATCCTGGAGCAGTTCCTGACCATCCTGCCAATGGAGATCCAGAGTTGGGTGAGGGAACATGGACCGGAGACCTGTTCCCAGGCAGTCGCCCTGGCTGAGGATTTCCTCTTGATGCAGGACGGGGCCAAGACACCTGATGGACAGGTAGAGCATCTTTTCTTAAATTACCTACAAATAAAATGGAAGTCTAGCAGCACCTTAAAGACTAACAAAATTTATTTTAGCACTAGGTTTTGTGAGTCAGTGCTCACTTCCTCAGATACAATGGGAGTGAAGAAAATTGAGGAAGTGAGCTCTGAATCATGGAGGTGCATGCTGGAATAAATGTTGTCAGTCTTTAAAATGCCTTCAGACTTCCATTTTATTTTGGTGCAACAGATTAAACCCTCCTGATAAATTACCCCCAAGGCACCCCAAATGCGGCTGTCAGCATGCAATAGAGTTCTTCTTGGTTGCAGGTTGGGAGCATCCATGAAATGCTTCCCTGTTAAAAACAAGCATTTGCAAATGAAAATCAGTTGTGTCAAGAAGGCTGTGAAATATACCCCCCACTCAGAAGCAGGACATTTTTCTGTTTTTGAGACCATTTGAATTTATCCCTCCTCCAGGCGTAGTCTGAAGTGGTCTGAAACAGTACAGCCCATCAAACTGGACTGGATCTCAGCCTTTGTCTAGAACCATGCTATTGTTGACTTCGGGGAGGGGGTTGTTTTTGTTTTCTTGCTTTTGTGAATAGGGTTGCAATCCTCCAGGTGGAGCCTGTGGATCTCCAGAATTACAACTGATCTCCAGTCTACAGAGGACAGCTCCCATTGAAAAAATGGCAGCTTTGGAAGGTGGACTCTATGGCATTATATCCTGCTGAAGTCCCTCCTGCTCACCAAACCCCAACTTACCCCAGCCCCATTTCTCATCCTGGAGTTGGCCGCCCTAGTTCGTGAGCAGTGAATAGTCCAACTGCAGCCTTTACCTCCTGTCAAATTCTATCCCTCCCCCCCCTCCCAAAAAAAATTGAAGGGGGATTCAGATAGATGAATATATGCAGCTGCTTTCTGCAGATCGGTGGTCCATCCATCCCACTTTGTCTACTCAGACTGGCAGCGGCTCTCCAGGTTTTCAGGCAGAGAAGGGCCTTCCCAAACTCCTGTGTCCTGAGACCCTTTAACCAGAGATACTGGGGACTGAACCTAGGCCTTTCTGTATGTAAAGCACACCCTCCAACCAACCACCTCTTTTCAAATTCTGTTCTGGAGAACTGTGGGCATTCCTCAGAAGGTTAGCAACAAAAGAAGAGAGGAAGAAGAGTAGGTTTTTATATGCCAACATTCTCTACCACTTAAGGGAGAATCAAACTGGCTTACAATCACTTTCCCTTCCCTTCCCCTCCCCACAACAGACATCCTATGGGGAAGGTGGGGCTGAGAGAGCTCTAAGAGAGCTGTGACTAGCTCAAGGTCACCCAGCTGGCTTCATGTGTAGAAGTGGGGAAACCAACCAGGTTCACCAGAGTAGCTTCCGCCGCTCATGTGCAGTGGGGAATCAAACCGGTTCTCCAGATTAAGTCCACGGCTCCAAACCATCACTCTTAACCCCTACACCACGCTAGCTCTCAGTGAGGGACTATGGTTCTGTGGCACAGCATTTGCTTGGTATGCAGAAGGTCCCAGGTTCAATCCCCAGCATCTCCAGTTGAAAGGCTGAGGCAGACCAAGGGTCTAACTTGGGAAAAGGCAGGTTCGTTTAGGGAGGGGTGTGTGGCTCAGTGGCAGAGCTTCTGCTTGGCATACAGAAGGTCCCAGTTTCAGTCTCCAGCATCTCCAGTTAAAGGATGTGAAATATCTCTGCCTGAGACCCTGGAGAGCTGCTCCCAGTATCAAGACAATACTGACCTTGATGGACCAAGGGTCTGATTCAGTATAAGGCAGCTTCATTTGTTTGTGTGTGGCAGACTGGCCGCCGTGATAGATGGCTTGTCCGCTGCTAAGGATCCCACCCTCTTCTCTACAATCAAATACATGAAGCTACCTTATACTGAATCAGACCATCGGTCTATCAAGGTCAGTATTGCCTACTCAGACTGGCAGCAGTTCTCCAGGGTCTCAGCTAGAGGTCTTTCACCTGCTACCTGATCCTTTTAACTGGAGATGCTGGGGACTGAACCTAGGACCTGCCGCATGCAAAGCAGAGGCTTTTCCACTGGCACAGCCCCTCCTCCAACAATGTATGAGTATGGAGGGGGGGAATTAGGTGCGCTTTTCATACATATTATCAGTTGCCAAGGGATAATGGTGAGGGGTTTTGTTCTGCATTATTCTGGCTCTGCTACTCATGAGAGGCACAAAGGTGTTTGACTCCCTCCCCCCGGCCTTTGCAATCATGTTAATCCACTCACCAGGTTCTGAGATTTCAGCATGGATTGTCCACCCACATGTTCATGGAGGATAGGGCTAGCCATGACTGCTAGTCAAAATGGTTATTAGTCATGGTGCATACCTATTCTCTAGTCTACAGGATCAGAGGAGCATGCTTATTATATTAGGTGCTGTGGAACACAGGCAGGATGGTGCTGCTGCAGTTGTCTTGTTGGTGGGCTTCCTAGAGGCACCTGGTTGGCCACTGTGTGAACAGACTGCTGGACTTGATGGACCTCAGTGTGATCCAGCATGGCTTTTCTTATGTTCCAAATTTATTTTTTTAAGCGGAAATTCCCAGGAATCTAAGAAATATGTACCTATTAGCAGTCCTAATTTTGATTTTAAAATGTGGTCTGTGTATTTTTATAAATGTTGTTTTATTTACATTGTAAGCTGCCTTGAGTTCCACAGGGGAGAAAGGCAGCTAATGAATGTTATCAATAAATTAAATTAAATGCTGAATTTGATCTCCAGCAGAATTACAGCATAAGCACAGCACTGCCTGTTCCCTACGCAGTCTCGAGCCATCTGGCCTCCCGTGTTCTTCCGTAACAAGCAGTCCTCTTGGTTGTTTCAGGTGGCTGCCGTGCTTTCTACCGATGTAGACGTAACTCCTTCAAATAGCAGGAAGAAGCTGTTGTGTCTGGAAATCAAGCAAGAAGGTGATGGCTCTTGGGGGGTGTTTTTAACTGCTCTGGGCATTCTGATATTTCTGGCTGCCTTTTTCCAAACCAGCTGTGCAATTGACCATCACGGTGTGTGTGTTATGTGCCATGAGGTTGCTTCTGACTTATGGCAATCCTATGAATTAATGACTTCCAAAACAACCTATCGTTAAAGGCCTTGCTCAGGTCTTGCAGTCTGAGTGCCATGGCTTCCTTGATTGAGTCAATCTCTCTCATGTTGGGGCTTCCTCTTTTCCTGCGGCCTTCAACTTTTCCTAGTATTATTGTATTTTCTAGTGACTCTTGTCTTCTCACGATGGGACCAAAGTATGATAGTTTCTTGGGAGAATTTAGGCTTTATTTGATCTAGAATCAATTTATTTGTCATTTTGGCAATCCATGGTATCTGTAAAACTCCTCCAATGCCATGCTTTAAATGAATCAACTTTCTTCCTGTCAGCTTTCTTCACCGTCAAACTTTCAGGCCCATACATAGTAAGAGGGGGACTCCATAGTATGACCATCACTACAGCCTGTGAAAGTGAGTTCGACAAATAATGTGGAAAAAGTTATCTCTGTCCACTTTCCCCACCTCATGTATAATTTTTGTTTAAAACATCTTGTATAATTCTTTAAGGAGGAAATGGCTACCCACTTCTTCCTTCTGAAGTTCCTTTTCTTCTCAGTGCTGGAAATTATTCATATCAGAAATCTCTCCTTTTTTCAATTCTGTAGCTGTAAGGTGGTTGAGTGGACATGAAGAAGAGGAGGACAGGCCAGTGCTGAGAAGCTCTTTGTCTGTGGAATCTTATGAGAAGGAAATATCTTTGCAACATCCGCCCGAGATAACAGCCCAAGTTTATTCAGAGGCAAAGATGGGAAGTCACCCAGAAGACAGCAGCAGTAACACAAAAGAAATCTTGCTAAATGTCAGTAAACGTGGAGGCCAACAGATACCCCCAAAAGGCAAGAAACAGAGGACTTGCAGCGTGTGTGGGAAAAGCTTCAGCCGGAGCACTGGTCTGATCGCACATCAAAGAATCCACACTGGAGAGAAGCCTTATGAGTGCTCAGCTTGTGGGAAATCCTTCGCACTGCGGTCCAACTTGATTTCGCACGAAAGAACCCACAACGGGGAAAAACCATATCTGTGCCAAGAGTGTGGGAAAAGTTTTAGTGTCAGTTCACAGCTCATTAAACACAAGAGAACTCATTCTGGGGAAAAACCCTACAAATGCACAGAATGTGGTCAAGCATTCCGTCAGAGCTCGCATCTTAAAAACCACCAGAGAATCCACACAGGAGACAAACCATTTAAATGTTCGGACTGTGGAAAAAGCTTCAGCGTGAGCTCAGACCTGATTAGGCATGAGATATCCCACACAGGGGAGAAACCGTACCAGTGCCCAGACTGTGGCAAACGGTTCTGTAACAGCTCACAGATCATTACTCATCAGCGTGTTCATACAGGAGAAAAGCCCTATAAATGCCTGGAATGCGGGAAAAGCTTCACTGTGAGCCAGCAGCTCAGTCGGCACCAGAGAGTTCACACAGGAGAGAAACCGTATAAATGTCCCGAGTGTGGGAAAACCTTTGGTGTCAGCACACTCCTTACTGGACACCTGAGGATTCACACTGGAGAGAAGCCATATGAATGCTCAGAATGTGGGAAAAATTTCAGGTTACGTTCAAACCTCATTGCGCATCAGAAAATACATGCTGCGAGGAAATCCTAGGAATTGTTTGACTGTGGGAATAAAAAAGGATTTGCCTGAATTTAACTAATTTGTTTTTTGGAAGTCACACTTATGTAAGGATTTCTGGGGCCCTCATCAGATCCCCAGAAGATATCTTTGTTTTAATTATGAATATAACTAAAGAGTTATTTACTCCCATGGCATTCTCATGTATTAGTACATTTCCTTACATTTCTAGTAGATGTAATATGAAGAAAGGCTTTTGAGGTACTAGGATTGTTTCTGAAAACTTGGATTTGTAGAACTAGATTAAGAAAATGAATATAGTCTTGTAATTTGGACCTGTGAAACCATATCCAGCTTGGGGTGTTTTCATGAGAATCCTGGGCGTTGGAGTAAAAGTGGTCATGACTTTTAATTATAGAAAATCTGCTGCTCTGAATTTATTTATTTGCTTTTTATACTTTGCCTTTCTCTCCAATGGGGACCCAAAGCATTATACATCGTTCTCTGTTTTATCCTCACAACTACCCTGTGGAGTAGGTTAGGCTGAGAGTGTGTGACTGGCCCAAGGTCACCCATGGCAGAGTGGGGATTCGAACCTAACAGTGCATTCCTAAGGAGAGTTACTCTGGTCTAAACCCACTGAAATGAATGGGCTTAGACTGGAGTAACTCTCCTTAGGAATGCTCTGTGAGTCTCCCAGATCCTGGCCCAACGCTCTAACCACTACTCAACACTGGTTCTCCCAATAAAAAACCAATTTCTCCAGAACATATTGTTTCCCACTTAAGAACAACCAGAGTCTAATACAGATCCCACCCTCGGCTAAATCTTGGTTCAGTCATGGTAAATTTTCATGCCAGGGAAGTCCCATATTGCCCCTCAAACCATACAGAATTAGAGAACTGGATCTCTTTGCTGATACCTGGTGACAACTGAATTGTAAGATTCACCATTGTAACAATCGCCTTTCGTTTTTTGTTGGAATATATATCAACACACTCAGATGGGGGGGAGGATATACCTCAGTGACGTACCTGCCTCTCCACACTATTTTTTCTCTCCATCACCCTGGCAGCCCCCACAGCCTCTCCCCTTTTCCTGCTTTCCTTCTCTTTGCATGCAGAAGATTCTGAGTTCAATCCCAGGCATCTCTGGTTCAATCCTAGGCATCTCCTAAAAGGATCAGATAGGAAGTGATATGAAAGATCTCTGTCTGAGATCTTGGCCAGCCGCTACTAGTTAGAGCTGACAGTGGTGTAGGTTTTGACATACCAGTGGTCTGATTCAGTACAAGGCAGCTGCATGGTGTATTCATGGCAATAGAATGGATGTAAAAGTTCCATTGTTTCTGGCCATCAAATAAGTGTTGAAAGCACAAGACGGTAGGGAGTAGGGTTGCCAGCTCCAAGTTAGGAAATACCTGGATATTTGGGGGGGGGGCGGCTGAGGAGGGCGGGGTTTGGAGAGTGGAGGGACTTCAAAGGGGTATAATGCCAATCTCTGTCGCCTGGAGATCAGTTGTAATAGCGAGAGATCTCCAGCCACTTCCTGGCGGCTGGCAATCCTAGCGTGGATCTAGTGGGGGGGGCGGAGGGAGTCCCAATCCTTGACTCTGCTGTTCCCAACCTCTTCTTCCCACCCGGTGCCTTTAGGCACATCAGAGTCTCTGACATAGTTGAGATACAAGATATTTTGTACAGTCTTGCATCTTTACAATGTCTGAGACAACTTTTTTCCTCCTTTTGGCCTGCCAGGCTGCCAAATAAATATATTTACTTCATGTACACTGTTGTGGGAAAACGGAGGTTCGCGGAGGAGAGAGACCCGAGACCGTTATTCGAGAAAACAGTTTTATTACAAAATATTGTCGAAGGCTTTCACGGTCAGAGTTCATTGGTTCTTGTAGGTTATCCGGGCTGTGTGACTGTGGTCAGTACCAAGACCACAGTTACACAGCCCGGATAACCTACAAGAACCAAGTTTTATTACAGCTGACGCCCAGCCTGCAGTTGATAAGCAGAAAGACGGAGCCCCGATTGTACTGGGGAATGAACATTTATCCCAATTCCAGTCTAAGACATAACACGTCACCATTCGGTGCTTATCGGATAGTCAGGAGCACAAATACACAGCGTTTCTATCCAGTCCCCGTTATTTACCATGACGTTTCCCCCACTGACTCAACACACAGGGTTGTCTTGTGCTGCAGCAGACTTCTTGCCTTGCTGTCTTATAGCATTCACACAGAAAGGAGAAAAGGTTATCAAGAACTATTAAATCAAAACACTTAAGTGGATCCTCCACATTCAGAGGAAGTCTACCTTGCTGTCTCAACACCCCCACCTTTCTCCCCAATGGGGACCTAAAGGGGTTTACATAATTCTCCCTTTCATCCTTACAACCACAACCCTGCGAAGGTAGGTTATGCTGAGGGTCACCCAGATGGCGGAGCGGGGATTCAAACTCGGGTCTCCCAGATCCTAGTCTGAAACTCTTAACCACTACACCACACTAAAGACAGAGTCTTTGGGGTGGCCAAAGCTGTCCTTCCTGCAGGCTCTTGAGCCTTTAAGAGCAGCCCACAGCCTTTGAAAAAAATAAAAAGTCCAGTGGGACCTTAAATACGAACAACATTTATTTAAATAAGGCCTTTGGTGGGTCGCAGCAGCCCACTTCGTCAGATAAATGCATTGGCAGAAACTCAACAGGTAAGGTTTCCCAGAGGGGAATGAGCTTCGCCAGTTGAATTGCTACCTGCATACCGCCCCCCCCCCATTCCTCCCTCAAGGCGAAACAAAATGGCGCCGCCTCCGCCACACCTGCGACCTCCAGATCTGACCGTTGGGACTCCTAAGCAACCGTCAAGCCTTTTCCAAGCCTGTTACTATGGTTACAGGAGGACGTCGGGCCCGCGGCTGCTTAGTGACGAAACCCGCTCCGTGGTCTAAAACCAGCGAGAGGACGCCTAGAGAGGACCGGGGGGGGGGGAAACGGGAGAGGAGGAGATGGAAGATGGCCGCTAAGCCCGTTGCCATGGCTACGGGAAACGGCGGGCCTGCGGCGGACGCCTAGACGGGAGAGGCAGGAAGTTGGAGAGAAAAGGGTTCGGTATGATTGGAATCTCTATGGTGGAAACTCCTTCCGGCCCCGCCTTCTCATGGGTGGGAGTTGCTAGAGGCGCTTCTCAATCACCAGGATGAATGCTGTTGGTAAGGGGTGTTATTGGGGTGCAATTTGACATATTGCACTGGCTGCTGGGGTGCAGCGTGGGGTTTTGTTTGCATTGGTTATTGTGGAGTATAAGCAAAGTGGTGAAATGTGGTGTTGGAGGAGAGGGTTACGCATTCCGCGGACTGCCAAAAGAACAAATCAGTGGGTTCTAGATCAAATCAAGCCTGAACTGACCCTAGAAGCTAAAATGACTAAACTGAGGCTGTCGTATTTTGGTCATGTCATGAGACGACAAGAGTCACTGGAAAAGACAGTCATGCTAGGAAAAGTTGAAGGCAGCAAGAAAAGAGGAAGACCCAACAAGAGATGGATTGACTCAATAAAGGAAGCCACAGCCTTCAATTTGCAAGATCTGAACAAGGCTGTCAAAGACAGGACATTTTGGAGGACTTTCATTCATAGGGTCACCATGAGTCGGAAGCGACTTGACGGCACTTAGCACACACACACGCATACACACGCATAAGCAAATGAATACATAAAATGTGTTGCATGGGGTCGAAGTGGCTGAGCACTCGCCACGATGCTCGCTGGGTGAGCATTTCCAGTCTCCGGGCCGTTGTTTTGTTGTGTTTACTGCTTCAGTATTCAATAAGCAGAGCCTTCCCCTCCCAAAGTCGAGGACTGGAAGTGTCCAGGCAAAGGGGATTTGATGTAATCCGAGAAGAAATGGAGGCTGCTGTGTCTTTTGCTGTTGTGCTACTCTGTCACTGACTGAAGTTTGTTAACAGAGAACTCGATGGGATCAAGTGACCGGAACGCCTATATTTATGTGGGATCCTGAAGTGAAACTTTCCATCATTCTTTCATTATTTCTCTATTTTGTTTTTAAATCTCAGGGTAGCTATCTTCTGGACAACACCTGTGAAAGGCCTTTCCCTCCCCCGGTGCTCTGTAGAACCCTGGAAAGCATATGTAGACCCTATGGGACCAGCTCATAGGCTGGCAGGTAGCCAGCTGGTGACCCTGGAGCAGTTCCTGGCCATCCTTCCCCTGGAGATCGAGAGCTGGGTCAAAGAAGGCCAACCGCGGAGCTGTGCCCATGCGGTGGCCCTGGCAGAAGACTTCCTGCTAAAGCAGCGGAAAGGCAAGAGACCAAAAGAGCAGGTGTGGGTGTTTCGTTGGGAAGGCCCAAAGGTCTTGGGAGTTCTGGCCATGGCTTTGTGTTGAGGGAAGGCTTGGCGACTCTACACTCTTGTGCTCATGTAACGGTAGTAGGAAGTAGCAATGGCCTGTTCTCAATGGCACTGGCCACCGCCTTTTGTGGTTTCTGGAAGGAGAAGACATCCACCCCACTGTTAAACAAGTGCATTAAAGTGAGCTTACATGATCAGCACAAAGGTCCCTCTGGTCTGTTACTGTGTTTCATACAGGAGATTGCATGCTTATGTAAGCTGTATTTTTTAAATTAAAAGTTGTAAAAAAGTTGTGTGTGTGTTTTCTAAAAAAATACAGGTTTATTTTACCATTTTTAATTTTTTTAGCAATGTAAATTTTACAACTTTTAAATTTTACAACTTTAAATTAAAATAAATGCTCATACCCCTTTATCTTCGAGAATCAAAGCTCCCCTGTCTGATAAAGGGAGCTTTGACCCTTGAAAGCTTGTACCCCGAAAATCTTGTTTGTCTCTAGTGCTGCTGGACCTGAATCTAGCTCTTCTACTGTAGGCCAGCATGGTTGTGCTCTGAATCTTTCCACATACCTCTTGTAAGTCATCTTTGCTTCAGGCAGATGAGAAAGTTTAGCAATGCACTAGATACAGTTGCTCAAAGTTTGGGGAGGGGTTGTGGCTCAGTGGTAGAGCATCTGTTTGGCATGCAGAAGGTCCCAGGTTCAATCCCTGGCATCTCCAGTTAAAGGGACTAGGCAAGTAGGTGATGTGAAAGACCTCAGCCTGAGACCCTGGAGAGCCACTGCCGGTCTGAGTAGACAATACTGACTTTGATGGACCAAGGCTCTGATTCAGTATAAGGCAGCTTCATGTATTCATGTGTGTTCTAAGTCATCCAGGTTTTTAAAAGGAAATGCCCAGGCAGAGTGATGCTTTTCTTTCTAATATGCAGGGTTAATTCCATTGGTTGGAACTCTGAGGCATGTGGTCTATGCAGCCCTAGCACATCTTGTTATTTTTATGTCTTTCAATGTAACGTATTTGTTTTTAATTGTTTTGATGATGTGTGGTGTTTTTTTATGGGGTGGTTGGTTTTAATGACTACATTTTACTGTGTATGTTTTAACTTGGTAGCTGCCTTGGTAGCCCTGGTGAGGACAAAAAAGCGAGACATAAATGTTGTCAAAGAAATTTAAAAAATCTTGGTGGTAAATGCATAAACAACAGGCAGTAGTGAATGGGACCTTCCCTCCTCTTTTAAGGTGATGACACCAGTTCAGGAGATAGTCGTGAATTTCTCTCTGGCCTCCGGGACTTCGTTGGATGCTGGAGAGAGGCTGGCGTTGACCAAGGATGATGGTTGAGACACCAGCACACCAGGTGAGTTATCCTTGTGCCAGAATTTGGAGATCCTCCTGGGCGGGTTTTGGGTTTGGCTGCCAAACTGTTTCTCCTGCTTGAGATTCAAGGGGTGCTGGTTGCCCATACAGATCCTGAAGCTGGTGTGTGTGTGTGGGGGGTCCTTCTCAGCTGTCCTCCCTGCAATAGGGCATTACCTGTCCCAGGAGTTAACGATGTCTAGTCATGCTTGCAGGCCTTCCAGCTGCATTTGGAAACGAATTTGCTCCTGAACCGCTTCCAGAGTAACTGATGATTACCTTGAGGTTTTTAATACCTAAAATTCTTGGTACTGCTGCATTGATAATTATTTATTTTATTTATACCCCACTTCTCATTTTATTCTCACAACAGCCCTGAGAGGTAGGTTAAGATGAGAGGCTGTGGCTGACCCAGTGTCACCCAGAACGCTTTTATGGCAGAGTGAGGATTTGAACCTGGGTCTCCCGGATTCTAGTCTAACACTCCAGCCACTACACCATGCAGGTACATTGATGTAGTGGTTATGGAGATTAGGTTACTTGGGGTGCTGTATTTTTTCTGGCAGAAAAGCAGGATATTGACTATAGTAGAATGCACAAAAGGAACAATTAGATGAAGAGCTACACCCTTGGCTGAGCTACACCCTTCCAAACCTACTGATTTTAGTGGATATGGTTAGGATTGCATTGTAATAGTTTGACTGGTCTTGTTAAGCTTGGTAGATTTAAAATTTTAAATTATTGAAGATAAGAGGCTCTCCTTCCTTCCTTTCTCCTTCATGCTTTGGAATGACTTGTGTAAAGTTTCCATGTTTGTTCCCGCAGGTGACAGGCGAGCAAGTGAGTACAAACAGGAGAATCCTCTGCCAGAAAATCCTGGCCAACAGGAGCCTCCATGCCAAGAAAATGGAGGGTCAGCTGCAAGTCAGAAGGGGTCAGAGAGGGGAAAGGGATGCCGCCTGGAGGATATCCTGGCCAATTCTGTTCCTCTTGCAGGGGAGAACAAATTCATTGGAACAACAGCTCTTCAACAGAGGTGGCTCAAAGACAACAAGCGGCACAAGTGCGCCGTGTGCAGGAGAGGTTTCATGCGGCCCACCGCCCTCACTGCACATCAGGTGAGAAACCCTATAAGTGCTCAGAGTGTGAGAAAAGCTTCACCTTGAAGTCGACCCTTGTGGCACATGCGACAACCCACACAGGAGAGAAGCTGTATATGTGCACTCACTGTGGGAAAAGCTTCACTGTGAGCTCAGACCTGATGAGGCACTACAGGACTCACACAGGGGGAAAGCCCTACAAATGCTCCAAGTGTGGGAAGTGCTTCTGACAAAGCTCCTCATTCATGTGCCATTTGAGAATCCACTCTGGGGAGAGACCGTTTCAGTGCTCCAGTTGCGGGAAAGCCTTCACCGTGCGCTCAGACCTTACGAAACATTATAGGACCCACACCGGGGAAAAGCCATATAAGTGCCCCGAATGCGGGAGGAGATTCCGCCAGCACTCCTCTTTCACCAACCACCTGAAAAGCCACAGAAGTGAGCTCCCATTCAAATCCTTGTACTACAGGAAATCCTTCAGTGTGAGCACATTCCTCATCAGGCATGAGCAAATCCACACCGGGGGGAAACCGTATCAGTGCACGGATTGCGGAAGGCGGTTCGGTCACAATTCACAATTCATTTCACACTGAAGGGTTCATACAGGGGAGAAACCATACAAATGTCTAGAGTGTGGAAAGACGTTCCCCGGTAGCTCCCTCCTCCAGGGACACCAGAGAATACACACAGGCGAAAAGCCCTATAGCTGCTCCGTCTGTGGGAAGACGTTTAGCCTGAGGTCAAACTTCCACCAGCATCAGAGCACTCACACAGGAGAGAAACCGTATAAGTGATTGGCCTGTGGGAAAAGCTTCATTACCAGTTCGGATCTTCTTGCACATGAGAGAACCCATGTCAGAAAGTAACTAGAAATGCACAGGTTGTGTGAATCCTTTTTTAAAACAAAAAATTAATGAAGCACTCTCTAGAATGGGGGGGGGGTGTCCCCAGTCTTCTTGAGCCTGTGGGCTCCTTTGGACTTCTGAGAAAAAGAAAGGGGAGAAACCTCTAATAGGAGACAGAGGAAAAGATGTGCAAAGCACCAGAGGTTACAAGGCGTTTATCTAATCACTTGTAGTTACTCCAAAGTTTTACAGAACAGTAGTGACAACAAAGGTTCAAGTAAATTGCAAAACATGTATTACAGTATACAAATAATGAGCAAACGCAAAAAGCAAAAGTGTTGATAATATATCATAGAACCACAACAGTGACAGGTTTGCCGGCTAGTATCCCAATTCGATATCCTTCTTTGGACTGTAACCTTGAAATTCAACAACAAACAGAAGTATAACTAGTACAAATATCACACAATAATTACATATAACTTATTTACAAAAGGTTACATGGGACTTACTATAGCTATCATCAGAAATGAAGTAATTATCCTTTATGACACATGAAGTCTGTAATGAGTAACATAAAATACATAACAATTAGTAAACACAGACACATAAAGATAAAACGAAGTCTCCCAAGCCCAGTTTAAAGACAGTGGGAGACAATGAAGCCATAAATTCAATTAACACCTTTGGACTTCTGACGTATGGCAGTGGGCATAGCCACAAAATGGCTCCCACAGTAGGCGGAGTCGATCACGAAATGGCTGCTGCAGGATGTGGAGCCAGCCACAGAAAGTCAGGGATTGAAGTTCTATATAACTCTAAAAGTAACTCTTCAACATTTCCAGCAAAAGCTCTGGGTAACAGGATGTCTTTTAATCTATACAACTAATCAGAAGCCCTGCTAGGGAAAATCCCCATCTAGCCCTTCCCACTTTCTAAAAGCACTTGATGGGTGCCAGGAAAGGTGTCAGCGTCCTCCATGGCACCCATAGCCACCACGCTGGGGTGCTCTAGATTGTCCATGTAGCAGGAATTTGGTCTGTAACCATGAGATCTTAAGCGAATTAAAAGGAGTTGAAAAGAGCAAGTGTCCAGTTGCACCTTAAAGACTAACAAAATTTCTAGCAGGATATGAGCTTTTGTGAGTTATAGAATCGTAGAGTTGGAAGGGACCACCAGGGTCATCTAGTCCAACCCCCTGCAAAATGCAGGAAACTCACAACTACCTCCCCCACACACACCCAGTGACCCCTACTCCATGCCCAGAAGATGGCCATGATGCCCTCCCTTTCATCTGCCTACTGTCATAGAATCAGCATGGCTGACCGATGGGCATCTAGCCTCTGCTTAAAAACCTCCAGGTAGGGTTGCCAGGTCCCTCTTCTCAACCGGCAGGAGATTTGGGGGGCGGGGCCTGAAGGGGGCAGGGTTTGGGGAAGGGAGGGGCTTCAGTGTCATAGAGTTCAATAGCCAAAGCTGCCATTTTTCTCCAGGTGATCTGATCTGTATCGGCTGGAGATCAGTTGAATTAGCAGGAGATCTCCTGCTACTATCTGGCAGTTGGCAACCCTACCTCCAGGGAAGGAGAGCACTGTGCATTGAATGAGAATTGTGGTGCTGTTGGCGCAATAATTGCTTTCCTGTTTTTTCAGCCCCAGCAAATGTCTGGCTTTGCTGGTTCTAGCCATACCACATTCCTCTAGGGCAGGGATCCTCAACCCTTGTGAGCCCGCAGGCACCTTTGGAGTTCTAACACAGGGCACAGCAGCAGCTTACCATCAATTACACAGTGAAGATCCTTGTGTTGTGGTGGCAGCTGCTGCCAAAGCAACATCCTTAAAAATCTGAACAGCCAATCAGAAGCCATGCTGGGCCAAAGCCCCACACGGCCCCGCATGGTGTGGTGGTTTGGAGCAGTGGACTCTGATCTGGAGGACCGGGTTTGATTCCCCACTCCTCCACATGAAGAAGAAGAGTAGGTTTTTATATGCCGACTTTCTCTGCCACTTAAGGGAGAATCAAACGGGCTCACAATCACCTTCCCTCCCCACCACAGACACCCTGTGAGGTAGGTGGGGCTGAGAGAGCTGTGACGGGCCCAAGGTCACCCAGCTGGCTTCGTGTGTAGGAGTGCTGAAACAAATCCAGTTCACCAGGTTAGCCTCCGCCACTCATGTGGAGGAGGAGTGGGGAATCAAACCCGGTTCTCCAGATCAGACTCCACCGCTCCAAACCACCGTTCTTAACCACTACACCACGCTGGCTAATCCAACAGGGCTCATTAGTGGCGGATGCTAATCTGGTGACCTGGATTTGTTTCTCCACTCCTACAGCTGAAGCCAGCTGGGTGACCTTGGGCTAGTCACAGCTTTTAGAGCGCTCTCATCCCCGCCTACGTCTGTGGTGGGGAGGGGGAGGGAAGGTGATTGTAAGTCGGTTTGATTCCTCAAGTGGTGGAGAAAGTCAGCACATAAAAACCAACTCCTCTTCTTAAAAAGGTTCGGCAGGCACCTTGTCCACTATGGGCATCACATTGGGAGCCCTTGTTCTAGGGAGATGGCCTTGAAAGGATTAGACAAATGATTGTAGATTTTCTCCGTCAAGTAATACTTATGGCTGGAACCTCCCATGTTCGGACGTGATGTTATTGATACTGGGTGGTGGTGTGTGGCCGTCAGCTTTTTGAGGTGGAGGACCACTGGGTGACATGAACCATCCCACACTCCATCAAACAGTTCCCCCTCCTAAGCCATTTTGCTCTGCCTCAGTAGCCAGCTGAGTTTGCACTTTGCAGAGGCCTTTCCCTTCCCATTCTCGGAAGAGGATCAGGGTCGTCTCTCTCTAGATCTCACATCTCTGAGCAAATTCCAAAGGGGGTGCAAAGGGGATGAGCCCCTTTTCTCCTACTATCTTATGCGGGAGGATGGCAGAACACCACTGCAGAAGTTTACTCTTTTGTCCTATCTGACCTACAAGGAACCTTGTAGTGGGGAAGCATGCCCAACTTATGTTCTGAAAAGGGTCACATGCTGCTAATCAGGGACTGCCCCCCATCTCCTGCAAGGCCTCATTTTGATATGTTGAGTTGGCCCACTAAGCCACAAGGGGATGGTCCTCTGGACGGCCAAAGCTACTGTGGGTGGAGTCAAGAAAGAGGACTAAAGAGAGGGGTGCAGAGGTTGAAGCTTGGATCCTTGGATCTGGCTTTGTTCTCACGAGTTCCTTCCTAGAAGGGTCAAGAGGAGAAGAATTAAGACCACTCCTTGAAAGAGTGCTCATTCTGCTTCAGTGGTATTAGTGCTTGGATCTCAAGAGTAAAGGGATGGCGTGTGCTGGAACTGAGTTTTATATATGCCCCATACTAAAATTTCCAGACACTCATTTCTTGGCATGCCCACATACCGCTATCGGTGAACAAATCAGCCCAAGGGATGCAAGATCTCGCTGGATAACCTGATATTTTCTTGATATGTTCAAGTCCTGTAGCCCCTTAAAGATCAACAAGAATTCCAGGGTATAAGCTTTGGAAAGTCAAAGCTCCCTTCGTCAGATACTTGGACTCTGGAAAGCTTATACCCTGGAAATCCTGTTGGTCTTTATGGTGAAATTATCTAGCTACCCGTCTGTTTGTCCGATTTTGTCTTGGTGTTCATTCTTTGCCCCACATTCATGGTAGTGGTTTGCTGCTGATGGCTCATCCAGGTGACACACCCTTGAAAACCAGGTGAGGGGGGGGCTGTGTGTGTTTGGGGGAGGGGGTTGTACGCTCCACTGTGAATTTAAAAGGGCTTCATACTGTAAACCTGCGCTCATAAGCAGAGTTACACCCTTCTAAGCTCACCTGGCTTCAATGGGCTTAGGAGGGTGTAACTCCGCTTAGGATGGCGCTGCAAAGCCCAAAGAACTGGCCAAACCGGTTGCAAGAATTCTGGAGCCACCTGACAGAAGGCTTGCGAGACCTTAGCTTTTGAGTTGGAAAAGGCTGCAGAGATGAACAAGGTATGTCTTGCAGAGAGATCCATCCACGAGATATGTTTTGCTGTGCAGTGTCTGAGATTCCCTTGAATAAAATCCAGCTACTTTCCGTTCTTCACCAAATACGGTCATTGCAAAAAAGAAACATAAAGGAAGAAATACAGATGAGAATTATCTTTGGTTGTGTAGTGGGGAAACAGGCACCGAATTCTAATCTGTCAATCTGTTTAAAGTATCATATGCAAGTTCTCCAGGTTTCTGGGCAGCTAGATCTTTCCGTTTTGTATGAAAAGAGCATTTCTTGGCTGGATTGTTTGAGGTTGTATCGCAGAGAATTCAGAGACAGTGTGGAGGGCTAAGTAACCCAGCGTGTTTCTAATCTGCTTCAGATGATCCCGCGTCATCCTGAATAAATATTTTTGATTGTTTCAGACGTATGATTGGGCTTGCGACTATGGATAGGTTTGTTGCTGTAACTGGGACCTAGGGGGAGGCTGTCTTTATATGGAAATAAAGAGGATGCAAAATAGTCCTTGAAGGAATCCGAGCATGCCCAGTGTCCTCAGCTGCCAACTTCTTTCTGTGGCAGGGCTCCTATGCCTTTTAATGGCAGGATGGCTAGCAGAAACCGTGCAGGAGATGTTTCTGCTGGTGTGCACATATGGTGATCATAAATGCTTTTGTGTGTGCTGTCAAGTCGCAGATGACTTATGGCAACCCCGTCGGGTTTTGAAGGTGAAAAACATTCATTCGGAGGTGGTTTGCCATTGCCTGCCTCCGCATCACAACCCTGGTGTTCCTTGGAGGTTGCCCATCCAGCTACATGCCAGGGCCGACCCTGCTTAGCTTCTGAGATCTGACGAACTCAGGCTAGCTGGAGGCGATCAAGGTCGAAGCGAAAAAGCTTTACTGGCTGAGTTATCCTTAATGGCATAGAGACTATAAAGGCATAAGAGCGCCCGCAAAGAGGGTTGGGGAGTCTGCAAGCCTGCACAAAGCTAGAAGGCCATTTTGACGGCTTGGGGTAAAGCAGAATATCTCTCTGGTTATACTAAAGGGCAAGCCTGCGTTGACACCTGCTGTCTGCTTCAACCCCGTGCAAAGACGATTGACCTTTCATAGAACCAAAGAGTTGGAAGGGTCCACCAGGGTCATCTAGTCCAACACCCTGCAGGAAATTCACAGCTACCTCCCCCCCCATACCCCCAGTGACCCCTATTCCATGCCCAGAAGATGGCCGATGCCCTCCGTCTCATGATCTCCATGCCCTCCCTCTCATGGCCCAGATGCCCTCCCTCTCATAATCTCCATGTCCAGAAGATGCCCTCCCTCTCATGATCTTTCCTGCTTTCAGCTTTCATACATAAAGCCCAGCCAGAAGAGATAGAGGTCCAATACTTCCTTCTTTTCTGCCCCTTCCACTAACTGGTAATCAAGGGGATCCATTTAGCCACTAGCCGTCAAGGGTCCAATCTTCTATGATATTGTCTGATCCCCTTTCAAAGCTGCAAGAGCCTGCCACCACATCCCATGGCCGTGACTACTGTAAGTTGTACAGCGGTATTCCTTTGTCTGTCCTGCTTGTGTTTTGTCGTCCATGTCACTGGGGGATTGTGGGTGCTTATTCTGATGCCTAGTCATGGTGCTGGTGAACGGTGAAGCGTGGAACCTAACCCTGTCCTGAAGGCACATCTCTCTTGCCTAGAAACTCTGCTCAATAGCTGTGGCTGTGCAGATGAGAGAGGAAGACACTCTGTACTTGCTCATAGGTCTTTTTTGTGCTCCAGGGCTCTATTAGTGCAGAATGTCTGCTCCAGACCACTGTCCTTGCTATAAAGGCTTATAGGAGCCCCGTGGCACAGAGTGGTAAGCTGCTGTACTGCAGACAAAGTTCTGCTCACGACCTGAGTTCGATCCCTACAGAAGTTGGTTTCAGGTAGCCGGCTCAAGGTTGACTCGGCCTTCTATCCTTCCGAGGTCAGTAGAATGAGCACCCGGCTTGCTGGGGGTAAAGTGTGGATGACTGGGGAAGGCAATGGCAAACCACTCCATAAACATAGTCTGCCTAGCAAACGTCATGTCACCCCATGGGTCAGTAGTGACCCGGTGCTTGCACAGGGGACTACCTTTACCTTTTTATAAAGGCTTACATCAGACTGCCTTTTTGTCATTAGTATTTGAGGCTGTTAACAAGGACATTAAAAGAACAAACAAGCAGTGTCGTGTAGTGGTTAGAGTCATACCTGAAATTTTAAAAATGCATTGGCATAGCAGCCAGGACTGTAATCACACATTTCCTCTTGCTCCCTCCCTGAATGCTTGGATGAAATTGGTGTGGCTTAGTGCTGAAAAGATAGTGGGAACAAAAATCTGAAAGCCTGGGGTGCTGCCACCACAAAGAAGGCCCTGTCTTCAACCACCCACCCATCTCAATTTACAGGGAAAACTGGAGCACATTCATATGGCAGTGTGTAGTCCTTCAGGTCCCCTGGCATCTGGAGTTTTATATCCAGTCTTCTCAAAATGACAGCTCAAATGACTTTAGAACGAAGGGGCTGCAAATTTCGACGGCTTTAGTAGCCAGTTGTGGTTCCTCCACACAAGCAGTGCATCCATTTCGTTGTGTTTAAAGAAAAACAACAATTGCAGTTTTGGGTGTGCAGCAATTGTTTCCCTTGACACCAGCCATAGGATGCTGGAACTGACATGCTTTGGCCTCCCAGAATTAGCATTTTCCCAAAATTAGCAGAATTTGGTTTAAAACACACACATAAGCCTTGTAACTTCTGTAATGGAATCCTTCAAAGGCCTTCTCTGCTGACACCAAGCTTATGGCTACTGATGGTGACCTGGGGACTGTATTTGTAAGACATCTACTTAATGCCGATCACCACTTTGGGGTCAGGAAGGAATTTTCCTCCAGGCCAGATCAGCCAGGGAACCTGGAGGTTTTTTGCCTTCCTCTGGGCATAGAGCAGGGGTCACTGGGGTGTGTGAGGGAGGAGGCAGTTGTGACTCTAATCTGACAGGCAGAAATTCAATAGGTGCAGCTTTTCACTTGTCCTGGAGATGTGCTGCTGCAGAAAGCTTTGTCTGCCAGATTCCTGCCTAGAGGTGAATCCTTTTCTACATACCCCCCCCTTTTTAGCAAGCCCTGACTTCTCCAGAGCAGCCCCCTTTCCCTCTCCTGTAACCCATAACTGCCTGCTTCTTTTGTTCTTCTACATCTGCAGACCTCTTCGGGGGGGGGGGGGCAGTAAAGGAAGGGGGACTGCCCAAAAACATCTGGTGTTTCTATTTGGACTTTGCGTTTTTATTCTCTTCTTTTTCCACCACCCCCAGTCTGCTAGGCAGAAAGTAGCAGCCAGGATTGACTTTGTTTCCCAAGCCAGGCATTGTCTAGCCTCAGTCGGCCTTTTAAATCCCTCCCTTAAAACCTTCTCTTTCCGCCTAGCCTGGTTTTTTTCTTCTTCTTCTTATTTCCGCCTTCCCCCTTAACCCTGTCGTATCCCCCATCTTTGTATTTAATCCTCCCTTTCTGGCTTTTTCAGCTTGCACTGGGGAGGAGGAGGAAGGGTGGGGGGTAGAGAGAGGAAGAGACCAATTAAACATCAGAGGATCCCCACAGGGGATCCAAACTCTTTGATGAGTTTGTGGAATCGGGTGGCAATCAGGGGCTGAATGGGTGGGAAAGTGGCCACAGCTGTCCGCACAGCTGCCTTATTTCTCCCCCCCCACAACCTAGTTTCTTTCTTTTTTAAAAAAAATTTTAATTATTATTTTTCAAACTAGTTCACATTCTATTGTATCATTCCATTCGCAGAGCATATAATATAAACAATTTCTATCTTATCACTAAATATATATAGTTGACTTCCCCTCTCCCCTCCTGTCCATTTAATCTCCTTATTTCTCTCTTTGTATTTAATGTCTAATTCATTTAAATAAACCCCATTTATCAATCACTAAACAAATATATATAGTTGGCTTCCCCTCTCCCCTCCTCTGTCCATTTAACCTCCTTATTTCTCTCTTTGGATTGAATGTCTAATTCATTTTAATAAACCCCATTTATCAATCACTAAAACAATATATATAGTTGGCTTCCCTCTCCCCTCCTCTGTCCATTTAATACCCTTATTTCTCTCTTTGTATTTAATGTCTAATTCATTTTAATAAACCACATTTATCAATCACTAAACAAAAATATATAGTTGACTTCTCCTCTCCCCTCCTCTGTCCATTTAAACTCCTTATTTCTCTCTTTGGATTGAATGTCTAATTCATTTAAATAAACCCCATTTATCAAATCACTAAACCAATATATATAGTTGGCTTCCCCTCTCCCCTCCTCTGTCCATTTAACCTCCTTATTTCTCTCTTTGGATTGAATGTCTAATTCATTTAAATAAACCCCATTTATCAAATCACTAAACCAATATATATAGTTGGCTTCCCCTCTCCCCTCCTCTGTCCATTTAATCTCCTTATTTCTCTCGTTGGATTGAATGTCTAATTCATTTAAATAAACCCCATTTATCAATCACTAAACCAATCTATATAGTTGGCTTCCCCTCTCCCCTCCTCTGTCCATTTAACCTCCTTATTTCTCTCTTTGGATTTAATGTCTAATTCATTTAAATAAACCCCATTTATCAATCACTAAACCAATATATATAGTTGGCTTCCCCTCTCCCCTCCTCTGTCCATTTAACCTCCTTATTTCTCTCTTTGGATTTAATGTCTAATTCATTTTAATAAACCCCATTTATCAAATCACTAAACCAATATATATAGTTGGCTTCCCCTCTCCCCTCCTCTGTCCATTTAATACCCTTATTTCTCTCTTTGTATTTAATGTCTAATTCATTTTCATAAACCACATTTATCAATCACTAAACAAAAATATATAGTTGACTTCTCTCCTCTGTCCATTTAATCTCCTTATTTCTCTCTTTGTATTTAATGTCTAATTCGTTTAAATAAACCACAAACAAATATATATAGTTGACTTCCCCTCTCCCCTCCTCTGTCCATTTAATACCCTTATTTCTCTGTTTGTATTTAATGTCTAATTCATTTAAATAAACCCCATTTATCAAATCACTAAACCAATATATATAGTTGGCTTCCCCTCTCCCCTCCTCTGTCCATTTAACCTCCTTATTTCTCTCTTTGTATTGAATGTCTACTTCATTACAATAAATCCCATTTATCAATATCTTACAATCTAATCTTTAACTTGGGTATCTTGATCGCTGCAAAGGGTTTGAATGAGAGCAAGCCCGCAGCCTAGTTTCTAGCAAGGTGCCGGATGGGTTAAGCCCATAGAGGGGCGGGTTTTGCAGAGAGGACGAGAAACTTGAGCGAGAAGCAGCTCTTAATACCCGAGGCCCTTCCCCGACGGGAGGAGGGAGGCGCGCAGAGTGGCTGGATCTGGAGTTAATTTTCTTTCTCTCTCTCCCGCTCTCTCTTATTAATATTATTTTAATTTAAAAAAAAATATTTTTTTTTTGGGATTTTTTTTTTCTTTTGCAAGAGGAGCCCCAAGTCCAGAAGGCGCAAATGCACGGGAGGATGCGCGGCCGGTAAGCTGCCCCCGGGGTGCAAGAGAGAAAGCCGGCGCGCCCCCCCCCCTCCCTCCTCCTCCTCCTCCCCCCCCCAGCAAAGAAAAGTAGCGAGAGAAGTCGGAAACTGGAGGGGGAGGGGGAGGGAGGGGGTATCCCCACCCCCCCACCCCCTCACCCCCTCCCCGATCAGGGCGAGCAGGAGGGGCTTTTGTGCGCTGCTGCAAGCATGGCCTCTGGTCTCCCCGGCCAGGACAATAGCCGCGAGCCGCGGCTGATCCCGGATCAAGGGCACGGCGCGGCGCGTTGTCCTTTGTCTCGCCTCTTCTCTCTCCTCCCCCCCACCCCCCAAAACCAGGGCAAGGCACTCTGGCTTTATCCCCCCCCCCCTACACACACACACACACTTTTTGTCGTCTTTGGGCTTTGCAGTCCGGGAGAGCAGTTCCTGGAACTGAAGTGCCGCAGACGCAAGGAGGAGGCGGGGGGGGGGGTGGAAGACCCCATTGATTTGAACGCCTAGATTGTTTATTTGCTCCTGAGCTGCCCCTACCTTTTTGGGGGGCGTCCTGGACGCTCCCGCGCTTGCATTCCCAGCGATGCATTAAGAGTTGGAAAACGTTCTAAAAAAAAAATACCGTCCGCACTTTCTGTGCATTCCCACCGAGGTATTAGGAGTTTGAAAACGTTATAAAAAAAATACCGTCCGCACTTTCTGTGCATTCCCAGCGATGCATTAAGAGTTTGGAAACGTTATAAAAAAAATACTGTCCACACTTTCTGTGCATTCCCAGCGATGCATTAAGAGTTTGAAAACGTTCTAAAAAAAAATAGTGTCCGCACTTTCTGTGCATTCCCAGGATGCATTAAGAGTTTGAAAACATTATAAAAAAATACTGTTCGCACTTTCTGTGCATTCCCAGCGATGCATTAAGAGTTTGGAAACGTTGTAAAAAAAAAATACTGTCCGCACTTTCTGTGCATTCCCAGCGATGTATTAAGAGTTTGGAAACGTTATAAAAAAAATACTGTCCGCACTTTCTGTGCATTCCCAGCGATGTATTAAGAGTTTGGAAACGTTATAAAAAAAAAATACTGTCCGCACTTTCTGTGCATTCCCAGCGATGTATTAAGAGTTTGGAAACGTTATAAAAAAAATACTGTCCGCACTTTCTGTGCATTCCCAGCGATGTATTAAGAGTTTGGAAACGTTATAAAAAAAATACTGTCCGCACTTTCTGTGCATTCCCAGCGATGTATTAAGAGTTTGGAAACGTTCTAAAAAAAAATACTGTCCGCACTTTCTGTGCATTCCCAGCGATGTATTAAGAGTTTGGAAACGTTATAAAAAAAATACTGTCCGCACTTTCTGTGCATTCCCAGCGATGTATTAAGAGTTTGGAAACGTTATAAAAAAAAAATACTGTCCGCACTTTCTGTGCATTCCCAGCGATGTATTAAGAGTTTGGAAACGTATAAAAAAAATACTGTTCGCACTTTCTGTGCATTCCCAGCAATGTATTAGGAGTTTGAAAACGTTATAAAAAAAATACTGTCCGCACTTTCTGTGCATTCCCAGCGATGTATTAAGAGTTTGGAAACGTTATAAAAAAAAAATACTGTTCGCACTTTCTGTGCATTCCCAGGATGCATTAAGAGTTTGAAAACATTATAAAAAAATACTGTTCGCACTTTCTGTGCATTCCCACCGAGGTATTAAGAGTTTGAAAACGTTTGAAGGACAGTGTCTCTCAGTGTCAAGTGTGTTGGAAGAGTAATATATATCGTCAAAAGGGGGGTTGGGTTTGAGCCGAGTCAGGTTACCGCACTTGTATTCCCAGCGATGTATTAAGAATTTGAAAACGTTATAAAAAAAATATTGTTCGCACTTTCTGTGCATTCCCACCGAGGTATTAAGAGTTTGAAAACGTTATAAAAAATACTTTTCGCACTTTCTGTGCATTCCCACTGATGTATTAAGAGTTTGAAAACATTTGAAGGACAGTGTCTCTCAGTCAAGAGGGGGGTTGGGTTTGAGCCGAGTCAGGTTACCGCACTTGTATTCCCAGCAATGTATTAAGAATTTGAAAACGTTATAAAAAAATACTGTTCGCACTTTCTGTGCATTCCCACCGAGGTATTAAGAGTTTGAAAACGTTATAAAAAAAATACTGTTCACACTTTCTATGTATTCCCACCGATGTATTAGGAGTTTGAAAACGTTATAAAAAAAAATACTGTTCGCACTTTCTATGTATTCCCACCGATGTATTAAGAGTTTGAAAACGTTTGAAGGACAGTGTCTCTCAGTCAAAAGGGGGGTTGGGTTTGAGCTGAGTCAGGTTACCGCACTTGTATTCCCAGCGATGTATTAAGAATTTGAAAACGTTATAAAAAAATACTGTCCTCACTTTCTCTGTATTCCCACCGATGTATTAAGAGTTTGAAAACGTTTGAAGGACAGTGTCTCTCAGTGTCAAGTGTGTTGGAAGAGTAATATATATAGTCAAAAGGGGGGTTGGGTTTGAGCCGAGTCAGGTTACCGCACTTGTATTCCCAGCGATGTATTAAGAATTTGAAAACGTTATAAAAAAAATACTGTCCGCACTTTCTGTGTATTTCCACCGATGTATTAAGAGTTTGAAAACGTTATTAAAAAGATACTGTTCGCACTTTGTTTGGCCCCTTTAGCTGTGAAGACGTCTTCCAACCATTTATGCTGTGGTGTCCAAAAACCCATTTAAAGCAATGTTTTTTATAACGTTTTCAGACTCTTAATACATCGCTGGGGATACAAAGTGCGGTAACCCCCATAGTCGTGCAGGGAGTTCCTGGAGGGGGAGGTACAAATGCTTGCCCGCACCACTTACCCTGTAGCCGCCTCCTTGCTGTTTGAAAGCTAGCTCGCCAGGGGAGAGGAAGAGTCTCCACCCTCTCTGCATGCAGGGAGTTCTTTGACTCTGTTCTCGGCAACCAACCAACGCCGGTTGCTTCAGTATAAGATGCTCAGACTGGAGATTTGGCAAGCGTGGGAGGGGGGAATTAGAAAATGCTGCCGTTCAGCTGCAGAGAATATAATTGTATGTGTACCAGTAACCTCTCTTGGCACGTTGATGGAGAGGAATGAGCCATCAGCAGATCTACCTTTGAACTTCACTGTAAAATTCTGCAACAGCTGTAATTCAGACTCGCCCCAAGACCCGAATTCTGCGCGCCAAATAAATCACGTGACTAGAGTGCATTTGCTTGGTTTGCAGCTTGGGCTGATCCTGCGAAGGGGGTTGAGCGGCAGAAACTCCCCCATCTCTGAAAACTTTGTTTTATTCAGTGCTTGAAGGCATCAGCGTGTTTTCTGCTCGGCAAGCTTTCAGGAGGCGTGGCTTGCACAATTTCAAACCTGTCCTTGCCTCCACGAGGGCTAGGAGCGTGGTTTTGTGGAACGTGCAAGTGGAGAGCTTCAGGGTGCTTTTCTAAGCCGGCTGGGAGGCAAAGGAGATTGTCCTGCCGCAGAGACGGCTTCGGTTTCAAGATGTCTGGCTTAAGTGATTATAGGTGGCACATTGGGTTGCCAGCCTCCAGGTACAAGCTGGAGAACTCCTGCTATTACAACTGATCTCCAGCCGATAGAGATCAGATCACCTGGAGAAAACGGCCGCTTTGGCAACTGGACTCTATGGCATTGAAGTCCCTCCCCAAACTCCGTCCTCCGCCGGCTCGGCCCCAAAAAACTCCCACTGGTGGCAAAGACGGACCTGATAACCGTAGTGGCATATGCTAGCATTCTGCAAGCATGGATGTATGTTCCTGGCTGTTACCAGAAGTGAGGCCCTCCCACTCCAGTCTTGAGCACCCCTCGGCCAAGATTTCTTCTCTTGGCTTGCTCCATGCTGTATTACCGGCATCTGTCCTGAGATAATGCCCCAGGGTTTGATTGGGTTAGGCCAGTGGTTCCCAACCTTTTTTTGACCAGGGACCACTAGGACTTTTTTGCTCGGTGCAGGGACCCCAAGGTTCAAAATAAAAATTCAGAGGATTTGAAAATAAACTTTAATCATAACTGTTATTAAACTTAGAATAATATTTGAATATTTTTTATAATAGAGAGCTTTTAATTGAAAATATTAATTTATTATGGGTTTATAACTTTGTTTCACGGACCTTAATTTAGTTCTCGCGGACCCCTGGTTGGGAACCAGTGGGTTAGGCTGCCCAATTGCTTGCAGATACACACACCCCCTGTCTTCGCTAATAAGAGTGGTTGCAGGGATAAAATGCCAAAAAGTACCTTGCCACAAGCAAAAAAAAGACGAGGAGCAGCAACAATTTCAATTTTGGGGCGGTTTCTAGAATCGGTGCATCTCGGGCTGTGCAGATGCCACATTTCAGCTTTCAAAGTGGCTTGGAAATCTGACATTGGGCCCAAATGGCCTCAGGTGTGCTGGAAATTCCCTGGATGTTATGCCCCATGTTTTGAGTCCCCTCCTTTGAGAAGGAAGGAGCTGTATAAAGTGTCCTTTCATACAGCAAGTGCGTGGGGCCCGGTATGTACCAAATGGCAGCTTTTGGGATGGCTTTTCAAGCCACCCATCAATTTTGGGGTACCCTGTTTCGGGGGAGAGAATGAGAAGAGTTCGGTTTTCAGATATTTCTGGGGTGTTCAGGACTACACATTTACTGGTCTTTCAGACTGAAGTGGTACTCTGACAAGGGAGCTTTGACTCTTGTAAGCGTATATCCAGAAAATCTTTTTGATCTCTAAGATGCTACCGGACTCAAATCTAGCTGTTCTACTGCAGGGCAATCAGCTACCCTCCGAAACTTCCTGACAATTTTGATACCCTTTTAGATCAGAAAGTCCGAGGCCCAAATGTCGGTGTGTAACTTTTGTAAAAAACAAAACCTATGCTGAGAACAATATCTACTATAACAAATTAGCAGCATGTGTTATAGGAAATCGACCCCAGAACCACTCAAATACATCATACAAATTCTCACATGAAATACGTATCAAAAACCTTCCCAGGTGTACACATCACAAATGTGACAATGGTTCATAGAATAAAACAAATAAGATCCCAAAACTTCAAACATGGTCAGACAAGCCCCTAGAATATATTACTATGGCACAATTAAGAGAATATATGAAAGATAATGCACGAAAACAGAATAATGAGAGATGGAAATCCTTTTATGAATATATTAAAAGCACCAGACAAAAGATTTAGTCAAATCAAATTACTATTACGTTAAGAAAATATGGAAGACGGTATAAAGAGGGGTAGAGATTGTTAGATACCAACAAAATGATATGTAAATAATATTTTCCCTTTCCCTATTTTCCCCTCTGTATATCTACTTATTAATAAAAAAATAAAAAATGTGCAATAAAAAAATGGTTCATAGAATCATAGAGTTGGAAGGGACCACCAGGGTCATCTAGTCCAACCCCCTGCACAATGCAGGAATTTCACAACTACCTCCCCCACACACCCCCAGTGACCCCTACTCCATGCCCAGAAGATGGCCAAGATGCCCTCCTTCTCATGAACTGCCTAAGGTCACAGAATCAGCATTGCTGACAGATGGCCACCTAGCCTCTACTTAAAAACCTCCAGGGAAGGAGAGCTTACCACCTCCCGAGGAAGCCTGTCCCACTGAGGAACCGCTCTAACTGTTAGAAAATTCTTCCTAATGTCTAGACGGAAACCCTTTTGATTTAATTTCAACCCGTTGGTTCTGGTCCGACCTTCGGGGGCAACAGAAAACAACTCGGCACCCTCCTCTATATGACAGCCCCTCAAGTACTTGAAGATGGTTATCATGCCCCCTCTCAGTCTTCTCCTCTTCAGGCTAAACATACCCAGCTCCTTCAACCTTTCCTCGTAGGACTTGGTCTCCAGACCCCTCACCATCTTTGTTGCCCTCCTCTGGACCCGTTCCAGCTTGCCTACATCTTTTTTAAATTGTGGTGCCCAAAACTATTATAGTTCTGTCAATGACTGTCAAAGCAGAGAGGAACAGAACCAACACACTGAGAGAAGTTAAGGTGGTGGGAAGGTTTGTGGTATGTATTTCATATGAGAATTTGCATGATATATTTCAGTGGTTCCGGGATCGATTTCCCATAACTACTTTAGCCAACGTGCTGCTGATTTGTTACAATAGGTGTGTAATTTTTGGCAATAGGCTTATTCTTAGAAAAACCCTTTCCTTTCTTAACAATGGCTCTTTTGACCCAAGGTCTTAAGCCAAAATACAATACAGTCAGACGCAAATCATATCCGAACATCCTCGAAACATTAAAACCTAGGTGATTTTTCTCTGCCACAGCTAATCTAACATCAGCACAGTATTCTGGTCCTCTTCCCTCTGTGTACGATTTGCTGAAGTTTCTTGTTGGTTAGATGGTGAACTCGAGGATGATGAACTAGATGATGATGTAGAGCAGCCATAGGGGTGTCGGGGGGGGGTCATCCCCTCTCTTGCATTAAACAAGAGGAAGGTCTTTGGGCTGCTTTAGTGCAGGTGGATCTTGTAAGTCACTGGTTCTCTGCCTTTTGTTCCTTGCATCCCCTAGTGGTAGAGCCTCTGCTTGGCATGCAGAAGGTCCCAGGTTCAATCCCCGGCATCTCCAGTTAAAGGGACCAGGCAGGTAGGTGATGTGAAAGACCTCAGCCTGAGACCCTGGAGAGCTGCTGCCGGTCTGAGTAGACAGTACTGACTTTGATGGACCAAGGGGTCTGATTCAGTATGAGGCAGCTTCATGTATTTGTGTAACCGCTTTGTCAACCACAACAACAACATTGGATCAGAGGAGCATGCCTAATATATTAGGTGCTGCTGTGGAACAGGGGCAGGATGGTGCTGCTGCAGTCGTCTTGTTTGGGGGCTTCCTAGAGGCAGCTGGTTGGCCCCTGTGTGAACAGACTGCTGGACTTGATGGGCCTTGGTCTGATCCAGCTGGGCCTTTCTTGTGTTCGCTGTGACAGAAACAAAAAGCCCACTTTTCCCAAGGTGGACGTGGATGTGTTTTACAGTCATCCGGTTGCTCTATTTATCCTCTTTCTGCTAAGTTTTGCGGGATGGAAATTGCCGTTGAGTCGCAGCCGACTTAGGGGCAACCCTGTATGGTTTTCAAGGCAAGAGACGTTCGGAGATGGTTTGCCGTTGCCTGCATGTCGCGGCCCTGGATTTCCTGGGCGGTCTCCCATCCAAATACTAACCAGGGCTGACCCTGCTTAGCTTCTGAGATCTGACATGATTGGGTTAGCCTGGGCCATTTTTAAAGACATGAAAAATCACAGGGTCGGTCAGAAGCAGCACATCGAAAGCACTTGGCCGTGGGCAGGGGAGACAGGAGGTTAGGAGAAATGCCGAGTGTCCAAGGTTGAACACATGAACACGTGAAGCTGCCTTCTGCTGAATCAGACCCTTGGTCCATCAAAGTCAGCATTGTCTACTCAGACCGGCAGCGGCTCTCCAGGGTCTCAGGCGGAGGTCTTTCACATCACCTACCTGCCTCGTCCCTTTAACTGGAGATGCCGGGGATTGAACCTGGGACCGTCTGCGTGCCAAGCAGATGCTGTACCACTGAGCCACTTGTAGCAACTGAGGTTGCTACGAGAGTGTGAAAAGGTCACAGACGGATAATCTGTGTAGGGTCTGCAGGAGACAGCCTGTTACAGTTGACGGGTGTCCTGCTCACCAGGTTCGAGGCAAGTCCCGGGCCACAAGAGATCTCCTAGCAAGGGTTCTAGACTTTCAGTCCAAAGCCAAAGTCCAGGACCCAGTAGCCAAAATCACAGCCCAAGGTCAGGCAACCAGGTTTAAGTTTTAAATTGGAATTTTATTGGTTCTTGTAAGTCATCCGGGCTGTGTGACCGTGGTCTTGGTATTTTCTTTCCTGACGTTTCGCCCGCAGCTGTGGCAGGCATCTTCAGAGGAGTCACACTGAAGGACAGGGTCTCTCAGTGTCAAGTGTGTTGGAAGAGTAATATATATAGTCAAAAGGGGGGTTGGGTTTGAGCTGAGTCAGGTTACCGCACTTGTATTCCCAGCGGTGTATTACGAATTTGAAAATGTTATTTAAAAAAATGTTCGTACTTTATATGTATTCCCACCGATGTATTAAGAGTTTGAAAACGTTATAAAAAATACTTTTCGCACTTTGTTTTGGCCCCTTTAGCTGTGAGGACGTCTTCCAACCATTTATAAGCCATGGTATCCAAAAACCCTTTTAAAGCGATGTTTTTTATAACATTTTCAAACTCTTAATACATCGCTGGGAATGCAAAGTGCGGTAACCCCCATTGTCCTGCAAAAGTGTCAAAGGTAATGTGCTAATCATTGTCCTGTAAGTATCAAGATAATGTGCTGATGAGGGTGTGGTATGTTAAAGTGGAACCATTGTATCCTGAAGTGATCTGTTAACATGTGGAATCAAAGCTAATCTGCATGGCTATTGTGGACTGTAGTCTTTGTTAGTCTGGAGGTTTTCAGGACAGGAAGCCAAGTTATTAGCACAATGACTCAGCTCAAACCCAACCCCCCTTTTGACTATATATATTACTCTTCCAACACACTTGACACTGAGAGACACTGTCCTTCAGTGTGACTCCTCGGAAGATGCCGGCCACAGCTGCTGGCGAAACGTCAGGAAAGAAAATACCAAGACCACGGTCACACAGCCCGGATAACCTACAAGAACCAATGAACTCTGACCGTGAAACCCTTTGACAATATTTTGGAATTTTATTGTTTAAAATTTAGATTTTGTGGTTAATTTTATTATTGATGTATTAATATATCTTGCATGGTGTTACTCGCCCTGAGCCGGCTTCGGCCGGGGAGAGCAGGCTATAAATCACAAAATAAAATAAATAAAATAAATACCCTGCTTTTTCTGTACCTTTAAGGAGTCTCAAAGTGGCTTACAATCACCCCTTTCCCTCCCCACAACAGGCACATTGTAAGGTAGGTGGGGCTGGGAGAGTTCTGAGAGAACTGTGACTGGCCCAAGGTCACCCAGCAGGCTTCATGTGGAGGAGCGGGGAATCAAACCCGGTTCTCCAGGTTAGAGTCCACTGCTCTTAACCACTTTACCACGCCGAGGAGTATTGGGGCTCAGGTTCCGTGATGGCATATCTCAGTCTCTCCTTGCGTTTCCTTAGCAGAGGGGAGGCCGTGGGGGCTGCCCAGCCCTAGCTTTTTGCCTCCTCTGGTCCTTGGGGTGCTTCAGGGGACCGTGGCAGGTCTGGTCATGGATGGGTCCATGCTGCGGCCTCCAGGGCTGAGGGCCCTGCTGGCTCAGGGGCCGGGGCCGGTGTTGGTTTAGGGACACTTCAGGGAGGAACTGGAGAGTCTCCCCCACTGAGAGGGTCTGTCAACAAGGGGGCTTGGGGGCAGGTTGACCTCCTTCTCGGAGGACACCTCTTCCCATACTAACTCAAGGGGTAGGAGTCCAGTAGCACCTTAAAGACTAACAAAATTTCTGGCAGGGTATGAGCGTTCGTGAGCTACAGCTCCCTTCTTCAGATACAGTCATTCTAGCTGTGTCTAGACCAAGCGTGGTGTAGTGGTTAAGAGCGGTGGTTTGGAGTGGTGGAGCCTGATCTGGAGAACCAGGGTTTGATTCCCCGCTCCTCCACATGAGCGGCGGAGGCTAATCTGGTGAACTGGATTTGTTTCCCCCACTCCTCCACACGAAGCCAGCTGGGTGACCTTGGGCTAGTCACAGCTCTCTCAGCCCTACCTACCTCACAGGGTGTCTGTTGTGGGGAGGGAAAGGAAAGGTGATTGTAAGCCGGTTTGATTCTTCCTTAAGTGGTAGGAAAAGTCGGCATATAAAAACTAATTCTTCTCCTCCTTCTCCTTCATCTGAAGAAGGGAGCTGTGGCTCACAAAAGCTCAATACCCTGCCAGAAATGTTGTTAGTCTTTAAGGTGCTACTGGACTCCTACTCGTTTCTACCACTAGTGACAGACTAAGGTGGCTACCCATCGTGATCTAAGTCAAGGTGGTCCATGACAGAGGAGGACGTGGGGATGGAGGGACAGCGAAGTCTTAGTGATAGCTAGAAAAACTCTGCCTCTCGCCTAGACTGTTGCTGCGTCCCACCGCTTGACATCCACTCTGAAGTTAAATTTTACCTCATTCCTGTTCTTCAGGTAGAAGGCCCTGTCAGCAGCAACTGACTTTCCATTTGTTTGGAGACGCCCTCCGTACGCTGAGTGCAAAGACTCCTCTTTCGACCCGATAAAGCAGCCTCTCCTACGAACGGAAGCACGGGCAGCGAGTGACAGTCCGGGCCCATCCCCAATTCTCTCGTGTTTGGAAAGGAAGACCCGGAGGGAAGGCCTGTGGCAAGACCGTCCCCGAAATGACTGCCAAGCGTGGAGCGGCCCAGGGAGCTATCGAGCAGATGGCCCGGCGGGGAATGAAGGTGGAGGAGGAAGAGGAGGAAGAACCTGAAACCCCCGAACCGGAGGAAAGGTGGCGGAAGAAGGGGGGAGAAGGCTCTCGCGGTCTCCGAGAAAAAGATGGCGGGCTACCCAGAGGCAGAGCAGGTCACCACAAAGAACTGCTCGGCGCAACTCGTTCCAGCCGTTCCGGATGGAAAAACCCGCAGCCCACAAGGTCCGCTGACTGGGGAGACAAACGAGGGTCCTCGCCCTCCGTTGAGGGACCTGCCGTCCCCCGCCAGTGGCCGAGGAGCGGACGGGCTGCCCGTCACCCACCCTCGGGCCTCAGGGAAGAAGCGCCCGAGGCCCACAACAGCATGGACTCGGAGGAGATCAGCGAGTCCGGGACAGTGAAAGTGAAGGAGGAAGTCTTGGGAGATGACTCCGCCAGCATGGAGATGAAACGGCAGCGCTTCCGGCAGTTCCGCTACCAGGAGGCCGAGGGACCCCGGGAGGTTTGCAGCCAGCTGTGGTACCTCTGCCATCGGTGGCTGAAGCCAGAGAGGCACACCAAGGAGCAGATCCTGGAGCTGCTGATTCTGGAGCAGTTCCTGGCCATCCTGCCGCTGGATATTCAGAGCTGGGTGAGGGAGCACGAACCGGAGACCTGTTCGCAGGCGGCCACCCTGGCTGAGGATTTTCTGCAGATGCAGCAAGAGGCCGAAAGGAGGGAACAGCAGGTGAGAGGGCGTTTTATAGTTGATATAGTTGATCTGAGACATCACAAGATGTAAATCTGGAAGATGTCTTTCAAAAATTGTGTGCTAGGATAAAAAAAAAATCAAACTGGCCTTAATTTGGTTAGCTAATAAAAGGGAGCCTATGTATTTATTCAATTAGAACATTTATCAGCCATCTTTCTCCCTTGCAGAACTCAAGGCGATTTACAATATGGGAAACAATTATTTTTTTAAAAAACAAAAATATAAATAAAACAATTATAAAACATTACACAAAAGGTCACAATTTTAAAACCGATTAGGACTGCCAATAAATAAATACTAGATCAGTTGAACAAAGTTGTAAATGAAACTGTCTTCAGCTGCCTCCTAAAGATCGACAATGAGTGGGCCGGGTGCACCTCCCTGGGGAGGCTCTTCCATAATTGTGGGGCTGCCACCAAAAAGTCCCTCACTTGTGTGCCCAGCAGGCAACCTTCTTTGATTTGTGGGACAATCAGGAGGGCCCCTCCCTGTGATCTTAATTCCTGGGCAGGAACATATGGAAGGATTTTTAAACAAAATAATAAGACTTTGCATTCATATGGTTATGTCAGGATGTTCAGAGCGGTTCCTGTACAACATCTTCGTAACTTCTCTGTAAGGTTAGTCAGTAAGCGTGGTATAGTGGTTAAGAGCAGTGGTTTGGAGCGGTGGAGTCTGATCTGGAGAACCGGGTTTGATTCGCCACTCCTCCACGTGAGCGGTGGAGGCTAATCTGGTGAACTGGATTTGTTTCCCCACTCCTACACATGAAGCCAGCTGGGTGACCTTGGGCTAGTCGCACTCTCTCAGCCCTTATCTATTGTGGCTGTTGTTGTTTGTTTGTTTGTTTTTGCTGGTCAGCGACTGTATTAATAAATAATAATTATTATTATTACTCTCTCAGCCCCTCCTACCTCACAGGGTGTCTGTTGTGGGGAGGGGAAGGGAAGATGATTGTAAGCCAGTTTGAGTCTCCCTTAAGGGATAAAGTCAGCATATAAAAACCAACTCTTCTTCCTCCTCTTCTTCTTCCTCTTCCTCTTCTTTTTCCTCTCCTTCTTCTCCTTCCTCCTCCTCTTCCTTTTCCTCCTCTTCTTCCTCTTCTTCTTCCTCCTCCTTTCATCCCCAGATCTGGAGGAGCCCCAGATCTGGAGGCCTTCTTGAAACCTTCTACTGAGCTCGCAGCACAATCAAGACTTAGGCTGGAGACTTCATGGCTTGGCTTCTTGCCCACTAAACACCACAATAAAGTAAAACATCACTTAAAAGCCAGTCAGATCCAGTTCTTCCAATCAGTGTCATTGTCAGTTCTTTAACACAAGCAACCCTGTTTACGCAAAGAAGATAAGAGCCTGCCACATCTCCTCCAAGTTGTTACCGTCCCATTAAGGATAGCTAGGTCCAGTTTAAGCACAACCTGAGCTAGTGTTAATCCAGCAAGGTTGTGCTTAGGATCTTTAAATATTCCTCTGGTCATACGGTATGGGGTTTCAGAATTTGTATTATATTAATGGTAGCTAGCATATAACGATTGGTCATCATGACCCATTCTAGCATTAAAGTTCCCACCCATTACAAGGGAGGCAGCCGGATATAAAATCACTAAGTTATCTATATACCTCTCTAGTCCCTCCCAACAGTCCTCAGTCAAAGGGGTGGCGGCAACAAGGATAAGTGCCGAGTTCTACATGTAGGTAACAAAAATGATGAACATGCATACTAGATGGGGGATACACTTCCGGGTAACACTGTGCATGAACAAGATCTTGGGTATGGGTGGACTATAAGTTAAATATGAGCAGCAAATGTGATGCAGTGCAACAACAGAGGCATAATATCCAAAACGCAAGATGTCACAGTCTTGCTATACACAACATTGCTCAAGCCACACCTGGAGTATTGTGTGCAGTTCTGGAGGCCTCGCTTCAAAAAAGATGTGGACAGAATGGAGCGGGTGCAGAGGAGAGCGTCGAGGATGATCAGGGGCCTGGAGACTAAGCCCTATGAGGAAAATCTGAGGGAGTTGGGAATGTTTAGTCTGGAGAAGAGGAGGTTGAGGGGGAGACATGATTGCTCTCTTTAAGTATTTGAAGGGCTGTCACTTAAAGGAGAGCAGGGAACTGTTCCTGTTGGCAGCAGAGGATACGACTTGTAATAAAGGGTTTAAATTATGGGCAGAAAGGTACTGGCTGGATGTTAGGAAAAACGTTTTTAAAGGAAGAGTTGTTCAACAGTGGAATCGGCTACCTAGGGAGGTGGTGAGCTCCCGCTCACTGGCAGTCCTTAAGCAGAGGCTGAACAAACACTTGTCAGGGATTCTCTAGGCTGATCCTGCATTGAGTGGGGGGATGGACTAGAAGGGGCCTCTATGGCCCCTTCCAACTCTATGATTCTAAGTGATGATAAATTACACCTTTATGGCAACCCTATAGGGTTTTCAGGGCAAGAGACACTCAGAGTTGGTTTGCCATTTCCTGCCTCTGCGTAGCAATCCTGGACATCCGTGGTGGTCTCCCATTCAAGTACTAACCACATGGGTTACAATGCACTTTCAAATAATGGGTGGGATACCAGCAGAATGAAGGAGGTTCTTCCTGGACAAAAAGCTTGGTAGTTGGGAGGGTCTCTATGGGGAAGGAGTCTTCATAAGACCCACCAAGGCCAGGCCTTTCGGTTCTAGCAAACCTGATGTCTCAGTCCTGGCATGTCTCTTCTTGCAATACCACACACGGACACGTTGCCTGTGTGTGTGAGCTTGTAGAAGAAGACGAAGAAGAGTTGGTTTTTATATGCCGACTTTCTCTACCACTTAAGGAAGAATCAAACTGGCTTACAATCACCTTCCCTTCCCCTCCCTGCAACACCTTGTGAGGTAGATGAGGCTGAGAGAGTGTGACTAGCCCAAGGTCACCCAGCTGGCTTCAGGTGAAGGAGTAGATAATCAAAATCCAGTTCACCAGATTAGCCTCTGCTGCTCATGTGGAGGAGTGGGGAATCAAACCCAGCTCTCCAGATCTCTCGTGGTGTCTTAACAAAGTACGGCATCTGGGTCTGGACTGTTGGTCACCACTGGGAACAGCAAAGGAGTATGTAAGGTGTAAAGCTTATGGGACAAGAGATTTGGTGGGTCTCTTTTGGTCCAGTCCTGTAAGCAGATCATCCGTAGGTTTTGTCCTAATTTCTCTGTACTGTGGACTGCCAGGAAGACAAATCTCTGGGTTCTAGATCAAATCAAGCCTGAACTGCCTCTTGATGCTAGAATGACTAAACTGTGGCTATCGTACTTTGGTCACATGAAGACAAGAGTCACTGAAAAAGACATTCATGCTAGGAAAAGTTGGAAGGCAGCAGGAAAAGTGGAAGACCCAACATGAGGTGGATTGACTCCGTAAAGAAAGCCACGGCCCCTCGGTCTGCAAGACCTGTTAATGAGCAAGGCTGATTTATAGGGTTGCCATGAGTTGGAAGAGACTTGATGGCACTTGACACACACAGCCATAAGCACGTGCCTTCTTACACAGGTTTTTTTCCTCTGCCATATGGACAAGGGAGAGCCAGCATGGTGTAGGGGTTAAAGAGCGGTGGTTTGGAGCAATGGACTCTGACCTGCAGAACTGGGTTTGATTCCCCACTCCTCCACATGAGTGACAGAGGCTAATCTGGTGAACTGAATTTGTTTCCCCACTCCTACACTGAAGTCAGCTGGGTGACCTTGGACAAGTCAGAGCTCTGATAGAGCTCTCTCAGCCTCACCTACTTCACAGGGTGTTTGTTGTGAGGAGGGGAGGGGAAGGTGATTGTAAGCTAGTTTGATTCTGCCTTAAGTGGTAGAGAAAGTCGGCAGATAGAAACTAACTCTTCTTCATCCTTAATTCCTCAGGGTATCTCATCTAAAATATACCACTCTGCTAAAATGATAGGGTGGGAGAGATTGTAGGAGGTTCCCTTAATGAAATCCGAAAGCCAAACCATTTCAACCCAGTGAGAGCGCTGCCATGGATTAGGGGTTCGAGTGTTGGTCTAGGATCTGGGAGACCCAGATTCGAATCCTACTGGATGACCTTGGGCCAATCATGCATTCTAAAACCTAACCTACCTTACAGGGGTGTTGTAAGGTTAAGGTGAATGAGAGGAGAACAGCGTAAGCTGTTTTGAAGTCCCCATTGGGGAAAAAGATGGGGTATAGAATAGGTACCACCAGGGTCATCTAGTCCAACCCCCTGCCCAGTGCAGGAAATTAACAACTACTTCCCCCCCACATCCCCAGTGACCCCAACCCTCCCCCCACCATGCAGGATCCCACAATCAAAGCACTCCCGACAGATGGCCATCCAGCCTCTGCTTAAAGACCTCCAAAGACAGGGACTCCACCACCCTCCGAGGCAGTGCATTCCACCGTTGAACAGCCCTCACCGTCAGGAAGTTCTTCCTAATGTTTAGGTGGAATTGCTTTTCTCTTAGTTTAAATCCATTACTCCGTGTCCTAGTCTCTGGAGCAACAGAGAACAAGCTTAGTTCCCTCATCAACATGACATCCCTTCAAATATTTAAACATGGCTATCATGTCACCCCTTAACCGTCTCTTCTCCAAACTAAACAAACCCAACTCCTTAAGTCTCTCCTCATAGGGCATGGATTCCAGACCTTTGACCATTCTGGTCACCCTCCTCTGGACACACTGACTGTATGAATGTAGTAAATAAACTCCACTAGATTGGTTCCCTGTACCTTAAAAAACTAACCACTGGAAATGGCAAAAGTGTGGGAGGGAGGGGCAGGCATGTTGGAATTCAGGCACTGATGAGCTGATACCATGTGGTGACTGAACTCTGATCTGGGAGGTTCCCGGTTCAAATCTTGCCATCGGCTGCCATCCTAGGTGGCCTGAACAGACCAAACCCAATGTAGTTGGAGCAAACGGGGAACCTGGCCCTTGCTTTGGGGCTCCTTCCTTCCTTGCCCTGTGCCTAAACAGACGCCTTTGGTGGTATTTTTTTAGGTGCTCGGACTGTTTGAGATGGACAATGAGGATTCTCCAGAAGCCGAGCAGCCTCCGACAGAGGTGGTGCCAAAGCCCCTGTTCCGGGAAACGAAGCAGGAAGCAGAGGAAGATGAGGCCCGTTCTTTGGGTAAGTCTCGTATTTGGTTTAATTGACTGTGCTGAGTCCTTGAAGTGAACTTCAGATGTGATTTCTTCTCTGCCCAGTGCCTGGCGTTGAGGGGTTCTGCTCTCCCCTGCACAAACTAGTCCAACACCCAATTTATGCTGCAGGTTAGGATTTCAAATTCTGTTCTAAAGCTTTCCCCCTCAGATGTACCTGTCCAACTCCCTCGTGAAACTTTTAACCTCTGAAATGTTTGCGGTTCCTTCTGGTCTTGTCCCTTCCTCAGCGCTGTTAGTGAGGGCACCGAACAGGCCTACATCTGGTGCTAACTGTTGCAGAATCCCTTGGTTTGTCCTCCAGAGCTTGCGCTATCGTGGTTAGGCTAGGATCTGGGACACTCAGGTTCGAATCCCCACTCAGTCCTGGAAGCTTGCTGGGTGACCTGGGGCCACACACACCCTCAGCCTAACTTACCTCATAGGGTTGTTGCGAGGACAAAATGGAGGAGAGGAGAATGCGTGCCGCATTGGGGAGAAAGGCGGGGTATAAACGAAGTAAATAAATACTTGAAATGAAATGAAAGAATGAAGTCCTAAATTTTTGGCATGATGGGCTGCCAAAGTTCCACTGAAACGGGCCAGCTCTTCTCCCTCCCTGAACAGCTTGCAGCCACTGTTTGGGGGGGATTTTTATTCCCTCTCCCGCGAAACCTTGCTGCCGTCCATGTGACGGCGCCATTGCACTTGGCCAGAGGAGACCAGACATCTCCATGTGTTGCTGTGATCTTCAGGGAAGAGTGCTCCGTATTGGCGTTATTCTGGGTATTTGCAGCAGAATGGCATATTTGCGGCAGCGTATTTGCGGCAGAATGGCGAAGTCCTTGCTTGGTGGTGGCACAGCAGGATGAGGCCACTGCCCAGTTGGTGGCGAGTTGCCCGGGGAATTGAGTTCCACCCCCAACTTCTCAGTAAATGGCATAAATGAGCTAAGAGGCCAAGTTCAAGCGTCTGAGAGCTCAACTGCCAAAAATATAAGAGGTTTTCTCCACACAGGTGAGGCCCTAATTTGGATCCCCTACGCTGAGGGTAATCAGGATCTCTCCCCCTCCTTGATCCTACAGGGACCCTTGGGCAGGTGGAACCGCGGGCAGGAGCCCCCCTTCCCCTCTACCCAGAGGAGGGCAGCTCTGACGACGAGGGCCTATTGGACCTTGTCTATGCCGCCAACCTTGAGATCCACAGCAGGCGGCCACCTCGGCGGACCCGCCTCATCCGAATGCGCACCCACGAGCTCCAGGTGTCAGACGAGGAATGCCTGACCCGCTTCCGGCTGGACCGCCAGGCCATTCAGGATCTGTGCACGCTCCTGGCGCCGTACCTGGACGGGGCCTCTGCGAGCCGCAGGCATATCCCGACTCTCCAGAAGGTGCTGATAGCTCTGCAGGTTCTCGGGACCGGCTCCTTCCAGCGGATGACGGGCGACAACCTGCGGGTGTCCCAGTCCTCTGTCAGCCGCTGCCTGGACGCTTTCCTGGAAGCGATGCTCCGCCACGTGCACGAGCACATAACCTTCCCCACCACTGACTCAGAGCTCCGCCGCACCAGGGAAGCGTTCTTTGACATTGCCGGCTTCCCAAACGTCATCGGGATAGTGGACTGCACCCACGTGCCCATCATAGCCCCCGCAGACATGCCGGCGCTCTACCGCAACTGCCACAACTTCCACAGTCTGAATGTGCAGGCCACCTGCGACGCGTCAGGGTGCTTCACCCACGTGTTGGCGAAGTTCCCCGGGAGCGTCCATGACGCTCGGATATTCCAGCTGTCCCAACTGCAGAGACTCCTGGAGTCGTGGCCCGAAGGGAAGGGATGGCTCTTGGGTGAGTGTTGTGGGTTCGTGGGATGCAATTTTAAGGGGAGGCCGCAACTAGGGTTGCCAGGCCGGCATCTGGCACTGGTGGGAGCTTGTTGGGGTATATGGAAGGGGGGGCTTCATGTGACACGGCAACATCATTTTGGGGTGGGGACCTGGAAGTGATATCACTGCATCGAGCGACACTCTAGGAATTTCTCCACTCTCTATGGTAAAGACCATACAGATTGGGAGAATTTACCCACTTATATATAGCAGTCAAATGGCAACCGTAGCCACAATGGAAATGGGCCCCACAATGGAGATGGTTGCGCCAAGCGCATTGTGATGTTCACAGTATCTCTTCTTCTCCACAGGTGACAGCGCCTACCCCTTGCGCCCTTTCCTCATGACTCCACACCGTGATGAAGGCCCAGAACCTGTGGCACGTTACAATGCCACTCATGAAACAACCCGGATGGTAGTGGAGAGGGCGTTTGGGCAACTCAAGATGAGGTTCCGGTGTCTCCACTCCACTGGGGGCAGGCTCATGCTTCGCCCAGAGAAGGTGGCCAAGGTGTTCGTGGTGTGTGCCATGTTGCACAACATGGCTCTCCGGCGTCAGTTGCCGATCATCAATGGGGGACAGGGGGTGGACACCGAGGTCCCTGTGCCTCCGTACTTGGAAACGGACGGCGTCGTGGAGCAGGATCCTCGTGGGGCGGAAGTTCGGGAGCAGATCATTAGCAACTATTTCACACAATAAACTCAGCTTTCAGTAGATAGATTGTGACTGGTTGTGTATGTCATTGGCAAACAAGTGGGAGGTGGTGCATGGCCCGCACATGGTTGAGTTATTCCTAAGCGCTTCTCTCCCACTTGACACTTAGGTTTTGCAGACTTTTGTCCCGATGAAACTTTATTTTTTAAATTAAGCTTGTATCCAAAGTAACTACAGAGTATTGAATTTCATCAGATTTTGCCCTGGGATTTGTTTTGAGGGGCCTCAAAGGCAGGGTGCTCTTCCAGTTTATGGCTGCCTGTTGAAATATGTCCCCTTCGTACCATGACTGTGGCGTAAAGCACATGGTTTCATGCAGAAATATTCCCAGGCTCAGTCACTGGCATCTCGAAGGTAGTAGCAAAATGCCCTGACTTGAAGATCCAGGCTAGCTTGCTCTCATCAAGTCTTGGAAGCTAAGCAGGGTCGGCCGTGGTTAGTACTTGGATGGAAGACCACCAAGGAAGTAGAGGGACGCTACGCAGAGCCAGACAATGGCAAACCACCTCTGAATGTCTGTTGCGTTGAAAAGCTTATAAGGGGTCACCATAATACAGCTGCAATTTGACAGCATTTTTCACCACCTCAGCTAGTAAAATAAAACAAAAAATCCAGCAGCACCTTAAAGACTCACATCATTTATTCCCATGTGAGCTTTCTTGGGTCACAATCCTTTTCGTCTGATAGATATGTGGTGGAAAATCATCCTGGGGGAATTTTTATGGGGCAGATTAAAAAGCTAATGTTGAAATACGCAGTCTAAAGGGCCACTGGATTTTATTTGGTTATTTATTTTATTTGGTTATTTATGTAAGTGGCTTACAATCACCTTCTCTTCTCCTCCCCACAACAGACACTCTGTGAGGTAGGTGGGGCTGAGAGAGCTCTAAGAGAACTGTGACTGGCTCAAGGTCACCCAGCAGGTTTCATGTGGAGGAGCAGGGAAACACACTCCAGATTATAATCCTCAACTTCTAACCACTACACCATGCTGGCTCTCAAGCTAGATCACTAATCTGATCCAGCAGGGCTCTTCTGATGTTCTTACATTTGTGCAATATTAAGCATCTGTGACCTAAAGTAATCACTGGTTTTGTGGTTGTTTCTGCCTTTTCATCTCTCATGCTTCTCTTCCTGTGCTGCTCACAGTGACTGAAGGCACCCCTCATCCGAGATGCCAGGATGGTGGCACTCATACATCTTCATGGCACAGTCATAGAGAACCATGGTAGCTAGAATGAGCGCTCAAATCCACCAAAAGGCAGGAACCTGCAGAACAAGAGTTGAGTCTCTGTGGTCATAAGGTGTGCCGCCCCCCCAAGCACCAACAAATATTGATGCTTGCTACAGTTTGTTTCTCTTAGTCTCTGCCCTTCTATCACATGGCATGCCACCAGCTCCACCTTTGTAAAACAGCACACTTAAACTCAATTTCAATAATCTATTCCTAATCCACAGTGGGTAGCCGTGTTAGTCAGATATCGTATCTGTATCTAAAGAAGTGAGCTGTGGCTCACGAAAGCTCATACCCTGCCAGAAAATATTTTTGTTAGTCTTTAAGGTGCTACTGGACTCTTGCTCTTTTCTACTATTCCTAATCGTTAGTTTCAGGTAGCTGGTTGAAGGTCGACTCAGCTTTCCATCCTTCTGAGGTCGGTAAAATGAGTATCCAGCTTGCTGGGGGTAAAGGGAAGATGACTGGGGAAGGCACTGGCAAACCACCCCGAAACAAAGTCTGCCTAGAAAACTTCGGGATGTGACGTCACCCCATGGGTCAGGAATGACCCGGTGCTTGCACAGGGGACCTTTACCTTTAATCTATTAACACATTCTTATATTTTCCGTGATAACCTACAACCTATAATATCCAATATACACATATACAAATTCACAAAAGGACAATAACAGCAAAGCCGTCCGATATTGTTTGTTATCTGTAGTTTCTCAGGGGCAGCTGTATAACTTTGCTCATTAGCAGCCGGAGTGTTTCAGTGATCTACTGCCAACAGTTGAAGAGGAGTGAAAATTTACAGCGTCTGAGCTTCGTTTCATCCTGGTTTGACCCTGCAAACGCCATCGACTTCAGGAGTAAGGGAGAGCTGGACACATGGGCTTGCAGAAACGCATGAGAGAAACCAAGGATCACACCCCTCCTGCGTCAAAACAGCTAAAAATGGGAGATTTTTATTCAGTACAAGTACATAACACAAGAAAGGCCCTGCTGGATCAGACCAAGGCCCATCAAGTCCAGCAGTCTGTTCACACAGTGGCCAACCAGGTGCCTCTAGGAAGCCACAACTTCGAAGTACCAACTTCGAGTAGGTTTGCAGTGCTGGCAAACAGCCAAGCGGACTACCTGGAGCCAATTGCCACAGAAACAACTGTTGAGAAAGACAGTGACGGAGTAAATAGGAGTCATTTGGAATCCTTAAAGGGTGAGGGGAATGGAAACACTGACGGGGAGAATTGGGTTTTTTGTTTTTTTTATCCGGTTAACTGCAAAAAAAAACAAAAAATGCTATCCATAAAGGTCTGAAGAAGACCTTTAGGTATTACACGCATGTGGACTGCTTGTAGCAGCTTGGTCTGCATGTTACAAGTTTATTGGATATTATAGGTTGTCGTAGGTTGTCATGGAAAATATAAGAATGTGTTAATAGATTAGGAATAGATTATTGAAATTGGGCTTGTGTGCTGTTTTATTATTATAGGCTTTATTCAATATAGCGCTGGGGTTTCCCCCCCCTTTGGTTTCACCTCTGTAAGAAGCGCAGCGGCGAAGTCCTCACTATTGGTTCCCTTGGCGCACTGCGCTCTGGCGTGGCGAGGCCTGCCTAGCCGCAATGTCGTCTCCTCCTTCGCGTCGCAACATCAACCGCCCTTTCTGAAGCCCCGTGGCAAGGGTGGGTGGGGAAAAGTTCTGGAGGGTTGCCCTCCCATATGCTTCTAAGGATTTGCTGATACTTAAATCTAAACATTGGGGTGGGAAAGGTAAAGGGATGCAGCAAAGAAATGGAAAAATATGCATAACACAAGCTGGGGAAGAGCTGACAGGCAGCATTGTACCTCTCCTCTGAATGAATGTGGTGTGTAAAGTGCTGTCAATGGGGTTGCCAACCTCCAGGTACTAGCTGGAGATCTGCTATTACAACTGATCTCCAGCCGATCGAGATCAGCTCACCTGGAGAAAATGGCCCCTTTGGCAATTGGACTCTGTGGCATTGAAGTCCCTCCCCAAACCCTGTCCTCCTCAGGCTCTGCCATGACAACCTGGCAACCCTAGCCGTCAAGCCTTGCAGAGGTTGCCGTAAGTTGGCTATGACTTGACAGCACTTTACACACACACACGCGCGCGCCAGATTCAGCATGGATAAAAGGCAATTCACCTGGAGGTTGGCAGCCCTACAGTGAACCCCCAGGAAGCATGTGGCAGGGAGCGAAAGGTGAGTTTGTGGCAAGAAGGGGAAATCAGCAAAGATTCATCTCTGTTGGATGGACTGCCATGGGAACAGCCCTTTAGGATCCAAGCCTGTGAAGCAACAGGATATTTGTTTTATAGTTTGCCTTTCTCACTGAGACTCAAAAGGAGCACACACAAAAATTTTTAGCAACACAGAAGGAAGAGTTTAAGTAGGGTTACCAGGTCCCTCTTTGCCACCAGTGGGAGGTTTTGGGGGCGGAGCCTGAGTAGGGCGGGGTTTGGGGAGGGACTTCAATGCCATAGAGTCCAATGGCCAAAGCAGCCATTTTCTCCAGGTGAACTGATGTCTATCGGTTGGAGATCAGTTGTAATAGCAGGAGATCTCCAGGTAGTACCTGGAAGTTGGCAACTCTGAAGTGTTAAGTCATATAATAATGGAATGAGACTGGATCACGACGTTAGAAAATTATTTATTGTAATTATGTTATGCCCGCCTTTCTTATTTGGATTCAAGGTGGATTACGCACAGTAAGTCAATACAGTCACCAGGACGAGACATATAATAGAACACTGCAATAGGAATTAGGGTTGTAGAACAAACCAGAAGTCTAAAAACAGAACGGCAGAAAAGCAGTAGTATTAATATGATGCCTTAAATGATGCAAACTTTCCATACTAGGGCCCTAGTTTTGGCAAGCTAACCAATGCAGTATAAACCACAGTCCCTAATAATTTATCCAAGTAACTTTGTGAAACATTGAGTACAGTGCGGCTGTACTGCCTGCGTGGAAAAGCCCTCTCAGATAATCCAGTTTTGTATCTTTTGTGGAAAGCCGGGAGAGCAGTTCCACAATAGATGCAATTATACTGTTCTGACAGCATTGCGTTCTAATTCTGCAATTCCATCCTCCACGTCATTTGACATTCTGCATCTGATATTTTTTTAAAGCATTGTTTCGTGTTTTTGCAATCCTAGTGCAGTCTTTATTAGATGTCTTGTGTCGCTTGGTTGTATTGTAATCTGCTTTATGTCTCAGAGAGAGAGGTGGGCTATAAATGAAACGAACAAAGGAATGGATAAAATTAAAGAACTACATATTCTGGATTGCCCTGACCTGGAGGACCCAGGCTAGCCTGATCTGGTCAGATCTCAGAAGCTAAGCAGGGTCAGCCCTGGTTAGTATTTGGATGGGAGTCCACCAAGGAACACCAGGGTTGCTGTGCAGAGGAAGGCACTGGCAAACCACCTCTGTTAGTCTCTTGCCATGAAAACCCCAAAAAGGGGTCGCCATAAGTCGGCTGCGACTTGATGGCACTTTACGCACTCATACACACATATTCTGGATTACAGAAACAACTTAATTCATTTAAAACATTTCTATGCCTCCTCTCCACTCAAATGCACTTCCCCGAACACTAAAGCATTTCAACATTAAAATAAAATATTTAAGACATTAAAACAGCTTTTAAAATGGAGCATACTAAAAACATTTAAACAATTCAGTAAAAACAAACACACAACACACATAACACAACCAGGAAGGAGGACCAGTAACAGTTATTGGGGGTATGCCCACTGGCAGAAGACAATGATAGAGAAATAGATGAATCCCCTTGAAGAGTAGGGTTGCCGGCTCTGGAAACTGATCACTTTAGATCAGTTGTAGTCTCTAAGGTGGTGAACATCAAATAGAAGAGTATCACACCAAGGAAAAGGTTCTAGCCCAGGCTTCCTGCTGACACTCATTTCTTATGAGTGAGGGAACAACATTCAGTGATGTGATCCTCCCCGCTAGACTTGTCATCCCTCTACTGCAGTGGTTCCCAACCTTTTTTTTACCAGGGACCACTAGGACCTTTTTGTTCGGTGCAGGGACCCCAAGGTTCAAAATAAAAATTCAGAGAATTTGAAAATAAACTTTAATCATAACTGTTAAACATTAAACTTAGAATAATATTTGAATATATATATTTTATAATAGAAAACTTTTAATTGAAAATATTAATTTATTATGGGTTTATAACTTTGTTTCGCGGACCTTAATTTTGTTCTCGCGGACCCCTGGGGGTCCATGGACCCCTGGTTGGGAACCAGTGCTCTACAGGGAGAGGGGGATCTCCCATCCCCATCGCTCTGTGAGGAGGTGGAGGGGAGATGTCAGCAAACAGGTGAATGCTAGCAGTGTCCTGATGGGCTGATGTCCCTTCCTGTGTGCCTGGAAGTGATGTTAGCGTGTTGCCAGGGGATACTGTGAACGCTTTTTTATTTGGGCAAAATTCTCTGGTTAAACCAGAGAGTTTTGCGCAAATGGCTAAGCATTTCGGGCATCCCCCAGTGATGTGCTGATGTCACTTCTGAGTGCACAAGGAGCAACGTCAGTGCATCATCAGTGACATCATTATGTTGCTGGTGAGGTCCTCCACTGCTCCTGATTCCCCCGCCAGTTGTCTGGCCCTGCCTGGGAACCCTACATCCAGCAGTAGTATATTTAGAAACAGATTTCTCACTACTTCTGTGGTGACAGGGTTTGTTTTTCACAAAAATGTTAAATGCGATAAAAATCTCAAAAATTGCCATAGACATTAAAATGTCCTATTTACTGTGATGGTTTTGTTTCTCTGGTCATGACGTGGCACCTCCAATATAATTGCTGGAAATTTACAGAAAGGAAAACCAGACCACACACCTGGACAACATATTGTCTGCCCAGATTCTGCTACCAAAAGGTTTTACAGGGGGGAGATGAAAATCCCCCTCGTTCTACGTTTTCAGCATCAAAGGCCCGAGTGAGAAATAAGTCCTGTCCAATATTATATTCCCTCTTTGAATGTTTGGCTCTGTGGAGTACAGGGAACCAGTGGGAGCGCGGGGGAGTGGGGACTTGGAAGTAGTGGTGCTGTGAGTGATGCGTGAAATCCCTTCCAGGTAGGGTTGCCAACCTCCAGGTGGTGGCTGGAGATCTCCCGCTATTACAACAGATCTCCAGCCGACAAAGATCAGTTCACCTGGAGAAAATGGCCACTTTGGAAGGTGGATTCTATGGTGTTATACTCAGTTGATGTCCCACCCCTCCCCAAACCCCAACCTCCTCAGGCTCCACCCCCAAAGTCTCCAGGTATTTCCCAACCCGGAGCTGGCCACCCTACTTCCAGAGGAATCCTGGAAGTGATGTCATGCCACTCTAGGAATCACAGCAAATTCTATAGTAAAACCACAGAGCTTTTGGTGATTCCTAGAGAGGACCGGTTTCACTGCTGCTTTTTACCCAGAAGTGACGTCATGTGATCAGCCTGACAGCCATTTCTGACCATTTTAAAATCCCCCCTGCAGTTCCTATCAGCAACAGGAAAGGGACCCCAGAGCGAGGACTTGGCAGCCCTAGCATATGGCCATGGCTCAGTGGTAGAGCTCTTACTAGGCTTGCCATTTGCACACTTGTGGTGGGTAAACCCCCACCCTTGAGAATTTGAGGAGCAGGGGTGGGGAAATGGCCAGAAAATGGCCTCCATAGTGACACTTGAGAAATTTCCTCATGTCTCTACCATAGAGATTAGAGGAAATTCCTAAAGTGTCCCCTGAAAGTGAAGTCACATCCTCCCCAGACCACCCTCCCCAGGCACCATCCACAAAATCTCCTAGCATTTGCCTAGGCAGTGTTGGCAACCCAAGGTATTGTTTTGAACACAGAAGGTCCCAAGTTCAGTCTCTGGCATCTCTCATCGAAAAGGATCTCCGGGGAGCAAGTGTAGGGAAAGACTTTTCTCTGAGACACTGGAGAACCACATGCAACACTGAGCTAGATGGACCAATGGTAGACATCCAATTTGCCCTCCTGTGGAGGGTAAACCCCTGCTCTTGGACACAACCCCCCCAGAAGAAATTGAGAAGGAGAAAACATGGTTGGAAAATGGCATCCATAGTGATGCTCTTGGGGTTTTTCTATGCCTTTATCATAGAGATCAGGGGAAATTCCTACAGTGCCAAATGGAAGTGACATCACATCCTCCACAAACTCCACCCTCAAAATCCCTTTCCATATGCTGAGATGTTGCTGTCAACCCTAACTAATGATCTCACTTTGTATAAGGCAATTTCATATGTGTATGTCATTATTCTTTTTTCTTTGCCACAGTAGATGACATGAGGGAGAGTGGGGAGGAGGAGGAGAAGGATCAATCCCCAAGATCCGAAGAAAAAGGAACACTGACAGGAAGAGGCTTACAGCTGAATTATGAGCAGAGAGAGGCCTCAAAGAGGTCCCCAGGAAGCCACCCTACCATCTCTTCTGTGGACACAGATGTGGAGTCAGCTCAAAAGAGCATCAGTGATAAGAAAAACACAGAGTCCAGAGAAACATTCTGCCAGAGCTCAGGCCAGAAAAAGCATCAGCGTACCCGCACAGAAGAGAACCCACAGGCAAGTTCAGACTGTGGCGAAACCTTCAGCGACCGGTCCGGCCTTATCGCGCACTTCAGGACCCACGCACAAGACAAACCATTCAAGTGCTCAGAATGTGGGAAGAGCTTTAGTAAGAAGTCGCACCTGAATAACCACAAGACGATCCACACTGGAGACAAGCCGTTCAAGTGCTTGGAGTGTGGGAAGGCCTTCCGGGTGAGCTCCTTCCTTACCCTGCACCAGAGAATTCACACAGGCGAGAAGCCGTATGTGTGCCCTGAGTGCGGGAAGGCATTCCGTGTCAAATCAAGCCTCAGTTCCCACGAGAGAACACACACAGGTGAGAAGCCATACAAATGCTCCCACTGTGAGAGAAGCTTTAGTGTGAGACCTAGCCTTGTCGCCCATGAGAGAATCCACACGGGAGAAAAGCCCTACGAGTGCTTAGAGTGTGGCAAAAGCTTCCGTCGGAGCTCCGATCTCTTCATTCACCAGGGTAGACACACGGGTGAGAAGCCGTACCAGTGTTCGGTCTGTGGGTTAAGGTTTGGAGAAACGTCAAAACTCATTACCCATTACAGGATCCACACAGGAGAGAAACCGTATAAATGTTCAGAATGTGGGAAGAGCTTCACCCTAAGCTCCTATCTGAATAGTCACCAGAGAATCCACACTGGCGAGAGGCCCTACGAGTGCAATGAATGTGGGAAAACCTTCAGGGTAAGCTCCTGCTTTAGGAAGCACCAGAGAATCCACACAGGAGAGAAACCTTTCCAGTGCCCTGTCTGCGAGAAAAGCTTTAGTGTAAGCTCACGCCTCAATGCGCACATGAGAATCCACAGCGGAGAGAAACCCCACAAGTGTTTGGTCTGTGGGAAAGCATTTGGGACGAGGTCAAACCTTAGCAGGCATCAGAGAATCCATCCCGAAGAGAAACAGTACGAATGCCCAGTTTAAAATTTCTAGGGGAGCTCTAGCCTCCTAGCCCACTGGAGGGCCCACACCAGAGAGAAGCCAAACAGATGACTGGATGATGGGAAGAGCTTTCACCAGAGCTCCAATCTGGCTAAGCACCACAGAGTCCACCTCGCAGAGAAGACCTATGAATACTCCATGTGCAGCAAGAGCTTCAGCCAAAACCCCAACCTCTCCTGTCACCAGACAACTCAAGTGGGAGTATGTAGCTAGCACAACCACACCACTCAACAGTTCCTCCTTAAATGGACCCCTAATAGATTGCCAACCCTTTTCTCTCATGGAGAAGCCAAAATTTGAGGGCTTCCTTGCCTGTTTTAGTTTCAGCAACTTCCCACCCACTGAGGAGGGACTGTGGCTCAGTGGTAGAGCGTCTGCTTGCCATTCAGAAGGTCCCGGGATCAATCCTTGGCATCTCCAGTTGATAGGATGAAGATGGCTTTCCTGATTCACTCAACTGACTCCTGATTTTCTTGGCAGTTGATCCACATGCATTGGAATCCGTTTGGGCACAGTTCTTCCGCGAATCTGCCTTCCCTCTGCATTTTCACTATTGTGGAGTCAGTTCATTTTCACTGAACAAAATAAGGGGGGAAGAAACCCAACCTTAATAAAACAAAAGCTGGGTACCCAAGGTTGGGTGGAAAAGGTAAAATTGTATAATAGAAAAATATCTTTACTTTAAGGCACTTATATCTCGGTTAAAAACATTAAAAATTATAAAACAAGGCACAATGGCAACTCATAAGGTTGATAGACTTAAACCACACAGACCATACGCATTTCGGCCTACAGGCCTTCATCAGTGGTCAAATAAAAACATATAATACACAAGTATTATACAAATGTATGGCCATATATAGATAGCTTTATACGAGTCCAGGCATGTGTATAGGTTGTATAATGCATTTCAAATTAGAAATCCCTCTAGGTAGAATACCTGTAAGTTGTTCTACCTTGGGCTGTATTGGTCTCTCATACATAGTGTGCCTACAAGTATCAACCTCGTAAAGCAGTTTAAGTCTATCAGTCTTATGAAGAAGAGTTGGCCTTTATATGCCCACTTTCTCTACCACTTAAGGGAGACTCAAACTGGCTTACAATCACCTTCCCTTCCCCTTCCCCACACCAGACACCCTGTGAGGTAGGTGGGGCTGAGAGAGCTGTGACTAGCCCAAGGTCACCCAGCTGGCTTCATGTGTAGGAGTGAGGAAACAAATCCAGCTCACCAGATTAGCCTCCGTTGCTCATGTGGAGGAGCGGGGAATCAAAACCAGTTCTCCAAACAGTGTCCACCGCTCCAAACCACCGCTCTTAACCACTATACCACGCTGGCTGCCATTGTGCCTTGTTTTATAACGTGTAATGTTTTTAACTGCAATATAAGCACCTTAAAATAAAAAACATTTTTCTGTTAGATAACTTTACCTTTTCCACCCAACCTTGGGGGACCCAGCCGTCGGTTCATTTTCTTCTGCATGTGCCTTACAGATTCAGGATTTTGAAGGGAGGGTCCTGCCATCGTTGGTGGAGTCACAGCACCCACACACCCTTTTTATTTCTTGCTCATGCTTACATCGATATACCGATATCATGGCTGTTGGTTTTTTTTTTTAAAGGCACTAAAATATGCCACAGTAATGATGGGTCAAAAAGGTTCTCTGCATCGCCAGCTTTCTTTCTTTTCTTTCTTTTTAAACTAAGTCCTTAGCCTCTTTCCTTGTTGAGGATAAGGAAAAAGACATATCTCCGCCAGGGAGGGGGGCCAGAGGGTTAACTTTTTAAAGAAGGAAAGCTGACGGTTCAGAGAACCTGGCTGACTTATCATGGCAATGGTATATCAATATTTTTTTTTACCTTTCTTACAAATCAAAAACAAAAGTACTCACCTTCAGGGTGGGAGGAGGGAGAGGGAGTGGTTTCATGACGACAACAGTCCTATTATTAAAAAGTGGGTGGAAGTGGGCAGGACAAAGAAAACCAACAGAAAAAGATCGGGGTAAAAGTGGACTCGAAAGAATGGGGTTGGGGGAAATGGACAGGAAAGGGAAAAAAAAACCTCAAAGGGAAAATTGTAAGTCCTAAAATGCATGTGGAAATTGAGATGACCTGAAGCAGTATGGGGCCAGAACCAATGAAAAAAAACCATGTGGAAAAACCTTCTGTACAAGGCAGGTTTACCAAGGAGGGGGCCATGGCTTAATGGTAGAGCATCTGCTCGGCATGCAGAAGGTCCCAGGTTCAATTCCCATCTCCAGATAAAAAATATCAAGTAGTAGGTAACGGGACAGCTCTCCACCTGAGAACCCAGAGAGCCACAGAGGGTCTGAGTAGACAGTACAGAGCTTGATAGAGGGAGGGTCTGATTCACTGTAAGGCAGCTTCATGTGTTCCCTGGATGGCCCTATTTGAAGTGAATTGGAAGGGGTGGGACCATTGCCAAGGAATTCTCTTTTGAACGAGTCTATGCTTCTTATAGGGGTGGATACTGAGGGACAAATGAATAGACTTATTGCATATGGGAAGTCTGGTTCATCTGCTTCCCAATTTGTAAAACAGATCCCAAGATGGACTTTTTTTTAGTTGAGCCAGAAAAACAACTGTCTACTCCGTAGCTACGGCCCATTTCTCTCTTCTGTTTCTATGATCAGTGTCTGAGTTTTAAGCAATTAGCAAATAGGCTCTAGAAACTGGGTGCAGAATGAAGCATCCTGGCAAACTCAGCTTTAATAAAAATAATAATAAAGTCAATTTCTATCCTTTATCATTTGAAAGTGTGCAGGTAACACCTGGTAAAAAAAAATGGAGGTAGGGCGATCAAGATGTCAAACTGGAGCGGGACTTCCTGCGCCAGAAATTACGCCGAGAAGAAGAGGATTGCCTGAACAGTCTTTCTCCTTCTATCATACTATGTGATTTGCTTGCTGGTTGACTAAATAGTTGTTTTGTAATCCACCTTGAGTCCCAGCGAGAAAGGCGGACGTGAAATGAAGCTAATCATCCTTACCTATGCCAGGATCCTGTTGGTGCCACTGGCATACTGTTACAGAGCAGTGGGGGCAACCGCAAAATGGCAGAGAAAACTACAAAAAGACTGCCACGTGAAGCAAAGTCATGCACACAAACCCACACACAGAGGAAGCCCAAGCGGAAGGGGAGAAGAGGGGTAATTTTTAAAAAGACACTGGGAAAGAGGAGTGAAAGAGCAAAACGAACACCGTGGTGGCAGCTGCTGCTGGAACAAGGTTATTCTCATCTGCACACCCAAGCAGATCTCCGGTGGCCAATCAGAAGCCCTGCTTGTAGGCTTGCCAGGTCCTTGTTCGTCACAGGTGGGAGGCTTTGGGGGTGGAGCCTGAGGAGGGCGGGATTTGGGGAGGAACTTAAATGCCATAGGGTCCAATTGCCAAAGCAGCCATCTTCTCCAGGTGAACTGATTCTCTATGTGTAATAGCAGGAGATCTCCAGCTAGTACCTGGAGGTGGCAACCTTACCTGCTTGGCTTAAGCCCTAAAAACACTTGGCGGGCAATAGGAAAGGCGCCGTGTTAGGGACCCCAAATTATGCAAATATTCTTGATTTGTTTAATTTACTTTTTTAAAAAATAAGATTTTATTAGATTTTTTTAGGTAATACAGAAAAGAAAGGGAAAAGGGGATAGTAAACGTATAACACATCTTGTTGGGTTGGCGTCTAGGACAGGTCTTCTCCCTTCTTATCTCTTACATCAAACTTCTATTTTAATCTAATTTCTATTTTGACTTCATTCCATCTCTATTATCATTATGTAGTTCACGAATATCAAACAGTTATTTTAGCACTTCTTATTTTTTGTTGGTTCTTTCAATGTTACAATGGTTCCACATTAACATACCACACCCTCATTAGCACATTATCTTGATACAGGACAATGATCAGCACATTATCTTTAATGCTTTGCAGGACAATGGCTCAGCTCAAACCCAACCCCCTTCTGACTATATATTACTCTTCCTACACACTTGACACTGAGACACTGTCCTTCAGTGTGACTCCTCTGAAGATGCCTGCCACAGCTGCTGGCGAAACATCAGGAAAGAAAATACCAAGACCACGGTCACACAGCCCGGATAACCTACAAGATCCAATGAACTCTGACCGTGAAAGCCTTCGACAATACTTCTTATTTTTATCTATTCTTACTAATATCTTAAATAATCTACAATCAGCTCAATTAAACACATATTGTTTCTATCTTTAATTTACAGTGTCTTCCATAGAATAGTTGCCATTTCTGTTCGTGTTCTTCTGGCGAGTTCTTCTTTATCCAGTTGGATAGTCTTGCCATGTCCGCATATTCGTACATTTTTGTAAACCATTCGTTTAATGAAAGTATTTTCCTGTCTTTCCAGTATCTTGCATAGAGTTTTCTTGGTGCTATCATCCCATATTGAAAAAGTTCTTTGTCTAAAGATTTTAGTTGCAGAGGAATCATTCCCAGTAAAAAGTACTTAGGTTGTATATCAAAGTCCTGTTGAAAAATAGCTTGTAGTTCTCCATGTATTCCTTTCCAGTATTTCTGCGCCTTTCTACAGTTCACCATTGATGAAAGAAAGTGCCTTCGGTCTCTGAACATTTCCAACAATTAGCTTGATTAGATTTATACATTTTTTGAAGATCTTTTGGAGCAAAATGCCATCTGTAAAACATCTTGTACCAGTTTTCTCTAACTGTCTGGGAACTTGAAAACCCTACCTGCTTGGCTTAAGCCCTAAAAACACTTGGTGGGCAATAGGAAAGGTGCCATGTTAGGGACCCCAAATGATGCAAATATTCTTGATTTGTTTAATTTACACATGTTGCTTAATTACATATTCTTGGCACAAGAATTTGTTGCATAGTTTCAATACTGTGGTCTTTTTTTTTTTAATGCAAGGGACAAAGGTAGCCCTGCTAGCTGAGTCCTCCTTCCCGCCCCCCTCCAAGAGCAATTAAAGGTGTGTCTATACCATGAAAGTGAACGTTAAACCTCAGGCAATCCGAGGAACTGTAGTTGTGTGAGGGATGGGGCAGGTAGGGTTGACAACCTCCAGGTACTGGCTAAATCTCCTGTTATCACACAGTATTTCAACACGCAACCACAAAAATTCTTTTTGTTATTTTTATAAATATTTTTCTTATGCTCACATAGACAAGTACTTCCAGTTCACAGAATCATCATTATAAACAAAGAAACCTTGTAATATTACAACTAACACAAGCTTATCAAATAACTATAAAGAGACAGGATCGAATTACTGTTCATCAGAGTCACACAAGTCTCTACAGCAACAAATTCACTTGCTGCGATCCTCTGTGTTGTATAAGCACTGGGCTCCTCCGTAGTCAGCTGATGGCGGCTGACCAATAATGTCTCTTTCTCTCTTTCTCAAGGCTGTATTGTTGTCCATGTGCAGCAAGCACCGTGGTAAAAATCATAGCCAGAAGTTATGTCAACAATATGACAAGCCACCGGTTTAAGCTTTGTTTCGCTGGTGATTGCTTCATCAGATTAATAATTTCTACATCCGACCACCATTTTGTGGTTCACACATCCAAATCTATCAGCCTTGTAGCTGGAGATCTCCTGCTATTAAAATTGATCGCCAGTCGATAGAGATTTGTTCACCTGGAGAAAACGGCCGCTTTGGCCATTGGACTCTACGGCATTCTGGTGGCGAAGAGGGTCCTAGCAACCCTAGGAGCAGAGCTAGCAATCTCTAACTTCAGAGACAGCAAAAGAACCAGTCCACTTGTAACTTGAAATTCCTGTGTAATACTGAAAATGGATATTGGTCATGATACACCCAAAGGGACGGACATTCGCCCTGTGTGGATCCTTTTAGATGCTGGAACTACACTCTCCTATGGGAAAAGGATTGTTCCCTTAAGACATATATTAGTGCAACAGGTGCAGTGATTTAGAGTGTCGGACTAGGATCTCGGAGAACCAGGTTCAAATCCCAGCTTTCTCATGGAAGCTCATTGGGAGACCTCGGAGCGGTCCCACACGCTCAGCCTAACCTACACCCCAGGGCTGTCGTTAGGATAAAATGGAAGGAGAGGAGAATGAAGTCAGCCACTTTGGGTCCCCTTTAGGGCAAGGCACAAGTGAAGTAAATAAATCAACAGATCTCCGCTTGTTGCCCTCCCTAGGGGCTTGAAAACATTATGCAATGAAAATACAATTAGCACCCTAGGGCCAAACGCCAGAGCATGGAGCCACGGGGGGGATAGTGACAGTCCACCAACCCTGATGGAGCAGATCAAGGGCCCGTCCAGCTGTTGACCAGCTGTTGACCAGTAATCTGTACAATAACCCTGTAAGGTAGACCAGTATTATTATTACCTTGTTAGGTGTGTAGTGTGGATGGAACATTACTCAGGGGCTGAAGAAACCTAGGGATACACACACACACATGCAAGGGTGGACATTTTCCAGGATTCTTGAAGCCAGGAACTGCTGGCTCCAATTTTTCAATAATTTTTCAAATATATATAAAAAACACAGCGACGCCCGGAAAAGTTTAGTTCCCAGCAGGAGAACAAAGTGCTGCAACAAAATCTAAAGTTTTGGGCAGGAAAGGGTTGCCTTCTGTCCCTTTGTCAGCATCTCTCCAGCTGGTCTCCCCTGCAGGGGGGGCCGTCAGAGGAGGAGGCTGCCCCCCCCCACAACCCCAGAAGAGCCAAGAAACCCCCTCTTTCCAAAGACTTCTGTTCCTCCCTCTGGGTCTGGCTGTTGCAGGGAACTACATTTCCCACAAGGCCTTGCGAGAAGCATTGAGGTCAACCCTTGCCTTTCCCAGATGTTGAAGGGGGCAGCTTTTCCTAGAGGGGGAGGAGGAGATTTGGGCAAGATGGAGCCCCTTAGGGTCTTTCCTCTTTCTGCCTCCCCCCGGCTGGAGGGAGGATCTGGCTTTTGCACGTCTTTTGCAAGGGAGGTGAGTCAGTGGAGGGTTGCATGCAGCAAAGATCTTGGGCAAGAATGTGCAAGGGGGAGAGAAGACACGTGTGAATCGGAGGGGAAGAGGGGGCCGGAGGGAGCACCACGATCAGGGCGGGGGCTTGCGTTTCTTGTCCTCTGGATGTGTTTCCTGCAACCAGCCTGAGTTTATTTTATTGTCAACAGCTTGATCTGATCCATCAGGGTTGGTGGACTGTCACTATCCCCCCCGTGGCTCCCTGCTCTGGCGTTTGGCCCTAGGGTGCTAATTGTATTTTCATTGCATAATGTTGCCTTTTCTGGTGCATGATCCCAATGAGCACCATCCTCGAGAAGATCTCTGAACCGGCAACTGGACTGAAGGTGCGTCAAGGGGTTGTCATCTAATTCACTCGGCCTGTCTTTGCTTCCTCCACCTTCCTGGCTTCTCTGCAGGGCCGGATTTAGGTTGGATGAGGCCCTAAGCTATTGAAGGTAATGGGGGCCCGTTATATGTCCAGCTGTCCTTTGTCAACAACAGATTGTTGCTGTTTTTTGCATTGAATATATGCTATATGGTAATTTATGGACCTAATAGGGAGCAGGCTCTCCATGACTCTTAACCCACTTCCTTAGCACACAGACATACAGGGATATTCTGCCCAGCAACAAGCTATTCCCTGGCTGTCCTAATACATTTTACAGAAAGGAAAAGAGATTATTACAAATTGCTAAATCAGTGGATCTTCCATAGTCAGGGGAAGTCTACCTGCTGTCACACTAGCAGGCCATTACTTACATCATAGGAGCCTACACAACACAAAACACTGTTGCTGTATGTAGGTTTTATTTTATTTATTTTTTATCTTATATTTTGGAAATGTACATCCAGGTTTTTTTTTTCCTTTAAATTTTTTGGGGGTCCCCAAGAGAGTGGGGCCCTAAGCTAGAGCTTGTTTAGCTTATACGTAAATCCGGCACTGCTTCTCTGGAATGAACCATCACTTCCATTGCAAAATATTAGAGGGCCATACAGCAGGGGTGTCGAACTCAATTGTTACTGAGGGCTGGCTGCGACATAAGTGTCACTTGGTTGGGCTGGGCTATGCCTTGCTAGCCCATATGGAGAGTGGGAGGGGTGACTGCCTCAGTTGGCTTGCCGGCCAGAGAAGAGCTCTCAAGGGGCCGGATCTGGCCCTCGGGCCTTATGTTTGACACCCCTGCCATGCAGGCCATCTAGTCGAACCCCCTGCTTAATGCAGGATTAGCCAAGAGCATCCCTGAAAAGTGTTTGTCCAGCCTCTGCTTAAAGACTGCCAATGAGAGGGAGCTCACCACCTCCCTAGGCAGCTGATTCCACTGTCGAACAACTTTTACTGTAAAAAAATTTCCTAATATCCAGCCGGTACCCTTCCACCTGCAATTTACACCCCTTTATTGTGAGTCCTATCCTCTGCTGCCAACAGGAACAGCTCCCTTCCCTCCTCTAAATGACAGCTCCCCCCTCAACCTCTTCTTCTCCAGACTAAACATTCCCAATTCCCTCAGCCTTTCCTCGTAGGGCTTGGTCTCCAGGCCCCTGATCATCCTCGTCGCTCACCTCTGCACCTGCTTGATTCGGTCCACATCCTTTTTGAAGTGAGGCCTCCAGAACTGCACACCATACTCCAGGTGCAGCCTGAACAATGTTGTGTACAGCGGAACTATGACGTGCTGCTCATATTTAACTTCTGGTCCTCCCGTACCCAAAGATCTTGATCACACACGCTGCTATTCAGAAGTGCATCCCCCATCCAGTATGCATGTCCCTCATTTTTGTTACCCAGATGTAGAACTCGGCACTTATCCTTGTTGAATTGCACCTTGTTCGCATCCACCCACTTTTCCAATGTGTTCAGATCTCATTGAATTCTGCCTCTGGCTTCTGGAGTGTTCGCTGCTGCTCCCAATTTGGTGTCATCTGCAAATTTAATGCGGTCCCTCCACACCGTCATCCAGATCACTTATAAAAATATGGAAAAGTACCGGGCCCAGAACCAAACCCTGTGACACCCCAATGGATAACTCCCTCCCTCCGGATGAAATGCCATTGACAGCTACTCTTTGAGTGCTGTTCTGCAACCAGTTCTTTATCCACCTAACTGTCCTAGGGTCCAGTCCACAGTCCTCTAGTTTTGTTAGTCTTTAAGGTGCTACTGGACTCTTGCTCTTTTCTACTGCTATAGACAAACTAACACGGCTACCCATCACGATCTATCAGTTTTCATTTTGTTTTTATATATAAGAATAATCCCCTCCCCCCTGCATTTAGGAAATCTTCTGCAGTATTTTAATCTTTGCCTGAACCCGTTTCTGTTATATGAAATTTTACATCTGCTGAGATGATGCAGTAGCTTACTTGACCAAGAGAAGGCCAGTTCTGAATTTGTATTTCTTGGAGATTTTCAGTATATTCTAATTGTCCGAGATTGAAAAAAACGGATGCAATTTTCATTGCTGTCAGTTTGATGTATATCGCTCTTCTAATCAGTTGACTGGCCAATGGGATTCTTCTTTATTTCTTGAATTCTCAGGGACAGGAATTGATCATCAACTGGGCCATCTTTTCCTCTTTCAGAGATCCACAGTGCCCTTTGAGGAGGTAGCCGTGTTCTTCACGGAGGAGGAATGGGCTCTCCTGGATCTAGGGCAAAGAAAACTCTTCTGGGAAGTTATGGAGGAAAATTACGAGATGGTGGCCTCTCTGGGTAAGAATTGTTTCCCTTTTATTATGAGCGTGGAAGAGAAGGGAGGAGATGGCAGCTTCCTTTGGCCCTCTTGACATTCAGGACACACTTTCATTTGCCACAGAAGAAAGAACGAAGCTCCCACACCCAGGGATCTTACAGCTCCTGTTAAAAAAAAAAAAGCATCAAGCATTCCATACTGTAAAGAGCAATCTGTTGATGAAAAGGGCTCTGCTTGGGAGAGACGGGCAATCTGAGTTAGGTTCCTGCTAGAAAATCTCCGCTGCTCCTGTTTTGTTCTTCGGCCTTTCTATTTTGGCGCAGAGTGGTTCTCCCACAGTCCTTTGTTTGAGTGGCTGAGGCTGATGGGAGGAGAGGAGGGATGATCATTTTTGATTTGACTAAGCCAGAGGAGGGGCCCTCGCTCAGTGACAGAAGTTGCGTTCTGCATCTCGAAAGTCTGGAGTTCAGTCATGACGCTCGAAAAAGGGTTTAGACAGGAAGATTTTGGGTTGTGGGGCTGGGAAAGGCCCCTGCCTGAGACCCTCCCGAGGCACCACTCCTTGGGGTGGAATCAGCTGGGCTGGATGGAAAGTTGCAGGTAAAATCTGGGCAGAGGGAAAACGAGAGTCGTCTGTGAGCACTTCTGTCTTGTGAGAAAGATGGTGAGGAAGGAAGGTGGCATGTGGGGAAGAGAAGCCAGGCAAAAGGCGCAGCAGACAGGTTTCCAGGTAGGGCTTCTCTTCATAACGTTCTGCTCTTGTTTGGCCCCCTCAGAGCAGTCCCAGGGAGAGCCAGGCCAGACACGGATGAGGCCCACAATTTAATATTGTTAATAGAGATCAAGACAGACGGGGGAAGGGGCGGAAATCCCTTCTCTCATCACAGCTCTGCACTTCAGGAAATATCTCTCTGGAAGTTGGGAAGAACGAGGAGGTGAAATTTGGCCTCCCAAGATCATCCTAAAGTTGGAGACCAAGTTTCCAGTGCCTAGCCTTGTTTCCTGAGGAGGTAGGCCTGCCACAAAAAGACAGACAGGCAGGACACTAGTAATATAGACAAGACCCCACCCACTCACTCCCTTCACCAACCACATAGTATTTTTTCATAGGGGAAAGCCCCCTGCGCCCTCCGTGGGTTAACACCTGCAGTTTTGTTTAGCCATATTTTTGTCCTATAATGGTAAGTATTTTCAATACTGTTCCCTCCTTGAGATCTTCCTTTCATAGAATCGTAGAGTTGGAAGGGACCACCAAAATCATCTAGTCCAACCCCCTGCACAATGCAGGAATTTCACAACTACCTCCCCATCACACCCCCAGTGACCCCTACTCCATGCTCAGAAGATGGCCAAAATGCACTCCCTCTCATGGTCTGCCTAAGGTCATAGAATCAGCATTTCTGACAGATGGCCATTTAGCCTCTGCTTAAAAACCTCCAGGGAAGGAGCACTTACCACCTCCCGAGGAAGCCTGTTCCACTGAGGAACCGCTCTAACTGTTAGAAAATTATTCCTAATGTGTAGATGGAAACTCTTTTGATTTAATTTCAACGCGTTGGTTCTGGTCCGGCTTTCTGGGGCAACAGAAAACAACTCGGCACCCTCCTCTATATAACAGCCCTTCAAGTACTTATGCTGCAGCATTTATGCTGCTGCAGGGGTTCTGCAGCCACCGCAAAAGTGTATCTTGAGTGCAAGGGTTTGCCAGTGCCAAACAGGGCGTTTCTGTGGGCCAAGCTGACTTTCATCAGCTTCTAAAGCCCTTTCGACCTGGTAATTCCTCCAATATTCTTAGATCTGTCCTTTTTGTGTGTCTAACAGCCCATTCCTGAAGGGGGTTAGTTGCAATGCACCTCCTGATCAGTTTGCTGCTAGGTGCAGCAACCCAAAAACAGTAATTTGCAGAAAACCCTATGAAACGTTCCATTGCGTTTCACAGGGCGATGCCACCATTTTAGCAGGTGTAACTAGGCGCTTTCAAAGAGGGGCATTATCAGGCCGAAAGGGCTTTAGAAGCTGACGAAAGTCAGCTCTGCCCACAGGAATAGCCTGTTGGGCACTGGCATGAGCCCTTGCACCAAAGATACTTTTGCAGTGGCCACGGCTCCCCTGTGGCAGCGTAAATACCCCTGTGCTGGTGTTGATGCCCATCTGGGTGGTGTAAGTGGCAATTACGCTACCATACGAGTCACACCACCCCCTAAACTCTTTCAGCCCCCCTTCGGGAATGCACATTTACCCTCCATTCATATCTCCGGTTTTGTATTGAGTTTTGTATTGAGCCTGAAGAGTACACAGCTCACTGCAGTAGGAGATTTCTTAAGAAAGAAGGAAGCTGCCCCCAAAAGCAACCAATGAGCACAGAAACCTTCTTCCACATTCCCAAATACTTCTGGGTTTATTGGTTCTTGTAGGTTATCCGGGCTGTGTAACCGTGGTCTTGGAATTTTCTTTCCTGACGTTTCGCCAGCAAAGAAAATTCCAAGACCACGGTTACATAGCCCGGATAACCTACAAGAACCAATGAACTCTGACCGTGAAAGCCTTCGACAATACTTCTGGGTTTTTTTCTGTTTGGGTCTTGTTGCAGGGAACTCCAATTCCCAGAAAGCCTTGCAAGCACCAGAGAAGTCCGCTCTGCCTTTCCTAGGTGTCCAGGGTGTGGTTTTTCCAGGAGGTGGAGAAGGAAATTTATGGAATAAGCAGATACACGGGGCCTCTCTTCAGTCTCATTTTCCCTGGCTGGAGGGAGAATTTGGCTCTTGCACATCTACTGAAAAGGTGAGTTGAGGATTTCTTCAACAGCATGAATAGGAGAGGGGAGAGGAAGTCTGTGTGAATGGGAGCGAATGAGAAGTGGGAGTGTAGAGAGAATGGCTTCCTGGGCAGGATTTGTGCATTTGGGTGGGAGGTGCTTGGGTTTTCCCTCTCTTGAATTTGTTCTGTGCAACCAGCCTGGATTTATTTTATTGTTAATAGCTAGATGGAGCCCTGGTCTGATCCAGCCGGGTTCGTTGTCTGTTCTTTCTGGCCCCTGTAGATAGCTACACTCACAATTTTGCTTTTTGCACGCTCCACAGGCTAACTCCCAAGCAGGTGTTTGGCTATATTTTACTCCTGTAGTAGAAGTATTTTAAGTACCTTCTGTTGCTTCCTGTGGAATGTATATCCCATGAGCATCATCCTCAAGAAGACCTCTGAATGGGCAAGTGGTCGGAAGGTTTGATTTGTGACAGAGGGGGATTTAATTCACCCTCCCTGTTTGTGCTGCCCTCCACCTTCCTGGCTCCTCACAAGTGAACCTTCGCTTCCATTCCTAAAAACACAGGGATGTTCCGCAAGTAATCTGGACCAGCATATTGTGATTCCTGTCATTTCTGTCATCACAACTCCCACAATCATCCTGAACCTTATGCCAGTAGTGAGGCTCCTTCAGTGTTACTACTCTGAAGATGCCTGCCACAGTTGCTGGCGAAACGTCAGGAAAGAAAATTCCAAGACCACGGTTACACAGCCCGGATAACCTACAAGAACCTCCTCGCTTTCATTTAAATATCATAAGTAAGAAAATCTACCCCCCACTTACTAATTTTTCTGCAAGGTGTTTATCTTTGCCTTGTGTGTGTTAAGTGCCATCAAGTCGCTTCCGACTCATGGCGACCCTATGAATCTAAGTCCTCCAAAATGTCATGTCTTTGACAGCCTTGCTCAGATCTTGCAAATTGAGGGCTGTGGCTTCCTTTATTGAGTCAATCCATCTCTTGTTGGGTCTTCCTCTTTTCCTGCTGCCCTCAACTTTTCCTAGTATGACTGTCTTTTCCAGTGGCTCTTGTCCTCTCATAATGTGGCCAAAATACAATAGCCTCAGTTTAGTCATTTTAGCTTCTAGGGTCAGCTGAGGCTTGATTTGATCTAGAAACCACTGATTTTTTTTTTTGACAGTCCACGGTATCCGTAACACTCTCCTCCCCTCACGTCTTTGCTTTACACCATTGCTTTAATGTGAAATCCCAAATCCATGGAGATGATGCAGCAGATTGCTTGCAGTTGAAGGGTGTGTGTTGTACAAGCTGCAGCCATTCCACAATCCGCAAGTATCTGACAAGGTCTCTGAGGCTGCAGGTTTGTGCTGGATGTTTTGTGTCCTGCATCTCTCTGCCACCAAGACACAAAGGGACAGAATAGAACAAAACACACAGTGATCTTAATTAATTCATCTGTATGCGCACAACATTTTGTGACCCATGAGCAAGAGCCAAGACGCTTTACTTGTGATGGCATACAATTCCGCATACTTTGAATCTGCCATAGAAATTCTGGTTTCTGGAGCTACTAGACGTTTACAACTGATGACGACTCGAAACAGTATTTATTAGCCGGCATCCTGACTTATTTTTGTTGTGTGTCTCTGGGTATTGTTGTCAAAAAAGTTATCACACGATATGTGTATCATATTGAGAATTGCTGAACCAAATGATATATGAATATTGTCGAAGGCTTTCACGGTCAGAGTTCATTGGTTCTTGTAGGTTATCCGGGCTGTGTAACCGTGGTCTTGGTATTTTCTTTCCTGACGTTTCGCCAGCAGCTGTGGCAGGCATCTTCAGAGGAGTAACACTGAAGGACAGTGTCTCAGTGTCAAGAGTAATATATAGTCAGAAAGGGGTTGGGTTTGAGCTGAATCATTGTCCTGCAAAAAATAACAAAGGTAATGTGCTAATCTTACAGGACAATGATTAGCACATTACCTTTACTTACAGGACAATGATTAGCACATTACCTTCGTTATTTTTTGCAGGACAATGATTCAGCTCAAACCCAACCCTTTCTGACTATATATTACTCTTCCTACACACTTGACACTGGGAGACACTGTCCTTCAGTGTTACTCCTCTGAAGATGCCTGCCACAGCTGCTGGCAAAACGTCAGGAAAGAAAATACCAAGACCACGTTTACACAGCCCTGATAACCTACAAGAACCACATGATATATGTATTACTATTGAGAACTGCTGATGAGAATTGCTGTATTACATGAGATGTGTATTATTTTTGAGAACTGCTGAACTATTTCATATATATATATGCTAATTATAATAACCATCTTTGTACTTCACTTTTTTATATGGATTATATACACTTTGGTTAATTGTATCCTTGTTCTTGACCTCTAGTATTTTGTACCTCTTTTTTCCTGTTGTTTAGAGATTTCCCTCCCTCCCTCTTTTGCTTCCTTTTTTAAACTTTAGAGTAACATAGAATACCTCTGCAGTCAAAAATGTTCAAAGCAGAAACCTTCTCTGGAAACATAATTTCTGTGTATTTCTGGAGTTAAATGTGCAAAGATAGTATAGTAGGCAGTGGTAGACAGTCAGTTAGGGTATCTTTTTAAAATTTGATTGAACTTGATCAAGAGAAGCCCAATTCTTTGCAATTTTCCGAATTTGTATTTATAGGAGACTTTCAGTAGGTGTCAGAGGGTCAAAAAACGAATGCAATTTTCCTTGCTGTCGGTTTAATGTATTGCATTCTTTTAATCAACTGAATATCCAATTGGATCCTATCTTCTTGCTTGAATGCTTGGGGACAGGAATTGATAATCAACAGGGACATATTTTCCTCTTTCAGAGATCACCAGTGTCCTTTGAGGAGGTAGCCGTGTTCTTCACGAAGGAGGAATGGGCTCTTCTGGATCCAGGCCGAAGGAAACTCTACTGGGAAGTGACGAAGGAAAATTATGAGACCGTGGTCTCTCTGAGTATGGATTATTCCCGTTTAATTATAAATCAAGATGTGTAGGGAGGGGGTGGCATCTTCCTTTGGCCCTATTGAATTTCAGGACACACTTTAAGAATGCAACTCCCACGGATATGAATATTACAATGTCTGAAATTGAAAGCATGAATTATTTCCATGCTCTAGTGACAAATGTGTTGATGAAGAGGACTCTGATTGGGAGGGATGGACAATATCTAGTTAGGTTAGAATCACAGAATCATAGAATTGGAAGGGGCCATGTAGGCCTTCTAGTCCAACCCCCTGTTCAATGCAGGATCAGCCTAGATCACCCCTGACAAGTGTTCCTCCAGCCAGTGCCTGAAGACTGCCAGTGAGGGCACGCCTCACCACCTCCCTAGGCAGCCAATTCCAATGCAGAACTACTCTGACTGTAAAAAAAGTTTTCCTAATGTTCGGCCGATATCTTTCCACCCATAATTTATACCCATTATTGCAAATCCTATCTTCTTCCAACAGGAACAGTTCCCTGTTCTCCTCTAAATGACAGCCCTTCAAGCACTTAAAGAGAGCGATCATGTCCCCCCTCAACCTCCTCCAGACTAAACATTCCCAACTCCCTCACCTTTCTTTCTAGGGTTTGTTCTCCAAGCCCCTCATTTTCCTCATCATTCTCATCTGCACCTGCTCCTTTCTGCCCACATCAGATGGGAAATCTGCACTTACTCTTGTTGAATAGCATCTTGTTCACATCTGCCCACTTTTCCAGGGCGTTCTGAAGTCTTTATCTTGTGGAGTGTTCGCTACTCCTAGTTTGCTGTTATCTGAAAATTTAAATGAGTAGCCCTCCCCCTCATCCAGATAATTTCTAAAAATATTGGAAAGTACCAGGCCCAAAACAAAGCCCTGTGGCTCCCAGCTGGTCACCTCCCTCCAATCAGATGAAATGCTATTGACAATTACTCTTTGGGGGCAGTTCTCCAACTAGTTCCCTGTCCACCTAATTATTCTGGAGTCCAGTCCACAGTCCAGTTTTTTCATCAGAACATCATCAGGAATCCTGTCAGTTGCTTTACTGAAATCCAGGTAAACAACGTCGACAGCATTTCCACAATCCAGGAAGCCCGTTACTCGATCAGAACGGCGGCGAGGTTGGTCTGGCAGGACCTGTTTGGGACAAATCCGGGCTTTCCTCGGATCACCAAGTTGTCCTTCAGATAACTGGCAAATGCCTGCAGCTCCCATTTTCTTCTTTGGCCATTCACTTTTGACGGGGAGTGGCTCTCCCACAGTCCATTGTTTGAGTGATGGAAGCTGATGGGAGGAGAGGAGGAATGGCATTGTTGATTTGACTCGGCCAGAGAAGGAATTTCCCACCCCGGTGTTCACAACCCCTAGCTTGCAGCGGGGGCGGGGGGGGGGATTCAAAGACATTTTTAAACCCCTTTGTTTTGTAAAGGAAGGAATATTTTCCACCCTCCCTGTCTGTGCAGCTTTTTTTCTCTATTTTTATTTATTTATTTATTTGACATTCTTCTAACCCACTCTCCTACAGCAAGCCAGGCTCAGAGCAGCTGTGGAGACACAAAGCAGCTTACATTGATTCCCTCCCTCCTTTTTATCCTCACAACAATCCTGCCAGGTAGGTCTGGCTGAGAGGCTGTGACTGGCAACAGGTCCCCCAGGGAGCACCCATGGAGGAGTTCTGGGTATCTGAAGCTGTGTCTCTTAGATCCTAATTGGACGCTTCAACCACCACACCGGATCTGATAGGTTAGGGAAGTTGCTAGATCGCGTTTGTCTTGTAGAGGGGAGATATTTCCCACCCTCCCTGTCTGTGCTGTGGCACTTTCCTGGCTTTTCATGAGTAGACCTTTGCAAATAGCAGAGGGGTGCTGAAGAGGTAATCTCTGCCCAGAATGGTCCAGTCCCCTTCATATTTGACACTGCGAGTCCCACCGTCATCCTGAAATGGGGGGCTAATATTGAGACATGTAGCTTCATTTTTAATGAGTTATTCCTTCCACCTTTCTTTTAACTGCCCCCCTCCCACTTCCAGCTGTATTGAAGATTTATTTGCTTTATACTCCACCTTTCTTCCCAATAGTGGTTCAAAGCAGCTTACAGAATTCTCTGCTCCTTCATTTTATCCTCTCTACGACACTGTGAGGTAGGTTTGGCTATGCGTGTGTGATGCAGCCAAAGTCTCCCAGTGGAGTAGAGTGGGAATTCAGATCTCAGTCTCCCAGAGCCTAGTCTGAAATTCTAACCACTATACCACACTGGCTTTTGCAGTGCAGCTGCTGTTGAACAGTAGAGAGCCACCAGTCCTGGAAGAGTCAGGCAAGACTCACGCCAGGTTGTCATTGATGCTGGGTCTGGCCCAGGGAAATTCTTTCTCAAAGGTCAAAGCAGCCCTCAAAAGGTCACTGACGCCTTATTTCAATAACATTCAAGACTGTGTTTTAACATTTATTTTCCTATTCGATTTCTGTGTGTTGCCTGAATAAATACCAGAAAACATATGAACCTTGAGGTGGTCTCAAGAGAAACTTTCTGGAATAGAAGAAAGAAATCTGTTCCCTCTTCCTTTGGTCACCTGTTTCTCCTTTTTCCAAGACATTCTGGTCTGTGGTTAAATATTGCTGAGGTTTTTCCAGGCCCCGCAGTTTCATTGTCAAAAATACAAGTTGCCACTGACTGTACCTGCTCACTGGTATTTATACCTTTTCATTCTTACTTGATTTCTGCCTCTCTTTTGCAGTTGCAGATCTGAGGGAGATGGCACGTCCAAAGGAATCAGGAAGGAGAGTTGTGGAAAAAGACAATGATTGGGAGGTGGAAGCAAAACCTGGGGATCAAGTGCTATGGAAAAGGAACGTAATACAGAAGCAGATGAAGGAATTGGTTGCCTGTCAGAGCAGAAATCAACCTGAAGCCTCAACCCAACATGTAACATGTAAGAGGAAGAGAAGGCATAATGGTACCATGAATGAGAATGGGTTCCCCTGCAAATTAAGTGTTAAAACATATCAGAATGTTGCAACATGCTGGAAAACATATAAATGCTTGGAATGTGGAAAGACCTTCCACAGGAGTAGTGGACTAAAACAACATGAAAAGATTCATAAAGGGGAGAAGCCATATAAATGCTTGGAGTGTGGAAAGTGCTTTTCTCGGAATGGCGACCTAAGTCAACATCAAAAGGTTCACACAGGGGAGAAGCCATATAAATGCTTGGAATGTGGAAAGTGCTTCTCTTGGAATTGTGACCTAAGTCGACATCAAAAGCTTCACAGAGGAGAGAAGCCATATAAATGCTTGGAGTGTGGAAAGTGCTTTTCTCGGAATGGTGACCTAAGTCAACATCAAAAGGTTCACACAGGAGAGAAGCCATATAAATGCTTGGAGTGTGGAAAGTGCTTCTCTCGAAATTCTGACCTAAGTCAACATCAAAAGGTTCACACAGGGGAGAAGCCATATAAATGCTTGGAGTGTGGAAAGTGCTTCTTCCAGAACTGCATCCTAACTACACATCAAAGGATTCACACAGGGGAGAAGCCATATAAATGCTTGGATTGTGGAAAGTGCTTCTTTCGGAATGGCGACCTAAGTCAACATCAAAAGGTTCACACAGGGGAGAAGCCATATAAATGCTTGGAGTGTGGAAAGTGCTTCTCAAAGAATCCCCTCCTAACTAGACATAAAAGGGTTCACACAGGGGAGAAGCCATATAAATGCTTGGAGTGTGGAAAGTGCTTGTCTCGGAATGGCTACCTAACTGAACATCAAAAGATTCACACAGGGGAGAAGCCATATAAATGTTTGGAGTGTGGAAAGTGCTTTTCTCGGAATGGCCACCTAACTGCACATCAAAAGATTCACACAGGGGAGAAGCCATATAAATGCTTGGAGTGTGGAAAGTGCTTCTCTCGGAATGGCCACCTAACTGCACATAAAAAGATTCACACGGGGGAGAAGCCATATAAATGCTTGGAGTGTGGTAAGTGCTTCTTCCAGAATTTTAGCCTAACTATACATCAAAGGATTCACACAGGAGAGAAGCCATATAAATGCTTGGAGTGTGGAAAGTGCTTCTCTCGGAATTGTGACCGAAGTCAACATCAAAAGGTTCACACAGGGGAGAAGCCATATAAATGCTTGGAATGTGGAAAGAGCTTCTCAAAAAATCCCCTCCTAACTAGACATCAAAAGGTTCACATGGGAGATGCAATATAAATGCTTGGAGTGTGGAAAGTGCTTCTCTCAGAATGGCACCGTAACTGCACATCAAAGGATTCACATAGGGGAGAAGCATTATAAAGGGTTGGAGTGTGGAAGTGCTTCTCTTACAGTGGCTACCTAATTGCATATCAAAGGATTCACACAGGGGGAAAGCCATATAAATTTTTAGAATGAGGAAAGTGCTTCTCTCAGAATGCCCACTTCACATCAAAAGATTCACACAGGGGAGAAGCCATATAAATGCTTGGAGTGTTGAAAGTGCTTCTCTCTGAATAGCCTCATAATTACACATGAAAGATTCAACCTAGGGAGAAGCCATATAAGTGCATGGAGGGTGGAATGTGCTTCCCTTTGAATGACCACCTAACTGCATACCAGATGGTTCACACAGCAGAAGAGCCATCCAGTCACAGATGCATGCAGGAAACCAGTTGAAGTGGCTGACCTGACAGTATGCAGCCCTCATCTGTCTTATGGTAGCTGCCCTTGACAAGACCCAGCTCTGTGCCCATTTTCCTCCTTTCTATCCCCCATCTTTTCCTCAACCAAATATATGTAGCACCCTGTTGATCAATACCTACACATTTTTCTCTAGAACCCTCTTGCATTCCTTTGTGAAATCATATTATATTAATGGGTCATTCACCAAGGAGGTGAAATTGAGTAATACCTCACATTACCTTTTCCAAAATGAAAGAGTGCTATCATTTTCCAGTGGGAAGTTAGAATAATATGAAACGGTGCCCTGTTGTGGATTAAATTTCTTGGAGGTCCCATCTATCAATGGCTACTAGCAATGGCAACTAAAGGGAATCTCCATGTTCAGAGTCAGTCAACCTCTGAATACCAGCGCCAGGAGGCAACATCAGGGAAAGGCCAAGTCCTCTTTGCTTTCTTGTTGGCATTTCAGCTGAGGACGAGTCCTGGAGAGATGCATGCCAAATGCAAACTTTTACCTTTCAATAAAAAGTTGTTTGTATCATTGAAATCTCTGTTATTGTGTTTTTCTTTTAACGCAAAATACGTGAATGTATGAGTTGTTTTTTCTAAACTAAGACCTCAGTATTCAGGTTAAATTGCCGTATTGGCACTTGGCGATAAATAAGTGGGTTTTGGGTTGCAGTTTGGGCACTCGGTCTCTAAAAGGTTCGCCATCACTGACCAAGGCTGTAACAGGTTCTACAGAGCATGTACTGAGTTCCTTGCAGTAACATGTTGGAGGAGTCCTTAACTCCTATCTGACCACCTGTCACTCAGACCCCTTGAAGCAGCTCCCCATCTCCCCAACCTGGACCAGAGGGGCAGCATCCATTTCCACTCCTCTGCAAAGACCATGGCTCAGCAGCACCTCTCCACTGCCTGCGAGGGAGATGCTCGGAGGAAAGGGGTTTGCCTACATCTTGTTTGAATCCTGCTTCAGTCACCCCAACTTCCAGGGCCGCTCTTGGGGCCAGCCGGGGCCCCTATAGAACACATACATAATGTCCTATATATTAAATTACAATAGCTAATATTTAATTCTACATTTGTTATAGTAGTTAATACTAGATCTATTAGCTAGCAATAGTTATAATATCCAGGAGCTAATTATATGACTAATTATTTCTTATATCCAGTGTGCGCTTTAGAAATATGGAAACCTATTTTCCATATTTTAGCGTAGTAATTTAAGGGGCATATAGGTATCAGTATATAGAAACAGAGAATCATAGAATAATAGAGTTGGAAGGGACCAACAGGGTCATCAAGTTCAACCCCCTGCACAATGCAGGAAATTCACAACTACCTCCCCCCCACACCTAGTGACCAGAAGATGGCCAAGATGCCCTCCCTCTCATCATCTGCCTAAGGTCACAGAATCAGCATTGCTGACAGATGGCCATCTAACCTCTTCTTAAAAACCTCCAGGGAAGGAGAGCTCTCCACCCCCCGAGGAAACCTGTTCCACTGAGGAACCGCTCTAACATCTAAGGATGTGTCACTGGCAAACAAGATCAAGTTAATTCATGCCAGAGTATTCCCTATTACCTGGTATGGGTGTGAAAGATGGACAGTGAAGAAAGCTGTCAGGAAGAAAGTAGATTACTTTGAAATGTGGTGTTGAAAGAGAGAAAAGAAAAGGAGTTGGATTGAAAAAGGGGTGGGAAAGTGGAGAACAAAATACAGGGGAAATAACACCGAAGAACTCAGCGTACGAAATTCCAAACTAAAAAGCAATATTGGTTCTTGTAGGTTATCCGGGCTGTGTAACCGTGGTCTTGGAATTTTCTTTCCTGACGTTTCGCCAGCAACTGTGGCAGGCATCTTCAGAATAGTAACACTGAAGGACAGTGTCTCTCAGTGTCAAGGGTGTAGGAAGAGTAATATATAGTCAGAAAGGGGTTGGGTTTGAGCTGAGTATTGTCCTGCAAAAGTATTGTCCTGTAAGTATCAAGATAATGTGCTAATGAGGGTATGGTATGTTAATATGGAACCATTGTATCCTGAAGTGATCTGTTAATGTGTGTAATCCAAAGCTAATCTGTATGGCTATTGTTGAATGTTGTCTTTGTCTGGAGGTTTTTCAGGGCAGGAAGCCAAGCCTTATTCATTCTTAAACTCTCCTCTTTTCTGTTAAAGTTGTGCTGATGTTTATGAATTTCAATGGCTTCTCTGTGCAATCTGACAAAATAGTTGGTAGAATTGTCCAGTCTTTCGGTGTCTTGGAATAAGACCCTGTGTCCTGTTTGTGTCAGTCCATGTTCAGCCACTGCTGATTTCTCAGGTTGGCCAAGTCTGCAGTATCTTTCATGTTCTTTTATCCTTGTTTGTATGCTGCGTTTTGTGGTCCCGATGTAAACTTCTCCACAGCTGCAAGGTATACGATATACTCCTGCAGAGGTGAGGGGGTCTCTTTTGTCTTTTGCTGATCGTAGCATTTGTTGTATTTTCTTGGTGGGTTTAAACACTGTTTGTAGGTTATGTTTTTTCAAAAGTTTCTCCATCCTATCAGTGACTCCTTTAATAAATGGCAAGAATACCTTTCCTATGGGAGACTGTTTTTCTTGAGTTTTCTGATTTTTGTTTGGTTTAATGGCCCTTCTGATTTCATTCTTGGAGTAGCCGTTTGCTAGCAGTGCGTGATTTAGATGATTAGTTTCTTCCTTGAGAAACTGTGGTTTACAGATCCGTCTTGCACGGTCCATTAATGTTTTGATTATTCCTCTTTTCTGTCGGGGGTGGTGGTTGGAGTTTTTGTGTAAGTAGCGATCTGTGTGAGTTGGTTTCCGGTAGACCTTGTGACCTAACTGAAGGTTTGTTTTACGGATGACAAGGGTATCAAGAAATGGGAGTTTACCCTCAATTTCCTTTTCCATGGTAAACTGAATGTTTGGATGGATATTATTAAGATGGTTTAGAAAGTCCATTAATTTTTCTTCACCATGGCTCCAAATGGTAAATGTATCATCTACGAACCTGAACCAGACTGTAGGTTTGTAAGGTGCTGATTCTAATGCTGTCTTTTCAAAATATTCCATGTAAAAGTTTGCTATTACTGGACTGAGTGGACTTCCCATAGCTACTCCATCAATCTGTTCATAAAATTCTTGATCCCATAGGAAATAACTTGTTGTCAAACAATGGTGAAATAAGGCTGTTATATCTTCTGGAAAAATCTGGTTAATCAATGAGATTGTGTCTTTTACTGGAACCTTGGTAAAGAGGGATACAACATCAAAACTGATTAATATATCCTTTGGATTGAGTCTTAACGGACTGATTTTGTTGATGAAGTGAGTTGAATCTTTGATGTAAGAAGTGGTTTTTCCAATGTGGTCCTGTAGGAGGGTGGTCAAATATTTAGCTAATTCATACGTTGGGGAACCAATGGCACTCACGATGGGTCGGAGTGGAACGGAATCCTTATGAATTTTAGGTAGTCCATATAATCGTGGTGGTTGTGCTTCAGTCTTGCATAGTTTTCTGTGTGTGTCGGGATGAAGAGTGGAATTCTTGATCAGAATGCTAGTTTTCCTGGTAATTTTGCAAGTTGGATCTCGTTTTAGTTTTTTGTATGTGGCAGGGTCCAGAAGTTCCTCAATCTTCTTTTTGTATTCTTCTGTTTTCATGATCACTGTGGCATTGCCTTTGTCAGCTGGTAAAATAATGATTTCTGGATCTGCATTGAGGGTCTTGATGGCGTTTCTCTCCTTGCATGTTATATTGCTAGCAGGGGGCTTTGCTTTTCGTAGAATTCTTGCTGTCTCTCCTCTTATTTCCTCAGCATCTTCTTCAGGTAGATTACGAATGGCAGATTCTACATTTGCAATGATGTCTTCCACTGGAATTTGGGTGGGAGTGACTGCAAAGTTTCCTCCCTTAGCTAAGATGGAAGTTTCTTCAGGTGAGAGTTGTCGGTCTGTCAGATTGAAGATAATCCGTTTGTTGTCAAGTTTTGGACTGTTCTGTCTTCTTTCCTGTAATTTGTTAAACTTTTGCTTCTGTCTGGAAGTATGGCTGGTTAACCCCTGTTCCATTTTTCTGTAGGTGAGATTATCAATCTTGTCCCAATCATGGCTTCTCATTTTGTGGCTAGTATTGATATGTAAGTAAAACAACTCCTTGTCTGTGTCAGCAAGTTCTCTGCGGGTAGTGTGAATTCTCTCTCGTAAGAGAGCCCGTTCTAGATGGTCATAAATGCGGTTAGCTCGTGAAGTTTTAAAGATTCTTTTACTTGTGAGAAAAGATGGACTGGTTCCAGTGTCTCTGCATCGCAGTAGAAAAGTTAAAGAACAAAGTAGATGTGCTTTCTTGTTCCGAAGTGTTTCCAATCTCCGGGTCTGTTGAAATATTTCCTCCCCGTAGAGGCGTTCAAAATATTGTCGAAGGCTTTCACGGTCAGAGTTCATTGGTTCTTGTAGGTTATCCGGGCTGTGTAACCGTGGTCTTGGAATTTTCTTTCCTGACGTTTCGCCAGCAACTGTGGCAGGCATCTTCAGAGTAGTAACACTGAAGGACAGTGTCTCTCAGTGTCAAGGGTGTAGGAAGAGTAATATATAGTCAGAAAGGGGTTGGGTTTGAGCTGAGTATTGTCCTGCAAAAGTATTGTCCTGTAAGTATCAAGATAATGTGCTAATGAGGGTATGGTATGTTAATATGGAACCATTGTATCCTGAAGTGATCTGTTAATGTGTGTAATCCAAAGCTAATCTGTATGGCTATTGTTGAATGTTGTCTTTGTCTGGAGGTTTTTCAGGGCAGGAAGCCAAGCCTTATTCATTCTTAAACTCTCCTCTTTTCTGTTAAAGTTGTGCTGATGTTTATGAATTTCAATGGCTTCTCTGTGCAATCTGACAAAATAGTTGGTAGAATTGTCCAGTCTTTCAGTGTCTTGGAATAAGACCCTGTGTCCTGTTTGTGTCAGTCCATGTTCAGCCACTGCTGATTTCTCAGGTTGGCCAAGTCTGCAGTATTAAAGGAGTCACTGATAGGATGGAGAAACTTTTGAAAAAACATAACCTACAAACAGTGTTTAAACCCACCAAGAAAATACAACAAATGCTACGATCAGCAAAAGACAAAAGAGACCCCCTCACCTCTGCAGGAGTATATCGTATACCTTGCAGCTGTGGAGAAGTTTACATCGGGACCACAAAACGCAGCATACAAACAAGGATAAAAGAACATGAAAGATACTGCAGACTTGGCCAACCTGAGAAATCAGCAGTGGCTGAACATGGACTGACACAAACAGGACACAGGGTCTTATTCCAAGACACTGAAAGACTGGACAATTCTACCAACTATTTTGTCAGATTGCACAGAGAAGCCATTGAAATTCATAAACATCAGCACAACTTTAACAGAAAAGAGGAGAGTTTAAGAATGAATAAGGCTTGGCTTCCTGCCCTGAAAAACCTCCAGACAAAGACAACATTCAACAATAGCCATACAGATTAGCTTTGGATTACACACATTAACAGATCACTTCAGGATACAATGGTTCCATATTAACATACCATACCCTCATTAGCACATTATCTTGATACTTACAGGACAATACTTTTGCAGGACAATACTCAGCTCAAACCCAACCCCTTTCTGACTATATATTACTCTTCCTACACCCTTGACACTGAGAGACACTGTCCTTCAGTGTTACTACTCTGAAGATGCCTGCCACAGTTGCTGGCGAAACGTCAGGAAAGAAAATTCCAAGACCACGGTTACACAGCCCGGATAACCTACAAGAACCAATGTGACCGTGAAAGCCTTCGACAATATTAAAAAGCAATACATTTGAACTAATTCAGCTAAGTACGCTTGACCTTGGCTGTAACAGGTTCCACAGAGCATGTACCATGGTCCTTGCGGTAACAAGATGTTGGAGGAGTCCTTAATTCCTACCTGACCACCTGTCACTCAGACCCCTTGAAGCAGCTCCATTCTGAAAAGAGACTGTGGGGACAGTGGGTGCCCCCCCCATCTTCCCACCCTGGACCAGAGGGGGCAGCAACCGTTTCCATTCCTCTACAACACTGGTTCCCAACCAGGGGTCCACGAGAACTAAATTAAGGTCCGCGAAATAAAGTTATAAACCCATAATAAATTAATATTTTCAATTAAAAGTTCTCTATTATAAAATATATATATTCAAATATAATTCTAAGTTTAATGTTTAACTAACAGTTATGATTAAAGTTTATTTTCAAATTCCTGGAATTTTTATTTTGAACCTTGGGGTCCCTGCACCGAACAAAAAAGTCCTAGTGGTCCCTGGTCAAAAAAAGGTTGGGAACCACTGCTCTACAACAACCATGGCTCAGCAGCACCTCCCCACTGCCTCGATCTTGCTTGAATCCAGCTTCAGTCACCCCAACTCCCGGTGCTGCTCTTAGGGTCAGCCAGGGCTGGGCCAATAAGCTGCTGGCCCACTTAGGACTGAGCTACCAGCCTGAAACCAACAGAGCCCTTCTCATCCCACTTACGAGATGTGGGGACCATTTCAGTCTCCAGCTGGGGTTGCCAAGCTCCCGATGGGGCCTGGAGATCTCCTGCTATTTTAACTCATCTCCAGGTGACAGAATCAGTGGGTTATAGATCAAATCAAGCCTGAACTGACCCTAGAAGCTAAAATGACTAAACTGAGGCTGTCGTATTTTGGTCACGTCATGAGACGACAAGAGTCACTGGAAAAGACAGTCATGCTAGGAAAAGTTGAAAGCAGCAGGAAAAGAGGAAGACCCAACAAGAGATGGATGGACTCAATAAAGGAAGCCACAGCCTTCAATTTGCAAGATCTGAGCAAGGCTGTCAAAGACATGACATTTTGGAGGACTTTCATTCATAGGGTCGCCATGAGTCGGAAGCGACTTGACGGCACTTAACACACACACACACCAGGTGACAGAGATCAGTTCCCCTGGAGAAAATGGCTCCTTTGGAGGGGGGACTCTATGACGTTACACCCCATGGGAGCCCCTCCCCAAACCCCACCTTCCCAGGCTGCAAAACCCCCCCAAAAAAATTTCGGGTGTTTCCCAACCCAGAGATGCCAATTGCAGCTCACCAAAGCTCATGTTTACAAACATACAAGTGAGGTTAGGGGTGTGGTTGCCAGCAGGCTTGGGAGAAAACATCCCACTCTTTTAACAGAGGCTCCACGAGTTGAAATCTGCAGCGGAAGCTTTTCACAGCATGGAGAGAAATCACATTGCCAGGTAAATAACAGATATCAGAAGGACAGGGCATTTTCTCTCCAGGCAGTTGGCAACCGCAGGGGAAGGGGGGCAGGCAGGGTTTTAAATGCTTCCCACATACTTCAGTCAACTGTGAGAGGAGAATGAGTGGCTGAAACCTGCCCTCTGAACCCCAGAGCTTCGTAAGGAAGAGCAACCATACTGGATGAGACCGAATGGCCCTCTGATCCAGCATCCGTTTTCTGACAGTGGTCCGTCAGATAACCTCCCACCACCACCACCACCACCCCGATGACATGCAAGCAGGGCCGCACAAGCCCAAATCTTCCCCTACCATTGGCCCCGAGCAAATGGTCTTCAAAGGTATGCTGCCCCCACACAAGGAAGGGCCGTGGCTGAGCGGCAGAGCATCTGCTTGGCATGCGGAAGCTCCCAGGTTCGGTCCCTGGCACCTGCATCAGGTAGACCAAGGGAGGCAAAAAGCTGGAATCCCTCATCTCGCTCACATTCACCCACCTGAATCCCCGCGAAAGAGGAGGACTGTGGTTTTCCACCAGGGCTGACCCAGCCAAGTTATCTACTAGAGGCCTGGGCCGGGGGCAACATGGTAGTAGGGTTCCCAGGTCCCTCTTCACCACTGGCAGGAGGTTTTTGGGGTGGAGCCTGAGGAGGCGGGTCTTGGGGAGGGGCTGGATCTCCAGCTAGTACCTCAAGGTTGGCAACCCTACCTGGAGGTGGCAACCCTAATAACTTAGTCCCTTCCTTCCTCTGCCTCTCCTTTTCCCCAGCAGTAGGAATGACACTGACTCTCAGTATGCTCAGGGGGGGAGAAAATGTTCTCTCCAGCCCTGTTTTTTTGGGGCAAGGCCTTCCTCTTCCCTCAAGGTCCCATCGTTTACATGAAGGGGAGAGAAAGAGGGAATCCCTCCTGCCATCTTTTCCTTTCCTTTCCTTTTATCCCTTAGAAGCTCCTTGATCAATTGATCTTGAGCAGCATATATCTAGTGTTGGAGGGATATAAGGATTGAAACAAATCTTGCCTTGGGGTCCCTATTGCTTAGTAAAAAAGGCATTATGTCAGTCACAGAGGCATTGGATTTGTATATTAAAAGGGGGGAAATATAATGCGATCGAAGTTCCTCGTAAAAGCGGCATTCCAAAAGGGCATGGGCTAATGAGTCAATAGAGCCAGAAGAGCAAGGGCAGATCCTGTCTGAGTATGGTATACTCAGAATTCTGCCCTGCATTACCATAGAAGGGTTAGCATTCAATCTAGCCAAGCAAAAAGCTCTACAGAGACAAGGAGTTGTCAGATAATATGTATAGGCAGGCAGACCACGTGGAAGAGGTATTCCGAAGAACTGGGATGAACAGACGCCACGAGCACGAAAAGTAGTGCTATTATAATGGAGCTCTTTAATGCGCTTTTTAATTTTGGTAAAAGCTTCAGTTTTCCCAAGATCTAATAACATATCCTGCGAGAAGCCCAACAACGACAGTTTCTCATCTAAGATTTTTTGCCATGAGGATTTAAAAGGGTCATGCTTCAGAGAAGCTAGGAACCCCTCAGTGCTAAAGCACAGTTTAAGGTGTAGTTTAAAGGCGGCCAACCACGCCCTAGCTTCAAGTGACATTTGGCCAAACTCGGAACGAAGAGTAACGCCAGCAACACATCGAGGGGCATTTAGGAGTTTTCGTAGGAACTGAAGCAGTGGATGATCTATAGATTCATTGATGACTGTTATCCAGATGGCAACACCAAAGAGGATAATTGGGGTAATTTTCAGGTTAAAAACCTGAATAGCCCCTGGAATATATTTGCCACCTTTGGTGTGAAAAAAGTTGACAATAGCACCAACCCCAGGTTTAATTTTGTTGGACACTGCTTTTTGATGGGCATTCCAGTTTAGGTTATGGGAAAACAGAATGCCAAGGTAAACAAACTCCTTGACTTGGTCAACCTCAAAGCCATCTAATACCCAGCGAAAAAGAGGCATTTTTCTCCTCTTAGTGAAGATCATAATCTTAGATTTATGATGGTTTATTTTAAGACCTTCCCTAGAGCAGTACTCAGAAAAAGTTTGCAAAGACCTTTTCAAACCAATTCTTGTGCGGGACAGGAGAACTGCATCGTCAGCATAGAGTAGAATTGGAGTGGGATGACTTGCAAGCTTTGGGGGGTGGCAAAACTCTGAGAAATTGGTTGCCATATCATTTAGGTATAGATTAAACAAGAGAGGAGCAAGGAGGCAACCTTCTAACTCCCTTGACCAGTTCAAAGGGCTCGGTTAGTTCTCCTTGGTTGCCACAGCGAACCTGAGCTGTGAGGTCAGTATGAAATTGCTGAATAAGCCATAGTAACCTCCTATCCATAGTAGGATGTGATTGTTTCAACCATAGCCTCTCCCTCGGGATGGTATCAAAAGCTCCCTTAAGATCCATAAAACCCGCATAAAGGGTGCCATTTCGGGGGGAGGAATATTTCTTGGCTAGATGGGAGAGCACTAAACAGTGGTCCGTGACAGACCAACCCCTTCTAAAGCCAATCTGTTCCCAGCCAAAGATGTCATTACTCTCAACCCAGTCCAACAGCCTCTTTAATAAGTAGGAGGAATACAATTTGCCAAAGCAAGATAAAAGGCTGATTGGACGATGACAGCTTGGGTCAGAGCGCTGACCCTTTTTAAAGATTGGGACGATAATAGTATGTCTCCAAGATTTTGGAATGGCTCCTGATGCATTAATTTGTGTAAATACAGGAGCAACCTGCCATCTTTTGGGGAAAGTTTCAGTCCCTTCAATGGAGTTGCCAACTTTCAGGTTGCTCGTGGAGATCTCCCACTATTACAAATGATCTCCAGGAGACAGAGATCGGTTTCCCCTGGAGGAAATGGATGCTTTGGAGGGTGGACTCTATGGCATTGTAGCCCACAGAGGTCCCTATCCTCTTCAGGATCCATCCCCTGATCTCCAGGAATCCTCGAGCCTGAGGTGGCAACCCTGCTCTTTAATATGCCAATGCTTGGAAAAGCGTAATTCCCAGAAAGAGAGCAAAGTGCTGTAACGAACCCTAAAGATTTGGGCAGAAGAGGCTTTCTTCTTCCCCTTCGCCTTCTGTCTCTTTTTCAGGATCGCTCCAGCCGGTCCCTCCTAACTCAGTGGGGCCGCCATAGGAAGCTACCCTGCACAGCTTCAGAAGAGCGATGAAACCTCCAGAGACTTAAGAACATAAGAACATAAGAAAAGCACTGCTGGATCAGACCCAGGCCCATCAAGTCCAGCAGTCTGTTCATACAGTGGCCAACCAGGTGCCTCTAGGAAGCCCCCAAACAAGACGAGTGCAGCAGCACCATCCTGCCTGTGCTCCACTGCACCCAAAATAATAGGCATGCTCCTCTGATACTAGAGAGAATAGGTATGCAGCATGACCAGTATCCATTCTAACTAATAGCCATGAATACCCCTTTCCTCCATGAATATGTCCACTCCCCTCTTAAAGCCCTCCAAGCTGGCAGCCATCACCACATCCTGGGGCAGGGAGCTCCACAATTTAACTATGCGTTGTGTGGAAAAAATACTTCCTTTTATCTGTTTTGAATCTCTCGCCCTCCAGCTTTAGCAGATGACCCCGGGTTCTAGTATTATGGGAGAGGGAGAAAAACCTCTCCCTGTCCACTCTCTCCAAACCATGCATAATTTTATAGACCTCTATCATGTCTCCCCTTAGCCGCTTTCTTTCCAAGCTAAACAGCCCTAAGTGTCCTAACCGCTCCCCATAGGACAGTTGCTCTAGTCCCCTAATAATTTTGTTCTTCTGTCTGGGGCTGGTTGTTGGGGTGTGTGTGAAGTGCCGTCAAGTCGCTTCCGACTCATGGCGACCCTATGAATCAACGTCCGCCAAAGTGCCCTGTCCTTAACAGCCTTGCTCAGAATATTGTCGAAGGCTTTCACGGTCAGAGTTCACTGGTTCTTGTAGGTTATCCGGGCTGTGTAACCGTGGTCTTGGAATTTTCTTTCCTGACGTTTCGCCAGCAACTGTGGCAGGCATCTTCAGAGGAGTAACACTGAAGGACAGTGTCTCTCAGTGTCAAGTGTGTAGGAAGATATAGTCAAAAAGGGGCTGGGTTTGAGCTGAGTCATTGTCCTGCAAAAGTAATGTGCTAATCATTGTCCTGCATACAAACAAGGATAAAAGAACATGAAAGATACTGCAGACTTGGCCAACCTGAGAAATCAGCAGTGGCTGAACATGGACTGACCCAAACAGGACACAGGGTCTTCTTCCAAGACACTGAAAGACTGGACAATTCTACCAACTATTTTGTCAGATTGCACCGAGAAGCCATTGAAATTCATAAACATCAGCACAACTTTAACAGAAAAGAAGAGAGTTTAAGAATGAATAAGGCTTGGCTTCCTGCCCTGAAAAACCTCCAGACTAACAAAGACTATAGTCAACAATAGCCATGCAGATTAGCTTTGGACTTCACACATTAACAGATCACTTCAGGATACAATGGTTCCATATTAACATACCACACCCTCATTAGCACATTATCTTGATACTTACAGGAGAATGATTAGCACATTACTTTTGCAGGACAGTACTCAGCTCAAACCCAACCCCTTTCTGACTATATATTACTCTTCCTACACACTTGACACCAAGAGACACTGTCCTTCAGTGTTACTCCTCTGAAGATGCCTGCCACAGCTGCTGGCGAAACGTCAGGAAAGAAAATTCCAAGACCACGGTCACACAGCCCGGATAGCCTACAAGAACCAAAGCCTTGCTCAGATCTTGCAAATTGAGGGCTGTGGCTTCCTTTATTGAGTTTATCCATCTCTTGTGGGGTCTTCCTCTTTTCCTGCTGCCCTCAACTTTTCCTAGCATGGTTGTCTTTTCCAGTGACTCTTGTCGTCTCATAATTAGTCCAGAGTACCCAGCTCGCTGGGGGTAAAGGGAAGACGACTGGGGAAGGCCCTGGCAAACCACCCCGCAAACAACGTCTGCCTAGGAAACGTCGGGATGTGGCGTCACGCCATGGAATGACTCGGTGCTTGCACAGGGGACCTTTACCTTTACGGCAGCCTCAGTTTAGTCATTTTAGCTTCAGGCTTGATTTGATCTAAAACCCACTGATTTGTTTTTTTGGGGGGGGTCCCGTGCATCCGTAACCCTCTCCTCCAACACCACATTTCAAAGGAATCTGCTTCCTATCTTCTTTCTTCATTGCCCAGCTCTCCCACCCATGCACAGCAACAGGGAATACGATGGCATGGATTAACCTGATCTTGGTTGCAAGCGACAAGTCCTTGGTTGGTGCAGGGAACTACATTTCCCACAAGGCCTTGCGAGCACCATTGCTCTCCACCCTGCCTTCCCCACGTGTTGGATGGGGCGGCTCTTCTTAGAGAGGGAGAAGGACCATTGTGGGCAATGGAGCCCTTTGGGGTCTCTCTCCTTTCTGGTTCCCCCCAGCTGGAGGGAGGATCTGGCTTTTGCATGTCTGCAGGGGAGGTGAGTGGAGGATTTCATAAAGCAAGATCTTGGGCAAGGAGAGTGGGAGGGGAGAGGCAATAGGTGTGGATCTGGACAGTGCTTTTTGTGTGTGTAAAGTGCCTTCAAGTCGCAGCCGACTTATGGTGACCCCTTTTGGGGTTTCCATGGCAAGAGACGAACAGAGGTGGTTTGCCAGTGCCTTCCTCTGCACAGCAACCCTGGTCTTCCTTGGTGGTCTCCCATCCAAGTGCTTTTCACCCCCTTGGTATGTTTCATGCAACCATCCCTGCAACCATCCCTGCAACGGTCACTAGCCCCCCCGTGGCTCGATGCTCTGGCCCTTGGCCATATTGTGCTAATTGTATTTTCAGTGCACACTGCTGCTTTCTCTGGCGGATGATCCCCATGAGCATCATCCTCAAGAAGAGCTCTGTCTGAACTGGCAGCTGGTTTGTGAAAGGAGGGGATCTAATTCACGCTTCCTGCCTTCCTGGCCTCTGCAGAGTGAACCATCACTTCCACTGCAGAATATTGGGAGAGATTTTCTCTTGCTTGTCTGAGAAGGGTGTTTCCATTCCCTGCATTTTTGGCATTGCAACCTCCACCATCATTATGCTGCTGGCGCCGTTTCGAGATTCCCAGTTTTCATTTTGTTGATATAGATAACCCCTTCTGTTTAGTAAATCTTCTGCAGTATGTTAATCTTTGCCTGAAACTATTGTCAAAGGCTTTCACGGTCAGAGTTCATTGGTTCTTGTAGGTTATCCGGGCTGTGTGACCGTGGTCTTGGTATTTTCTTTCCTGACGTTTCGCCAGCAGCTGTGGCCGGCATCTTCAGAGGAGTCACACTGAAGGACAGTGTCTCTCAGTGTCAAGTGTGTAGGAAGAGTAATATATATAGTCAGAAGGGGGTTGGGTTTGAGCTGAATCATTGTCCTGCAAAAAGTAGCACATTATTTTTGTTACTTTTTGCAGGACAATGATTCAGCTCAAACCCAACCCCTTTCTGACTATATATTACTCTTCCTACACACTTGACACTGAGAGACCCTGTCCTTCAGTGTTACTCCTCTGAAGATGCCTGCCACAGCTGCTGGCGAAACGTCAGGAAAGAAAATACCAAGACCACGGTTTGCCTGAAACTGTTTCTAGTATATGAAACTCCAAATCTGTTGAGACAATGCAGTAGCCTGCGTTCAGTTGAAAGGTGCCTTCTACAAACTGCAGCCATTCCACGGAGCGCAAATATCTGAAAAGGTCTCTCGGGTAGTAAGTTTATTATTTTAATAAGGGGATACAGAAGAAAAAAGGGAAGGAGGGAAAGGCAATTGTCCAATATAGAAAAAGCATTTTTCCAAATATATCAGTATATAAACTGAGTCGGATTTGAAGAATTATTTAACAAGCAAATGTAGCAGTCCAATATGTTTTATGTTTAAGTACATGTTTATACTTCTTAAGACATATATGATGATCGTTTTATCATCCTACAGATATTAAATGATTAGCATTCCTTAAAAAAAAAACAATTCACTGTAGAAATCAACCAAATAAATCATTTTAACTTGGCTTTGTGTAAATCACATATGTTTGTCTAAGTATTTTTTCTAGCTTTTTACGTTATGTGTGTGTTGTGTGTGTTAAGTGCCATCAAGTCGCTTCCGACTCATGGTGACCCTATGAATGAAAGTCTTCCAAAATGTCCTAACTTTGATAGCCTTGCTCAGATCTTGCAAATGGAAGGCTGTAAATAACGTATTATTTACGTTATAATAATAATCAATCTATTGAAATATAAGTATAAAATGGTTCCCATTTCTCGTTAAACTGGTGCTGGGTGTTCTTTACCCTGCAGCTCTCCCCTGCCAGTCCCCCGAGGATCAGTTGGCCTGGGATTGTGTGAACACAGAGAAACCATTTTGCATTAGCTTAGCACCACTTATTCTCCATTTTGGGTGCCTAAGATTTTGCTTTGTAGTTCACAGAGGCCTAGCAGAGTTCATGAATAACAAGATGCACTTGGAGCCTGTTGTGTGTGTGTTAAGTGCCGTCAAGTCACTTCCGACTCATGGCGACCCTATGAATGAAAGTCCTCCAAAATGTTCTATCTTTGACAGCTTTGCTCAGATCTTGCAAATTGAGGGCTGTGGCTTCCTTTGTTGAGTCAGTCCATCTCTTGTTGGGTCGCACATAATACCTGTTCAAGGACCAGCCAACATACCAGCCTAATTGGACAACTTGTTTCATCTGTGGGAAGTTGGTGGTGGTGGGGAATGATCTCACTCTACACTCCTGTGAACCCAATACTGGTCTAAACCGGTCTGAGCCATCTAGAGACTTCTTTGTAGTAACACCACTGATTGGAAGTCATGGGTCATCTGAATAGGGTCCACTCAGTTCAGCCATACTCATAGTAGGTTAGCCTTCTTTATTATCTGTGCTGCTTTGCCCGTTATTCTGCTTGACTACAGCAATGCCGCAGTGCAAGAAACTAAGGCTTGAACCAGCTTAGCTTGATAGCAAGAACATCTGCTATGTAATAGTGTAGTAAGTATAATTAGACAGGCTTTTGTTATTTTCTTGCCAGCGTGCCTATCAGAATTCTGTAACTTGCATTTTAACACATTTATTTCTTCTTTAATAAACGTTTTACATTTAAAAGGTGGTGTGAGTTAATTGGCCTGACTCGGTTACGTTACAACACAGCTGGGGCTCAGGAGAAGGCAGCCAGTCGTGATAGATTTTTAGGGGAAAAAGAGAACGAAAGGCAGGATGGAATTCATTAGAAGAAGAAATGTTGGTTTTTATATGCCAACTTTCTCTACCACTTAAGGAAGACTCAAACCAGCTTACCTTCAGCTTTCCTTCCCCACAACAGACACCCTGTGAGGTACGTGGGGCTGAGTGAGCTGAGACTAGCCCAAGGTCACCCAGCTGGCTTCATGTGGAGGAGTGGGGAAAGAAATCCAATTCCCAGATTAGCCTCCGCCGCTCATGTGGAGGAGTGGGGGATCAAACTCAGTTCTCCAGATCAGAGTCCACCGCTCCGCCGCTCTTAACCACTACGCCATGCTGGCTCCCAGATTATGTGTGCAGAAAATTATGTTTAAAGCAGAAACCTTCGGTGGAATTACGATTCTTGATTATGTTGGCAGTTACATATGAAAGGTAGTTCTGTTGTTGAACCCAGTATACCATCAAATAAGGGTTGTTTTGGGTTGTTTTTTTCATTTTAGTGGACTTGAGCAAGAGAAAGCGAGTTCTGTGCAATTTTATGAATTTGTATTTCTTGGAGACTTTCAGTATATTCCACTTGCCAGAGGTTGGAAAAAAACGGTTCCAATTTTTATTGCTCTCAGTTTGACTGACCAGTGGGATTCTTCTTTCTTGAGTACTCGGGGACAGGAATCGATGTTCAACTGGGCCATATTCTCCTCTTTCAGAGATCCCCAATGTCTCTTGAGGAGGTCGCCGTGTTCTTCACGGAGGAGGAATGGGCTCTGCTGGATCCAGGCCAAAGAAATCTCTTCTGGGAAGTTATGGAGGAAAATTATGAGACCCTGGCTTCTCTGGGTAAGGACCTTTCCCTTTTTATTATGAACGCAGAAGAGGAGGGAGGGGTGGCAGCTTCCTTTGGCCCTCTTGAATTTCTGGTCACAGTTGTATTTGCCACACAGGAACGGCTGGAGGTCCCACAACTGGGAATTTTACAGCATCCGAAAAAGAAAGCATCAACATTTCATGCTGTAAAGAGAAATTTGTTGATAAAGAGGGTTCTGAGTGGGAGAGACGGGCTATATCCACTCATGTTCCTCCTAACACGTCTCCATGACTCCTGTTTTCTTCTCTGTCTTTTCCATGTTGGAGTGGCTGAGGCTGATGGGAGGAGAGGAGGAATAGCCTTGTTGATTTGACTAGGCCAGAGGAGGGGCCCTCGCTCAGCAGCAGAGCTCCTGTCCTGCATCTCAAAAGTCTGGAGTTCAGTGATGGCATTTAGGATTAAGGCAGGAAGATGTTGGTTGGCAGGGCTGGGAAAGGCCCCTGCCTGAGACCCTCCTGAGGCACCACCCCTTGGGGTGGAATTGGCTGGGCTTCCTGGAAAGTTGCAGGCAAAATCTTGGCAGAGGGAAAATGGGAGTCATCTGTGAGCAGTTCTGTTTTGTGAGAAAGATGGTGAGGAAGGAAGGTGGTATATGGGAGAAGAGAAGCCAGGAAAAGACGCAGCAGCCAAGTGCCAGGTGATGATTGGGGACTTGGGAGTCAACTGCTCTAGGCTGATCCTGCACTGAGCAGGGGGTTGGACTAGACGGCTTGTATGATGACTAGATGACCTCTATCATACTATGCTTCTCTTCATAATGTTCTGCTCTCCTTTTGGCCAGCTCAGAGCAGTCTCAGGCATGGATCAGGCCCACAATTTAATATCATTAACTGAGACCAACATGGATTTTTTTTTGGGGTGGGGAATCCCTTGTCTGATATCAGCTGTGCAGTTCAGGGAATCTCTCTCTGGAAGTTTGGAAGAAAGAGGAAGTGAACTTTGTCCTCCCAAAATCATCCCAAAGCTGGTGGCCACATTTCCAGTGCCTAGCCTTGTTTCCTGGGAGGTAGGCCTGCCACAAAAAGACAGGCAGGCTGGTGCCTTCATTGATATAGACTTGACCCCACCCACTCATTCCCTTCACCAACCCAAAGCTTGCTGTACTCGCAGTATTTCTTCGTCGAGGAAAGGCCACTGTGCCCTCCGTGAGTTAACACCTGAAGTTCTGTGTAGCTAAGCTATATTTTTGTCCTGTAATGGTATTTTCAGTGCAATTTCCTCCTCGAGACGCTTCCTGTACAGGATGGTTCCACTGTCAATCGTGCTCAAGAAGACTTCTTCACTGGCCAGGTTATCCTGGCCCAGGTGGGCTCCCAAGAACCCCTGCCCAGTTTCCAGTTAGTATCGATGGGAACCCACCCCTTCTCACTACGCTTCCCAACCCCATATTTCACTGCAGTTACTATTTTATTTTACTAGACCCATGCTTTTGATTTTAAATGGTAATTTACATACTGATTGAGCAGCTCTGCCTAGGGATGCCATCCTCCAGGTGTGGCCTGGAGATCACCGAGCTCACCCTGAATTACAGTGATCTCCAGACTACGCAGATCACTATCCCTGGCGAAAATGGCTGATATGTAAGCTGGACTCTACGCCCTAAGACTCTGCCGAGGCCCCTCCCCTTCCCCCTTTCCCTAGACTGCACCTCAGATCTCCAGGAATTTCTCAACCTGCTGTTTACACGTCTCGCTTTGCCTTCCGACAAAAGAGTTGGAGCAAGACAGTACTAAGAAACAGTCTCAGAGATGATGAAGAGGAAGAGTTGGTTTTTATATGTCGACTTTCTCTACCACTTAAGGCAGAATCAAACCGGCTTGCAATCGCTTTCCCTTCCCGTCCCCACAACAGACACCCTGTGAGGTAGGTGGGGCTGAGAGAGCTGTGACTAGCCCAAGATCACCTAGCTGGCTTCGTGTGGAGGAGTGGGGAAACCAACCCAGTTCACCAGATTAGCCTCCACCACTCATTTGGAGGAGTGGGGAATCAAACCCGGTTCTCCAGATCAGACTCGACCGCTCCAAACCACCGCTCTTAACCACACCACCATGCTGGCTCTCTTTCCTGGCAAACTGTAGGCCAAATCAGATGTATAACAAATGTCATACCACCTTTCCTCCTTGTGGTTACCCAAAGTGGCTGAATTTGTTGTTTTATCCACTTTATCTTCACCACAACCCTGTGAGGTAGGCTAGGCTGAGAACGTGGGCCAGGCCCCAGGTCAGCCAGCAGCTTTCATTGGCAAAGTGGCCCTTTGGCCCTGGGCCTCCGAGATCCTTCTCCGACAGTCTACCCACTAAACCTAACTGGCTCTGAGGGACATTTTTACACCACCCCGGTTTTTTTCCAAGAGTGGAGATTTTTCACTCTCGTATCTGCACTACTGACAGTTTCTTGGCTTCTCGCAAGTAAGCCTTTGCTTCCCTGGCAAATAGCGGAGGGATGTTCTGGAGCTGCTTTTTGCCAGGACGGTCTGAATCCGTTCCCTGCAAGTCGCATCGTCATCCTGAAGCGACGGGCCCTCCGCCATCAACTGTCGCTTCCAGTGCCAAAAGCACTTGGCTGGGGGTGGGATCTGGGGATTTGGTGGTCCAGGATTTTCCAGTTCCTTCCATATTTGGCCTGGCTTTGGGTTTTTTTTTGGAAGGGCTCATTATTACTCTCTCCCCTGTTCTACACTCTTTCCTTTTTGTTCTTGTGGTATAAACCTTCCCCTCAGGGACTTGGACAGCAGGGTAGTTTCATAAAACAGCAAAGATTTATTTATTGATATACATGTGAAGTTGCCCCACAGAGCCACAAACATACAACGATACCTTTTCTTCCGCTTTCCCCAGTACTTTGGGTTATTTAGTCGTTTTGGGTTTTGTTGCAGGGAACTACATTTCCCAGAAGGACTTGCACGCGCCAGAGAAGTCAACCCTGCCTTTCCTAGGTGTTCCTGGGCTGTTTTTTCCAGGAGGCAGAGAAGGAAGTGTGTGGAATATGGAGTTCCACGGGGCCTCTCTTCTTTCTCATTTCCTCCGGCTGGAGGGAGAATTTGGCTCCTGCATCTCTGCAAGAAAGGTGAGCTGAGGATTTCATCAACATCATGAATAAGGGAGGGGAAGTCTGTGTGAATGGGAGAGAAAGCGAAAGAGGGAGCACTGAGAGAGCGGCATCCCAGGTGGGATCTGTGCATGGTGGGTGTGCTTGTGTTTTCACTCTCTTGAATGTGTTCTGTTCAACCAGCCTGGGTTGATTTGATTGTTAATGGCTAGATGGGCCCCTGGTCTGATCCAGCAGGGTTCATTTTCTGTTCTTTTTGGCCCCTGTAGTTCGTTACGCTTACAATGGTGCTTTTTGCGCGCTGCACAGACTAACCCCCAAACATATTTTACTGCTAAAGTGGAAGCGTATTAAGTCCCAATTGTTATGTCCTCTGGAATGTGATTCCCACGAGCATCATCTTCAAGAAGACTTCTGAATGGGCAGCTGATCTGACGGTTTGTTTTGTAACGGAGGGGATCTAATTCACCCTCCCTGTCTGTGCCGCCCTCCACCTTCCTGGCTTCTCGCAAGTGAAGCTTTGCTTCCGCTCCTAATAACACAGGGATATTCTGGAGGTAATCTGGGCCAGCATATTGTGATTTCCATAATTTCTGGCATCACAACTTCCACAGTCATCCTGAATCTCATGCCAGTTTTGATGCTCCTACTTTTCATTTTATTGTTATAGATAAAAATATCCCCCCACTTACTAATTTTTCTACAAGATTTTGTTGTTGTTGTATACCATTGCTTGAATGTGAAATCCCCAAACCAGTTAGATGATGCAGCAGGTCTCTTGCAGTTGAAGGGTGTGTGTGGTACAAGCTGCAGCCATTCCACCATCCGCAAGTATCTGGAAAGGTCTCTGAGGCTGCAGGTTTGTGCTGGGTGTTTCATGCCGGCATCTCTCCCCCACCAAGCCCCACGGATCACACGGCCTGGAGTGAATGGGGTTTGGGTTCATTAGGAAAAAATAGAACAAAAGACACGATGGCCTTAATTAGGCCAGTTTATGCTTAGAGAGCTAGAGGCAAGCTTTAGAGTAACAACACAGAATGCCTTCAGACAAAAATGTTGAAAGCAGAAACCTGGTCTGGAAACATACTGTCTGTGTAGTCTTGGGGTTAAATGTGCAAAATGGCATAGTAAACAATGGTAGATCGACAATAGGGGAAACTTTTTAAACAGTTGATGGGACTCAACCAAGAGAACAACAGTTCTCTGCAATTTTCGGAATATGTATTTGTTGGAGACATTCGGTATATTATACACTAGCTGCCCGACCAAGCGTTGCTGTGGCTCAGTCCGGTTATATGGAAAAGAACGAAAAGAGAAAGCGCATGTTTCTAATATGTTTAATTTCACACTGCTTGTGGGTATACAGTATTTTTTGTTGTTCCATTGCCTGTGCAGATATAGAGATTGTCTGGTTTGCCGACTCTAGAACACGCAACATATAATTGTCCATGTGAGAAGCAATCCGTGTCTAGATCTAAACCACACAATTCTAAAGATTGGCCCTGAGCTTTGTTGATGGTGATTGCAAGTGCCAATCGAATTGGGAATTGGAATCTCTTAAATTGAAATGGCATATCCGTTGGAATCATAGGAATGCGAGGAATGAGGACATCTTCACCTTTGAAAGGTCCTGTCAAGATTGTTGCTTCTATGACGTTGCTCATTAACTTTTTTACTGCAAGACGCGTGCCGTTGCAAAGCTTTGGCTGGTTGATATTTCGCAACATGATAATTGGCACGCCGATTTTTAATTGCAGTACGTGTGGTGGCATCCCTGGCAGATCGAGTGAATTCAAAAATTCTGTTGGATAATTAACCGCTTCATCTGCTTCCACAACAGTGTTGACGGATTTGTATGTGACTTTGAATGTTACACTGAATAATATTGTTAAGTTAGTAGACGTCTTTGTTCTTGGTCGCAAGAATAGCTCGTTCACTCAGCCAATCATGATTCTTATAATTGGTTTGAATATTGGGAAATACGTTTTCAACCGATTCTTCTTTTGACATCACTAAATTGCAGAAGTTATGAGGCAATGAAATTCGTCCTGAGGTCAGATCAACCGGCACCTTTCCGTTCCCAATTTCCAGCAATTGATATGAGAATATCTCAGCTGATCGATCGTTTTGCAGCTGGACACTCATATTTGTAGTTAATTTTAACGTCTTGACGTGTCGCCACAAAGCAGAGTATTTCAGGCAAGCATTTATTTCGTCCGCTGGTGTCGATCGAGGAATTACAGGTAATGTTTGCCTGAAATCTCCTGCAAGCAATATTAATGTGTTCCCAAACGGTCTGATGTTTCCACGCAAATCTTGCAATGATCGATCAAGAGCCTCGAGCGATTTTTTGTGCGCCATTGTGCATTCATCCCAAACAATAAGTTTGCATTTCTGCAATACTTTTCCCATGCCGGATGCTTTGGAAATGTTGCATGTGGGAGTTTCAATGAATTGCATGTTCAATGGCAAGTATAGCATGTGTTGCTTTTACGTCCAACAGATGGCGCTGTTTTCCAAAAAAAGCATGTTTTTACCTGTCACAGGTGAGACATCTATATAATATAGGTAGATAAAAACACACGCTTATTCGAATGCAACGTTGTGTCAGAATTTCACAGCAATCGGTGAAGAACTTTTGGAGATTTAAGATTTTGAACAAACGAACATTTACATTTTTATTTAGATAGATAGATAGATGTCAGAGACTCAAAAAAGAATGCAATTTTCCTTGCTATTGGTTTAATGTATTTCATTATTTTAATCAGGTGACTGTCTGATGGGATCCTCCTTTCTTTCTTGAATGCTCACGAAAAGGAATCAGTGGTCAATTAGGCCATATATTTTTCTTTCAGAGATCCCCAGTATCCTTTGAGGAGGTAGCCGTGTTCTTCACAGAGGAGGAATGGGTTCTGCTGGATCCAGGCCAACGAAAACTTTTCTGGGAAGTGATGAGGGAAAATTACGAGACGGTGGCCTCTCTGGGTAAGGATCTTTCCCCTTTTATAAATTGGGAAGAGAAGGGAGGAGGTGGCATCTTCCTTTGAGCCTCTTGAATTTCAGAACATACTTTAATTCACCACAGACGAAAGAACGGAACTCCCACAGATATGGATATTACAATGCCTGAAAATGAAACCAATACTTATTTCTATGCTGTTTAGAGAAATGTGTTGATGAAGAAGGCTTTGATTGCAAGAGAGGGACAATATCTAGTTGGGTTAGAGTGAAAAAATTAGAAAGGGCCATACAGGCTCAATGCAGGATCAGCCTAAAGCAGTGATGGCGAACCTTTTAGAGATCGAGTGCCCAAACTGCAACCCAAAACCCACTTATCGCAAAGTGCCAATTGCCCAGCTGGGCAGTGGGCAGTCCAGGGGGGCAGTCCAGCTGGGTGGTGGGCAGTCCAGGGAGGGGGGGGCTTTGAGCTGGGTGGAGGGCAGTCCAGGGAAGGGGGGTAGAATTGGGCCGCGGGCAGTCCAGGGGGGCAGGGGGCAGTCCAGCTGGGTGGTGGGCAGTCCAGGGAAGGGGGGGCTTTGAACTGGACCGTGAGCAGTCCAAAGAAGGGGGGGCAGTCCAGCTGAGCGGTGGGCAGAGAAGGGGGGGGCTTTGAGCTGGGCGGCAAGCAGTCCAGGGAAGGGGGGGCTTTCCAGGCAGTGGGCAGTCCAGGCAGCGCGTGGTTCAAAGCCCCCCCTTCCCTGGACTGCCCGCCGCCCAGCTGGACTGCCCCCCCTGCTGTCAAGTCACAGCTGACTCACCTGGAAGACGTTGCTTCTCCCCCGACGACGTCCTCCGCGCGCACCACGCAGAGAGCCGGGCTGGACGGGGAAGCGGCCAATCCTTTTCCTCCCGGTTTACTGGACGGGCTCCGGCGGCCGCCGCGCCCCCCCCCCCCGCGCACAGCTGCTGCGGCCCTGCAGAAGGGACGTCTGGCCGGGAGGTGTGGGGGCAGGCTCCATCCTGCCCAGCTCAGGCCGGGGGGTGGTGGGCTGCAGCGGCTTCGGATCCCCCCGAGAGCCAGACAGCCACACCGGCTTTGCGGGCGACGGTCCCGCTTTCCCCAGAGGGGCCTAGGGATGTGAGCGCTGGGCGCCTGGCGCCGATGACTGATCACAAATGCGGGATGGGCCCCCCGCCCCCCCCAGGCGCCTGGCTCTGCTGCCTTCCAACCTCCCCTTGTTAGAAAGCCCCTGCCCTGGGCGGCGGGCAGTCCAGGGAAGGGGCGGGCTTTGAACCGTGCCACGCTGCCTGCAGGCAGCGCGGCACAGTTCAAAGCCCCACCCAGCTGGGAGGCCGGCGCATGCCCACAGAGAGAGCTCCGCGTACCAAGTCTGGCACGCGTGCCATAGGTTCGCCAACACGGGCCTAAAGCATCCCTGACAAGTGCTTCTCCGGCCGCTGCTTGAAGACTGCCAGCAAGGGGGAGCCCACCATGTGCCTCTGCAGCCGATTCCACTGCTGAACTACTCTGACTAAAGATTTTTTTCCTACTATCCAGCAGGTCCCATGAATTCTATCTCCTTGCACTGTCTGTCTCATGCTGGCAGCCCTCACATGCTCAGTTTTCCATGTTTCTTCTCAACTCTTTCCCACCCACCAACCTGCCCCCCATGTTCATCTATATTGAGGATATATTTGCTTTACGCAAAATTGTTCTTCTCAATACTGGTTCAGAGCAGCTAACATAATTCTCTGCTCCTGCATTTTATCCTCACAACAACCCTGTGGAGTAGGTCAGGCTCTGTGTGTGTGATTGGTCCAAAGTCTCCCAGTAAGCTTCTAGTGAAGAATGGGGATTGAATCTGAGTCACCCAGACGCTAGTCTGAAACTGGCTTTGGCAGTGTGGCAGTGTCACATTGCCTGGCTGCGATTGGTGCTGGCCCTGCCTCCCTCAAAGGCCAAAGCAGCCTTCAAAAGGGCACTGTTGCCTGACTCTGCCTCAAACATGCAGAAACCAAGGCTTGAAGGCTGAGAATACTGTGTTGTGGCCCAACAATGGCCACTGAAGGCATTTGTGTCTTATGTTACAGGCACTGCTTTTATTATTGCGGGGTGTTATAACTGCCCAATGTACTTTCCTCCCAGATTTTCTGCAAGCCTGGTCAAATTACAGGTTTAGAGAAAGCTCTGTATTGTCTGTCCAAGTCGCCAATCTCTAGATTTGTGTCCATAGTTTATTAATTTATTAATTTTATTTAACCCATAATTATTTCAATAACATTCCAGATTTAAAAAAAATTATTTCCCTGTTCTGTTTCTGTGTTCGCTGAATAAATACCAAAAAACATATTAACCTTAATGTGGTCTCGAGCACCTTTTTGCAACAGAAACAAGACTCCCCCCTCTTCCTTTGGTTACCCATTTCTCCTTTTCCAAGACATCCTGGGGTATGGTTAAATATTGCTGAGGTTTTTCCAGGCCCCACACTTTGATTGTAGAAAAACCCATTGACCACGGAATTTACCTGCTAACTGGTAATAGTATCTTTTCATTCTATTTTGGTATCTGCCTCTCTTTTGCAGCTGCAGATGTGAGAGAGAAGGTGCTTGAGGAGGAATCTGGAAGGATAGTTGTAGAAAAAGACAATGGTTGGCAGGTGGAAGGAAAATCTAGGGATCAAGCAATTCCAAAGCGAGGCTGCAGAAGGAAACGGGAAGCAATACAGAAGCCATATAAATGCTTGGAGTGTGGAAAGTACTTCTGTCAAAATGGCCACCTTACTGCAAATCAGAAGATTCACATAGGGGATAAGCTATATAAATTCTTGGAGTGTAGAAAGTGCTTCTCTCTGAATGGCGACCTTACTGCACATCAAAGGGTTCACACAGGAGAGAAGCCACATAAATGCTTGGAGTGCGGAAAGTGCTTCTCTCGAAAGACTGCCCTAACTATACATCAAAGGGTTCACACAGGGGAGAAGCCATATAAATGCTTGGAGTGTGGAAAGTGCTTCTCTTGGAATCGTGACCTAAGTCGACATCAACAGCTTCACAGAGGAGAGAAGCCATATAAATGTTTAGAGTGTGGAAAGTGCTTCTCTCGGAATACTGCCCTAACTTTACATCAGAGGGTTCACACGGGAGAAAGGCCATATAAATGCTTGGAGTGTGGAAAGTGCTTCTCTTCAAATGCCCTCCTAACTGACCATAAAAATATTCACACAGGGGAGAAGCCGTATAAATGCTTGGAGTGTGGAAAGTGCTTCTCTTGGAATTGTGACCTAAGTCGACATCAAAAGCTTCACAGAGGAGAGAAGCCATATAAATGCTTGGAGTGTGGAAAGTGCTTCTCTCGGAATACTTACCTAACTTTACATCAAAGGGTTCACACAGGGGAGACGCCATATAAATGCTTGGAGTGTGGAAAGTGCTTCACTTCGAATACCCGCCTAACTGACCATAAAAATATTCACACAGGGGAGAAGCCGTATAAATGCTTGGAGTGTGGAAAGTGCTTCTGTCAGAATGGCAGTCTAACTGAACATAAAAAAAGTCACACAGGGGAGAAGCCATATAAATGCTTGGAATGTGAAAAGTGCTTCTCTCGAAATACTGCCCTAACTATACATCAAAGGGTTCACACAGGGGAGATGCCATATAAATGCTTGGAGTGTGGAAAGTGCTTCTCTCAGAATATTTCCCTAACTATACATCAAAGGGTTCACACAGGGGAGACGCCATATAAATGCTTGGAGTGTGGAAAGTGCTTCTCTTCGAATACCCGCCTAACTGACCATAAAAATATTCACACAGGGGAGAAGCCGTATAAATGCTTGGAGTGTGGAAAGTGCTTCTGTCAGAATGGCAGTCTAACTGAACATAAAAAAAATCACACAGGGGAGAAGCCATATAAATGCTTGGAGTGTGAAAAGTGCTTCTCTCGAAATACTGCCCTAACTATACATCAAAGGGTTCACACGGGACAGAAGCCATATGAATGCTTGGAGTGTGGAAAGTGCTTCTCTCGGAATGTCTCCTTAACTAAACATCAAAAGATTCACACGGGAGATGCCATATAAAGGTTTGGAGTGTGGAAAGGCTCTGTCAGAGTCGAAGGGTTACCTTTCAGCACAAGATTCACACAGGCAAAGAGCCAACCAATCACAGTTATTCCCCCTCTTTTTTCCTGATAATATATTACATGGACTGTATTGCACCATCCTGCAGTAATGTATATTTATGGAAGTAGAGAAGAACTTAATACTAAAGATTGGTTTGTGTATTATAAATTAACAGATATATTTAATAAAGATAAACAAATTGGATTTAATAAAAACAAATGTAAATTAGAAAATATTTTAATGAAGGGAAATAAAGGATTGATAGGAAGGATATATAGATTATTAATTGAAGTAAATCTAGAACAAGAAAGAATTAAACCAGTAATGATGAAATGGATGAAGGAATTAGGATATAATATTGAGTTGGAAATATGGGGAAATTTATGGAAAAAAGAATTTAAATTTAAATAATTAATGAAATTAGAGATAATTTGTATAAAATGTTTTATAGATGGTATATAACTCCCGTGATAAGTAAAATGAAAAAAGAAGATAAGCCCTTATGTTGGAAATGTGGAAAGTAAAGAGGAACTTCTCTGCATAAATGGTGGATATGTAAAAAAAATAAAAGTTTTTGGGAAAAGGTTATAAGAGAAACTAATAATTTGATTAATACGAGAGTAAAAAGAAATCCTGCATTTTGTTTATTGGGGATTCCTCAAGAAAAAATGGATAGAAATGATAGGATTATATGTCAATATAGTTTTGCTGCTGCAAGAATTGTAATAGCTAAGATTTGGAAGCAAGCAAATAAATCTTCAATTAGGGACTGGAGAGAGAAACTGTGGATGTATATGAGGATGGCCAAATTAACAGAATTCCTACATGGAAAAGATATGGAAGAATTAAAAAAAACATGGATGAAGGCCACCACATATTGGGATAAACTGGTAAAAATGGATATTACTAATTTAGTTCGTGAATTATAGAAATTAGTTTTACTTTTTATATATATATTATTGTTAATAGAGTAATCTTTAAACTGTTTAGGCACTTCTCCGGAAGTCTGGTGATGGGTCACTTTTTTATGGTGGGTGGAGGGTCAAAAGGGTATTTTGAAATCTATAAACTTGTAATGTAGATCATATTAAGTAGATTTTATAATTGATACTCCTTTGTATTTTTTGTTATTTTTCTTTTTATTATTGTAATTGTTTGATTTGTTTTTTGTTGAGTTATGTTATAAAAATAAAAAAATATATAAAAAAGAATTCTCGGTATTGTCTGTCCAAGTCTCCAATCTCTAGATTTGTGTCCTGTTGCGGGAATTTTCTGTATTGAACATTAGTTCATATTAAATATATTATTAGTTTATATTAAAGGAATTTGGGTTAAAAATAACCACATGCATACCTTAATATTATAACTGTAGTCACACAAATCCTGACTAAGGCTTTCAGAAAGCAGCCCTTTAGCTGACCTCAACTTTTCCATTAGGTTCCTGACCTTAGTAACAGGAGATTTGCATTGCTACCAGTTAATCACCCACAGCACATCAGATGCCCCAAAATTTATGCAAGGTTATTAAAACAGATAACAAATTATCTGTCCACTTAAGAGAGGAGATTGTCCTGTCCATCCGTCAATGTAACAAAACAATCAGTTAGCAGACCCGGACACTGAAAGAATTATTATGGAACAAGATATTTCTAAACAATTTTAGTCATGATTTGTGGAAACTCATTTCCTAAAGAATGTGACAGGGAGGGGTCATTTGTGACCCTCTCCTGATGATCAGTCCTTATAAAAGGAATGTCCAAATGTCCAGTTTTTGTCCTTCCCAGGGAGAAAGCATTCTCTCTCTCCTTTGGAATGATCCAGAGCAGCTCTGTCTGTTTGTCTGATTGTCTGTCTGTCTGTGTATCAGTCTCTATGTGGGGTATTGTTAAATCTGTCTAAGTATTATTCTTCTCTATGCCTTACAACCTTTGTAAGTTCAATAAACCTATATGCTTTACTGCTATGAGGTGTGTGATCTAAGACTGTCCTAAAAACATGGTTTGTGGTTTCCTATTACACATTCTGGCTTTGCTTTGGTAAGAAGCAGGCAGAGGAAGGTCCATGCACAACGAACTTAAGATTTCTCCCATCAGTTGGAGGTTCCACCGAGATGTTTTGGCTTTCTTTCTGCCTGCGTCAGGATTAAGATATGTATGATTTGCTTTGTAAAGTTCAGTTCAGTGAAAAATTTTTTTACCTCCCTTTCGTTGTTTGCAGCTGGACTGGGTAAATATGTTTTCTTTCCCCTTTTTTATTGTAAGGATTGCAAGGGTTAGTTTTATTATAAAGCTTGTAATATTTTATTGTGAGGTTCAGTTTTATTGTGAGGATTAGTTCAGTAAAGGGTAAGCTTCAAGGAGAGCTTATTGCTGAGTTTTGTGAAGATTTTGATTTTGTGAAGTTATTTGCTTAAGTTAGAGTAAGTTAAGTTGCTGTATGGGGCCACTATATGGCATAGGTGGCAGAGGAATATAGATTGGAGGCAGAGTGCCTTAGTAACATGTGAAGTATTGATTGTTTAGTAAGTATTTGAGATAGTATTTGTGTAATGTGTTTCCCAATACCCCCCTTTCGAGCGGGTTCTGGGGGAGGGGTTGGTCTATGACCGTGTTGGCAAACCTATGGCATGCGTGCCACAAGCGGCAAGCCGAGCCCTTTCTATGGGCATGCGTGGAGCCGCCCCCGGCCCTGCCCGTCCCCCGCCCCCTCCTCGCAGCCTCGACGCCATCTGCCTCTGTTGCCCCGCTCCGCCTTAGCAGCAGCGCTGCTGCACCACCCAGGTGCCGCTCCAGACCCGCCGCCGCCCGCTCATGCTTGGCCCCGAGGGCTGCCCTGCCGGCCGCACCACTACGCCCGCCGAGTCGCCCCCGCCCCCTCCGCCGCCGCCCCCTTGGCTGCCCGTCCCCCCCTCCGCCCCTCCTCACGGCCTCGGCACACCTTTCCACCGTGCCGCAGCCAACGTTGTCGAGGGGCGGGGGCGACTCGGCGGGCGTAGCGGGGCGGCCGGCAGGGCAGCCCTTGGGGCCGAGCATGAGCGGCTGCTGCAGCAGCGGGTCCGAAGTGGCACCTGGGTGGGGCGGCGGCGCTGCTGAGGCGGAGCGGGGCGGCGGGAGGCTTGCGGGAGGCTTGCGGGAGGCTTGCGGCGGGCAGCTCTTTCGCTTGGACTTGCCACTGAGATGCACATTTCCCCCATCCAGATTCTCAAAACTGCATGGGGGGGGGTTATTGTCCATTTGTGTATGGGAGGTTTAGCCTTGGACTTGCCACTAAGATGCACATTTCCCCCATCCAGATTCTCAAAACTGCATGGGGGGGGGGATTTGTTGTCTATTTGTGAATGGGAGGTTTAGCCTTGGACTTTCCACTGAGATGCACATTTCCCCCATCCAGATTCTCAAAACTGCATAGGGGGGGTTATTGTCCATTTGTGTATGGGAGGTTTAGCCTTGGACTTGCCACTCAGATGCACATTTCCCCCATCCAGATTCTTAAAAGTGCATGGGGAGGGGTTGTTGTCCATTTGTGAAAGAGAGGTTTTGCCTTGGACTTGTCACTCAGATGCACAACTCAACAATAAGCCCCCTTGCAGAGTTTTGAGAATGCAGATGGGGAAAATGGTGTTTGTCAGTCATTGCCATGATTTAATTTTATGGATGACAAAGGATAGTACAGTTCATTCTGAAAATAAAATCCTTAAAGTGTGGAATTCTCTGCCAAATAATTTTAAATTTATGAAAGCACTTGGGATTGCTTTCCTCACTTTGTTTGGATCATTTTATGCTTGTGAGCATAAGATGTTAACGTATGAGTTGTTTTTTCTAAACTAAAACTTCAGTATTCAGGTTAAATTGCCTTGTTGGCACTTTACGATGAATAAATGGGTTTTGGGTTGCAGTTTGGGCACTCGGTCTCTAAAAGGTTCGCCATCACTGGTCTATGAGATCGTGCATTTTAGGGCTAGGAAGAGCCAAATAGTGTGTTTTTTTAATACCTTTTCGAGCTGGGACTGGAGGTATTTTGTAGTAGAATTAATTCCCCCCTCTTACGAGCCGGACTGGGGGAGGGGATAGTAGGATAGAAGGCTTTCGAGTTGAACTGGGCCTTAAGAGGTTTTTGAGCTGGCTAGACCTCGCGTTTTTATATGTAAGGTGTGGTTTAATGATTAAAGAGATCTCTGTGTGATATTTTAGATAAGTGTTTGTAAGAATATATGCTTTAGTTCTCTTTTCTCCTCTTCTCTTCTTCTTGCATTGTGTAACCGGTTATAAATGTCATTGTGTTCTGAGAATTTTACATGAAGAGAAAGGGGTGTGAGAATGTCTGAAAGTTGAATTAGTGATATTGTGCTAGTTGCAAGAAAAGTGTGACAGTGTGTATATATGTTGCCCAAACACTTAGTCTCATAAGCACACACCCTTAACCAACTAGCTTTAAATAAGCTTGCCCACCCTCTGACTGAGACTTTACCTATGATGCCTCTCATGCTGAGAGCCAAAATGGGAAACCTCGTGTCAAGGCAGGCAGATTCCTGTTAAAATTGATAAACCCATCTACAGCGGCATAAAGATGGGCAGTCTCCTTCCCCTCCCCTAAACCACTTTAGTCTTATGAGTCTACTGAAGGACAGGGCTTAGCTGTAAACAACCTTGCGCTCTGTACCCCAGTATTCAGGCACATGATCCCTAATCCTTTTTCCACTTTATAAGCTCTGCTGACCAGGCCTAGGAGGGGGCTTGCCCTCACTTGTGGCCCAGTAGAGTCCCCTTGTGTTTAATCCACTTCTTTTAGTGTGTGTGTGTATGTGTGTATGTACAAAAGAAATATGGGGGAAAATAAAGGTTTGTTCTCGCTCAGAGGGAGAAGGACATCTTCAGAATGGGGTTTTCCGTTCCTTGTGCTCCGGGAGGCAGGACTAAAAAACTCAATTTCCTGTCTCCTGAGGGAAACACCCTTCCTTCCCTTTCAGTTTTGTTTCCTGCCTCGTCGGGAGAGCAGCTTAGAGTCGCAGCTCTGCGCAGACCTATTAGAAAATAGTCCCTTTATTTTCTTGCTTCTCAATTTTCCTCTTCTAACCTAATATCTATTGCTTCTCTATCCCTCTAATTCTATTTCTAAAACTAAGCTAGACTAAAATATCGACCCTCCCGCCAATCCAAGATGGCGGACAAGCAGCCCGATCCATTCATTGTCCCGGGGGATCTGGACCCGGGCCTCCTAGTGCCCACTCAAACAATGCAGGAGCAGCCATCCTGCAGCTACACCTACGAGGATAAGGGTAAGAAAAAAGGGGGCCCCAGGACAGGAAAGAGGAAGCGGACCGGCAACTCTAAAAACAGCAGCGCCAAACGCCTGCTCACAGCCGCTCGCGCCTCTCTCCTCTACCGCACCTAGAAGCGGCAACAAAGGGAAAGCCGCGGCAGCGCCCGCCCCTCAGACCGCCGCTGAAACCCGAGCCGAAAAGACGGGTGGGGGAGAAACAGCAGCACATGCTGCTTCAGAAATCGCAAAGCGCGCCGCTGACATGCAAATCGCTGCTAGCGATTACGGCGCCGGGCCCTCAGCTGCTACCGCCCCCTCTCTCGCTCTGATTGGTGCCGGGGAGGTTTCAGCAGCGTCTGCCGCTCCTCCCTCCTTCAGCGCACGGGGACTTGCTCAGGCGGTTGGTGTCTCGCCAGTCCTTTCTACCGCCACGCTTCAGGGCGTCTCGCCCATACTTAACCCCAACGCGCTCACGGGCATCTTGCCCCCCCTCCTCCCAGGCGTCTCGCCTCAACCTATACCTGGCGTCTCGCCTCAAAACGTTCCTGGCAGCGTTGTGACAATGATCCCTACCTACCTCCCCCCCCTTATTGGATGCCAGTGGCCTTTCATTTTTAAAGGCAGAACTCTCAGCCTTATTTAAGGACGCCCTCACTGAGGACATAAGAGCAGCCCAGATAGTTTCCCCATCTCCATCCATTATAGCTGGGCACTCTGCACCCAGACCAGATGATAGATCCAGAGCTCAAACGCTGGACCCATCTTCCAACCAAATGCATGGGAAGGGGCGTAGCAACACTGTAGATATTCATGACAATGTCTTACAACAGACCACCTCACCCTTTTCTTCTGAAGACGAAGGGAGTGATAAAGAGGAGGGCGAGTTCTCCTCAGACGGAGAAGAGATTACTGAACAACCAAAACAAAATAGGATCTTTAATACGGAGGAATTTCCTCTGTTACTTACTAAGACGCTTGCAGCCCTGGACCTCTCTGATGAATCAGATAATCAATCAGAGCAGAAAAAGAGAGGTTCCAAAGTATTCTTCCATATGCATGAGGTACCAGACAGGGCGGTTCCTGTCCCAGACTATTTCCTCACCTTACTAAAGGCGGAATGGGATAAACCGATGGCAACCAAACAGGTACCCCTAGTCACTAGAAAGTTATACAATATAGCCAACAACACAGGTGAACTGCTGAAGGTCCCTCTAGTGGAATCACCAGTTACAGCTCTACACTCCTCAAATCTGGTCACTGAGGAGGGTTTAGTGATGATCAGAGACCCAGCTGATAGGAAGACGGAATTAGCATGTAAAAAGTCTCATCAGGCATCTGCCTTAGCCATAAGCTCCTCCATAACATCGGCCCTGGTTTCCAGAGCGGCCATCATATGGACTCGCAAACTAGCTCAACTTATTCCGGCAGAGGAGAAAAATGCACAGGAGGGCGTATCAAGAATTCTGAGGGCTGAATCCTTCCTGGCGGATTCTACTCTACATACGATGACCTTTGCTGCTAGAGCCATGGCTACTGCCTCTTCCGCTAGGAGGGCGCTCTGGCTTCAACCTTGGCAAACCGAACACCGATCAAAATCGGTCCTCATGGGGTATCCTTACCAAGGAAAGAGGCTTTTTGGAGATAAGCTTGATTCCATCCTGGTGGAAACCAGGGACAAAAAGAAGATGCTCCCCAAGAGCCTATGCAAGGACTCCAAAGGCTTCTCGTCTAACACGTCGTTTCGCTCCTACCATACACTCCAGCGATTCAGACCAGAACAAAGAAGAGGCAACTGGAGCTCCAACCGTGGCTCCTTTCGTAGAACAGGTCGATTCTCTAGATATAACAGATTCTCCAATTTTCAAGGTGAAAAAGGAGACAAGACTACACGCCACAACAAACAATGACGCCAACCCACTGCCAGTGGGGGGCAGACTCACTCTCTTTTACCCTCAGTGGGAAGCCTCCCAACCAGACCTTTGGGTGCTTCGACTAATCAGTCAAGGCTATCAAATCGAGTTTTTCAGGACTCCGTCAGATCGGATGAGAGTCTCCCCGACTTCCAAGAACAGGGACAAACAGCACAGAACCTCCCAAGCCATCCTACACCTCCAAGATATCAAGGCCATCGAACCTGTTCCAACATCGGAACACTCTTCGGGAATCTATTCAATCTTCTTTACCGTACCCAAGAGAGACGGCGGATGGCGCGCCATACTAGTCCTCAAACACCTAAACAGGCACGTTCTCAAAAAGCGCTTCAGGATGGAAACCCTGAAATCCATCACGGAGGCCCTAAGACCGGGAGACTTCCTCACCTCCATAGATCTGACAGAAGCCTACCTTCACATCTTAATTCATCCCCACCACAGAAGATTTCTAAGGTTCCAGTATCAAGGTCATCACTACCAGTTCCGGGCGCTCCCCTTCGGTCTGTCCTCAGCCCCACGAGTCTTCTCCAAGGTGATGGTGACAGTGGTGGCACTACTCCGCAAAGAAGGAATACGCCTACATCCCTATCTGGACGACATCCTCATATGCGCTTCGTCCACCAAACAAAGCTCCCTGCACACACAAAGGGTGCTGGAATCCCTAGAAAATCATGGGTTCATGGTAAACTTCAAAAAGAGCCATCTAGAACCCACTCAAAGACTTTGTCACCTAGGGGTCTACATAGACACAACAGTCAACGCTCTCATCTTGCCAGAGGACAAGATTCTCAAGATACACTCCATGGCCAAATTTGCCTTGAAGTCCCGAACAGTAAGCCTCATGACCCTGGCAAAATTACAGGGTCACATGATCTCCTGTATACCAGCTGTGCAATGGGCTCGCCTCAAAGCAAGGCCTCTCCAGTGGTTCCTCAGAGTCCATCAGAAGCACATCATCCAGAAAAGGGACAGATACCTAATCTCTCAAAGGCGGCCAGGTCCAGTCTCATCTGGTGGACGCAACCGAACACTCTCTCCAAGGGTCTTCAATACATCAGACCCATTCCGCTGCAGATATTCACAGACGCCTCCCTCTCGGGATGGGGTGCAACCCTACTGGGGCAACCGGCGCAGGGGTCCTGGAACCCCTCCGAGCAGAAGTTACATATCAACGTCCTGGAAACCAGAGCCTCATTCAGAGCCCTGCAACATTTCCAAAATCAACTGGTAGGCAAGGATCTGATGATCAGAACCGACAATGTGAGCGCAAAAGCTTACTTGAACAAACAAGGAGGCTCCAGGTCTTCAGCTCTCCACCGAGAAGCCACAGCAGTGTTACTATGGGCGGAAGCTCATCTCATCCCTGTCTGCAGAACACATCAGGGGATCCACGAATATACAGGCGGACTGACTCAGCAGGCAACACCTAGACGAAGCCGAGTGGCCCCTCAACCCAGAAGTCTTCCTCCTCATCGTTCACCGATTCGGCACTCCCGTTATAGACCTCTTTGCCTCCAAGTCCAATCACCAGACCCCAAGATTTTTCTCCAGATACCAACAACCAGGGGCAGAACAAATCGATGCGCTCCTCTCCCCTTGGCCAAAGGGTCTTCTGTATGCCTTTCCTCCCCTCCCCCTCATTCCGAGAGTCTTACGGAGAGTCCGCCTTCTCAAGGCATCAGTCATCATGGTGGCCCCTCATTGGCCCCGCCGCCCATGGTTCCCATCTCTGATAGAACTATCAAAAAACAACCTCTGGAGACTTCCAGACAGACCAGACCTCCTGATACAGGGCCCAGTATGCCACCCGGATCCAAATTGGTTTCAATTAACCGCATGGCTATTGAACGGAGCAGACTGTTAGACAAGGGTTACAACCCCGAGATTGTGTCCACCATCCTCGCGGCCAGACGATCGTCTACCCAGCGAATTTACAACACCACATGGAAAGCCTTCGCTCGTTAGTGTAGACGGAAACACTGAAACCCCTTGAAACCACGCGCAGTCGGCATTCTAGCCTTTCTCCAGGATGGTCGCAATCAAGGTCTGGCACCGTCCACTCTCCGCAGACAATTAGCAGCCATCGCCACTATAGTACCAAAAGTATCCGGATATTCGCTAAACAAACATCCCCACATTGAGTCCTTCCTGCGAGGGGTCAGCCTAGCTTCGCCTCAGGTCAAACACAGATTCCCCTCATGGAGTCTTCATACCGTACTCACGGCCCTCACAAAACCTCCATTTGAACCACTCAGTCAGATAGGTCTAAAGTGGTTACGCATGAAAACCCTATTTCTAACCGCGGTCACTTCGGCCCGTCGAGTCTCAGAGCTGGGGGCGCTGTCAGTTAGGCCAAACCTTTGTATCTTCCACAAGGACAAAGTTGTCCTTAGACCGGATCCTTCATCCCAAAGTGCAACAGTCAGTTCCACAGGGATCAAGAGCTGGTCTTACCTTCCTTCTATCCTAAGCTTAAGACCATAAAGGAAAAGGCCTGGCACTCCCTAGACCTTAGAAGGGCCCTCCATATATACATAGAACGCACAAAAGCAATCAGACACTCCGATTCCCTATTCATTAATCTCACAGCCCCTAATAAGGGCAAACCTATGTCTAGGGCTTCCATCAGCAGAACCATCACACATTGCATCTCACAGGCCTACAGAGAAAGCAACCTTCCCATTCCTTCAGGGGTCACAGCCCACTCAGTTAGAAGCGCGGCCACCTCTACCGCATTCGATAGAGGAGCCCCAATGGAAGAAATATGCAAGGCCGCCACCTGGTCTTCCATTTCCACATTTGTACGCCACTATAAGTTAAACCTGTATGCTTCTGCGGATGCCGCCTTTGGCAGGCGCGTCTTGCAAAGTGTACTCCAGGACGTCTAAACCCTACCCGGGCAGGGACAGCTCTTGTATGTCCCATTCTGAAGATGTCCTTCTCCCTCTGAGCGAGAACGAGCCTTGGCTACTCACCGTGAAGGCTTCTTCTGCTCAGAGGGACGAAGGACATCTTGCCCGCCCAGATGTCCTCTCAATTCGATTGGTAGTTCACAGACAGTTTTCTAATCCTCTATGATACAGGATCTCTCCTCAATCACCTGGTTTCATATTCCTTCAACTCAAGTTCTGATTCTGTGATAGTTGCATGTTGTTAACCTTTACTGTTATTCATGTGGATATTCTTCATCTTTAATGTTTATGTTTACCTGTCCAACTTGAAATGTATTTACTCGGAAAGTCTTTAAACTGAAAGGGAAGGAAGGGCGTTTCCCTCAGGAGACAGGAAATTGAGTTTTTTAGTCCTGCCTCCCGGAGCACGAGGAACGGAAAACACCCATTCTGAAGATGTCCTTCGTCCCTCTGAGCAGAAGAAGCCTTCACAGTGAGTAGCCAAGGCTCGTTCTGATTAGTTCTTAGTGCGGTTCTGAAAGAATGCCACCCAGGAAAAGGGAGCCTCCTTAGTATGAAGGCCTGTTTTCCCTCTTTTTAAATCTAAAATTGAAAATGTGTAGCTTTTGGTCATGATTTGCAATTGCAGTAGGACCTCCCTGGCCCAGAGACGTCTATCTGGCACAGGAAGGACATAGCTATGTAACGTGTTTTGCTCTCATAAGAAATAAGATTGTGTGTGTGTTTAACTGGTTCCTTTAATGAAGTGCTAATTAGGGGGCCTGCTTTGTGGGGAAATCGGCCGGTTTCCCCCCAAACTCAACTCCCTGTTCTCTCAAAAATGAAACGCGGTTTTCGCACAATTGGCAAAATGGAAAGTAAAGTTGAAACGTTGCAGGGAGCACACTTCCCCGCCCCTGCATGCTTTGAATTCCAACTGCAAATGTGTATTAATGCCCCCCCCGGCACCTGGAAGAAAACCTTGAAAGGACTGGGGAATATGGTTTTGCATTGATGTGGGTCTGCCAATCTTCCAGGATATATCTGGACTGGCATACCCCAGGATCAATGACTAATTTGTTCAGACTATTAGATAGTAATGCCTACCAAACATCAAGCAAGGACCCTTCTTACACAGAGACTGTCTGATGAAAACCCCTCTAAATTGGTAAAGCATACAGTGGTCTTGAGAGACCAACACTCTTGGTGTTCACCTAAAACTAAGGGGCTAATTCAGGTGGGTTTCTGTTGAAAGAAAAGCAATTTACAGTTGAAAGATTGACTATAAAAGTTTAAAATAAAAATGGGCCCATTCTAAAGACTCAGAATTTTCCACCCCCCTTTCCACCTCAGGCCCACTGGCCTCTCCCTTGGAACCAGTGTAATGGTTAGCACTCTGGACTCTAGATCCAGCGATCCGAGTGCAAATTTCCTCCACCATTTGGCCACCCCAGACAAATAAATTTTGTACACTGAAGCAAGCATTAAACTGGGGCAAAGACAAAAGCATAAGCAATTGTATAGATTGAAAATGTATAGGGTATTACATGCCTCCAGAAAATCTGGATAAGTCTAGGAATCTGTTAATTGTAAAAAGAACAGGCTGACCTCACCCCGAGTCATGTCTTGCCAAAACAGCCCATCTGCCTTCAGTCCAGGCCCCAGGGGAGGGGACGCAATCATCAGGCCCTGTGTATCTCTCCACAGCTCAAACTTCTTGCTGTAGAAATGCATTCACCCTACCCCCACTCCAAAGATTGCACCTCCCGGGTGTAATTTGAGAGCGCCTTGTCTACTCTTTGCCTCAGATAGATAAGATGTACTTCTCGAGAGTCGCACAAATTATGGTCAGAGCAGACAGGTAACTGGAGGCAATCACACACACCCCAACGACCTTGCCTGTAAAGGAACAAATTCCTTTGCACTAGAGTATCCGTCAATAAATGCAGCATTCATAAAAGTGTCAATTGTCTCTGTGCTCTAAAGATTGGACTGCTTCAGCCGGCATTTAAAATCTTCAAGCCGGACGTACAGAGACAAGCTCCCCGGCTCTGTCCTACCCCACCCCCACCCACAAGCTCTACTTCTAAAATAATTTTTTTGTTTTGAGGTCGGGCTCTCTGGCTTGCAAGCCCTGGCACTGTGTCTGCACAGAGGTGCCATCACTTTGTCTTCTTTGGGCCCCTCCCCTTGCAGGAACCTTGTGGTTTGCTTAAATTTAGCAAATTTACACCAGGGCCTTAATACCCAGGAAGCACAGGAGCCCTATTTTTTATGATTATTAGTTTAATTATTTCAATGTATTTTTCAAAACAATGTATTTTTCAAAAACAGTTTTGAACCTTGATTTGCGAACATTAAAAGCCTCGTTGTTCTCCCAACCTGGAACCCACCTCGGCTTCCAAGGTGCACTCCACACGTACCCAGGAGATATATGAGCCAATTTTTATTTTTATTTTTTTTGCATTTTGTATTTGGAAGTTTTTGCAGTTCTAAGCTAAATTAAAAGTTTTATAGAGGGAATACCCAATTTTTTTGTTCAGTCCCTTTTTCCTTTTAAAATATGTGTTACTATGGGCTTGGTGGCTTATAAGTTTTATTTGATGTTGTCATTTTGGACTTTTCCCATTTTTTTTACTTTATCTTATGTTTGGCATTTTTATTAATAATCAAATCTTTATTTTTTGTAGAAATCCAAACTCCCAGGTATTTCACTTTATTTGCTTTCTCCCATCCCGTAGTTGTTGTTATTATTATTAATAAATAATAAAAACCTGTCATTTGACCCAGGCTTTCAGAAACTCTGGAGGGAAAGTACATTGGGCAGTTATAACACCCCACAATAATAGAATCAGTGCCTGTAACATAAGAAACAAATGCCTTCAGGGGCCATTGCTGGGCCGCAAAATAGTATTGTCAGCCTTCAAGCCTTGGTTTCTGTATGCTTGAGGCAGGGTCAGGCAACAGTGCCCAGTTGAGGGCTGCTTTGGCTTTTGAGGAAGGATTCCCCTGGCCCAGGCCCAGCACCATTTGCAGCCAGGCAACGTGACACTGCCACACTGCCAAAGCCAGTTTCAGACTAGCGTCTGGGTGACTTAGATTCAATCCCCATTCTTCTCTAGAAGCTCACTGGGAGACTTTGGACCAATCACACACACACAGCCTAACCTACTCCACAGGATTGTTGTGAGGATAAAATTCAGGAGCAGAGAATTGTGTTAGCTGCTTTGAACCACTATTGAGAAGAAAGATGATGGGTAAAGCAAATATGTCCTCAATATAGATGAACATGGAGTGCATGTTGGTGGGTGGGAAGGCAGTAGAGAAGAAACATGGAAAACGGAGCATGTGAGGGCTGCCAGCAGGAAACAGACAGTGCAGGGGGGGAGATAAAGGGGAAAATAAGCGAACTCTCTATAAGTTCTTACAACTTCCCCACTCTCAAATGGGCCCAGACCAGCCAGCACCACACATCCAGGCCCATCCTAGTGGCTGGGATGGCACATCATAAATGGGTCAGATTTTTCCCCAGGTAGAGGCTGCCAGGGGGAGGGAATGAGGGCAATCTGAACATGGGGGGGAAGGAGTTAGTTTGGTGGGTGGGGAGATGAACAAAATGAATGGTGAGGAAATGGAAGTTGCCATGAGGAAGGAAAGAGGTAATAATGTGGGAGAGGGGATACAGTGGAAAATGAGTTGCCCCCAGAAGCTTTGCCAACCTTTCCAGGAACTGGAAAACCCTGGACCAAGGGACCCCCAGATTCCTCCCCATGCCATGTGCTTTTTGCATTCAAAGCTATGATTGACGGTGGAAGGAATAATGATGATGATGATGACGATAATGCTACATGTCTCAATATTGCCCCCTGGCTTCAGGTTAACAAATGAGACTTGCAGTGCCAAAAATGAAGGGCATCGGACCATCCTGGGCACAGATTAGCTCTTCGACATCCCTCTCTTACGTTCAATGGTAACAAAAGTTTGCTCATGAGAAGACAGGAAGGTGCCACAGAACAGACAAGGAGGGTGGAAAATATCTCCCTTTTACAAAACAAATGGGACCGAGCAACTTCCCTGTCCTATCACATCCAGCACAGTGTGGGGGTTGGAGTGTCTGACTTGGATCTAAGAGACACGGGGACCTGGTGCCAGTCACACCCTCTCAGCCAGACCTAACTGGCAGGACTGTTGTGAGGATCAAATGGAGGGAGGAGAACAACGTAGGCAGCATTGTGTCCCCATAAAGGAGAAAAGCTGCACTGGCAGGAAGGGCAGAAAATATCCCCTCCTTTACAAAACAAAGGAATTTGAAGAATGTCCCTGAATTTGTCAAAGCGGTTAGATTTAGTGGGTGGAGTGATTTGACATAAATCTAATTTGGTCCACAGTCTCCCAGGAAAGGGTGATTCCTGAGGCTGTTGCTACTTGCTGAATTGCCACAACACCTTTGTCAGGAGGCAAGGACAGGGTTGTAAGCACCAGGGTGGGAAATTCACCCTCTGGCCTTGTAAAATCAACAATGCCGTTCCTCCTCCCCTCCCAACAGACTGTGGGAGAACCACTCTGCCTCAAAATGGAAAGGCTGAAGTAGAAAACAGGAGCTACGGGCATTTGTCAGTTATCTGAAAGAGATCTTGGTGATCTGGGGAAGTCAGCAGAGATTGTACCGAACAGGTCCAACCAGACCAACCTTGACGCCTTTTTGATCGAGTGAAGAACTTAATGGATCATGGGAACGCCATCAACGTTAAAAATATTGTCGAAGGCTTTCACGGTCAGAGTTCATTGGTTCTTGTAGGTTATCTGGGCTGTGTAACCGTGGTCTTGGAATTTTCTTTCCTGACGTTTCGCCAGCAACTGTGGCAGGCATCTTCAGAGTAGTAACACTGAAGGACAGTGTCTCTCAGTGTCAAGGGTGTAGGACTCTTCCTACACCCTTGACACTGAGAGACACTGTCCTTCAGTGTTACTACTCTGAAGATGCCTGCCACAGTTGCTGGCGAAACGTCAGGAAAGAAAATTCCAAGACCACGGTTACACAGCCCGGATAACCTACAAGAGCCATCAACGTTGTTTACCTGATTTCAGTAAAGCTTTTGACAGGGCTCTCCAAGAATTTCTAATGGGTAAACTGGAGGACTGTGGACTGGACTTAACGATAGTTAGGTGGATAGGGAACTGGTTGGAGAACTGCACTCAAAGAGTAGTTGTCAGTGGCATTTTATCTGATTGGAGGGAGGTGTCCAGGTGGGTGCCACAGGGATCCGGTTTTGGGCCTGGCGCTTTCCAATATTTTTAGAAATTGTCACATGACACCAAATTGGGAAGAGTAGCAAACAGAAATAGAATTCAATGAGATCTGAACACACTGGAAGAAAGGGCAAATGTGAACATGATGCAATTCAACAAGGCAGAGTTCTACATCGGGGTAACAAAAATGAGAAGCCTGCATACTGGATGGGCAGCACACTTCTGGGTAGCAGTTATGTGTGAACAAGATCTTGGGGCAGGGGTGGCCTGTAAACTAAATATGAGAAATCAGTGTTATGCAGCGGCAAAAATGGCTAATGCAGTCTTGGGTCTATCAACAGAGGTACAACATCAGAATCACAAGATGTGATACTCCTGCTGTACACTGCATTGGTCAGGCTACACCTGGAGCACTACGTGTAGTTCTGGAGGCCTCACTTTATTAGGGATGTGGACAGAATGGAGTGGGCGCAGAAGAAGGCAATGATGATGATCGGGTCTGGAGATCAAGCCCTGCCAGGAAAGGTTGAAGGTCTTGGGAATCTTCAGTCAGGAAAAGAAGAGACTGAAGGGAGAGACAACTGCTGTCTATTTGAAAGGCTGTCGCTTAGAAGAGGATAGGCAGCTGTTAATGTTGGCAGCAGAGGATAAGACTTGCAATAATAGGTACATAATACGGACGAAAAGGTACCAACTGGATGGTAGGGAAAAAATATTTACAGCCAGAGTAGTCCAGCAGTGGAATCGGCTACGTAGGCAGGCTCCTCCTCGCTGGCAGTCTTCACTTGCAAGGACAAACACTTGCCAGGGATGCTTTAGGCTGGTCCTGCATTGAGCCTGTATGGCCCTTTCTAATTTTATGATTCTAACCCAACTAGATATTGTCCCTCCCTTGCAATCAGGGCCTTCTTCATTAACACATTTCTCTAAACAGCATAGAAATAAGTAATGGTTTCATTTTCAGGCATTGTAATATCCATATCTGTGGGAATTCCAATTCTTTCATCTGTGGTGAATTAAAGTGTGTTCTGAAATTCAAGAGGGTCAAAGGAAGATGCCGCCTCCTCCCTTCTCTTCCCAATTTCTAATAAAAGGGAAAAGATCCTTATCCAGAGAGGCCACCATCTCGTAATTTTCCTTCATAACTTTCCAGAAAAGGTTTTGTTGGCCTGGATCCAGCAGAACCCATTCCTCCTCTGTGAAGAACGTGGCTGCCTCCTCAAAGGATACTGGGGATCTCTGAAAGAAAAAAATATGGCCTAGTTGACCATTGATTCCTGTCCCCGAGCATTCAAGAAAGAAAGGAGGATCTCATCAGACATTCAGTTGATTAAAATAATGAATACAAACACCAAGGAAAATTGCATTCTTTTTTTGAGTCACTGACATGCATAATATAATGAATGTCTCCAAGAAATACATATTCAGAAAATTGCAGAGAACTGTTCTTCTCCTGATCAAGTCCCATCAAATGTTTAAAAAGTTTTCCCTATTGACTACCACTGCCTACTATACTAACCAGGAAGGTGGAGGGCAGCACAGACAGGGAGGGTGAATTAGAACCCCTCCGTTACAAAACAAACCTTTGGTCCAGTTGCCAATTCAGAGGTCTTGAGGATGATGCTCATGGGAACCACATCCCAGAAGAAGCAACTATTGGTACTTAAAATACTTCCCATTATACGAGTAAAATACGGTCAAATGCCTGTTTGGGGATTAGCCTGTGGACTGTGCCAAAAGAAAAATTGCAAGTGTAGTGATCTACAGGGGACAGAAAGAACAGACAATGAACCCGGCTGGATCAGACCAGGGGTCCATCCAGCTATTACCAGTAAAATAAACCCAGGCTGGTTACATGAAACACATTCCAGAGAGCTGGGGGCAAGCACCCCCACACACACACACACAAAACAACAGATCCTGCCCAGGAAGCCGCTCTCTCGGTCCTCCTCTTTCTCTCTCACTCCCATTCACACAGACTTCCTCTCTCCTCCCCTATTCATATGTTGACGAAATCCTAAACTCACCTTTCCTGCAGAGGTGTGAGAGCCAAATTCTCCCTCCAGAAGGAGGAAAGGAGAAAGAAGAGAGGCCCCTGGAACTGCTCATTCCATACCTTTCCTTCTCCACCTCCTGGAAAACCAACCTCATGGACACCTAGGAAAGGCAGGAATGACTTCTCTGGTGCTCGCAAGACCTTCTGGGAAATGTCATTCCCTGCAACAAGTCACAAACAGAATAGAAAAGATGTGAAGTAGTTGGGAACGTAGAAGAGAAGTTTTGTCACTGTATGGGGCATCTTCACATGTATATAGATAAATAAATAAATCCCCTGCTTCAGTGATTTCTGTCCTCTTTGGGCTCAATACAAAGCTCACAGCAGCGGCTCAAAGCCTGTACACTTCCTACCCTAGGAACATCTTGTTGCTGAGGGGAGGACTTATACAGAAGAACGCAAAGGAAAGAATGTGAACAGGAGATAGAGTAATAATGAGCTGCCCCCCCCCCAAAAAAAAAACTATGGAAGGAATCGGAAAATCCTGGACCACAAAATCCCCAGACCCCACCGCCAGTCAAGTGCTTTCAGAATTGGAAGCTGAAGTTGATGGCGGAAGGCATAACTCATCAAAACAGACAGCCAGATGTCTCAAAACTGGCCACTTGCTTCAGGATGATGATGCAACTTGCAGAGCCGTCAAGTTCAAGAGGGCCAAAGGGAGCTGCCACCACCTCCCTCCTCTTCCATGTTCCATGATCCTTACCCAGAGAGGCCACTGTCTCGTAATTTTCCTCCATAACTTCCCAGAAGAGTTTTCTTTGGCCCGCATCCATCAGAGCCCATTCCTCCTCCGTGAAGAATACGGCTACCTCCTCCAAGGACACTGCAGATCTCTGAAAGAAGAAAACATTGCCCGGGTGATCATCGATTCCTGTCTCCAAGCATTCAGGAAAGAAAAAAAGATATTCCACTGGCCAATGAAATGATTAAAAGATTGCAAAACAGGCAGCGATGAAAACTGCGCTTGTTTTTTCAACATCTGACAAGTATGATTTAGTATAACGCTCCACCCAAAAAATACAAATTCAGAAAACTGCACACCAATGGGCTTGTCTTGGTCAAAGCAAATTACACGTTCAGACGGCTTGAAAACACAAGGAGCCTCTCCCGCCCAGATGCTATCCGGGAAGCCTCTGTCGGTGCTCCCTCCGGCCCCCTTTTCCTCCTTCCCTCCGATTCACACGTGTCTTCTCTCCCCCTTCCCTGTTCTTGCCCAAGAGCTGCTTTATGAAATCCTCAACCCACCTCTCCTGCAGACATGCAAAAGCCAGATTCTCCCTCCCATGGGGGAACCAGAAAGAAGAGAGACCCTAAAGGACTGACGAGGAAGCCAAGCGGATTAGCAGTCTTGTCCACGGCCACACAGAAAAAGTGTAGTTTATTTTACAGTGCAGAAATATATACAGATACTCCTTTCACACTCTCCGCTCATAACATCCCGCATAGAACTATGATTTCCCTTCATTATATACACCTGGTGGACGCAGCCACCAATCACAGTAGATTCCCAATTATCCTGGTATTGCTACTGCATTGCATCAGCCACCTGGCTGAAACTGGATCAGGCCAACTTTCTCTAGCTCCCCAGGTACTTTCCAGGCTGATTACCTCATCCTTAGATCTAACAGATCTAACCTGCTCCTGTCAAACTAACTGACAGACTTGTAATCTTGACACTCCTTCTCAAGGATTTCAGATTAGTTTGATTAGTTTCATGAATCTATTGCAATCCACAATTTTTGTAAATAGATCTGCCACATTACCAGCACTGGCACACTTTACAATACATACCAAGCTTTTGTTCACAGCTTCAATTACATTGACACATCTTATTCTTATATGCTTACTCCTGCCTTTAAAGTTTTGTTCAGTCAGTATAAATCCTTACTGGTAATTGTACAGACACATTGAGTTCTTTCATGAGATAGACAAACCATTCTACCTGGTTTATACATTCACTCACAGCACTATATTCTGCTTCACATGAACTCATGGCTACAAATGACTGTTTTACAGATTTCCAATGTACGGGTGCTTCACCAAAATACAACACGTACCCGGTTGTTGACTTTGAGCTTCCCTGATCTGCCCATCATGCATCAGCATAAGCAGTCAGTTCCACATTACATGCATTCAAGCATAACTGTTTGTTCACAGATCCCTTCAGGTATCTGAGTACACACTTAGCCGCTTTCCAGTCACTCTGCTTTGGTGACATATTCTTCCTGCTCAGGCAATGCATCACCTGATATATGTCAGGGCGAGTCCAACAAGCAAGATATAACAAACTTCCTATCAGTGACTGATACAGAGATTTGTCACACTCTTCTTGTTCCTGAGACTCTTCACACAAATAACCTGTGACCATTGGGGTTTCAGCTGCATGAGCATCAAGCATGCTAAACCTTTCCAGCAACTGTTTTATTTTTTTCTGTTTGAGACAAGTAAAATACACCTTTATTGTCTCTGTTTATTTTTACCCCTAGATAATTTGAGTCATGCAGACTTCCCAGTCTCACATCCAAGTGCAACCAATTTACAAACTGCCACCTGTTACATTAGTTGAGAAACCTTGAGCTATTGGCATTCTTCCTTCAATTCAAACCCTGGAATTTGAGTCATGTATACTTCTTCTACCAAAGGTGCGTTTAGATAAGCTGTCTGAATGTCATAGTGGAAAACCTTCAGACCTTTCAACCCTGCAACTGCCAGGGCTGTTTTAATGGTTTCACAACGAACCGTGGGTGAAAAAGTTTCATCAAAGTTAACAAATTTCCTTTGAGCAAACCCTTTACAAACTAGTCTGGCTTTTCTTTGTACAGTACCGTCAGCAAACTGCTTGAGTTTGTAAACCCACCTGCAACCTATCACAGGTTGTCCCTTTGGTAAATGCATTGGTTTAATTACATTGGCTCCTTCAAAGCATTCATTTCCACACCCATGGCTTGCAGCCATAAATCTCTCTATTACCAAGAGAAAGCACCTGCTTGTAACTTTCAGGCTCAATTACAGACACGTGGTTGATTAAGTCACAATCTTCAAAACCATACCTTTGTGGAGGTACTCCTTTATTACTTCTGTCTGACCTTCTGACTACCGTGTCATTAGACTCCCCTCCTTCTGGAGTCTCAACTTTTACTGTTTCCCTGCTTGCAACAACTTCAGGAAAAACACTTTCATCTGCCTCTGGCTGTTCATTAGCCGGCAATAACACCTCTTCAGAAACCTTCTCAGTCCCATGTAATCTTGGCCAATTAAAAGATTCTCCGAAGTTTGCAGATTTGCTAAATGACACCTGGTTCTGCTCATTAGCAAAGCGATAAGATTTTGCTGCATTCTGATATCCCAGAAAAATCAGCGGTTTGGATTTCTTGCCATCTGCTCTGCGGTTCTTTAAAGGTATATTCACCCAAGCCTTTGTACCAAACACTCTTAAATGCTTTAAAGAGGGATTTCTATTGTACAATGCCTTGTAGGGAATATTGTTAATGATGGAGGTCCAAAGTCTATTGATCAAATAACAAGCCACCTTGATGCCTTCCCCCCAGAACCTGGGTTTTAGATTAGCATCCTCTATCAAAGCTTGCAACATTGACTTTAGATAACCAATCCTCCTCTCAGCCACACCATTCTCCTGAGGAACACAGGGATTAGCCAATCTGTGCTCAATTCCCTTGCTCTCTAACCACTGGGTAAATGCACTAGAGACAAACTCACCGCCTCTGTCAGATTGTATACTGGATACCTTGAGGTCTAGCTGCCTTTCCACCCTTTTAATCCAATACTTGATGGTTTGACATGCCTCACTTTTCTGCTTCAGCAGATACACCCAGCCATAACGAGTAAAATCATCAACAACACACAAAGCATATCGGTTCTTAGACACACTCTCAGGAAATGGGCCACAGAGATCTAAATGAGCAATTTGTAGAGGTCTGGTTGCCACCCTTTGGCTTACCTTAGCCACTGGACTATGTCTGCTTTTAACAGATTTGCAGACAGTGCAATCTAGGAAAGAATTACACCCATTCAACTTAATGTCATCCTTCCCTAACACACTCAGTGTCTTCTTTAGAATGGAATAGGAGGCGTGCCCAAAACGCCTATGTAGAAGGTGTATGCACTCATTATGTGGATTTTTATTCACAGACTCCACTACCATAGAAGTTTCTCCTTTCCTTCTATGCACCACATAGACATCCTTTTGCAAGTGCCCTTCTAACATTGCAACCTCTCCCTGGCTTATCTGGCAGGTGTTTCCTTCAAACTGTACCTTAAAACCAGCCTTAGCCAGCACAGAAACACTTAGCAAATTCTTCTGTAGCTCAGGCACACAAAGTACATCCTGAAACATATGATTCAACTCTGGGAAAAACACCTCCCCTTCAGAGTGTACCTTTAAGTGTCTCCCATCTGCTAGACTTACATTAGACTTAGCAGACTGCTTTTGGTTAACCAACATGGAAGCTTTGTTAACAAAACATTTACTTGCCCCACTGTCCAAAAGCCAAATGTCCTCTTTGTCTCCAGCTTCTGCCAGCACAACAGCAATGTAAGTTCCATTCACTGACTGTCTCTTAGGTTGCTTTTTCCTGGCCATCTGTGGACAATTTCTTTTCAAATGTTGCGAGGACCCACAGAGAAAACACTTTCTGATGAATATCACGCATTCCTCCTCTTGCTTGTAGCTCTTACTCTTCCGGTCTCCCTCACGTGCTTGTGTCTGAGTCATCTGCACAGAGTAGAACGCTGCCCCTCTTCCTCGGTTGGATCCCAGCTGGGCTGATGGCATCGGCGTTGACTGTAAATGACCTCTCTGCCTTGGTTGATTTATACCAGACTGCACGGCACTCCCATGACGTCTCCGACGTTCCTCTCAGGTGAACCACGAACTCCTGGGCTGCAGTCATCTGCTTACGTCCTTCCTGACGTCATTCCTCGTTTTCCAGAATCCATCCCGACACATATTCATAGGTTAGCTGCCCTGCTGCCAAGCTCTCCAGCGAGGTTACTAAAACATCAAAGCTCGCATCCAGAGAACTCAAAAGCAAATACACCCGGTCTTCTGCAGCTATATTCTTTCCTCTTAACTCCAGCTGTCTAAACAACTCTGCCAGAGTCTTCAAGTGGGCTGTGGCCGGCGTGTGCAGTGATTTATAGCACCTATAAAGCAGCCTCATTAGTGCAAGCACAGTGCCTGCCGAGTCCTGGAGATACACAGTCCGTAGGCTCTCCCATGCAAGATTTGCGTGCTCTTTGCCCACCACGAAAACAAGCTGGTCATCTCCCACCGACAAGGTGATATTGGCAAGGGCTTTTATGTCCTTGGCAATCTTGGCTGCTGTGGTTGGCAACCTCTCCACAGCGTCCCACAAATCCTCCCGTTTCAGATATTGCTCCAGCCTCACAGACCAAACATGGTAATTCTCTGAGGTGAGCTTATCCACTGGGATAAATGATTGTTGTGCCATTGGTACTCACACAGCCGTCACTTTTCTAGTAGCTTCTGAAAATCCTGGACTCTGCTTTATCTACCACCACACGTAACCTGCGCAGTGTAGCAGAAAACACTCCTGTAACGTAGAGGAGCTGGGCCCAGAGCTCTGACGCGGAAGCCAAGCGGATTAGCAGTCTTGTCCAGGATATCCATCAGAAAGTCCACGGTCACATAGAAAAAGTGTAGTTTATTTTACAGTGCAGAAATATATACAGATACTCCTTTCACACTCTCCGCTCATAACATCCCGCATAGAACTATGATTTCCCTTCATTATATACACCTGGTGGAAGCAGCCACCAATCACAGTAAATTCCCAATTATCCTGGTATTGCTACTGCATTGCATCAGCCACCTGGCTGAAACTGGATCAAGCCAGCTTTCTCTAGCTCCCCAGGTACTTTCCAGGCTGATTACCTCATCCTTAGATCTAAAGATCTAACCTGCTCCTGTCAAACTAACTGACAGACTTGTAATCTTGACAAGGACTCCATGTTGCCCAAATTTCCTTCTCCCCCCCCCACCATGAATGAAAGGCAGGGTTGACCTCAATGGTGCTCGCAAGGCCTTGTGGGAAAGGTAGTTCCCTGCAACAACCAGACCCAGAGGGAAGAACAGAAGTCTTTGGAAAGAAGGGGTTTCTTGGCTCTTCTGGGACTGTGTGGTGGTGGGGGGGCAGCTTCCTCTGGCAGCCCCACTGCACAAGGAGACACAGCTGGAGAGAGGCTGGAAAAGAGACAGAAGGCAATGGGGAAAAAACCCTCTTCTGCCCAAATCTTTAGGGTTTGTTGCATCACTTTGCTCTCCTGTTGGGAACTACCCTTTTCCAGGCATGGACATATGAATAGGTAGGGTGGCCAGCTCTGGGTGGGGAAATTCCTGGAGATTTTGAAATAGAGACTGGGGACGACACATGGGGTTGCAACACGATAAGAGTCCACCTTGTATTTGATGTTCACCACCTTGGGGACCCTGTTTGGGTGGGAAGGTGGATACAAATATTTCAAATAAATCAATAAATAATAAATAGTTGCAGGACTTCTTTTTTCCTGTATGAAAGAGGTACAGTTCACAGTTTTTGGAGTCAAAGACTTCCTCTTGCTTCCCGGTCCCATCGTTTACATCCGGGATGGGGAACGTCAGGCCCGGGGGCCGTTTAAGGCCCGCGAAATCATTTGGCCTGGCCCTTCGTGGGTCCGGGCAGATCTCCAGCTCGGAAGGACCTAAGACTGGCGATCCGCCCCCCCCCTCCCGCGGACAGCAATAGCCTCTATTCAAGGCGGATGCGAGTTTGTTTTGCCGAGAAAAGGGACCTTTTCCCCCCCCTTGAAGAAGAGTCGTTAGCTGTGGAGCTGCTAGGACTGCCCAAGAATATAGCAGGCTAATTTTAAGTTGATAATTTTGTATGGCCCGCAAATGATATTGCAAATATCCAAATGGCCCTTGGCAGAAAAAAGGTTCCCCACCCCTGGTTTACATGAAGGGGAGAGAGAGAAAGGGGGGGATCCTTCCTGCCCTGTCTTGGAGGAAAGTTTCCGTCCCTTTCAATGGAGTTGCCAACCTCCTTGCGGGGCCTGGAGATCCCCCACTATGACAACCTGAGCTCCAGGCGGCAGAGGTCGGTTCCCCTGGAGAGGATGGTTGCTGTGGGAGGTGGGGGGCTCTGCGGCACTGAAGTCCAGAGGAGGTCCCTGTCCTCCCCATCCTCCAGCCCCAAACCTCCAGAGATTTCCCCACCCAGAGCTGGCAACCCTGCCCTTTTAACCCCTGTCTTCAGAATAGGGTGGTTCCCAGCAGCAGAACAAAGTGCTGCAACAAACCCTAAAGATTTGGGCAGAAGAGGATTTTTTCCCATTGCCTTCTGTCTCTTTTCCAGCATCTCTCCAGCCAGTCTCTCCTTGTGCAGTGGGGCCGCCAGAGGAAGCTGCCCCCCACCCACACAGCCCCAGAAGAGCCAAGAAACCCCCTCTTTCCAAAGACTCCTGTTCTGTTCCTCCCTCTGGGTCTGGTTGTTGCAGGGAACTACATTTCCCACAAGGCCTTGCAAGAAGCATTGCACCATCCTGCCTTTTCAGGAATGTGGGGGGCCGGGAGGGGGGGAGAAGGCAATTTGGGCAAGATGGAGCCCCTCAGGGCCTCTCCACTTTCTAACTCCCCCCGGCTGGAGGGAGGACCTGGTTTTTGCACGTCTGCAGGGGAGGTGAGTCAGTGGAGGGTTTCCTGCAGCAGATCTTGGGCAAGGAGAGGGGGAGAGAAGACACGTGTGAAGCGGAGGGGAAAGAGGGGGGCCTGAAAAGAGGTAGTTTTCTCTGCAACCAGCCAGGGCTGCCTTTGTTCTTAAAGGCCAAACGGACCCCACATCTGATCCACCAGGGTTTGTGGCCCGTTAGTGGCCCCCGTGGCTCGATGCCCTGGTGTGTCACGGCCATATGTTGCTGTTTGTATTTTCTGTGCCTACTCTTGCTTTCTCTGGTGTAGGATCCCAATGAGCACAATCCTCAAGAAGATCTCTGAACTGGCAACTGGTCTGAAGTTTTGCAAAGGAGCCGGAGGGGGATCTGATTCAGGCTCCCTGCCTGTCCGGCCTCCGCCTTCCTGGCCTCCCTTGAGTGGAGCATCGCTTCCATTGCAAAATATTAGAGGGATTTTCTGTTGTTCGTCTGGGCCAAGAGGTTTCCATCCCCTGGGTTTTTGGCACTGGGACTCCCACAGTCATTCTGATGCTGGTGCAGATTTCGAGACTCAGTTTTCAACTTGTTCTTCTAGATAAGAATAACACACACACTCCAATTCAATAAATCTTTCATTTAATTGAATTTGACAAAGAGAAGCCCAGTTCTTTGCAATTCTCTAAGTCTGTATCTCTTGGAGACTTTCAGTACACTCTAATTGCCAGATGTTGAAAAACAATGTCATTGCTGTGGGTCTGATGTATAACATTCTTTTAATCAGTTGGCTGGCCAGTGGGATTCTTCTCCCTTTCTTGAATACCCGGGGACAGGAATCGATGTTCAACTGGGCCCTCTTTTCCTCTTTCAGAGATCCCCGGTGTCCTTTGAGGACGTAGCCGTGTTCTTCACGGAGGAGGAATGGGCTCTGTTGGATCCAGGCCAAAGAGAACTCTTCTGGGAAGTTATGGAGGAAAATTACGAGACCCTGGCCTCTCTGGGTAAGGATTGCTTCCAGCCAGCGTGGTGTAGTGGTTAAAAACAGTGGTTTGGAGCGGTGGAGTCTGACCTCGAGAACCGGGTTTGATTCCCCACTCCTCCACACGAAGCCAGCTGGGTGACGTTGGGCAAGTCATTCTCTCTCAGCCTCACCCACCTCACAGGGTGTCTGTTGTGGGGAGGGGAAGGGAAGGTGATTGTAAGCCGGTTTGATTCTGCCTTAAGTGGCAGAGAAAGTCGGCATATAAAAGCCAACCCTTCTTCTTTTATTAGGAACACAGAAGAGAAGGGAGGGGGTAGCATCTTCCTTTGACTTTCTTGAACTTCAGGACACACTTCCATTTGCCACAGAGGGAAGAGTGGAGATCCCACACCTGGGGATCTTAACAGCGCCTGAAAAAGAAAGCACTAAATACTTAGATGCTGTAAAGAGCAATCTGTTGATGAAGAGGGCTCTGCTTGAAAGAGACAGACGATCTGCAGTGTTGGTCCTGCTAGCAAATCCCTGGGGCTCCTTTTTCAGGCTTTCTATTTTGGCGCAGAGTGGTTCTCCCACAGTCCTTTGTTGGAGTAGCTGAGGCTGATGGGAGGAGAGGAGGGATGGCCTTGTTGATTTGACTAGGCCAGAGGAGGGGCCCTCACTCACTGGCAGAGTTCCTGTCATGCACCTCTAAAGTCCGGAGTTCGATGGTGGCATTTGGGGTTAAGACAGGAAGATTTTGGGTTGCATGGCTGGGGAAGGTCTCCTGCCTGAGACCCTCCTGAGGCACCCCCCCTCGAGGTGGAATCAACTGGGCTTGATGGATTCTTGCAGTCAAACTCTTTGCAGAGGGAAAACAAAAGTCGTCTGTGAGCACGTCTGTTTTGTGAGAAAGATGGTGAGGGAGGAAGGTGGTATGCGGGAGAAGAGAAGCCCAGCAGAGACGCGGCGGCCATGTTCCAGGTGATGCGTATGGATTCGGGAGTCAAGTGCTTCTCTTCATAACGTTCTGCTGTTCTTTGTCAAGCTCAGAGCAGACCCAGGGGGAGCCAAGCCAGGCACGGATCAGGCCCACAATTTAATATCATTAACAGAGTCCAAGATGGACTGCGGTGTGTGTGAATCCCTTCTCTCATGTCTGCTCTGCAGTTCAGGGAATATCTGTCTGGACGTTCGGAAGAACAAGGAGGTGAACTTTGTCCTCCCGAGATCATCCTGTAGCTGGTGGGCAGGTTTCCAGTGCCTAGCCAGGTTTCCTGGGGAGATATGGCTGCCACAAAAAGACTGACAGGCAGGTCTCTTTATTAATATAGACTAGACCCCACCTGCTATCTCCCCTCACCAACCCCACTGAACCTGCAGTATTTTTTCTTAGAGGCCCTCCGCGAGTTAATAACTGATGTTCTGTTTAGCTGTGTTTTCCCCTATAATGGGGAGTATTTTCAGTACAATTCCCTCCTCAAAATCTTTGCTGCTTCCTGTACAGGATGATTCCGATGTCAATCATGCTCCAGTAGACCTCTTCATTGGCAAGGTCATCTTGGCCCAGGCGACCTCCAGGAACCCCCGCTCCCTTCCTGTGTCCTGTTATTATAGATGTAAGCCCACCCCTTTTCGCTCCGCTTCCCAGCCCCATCGTCCACTGCAATTGCTGAATCATATTGATAGATGTTTGCTTGTGATATGTCCGGGATGGGGAACCTCAGGCCCGGGGTCCGTATGCAGCCTTCGAGGACATTTTTTGTGGCCCTCAGGAGCTCCGGGGCCCTGCTCCGGAGGCGGGGTGCAGGGCGGCCCTCCCCGAGGGTGTTCCTGGGGCTGCTCCTTATAGGGATATTGTGGCACCCTTTGGACCTCCTTTTGCCAACTGTGGCTGTTGGTCGGCGAGAGGGGAGGGAGAGGGACGCTTCCTCCAAGGCTGCCCCCTACACCTGCAGCTTGCAGGAATACTGCGGCACATTGTAAGCCCCTCTCACTGCCTGTCGGCTGTTGAGCAGCAAGAGGGAGGGGGGAAAGAGGCCGGCGGCTCCCGGCAGCAGAGCATGCATGAGGGAGTCGATCGGGCTTCCGGGGGGGGCTTTTTGTGGACTCTGGGGGGGCATGGAGATTGGGGCCCAGTCGCGCGGGGCCAGCATGCACGGGTGTGTGTGGGTGGGAAGGCTTTTCTCTCTTTTCTTCCTCTTTTTCTGGCACTCTTTCTCCTTTCTCTCCCTCTCTCCCTCTTTTTCTGCCTCTTTCTTTGTCTCCCTCCGTCCTTTTCTTTCTTTCCCTCCGTCCTTTTCTTTCTTTTCCCCCCTCTCTCCATTTCTTTCTCCCTTTTTCTCTCTTTCTCCCTCCGTCCCTTTTCCTCTTTCTCTGTTTTCCTTCCTCCCTTGCCAATTGACTGTGGGCTGCGCCCCCATGGCACCTCGTTTGCTTGGGCCCACCCCTGGCTGCCTTCCCGCCTGGGAGGGGGGAGCAGGGGAGCCCTTCAGACCTGCTCTGTGTGGCCTCCCCTGGGGTTGCCAACCTCCAGGTGGTGGCTGGAGACCTGGCAACCCTAGCCTCTCCCCCCACACCGGGAGAGCTACACCTGGTATGGCCCCTGAATGATGTCATAAATGTGCAAATAGCCCTTGGCAGGAAAAAGGTTCCCCACCCCTGTGATATTTAATGGTAGTTTCCATACTGAATGAGCAGCTCTGCCTAGGGATGCCATCTTCCAGGTGGGGTCTGGAGAATAGCCTGCATTACAACTGATCTCCAGGCTACACAGATCACTATCTTTGGAGGAAATGGCTCCTGCGAATTATTAACTCTATGCCCTTATACCCTGCTGAGGTCTGTTCTGAGCCCAGACTCCACCCTCCCTAGGCTGCACCCCCAAATCTCCAGGAATTTCTCAACCCGGGGTTTACAAGCCTAGCTCTGCCTTCTGACAAAAGATTTGTGGCAATAACGTATGAAGAAAAAGCTTCGGAGATCATTCTTTCCTGGCAAACTGTAGACAAAATTAGATGTATAACAAATGTCATACCTCTTTTCCTCCCTGTGGTTACGCAAAGTGGCTTAATTTGATGTTTTATCCAGTTTATCTTCATCACAACCCTGTGAGGTAGGCTAGGCTAAGAACATGTGCCAGGCCCAAGGTCAGCCAGCAGTTTCCATTTGCTAAGTGGCCATTTGGCCCTGTACCTCCGAAGACCCTAGTCTGTCTACCCACTAAACCTGTGTGACGGATTCTAATGATTTTGCCATTGAAATCCCATAGAAACTCCGTAGCAACCCTTAAATGACTAAATGAGACATGTGTTTAAAAGTCTGTCTGTAAACCAAACCGAATTACTGTCAAAGGGCGAAAACGCTTGGTCGCTTTATCCTCCTTTAATCCCTGTTTCAGCCAGGATTGAGCCTGGATCGAACGCATGCGTTTCGCCTAATGTGCATTCGATCCTGGCTAAAACAGGGATTAAAGGAGGATAAAGCGACCATGCGTTTTTGCCCAAGGTCTTCCTGTGGTGTAGTAAAGGAAGAAATGCTTAGCAGCACTCTCTGGGAACATTGCCGGAGGAATAGATAAGAAAGTACCAAAGTAATGTTATACTTGAAGTTCAGGGGAACTCCCGGTAAAGTGTTGGAGCAACTGTCTTCTCAATTAGGAGGGAGAAAAGACAGGAGCCAAAGAGAATGCTTACCTGTGCAAATACAATAGTGGGGTTGCCACACGTACCTCAAATGTGCTGACTCATGAGAGGGTTAGGAGCAACACATACCTTAAATGTGCTGACTGCAGATGTGTTGGAAACCCAGTTCTGAAGTGTAGAAAAGGCAGCGCAAGACAGCCAGAACCTCAGAGTGTTATTGTTGGGGCTGACTGCAGCCGACCTGACATAACTTTTCCCCATCTCTTGCGGGAGATGTAAAGCCTTGAGACTCTGATCCTTGCGTGGACAGAAGCTCTCAGAGGTATCTTGGAATGTTTCGCTCTTGTATGATCTGGATATTTCAACATGCCTTACAAACTCCTTTCGAGGGAGGTCCATTTCAGAATACTCAGTACTCATTGAGGCTGGATGTCTGAAGTGAATGCTGAGAGGCTGCTGTATTCCTTAAATAGGATAGAGGCTCTTGGACTTCCTATTTCAGAGTGGGGATCTAAGTGCAGTGATCTTTCCATGTTTGGAACACTGAGAGCCCATTGATTCTAACAGAGATTAGTGGATTCTCACAAAGATCTATTTAAACCTGTTTGGCTTCTCAATGCTGACAAGCACGAAGATTGTAAAATCTCCTGAACACAGGACTAGAAGATAGGTCTCTGGGATTGTGTCAGAGTTTCCTCTAATTAACAGAGGGTCTTCTGAACCTCCTCAGAGCAGAAGCCAGAGATGTTCCTGACGAAAAAGGAGCATCTCTGTACTCGGTGATAAATGCACAACGCACGGCACATACACAGATTTTATTGAACCATAGGTTCACATTCAGAACTCTCTAAGATTGGCACAGCCAGAGAGACTTCATCAAGGAGTCCTACAGAGGACAATTTAAACAGCTTAAAGCTAACACATAGTGTATTAATTGGCTTTTACATAAGCTCAGCATTGCTGTCTGATACTAAAAGAAACATGCATAGAATGCACATAGATAGCTCTGATCTTAATGATGATCAGAGGCCTTCATAAGCTAAGAGTACTGAAATAAGTCTTTAAGGTTTCAAGACTTAGTCCAGGCATAGAAAGTACATATGCTTTGGGACAACTTCAAATGATTTTATGGAACTTAGCTTCTTAAAGGTTTGCAGATGACATAACAAGGTATAATGTCTTCTGTACTGAAATGTTATAATGTTTTGAATGATTTAAGTTAAGATACTTCTAATCAAATCTTTCTCCAAAGTATTAACCATATTTTAACAGGATTTCTGTAAACTTTATATTCTGAATGAAGGTGCATTGCACTAACCATATTTTAAGGGTATATTCTAATTAAGATACTATTTTATAGAGGCATAGAGATTGTGAATGATTACTTGCAACATAAACAAGTTTATGACAAATAATGTCTAATCTTATATAATATTGTAAGACTTTGCAACAAAGCATATATTATATGATGTAAATAAATGTGTTTTTATTATAATTACACTCATGTCCTTTATTATAAATGTATTGGCGCATTTCAAGAGATGTTCTAGGAACCGTTAGTTTCTAGAAACCGTTGATCCCTGCTAAATAGGTGTCTCGCTGAATAAGATAATATATTCCTTCTCAGGAAGAGGTCCTTTATAAGAGTGTAGGCACTGAAAGGCACGAACTGCGACACCTGTATTTTATTTTTTTCATAGAGTGGATATTTTCCACCCTCATGTCACTGCTACTGGCACTTTCCTGGTTTCTCGTGAGTAACCCTTTGCTTTCTTGGCAAATAGCGGAGGGATGTCGTAGAGCTAATCTATGCCAGGATGGTCTGAGTCAATTCCTTTTTGGCTCTGCAAGTCGCATCATCATCCTGAAGCGAGGGGCCAGTTTTGAGACATCTGGCTGCTTTTTTTTTTTTACGATTCATGCCTTCCGCCATCAACCATCACTTTCAATGCAAAAAGGACTGTGCCAGGGGTGGGGCCTGGGGATTAAGTGGTCCAGGATTTTCCGATTCCTTCCATGTTTGACATGGCTTTTTTTTTGGTGGGGGGCAGCTCATCATTACTTTCTCCCCTGTTCCACACTATTTTCTTTTTGTTCTTGTGATATAAGACTTCCCCTCAGTGACAAGATGTTCTTAGGGTAGCAACTGTACAGACTTTGGGGCACTGCTGTGACGTAAATATGTATTTATTGCTATACATGTGAAGCTGCCTCACACAGCGACAAACAATGCAACCTTCTCTTCCACTTTCCCAAACACTTCAGGTTTTTTTATTCTGTTTGGGTCTTCTTCTTTTTTTATTAAGTTTTTAAAACAAACAAACAAACAAACACAGCCAATTTGTACTCCTTCGGGGAGTTTTTCATCGTACAGAAAAATATCTTATACATTCTCGTTATAATCTACCTTCATGATATATTCATTTTATCCTAAATAACAATTTAAATGGATTATTATAACTGATACACTATCTTTCTTGTTTAACATAGTCAAAATAGCATTCCCATTTCCGTAGAAATTCTTCGGTCGTCTTCTCTTTAAGCAAACTGGTCAGTCTAGCCATCACCACAAATTCATTCATTTTTTGTCGCCAGTTGTCCAAATCTGGAGTATCTCCTTGTTTCCAAAATATTGCCAATACTAATCTGGCCGCCGTTGTCATATATCCAAACAATTCTCCAAAATTTCTATCCAAGCTAACAGGTTCAATTCCTAGTAACATAGTTTCCGGATTCAGCGGAAATTTAATTTTTAGAACTTTCTGCATTTCTTGATTAATTTGTATCCAAAGTTTCTTGACTTTCTTACATGTCCACCACAAATGGAAGTATGTTCCATCTTTGGGTCTTGTTGCAGGGAACTACATTTCCCAGAAGGCCTTGCGAGCACCAGAGAAGTCATCCATGCCTTTCCTAGGTGTCCATGGGGTCGTTTTTCCGCAAGGCCGAGAAGGAAGTGTATGGAATGGGCAGTTCCGCGGGGCCTCTCTTCTTTCTCATTTCCTCCGGCTGGAGGAAGAATTTGGCTCTCGCACGTCTGCAGGAAGGGTGAGTTGAGGATTTCATCAACCTCTTGAATAGGGGAGGGGAGAGGAAGTCTGTGTGAACGGGAGTGAAAGAGTCAGTTCTCCCAATGGAGGGATGTGAGCAGTGGGGTCCCTCAGGGATCCGTGTTGGGACCGGTGCTTTTCAACCTGTTCATCTATGACCTGGAGTTGGGGTTGAACAGCAAAGTAGCCATGTTTGCAGATGACACCAAATTACTTAGGGTGATTAAAACAAAAGCGGACTGTAAAGAGCTTCAAAAGGATATCTACAAACTGGAAGAATGGGCATTAAAATGCCAAATGAGGTTCAATGTGAGCTAGTGTAAAGTGATGCATATTGGGGGGGAAAATCCCACCTTCACATATACACTGATGGGATCTGTGCTGACAGCGACAAACCAAGCAACAGACGTCTTGGGGTGGTAGTGGATAGCCCAGTGTGTGGCTGCTGTAAAAAAGGCAAATTCCATGCTAGCCATAATGAGACGAGGAATTGAGAATAAAACTGCTGATATCATACTGCCCTTGTACAAATCTGTGGTGAGACCACACTTGGAATACTGTGTACAGTTCTGGTCACCACACCTCAAAAAGGATATTACAGAGTTTGAGAAGGTGCAGAAAAGAGCAACCAAAATGATCCGGGGACTAGAGCAACTGCCCTATGAGGAGCGTTTAAAACACTTAGAACTTTTTAGCTTGGAAAGAAGGCGGCTGAGGGGAGACATGATAGAGGTCTATAAAATTATGCATGGTTTGGAGAGAGTGGACAGGGAGACGTTTTTCTCCCTCTCCCACAATACTAGAATGTGGGGTCACCTGCTGAAGCTGGAGGGTGAGAGATTCAGAACAGATAAAAGGAAGTATTTTTCACACAACGCATAGTTAAATTGTGGAACTCCCTGCCCCAAGATGTGGTGATGGCTGCCAACTTGGAAGGCTTTAAGAGGGGATTGGACATGTTCATGGAGGAAAGGGGTATTCATGGCTACTAGTTAAAATGGATACTGGTCATGATGCATACCTATTCTCTCCAGGATCAGAGGAGCAGGCCTATTATCTTAGGTGCTGTGGAGCACAGGCAGGATGGTGCTGCTGCAGTTGTCTTGTTTGTGGACTTCCTAGAGGCACCTGGTTGGCCACTGTGTGAACAGATTGCTGGACTTGATGGGCCTTGGTCTGATCCAGCAGGGCTTTTCTTATGTTCTTAAGGAGGAGGCACTGAGAGCGGCTTCCTGGGCAAGATCTGTGTTTGGGGGGGTGATTCTGTTTTCACTCGCTTGCATGTTTTCCATCCAACCAGCATGGGTTTGTTTTATTGTTAATAGCTAGATGGACCCCTGGTCTGATCCAGCTGGGTTCATTGTCTGTTCCTCCTAGCCCCTGTATGTCATTATGCTTGCAATTTTGCTTTTTGCACGTTCCACAGGCTAAGCCCCAAACAGACATTTGGCCATATTTTCCTCCTCTTGTGGAAGTATTTTAAGTACCTTGTGTTGCTTCCTGTGGAATGTGATTCCCATGAGCATCATCCTCAAGAAGATCTCTGAACTGGCAACTGGTCGGAAGGTTTGTTTTGTAACAGAGGGGATATAATTCACCTTCTCTGTCTGTGCTGCCCTCCACCCTCCTGACTTCCTGATGGGGAGGAGATGCCCTGGGCCCTGTGTTGTTCAACATCTTTACAAATTATTTGGATGAAGGAATAGAGGGGATGCTTATTAAATTTGCAGATACTAAATTGGGAGGGATAGGAAATACAGTAGAAGACAGAGCCAGGATACAGGATGATCTTGACAGACTGGAGAACCAAGCTAAAACCAATAAAATGCATTTCAACAGAGATAAATGTAAAGTTCTGCATCTTGGTAGGAAAAATCAAAGGCGTAATTATAGGATGGGGGAGACTTGTCTCAGCAGTAGTGTGTGCAAAAAGGTTCTTGGGGTCTTAGTAGACTAAACACTGAACATGAGTGGGCAGTGTGATGCGATAGCTAAAATGGCAAATGGGATCCTGGCCTGTATCAACAGAAGTATAGTGTCCAGATCACACAAAGTAATGGTATCACTTTACTCTGCTCTGGTTAGACCTCACCTAGGGTATTGTGTTCAGTTTTAGACACCACAATTTAAGAAGGATGTAGACAAGCTGGAACGTGTCCAAAGGAGGGCAACAAAGATGGTGAGAGGTCTGGAGACCAAGTCCTATGAGGAAAGGTTGAAGGAGCTGGGTATGTTTAGCCTGAAGAGGAGAAGGCTGAGAGGGGATATGATATCCATCTTCAAGTACTTAAGGGGCTGTCATATAGAGGAGGGTGCTGAGTCTTTTTCTGTTGCCCCAGAAGGTCGGACCAGAACCAATGGGTTGAAATTAAATCAAAAGATATTGTCGAAGGGTTTCACGGTCAGAGTTCATTGGTTCTTGTAGGTTATCTGGGCTGTGTGACCGTGGTCTTGGTTTTTTCTTTCCTGACGTTTCGCCAACCACAGCTGCTGGTGAAACGTCAGGAAAGAAAAAACCAAGACCACGGTCACACAGCCCGGATAACCTACAAGAACCTATAATTCAAAAGAGTTTCCATCTAGACATTAGGAAGAATTTTCTAACTGTTAGAGCGGTTCCTCAGTGGAACAGGCTTCCTCTGGAGGTGGTGAGTGCTCCTTCTCTGGAGGTTTTTAAGAAGAGGTTACATAGCCATCTGTCAACAATGCTGATTCTATAACCTTAAGCAGGTGATGAGAGGGAGGGCATCTTGGCCATCTTCTGGACCTGGAGTGGGGGTCACTGGGGAGGTAGTTGTGAGTTTCCTGCATTGTGCAGGGGGTTGGACTAGATGACCCTGGTGGTCCCTTCCAACTCTATGATTCTATGCCATCTATGAAATAGGCTTATTGGTCTCAGTTAGCTGTTAACGTATACCACTCGTCCGAAGACAGAATTGGCTACTTGGAAGGATAGCTCCCAGGGAAGTATCTGCGACAAGAAGGGAAACATGCAATTCTTCAGATCTTCTGGGAAAGGTTGACAGAATGGGGACAATATACTGAGATCTAATATCGTTGTAAAAAGGGCAGTGCAGCGAGACATGTTCTGTATTCTCCACTTTCCCTGTTCCACATGGACAAAGTCGTTGGGAAAGAGCAGGAGTCGGCAAACCGCGGCTCCCGAGCCGCATGCGGCTCTTTGGCCCCTTGAGTGCAGCTCTGGAAAGCACCCTTCTCCTCCTCCCCCCCCGTCACATGGGGGCGTGGCCATCGCCGCGGAGACAGTCTCTGCCCGAGAGGACAGAGTGACCAAGACAACTTCTTCCGCCTCAGACCGGTCGGAAGGGAAGTCTGAGCTGCTCTCTCCTTCCGACGTCGCCAGGGTGCCTCCATGTGCTTAGCACCGGCAACCTCTGGCTTCCATCCTCCCCGGCGGTACAGCTTCTCTGGCCTCTTAACCTCTCAGCCAGAGAGTTCCCCTCCCCCAACCCCGCCCCTAACCCTCCCCCCGGAAGACCCTCAAGTGAGGGGAGGTGAGTCCCTCCCTTTCCCCATCACGCGGCGAGGGGCGTGCTGCGGGGCCGTTCCCGGGGCACGCCCGCCTGCCGATCAGCTGATGGGCGGGGCGATTCTCCTCTGTGGGAGCCTTCACTGGAGCGGCGGCAAACCACTCCATGCTGGCTGCTGGGGCGGCGCCGCTTTTCCCTCCGCGTCTTCTTCTTCTGCTGGCTCCTGCAAGGGAAGACGGACAGGGTGTGACTGGCGTTGTGGGAGGGCTGGTAAGTGTGGGGTTGTGAGAAAGACCTTTCCCTCCCCTCACAGCGCGGCCGGGTTTTGCACGCGGCGCTTGAGGCCCATTTATAAATGGGAGGTTTTGCCTTGGATTTGCCACTCAGATGCACATTTCCCCCATCCAAATCCTCAAAACTCTGCATGGGGGGTTATTGGCCATTTATGAATAGGAGGTTTTGCCTTGGATTTGCCACTCAGATGCACATTTTCCCCATCCAGCTTCTCAGAACTCTGCATGGGGGGTTATTGGCCATTTATGAATGGGAGGTTTTGCCTTGGATTTGCCACTCAGATGCACATTTTCCCCATCCAGATTCTCAAAACTCAACAATAAGCCCCCCTGCAGAGTTTTGAGAATGCAGATGGGGAAAATGTGCATCTAGAGAGCGGCAAATCCAAGGCTGTGAGCTCTTGACCCATTGAACCAGAAATCACCACAGAGACAGTCAGAATCCAAGCAGATGGCTTTACTGATCAAATAGGCATTACAGTGCATCAAGGATAAGATGACAGCTATGAGCTGTCTTGCTCAGTATTCAGCAATATAAGGCAGAGAAACGGCGGGAGATTACAAAGCATAAACATAGCATTATTTCCCAGGAATGGCGTTCCCAGGCTTTGGTATGTGAAGCCGTCCTTGAGGTCTGGACGGTTCAGCAGAGAAACGAAAGAAAACAACTGAACCGAGATAACAGCCTGGCATCCTGCTCCCCTTAAGGCCCCCTCCCTTCCGGCAAGGGGGCTGGTCTGTCTGGGTAGGCATTGTGAAAGGCGTTGACAAGTTTGGGGGCGGAGACATCTTGTGCGTGAACCCATTCGTCATAGGCAGGGGGGAAGTGTTTCCAGCGGACTAGGTATTGCAAGGTCCCATGGTGTATGCGGGAATCCAGGATTTTGGAGACTTCGAAATGTTCTTCCCCCCCCACCATTATGGGCTGTTCAGGAGGCGGTTCCGGGTGCCATTGCGGGGAAGCAACATGGGGCTTCAGAAGGCTGATATGGAAAACGGTGCACACGCCTCAGAGTTTTGGGGAGTGACAGTTCCACCGTGACAGGGTTTATGACGCGGATGATGGGAAACGGGCCAATGTATTTAGCATTGAGCTTATGGCACGGACGGGTGGAGCGCAGGTTCTTGGTGGAAAGGTACCCACTTGCGGGTCCTTACCGGGGGAACGATGCTTGTCAGCCTGCGCCTTGTATTTACGTTTGGCTCGGTCTAGGTTGCTAACCAGCCAGGGCCATGTTGTACGGAGGGTATGTGCCCAAGAGGCAATGTCGGCATCTCCTTCCCCCTCCCCTCCTTCTATTGGGGTGATAGGACCGAAGTCCTGTCCATACACCGCATAAAACGGGCTGAAACCTGTGGACTGATGTACAACATTATTGTAGGCATATTCTGCAAAAGGCAACAGCTCCACCCAGTCATCTTGATGGTAATTGACATAACAACGTAAGTAACATTCAAGTACAGCATTGACACGTTCGGTTTGACCATCCGTTTGGGGATAGTATGCACTAGACAACCCCTGCTCAACCCCCACCAATTTGAGAAAAGCTTTCCAAAACTTAGCAACAAAACTACTTCCGCGGTCGCAGATTATCTTGCGCGGAAACGAATGTAGTCTAAAGACATGTGATACGAAGAGGCGGGCCAACTTCTGAGCGGAGGGGATTCCCGCACATGGAACCAAATGTATTTGCTTAGAAAATAAGTCAGTGATAACCCATAACACAGTCTTTCCCCCGCTGAGAGGGAGATCCGTCATAAAGTCCATAGCAATCACTTCCCAGGGTTTGCTGGGTATTTCAAGTGGTTGCAGCAGTCCTGGGGGCTTGCCTTGAGATCGTTTGACTGTGGCGCAAACAGGACAGCTGCGAATAAAAGAGTCAATGTCAGAACGCATCCCCCCCCACCAAAATTGTCTGCGCAACAGGTGAAGGGTCTTTAAGAATCCAAAGTGTCCAGCTGTTTTTACTCCATGAGCCAAGTGTAAGACGTCTTTTCGGAGCGTTTTGGGCACATATAATTTCGAGTCTTTGTACCAAAAGCCTCCTTGTTCGATTACACCAGGAGGCAGGGTTTGATCAGAGCGTTCCATAAGGCATTGTTCCCGAAGGGAATTTAAGAAAGATTCGGAGACGGGAACCCCCCCGTTGTTTACGGTGGCAGTAGGAGCAGTTATGGGGGATGACGAGGGGGAAGCGCTTACGTGCGGCGGTGTGCAGATTGCAGGCGGCTGGGCGGCCAGTTGGGCTGGAGGAGCTGGAACGCCGGCTACTGCGTGCTTCCGCTGGGGCAGCGTCTGGGATCGAGTTTGTACAGCCAGTACGAGTAGGGCTTCTCTTTGCGCGGGCGTAAATAAAGAGTCTGTTGGCCGATCGAGTTTCGTTGGATATTGAGGCAACCGGGAAAGAGCATCTGCGAGAACGTTTTGTTTTCCTGGGACATGCTTCAGGACAAAACGAAACTGAGCAAAGAATTCCGCCCAACGCTGTTGTTTCGCGGATAACTTATGGGTTCCTGTGAGGGCGGCTAGGTTCTTGTGATCGGTCCAAACTTCGAAGGGGACCTTAGACCCTTCCAGGAATTGTCGCCATAGAGTAAGTGCATGGTGAACGGCTGAGGCTTCTTTCTCCCAAATGGGCCAGTTCAATTGGGAGTGCGCAAATTTCTTTGAGAAGTAAGCGCAGGGGTGAAGGAGACCATCTGGTCCTCTTTGGAGCAGGGCCCCTCCCATAGCTACGTCGGAGGCATCGACTTGCACAATAAACATTTGATTTGGGTCTGGGTGCCGTAGCACAGGTTCCGACGTGAAAAGGCGTTTGAGGGCTACAAAGGCGGTCTGGCATTGATCAGTCCACAGTATCTTAGCGGAGGGTAATGTAGCAGAGCTTTCTTTACCCTTGGTTTTCAGAAGGTCGGTGATGGGCAGTGCTACTTGGGCAAGGTTAGGAATAAATCCGCGGTAGAAATTAGCAAAGCCCAGAAACTGTTGTACTTGCTTGCGGGTGGAGGGAGGAGTCCAATCGAGGACGGATTGGACCTTGGCCGGGTCCATGCTAAGGCCATGGTGGGAGATTATATATCCCAAGAAGGTTATTTTGCTTTGGTGAAATTCGCATTTAGCTAACTTAGCAAAGAGTTGGTGATTGCGTAGGCGGCATAGAACTTCTCGGACCAATGCGACATGCTCGTCCATGGTTTTTGAATAAATAAGAATGTTGTCTAAATAAACCACCACTCCGCTGTATAGTAAATCATGAAGGATTTCATTGATGAGTTGCATGAAGACCCCCGGGGCCCCTTTTAACCCGAAGGGCATCACAAGGAATTCAAACATTCCAAAGCAGCTAGAGAAGGCAGTGAGGGGTTCGTCCCCCTCGCGGATACGGACGCGGTAGTAGGCTTCTACCAGGTCCAATTTAGAAAAAATACGTCCCTCTTGTAGTTGTCCCAAGATATCTGAAATTAGCGGTATAGGATAGGCGTTGGCTTGAGTAACTGCATTGAGTTTTCGGAAGTCAATGCAGAGGCGTAGGTCGCCCTCCTTTTTTCGGACGAAGAACGCAGGGGCTGAGTTGGGAGCATTCGATGGGCGAATGAACCCTCTGGCAAGGTTTTTGTCCAAAAAGTCCCGTAGCACAGTGCGCTCGGAAGTGCTCATTGGGTAGATTTTACTTTTGGTTAACGTACAGTCCTTCAGCACTTCAATTGCACAGTCAGTAGCCCGGTGAGGGGGTAAGGCATCACATTCTTTAATGTTAAAGACATCCGCAAAGTCCTGGTATATCTCAGGGAGGGCTGGTGGTGATGGGACCTCGGAGAGTGATGCCGAAGCGGGTGGAGACAGCACCGCAACTTGCTGTCGGTGCTGGTCGCATTTAGGGTTGTCAAAGGAGATTGTGTTCGTGTCCCAATCAATACTGGGACAATGACCTTTAATCCAGTTAATTCCCAGGACCACTTCGAATCGAATAGGGGCTATGGTAATGTCGATTTGCTCCCAGTGGGAGCCAATTCCCATCGCCACCCCTATAGTGCGATGATCAACTGGACCTCCCTTGAAATGGCTTCCATCCATTTGGGCAAATTGGACGGGGGCTGGTAAAGCCTCGGACTTGACTTTGAGTGCTGCAAATGTGGCCTCATTGATGAGACTGCGAGCGCAACCGGAGTCAATAAGTGCCTTGACAGGCAGTTGGGGACCCCCTTTATAGTGTTGCAACACTGCGTCCACATACACCGTATTTTCTACTTCTTTCACCTTTGTCGGTTTCATAGGTTTTGCAGGAGAAACTGCGGGGGTCTGTGGGGACGTCCCATTCGCCGCAGACTGTGACCGGTTATTAGACAGGTCAAGAGGCGAGTCCAGGTTTAGTGCTGGGGTATCTTGGAGATGATCCCCGTCCGAAGATGGAGAAACGTCCCCCACTGGGGCACTTGTAATCCAGGACCCGGAGGGGTCTGCAGAAGTGGGAAGTGCAGAGGGTGTGGGCCGTCCCGGCGCTGTACTGCGGGTGGCCGCGGTGCCTCTGCGTTGAGGTCTTCCCCGGTTTTGTGATAGGTCAGGAAGCGAGTCCAGGGTTAACGCTGGGGTATCCCAGGGAAGCTCCCCGTCCGAAGATGGAGAGTTGTCCCCCACTGGGGCACTTGTAATCCAGGACCCGGAGGGGTCTGCAGAAGTAGGCAGTGCAGAGGGTGTGGGCCATCCCGATGCTGTACTGCGGGTGGCCGCGGTGCCTCTGCGTTGAGGTCGTCCCCGAGCCCGGGGCAACGTGTTCGGTCGAGGGAGTTCCAGGCGTTGAGGGCATGCTGAAAAAGTGGTTCGTTGCTCCGCAAACGAGACAAGCTCCCCTTTGGAATCAGGATTCGTGATCTTGAGGGGGCCGCGCTGATCTCTGCGGGCAGGGAACGGAGGCTTTGGGGGGAGACTTCTGGCTTCCCCTCACCTTGGGTCGCTGACAAGGTAGTATCTCTGCCGAGCCGGCGAAAGAGATCTTCAGTTTGGGTGGTCTCCATGGAACTGGAGGTAGTACGGGTGCTGGTGTAGATCCAAAGAACGTGGCTCCTGGACTTTCTGGCGGTGGCAGGACGGGAGCTCTGGGGTCTCCTGGCGCCACAGGCACTGCTGGAGATACTGGCGACATGGGCGCTCCGCCCAGAGGTGCCGCAGGTTGCTGCGGTTGAGCCTGATCAGGAGACCCTGGTTGTGGAGCTGGGACCGGGCCATCCGGTTCGGCTTGTATCTGCTGCAAGCAGTTGTTGTTGTGAAGCACAAAGTGCATTTGACCCTGCAAGTGGGACACCCGGTCTAAGTGTTCCTGATTGTGCTGCCGGAGCAAAACCATATCCGTGCCCGCATCACCTAAGCGACGGGGCTGGCCGATGCGGAGGTTTGCAGTCCAGAGAGTTTCCTCATGGTGCAAGTCCTCTTTGGTCCTCTCACGATCCGCTAAAACTTGGTCCGCTTCAAGTTTGGTGGTCCGGGTCGTGGTCACTAGTGGCCGAGCTTCCTGCTCCCATGCCGGACTAGGTCCGGCTTGATCCGGAAGATTCAGTTGCGGTTGGACCTGAACCGCTAAGGTCGCTGCGCTGACACCAAAGACGGGGGTCGACAGCTTAGCAATTCCGGTCATTGAAGCGGTGGTCGAGGTCATTCTGTGGAAGAGCGCAACCATCCGTTTCGCCAGTGCTTTTAACCCGGCTCCGGGGGACAGATCCACCGGGATCGGGGCGAACCACACCGGGCTCACTCGGAGAGCTCCGTCGTAGCTCCCATCCGAGTGACAGGCGAGCCACACGGGGCTCCAGCCACGGTAAACTCACTCGAAGAGCTTTCACTTAGCTCCCATCCGAGTGGCAGGCGAACCCCCCTGGGCTCCAGCCTGATTGATGGAAAGGTGATAGCTGTCATAATGTGAGCTCTTGACCCATTGAACCAGAAATCACCACAGAGACAGTCAGAATCCAAGCAGATGGCTTTACTGATCAAATAGGCATTACAGTGCATCAAGGATAAGATGACAGCTATGAGCTGTCTTGCTCAGTATTCAGCAATATAAGGCAGAGAAACGGCGGGAGATTACAAAGCATAAACATAGCGTTATTTCCCAGGAATGGCGTTCCCAGGCTTTGGTATGTGAAGCCGTCCTTGAGGTCTGGACGGTTCAGCAGAGAAACGAAAGAAAACAACTGAACCGAGATAACAGCCTGACATCAATGTGAGCTCTTGACCCATTGAACCAGAAATCACCACAGAGACAGTCAGAATCCAAGCAGATGGCTTTACTGATCAAATAGGCATTACAGTGCATCAAGGATAAGATGACAGCTATGAGCTGTCTTGCTCAGTATTCAGCAATATAAGGCAGAGAAACGGCGGGAGATTACAAAGCATAAACATAGCGTTATTTCCCAGGAATGGCGTTCCCAGGCTTTGGTATGTGAAGCCGTCCTTGAGGTCTGGACGGTTCAGCAGAGAAACGAAAGAAAACAACTGAACCGAGATAACAGCCTGACATCTCCCGTGCATGAATGGTTGTTAAAAGGCGTTGAGGAAATAAATAAGGTCATTATTAAGTATGATATCAAGTTTTATTCAGTGTACCTATGGTTTAATTAAGACTTAATAAGCTTTAATTAAAGTTTATTAAGTTAATAAACAGTGTACCTACCTATATAGTTTAAGTTTAAGAAATTTGGCTCTCAAAAGAAATCTCAATCGTTGTACTGTTAATATTTGGCTCTGTTGACTAATGAGTTTGCCGACCAGTGGGAAAGAGGAATGAGGTGGAATCTGCCATCCAGGAGGGCTGAAGGTAGAACATTGAAATGTGCAAGGGTGTTATGAGTTACTAGTAAAATCATTATTATTAGTAGCCATTGTCTGGATGTTTTCCATTATGTTTGTATTTATCTAGCCATTTATGCTGATGTTTGTATTACCTTGGTGAGAGAGGCCATATTTGTGAAGTTTCTTATTGATTGTGCATTTCCAGGTTGAGGGATGGTTATCAGCAAGAGTCAGAGGCGCTAGGCTGGTAGGGTAAAACTTGAGTTTTAGACAGTAATGGGATGCACGGATCCACATATGGGTCTCCAAGCTGGTTTCTAATCTAAGGAGGGCATTCGGGATTCATCGCAGAACTCCAAGTATCTTTCGCAGGAACTTAGACTGAATCATTTCCAGTGAATGCCTGTCTTTATAGATGCAAAGCTGGGACCCATATCAGAACCTGAGATACGGCTTGGGGTGAATAGGCCTTGGGTTCATTAGGAAAAAATAGAACAAAAGACACGATGGCCTTAATTAGGACAGTTTATGCTTAGAGAGCTGGAGGCAAGCTTTAGAGTAACGACACAGAATGCCTCTGCAGACAAAAATGTTGAAAGCAGAAACCTTGTCTGGAAACATACTTTCTGTGTAGTCCTGGGGTTAAATGTGCAAAATGGCATAGTAGACAATGGTAGATCGACAATAGGGGAACCTTTTTAAACATTTGATGGGACTCAACCAAGAGAACAACAGTTCTCTGCAGTTTTCGGAATATGTATTTGTTGGAAACATTCAGTATATTATACATGTCAGAGACTCAAAAAAGAATGCAATATTCCTTGCTGTTGGTTTAATGTATTGCATTATTTTAATCAGGTGACTGTCTGATGGGATCCTCCTTTCTTTCTTGAATGCTCCGGGAAAGGAATCAATGGTCAACTAGGCCATATATTTTTCTTTCAGAGATCCCCAGTATCCTTTGAGGAGGTAGCCGCGTTCTTCACGGAGGAGGAATGGGTTCTGCTGGATCCAGGCCAACGAAAACTTTTCTGGGAAGTGATGAGGGAAAATTATGAGACGGTGGCCTCTCTGGGTAAGGATCTTTCCCCTTTTATTATAAATTGGGAAGAGAAGGGAGGAGGTGCATCTTCCTTTGAGCCTCTTGAATTTCAGAACACACTTTAATTCACCACAGACGAAAGAACGGAACTCCCACAGATATGGATATTACAATGCCTGAAAATGAAACCATTACTTATTTCTATGCTGTTTTGAGAAATGTGTTGATGAAGAAGACCAAAGCAGCCTTCAAAAGTCACTGTTGCCTGACTCTGCCTCAAACATGCAGAAACCAAGGCTTGAAGGCTGAGAATACTGTGTTGTGGCCCAACAATGGCCACTGAAGGCATTTGTTTCTGATGTTACAGGCACTGCTTTTATTATTGCGGGGTGTTAGAACTGCCCAATGTACTTTCCCCCCAGATTTTCTGCAAGCCTGGGTCAAATTACAGGTTTTTAGAAAGCTCTGTATTGTCTGTCCAAGTCGCCAATCTCTAGATTTGTGTCCATAGTTTATTATTTATTAATTTTATTTTAACAATAATTATTTCAATAACATTCAAGATTTAAAAAAAATTCTTTCCCTGTTCTGTTTCTGTGTTCGCTGAATAAATACCAAAAAACATATTAACCTTAATGTGGTCTCAAGCACCTTTCTGCAACAGAAACAAGACTCCCCCCTCTTCCTTTGGTTACCCATTTCTCCTTTTCCAAGAAATCCTGGTGCTTGGGTAAATATTGCTGAGGTTTTTCCAGGCCCCACACTTTGATTGTAGAAAAACCCATTGACCACGGACTGTACCTGCTAACTGGTATTAGTATTTTTTCATTCTATTTTGATATCTGCCTCTCTTTTGCAGTTGCAGATGTGAAAGATAAGGTGCTTGAAACTGAATCTGGAAGGATAGTTGTGAAAAAAAACTATGGTTGGCAGGTGGAAGGAAAATCTAGGGATCAAGCAGTTCCAAAGCGAGGCTGCAGAAGGAAAGGGGAAGCAATACAGAAGCCATATAAATGCTTGGAGTGTGGAAAGTACTTCTGTCAAAATGGCCACCTTACTGCAAATCAGAAGATTCACATAAGGGATAAGCCATATAAATGCTTGGAGTGTGGAAAGTGCTTCTCTCGGAATACTGCCCTAACTATACATCAAAGGGTTCACACAGGGGAGAAGCCATATAAATGCTTGGAGTGTGGAAAGTGCTTCTCTCGGAATAGCATCCTAACTGAACATCAAAAGATTCATGCAGGGCGGAAACCATATAAATGCTTGGAGTGTGGAAAGTGCTTCCTTCAGAATGGTGCCCTAACACAACATCAAAGGGTTCACACAGGAGAGAAGCCATATAAATGCTTGGAGTGTGGAAAGTGCTTCTCTCTGAATGGCGACCTTAGTGCACATCAAAGTGTTCATACAGGAGAGAAGCCATATCAGTGCTTCGAGTGTGGAAAGCTCTTCTCTCGGAATACTAGCTTAACTAGACATCAAAGGGTTCACACAGGGGAGAAGCCATTTAAATGCTTGGAGTGTGGAAAGTCCTTTTCTCGGAATAGCCTCCTAACTGAACATCAAAAGATTCACACAGGAGAGGAGCGATATAAATGCTTGCAGTGTGGAAAGTGCTTCTTTTGGAATTCTGCCCTAACTAGCCATCAAAATATTCACACAGGAGAGAAGCCATATAAATGCTTGGAGTGTGGAAAGTGCTTCTCTCTGAATTGCAACCTTACTGCACATCAAAGGGTTCACACAGGAGAGAAGCCATATAAATGCTTGGAATGTGGAAAGTGCTTCTTTTGGAATTCTGCCCTAACACAACATCAAAGGGTTCACACGGGACAGAAGCCATATAAATGCTTGGAGTGTGGAAAGTGCTTCTCTCAGACTAGCACCCTAACTAAACATGAAAAGATTCACACAGGGGAGAAGCCATATAAATGCTCGGAGTGTGGAAAGTGCTTCTCTCAGAATAACCACCTAACTGAACATAAAAAAATTCACACAGGGGAGAAGCCATATAAATGCTCGGAGTGTGGAAAGTGCTTCTCTTCGAATAACCACCTAACTGAACATAAAAAAATTCACACAGGGGAGAAGCCATATAAATGCTCGGAGTGTGGAAAGTGCTTCTCTTGGAATACTGCCCTAACTATACATCAAAGGGTTCACACAGGGGAGAAGCCTTATCAGTGCTTGGAGTGTGGAAAGTGCTTCTCTCAGAATTGCACCCTAACACAACATCAAAGGGTTCACACGGGACAGAAGCCATATAAATGCTTGGAGTGTGGAAAGTGCTTCTCTCAGACTAGCACCCTAACTAAACATGAAAAGATTCACACAGGGGAGAAGCCATATAAATGCTTGGAGTGTGGAAAGTGCTTCTCTTCGAATAACCACATAACTGAACATAAAAAAAATCACACAGGGGAGAAGCCATAGAAATGCTTGGAGTGTGGAAGGGGCTTCTCTTGGAATGACTCCCTAACGAAACATCAAAAGATTCACGGGAGAAAATATATCAATACTTGGGAGTGTGGAAAGGGGTTCTGTCAGAGTCGAAATGTTACCTTACAGCACAAGATTCACACAGGCAAAGAGCCAACCAATCACAGTTCCTCCCCCTCTTTTTTCCTGATGAGAAGTATTACATGGATTGTATTGCACCATTCTACAATAATGTATATTAGCTGGATTTTCTGAATGTTGTTGCCAATATGCTTTATCATTGATTGATGATAGACACATCCTGACGAAATAGGAAATACATTACAAGGTATGCTTTTTATTTGGCTTTTAAGAAATGGATCTGGAAAATACAGTTAAAAGACAATTAAAAGTTAAAGGCAGTAGGAAAAGAAGATTCAACATGGGCTGGGAATCCTTGCAGCAAATTGAATGTGCTGTATTTGAACAACTGTGTAACACCAAACAAGCCTAGTAAAACTTACTTGCCATTCCCCCCTTTTTCCTGATAAGAAGTATCACATGGACTGTATTGCATCATCCTACATTAATGTATATTACCTGGGCTTTTGGCTTTTAAAATATGGACTTTAGTTTAAGTTTCTTGTGGGGAAATATTTATGCTTTTAGAACTGATAATAAAACCTTACTGATGGACATCTTTTGATGTTTAGACCTGAGTGTGAGGCAATTTAAACGGTGAATATTCCAGGCTTTACACCAATAAGTGAAACAGGCCGCACAATACAGAAAACAGTTACTTTTCAGCATACCTTTATATGTATTTCAGGAAGTGTTTCTAATGTGTGGAAATGCATGTATGACCGCTGAAGAAGGCCCCATAGGCTGAAACGTGTTTGGTGTCTATTGGTCATTTGCATATATTTATGATCATCAACCATGTTTGTAAATTAGCAATTATCTTTTTAGAGTCTTTTAATTGACCAGTCTAATTTTTAGGCCTAGTGTTTTTGAGTGTACACTTCATAATAAATAATATCAGTATTTTGTATAAATTTGCAGCTCAGCTTTTAGGTTCTCTGTCTGTCTTGCTAAGATTGAGGTTTTTCCCTTCCTTTTCATTAATTCCACTGTTTTGAGCCGGGAGCCCTTGCACCCTGAAAGAATTATAAACCCAGTGAGACCTGACAGGCAGGATCCCTGCCCAGGAATACGGTCGGTAGCCCATCCGGGACCTTGAGACCCCAGCCTCCTCAAGGCTTCTCTCTGCAGGAAGGGGGCAACGGCTGGAAACTGCACCTAAAAGGAGCACCGGAAGGGCCCCTGCCTGAAGCAGCCCTTGAAGCAAGGAGAGGAGGAAATGGGAGAATGGGTTTTCTGGCTGGAGCACGGCAAGAGTTGGCTGTGGTGCCAGATGAGAGAGCAGCTAAAGCGGCTTCTCTGCAATTCTCTGGTTTGTGGGTTATCTGTGCTGGAGGACTTGGGAGGGTGGGATACCCAAAGGGCCCTGGGATGGGTATGCTCCCCTCAATCGTTATTTTGCTCTTTCATTTCCATCAACCATTGGTATTTGCTGATTCCTACTGCTAATTTAATTACTTTACTTACGATTCTTGCTGCATGTAGATGTGAGAAAGGTGGACTGTAAATGACAAATAAATAAAATGGTTGAAAGTAATTGTTATGACTATATGTTGTTACACTGAATTGCTTTGTTACATTCTATAGCAGAAATGCACAATATTTGGGAGCTTCAGGGGAAGGGGCATGGGATTGTGGGCAGCATTATCTGCACCAGGGTGTTACTTCCGGGGGGAACCTGGAGCGTATGTTGGGTAGCTCTAGGAATTGCAGGGAAGCTATGGTTTTCCACCGGAAGTGACGTGGCACAGAGGACGCTGTTTTGTGTTTTCTCCTGGGTAATGAAGGTTGCTGGTGGGCTGGGAGCCCTACCCTGGCGTGTTTGCAAGTAGTTGCTATTTGATAGCTAATATTTGTAATTTGAAACCATCCCACAAAGAAATGAAAAGTAATTCCTGTGCAGTTTATTTCTATCCCAAGCCAAATTCCAAGGTATCTTGGGATGGAAAATGTCACTCCATTCCAAAAATGTATGTGTTGGCAGAAGTCATTGGCAATGTTGACAGATCCCAAGTCTGAAAATAACACTAACATGAGGCAGAAGGTGTTGTTTTTTTTTTAGAAGACATACTGCTCCCGTTTTTGCACCCACATACATCAGTGGTTCCCAAATGGGCAGTGGGGGTGCCCTTGGGGGGCAGTGGGATTACCTAGGGGGGCACTAAGAGGCAAGGGGGCAGCAGGGGGCGCTAGAGGTGGGCCCCTTCGACTGTGGTGTTGGAGAGGGTAGGAGGCCCTGGGGTTGAGTTCATGGAACCAAGGGGGCGGTGGCCCGAATAGTTTGGGAACCACTGATCTGCATGAATGAAAGGATCAGTCTGTCCGTCCATCTGTCTGAGCAGGTGTAACTCCTCAAAAGTGGCCTCTCATCTCAGGATGATGACGAGAGATGCTGCCTCCAAAATGGACCATCCTAGCCAAGATTACTTCCAGACCCCCCCCCCCTTTTATCATGGAAGCTAAGGTTTTCTGTGGCTGGCATAACTCCTCCAAAACTAAAGCTAGGAACCTCAGCATTGGCCAGGGTGATGGTGAGATGCATAGTACCAACCATGAAGGGAATCGGACCTTCCTGGCACAGATTAACTGCACAAGATCCTTTTGGTGTTTGCCATGGAAGTAAAGGTTTACTGATACAGAGGATGGTGATTCTGTGATTCCAGGTTTCCCCCAGAAGTAACACCCTGGTGCAGATATAGAGGATGGTGCCGAGTTGTTTTCTGTTGCCCAAGAAGGTCGAACCAGAACCAACGGGTTGAAATTAAATCAAAAGAGTTTCCGTCTAGACATTCGGAAGAATTTTCTAACAGAGCGGTTTGTCAGTGGAACAGGTTTCCTCAGGAAGTGGTAAGCTCTCCTTCCCTGGAGGTTTTTAAGACGAGGTTAGATGGCCATCTGTCAGCAATGCTGATTCTGTGACCTTAGGCAGATGATGAGAGGGAGGGCATCTTGGCCATCTTCTGGTCACTAGGGGTGTGGGGGGGGGAGGTAGTTGTGAATTTCCTGTATAGTGCAGGGGGTTGGACTTGATGACCCTGGTGGTTCCTTCCAACTCTATGATTCTATGATGAGAAGCCAGGAAAGCGTCAGCAGCACAGAAAGGGAAGATGGAAAATACTACCGAGTAAAAAAAACCTCTGGGAAGGGGTTTTAACCTGATCCGTAGCGTGATCGTGAAGAGCCAAAGATGGGAACCATCTTGCTAGGATCGCCCTCCTAACGCTTCACTTATGCTGATCTTCCTATCTTCGTCAGTGTACGCTAGGAAGTTAGACGTTTTTATTTTATTGCATCTACTCGTATCTCTCATGTTTGTACCTGAACCTTTTGATATTCCTTTTAATACAGCCTAATGCTTTTTAGTGGTATGGTTTACTGTGTATGCAAGAGTCTTACCCAGTCTCTGTTGAGGTACCTTAAAGGGGATTAATCCCAGGGTCCCAGGTTCAGGACAGGGCGATTGAATCATCCAGGAGGGTTGGAAAGCCCGGTCTGTCCCTGACAGTGGGGAATGGTGTCCTGGCTTGCTGGGAAACTCCCATAGTCTTAAGGTTCCTTGGAAAGCACCCTGGTCAGCAGCCGCCACCACTTTGGGACCTCCTGCAGACATCTAGACTTGGCCTGCTGAGAAGGCATCCTTCTAGTGCAGTGCTGGATCAATAAGAAAGTGACAGGGAAGAAACATTATGAAATACCTTTATAATCAACTTTGGAGGGCCCATGCCGTACAGCGTGTGGGGAAGAGATTCAGAGAAACAGATTGTGTGAAGCGAAGCCAAAAATTGCTTTATAGATTTTAAAAGGTTTATTAGAGAGAAAAGAAATGGGAGGTTGGGTTGAAAAGGGGCTGGGGAAAAGGCAGAACAAAATACAGAAAAGTAACACCCAAGAACACAGCGCACAGAATTCCAAACTAAAAAGCAATACAGCTGAACTACATCAGCTAAGCAGTTCACGTGATCTTGGCTATAAGAGGTTCCAGAGCATGTACCGAGGGGTCCTTGCAGTAACAAGATGTTAGAGGAGATGTTAGCTCCTCCCTGACCGCATGTCACTTGGACCCCATGAAACAGCTCCATTCTGAAAAGGTGGAGTTAGTGGGCACCCCCCCCCAACTCCCCCACCTGCTCCAGGGGGGCAGCAGCCGTTTCCACTCCTCTGCAAAGACCACGGCTCAGCAGCACCTCTCCACTGCCTGTGAAGGAGGCAACGTTGGAAGAAAAGGTGTTTGCCTCGATCTTGCTTGAATCCTGCTTCAGTCACCCCAACTCCCAGGGCTGCTTTTGAGGTCAGCCTGGCCCGGGCCAATACGATGCCAGGCGACTTAGGAGTGAACACCAAGCATGAAACCAACAGAGAACTTCTCATCCCACTGACAAGATGTGGGGGACATTTCAGTCCCCATCTGGGGTTGCCAAGCTATTGGGGGGGGGGGGACACTGGAGATCTGCTATTAAAATATCTCCAGGATATGGAGATTAGTTCCCCTGGAAAAAAATGTTTCTTTTGGAGGGGGACTTCATGACATTATACCCCATTAAAGCCCCTCGCCAAACGCCACCCTCCCCAGGCTTTACCCCCCCCCCAAATCTCCAGGTGTTTCCCACCCCAGAGGTGGCAACCCCCCCAGCTCCCCACAGCTGAGTAATGTTTTTCTCATCCTTCTTTACACAGCAGCTTCTTTGTGCAGAGGGTTAACAGGCAAGGCTTTTCCAATATCTGCTTATTTACCAATACAAAAGTTAGGTGACGGGTGTGGTTGCCCAACCTTCAGGTGGGAATTAGAATTCAAAGGACACCTCCAAGCTGAAGCTCCAAGGACACTGAGAACAAGTCAGCACCGATGGATAGGTAGTATACCAGGTAAGTATAGGTAGTTCAACAATACAGTACACAACGTTCTACAATAAAGCCTTCCCCAAATGATCTCAAGTGTGATTATTTTGAAATAATATATTTTGAAATAGTCACACTTGAGATCGTTGTTTTGAGAAGGCTTTATTGTAGAACATTATGTATTGTATTATTGAACTACCTATACTTACCTGGTATACTTAGCCATCAGTGCTGTTTTGTTCTTAGTAACCTTGAGGTGGGGCCTGGAGATCTCCCACTATTGCAACTGATCTCCAGGCGACAGAGATCGGTTCCCCTGGAAAGAACGGATGCTTTGGGAGGTGGGGCTCTATGGCACTGTAGGAAAAATCGCCTTACAGACATAGACTCCAACGAGGCGAGAGGAATTGGTTCAAAGAAGCCTTATTACAGTTGCTGAAGCAAGTGGGAGCCACATCTAAGCGATTCAATCTGTTGAGAGGGCAGTCCTCTCTTTTATCCTCTCCCGAGCGCCTTCCCCCGTCCCTCCTTCACCTCCCATTGGTGGAGAGGGTCTGGCTCCATTCTAAACCACCATCCGCCTACAACATATTTCTTCATACATCGCATGTTCTTCATAATGAGAGCACAATTATATGCACTTATGAATATTCTAACTTTAATGAGCTATAGGTTAACTTAATAAAATATCTATCTGTGCATGCCCTTACTGTGGTTTCCTATGGAGCATTCTGCTGCACCTGTCTGTTGCTCTGTGGTTGGACTCTACAAAGCTAGGCTTCCGGTTGACCTTTTGGCTGCGCCAGCTTCTTGCTCGGTAGTTGCCAAAGACAAGGTTTCACGGAACGAAGCTGCTCTGTTCTTTGCTTACAAGAAAAGGGAGAGGAAAGAAAGAAAGAAAGAAAGAAAGAAAGAAAGAAAGAAAGAAAGAAAGAAAGAAAGAAAGAAAGAAAGAAAGATAGATAGATAGATAGATAGATAGATAGATAGATAGATAGATAGATAGATAGATAGATAGATAGATAGATCTCGATCCATCTTAAGTTTGCTACTGGCTATGTGGCTTTGGCCAAAATCTTACTATGTTGCTGTTGGGAATTGGACGACGAGTTTTGTCTGGATCAGGAATGCTAGTTAAATGTATTTATTTATTTGAATGATCTCAGGGAACAGGGCTGCAGCACATAGTCAGTGTTGCTTGATCAGTTCGTCATGTGACATTCTGCTGCGTTCTGAGGGGCTGCAGTTAAACTGCCGTTTTAAGTGGTTGAGAAAGACTGGCTATGAAAGAGGACATATTCCTCAAACTACAAGCGACATGACAGCTTTTATTATGTATCCCATGTTTACCCTCCCTATAATAAGTAAACATTTGTTCAGTTAAAAGAAAGCTACAAGTTCAGAGTCCTTTATTTTGTGTGTGTGTACAATAATCCACAAGATCACGATCGATTTAGAATTTAAACTCAATAAATTTGGTAGCGAGGTCGATGGTTGTACACTGGATGAGACTTGTGGATACACACACACACCTTTTATTTTAAAACGGAAGAAACTGGGAAGTTTTCTTTTTGCCTCAAGGAGCTGGATTACAAATAAGTTCAGAGCTCAGCTAACTCTCTTCAGCGCTTCTGGGAAAAATCTAGGGGACTGAGAGAAAATCAGCATCAGCTTTGAAGCAAAGTAATCTTCAAGCCATGGCCAGCGATTCAGAAGAACAAGTTTGTGCAAAGGTCACGTGAGTTACACATTTCAAGCACCCCAGCAATTTCTCTTCCTAAACTAAATCAGATGCCATTTGTGCTATGGAAATGCACAGTAGAGAATGCATTTGAAATCCTGGGCATAAAGGAGGTTCTTACAAGGGACAAGCCAGGACAGAATGATAAAGATTATAAAGATTTCATAAAGAATGAATCCCAAGCAATATTTCTCTTTATTAACTCCATTGGGGAGAATGAAGCCTCTACAATACTAAGTAATTCATCTGCAAAAAGAATATGGGAAACTTTGAACAAGAAGTATGGAAAGACAAGTGGTGGGCAGATCAGATCATTAAAAGCTACACTGTATTCTGCCAGAATGGGATCCAATATAAGTTTGACTGAACATTTAAAATATATGCAAGATTTGGCAACTGAGATTAAATTGAATGCAGAACTGTGTTACCGTGGTCTTGGTATTGTCTTTCCTGACGTTTCGCCAGCAGCTGTGGCAGGCATCTTCAGGCAATTGCACAGAGAAGCCATTGAAATTCATAAACATCAGCACAACTTTAACAGAAAAGAAGAGAGTTTAAGAATGAAAAAGGCTTGGCTTCCTGTCCTGAAAACCTCCAGACTAACAAAGACTACAGTCAACAATAGCCATGCAGATTAGCTTTGGATTTCACACATTAACAGATCACTTCAGGATACAATGGTTTCATATTAACATACCACACCCTCATTAGCACATTATCTTGATACTTACCGGACAATGATTAGCACATTACCTTTGATACTTTTTGCAGGACTATGATTCAGCTCAAACCCAACCCCTTTCTGACTATATATTACTCTTCCTACACACTTGGCACTGAGAGACACTGTCCTTCAGTGTTACTCCTCTGAAGATGCCGGCCACAGCTGCTGGCGAAACATCAGGAAAGAAAATACCAAGACCACGGTTACACAGCCCGGATAACCTACAAGAACCAATGAACTCTGACCGTGAAAGCCTTCGACAATATTTTGAATGCAGAACCTCTATCTGAGAAGGAATTTCTGACAATATTTCTAGCAAGCTTGCACCCTAGATACAGGACTGAGAAAAGAGGGTTGATGGCAAGAGAAAATCTTAATCTAATTCAAGTAATGAATGCCTTGACAGATTCTGAGGAAGAAGAAAATAGAAAGGATGAATTAAACAGAGGAATGTCTGTGCTAAGGTTAAACCGTTCAATACCTGTAAGATGTTTTCAGTGTGGAAGAAATGGGCACAAATCCTTCGAATGTAGACAGGGAAATTCTCAAAAATATTCCCACTCCCTGACTCAATTTCAAAATAGCCAGAGAAACAAAAGGGGAAATTGTGATTGGAATGGAGGAGTTGAGAGGCAGCAGCACACGAAACAGGCCACTAGGAAGAGTATCAATAATAAGAAACTTTCCAGTGATAAGGCCGCATTCATGTTAAGCAACTATAATTTAGAATCTTAACTTAACTTTTCAACAAGTTTAAAAGTCCATTGTCATCTAAATGTAATGGAATATAAAATGATTTTGAAAAAATAAAAATATATATTAAAAAATCATCTAAATTACAATAACAGAAAAACAAAACTTTGTCGATGTATTATAACAATAAATTTAAGTTGCATTTGACCTCCCTCCACCTCCTTCCATCTAGAAATAAAATTATTTCTCTTTTGTAAATAGTTACTAATCTTACATTTCATTACATTCACTAATATTTAATTACTTCGTAAGCTAATTATAGCATAACATTTTGCCGTTATTATAAATTTAACAGATGATAAAAAGCTATTTTTACTTATATGTATAAAAAGATTAGTTTAATGAATACCTTCTAAACGACCCCATTTGAAATTCAGTTTCACAGTAAGTTTTCCATGCCCCCCATTCCTCCGAAAATTGCATATTGTCTTTTTGATTTATTAGAGCTGTAAGTTTCGCCATTTCCATCAGGTCCATCATTTTTTGTATCCAGTCTTTTTTTATCTGGTATTTCAGTCAGTTTCCATTTAGCTGCATATGTCTTGCTGCAGTAGTGGCATACATCAAAAATGATCTTTGGGTAATTATAGTGTCCGGTATCATACTTAGTAGCATCATTTCAGGTGTCTTTGGAATGTTATTCTGTAGAATCAACCTAATTTCATTATATATCATATCCCAAAATTACAAAAAGGTAATATCCAGCGGTATTTTATTCCATTTTTTCTTAACGTTGCTGTGAAATCTTTGTAGATATTTCTCTTTGACATCAGATGTCGAGGAATGTCTTTTAAAATTATAAGATGGACACCACCTATAGACATTGGAGAATCATAATGTAACTGCATAATAGCATCCTTCACTCTGATGTCATAGAAGGTGATCATAACATCTCTAGGCTTAGATTTCTTTAGTCTTGCTGGTAAGAGGTACCTGGCAACACTACTGATGTCCCTATCCTCCGGATCCATCCCCAAATCTCCGGGAGGGGGGGGGCTGTGGCTCAGCGGTAGAGCATCTGCTCGACATGCAGAAGGTCCCAGGTTCAATCCCCAGCATCTCCAGTCAAAGGGACGAAGCATGATGTGAAAGACCTCTGCCTGAGACCCTGGAGAGCCGCTGCAGGTCTCAGTAGACAATGCTGACTTTGATGGACCAAAGAGGGTCTGATTCAGTAGAAGGCAGCTTCGTGTGTCTTCCTGGGTCCCCCAGCCAGAGCTGCAACAAAGTGCTGCAACAAACCCTAAAGACTTTGGGGGGAAAAAGGTTTTCAGCATCTCTCCAGCTGGTCTCTCTTCATGCAGTGGGGCCATCAGAGGAAGCTGCTCCCCCCCCCCACGCAGCCCCAGAAGAGCCAAGAAACCCCCTCTTTCCAAAGACTTCTGTTCCTCCCTCTGAGTCTGGTTGTTGCAGGGAACTACCTTTCCCAGAAGGCCTTGCGAGAAGCATTGATCTCAGCCCTGCCTTTCCCACGTGTTGGATGGGGCGGCTCTTCTCAGAGAGGGAGAAGGACGATTGTGGGCAATGGAGCCCCTCGGGGCCTCTCTCCTTTCTGGCTCCCCCCGGCTGGAGGGAGGATCTGGCTTTTGCTCGTCTGCAGGGGAGGTGAGGGTTTCATGCAGCAGATCTTGGGCAAGAAGAAGGGGAGAGAAGACACGTGTGAACCGGGGGAGAAGAGGGAGAGGGGGCCGGAGGGAGCACCGAGGGATAAGAGAGTCTTCCCCGGGCAGGATCTGGGCATGGGGGGCGGGGTGGGGGTCTTTCCCCCCCCCCTTGGAGATGTTTCCTGCAACCAGCCTGAGTTTATTTCAGGGTCAGCAGCTGGACAGACCTTTGATCTGACCCAGCAGGGCTCCTGGACCCTCACTGCCACCCCCCCGTTTGGCCAACATATTTTGCTCATTGCATTTTCTGTGCCCAGCGTTTCTTTCTCCGGTGCAGGATCCCCACGAGCATCATCCTCCAGAAGACCTCCAAACTGGCCGCTGGTTTGTGAAAAGGGGGGATCTAATTCCCGCTCCCTGCCTATCCGGCCTCTGTAGAGTCAACCATCGCCTCCATTGCAGAGTATTGGATGGACTTTCTCTTCTCTGAGAAGGATGGGAGCCAGCGTGGTGTCGTGGTGAAGAGCGGTGGTTTGGAGCAGTGGACTGTGATCTGGTGAACTGGGTTGGTTTCCCCACTCCTACACATGAAGCCAGCTGGGTGTCCTTGGGCTAGTCACAGCTCTCTTAGGGCTCTCTCAGCCCCAGCTGCCTCACAGGGCGTCTGTTGTGGGGAAGTCAAAAAGGGCAAGAGTCCAGTAGCACCTTAAAGACTAACAAAAATATTTTCTGGTAGTTGTAGGGAAGGGAAGGTGATTGTAAGCCGGTTTGATTCTCCCTTAAGTGGTAGAGAAAGTCGGCATATAAAATCCAACTCTTTTTCTTCTTGTTCTTTTCCGTTCCTTGCGTTTTTGCATTGCAGCTCCTACAATCAATATGATTCTTGTGCCATTTTGATATTCCCAATGTTCATTTTGTTGGTATATGTAAAAATACCGGTAATCCCCTCCCATTTTGTAAATCTTCTGCAGTATGGTAATCATTGCCTGAAACTGTTTCTGTTATATGAAATTCTAAATCTGTTGAGACGATGCAGTAACCGGCTTGCAGTTGAAAGGTGCCTTCTACAAAAGGCAGTGATTTCGCAGTGCGCAAATATCTGAAACGGTCTCTCAGGTAGTTTGTGCTGGATGTTCTTTACCCTGCATCTTTCCCCTTCCCATCCCTGAAGGATCACATGGTCTGGGATTGTTAGGGGAAAAAGAGAACAGAAGGCAGGATGGATTTCATTAGAAGAAATGTTGGTTTTTATATACAGATTTCCCTACCACTTAAAGAAGAATCAAACCGGCTTACAATCACCTTCCCTTCCCCTCCTAACAACAGACGCCCTGTGAGATAGGTGGGGCCGAGAGAGCTGTGACTAGCCCAAGGTCACCCAGCTGGCTTCATGTGGAGGAGTGGGGAACAATCCAGTTCCCCAGATTAGCGTCCTCTGCTCACATGGAGGAGTGGGGAATCGAACCCAGTTCTCCAGATCAGAGCCCACCGCTCCAACCAGTTGCTCTTCACTACGCCATGCTGGCTCCCAGTTTATATTTGCAGAGCTGGATGTAAGCTTAAGAGTAACACAGAATGCCTCTTCAGAAGTTGGCAGTTACATATGCAAGGTAGTTCAGTTGTTGAACCCAGTATACCATCAAATAGGAGTTTTTGTTTTTTTTCATTTTATTGGACTTGACCAAGAGAAGGCGAGTTCTGTGCAATTTTATGAATTGGTATTTCTTGGAGACTTTCAGTATATTCCACTTGCCAGAGGTTGGAAAAAACTGGTTCAAATTTTTATTGCTCTCAGTTTGACTGACCAATGGGATTCTTCTTTCTTGAGTACTCGGGGACAGGAATCGATGTTCAACTGGGCCATCTTTTCCTCTTGCAGAGATCCCCAGTGTCTTTGGAGGAGGTCGCTGTGTTCTTCACAGAGGAGGAATGGGCTCTGCTGGATCCAGGCCAAAGAAAACTCTTCTGGGAAGTTATGGAGGAAAATTATGAGACCGTGGCCTCTCTGGGTAACGATCTTTTCCTTTTTACTATGAACGCATAAGAGAAGGGAGGGGTGGCAGCTTCCTTTGGCCCTCTTGAATTTCTGGACACAGTTGTATTTGCCACAGAGGAACGGGCAGAGGTCCCACATCTGGGAATTTAACAGCATCTGAAAAAGAAAGCATCAACATTTCATGCTGTAAAGAGAAATTTGCTGATAAAGAGGGTTCTGAGTGGGAGAGACGGGCTATATCCAGTCATGTTCCTCCTAACACGTCTCCATGACTCCTGTTTTCTTCTCTGTCTTTTCCATGTTGGAGTGGCTGAGGCTGATGGGAGGAGAGGAGGGATGGCCTTGTTGATTTGACTAGGCCAGAGGAGGGGCCCTCGCTCAGTGGCAGAGCTCCTGTCCTGCATCTCAAAAGTCTGGAGTTTAGTGCTGGCATTTAGGGTTAAGGCAGGAAGATGTTGGTTGGCAGGGCTGGGAAAGGCCCCTGCCTGAGACCCTCTTGAGGCACCACCCCTTGGGGTGGAATTGGCTGGGCTTCCTGGAAAGTTGCAGGCAAAATCTTGGCAGAGGGAAAACGGGAGTCATCATGAGCAGTTCTGTTTTGTGAGAAAGATGGTGAGGAAGGAAGGTGGTATGTGGGAGAAGAGAAGTCAGGCAAAAGACGAAGCAGCCAAGTGCCAGGTGATGATTGGGGACTTGGGAGTCAACTGCTCTAGGCTGATCCTGCACTGAGCAGGGGGTTGGACTAGATAGCTTGTATGATGACTAGGTGACCTCTATCATTCTATGCTTCTCTTCATAATGTTCTGCTCTCCTTTGGCCAGCTCAGAGCAGTCTCAGGCATGGATCAGGCCCACAATTTAATATCGTTAACTGAGACCAACGAGGATTTTTTTTTGGGGGGGATCCCTTCTCTGATAACAGCTGTGCAGTTCAGGGAATCTCTCTCTGGAAGTTTGGAAGAAAGAGGAAGTGAACTTTGTCCTCCCAAAATCATCCCAAAGCTGATGGCCACGTTTCCAGAGCCTAGCCTTGTTTCCTGAGGAGGTATGGTTGCCACAAAAAGACTGGCAAGGCCTTTCCCTTCATTGATATAGACTTGACCCCACCCGCTCACTCCCTTCACCAACCCAAAGTGTGAGAGATCCCCCTCTCTGAGTTTGCTTCTCCAAATCAGTTGCTCAGACGTTGATACAGAAACAATCGATTTATTGAAGCCTTCAGGAGATGAGACAGGCACAGGTAGAAAGTTGCAAGTGAGGGGCTATACGGGTTTACAGAATATATTGACTCCAGGGCACTGGGGCACTGGGGTTCACACTTATTGTTATGGGAAGTTACAAGCTTGGCATAATACAAAACATCAGACAGATCCCAGGAAGTCTGGGCGGCTATCACACTTCCAAGGCCGCATCGGCCTGAGGGAGTACTGGCAGGAAGAACAGCGGGGGGGGGAAGATACATGGGCCATCAGGCCTGGCGCCTGAGACCAGAAGGTGTGAACTGCTTTTACGAGTTCACTGATAACACAGCAGGTGATGGAAAGCAGAGACACAAAGACAGAGACCCTCACATTCTGCCCCCCTTAAGGCCCCCCCCCGGGGTCCCCGAGAGGACGAGGCTTATCGGGATAAGCAAGGTGGAATTCCCGGACTAAGCGAGGAGCCGCCATGTGGGGTGCGGCCACCCATTCGTCATGAGCGGAGCCAAGGTTTTTCCAGCGAACAAAGTAAAACAGTTTCCCTTTCTTCCATTTGGAGTCTAAAACCTTGGATATTTCCAAATGGGTGTCCCCTCCTACTACGGTAGGAATCTCGTGTGCGGGAGGGGGGTGGAACTGGGGGGCTGCCACATAGGGTTTGAGGAGGCTTATATGAAAGACTGGATGGACTCCTTTCAGAGTTTTTGGGAGGTCCAGTTCCACAGTAACCTCGTTGATTACTCTGGTAATGGGGAAAGGTCCCACATAACGGTCGCTCAGTTTTTTGCAGGGGCGAAGAGAGCGGAGGTTTTTGGTGGACAGATAGACTTGCTCCCCCACCTTGAGTTCCCATCCCGGAGACCGGTGTTTGTCTGCTTGTTCCTTGTACTTGCTTTTTGCCCTTTCCAGATTTTTGAGCAACCATGGCCAGGTGGATTTAACCACCTGAATCCACTCCTGAAGGTCAGGGGTAGACTGGAGCTCTGGCGAGACGGGGGCAGAACCGAAAGGGCCGAAATCCGTCCCGTATATAACTTGGAAGGGACTAAAGCCGGTAGAGGAATGAGGCGCATTGTTATACGCATATTCGGCAAATGGCAGCAGGTCGACCCAGTCGTCCTGGTGGAAATTTACATAGCAACGCAAATAACATTCTACCACCGCATTTACTCGTTCTGTTTGACCATCCGTTTGGGGGTGATAGGCGGAAGAAAGGCCCTGCTCTTCCACTCCCATTAACTTTAGGAAGGCCCGCCAGAATTTGGCAACAAACTGGACCCCCCGGTCGGAGAGGACCTTCCTCGGGATCGAGTGTAGCCTGAGGACGTGTGTGATGAACAGTTTAGCTAAGCCCTGGGCTGAAGGAAGGCCTGCACATGGAACGAAGTGAACCTGTTTGGAAAAGAGGTCTGTGATAACCCAAAGAACCGTTTTTCCCCGACTCGGAGGTAGGTCGGTGATAAAATCCATGGCGATGACTTCCCAGGGACGGGAGGGGCTCTCAAGCGGTTTGAGAAGCCCTGGGGGTTTTCCCATCCGTTTCTTGGCTGTGGCGCAGGTGGGGCAGCTGCGCACATACAACTCTACATCAGATCTCATACCGGGCCACCAGAATTGTCTTCGAACCAGGTGAAGCGTTTTTATGAAACCAAAATGACCCGCTAGCCTGGCACCATGTACAAGTCCCAATACTTCCTTGCGAAGAGAGGAGGGGACGTACAGTTTCCCCCCTTGCACCCACCAAGTGTTGGTACGTTCCAGACCAGTGGGGAGGAGATGATGCTCCTCCTCCTGCAAGGAGGCGTCCCGGAGTCGCTGTTGGAAGGCTTCCGGGATGCCTTTGAGTGTAGGGGGGGTCTCCGGTGGTCGGGCTTGGGACCGGGTGGTGACGGCTAAGCTAGGAACTTCCCCTCGCTGCTCGGGAGTGAACAGGGAGTCGACTGGGCGATCGAAATCGTTGCGATACTGGGGAAGTCGTGACAAAGCGTCGGCTAGGGCATTTTCTTTGCCAGGGACATGTCTGAGAGTGAACCGGAACTTAGCGAAAAATTGGGCCCACCGAACCTGTTTGGCATTGAGTTTTCTAGCCCCCTTGAGGGCCTCAAGATTCTTGTGATCGGTACACACTTCGAATGGCAGTTCGGCCCCTTCCAAGAAGTGTCGCCATATGGTAAGGGCATGTTTGACCGCTGCTGCCTCCTTCTCCCAAATGGCCCAGTTGATTTCAGACTGGGAAAACTTCTTGGAGAAGTAGGCGCATGGTCTCAACCGTCCCCCCTCATCCCTCTGCAATAGGGCCCCGCCCATGGCTACATCCGAGGCATCCACTTGCACCACAAAAGGCTTGGTGCAATCTGGGTGAGCCAAAACGGGTTCGGATGAAAAAAGTAGCTTCAAACGTTCAAAAGCTAGCTGGCACTGGGGGGACCATTGCAAACGGGCTGAGGGAAGCGCGGCGCTAGCCCCCTTGTCCTTGGTACGCAACAGGGCAGTGAGGGGAAGCGCAACTTGGGCAAAGTTAGGAATGAAGTTCCGGTAAAAATTGGCAAACCCCAAAAACTGCTGAAGTTGGCGGCGGGTAGTGGGGGGTTCCCAGTCCCGCACTGCCTGGACCTTGGCGGGGTCCATTTCCAACCCTTGGTGAGAGATCACATACCCCAGAAATGTAATGGAGGGTTGGTGGAATTCACATTTGGACACCTTAGCATACAGTTTGTGCTCCCGCAGCCGCTGGAGCACCTCTCGCACTAGGCGCACATGGTCTTCCATGGTTTCAGAGTAAATAAGGATGTCATCGAGAAATACCACCACCCCCCGAAACAGCAAATCATGCAAAACCTCATTAATTAATTGCATAAAGACACTCGGAGCCCCCGAAAGTCCGAACGGCATGACTAGGTACTCAAACATCCCAAAACAACTGGAAAAGGCCGTTTTGGGTTCGTCTCCTTCTTTGATGCGAATGCGGTGGTAGGCTTCTACCAAGTCCAGTTTGGTGAAGATTCGGCCCTCCTTTAATTGTGCTAGAAGGTCAGGAATAAGAGGGAGGGGGTAAGCATTAGACTGGGTGACTGCGTTCAGTCTGCGAAAGTCAATACACAGTCTTAAATCTCCCGTCTTTTTCTTTACAAAGAAAGCTGGGGCTGAATAAGGAGCCTTGGAGGGGCGTATGAAACCCCTCGCCAGATTGACATCCAGATAGTCTCGCAACACTGTCTTTTCACTAGGGCTCATGGGGTAAACCTTTCCCTTAGACAGTTTGCCTTCCCCTACAATCTCGATGGCACAGTCCGTTTCTCTGTGGGGAGGCAGTTCGTCGCACTCTCTAACATCAAAAACATCAGTAAACTGCGAGTACTCAGAGGGTAATTGAGGAGAGACTGGGGCGGGGGACCCTACCAGTGCGGCGGCTGGAGTCCTGAGTACCCGTTCCTTGTCATGCAACCCACAGGGGTTTTCGGGGAAGGAAAGCACCCGTTTAACCCAATCAATGGAGGGATTGTGCCCCCTTAACCAGTTCATCCCTAACACCACAGGGGTTACAATAGGGGCGATAGTGAAATACAACCGTTCCCAATGTTCCCCCACGGACATAATCACGGCTGCAGTTCTGTGGGTCACCGGGCCCCGTGTAAAGTCACTCCCGTCCATTTGGGAAAAACGGAGGGGTCCCGGAAGCCGCTTGCGCCGGACACCCAACTTCTTGGCAGTTTCCTCATTTATCATGGTGCGGGCACACCCCGAGTCGACCAACGCGGGGACCTCTAACGGGGGACCCCCTTTGGGTAGGGACAGATGGACACGCACAAATACATTGTCCTCTTGGGCGCTTACCATCGGTGGAGCTCCTTGCACAACGATAGGGACGGTCTGCTGCGGAGCCCCCTCTACAGCAGACCGACGGCGTTTTTTGCCGGCTGTTCCCACTCTTCCTCCTCGCTGGAAGAGGGGGACGGGGTAGTGGCCTCCGGGGAGCCGTCCGAATCAAAGACGGTATTTGTAATCCGGGACCCCGATGGGACCGTAGAGTCGGATGCCCCATCCTGGGGACGTGCGTGGAGAGCGGAGGGTGCGCCGGAGCGCCGGCTCAGTGGTCCACTTCTGCGGCGAGGCTGGCTGTCGGCGGCCGGTTTCGTCGGCTCGGCCTGGGTTTGGCGGGGAGGGGTCGGACGGCCTGAGCGAGAGGGGCATTGCGATGCAAAGTGACCCTTTCCCCCGCAGATCAGGCAGACGCCGGCCTCGAACCGCTTGCGGCGTTCCGCGGCCGAGAGGACCCCGCCACCCCCTTGCCGGAGTTCCCGGCCACGGTCACCCCGGGGCCTGGGGTCTCGCCCAATCCGTTGCTTGGACAAGTTCAGGAGTTGTTTGCGATTCTCGATGTCAGCAGCATGGCGAACCCAACCTTCCACATCCGGGGGGTTCCCTTGCATGAAGGCCCAATGTTGGAGGTCTGGGTTGAGACCCTCCCTGAAACATTGTACCAAGGTAGCCTCACTCCAGTCCAGAATTCGGCTAGCCAGTGACTGGAACTCACTTGCATACTGCGCCACCGACTTAGTCCCTTGGCGCAGTTGCATCAGGGAGGCTTTAGCCCGCTCACCTAGAGTCGGGTCCTCAAAACGGTTTCGGAGTGCTACCATGAACTCGTCCAGGGTTCGCAGCACCGGCGAGCGGAGTTCATACTGCAACACCATCCAGGCAGCCGCCTCCCCTTGCAGTAAGGAAGCCACGTACTGCACCCGGGACTCCTCAGAAACGAAGGTTCGGCCTTGTTCCCGCATAAAAATGTCTACTTGGACCATAAAAAAGGTCAACTGGTCTCCCGACCCGTCATACGTGACTTTCAGGTCCCGACGGGCCGGGGGGGCAGGGGTTGCGGGCGGAACTACTGGCGCCCCGTCTGGGGGAGCACCGGCTGGAGGTTGCAATTTCAGCGCATCTAGGGTCGTGGCCATCTCACCCATTACGCGTTGCATGATCTCCATCTGTTCCTGCATAGCCCGGCGGTCTTCCTGCCACTGCTTTCGTTCTTCCTCCATGAGGGCCTCTTTGCGGGCCGGGTCCCCTTCGAGTCCCGTGCTGGGGAAGGCCAACCGGCGATCCTTCGCCGCAGTCCGCGAGAGCGACCAGCCCTTGGGAGAGTCCAGCCAATAAGTGAGCCCCCGGGGACGTCCGTCCCGATCTTGGTCGGGGGCGCGACCCTTCGGTTTCTTTGGCTTGGCTCCCTCCTCTTTAGGGTCCGGCTTCTCCGGCTCGTCCGGTTCCTTGGGGGCATCGGGGTTAGGGGTGGTGTCCTCGTCGGCTGACATTCTGTCCAAAGCGGTACAGCTGCAGTCCGAGAGGCAAGGACTTGCAACTTAATGTGAGAGATCCCCCTCTCTGAGTTTGCTTCTCCAAATCAGTTGCTCAGACGTTGATACAGAAACAATCGATTTATTGAAGCCTTCAGGAGATGAGACAGGCACAGGTAGAAAGTTGCAAGTGAGGGGCTATACGGGTTTACAGAATATATTGACTCCAGGGCACTGGGGCACTGGGGTTCACACTTATTGTTATGGGAAGTTACAAGCTTGGCATAATACAAAACATCAGACAGATCCCAGGAAGTCTGGGCGGCTATCACACTTCCAAGGCCGCATCGGCCTGAGGGAGTACTGGCAGGAAGAACAGCGGGGGGGGGAAGATACATGGGCCATCAGGCCTGGCGCCTGAGACCAGAAGGTGTGAACTGCTTTTACGAGTTCACTGATAACACAGCAGGTGATGGAAAGCAGAGACACAAAGACAGAGACCCTCACACAAAGCTTGCTGCACTTGCAGTATTTCTTCGTCGAGGAAAGGCCACTGTGCCCTCCGTGAGTTAACACCTGAAGTTCTGTGTAGCTAAGCTATATTTTTGTCCTGTAATGGAATTTTCAATGCAGTTTCCTCCTCGAGATGCTTCCTGTACAGGATGGTTCACTGTCAATCGTGCTCAAGAAGACTTCTTCACTGGCCAGGTTATCCTGGCCCAGGTGACCTCCCAAGAACCCCTGCCCAGTTTCCAGTTAGTATCATTGGGAACCCACGGCCCTTTTCACTACGCATCCCAACCCCATATTTCGCTGCAATTACCATTTTATATTACTAGACCCATGCTTGCGATTTTAAATGGTAATTTTTATACTGATTGAGCAACTCTGCCTTGGGATGCCATCCTCCTGGTGGGGCCTGGAGATCACCGAGATCAGCCTGAATTACAATGATCTCCAGACTACGCAGATCACTATCCCTGGCGAAAATGGTTGATATGGAAGGTGGACTCTACGCCCTGAGACCCTGCTGAGGGCCCTCTCCTGCTCACTTTTCTTCGGCGGCATCTCTGATCTCCAGGAACTTCTCAACCTGCTGTTTGCACGTCTCGCTTTGCCTTCCGACAAAAGAGTTGGAGCAGGACTGTACTAAGGAACAGTCTCAGAGATAATGATGATGAAGAGTTGGTTTTTATCTGTCCACTTTCTCTACCACTTAAGGCAAAATCAAAATGGCTTGCAATCACCTTCCCTTCCCCTCCCCACAACAGACACTCTGTGAGGTAGGTGGGACTGAGAGAGCTGTGACTAGCCCAAGATCACCTAGCTGGCTTCGTGTGGAGGAGTGGGGAAACCAACCCAGTTCACCAGATTAGCCTTCGCCACTCATGAGGGAGGAGTGAGGAATCAAACCCGGTTCTCCAGATCAGACTTCATCGCTCCAAACCATCACTCTTAACCACTACACCACGCTGGCTCTCTTTCCTGGCAAACTGTAGGCCAAATTAGATGTATAACAAATGTCATACCACCTTTCCTCCTTGTGGTTAGCCAGAGTGGCTTAATTTGTTGTTTTATCCACTTTATCTTCACCACAATCCTGTGAGGAAGGTTAGGCTGAGAACGTGGGCCAGGCCCCAGGTCAGCCAGCAGTTTTCATTGGCAAAGTGGCCATTTGGCCCTGGGCCTCCGAGATCCTTCTCTGACAGTCTACCCACTGAACCTAACTGGCTCCGAGGGACATTTTCACCCCCTACCCCTCGTGTTTTTCCAGAGAGTGGAGATTTTCCACCCTCGTGTCTCTACTACTGACAGTTTCTTGGCTTCTCCTGAGTAAACCTTTGCTTCCCTGGCAAATAGCGGAGGGATGTTCTGGAGCTGCTCTTTGCCAGGACGGTCTGATTCCGTTCCTTTTTGGCCCTGCAAGTCGCATCGTCATCCTGAAGTGAGGGGCCCGTTTGGAGACCCCTCCTGGCTTCCTTTTCTTTTTTCTTTTTTTAAAGAATTTTTATTATTTTCTCATTTAATACCTCATACATACATCACTACTGAATATTAAAAAAAATAGTAAATGTAAATTAAAGTCTAATAAAATGTCTAATACAAATAAAAATGACTCCCCGTTCACTTTCTTCCGTCTGAAAATAAATTGTAAGTACTTTTGCTGACAGCATAATCCCCATCTATATAAAAAATTTATCCTTTCCCTGTTTTATCTAATACAAATCTTATGGTATCCTAGTTAGCCATTATACAAAATACATACATGGGATTAAATCAAAATTTATCCTTTAAATTGATCCATCAGAAAATAATTTCCACAATAAGTTCTCCACACCTCCTTACTCCCAAAAAATTCTAGATTATCGCTAGGTATTTATATAATAATAAAAAAAAGATTTTTTTTTACCCAACATCTTTCTATTCATTAAAAGAAGTATATAATTTCCAACAAGATTCGCCCATTCTTTATTTAAAGCATTAATATTCTAATAAATCAAAATCAATTATGATTCTCTTTCCATTTAAACCAGTCCCTTTAATCCATTCCCTTTAATCATGTCACCAAGAAAGACCCCTCTTTTGTATTAGTCTCTTCTCTCGGAATTTCCAGCGTTTCCTTCTTGCCTCCAATAGCAATAGGCATCGAAAATCATCCTTGGAGGTCATTATTGAAGTCTCTTCTGCATACTGATGGTCTTCATAGTAGATCCAGTCTGCTCCATCCCACATTCAAATAAAAAAGTCTTGTCAGTTCCAATTGTCTTGCTCATTAGGTATTCCAAGCGTATATTCAAGATTTCCTCAGGCAGGTTATAGAGACACAAATCCAAGTCCTTCACTGTCAAATCCATTGTTGGTAGCAGGATTTTCACACTTTGCTTATTGAAATTTCCCATTTCATCTGAGTGTATCCTCTGTGTTTCTTCTCTCTTGTCATCAAGTGGCAATTCTATAGAACCATTAAGGTCTTCCTCATTTATTTTTTGGGTAGGTGACTGGATATCAACATTCATTGTAACAGCCATCCATTCTATCTGCTTTGCCAGCTGCTCCTGTTTTTTTAACATTTGTTGATACCATCTGGCAGAGGCCTCGTACTGCTGGGCAAACAGATCTTGGATTTTTTCCATTTTCTCCAGGGTATGGGTAGACTGATAACTTTTATCAAACACAATCACTGTGAACAGGAAGTCAGCCAGATATGATGCAGCTACGGACCTTCCGTCTTCCCCTTTATCGTAGTTTTTAGTATAAGCCTTTTATTGGATGCATCGAAGGAGTTTCTGGTCATGCGTAGTTCTCTACTTCCCTTCTGCAGAGTCGACAGGCATTTCAATTTTGAGTACGTGGCAGGCTGATCTTCCTAACCCGGAAAGGTATTGTGATCAAGGGAGGGGAGGGTTTTAGTGCTTCCTTTCCCTCAACCGTCACAGAGTCTAATAGGTATTTGTCACGTCCATCAAAAAGTCAATTGTTTAGTCTACCCAAATTTATAACTTCTTTACTGCTTTATCCAATGTCTTGTCTCAGCCAGTCAGTTTTTTGATTGGGGGGGGGGAAGAGGTCGGAGTTTCCAATTATTTCTAACAGCCAGGATGCTCTTCTATTCCCAATAAAAGCGAAAGTATTCTTGTTACTCACATAGACTTCAGATAGTGAGGTATTTGTTCGTTAATTAGTTGATAAGTTGGTAATAGGTGGTGGAGATCCTGGCCAGACGCCAAAGAAAACGCTCACGGCGATGCTTCTCCCCTCAATGCCAGGCAGGACTGTCTCCACACCTCCAGGGGACTTAAGAAAGCTCCCTTGGAGAGTATGGGCGTCAAACTGCTATCTTCAGGCAGCAGAGGAATTCCTGTATCCCACTCCACTAATTAGGACTGGGTTGGAGTGAAATACATCACTCCAATTAGAGCATATCTTGGATTCTCTTGAGAGCTTCTCAAGAGACAAGCGCCGGGATCAGCTCAACTACCGGACTCCTGGCTTCCTTTTCTGATGAGTTCTGCCCTCCGCCATCAACCGTCGCTTCCAGTGCCAAAAGAACTTGGCAGGGGGTGGGATCTGGGGTTCCTTCCATGTTTGGCCTGCCTTCTTTTGGGGGTGGGAGGGCTCATTATTACTCTCTCCCCTGTTCCACACCCTTTCCTTTTTGTTCTTGTGGTATAAACCTTCCCCACAGTGACAAGATGTTTTTAGGGTAGAAAGTGTGCAGACGTTGGGTCGCTGCTGTGAGGTCAGTTTTGTATTGAACTTGGACAGCAGGGTAGTTTCATAAAACAGCAGAGATTTATTTATCGATATACATGTGAAGCTGCCCCACAGAGCCACAAACATACAACGATACCTTTTCTTCCGCTTTCCCCAATACTTTGGGTTTTTTAGTCGTTTTGGGTTTTGTTGCAGGGAACTACATTTCCCAGAAGGACTTGCATGCGCCAGAGAAGTCAACCCTGCCTTTCCTAGGTACCCATGGGTTTGTTTTTCCAGGAGGCAGAGAAGCAAGTGTGTGGAATATGGAGTTCCACGGGGCCTCTCTTCTTTCTCATTTCCTCCGGCTGGAGGGAGAATTTGGCTCCTGCACCTCTGCAAGAAAGGTGAGTTGAGGATTTCATCAACATCATGAATAGGGGAGGGGAAGTCTGTGTGAATGGGAGGGAAAGAGAAAGAGGGAGCACTGAGAGAGCGGCTTCCCAGGCGGGATCTGTGCATGGTGGGTGTGCTTGTATGTTCACTCTCTTCAATTTGTTCTGTGCAAGCAGCCTGGGTTGATTTGATTGTTAATCGCTAGATAGTCCCCTGGTCTGATCCAGCAAGGTTCATTTTCTGTTCTTTTTGGCCCCTGTAGGTCATTACGCTTACAATGGTGCTTTTTGCACGCTGCACAGGCTAACCCCCAAACATATTTTACTCCTCTAGTGGAAGCGTTTTAAGTCCCAATTGTTGTGTCCTCTGGAACGTGATTCCCACAAGCATCATCCTCAAGAAGACCTCTGAATGGGCAGCTGATCTGACGGTTTGTTTTGTAACGAGGGGATCTAATTCACCCTCCCTGTCTGTGTCGCCCTCCACCTTCCTGGCTTTTTGCAAGTGAAACTTTGCTTCCACTTCTAATAACACAGGGATATTCTGGAGGTAATCTGGGCCAGCATATTGAGATTTCCATAATTTCTGGCATCACAACTCCCACAGTCATCCTGAATCTCATGCCAGTTTTGATGCTCCTACTTTTCATTTTATTGTTGGAGAAAAATTAGTAAGCGGGGGGGATATTTTTATCTATAAGACTTTATTGATGTTATATACCATTGCTTGAATGTGAAATCCCAAAATCAGTTAGATGATTCAGTAGGTTGCTTGCAGTTGAAGGGTTGTGTGTTGTACAAGCTGCAGCCATTCCACCATCTGCAAGTATCTGGAAAGGTCTCTGAGACTGCAGGTTTGTGCTGGGTGTTTTGTGCCGGCATCTCTCCCCCACCAAGCCCCACAGAGTGAATGGGGTTTGGGTTCGTTTAGGGACAAAACAGAGCAAAAGACACAATGGCCTTAATTAAACCAGTTTATGTTTAGAGAGTCGGAGGCAAGCTTTAAAGTAACACAGACTGCCTCTGCAGACAAAAATGTTCAAAGCAGAAAACGTCTCTGGAAACATAATTTCTCTGTGTTTCAGAGGTTAAATGTGCAAGATAGTAAACAGCGGTAGTCAGTCAAATATGGTATTCTTTAAACATTTAATTGGACTTGGCCAAGAGAAGCCCAGTTCTCTGCAATTTCCTGAATTTCTCTTTCGTGGAAACTTTCAGTGTATTATACTTGTCAGAGGCTCAAAAAACGAATGCAATTTGCCTTGCTCTTGCTTTAATGTATTGCATTCTTTTAATCAACTGGGTGTCTGATGGGATCCTTCTTTCTTTCCTGAATGTTGGGGGCAGGAATCAGTGATAAACTAGGCCATAATATTGTCGAAGGCTTTCACGGTCAGAGTTCATTGGTTCTTGTAGGTTATCCGGGCTGTGTAACCGTGGTCTTGGAATTTTCTTTCCCGACGTTTCGCCAGCAACTGTGGCAGGCATCTTCAGAGGATTAACACTGAAGGACAGTGTTAATCCTCTGAAGATGCCTGCCACAGTTGCTGGCGAAACGTCAGGAAAGAAAATTCCAAGACCACGGTTACACAGCCCGGATAACCTACAAGAACCAATAAACTAGGCCATATTTCCCTCTTTTCAGAGATCTCCAGTGTCATTTACCGAGGTAGCCGTGTTCTTCATGGGGGAAGAATGGACTCTCCTGGATCCAGGTCAAAGGAAACTCTACTGGGATGTGATGAAGGAAAATTACGAGACAGTGGCCTCTCTGGGTAAGGACCTTTTCCCCTTTTATTATGAACACAGAAGAGAACGGAGGGGGTGGCAGCTTCCTTGGGCCCTCTTGAATTTCAGAACACACCTCCATTTGGAGCGGTACGCTCTCATCTGGAGAAACGGGTTTAATTCCCCACTCCACCACATGAGCGGCGGAGGCTAATCTGGTGAACTAAATTTCTTTCCCTGCTCCAACGCATGAAGCCAGCTGGGGGACCTTGGGCTAGTCACACTCTCTCTGACCACCTACCTCACAAGGTGTCTCTTGTGTGGAGGGGAAGGTGATTGCAAGTGGTGGAGAAAGTGGGCGTATAAAGACCAACTCTTCTATTTCATATTTTAATCATTTTTAACAAAAATTATTTTTAACAAGCATTTCTTTTCCTATTCTGTTGTTGTGTGTTCCCGACATAAACACCAGAAAATGTATGAAACTTCATGTGGTCTCGAGCACCTTTGTGCAACAGAAGCCAGAAATCCTTCCCTCTTCCTTTGGTCACCCATTTCTCCTTTTCCAAGTGATCCTGGTGTGTGGTTAAATATTGCTGAGGTTGTTCCAGGCCTCAGACATTTGTTGTAGAAAATACCATTGACCACTGACTGTACATGCTAACTCAGCGGTGTGGAACTCATTCGTTAGGAGTGCTGGATATGACATAAATGTCATTTGGTTGGGCCAGGCAATAATATTTTTTTCCTTAAAATACAAACGTGCTTAAAACAATAACACTCGTACAGAAACCTCTTGGTCTGAACTACTGCATCAAAATCTGGAGTCAAAGCCTGTTCTGTAGCAATTTTGAGTATGCTGGTCAGGTGTGTCTCTAAGTAGAAAATGTGCTTTTGATTTATTGATGTTCATTACAGAGAAGAGCTGTGCACACGTATATGTTGTCCCAACCATAGACAGAATTTTAGCAGCAAAAGCCTTAAGCTTGGGGTAATTAGGGCCCCAAAACTAGTAAAATTTGTTAATGCCAATTTCAGAAAATGTATCCTTAAGCACAGCATCACACTGCACATCAGTTATTTCCATCTGGAGCGCCTCTGGAACCTCATGGACATCCTGCGAAAATGGAGGATGGAAAATTCCAAAATCTCTGTGTAGGTTTCTGAAGGCAGAAAACCTTCCTTGGAATTGATTTCTGAGTTCTTGCTCCTGTCCCCCTTCCAGAGCCACTGTCCAGTTCTGCTGCCTTCCTGACCTCCATGTTCCCATTATGTGTTCTCTGCACACTTTTGCCCACTCTGTTGATCGCTGACCCAGAGCACCCCCTCCGTAGGCTCTCTGTGGAAAACCCCATCCTGTACTCTGGGTCAGGGTGGGGCCTCTGAGAGGAATTGTATGAGGTGGTGCCCCCAAAACTTCAGGGCCCCTTTCCTGCTCCATTAGCCATCTTTTATAGAAGGTGAGAATGGAGCGCTTTACTGATTTTCTACATTTGAAGCCTTCTGCCCCTATGCTCCCTCCTACATAATAAAGAATGAAAAGAGGGGTCAGAGAGAAGAATGCACGTTTGAACATCTTTATATGCTACAATGCAGATCGGGAGAAAAAATATTCACATTTGAACATCCTTTTATTTATACTACAATTATGCAATGCATTTATATGAAAGAATTACTAATCAAAAGAGAAACACCAGACTTTGTATTTACTTAAAAATGAGCTTTCCTTGCCTTTATTGTGGAAAATTTCTAATGACAGCATTGAAATTAAATCGTTCTGGCAATGTTTGGTTCAATACTCAGCTTGGCCAAATACGCTGAAGCGGTAGCCTTAACATGGCTAAAAGACTGGATAACCTTATCAAATACACGTTTACTGGAGCTTGAAGGCTTTAATAATATTAGTGGATGGCATGGCTATTTATGGTATGACAAAATTAAGATACAAGCATCATTTAGGAATCATATAATCAGGTCCTCTCTACTGCGCATCTGGATGAAATATAAACATATTTTGGAACCAACAACTCCGATGTGGATTTCACCGCAAGAAATGTTAACATTACGTCCACTTAGACCGGACAAATTTATAATTTACCAGGAATTAATTAATTGGGAGGGGAAAAAATGTTCATTAAAGGAATTTCAATTTCTCAAAGAGGATTTACAATGGTTGCAATATTGTCAGATTAAATCAGTTTTTGTACAAGATATGAAAAATGGATTTTCTAAAGAAAAGTCCCCTTTCCACAAGATGTTACTAGAGAACAATTTGAAACTGATTTCTAAAATGTACAATCTACTTTTAACATTATATTGTGAGCAGGAGACAATTAAACCAACTATGATTGACTGGGCTCAAAATATCGGACATGATATTGCTTTAAATAAATGGGAAAGACTGGTCAAAAGATCTGAAAGGAATAAATGCGCAATCAATTCGAGAAAACATTTATAAAATGATGTATAGATGGCATTTAACACCCAAGAAGATGGCAAAGATATATAAAGTGACATCCCCTAAATGTTGGAAATGTAATAAGGAAATTGGTTCCTTTTACCATATGTGGTGGACTTGTGATAAAGCTAAAGATTTTTGGGATATGATATACAATGAACTGAGACTAATAGTACAAAAAAATATACCCAAAACACCAGAAATGATGCTATTAAGTATGATACCTGACGACTTGCTAATACAAAGAACTTTTTTGATCTATGCTACAACAGCTGCGAGACTGCTTTATGCAGCAAAATGGAAGGGGGCAGAAATTCCCGAGAAAAAAGACTGGATTGGGAAAATGTTTGAATTGGTGGAAATGGCAAAACTTACAGCTATTTTAAATGAAAAAGACAATGTTCGATTTTTAGGGGAATGGGAGGATTGGATGAAATATTGTGAATATGAATTAAAACTGGGGAAAATGGAAGAATACTTATTAATCTGATCTAGAGGACACAATTAATATTAAGAGTTATAATAGTTTATATTAATAGAAGATGTTTTATGAAAGTTAAATGAATTTATGATAGTTAAGATCAGACCAATTACGATGGGATGAATATTTTATTAAGAGGCGGAGAGAGGTGATGGGGAAGTCATAAATTTTCCTCTAATTTGTTTTTTGTTGTTGTGAATTTAAGAAACTATAACAACATAGGGTTAGAATTTTGAATTTCATATTGCTTTTATTGTTGTTTACTATCATGGAAAATTTGTATTATAAAAACCAATAAAATTATTATAAAAATTAAAAAAAAAATACTCAGCTTGGCCAAATCGACAAGACTCGAGACACTGTGTAGACCTTAAAAAAATTCTTAATCAGCTTGAGTTTGCTAAATGATTTCTCTTCAGAAGCTACTGTTGCTGGAATTGTTAAAAGAATTCGTAAACTGACACAAACTTTTGGGAATACTTTTGGCAATGAGATGTGACCATTGGTAACATACTTTTCTATTTCATTTTGAGAAGGAATCGCAGTTGTGATGCAACCAATGTCAAGGCCTATGGTATTCTTCTCATTTTCCAAGCTCGCTTCCACCTGAGCCTGCATTTCTGTTTCTTTCAGCTCATTTTTGTCATTTTCTGCATGTCTCCTTTTCAAAATCCTGTACATTACTACCCGAAACAACTGCTCCTTGTTTGGAGATCAGGTTTTCAAGAGTTTTTCCTCGTTCTAGTTCTATAGGTGGCTTGAATGAGAATTTTTTTGAAGGCGCCCTTAATCCAACTTGAACGATCTTTCGTTGCCCCCTTTTTCATGTTCCTCTCGTTCTTTTTTTTCTTTTCTGAGCTTCTGATTTGTGAGGATACATTTTCAATGGATGATTTATAATTTCTTCTTTTATATCTAAAAAAGGAAAATTTAATTCCTGACCAGCTCTGATCATTGCCATATTGCTTCAACAAATCCTGAGCCTAATCTTACACAATATTAAAGTGAATAAATCTGTGAAATTGTAGCCTAATGTCACTAAAGCGATTAAGGAAAAGGATTAAAACATACCTTCCACTTAACTGTCCAAATTTCCTCTTTAAAGATGGTTTTTGAACATACTAGCGCACCAGCCCTTCCACTACAACAGTAGCCACCAGCCTAAACATTCTGCCGGGCTGGCCGGAGCGTGGAGAGTCACGTCATCTTCTGACTGGTACATTCTGCCTCTGATGGAAGACCTTGCGAATGTAATGTAACAACAAGGATATATATAACTATGCTATGTAGGCCAACCTAAGATATAAATAGTAGTCTTCATATGCAAACTTTTTATTGACTCCAGGAAACTCCCAATGGGCTCCCTTTGGGCCTTCTTTGGGGCCCTTATGGGATGCACCTGCTGAACCCCCCTCTCATAGGGCCTGGACAAGGGTCTGTCATTCCAGTCACAGAGCACCGATTCTCTTCCTAGGGCTGTCATTCCACTCTGCGACCTGTCATGACAGTCCCAGAGCACTGATTCTGTTCCTGGGTGAATGTCATTCCACTCCCAGAACACTTCTGCTACTCCTCAGAGCTGTCATTCCACTCACTGACCTTGCATTCCAGTCACAGAGCACTGAGCCTATTCCCAGGCACCCACATTCCTCTCTGTGGCCTTTCATTGCAGTCTCCAGAGCCCTAATTTGATTGCTTGGGGCTGTCATTCCACTCTGGAGGCTGTCATTGCAATCCCAGAGTAGTCTTATCTGGGCCCAGACACCTTAATGAAAAATCCATCCCTCATTTTCTTTGCATCTGTAATGTATTTGAATGGAATCAATTGGCAATCAGTTCAATTGGCATTCCTGGCTCCCCTTCTCTCTAGCCGGCCTTCAAGCCTCTCCGATTGTTTCCAATGGGCAATGCTGTCATTCCTTTTAGTACATCCCTCAGGAGATGCTTGCCAGCCCAGTGTTGTGGGTAACTGTCTCCGCTGGTTCGTGGGCCGGATCTGGCCCACGGTCCATATGTTTAACACCCATGTGCTAACTAGTATTTGCACATTTTCATTCTTATTTGATTTCTGCCTCTCTCTTTCAGTTGCAGATGTGAGGGAGATCGTGTGTGAGATGGCATCCGGACGGAGAATTGTGGAAAAAGACAACCATCTGCAGGTAGAAGCAAAATCTGGAGATCAAGCAGTACCAGTGCGAGAGCGCAGAAGGAAAAAGGCGAGGAAGGATTTGGTTGCCTGTCAGAGCAAAAATCAACTTGAGGCCTCAGCCCAAAATGTAATATGTAAGAAGAAGAGAAGGCATAATGGTCCCATGAATCGGAAAGGGCTCAGCTGCGAATTCAGTGTTAAAACCTCTCATAATGTTGCAACCTGCTGGAAAAAATGTGGAGGCTTGGAATACAGAAAGAGCTTTAGCAGGATTCGTGCACAAAAAGAACATGAAAGGATACAATCCGGGGGGAAGCCCTATAAATGCTTGGAGTGTGGAAAGTGCTTCTCTCGAAATGGCAGCCTAACTACACATCAAAGGGTTCACACAAGGGAGAAGCCATATAAATGCTTGGAGTGTGGAAAATGCTTCTCTCATAATAACCACCTAACTTCACATGAAAGGATTCATACAGGGGAGAAGCCATATAAATGCCTGGACTGTGGAAAGTGCTTCTCTTGGAATGTCTCCTTAACTAACCATAAAAAAATCCATACAGGGGAGAAGCCATATAAATGCTTGGAGTGTGGAAAGTGCTTCTATAGGAATAGCCATCTAACTTCACATGAAAGGATTCATACAGGGGAGAAGCCATATAAATGCCTGGACTGTGGAAAGTGCTTCTCTTGGAATGTCTCCTTAACTATCCATAAAAACATCCATACAGGGGAGAAGCCATATAAATGCTTGGAGTGTGGAAAGTGCTTCTATAGCAATAGCCATCTAACTTTACATGAAAGGGTTCATACTGGGGAAAAGCCATATAAATGTTTTCAGTGTGGAAAGTGCTTCTCTGATAATAGCAGCCTAACTTCACATGAAAGGATTCATACAGGGGAGAAGCCATATAAATGCCTGGACTGTGGAAAGTGCTTCTCTAGGAATGTCTCCTTAACTTGCCATAAAAAAATCCATACAGGGGAGAAGCCATATAAATGCTTGGAGTGTGGGAAATGCTTCTTTCATAATAGCAAACTAAATAGACATCAAAGGGTTCACACGGGGGAGAAGCCATATAAATGCTTGGAGTGTGGAAAGGGCTTCTATTGGAATAGCCAACTAACTTCACATGAAAGGATTCATACAGGGGAGAAGCCATATAAATGTTTGCAGTGTGGAAAGTGCTTCTCTGATAATAGCAACCTAACTTCACATGAAAGGATTCATACAGGGGAGAAGCCATATAAATGCCTGGACTGTGGAAAGTGCTTCTCTAGGAATTTCTCCTTAACTTCCCATAAAAAAATCCATACAGGGGAGAAGCCATATAAATGCTTGGAGTGTGGAAAGTGCTTCTCTGAGAATAGCAAACTAACTAGACATCAAAGGGTTCACACGGGAGACGCCATATAAATGCTTGGTGTGTGGAAAATGCTTCTCTCATAATAGCCACCTAACTGAACATGAAAGGATTCATACAGGGGAGAAGCCATATAAATGCTTGGAGTGAGGGAAATGCTTCTCTCATAATAGCCACCTAACTTCACATGAAAGGATTCATACAGGAGAGAAGCCATATAAATGCTTGGAGTGTGGAAAGTGCTTTTCTGACAATCGCGGCCTAATGAAACATCAAAGGATTCATACAGGGGAGAAGCAATATAAATGCTTGGTGTGTTGAAAGTACTTCTCTGAGAATGGCAGCCTAACTAGACATCAAAAGGTTCACACAAGTGAGAAACCACATGAAAGCGTGAAGTGTGGAAAAAGGTTCAGTCAGAGTTGAAGCGTTATTTTACACCAGAAGATTCACACAAGCAAAGAGCCATCCCATCAAACTTGGGATGCAGGATACCAGTTGAAGTGGCTGACCTGCCAGGATGTGGAAAACTTCGTGGGACCACTGTGGACAGTATACATTTACCTTTTCAAGGAATTGCTGAATACTTACCTTTTGAAGGACTGTGTAACTTTTGGATCATATGTGTTGGTCTTGGACTGCTTGTTGGTGATGCACATATTCTTGTTGCGTGTGTTATATTTGTGTTCATAATTGTCATGTGTTGTGTTATTGTGTAGCATTATAAAAAAAAGCTTGCACTTGGTTTATACATCTTTGCATCTATGCAGATTTCCCAACCTCAGGTACTAGCATAGAGGTGCCTTTTCCCTACAACCTGCAGGTAATAGCAAAAGATCTCCTGCTATTACAACTGATCTGCAGCCGATCGAGATCAGCTCACCTGGAGAAAAAGGCTGCTTTGGCAATTGGACTCTATGGCATTGAAGTCCCTCCCCTGCCAAACCCCACCCTCCTCACGTTCCACCCCAAAAATCTCCTGCCCATAGCGAAGAGGGACCTGGCTGCCCTATTGATGTCCCTATCCTCAGGATCCATCCCCAAATCTTTGGGGCGTGTGTGTGTGGCTCAGCTATAGAGCATCTGTTCGGCATGCAGAAGGTCCCATGTTCAATCCCCGGCATTTCCAGTCAAAGGGACTAAGCAAGTAGGTGATGTGAAAGACCTCTGCTTGAGACCCTGGAGAGCCGCTGCCAGTCTGAGTAGACATTGCTGATGTTGCAGCAAAGCGGAGGTTTGTGGAGGAGAGAGACCCCAGACCATTAGTCGAGAAAACAGTTTTATTGCAGCTGCGGCTCAGCCGCCTTAACAAGCATAAAGACTGAGCCCCGATTGGACTGGGGAATGAACTTTTACCCTAGTAGTTCCATGCTAAGACATGACACGCGTCAACATTCGGTGCTGATCTGGTCGTTTCACGGAGTCAGGAGAACAGGGCTTCCATCCAGTCCCCTTTACCATTCACCATGGCTTTCCCCCCACTGACTCAACACACAGTCTTGGACTGCAGCAGACTTTTCCGTGGCTGTCTCGCTGACTTTGATGGACCAAAGAGGGTCTGATTCAGTAGAAGGCGGCTGCCCCCTTCCCCCCCCCCCACGCAGCCCCAGAAGAGCCAGGGGGGTGGGTTGGGGGGCTGTGGCTCAGTGGTAGAGAATCTGCTCGACATGCAGAAGGTCCCAGGTTCAATCCCCAGCATCTCCAGTCAAAGGGACGAAGCAAGTAGGTGATGTGAAAGACCCCTCTCTGCCTGAGACCCTGGAGAGTCGCTGCCAGTCTGAGTAGTAGACAATGCTGACTTTGATGGACCAAAGAGGGTCTGATTCAGTCGAAGGCAGCTTCGTGTGTCTTCCTGGGTCCCCCAGCCAGAGCTGCAACAAAGTGCTGCAACAAACCCTAAAGACTTTGGGGGGGAAAGGATTTCAGCATCTCTCCAGCTGGTCTCTTATGCAGTGGGGCCGTCAGAGGAAGCTGCTCCCCCTCTTTCCAAAGACTTCTGTTCTGTTCCTCCCTCTAGGTCTGGTTGTTGCAGGGAACTACATTTCCCACAAGGCCTTGCGAGCACCATTGATCTCAACCCTGCCATTCCCACGTGTTGGATGGGGCGGCTCTTCTCAGAGAGGGAGGAGGACCATTGTGGGCAATGGAGCCCCTCGGGGTCTCTCTCCTTTCTGGCTCCCGCAGGCTGGAGGGAGGATCTGGCTTTTGCACGTCTGCAGGGGAGGTGAGTCAGTGGAGGGTTTCATGCATCAAAGATCTTGGGCAAGAAGAAGGGAGGGGAGAGAAGACACGTGTGAACCGGAGGAAAAGAGGGAGAGGGGGCCGGAGGGAGCACCGAGAGCCTTCCCCGGGCAGGATCTGGGCATGGGGTGGGGGGAGTCTAGTTTCCCTCCCCCTTGGAGATGTTTCCTGCAACCAGCCTGAGTTTATTTCAGGGTCAGCAGCTGGACGGACCCTGGATCTGACCCAGCAGGGCTCCTGGACCCTCACTGCCCCCCACCCCGGTGGCTCTGGCGTTTGGCCAACATATTTTGCTCATTGCATTTTCCGTGCACAGCGTTGCTTTCTCCGGTGCAGGATCCCCACGAGCATCATCCTCCAGGAGACCTCCGAACTGGCAGCTGGTTTGTGAGAAGAGTGGATCTAATTCCCGCTCCCTGCCTATCCGGCCTCTGGAGAGTCAACCATCGCCTCCACTGCAGAGTATTGGATGGATTTTCTTTTCTCTGAGCCAGCCTGGTGTCGTGGTGAAGAGCGGTGGTTTGGAGCAGTGGACTCTGATCTGGTGAACCGGGTTGGTTTCCCCACTCCTACACATGAAGCCAGCTGGGTGTCCTTGGGCCAGTCACAGCTCTCTTAGGGCTCTCTCAGCCCCACCTGCCTCACAGAGTGTCTGTTGAGGGGAAGGGAAGGTGATTGTAAGCCGGTTTGATTCTCCCTTAAGTGGTAGAGAAAGTCGGCATATAAAATCCAACTCTTTTTCTTCTTGTTCTTCTTCCGTTCCTTGCGTTTTTGCATTGCAACTCCTACAATCAATATGATTCTGGTGCCATTTTGATATTCCCAATGTTCATTTTGTTGGTATATGTAAAAATACCGGTAATCCCCTCCCATTTTGTAAATCTTCTGCAGTATGGTAATCATTGCCTGAAACTGTTTCTGTTATATGAAATTCTAAATCTGTTGAGACGATGCAGTAACCGGCTTGCAGTTGAAAGGTGCCCTTCCAAAAAAGGCAGTGATTCCGCAGTGCGCAAATATCTGAAACGGTCTCTCAGGTAGTTTGTGCTGGATGTTCTTTACCCTGCATCTTTCCCCTTCCCATCCCTGAAGGATCACATGGCCTGGGATTGTTAGGGGAAAAAGAGAACAGAAGGCAGGATGGATTTCATTAGAAGAAATGTTGGTTTTTATATGCCAACTTTCCCTACCACTTAAGGAAGAATCAAACCGGCTTACAATCACCTTCCCTTCCCCTCCTAACAACAGACGCCCTGTGAGATAGGTGGGGCCGAGAGAGCTGTGACTAGCCCAAGGTCACCCAGCTGGCTTCATGTGGAGGAGTGGGAAACTCCAGTTCCCTAGATTAGCGTCCTCCGCTCACATGGACTTTCCCTACCACTTAAGGAAGAATCAAACCGGCTTACAATCACCTTCCCTTCCCCTCCTAGCAACAGACACTCTGTGAGGTAGGTGGGGCTGAGAGAGCTGTGATTAGCCCAAAGTCACCCAGCCGGCTTCATGTGGAGGAGTGGGGAAACAATCCAGTTCCCCAGATTAGCCTTCTCCGCTCACGGGGAGGAATGGGGGATCAAACCCAGTTCTCCAGATCAAACCCAGTTCTCCAGATCAGAATCCACCGCTCCAACCAGTTGCTCTTAACCACTACGCCATTTTATGTTTGCAGAGCTGGATGTAAGCTTATGAGTAACACAGAACGCCTCTTCTGAAGTTGGCCGTTGCATATGCAAGGTAGTTCAGTTGTTGAACCCAGTATACCATCAAATAGGAGTTGTTTGGGTTTGTTTTTTCATTTTATTGGACTTGACCAAGAGAAGGAGAGGTCTGTGCAATTTTATGAATTGGTATTTCTTGGAGACTTTCAGTATATTCCACTTGCCAGAAGTTGGGAAAAACCGGTTCCACTTTTGATTGCTCTCAGTTTGACTGACCAATGGGATTCTTCTTTCTTGAGTACTTGGGGACAGGAATCGATGTTCAACTGGGCCATCTTTTCCTCTTGCAGAGATCCCCAGTGTCTCTTGAGGAGGTGGCCGTGTTCTTCACGGAGGAGGAATGGGCTCTGCTTGATCCAGGCCAAAGAAAACTCTTCTGGGAAGTTATGGAGGAAAATTATGAGACCGTGGCCTCTCTGGGTAAGGATCTTTTCCTTTTTACTATGAACGCATAAGAGAAGGGAGGGGTAGCAGCTTCCTTTGGCCCTCTTGAATTTCTGGACACAGTTGTGTTTGCCACAGAGGAACGGGCAGAGGTCCCACATCTGGGAATTTAACAGCATCTGAAAAAGAAAGCATCAACATTTCATACTGTAAAGAGAAATTTGTTGATAAAGAGGTTTCTGAGTGGGAGAGTCATGTTCCTCCTAACACGTCTCTATGACTCCTGTTTTCTTCTCTGTCTTTTCCATGTTTCAGGGGCTGAGGCTAATGGGAGGAGAGGAGGAATGGCCTTGTTGATTTGACTAGGCCAGAGGAGGGGCCCTCGCTCAGTGGCAGAGCTCCTGTCCTGCATCTCAAAAGTCTGGAGTTTAGTGCTGGCATTTAGGGTTAAGGCAGGAAGATGTTGGTTGGCAGGGCTGGGAAAGGCTCCTGCCTGAGACCCTCCTGAGGCACCACCCTTTGGGGTGGAATTGGCTGGGCTTCCTGGAAAGTTGCAGGCAAAATCTTGGCAGAGGGAAAACGGGAGTCATCATGAGCAGTTCTATTTTGTGAGAAAGATGGTGAGGAAGGAAGGTGGTATGTGGGAGAAGAGAAGCCAGGCAAAAGACGAAGCAGCCAAGTGCCAGGTGATGATTGGGGACTTGGGAGTCAACTGCTCTAGGCTGATCCTGCACTGAGCAGGGGGTTGGACTAGATAGCTTGTATGATGACTAGATGACCTCTATCATTCTATGCTTCTCTTCATAATGTTCTGCTCTCCTTTGGCCAGCTCAGAGCAGTCTCAGGCATGGATCAGGCCCACAATTTAATATCGTTAACTGAGACCAACGAGGATTTTTTTTTGTGGGGGGGGATCCCTTCTCTGATATCAGCTGTGCAGTTCAGGGAATCTTTCTCTGGAAATTTGGAAGAAAGAGGAAGTGAACTTTGTCCTCCCAAAATCATCCCAAAGCTGGTGGCCACGTTTCCAGAGCCTAGCCTTGTTTCCTGAGGAGGTATGGCCGCCACAAAAAGACTGGCAAGGCCGTTCCCTTCATTGATATAGACTTGACCCTACCCGCTCACTCCCTTCACCAACCCCAAAGCTTGCTGCACTTGCAGTATTTCTTCATCGAGAAAAGGAACCTTCCCCCCCGCCCTTGCAGAAGAGTCATTAGCTATGGAGCTGCTAGGACCACCCAAGAAACTGTGTTAACCCTTTCCCACCCAGGCCATGGAGAAACGCATTGGTCGGCTAATTTTTAAGTTGATAATTTTTTATGGCCCGCGAATGATGTTATAAATATCCAAATGGGCCCTGGCGGAAAAAAGGTTCCCCACCCCTGCTTTATTGATATAGACTTGACCCCACCCGCTCACTCCCTTCACCAACCCAAAGCTTGCTGCACTCACAGTATTTCTTCATAGGGTAAAGGCCACTGTGCCCTCCGTGAGTTAACAGCTGAAGTCCTGTTTAGCTAAGCTATATTTTTGTCCTGTAATGGTATTTTCAGTGCAATTTCCTCCTCGAGATGCTTCCTGTACAGGATGGTTCCACTGTCAATCGTGCTCAAGAAGACTTCTTCGCTGGCCAGGTTATCCTGGCCCAGGTGGCCTCCCAAGAACCCCTGCCCAGTTTCCAGTTAGTATCGATGGGAACCCACCCCTTCTCACTACGCTTCCCAACCTCATATTTCGCTGCAGTTACCATTTTATATTACTAGACCCATGCTTGCGATTTTGAATGGTAATTTTCATACTGATTGAGCAGCTCTTTCTAGGGATGCCATCCTCCAGATGAGGCCTGGAGATCTCCGAGCTCATCCTGAATTACAGTGATCTCCAGACTACACAGATCACTATCCCTGGCAAAAATGGCTGATGTGGAAGCTGGACTCTACGCCCTAAGACTCTGCTGAGGCCCCTCCCCTGCCCCCTTTCCCTAGGCTGCACCTCAGATCTCCAGGAATTTTTCAGCCCGCTGTTTACATGTCTCGCTTTGCCTTCCGACAAAAGAGGTGGAGCAAGACTGTACTAAGGAACAGTCTCAGAGATGAAGAAGAGTTGGTTTTTATATGTCGACTTTCTCTACCGCTTAAGGCAGAATCAGACCGGCTTGCAATTGTCTTCCCTCCCCACAACAGACACCCCGTGAGGTAGGTGGGGCTGAGAGAGTTGTGACTAGCCCAAGATCACCTAGCTGGCTTCGTGTGGAGGAGTGGGGAAACCAACCCAGTTCACCAGATTAGCCTCCGCCACTCATGAGGAAGGAGTGAGGAATCAAACCCGGTTCTCCAGATCAGACTCCATCGCTCCAAACCATCACTCTTAACCATTACACCATGCTGGCTCTCTTTCCTGGCAAACTGTAGGCCAAATCAGATGTATAACAAATGTCATACCACGGCTAACATATCTACAATTGAGGTCCAATCTGCAAAAAGATTGTTTATACCCACAACCATTTCGTGAATTAACAGAATTTGAGCAGTTAGTATCCAAAAATGAATCACACGTCTTAGGAAAAATATACAAGCTTCTCCTGAAATATGATACAGAAGAAGAACAAGTGAAAACAAATATGATAAAGTGGATGCAAAATTTTGGAGAAATGATCAACATGGACCTATGGGAAAAACTTTGTCTTTCCGAATTGAAATATACTGTCTGTCAAGAAGTGAAAGAAAATTGGTATAAAACCTTCTACAGATGGTACTTGACCCCTAATATGCTTTTCCAGATGACAACTCCAGGGAAAAAAGGTGCATGTTGGAAATGTCAAGAGTCAGACGGCTCTTACTTTCATGTATGGTGGACGTGTCCAAAACTACAACTATATTGGAAAAGAATTCATCGGGAATTACAGACGATCTTAGATGTTAAGTTTACATTTGATTCAAAATTTTATCTACTCAGTATAGTGCCGTCAAATTTACCTTTGAAATTGCATGATGTCTTCAAATATGCTACAACAGCTGCCAGAACAACTTTAGCAAGAACCTGGAAACAACCTCACATACCTGAAATTGATGACTGGAACGAAAAACTTTTGGAATATGCAACTATGGCCAAAATGACTTTTGAATTAAACCCCAAACTTAGTGAATCTACTGAGCAATTCGATGAGAAGTGGGCATCTTTTTATACATATGAAATGCGGCTAATTTAAACGAACTAAGCTCAAACATTACTACGAACTTTGTACTATATCTTTCTATTTTAACCAACTGCCAAGCAGAAAAAGAATGTTTAAAACATTAGAAAGCAGTTTGATGCAAGTATGACAAACCAAAGATACTCTGTAATTATGCACTATCAGAAATCATTTAACAAGACTGTATTGTTTTTATAATGATAACATTTACCCCTTCCTTTTTTTTTTCCGGTACCCTCTATAATACAAATAAAATAACAAAACAAAACAAAAACAAATGTCATACCACCTTTCCTCCTTGTGGTTAGCCAGAGTGGCTTAATTTGTTGTTTTATCCACTTTATCTTCACCACAACCCTGTGAGGTAGGTTAGGCTGAGAACGTGGGCCAGACCCCAGGTCAGCCAGCAGCTTTCATTGGCAAAGTGGCATCTGGCCCTGGGCCTCCGAGATCCTTCTCCCACAGTCTACCCACTAAACCTAACTGGCTCCAAGGGACATTTTTACCCCCTCCCCCCTCCCCGTGTTTTTTCTGAGAGTAGAGATTTTCCACCCTCGCATCTCTACCACTGACAGTTTCTTGGCTTCTCGCGAGTAAACCTTTGCTTTCCTGGCAAATAGCGGAGGGATGTTCTGGAGCTGCTCTTTGCCAGGATGGTCTGAGTCCGTTCCTTTTTGGCCCTGCAAGTCGCATCGTCATCCTGAAGCGAGGGTCCCGTTTGGAGACCCCTCCTGGCTTTCTTTTCTGATGGGTGTTGCCCTCCACCATCAACCCTCGCTTCCAGTGCCAAAAGCACTTGGCCGGGGGTGGGGTCTGGGGATTCGGTAGTCCCGGATTTTCCAGTTCCTTCCATGTTTGTCCTGACTTTTTGGGGGGGCGGGGAGGGCACATTATTACTGTCTTCCCTGTTCCACACTCTTTCCTTTTTGTTCTTGTGGTATAAACCTTCCCCTCAGGGACTTGGACAGCAGGGTAGTTTCATAAAACAGCAAAGATTTATTTATTGATATACATGTGAAGCTGCCTTACAGAGCCACAAACGTACAACGACACCTTTTCTTCCGCTTTCCCCGATACTTTGGGTTTTTTTAGTCGTTTTGGGTTTTATTGCAGGGAACTACATTTCCCAGAAGGACTTGCATGCGCCAGAGAAGTCAACCTTGCCTTTCCTAGGTACCCATGGGTTGGTTTTTCCAGGAGGCAGAGAAAGAAGTGTGTGGAATATGGAGTTCCACGGGGCCTCTCTTCTTTCTCATTTCCTCCGGCTGGAGGGAGAATTTGGCTCCTGCATCTCTGCAAGAAAGGTGAGCTGAGGATTTCATCAACATCATGACTAGGGGAGGGGAAGTCTGTGTGAATGGGAGGGAAAGAGAAAGAGGGAGCACTGAGAGAGCGGCTTCCCAGGCAGGATCTGTGCATGGTGAGTGTGCTTGTGTTTTCACTCCCTTGAATTTGTTCTGTGCAACCAGCCTGGGTTGATTTGATTGTTAATCGCTAGATAGTCCCCTGGTCTGATCCAGCAGGGTTCATTTTCTGTTCTTTTTGGCCCCTGTAGGTCGTTACGCTTACAATAGTGCTTTTTGCACGCTGCACAGGCTAACCCCCAAACATATTTTACTCCTCTAGTGGAAGCGTTTTAAGTCCCAATTGTTGTGTCCTCTGGAATGTGATTCCCACAAGCATCATCCTCAAGAAGACCTCTGAACAGGCAGCTGATCTGACGGTTTGTTTTGTAACGGAGAGGATCTAATTCACCCTCCCTGTCTGTTCTGCCCTCCTTCTTCCTGACTTCTGGCAAGTGTTGCTTCCGCTCCTAATAACACAGGGATATTGTGGAGGTAATCTGGGCCAGCATATTGTGATTTCCATAATTTCTGGCATCACAACTCCCACAGTCATCCTGAATCTCATGCCAGTTTTGGTGCTCCTACTTTTCATTTTATTATAGATAAAAATATCCTTCCACTTACTAATTTTTCTACAAGATTTTTTGTTGTTGTATACCATTGCTTGAGTGTGAAATCCCAAAATCATTTAGATGATTTAGGTTGCTTGCAGTTGAAGGGTGTGTTGTACAAGCTGCAGCCATTCCACCATTCACAGGTATCTGGAAAGGTCTCTGAGGCTGCAGGTTTGTGCTGGGTGTTTCGTGCCGGCATCTCTTCCCCCACCAAGCCCCACAGAGTGAATGGGGTTTGGGTTCGTTTAGGGACAAAACAGAGCAAAAGACACAATGGCCTTAATTAAACCAGTTTATGTTTAGAGAGTCGGAGGCAAGCTTTAAAGTAACATGGACTGCCTCTGCGGACAAAAATGTTCAAAGCAGAAAACGTCTCTGGAAACATAATTTCTCTGTGTTTCAGAGGTTAAATGTGCAAGATAGTAAACAGCGGTAGTCAGTCAAATATGGTATTCTTTAAACATTTAATTGGACTTGGCCAAGAGAAGCCCAGTTCTCTGCAATTTCCTGAATTTCTCTTTCGTGGAAACTTTCAGTGTATTATACTTGTCAGAGGCTCAAAAAACGAATGCAATTTGCCTTGCTCTTGCTTTAATGTATTGCATTCTTTTAATCAACTGGGTGTCTGATGGGATCCTTCTTTCTTTCCTGAATGTTGGGGGCAGGAATCAGTGATAAACTAGGCCATATTTCCCTCTTTTCAGAGATCTCCAGTGTCATTTACGGAGGTAGCCGTGTTCTTCACGGAGGAAGAATGGACTCTCCTGGATCCAGGTCAAAGGAAACTCTACTGGGATGTGATGAAGGAAAATTACGAGACAGTGGCCTCTCTGGGTAAGGACCTTTTTCCCTTTTATTATGAACACAGAAGAGAACGGAGGGGGTGGCAGCTTCCTTTGGCCCTCTTGAATTTCTGAACACACTTCAATATGGAGCAGTAGGCTCTGATTTGGAGAAATGGGTTTGATTCCCCACTCCTCCACATGAGCGGCGGTGGCTAATCTGGTGAACTAGATTTGTTTCCTATGCGTGATTTCTGCTCCTAAAATCACGGAGGCTAATCTGGTGAACTAGATTTATTTCCTACACATGATTCCTGTGCTGTAATGTATTTCAATGGAGCCCATGCAGTTCAGTTGGCATTCCTGGCTCCTCTTCTCTCTAGCGGGCCTTCAAGCCTCTCCAATTGTTTCCAATTGGCAATCCTGTCATTCCTTTTAGTACATCACTCAGGGACGCTTGCCAGCCCAGTGTCGTGGGTAACTGTCTCAGCTGGCTCGTGGACCGGAGTTGGCCCACAGTCAATATGTTTAACACCCATGTGCTAACTAGTATTTGCACATTTTCATTCTTATTTGATTTCTGCCTCTCTCTTTCAGTTGCAGATGTGAGGGAGATGGTGTGTGAGATGGCATCTGAAAGGAGAATTGTGGAAAAAGACAAAAAGCCATATAAATGCTTGGAATGTGGAAAATGCTTCTCTCAAAATGCCCACCTAAGAATACATCAAAGGGTTCACACAGGGGAGAAGCCATGTAAATGCCTGGACTGTGGAAAGTGCTTCTCTTGGAATTTCTCCTTAACTGCACATAAAAAAATCCATACAGGGGAGAAGCCATATAAATGCTTGGAGTGTGGGAAATGCTTCTCCCAAAATGCCCACCTAAGAATACATCAAAGGGTTCACACAGGGGAAAAGCCATATAAATGCTTGGAGTGTGGGAAATGTTTCTCTCAAAATAGCGACCTAACTTCACATGAAAGGATTCATACAGGGGAGAAGCCATATAAATGCTTGGAGTGTGGGAAATGCTTCACTCGTAATAGCCACCTAACTACACATGGAAAGATTCATACAGGGAAGAAGCCATATAAATGCTTGGAATGTGGAAAATGCTTCTTTTATAATAGCCACTTAACTTCACATGAAAGGATGCATACAGGGGAGAAGCCATATAAATGCTTGGAGTGTGGGAAATGCTTCTCTCAAAATTCCCACCTAAGAATACATCAAAGGGTTCACACTGGGGAGAAGCCATATAAATGCTTGGAGTGTGGGAAATGCTTCTTTCATAATAGCCACCTAACTTCACATGAAAGGATTCATACAGGGGAGAAGCCATATAAATGCTTGGAATGTGGAAAGTGCTTCCGTCATAATAGCAAGCTAACTAAACATGAAAGGATTCATACAGGGGAGAAGCCATATAAATGTTTGGAGTGTGGGAAATGCTTCTCTCAAAATGACCACCTAAAAATACATCAAAGGGTTCACACTGGGGAGAAGCCATATAAATGCTTGGAGTGTGGGAAATGCTTCTTTCATAATGGCAACCTAACTTCACATGAAAGGGTTCATACAGGGGAGAAGCCATATAAATGCCTGGACTGTGGAAAGTGCTTCTCTTGGAATGTCTCCTTAACTGCCCATAAAAAAATCCATACAGGGGAGAAGCCATATAAATGCTTGGAGTGTGGGAAATGCTTCTCTCAAAATGCCCACCTAAGAGTACATCAAAGGGTTCACACAGGGAAGAAGCCATATAAATGCTTGGAGTGTGGAAAATGCTTCTCTCGTAATTGCCACCTAACTAGACATGGAAGGATTCATACAGGGGAGAAGCTATAGAAATGCTTGGAGTGTGGGAAATGCTTCTCTCATAATAGCCACCTAGGTAGACATGGAAGGATTCATACAGAGAAGTTGGCAGTTACATATGCAAGGTAGTTCAGTTGTTGAACCCAGTATACCATCAAATAGGAGTTGTTTTGGTTTGTTTTTTCATTTTATTGGACTTGACCAAGAGAAGGCGAGTTCTGTTCAATTTTATGAACTGGTATTTCTTGGAGACTTTCAGTATATTCCACTTGCCAGAGGTTGGAAAAAAACAGTTCCAAAAAAACTGCTCCTACACATGAAGCCAGCTGGGTGACCTTGGGCTAGTCAAGCTGTCTCAGCCCCACCTACCTCACAAGGTGTCTGTTGTGGGAAGGGGAAGGTGATTGCAAGCTGGAATATTATTTCTTAAGTGGTGGAGAAAGTCGGCATATAAAACCCAACGCTTCTTCATATTTTAATCATTTTTGAACAAAAATTATTTTAATAAAATCCAAGGTTTTTTAAAAAACATTTCTTTTCCTATTCTGTTTTTGTATGTTCCCGACATATACACCAGAAAACGTATGACACTTAATGTGGTCTTGAGCACCTTTCTGCAACAGAAGCAAGAAATTCCTTCCCTCTTCCTTTGGTCATTTGGTTGGACCAGGCAATATTATTTTTTTCCTTAAAATACAAACATGCTTAAAACAAAAACACTCTTACAGACACATCTTGGTCTGAACTACTGCATCAAAATCTGGAGTCAAAGTCTGTGCTGTAGCAATTTTGAGTATGCTGGTCAGGTGTGTCTCTGCAAGTAGAAAATGTGCTTTTGATTTATTGATGTTCATTACAGAGAAGAGCTGTGCACACGTAGATGTTGTCCCAACCATAAACAGAATTTTAGCAGCAAAAGCCTTAAGCTTGGGGTAATTAGGGCCCAAAAACTAGTAAAATTTGTTAATGCCAATTTCAGAAAATGTATCTTTAAGCACAGCATCACACTGCACATCAGTTATTTCCATCTGGAGCTCCTCTGGAACCTCATGGACATCCACCGAAAATGGAGGATGGAAAATTCCAAAATCTCTGTGTAGGTTTCTGAAGGCCGAAAACCTTCCTTGGAATTGATTTCTGAGTTCTTGCTCTTGTCCCCCTTCCAGATCCACCATCCGGTTCTGCTGCCTTCCTGACTTCCATGTTCCCGTTACGTGTCACACCCTGCCGGAGTTCTCTGCACACTTTTGCCCGCTCTGTTGATCGCTGACCCAGAGCTCCCCCTCCATAGTCTCTCTGTGGAAAATCCCATCCTGCACTTGAAGCGGGTCATGCTGTTCAGATGACCGGCCCTTAGAATGTATCACTTACTGAGAAGTGAAGTAATCTTAGGCAGTCATTGAGTAAGCAGGACTCAACAACTTTACTTACTTTTAAAAAGCAAGTCTTTTTATTGACGTACTTCTAGTACAATATGTATAAATGCAGATTATCAAGTCTTTAACACTTCTATAAAACCTCTTGTCAAAGTACATTGTATTTACAATGTATGAAGTAAAAGCAAGCAAGTCTTACATACTATTCAGTTTCAAAATCCAACTTCTAAAATATAACAGTCAAATTATTCTGATTCAGTTCAAAGTATCTAATTCATCAAGTCTAGAATAATGTATTGTCGAAGGCTAGAATAATGTATTTAAGCCATACATACCAGTCAGCCTTTTCTTGAGAGCCTTTGGAAGGAGTGTTAATTTTACCATCAGGAGGGACATCTTTATCCCCACTTTCAGATAACATGAGCAGTGCAATAATGTCTTAGTTGCAGCTGTTCAGGTTATTAGCTTCTCCCCATGACCAAAGATGGGCTTCCTTTCCTTTCAGTCTATTTTGCTTAAAGTATAAACAATCATTTCTGAGCTCCATGATCACGCCACATACTCAATTTTCATACCATTCTCATATTCAATACAATACACATTAAATGAGACTATAAATCTACAATACAATATAGAACTATATAAATCATAAAACACAATTATTGCTTACATTGTAACATGTAACCATCTGGTCAGTAGGAAACCTTCAGCAAGGTCACAGAAAGCAAGAATTTTACTGCACTTACAGAGAGCAGGAACCTTACTGCACCTATAGCCCTGAGGTTATATAATAGCAGGACTTTTCTGCTCTTGAGATATGAGCAGCTGACAGCTGGCAGATGAATCAGAAAGGGTAATTTCAGATACACCTTTCTGGCAGATAGTGAAGGGTGACTCTGTTCTTCTCCCTTCAAGGACAAGATAGTGAAGGGTGACTCTGTTCTTCTCCCTTCAAGGACAAGACCAGGGTAAGTTAGTTAGCTCCTGAAAAATTCAGACCTTGAGAGAATTCAGTCAGCCTGTTCTAAGGATATTTGCATTTTGTAAGCTGTTGCCAGACTTTTCATTACACAAACCTCTGCAGTTTGTGGTTCAGTTTTGTATGTTGTGTTCAGGCTCTACATGGAATTAATTCTGCACATGTACACAAAATACCATAATTATGTCAGAGACCGTGACACACTCTAGGTCAGGGGCAGGGCCTCTGAGAGGAATTTTATGAGGTGGTGCCTCATTAGGTGCTCCATTAGGCATCTTTTTAAAATCCTTTTTATACAAGGTGAGAATGGAGTGTGTCACTGATTTTCGACGTTTGAGGCCTTCTGCCCCTATGCTTCCTCCTACATAATAAAGAGTGAAAAGAGAGTCAGAAGAATGCACATTTGAACATCTTGAGATGCTTCAATGCAGATCAGGAGAAAAATTCACATTTGAACATCCTTTTATTTATACTACAGTTATGCAATGTGCATAAGATGAAAGAATTCTAAATCAAAAGAGAAACAAAGCAGACTTTGTATTTACTTAAAAATGAGCTTTCCTTGCCTTTTTTTGTGAAAAATGTCTAATGGCAGCATCAAAACTAATCGTTCTGGCAATGTTTGGTTCAATACTCAGCTTGGCCAAAGTGACAAGACTCTCTTGATACACTGTAGACCTTAAAAAAGTTCTTAATCAGCTTGAGTTTGCTAAATGATTTCTCTGCAAAAGCTACCGTTGCTGGAATTGTTAAAAGAATTCGTAAACTGACACAAACCTTTGGGAATACTTTAGGCAATGAGATGCGACCATTGGTAACATACTTTTCTATTTCGTTTTGAGAAGGAATCGCAGTAGTGATGCAACTAATGTCAAGGCCTAGAGTATTCTTCTCATTTTCCAAACTCACTTCCACCTGAGACTGCATTTCTGTTTCTTTCAGCTCATTTTTGTCATTTTCTGCATGTCTCCTTTTCAAAATCCTGTTCATTGTTACCCAAATCAGCTGCTCCTTGTTTGGAGATAAGATGTTCAAGAGTTTTTTCTTGTTCTAGTTCTATAGGTGGCTTGAATGAGAATTTTTTTGAAGGCGCCCTTAATCCAACTTGAACGATCTTTCATTGCCCCCTTTTTCATGTTCCTCTCGTTCTTTCTTTTCCTTTCTGAACTTCTGATTTGTGAGGACATTTTCGATGGATGATTTATAATTTCTTCTTTTATATCTAAAAAAGGAAAATTTTATTCCTGACCAGCTCTGATCATTGCCATATTGCTTCAAAAAATCCTGAGCCTAATCTTACAAAATTTTAAAGTGAATGAATCTGTGAAAATGTAGCCTAATGTCACTAAAGTGATTAAAGAGAAGGATTAGAACATACCTTCCACTTAACTGTCCAAATTTGCTCTTTAAAGATGGTTTTTTAATGTACTAGCGCACCAGCCCTTCCACTACAACAGTGGCCACCGGCCTAAACATTCTGACTGGTACATTCTGCCCCTGATGGAAGACCTTGCGAATGTAATGTAACAACAAGGATATATAAAACTATGCTATGTAGGCCAAAGTAAGATATAAATACTAGTCTTCATGTGCAAACTTCTTATGGACTCCAGGAAACTCTTGAGCCCCTTTGGGCTCCCTTTGGACCTTCTCTGGGCCCCAAGGCCCCAGTGGGATGCACCTGCTGAACCCTCCTCTCATAGGGCCTGGTCAGGGATCTATCATTCCAGGCACAGAGCCCAGATTCTGTTCCTAGGGACTGTCACTTTGGAGCTTTCATTCCAGTCTCAGAACACTGAGTCTATTCCCAGGGGCTGTCATTCCACTCCGAGAACACTTCTGCTACTCCTCAGTGCTGTCATTCCACTCACTGTCAGAGGCTACCTGACAACAGATTCAGACTCTGAGAAGACCAGGTCCAAGGGCAGAGTCCTCCTTCCCCACCCACACTGACAGAGAAAACAGCTGATGAGGATGTATTGCCAAGACAAACCTTAAAGTCACCGGCTAAAGAGCAGCCTAAGGAAAACGAGACGCCGGCCGACCCAGGAACATCGAGGAAGCTGGCAAGGGAGCCGGGAGACCATGAGGAACAGATGTCTCCTGGGACTCGTCGGAGGAAAATGGGCTGGGCCCTGGCAGAACAATGCTGGCTGGAGCAACAAAGAAGGAACCAGGACAGCAATGGAGATAGTGAGTGAGTCTTTACAGAAGCTGCCTCCCCTTGACAGCTGCAAGTATTTAGGAGGGCTGAGTCAGCAGAAGCTGTGGAAGCAACGCATGGAGAACCTGCGACACTCCACTCTGGCTGATGGTGTATCGACTCGGACTGTTTTCTCAACCTTGAATTCTTCTGGACTCTTCTGGACTCCCTGGCTCAATGCAGATGTCAACCCAGTGTGCGGCTGCTGTAAAAAAGGCAAATTCCATGCTGGCCATAATTAGACGAGGAATAGAGAATCAAACTGCTGATAGCATACTGCCCTTGTACAAATCTATGGTGAGATCACACTTGGAATACTGTGTACAGTTCTGGTCACCACACCCAAAAAAGGATATGTCAGAGTTTGAGAAGGTGCAGAAAAGAGCAACCAAAATGATTAGGGGACTAGAGCAACTGTCCTATGGGGAGCGGTTAAGACGCTTAGGGCTGTTTAGCTTGGAAAGAAGGCGGCTGAGGGGAGACATGATAGAGGTCTATAAAATTATGCATGGTTTGGAGAGAGTGGACAGGGAGAAGTTTTCCTCCCTCTCCCATAATACTAGAACACGGGGTCATCTGCTAAAGCTGGAGGGTGAGAGATTCAAAACAGATAAAAGGAAGTATTTTTTCACACAACGCATAGTTAAATTGTGGAACTCCCTGCCCCAGAATGTGGTGATTGCTGCTGGCTTGGAGGGCTTTAAGAGGGCATATTCATGGAGGAGAGGGGTAATCATGGCCATTAGTTAGAATGGATACTAGTCATACTGCATACCTATTCTCTCTAGTATCAGAGGATCATGCCTATTATTTTGGGTGTGGAGGAACACAGGCAGGATGCTGCTGCTGCAGTTGTCTTGTTTGTGGCTTCCTAGAGGCACCCGGTTGGCCACGGTGTGAACAGACTGCTGGACGTGATGGGCCTTGGTCTGATCCAGCAGGGCCTTTCTTATGTTCCCTGCCTGACCTTGGACCGGCCCGACCTCGACTCTGCCTCTTGCTCTGACAGATTGCCTTTCACCCTGACTGACCTTTCGACTGTTACTGGACTTTGTCTACTACACCCATTCCCAATTAGTACAGCTGCCAGCTGTAGAAGCCTCGGCTTCAGAAACCCCAAACTTTGCCCCACCCGCTGCAGGCCTCTTCAGAGCACCGGGCTGCTACAGCAGCACCACGCCCTGGTGGGCCAGCATACTCACTGACCTTGCATTCCAGTCACAGAGCACTGAGCCTATTCCCAGGGACCCCCATTCCTCTCTGTGACCTGTCATTGCAGCCCTGATTCTATTGCTAGGGACTGTCATCCCACTCTGGGGGCTGTCGTTGCAATTCCAGACACCTTAATGAAAAATCCATTCCGCATTTTCTTCCCAACTTTTTTTGTGCTGTAATGTATTTCAATGGAGCCCATGCAATTCAATTGGCATTCCTGGCTCCCCTTCTCTCTAGTGGGCCTTCAAGCTTCTCCAATTGTTTCCAATCCTGGCAATCCTGTCATTCCTTTTAGTACATCCCATACATTCTGCTCTGTTGTTTTGTTTTGCTTTTTAATAGGCACATAATTTCTATACTCCATTTCCTACTAATGCCAAGTCCTACTTCAATCACGTTGCTTTCAAGGCACAAGGGCAAAGGAAGCCACATGCCTACCACCATGAATCCCACCAATTCCACTGGGAGCTGTGGGAATCCCAGGAGAAAAGTGGCTGCCCAGGTTTAAACGCTACCAAACAGGCTCCACTGCAGTTGATGCAATCCTATGCAGGGTTACTCCCATCTAAAACCCATTGTGGGCTTCGATTGGAGTCATTCTGTATAAGAACGGGCTGTAAGAGACATCTCCTCGCCACTGACCAACCTCAGTCTCCCACAGTTCTATCTGCAGCCCTCAGAACAATGGGGACAGGATAGGAAACAGCTGTTTGGCCCCCCTCTCCCCCCCTTTCAGTGGGCCCAGAATAACTATTTTTTTATGTATTAAATTTCTGCCCTGCCCTCCCCAGTCAAGGCCGGGCTCAGAGCGACTCACATAGTATTACAACATACAGTAAGACAAAATAAAAACATTTCCAAACAACAATTAAAACAGCCCTATAAAATCAGTAAGTAAAGGACAAAAAGTGTCTGATGGTGCCCCCCAGATTGCAGCATAATACAGCTGGGCGAGCATACGACTAAGCCCCCACAAGATAGTAAGAAGGGGGCAGTGGAAGTTTGGTGAGGCCAGTACTGAGCCAATTGCCAGGAACCCCCATTCCTCTCTGTGACCTGTCATTGTAGTCCCAGAGCCCTGATTCTGTTGCTAGGGACCGTCATTCCACTCTGTGACCTGTAATTCTAGTCCCAGATTCAAGTCAATTGGCATTCCTGGGTTCCACTTCTCTCTAATGGGCCTTTAAGGCTCTCTCATTGTTTCCAGTGGGAAATCCTTTCATTCCTTTTAGTAAGTCCCATACATTCTTGCTCTTGGTTTTTGTTTTTGTTTTGCTTTGTAATAGACACATCATTTTTATATTTCACTTCCTACTAAGGCCAAGTCCTACTTCAGCATTTTCTTTTCAAGGCACAAGGAAGCTACACACCTGCCACGATGATCCCACTATTGTACTGGGAGCTGGGGCAATCCCAGGAGGAAAGTTGCTGTCCAGATCTAAACACTACCAAACAGGCTCTACGGCAGTGGATGCAAATCATAATCTCCATGCAAGTGACCAATTTCAGTCTTCTGCAGTTTCATCTTCAGCCCTCAGAACAATGAGGGAATGATAGGAAAAAGCTGTTTCAACTCCTTCTTTTACCACCTCCTTCCTTTCACTGGGCCCAGAATAACAATTGTGTTTTCAGCTCCTCAGTTGCTACAGGATTTGTGGTGGCTTAAGCGTGGTGGGAAATTGGGAAAGTGGCCTGCTTAACCCTTTGTGTCCAACCCAGTTCCCATAAAAGAGGAAGGGTGCGAGGCGGCTTTAGATTCCGTCTGTGCCACTCCGCCACCCTCCAGTTTCCTTGGATACTTCCTGCAATTGTGAGAGAAAGAGAAATGCTCTAATAATCGCATATTGCACTGAGGAATACAGAGGAAAAAATACAACTGCTTTTAATCCCTAGCCCCTGCCAGAGCCCTAGCAGAAACCCCAAGCTAAATGCGTGGGAAGTACAGGTGCAGCTTTTGAAACACAGGATTGGAGGGAGACAAAGAGACCCCACCGAGGGAGAAAAAAGATGAGGTGGTCACATGAGCAGGCACCACTATTGCCTCTGCAAAGAGTGACAAGGCTGTAGTGTTGTGGGGAGCTAACGTGGGAGTCAAGAGATGCTTGCCAGCCCAGTGTTGTGAGGAGCTGTCTCAGCTGGCTCGTGGGCCAGATCTGGCCCACGGGCCATATGTTTGACACCCGTGTGCTGACTAGTATTTGCACATTTTCATTCTTATTTGATTTCTGCCTCTCTCTTTCAGTTGCAGATGTGAGGGAGATGGTGTGTGAGATGGCATCCGGAAGGAGAATTGTGGAAAAAGACAACAATCTGCAGGTGGAAGCAAAATCTGGAGATCAAGCGGTACCAGTGCGAGAGCGCAGAAGGGAAAAGGAAGGGAAAAAGGCGAGGAAGGATTTGGTTGTCTGTCACAGCAGAAATCAACCTGAGGCCTCAGCCCAAAATGTAATATGTAAGAGGAAGAGAAGGCATACTGGTCCCATGAATCGGAAAGGACTCAGCTGCGAATTAAGTGTTAAAACATATAATGTTAAAACCTGCTGGAAAAAATGTGAAGGCTTGGAATACAGAAAGAGCTTTAGCAGGATTTGTGCACAAAAAGAACATGAAAGGATACAATCAGGGGAGAAGCCCTATAAATGCTTGGCGTGTGGAAAGTGCTTCTCTCGGAATAGCAGCCTAACTGCACATCAAAGGGTTCACACAGGGGAGAAGCCCTATAAATGCTTGGAATGTGGAAAGTGCTTTTCTAATAATAGCAACCTAACTAGACATCAAAGGGTTCACACAGGGGAGAAACCATATAAATGCTTGGAGTACCTAACTGATCATCAAAAGTTTCACACAGGGGAGACGCCATATAAATGTTTGCAGTGTGGAAAGTGCTTCTCTAGGAATGGCAAACTAACTGCGCATCAAACGGTTCATACAAGGGAGAAGCCATTTGAATGCCAGGACTGTGGAGAGTGCTTCTCTTGGAATGCCTCCTTAACTGCCCATGAAAAAATCCATACAGGGGAGACGCCATATAAATGCTTGGAGTGTGGAAAATGCTTTGCTCAGCATCCCCACCTAAAAATACATCAAAGGGTTCACACAGGGGAGAAGCCATATAAATGCTTGGAGTGTGGAAAGTGCTTCTCTCAGAATGTCTCCTTAACTGTACATAAAAAAATCCATTCAGAGGGGAAGCCATATAACTGCTTGGAATGTGGAAAGTGCTTCTCTCAAAATGCTCACCTAAGAATACATCAAAGGATTCACACAGGGGAGAAGCCATATAAATTCTTGGAGTGTGGAAAGTGCTTCTCTCAGAATGTCTCCTTAACTGTACATAAAAAAAATCCATACAGAGGAGAAGCCATATAATTGCTTGGAATGTGGAAAGTACTTCTCTCGAAATGCCTACCTAAGAATACATCAAAGGGTTCACACAGGGGAGAAGCCATATAAATTCTTGGACTGTGGAAAGTGCTTCTCTCAGAATGTCTCCTTGACTGCCCATAAAAAAATCCATACAGGGGAGAAGTCATATAAATGCTTGGACTGTGCGAAATGCTTCTCTCGTAATTGCCAAGTAACTTCACATGAAAGGGTTCATACAGGGGAGAAGCCATATAAATGCTTGGAATGTGGAAAATGCTTCTCTCAAAATGCCCACCTAGCTAAACATCAAAAGGTTCACACAAGTGAGAAACCATATGAAAGCTTGAAGTGTGGGAAAAGGTTCAGTCAGAGTTGAAGTGTTATCTTACACCAGAAGAGTCACACAAGCAAAGAGCCATCCAATCAAACTTAGGATGCAGGATACCAGTTGAAGTGGCTGACCTGCCAGGATGTAGACCTGACCTATCTTATGGTAGCTGCTCTGAACAAGACCCATCTCTATGCCCACTTCCCTCCTTTCTATCCCCCTGCCTTCTCCTTAACCTAATATATGTAGCGCTCCCTACTGAGCAACATCTACCTCTTTTTCACCCTCCTACTATTTTCTCTGTAAAATCCTGTCATGTTAATGGGTTACTTATTAAGGAATTGAGATTGATTAATACCTTATATTACCTCTTACAAAATGGAAGAGTGATGTTCTTTTCCAGCGTGGATTTAGAACATTCTGGTGAAGCGGGTCAGTGCCTTTCGTGTGACTATACTCTTAGAATTGACTCCTTCCTGAGAAGTGGTATGTTATCTTATTCAGATAGTCACCTGCTAAGGAAGACTCAACTACTTTACTCACTTTAAAAAGTAAGTCTTTTTATGATGTACTCCAGTGTAATTGTGTGTGTATATATATATATATATATATATATGTATATGCAAGTATTACAAAGTCTTAATATTCAGTAACAATGTATAGTAACAATGTATACAGTAAAGCAAGCTATTCAGTTTTAAAATCCAACACTTAAAATACAACAGTTAAAGAAGTTTGATTTAGTTCTAAGTATCTAATTCACAATATCTAGAATAATATATTTGCAAAGCCATATATACCAACACCTTTCTTCTGAGAACCTCTGAGAGAGGTCTGAAGTTCTAGCCTTTCTGTGCCTGTATTTATACTGTTTCAGGCACCTTTAATTTCAGCTAAGGAAGAAACTAAATCTTATGCAGTCAGCATTTGTAATTCTCTAGCAGTCAGCATTTTTTACTGCACATGCTCAGTGGCCTCTCTTTGCATTACCAAATATGGACATCCTTTTCCTGGAGGCTACTTTGCTAAACTATAAACAATCAGTTTTGAGCTTTACTAGCACTCTACATGCTCAATTTTAGTATCATTCTCATCCTTCGAAAAATATGATGAGATTGAATTTATAGCATCACGCGTTCATGTTTAAATCATAAAATACAGTATATTGTTTACATTACATCATTATAGCATAGTCAGCATATCTATACTTAAAGGTATTGTGAGAATAAGAATCAAGCATTCAATTCTGTGTCTTAAGAAACGGTATCTTATTTTAAGAAACGGTTTCTTTCTATTGAACAGCTGGGAGAGAGCAGCTGGGTAAGGTCTTAGACAAAATAAACAGACTGTGTTACTGGAAAATTACTGACAGCTTTTGACAGAATAATAAAAGCAGAAGCCTCTAGCAAAGACTATTCTCCTTACTTTTAAAAGGAAACTAAAAGGAAATTAAACCTCTGCTTTATACCTTTAGCAGTTTGTATATGCGTACCTTGCAGTGTGTATGCGTAGCTTGGGTTTTTCATTGAATATGTGTAGGTTTACATTGAATGGTTCTGCATATGTACAACACTAATACCATGTTCATGTGCTCTAATATGTCAAAGCCTGCAACACTGGAGCGGTGCCATATTGTGGATTAAATTTCCATATTGTGGCTTTGAATACCCTATTACAGATTCGGAGGCGTTACATAGAAATGGTGATTTCATTCTTATTAATGAGCAGTGAAGACCCTCATCTGAAAAAAAGGACAAGGTGTCCCAGCAGGCTTCATGTGGAGGAGTGGGGAATGAAATCTGGTCCTCCAGATTAGAGTCCGCCGCTCATGTGGAGGTACAAGGAATCAAACCCAATTCTCCAGATTAGAGTCCACCACTCTTAACGATTGCATCACACTCTAGGTTCTAGATCAAATCAAGCCTGAACTGTCCCTAGAAGCTAAAATGACTCTACTGTGGCTATTGTATTTTGGTCACATTATGAGGAGACAACAGTAACTGGAAAAGACAATAATGCTAGGAAAAGTTAAAGGTAGGAAAAAAGGAAGACCCATGAGATGAGATGGATTGACTCTATAAAGGAAGCCGTGGCCCTCAATTTGCAAGACCTGAGCAAGGCTGTTAACAATAGGACGTTTTGGAAGACATGGATTCATAGGGTCACCATGAGTCTGAAGCGACTTGATGGCACAACACACGCACAAGAAGGCTCTTTCATTGAGCCAGAATGTCTCAAGAAGTTTGACAGAATAAAGCAGGGGACTTTCTGGCCTTGAATCCTTGTTCCGGGCTGATGTTTGATAGGGCTTGGGGTGTTTTGCAGAACACTGCTCTGACGCAATGATGTCACTTTCTATTTCACACCAGAAGCAATGTTGAATATCTTAGTTGCTCCAAATTGCTTCCCCCAGTCCCCGAATTCTCCAGCCTGAATGCCCCTGTCAGCCACATCTGCTGTAGAGGACTCCTTGGGAGAAAGGGTCTCCTCCAGAATCAGTAAAAGAAGGCAGGAGTTGGAAACTGCTAGACTAAAGGAAGGATAAAAGGATGGAGCAGGAGGGATTGTAGTAAACCAGCCAGTCAGGGCAGGCTGGGAGTCCTTGCATCCTGAAAGAAGTATAAGCTGTGTGAGACCTGAGAGGTAGGATCCCTGCCCAGATATACAGTCAGTAGCCTCTCCAAGGACCTTGGGACACCGGCCTCCTCGAGGCATCCCTGTGCAGGAAAGGGGCAGTGGCTGGAAACTGCTGGAAAGGACCATGGGAAGGGGCTCTGCCTGAAACAGCTCTTGAGCCCGAGTTGAAGCAGGAGTGGAGGAAATGGGAGAATGGGCCTTTTGGCTCGAGCAGGACTGATCATGGCAAGAGTTGGCTGTGATACAGGGTGAGAGAGTAGTTAAAGTGACTTCTCTGCAATTCTCTGGTTTGTGGGTTGTCTGTGCTGGAGACTTGGGAGGATGGGATACTCAATGGAGGAGTGGCCCTGGGGTGGGTATTCAACCTTCAAACATTTCGTGCTTTCATTTTCATAAGCCATTGGTATTGGCTATTTCAAATTGGTTATTTAATTCCTTTAATTGCACTTCTTTGTGCGTGTAGATGTGAGGGAGGCAGATTGCAAATAACAAATAAATACACAAAATGGTTGAATATAATTGTTATTAGTATATTTGTTAAACTGAATTATGTTACATTCTGGATCAGAAATGCATAATATTTGAAATGGGAACCAGCAGGAGCTTTAAGGGAGGGACATGGGGATTGTGTGCATAATTATCTGTACCAGGGCATTACTTCCAGGAGAAACCTGGAAGGGATGTCGGGTGGCTTTAGGAATGTCAGGAAACACCATGGTTTTCCCTGGAAGTGACGTTGTGGCACAGATATGCTATTTTCTGTTTTCACCTTGGTAATGAGGACCACTGATGGGCTGGCTGCTTTACCCTGTTGTGTTTACAAGGAACTGTTATTCAATGGCTAATATTTGTAATTTTTCACACAAAAAGTTAAATTGTATTTCATTGGCAGTATATTTTTATCCCAAGCCAAATTCCAATGTATCTTGGGATAGAAAACGTCCCACCATACAAAAAAATATTCGTGTTCGAAGAAGTCGTTGGCAATTCCAACAATTCCCAAGTTTGAAACAGCACTTTGGCATGAGGCGGAAGGGTTTTTTTTTAGGTGGACAAACCCCTCCCATTTTTGCATCTACATAAAAGGCTCTGCCGGTCCATCTGTCTATGGCTGACATAACTCATCCAGAACTAAAGCTAGGGGCCTCAAAATTGGCCACCTGCGTCAGGGCGATGGTCAGATTGCAGTGCCAAAAATATAGGGAATCTGAGCATCCTGGCATGGATCAACTGCACAACATCCCTCTGGTGCTTGCGATGGAAGCAAAGGTTGACTGATGAGAAGCCAGGTAAGTGCCAGCAGCACAGATGGAGAGGGTGGAAAATACTTCCTCGTGAAAAAACACGGGGAGAGAGGGTGTTTACTTGATCCTTAGAGTCATCATGAAGAACAATGCCACACTCGTCCTCCTGATGCTTCAGTTATGCCGATCTACCTATCTTCATCTATGTCACTGTAGGCTAGGAAGCTAAGAGGTGTGATGTGCCCCAGACAGCGTCCCAGCTCCCTTGCCCTCAGCCGCCCTTCCTTTGGCCTCAGAATGGGGTCAGGCTGCCAACCGGGCGTCCTGGCTCCACCAGCTGCTCGGTTCCAGCCTCACCTGAACCGGCCAGCCTGCTTCCTCCTCGACCATCTGGGCCTCCGCCCTTTTATGCTTCTCCCTCCCTCCATCCTTGTCCCTAAAATCATAGAGTTAGAAGGGGCCATACAGGCCATCTAGCCCAACCCCCTGCTTAATGCAGGATCATAAGAACATAAGAAAGACCCTGCTGGATCAGACCAAGGCCCACCAAGTCCAGCAGTCTGTTCACACAGTGGCCAACCAGGTGCCTCCAGGAAGCCCCCAAACAAGACAACTGCAGCAGCACCATCCTGCCTGTGTTCCACCGCACCCAAAATAATAGGCATGCTCCTCTCATACTAGAGAGAATAAGTGTGCAGCATGACTAGTATCTATTCTAACTAATGCCCTCCAAGCTGGCAGCCATCACCACATCCTGGAGCAGGGAGTTCCACAATTTAACTGCGTTGTGTGAAAAAATATTTCCTTTTATCTGTTTTGAATCTCTCATCCTCCAGCTTTAGCAGATGACCCTGTGTTCTAGTATGATGGGAGAGGGAGAAAAACCTCTCCCTGTCCACTCTCTCCAAACCATGCATAATTTTATAGATCTCTATCACGTCTCCCCTTAGCCGCCTTCTTTCCAAGCTAAACAGCCCTAAATGTCTTAACCGCTCCCCATAGGACAGTTGCTCTAGTCCCCTAATCATTTTGGTTGCTCTTCTCTGCACCTTCTCAAGCTCTGTAATATCCTTTTTGAGGTGTGGTGACCAGAACTGTACACAGTATTCCAAGTGTGGTCTCACCACAGATTTGTACACGGGCAGTATGACATCAGCAGTTTTATTCTCTATTCCTCGTCTAATTATGGCCAGCATGGAATTTGCCTTTTTTACAGCAGCCGCACACAGGGTTGACATCTTCATTGAGCTATCCACTACCACCCCAAGATCCCTTTCTTGGTCTGTCGCTGCCAGCACAGATCCCATCGGTGTATATGTGAAGTTGGGAATTTTTGCCCCCATTATGCATCACTTTACACTTACTCTGAATCTCATTTGCCATTTTAATGCCCATTCCTCCAGTATGCAGAGATCCTTCGGGAGCTCTTCACAGTCCGATTTTGTTTTAACCACCCTAAATAATGTGGTGTCATCTGCAAACTTGGCTACTTCACTGTTTAACCCCAACTCCTGGTCATTGATGAACAGGTTGAAAAGCACCGGTCCCAACACAGATCCCTGAGGCACCCCACTGCCTACATCCCGCCATTGGGAGAACTGACCATTGAGTCCTACTCTCTGCTTCCTATTTTTCAGCCAGCTCTCAATCCATAAGAGGACTTCTCCTCTTATCCTGTGATGACGATGATTTTATTATTGCGGCGATAGCCAGATAAACCACAAACTTTATCAATTAAAATCGATTACAAATTTAAACAATTAAATCAAATTAAAACCTCTCTATACCAAATATAAAGTTATAACAATTAATAATCACGATAATCACAGGCATAAGGCGATTAAAATCAATTAAAACCACGAATACCCTTCTCCGACCGAATTTTAATAGCTACAGAGCAATACTTGGCTACTTGCAAAGATCGCTGAGAGTGACTATGACGTTTGCTTAGCGGTCTTTGGTGGGGGACTTTGTCAAAAGCTTTTTGGAAATCCAAATACACAATATCCACAGGCTCATTCAGCATCTCTCCAGCTGGTCCCTCTTCACGCAGTGGGGCCGTCAGAGGAAGCTGCAGCCCCAGAAGAGCCAAGAAACCCCCTCTGTCCAAAGACTTCTCTTCTGTTCCTCCCTCTGGGGCTGGTTGTTGCAGGGAACTACATTTCCCACAAGGCCTTGCGGGCACCATTGATCTCAACCCTGCCTTTCCCACGTGTTGGATGGGGCGGCTCTTCTCAGAGAGGGAGAAGGACGATTGTGGGCAATGGAGCCCCTCGGGGTCTCTCCTCTTTCTGGCTCCCCCCGGCTGGAGGGAGGGTCTGGCTTTTGCACGTCTGCAGGGGAGGTGAGTCGGTGGAGGGTTTCATGCAGCAAAGATCTTGGGCAAGAAGAAGGGAGGGGAGAGAAGACACGTGTGAACCGGAGGAAAAGAGGGAGAGGGGGCCGGAGGGAGCACCGAGAGCCTTCCCCGGGCAGGATCTGGGCATGGGGGGCGGGGAGGGGGAGTCTTGTTCCCCCCCCCCCTTGGGGATGTTTCCTGCAACCAGCCTGAGTTTATTTCAGGGTCAGCAGCTGGACGGACCCTGGATCTGACCCAGCAGGGCTCCTGGACCCTCACTGCCACCCCACCCCCCTGTGGCTCTGGCGTTTGGCCATCATATTTTGCTCAATGCATTTTCCGTGCCCAGCGTTGCTTTCTCTGCAGGATCCCCACGAGCATCATCCTCCAGGAGACCAACGAACTGGCAGCTGGTTTGTGAGAAGAGTGGATCTAATTCCCGCTCCCTGCCTATCTGGCCTCTGGAGAGTCACCCATCGCCTCCATTGCAGAGTATTGGATGGACTTTCTCTTCTCTGAGAAGGATGGGAGCCAGCATGGTGTCGTGGTGAAGAGCGGTGGTTTGGAGCAGTGGACTCTGATCTGGTGAACCGGGTTGGTTTCCCCACTCCTACACATGAAGCCAGCTGGGTGTCTTTGGGCCAGTCACAGCTCTCTTAGGGCTCTCTCAGCCCCACCTGCCTCACAGGGCGTCTGTTGAGGGGAAGGTGATTGTAAGCTGGTTCGATTCTCCCTTAAGGGTAGAGAATAGAATCCAACTATAAAATCCAACTTTTTCTTCTTCTTGTTCTTCTTCTTCCATTCACTGCATTTTTGCATTGCAACTCCTACACTCCTACACTCATTATGATGCTGGTGCCATTTTGATATTCTCAATGTTCATTTTGTTGTTATATGTAAAAATACCAGTAATCCCCTCCCATTTTGTAAATCTTCTGCAGTATGGTAATCTGTTTCTATTATATGACATTCTATATCTGTTGAGACGATGCAGTATCCTCCTTGCAGTTGAAAGGTGCCTTCTCCAAAAGGCAGCGATTCCACAGTGTGCAAATATCTGGAAAGGTCTCTCAGGTAGTTTGTGCTGGATGTTCTTTCCCCTGCATCTTTCCCCTGCCCATGCCTGAAGGATCACCTGGCCTGGGATTGTTAGGGGGGAAAGAGAACAGAAGGCAGGATGGATTTCATTAGAAGAAATGTTGGTTTTTATATACCGACTTTCTCTACCATTTAAGGAAGAATCAAACCGGCTTACAATCACCTTCCCTTTCCCTCCTAACAACAGACGCTGTGTGAGGTAGGTGGGGCTGAGAGAGCTGTGACTAGCCCAAGGTCACCCAGCTGGCTTCATGTGGAGGAGTGGGGAAACAATCCAGTTCCCCAGATTAGCCTCCTCCGCTCACGGGGAGGAATGGGGGATCAAACCCAGTTCTCCAGATCAGAGTCCACCGCTCCAACCAATTGCTCTTAACCACTACGCCATGCTGGCTCCCGGTTTATGTTTGCAGAGCTGGATGTAAGCTTAAAAGTAACACAGAAGACCTCTTCAGAAGTTGGCAGTTACATATGCAAGGTAGTTCAGTTGTTGAACCCAGTATACCATCAAATAGGAGTTGTTTGGGTTTGTTTTTTCATTTTATTGGACTTGACCAAGAGAAGGCGAGTTCTGTGCAATTTTATGAATTGGTATTTCTTGGCAGAGGTTGGAAAAAATGGTTCCAATTTTTATTGCTCTCAGTTTGACTGACCAATGGGATTCTTCTTTCTTGAGTACTCGGGGACAGGAATCGATGTTCAACTGGGCCATCTTTTCCTCTTGCAGAGATCCCCAGTGTCTCTTGAGGAGGTCGCTGTGTTCTTCACGGAGGAGGAATGGGCTCTCCTGGATCAAGGACAAAGAAAACTCTTCTGGGAAGTTATGGAGGAAAATTATGAGAATGTGGCCTCTCTGGGTAAGGATCTTTTTCTTTTTACTCTGAACGCATAAGAGAAGGGAGGGGTAGCAGCTTCCTTTGGCCCTCTTGACTTTCTAGACACAGTTGTGTTTGCCACAGAGGAACGGGCGGAGGTCCCACATCTTGGAATTTAACAGCACCTGAAAAAGAAATCATCAACATTTCATGCTGTAAAGAGAAATGTATTGATAAAGAGGGTTCTGAGTGGGAGAGACGGGCTATATCCAGTCATGTTCCTCTTAACAAGTCTCTGACTCCTGTTTTCTTCTCTGTCTTTTCCATGTTGGAGTGGCTGAGGCTGATGGGGGGAGAGGAGGGATGGCCTTGTTGATTTGACTAGGCCAGAGGAGGGGCCCTCGCTCAGCGGCAGAGCTCCTGTCCTGCATCTCAAAAGTCTGGAGTTTAGTGCTGGCATTTAGGATTAAGGGAGGAAGATTTTGGTTGGCAGGGCTGGGAAAGGGCCCTGCCTGAGACCCTCCTGAGGCACCACCCCTTTCATTGGCAAAATGGCATCTGGCCCTGGGCCTCCGAGATCCTTCTCAGACAGTCTACCCACTGAACCTAACTGGCTCTGAGGGACATTTTTACACACACACACCGTGTTTTTTCAGAGTGGAGATTTTCCACCCTCGTATCTCTACTACTGACAGTTTCTTGGCTTCTCATGAGTAAACCTTTGCTTCCCTGGCAAATAGCGGAGGGGTGTTCTCTGTGTGTGTGTTAAGTGCCGTCAACTCGCTTCCGACTCATGGCGACCCTATGAATGAAAGTCCTCCAAAATGTCCTCTCTTTGACCGCCTTGCTCAGATCTTGCAAACTAAAGGCTGTGGCTTCCTTTATTGAGTCAATCCATCTGTTGTTGGGTCTTCCTCCTTTCCTGCTGCCCTCAACGTTTCCTAGCATGACTGTCTTTTCCAGTGACTCTTGTCGTCTCATGATGTGACCAAAATACGATAGCCTCAGTTTAGTCATTTTAGCTTCTAGGGTCAGTTCAGGCTTGATTTGATCTATAACGCACTGATTTGTTTTTTGGCAGTCCATGGAATCCGTAACACTCTCCTCCAACACCAAATTTCCTTCACTGTCCAGCTTTCACATCCATACATAGGAATAGGAATACGATGGCATGAATTAATCTAGTCTTGGTGGCCAGTGACACATCCTTTGAAAATTCCTAATCCAGTCCACTTTAATTCACTTACTCCGAGGACTGAAATGTCCATACATTCCATTTCTTGTTTAACAATTTCAAGCTTACCCTGATTCATGCTTCTCACATTCCATGTTCCTATTATATGCTTCGAACAGCTTCGGACTTTCCTTTTGCATCTATTCATGTCAACCACTGAACCTCCTTTTGGCTTTAGTCCAATCACATCATTACGAACGGCGCTACTCGTACTTGTCCTCTGCTCTACCCCAGTAGCAGATTGAGTGCCATCCGACCTGGGGGTCCCATCTTCCAGCACTATATCTTTTTTCCTTTTGGATTGTCTCATCATAGGGTTTTCAAGGTAAAGGTTGGTCAGAAGTGGTTTACTTCTGCGCAGTACTAACCAGGGTTAGCCGTAGTGGCCCTGCCGTTGTCAAAGAAAGATCCTCCGCCGGTGTCACCTTCCACTACTGCTGCTGCCCAGTAGCTAACCTTCAGGGATTCCTCTGCGCCCATCCCCATTGGAACTGCCTGTTCTCTTCTGCGGATGCGGCCATTGATCCCTTAAGGGGGTGGATGCATCTTCGTCTGGTGTCTCAGCTGTGACCATTCCGTCTTGAGTTACTCTGCTAGGAGTTTAGTCCCTTTCTGGAGTCTAGACCCCTTACGGTATTGCTCTCAGCTTCCCTGACACACACAAACCCCCTCACCACGTTAAGGTGTGCATCCAGAAGGGATGTTCTGGAGCTGCTCTTTGCCAGGATGGTCTGATTCCGTTCCTTTTTGGCCCTGCAAGTCGCATCGTCATCCTGAAGCGAGGGGCCCATTTGGAGACCCCTCCTGGCTTTCTTTTCTGATGAGTTCTGCCCTCCACCATCAACCCTCGCTTCCAGTGCCAAAAGCACTTGGCCGGGGGTGGGGTCTGGGGATTCGGTGGTCCCGGATTTTCAGTTCCTTCCATGTTTGGCCTGGCTTTTTTTTTGGGGGGGGGGAGGGCTCATGATTACTCTCTCCCCTGTTCCACATTTTTTCCTTTTTGTTCTTGTGGTATAAACCTTCCCCTCAGTGACTTGGACAGCAGGGTTGTTTCATAAAACAGCAAAGATTTATTTATTGATATACATGTGAAGTTGCCCCACAGAGCCACAAACGTACAACGACACCTTTTCTTCCGCTTTCCCCAATTCTTTTGGTTATTTAGTCGTTTGGGGTTTTGTTGCAGGGAACTACACTTCCCAGGAGGACTTGCACACACCAGAGAAGTCAACCCTGCCTTTCCTAGGTGTTCATGGGTTCGTTTTTCCACAAGGCAGAGAAGGAAATGTATGGAATATGGAGTTCCATGGGGCCTCTCTTCTTTCTCATTTCCTCCGGCTGGAGGGAGAATTTGGCTCTTCCATCTCTGCAAGAAAGGTGAGTTGAGGATTTCATCAGCATCATGAATAGGGGAGGGGACGTCTGTATGAATGGGAGGGAAAGAGAAAGAGGGAGCACTGAGAGAGCGGCTTCCCAGGCGGGATCTGTGCATGGTGGGTGTGCTTGTGTTTTCACTCTCTTGAATGGGTTCTGTGCAACCAGCCTGGGTTGATTTGATGGTTAATCGCTAGATGGGCCCCTGGTCTGATCCAGCAGGGTTCATTTTCTGTTCTTTTTGGCCCCTGTAGGTCATTACGCTTACAATGGTGCTTTTTGCACGCTGCACAGGCTAACCCCCAAACATATTTTACTCCTCTAGTGGAAGCGTTTTAAGTCCCAATTGTTGTATCCTCTAGAATGGGATTCCCACGAGAATCTCCTTAAGAAGACCTCTGAATGGGCAGCTGATCTGACGGTTTGTTTTGTAACGGAGGGGATCTAATTCACCCTCCCTGTCTGTGCCGCCCTCCACCTTCCTGGCATCTTGCAAGTGAAGCTTTGCTTCCGCTTCTAATAACACAGGGATATTGTGGAGGTAATCTGGGCCAGCATATTGTGATTTCCATAATTTCTGGCATCACAACTCCCACAGTCATCCTGAATCTCACGCCAGTTTTGATGCTCCTACTTTTCATTTTATTGTTGGAGAAAAATTAGTAAGCGGGGGGGGGACATTTTTATATATAAGATTTTGTTGTTGTATACCATCCTCAAATCCCAAAATCAATTAGATGATGCAGCAGGTTGCTTGCAGTTGAAGGGTGTGTGTGGTACAAGCTGCAGCCATTCCACCATCCGCAAGTATCTGGAAAGGTCTCTGAGGCTGCAAGTTTGTGGTGGGTGTTTGGTGCCGGCATCTCTCACCCACCAAGCCCCAATGATCACACGGCCTGGAGTGAATGGGGTTTAGGTTTGTTTAGGGACAAAAGAGAGCAAAAGACACAATGGCCTTTATTAAACTAGTTTATGTTTAGAGAGTCGGAGGCAAGCTTTAAAGTAACACAGACTGCCTCTGCAGACAAAGCAGAAAGCTTCTCTGGAAACATAATTTTAATGTGTTTCAGAGGTTAAATGTGCAAGATAGTAAACCGGTAGTCAGTCAAATATGGTATTCTTTAAACATTTAATTGGACTTGGCCAAGAGAAGCCCAGTTCTCTGCAATTTCCTGAATTTCTCTTTCTTGGAAACGTTCAGTGTATTATATTTGCCAGAGGTTCAAAAAACGAATGCAATTTGCCTTGCTCTTGCTTTAATGCAGTGGTTCCCAACCTTTTTTTGACCAGGGACCACTAGGACTTTTTTGTTCGGTGCAGGGACCCCAAGGTTCAAAATAAAAATTCTGAGAATTTGAAAATAAACTTTAATCATAACTGTTAGTTAAACATTAAACTTAGAATAATATTTGAATATATATTTTTATAATAGAGAACTTTTAATTGAAAATATTAATTTATTATGGGTTTATAACTTTGTTTAGCGGACCTTAATTTAGTTCTTGCGGATCCCTGGGGGTCCATGGACCCCCGGTTGGGAACCAGTGCTTTAATGTATTGCGTTCTTTTAATCAACTGAGAGTCTGATGGGATCCTTCTTTCTTTCTTGAATGCTGGGGGCAAGAATCAGTGATAAACTGGGCCACATTTTCCTCTTTTCAGAGATCTCCCGTGTCCTTTGAGGAGGTAGCTGTGTTCTTCACGGGGGAAGAATGGACTCTCCTGGATCCAGGCCAAAGGAAACTCTACTGGGAAGTGATGAAGGAAAATTACGAGACCCTGGCCTCTCTGGGTAAGGACCTTTTTCCCTTTTATTATGAACACAGAAGAGAACGGAGGGGGTGGCAGCTTCCTTTGGCCCTCTTGAATTTCAGAACACACCTCCATTTGGAACGGTGGGCTCTGATCTAAAGAAACGGGTTTGATTCCCCACTCCTCCACATGAGCGGTGGAGGCTAATCTGGTGAACTAGATTTCTTTTCCTGCTCCTACCCGTGAAGCCAGCTGGGTGACCTAGTCACACTCTGTCAGTCTCACCTCCCATACAAGGTGTCTGTTGTGGGGAGGGGAAGGTGATTGCAAGCTGGTATTATTATTTCTTAAGTGGTGGAGAAAGTCTGCATATAAAAACCAACTCTTCTTCTTCATATTTTAATCATTTTTAACAAAAATTATTTTAATAAAAGCCAAGGTTTTTAAAAAACATTTCTTTTCCTAATCTGTTTTTGTGTGTTCCCGACACAAACACCAGAAAACTTACTGTGGTCTGGAGCACCTTTCTGCAACAGAAGCAAGAAATTCCTTCCCTCTTCCTTTGGTCACCCATTTCTCCTTTTCCAAGATATCTTGGTGTGTGGTTAAATATTGCTGAGGTTTTTCCAGGCCCCAGACATTTGTTGTAGAAAATACCATTGACCACTGACTGTATATGCTAACCCAGGGGTGTGGAACGTATTCGTTAGGAGTGCCGGATAGGACATAAATGTCATTTGGTTGGGCCAGGCAATATTATTTTTTTCCTTAAAATACAAACGTGCTTAAAACAAAAACACTCTTACAGACACCTCTTGGTCTGAGCTACTGCATCAAAATCTGAAGTCAAAGTCTGTGCTGTAGCAGTTTTGAGTATGCTGTTCAGGTGTGTCTCTGTAAGTAGAAAATGTGCTTTTGATTTATTGATGTTCATTACAGAGAAGAGCTGTGCACATGAATATTTTGTCCCAACCATAGACAGAATTTTAGCAGCAAACGCCTTAAGCTTGGGGTAATTAGGGACCAAAAACAAGTAAATGTGTTAATGCCAATTTCAGAAAATGTATCCTTAAGCACAGCATCACACTGCACATCAGTTATTTCCATCTGGAGCTCCTCTGGAACCTCATGGATATCCACCGAAAATGGAATATGGAAAATTCCAAAATCTCTGTAGGTTTCTGAAGGCCGAAAACCTTCCTTGGAATTGATTTCTGAGTTTTTCCTCCTGTCCCTCTTCAAGAGCCACTGTCCAGTCTTCTGCCTTCCTGACCTCCATGTTCCCATTAAGTGTCACACCCTGCCGGAGTTCTCTGCACACTTTTGCCCGCTCTGTTGATTGCTGACCCAGAGCTCCCCCTCCATAGTCTCTCTGTGGAAAACCCCATCCTGTACTCTAGGTCAGGGGCGGGGCCTCTGAGAGGAATTTTATGAGGTGGTGCTCCAAAAATTTCAGGGCCCCTTCTCCATTAGGCATCTTTTAAATCCTTTTTATAGAAGGTGAGAATGGAGCTCTTCATTGATTTTCTACATTTGAAGCCTTCTGTCCTATGCTCCCTCCTACAGAATAAAGAATGAACAGAGGGGTCAGAGAGAAGAATGCACGTTTGAACATCTTTATATGCTACAATGCAGATCGGGCGAAAAATATTCACATTTGAACATCCTTTTATTTATACTACAATTATGCAATGTATTTATATGAAAGAATTACTAATCAAAAGAGAAACACAACAGATTTTGTATTTACTTAAAATGAGCTTTCCTTGCCTTTAAAAAAATTCTTAATCAGCTTGAGTTTGCTAAATGATTTCTCTGCAGAAGCTGCTGTTGCTGGAATTGTTAAAAGAATTCATAAACTGACACAAACTTTTGGGAATACTTTTGGCAATGAGATGTGACCATTGGTAACATACTTTTCTATTTCATTTTGAGAAGGAATCGCAGTTGTGATGCAACCAATGTCGAGGCCTATGGTATTCTTCTCATTTTCCAAGCTCGCTTCCACCTGAGCCTGCTTTCTATTTCTTTCAGCTCATTTTTGTCATTTTCTGCATGTCTCCTTTTCAAAATCCTGTATATTATTACCCAAATCAACTGCTCCTTGTTTGGAGATAAGGTTTTCAAGAGTTTTTCCTCGTTCTAGTTCTATAGGTGGCTTGAATGAGAATTTTTTTGAAGGCGCCCTTAATCCAACTTGAACGATCTTTCGTTGCCCCCTTTTTCATGTTCCTCTCGTTCTTTCTTTTCCTTTCTGAGCTTCTGATTTGTGAGGATACATTTTCGATGGATGATTTATAATTTCTTCTTTTATATCTAAAAAAGGAAAAATTAATTCCTGACCAGCTCTGATCATTGTCATGTTGCTTCAACAAATCCTGAGCCTAATCTTACAAAATTTTAAAGTGAATGAATCTGTGAAATTGTAGCCTAATGTCACTAAAGTGATTAAGGAAAAGGATTAAAACATACCTTCCACTTAACTGTCCAAATTTCCTCTTTAAAGATGGTTTTTGAAAGTACTAGCGCACCAGCCCTTCCACTACAACAGTGGCCACCGGCCTAAACGTTTTGCCTGGCTGGCTGGAGTGCAGAGAGTCATGTCATCTTCTGACTGGTACATTCTGCCCCTGATGGAAGACCTTGCGAATGTAATGTAACGGACTCCAGGAAACCCCCGTTGGGCCTTCTTTGGGGCCCCTGTGGGATGCACCTGCTGAACCCCCCTCTCATAGGGCCTGGTCAGGGGTCTGTCATTCCAGTCACAGAGCACCTATTCTCTTCCTAGGGCCTGTCATTCCACTCTGCGACCTGTCATGACAGTCCCAAAGCACGGATTCTGTTCCTGGGGAATGTCATTCCACTCCCAGAACACTTCTGCTACTCCTCAGAGCTGTCATTCCACTCACTGACCTTGCATTCCAGTCACAGAGCACTGAGCCTATTCCCAGGGACCCCCATTCCTCTCTGTGACCTGTCAGTCCCCAGAGCCCTGATTCGATTGCTAGGGACTGTCATTCCACCCTGGGGGCTGTCATTGCAATCCCAGAGTAGTCTTATCTGGGCCCAGACACCTTAATTTTCTTTGCAACTGTGCTGTAATGTATTTCAATGGAGCCCATGCAGTTCAGTTGGCATTCCTGGCTCCCCTTCTCTCTAGCGGGCATTCATGCCTCTCCAGTTGTTTCCAATGGGCAATGCTGTCATACCTTTTAGTACATCCCTCAGGAGACGCTTGCCAGCCCAGTGTTGTGGGTAACTGTCTCCGCTGGCTCGTGGGCCAGATTTGGCCCACGGTCCATATGTTTAACACCCATGTGCTAACTAGTATTTGCACATTTTCATTCTTATTTGATTTCTGTCTCTCTCTTTCAGTCGCAGATATGAGGGAGATGGTGTGTGAGATAGCATCCGGAAGGAGAATTGTGGAAAAAGACAACAATCTGCAAGTAAAAGCAAAATCTGGAGATCAAGCAATACCAGTGCGAGAGCGCAGAAGGAAAAAGGCAAGGAAAGATTTGGTTGTCTGTCAGAGCAGAAATCATCCTGAGGCCTCAACCCAAAATGTAATATGTAAGAGGAAGAGAAGGCATAATGGTCCCATGAATCGGAAAGGGCTCAGCTGCGAATTCAGTGTTAAAACCTATGATAATGTTGCAACCTGCTGGAAAAAATGTGGAGGCTTGGAATACAGAAAGAGCTTTAGCAGGATTCGTGCACAAAAAGAACATGAAAGGATACAATCAGGGGAGAAGCCCTATACATGCTTAGTGTGTGGAAAGTGCTTCTCTCATAATTGCAACCTAACTACACATCAAAGGGTTCACACAGGGGAGAAGCCATATAAATGCTTGGCGTGTGGAAAGTGCTTCTCTCAAAATGTCCACCTAAGAATACATCAAAGGGTTCACACAGGGGAGAAGCCATATAAATGCTTGGCGTGTGGAAAGTGCTTCTCTCAAAATGTCCACCTAAGAATACATCAAAGGATTCATACAGGGGAGAAGCCATATAAATGCCTGGACTGTGGAAAGTGCTTCTCTTGGAATGTCTCCTTAACTACCCATAAAAAAATCCATACAGGGGAGAAGCCATATAAATGCTTGGAGTGTGGAAAGTGCTTCTATAGGAATAGCCATCTAACTTCACATGAAAGGATTCATACAGGGGAGAAGCCATATCAATGTTTGCAGTGTGGTAAGTCCTTCTCTAATAATAGCAACCTAACCTCACATGAAGGGATTCATACAGGGGAGAAGCCATATAAATGCCTGGACTGTGGAAAGTGCTTCTCTCGGAATGTCTCCTTAACTACCCATAAAAAAATCCATACACTGGAGAAGCCATATAAATGCTTGGAGTGTGGAAAGTGCTTCTATAGGAATAGCCATCTAACTTCACATGAAAGGATTCATACAGGGGAGAAGCCATATAAATGCCTGGACTGTGGAAAGTGCTTCTCTTGGAATGACTCCTTAACTACCCATAAAAAAATCCATACAGGGGAGAAGCCATATAAATGCTTGGAGTGTGGAAAGTGCTTCTATAGGAATAGCCATCTAACTTCACATGAAAGGATTCATACAGGGGAGAAGCCATATCAATGTTTGCAGTGTGGTAAGTCCTTCTCTAATAATAGCAACCTAACCTCACATAAAGGGATTCATACAGGGGAGAAGCCATATAAATGCCTGGACTGTGGAAAGTGCTTCTCTCGGAATTTCTCCTTAACTACCCATAAAAAAATCCATACACTGGAGAAGCCATATAAATGCTTGGAGTATGGAAAGTGCTTCTATAGGAATAGCCATCTAACTTCACATGAAAGGATTCATACAGGGGAGAAGCCATATAAATGCCTGGAGTGTGGAAAGTGCTTCTCTAATAATAGCAACCTAACTGCGCATCAAAGGGTTCACACAGGGGAGAAGTCATATAAATGCCTGGAGTGTGGGAAATGCTTCTCTCATAGTAGCCACCTAACCACTCATCAAAAGATTCATACAGGGGGGAAGCCATATAAATGCCTGGAGTGTGGAAAGTGCTTCTCTAATAATAGCAACCTAACTTCGCATCAAAGGGTTCACACAGGGAAAAAGCCATATAAATGCTTGGAGTGTGGGAAATGCTTCTCTCAGAATGGTGACCTAAGTAGACATAGAAGGATTCATATAGGGGAGAAGCCATATAAATGCTTGGAATGTGGAAAGTACTTCTCTCGCAATGCCTGCCTAAGAATACATCAAAGGGTTCACACGGGAAAAGCCATATAAATGCTTGGACTGTGGAAAGTGCTTCTCTCAGAATGTCTCCTTGACTGCCCATAAAAAAATCCATACAGGGGAGAAGTCATATAAATGCTTGGACTGTGCGAAATGCTTCTCTTGTAATTGCCAAGTAACTTCACATGAAAGGGTTCATACAGGGGAGAAGCCATATAAATGCTTGGAATGTGGAAAATGCTTCTCTCAAAATGCCCACCTAACTAAACATCAAAAGGTTCACACAAGTGAGAAACCATATGAAAGCTTGAAGTGTGGAAAAAGGTTCAGTCAGAGTTGAAGCGTTATCTTACACCAGAAGAGTCACACAAGCAAAGAGCCATCCAATCAAACTTAGGATGCAGGATACCAGTTGAAGTGGCTGACATGCCAGGATGTAGCCCTGACCTATCTTATGGTAGTTGCTCTGAACAAGACCCATCTCTATGCCCACTTCCCTCCTTTCTATCCCCCTGCCTTCTCCTTAACCTAATATATGTAGCTCCCTATTGAGCATAATCTACCTCTTTTTCACCCTCCTACTATATTCTCTGTAAAATCCTGTTATGTTAATGGGTTACTCACTAAGGAATTGAGATTGATTAATACCTTAGATTACCTCTTACAAAATGGAAGAGTGATGTTCTTTTCCAACGTGGATGTAGAACATTCTGGAACGGTGCCATATGGTGGATTAAATTTCATGGAGGACCGGTCTATCAGTGGCTACTAACCATGGTGACTAAAGCGAATCTCTATGTTCAGAGGCAGTCAATCTCTGAATACCAGTGCCAGGAGGCAGCATCAGGGAAAGGCCTCGGCCCCTTTGCTTTGCTGTTGGCCCTCCAGAGGAACTGTTTGGCCCCTGTGTGAGATGGTTTGTTGGATTAGATGGACTTCTGGTCTGATCCAGCAGGGCTTTCCTGAAGTTCTTACATTCCTAAATATCTGTCCTCCCCTTAGAAGACCAATGGCCAGTGTCAGCGGTATCCATCAGCGCTACAATATCCCTTTGTAAGAAGAAGAAAGTACCAAAGCAGAACTACACCTGAACAACAAGAAGATAAAAATAATGACTATTGGGGAATTACTCAACTTTAAGGTTGAAAACTTTAAGGTGGAAATTGCAATTGTTCAGGACTTTCTCTCCTTTGGCTCCATCATCAACCAAAAGGGAGACTGCAACCAAGAAATCAGAAAGAGATTGAAACTGGGGAGGCAAACGTGAAGGAGCTAGAAAAAGTTCTTAAATGTTAAGGATGTGTCACTGGCAACCAAAATCAAGCTACTTCATGCCATACTATTCCCTGTTACCTGGTATGGGTGTGAAAGGTAGACGGTGAAAAAAGCTGACAAGAAGAAAGTAGATTCCTTTGAAATGTGTTGGAGGAGAATTTTACAAATACTGTAGACCCCCCCCCATGCGCGCGCACAACAGGCACCTTGTGAGGTCAGTGGTTCTGAGAGAGATCTGAAAAAAAGGACTAGCCCAAGGTGTCCCAGCAGGCTTCATGTGGAGGAGTGGGGAATGCAATCTGGTTCTCCAGATTAGAGTCCGCTGCTCATGTGGAGGTGCGAGGAATCAAACCACTCTTAACGATTGCACCACACCCTAGGTTCTAGATCAAATCAAGCCTGAACTGTCCCTAGAAGCTAAAATGACTATACTGTGGCTATTGAATTTTGGTCACATTATGAGGAGACAAAAGTCACTGGAAAAGACAATAATGCTAGGAAAAGTTAAAGGTAGGAAAAGAGGAAGGCTCATGATGAGATGGATTGACTCTCTAAAGGAAGCCATGGCCCTAAGTTTGCAAGACCTGAGCAAGGCTGTTAACGATAGGACGTTTTGGAGGACGTGGATTCATAGGGTTACCATGAGTCTGAAGCGATGGCACAACACACGCACAAGAAGAAGGCTCTTTCCTTGAGCCGGAATGTCTCAAGGAGTTTGATGGAATAAAGCAGGGGACCTTCTGCCCTTGAATCCTTGTTCCTGGCTGATGTTCGATAGGTTTTGGGGTGTTTTGCAGAACACTACTCTGACGCAATGACGTCACTTTCTATTTCACACCAGAAGCAATGTTGAATATCTTTGTTGCTCCATAGTGCTCCCCCAGTCCCCGAATTCTCCAGCCTGAATGCCCCTGTCAGCTGGCAGCCACATCTGCTGTACAGGACTCCTTGGGAGAAAGGGTTTCCTCCAGAATCAGTAAAAGAAGGCAGGAGTTGGGAACTGCTAGACTAAAGGGAGGATAAAAGGCTGGAGCAGGAGGGATTGGGGGTCTGGCACAGGATGGAAGCTAAGTAGTAAACCAGCCAGTCAGGGCAGGCTGGGAGTCCTTGCACCTGGAAAGAAGTATAAGCTTGTTTAGATCAGAGAGGTAGGATCGCTGCCCAGATATACAGTCAGTAGCCTCTCCAAGGACCTTGGGACACTGGCCTCCTCAAGGCATCCCTGTGCAGGAAAGGGGCAGTGACTGGAAACTGCTGGAAAGGACCATGGGAAGGGGCTCTGCCTGAAGCAGCTCTTGAAGCAGGAGTGGAGGAAATGGGAGAATGGGCCTTTTGGCTCGAGCAGGACTGATCGTGGAAAGAGTTGGCTGTGATACAGGGTGAGAGAGTAGTTAAAGCGACTTCTCTGCAATTCTCTGGTTTGTGGGTTGTCTGTGCTGGAGACTTGGGAGCATGGGATACCCAATGGAGGAGTGGCCCTGGGATGGGTATTCAACCTTCAGTCATTTCGTGCTTTCATTTTCATAAGCCATTGGTATTGGCTATTTCATATTGGTTATTTAATTACTTTAATTGCAGTTCTTTGTGCATGTAGATGTGAGGAAGGCAGACTACAAATAACAAATAAATACACAAAATGGTTGAATATAATTAATATTAGCATATTTGTTAAACTGAATTATGTTACATTCTGGATCAGAAATGCATAATATTTGAAATGGGAACCAGCAGGAGCTTCAGGGGAAGTACATGGGGATTGTGGGCAGAATTATCTTTTCCAGGGCAATACTTCCAGGAAAAACCTGGAAGGGATGTCGGGTGGCTCTAGGAATTTCAGGAAACGCCATGGTTTTCCCTGGAAGTGACGTTGTGGCACAGATACGCTGTTTTCTCTTTGGTAATGAGGGCCGCTGGTGGGCTGGCTGCTTTACCCTGTTGTGTTTGCAAGTAATTGGTATTCGATGGCTAATATTTGTAATTTTCCTCACAAAATTTTCCACATCATTTTTGAAATGAGGCCTCCAGAACTGCACACAATACTCCAGGTTTGGCCTGACCAATATTATGTACAGCGGAACTATGACATCTTGCGATATGGATGTTATGCCTCTGTTGATGTACCCCAAGATTGCATTAGCTTTTTTTGTTGCTACATCGATTCAGCTGCTTGTATTTAACTTATGGTCCACCTGTACCGCAAGATCTTGTTCACACACACTGCTACCCAGAAGTGTATCCCTCATCCAGTATGCACGTCCCTAATTTTTGTTACCCAGATGTAGAACTCGGCACTTATCCTTGTTGAATTGCATGTTGTTCACTCCTACCTGACGACCTGTCACTCAGACCCCTTGAAGCAGTTCCATTTGGAAAAGAGGTGGTAGGGGGTAGCAGGTGCCCCCCCCCCATGTTCCCACCCTGGACCAGAGGGGGCAGCAGCCGTTTCCACTCCTCTGCAAAGACAACGGCTCAGCAGCACCTCCCCACTGCCTTGATCTGTTACAGGCTTTGACATATTAGGGCATATAAACTACTGTATTAATGTCGTACATGTGCAGCATTGTTCAATGTAAAACCCTAACAGCTCATAAAAGCCCCTTTAAAAGATACAAGCCTGAGCATTCTTGACCAAGGACAAATGTGACAAGCCAGAACTATGCTTGCACTTTATCCTCGAAAGACTTAAATGTCCCCTAGATTAATGCTCATCCTTTATCCTTGAAGGACCTAGAATACTGTTTGCATCCTATCCTTGAAGTGTCATGCAGGAATTACGCTTGTATTCCTGTACTAAAAGGACATCACCTTCACAACGTTTGTCCTACAACCTTGTATTTTGCTGATTAATGTATTGTAACATTATATTGGGTTTTAATACGATAAAATTATGGTAGAAACTTATCAATAGGTTCATTTTATTTGTATTATCCAGGAGATGAGAATGATGGTAAAATTAAAAATATAGAGAGATAACAAGACTCAAAACGGACTGTTTAAAGTTTAGCAAAATACCCTGGTGGAAGGGGAAGTCCTTATATGGTAGCCTGAAGGGAAGCCACAGAGCGTGTGCAGTAAAAATGTATCCTACTCGAGCTCAAGGTTCAAGCCCACTGGAGGTGACTTAAACAGTATAAATAAAAAGGGCAAGAGTCCAGTAGCACCTTAAAGACTAACAAAAATATTTTCTGGTAGGGTATGAGCTTTCGTGAGCCACAGCTCACTTCTTCAGATACAACTAGAATGTGAATCCATTGGTCTTTAAGTAGAAGAACAGTATGTAAATGTGAATAGCAGGCTTGATGGGATTAGGTGTGATATGCAGAAGAGTCTGTGAGAGATGGGTGTGGAGAAATCAGCATTGGTAATGAGCCATGAATGCAAAGTCTTTATTCAGCCCAGGTCAATGCATTGACTTTAGTTTGAATATCAACTGTAATTCAGCAGTTTCTCTTTCCAATCTCCCTTTGATATTCCTTTGTAAGAGAACTGCTACTCTTAAATCTGCAACAGAATGTCCTGGAAGGTTGAAATGTTCTCCCACTGGTTTTTGAATATTGTGGTTTCTGATGTCAGACTTATGTCCATTTAATCTTTGTCTAAGAGGCTGACCTGTTTGTCCAATGTAGATTGTGGAAGGGCATTGCTGGCATGTGATGGCATAAACCACATTAGAGGATGAGCAGGAATGTGAACCTGAGATAGTATGGCTGACATTGGTAGGTCCAGAGATGGTGTTCCTAGAATCTATATGAGGGCAAAGTTGACACCTTGGTTTGTTGCAGGCCTTTTTGTTAGTCTTTAAGGTGCTACTGGACTCTTGCCCTTTTTGACTACTGCAAACAGACTAACACGGCTACCCACTGTGAAGTATAAATAAAGGCACAGAAGGGCTAGAATCTCAGACCTCTCTCAGAGGGTCTCAGAACATTGGCTATTGGGTATGGATGGTTTTAAATATATTTTTCTTGATATTGTGAATCAGAATTTTTGAACTAAATCAGACCTTTAACTGTTATAAGTATTGGGTTTTAAAACTGAATAGTAAGTAGAACTTGCTTGCTTTATAGTATACATTGTTACTGAATTGTAAGACTTTGTAATACTTGCATATTGTCAGATAGGGCTTCTGACAGCCCCGGCCCCAAACAAGATGGTTCCCCCGCGAACTAAATGGAGTTCTCCGTGCACTCCCCCCCCCCGTTTTGCACACGAGCTCCAGCCAGGGATTTACAATTGTATTGGGACCCGCCCGTGTAAATCTCTGATCTGATATCGGGTCCCACACACAAAGCCGGGAGCTCAGCCATCTCCTCCACTGATTGCCCTTAAGTGTTTCTGTTTCAGTTTATCTTAAGTCGTTACCAGGAGGAAGCGACTTCATTGTTTTCTTTGTTACTGTAACCCAACCTTATCCATTGTATCAATCCTATATATGTATCCATATTGCTCCTGCCATGCATTCCAGCTTTGTTCGTCTCCTTATTGAAATCACTGACTTTCAGAATAAATCTCTAAATCACTGCTCTGTCTGGGTTTGAGTTGTATTGACTGAAACGCCGTGCATTTGCTGAAGCCTGACACATATACACATATATGCACATAATTTCATTGGAGCACATCAATAAAAAGACTCATTTTTATGTGAGTAAAGTAGTTGAGTCCTGTTTTGTGGGTGACTAACTGAATAAGATAACATACCACTTCTCAGGAAGTGGTCGATTCTAAGAGCATAGTCATCTGAAACGCGCTGACCCGCTTCAGATCTTGCTTGAATCCGGCTTCAGTCACCCCGACTCCCAGGGCCGCTCTTGGGGTCAGCTAGGATTGAGCCAATAAGCTGCCGGCCAGGGTTTGCTTGCCAGCAGGCCTGAGGGAAACATCCCGTCCCTTTAACAGAGGCTTAGTGAGTTGAAATCGGCAGTGGAAGCTTTTCACAGCAGGGAGAAAAATCACATCGCCAGGTAAATAACCGGTATCAGAAGGACAGGGCATTTTCTCTCCAGGCAGTTGGCAACCGCAGGTGGAAGGGGCGGCAGGCAGGGCTTGAAATGCTGCCCACCCCCTTCAGTCATCTGTGAGAGGAGAACGAAGGGCTGAAACCTGCCCTCTGAGCTCCAGAGCTTAGGGAGGGGAAGAGCAACCGTGCTGGGTGAGACCACGGGGCCCTCTCAGCCAGCATCCGCTCCCTGACAGGGGGCCTGTCAGATAACCTTCCCCAAAGACATGCAAGCCCAATTCTTCCCCTACTATTGGCCCCAAGCAGATGGCCTTCAAAGGTACGCTGCCCCCAAACAAGGAGGGGCCGTGGCAGAGCATCTGCTTGGCATGCGGAAGCTCCCAGGTTCAGTCCCTGGCATCTGCATCAGGTCGATGAAGGGTCTACCCCAGGGAAAGGCAGGTTCATTTCGGGAGGCCAAAACCTGGTGTCCCTCATCTCGCCCGCATTCGCCCACCTGAATCCCTGCGAAAGAGAGGCTGACGCTGGCTTTCCACCCTGCCAAGTGATCTCCTGAGGCCTGGGCCAGGGGCGACGTGGTAGTAGGGTTGCCAGTGCCAGGTCCCTCTTCACCACCGGTGGGAGGTTTTTGGGGTGGAGCCTGAGGAGGGAGGGGCGGGACTTCAATGCCTTAGAGTCCAATTTTTCTCCAGGGGAACTACCGGTAATCCCTATCGGCTGGAGATCAGTTGTAATAGCAGGAGATCTCCAGCTAGTACCTCGAGGATGGCAACCCTAATAACTTAACCTCTTCAGGGCACAAAGAAGAGACCATTTCCTGCCTCTGCCTCTCCTGTTTCCCAGCAGGAGTGGGAATGACACGGATTCTCCCTCTGCTCAGCCAGGAAGGAAACGTCCTGCCCTGTTTTTTTGAGGCCAGGCCTTCCTCTTCCCTCCAGCTCCCCTCATTTACATGAAGGGGAGAGAAAGAGGGAATCCTTCCTGCCATCTTTTGGGGGAAATGTCGGTCCCTTTAATGGGGTTGCCAACCTTCAGGCTGGGCCTGGAGATCTCCCGCTATTACAAATGATCTCCAAGAGAAAGAGATCAGTTCCCCTGGAGGAAATAGATGCTTTGGAGGGTGGGACTCTAATGGCAATGTAAACCACTGATGTCTAGGGTTGCCAACCTCCAGGTAATCAGCAGAGATGCGAAGATGTATAAACCAAGTACAAAAAAGGTAAGTATTCAGCAATTCCTTGCTGCACTTTCTGTATCCCCTCCCTCCTCAGGCTCCACCCCAAAAATCTCCTGCCGATAGCGAAGAAGGACCTGGCAACCCTACTGATGTCCCTATCCTCAGGATCCATCCCCAAATCTCCGGGGGTGTGGGGCTGTGGCTCAGAGGCAGAGCATCTGCTTGGCATGCAGAAGGTCCCAGGTTCAATCCCTGGCACCTCCAGTTAAAGGGAACTAGGCAGGCAGGTGATGTGAAGGACCTCTGCCTGAGACCCTGGAGAGCCGCTGCCGGGCTGAGCAGACAATGCTGACCTTGATGGACCAAAGAGGGTCTGATTCAGTAGAAGGCAGCTTCGTGTGTGTTCAAGTGTCCCCCAGCCAGAGCTGCAACAAAGTGCTGCAACAAACCGTAAAGACTTCGGGGGGAAAAGGATTTCAGCATCTCTCCAGCTGGTCTCTTATGCAGTGGGGCCGTCAGAGGAAGCTGCTCCCCCTCTTTCCACAGACTTCTCTTCTGTTCCTCCCTCTGGGTCTGGTTGTTGCAGGGAACTACATTTCCCACAAGGCCTTGCGGGCACCATTGATCTCAACCCTGCCTTTCCCACGTGTTGGATGGGGCGGCTCTTCTCAGAGAGGGAGGAGGATCATTGTGGGCAATGGAGCCCCTCGGGGTCTCTCTCCCTTCTGCCTCCCCTCGCCTGGAGGGAGGATCTGGCTTTTGCACGTCTGCAGGGGAGGTGAGTCAGTGGAGGGTTTCATGCAGCAAAGATCTTGGGCAAGAACAAGGGAGGGGAGAGAAGACACGTGTGAATCGGAGGAAAAGAGGGAGAGGGGGCCGGAGGGAGCACCGAGGGATAAGAGAGCCTTCCCCGGGCAGGATCTGGGCATGGGGGGCGGGGAGGGGGAGTCTTGTCCCCCCCCCTTGGAGATGTTTCCTGCAACCAGCCTGAGTTTATTTCATGGTCAGCAGCTGGACGGACCCTGGATCTGGCCCAGCAGGGCTCCTGGACCCTCACTGCCCCCCCCCCCGGTGGCTCTGGCGTTTGGCCATCATATTTTGCTAACTGTATTTTCCGCGCACAGCGTTGCTTTCTCTGCAGGATCCCCACGAGCATCATCCTCCAGGAGACCTCCGAACTGGCAGCTGGTTTGTGAAAAGGGGGGATCTAATTCACGCTCCCTGCCTATCTGGCCTCTGTAGAGTCAACCATCGCCTCCATTGCAGAGTATTGGATGGGTTTTAAGACAACGGCTCAGCAGCACCTCCCCACTGCCTTGATCTGTTACAGGCTTTGACATATTAGGGCATATAAACTACTGTATTAATGTCGTACATGTGCAGCATTGTTCAATGTAAAACCCTAACAGCTCATAAAAGCCCCTTTAAAAGATACAAGCCTGAGCATTCTTGACCAAGGACAAATGTGACAAGCCAGAACTATGCTTGCACTTTATCCTCGAAAGACTTAAATGTCATCTAGATTAATGCTCATCCTTTATCCTTGAAGAACCTAGAATACTGTTTGCATCCTATCCTTGAAGTGTCATGCAGGAATTACGCTTGTATTCCTGTACTAAAAGGACATCACCTTCACAACGTTTGTCCTACAACCTTGTATTTTGCTGATTAATGTATTGTAACATTATATTGGGTTTTAATACGATAAAATTATGGTAGAAACTTATCAATAGGTTCATTTTATTTGTATTATCCAGGAGATGAGAATGATGGTAAAATTAAAAATATAGAGAGATAACAAGACTCAAAACGGACTGTTTAAAGTTTAGCAAAATACCCTGGTGGAAGGGGAAGTCCTTATATGGTAGTCTGAAGGGAAGCCACAGAGCGTGTGCAGTAAAAATGTATCCTACTCGAGCTCAAGGTTCAAGCCCACTGGAGGTGACTTAAACAGTATAAATAAAAAGGGCAAGAGTCCAGTAGCACCTTAAAGACTAACAAAGACCCATCTCTATGCCCACTTCCCTCCTTTCTATCCCCCTGCCTTCTCCTTAACCTAATATATGTAGCTCCCTATTGGGAAGACCCAACAACAGATGGATTGACTCAATAAAGGAAGTCACAGCCTTCAATTTGCAAGATCTGAGCAAGGCTGTCAAAGATAGGACATTTTGGAGGACTTTCATTCATAGGGTCACCATGAGTCTGAAGCGACTTGATGGCACAACACACGCACAAGAAGAAGGCTCTTTCATTGAGCCAGAATGTCTCAAGGAGTTTGATGGAATAGAGCAGGGGACCTTCTGGCCTTGAATCCTTGTTCTGGGCTGATTTTCAATAGGGCTTGGGCTGTTCTGCAGAACACTGCTCTGACGCAATGATGTCACTTTCTATTTTACACCAGAAGCAGTGTTAAATATCTTAGTTGCTCCATATTGCTTCCCCCAGTCCCTGAATTGTCCAGCCTGAATGCCCCTGTCAGCTGGCAGCCATATCTGCTTTAGAGGACTCCTTGGGAGAAAGGGTCTCCTCCAAAATCAGTAAAAGAAGGCAGGAGTTGGCAACTGCTAGACGAAAGGGAGGATACAACGCTGGAACAGGCGGGATTGGAGGTCTGGCACAGGATGGAAGCTAAGTAGTAAACCAGCCAGTCAGGGCAGGCTGGGAGTCCTTGCACCCTGAAAGAAGTATAAATCTTGTGAGACCTGCGAGGTAGGATCGCTGCCCAGATATACAGTCAGTAGCCTCTCCAAGGATCTTGGGACACCGGCTTCCTCAAGGCATCCCTGTGCAGGAAAGGGGCAGTGGCTGGAAACTGCTGGAAAGGACCATGGGAAGAGGCTCTGCCTGAAGCAGCCCTTGAGCCCGAGTTGAAGCAGGAGTGGAGGAAATGGGAGAATGGGCCTTTTGGCTCGAGCAGGACTGATCATGGAAAGAGTTGGCTGTGATACAGGGTGAGAGAGTAGTTAAAGCGACTTCTCTGCAATTCTCTGGTTTGTGGGTTGTCTGTGCTGGAGACTTGGGAAGATGGGATACCCAATGGAGGAGTGGCCCTGGGTGGGTATTCAACCTTCAATCGTTTTGTGCTTTCATTTTCATAAGCCATTGGTATTGGCTATTTCATATTGGTTATTTAATTACTTTAATTGTACTTCTTTATGCATGTAGATGTGAGGAAGGCAGACTACAAATAACATAAATAAATACACAAAATGGTTGAATATAATTATTAGCATATTTGTTAAACTGAATTATGTTACATTCTGGATCAGAAATGCATAATATTTGAAATGGGAACCAGCAGGAGATTTAAGGGAGGGACATGGGGATTGTGTGCAGAATTATCTTTACCAGGGCATTACTTCCAGGAAAAACCTGGAAGGGATGTAGGGTGGCTCTAGGAATTTCAGGAAATGCCATGGTTTTCCCCGGAACTGACGTTGTGGCACAGATATCCTATTTTCTGTTTTCACCTTGGTAATGAGGGCCGCTGGTGGGCTGGCTGCTTTATCCTGTTGTGTTTGCAAGTAATTGTTATTCGATGGGTAATACTTGTAATTTTCCACACAAAATGTTAAATTGTATTTCATTTGCAGTATATTTCTATCACAAGCCAAATTCCAATGTATCTTGGGTTAGAAAATGTCCCACCATACAAAAAAATGTTCGTGTTCAAAGACTTCTATATCAGGAAAAGTGTTCAAACAAATCATCAGTTAGTCCTTGAGCATTTAGGAAGGATGGATCTGATCACTAAGAGCCAGCATGGGTTTCTCAAGGATAAGTCATGTCAGTCTAATCTTATCTCCTCCTTTGAGAAAATTACTACCTTGCTGGATCAGGGGAATGTTGTAGATGTAATTTATCTAGATTTCAGTAAGGCTTTTGATAACGTTCGACATAGTATTCTAGTTGACAAATTGGGAAAATGTGGTTTAGATCCTATTATTGTTAGGTGGATCTGGTTGACTGATAGTACCCAAAGAGTGCTAGTTAATGGTTCTTCATCCACTTGGAGAGAAGTGACTAGTGGACTTCCTCAGGGATCTGTGCTGGGCCCTGTGTTGTTCAACATCTTTATAAATGATTTGGATGAAGGAATAGAGGGGATGCTTATTAAATTTGCAGATGATACTAAATTGGGAGGGGTAGCAAATACGGTAGAAGACAGAGCAAAGATGCACAATGATCTTAGCCTGAAGAGGAGAGGACTGAGAGGGGATATGATAACCATGTTCAAGTACTTGAAGGGCTGTCATATTGAGGATGGTGCCAAGTTGTTTTCTGTTGCCCAAGAAGGTCGGACCAGAACCAACGGGTTGAAATTAAATCAAAAGAGTTTCCGTCTAGACATTAGGAAGAATTTTCTAACAGTTAGAGCAGTTCCTCAGTGGAACAGGCTTCCTTGAGAGGTGGTAAGCGCTCCTTCCCTGGAGGTTTTTAAGAAGAGGTTAGATGGCCATCTGTCAGCAATGCTGATTCTGTGACCTTAGGCAGATGATGAGAGGGAGGACATCTTGGACATCTTCTGGTCACTAGGTGTTGGGGGGAGGTGTGAAACTCCTGTATTGTGCAGGAGTTGGACTTGATGACCCTGGTGCTCCCTTCCAACTCTGATTCTATTATTCTAAGTCATTGGCAATTCCAACAATTCCCAAGTTTGAAACAGCACTTTGATACGAGGCAGAAGGGTTTGTTTTTTTTAGGTGGACAAACCCCTCATATTTTTGCATCTACATAAAAGGCTCTGTCTGTCCATCTGTCTGTGGCTGGCATAACTCATCCAGAACCAAAGCTAGGGGCCTCAAAATTGGCCACCTGCGTCAGGGTGATGGTCAGATTGCAGTGCCAAAAATATAGGGAATCTGACCATCCTGGCACAGATTAACTGCACAACATTCCTCTGGTGCTTGTAGATTATCCGGGCTGTGTAACCGTGGTCTTGGAATTTTCTTTCCTGACGTTTCGCCAGCAGCTGTGGCAGGCATCTTCAGAGTAGTTACTACTCTGAAGTAGTAGTAGTTACTACTCTGAAGATGCCTGCCACAGCTGCTGGCGAAACATCAGGAAAGAAAATTCTAAGACCACAGTTACACAGTCCGGATAACCTACAAGAACCAATGAACTCTGACTGTGAAAGCCTTTGACAATATTCCTCTGGTGCTTGCGATGGAAGCAAAGATTGACTGATGAGAAGCCAGGTAAGTGCCAGCAGCACAGATGGAGAGGGTGGAAAATCCTTCCTTGTGAAAAAACACGGGGAGGGGGGGTGTTTACCTGATCCTTAGAGTCATCATGAAGAACAATGCCACACTCGTCCTCCTGATGCTTCAGTTATGCCGATCTACCTATCTTCATCTGTGTCACTGTAGGCTAGGAAGCTAAGATGTGTGTTGTGCCCCAGACAGCGTTCCAGCTTCCTTGCCCTTGGCTTTGGCCACCCTTCCTTTGGCCCCAGAATGGGGTCAGACTGGCAACCTTCCTCCCCTGGCTGCTCAGTTCCAGCCTCATCTGAACCGGCCAGCCTGCTTCCTCCTTGACCATCTCTTGCCTCCGTCCTTTTATGCTCCTCCCTCCCTCCATCCCTGTCCCTGGTTTTCTGCCAGGCCTGCTCCACTGCTGGGGCCTATGTCGCTGTCATAGAGGCCTGCCCCACATGTCACGCGTTCCACAGCAACATCTTCTCTGGCCATGGTGGGTCCGCTGGGCTTCCCTGCCTTCTGCTGGGGTTTCTGCCAGCTGCCAGCCTCCCCCTGCCCCTTTCCTGGATACGTGCTGGACCAGCAGGAACGTCCAGGGAGGTCACCTTCAGACAGACATTTTTAGTTTATTGCGTCTACTCGCTTTGCCTTATGTTTGCACTTTTTATATTCCTTTTCCTAAAGCCGAATGCATTTATTGGTGTTTACTGCGTATGCAGGAGTCCCACCCAGACTCGGTTGAGCTACCTTAAAGAGAATTAAACCCTTGGTCCCAGGTCCAGGACAGGGGGATTGAATCACCCCAGTAGGTTGGAAACCAGTCAGATAATCCCCTCAGAAGGCGTGCAAGCAGGGCCGCACAGGTCCAGATCTTCCCCTAATATTAGCCCCTAGCAATTGGTCTTCAAAGGTATGCTGTCCCCAAACAAGGAGGGGTCGTGGCTGAGTGGCAGAGCAAACGCTTGGCATGCAGAAGCTCCCAGGTTCAGTCCCTGGCACCTGCATCAGGTAGACCAAGGGGAAAGGCAGGTTCATTTCGGGAGGCAAAAAGCAGGAGTCCCTCATCTCGCTCACGTTCACCTACCTGAGCCTCCGTGAAAGAGAGGATGACTCTGGCTTTCCACCAGGGCTGCTGAGGCAGCAGACCTGTAAGAGTTAAACATTGAGAAATATTATTAAAAAGCTCCAAAATCAGAGGGCCTCCGGAGGAATATATTTAGAAGTTAGAAACAGACAGTAGAAGGAGCCAAAAAGAGATTACTGTTGAAACCAGACAGTGTTGTTTGTTGTGCTCAAGGTTGACTAGGGTTGGAATGAACAAGAAGGGCGCCTTTCTGTTGGGAATGTCAAGGGAGTAAAAGATTAATTGTAACTAGATAAAATACCAGGTACACTAATAATAGCTTTAAACAAGTATTATCTAAACCAATGGAATTATTCTTATATTTCTGTAAACCAATGATTTTCCTTATTTTTGTAACCAATGAAAGTTATTCTGATTTGTATTATAAGCCAATGGAATCATTCCCTAGAACTCTGAGCCAATGACAAGTTACTATGTAATATGCGGTTAGAATATTATAATGAGCTAATTAAACGGTTATATAAGTCTAAACACACTTATGTCCGGTGCTCCATCTCCATCTTGAAAAGCCTCTGAAGGGCAGAGTCTGGAGACTCAAATAGCTATTTGAAATAATAAATCTGATTCTTTCAGAGCTGACTTTGAGTCTTTGTGTTTGAAAATCTAGCTCCTAAAGTCTCCTACAACACTGCCCCTGAAAAGTGACCTACAGAGGCTTGGGCCGTGGTGATGGGGTTGGGACATACCTTTTTCTGTGAGTCCGCCTTGCCATGGCTGTAGGAGGGGGACTCAAACCCGCATCCCCGGAGCTCCCTGGTGGGTGTTTATCCTGCCCCCTCCCACTCATGCCCGAACCACCCAATTGCTGTGTCCTTCCTGTGGGCAACAGCATGCTGATCAGTGGCTGCATCAGGGCACCCTGGTTGGCCGCTTCCATCTCTGCCTGTCACAGGGATGTCTGTGCCATGATTGGTAAATACTGGCGGCATTTCTGTGGATGCCAGTGGTATTGCTATGCTCTCCACACCTTGGCATTGGATGTTGACTTTGATCTCCTCTGCTGGGTATGCACTGGATTCCAACTAGGGTCCCCCTGGTACCGCACCAGCCATGCATCGAGATTTTAGGTTTAAGCTAGGTTTGCTAAGCTCCAGAGTCTAGAGATCTCCTGGAATTTCAACCAATTTCCGGCCTACAGAGAGAATGGACTCTATGGCGCTGTACCCTGCTGAGGTACCTCCCTCTCCAAATCTCCAGGAACTTTCCAACCCAGCGATGACAACCCTAGGTGAGGCTATTGTGAATTCAGATCCAGCCTCAACGGAGGGTGGACTCTACGGCAGTGTAGCCCATTGATGTGTTGGCAGTTCAAGACTACTCATAGCAGGTAGATTGCTGTAATCTAAGTGACAGCCAGGTGACTGCTGGTGTCCCATGACTGCCCAGTGACTTGGCAGTAAATCTGGGCAGAATTGGTTTGTGCAAGTTAGTCCTGGCTACTGGGCAGCTTACTGTTGATTGGCTGCTGGACAGAGCCAGATATGTATATAGTCTGTATAATACTTGCACAGTTGTGGTGTTGTGAATTGGAGATGCTAGGGGGAGCATGCTGTCACTGTAAATAAAAATGGCACTGGTTTATACGTGCTGAGACTGCTGTGTTCACTTGGAGCTGAGTTGACTAGAACATTTCACACCCGCCATCATGATGTCCCTGTCCTCATCCCCAGATCTCCAGGAATTCCCCCACCCAGAGCTGGCAGCCCTACCCTATAATATGTCGATCCCTGGAAAAGTGTCATTCCCAGCTGGAGAAGAAAGTGCTGTAACAAACCCTAAACATTTGGGCAGAAAAGGTTGGTTCCCTGTTGCCTTCTGTCTCTTTTTCAGCACCTCTCCAGCCGGCCTCTCCTGGTGCAGTGGGGCCGCCAGAGGAGGCTGCCCCACACAGCCCCAGAAGAGCAAAAAAAAACCCCTCTTTTTTCCAAAGACTTCTGATCTCCTGTCTGGTTGTTGCAGGGAACTACATTTCCCACAAGGCCTTCCAAGAAGCATTGAGGTCAACCCTGCCTTTCATTCATGGGGAGAATAAGGACATTTGGGGGTGATGGAGTCCATTGGGGCCTCTCCTCTTTCTGGTCCTCCCCAGCTGGAGGGAGGATCTGGCTTTTGCACGTCTGCAGGGGAGGTGAGACGAGGGTTGCATGCAGCAAGATCTTGGGCAAGGAGAGGGGGAGGGAAAAGAAAATCCGTGGGAAAGAGGAAGAGGTGGCCGGAGGGGGAGCACAGAGAGAGCAGCTTCCCCAGACAGGATCTGGACAGGGGAGCGGGGGCTTGTGTTTTCTCCCCCTTGAATGTGTTTCCTGCAACCAGCCTGAGTGTATTTTATTGCCAACAGCTGGACGGACCCTTGATCTGATCCAGCAGGGCTCGTGGGCTGTTGCTGGCCCCCATGGCTCCATGCTCTGGCGCTTGGCCATATTTTGCTAATTGCATTTCCAGTAGATGACGGTGGGTCGCCATGCTAGTGTGTCTGCAGAAGTAGAAAAGAGCAAGAGTCCAGTGGCACCACTAACACAAACATTGTGGTGGAGTATATGAGCTTTCGTGAAGAAGTGAGCTGCGACACAGGAAAGCTCATACCCTGCTAAGGAAAAAATGTTGTTAGTCTTTAAGGTGCTAATGGACTGTTGTTGTTTTGTATCTTCAGTACATACGCTTGCTTTTTCTGGTGTATGAACCCAATGAGCATCATCCTCAGGAATATCTCTGAATTGGCAACCGGTCTTAAGGTGTGCAAAGGAGGGGATCTAATCTAATTCACTCTCCCTGTCTGTGCTTCCGCCACCGTCTGGGCTTCTGTGGAGTGAACCGTCACTTCCATTGCAAAACATTAGAGGGATTTTCTGTTTTTAATCTGGGTAGAAATCAGAAGGAGATTGAGACTGGGAAGGGCAGCCATGAAGGAGCTAGGAAAGATTTTGAAGTGTAAGGATGTGTCACTGGCCACCAAGACTAGATTAATTCATGCCATCGTATTCCCTGTTACTATGTATGGGTGTGAAAGCTGGACAGTGAAGAAAGCTGATAGGAAGAAAATAGATTCCTTTGAAATGTGGTGTTGGAGGAGAGGGTTACATATACCCTGGACCACCAAAAAAACAAATCAGTGGGTTTTAGATCAAATCAAGCCTGAACTGACCCTAGAAGCTAAAATGACTAAACTGAGGCTGTCGTATTTTGGTCACGTCATGAGACGACAAGAGTCACTGGAAAAGACAGTCGTGCTAGGAAAAGTTGAGGGCAGCAGGAAAAGAGGGAGACTCCACAAGAGATGGATTGACTCAAGCAAGGAAGCCACGGCCTTCGATTTGCAGGATCTGAGCAAGGCTGTCAAAGATAGGACATTTTGGAGGACTTTCATTCATAGGGTCGCCATGAGTCGGAAGCGACTTGACGGCACTTAACACACACACACAGAAAGGAAAGGGGGCACACCAAGGCAAAACGAAGGGAGGAAAACAAATGGTGCAGAGGAAAACCAATCCTTTAATAATTCTTGCAACCCCTAGTTGTTACACATGCAGCTTCGTCTGGGGGAATCTAATAAAGTGAAAAAGTAACACAAAATAATAGTATAAGCATATTAGGTACATAATTTAAAACATTTTAAAAGTTATTTAGATATATTGGACAAAGGACAATTAATCTGGACCGGAATGTTTCCATTCCATTCCCTGCATTTTTGGCATTGCAACTCCCACAATCATTCTGACACCGGTACCAATTCTGAGGCTCCCAGTTTTCACTTTGTTATTCTAGATATTAATAATCTCTCCCCCTATTTAGTAAATCTTCTGCAGTATGTAAATTTTTGCCTGAAACCGTTTCTATTGTATGATTTTCTACATCTGCTGAGATGATGCAGTAGCTTACTTGCAGTTGAAAGGTGTTTTGTACAAACTGCAGTCATTCTACAGCGTACAAAGGTCTCTGAGGTAGCAGGCTGGTGCTGGGTGTTCTTTACCCTGCATCTCGGTCCTGCCAAGCCCTGAGGATCGCACGGCCTGGGTTTGTTAGGGGGAAAAGAGAACAAAAGACAGGATGGCCTTAATTAGGCCAGTTTACTTTTGCAGAGCTGGATGCAAGTTTAAGAATAACATACGGTAGAATGGTTCTGCAGAAAAATATGTGTGAAGCAGAGTCCTTCTGTGGAATTACAATTTATGTATATGTCTGCGCTTCAGTGTGGAAGGTAGTACTGTTATTGAACCTGATGTATGGTCAAAGAGAGTCCCCTCCCCCCTTCATTTAAAAGGCCTTGACCAAGACAGTTTTCTGAATTTATGTTTCTTGGAGATTTTCACTATATTATAAATGGCAGAGGTTGAAAAAAAAATGAATGTAATTATCCTTGCTGTCGATTTCATGCATATCATAATCCAGGGGTGGGGAACGTCAGGCCCTGGAGCCGTTTAGGGCCTGCGAAAGCATTTGGTCTGGCCCTTTGTGGGTCCTGGCAGATCTCTAGCTCAGAAGGATCTAAGACTGGCGATCTGCCCTCTCCCACGGACAGGAATAGCCTATATTCAAGGCAGGTGTGAGTTTGTTTTGCCCAGAAAAGGAACCTTTTTTCCCCCTTGCAGAAAAGAGTCATTAGCTATGGAGCTGCTAGGATCTCCCAAGAAACCGTGTTAACCCTTTCCCACCCCAGCCATGGAGAAACCTATTCCCTCTGTACTACAAGAGGGCTGGGGGCAGAAGTGGCGACAATGGAGGGGATAAAGGGGGCAGGGCCAGAATACGCTGGGGTGAGTTCTTAGCCTGTGTGTCCTCATTTCATCCCTGCAGAGGGAGTTAGCAGGAGCCGGCTGTAGAATCCAGCCCCGACCATGCAGAACAGGAGCAACTCCGGCGTGTGGCTGGATGGCTATGCCCGGCTGGTGCAGCAGACCATCCTGTGCCACCAGATGGGCGAGTGCGCCACCGGTTGGATGCCTGCCTGCTTGCCCATGTGCGGGGTGGGCAGTGTCATCTGGGGCAGCTGCCTGCTTGGGGCTTGGTCGGCTAATTTGTAAGTTGATAATTTTGTATGGCCCGCGAATGAGGTTATAAATATCCAAATGGCCCTTGGCGAAAAAAGGTTCCCTACTCCTGTATAATCATTCTTTTAATCAGTTGACTGGCCAATGGGATTCTTCTTTCTTTCTTGAATGTTTGGGGATAGGAATCAATGATGGCAACATTTTCCTTTTTCAGAGATCCCCAGCGTCCTTTGAGAAGGTAGCTGTGTTCTTCACAGAGGAGGAATGGGCTCTGCTGGATCCAGGCCAAAGAAAACTCTTCTGGGAAGTAATGGAGGAAAATTATGAGACCGTGGCCTCTATGGGTAAGAATCTTTTCCCCTTGTTTTACGAACATGGAAGAAAAGGGAGGTGTGTGGAAGCTTCCTGTGTCACTCTTGAACGTCTGGACACACTTTCATTTGCCACAGAAGAAAGAAATGGTGCTCTCTGCATCTGAATCTTTCCCACTTTCTGCACAGTGCAGGCCTGGGGGCATGTGATGCTAAAGCAGTACAGAGCAAATCCAGGCAGGTCTGTCTTATTTTGCAAAGAGACTTGTCTCTACAGCTCTGAAAAGAAAGAAAGAAAGAAAGAAAGAAAGAAAGAAAGAAAGAAAGAAAGAAAGAAAGAAAGAAAGAAAGAAAGAAAGCTCTCACTCCCAGGAATGTTTAAGGTAAAGGTCCCCTATGCAAGCACCGGGTCATTCCTGACCCATGGGGTGATGTCACATCCTGACGTTTCCAAGGCAGACTTTGTTTACGGGGTGGTTTTCCAGTGCCTTCCCCAGTCATCTTCCCTTTTCCCCCAGCAAGCTGGGTCCTCATTTTACCGACCTCGGAAGGATGGAAGGCTGAGTCGACCTTGAGCCGGCTGCCTGAAACCAATTCAGGTCGTGAGCAGAGCTTGGACTGCAGTACTGCAGCTTAACACTCTGCACCAGGGGCTCGTTTTCCCAGGAATGTTACAGCGCCTGGAAAAGAAAGCGTTCAACATTTTATGCTGTAAAGAGCAATCTGTTGATGATGATAAGGGACACAACATATTAGATTTTGAATTAATCCTTTTCTACATTAGATTTTGTATTAGCCCATGCCATGATTACACTCTGGCCTACTGGGAAGGAATGTTGTGGAGAAAGAATGTTGACAGGGAAGGCTCCTTGAGAAAATGCCAAAGGGAGCCTCTGTAAAGAACAGTATGTTATGTATAAGATAGAGAATTTGAGGCACCAACAGAGATATCTGATTTTAATTGTTTATAGAACATCCCAAGGCTAGTACAGTGAGTATCCGAAGGGTATGTTAATGGATGTGTGTCCTGAAGTAATGATGACAATCTGACAGCTATGCATATCAGTATAACACACATTTGAAAGAGTGCCCACACATTTCAAAGAGACCCCAACAGTCAATGCATTCCCAGTCCACATTCCAATATATTGATTATACTAACTCATGTGTCATTATTACATTTTATTATCATATTAACCAACTGCTGTATGTCACTTGTGTGTCATAATGTGTTATTACTACACACCACCCAAAAGGTGGTGGGAGGGGCCGTGGCTCAGTGGTAGAGCCTCTGCTCGGCAGGCAGAAGGTCCCAGGTTCAATCCCCGGCATCTCCAGTTAAAGGGCTAGGCAAGTAGGTCTCTGCCTGAGACGCTGCCAGTCAGAGTAGACAATACAGACTTTGATGGACCAAGGGTCTGATTCAGTATAAGGCAGCGTCATGTGTTCATGTGTATGTGTATATAAGATGACATTGTGCTTGTACTCGATGCTGTCTGCACTGGCAACCTTTGTCTTGCTAGCAGTGGCCTTTATTGTGCGCAATAAACTAAAGATTTACTTTTTGCCTTTGCCTCTGGTTCATTTTGTACTTGGACGAAGCACCAAGGGCTGAACCTTAGCGCAACCTGCAGGTGGTGCTATCAATGAAGAGGGCTCTGATTGGGAGAGATAGATCTCCAGTTAGGTTCCTGCTAGCTAATCCCTGGGGCTCCTGTTTTTTTCTCTGTCCTTTCTATTTTGATGCAGAGTGGTTCTTCCACAGTCCTTTTTTTGAGTGACTAAAGGAGGAATGGCCCACTATTTAATATCATGAACAAAGATGGATTGTGTGTGTGTGAGGGGGAATCCCTTCTCTCATCCCAGCTGAGCACTTAAGGGAATATATATCTGGAAGATTGGAAGAAAAAGGAAGTTAACTTTGTCTTCCCAAAATCATCCTAAAACTAGCAGCCAAGTTTCCAGAGGAGGTAGGCCTGCCACAAAAAGATAGGCAGGCAGGTCCCTTTATTGATACAGACTCGACCCCACCCGCTCACTCCCTTCGCCAACCCCAAAGCTTGCTGCATTCGCAGTATTGCTTTGTAGAGGAAAAACCACTGTGCCCTCCGTGAGTTAACGCCTGAAGTTTTGTTTAGCTAAGTTATATTTTTGTCCTGAAATTGTATTTTCAATGCAATTCCCTCCTCGTAATGCTTCCTGTACAGGATGATTCTACTGTCAATCGTGCTCAAGAAGACCTCTTCACTGGCAAGGTTATCCTGGCCCAGGTGACCTCCCAAGAAACCCCACCCAGTTTCCAGTTAGTATAGATGGGAACCCACCCCTTCTCACTACGCTTCCCAATCCCATAGTTCGCTGCAATTACCATATTATATTACTAGACGTATGCTTGCAATTTACAATGCTAATTTTCATAGTGATTGAGCAGCTCTGCCTAGGAATGCCATCCTCCAGGTGAGGCCTGGAGATCACCCTGAATTATTTCCAGACTACACAGATCACTATCCCTGGAGAAAATGGCTTATATGGAAGGTGGACTCTATGCCTTAAGGCATAGGACTCTGACAGAAGAGTTGGAGCAAGACTGTACTAAGGAACAGCCTGAGAGATCATTCTTTCCTGGCAAACTGCAGGCAAAATTAGATGTACAACAAATGCCATACCCCACTTTCTTCCATGTGGGGCCCGAAGTGGCTTAAACTGTTATTTTCTCCATTCTGTCCTCCCCACAACCCTGTGAGGTAGGTTAGGCTAAGAACGTGAGCCGGGCCCACACTCAGCCAGCAGCTTTCATTGGTAAAGTGGGCATTTGGCCCTGGACCTCCAAGATACTGGTCAGACAGTCTACCCACTAAACTTAACTGGCTCCAATAACTGAGGGCCTTTTTTAAACCCTCCCCACCCATGTTTTTTCATAGAGTAGAGATTTTCCACCCTCATGTCTCTACTACTGGCGCTTTCTTGGCTTCTCATGAATAAACCTTTTCTTCCTTGGCAAATAGCGGAGGGATGTTCTAGAGCAGTGGTCCTCAACCTTTTTCTGACTGCGGCCCTCTTCTGACCTTGGTTCCTTCCTGTGGCCCCCCCGTCCTACCGGTAGAAAGGGAGCTATTTAAATGTTTTGTTTGTAAATAGCCAAGGAACAAAGGAGCGTAAACAGCCACACAAAATGCACACATGCAGTTCTTATTGGAAAACTGAAATGTACCAAAAAAAATACCCCCCAAGAAAGGAAATACAACACGCTAATAAGCAACAATGTTCACGTTTAAGGGAGATAAAAGCTTCTACCACTGTTGCACAAGATTACAGCGATACAAAAATCCACAGTTGCCAACGATGCATAGAAGGGCAATGAAGGAAGTCATGCGTTAGGTTTTCATGTGTTTCTGTTTTCTTCCCTTCTCACTTCCCACCGTGGCCCCCATTTATGCAATTTTCACCTGTGGCCCCCTTGGAATATCCTGGAGGTGCCCGGAGAGCCATATGGCCCCAAGTTGAGAACCGCTGTTCTAGAGCCACTCTTTGCCAGGACTCTCTGATTCAATTCCATTTTTGGCACTGCAAATCGCATTATCATCCTGAGACCCCTGGCTTTCTTTTCTGATGAGTTAGGCCTTCCACCATCCTCCGTAGCTTCCAGTGGCCGGGGGTGGGGTCTGGGGATTAGGTGGTCCAGAATTTTCCAATTCCTTCCATCTTTGTCATGGCTTTTTTGGGGGGGGCACTCACTATTGCTCTATCCTCTGTTCCACTCTGGTATAGGAAGAAAATAGATTCCTTTGAAATGTGGTGTTGGAGGAGAGTGTTACGGATCCCGTGGACTGCCAAAAATCAAATCCGTGGGTTATGGATCAAATCAAGCCTGAACTGACCCTAGAAGCTAAAATGACTAAACTGAGGCTGTCGTATTTTGCTCACGTCATGAGACGACAAGAGTCACTGGAAAAGACAGTCATGCTAGGAAAAGTTGAGGGCAGCAGGAAAAGAGGAAGACCCAACAAGAGATGGATTGACTCAACAAAGGAAGCCACAGCCTTCAATTTGCAAGATCTGAGCAAGGCTGTCAAAGATAGGACATTTTGGAGGACTTTCATTCATAGGGTCGCCATGAGTCGGAAGCGACTTGACGGCACTTAACACACACACACACATAAGCCTTCCCCTCAATGACAAGATGTTCTTAGGGTAAGAAGTGTACAGATTTTGGGTCACTGCTGTGAGGTAAGTTTTGTATTGAGCTTGAAGAGGACAGAAATCACTGAAGCAGGGGGTTTCAGAAAACAGCAGATTTAAAAAATTGATAATGCTTCCCCACCAGTGACAAATGAACAACGAAACCTTTTCTTCCACTTTCCCAAATACTTTGGGTTTTTTAGTCATTTTGGGTTTTGTTGCAGGTGACCACATTTCCCAGAAGGGCTTGCAAGCACCAGAGAAGTCAGCCCTGCCTTTCCTAGGTATTCATGGGTTGGTTTGTCCAGGAGATGCTGGAGGAAGTGTATGGAATAAGCAGTTCCACGGGGCCTCTCTTCTTTCTCATTTCCTCCAGCTGGAGGGAGAATTTGGCTCTTGCACCTCTGCAGGAAAGGTGAGTTGAGGATTTCATCAACAGCTTGAATAGGGGAGGGGAGAGGAAGTCTGTGTGAATGGGACTGAAAGAGAAAGAGGGAGCTCCGAGAGAGCGGCTGCCTGGGCAGGATTTGTGCGGTGATGGGTGGCGGTTGCATGCATTTTCACTCTCTTGAATATGTTCCATGCAACCAGCCTGGGTTTATTTTATTGTTAATACCTGGATCAGACCCCTGGTCTGATCCAGCAGGGATCATTGTCTGTTCTTTCTGGCCTCCGTAGGTTGCTACCCTCATAATTTTGCTTTTTGAACACTCCTCAGACTAACACCCAAAGAGGCGTTTGGCCATATTTTACTCCTATAGTGGAATTATTTTAAGTACCAACTGAGATTCCCATGAGCATTATCCTCAAGAAGACCTCTGAATTGGCAACTGGTCTGAAGGTTTGTTTTGTGACGGAGGGGATTTAATTCACCCTCCCTTTCTGTGCTGCCCTCCACCTTCCTGGCTTCTTGCAAGTGAACCTTTGCTTCCATTCTTAAAAACATAGGGGTGTTCTGCAGGTAATCTGGGCCAGGATATTGTGGTTTCCATCATTTCTGACATCACAACTCCCCCAAGCATCCTGAATCTCATGCTGATTTTTGTCGGACTACAGAAACCAAGTTTACAGAATGTCAAGTGTTAAGAAAGAATTGGTACGAAATGTTTTTTAGGTGGTACATCACACCTAAAAATATAGCAAAAGACAACACAGCTTTAATGGGAAATGTTGGACATGTCATAACACAGATTTAATATTTTATCATATGTGGTGGACATGTAAGAAAGCCAGAAAATATTGGATAACGATACAGGATGAAATGTAAAAGATATTAAAAGTTAAGTTTGCGTTGGATCTGAAAACCATGTTGTTAAATATTTTGTCAAGCAATATTTCAAAAACATATAACTAACTATTTAAGTACATGGTGACAGCGAGAAGAGTGGTATATGCAGCAAAATGGAAACCAGAACAATACCCAGATTTAGAAGAATTAGAAGAGTTGGCTTTTATACCCTGCTTTTCTCTACCAAAAGGAGTTTCAAAGCAGCTTACAATCACCTTTCCTTTCCCCCCTCCCCCCCCACAACAGACACCTTGTGAGGTAGGTGAGGCTGAGAGAGTTCCGAGAGAACTGTGACTAGCTTAAGGTCACCCAGCAGGCTGCATGGGGAGGAATGGGGAATTTAACCCAGTTCTCTGGATAAGAGTCCATCGCTCATGTGGAGAAGTGGGGAAACAAACCTGATTCTTCATATTAGCGTCCTCCACTCTTAACCACCACACCACACTGGGGGTTACCGCACTTGTATTCCCAGCGATGTATTAAGAGTTTGAAAATGTTATAAAAAACACTGTTTGCACTTTCTGTGTATTCCCACCAATGTATTAAGAGTTTGAAAACGTTATAAAAAATACTGTTTGCACTTTGTTTGGCCCCTTTAGCTGTGAAGACGTCTTCCAACCATTTATAAGCCGTGGTATCCAAAAACCCTTTTAAAGCGATATTTTTAACATTTTCAAACTCTTAATACATCGCTGGGAATACAAAGTTCTGTAACCCCCTCTGGCCCTCAATGGATTAATAAATGAACAGAGTATGCAACTATATACATAACAGATCAATTTCAAAAATTAAGGACAAATTGAAATTTTAAAAATTATATAGCTAAAATTTACAGCAGAATTAAATCAAATTAAAACAGAATAAGAAAGATCCAGTAATAAATATGTTATCAGTTATGGGGGGAAGTTGAGAAGAAAGAGTAATGTAATTTAAAAATGTTGATAACTGAGTTGTAATTTTGAATGGCAAGCTCCATGCATATTGTTATATTATGTGTATGCATTAATGTTGGTATTTTTTTGTCTGTGTGTGAAAAATAAAACTTTAAAATTAAAAAAAGAATATTCCCTCCCCCACTTAATGATTTTAATGCAGGATGTTTATCTTTGCCGTATACTATTGCTTTTATGTGAAATCCCAAAATCTGTGGAGAGGATGCAGCGGCTTACTTGCAGTTGAAGGGTGTGTGTTGTACAAGCTGCAACCATTCCACAACCCCCAAATATCTGGAAAGGTCTCTGAGGCGGCAGGTTCCTGCAGGGTGTTTTACACCCTGCACCTCTAACCCGCCAAGCCCCAAGGATCACACGGCCTGGAGTGAACAGGCCTTGGGTTTGTGAGGAAATAATAGAACAAAAGACACCATGGACTTAGTTAGGCCAGTTTATGTTTACAGAGCTGGGGGCAAGGTTTAGAGTAACACAGACTGCCTCTGCAGACACATGAACACATGATGCTGCCTTATACTGAATCAGACCCTTGGTCCATCAAAGTCAGTATTGTCTACTCAGATTGGCAGCAGCTCTCCAGGGTCTCAGGCAGAGGTATTTCACATCACCTACCTGCCTAGTCCATTTAACTGGAGATGCCGGGGATTGAACCTTGGACCTTCTGCATGCCAAGCGAATGCCACTGCATGCCACTGAGCCACGGCCCCACCCCAAGCAGAATCCTTCTCTGGAGACATAATTTCTGTGTATTTCTGGGTTTAAATGTGCAAGATAGTACAGTAAACTGTGGTAGTATAGTAAACAGTGGTAGACAGTCAATTAGGGTATCTTTTGAACATTTGATTGGACTCAACCAAGAGAAGCTCAGTTCTTTGCAATTTTCTGAATTTGTATTTCTATGAGACGGTCAATATACTGTTAAGTGTCAGAGGCTGAAAACAATTAATGCCGTTTTCCTTGCCATTGGTTTGATGAACTTCATTTGTTTAATCAACAAATGTCCGATGGAATCCTTTTTTCTTTCTTGAGTGCTCAGGGACAGGATTTGATGATTAATAGGGACACGTTTTCCTCTTCCAGAGATCCCCAGTGTGCTTTGAGGAGGTAGCCGTGTTCTTCACATGGGAAGAATGGACTCTCCTGGATCCAGGCCAAAGGAAACTCTACTGGGAAGTGATGAAGGAAAATTACGAGACGGTGGCCTCTCTGGGTAAGGACCTTTTCCCCTTTTATTGTGAACATGGAAGAGAAGGGAGGGGGTGGCACGGCATCTGTGCAGCCACTCATTTCCCACCGTACCCCCTTCCCCACACTATTACTTTTTTCCTTCCTCCGTTTCCGCACCCTTCCTTTTGTTCATCTTTCCTTCCCACACACCCACCAACCTACCTTTATTTCTTCCCATCTTCAGCTTTCCTTCCCGCTGGTAGCCTCTACCTGGGAGAAATCTGGTCTGGTAATCTGTCTGCCTAGCCGCTAGAGTGGGCCCTGCTGCATGATCCTGGTCTGGCAGGGCCCAGTTCCTCAGCGGGGAACTCCTAGGATTTGTGGAGAGTCCCTTATTATCCCTTTTATCTCCCTCCCTGCACCGTCTGTCTCCTCCTGGCAGCCTCCACATGCTCGGTTTTCCATGTTTCCCTCTCTAGCATGGTGTAGTGGTGGTTTGGAGTAGTGGTCTCTAATATAGTTAAGAGTGGTGGTTTGGAGCGGTGGACTCTTAAGCTGGAGAACCGTGTTTGATCCCCTACTACTCCACATGAGCGGTGGAGGCTAATCTGGTGAACTGGATTTGTTTCCCCACTCCTACACATGAAGCCGGCTGGGTGACCTTGGGCTAGTCACAGCTCTTAGAGCTCTCTCAGCCCCACCTACCTCACAGGGTGTCTGTTGTGGGGAGGGGAAGGTGATTGTAAGCCAGTTTGAGTCTTCCTTAAGAGGTCGGCATATAAAAACCAACTCTTTTTCTTCTACTACTATACATCCACCCATCTTTTAACAGCCCCCCATGTTCAGCTATATTGAGGATTTATTTGCTTTATACTCCCATCTTTTTTTTCCCCAGTAGTGGTTCAAAGCAGCTTCCATATTTCTCTGCTCCTGCATTTTATCCTCACAACAACTCTGTGGAGTAAGTTAGGCTGTATGTGTGTGATTGGCCCAAAGTCTCCCAGTGATCTTCTAGAGCAGAATGGGAATTTGAATCTGAGTCTTCCAGACCCTATTCTGAAATTCTAACTACTCTGCCACACTGACATTCACGGTGTGGCTGCTGTGGAACAGTAGCGAGCAGCCAGACCTGAGTGATTCAAGCACGTTGTGTGCTGTAAAGTTGTCTGGCTTTGACAGTCGCCTGCCTTTGCCCTGAACTGACAGAAATCAAGGCTTGAGGGCTGACAGTACTCTGTAGAGGCCTAGAAATGGCCAATGAAGACATTTGTTTCTCATGTCACAGTCATTGCTTCTATTATTTTGGGCTGTAATAATCCCCAATGTACTTCCTTTTCAGATTTTCTGCAAGCCTGGGTCATATTCCAGGTTTCTAGAAAGCTCTACCTTAGCTGTCCATGTCTCTGATCTCTAGATTTATTTCAGTAAAATTCAAGATTTCCAAAAAGCGTTTATTTTCCTATTCTGTTTCTTTGTGTTCTCTGAATAAACACCAGAAAACATATGTAGTCTCATATGTAGTCTTCATGTAGTCTCAAGAGCAGCTTTCTGCAACAGAAGCAAGAAATCCCTTCCCTATTCCTTTGGTCATCCACTTCTCCTTTTCTAAGACATCCTGGCATGTGGTTAAATCTTGCTGAGGATTTTCCAGGCCCCAGACCTTCATTGTAGAAAATACCATTGACCACTGACTGTACCTGCTAACTGGTATTTGTACCTTTTCATTCTTACTTGATTTCTGCCTCTCTTTTACAGTTGCAGATGTCAGGGAGATGGTGTGTGAGAAGGAATCCGGAAGAAGAATTGTGAAAAAAGACAACAATCTTCAGGTGGAAGAAAAATCTAGGGATAAAGCGGTACCAAAGCGAGAGAGCAGACAGAAAAGGCAAGGAAAAGAGAAGGAGAGGAAGGATTTGATTGCCTGTCAGAGCAGAAATCAACCTGAGGCCTCAGGCCAAAATATAACATGTAAGAGTAAGAGAAGGCACAATGGTTCCATGAATCAGAGTGGGTTTAGCTACAAATTCAGTGATGAAACATATCAGAATGTTGCAACATACTGGAAACCGTATAAATGCTTGGAATGTGGAAAGAGCTTCGGCAGGAGTAGTTCACTAAAAATACATGAAACGATACATTCATGGGAGAAGCTATCTAAATGCTTGGAGTGTGGAAAGTGCTTTTCTCATAATAGCAGCCTAATTAAACATCAAAAGATTCACACAGAGGAGAAAACGTATAAATGCTTGGAGTGTGGAAAGTGCTTCTCTCAGAGTGCCCACCTAATTCGACATAAAACGGTTCACACAGGGGAGAAGCCGTATAAATGCTTGGAGTGTGGAAAATGCTTCTCTCAGAATGGCGACCTAACTAAACATCAAAAGATTCACACTGGGGAAAAGCCATATAAATGCTTGGAGTGTGGAAAGTGCTTCTCTCATAATTCCTTCCTAAATAAACATCAAAAGATTCACACAGGGGAGAAGCCATATAAATGCTTGGAGTGTGGAAAGTGCTTCTCTCATAATTGCCACCTAACTAAACATGAAAAGATTCACACAGGGGAGAAGCCATATAAATGCTTGGATTGTGGAAAGTGCTTCTCTCAGAATGCCCACCTAACTGCACATCAAAAGATTCACACAGGGGAGAAGCCGTATAAATGCTTGAAGTGTGGAAAGTGCTTCTATAGGAATAGCCATCTAACTTCACATCAGAAGATTCATAAAGGAAAGAAGCCACACAAATGCTTGGAGTGTGGAAAATGCTTCTCTCATAATGGCAATCTAACTGCACATCAAAAGATTCACACAGGAGAAGCCCTATAAATGTTTGGAGTGTGGAAAGTGCTTCTCTAGGAATAACCATTTAACTTGACATCAGAAGATACATAAAGGCGAGAAACCACACAAATGCTTGAAGTGTGAAAAATGGGAAAGGTTATGGACAAGAGACTTGAAACTTATATCCTCCCATTTACTAAGAGAAAATGTGTATAAAATGATGTATAAATGGTATTTAACACCAAAGAAGTTAGCAAAATCTTTCCTACAATGTCACCAAACTGTTGGAAATGCAATAAAGAAGTAGGATCCTTTCATCATATCTGGTGGACTCGTGAAAAAGCCAAGAAATTTTGGGAGATGATATATAATGAAATAAGATTGATTTTACAACAAAATATTTATAAAACACCTGAAATGGTGCTGTTAAGTATGATACCGGATACCATTTATACCCATAGACTTTTTTTGATATATGCTACCATGGCTGCACGTTTGATATATGCAGCTAAATGGAAGACTGACGAGATACCGACTAAAAAAGACTGAATAAGTAAGATGCTGGAACTGACGAAGATGGCGAAGCTCACAGCTTTGATTAATCAAAATGATAATGTACAATTTTTGGGGGAATGGGAGGCGTGAAGAATTTACTGTGAAAATCAGTTTTTGACGGGACCTTTTAAAGGATATTCTTTGATTTAATCCCTTATAAACATATGTTAATATGATGAAATTAAGGCATTGAATGAAAATTGGAAGATTAGATAAGTATATGTTAATTAAAATATAATGGGGATTAGTATTGTTAGCAAAGGTATACACAATTTATTTTAAGATAGAAGAGAGTGAGGGGGAAGTCAATTTATTTTTTCCTTTTTGTTATAACTAATAATGTTACATGTTTTAATTGTTTTATATTAGCCTTAATATTATCTGTTCATTTATATGTTACTATATTAAACAAAAAACAATAAAAATTATTTAAAAAAAACAAATGCTTGAAGTGTGGGAAATGCTTCTTTCATAATGGCAATCTAACTGCACACCAAAAGGTTCCCATGGGAGAAGCCATATAAATGCGTGGAGTGTGGAAAGTGCTTCTTTCATAATGGCAATCTAACTGCACACCAAAAGGTTCCCATGGGAGAAACCACACAAATGCTTGAAGTGTGGAAAATGCTTCTTTCAAAATGGCAATCTAACTGCACACCAAAAGGTTCCCATGGGAGAAGCCATATAAATGTGTGGAGTGTGGAAAGAGGTTCAGGCAGAGTGGAAGTGTTACCTTACACCAGAGGATTCCCACAAGCAAAGAGCCATCCAATCACAGCATGCAGGAAACCAGCTGAAGTGACTGACCTGACAATATGTATCCCTGACCTCTTTTATGGTAGCTACCCTTGACAAGACCCATCTCTGTGCCTGTTTCCCTCCTTTCTTTCTATTCCCCTCTCCTTTTCCTCAACCAAATATATGTTGCGCCCTGTTGAGCAAACCCTACATATTTTTCTCTAAATTTTTCTTATGTTTCTCTGTAAAACCCTATTATCTTAATGGCTCATTCATCAAGGCGGTGATAGAATCATAGAGTTGGAAGGGACCACCAGGGTCATCTAGTCCAACCCCCTGTACAATGCAGGAAATTAACAACTCCCTCCCCCCCCACATCCCCAGTGACCCCAACCCTCCCCCCGCCATGCAGGATCCCACAATCAAAGCACTCCCGACAGATGGCCATCCAGCCTCTGCTTAAAGACCTCCAAAGATGGGGACTCCACCACCCTCCGAGGCAGTGCATTCCACTCACCGTCAGAAAGTTCTTCCTAATGTTTAGGCGGAATCGCTTTTCTATTAGTTTAAATCCATTACTCCGTGTCCTAGTCTCTGGAGCAACAGAGAACAAGCTAGTTCCCTCATCAACATGACATCCCTTCAAATATTTAAACATGGCTATCATGTCTCCCCTCATATTAATACCTCATATTACCTCTTACAAAATGGAAGAGTGTGTTAATTTTCCATCAGGAAGTTAGAATAATCTGGGACAGTGTCATATTTTGGATTAAATTTCATGGAAAGCTGGTCTATCAATGGCTACTAGCCACAGTGACTAAAATGAACCGCCATGTTCAGAGGCAGTCAACATCTGAATACCAGTGCCAGGAGGCAACATCAGGAAAAGGCCTCGGCCTCTTTGCTTTGTTGCTGGCCTTCCAGGCGAACTGTTTGGCCACTGTGTGAGATGGTTTGCTGGACCAGATGGACCACTGGTTTGATCCAGCAGGGCTTCCCTGAATGTCTTACTTTCCTAAATATCTGTCCTCGCCTTGAAAGACCAACGGTCAGCGGTCTTCTTCTGTATCCATTAGGGCTACATTATCCCTTTGTAAGAAAAAGAAAGTGCCAAAGCAGGACTACAGCTGAGCAGCAAGAAGACAAAAGTAATCACTACTGGGGAATTAGTCAACTTTAAGGTTGATGATGACGAAATTAAAATTGTTCAAGACTTTCTATCCCTTGGCTCCATCATCAACCAAAAGGGTGACTGCAGCCCAGAAGTCAGAAGGGGATTGAGACTGGGGAGAGCAGCCATAAAGGAGCTAGAAAATATTCTTAAGTGTAAGGATGTGTCACTGTCAACCAAAATCAAGCAAATTCATGCCATAGAATTCCCTGTTACTTGGTATGGGTATCAAAGATGGCCAATGAAGAAAGCTGACAGAGATTGCTTTGAAATGTGATGTTGGAGGAGAGTTTTGCAGATACTGTGGACCACCAAAAAGAAGACGAGTTGGTTTTTATACCCACTTTTTCTCTGCCGTATGGAGTCTTAAACCTTCCCCTTTCACCCCCCACAACAGGCACCTTGTGAGGCAAGTGGGACTGACAGAGATCTGAGAAAACTGTGACTAGCCCATGGTCTCTCATCAGGCTTCATATGGAGGAGTGGAGAATCCAATCTGGTTCTCCAGATTAGAGTCGGTCACTCATGTGGAGGAGCAATCAAAGCCAGTTCTCCAGATTAGAATCCGCAGTTCTTAACCACTATACCCCACTCTAGGTTCTACATCAAATCAAGCCTGAACTGTCCCTAGAAGCTAAAGTGACTAAACTGTGGCTATCATACTTTGGTCACTTTATGGGAAGACAAGAGTCACCAGAAAAGTCAACAATGCTAGGAAAAATTGAAGGCAGTCTCTGACATACTTATGGTATTCTGTGAACATGTGCAGAATTAATTCCATGTAGAGCTAGTACACATCATGCAAACTGAGCCACAAACTGCAGAGGTTTGTGTAATGTGTAAAGCCTGTGTAATGCTGACAGGCTGACAGAATTCTCTCAAGGTCAGCTCTATCAAGAGCTAACTAATAAGTCACTCTGTTCTTGTCCTTGAAGGGACAGAGCAGAGCACCTTTCCTTATCTATCAATAAGATGTGACTAAAATCACCTTTCTGACTCAGCTGCCAGATGTCAGAATCTCAAAAGCAGAACACTTTTGCCCTTCTCAAGGTCTCAAGATATCTTAATGTACTAAGAGTGCATTAATAGCTTAAACTGTGCTTTTTATAGCTTTTTTTTTTTTTATAAATATTTTTATTGATTTCTGATATTAAATGGGGATACAGGAAAGGAAAAAGGGTAAGGGAGATTATTAACAAAAGGAAAATACATGTTTTTACCCCCTTAACAGGATTCAAATAGTCAACGTTTTTTAACATGTCATACTTTGTCTCCTTTATTTTCATAACGTCTAAGTAAAATTAGAAAAAAGAAAAGAGCAGAAAAAAATTTTTTATCGTTGTTTTATGGTTTGAATAAATTTGTAGAAACTGTGCCATTTGTCTTTATTTGAATTTTGGGTATCTGGTTGTAAAAGTTCTGTTAGATGCGCCATTGTTATGAATTCATATGCTTTATCAATCCAGAGTTCAATTTTTGGTATTTTTTCTGTTTTCCACAGTGAGGCTAGGACTATTCTTGCCGCTGTTATTAGGTATTTTAATATAATCTGATGATCTTTACTGCATTCGACTGGTACTTTACTTAGAAGAAAGAGTTTAGGGTCATATATAATAGGTTGGCCAATTATAGTTTCTATATTCTTATGGATTTTTTTCCAAAATTTTTGGACTGATGTACATGTCCACCAACAGTGATAAAAAGTGCCTCTAGCTTTCCCACACTTCCAACACAAGCCTGATGTTGAGCTGTTCATGTTCTGGATGTCGCTCGGCGTTATGTACCACCTGTGTAACATTTTCAGCCAGTTTTCTTGAATTCCTTGGCATAAAGTAAATTTAAGGTTGGCACGGAATAGTTGTTCCCATTCGTCCGTTGTTATGATCTCTTTGAGATTTTCCATCCATTTGATTTGGCAAGATTTTATTTGTTCGTCTTCCGTGTCATATGTCAGTAACAATCGATAGATTTTGCCTAAAAGATGATCTGTTGGCTTGCTTATCAGCTGTTCGAAATCTGTTTTACCTTGTGCTTTTTATAGCTTGAAGGCATTAAAGTTCTCTCAAATATATGAGTAATATGCTTTCTTGCTCTTCTGTAATCTCGCTCAAGGCTATGCAATTGACCAATGTAAACAATGTCACTTTGAAAGTGACAATGTAAACTATAATTGTGTTTTATGAGTTATATAGTCAAATATTGTACTACAGATTTCTAAATGGTCTCATTTAATGCGTATTGTCCTAACGAAGAGGATGGTATAAAAATTAAGTATGTAACATGATCATGAAGATCAGAAATAAGTGTTTATACTTTAAGCTAAGTGGACTGAAAGGAAAGGAAGTCCATATATGAACATAAGGACATGAGCAGTTGCTACTAAGCCATTTCTGCACTGCTCCTGATATCTGATAGAGGGAATAAAAGGTGTCCCTCTTGATGGATAAGAAAGAGGGGATAAAAGATTTCTCTTCACTCTTAATGCGTCTAGAAACAGTATAAATACAGCCACAATACAGCCAGTACTTCAGAGTGTTATTGCTGGCAGACTGCAGCTTGATGTAACATTTCTCCATCTCAGAGGCCTGAGATGTAAAACATTGAAACTCTGATCCTTGCGAGGACAGCAGTTCTCTGAGGTATCTTGAAGTATCAAGATCTGGATATTTCAACATATCTTACTTACAGTCTTCTTGTGAGACTGCTCTATTCCTAGAAGAGGATAGAGACCCTTAGAATTCCTATTCTTTGAATGGGAACCTAAGTGCAGTGATCTTTCCATATATTGGAACCCTGAGAGTCAGTGTCCTTCAGTGTTACTCCTCTGAAGATGCTGGCCACAGCTGCTGGCGAAACGTCAGGAAAGAAAATACCAAGACCACAGTTACACAGCCCGGATAACCTACGAGAACCAAAGAAAAAAGGAAGCTCTCCACACAATGCTTAGTTAAATTGTGGAACTCCCTGCCCCAGGATGTGGTGATGGCTGCCAACTTGGAAGGCTTTAAGAGGGGAGTGGACATGTTCATGGAGGAGAGGGTTAGGGCAGTACAGCAGAACATGTTCAATAGACTCTGCTTTCTCATTATTGCATGTACAGAGTAGTTGAGAAAATGGGACATGATAGTATCTGCCTTCCAGATGGGCTGAAGGTAAAGCTTTAAAACGTGCCAGTGTAAAAATTATCCGATATGTGGGGATCTCAAGAGACCTAAGATACTCTGCTGGTTGAAAATATTGGGTATGCTGCAAAATAACTGGATATTTCTGTATCTGTGCCCTGTCTGACTGTAAGACATGATTCCAAAGCCGCTGTTTGTTTATTTTGCTTTTGGGAGCCCAAGGCACAGTAGAACTTGAGGCTAAAGGCCGTGCTCCTGGAATTTCCCCCCAACTGCTATTAGTCAAGTTGAATGGTATCTGTTGGTAAGGATCAAAGGCATTAGACCCCTAGGATTTAAAATATGTTTTAGCCAGTAGGTGAATGCCAATAACCACATATGTATCTCCAAAGAGATCACCCAAGCCTCTAGTCTGAAAAGGGCATTCTGAATGCATCAGGGGACTCCAAAAATCTTTTGTCGAAACTTAGATTGTACAACTTCCAATAAGTGCCTTTCCTTGTACATACAGACAAAGATGGGCGCAATGGCAGCTTCCTCAGAGGGGGAGAGCCAGGTTTCGGTCAGGGCAAGGAGATGGAGAGGCTGAGAAGGATTCAGTGATCAAACTCTCTTCTGAATGAGGGAGTGGCTATTCAAGAGAGAGCAGAAGAAAGGAAGGCAATCGATGGGGATGAGGTTAACAGAGTTGGTTTGAGAACACTGGGAAAGATGGCAGCTGGGATGGTTGAACCTTTGGAGATATCGCATATCCCAATTTCTCCCAGGTCCTTTCCTTGACGTGAAGTCAGGATTTCATGGCAGCAGCGGTTTCCTCAAACCACATGTTGACACCGTGCGCTTGTGTGAGTTTCTTGACCAAGGGTTTGTGTTTGAACAGAAGTCCTTCCTGCATAGAAGGTCACATTATGAGAAGGCAAGAGTCCCTGGATAAGACAACAGGGTGCTGTGGAACACAGGCAGGATGGTGCTGCTGCAGTCGTCTTGTTTGGGGGCTTCCTAGAGGCACCTGGTTGGCCACTGTGTGAATAGACTGCTGGACTTGATGGGCCTTGGTCTGATCCAGCAGGGCCTTTCTTATGTTAATACTTGGAAAAGTTGAAGTCAGCCGGAAAACATGATATAAATTGATTTTATAAGGGAAGCCATAGCCCTCCGTTTTCAAGACCTGAGCAAGGCTGTTCACGACAGAACGTTTTGGAGGACACTGGTTCATAGGGTCGCCATGAGTCGGAAATGACTTGACAGCACTCAACACACAAGGAACCCAGGGAATGCGAAGGGGGTGAGAATGACCAGGCCCCACCTGGAGGTTGGCAACCCTAACATAACCCCTTCAGGGCACAAAGAAGAGACACTTCCTGGCTCGACCTCCCCTTTCCCCCAGCAGGAGTAGGAATGGCACTGACTCTCCCTTTGCTCAGCTGGGAAGGAAAGGTCCTCTCCAGCCCTGGTTTTTAAGGTCCCATCATTTACTTGAAGGCGAAAGACAGAGGAAATCCTCCCTGTCCTTCCTTCTGAGAGCCAGCGTGGTGTAGTGGTTAAGAGCAGTGGTTTGGAGTGGTGGAGTCTGATCTGGAGAACAGGGTTTGATTCCCCGCTCCTCCACGCGAGCGGCTGAGGATCATCTGGTGAACTGGATTTGTTTCCCCACTCCTCCACACGAAAGAGGATCCCCTCTTTCTCTCTCCTTCAGCATGGTGTCGTGGTTAAGAGCGGTGGTTTGGAGCGGTGGGCTCTGATCTGGAGGACCGGGTTGGATTCCCCACTCCTCCACGTGAGCGGCGGCGGAGGCTCATCTGGTGACCTGGATTTGTTTCCGCTCTCCTACTCACAAAGCCAGCCGGGTGACCTTGGGCTAGTCACAGTTCTCTCAGCCCCACCCACCTCTCAGGGTGTCTGTTGCGGGGAGGGGGAGGGAAGGTGATTGTAAGCTGGTTTGATTCTGCCTTAAGTGGTAGAGAAAGTCGGCATATAAAAACCAACTTTTGTTCTTCTTCTGGGAAACCCTACCTCTTAATGGTAGGGTTGCCAGGTCCCTCTTCACCACCGGCAGCGGTGCTGATCAACTCAGCGTTGATGCCAATACCTGGAGGTTAGCGAACTGGAGGTTGGCAACCCTACTTCACAGAGTGGCCAGCCTTCAGGTGGGGCCTGCAGATCTCCCACTGTTCCACAGAGATCGGTTCCCCGGTCCTCCCCAGGCCCCATCCCCAAATCTCCAAGCATTGCCCCATCTAGAGCTGGTAACCCTACAGCCTTTAGTATGCCGGTGCCAGGAAAACCGTTGTTCCCAGCAGGAGAACAAAGTGCTGTAACAAAACACTAAAGTATTGTTGAAGGTATTGTCGAAGGCTTTCACGGTCAGAGTTCATTGGTTCTTGTAGGTTATCCGGGCTGTGTGACCGTGGTCTTGGTATTTTCTTTCCTGACGTTTCGCCAGCAGCTGTGGCAGGCATCTTCAGAGGAGTCACACTGAAGGACAGTGTCTCTCAGTGTCAAGGGTGTAGGAAGAGTAATATATAGTCAGAAAGGGGTTGGGTTTGAGCTGAGTATTGTCCTGCAAAAGTAATGTGCTAAAGGACAATACTCAGCTCAAACCCAACCCCTTTCTGACTATATATTACTCTTCCTACACCCTTGACACTGAGAGACACTGTCCTTCAGTGTGACTCCTCTGAAGATGCCGGCCACAGCTATTGTTGAAGGCTTTCACGGTCAGAGTTCATCGGTTCTTGTAGGTCATCCGGGCTGTGTGACCGTGGTCTTGGTATTTTCTTTCCTGACGTTTCGCCCGCCGCTGTGGCCGGCATCTTCAGAGGAGTCACACTGAAGGACAGGGCGAAAACGCACGGTTGCTTTATCCTCCTTTCATCCCTGTTTTAGCCAGGATCGAAAGCACATTAAGTGAAACGCATGCATTCGATCCAGGCTGAATCCTGGCTGAAACAGGGATGAAAGGAGGATAAAGCGACCGGGCGTTTTCGCCCTCAGTGTCAAGTGTGCAGGAAGAGTAATATATATAGTCAGAAAGGGGTTGGGTTTGAGCTGAGCCATGGTCCTGCGATGACAAGGACAAAACACTAAAGATTTGGGGACAAAAGGTTTCTCCCCTATGGCCTTCTGTCTCTTTTCCAGGATCTCTCCAGCCGGCCTCTCCTCGTGCAGTGGGGCCCCCAGAGCCCCCCCCCAGAGCCCCCCCACAGCCCCTGAAAAAGAGCCAAGAAGCCCCCTCTTTCCAAAGACTTCTGTTCCTCCCTCTGGGTCTGGTAGTTGCAGGGAACTACATTTCCCAGAACGCCTTGCGCGCGCCATTGAGGTCAACCCTGCCTTTCCAGGGAGGGGGGGGGAGAAGGAAATTTGGGCAAGATGGAGTCCAGCAGGGCCTCTCTTCTTTCCCCCCGGCTGGAGGGAGGATCTGGCTTCTGCACGTCTGCAGGGGAGGTGAGTCAGTGGAGGGTTTCATGCAGCAGATCTTGGGCAAGGAGAGGGGGAGAGAAGACACGTGTGAAGCGGAGGGGAAGGGGAGGCCGGAGGGAGCCCCGAGAGAGAGAGAAAGGGGGGCTTCAACCCGGCTGAGTTGTGTTTCCTGCAACCAGCCGGAGTTTCTTTTATTCTTTGACAGCTAGACGGACGCCTGATCTGATCCAGCAGGGCTCCTGGCCTGTCACCGCCCCCCCCGGCCCCCACCCCCGTGGCTCGATGCTCTGGCGTTTGGCCGTAATTTTGCTAACTGTATTTTCATTGTATATTCAATCAAGGAAGCCACAGCCTTCAATTTGCAAGATCTGAGCGAGGCTGTCAAAGAGAGGACACTTTGGAGGACTTTCATTCATAGGGTCGCCACGAGTCGGAAGCGACTTGACGGCACTTAACACACACACACACACAGATGCACATCTAGATGCAGGAAAAGAGGAAGACCCAACAAAAGCTGGATGGACTCAATGAAGGAAGCCACAGCCTTCAGTTTGCAAGATCTGAGCAAGGCTGTCAAAGACAGGACACTTTGGAGGACTTTCGTTCATAGGGTCGCCACGAGTCGGAAGCGACTTGACGGCACTTAACGCACAAACACAGATGCACATCTAGATGCAGGAAAAGAGGAAGACCCAACAAGAGATGGATGGACTCAATAAAGGAAGCCACAGCCTTCAGTTTGCAAGATCTGAGCAAGGCTGTCAAAGACAGGACACTTTGGAGGACTTTCGTTCATAGGGTCGCCATGAGTCGGAAGCGACTTGACGGCACTTCACACACACACACTTTCATTGCACGCTGTTGCTTTCTCTGGCGTGTGATCCCCAATAAATTTATCATCCTCGGAAGATCTCTGAGCTGGCAGCTGGCCTGAAGCTTTTGCAAAAGGAGGGGATCTAACTCGCTCTCTCCCTGCCTATCCGTCCTCCGCCTTCCTGGCCTCTCTGAAGCGAACCCTCACTTCCACTGTAAAATATTAGACTGGGTTTTCTGTTTTTCATCTGGGCCCAGATGTTTTAATTCCCTGGATTTTGGGTGCTGCAGCTCCCAATATCATTCTGATACTGGTGCCAATTTTGAGGCTCACCATTTTCATTTTGGTATTCTAATAATAACCCCCCCTCCATTTAGTGAATCTTCTGCCATATAGATAATTCACAGTGGGTCGCCGTGTTAGTCTGTCTGCAGTAGTAGAAAAGGGCAAGAGTCCAGTAGCACCTTAAAGACTAACAAAAATATTTTCTGGTAGGGTATGAGCTTTCGTGAGCTCATACCCTACCAGAAAGCTCATACCCTACCAGAAAATATTTTTGTTAGTCTTTAAGGTGCTACTGGACTCTTTCCCTTTTCTACTACTTCTTTCATATGTTAGTCTTTGCCCGAAACTGTTTCTGTTGCATGAAATTTTACATCCATTGAGACAATATAGTAGCTTACTTGCAGCTGAAAGGCGTGTTGTACAAACTGCAGTCATTCCACAGTGCACAAATATATAAAAAAAAAATCTCTGAGGCAGCAGGTTTGGGCTGGGTGTTCTTTACCCTACACCTCTCACCTACCAAGTCCTGAGGATCACACAGCTAGGGATTGTTAGGGGGAAAAGAGAACAAAAGACAGGATGGCCTCACTCAGGCCAGTGTACGCTTGCAGAGCTGGATGTAAGCTTAGGAGTAACACAGAATGCCTCTGCCAAAAAAAACATGTTTAAAGCAGAACCTTCTGTGGAATTATGATTTCTGTGTACCTCTGCAGTTAAATATGCAAGGTAGAACTGTTGTTGAACCAGATGTACAGTCAAGTAGGGGTTGTTTTGGTTTGGGTTTTTCCCCCCCCATTTAAATGGACTTGACCTAGAGAAGCGCAGTTCAGTGCAATTTTCTGATTTTGTATTTCTTGGAGACTTTCAGAATATTCTGCTTGCCAGAGATTGGAAGAAAATGACTGCAATTTTCATTTCTGTTGGTCTGCTGTATATCATTCTATTAATCAGTTGACTGGCCAATGGGATTTTTCTTTCTTTCTTGAATGCTCGGGGACAGGATTAGATGATCAACTGGGCCATAATTTCCTCTTTCAGAGATCCGCGGTGGCCTTGGAGGAAGTAGCTGTGTTCTTCACGGAGGAGGAATGGGCTCTGATGGATCCAGACCAAAGAAAACTCTTCTGGGAAGTTATGGAGGAAAATTATAAGACCGTGACTTCTCTGGGTAAGGATTGCTTCCCTTTTATTATGAATTTGGAAGAGAAGGGAAGAGGTGGCATCCTCCTTTGACCCTCTTTGATTTCAGGGCACACTTTCATTTGCCATAGAGGAAAGGATGGAGCTCCCACACCCGAGAATTTCAAAACACCTGGCGGGGAAGCATTAAACATTTCATGCTGTAAAGAGCAATCGGTTGATGAAGAGGGCTCTGATTGGGAGGCACAGATGATCTCCATTTAGGTTCTTGCTAGCCAATCCTTTCAGTTCCTGTTTTCTTCTTTGGCCTTTCTATTTTGGCGTAAACTGTTTCTTCCACAGTCCTTTGTTGGAGTGACTGAGGCTGATGGGAGGAGAGGAGGAATGGCCTTGTTGATTTGACTAGGCCAGAGGAGGGGCCCTCGCTCACTGGCAGAGCTTTTGTTTTGCACCTCGAAAGTGTGGAGTTCAGTCCATGGCACTTGAAAAAGGGTTCAGACAGGAGGGTCTTTGGTTGCAGGGCTGGGAAAGGCCCCTGCCTGAGACCCTCTTGAGGCACCACCCCTTGGGATGGAATCGGCTGGGCTTGATGGAAAGTTGCAGGCAAAATCTTGGCAGAGGGAAAATGGGAGTCGTCTCTGAGCACTTCTGTTTTGTGAGAAGTATGGTGAGGAGGGAAGGTTGTATGTAGAGGAAGAGAAGCCAGGCAAGAGACGCAGAAGCCAGGTTTCCAGGTGATGAATGGAGACTTGGGAGTCAAGTACTTCTCTTCATAATGTTCTGCTCTTCTTTGGCCAGCCCAGAGCAGGCCCAGGGAACCCAACCCAGGTACAGATTGGGCCCACAATTTAGTAGAATTAGCAGAGACAAAGATGGATTTGGGGGGGGGGATCTGTTCTCTCATCTCTGCTCTGCCGTTCAGGGAATCTCTCTCTGGAAGTTTGGAAAAACATATTTTTCTTGATGAGGTAATTTTGGCCTCCAAAGATCATCCTAAAACTGATGGCCAAGTTTCCAGTGCCTAGCCTGGTTTCCTGAGGAGGTAGGCCTGCCAAAAAAAGACAGACAGACAGGCCAGTCCCTTTAGTAATAGAGACAAGACCCCACCCGCTCCCTCCTCTCACCAACCTCAAAGCTCGCTGCACTCTCACTATTTTTTCATAGAGGGAAGACCTCTGGGCCCTCCATAAGTTAACCCCTGAAATTCTGTTTACCATAGCTATATTTTTGCCTTTGTAAGTATTTTCATACTTACAAAGTATGTAAGTAAGGATGTGTCACTGGCCACTAAGACTAGATTAATTCATGCCATCGTATTCCCTGTTATTATCTATGGGTGTGAAAGCTGGACAGTGAAGAAAGCTGATAGGAAGAAAATAGATTCCTCTGAAATGTGGTGTTGGAGGAGAGTGTTACGGATTCCGTGGACTGCCAAAAAAACAAATCAGTGGGTTATAGATCAAATCAAGCCTGAACTGACCCTAGAAGCTAAAATGACTAAACTGAGGCTGTCGTATTTTGGTCACGTCATGAGACTACAAGAGTCACTGGAAAAGGCAGTCGTGCTAGGAAAAGTTGAGGGCAGCAGGAAAAGAAGACCCAGCAAGAGATCGATTGACTCAATAAAGGAAGCCACAGCCTTCGATTTGCAGGATCTGGGCAAGGCTGTCAAGGATAGGACATTTTGGAGGACTTTCATTCATAGGGTCGCCATAAGTGACAAGATGTTCTTAGGGTAGCAAGTGGTTTTGGGTAACTGCTGTGAGGTAAGTTTTGTCTGCAGCCTGAAGAGGACAGAAATAACTGGAGCTGGGCATTTCAGAAAACAGCAAAGATTTATTTATTGATATACACGTGAAGCTGCCCCACACAGCGACAAATGAATAATGAAACCTTCTCTTCCATGTTCCCAAATACTTCATGTTTTTTATTCTGTTTGGGTCTAGTTGCAGGGAACAACATTTCTCAGAAGGCCTTGCAAGCTCCAGAGAAGTCAACCCTGCCTTTCCTAGGTGTCCATGGGCTGGTTTTTCCAGGAGATGTAGAAGGAAGTGTATGGAATAAGCAGTTCCACGGGGCATCTCTTCTTTCTCATTTCCTCCGGCTGGAGGGAGAATTTGGCTCTTGCATCTCTGCAGGAAAGGTGAGTTTTGGATTTCAGCAGCATAATGAATAAGGGAGGGGAGAGGAAGTCTGTGTGAATGGGAGTGAAAGAGAAAGAGGGAGTATTGAGAGAGCGGCAGGATCTGTGCATGGTGGGTGTGCCTGTGTTTTCATTCTCTTGAATGTTTTCCATGCAACCATCCTGGGTTTATTTTAAGTGGTGCTAGCTGGATGGAACGTGGTCTGATCCAGCTGGGTTCTTTGTCCTTTCTGGCCCCTGTAGGTCAGCTGCTACAGTCACATTTTTGCTTTTTACATGCCCTACAGGATAACCTCTAAACATGCATTTGGCCATATTTTACTCCTATAGTGGAAGTATTTTAAGAGCCTTCTGTTGATTTCTGTGGAATGGGATTCCCATGAACATCATCCTCAAGAAGACCCATGAATTGGCAACTGGTCTGAAGGTTTGTTTTGTGACGGGGGGAATCTAATTCACCTCCCCCCCCCCCCCCCCGTCTGTGCTGCCCTCCACCTTCCTGGCTTCTTGCAAGTGAACCTTTACTTCCATTCCTAACAGCTCAGGGATTTTCCAGAAATAATCTAGGCCAGGATACTGTAATTCCCATCTCTGGTATTACTACTCTCACTATTCTCCTGTCATGCCAATTTTGAGGCTCCTAGCTTTCCTTTTGTTATTATAGATTTGAATATTTCCCCGCATACACACACTTATTAATTTTTCTGCAAGATATTTATCTTTGCCATACAAGGTTGCTTTTATTTGAAATCCAACAACACACAATGCCTCTGTTATCTCAGTTTTGTACACTATTACAATTCTGAGGCCTCTTTAGTGGAATATTTACTGGAAGACAGGGTGACTCTTATTTCGCACTCTGTAGCAAAATTTTGCTCCTATGTCTGTTGGAAACAGGAGGCATTAATGATGAATAAAGGTCTAACTCGGGTGTCGAACTCATTTGTTCAGAGGGCTGGGTATGACATAAATGTCACTTTGTCGGGCCGGCCATGTATATCCAATCAAATAAACATATAAATAAATGAATAAATAAACAAACAAACAAAAGCTACATTCATTTCAACATTGTGGGGGCACCTTTCATCATCCTTCTCCCAAGGTAGTGAACAGTTGGGAGTTATGAAAGTTCTCTGAGATTAGAATATTTATTCTTAATAACCTCAGATGGCAATAATGTGTTGTGGAGGAAAACCAGGACTGGCTTGTGGCTTTGAGGAAGAATAAAATTGTCACCAGGAAACAAATTGTAAGGTACCATGACATGCATCATCATATTTTGGTCACGTCATGAGATGACAAGAGTCACTGGAAAAGACAGTCATGCTAGGAAAAGTTGAGGGCAGCAGGAAAAGAGGAAGACCTAACAAGAGATGGATTGACTCAATAAAGGAAGCCACAGCCTTCAATTTGCAAGATCTGAGCAAGGCTGTCAAAGATAGGACATTTTGGAGGACTTTCATTCATAGGGTCGCCATGAGTTGGAAGCGACTTGACGGCACTTAACACACATGACATGCACGGCTGCCATGCTGAGAAGCACAGGACTAGAGTTTTCTTTCAACTTGTTACATTCAGGCCCATGTTAAGGCACTGGTGTGCCCTATACCAGTTTGAAACTACTTGCTCCCATTGTTTACTCTTTCTTAAGTAGAAGCAGTTGAAGTGAAAATGTCTTTCCTGCCTTTCCACTACAGATTTCTTTCACCATTATGTCACATTCAGCAGAAGTATGATGGCAAAGATAAATGCACTGATACAACTCCTCTTTTTTTAGGCCTAGTCCACAGCTCCCAGGATAGCAGCTAACATCAGGTTCACATGGAGTTCAACCTAACCCCCACTGTAAATGTCCTGCCTACATTCTTCTGCCTACTTTCCCTCCACCCAGTTTGCAGCAAAAAACTCCCCCTTTTTATACCCCCCTTTGTCATCAGCAAACATACCTACCTGCACACACACCAAAAAGGGTGGACTACCGCAAGTCTGGTGGCAAGTCTCCTGGCCCTTTCTTGCATGCCCAGGGTGGTTCCGATTGCCACTGTGGGATCAGGAAGCGGTTTTCCTCCAAGCAGCATCAAGCTGCGTTCAGGAGTAATGGAGGCAGAAAGACAGGCTACCTTTCTTCCTCTGCTGCCCCCTCGTTGCTTGAGAACGCAACTAGGGGCTGCTTAGAGGCTCTTAAGTGCATGTGCACTTGGAAGCCTGCAAGCAGCACAGAGCTGCGGTCACAGGCAACGGAGGGACGGCAGAGGAAGAAAGGCAGCCTGTCTTTCTGCCTCCGTTGCCCCTCAGAGCAGCTAGGAGCTGCTTGGAGGCTCTTAAGTGCACTTGCACTTGGAATCCTGCAAGCAGCGCCTAGCTGCATTCACAGGCAGCAGAGGCAGAAAGGCAGACGGGGTGAGGTAGGTAGTTGGGTGGGTGTGCGCGGGAAAGACGGAGCAAGGTGGGGTGTGTGTGACCGTTCTTAGAACCGCTCTTAGAATCATAGAGTTGGAAGGGGTCACCAGGGTCATCTAGTCCAACCCCCTGCCCAATGCAAGAAATTCACAACTATACACTCCCACGCACACACACCAGTGATCTCTACTCCATGCCCAGAAGATGGGGGGGGGGGGGGAAAGAAACCCTCCAGGATCCCTGGCCAATGTGGCCTGGAGGAAAATTGCTACCTTATCCACAATTCTTGCCCAGCCCCACAAGATGTGTCCCATACCATCGAGCCTTAAAGTTGGGGAAACAGCTTTTCCTTTCCCCCAACTTTAAGGCTCCATGGAATTATTATTAATAATAACAACAACATTCTATAAAACCCCTTTCACCTCTGTCCAGATTAACTTGTAGGACCCATAACTCTCTGCCATGCCCCTAAACAGCCCCCACCCAGCCAATCTGTGCTGCTATTCTCCCTCCCCCCCAAACCCATTCAAGTCTCATTGGAAGGAAGGAAGGAAGGAAGGCAAGAGGAGAGAAAGAAAGAAGGAAGGAAAGGGAGGAAGGAAAGACGAGAAAAGGAAGGAAAGAGGAGAGAAGGAAAGAAGGAAGGAAAGAAGGAGAAAGAAAGGGAAGGAAGGAAAGAGGAGAGAAAGGAAGGAAGGAGAAAGAAAGGGAAGGAAGGAAAGGGAGGGTGAGAAGGGAGGAAGGAAAGAGGAGAGAAAGGAAGAAAAGAAAAAAAGGAGAGAAAGGAAAGGAAAGAAAGGAAAGTGGGCGAGCGCCGGGCTGGAAATCAGGCAGCTCCATCCAATAGGTGCTGGGATGCCCCCAGCCAACCGGCTCTCCTCCAGTACCCCTGCCCCCCGTACCCATCTGGTGAACTGGGTTTGTTTCCCCACTCCTCCACACGAAGCCAGCTGGGTGACCTTGGGCAAGTCACAGTTCTCTCAGCCTCACCCACCTCTCAGGGGAGGGGAAGGGAAGGTGATTGTGAGCCGGTTTGATTCTGTCTTAAGTGATAGAGAAAGTTGGAGTATAAAAACCAACTCCTCCTCCTCCCCCTTCCCCTCCTCCTCCTCCTTCTTCTTCGAAAAGTTTCAGTCTCTTAATGGTAGGGTTACCAGGTCCCTCTTCACCACTGGCAGTGGTGCTGATCAACTTAGCGTTGATTCCAATACCTGGAGATTGGCAACCCTACTTCATAGAGCCACTATTCCACAGAGATTGGTTCCCCGGTCCTCCCCAGGCCCCATCCCCAAATCTCCAAGCATTGCCCCATCCAACCCTACAGCCTTTAGTATGTCGGTGCCAGGAAAACCGTCGTTCCCAGCAGGAGAACAAAGTGCTGTAACAAAACCCTAAAGATAATTCACAGTGGGTCGCCGTGTTAGTCTGTCTGCAGTAGTAGAAAAGGGCACCTTAAAGACTAACAAAAATATTTTCTGGTAGGGTATGAGCTTTCGTGAGCCACAGCTCACTTCTTCAGATACAGCTAGAAAGCAGTTCTCTTGCAAAGGAATTTTAAAGGGAGATTGGAAAGAGAAACTGCTGCATTACAGTTGCTGCATTACTGCTGCATTACCCAGCGACCGGCCCCTCCGAGCGAGCTTTGCAGCGCTGCCCTCATCTCCCGGGGTCCGCTGGGACGTGCTGTCTAGGAGCGGCGAGGCTGGGGGGGGCACTACGCTCTGGGCGGCCCTTTCCGGGCACAGCAAGGCCAGAGCAGCCCCTCCTGGCCCCCCCACACACTCACCTGCGTGGGGTGGTGGTGGGGCTGCTCGGGCCTTGCTGCGCCCAGAAAGAGCGGGGGGCGGGTCCGGCTCGCTGGCCTGGGATTTGACACCCCTGGTCTAACTGGTAAATTTGGGTACCCAAGGTTGGGTGAAAGGAATATATATATATATGTCTATGTATAAATACTGAAAGTATAATTTATTAGAAGCACTATCTAAAAGTTAAAATTCTTTAAAAGCATTAAAATAGCACAATGGCATTTCTGGAGGTTGAGAACTGTAACCACATACCAAGCGCGTTTCGGGTTATGGGGCCGTGGTTAATTAAATTAAACCAGCAATGGTTAATTAAAACCCTTTGTTAAACCTGCACACGTTTACAGAAATACATTAATGAATACAAATACAAACAGTTCAAACCCAACCAGGCATGTGTATATGTTGTACATTCTATTCTCAATTACTCAAACATCTGGTATAATAGGTTCTTGTAATACTGGTTAGTATAAGTCTCTCAAATACTATGTGTGCAGGTATCATCCTAGTAAAGCAATGACATCCCTGGTCTAACTGGTAAATCTTCAGATTAATTAGCACAAATGAGACGCTGTAAGCATGAACTGTATAATTTTAGCATAGGATTTATATTTTATGCTGGCCTTTGTCTGTAATAAAGATGATGGTGAGAACACACAACACCTCTGTAGACAAAAATGATATGTGGAGATGTAATTTCTGTGTATTTCTGGGGTTAAACATGTAAGATAGTATAGTAGACAGCGGTACACAGTCAGTTAGGGTATCTTTCTTAAAAATTTGATTAGACTTGACCAAGAGAAGCCCAGGTCTTTGCAAATTCCTGGATTTATATTTCTAGGAGACGTTCAACATATTCTAAGTGTCAGAGGCTGAAAACAATGAATGCAGTTTTCCTCGCCATTGGTTTGATGAATTGCATTCATTTAATTTACTGAGTGTCATTTAATCAACTGAGTGTCATTTAATCAACTGAGTGTCCGGTGGGATCCTTTCTTCGTTCTTGAGTGGACAGGGTCAGGAATAGATGGTCATCAGGGACATATTTTCCTCTTTCAGAGATCCCCAGTGTCCTTTGAGGAAGTAGCTGTGTTTTTTACAGAGGAAGAATGGGCTCTGCTGGATCCAGGCCAAAGAAAACTCTTCTGGGAAGTGATGAAGGAAAATTATGAGACGGTGGCCTCTCTGGGTAAGGATCTTTTCCTTTTTATGATGACAATGGAAGAGAAGGGAGGGGGTGGCATCCTACTTTGTGTGTGTATGTGTGTGTTAAGTGCTGTCAAGTCGCTTCCGACTCATGGCGACCCTATGAACGAAAGTCCTCCAAAATGTCCTATCTTTGACAGCCTTGCTCAGATCTTGCAAATTGAAGGCTGTGGCTTCCTTTATTGAGTCAATCCATCTCTTGTTGGGTCTTCCTCTTTTCCTGCTGCCCTCAACTTTTCCTATCATGACTGTCTTTTCCAGTGACTCTTGTCGTCTCATGACGTGACCAAAATACGATAGCCTCAGTTTAGTCAGTTTAGTCCTACTTTGGCCCTCTTGAATTTCAGAACACACTTTAATTTGCCACAGATGAAAGAACGGAACTCCCACAGAAATGGAAATATAGCACCTGAAAATGAAAGCCTAATTCTTTCCATGCAGTAAAGAGAAATGTGTTAATGAAGAGGCATCTGATCAGGAGAGATGGACAGTGTCTAGCTAGGGTAGAATCATAGAGTTGGAAAAGACAATACAGGCCATCAAGTCCAACCTGCTGCTCAATGCAGGATCAGTCAGATCATCCCTGACAAGCGTTTATCAGGCATCTGCTTGAAGATTGCCTGAGAGGGGGAGCTCACCATCTCCCTAGGCAGCCCATTCCAATGAGAAATGCTGAACTACTCTTACTGTGAAAAAAAAAATATCCTACTATCCAGCTGGAACCTTTCCATCCCTAACTTATACCCACTGGGGCAAGTACTATCCTCTGTTGCCAACAGAAACAAGTCCCTGCCCTCTATGTGACAGACTTTCAGATATTTAAATAGGGCCATCATGTCCCCTCTCAATCTCTTCTTTTCCTGACTGAACATTTCCAAGTCCCTCGGCCTTTCCTCATAGGGAGACTGCAGCCAAGAAATTAGAAGGAGATTGAGACTGGGAAGGGCAGCCATGAAGGAGCTAGAAAAGATTTTGAAGTGTAAGGATGTGACTCTGGCCACCAAGACTAGATTAATTCATGCCATTATATTCCCTATTACTATGTATGGGTGTGAAAGCTGGACAATGAAGAAAGTTGATAGGAAGAAAATAGATTCCTTTGAAATGTGGTGTTGGAGGAGAGTGTTGTGGATTCCGTGGACTGCCAAAAAAACAAATCAGTGGGTTCTAGATCAAATCAGGCCTGAACTGACCCTAGAAGCTAAAATGACTAAACTGAGGCTGTCGTATTTTGGTCACGTCATGAGACGACAAGAGTCACTGGAAAAGACCGTCATGATAGGAAAAGTTGAGGGCAGCAGGAAAAGAGGAAGACCCAACAAGAGATGGATTGACTCAATAAAGGAAGCCACAGCCTTCAATTTGCAAGATCTGAGCAAGGCTGTCAAAGATAGGACATCTTGGAGGACTTTCATTCATAGGGTCGCCATGAGTCGGAAGTGACTTGACGGCACTTAACACACACACACATGTCTGTTGATAGACCCCAAAACTGCACTAACCTTTTTTGCCACTGCATCACACTGACCAGTCATATTTAGTTTACAGTCCACCTGTACCCCAAGATCTTGTTCACACACTCTTCTACGCAGAAGTGTTTTCCCCATCCAGTATTCCTCATTTTTGTTACCCAGATGCGAGGCTCGGCACTTACCCTTGTTGAATTGTATCCTGTTCACATCCGCCCACTTTTCCAGTGTGTTCAGATCTTGCTGAATTCTATCTCTATTTTTCGGTGCGTTTGCTGCTCCTACCAATTTGTTGTCATCTGCAAATTTAATGAGTATTCCCTCCACACCCTCATCCAGATCACTGATAAAAATATTGAAAAGTACCGGGCCCAGAACCGAACCCTGTGGCACCCCACTGGACACCTCCCTCCAATCAGATGAAATGCCATTGACAACTACTCTTTTAGTGCGGTTCTCCAACCAGTTCCCTATCCACTTAACTATTCGAAAGTCCAGTCCACAGTCATCTAGTTTACCCATCAGAACATCATGGGAACCCTGTCAAAAGCCTTACTGAAATCCAGATAAACAACATCAACCGCATTCCCTTGATCCAGTAAGCTTGTCACTTGGTCAGAGAAGGAAATGGCAGGACCTGTTGGGGACAAATCCATGCTGACTTCCCAGGATCACCAAGTTGTCCTTCAGATGCTTGCAGCTTGCTCTCTTTAATCTCTGCCCCAGTATCTTCCTTGGGACACAGGTCAAAATGACTGGCCTGTAGTTTCCTGGTTCATCCTTCCTCCCTTTTTTTGAAAACAAGGATAACGTTCGCCCTCCTCCAATCTTGAGGCACATCTCCTGTCCCCTGCTGCCAACACAAACAACTCTCTGCCCTTCTCTACGTGACAGACTTTCTTATTTTCCTGACTGATCATTCCCAAGTCCCTCAGCCTTTCCTCGCAGGACTTGGTCTCCAGGCCCCTGATCATCCTCATCTTTCTCTTCTACACCCTCTCCATTCTGTCCACATCCATTTTGAAGTGAGGCCTCCAGAACTGCACTCAGTAGTCCAAATGCGGCCTGACCAAAGCAATGTACAGCAGGACTATGACATCTTGCAATGTTGTGCCTCTGTTGATAGACCCAAGACCGCATTAGCCTTTTTTGCCGCTGCATCACACTGACCAGTCATATTTAGCTTACAGTCCACCCGTACCCCAAGATCTTGTTCACACACTCTGCTACCCAGAAGTGTGTTGCCCATCCAGTATGCACCCTTCTCATTTTTGTCCCAGATTGTAGAACCCTTGTTGAATTGCGACTTTTCCACATCTGCCCTCTATTGCTGTATGTTCAGATGTCACTGAATTCTCTATCTTCTCGAGTGTTCACTACACCTCCCATTTTGGTGACATGTGCAAATTTCTAAAAAATATTGGAAAGTACCAGACCCAAAACCGAGGCCTGTGGCAACCAGCTGGACACCTCCCTCCAATCAGATGAAATGCAGTTGATAACTACCCTTTGGTGTGGTTCTCCAACCAGTTCTCTATCTTAATTATCCTAGAGGCCAGTGCACAGTCCTTCAGTTTACCCACCATGGTGAACCCTGTCAGAAGCTTTACTGAAACCAGCTAAACAATGTCGACAGAGTTCCCAACGTCCAGGAAGCCCTTCACTCGATCAGAAAAGGCAGCAGGTTGGTCTGGCAGGACCTGTTGTGGACAAATCCTTTCCCAGATCACCAAGTTGTCCATCAGATAGTTGGCCTGCAGCTCCTCTTTTCTTCTTTGGCTGTTCACTTTTGACAGGGAGTGATTCTCCCACAGGCTGATGGGAGGAGAGGAGGAATAACATTGCTGATTTGGCTAGGCCAGAGGAGGAATTTCCCACTCTGGTGTTTACAACCCCTAGCTCTGCCTCCTGAGAAAAAAACTGGTAATACTGCAAGAAGCAACAGCCTCCGAAAACTCAGGTACATTTTTCAAACCCCTTTGTTTTGTTAAGGAGGGAATATTTTCCACCCTCCCTGTCTGTGCAGCTTTTCTTCTTTATATGGACACAAAGCTGCTTACGTTGTTCTCCTCCCTCCATTTTACCCTCACAACAATCCTGCCAGGGAGGTCTGGCTGAGAGGGTGACTGGCATCACGTCCCCCAGGAAACGCCCAAGGAGGGTTCAGGGAATTCGTAGCTGTGTCTCTTAGATCCCAGTTGGACATTCTAACCACCACACCATGCTGGATCTGATAGGTCAGGGAAGTTGCTAGATCCCATTTGTTTTGCAGAGGGGAGATATTTTCCACCCTTCCTGTCTGTGCTGTTGCACTTTCCTGGCTTCTCATGAGCAAATATTTGCTCCCTTTGCCAATAGCAGAGGGTCAAAGAGCTAATCTGGGCCCAGGGTGGTCCGATCCCCTTCATTTTTGCCACAGCAAGTCCCACCATCATCCTGAATCAGGAGGCCAATATTGAAACACATAGCTTTTTTTGCGTGCTGGGGTGGGTGGTGGTGAGTTATTCCTAACACTGTCAACTGTAGCTTACAATGCAAAAAGCACATTGCCCAGGGTGGGGAGAGTCTGGGAGTTTCTGGTCCTGAATGTTACTGTTCCTTGAATGGTTGGCACAGCTTCTGGGGACAACTCATTTCCCACTGTATCCGCTTTCCTACACTATTACCTCTTCCTTCCTCGTGGCAACCTCCACTTCCTCACCATTGCTTTTGTTCATCTCCCTTTTCCACCCACCAGCCAACCTACCGTTATTTGCCTTCCTGTCTTCAGCTTTCTCTCCTTCCCTCTCCCTGGCAGCCTCTACCTGGGAGAAGTCGGGCCCAGTTATGATGGGCCAGCCTAGGCTCTGGTTGCGTGGTGTTTGTCGGGCTGGACCCTATTTCATAGTGGGGAAACTGCGAGGACTTGTGGGGAGTCCCTTATTTTTCCCCTTTATCTCCTTCCTTGCATTATCTGTCTCCTCCTGGCAGTCCCAAAATTCTGTTTTTCATGTTTCCTTCTTCACTGCACACCCACCCACCAACCTATCGTTTAACAGCCCCTGTAAGCTCCTGACCCTTCGAACCAGAAATCACCACAGAGTCATATAGAATCCAAGCAGATGGCTTTTACTGGTCAAAAAGGCAATACAGTGCATACAGGGAACTATGGCAGCTATGAGAGTCTTACTAGCCGAACGATAATATAAGGCAGTAAATGGCGGGAGATTATACAACATCAGCATACACAGACAGAGTCAACTTTCCCAGGAGCAGTATTCCCAGGCCTTGGTATGTGTGGTCGGCCTTGAGGCTAGACAGTACAGTACCGACACAGAAACAATACTGAAACCGAGATAGCAGCCTGACATCCTGCTCCCCTTAAGGCCCCCTCCCAGTATGCAAGGGGGATGGTCTGTCCGGGTAGGCAGTGTGAAAGGCATCGATTAGTTTGGGGGCGGAGACATCTCGTGCGCGAACCCATTCGTCGTAGGCAGGGGGGAAGTGTTTCCAACGGATCAAATACTGTAGGTTGCCATGGTGAACACGAGAGTCAAGGATTTTGGAGACTTCGAAGTGCTCTTCCCCCCCCCACCATAATGGGCTGTTCGGGGGGCGGATCGGGATGCCATTGTGGAGAGGCCGTATGGGGCTTCAGGAGGCTAATGTGGAAAACGGGATGTACACGCCTCAGGGTTTTCGGGAGAGCTAATTCCACCGTGACAGGATTTATGACCCGTGTGATCGGGAAAGGGCCAATGAATTTAGCATTGAGTTTAAGGCACGGACGGGTGGAACGTAGGTTTTTGGTGGAAAGATAGACCAATTTACCCACTCGCAGTTCGCCCCCGGGGGAACGATGTTTATCAGCTTGTGCTTTGTATTTGCGCTTGGCTCGGTCGAGATTGCTAACGAGCCAAGGCCAAGTGGTACGGAGGGTGTGTGCCCAGGAAGCAACGTCAGGATCTCCCTCCCCCTCCACATTATTTTTGGGCGTAACAGGACCGAAATCCTGTCCATATACTGCATAGAATGGGCTAAAACCTGTAGATTGATGTACAGCATTATTGTAGGCATATTCTGCAAAAGGTAACAGTTCTACCCAGTTATCTTGGTGGTAGTTTACATAACAGCGTAAATAACATTCAAGGACAGCATTTACACGTTCAGTTTGACCATCGGTTTGAGGATGGTATGCAGTAGACAATCCTTGTTCAACCCCCACCAACTTGAGGAATGCTTTCCAAAACTTGGAAACAAAGCCACTGCCGCGGTCACAGATTATTTTGCGCGGAAACGAATGTAATTTGAAGATATGTGTAACGAAGAGGCGGGCCATTTTTTGAGCAGAGGGGATCCCTGCGCATGGAACTAAATGGATTTGCTTGGAAAACAAATCAGTAACAACCCATAACACAGTTTTTCCCCCGCTGAGAGGGAGATCAGTCATAAAGTCCATAGCAATCACTTCCCATGGTCTGGTGGGTGTTTCTAGAGGTTGCAGTAGCCCCGGGGGTTTGCCTTGTGATCGCTTCACTGTGGCGCAAACAGGGCAGCTGCGAATAAAAGAGTCAACGTCGGAACGCATTCCCCCCCACCAAAATTGTCTGCGCAATAAGTGGAGAGTTTTTAGGAATCCAAAGTGTCCAGCTGTTTTTACTCCATGAGCTAAGTGTAAGACGTCTTTTCGAAGTGCCTTGGGTACATACAATTTAGAGTCTTTGTACCATGAGCCTCCCTGTTCTATTACCCCAGGGGGTAGGGTGTAAGTGGAGCGTTCAGAGAGGCAGTGGTTCCGAAGGGTATTTAAAAAGGATTCGGAGATGGGAACCTTGGTGGGAACCCCCCCCCCCCGGCTATAGTAGTCTTAGGACCAGCTATGGGGGTAGTGCTTACGTGCGGTGGTGCGCAGATTGTAGGCGGTAGGGCAGCCGGTGGGGTTGGAGGAGTGGAATCGTCGGTTCGTTGTTGTTGCGAGGGCGGTTGGGTAGCCGCTCGGGTTGGAGGTGCTGGAGAACTGGGTCTGGGATGCTGTTGCTGAGATCGAGTTTGCACGGCCAGTACAGGAAGGGCTCCACTTTGCGTAGGGGTGAACAGAGAGTCAGTTGGTCTCTCGAGTTTTATCGGGTATTGTGGCAACCGGGAGAGGGCATCTGCGAGAACGTTTTGTTTCCCAGGAACATGCTTTAGGACGAAACGAAACTGAGCGAAGAATTCAGCCCAACGTTGTTGTTTTGCTGATAGTTTATGGGACCCCATGAGGGCAGCTAGATTCTTGTGATCGGTCCAAACCTCGAAGGGGATATTGGACCCCTCTAAGAATTGTCTCCATAGAGTCAGGGCATGGTGAACGGCCGCTGCCTCTTTTTCCCAAATGGGCCAGTTCAATTGTGCGTGCGCAAATTTTCTCGAAAAGTAAGCGCACGGGTGAAGGAGGCCATCCGGACCTTTCTGGAGGAGGGCCCCTCCCATAGCTACATCGGAGGCATCGACTTGCACAATAAACATTTGGTTCGGGTCCGGGTGCTGTAGTACGGGTTCGGATGTGAAGAGGCGTTTGAGAGCCACAAACGCGGCTTGGCATTGATCAGTCCACAGGATTTTTGCGGAGGGTAAGGTAGCTGTGTTTGCTTTCCCTTTGGTTTTTAGTAGATCAGTAATGGGTAGGGCCACTTGGGCGAAGTTAGGAATGAATCCTCGATAAAAGTTTGCAAATCCCAAAAACTGTTGCACTTGCTTGCGGTTGGTGGGAGGAGTCCAATCGAGAACGGCTTGGACTTTGACAGGGTCCATGCGAAGACCTTGGTGGGAGATTATGTATCCTAAAAATGTGAGCTGGCTTTGATGAAACTCGCATTTAGCCAGTTTTGCAAAGAGTTGGTGGTCGCGCAGGCGCTGCAGAACTTCTCGGACTAGAGTTACATGCTCTTCCATGGTTTTTGAATAAATAAGAATGTCGTCTAAGTAAACCACCACCCCGCGATACAGCAAGTCATGAAGGATTTCGTTGATGAGTTGCATAAAGACCCCCGGGGCCCCTTTCAATCCGAACGGCATCACGAGGAATTCATACATACCGAAACAGCTAGAGAAGGCAGTGAGGTGCTCATCTCCTTCGCGGATGCGGACTCGGTAGTAGGCTTCCACCAAGTCCAACTTGGAGAACACCCGGCCCTCCTGTAACTGTCCCAAAATATCAGATATTAATGGGATAGGATAGGCGTTGGTTTGGGTAACCGCATTGAGTTTTCTGAAGTCAATGCATAGACGAAGGTCACCCTCTTTTTTCCGGACAAAAAACGCGGGGGCCGAGTTCGGGGCATTCGATGGGCGAATGAACCCTCTGGCGAGGTTTTTGTCAAGGAAGTCCCGGAGAACAGTGCGCTCGGAAGCGCTCATAGGGTAAATTTTACTTTTGGTTAATGTGCAGTCCTTGACCACCTCAATTGTACAGTCTGAGGCCCGGTGGGGGGGTAAGGTATCACATTCTTTAAGGTCGAAGACATCCGCAAAGTCTCGATATACATTAGGTAGGACTGGAAGTGCTGGGACATCGGAGGCCAATGCTGGTACGGGCGGATATAACAGTGCAAAGTTCTGCCGGTGCTGATTGCACATGGGGCTGGCGAAGGAGATAGTGTTTGTTTCCCAGTTAATACTGGGACTATGTCCTTTAATCCAGTTAATACCCAAGACCACTTCAAAACGGATAGGGGCTATAGTGAAGTCTATTTGCTCCCAGTGGGAGCCAATTCCCATTGCTACCCCTATGGTGCGGTGATCAACTGGACCCCCCTGGAAATGGCTCCCGTCCATTTGGGCAAATTGGACGGGGGCGGGTAAAGCCTCAGATTCGGCTCTGAGTGCAGCAAAAGTGGCTTCGCTTATGAGAGTGCGACAGCAACCGGAGTCGATTAGTGCTTTGATGGGTAGTTGTGGGCCACCGTTAATGTGTTGTAAAACTGCATCCACGTAGACGGTGGAGTCCACTTCTTTGATTTTGGTAGGAGCATTCGGTTTAACAGGAGGATCCTGAGAGGTCTGTGAAGACGCTCCATTCACCACAGACCGGAGCCGTTTTTTGACAAGTCGAGGGGAGATTCCAGGTTTAAGGCTAGAGAATTCCAAGGATTTTCCTCATCCGAAGAGGGAAAGTTGTCCCCCAATGGGGCACTTGTAATCCGAGACCCGGCGGGGTCGTTGGTAGTAGGCAGGGAGGCTGGGTCTCCGGCATGGAGTGCAGAGGGTGTGGGTCTTCCCGGAGCTGCGCTGCGGGTGGCCGCGGTGCCTCTGCGTGGTGGACGATCTCTGGCGCGGGTCGTCGTGCTGGGACGAAATAATTCATGGCGGTGCGGGCAAACAGCTGCAAAGTGGCCCATTTCTCCGCAAGTAAGACAGGCACCTCTCTGAAATCGGACTTCACGTTCCTGGGGCGGACGTGGAGGATTTCGTGGGACGGGCGGTGGTGCCTTGGATTGCGGCTTTTGGGTGCCTTTTTCCTTGTGCTTTTGACGAACTAGGGAAATAAAGCGTCGGCGGCTTTCCACTTCCTCGGCCAATAGAATCCAGTCTTCAAGGGTATCGGGATCGCCCCGCATGTATGACCAGTTCAGAACGTCAGGGTGCAAGGCTTCCCTGAAATGATGAATTAGAGTGGTTTCGGGCCAGCCTACAATTTTGCTTGCCAGTCGTTGAAATTCATCGGCAAATTCTCGAACTGTAGCAGAGCCTTGTTTTAGTTGTAAGAGTTCCGTTTTGGCTCTTTCCCCCAGGAAGGGGTCTTCAAACCTCCTTCTTAGAGCAGTCATGAAGTTGTTGAGGGAACGAATAGCTCGAGAGCGGGTGTCAAACTGGAGGACCATCCAGTCAGCTGCTTTACCTGTCAGAAGGGAAGCTACATAACGCACCCGGCTATCTTCCGTGGGGAAAAGTTGTCCTTGTTCTCGCATATAACTGTCCACTTGATGCAAGAAACAAGGCAAAGTCTCGAGAGATCCGTCGTACGTAGTCCTCAATTTAAGTTGCTTCCAAGGGCCGGGCGCAGGTTGGCCCGGTTGCACGGGTGGTCCGGGCGGAGGAACAACGGGAGCTCCGGGAGGCAAGGGTGGAGCAGGCACATTAGCGGGTGGTTGGGGTGGCTGGATGGGCACCCCCTGACCCGGTATCGGAACAGGCTGTGCTTGGGCTATCAGGGTTTGTTGTAATTGCCTGTTATCCTGAAGCATACGTTCCATTAGTTCTTGGAGTTGATCAACACGGTCGGAGAGCTCCCGATTCTGGGCTCGTAAGAGGTGAACCTCCTCACTTGGGCCACCAGTGAGATGAGGTTTACTGGTCCGGAAGCTTGTGGCCCATTGAGAGCTATCTCCATAAAGATCCTCGTCTTCAGATTCTCCTGAGTCTAGACGTCGGTCAGCCAAACGGCGTGCGCGTTGGGTCGCGCGCGACGGGACAAACGCCGGGGAAAAAGACAGACCTGATAGCCCTTGTACAGTGCCCTTGGGGCGCGTATCCATTCTCGCCCGATCCCTAACCCTTGCTGCTGCCGCCTTGGCTGCGTCAGCAGCCTCTCTCTCCCTTGCGACCTTAGCCGCCTCGGCGGCATCCTTATCCGCAAGAACTTTGGCGTTCTCAAGTCTTAGGGCAGCCTCCGCCGTAATGCGCGGTAAAAGTTCTGTTTCCAGGAGTGAGAGTATGGGGTCGGATTCCCCGCCCAGCAAGGGTTGTATTCGAACCGCCAGTGCAGGTGCATCGGCTCCAAAAGTCGAGGTCAAAGCTTGAGCCAAGGTGGCGACCGGGGTGTCCTTTGTACATTCCACAAGGAGAAGAGCGGTGCGAATAGCGACTCGCTTGGCTTCAGCCTGACAGCTGGCCGCATCCGGGATCAGGGAAAAACCCTCCGGCGGGGCTCCTGCCATGGTAGAACTAGAGGAAAGAGTCTCTCGAGAAATAAGATTATCCAAAAGTCCAGTTAGTACTTGTAAATCCTCAGTTGCCAACCGGGCATCGTCCAGTAATTGATCCAAGTCCTGAAGATCTAAACGAGTATCAGTATCCTCCGACGTCAACATCCAGAGAGTCCCTTTAAGAGATTGCCAACATCCAGAGAGTCCCTTTAAGAGATGTACCAGTCCCCTCAAGCGGCAAACCTCTAGGGTAGTTCTGAAGAGTTCAGCGACTATGTCCTGTAACAGGGTGGGATCCTTCCGAGAGGAATCCAGGATAGTAGGTCACTCGGAGAGCTTCTCAGCTCCCATCCAAGCGGCAGGCGAACCCCCCTGGGCTCCAGCCTGACTAGTAGTACAATAAAGAAGATGATAGATAGCTGCCATAATGTAAGCTCCTGACCCTTCGAACCAGAAATCACCACAGAGTCATATAGAATCCAAGCAGATGGCTTTTACTGGTCAAAAAGGCAATACAGTGCATACAGGGAACTATGGCAGCTATGAGAGTCTTACTAGCCGAACGATAATATAAGGCAGTAAATGGCGGGAGATTATACAACATCAGCATACACAGACAGAGTCAACTTTCCCAGGAGCAGTATTCCCAGGCCTTGGTATGTGTGGTCGGCCTTGAGGCTAGACAGTACAGTACCGACACAGAAACAATACTGAAACCGAGATAGCAGCCTGACAGCCCCCCATGTTCAGCTATATTGATGACTTATTTGCTTTATACTCCCGTCTTTCTTTACAGTAATGGTTCAAAGCAGCTTCCATGATTCTCTGCTCCTGCATTTTTATCCTCACAACAGCCCTGTGAAGTAGGTTAGGCTGTGTGTGTGCGATTGGCCCGAAGTTTCCTAGTGACCTTCTGGAGCAGAATGGGGATTTGAATCTGAGTCTTCCAGACCCTGCTCTGAAATTCTAACCACTCCACTACGTGCCAGCGTGGTGTAGTGGTTAAGAGCAGTGCTTTGGAGCGGTGGACTCTGATCTCGAGAACCGGATTTGATTCTCCACTCCTCCACTTGAGCAGCAGAGGCTAATCTGGTGAACTGGGTTGGTTTCCCCGCTTCTACACACGAAGCCAGCCGGGTGACCTTGGGCTAGTCACGTTCTCTCAGCCTCACCTACCTGATAGGGTGTCTGTTGTGGGGAGGGGAAGAGAAGGTGATTGTAAGCCAGTTTCTCCCTTAAATGGTAGAGAACGTCGGCATATAAAAAAACGATTCTTCTTATTCTACACTGGCATTTGCAGTGAGTCTGCTGTTGAACAGTAGTGAGCAGCCAGTCCTGGGTGAGTCATGCAATTCGTGTGGTGTGAAGTTGCCTGGCTGTGATTGGTGCTGGGCCTGGCCCAGGGGAATCCTCCCTCAAAGGCCAAAGCAGCCCTCGAAAGGTCTTCTGCCCCTGCCTTTAACTGACAGAAACCAAGGCTGGAAGGCTGATGACATTCTCTCTGTAGTGGCCTAGCTATGACCACTGAAGGCATTTGCTTCTCATGTTACAGGCATAGCTTCTATTATTCTGGGGAGTTATCACCTCCCCCCCCCCCATGTATCTATTTACAGATGTTACTGGAAGCCTGGGTCATTTTCTCGGTTTGTAGAGAGATCTGTCTTGCCTGTCCATGTCTCCAATCTCTGGATTTGTTTCCTTATTTCATTCCTTTTATGTAAACAAAAATTATTTCAATAATATTCAAGGTTTTTTAGAAAAAATATTTTCCTATTCTGTTTCTGTGTGTTGCCTGAATAAGCACCAGAAACAATACTAACTTTAATGTGATCTCAAAAGCAGCTTTCAGCCTCTTTCTTTGGTTATCTGTTTCTCCTTTTCCAAGACATCCCGGTGTGTGGTTAAATATTGCTGAGGTTTGTCCAGGCCCATGGCTATCATTGCAGAAAATACTGTTCACTACTGACTTCACCTGATAACTTGTATTTGTGTTTGTACATTCTTACTTAATTTCTGTCTTTCTTATTCAGTTGCAGATGTGAGGGAGACGGTGAGTAAAAACGAATCAGGAAGGAGAGTTTTGGAAGATGAAGATCTGCAGGTGGAAGCGAAATCTGGGGATCAAGCATTACCGAAGCGGGACTGCAGAAGGGAATGGGAAGTAAAAGAGAAACAGAGGAAGAAATTGGTTGGCTATCAGAGCACAAATAAGCCAGAGGTCTCAACCCAAAATGAAACATGGAAAAGAAAGAGAAGGTTTAAAAAATGTCTTACCATTACAACATGCTGTAAAACGCATAAATGCTTGGAATGTGGAAAGAGTTTCAGCTGCAGTAGTGCACTAAAAACACATGAAAGGATACACTCAGGGGAGAAGCCATATAAATGCTTGAAATGTGGAAAAAGCTTCTCACGGAATCACCATCTAACTTCACATGAAAGGATTCATTCAGAGGAGAAGCCATATAAATGCTTGGAGTGTGGAGAGAGATTCCGCTGGAGTCATGTACTAAAAGTACATGAAAGGATACATTCAGGGGAGAAACCATATAAATGCTTGGAGTGTGGAAAGTGCTTCTCTTTCAGTAGCAACCTGAAGTACCATCAAATTGTTCACAAAGGGGAGAAGACATATAAATGCTTGGAGTGTGGAGAAATTTTCACTCGGAATGGCGACCTAACTGCACATAAGAAGATTCATACTGGGGAGAAGCCATGTAACTCCTTGGAGTGTGGACAGAGCTTCTGTCAGAATGAGATCCTAACTGAACATCAAAAGGTTCACACAGAGGAGAAGCCATTTAAATGCTTGGAGTGCGAAAAGTGCTTCTGTCGGATTGGCCACCTAACTGCACATAAAAGGGTTCATACAGGAGAGAAGCCATATAAATGCTTGGAGTGTGGAAAGTGCCTCTCTCGAAATAGCCACCTAACTGCGCATGCAAGGATTCATACAGGGGAGAAGCCGTATAAATGCTTGGAGTGTGGAAAGTGCTTCTCTCGGAATGGCCAGCTAACTGCACATGCAAGAACTCATACAGGAGAAAAGCCATTTAAATGCTTGGAATGTGGACAGTGCTTCTCTTCGAATGGCTCCCTAACTTTACATAAAAGAACTCACACAGAGGAGAAGTCATATAAATGCTTGGAGTGTGGCAAGTGCTTCTCTCGGAATAGCCACCTAACTGTACATAAAATGATTCATACAGGGGAGAAGCCTTATAAATGCTTGGAGTGTGGAAAGTGCTTCTCTCAGAATTTCCTACTAACTATACATCAGAAGGTTCACACAGGGGAGAAGCCATATAAATGCTTGGTGTGTGGAAAGAGGTTCAGTCAGAAACGAAGTGTTACCTTACACCAGAAGGTTCACACAGCGGAAGAGCCATCTAGTCACATTTTAGCATGCAAGAAAACCATTTAAAGTGGCTAACCTTGCCAGTTTGTAGCCCTGTCCTGTTTTATGTCACCTGCCAATGACAAAACTCCTCTCTGTGCCCATTTCCCTCCGTTCTGTCTATCCCCCCTCCTTTTCCTCAACCAAATATATGTCACCCTGTTGAGTAAAACCTAGATCTTTTTCTGTAAAACCTTTTATGTTTTTCTATAAAATCCTGCTATGTTAATGAGTCATTTACCAAGGCAGTAAGATTAATTAACGCCTCCTATTACCTCTTACAAAATGGAAGAGTGCTGTAATTTTCCAGTGGGAAGTTAAAATAATCTGAAACTATGTCATATTGCGAGTTAAATTTCATGGAGGACCAGTCTATCCATGGCTATTAGCCACAGTGACTAAAGGGAATCTCCACATTCAGAAGCAGTCAACCTCTGAATACCAGTGCCACGAGGCAACATCAGGGAAAGACTGTGGCCTCTTTGCTTTCTTGTTGGCCCTCCAGAGGAACCGTTTGGCCACTGTGTGAGATGGTTTGCTAGACTAGATGGACCACTGGCCTGATCCAGCAGGGCTTTTCTGAAGTTCTTACATTCCTATATATCTGTCATCCCCTTGGAAAACCAATGGCCAGTGTCAGCTATTTTCCTCTGTATCCATCAGGGCTACAATATCCCTTTGTAAGAAGAAGAAAGTGCCAAAGCAGGACTACAGCTGAACAACAAGAAGTCAAAAGTAATGACTACTGGGGAATTAGTCAACTTTAAGGTTGATGATGATGGAATTAAAATTGTTCAGGACTTTCTATTTCTTGGCTCCATCATCAACCATAAGGGAGACTGCTGGTAAGAAATCAGAAGGCGATTGAAACTGGGGAGGGCAGCCATGAAGGAGCTAGAAAAGATTCTTTAGTGTAAGGATGTGTCACTGGTAACCAAGATCAAGTTAATTCATGCCATATTATTCCCTATTACATTGTATGGGTGTGAAAGTTGGACAGTGAAGAAAGGTGACACAAAGAAAGTAGATTCCTTTGAAATGTGTTGGAGGAGAGTTTTACGAATACTGTGGGCTGTCAAGAAGAGCTGGTTTTTATACCCTGCCTTTATCTACCATAAGGAGTCTCAAGGTGGTTTATAATCACCTTGTCTTCCCACCCACCACAAGAGGCACCTTGTGAGGTAGGTGGGGCTGAGAGAGAGCTGAGAAAACTGACTAGCCCAAGGTCTCCCAACAGGCTTATACATAAGAACATAAGAAAAGCCATGCTGGATCAGACCAAGGCCCATCAAGTCCAGCAGTCTGTTCACATAGTGGCCAACCAGGTGCCTTTAGGAAGCCCCCAAACAAGACGAGTGCAGCAGCACCATCCTGCCTGTATTCCACAGCACCTAACATAATAGGCATGCTCTTCTGATCCTGGAGAGAATACACGACTACTGTCCATTTTTACTAGAAGCAATGAATATCCCTCTCCTCCCTGAATATGCCCACTCCCCTCTTAAAGCCTTCTAAGTTGGCAGCCATCACCACATTCTGGGGCAGGGAGTTCCACAATTCTTGTGGAGTGGGGAATCAAACCCGGTTCTCTAGATTAGAGTCTGCCGCTTTTGACCTCTATACCACTCTCTAATTTCTAGATCATAGAGTCATAGAATAGAATCCTAGAGTTGGAAGGGGCCATACAGCTATCCCTTCCAACCCCTTGCTTAATGCGGGATCAGCCTAGAGCTTCCCTGACAAGTGCTTGTCTAGCCTCTGCTTAAAGACTGCCAGTGAGGGGGAGCTCATCATCTCCCTAAGTAGCTGATTACACTGTTGAGCAACTCACTGTAAAATTTTTTTTCCTAATATCCAGCTGGTACCTTTCTGCCTGCAATTTAAACTCATTATTGCGAGTCCTATCCTCTGCTATCAACAGGAATAGCTCCCTGCCCTCCTCTAAGTGACAGCCCTTCAGATACTTCAAGAGAGCAATCATGTCCCCCCTCAGCCTTCTCCAGATTAAAGATTCCCAAGTCCCTCAGCCTTTTCTCATAGGGCTTGGTCTCCAGGTCCCTGATCATCCTCATCGCGCTCCTCTGCACCCGCTCGGTTCTGTCCACATCCATTTTGAAGTGAGGCCTCCAGAACTGCACACAATACTCCAGGTGCGGCCTGAGCAATGCAGTGTACAATGGAACTATGACATCTTGCAATGTGGATGTTATGCCTCTGTTGATTCACCCCAAGGTCACATTAGCCTTTTTTGTCGCTGCATCACACTGGCTGCTCATATTTAACTTATTTTACTTACGGTCCACCCGTACTCCAAGATCTTGTTGACACACACTGCTATCCCCCATCCAGTACGCATATCCCTTATTTTTGTTACCCAGCTGTAGAACTCGGCACTTATCCTTGTTGAATGACATCTTGTTTACATCTGCCCATTTTTCCAGTGTGTTCAGATCTCGTCAATTTCTATCTGTTTTGGTGTGTTTGCTGTTCTTCCCAATGTGGTGTCATCTGCAAACAGTCCTTCAGGTGCTCTCAGATCTCTTTAAAATCTGCTCCAGTATCTTCCCTGGAACAGAGGTTAGGCTGACTGGCCTGTAGTTTCCTGGGTCATCCCTCCTCCCTTTTTTGAACATTGGGAAACCATCCTCCTCCTCCAGTCTTGCAGCACATCTCCCGCCCTCCAAGAGCTCTGGAAGATGATGGACAAAGGCTTTGCAAGGTCTCCAAAAAGGTATTTTGAGCTGTCTTGGGTGTGTACTGTCTGGCCTGATCAATTCAAGCCTGAACTGTCCCTAAAAGCTAAAATGGGTAAACTGTGGCTGTCATTCTTTGGTCACATTTTGAGAAGACAGGAATCACTGGAAAAGATTGTAATGCTAAGAAAAGAGGAATAACCAACATGAGATGGATTGACTTTATAAAGGAAGCCAGGCCTCTCAGTTGGCAAGACCTGAGCAAGGATGTTAATTATAAGAAGAAGCAGTTTTATTTGCTGACTTTCTCTACCACTTGAGGAAGAATCAAACCGGCTTACAATCACCTCCCCCTCCCCACAGCAGACACCTTGTGAGGTAGGTGGGGCTGAGAGGGTGTGACTAGCCCAAGGTCTCCCAGCTGGCTTCATGTGTAGGAGTGGGGAAACCAACCCGTTTCACCAGATTAGCGTGTGCCGCTCATGTGGCGGAGTGGGGAATCAAACCTGGTTCTACAGATTAGAGACTACCGCTCCAAACCACCTCTCAACCACTACACTACGCTGGCGTCACGCTGGAGGACACTGATTCATAGGTTTGCCATGATGAGTAGGAAGTGGCCTGACAGCACTTAACACGCCGGGAATCGGCTGGGGGCGCGAGTGGGAGGAGGAACGCCAGCAACTCCGCTTCGAGAAGCAGGAGATGGCGGAAAGGATGGATGCCATGCAAACCTTGACGCAAGAAATGGGGCATGAGTTGAATGACTTGCGGCAACCAACCGGCAGCTCCTGGTAACCACCCGGCTGTTCTGACACAATGACATGACTTTATGTTTCACACCAAAAGCAACGTTGAATATCTTAGTCACTCCAACTTACTTCTCCCCATCCCTGAATTGCCACTGTCAGCTGGCAACTGTATCTGCTTTTGAGGTATCCTTGGGAGGAAAGGGTCTCCTCCAGAGTCAGTGAAGGGAGGCGGGAATTGGGAACTGCCCAGAGAAGGGGGAATACAAGGCCCAAGCAAGAGGAATTGGGTGTCTGGCACAGGCTGGGAGCTAAACAGGAAACTAGCAAGCCAGCCAGGGCAGGCTGGGAGTCCATGCACCCTGAAGGAACTATAAAACCCAGTGAGACCTACGAGACAGGATCCCTGCCCAGGTATACAGCCGGTAGCCCCTCCGGGGTCCTTGAGACCCCAGCCTCCTCAAGGCTTCCCTCGGCAGGAAGGGGGCAAAGGCTGGACGCGGCTGAAAAGGACTATGGGAAAGGGCCCCTGCCTGAAGCGGCCCTTGAACCCGGGCTGAAGCAGGGAGAGGAGGAAATGGGAGACTATAAAATGGTTGCATATAATTGTTATCAGTATATTTGTTAAAACTGAATCTCTACGTTACGTGCTAAATCTGAAATGCATGATATTTGAAACGGCCGCCAGCGGGAGCTTCAGGGGAAGGACATGGGGAACGAAGCGTTATCGACACCAGGGTATTACTTCTGGGGGAAACCTGGAAATGATGTCGGTTAGCTGTAGGAATTGCTAGAAACTCGGGTTTTCTCCAGAAGTGACATTGCAGCACAGGTGACTCCGAATTTTGATTTCTCCTGTGTAATGAAGGTCGCTGGTGGGCTGGCTGCCTGACCCTGTGGTGTTTGCAAGCAATTGTTATTAGATAGCTAATACTTGTAATTTGAAACAAACCCACAAAAAATGTCAAAAGTATTTCCTTTGCAATATCCATCAAGCCAAGTTCCGATGTATTTTGGGTATGGTAGGACTTTTTCTACCCCAAATGTTTGTGTTGACAGAAGTCACAGGCAACTGCAACGAATCCCATGTCTGAAAAGTACACTTTCACATGAGTCAAAAAGGGTTGTTGTTTTTTTAGTGGACGTACCCCTCCCATTTTTGCATGTACATAAATAAAAGGCTCTGTCTGTCCATCTGTCTGTGGCAGGCATAACTTAGTTAATCCTTAACTCCTACCCAACCACCTGTCGCTCAGACCCCTTGAAGCAGCTCCATTCTGAAGAGAAGAGGAAGAGTTGGTTTTTATTTGCTGACTTTCTCTACCACTTAAGGAAGAATCAAACCAGCTTACAATCACCTTCCCCTCCCCACAACAGACATCCTGTGAGGTAGGTGGGGCTGAGAGAGCGCGACTAGCCCAAGGTCACCGAGCTAGCTTCGTGTGTAGGAGTGGGGAAACAAGTCCAGTTCACCAGTTTAGCTTCCGCTGCTCATGTGGAGGAGAGGGGAATCAAACCCGGTTCTCCATAAGGTGGGGACAGCATCCGTTTCCACTCCTGCAAAGACCACGGCTCATCATCACCTCTCCACTGCCTGCAAGGGAGACAATGGGCGAAATCGCACGGGCACTTTATCCTCCTTTAATCCCTGTTTCAGCCAGGATCGAACGCACGCGTTTCGCCTAATGTACGTTCGATTCTGGCTAAAACAGGGATTAAAGGAGGATAAAGCGACCTTGCGTTTTCTTCCAGTGTTGGAAGGAACGGTGTTTGCCTCAGTTGTCCTTGGATCCTGCTTTAGTCACCCCAACTCCCAGGGCCGCTCTTGGGGTCAGCCGGGCCCAGGCCAATAAGCTGCCAGCCCACTAAGGACTGAGCAACCAGCAAGAGACCAACAGAATCCTTCTCTTCCCACTGGCAAGATGTGGGGGCCGTTTCAGTCCCCAGCTGGGGTTGCCGAGCTCCAGGTGGGGCCTGGAGATCTGCTATTACAACTCATCTCCAGGTGACAGAAAGCCGTTCCCCTGGAGAAAACGGCTCTTTGGAGGGGGACTTCATGGCATCACACCCCATTGAAGCTCCAGGTGTATCCCAACCCGGAGCTGGCAACCTTGATCCTGCTTTACACAGCGGCTTCCTTGTGTAGAGGATTAACAGGCAAGGCCTTTCCAGTATTTGCTTATTTACAAATATACAAGTTAGGTGAGGGGCAGGGTTGCCAGCCGGCCTGGAGGAAAACATCCTGTCCCTTTTACAGAGGCGTAATGGGAAATGGTTAGTATTTGGATGGGAGACCACCAAGGAATACCAGGGTTGCTGTGCAGAGGAAGGCACTGGCAAACCACCTCTGTTAGTCTCTTGCCATGAAAACCCCCCAATGGGTCACCATAAGTCGGCTGCGACTTGACGGCACTTTACACACACACACGTACACACACACGCAATGTGGGGAAATGTGCAGCTGAAGCTTTCCCTAGAATGGAGAGAGATCACCTTGCCAGGTAAATGACAGGTGTTAAAAGGTCAGGACATTTTCTCTCCAGGCAGTTGGCAACCGCAGGGGAAGGGGGCAGGCAGAGCTTTAAATGCAGCCCACCCACTTCAGTCATCTGTAAGAGGAGAACGGGTGGCTGAAACCTGCCCTGTGAACTCCAGAGCTTTGTGAGGGGAAGAGCAGCCGTGCTGAGTGAGACCAAAGGGCCCTCTGATCCAGCATCCGTTTTCTGATGGGTCCATCAGACAACCCCCCGAAGACATGCAAGCAGGGCCGCACAGGCCCAATTCCTCTCCTACTATTGGCCCCTAGCAAGGAGGGGCTGTGGCTGAGTGGCAGAGCAGCTGCTTGGCATGCAGAAGTCCCTGGCATCTACATCAGGTAGACCAAGGGTCTACCTCAGGGAAAGGCAGGTTCATTTCAGGTGGCAAAAAACTGGTTTCCCTCATCTCACTCGCATTCACCCACCTGAATCTCTACAAAAAAGAGAATGACTCTGGCTTTCCATCAGGGCCGCCCCTGACTTGTGATCTACAGAGGCCTGGGCCAGAGGTAACGTGGTTGGGACAACCACGTTTCCTTCTTTATGAGTCTGCTTTGCCATAAAGAACACAGCTGTAGGAGGGGAGGACTCGAACCTGCCTCCGCAGAGCTCCCTGGTGGGTCTTCATCCTGCCCCTTCCCATTCATGCCTTGTCACCCTCTTGCTGTGTCCTTCCTGTGGGCAACAGTGTGCCCATCTGCGGCTGCATCAGGGCACCCTGGTTGGCCGCTTCCATCTCTGCAGGTCAGGGATGTCTGTGCCATGACGGGTGGATGCTGACTGCATTTTTGCGGATGCCATTGATACTGCTATGCTCTCCAGACCTTGGCATTGGATGTTTATTTTGATCTCCTCTGCTAGGTATGCACTGAATCCCAACTGGGGCCCCCTCCCCAGCACCTGACCAACAACGTATCAAGGTTTGAGGTTTAAGCTCGGGTTGCCAACCTCCGAGTGGAGCTTGGAGATCTCCCGGGATTACAACTGATTGCCAGACTTCAGACAGAGCGGACTCCATGGCATTGTACCCCGCTGAGGTCCCTCCCATCCCCAAAACCCACCCTCCTCAGGATCCAGGAACTAGAGGATGGTCTGGCGCACCATTGGGAAACACAGTGGCAAGAGTTCCTGAAGACAGTCGAGTCCTCACACTTGCAGATCCAGAGCTGGCTGAGGGAGCACAGAGCGAAGACGTGCGCCCAGGCGGTAGTGTTGGCCGAGGACTTCCTGCGGAGGCAGGGAGCGGCTACATCAGCAGAGAAGCGAGTGCATGAGTTTCATCCCCGCTCCACTCTGCTAAACCAGGGTGGGAGTCCAAATGACCTCCAAATAAGCTGCTAAAATAAAAATCAGCCCTCAGAGGTTTTCCTGGGCATGGAACCAGCCGCGGGGGGGGGGGGGGATTATACGTCAGTATGTTGTTATGATAGGAAAGGAGCAAAGACTGCAGGCAAAAAATATGTTGTCAATGTTGGCCTAGGCCAGGGGTGTCAAACATGCGGCCGCGGGCCGGATCCGGCCACCAGAGGGCTTTTATCCGGCCCGCGGGGCCACTGGGGCGGCCTGGAGTGGGGGGGGGGCGCTTTGCTGTGGCTGCTGGGCTGCGGGCCACTGATGTGGCCGGGGGTGTGTGTGGGAGGTTTTTCTCTTCGTCTTTTCCTTCCTTCCTTCCTTCCTTCCTTCCTTCCTTCCTTCCTTCCCCTCCCTCTCTCTCTCTCCCTTTCTTTTTGTGGAATTTATTTATTTACTTACGTGCACATGGCCCAGCCCGACCAAGAGCCATTGATGTCCTATCCAGCCCTCCTAACAAATGAGTTTGACACCCCTGGCCTAGGCTTTCATTCCCATTTCCTACTAGGGTTCCCAACTCTGGGCTGGAAAACTCCTGGGGATTTGGGGCGGGGGGGGGGAGCTTGGGAAGGGCAGATTGTGGGGAGAGACCTTAGCAGGGTATAATGCTATAGAGTCCACCCTCCAAAACAGCCCTTTTCTCCTGGAGGACTGATCTCGGTTGTCTGGAGACCAGTTATAATTGAAGATGGCCGAGCTCCCACTGGAGGTTGGCAACCCTATTTTCTACTCAGTACATGTGGGGGTAAGCATGACCTCACCATCATTCCTGTCTACACTGCAGCTGGCCAGAAATTACAAGGGGGGGAGAAAGAGCACAGGACAACGGTCATCTTTAACACACACACACACACACGTTCTGGGGTCAGTTTAGCTTCTGGGTTCAGCTGGAGCCAATGACGGAGTTTTTTTCCCTTCACAGTAGAGAAACATCCCTGTGGCCAGCTGATCTGGAGGGTGATTGCCAGGGTTATGAGAATAAGTTTCCTGTCCTTTTGCCAGGTGGGATCCTTTCTCCCGCGCTAACTAGATGAGAGCTGGCATGGTGTAGTGGCTAAGAGCGGTGGTTTGGATTGGTGGACTCTGATCTGGAGAACCGGATTTGATTCCCCGCTCCTCCACCTGAGCGGTGGAGGCTAATCTGGTGAACTGGATTTGTTTCCCCAGTCCTACACACTGAGTGACCTTTGGCTAGTCACAGCTCTTAAAGTTCTCTCATCAAGTCACAGCTGGCGTATAGTGCTTTTTAGTGATGTTATGGATCGTTTTTGTACTGCTTATGTCCAATGGCTTGTGTTTTAATATTGTGATTTTTAAGAGCTATCTCAAGCAGGACCCTCAAAAGGAGGGACTGTAATATTCTAAATAAACAAATAAATAAGAGTTGGTAGGTGGAGAGCCTAGAGCGAGAGTGAAAGGGGGAGAGAGAAAACCCTTTCTTTCGGGTCTGAGGTTACTGTAGATAGATAAGAAAAGGAAGAGCTTATCCAAGGAGTTGGGAGAGGAAATTCCCACAATGCATTAAGAGTCTGCATAGAGACTGGAGAAAATCTGTGGTGAACCTTTGATCATTGCTTCTACATGGAAGACAATGCCAACCCATACTCTTGGTCCACAATTGTGAGAGTCTATCTGGAAAATGAATATTGCTGAATGTGTTGCGGCTTTTTTGTAATCGGGAACGGCCCCAATCTATTAGGAGAGGCAACATTTTTAACACCCCCCATACACATACAAAATCAGTTTTCCCAAATCTTGCTTCTGAATCTGTTGTCGGGCCGCCAGTTGAAAAGTTACTGAATGCAACACAAAGCAGGTTGAGAGAGCTTTATGCAAAATGCCACAGCAGGAACCTTTTCCAGGCAGGGATCCTTGGTGGGAGAGCGGAATGTGGTAAAATCTTCAGTTTCATGTCTGTTCTTCTAGCTCATGAGAGGACCCACACGGGAGATAAGCCACACAAATGCTCGGACTGCGGGAAAAGCTTCAGCCAGAAGGCTCATCTTAATAGTCATCAGAGAATTCACACCGGAGAGAAGCCGTTTCAGTGCTCACAGTGTGGGAAAAGTTTCAGTCTGCGATCGGTTCTGATTGCCCGCGAAAACACCCATGCTTTAGAGAAACTGCACAAGTGTTCAGACTGTGGGAAAAGTTTCAGTAACAAATCCCAGCTGACGAACCATCAGAGACTGCATACAGGGGACAAGCCCTATAAGTGTTTTGTCTGTGGAAAAACCTTCAGCTTGAGCTCCCTTCTTACTGGACACTTGATAACCCACACAGAGGAGAAGCTATACAAATGCTCACACTGTGAGAAAAGCTTTGGTGGCTGGTCCACCCTTGTTGCCCATGAGAGAACCCACACAGGAGAGAAGCCGCACAAATGCCAAGATTGTGGGAAAAGCTTCAGCCAGAAAACAAATCTGAATAGCCACCAGAGAATCCACACCGGGGAGAAGCCACATAAATGTCCAGACTGTGGGAAGGGCTTTAGCCAGAAATCGCACCTCCTTACTCATTGGCGAGTCCACACGGGAGAGAAACCTTTCCAATGTGCATGTTGTGGTAAAAGCTTTAGCACCAGGTCGACCCTTGTGGTACATGAGAGAACCCACACGACCCCTGCCCACCAGCTTTGGGCAACAAGGTACATCGAAATCCAACGGAAAAAAGTACAACATTAATTTAAGAGGAAATAAAATGTTAAAAAAGAAGCCCCCGCCAAGACTGTGCATATCATTCCTGGCAGCAACGACAGAACCAAACTGTTTGCCATTCTGAACACATGATTTGAGATGGGGACAGATCCCTCTGTCATGGTCAAAGGCTTCGAAAAGAATATGTCTCAGATCATGGACTTTGTCCATGGCACTCATCTAAATATTAGCCTTGGAAACATTCAAGTTTGTCTGCAATGGGGTGCGTGGGGGACCTCCACGTATAGCAATGGATCACGAAGTGTGCAGGCCTAAGGACATTTTCCTAGGAGTAAGCTCCATTAAGTAAAATGGGACTCCCTTCCATGTAGACCTTGTGAGAGCCATGTATCTCTGACTCCTCTTTGTCTATCCTTCACCCCAGCTTTCTTTGAACTCGTAAAAGCAGTTCACACCTTCCAACGCTTTCCTGGGTTCAGGCGCCACATCCGTCAGTCCCAGGTGCCGCCTTCCCCTCCCCTGCCGCGCTTTCTGTATTCACTCCCTCGGGCCAGATTCGGCCTTGAAGATCTGATAACCCTAACAGTCTCTCAGGGACCGTTTGATGTCTGTATTGTACCAATCTATCTTGTAGCTTCCCATAACAGAGGTGTGAACCCTAGTGCCCTGTAGGAGATATATTCTGTAACCCTGATAGTAAGCTCACTTGCAACTTTTAACTCGTGTCTGCCTTGTACCATCTGAAGCCTTCAATAAATCCTTTGTTTCTGCATCTAAGTCTGAGCAAGTGATTTTGCGAAGTTAGCACAGCTTGGTTGGGACTTTCACATTAAGTTGCAAGTCCTTGCCTCTTCGTTCTACGCCTGTACCCTTCCGGACAGTCATGCGAGACGAGGAGGAGACACCTTCTTCACCCGAGCAACCGAAGGAACCCGTGGCTCCGGAGCTACCCGATCCCCAACCCCTGGAGAGGGACCCCAAGCGGAAGGTACCGAGCGGACCCAACCAGGTCCCGGATTTGGGCACAAGACCCAAAACCACCTTTAATTCCTGGCTGGACTCTCCCTGGGGATGGTCGCTCTCCCGGACCGAGTCGCGGGCGCGCCGGACGGCGGTCCCCAGCATGGGGTTTGAGGACGACCCCGCGCGGAAGGAAGCACTGATGCTTCACCAGATGGACGAGGAGCGAAAGCGGTGGCAAGAGGAGCGCCAGGGTTTGATTGAACGTATGGATACCATGCAAGCCTTGATGTTCGACATGGCCCACGCATTGGATGCGTTGAAGGTACAAGCCCCCTCAGGTGAAACCCCGGACGGGACACCGGCCGCTCCACCCGCCCCTCCCGCTACTCCGGCCCGCCGTGACCTGAAGATCACGTATGATGGGTCGGGGGACCAACTGACTTTCTTTATGGTGCAAGTGGACATTTTTATGCGGGAGCAGGGCCGGACCTTTACCTCCGAAGAATCTCAGGTCCAATATGTGGCCTCTCTCCTTCAAGGTGAGGCGGCCGCTTGGATGGTGTTACAGTACGAGCTTCGCTCCCCTGTGCTACGGAGTCTAGATGACTTTATGGTGGCACTCCGAAATCGGTTCGAGGACCCGAACCTGGGGGAACGAGCCAAAGCTACCCTGATGCAACTGCGCCAAGGGACTAAATCGGTGGCGCAGTATGCGAGCGAGTTTCAGTCGCTGTCTAGTAGAATTTTGGACTGGAGCGAAGCTACTCGTGTACAGTGCTTCAGAGAGGGACTGAACCTGGATCTGCAGCACTGGGCCTTCATGCAAGGTAACCCCCCGGACGTCGAGGGTTGGGTGCGCCATGCTGCCGATATTGAGAATCTGAAGCAACTCCTGACCTTGTCCAAACAACGCACTGGGCGCGACCTCAAACCTCGGGGGGACAGACCACCCGGTGGCACCAGGGATCCCCGGCCTCAGGGTGGCGGCGGCCCCTCAATGGCCGAACGCCGCAAACGCTTCGAAAGCGGCGTCTGCCTAGTTTGCGGAGGAAAGGGACACTTCGCCTCTCAATGCCCGTCTCGCTCCGGACGTCCGGCCCCTCCTCGCCTGACCACGGCTGAACCAGAGAAGGCCCCGGCAGAAGGCCAACCTCGCCGCCGGAGCGGCGCCCCTAGCCGTCGGAGCGCGCCCTCCGCGTTGCACGCGCGCACCCAGGGCGGATCCTCCACCTCAGCCGGTCCATCGGGACCCGGGATTATAAACGAAGCTTTGACTCGTCCAAGTCACGGATTACAACTACCACGTCTCCCTCGTCCAGCAAAGAGGAGGAGTGGGAAGTGTTGGCAAAAAACGCCGCCGGTCTGCTGTAAAGGGGGCTCCTCAGCAGACCGCTCCGACAATTGTGCAAGGAGCTCCATTGATGGTAAGCGCCCAGGAAGACAATGTTTATATTAGGGTCCACCTTTCCCTGCCCAAAGGGGGTCCTGTGTTTGAATTCCCCGCTCTAGTGGACTCTGGCTGCGCCCGCACCTTAATAAGCGAAGAAGCGGCCAAGAAATTGCGTGTCAGGCGCAAGCGGCTCCCAGACCCCCTCCGCTTTTCTCAAATGGACGGTAGTGACTTTAAAAAGGGGCCCGTCACTCACCGCACCACTGCGGTGGTCATGGCCGTGGGGGAACATTGGGAACGACTCTACTTTACCATCGCCCCCATAGTCGCCCCCGTAGTGCTTGGAATGAATTGGTTACAGGGCCACAACCCATCCATTGACTGGGTAAAACGGACACTCACTTTCCCCGAGGACCCCTGTGAATTGCACGATAAGGACCGAGTGCTCTGCACTCCGGCTGCCGCCTTGGTGGGGTCCCCCATGCCCGTTGCTACCCCACCCCAGCTGCCCTCCGAGTATTCCCAGTTTGCGGACGTGTTTGATGTACGGGAATGTGATGAACTACCCCCGCACCGGGAAACCGACTGCGCTATTGAGATTGTGGGAGATAGCAAATTAACCAAGGGGAAAGTTTACCCCATGAGTCCCAATGAGAAGGCGGTGTTGCGGGACTACCTGGACACAAACCTGGCAAGGGGTTTCATCCGCCCTTCTAAGGCTCCGTATTCCGCTCCCGCTTTCTTTGTCAAGAAAAAGACGGGAGACCTGAGACTGTGTATTGACTTTCGTAGACTGAACGCTGTCACTCAGTCTAATGCTTACCCCCTCCCTCTCATTCCAGACCTTCTAGCACAATTGAAGGGAGGCCGAATCTTCACCAAATTGGATTTGGTGGAGGCCTACCACCGCATCCGCATAAAGGAGGGGGACGAATCCAAGACGGCCTTTTCAAGTTGTTTTGGCATGTTTGAATATTTGGTGATGCCGTTCGGACTTTCCGGGGCTCCGAGTGTATTCATGCAATTAATTAATGAGGTGTTACATGACTTGTTGTTTCGGGGGGTGGTGGTATTTTTAGACGATATTCTCATTTACTCTGAGACCATGGAAGAGCACGTCCGGCTGGTGCGCGATGTTCTCCAGCGGCTGCGGGAGCACAAATTATTTGCTAAGGTCTCCAAATGTGCATTCCATCAACCCTCCATCACTTTCTTAGGCTATGTGATTTCCCACCAGGGTTTAGAAATGGACCCCGAAAAGGTTCGGGCGGTAAGGGACTGGGAACCTCCCACTACTCGTAGACAACTACAACAGTTTTTGGGGTTTGCCAATTTCTACCGAAACTTCATCCCCAATTTTGCTCAGGTGGCCCTTCCCCTTACTTCCCTTTTGCGCACCAAGGGGAAGGGAGCAAACGCCGCTCTGCCCTCCGCATGTTTGCAATGGTCTCCGCCCTGCCAACAGGCTTTCGAGACGCTCAAGCGACTCTTTTCGTCCGAGCCAGTGCTGGCCCACCCGGACTGCAACAGGCCGTTCGTGGTCCAGGTGGACGCCTCTGATGTGGCCATGGGGGGGCTCTCCTGCAGCGGGACGAGAATGGGGTTTTGAAACCGTGCGCCTACTTCTCCAAAAAGTTTTCCCAGTCCGAAATCAACTGGGCTATTTGGGAGAAGGAGCGGCGGCTGTCAAGCACGCTCTCACCATCTGGAGACATTTCTTGGAGGGGGCAGAGTCTCCTTTTGAGGTGTGTACCGACCACAAAAATCTTGAGGCTCTCAAGGGGGCGAGAAAGCTCAACGCTAAACAAATTCGGTGGGCTCAATTTTTTGCGAAGTTCCGTTTCACCCTTAAGCATGTACCCGGAAAAGAGAATGCCCTGGCGGATGCCCTGTCCCGACTTCCCCAGTATCGCAACGACTTTGACCGACCTGTGGACTCCCTGTTCACCCCCGAGCAACGGGGGGAGGTTCCAGGACTGGCCGTGACCACCCGGTCCCAAGCCCGCCAACCGGAAAGCCCCCTGCTCAGAGGTGTTCCGGAAGCCTTTCAGCAACGGCTCCGGGACGCTTCTCTGAAGGAGGCGGAGCAGCAGACTCTCCCCTCCGGCATGGAGCGGCAGGACTCTTGGTGGGTACAAGGGGGTAAACTCTACGTCCCTGAATCTCTTCGCAAGGAGGTCCTTGGGCTGGTCCATGGGGCCAAACTTGCGGGTCACTTTGGGTTCGTAAAAACTCTGCATTTGGTGAGGCGGCAGTTTTGGTGGCCCGGTATGCGGGCTGATGTGGAACTGTACGTTCGCAGCTGCCCCATCTGCGCCACGGCCAAAAAGAGGATGGGGAAACCCCCGGGGCTTTTGAAACCTTTAGAAACGCCTACCAGACCCTGGGAAGTAATCGCCATGGACTTTATTACCGACCTCCCACTCAGTCGGGGTAAAACGGTTCTGTGGGTGATCACGGATCTTTTCTCTAAACAGGTCCACTTTGTTCCCTGTGCCGGGCTCCCCTCGGCCCAGATGTTGGCCAAAATGTTTGTCAACCACGTCCTAAGACTTCACTCGATCCCCAGGAAGGTACTCTCCGACAGGGGGGTCCAGTTCGTCGCCAAGTTCTGGCGAGCCTTCCTGAAATTAATGGGGGTTGGGGAACAAGGTCTCTCTTCTGCCTACCATCCACAGACTGATGGTCAAACTGAACGGGTAAATGCTGTAGTTGAGTGCTACCTCCGCTGTTATGTCAATTACCACCAGGACGATTGGGTAGACCTGTTGCCTTTTGCCGAGTATGCCTACAACAATGCCCCCCACTCCTCCACTGGTTTTAGCCCTTTCCAGGTGGTGTACGGGAAGGACTTCGGCCCTTTCGGCTCCACCACCATCACCCCTGAACTCGAGGAGGTTCAGGAGATCCAGGATTGGATACAGGTAGTCCGGTCCACTTGGCCCTGGCTGCAGAAGAACCTCGAAAGGGCCAAGCGCAAGTACAAGGACCAGGCCGATAAGCATTGGGCCCCGGGGTGGGAACTCAAAGTAGGGGAGCAGGTTTACCTCTCCACCAAGAACCTACGCTCCCTCCGACCCTGCAAAAAGCTAAGCGATCGATATGTAGGGCCTTTTCCCATATCCCGGGTTATCAATGAAGTCACAGTGGAGTTGAAACTCCCAAAGTCCCTTCGAGGCGTTCACCCCGTCTTTCATATCAGCTTGCTCAAACCGTACGTGGCTGCGCCTCAGTTCCACTCCCCCCCCCAAGCTGGAAATTCCTACGGTTGTGGGCGGGGAGACACATTTGGAAGTGTCCAAGGTTTTAGACTCCAAATGGAAGAAAGGGAAATTGTTCTATCTGGTACGTTGGAAACATCTGGGTCCTGCACATGATGAATGGGTGGCAGCCCCCACATGGCTGCTCCTCGTTTGGTTCATGAATTCCATTGTGCTTACCCTGATAAGCCTCGTCCGCCCGACCTTGCGGGAGGGGGGCCTTAAGGGAGGCAGAATGTGAGAGCCATGTATCTCTGACTCCTCTTTGTCTATCCTTCACCCCAGCTTTCTTTGAACTCGTAAAAGCAGTTCACACCTTCCAACGCTTTCCTGGGTTCAGGCGCCACATCCGTCAGTCCCAGGTGCCGCCTTCCCCTCCCCTGCCACGCTTTCTGTATTCACTCCCTCGGGCCAGATTCGGCCTTGAAGATCTGATAACCCTAACAGTCTCTCAGGGACCGTTTGATGTCTGTATTGTACCAATCTATCTTGTAGCTTCCCATAACAGAGGTGTGAACCCTAGTGCCCTGTAGGAGATATATTCTGTAACCCTGATAGTAAGCTCACTTGCAACTTTTAACTCGTGTCTGCCTTGTACCATCTGAAGCCTTCAATAAATCCTTTGTTTCTGCATCTAAGTCTGAGCAAGTGATTTTGCGAAGTTAGCACAGCTTGGTTGGGACTCTCACAGACCTGCTTAGAATTGCTCTGGGAAAATCCTAGATTTATTGGGTGGTCAAGGCTGTCTGGAAACATATACTCTGCTTTCTTTGCCGGGAGCTTTCTTTCCATGAACCTGCCCTACGAGGAAAGGCTGAGGGACCTGGGAACGTTCAGTCTGGAGAAGAGAAGTTTGAGGGGGGACATGATTTCTCTAAGTATTTGAAGGGCAGTCACTTAGAGGAAGGCAGGGACCTGTTCCTTTTGGAGGTGGAAGATAGGACTCGCAATAACGGGTTTCCATTATGGGCTGCAAGGTAAGTAAAAAGGTAAAGGTCCCCCTGTGCAAGCACCGGCTCATTCCTGACCCATGGGGTGACATCACATCCCAACGTTTAGTAGGCAGACTTTGTTTACGGGGTGGTTTGCCAGTGCCCTCCCCAGTCGTCTTCCCTTTACCTCCAGCAAGCTGGGTGCTCATTTGACCGACCTCGGAAGGATGGAAGGCTGAGTTGACCTTGAGCCGGCTACCTGAAACCAACTTCCATTGGGATCGAATTCAGGTCATGAGCAGAGCTTGGACTGCAGTACGGCAGCTTACCACTCTGCACCACGGGGCTCCTCGGGCTGCAAGGTATCGGCTGGATATTAGGAAAAACATTTCACAGTCAGAGTTGTTCAGCAGTGGAAACAGCTACCTAAGAAGCTGGTGAGCTTCCCCCTCTCTGACCGTCTCTGAGCTGTCGTGGGACAAACCCTTGTCAGGGATGCTCTGTCTAGGCCAAAGCTTCTTAAACTGTGGGTCTCATGTGGGGGTTGTGAAAAAGTTATATGTATACCAAATAATTGTTTTAAAGTAAATTTCTTTATGATTTATTATCAGTACATGTTTGGTTTGTATACCTATTTTATATACCTCTATACCCGGGGTCGTGTAAACATTTCTCAGGCTAAAAGGAGTTACGAGTGGGAAATGTGCAAGGAGCCCTGCTGCTCTGCGCTGGTCCTGCCTTGAGCCCCAGGGGGTGGGACTAGATGGGGGTCTGTATGGCCCCTTCCCACTCTCTGATTCTTTGACATGTGATGTCGGAGGAGAGTTTGAGGCCTGCTGCTGATTGCCAGAAAGACAAATCACTGGGTTCTGGATCAAGTCAAGCCTAGAAGCAAGAATGGCTGAACGGAGGCCATCGTACTTTGGTCGCATCACGAGAAGACCAGAGTTACGGGAAAAGACAATAAGGCTAGGAAAAGTGGAAGGCGGCAGGAAAAGAGGAAGACCCAGCTTGACTTCATAAGGGAAGCTCCGGCCCTCAGTTTGCAAGGCCTGAGCAGCCTGGGCCTGGTCACCCTCCCTTTTCATAGGTGAATGCCTGGAAAAGCGAAGCTTCCTGCGGGAGAACAAAGTGCTGCAACCAACCCTAAAGTTTTGGGCAGGGAAGTGTTTCTTCCCCGTTGCCCTCTGTCCCTTTGTCAGCCTCTCTCCAGCTGGTCTCCCCTGCAGGGGGGGCCGTCAGAGGAGGCAGCTGCTCCCCCCAGGCCCAGAAGCGGAGCGAGGAAACCGCCTCTTTCCAAAGGCCTCTGTTCCTCCGCCTGGGTCTGGTGGTTGCAGGGAACTACGTTTCCCAGAAGGCGCTGCGAGCACCATTGAGGCCCAGTCTGCCTCCGCCAGGCTTTTCCCAGAGCGGCAGAAGGAAACCTGGCCCACATGGAGTCCCTCGGGGCCTCTCCCCTGTCTGGCCCCCCAACCCGGGTGGAGGGAGAACCGGGCTTCTTCTGCACGTCTGCAGGGGAGGTGAGTCCGGGGAGGGTCTCCTGCAGCAGGGCTGGGGTTGGTGTTCCCACCCACGTGGGGGTTGGTTTGTTCCCTGCAACCAGCCTGAGCTCGTCTGGCTCTTGACTGCTGGGCGGACCCTTTTGATCTGACCCAGCGGGGCTCGAGGCCAGTTTCTGCCCCCCCCCCCCCCCGTGGCTCGTTTGGCCACAGTTGGCTATTTGTATTTCCAGTGCCTGCTGTTGCTTTCTGTGCTGTAGGATCCCCAGGAGCCTCAGAAGTGCTCTGAACTGGCCGCTGGTCTGCAGGTTTGTCAAGGGAGGGGACCTAATTCACCCCCCCCCCGCCTGTCCTGCCTCTTCCTTTTGGGCTCGTCTGCAGAGAACCGTCACTTCCATTGCCAAATATTGTGTGTGTTAAGTCGCTTCCGACTCATGGCGACCCAATGCATCAATGTCCTCCAAAACGTCCGATCTTTAACAGCCTTGCTCAGGTCTTGCGAACTGAGGGTTGTGGCTTCCTTTGTTGAGTCCATCCATCTCTTGTTGGGTCTGCCTCTTTTCCTGCTGGCCTCACTTTTTCCTAGCAAAATATTAGAGGGATTTTTATGTTGTTAATTTTGGAAGAAAAGAAGGGGGCTGCAGCCAGGCAAAACGAAGGCAGAGAAACAAATGGCGCAAAGGGAAACAAATTCTGTAGTCACTCTTGCAACCCCAATGCATTTCATGTGCGGCATCAACAGGGGGAATCTAATAAAATGGAAAAGTAACGTGAAATAATAACACAAGCGTATTAGGTACATAATTAAAACATTTTTAATTATTTAAAAATATTATACATATCACAATTAATCTGGACCAGAATGTTTCCATTCATACCCAACATTTTTGGACTTGCAACACCCGCAGTTATTCTGATGCTGGTGCCAATTTCGAGGTTTCCAGTTTTTATCTTGTTATTCTAAATATGAATAACCTCTCCCCCCCCCCGTTTAGTAAATCTTCTGCTGTGTGTTAATCTTTGCCTCAACCAGTTTCTATTGTATGAAATTCTACATCTGCTGAGACACTGCAGTAGCTTCCTTGCAGTTGAAAGGTGTGTTGTACAGACTGCAGCCACTCCACAGTGCGCAGTTATCTGAAAGTCTCTTAGGCAGCAGAGTGCTGGGTGTTCTTTACCCTGCATCTCTCACCTGCCAAGCCCTGAGGATCACAGGGCCTGGGTTTGTTGGGGGGGGGGGAAGAGAACCAAAGACAGGATGGCCTAAATTAGGCCAAATAACATTTGCTAAGATGGATGCAAACTTAAGAGTAGCACAGAAAGCTTCTGCAGAAAAAGATGTTTAAAGCAGAATCCTACAAAATTACGATTTTTCTTGCAGTTACCCATGAAAGGTAGTTCTGTTGTTGAACCTGGTGTACAGTCAAATTGGTCGTCTTCCCCCCCCCCCCCATTTAATTGGACTTGACTGAAAGAAGCCCACTTCTGTGCAATTTTCTGAATTTGTATTTCTTGGAAACTTTCAGTATACTCTACTTGTCAGAGGTTGGGGAAAAACAACGCATACAATTTTCATTTTGATGTACATAATTCTTTTAATCAGTTGACTGGTCAATGGGATTCTTTATTTCTTGAATGCTTGGGGACAGGAATAGATGATCAAATGGGCCATCTTGTCCTCTTTCAGAGATCCCTGCTGTCTCTTGAGGAGGTAGCCGTGTTCTTCACGGAGGAGGAATGGGCTCTGCTGGATCCAGGCCAAAGAAAACTCTTCTGGGAAGTTATGGAGGAAAATTCTGAGAATGTGGCCTCTCTGGGTAAGGGTTTTTTCCTTTTATTGTGAACGCAGAAGAGAAGGGTGAGGGTGGCAGCTTCCGTTGGCCCTCTTGAATTTGTGGACATAGTTTTATTTGCCACAGAGGAAAGGGTGGAGGTCCCACAACTGGGAATCTTACAGCATCTGAAAAAGAAAGCATTCAACATTTCATGCTATAAAGAACAATCTGTTGATCAAGAGGGCTCTGATTGGGAGAGACGGACAATCTCCAGTAACACTGCAGCTAACAACAAATCCATGCAGCTCCTATTTTCTTCTTTGTCCTTTCCATTTTGATGCTCCTCCCTCAGTGGCAGAGCTCCTATTCTGCATCTGGAAAGTCTGGAGTTCCATCCATGGCTTTTGAAAAAGGGTTTAACCCGGAGGGTCTTTGGTTGCAAGGCTGGGAAAGGCCTGCGACCCTCCTGAGGCACCACCCCATGGGGAGAATCAGCTGGAAAATGTGTGGCTTTCAGTTTTGTTCTTGTGGTATAAGCCTTCCCTTCAGTGACAAGATTTTCTGAGGGTAGGAAGCTGCACCAAATCTCCAGGAATTTTCCAGCACAGTGTTTACAGTTCTATGTCTGCTTTCTGGCAATACTGTACAAAGGAACAGCCTCAGAGATCATTATTTCCAGGCAGGCTATAGGCAAAATGAAATGTATAGCAAACGTCCTACTGCCTTTCCTCCCTGTGGGGTCCCAAAGTCACTGCTGTGAGGTAAGTTTTGTATGAAGCCTGAAGGGGACAGAAATCACCCAAGCAGATGGTTTCAGAAAACAACAAAGATTTATATATTGATGTACATGTGAAGCTGCCCCACACAGTGACAAATAAACAATTAAACTTTATTTTCCACATTCCCAAATACTTCAGGTTTTGTATTCTGTTTGGGTCTAGTTGCAGGGAACTACATTTCCCCAAGGACCTTGCGAGCACCAGAGACGTCAACCCTACCTTTCCTAGGTGTTCATGGGCTGGTTTTTCCAGAAGGTGGAGAAGGAAGTGTATGGAATGAGCAGTTCCACCAGACCTGTCTTCTTTCTCGTTTCCCCCGTCTTGAGGGAGAATTTGGCTCTCGCACCACTGCAGGAAAGGTGAGTTGAGGATTTCATCAACAGCATGAACGGGGAGGGGGGGAGGAAGTCTGTGGAAGAGAAAGAGGAGGCGTTGAGAGAGTGGATTTAAAGCCATTAAAAGCATCCTTGAAAAGGATCCAATGTTATTTACCTTTTTCGAAGGTTATTGGCGTTCAGCCCAGACTTTCGCTGCTGGTTGGCCATGACGTTATTGCAAAAGGTTTTTCTACTTCTCAACTAACTGATGCGGAAACTAGATTTTAATTGGAAAATGTTACATAAAAAAACATCATTTTAAGTTAAAAATATATTGAAAATGCTGCTTGCCTGTTGAACACTGAGCGTCCAATGGGATCCTTTCTTCTTTCTTGATTACTGGAGGACAGGAATCGATGACCAACAGTGACATATTTTCCTCTTTCAGAGATCCCCAGTGTCCTTTAAGGAGGTAGCAGTCTTCTTCTCTGGGGAGGAATGGGTTCTGCTGGATCCAGGCCAAAGGAAACTCTACTGGGAAGTGATGAAGGAAAGTTATGAGACAGTGGCCTCTTTGGGTAAGGATCTTTCCCCTTTTATTATGAACATTGAAGAGAAGGGAGGGGGCGGCATCTTCCTTTGACCCTGTTGAATTTCAGAACACACTTTAATTCATCACAGACAAAATAACAGAGCCCTCACGGGTATAGATATGACAATGCCTGAAAATGAAAGCATTAATTATTTCCTTGTGGTAAAGAGAAATGTGTTAATGAAGAGGGCTCTGATCTGGAGAGAGGTACCATATCTGGTTAGGTTAGAATCATAGAGTTGGAAAGGGTAACATGCCATCTACTCCAACTGTGCTCAATGCAGGATCAATCTAGATCATCCCAGACAAATGTTCATCTGACCATTGCTTTTAGACTGCCAGCAAGGGGGAGCTCATCACCCCCCGGCCCATTCCAACGAGAAATGCTGCACTACTCTTATGATAAAATAAAATTATATTTAGCCTTTCCGTCCCTAATTGATACCCATTATTGGGTATGGGACAGACTTTCAAATACATCAAGAGAGCAATTGTGTCCCCACTCAGTCTCTTCCTGACTGAACATTCCCAAGTTCCTCAGCCTATCCTCGTAGGGCTTGGTCTCCAGGGCCCTGATCCTCCTTGTCGCTCTGCTCTTCACCCACTCCATTCTGTCCACATCCCTTTTGCAGTGAGGCCTCCAGAACTGCACACAGTAGTCTGGGTGCAGCCTGACCTATTTGGAATACAGCAAGACTATGACATGTTTCAATTTACATGTTGTGCCTCTGTGGATAGACCATAAGACCGCATAAGCCTTTTTTGCAGCTGTTTTGTAGAGGGGAGATATTTCCCATCCTCTGTTTGCTGTGGCACTTTTCACCACCAACCATAGCTTTGAATGCTAAAAGCACATGGCACCGGGCTGGAGTGGGGAGTCAGGGGGTTCCTTGGTCCAGGATGGTCCAGTTCCTTGAATAGTTGGCATGGTTTCTGGGGGCAACTGATGTCCCACCATATCCCCCGTCCAACATTATTACCAGTTTCTTTCCTCGTGGCAATCCCCATTTCCTCACCATTACGTTCATTCGTCTCTCTTTCCCACCTACCAGCCAACCTACCATTATACCCCCCCTTCTTCAGCTTTCCTTCTACCTGGGAGAAATCTGGCCTAGTAATGTGCCTGCTCAGCTGCTAGGCTGGGCCCAGTTGTGTGGTGCTGGCTGGGCACTGTTGCCTGCCTGTGCCTCTAACTGACAGAAACCAAGGCTTGAAAACTGACAGTACTGTGTGATGGCCTTGCAATGGCCACTGAAGGCATGTGTGTCTTATGTTACAGGCACTACTTCTATCATTTTGGGTGTTCTACCCCTAATGTTTCTTTTCGCCAGATTTTTCTGCAAGCCTGGATCATTTTCCAAGTTTGTAGAAAGAGCTACCTTGTCTGTCCTTGTCTTCAATCTCTAGATTTGTTTATTTATTTTATTTAGATTTAGATTTGTATCTTGCCCTCTATCCTGGCCAAAGCCAGGCTCAGGGCAACTAACATCAATGATATCATTAAAACATAATAAAACAATAAATTCAATACATAATTAATTTAAAAACCATAGTTCCAGATTGAAATATAACATCAGTGGTGCTCTGTTTCAATAATAGGACTTTGGCCAACCTGAAAAGGCGGTCAGGCTCCCCCCACTTCAATGGTAGGAAGAATGTAGGGGGAGGTAGGGAGGCCAGCTTCGTGTAAACCATTTCAGCCCTCAAACATAGTCCTGGCAGAGCATCTCAGAGCATTTACAGGCCCTGCAGAACTGCGACAGGTCCCATAGGGCCCTGGTTTCCTCTGAGAGGGAGTCCCATCAGTCCTGGGCCAAGGCCGAGAAAGCCCTGGCTGAGCACAGCCGGACAGTTCTCAGGCCATCTTTCCATCTTTCATTCCTTTTGTCATGATTTTTTTAAAAAAAACATTTCTTTCCCTATTCTCTTTCTGTATGTTTCCTGAATAAGCACCAGAAAAAATACTAACCTTAATGTGGTCTCAAGAGCACCTTTCTGCCCCTTCCTTTGGTCATCTTTTTCTCTTTTTCCAAGTCATCCTAGTGTGTGGTTAAATTTTGCTGACATTTGTCCAGGACTGTGGCATCCATTATAGGAAATGCCATTCACTACTGACTTTACCTGATTACTGGTTTTGGGGGTCGGTTCATTCTTACTTCATTTCTATCTCTCTTATGCAATTGCAGATGTGAGGGAGATGCTGAGTGGAAAAGAATTAGGAAGGAGAGTTTTGGAAAAAGATAAAGATCAGCAGGTGGAAGTGAAATCTGGGGATCAAACAGTACCTAAGAAGGACTGCAGAAGGAAATGGAAAGTAAAAGAGAAGAAGAGGAAGGAATTGGTTGGCTGTCCGAGCACAAATAAACCAGAAGTCTCTGCCCAAAATGAAACACGGAAAAGAAAGAGAAGGCATAAGGGTTTGATGGAGAAGAATGGGTTGAGCTGCAATTTCGGTGTTAAAACATGTCTTCCCATTACAACATACTGGAAAATGTATAAATGTTTGGAATGTGGAAAGAACTTCAGCTGCAGTAGTACACTAAAAACACATAAAAGGATACACTCAGGGGAGAAGCCATATAAATGCTTGGAGTGTGGAAAGTGCTTCTCTCAGAATGGCCGCCTTACTGAACATCAAAAGATTCATACAGGGGAGAAGCCATATAAATGTTTGGAGTGTGGAAAGTGCTTCTCTCAGAATGGCTACCTTAATAAACATCAGAAGATTCATACAGGGGAGAAGCCATATAAATGCTTGGCGTGTGGAAAATGCTTCTCTCGGAATGACAGTGTAACTAGTCATCAGAAGACTCACACAGGGGAGAAGCCATATAAATGCCTGGAGTGTGGAAAGTGCTTCTCTCGGAATAACAGTCTAACTACTCATCAAAGGAGTCATACAGGGGAGAAGCCATATAAATGCCTGGAGTGTGGAAAGTACTTCTCTCACAATAGTCACCTAACTGTACATCGAAAGGTTCACACAGGGGAGAAGCCATATAAATGCTTGGAGTGTGGAAAATGCTTCTCTCAGAATGGCAGTCTAACTACTCATCAAAAGACTCACACAGGGGAGAAGCCATATAAATGCTTGGAGTGTGGAAAATGCTTCTCTCAAAATGGCAACCTAACTCTACATCAAACAGTTCACAAAAGGGAGAAGCCATATAAATGCTTGGAGTGTGGAAAGTGCTTCTCTCAAAATGGCTACCTAAATAAACATCAAAAGATTCATACAGGGGAGAAGCCATATAAATGTTTGGAGTGTGGTAAGTGCTTCTCTCACAATAGCCACCTTACTAGACATCAAAAGATTCACCCATAGAATCATAGAATGAAGTCGGAAGGGGCCATACAGACCATACAGGCCATCTAGTCCAACCCCCTACTCAATGTAGGATCAGTCTAGAGCAGGGGTGGGGAACCTTTTTCCTGCCAAGGGCCATTTGCATATTTATAACATCATTTGGGGACCACACCAGGCGCAGATCTCCCGCGGGGGGGGGGGGGGAAATGATAGGGTTGCCAGGTCTCCAGCCACCAGCTGGTGGTTGGCAACTCTAGGAGAGGAAGGAAGGGGAGGAGGAAGGAAGGAAAAAGTGAGGAAAGGGAAGAAAGAAAGTAATGAAGAAAGAAAAAGGGAGGGACGAAGAAGGAAGTGGGAGAGACGGAGAGAAAGAAGAAAGAAGGAACTGGGAAAGGAAAGAAGGAAGGAAGGAACGGGTAGAAAGGATGAAAGGAAGGAAGAAAAAGAGGGACGGCGAAAGAAAGAACGAACGAAAAGACGGGAGGGGACAAAGAAAGAAAGGGGGAGGGACGGAGAGAAAAAGATGAAGGAAAGAAAAAAAGGAACGGGAAGAAAGGATGAAAGGAAGAAGGGAGGGACGGAGAAAAAGAAAAAAATAGTGGAGGGAGGGACAGAAAGAAAAAGAGTGGAGGGAGGAAAAGCGGAAGGAAGGAAGGAACTGGGAAAGGAAAGAAGGAACTGGGGAAGAAAGGATGAAAGGAAGACAGGAAGGAAGAAAGAAAGAGGGTAGACAGAAAGAAATGGAGGGGGGAGAGAAAGAAAAAGAACGGAGGGAGATGGCAGGTCCTTCTCTGGTGGACGTGCGGCTGCTGAGGTGTTGTCTGGCCCTCCGCGAGTGCCCTGAGCAGGAGGAGGCGGGCGAAAACAGCCGGGAACAGGCGCCTGAGGAGGAGGACGATGGCGGCGACAACCTGGAGCTGGGCGAGGAGCAGCTGCTGCTGACATGCGCACATGTGGGGGGGAAAGGTGGTGTGTTTGCGCTCTGCCAGCAGCACCAAGCCCATCCTGAGGGGCGGCATCGGCGGTGGGGAGGCCAGCAGCAATGAGGCCACGCCTCCTCCTCTAGGCTTCAGCAGCAGCAGCTCCTCCTTGCCGCCTTCCTCCTCCTCGTCCTCCTCAGGCGTCTCCCAAAAGTCCAGCTCCAGGCTGCCGCCGCTGTTGTCCCCCAGGCTGGGCTTGGTGCTGCTGCTGCTGGCGGAGGCATTCGAGGGGGTGGCAGGAAAGCACCAACACACCGCCTCCCCCCCCCCACATGCGCACGCAGCCCACTAGGGCTGAAGGCTTCCTGCCTCGCCCAACTGCACATACACAGATGGCTTCCTGTTCCCCCCTCCCTCCTGCCGCCCAACAGCTGACAGCGGTGAGTGGAGGTTTAAAGGGTGCCTCAACGTTCCTGCACGATGCAGCTTCTGGAACAGTTTCGGGTAGGGCTGTGCTGGGCCGCACTTCAATGGCAGGGCCCTGGAGCTCCCGGGAGCCACCAAAAATGTCCTCACGGGCCGGACGTTCCCCATCCCTGGTCTAGAGCTTCTGTGACATGCTTGTCCAGCCTCTGCTTAAAGACTGCCAGTGATGGGGAGCTCACCACCTCCCTAGGTAGCTGATTTATGAAAAAATTTCCTAATATCCAGCTGGTACCTTTCCACCCTCAATTTAAACGCATAATTCTATCCTCTGCTGCCAACAAGAACAGCTCCTTGCCCTCCTCTTAAGTGGCAGCCTTTCAGATATTTAAAGGGAGCAATCATGTTTCCCCTCAACCTCCTCTTCTCCAGACTAAACATTCCCAACTCCCTCACTATCCCAGAGTCTAGTCCACAGTCGTCTAGTTTAGAAGTTAGACTGTTGGAATGTTACTGAAATTCAGGTAAACAGCATTTACCACAATTTCTCAATGCAGTAAGCTCGTCACTCAATCACATAAGAAAACGAGGTTGGTCTGGCAGGACCTGTTGGGGACAAATCCGGGCTGACTTCCCTGGATCTCCAGGTTGTCCTTCTGATGCTTGTAGATTGATCTCTTTAATATCTTCTCCAGTATCTTCCCTGGGATAGAGATCAAACTGACTGGCCTGTAGTTTCCTGAGTCGTCCCTCTTTCCTTTTTTGAACATAGGGATAACATTCGCCCTCTTCCAGTCTTGTGGCATGTCTCCTGTCCTCCAAGAGGTCTGGAAGATGATGGACAAAAGCTCTGCAAGCTCTCTAGAAAGTTCTTTGAGCACTCTCGGGGGCATACCGTCCGGCCCAGGAGATTTGTCCTCATCCAATGCAGCCGGGTGCTTCTCAACTACCTCTTTGTTCATGTCAACCAGCAGCTCTGGCGTCTTGTATTGCCTACTGTTGTCTCTAGATGAGCCTGTTCTCTTTTTCAGGGAAAAACTGAGGCAAAATAGGCATTGAGTCTTTCTGCTTTCTTTCTGTCCTCATTTCTCCATTTTCACCCAGCTGCGTGCCTATAGTCGCCTTTCCCTTGCGTTTCCTCCTCACATATCTAAAGAAAGTTTTCTTGTTGTAGCGAGCCTTCCTGGCCAGCCTCTGCTCACTTTGAGCGTTGGCCTCCGTGATGGCTGACCTACGGTGCCTAGCAACCCATAGATAACTCTTCTTTAGAGGTATGTCCTTGTCTCCATTTCCAGAACATTTCCTGTTTTCTCCATTAGCTCATCATGGAGTTCTCTGTTCATCCACACTGACTTCTTGGATCCCCTACCGTGTTTCCTTCTTGTTGGAATAGTGGGCTTGAGCTTGCAAGAGTTCATATTTTAGGAGGGCCCACCCTTCCCTTGCTCCTTTCCCTTCTAGCAGTCTTGCCCATGGAATGATTCTCATCAGGCCTCTGAGTTTATTAAAATCTGCCCTACCAAAATCGAACACATGTGTGTGGCTATGAACTTCCTTGGTTCCCCACAACAAAACAAATTCTAGGAGGACATGATCAATTCTCCCTAAGGTCCCCACCACCTTCACCTCATCTACCATCTCTTGCCTGTGGGTCAATATTAAGATAAATATTAAGATAAATAAAGTTCTGCAAAGAACTCGATACATGTTCTGTAGAATCTGTTACAGCCTAGATAAAGATCATCCCAGACAAGTGTTCATCTGACCGTTTCTTTTAGACTGCCAGCAAGGGGGAGCTCATCACCCCCCCAGCCCATTCCAATGAGAAATGCTGCACTACTCTTATGATAAAATAAAATTACTATTTAGCCTTTCCGTCCCTAATTGATAGCCATTATTGGGTATGGGACAGACTTTCAAATACATTAAGAGAGCAGTTGTGTCCCCACTCAATCTCTTCCTGACTGAACATTCCCAAGTTCCTCAGCCTATCCTTGTAGGGCTTGGTCTCCAGGGCCCTGATCCTCCTTGTCGCTCTGCTCTTCACCCACTCCATTCTGTCCACATCCCTTTTGCAGTGAGGCCTCCAGAACTGCACATAGTAGTCTGGGTGCAGCCTGACCTATTTGAAATACAGCAAGACTATGACATCTTTCAATTTACATGTTGTGCCTCTGTTGATATACCATAAGACTGCATAAGCCTTTTTTGCAGCTGTTTTGTAGAGGGGAGATATTTCCCATCCTCTGTTTGCTGTGGCACTTTTCACCACCAACCATAGCTTGGAATGCTAAAAGCACATGGCACCAGGCTGGAGGGGGGAGTCAGGGGGTTCCTTGGTCCAGGATGGTCCAGTTCCTTGAATAGTTGGCATGGTTTCTGGGGGCAACTGATATCCCACCATATCCCCTGTCCAACACTATTACCAGTTTCCTTCTTCGTGGCAATCCCCATTTCCTCACTATTCCGTTCATTCGTCTCTTTTTCCCACCTACCAGCCAACCTACCTTTATTTCCCCCCCTTCTTCAGCTTTCCTTCTACCCGGGAGAAATATGGCCTAGTAATGTGCCTGCTCAGTTGCTAGGCTGGGCCCAGTTGTGTGGTGCTGGCTGGGCACGGTTGCCTGCCTGTGCCTCTAACTGACAGAAACCAAGGCTTGAAGGCTGATAGTACTGTGTGATGGCCTTGCAATGGCCACTGAAGGCATGTGTGTGTTATGTTACAGGCACTACTTCTATTATTTTGGGTGTTCTACGCCCCAATGTTTCTTTTTACCAGATTTTTCTGCAAGCCTAGATCATTTTCCAGGTTTGTAGAAAGAGCTACCTTGTCTGTCCATGTCTTCAATCTCTAGATTTGTTTATTTATTTTATTTACCGTATTTTTCGCTCCATAAGACGCACCTGACCATAAGACACACCTAGTTTTTAGAGGAAGGAAAAATACGGTATATTTAGATTTGTATCTTGCCTTCTATCCTGGCCAAAGCCAGGCTCAGGGCGACTAACATCAATGATATCATTAAAACATAATAAAACAATAAATTCAATACATAATTAATTTAAAAACCATAGTTCCAGATTGAAATATAACATCAGTGATGCTCTGTTTCAATAATAGGACTTTGGCCAACCTGAAAAGGCGGTCAGGCTTCCCCACTTCGATGGTAGGAAGAACATAGGGGGAGGTAGGGAGGCCAGCTTCGTGTAAACCATTTCAGCCCCCAAACATAGGCCTGGGAGATCACCTCAGTTTTACAGGCCCTGCTGAACTGCGACAGGTCCCATAGGGCCCTGGTCTCCTCTGAGAGGGAGTCCCATCAGTCCTGGGCCAAGGCCGAGAAAGCCCTGGCCGAGGACAGCCGGACAATTCTCAGGCCATCTTTCCATCTTTCATTCCTTTTGTCCTGATTTAAAAAACAAAACAAAAACAATTTATTTCCCTATTTTCTTTCTGTATGTTTCCTGAATAGCACCAGAAAAAATACTAACCTTAATGTGGTCTCAAGAGCAGCTTTCTGCCGCTTCCTTTGGTCATCTGTTTCTCTTTTTCCAAGTCATCAAGTGTGTGGTTAAATTTTGCTGACATTTGTCCAGGACTGTGGCATCCATTATAGGAAATGCCATTCACTACTGACTTTACCTGATTACTGTTATTTGGGATTGGTTCATTCTTACTTCATTTCTATCTCTCTTATGCAGTTGCAGATGTGAGGGAGATGCTGAGTGAAAAGGAATTTGGAAGGAGAGTTTTGGAAAAAGATAAAGATCAGCAGGTGGAAGTGAAATCTGGGGATCAAACAGTACCAAAGAAGGACTGCAGAAGGAAATGGAAAGTAAAAGAGAAGAAGAGGAAGGAATTGGTTGGCTGTCAGAGCACAAATAAGCCAGAGGTCTCTGCTCAAAATGAAACACGGAAAAGAAAGAGAAGCCATAAGGGTTCAATGGAGAAGAATGGGTTGAGCTGCAATTTCGGTGTTAAAACATGTCTTCCCATTACAACATACTGGAAAACGTATAAATGTTTGGAATGTGGAAGGAGCTTCAGCTGCAGTAGTGCACTAAAAACACATGAAAGGATACACACAGGGGAGAAGCCATATAAATGCTTGGTGTGTGGAAAGTGCTTCTCTGATAATGGCGTCCTAACTAGACATCAAACGATTCACACAGGAGAGAAGCCGTATGAATGCTTGGAGTGTGGAAAATGCTTCTCTCAGAATGGCAATCTAACTACTCATCAAAATATTCATTTAGGGAAGAAGCGATATAAATGCTTGGAGTGTGGAAAGTGCTTCTCTCAGAATGGCACCCTAACCATACATCAAAATATTCACACAGGGAAGAAGCTATATAAATGCTTGGAGTGTGGAAAGTGCTTCTCTGATAATGGCGTCCTAACTAGACATCAAAAGATTCACACAGGAGAGAAGCCGTATGAATGCTTGGAGTGTGGAAAATGCTTCTCTCAGAATGGCAATCTAACTACTCATCAAAATATTCATTTAGGGGAGAAGCCATATAAATGTTTGGAGTGTGGAAAGTGCTTCTCTCAGAATGGCACCCTAACCATACATCAAAATATTCACACAGGGAAGAAGCCATATAAATGTTTGGAGTGTGGAAAGTGCTTCTCTGATAATGCCATCCTGGCTAGACATCAAAAGATTCACACAGGAGAGAAGCCCTATAAATGCTTGGAGTGTGGAAAATGCTTCTCTCGGAATGGCACCCTTACTGGACATCAAAAGACTCACACAGGGGAGAAGCCATATAAATGCTTGGAGTGTGGAAAGTGCTTCTCTCAGAATGGCCACCTTACTCGACATCAAATGATTCACACGAGAGAAGCCATATAAATGCTTAGAATGTGAAAATGCTTAGAATGTGGAAAGTGCTTCTCTCACAATAGCCACCTTACTGTACATCGAAAGATTCATACAGGGGAGAAGCCATCTAAAGGCGGTGTGTTTGTGCTCTTCCCTGCCGCCCCCCCTCGAAGGTCTCCGCCAGCAGCACCGAGCCCATCCCGGGGGGCGGCAGCGGCAGTGGGGAGGCCAGCAGCAATGAGACCAGGCCTCCTCCTCCAGGCTTCAGCAGCTTCTCTCCGCCTTCCTCCTCGTCCCCCTCAGGCGGCTCCCAAAAGTCCAGCTCCACGCTGCTGCTGCTGTTGTCCCCCGGGCTGGGCTCGGTGCTGCTGGCGGAGGCCTTCGAGAGGGGTGGCAGGAAAGAGCACCAACACACCGCCTCCCCCCCCACACATGCGCACACAACCCAGCAGGGCTGAAGGCTTCCTGCCTCACCCAACCACACACACACGGATGGCTTCCTCCCCTCCTGCCACCCAACAGCTGACAGGTGGTGAGTGGAGGTTTAAAGGGCGCCTCAGCGTTCCTGCACGCTGCGGCTTCCGGAACAGTTTCGGGGAGGGCTGTGCTGGGCTGTGCTTCAATGGCAGGGCCCTGGAGCTCCCTGGGGCCACCGAAAATGTCCTCACGGGCCGGACGTTCCCCATCCCTGGTCTAGAGCGTCCGTGACATGCTTGTCCAGCCTCTGCTTAAAGACTGCTAGTGATGGGGAGCTCAACACCTCCCTAGGTAGCTGATTTTAAAAAAAAATTCCTTATATCCAGGTGGTACTTTTCCACCCTCAATTTAAACGCATAATTCTACCCTCTACTGCCAACAGGAACAACTACTTGTCCTCCTCTTACGTGGCAGCCTTTCGAATATTTAAAGAGAGCAATCATGTTTCTCCTCAACCTCCTCTTCTCCTGACCAAACATTCCCAACTCCCTCACTATCCTAGAGTCTAGTCCACAGTCCTCTAGTTTAGAAGTTAGACTGTTAGAACATTACCAAAATCCAGGTAAACAGCATTTACCACAATTTCTCAATCCAGTAAACTCGTCACTCAATCAAATAAGAAAATGATGTTGGTCTGGCAGGACCTGTTGGGGACAAATCCGGGCTTACTTCCCTGGATCTCCCAGATTGTCCTTCTGATGCTTGTAGATTTATCTCTTTAATATCGTCTCCCGTTATCTTCCCTAGGATAGAGGTCAAACTGACTGGCCTGTAGTTTCCTGGGTCGTCCCTCTTTCCTTTTTTGAAAATAGGGATAACATTCGCCCTCTTCCAGTCTTGTGGCATGTCTCCTGTCCTCCAAGAGGTCTGGAAGATGATGGACAAAGGCTCTGCAAGCTCTCTAGAAAGTTCTTTGAGCACTCGGGGGCATACCGTCCGGCCCAGGAGATTTGTCCTCATCCAATGCAGCCGGGTGCTTCTCAACTACCTCTTTGTTCATGTTACTTAGCAGCCCTGACGTCTTGCCTTGCCTACTATTATCTCTAGATGAGCCTGTTCTCTTTTTCAGGAGAAAACTGAGGCAAAGTAGACATTAAGTCTTTCTGCTTTCTTTCGGTCCTCTGTCACAATTTCTCCATTTTCACCCAACAGTGTGCCTATAGCCTCTTTTCTTTTGCGTTTCCTCCTCACATACCTAAAGAAAGTTTTCTTGTTGTACGAGCCTCTCTGGCCAGCCTCCGCTCACTTTGAGCGTTGGCCTCTGTAATGGCTGACCTACGGTGCCTAGCAACCCGCAGATTACTCTTCTTCAGAGGTATGTCCTTGCCTCCATTTCCTGAACATTTCCTCTTTTCTCCATTAGCTCATCATGGAGTTCTCTGTTCATCCACACTGGCTTCTTTGATCCCCTACCGTGTTTCCTTCTTGATGGAATAGTGAAGGCTTGAGCTTGCAAGAGCTCCTATTTTAGGAGAGCCCACCCTTCCCTTGCTCCTTTCCCTTCTAGCAGTCTTGCCCATGGAATGATCCTCATCAGGCCTCTGAGTTTATTAGAATCTGCCCTAACAAAATCGAACAGGCGTGTGTGGCTATGAAATTCCTTGGTCCCCAACAACAAAACAACTTCTAGAAGGACATGATCACTTCTCCCTAAGGTCCCCACCACCTTCACCTTATCTACCATCTCTTGCCTGTTGGTCAATATTAAGTCAAGTATGGCTGAGCCCCTCGTAGCTACAGCCACCATTTGATGAAGGAAGTTGTCCGCCAGGCAGGTGAGGAACTTGCACGACTGTGGTCGCTTTGCAGAGTTGGTCTCCTAGCACACATCAGGGAAGTTGAAATCATCCATAGCTACCAGCTCTTGTTGTTTGGATGCCCTGTCAAGCTGCTCAAGGAGGGCAGCATCCTCACCCTAGTATTTCTTGGCAAGCAATCCCTCTCCTCACATATATCGCCACTCCATCACCTCTTTGACCTTTTCCGTTCTTCTAGAACAACTCGTATCCACCCAGTACTACATTCCAGTCATGGGAATAGTCCCACCAAGTTTCTGTAATCCCTACTATATCATATCTCTCTGACTGCATTGGAAGCTCAAGCTCTTCCGTCTTATTGCCAAAGCTTTGGCCATTGGTACATAGACGCCTGAAGCCCTGCACTTTTGTCTCCTTTAGACCCGTCCCTCCCAGGTGGGCCTCTGCTGTTTGCTCTCCCTCATTTAAATCCCTATGTTGATCATCTCCTTTCCCTTGCGGTATTGGTTTAAAGCCCTCTTGATGAATCTCCCCAGGTTTCTTCCCAAAACATTCTTCCCTGACCTTGAAAGGTGAATTCCATCGTATGCGAGTAGGTTGTCGTCCAGAAAACCCAGCCCATGGTCCCAGAATCCAAATTGCTCCTGCCTGCACCACCAATGCAGTCAGTGGTTCACCTTCGTTATCTTATGTTCCTGTCATGTTCCCCTTCCTCTGGCAGGAAGGACTGAAGAGAACACCACTTGCGCCCCCGTTCCCTTCTGCTTCCTCCCAAGAGCTTCATAGTCAGCCTTAATTATTTTGATGGTGTTCATGGCTGTGTCGTTGGTTCCCACATGGACCATCACAAATGGGTAATGAACTTGAGGTCTGGCCAGTTTTGGTATCTGCTCTACAACATCTTTAATTTTCGCCCCTGGCAAACAACACCCCTCCCGGACCATGGGGTCAGGCCTGGGCACATAACATTCTATACCCCTCAACAGGGAGTCACCTTTCTTTCCCTTCCAGTGCTATTTCTTCATGTCTCCCTATTCTCCTCCCTCTGTCTTCCTTATGCTTGCGATTCTTCTGCTGGCAGTGTTTCCAGCTCTGCCGCCCCCACAAGGTCACCTTTCTTTCCCTTCCAGTGCTCTTTCTTCATGTCTCCCTATTCTCCTCCCTCTGTCTTCCTTATGCTTGCGATTCTTCTGCTGGCAGTGTTTCCAGCTCTGCCGCCCCCACAAGGACCTGGAATCTATTCCTGAGTTCTAATGGCACAGCGTACCATCTTGCTCAATGCCTTTGGAGACATCCTGATATACTCTGTTACAGACTTTGACATATTAGAACATATGAACTGTTGTATTCATGTTGTACATTTGCAGAATTCTTCAGCGTAAAACCATATTTTTCATGAAAAGCCGTTAGAGGCTTGTCTTTCATTTAAAATTGGACAAGCCTATACATGCCTGGCCAAAAGACTCTTTTTGTCTACTAAGCATAAGGACATATTTAAACGATTTTTTGGTTATTTACGCTGTCGTATTTAGCAAGCTGTATTTAGCTGGTCTGTTAACTAATAATGACTGCATAGAGTGACTTGGTCAGCTGCAGCTGTCTGAAACATTACCTAATGATGCTGTATAAATGTTATACTGGGTTTTAAGGTTTAAATATGAAGGAGGTGTAATAGAATATTGAATATATTCATTTTTATCATGTTCTTTAGGAGATGAAGATGTTGGTAAGATTAATCATTATAGAGATATAACAAAACTAAAAACTGACACTCTAGGAAATAGCTATGACCAGCAAATCATCTGCTGGAAGAGGAAAACCTTCTATGGTAGTCTGCAGGAAGCTTGCAGCTACAGAGGATGTGTCGTAAAAAACATACCAAGTCGTAAATAGGTGACTTTTGACAGTATAAATAAAGGAAAGGCTAGAAAATTAGATCTCTCTAAGTCTTTGGACTAAGAGAATCCCATAAGGGATTGGCTTTTGGTATGTATGGATTTTAAAAGGTAAAGGTCCCCTCTGTGCAAGCACCGGGTCATTCCTGACCCATGGGGTGACGTCACATCCCGACGTTTCCAAGGCAGACTTTGTTTGCGGGGTGGTTTGCCAGTGCCTTCCCCAGTAATCTTCCCTTTACCCCCAGCAAGCTGGGTACTCATTTTACCGACCTTGGAAGGATGGAAGGCTGAGTCAACCTTGAGCCAGCTACCTGAAACTAACTTCTGTTGGGATCGAACTCAGGTCGTGAGCAGAGCTTTTTACTGCAGTACTGCAGCTTAACACTCTGCACCACGGGGCTCATATGTATGGATTTACTTATATACTATTCTAGATAGCATGAATCAGATTCTTTTAACTAAATCAGACTTCTTTAACGGTTATATTTTAAGTATTGGATTTTAAAACTAAATAGTATGTAGAACTTGCTTGCATTTTTGTATACATTATTACTGCTTTTAAGACTTTGTAATACTTGCATATACACATATATTACATTGAAGCTATTCAATAAAAGACTTACTTTTGTGAGTAAATTGAGTCCTGTTTAGTAGGTGACTAACTGTCAGGCTTGTATCCCAGTTGCTTTCGTTTCCTTTCGATTCTCACTGATCAGGCTCAAGAACTCAAGGACTGTTATGCATACCTAAATATCTTTGAAGCTGTGTGAACCACAGTACTGTTTGTGTTCTGTAATCTCTTGCGTTTTTTCATGCTTTTATATTACCAAGTTCAAGCCAGCAAGGGTCATTGCTGTCACCTTTTCCTTTATGCTCTGTTAACCTATTTTGACCAGTAAAACCAGCTTCTTTGGACCTGACTGTCTCTGAGGTGGTTTTGGGGTTCAGATTTGGGCCAAGGGCTTACACTAACTGAATCAGATAACATACGACTTCTCAGAAAGGGGTCAATTCTAAGAGCATAGGGACTGAAAGGCACTGACCCGCTTCAGCTCTGAGGAGTCTCATTAGGGCAGGCAACCCCACTGTTGATCTTCTGAATCTTTGTGATGGAAACAAAGGTCTACTCATGTGAAGCCAGGTAAGTGCCAGCAGCATAGACAGGGAGGGTGGAAAACTCTAGGTCGTGAAAAAACACCGGGTGGTGGTGGTGGATAACCTGATTCTTAGAGTCATGATGAAGAGAAAAACTAAAGAACCATCTTGCCAGAATCGTCTTCCTGATGCTTCATTCATGCTGATCTATCTATCTTCATGTATGTCAGTATGCTAGGAAGTTACACTGTTACGAAATGGGGTTGCTAATCTCCTGGACTGGTCATGGCAACCCCAAACATATGTGCCGCCGCCACCCGACGCGCACCCAGCCCCAAACGCTACGGGGAGGGCTCCTGCGCCCACCAGTGAAACCGACCTGCCGGATCCTGTGCATCCCGTGAGACAGGCAGATGTGGAACCGAAGCCAGGTCAACCCCTCTAGTGAACCAGAGGGATCCCATGTTCCTGAAAGCATCGTTCCAGCAGACGCCATCTCGCAGAAAGCAGCCACGCACGTAGCATCCATCAGCGTTCCCCCCCTCACTTCATCAGCATGATATCCCATCGGAAGAACTTGAGATAGCAGCAGAGAGTTGCTTCCCTCCAGCTATGCCAAGTAACTCGCCCCGGAGACGCCTTTGCAAAAGATCGTTAATTCAATCATCGAGAGATTCCTGGCCATCTCAGACTTGCACAATTCCATGCACATAGTATAGTATTACTAACTCGCCCATTACCCAACCCCGGTAGCCGGTCATTAGTCTTTTTGTCAACTTTTGTTTTAACACTGGGAACCACCAGGGTAATCTCATTGCCCAGAAATAATATATCTGCGGTCCCCACTGTACATTCATTACCTTAGGTCTTCCCCTGGCTTCCTTGCCGTCACTCTGTGATTTTGGTTTTGCGCAGCCTGATCACTACCCCCTCCCGCCTCGCTGGTCGAGCCCACGGGAACCCTCTCGTTCCCTCCCATTTTACCCTGTATTCTAGCCTACGGAATTCAGGACATCTCCTCTACTGGAAAGGTGCAGTATTACCCCTCATCATATTCCTGCCAAATGGGCAGACGTCCGTCTACTCCTCCCTTTTGATTCCTAGATTCTCTGTGTATGTTTGTGTTGCCACATTGAATGCTTGAACTACATAAACTCTCTTAATTTGGAATCCTTGCCTCTGTCATTATTCTGGGGGTCACATTATACGGGCTGTGGTATACATTGGCTGCATCTCGCTATATAAATAAATATTGTAATTTGCCATCTGTGCACTAATTCCCCCAATTCTAAGCACAGTTCGGCTAACAACACATTTCTATTTTAATGCACCTACTCATTTGCCTTACGTATGTACATGAACCTTTTAATATCCCTTTTAAGAAAATGCTTTTATTGGTGTGATTTACTGCATATGCAAGAGTCCTAACCAGTCTCAGTTGAGCTACCTTAAAGGGGATTAATCCCAGGGCTCCAGGTTTGGGAGAGGGGGAATGAATCACCCAGGCAGATTGGAAAATCCCATCTGTCCATGATAGTGGGGAATAGTGTTTTGACTTGCTGGGAAACTCCCTTAGGCCAAGGATGTCCCTGGAAAGCACTCTGATCAGCAGCCACCACAACTCCGAGATCTCCTGCAAACATCTAAACTTGGCCTGCTGAGAAGGCATCCTTCTAGCACAGTGCTGGATCAAAATCGAAGGGACAGGTAGAAACCCGAGGAAATACCTTATAACCAACTATGTAGGGCCCATGCCGTCCAGCATGTAGGAAAGAGATTCAGAGAAATATCCCAGAGAAACAGAATGTGTTAAGTGAAGCCAAAAAAAGGGCTTTATATATATATATAAAAGGTTTATTATAAAAGAGAGAGAAAAGATAAAGAGGATGGGATTGGAATAGGGGTGAGGAAAGGGCAGAAGGAAATACAGGGGAAATAACACCCAAGAATACAACACACAGAATTCCAAGCTAAAAATCAATACAGCTTACGTGGCGCAGAGTGGTAAGCTGCAGTACTGCAGTCCAAGCTCTGCTCACGACCTGCGTTCGATCCCGGAGGGAGTCAGTTTCAGGTAACCGGCTCAAGGTTGACTCAGCCTTCCACTCTTCCGAGGTTGGTAAAATGAGTACCCAACTTGCTAGGGGTAAAGGGAAGATGACTGCGGAAGGCACTGGCAAACCATCCCGTAAACACAGTCTGCCTAGTAAATGTCGGGATGTGATGTCACTCCATGGGTCAGGAATGACTGAGTGCTTGCACAGGGGACCTTTACCTTTAATTCAACTATGTACACTTTATCTAGGCTGTAACAGGTTCTACAAAGCATGTATCGAGTTCTTTGCAGGAATAAGCTGTTGGAGGAGTACGTAACTCCTACCTGACTACCTTTCACATGGACCCCTTGAAGCAGCTCCATTCTGAAAAGAGAAGGTGAGGGCAGAGCCCCCCCCCAATCTCTCCAACCCAGACCAGAGGGGCATCAGCCATTTTCATTCTTCTGCAAAGACCATGGCTCAGCAACACCTCTCCACCGCCTGTGACGGAGACAACGTTGGAAGGAACCATGTTTGCCTTGATCTTGCTTGAATCTTGCTTCAGTCACCCCAAATCCCAAGGCTGCTCTTGGGGTCTGCTGGTCTCGGGCCAATAAACTGCTGGCTCACTGACAAGATGTGGGGGCGATTTCAGTCCCTAGCTGGAGTTTCCAAGGTCCACCTGGGGCCTGGAGATCTGCTATTACAACTCATCTCTAGGCAACAGAGAACAATTCCCCTGGAGAAAATGGCTCTTTGGAGGGGGACTTCATGACCTTATACCACACTGAAGCCCCTCCCCAAACCCCACTCTTTCCAGGCTGCTCCCCCCCCCCAAATCTCCAGGAATTTCCCACCCCGGATCTGGCAACCCCAGCTCCCCACTGCTGAATATTTTTTCTGATCCTGCTTTTCACAGCAGCTTCCTTGTGCAGAGGGTTAGCAGGCAAGGCCTCTCCAATATTTGCTTATTTCCAAATATAAAAGTTAGGTGAAGGATGTGGTTGCCAACAGGCCTGGAAGAAAACATCCTGTCCTTTTATCAGAGGCTTCATGTGTAGAAATGGGACGCTGAAGCTTTCCCTAGGATGGAGAGAGATCACCTTGCCAGGTAAAGGAGAGGTGTGAAAAGGTCAGGACATTTTCTCTCCAGGCAGTTGGCAATCGCAGGGGAAGGGGGGGCAGGCAGGGCTTTAAATGCTGCCCACCCCCTTCAGTCATCTCTGTGAGAGGAGAACGAGTGGCTGAAACCTGCCCTGTGAACTCCAGAGCTTTGTGAGGGGAAGAGCAACCGTGCTGGGTGAGACCAAAGGACCCTCTGATCCAGCATCCGTTTTCTGACAGGCCCGTCAGATAGCCCCCCAGAAGACATGCAAGCAGGGCCAAATGGGCCTTCCCCTACTATTGGCCCTGAGCAAATGGTCTTCAAAGGTATGCTGCCCCCAAAGGAGGGATGGTGGCTGAGTGTTAGAGCAGCTGTTCGGCATGCGGAAGAGCCCAGTCCCTGGCATCTGCAACAGGTAGACCAAGGGACTACCCCAGGGAAAGGCAGGTTCATTTAAGGGGGCAAAAAGCTGGTCTCCCTCATCTTGCTCGCGTTCACTCACCTGAATCCCTGCGAAAAGAGAGGATGACTCTGGTTTTCCGTCAGGGCCGCCCCTGCCACGTGTTCTACAGAGGCCTGGGCCAGGGGTAACGTGGTTGGGACCACCACATTTCTTTGTGAGTCTGCCTTGCCATAAAGGTCACGGTAGTAGGAGGGGGACTCGAACCTGCCTCCACAGAGCTCCCTGGTGGGTCTTTATCCTGCCCCTTCCCACTCATGCCTGTATCACCCTCTTGCTGTGTCCTTCCTGTGGGCAACAGTGTGCCGATCTGTGGCTGCATCAGGGCACCTTGGTTGGCCGCTTTTATCTCTGCCGGTCACAGGGATGTCTGTGCCGTGACGGGTGGATGCTGATGGTTATGGATGCCGGTGGTATTGCTACGCTCTCTACATCTTGGCACTGGACGTTTCATATCCTCTGCTAGGTATGCACTGAATTCCAGCTTGGGTCCCCTCCCTAGCAACTGACCCACAACACAGCAAGGTTTTAGGTTTAAGCTAGGGCTGCCAACCTCCGGGTGGGGCTGCCCCAAAATGGCTACTACAGGGGGCGGAGCCAGCCTCAAAGTGGCTGCTGCAACTTATCTTCAGTCACAAAGCGAAGATCCTTGTGCTGTAGTCGCAGTCGGTGCCATAGCAATGTTTTTAAAAACTTGCACAAGCAATCAGCTCTTTTATAGGCCAACCAGAAGCCTCGCTGTACCAAAGCCTCCTGCGGCCCTGCCCATTTCTCCAAAATACTTGGTGGGTGTGAAGAAATTTGTTGGCAGGCACCATGACCCCCACGAGCCCTGCATCAGGGACCCCTGGTGTGAGGCATATAATACACAATTTATTGTACTGCATTTGTGTTGTTTATGGAGAGAAAGAGAGCATCCTTCCTGCACTCCCTTGGGAAAAGTGTCAGGCCCTTGAATGGCATTGCCAGCCTCCAGGTGGGGCCTGGAGAAATAGGAAGGTGGGCTCCATCATGGCCCTGTAGCCTACTGATGTCCTCCCCAATCTCCAGGAACTTCCCCGTCCAGAGCTGCCAACCCCATCCATCAGTATGTCCATGCCTGGAAAAGTGCGGTTCCCAGCAGGAGAACAAAGTGCTGTGACCAACTGTACAGTTGTGGGCAGAGGAGGTTTCTCCTTCCCCTTCCCCTTCTGTCACTTTTGCAGCATCTCTCCAGCCGGCCTCTCCTCATGCAGTGGGGCGGTCAGAGGAGGCCACACCGACCCAGAAGAAACCTCCTCTTCCCAAGGACTTCTGTTCTAGGTCTGGTTGTTGCAGGGAACTACGTTTCCCAGAAGGCCTTGCAAGAAGGACTGAGGTCAGCCCGGCCTTTTCCACATGTTGGATGGGGCGGCTCTTCTTAGAGAGGGAGAAGGACAATTGTGGACAATGGAGTCCCTTGGGGGGGCCAGAGGGAGGGAGCCCCAGGAGAGAGAGGGGGGGGGGTGCGGGATGTGTTTTCTGCATCCAGCCTGGGTTTATTTTATTCTTAAAAGCCCAACAGACCCCTGATCGGATCCAGCTGTGGGATGTGTAAGATTTTAATGAATTTAATTCTAGCATATTAGAAAAATGTTATTCTTCTATTATATTTGTAAGCTGTGGTTATTTATATAAGTCAGTAAAAAAATAGTCCTGTCTAACTTAAACTGAACAAAGCAGGTGATTTTTCGTATCTGGAACGGGGTATTACCAACTAACAAGTGAGATCATATACATGTGACCACGAAGATGAGATCAGAGTTAGGGTGGATTTGAGAGGAGGAGATATTCAAATCCTCTTAGAACAAAGAACTCTGGAAAAGTATAAAAGATTAAGAAATGGGAGGAGATTCCTGGGGTGGAGATTTTCATTTTGTGGCCTTGAGCTAAAATCTCTGCTCTCATTATTTTTGCGGCAAAAATAATTAAAAATCTCTTGCTTTCAATCCTGAGGTTGGGTTTCTTTTTATTCAAAACTTAAATCTGTTTAAAGAAATAAATCTTTTTATTTCCAACAGATTGATGGCGACCACTGGGTGACTTTTCTGCCCTAGCTCTCCTGGAGAGGTCTGCAGTGACAAAGTACCAGGGGAAGGTGCACCCTGGCGATTTTGCCGGTCCTCAGGGGCTTTTGGATCTTCAGTCTCTCCAGGCAGCAGGATTAGCAGAAGGCCCTCTTCAAAACCAACTCAGGAGAAGCAACGGACTTTAGGTAAGGAACCGCGGAAAGGAATTACGGGACCCTAAATGGTGGGGCAGTTCTTAGAGGTAAGCCCTTCTAAGAGGAGAAGGCAGAAGCAACGCCACCATGGATAAGGGGCTCAGTGGGACGCCACTGAGTTGGAATGGTAACGGGGGCTGTAAGAGGATTCAGCCAATGGTCTATTATTGTCAATGGGAAAAGCAGTAGCCAGAGCAGGGATTGTGGAATCCTGTGCTGATCCGGAATTTTTCCAGTTGCCTCCAGGGCACTGGAAGAGGTAAATGCCTAGAAAAGGGAACGTAGTTTTGTGTTTTGTCTTGTCCAGCGTGATTTGTTATATGTCCTCTCTTTCTGTGAAGTATTTTATAAAGGGTTATGTGATTATTTGACAAATGTTAACGTGTTTATTTTTTATGGGGCCAGCCTGGGATAATGGACGGCGTCGGCCAAAAGGAGTTTCCCTCCTCCCTTCATTTTCTTTCTTTTCCTTTTTAGAGTTGGAGTGTAAAAAGAAACTGTGTTGCCGAAAGGAAATCAAATTGTTTGAGTAGTCTGGTTTTGTTGTGTGTGTGGTTTTTTTTCTGTTGTAAATCTGTTCTTTGCTGGGAGAAAAGTAATCTGGTTGTCTTCATTTTTCTCCAATTTTATCTTTCTGAGGAAGAGACTGGAAGAGAAAGAATCCCCCATGCCCCTCCTTTCTCCGCTTCAAAGTGTTTCTGTTCTTCTTTCTCTCTATCAGACTGGTCGTAAATCAAGCCAGCAACACTGTTTTGTTAACAGAAAATCCTTTTTTTCCCTCTAAAGTTTAAAAAAAAATACAAAAAAAATGGAATTTTAAGTTAACTCTGACTGAACCAGCCCTCTTGCTGAACGCAGGGGGAAGGGTCAAGTCAAAGTGTTTGGAATTTGGAAAGCAGAGTCTTGTGAACTGTATCAAACTTTATAAGAAAAGAAAGACTGGAAATGCTTATAAGGTGAAAAAGAAATGTGTGTATTATGGTTTTGTAAAAAGCAAGTGGATTTTGAAAGAACCTGAGAAAGTTAGAGCATGTTTTGAGTGTGCTGTGAAGGGGCAAGTGTTTTGGCTTAAGAGGGCTGATGAAAGGTGTTATGTATGGTTGGGAAAGACTTTAAAAGGGAAGCAGAAGGGTTTATAAAGAGAGAGGATAGTTATGGTTGTTCAGTAAGATGGATATTGGTGATGCTGGGTGCCTGTTTTCTCCAGGGACGGAAAAATCATGTTAATATATTAAGTTGTTTTTTTTTTTAAAAAAACACAGTCAAATTAAAGCCAGGGTATTGTCGGGGGCTTTTATGGTCAGAGTTCATTGGTTCTCATAGGTTATCTGGGCTGTGTAACCGTGGTCTTGGAATTTTCTTTCCTGACGTTTCGCCAGCAGCTATGGCAGGCATCTTCAAAGGAGTAACACTGAAGGACAGTGTCTTTTTATTTTATGTTTTTGTGTTTTTATGTTGTTATAACATAAAAGTGGCATCATTAATGAAAAAGGTTTAAAAGGTATTCAAATCAGGGTGAAAAGGAAGGCTTTTCCAGCCTTAATAGCTTTAGGTATTATTTATTTTGCACTAATAAAAAAATATATATATTATTATTTGTAAACAAATGCGTATAAGTGCAAGATGGTAATGCAGGCCAAATAATTTTTTTTACCCATACAGGTAACCTTTGACTGGGAGTGTCAATGTCAGTCAGGATTAAACAATATCCTTTATATTTATAAGTTTAAAAAAAATTGAAATTAGTGGTATAACAGTTGCTGACAAATGGGAAAGTAGCAGAAAGGAAAATAATTTATTTGGGACCCAAAATAGCATAGAGAACACAAGATCATTTACCTTCTCACAAAGAGACTATTTGTCGCATGCTACTCCCTCAAACTAAGAAACAGCTAAGGTCCTTCTTGGGAATACTGGGATTTTGTCGTGAGTGGATAAAAGAGTACAGTAAACTAACCAGAGACTTGATGAAGATGTGTCATGATGGGAAACCAGAAGTGCTGCACACAAACTTGTGGGCCAACTAAAAGACCTGTAGTTTATTTGTTCAAACAGCTGGATCCAGTGGCACAAGGGTGGCCTCCATGCTTGAGGGCAGTAGCTGCAACCGCCCTGGCTGTGGAGGAAGCAAGGAAACTGACTATTGAACATCCAATCAGAGTGTTTTGCCCTCATGCAGTGACTATTTTGTTACAACAGAGAGGGGCCAAGTGGCTTGATGATATCACATATAAACCTTGTAACCGTTTGAATCCTGTTAAGTCTGAGGCCTGTAACAACTGACCTGGAGGAACATCCTGTCTACAGACTGTACCATGGCACGGATAGACCTCAAGGATGAGCCTATCCACAACGCAGATCTCGAGATTTGGATTGATGGATCTTCTCGAGTGGTGAGTGGAAAAAGGCAGAGTGGATACAGCCTGGTGACTGAGTGCGAAGTGCTTGAAGCAAAGCCATTACCAGCGTCATTTTCAGCACAAGCAGCCGAATTATATGCATTGAACCAGGCCTTACTTAAAGCAGCAGGTAAGACTGTGAACATTTATACTGACAGCAAATATGCTTTTGAAGTTGTATAAGCATATAAACACATCTAGAAAAAAACGAGGAGTCCTGACAGCTAGTGGGGAGCTGTAGGGCATGGAGATTTAATTTTACAGGTTTTGGACAATATTTAGTTACAGGTGACAATAACATCAAACTGGACATACCAAGGAGACCAAAGGAAATTGCAGAGCTGATGAAATGGCAAAGGCAGCTGCAGCAAGATCAACATCCTGTAATATGGTAATGACTTTAACCCCAGTTTTTATACTGCCCCCTACAGGGCCCTGCACTGAAAAAGAAAAGAAACTGGATGGCAAAAGTAAGGACTACAAAAACAAAAGGGGCCTGAAGGTATGCATCACACACATCCTCACACAATTACACTAAAATAGTCATCTGGAAAACAAAATTAGCAGAAATACTCTTGCAATCATACAATGGAAAGGGCATCTATCAGGAAGCAAAACAAATAGCAAAAGCATGTGACATATCAAAGGGTACAAAGAGGGTTGTTTGTTGGGAAAGTTATAAAACAGTTCTAAAAAAAATGGGAATAAAGTGTAGTTTTTTTTTTTACACGGCTTGGCAGCCCCAGTTATCAGGAAAAATAAAAAGAATAAATCAGACCCTAAAAAAAGATGCTAATTAAAATTTGTGTAAAAAAAAAAATTATTTAAAATGGTCAAATGTATTGCCTATCCCACTGACACGCATCTGTACATTAGCCCGGGGGGCCACACAAGTTGTTGCCCTTTGAGGCTCTGTATGAATGTCTCTCTTAGCATTTTTTAGAATCAAGGAACACCGAATAAAAAGGTTAAAAACAGATATATAAAACCCCAAAAAACTGGTTTGTGTTGTATAACCTCTCCCCCTAGACTCTTGTCCATTCTTGTTTTATAGGAAATTAGGTGTTTGTGAAATCTTAAAAGCATACTACTCTCCAGCTCAGGTAGACGGGTCCGTTCCAAATTATTTTCAGTGAAGGTGAATGAAGGTGTTGCAGTGAAGGTGAATGAAAAGGGAGGCTGTGTCCATTATTCCAGATGCAAAAAAGCGCTACCACCGTGTGAGGTCGAGACCAGAAGGGCAGTAGATGACGTCGTGGCAGCCAACGCCATAGCAGCTGGCGAGAGCTCACGCACAAGAGGCTCGAAGTGGTCGGTAGAACCTGCAGGCGAACTTAAACTTTTATTCAGAAGCCAACAAGACTCATGATTGGAGACGTGGAAACCAGAGCACAACTGTTAGCTAAAGGACAAGAGTGAATGTTTGAGACTCTTTTAGAGAGCCATTTTAATGTATTACTTGGTCCTTTGGTTTAGAAAAAGTGGCTAGGGAAACACTGTGTCTACATTATTGTTTTAAAATTGCAAGTTAATATAATAGAGTGATCAAGATTCAAAATAATTTTGATTTTGATCATGAGGGGGGACTGTGGGATGTGTAAGATTTTAATGAATTTAATTCTAGCATATTAGAAAAATGTTATTCTTCTATTATATTTGTAAGCTGTGGTTATTTATATAAGTCAGTAAAAAAATAGTCCTGTCTAACTTAAACTGAACAAAGCAGGTGATTTTTCGTATCTGGAACAGGGTATTACCAACTAACAAGTGAGATCATATACATGTGACCACGAAGATGAGATCAGAGTTAGGGTGGATTTGAGAGGAGGAGATATTCAAATCCTCTTAGAACAAAAAACTCTGGAAAAGTATAAAAGATTAAGAAATGGGAGGAGATTCCTGGGGTGGAGATTTTCATTTTGTGGCCTTGAGCTAAAATCTCTGTTCTCATTATTTTTGCGGCAAAAATAATTAAAAATCTCTTGCTTTCAATCCTGAGGTTGGGTTTCTTTTTATTCAAAACTTAAATCTGTTTAAAGAAATAAATCTTTTTATTTCCAACACAGCAGGGTTCATGGCCTATTAGTGGCCCCCGTGGCTCGATGCACATGGAGTTTGGCCACCTGTTGCTAATTGCATTTTCTGTGCCTACGGTTGCTTTTTCTGGTGTCTGATCCCAGTGAGCAGCATCCTCAAGAAGATCTCTCTGAACCGGCCACTGGTCTTCAGTTTAAAAACGGAACTCAAGCAAAGCGTTAGACATTAAATGGTGCAAGAATTACATAGCAGGATCCTACTATACCCAGCGGTAGAGGCCATAGTCCTTAACAGTTTATCCAAGTAACCTTGTGAAGCATTCTGTACCTAGTGGTACTCTCTCTGTGGCTCATGGGAAGCTACACTGGCAATTGCCATCCATCCCAAGACTACTGTGCCTTTTGCTCAAAGTTATTCAGTAGGGCTGATTGGCAGATGCTATACCGCAGGGATGCCCAACACAGTGCCCGCTAATAACTTTCCTGGAGCCCACCAAGTGGTTTTATAAAGTGGGTGGGGCCAGGTGGGACTATTGCCCAGCCAGGGCTTCTGATTGGCCATTGGAGATCCAATTGGGTGTTCAGATTTTTAAAAATATTGCTTTGGCAGCAGCTGCCGCCCCAGGACGAGAAGCATCACTGTGTGATGGAAGGTAAGTTGTGCCAGCCATTCTGTGGCTCTCTCTGCCTCCTGCGGCGGCCCATTTTCTGGCAGCCGCTTTGTGGCCCTGTGCCCAGGGACTCCATGTGAAGAAGAAGAGTCGGTTTTTGCATGCCGACTTTCTCTACCACTTAAGGAAGAATCAAACCGGCTTACAATCACCTTCCCTTCCCCTCCCCACAGCAGACACCTTGTGAGATAGGTGGGGCTGAGAGAGCTCCAAGAGAGCTGTGACGGGCCCAAGGTCACCCAGCTGGCTTCCTGTGTAGGAGTGGGGAATCAAACCCAGTTCTCCAGATTAGAGTCCACCGATCTTTCACCAGCACTCTTAACCACTACGCCACCCTGGCTCTCTTGTGGTGTAGTGGTTAAGAGCAGTGGACTTTAATCTGGAGAACTGGGTTTGGTTTCCCGCTCCTTCACGTGGGCGGCAGACTCTAATCTGGTGAGCTGGGTTTGATTCCCGCTCCTCCCCATGAAGCCTGCTGGGTGACCTTGGGCCAGTCACAGTTCTCTCAGAACTCTCTCAGGCCCACCTGCCTCACAAGGTGTCTGTTGTGGGGATAGGAATGGAAAGTGATTGTAAGCCAGTTTGAGACTCCTTAAAGATAGAGAAAAAGGGGGATATAAAAACCAACTCTTCTTCATAAAGGCTGGGAACCCCTGCCCCACTGAATATCAGAAAAGGTTGTCCCTTTAATGTTACTTATGTACTTTAAGCCCCGACCTGATTGGCCTATCTTGTCAGACCTTGGAAGCTAAGCTGAGTTGCCCCAGTTAGTACTTGGATGGGAGACCGCCAAGGAAGTCCTGGGTTGCTATGCAGAGGCAGGCGATGGCAAACCACCTCTGAATTTCAACCACCTTAAAAACCTTACAGGGTCACCGTAAGTCAGCTTTCCACCACCATGTACTTCAAAACATGGCCTCCTCACAAGCCATGCTTCGTTTCCCCCCTGTCCACCAGCTTTGGGCAACAAGGTACATCGTAATCCAACGGAACAAAGTACAACAACATTAATTTAAGAGGAAAGAAAAATTTTAAAAAAGCCCCCGCCGAGACTGTGCATATCATTCCTGGCAGCAAGGACAGAACCAAACCGTTTGCCATTCTGAACACATGATTCGAGATGGGGACAGATCCCTCTGTCATGGTCAAAGGCTCCTGAGGAGCACATGTCTCAGATCATGGACTTTGTCAATGGCACTCATCTAAATATTAGCTTTGCAAACATACATGTTCGTCTGCAATGGGGCGGGGCGGTGACCTCCATCTATAGCAATGGATCACAAAGTGTGCAGGCCTAAGGACATTTTCCTAGGAGTAAGCTCCACTAAGTAAAATGGGACTCCCTTCCATGTAGACCTGCTTAGAATTGCTCTGGGAAAATCCTAGATTTATTGGGCGGTCAAGGCTGTCTGGAAACATATGCTCTGCTTTCTTTGCCGGGAGCTTTCTTTCCACCTACCGTATATACTCGCGTATAAGCCGAGTTTTTCAGCCCCAAAAAAGGGCTGGAAAAGCTGGCCTCGGCTTATACGCGGGTCAATACGGTAGAGGAGGGAGGGGGGAACTTACCGCTGCCGCCGCCGCTGGACCCGCGTCGTTTCCTGCCGCCAGGAGCGGCCTCCTGCAGCTGCATGGAGGCTGCCCCGGCCCCCGCCCGGCCGCGCCGCCGCTTCCTGGGGCCTGGGGCGACCTCCTGCGGCTGCACGGAGGCTGCCCCGGCCCCCGCCCAGCCGCGCCGCCGCTTCCTGGGGCCGGGAGCGGCCTGGGGCGGCCTGCTGCGGTTGCGCAGAGGCTGCCCCGGCCCCCGCCCGGCCGCGCCGCCGCTTCCTGGGGCCTGGGGCGGCCTCCTGCGGCTGCGCAGAGGCTGCCACAGCCCCCACCCGGCCGCGCCGCCGCTTCCTGGGTCCTGGGGCGGCCTCCTGCGGCTGCGCAGAGGCTGCCCCGGCCCCCGTCCGGCCGCGCCGCCGCTTCCTGGGGCCTGGGGCGGCCTCCTGCAGCTGCGCAGAGGCTGCCCCGGTCCCTGCCTGGCCGCGCCGCCGCTTCCTGGGTCCTGGGGTGGCCTCCTGCGGCTGCGCAGAGGCTCTCCCGGCCCCCACCCGGCCGCCGCTTCCTGGGGCCTAGGGCGGCCTCCTGCGGCTGCGCAGAGGCTGCCCCGGGCCCCCCCCGGCCGCGCCGCCGCTTCCTGGGGCCAGGAGCGGCCTGGGACGGCCTCCTGCGGCTGCGCAGTGGCTACCCCGGCCCCCGCTTGGCCACGCCGCCGCTTCCTGGGGCCTGGGGCGACCTCCTGCGGCTGCACGGAGGCTGCCCCGGCCCCTGCCCGGCCGCACCGCCGCTTCCTGGGGCCGGGAGCGGCCTGGGGCGGCCTCCTGCGGTTGCGCAGAGGCTGCCCCGGCCCCCGCCCGGCCGCGCCGCCGCTTCCTGGGGCCTGGGGTGGCCTCCTGTGGCTGCGCAGAGGCAGCGCCGGCCCCCGCCCGGCCGTGCCGCCGCTTCCTGGGTCCTGGGGCGGCCTCCTGCGGCTGCGCAGAGGCTGCCCCGGCCCCCGCCCGGCCGAGCAGCCGCTTCCTGGGGCCTGGGGCGGCCTCCTGCGGCTGCGCAGAGGCTGCCCTCGCCCGGCAGCGCCGCCGCTTCCTGGGTCCTGGGGCGGCCTCCTGCGGCTGCGCAGAGGCTGCCCCGGCCCCCGCCCGGCCGCGCCGCCGCTTCCTGGGTCCTGGGGCGGCCTCCTGCGGCTGCGCAGATGCTGCCCCGGCCCCCGCCCGCGCCGCCGCTTCCTAGGTCCTGGGGCAGCCTCCTGCGGCTGCGCAGAGGCTGCCCCGGCCCCTGCCCGGCCGCGCCGCCGCTTCCTGGGGCCTGGGGCGGCCTCCTGCGGCTGCGCAGAGGCTGCCCTCGCCCGGCAGCGCCGCCGCTTCCTGGGTCCTGGGGCGGCCTCCTGCGGCTGCGCAGAGGCTGCCCCGGCCCCCGCCCGGCCGCGCCGCCGCTTCCTGGGTCCTGGGGCGGCCTCCTGCGGCTGCGCAGATGCTGCCCCGGCCCCCGCCCGCGCCGCCGCTTCCTAGGTCCTGGGGCGGCCTCCTGCGGCTGCGCAGAGGCTGCCCCGGCCCCCGCCCGGCCGCGCCGCCGCTTCCTGGGGCCTGGGGCGGCCTCCTGCGGCTGCGCAGAGGCTGCCCTCGCCCGGCAGCGCCGCCGCTTCCTGGGGCCTGGGGCGGCCTCCTGCGGCTGCGCAGAGGCTGCCCCGGCCCCCGTCCGGCCGCGCCGCCGCTTCCTGGGTCCTGTGGCGGCCTCCTGCGGCTGCGCAGAGGCTTCCCTCGCCCGGCCGCGCCGCCGCTTCCTGGGGCCTGGGGCGGCCTCCTGCGGCTGCGCAGAGGCTGCCCCGGCCCCCGCCCGGCCGCGCCGCCGCTTCCTGGGGGCCGGGAGCGGCCTGTGGTGGCCTTCTGCAACTGCAGGGAGGCTGCCCCACCCCCTGCCGGGTGCACCACCGCCGCCACCAGGGCCGTGCTGCTTGCTCCCGGGAGCCCGGTCAGGTAAGTCTGCGGGGGGGGGAGGGGTTATAAGCCGACCCTCGGCTTATACGCGGGTGCCTAATTTTTCCCCATTTTTGGGGAGAAATTAGGCACCTCGGCTTATGCGCGGGTCGGCTTATACACGGGTATATACAGTAGGTTTGCCAGCTCCAGGTTGGGAAATTCCTGGAGATACATTCAAGTTCCAGGAGATCTCCAGGCCCCACCTGGACACTGGCTATCCTTCCATGAACATGCCCTACAAGGAAAGGCTGAGGGGCCTGGGAACGTTCAGTCTGGAGAAGAGGAGGTTGAGTATTTGATGGGCTGTCACTTAGAGGAAGGCAGGGACCTGTTCCTTTTGGAAGTGGAAGATAGGACTCGCAATAACGGGTTTCAATTATGGGCTGCAAGGTAAGTAAAAAGGTAAAGGTCCCCGTGTGCAAGCACCGGCTCATTCCTGACCCATGGGGTGGCGTCACATCCCGACGTTTACTAGGCAGACTTTGTTTTCAGGGTGGTTTGCCAGTGCCTTCCCCAGTCGTCTTCCCTTTACAAGCTGGGTACTCATTTTACCGACCTCGGAAAGATGGAAGGCTGAGCCGACCTTGAGCCGGCGACCTGAAACCAACTTCAGTTGGGATCGAACTCAGGTCGTGAGCAGAGCTTGGACTGCGGTACTGCAGCTTACCACTCTGTGCCACGGGGCTCCTCGGGCTGCAAGGTACCGGCTGGATATTAGGAAAAACATTTCACAGTCAGAGTTGTTCAGAAGTGGAAACAGCTACCTAAGAAGCTGGTGAGCTTCCCCGTCTGACAGTCTTTGAGCTGCCGTGGGACAAACCCTTGTCAGGGATGCTCTGTCTAGGCCAAAGCTTCTTAAACTGTGGGTCGCATGTGGGGGTCGTGAAAAGGTTATATGTACACCAAAGAATTGTTTCAAAATAAATTTCTTTATGATTTATTATCAGTACATGTTTGATTTGTATACCTATTTTATATACCTTTATACCCGGGGTCGTGTAAAAATTTCTCAGGAGAAAAGGAGTCACGAGTGGGAAATATGGAAGGAGCCCTGCTGCTCTGGGCTGATCCTGCCTTGAGCCCCAGGGGGTGGGACTAGACGGGGGTCTGTATGGCCCCTTCCCACTCTCTGATTCTTTGACATGTGGTGTTGGAGGAGAGTTTGAGGCATGCTGCGGATTGCCAGAAAGACAAATCACTGGGTTCTCGATCAAGTCAAGCCTAGAAGCTCGAATGGCTGAACTGAGGCCATCGTACTTTGGTCGCATCACGAGAAGACCAGAGTCACGGGAAAAGACAATAAGGCTAGGAAAAGTGGAAGGCGGCAGGAAAAGAGGAAGACCCAACTTGACTTCATAAGGGAAGCTCCGGCCCTCAGTTTGCAAGGCCTGAGCAGCCTGGATCTGGTCACCCTACGTTTAAATGTGTCGATGCCTGGAAAAGCGAAGCTTCCTGCGGGAGAACAAAGTGCTGCAACCAACCCTACAGTTTTGGGCAGGAAAGTGTTTCTTCCCCGTTGCCCCCTGTCCATTTGTCAGCCTCTCTCCAGCTGGTCTCCCCTGCAGGGGGGGCCGTCAGAGGAGGCAGCTGCTCCCCCCAGGCCCAGAAGCGGGGCGAGGAAACCGCCTCTTTACTCCGACTGATTTATATATTGATATACATGTGAAGCTGCCCCACGCAGTGACAAATACACAATGAAACTTTATTTTCCATGTTCCCAAATACTTTAGGTTTTGTATTCTGTTTGGGTGTAGTTGCAGGGAACAACATTTCCCAGAGGACCTTGCGAGCACCAGAGAAGTCAACCCTGCCTTTCCTAGGTGTCCATGGGGTGGTTTTTCCAGAAGATGGAGAAGGGGATTCATGGAATATGGAGTTCCACGGGGCCTCTCTTCGTTCTCATTTCCTCCGGCTGGAGGGAGAATTTGGCTGTCGCACCTCTGCAGGAAAGGTAAGTTGAGGATTTCATCAACAGCATGAACGGAGTGGGGGGGGGAGAGTAAGTCTGTGGAAGTGGAAGAGAAAGAGGAGGCGTTGAGAGAGTGGACTGTTAAGCCATTAAAAGCATCCTTGAAAAGGATCCAATGTTATTTACTTTTTTCGAAGGTTATTGGTGTTCAACCAAGACTTTCGCTGCCGGTTGGCCATGACGTTATTGCAAAAGGTTTTTTCTACTTCCCAACTAACTGCTGTGGAAACTAGATTTTAATTAGCAATTGTTACATTTAAAAATAATAATTTTAAGTTAAAAATATATTGAAAATACTGCTTGCCTGCTTCACACTGAGTGTCCAATTGGATCCTTTCTTCTTTCTTCTTTCTTGCATCCTGGAGGACAGGAATCAATGACCAACAATGACATATTTTTCTCTTTCAGAGATCCCTAGTGTCCTTTGAGGAGGTAGCAGTCTTCTTTAATGGGGAAGAATGGGTTCTCCTGGATACAGGCCAAAGGAAACTCTACTGGGAAGTGATGAAGGAAAGTTATGAGACGGTGGCCTCTTTGGGTAAGGATCTTTTCCCTTTTATTAAGAACATGGAAGAGAAGGGAGGGGGCAGCATCTTCCCTTGACCGTGTTGAATTTCAGAACACGCTTCAGTTCATCACAGACAAAATAACGGAGCTCCCATGGGTATGGAAATGACAATGCCTGAAAATGAAAGCATTATTTATTTCCTTGTGGTAAAGAGAAATGTGTTGATGAAGAGGGCTCTGATGTGGAGAGAGGTACAATATCTGGTTAGGTTAGAATCATACAGTTGGAAAGGGCCATACGTGCCATCTACTCCAACTGTGCTCAATGCAGGATCAATCTAGATCATCCCAGACAAGTGTTCATCTGACTGTTGCTTTTAGACTGCCAGCAAGGGGGAGCTCATCACCCCCCCCAGCCCATTCCAATGAGAAATGCTGCACTACTCTTATTATAAAATAAAATTATTATTTAGCCTTTCCGTCCCTCATTGATACCCATTATTGGGTATGGGACAGACTTTCAAAGACATAAAGAGAGCAATAGTGTCCCCACTCTTCCTGACTGAACATTCCCAAGTTCCTCAGCCTATCCTTGTAGGGCTTGGTCCCCAGTGCCCTTATCCTCTTTGTCGCTCTGCTCTTCACCCACTCCGTTCTGTCCACATCCCTTTTGCAGTGAGGCCTCCAGAACTGCACACAATAGTCTAGTTGCAGCCTGACCAATTTGGAATACAGCAAGACTATGACATCTTTTAATTTACATGTTGTGCCTCTGTTGATAGACCATACGACCACATAAGCCTTTTTTGCAGCTGTTTTATAGAGGGGAGACATTTCCCACCCTCTCTTTGCTGTGGCACTTTACACCACCAACCATAGCTTTTAATGCTAAAAGCACATGGAACCGGCTGGAGGGGGGAGTCAGGGGGTTCCTTGGTCCAGGATGGTCCAGTTCCTTGAATAGTTGACATAGTTTCTGGGGGCAACTGATGTCCCACCATATCCCCTATCCAACACTATTACCTGTTTTCTTCCTCGTGGCAATCCCCATTTCCTCACCATCCCGTTCATTCGTCTCTCTTTCCCACCTACCAGCCAACCTACCTTTATTCCCCCCTCCTTCTTCAGCTTTCCTTCTACCTGGGAGAAATCTGTCCTAGTAATGTGCCTGCTCAGCTGCTAGGCTGGGCCCAGTTGTGTGGTGATGGCTGGGCACTGTTTTCTGCCTGTGCCTCTAACTGACAGAAACCAAGGCTTGAAAACTGACAGTACTGTGTGATGGCCTTGCAATGGCCACTGAAGGCATGTGTGTCTTATGTTACAGGCACTACTTCTATCATTTTGGGTGTTCTACCCCCCAATGTTTCTTTTCGCCAGAGTTTTCTGCAAGCCTGGATCATTTTCCAAGTTTGTAGAAAGAGCTACCTTGTCTGTCCTTGTCTTCAATCTCTAGATTTGTTTATTTATTTTATTTAGATTTAGATTTGTATCTTGCCCTCTATCCTGGCCAAAGCCAGGCTCAGGGCAACTAACATCAATGATATCATTAAAACATAATAAAACAATAAATTCAATACATAATTAAGTTAAAAACTATAGTTCCAGATTGAAATATAACATCAGTGGTGCTCTGTTTCAATAATAGGACTTTGGCCAACCTGAAAAGGCGGTCAGGCTCCCCCCACTTCGATGGTAGGAAGAACGTAGGGGGAGGTAGGGAGGCCAGCTTCGTGTAAACCATTTCAGCCCTCAAACATAGTCCTGGCAGAGCATCTCAGAGCATTTACAGGCCCTGCAGAACTGCGACAGGTCCCGTAGGGCCCTGGTTTCCTCTGAGAGGGAGTCCCATCAGTCCTGGGCCAAGGCCGAGAAAGCCCTGGCTGAGGACAGCCGGACAATTCTCAGGCCATCTTTCCATCTGTCATTCCTTTTGTCATGATTTTTTTTAAAAAAACATTTCTTTCCCTATTCTCTTTCTGTATGTTTCCTGAATAAGCACCAGAAAAAATACTAACCTTAATGTGGTCTCAAGAGCAACTTTCTGCCCCTTCCTTTGGTCATCTGTTTCTCCTTTTCCAAGTCATCCTAGTGTGTGGTTAAATTTTGCTGACATTTGTCCAGGACTGTGGCATCCATTATAGGAAATGCCATTCACTACTGACTTTACCTGATTACTGTTATTTGGGGTTGGTTCATTCTTACTTCATTTCTATCTCTCTTATGCAATTGCAGATGTGAGGGAGATGCTGAGTGAAAAAGAATTAGGAAGGAGAGTTTTGGAAAAAGATAAAGATCAGCAGGTGGAAGTGAAATCTGGGGATCAAACAGTACCAAAGAAGGACTGCAGAAGGAAATGGAAAGTAAAAGAGAAGAACAGGAAGGAATTGGTTGGCTGTCCGAGCACAAATAAGCCAGAAGTCTCTGCCCAAAATGAAACACGGAAAAGAAAGAGAAGGCATAAGGGTTTGATGGAGAAGAATGGGTTGAGCTGCAATTTCGGTGTTAAAACATGTCTTTCCATTACAACATACTGGAAAATGTATAAATGTTTGGAATGTGGAAGGAACTTCAGCTGCAGTAGTGCACTAAAAACACATGAAAGGATACACTCAGGGGAGAAGCCATATAAATGCTTGGAGTGTGGAAAGTGCTTCTCTCAGAATGGCTACCTTAATAAACATCAAAAGATTCATACAGGGGAGAAGCCATATAAATGTTTGGAGTGTGGAAAGTGCTTCTCTCAGAATGGCTACCTTAATAAACATCAGAAGATTCATACAGGGGAGAAGCCATATAAATGCTTGGCGTGTGGAAAATGCTTCTCTCGGAATGACAGTGTAACTAGTCATCAGAAGACTCACACAGGGGAGAAGCCATATAAATGCCTGGAGTGTGGAAAGTGCTTCTCTCGGAATAACAGTCTAACTACTCATCAAAGGAGTCATACAGGGGAGAAGCCATATAAATGCCTGGAGTGTGGAAAGTACTTCTCTCACAATAGTCACCTAACTGTACATCGAAAGGTTCACACAGGGGAGAAGCCATATAAATGCTTAGAGTGTGGAAAATGCTTCTCTCAGAATGGCAGTCTAACTACTCATCAAAAGACTCACACAGGGGAGAAGCCATATAAATGCTTGGAGTGTGGAAAATGCTTCTCTCAAAATGGCAACCTAACTCTACATCAAACAGTTCACAAAAGGGAGAAGCCATATAAATGCTTGGAGTGTGGAAAGTGCTTCTCTCAAAATGGCTACCTAAATAAACATCAGAAGATTCATACAGGGGAGAAGCCATATAAATGTTTGGAGTGTGGTAAGTGCTTCTCTCACAATAGCCACTTTACTAGACATCAAAAGATTCACCCATAGAATCATAGAATGGTAGAGTCGGAAGGGGCCATACAGGCCATCTAGTCCAACCCCCTTCTCAATGCAGGATCAGTCTAGAGCAGGGGTGGGGAACCTTTTTCCTGCCAAGGGCAATTTGCATATTTATAACATCATTTGGGGGCCACACCAGGCGTAGATCTCCCGCGTGTGGGGGGGGAATTATAGGGTATTCATGTCTCCAGCCACCACCTGGAGGTTAGGAAACTGGCACAGGAAACAAGCAGTACAATAATACAAAATTGTGTATTGTGTTTCAAAACATAACAAGTACAAAGGACTACAATAGGTGACAAAAGACAATATATACAAATTATACAAGGCGTGTTAAATACAGTCTACGAATAGTACAGTCTATAAATAGTAGAATCTTCTTGGTATGCAGATGAGTATTTAAAAAGTCCATCAGGTACTTGTATAAATAGTTAAGAATTCTTCATAAAGCATGATGAGTGGGGGACGGCCGTTTCAAAATTTCTTCAGCCCCATTTCCAAGTCTACATTAAATATAATATAATACATATCATCATGAACTCCTATAAATTACATTTTAATAGAAATTAATTCATATATATTGTACTTACAGGTATCCAAGCTCAATTAAATTCTATGTATCATCATGATAATAGTCCTTTGGTCACCTGTTTCTCTTTTTCCAAATCATCAAGTGTGTGGTTAAATTTTGCTGACATTTGTCCAGGACTGTGGCTTCCATTATAGGAAATGCCATTCACTACTGACTTTACCTGAATGCCATTCATTACTGACTTTACTGTTATTTGGGGTCGGTTCATTCTTGCTTAATTTATCTCTCTCTTATCCAGTTGTAGATATGAGGAAGATGCTGAGTGAAAAGGAATTAGGAAGGAGAGTTTTGGAAAAAGATAAAGATCAGCAGGTGGAAGTGAAATCTGGGGATCAAACAGTACCAAAGAAGGACTGCAGAAGGAAATGGAAAGTAAAAGAGAAGAAGAGGAAGGAATTGGTTGGCTGTCCGAGCACAAATAAGCCAGAGGTCTCTGCCCAAAATGAAACAGGGAAAAGTAAGATAAGGCATAAGGATTCGATGGCGAAGAATGGGTTGAGCTGCAATTTCGGTGTTAAAACATGTCTTCCCATTACAACATACTGGAAAACGTATAAATGTTTGGAATGTGGAAGGAGCTTCAGCTGCAGTAGTGCACTAAAAAAACATGAAAGGATACACTCAGGGGAGAAGCCGTATAAATGCTTGGAGTGTGGAAAGTGCTTCTCTCAGAATGGCCACCTTACTGAACATCAAAAGATTCATACAGGGGAGAAGCCATATAAATGTTTGGAGTGTGGAAAGTGCTTCTCTCAGAATGGCACCCTAACCATACATCAAAATATTCACACAGGGAAGAAGCCATATAAATGCTTGGAGTGTGGAAAGTGCTTCTCTGATAATGCCGTCCTAACTAGACATCAAAAGATTCACACAGGAGAGAAGCCGTATAAATGCTTGGAGTGTGGAAAATGCTTCTCTCGGAATGGTACCCTTACTGTACATCAAAAGACTCACACAGGGGAGAAGCCATATAAATGCTTGGAGTGTGGAAAGTGTTTCTCTCAGAATAGCCATCTTACTCGACATCAAATGATTCACACGGGAGAAACCATATAAATGCTTAGAATGTGGAAAATGCTTCTCCCACAATAGCCACCTTACTGTACATCGAAAGATTCATACAGGGGAGAAGCCATATAAGGGAGTTGTGTTTGCGCTCTTCCCTGCCGCCTCCTCGAAGGCCTCCTCCAGCAGCACCGAGTCCAGCCCGGGGGGCGGCAGCGGAGGTGGGGAGGTGAGCAGCAATGAGGCCAGGCCTCCTCCTCCAGGCTCCAGCAGCAGCAGCTCCTCCTTGCCGCCTTCCTCCTCGTCCCCCTCAGGCGGCTCCCAAAAGTCCAGCTTAGGCTGCTGCCGCTGTTGTCCCCCAGGCTGGGCTCTGTGCTGCTGCTGCTGCTGGCGGAGGCCTTCGAGGGGGGTGGCAGGAAAGAGCACCAACACACTGCCTCTCCCCCAACACACTGCCTCCCCCACACACACGCAGCCCAGCAGGGCTGAAGGCTTCCTGCCTCCCCCAACCACACGCACACGGATGGCTTCCTCTTCCCCCCCTCCCGCCGCCCAACAGCTGACAGGCGGTGAGTGGAGGTTTAAAGGGCGCCTCAGAATTCCTGCTTCTGGAACAGTTTCGGGGAGGGCTGTGCTGTGCTGTGTTTCAATGGCAGAGCCCTGGAGTTCCCAGGGGCCACTAAAAATATCCTTGTGGGCCTGACGTTCTCCATCCCTGGTCTAGAGCATCCATGACGTGCTTGTCCAGCCTCTGCTTAAAGACTGCCAGTGATGGGGAGCTCACCACCTCCCTAGGTAGCTGATTTAAATTTTTTTCTCCTAATATCCAGCTGGTACCTTTCCACCCTCAATTTAAACGCATAATTCTATCCTCTGCTGCCAACAGGAACAGCTGCTTGTCCTCCTCTTAAGTGGCAGCCTTTCAAATATTTAAAGAGAGCAATCATGTTTCTTGGTTCTTGTAGGTTATCCGGGTTGTGTAACCCTGGTCTTGGAATTTTCTTTCCTGACGTTTCGCCAGCAGCTGTGGCAGGCATCTTCAGAGTAGCAACACTGAAGGACAGTGTGTCTCAGTGTCAAGTGTGTAGGAAGAGTCAGAGAGGGGTTGGGTTTGAGCTAAGTACTGTCCTGCAGAAGTTTAAGAATGAATAAGGCTTGGCTTCCTGCCCTGAAAAACCTCCAGACTAACAAAGGCTACAGTCAACAATAGCCATGCAGATTAGCTTTGGAATTCACACATTAACAGATCACTTCAGGATACAATGGTTCCATATTAACATACCACACTCTCATTAGTACATTATCTTGATACTTACAGGACAATGATTAGCACATTACTTCTGCAGGACAGTACTCAGCTCAAACCCAACCCCTCTCTGACTCTTCCTACACACTTGACACTGAGACACACTGTCCTTCAGTGTTGCTACTCTGAAGATGCCTGCCACAGCTGCTGGCGAAAAGTCAGGAAAGAAAATGCCAAGACCACGGTTACACAGCCCGGATAACCTACAAGAACCAATGAACTCTGACCGTGAAAGCCTTCAACAATAATCATGTTTCTCCTCAACCTCCTCTTCTCCAGACTAAACATTCCCAACTCCCTCACTATCCTAGAGTCTAGTCCACAGTCCTCTAGTTTAGCAGGTAGACTGTTAGAACGTTTACTGAAATCCAGGTAAACAGCATTTACCACAATTTCTCAATCCAGTAAGCTCGTCACTCAATCACATAAGAAAACAAGGTTGGTCTGCCAGGACCTGTTGGGGACAAATCCGTGCTGGCTTCCCTGGGTCTCCCAGGTTGTCCTTCTGATGCTTGCAGATTGATCTCTTTAATATCTTCTCCCGTTATTTTCCTGGGATAGAGGTCAAACTGACTGGCCTGTAGTTTCCTGGGTCGTCCCTCTTTCCTTTTTTGAACATAGGGATAACATTCGTCCTCCTCCAGTCTTGTGACATGTCTCTTGTCCTCCAAGAGATCTGGAAGATGATGGACAAAGGCTCTGCAAGTTCTCTGCAAGTTCTTTGAGCACTCTTGGGTGCATATCATTTGGCCTAGGAGATTTGTACTCATCCAATGCAGCTGGGTGCTTCTCAACTACCTCTTTGTTCATGTCAACCAGCAGCCCTGACGTCTTATCTTGCCTAGAGATTTGTACTGTTAACTAATAATGACTGCATAGAGTGACTTGGTCAGCTGCAGCTGTCTGAAACATTACCTAATGGTGTTGTATAAATGTTATACTGGGTTTTAAGGTTTAAATATGAAGGAGTTGAAAATATATTCATTTTTAGCGTGTTCTTTGGGAGATGAAGATGTTGGTAAAATTAATCATTATAGAGATATAACAAAACTAAAAACTGATTGTCTAGGAAATAGCTATGATCAGCAAACAACCTGCTGGAAGAGGAAATCCTTCTATGGTAGTCTTCAGGAAGCTTGCAGCTACAGAGGATGTGTCGTAAAAAACATACCAAGACATAAATAGGTGATTTTTGACAATATAAATAAAGGAAGGGCTAGAAAATTAGATCTCTCTAAGTCTTTGGACTAAAAATCCCAGAAGGGATTGGCTTTTGGTAAGTATGGATTTACTTCTCTACTATTCTAGATAGTGTGACTCAGATTCTTTTCACTAAATCAGACTTCTTTAACTGTTATATTTTAAGTATTGGATTTTAAAACTAAATAGTATGTAGAACTTGCTGGCATTTTTGTATACATAATTACTGCTTTTAAGACTTTGCAATACTTGCATATACACATATATTACATTGAAGCTGTTCAATAAAAAGAATTTTGTGAGTAAATTGAGTCCTGCTTAGTAGGTGACTAACTGAATCAGATAACATACCGCTTCTCAGGAAGGGGTCAATTCTAAGTGGATAGGCACTGAAAGGCACTGACCCGCTTCAGCTCTGAGGAGCCCCATTAGGGCAGGAAACCCCACCTTTGATCTTCTGAATAGTCTCCCCTTCCTTATGCATGGCCTCCAGGCTTCTGTTAACAAAATCCCCCCCTTTTGATGCCATGGAGAGTAGCCATCCTCTCCTCCAGACTCCGAACCTTCTAAGAGACCTACCAATTTACACTTGTGGCAGGTGAAGTCCATCTTGTCCTCAGGGAGAAAAACAAACATGGCACACTCCTTCAGGGAAAGAGTCGGAAATGGTTTGTGAGCATCCATCATCACCCTCGTAGTGAAACTTTTCACACCAGAAATACCTTGATGTGTTGATGTAACCTGAAACCAACAAACCTCGCCAGCAGCTCTGTCTCCTGCTCTGACGTCTGCCTCAGCTCTGACCCCACTCTGCCTCTGGCAAGGAGGAGCCTTGCAATTTAAAGGATCACAGCCTCATCTCTCAACAGCCAAAAGCAGAGGGTGGGGCCTGCAATCAACCCCAGGCAAAGAAGTCCTTTTCACTCAGCAAGGACTCAACAGCCACTGTGTCTCCAGCTCTAACTCCCAGCTCAGCTGCCTCAGCTCTGATCCAGCTCACGAGGCAAAAGAGTGTTGTTGTTTTTTTAGTGGACATACCCCTCCTGTTTTTGCTTCTGTTTATATATAAGCTTCAGGGTGATGGTGGGCCATGCAGTGCCAAAAATGAAGGGAATCACACCCTCCTGGCACAGATTAGCTGCACAACATCACTCTGGTGTTTGTGATGGAAACAAAGGTCTACTCATGTGAAGCCAGGTAAGTGCCAGCAGCAAAGACAGGGAGGGTGGAAAACTCTAGCTCGTGAAAAAACACCGGGGGGTGGTGGGGGATAATCTGATAGAGTCATCATGAAGAGAAAAACTAAAGAACTATCTTGCCAGAATCGTCTTCCTGATGCTTCACTCATGCCAATCTATCCTCATGTATGTCAGTGTATGCTAGGAAGTTACACGTTTCTATTTTATTGCACCTACTCGTTTGCCTTATGTATGTACCTGAACCTTTTAATATTCCTTTTAAGAAAATGCTTTTATTGGAGTGATTTACTGCATATGCAAGAGTCCTAACCAGTCTCAGTTGAGCTACCTTAAAGGGGATTAATCCCAGGGCTCCAGGTTTGGGAGAGGGAATGAATCACCCAGGAAGATTGGAAAATCCCATCTGTCCGTGATAGTGGGGAATGATGTCTTGACTTTCTGGGAAACTCCCTTAGGCCAAGGATGTCCTGGAAAGCACACTGGTCAGCAGCCACCACAGCTCCGAGATCTCCTGCAAAATTCTAGACTTGGCCTGCTGAGAAGGCATCCTTCTAGCCCAGTGCTGGATCAATATTGAAGGGCCAGGGTAGAAACCCGAAGAAATACCTTATAACCAACTATGTAGGGCCCATGCCGTCCAGCATGTAGGAAAGAGATTCAGAGAAGTATCCCAGAGAAATAGAATGTTAAGTGAAGCCCAAAAAAAGGGATATATATATATAATAATTATATATAATATATATATATTATTATATATATTATTATTATATATATAGGTTATTATAAAAGAGAGAAAAGATACAGAGGATGGGATTGGAATAGGTGTGGGGAAAGGGCAGAAGGAAATAACACCCAAGAACACAGCACACCGAATTCCAAACGAAAAATCAAAACAGCAGAGTGGAAAGCTGCAATACTGCAGTCCAAACTCTGCTGACGACCTGAGTTCGATCCCAGAGGAAGTCAGTTTCAGGTAGCCGGCTCAAGATTGACTCAGCCTTTCATCCTTCTGAGGTCGGTAAAATGAGTACCCAGCTTGCTGGGGGTAAAGGTAAGGTGACTGGGGAAGGCACTGGCAAACCACCCCGCAAGCACAGTCTGCCTAGTAAATGTTGGGATGTGATGTCACCCCATCATGGCCCGGAGTGTGTGTGGGGGTGCTTTACTGCGGCTGCGCTGTGCTGCAGGCCACTGACGTTGCCGAGTGTGTGTGTGGGAGGTTTTCCTCTTTTCTTCCTCCCTCCCTTCCTTCCTCTCTTTCCCTCCCTCCCTCTCTCTCTCTCTCCCTTCCTCTCTCTCTCTCTTCCTGTGGTATTGATTGATTGATTGATTGATTGATGGGCACATGGCCAAGAGCCATTTATGTCATATCCGGCTCTTCTGACCAATTAGTTCGACACCCCTGGCCTTGGCTTTCATTCCCATTTCCTACTAGGGTTGCCAACTCTGGGCTGGAAAATTGCTGGGGATTTGGGGCGGGCAGGGGGGGGAGCTTGGGAAGGGCAGATTTTGGGTAGAGACCTTAGCAGGGTATAATGCTGTAGAGTCCACCCTCCAAAGCAGCCATTTTCTCCAGGAGGACTGATCTCTGTTGTCTGGAGACCAGTTATCACTGAAGATGGCCGAACTCCCACTGGAGGGTGGCAACCCTATTTTCTACTCAGTGCATGTGGGGGTAAGCACGACCCCACCATCATTCTGCTATACTGCAGTTGGCTAGGAATTACAAGGAGGGGGGGAGAGAAATAGCAAAGGACAACTGTCATCTTTAACACACACACACACATACACGTTCTGGGGTCAGTTTAGCTCCTTGTTCAGATTAGGGTTCAGCTCGAGCCAATGACAGTGGAGTTTTTTTCCCTTCACAGTAGAGAAACATCCCCATGGCCAGCTGACCTGGAGGGTGAGTTGGGAGAGGAGGAAATTCCCACAGTGCATTAAGATTCTGCATAGAGACCAGAGAAAATTTGTGATGAACCTTTGATCATTACTTCTACATGGCGATGCCAACCCATACTCTCGGTCCACAATTGCGAGAGTCTATCTGGAAAATAAATATTGCTGAATGTGTTGTGGCTTTTTTGTAACAGCCCCAATCCACTAGGAGAACATTTTTAATACCCCCCATACACATACAAAATCAGTTTTCCAAACTCTTGCTTCTGAATCTGTTGTTGGGCCGCCAGTTGAAAAGTGATTGAATGCAACACAAAGCAGGTTGAGAAGAGTGTTAAGTCCACGTGGGGAGGACACACAAGGTCGAGACGGAGTTCCAACAACACTTTATTGTAGTACAGAACAGAACTGAGAGTGGTATAACCTGGCCCTGCTTAAGTGCTCCCCTGGCCCCTGGTGGCCGCTTCCCCCCTGATCCGTGATAGGGGGAAAACAACCTCCAGGTCACCAATGGCATGATCCAGCTTAGGGCCAATGGGATGAGTTGGCTCGGCCAATAGCCCGAGCAGGGTTTAGGAGCCTTCACTCAGGACTCAAGCTCCTAGGGTTCCCTTACTATGATCTTAGCTACTCACATACATTACACCCCTCCCCCCTAAGTCTGAACACACACGAGCACACAAAGTCTTTCAGGTGGCCGGGTCGTGTTCGTATCGGCTGCAACCTACGCGGTGCCGGAACTGGCGTAGCGGGTACTGGGGCTGCATTTGTGGCAGCGGTCGGTTCGGGCTTGCTTGAAGTAGGGGAAGCGGCATCTGATAGTTCTTGAGCGCCGGCAGACCAGCGCTCCTCGCTTGGCTAGCTCTCCGCTTTTGCGGCTTGCTCCGGCACTCTGAAGAGCTCAGGAGCTTCTGCGGTAGCAGCGATGTCAGGCGCGTCAGCCGGTCGGCACAGCTGATCGATGTGTCGCCGGAGGACTCGACCCTCAGGGGTGGTGACCCGGTAGGATACCGGTCCAGTGGCGACTTGAACAGTGGTTGGGATCCAGGCTGGGCCTGTTCTGTAGTTTTGGGCGTAGACGAGGGCATCCTGTTCTACGACCCGGGGGGCGGACGGGTCGTCTCTGTGGCAAGGGCACTCCGGCGCGAGGTCGGGGTGTAGCTGTTCAAGTGGCATCTTCGGCCGGCAGCCCATGAGGAGCTCTGCAGGGCTTTTTCCGGTTGCAGAGTTGGGCGTGGTGTGCTGGTACAAGAGAAATTCTGCCAGCCCCCTGTCCCAGTCATTGCGCTCGATGTGTCTCATAGCTTCCTTGGTCGTTCGGACCATTCGCTCTGCCTGTCCATTGGTGGTGGGGTGGAACAGGGCCGAGGTTGCGTGGCGGATCCCGTTCTTGGTCAAGAATTCGTGGAACTCCGCGGATGTAAATTGGGCCCTGTTGTCGGAGACCACCGTATCAGGCAAGCCGTGGGTGGCAAAAATCTTTCGCAGCTCCCGGACCACCACTCGTGATGTCATGGAACCGACGTTGACTACCTCCAGCCACTTAGAGGAAGAGTCCACGACGACCAGCCTTGTTAGGGAGGAAGGCGTGGTAAAAGTTCAGCAGGCCGAGGAACGACTGGAACTCCTGCTTGCACCGAGGTGGCGGGGCGCTGTGGATGGCCTTGATCTTGTCGGGCATGGGATGAATGCCCTCAGCGTCAATCAACTAGCCCAGGAACTCCACCTGAGGCAGGCCCAGCTGGCACCTCTCTCGCTTGACAGTCAGCCCGGCGTCCCAGAAACAACGGAGCACCCTGTGGACGCATTCCAGTTCATCATTGGAGTTAGCCGCGATCAAGATGTCGTCAAAGTAAGGGACGACGCCTGGCAAGCCCTTCAGGAGGTCTTCCATGAGATTCTGGAAGATGCCCGGGGCCATGCTGACCCCGAACTGCAGACGCGTCACCCAGAAGGCACCCCTGTGCATAATGATGGTCTGTGCCTCGGCCGACTCAGGGTCCACAGGCAGCTGTTGGTATGCCTGAGCGAGGTCCAACTTGGCAAACACCCGGCCCCCGGTGAGGGAAGCCAGAGATGGCTGACTACGGGCACGGGGTAGGCGTGTGGCCACAGTGCCTTATTAATGGTACATTTGTAGTCCGCGCAGATGCGGACGTCTCCGTTGGGCTTGAGTGGCGTTACTATCAGGGTCTCCCATGGAGGGTTGGGGACCGGTACCAGCACGCCCTGCGTGACGAGACGGTCAATCTCTGCATCGATCCAGGGCTTGAGAGCGAAGGGGACTCGTCGAGGCTTGAGGCGGACGGGCGCTGCGGCGGGGTCGACGAACAGGCGGCCCCTTGTAGCAGCCCAGCGGGCCCTTCCAAACATCCTCGAATTTTGACCACACGTTGAGGGCAGTCTGGCTGATGCGGTGGTTGCCGCCGATGTGGAGGCTGAGAGCTGGAAACCAGTCGAGCCCCAGGAGACTAGCACGAGGACCCTCGACCACGATGAGGCGGAGGTGACCGGAACAGTCCTGGAACCAGACGGGTATGCGGGCCTCCCCCTGGACCAGCATCCGGTGCCTCTGATAGTCCCAAATGGTGACACTGGATGGTCGCAGCTCGGGGAGGGAGGCGGCGCGATGGGCCAGGTCGCAGTACGTGTCCAGCAATATAATGGAGAGAGCCGAGCTGGAGTCCACTTCCATCTCGCAAGGAGCACAGCCAATCTCGACGATGATGGAGACCTTGTCCGCTCCGTGTACTTTGTGGAGGGAGACGCTGTGCAGCTCGGAATTGCGGCGACCCCGGCGGCCAATGGGCTCGTCGTCATCCAAGTCGTGGACGGGCCACGGGCAGCCATCTTTCTTGGCCGGGCGTGACGACCGGCCCTTCGGTGCCGAACGGCTGACCTTGGCAATGTGGCCGACCCTGCTGCAAGCCTGGCAAGAGGTGTCGCGGAACCGGCAGGAACGGAGGTCATGTCTCTCACCGCAGCTGGCGCACCGCCAGTTCGCGGTGCCATGCGCCTGGCACCCCTGGGTGGCCCCCTGGTTGCTCAGCTTGTGGGCTCGTCCTCGTCGCTGGAGGTCATGTTGCTGGCACTCTCGTGGTGGACGGGAGCCAGAGCACGGGGAGGCGGAGCGGCCCGGTCACCCAACCTACCGGGGCCGTGAAGAGGACTCTGCTGCAGTGGCTTCCTTGATGGCCGCGGTCAGAATAAGGTCCTTCTTGGCCACGAGCCGGCGGTGCAACTTCTCGCTCCGTAGGCCAAACACGAAGCGGTAGCACAGCCCGTCGTTGAGGTCTGGGAACTCACAGGAACGGGCGGCAGTTTGGAGTGCGGCGATATATCCAGCAGCGGACTCTCCAGGCTCCTGGTCCTGCAGGTGAAACACCAAGCGGAGGGTGGCCCGAGTCGGCTGGGGGTTGAAGTGGTTCCCCAGCGCCGCCATGATAGCAGGAAATGGCGTTGCGTCCAGTTCGGCGGGGGCCAGCAGGGACTGAGTGAGCTCAAAGTTCCGAGGCCTGCACAGGCTGAGGAAGGTGGAGCACTTCTTTCCCACGTCGGTAATGTCGTTGGCATCCAGGAAGAAGGCCACTCGGTTCGCGTAGCTCTTCCAGGCGCCAGGGTTTGCGGGGTCAATTTCAGCAAAGTGTAGTGTCTCTGGCATGTCGAAGTGAATTCAACAAGGCGAGCTGGACTGCCTACCAGGCACTGTGAAGCCGGGGAGAATCGCAGGAGATTTCAGCGAGAGTGATTTCGGTAGCAATCCAGACTGCCTACCAGCCTTCGTTGCCACTGTTAAGTCTGAGTGGGGAGGACACATGAGGTCGAGACGGAGTTCCAACAACAACGCTTTATTGTAGAACAGAACTGAGAGTGGTATAATCTGGCCCTGCTTAAATGCTCCCCTGGCCCCAGGTGGCCGCTCCCCCCGATCCATGATAGGGGGAAAACAACCCCCGGGTCACCAATGGCATGACCCAGCTTAGGGCCAATGGGATGCATTGGCTCGGCCAATAGCCCGAGCAGGGTTTAGGAGCCTTCGCCCAGGACTCAAGCTCCTAGGGTTCCCTTACTATGATCTTAGCTACTCACATACATTACAAGAGCTTTGTGCAAAATGCCACAGCAGGGACCTTTTCCAGGCAGGGATCTTTGGGTGAGGAGGTGTTCATCCCATGCCACTCTCCAAAACAATGATCTGAATTCCAAGGCAATTGTGATGGAGAACACCAGAAGAGCCCTGCTGGATCAGGCCAGTGGTCTCTAGTCCAGCATCCTTTGTCAAGCAGTGCCAACCAGTTTCTTTGGAGGACCAACAGCAGGGCATAGAGCACAAAGCCCTTCCCCTGGCGTTGCCTCCTGGCACCGCTGTTCAAAGGCTGACTGCCTCTGAATGTGGAGGTTCCCTTGAGACACAATGGCCAGTAGCCACTGACAGACCTGTCCTCCATGTATCTGCCCAATCCCCTTTTGAAGCCGCCTGTGCCTATGGCCATCACTACATCCTCTGGTAGCAAATTCCACATTTTTATTCACTCTCTGTGTAAAGAAGTATTTCCTTTTTGTCTGTAAGCAGGGAAGTATATTGCCTGCCCAAGACGTGTGGATTCTGTTACTGTTACAGCCTACAAAAAAGGCTAATGCAATCTTGGGGGGTAAAAACAGAGGCATAACATACAAATCGCAAGATGTCACGGTTCCGCTGTATATTGCATCGGTCAGGCCGCACCTGGAGTATTGTGTGCAGTTCTGGAGGCCTCGCTTCAAAAAGGATGTGGACAGAGTGAAGCGGATGCAGAGGAGAGCGAAGAGGATGATCAGGGGCCTGGAGACCAAGCCCTATGAGGAAAGGCTGAGAGAGTTGGGAATGTTCAGTCTGGAGAAGAGGAGATTGAGGGGGGGACATGATTACTCTCTTAAAGCATCTGAAAAGCTGTCACTTGGAGGAGGACAGGGCGCTGTTCCTGTTGGCAGCTGAGGATAGGACCCACAATAATGGGATTAAATTACAGGTGGAAAGGTACTGGATAGATATTAGGAAAAAAATTAACTGTAAGATATCCGGGCTGTGTAACCATGGTCTTGGAATTTTCTTTTCTGACGTTTCGCCAGCATTATATTATAAATTTCAATGAAAAACACATAAACAGCACTATAATGAGGGCCAATAACCGGTTTTGGTATGCCAGACAACACAAAAACGTCTTCACGGGCAGATGAAAGGCACTGATGGAGACAGATGTTTTAAAATGTTGAGTTTGCAGCAGTTGCCACCACAGCACAAAGATCTTCATTGTGTGGTTGAAGGTAAGCTGTGGCATCTGTTTTGTGACTGGCTCCACCTCTTTCTGTTCATTGGCTGGAAGTGTGTGGTTGTCTGCAACCATCTTGCCACTTGGCCTTCTCTGTTGTGAACTGGCTTTGCTGGAGAGGATCAAGTCGACGTGGCGCTGTCATGTTTTCACTCTGTATAATGGGGCTTTAAAATTTTCTTTGTTGTCCAACTTCCAACTCCCCCTCACCTCTGAACCTTCAGGATAGTGCAATAAGTGCCATCTAGTCACGGTTGACCCCAGCAAGGCAGGTGAGAAGCAGAAGGGGCCGGCCATTGCTTTCCTCTGCAGAGTCTTCCTTGGGGACTCCCTTCCAAGTACTCACTCTGCTTAGCTGATGAGATCAGGCTATACCATACTACCGTCCATCCCCAGGATAGTGCATACCAATTGTAAATTTAATGAATGAAACTGAAATCCTTCCGTTTTGTGGTTCTTTCTTTTCTGCAGAGAACGAATCTTCCTTTGCTAGAGCACGTGTTGACTGGATACTCAAAACTGAGGAGGAAAATCATGCCCCAGGATTTACTGATCGATTGGAGTCTCCTGGGTCATTGGCGGAGGAACTCGACCTTGGTAGGGTTTGGTGTCCCGATCAGGAAGATGCTTTTGAGAGTCAGCCTACGCCTGAGAGGCAGCAATGAAACCACAAAGGCAGGGCATCAGGGAAATCCATGTGTTATAGGAGAGCAGATAGGGATCTTGCCAAAACCTCAGCCCAACAACACTGCAGGCTGAAAGGCGAAAAACATGCAGTATTTGCCAGAAAAGTTTCAGCTGGAGCACCGACCTTATTAAGCACGAGAGGACCCACACAGGAGAAAAACCTTACCAATGTCTGGACTGCCGAAAAAGCTTCCCCCTCTCTGGCAGTCTTTGAGCTGCAATGGGACAAACCCTTGTCACGGATGCTCTAGGCCAAAGCTTCTTAAACTGTGGGTCGCATGTGGAGGTTGTGAAAAAGTTATATGTACACCAAAGAATTGTTTCAAAATAAATTTCTTTACGATTTATTATCAGTACATGTTTGATTTGTATACCTATTTTATATACTTTTATACCCGGGATCGTGCAAAAATTTCTCAGGCGAAAAGGAGTCACGAGTGGGAAATGTGTAAGGAGCCCTGCTGCTCTGGGCTGGTCCTGCCTTGAGCCCCAGGGGGTGGGAGTAGACGGGGGTCTGTATGGCCCCTTCCCACTCGCTGATTCTTTGACATGTGGTGTCGGAGGAGAGTTTGAGGCCTGCTGCGGATTGCCAGAAGGACAAATCACTGGGTTCTCGATCAAGTCAAGCCTAGAAGCTCGAATGGCTGAACTGGGGCCATCGTACTTTGGTCGCATTATGAGAAGACCAGAATCACTGGAAAAGACAATAATGCTAAGAAAAGTTGAAGGCGGCAGGAAAAGAGGAAGACCCAGCTTGACTTTATACGGGAAGCTCCGGCCCTCAGTTTGCGAGGCCTGAGCAGCCTGGGCCTGGTCACCCTCCCTTTTCATAGGTCGATGCCTGGAAAAGAGAAGCTTCCTGTGGGAGAACAAAGTGCTGCAACCAACCCTAAAGTTTTGGGCAGGAAAGTGTTTCTTCCCCGTTGCCCTCTGTCCCTTTGTCAGCCTCTCTCCAGCTGGTCTCCCCTGCAGGGGGGGCCGTCAGAGGAGGCAGCTGCTCCCCCCAGGCCCAGAAGCCGAGCGAGGAAACCGCCTCTGTTCCTCCGCCTGGGTCCGGTGGTTGCAGGGAACTACGTTTCCCAGAAGGCGCTGCGAGCACCATCGAGGCCCCCTCTGCCTCCGCCAGGCTTTTCCCAGAGCGGCAGAAGGAAACCTGGCCCACATGGAGTCCCTCGGGGCCTCTCCCCTGTCTGGCCCCCCGACCCGGGTGGAGGGAGAACCGGGCTTCTGCACGTCTGCAGGGGAGGTGAGTCCGTGGAGGGTCTCCTGCAGCAGGTCTGGGGTTGGTGTTCCCACCCCCTTTGGGTCTTTGTTCCCTGCAACCAGCCTGAGCTCGTCTTGCTCTTGACGGACCCTTTTGATCTGACCCAGCGGGGCTCGGGGCCAGTTTCTGCCCCCCCCCCCCGTGGCTCGTTTGGCCACAGTTGGCTAGTTGTATTTGCAGTGCCTGCTGTTGCTTCCTCTGCTGTAGGATCCCCAGGAGCCTCAGAAGGGCTCTGAACTGGCCGCTGGTCTGCAGGTTTGCAAAGGAGGGGACCTAATTCACCCCCCGCCTGTCCTGCCTCTTCCTTTTGGGCTCGTCTGCAGAGAACCGGCACTTCCATTGCCAAATATTGTGTGTGTGTGTTAAGTCGCTTCCGACTCATGGCGACCCTATGCATAATGCCCTCCAAAACATCCTATCTTTAACAGCCTTGCTCAGGTCTTGCGAACGGAGGGCTGTGGCTTCCTTTGTTGAGTCCATCCATCTCTTGTTGGGTCTGCCTCTTTTCCTGCTGCCCTCGATTTTTCCGAGCAAAACATTAGAGGGATTTTTATGTTGTTAATCTGGGAAGAAAAGAAGGGGGCTGCAGCCAGGCAAAACGAAGGCAGTGAAACAAATGGCGCAAAGGGAAACAAATCCTGTCGTCATTCTTGCAACCCCAATGCATTTTGTGTGCAGCATCAACAGGGGGAATCTAATAAAATGGGAAAGTAACATGAAATAATAATACAAGCGTATTAGGTACATAATTAAAACATTTTTAATTATTTAAAAATATTATACATAGGACAATGAATCTGGACCAGAATGTTTCCATTCATACCCTGCATTTTTGGAATTGCAGCTCCTGCAGTTATTCTGATGCTGGTGCCAATTTTGAGGCTTCCAGTTTTTATCTTGTTATTCTAGATATGCCCAGGAAGCTGACAATACAATTCACGGTGAGCCTAGTGTATATGGACCATAAAATAATAAATCATACAAAATTGGAACTGCATACTTATTTCAGATACTTTTTATTGACTGTCCCTGGAAATGGGAGTCTATTCTCCAGGTGAGGCAAGGAACATTAGGTGCATGACTGACATACAGCAACAATGTGGTTGGGAAATGGATGTCGTTTGAGAATACTGCTGAAGCCAGCTTCTGTAGCCTCTATGTTGCCATGTCCTGAGCTCTGTAGTTCCTGCAGTCTATCATATAGATGCCAGCGGCCCTTCATGCCAAATTTATGGACGCAAACAAAATGTTGTCCTGTGTTATAAGTTATGCCAACAACTTTGTATCTGGAGAGGAGAAGACATACCGTATTTTCCGGTGTACAAGACGACTGGGCGTATAAGATGACCCCCCATTTTTACAGTAAAAATATAGAGTTTGGGATTGTCCCGAGTCTGCGGCCTGGGCCGGCCCTCGGGACTGCGCCCCAACCCCGCGGCCACCCCCGGTCCTCCTGGGGCGGCTCAACCCCCGGGGAAACAACACCACTTACCGGGGCGGGAGAAAGAGGGGGCGGGGCGGCTGGACGAGCTGGCAGCGCGCCAGGAGGCGGGGCTGGCGGGAGGAACAGGAGGAAGCCAGGGGCCAACCTCCCGGCATGGAAGAGTATGTGCCGACCCGGAGCGGCGGGACGTGGCTCTCAGGGGGAGTCGGCGAGGGGAGAAGGGAGCGGGGAAGAAGAGGGGGACGGGGGCAAGAGTAAGGGCCCTCGAGAAGGGCGAGGCTAAAGGCGAGGGGAGGACTGAGCTGACGGCCCATGGAGGGCGGGGCTAAAGGAGGGTTTGGAGGGGAGGGAAGCCCATAAAGACAGAAGCTGAAGCGGAGGCCGGGGAGGAAAGGGGGCATGTTGGGTGTGCTAGGCGGCAGCCCAAACACCCTGTGCCGGGAGAAGAGAGTGGCCGCCCCAGCCGGCCAGCCAGCCACATACCTGCCTTGCGCTGCCGCTGGAGCACAGCCGAGCACTTCCCTCCGTACACCCCGGCACACCTGGCTCCGACTCCGAGCTGGGCAGTGAGCACCCTCGCCGGGCTCGCCTCCCCTCCCTCCTCTGCCAGACATGGACGGAGCGGAGGCGGCTCCCCAGGCAGATTCTCCAGTCCGGCTCGGAATTCAGCATCCGGCGTATAAGACGACACCCGGCGTATAAGACGACACCCGACTTTTGAGAAGATTTTCCTGGGTTAAAAAGTAGTCTTATACGCCAGAAAATACAGTAATTGTTTATTATATGTAGTTGTTCATGTGTTGCACTGTTGGGGTGGGGAGAAGGGAGGAATGCATTCTTATTCTTATTTTTTTTCCTGTTGACTTTATGAGCAAGTAGAAAGCACATTAGGAGCCCCGTGGCGCAGAGGGTTAAGCTGCAGTACTGCAGTCCTAGCTCTGCTCATTACCTGACTTTGATCCTGACAGAAGTCGGGTCCAGGTAGCCGACTCAAGGTTGACTCAGCCATGCACCCCTCTGAGGTGGGTAAAATGAGTACCCAGTTTGCTGGTGGTAAAGTGTACATGACTGGTGAAGGCTATGGCATACCATCCCATATACAAAGTCTGCCTAGTAAATGTTGGGATGTGACATCACCCCATGGGTTAGTAATGACCCGGTGCTTGCACAGGGGACTTCCTTACAATTTAAAGAAGACATCAGGATTTTTACTTCATAGATATTCAATTACAATAAAGCATAATAATGTGTTTAAAGTTGAAAATTGAGCTCGCGACATACGTAATGCTAAGCACTGAGATCTCAGCTGGGAAGTTCCGTGGGTCAAATTGGTCTGTATTTCTGTATGGAGTTTTGACTGCAAGAGTAATAAGCAGCATCCATGGTGGTCCATTGGCAAATAAACGAGAACCCAATTGGCATGTGCCTCCACAGCTTTTTATAGTGATTCTGAAATGGACATTGAAAGGGTGCTTTGAGGATATCAGAATGATTTGAGTCATCAGATAATGTCCTTATCACAGTTTCATAACATTAAGTTGAAAGAATACATCCTTCGTTTTTAAAGTCACTTTCTACATTTTAACTCTTAAACAGACTTACTACTCCACACACACACCCTAATTTCAAGTTTGGGAAATGGGGTTTACTTGGCCTTGTCACATAGCCCCCCCTCCCCCCCTCTCAAGAAAAAACATTACATAGACAAATGAAATAATTGGCCTGGTTACATACCAACATCTAGAAAATCCATTTTTTCCATTTCGTTTGCAACCCAATTTAAATTGCAAAACCTGCCCTCCATAGTACCCTGAATGTATGATATGTGGTGTATGAGATGTGGTGCTCAAAACTTAATTTTAGGGTGCAGAAGGCTCACAAATGTCCCAAACATTTCTTCACAATACAGGATTTTCAGGGGCCACCACAAATAGAAACAGGTGATACCAGAACCAGTGTGTGGACCGAGCACCACTGCATGTCCTCTTGCAGGGGACAGTAGTTCCCTATTCAAAACTTCTTTGCAATATAGGTTTCTGGGGGGGGAACGACCCAAAAAGAAGGCAGTGGTTCCAGAACCAGTGTTTGCACCAGGCACCGCTGTATGTCTTCTTGGAGGGTACAGTCTCTGGAGTGTGGGGATGTGTCATTTGGGGTGGTCCAGAGGTTATTTTGGGGTGCAGTGTCTGTATGTGCATCTGTCCTGGGTCACCCCACTTGGGAGCCGCTGGCACAAGAACCAGACTTTAGACCAGGACCCAGCATGCGCCATCTCGAAGAGCACAGTCCCCTGAATGTGGGGGTGTATAATATTTGGTGATCCAATCCATATTTTGGGGTGCAGAGCTTGTGAATTGTCATCAAAATCATTCAGCAACTAGAAATGTGAATAAGGAACTGGGAATAGGGAATGAACTGGGAATAAGGAACCAACTTATACCTGACGACTTGCTAATACAAAGAACTTTTTTGATCTATGCTACAACAGCTGCGAGACTGCTTTATGCAGCAAAATGGAAGGGGGCAGAAATTCCCGAGAAAAAAGACTGGATTGGGAAAATGTTGGAATTGGTGGAAATGGCAAAACTTACAGCCATTTTAAATGAAAAAGACAATGTTCGATTTTTAGGGGAATGGGAGGATTGGATGAAATATTGTGAATATGAATTAAAACTGGGAAAAATGGAAGAATACTTATTAATCTGATCTAGAAGACACAATTAATATTAAGAGTTATAATCATTTATATTAATAGAAGATGTTTTATGAAAGTTAAATGAATTTATGATAGTTAAGATCAGACCAATTACGATGGGATGAATATTTTATTAAGAGGCGGAGAGAGGTGATGGGGAAGCCATAAATTTTCCTCTAATTTGTTTTTTTTTTGTTATGAATTCAAGAAATTATAACAACATAGAGTTAGAATTTTGAATTTCATATTGCTTTTATTGTTATTTACTATCATGGGAAATTTGTATTATAAAAACCAATAAAATTATTATAAAAAAAAAAAAGGAATAAGGAACCAACTTCAGCCTCCTCTTCGGCAGCAGAGTGCTGAGTGTTCTTTACCCTGCATCTCTCACCCACCAAGCCCTGAGAATCACAGGGCCTGGGTTTGTTGGGGGGGGGGGGGAAGAGAACCAAAGACAGGATGCCCTAAATTAGGCCAATTAACATTTGCTAAGATGGATGCAAACTTAAGAGTAGCACAGAAAGCTTCTGCAGAAAAAGATGTTTAAAGCAGAAACCTACGAAATTACGATTTCTGTGTATGTTTGCAGTTACACGTGAAAGGTCGTTCTGTTGTTGAATTTGACTGGTATACAGTCAAATTGGTCATTCCTCCCCCCCCCCCCATTTAATTGGACTTGGCCAAAAGAAGCCCACTGCTGTGCATTTTTCTGAATTTGTATTTCTTGGAAACTTTCAGTATATTCTACTTGTCAGAGGTTGGGAAAAAACAATGTATACAATTGTCATTGCTGTTGGTTTGATGTACATAATTCATTTAGTCAGTTGACTGGTCAATGGGATTCTTCTTTGTTTCTTGAATGCTTGGGGACAGGAATAGATGATCAAATGGGCCATCTTTTCCTCTTTCAGAGATCCCTGCTGTCTTTTGAGGAGGTAGCCGTGTTCTTCACGGAGGAGGAATGGGCTCTGCTGGATCCAGGCCAAAGAAAACTCTTCTGGGAAGTTATGGAGGAAAATTCTGAGAATGTGGCCTCTCTAGGTAAGTATTTTTTCCTTTTTATTGTGAATGCAGAAGAGAAGGGTGGGGGTGGCAGCTTTGTCATGGGCTAGGATCAACATGAAGAATAATATGCTCATAGAATCCCATATCAAACTCTTAGATGTATAAAATGAAGCAGAATAATGCTGTGATATATTATTGTAATGATTATTCAGTGCTTGTTCTCAGTACTTCTCTGAGGAGGGCATGGTTTGCAGCTCTCTGTTACAAGGTCATGAGCTGGGTATAGTCGCCTGCCATGTGGATGTGTGAGACACCAGCACTACTTATCAGAGGCAAAGGGATTCACTTTGTTTTATGAGTTGAGCTGATAGTGCTGTCTTGGAGCAATGTCATGAACTAAAGGGTCTTGCTCCTCTAGGAGTGAGAGCTCCTCTCAAGGTCAGATAAGAAGTGAGGAGATGTTTAAATATCCTGTGAAACTGCTGACTGTGAACTGTATGATGTAATGGTGTGGTAGGTTAGCCTTTCTCGCAGCTGCTAACCTAGAGAAATAGACTATTCTCCTTATTGTATCCTTGCCAAAGATGCAGTTCTAACGCATTGTCAAGGACAAACCTCCCATTCTACAGGTACAGAAGCACCACAACCCTGTATTCGACAGGTGCAGGAGACAAGCATTCCAAGGATTCCCAGGTGCAAGAGCACCATAACCAGGGGTGTGGAAGCCCTGCCACATACTGCAGGAACATCTTCCCTTAGATAACCATTGATCTGGAGAGGATATAAGGGAGAGCCAAACACGCAGAAGGCAGAAGTGTGAGTGGAGAACAACAATGGTTGTCTGTCCATTTGCTTTCTCCCTCTCTTGCATGAGACGTAAGAACTGAGTTATCGGAGGGCAGCATGTCTGTCTGGCCATGGCTCATTCCATCATTCCATTTCTTGCGTGAGATGGAACTCTAACATTTCACAAGCTTCACTGTGAGAATGGGAAAGACTCCTCTTGAAGGAGACTCATTTCAAGATGACAGAAATGAATGCTTGCAGACTATTCCATAAGATGGAGGCTCTTACAATTCCCACTAACCTTAATGTGGATCTAAGAGTATTGGATCATTCCATATTTGGAAACACTGACATCTCATTAATTCTAGCAAGGATTGATGGGTTCTCACTAAAAGATCTAAATGGTCTAGCTTGGCTTTCCTTGCAAAACATGGAAGTTGTGAAACCCAGAGCTTCGTTAATACAGGTCCTTCACAGAGCTGAAGAGACTAAGAATATAATTCATGGAGATACTCTTAGAGATTCCTCTAACCAACCAGAGTTATCTCTCAGGGCAAGAGCCAGACGTTTTCCCAACAACACAGGGGAAGCTTCTGCACTCAGTGACATGATAGTGCATACACAGAAACTCTTTCACAGAACTGTAGGTTCACATACCGATCTCTCTACAATTGGCATATAGAGAGACTTCAGAGGTTTAAGAACAACTCTTGAATAATAAAGCTACACATAGCTACAAAGCACTGACTGATTTCAGCTTTGCATACACATAAACCTGTTCCTAACATGGATCAGAGGCCTTTACATAGGCTGAGAATAATGTAAGAATTCTCCATGGTTTCCTAAAACTGACATGGACTACTTAAAGAGCTTTTTGACTACAGCTCTCATATAAACTAGGAACCAGAGATTCTCTGACCTTTGCATGTCCCAAAGATGTATTGTAAGAACATGGAAATATTGGAATAATACAATGTCCTTACAGAAAAAGGTTTGCATATCCTGAAAATTAATAAAGGTCCTAATTTATGTTTAAGCCTTTACAAAGCTCCCTAAACTAAGCATATGAGCTGGTGAGATTTAGAAATAATATGAGATTATACTTGGATTACTACAATTTATGTCTTACATTTCAGGTACTCTGAATTAAGATGCTTTTAACTATCACAGGTCTTTTTCCCCTTGGTACTAATCATATTTTACAGGATTTTTGTAACTGTTATATTCCTGAATGAGAGTACATTACAGGTTTAAGGTTTGAACCCTTATATGGAGAAATATAAAGAAACATAGAAACTGCTTAAGGTTGTTTATGATTGCTTGCATATATGACATGTAAAAGAATCATAATGTTTGTACTTTATGACATGTTTTGAGAGTGTGTAAATATTCACATGCATACATTTTATGTGAAATAAATGGTAAAATGAAAACCACTGTTTATAAATTTACTGTCACATTTCAGTAGAAAGCCTACTTTGGTAGGAATCTTTCAGTCCTGCTTATTGGGTAACTGGCTGAATAATATATCAGTTCTCAGGAAGTGGTCCTTTCTAAGAGCCTAGTTACTTTAACAGCATGACCCGAGACAGCTTCCGTTGGCCCTCTTGAATTTCTGGACATAGTTGTATTTGCCACAGAGGAAAGGGTGGAGGTCCCACAACTGGAATCTTACAGCATCTGAAAAAGAGAGCATTCAACATTTCATGCTGTAAAGAGCAATCTGTTGATCAAGAGGGCTCTGATTGGGAGAGACGGACAATCTCCAGTAACATTGCAGCTAACAACAAATCCCTGCAGCTCCTATTTTCTTCTCTGTCCTTTCCATTTTGATGCAGAGTGGCTATTCCACAGTCCTTTGTTTGAGTGACTGAGGCTGATAGAAGGAGAAGGTCTTCTTGATTTGGCTAGGCCAGAGGAAGGCTCCTCCCTCAGTGGCAGAGCTCCTGTTCTGCATCTGGAAAGTCTGGAGTTCCATCCATGGCGTTTGAAAAAGGGTTGAACCCGGAGGGTCTTTGGTTGCAAGGCTGGGAAAGGTCTGCGACCCTCCTGAGGCACCACCCCTTGGGGAGAATCAGCTGGAAAATGTGTGGTTTTCAGTTTTGTTCTTGTGGTATAAGCCTTCCCTTCAGTGCCAAGATGTTCTGAGGGTAGGAAGCTGCACCAAATCTCCAGGAATTTTCCAGCACGGTGTTTACAGTCCTATCTCTGCTTTCTGACGAAAGGTTTGCGGCAATACTTTACAAAGGAACAGCCTCAGAGATCATTATTTCCAGGCAGACGATAGGCAAAATGAAACGTATAACAAACGTCCTATTGCCTTTCGTCCCTGTGGGGTCCCAAAGTCACTGCTGTGAGGTAAGTTTTGTATTAAGCCTGAAGGGGACAGAAATCACCCAAGCAGATGGTTTCAGAAAACAGCTGCCCCACACAGTGACAAATAAACAATGAAACTTTATTTCCCACGTTCCCAAATAGTTCAGGTTTTGTATTCTGTTTGGGTCTAGTTGCGGGGAACTACATTTCCCAGACGACCTTGCGAGCACCAGAGAAGTCAACCCTGCCTTTCCTAGGTGTCCATGGGGTGGTTTTTCCAGAAGGCGGAGAAGGAAGTGCATGGAATGGGCAGTTCCACGGGGTCTCTCTTCTTTCTCGTTTCCTCCGGCCTGAGGGAGAATTTGGCTCTCACACCTCTGCAGGAAAGGTGAGTTGAGGATTTCATCAACAGCATGAATGTGGGCGGAGGGAGGAAGTCTGTGGAAGTGGAAGAGAAAGAGGAGGCGTTGAGAGAGTGGACCTTAAGGTCATTAAAAGCATCCTTGAAAAGGATCCAATGTTATTTACTTTGTTCGAAGGTTATTGGCGTTCAGCCCAAACTTTCGCTGCCGGTTGGCCACGACGTTATCGCAAAAGGTTTTTTCTACTTTCCAACTAACTGGTGTGGAAACTAGATTTTAATTAGCAAATGTTACATAAAAAACATCATTTTAAGTAAAAAAAATATTGAAAATACTGCTTGCCTGCTTCACACTGAGTGTCCAATGGGATCCTTTCTTCTTTCTTGAATACTGGAGGACAGGAATCGATGACCAACAGTGACATATTTTCCTCTTTCAGAGATCCCCAGTGTCCTTTGAGGATGTAGCAGTCTTCTTCACTGGGGAGGAATGGGTTTTGCTGGATCCAGGCCAAAGGAAACTCTACTGGGAAGTGATGAAGGAAAGTTATGAGACAATGGCCTCTTTGGGTAAGGATCTTTTCCCTTTAATTATGAACATGGAAGAGAAGGGAGGGGTGGCATCTTCCCTTTTCCCTGTTGAATTTCAGAGCACACTTCAATCCATCACAGACAAAATAACGGAGCTCCCACGGGTATGGAAATTACAATGCCTGAAAATGAAAGCATTAATTATTTCCTTGTGGTAAAGAGAAATGTGTTGATGAAGAGGTCTCTGATGTGGAGAGAGGTACAATATCTGGTTAGTTTAGAATCATAGAGTTGGAAAGGGCCATACATGCCATCTACTCCAAGTGTGCTCAATGCAGGATCAATCTAGATCATCCCAGACAAGTGTTCATCTGACCGTTGCTTTTAGACTGCCAGCAAGGGGGAGCTCATCACCCCCCCAGCCCATTCCAATGAGAAAGGCTGCACTACTCCTATTATAAAATAAAATTACTATTTAGCCTTTCCGTCCCTCATTGATACCTATTATTGGGTATGGGACAGACTTTCAAATACATCAAGAGAGCAATTGTGTCCCCACTCAGTCTCTTCCTGACTGAGCATTCCCAAGTTCCTCAGCCTATCCTCGAAGGGCTTGGTCTCCAGGGCCCTGATCCTCCTTGTTGCTCTGCTCTTCACCCGCTCCATTCTGTCCACATCCCTTTTGCAGTGAGGCCTCCAGAACTGCACACAGAACTGTCTGGGTGCAGCCTGACCTATTTTGAATATAGCAAGACTATGACATGTTTCAATTTACATGTTGTGCCTCTGTGGATAGACCATAAGACCGCATAAGCCTTTTTTTGCAGCTGTTTTGTAGAGGGGAGATATTTCCCATCCTCTCTTTGCTGTGGCACTTTTCACCACTAGTGGAAGAAAAAAGAGGAGAATAAAACCCAACCTGAAAACAAAAGCTGGGTACCTGGGGTTGGGTGAGAGGAAAATTTATGTAAGTCTATGTGGAAATATTACAAATATATTTTATTAGAAGCGCTGTACAGATTTTAAAATTCTTTAGAAGCATTAAAATGGCTCAATGGCCACTGGGATTTTGTTGTAGTACTGTAAAACATAATAATACAGCTGTATTATTATGTTTTACAGTAGTACAACAAAAACCCAATATACCAGTTGTTTGAATAATTGAGAATAAGTAAGTATTTCTAAAACATTTTTAACTAAACCTATATAATGGGCTTTCAAACAGATGGCAACTAACCCATTTCTCTTCTATCTTTTCAGACAACATATTCACTTACCTGGTTGGGTTTTACCGTATATACTCATGTATAAGCCGACCCGCGTATAAGCCGAGGTGCCTAATTTTACCCCAAAAATGTGGAAAAATTAGGCACCCGTGTATAAGCCGAGGGTCGGCTTACACAATGCCCCTGCCCCAGGTCGCCCTCCCGCCCGGCCTCCCGGGCCCTCCAGACCCACCCTGACCCCAGTGCCACCCCCTCCCGGGCCCTCCACACCCACCCTGACCCCAGCGCCACCCTAGGGGGGAGGGTGAAGAGCCCCTGAAACCCTTACTCACTGGGAGGACGAGGCCCGCTGATCAGCTGGAGGTGGCGGCAGAAAAGGCACGCAGGCTGGAGGTGGCAGCGGGGCCCTGCCTGAGCGCAGGCAGGCCTCTCCCAGGCCGCAGAGAAGGTGCGGGGTGGCGGCGGGGGGGGGGGGGCGGAGGGCCTGCCTGCACTCAGGCAGGCCCTGCAGGCCTCTCCCAGGCCGCAGAGAAGGCGCGGGGGGGCCGCGGGGGGGGGGGCCGCGGGGCCTGCCTGCACTCAGGCAGGCCCTGCAGGCCTCTCCCAGGCCGCAGAGAAGGCGCGGGGGGCGGGGGGGGCGGCGGGGCCTGCTGCACTCACGCAGGCCCTGCAGGCCTCTCCCAGGCCGCAGAGAAGGCGTGCGGGATGGCGGCGGCAGCGGCAGTAAGTTCCCCCTCCCTCTATCCCTCCTCCCTCCTCTCCCCTCCCCTCGCCTACCGTATTGACCCGCGTATAAGCCAAGTTGGCTTTTTTCAGCCCTTTTTTTGGGCTGAAAAACTCGGCTTATACGCGAGTATATACGGTAAACTGTTTGTATTTTATATTTGTATTGGTTCACATCACTGTATTTCGATATATGTGTGCAGATTTTAGAAAAGGTTTTAACTAACCACTGATGAAGGCCCTAGAGGCTGAAACGCATTTGGGTTTGTGGTTACAGATATCAACCTTACGTTTGGCCATTGTGCCATTTTAATGCTTTTAAAGAATTTTAAAAACTGTATAGCGCTTCTAATAAAATATATTTGTAATATTTCCACATAGACTTACATAAATTTACTTTTCACCACCAACCATAGCTTTGAATGCTAAAAGCACATGGCACCGGGCTGGAGGGGGGAGTCAGGGGGTTCCTTGGTCCAGGATGGTCCAGTTCCTTGAATAGTTGGCATAGTTTCTGGGGGCAACTGACAGAACGGACAGAAACCAAGGCTTGAAGGCTGACAGTACTGTGTGATGGCCTTGCAATGGCCACTGAAGGCATGTGTGTCTTATGTTACAGGCACTACTTCTATTATTTTAGCTGTTCTACGCCCCAATGTTTCTTTTCGCCAGATTTTTCTGCAAGCCTAGATCATTTCCCAGGTTTGTAGAAAGAGCTACCTTGTCTGTCCATGTCTTCAATCTCTAGATTTGTTTATTTATTTTATTTAGATTTAGATTTGTATCTTGCCCTCTATCCTGGCCAAAGCGAGGCTCAGGGCGACTAACATCAATGATATCATTAAAACATAATAAAAGAATAAATTCAATACATAATTAATTTAAAAACAATAGTTCCAGATTGAAATATAACATCAGTGGTGCTCTGTTTCAATAACAGGACTTTGGCCAAACTGAAAAGGCGGTCAGGCTCTCCCACTTAGATGGTAGGAAGAACGTAGGGGGAGGTGGGAGGCCAGCTTCGTGTAAACTATTTCAGCCCTCAAACATAGGCCTGGCAGAGCATCTCAGTTTTACAGGCCCTGCAGAACTGCGACAGGTCCCGTTGGGAACCCCCTCCTCTGAGAGGGAGTCCCATCAGTCCTGGGCCAAGGCGGAGAAAGCCCTGGCCGAGGACAGCCGGACAATTCTCAGGCCATCTTTCCATCTTTCATTCCTTTGTCATGATTTAAAAAAAAATCTTTCCTTATTCTCTTTCTGTATGTTTCCTGAATAAGCACCAGAAAAAATACTAACCTTAATGTGGTCTCTACCCCTTCCTTTTGTGATCTTTTCCCAAGTCATCGTGGTGTGGTGGATAAATTTTGCTGACGATTGTCCAGGACTGTGGCTTTCATTATAGGAAATGCCATTCACTACTGACTTTACCTGATAACTGGTATTTGGGGTGGGTTCATTCTTACTTCATTTCTATCTCTCTTATGCAGTTGCAGATGTGAGGGAGATGCTGAGTGAAAAGGAATTAGGAAGGAGAGTTTTGGAAAAAGATAAAAATCAGCAGGTGGAAGTGAAATCTGGGGATCAAACAGTACCAAAGAAGGACTGCAGAAGGAAATGGAAAGTAAAAGAGAAGAAGAGGAAGGAATTGGTTGGCTGTCAGAGCACAAATAAGCCAGAGGTCTCTGCCCAAAATGAAACACAGAAAAGAAAGAGAAGGCATAAGGGTTCGATGGAGAAGAATGGGTTGAGCTGCAATTTCGGTGTTAAAACATGTCTTCCCATTACAACATACTGGAAAATGTATAAATGTTTGGAATGTGGAAGGAGCTTCAGCTGCAGTAGTGCACTAAAAATACATGAAAGGATACACTCAGGGGAGAAGCCATATAAATGCGTGGAGTGTGGAAAATGCTTCGCTCAGAATAGCAATCTAATTACTCATCAGAAGACTCACACAGGGGAGAAGCCATATAAATGCATGGAGTGTGGAAAATGCTTCGCTCAGAATAGCAATCTAATTACTCATCAGAAGACTCACACAGGGGAGAAGCCATATAAATGCTTAGAATGTGGGAAGTGCTTCTCTCACAATAGCCACCTTACTGTACATCGAAAGATTCATACAGGGGAGAAGCCATATAAATGCTTGGAGTGTGGAAAGTGCTTCTCTGATAATGGCGTCCTAACTAAACATAAAAAGATTCACACAGGAGAGAAGCCGTATAAATGCTTGGAGTGTGGAAAATGCTTCTCTCGGAATGGCTATCTAACTACTCATAAAAAGACTCACACTGGGGAGAAGCCATATAAATGCTTGGCGTGTGGAAAGTGCTTCTCTCATACTCAGAGCCTAATTACACATGAAAGGATTCATACAAGGGAGAAGCCATATAGATGCTGGGAGTGTGGAAAGTGCTTCTCTCATAATAGCAGCCTGACTACACATCAGAGGGTTCACACAGGGCAGAAGCCATATAAATGCTTGGAGTGTGGAAAATGCTTCTCTCTGAATGGCAACCTTACTGCACATCAAAAGACTCACGCAGGGGAGAAGCCATATAAATGCTTGGTGTGTGGAAAGTGCTTCTCTCAGAATGGTAGTCTAACTGCACATGAAAGGATTCATACAGGGCAGAAGCCATATAAATGCTTGAAGTGTGGAAAGTGCTTCTCTCATAATGGTAGTCTAACTGCACATGAAAGGGTTCATACAGGGCAGAAGCCATATAAATGCTGGGAGTGTGGAAAGTGCTTCTCTCATAATAGCAACCTAACTTTACATAAAAGGGTTCATACAGGGGCGAAGCCATATAAATGCTTGGAGTGTGGAAAGTGCTTCTCTTACAGTAGCCACCTTACTGAACATCGAAAGATTCACACAGGGGAGAAGCCATATAAATGTTTGGAGTGTGGAAAGTGCTTCTCTCACAGTTGCACCCTAACCAGACATCAAAAGATTCATACAGGAGAGAAGCTGTATAAATGCTTGGAGTGTGGAAAATGCTTCTCTCTGAATAGCACCCTAACCAAACATCAAAATATTCACACAGGGAAGAAGCCATATAATTGCTTGGAGTGTGGAAAGTGCTTCTCTCAGAATATCAATCTAACTACTCATCAAAAGACTCACACTGGGGAGAAGCCATATAAATGCTTGGAGTGTGGAAAGTGCTTCTCTGTGAATGCCACCCTAACCAAACATCAAAATATTCACACAGGGAAGAAGCCATATAAATGCTTGGAGTGTGGAAAGTGCTTCTCTAACAATGGCACCCTAACCAGACATCAAAAGATTCATACAGGAGAGAAGCCGTATAAATGCTTGGAGTGTGGAAAGGGCTACTCTCAGAATAGCAACCTAACTAGACATCAAAAGATTCACACAGGGAAGAAGCCATATAAATGTTTGGAGTGTGGAAAGTGCTTCTCTGATAATGGCAGCCTAACTAGACATCAAAAGATTCACACAGGAGAGAAGCCGTATAAATGCTTGGAGTGTGGAAAGTGCTTCTATAGGAAAAGCCACCTTACTCAACATCAAATGATTCACACAGGGGAGAAGCCATATAAATGCTTAGAATGTGGAAAGTACTTCTCTCACAATAGCCTCCTTACTGTACATCGAAAGATTCATACAGGGGAGAAGCCATCTAAGGGCGGTGTGTTCACGGTCTTCCCTGCCGCCCCCCTCGAAGGCCTCCACCAGCAGCATCGAGCCCAGCCCGGGGGGCGGCAGCGGCGACGGGGAGGCCAGCAGCGATGAGGCCAGGCCTCCTCCTCCAGGCTCCAGCAGCAGCAGCTCCTCCTTGCCGCCTGCCTCCTCCTTGTCCCCCTCAGCCGGCTCCCAAAAGTCCAGCTCCAGGCTGCTGCCGCCGTTGTCTCCCTGGCTGGGCTTGGTGCTGCTGCGGCTGGCCTTCGAGGGGGGTGGCAGGAAAGAGCACCAGCACACCGCCTCCTTCCCCCACATGCGCACGCAGCCCAGCAGGGCTGAAGGCTTCCTGCCTCGCCCAACCGCATGCACGCGGATGGCTTCCTCTTTCCCTCCCTCCTGCCGCCCGACAGCTGACAGGTGAGTGGAGGTTTAAAGGGCGCCTCAGCGTTCCTGCACGCTGTGGCTTCTGGAACAGTTTCGGGGAGGGCTGTGCTGGGCTGCGTTTCATTGGCAGGGCCCTGGAGCTCCCAGGGGCCACGGAAATGTCCTCGCCGGCCTGACGTTCTCCATCCCTGGTCTAGAGCATCCGTGACGTGCTTGTCCAGCCTCTGCTTAAAGACTGCCAGTGATGGGGAGCTCACCACCTTCCTAGGTAGCTGATTTAAACAATTTTCCCCTAATATCCAGCTGGTACCTTTCCACTCTCAATTTAAACGCATAATTCTATCTTCTGCTGCCAACAGGAACAGCTACTTGTCCTCCTCTTAAGTGGCAGCCTTTCAAATATTTAAAGAGAGCAATTATGTTTCCCCTCAACCTCCTCTTCTCCAGACTAAACATTCCCAACTCCCTCACTATCCTAGAGTCAAGCCCACAGTCCTCTAGTTTACCAGTTAGTCTGTTAGAACATTACTGAAATCCAGGTAAGTCGCATTTACCACAATTTCTCAATCCAGTAAGCTCGTCACTCAATCAAATAAGAAAACGAGGTTGGTCTGGCAGGACCTGTTGGGGACAAATCCGTGCTGACTTCCCTGGATCTCCAAGTTTTCCTTCTGATGCTTGTAGATTGATCTCTTTAATATCTTCTGCAGTATCTTCCCTGGGATAGACTGACCTGTAGTTTCCTGGGTCGTCCCTCTTTCCTCTTTTGAAAATAGGGCTAACATTTGCCCTCCTCCAGTCTTGTGGCATGTCTCCTGTCCTCCAAGACAAAGCCTCTGCAGGATCTCTAGAAAGTTCTTTGAGCACTCTCGGGGGCCCAGGAGATTTGTACTCATACAATGCAGCCGGGTGCTTCTCTTTGTTCATGTCCACCAGCAGCCCTGACGTCTTGCCTTGCTTACTATTATCACTAGATGAGCCTGTTCTCTTTTTCAGGGGAAAACTGAGGCAAAGTAGGCACTGAGCCTTTCTGCTTTCTTTCTGTCCTCTGTCACAATTTCTCCATTTTCACCCAACTGTGTGCCTATAGCCTCTTTTCCCTTGCGTTTCCTCCTCACAAATCTAAAGAAAGTTTTCTTGTAGCGAGCCTCCCTGGCCAGCCTCAGCTCACTTTGAGCGTTTGCTCAATGAGCGTTCGCCTCTCTGATGGCTGACCTACGGTGCCTAGCAACCCACAGATACTCTTCTTTAGAGGTATGTCCTTGCCTCCATTTCTTGAACATTTCCTCTTTTCTCCATTAGCTCATCATGGAGTTCTCTGATCATCCACACTAGCTTTTTTGATCCCCTACAGTGTTTCCTTCTTGTTGGAATAGTGAAGGCTTGAGCTTGCAAGAGCTCATATTTTGGGAGAGCCCACCCTTCCCTTGCTCCTTCCCCTTCTAGCAGTCTTGCCCATGGAATGATTCTCATTAGGCCTCTGAGTTTATTAAAATCTGCCCTACCAAAATCAAACAAGTGTGGGTGGCTATGAACCTCCTTGGTCCCCCACAACAAAACGAATTCTAGGAGAACATGATCGCTTCTCCCTAAGGTCCCCACCGCCTTCACCTCATCTACCATCTCTTGCCTGTGGGTCAATATTAAGTCAAGTATGGCTGAGCCCCTCGTAGCTACAGCCACCATTTGGAGGGCAGCATCCACCTCCTCAACCTAGTAATCCCTCTCCTCACATACATCACCATTCCACCACCTCTTTGACCTGTTCAGTTCTTCTAGAACAACTCGTATCCATCCAGTACTACATTCCAGTCATGGGAATCCTCCCACCAAGTTTCTGTAATCCCTACTAAATCATATCTCTGACTGCATTAGAAGTTCAAGCTCTTCCGTCGTATTGCTGAAGCTTTGGCCAATGGTGCATAGACACCTGAAGCCCTGCACCTTTGTCTCCTTTAGACCCGCCCCTCCCAGGTGGGCCTCTGCTGTTTGCTCTCCCTCATTTAAATCCCTATGTTGATCATCTCCGTTCCCTTGCGGTATTGGTTTAAAGCCCTCTTGATGAATCTCCCCAGGTTTCTTCCCAAAATATTCTTCCCTGACCGTGAAAGGTGAATTCCATCGCATGCGAGTAGGTTGTCGTCCAGAGAACCCAACCCATGGTCCCCGAATCCAAATCGCTCCTGCCTGCACCACCAACGCAGACAGTCATTCACCTTCGTTATCTTACGTTCCTGTCATATTCCCCTTACTCAGACAGGAAGGACTGAAGAGAACACCACTTGCGCCACCGTTCCCTTCTGCTTCCTCCCGAGAGCTTCATAGTCAGCCTTAATGTTTTCTGTTGTGTTCATGGCTGTGTCGTTGGTTCCCACATGGACCATCACAAATGGGTAATGAACTTGAGGTGTGGCCAGTGTTGGTATCTGCTCTACAATATCTTTAATTTTCGCCCCTGGAAAGCAACATACCTCCCGGGCCATGGGGTCAGGCCTGGACACCTGACATTCTATACCCCTCAATAGGGAGTCACCAACAACCAACACCTTTCTTTCCCTTACAGTGCTATTTCTTCATGTCTCTCTATTCTCCTCCCTCTGTCTTCCTTGTGCTTGTGATTCTTCTGCTGGCAGCGTTTCCAGCTCTGCCACCCCCACAAGGACCTGGAATCTATTCCTGAGTTCAAATGGCACAGAGTACCATCTTGCTAAACGCCTTTGGGGACATCCTGAAACGCTCTGTTATAGGCTTTGACATATTAGAAAATATGAACTGTTGTATTCGTGTTGTACATTTGCAGAATTGTTCAACGTAAAACCGTATTTTTCATGAAAAGGCTTGTCTTTCATTTTAAATTGGACAAGCCTAAACTTGCCTGGCCAAAAGACTCTTTTTGTCTTCTAAGCATAAGGACGTATTTAAACGATCTTTTGGTTATTTATGCTGTCATATTTAGCAAGCCGTATTTAGCTGATCTGTTAACTAATAACTAACTAATAATAATGGTGTATAAATGCTATACTGGGTTTTAAGGTTTAAATACGAAGGAGTTGTAGTAGAATATTGAAAATATATTCATTTTTATCGTGTTCTTTAGGAGATGAAGATGTTGGTAAAATTAATCATTATAGAGATATAACACATCTAAAAACTGACTGTCTAGGAAATAGCTATGACCAGCAAATCATCTGCTGGAAGAGGAAATACTTCTATGGTAGTCTGCAGGAAGCTTGCAGCTAAAGAGGATGTGTCGTAAAAAACATACCAAGTCGTAAATAGGTGACTTTTGACAGTATAAATAAAGGAAAGGCTAGAAAATTAGATCTCTCTAAGTCTTTGGACTAAGAGAAGGGATTGGCTTTTGGTATGTATGGATTTACTTATCTACTATTCTAGATAGTGTGAATCAGATTCTTTTAACTAAATCAGACTTCTTTAACTGTTATATTTTAAGTATTGGATTTTAAAACTAAATCGTATGTAGAACTTGCTTGCATTTTTGTATGTTTTTAAGACTTGGTAATACTTGCTTATACATGTATATTACATTGAAGCTATTCAATAAAAAGACTTGCTTTTGTGAGTAAATTGAGTCCTGCTTAGTAGGTGACTAACTGAAGAAGATAACATACCCCTTCTCAGGAAGGGGTCAATTCTAAGAGCATAGGCACTGAAAGGCACTGACCCGCTTCAGCACTGAGGAGTCTCATTAGGGCAGGCAACCCCACTGTTGACCTTCTGAATAGTCTCCCCTTCCTTATGCATGGCCTCCAGGCTTTTGCTAACAGAATCCTCCCCTTCTTTGATGCCATGGAGAGTAGCAATCCTCTCCTCCAGACTCCGAACCTTCTAAGAGACCTACCAATTTATACTTGTGGCAGGGGAAGTCCATCTTGTCCTCAGGGAGAAAAACAAACATGGCACATCCTTCAGGTGACTGGAAATGGTTTGTGAGCATCCATCATCACCCTCGTAGTGAATCTTTTCACACCAGAAATACCTTGATGTGTTGATCTAACCTGAAACCAACAAACCTTGCCAGCAGCTCTGACTTCTGCCTCTGGCAAGGAGGAGCCTAGCAATTTAAAGGATCGCAGCCCCACCTCTCAACAGCTGACAGGAGAGGGTGGGGCCTGCAGTCAACCCCAGGTAAACAAGTCCTTTTCACTCAGCAACGACTCGACAGCCACTGTGTCTCCTGCTCTGACTCCCAGCTCAGCAGCCTCAGCTCTGATCCAACTCATGAGGCAAAAGAGTGTTGTTGCTTTTTTAGTGGACATACCCCTCCTGTTTTTGCTTCTACTTAAATATAAGGCTCCATCTGTCCGTCCATCTGTCTGTGGCAGGCATAACTCTTCCAAAGGGGTCTCTCACCTCTGAATGCTGACAGGAATTTCCAAGTTGATACAGAGACATCCTGTTCAAGGTTATTTCCAGAGCATTGCCTCCCCCCCGCATGTGTACTGGAAGCTATGGTCTGTGGCTGGCATAACTCATCCAGAACTAAAGCTAAGAGCCTCAAAATTGGCCACCTGCTTCAGGGTGATGGTGGGCCATGCAGTGCCAAAAATGAAGGGAATCACACCCTCCTGGCACAGATTAGCTGCACAACATCACTCTGGTGCTGGAAGCCAGGTAAGTGCCAGCAGCAAAGACAGGGAGGGTGGAAAAAAGTAGCTCGTGAAAAAACACTGGGTGGTGGTGGGGGATAACCTGATTCTTAGAATCATCATGAAGAAAAAAACTAAAGAACCATCTTGCCAGAATCATCTTCCTGATGCTTCGCTCATGCCGATCTATCTTCATGTATGTCAGTGTATGCTAAGAAGTTACATGTTTCTGTTTTTATTCCACCTACTAAATTGCCTTATGTATGTACATGAACCTTTTAATATTCCTTTTATAAAAATGCTTTTATTGGTGTGCTTTACTGCATATGCAAGACTCCTAACCAGTCTCAGTTGAGCTACCTTAAAGGGGGTTAATGCTTTTGGAAGTGGAAGATAGGACTCGCAATAATGGGTTTCAATTATGGGCTGCAAGGTAAGCTTGCTGGGGGTAAAGGGGAGATGACTGGGGAAGGCACTGGCAAACCATCCCGTAAACACAGTCTGCCTAGTAAATGTCGGGATGTGACATCATCCCATGGGTCAGGAATGGCCCAGTACTTGCACAGGGGACCTTTACCTTTAATTCAACTATGTACACTTTATCTAGGCTGTAACAGATTCTACAGAGCATGTATTGAGTACTTTGCAGCAATAAGCTGTTGGAGGAGTATTTAACTCCTACCTGACTACCTTTCACATGGACTCCTACTACTGGCCCCCAGCAAAGGTATGCTGCCCCCAAAGGTATGCTGCCCCCAAAGGAGGGGCAGTGGCTGAGAGTTAGAGCAGCTGTTTGGCATGCGGAAGCTCCCAGTGTCAGTCCCTGGCATCTGCAACAGGTAGACCAAGGGACTACCCCAGAGAAAGGCAGGTTCGTTTAAGGGGGCAAAAAGCTGGTCTCCCTCATCTTGCTCGCATTCACTCACCTGAATCCCTGCGAAAAGAGAGGATGACTCTGGTTTTCCGTCAGGGCCGCCCCTGCCAAGTGTTCTACGGAGGCCTGGGCCAGGGGTGATGTGGTTGGGACAACCACGTTTCTTTTTTTGTGAGTCTGCCTTGCCATAGAGGACACGGAGGGGGACTCGAACCTGCCTCCACAGAGCTCCCTGGTGGGTCTCTATCCTGCCCCTTCCCACTCATGCCTGCATCACCTTCTTGTTGTGTCCTTCCTGTGGGCAACAGTGTGCCGATCTGTGGCTGCATCAGGGCACCCTCGTTGGCCACTTCCATCTCTGCCGATCACAGGGATGTCTGTCTGTGCCATGACGGGTGGATGCTGATGGTTATGGATGCCAGTGGTATTGCTGCGCTCTCCACATCTTGGCTTTGGACGTTTCATATCCTCTGCTAGGTAGGCACTGAATTCCAGCTTGGGTCCCCTCCCTAGCAACTGACCGACAATGCAGCAAGGTTTTAGGTTTAAGCTAGGGCTGCCCACCTCCGGGTGAGGCTACCCCAAAATGGCTACTACAGGGGGCGGAGCCAGCCACTAAGTGGCTGCTGCTGCAACTTATCTTCAGTCACAAAGCGAAGATGCTTGTGCTGTAGTCGCAGTCGGTGCCATAGCAATGTTTTTAAAAACTTGCACAAGCAATCAGCTCTTTTAGAGGCCAACCAGAAGCCTCGCTGTACCAAAGCCTCCTGCGGCCCTGCCCATTTCTCCAAAATACTTGGTGGATGTGAAGAAATTTGTTGGCAGGCACCATGACCCCCACGAACCCTGCATCAGGGACCCCTGGTGTGAGGCATATAATACACAATTTATTGTACCGCATTTCTGTTATTTATGGAGAGAAAGAGGGCATCCTTCCTGCCCTCCCTTGGGAAAAGTGTCAGGCCTTGAATGGCGTTGCCAGCCTCCAGGTGTTGGATGTATTTACACTCTCCTCTGTGGACAGATTTTATTACCACAAAGTAGAGAGACGACACCAGGTTAAAAGCAAAGGGGAAAAAAAGCTTTTTATTTTGCCAGGCAAAAGAGGAAGACATTTCAGGCCTTTTCGGCTTCAAAAGTGAAAGTCTCCTAACAAAACCCCGCCCTCCATGTCTTATATATACTCCTCCAGAGTTCTTTGTTCTCAAGACACATCCTTCTTTATAAGTCCATCCCCCTGTGATGTCATCATCTTGTGATACCTGCCTATGATCTCACTTTGTGGTCACATGTTGTTTTTTTATACCACCCTGTTCCAGATACGAAAAATCACCTGCTTTGTTCAGTTTAAGTTAGACAAGACTATTTTCTACTGACTTATATAAATAACCACAGCTTACAAATATAATAGAAAAATAACATTTTTCTAATATGCTAGAATTACATTAATTAAAATCTAATAGGAAGGTGGGCTCCATCATGGCCCTGTAGCCTACTGATGTCCTCCCAAATCTCCAGGAACTTCCCCGTCCAGAGCTGCCAACCCCATCCATCAGTATGTCCATGCCTGGAAAAGTGCGGTTCCCAGCAGGAGAACAAAGTGCTGTGACCAACTGTACAGTTGTGGGCAGAGGAGGTTTCTCCTTCCCCTTCCCCTTCTGTCACTTTTCCAGCATCTCTCCAGCCGGCCTCTCCTCATGCAGTGGGGCGGTCAGAGGAGGCCACACCGACCCAGAAGAAACCTCCTCTTCCCAAGGACTTATGTTCTAGGTCTGGTTGGTGCAGGGAAATACGTTTCCCAGAAGGCCTTGCAAGAAGGACTGAAGTCAACCCTGCCTTTGTGTTGGATGGGGCGGCTCTTCTTAGAGAGGGAGAAGGACAATTGTGGACAATGGAGTCCCTTGGGGGGGCCAGAGGGAGGGAGCCCCAGGAGAGAGAGGGGGGGGGGTGCGGGATGTGTTTTCTGCATCCAGCCTGGGTTTATTTTATTCTTAAAAGCCCAACGGACCCCTGATCGGATCAAGCAGGGTTCGTGGCCTATTAGTGGCCCCCGTGGCTCGATGCACATGGAGTTTGGCCACCTGTTGCTAATTGCATTTTCTGTGCCTACGGTTGCTTTTTCTGGTGTCTGATCCCAGTGAGCAGCATCCTCAAGAAGATCTCTCTGAACCGGCCACTGGTCTTCAGTTTAAAAACGGAACTCAAGCAAAGCGTTAGACATTAAATGGTGCAAGAATTACATAGCAGGATCCTACTTACAGTAAACTATACCCAGCGGTAGAGGCCATAGTCCCTAACAGTTTATCCAAGTAACCTTGTGAAGCATTCTGTACCTAGTGGTACTCTCTCTGTGGCTCATGGGAAGCTACACTGGCAATTGCCATCCATCCCAAGACTACTGTGCCTTTTGCTCCAAGTTATTCAGTAGGGCTCATTGGTAGATGCTATACCGCACGGATGCCCAACAATAGTGCCCGCTAACACCTTTCCTGGTGCCCACTAAGTGGTTTTATAAAGTGGGTGGGGCCAGGTGGGACTATTGCCCAGCCAGGGCTTCTGATTGGCCATTGGAGATTCGATTGGGTGTTCAGATTTTTAAAAACATTGCTTTGGCAGCAGCTGCCGCCCCAGGACGAGAAGCATCACTGTGTGATTGAAGGTGAGCTGTGCCAGCCATTCTGTGGCTCTCTCTGCCTCCTGCGGCGGCCCATTTTCTGGCAGCCGCTTTGTGGCCCTGTGCCCAGGGACTCCATGTGAAGAAGAAGAGTCGGTTTTTGCATGCCGACTTTCTCTACCACTTAAGGAAGAATCAAACCGGCTTACAATCACCTTCCCTTCCCCTCCCCACAGCAGACACCTTGTGAGGTAGGTGGGGCTGAGAGAGCTCCAAGAGAGCTGTGACGGGCCCAAGGTCACCCGTCTGGCTTCCTGTGTAGGAGTGGGGAATCAAACCCAGTTCTCCAGATTAGAGTCCACCGATCTTTCACCAGCGCTCTTAACCGCTATGCCACCCTGGCTCTCTAGTGGTTAAGAGCAGTGGACTTTAATCTGGTGAGCTGGGTTTGATTCCCCGCTCCTCCCCATGAAGCCTGCTGGGTGATCTTGGGCCAGTCACAGTTCTCTCAGAACTCTCTCAGCCCCACCTGCCTCACAAGGTGTCTGTTGTGGGGAAAGGAAGGGAAAGTGATTGTAAGCCAGTTTGAGACTCCTTAAAGGTAGAGAAAAAGGGGGATATAAAAACCAACTCTTCTTCATAAAGGCTGGGAACCCCTGCCCCACTGAATATCAGAAAGGGTTGTCCCTTTAATGTTACTTATGTACTTTAAGCACCGACCTGATTGGCCCAGTCTTGTCAGACCTTGGAAGCTAAGCTGAGTTGCCCCAGTTAGTACTTGGATGGAAGACCGCCAAGGAAGTCCTGGGTTGCTATGCAGAGGCAGGTGATGGCAAACCACCTCTGAATTTCAACCTCCTTGAAAACCTTACAGGGTCACCGTAAGTCAGCTTTCCACCACCATGTACTTCAAAACGTGGCCTCCTCACAAGCCCTGCTTCGTTTCCCCCCTGTCCACCAGCTTTGGGCAACAAGGTACATCATAATCCAACGAAACAAAGTACAACAACATTAATTTAAGAGGAAAGAAAATGTTAAAAAAAGAAGCCCCCACCAAGACTGTGCATATCATTCCTGGCAGCAAGGACAGAACCAAACTGTTTGCCATTCTGAACACATGATTCGAGATGGGGACAGATCCCTCTGTCATGGTCAAAGGCTTCTGAGGAGCACATGTCTCAGATCATGGACTTTGTCAATGGCACTCATCTAAATATTAACCTTGCAAACGTTCAGGTTTGTCTGCAATGGGGGTGGGGGTGACCTCCATGTATAGCAATGAATCACAAAGTGTGCAGGCCTAAGGACATTTTCCTAGGAGTAAGCTCCATTAAGTAAAATGGGAGTCCCTTCCATGTAGACCTGCTTAGAATTGCTCTGGGAAAATCCTAGATTTATTGGGTGGTCAAGGCTGTCTGGAAACATATGCTCTGCTTTCTTTGCCGGGAGCTTTCCACCTAGGTTTGCCAGCTCCAGGTTGGGAAATTCCTGGAGATACATTCAAGTTCCAGGAGATCTCCAGGCCCCACCCGGACACTGGCTATCCTTCCATGAACATGCCCTACGAGGAAAGGCTGAGGGGCCTGGGAATGTTCAGTCTGGAGAAGAGAAGGTTGAGGGGGGACATGATTTCTCTCTTTAAGTATTTGAAGGGCTGTCACTTAGAGGAAGGCAGGGACCTGTTCCTTTTGGAAGTGGAAGATAGGACTCGCAATAAGGGGTTTCAATTATGGGCTGCAAGGTAAGTAAAAAGGTAAAGGTCCCCCTGTGCAAGCACCGGCTCATTCCTGACCCATGGGGTGACGTCACATCCCGACGTTTACTAGGCAGACTTTGTTTTCAGGGTGGTTTGCCAGTGCCTTCCCCAGTCGTCTTCCCTTTACAAGCTGGGTACTCATTTTACCGACCTCGGAAAGATGGAAGGCTGAGCCGACCTTGAGCCGGCTACCTGAAACCAACTTCCGTTGGGATCGAACTCAGGTCGTGAGCAGAGCTTGGACTGCGGTACTGCAGCTTACCACTCTGTGCCACAGGGCTCCTCGGGCTGCAAGGTACCGGCTGGATATTAGGAAAAACATTTCACAGTCAGAGTTGTTCAGCAGTGGAAACAGCTACCTAAGAAGCTGGTGAGCTTCCCCCTCTCTGACCGTCTTTGAGCTGCCGTGGGACAAACCCTTGTCAGGGATGCTCTAGGCCAAAGCTTCTTAAACTGTGGGTCGCATGTGGGGGTCGTGAAAAGGTTATATGTATACCAAAGAATTGTTTCAAAATAAATTTCTTTATGATTTGTTATCAGTAAATGTTTGATTTGTATACCTATTTTATATACCTTTATACCCGGGGTCGTGTAAAAATTTCTCAGGAGAAAAGGAGTCACGAGTGGGAAATGTGCAAGGAGCCCTGCTGGTCTAGGCTGATCCTGCCTTGAGCCCCAGGGGGCTGGACTAGATGGCACCTGTATGGCCCCTTCCCACTCGCTGATTCTTTGACATGTGGTGTCGGAGGAGAGTTTGAGGCATGCTGCGGATTGCCAGAAAGACAAATCACTGGGTTCTCGATCAAGTCAAGCCTAGAAGATCAATGGCTGAACTGAGGCCATCGTACTTTGGTCGCATCACGAGAAGACCAGAGTCACGGGAAAAGACAATAAGGCTAAGAAAAGTTGAAGGCGGCAGGAAAAGAGGAAGACCCAACTTGACTCAGTTTGCAAGGCCTGAGCAGCCTGGGCCTGGTCACCCTCCCTTTTAATACGTGGATGCCTGGAAAAGTGAAGCTTCCTGCGGGAGAACAAAGTGCTGCAACCAACCCTAAAGTTTTGGGCAGGGAAGTGTTTCTTCCCCGTTGCCCTCTGTCCCTTTGTCAGCCTCTCTCCAGCTGGTCTCCCCTGCAGGGGGGGCCGTCAGAGGAGGAAGCTGCTCCCCCCCGGCCCAGAAGCGGAGCGAGGAAACCGCCTCTTTCCAAAGGCCTCTGTTCCTCCGCCTGGGTCCGGTGGTTGCAGGGAACTACAGTTCCCAGAAGGCGCTGCGAGCACCATCGAGGCCCACTCGGCCTCCGCCAGGCTTTTCCCAGAGCGGCAGAAGGAAACCTGGCCCACATGGAGTCCCTCGGGGCCTCTCCCCTGTCTGGCCCCCCCACCCGGGTGGAGGGAGACCCGGGCTTCTGCACGTCTGCAGGGGAGGTGAGTCGGTGGAGGGTCTCCTGCAGCAGGTCTGGGGTTGGTGTTCCCACCCACTTTGTTCCCTGCAACCAGCCTGAGCTCGTTTTGATCTGACCCAGCGGGGCTCGGGGCCAGTTTCTGCCCCCCCCCCCCGTGGCTCGTTTGGCCACAGTTGGCTAGTTGTATTTTCAGTGCCTGCTGTTGCTTCCTCTGCTGTAGGATCCCCAGGAGCCTCAGAAGGGCTCTGAACTGGCCGCTGGTCTGCAGGTTTGTCAATGGAGGGGACCTAATTCACCCCCCCCCCCGCCTGTCCTGCCTCTTCCTTTTGGGCTCGTCTGCAGAGAACCGTCACTTCCATTGCCAAATATTGTGTGTGTGTGTGTGTGTGTTAAGTCGCTTCCGACTCATGGCGACCCTATGAATCAGTGCCCCCCAAAACGTCCGATCTTTAACAGCCTTGCTCAGATCTTGCAAACTGAGGGCTGTGGCTTCCTTTGTTGAGTCAGTCCATCTCTTGTTGGGTCTTCCTCTTTTCCTGCTGCCCTCCACTTTTCCGAGCAAAATATTAGAGGGATTTTTATGTTGTTAATCTGGGAAGAAAAGAAGGGGGCTGCAGCCAGGCAAAACGAAGGCAGGGAAACAAATGGCGCAAAGGGAAACAAATCCTGTAGTCATTCTTGCAACCCCAATGCATTTCGTGCGCAGCATCAACAGGGGGGATCTAATAAAATGGAAAAGTCACATTAAATAATAATACAAGCGTATTAGGTACATAATTAAAACATTTTTAATTATTTAAAAATATTATACATAGCACAATTAATCTGGACCAGAATGTTTCCATTCATACCCTGCATTTTTGGAATTGCAACTCCCGCTGTTATTCTGATGCTGGTGCCAATTTTGAGGTTTTCAGTTTTCATCTTGTTCTAGATATGAATAACCTCTCCTCCCATTTAGTAAATCTTTGGCTGTATGTTAATCTTTGCCTCAAACAGTTTCTATTGTATGAAATCCTACATCTGCTGAGACGATGCAGTAGCTTCCTTGCAGTTGAAAGGTGTGCTGTACAAACTGCCGTTATTCCACAGTGCACAGTTATCTGAAAGTCTCTTAGGCAGAGGAGGCTGAAGTTGGTTCCTTATTCCCAGTTTGTTCCCTATTCCCAATTCCTTATTCACATTTCCTAGTTCCTGAATGATTTTGAGGACAATGCACAAGCTCTGCACCCCAAAATATGGATTGGACCACCACATATCATACACCCCCACATTCAGGGGACTGTGCTTTTCGAGATGGTGCATGCTGGGTCCTGCTCCAAAGTCCAGTTCTTGTGCCAGCGGCTCCCAAGTGGGGTGACCCAGGACAGATGCACATACAGACACTGCACCCCAAAATAATCTTTGGACCACCCCAAATGACACATCCCCACACCAGAGACTGTCCCCTCCAAGAAGACATACAGGGGTGCCCGGTCCAAACACCCGTTCTGGTATCCGAGAGGGCAGATGCTGTGTCCTGGTCCAAAGCCATGGAAAATTTACGGGACTTTTCTTGGGAGCTAACTTTGAAAGCCCCAAGGAGGCTACACCCTTATGTTTAAGGAACAAGAAAATATATTGACATGCCCTTGGCCACTGGTGGCCATGATGCCCAGGAAGTTGACAATACAGTTAACTGTGAGTCTAGTGTATATGGACCATAAAATAATAAATCATACAAAATTGGAACTGCATACTTGTTTCAGATACTTTTTATTGACTGTCCCTGGAAATGGGAGTCTATTCTCCAGGTGAGGCAAGGAACATTAGGTGCATGACTGACGTACAGCAACAATGTGGTTGGGAAATGGATGTCGTTTGAGAATATTGCTGAAGACAGCTTCCGTAGCCTCTATGTTGCCATGTCCTGAGCTCTGTAGTTCCTTCAGCCCATCATATAGATGCAAGTGGCCCTTCATTCCAAATTTATGGAAGCAAACATAATGTTGTCCTGTGTTATAAGTTATGCCAACAACTTTGTATCGAGAGGAGAAGACATAATTGTTTATTATATGTTCATGTGTTGCACTGTTGGGGTGGGGAGAAGGGAGGAGAAGGGAGGAATGCATTCTTTTTTTTCCTGTTGACTTTATGAGCAAGTAGAAAGCACAATAGGAGCCCCATGGCGCAGAGGGGTAAGCTGCAGTACTGCAGTCCTAGCTCTGCTCCTTAGCTGACTTTGATCCTGACAGAAGTCAGCTCCAGGTAGCCAACTCAAGGTTGACTCAGCCGTGCACCCTTCTGAGGTGGATAAAATGAGGACCCAATTTGCTGGTAGTAAAGTGTACATGACTGGTGAAGGCTATGGCATACCACCCCATATACAAAGTCTGCCTAGTAAATGTTGGGATGTGACATCACCCCATGGGTTAGTAATGACCCGGTGCTTGCACAGGGGACTACCTTACAATTTAAAGAAGACACCAGGATTTTTACTTCATAGATATTCAATTACAATAAAGCATAATAATGTGTTGAAAATTGAGCTCGCGACATACGTAATTCTAAGCACTGAGATCTCAGCTGGGAAGTTCTGTGGGTCAAATTGGTCTGTATTTCTGTATGGAGTTTTGACTGCAACAGTAATAAGCAACATCCATGGTGGTCCATTGGCAAATAAACGAGAACCCAATTGGCATGTGCCTCCGCAGCTTTTTTTAGTGATTCTGAAATGGACATTGAAAGGGTGCTTTGAGGATATCAGAATGATTTCAGTCATCAGATAATGTCCTTATCACAGTTTCATAACATAAAGTTGAAAGAAAACATCCTTCATTTTTAAAATCACTTTCTACATTTTAACTCTTAAACAGACCTACTACTGCACACACACACACACACACCCAAATTTCAAGTTTGGGAAATGGGGTTTACTTGGCCTTGTCACATAGCCCTCCTTCCCCCCATCTCAAGAAAAAACATTACATAGATAAATGAAATAATTGGCCTGGTTACACACCAACATCTAGAAAATCCATTTTTTCCGTTTGGTTTGCAACCCAATTTAAATTGCAAAACCTGCCCTCCATAGTACCCTGAATGTATGATATGTGGTGTATGAGATGTGGTGCTCAAAACTTAATTTTAGGGTGCAGAAGGCTCACAAATGTCCCAAACATTTCTTCACAATACAGGATTTTCAGGAGCCACCACAAATAGAAACAGGTGATACCAGAACCAGTGTGTGGACCGAGCACCACTGCATGTCCTCTTGAAGGGGACAGTAGTTCCCTATTCAAAACGTCTTTGCAATACAGGTTTCTGGGGGTGGGGAACGACCCAGAAAGAAGGCAGTGGTGCCAGAACCAGTGTTTGCACCAGGCACCCCGGTATGTCTTCTTGGAGGGGACAGTCTCTGGAGTGTGGGGATGTGTCATTTGGGGTGGTCCAAAGATTATTTTGGGGTGCAGTGTCTGTATGTGCATCTGTCCTGGGTCACCCCACTTGGGAGCCGCTGGCACAAGAACCGGACTTTGGACCAGGACCCAGCACACGCCATCTCTAAGAGCACAGCCCCCTGAATGTGGGGGTGTATGATATTTGGTGATCCAATCCATATTTTGGGGTGCAGAGCTTGTGCATTGTCCTCAAAATCATTCAGCAACTAGGAAATGTGAATAAGGAACTGGGAATAGGCAACGAACTGGGAATAAGGAACAAACTTCAGCCTCCTCTTAGGCTGCAGAGTGCTGAGTGTTCTTTACCCTGCATCTCTCACCCACCAAGCCCTGAGGATCACAGGGCCTGGGTTTGTTGGGGGTGGGGGGAAGAGAACCAAAGACAGGATGGCCTAAATTAGGTCAATTAACATTTGCTAAGATGGATGCAAACTTAAGAGTAGCACAGAAAGCTTCTGCAGAAAAAGATGTTTAAAGCAGAAACCTACGAAATTACGATTTCTGTGTATGTTTGCAGTTACACATGAAAGGTAGTTCTGTTGTTGAACCTGGTGTACAGTCAAATTGGTCATTCCCCCCCCCCCCATTTAATTGGACTTGGCCAAAAGAAGCCCACTTCTGTGCATTTTTCTGAATTTGTATTTCTTGGAAACTTTCAGTATATTCTACTTGTCAGAAGTTGGGGGAAAAAAACGTATACAATTGTCATTGCTGTCGGTTTGATGTACATAATTCTTTTAATCGGTTGACTGGTCAGTGGTATTCTTCTTTGTTCCTTGAATGCTTGGGGACAGGAATAGATGATCAAATGGGCCATCTTTTCCTCTTTCAGAGATCTCTGCTGTCTCTTGAGGAGGTAGCCGTGTTCTTCACGGAGGAGGAATGGGCTCTGCTGGATCCAAGCCAAAGAAAACTCTTCTGGGAAGTTATGGAGGAAAATTCTGAGAATGTGGCCTCTCTGGGTAAGGATTTTTCCTTTTTATTGTGAATGAAGAAGAGAAGGGTGGGGGTGGCAGCTTTGTCATGGGCTAGGATCAACATGAAGAATAATATGCTCATAGAATCCCATATCAAACTCTTAGATGTATCAAATGAAGCAGAATAATGCTGTGATATATTATTGTAATGATTATTCAGTGCTTGTTCTCAGTACTTCTCTGAGGAGGGCATGGTTTGCAGCTCTCTGTTACAAGGTCATGAGCTGGGTATAGTCGCCTGCCATGTGGATGTGTGAGACACCAGCACTACTTATCAGAGGCAAAGGGATTCCCTTCCTTTTATGAGTTGAGCTGATAGTGCTGTCTTGGAGCAATGTCATGAACTAAAGGGTCTTGCTCCTCTAGGAGTGAGAGCTCCTCTCAAGGTCAGATAAGAAGTGAGGAGATGTTTAAATATCCTGTGAAAGTGCTGACTGTGAACTGTATGATGTAATGGTGTGGTAGGTTAGCCTTTCTCGCAGCTGCTAACCTAGAGAAATAGACTATTCTCCTTATTGTATCCTTGCCAAAGATGCAGTGCTAACGCATTGTCAAGGACAAACCTCCCATTCTGCAGGTACAGAAGGTCCACAACCCTATATTCCACAGGTGCAGGAGACAACTTTCCAAGGATTCCCAGGTGCAAGAGCACCATAACCAAGGGTGTGGAAGCCCTGCCACATACTGCAGGAACATCTCCCCTTAGATAACCATTGATCTGGAGAGGATATAAGGGAGAGCCAAACACGCAGAAGGCAGAAGTGTGAGTGGAGGACAACAATGGTTGTCTGGCCATTTGCTTTCTCCATCTCTTGCATGAGACGTAAGAACTGAGTTATCGGAGGGCAGCATTTCTGTCTGGCCATGGCTCATTCCATCATTCCATTTCTTGCGTGAGATGGAACTCTAACATTTCACAAGCTTCATTGTGAGAATGGGAAAGACTCCTCTTGAAGGAGACTCATTTCAAGATGACTGAAATGAATGCTTGCAGACTATTCCATAAGATGGAGGCTCTTACAATTGCTACTAACCTTAATGTGGATCTAAGAATATTGGATCATTCCATATTTGGAAACACTGACATCTCATTAATTCTAGCAAGGATTGATGGGTTCTCACTAAAAGATCTAAATGGTCTAGCTTGACTTTCCTTGCAAGACATGGAAGTTGTGAAACCCAGAGCTTCCTTAATACAGGTCCTTCACAGAGCTGAAGAGACTAAGCATATAATTCATGGAGATACTCTTAGAGATTCCTCTAACCAACCAGAGATATCTCTCAGGGCAAGAGCCAGACGTTTTCCCAACAAAAGAGGGGAAGCTTCTGCACTCAGTGACATGATAGTGCATACACAGAAACTCTTGCACAGAACTGTAGGTTCACATACAGATCTCTCTACAATTGGCATATAGAGAGACTTCAGAGGTTTAAGAACAACTCTTGAATAATAAAGCTACACATAGCTACAAAGCACTGACTGATTTCAGCTTTGCATACAGATAAACCTGTTCCTAACATGGATCAGAGGCCTTTACATAGGCTGAGAATAATGTAAGAATTCTCCATGGTTTCCTAAAACTGACATGGACTACTTAAAGAGCTTTTTGACTACACCTCTCATATAAACTAGGAACCAGAGATTCTCTGACCTTTGCATATCCCAAAGTGTATGTAAGAACATGGAACTATTGGAATAATACTATGTCCTTACAGAAAAAGGTTTGCATATCCTGAAAATGAATAGAGGTCCTAATTTATGTTTAAGCCTTTACAAAGCTCCCTAAACTAAGCATATGAGCTGATGAGATTTAGAAATAATATGAGATTATACTTGGATTACTACAATTTATGTCTGACATTTCAGGTACTCTGAATTAAGATGCTTTTAACTATCACAGGTCTTTTTTCCCTTGGTACTAATCATATTTTACAGGATTTCTGTAACTGTTATATTCCTGAATGAAAGTACATTACAGGTTTAAGGTTTGAACTCTTATATAGAGAAATATAAAGAAACATAGAAACTGCTTAAGGTTGTTTAAGATTGCTTGCATATATGACATGTAAAAGAATCATAATGTTTGTACTTCATGACATGTTTTGAGAGTGTGTAAATATTCACATGCATACATTTTATGTGAAATAAATGGTAAAATGAAACCCACTGTTTATAAATTTACTGTCACATTTCAGTAGAAAGTCTGCTTTGGTAGGAATCTTTGAGTCCTGCTTATTGGGTAACTGGCTGAATAAGATAATATATCACCTCAGGAAGTGGTCCTTTCTAAGAGCCTAGTTACTTTAACAGCATGACCCGAGACAGCTTCCGTTGGCCCTCTTGAATTTCTGGACATAGTTGTATTTGCCACAGAGGAAAGGGTGGAGGTTCCACAACTGGCATCTGAAAAAGAAAGCATTCAACATTTCATGCTGTAAAGAGCAATCTGTTGATCAAGAGGGCTCTGATTGGGAGAGATGGACAATCTCCAGTAACATTGCAGCTAACAACAAACCCGTGCAGCTCCTATTTTCTTCTCTGTCCTTTCCATTTTGATGCAGAGTGGCTCTTCCACAGTCCTTTGTTTGAGTGACTGAGGCTGATAGAAGGAGAAGGTCTTCTTGATTTGACTGGGCCAGAGGAAGGCTCCTCCCTCAGTGGCAGAGCGCCTGTTCTGCCTCTGGAAAGTCTGGAGTTCCATCCATGGAGCTTGAAAAAGGGTTTAACCCGGAGGGTCTTTGGTTGCAAGGTTGGGAAAGGCCTGCGACCCTCCTGAGGCACCACCCCTTGGGGAGAATCAGCTGGAAAATTTACGGCTTTCAGTTTTGTTCTTGTGGTATAAGCCTTCCCTTCAGTGACAAGATGTTCTGAGGGTAGGAAGCTGCACCAACTCTCCAGGAATTTTCCAGCACGGTGTTTACAGTCCTATCTCTGCTTTTTGACGAAAGGTTTGCAGCAATACCCTACAAAGGAACAGCCTCCGAGATCATTATTTCCTGGCAGACTATGGGCAAAATGAAACGTATAACAAACGTCCTACTGCCTTTCCTCCCTGTGGGGTCCCAAAGTCACTGCTGTGAGGTAAGTTTTGTATTAAGCCTGAAGGGGACAGAAATCACCCAAGCAGGTGGTTTCAGAAAACAGCAAAGATTTATGTATTGCTATACATGTGAAGCTGCCCCACACAGTGACAAATAAACAATGAAACTTTATTTTCCACGTTCCCAAATACTTCAGGTTTTGTATTCTGTTTGCGTCCATTTGCAGGGAACTACATTTCCCAGAGGACCTTGCGAGCACCAGAGAAGTCAACCCTGCCTTTCCTAGGTGTCCATGGGGTGGTTTTTCCGGAAGGCGGAGAAGGAAGTGCATGGAATGGGCAGTTCCACGGGGCCTCTCTTCTTTCTCGTTTCCCCCGGCCTGAGGGAGGATTTGGCTCTCGCACCTCTGCTGGAAAGGTGAGTTGGGGATTTCTTCAACAGCATGAACGGGGGTGGGGTGGGGAGGAAGTCTGTGGAAGTGGAAGAGAAAGAGGAGGCATTGAGAGAGTGGACCTTAAAGCCATTAAAAGCATCCTTGAAAAGGATCCAATGTTATTTACCGTATATACCCGTGTATAAGCTGACTTGCGTATAAGCCGAGGTGCCTAATTTCTCCCCAAAAATGGGGAAAAATTAGGCACCCGCGTATAAGCTGAGGGTTGGCTTATAACCCCTCCCCCCTGCAGGCTTACCTGATCAGGCTCCAGGCACGCAGGCAGGCGGCGGCCCCCTCCTCCTCGCCGGGGAAAGGTGCGTGGGCACGGCGGCGGCGCGGCCTTCCTGTGGACGCAGGAGGCCCCCCCAGGCCGCTGCTGGCTGGGGAAAGCTGCGCGGGCCCGGCGGCAGTGGTGCGGCCTTCCTGCGGGTAAGCCGTGCAGATCCGGTGGCGGCCTTCCTGTGCCTGCAGGAGGCCGCCCCAGGCTGCTGCTGGCCAGCGGCAGCAGCGTGGGCCCGGCAGTAGCGGCGCGGCCTTCCTGTGGGCGCAGGAGGCCCCCCCAGGCCGCTGCTGGCCGGGGGAAGCCGCGCTGGCCCGGCAACGGCGCGGCCTTTCTGCGGGCGCAGGAGGCCCCCCCAGGCCGCTGCTGGCTGGGGGAAGCTGTGCGGGCCCGGCAGCGGCGTGGCCTGTCTGCGGGCGCAGGAGGGCCCCCCAGGCCGCTGCTGGCCGGGGAAAGCCGCGCGGGCCCAGCGGCAGCGGCGCGGCCTTTCTGCGGGTGCAGGAGGCCCCCCCAGGCCGCTGCTGGCTGGGACAAAACATCATTTTAAGTTAAAAATATATTGAAAATACTTCTTGCCTGCTTCACACTGAGTGTCCAATGGGATCCTTTCTTCTTTCTTGAATACTGGAAGACAAGAATCGATGACCAACAGTGACATATTTTCCTCTTTCAGAGATCCCCAGTGTCCTTTCAGGAGGTAGCAGTCTTCTTCACTGGGGAGGAATGGGTTTTGCTGGATCCAGGCCAAAGGAAACTCTACTGGGAAGTGATGAAGGAAAGTTATGAGACGGTGGCCTCTTTGGGTAAGGATCTTTTCCCTTTTATTATGATCATGGAAGGGAGGGGACGGCATCTTCCCTTTTCCCTGTTGAATTTCAGAACACACTTCAATCCATCACAGACAAAATAACGGAGCTCCCAGGGGTATGGAAAGTACCTTGCCTGAAAATGAAAGCATTAATTATTTCCTTGCGGTAAAGAGAAATGTGTTGATGAAGAGGGCTCTGATGTGGAGAGAGGTACAATATCTGGTTAGGTTAGAATCATAGAGTTGGAAAGGGCCATACATGCCATCTACTCCAACTGTGCTCAATGCAGGATCAATCTAGATCATCCCAGACAAGTGTTCATCTGACTGTTGCTTTTAGACTGCCAGCAAGGGGGAGCTCATCACCCCCCCAGCCCATTCCAACGAGAAATGCTGCACAACCTCTTATTATAAAATAAAATTACTATTTAGCCTTTCCGTCCCTAATTGATAGCCATTATTGGGTATGGGACAGACTTTCAATACATCAAGAGAGCAATTGTGTCCCCACTCAATTTCTTCCTGACTGAACATTCCCAAGTTCCTCAGCCTATCCTCGTAGGGCTTGGCCTCCAGGGCCCTGATCCTCCTTGTCGCTCTGCTCTTCACCCACTCCATTCTGTCCACATCCCTTTTGCAGTGAGGCCTCCAGAACTGCACACAGTAGTCTGGGTGCAGCCTGACCTATTTGGAATACAGCAAGACTATGACATCTTTCAATTTACATGTTGTGCCTCTGTTGATAGACCATAAGACCGCATAAGCCTTTTTTGCAGCTGTTTTGTAGAGGGGAGATAATTCCCATCCTCTGTTTGCTGTGGCACTTTTCACCACCAACCATAGCTTTGAATGCTAAAAGCACATGGCACCGGGCTGGAGGGGGGAGTCGGGGTTCCTTGGTCCAGGATGGTCCAGTTCCTTGAATAGTTGGCATAGTTTCTGGGGGCAACTAATGTCCCACCATATCCCCTGTCCAACACTATTACCTGTTTCCTTCCTTGTGGCAATCCCCATTTCCTCACCATTTCATTCATTCATCTCTCTTTCCCACCTACCAGCCAACCTACCTTTATTCCCCCCCCCTTCTTCAGCTTTCCTTCTACCTGAGAGAAATCTGGCCTAGTAATGTGCCTGCTCAGCTGCTAGGCTGGGCCCAGTTGTGTGGTGCTGGCTGGTCACTGTTTTCTGCCTGTGCCTCTAACTGACAGAAACCAAGGCTTGAAAACTGACAGTACTGTGTGATGGCCTTGCAATGGCCACTGAAGGCATGCGTGTCTTACGTTACAGGCACTACTTCTATTATTTTGGGTGTTCTACGCCACAATGTTTCTTTTCACCAGATTTTTCTGCAAGCCTGGATCATTTTCCAGGTTTGTAGAAAGAGCTACCTTGTCTGTCCATGTCTTCAATCTCTAGATTTGTTTATTTCTTTTATTTGTATTTAGATTTGTATCTTGCCCTCTATCCTGGCTTAAGCCAGGCTCAGGGTGACTAACATCAATGATATCATTAAAACATAATAAAACAATAAATGCAATTCATAATTAATTTAAAAACAATCATTCCAGATTGAACTATAACATTAGTGGTGCTCTGTTTCAATGATAGGACTTTGGCCAACTTGAAAAGGCGGTCAGGCTTTTCCACTTAGATGGTAGGAAGAACGTAGGGGGAGGTGGGAGGCCAGCTTCATGTGAACCATTTCAGCCCTCAAACATAGGCCTGGCAGCACATCTCAGTTTTATAGGCCCTGCAGAACTGCGACAGGTCCTGTAGGGCCCTGGTCTCCTCTGAGAGGGAGTCCCATCAGTCCTGGGCAAGGCCGAGAAAGCCCTGGCCGAGGAAAGCCGGACAATTCTCAGGCCATCTTTCCATCTTTCATTCCTTTTGTCATGATTTTAAAAAAAACATTTCTTTCCCTATTCTCTTTCTGTATGTTTCCTAAATAGGCACCAGAAAAAATACTAACCTGAATGTGGTCTCAAGAGCAGCTTTCTGCCCCTTCCTTTGGTCATCTTTTTCTCTTTTTCCTAGTCATCCTAGTGTGTGGTTAAATTTTGCTGACATTTGTCCAGGACTGTGGCTTCCATTATAGGAAATGCCATTCACTAATGACTTTACGTGATTACTGGTAGTTGGGGTAGGTTCATTCTTACTTAATTTTTCTCTCTCTTATGCGGTTGCAGATGTGAGGGAGATGCTGAGTGAAAAGGAATTAGGAAGGAGAGTTTTGGAAAAAGATAAAGATCAGCAGGTGGAAGTGAAATCTGGGGATCAAACAGTACCAAAGAAGGACTGCAGAAGGAAATGGAAAGTAAAAGCGAAGAAGAGGAAGGAATTGGTTGGCTGTCAGAGCACAAATAAGCCAGAGGTCGCTGCCCAAAATGAAACACGGAAAAGAAAGAGAAGGCGTAAGGGTTCAATGGAGAAGAATGGGTTGAGCTGCAATTTCGGAAGTAGTGTGCTAAAAACACATGAAAGGATACACTCAGGGGAGAAGCCATATAAATGCTTGGCGTGTGGAAAGTGTTTCTCTCATACTCTGAGCCTAACCACACATGAAAGGATTCATACAGGGGAGAAGCCATATAGATGCTTGGAGTGTGGAAAGTGCTTCTCTAATAATAGCAGCCTGACTACACATCAGAGGGTTCACACAGGGCAGAAGCCATACAAATGCTTGGAGTGTGGAAAATGCTTCTCTCTGAATAGCAACCTTACTGCACATCAAAAGACTCACACAGGGGAGAAGCCATATAAATGCTTGGCGTGTGGAAAGTGCTTCTCTCAGAATGGTAGTCTAACTGCACATGAGAAGATTCACACAGGGGAGAAGCTATATAAATGCTTGGAGTGTGGAAAGTGCTTCTCTCAGAATGGTAGTCTAACTGCACATGAAAGGGTTCATACAGGGCAGAAGCCGTATAAATGCTGGGAGTGTGGAAAGTGCTTCTCTCATAATAGCAACCTAACTAAACATAAAAGGGTTCATACAGGTGAGAAGCCATATAAATGCTTGGAGTGTGGAAAGTGCTTCTCTGAAAATAGCAACCTTACTGAACATGGAAAGATTCACACAGGGGAGAAGCCATATAAATGTTTGGAGTGTGGAAAGTGCTTCTCCCACAGTAGCGGCCTTGCTACACATCAAAAGATTCACAGAGGAGAGAAGCCGTATAAATGCTTGGAGTGTGGAAAATGCTTCTCTCATACTAGCACCCTAAGGAGACATCAAAATATTCACACAGGGAAGAAGCCATATAAATGCTTGGAGTGTGGAAAGTGCTTCTCTCAGAATGACAATCTAACTGCTCATCAAAAGACTCACACTGGGGAGAAGCCGTATAAATGCTTGGAATGTGGAAAGTGCTTCTCTCACAATGGCACCCTAACCATACATCAAAATATTCACACAGGGAAGAAGCCATATAAATGCTTGGAGTGCGGAAAGTGCTTCTCTCACAATGGCACCCTAACCAGACATCAAAAGATTCATACAGGAGAAAAGCCATATAGATGCTTGGAGTGTGGAACGTGCTTCTCTAATAATAGCAACCTATCTAGACATCAAAAGATTCACACAGGAAAGAAGCCATATAAATGTTTGGAGTGTGGAAAGTGCTTCTCTGATAATGGCGTCCTAACTAGACATAAAAAGATTCACACAGGAGAGAAGCCGTATAAATGCTTGGAGTGTGGAAAGTGCTTCTATAGGAATAGCCACCTTACTCAACATCAAATGATTCACACAGGGCAGAAGCCATATAAATGCTTAGAATGTGGAAAGTGTTTCTCTCACAATAGCCACCTTACTGTACATGGAAAGATTCATACAGGGGAGAAACCATCTAAGGACGGTGTGTTCACAGTCTTCCCTGCCGCCCCCCTCGAAGGCCTCCGCCAGCAGCACCGAGCCCAGCCCGGGGGGCGACAGCGGCGGCAGGGAGGCCAGCAGCAATGAGGCCAGGCCTCCTCCAGGCTCCAGCAGCAGCAGCTCCTCCTTGCCGCCTTCCTCCTCCTCGTCCCCCTCAGGCGGCTCCCATCTCCAGGCTGCTGCCACTGTTGTCCCCCAGGCTGGGCTTGGTGCTGCTGTCACTGGTGGAGGCCTTCGAGGTGGTGGCAGGAAAGAGCACCAATACACTGCCTCCCCCCCCACATGCGCACGCAGCCCAGCAGGGCTGAAGGCTTCCTGCCTCGCCTGCCCGCATGCACATGGCTTCCTCTTCCCCCCCCTCCCACCGCCTGACAGCTGACCAGCAGTGAGTGGAGGTTTAAAGGGTGCCTCAGTATTCCTGCAATCTGCGGCTTCTGGAACAGTTTTGGGGAGGGCTGTGCTGTGCTGCGTTTCAATGGCAGGGCCCTGGAGCTCCCGGGGCCATTGAAAATGTCCTCGCGGGCCCGATGTTGCCCATCCCTGGCCTAGAGCATCTGTGACGTGCTTGTCCTGCCTCTGCTTAAAGACTGCCAGTGACGGGGATCTCACCACCTCCCTAGGTAGCGGATTTAAATTTCCCCCCCTAATATCCAGCTGTTACCTTTCCACCCTCAATTTAAACGCATAATTCTATCTATGGTCCCAGAATCCAAATCGCTCCTGCCTGCACCACCAACTCAGCCAGTGGTTCACCTTCGTTATCTTATGTTCCCGTCATATTCCCCTTCCTCTGACAGGAAGGACTGAAGAGAATACCTGCGCCCCCGTTCCCTTCTGCTTCCTCCTGAGAGCTTCATAGTCAGTCTTAACATTTTTGATGGTGTTCATGGCTGTGTCGTTGGTTCCCACATGGACCATCACAAATGGGTAATGAACTTGAGGTCTGGCCAGTTTTGGTATCTGCTCTACAATATCTTTAATTTTCGCCCCTGGCAGGCAACACACTTTTCGGACCATGGGGTCAGGCCTGGACACATGACATTCTATACCCCTCAATAGGGAGTCACCAACAACCAACACCTTTCTTTCCCTTCCGGTGCTATTTCTTCATGTCTCCCTATTCTCCTCCCTCTGTCTTCCTTGTGCTTGTGATTCTTCTGCTGGCAGCGTTTCCAGCTCTGCTGCCCCCGCAAGGACCTGGAATCTATTCCTGAGTTCTGATGGCACACAGTACCATCTTGCTCAACGCCTTTGGGGACATCCTGAAACGCTCTGTTACAGGCTTTGACATATTAGAACATGAACTGTTGTATTCGGGTTGTACATATGCAGAATTCTTCAACGTACAACCATATTTTTCATGAAAAGCCGTTAGAGGCTTGTCTTTCATTTAAAACAGGGGTGGGGAACCTTTTTTCTGCCAAGGGCCATTTGGATATTTATAATATCTTTCGTGGGCCATACAAAATTATCAACTTAAAAATTAGCCTGCTATATTCTTGGGTGGTCCTAGCAGCTCCATAGCTAATGACTCTTCTGCAAGGGAAAAAAGGTTCCTTTTCTCAGCAAAACAAACTCACATCCACCTTGAATAGAGGCTATTCCTGTCCACGGGAGGGGGTGGATCACCAGTCTTAGATCCTTCTGAGCTAGAGATCTGCCAGGACCCACGAAGGGCCAGACCAAATGATTTCGCGGGCCTTAAACGGCCCCCAGGCCTGACGTTCCCCACCCCTGATTTAAAATGACACGCCTGGCCAAAAGACTCTTTTTGTCTTCTAAGCATAAGAACTTATTTAAACGATCTTTTGGTTATTTACGCTGTCGTATTGAACAAGCCGTATTTAGCCGATTAACTAACTAATAATGACTGCATAGAATGACTTGGTCAGCTGCAGCTGTCTGAAACATTACCTAATGGTGTTGTATAAATGTTATACTGGGTTTGAAGGTTTAAATATGAAGGAGTTGTAGTAGAATATTGAAAATATATTCATTTTTATTGTGTTCTTTAGGAGATGAAGATGTTGGTAAAATTAATCATTATAGAGATATAACAAAACTAAAAACTGACTGTCTAGGAAATAGCTATGACCAGCAAATAACCTGCTGGAAGAGGAAATCCTTATATGGTAGTCTGCAGGAAGCTTGCAGCTACAGAGGATGTGTTGTAAAAAAAAATACCAAGTCATAAATAGGTGACTTTTGACAGTATAAATAAAGGAAAGGCTAGAAAATTAGATCTCTCTAAGTCTTTGGACTAAGAGAATCTCAGAAGGGATTGGCTTTTGGTATTTACTTATATACTATTCTAGATAGTGTGAATCAGATTCTTTTAACTAAATCAGACTTCTTTAACTGTTATATTTTAAGTATTGGATTTTAAAACTAAATAGTATGTAGAACTTGCTTGCATTCTTGTATACATTATTACTGCTTTGAATACTTTGTAATACTGGCATATACACATACATTACGTTGAAGCTATTCAACAAAAAGACTTTTGTGAGTAAATTGAGTCCTGTTTAGTAGGTGACTAACTGAATCAGATAGCATACCACTTCTCAGGAAGGGGTCAATTCTAAGAGCGTAGGCACTGAAAGGCACTGACCCGCTTCAGCTCTGTGGTGTCTCCTTAGGGCAGTGTCAGCGAGGGCCCCGGATAAACGAGCTCCGGCTCCTTTCCACACACACACCCCGTTCCCATTACTTTGTTCGCCAGGCATTTGCATTTCACTAGAGATCCGCTGTAAGGTCTCTGGCGCTGCGGAACATTGCCTGGGAGCCCGAGTGATCACCCAGTCGTTTACTAACCAATTCCACCAGGAGTCTTACTGTGAGCAATCACCGGCGAACACTTCCTTGTTGTCCCCTTGTGTCCTTTGAAATTCTAAACAACTCTGCTGTATGTCACCCTTTCATGTCTTACCTATGATGTAATCAATTGTATGTTCCGTATAAAGTTGACCCTTATTCCCCCAATCTTCATTCTAACCTTAAGTTTGTATAGACATGCTGACCCGTTTGCTTTCTTAATAAATCTTAAAACTCTCTGCAACGCCTGGAGTAAAGTTTATTGCTGAGATGCAACGAGGTACTGAAGTCTGACAGGCAGGCAACCCTACTGTTGACCTTCTGAATAGTCTCCCCTTCCTTATGCATGGCCTCCAGGCTTCTGTTAACAAAATCCTCCCCTTTTTTGATGCCATGGAGAGTAGCAATCCTCTCCTCCAGACTCCGAACCTTCTGAGAGACCTACCAATTTATTCTTGTGGCATGTGAAGTCCATCTTGTCCTCAGGGAGAAACACAAACATGGCACACTCCTTGAGGTGACTGGAAATGGTTTGGGAGCATCCATCATCACCCTCGTAGTGAATCTTTTCACACCGGAAATACCTCGGTGTGTTGATCTAACCTGAAACTAACAAACCTCGCCTGCAGCTCTGTCTCCTGCTCTGACTTCTGCCTCAGCTCTGACCCCACTCTGCCTCTGGCAAGGAGAAGCATAGCAGTTTAAAGGATCACAGCCCCACCTCTCAACAGCCAACAGCACAGGTTGGGGCCTGCAATCAACCCCCAGGCAAACAAGTCCTTTTCACTCAGCAACGACTCGACAGCCACTGTGTCTCCTGCTCTGACTCCCAGCTCAGCTGCCTCAGGTCTGATCCAACTCACGAGGCAAAAGAGTGTTGTTGTTGTTTTAGTGGACGTACCCCTCCTGTTTTTGCTTCTACTTAAATATAAGGCTCCATCTGTCCATCCATCTGTCTGTGGCAGGCATAACTCTTCCAAAGGGGTCTCTCACCTCTGAATGATGACAGGAATTTCCAAGTTGATACGGAACCATCATATTCAAGGTTATTTCCAGAGCGTTCCCTTCCCCCCCCCCCATCCGCATGTGTACTGGAAGCTATGGTTGTCTGTGGCTGGCATAACTCGTCCCGAACTAAAGCCAGGAGCCTCAAAATTGGCCCCCTGCTTCAGGGTGATGGTGGGCCCTTCAGAGCCAAAAATGAAGGGAATCACACCCTCCGGGCACAAATTAGCTGCACAACATCACTCTGGTGTTTGTGATAGAAACAAAGGTCTACTCGTGTGAAGCCAGGTAAGTGCCGGCAGCAAAGACAGGGAGGGTGGAAAACTCTAGATCGTGAAAAAACACCGGGTGGTGGTGGAGGATAACCTGATTCTTAGAGTCATCATGAAGAGAAAAACTAAAGAACCAACTTGCCAGAATCATCTTCCTGATGCTTCACTCATGCCGATCTATCTACCTTCATGTATGTCAGTGTATGCTAGGAAGTTACACGTTTCTATTTTATTGCACCTACTCATTTGCCTTATGTATGTACATGAACCTTTCAATATTCCTTTTAAGAAAATGCTTTTATTGGTGTGCTTTACTGCATATGCAAGAGTCCTAACCAGTCTCAGTTGAGCTACCTTAAAGGGGATTAATCCCAGGGCTCCAGGTTTGGGAGAGGGGGAATGAATCACCCAGGCAGACTGGAAAATCCCATCTGTCTGTGATAGTGGGGAATGGTGTCTTGACTTGCTGGGAAACTCCCTTAGGCCAAGGATGTCCCTGGAAAGCACTCTGATCAACAGCCACCACAACTCGGAGATCTCCTGCAAACATCTAGACTTGGCCTGCTGAGAAGGCATCCTTCTAGCACACTCAGCAAAGATCCTTGTGCTGTAGTCGCAGTCGCTTCCATTGCAATGTTTTTAAAAACTTGCACAAGCAATCAGCTCTTCCAAAGGCCAACCAGAAGCCTCGCTGTACCAAAGTCTCATACGGCCTTGCCCATTTCCCAAAAATACTTGGTGGGTGTGAAGAAATTTTTTGGCAGGCACCATGACCCCTACGAGCCCTGCATTAGGGACCCATATGCGGGTGTGAGGCATATAATACCCAATTTAATGTACTGCATTTGTGTTATTTATGGAGAGAAAGAGGGCATCCTTCCTGCCCTCCCTTGGGAAAAGTGTCAGGCCCTTGAATGGCGTTGCCAGCCTCCAGGTGGGGCCTGGAGAAAATGGGTGCTTGGGGAGGTGGGCTCCATCATGGCCCTGTAGCCCACTGGTGTCCTCCCCAATCTCCAGACGCTTCCCCGTCCAGAGCTGCCAACCCCACCCATCAGGTTGTCGATGCCTGGGAAAGTGCGGTTCCCAGCAGGAGAACAAAGTGCTGTGACCAACTGTACACTTTTAGGCAGAGGAGGTTTCTCCTTCCCCTTCGCCTTGGGTCACTTTCCCAGCCTCTCTCCAGCCAGCCTCTCCTGATGCAGTGGGGGGGTCAGAGGAAGCTGCCCCCCCCTCACCCACCCACAGCCCCACAAGAGCAAAGAAATGGCCTTTCCCCAAAGACCTCTGTTCTGGGTCTGGTTGTTGCAGGGAACTACATTTCCCAGAAGGCCTTGCGAGCACATTGCTCTCAACCCTGCCTTTCCCACGTGTTGGACGGGGCGGCTCTTCTCAGAGAGGGAGAAGGACAATTGTGGGCAATGGAGCCCCTCGGGGTCTCTCCCCTTTCTGGTCCCCCCCGGCTGGAGGGAGGGTCTGGCTTTTGCACGTCTGCAGGGGAGGTGAGTCGAGGGTTTCATGCAGCAGATCTTGGGCAAGAAGAGGGGGAGAGAAGACACGTGTGAAGCGGAGGGAAAGAGGAAGAGGGGGCCGGAAGGGAGGATATTTTCTCTGCATCCAGCCTGGGTTTATTTTGTTCTTAAAAGCCCAACGGACCCCTGATCGGATCCAGCAGGGCTCGTGGCCTATTAGTGGCCCCCGTGGCTCGATGCACATGGAGTTTGGCCACCTGCTGCTAGCTGCATTTCCTGTGCATGCGGTTGCTTTTTTCTGGTGTCTGATCCCAGTGAGCAGCATCCTCAAGAAGATCTCTCTGACCTGGCCATTGGTATTCAGTTTAAAAATGGAACTCAAGCAAAGCGTTAGACATTAAATGGTGCAAAAATTACATTGCATGATCCTACTTACAGTAAACTATACCCACAGGTAGAGGCCATAGTCCCTAACAGATGCACCGGGGTTTGGGCACATGTTGCTAGCTGCATTTTCTGTGCATGTGTGTTTGTGTGTTGTGCCGTCAAGTCGCTTCCGACTCATGGCGACCCTATGAATGAAAGTCCTCCAAAATGTCCTGTCTTTGACAGCCTTGCTCAGATCTTGCAAATTGAAGGCTGGGGCTTCCTTTACTGAGTCAATCCATACGGTTTTCTGTGCCTACTACGGTTGCTTTTTTCTGCTGTGTGATCCCAGCGAGCAGCATCCTCAAGAAGATCTCTGACCTGGCAACTGGCCTTCAGTTTTGCAAAGGAGCCGGAGGGGGTCTGATTCAGACTCCCTGCCTGTCCGGCCTCCGCCTTCCTGGCCAACCTTTAGTGGACCATCACCCCCATTGCAAAATATTAGAGGGATTTTGTGTTGTTTGTCTGGGCCAAGAGGTTTCCATCCCCTGGGTTTTGGGCACTGGGACTCCCACAGTCATTCTGAGGCTGGTGCCAATTTCCAGACTCTTAGTTTTCGTCTTCTTCCATATGAGAATAAACCCCCATTCAGTAAATCTCCTGCCATATGTTAATCTTTGCCTGAAACCATTTCTTTTGTATGCAGTTTACATCCTTTGAGCTGATGCACTACTAGCTTCCTGCTCTTGACCCTGCGTCTCTCACCCACCAAGCCCTGCGGATCACAGGGCCTGGGATTGTTAGGGGGGAAAGAGAACAAAAGACAGGACGACCCTAATTAGGCCAGTTGATGTTATCAGAGCTGGACACAAGTTTAAGAGTAACACAGAACGCCTCTGCAAACAATTATGTTTAAAGCGGAAACCTTCAGTGGAATTACAATTTCTTTCTGTGTCTGCAGTTACGCATGCAAGGTAGTTCTGTTTTTGAACCCACTATACAGTCAAATGGGTTTTTTTTTTTTTTAATTGGACTTGACAAAGAGAAGCCCAGTTCTTTGCAGTTTTCTAAATTTGTATTTCTTGGAGACTTTCAGTATCTTCTGATTTTCAGATGTTGAAAAACAATGCCATTGCTGTGGGTCTGATGTATATAGTTCTTTTAATCAGTTGGCTGGCCAATGGGATTCTTCTTTCTTTCTTGAATACCCGGGGACAGGAATAAATGATCAACTGGGCCACCTTTTCCTCTTTCAGAGATCCCAAGTGTCCTTTGAGGAGGTAGCCGTGTTCTTCACAGAGGAGGAATGGTCCCTGTTGGATCCAGGCCAAAGAGAACTCTTCTGGGAAGTTATGGAGGAAAATTATGAGACCCTGGCCTCTCTGGGTAAGGACTGTTTCCCTTTTATTATGAAGACAGAAGAGAAAGGAAGGGGTGGCTGCTTCCTTTGGCTCTGTTGAACTTCAGGACACACCTCCAGTTGCCACAGAAAACATTGGAGATCCCGCAACTGGGGGTCTTAACAGCTCCTGCAAAAGAAAGCATTAAATACTTAAGTGCTATAAAGAGCAATCTGTTGATGAAGAGAGCTCTGCTTGGGAGAGACAGACGATGTCCAGGGTTGGTCCTGCTAGCCAATCCCTGAGGCACCTTTTTCGGCCTTTCTGTTTTGGCGCAGAGTAGTTCTTATACAGTATTTTGTTTGAGTGGCTGAGGCTGATGGGAGGAGAGGAGGAATGGCCTTGTTGATTTGACTAAGCCAGAGGAGGAAGAGTTCATGTTCTGTATCTCAACAGTGTGGAGTTCAGCAGTGGCATTTGGGGTTAAGGCAGGAAGATTTTGGGTGGCAGGGCTGGGAAAGGCCCCTGCCTGAGACCCTCTTGAGATACCTCCCCCTTGGGGTGGAATCAGCTGGGCTTGATGGAAAGTTGCAGGCAAAATGTGGGCAGAGGGAAAATGAGAGTCGTCTGTGAGCAGGTCTGTTTTGTGAGAAAGATGGTGAGGAAGGAAGGTGGAATGTGGAAGAAGAAAAGCCAAGCAAGAGGTGCGGCAGCCATGTTCCAGGAGATGCACGTGGATTTGGAAGTCAAGTGGTTCTCTTCGTAATGTTCTGCTGTTCTTTGTCAAGCTCAGAGCAGACCCAGGGGGAGCCAAGCCAGACACAGATCAGGCCCACAATTTAATATCATTAACAGAGTTAACAGTTTTCAGTTGAGTAATTTCCTGCTTTGGGCAGGGGGTTGGACTAGATGACCCTCCCCCCACCATGCAGGATCCCACAATCAAAGCACTCCCGACAGATGGCCATCCAGCCTCTGCTTAAAGACTTCCAAAGACTCCACCACCCTCCGAGGCAGTGCATTCCATTGTCAAACAGCCCTCACTGTCAGGAAGTTCTTCCTAATGTTTAGGTGGAATTGCTTTTCTCTTAGTTTAAATCCATTACTCCGTGTCCTAGTCTCTGAAGCAACAGAGAACAAGCTAGTTCCCTCATCAACATGACATCACTTCAAATATTTAAACATGGCTATGATGTCTCCCCTCAACCTTCTCTTCTCCAAACTAAACAAACCCAACTCCCTAAGTCTCTCCTCATAGGGCATGGATTCCAGACCTCTGACCACTCTTGTCGCCCTCCTCTGGACACGCTCCAACTTGCCCAAAACGACACAGTATTCCAAGTGAGGTCTGACCAATGTAGAATACAGTGGTAGTATTACTTCCCTTGATCTAGTAGAAAAGGGCAAGATGCAGGGGGACCCGGAAAACAAGAAGAAGAGGAGTTGGGTTTTATATGCCGACCTTCTCTACCACTTAAGGGAGACTCAAACCGGCTTACAATCACCTTCCCTTCCCCTCTCCACAAAAGACACCCTGTGAGGTAGGTGGGGCTGAGAGAGCTCTAACAGAGCTGTGGCTAGCCCAAGGTCTCCCAGCTGGCTTCATCTGTAGGAGTGGGGAAACAAATCCAGTTCAGCAAATTAGCCTCCACCAGTTGTGGAGGAGTGGGGAATCAAACCCCGGTTTTCCAGATCAGACTCCACTGCTCCAAACCACCAGTCTTAACCACTACACCACTCTGACTCTCCGCTATCTCTGGAGGAAAGGTGGGGGGGAGTGTGGAGGAGTCTCCACCTGTCTCACAAGGCCACCGCTATCTCTTCCTGTTGCTGCCGGCTTGGCTCGGCTGAAGGGAGGCTCCATTGCTGCCTGTCCTGCTGCCTTTAGGCCTGCCATGCCACGAAAGAGCAAATGAGAAGGGCGCCGTCCACTTCCCGGGCTGCTGTGCGCACTGGCTCCTCCCCGCCTCTGGCTGATAGGGGCTCTCCATCTGCCCAGAGGGAGGGACGCATGCGGTGTGTGTGTGGGGACCATTGGAACCGCCAGCTGTGATGGCCGGGCTTTCGGTGCCCAGTCTCTGTAGCCGCCCTTGCCAGCTCCTCCCAAGATCCAGCCCTGCGGGGAAGTCCGGGGAGGCAGACTCCGGACAACTTTGTCTGCAGAAGCAAAGTCTGCAGCCCACCCAGATCAGGAATGCGGGGGGGTGAGGGGTGGAGCGCGGGAGGTGGCTAGCTCACGGGCCAGATGACAGCCTTTAGGAAGAAGAAGAGTTGGGTTTTCTATGCCAACTTTCTCTACCACTTAAGGGAGGATCAAACCTTCCCTTCCCCTCCCCACTACAGGAACCCTGTGAGGTAGGTTGGGCTGAGAGAGCTCTAAGAGAGCTGTGAATAGCCCAAGGTCCCCCAGCTGGCTTCATGTGGAGGAGTGGGGAAACCAACCCGGTTCACCAGATTAGCGTCCGCCGCTGATGTGGAGGGGTGGGGAATCCAACCCCCTTCTCCAGATCAGAGTCCACCGCTCCAAACCACCGCTCTTAACCACTACACCACACTGGCGGATCCGGTCTGTGGGCCGTATCTTTGACATCTACATCCTAGTCGGACAGTCTACCCAGTAAATCTGTTTCGCACCAATAGGTGAGGGACATTTTAACCTTCTCCCCCCTTGTGTGTGTTTTATAGAGGGCAGATTTTCCACCTTCATGTCTCTACTACTGGCCCTTTCCTGGCTTCTCGTGAGAAAACCTTTGCTTCCCTGGCGAATAGCAGAGAGATGTCGTGGAGCTGATCTATGCCAAGATGGTCTGATGCATTTCCTTTTTGGCACTGCAGGTCGCAACATTATCCCGAAGCAAGTTTCTAGTTTTGAGGCAACTGGCTTTCTTTTATGATGAGTTATGCCTTCCGCCTTCAACCGTAGCTTCCAATGTCGAAAGCACTTGTCTGGGGGTGGGGTCTGGGGATTATTTGGTCCAGGATTTTCCGGTTCCTTCCATCTTTGGCCTGGCTTTTGGGAGGAGGATGCTCATTATTACTCCATCCTCTGTACGATACTCTTTCCTTTTTGTTCTTGTGGTATAAGCGTTCCCCTCAGTGACGAGATGCTCTTAGGGTGGCAACTGTAAAGGCTTTGGGTTGCTGCTGTGAGGTAAGTTTTGTAGTGGGCCTGAAGAGGACAGAGATCACTGTAGCAGGTGGTTTCAGAAAACAGCAGATATTTATTGGTATACCTGTGAAGCTGCCCCACAGAGCAACAAACAAACAACGAAACCTTCTCTTCCATGTTCCCAAATACTTTAGGTTTTTTCATTCTGTTTGGGTCTTGTTGCAGGGAACTGCATTACCCAGAAGGCCTTGCTAGCACCGGAGACGTCAACCCTGCCTTTCCTAGGTATTCACGGGGTGGTTTTTCCGCAACACAGAGAAGAAAGTATATGGAATGAGCAGTTCCACGGGGCCTCTCTTCTTACTCATTTCCTCCAGCTGGAGGGAGAATTTGGCTCTTGCACCTCTGCAGGAAAGGTGAGTTGAGGATTTCATCAACAGCTTGAATAGGGGAGGGGAGAGGAAGTTGTGTGAATGGGAGTGAAAGAGAAAGAGGCACTGAGAGAGCCACTTCTCAGGCAGGATCTGTGTTTCAGGGTGTTGCTTGTGTTTTCACTCGTTTGAATATGTTCCATGTAACCAGCTTGGGTTTATTTTATCGTTAATAGCTAGATGGAGCCCTGGTCTGATCTAGCCAGGTTCATTGTCTGTTCTTTCTGGCCCCCGTAGGTCGCTATGCTTACAATTTTACTTTTTGCATGCTGCACAGGCTAACCCCAAAACAGGCGTTTGGACATATTAGACTCCTATAGTGGAAGTATTTTAAGTACCTTGCTTCCTGTGGAATGTATATCCCATGAGCATCATCCCCAAGAAGACCTCTGAATGGGCAAGTGGTTTGAAGGTTTGTTTTGTGATGGAGGGGATCTAATTCACCCTCCCTGTCTGTGCTGCCCTCCACCTTGCAGGGATTTTCCAGAAATAATCTAGGCCAGGATACTGTGATTCTCAACATTTCTGGAATCTCATGCCAATTTTGAGGCTCCTAGCTTTCATTGTATTGTTATAGATAAGATCATTTCCCCCCACTTACAAGATTTTTATTTTTGCTGTATACCATTGATTTAATGTGAAATCCTAAAACCGTTGAGACGATGCAGCGGCTTTCTTGTAGTTCAAGAATGTGGTGTACAAGCTGAAGCCATTCCACAATCCACAAATATTTGGAAAGATCTCTGACCCTGCCTCTGTCACCCTCCAAACCCCAGGAATCACAACAGCCTGGGGTGATTAGGCCTTGGGTTTGTTAGAAAAGAATGATCAAAAAAACACAGTTGCCTTAATTAGGCCAATTTATGTTTAGAGAGCTGGAGGCAAGCTTTAGATTAACACATGGCACCTCTGCAGACAAACATGTTCAGAGCAGAAACCTTCTCTGGAGATACGATAGGGGGGTCTGCTATAGACCACCAAACCAGGCAGAGGACTTGGATGAAACACTCCTAGACAAGATTACAAAGTTCTCAAAGAGATGGGACATGGTGGTCATGGGAGATTTTAACTACCCGGATATCTGTTGGAAGTCCAACTCTGCTAAAAATGCAAGATCCAATAAATTCCTGACTTGAATGCTGACAACTTCCTTTTCCAGAAAGTGGACAGGCAAACAAGGGGATCTGCTATCTTACATTTGATTCTCACCAACAGGGAAGAACTGGTTGATGAGGTTAAAGTAGTAGGCACCCTGGGTAGTAGTGACCATGCAATCTTGGAATTTACAATCTTGGGGAAAGGGAAAACTGTACATAGTCAGACATATAGGTTGGACTTTAGGAGAGCTAATTTTAACCAACTTAAACTTATGCTGGGTAGAATCCCATGGTCAGAAATACTTGAGAAGAAAGTTCAAGAAGGGTGGGAGTTGCTTAAAAGTGAAATACTGAAGGCGCAATCACAAACTATTCCTTTGAGAAGGAAAAATGGGAGGAGCCTAAAGAGGCCAGGGTGGCTCCAAAAACAGCTTTTTCAAGAGTTGAGAAATAAAAAAGACTCATTTAGGAAGTGGAAGGAGGGCCTTATAACCAAAGAGGAATATGAGCAAATAACTAGTGCTTGTAGGGAGAGTGTTAGGAAAGCTAAAGCTCAGTATGAACTTAGGCTAGCCAGAGATGCTAAACACAACAAAAAAGGGTTCTTTTCCTATGTACAGGGTAAGAACAAGGACAAGATAAGCCCATTGCTGGGACTGGAAAGTGAAATTGTAACAGGAGATGAAGAGAGGGCAGAACTCCTCAATTCCTACTTTCCCTCAGTCTTTTTTTGCGAGGGAAGAGGTGCTCAACATGGCATGAACAGAACACGTGATGAGGGAAGGGATTTGCAGCCAAGGATTGGCATTGGGGGTAGTGCACAAACACCTAGTTTCTTTAAATGAAACAAAGTCCTCTGGGCCAGATGAATTGCATCGAAGGGTACTCAAAGAACTTGCAGGTGTAATTTCGAAACCTCTGTCCATTATGTTTGAAAAGTCTTGGCAAACAGGTAGAATATATGGAGAAACAGTGGACATCCGGTCATATCAGATAGCATAGGTTGGCATGGCAACCCCTTAGTCCAACGGGCCTGGCTCCCACGAGCTTCAAAGCCTAGAGAGGAATGTCAGTTAGGAAAACAGTCCTTGAGCAGAGCAGAGCATCTGCGAAAAACCAAAACAATCCAGAAACGCCGAGAGCAGAAAGCAGGCCTGACAGAAAGTTACTACCTTGCTGGATCAGGGGAATGCTGTAGACATAGTTTATCTTGATATCAGTAAGGCTTTTGATAAGGTTCCACATAGTATTCTAGCTGTCAAATTGGGAAAATGTGATTTAGATCCTATTTCTGTTAGGTGAATCTGTAACTGGTTGACAGATCGCACCCAAAGAGTGTTTGTTAATGGTTCCTCATCCACTTGAAGAAAAGTGACTAGTGGAGTGCCTCAGAGATCTGTGCTGGGCCCTGTATTGTTCAATATCTTTATGAATGATTTGGATGAAGGAATAGAGGGGATGCTTATTACATTTGCAGATGATACTAAATTGGGAGGGGTAGCAAATACGGTAGAAAGAGCCAAGATTCAGGATAATCTTGACAGGCTGGAGAATTGGGCTAAAACTAATAAAATGCACTTCAACAAAGATAAGTGTAAAGTTCTGCATTTAGGTAGGAAAAATCAAAAGCATAACTATAGAATGGAGGAGACTTGCCTCAGCAGTAGTGTGTGCAAAAAGGATCTTGGGGTCTTAGTAGACCAAACACTGAACATGAGTCAGGAGTGTGATGCGGTAGCTAAAAAGGCAAATGCAATCTTGGGCTGCATCAACAGAAGTAAAGTGTCCAGATCACGCGAAGTGATGGTATCACTTTGCTCTGCTCTGGTTAGAGCTCACCTAGAGTATTGGGTTCAGTTTTGGGCACCGCAATTTCAGAGAGATGTAGACAAGCTGGAAGGGGTCCAGAGAAGGGCAACAAAGATGGTGAGGGGTCTGGAGACTAAGTCTTATGACCGTGTTGGCGAACCTATGGCACGCGTGCCGACTCCGGCACGCGTCGCCCTCTCTGCTGGCACGCACGGCTCAGCTGGGTGGCGGGGCCCCTGCCCTCCCAGCCGCCAGCTCTGTGCTGCCTGCAGGCAGCGCGGAGCAGTTCAAAGACCCCACCCCCTTCCCTGGACTCTCCGCCGCCCAGCCTTTCCCCTCTCCCCCCCTCCCCGGCCAAAAAACCCTTTGCAGGGCGCACGAGGCGGCTGCCGCCCTCCAGCCCCCTTCTCCCTCTCCCTCCCCCCTGGCCCAAAACCCCTTTGTGGGCGCACGAGGCAGCCGCCGCCCTCCAGCCCCCTTCTCCCTCCCCCCCTCCCCGGCCAAAAATCCCTTTGCAGACTAAGGAGGCCAACACAGAGCGGCAGCGCCTCCTTAAAAGCGGGCACACATGGCTGGCCTCCACTGTTGGCTTGCTAGTCGCTAGAGGAGATGGTAGGTTGGTAAATTGCTCCTCCTAACCCGAGTCCGCCTCCCTCCCTGAGTCCCCGGGTAGTTCTCCCGACCTGGACTGGAGTCTGCTGTGTTTCCAAGTGCATCTCTTCCCCCGCCCCCGTTTCCTTTCCTCCCAGCCTGGGCTGGAAATGAAGCAGCAACTTTCCTTAGTTGGAGGGGGAGGGTAGTTCTCCCGACCTGGAGCCTGCGGTGTGTCCAAGTGCATCTCTTTTCTCCCCCCCCCCCCCGTTTCTTTCCTCCCAGCCTGGGCTGGAATTCTCTCCTCTGATCCTGGAGAGAATAGCGATGCATCATGACTAGTATCCATTTTGACTAGTAGTCATGAATACCCTTCTCTTCCATGAACATGTCCACTCCCCTCTTAAAACCTTCCAAGTTGGCAGCCATCACCACACCCTGGGGAAGGGAGTTCCACAATTTAACTATGTGTTGTATAAAGTAATACTTCCTTTTATCTGTTTTGAGTCTCTCACCCTCCAGTCTGGCGGCAGGGGGGAAGGAGAGGAGAGTTCTCCCTTTTCTTTCCACCCAGCCTGGGCTGGGCAAGAGGCAGGAGCTGCCCTTTACTAACCCGCAGGAGAGGCAGGCACTGGCCTTGGCTGGCTTGGGAAAAGGGATGTATTAAAATGAATGAGAGGATTGCCCATTTGAAACAGTGGGAGAGGTTGCACAGCCCATTGAAGATAATGGGAGCCAGGATTGCCCATTGACTTGCATGCGCTCCTTTGAAATAGGTTACAGCACAAAAAATTGCAAAGAAAATGTGGCATAGATATTCTATTAAGGTATTTGGGCCTAGCTACATTACTCTGCGACTGGAATGACAGCTGCCAGGACTAGTAGAAGTGTTCTGCGACTGGAATGACTAGCCTTGGAGTGGAATGACAGCCCCTGAGATTAGGAGAATGATTCTGCAACTGCAGTAACAGCCCCAGGAGTGGAATGACAGCCTCTGGGACTAGCAGAAGTGTTCTGGGACTGGAATGACAGCCCCCAGAGTGGAATGACAGCCCGGTCATTCCAGTCCCAGAACACTTCTGCTAGTCCCAGAGGCTGTCATTCCACTCCTGGGGCTGTCATTCCAGTCCCAGAATAATGTAGCTAGGCTCAGAAACCTTACTGGAAAATCCATTCCACATTGTTTTTGCTACTCTTTCTCCATGAAGCTAAGGGTGGCTCATTTATTTAGCCTTAGTTTTATCCTTACAGCACTCCTCAGAGATAGCAAGAGACACCGTGTGTGTGTGTGTGTGTGTAAGTGTGGTTTCCATGGTAGAGTAGGGATTTGAACCTGGGTTTCTCAGATCCTAGTCTGACACCTTAACCACTATATCATGCTGGAGAACAACCAGGAAATTGTTAATCATTTAAGCTAATTAAAACCTCAGTATTCAGGTTAAATTTCCGTGTTGGCACTTGGCGATAAATAAGTGGGTTTTGGGTTGCAGTTTGGGCACTCCGTCTCTAAAAGGTTCGCCATCACTGTCCTATGAGGAAAGGTTGAAGGAGCTGGATATGTTTAGCCTGAAGAGGAGAGGACTGAGAAGTGATATGATAACCATGTTCAAGTACTTGAAGGGCTGTCATATAGAGAGGATGGTGCCAAGTTGTGTTCTGTTGCTCCAGAAGGTCGGACCAGAACCTATGGGTTGAAATTAAAAGAGTTTCCGTTTAGACATTAGGAAGAATTTTCTAACATTGGTTCTTGTAGGTTATCCGGGCTGTGTAACCGTGGTCTTGGAATTTTCTTTCCTGACGTTTCGCCAGCAACGTTCCAGTAAAAGACACAATCTCATTGATTAACCAGATTTTTCCAGAAGATATAACAGCCTTATTTCACCATTGTTTGACAACAAGTTATTTCCTATGGGATCAAGAATTTTATGAACAGATTGATGGAGTAGCTATGGGAAGTCCACTCAGTCCAGTAATAGCAAACTTTTACATGGAATATTTTGAAAAGACAGCATTAGAATCAGCACCTTACAAACCTACAGTCTGGTTCAGGTTCGTAGATGATACATTTACCATTTGGAGCCATGGTGAAGAAAAACTAACGGACTTTCTAAACCATCTTAATAATATCCATCCAAACATTCAGTTTACCATGGAAAAGGAAATTGAGGGTAAACTCCCATTTCTTGATACCCTTGTCATCCGTAAATCAAACCTTCAGTTAGGTCACAAGGTCTACCGGAAACCAACTCACACAGATCGCTACTTACACAAAAACTCCAACCACCACCCCCGACAGAAAAGAGGAATAATCAAAACATTAATGGACCGTGCAAGACGGATCTGTGAACCACAGTTTCTCAAGGAAGAAACTAATCATCTAAATCACGCACTGCTAGCAAACGGCTACTCCAAGAATGAAATCAGAAGGGCCATTAAACCAAACAAAAATCAGAAAACTCAAGAAAAACAGTCTCCCATAGGAAAGGTATTCTTGCCATTTATTAAAGGAGTCACTGATAGGATGGAGAAACTTTTGAAAAAACATAACCTACAAACAGTGTTTAAACCCACCAAGAAAATACAACAAATGCTACGATCAGCAAAAGACAAAAGAGACCCCCTCACCTCTGCAGGAGTATATCGTATACCTTGCAGCTGTGGAGAAGTTTACATCGGGACCACAAAACGCAGCATACAAACAAGGATAAAAGAACATGAAAGATACTGCAGACTTGGCCAACCTGAGAAATCAGCAGTGGCTGAACATGGACTGACACAAACAGGACACAGGGTCTTATTCCAAGACACTGAAAGACTGGACAATTCTACCAACTATTTTGTCAGATTGCACAGAGAAGCCATTGAAATTCATAAACATCAGCACAACTTTAACAGAAAAGAGGAGAGTTTAAGAATGAATAAGGCTTGGCTTCCTGCCCTGAAAAACCTCCAGACAAAGACAACATTCAACAATAGCCATACAGATTAGCTTTGGATTACACACATTAACAGATCACTTCAGGATACAATGGTTCCATATTAACATACCATACCCTCATTAGCACATTATCTTGATACTTACAGGACAATACTTTTGCAGGACAATACTCAGATCAAACCCAACCCCTTTCTGACTATATATTACTCTCCCTACACCCTTGACACTGAGAGACACTGTCCTTCAGTGTTACTACTCTGAAGATGCCTGCCACAGTTGCTGGCGAAACGTCAGGAAAGAAAATTCCAAGACCACGGTTACACAGCCCGGATAACCTACAAGAACCAATGAACTCTGACCGTGAAAGCCTTCGACAAAATTTTCTAACAGTTAGAGCAGTTTGTCAGTGGAACAGGCTTCCTTGGGAGGTGGTAAGCACTCCTTCCCTGGAGGTTTTTAAGGCTAGATGGGCATCTTTCAGCAATGCTGATTCTATGACCGTAGGCAGATGATGAGAGGGAGGGCACCTTGGCCATCTTCGGGGCATGAAGTATGGGTCACTGGGTGTGTGTGGGGAGGTAGTTGTGAATTTCCTGCATTGTGCAAGGGGTTGGACTAGATGACCCTGGTGGTCCCTTCCAACTCTATGATTCTGATTCAGTATAATTTCTGTGTATTTCCCATGGTTAAACGTGCAAGATAGTGTAGTTGACAGTGGTAGACAGCCAATTAGGGTATGTTTTTAAACATTTGATTGCTCGACCAAGAGAAGTCCAGTTCTTTGCAGTTTCCTGGATTTGTATTTCTAGGGGACATTCAATATATTCTAAGACTCAGAGGCTGAAAAAAATGAATGCAATTTTCCTTTCCATTGGTTTGATTTATTGCATTCGTTCAATCAACTGAGTGTCCGATGGCATCCTTTTTTCTTTCTTGAGTGCTCGGGGACAGGAATTGATGATCAGCACAGACATATTTTCCTCTTTCAGAGATCTCCAGTGTCCTTTGAGGAGATAGCTGTTTTCTTCATGGAGGAGGAATGGGCTATGCTGGATCCAGGCCAAAGGAAACTCTACTGGGAAGTGATGAAGGAAAATTATGACACAGTGGCCTCTCTGAGTAAGGATCTTTCCCCTTTTATCGTGAACACGGAAGAGAAGAGAAAGGAGGGGGTGGCCTCTTCCTTTGGCCTTCTTGAATTTCTGTCAGACTTCAGTACCTCGTTGCATTTCAGTAATAATAAACTTTGCTCCAGACGTTGCAGAGAGTTTCAAAGTTTTATTAAGAAAGCATAACGGATTCAGAAGGTCTATACAACTTAAGGTCAGAATACGGAATACAGAATACTGGTCATCTTTATAGGGAACATACAATACAATTGATTACATCATTGGTAGGACATGAAAGGGTGAGGTGCAGCAGAGTTGTTTAGAATGTGAAAGGATGCAAGATGACAATAAGGAAGTGTTCGCCGGTGATTGCCCCCTACTAAACCTCCTGGTGAGATGCCTAGCAAACAACCGGGCGATCTCTCGGACTTCCAGGCATTGTTTCGCAGTGCCAGAGATCTCGCAGCGGATCTCTATTGAAACGCTAATTCCTGGCGAGCAAGGAATGAGAAAGGGGGGTGGGAAGGAGACAGGGCTTGCTATCCGTGGCTCGGCTGGATGCCCTCTCTGACAATTTCAGAACACACTTGAATTTGCCACAGACGAAAGAACAGAGCTCTCACAGATATGGATTTTGCAACGTCTGAAAATGAAAGCATGAATTATTTCCATGCGGGAAAAAGAAATGTGTTGATGAAGAGGGCTCTGATTAGGAGAGAGGACCTACGAATACGAAAGCCTTTATTGGCATTAAAAGGGAAACGTACAGTGGAGTTTACAGTAAAATCATGAAATAAAGTATGCAGGTATCATCATATGGTAAAGGTTAGTATAAAATCATTTTTATAAGAGCATACAAATCCCACTAGATTGGTTACTTGGTTGTTTAATCCTGAGTTAACCATTATATGGTGCAGAGTAGCAATCCCGTTCTCTAATTACAAGCAAAAAAAACCCTTGCCACTGAGTCAATAATTGTTGGATTCTGCGTGGTCATAAAGTAGGACACCTTTGAATTAGTAGGTAACCATTCCCTATCACTGAGTAACGGATCTATGAGATTGGAACGGCCCCTATCGTAGAGTGGACATGTAAGGAGGATATGTGAAACTGTTTCTACGTCGCCTTCTCCACATGGGAAGACCCGATCCAGAGAGGGCCTATTTCTAGTTAGGTTAGAATCGCAGAGTTTGGAGGGCCATACAAACCGTCTGGTTATCCTTCTGCTCAATGCAAGATCAGCCTAAAGTGTTCATCCAGGTTCTTCTTGACGACTGCCAGTGAGGGGGTGCTCACCTCCTTCCTAGGGAGCTGATTCCACTGTTGAACTACTTTTACTGTAAAACAAACGAATTCCTACTGTCTAGCCGTTACCTTTTTGTCTGTAAATTTTACCCATTATTGCGAGTCCTAACCTCTGCTGCCAACAGGAACAGCTCTCTGCCCTCATCTAAGTGACAGCCCTTCAAATACTTAACGAGAGCAATCATGTCTCCTCTCAACATCCCTTCTCCTGACTGAGCATTTCCTCATCACTCTGTTCTGTACTCACTCACTCTTTTTCACATCTGCCCTTTTTTCCAGTATGTTCAGATCTCATTGAATTCTATATCTTCTCAAATGTTCGCTGCTCCTCTCAATTTTGTTGTCAAGTGCAAATTTCTAAAAATATTGGAAAGTATCTGGCCCCAAACGAAGCCGTGTAGCACCCAGCTGGACACCTCCCTCCAATCACACGAAATGCCACTGACAACTACTCTTTGGGTATGGTTCTTCAGCCAGTTCCCTATCCACTTAATTATCCTAGAGTCCAGTCTGCAGTCCTCCTGTTCACCAACCAGAATATCATGGGGAACCCAGTCAAAAGCTTTACTGCGATCAGGTAAAAAACGGCAACAGCATTCCCACGATCCAGGAAGCCGTTCACTCAACCAAAGAAAGAAATGAGGTTGGTCTGGCAGGATCTGTTGAGGACAAATCTGTGCTAACTTCCCCAGATCACCAAGTTGTGCTTCAGTTGACTGGCAAATTCCTGCAGCTCCTGTTTTCCTCTTTGGCTGTTCACTTTTGACGGGGAGTGGCTCTCCCACAGTCCGCTGTTTGAGTGACAGGCTGATGGGAGCAGAGGAGGAATGGCATTGTACATTTGACGAGGGCAGAGGAGGAATTTCCCACACCAGTGTTTACAAACCTAGCTCTGCCTCCTGACAAAAGAGTTGTGGCAATACTGCAAGAAGCAGCAGCCTTGGAGATCATCCTATCCTGGCAAACTGTAGGCAAAATTAGATGTATAGCAAATCTCTCTACCCACCAAACATAACTGCCTCAGAAAACTCAGGGACAGTCTTCGAACCCTTTTGTTTTGTAAAGGAGACAATGTTTTCCTCTCTCCCCATCTTTGCAGCTTTTCTCCTTTAAGGGGATGCAAAATTGCATGGTCTGATCCCATTCATTTTTGCCACTAAAAGTCCCACTGTCATTGTGAAGCAGGCGTGGGTGCAATTTTGAGATGCGTAGCTTTGTTTTTGGATAAGTTATTCCTTACACCATCAGGCATAGCTTTGAATGCAAAAAGTATTTGGCATGGGGGCGGGGAGTCTGGGGGTTTCATAAACCAGGGTGTTCCAGTTCTTTGAATGGTTGGCACTGCTTCTGGGGGCAGCTAATTTTTCACCGTGTTCCCTCTCCCACACAATTACCTCTCCTTCCTCGTGGCAACCTCCATTTCCTCACCATTCCATTTCCTCACTCAGCAGCTCACCTACTTTTATTCCCCCCTCCCGGTCTTCAGCTTTCCCCTCCCCCTGGCAGCCTCTACCTGGGAGAAATTTGGCCCAATTATGATGTGCCCTCCTAGCTGCTAGAGGCCCTATTGCATGGTGCTGGTAGGACGTGACTCAGTTCCACAGTAGTGAATCGGCAAGGGTTTGTGGAGAGTACTTTATTTTCCCCTTTCCCTGCACTATTTGTCTCCTCTTGGCAGACCTTCAATGCTCCGCTTTCCATCTTCTGTACTTCCCACCCACCAAGTGCCCCCCATGTTCAGCTATACTGATGATTTAGAAGAAGAAGAGTTGGTTTTTATATGCCGACTTTCTCTACCACTTAAGGCAGAATCAAACCAGCTCACAATCACCTTTCCCTTCCCCTCCCCACAACAGACACCCTGTCAGGTAGGTGAGGCTGAGAGAGCGTGACTTACCCAAGGTCACCCAGCTGGCTTCATGTGTAGGAGTGGGGAAACTAATCCAGTTCACCAGGTTAGCCTCTGCCGCTCATTTGGAGGAGTGGGGAATCAAACCCTGTTCTCCAGATCAGACTCTACCGCTCCAGACTACTGCTCTTAACCACTACACCAACCTGGCTCTCATTTGCTTTATATACCATCTTTCTTCCCAATTGTGGTTCAAAGCAGCTTCCACAATTCCCCACTCCTGCATTTTATCCTCTCAACAACTCTGTGGAGTAAGTTAGGCTATGTGTGTGTGATTGGCCCGAAGTCTCCCAGTGACCTTCTATAGCAGAATAGGGATTTGAATCTGAGTCTTCTAGGCCCTATTATGAAATTTTAACCACTCCAACACACTGGCATTTGCAGGGCGGTTGCTTTTGAACAGTAGGGAGGAGCCAGTGCTGAGTGAGCCATGCAATTCGTGTAGCGTCAGGTTTCCTGGCTGTGATTGGTGCTGGGCCTGGCCCAGGGGAATCCTCCCTCAAAGGTCAAAGCAGCCCACCCTGTCTCCTGCCCCTGCCTCTAACCAACAGAAACCAAGGCTTGAAAGCTGACAGTACTCTGTGGTTAACTAACAATGGCCAGTGAAGGCATTTGTTTCCATGTTACAGGCATAGCTTCTATTATTTTGGGGTGTAATAACCCCCAAGGTACTTTACCCCCAGATTTTCTGCAAGTCTGGGTTATATTCCAGGTTTCTAGAAAGCTCCATCTTGTCGGTACATGTCTTCAATCTCTAGATTTGTTTCCATATTTTATACATTTTATTTAAACAAAACTTATTTCAATAAAATTCAAGGTTTTTAAATTTACTTTTTCTATTTTGTTTCTGTGTGATCCCTGAATAAACACCAGAAAACATATTAACCTTAATGTGGTCTTGACCACCTTTCTGCAACAAAAGAAAGAAATCTCCTCTCTCTTCCTTTGGTCACCCATTTCTCCTTTATAAGACATCCTGGTTTGAGGTTAAATATTGCTGAAGTTTTTCTGGGCCCCAGATTTTCATTGTAGAAAACATCATTGACCACTGACTTTACCTGCAAACTGATATTTGCACCTTTTCCATCTTATTTAATTTCTGATTCTCTTTTGCAGTTAAAGAAATGAGGGAGATGGTGCGTGAGACAGAATCCGGAAGGATAGTTGTGGGAAAAGACAGCGAACATCAGGTGGAAACAAAATCTGGGGATCAAGCGGTTCCAAAGCAAGAGTGCAGATGGAAAAGGGAAATACCAAAGAAGAGGAAGGAATTGGTTGCCTGTCAGAGCAGGAATCAACCTGAAACCTCATCCCAAAATGAAATACTAAAGAGAAGACATAGCGGTCCCATGAATCAGAAAGGGTTCAGTGGCAAATTCAGTGTTAAAACATATCAGAAAGTTGCAACATGCTGGAAACGGTGTAAATGCTTGGAATGTAGAAAGAGCATCCGCTGCATTAGTAAGCTAAAAAAACATGAAAGAATACACTCAGGGGAGAAGCCATGTAAATGCTTGGAGTGTAGAAAGTACTTCTCTCACAATGGTCACCTATTTAGACACCAGAAGGTTCACACAAGGGGAAAACCATATAAATGCTTGGAATGTGGAAACTGCTTCTCTCGGAATTACACCCAAACTGCACATCGAAGGATTCATACAAGGGAGAAACCATATAAATGCTTAGAGTGCGGAAAGTGCTTTTCTCAAAACAGTGGCCTATTTAGACACCAGAAGGTTCACACGGGGGAAAAGCCATATAAATGCTTGGAGTGTGGAAAGTGCTTTTCTCAAAACGGTGACCTATTTAGACACCAGAAGGTTCACACGGGGGAAAAGCCATATAAATGCTTTGAGTGTGGAAAGTGCTTCTCTCAGAAGGGCCAGCTAACTACACATGAAAGGAGTCATACAGGGGAGAAGCCATATAAATGCTTGGCATGTGGAAAGTTCTTCTCCCACAGTGGCGGCCTTGCTACACATCAAAAGATTCACACAGGGGAGAAGCCATATAAATGCTTGGAATGTGGAAAGTGTTTCTCTCGGAATGGCAGTCTAACTACTCATCAAAAGACTCACACAGGGGAGAAGCCATATAAATGCTTTGAGTGTGGAAAGTGCTTCTCTCAGAAGGGCCAGCTAACTACACATGAAAGGAGTCATACAGAGGAGAAGCCATATAAATGCTTGAAGTGTGGAAAGTGCTTCTCTCAGAATGCTGGCCTACTTAGACACCAGAAGGTTCACACAGGGGAGAAGGCATATAAATGCTTGGAATGTGGAAAGTGCTTCTCTCGGAATGACCGCCTAACTACTCATCAAAAGATTCACACAGGGGAGAAGCCATATAAATGCTTGGAGTGTGGAAGGTGCTTCTCTCAGAATAGTACTCTAAGTGAACATCAAAGGGTTCACACAGGGCAGAAGCCGTATAAATGCCTGGAGTGTGGAAAGTGTTTCTCTCACAATGGCAATCTAACTACACACGAAAGGAGTCATACAGGGGAGAAGCCATATAAATGCTGTGAGTGTGGAAAGTACTTCTCTCAGAAGAGCCACCTAACTACGCATGAAAGGAGTCATACAGGGGAAAAGCCATATAAATGCTTGGAGTGTGGAAAGTGCTTCTCTCGGAATGGTTACCTACTTAATCACCAGAAGATTCACACGGGAAAAGCCATATAAATGCTTGGAGTGTGGAAAGTGCTTCTCTCGGAATGGTTACCTACTTAATCACCAGAAGATTCACACGGGAAAAGCCATATAAATGCTTGGAGTGTGGAAAGTGCTTCTCTCAAAATAGTGACTTAAGTAAACATCAAAGGGTTCCCACGGGATAAGCCATATAAATGCTTGAAGTGCGGAAAGTGCTTCTCCCACAGTGGCCACCCTGCTACACATCAAAAGATTCACACAGGGAAGAAGCCATATACATGCTGGGAGTGTGGAAAGTGCTTCTCTCAAAATGGCAACCTAAGTAAACATCAAAGGGTTCACACAGGGCAGAAGCCGTATAAATGCTTGGAGTGTGGAAAATGCTTCTCTCAGAATGGCAATCTAACTACTCATCAAAAGACACACAGGGGAAAAGCAATATAAATTCCTGGCGTGTGGAAAGTGCTTCTCTCTGAATGACAGTGTAACTACTCATCAAAAGATTCATACAGGGGAGAAGCCATATAAATGTCTGGAGTGTGGAAAGTGCTTCTCTATTAATGGCAACCTAACTACATCGAAAGGTTCACATTGGAGAAGCCATTTAAATTCTTAGAGTGTGGAAAGTGCTTCTCTAATATCAAGCTGACTACACATCAGAGGGTTCACACAGGGCAGAAGTTGTATGAATGCTTGGAGTGTGAAAAATGCTTCTCTCAGAATGGCCACCTAACTGCTCATCAAAAGACTCACACAAGGGAGAAGCCATATAAATGTTTGGAGTGTGGAAAGTGCTTCGCTGAGCATTCCTACCTAACTGAACATAAAAAAATTCACATAGGGAAGAAGCCATATAGATGCTGGGAGTGTGGAAAGTGCTTCTTTAATAATAGCAAGCTGACTGCACATCAGAGAGTTTACACAGGACAGAAGCCATATAAATGCTTGGCGTATGGAAAGTGCTTCTCTTGGAAAGACAGTATAACTACTCATCAAAAGTTTCATTCAGGGGAGAAGCAATATAAATGCTTGGTGTGTGGAAAGTGCTTCTCTGAGAATGACGTCCTAACTGCACATCAGAGGATTCACACAGGGGAGAAGCCGTATAAATGTTTGGAGTGTGGAAAGTGCTTCTCTAAGAATAGCAACCTAACTGCACATCGAAAGGTTCACATGGGAGAAGCCATATAAATGTTTGGAGTGTGGTAAGTGCTTCTCTCACAATAGCCACCTTACTAGACATCAAAAGATTCACCCATAGAATCATAGAATGATAGAGTTGGAAGGGGCCATACAGGCCATCTTGTCCAACCCCCTTCTCAATGCAGGATCAGTCTAGAGCAGGGGTGGGGAACCTTTTTCCTGCCAAGGGCCATTTGCATATTTATAACATCATTCGGAAGCCATACCAGGCATAGATCACCAGCAGGGGATGGGGGGAGAGATGCTAGGATTTCCAGGTCTCCAGCCACCACCTGGAGGTTGGCAACTCTTGGAGAGGAAGAAGGGAGGGAAAGAAAGGGAGGAAAGGGAAGGAAGAAAAATGAAAGAAAGTGGGACAAAGAAAGTAAGTGGGAGGAACAGAGAGAGAAGAAGGAAGGAACTGGGAAAGGAAAGAAGGAAGGAACTGGGGAAGGAAGGGAGGGAGGGAGGGAAAAAGGGGAGGGACAAAGAAAGGAAGGAAGGAACTGGGGATGAAAGAGAAAGGAAGGGGGAGGGACAAAAAAGAAATGGAGGGAGGAGAGAAAGAACATAATGGAGGGACACGGCAGGCCCTTCTATGGTGGACGCGCAGCTGCTGAGGGGTTGTCTGGCCCTCCGCGAGCTCCCGGAGGAGGAGGTGGCAGCAGCTGCCTGGAGCTGGGCGAGGAGGAGCTGCTGCTGACGTGCGCGGATGTGCGGGGGGAGGCAGTGTGTTTGCGCTCTTCCCTGCCGCCCCCCTCAGAGGCCTCCGCCATCAACACCGAGCCCAGCCCGGGGGGCAACAGCGGCAGTTGGGAGGCCAGCAGCAATGAGGCCAGGCCTCCTCCAGGCTCCAGCAGCAGCTCCTCCTCATCGCCTTTCTCCTCATCCCCCTCAGGCGGCTCCCAAAAGTCCAGCTCCAGACCTCCGCTGCTGTCATCCCCCGGGCTGGGCTCGGTGCTGCTGCCGCTGGTGGAGGCCTTTGAGGGGGGTGGCAGGGAAGAGCACCAAGACACCGCCTTCCCCCCCCCCCACATGCGCATGCAGCCCAGCAAGGCTGAAGGCTTCCTGCCACGCACGCACGCACATGGCTTCCTCTTCCCCCCTCCCTCTTGCCGCCCAACAGCTGACAGGCGGTGAGTGGATGTTTAAAGGGTGCCTCAGCGTTCCTGCACGCTGCGGCTTCTGGAACAGTTTCGGGGAGTGCTGTGCTGGGCCACGTTTCAATGGCAGGGCCTTGGAGCTCCTGGGGGCCACTGAAAATGTCCTCGCGGGCCTGACGTTCCCCATCCCTGGTCTAGAGCATCCGTGACGTGCTTGTCTAACCTCTGCTTAAAGACTGCCAGTGATGGGGAGCTCAACACCGCCCTAGGTAGCTCATTTAAAATTTTTTTTCCTAATATCCAGTTGGTACCTTTCCACCCTCAATTTAAATTCAAAATTCTGAGTCCTATCCTCTGCTGCCAACAGGAACAGCTCCTTGTCCTCTTCTAAGTGGCAGCCTTTCAAATATTTAAAGAGAGCAATCATGTTTCCCCTCAACCAGACTAAACATTCCCAACTCCCTCACTATCCTAGAGTCTAGTCCATAGTCCTCTAGTTTAGCAGTTAGACTGTTAGAACATTACCGAAATCCAGGTAAACAGCATTTACCACAATTTCTCAATCCAGTAAGCTCGTCACTCAATCACATAAGAAAATGAGGTTGGTCTGGCAGGACCTGTTGGGGACAAATCCGGACTGACTTCCCTGGATCTCCCAGATTGTCTTTCTGATGCTTGTAGATTTATTGTAGTAGAATATTGAAAATATATTCATTTTTATTGTGTTCTTTAGGAGATGAAATGTTGGTAAAATTAATCATTATAGAGATATAACAAAATTAAAAACTGACTGTCTAGGACAGTGGTCGGCAAACTCTTTAGTCAACAGAGCCAAATATCAACAGTACAACAATTGACATTTCTTTTGAGAGCGAGTTTAAACCCCCCCCAGCTGTCCGACGAAGCAGTTTAACCCCCCCTGCCAGTTTAACCCCCCAGGAAGCCTGGCGGGGGGTGTCTTTAAACTTCTCCGCGCTGCCTGGAGACACGCCAGAGGCCATGGGAGTGGGGGCGTTGGGGCGTCACACCTGCTCGCAGCTGGAGGGGGGCGCGGAGGGCAGCGTCGCAGACAGGCGCTGCGCCCTGTGGGGCACCGGGACTGTAGTGGGATGCCTGGAGCGCCGTTGCCTGGTGCGGGACGGGCCGGCGGGGGGCGCAGGCCCAGCGCAGCAGCGCCTCCAGCTGCAGGCGCGCCGCTTCCCGCTCGGACTAGGGCGGGGCCGCCCCACCCGCCACCTCCTCCCGCACCAGCACACCCATTAGGCTGTTGGCCAGCACCAGCTGCCAGCGCACGTCGCGCACCAGCTCGCCCAGCTGCCGCCACGCCCGGCCGGCACAGCACGCAGGCCAACGGACACCAGGGCCAGCGCCGGCCAGGCCCCACACGCGCCTCAGCCCGCCGCCCTGCTGAAGAGGTCCCGCGCAAAGCGCTCCAGCAGCGCATGTGGCAGCAGCTCCCCGGCCCGCCGCTCAGCCACCAGCAGTAGCTGCTGCCGGCCACCAGCGCTTCCAGCTCCCGCAGTGCCGCCGCCGGGTCCATGCGCACGCTCCGCCCCACGGCCACCACCTTTTTTTTGGCCGGGGGATGTGCCGGGAAGTCCCGGGAAGCCTGGTGGGGGTGGGGTCTTTAAACCCCCCCGCCCGGTTGCCTGACTAACAGCTGATGGGCGGGGGGGTTTAAACTGCCGCGGTTTGCCGACCACTGGTCTAGGAAATAGCTATGACCAGCAAATCACCTGCTGGAAGAGGAAATCCTTCTATGGTGGTCTGCAGAAAGCTTGCAGCTACAGAGGATGTGTCGTAAAAAACATACCAAGTCGCAAATAGGTGACCTTTGACAGTATAAATAAAGGAAACGCTAGAAAATTAGATCTCTCTAAGTCTTTGGACTAAGAGAAGGGATTGGCTTTTGGTATGTATGGATTTTCTTATATACCATTCTAGATGGTGTGAATCAGATTCTTTTAACTAAATCAGACTTCTCTAACTGTCATATTTTAAGTATTGGATTTTAAAAGTAAATACTACGTAGAACTTGAATTTTTGTATACATTATTACTGCTTTTAAGACTGTAATACTTGCATACACACATATATTACGTTGAAGCTATTCAATAAAAAGACTTACTTTTGTGAGTAAATTGAGTCCTGCTTAGTAGGTGACTAACTGAATCAGATAACATACCACTTCTCAGGAAGGGGTCAATTCTAAGAGCGTAGGCACTGAAAGGCACTGACCCGCTTCAGCTCTGAGGAGTCTTATTAGGGCAGGCAACCCCACTGTTGACCTTCTGAATAGTCTCCCCTTCCTTATGCATGGCCTCCAGGCTTCTGTTAACAAAATCCTCTCTTTTTTTGATGCCATGGAGAGTAGCAATCCTCTCCTCAAGACTCCGAACCTTCTGAGAGACCTACCAATTTATACTTGTGGCAGGTGAAGTCCATCTTGTCCTCAGGGAGAAAAACAAACATGGCACACTCCTTCAGGGGACTGGAAATGGTTTGTGAGCATCCATCTTCACCCTCGTAGTGAATCTTTTCACACCAGAAATACCTTGATGTGTTGATCTAACCTGAAACCCACAAACCTCACCAGCAGCTCTGTCTCCTGCTCTGACTTCTGCCTCAGCTCTGACCCCACTCTGCCTCTGGCAAGGAGGAGCCTTGCAATTTAAAGGATCGCAGCCCCACCTCTCAACAGCTGACAGGAGAGGGTGGGGCCTGCAATCAACCCCAGGCAAACAAGTCCTTTTCACTCAGCAACGACTCGACAGCCACTGTGTCTCCTGCTCTGACTCCCAGCTCAGCTGCCTCAGCTCTGATCCAACTCACGAGGCAAAAGAGTGTCGTTGTTGTTTTAGTGGACGTACCCCTCCTGATTTTGCTTCTACTTAAATATAAGGCTTCATCTGTCCGTCCATCTGTCTGTGGCAGGCATAACTCTTCCAAAGGGGTCTCTCACCTCTGAATGCTGACAGGAATTTCCAAGTTGATACAGAACCATCCTGTTCAAGGTTATTTCCAGAGCATTCCCCCCCCCCCCGCATGTGTACTGGAAGCTATGGTTGTCTGTGGCTGGCATAACTCATCCAGAACTAAATCTAGGAGCCTCAAAATTGGCCACCTGCTTCAGGGTGATGGTGGGCCCTTCAGAGCCAAAAATGAAGGGAATCACACCCTCCTGGCACAGATTAGCTGCACAACATCCCTCTGGTGTTTGTGATGGAAACAAAGGTCTACTCATGTGAAGCCAGGTAAGTGCCGGCAGCAAAGACAGGGAGGGTGGAAAACTCAAGCTTGTGAAAAAACACCAGGTGGGGGTGGGGGATAACCTGATTCTTAGGGTCATCATGAAGAGAAAAACTAAAGAACCATCTTGCCAGAATCATCTTCCTGATGCTTCACTCATGCCAATCTATCTACCTTCACGTATGTCAGTGTATGCTAGGAAGTTACATGTTTCTATTTTATTGCACTTACTCGTTTGCCTTATGTATATACATGAACCTTTTAATATTCCTTTCAAGAAAATGCTTTTATTCATGTGATTTACTGCATATGCAAGAGTCCTAACCAGTCTCAGTTGAGCTACCTTAAAGGGGATTAATCCCAGGGCTCCAGGTTTGGGAGAGGGGGAATTAATCACCCAGGCAGATTGGAAAATCCCATCTGTCCGTGATAGTGGGGAATGGTGTCTTGATTTGCTGGGAAACTCCCTTAGGCCAAGGATGTCCCTAGAAAGCACTCTGATCAGCAGCCACCACAACTCCGAGATCTCCTGTGAACATCTAGACTTGGCCTGCTGAGAAGGCATCCTTCTAGCACAGTGCTGGATCAATATCGAGGTGACAGGGTAGAAACCCGAGGAAATATCTTATAACCAACTGTGTAGGGCCCATGCCATCCAGCATGTAGGAAAGAGACTCAGAAAAATATCCCAGAGAAACAGGATGTGTTCAGTTAAGCCAGGGGTCGGCAAACTCATTAGTCAAAAGAGCCAAATATCAACAGTACAACGATTGAGATTTCTTTTGAGAGCCAAATTTCTTAAATTATATAGGTAGGTACACTGTTTATTAACTTAATAAACTTTAATTAAAGTTTTAAGTCTTAATTAAACTATAGGTACACTGAATAAAACTTGATATCATACTTAATAGTGATCTTATTTATTGATAAAAAATAAATTGTAAGTCCCTGCCATTTCCCCCTCCCCATCCGGAGTCTTCGTCTGGAAGCCTGGTCTACCGCCATAAAAGCTTATTGGTAGACCTGGCCTCCGGCTGAGTCCCATTGGGAGTCCAGGTCTACCCATTGGCTTTCTTGGCAGTAGACCTGGCCTCCGGAGGCCCATAGAAGCCAATTGGTAGACCTGGCCTCTGAAGGGGGACTTTTCCCCTCCTCGGAGTCCAGGTCTACTGCCAAGTAAGCCAGTGGGTAGAAATGGCCTCTGAGGAGGGAAAAAAGTAAGTAAGGTATCCATAAAATTAAATCATGACAATGACTGACAAACAATGTGAACAATGTGAGCAAAATATTGTCGAAGGCTTTCACTGTCAGAGTTCATTGGTTCTTGTAGGTTATTTGGGCTGTGTAACCGTGGTCTTGGTATTTTCTTTCCTGACGTTTCGCCAGCAGCTGTGGCAGGCATCTTCAGAGGAGTAACACTGAGCAAACTTCTCTCTAGATTCACAGATGCAATAAACACATGAGAACATAAGAAAGGCCATGCTGGATCTGACCAAGACCCTTCAAGTCCAGCAGTCTGTTCCCACAGTGGCCAACCAGGTGTCTCCAGGAAGCCCACCAGCAAGACCAGTGCAGCATCATTGTCCTGCCTGCGTTCCATAGCACCTGATATAATAGGCCTGCTCCTCTGATCCTGGAGAGAATAGACATGCATCATGACTAGTATCCATTTTGATTAGTAGCCATGGATAGCCCTCTCCTCCATGAACAGGTCCACTCCCCTCTTAAAGCCCTCCAAGTTGGCAGCCATCACCACCTCCTGGGGCAGGGAGTCCCACAATTAAACCACGCGTTGTGTGAAGATCTATATAGGTACCGGTAGGAACACTGTTTATTAACTTAATAAACTTTAATTAAAGTTTTAATTAAACTATAGGTACACTGAATAAAACTTGATATCATACTTAATAATGATTTTATTTATTGATAAAAATTAAATTGTAAGTAAGGTATCCATAAAATTAAATCATGACAATGACTGACAAACACTTAATGTGAACAATGGCCTTGCATCTCCCTGACCCCCACTGACCTCTCGGCGGCCGCCCTGGCTCATCCCGGCCGCCTCGGCCTCCCGCGTTCGCCTCTCGGCCTCCTCGCCCCTGCCGCCATCTGGGCTCTTTCCTTCCTTCCCTCCCCGGCCAGCCTGCCGTCTGCCTGTCTGCCCCTCCTTAGTACCTCGGCCTCCGAGAAGCAGTAGGAGGAGGAAGAAGAGGAGGAAGGCGGATGGGTGTTCTCCCCCCCCTCCCCTCTTGCTGGCGTTCTCTAGCGGCGGAAGGGAAGGGCAGGCCACGAGGGGGACGCGGTGGAGCTTGCAGGTAAGGAAGGAGGGGGAGGGTGTGTGTGTGCTGGATCGGGGCCTCCCTCCTCCCCGGTGCTCGGGCCAGCACGTTGCAAAGATCCACACACACACCCCGAGGCGCGGCGGCTCTGAGCTGGCTTTTGCAAGACTTCTGAGTGCGCGCAGAGCCCGGCCGGGGCAGGGAAGGGATGCCAGGATCTCCTCCGCCGCGACGTGCAGCCCCGATCCTCCGCCGAAGGAAGCCAGCCCGCGCCCTCCGCGCCCGGGGAAGGTGGCTTCTCTCAGGTGGGTGGCCACGATCCTGCAGTCCAGAGCCGCACTCAAGGGGCCAAAGAGCCGCATGCAGCTCTCGAGACGCAGTTTGCCTACCCCTAAGCCAAAAAAAGGGCTTTATATATATTAAAGGTTTATTATAAAAGAGAGAGAAAGGATGAAGAGGATGGGATTGGAATAGGGGTGGGGAAAGGACACCCAAGAACACAGCACACCGAATTCCAAACGAAAAAATACAGCTTACGTGGCTCAAAGTGGTAAGCTGCAGTACTGCAGTCCAAGCTCTGCTCAAGCCCTGATTTCGATCCCGGAGGGAGTCAGTTTCAGGTAGCCGGCTCAAGGTTGACTCAGCCTTCCATCCTTCCAAGGTCGGTAAAATGAGTATCCAGCTTGCTGAGGGTAAAGGGAAGATGACTGGGGAAGGCACTGGCAAACCCTCCCGTAAACACAGTCTGCCTAGTAAATGTCGGGATGTGACGTCACCCCATGGGTCAGGAATGACCCAGTGCTTGCACAGGGGACCTTTACCTTTAATTCAACTATGTACACTTTATCTAGGCTGTAACAGGTTCTACAGAGCATGTATCGAGTTCTTTGCAGGAATAAGCTGTTGGAGGAGTATTTAACTCCTACCTGACTTCCTGTCGCATGGACCCCTTGAAGCAGCTCCATTCTGAAAAGAGAAGGTGAGGGCAGAGGGCGCCCCCCCCCAATCTCTCCAACCTAGACCAGAGGGGCATCAGCCATTTTCATTCTTCTCTCCACCGTCTGTGACAGAGACAACGTTGGAAGGAACCATGTTTGCCTTGATCTTGCTTGAATCCTTCTTCAATCACCCCAAATCCCAGGGCTGCTCTTGGGTCAGCCGGTCTCGGGCCAATAGGCTGCTGGCCCACTTAGCTCTGAGCAACCAGCATAAAACCAACAGAGACCTCATCCCACTGACAAAATGTGGGGGCCATTTCAGTCTCCAGCTGGAGTTTCCAAGGTCCCCCTGGGGCCTGGAGATCTGCTATTATAACTCATCTCTCGGCAACAGAGAGCAGTTCCCCTGGAGAAAACGGCTCTTTGGAGGGGGACTTCATGGCCTTACACCCCATTGAAACCCCTCCCCAAACCCCACCCTCCCCAGGCTCATGCCCCAAAAGAAATCTCCAGGAGTTTCCCACCCCGGAGCTGGCAACCCCAGATCCCCACAGCTGAATATTTTTTTCTGACCCTGCTTTTCACAGCAGCTTCCTTGTGCAGAGGGTTAGCAGGCAAGGCCTTTCCAATATTTGCTTATTTCCAAATATAAAAGTTAGGTGAAGGATGTGGCTGCCAACAGGCCTGGAAGAAAACATCCTGTCCCTTTATCAGAGGCTTCATGTGTAGAAATGGGACGCTGAAGCTTTCCCTAGGATGGAGAGAGATCACCTTGCCAGGTAAAGGAGAGGTGTGAAAAGGTCAGGACATTTTCTCTCCAGGCAGTTGGCAACCGCAGGGGAAGGGGGCAGGCAGGGCTTTAAATGCAGCCCACCCACTTCAGTCATCTGTAAGAGGAGAATGGGTGGCTGAAATCTGCCCTGTGAACTCCAGAGCTTTGTAGGGGAAGAGCAGCCGTGCTGGGTGAGACCACAGGACCCTCTGATCCAGCATCCGTTTTCCGACGGGCCCGTCAGACAACCCCCCCGAAGACATGCAAGCAGGGCCACACAGGTCCAATTCCTCCCCTACTATTGGCCCCTAGCAAGGAGGGGCTGTGGCTGAGTGGCAGAGCAGCTGCTTGGCATGCGGAAGTCCCTGGCACCTGCATCAGGTAGACCAAGGGTCTACCTCAGGGAAAGGCAGGTTCATTTCGGGCGGCAAAAAACTGGTTTCCCTCATCTCACTCGCATTCACCCACCTGAATCTCTACGAAAAAGAGGATGACTCTGGCTTTCCATCAGGGCCGCCCCTGACTTGTGATCTACAGAGGTAACGTGGTTGGGACAACCACGTTTCCTTCTTTATGAGTCTGCTTTGCCATAAAGAACACAGCTGTAGGAGGGGAGGACTCGAACCTGCATCCCCGGAGCTCCCTGGTGGGTGTTTCTCCCACCCCCTCCCACTCATGCCTGCATCACCCTCTTGCTGTGTCCTTCCTGTGGGCAACAGTGTGCCGATCTGCGGCTGCATCAGGGCACCCTGGTTGGCCGCTTCCATCTCTGCCGGTCACAGGGATGCCTGTGCCACAATTGGCAGATGCTGACTGCATTTTTGCGGATGCCATTGATACTGCTATGCTCTCCAGACCTTGGCATTGGATGTTTATTTTGATCTCCTCTGCTAGGTCATTGGATATTTATTTTGATCTCCTCTGCTAGGTCATTGGATATTTATTTTGATCTCCTCTGCTAGGTCATTGGATATTTATTTTGATCTCCTCTGCTAGGTCATTGGATATTTATTTTGATCTCCTCTGCTAGGTCATTGGATATTTATTTTGATCTCCTCTGCTAGGTCATTGGATATTTATTTTGATCTCCTCTGCTAGGTCATTGGATATTTATTTTGATCTCCTCTGCTAGGTCATTGGATATTTATTTTGATCTCCTCTGCTAGGTCATTGGATATTTATTTTGATCTCCTCTGCTAGGTCATTGGATATTTATTTTGATCTCCTCTGCTAGGTCATTGGATATTTATTTTGATCTCCTCTGCTAGGTCATTGGATATTTATTTTGATCTCCTCTGCTAGGTCATTGGATATTTATTTTGATCTCCTCTGCTAGGTCATTGGATATTTATTTTGATCTCCTCTGCTAGGTCATTGGATATTTATTTTGATCTCCTCTGCTAGGTATGCACTGAATCCCAACTGGGGCCCCCTCCCCAGCCCCTGACCAACAACGTATCAAGGTTTGAGGTTTAAGCTCGGGTTGCCAACCTCCGAGCGGAGCTTGGAGATCTCCTGGCATTGAACCCCGCTGAGGTCCCTCCCACCCCCAAACCCCACCCTCCTCAGGATCCATCCCCAGATCTCCAGGTAGGTTCCCAACCAGAGCTGGCAACCCTACGCTTTAACATGTCGGTGCTTGGAAAACGGTAGTTCCCAGCAGCAGAACAAAGTGCTGTTAACAACCCCTAAAGATTTATTCACAGTGGGTCGCCGTGTTAGTCTGTCTGCCGTCGGAGAAAAGGGCCAGAGTCCAGTAGCACCTTAAAGAGGTAACTAAAATATTTTCTGGCAGGGTATGAGCTTTCGTGAGCCACAGCTCCCTTCTTCAGATACAGCTAGAATGTGAATCCATCTGTCTTTAATTCACTCTCCTCTACTTAAAGACAGATGGATTCCCATTCTAGCTGTATCTGAAGAAGGGAGCTGTGGCTCACGAAAGCTCACACCCTATCAGAAAATATTTTTGTTAGTCTTTAAGGTGCTACTGGACTCTGGCCCTTTTCTGCTCCTAAAGATTTAGGCAGAAAAGGTCTCTTCCCCGTCGCCTTCTGTCTGTTTTTCAGGATCTGTACAGCCGGCCTCTTCTCGTGCAGTGGGGCCGTCAGAGGAAGCTGCCCCCCAGCCCCAGAAGAGCCAAGAAACCCCCTCTTTCCAAAGACTTCTGTTCTGTTCTTCCTTCTGGGTCTGGTTGTTGCAGGGAACTACATTTCCCACAAGGCCTTGCAAGAAGCATTGAGGTCAACCCTGCCTTTCATTCATGGGGAGGGGGGGGGAGAAGGAAATTTGGGCAACATGGAGTCCCTTAGGGCCTCTCTCCTTTCTGGCTCCCCCCAGCTGGAGGGAGAATCTGGCTTTTGCAGGTCTGCAGGGGAGGTGAGTCGAGGGTTTCATGCAGCAGATCTTGGGCAAGAACAGGGGGAGAGAAGACACCTGCATGGTCGTTTTATCCTCCTTTAATCCCTGTTTTAGCCAGGATCGAACGCATAGTGTGCTGATTGTATTTTCTGTGCATACGCTTTTCTGTGCATACTCTTGTGCATTACTCTTGCTTTTCCTGGTGTCTCCTCAAGAAGATCTCTAAACTGGCAACTGGTCTGAAGTTTTGTGAAGGAGGGGATCTGATTCACACTCCCTGCCTGTCCAGCCTCCGCCTTCCTGGCCTCCCCTAAGTGGGCCATCATTACCATTGCAGAATGTGTGTGTGTAAAGGGCCGTCAAGTCGTAGCCGACTTATGGCGACCCCTTTTTGGGGTTTTCATGGCAAGAGACGAACAGAGGTGGTTTGCCAGTGCCGTCCTCTGCACAGCAACCCTGGTCTTCCTTGGTGGTCTCCCACCCAAATACTAACCAGGGCTGACCCTGCTTAGCTTCTGAGATCTGATGAGATCAGGCTAGCCTGGGCCATCCAGGTCAGGACCACTGCAGAATATTAGAGGGATATTCTGTTGTTTATCTGGGCCAAGAGGTTTCCATCCCCTGGATTTTTGGCACTGGGACTCCCACAGTCATTCTGATGCTAATGCCAATTTCAAGACTCCCAGTTTTCATCTTGTTCTTCTAGATAAGAATAATCCCCCCATTCAATAAATCGTTTGCCGTATGTTAATCTTTGCCTGAAACTGTTTCTGTTGTATGAAATTTTACATCCATTGAGATGATATAGTAGCTTACTTGGAGCTGAAAGGCGTGTTGTACAAACTTTAGTCATTCCACATTGCATAAATATCTGAAAAGATCTCTGAGGCAGCAGGTTTGTGCTGGGTGTTCTTTACCCTGCATCTCTCACCCGCCAAGTCCTGAGGATCACATGGCCTGGGATTGTTAGGGGGGAAAGAGAACAGAAGACAGGATGGCCTTAATTAAGCCAGTTTACGTTTGCAGAGATGGACGCAAGTTTAAGAGTAACACAGAACGCCTCTGCAGAAAATTATGTTTAAAGCAGAAACCTTCTGTGTTATTACAATTTCTGTGTATGTCTGCAGCTACACATGGAAAGTAGTTCTGTTGTTGAACCTATACAGTCAAATAGGGGGGGGTTGTTTGTTTTTTTCCATTTAATTGAACGACAAAGAGAAGCCCAGTTCTTTGCAGTTTTCTAAATTTGTATTTCTTGGAGACTTTCCAAATATTCTATATGTCAGAGGTTGAAAAAAATGAATGCAGTTTCATTGCTGTCGGTCTAATGTATATCATTCTTTTAATCAGTTGACTGGCTAATGGGATTCTTCTTTCTTTCTTGAATGCTCGGGGACAGGAATAGATGATAAACAGGGAAACATTTTCCTTTTTCAGAGATCCGCTGTGTCCTTTGAGGAGGTAGCTGTGGTCTTCACGGAGGAGGAATGGGCTCTGCTGGATCCAGGCCAAAGAAAACTCTTCTGGGAAGTTATGGAGGAAAATTATGAGACTATGGCCTCTCTGGGTAAGGATCTTTTCCCTTTTATTATGAACGCAGAAAAGAAGGGAAGGAATGGCAGCTTCCTTTGGTCCTATTGAATTTCAGGACACACTTCCATTTGCCACAGAGGAAGAAGAAGAAGAGTTGTTTTTTATACGCCAACTTAAGGAAGAATCAGACCAGCTTACAATCACCTTCCCTTCTTTCCCCTCCCCACAACAAACACCCTGTGACTTAGGTGGGGCTGAGAGTGCATGACATGCCCAAGGTCACCCAGCTGGCTTCATGTGTAGGAGTGGGGAAACAAATCCAGTTCACCAGATTAGCCTCTGCCACTCATGTGGAAGGGTGGGGAATCCAACCCAGTTCTCCAGATCAGAGTCCACTGCTCCAAACCACCACTCTTAACCACTGCACCACGCTGGAGATCCCGCACCTGGGGATCCTACAGCCCCTGAAAAAGAAAGCATTAAATACTTAGCATTAAATATTTAGATGCAGTAATGCGTTGATGAAGAGGGCTCTGATTGGGAGAGACAGACGATATCCAGGCTTGTTCCTATAGGAAATCCCTGGTGCTCCTTTTTTGGCCTTTCTATTTTGGCACAGAATGGTTCTCCCACAGTCCTTTGTTTGAGTGGCTGAGGCTGATGGGAGGAGAGAAGGGATGGCCTTGTTGATTTGACTGGGCCAGAGGAGGGGCCCTCTGCTCAGTGGCAGAGCTCCTGCCCTGCATCTCAAAAGTCTGGAGCTCAGGGATGGCACTCGAAAAAGGGTTTAGACAGGAAGGTTTGAGGTTGCAGGGCTGGGAAAGGCCCCTGCCTGAGACCCTCTTGCGGTACCTCCCCTTTGGGGTGGAATCAGCTGGGCTTGCTGGAAAGTTGCAGGCAAAGGGAAAACGAGAGTCATCTGTGAGCACTTCTGTTTTGTGAGAAAGATGGTGAGAGAGGAAAGTGGTATGTGGGAGAAGAGAAGCCAGCAAGAGACACGGCCGCCATGTTCCAGGTGATGTGTATGGATTTAGACGTCAAGTATAGAAACTAGAATAAACTGTGGTAGCCAAAAAAAAAAGCCCCCCACCACCACCATAGGACCCGAGTCAACTTATGGATTCTCAGACTCAGGTCAGATGATGCAGTTCTTCCAATCACCGGGTCACAATGAATAAACCTTCCAGATGACTCAAACCAGTTCTGACCAGAACATTCTCTGAGTGAAGATGAGGGAACTCACACCCCCTCCCAACTTTTCATGGCAGATGATGGGAGGGAGGGCATCTTGGCCATCTTCTGGTCACTAGGGGTGTGTGGGGGAGGTAGTTGAGAATTTCCTGCATTGTGCAGGGGGGTTGGACTTGATGGCCCTGGTGGTCCCTTCCAACTCTATGATTCTATGAATGTCCTTTGAAGCTAACAGCTGGCCTTGAAGCTGCAGGTGTAAGCACTTACTACAAGCTTCTAGGAAACTACAGAGACCAAGAACTTAACAAACAAGAGGGGAGCAATGCAGTCGTCAATAAAGATACTTTCTCCACAGTAGGTTAGGCTAAGAACGTGTGCCAGGCCCAAGGTCAGCCAGCAGTTTTCAGTTGCGTAGTCAGACAGCCTGCCCACTAAACCTATACTTAATTTTTTTCATAGAGTGGAGATTTTCCACCCTCCTGTCTCTGCTACTGGCACTTTCCTGGCTTCTAGTGAGTAACCCTTTGCTTCCCTGGCAAATAGCGGAGGGAAGTTGTAGAGCTAAACTAGGCCAGGATGGTCTGATTCAATTCCTTTTTGGCTCTGCAAGTCGCATCGTCATCCTGAAGCGAGGGGCCAGTTTTGATACATCGGTATGTCTTTTTTGACAAGTTTTGCCTTCCGCCACCAACCGTCACTTTCAAGGCAAAAAGGACTGTGCCAGGGGTGGGGCCTGGGGATTAAGTGGTCCAGGATTTTCCGATTCCTTCCATATTTAACATGGCTTTTTTGGGGAGGGGGGCAGCTTATTGTTACTCTGTCCCCTGTTCCACACTCTTTTCTTCTTGTTCTTGTGGTATAAGCCTTCCCTTCATTGATAAGATGTTCTTAGGGTAGCAAGTGTACAGGCTTTGAGTGGCTGCTGTGAGGTAAGTTTTGTATTAAGCCTGAAGAGAAATCACTGAAGCAGGGTGTTCCAGAAAACAGCAAATATTTATTTATTGGCATACATGTGACACGCAGCGACAAACTATGCAACCTTCTCTTCCACATTTCCAAACACTTCAGGTTTTTTATTCTGTTTGGGTCTTGTTGCAGGGAACTACATTTCCCAGAAGGCCTTGCGAGCACCAGAGAAGTCATCCCTGCCTTTCCTAGGTGTCCATGGGGTAGTTTTTCCACAAGGCCAAGAAGGAAGTGTATGGAATAAGCAGTTCCATGGGACCTCTCTTCTTTCTCATTTCCTCTGGCTGGAGGGAGAATTTGGCTCTTGCACCTCTGCAGGAAAGGTGAGTTGAAGATATTGTCGAAGGCTTTCACGGTCAGAGTTCATTGGTTCTTGTAGGTTATCCGGGCTGTGTTACCGTGGTCTTGGAATTCTCTTTCCTGACGTTTCGCCAGCAGCTGTGGCAGGCATCTTCAGAGTAGTGACTACTCTGAAGATGCCTGCCACAGCTGCTGGCGAAACGTCAGGAAAGAAAATTCCAAGACCACGGTTACACAGCCCGGATAACCTACAAGAACCAGTGAGTTGAAGATTTCATCAACATCATGAAGAGGGGAGGGGAGAGGAAGTCTGTGTGAATGGGAGTGAAAGAGAAAGAGGAGGCGTTGAGAGCAACTTCCCGGGCAAGATCTGTTCTTGGAGGGGGTGATTCTGTTTTCACTCGCTTGAATGTGTTCTGTCCAACCAGCATGGGTTTATTTTATTGTTAATAGCTAGATGGACCCCTGGTCTGATCCAGCCAGGTTCATTGTCTGTTCCTTCTGGCCCCTGTTTGTCATTATGCTTGCAATTTTGCTTTTTGCACGTTCCATAGGCTAGCCCCCAAACAGACGTATGGCCATATTTTACTCCTATCGTGGAAGTATTTTAAGTACCTTCTGTTGCTTTCTGTGGAACGTGATTCCCATGAGCATCATCCTGAAGAAGATCTCTGAATTGGCATCTAGTCTGGAGGTTTGTTTTGTAACAGGCGATCTAATTCCCCCTCCCGGTCTGTGCTGCCCTCCACCTTCCTGACTTCTCGCAAGTCGAAAAATAAGCTATAAAATGGGGAGGCGATGCCATCTATGGAATAGGCTTATTGGTCTCAGCCGTTTACGTATTCCACTCGTCCGAAGACAGAATTTGGCTACTTGGAAGGTTGTCTCCTGGGGAAGTATCTGCGACAAGAAGGGAAACATAAAATTCTTCAGATGTTCCGGGAAAGGTTGACAGAATGGGGACAATATACGGAGATCTAATATCGTTGTGAAAAGGGCAGTGCAGCAAGACATGTTCTGTAGATTCCACTTTTGCAGTTCCACATGGTCATAGTCGTTGGGAAAGAGGAATACGGTGGAATCTGCCATCCAGGAGGGCTAAAGGTAGAATATTGAAATGTGCAAGGGTGAATGACCTCCGGTATTTGGGAATTTCCCAACACACATATTACTAATTTTTCTTCAAGATGTTTATCTTTGCCGTACTCCGTTGCTTTTATGTGAAATCCAAAATCAGTTAGATGATGCAGCAGCTTACTTGTAGTTGAAGGGTGTGTTGTATAAGCTGCATCCATTCCACAATCCACAAATGTCTGGAAAGGTCTCTGAGGCTGTAGGTCTGTGTTGGGTTTTTTGTGTCCTGCATCTCTCAGCCACTGAGCCACAAGGATCACATGGCCTGGGGTAAATAGGCCTTGGGTTCATTAGGAAAAAATCGAAAAAAGGACATGATGGCCTTAATTAGGTCAGTTTATGTTTAGAGAGCTGGAGGCGAGCTTTAGAGTAACACAGAATGCCTCTGCAGACAAAAATGTTCAAAGCAAAAACTGTCTATGTAGACATGTTCTTTGTGTTTCTGGGTTTAAACGTGCAAGATAGTAAACCGTGGTAGAGAGTCAATTAGGGTCTCTTTTTAATATTTGATTGGACTTGGCGAAGAGAAGCCCATTTCTTCAGTTTCCTGAATTTCTTTCTTTGAGACTTTCAGTATATTATACTTGCCAGAGGCTCAAAACACAAATGGAATTTTCCTTGCTCTTGCTTTAATGTATTCGATTCTTTTAATCAACTGAGTTTCTGATGGGATGTTTTTTTCATTCTTGAATGCTTGGGGTAGGAATCGATGATCAACAGGGACATATTTTCCTCTTTCAGAGATCCCCAGTGTCCTTCGAGGATGTAGCTGTGTTCTTCACGGGGGAAGAATGGGCTCTACTGGATCCAGGCCAGAGGAAAATCTACTGGGAAGTGATGAAGGAAAATTACGAGATGGTGGCCTTTCTGGGTAAGGATCTTTTCCCTTTTATTATAAATCTGAAAGAGATGCGAGGAGGTGGCATCTTCCTTTGACCATCTTGAATTTCAGAACAGACGAAACTCCCACATATATTAATATTACAACGCTGGAAAATGAAAATATTACTTATTTCGAAGGCTTTCACGGTCAGAGTTCATCGGTTCTTGTAGGTTGTCCGGGCTGTGTGACCGTGATCTTGCTAGTTTCTTTCCTGACGTTTCGCCAGCAGCTGTGGCAGGCACCTTCAGAGGAGTAACACTGAAGGACAGAGGAGTAACACTGAAGGAGACACTGTCCTTCAGTGTTACTCCTCTGAAGATGCCTGCCACAGCTGCTGGCGAAACGTCAGGAAAGAAACTAGCAAGACTACGGTCACACAGCCCGGACAACCTACAAAAACCGATTACTTATTTCCATTCTGTTTAGAGAAATGTGTTGATAAAGAAGGCTCTGATTGGGAGAGAGGGACAAAATTTCATAGAATCATAGAGTTGGAAGGGACCACCAGGGTCATCTAGTCCAAACCCCTGTACAATGCAGGAAATTCACATCTACCTCCCCACTCACACCCCCAGTGACCCCTACTCCATGCCCAGAAGATGGCCAAGATGCCCTCCCTCTTATGATAGGCCTAAGGTCATAGAATCAGCATTGCTGACAGATGGCCATCTAACCTCTTCCTAAAAACCTCCAGGGAAGGAGAGCTTACCACCTCCCAAGGAAGTCTGTTCTACTGAGCTACCGCTCTAACTGTCAGAAAACTCTTCCTAATGTCTAGACGGAAACTCTTTTGATTTAATTTCAACCTGTTGGTTCTGATCTGACCTGGGGCAACAGAAAACAACTCGCCACCCTCCTCTATATGACAGCCCTTCAAGTACTTGAATATGGTTATCATATCACCTCTCAATCTTCTCCTCTTCAGGCTAAACATACCCATCTCCTTCAACCTTTCCTCATAGGACTTGGTCCCCAAACCCCTTACCATCTTTGTTGTCCTCTGGACACGTTCCAGCTTGTCTACGTCTTTTTTAAATTGCGCTGCCCAAAACTGAACACAGTACTCTAGGTGAGGTCTAACCAGAGCAGAGTACAGCGATACCATCATTTCACGTGATTGCATTTGCCTTTTTAGCTACCGCATCACACTGCTGACTCATGTTCAGTGTTTGGTCTACTAAGACCCCAAGATCCTTTTCACACACACTACTGCTGAGACAAGTCTCCCCCAACCTATAATTTTGCATTTGATTTTTCCTACATAAATGCAGAACTTTACATTTATCTCTGTTGATGTTCATTTTATTAGTTTTAACCCAACTCTCCAACCTGTCATCCTGTATTCTGGCTTTGTCTTCTACCATATTTGCTACCCCTCCCATTTTAGTATCATCTGCAAATTTAATAAACATCCCCTCTGTTCCTTCATCCAAATCATTTATAAAGACGTTGAACAACACAGGGCCCAGGTCTAATCCCTGAGGCACTCCACTAGTCACTTTTCTCCAAGTGGATGAGGAACCATTAACAAGCATTCTTTGGGTGTGATCTGTCAACCAGTTACAGATCCACTTAACAGTAATAGGAACTAAACCACATTTTCCCAATTTGTCTACAAGAATATTATGTGGAACCTTGTCAAAAGCCTTACTGAAATCAAGATAAACTATGTCTATAATATTCCGCTGATCCAGCAAAATAGTAACTTTGTCACACACAAAAAAGGAGATAAGATTAGTCTGACACGACTTATTCTTGAGAAACCCGTGCTGGCTCTTAGTAATCAGATCCATCCTTTCTAAATGCTGAAGGACTGACTGTTTGATGATTTGTTTGAAAACCTTTCCCGGTATAGAAGCTGATGGGTCGGTAGTTACCTGGATCCTCCTTTTTTCCCTTCTTGAAGATGGGACAACATTTGCCCACCTCATATGAACATAAGAAAAGCCCTGCTGGATCAGACCAAGGTCCATCAAGTCCAGAAGTCTGTTCACACAGTGGCCAACCAGGTGCATCTAGAAAGCCCACAAACAAGATGACTGCAGCAGCACCATCCTGCTTGTGTTCCACATCTAGTCCAACCCCCTGCACAATGCAGGAAATTAACAACTACCTCCCCCCACACATCCCCAATGACCCCAACCCTTGCCCGGCAATGCAGGATCCCACAATCAAAGCACTCCCGACAGATGGCCATCTAGCCTCTGCTTAAAGACCTCCAAAGACGGACTCCACCACCCTCCGAGGCAGCACATTCCACCACTGAACAGCCCTCACCGTCAGAAAGTTCTTCCTAATGTTTAGGTTTATATTCAGCATGCTCCTCTGATCATGGAGAGAATGGGTATGCATCATAACTAGTAGCCATGAATACCCCTCTCCTCCATGAACATGTCCACTCCCCTCTTAATGCCTTCCAAGTTGGCAGCCATCGCCACATCCTGGGGCAGGGAGTTCCACAATTTAACTATGCGTTGTGCGAAGTAATACTTGCTTTTATCAGTTTTGAATCTCTCACCCTCCAGCTTCAGCAGATGACCCCGCGTTCTAGTATTATGAGAGAGGGAGAAAAGCTTCTCCCTGTCCACTCTCCCCAAACCATGCATAATTTTATAGACCTTTATCATGTCTCCCCTCAGCCGCCCACTTTCCAAGCTAAACAGCCCTAAGCATTTTAACCTCTCCTCATAGGGCAGTTGCCCTAATCATTTTGGTTGCTCTTTTCTGCACTTTCTCAAGCTCTGTAATATCCTTTTTTAGATGTTGACCAGAACTGTACACAGTATTCCAAGTGTGGTCTCACGATAGATTTGTACAAGGGCAGTATGATATCAGCAGTTTTATTCTCAACTCATCTAATTATGGCCAGCATGGAATTTGCCTTTTTTACAGCAGCCGCACTCTGGGTTGACATCTTCACTGAGCTATCCACTACCACCCCAAGATATCTGTCGCTTGGTTTGTTGCTGCCAGCACAGATCCCATCAGTGTATATGTGAAGGTGGGATATTTTGCCCCAATATGCATCACTTTACACTAGCTCACACTGAATCTAATTTGCCATTTTAATGCCCATTCTTCCAGTTTGTAGAGATCCTTTTGGAGCTCTTAACAGTCCGATTTTGTTTTAACCACCCTAAATAATTTGGCGTCATCTGCAAAATTGGCTACTTCACTGTTCAACCCCAACTCCAGGTCATTGATGAACAGGTTGAAAAGCAGCAGTCCCAACACAGATCCCTGAGGGACCCCACTGCTCACATCCCTCCATTGTGAGAACTGACCATTGATTCCTACTCTCTGTTTCCTATTTTTCAGCCAGCTCTCAATCCATAAGAGAACCTGTCCTCTTATCCCATGACTATGAAGTTTGCTTAGCAGTCTTTGGTGGGGGACTTTGTGTATTTGGATTTCCAAAAGGCTTTTGACAATCTCCACAGGCTTATTGACACTTTCAAAAATCTCTAATAGGTTAGCAAGACAGGACCTACCTTTACAAAAGCCATGTTGGGTTTTGCTCAGCAGTCCTTGCCCTTCTATATGCTAGACAATTCTATCTTTAATTATGCTTTCCATCAATTTACCTGGAACAGACATTAAGCTAACTGGCCAGTAATTTCCTGGGTCCCCCCTGGAACCTTTTTTATAAATGGATGTTACATTGGCCATTCTCCAGTCCTCTGGTATAGAGGCTGATCGAAGGGTCATGTTACATATCTTTGTTAGGAGTTCAGCAATTTCCCATTTGATGAATACCGTCTGGTCCATGTGATTTGTTAGTTTGCAGTTTGTCTAAATGTTCTAGGACCTCCTGCCTTGTTACCACTATTTGCCCTAGTTCCTCATTCTCCCCTCTCCAAAATCTCTGTTCAGGAGAAGGAATCTGCCCTGTATCTTCAACAGTGAAGACAGATGAGAAGAATTCATTTAGTTTCTCAGCAATAGCTTTAGCCTCCTTAAAAAGGTAAAGGTCCCCTGTGCAAGCACCGGGTCATTCTTGACCCGTGGGTTGACGTCACATCCCGACGTTTACTAGGCAGACTGTGTTTAAGGGGTGGTTTGCCAGTGCCTTCCCCAGTCATCTTCCCTTTACCCCCAGCAAGCTGGGTACTCATTTTACCGACCTTGGAAGGATGGAAGGCTGAGTCAACCTTGAGCCAGCTACCTGAAACCAACTTCCGTTGGGCTCAAACTCAGGTTGTGAGCAGAGCTTTGACTGCAGTACTACAGCTTAACACTCTGCGCCACTGGGCTTTTACCTATCCTCCCTTAGTGTTCCTTTATTCCCATTGTCATCCAATGGTCCAACCGCTTCCCTAGCCGGTTTCCTACTCCTAATATACTTAAAGAATTTCTTATTGTTTGTTTTGATGTTTAGCAATATGCCCCTCAAAATATTTTTTTGTATCTCTATCTGTTTGCATTTCCTTTGTGCAAGTTTGTGTTTGCTTTTGTTTGCCTCATTTGGGCAATCCTTCCAGTCTCTGAAGGAAGCCTTTTTTTCTCTAATTGCTTCCTTCACCTTACCCGTTAGCCATGGTGGTGACCTCTTGGACTTATTACTACCTTTCCTGACCTGCGGCATACAAGCTAGCTGAGCCTCTAGTAATGTGGATTTGAGTAACCCCCAAGCCTTTTCCAGAGATTTAACCCTCCTAATTGTTCCTTTCAACTTGCTCTTTACCAGGTTTCTAATTTTAGAGAAGTTATCTCTTTTAAAGTCAAAGGTAATTGTGCGAGATTTCCCAGTCACTTTCCAACTTACGTACAAATTAAATTTGATCCAACAGGCTCAACTACATCCACATCCTGCACTAAGTCACTGGCAGCACCACAGAGTATTAAATCCAGGATTGCCTCCCCGCTGGTTGGGTCTATGACCACCTGTTCGAGGGCACAGTCATTTAGGATGTCTAAAAATTTTCTGTCTTTGGCTTGACTGGAGCAAACATTTATCCAGTCAATATGAGGATAGTTAAAGTCTCCCATTATTACTACTTCATTACCTTTACATGCTTCCCTAATTTCATTCTCCATCTCAAGATCACCCTGAGCTGTTTGGTCAGGGGGCCGATAGAACGTCCCCGGTACTAAATCATCTTTGGGGCCTGAAATTGTCACCCATAAGGATTCTGTGGACAAGTCTTCCCTTTTTATGGTTTCTAGCTTATTTCTAGCTTCCTTGATATACATAGCATCACCCCCCCCCCCAAATACGCTTTTCCCTGTCATTTCTATACAGTTTATAACCAGGGATGGCCTTATCCCACTGGTTTTCCCCTCCACCAGGTTTTTGTAATGCTCACTATATCTATGTTTTCTCTTAAAACCATGCACTCTAACTCCCCCATTTTTGTTTTGAGGCGTCTAGCATTAGCATAGAAACACTGTCTCTTTCGACTTGCCTGGCATGTGCCTTTGGGCATCCTTAAGTGGCTATTCCACTTTTTTTTAAACCATCTCCTTTCATGTCTATGCCATTTTTATGTGGGTAATCTGAAGCAATTTTCCCTTTGTCCTTCTGTCTTCTGGCACCTCACCTGTTCTCCAAGACTTCTTGGACAGAGGCTCAGAAATTACATCTGCAAGTTCTTTGAGTACCCTTGGATGCAATTCATCTGGCTCTGAGGACATTGTTTCATTTTAAGAAACTAGGTGTTTGTGTACCAACCCAATGCCAATCCTAGCCTGGAAATCCTTTCCCTCATCATGTGTTCTGTTTATGACATGTTGAGCAACTTTTCCCTTGCAAGAAAAGACTGAGGAAAAGAAGAAATTGAGGAGGTCTGCCCTCTATTAATCTCTTGTTACAATTTCACTTTCTGGTCCCTGCAATGGGCTTATCTTGTCCTTGTTCTTAATCTTACTCTGTACATAGGAACCCTTTTTTGTTGTTTAGCACCTCTCGCTAGCCTTTAGCTTTCCTAACACTCTCCCTACAAGCACTAGTTATTTGTTTATATTCCGCTTTGGTTATAAGGCCCTCCTTCCACTTCCTAAATGAGCCTTTTTTACTTCTCAAATCTTTAAAATGCTGTTTTTGGAGCCACCCTGGCCTCTTTAGGATCCTCCCATTTTCCCTTCTTGTAGGAATGGTTTGTGATTGCGCCTTCAGTATTTCATCAGCCAGTTCTTCCCTGATGGTGAGAATCAAATCTAAGATAGCAGATCCCCTGGTTTCCCTGTCCCCTTTCTGGAATAGGAAGTTGCCAGCAAGACAATATAGAGCTAAACACAACACCAACCTATGTAATAGGAACAGTAAAACTGAAGTCACATAGAATGGCCACAATACACTTCACAATATCAAAAATGTATTCAACATCCAATCTTATCTATTAACAATCCAATATAATCCTAAATGTGCACAACTACTAATCCTATACATACATATATATATCACAAGACACACAAACCATAACAAGCTCATACCCTGCCAGAAAATATTTTTGTTAGTCTTTAAGGTGCTACTCGACCCTTGCTCTTTTTTATAACAAGCCATAACGCACCAATTACCGTATTTTTCCGTCTATAAGCCCCATGTATAAGACGACCCTTATTTTTTAAAGGGAAACTGAAGGGAAAAAAGGGGTCGCCTTATACATGGGGGCATCTTAAGCTCTCTTTCTCCACCTGTCGGCTGACAGGCGGAGAAAGAGAGCTAGTAGCCAGAGTCTTGTCCCCTGATGCCGGCGCCCAGCATTCAACCCGGTCACCATCACCCCTGACGGGGGCGGTGACCGGTTTGAACGCCCAATGCCAGCAGCCAGGGGACAAGACTCTTCCCCTTGCTCTCTTTCTCCACCTAACAGCCACCTTCCGTGTATGAGATGGCCCCCCCTAATTTTGAAAGGGGAGAGATATAATGTTATCGAAGTTCCTCATAAAGTGGCATTCCAAGAGCACATGAGCTAATGAATCAATAGAGCCAGAAGAGCAAGGACAGGTCAGCATTCCTGCCGGATACCCGTCTGTCACTGTCTCTACTCTAGGCTGCAAGCTATAATGGGGACATTTTTGGTTGTAACATTGAGGTGCACTCTTTGCACCTACTATATATATTATTGGTATTGTGGTTTAGGCTGTGTACCACAATTGAAACATCTGGACCAGCAAGGCAAGTCAGGAATTTATTGGATCTTGCATTTTTAGCAGAGTTGGACTTCCAACAGATATCCAGTTAATTAAAGTCTCCCATGACCACCGTGTCCCGTCTCTTTGGGAACTTTGTAATCTGGTCTAGGAGTGTCTCATCCAAGTCCTCTGCCTGGTTTGGTGGTCGATAGCAGACCTCCACCATAATATCACAATTATTTTTTACTCCTTTTATTTTATTTTTGCCCATAGACTCATCTGAACTACCATGCTCAGATTCAGGTATTTCTTCACAAGTATGCACATCTTTGGCATACAATGCTACTCCTCCCCCCTTCCTTATCTGTCTGTCCCTTTTAAACAAGTTGTACCCCTCAATCTTAATATTCAAATCGTGAGTGATATCCCGCTAAGTTTCAGTAATGCCAGTTAGGTCAAAACTGTCTTCCTGTATTAGGGCTTCAAGTTCTTCCTGCTCGTTTCCTATACTCTGTGCATTAGTGTACAGACATCAGAATCCATGGTTTATGTGCTGGGCCTGGCCCAGGGGAATCCTCCCTGAAAGGCCAAAGCAGCCCTCAAATGGGTACTGTTGCCTTACTCTGCCTCAAACATACAGAAACCAAGGCTTGAAGGCTGACAATATTGTGTTGTGGCCTAGCAATGCCACTGAAGGCATTTGTTTTTTATGTTACAGGCACTGCTTCTATTGCATGGTGTTATAACTGCCCATTGTACTTTCCCCCCAGATTTGCTGCAAGCCGGGGTCAAATTCGTTTTTTAGAAATGTCATTTCAGTAACATTCAAGATTTAAAAAACCAGATTTCTTTCCCTATTCTTTTTCTGTGTGTTCTCTGACTAAACACCAAAACAAACAAACATATTAACCTTAATGTGGTCTCAAGCACCTTTCTGCAACAGAAACAAGTATCCCCCTATCCCCGTGTTGGCGAACCTATGGCACGGGTGCCACTTCCGGCACGCGTAGCCCTTTCTGCCGGCACTCACTGTTCCTCCAAGCCGCTGGCCTTTCCGGCTCTGCCCCACCCCGGATGGGGGAGGCTGTAGCCCAGGGGTGGGGAACCTCCGACATCATTGGCTGTGGCCCCCAGACTCTCCCACAGAAGCTGCCGCCATTGCCGCCGCTGGAGCGTGCGCAGCCGGCCAGGCGGGTGGGAGAGCGGGGAACAGAAGCCGAGCGCTCACACTCGGCATGGCCGGCGGCTTCTTCGGCGCCCTCTGGGCCTGTGCGGGCGGAGGGGCATGGCTGGTCGGTGGGTGCGAAGGAGGCGCCCTCTGCCCCACCCTGCTCGCCTCTCACAAGCCTGCCGCCGAGCCCCACCGAGTGGCAAATCCAAGACAAAACCTCCCATGCATAAATGGCCTCTTTCTTTTTCTGTCTCCCTCTGTCCTTTTCTTTCTCTCCCTTGCTCCATTTCTTTCTCCCTTTCTCTCTCTTTTTCTTTCTTTCTCTCCCTCCCTTCCTTCCCTTTCCCCCTCCCTTCCCTTCTTTCCTTCCTTCTTTCCCTCCAGCGGCTTCTCCGGCACCCTCTGGGTCTGTGCGGGCGGAGGGGCGTGTAGTCCTATTCCACCTTTGAAGTGCCCACAAGCTATCCTCCAAACACCTTTCCATTTGTCTTGATATGTAGAGAGAAAACACTAAGGAACTAGTTGCCAATCTCCAGGTACTAGCTGGAGATCTGCTATTACAGGTGATCTCCAACCAATAGAGATCAGTTCCCCTGGAAAAAATTGCCACTTTGGCAATTGGACTCTATGGCACTGAAGTCCTTCCCCAAACCCCGCCCTCCTCAGGCGCCACCCCAAAAACCTCCCACTCATGGCGAAGAGGAACTTGGCAACTCTAGCCTCTCCCTCTGGGCCCCCTCTGGGGGTGGTATTCAGGTTAAATTGCCGCATTGGCACTCGGCGATAAATAAGTGGGTTTTTGGTTGCAGTTTGGGCACTCGGTCTCTAAAAGGTTCGCCATCACTGCCCTATCCTTTGGTCACCCATTTCTCCTTTTCCAAGACATCCTAGCTTGTGGGTAAATATTGCTAAAGTTTTTTCAGGCCCCACACTTTCATTGTAGAAAAACCCATTGACCACTGACTGTACCTGCTAACTGTTATTAATATTTTTTCATTCTTATTTGATATCTGCCTTTCTTTTGCAGTTGCAGATGTGAGGGAGATGATGTGTGAGAAGGAATCTGGAAGGATAGTTGTGGAAAAAGACAATGATCAGCAGGTGGAAGAAAAATCTAGGGATCAAGCAGTTCCAAAGCGAGGCTGCAGAAAGAAAAGGGAAGCAATACAGAAGCCATATAAATGCTTGGAGTGTGGAAAATGTTTCTCTCATAATAGCAACTTAACTAAACATCGAAGGGTTCACACAAGAGACAAGCTATATAAATGCTTGGAGTGTGGAAAGTGCTTCTCTCTAAATAGCTACCTAACTAAACATCAAAGGGTTCACACAGGAGAGAAGCCATATAAATGCTTGGAATGTGGGAAGTGCTTCACTCTAAATAGCTACCTAACTCAACATCAGAAGAGTCACATAGGTGAGAAGCCATATAAATGCTTAGTGTGTGGAAAGTGCTTCTCTTGCAATGACTACCTAACTAATCATCAAAGGGTTCACACAGGGGAGAAGCCATATAAATGCTTGGAGTGTGGAAAGTGCTTCTCTCATAATAACAACCTAACTAAACATAAAAAGATTCATACAAGGGCGAAGCCATATAAATGCTTGGAGTGTGGAAAGTGCTTCTTTTGGAATTTCGACCTTACTGCACATCAGAGGGTCCACACAGGGGAGAAGCCATATCAGTGCTTGGAGTGTGGAAAGTGCTTCTCTCGGAATGAGTCCCTAACTAGACATAGAAAGGTTCACACAGGGGAGAAGCCATATAAATGCTTGGAGTGTGGAAAGGGCTTCTCTCGGAATGCCTTCGTAACTAGACATCAAAAGGTTCACACAGGGGTGAAGCCATATAAAGGGTTGGAGTGTGGAAAGGGGTTCAATCAGAGTCGAAGTGTTACCTTACAGCACAAGATTCACATGGGCAAAGAGCCAACCGATCACATGGGCAAGAAACTTATCTGTTTACCCCCTTTTCCCTTTCCCATATCCTTTTTAATTTTGTACCCTAAACCCCCCCAATAAAAACTTCTTTTTTTAACCAACTTATTTTTCTCTAAAACCCTCTTACATTTCTCTGTAAAATCCTGTTTTGTTAATGGGTAATTCACCAAGGCGGTGAGATAGCTTAATACCTCACATTACCTCTTATAAAATGCAGGGCCATAATTTTCCAGCGGGAAGTTAGAATAATTTGAAACGGTGTCATATTGTCTATTAAATTTCATGGAGGGCCGGTCTACCAAGGAGTCTCCATGTTCAGAGGCATTTGAATACCAGTGCCAGGAACAATGAAAAAAATTGATTGTGGAATTAAAAGGGACAGGAAGATACAAAATAAACAAGAAGATATTGGGAGAGTCTTTACTGACTATTACCTTATATGCAAAGGACCATCTGAAAGAACAAGGACTCTCAATATTTTTTGAATGCCCACTTACCAAAACTTTCTTTCAAAGATCAGGAAACCTAAATCAAAACCATAAATGATACAAACATTCCACAGTAGGGCCCTTGTTTCAGCATGCTAAACACCATAGTATATAAACCACAGTGCCTAATAATTTATCCAAGTAACTTTGTGAAACATTTAGTACAGTGCACCTGTATTGCCCACGTAGAAAGCCCTCTTAAATAATCCAGTATTGCATAGTTGGCAGAAAGCCAGGAGAGTGGAGCCTTCCTGACCTCCTCGGGTAGGCCGTTCCACAATCAATGCAGTTACACTGTTCAGATGGCACTGAGTTCTAATTCTGAAATTCCATCCTCTGCGTGGTTTGACAAACTGTGTCGGATACTATCTTGAGCATTGTTTCTCATTTTTGTAATCCTCAGATCCTTGCTCCACCCCTCTTCCCTTTGATCTCATAGACTTGTGTAAATCAGGTGTGTGGTTTTTGCTGTGTATGTGTGCACGATCCAAGTTAATTTCAATAAAATACCTTAAAATTTATACGCTTCTTTATTGACAGTCTTCCTGCTGGTGTGCCCATCACCATGAAATTCCATTAAAATATCCTGCACCCCAAACCTCATGCTAAACTACATTTCCACAATATAATTCCCCCACTAAAAGGATTAATTGGGGTAAGAAGACGACGACGAAGACTTGGTTTTTATATGCCAATTCCCCCAACAAAAAGGAGAATATCTAATTGGGGTAAGAAGAAGACAAAGAAGAGTTGGTTTTATATGCCAATTTTCTCTACCCTTTAAAGAGAATCAAACTGGCTTACAACTTCCTTCCCTGTCCCCACAACAGACACCTTGTGAGGCAGGTGAGGCTGAGAGAGCTCTAAGAGAACTGTGACTAGCCCAAGGTCACCCAGCTGGCTTCATGTGTTGGAGGGGGGAAACCAACCCAGTTCACCAGATTAGAGTCCGCTGCTTATGTAGAGGAGTGGCGAATCAAACCCACTTCTCCAGTTTAGAGTCCATCGCTCCTAACCAATGTGCCACGTTGGCTCTCCCTAGGCTGATCCTCCACTAAGCAGGGGGTTGGACTAGATGGCCGGTATGGCCCCTTCCAGCTCTGTGATTCTAAATGTCCCAAAATGTGCTTTATGAGGCACGGAGCCCAGAAGCTGCAACCCGAGAGAAAGCAATTGGTGAGAAACCTACAAGTTACTAGTAGATGAACTCTGGCACAAAAGTGGAAAAAAAGAAGCTTCCTGACTAAAATGTCTGGTTCTTCCCTTAAGCTCTCTTTCTCCGCCTGTCGGCTGACAGGCAAAGAAAGAGAGCTAGTAGCCAGAGTCTTGTCCCCTGGTGAGAAACCTAGGTACTACTAGATGAACTCTGGCCTTTCCAATATTTGCTTATTTACCGATACAAAAGTTAGGTGAAGGGTGTGGTTGCCAACCTTCGGGTGGGAATTAGAATTCAAAGAGGACACCCTCCAAGCTGAAGCTCCAAGGATACTAAGGACAAGACAGCACCGATGGATAAGTGGTATAGGTAGTATAGGTAACTATAGGTCGTTCAACAATATAATACACAACGTTCTACAATAAAGCCTTCCCCAAATGATCTCAAGCGTGATGATTTTGAAAAAAAATATTTTGAAATAATCACACTTGAGATCGTTGTTTTGAGGAGGCTTTATTGTAGAACGTTGTGTATTATATTGTTGAACGACCTATACTTCCCTGGTATACTACTTAGCCATCGGTGCTGTCTTGTTCTTAGTAACCTTCAGGTGGGGCCTGGAGATCCCCCACTATGACAACCTGAGCTCCAGGCGGCAGAGGTCGGTTCCCCTGGAGAGGATGGCTGCTGTGGGAGGTGGGGGGCTCTGCGGCACTGAAGTCCAGAGGAGGTCCCTGTCCTCCCCATCCTCCAGCCCCAAACCTCCAGAAATGTCCCCATCCACAGCTGCCCTTTTAACCCCTGTCCTCGGAACAGGGCGCTTCCCAGCAGCAGAACAAAGTGCTGTTAACAAACCCTAAAGATTTGGGCAGAAGAGGTTTCTCCTTCCCCATCGCCTTCTGCTCTTTCAGCATCTCTCCAGCTAGTCAGAAGAAGCGGCCCCCCCACCCCCCACCCCCTCCCAGCCCCAGGAGAGCCAAGAAACCCCCTCTTTCCAAAGACTTCTGTTCCTCCCTCTGGGTCTGGTTGTCGAAGGGAACTACATTTCCCACAAGGCCTTGCGCGCGCCATTGATCTCAGCCCTGCCTTTCCCACGTGTTGGACGGGGCGGCTCTTCTCAGAGAGGGAGAAGGACCATTGTGGGCAATGGAGCCCCTGGGGGTCTCTCCTCTTTCTGGCTCCCCCCGGCCGGAGGGAGGACCTGGCTTTTGCACGTCTGCAGGGGAGGTGAGTCAGTGGAGGGTTTCATGCAGCAAAGTTCTTGGGCAAGGAGAGGGGGAGAGAAGACACGTGTGAAGCGGAGGGGAAAGAGGGGGGCGGAAGGGAGGAAGTTTTCTCTGCAACCAGCCAGGGCTGCCTTTGTTCTTAAAGGCCCAACGGACCCCTGATCGGATCCACCGGGGTTAGTGGCCTGTTGGTGGCTCGATGCCCTGGTGTGTCACGGCCATATGCTGCTATTTGTATTTTCTGTGCCTACTCTTGCTTTCTCTGGTGTAGGATCCCAATGAGCACCATCCTCAAGATCATCTCTGGACTGGCAACCGGTCTGAAGCTTTGTAAAGGTCGGAGGGGGATCTGATTCAGGCTCCCTGCCTGTCCGGCCTCCGCCTTCCTGGCCTCCCCTGAGTTGACCATCACTCTCGTTGCAAAATATTAGAGGGATTTTCTGTTGTTCATCTGGGCCAAGAGGTTTCCATCCCCTGGACTTTGGGCCCTGGGACTCCCACAGTCATTCCGACGCTGGTGCCAATTTTGAGTCTCCCAGTTTTCCTCTTGTTGTTCTAGATAAGAATAATCCCCCCATTCAGGAAATCTCCTGCCATGTATAAATCTTTGCCCGAAACAGTTTCTGTTGTATGAAATTCTACATTTACTGAGACGATGCAGTAGTTTACTTCCAGTTTAAAGGCGTTTAAAGACTGCAGTCATTCCACAGAGCATAAATCTCTGAAAAGATCTCTGAGGTTTGTGCTGGGTGTTCTTGACCCTGAACGTCTCACCCGCCAAGCCCTGAGGATCCCACGGCCTCGGATCGTTAGGGGGGAAAGAGAGCAAAAGACAGGATGGCCGTAATTAGTCCAGTTTTTGTTTGTAGAGCTGGACACAAGTTTAAGAGTAACACAGAAAGCCTCTGCAGAAACTTTTGTTTAAAGCAGAGTCCTTCTGTGGAATTACAGTTTCTGTGTATGTCTGCGGTTACACATGCAAAGTAGTTCGGTTGTTGAACCCGCTACACAGTCAAATGGGGAGGGTTGTTTTTTTCTCTTCATTTTTTCATTTAATTGAACTTGACAAATCAATGTTAAACTGGGCCATCTTTTCCTCTTTCAGAGATCTGCAGTGACCTTGGAGGAGGTAGCCGTGTTCTTCACAGAGGAGGAATGGGCTCTGTTGGATCCAGGCCAAAGAGAACTCTTCTGGGAAGTTATGGAGGAAAATTACGAGACCCTGGCCTCTCTGGGTAAGGATTGCTTCCCTTTCATTATGAACACAGAAGAGAAGGGAGTGGGTAGCATCTTCCTTTGACTCTCTTGAACTTCAGGACACATTTCCATTTGCCCCAGAGGAAAGAATGGAGATCCCGCACCTGGGGATCTTAACAGCACCTGAAAAAGAAAGCACTAAATACTTAGATGCTGTAAAGAGCAGTCTGTTGGTGAAGAGGGCTCTGATTGGCAGTCTTGGTCCTGCTAGCAAATCCCTGGGGCTACTTTTTTGGCCTTTCTATTTTGGTGCAGAGTGGTTCTTCCACAGTCCTTTGTTTGAGGCTGATGGGAGGAGAGGAGGAATGGCCTTGTTGATTGGACGAGGCCAGAGCAGGGGCCCTCGCTCACTGGCAGAGCTCCTGTCCTGCACCTCAAAAGTCCGGAGTTCAATGATGGCAGGAAGGTTTTGTGTTGCAGGGCTGGGAAAGGTCCCCTGCTTGAGACCCTCCTGAGGCCCCAGTCCTTGGAGTGGAATCGGCTGGGTTTGATGGAAAGTTGCAGGCAGAATGTGGGCAGAGGGAAAACGAGAGTCATCTGTGAGCAGGTCTGTTTTGTGAGAGGGATGGTGAGGGAGGACGGTGGTATGTGGGAGAAGAGAAGCCAAGCAAGAGACACAGCAGCCAGGGTCCAGGTGATGCGTATGGATTTGTAAGTCAAGTGCTTCTCTTCCTAATGTTCTGATCTTCTTTGTCAAGCTTAGAGGAGTCTCAGGGGGAGCCAAGCCAGGCACGGATCAGGCCCATCATTTAATATTGCTAACAGAGACCAAGATGGATGGGTAGGGGGGAATCCTTTCTCTCCTCTCTGCTCTGCAATTGGAATATTTTTCTGGACGTTCGGAAGAACAAGGAGGTGAATTTTGGCCTCCCAAGATCATCCTAAAGCTGATGGCCAAGTTTCCTGCGGGGGTCTGACTGCCACAAAAATAATGACAGGCAGGTCCCTTTATTAATATAGACTAGACCCCGCCTGCTCCCTCCCCTCACCAACCCCAAAGCTTGCTGCACTCGCAGTATTTTTTCATAAAGGAAAGACCCCTGCGCCCTCTGTGGGTTAACACCTGAAGTTCTGTTTAGCCATATTGTTGCCTATATTGGGAAGTATTTTCAGTACAATCCCTTCCTCAAGATCTTTGCTGCTTCCCATACAGGATGATTCCAATGTCAATCATGTGCCAGTAGACCACTGGCAAGGTCATCTTGGCCCAGGTGACCTCCAGGAACCCCCGGCCCCTTCCTGTTTCCTGGTATTATGTACGATAGCCCACCCCTTCTCGCTCCGCTTCCCATCGTCCGCTGCAATTGCTGTGTCCTATTGGTAGATGCATGCTCGTGATATTTAATGGTAGTTGCCTAGGGATGCCATCCTCTAGGTGGGGCCTGGAGATCACCCTGAATTACAAGTGATCCCCACACTACACCGATCACTATCTCTGGAGAAAATGGCTCCTGCGAACGATCAGCTCTAGGTCCTTATCCCCTGCTGAGGCCCATTCCCTGCCCTAACTCCACCCTCCCTAGGCTGCACCCCCAAATCTCCAGGAATTTCTGGGGTTTACAAGCCTAGCTCTGCCTTCTGACAAAAGGTTTGTGGCAATGATGTACAAAGGAAAAGCCTCGGGGATCAAACTGGCAAACTTTCCTGGGAAACTGTAGGTCAAATTAGATTTAGAAGAAATGTCCTACTGCCTTTCCTCCTTGTGGTTACCCAAAGTGGCTTAATTTGTTGCTTTATCCACTTTATCTTCACTACAACCCTGTGAGGTAGGTTAGGCTGAGAACTCCAGCCAGCAGTTTCCATTTGCATCGTGGCCATTTGGCCCTGTACCTCCGAGACCCTCGTCAGACTGTCTGCCCACTAAACCTGTACTCCACTTTTGTCATAGAGTGGAGATTTTACACCCTCCTGTCTTTGCTACTGGCACTTTCCTGGCTTCTCATGAGTAACTCTGCTTCCCTGGCAAATAGCGGAGGGATGTCGTAGAGCTAATCTAGGCCAGGATGGTCTGATTCAATTCCTTTTTGGCTCTGCAAGTCGTATTGTCATTCTGAAGCGAGTGGCCAGTTTTGAGACATCTGGCTATCTTTTTTGACAAGTTTTGCCTTCCGCCACCAACCATCACTTTCAAGGCAAAAAGGACTGGGCCAGGGGTGGGGTCTGGGGATTAAGTGGTCCAGGATGTTCCCGATTCCTTCCCTGTTTGACATGGCTTTTTGGGGTGGGTGGAGCAGCTCGTTATTATTTTATCCTCTTTTCTACACTCTTTTCTTCCTGTTGTTGTGGTATAAGCCTTCCCCTCAGTGACAAGATGTTCTTAGGGTAGGAAGTATACAGGGTTTGGGTCACTGCTGTGAAGTATGTTTTGTACTGAGCCTGAAGAGGACAGAGATCACTGAAGCAGGGGGTTTCAGAAAACAGCAAATATTGATTTATTGGTATATATGTGAAGCTGCCCACACAGTGACAAATGAACAATGAAAATTTCTCTTCCATGTTCCCAGATACTGTAGGTTTTTTTCATTCTGTTTGGTCTTGTTGCAGGGAACCGCATTACCCAGAACGCCTTGCTAGCACCAGAGACGTCAACCCTGCCTTTCCCAGGTGTTCATGGGGTGGTTTTTCCGCGCGGCCAAGAAGGAAGTGTATGGAATAAGCAGTTCCACGGGGCCTCTCTTCTTTCTCATTTCCTCCGGCTGGAGGGAGAATTTAGCTCTTGCACCTCTGCAGGAAAGGTGAGTTGAGGATTTCATCAACATCATGAAGAGAGGAGGGGAGAGAGAGAGTCTGTGTGAATGGGAGTGAAAGAGAAAGAGGAGGTGTTGAGAGCAGCTTCCCGGGCATGATCTGTGTTTGGGGAGGGTGATTCTGTTTTCACTCGCTTGAAAGTGTTCCATCCAACCAGCATGGGTTTATTTTATTGTTAATAGCTAGATGGACCCCTGGACTGATCCAGCCGGGTTCATTGTCTATTCCTTCTGGCCCCTTTTTGTCATTATGCTTGCAATTTTGCTTTTTGCACGTTCCACAGGCTAACCCCCAAACAGACGTATGGCCATATTTTACTCCTATTGTGGAAGTATTTTAAAGACCTTCTGTTGCTTCCTATGGAATGTAATTCCCATGAGCATCATCCTCGAGAAGACCCCTGAATGGGGTCTGAAGGGCTTTTTTTGTGACGGAAGGGATCTAATTCACCCTCCCTGTCTGTGCTGCCCTCCACCTTCCTGACTTCTCGCAAGTCGAAAAATAAGCTATAAAATGGGGAGGTGATGCCGTCTGTGGAATAGGCTTATTGGCCTGTGGCTTAGTGGTAGAGCATCTGCTTGGCAGGCAGAAGGTCCCAGGTTCAATCCCCGGCATCTCCAGTTAAAGAGACTAGGCAAGTAGGTGATGTGAAAGACATCTGCCTGAGACCCTGGAGAGCCGCTGCCGGTCTGAGTAGACAATACTGAGTTTGATGGACCAAGGGTCTGATTCAGTATAAGCCAGCTTCATGTGTTCATGTGTATCCCATTCGTCCGACGACAGAATTTGACTACTTGGAAGGTTATCTCCCGGGAAGTATCTGCAACAAGAAGGGAAACATGAAGTTCATCAGATCTTCCGGGAAACGTTGACAGAATGGGGACAATATACTGAGTTTGAATATCGTTATAAAAAGGGCAATGCAGCAAGACATGTTCTATAGACTCCACTTTCCCTGTTCCACATGGACAAAGCTGTTTGGTAAGAGGAATGCGATGGAATCTGTCATCCAGGAGGGCTAAAGGTAGAACATAGAAACGTGCAAGGATGAAAGACCTCTGGTGTTTGGGAATTTCAAAGGATATGAGATCCTCTGCAGATTGAAAATATTTGGCGTATTGCTGGATGGATGAGTATTTGTGTATCTGAACCCTATCTGATTGTCACAAGATCGTTTTTTGCAGAGTAGCAGTCTGCATCAAACCAACTCTTCGACTTACGTTTCCTGAACAGTTGGATGTTGCAGTCCAGTGATTGCTTTAGAAGGATTTGTGACCATCCGGAGATAGAACGCTGGTGTAATGTAATCACTGAGGTTGTTGGGTTGCCCGAAGTCACGGCGTTTGGAGTTGTAATGTGCCATATTAGAAGTAAAATATTTCTTACATTGTTGTTGCAATTTCTCAGACCAGAGTGGTCTTCGGTAGGTCGGGAAAGATCCTTGATCTACATAGCGTGCATTGGTTGGAACTAGGATTTTGCAAAAAAAAAAATGGTAAATTTCCAGTTTGGGTTTATTGGGCCTGGTTTTTTTCAGTAAGCCCAGAATAAGCCAAATACCCATACCAGTAAATTTGTATTTCGGCTTTTTTCCCGGGTTTACCGAAAAATTCTGGTCCATTATAGTCCATGGGTTTTTCCTGAAGCTCCTGTGGGGGCATTTTTGGGAGTAGAGTTTCCAAATATTCAGGGTAGCTTCAAGGGACTCTCCTTGCATGTACCGCGAAGTTTGGTAAAGATTGGGATGGGGAGTCTAATTTTGTGTGGTCCGGAAGGGGTAGAGCCCCTCCTCCATAGAGGTGTATAGTAAAGTTTTCAATGCTTCTCTATGGAGGAGGGGGCTGCCCTTCTTGACCCCATAAAATTGGACCCTATGACCCAATCTTCTCCAAACTTTATGATTTTTGCAAGGAGAGTCCCTTGAAGCAACCAGGAACATTTGGGAACTCTACCTCCAAAAATGCATCCCCCAGAGCTCATTTTAAAATTCCTATAGGAAAAAGCCTCGGTTAAGCCAAAGCTGAAAAAAGCAGCTTCGGCTTTATTCCCAGGTTTTGGTTTTTGGTAAAACTGACACCTGAATATTGCTCAGATGGCTGATTTTGGGTTTATGTTCGGTTCGGGTTCATCGATATGCACAACCCTAGTTGGGACAAAAGTATATCCTGATGAATTGCAGATGTGAAGAGCCAGAGTAACTGGAAGATGGTCAGTGTCTTGTCTGGACTGAACTTTAAAATATGGGTTGGTAGTGAGCAAGTCCTGAGAAGTCAAAATAAAGCCAATAATACTTGCACCATGTTAGGACCCGAAACTATACTCCCTAGGGATGTCTCCTTGAATAGCCCCGTAAAGGATAACAAGGTCTTCCCTGGACGCAAGTTCTAATAAGCGTGAGCCTTTCCAGTTGGACTTGGTATCCTTGACGATTCTGGGAGGAAGAATATCTAATAAGTCCTTTGCTTGTGGTATGAAATTCAGGGCGTTATAATAATAATTTATTATTAGGTCTATGACCGCAGTCTTGGACCAAGGGAGGAAGAAAGGAAGGGAGGGGAAAATGAGAGAAGATGGGAAGCATAATACATAGTATAATACAATCTTAACTTAACAAAGCCCAATAAGTAAAATTCCTAATTAAAATAAACTGGGGGCAGAGCGAACTGACTAAAAGTTGCCAGAGCTAGGTGTTGAGAGTTCTTTCTTCTTAAGAGCAGCCACTCTGGCCAGAAAGCAGGCAACATTCAATGTGGCTGCACCATTAGTTGAGTCGCCAAGCAAAAAAGGCAACACCCAGGCATGTAGAGGGAGGTTCAAGCTGGTGAGGATTGGAGCAATAAGAGCATCTCTATCTTGAGACCAACAGGGACAGCAGAGCATCAAATGGTCCAGCGTTTCAATTTCGCCCGTGTTACATAGGCAGAGACGTCCGGAAAAGGTATCCCGGTATATCTGCCCAACATGACCATGGATGGAAAGGCATTTAAATGAGCTAAAAGGAGAGCCCGACGATGTGAGAAGATTGAAACCGTAGAGTGGAACTCTGGAAGCTTCTCTGCTGGGGGGAGTCCCAAGACCAGATCGAAGCAAGTACGTCGGGCCCTCCCAACCGTACTGGCCCAATCTAACTCCTTCAATCTCTTCAAGATTGCCGTTAAATGAGATGGAACCAGATTGTCAGAGGGAGTAAAGATTGGGAGTCCCAGTACTTTTAGTTTTTTCCGCTAACAGATTCAGCCAGGGGTTGGGGGCTGGGTCCTTAAGAGTAAGATGGAGAAACCCTGCCTGGGACGGGAGATTGTCGTCCGGCAACTTAAACCTAAGCTTAATTGCTCTCCTCCACGCATGTGCCTCAAGCGAGGGTTGGGCCAATTCCATACGGAGGGCAGGCCCAGCAACACACCTCGGAGTTCCAGTAATTCTCCTGAGGAAATAGTTCAAAAGGCAGTCTAGCTTCTCATGCACCCGGAAATCCAAATGTCTGCTCCATACAGAATCTGGGAAACCACCTTTGCGTTAAAGACATCAATGGCAGACGGGATGCGCTTGGCCCCCTTGGTTCAAAAAATCCTCTCTACCATTATAGTGGTGGATCTTGCTGACTTCTTCACATGGTCCAGATGGGCAGACCAAGATAGGTTGTAACTGAAGACAATGCCCAAGTAGCGGAAGGTGGAAACCCATTCGAGTTGTTTATGAATTTCAATGGCTTCTCTGTGCAATCTGACAAAATAGTTGGTAGAATTGTCCAGTCTTTCAGTGTTTTGGAATAAAAGAACAGAGATAAAAGGATAAAAGAACAGGAAGCCATTGAAATTCATAAACATCAGCACAACTTTAACAAAAAAGAAGAGAGTTTAAGAATGAATAAGGCTTGGCTTCCTGTCCTGAAAAACCTCCAGACTAACAAAGACTACAGCCCACAATAGCCATGCGGATTAGCTTTGGATTTCACATATTAACAGATCACTCCAGGATACGATGGTTCCATATTAACATACCTCACCCTCATTAGCACATTATCTTGATACTTATAGGACAATGATTAGCACATTACCTTTGATACTTTTTGCAGGACAATGATTCAGCTCAAACCCAACCCCTTTCTGACTATATATTACTCTTCCTACACACTTGACACTGAGAGACACTGTCCTTTAGTGTTACTCCTCTGAAGATGCCTGCCACAGCTGCTGGCGAAACATCAGGAAAGAAAATACCAAGACCACGGTCACACAGCCCAAATAACCTACAAGAACCAAGCCAAAACTTTATTCTTGGTGTCTGAATGTGATTAAGATAGAGCAAGTACACTGCTATAAATACCTGGGTGTGGTCTTCCAGGCAACAGGTTCAAGAAATTCTCACATAGCCCATGCCGCCGCGAATGCCCAAAATAGTGCCACAGCTATACAAAAAAATCTCTGGAGTAAGGGAGGACGTTCAGTCACAGCTGCTGTCCAGTTATTTAAAACTAAAACCCTTTCCCAAATGTTATGTGGGGCACCACTCATTACTACAGCAAACAACTCCATGAGGGAGAAAATCCAATCCAAATTCCTGAGAGCTCTTTTACAAGTCCCTCCCAGCGTCTCCAATGCTGCAGTTCGAATGGAGACGGGGGAGGTCACAATTGAAGCAAGGCTATGGATTGCTTCGATCTCCTATTGGCTTAAAATAGCTTTACGTCCTAAAGGACTTGTTAATTTAATTTTGCGTGATACTTTTGTTTCCCCCTGGTTGAGAAACCTAAAGAACAACTAGGCTACGATGGTCTCTCACAACATCTGCTCCTATTGATGGACTATTTACAGGCCAGGGCCTTGATAAGGCAAAGAGTTCTGGATGTAGAAAGACAGCATGACCTAAATAGAGTTAAAAATGTGTGTTACAACTGCAGCACTCTTACCAACGTGGTCCCGATGTCTTATCTTAACCACTTGAATAATCCAGACTACAGGAGGGCCTTCACCTTTTTTTTTTTCTTTTCTTTCAATAAGGATACAGGAAAGGAAAAAGGGAAAGGGGTAAATGTTAGCATAGTAAAAACAAAACAGTATTGTAAGATAATTTCTAATAAAGTATGGTTACAAAGTGACTTTAGTATGTTGTTCTTACTTCTAAATAATCTCTGGTATTTTAAAAATTATAGTTCTTGTTTAACAGTTAACTTAGCTAAAAAAGAAGAAAAAAATTTTAAGCAAAGTTGGTTATAGTATTTTAGCATCCCTTATTCGTGCTAATTAGACATCATATATAAATAAAAAGATGCCCACTTCTCCTGAAATTGCTCGGAAGATTCACTGGATTTAGCATTCAGTTCATCAGTCAATTTTGCCATTGCTGCATATTCTAACAGTTTTTCTTTCCAATTATCAATATCTGGTATATGAGTTTGTTTCCATGTCCTTGCTAAGAGGGCCTTCACCTTGATGCCATGTTTTTTACATATATATTTATTTAGGTCTTGGACCAGGGAAGGGGGAGGAAAAGGGATAGGGAAGGGATAAAAGACATAAAACAATTTTAAATTAAACAATGCTAAAAAAAACCAGGTGTCAGCCCAGGGAATAAAATTTCCTGACTAAACTAGACTGTGGTGGAGCAAGCTGACTAGAGATTGCCAACGGTAGGCATCGTGAATTATTTCTTCTTAGAAGCAGCCACCCTAGCCAAAAAGCATGCCACATTCGATGTTATCAAGCCATTGTTTGGATCGCCAAGCAAGAATGGCAACACCCAGGAATGTGAAGGGAGATTCAGGTTGGTAAGAATTGGAGCAATAAAGGCCTCTCTGTCTTGGGACCAGCGAGGACATCGGAGTATCAAATGGTCCAAGGTTTCAATTTCACCCATATTTCCAGGGCAGAGACGTTCTGAATTGGTTATCCCATTGAACCTACCCAGCATAACCATAGATGGAAAGGCATTCAGGTGGGCCAAAAGAAAAGCCCGACAATGTGAAGAAATTTGGACCGTAGTATGAAAGTCTGGAAGTCTCTCTGGTGGAGGAAGCCCCAATACCAAACCAGAACAAGTACGTCTAGCCCTCGCAACCTTGCTGACCCAGTCTAGCTCCTTCGCTTGATGCGATGTAACGTTCTCCCTTCAGCTATTTTGGAAGGGAGATACAAGAAGTTACCTTATGGTGAACTTTTATGCCCCTGTTCTGATGGGAGTATAGAGACCCTCGAACATGTCATGTTTGACTCTAAAATTTATACTAAGATACGAGAAGCCATTTCCTCTGTAATAGCTGGTTTCCCAGGGAGATCCAGAGCAATCCATCTCTCTAACAAGCTCTCAGATAAGGACATGGAGCTAACTTTTAAAGTGGCCAAATTTGGACGGCAAGCTATGAGGACTAAGCGTGCATGGGTTGAACTCAATGGTTGAGCGATTTTAGACTTCTATTTATGTTGATTCCAATTATGTATTATATTTTAAAAACATGCTCTCAACGGCTTTTTATGAGTGAGTGATGACTCGTGACAAGTATTTATTGGGGTATATACATGCTCTCCTTTTTATGTATGTATATGTATATTTATGTACCGTATATACTCATGTATAAGCCGACCCGCGTATAAGCCGAGGTGCCTAATTTCTCCCCCAAAATGGGGAAAAATTAGGCACCCGCGTATAAGCCGAGGGTCGGCTTATAACCCCTCCCCCCCCGCAGGCTTACCTGACGGGCTCCCGGTGAAGGCGGTGGTGGCGGCGATGGGCCCCCCGCAAGAGGCTTCCAGGGCGGGGGGAGCCAGGCGCGCCCGGCAGCCGGCTTCCCCCGGCCCTTGCAGAGCGGGGAGGTGGGGCCAGGCGCGCTCGGCGGCGGCGGCCGCGCGGCCTTGGAACGGCCGCAGCAGGCTTTCCCCAGCCCTTCCAGGGCGGGGGGAGCCAGGCGCGCCCGGCGGCGGTGGCCGCGCAGCCTTGGAACGGCCGCAGCAGGCTTCCCCCAGCCCTTCCAGGGCGGGGGGAGCCAGGCGCGCCCGGCGGCGGTGGCCGCACGGCCTTGGAACGGCCGCAGCAGGCTTTCCACAGCCCTTCCAGGGCGGGGGGAGCCAGGCGCGCCCGGCAGCCGGCTTCCCCCGGCCCTTCCAGGGGGGGGGGGCCAGGCGCGCCCGGCGGCGGCGGCCGCGCTGCTTTGGAACGGCCGCAGCAGGCTTTCCCCAGCCCTTCCAGGGCGGGGGGAGCCAGGCGCGCCCGGCGGCGGTGGCCGCGTGGCCTTGGAACGGCCGCAGCAGGCTTCCCCCAGCCCTTCCAGGGCGGGGGGAGCCAGGCGCGCCCGGCGGCGGCGGCTGCGCAGCCTTGGAGCAGACGCAGGAGGCCCTCACAGGGCGCTCCTGGCCAGGCGAAGCCGCATGGGCCCAGCAGCGGCAGCGATGGCGGTGGTGGTAAGTTGCCTCCTCCCCCCTCCCCCCTCCCCCTCCCCCCTCCCTCCTCCCCCTCCCCCCTCTCCCCTCCCTCCTCCCCCCTCCCCTACCGTATTGACCCGCGTATAAGCCGAGGCCGGCTTTTTCAGCCCTTTTTTTGGGCTGAAAAACTCGGCTTATACGCGAGTATATACGGTATATCTTTTATTCGCTGAGTAAAGTTGACAAAGGAAGAAATAAAATAAAAAAGAGGCGAGCTGAGTTCCAACATTACTAGTAAGAACATAAGAAAGGCCATGCTGGATCAGACCAAGGTCCATCAAGTCCAGCAGTCTGTTCACACAGTGGCCAACCAGAGTGCCGCCATCTTTCTTGGAACTCCCCTTCTCGCAAGGGAACCTTCGCTTCCATTCCTACAAACACAGGGATGGTCAGGAGGGAATCTGGGCTAGGATATTGTGATTCCCATCATTTCTGGCATCACAATTCCCACAAATATCCTGAATCTCATTTCATTTTATTATTAATGATGAAATTATTCCCCCCAAAACACACATTATTAATTTTTCTTCAAGATGTTGCTTTTATGTGAAAACCAAAATCAGTTTAGATGATGCAGCAGGTTGCTTGCCTTTAAACGGTGTGTTGTTCAAGCTGCATCCATTCCTCAATCCACAAATGTCTGGAAAGGTCTCTGAGGCTGCCAGTTCGTGCTGGGTCTTTTGTGTCCTGCATCTGTCGGCCACCAAGCCCCAAGGATCACACGGCCTGGGGTGAATACGCCTTGGGTTCATTAAGAAAAAACCGAAGAAAGGACATGATGGCCTCAATAAGGCCAGTTTATGCCTAATGAGAGGAAGGAGGGCATCTTGGCCATCTTCTGGTCACTAGGGGTGTGTGGGGGGGGAGGTAGTTTTGAATGCCCTGCATTGTGCAGGGGGTTGGACTTGATGTCCCTGGTGGTCCCTTCCAACTCTATGATTCTATGCTTAGAGAGCTGGAGGCAAGTGTTAGAGTAACACAGAATGCCTCTGCAGACAAAAATGTTCAGAGCAGAAACCTTCTCTGGAAACATACTTTCTGTGTAGTCCTGTGCAAAATGGTATAGTAGACAATGGTAGACCGACAATAGGGGAACCTTTTTAAACATTTGATGGGACTCAACCAAGAGAAGAACAGTTCTCTGCAATTTTCTGAATATGTATTTCTTGCAGACCCTCAGTATATTATACATGTCAGAGACTCAAAAAGAATGCAATTTTCCTTGCTGTTGGTTTAATGTATTGGATTATTTTAATCAGCTGACTGTCTGATGGGATCCTCCTTTCTTTCTCGAATGCTCAGGGACAGGAATCGATGGTCAGCTAGGCCATATTTTTTTCGTTTCAGAGATTCCCAGTGTCCTTTGAGAAGGTAGCCGTGTTCTTCACGGAGGAGGAATGGGTTCTGCTGGATCCAGGCCAAAGAAAACTTTTCTGGGAAGTGATAAAGGAAAATTACGAGACGGTGGACTCTCTGGGTAAGGATCTTTTCCCCTTTATTATAAATTGGGAAGAGAAGGGAGGAGGTGGCATTTTCCTTGGACCCTCTTGAATTTCAGAACATACTTTAATTCACCACAGATGAAAGAACGCAATTCCCACAGATACAGATATTATACCGCCTGAAAATGAAACCATTACTTATTTTTATGCTGTTTAGAAAAATGTGTTGATGAATAAGGCTCTGACTGAGAGAGAGGGAGAATATCTAGTTGGGTTAGAATGAAAAAAATTAGAAAGGGCCATACAGGCTCAATGCAGGATAAGCCTAAAGCATCCTTGACAAGTACTAGTCCGGCCGCTGCTTGAAGACTGCCAGCAAGGGGGAGCCTGCCTCCGCAGCCAATTCCACTGCTGAACTACTCTGACTAAAGATTTTTTTCCCTACCATCCAGCTGGTACCTTTTCGTCCGTAATATGTAACTGTTATTGCAAGTCTTATCCTCTGCTGCCAACATTTTAACAGCTGCCTATCCTCTTCTAAGCAACAGCCTTTCAAATAGTCAGCAGTTGTCTCTCCCCTCAGTCTCCTCTTTTCCTGACTGAAGATTCCCAAGTCCCTAAACCTTTCCTCGTAGGGCTTGGTCTCCAGGCCCCTGATCATCTTCATTGCTTTCTTCTGCACCCACTCCATTCTGTCCACATCCCTATTGAAGTGAGGCCTTCAGAACTGCACGCAGTACTCTAGATGGAGCCTGACCAGTGCGGTGTACAGCCGGACTATCACATCTTGTGATTCAGATGTTGTACCTCTGTTGATGGACACAAGACTGCATTAGCCTTTTTTTGCCGCTGCATCACACTGTTTAGTTTACAGGCCACCCCTGCCCCAAGATCTTATTCACACTTACTGCTACCCAGAAGTGTGCTGCCCATCCAGTATGCGGGCTTCTCATTTTTGTTACCCAGTTGTAGAACTCAGTCTTTATCTTTGTTGAATTGCATCGTGTTCACATCTGCCCTTTCTTCCAGTGTGTTCAGATCTCATTGAATTCTGTCTCTGTTTGCTACTCTTCCCAATTTGGTGTCATGTATAAATTTCTAAAAATATTGAAAAGTGCCAGGCCCAAAACCGCATCCCTTTTGCACCCACCTGGACACCTCCCTCCAATCAGATAAAACCCCATTGACAACTACTCTTTGAGTGCAGTTCTCCAACCAGTTCCCTATCCACCTAACTATCCTAAGTCCAGTCCACAGTCCTCCAGTTTATCCATAAGAAAATCATGGAGAACCCTGGCAAAAGCTTTACTGAAATCAGGTATACAACGTCGACAGCATTCCCATGATCCATTAAGCTCGTCACTCGATCAAAAAGGCGTCAAGGTTGGTCTGGCCGGACCTGTTTGGTACAAATCTGTGCTGACTTCCCCAGATCACCAAGTTCTCTATCAGATAGATAGACAGATGCCCATAGCTCCCCTTTTCTACTTCAGCCTTTCCATTTTGAGGCAGAGTGGTTCTCCCACAGTCCGTTGTTTGAGTGACGGAGGCTGATGGGAGGAGGGGAGGAACGGCATTGTTGATTTTACAAGGCCAGAGGGTGAATTTCCCACCCTGGTGCTTACAACCCTGTCTTTGCCTCCCAACAAAGGAGTTGCGGCAGTTCAACAAGTAGCAACAGCCTTAGCAATCATCCTTTCCTGGGAGACTGTAGGCAAAATTAGGTTTATGTCAAATCACTCAGCCCACTAAAGCTAACCGCCTTGAAAAGTTCTTCAAACTCCTTTGTTTTGTAAATGAGGGAATATTTTCTGCCTGTGCAGCTTTTCTCCTTTATGGGGACACAAAACTGCCTACGTTGTTCTCCTTCCTCCATTTGATCCTTACAACAGTCCTGCCAGGTAGGTCTGGCTGAGAGGGTGTGACTGGCACCAGGTGCCAGTGTCTCTTAGATCCAAGTTGGACACTCCGACCCCCACACTGTGCTGGATCTGATAGGTCAGGGAAGTTGCTGGGTCCCGTTTGTTTTGTAAATGGGAGATATTTTCCACCCTCCCTGTCTGTGCTGTGGCAGTTTCTTGTCTTCTCACGAGCAAACGTTTGTTCTCATTGCATATAGCAGAGGGATGTCGAAGAGCAAATCTGTGTCCAGGATGGTCTGATGCCTTTCATTTTTGGCACTGCAAGTCTCACCTCTTAACCTGAAGCCAGGGGCCAATATTCAGACACATAGCTTTATTGTTATTGTTATTCCTTCCACCGCCAACCATAGGTTTGAATGCAAAAATCACATGGCTTGAGGGGGGGATCTGGGGGTTTCTTGGTCCAGGGTTTTCCAATTCCTGGAAAGGTTGGTAAAGCTTCTGGGAGCGACTCGTTTTCTACTGTATCCCTTCTCCCACATTATTACCTCTTTCCTTCCTCATGGCAACTTCCATTTCCTCACCATTCATTTTGTTCATCTCACCTTCCCACCCACCAAACTGACTCTTCTCCCATCTTCAGCTTTCCCTCCTTTCCTCCCCCTGGCAGCATCTACCTGGGAGAAATCTGAGCCACTTATGATGTGCCGGCCCAGCCGCTAGGGTGGATTCGGATGTGTGGTGCTTGCCGGTCTGGATCCCATTTGAGAGCGGGGAAATTGTGAGGACTTGTGGGAAGTCGCTTATTTCCCCCTTTATCTCCCTCCCTGCACTGTCAATCTCATGCTGGCAGCCCTCACATGCTCCGTTTTCCATCCTTCCCACCCACCAGCCTGCCCTCCATGTTCATCTGCATTGAGGATATGTTTGCTTTACACACCATCTTTCTTCTCAATAGTGGTTCAAAGCAGCTAACACAATTCTCTGCTCCTGAATTTTATCCTCACAACAATCCTGTGGAGTAGGTCAGGCTGTGTGTGTGATTGGTCCAAAGTCTCCCAGTGAGCTTCTAGAGAAGAAGGGGGATTGAATCTGAGTCTCCCAGACGCTAGTCTGAAACTGGCTTTGGCAGTGTCATGTTGCCTGGCTGCAAAAGGTGCTGTTCCTGGCCCAGGGGAATCCTCTCTCAAAGGCCAAAGCAGCCCTCAAATGGGCACTGTTGCCTGACCCTGCCTCTAACATACAGAAACCAAGGCTTGAAAGCTGACAAGACTGTGTTGTGGCCCTTCAATGGCCATTGAAGGCATTTGTTTCTTATGTTATAGGCACTGCTTCTATTATTGTGGGGTGTTAGAACTGCCCAATGTACTTTCCCCCCAGATCTTCTCCAAGGCTGGGCCAAATTACAGGTCTTTAGAAAGCTCTGTCTTGTCTGTCCAAGTCTCCAATCTCCAGATTTGTTTCCATATTTTTTTCATTTTTTTCATTTTATTTAAACAATAATTATTTCAATAACATTCAAGATTTTGTTAAAAAAACCTTTTCTTTCCCTATTCTTTTTCTGTGTGTTCTCTGAATATACCCCAAAAAACAAATTAACCTTAAGGTGGTCTCGTGCACCTTTCTGCAACAGAAACAAGAACAACCCCCCTCTTCCTTTGGTAACCCATTTCTCCTTTTCCAAGACATCCTGGTGTATGGTTAAATATCACTGAGGTTTTTCCAGGCCCCACACTTACATTGTAGAAAAAAATCATTGACCACTGACCATACCTGCTAACTGGTATTAGTATCTTTTCATTCTTATTTGATATCTGCCTCTCTTTTGCAGTTGCAGATGTGAGGAAGATGGTGCGTGAGAAGGAATCTAGAAGGATAGTTGTAGAAAAAGACAGTGATCGGCAGATGAAAGGAAAATCTGGAGATGAACCAGTTCCAAAGCGAGGCCGCAGAAGGAAAAGGAAAGCAATACAGAATCCATATAAATGCTTGAAGTGTGGAAAGCGCTTCTCTCAGAATGCCCACCTAACTGCACATCAAAAGTTTCACACAGGAGAGAAGCCATATAAATGCTTGAAGTGTGGAAAGTGCTTCTCTCATAATGACAGCCTAACTGCACATCAAAGGGTTCACATAGGGGAGAAGCCATATGAATGCTCAGAGTGTGGAAAGTACTTCTCTAGGAACAGCAGCCTTACTGTACCTCAAAAGATTCACATAGGGGAGAAGCCATATAAATGCTTGGAGTGTGGAAAGGGCTTTTCTCAGAATGGCACCCTAACTGCACATGAAAAGATTCACTCAGGGGAGAATCCATATGAATGCTTTGAGTGTGGAAAGTGCTTCTCTCAAAATAGCATCCTAACTGCACATAAAAAGATTCACACAGGGGAGAAGCCATATGAATGCTTTGAGTGTGGAAAGTGCTTTTCTCGTAATGGAACCCTAACTGCACATAAAAAGATTCACACAGGGGAGAAGCCATATGAATGCTTTGAGTGTGGAAAGTGCTTCTGTCACAATAACAACCTAACTAGACATCACAAGATTCACACAGGGGGGAAGCCATATAAATGCTTGGAGTGTGGAAAGTTCTTTTCTCAGAATAGAAGCCTTACTGCACATCAGAAGATTCACACAGGGGACAAGCCATATAAATGTCTGGAGTGTGGAAAGTGCTTCACTTGCAATGGCTCCCTAACTCAACATCAGAAGATTCACACAGGGGAGAAGCCATATAAATGCTTGGAGTGTGGAAAGTGCTTCTCTCGGAATTACCACCTAACTGCACATCGAAAGATTCACACAGGGGAGAAGCCATATAAATGTCTGGAGTGTGGAAAGTGCTTTTCTCATAATAACGACCTAACTAAACATCACAAGATTCACACAGGGGAGAAGCCATATAAATGTCTGGAGTGTGGAAAGTGCTTCTCTCACAGTAACGTCCTAACTAGACATCAGAAGATTCACACAGGGGAGAAGCCATATAAATGCTTGGAGTGTGGAAAGTTCTTTTTTCAGAATAGAAGCCTTACTGCACATCAGAAGATTCACACAGGGGAGAAGCCATATAAATGTCTGGACTGTGGAAAGTGCTTTTCTCATAATAACGACCTAACTAGACATCACAAGATTCACATAGGGGAGAAGCCATATAAATGCTTGGAGTGTGGAAAGTGCTTCTCTCGGAATTACCACCTAACTGCACATCGAAAGATTCACACAGGGGAGAAGCCATATAAATGTCTGGAGTGTGGAAAGTGCTTTTCTCATAATAACGACCTAACTAAACATCACAAGATTCACACAGGGGAGAAGCCATATAAATGTCTGGAGTGTGGAAAGTGCTTCTCTCACAGTAACGTCCTAACTAGACATCAGAAGATTCACACAGGGGAGAAGCCATATAAATGCTTGGAGTGTGGAAAGTTCTTTTTTCAGAATAGAAGCCTTACTGCACATCAGAAGATTCACACAGGGGAGAAGCCATATAAATGTCTGGACTGTGGAAAGTGCTTTTCTCATAATAACGACCTAACTAGACATCACAAGATTCACATAGGGGAGAAGCCATATAAATGCTCCGAGTGTGGAAAATGCTTCACTTGCAGTGGCTCCCTAACTCAACATCAGAAGATTCACACAGGGGAGAAGCCGTATAAATGTCTGGACTGTGGAAAGTGCTTCTCTCAGAATAGCAGTCTTACTGCACATGAGAAGATTCACACAGGGGAGAAGCCATATAAATGTCTGGAGTGTGGAAAGTGCTTCACTTACAATGGCTCCATAACTCAACATCAGAAGATTCACACAGGGGAGAAGCCGTATAAATGTCTGGACTGTGGAAAGTGCTTCTCTCAGAATAGCAATCTTACTGCACATCAGAAGATTCACACAGGGGACAAGCCATATAAATGTCTGGAGTGTGGAAAGTGCTTCACTTGCAATGGCTCCCTAACTCAACATCAGAAGATTCACACAGGGGAGAAGCCATATAAATGCTTGGAGTGTGGAAAGTGCTTCTCTCGGAATTACCACCTAACTGCACATCGAAAGAGTCACACAGGGGAGAAGCCATATAAATGCGTGGAGTGTGGAAAGTGCTTCTCTCACAATAGCGACCTAACTAGACATCACAAGATTCACACAGGGGAGAAACCATATAAATGCTTGGAGTGTGGAAAGTGCTTCTCTCGGAATACTGTCCTAACCAGACATCAAAGGATTCATACAGCGCCACTTCAGGGAAAGGCAGGTTTTTTTTGGGAGGCAAAAAGCTTGTGTTCCTAAACTTTCTAGCACTCACCCACCTGAATCCCTGCGAAAGAGAGGATGACTCTGGCTTTCCATCAGGGCTGCCCCTACCACGTGATCTATAGAGGATTGGGTCAGGAGTAACATGGTAGGGACAACCGTGTTTCCTTCTCTGTGAGTCTGCCTTGCCATAAAGAACCTGACTATAGGAGGAGGACTCGAACCTGCATCCCCTGAGTTCCCTGGTGGGTGTTTCTCCCACCCCCTCCCACTCATGCCTGCATCACCCTCTTGCTGTGTCCTTCCTGTGGGGGACAGTATGCTGATCTACGGCTGCATCAGGGCACCCTGGTTGGCCGCTTCCATCTCTGCCAGCCACAGAGATGTCTGTGCCGTGATTGGCGTATGCTGACGGCATTTTTACCGATGCCAATGGTATTGCTATGCTCTCCTCATCTTGGCCTAAAACGTTTACTTTGATCTCCTCTACTAGGTAAGCACTGAATTCCAACTAGGGTTCCCCCCCCAGCCCCTGACCAGCAACGTATAGAGATTTTAAGTTCAAGCTAGGGTTGCCAATCTGAAGATGGGGCCTGGAGATCTCCTGGGATTACAACTGATCTCCAGACAGAGCGGACTCCGTGGCATTGTACCCCGCTGAGGTCTTTTCCAATCCCCAAACACCAACCCCGTCAGGATCCATCCAGAAATCTCCCAACCCAGACCTGGCAACCCTAGTTTAGGCGGTTGTGGATTCAGATCCAGTCAAGATAGTGAGGGGTCTGAGGTCCTATGAGGAAAGGTTGAAAAAGATGGGGATGTTTAGACTGAAGAGGAGAAGACTGAGGGGACATGATGGCCAACTTCAAGTATTTGAAGCACCGTAATATACAGGATGGTGGAATTTGCAGCAAGAAGGGGAAAATCAGCAAAGAATCCTTTCCCTTCCCCATAGACTTGAGAAGCCACTCAGATTAAACAGCCCTTTTAAGATCCAAGCTTATGAAGGAACAACTCTGATTGATTTTATTTGCGTTCTAGTTTGCCTTTCTCACTGAGACTCAAAGTGGAACACACACACAAAACCTTTTGGCAACGCTGTAGTTTTGTGTGTGTGTGTTCCACTCTGAGTGTAAGGCAGGGGTTCCCAACCTCTTTGAGCCGACGGACGCTTCTGGAATTCTGACACAGCATGGTGTGCGCATCCCCAAAATGGCTATTACATAATGGCTACTACAGGGGACGGAGCCAGCCACAAAGTGGCTGCTGCAACTTATATTCCGTCACACCAGGAAGATCCTTGTGCTGTAGTCGCACTCGCTGCCATAGCAGTGTTTTTAAAAACTTGCACAAGCAATCAGCTCTTTCAACGGCCAGTCGGAAGCTTTGCTGTACCAAAGTCTCATACGGCCCCGTCCACTTTCCAAAAATACTTGTTAGGCGTGAGGACATTTGTCGGCAGGCACCATGACGCCCATGGGCACTCCATCAGGGACCTCTGGTGTGACGAATATAATACACAAAGGAATACTGTTGGATTACAAAGTTAGAAAATCATGTTTTGTATTTACGTTATTTATAGTCCACCTTTCTCATATGGACTCAAGGTGGATTATGCACGGTAAGTCAATATAGTCATCAGGTTGGGACATACAATGCCATAGGAATTAGGGTTGTAGAACAAACCAGAAATCTAAAAACAGAACTGCAGCAAAGCGTAAGCATTAACATGACATCTTTAACGATGCAAACAATCTACAGCAGGGCCCTAGTTTCAGCATGCTAAACACCATAGAATAAACCACAGTTCCTAATAATTGATCCAAGTAACTTTGTGAACCAGTTAGTGCAGTGCACCTGTATTGCTCTGTATAAAAGCCCTCTTAAATAACCCAGTATTGCATAGTTGGCTGAAAGCCAGGAGAGTGGGAGCCTTTCTGATAGTCTCGGGCAGGCCGTTCCACAATTGACGCAATTGCACTGTTCTGATGGCACTGAGTTCTAATTCTGCAATTCCATCCTCTACTTGGTTTGACATACTGCGTCGGATACTGTTTGAGCATTGTTTCTCATTTTTGTAATCATCCTTGTGTCCACCCACTCTTCCCTTTGATCTCCTAGACTCTTGTGTAAATCGAGTGCGTGGTTTTTGCTGTGTGTGTGTGTGAGTGCACAATCCAAATTAATTTCAATACAATATTTTAAAATTTATACAACACTTCTTTATTGACAGTCTTTCTGCTGGTGTTCTCATCACTGTAAAATTTCATAAAAAGATCCTGCACTCCAAACCTCTCGGTAAGCTACGTCTCCTCAAGCTAATTCCCCCAACTAAATGCAAGCTATCTAATTGGGGTAAGCAGAAGAAGAGTTGGTTTTTATATGCCAATTTTCTCTACCTTTTAAAGAGAATTAAATTGGCTTACAATTTCCTTCCCTTCCTCTCCCCACAACAGACACCTTGTGAGGTAGGTGAGGCTGAGAGAGCTCTAAGAGAACTGTGACTAGCCCAAGGTCACCCCACCGCTCATGTTTTGGAGCTGGGAATCAAACCCGGTTCTCCAGATTAGAGTCCACCGCTCCTAAACACGACACCACGCTGGCTCTCCCTAGGCTGATCCTGCACTAAGCAGGGGGTTGGACTAGATGGCCGGTATGGCCCCTTCCAGCGCTGTGATTCTAAATGTCCCAAAATGTGCTTTATGAGGCATGGACCCCAGAAGCTGCAACCAGAGGGAAAGGAATTGGTGAGAAACCTACAAGTTACTAGTAGATGAACTCTGGCACAAAAGTGGAAAAAAAATAAGCTTCCTGACTGAAATAACTGGATTCGTCAAGCCTGGTTCACTTTGCTAATGAACATGGTGACCGTAATGAAAACGTTCTGGGATGGGTTGAGGAAAATACAAGAAGAATCTGTTAAAATTTAGCAGCTGTTCATTATTTACCGGAATAAAATTAAGCCAGAAGAAAATGTGAGGGGAGAAATCCTGAGATGTAGTTAAAATGTACTAGAACTGGTACTGAATTATATTTACAGTTAAGATATACTTCGAATGTATTGTCGACTGTGTGGATTAGTGTTTTTGTGCATCATGTACTATTTCACCATTTTATGAATGTTACAAATGTGAAACCTAATATGTTTTTTTAAATTAAAAGAATAATCTGCTAATGAACATGGTGACGACAATTCATATCTATCAGCTGGTATAAAGAAGGGGAAAAGGAAGAAATTGTACAAGAAACCTAAACATACTCTGACAAGGCTTGCATCATGGGATGCTGTCCAAAGAAAAGGAACTTTGGAAATGTGTACATCTCATTGTGCCAGCTGAAAGATTTACAAAGCCAGTCACCACAAGGATAAAAACACTGAAGGGAAATCTCCAGTGATAAATGTAGTGGGACGCAGAGAGTATTTCAACCAGAGGAGCACCCTTCTTCAGCTTCCTGTCCATGCATAAAAAACAGGAAGAATCTCTCCCCAATGTTAACGTTGCCATCCCGAAAACTGATCCCCGTGCAGAAGAAAGGACAATCTACAAAAATGGAGATGGGGGCTGAAAAGAAAGAGAGGAGAGAGCGGGAGACTCGGTGTCATGGCAGCAACACGCTCTTCGGCTTGGTTTCGGCACAGAAAGGGGCATAAAGTCTTCTTCTGGCTCAGGAGTCAACCCACCACCGAGGCCTTCAGAGCAAGGGGTGTGGGAGACGGCGAGGACCCCGCAAAAAGAGGGCCTCGATGGCAGCTTCCTCCGAGGGGGAGAGCCGGATTTCGGTCTGGGCAAGGAGGTGGAGGGGCTGGGAGAGGGAAAGGACCGCAGAGGGTGGCTCTCTTCTGACCGCAGGAGAGGCTACTCAAGGGTCGCTGTGAGTCCGAAGCAACCAGACAGCACTGGACACACAACACAGAAGGAACAGAGGGGGTGGGGAGAGAGTGACCAGGCCCCACCTGGAGGTTGGCAACCCTAATAACATCACCCCTTCAGGGCACAAAGAAGAGAGGCTCTGCCTCCTGTTTCCCAGCAGGAGCAGGAATGGCACCGACTCCCTCTCTGCTCAGCTGGGAAGGAAAGGTCCTCTCCTGCCCTGTGTGTTTTGAGGCCAGGCCTTCCTCTTCCCTCCAGCTCCCCTCATTCACATGAAGACGAAGAGCTGGTTTTTACATGCCGACTTTCTCTGCCACTTAAGGGAGACTCAAACCGGCTTACCGTCACCTTCCCTCCCCCTCCCCACAACACACACCCTGTGAGGTAGTGTTGTAGCAGACTTTAGGAGCTAGATTTTCAAACACAAAGACTCAAAGCCAGCTTTGGAAGAATCAGATTTATTATTGCAAATAGCTATTTGAGTCTCCAGACTCTGCCCTTCCGAGGCTTTCAAGATGGAGTTGGGGCCCTGAACATAAGTGTGTTCAGACTTTTAATTAGCTCATTATAAAATTCTAACTACGCATATTACATAGTAACTTGTCATTGGCTCAGAGTTCTAGGGAATGATTCCATTGGCTTATAATACAAATCAGAATTACTTTCATTGGTTACAAAAATAAGGAAAACCATTGGTTTACAGAAATATAAGAATAATTCCATTGGTTTAGATCACTGGTTCCCAACCGGGGGTCCGCAGACCCCCAGGGGTCCATGAGAACTAAATTAAGGTCCACGAAACAAAGTTATAAACCCATAATAAATTAATATTTTCAATTAAAAGCTCTCTATTATAAAAAATATATTCAAATATTATTCTAAGTTTAATGTTTAACAGTTATGATTAAAGTTTATTTTCAAATTCTCGGAATTTTTATTTTGACCCTTGGGGTCCCTGCACCGAACAAAAAAGGTCCTAGTGGTCCCTGGTCAAAAAAAGGTTGGGAACCACTGGTTTAGATCATACTTATTATTAGTGCACCTGGTATTTTTATCTAGTTACAACTAATCTTCCCTCCCTTGACATTCCAGCCACCGTGGCATCTGGGTCTGTTGGCCAGCCTTGAGATGAACAACAGTATTGTATAGCTATCTCATCTTGAATTCTCGTCTCGTCTGTCTTTAACTCCTAAATATATATCTCCAGAGGCCCTCTGAGTTTGGAGTTTTAATATTTCTCAATTTTTAACTCTTACAGGTCTGCTGCCTCAGTAGGTGGGACTGAGAGAAGTGTGACTAGCCCAAGGTCACCCGGCTGGCTTCGTGCGTAGGAGAGCGGACACAAATCCAGGTCACCAGATGAGCCTCCGCCGCCGCTCACGCGGAGGAGTGGGGAATCCAACCCGGTCCTCCAGGTCAGAGCCCACCGCTCCAAACCACCGCCCTTAACCACGACACCATGCTGAAGGGGAGAGAAAGGAGGGATCCTTCCTGCCCTGTCTTGGGGAAAAAGTTTCACTCCCTTTCAGTGGAGTTGCCAACCTCCTTGCGGGGCCTGGAGATCTCCCACTATGACAACCTGAGCTCCAGGCTGCAGAGGTCGGTTCCCCTGGAGAGGATGGCTGCTGTGGGGAGGTGGGGGCTCTGCGGCACTGAAGTCCAGAGGAGGTCCCTGTCCTCCCCATCCTCCAGCCCCAAACCTCCAGAGATGTCCCCATCCACAGCTGCCCTTTTAACCCCTGTCCTTGGAACAGGGCGCTTCCCAGCAGCAGAACAAAGTGCTGCAACAAACCCTAAAGATTTGGGCAAAAGTGGTTTCTCCTTCCCCATCGCCTGCTGTCTCTTTTCCAGCATCTCTCCAGCTGGTCAGAGGAAACGGCCCCCCTCCCCACCCCTCCCCTCCCCTCCCCTCCCAGCCCCAGGAGAGCCAAGAAACCCCCTCTTTCCAAAGACTTCTGTTCCTCCCTCTGGGTCTGGTTGTCGCAGGGAACTACGTTTCCCAGAAGGCCTTGCGAGAAGCATTGATCTCAGCCCTGCCTTTCCCACGTGTTGGATGGGGCGGCTCTTCTCGGAGAGGGAGGAGGACCATTGTGGGCAATGGAGCCCCTGGGGGTCTCTCTCCTTTCTGGCTCCCCCCGGCTGGAGGGAGGATCTGGCTTTTGCACGTCTGCAGGGGAGGTGAGTCAGTGGAGGGTCTCATGCAACAGATCTTGGGCAAGGAGAGGGGGAGAGAAGACACGTGTGAAGCGGAGGGGAAAGAGGGGGGCCTGAAAAGAGGTAGTTTTCTCTGCAACCAGCCAGGGCTGCCTTTGTTCTTAAAGGCCAAACGGACCCCTGATCTGATCCACCGGGGTTCGTGGCCTGTTGGTGGCTCGATGCCCTGGTGTGTCACGGCCATATGTTGGTATTTGTATTTTCTGTGCCTACTGTTGTAGGATCCCAGTGAGCACAATCTTGAAGAAGATCTCTGGACTGGCAACCGGTTTGAATTTTTGTAAAGGAGGGAGTCTAATTCACCTCCCTGCCTGTCCGGCCTCCGCCTTCCTGGCCTCCCCTGAGTAGACCATCACTCCCATTGCAAAATATTAGAGGGATTTTCTGTTGTTTATCTGGGCCAAGAGGTTTCCATCCCCTGGACTTGGGGCCCTGGGACTCCCACAGTCATTCTGAGGCTGGGGCCAATGTCGAGACTCCCAGTTTGCATTTTCTAGATAAGAATAATCCCCTGATTCAGGAAATCTCCTGCCATATCTTTGCCCAAAATCATTTCTGTTGTATGAAATTCTACATTTACTGAGACGATGCAGTAGTTTACTTCCAGTTTAAAGGCGTTTAAAGACTGCAGTCATTCCACAGAGCATAAATCTCTGAAAAGATCTCTGAGGTTTGTGCTGGGTGTTCTTGACCCTGCATCTCTCTCACCTGCCAAAAGAGAACAGGGTGGCCATATTTAGGCCAATTTTTGTTTGTAGAGCTGGACGCAAGTTTAACAGTAACACAGAATGCTTCTGCAGAAAATTTGGTTTACAGCAGGGACCTTCTGTGGAATTACAGTTTCTGTGTATGTCTGCGGTTACACATGCAAAGTAGTTTGGTTGTTGAACCCACTACACAGTGAAATGGGGAGGGATGTTTGTTTTTTTTCGTTTAAGTGAATTTGACAAAGAGAAGCCCAGTTTTTTGCAATTTTCTAAATTGGTATTCTTGGAGACTTTCAGTACATTCTAATTGTCCCATGTTGTAAAACAATGTCATTGCTGTGGGTCTGATGTATATAATTCTTTTAATCCGTTGGCTGGCCAATGGGATTCTTTTGTTCATTCGTTCTTTCGTTCTTTCTTTCGTTCTTTCTTTCGTTCTTGAATACCAGGGGACAGGAATCGATGTTCAACTGGGCTATCTTTTCCTCTTTCAGAGATCCCCGGTGTCCTTTGAGGACGTAGCCGTGTTCTTCACGGAGGAGGAATGGTCTCTGTTGGATCCAGGCCAAAGAGAACTCTTCTGGGAAGTTATGGAGGAAAATTACGAGACCCTGGCCTCTCTGGGTAAGGATTGTTTCCCTTTCATTATGAACACAGAAGAGATGGGACGGGGTAGCATCTTCCTTTGACACTCTTGAATTTAAGGCACGCTTCCATTTGAGGAAAGAATGGAGATTCCGCACTTGGGGATCTTAACAGCACCTGAAAAAGAAAGCACTTAATACTTAGATGCTGTAAAGAGTAATTTGTTGATGTAGAGGGCTCTGATTGGGAGTGATAGATGATATCCAGTCTCGGTCCTGTTAGCAAATCCCTGGGGCTCCTTTTTCGGCCTTTCTGTTTTGGCACAGAGTGGTTCTCCCACAGTCCTTTGTTTGAGTGGCTGAGGCTGATGGGAGGAGAGGAGGGATGGCCTTGTTGATGTGACTGGGCCAGAGGAGGGGCCCTCGCTCAGTGGCAGAGCTCCTGTCCTGCACCTCAACAGTGCGGAGTTCAGTGATGGCATTTGGGGTTAAGACAGGAAGATTTTGGGTTGCAGGGCTGGGGAAGGTCCCCTGCCTGAGACCCTCCTGAGGCACCACCCCTTTGGGTGGAATCGGCTGGGCTTGATAGATTCTTGCAGTCAAAATCTTTGCAGAGGGAAAACAAGAGTCGTCTGTGAGCAGGTTTTGTGAGAAATATGGTGAGGGAGGGAGGTTGTATGCGGGAGAAGAGAAGCCCAGCAGAGGCGCAGCAGCCCGGTTCCAGGTACTGAACATGGATTAGAGAGCCAAGTGCTTCTCTTCGTAACGTTCGGCTGTTCTTTGTCAAGCTCAGAGCAGACCCAGGGGGAGCCAAGCCAGGCACGGATCAGGCCCACAATTTAATATCATTCACAGAGTCCAAGGTGGACTGTGGGATGAATCCTTTGTCTCATCTCTGCCCTGTTCTCTCTGTGGGTTAACACCTGAAGTTCTGTTTAGCCAAGTTTTTGCCCTACAATGGTATTTTCAGTACAATCCCCTCCCCAAGATCTTTGCTGCTTCCCGTACAGGATGATTCCAATGTCAATCATGCTCCAGTAGACCTCTTCATTGGCAAGGTTATCTTGGCCCAGGTGACCTCCAGGAACTCCCACTCCCTTCCTGTGTCCTGTTATTATATATGATAGCCCACCCCTTCTCGCTCTGCTTCCCAATCCCATAGTTCACTGCAAATGGTGTGTCATATTGGTAGACGCATGCTTGTGATATTTAATGGTAGTTTCCATTCTGAATGAGCAGCTCTGCCTAGGGATGCCATCCTCCAGGTGGATTTCAACAAATTACAGTCGTGTGGCACTTGCTATATAGACTATAAAACAACTTTTGCATGAGCAAGGCTTATATCTTATAATGTATTTATTTATAATCACTTAAGTTTAACTTATACAAGCCTATATTTTGGCATATTCAATTTGGCGTGCAAACTCAATTTAACAACACAAAAATATATTATTTTGCAATTCATACATTGATAGTTGAAATCTCATTTGAGGGTCATCCATATTGAATGAGCAGCTCTGCCAGGTGGAGCCTGGAGATCACCCTGAATTACAAGTGATCTCCCGACTACACCGATCACTATCTCTGGAGAAAATGGCTCCTGTGAACGATCAGCTCTAGGCCCTTATCCCCTGCTGAGGTCCGTTCCCTGCCCAAACTCCACCCTCCCTAGGCTGCACCCCCAAACCTCCAGGAATTTCTCAACCTGGGGTTTACAAGCCTAGCTCTGCCTTCTGACAAAAGATTTGTAGCAATAATGTACAAAGGAAAAGCCTCGGAGATCATTCTTTCCTTGCAAACTGTAGGCAAAATCAAATGTATAACAAATGTCATACCGCCTTTCTTCCCTGTGGTTACCCAAGTGGCTTAATTTGTTGTCAGCCAGCAGTTTTAATTTGCATAGTGGCCATTTGGCCCAGAACCTCCAAGACCCTAGTCAGTAAATTTATACTTTACTTTTTCATAGAGTGAATATATCCCATCCTCATGTCATAGAATCATAGAATTGGAAGGGACCACCAGGGTCATCTAGTCCAACCCCTACACAATGCAGGAATTTCACAACTACCTCCCCCACACACACCCAGTGACCACCTACTCTGTGCCCAGAAGATAGCCAAGATGTCCTCCTTCTCATGAACTGCCTCTCATGAACTGCCTAAGGTCATAGAATCAGCATTGCTGACAGATGGCCATCCAGTCTCTGCTTAAAAACCTCCAGGGAAGGAGCACTTATCAGCTCCCGAGGAAGCTTGTTCCACTAAGGAACTGCTCTAACTGTTAGAAATTTCTTCCTAATTGCTAGATGGAAACTCTTTTGATTTAATTTTAACCCGTTGGTTCTGGTCCAATCTTCTGGGGCAACAGAAAACTACTCAGCACCATCCTCTATATGACAGCCCTTCAAGTACTTGAACATGGTTATCGTATCCCCTCTCAGTCTTCTCCTCTTCAGGCTAAACCTACCCAGCTCCTTCAACCTTTCCTCATAGGACTTGGTCTCCAGACCCCTCACCATCTTTGTTGCCCTTTTCTGGACACTTTCCAGCTTGTCTACATCTTTCTTAAATTGTGGTGCCCAAAACTGAACCCAGTACTCTAGGTGAGGTCTAACCAGAGTAGAGTAAAGCGATATCATCACTTCACGTGATCTGGACAGTATACTTCTGTTGATGCAGCCCAAGATCGCATTTGCCTTTTTAGCTACCCCATCACACTGCTGACTCATGTTCAGTGTTTGGTCTACTAAGACCCCAAGATCCTTTTCACACACACTACTGCTTAGACAAGTCTCCCCCATCCTATAATTATGCATTTGATTTTTCCTGCCTAAATGCAGAACTTTACATTTATCTCTGTTGAAATGCATTTTATTGGTTTTAGCCCCATTTTATTGGTTTTAGCCCAATGTCTCTGCTACTGGCACTTTCCTAGCTTCTCGTGAGTAAACCTTTGCTTTTTCTGGCAAATAGCGGAGGGATGTCGTGGAGCTAATCTATGCCAGGATGGTCTGCTTCAATTCCTTTTCAGCATTGCAAGCTGCTTCATCATCCTGAAGCGAGTGGCCAGTTTGGAGACGCCCATCTTTCTTTTTTGATGTGTTCTGCCTTCCACCATCAACCATAGCTTCCAGTGCCAAAAGCACTTGGTTGGGGTCTGGGGATTATTTGGTCCAGGATATTCTCATTCCTTCCATGTTTGATATGACTTTTTGGGAGCGGGGAGAGGGGAGCTCATTATTACTCAATCCTCAGTTCCACAATCTTTCATTTTTGTTCTTGTGATATAAGCCTTCCCCTCCATGACAAGATGTTCTTAGGGTAGGAAGTGTACAGGCATTGAGTGGCTGCTGTGAGGTAAGTTTTGTATTGAGCCTGAAGAGGACAGACATCACCGAAGCAGGGGGTTTCAGAAAACAGCAAATATTTATTTATTGGTATATGTATGAAGCTGCTCCACACAGCAACAAACAACACAACTTTCTCTTCCATGTTCCCAAATACTTTAGGCTTTTTCATTCTGTTTGGGTCTTGTTGCAGGGAGCTACATTTCCCAGAAGACCTTGCGAGCACCTGAGAAGTCATCCCTTCCTTTCCTAGGTGTCTATGGGGTAGTTTTTCCGCAAGGCCGAGAAGAAAGTGTATGGAATAAGCAGTTCTACAGGGCCTCTCTTCTTTCTCATTTCCTCCGGCTGGAGGGAGAATATGGTTCTTGCACCTCTGCAGGAAAGGTGAGTTGAGGATTTCATCAACATCATGAGTAGGGGAGAGGAAGTCTGTGTAAATGGGAGTGAAAGAGAAAGAGGAGGCATTGAGAGTGGCTTCCCACATCTGTGTTTGGGGAGGGTGAGTCTGTTTTCACTCGCTTGAATGTGTTCCATCCAACCATCATGGGTTTATTTTATTGTTAATAGGTAGCTAGATAGACCCCTGGTCTGATCCAGCTGGGTTCATTGTCTGTTCCTTCTGGCCTCAAACAGACATTTGGCCACATTTTACTCCTATTGTGGAAGTATTTTAAGTACCTTCTGTTGCTTCCTGTGGAATGTGATTCCCTTGAGCATCATCCTGAAGAAGACCCCTGAATGGGTAACTGGTCTAAAGGTTTGTTTTTTAATGGAGGGGATCTAATTCCCCCTCCCGGTCTGTGCTGCCCTCCACTTTCCTGATTTCTCGCAAGTCGAAAAATAAGGTATAAAATGGGGAGGTGATGCTATCTGTAGAATAGACTTATTGGCTTGTGGCTCAGTGGTAGAGCATCTGCTTGGCATGCAAAAGGTCCCAGGTTCAATCCCTGGCATCTCCAGTTAAAGGGACTAGGCAAGTAGGTGATGTGAAAGCCATCTGCCTAAGACCCTGGAGAGCCACTGTCGGTCTGAGTAGACAATACTGACTTTGATGGACCAAGGGTCTGATTCAGTACAAGGCAGCTTCATGCGTATCCCACTCATCCGAAGACAAAATTTGGCTGCTTGGAAGGTTATCTCCTGGGAAGTATCTGCAACAAAAAGGGGAAGATAAGGTTCTTCAGATCTTCTGGGAAAGGTTGATAGAATGGGAACAATATGCTGAGATCTAATATCGTTATAAAAAGGGCAATGCAGCAAGACATGTTCTATAGTCTCCACTTTAACTGTTCCACATGGACAAAGTCATTGGGTAAGATGTCATCCAGGAGGGCTGAAGGCAGAACATTGAAATGTGCAAAGGTGAAAGACCTCTGGTGTTTGGGAATTTCAAAGGATTTGAGATCGTCTGAGGATTAAAAATATTTAGTGTATTTCAGGATGGATGAGTATTTGTGTATCTGAGCCCTATCTGATTGAAGGGCGTGATCCCGAAGCCTTTGTTTTATCATTTCTTTTGCTTTTTGGTATCCCAGGGGCAGTAAGGTGGTAAAGTACTAAACACTGATCTATCATAGAATGTCCAGCTTTATCCAACCAGTCCAGAAGTTTCCAATATAAGTCTCTTGAGTCGATTGGTTCTTGTAGGTTATCCGGGCTGTGTAACCGTGGTCTTGATATTTTCTTTCCTGACGTTTCGCCAGCAGCTGTGGCAGGCATCTTCAGAGGAGTAACACTGAAGGACAGTGTCTCTCAGTGTCAAGTGTGTAGGAAGAGTAATATATAGTCAGAAAGGGGTTGGGTTTGAGCTGAATCATTGTCCTGCAAAAAGTATAAAAGGTAATGTGCTAATCATTGTCCTGTAAGTATCAAGATAATGTGCTAATGAGGGTGTGGTATGTTAATATGGAACCATTGTATCCTGAAGTGATCTGTTAATGTGTGAAATCCAAAGCTAATCTGCATGGCTATTGTTGGCTGTAGTCTTTGTTAGTCTGGAGGTTTTTCAGGACAGGAAGCCAAGCCTTATTCATTCTTAAACTCTCTTCTTTTCTGTTAAAGTTGTGCTAATGTTTATGAATTTCAATGGCTTCTCTGTGCAACCTGACAAAATAGTTGGTAGAATTGTCCAGTCTTTCAGTGTCTTGGAATAAGACCCTGTGTCCTGTTTGGGTCAGTCCATGTTCAACCACTGCTGATTTCTCAGGTTGGCCCAGTCTGCAGTATCTTTCATGTTCTTCTATCCTTGTTTGTATGCTGCCTTTTGTGGTCCCGATGTAAACTTCTCCACAACTGCAAGGTATACGATATATTCCTGCAGAGGTGAGGGGGTCTCTTTTGCCTTTTGCTGATCGTAGCATCTGTTGTATTTTCTTGGTGGGTTTAAACACTGTTTGTAGGTTATGTTTTTTCAAAAGTTTCTCCATCCTATCAGTGACTCCTTTAATAAATGGTAAGAATACCTTTCCTATGGGAGACTGTTTTTCCTGAGTTTTCTGATTTTTGTTTGGTTTAATAGCCCTTCTGATTTCATTCTTGGAATAGCCGTTTGCTAGCAGTGCATGATTTAGATGATTAGTTTCTTCCTTGAGAAACTGTGGTTCACAGATCCGTCTTGCACGATCCATTAATGTTTTGATTATTCCTCTTTTCTGTCGGGGGTGGTGGTTGGAGTTTTTGTGTAAGTAGCGATCTGTGTGAGTTGGTTTCCGGTAGACCTTGTGACCTAACTGGAAGTTTGTTTTACGGATGATAAAAGTATCAAGAAATGGGAGTTTACCCTCAATTTCCTTTTCCATGGTAAAAATTCTTGAGTCGAGTTTGCTAGCAATGCTGAGGAGACTGATTGTACAGTAAGTGGCAGGCTCTGGTTTTTCTTCTTTTTTGTATATTGGGACAATAAGTGAAAGTCCCCAGTCTGGAGGGATGAGGGCCGACTGGTTAATGTGGCCTGCAGTCATTTGGCCTGCAAGCATTTCGGTCCACCAATCTATATCGGACTTTATCGTCTCTGGGATTATCATATCACTTCCAGGGGACTTACCAGGTCTTAGTTGGTTTATTAGTTTTTTCAGTTCTTTAGCCATTACCAGAGGGCATTCTGGAAGGCTTTGCAATTGGGCCTTCGGGAAAGAATGGCAGTCTGTTTTGGATGAAAAAAGTGCACAGAAAGGAGATTCCCAGAGACGAGGGAAGAGGTAGCAGCCTAACTTTGGGGGCTGTGTGCGGAGGTCAGCTTTAATTAGGTGCCAGAAAGTTGTTGAGTCCTTCAATTTGGAAGCTTGGCTCAGCTGAGACCAAGAGTCTCTTTGTGCTCTTCATTTTTTCTCGACTAGGAGATTTTCGTAACACCGGTTAGGATTTTGAACTCTGGGGGAATGTTGGTTATGTTACTTTGTCACAAGATTGTTTTTTGCAGAGTAGCAGTCTGCATCAAACCAACTCCTTGACTTACTTTTCCTGAAAAGTTAGATGTTGCTATCCTGTGGTCGCTTTAGAAGGATTTGTGTCCATCGAGAGATAGAACACTGGTATTACATAATCACTGAATTTGTTGGGTTGCCCGAAGTCATGGCGTTTCAGAGTTGTAATGCCATATCAGAAGTACAATATTTCTTACATTATTGTTGCAGTTTCTCAGACCAGAGTGGTCTTCTGTAGGTTGGAAAAAATTCTTGATCTTACGTTGAGTGTGTTGGTTGGGACAAAAGTATATCCGGATAAATTGCATATGTGAAGAGCCAGAGTAACTGGAAGATGGTCACTGTCTTGTGTGGACTCAACTTTAAGCTATGGGTTGGTAGTGAGCAAGTCCTGAGATGTCAAAATAAAGTCAATAATACTTGCTCCACTTTAGGACCAGAAAGTATACTCCCTAGGGATGTCTCCTTGAATTGTCCTGTTAAGGATAACAAGGTCTTCTCTGGACGCAAGCTCTAATAAGCGACCGTCTTTCCAGTGGAACTTGGTATCCTTGATGATTCTGGGAGGAAGAATGTTTAAAGAGTCTTTTGCGGGTGGTATGAAATTTTGGGCGTTATATAATGATTCATCTGTAGGGCCAAGTCTGGCATTATGTCTCCTGCAACTACCATAGATGCATTTAAATGAAATGTAAGAAGCGAATCCAAATACTGTTCACATTTGGACCAGATTTCCTGTGTCTGTTGTTTAATGCCAAAAGAAGGGAGGTATACGTTTATAATCAGGAGGGTTTGTTTCCTGAACTGGAGTAGGGAGGCCTGTGCCCCGTGGTCGCAAGGTGTCAGCGAAGTGACTGTCACGTATAACCTTGCAGCTGTTTCTTTTCTCTCCCTGGAGATGGCTTGAAGGTTGTTTATTAAAAATTCATCAACCTGCAACAAATCTTTGGACCAGGTTTCTTGAAGGCAGATGATATCTTGTAAGGCCAGAAAGGAGTTAAACGAACCATCAATCCTCTTGGAGACCCAGCCTGCAATATTCCACGTTATGAATTTAATTGGGTTCTTTGACCTTGGTCCAAAGGGAAAGTGATTGCTGACGGAAATTTTAAATGTGGCCAGGAATTTCTGCATTTGCAAATTGCATAGTTGGAATGACAGGGCTACTGAATTCCAGGAGTGTTCTTAGGGAGTTTTTGCGAGCCTTTCAAATTCTTCAAAGTCAACAGACTGGGGTTCTATACACAACAGGATCTGACTTACGGAATTCAGTGCTGTTCTCTTTGTTGTCCAGCGCCCTTGGTTGATATAATTCTCTTCTATAATTAGGGCGATTTGATTTCTTTGCAAACAACACTAGACTCCAGACACACACACTCACTTTGTCCGATCAGGTTTCAAACTGTTATTATTTAATTGGCTTGGAGATATGTGCATATCATGAATTGTTTGGTTTAGGATTGGATCCTTCTTGCCACAAATCTGAAAGGGGCCAGTGTGGTGTAGTGGTTAAGAGCAGTGGTTTGGAGCTGTGGTTTGGGGCCAGCGTGGTGTAGCAGTTAAGGGCAGTGGTATGGAGATCTCCAGACTCTGATTTGGAGAGCTGGGTTTGATTCCCCACACCTACACATGAAGCCAGCTGGGTGAACTTGGTCTAGTCACACCTCTTGGAGCCCTCTCAGCCCCACCTACCTCACAGGGTGTCTGTTGTGGTGAGGGGAAGGGATTGTAAGCCGGTTTGATTCTTCCTTAAGTGGTAGAGAAAGTCAGCATATAAAAGCCAACTCTTCTTATTCTGTACCTCCATTCCAGTGGATTTGGAGGTGGGGGGGCTCTCTGTAGGCAATGCCTGTGGCTGGACCTCTGACCCAGGTGAGCCTTCGGTGCTGGGTGGCTGCAGGTATAGGGAGGACCTATCTGCCTCTGGCTGCTCAGCCTACTGCTGCTTCTCTCTTTCGTAGCCTTCAGTTTCAGGGTCTTCCTCCTCTGAGGAAGCCCCAGCAGGCTGACCCATGACATCGGCCATGTTCTCCTTTTTCAGAGCTCCCCAGTATCCTTGGAGGAGGTAGCCGTGTTCTTCACAGAGGAGGAATGGGCTCTGCTGGATCCAGGCCAACAAAAAATCTTCTGGGAAGTGATGAGGGAAAATTACGAGACAGTGGCCTCTCTGGGTAAGGATCTTTTCCCTTTTATTATAAATTGGGAAGAGAAGGGAGGAGGTGACATCTTCCTTTGGCCCTATTGAATTTCAAAACAGACGAAAGGATGGAACTCCCACAGATACGTATATTACATATGAACATATATGAGGCTGCCTTATACTGAAATAGTCTCTTGGTCCATCAAGGTCAATATTGTCTACTCAGACCGGCAGCGGCTCTCCAGGGTCTCAGGCTGAGGGCTTTCACATCACCTACTTGCCTAGTCCCTTTAACTGGAGATGCTGGGGATTGAACCTGGGACCTTCTGCATGCCAAACTGATGCTCTGCCACTGAGCCACAGCCCCTCCCCAACTCCTGAAAATAAAAACATTACTTATTATTGCAAGTCTTATCCTCTGCTGCCAACATTAACAGCTCCCTACCCTCTTCTAAGCAACAGCTTTTCAAATAGAGAGCAATCAGGTCTCTCCCCCCCCCCCCAGGCTCTTCTTTTCTTCTTTTCCAGACTGAAGATTCCCAAGTCCCTCAATCCTTCCTCTTAGGGCTTGGTCTCCAGGCCCATGATCATCATTATTGCTTTCTTCTGCACCCACTCCATTCTGTCCACATCCCTATTGGAATGAGGCCTCCAGAGCTGCACGCAGTACTCCAGATGCAGCCTGACCAATGCGGGGTACAGCAGGACCAGCACATCTTGCGATTCAGATGTTGTGCCTCTATTCATAGCCCAAAGACTGTATTAGCCTTTTTTGCTGCTGCATCACACTGACTGCTCATTATTAGTTTACAGGCCACCCCCACCCCAAGATCTTGTTCACACACACTGCTACCCAGAAGTGTGCTGCCCATCCAGTATGCGGGGTTCTCATTTTTGTTACCCCAATGTAGAACTCGTGCCTTTATCTTTGTTGAATTGCATCTTGTTCACATCTGCCCTTTCTTCCAGTGTGTTCAGATCTCATTGAATTCTATCTCTGTTTGCTACTCTTCCCAATTTGGTGTCATGTGCAAATTTCTAAAAATATTGGACAGTACCAGGCCCAAAAACGAGCCCTGTGGCACCCACCTGGACACCTCCTTCCAATCAGATAACTTGCCACTGACAACTACTCCTTGAGTGCAGTTCTCCAACCAGTTCTCTATCCACCTAACTATCGTTAAGTCCAGTCTGCAGTCCTCCAGTTTACCCATCAGAACATCATGAAGAACCCTGCCAAAAGCTTTATTGAAATAAGGTAAACAACGTCGACAGCGTTCCCAGGATCCATTAAGCTCGTCACTCGATCCAAAAGGCATCGAGGTTAGTCTGGCCGGACCTGTTTGGTACAAATCTGTGCTAACTTCCCCAGATCACCAAGTGCTCTTTCAGATAACTGACAAATAAGAACATAAGAAAGGCCCTGCTGGACCAGACCAAGGCCCATCAAGTCCAGCAGTCTGTTCACACAGTGGCCAACCAGGTGCCTCTAGGAAGCCACTAACAAGACGAGTGCAGCAGCACCATCCTGCCTGTGTTCCACCACACCCAAAATAATAGGCATGCTCCTCTGATACTAGAGAGAATAGGTATGCAGCATGACTAGTATCCATTCTAACTAACAGCCATGAATACTTCTCTCCTCCATGAATATGTCCACTCCCCTCTTAAAGCCCTCCAAGCTGGCAGCCATCACCACATCCTGGGGCAGGGAGTTCCACAATTTAACTATGCATTGTGTGAAAAAATACTTCATTTTATCTGTTTTGAATCTCTCACTCTCTAGCTTTAGCAGATGACCCCGTGTTCTAGTATTATGGGAGAGGGAGAAAAACCTCTCCCTGTCCACTCTCTCCAAACCATGCATAATTTTATAGACCTCTATCATGTCTCTCCTCAGCCACCTTCTTTCCAAGCTAAACAGTCCCCATAGGACAGTTGCTCTAGTCCCCTAATCATTTTGGTTGCTCTTCTCTGCACCTTCTCAAGCTCTGTAATATCCTTTTTTAGGTGTGGTGACCAGAACTGTATACAGTATTCCAAGTGTGGTCTCACCATAGATGTGTACAAGGGCAGTGTCAGTTCCTTTTTTTTATTCTCTATTCCTCGTCTAATTATAGCCAGCATGGAATTTGCCTTTTTTTAAAGCAGCCGCACACTGGGCTCAATCTTCATTGAGCTATCTACTACCACCCCAAGATCCCTTTCATGGTCTGTTGCTGCCAGTACAGATCCCATCAGTGTATATGTGAAGTTGGGATTTTTTGTCCCAATGTGCATCACCTTACATTTACTCACATCACCTTATATTACTCACATTGAATCTCATTTGCCATTTTAATGCCCATTCGTCCAGTATGCAGAGATCCTTCGGGAGCTCTTCACAGTCCGATTTTGTTTTAACCACCCTAAATAATTTGGTGTCATCTGCAAACTTGGCTACTTCACTGTTTAACCCCAACTCCAGGTCATTGATGAACAGGTTGAAAAACACCGGTCCCAACACAGCTCCCGGAGGCACCCCACTGTTCACATCCCGCCATTGTGAGAACTGACCATTGATTCCTACTCTTGGCTTCCTATTTTTCAGCTAGCTCTCAATCCATAAGAGGACTTGTCCTCTTATCCCGTGACTATGAAGTTTGCTTAGCAGTCTTAGGTGGGGGACTTTGTCAAAAGCTTTTTGGAAATCCAAATACACAATATCCACAGGCTCATTCCTGTCCACATGCTTATTGACTCTTTCAAAAAACTCTAATACGTTAGTGAGACAGGACCTACCCTTACAGAAGCCATGTTGGGTTTTGCCCAGCAGATCTTGCCCTTCTATATGCTTGACAATTTTATCTTTAATAATGCTTTCCATTTATTTACCCGGAACAGACGTTAAGCTAACTGGCTTGTAATTTCCTGGGTCCCCCCGGAACCTTTTTTATAAATGGGTGTTACATTGGCCATTCTCCAGTCCCCTGGTACAGAGGCTGATCGAAGGGACATATTACATATCTTTGTCAGAAGTTCAGCAATTTCCCATTGGAGTTCTTGAAGAACTCTAAGATGAATACCGTCTGGTCCCTGTGACTTGTTAGTTGGCAGTTCGTCTAGACGTTCTAGGACTTCCTGCCTTGGTACCACTATTTGCCTCAGTTCCTCTTTTTCCCCTCTCCAAAATCTCTGTTCAGGAGAAGGAATCTGCCCTGTATCTTCAACAGTGAAGACAGATGAGAAGAATTCATTTAGTTTTTCAGCAATCGCTTTATCCTCCCTTACAGTTCGTTTACTCCCATTGCCATCTAATGGTCCAACCGCTTCCCTAGCTGGTTTCCTACTCCTAATATACTTAAAGAATTTCTTATTGTTTGTTTTGATGTGTTTAGCAATATGCCCCTCAAAATCTTTTTTTGCATCTCTAATTATCTACTTGCATTTCCTTTGTGCAAGCTTGTGTTTGCTTCTGTTCGCCTCGTTTGGGCAAACCTTCCAGTCTCTGAAGGAAGACTTTTTTTTCTCTAATTGCTTTCTTCACCTTACCCGTTAGCCATGGTGGTAACCTCTTGGACTTATTACTACCTTTCCTGACCTGCAGTATACAAGCTAGCTGAGCCTCTAGTAATGTGGACTTGAGTAACCCCCAAGCCTTTTCAAGAGATTTAACCCTCCTAACTGTTCCTTTCAACTTCCTCTTTACCAGTTTTCTCATTTTAGAAAAGATCCTCTTTTAAAGTCAAAGGTAATTGTGTGAGATTTCCCAGTCACTTTCCCACTTGCATATAAATTACATTTGATGCTATTGTGATCGCTATTGCCAACTGCTCAACTACATCCACATCCCGCACTAAATCACTGGCAGCACCACAGAATATTAAATCCATGATCGCCTCCCCTCTGGTTGGGTCTATGACCAACTGTTCAAGGGCACAGTCATTTAGGATGTCTAAAAATTTTATCTCTTTGGCTTGCCTGGAGCATACATTTATCCAATCAATATGAGAGAAGTTGAAGTCTCCCATTATTACTACTTCATTACCTTTACATGCTTCCCTAATTTTATTCTCCATCTCAAGATCACCCTGAGCCATTTGGTCAGGGGGCCGATAGAACGTCTCCAGTACTAAATCTCCTTTGGGCCCCGGAATAGTCACCCATAAGGATTCTGTGGACAAGTCTGCCCTTTTTATGGTCTCTAGCTTATTACACACTATGCCTTCCTTGATATACATAGCCACACCCCCTCCAATACGCCCTTCCCTGTCATTTCTATACAGTTTGTAACCAGGAATGACTGTATCTCACTGGTTCTCTCCCCTTCACCAGGTTTCTGTAATGCTCACTATATCTATGTTTTCTCTTAAAACCATGCACTCTAATCCCCCCATTTTTGCTTGGAGGCTTCTAGCATTAGCATAGAAACACCTCCACACTGTTGCTCTCTTTCGACTTGCCTGGCATGTGCCTTTGGACATCTTTAAGTGGCTATCCATCATTTTTTTCCCATTCCCTTTCATGTCCAAGTAATTCCCATGTGGGCAATCTAAAGCAATTTTCCCTTTGTCCGTGTGCCCTAAGTTTGCCCGAACCGGATACTTCTCAGCTCCTGACGGCTTCCCCCCCAAATGCCCGTAGCTCCCGTTTTCTACTTCAGCCTTTTCATTTTGAGGCAGAGTGGTTCTCCCACAGTCTGTTGTTTGAGTGATGGTGGCTGGTGGGAGGAGAGGAGGAATGGCGTTGATTTCACAAGGCCGGAGGGTGAATTTCCCACCCTGGTGCTTACAACCCTGCCTTTGCCTCCTGACAAAGGAGTTGCAGCAATACAACAAGTAGCTACAGCCTCAGCGCTCATCCTTTCCTGGGAGACCGTAGGCAAAATTAGATTTATGTCAAATCACTCCACCCACTAAGACTAACCACCTTGAAAAATTCAGGGATATTCTTGAAACTCCTTTGCTTTGTAAAGGAGGAAATATTTTCTGCCCTCCCTGTCTGTGCAGCTTTTCTCCTTTGTGTCTCTGTTAAGTGCCATCAAGTCGTTTCTGACTCATGGCGACCCTATGAATCAATGTCCTCCCAAAGTGTCCTATCCTTAAGAGCCTTGCTCAGATCATGCAAATTGAGGGCCATGGTTTCCTTTATAGAGTCAATCCATCTCTTGTTGGGTCTTACACTTTTCCTGTTGCCTTCAACTTTTCCTAGCATGATTGTCTTTTCCAGTGACTCTTGTCTTCTCATAATATGTCAAAAGTATGACAGCCTCAGTTTAGTAATTTTAGCTTCTAGGGTCAGTTCAATCTTGATTTGGTCTAAAACTCACTGATTTTTTTTATTTTTTTTTGGTCCAGGATATCTGTAACACTCTTCTGCAACACCACATTTCAAAGGAATCTACTTTCTTCCTATCAGCTTTCTTCATTGTCCAGCTCTCACACCCATACATAGTAATAGGGAATACGATGGCATGAATTAGAACAAGACCCATCCAGTCCAGCAGTCTGTTCACACAGTGGCCAACCAGGTGTCTTTAGGAAGCCCCCTAGACGACTGCAGCAGCACCATCCTACCTGTGTTCCCCAGCACCTAAGATAATTAAGAATCTTTTCTAGCTCCTTCATGGCTGCCCTTCCCTGTCTCAATTTCCTTCTGATTTCTTGGCTGCAGTCTCCCTTTCTGCTTTATGGGGACACAAAGCTGCTTACATTGTTCTCCTCCTCCCTCCATTTGATCCTTACAACCGTCCTGCCGGGTAGGTCTGGCTGAGAGGGTGTGACTGGCACCAGGTCCTTGCGTCTCCTAGATCCTAGTCGGCCACTCCAACCCCCACACTGTGCTAGATCTGATAGGACAGGGAAGTTGCTGGGTCCTGTTTGTTTTGTAAAGGGGAGATATTTTCCACCCTCCCTGTCTGTTCTGTGGCACCTTCCTGTCTTCTCATGTGCAAATGTTTGTTCCCATTGCATATAGCAGAGGGATGTTGAAGAGCTAATCTGTGCCCAGGATGGTCCAATCCCCTTCATTTTGGGCATTGCAAGTCTCACTTCTTAACTAGAAGCCGGGGGCTAATATTGAGACACGTAACTTTTATTATTATTATTATTATTATTATTATCATTATTATTATCATTATTATTATCATTATTATGAGAGTTATTCCTTCCACCATCAACGATAGCTTTGAATGCAAAAAGCACATGGCATGGGCGGGGGAAATCTGGGGGTTTCTTGGTCCAGGGTTTTCCAGTTCCTGGAAAGGCTGGCAAAGATTCTGGGAGCAACCCATTTTCCACTGAATCCATTCTCCCACATCTTTCCTTCTTCATGGCAACTTCCATTTCCTCGCTATTTTTTTCATTCATCTCTGCTTCCACCCACCAAACTACCCCCCCATTTTCAGCTTTCCCTCCTTCCCTCCCTCTTTTCATTCTTGTTTGATATTTGCCTCTCTTTTGCAGTTGCAGATGTCAGGGAGATGGTGAGTGAAAAGGAATCTGGAAGGGTAGTTGTGGGGAAAGACTATGATCGGCAGACGGAAGGAAAATCTAGGGATCAAGCCGTTCCAAAGCGAGACAGGAGAAGGAGAAGGAAAAGGAAAGCACTATGGAAGACATATGAATGCTTGGAGTGTGGAAAGCGCTTCTCATGGAATTGCCATCTAACCGCACATCGAAAGATTCACACAGGGGAGAAGCTATATGAATGCTTGGAGTGTGGAAAGTGCTTCTCTCGAAATGACCACCTAACTGCACATCGAAAGATTCACACAGGGGAGAAGCTATATGAATGCTTGGAGTGTGGAAAGTGCTTCTCTCGAAATGACCACCTAACTGCACATCGAAAGATTCACACAGGGGAGAAGCTATATGAATGCTTGGAGTGTGGAAAGTGCTTCTCTCGAAATGACCACCTAACTGCACATCGAAAGATTCACACAGGGGAGAAGCCATATGAATGCTTAGAGTGTGGAAAGTGCTTCTCTTACAGTAACGACCTAACTAGACATCACAAGATTCACACAGGGGAGAAGCCATATAAATGCCTGGAGTGTGGAAAATGCTTCTCCCAGAATAGCAACCTTACTTCCCATCAAAAGATCCACACAGGGGAGAAGCCATATCAATGCTCGGAGTGTGGAAAGTGCTTCTCTCACAATGGCAATCTTACTTCCCATCAAAAGATCCACACAGGGGAGAAGCCATATAAATGCTCGGGGTGTGGGAAATGCTTCTCTCATAATAGCAGCCTTACTACTCATCAAAAGATTCATACAGGGGAGAAGCCATATAAATGCCTGGAGTGTGGAAAGTGCTTCTCTCAGAATGGCAACCTTACTTCCCATCAAAAGATCCACACAGGGGAGAAGCCATATAAATGCTCGGAGTGTGGAAAGTGTTTCTCTCATAATAGCAGCCTTACTACACATCAGAAGATTCACAGAGGGGAGAAGCCATATAAATGCTCGGGGTGTGGAAAATGCTTCTCTCATAATAGCAGCCTTACTGCACATCAAAAGATTCACACAGGGGAGAAGCCATATAAATGCTTGGAGTGTGGAAAGTGTTTCTCTCAGAATTGCCACCTTACTATCCATCAAAAGATCCACACAGGGGAGAAGCCATATAAATGCCTGGAGTGTGGAAAGTGCTTCTCTCATAATAGCAGCCTTACTGCACATCAGAAGATTCACAGAGGGGAGAAGCCACAAAAATGCATAGAGTGTGGAAAGTGCTTCTCTCGGAATGACAGTCTAACTAATCATCAAAAGATTCACACAGGGGAGAAGCCATATGAATGCTTTGAGTGTGGAAAGTGCTTTTCTCACAATAACGACCTAACTAAACATCACAAGATTCACACAGGGGAGAAGCCATATAAATGCTCGGAGTGTGGAAAGTGCTTCTCTCAGAATAGCAAACTAACTATTCATCAAAAGATTCATACAGGGGAGAAGCCATATAAATGCCTGGAGTGTGGAAAGTGCTTCTCTCAGAATGGCAACCTTACTTCCCATCAAAAGATCCACACAGGGGAGAAGCCATATAAATGCTCGGAGTGTGGAAAGTGTTTCTCTCAGAATTGTCACCTTACTGCCCATCAAAAGATCCACAGAGGGGAGAAGCCATATAAATGCTTGGAGTGTGAAAAGTGCTTCTCTCAGATTAGTGCCCTAACAAAACATAAAAAGATTCACACAGGAGAGAAGCCATATAGATGCTTGGAGTGTGGAAAGTGCTTCTCTTTGAATCGCCACCTTACTTCACATCAAAAGATTCACACAGGAGAGAGGCCATAATGCTTTGAGCGTGGAAAGTGCTTCTCTCAGAATTCCATCCTAACTGAACATCAAAAGATTCACACCAATAGAAGCATATGCAGACTTCGCAACTAGGAGAAAAAATGACTTATTTACTTATAATGATTGTATTAAGAAAGATGATCAAGTAAAAACTTCACAAGAACTTCGAGATGAGAACGTTAAAATTTCATGGTTCGTGTACCATCAAATAATACACGCTTTAGGAAAAGACTATGTACGAGAAGGCAAACAAAGGAAACCAACAGAATTTAAAACTCTGGTTACTAAAACACAAGATCATCTTCTGTCTAAAATCTAGAAATTATTGTTGTCTATAGAAAAAGCATCTGAGCAAGTCAAAACATGTATGGTCAAGTGGATGCAGAACTTAGGAGAGATGATTCCGATGCAGACCTGGGAGAAACTGGAAAACAGATATTAAGTTCACCAGATCACAAGCTGTAAAAGAAAATTGGTATGTTTTTCAGATGGCACTATGCACCGAAAGACCTGCAGAAGATGTACAAAGCAAATCAAGCAAACTGTTGGAAATGCTCCGAAAAAGAAGGAACTTATTTTCATCAATGGTGGATATGCAAGAAAGTACAAACTTTTTGGAAAAAAATACATAAAGAAATACAAGACTTTACGAACACCAACTTCCAACTAGAAGCTAAATACTTTTTATTAGGTATAATCCCACCTCAAATTACACCCAATCAAGAGAACTATATCAATACACAACAAAGCGGCGAGACTAGTTTTGGCCCCAAAATGGAAAGAAAAACAGATACCAGATTTAAACATGTGGATTACAAAAATGTATGAATATGCAAAACTATCCACCATGCTACATCATGAATCATATGAAGAACACAATCAAAAATGGAAATCTTTTTATGACAAATATGATAGACCATAAGTACATATTTTAGATAATATTGTTCAGATATTGGTGATTGTTTTTAGTAATAGATTAAAAGGTAACATTAGAGATATTAAAAACTTGGAATGTTATAGTAATAAACCAAAAGTAAGATTATGATAGAAATAATGACATCGAATGTCTGTACGCCGGTGTAATAGAAATGTAAGTGAATATAATCAAATTATCCCTTTCCCCGTTTTCCTTTTCCCATACCTTGTAATAAAAACAATTAAAAAAAGATTCATACAAGGGAGAAGCCATATAAATGCTTGAAGTGTGACAAGTGCTTTTCTCAGAATGGCCACCTAACTATACATCAGAAGGTTTACCTAGGGGAGAAGCCATATAAATACCACTATGAATTTGATTGATTTGAAATGTGGTGCTGTTCGAGAGTGTTATGGATAGTGTGGACTACCAAGGAGATTTGGTTTATACTCCACATTTGTATATAGTAAGGAGTCTCAAAGCAGCTTGCAATCACCTTCCCTTCCCACCCCCCACAACAGGCATCTTGTGAGGTTTGTGGGGTTGAGTGAGGTCGGTGGGGCTGAGTGAGATCTGAGAAAATGGGGCCTAACCCAAGATCTTCCAGCAGGTTTCATGTGGAGGAATGGGGAAAGCAGTCTGGTTCTCCAGATTAGAGTCTGTTGCTCTGAACTTCTATACCACACGCTAGGTTCTAGATCAAATCAAGCCTGAACTGTTCCTAGAAACTGAAATGACGGTGGCTATTGTACTTTGGCCACATGATGAGAAGATAAGTGTCACTGGAAAAGACAATTAAAAGTTAAAGGCAGTAGGAAAAGAAGAAGGCTTGAGATGGATTGGGTGTATAGCAGAATGTTCCTCTGACGCAATGACTTTATGTTTCACACCAGAAGCAATGTTGAATATCTTAGTCACTCCAAATTACTTCTTCCCACCCCTGAATTTTCCAGCCTGAATGCCACTGCCATCTGGTGACCATATCTGCTGTCAAGATGTCCTTGGGAGAAAGGGTCTCCTCAAGAGTCAGTAAAGGGAGGTAAAAACTGTTAGGAGAAGGGGGGAATAAAAGTCTGGAGCGGGAGGAATTGGGTCTCTGGCACAGGCTGCAAGTTGAGCAGGAAACCAACCAGTCAAGTTGGGTGGGAGTCCTTTTGCACCCTGAAGTTATTGTGAACCCAGGGAGAATTGACAGGCAGAATCCCTGCCCATGAAATACACCTGTTGCAAGGTGATGGTGAGCAGCGTAGTACCAAAAATAAAGGGAATCGGACCTTCCTGGCACAGATTAGCTGCACAACATCACTTGAGTGTTTGCGATGGAAGCAAAGGTTTACTTAGAAGCCAGGAAATGCCAGCAGCACAGACAGGGAAGGTGAAAAATACTACCTCGTGAAAAAAAAACCAGGGAGGGGTTTTTAACCTGATCCTTAGAGTCATCATGAAGAGCAAAAGATGGGAACCATTTTGCCCTCCTGATGCCTCACTTATGCTGATCTTCGTGTATGTCAGTTTATTGCTAGGGAGTTAGATGTTTTTATTTTATTCCACCTACTCACTACCCTCATGTTTGTACTTGAACTTTTAATAGTCCTTTTAATAAAGCCTAATGTTTTACTGTGGTTTACTGTGCATGCAAGAGTCCTACCCAGCCTCTGTTGAGCTTCACGGGCTCCTGCAAATAAGGAGAAAAACATAGATTTTTCCCATTTGAAATCCATATAAACTGCATGTGTAAGAAGCTGACAAGGTTTTTAGCAGCCTGCTTCTCAAAGGACATGACTCGGCTTAACTATTTTTAGTCAAGGAGATGCAGACGCTGAGGAGATACAGAATGACCTTAAAGCCAGCAAGGTGGCTTACAGGATATCCTCCAAAAAGAGAGCAACGGGGTGTTGCTGACTTCTGTATGAACTTTCTGTATTCTGTATGAGCTTTCCCGCTGTACTCTGATAACTTTTGCTGACTGTGAGCAATGATGTAATGAAATAACTGATGCAATGTTGTGTGAAGTTTATATATTCTTTTAGAGTTAAGAAAGTCTTTTAAAGGTAAGACAGATCAAATTTGAAGCGGGTCAATGCCTTTTGAGTGACTATGCTCTTAAAATTGACCCCTTCCTGAGAAGTGGTATGTTATCTTATTCAGATAGTCACCTATTAAGCAGGACTTAACTACTTTACTCACTTAATAAGTAAGTATTTTAATTGATGTACTCCAATGTAATTGTGTATATATATATGTGTGTGTATATATGTATATTACATATATAATATGTATATTTTATATTACATATGTAATATGTATATTACAAAGTCTTAATATTCAGTAACAATGTATACAGTACAGCAAGCAAGTTCTACATACTATTCAGTTTTTAAATCCAACACTTAAAATATAACAGTTAAAGGAGAGGATGGCTGCTGTGGGAGGGGGGGGGGGGCTCTGCGGCACTGAAGTCCAGAGGAGGTCCCTGTCCTCCCCATCCTCCAGCCCCAAACCTCCAGAGATGTCCCCATCCACAGCTGCCCTTTTAACCCCTGTCCTTGGAACAGGGCGCTTCCCAGCAGCAGAACAAAGTGCTGCAACAAACCCAAAAGATTTGGGCAGAAGAGGTTTCTCCTTCCCCTTTGCCTTCTGTCTCTTTTCCAGCATCTCTCCAGCTGGTCAGAGGAAGCTGCCTCCCCCACCCCCCCTCACAGCCCCAGGAGAGCCAAGAAGCCCCCTCTTTCCAAAGACTTCTGTTCCTCCCTCTGGGTCTGGTGGTTGCAGGGAACTACATTTCCCAGAAGGCCTTGCGCGCGCCATTGAGGTCAGCCCTGCCTTCCCCACGTGTTGGATGGGGCGGCTCTTCTCAGAGAGGGAGAAGGACGATTGTGGGCAATGGAGCCCCTCGGGGTCTCTCTCCTTTCTGGCTCCCCCCGGCTGGAGGGAGGACCTGGCTTTTGCACGTCTGCAGGGGAGGTGAGTCGGTGGAGGGTTTCCTGCAACAGATCTTGGGCAAGGGGAGGGGGAGAGAAGACACGTGTGAAGCGGAGGTGAAAGAGGGGGCCGGAAGGGAGGAAGTTTTCTCTGCAACCAGCCTGGGCTGCCTTTGTTCTTAAAGGCCAAACGGACCCCTGATCTGATCCAGCGGGGTTTGTGGCCTGTTAGTGGGCCCCGTGGCTCGTTGCCCTGGTGTGTCACGGCCATATATTTCTATTTTCTGTGCCTACTCTTGCTTTCTCTGGTGTAGGAGCCCAATGAGCACCATCCTCAAGAAGATCTCTGGACTGGCCACTGGTCTGAAGCTTTGCAAAGGAGCCGGAGGGGGATCAGATTCACACTCCCTGCCTGTCCGGCCTCCGCCTTCCTGCCCTCCCCTGAGTGGAGCATCGCTTCCATTGCAGAATATTAGAGGGATTTTCTGTTGTTTGTCTGGGCCAAGAGGCTTCCGTCCCCTGGACTTTGGGCCCTGGGACTCCCACAGTCATTCTGAGGCTGGTGCAGATTTCGAGACTCCCAGTTTGCATCTTCTAGATAAGAATAACACCCCCATTCAGGAAATCTTTTGCCATATATAAATCTTTGCCCAAAATAATTTCTGTTGTATGAAATCCTACATTTATTGAGACGATGCAGTAGTTTACTTCCAGTTTAAAGGCGCTGAATACAAACTGCAGTCATTCCACAGAGCATAAATCTCTGAAAAGATCTCTGAGGTTTGTGCCGGGTGTTCTTGACCCTGCATCTCTCACCCGCCAAGCCCTGAGGATCCCACGGCCTGGGATCGTTAGGGGGAAAACAAAACAAAATACAGAATGGCCTTATTTAGGCCAGCTTTTGTTTGTAGAGCTGGACGCAAGTGTAAGAGTAACACAGAACGCTTCTGCAGAAAATTTGGTTTACAGCAGAGACCTGTGGAATTACAGTTTCTGTGTACGTCTGCGGTTACACATGCAAAGTAGTTTGGTTGTTGAACCCACTGCACAGTGAAATGGGGAGAGATGTTTGTTTTCGTTTAAGTGAATTTGACAAAGAGAAGCCCAGTTTTTTGCAATTTTCTAAATTGGTATTTCTTGGAGACTCTCAGTATATTCTAATTGTCAGATGTTGTAAAACAATGTCATTGCTGTGGGTCTGATGTATATAATTCTTTTAATCAGTTGGCTGGCCAATGGGATTCTTCCTACCTACCTACCCGGGGACAGGAATCGATGTTCAACTGGGCCATCTTTTCCTCTTTCAGAGATCCCCAGTGTCCTTTGAGGATGTAGCCGTGTTCTTCATGGAGGAGGAATGGTCTCTGTTGGATCCAGGCCAAAGAGAACTCTTCTGGGAAGTTATGGAGGAAACTTACGAGACCCTGGCCTCTCTGGGTAAGGATTGTTTCCCTTTTATTATGAACACAGAAGAGAAGGGAGGGGGTAGCATCTTCCTTTGACACTCTTGAATTTCAGGATACACTTCCATTTACCACAGAGGAAAGAATGGAGATCACGCACTTGGGGATCTTAACAGCACCTGAAAAAGAAACCACTTAATACTTAGATGCTGTAAAGAGCAATCTGTTGTTGTAGAGGGCTCTGATTGGGAGTGATTGACAATGTCCAGTCTTGGTCCTGTTAGCAAATCCCTGGGGTTCCTTTTTCGGCCTTTCTGTTTTGGCACAGAGTGGTTCTCCCACAGTCCTGTCCTGCAACTCAAAAGTTCGGAGTTCAATGATGGCATTTGGGGTTAAGGCAGGAAGATTTTGGATTGCAGGGCTGGGGAAGGACCCCTGCCTGACACCCTCCTGAGGCACTCCCCTTGGGCTGGGATTAATGGATTCTTGCAGTCAAAATCTTTGCAGAGGGAAAACAAGATTCGTCTGTGAGCAGGTCTGTTTTGTGAGAAAGATGGTGAGGGAGGGAGGTGGTATGCGGGAGAAGAGAAGCCTAGCAGAGGCGCGGCAGCCATGTTCCAGGTGCTGTGCATGGATTAGGGAGCCAAGTGCTTCTCTTGGTAACTTTCTGCTGTTCTTTGTCAAGCTCAGAGCAGACCCAGGGGGAGCCAAGCCAGGCACGGATCAGGCCCACAATTTAATATCATTAACAGAGTCCAAAGTGGACTGGGGGGTGAATCCTTTGTCTCTGCTCTGCTCTCTCCGTTGGTTAACACCTGAAGTTCTATTTAGCCATGTTTTTGCCCTACAATGGTGAGTATTTTCAGTGCAATCCCCTCCCCAAGATCTTTGCTGCTTCCCGTACAGGATGATTCCAATGTCAATCATGCTCCAGTAGACCTCTTCATTGGCAAGGTCATCTTGACCCAGGTGACCTCCAGGAACCCCCGCTCCTTTCCTGTGTCCTGTTATTATATATGATAACCCACCCCTTCTCGCTCCGTTTCCCAATCCCATAGTTCACTGCAAATGGTGTACTGAATGAGCAGCTCTGCCTAGGGATGCCATCCTCCAGGTGGATTTCAACAAATTACAGTCGTGTGGCACTTGCTATATAGACTATAAAGCAACTTTTGCATGAGCAAGGCTTATATCTTATAATGTATTTATTTACAATCACTTAAATTTAACTTATACAAGCCTATTTTTGGGCATATTCAATTTGGCGTGCAAACTCAATTTAACAACACAAAAATATATTATTTTGCAATTCATACATTGATCGTTGAAATCTCATTTGAGGGTCATCCATACTGAATGAGCAGCTCTGCCAGGTGGAGCCTGGAGATCACCCTGAATTACAAGTGATCTCCAGACTAACCGATCACTATCTCTGGAGAAAATGGCTCCTGCGAATGATCAACTCTAGGCCCTTATCCCCTGCTGAGGTCCGTTCCCTACCCAAACTCCACCCTCCCTAGGCTGCACCCCCAAACCTCCAGGAATTTCTCAACCCGGGGTTTACAAGCCTAGCTTTGCCTTCTGACTAAAGATGTGTAGCAATAATGTACAAAGGAAAAGCCTCGGAGATCATTCTTTCCTGGCAAACTGTAGGCATAATTAGATTTATAACAAATGTCATACCTCCTTTCTTCCCTGTGGTTACCCAAAGTGGCTTAATTTGTTGTCAGCCAGCAGTTTTAATTTGCATAGTGGGCATTTGGCCCAGTACCTCCAAACCCTAGTCAGTAAATTTATACTTTACTTTTTCATAGAGTGAATATTTTCCATCCTCATGTCATAGAATCATAGAATTGGAAGGGACCACCAGGGTCATCTAGTCCAACCCCCTGCACAATGCAGGAATTTCACAACTACCTCCCCCACACACACCCAGTGACCACCTACTCCGTGCCCAGAAGATGGCCAAGATGTCCTCCCTCTTATGAACTGCCTCTCATGAACTGCCTAAGGTCATAGAATCAGCATTGCTGACCGATTACCATCCAGTCTCTGCTTAAAAACCTCCAGGGAAGGCGCACTTATCACCTCCCAAGGAAGCTCGTTGCACTAAGGAACTGCTCTAACTGCTAGAAATTTCTTCCTAATTTCTAGATGGAAACTCTTTTGATTTAATTTTAACCAGTTGGTTCTGGTCCGACCTTCTTGGGCAACAGAAAACTACTCGGCACCATCCTCTATATGACAGCCCTTCAAGTACTTGAAGATGGTTATCATGTCCCCTCTCAGTCTTCTCCTCTTCAGGCTAAACATACCCAGCACCTTCAACCTTTCCTCATAGGGCTTGGTATCCAGACCACTCACCATCTTTGTTGCCCTCCTCTGGGCACGTTCCAGCTTGTCTACATCTTTCTGAAATTGTGGTGCCCAAAACTGAACCCAGTACTCTAGGTGAGGTCTAACCAGAGTAGAGTAAAGCGATATCATCACTTCACATGATCTGGACACTATACTTCTGTTGATGCAGCCCAAGATCGCATTTGCCTTTTTACCTACCCCATCACACTGCTGACTCATGTTCAGTGTCTGGTCTACTAAGACCTCAGGTTCCTTTTCACACACACTACTGCTTAGACAAGTCTCCCCCATCCTATAATTATGCATTTAATTTTTCCTGCCTAAATGCAGAACTTTACATTTATCTCTGTTGAAATGCATTTTTTTGGTTTTAGCCCCATTTTATTGGTTTTAGCCCAATGTCTCTGCTACTGGCACTTTCCTAGCTTCTCGTGAGTAAACCTTTGCTTTTTCTGGCAAATAGTGGAGGGGTGTCGTGAGCTAATCTATGCCAGGATTGTCTGCTTCAATTCCTTTTTGGCACTGCAAGCTGCATCATCATCCTGAAGCGAGTGGCCAGTTTGGAGATGCCCATCTTTCTTTTTTGACGTGTTATGCCTTCCACCATCAACCATAGCTTCCAATGCCAAAAGCACTTGGCTGGGGTCTGGGGATTATTTGGTCCAGGATATTCTCATTCCTTCCATGTTTGATATGACTTTTGGGGGCGGGGAGAGGGGAGCTCATCATTACTCAGTCCTCAGTTCCACAATCTTTCATTTTTGTTCTTGTGATATAAGCCTTCCCCTCCATGACAAGATGTACGTAGGGTAGGAAGTGTAGAGGCTTTGAGTGGCTGCTGTGAGATAGGTTTTCTATTGAGCCTGAAGAGTACAGAGATCACTGAAGCAGGGGGTTTCAGAAAACAGCAAATATTTATTTATTGGTATATGTGTGAAGCTGCTCCACACAGCAACAAACAACACAACTTTCTCTTCCATGTTCCCAAATACTTTAGGCTTTTTCATTCTGTTTGGGTCTTGTTGCAGGGAGCTACATTTCCCAGAAGGCCTTGCGAGCACCTGAGAAGTCACCCCTGCCTTCCCTAGGTGTCCATGGGGTCGTTTTTCCGCAAGGCCGAGAAGGAAGTGCATGGAATAAGCAGTTCCACGGGGCCTCTCTTCTTTCTCATTTCCTCCGGCTGGAGGGAGAATATGGTTCTTGCACCTCTGCAGGAAAGGTGAGTTGAGGATTTCAACAACATCATGAGTAGGGGAGAGGAAGTCTGTGTAAATGGGAGTGAAAGAGAAAGAAGAAGCATTGAGAGTGGCTTCCCACATCTGTGTTTGGGGAGGGTGAGTCTGTTTTCACTCGCTTGAATGTATTCCATCCAACCAGCATGGGTTTATTTTATTGTTAATAGCTGGATGGACCCCTGGTCTGATCCAGCTGGGTTCATTGTCTGTTCCTTCTGGTCCCTGTATGTCAGTACGCTCTCAATTTTGCTTTTTGCACGTTCCACAGGCTAAGCCTCAAACAGACGTTTGGCCACATTTTACTCCTATTGTGGAAGTATTTTAAGTACCTTCTGTTGCTTCCTGTGGAATGTGATTCCCTTGAGCATCATCCTGAAGAAGACCCCTGAATGGGTAACTGGTCTAAAGGTTTGTTTTGTAACGGAGGGGATCTAATTCCCCCTCCCGGTCTGTGCTGCCCTCCACTTTCCTGACTTCTCGCAAGTCGAAAAATAAGCTATAAAATGGGGAAGTGATGCCATCTATAGAATAGACTTATTGGCTTGTGGCTCAGTGGTAGAGCAACTGGTTGGCACGCAGAAGGTCCCAGGTTCAATCCCTGGCATCTCCAGTTAAAGGGACTAGGCAAGTAGGTGATGTGAAAGACATCTGCCTAAGACCCTGGAGAGCCGCTGTCGGTCTGAGTAGACAATACTGACTTTGATGGACCAAGGGTCTGATTCAATATAAGGCAGCTTCATGGGTATCCTACTCATCCGAAGACAGAATTTGGCTCCTTGGAAGGTTATCTCCTGGGAAGTATCTGCAACAAAAAGGGAAAGATAAGGTTCTTCAGATCTTCTGGGAAAGGTTGATAGAATGGGAACAATATGCTGAGATCTAATATCGTTATAAAAAGGGCAGTGCAGCAAGACATGTTCTATAGTCTCCACTTTCCCTGTTCCACATGGACAAAGTCATTGGGTAAGATGTCATCCAGGAGGGCTGAAGGTAGAACATTGAAACGTGCAAGGGTGAAAGACCTCTGGTGTTTGGGAATTTCAAAGGATTTGAGATCATCTGAGAATTGAAAATATTTAGTGTATTTCAGGATGGATATTTGTGTATCTGAGCCCTATCTGATTGAAGGGCATGATCCCGAAGCTTTGGTTTTATCATTTCTTTTGCTTTTTGCTATCCCAGGGGCAGTAGGGTGGTAAAGTACTAAATATTGATCTATCATAGAATGTCCAGCTCTATCCAACCTGTCCAGAAGTTTCCAATTTAAGTCTCTTGAGTCGAGTTTGCTAGCAATGCCGAGGAGACTGATTGTACAGAAAGTGGTAGGATCTGATTTTTCTTCTTTTTTGCATATTGGGACAATAAGTGAAAGTCCCCAGTCTGGAGGGATGAGGGCCGATTGGATAATATGGCCTGCAGTCATTTGGCCTGCAAGCATTTTGGTCCACCAATCTATATCGGACTTTATCGTCTCTGGGATTATCATATCACTTCCAGGGGCCTTACCAGGTCTTAGTTGGTTTATTAGTTTTTTCAGTTCTTTAGCCATTACCAGAGGCCATTCTGGAAGGCTTTGCATTTGGGCCTTCGGGAAAGAATGGCAGTCTGTTTTGGATGAAAAAAGTGCACAGAAAGGAGATTCCCAGAGACGAGGGAAGAGGTAGCAGCCTAACTGTGGGGGCTGTGTGCGGAGGTCAGCTTTAATTAGGTGCCAGAAAGTTGTTGAGTCCTTTGATTTGGAAGCTTGGCTCAGTTGAGACCAAGAGTCTCTTTATGTTCTTCGTTTTTCTCGACTAGGAGATTTTCGTAGCACCGGTTAGGATTTTGAGCTCTGGGGGAATTTTGGTTATGTTACTTTGTCACAAGATTGTTTTTTGCAGAGTAGCAGTCTGCATCAAACCAACTCCTTGACTTACTTTTCCTGAACAGTTGGATGTTACGATCCTGTGGTCGCTTTAGAAGGATTTGTGTCCATCGAGAGAGAGAACGCTGGTATTACATAATCACTGAATTTGTTGGGTTGCCCAAAGTCACGGCGTTTCGGAGTTGTAATGCCACATCAGAAGTACAATATTTCTTACATTGTTGTTGCAGTTTCTCAGACTAGAGTGTCCTTCTGTTGGTCGAAAAAGATTCTTGATCTTACGTTGGGTGCGTCAGTTGGGACAAAAGTATATCCGGATGAATTGCGGATGTGAAGAGCCAGAGTAACTGGAAGATGGTCACTGTCTTGTCTGGACTCAACTTTAAGCTATGGGTTGGTAGTGAGCAAGTCCTGAGATGTCAAAATAAAGTCAATTATACTTGCACCACGTTAGGACCAGAAAGTATACTCCCTAGGGATGTCTCCTTGAATTGTCCTGTTAAGGATAACAAGATCTCGTCTGGAGGCAAGCTCTAATAAGCGACCCTCTTTCCAGTGGGACTTGGTATCCTTGACAATTCTGGGAGGAAGAATATTTAAAGAGTCTTTTGCTGGTGGTATTAAATTTCAGGCATTGTATAATGATTAATCTGAAGGGCCAAGTCTGGCATTAAGTCTCCTGCAACTATCATAGATGCATTTAAATGAAATGTAAGAAGCGAATCCAAATACTGTTCACATTTGGACCAGATTTCCTGTGTCTGTTGTTTAATGCCAAAAGAAGGGAGGTACACGTTTATAATCAGGAGGGTTTGTTTCCTGAACTGGAGTAGGGAGGCCTGTGCCCCGTGGTCGCAAGGTGTCAGCGAAGTGACTCTCATGTGTAACCTTGCAGCTGTAAGGATGGCTTGGCCTCCTTTTGCTCTTCCTTTTCTCTCCCTGGAGATGGGTCTTTCTGGGATGTCTGAGAATCTAAAGTAGCTTCATTCACTGCTTTCTTTTGAAGGCTTCAAGCCCGGTTTGTACGTTGGTCAGGAGTGGAGAGATTAGAAGAGTGTGCGAGAGGTTGCTACACAGGGACCGGGACCTGTGAAGTTATGATTTCATAGGAGATGTACTATATTACACCAAGCCAGGATTGAGAATTGTTTCCACAGAAATAGGTTTCAATGACAGGACTTTCAGAGTTGAAATGTAAATCATTGGGAAGACTAACCGATATGGCTATAAGATTGTGGGTTTGGGTTGAGTCAAGATTTATTAGGGGAGTTTCTTGCATGTCTTCTTGGAGTTGAGTTTTGTCTCGATGGAAATCTTTTCCTAGGCTGGACCTCTGGCGAAAGTTTTTTAGAGGAGCAGCTCTAGCTTGTAGACTCACTAGAGATCTCTCTAGGTCTGATGAGATAGGCTCTGCATCTTTGTGTTCTCTAGTTGCTGAAGTTATGGGGAAGTTAAGTGGCAGTGTTTCTTCCTGTGTTTCAGTAGATAAATTTCCTTGCGTTCTGGCAGTTGGCTGCAAACCAGGGCTCGACCTGCTTGCAGTGTGAGACGAGGACTGCAGTCTGTTGCTTTCAGGGGCGACACAATCAGGAGCTGGCAAAGGTACCTGTGTCCGTTGCTGAATAGGAAAAAGAGAATCTATGCATTCATCAAAGAAAACTCTGCTGACGGAAATTTTAAATGTGGCCAGGAATTTCTGCATTTGCAAATTGCATAGTTGGAATGACAGGGCTACTGAATTTCAGGAGTGTTCTTAGGGAGCTTTTGTGAGCCTTTCAAATTCTTCGAAGTCAACAGACTGGGGTTCTATACACAACAGGATCTAACTTAAGGAATTCAGTGCTGTTCTCTTTGTTGTCCAGCGCCCTTGGTTGATGTAATTCTCTTCTATAATTAGGGCTATTAGTTTCTTTGCAAATGACATTAGACTCCAGAAGTCCCCCCCCCCACTTTGTCCGATCAGGTCTCAAACTGTTAGTATTTAATTGACTTGGAGATATGTGCATATCGTGAATTTTTTGGTTTAGGATTGGATCCTTCTTGCCACAAGTCTGAAAGGGAGCCAGTGTAGTGTAGTGGTTAAGAGCAGTGGTATGGAGTTCTCCAGACTCTGATTTGGAGAACTGGGTTTGATTCCCCACACCTACACATGAAGCCAGCTAGGTGAACTTGGTCTAGTCACAGCTCTTGGAGCTCTCTCAGCCCAACCTATCTCACGGGGCGTCTGTTGTGGGGAGGGGAAGGGATTGTAAGCCGGTTTGATTCTTCCTGAAGTGGTAGAGAAAGTCGGCATATAAAAACCAACTCTTCTTCTTCTTCTGCACCTCTGTTCCAGCGGATTTGGGGGGAGGGGGCTCTCTGGAGGCACAGCCTGTGGCTGGACCTCTGACCCAGGTGAGCCTTCAGTGCTGGGTGGCTGCAGATATAGGGAGGACCTACCTGCCTCTGGCTGCTCAGCCTACTGCTGCTCCTCTCTTTCATAGCCTTCAGTGTCAAGGTCCTCCTCATCTGAGGAAGCCCCAGCAGGCTGATCCATGACATAGGCCATATTTTCCTCTTTCAGAGCTCCCCAGTATCCTTGGAGGAGGTAGCCGTGTTCTTCACAGAGGAGGAATGGGCTCTGCTGGATCCAGACCAACAAAAACTCTTCTGGGAAGTGATGAAGGAAAATTACGAGACGGTGGCCTCTCTGGGTAAGGATCTTTTCCCTTCTATTATAAATTGGGAAGAGAAGGGAGGAGGTGGCATCTTCCTTTGGCCCTCTTGAATTTCAGAACAGACGAAAGGATGGAACTCCCACAGATTTGTAGATTACATATGAACATATATGAAGCTGCCTTATACTGAAATAGACCCTTGGTCCATCAAAGTCAGTATTGTCTACTCAGACCGGCAGCGGCTCTCCAGGGTCTCAGGCTGAGGTCTTTCACATCACCTACTTGCCTAGTCCCTTTAACTGGAGATGCTGGGGATTGAACCTGGGACCTTCTGCATGCCAAGCAGATCCTCTATCACTGAGCCACAGCCCTTCCCCAACTGAAAATAAAAACATTACTTATTATTGCAAGTCTTATCCTCTGCTGCCAACATTAACAGCTCCCTATCCTCTTCTAAGCAACAGCTTTTCAAATAGAGAGCAATCGGGTCTCTCTCCCCCCCCCCCCCCACAGTCTCTTCTTTTCTTCTTTCCCAGACTGAAGATTCCCAAGTCCCTCAATCCTTCCTCTTAGGGCTTGGTCTCCAGGCCCATGATCATCATTATTGCTTTCTTCTGCACCCACTCCATTCTGTCCACATCCCTATTGAAGTGAGGCCTCCAGAGCTGCAAGCAGTACTTCAGATGCAGCCTGACCAATGCAGTGTACAGCAGGACCAACACATCTTGCGATTCAGATGTTGTGCCTCTGTTCATAGACCGAAGACTGTATTAGCCTTTTTTGCTGCTGCATCAAGTGTGCTGCCCATCCAGTATGCGGGGTTCTCATTTTTGTTACCCAATGTAGAACTCGTGCCTTTATCTTTGTTGAATTGCATCTTGTTCACATCTGCCCTTTCTTCCAGTGTGTTCAGATCTCATTGAATTCTATCTCTGTTTGCTACTCTTCCCAATTTGGTGTCATGTGCAAATTTCTAAAAATATTGGACAGTACCAGGCCCAAAAACGAGCCCTGTGGCATCCACCTGGACACCTCCTTCCAATCAGATAACATGCCACTGACAACTACTCCTTGAGTGCAGTTCTCCAACCAGTTCTCTATCCACCTAACTATTGTCCAGTCTGCAGTCCTCCAGTTTACCCATCAGAACATCATGAAGAACCCTGCCAAAAGCTTTATTGAAATAAGGTAAACAACGTCGACAGTGTTCCCATGATCCATTAAGCTCGTCACTCGATCCAAAAGGCATCGAGGTTAGTCTGGCCGGACCTGTTTGGTACAAATCTGTGCTAACTTCTCCAGATCACCAAGTGCTCTTTCAGATAACTGACAAATAAGAACATAAGAAAGGCCCTGCTGGATCAGACCAAGGCCCATCAAGTCCAGCAGTCTGTTCACCCAGTGGCCAACCAGGTGCCTCTAGGAAGCTACTAACAAGACGAGTGCATCAGCACCATCCTGCCTGTGTTCCACTGTACCCAAAATAATAGGCACTCTCCTCTGATACTAGAGAGAATAGGTATGCAGCATGACTAGTATCCATTCTAACTAACAGCCATGAATACCTCTGTCCTCCATGAATATGTCCACTCCCCTCTTAAAGCCCTCCAAGCTGGCAGCCATCACCACATCCTGGGGCAGGGAGTTCCACAATTTAATTATGCATTGTGTGAAAAAATACTTCCTTTTATCTGTTTTGAATCTCTCACCCTCTAGCTTTAGCAGATGACCCCGTGTTCTAATATTATGGGAGAGGGAGAAAAACCTCTCCCTGTCCACTCTCTCCAAACCATGCATAATTTTATAGACCTCTATCATGTCTCTCTTCAGCCGCCTTCTTTCCAAGCTAAACAGCCCTAAGCGTCTTAACCGCTCCCCATAGGACAGTTGCTCTAGTCCCCTAATCATTTTGGTTGCTCTTCTCTGCACCTTCTCAAGCTCTGTAATATCCTTTTTTAGGTGTGGTGACCAGAACTGTATACAGTATTCCAAGTGTGGTCTCACCATAGATGTGTACAAGGGCAGTGTGATCTCCTCAGTTTTATTCTCTATTCCTCGTCTAATTATAGCCAGCATGGAATTTGCCTTTTTTTAAAGCAGCCGCACACTGGGCTCAATCTTCATTGAGCTATCTACTACCACCCCAAGATCCCTTTCATGGTCTGTTGCTGCCAGCACAGATCCCATCAGTGTATATGTGAAGTTGGGATTTTTTGTCCCAATGTGCATCACCTTACATTTACTCACATCACCTTACATTACTCACATTGAATCTCATTTGCCATTTTAATGCCCATTCGTCCAGTATGCAGAGATACTTCGGGAGCTCTTCACAGTCCGATTTTGTTTTAACCACCCTAAATAATTTGGTGTCATCTGCAAACTTGGCTACTTCACTGTTTAATCCCAACTCCAGGTCATTGATGAACAGGTTGAAAAGCACCGGTCCCAACACAGCTCCCGGAGGCACCCCACTGCTCACATCCCGCCATTGTGAGAACTGACCATTGATTCCTACTCTTGGCTTCCTATTTTTCAGCCAGCTCTCAATCCATAAGAGGACTTGTCCTCTTATCCCGTGACTATGAAGTTTGCTTAGCAGTCTTAGGTGGGGGACTTTGTCAAAAGCTTTTTGGAAATCCAAATACACAATATCCACAGGCTCATTCCTGTCCACATGCTTATTGACGCTTTCAAAAAACTCTAATACATTAGTGAGACAGGACCTACCCTTACAGAAGCCATGTTGGGTTTTGCCCAGACAATTTTATCTTTAATAATGCTTTCCACTAATTTACCCGGAACAGACGTTAAGCTAACTGGCTTGTAATTTCCTGGGTCCCCCCTGGAACCTTTTTTATAAATGGGTGTTACATTGGCCATTCTCCAGTCCCCTGGTACAGAGGCTGATCGAAGGGACATATTACATATCTTTGTCAGAAGTTCAGCAATTTCCCATTGGAGTTCTTGAAGAACTCTAGGATGAATACCGTCTGGTCCCTGTGACTTGTTAGTTGGCAGTTCGCCTAGACGTTCTAGGACTTCCTGCCTTGGTACCACTATTTGCCTCAGTTCCTCTTTTTCCCCTCTCCAAAATCTCTGTTCAGGAGAAGGAATCTGCCCTGTATCTTCAACAGTGAAGACAGATGAGAAGAATTCATTTAGTTTTTCAGCAATCGCTTTATCCTCCCTTACAGTTCCTTTACTCCCATTGTCATCTAATGGTCCAACCGCTTCCCTAGCTGGTTTCCTACTCCTAATATACTTAAAGAATTTCTTATTGTTTGTTTTGATGTGTTTAGCAATATGCCCCTCAAAATCTTTTTTTGCATCTTTAATTATCTACTTGCATTTCCTTTGTGCAAGTTTGTGTTTGCTTCTGTTCGCCTCGTTTGGGCAAACCTTCCAGTCTCTGAAGGAAGACTTTTTTTTCTCTAATTGCTTCCTTCACCTTACCTGTTAGCCATGGTGGTAACCTCTTGGACTTATTACTACCTTTCCTGACCTGCAGTATACAAGCTAGCTGAGCCTCTAGTAATGTGGACTTGAGTAACCCCCAAGCCTTTTCAAGAGATTTAACCCTCCTAACTGTTCCTTTCAACTTCCTCTTTACCAGTTTTCTCATTTTAGAAAAGTTCCCTCTTTAAAAGTCAAAGGTAATTGTGTGAGATTTCCCAGTGACTTTCCCACTTGCATATAAATTACATTTGATGCCATTGTGATCGCTATTGCCAACTGCTCAACTACATCCACATCCCGCACTATATCACTGGCAGCACCACAGAATATTAAATCCAGGATCGCCTCCCCTCTGGTTGGGTCTATGACCAACTGTTCAAGGGCACAGTCATTTAGGATGTCTAAAAATTTTATCTCTTTGGCTTGCCTGGAGCATACATTTATCCAATAAATATGAGGGAAGTTGAAGTCTCCCATTATTACTACTTCATTACCTTTACATGCTTCCCTAATTTCATTCTCCATCTCAAGATCACCCTGAGCCATTTGGTCAGGAGGCCGATAGAACGTCCCAGGTACTAAATCTCCTTTGGGCCCCGGAATCGTCACCCATAAGGATTCTGTGGACAAGTCTGCCCTTTTTATGGTCTCTAGCTTATTAGACACTATGCCTTCCTTGATATACATAGCCACACCCCCTCCAATACGCCCTTCCCTGTCATTTCTATACAGTTTGTAACCAGGAATGACTGTATCCCACTGGTTCTCTCCCCTCCACCAGGTTTCTGTAATGCTCACTATATCTATGTTTTCTCTTAAAACCATGCACTCTAATCCCCCCATTTTTGCTTGGAGGCTTCTAGCATTAGCATAGAAACACCTCCACGCTCTCTTTCGACTTGCCTGGCATGTGCCTTTGGACATCTTTAAGTGGCTATCCATCATTTTTTTCCCATTCCCTTTCATGTCCAAGTAATTCCCATGTGGGCAATCTAAAGCAATTTTCCCTTTGTCTGTGTGCACTGAGTTTGCCCGAACCGGATACTTCTCAGCTCCTGACGGCTTCCCCCCCAAATGCCCGTAGCTCCCGTTTTCTACTTCAACCTTTCCATTTTGAGGCAGAGTGGTTCTCCCACAGTCTGTTGTTTGAGTGATGGTGGCTGGTGGGAGGAGAGGAGGAACGGCATTGTTGATTTCACAAGGCCGGAGGGTGAATTTCCCACCCTGGTGCTTACAACCCTGCCTTTGCCTCCTGACAAAGGAGTTGCAGCAATACAGCAAGTAGCTACAGCCTCAGCGCTCATCCTTTCCTGGGAGACTGTAGGCAAAATTAGATTTATGTCAAATCACTCCACCCACTAAGACTAACCGCCTTGAAAAATTCAGGGATATTCTTGAAACTCCTTTGCTTTGTAAAGGAGGAAATATTTTCTGCCCTCCCTGTCTGTGTAGCTTTGTGTCTCTGTTAAGTGCCATCAAGTCGTTTCTGACTCATGGCGACCCTATGAATCAATGTCCTCCCAAAGTGTCCTATCCTTAAGAGCCTTGCTCAGATCATGCAAATTGAGGGCCATGGTTTCCTTTATAGAGTCAATCCATCTCTTGTTGGGTCTTCCTCTTTTCCTGCTGCCTTCAACTTTTCCTAGCATGATTGTCTTTTCCAGTGACTCTTGTCTTCTCATAATATGTCAAAAGTATGACAGCCTCAGTTTAATAATTTTAGCTTCTAGGGTCAGTTCAACCTTGATTTGGTCTAAAACTCACTGATTTTTTTTATTTTTTTGGGTCCAGGATATCTGTAATACTCTTCTGCAACACCACATTTCAAAGGAATCTACTTTCTTCCTATCAGCTTTCTTCATTGTCCAGCTCTCACACCCATACATAGTAATAGGGAATACGATGGCATGAATTAGAACAAGACCCATCCAGTCCAGCAGTCTGTTCACACAGTGGCCAACCAGGTGCCTCTAGGAAGCCCCCTAGACGACTGCAGCACCATCCTACCTGTGTTCCCCAGCACCTAAGAAAATTAAGAATCTTTTCTGGCTCCTTCATGGCTGCCCTTCCCTGTCTCAATTTCCTTCTGATTTCTTGGCTGCAGTCTCCCTTTCTTCTTTATGGGGACACAAAGCTGCTTACATTGTTCTCCTCCTCCCTCCATTTGATCCTCACAACCGTCCTGCCAGGTAGGTCTGGCTGAGAGGGTGTGACTGGCACCAGGTCCCCATGTCTCCTAGATCCTAGTCGGACACTCCAACCCCCACACTGTGCTAGATCTGATAGGACAGGGAAGTTGCTGGGTCCTGTTTGTTTTATAAAGGGGATGTTGAAGAGCTAATCTGTGCCCAGGATGGTCCAATCCCCTTCATTTTGGGCATTGCAAGTCTCACTTCTTAACTAGAAGCCGGGGGCTAATATTGAGACACGTAACTTTTATTATTATTATTATTATTATCATTATTATGAGAGTTATTCCTTCCACCATCAACCATAGCTTTGAATGCAAAAAGCACATGGCATGGGCGGGGGAAATCTGGGGGTTTCTTGGTCCAGGGTTTTCCAGTTCCTGGAAATGCTGGCAAAGCTTCTGGGAGCAACCCATTTTCCACTGTATCCATTCTCCCACATCTTTCCTTCTTCATGGCAACTTCCATTTCCTCGCTATTTTTTTCGTTCATCTCTGCTTCCACCCACCAAACTACTCCCCCATTTTCAGCTTTCCCTCCTTCCCTCCCTCTTTTCATTCTTGTTTGATATTTGCCTCTCTTTTGCAGTTGCAGATGTGAGGGAGATGGTGAGTGAAAAGGAATCTGGAAGGATAGTTGTGGGGAAAGACTATGATCGGCAGACGGAAGGAAAATCTAGGGATCAAACCGTTCCAAAGCGAGACAGGAGAAGGAGAAGGAAAAGGAAAGCACTACGGAAGACATGTGAATGCTTGCAGTGTGGAAAGCGCTTCTCACGGAATTGCCATCTAACCGCACATCGAAAGATTCACACAGGGGAGAAGCCATATGAATGCTTGCAGTGTGGAAAGTGCCTGTCTCGGAATGACCACCTAACTGCACATCAAAAGATTCACACAGGGGAGAAGCTATATGAATGCTTTGAATGTGGAAAGTGCTTCACTTGCAATGGCTCCCTTACTCAACATCAGAAGATTCACACAGGGGAGAAGCCATATGAATGCTTTCAGTGTGGAAAGTGCTTCTCTTACAGTAACGACCTAACTAGACATCACAAGATTCACACAGGGGAGAAGCCATATAAATGCGTGGAGTGTGGAAAGTGCTTCTCTCGGAATAGCATCTTAAGTGAACATCAAAAAATTCACAGAAGGGAGAAGCCACATAAATGCTTAGAGTGTGGAAAGTGCTTCACTTGCAATGGCTCCCTAACTCAACATCAGAAGATTCACACAGGGGAGAAGCCATATAAATGCTTGGAATGTGGAAAGTGCTTCTCTCAGAATGGCCACCTAAGTTCACACCTCAGGATTCACACAGGGGAGAAGCCATATAAATGCGTGGAGTGTGGAAAGTGCTTCTCTCACAATAGTGACCTAATGAAACATCAGAAGATTCACACAGGGTTGAAGCCATATACATGCTTGGAGTGTGGAAAGTGCTTCTCTCACAATAACGACCTAACTAGACATGAAAAGATTCACACAGGGGAGAAGCCCTATAAATGCTTGAAGTGTGGAAAGTGCTTCTCTCAGAATGCCCACCTAACTGCACATCAAAATATTCACACAGGGGAGAAGCCATATAAATGCTTGAAGTGTGGAAAGTGCTTCTCTCGGAATAGCACCCTAACTAAACATCAAAGGGTTCACACAGGACAGAAGCAATTTAAATGCTTGGAGTGTGGAAAGTGCTTCTCTCAGAATGGTGCCCTAACTGAACATCAAAGGCTTCACACAGGACAGAAGCCATATAAATGCTTTGAGTGTGGAAAGTGCTTCTTTCAGAATTACCACCTAAGTTCACACCTCAAGATTCATACAGGGGAGAAGCCATTTAAATGCTTGGAGTGTGGAAAGTGCTTCTCTCAGAATGGCAACCTAACTAAACATCAAAGGGTTCACACAGGACAGAAGCCATATAAATGCTTTGAGTGTGGAAAGTGCTTCTCTCAGAATGGCCACCTAAGTTCACACCTCAAGATTCATACAGGGGAGAAGCCATATAAATGCTTGGAGTGTGGAAAGTGCTTCTCTCTGAATAGCCACCTTACTGCACATCAGAAGATTCACACAGGGGAGAAGCCATATAAATGCTTGGAGTGTGGAAAGTGCTTCTCTCACAATAACGACCTAACAAAACATCAGAAGATTCACACAGGGGAGAAGCCATTTGAATGCTTGAAGTGTGGAAAGTGCTTCTCTTGGAATGACAGTCTGACTGCACATCAAAAGATTCACACAGGGGAGAAGCCATATGAATGCTTTCAGTGTGGAAAGTGCTTCTCTCAGAATGGCAACCTAACTAAACATCAAAGGGTTCACACAGGACAGAAGCCATATAAATGCTTTGAGTGTGGAAAGTGCTTCTCTCAGAATGGCCACCTAAGTTCACACCTCAAGATTCATACAGGGGAGAAGCCATATAAATGCTTGGAGTGTGGAAAGTGCTTCTCTCGAAATGACCACCTAACTGCACATCGAAAGATTCACACAGGGGAGAAGCCATATGAATGCTTGGAGTGTGGAAAGTGCTTCTCTCACAATAACGACCTAACAAAACATCAGAAGATTCACACAGGGGAGAAGCCATTTGAATGCTTGGAGTGTGGAAAGTGTTTCTCTTGGAATGACAGTCTGACTGCACATCAAAAGATTCACACAGGGGAGAAGCCATATGAATGCTTTCAGTGTGGAAAGTGCTTCTCTTACAGTAACGACCTAACTAGACATCACAGGATTCACACAGGGGAGAAGCCATATAAATGCGTGGAGTGTGGAAAGTGCTTCTCTCGGAATAGCATCCTAAGTGAACATCAAAAAATTCACACAGGGGAGAAGCCACATAAATGCTTAGAGTGTGGAAAGTGCTTCACTTGCAATGGCTCCCTAACTCAACATCAGAAGATTCACACAGGGGAGAAGCCATATAAATGCTTGGAATGTGGAAAGTGCTTCTCTCAGAATGGCCACCTAAGTTCACACCTCAAGATTCACACAGGGGAGAAGCCATATAAATGCGTGGAGTGTGGAAAGTGCTTCTCTCACAATAGCGACCTAACGAAACATCAGAAGATTCACACAGGGTTGAAGCCATATACATGCTTGGAGTGTGGAAAGTGTTTCTCTCACAATAACGACCTAACTAGGCATGAAAAGATTCACACAGGGGAGAAGCCCTATAAATGCTTGAAGTGTGGAAAGTGCTTCTCTCAGAATGCCCACCTAACTGCACATCAAAATATTCACACAGGGGAGAAGCCATATAAATGCTTGAAGTGTGGAAAGTGCTTCTCTCGGAATAGCACCCTAACTAAACATCAAAGGGTTCACACAGGACAGAAGCAATTTAAATGCTTGGAGTGTGGAAAGTGCTTCTCTCAGAATGGTGCCCTAACTGAACATCAAAGGCTTCACACAGGACAGAAACCATATAAATGCTTTGAGTGTGGAAAGTGCTTCTTTCAGATTTACCACCTAAGTTCACACCTCAAGATTCATACAGGGGAGATGCCATTTAAATGCTTGGAGTGTGGAAAGTGCTTCTCTCAGAATGGCGACCTAACTAAACATCAAAGGGTTCACACAGGACTGAAGCCATATAAATGCTTTGAGTGTGGAAAGTGCTTCTTTCAGAATTACCACCTAAGTTCACACCTCAAGATTCATACAGGGGAGAAGCCATTTAAACGATTGGAGTGTGGAAAGTGCTCCTCTCAGAATGGTGCCCTAACTAAACATCAAAGGGTTCACACAGGACAGAACCCATATAAATGCTTTGAGTGTGGAAAGTGCTTCTCTCAGAATGGCCACCTAAGTTCACATCTCAAGATTCATATAGGGGAGAAGCCATATAAATGCTTGGAGTGTGGAAAGTGCTTCTCTCTGAATAGCCACCTTACTGCGCATCAGAAGATTCACACAGGGGAGAAGCCATATAAATGCGTGGAGTGTGGAAAGTGCTTCTCTCACAATAACGACCTAACAAAACATCAGAAGATTCACACAGGGGAGAAGCCATATAAATGTTCGGAGTGTGGAAAGTGCTTCACTTGCAATGGCTCCCTAAATAAACATCAGAAGATTCATACAGGGGAGAAGCCATAAAAGTCCTTGGAGTGTGGAAAGTGCGTCTCTTAGAATGGTGTCCTAATTGAACATAAAAGTGTTCACACAGGAGAGAAGCCATATAAATGCTTTGAGTGCGGCAAGTGCTTCTCAGAATGGCCACCTAATTATACATCAAAAGGTTCACCCAGGGGAGAAGCCATATAAACACCCCTGAATATCAGTGCCAGGAACAATGAAGGAATTTGATTGATTTGAAATGTGGTGATGTTCGAGAGTGTTATGGATAGTGTGGAATGCCAAGAAGATTTGGTTTATACTCCAATTTTCTATCTAGTAAGGAGTCTCAAAGCAGCTTGCAATCACCTTTCCTTCCCACCCCCACAACAGGCATCTTGTGAGGTTTGTGGGGCTGAGTGAGATCTGAGAAAATGGTGCCTAGCCCAAAATCTCCCAACAGGTTTCATGTGGAGGAACGGGGAAAGCAGTCTGGTTCTCCAGATTACAGTCTGTTGCTCTGAACTTTTATACCACATGCTAGGTTCTAGATCAAATCAAGCCTGAACTGCTCCTAGAAGCTGAAATGATGGTAGCGATTGTACTTTGGCCACATGATGAGAAGATAAGTGTCACTGGAAAAGACAATTAAAAGTTAAAGGCAGTAGGAAAAGAAGAAGGCTCGAGATGGATTGGTTGTATAGCAGAACATTGCTCTGACACAATGACTTTATGTTTCACACCAGAAGCAATGCTGAATATCTTAGTCACTCCAAATTACTTCTCCCCACCCCTGAATTTTCCAGCCTGAATGCCACTGCCATCTGGTGACCATATCTGCTGTGGAAGTGTCCTTGGGAGAAAGGGTCTCCTTAAGAGTCATTAAAGGGAGGCAAGAACTGCTAGGAGAAGGGGGGAATAAAAGTCTGGAGTGGGAGGAATTGGGTCTCTGGCACAGGCTGGAAGTTGAGCAGGAAACCAACCAGTCAAGTTGGGTGGGAGTCCTTGCACCCTGAAGGAATTGTAAACCCAGTGAGACCTGACAGGCAGGATCCCTGCCCAGGAATACACTGTTTCAGGGTGATGGTGAAATATGTAGTACCAAAAATAAAGGGAATCAGACCTTCCTGGTACAGATTAGCTGCACAACATCACTTGAGTGTTTGCGATGGAAGCAAAGGTTTACTGATTAGAAGCCAGGAATTGCCAGCAGCACAGACAGGGAAGGTGGAAAATACTACCTTGTGAAAAAAACCCAGAGAGGGGGTTTTAACCTGATCCTTAGAGTCATCATGAAGAGCAAAAGATGGGAACCATTTTGCCAGATTTGCCCTCCTGATGCCTCACTTATGCTGATCTTCCTATCTTCGTGTATGTCAGTTCATGCTAGGGAGTTTGATGTTTTTATTCCACCTACTCACTACCCTCATGTAACTGAACCTTTTAATATTCCTTTTAATAAAGCCTAATGCTTTTTATTGGTGTGGTTTACTGTGCATGCAAGTGTCGTGGTTCGGGCCGTTAAGTGCCTACACTCTTAGAATGTACCATTTACTGAGAAATGGAGTTATCTTATTCAGCGAGACACCACTAGACCGGAATCAACGGTTCCTAGAAACTTGTTATTGCTTCTAGGACATCTCTTGAACACGCCAATAAATTTATAATAATGGACAAGAGTAGAAGTATATATAAAAAACACATTTATTTACATTATACAATATATGCTTTTTGGTTGCAAAGCCTTAAAATATCATATAAGGAGAGACATCATTAGTCTTAAACATGTTTATGTAGCAAGTAATCATTCACATTATGCCTCCATAAAGAAGTATCTTAGACAGAATATACTCATAAAGTATCCTTAGTGCAATGCACCTTCATTCAGAATATAAGGTTACAGAAATCCTGTCAAAATATGGTTAATTCTTTGGAGAAAGATTTGGTTAGAAGCATCCTAACTTAAATCATTCAAAACATCATAACATTTCTGTACAGAAGACACACTATACCTTGCTGTGTCATCTGTGTCACCTGGAGTCCTTTAAAGACTTCTATTAATATTCTTAACTGATCATCATTAAGATCAGGCATTGTGTATGTACATGCTATGCATGCTCTTTCTAGTTTTAGACAGCAATGCTGAATATATAAATACTATGTGTTAGCTTAAAGCTATTTACAGTCTCTTTGACTGTGCCAATCTGTGTATGTGCATTGTGCATATCTCACAGAGTACAGAGAATCTCCTTTCCCTTCAGGAACTTCTCTGGTCTCTTGCTCTGAGGAGGTTCAGAAGTCCCTCTGTTAAGTAGAGGACGTTCTGACACAATCTCAGAGGTCTAGCTATTATCCCTGTATTCAGGATGCTTCTTAGCATTGGTAAGCCAAATAGGCTTAGTTTGTAAGAATCCATAAATCTGATGGACTCTCAGTGTTCCAATACATGGAAAGATCACTGCACTTAGATTCCTATTCGAAGTATAGGAATTCTAAGGGTCTCTATCCTCTTCTAGGAATAGAGCAGTCTCACAAGAAGACTGTAAGTAAGATATGTTGAAATATCCAGATCTTGATATTTCAAGATATCTCAGAACTACTGTCCACGCAAGAACAGAGTTTCAATGTTTTACATCTCAAGCCTTTTGAGATGGAGGTACTACGCCAGACAGCTGCAGTCTGCCAGTCATAGCATTCTAAAATGCAAGCTGGACTAAAATGTGGCTGGTATTTATACAATTTCTAGACCCATTAAGAGTGAAGATTGTTCCTTTCTCCTCTTCCTGAGCCCTCGAAAGGGTACCTTTATTTCCCTTTCTTGTCCAAAACCAGGAGCTTAGTGGCTTCTTTTCCTGTCTTCTGATATCTTGTTGTCCAAATATGGACATCCTTCCCTTTCAGTCCTCTGTGCCTAAAGTATAAATCCTCATTTCTGAGTTACATGATCAAGTTACATATTTAATTTCTATACCATCCTCTTCGCTAGGACTATACGCATTAAATGAGACTACTTAGAAATCTGTAGCACAACGTTTAACTATATAACTCATGAAACATAATTTTAGCTGACATTGTCACTTTGCAAAGTGTTTTGTTTACATTAGTTAGCAGGTTTGCATTCTGGCAAGATTACAGTAGAGCAAGGAAGCATATTACTCTCATCGTTGAGAGAACTATAATGCCAACTATTCCAACTATTAATGCACTCTTAGTACATTAAGATTCTGACATCTGGCAGCTAAGTCAGAAAGATGACTTTTACGCTGCCCCTTCAAGGGCAAGCCAGAGTAACTTTAGTAGTTAGCTTTGATTAGAGCTAACCTTGAGCTAGCCTGTCAGCATGACACAGACTTTCATTATACATTACACAAACCTCTGTATGTGTATGATGTGTTTAAGCTCTATATGGAATTAATTCTGCACATGTTCACAAGATACCATGATCATGTCAGAGACTGCTACACCCTCTCCTATGAACATTTGCAGCATTTATTCCCGCAAAATATTCAACATGTCACAGAAATACAAAAACACAACTTAGGTACATTCATTAAGTTGTAGAGTCTTTCAATTTTCTTGGATCTGTCATTCCAATTTTTTGAATCCTCCATTTTTATCCATTTGTTCATTAGGAAATAGTCCATAAGCAAATCTTCTTATCTGTTCTCACTCCAAGGCTTAAGGGAGAGAGAGACCCTTAGTTAAAGGGTCCAAGACAGTAAAATAACTTAATTTTGTATAAAGCTTCTCTGCACATTTCAGAGAAGTACTGAAACCAAGTATTGAATACAGCAGTATTCTACCTCATTTTATACATTTAAGAATATGATATGGGAATCCATGAGCATAGCATGCCTCATGAATCCCCCCCATGCTTATGGAATACCATAGAATCAATCACCAAAATTAAGTAGCAGTGAGAAACAGTATCACTATTATATAACAATACAAATCAAACCGATATACAGCAGAGCCATTACATGTAGGCTATTACAAAATATTACAAAATAACAATGAAGTACAATGAAGGAGATGCCTTTACATAAGTCTTCATGCCATAATATAATGTCTTCTTTAATCAGTTGTCTTCAAACATTTGCATCTGTAAATCCATAGTTCTTCCTACCTCAGTGGAGGAAAGTATTTAAAAACAATCTGTTAATTATAATTCCAAAGCATTTAACAGTAGCTTTACTTTTCAAACCAATTGTGGCATATATGCATTCCTTTTAGCAATGGTTATAATTGCATTGGAAACCTCAGTTTCATAAAAGCTTATTCAGTGAACGAGAGAGAGTAGAGAGTTACACATATCTTATCTGAAGCTGTTGGCTCTGAGCCCAGACACAGCTCTCTTCATTTTTTCTAAAGTCAAGCCTCGGCACAGGAAAAAAGTGGTCGTTTTAAAATGTACTGTAAATGATAGAACGCTTGTTCGTTCTTAAAAAAGGTTAATCTCATGTAGATTGAGATGAGCCCTCAAGTTATGTATGATTTCGTAGGGTTGCATTAAACCCATTCCAGAATTGGTCTTTTTGGCTTTTGGTTTAAAAGCATGGCCAAACGTTTGTCTCAAACAAATTGGAGTTGCAAGGTTAACATTGCAATATTCTACAAAAATATGTTCTGGGTTCTTCCCTTCAGATTGACATCCGTACAGTTATAGTTCAATTCTGTATAATACTAATACATTCTGAATTGTAACAAACATGAATAGTATATTTATAATATACTCACACACCTACTATATACTCCCATAAATCTTAAGACCTGCTCACTGCAGAGACCAGAAACTTGTGTCTCCCATAGTGGGCAGCACCTCTTATGGGTGTACAATTTATGTGTGTAAAATGTAAAATGTAAATGTGAGAAGCTTTCACATTCTTAATATACAAGTATAGGCAATACCTTACATTCAATTAGGCATATAATCAATTATGCCATACATTCCCTGTGGGAAACATATCATTTTTACCTCCAATTACCTGGTGCCATGAAATACTCTAGGAAATATTCTTGTTTACACCCTTGGCATAATCACTTTGTATTCAGCTTTCAAAACTCGAGACCATATTATTTCCATCTCTGGATACATATCTTCTTTGAAGCACTTTACTTGCTTGTAGTCATATTTTGCTGAACTTTGAGCTTTTCTCAGCCATGTTAGCCAGCATATGAACATCAGTATATAGAAATCTATACAGTCTTGTTTGACTATTCCTTCTTATCACCAAAGCTTCTTTGGAGTATAAACCTACAACATTGTTGTGGTTTTTTATGATCTTCCACTTTAAGTTTATCTTCAGGAAGAATAAGATTACAGTTTCTTTCTTTCTGTATCATTTTGTAAAAAATATTATTTCTCATTCTGGTCATCATAATACAATTCTTCTTGTTGTGCTGTTTAGTCTTGGATAATCATCCGCAATGAACTCTTTTGTGGGCCATTCACGAAGTTTTCTCCAAGAGGAATAACACAAAAAAGAGTCTTAATGTCCCGTTTACATAGCTACATATCTTGGAGTTAAGCAAACTGAAGTCCCTCTCCTTAGGATAGAATGAGGTTAAAGCTTCCAGCTTCTCTTGTATATGGAGCTTCCATCATACAGACTCACTGATCTTTAATTCTTTTTCCAATGGCATTGGAATATACTGTAATATACTGAAGCATAATTATTTCTTGCTTCTTTATCATAAAGCATTTATGCTAGTCTTGCATTTTCTTCTTGGATGCAAAGTATATAAAAAAGTTCACTGTACCTTTATCAAGGCTGTCTTCAATCCTTTGTTGAATGACGAATATGGTTGATATGGTTGTTTCTTCCATATTTCTTCTGACATGAATATTGATTCATCACATTTATGGTATCATCAGTTCCTCCAGCCCATATAAGTTTGCATTTTAGACAGTCTCTGAGGAGTTTGCCTCAAACTCATAAAGGTCTATCATGAGAGTCCTTATTTCAAAAGTCCTCCGTGCAAAGGTTTTGACTTGCTGCAATCCGATGTACACCTACTGGGTGGTATCCCAAAGCATCAATTGCTCACAAGCTTAGTGGTATACTTGCTTCTGAGTATATAAATGGGTTGGATGGATAAACAGTTGTTTTCACGCATAACATATATCACATCATTTTTCAGACATCCATACCTGCTTCTGATGGTTAGTATGGATAACCAGTGTCGAGTCACCAAGCAGGGGTAGGTTCCAGATCAGAGTTGGTCACTTATTCTGGGGGGTGACTTTTTCTGCCAATTCAATCAGAGACTCATCAAGTTAGTCTCTATATATTCTCTTCTTCAGCTGCACATCTTATGTAGCAGATGGATTCCAGTACAGTTCAGATACAGTAGGCCTTAGACATCTGTCTGTTGATTATAGCTGTGGAGTAAATACAGTTTTACTTACTTCTTTAACAATGATCCCTTTGGGCTATGTTCCATCATATTATGTTCCACTATGTGATTTTCACAACTCTTCAAAATATTCTCTTCAGATCATTGTTCAATTATTTTCTTCATACATATATGGTCCATTATTCTCAGATGACCTCAGTCTGGTGATGGCATTTCACCAAATTCTTCTTTCACATCTGCTGGAAAGTAAGATCTAGAACACTTGTACTTTCTGAAAAGTATAACATATACTTATATAAAATATCTCCATGTTTCTGAACATTATTATTGGTCTGAGTAACATCAGCTGAACCTTATCCAAATTCCTAGACACCAAGATTCCTTTTACTCTATTTGGAGATAAAAACGAAATATTTTTACAATGAATCATTGTATATTTTCTTTCAATCATATTTATAATGCATGATATTTACTTAGTAATTACACATTGGGGAACAAATAGGAGTTCAATCCTACTACATGTCATTCTGTCCTTTTTTCGCTCCACTTACCCACTACTTAGGGTGTGACAAACGCTCCTGTATTTATGATCATAATTGCCCAGGTTTCAGTTTGTCTATCCAGCAGACAACTGTTTGTCCTTAGTACAATAATCTCATAATAGCATAATGAGGAACAGAAAAGTGAGTAGCAGACATCCCTTCAACCACCTGAACACTCGTGGGTTAAGAACCAAGTAAAGAAACATACATTCCATTTCATTAATATTCATTTGTATTCATCATGTTTTACATTCTCTTATATAAATACATGTTTCAGAAATTCCAGATATTTTCTAATCTGGCATATAGCATTGTATGTGTACCTTAGTACTTCAATTCAACATATCAATACATTTAAAACCTTATGTACCTTAGTACAATCATCAATACATCTTAATGTATCTTAATATATCTGACTGCATATCATACAGTTATCACATAGAGTTGCTTACTTGCTCAGCCACTTGTAGGCTGTTATTGAAAAGACTAGTACAGTATAGTAGCCTTCATTTCTCTATAAGTACTTAGAGAAATGCCCATTGGTTTAGTTGTGCCCTGGCTCAATGTACAGTATACAAAGGGCAGTAGATTGCAAAGTAATGTTACCTTTACCTTCACCTTATGAAGTCAGTCAAATCCTGACTGTGGTATTGTCATTGTAGTCACTTCTACAAGCTTTGCAAATATATAGAGCCAAAATCTCCTAAGCCGTGCTTTAGGATCCTGCAGGAATAAATACCAATGGTTTAAATTGTGTGCTTGCAAAACACTCTGAATTCGAACCCACGTCTGGATTCAAACCCTTCGCTCTGTCCTGCCGCGGTCGCCAACTGTCGCGGTTCGGGCCGTTAAGTGCCTACACTCTTAGAATGTACCATTTACTGAGAAATGGAGTTATCTTATTCAGCGAGACACCACTAGACCGGAATCAACGGTTCCTAGAAACTTGTTATTGCTTCTAGGACATCTCTTGAACACGCCAATAAATTTATAATAATGGACAAGAGTAGAAGTATATATAAAAAACACATTTATTTACATTATACAATATATGCTTTTTGGTTGCAAAGCCTTAAAATATCATATAAGGAGAGACATCATTAGTCTTAAACATGTTTATGTAGCAAGTAATCATTCACATTCTCTATGCCTCCATAAAGGAGTATCTTAGTCAGAATATACTCATAAAGTATCCTTAGTGCAATGCACCTTCATTCAGAATATAAGGTTACAGAAATCCTGTCAAAATATGGTTAATTCTTTGGAGAAAGATTTGGTTAGAAGCATCCTAACTTAAATCATTCAAAACATCATAACATTTTTGTACAGAAGACACACTATACCTTGCTGTGTCATCTGTGTCACCTGGAGTCCTTTAAAGACTTCTATTAATATTCTTAACTGATCATCATTAAGATCAGGCATTGTGTATGTACATGCTATGCATGCTCTTTCTAGTTTTAGACAGCAATGCTGAATATATAAATACTATGTGTTAGCTTAAAGCTATTTACAGTCTCTTTGACTGTGCCAATCTGTGTATGTGCATTGTGCATATCTCACAGAGTACAGAGAATCTCCTTTCCCTTCAGGAACTTCTCTGGTCTCTTGCTCTGAGGAGGTTCAGAAGTCCCTCTGTTAAGTAGAGGACGTTCTGACACAATCTCAGAGGTCTAGCTATTATCCCTGTATTCAGGATGCTTCTTAGCATTGGTAAGCCAAATAGGCTTAGTTTGTAAGAATCCATAAATCTGATGGACTCTCAGTGTTCCAATACATGGAAAGATCACTGCACTTAGATTCCTATTCGAAGTATAGGAATTCTAAGGGTCTCTATCCTCTTCTAGGAATAGAGCAGTCTCACAAGAAGACTGTAAGTAAGATATGTTGAAATATCCAGATCTTGATATTTCAAGATATCTCAGAACTACTGTCCACGCAAGAACAGAGTTTCAATGTTTTACATCTCAAGCCTTTTGAGATGGAGGTACTACGCCAGACAGCTGCAGTCTGCCAGTCATAGCATTCTAAAATGCAAGCTGGACTGTGGCTGGTATTTATACAATTTCTAAACCCATTAAGAGTGAAGATTGTTCCTTTCTCCTCTTCCTGAGCCCTCGAAAGGGTACCTTTATTTCCCTTTCTTGTCCAAAACCAGGAGCTTAGTGGCTTCTTTTCCTGTCTTCTGATATCTTGTTGTCCAAATATGGACATCCTTCCCTTTCAGTCCTCTGTGCCTAAAGTATAAATCCTCATTTCTGAGTTACATGATCAAGTTACATATTTAATTTCTATACCATCCTCTTCGCTAGGACTATACGCATTAAATGAGACTACTTAGAAATCTGTAGCACAACGTTTAACTATATAACTCATGAAACATAATTTTAGCTGACATTGTCACTTTGCAAAGTGTTTTGTTTACATTAGTTAGCAGGTTTGCATTCTGGCAAGATTACAGTAGAGCAAGGAAGCATATTACTCTCATCGTTGAGAGAACTATAATGCCAACTATTCCAACTATTAATGCACTCTTAGTACATTAAGATTCTGACATCTGGCAGCTAAGTCAGAAAGATGACTTTTACGCTGCCCCTTCAAGGGCAAGCCAGAGTAACTTTAGTAGTTAGCTTTGATTAGAGCTAACCTTGAGCTAGCCTGTCAGCATGACACAGACTTTCATTATACATTACACAAACCTCTGTATGTGTATGATGTGTTTAAGCTCTATATGGAATTAATTCTGCACATGTTCACAAGATACCATGATCATGTCAGAGTCCTACCCAGCCTCTGTTGAGCTACCTTAAAGGGGATTAATCTCAGGGTTCCAGGTTCTGGACAGGGTGATTGAATCACCCAGGAGGGTTGGAAAGCCCGGTCTGTCCCTGATAGTGGGGAATGGTGTCCTGGCTTGCTGGGAAACTCTCAAAGACCTAAGGTTCCTTGGAAAGCACCCTGGTCATCAGCCGCCACCGCTCTGGGATCTCCTGCGAACATCTAGACTTGGCCTGCTGAGAAGGCATCCTTCTAGCGCAGGGCTAGCTCAGTAACAAAGTGACAGGGAAGAAACACTAGGAAGCAACTTATAATCAACTATGTAAGGTCCATGCCGTACAACGTGTGGGAATGTCAGGTCTCAGCAACACGTTGCATTCCTGGTAATAAAGACTTTCCTCCAGACGGTGCAGCGAGTTAAAAGTTTTATTTCAGCAAGTCAGCGAGTTCAGCAGATCATAGAAACATAAGGCTAGAATACAGACATGGGGAAATATCGGTACATATATAGGGTAAATACAATTGGGTTGATTAGGTTAGAGAAACAAAGAAACAATACAGAATTTAACTACCGGCAAGTATTTAAGCAAACGCATACAGAAAATAAACGTGCGCGTTAACTGGCTGATCTTCCCGGGCTCCATCATTGTTTTGTGGGACCCGGTATCAGATCAGCGATTTCCCGGGCTGGTCTCCAATGAGGTGCAGATCTTGGGAGGGAGACCGGGTGTAAACGGGGGGGGGGGGGGAGACCGAGTGCAAAAACTCCATTTTGTCCGAGGGGGAAACCATCTTGTTCTATATCCGGGGCCGGCAGAGAGCCTATCTGACAGGGACAGAGATTCAGAGAAATAGAAGTGTGTGAAGTGAAGCCCAAAAGGGCTTTATATATTTGAAAAGGTTTATTATTAAAGGGAGAGAAAAGGGGGATTGGATTGAAAAGGGGTGGGGAAAGGGCAGAACAAAATAGAGTTACACCTTAGAACACAGAGCACAGGATTCCAAAATAAATAGCAATACAGTTGAGCTATAACAGCTAAGCCCACTTGACCTCAGCTGTAACAGGTTCCACAGAGCATGTACCGAGTTCCTTGCAGTAACAAATGTTGGAGCGCGGGTCGCAAAAGTGCAGCTCCCGAGCCGCATCCGGCTCTTTGAGCCCTTGACTGTGGCTCTTTCCACGTGCGGGCGCATCAGGGCTGCCCCTACCAAGTGATCTATAGAGGCCTGGGTCAGGAGTAACGTGGTAGGGACAACTACGTTTCCTTCTCTGTGAGTCTGCCTTGCCATAAAGAACCTGGCTGTAGGAGGAGGACTTGAATCTGCATCCCCGGAGCTCCTTGCTGGGTGTTTCTCCCACCCCCTCCCACTCATGCCTGCATCACCCTCTTGCTGTGTCCTTCCTGTGGGCAACAGTGTGCTGATCTACGGCTGCATCAGGGCACCCTGGTGGGCCGCTTCCATCTCTGCCAGTCACAGGGATGTTTGTGCCGTGATTGGCGGATGCTGACGGCATTTTTACCGATGCCAGTGGTATTGCTATGCTCTCCTCATCTTGGCATTGGACGTTTACTTTGATCTCCTCTACTAGGTAAGCACTGAATTCCAACTAGGGTCCCCTCCCCAGCCCCTGACCAGCAACGTCTAGAGATTTTAAGTTTAAGCTGGCGTTGCAATCTCAAGGTGGGGCCTGGCGATCTCCTGGGATTATAACTGATCTCCAGACAGAGCGGACTCCGTGGCATTGTACTCTGCTGAGGTCTTTTCCAATCCCCAAATACCAACCCCGTCAGGATCCATTCCCAAATCTCCTGAAATCTCCCAACCCAGACCTGGCAACCCTAGTTTAGGCGGTTGTGGATTCAGATCCAGTCAAGACAGTGAGGGGTCTGAAGCCCTATGAGGAAAGGATGGAAAAGATGGGGATGTTTAGCCTGAAGAGGAGAAGACTGAGAGGGGACACGATGGCCAACTTCAAGTATTTGGAGGACCGTAATATACAGGATGGTGGAGTTTGCAGCAAGAAGGGGAAAAACAGCAAAGGATCCCTTCCCTTCCCCATAGACTTGAGAAGCCACTCAGAATAAACAGCCCTTTAAGATCCAAGCTTATGAAGGAACAGCTTTCATTGATTTTATTTGCTTTCCAGTTTGCCTTTCTCGCTGAGACTCAAAGTGGACACACACACACACAACTTTTTTGGCAACGCTGTAGTTGTGTGTGTGTGTGTTCCACTCTGAGTGTAAGGCAGGGGTTCCCAACCTCTTTGAGCCAACGGACGCTTCTGGAATTCTGACACAGCATGGTGTGCGCATCCACAAAATGGCTACCACAAAATGGCTACTACAGGGGGCGGAGCCAGCCACAAAGTGGCTGCTGCAACTTATCTTCCGACATACCGGGAAGATCCTTGTGCTGTAGTCGTAGTCGCAGCCATAGCAATGTTTTTAAAAACTTGCACAAGCAATCAGCTCTTTCAACGGCCAGTCAGAAGCCTTCCTGTACCAAAGGCTCATATGGCCCGTCCACTTTCCAAAAATACTTGGTAGGCGTGAGGAAATTTGTGGGCAGGCACCATGACGCCCACGGGCACTGCATCAGGGACCCCTGGTGTGACACATATAATACACAAAGGAATACTGTTGGATTGCAAAGTTAGAAAATCATGTATTGTTTTGTATTTACGTTATTTATCGTCCACCATTCTCATATGGACTCAAGGTGGATTACGAACAGTAAGTCAATATAGTCATCAGGATGGGGACACACAATGCCATAGGAATTCGGGTTGTAGAACAAACCAGAAATCTAAAAACAGAACTGCTGCAAAGCGTAAGTATTAACGAGACACCTTAAATGATGCAAACGTTCCCCAGCAGGGCCCTAGTTTCAGCATGCTAAACACCGTAGAATAAACCACAGTTCCTAATAATTGATCCACGTAACTTTGTGAACCATTTAGTACAGTGCACCTATATTGCCCCTGTAAAAAAACCCTCTTAAATAATCCAGTATGGCATAGTTGGCAGAAAGCCAGGAGAGTGGGAGCCTTCATGACCTCCTCGGCAGGCCGTTCCACAATTGACGCAATTACACTGTTCTGATGGCACTGAGTTCTAATTCTGCAATTCCATCCTCTACTTGGTTTGACATACTGCGTTGGATACTATTTTGAGCATTGTTTCTCAATTTTGTAATCCTCATATCCTTGTGTCCACCCACTCTTCCCTTTGATCTCCTGGACCCTTGTGTAAATTGAGTGTGTGGTTTTTCCTGTGTGTGTGTGTGTGAGTGCACAATCCAAATTAATTTCAATAAAACATTTTAAAATTTATATAACACTTCTTTATTGACAGTCTTTCTGCTGGTGTGCTCATCATTTTAAAATTCCATAAAAAGATCCTGCACTCCAAACCTCTCGCTAAGCTACGTCTCCACAAGCTAATTCCCCCAACTAAATGCAAACTATCTAATTGGGGTAAGAAGAAGAAGAGTTGGTTTTTATATGCCAATTTTCTCACCTTTTACAGAGAATCAAACCGGCCTACAATTTCCTTCCTTTCCTCTCCCCACAACAGATACCTTGTGAGATAGGTGAGGCTGAGAGAGCTCGAAGCCCAAGGTCACCCCACCGCTCATGTGTTGGAGCGGGGAATCAAACCCGGTTCTCCAGATTTGAGTTCACCGCTCCTAAACACGACATCACGCTGGCTCTCCCAAGGCTGATCCTGCATTAAGCAGGGGGTTGGACTAGATGGCCGGTATGCACCTTCCAGCTCTGTGATTCTAAATGTCCCAAAATATGCTTTATGAGGCACGGAGCCCAGAAGCTGCAACCAGAGAGAAAGGCATTGGTGAGAAACCTACTAGTTACTACTAGATGAACTCAAAAGTGGGGAAAAAGAAGCTTCCTGACTGAAATGTCTGGATTCGTCAAGCCTGGTTCACTTTGCTAATGAACATGGTGACTGTAATTAAAACATTCTGGGATGGGTTGAGGAAAATACAAGAAGAATCTGTTAAAATATAGCAGCTGTTCATTATTTACCGGAATAAAATTAAGCCAGAAGAAAATGTGAGGGGAGAAATGCTGAGATGTAGCTAAAATGTACTAGAACTGGCATTGAATTATATTTGCAGTTAAGCTATACTTCCAATGTATTGTCCATTGTGTAATTAGTGTTTTTGTGCATCATGTTCTATTTCACCATTTTATGAATGTTACAAATGTGAAACCCAATATGTTTTTTTAAATCGAAAGAATAGTCTGCTAATGAACATGGTGACGACAATTCATATCTACCAGCTGGTATAAAGGAAAAAAGGATGAAATGGTACAAGAAACGTAAACATAACATGACAAGGCTAGCATCATGGGATGCTGTCCAAAGAAAAGGAAATTTGGAAATGTGTACATCTCATTGTGCCAGCTGAAAGATTTACAAAGCCAGTCATCACAAGGATAAAAACACTGAAGGGAAATCTACAATGATAAATGTAGTGGGATGCAGAGAGTATTTCAGCTTCCTGTCATAAGAACATTAGAAAAGACATGCTGGATGAGACCAAGGCCCATCAGGTCCAGCAGTCTGTTCACACAGTGGCCAACCAGGTGCCTCTAGGAAGCCACAAACAAGATGACTGCAGCGGCACCATCCTGCCTGTGTTCCACCGCACCCAAAATAATAGGCATGCTCCTCTGATACAAGAGAGAATAGGTATGCAGCATGACTAGTATCCACTCTAACTAACAGCCATGAATACCCCTCTCCTCCATGAATATGTCCACTCCCCTCTTAAAGCCCTCCAAGCTGGCAGCCATCACCACATCCTGGGGCAGGGAGTTCCACAATTTAACCATGCGTTGTGTGAAAAAATACTTCCGTTTATCTGTTTTGAATCTCTCACCCTCCAGCTTTAGCAGATGACCCCGCCTTCTAGTATTATGAGAGAGGGAAGAAAAGCTTCTCCCTGTCCACTCTCTCCAAACCATACATAACTTTATAGACCTCTATCATGTCTCCCCTCAGCCGCCTTCTTTCCAAGCTAAACATGTCTATGTATTAAAAACAGGAAGAATCGCTCCTCGATGTTAAAGTTGCAATTCACTGCCATCCCACTATTATAGCTGATCTCCAGGGGAAAGAGATCGGTTCCCCTGGAGAGAATGGCTGCTTTGGAGGGTGGACTCTATGTCATTGTTCATAAGAACATAAGAAAAGCCATACTGGATCAGACCCAGGCCCATCAAGCCCAGCAGTCTGTTCAAACAGGGGCCAACCAGGTGCCTCTACGAAGCCCCCAAACAAGACGACGGCAGCAGCACCATCCTGCCTGTGTTCCACAGCACCCAAAATAATAGGCATGCTCCTCTGATACTAGAGAGCATAGGTATGCAGCATGACTAGTAACCATTCGAACTTGTAGCCATGAATACCCCTTTCCTCTATGAACATGTTCACTCCCCTCTTAAAGCCTTCCAAGCTGTCAGCCATCACCACCACATCCTGTGGCTGGGAGTTCCACAATTGTAGCCGACTGATGTCCCTGTCTCCCCAGACTCTACTCCCAAGTGTCCAGAAATGTCCCCATCCAGGGCTGGCAACCCTACAGCCTTTAGTATGCCGATGCCAGGAAAAACGGTCCTTCCCAGCAAGAGCAGAAAGGGCTGCAACAAACCCTAAACATGTGGGCAGAAATATTCCCCCGCCGCCTTCTGTCTCTTTTTCAGGATCGCTCCAGCCGGCCTCTCCTCGTGCAGTGGGGCCGCCAGGGGAAGCTGCCCCCCACCCCCAGAGAGCCAAGAAACCCCCTCTTTGCAAGGTTTTGCCTGGGAGTTGCTGCTCTCCAGAGGCCCATTTCTCCCACCCTTATTCTCCAAACCCAACCATGAAGCCCCCAGGCAGAGTTTGGAGGACTGAAACCCAGTCTGAAACCCAGTTTGGTCTGAAACCCAATCAGTGGGTTTCAGACCAAACCAAGCCTGAACTGACCCTAGAAGCTAAAAGGACGAAGCTGAGACGACAAGAGACCCCAGCCCCAGGAGAGCCAAGAAGCCCCCTCTGTCCAACGACTTTGTTCTGTTCCTCCCTCTGGGTCTGGTGGTCGCAGGGAACTACATTTCCCACAAGGCCTTGCGAGAAGCATTGAGGTCATCCTGCCTTTTCAGGAATGTGGGGGAGGGGGGGCGAGGGAGAAGGAGATTTGGGCAAGATGGAGCCCCTTGGGGTCTCTCCCCTTTCTGCCTCCCCCCGGCTGGAGGGAGGACCTGGCTTTTGCACGTCTGCAGGGGAGGTGAGTCGGTGGAGGGTTTCATGCAGCAGATCTTGGGCAAGGGGAGGGGGAGAGAAGACACGTGTGAAGCGGAGGGGAAAGAGGAAGAGGGGGGCCTGAAAAGAGGTAGTTTTCTCTGCAACCAGCCAGGGCTGACTTTGTTCTTAAAAGCCCAACGGACCCCTGATCCGATCCCGCAGGGCTCGTGGCCTGTTCGTGGCCCCCGTGGCTCGATGCACATGGAGTTTGGCCACCTGTTTCTAGCTGCATTTCCTGTGCCTGCGGTTGCTGCTTTTTCCTGGCGTGTGATCCCAGTGAGCAGCATCCTCAAGAAGATCTCTCTGACCTGGCAACTGGTCTAAAGTTTTGTACAGGAGGGGGATCTGATTCAGGCTCCCTGCCTGTCCGGCCTCCGCCTTCCTGGCCTCCCCTGAGTTGACCATCACTTCCATTGCAAAATGTTAGAGGGATTTTCTGTTGTTTATCTGGGCCAAGAGGTTTCCATCCCCTGGACTTTGGGCCCTGGGACTCCCACAGTCATTCTGACGCTGGTGCCCATTTCGAGACTCCCAGTTTGCATCTTCTAGATAAGAATAACACCCCCATTCAGGAAATCTTTTGCCATATATAAATCTCTGCTCGAAACCATTTCTGAAATTCTACATTTATTGAGACGATGCAGTAGTTTACTTCCAGTTTAAAGGCGTTTAAAGACTGCAGTCATTCCACAGAGCATAAATCTCTGAAAAGATCTCTGAGGTTTGTGCTGGGTGTTCTGACCCTGAACGTCTCACCCGCCAAGCCCTGAGGATCCCACGGCCTGGGATCGTTAGGGGGGAAAGAGAACAAAAGACAGGATGGCCGTAATTAGTCCAGTTTTTGTTTGTAGAGCTGGACACAAGTTTAAAAGTAACACAGAATGCCTCTGCAGAAAATTTTGTTTAAAGCAGAGACCTGTGGAATTACAGTTCCTGTGTATGTCTGCGGTTACACATGCAAAGTAATTTGGTTGTTGAACCCACTATACAGTCAAATGGGGCGGGTTGTTTGTTTGGTTTTGATTTAGTTGAACTTGACAAAGAGAAGCCCGGTTCTTTGCAATTTTCTAGTTTTGTATTTCTTGGAGACTTTCAGTATATTCTACTTGTCAGAGGGGGAGGAGAAGAGCGAAACCACTTTTTAAGCAGTTGGCTGGTCAATAGGATTCTTCTTTCTTTCTGCCCAGGGGAAGGAATCAATATTCAGCTGGGCCTTCTTTTCCTCTTTCAGAGACCCCCAGTGTCCTTTGAGGATGTAGCCGTGCTCTTCACGGAGGAGGAATGGGATCTGCTGGATCCAGGCCAAAGAAAACTCTTCTGGGACGTTATGGAGGAAAATTACGAGAGCCTGGCCTCTCTGGGTAAGAATCGTTTCCCTTTCATTATGAACACAGAAGAGAAGGGAGGGGGTAGCATCTTTCTTTGACTCTCTTGAACTTCAGGACACACTTCCATTTGCCACAGAGGAAAGAATGGAGATCCCGCACCTGGGGATCTGAACAGCGCCTGAAAAAGAAAGCATTAAATACTTAGATGCTGTAAACAACAATCTGTTGATGAAGAGGGCTCTGACTGGGAGAGACAGAGGATATCCAGGCTTGGCCCTGTTTGCAAATCCCTGGGGCTCCTTTTTCAGCCTTTCTACTTTGGCGCAGAGGGGTTCTTCCACAGTCCTTTGTTTGAGTGGCTGAGGCTGATGGGAGGAGAGGAGGGATGGCCTTGTTGATGTGACTGGGCCAGAGGAGGGGCCCTCGCTCATTGGCAGAGCTCCTGTCCTGCATCTCAAAAGTCTGGAGTTCAGAGATGGCATTTAGAGTTAAGGCAGGAAGATTTTGGGTTGCAGGGCTGGGAAAGGCCCCTGCCTGAGACTCTCCTTGGAATGGAATCAGCTGGGCTGGATGGAAAGATGCAGGTAAAATCTGGGCAGAGGGAAAACGAGAGTCGTCTCTGAACGCCTCTGTTTTGTGAGAAAGATGGTGAGGGAGGAACTCGACTTCCAAATCCATGGGCATCACCTGGAACATGGCTGCGGTATCTATTGCTTGGCTTCTCCCGCATACCACGGTAGAAGTCAAGCCATAGACACCGCAGCCATGTTCCAGGTGATGCCCATGGATTTGGAAGTCGAGTTCTCTTCGTAACGTTCTGCTGTTCTTTGTCAAGCTCAGAGCAGACCCAGGGGGAGCCACGCCAGGCACAGATCAGACCCATCATGTAATATTGTTAACAGAGACCAAGATGGATTTTGGGGTGGGGTGGGGATCCTTTCTCTCATCTCTGCTCTGCAGTTCAGGGAATGTCTGTCTGGAAGTCTGATAGAACAAGGAGGGGAACTTATCCTGCCAAGAGATTCCTAAAACTGATGGCCAAGTTTCCTGAGGAGGTCTGGCTGCCACAAAAAGACTGACAGGCAGGTCCCTTTATTCATATAGACTAGACCCCGCCTTCTCACTCCCCTCACCAACCCCAAAGCTCGCTGCACTGGCAGTATTTTTTCTTAGAGGAAAGACCCCTGTGGCCTCCCGAAGTTCTGTTTAGGCATGTTGTTGCCCTATAATGGGGAGTATTTTCAGTACAATTCCCTCCTCAAGATCTTTGCTGCTTCCTGTACAACAGGGGTGGGGAACCTTTTTTCTGCCAAGGGCCATTTGAATATTGATAACATCGTTCGCAGCCCACACAAAATTATCAACTGAAAAATTAGCCTGCTGTATTTGGTCAAAGGTTTAGCCAAGAGGCACGACCGGAGGCAGCTCTGAGTGTCTGCCACATAGAGCGACTCACTTTTGAGCTCTGCCGTTCCCAGCTGGGCCCAAGAGATTGAGGCAGGGCAGCATCCTTCTGAGCTAGAGATCTGCCAGGACCCATGAAGGGCCAGACCAAATGATTTCACGGGCCTGACGTTCCCCCCTGCTGTACAGGATGATTCCGATGTCAATCATGCTCTAGTAGACCTCTTCATTAGCAAGGTCATCTTGGCCCAGGTGACCTCCAGGAACCCCCGCTCCCTTCCTGTTATTATATATGGAAGCCCACTCCTTCTCGCTCCGCTTCCCAACCCCATAGTCCGCTGCAGTTGTTGTACCATATTGGTAGATGTGCACTTGCGATATTTAATGGTAGTTTCCATACTGAACAAGCAGCTCCTGAGATGACTGTACATCACATTTGGAATTCATTTTGAAATATATTATTGGACTTAGTGTTTAAGTGTGTATAACAAAGAACACTACCTGTTGAATTTGCTTTTTGGTGGACTACTACAGTATAAACTGAGATTTATCAATTGTAAGCTTTCTGTTTCAGTTACAAGTGTTAAAAGTTGAAGTCTCAGTTGCATATGATTTGGAACTTTTCCTGGTGAATTAGCAACCTGTATATTGGTAATTTCATTTATGGAGATACATGTTAGAAATCATTAACAAGAAACACTTCCAGACAGAGGGTACTACTTGACAGCTGTTTGCCTTTTGGATATTTTAGTGCCTTCATTCCCCTTTAGGATTACTGGTTCATCTTGCTGGAGGGGCCTGGAGATCACACTGAATTACATCTGATCTCCAGACTACACAGATCTTCACTGATAAATTTTGCCCCAGAGTAACAGAATCATTCGTAACTGACAGTCGCCATGTCCCCAACGCCCTCGTACTGCAAGAGGTCTCATTAGACCTTTCCATATTGATAAATAAAGGATGAATGAAACTGGCCCTCAGCTCATGAAGCATAGGGCATTCCATGATCATATGTTCAATAGTTTCAACTTTATCACGTGAGCATCTACATGTTCTATTTGAGTATGACACTTTTTTATATCTGCCCTCCAAAATGGCTCCTGCGGACAATCAGCTCTGTGCCCTTGTACAAGTGAGCTCCAGTCTACACCTATGACTATCTCTGGAGAAAATGGCTCCTGCGAACGATCATCTCTAGGCCCTTATCCCCTGCTGAGGCCCGTTCCCTGCCCAAACTCCACCCTCCCTAGGCTGCACCCCCAAATCTCCAGGAAGGTCTCAACCCGGGTTTTACAAGCCTAGCTCTGCCTTCTGAACAGAAGGTTTGCAGCAATAATAGAAGAAGAAAAAGCCTCAGAGATCATTCTTTCCTGGCAAACGGTAGGCCAAATTAGATACGTAACAAATGTCATAAAGCCTTTCCTCCCTTCGGTGACCCAAAGTGGCTTAAATGGTTGTTTTATCCACTTTATCTTCACCACAACCCTGCGAGGTAGGTTAGGCTAAGAACGTGTGCCAGGCCCCAGATCAGCCAGCAGTTTTCATTGGCAAAGTGGGGATTTGGTCCTGGACCTCCGAGACCCTAGTCGGACAGTCTACCCACTGAACCTAAATAGCTCCGATAGCTCGGGGTAATCCCCCCCTCGTTTTTTCGTACAATGGATATTTTCCACCCTCATGTTTCTGCTGTTTGCACTTTTGTGGCTTCCCGTGAGTAAACTTTGCTTCCTTTGCAAATAGTGGAGGGATGTCGTAGCGCTACTTTATGGCAGGACGGTCTGATTCAGTTCCTTTTTGGCCCTGCAAGCTGCATCGTCATGCTGAAGCGAGGGGCCCGTTTGGAGACCCCTCCTGGCTTCCTTTTTGGATGAGTGATGCCTTCCGCCATCAACCGTCGCTTCCATCAACCATCACTTTCAAGGCAAAAAGGACTGTGCCAGGGGTGGGGCCTGGGGATTAAGTGGTCCAGGATGTTCCCGATTCCTTCCATGTTTGACATGGCTTTTTTTGGGCAGGGGGAGCTCATTGTTACCCTATCCTCTGTCCCACACGCTTTCCTTTTTGTTCTTGTGGTATCAGCCTTCCCCTGATAAAAAAGACAAGATCTTCTTAGGGTAGGAAGTGTCCAGGGTTTGGGTTGCAGCTGTGTGGTAAGTTTTGTATTGAGCCTGAAGAGGACAGAGATCGCTGAAGCGGGGTTTCAGAAAACAGCAAATATGTATTTATTGCTATACATGTGAAGCTGCCCCACACAGTGACAAACAACACAACCTTCTCTTCCACGTTCCCAAACACTTCAGGGTTTTTTTATTCTGTTTGGGTCTTGTTGCAGGGAACGACATTTCCCAGAAGGCCTTGCGAGCACCAGAGAAGTCATCCCTGCCTTTCCTAGGTATCCATGGAATAGTTTTTCCACAAGGCCGAGAAGGAAGTGCATGGAATGGGCAGTTCCACGGGGCCTCTCCTCTTTCTCATTTCCTCCGGCTGGAGGGAGAATTTGGCTCCTGCACCTCTGCAGGAAAGGTGAGTTGAGGATTTCATCAACCGCTTGAATAGGGGAGGGGAGAGGAAGTCTGTGTGAACGGGAGTGAAGGAGTGTTGGATGCAAAAGCCAGACCCCGTTGGTGGCACAGGCTCACCAAGAACGAGGACGAGTCAGGTTAATTCTGAGAAGCAAGAGGTGATTTATTATGCCGGCAGGAAGAGTCTGTCTCTCGACAGCCAAATACAACTCTTCAAAGATTCCATACAACACATGGGAGTATTTATACATTCTTGCGTTCTTTGTCTACCTTTCTGCTCTTTGCGCATGTCCCATGATCTCACCTGGGTGCTTCTACGCATGCCCCACGATGTCACCTTATCAATTAGCTTAATTGGTGCAACTCTTTGGCCTTTGGCCTTTTCTCTACCATATCCCTATTTCCGTGCCAACCTTCTATACATTTCAACCTGGCTAGATACCCATGTTAGCTCATCCTGTTTTAGATATGTGAGGCCTACTCTCAATTTGGCATGCCTTTTCCCAATTAAGCTGTTATCTTGGCCTGCCTTCACCGTATGTTCTAATCCTTGGAGCGATTTCTAAACTTTTGTATTATATAGTGAACCTTTGCACTCTTGCTGAGTTCTTCGAGGAGAGTTAAATCCCTCCTGGCCTAGACATTTAAAGCTTAAACATACATCCCTTTAAGTGCTTCAGTGAAGGGTTTTTCATACATTTCTAACATACTTCAGTGAATGGTACTATTATATTATAATAGTATTATACGGTGATATCTTTAATAATATGTGTGCTCATAAGATCTGAATAACATACCTTCCCTATAAGCTCAGATTTCTGCTTGTGTGCTCATAGCATGTTTTTCCTAGAATTTTAGCTTGTCCTTACTAGATTCTAGTTTATGAGTTTTACTGTTGTGATACACAGTGTAAGCCAAACAAATTGAGATTTTACACTTCCTTCAAGAGGAGGCACTGAGAGCGGCGTCCCGGGCAAGATCTGTTTTTGGAGAGGCTGATTCTGTTTTCACTGGCTTGAATGTGTTTCATCCAACCAGCGTGGGTTTACTTTATTGCTTAGAGCTAGATGGATACCTGGTCTGATCCAGCTGCGTTCATTGTCTGTTCCTTCTGGCCCCTGTATGCAGGCTGACCATATTTCTTTGAAACCAAAACGGGACATTGGGATGGCAAAAACGGGACAGGCGTTATGTAATATTCTGTAATCATGAAAAAGCAAGATGATAAAAAAGTTTTGTTACCCAAACATATTGAGCTTCTTCAGTGACAGAACCCATACAAAAATTTAGGTTGATGTAGAGGGGGACTGGCTAAAATCAAATTGAGAAATTTAAAAATAATACTGTTATTTTATACTGCATACAACATTTCACAATATTTAGTTGTTTTAGCTAATCACTATATTTCTCAAATCAAGAGCTTAAATGAAAATTTTTATACTCCTGGGGCCATGTTTTCTCAATATGTCCCAACTATACAGCAATAGGAACAAGAGTACATGGATGCCATATTCAGAAAAATAATATGCAATAGGAAAATATAGGAAATATCCACTCTAGTAAATAAAAGTATTGAATTGTGATAATTTTATATAATTTTACTGCAACATGATAAATATTAATGCACTGCTAATATCATACTGCCCTTGTACAAATCTATGGTGAGGCCACACTTGGAATCCTGTGTACAGTTCTGGTCACCACACCTGAAAAAGGATATTGCAGAGCTTGAGAAAGTGCAGGAAAGAGCAACCAAAATGATCAGGGGACTAGAGCAACTGCCCTATGAGATGCAGTTAAAATGCTTAGGGCTGTTTGGCTTGGAAAAAAGGCAGTTAAGGGGGAGACAGGATAGAGGTCTATAAAATTATGCATGGTACAGGGAGAAGCTTTTCTCCCTCTGTTATAATACTAGGATGTGGGGTCATCTGCTGAAGCTGGAGGGTGAGAGATTCAAAACTGATAAAAGGAAGTATTTCTTCACACAACGCCCAGTTAAATTGTGGAACTCCCTGCCCCAGGATGTGGCGATGGCTGCCAACTTGGAAGACTTTAAGAGGGGAGTGGACAAGTTCATGGAGGAGAGGGGTATTCATGGCTACTAGTTAAAATGGATACTGGTCATGATGCATACCTATTCGCTCCAGGATCAGAGGAGCATGCCTATTATATTAGGTGCATTGGAACACAGGCAGGAGAATGCTGCTGCAGTGTAGCCGAGGCATTTTGTGTCCCATGTATTCCACCCCTGGGGCTGTCAATCCAGTCCCAGAACACTTGTGCTAGTCCTGGGGGCTGTCATTCCATCTTGGGGGATGTCATTCCATCCCAAAACACTTGTTTGTCCCAGGGGCTGTCATTCCACTCTGGGGGCTGTCATTCTGGTGGAAGAAAAAAGAGTGAAATAAAACCCAACCTAAAAACAGAAGCTGGGTATAAATACTGAAAATATAATTTATTAGAAGCGCTATGTAAAGGTTAACATTATTTAAAAGCATTAAAATAGCACAATGTCATTTCCTGAGGTTGATATCTGCAACCACATACCAAACGCTTTTCGGCCTATCGGGCCTTCCTCAGTGGTTAATTGCAACCTTGTTAAGCCTGCCCACATTTACTGAAAAAAATAATAAATACATATACAAACAGTTCAAACCCAACCTGGCATGTGTATAGGTTGTAAAATCTATTCCCAATTACTCAAACATCTGGTCAGATAGGTTCTAGTTGTAATACTGGTTAGTATATGTCTCTCATAGACGATGTGTGCAGGTATCAACCTAGTAAAGCTTTGAAGTACTTTTCCTGAACAGTTGGATGTTGCAGTCCTGTGATCGCTTTAGAAGGATTTGTGCCCATCCAGAGATAAAACGTTGGTATAACTTAATCACTGAGGTTGTTTGGTTGTCCACGGTCACAGCGTTTCAGAATTGTAGAGGCATGAGATGAGCGTTTGGGGAGGGGACCCACCGCCTGCAGCTACTTCCCCCGCCCGGTAGGGCGAGCAGGGCCCCAGGAGGAGGAGGAGGGGGCGGGCTTGGTGGCAGCAACGCGAGCAGGGCGTGCTGCGCCAAATGGCCCCCCGGAGCCTCCAGCACGCCGCCTGCGCAGGCAGCCTGTCCAGCAGCGCTGGGGCGGGGGGAAGCGGCTGCGAGGTGGGGAAAGGGAAGTGCCGACGGCTGGCCGCTAACCACATCCGCACCGGCTCGGGCCCCGCGATTCTGGGCGCTTCTGCCGTCCGGCTCGGCGGCCCTCTCCCTCCCCTCCATTTTGAAGATGCTGCGGCGGCGCCCCAATGGTGTTCAGCTCGTCGTGGCAGCTCCTGTCTCCCGTGCAGTGGGCCAAGTGGACGTGGTCTGCCGTGCGGGGTGGAGGGGGCCCCGAGCCCAATGCCCTGGCCAGGGGAGACGGGGAGGCGCCGACGCTGGAGGACGACGAGGAGGACACGCAGGGCGAGACGAAGTCGCTGAGCCTCGAAGTTGCTGAGCCTCGGCGTGCCTGGGGTTAGGAGTGGCTGCTTCACATGTTACGCGGAGGCGGACCCGGGTTTGGGCGTCTCTCATCGACCTGGGGTCTGGGTTGGCTCGCGTGTGCATGCACGTGTCTTGCGATTTTGGTGGTGCGCTTTGTGGATGTATGGTTCACACGTGCATAGTTAAATTGTGCATGGTTAAATTGTGGAACTCCCTGCCCCAGGATGTGGTGATGGCTACCAACGTGGAAGGCTTTAAGTGGGGAGTGGACATGTTCATGGAGGAGAGGGGTATTCGTGGCTAGTAGTCATGATGCATACCTATTTTCTCCACGATCAGAGGAGCATTCCTATTATCTTGGGTGCTGTGGAACACAGGCAGGATGGTGCTGCTGCAGTGGTCTTGTTTGGGGGCTTAGGCACCCGGTTGGCCACTGTGTGAACAGACTGCTGGACTTGATGGGCCTTCGTCTGATCCAGCAGGGCCTTTCTTATGTTCTTATGAAGGAGCCCAGGCGGCGGCAGCAGCGAGGAGGAGGAGGAGGAGGTTGGGGCCCAGGCGGCGAAGCCATGTTTGATTCATTTGTACTCTCTTTTTGGGATTTGTACTCTCTACATGCACATTTTCCCCATCCAGATTCTCAAAACTCTGCATGGGGGGTTATTGGTCATTTATGAATGGGAGGATTTGCCACTCAGATGCACATTTTCCCCATCCAGATTCTCAGAACTCAACAACATGTCAACATATGTCTAAGTTTAGGCTAGTCAGCAGTTTGCTAAACAGATTATACTGATCAGAGTGACAGCTAAGTCATGTAGTCAAAAAGGGCAAGAGTCCAGTAGCACCTTAAAGACTAACAAAATATTTTCTGGTAGGGTATGAGCTTTCGTGAGCCACAGCTCACTTCTTCAGATGAGGCTTCTTCAGATGTGGCTCACGAAAGCTCATACCCTACCAGAAAATATTTTTGTTAGTCTTTAAGGTGCTACTGGACTCTTGCCCTTTTTGACTACTGCAAACAGACTAACACGGCTACCCACTGTGAGCTAAGTCATGTGATTATGCTGGTCTGAGCCAGTTTATACAGCCAGCAACGGGATTTCCAGAATGACTCATCTCAGGTGAAATGTGATTGGTCATGAATGTGTATATAAGTCTGTGTATTGAATGTAAGTTTGTCTTGCTAGAAATATTCGCTCTGGCGAAGCACTTTGATGGTCAGAGCAGTGAATGTTAACTGCTAAAAGACTCTGTGTATATATTGTAAATAAACTGTACCTAGCAGAACTGCGTGGTGTGAAGTTGCTACCAGGTAAACTCCTGAAGTCCAGACACGGTGTGCGCGACACAATAAGCCCCCCTGCAGAGTTTTGAGTATGCAGATGGGGAAAATGTGCATCTAGAGAGTGGCAAATCCAAGGTAAAACCTCCCGTGCATGAATGGTTGTTAAAAGGCCTTTTGGCTCTCAAAAGAAATCTCAATCGTTGTACTGTTGAGATTTGGCTCTGTTGACTAATGAGTTTGCCAACCACTGAACTAGGCCATACTTTTTTTATTTCAGAGATCCCCAGTATCCTTTGAGGAGGTAGCCGTGTTCTTCACGGAGGAGGAATGGGTTCTGCTGGATCCAGGCCAACGAAAACTTTTCTGGGAAGTGATGATGGAAAATTACGAGACGGTGGCCTCTCTGGGTAAGGATCTTTCCCCTTTTATTATAAATTGGGAAGAGAAGGGAGGAGGTGGCATCTTCCTTTGATACTCTTGAATTTCAGAACACATTTTAATTCACCACAGACAAAAGTATGGAACTCCCACAGATATGGATATTACAACGCTTGAAAATGAAATCCATTACTTATTTCTATGCTGTTTAGAGAAATGTGTTAATGAAGAAGGCTCTGATTGCGAGAGAGGGACAATATCTAGTTGGGTTAGAATGAAAAAATTAGAAAGGGCCATACAGGCTCAATGCAGGACCAGCCTAAAGCATCCCTGGCAAGTGTTTGTCCAGCTGCTGCTTGAAGACTGCCAGCGAGGGGGAGCCTGCCTACGTAGCCGATTCCACTGCTGAACTTCTCTGACTGTAAAGATTTCCCCCCTACTATTCAGCTGGTGCTTTTCATCCGTAATATGTAGCTATTATTGCAAGTCTTACCCTATGCTGCCAACATTAACAGCTCCTTACCCTCTTCTAAGTGACAGCCTTTCAAACAGAGAGCAATCGTGTCTCTCTTCTTTTCCTGACTGAAGATTCCCAGGTCTCCAGGCCCCTGATCATCGTCATTGCTTTTTTCTGCACCCACTCCATTCTGTCCACATCCCTGTTAAAAGGAGGCCTCCAGAGCTGCACGCAGTACTTCAGATGCAGCCTGACCAATGCGGTGTACAGCAGGACTATCACATCTTGCGATTCTGATGTTGTGCCTCTGTTCATAGACCCAAGACTGCATTAGCCTTTTTTGCCGCTGCATCACATTGACTGCTCATATTTAGTTTACAGGCCACCCCTGCCCCAAGATCTTGTTCACACATACTGCTACTCAGAAGTGTGCTGCCCATCCAGTATGCATGCTTCTCATTTTTGTTACCCAGATGTAGAACTCTGCCTTTATCATTGTTGAATTGCATCTTGTTCACATCTGCCCTTTCTTCCCGTGTGTTCAGATCTTATTGAATTTTATCTCTGTTTGCTACTCTTCCCAATTTGGTGTCATGTGCAAATTTCTAAAAATATTGGACAGTACCAGGCCCAAAAACGAGCCCTGTGGCACCCACCTGGACACCTCTTTCCAATCAGATAAAATGCTATTGACAACTACTCCTTGAGTGCAGTTCTCCAACCAGTTCCCTATCCACCTAACTATCATTGAGTCCAGTCCACAGTCCTCCAGTTTATCCATTAGAAATTCATGGAGAGCCCTGTCAAAAGCTGTACTGAAATCAGGTAAACAACGTCGACGGCGTTCCCATGATCCATTAAGCTCGTCACTCGATCAAAAAAGCATCGAGGTTTGTCTGACCGGACCTGTTCGGTACAAATCCATGCTAACGTCCCCAGATCACCAAGTTCTCTTTCAGATAACTGACAAATGCCCATAGCTCTCGTTTTCTACTTCTGCCTTTCCACTTTGAGGCAGAGTGGTTCTCCCACAGTCCATTTTTTTAATTGATAAATGTGGGTACAGAAGGTAAGAGGGGGAAAAGGAGAGAAAAGGGGAAAAACACAGTCTACAATTAATTAACACTCAAATAATACTATAATCTCTAAATGAATTGGTTATACATTCAACAAATTCTACGTTAATATTACGTTAATTTTTGTCAATTCAACTAATCCATTAAAACTGTATTTATATACTGAATTGCTATTCTCCACAACTTCTTTGGATGTTCAATTAGTAATTGGTACTTAAAGCCTTACTTGCTATAATCTTTAAATCACTATCGCCATGTATCTATAGAATGGTTGCCATTTTTCATTAAACTGGTCCAAGGACTCATTTTTAGTCTTATTGATCATAAAGGTCATTTTTGCCATGTTTGCATATTCTAACATCTTGTCTTTCCATTCATTTATGTCTGGGACATCTGTTTGCTTCCACCTTTTTGCGAGAACTACTCTCGCCGCCATTGTAGCATATTTAAATATGTCACTAAGTTGTGGAGGTAAATTAGATGGTATTATACTTAACAGAAAATGTTTGGACATGTCCACCAAACGTGAAAATAGGAACCGTCTATTCTCCTCTGAGGCTCGGGCATCTTGTAACTGTGGGTTATTGTCCACGCCCTATCTGGGGAGGCAGGACCAAATTAATTTCCTGCTGCCCCCTATCGGGACACTAACCCGCTGTACCTCAGTCTTTTGTCCTGCCTAGTGGGGAGAGCAGTGATTTTCACAGCTCTGTGAGTTAGGCTTAGGCTTAGAGGCTTGTTTGTGTCCTTTCCCTTAAACCTTTCCTCAACCTTCTTTCCAATTACCTCCCCACCCGACCCAACCTACCTGGTGTCTTTTTCCCCGATCTTCCTGGTGTCGTCCTGAGAGTTGAATCGGGAAGAAGAGGGGGGGGATGGCGGACGCCATTTTGAACGGAGAAGATGACCTTCTCTCGGAGAAGGATTACTCAGTGGGGCTGGTCCAATTCGCCCCGACCAACAGCGCGCCGTCCAAGGGCGCCGAGAACGGATCCACCCTGGCGACGGAGGAGAGCGGAGAGCCGCAGGAGGCTCGGGGAGTCGCCACTCAGCCCAAGCAGAAAAAGGCGCGAAAAGCGGCACCGACCCTTGCCGGCGCTAAACGCAGGAAGCGCGGCAGCGGAAAGTTCAACGGCGCAGCGAGAGCCAGCGGGAAAGCCCCGACTGTCTACTTGCGGATCCAGCCCTCCTCAACAGCAATTTCGCCCGCGACTTCAGATCCCGTGGCGATGGACGGTCTCCCGTTGGGAGGTGGTAACGTACCCCCCCCCTTTCGGAGCAAACAGAAAGGCAGCCTGCAGCATCTATTCCCGCTTTTTCCTTGAGGCCTATAGGGGGCCACTTTATGCCTATGCAGCAGGCATCAGTCCATCAACCATTTTTTAACCCCTTTCCCACCTCAGGGGCGGCAACAGGGAGGTTTTTAACCGCAGATCAGGCTAACGACATGGTTAATATAGCCTTACAGAGGCAGTGGCAAGCCTTCCAGGCTTTTCAAATGCGCCTGCCTCAGTTCTCTGGTGGGGTTTCAGGGTCCCCTTCTACCTTAGTCCCCCAATCCCAGGGGGAAGAGGGCAGTTCATCCACCTCGGGGGGGCCATCCAGAGGGGAGACATCCGTTTCATGGCCCACTAAGGCCGCCAGAAAGGCACAGTCACAGCCGATTTCTCAATCTGGCTCTGACTCCCCTAGCCTTCAGGATACCCTTACCACTGACCAGGAATCAGAAGGGGAAGAACGCGAGGAGGGGGAGTTCGACTCCGAGGACGAGACCCCCCGTGCCGATGACCAACAGCCCAGGTTGTTCTTGGGAGAGGACTTCCAGGGTTTGTTGGCAAAGGCTATGATCGCCTTGGATCTTAATGAGGAACAGCAGTCCTCAGAGGAACCCAAATCAAAATTCAAAGAAGGGGTTAGGGAGTGCTTCCCCAGAAGGAGAACTCAAAGCAACCTAGTTCCTTTCCCAGAGTTTATTATTAGGGCCCTCACGGATGAGTGGGATAACCCCTCCTCTAATAAACAGGTAGAGCCTTGGGCATCTTCATTGATAGAACATCAGACCTGAGAAAGACGGACTATTTGTTTATTAACATCTCCAACCCTAACAAGGGTCTCAGAATGTCAGCGGCATCCATTAGTTATGCCTTAAAGTCAACAACAGCTGAGGCATATAAAGCCACAGGGGCTCCTCTTCCACCGGGAATTACGGCTCATTCTCTTCGCAGCGCCTCTACAACGGCAGCGTTTGACAAGCAATCCCCTCTTGACGAAATTTGCCGCGCAGCCACGTGGTCAAACGTATCAACATTCGTCAAGCATTACAAGATCAGTACATGGTCATCTGCACAGGCGGCCTTCGGCCGCAGGGTCTTACAGCACGTGGTGGAGGAGAACGCATGACCCACCCTGATGGGAGCTCTTATAGGTCCCACAGTTACAAGATTCCCGAGCCTCAGAGGAGAATGGAGCCTTGACTACTTACCGTGAGGGCTCCTTCTCTTCTGAGGCGGAGGGCATCTTGCCCACCCGGGCGAAGAGTCAAGACAACGTGCTATCGACCATACCTTCAGAAGACAGTCACTTTCAGACCTAATTCCGGTCCCATTTCCTGTCTGTTTGTCATGTTATAGGTTCCTTCCTATGTTCATTGGTTAAGGTTACGTTTCGTTCCGTTATACCTCGTTTTGTTCGTGTCTAAGAGCTAGGCAAGCCTGTGACTGAGGTACAGCGGGTTAGTGTCCCAATAGGGGGCAGCAGGAAATTAATTTGGTCCTGCCTCCCCAGATAGGGCGTGGACAATAACCCACAGTTACAAGATGCCCTCCGCCTCAGAAGAGAAGGAGCCCTCACGGTAAGTAGTCAAGGCTCCATTTTCCTTTCTTATCCTTTGAATTATTCATCTTCCGTATCATATTGGGAGTCAAATACCATCTATTTTATACCAATTTTCTCTTACTTCTTGACTTACAGTAAATTTTAAATCGGAGGTACATAGTTTCTCCCACATTTCCATCTGAATCATCTCGCCAAACTTCTGCATCCAATTTAATCATATTTATTTTCACTTGTTCTGTTTCCGAGTCATATTTTATTAACAGTCCATAGATTCTCCCTAATAAATGGTCATTGTGTTTCATTATTATTATTTGTTCAAACTCTGTCAGTTCTCTCAGCACCAGTTCTTAGACATCCATCTTTGAGTCTGAACCTCAATTGAAGATATGTTAACCAATTTATATTTTTGAATTCTTTTGCTATCACCTGAAAGCTCTTAATCTCCCCTTTTGAATCAGTCATATCCTGATATTTCAAAGGTTGGTCGTTTTTCCATAAAAGGTCTTCATGATATGCTTCCACTGGTGACATCGTAGGTGGCGGAGTTGGACTTATTCTCCTCTTATAGCTGTTCCAGACTCTTAACACTACTGGTTTGATATCACAGTCTTCTGGGTTTTACCCGATAGTTGCTTTACATTTAGTTCCCCAAAGTAAATTGTGAAAACCGGTGGGGAGGTCTGCTTTTCTAACATTATATTTCTGCACTTCGGTTGTTTAATCCAATCAACAATCCAAGACAAACAAGCTGCATGGTAGCTTAGTTAAAATTGGGCAGAGCCAATCCCCCTCTTTTCTTATCATCTTGGAGAACCTTGAATCGAACTCCTGGCTTCTTCCCGTTCCAAACAAAGCGGTTTACATTCCTCTGCCAGTCTCCAATCACTTTTTCATTTCTCCCCATAACAACACACTTTTTAAAGCAAATTATGTAAAGGTTTGGGGAGAAATTGAAAGATCTGAATCGTTGGACTAAGATGAATATCTCATAGTTAGGCAGAATATCGATAGTGAAAATGAATGTCCTACTAAGATTGAATTTTTTGGTTCAATTTCTTCCAATACTACAGACCGTTGTTTGAGTGACGGAGGCTGATGGGAGGAGAGGAGGAATGGCATTGTTGATTTTACAAGGCCAGAGGGTGTAATTCCACCATCAACCATAGCTTTGAATGCAAAAATCACATGGCATGAGAGGGGGATCTGGGGGTTTCTTGGTTCAGGGTTTTCCAATTCCTGGAAAGGTTGGCAAAGCTTCTGGGAGTGACTCATTTTCCACTGTATCCCCTCTCCACATTATTACCTCTTTCCTTCCTCATGGCAACTTCCATTTCCTCACCATTCATTTTGTTCATCTCCCCACCCACCAAACTAACTCCCTACCCCCCCATGTTCAGATTGCCCTCATTCCCTCCCCCTGGCAGCCTCTACCTGGGGTAAATCTGAGCCACTTATGATGTGCCAGCGCAGCCCCTAGGATGGGCCTGGATTGTGGTGCTGGCTGGTCTGGGCCCCATTTGAAAGTTGGGAAATTGTAAGGACTTGTGGGAAGTCGCTTATTTCCCCCTTTATCTCCCTCCCTGCACTGTCTGTCTCATGCTGGCAGCCTTCACATGCTCAGTTTTCCATGTTTCTTCTCTAATGCCTTCCCACCCACCAGCCTGGCCCCCATGTTCATCTGCATTGAGGATATGTTTGCTTTACTCACCATCTTTCTTCTCAATAATAGTTCAAAGCAGCTAATATAATTCTCTGCTCCAGAATTTTATCCTTACAGCAGCCCTGTGGAGTAGGTCAGGCTTTGTGTGCATGATTGGTCCAAAGTCTCCCAGTGAGTTCCTAGAGAAGGGGGATTGAATCTAAGTCTCCCAGACGCTAGTCTGAAACTGGCTTTGGCAGTGTGGCAGTGTCACATTGCCTGGCTGCAAATAGTGCTGGGCCTAGCCCAGGGGAATCCTTTCTCAAAGGCCAAAGCAGCCCTCCAATGGGCACTGTTGCCTGACCCTGCCTCAAACATACAGAAACCAAGGCTTAGGTTGACAAGACTGTGTTGTGGCCCAGCAATGGCCATTGAAGGCATTTATTTCTTATGTTATAGGCACTGCTTCTATTTTTGTGGGGTGTTAGAACTGCCCAGTATACTTTCCCCCCAGATTTTCTGCAAGCCTGGGTCAAATTACAGGTTTTTTGAAAGCTCTGTCTTGTCTGTCCAAGTCACCAATCTCTAGATTTGTTTCCATATTTTATTCATTTATTCATTTTATTTAAACAGTAATTATTTCAATAACATTCAAGATTTTGTTAAAAAACTTCTTTCCCTATTCTTTTTCTGTGTTCTCTGAATATACACCAAAAAACAAATGAACCTTAAGGTAGTCTCGTGCACCTTTCTGCAATAGTAACAAGAACAACAGCCCTCTTCCTTTGGTAACCCGTTTGTCATTTTCCAAGACATCCTGGTGTATGGTTAAATATCGCTGAGGTTTTTCCAGGCCCCACACTTTCATTGTAGAAAAAAATCATTGACCGCTGACCATACCTGCTAACTGGTATTAGTATCTTTTCATTCTTATTTGATATCTGCCTCTCTTTTGCAGTTGCAGATGTGAGAAAGATGGTGCGTGAGAAGGAAGCTAGAAGGATAGTTGTGGAAAAAGACAATGATCGGCAGATGAAAGGAAAATCTGGAGATCAAGCAGTTCCAAAGCGAGGCCGCAGAAGGAAAAGGAAAGCAATACAGAATCCATATAAATGCTTGGAGTGTGGAAAGCGCTTCTCTCGGAATAGCACCCTAACTAAACATAAAAAGGTTCACACAGGAGAGAAGCCATATAAATGCTTGGAGTGTGGAAAGTGCTTCTCTCAGAATAGCAGCCTTACTGTACATCAGAAGATTCACACAGGGGAGAAGCCATTTAAATGTCTGGAGTGTGGAAAGTGCTTCACTTGCAATGGCTCCCTAACTAAACATCAAAAGATTCACACAGGGGAGAAGCCATTTAAATGTCTAGACTGTGGAAAGTGCTTCACTCAGAATGGCACCCTAACTAAACATGAAAAGATTCACACAGGGGAGAAGCCATATAAATGCTTGAAGTGTGGAAAGAGCTTCTCTCGGATTGACACCCTAACTGAACATCAAAAGCTTCACATAAAGGAGAAGCGATATGAATGCTTGGAGTGTGGAAAGTGCTTCTCTCAGAATAGTACCCTAACTAAACATAAAAAGGTTCACACAGGAGAGAAGCCATATAAATGCTTGGAGTGTGCAAAGTGCTTCTCTCAGAATAGCAACCTTACAGCACATCAGAAGATTCACACAGGGGAGAAGCCATATAAATGCCTGAAGTGTAGAAAGTGCTTCTCTTGGAATGACAGCCTAACTGCGCATCAAAGAGTTCACACAGGGGAGAAGCCATATGAATGCTCGGAGTGTGGAAAGTGCTTCTCTCGGAATGACAGCCTAACTGCACATCAAAAGATTCACACAGGGGAGAAGCCATATAAATGCTTGGAGTGTGGAAAGTGCTTCTCTCAGAATGCCCACCTAACTGCACATCAAAAGATTCACACAGGGGTGAAGCCATATAAATGCTTGGAGTGTGGAAAGTGCTTCTCTTGGAATAGCAACCTAACTAAACATGAAAAGATTCACACAGGAGTGAAGCCATATGAATGCTTGGAGTGTGGAAAGTGCTTCTGTCGGAATGACCGCCTAACTGCACACCAAAATATTCACACAGGGAAGAAGCCATATAAATGCTTGGAGTGTGGAAAGTGCTTTTCTCAGAATAGCAACCTTACTGCACATCAGAAGATTCACACAGGGGAGAAGCCATTTAAATGTCTGGAGTGTGGAAAGTGCTTCACTCGCAATAGCTCCCTAACTAAACATCAAAAGATTCACACAGGGGAGAAGCCATATAAATGCTCGGAGTGTGGAAAGTGCTTCACTCAGAATGGCTCCCTAACTAAACATGAAAAGATTCACACAGGGGAGAAGCCATATAAATGCTTGAAGTGTGGAAAGAGCTTCTCTCGGATTGACACCCTAACTGAACATCAAAAGCTTCACATAAAGGAGAAGCGATATGAATGCTTGGAGTGTGGAAAGTGCTTCTCTCAGAATAGCACCCTAACTAAACATGAAAAGATTCACACAGGGAAGAAGCCATATGAATGCTTGGAGTGTGGAAAGTGCTTCTCTCAGAATAGCAACCTTACTGCACATCAGAAGATTCACACAGGGGAGAAGCCATTTAAATGTCTGGAGTGTGGAAAGTGCTTCACTTGCAATGGCTCCCTAACTAAACATGAAAAGATTCACACAGGGGAGAAGCCATATAAATGCTTGGAGTGTGGAAAGTGCTTCTCTCAGAATGACCGCCTAACTGCACATCAGAAGATTCACATAGGGGAGAAGCCATAAAAGTCCTTGGAGTGTGGAAAGTGCTTCTTTTTAGAATGGTGTCCTAAATGAACATCAAAAGGTTCACCCGGGGAGAAGCCATATAAATACCACTGAATACCAGTGCCAGGAACAATGAAGGAATTTGATTGATTTGAAATGTGGTGCTGTTTGAGAGTGTTGTGGATAGTGCGGAATGCCAAGAAGATTTGGTTTATACTCCAATTTTCTATATTGTAAGGAGTCTCAAAGCAGCTTGCAATCACCTTCCCTTCCCCCCCCCCCCACAACAGGCATCTTGTGAGGTTGGTGGGGCTGAGTGAGATCTGAGAAAATGGTGCCTAGCCCAAGATCTCCCAGCAGGTTTCATGTGGAGGAATGGGGAAAGCAGTCTGGTTCTCCAGATTAGAGTCTGTTGCTCTAAACGTCTATACCACCCGCTAGGTTCTAGATCAAATCAAGCCTGAACTGCTCCTAGAAGCTGAAATAACGGTGGCTATTGTACTTTGGCCACATGACGAGAAGATAAGTGTCACTGGAAAAGACAATTAAAAGTTAAAGGCAATAGGAAAAGAAGAAGGCTCGAGATGGATTGGGTGTATAGCAGAACATTCCTCTGACGCAATGACTTTATGTTTCACACCAGAAGCAATTTTGAATATCCTAGTCACTCCAAATTACTTCTCCCCACCCCTGAATTTTCCAGCCTGAATGCCACTGCCATCTGGTGATCATATTTGCTGTCGAAGTGTCCTTGGGAGAAAGGGTCTCCTCAGGAGTCAGTAAAGGGAGGCAAGAACTGCTAGAAGGTGGGGGATAAAAGTCTGGAGCGGGAGCAATTGGGTCTTTGGCACAGGGTGGAGGTTGAGCAGGAAACCAACCAGTCATGTTGGGTGGGAGTCCTTTTGCACCCTGAAGGAATTGTAAATTCAGTGAGACCTGACAGGCAGGATCCCTGCCCATGAAATATACCTGTTTCACGGTGATGGTGAGAAAGGTAGTACCAAAAATAAAGGGAATCGGACCTTCCTGGCACAGATTACTTGCACAACATCACTTGTTTGCGATGGAAGCAAAGGTTTACTGAGTAGAAGCCAGGAAATGCCAGCAGCACAGACAGGGAAGGTGGAAAATACTACCTTGTGGAAAAAAACCAAGGAGAGTTTGTAGAGTCATCATGAAGAGCAAAAGATGGGAACCATTTTGCCAGATTTGCCATCCTGATGCCTCACTTATGCTGATCTTCCTATCTTCGTGTATGTCAGTTTATGCTAGGGAGTTGGATGTTTTTATTTTATTCCACCTACTCACTACCCTCATATTTGTACCTGAACCTTTTAATATTCCTTTTAATAAAGCCTACTGCTTTTTATTGGTGTGGTTTACTGTGCATGCAAGAGTCCTACCCAGCCTCCGTTGAGCTACCTTAAAGGGGATTAATCCCAGGGTTCCAGGTTCGGGACAGGGCGATTGAACCACCCAGGAGGGTTGGAAAGCCCGGTCTGTCCCTGACAGTGGGGAATGGTGTCCTGGCTTGCTGGGAAACTCCCATAGACCTAAGGTTCCTTGGAAAGGACCCTGGTCAGCAGCTGCCACTGCCCTGGGATCTCCTGCAGACATCTAGACTTGTCCTGATGAGAAGGCATCCTTCTAGCGCATGGCTAGATCAATAACAAAATGACAGGGAAGAAACACTAGGAAACACCTTATGATCAACTATATAACGTCCACACTGTACAACTTGTGGGGAAGAGATTCAGAGAAATAGAAGTGTGTGAAGTGAAGCCAAAAAGGGTTTTATATATTTGAAAAGGTTTATTATTAAAGAGAGAGAAAGGGGGGATTGGATTGAAAAGGGGTGAGGAAAGGGCAGAACAAAATAGAGTTACACCCTAGAACACAGCGCGCAGAATTCCAAAATAAATAGCAATATAGTTGAACTACAACAGCTAAGCCCACTTGACCTCAGCTGTAACAGGTTCTACAGCGCATGTACCGAGTTCCTTGCAGTAACAAATGCTGGAGGAATCCTTAATTCCTGCCTAACCGCATGTCACTTGTACCCCTTGAAGCAGGTCCATTCTGAAAAGAGAAGGTGGGAGAAGCAGACGGGGCAGCAGCCGTTTCCGCTCCTCTGCAAAGGCCACGGCTCAGCAGCACCTCTCCACTGCCTGCGAGGGAGGCAGCGTTGGAAGGAAAGGTGTTTGCCTTGATCTTGCTTGAATCCTGCTTCAGTCACCCCAACTCCCAGGACTGCTCGAGCCCGGGCTGCCTCCAAACCTGGAGGGGCCGTGGCTGAGAGGCAGAACATCCGCTTGGCATGCGGAAGCTCCCAGCTTCAGTCCCTGGCATCTGCATCAGGAAGACCAAGGGTTTACCTCAGGGAAAGGCAGGTTTGTTTTGGGAGGCAAAAAGCTTGTGTTCCTAAATTTTCTAGCACTCACCCACCTGAATCCCTGCGAAAGAGAGGATTACTCTGGCTTTCCATCAGGGCTGCCCCTACCAAATGATCTATAGAGGCCTGGGTCAGGAGTAATGTGGTAGGGACAACCATGTTTCCTTCTCTGTGAGTCTGCCTTGCCATAAATAACCTGGCTGTAGGAGGAGGACTCGAACCTGCATCCACGGAGCTCCCTGCTGGGTGTTTTTCCCACCCCCTCCCACTCATGCCTGCATCACCCTCTTGCTGTGTCCTTCCTGTGTGCTGATCTACGGCTGCATCAGGGCACCCTGGTTGGCCGCTTCCATCTCTGCAGGTCACAGGGATGTCTGTGCTGTGATTGGCGGATGCTGATGGCATTTTTACGGATGCCAGTGGTATTGCTATGCTCTCCTCATCTTGGCATTGGACGTTTACTTTGATCTCCTCTACTAGGTAAGCACTGAATTCCAACTAGGGTCCCCTCCCCAGCCCCTGACCAGCAACGTCTAGAGATTTTAAGTTTAAGCTAGGGTTACCAATCTGAAGGTGGGGCCTGGCGATCTCCTGGGATTACAACTGATCTCCAGACAGAGGACTCTGTGGCATAATACCCCGCTGAGGTCTTTTCCAATCCCCAAACACCAACCCTGTCAGGATCCATTCCCAAATCTCCTGAAATCTCCCAACCCAGACCTGGCAACCCTAGTTTGGGCGGTTTTGGATTCAGTCAAGACAGTGAGGGGTCTGAAGTCCTATCAGGAAAGGTTGAAAAAGGTGTTTAGCTTGAAGAGAAGACTGAGAGGGGACATGATGGCCAACTTCAAGTATTTGAAGAACCGTAATATACAGGATGGTGGAGTTTGCAGCAAGAAGGGGAAAATCAGCAAAGAATCCTTTCCCTTCCCCATAGACTGAGAAGCCACTCAGAATAAACAGCCCTTTAAGATCCTAGCTTATGAAGGAACAGCTTTCATTTATTTTATTTGCGTTCTAGTTTGCCTTTCTCACTGAGACACAAAACCTTTTGGCAACGCTGTAGTTTTGTGTGTGTGTGTGTGTTCCCTGTTAAGGCAGGGGTTCCCAACCTCTTTGAGCCGACGGACGCTTCTGGAATTCTGACACAGCATGGTGCGCGCATCCACAAAATGGCTACCACAAAATGGCTACCACAGGGGGCGGAGCCAGCCACAAAGTGGCTGCTGCAACTTATCTTCCGTCACACCGGGAACATCCTTGTGCTGTAGTCGCAGTCGCTGCCATAGCAATGTTTTTAAAAACTTGCACAAGCAATCAGCTCTTTCAGCGGCCAGTCGGAAGCCTTGCTGTACCAAAGCCTCATACGGCCCCTTCCACTTTCCAAAAATACTTGGTAGGCGTGAAGAAATTTGTGGGCAGGCACCATGACGCCCACGGGCACTGCATCAGGGACCCCTGGTGTGACGCATATAATACACAAAGGAATCTGCTTTCAGTTGGATTACAAAGTTAGAAAATAATGTATTGTTTTGTATTTACGTTATTTATAGTCCACCATTCTCATATGGACTCAAGGTGGGTTACGCACAGTAAGTCAAAATAGTCATCAGGATGGGACATACAATGCCATAGGAATTAGGGTTGTAGAACAAACCACTAATCTAAAAACAGAACTGCAGCAAAGCGTAAGTATTAACACGGCAGCTGAAATGATGCAAACGTTCCACAGCAGGGCCCTAGTTTCAGCATGCTAAACACCGTAGAATAAACCACAGTTCCTAATAATTGAGCCAAGTAACTTTGTGAACCATTTAGTACAGTGCACCTGTATTGCCCCTGTAAAAAAGCCCTTTTAAATAATCCAGTATTGCATAGTGTAATGCCAGTAATCATTATTATTATTTGATTGTATGCTTTTGTGTTCAGTCTGCATACTTGCTTTTATGGAAATGCTAGGCCTAGAATATAAGAGCTGGTTTGAAACACTATGTATTCATGTGCACACACATGAGGGCTTTGGGAAGGTGGCACCCAGGAGCCATGAGTCAGTAAATCAGGCTCTCTGTGTCTGGTACAGCCTTCCACCAATACACGGCCCAGAATTACCTACTGTTTAAGGAATGTTAAGTTTCGGTTCCCCGTCCCAGATCATGTAGCTACCTAAATCCCCGCCTCAACCCCCACTGATAGGCTTATGCTAATCCAAAGGTGTCTATCATTGGGTCTTTGTGTGTCTATGCTCTGTATTACGTAATTGTAACACCCCTGACCAGAAGTTATAAAAGTTGTTGTAATCCTTTGTTCTGTGTGAGGACTGTCCTGCGCATTTGGGCAGTTTGATCAGGTATGTATATTAGGCCTAATAAACTACTGCTTTGAAATATCAACCTCTTCCTGTGTTATGGTCATTAGGACTTAATACCATAACTCAGGCTCTTCAATAGTTGGCAGAAAGCCAGGAGAGTGGGAGCCTTCCTGACTGTCTTGGGCAGGCTGTTCCACAATTGACGCAATTCCACTGTTCTGATGATACTGAGTTCTAATTCTGCAATTTTATCCTTTACTTGGTTTGACATACTGCGTCGGATACTATTTTGAGCATTGTTTCTCATTTTTGTAATCCTCATATCCTTGTGTCAACCCACTCTTCCCTTTGATCTCCTAGACACTTGTGTGAATCGAGTGTGTGGTTTTTGCTCTCTCTGTGTGTGTGCGTGCGCGCGCAATCCAAATTAATTTCAATAAAATATTTTAACATTTCTACAACACTTCTTTATTGACAGTCTTTCTGCTGGTGTGCTCATCACTGTAAAATTCCATTAAAAAATCCTGCACTCCAAACATCTCGCTAAGCTACGTCTCCACAAGCTAATTCCCCCAACTAAATGCAAACTATCTAATTGGGGTAAGAATAAGAAGAGTTGGTTTTTATATGCCAATTTTCTCTACCTTTTAAAGAGAATCAAACTGGCTTACAATTTTCTTCCCTTCCTCTCCCCACAACAGACACCTTGTGAGGTAGGTGAGGCTAAGAGATCTCGAAGAGAACTGTGACTAGCCCAAGGTCACCCCACCACTCATGTGTTGGAGCGGGGAATCAAACCTGGTGATAGGGAAAATGAGTTAATTTCGAGCTTACATAGAAGAGCGTAGTGTGCAGTAGTGGACGGTGGCTTGGCAAGGCTTTGGCCAAAGTTATATAAGTGGACAATAATAATTTTAAAACTGTTCTGTTTCTTCTCTGTGTGACAAACTGTGGAAAGTATCAAGAACAGCTTCACAGAATAAAGCTTAACCACAAGAACATAGGTGCAATCTAGCGTTCCATGCAAAACCACAAGGCAGGTTGCTTAGCGTTACCAAGAATCAGCAGGATGCTTGCTGAACCACAAATGCTGAAAGAAGTGATTGCACTTTGCTTATGCTTAAAGTAAAAATAACCTCGCTTAATACTTATACTGGTGGGAGGGAGATAGGTGGGGTTAAATGTGAAAAGTTCTATCTTTGCGTCACGATAGGTAGATTGTAAGCCTTTCGCGTGGCCTGATTGGCCAAAGGGAGAGAGAGAGGGAAGTCGCGTCGGAAGCCTTAAAAATGAGCTGTCTGCGTACAGACTCTTCAGAACGAGACACCTAGGTGTTTCTTTCTCCATCTCTGCAGACATGTTTAAATAAAATCACTTGCTGCTTAGCTGCCTTGGTCTGAGTGGTCTATTGATCGTTCATATCAACTTGGTGTCAGAAGTGGGATATTGCCCTTTTGGGACCTAGAGGTCCTAACCTCTGTTGGAACCTTGGTCAAAGAACGTGGCTCAGAGATCGGGGAGGCGCGCCCCGTTTGAATTTCAATCGCCCCTGTTCCTGTTGTCTGCCTTCATGACCAGGGATCCAAGAACCCTATTAAATCAGCAGCAGCAATTGGTCTCATCCTCGGCAAGGGTGATCGAGGACTTCTGGACTCATTGGTGAGTAACTTGATCAAGTTGGAATATGGGGAATAAGACGTCTAGGAAATAGGGACTCGTGGGAGACGTCCCATCTGTGCAAAGGAAAACACAGATAGAGATCTCTGAGACCAGTCCCTTAGGCCAGTGGTACAAGGAATGGAGTACTACACCTGGGACTGACTCTCCGGATAAAAATAGCATGGTAAGGTTTTGTACTAGTATTTGGGTTAGTTTCTACCTTCCACACAGCCCTTGGGCGTGGTTCGGGAGTTTAAAATATAATCTCTGTATGGCGGTTTATCGGTATCTTCTTAAAGGTGCAGCCCGGGGACCGGATGAGGTTCCCTACATCCTAAAATTAATATATTGGGTTTTGGAAAAAACTTCAGGAGAAGCCAGGGGCCGGGGGGGTTCCCTAAATGGCCTTAAAGACTCCCAAACTTTTGGCTCCCCCGAAGTGGGATCCTTTGGATCATCTGCCACCACCCTAGTAGCTGCAAAATAGACCTGTGGATCAGGGTGGGGCTGTGGCAATCTCACCACCACCGCCCCCACCTCCAGGGGGGAGGCAGGACGGAGACAGGGTGGGTGAGAGACAAAATCAAGGAGCTGAGGGAGGTAAAAGAATGCACAGTGAAAGAACCTACTGATTCCTCCAACAAGAATTAAAAGATTTACAGGAAAAGAATACCAACTGGGGGGACAGTAAGGACCCCCTTTGTGCGCTACAAACTCAAAGGACAAATTAAAGTGCTGAAAAAGGTGACTGAAAATCTTGAAAAAGGACCTAAAGTCTTAACTCCCCTTGGGCAGGTCCCACAGGGGCAAAAAAACTATTAGTCATGTAATGTATAATCTATGGTATATAGTGTGTAGTATGTGGTGCATGTGTATGTGTGTGATATATAGTATATACCGATATATATATGTAGGTGGTGTATATATAAAGTATGTATATGGTATATTATATTATGTTACTAGGTGTTGTACATTTTGCCGGCAACTTACTAACACTAAGGATGTCAATACTGCCATTTTGCAAGGGCAAAAAGCCTGGAGGGAGGCTGGCAATGAAGGTAAAAATCCCCTCTCACATGCCAGCCACCTGGGACATCCAAACCACTGAGGGCAGGAAACATCTTAATGACTACCGAGCCCATTTGTTTAAAGGCTTTGTCAAATCAGTCCTCAAAATCACTAATGTCACCAGGGCTTTCGAGAATCCCCAGAAGAAGGATGAATCCCCTTCTGGATTTCTCGATCGCCTTAAAACTAAAATGCGGCAATACACTGGCCTGGACCCCAAGGCTGCCATAAACCAAAGTACTCTGAAGCTTCAATTTATGGCCAAATCATACCCGACATTAAAAAGAAATTACAGAAAATAGAAAATTGAAAAGATAAAAACATTTCTGAGTTGGTAATGGAAGCTCAGAAGGTGATGGTAAGAAGGGAAAAAGAAAAGGGAAAAAAAGGTGAATTTAATGGTGCAGACAGTAAAGGAAGTAAATAAATAGGATTGGGGAGCAAAGAGCAGGGGAATGTCTAGGGGCAGAAGAATAAATAGAGGGTTGGGACAAGGGACAAGTAAGGGTGGATCAGCACCACCATCATGGGGGAGTGGCCCCCAACAGGCATGGATACCTCGCAGAGGGCGAGGAGGTAGTGAGGGAAGAGGCAGAAGAGGATGGACTCCCCTTCCTCAGGATGTGTGTGCAAATTGTAAGCAGAGTGGGCACTGGAAGAGGGAAGTGTCATAGTGGTAGGAGTCAGTGGGACTTCTGCCGAGGTCCCGGCACTTGGTTCCCTCCTAGTTAAAGTTCAGGGAAAAGAAACCCAGGAGTGGCATAATTTTCTTTGCATGCCTGCAAGTGGTCTTAATTTATTAGGTAGGGATTTGTGGTGCAAGTTAGGGCTCCAAATAAACTTTCTATTACATTGTTCCAGTAAAAATAGGAAAAGAAAAAAATCTATAAATAAAAGTACTATTTATTTCACATGGAGTATGTGCATGTAAATGGTTACAGTTAGTTCAACAAAAACAAAATGCTATCTTATGTATGCAAGCAGTGTTAGCAGTGTCAATGGTTTCTGTGGCTCTGTGTGAAAGTTTCCCAAGTTTATGTTTCATTCGGGAGATGGTGCAGTTTGCAAAAGTCTTGTAAAATAATGGTTAGTGCATCAAATAAGTATTTTAATTCAAATTATTTAAATATAAGACATACTTTACCTAGTCATGTCATTAAAAAGTAAGAATTCTATAAGTTTACTTAAAATAGTTTGATTTCCTTCAGATATTCTCTAAGTATTACTCTGTTATTTCAATGCTTTAGTAGTTGTAAAGGTAGGAAAAATCTCTTTGGTTCCATGGTTTCATGTTAGAGCTAATACTATAACTCTTCCGGTAGTCTGTTTGTAACAGAAGGCATGAGACCATGAAGTCTCTATAAGTTTAAGGTTTATGGGTCTAAAGCCCATGTTAAAATTAAAAAGGCTATGTGAAAGCCATCTTTGAGTATGCTTTGCTGTAAGCATTGCTGTATAGCTGGGAGCCACCTTGATGGTTTTGCTGTGCTGTAATTGACCAGTGTTTGAGGCTGTGTGTAGAGCTTGGCATTGTGTGTGAAGTGTGGACTCTATTTCATGATTTTTCTGGCAGTGCCAATCTTGGAGAGTGCTGTGTATGGTTTAGTTTGGGAGCTTGGAGCTCCATGGATCTCCATCCATGTGTTCCAATTATCTATGTGTTAGCCATTGTTGGCTGTGATGCATGTTCATGTATGCATGGGTATGTCAGACAGTTCTGTGTGAAATCTTAGTCTTAAAACTGATTGCAAAGTATATTCAGTGCTTCCTCCTTGTGTACAAAAATCCCTGAAATATGCTCTGATAGTGGGCTTCTTAAAGAAGCTGCATTTACATCTTGTCTGTCAAAACTAGGAAAATGGGCTAGTAATTCCCTTGGCAGCCCATCCAGATCCCCCTTGTAGGTATTCTCAAAAGGAGCTAAAAAGGTCTTTAAGCTTTTGCATGAGGGAGGGCATTGGGAAACTGAAGCATTGGTGAATGCCCTCCTGTCTAAACATGTGGGGTCAAAGGTATGGACTATTGCAAAACAAATCATCTCAAGTTTATTGTGGATAGACACCTCCCATGGACAAAGGCTCTACCCTTAGCTTTGTTCAATGTTAAAACCAAGCCTAAAACAAAAATCGAATTGTCACCATTTAAAATGCTGTATGGTTATTCTATTTAGGACATTGCCCCTGAAAAGCCACAGGAAGGCATGTATGAGTTAAAAGATGTCTTTTTAAGAAAGTATGTGCTGTCGCTGGTCTCTATTCTTTCTGCCCACAGAAAAAAAGGGTCTGGTTCACCAGACCCCACCTCTTGAAGTGGCTGTGCACCCTATTCAACCCTGCGACTGGGTTCTGTTGAAAAAGTGGAAAATTGAGCCCCTCCAATCCAGTTGGGACGGGCCGTTCCAGGTCCTGCTGACCACGGAAACTGCTGTCCGCACTGCTGAAGGAGGCTGGACTCATCACCACACCAGTCAGGGCAGTCCCGGCTACACCGGAATCTGACAAAAAACCCTGGAGAGCTGAAGGAAACCCTGACTACCCAATAAAACTTACCCTGTGCCGATAACTAACTTAATGTTTGATTTGCAGCTGCAAAATTACAATCAGAACAACAATTCGAACTGGGACCTTTGCTTTGCAGTTTAAAAATCCCCTCCAGTTCCCTTACAGACTGGAGCTAAAGGGGAAAGGAGAGAAGAGGTTGGGTGGCACTTCATGCATAATAGTGCAAGAAATGCATGGACGCTGATTTCCATGACGATAATTCAACCGACTCCAATGCCTGGTTCATAAATAAGTCAGTAACATAAAAAAAAGGTCTATAAGTAGCCAAAAGAAAAGGTGGTAAAAATTAAAGTGTACATAAATGAGCATTAAAAAAAGAGACTTTCAGGGATATGTATGTCAACAGGAATTAGACAAATTAATCAACCCACATTTGAATGAATGTAAAACTAAAACAGAAAGTTTACCCTGTCCCTGTAGATTAAAAGAGTTAAAAGTACAATGATCATCACAGGGGATAAAAATATATATACCATATGGGGCTTTTGGGTTAAAGGTATGGTATTACAGTTATAAAACCCAACAGTTATGGTTACCTGTGGGATGGGGGGAAACAGCATAATCTATAGAGCTGCTGAACCTATGGACGGAATCCCCTGGCGAAAAATTTGAAAATTGGTGTGTTGTTGTTCTCAAAAAAAAAAAAGTATTCATTTCAGTGGCAACATTCTCGGCCCATTGAAGAAAAAAAAGAGGAAGCTGTAATCATGTGGGAAATAGTGATAATTCCCCTTATAATAGTTTTCTTCATCAGAAGACGTGAGCTGTGGCTCACGAAAGTTCATACCCTACCAGAAAATATTTTTGAATAGCCCTTTTTGAATAGTTTTAGGGCTTATTGTAATATATTGCCTATGTAAGGAAAGATTATTTGAAAGGCCAAGAGAAGGTGTGGAAGAAGTAAGTTATAAACCTGATCTTCTATCAGGTCACATGCTCTCTAACCCCAATCAAAAAAATGATGAAAAAAGTCTGTTAACCAGTTTACATTTAATCTAATGTGCAAAACTTGTTTTTAAAATTCTATCAATACAATATAGGGAGAACTGTAAAAATATTGCTACAACAAGCACTGCTTTTAAAGGGAAATAACCTTTCAGCATCGAAACACGGAAAAACACAATAAATTCAAAATAACCTATTGTTTCCAAAGACGGGGAAAGGAAAACTGCATTTGGGTGTGATAACATAGCCACGAAATCTTGGCCCCAGCAAAGGAGCACCCTCTGGAAAGTAAAAAGAGCCCTGCCAGAATGGCATCATGAATAGTGTCACAAGTGTTGGGGCACTCCACTCCATAAAACCACTGAAAATTCCTCCAGTGAGGAAGAGGAAACGTAAAGAGGACTGTGAATCAAGGTACATCAGTGTCCCTGAAGTGAAACAGGACGTGAAGTGGTATGACCCTTGGTAAATTGTTCCTGCTGTCTTTAGTGGTCCCTTTGGCCCTGGCAGGGAGTACTCCTGGCACAACTCCCTGCACATTAAGAATAACCAAAACCTACAGGGATGGTAGTGTTGCAGACACCCTGGTATATTATTCTAACTTTGAGTGTGACACCATGACTATCCAGGTTACAAGGCTTTAAAATGTAATCTCGAAAAAAAAATATAAAAAAGGAAAAGGGGAAATTGATAGGGAAAATGAGTTAATTTCGAGCTTACATAGAAGAGCGTAGTGTGCAGTAGTGGACGGTGGCTTGGCAAGGCTTTGGCCAAAGTTATATAAGTGGACAATAATAATTTTAAAACTGTTCTGTTTCTTCTCTGTGTGACAAACTGTGGAAAGTATCAAGAACAGCTTCACAGAATAAAGCTTAACCACAAGAACATAGGTGCAATCTAGCGTTCCATGCAAAACCACAAGGCAGGTTGCTTAGCGTTACCAAGAATCAGCAGGATGCTTGCTGAACCACAAATGCTGAAAGAAGTGATTGCACTTTGCTTATGCTTAAAGTAAAAATAACCTCGCTTAATACTTATACTGGTGGGAGGGAGATAGGTGGGGTTAAATGTGAAAAGTTCTATCTTTGCGTCACGATAGGTAGATTGTAAGCCTTTCGCGTGGCCTGACTGGCCAAAGGGAGAGAGAGGGAAGTCGCGTCGGAAGCCTTAAAAATGAGCTGTCTGCGTACAGACTCTTCAGAATGAGACACCTAGGTGTTTCTTTCTCCATCTCTGCAGACATGTTTAAATAAAATCACTTGCTGCTTAGCTGCCTTGGTCTGAGTGGTCTATTGATCGTTCATATCACTGGTTCTCCAGATTAGAGTTCACCGCTCCTAAACACGACACCACGCTGGCTCTCCCAAGGCTGATCCTGCATTAAGCAGGGGGTTGGACTAGATGGCCTGTATGACCCCTTCCAGCTCTGTGATTCTAAATGTCCCAAATGTGCTTTATGAGGCACGGACCCCAGAAGCTGCAACCAGAGAGAAAGGAATTGGTGAGAAACCGACTAGTTACTAGTAGATGATCTCTGGCACAAAAGTGGAAAAAAAGAAGCTTCCTGACTGAAATGTCTGGATTCGTCAAGCCTGGTTCACTTTGCTAATAAACATGGTGTCTGTAATGAAAATATTCTGGGATGGGTTGAGGAAAATACAAGAAGAATCTCTTAAAATTTAGCAGCTGCTCATTATTTACCGGAATAAAATTAAGCCAGAAGAAAATGTGAGGGGAGAAATCCTGAGATGTATCTAAAATGTACTAGAACTGGTACTGAATTATATTTACAGTTAAGATATACTTCTAATGTATTTTGCATTGTGTAGATTAGTATTTTGGTGCATCATGTTCTATTTCACCATTTTATGAATGTTACAAATGTGAAACCCAATAATTTTTTTTAAAAAAATTAAGGAATACTCTGCTAATGAACACGGTGACTGCAATTAATATCTATCAGCTGGTATAAAGAAGGGGAAAAGGAAGAAATTGTACAGGAACCTTAAACGTAATATGACATGGCTAGCATCATGGGATGCTGTCCAAAGAAAAGAAAATTCGGAAATGTGTATATCTCATTGAGCCTGCTGAAAGATTTACAAAGCCAGTCATCACAAGGATAAAAACACTAAATGAAAATCTCCAATGATAAATGTAGTGGGATGCAGAGACTATTTCAACCAAAGGAGCCCCCTTCTTCAGCTTCCTGTCTATGCATAAAAAACTGGAAGAATCTCTCCTCAATGTTAAAGTTGCAGTTCACTGCCATCCCAACAATGGATCCCTGCCCTGAAGAAAGTACAATGTAAAACATGGAGATGGGGGCTGAAAAGAAAGAGAGGAGAGAGCGGGAGACTCGGTGTCATGGCAGCAACACGTTCTTTGGCTTGGTTTCAGCACAGAAAGGGGCATAAAGTCTTCTTCTGGCTCAGGAGTCAACCCACCACTGAGGCCTTCAGAGCAAGGGGTGTGGGAGAAGGAGAGGACCCCACAAAAAGATGGCAGCAATGGCAGCTTCCTCAGAGGGGGAGAGCCAGTCTGGGCAAGGAGATGGAGGGGCTGAGAGAGGGAAAGGATCACAAAGGGTGATCTCCTGAATGAGGGAGAGGCTATTCCAGAGACAGCAGAAGAAAGGAAGTCAACCGACAGGGCTGAAGTTAACAGAGGTAGCTTGAGAATACTGGGCAAGATGGTGGCTGGGATGGTTCAGCCTTGGTAAATACCAATTCCCCAATTTCTCCCATGTCCTTTCCTTGACGTGAAATCAGAATTTCATGGCAGATGTGGTTTCCTCAAACCATGTGTTGACAATGTCTCCCTTGGGTGCTTCTTGACCAAGGGCTTGGGTCTGAACAGAAGTCCTTCCCACATCGAAGGTCACATTATGAGAAGATTCACTGGAAAAGACAATCATGCTAGGAAAAGTTGAAGGCATCAGGAAAAGAGGAAGACCCAACATGAGATCGATTGACCTGAGCAAGGCGACAGAACGACAGGATGCTCTGGAGGACATGAATTCTTAGGGTTGCTTTGAGTTAGAAGCAACTGGACAGCAATGAACACACAACACAAAAGGAACACGGGATGGGGAGAGAATGACCAGGCCCCACCTGGGGTTTGGCAACCCTAATAGCATAACCCCTTCAGGGCACAAAGAAGAGACTATTTCCTGACTCTGACTCTCCTGTTTCTCAGCAGGAGTAGGAATGACACTGACTCTCCCTCTGCTCAGCTGGGAAGGAAAGGTCCTCTCCTGCCCTGTCTTTTTGAGGCCAGGCCTTCCTCTTCCCTCCAGGTCCCATCATTTACATGAAGAAGAAGAGTTGGTTTTTACATGTCGACTTTCTCTACCACTTAAGGGAGACTCAAACCGGCTTCCAATCACCTTCCCCGCCCCCCAACAGACACCCTGTGAGGTAGGTAGGGCTGAGAGCGTGACTAGCCCACTGTCACCCAGCCAGCTTCGTGTGTAGGCGTGGGGAAACAAATCCAGGTCACTAGATTAGCCTCCACTGCTCATGTGGAGGATTGGGGAGTCAAACCCGGTTCTCCAGATCAGAGTCCACCGCTCCAAACCACCACTGTTCACCACTACACCACGCTGAAGGGGAGAGAAAGAGGGGATCCTTCCTGCCCTCTATTGGGAAAAGTTTCAGTCCCTTCGATTGAGTGGCCAACCTTCAGGTGGGGCCTGGAGATCTCCCACTATTACAGCTGATCTCCAGGTGACAGAGATCTGTTCCCCTGCAGGAAAAGGCTGCTTTGGAGGGTGGACTTTACTGGATCAGACCCAGGCCCATCCAGTCCAGCAGTCTGCTCACACAGTGGCCAACCAGGTGCCTCTAGGAAGCCACAAACAAGACGACTGCAGCAGCACCATCCTGCCTGTGTTCCACAGCACCCAAAATAATAGGCATGCTCCTCTGATACTAGAGAGCATAGGCATGCAGCATGACTAGTATCCATTTGGACTTGTAGCCATGAATACCCCTTTCCTCCATGAACATGCCTACTCCCCTCTTAAAGCCTTCCAAGCTGTCATCATCACCACATCCTGTGGCAAGGAGTTCCACAATTGTAGCTGACTGATGTCCCTGTCTCCCCAGAATCCACCCCCAAATGTCCAGGAACGTCCCCATCCAGGGCTGGCAACCCTACAGCCTTTAGTATGCCGATGCCAGGAAAAACGGTCCTTCCCAGCAAGGGCAGAAAGGGCTGCAACAAACCCTAAGCATGTGGGCAGAAATATTCCCCCGCCGCCTTCTGTCTCTTTTTCAGGATCGCTCCAGCCGGCCTCTCCTTGTGCAGTGGGGCCGCCAGGGGAAACTGCCCCCCAGCCCCCCAGCCCCAGAAGAGCCAAGAAACCCCCTCTTTCCAAGGTTTTGCCTTGGAGTTGCTGCTCTCCAGAGGCCCATTTCTCCCACCCTTATTCTCCAAACCCAACCATTAAGCCCCCAGGCAGAGTTTGGAGGACTGAAACCCAGTCTGAAACCCAATTTGGTCTGAAATCCAATCAGTGGGTTTCAGACCATATCAAGCCTGAACTGACCCTAGAAGCTAAAATGACGAAGCTGAGGCTATCGTATTTTGGTCACGTCATGAGACAACAAGAGTCACCGGAAAAGACAATAATGCTAGGAAAAGTTGAGGGCATCAGGAAAAGAGGAAGACCCAACAAGAGATGGATGGACTCAATAAAGGAAGCCACAGCCCTCAATCTGCAAGATCTGAGCAAGGCTGTCAAAGACAAGACATTTTGGAGGACTTTCATTCATAGGGTCGCCATGAGTCGGAGGCGACTTGATGGCACTTAACACACGCACACACACACACACACACACAACGTCAGGAGGGGCTTTGGCATCTGTGCCCTACTAGTGGGCTTTTGGTGACCGTTCCAGGGCTGAATCACGATTCCATATTCTTATATGAAACTGAGGATCTCTACCTGCTGCACCCTCAATATATGTAGAAAAGAAGTCCACGAGCACCTCATTATAGCTGTCTTCATCTGGAAATGTGGTGGCAAGCTTTTAAAAAACGCCGCTCACATCATCTATTGGGACAAAGGCTATTGCAGCAAGAGACTTCAGTGTAATTTTAATTTTCATATTAGTTTCATATGTGTCACTGTGCAACCAAGATCAGGTTAATTCATGCCATCGTACTCCCTATTACTATGCATGGGTGTGAGAGCCGGACAATGAAGAAAGCCGATAGGAAGAAAGTAGATTCCTTTGAAATGTGGTGTTGGAGGAGAGTGTCACGGATACCCTGGACTGCCAAAACTTTTTTAGATCAAATCAAGACCCTAGAAGCTAAAATGACGAAGCTGAGGCTGCCGTACTTTGGCCACATCGTGAGACGACCAGAGTCACCGGAAAAGACAATAATGCCAGGAAAAGCTGAGGGCAGCAGGAAAAGAGGAAGACCCAGCAAGAGATGGACGGACTCAATCAAGGAAGCCACAGCCTTCAATTTGCAAGATCTGAGCAAGGCGGTCAAAGACAGGATGTTTTGGAGGACTGTGTGGAGCGACACACAAACACACACACACACAACACGGAGATTTAGAGACCTGCTCGCAGACGACTCTCATTTTCCGTCCTGCTCTGCAACAAACCCTAAAGATGTGGGCAGAGGAGGTTCCTCCTTCCCCTTTGCCTGCTGTCTCTTTTCCAGCATCTCTCCAGCCGGCCTCTCCTCGTGCAGTGGGGCCGCCAGAGCCCCCCCCCCCACAGAGCCCCCCCCCACAGAGCCAAGAAGCCCCCCCCCTTTCCAACGACTTCTGTTCCTCCCTCTGGGTCTGGTGGTTGCAGGGAACTACATTTCCCACAAGGCCTTGCGAGAAGCATTGAGGTCATCCTGCCTTTCCAGGCATGGGGGGGGGGCTGGGGGAGAAGTCAATTTGGGCAAGATGGAGCCCCTCGGGGTCTCTCCCCTTTCTGGCTCCCCCCGGCTGGAGGGAGGATCTGGCTTCTGCACGTCTGCAGGGGAGGTGAGTCGGTGGAGGGTTTCATGCAGCAAAGATCTTGGGCAAGGGGAGGGGGAGAGAAGACACGTGTGAAGCGGAGGGGAAAGAGGAAGAGGGGGGCCTGAAAAGATGTAGTTTTCTCTGCAACCAGCCAGGGCTGACTTTGTTCTTAAAAGCCCAACGGACCCCTGATCCGATCCCGCAGGGCTCGTGGCCTGTTCGTGGCCCCCGTGGCTCGATGCACATGGAGTTTGGCCACCTGTTTCTAGCTGCATTTCCTGTGCCTGCGGTTGCTGCTTTTTCCTGGCGTCTGATCCCAGTGAGCAGCATCCTCAAGAAGATCTCTCTGAACTGGCAACTGGTCTGAAGCTTTGCAAAGGAGCCGGAGGGGGATCTGATTCAGGCTCCCTGCCTGTCCGGCCTCCGCCTTCCTGGCCTCCCCTGAGTAAAGCATCGCTTCCATTGCAGAATGTTAGAGGGATTTTCTGTTGTTCATCTGGGCCAAGAGGTTTCCATCCCCTGCACCTTTGGCCCTGGGACTCCCACAGTCATTCTGACGCTGGTGCCAGTTTCGAGGCTCCCAGTTTTCATCTTGTTGTTCTAGATAAGAATAATCCCCCCATTCAGTAAATCTCCCGCCATGTATAAATCTTTGCCCGAAACAGTTTCTGTTGTATGAAATTCTACATTTATTGAGACGATGCAGTAGTTTACTTCCAGTTTAAAGGCGCTTAGTACAAACTGCAGTGATTCCACAGAGCATAAAAATCTGAAAAGATCTCTGAGGTTTGTGCTGGGTGTTCTTGACCCTGCATCTCTCACCCGCCAAGCCCTGAGGATCCCACGGCCTGGGATCGTTAGGGGGGAAAGAGAACAGAAGACAGGATGGCCGTAATTAGTCCAGTTTTTGTTTGTAGAGCAGGATGCCAGTTTAAGGGTAACACAGAATGCCTCTGCAGAAAATTTTGTTTAAAGCAGAGACCTTCTGTGGAATTACAGTGTCTGTGTATGTCTGCAGTTACACATGCAAAGTAATTCGGTTGTTGAACCCACTATACCAGTGATGGCGAACCTTTTAGAGACCGAGTGCCCAAACTGCAACCAAAAACCCACTTATTAATCGCCGAGTGCCAATGAGGCAATTTAACCTGAATACCACCCCCAGAGGGGGCCCAGAGGGAGAGGCTAGGGTTGCCAAGTTCCTCTTCGCCATTGAGTGGGAGGTTTTGGGGGTGGTGCCTGAGGAGGGCGGGGTTTGGGGCAGAGGGCGCCTCCTTCGCACCCACCGGCAAGCCACGCCCCTCTGCCCGCACAGGCGCCGGAGAAGCTGCCGGCCATGCCGCGTGTGGGCGCTCGGCTTCTTTTCCCCGCTCTCCCACCCGCCTGGCCGGCCGTGCAAGCTCCAGCAGTGGCAATGGCGGCAGCTTCTGTGGGAGAGTCTGGGGCCACTGCCAATGATGTGGGAGGTTCCCCACCCCTGGGCTACAGCCTCCCCCATCCAGGGCGGGGCAGAGCCGGAAAGGCCAGCGGCTTGGAGGAACCGCGCGTGCCAGCAGAGAGGGCTACGCGTGCTGGAAGTGGCACGCGTGCCATAGGTCCGCCAACACGGCACTATACAGTCAAATGGGGCGGGTTATTTGTTTTTCCTTTAGTTGAACTTGACAAAGAGAAGCCCAGTTCTTTGCAATTTTCTAAATTTGTATTTCTTAGAGACTTTTAGTATATTCTGCTTGTCAGAGGGGGAGGAGAAGAGCGAAACCACTTTTTAAGCAGTTGGCTGGTCAATAGGATTCTTCTTTCTTTCTGCCCAGGGGCAGGAATCAATGTTCAGCTGGGCCTTCTTTTCCTCTTTCAGAGACCCCCAGTGTCCTTTGAGGATGTAGCCGTGCTCTTCACGGAGGAGGAATGGGATCTGCTGGATCCAGGCCAAAGAAAACTCTTCTGGGACGTTATGGAGGAAAATTACGAGAGCCTGGCCTCTCTGGGTAAGAATCGTTTCCCTTTCATTATGAACACAGAAGAGAAGGGAGGGGGTAGCATCTTTCTTTGACTCTCTTGAACTTCAGGACACACTTCCATTTGCCACAGAGGAAAGAATGGAGATCCCGCACCTGGGGATCTGAACAGCGCCTGAAAAAGAAAGCATTAAATACTTAGATGCTGTAAACAACAATCTGTTGATGAAGAGGGCTCTGACTGGGAGAGACAGAGGATATCCAGGCTTGGCCCTGTTTGCAAATCCCTGGGGCTCCTTTTTCAGCCTTTCTACTTTGGCGCAGAGGGGTTCTTCCACAGTCCTTTGTTTGAGTGGCTGAGGCTGATGGGAGGAGAGGAGGGATGGCCTTGTTGATGTGACTGGGCCAGAGGAGGGGCCTCGCTCATTGGCAGAGCTCCTGTCCTGCATCACAAAAGTCTGGAGTTCAGGGATGGCATTTAGAGTTAAGGCAGGAAGATTTTGGGTTGCAGGGCTGGTGAGGGAGGAAGGTGGTATGCGGGAGAAGCCAAGCAATAGACACCGCAGCCATGTTCCAGGTGATGCCCATGGATTTGGAAGTCAGGTTTTCTTCATAATATTCTGCTCTTCTGTGTCAAGCTCAGAGCAGACCCAGAGGGAGCCAAGCCAGGCATGGATCAGGCCCATCATTTAATATTGTTAACAGAGACCAAGATGGATTTCGGGGTGGGGTGGGGATCCTTTCTCTCATCTCTGCTCTGCAGTTCAGGGAATATCTGTCTGGAAGTTTGATAGAACAAGGAGGGGAACTTGTCCTGCCAAGAGATTCCTAAAGCTGATGGCAAGTTTCCTGAGGAGGTCTGGCGGCCCCAAAAAGACTGACAGGCAGGTCCCTTTATTAATATAGACTAGACCCCGCCTCTCACTCCCCTCACCAACCCCAAAGCTCGCTGCACTGGCAGTATTTTTTCTTAGAGGAAAGACCCCTGTGGCCTCCCGAAGTTCTGTTTAGCCATGTTGTTGCCCTATAATGGGGAGTATTTTCAGTACAATTCCCTCCTCAAGATCTTTGCTGCTTTCTGTACAGCAGGGGTGGGGAACCTTTTTTCTGCCAAGGCCATTTGGATATTGAGAACATCGTTCGCAGCCCACACAACATTATCAACTGAAAAATTAGCCTGCTGTATTTGGTCAAAGGTTTAGCCAAGAGGCACGACCGGAGGCGGCTCTGAGTGTCTGCCACATAGAGCGACCCACCCCTGCTGTACAGGATGATTCCGATGTCAATCATGCTCCAGTAGACCTCTTCATTGGCAAGGTCATCTTGGCCCAGGTGACCTCCAGGAACCCCTGCTCCCTTCCTGGGCCCAAGAGATTGAGGCAGGGCAGCATCCTTCTGAGCTAGAGATCTTCCAGGACCCATGAAGGGCCAGACCAAATGATTTCACGGGCCTTATACGGCCCCCGGTCCTGACGTTCCCCACCCCTGCTTTCAGGATGAATACGATGTCAATCATGCTCCAGTAGACCTCTACATTGGCAAGGTCATCTTGGCCCAGGTAACCTCCAGGAACCCCCGCTCCCTTCCCCTTCTCGCTCCCCTTCCCAGCCCTAGTCCACTGCAATTGTTGTATCAGATTGGTAGATGTGCGCTTGCGATATTTAATGGTAGTTTCCATACTGAATAAGCAGCTCCTGAGATGACTGTACATCACATTTGGAATTCATTTTGAAATATATTATTGGACTTAGTGTTTAAGTGTGTGTAACACAGAACACTACCTGTAACAGAACACTACCTGTTGAATTTGCTATTTGTATACTTTTTGGGGGACTACTACAGTATAAACTGAGATTTATCATTTGTAAGCTTTCTCTTTCAGTTACAAGTGTTAACAGTTGAAGTCTCAGTTGCATATGATTTGGAACTTTTCCTGGTGAATTATCAACCTGTATATATGTAAGATATATGTTAAAAATCATTAACAAGAAACACTTCCAGACAGAGGGTCCTACTTGACAGTTGTTTGCCTTTTGGATATTTTAGCACCTTCATTCCCCTTTAGGATTACCGGTTTATCCTGCTGGAGGGGCCTGGAGATCACACTGAATTACATCTGATCTCCAGACTACACAGATCTTCAGTGATAAATTTTGCCCCAGACCGAGGAACAGAATCATTCCTATCTGAAAGTAGCCATCATATGTTCAATAGTTTCAACTTTATCATGTGAGCATCTACATTTTCTATTTGAGTGTGGCACTTTTTTATATCTTCCCCTTAAAAATGGCTCCTGCGAACGATCAGCTCTAGGCCCTTATCCCCTGCTGAGGCCCGTTCCCTCCCCAAACTCCCCCCTCCCTAGGCTGCACCCCCAAATCTCCAGGAATGTCTCAACCCGGGGTTTACAAGCCTAGCTCTGCCTTCTGAACAAAAGGTTTGCAGCAATAATATAAGAAGAAAAAGCCTCAGAGATCATTCTTTCCTGGTAAACGGTAGGCCAAATTAGATACGTAACAAATGTCATAAAGCCTTTCCTCCCTGCAGTGACCCAAAATGGCTTAAATGGTTGTTTTATCCACTTTATCTTCACCACAACCCTGCGAGGTAGGTTAGGCTAAGAACGTGTGCCAGGCCCCAGATCAGCCAGCAGTTTTCATTGGCAAAGTGGGGATTTGGTCCTGGACCTCCGAGACCCTAGTCGGATAGTCTACCCACTGAACCTAAGTAGCTCCGATAGCTCAGGGTAATCCCCCTTGGTTTTTTTCATCAAATGGATATTTTCCACCCTCATGTTTCTGCTGTTTGCACTTTTGTGGCTTCCCATGAGTAAACTTTGCTTCTTTTGCAAATAGTGGAGGGATGTCATAGAGCTAATTTATGGCAGGACTGTCTGATTCAGTTCCTTTTTGGCCCTGCAATTCGCATCGTCATCCTGAAGCGAGGGGCCGGTTTTGAGACACCTCCTGGCTTCCTTTTTGGACGAGTGATGCTTTCCGCCGTGAACCGTCGCTTCCATCAACCATCACTTTCAAGGCAAAAAGGACTGTGCCAGGGGTGGGGCCTGGGGATTAAGTGGTCCAGGATGTTCCCGATTCCTTCCATGTTTGACATGGCTTTTTTTGGGCGGGGGGAGTTCATTATTACCTTATCCTCTGACCCACACTCTTTCGTTTTTGTTCTTGTGGTATCAGCCTTCCCCTGATAAAAAAGACAAGATCTTCTTAGGGTAGGAAGTGTCCAGGGTTTGGGTTGCAGCTGTGAGGTAAGTTTTGTATTGAGCCTGAAGAGGACAGAGATCGCTGAAGCAGGGGGTTTCAGAAAACAGCAAATATGTATTTATTGCTATACATGTGAAGCTGCCCCACACAGTGACAAACAACACAACCTTCTCTTCCACGTTCCCAAATATTTCAGGGTTTTTAAAATTCTGTTTGGGTCTAGTTGCAGGGAACGACATTTCCCAGGAAGCCTTGCGACCACCAGAGGATTCACCCCTGCCTTTCCTAGGTGTCCATGGGGTTTTTTCCCTTCAAGGCCGAGAAGGAAGTGTTTGGAAGAAGCAGTTCCACGGGGCCTCTCTTCTTTTTCATTTCCACTGGCTGGAGGAAAAATTTGGTTCTTGCACCTCTGCAGGAAAGGTGAGTTTAGGATTTCATCAACCTCTTGAATATGGGAGGGGAGAGGAAGTCTGTGTGAACGGGAGTGAAAGAGGCATTGAGTGCGGCGTCCCGGGCAAGATCTGTTTTTGGAGAGGCTGATTCTGTTTTCACTCGCTTGAATATCTTTCATCCAACCAGTGTGGGTTTACTTTATTGTTTAGAGCTAGATGGATACCTGGTCTGATATAGCTGGGTTCATTGTCTGTTCCTTCTGGCCCCTGTATGCAGGCTGACCATATTTCCTTGAGACAAAATCGGGACATTGGGATGGCAAAAACGGGACAGGGGTTATGTAATATTCTGTAATCATGAAAAAGCAAGATGATAAAAAAGTTTTGTTACCCAAACGTATTGAGCTTCTTCAGTGACAGAACCCATACAAAAATTTAGGTCGATGTAGAGGGGGACTGGCTAAAATCAAATTGAGAAATTTAAAAATAATACTGTTATTTTATACTGTCTCTGTGTGTGTTAAGTGCCGTCAAGTCGCTTCTGACTCATGGCGACCCTATGAATGAAAGGCCTCCAAAATGTCCTAACTTTGACAGCCTTGCTCAGATCTTGCAAATTGAAGGCTGTGGCTTCCTTTATTGAGTCCATCCATCTCTTGTTGGGTCTTCCTCTTTTCTTGCTGCCCTCAACTTTTCCTAGCATGACTGTCTTTTCCAGCGACTCTTGTTGTCTAATGTCGTGACCAAAATACGATAGTGTCAGCCCTTGGCCCACAGAACCAGAAATCACCACAAAGTCAGATAGAGTCCAAACAGATGGCTTTTACTGGTCAAATAGGCATACAGTGCAAACGAATAAAATGACAGCTATGAGAGACTCACTAGCTGGGAGATATTATAAGGCAGGAAAGGCGGGAGATTACACGCACAGGCTGAATACAGTTTCCCAGGAGCTGAGTTCCCAGGCCTAGGTATGCGACCTTGGGGGGCAGACAATACAGCGCAGAGACAGAGGCAATAACGAAACCGAGATAGCAGCCTGACATTCTGCTCCCCTCAAGGCCCCCTCCCAGTTCGCAAGGGGGCTGGCCTATCTGGGTAAGCAATGTGAAAGGCGTCGACGAGGTCGGGGGCGGAGACATCCCGTGCGCGCACCCATTCGTCATAGGCAGGGGGGAAATGTTTCCAACGGACTAAATATTGCAGGTTGCCATGGTGAACACGGGAGTCAAGGATCTTGGAGACTTCGAAGTGTTCCTCCCCCCCCACCATGATGGGTTGCGCAGGAGGTGGGTCCGGATGCCACTGTGGAGAAGCAACATGGGGTTTGAGGAGGCTAATGTGGAAAACAGGATGCACACGCCTCAAGGATTTGGGGAGAGCCAGTTCCACCGTGACAGGGTTTATGACCCGGGTGATGGGGAAAGGGCCAATGTATTTAGCACTGAGCTTATGGCACGGTTGGGTGGAACGGAGATTTTTGGTGGAAAGGTAAACCAAAGCACCCACTTGCAGATCACCCCCGGGGGAGCGATGTTTGTCAGCTTGCGCTTTGTATTTACGTTTGGCCCGGTCGAGGTTGCTAACGAGCCAGGGCCAAGTGGTACGGAGGGCGTGTGCCCAGGAGGCAATGTCGGGGTTCCCCTCCCCCTCTACATCATCTGCAGGAGCGATGGGACTGAAATCTTGTCCATACACAGCAAAAAATGGGCTAAAACCTGTGGATTGATGCATGGCATTATTGTAGGCATATTCTGCTAAAGGTAACAGTTCCACCCAGTTATCCTGGTGGTAGTTAACATAACAGCGTAAATAACATTCAAGTACAGCATTGACACGTTCAGTTTGACCATCGGTTTGAGGATGGTATGCACTAGACAACCCTTGTTCCACTCCCACCAACGAGGAAAGCTTTCCAAAACTTAGAAACGAAACCACTTCCGCGGTCACAAATTATCTTACGCGGAAACGAATGTAAGCGAAAGATATGCGTCACGAAGAGGCGGGCCAGTTTCTGAGCAGAGGGGATCCCTGCGCATGGAATCAAATGTATTTGCTTAGAAAACAAATCAGTAACAACCCACAACACAGTTTTACCCCCACTGAGAGGGAGATCAGTCATGAAGTCCATAGCAATCACTTCCCAAGGTTTGCTGGGTGTTTCAAGAGGTTGTAGCAGTCCCGGGGGTTTTCCCTGCGATCGTTTCGCAGCGGCACAAACGGGACAGCTGCGGATGAAGGAGTCAATGTCGGAACGCATTCCCCCCCACCAGAACTGTCTGCGCAATAAGTGAAGGGTTTTCAGAAACCCAAAGTGCCCAGCTGTTTTGGCTCCATGAGCTAAATGTAAAACGTCCTTTCGGAGAGCTTTGGGTACATACAATTTCGAGTCCTTGTACCAGGAGCCTCCTTGTTCCAAAACACCAGGAGGTAGGGTATGAGCGGTGCGTTCTAAAAGGCACTGGTCCCGAAGGACAGTTAAAAAGGACTCGGAGATGGGGATTTTGGAGGGGGCCCCCCCGTCGGCCATGGAGATCTTAGAAACAGTTATGGGGCTAGTGCTTACGTGCGGCGGCGCGCAGACTGCAGGCGGCTGGGCGGTCGGAGGGGTAGGAAGGGCGGGAACTCCGGTTTGTTGCGGTGGCGGCTGGGCAGTCGGTTGGGCTGGCGGAGCTTGTACGTTGGGTAAGGTGTGCTGATGCTGGGATCGAGTTTGCACAGCCAGCATAGGTAGGGCCCCACGTTGCATAGGGGTGAACAGAGAGTTGGTGGGTCTTTCGAGTTTTACCGGATATTGTGGTAAACGGGAGAGGGCATCCGCGAGAACGTTCTGCTTCCCAGGGACGTGCTTCAGGGTGAAACGGAACTGCGCAAAGAACTCCGCCCACCGTTGTTGTTTCGCCGATAGCTTATGGGACCCCATGAGGGCAGCTAGATTTTTGTGATCGGTCCAAACCTCAAAGGGGACTTTAGACCCTTCCAAGAATTGTCGCCATAGAGTCAGTGCATGATGAACTGCTGAGGCCTCTTTCTCCCAGATGGGCCAGTTTAATTGAGCGTGCGCAAATGAACATTTGATTTGGGTCTGGGTGCTGTAGCACCGGCTCCGAAGTGAAGAGGCGTTTGAGGGCCAGAAAGGCGGCTTGGCATTGCTCAGTCCAGCAATGCCTCAGTTTAGTCATTTTAGCTTCTAGGGTCAGTCCAGGCTTGATTTGATCTAGAACCCACTGATTTGATTATTTTGGCAGTCCACGGTATCCGTAACACTCTCCTCCAACACCACATTTCAAAGGAATCTATTTTCTTCCTATCAGCTTTCTTCACTGTCCAGCTTTCACACCCATACATAGTAATAGGGAATACGATGGCATGAATTAATCTAGTCTTGGTGGCCAGTGACACATCCTTACACTTCAAAATCTTTTCTAGCTCCTTCATGGCTGCCCTTCCCAGTCTCAATCTCCTTCTGATTTCTTGGATGCAGTCTCCCTTTTGGTTGTTGGTGGAGCCAAGGAATAGAAAGTCTTGAACAATTTCAATTTCCTCATTGTCAACCTTAAAATATTTAGTTGTTTTAGCTAATTACTATATTTCTCAAATCAAGAGCTTAAATGAAAATATTTTTATGCTGCTGGGGCCATGTTCTCTCAATATGTCCCAACTATACAGCAATAGGAACACAAGTATATGGATGCCCTATTCAGAAAAATAATGTGCAATAGGAAAATATAGGAAATATCCACTCTAGTAAATAAAAGTATTGATTTGTAATTTTATATTTTACTGCAACATGATAAATATTAATGCACTGCTGATATCATACTGCCCTTGCACAAATCTATGGTGAGACCACACTTGGAATCCTGTGTACAGTTCCGGTCACCACACCTAAGAAAAGATATTGCAGAGCTTAAGAAAGTGCAGAAAAGAGCAACCAAATGATCAGGGGACTAGAGCAACTGCCCTATGAGAAGCAGTTAAAATGCTTAGGGCTGTTTGGCTTGGAAAGAAGGCAGTTAAGGGGGAGACAGGATAGAGGTCTATAAAATTATGCATGGTACAGGGAGAAGCTTTTCTCCCTCTCTTATAATAGAGGCACCCAGTTGGCCACTGTGTGAACAGACTGCTGGACTTGATGGGCCTTGGTCTGATCCAACGTGGCTTTTCTAACGTTCTTCTTATGTGCAATAAGGAATTTGAACCAGAACATGGAACATGATCAACTGTATTCTGAATGTTCAAGTAACAGCAGAATCAGGCACCTTAACGTGGAAAACCACAACTAAAACTACAGGTTTAGCCGAGGCATTTTGTGTCCCACGTATTCCACCCCTGGGGCTGTCAATCCAGTCCCAGAACACTTCTGCTAGTCCCGGGGGCTGTCATTCCATTTTGGGGGATGTCATTCCAGTCCCAGAACACGTCTTGGGCCTTCATCAGTGGTTAATTATAACCCTTGTTAAGCCTGACCACATTTACAGAAATAAATTAATAAATACATATACAAACAGTTCAAACCCAACCAGGCATGTGTATAGGTTGTAAAATCTATTCCCAATTACTCAAACATCTGGTCAGATAGGTTCTAGTTGTAGTACTGGTTAGTATATGTCTCTCATATACGATGTGTGCAGGTATCACCTAGTAAAGCTTTGACGTACTTTTCCTGAACAGTTGGATGTTGCAGTCCTGTGATCGCTTTAGAAGGATTTGTGTCTATCCAGAGATAAAACGTTGGTACAACATAATCACTGAGGTTGTTTGGTTGTCCACGGTCACAACGTTTCAGAATTGTAATGCCATATATAGTATTGTAGGCAGTGGTGGACAGTCTATAGGGGAACCTTTTAAAACATTTGATGGGACTCGACCAAGAGAAGAACAGTTCTCTGCAATTTTCTGAATATGTATTTCTTGGAGACATTCTGTATATTATACATGTCAGAAACTCAAAAGAGAATGCAATTTTCTTTGCTATTGGTGTAATGTATTGCGTTATTTTAATCAGCTGACTGTCTGATGGGATCCTTCCTTCTTTCTTGAATGCTCAGGGAAAGAAATCGATGGTCAACTAGGCCATACTTTTTCGTTTCAGAGATTCCCAGTATCCTTTGAGGAGGTAGCCTTGTTCTTCACAGAGGAGGAATGGGCTCTGCTGGATCCAGGCCAACGAAAACTTTTCTGGGAAGTGATGAGGAAAAATTACGAGACCCTGGCCTCTCTGGGTAAGGATCTTTCCCCTTTTATTATAAGTTGGGAAGAGAAGGGAGGAGGTGGCATCTTCCTTTCACCCTCTTAAATTTCAGAACACATTTTAATTCACCACAGATGAAAGAACGGAACTCCCACAGATATGGATATTACAATGCCTGAAAATGAAACCATTACTTATTTCTATGCTGTCTCGAGAAATGTGTTAATGAAGAAGGCTCTGATTGCGAGTGAGGGACAATATCTAGTTGGGTTAGAATCATAAAATTAGAAAGGGCCATACAGGCTCAATGCAGGACCAGCCTAAAGCATCCCTGGCAAGTGTTTGTCCAGCTGCTGCTTGAAGACTGCCAGCGAGGGGGAGCCAGCCTACGTAGCTGATTCCACTGCTGAACTTCTCTGACTGTAAAGATTTTTCCCCCTACTATCCAGCTGGTACCTTTTTAACCGTAATATGTAGCTATTATTGCAAGTCTTATCCTATGCTGCCAACATTAACAGCTCCTTATCCTCTTCAAAGCGTTTCAAATAGAGAGCAATCGTGTCTCTCTTCTTTTCCTGACTGAAGATTCCCAGGCCTCCAGGCCCCTGATCATCGTCATTGCTTTCTTCTGCACCCACTCCATTCTGTCCACATCCCTATTGAAGTGAGGCCTCCAGAGCTTCTTGCAGTACTCCAGATGCAGCCTGACCAATGCGGTGTACAGCAAGACCATCACATCTTGCTATTCTGATGTTGTACCTCTGTTGATAGACCCAAGACTGCATTAGCCTTTTTTGCCACTGCATCACACTGACTGCTCATATTCAGTTTACAGGCCACCCCTGCCCCAAGATCTTGTTTACACACACAGAAGTGTGCTGCCCATCCAGTATGCATGCTTCTCATTTTTGTTACACAGATGTAGAACTCTGCCTTTATCACTGTTGAATTGCATCTTGTTCACATTTGCCCTTTCTTGCAGTGTGTTCAGATCTCATTGAATTCTATCTCTGCTGTGTGTGTGAAGTGTCGTCAAGTCGCAGCTGACTTATGGTGACCGCTTTTGGGGCTTTCATGGCAAGAGACTAACAGAGAGGTGGTTTGCCAGTGCCTTCCTCTGCACAGCAACCCTGGTGTTCCTTGGTGGTCTCCCATCCAAATACTAACCGGAGCTGACCCTGCTTAGCTTCTGAGATCTGATGAGATCAGGCTAGCCTAGGCCATCCAGGTCAGGGCATTCTGGATTGGCAGAACTTGATCTTGAGATTGTCCCAGTGCTTTTGGGAATTAAGCAATTCTCACCTTATGAGGATTTTCCTGTCAGGTCTTTACTGACCTGGCCATACATTAAACCAGGGGTGGGGAACCTTTTTTCTGCCAAGGGCCATTTGGATATTTATAACATTGTTCACGGGCCATACAAAATCATCAACTTAAAAATTAGCCGACCAAGCCCCAAGCAGGCAACTGCCCCAGATGAACCCCCCCCCTGGCGTGGCAAGCAAGCAGGCATCCAACCAGTGGCGCACTTGCCCACCTGGTGGCACAGGATGGTCTGCTGCACCAGCTGGGCGTAGCCGTCCAGCTGCATGCCGGAGTTGCTCCTTCTCCGCATGGTCGGGGCCGGATTCTACAGCCGGCTCCTGCTACCTCCGCCTGCAGGGATGAAATGAGGACACACTGGCTAAGAACTTGCACCCGCGCATTCTGGCCCTGCCTCCTTTAACCCCTCCATTGTCGCCACTTCCGCTCCCAGCCCTCTTGTAGTACAGAGGGAATATGTTTCTCCGTGGCCTGGGTGGGAAAGGGTTAACACAGTTTCTTGGATGGTCCTAGCAGCTCCATAGATAACAACTCTCCTGCAAGGGGGGAAAAAGGTTCCTTTTCTCAGCAAAACAAACTCACATCTGCCTTGAATAGAGGCTATTCCTGTCCGCAGGATGGTGCGGATCACCAGTCTTAGATCTTTCTGAGCTAGAGATCTGCCAGAACCCATGAAGGGCCAGACCAAATGATTTTGCGGGCCTTAAACGGCCCCTGGGCCTGACATTCCCCACCCCTGCACTAAACAGTCAGTTTATGTCTTTATGATATTTCTTAAAATATAACTTTTCTCAGCATTCTCTTTGTGTTAAGAATACAATTAATTTGATACCTGTCGTACCTTTAAAAGACTTTAAACTTCACATCAAATCGTATAAAACATTCCATTACATCATTGCCCACAGCCAGCAAAATATTATTAGAGGACAGAGGGAAAGTTAGAAACATCTTGTTGGGTGTTTCAGAAACACCTTGACAGTGCTCCCTGGTTGCTCACTAGTGTCAAGGTCAGTTTGAGTATCCAGCAGCTCCTTGACTATCCAGCAGCCTTTGACTAAAAAATAACTAAGCTGGGTCATTCCTGTTGTGAAACAGGCTGCCATAAACCCTTTCAGTTGCTTACACATGCAGTTTATATGGATTTCAAATGGGAAAATTCTATATTTTCCCTCCATTTTTACAGCAGCCCATGACAAACTCATTTTCCACTCTATCCTCTCCCACATTATTACCTCTTTCCTTCCTCATGGCAGCTTCCATTTCCTCACTATTCCTTTCATTCATCTCTGCTTCCACCCACCAAACTAACTCCCCCCCATATTCAGCTTTCCCTCCTTCCCTCCATCTTTTCTTGTTTGATATTTACCTCTCTTTTGCAGTTGCAGATGTGAAGGAGATGGTGATTGAGAAGAAATCTGAAAGGATAGTTGTGGAAAAAGACTATGATTGGCAGACGGCAGGAAAATCTAGGGATCAACCAGTTCCAAAGCGAAACAGAAGAAGGAAAAGGGAAGCAAAACAGGAGACATATGAATGCTTGGAGTGTGGAAAGGGCTTCTCTCAGAAAGGCCACCTTACTGTACATCAAAAGATTCACTCAGGGGAGAAGCTATATAAATGCCTGGAGTGTGGAAAGTGCTTCTCTCGGAATGACTCCCTAACTGCACATCAAAGGATTCACACAGGGGATAAGCCATATGAATGCTTGGAGTGTGGAAAGTGCTTCTCTGTCAGTACCCACCTAACTGCACATCAAAAGATTCACAGAAAGAAGAAGCCATATAAATGCTTGGAATGTGGAAAGTGCTTCTTTTGGAATACTATGCTAACTAGACATCAAAAGGTTCACACAGGGGAGAAGCCATATAAATGCTTGGAGTGTGGAAAGTGCTTCTCTCGGAGTGGCCACCTAACTAGACATCAAATGATTCACACAGGAGAGAAGCCATATAAATGCTTGGAGTGTGGAAAGTGCTTCTCTCGAAATAACCTCCTAACTCAACATCAAAAGATTCACACAAGGAAGAAGTCATATAAATGCTTGGAGTGTGGAAAGTGCTTCTCTCATAATAGCAACCTTACTGCACACCAGAAGATTCACAGAGGTGAGAAGCCATAGAAATGCTTGGACTGTGGAAAGTGCTTCTCTTGGAATGACAACCTAACTAAACATGAAAGGGTTCACACAGGAGAGCAGCCATATAAATGCTTTGCCCTGGGTCGCCCGCCAGCTCCCAGCCCAACCCAGGACTACCCAGCCAGCCAACACTTGCCTCCTGGTCGCATAGAGCAGGGGCAAGCAGCCCGGGGGATGGGAATCCTGGAAGGACGCCAAGGAGGGAAATCATGGGGCGCGGCCTGGGAAAGCTGCTAAGGGTAAGGCACTGGCGGGCCCACACCCTGCGAAGCTCAGAGAGGTCAGGTGGGAACCCTGTGGCTTCGGGAGCAGGGGCAACAAAATTCGCTGCAAGATGCAGACGGGAGGCGCAGCCACAGCAGACTCTTCCCCTGACGAAGCTGCGGGAACGGGGAAATGGGCCAGGGCAGTGTTAAACGGATGCAATGCCTTCCCTACAGACTCAGCCTGGACCGGCACACAGCTGACAGGCGGCTGGGCAAGGGCGGGGCGGCAGCGTGCTCCAAGGCCAGTAGGCGAAGGGAATGAGGGGGAAGGGAACAAACAAGGATTGTGGGGCCTATGTAAGCTCAGGGGGAGGGCTGAGGTGGGAACACAGTTGACTGCCCAGGATAAAAAGGCTGGGTGGAGCAGAGGCTGGGGAGGAGAGTTGTGAAGGCCGCCTCTGACTTTGTCAGTAGAGTCAAGCTGGCTAGTACTGATGGGGAGGATAGTTCTGAATCCCTGTCAGATTGGTCTGAGGCCGAGGAAGCTCTCTGTGGAGCCGCCGCACCACATGCTTTGAGTGTGGAAAGTTCTTTTCTCGGAATAACATCCTAACTGAACATCAAAGGGTTCACATGGGAGAAGCCATATAAATGCTTGGAGTGTGGAAAGTGCTTCTCTTAGAATGGCAGCCTAACTTGATATCAAAAGGTTCACAGAGGGGAGAAGCCATATAAAGGGTTGGAGTGTGGGAAAGGGTTCAGTCAGAGTCGAAGTGTTACCTTACAGTATAAGAGTCACACGGGCAAAGATCACAGTTACCATTTCAAGTGTATTAACTGCCTGACCTGTTTTTTGGTGGCTAACCTTGATAAGACCCATCTCAGTTCCCTTTCCCCACCTTTCTGTTTATCCCCCCTCCTTTTCCTCAACCAAATATATGTAGCATGCTGTTGAGTAAAACCAACTTATCCTTCAAGTAAAGTTTTAAGTAAACCCCAAACACATGCTACCGGGGAAGTGGTTAAGATGCTTAGGGCTGTTTAGCTTGGAAAGAAGGCGTCTGAGGGGAGACATGATAGAGGTCTATAAAATTATGCATGGTTTGGAGAGAGTGGACAGAAGTTTTTCTCCCTCTCCCATAATACTAGAACACCTCTGCTAAAGCTGAAGGGTGAGAGATTCAAAACAGATAAAAGGAAGTATTTTTTCACACAATGCATAGTTAAATTGTGGAACTCCCTGCCCCAGGATGTGGTGATGGCTGCCGGCTTGGAGGGCTTTAAGAGGGGAGTGGACATATTCATGGAGGAGAGGGTATTCATGGCTGTTAGTTAGAATGGATACTAGTCATGCTGCATACCTATTCGCTCTAGTATCAGAGGAGCATGCCTATTATTTTGGGTGCGGTGGAACATAGGCAGGATGGTGCTGCTGCAGTCGTCTTGTTAGTGGCTTCCTAGAGGCACCTGGTTGGCCACTGTGTGAACAGACTGCTGGACTTGATGGGCCTTGGTCTGATCCAGCTGGGCCTTTCTTATGTTCTTATGGGGATAATCCCTTCACAAGTGAGCCCAATGCAAAGAGAATTCTTCCAGTATGCAAACACGGTGGCGAGAATTCTCTATGCCTCACACTGGAAAAACCCTAAGATTGCAACGAAGAAAGAATGGACCCGCAAACTATTTGATTTCCCTACGGTGTCAAAACTAATCTGTAATTAAAAAAACAGCCATTAGATGATTTTAGACTGAAATGGCAACGTTTTTATGACAAATATGCATAATATATATAACTACTGATTATAGCTAACTGCATGAATAAGATAATTGTAATATTTAAAAGTATTAGACATTTCTAAGAATAGCAATCAAAGAATGAAAGTTACTTTAATATGTATTGATAAATAGACTAGCAGATGGAGTATTACTTTATTGTGGTATGTTAATAGTACGATCGAGCGCGCTTTAAAATAAACTGATTTTGAGAAATGTAATGAATGTATTTACGGAATTTGGGCACAGAAACTTATCTGTTTACCTCCTTTTCCCTTTCCCATATCCTTTTTAATTTTGTACCCTAAAAAAACAATAAAAACTTTAAAAAAACAACAACTTATTTTTCTACAAAACCCTCTTATATTTCTCTGTAAAATCCTGTTTTGTTAATGGGTCATTCACCAAGGTGGTGAGATAGCTTAATACCCCGCATTACCTCTTACAAAATGAAGGACCATAATTTTTCACAGAAAGTTAGAATGATTTGAAATGGTGTCATATTGTCTGTTAAATTTCATGGCCGGTCTATCAATGGGTACTAGCCATGGTGACTAAAAGGAGTCTCCATGTTCAGAGGCAGCCAACCTCTGAATGCCAGTGCCAGGAACAATGAAGAAAGTAGATTGCTTTGAAATGTGCTGTAGGAGAGCTTTATGGATAGTGTGGATTGCCAAGAAAAAGAGGAGTTGGTTTATACTCCACTTTTCTGTATCACAAGGAGTCTCAAAGCGGCTTACAATCACCTTTCCTTTCCACCCTCCACAACAGGCATCTTGTGAGGTTGGTGGGGCTGAGTGAGATCTGAGAAGATGGTGACTAGCCCAAGGTCTCCCAGCAGGTTTCATGTGGAGGAAGGGGGAAGGGTCTCCTCAAGAGTCCGTAAAGGGAGGCCGGAATTAGGAACTGCTAGGAGAAGGGAGACCACACTTGGAATACTGTGTACAGTTCTGGTCACCGCACCAAAAATAGGATATTACAGAGCGGGAGAAGGTGCAGAAAAGAGCAACCAAAATTATTAGGGGACTAGAGCAACTGTCCTATAGGGAGCAGTTAAGACGCTTAGGGCTGTTTAGCTTGGAAAGAAGGCGGCCAAGGGGAGACATGATAGAGGTCTATAAAATTATGCATGGTTTGGAGAGAGTGGACAGGGAGAAGTTTATCTCTCTCTCCCATAATACTAGAACGCGAGGTCATCTGTTGAAGCTGGAGGGTGACAGATTCAAAACAGATAAAAGGAAGTATTTTTTCACACAACGCATAGTTACATTGTGGAACTCCCTGCCCCAGGATGTGGTGATGGCTGCCAGCTTGGAAGGTTTTAAGGGGAGTGGACATATTCATGGAGGAAAGGGGTATTCATGGCTATTAGTTAAAATGGATACTAGTCATGCTGCATACTTATTCTGTCTAGTATCAGAGGAGCATGCCTATTATGTTAGGTGCGGTGGAACACAGGCAGGATGGTGCTGCTGCACTCGTCTTGTTTGTGGCTTCCTAGAGGCACCTGGTTGGCCACTGTGTGAACAGACTGCTGGACTTGATGGGTCTTGGTCTGATCCAGTAGGGCCTTTCCTATGTTCTTATGTAAGGGAGGGGGCATAAAAGGCTGGAGCAGGAGGAATTGGGTCTCTGGCACAGGCTGGAAGTTGAGCAGGAAACCAGCCAGTCAAGTTGAGCAGGGAGTCCTTGCAGCAAATTGGATGTGCTGTATTTGAACTACCGTGTAACACAAAATAGTCTGTGCCAAGTAAAACCCTCTTGCCATTTTTCCTCCCCCCCCTTTTCTTTCCCTGATAAGAAGTATCCCATGGACTGTATTGCATCATCCTACAGTAATGTATATTAGCTGGACTTTTCTGAATGTTGTTGCCAATATGCTCTATCATTGATTGATGATAGACACGTCCTGATGAAATAGGAAATACATTACGAGGTATGTTTTTGATTTGGCTTTTAAAATATGGGCCTTAGAGTACGTTTCTTGTGGGGAAATAGTTATGCTTTTAGAACTGATAATAAAACCTTACTTATGGACATCTTTTGATATTTAGACCTCAGTGTGAGCCAATTTAAATGGTGAATATTTCAGGCTTTTCACCAATAAGTGACAACAGGCCACACAATATAGACGGCAATAAATTAACGTTTTAATGTTTACATTAATCGGCAGATTTTAATTCTGTCTAATTAAGGTATTTATAAGCTGATATTGATGAGTAATATATTTTCTCTTATTTCCCCACCCCCACCCCCATTCAGACAATGACTTTTCAGCATACCTTTAAATGTATTTCTAAAATGTGGAAATGTAGAAGAGGGCCTCCTAGGCCGAAACGTGTTTGGTTGTCTATTGGTCAATTACCTATTTCGATGATCATCAACCATGTTTGTAAATTTGCAGTGATCTTTTTAGAGTCTTTTAACTGGTCAGCCTAATTTGGGGGGCCTAGTGTTTTTAATTGAGTATACACTATAGAATAAACAATAGTATTTTGTATAAGTTTGCAGCTCAACGTTTAGGTTCTCTGTTTGTCTTGCTAGGGTAGAGTTTTCCCCCCTTTTCATTAATTACAGGGGTGACTGTGCCATCATTGGTGGATGCTGATGGATGTGTATAATACAATGTGGTATGGTGCAGGGGTGAAAAAAGAAAACTACTTATTCCCCGCTCCCCCCCCACACACACACACACAGCCAGTTAAAACTACATCCCAGTTAGAGCAGCCAGCTCTAAGCTGGGAAATTCCTGAAGATTTGAGGGTGGAGCCAGGGGAGGGATTTCAGCAGGATATAGGGCCATAGACTCCTCCCACCAAAACAGCCTCCCCACCCCACCGCCACGGGGAACGGATCTCTGTTGTCTGGAGATCCGTTTTAATTTTGGGAGGTCTTTCAGGGTTTGATTCTCAGGGAGCCTGAGAAACAGCATATCCAAGGAAGGCAGAAGGCGCACAGATTGCCCACTCCTGACCCAGGGAGGCAGTGACAAAAAATAATACAGGACTCTTTCGAGGCCCTGTAATTGAAACAAGTACACTTTGGACATTTATGCATGGGAGTTTTACCTGAGGTTCGTCGCTGGCCGGACGCACACTTTTCTGCTGGGAATCTATGCACCGGCCATCTCCCAAGCTCAAATCAAGTCCCGCCTCTTTAAATGCTGCTCTGTAATTGGCTTACTTTGCAGTGCTCCCTGTGAGAGAAGAGAAGAGCAACCAAAATGATTAGGGGACTAGAGCAACTGCCCTGTGGGGAGCGGTTAAGACGCTTAGGGCTGTTTAGCTTGGAAAGAAGGCGGCTGAGGGGAGACATGATAGAGGTCTATAAAATTATGCATGGTTTGGAGAGAGTGAACAGGGAGACGTTTTTCTCCTTCTCCCATAATACTAGAACGCGGGGTCATCTGCTGAAGCTGGAGGGTGAGAGATTCAAAACAGATAAAAGGAAGTATTTTTTCACACAACGCATAGTTAAATTGTGGAACTCCCTGCCTCAGGATGTGGTGATGGCTGCCAGCTTGGAGGGCTTTAAGAGGGGAGTGGACTTGTTCATGGAGGAGACGGGTATTCATGGCTGTTAGAATGGATATTAGTCATGCTGCATACCTATTCTTGTCCCAGGCCAGGACATACCAGGAGATATATTGCTGCTGACATCCCATAGATATATGAGAAAAGACCCTAAATTGTATAAGATATTCTAAATGAATTATCAAACAAGATACTCTTTCATAACAGGCACAGAGATGGAGATGGCTTACTATATAAACATGTTTTAAGACTAATAATGTATAAACTTCATAGAAGGATTTGTAACCACAAATACAAGTCTATTTTTATGTGATGTAAATAAATGTGTTTTTATTATACTTATACTCTTGTCCAGTATTATAAATTTATTGGCATGTTCAAGAGATGTCCTAGGAACCATAACAAGTTTCTAGGAACAGTTTATTCCGGTCTAGTGGTGTCTCGCTGAATAGATAACATATTCTTTCTCAGGAAGGGGTCCTTTCTAAGAGTGTAGGCGCTTAACGGCCCGAACCACGACATTCTCTCTAGTATCAGAGGAGCATGCCTATTATTTTGGGTGTGGGGGAACACAGGCAGGATGGTGTTGCTGCACTCGTCTTGTTAGCGGCTTCGTAGAGGCACCTGGTTGCCCACTGTGTGAACAGACTGCTGGACTTAATGGGCCTTGGTCTGATCCAGCAGGGCCTTTCTTATGTTCTAAGATTTTCCTCCCCCTCAAACCCAACTGCCACATAAAAAAGCATTTTAAGAACAATAAAAAAACAAAAAATGGAGCAATCTGAAAGGGGGGGGAATCCAAGTCTGCTTGCCATCTGCTTGGAAATTTGTGTGGGGCTGAGCTCAGGGGAGAGGGAAAAGTCGGATTAACAGAGGAATGGGAGGACCTGGATTGGTTTTGCATTGGAACAGCATTGAGCTACCAAGGAATGGGATATCGAGCATACTGAAAAGTTAAATCCTGGCTGAAACAGAGAATAAAGGAGATTACAGCGACCAGGCATAAATGACCTTTTAATTCTTTAACGAGGAACCATTGGAGCACAAGTCTGGTGCTTCCAGCTCCAATAGCATATATTGAAGTTGCTGTCCTTAATCAATTTTTATCCATCTAATTCTGAACAAGGTATCCTCTTCTGGAAAGTATGTGGGTGGGGTTTGTATGAGAGCTACATTCCTAAAATGTGGAATGGTATAGTATAGCCTGATCTCCTCAGATCACAGAAACCAAGCAGGGTTGGTACTTGGATGGGAGATCACCAAGGAAGACTCTGCAGAAGAAAGCAACGGCTAGCCACCGCTGCTTCTCATAATGTGGCCAAAGTACAATAGCCTCAGTTTGTTTGTTTTCGCTTCTAGGGAGAGTTCAGGCTTGATTCGATCTAGAACCCACTTGAGGTAGAAGAAGAAGAGTTGGTTTTTATACTCCGCTTTTCTCTACTGTAAAAAGTCTAAAAGCAGCTTACAGTTGCCTCCCTCAACAGACACCTTGTGAGGTTGGTGGGGCTGAGAGAGTTCTCAGACAACTGTGACTGGCCCAAGGTCACCCAGCAGGCTTCATGAGGAGCGGGGAATCAAACCCGGTTCTCCAGAGTAGAGTCCTCCGCTCTTAACCACTACACCACCCTAGGTTAGGCTGAGACACAATAACCCCCAATCACCTACTGAGCTTCACTGGGATTCGAAGCCAGGCCTCCCTAGTCTAATGGTAGCCCCACACTTTGTCTAGTGGGCCTTCCCTCCAAGTCCGTGTATGTTGGATTACAGCCGTGGACAGGGACAGTTCCATAGTGTGGGTAGCATTGCCAGCTGCCTAAAGGGAAAAAAGGTCCTGCTGATTGAATAGAGGTTTAATGGGGTGTGATTTCCAGCTAGGGATGTCAGGCCTCCTGCTGTATGACAAAACCATAGAGTTTTTGCAAAATGTTTAAACTGGAAGTGACATAAATGTGCTGGCGTGATGCTGGTGTGCCAGGCCCCACCCCAATTCCTTCCAGGGAGGGGTGGCACAGCAGCCGGGCAACCCGATTCCCCTGGATGCCATGAAGAGCTTCAGCTGCCCATTTCCACACATTCAGGTTCTAGTCAAGGGACCAGAGATTTTTGTCCAGGCCTGTTGGCAACCGTAGGTGTGGCTGTGGCAAAATTGGAACTGGCTTCCATGCTTCAAGATCCATGCTACACCACTTTTCATGTAGCACGCTTATTAGAGTTGCCAACTGCCAGGTAGTAGCAGGAGCTCTCCTGCTAATTCAACTGATCTCCAGCAGATAGAGATCGGTTCCCCTGGAGAAAAATGGCCGTTTTGGCAATTGAACTCTATGGCATTGAAGTCCCTCCCCTCCCCAAACCCCGCCCTCTTCAGGCTCCGCCCCCCAAATCTCCCACTGGTGGCGAAGAGGGACCTGGCGACCCAAACGCTTACACAGCACCACCTCTTAGGGCAACAGATTCAGAATGGACAAAAGGCAATTCACCTGGAGGTTGGCAGCCCTTGAGAGGACCCCTGGGAAATGTGTCTGTGGGGGGGGGGGGAAGTGAGTGCAGCAAGGAGGGAACATCAGCAAATAGTCACCCACCCCTCCTCCACAGACTGAGAAGAAGAAGAGTTGGTTTTTATATGCCGACTTTCTCTACCACTTAAGAGAGAATCAAACCAGCTTACAATCGCCTTCCCTTCCCCTCCCCACAACAGACACCCTGTGAGGTAGGTGGGGCTGAGAGAGCTCTTAATAGAACTGTGACTAGCCCAAGGTCACCCGGCTGGCTTCATGTGTAGGAGTGGGGAAACAAATCCAGTTCACCAGATTAGCCTCCACAGCTTATGTGGACAAGTGGGGAATCAAACCCAATTCTCCAGATCAGAGTCCACCGCTCCAAACCACCGCTCTTAACCACTATACCACGCTGGATCCCAGAAGCCTCTCTGCTAGATGAACTGCCATGGGAACAGCCCTTTAGGATCTAATCCTGTGTGGATACAGATTTCATTTATTTAATTTGCTTCATAGCTGGTTTTGTTGCTTTATTTGCTTTATTGTTTGCTTTATTTGCTTTGTTGCTAAGACTCAAAAAGGAGCACAAAATATTTTTTTAGCAATGCAGTAAGGACAGTGTAAAGTGTATAATAAACAATGGGATGAGATTGGATTGCAAAGATAGAAAATCATAAATATCAGCACAAATTTAACAGAAAAGAAGAGAATTTAAGAATGAATAAGGCTTGGCTTCCGGTTCTGAAAAACTCCAGACTAACAAAGACTACGGTCCACAATAGCCATGCAGATTAGCTTTCATAGAATCATAGAATTGGAAGGGACCACCAGGGCCATCAAGTCCAACCCCCTGCACAATGCAGGAAATTCACAACTACCTCGCCCCCCCACACCCCTAGTGACCAGAAGATGGCCAAGATGCCCTCCCTCTCATCATCTGCCTAAGGTCACAGAATCAGCATTGCTGACAGATGGCCATTTAACCTCTTCTTAAAAACCTTCAGAGAAGGAGAGCTTACCACCTCCCGAGGAAGCCTGTTCCACTGAGAAACCGCTCTAACTGTTAGAAAATTCTTCCTAATGTCTAGACGGAAACTCTTTTGATTTAATTTCAACCCGTTGGTTCTGGTCCGACCTTCTGGAGCAACAGAAAACAACTTGGTACCCTCCTCTATATGACAGCCCTTCAAGTACTTGAACATGACTATCATATCCCCTCGCAGTCTTCTCCTCTTCAGGCTAAACATACCCAGCTCCTTCAACCTTTCCTCATAGGACTTGGTCTCCAGACCCCTCACCATTTTTGTTGCCCTCCTCTGGACACATTCCAGCTTGTCTACATCTTTCTTAAACTGTGGTGCCCAAAACTGAACACAGTACTCTAGTTGAGGTCTAACCAGAGCGGAGTAAAGCGATACCATAACTTTGCGTGATCTGGACACTATACGTCTGTTGATGCAGCCCAAGACTGCATTTGCCTTTTTAGTTACCGCATCACACTGCTGACTCATGTTCAGTGTTTGGTCGACTAAGACCCCAAGATCCTTTTCACACACACTACTGCTCAGACAAGTTCTCCCCAGCCTATAATGATGCATTTGATTTTTCCTACCTAAATGCAGAACTTTACATTTGTCTTTGTTGAAGTGCATTTTATTAGTTCTAGCCCATTTCTCGAGCCTGTCAAGATCATCCTGCATCTTGGCTCTGTCTTCTACCGTATTTGCTACCCCTCCCAATTTAGTATCATCTGCAAATTTAATAAGCATCCCCTCTATTCCTTCATCCAAATCATTTATAAAGATGTTGAACAACACAGGGCCCAGCACAGATCCCTGAGGAACTCCACTAGTCAGTTCACTAGCTTTGGATTCCACATGTTAACAGATCACTTCAGGATACAATGGTTCCACATTAACATACCACACCCTAATCAGCACATTACCTTGATACTTACAGGACAATGATTAGCACATTACCTTTGATACTTTTGCAGGACAATGACTCAGCTCAAATCCAACCCCCTTCTGACTATATATATTACTCTTCCAACACACTTGACACGGAGAGACACTGTCCTTCAGTGTTACTCCTCTGAAGATGCCTGCCACAGCTGCTGGCAAAACGTCAGGAAAGAAAATACCAAGACCACGGTCACACAACCCGGATAACCTAAAAGAACTGATAGAAAATTATTTATTTTATTGTATTTATGTTATTTATAGTCTGCCATTCTCACTTGAAGTCAAGGTGGATGATGCACAGTAAATCAATACAGTCAACAGGATGGAACATACAATAGTCCATTGCAATAGGAATCAGGGTTGTAGTACCAACCAGAGGTCTAAAAAGAGAACTGCAGCAAAGCATAAGTATTAACGCAACACTTTAAATGATGCAAACATTCCATATCAGTGAAGAGAATAAGCGTGACCTGAAACTTTGTACCCTGAAACCTATTGTTGAAAATTAGAAGCCACAAAGAACAGAGTGCGCTACCAGAATGCCGATCTTGTGCTCCTACACAAGTAACTGCTCAGAAGAGGCTACATATGATGGTTATGAGACACAATGTTGTGTGGGAAGAAATGCATCCTATGTAGTTGAAACAAAAGCTTAGAGTAGAAATTAAAAAGGTAAAGGTCCCCTGTGCGAACACTGGGTCATTCCTGACCCTTGGGGTGACATCACATCCCAACGTTTTCTAGGCAGACTTTGTTTACAGGGGGGTTTGCCAGTGCCTTCCCCAGTCATCTTCCCTTTACCCCCAGCAAGCTGGGTGCTCATTTGACCGACCTCGGAAGGATGAAAGGCTGAGTCAACCTTGAGCCGGCTCCCTGAAACTGACTCCCTCCGGGATCGAACTCGGGTCGTGAGCAGAGCTTGGACTGCAGTACTGCAGCTTAATACTCTGCGCCACAGGGCTCTTATTAGAGAAGTAATTAGTCACACTTTTGCAAAACAACGGGGGGACTGAAGGGGCAACTGTGATCTTGTGGATTACACAAAATAAAGGACTCTGAACTTGTAGCTTTCTTTTAACTGAACAAATGTTTACTTATTATAGGGAGGGTAAACATGGGATACATTATAAAAGCTGTCATGTCGCTTATAGTTTGAGGAATATGTCCTCTTTCATAGCCAGTCTGTCTCAACCACTTAAAACGGCAGTTTAACTGCAGCCCCTCAGAACGCAGCAGAATAAGTAACACTGACTATGTGCTGCAGCCCTGTTCCCTGAGATCATTCAAATAAATAAATACATTTAACTAGCATTCCTGATCCAGACAAAACTCGTCGTCCAATTCTTAACAGCAACATAGTTAGATTTTGGCCAGAGCCACATAGCCAGTAGCAAACTTAAGATCTTTCTTTCTTTCTTTCTTTATTTCTTTCTTTCTTTCTTTCTTTCTTTCTTTCTTTCTTTCTTTCCTCTCCCTTTTCTTGTAAGCAAAGAACAGAGCAGCTTCGTTCCGTGAAACCTTGTCTTTGGCAACTACCGAGCAAGAAGCTGGCGCAGCCAAAAGGTCAACCGGAAGCCTAGCTTTGTAGAGTCCAACCACAGAGCAACAGACAGGTGCAGCAGAATGCTCCATAGGAAACCACAGTAACTAGGTCGCAAGGGCATGCGCAGATAGATATTTTATTAAGTTAACCTATAGCTCATTAAAGTTAGAATATTCATAAGTGCATATAATTGTGCTCTCATTATGAAGAACATGCGATGTATGAAGAAATATGTTGTAGGCGGATGGTGGTTTAGAATGGAGCCAGACCCTCTCCACCAATGGGAGGTGAAGGAGGGACGGGGGAAGGCGCTCAGGAGAGGATAAAAGAGAGGACTGCCCTCTCAACAGATTGAATCGCTTAGATGCGGCTCCCACTTGCTTCAGCAACTGTAATAAGGCTTCTTTGAACCAATTCCTTTCGCCTCGTTGGAGTCTATGTCTGTAAGGCGATTTTTCCTACAGTGCCATAGAGCCCCACCTCCCAAAGCATCCGTTCTCTCCAGGGGAACCGATCTCTGTCGCCTGGAGATCAGTTGCAATAGTGGGAGATCTCCAGGCCCCACCTGAAGGTTACTAAGAACAAAACAGCACGGATGGCTAAGTATACCAGGTAAGTATAGGTAGTTCAATAATACAATACATAATGTTCTACAATAAAGCCTTCTCAAAACAATGATCCCAAGTGTGACTATTTCAAAATATATTATTTCAAAATAATCACACTTGAGATCATTTGGGGAAGGCTTTATTGTAGAACGTTGTGTACTATATTGTTGAACTACCTATACTTACCTGGTATACTACCTATCCATCGGTGCTGTCTTGTTCTCAGTGTCCTTGGAGCTTCAGCTTGGAGGTGTCCTTTGAATTCTAATTCCCACCTGAAGGTTGGGCAACCACACCTGTCACCTAACTTTTGTATTGGTAAATAAGCAGATATTGGAGAAGCCTTGCCTGTTAACCCTCTGCACAAAGAAGCTGCTGTGTAAAAAAGGATGAGAAAAACATTACTCAGCTGTGGGGAGCTGGGGGGGGGTTGATACCTCTGGGGTGGGAAACACCTGGAGATTTGGGGGGGTGAAGCCTGGGGAGGGTGGTGTTTGGTGAGGGGCTTTAATGGGGTGTAATGTAATGAAGTCCCCCTCCAAAAGAACCATTTTTTTCCAGGGGAACTAATCTCCATCTCCTGGAGGTGTTTTAATAGCAGATCTCCAGTGTCCTCCCCCCCCAATAGCTTGGCAAGCCCAGATGGGGACTGAAATGTCCCCCACATCTTGTCAGTGGGATGAGAAGTTCTCTGTTGGTTTCATGCTTGGTGTTCCCTCCTAAGTCGCCTGGCATCGTATTGGCCCGGGCCCGGCTGACCCCAAAAGCAGCCCTGGGAGTTGGGGTGACTGAAGCAGGATTCAAGCAAGATCGAGGCAAACACCTTTTCTTCCAACGTTGCCTCCTTCACAGGCAGTGGAGAGGTGCTGCTGAGCCGTGGTCTTTGCAGAGGAGTGGAAACGGCTGCTGCCCCCCTGGAGCAGGTGGGGGAGTTGGGGGGGTGCCCACTAACTCCACCTTTTCAGAATGGAGTTGTTTCATGGGGTCCAAGTGACATGCGGTCAGGGAGGAGCTAAAGACTCCTCTAACATCTTGTTACTGCAAGGACCTCTCGGTACATGCTCTGGAACCTCTTATAGCCAAGATCACGTGAACTGCTTAGCTGATGTAGTTCAACTGTATTGCTTTTTAGTTTGGAATTCTGTGCGCTGTGTTCTTGGGTGTTACTTTTCTGTATTTTGTTCTGCCCTTTCCCCAGCCCCTTTTCAACCCAACCTCCCATTTCTTTTCTAATAAACCTTTTAAAATCTATAAAGCAATTTTTGGCTTCGCTTCACACAATCTGTTTCTCTGAATCTCTTCCCCACACGCTGTATGGTATGGGCCCTCCAAAGTTGATTATAAAGGTATTTCCTAATGTTTCTTCCCTGTCACTTTCTTATTGATCCAGCACTGCACTAGAAGGATGCCTTCTCAGCAGGCCAAGTCTAGATGTCTGCAGGAGGTCCCAAAGTGGTGGCTGCTGCTGACCAGGGTGCTTTCCAAGGAACCTTAAGACTATGGGAGTTTCCCAGCAAGCCAGGACACCATTCCCCACTGTCAGGGACAGACCGGGCTTTCCAACCCTCCTGGATGATTCAATCGCCCTGTCCTGAACCCGGGACCCTGGGATTAATCCCCTTTAAGGTACCTCAACCGAGACTGGGTAAGACTCTTGCATACACAGTAAACCATACCAATAAAAAGCATTAGGCTGTATTAAAAGGAATATCAAAAGGTTCAGGTACAAACATGAGAGATACGAGTAGATGCAATAAAATAAAAACGTCTAACTTCCTAGCGTACACTGACATACACGAAGATAGGAAGATCAGCATAAGTGAAGCGTTAGGAGGGCGATCCTAGCAAGATGGTTCCCATCTTTGGCTCTTCACGATCACGCTACGGATCAGGTTAAAACCCCTTCCCTGAGTTTTTTTGTACTCAGTAGTATTTTCCATCTTCCCTTTCTGTGCTGCTGGCACTTTCCTGGCTTCTCATCATAGAATCATAGAGTTGGAAGGGACCACCAGGGTCATCAAGTCCAACCCCCTGCACTATGCAGGAAATTCACAACTACCTCCCCCCCCCCCACCGCTCTGTTAGAAAATTCTTCCGAATGTCTAGGCGGAAACTCTTTTGATTTAATTTCAACCCGTTGGTTCTGGTCCGACCTTCTTGGGCAACAGAAAACAACTCGGCACCATCCTCTATATCTGCACCAGGGTGTTACTTCTGGGGGAAACCTGGAATCATAGAATCGCCATCCTCTATATCAGTAAACCTTTACTTCCATGGCAAACACCAAAATGATCTTGTGCAGTTAATCTGTGCCAGGAAGGTCCGATTCCCTTCATGGTTGGTACTACGCATCTCACTATCACCCTGGCCAATGCTGAGGTTCCTAGCATTAGTTTTGGAGGAGTTATGCCAGCCACAGAAAACCATAGCTTCCACGATAAAAGGGGGGGTCTGGAAGTAATCTTGGCTAGGGTGGTCCATTTTGGAGGCAGCATCTCTTGTCATCATCCTGAGATGAGAGGCCACTTTTGAGGAGTTACGCCTGCTCAGACAGATGGACGGACAGACTGATCCTTTTATTCATGCAGATCAGTGGTGTCAAGAGATAAGGAAGGATACAAGCCTCAGCTGTGAAGCAAGTAAGCCTATACCTGTGGCGTTACGTGTAAAGAGATGTTTCAGATGTGGGAAAGAGGGACACATTCAAAGATTTTGCCCTGCTGCAAGGAAATACAAAGAAGGAAAAAGGACTCAAGTTGTGACCAAACAGCAAGCTACGCTGGTGAGAGTGAGTCCAGACTCCCTGAATAACTCTTGGATAATTGACTCAGGAGCTTCACAAATATTTGTGAGGGAGGAAAAGCTACTAATGAACTCACATCAATCGGCGTTAGGTCATGTAAGTTTGGCAGATGGATGTTCTGCAACTGTTTCCTGTGAAGGAAGTGTAATGTTTGGAAGTTTAAACCATACATTCAATGATGTGCTTTGTATACCCTCTCTTGAGAGAAACTTATTAAGTATAAGTGCACTAGATTCTGCTGGATTCAGTGTGACTTTCAGAAATAAGTGCTGTAATATTCTCAAAGGTGATAAGATTATGGCAGTGGGAAATTTGAAGGATAATGTGTATGTGCTAGAGAACATGGCAGGTAAAGCACAAACAGTGTTAAATAAAAACCCTCACCATAAATGTATACATTTGCTACATAGAAAACTTGGCCATGTGGGTTGGGGTACCTTAAATAAAACTCTCGCCCTGCTGGGCAAAGAGAAGGTTGAAGGGTGCAAAACATATCTGGATTGTGATGTGTGCAAGCAAAGTAAATCTAAAGCACACCCAGTTGCACCAAGGAGTGACAGAGTAACAAAAACCCCTCTATATCTTGTACATAGTGATCTGGTAGGCCCTTTCCCAGACAGTATATCTAAAAGAAAATATCTTCTTCTTTTGATAGATGATGCCACAAGGTTCACATGGGTGTATCCCATAGCAAAGAAGTCAGAGGTGTGTGATACTATAAAGATGTGGGCTAACAATGTGCAAAGGCAATTGGGGCATAAAATTTGTAAGTTCCAAAGTGATTTTGGGGGCGAGTACATATCTGGTGAAATGGCTCATTGGTTTAAGACTCAAGGTATTGAACACAGAATTGCTAATGTATCTGTGAGTCAAGAAAATGGTGTTGCAGAGAGAAAGGCAGGAGTACTGCAAACAATGATAAAATCAATGCTACTTGATGCTGGATTGCCAAAAATGTTCTGGGCTGAAGCGGCAAAAAATGCTTCTTATATTTCAAATAGAATTTGGACAAGTGCCACAAATAATATTCCATACAAGGCTTTGTATGGGAAAGATCCCAGTTTGGATCATATCAGGATATTTGGCAGTAAAGCATGGGTTAATATACCACTGAAACAACGTAGGAAAGGTGGTGAAAGAGCAAAAAAGTTGACATTCCTGGGGTATCAGACAGGGATGAAATCTTACCGTTTTGTAAATAACCAAAATGCATTAAGTTTCAGTCGTTCAGCTTCATTCTGTGAGGATGCTAATTGGCCTAAGATACATGCAAACCAATTACCATCTACAGCAATGTTACCTATGAATGATAATTCTGAAAAGATGCCAGAGGTGAAACAGGAGGTGCAGTCACCAATACATGCAGACTCTGAGAGTGTGCAAAGTGCAGATCAGAGAGTAGTGCCAAGAGTGTCCTCTAGATCTACAAAAGGTATTCCACCTCAAAGGTATGGTATAACTGCTAACCATGTGTTTGTAAAAGTTCCAACTGATTACAATGATGTGTTAAGTCTAGCCTCAGAAGAGAAAAATGCCTGGCTGCAAGCCATGGAGGCGGAATATAACTCATTGGTGTCAAATGAAGTATTTTCCTTATCTGAATTGCCAGCAGATAAGAAAACTCTGAGTTGCCGTTGGTTGTACAGACTCAAAACCTTGCCAAATGGGAATGTTAAATATAAGGCAAGATTAGTTGCAAGAGGATTTACGCAGGTGGTTGGACAGGAAACATCTAGGCCCAATTAAGAATTACCTAGTGGTGCAAGTCTCCAGAAATGAGAATGGTTGGTGTGCACTAAGCCAGGAGACTGAAATGTTTGAATACTGAAAGGTTTCAATAGTTAAAGAAATGGCTGTGTTTAACAAACGTTTGACTAGGGAGGCGTGTCAACATATGTCAAAGTTATGCCTAGTCTGCAGTTTGCTAAACAGATCATACTGATCAGAGTGACAGCTAAGTCATGTGATGAGGCTGGTCTGATCCAGTTTGTACAGCCAGGAATGGGGATTTCCAGAATGACTCATCTCAGGTGAACTGTGATTGGTCATGAATGTGTATATAAGTCTGTATAGTGAATGTAAGTTACCTATTGCCTGAAATATATATGCTGGCGAAGCACTTTGATGCTCAGAGCTGTGAATGTTAACAGCCAAAGAACTCTGTGTAGATATTGTAAATAAACTGTACATAGCAGAACTGCGTGGTGTGAAGTTGCTACCAGGTAAACTCCTGAAGTCCAGACAAGCTGCGCGCGACAAGTGGTTCCCAAACTATTCGGGCCACCGCCCCCTTGGTTCCATGAACTCAACCCCAGGGCCTCCTACCCTCTCCAACACCACAGTCGAAGGGGCCCACCTCTAGTGCCCCCTGCTGCCCCCTTGCCTCTTAGTGCCCCCCTAGGTAATCCCACTGCCCCCCAGGGGGTGGTACTGCCCATTTGGGAACCACTGATGTATGTGGATGCAAAAACGGGAGCAGTATGTCTTCTAAAAAAAACACAACACCTTCTGCCTCATGTTAGTGTTATTTTCAGACTTGGGATCTGTCAACATTGCCAATGACTTCTGCCAACACATACGTTTTTGGTATGGAGTGACATTTTCCATCCCAAGATACCTTGGAATTTGGCTTGGGATAGAAATAAACTGCACAGGAATTACTTTTCATTTCTTTGTGGGATGGTTTCAAATTACAAATATTAGCTATCAAATAGCAGCTACTTGCAAACATGCCATGGTAGGGCTCCCAGCCCACCAGCAACCTTCATTACCCAGGAGAAAACACAAAACAGCGTCCTCTGTGCCACAATGTCATTTCCGGTGGAAAACCATAGCTTCCATGCAATTCCTAGAGCTACCCAACATACGCTCCAGGTTCCCCCCGGAAGTAATACCCTCGTGCAGATTATGCTGGCCACAACCCCATGCCTCTTCCCCTGAAGCTCCCAAATATTGTGCATTTCTGCTATAGAATGTAACAAAGCAATTCAGTGTAACAACATATAGTCATAACAATTACTTTCAACCATTTTATTTATTTGTCATTTACAGTCCACCTTTCTCACATCTACATGCAGCAAGAATCGTAAGTAAAGTAATTAAATTAGCAGTAGGAATCAGCAAATACCAATGGTTGATGGAAACGAAAGAGCAAAATAACGATTGAGGGGAGCATACCCACCCCAGGGCCCTTTGGGTATCCCACCCTCCCAGGTCCTCCAGCACAGATAACCCACAAACCAGAGAATTGCAGAGAAGCCGCTTTAGCTGCTCTCTCATCTGGCACCACAGCCAACTCTTGCCGTGCTCCAGCCAGAAGGCCCATTCTCCCATTTCCTCCTCTCCTTGCTTCAAGGGCTGCTTCAGGCAGGGGCCCTTCCAGTGCTCCTTTTAGGTGCAGTTTCCAGCCGTTGCCCCCTTCCTGCAGAGAGAAGCCTTGAGGAGGCTGGGGTCTCAAGGTCCCGGATGGGCTACCGACTGTATTCCTGGGCAGAGATCCTGCCTGTCAGGTCTCACTGGGTTTATAATTCTTCAGGGTGCAAAGACTCCCGGCTCAAAACAGTGGAATTAACGAAAAAAAGGGGAAAAACCTCAATCTTAGCAAGACAGACAGAGAACCTAAAAGCTGAGCTGCAAATTTATACAAAATACTGATATTGTTTATTATGAAGTGTACACTCAATTAAAAACACTAGGCCTAAAAATTAGACTGGTCAATTAAAAGACTCTAAAAAGATAATTGCTAATTTACAAACATGGTTGATGATCATAAATATATGCAAATGACCTATAGACACCAAACGCGTTTCAGCCTATGGGGCCTTCTTCAGCGGTCATACATGCATTTCCACACATTAGAAACACATCCTGAAATACATATAAAGGTATGCTGAAAAGTAACTGTTTTCTATATTGTGCGGCCTGTTGTCACTTATTGGTGTAAAGCCTGGAATATTCACCGTTTAAATTGCCTCACACTGAGGTCTAAACATCAAAAGATGTCCATCAAAAGATGTCCATAAGTAAGGCTTTATTATCAGTTCTAAAAGCATAAATATTTCCCCACAAGAAACTTAAACTAAGGTCCATATTTTAAAAGCCAAAAGCCCAGGTAATATACATTACTGTAGGATGATGCAATACAGTCCATGTGATACTTCTTATCAGGAAAAAGGGGGGAATGGCAAGTAAGTTTTACTAGGCACAGACTGTTTGGTGTTACACAGTTGTTCAAATACAGCACATTCAATTTGCTGCAAGGACTCCCAGCCCATGTTGAATCTTCTTTTCCTACTGCCTTTAATTTTTAATTGTCTTTTAACTGTATTTTCCAGATCCAATTTTTAAAAGCCAAATAAAAAGCATACCTTGTAATGCATTTCTTATTTCGTCAGTGTTCTGCCAAGGCAGAGGTTCTTTAAGATTTGGAGGCAATGAAAATACTAGTAGGTGGAGAAAAGGCAATGCTTTACTTATAAAGTAACCCAACATTCCACAATACACAGTAACACAAAGTAATAACACTTTACATGAGTCTCTCTCTCCTCCTTGGCTGCAGGGGCTCCGTGTGCAGCATCCAGAGAGATTCCAGGGTCAACAGTCCGGTCACACAGCATCCAGCCTGATTTGTATAGAAGCCCCTTACATGAGTCTCTCTCTCCTCCTTGGCTGCAGGGGCCCCGTGTGCAGCATCCAGAGAGATCCCAGAATCAACAGTCCAGTCACTCAGCATCCAGCCTGATCTGTGTAGAAGCCCATTGTTCGTCTCCTTCTTGGGTTTTTCACTCCAGCCAGGTACTTTGGGTTGACTTAGGACACCTGGCCCACAGCCCTGCCTTCCTAATCATGCACACCAGGTGCTACATGAATCAGCATAGACTGCCTAATCAACTAGTGGAGTACATCTGGCAACCCAACACACTACAGAAACAAACTAAACTAACATTCATTATAAAAAACTATACTTTCATATAGGGAATATGGAGGAATATGTGACATGTCAACCTAGAACTCCTCGTACAATATTCTTCCGCATATTGCCACTACAGTCAGGATGTGTCTATCATCAATCAATGATAAAGCATATTGGCAACAACATTCAGAAAAATCCAGCTAATATACATTACTGTAGGATGGTGCAATACAGTCCATGTAATACTTCTCATCAGGAAAAAAGAGGGGGAGGAACTGTGATGGGTTGGCTCTTTGCCTGTGTGAATCTTGTGCTGTAAAGTAACACTTCGACTGACAGAACCCCTTTCCACACTCCCAAGTATTTATATACCTTCTCCCATGTGAATCTTTAGATGTTTCGTTAGGGAGTCATTCCGAGAGAAGCCCCTTCCACACTCCAAGCATTTCAATAGCTTCTCCCGTGTGATTTTTTTAATGTTCAGTTAGGTGGTTATTCGAAGAGAAGCACTTTCCACACTCCAAGCATTTATATGGCTTCTCCCGTGTGAATCTTTTCATGTTTAGTTAGGGTGCTAGTCTGAGAGAAGCACTTTCCACACTCCAAGCATTTATATGGCTTCTGTCCCATGTGAACCCTTTGATGGCTAGTTAGGACAGAATTCCAAAAGAAGCACTTTCCACACTCCAAGCATTTATATGGCTTCTCTCCTGTGTGAATCTTTTGATGGCTAGTTAGGGCAGAATTCCAAAAGAAGCACTTTCCACACTCCAAGCATTTATATGGCTTCTGTCCTGTGTGAACCCTTTGATGTTCAGTTAGGTGGTTATTCGAAGAGAAGCACTTTCCACACTCCAAGCATTTATATGGCTTCTCTCCTGTGTGAATCTTTTCATGTTTAGTTAGGGCGCTAGTCTGAGAGAAGCACTTTCCACACTCCAAGCATTTATATGGCTTCTGTCCCGTGTGAACCCTTTGATGGCTAGTTAGGGAGCCATTCTGAGAGAAGCACTTTCCACACTCCAAGCATTTATATGGCTTCTCTCCTGTGTGAATCTTATGATGGCTAATTAGGACAGAATTCCAAAAGAAGCACTTTCCACACTCCAAGCATTTATATGGCTTCTGTCCCGTGTGAACCCTTTGATGTTGTGTTAGGGCAGAATGCCAAAAGAAACACTTTCCACACTCCAAGCATTTATATGGCTTCTGTCCCATGTGAACCCTTTGATGTTGTGTTAGGGTGCCATTCTGAGAGAAGCACTTTCCACAGTCCAAGCACTGATAAGGCTTCTCCCCTGTGTGAACCCTTTGATGTATAGTTAGGGCAGTATTCCGAGAGAAGCACTTTCCACACTCCAAGCATTTATATGGCTTCTCCCCTGTGTGAATTTTTTTATGTTCAGTTAGGTGGTTATTCGAAGAGAAGCACTTTTTACACTCTGAGCATTTATATGGCTTCTCCCCTGTGTGAATCTTTTCATGTTTAGTTAGGGTGCTAGTCTGAGAGAAGCACTTTCCACACTCCAAGCATTTATATGGCTTCTCTCCTGTGTGAACCCTTTGATGTGCAGTAAGGTTGCAATTCAGAGAGAAGCACTTTCCACACTCCAAGCATTTATATGGCTTCTCTCCTGTGTGAATCTTTTGATGTTCAGTTAGGAGGCTATTCCGAGAAAAGGACTTTCCACACTCCAAGCAGTTAAATGGCTTCTCCCCTGTGTGAACCCTTTGATGTCTAGTTAAGCTAGTATTCCGAGAGAAGAGCTTTCCACACTCGAAGCACTGATATGGCTACTCCCCTGTATGAACACTTTGATGTGCACTAAGGACGCCATTCAGAGAGAAGCACTTTCCACACTCCAAGCATTTATATGGTTTCTCTCCTGTGTGAACCCTTTGATGTTGTGTTAGGGCACCATTCTGAAGGAAGCACTTTCCACACTCCAAGCATTTATATGGTTTCCGCCCTGCATGAATCTTTTGATGTTCAGTTAGGATGCTATTCCGAGAGAAGCACTTTCCACACTCCAAGCATTTATATAGCTTCTCCCCTGTGTGAATCTTTTGATGTGCAGTTAGGTGGGTACTGACAGAGAAGCACTTTCCACACTCCAAGTATTCATATGGCTTCTCTCCTGTGTGAACCCTTGATGTATAGTTAGGGCAGTATTTCGAGAGAAGCACTTTTCACACTCCAAGTATTTATATGGCTTCTCCCCTGTGTGAACCCTTTGATGTGCAGTTAGATGGGTACTGACAGAGAAGCACTTTCCACAATCCAAGCATTCATATGGCTTCTCTCCTGTGTGAACCCTTTGATGTATAGTTAGGGCAGTATTCCAAGAGAAGCACTTTTCACACTCCAAGCATTTATATGGCTTCTCCCCTGTGTGGTTTTTTTTATGTTCAGTTAGACTCCCATTCTGACAGAAGCACTTTCCACACTCCAAGCATTTAAATGGCTTCTCCCCTGTGTGAACCCTTTGATGTATAGTTAGGGCAGTATTCCGAGAGAAGCACTTTCCACACTCCAAGCATTTATATGGCTTCTCCCCTGTGTGAACCCTTTGATGTATAGTTAGGGCAGTATTCCGAGAGAAGCACTTTCCGCACTCCAACCATTTATGTGGCTTCTCTCCTGTGTGAACCCTTTGATGTGCAGTAAGGTCGCCATTCAGAGAGAAGCACTTTCCACACTCCAAGCATTTATATGGCTTCTGCCCTATGTGAATCTTCTGATTTGCAGTAAGGTGGCCATTTTGACAGAAGTACTTTCCACACTCCAAGCATTTATATGGCTTCTGTATTGTTTCCCTTTTCCTTCTGCAGCCTCGCTTTGGAACTGCTTGATCCCTAGATTTTCCTTCCACTTGCCCACCATTGTCTTTTTCCACAACTATCTTTCCAGATTCCTCCTCAAGCACCTTCTCTCTCACATCTGTAACTGCAAAAGAGAGGCAGATATCAAATGAAAATGAAAAGATACTCATACCAGTTAGCAGGTGCAGTCAGTAGTCAATGGGTTTTTTCACAATGAAAGTGTGGGGGCTGGAAAAATTTCAGCAATATTTAACCATACACCAGGATGTCTTGGAGAAGGAGAAATGGGTAACCAAAGTAAGAGGGGGGAGTCTTGTTTCAGTTGCAGAAAGATGCTCGAGACAACATTAAGGCTAATATGTTTTTTTGTATTTATTCAGCGAACACAGAAACAGAATAGGGAAAGAAAAATTTTTCAATCTTGAATGTTTTTGAAATAATTATTGTGAAAATAAAATTAATAAATGATAAACTATGAACACAAATCTAGAGATTGGAGACTTGGACAGACAATACAGAGCTTTTTTTTATATTTTTTATTTTTATAACATGACGCAACAAAAAACAAATCAAACAATTACAATAATAAAAAGAAAAATAACAAAAAATACAAGAGTATCAATTATAAAATCTACTTAATATGATCTACATTGTAAGATTATAGATTTCAAAATACCCTTTTGACCCTCCACCGACCATAAAAAAGTGACCCATCACCAGACTTCCGGAGAAGTGTCTAAACAGTTTAGATTACTCTATTAACAATAATATATATATAAAAAGTAAAACTAATTTCTATAATTCACTAACTAAATCAGTCGTTGGATTTACAACATGTGGCTTTAAAAGTTAGAAGATGCTTTTTGTGTGGTCAGAAAGGGCATTTAAAATGTGACTGCCCTGACGTCAAGAAAAAGAGTCGAGGGGAGCAGTCATCAGCAGGCGCAGCCAGAAGCCAGACAGCGTCATTAGTGAGGACAGAGACTAATGACTCTACTGGCATGTGGATCCTAGACTCTGGAGCTTCTCAAACAATTTGTCAGAGTAAGGAGCAATTACAGGAAGTACACAATTCAAGCCTGAAGCATGTAAGCCTGGCTGATGGAAGCAACGCAGATGTGGTGTGTGAGGGAAGTGTGAGGTTCCCTGCACTGGACTATGTCTTTAAAAAGGTGCTTTGTGTGCCAACTATAGAGACAAATTTGCTAAGTGTCTGTGCATTAGACAATGCAGGGTTTACTGTAACTTTTGCTGAAAAATCATGCCAGATAGCAAAGAATGGAGAGGTGCTTCTGAGAGGGAAGCTATGTCATAATGTATATGTGGTGGAGAATGTTCATGTGAAGGCTAAGACAGTACTTAATCAAAGCTTGCATGACAGCTGCATTCATTTATTGCATAGACGTCTAGCTCATTCTGGATATGAGGCAATAAATAAAACACTATCTCTACTGGGTAAAGAGAAAGTGAAGAAGTGTGAAAGGTTTCTAGACTGTGAGGTCTGTAAGTGAGTCAAATCTAAAGCCTACCCAGTGGCTAGACACAGTGATAGAAGGTCTGAAAGAGCTCTAAAGCTATGTCATAGCGATGTCATAGGTCCATTTAGAGAGAGCCATTCAGGGAACCGGTACGCATTAATTTTGACAGATGATCACAGCAGATTCACCTGGGTGTTTCCCATCAAAAAGAAATCTGATGTGTTTGAGACCTTCAAGTACTGGGCTAGAAGAGTACAGAAGCAACTTGGTCAAGAGCTAAGTGCTTTACAGACAGACTTTGGGGGCGAGTACATGTCCAATGCATTTGCCAGGTGGTTGCAGCAGCAAGGTGTGCAACACAGGGTGGCTAATGTTTCAACCCCCCAGGAAAATGGTATTGCAGAAAGGCATGGTGGGATGTTGCAAACAAAAATGTATGCCATGCTGCAAGATGCAGAACTGCCTATGACTTTCTGGGCAGAGGCTTTAAAGGCAGCTTGTTATATTTCTAATCGGATCTGGACCAGATCCATAGATGATATCCCATACAGGGCACTGTATAAAAAGGACCCGAGTCTGAGCTATCTTAGAGTGTTTGGAGTAAAAGCCTGGGTAAATGTGCCTTTAAACCAGAGAAGGAAAGGAGGAGCTAGAGCCAAAAAGCTCACTTTCCTAGGGTATCAAACAGGCATGGAAGCCTACAGGTTTGCCAATGAACACAATTGTCTGAAAATATTGTCGAAGGCTTTCACGGTCAGAGTTCATTGGTTCTTGTAGGTTATCCGGGCTGTGTAACCGTGGTCTTGGAATTTTCTTTCCTGACGTTTCGCCAGCAACTGTGGCAGGCATCTTCAGAGTAGTAACACTGAAAACCGCCAAATTGGGGAAAATTCAGCTGTTTTTCGGTTCAGATGGAACCGAATCGACAGCCCTAGCCAGAGTTCATATAGCAGCAACTAGTAGGTTTCTCACCAATTCCTTTCTCTCTGGTTGCTGCTTCTGGGGACTGTGCCTCGTAAAGCACATTTTGGGACATTTGACAATTTAGAATCAAAGAGCTGGAAGGGGTCATACGGGCCATCTAGTCCAACCCCTTGCTTAATGCAGGATCAGCCTAGGGAGAGCCAGCGTGGTGTAGTGTTTAGGAGTGCTGAACTCTAATCTGGAGAACCGGGTTTGATTCCCCGCTCCAACACACGAGCGGCGGGGTGACCTTGGGTTAGTCACAGTTCTCTTAGAGCTCTCTCAGCCTCACCTACCTCACAAGGTGCCTGTTGTGGGGAGAGGAAGGGCAGGAACTTGTAGGCCAGTTTGATTCTCTTTAAAAGGTAGAGAAAGATGGGGTATAAAAACCTACTCTTCTTCTACTACTATGGCATCAACTTTCATGGAGTCAAATTCTGCAGGGGTCCCAGAACCTTCAGACCACAGAAGGCTTGGCTACCAACCTTGGAACTTACCTCTTCTCATCTCCCCTTCCTTGGAGCATGGGACAAAAAACTCCTCTTCTTCCAGCCAGGAAGGGAAGGAAATTGTAGGCCAGTTTGATTCTCTTTAAAGGTAGAGAAAATTGGCATATAAAAACCAACTCTTCTTCTTCTTACCCCAATTAGATAGTCTTCATTTAGTTGGGGGAATTAGCTTGTGGAGATGTAGCTTAGCGAGAGGTTTGGGTGCAGGATTTTTTAACTGAATTTTATGGTGACATGCACACCAGCAGAAAGACTGTCAATAAAGAAGTGTTGTATAAACTTGAAGGTATTTTATTTAAATTAATTTGGATTGTGCATGCACACACACATACACACACAGCAAAAACCACACACTCAATTCACACAAGAGTCTAGGAGATCAAAGGAAAGAGTGGGTGGACACAAGGATAAGAGGATTACAAAAATGAGAAACAATGCTAAAAATAGTATCCAACGCAGTATGTCAAACCAAGTAGAGGATGGGATTGCAGAATTAGTACGCAGTGCCGTCTGAACAGTGTAATTGCATCGATTGTGGAACGGTCTGCCCAAGGAGGTGAGGAAGGCTCCCACTCTCCAGGCTTTCTGCCAACTATGCAATACTGGATTATTTAAGAGGGCTTTTCTACGTGGGCAGTGCAGGTGCACTGTACTAAATGGTTCACAAAGTTACTTGGATCAATTATTAGGAACTGAGGTTTCTTCTATGGTTGTGTTGGCGAATCTATGGCCTGCATGCCACTTCTGGCATGCGTTGCCCTCTCTGCCGGCACGCACGATTCCTCCCAGCCGCTGGCCTTTCCGGCTCTGCCCCGCCCCAGATGGGGGAGGCTGTAGGCACGCAGCCACCCAGCTGGGCCGCGGGGGCTGATTTCTCCACCCCGGCCTCAGTCCCGATCCCCCCTCAGTCTCATGAGATCACTTTCAACAGCCCAGAGGCGCCATTGCTCCCACGGACACCTGCTAGCTTCAAAGGAGATAGGAATGCAGCATTGGGAAAACAGTCCTTGAGCAGTCTGTGAGAAAACGAAACTATCTGAGACACAGCAGGCCTGACATTCTGCCCCCCTTAGGGCCCCCTCCCGTCCTGCCAGGGGGACGGCTTATGGGGGTAGGCGATGTGGAAGGCACGCACTAGGTGCGGGGAGAGACATCTCATGCATGAACCCATTCATCATAGGCAGAAGGGAAGTGTTGCCAACGAACCAGGTATTGCAGAGAACCGTGATGTCCAGGATCTTTGACACTTCGAAATGCTCCTCCCCCCACACCATCACAGGCTGTTCAGGAGGCGGTTCCGGGTGCCAGTTTGAGGCAGCAACATGAGGCTTGAGGAGGCTGACATGGAAGACAGGATGGATACGCCTCAATGTTTTAGGGAGGGTCAGTTCCACAGTGACTGGGTTAATTATTCGAGCAACGGGATACGGCCCCACGTATTTGGCACTGAGTTTATCACATGGCCGGGTGGACCGTAGATTCTTGGTGGATAGGTACACTAAGTCACCAACCTGGAAGTCTTTGCTGGGAGAGCGATGTTTATCAGCTTGAGCTTTATATTTGCGTTTGGCCCTTTCTAAATTCTTCACTAGCCAGGGCCAGGTGGTATGGATAGCTTGAGCCCAAGAGGCTACATCATCACTTCCCTCCTCCCCAGCAACATCAACATGACCAATAGGACTGAACTCTTGACCATACACAGCAAAAAAAGGACTGAAACCTGTAGATTGATGCACAGCATTATTGTAAGCATACTCAGCAAAAGGCAATAGTTCCACCCAATCATTTGGTGATAATTAACATAACAACACAAATAACATTCCAGTACAGCATTTACACGTTCAGTTTGCCCATCCGTTTGGGGGTGAAAACACTAGACAAACCGTTTCACCCCCACCAACTTGAGAAAGGTTTTCCAAAACTTAGCTACGTAGGTCCCCCCGCGGTCGCTGATTATTCTACGTGGAAAGGAATGCAAACGGAAAACATGTGACACAAAGAGGCAGGCCAACTTCGAGGCGGAGGGTATGCCCGCACACGGAACCAGGTGTACCTGTTTGGAAAACCAGTCAGTAATAACCCATAGAACAGTTTTTCCTTCACTGAGTGGGAGATCAGTCATAAAATCCATAGCAATCACCTCCCAGGGCTTGGTGGGAACCCCCAGCGGTTGCAACAGTCCGGGAGGCTTACCTTGGGATCGTTTGACAGTGGCACAGATGGGGCAGCTGCGAATGAAGGAATCCACATCAGTACGCATGCCTGCCCACCAAAATTGTCTGAGCAACAAGTGAAGGGTTTTTAAGAATCCAAAGTGTTTTGCCGTTTTGGCTCCATGGGCCATTCGCAGGACCTCTTTCTGAAGTATTTTAGGCATGTACAATTTTGAGTCCTTGTACCAACAACCACCCCGTTCCAGCAGGCCCGGGGGCAGTGCCTGAGCAGTGCATTCGACTAGGCAATGAGCATGAAGGGAGTCCAGGAAGGAGTCGGGCAGGATCACCCCCCCCCACCAAGGGGGGTGAAGCAGGAGCCTCCGGCCGTGGCGATGGGGTGGAAGGAAGGATTGGTTGATGAGGGGCGCTGGGAGTAGGTGGTGTGGGCGGGTCCGGAGAGGGAGTTGGTTCCCTCCTGACAGATGCTCTCCTGTCCGCAGCTTGGGGCTGGGATTGGAGCAGAGTTTGGGACCGAGTCTGTACAGCTAGAACTGGTAGGGCCTCCCTTTGCCCCGGGATGAATAAGGAGACCGTAGGACGGTCGATTTTCACCGGATACTGGGGGAGCCTGGAAAGAGCATCAGCTAGCACGTTTTCCAGGCACATGCTTGAGCACAAAACGGAATTGAGCAAAGAAGTCCGCCCAACGCTGTTGTTTTGCGGACAGTTTATCGGCACTGTCGCACACAGCTTGTCTGGACTTCAGGAGTTTACCTGGTAGCAACTTCACACCACGCAGTTCTGCTATGTACAGTTTATTTACAATATTTACACAGAGTCCTTTGGCTGTTAACATTCACAGCCCTGAGCATCAGCATGCTCCGCCAGCATATATATTTCAGGCAAGTGGTAACTCACATTCACTATACAGACTTATATACACATTCATGACCAATCACAGTTCACCTGAGATGAGTCATTCTGGAAATCCCCATTCCTGGCTGTACAAACTGGATCAGACCAGCATCATCACATGACTTAGCTGTCACTCTGATCAGTATGATCTGTTTAGCAAACTGCAGACTAGGCATAACTTTGACATATGTTGACACCCCCGTGAGGGCCTCTAGATTTTTATGATCGGTCCAGACTTCAAAGGGGGCCCTGGACCCTTCCAGAAACTGCCTCCACGTAGTCAGGGCATGATGGACGGCTGCAGCTTCCTTTCCCAAATTGGCCAGTTCAGTAGGGAGTGCGCAAATTTCTTCGAAAAATAAGCACAGGGGCGAAGACCATCGTCTGGTCCTTTGCAAAAGAGCCCTCCCATAGCTACATCAGACACATCTACTTGCACGATAAACATTTGGTCTGGATCGGGATGCTGTAGCACAGGTTCAGAAGTAAACAGTCGCTTAAGAGTTGCAAAGGCAGTTTGACATTGATCTGTCCAATGCACCTTGGCAGTGGGTAACGCGGCAGAGACCCCTTTCCCCTTAGTCTTAAGGAGGTCGGTGATTGGCAGTGCCACTTGAGCAAAGTTGGGAATAAAACCACGGTAAAAATTGGCAAAGCCGAGAAACTGCTGCACCTGCTTGCGGGTGGAGGGAGGAGCCCAATCAAGTACGGATTGTATCTTAGCAGGGTCCATGATGAGGCCCTGATGTGAGACTATGTATCCCAAGAAGGTTAATTGTTTCTGGTGGAACTCGCACTTACACAACTTAGCGTAGAGCTGATTGTTTCTGAGACGTTGTAACACTTCACGGACCAGAGTAATATGTTCTTCCATGGAATTAGAGTAAATAAGGATATCATCGAGATAAACCACCACGCCCCGATATAATAAATCATGGAGAACCTCATTAATGAGTTGCATGAAGACCCCCGGGGCCCCTTTTAATCCGAAACGCATCACCAGAAATTCATACATTCCGAAGCAGCTAGAAAAGGCTGTGAGGGGTTCGTCCCCATCACGAATCCGGACTCGGTAATAAGCTTCAACCAAGTCCAGTTTGGTGAAAATGCGCCCCTCCCTTAGTTGTCCTAAGATGTCCGAGATCAGCGGGATGGGGTAGGCGTTGGCTTGGGTGACTGCATTAAGTTTTCGAAAGTCAATGCACAAGCGCAAGTCACCCGTCTTCTTTCGGACAAAGAAAGCAGGGGCTGAGTTGGGAGCGGCTGATGGCCGAATGAACCCCCGAGCAAGATTTTTGTCTAGAAAGTTTCGCAGCACGGCGCGTTCAGAAACGCTCATAGGGTAAATCTTGCTTTTAGTCAGTTTGCAGTCTTCCACCACTTCAATCGCACAGTCCGTAGTACGGTGGGGGGGTAACGCATCGCATTCTTTTACATCAAAAACATCCGCAAAGTCTCGGTATGCCTCGGGTAATTGGATCGACGGTAGAGCATCGGAGGCTAAGGCTGAGGCGGGTGGAAGATCAACCACGACCTCTTGTCGATGTTGGTCACACTTAGGGTTGGTAAAGGCAATAGTGTCAGCTTCCCAGTCTATGGAAGGACTGTGCCCTTTGAGCCATTAATTCCTAAAATGACTTCGTATCAGACTGGAGCAATGGTAAAGTCTATCTGCTCCCAATGGGAACCGATGCCCATCGCTACTCCCCGTGTGCGACGGTCGACTGGCCCCCCTTTAAAGTGGCTACCGTCCATTTGGGCGAATTGGACGGGAGCCGGTAGGTTTTCGGACTTGACTTGTAGAGCTGCAAATGTGGCCTCATTGATTAAAGAGCGCCCGCAGCCTGAATCTATGAGGGCTTCGACATGTAACTGGGGGGCCCTTTAATAGTGTTGTAACACTACGTCCACATACACAGTATTTTTGACTTCACTCACCATGACAGGAGCCTTGGGTTTTGCAGGGGTTTCTGCAGGGGTCTGTGGGGACGCTCCACTCACCACAGACCGTGTCCGTTTTTTGACAGGTCGAGAGGAGACTCCAGATTTAGAGCTGGGGAATTCCATTGATGATCTTCATTGGAAGAAGGAGAGCTGTCCCCCACTGGGGCACTTGTAATCCGAGACCCTACAGGGTCGATGGGTGCAGGGAGACTAGACGATTCTCCGACGTGAAGTGCAGAGGGTGTGGGTCTTCCCGGCGCTGCGCTGCGGGTGGCCACAGTGCCTCTGTATTGAGGTCGTCCCCGAGTTCGAGGTGGTACGCCTGGTCAAGTGGGCTCTGGACGTTGAGGACAAGCTGCCGCAAAGTGGCCCATAACACCGCAAACGAGACAGGCTCCTCGCTGGAATCAGGACTCGTGATCCAGAGGGAGTCGGGTTGGTCTCCACGGGTTGGGAGTCAAAGGTTTGGGGGGAGGTTTTTGACTGCCCCTCTCTTTGGCCCGATTTCGGACCAGGGAAACGAACTGTCGGCGACTTTCTACTTCCTCGGCCAGTAGAATCCAATCCTCCAGGGTATCTGGGTCGCCTCGCATATAAGACCAGTTCAAAATGTCCGGGTGCAAGGCTTCTCGGAAGTAGTGGATAAGGGTAGCTTCGGGCCAGTCCACTACTTTACTTGCAAGTCGTTGGAATTCATCTGCGAATTCCCGAACTGGAGAGGAGCCTTGCCTGAGTTGCAAAAGTTCCGCTTTGGCTCTCTCTCCCATGAAGGGATCCTCAAAACGCCTTCTCAAGGCGAACATGAAATTGTTGAGGGAGCGTATGGAGCAGGATCGCATATCGAACTGGAGAATCATCCAATCAGCCGCTTTATCCGTTAGCAGGGAGGCAACGAAACGGATGCGGCTATCTTCGGTAGGGAAGAATTGTCTTTGCTCCCTCATATAACTATCCACATGATGTAAAAAACAGGGCAAAGTTTCAACTGAGCCGTCATAAGTAATCTTCAACTTCGGTTGCCTCCATGGCATTGGGGATACAGGCGGGTATCCAGGAACTGGGGGTATAGGCGGGTATCCAGGACCTGGAGCTCCTGGTAGTACCGGTAAGGCAGGTGCAAAAGGCCCTCCGCCGGGCGCCGCGGGACAAGGAACTATGGGTCCTCCGCCAGGAGCAACGGGACCCCAGCCAGGAGCTGCGGGTCCTCCGCCAGGAGGAACCACCGGCGCAGCTGGTTGCTGCGGCAGTTGTTGCGGTGGCTGCTGTGGTGTCACGGGAGCCGGGGTAAAGGGGTGCAGTTTGTTGAGTCCGTTGTAACTGGTCGTTGTCTCTGAGTACCAGGGCCAGTTGATCCTGTAAGCGCGCCACCTGCTCCATAAGGTCCAGATTTTGGTTTCGCAGCAAAAACATCTCGTCGCCTGTGTCGCCGGCACGGCGAGACGGGCTGACCCACAGATTAACGGCCCAGAGAGACTCCCCACCGTATAAATCCTCTTTGTCGGAATTGTCTAGCTCCTCGGGCAAAGTCCCCGCCAACCTGCAGGAGCGTTGAACGCTACGCGACGGGACTAAAGACGGGGAGAACGGGGGCAATTCATAACCCCAGGCTTGTCGGGGGCGCGCGCCGGCCCGCGCCCGTTCGGCAGCCAAACGTTCCCTCTCCTCCTGTTCAGCCCAAGCCTTTGCCGCTGCCCGTGCCTGCTCCTCCGCTCTTTTGTGCTCGGCCAGGGCCTGGTCAGCTTCTAGCTTGGCGGTCAGTGCCGTGGTAACGAGAGGAAGGGCCTCCTGTTCCAAAGTGTAGAGGAGTTCAGCGCGATCTGTCAGATCCAACATTGGTTGGATCTGTACCGCCAAGGCCGCTGCATCAGCACCGAAGTCAGGAATCAGATGCTTTGGTCCATTTCGAGCCTTCTTCTTTTCCTACTGCTTAACTTTTAATTGTCTTTTCCAGTGACACTTCTCATCATGTGGCCAAAATACAATAGCCACAGTCATTTCAGCTTCTGAGAGCAGTTCAGGCTTGGTTTGATCTAGAACCTAGCGTGTGGTATAGACGTTCAGAGCAACACACTCAGACTGCTTTCCCTGTTCCTCCACATGAAACCTGCTGGGAGATCTTGGGCTAGGCACCATTTTTGCAGATCTCACTCAGCCCCACCAACCTCACAAGATGCCTGTTGTGGGGGGTGGGAAGGGAAGGTGATTGCAAGCTGCTTTGAGACTCCTTACTATATAGAAAATTGGAGTATAAACCAAATCTTCTTGGCATTCCACACTATCCATAACACTCTCGAACAGCACCACATTTTAAATCAATCAAATTCCTTCATTGTTCCTGGCACTGGTATCCCGTGGTATTTATATGGCTTCTCCCCTGGGTGAACCTTTTGATTTATAATTAGGTGGCCATTCTGAGAAGCACTTGCCACACTCAAAGAAATTATATGGCTTCTCTCCTGTGTGAACCCTTTTATGTTCATTTAGGACATAATTCTAAGAAAAGCACTTTCCACACTCCGAGGACTTTTATGGCTTCTCCCCTATGTGAATATTCTGATGTGCAGTAAGGCTGCTATTCTGAGAGAAGCACTTAGCACACTCCAAGCATTTATATGGCTTCTCCCATGTGAATCTTCTGATGTTGAGTTAGGGAGCAATTCCAAGTGAAGCACTTTCCACACTCCGAGCATTTATATGGCTTCTCCCCTGTGTGAATCTTTTGATGTCTAGTTAGGGAGCTATTGCAAGTGAAGAACTTTCCACACTCCGGGCATTTATATGGCTTCTGCCCTATGTGAATCTTCTGATGTGCACTAAGGTTGCCATTTGCAGAGAAGCACTTTCCACAGTCCAAGCATTTATATGGCTTCTCCCCTGTGTGAATCTTCTGATGTTTAGTTAGGGAGCCATTGCAAGTGAAGCACTTTCCACAGTCCGAGCATTTATATGGCTTCTCCCCTGTGTGATTCTTGTGATGTCTAGTTAGGTCGTTATTGTAAGAGAAGCACTTTCCACACTCCATGCATTTATATGGCTTCTCCCCTGTGTGAATCTTGTGATGTCTAGTTAGGTAGTCAGTCCAAGAGAAGCACTTTCCACACTCCGAGCATTTATATGGCTTCTCCCCTGTGTGAACCTTATGATGTCTAGTTAGGGAGCCATTGCAAGTGAAGCACTTTCCACACTCCGAGCATTTATATGGCTTCTCCCCTGTGTGAATCTTATGATGTCTAGTTAGGGAGCCATTGCAAGTGAAGCACTTTCCACACTCAAAGCATTTATATGGCTTCTCCCCTGTGTGAATCTTTTCATGTTTAGTTAGGGTGCAAATCTGAGAGAAGCACTTTCCACACTCCATGCATTTATATGTCTTCTCCCCTGTGTGAACCTTGTGATGTCTAGTTAGGGAGCCATTGCAAGTGAAGCACTTTCCACACTCAAAGCATTTATATGGCTTCTCCCCTGTGTGAACCTTCTGATGTTGAGTTAGGGAGCCATTCCAAGTGAAGCACTTTCCACACTCCGAGCATTTATATGGCTTCTCCCCTGTGTGAATCTTCTGATGTTGAGTTAGGGAGCCATTCCAAGTGAAGCACTTTCCACACTCCAAGCATTTATATGGCTTCTCCCCTATGTGGAGCGTCTGATGTGCACTAAGCTTGCCATTTGTAGAGAAGCACTTTCCACACTCCAAGCATTTATATGGCTTCTCCCCTATGTGGAGCTTCTGATGTGCACTAAGCTTGCCATTTGTAGAGAAGCACTTTCCACACTCCAAGCATTTATATGGCTTCTCCCCTGTGTGAATCTTGTGATGTCTACTTAGGTTGTCATTCCAAGAGAAGCACTTTCCACACTCCAAGCATTTATATAGCTTCTCCCCTGTGTGAATCTTCTGATGTGCAGTAAGGTTGCGATTCTGAGAGAAGCGCTTTCCACACTCCAAGCATTTATATGGCTTCTCCCCTATGTGAACCCTTTGATGTGCATTTAGGGTGCCATTCTGAGAGAAGCACTTTCCACACTTCAAGCATTTATATGACTTCTCCCCTATGTGAACCCTTTGATGTGCAGTTAGGGTGCCATTCTGAGAGAAGCACTTTCCACACTTCAAGCATTTATATGGCTTCTCCCCTGTGTGAATCTTGTGATGTCTACTTCGGTTGTCATTCCGAGAGAAGCACTTTCCACACTCCAAGCATTTATACGGCTTCTCCCCTGTGTGAATCTTCTGATGTGCAGTAAGGTTGCTATTCTGAGAGAAGCGCTTTCCACACTCCAAGCATTCATATGTCTTCCGTAGTGCTTTCCTTTTCCTTCTCCTTCTCGTGTCTCGCTTTGGAACTGCTTGATCCGTAGATTTTCCTTCCGTCTGCCGATCAGAGTCTTTTTCCACAACTATCCTTCCAGATTCCTTTTCACTCACCATCTCCCTCACATCTGCAACTGCAAAAGAGAGGCGAATATCAAACAAGAATGAAAAGAGGGAGGGAAGGAGAGAAAGCTGAAAATGGGGGGGTTAGGTTGGTGGGTGGAAGCAGAGATGAATGAAAAGAATAGCGAGGAAATGGAAGTTGCCATGAAGAAGGAAAGATGTGGGAAAAGGGATAGTGGAAAATGGGTTGCTCCCAGAAGCTTTGCCAATCTTTCCAGGAACTGGAAAACCCTGGACCAAGAAACCCCGATTCCCACCCCCCCATGCCATGTGCTTTTTGCATTCAAAGCTATGGTTGAAGGTGGAAGGAATAACTCTCATAATAATGATGATAATAATAATAAAAGTTACGTGTCTCAATATTGGCCCCTGGCTTCAGGTTAAGAAGTGACACTTGCAATGTCAAAAATGAAGGGGATTGGACCACCCTGGGAACAGATTAGCTCTTCGACATCCCTCTGCTATATGCAATGGGAACAAAAGTTTGCTCATGAGAAGACAGGAAGGTGCCACAGAACAGACAGGGAGGGTGGAAAATATCTCCCCTTTACAAAACAAACGGGACCCAGCAACTCCCCTGTCCTATCAGATCTAGCACAGTGTGGGGGTTGGAGGGTCTGACTAGGATTTAAGAGACACGGGGACCTGGTGCAAGTCACACCCTCTCAGCCAGACCTACCTGGCAGGACGGTTGTGAGGATCAAATGGAGGGAGGAGGAGAACAATGTAAGCAGCTTTGTGTCCCCATAAAGGAGAAAGGGAGACTGCAGCCAAGAAATCAGAAGGAAATGGAGACTGGGAAGGGCAGCCATGAAGGAGCTAGAAAAGATTCTTCATTATCTTAGGTGCTGGGGAACACAGGCAGGATGGTGCTGCTGCAGTCATCTAGGGGGCTTCCTAGAGGCACCTGGTTGGCCACTGTGTGAACAGACTGCTGGACTGGATGAGTCTTGGTCTGATCCAGCAGGGCTTTTCTTATGTTCTAATTCATGCCATCATATTCCCCATTACTGTGTATGGGTGTGAGAGCTGGACAATGAAGAAAGTTGATGCCTTTGAAATGTGGTGTTGGAGAAGAGTGTTACAGATACCCTGGACCGCCAAAAAAGAAAAGAAAAAAAAGAAAGAAAGAAAAAGTGGGTTTTAGACCAAATCAAACCTCAACTGGCCCTAGAAGCTAAAAGGATAAACTGAGGCTGTCGTACTTGGGACATATTATGAGAAGACAAGAGTCACTGGAAAAGACAATCATGCTAGGAAAAGTTGAAGGCAGCAGGAAAAGAGGAAGACCCAACAAGAGATGGATTGACTCTATAAAGGAAACTATGGCCCTCAATTTGCATGATCTGAGCAAGGCTGTTAAGGATAGGACACTTTGGTGGACATTGATTCATAGGGTCGCCATGAGTTGGAAACAACTTGATGGCACTTAACAGAAACACAAAGGAGAAAAGCTGCACCGAAAGGGAGGGCAGGAAATATTCCCTCCTTTACAAAACAAAGGAATTTGAAGAATGTCCCTGAATTTTTCAAGGCGGTTAGTTTTAGTGGGTGGAGTGACTTCACATAAATCTAATTTTGCCTAGTCTCCCAGGAAAGGAGGATCGTTGAGGCTGCAGCTACTTGCTGAATTGCTGCAACTCCTTTGTCAGGAGGCAAAGACAGGGTTGTAAGCACCAGGGTGGGAAATTCACCCTCTGGCCTTGTGAAATCAACAATGCCGTTCCTCCTCTCCTCCCACCAGCCACCGTCACTCAAACAACGGACTGTGGGAAAACCACTCTGCCTCAAAATGGAAATGCTGAAGTAGAAAACGGGAGCGACGGGCATTTGTTAGTTATCTGAAAGAGAACTTGGTGATCTGGGGAAGTCAGCACAGATTTGTACCGAACAGGTCCGGCCAGACCAACCTCGACGCCTTTTGGATCGAGTGACGTGCTTAATGGATCATGGGAACGCTATCGATGTTGTTTACCTGATTTCAGTAAAGCTTTTGGCAGGGTTCTCCATGATGTTCTGATGGGTAAACTGGAGGACTGTGGACTGGACTTAACGATAGTTAGGTGGATAGAGAACTGGTTGGAGAACAGCACTCAAGGAGTAGTTGTCAATGGGATTTTATCTGATTGAAAGGAGGTGTCCAGGTGGGTGCCACAGGGCTTGGTTTTGGGCCTGGGACTTTCCAATGTTTTTAGAGATTGTCACATGACACCAAAATTGGGAAGAGTAGCAAACAGAGATAGAACTCAATGAGATCTGAACACAAGGGAAGAAAGGGCAGATGTGAACAAGATGCAATTCAACAAAGATAAAGGCACGAGTTCTACATTGGGGTAACAAAAATGAGAACCCTGCATACTGGATAGGCAGCACACGTCTGGGTAGCAGTGTGTGTGAAGAAGATCTTGGGGTGGGGGTGGCCTGTAAACTAATAATGAGCAGTCAGTGTGATGCAGCGGCAAAAAAAGCTAATGCAGTCTTGGGTCTATGAACAGAGGCACAACATCTGAATCACAAGATGTGTTGGTCCTGCTGTACACCGCTTTGGTCAGGCTGCATCTGGAGTACTGCGTGCAGCTCTGGAGGCCTCACTTCAATAGGGATGTGGACAGAATGGAGTGGGTGCAGAAGAAAGCAATAATGATGATCATGGGCCTGGAGACCAAGCCCTAAGAGGAAGGATTGAGGGACTTGGTAATCTTCAGTCTGGAAAAGAAGAAAAGAAGAGACTGGGGGGGGGGAGACCTGATTGCTCTCTATTTGAAAAGCTGTTGCTTAGAAGAGGATAGGGAGCTGTTAATGTTGGCAGCAGAGGATAAGACTTGCAATAATAAGTAATGCCGTGGCTCAGTGGTAGAGCATCTGCTTGGCATGCAGAAGGTCCCAGGTTCAATCCCCAGCATCTCCAGTTAGGGGGACTAGGCAAGTAGGTGATGTGAAAGACCTCAGCCTGAGACCCTGGAGAGCCGCTGCTGGTCTGAGTAGACAATACTGACTTTGATGGACCAAGAGACTATTTCAGTATAAGGCAGCTTCATATATGTTCATATGTAATAGACATATCTGTGGGAGTTCCATCCTTTCGTCTGTTCTGAAATTCAAGAGGGTCAAAGGAAGATGCCACCTCCTCCCTTCTCTTCCCAATTTATAATAAAAGGGAAAAGATCCTTACCCAGAGAGGACACCATCTCGTAATTTTCCCTCATCACTTCCCAGAAGAGTTTTCGTTGGCCTGGATCCAGCAGAGCCCATTCCTCCTCTGTGAAGAACACGGCTACCTCCTCCAAGGATACTGGGGAGCTCTGAAAGAGGAGAACATGGCTGATGTCATGGGTCAGCCTGCTGGGGCTTCCTCAGATGAGGAAGACCTTGAAACTGAAGGCTACGAAAGAGAGGAGCAGCAGTAGGCTGAGCAGCCAGAGGCAGATAGGTCCTCCCTATACCTGCCGCCACCCAGCACTGAAGGCTCACCTGGGTCAGAAGTCCAGCCACAGGCAGTGCCTCCAGAGAGCCCCCCCCCACCTCCAAATCCGCTGAAACGGAGGTACAGAATAAGAAGAGTTGGCTTTTATATGCCGACTTTCTCTACCACTTAAGAAAGAATCAAACTGGCTTACAATCCCTTCCCCTCCCCACAACAGACACCCTGTGAGGTAGGTGGGGCTGAGAGGGCTCCAAGAGCTGTGACTAGACCAAGTTCACCCAGCTGGCTTCATGTGTAGCTGTGGGGAATCAAACCCAGCTCTCCAAATCAGAGTCTGGAGAACTCCATACCACTGCTCTTAACCGCTACACCACACTGGTTCCAAACCACAGCTCCAAACCACTGCTCTTAACCACTACACCACACTGGCTCCCTTTCAGACTTGTGGCAAGAAGGATCCAATCCTAAACCAAACAATTCTCGATATGCACATAACTCCAAGCCAATTAAATAATAACAGTTTAAGACCGGATCAGACAAAGTGGGGGGGGGGACGACTTCTGGAGTCTAGTGTCCTTTGCAAAGAAATCAAATCGCCCTAATTATAGAACAGAATTACATAAACCAAGGGTGCTGGACAACAAAGAGAACAGCACTGAATTCCTTAAGTCAGATCCTGTTGTGTATAGAACCCCAGTCTGTCGACTTCGAAGAATTTGAAAGGCTCGCAAAAACTCCCTAAGAACACTCCTGGAATTCAGTAGCCCTGTCATTCCAACTATGCAATTTGCAAATGCAGAAATTCCTGGGCACCTTGAAAATTTCCGTCAGGAGAGTTTTCTTTGATGAATGCATAGCTCCTCTTTTTCCTATTCAGCAATGGACACAGGTACCTTTGCCAGCTCCTGATTATGGCGCCCCTGAAAGCAACAGACTGCAGTCCTTGTCTCAGGCTGCCATCAGGTCGAGCCCTGGTTTTCAGCCAACTGCCAGAGTGCAAGGAAATTTATCTACTGAAACACAGGGAGAAACACAGCCACTTAACTTCCCCATAACTTCAGCAACTAGAGAACACAAAGATGCAGAGCCTATCTCATCAGACCTAGAGAGATCTCTACTGAGTCTACAAGCTAGAACTGCTCCTCTAAAAAACTTTGCCAGAGGTCCAGCCTAGGAAAAGATTTCCATCGAGACAAAACTCAGCTCCAAGAAACTCCCCTAATAAATCTTGACTCAACCCAAACCCAATTAAATTCATAACATGGAATACTGCAAGCTGGGCCTCCGAAAGGATTGCCGGTTCATTTAACTCCTTTTTTAATAAACAACCTTCAAGCCATCTCCAGGGAGAGAAAAGGAAGAGCCAAAGGAGGCCTGGCCATCCTTACAGCTGCAAGGTTACACGTGAGAGTCACTTCGCTGACACCTTGCGACCACGGGCACAGGCCTCCCTACTCCAGTTCAGGAAACAAACCCTCCTGATTATAAACGTGTACCTCCCTTCTTTTGGCATTAAACAACAGACACAGGAAATCTGGTCCAAATTTGAACAGTATTTGGATTCGCTTCTTACATTTCATTTAAATGCATCTATGATAGTTGCAGGAGACTTAATGCCAGGTTTGGCCCTTCAGATGAATCATTATACAACGCCCAAAATTTCATACCACCAGCAAAAGACTCTTTAAATATTCTTCCTCCCAGAATCATCAAGGATACCAAGTCCCACTGGAAAGAGGGTCTCTTATTAGAGCTTGTATCCAGACGAGACCTTGTTACCCTTAACAGGACAATTCAAGGAGACATCCCTAGGGAGTATACTTTCTGGTCCTAACGTGGTGCAAGTATTATTGACTTTATTTTGACATCTCATGACTTGCTCACTACCAACCCATAGCTTAAAGTTGAGTCCAGACAAAGCAATGACCATCTTCCAGTTACTCTGGCTCTTAACATCCGCAATTCATCCGGATATACTTTTTGTCCCAACCAACGCACTCAACGTAAGATCAAGAATCTTTTCTGACCTACAGAAGACCACTCTGGTCTGAGAAACTGCAACATCAATGTAAGAAATATTGTACTTCTGATATGGCACATTACAACTCTGAAACGCTGTGACTTTGGGCAACCCAACAAATTCAGTGATTACATAATACCAGCGTTCTATCTCTCGATGGACACAAATCCTTCTAAAGTGACCACAGGATCGTAACATCCAACTGTTCAGGAAAAGTAAGTCAAAGAGTTGGATTGATGCAGACTGCTATTCTGCAAAAAACAATCTTGTGACAAAGTAACATAACCAAAATTCCCCCAGAGCTCAAAATCCTAACCGGAGCTACAAAAATCTCCTAGTCGAGAAAAAACGAAGAGCACAGAGACTCTTGGTCTCAACTGAGCCAAGCTTCCAATTCGAAGGACTCAACAACTTTCTGGCACCTAATTAAAGCTGACCTCCGCACACAGCCCCCAAAGTTAGGCTGCTACTTCTCCCCTCGTCTCTAGGAATCTCCTTTCTGTGCACTTTTTTCATCCAAAACAGACTGCCATTCTTTCCCAAAGACCCAATTGCAAAGCCTTCCAGAATGGCCTTTGGTAATGGCTAAAGAACTGAAAAAACTAATAAACTAACTAAGACCTGGTAAGGCCCCTGGAAGTGATATGATAATCCCAGAGGCGATAAAGTCCAATATAGATTGGTGGACCGAAATGCTTGCAGGCCAAATGACTGCAGGCCATATTAACCAGTCGGCACTCATCCCTCCAGACTGGGGACTTTCACTTATTGTCCCAATATATAAAAAAGAAGAAAAATCAGATCCTGCCACTTTCTGTACAATCAGTCTCCTCAGTATTGCTAGCAAACTCGGCTCAAGAGACTTATATTGGAAACTTCTGGACTGGTTGGATAGAGCTGGACATTCTATGATAGATCAATGTTTAGTACTTTACCACCTTACTGCCCCTGGGATACCAAAAGGCAAAAGAAATGATAAAACAAAGGCCCTTCAATCAGATAGGGCTTAGATACACAAATACTCATCCATCCTGAAATACACTAAATATTTTCAATTCTCAGATGATCTCAAATCCTTTGAAATTCCCAAACACCAGAGGTCTTTCACCTTTGCACATTTCAATGTTCTGCCTTCAGCCCTCCTGGATGACATCTTACCCAATGACTTTGTCCATGTGGAACAGGGAAAGTGGAGCCTATAGAACGTGTCTTGCTGCATTGCCCTTTTTATAACGATATTAGATTTCAGCATATTGTTCCCATTCTGTCAACCTTTCCCGGAAGCTTTGAAGAACTTTATCTTTCCCTTCTTGTTGCAGATACTTCCCAGGAGATAACCTTCCAAGGAGACAAATTCTGTCTTCGGATGAGTAGGATACACATGAGTCAGACCCTTGGTCCATCAAAGTCAGTATTATCTACTCAGACCGACAGCGGCTCTCCAGGGTCTTAGGCAAATGTCTTTCACATCACCTACTTGCCTAGTCCCTTTAACTGGAGATGCCAGGGATTGAACCTGGGACCTTCTGCGTGCCAAGCAGATGCTCTACCACGGAGCCACAAGCCAATATGTCTATTCTACAGATGGCATCACCTCCCCATTTTATAGCTTATTTTTTGACTTGCGAGAAGTCAGGAAAGTGGAGGGCAGCACAGACCGGGAGGGGGAATTAGATCCCTTCCGTTACAAAACAAACCTTTAGACCAGTTACCCATTCAGGGGTCTTCTTCAGGATGATGCTCATGGGAATCACATTCCACAGGAAGCAACAGAGGGTACTTAAAATACTTCCACAATAGGAGTAAAATATGGCCAAATGTCTGTTTGAGGCTTAGCCTGTGGAACGTGCAAAAAGCAAAATTGCGAGGGTACTGACATACAGGGGCCAGAAGGAACAGACAATGGACCCAGCTGGATCAGACCAGGGGTCCATTTAGCTATTAACAATAAAACAAACCCATGCTGCTTGGATGGAACACATTCAAGCGAGTGAAAACAGAATCACCCTCCCCAAACACAGATGTGGGAAGCCACTCTCAATGCCTCCTCTTTCTCTTTCACTCCCATTTACACAAGACGTCCTCTCCCCTCCCCATGATGTTGATGAAATCTTCAACTCACCTTTCCTGCAGAGGTGCAAGAGCCAAATTCTCCCTCCAGCCGGAGGAAATGAGAAAGAAGAGAGGCCCCGCAGAACTGCTTATTCCATACACTTCCTTCTTGGCCTTGTGGAAAAACTATTCCATGGATACCTAGGAAAGGCATGGATGACTTCTCTGGTGCTCGCAAGGCCTTCTGGGAAATGTAGTTCCCTGCAACAAGACCCCAACAGAATAAAAAAAGCCTGAAGTGCTTGGGAACGTGGAAGAGAAGGTTGCGTTGTTTGTCGCTGTGAGAGACAGCTTCACATGTATACCAATAAATAAATATTTGCTGCTTTCTGAAACCCCCTGCTTCAGTGATCTCTGTCCTCTTTAGGCTCAATACAAAAATTACCTCACAGCAGCACCCCGAACCCTGTATACTTCCTACCCTGAGCATCTTGTCACTGAAGGGAAGCCTTATATCACAAGAACAAGAAGAAAAGAGTGTGGAACAGGGGACAGAGTAATAATGAGCTGCCCCCCGCCCAAAAAAAGCCATGTCAAACATGGAAGGAATCGGAAAATCCTTGACCACTTAATCCCCAGGCCCCACCCCTTTTTGCAGATCCAAAAAGGAATTGAATCCGACCATCCTGGCCTAGATTATCTCTACGACATCCCTCCGCTATTTGCCAGGGACTTCAGTGGGGTCGGTGAGGGGAGAGAGCAGGTGGGGTCTAGTCTATATTAATAAAGGGACCTGCCAGTCAGTCTTTTTGTGGGAGCCATCTCCTCAGGAAACCAGACTAGGCACTGGAAACCTGCCCACCAGCTACAGGATGATCCTGGGAGGACAAAGTTCACCTCCTTGTTCTTCCGAACGTCCAGACAGATATTCCCTGAACTGCAAAGCAGAGATGAGAGAAGGGATTCACACACACTCCAGTCCATCTTGGACTCAGTTAATGATATTAAATTGTGGGCCTGATCCGTGCCTGGCTGCCCTGAGCTTGACAAAGAACAGCAAAACGATATGAAGAGAAGCACTTGACTCCCGAATCCATACGCAGCACCTGGAACCGGGCTGCTGCGCCTCTGCTGGGCTTCTCTTCTCCCGCATACAACCTCCCTCCCTCACCATATTTCTCACAAAACCTGCTCACAGACGACTCTTGTTTTCCCTCTGCAAAGATTTTGACTGCAAGAATCTATCAAGCCCAGCTGATTCCACCCAAAGGGGTGGTGCCTCAGGAGGGTCTCAGGCAGGGGACCTTCCCCAGCCCTGCAACCCAAAATCTTCCTGTCTTAACCCCAAATGCCATCACTGAACTCCGCACTGTTGAGGTGCAGGACAGGAGCTCTGCCACTGAGCGAGGGCCCCTCCTCTGGCCCAGTCACATCAACAAGGCCAGCCCTCCTCTCCTCCCATCAGCCTCAGCCACTCAAACAAACGACTGTGGGAGAACCACTCTGTGCCAAAACAGAAAGGCCAAAAAAGGAGCCCCAGGGATTGGCTGGCAGGACTAACACTGGACAGCGTCTGTAACCGGCAAGTATAAAAATATAGAAAGCTTGTAGAATTTTTCTATTTAAAGTCCCAAAGCACTGTCTTGTTTAGAGGCTTGACTTCCTTTTAAAAGTGAAACAACCCTAGACATTCTTTGTCAAGGACTAATGTTTCAGATTTATTCCGTCAAGGACTTAAGTGTCATGAAGAAGTGCTTTTTGCACTCTTTGCCCTTTCAATGGCTGTTACCGCACTAGGTATTTCCAGCGATGTATTAAGAGTTTGGAAACGTTATAAAAAATACTGTCCGCACTTTGTTTGGCCCCTTTAGCTGTGAAGACGTCTTCCAACCATTTTTTAGCCGTGGCATCCAAAAACCCTTTTAAAGCGATGGTTTTTATAACATTTCCAAACTCGTGATACATCACAGGGAATACCTAGTGCAGTAACAGCCAACGACTCCACTTGCAGAAGTGCTTTTTGCACTGACCTTTCTTTCTCCTCTGATAATATTTGTGCTGACTGTGAGCTAATGATGTAATGTAATAATATAATGTGATTTTATATTGAATTTTAAGTCTTAGAAAGTAAAGGAAAGATTTATATTAATCGTGTTCTTCAGGAGAAGAAAATGTTGGTTAAAGCAGCTTTCATAGAAACATAACAAAGACACAAACTGACTGTTTAGTACATGTGGCTATGGTCAGCAAATGACCTGCTGTGCAAAGGAACTCCTTGTATGGTAAGTGCAGCAGTTGCTGCCCCAGGTAACATACAGTTCAAATGCAGGTTTGCACAAACACACTCTCAAGATCAGATAGACACTGATCTTGAAGGATATAAAAGGAGGAGCTTCCTAGCCAGGAGTCAGAATGGATCTGGCCTGAATGGATCTCTCCATCCCTAGCATGGGATGTACGCTCTCAGACCTTAATTCTTGCATGGGTTGAGGCTCTTACGCCTTCCATATGGGTTAAGACTTTCTTGCCTAAAAAGTCTAAGTGTTTAGCCCTTGCGTGTTCTAAATACTTTCAGATTTCTCCAACATTTACAAGTCTTCCTATAAGACTCGTAAAAGGTAAAGGTCCCCGGTGCAAGCACCGGGTCATTCTTGATCCATGGGGTGATGTCACATCCCGACATTTTCTAGGCAGACTTTGTTTACGGGGTGGTTTGCCAGTGCCTTCCCCAGTCATCTTCTCTTTACCCCCAGCAAGCTGGGTACTCATTTTACTGACCTCGGAAGGATGGAAGGCTGAGTCAGCCTTGAGCCAGCTACCTGAAACCGACTTCCGTCGGGATCGAACTCAGGTCGTGAGCAGAGCTTTGGACTGCATTACTGCAGCTTACCACTCTGCACCACGGGGCTCCTGGACTGGAGAACTCCCTAAACTGAGGATTCTTTCTAGATATCCAGCCCTTGCGAGGACTGGGTGTCTGGACTGAATGCCTACAGACTTCTATATCTTTCATATAAGATGGGAGCTCTTGGAGTCCATCAACGCTTGTGTGGATTCTTGGAGCTTACCGGTCCTCATGGACTGAAGGAGCTTAGATTTCTCCAAGTCTTTGCGTAGACATGGAGGTCCTAAGAACTCCCTATAGATCTCTCCATCCTTTGTATGGAGGCACTGAAAACTCCTTAAATACTTGCATGTATTGAGAAGTGTGCACTAAGATCTATCCAGCCCTTATAGACATGGAAGTTCTTAAGACTTCTCTCAGACTAAGGTCTTACACACCTATACATGGCTTTAAGCTTTGCATAGCTTTCTAGTTCTGGCAAAGCTACAGATGGCATGCACACACACACAGATCTCCCTGATCTTAGCATAAATCAGAGGCCTTTCATAGGCTGAGAACACTCAGAGATTTCTCTGTGGTTTCATTTATCTGGTCCAGGCATGGACTGAAAATATGCTCTAAAGACTTCAGTTCTTACATGAACTCATGGAACAATCAGAGATTTCTTTAACCTTTGCATATACCAAAGATATTTAAAGACTAAAATAACACAGATAGGACCTTAAAGGTCTATTAATCCTAAACATGGATTGGGAATGGATTGGGAACTTTCAGATCTCTAATCCTGCTGTACTGGGGAGGTTCACAAATGACATGATTGGGTAACTTAGGCCTATATATTTTATGAGATTCTAGATACTTTGAATTAAGATGCTTTTAACGAAATCAGAACTGCTTCATTGCACTAACCATTTTTTACAAGATTTCTGTAACTGTTATAATTTCTGTATGAAATATTATTAATGTTTTAAGGTTTGAAACTCTCATATAGAGGTATAGAGATTGTTTAAGATTGCTTGCATACATGAACACGTTTAAGACTCATAATGTCTGAACTTTGTAACATTTGTAAGACTTTGTAACCATCTACATGCATACACACTATATTATATAAACTGTACATACATTTACATCTTTTTCATATTTTTGAAGCAAGTCAATAAAAAGCTTACTCAGGTAATAAAGCAGTTGAGTCCTGCTTAGTAGGTGTCTAACTGAATAAGATCACATACTTCTTCTCAGGAAGGGGTCGATTCTAAGAGCATAGGCACTGAAACGCACTGACCCGCTTCACTCCCAATCAGAGCCCTCTTCATCAACAGATTGCTCTTTAGAAGCATCTAAGTATTTAGTGCTTTCTTTTTCAGGTGCTGTTAAGATCCCCAGGTGCGGGATCTCCATTCTTTCCTCTGTGGCAAATGGAAGTGTATCCTGAAGTTCAAGGGAGTCAAAGGAAGATGCTACCCCCTCCCTTCTCTCTGTGTTCATAATAAAAGACGAAGAAGAAGAGGTGGTTTTTATATGCCAACTTTCTCTGCCGCTTAAGGCAGAATCAAACCGGCTTACAATCACCTGCCCTGCCCCTCCCCACAACAGACACCCTATGAGGTGGGTGAGGCTGAGAGAGAATGACTTGCCCAACATCACCCAGCTGGCTTTGTGTGGAGGAGTGGGGAAACAAATCCAGTTCACCAGATTAGCCTCCACTGCTCATATGTAGGAGCAGAGAATTAAACCCGGTTCTCCAGGTCAGACTCCACCGCTCCAAACCACTACACCATGCTGGCTGGAAGCAATCCTTACCCAGAGAGGCCAGGGTCTCGTAATTTTCCTCCATAACTTCCCAGAAGAGTTCTCTTTGGCCTGGATCCAACAGAGCCCATTCCTCCTCCGTAAAGAACACGGCTGCATCCTCAAAGGACACTGGGGATCTCTGAAAGAGGAAAAGAGGGCCCAGTTGAACATCGATTCCTGTCCCCGGGTATTCAAGAAAGGAAGAAGAATCCCATTGACCAGCCAACTGATTAAAAGAATTATATACATCAGACCCACAGCAATGGAAAAAAACACGCCCCATCTGATTGTATAGTGGGTTCAACAACCAAACTACTTTGCATGTGTGACTGCAGACATACACAGCTACTGTAGTTCCACAGGTTTCTGCTTTACACCAAATTTTCTGCAGAGGCGTTCGGTGTTACTCTTAAACTTGCATCCAGCTTTACGAACAAAACTGGCCTGATTACAGCCATCCTGTCTTTTGTTCTCTTTCTCCCCTAACAATCCCAGGCCGTGGGATCCTCAGGGCTTGGCGGGTTAGAGATGCAGGGTCAAGAACACCCAGCACAAACCTCAGAGATCTTTTCAGATATTTATGCTCTGTGGAATGACTGCAGTTTGTACTAAGCGCCTTAAAACTGGAAGTAAACTACTGCATCGTCTCAGGAAATGTAGAATTTCATACAACAGAAACTGTTTCGGGCAAAGATTTATACATGGCGGGAGATTTACTGAATGGGGGGATTATTCTTATCTAGAACAACAAGATGAAAACTGGGAGTCTCAAAATTGGCACCAGCGTCAGAATGACTGTGGGAGTCCCAGTGCCAAAAACCCAGGGGATGGAAACCTCTTGGCCGAGATGAACAGAAAATCCCTCTAATATTTTGCAATGGAAGCGATGCTCCACTCAGGGGAGGCCAGGAAGGCGGAGGCCGGACAGGCAGGGAGCCTGAATCAGATCCCCCTCCTGTACAAAGCTTCAGACCGGTTGCCAGTTCAGAGATCTTCTTCAGGATGATGCTCATTGGGATCCTACACCAGAGAAAGCAAGAGGAGGCACAGAAAATACAAATACCAGCATCCTGTGGCCGTGACACACCAGTGCATCAAGCCACGGGGGCCACTAAAAGGCCACAAACCCCGGTGGATCAGATCAGGGATCCGTTTGGCCTTTAAGAACAAAGGCAGCCCTGGCTGGTTGCAGAGAAAACTTCCTCCCTTCCGCCCCCCTCTTCCCCTCCGCTTCACACGTGTCTTCTCTCCCCCTCTCCTTGCCCAAGATCTGCTGCATGAAACCCTCAACTCGCCTCCCCTGCAGACGTGCAAAAGCCAGGTCCTCCCTCCAGCCGGGGGGGACCAGAAAGAGGAGAGGCCCTAAGAGACTCCATCTTGCCCAAATTTCCTTCTCCCCCCCCTCCCTGGAAAGGCAGGATGACCTCAATGGTGCTCGCAAGGCCTTGTGGGAAATGTAGTTCCCTGCAACAACCAGACCCAGAGGGAGGAACAGAAGTCTTTGGAAAGAGGGGGTTTCTTGGCTCTCCTGGGGCTGTGAGGGGGGGAGGGGGGGGCAGCTTCCTCTGACCGGCTGGAGAGATGCTGGAAAAGAGACAGTAGGCAATATTTGTATCCACCTTCCCGCCCAAACAGGGTCCCCAAGGTGGTGAACATCAAATACAAGGTGGACTCTATGGCGTTGTAACCCCCTGTGTCGTCCCCAGTCTCTACTCCAAAATCCCCAGGAATTTCCCCACCCAGAGCTGGCCACCCTACCCATTCATATGCCCATGCCTGGAAAAGGGTGGCTCCCAGCAGGAGAGCAAAGGGCTGCACCAAACCCTACAGATTTGAGCAGGAAAAGGTTTTATTCCCTATGGCCTGCTGTCTCTTTTCCAGCATCTCTCCAGCCGGTCTCTCCTCGTGCAGTGGGGCCGCCAGAGGAAGCTGCCCCCCACCCCCAGAGAGCCAAGAAACCCCCTCTTTCCAAAGACTCCTCTTCCTCCCTCTGGGTCTGGTTGTTGCAGGGAATTACATTTTCCACAAGGCCTGGCGAGCACCATTGAGGTCACCCTGCCTTTTCAGGAATGTGGGGGGCTGGAGGCGAAGGCAATTTGGGCAAGATGGAGCCCCTTACGGCCTCTCCTCTTTCTGGTCCCCCCTGGCTGGAGGGAGGATCCGGCTTTTGCACGTCTGCAGGGGAGGTGAGTCGAGGGTTTCATAAAGGAAGATCTTGGGCAAGAACAGGGAAGGGGGAGAGAAGACAGGTGTGAAGCGGAGGGGAAAGGGGAAGAGGAGCTGGAGGGAGCACCGAGAGAGGCTTCCCGGGTAGCATTTGGGCATGGGGGGGCGGGAGGGGCTCCTTGTGTTTTCAACCCGTCTGAATGTGTAATTTGCTTTGTCCAAGACAAGCCCACTGGTGTGCAGTTTTCTGAATTTGTATTTTTTTTTTTTTTGGAGCCTTCTACTAAATCATACTGCCCTGACCTGGATGGCCCAGGCGAGCCTGATCCTCGTCAGATCTCAGAAGCTAAGCAGGATCAGCCCTGGTTAGTATTTGGATGGGAGACCACCAAGGAACACCAGGGTTGCTATGCAGAGGAAGGCGCTGGCAAACCACCTCTGTTAGTCTCTTGCCATGAAAACCCCCCAAAAGGGGTCGCCATAAGTCGGCTGCGACTTGACAACACTTTACACACACACACTAAATCATACGTACTTGTCAGATGTTGAAAAACGAGCACAGTTTTCATCACCCGGGCAATGTTTTCCTGTTTCAGAGATCTGCAGTGTCCTTTGAGGATGTAGCCGTGTTCTTCACAGAGGAGGAATGGGCTCTGATGGATGCTGGCCAAAGAAAACTCTGCTGGGAAGTTATGGAGGAAAATTGCGAGACGGTGGCCTCTCTGGGTAAGGATCTTTCCCTTTTTGTTATGAACACGGAAGAGGAGGGAGGGGGTGGCAGCTCCCTTTGGCCCTCTTGAGCTTGACGGCTCTGCAAGTTGCATCATCATCCTGAAGCAAGAGGCCAGTTTTGAGACATCTGGCTTTCTTTTCTAGTAAGTTATGCCTTCCACCATCAACCCTAGCTTCCAATGCCAAAAGCACTTGGCTGGCGTTGGGGCCTGGGGATTTTGTGGTCCAGGATTTTCCAATTCCTTCCATAGTTTTTTTTGGGGGGGCAGCTCATTATTACTCTATCCCCTGTTCACATTCTTTCCTTTTCATTCTTCTGTATAAGCCCTCCCCTCAGCAACAAGATGTTCTTAGGGTAGGAAGTGTACAGGCTTTGAGTCGCTGCTGTGAGCTTTGTATTGAGCCCAAAGTGGACAGAAATCACTGAAGTAGGAGATTTATTTATTTCTCGATATATGAAGATACCCCATACAGCGACAAAACTTCTCTTCTATGTTCCCAACTACTTCACGTTTTTTATATTCTGTTTTGGTCTTGTTGCAGGTAACGACATTTCCCGGAAGGTCTTGCGAGCACCAGAGAAGTCATCCCTGCCTTTCCTAGGTGTCCATGGGGTTGGTTTTCCAGGAGCTGGAGAAGGAAAGGTATGGAATGAGCAGCTCCACAGGGCCTCTCTTCTTTCTCATTTCCTCCAGCTGGAGAGAGAATTTGGCTGTTGCACTTCTGTAGGAACGGTGAGTCTAGGATTTTATAAACACGTGAATAGAGGAGGAGAGAGGGAGTCTGTGTGAATGGGAGTGAAAGAGGAGGACTGAGAGAGCAGCTTCCTGTGCAGGATCTGTTGTTTGTGTGTGTGTGTGTGTGTGTGTGTGTGTGTGGGTGGGTGGGGGGTCCTTGCCTCCAGCTCTCTGGAATGTATTTCATGTAACCAGCCTGGGTTTATTTTACTGGTAATAGCTGGATGGACCCCTGGTCTGATCCAGCTAGGTTCATTGTATGTTCTTTCTGTCCCTCGTAGATCACTACACTTGCAATTTTGCTTTTTGCACACTCCACAGGATAACCCCCAAACAGGCATTTGACCGTATTTTACTCGTATAATGGGAAGTATTTTAAGTACCAATTGCTGCTTCTTCTGGGATGTGGTTCCCATGAGCATCATCTTCAAGACCTCTGATTGGCAACTGGTCCAAAGGCTTGTTTTGTAACGGAGGGGATCTAATTCACCCTCCCTTTCTGTGAAGCCCTCCACCATCCTGGCTTGTCGCAAGTGAACCTTTGCTTCCATTTCTGAGAGTACAGGGATGTTCCACTTCTAATCTGGCCAAGGATATTGTGATTTCCATCATTTCTGGCATTACAACTCCCCAAATCATCCTCAAGCGCATGCCAATTTTGTGGCTCCTCGCTTTCATTTTATTATTATAGATTAGAATGTTCCCCCGCACACTTACTAATTTGTCTTTGCCAAAGACCCTTGCTTTTATCTGAAATCCAAAAACTGTGGAGATGATGCCCCAGCTTATTTGCAATTGAAGGGTGTGTCGTACAAGCTGCAGCCATTCCACAATCCAGAAATATCCAGAAAGGTCTCTGAGGCAGCAGATTCTTGCTGGATTCTTTGTGCCTTGCATCTCTCACCTGCCAACCCTCAAGAAACACACAGCCTAGGCTGAATAGGCCTTGGGTTTGTTAGGAAGAAATAGAACAAAAGACAAGAAAGCTCTAATTAGGCCAGTTTCTGTTTAGAGAGCTGGAGGCAAGCTTTAGAGTAACACAGAATGCCTCTGCAGACAAAAATGTTCAAAGCAGAACCTTTCTTTGGAGACATAATTTCTGTGTATTTGTGGGGTTAAAATTGCAAGATAGTATAGTAGACAGTAGTAGATTGTCAATTAGTGTATCTTTTTTAAACATTTGATTGGACTCGACCAAGAGAAGCCCAGTTTTTTGCAATTTTCTGAATTTGTATTTGTAGGAGACTTTCAATGTATTTTCAATATATTTGAAGAGTCGGAAGCTGAAAAAATTGAATGCCATTTTCCTTTCTATTGTTTTGATTTATTGCATTCAACTGCGGATCCAATGAGATCTTTTCACCTTTCTTGAATGCTAGGGGACAGGAATCGATGATGAACAGAGACATATTTTCCTCTTTCAGAGATCCCAGTGTCCTTTGAGGAGGTAGCTGTGTTCTACACAGGGGAGGAATGGACTCTCCTGGATTCAGGCCAAAGAAAACTCTTCTGGGAAGTAATGAAGGAAAATTACGAGATGGTGGCTTCTCTGGGTAAGGATCTTTCCCCTTTTATTATGAGCACAGAAGAGAAGGGTGGCACCTTCCTTTGGCCCTCTTGAATTTCAAAACACACTTTAACTCACGACAGAGTTAAGAAAGGAGCTCCTACAGATAGGAATATTAGAACACCTCAAAACAAAAGAGTAAATTATTTCCATGCGGTAAAGAGAAATGTGTTGATGAAAAGGGCTCTGATAAGGAGAGAGGGACAATATCTAGTTAGTATAGAATCAAACAGTTGGTAGGGGCCATTCAGGCCATCTTGTCCAACTCCCTGCTCAATGCAGGATCAACCTAAAGCATTCCTGAAACATTTTTCCAGACACTGCCTGAAAACTAACAAATATCTAGTAGTACCTCCAATCAGGAAACATTCTTAGTGTTAGTTGTAGGTTTCTAACATATATCTCTTTATGTGAAACTAACAAAATATATGTTTTGGAACTTTTCCTGGCGAGTTTACAACCTGTATTTTGTTAGTTTCACTTAAAGAGATATATGTTAGAAATCTACAGCTAAAACTAAGGATATTTCCTGATAGGAAGTACTACTAGATATTTGTTTGCCTATTTGACATGTTTAATACCTTCATTCGCCTTTGGATGCCAGTGAGGGGGAACTCTCCACCTCCCTAGGGAGCTGATTCCACTGCTGAACTACTCTTATTGTAAAAAAAAAAAATCCTACTGTCCAGGCAGTTCTTTTTCATTTGTAATTTCCATCCATTATTGCAAGTCTTTTGCCAATAGAAATAGCTCCCTGCCCTCCTTTAAGTGACAGACTTTCAAATACATAAAGAGAGAAATTGTGTCCCCCCTCAACTTCCTCATCTCCAGTCTGAAGATTCACAAGTCCCTCAGCCTTTCTTTGTAGGGCTTGGCCTCCAGGCCCCTTATCATCCTCATTGCTCTCCTCTGCCCCATTCTGTCCACATCGTTTTTTAAGTGAGGCCTCCTGAACTGCACACAGTACTCGAGATGCAGCCTTACCAATAAGAATATAAGAACGTAAGAGAAGCCCTGCTGGATCAGACCAAGGCGCATCAAGTCCAGCAGTCTGTTCACACAGTGGCCAACCAGTTGCCCACAAACAAGACGACTGCAGCAGCACCATCCTGCCTTTGTTCCACAGCACTTAATATAATAGGCATGCTCCTCTGATACTAGAGAGAATAGGTATGCAGCATGACTAGTATCCATTTTGACTAGTAGCCATGAATACCCCTCTCCTCCATGAACATGTCCACTCCCCTCTTAAAGCCTTGAAAGTTGGCAGCCATCACCACATCCTGGGGCAGTGAGTTCCACAATTTAACTATGCGTTGTGTGAGGAAATACTTCCTTTTATCTGTTTGGAATCTCTCACCCTCCAGCTTCAGCAGATGACCCTGCGTTCTAGTATTATTTGAGAGGGAGAAAAGCTTCTCCCTGTCTACTCTCACCATACCATGCATAATTTTATAGACCTCTATCATGTCTTCCCTTAACCGCCTTCTTTCTAAGCTAAACAGCTTTATGCTTTTAACCACCCCTTATAGGGCAGTTGCTCTTTTCTGCACCTTTTCAAGCTCTGCAATATCCTTTTTTAGGTGTGGTGACTAAAACTGTACACAGTATTCCAAGTGTGGTCTCCATAGATTTGTACAAGGGCAATATGATAGCAGCAGTTTTATTCTCTATTCCTTGTCTAATTATAGTCATGGAATCATTGAGTTGGAAGGGACCACAGGGTCATCTAGTCCAACCCTCTGAAAAATGCAGGAAATTCACAACTACCTCTTCCCCCACCGTCCCCAGTAACTCTTACTCTATGCCCAGAAGATGGCAAAAAAAAAAAAAAAAACCCTCCAGGATCTCTGGCCAATCTGGCATGGCAGAAAATTGCTTGGTGACCCCAAAGTGGTGATCAGCACTACTCTGGGCATGCAAGAAGGGGCCACGAGAGCCAAACACTGATGCAGACCTTCCTGTCCTCCCTCTCATGATCTCCCTAAGTTTACAGAATCAGCATTGCTGACAGATGGTCTCTGCTTAAAAACCTCCAGGGAAGGAGAGCTTACTACCTCCCGAGGAAGCCTGTTCCACTGGGGAATGCTCTAACTGTCAGAAAGTTCTTCCTAATGTTTAGACGGAAACTCTTGATTTAATTTCAACCCATTGGTTCTGGTCCAATCTTCTGGGTCAACAGAAAATGACTGTGCACCATGTACATGAAGATGGTTATCATATGACTGTGCACCATGTACTTGAAGATGGTTATCATATCACCTCTCAGTCATCTCTCCAAGCTAAACATACTCAGCTCCTTCAAACTTTCCATATAGGACTTGGTCTCCAGACCCTTCATCATCTTCGTTGCCCTCCTCTGGACACGTTCCAGCTTGTCCACAATCTTCTTAAATTGTGGTGCCCAAAACTTAACACAGTACTCTAGGTGAGGTCTAACCAGAGCAGAGTAAAGTGATACCATCACTTCACATGGACACTATACTTCTGTTGATATATCCCAAGGTGGCATTTGCCTATTTATCTACCACATCACACTGCTAACTCATGTTCATTGTATAATCTACTACGACCCCAGATCCTTTTCACACACACTACTGCCAAGACAAGTCTCCCCCATCCTATAATTATGCATTTGATTTTTTCTGTCTAAATGCAGAATTTTACATTTATCTTTAAGTGCATTTTATTAGTTTTAGCCTAGTTCTCCAGTCTGCCAAGATCATCCTGTATCCTGTCTCTGTCTTCTACCATATTTATTATCCCTCCCAATTTAGTATCATCAGCAAATTCAATAAGCATTCATAAGAACATAAGAAAAGACATGCTGGATCAGACTACGGTCCATCACGTCCAGCAGTCTGTTCACAGAGTGGCCAACCAGGTACCTCTAGGACGCCAACAAACAAGAACTGCAGCAGCATTGTCCTGCCTCTGTTCCACAGCACCTAATATTATTGTATCCTCTGATACTGTATAGAATAGGTATGCATCATGACTAGTATCCATTTTGACTAGTAGCCATGAATACCCCTCTCCTCCATGAACATATCCACTACCCTCTTAAAGCCTTCTAAGTTTGCAGCCATCACCACATGCTGGGGCAGGGAGTTCCACAATTTAACTATATGTTGTGTGAAGAAATATTTCCTTTGATCTGTTTGGAATCTCTTACCCTCCAGCTTCAGCAGATGACCCCGCGTTCTAGTGTTATGAGAGAGGGAGAAGCTTTTCTCCCTGTCTACTTTAACTGCCTTCTTTCCAAGCTAAACAGCCTTAAGTGTTTTAACCGCTCCTCATAGGGCAGTTGCGCTAGCCCTCTGATTATTTTGGTTACTCTTTTCTGCACCTTCTCAACCTCTACAATATCCTTTTTAGGTGTGGTAACCAGAACTGTACACAGTATGCCAAGTGTGGTCTCACCATAGATTTGTTCAAGAGCAGTAAGATAGCAGCAGTTTTATTCTCTATTCCTCGTCTAATTATGGCCAGCATGGAATTTGCCTTTTTCACAGCAGCTGCACACTGGGTTGACATCTTCATTGAGCTATCCACTACCACTCCAAGCTCCCTTTCCTGGTCTGTCGCTGCCAGCATAGAACCCATCAGTGTATATGTGAAGTTGGGATTTTTTGCCCCAATATGCATCACTTTACACTTGTTCACATTGAATCTCATTTTCCATTTTAATGCCCACTTCTCCAGTTTGGAGAGATCCTTTTGGAGCTCTTCACAGTCCAATTTTCTTTTAACCATCCTAAATAATTTGGTGTCATCTGCAAACTTGGCCATCTCACTATTCACCCCCAGGTTGATGAACAGGTTGAAAAGCTCTGGCCCCAAAACAGATCCTTGAGGGACCCCACTGTTCACATCCTGCCATTGTAAGAACTGACCATTGATTCCTACTCTTGTTAATTATTTTTCAGCCAGCTCTCAATCCATAAGAGGACTTGTGTACTTATCCCATGACTATGAAGTTTGCTTAGCAGTCTTTGGTGGGGGACTTTGTCAAAAGCCTTTTTTAAATCCAAATACACGGTGACCACAGGCTCATTCCTGTCCACATGCTTATTGACACTTTCAAAACACTCTAAAAGTTTAGTGAGACAGGACCTACCTCTTCAAAAGCCATGTTGGGTTTTGCTCAGTAGGGCTTGCCCTTCTATTGTTGAATTGCATGTTGTTCACATCTGCCCTTTTTTCCAGTGTGTTCAGACCTCATTGAATTCTGTCTCTATCTTCTAAAGCTTTTGCTACTCCTCCCAATTTAGTGTCATGTGACAATTTCTAAAAATATTGGAAAGTACCAGGCCCAAAACCAAGCCCTGTGGCATCCAGCTGGACACCTCCAGTCAGATGAAATGCCATTGACAACTACTCTTTGGGTGTGGTTCTTCAACCACTTCACTACCCACCTAATTATCCTAGAGTCCAGTCCACAGCCCTCCAGTTTACCCATCAGAATATCACCAAGTTGTCCTTCAGATGACTGGCAAATGCCTGCAGCTTCCATTTTCTTATTTGGCCATTCACTTTTGATGGGGAGTGGCTCTCCCACAATCCTTTGTTTGAGTGACAGAGTAGTGATCGGGAGTCACACGCAGGGCTTTTTCCTTCGGCTGCTGCCCCAGCTCTTGGAGGCTTTCGGGGGTGGCCGGTTCAACAAGACCCAGCAAAACCCTGCGCAAAGCCACGTCCGCCGGCACCACCGACCGGCGGGGCCACCCTCCCCACTGCTGGCACAAGTGAATGGTTCGCGATCGCCCCTTGACCTGATCCGTGGGTCGAGGGAGGTGACCAAGGGGGTGTTACTGGAGGGGAGGGCTCAGTAACTTTGGCTCAGTGACAGAGAAGAAGCTTTGATTTCCGGTGGCAGGGGCTGTGGCTCAGTAGTAGAGCCTCTGCTTGGCATGCAGAAGGTCCAAGGTTCAATCCCCGGCATCTCCAGTTAAAGGGACTAGGCAAGTAGGTGATGTGAATGACCTCTGCCTGAGACCCTGGAGAGCCGCTGCTGGTCTGAGTAGACAATACTGACTCTGATGGGCCAAAGGTCTGATCCAGTATAGGGCAGCTTCATGTGTTCAATTTTCCACCCCAGTGCTTGCAACCCTAGCTCTGCCTCCTGACAAAAGAACGGCAACCACACTCAACCATAGGCCTGATGGAACATCTCGGTCTTACAAGCCCTGCTGTCTCCTCTGAAAGGGAGTTCCACCAGGCCGGGGCCAAGACCTAGAAAGCCCTGGCCCTGGTTGAGGACAGCCAGATATTTCTCGGCCATCTTACCATCTTTCATTCCTTTTGTGTAAACAAAAATTATTTCAATAATATTCAAGATTTAAAAAAAATATATTTTCCTATTCTGTTTTTGTGTGTTGCCTGAATAAGCACCAGAAAAAAAGTACTAACCTTAGTTTGGTATCAAGAGCAGCTTGCTGCTTCTTCCTTTGGTCATCTCTTTTTACTTTTCCAAGCCATCCTGGCAAGTGGTTAAAGATTGCTGAGGTTTGTCCAGACCTGCAGCTTTCATTGTAGAAAATACCATTGACTACTGACTTTACCTAATATCTGGTGTGAACTGACTGCTGAACTTGATGGGCCTTGGTCTGATCCATCAGGGCTTTTCTTATGTTCTTATCTGGTATTTGAGATTTGTTCATTCTTACTTAATTTCTGTCTCTCTTATGCAGTTGCAGATGTGAGGGAGATGGTGAGTGAAAAGGAATCAGGAAGGAGAGTTTTGGAAAAAGATGAAGATCTGCAGGTGGAAGCGAAATCTGGGGATCAAGCGGTACCAGAGCGCTACTGTAGAAGGAAATGGGAAGGAAAAGAGAAGCAGAGGGAGAAATTGGCTGGCTGTCAGAGCAGAAATAAACCAGATATCTTAGCCCAAAATGAAACATGGAAAAGAAAGAGAAGGCATAAGGGTTCAGTGGAGAAGAACACGTTGAGCTGCAACTTCCATGTTAAAACGTGTCTTACCATTACAAAAAATTGGAAATGCTTGGAAAGTAGAAATAGCTTCCACTGGACTTGTGCACTAGTGCACAAAATGTAAGGGAACACTCAGGGGAGAAGCCATACAAACGCTTGCAGTATGGAAATTGTTTTTTTCGGAATGGCACCCTTATGGCACATCTGAAGGTGCACACAGGGGAGGAGCCATTAGAATTCAGAAAGCTCTTCTTTAAGAATGGCGACCTAATGAGACACCAAAAGGTTCACACAGGGGAGAAGCCATATAAATACTTGGAGTGTGAAAAGTGCTTCTCTCACAATAGCTGCTTAAATGTACATCAAAGGGTGCACACAGGGGAGAAGCCATATAAATGCTTGGAGTGTGGAAAGTGCTTCTCTCATAATGGCAACCTAACTGGACATCAACTGGTTCACACGGGAGAAACCACATAACTGCTTGGAGTGTGGAAAATGCTTCTCTAAAAATTGCAACCTACTTGTACATTGAAAGGTTCACATAGGGGAGACGCCACATAAATGTTTGGAGTGTGGGAAGTGTTTCTCTCAGAATAGCAGCCTACTTGCACATAAAAGAGTTCACACAGGTGAAAAGCCATATAAATGCTTGGAGTGTGGAAAGTGTTTCTCTCATAGCCACCTAAGTTCACACCTCAAGATTCATACAGGGGAGAAGCCATATAAGTGCTGGGAGTGTTGAAAGTGCTTCTCTCGTAATGGAAACCTAACTGCACATCAAAAGGTTCACACAAGGGCAAAGTCATAAAGTCAAAGTGTTCCCTTACACCAGAAGATTCACACAGCTAAAGAGCCATCCAACCACCAGCGTGGTGTAGTTGTTAAGAGTGGTGGTTTGGAGCGGTGGACTCTAATCTGGAGAACCAGGTTTGATTCCCCACTCCTCCACATGAGCAGTGGAGGTGAATCTGGTGAACTGGATTTGTTTCCCCACTCCTGCACATGAAGCCAGCTGGGTGACCTTGGTCTAGTCACAGTTCTATTAAGAGCTCTTTCAGCCCCATCTACCTCACAGGGTTTGTGTTGCGGGGAGGGGAAGGGAAGGTGATTGTCAGCCAGCTTGAGTCTTCTTTAAGTGGTAGAGAAAGTCGGCATATAAAAACCAGCTCTTCCTCTTCCTCCTCCCCCTCCCATTACTAGTAGGGGTGCCACTTGGAATTTTTTAATATGCCATTGGAAATGATTTTCAATTTGCTTTCACGCTGTTTAATGTATTTATTTAAATTGTATTTGATGGGTTGTTAGCTGCCTTGCGAAAAGGAAGGAGTGTTCACAGTTGTTTCATCCGGCATTGTAGCAGCTCTTTGGAAGGAGGCAAAAATGCTCATTTAGTATTCAAAATGCCATTAAATATTGCAAGTGCAGCAAGCAGAGAGGTTTGTGAGAGGAATGTGTGGGCGAACCCCTAGTTGTTTTGTATATGGAATAAATTTTACCTACATTATTTCATTGTCTTAGACAATCTCTTGTTTACTTGTGTGGTTTTTCCAGTTCTTTGAATCCCAGCCCCACTTCATTACTTGTTTTTTATTAAGAATCTTTTCTGTTAGATTCACATGGGTTTTTTAATCACGGTTTATAATTCACTTGTTGTTTGGCTGAATAGGTCTTATCATATTTGTAATCGGCCTAGAGTCCCAGTGAGAAAGGTGGACTACTAATGAAGGTAACAATAATACAGTAATACCCTCTGTCTCATATACGCATGAACTATGTCAAATATAGAAGGAGTAAACTGCATGATGTGTTCAGCACTACAATTTGCAATCCTGAACAGATTTCAACAATTGCCATTCACAACAGGTGCCCTGGACAGCAGCCCTCCTGATTCAGAAAAGCAACCTTGCAGAGACAAAAAGATGTGGAAATTTGTAGACAAGAACTATTTTTAAAAAGGGAAATAAAATCATTACTTGTGATGAAGAAGCCACTGATCTCCATGTTGCAAGGAGACTGGTAACAGCAAAGTCCTCCCTTGGTTTTCCCAAACAAAATTTGCACTCAAATGGGCCTTTGGAGTGGGGTGATCAAGCCATCCCGTAATGTGGGCTAATGGCAATCTGTTTGGTAGCCTCCAAAACACTTAAAAATCTGAACTCTTTTAAGCCCAATAGGTTACATATTAAAACATTATAATAAAATCTATAAATCCTAATCTAATAAAAGTGGCACCCTAATATAATTTACAGCATTAATCTCTAGTACAGAGGGAATTAACACCTGTGTTGTGATGTTGGACCTAAGAATAACGGGGAGATCAAAAGGCAGATGGTATCTAACAAGTCCAACAGAAAAAGAGGGAGAGGAAGAAAGGAAGGAGGAACCGAAGAAGAGCTGTTTTTTTCATACCCTGGTTTTTTCTACCTTAAGGCGTCTCAAACCGGCTTACGATCACTTTCCCCTCCCCACAACAGACACCCTGTGAGGTAGGTGAGGCTGAGGGAGTTCAGAGAGAACTGTGACTAGCCCAAGGTCACCCAGCAGGCTTCATGTGTAGGAGTGGGGAAACAAATCCAGTTCACCAGATTAGAGTCTGCTGCTCATGTGGAGGAGTGGGGAATCTAACCCAGTTCTCCATATTAGAGTCTGCCGCTCTTTACTACATCACACTTGCTTTCAATAAAGAGAGAAAGGAAAGAGGGAGGTCAGCTGAGATGTAAAACAGTCACTGCCCTGAACCTTAGGCCTGGCAGAACATCTCCGTCTTACATGCCCTGTGGAACTGAGCCAAGTCCCGCAGGGCACGGATCTCACTAGTCAGAGAGTTACACCAGTCTGGGGACAGTGCTGGAAAGGCCCTGGCCCTGGTTGAGGGCAGCCGGATGATTTTGAGGCTAGGGATCACCAAGGAGTTGTTACTGGATGAGTGTAAAGCTCTCTGAGGGGTTTACTGGGAGAAGCAGTCCCCTAGATACAAGGGTCCCAGATAGGGTTGCCAGGTCCCTCTTCTCAACCGGCGAGAGATTTTGGGGGTGGAGCCTGAAGATGGCAGGGTTTGGGGAAGGACTTGAATGCCATAGAGTTCAATTGCCAAAGCAGCCATTTTTCTCCAGGTGATCAGATCTCTGTCGGCTGGAGATCAGTTGAATTAGCAGGAGATCTCCTGCTACTACCTGGCAGATGGCAACCCTAGTCCCAGACCATTCCGGCTTTTGAAGGTAAGTCCCAAACCCTTGAACTTGATCCAGTACTCAATCTGGAGCAAGTGCAGCTGGCGGAGCATGGGCTAACTATGCGCTCTCCATGGGGTCCCTATAAGGACCCACACCGCTGCATTCTGGACCAGTTGTAATTTCTGAAGCAACCTTAGGAGTAGCCCTGCGTAGAGTGAGTTACAGTAGTCCAATCGGGAGGTTACTGTTGCATGGATCACTGTAGTAGCAGGGTGGGACAGGTAGGGGGTCAGCTACCGGGCTTGGCAACGATGAAAAAACGCCGCCCTGTAAGTATTTGTGACCTGGACCTCTAAAGAGAGTGATCCACAGAGGCATGGGCCTTCTCTGTGGGTTTGTCTTGCCATAAAAAACACAGTTGTAGAAGGGGCACTTGTACCTGCATCCCCGGAGCTCCCTGGTGGGTGTTTATCCAGCCCCCTCCCACTTGTGAAAAGGAAGGGCATAGAAACATAGAGCTGGAAGGAATCTCAAGGGTCATCTAGTCCACCCTCCTGCAGAAGGCAGGCAGGGATGAGCCAGTGCTTGGCTCTCATGGCCCTTTCTTGTATGCCCAAGGGCAAGGATGATCACCATTTTGGGGTCAGGAAGGAATTGTCCTCCAGGCCAGATTGGCCCAGGGAGTTTTTGGCTAAATATTGTGAAGAACTTCCAGTGTGGTGTAGTGGTTAAGAGCGGTGGCTTGGAGTGGTGGACTCTGATCTGGAGAACTGGGTTTGATTCCCCCACTCCTCCACATGAGCGGCGGAGGCTAATCTGGTGACCTGGATTTGTTCCATAGAATCGTAGAATGATAGAGTTGGAAGGGACCACCAGGGCCATCAAGTCCAACCCCCTGCACAATGCAGGAAATTCACAACTACCTCCCCCCTCCACACCCCTAGTGACCAGAAGATGGCCAAGATGCCCTCCCTCTCATCATCTGCCTAAGGTCACAGAACCAGCATTGCTGACAGATGGCCATCTAACCTCTTCTTAAAAACCTCCAGGGAAGGAGAGCTTACCACCTCCCGAGGAAGCCTGTTCCGCTGAGGAACCGCTCTACCTGTTAGAAAATTCTTCCTAATGTCTAATATTTCCTCACTCCTCCACATGAAGCCAGCTGGGTGACCTTGGGCTAGTCACAGCTCTCTCAGCCCCACCCACCTCACAGGGTGTCTGTTGTGGGGAAGGGGAGGGAAGGTGATTGTAAGCCGGTTTGATTCTCCCTGAAGTGGTAGAGAAAGTCGGCATATAAAAAACAAGTCTTCTTCTTCATCATCATCATGATGCCTGAATCACCCTCTTGCTGTGTCCTTCCTGTGGGCAACAGGGCGCTGATGTCCAGGACCTGTGGCTGCATGAGGGCAGCCTGGTTGGCCACTTCCTTCTCTGCCAGTCACAGGGACAAGTGTGCCATGATTGGTGGATGCTGATGGCATTTTTTGTGTGGATGCCAGTGGTATTGCTATGCTCTCTCCACCTTGGCATTGGACTTTTACTTTGATCTCCTTTGCTAGGTATGCAGGTACGCACTGGATTCTAACTAGGGTTTCCCGGCACCTCACCAGCAACGCATCAAGATTTTAGATTTATGCTAGGATTGCCAGCCTGCAAGTGGGGCCTAGAGATTTCCTGGAATTGCAACTGATCTCCAGAGTGGACTCTGGCACTATACCCTGCCGAGCTATCTCCCTCCCCTGGATCTCCCCCCCAAAATCTCCAAGACTCTCCAAACCACGAGCCGGCAACCCTGGTTTAAGAAGAAGAAGAGCTGGTTTTCATATGCCGACTTTCTCTACCACTTAAGGGAGACTCAAACCGGCTTACCATCACCTTCCCTTCACCTCCCTACAACCGACACCCTGTGAGGTAGGTGAAGCGGAGAGAATGTGACTTGCCTAAGGTCACCCAGCTGGCTTCGTGTGTAGGAGTGGGGAAACCAATCCAGTTCGCCAGATTAGCCTCTGCCGCTCATGTGTAGGCGTGGGGACTCAAACCCGGTTCTCCAGATCAGACTCCACTGCTCCAAACCACCGCTCTTAACCACTACACCACTGTGGTTTAGGCTGTTGTGGTTTCAGATTCTACCAAGTCCTATGAGGAAAGGTTGAAGGGGCTAGGTATGTTTAGCCTGGAGAGGAGACAACTATGGTAGTCATCTCCACATATTTGAAGGGCTTTCATATAGAGGATGGGGCTGTTTTCTGTTACCCAGAATATTGGACCAGAACCAGTGGGTTGAAATGAAATCTAAAGAGATTTTGGCTACATATTGTAAAGAGCTTCCAGTTACGGAGAAGGAGAAGAAGAGTTGGTTTTTATATGCTGACTTTCTCTACCACTTAAAGGAGAACCAAACCGGCTTACAATCGCCTTCCCTTCCCGTCCCCACAAACAGACACCCTGTGAGATGGGTGGGACTGAGAGAGTGTGACTAGCCCAAGGTCACCCGGCTGGCTTTGTGTGTAGGAGTGGGGAAACCAATCCAGTTCACCAGATTAGCCTCTGTCGCTCTTATGGAGGGGTGGGGAATCAAACCCAGTTCTCCAGATCAGTCTACCGCTCCAAACCACTGCTCTTAACCACTACACCATGCTGGTTCTCCAGTGGAATGGGCTTCCTCAGGAGGTGGTGGGCTCCCCTTTGGAGGTTTTTAAGTGGAGGCTAGATGGCCACTTGACAGCAATGCTGATTCTATGAATTTAGTCAGATCATGAGAGGGAGGGCATAGAAACATAGAGCTGGGAGGGATCTCAAGAGTCATCTAGTCCAGCCTCCTGCAGAGGGCAGGAAGGGATGAGCCAGTGCTTGGCTCTCATGGTCCCTCCTTGTATGCCCAAGGGCAAGGCTGATCGCCACTTTGGGGTCAAGAAGGAATTGTCCTCCAGGCCAGATTGACCCAGGGATCCTGGAGGTTTTTTTGTTTTCCTCTGGGCATAGTGTGGGGGTCACTGGGGGAGTGGGGGAGAAGTAGTTGTGAATTTACTCTATTATGCAAGGGGTTGGACTAGATGACCCTTGAGTCCCTTCCAGATCTATGCTTCTAAATTTCTTCTGTCTCTTCAATATACAAGGTCAAAAGAAAATGATAGGCTTTTCTTCTAGGTACAGAATGAACGCCAGGCCTTTCTTCTAGGTACAGAATGAATGCCACACCAAGTTAATACGTTTTGGAATGACATTCTAGCCCCTTGACCACCTGCAAAAATACCAAATACCCAAAAATGGGGGGGAAGGGGGGTGGGGGGAAGATGTGTAACAAGAAGAGTTGGTTTTTATACCCCGATTTTCTCTCCCTTTTTAAGGCGACTCAAACCAGCTTACAATTGCCTTGCCTTCCTCTCCCCACAACAGACACCTTGGAAGGTAGTTGAGGCTGAGAGAGTTCAGAGAGAACTGTGACTAGCCCAAGGTCACTCAGCAGGCTTCATGTATCGGAGCGGGGAAACCAACCTGGTTCTACAGATTAGAGTCCGCCACTCCTAACCAGGGCCGGATTTAGGTTTGATGAGGCCCTAAGCTATTGAAGGTAATGGGGCCCTTTATATGTCCAGCTGTCCTTTGTCAACAACAAATTGTCGCTGTTTTTTGTGTTGAATATATGCTATATGGTAATTTATGGACCTAATAGGTATCTAAATAGGTACCTAATAGGTATTCTGCAACCAGTCCATGCAGAATGTAGGCACCCTATATATAGAAATGAGCAAACCAGAGATATTTTAGGGAGCAGGCTAGCAGGAGGGCCCATTACTTACACCATAGGAGCCTACACAACACAAAACCCTGTTGCTGTATGTAGGTTTTATTTTATTTGTTGTTTATCTTATATTTTGGAAATGTACATCCAGTTTTTTTCCCCTTTAATTTTTTTGGCCCCCCCAAGAGAGTGGGGCCCTAAGCCACAGCTTGTTTAGCTTATACGTAAATCCGGCACTGCTCCTAACCACTACACCACGCTGGCTCTTAGTAACGACTGAGCAAAGTTAACAACCGGGCAAAGTTAACACACGGTGGTGGAAAGTCCGGTCAAGTCGCAGCTGACTTACGGCAAACCCGTCCCTAAGTGTTTTCAAGGCAAGAGATTAACAGAGGTGGGTTTGCCATCGCCTGCCTCTGCCTAGCGACCCTGGACTTCCTTGGTGGTCTCTTGTCCAAGTACTAATCAGAGCCAACCTAGTTCTGATGAGATCGGGCTAGCCAGGGCAACCCACCCACTGGCCAGGGGTGCTTAGAGAACCATTCCATCTTTTCTCCCTTATTTAAAGATACAGCCTCAGATTGATGAAGGTACTGTCTCGTCCAGCGCCTGGAGCTCAGTCCCCAGGCCCCTTTTGAGTAGTGACCACAGAACCCTTAATGTCCATAAGATTGCATCTTTATTATTTCGTCACACAAATGCATAAGGATTAATCTCTCAACTCACACATCGCTGAACAGGAAGTAGATGCAGAACAATATCTAGAGTCCGTGAAAAAACAGATGAATTGGGAGCCTGAGCCTCCTTTCTCTTCTGTCTCGGTCACGGTAGAACAAAGGATTTCAATTTACCCGGGTCGGAGGGAATCGGGACCACCAAGGAAGTCCAGGGTTGCTGTGCAGAGGACGGCACTGGCAAACCACCTCTGTTAGTCTCTTGCCATGAAAACCCCATAAGGGGTCGCCATAAGTCGGCTGCGACTTGAAGGCACTTTACACACACACACACACACTATATCTCAGCCCAAAAGGTTTTGTGAATGTCTCCCTGCTCCAGTTTTGCATCCGGAAGACCCGCCAGTGTCTTTGGCAGCCGAGGGCTTCGAAGAACCCGAGGCCCAAACTCTCCGCCGTGGGCCTATTGCCTTTTGCCTGTCGTTTCAAGCAGGGGGGCTCTATGGACCACTGAGCAGGGAAGCCATCAAGCCTGGAGAAAAAGGTCCTACACCTTTCATCGTGCATTTCTTTATTTTAAAATGTTATTTCAAAGTAAGCAATATAACTTTCTCACTCCACCGTTAAAAAAGAAAAAAAAAAGGGGAGAGGCCCCAAATAAAAACCCAGAACTGTAGAAGGTCCAACCCAGTTTGCTCAGGTTTCATTTACACATCTCATCTGGAAAATACCAGATGTTCCTTTATAGCTAGGGTTGCCAGCTCTGGGTTGGGAAATACCTGGAGATATTGGGAGTGAAGCTTGATAGGGGGGCGGTTTCGGAGAGCTGAGGGACCTCAGATGGGTATCGTACTATAGAGTTAGGGTTGCCAGGTCCCTCTTTGCCACCGGCTGGAGGTTTTGGGGGCAGAGCCTGAGGATGGCAGGGTTTGGGGAAAGGAGGGACTTCAATGCCATAGATAGGGTTAGCAGGTTCCTCTTCGCTATCAGCGGGAGGCTTTTGGGGCGGAGCCTGAGGAGGGTGGGGTTTGGGGAGGGGAGGGGCTTCAGTGCCATAGAGTCCAATTGCCCAAGCGGCCATTTTCTCCAGGGGAACTGATCTTGGTTGCCTGGAGATCAATTGTAATAGTGGGAGATCTCCTGGTACTACTTGGAGTTTGGCAACCCTATTTATAGCTAAGTCCACCGTCCCTATCTTCCAGAGTTCTATCTGTGGCATGGAACTGGACTTCCAGCGGTGCTGGACTAGTAAAATCCCTGGTTTAATTATTTATAATTATTTTTTGTAATCTGGAATTGGACTTCCAGCGGTGCTGGACTAGTAAAATCCCTGGGTTTTAATTATTTATTATTATTTTTTAGTAATCTGGAACTGGACTTCCAGTGCTGCTGGACTAGTAAAATCCCTGGGTTTTAATTATTTATTATTATTTTTTGTAATCTGGAACTGGACTTCCAGCGCTGCTGGACTAGTAAAATCCCTGGTTTAATTATTTATTATTATTTTTGTAATCTGGAACTGGACTTCCAGCTTTGCTGCACTAGTAAAATCCCTGGTTTAATTATTTATTATTATTTTTTGTAATCTGGGACTGGACTTCCAGTACTGCTGGACTAGTAAAATCCCTGGCTTAATTATTTATAATTATTTTTTGTAATCTGGACCTGGACTTCCAGCGCTGCTGGACTAGTAAAATGCCTGGTTTAATTATTTATAATTATTTTTTGTAATCTGGAACTGGACTTCCAGCGGTGCTGGACTAGTAAAATCCCTGGTTTAATTATTTATAATTATTTTTTGTAATCTGGAACTGGACTTTCAGCGGTGCTGGACTAGTAAAATCCCTGGGTTTTAATTATTTATTATTATTTTTTGTAATCTGGAACTGGACTTCCAGTGCTGCTGGACTAGTAAAATCCCTGGGTTTTAATTATTTATTATTATTTTTTGTAATCTGGAATTGGACTTCCAGCGCTGCTGGACTAGTAAAATCCCTGGTTTAATTATTTATAATTATTTTTTGTAATCTGGAACTGGACTTCCAGCGCTGCTGGACTAGTAAAATCCGTAGTTTAATTATTTATAATTGTTTTTGCAATCTGGAAATCAGTTGGCAACCCTACACTTTGACTGGGCTAGCATTCCCCCCCCCCATGCTGATTATTATCTAGCTGATTATTATCTATTATTATCTGATTGTTATCTAGGAATTCTGGAAATCCTTCCCCACCCCACCCCAATTTTAAAAAATGCCCCTGCGTTGTTGTTTTTTTCCAAATCCTGTAGATGGAAAGAGATTTCCAGCTATCTTTAATCCCACGCGCTCTTTTCTGGTTTTCTATCAAACAAAATTCCCTGCCATTCGCAACACTGGCGCGGCTCCCTATGGGTTAAAGACGACGAGCGGCCACTCCTAGAGAGGCCAGGAAGATGAAAGGCGTGTGTGTGTCTCTGTGTTCCAAAAAAAAAAGAGTCAAAGTTCCTTCCTGTTTGAATCTTCTTCTTTAGCAGATGGAGGCGTGTGGGGTGGGTGGGGGATAAAGGTAACAAGGTCCAAGCTGAGAACTGCTATGCTGGAGATTCAGTGAGAGTGGTGAGTATTGCAAAGGAGTATTGCAAGGCTACACGTGCTCCATTCCTGGGGAATCTGCGCCTTTTACAGCCGGAAGGGAAGCTTTCCTTCATCCCTGCCTCTGCACCGGCCGGATTTCTGCCTGATGTGCCGCATTTTAAAGACACAGGCCCTCTGCCAGGGAAGAAACAGCAAGTCCCCCCCCCCCTTCAACCATTAAACCCCATGAAAGGGAACCTCCATGCTCAGAGGCAGTATACCAAGGGCTTGGGGGCGGGGGTTCAAAGATCAGAGAAGGGCTGCTGCTCTTATGCCCGGTGCGGTGCAGATCCTGCTTCGCCAGACGAACAACGGAGGGACCCGGGTTCAAACCTTACGGCTACGCAGTCATGAAGCTGGCAGACCTTGGGCCGGTGTGGCCTACCTCGGCTGGTTGTTGTGAGGGTAAAGGAGGAGGGAAGAAGCATCCATGCTGCTCCTGAACTCCTTGGCAGAGTGAAAAAGTGCTCCGTGCTGCTGGAAACTGGATTCTGGGCTTGTCCAGTGGGAAAGATGGCTTTGTTTTACTCAAGAGTCCAGTAGCACCTTAAAGACTAACAAAAATATTTTCTGGCAGGGTATGAGCTTTCGTGAGCCACAGCTCACTTCTTCAGATACTGTATCTGAAGAAGTGTATCTGAAGAAGGTATCTGAAGAAGTGAGCTGTGGCTCACAAAAGCTCATACCCTACCAGAAAATATTCTTGTTAGTCTTTAAGGTGCTACTGGACACTTGCCCTTTTCTACTACTGCAGACAGACTAACACAGCTACCCACTGTGAATTTGTTTGACTCGTGCAGGAAATAATGCAAGATTTGGTACTTCCCCAAGTTCTTTGCCTGGCCAAGGCTTTCACTCATCCAAAGATACTATGTTTAGAGGTGGCATGAAAGTGTAGCAGGATGCTGTGGGAATTTGGGAATCAGGCTTTGCTGGAAAGTTCAGTTTGTGCAATCCCCGCAGTAGTGAAAGGTTACCCCCAAAGACAGGAAAAGATATTTCTGGAAATTCCTGTGAAGTGCTTTGGGGAAGCCTAGCTGATCTTGGGAAGAGAGTAATCCATCTTCTGATGTCTTTGGGGTCTCTGGAGCCAGAGGGATGGACATGGGCTTACGTTGTTATGCTGTTCAGCCAGTGAAAGTCTAGAAATAATTTTTTTAAATTGCATTTCAAAACTGGCATTGATTAAATGAAGAAGAAGAAGAGTTGGTTTTTATATGCTGACTTTCTCTACTTCAGGAAGAATCAGGCCGGCTTACAATCACCTTCCCCTTCCCCTCCCCACAACAGACACCCTATGAGGTTGGTGGGGCTGAGAGAGTGTGACTAGCCCAAGGTCATCCAGCTGGCTTCGTGTGTAGGAGAGGGGAAACCAACCTGGTTCACCAGATTAGACTCCGCCGCTCATGTGGAGGAGTGGGGAATCAAACCTGGTTCTCCAGATTAGAGTCCACCGCTCCAAACCACTCTTAACCATTACACCACACTGGCTCTCATGATGTTTTACACTTGCTAGTGTGAAGCTATTAGGATGAAGATAGCTTGACTATCTCTATTATATTTTTTCTGGGTGCTTTTACAAAAGGAAGGTGTTTAAATGTTTAAAAATTTAGGATTTCTGCTTTAAAAAAACCTTTAGGACATTTTTGACTGCAGTTTAATTGTGTATTTACAAAGGTTTTTATTTTTATCGATATTAACAGAACATAAAAGAAAAGAAAAATTAAGTTACATGATAGCAGTTACAATTAAATTGATTACAAGAAAAAAACAAGAAAATAACAACAATAACAATAGGCAATAAAATAGCAATTATGAGCAGGATATAGTAAAATAGTAATGATCATTAAATAGTAACTATCCTGATATTCTGAACATAAAATATTTTAGCACTTAACAAGCACAGTATAGCTATTAAACAATATTATAAATGAATTGTGACGTAAAATAGATAAAAACTACTTGGAATGGTATTGATTGTTTATATTTCTAAAAAACTTCCCAAATATTCAACACTAAGCCCTTGGCCCATTTTCAATAGAAGCTTGTGCCTGGGTACGTGCCTTTAATTTTTGATTTCATCTATTTTTTGAGGGCCCGGAGGGTCTCTTGGTAAGCTTAACCTCAAGGACCCTTATAAGGCTCTCCGGCTCCAGCATTTTGAGCAGAAGCTATCACTTGTAAATCTGAAGTTGGAACACCTTTTCTCATCTTATGTAGATCAATGTAAAAAACATGTGGCCAAACTGATCTATGCTAGAGATAAGAGTTACACTCATTTTGATGCTCGGAGAACATGTTCTCAGCTTGCCTGGGCCTGTTATCTAAGGATAATCCTCCTTCCTATCTGGATTCTCTGGTTAGTCCAAAATTATGCAGAATCTTTATGCATTTGAGATTTAATTGCCCTTTTCCAATGGGCCGTCTGCTAAGGATCCTTTTTTCAGACCAGTTGTGTCCCTGCCCTCTTCAGTCAGTGGACTCCCTGGTACATATCCTTTTGCATTGTCCTTACGTGTCCCAACAGGCTAAAGTGGATTATACCGTGTTTTAACAATTGGTCCGTGTTTCCTCGAGAAACTTTGGAGCAAAAGGTTCAGTTCCTCTTATAGGCTACCGACCCTCAGCGCACTCATTTTCTTGCTCGTTTTTTGGAGGCTGCAGAGAAGAGTCGAAGGGAGGTATTTTTTAGAGATGGGTCTTGTGTAAGTTTTATGGTTTTATTGTTCGAGAGCTGGGTGGAAGAACAAGGGGAAAGAGAGAGAGACGTAGCCCCAAGGAACTCTATGAGCAGTTCCACTGGCAAGATTTTTATTTTTGCCAGTGCAGCAAGCCGCTCAGGAGGCAGCGTGGCAGCACCGTCCCGGGAACACCTTCTCTTACCGCCCCCCCAGGATTGCTGCATATTCAGCTAGTTTGCTTTCCCAGCCCTCTTTTCTTTGGCAAGGTATAATGCCATAAAGACCACCCTCCAAAGCAGGCATTTTCTCCAGTTAATCATAGAATCAGAGTTGGAACTGTTCTCTGTTGTCTGGAGACCAGTTGTACTTCTGGGAGATCTCCAGCTAACATCTGGAGATTGGCAGCGTTATAAATCCTCCTTTTACTCAACCCTTTTTTGGAGGTGAGGGGTTAAAGATATGTGTTATTTGGTTAATCATCATTATTTGGTTAATCATCAACCCATCAACCCATAAATCATAGAGAAGGGGCCATGCAGGCCATCTAGTCCCAAAAAAAAAAGTAAAGGTCCCCTGTTCAAGCACCGGGTCATTCCTGACGCATGGGGTGATGTCACATCCCGACGTTTCCTAGGCAGACTTTGTTTATGGGGTGGTTTGCCAGTGCCTTCCCCAGTCATCTTCCCTTTACCCCCAGCAAGCTGGGTACTCATTTTACCAACCTCGGAAGGATGGAAGGCTGAGTCAACCTTGAGCCGGCTCCCTGAAAACCGACTTCCGTCGGGATCGAACTCAGGTCGTGAGCAGAGCTTGGACTGCAATACTGCAGCTTACCACTCTGCGCCACGGGGCTCTTCCATCTAGTCCAACCCCCTGCTTAATGCAGGATCAGCCTAGAGTATCCCTGGCAAGTGTTTGTCCAGCCTCTGCTTAAAGCAGGGGTGGGGAACGTCAGGCCCGGGGGCCATTTAAGGCCCGCGAAACCATTTGGTCTGGCCCTTTGTGGGTCATGGCAGATCTCTAGCTCAGAAGGATCTAAGACGGGCGATCCGCCCCCTCCCTTGGACAGGAACAGCCTCTATTCAAGGCAGATGTGAGAAAGGGAACCTTTCTTTTGCTGAGAAAGGGAAGCTTTTTTCCCCCTTGCAGAAGAGTCATTAGCTATGGAGCTGCTAGGACCACCCAAGAAACTGTGTTAACCCTTTCCCACCTGGGCCGTGGAGAAACATATTCCCTCTGTACTACAAGAGGGCTGTGGGGCAGAAGTGGCGACATGGAGGGGTTAAAGAGGGCAGGGCCAGAATGCACGCACACGGGGTGTGTGTGTGCGAGTTAAGTTGATAATTTTGTATGGCCCGCGAATGATGTTATAAATATCCAAATGGCCCTTGGCGGAAAAAAGGTTCCCCACCCCTGGCTTAAAGACTGCCAGCGAGGGGGAGCTCACCACCTCCCTAGGTAGCTGATTCCACTGTCGAACAACTCTTACTGTAATTTCCCCCTCCTAATATCCAGCCAGTACCTTGCTGCCCGCAATTTAAACCCCTTTATTGCCAGTCCTATCCTCTGCTGCTTACAGGAACGGCTCCCCGCCCTCCTCTGACAGCCCTTCAGATACTTCAAGAGTGCAACCATGTCCTCCCTCAACCTCCTCTTCAGACTAAACATTCCCAAAGCCTTCCCTCATTCCTCGAATGAATCAGAGCTGGTGGCATAGCCCTGAATAGGCTGGTCTTGTCGGAGTTTGGAAGCCAAGCAAGGTCAGCCTTGGTCAGTCCTTGTATGGGAGACCATCAAGGAAGGGCAGGGTTGCTATGCAGAGGCAGGCAATAGCAAACCACCTCTGAATGTCTCTTGCCTTGAGGGGTCTCCATGAGTTAGCATCGACTTGAAGGCACACAATTGTTTCGTGGTCCAATCTTAGGATGGCAGCCTTTCAGTGTTGGCGTCTTTAGGAAAAATTGAATACATTCTTATTTCATGATGTGCCACCTTCTCTGGAGTCTTGGGGTGAAAACACATGGTCGCTTTATGCTCCTTTAATCCCTGTTTTAGCCAGGATCGAACGCACATTAGGCGAAACACATGGGTTCGATCCTGGCTGAATCCGGGATTAAAGTAGGATAAAGTGACCATGCGTTTTTGCCCTTGGTCAGCGTTCTGAGCAGCTGACCTGCAGCTGAGAAGCCGCTTAGTTCAGAGGGAAGTGGCCCTGTTTTGTGTGCAGAGGGCCCTCTTTTGTGTGCAGAGGGCCACAGTTTCAATCCCCGGCCACAGGTTCAATCCCTGGCCAGCGTGGTGTAGTATAGCGGTTAAGAGCGGTGGTTTGGAGCGGCGGACTCAGATCTGGAGAACCGAGTTTGATTCCCCACTCCTCCACATGAGCAGCGGAGGCTAATCTGGTGAACCGGATTTGTTCCCCCGCTCTTACACACGAAGCCAGCTGGGTGACCTTGGGCTAGTCACAGTACTCTCCGAACTCTCTCAGCCCCACCTACCACACAGGGCGTCTGTTGTGGGGAGGGAAAGAGAAGGTGATTGTGAGCCGGTTTGAGTCACCCTTAAGAGGTAGAGAAAGTCAGCGTATAAAAACCAACACTACTTCTTCTTCATCTCCAGTTAAAAAATAAAAAAGGATCAGGTCATAGGTGATGTAAAGGACCTCCTGCCGAGACCCCGGAGAGCCACTTGCTGGACAGAGTAGACAAGGGAGACTTTGAGATACCGGTAGTCTGACCCCGTATGAGACAGAGGGGGTTACTGCACTTTGTATTCCCAGCGATGTTTTAAAAGTTTGAAAATGTTGTAAAAAAACATCGCTTTAAAAGGGTTTTTGGATACCACGGCTTATAAATGGTTGGAAGACTTCTTCACAGCTAAAGGGGCCAAACAAAGTGCGAACAGTATTTTTTATAGCAGTTTCAAACTCTTAATACATCGGTGGGAATACATAGAAAGTGCGAACAGTATTTTTTATAACGTTTTCAAACTCTTAATGCATCGCTGGGAATACAAGTGCGGTAACCCCCAGATTTGTGTGAGGCAGCCAGAGTCTGCTTGCCTAGAGTAAAAAATGAGTATTTCTGTCTGTTACATTACAGATTTGTTTGTATATCCTTGTCACGAGAAGGGGCCGTGGCCAGTGACGGTTCTGTTGCCACAGACAGTTGGGGGAAGGACACTGATTTTTGTTGAGACGGTTTGTTTAGAGGAGGTTTGGTTTCTCTTCCTCTAAAACAGGCTTGTCTAAACTGCAGCCCCCGGACCGCATGCAGCCCAGGACGGCTATGAATGCAGCCCAACACAAAATCGTAAACTTACTTAAAACATTATGAATCAGCTATTGTTGTGTTAGTGTATTTTATGGGCGGCCCAAGTTAGTGTTAGTGTATTTTATGTGCGGCACAAGACAATTCTTCTTCCAATGTGGCCCAGGGAAGCCAATGGACACCCCTGGAGAGGGAGGGAGGGTAACAGAAATCCTCCCAGCTGAGAGCTAGATGTGTTAGTGGCTACATGTTGATTTGAGGGTCCTTTGAACGATGTTACCATCTTACGTTGTTCAGTGCCTAATCTCCCCCCCCCCAAAAAAAAAACTCATAGGGATTTGTGTTGTGTGTTAAGTTCCGTCAAGTCACTTCCGACTCATGGCGACCCCATGAATGAAAGTCCTCCAAAATGTCTTGTCTTTGACCGCCTTGCTCAGATCTTGCAAATTGAAGGCTGTGGCTTCCTTTATTGAGTCCTTCCATCTCTTGTTGGGTCTTCCTCTTTTCCTGCTGCCCTCAACTTTTCCTAGCATGACTGTCTTTTCCAGTGACTCTTGTCGTCTCATCAGTTTAGTCATTTTAGCTTCTAGGGTCATAGGGATTTACAGATGCTAATTCATCCTAGTTCTTTTTATCCTTCAATAAATTCCTGGTTTTCTCCTCGCTTCTTCATGCTTCTGTGTGCTGTCCTAGAGGACGGAGGGATTTGGTGTGTGTGTGGGGGGGGTTGTTTCGCCTGTGGCTGTTCAGGTCTGCTGTGAGGCAAAACCTGTATCTGGAGAAATTGTGAGCCTGGGAAAATGGGGCTCCTTCTGGTACAATCCTGGGGAGGGAGAAAATCAAAGATGTTTATCCCTCCCATAAGTAAAGAACTTGGTGGTGGCGCCTCGATGTATCATCCCTGGAGCATGAAGGGGAGGCTACTGGGGACCCGAGTAGGCTTTTCCCTTTGTCCATGACAACCCCACTGAGAGGCAGAGCTTGAGTTGCCTGGCCTGGTAACCACAGGGGTACCAGCGGGGCAGCTGTCAGCAACAGCATGTCGCTTCCAGGGAAAACCTGAAGTCATTACTTTCTAGGAATCACTGGAAACTTTATGGTAAAACTATAGGGCAGCCATGAAGGAGCTAGAAAAGATTTTGAAGTGTAAGGATGTGTCACTGGCCACCAAGACTAGATTAATTCATGCCATCGTATTCCCTATTACTATGTATGGGTGTGAAAGCTGGACTGTGAAGAAAGCTGATAGGAAGAAAATAGATTCCTTTGAACTGTGGTGTTGGAGGAGAGGGTTACGGATTTCGTGTACTGCCAAAAAAACAAATCAGTGGGTTCTAGATCAAATCAGGCCTGAACTGACCCTAGAAGCTAAAATGACTAAACTGAGGCTGTCGTATTTTGGTCACGTCATGAGATGACAAGAGTCACTGGAAAAGACCGTCATGATAGGAAAAGTTGAGGGCAGCAGGAAAAGAGGAAGACCCAACAAGAGATGGACTGACTCAATAAAGGAAGCCACAGCCTTCAATTTGCAAGATCTGAACAAGGCTGTCAAAGACAGGACATTTTGGAGGACTTTCATTCATAGGGTCGCCATGAGTCGGAAGCGACTTGACGGCACTTAACATACACACACAGAGTTTCTGGGGATTTCTAGAGAGGACTAATGCCACTTCTGGATGTGATGTCACGTCCTCTTTGTGACTTGGCAGCAAATCAAACCAGCCAGGCTAGAGGGAGATTTCGTGACTTGGCAACGCAGCCTTTAATCCCTGAAAAATCTTTAATACTAGGTTCTTCGATAACAAAACTCATCATTCCAATTTTGTACCTTAAAGGCCTCCAGGTTAATTCTTTCTGGTATGCTTCTCATTGTGGAGCTACGTTTCTGGGATGTGTCATAACAAGGTGGTGTTGTTTTTTACATAAGCCCCAGGACCTATTTGGGTCAGAAGTAGGAGCCGGATATTTAAAGAATGGCAGGAGGAGGGAACAGGTGGAAAATCCCCCATTCAGATCTCCGTCTCCGGGCTTTTATAAACTCTTAAGGGTTTGAGTAGGTGAATTTTCCTCTCTCATTTGAAAAGAAAGTGGGCTCTGAGCTATTGTTGACATTTGATGTAGCATTCTCAGTCCAACAGGGCTGCTTTTTGAGGTATATTTTAGATAATTTACGAAGTCATGTTTTTCTGTGTAGCTAGAGTTCTCGCAGTAGGTAGACATCTTTATGTGTGGGTAGTCTACTGCAGCCCTGACCTGGATGGCCCAGGCTAGCCTGATCTTGTCAGATCTCAGAAGCTAAGCAGGGTCAGCCCTGGTTAGTATTTGGATGGGAGACCACCAAGGAACACCAGGGTTGCTGTGCAGAGGAAGGCACTGGCAAACCACCTCTGTCAGTCTCTTGCCATGAAAACCCCCAAAAAGGGGTCGCCATAAGTCGGCTGCGACTTGACGGCACTTTACACACACACACACACAGCCTACTGCAAGATCTGAGCAAGACTATTAAAGACAGGACATTGATTCATAGGGTCGCCCTGAGTCAGAACCAACTTGACAGCACTTAACACACACACACACCTTGCCTACTGCTGCTTTAGTGGATGACATGAGGGCTAGCCACTTGTTTCTTAGATGTTGTGATAACGTTTTGGGAAGAAAAATAAATATGCCTACCAATGTTACTGGAGTCATTTGGCTTTCTTGTGTCATGATACTTTTTTATACTAAATATGCTTAACTTTTTCAGGCCCTTATTACAAGTTCTTGCTATGTATTTGTCAGTTACACATCGGGATAAAAATAGAGCAACTGCCCTATGGGGAGCGGTTAAAACCCTTAGGGTTGTTTAGCTTGGAAAGAAGGGGAGACATGATAGAGGTCTATAAAATTATGCATGGTGTGGAGAGAGTGGACAGGGCGAAGCTTTTCTCCCTCTCTCGTAATACTAGAACGCGGGGTCATCTGCTGAAGCTGGAGGTTGAGAGAGTCAAAACAGATAAAAGGAAGTACTTCTTCACACAAAACATAGTTAAACTGTGGAACTCCCTGCCCCAGGATGCGGTGATGGCTGCCAACGTTCAAGGCTTGAAGAGGGGAGTGGACATGTTCATCGAGGAGAGGGGTATTCATGGCTACTAGTTATGGATACTAGTCATGATGCATACCTATTATCTCCAGGATCAGAGGAGCATGCCTATTATATTAGGTGCTGTGGAACTCAGGCAGGATGGTGGTGCTGCAGTCATCTTGTTTGGGGGCTTCCTAGAGGCACCTGGTTGGCCATTGTGTGAACAGACTGCTGGACTTGATGGTCCTTGGTCTAATCCAGCATTGCCTTTCTTGTGGTCTTAATTTACGTCTGGCAAAGAAGTCTTGGCAAAACCAATAAAGAGCATTTTCAGTGCTATTTCTATAGTCTGAAAAATCTTTTCAGGGCAGAAAAAGGGGCCCTGAAGTAGCTTGAATATCCCTTCTCTTCCAAATCTAAGAAGTTAGGTTGCAAACCTATATACAGTTACTTGAGAGTATGTCCTATTGAGGGGACTCCTTCTGAGTAGACATGTTTAAGATTGCAATGTGGGTTTTAATCAAGCAGAAAGGATTAAAGAAGGTGATTTGAATGGGGTCACAAAGCATCACTCTGTTTATCTAACCTTTGCGCGGTTACTGAAGCTGTAGGAAATGAGTTCATTCCCAAGCCCAGTTGGGACTGAGTCCGCAATAGTTGTGCCAGCTCTCCATTCCCCTCATCTTCAGGTAGTTTTGCTCCATAGGTGGCTGGAGGTTGAAATGCTCCCGAATGAGCGCCTCTTGATCACCCTGCCCCCTTGCCCTTTTAGAGACTGGCAAGTCGAGTTGTTACCTGGGATGAGTTTCCAATCCCATTAAAAAATTATTTGGAGAAACTGAATGGATGAGTTCTTCGCTCCTGCTTGGGACCTGGTTGAAAGTTTGGGGGTTACCGCATTATGTATTCCCAGGGATGTATTAAGAGTTTGAAACTGTTATAAAAAATACTCTTGGCACTTTGTTTGGCCCCTTTAGCTGTGAAGACGTCTTCCAACCATATGTTAGCCGTGGCATCCAAAAACCCTTTTAAAACGATGTTTTTTATAACATTTTCAAACAATACATCGCTGGGAATACATAATGCAGTAACCCCCTTTATTTTGTATTTGTGTGTGTGTGTCTTATCTAAGAATTCCCTGCCCCAATTTCTCTCATGAATCAGTTTAGAGATCTGTACCCAGTTGGTACTTTATAGTAGCTTACCACATTATTCTCCCTGTCTGTGTGTAAAGTGCTGTCAAGTTGCAGCTGACTTATGGTGACTATGTAGGTGTTTCAAGGCAAGGGACTAACAGAGGTGGATTGCCATTGCCTGCCTCTGCTTAGCGACCCTGGAGTTCCTTGGTGGTTTCCCATGCAAGTACTAACCAGGGCCGACCCTCCTTAGCTTCCAAGATCTGATGAGATCAGGCTAACCTGGGCCATCCAGGTCAGGGCATTTTCTCCCTGCTTCCAATTTATCCTCATGTTTTATCTTTATTATTAACACATGAAGAGAGCCAGTGTGGTGTGGTGGTTAAGAGCGGTGGACTCTGATCTGGAGAACCGGGTTTGATTCCCCACTCCTCCACATGAGCAGCGGAGGCTAATCTGGTGAACTGGATTTGTTTCCCCACTCCTACACATGAAGCCAGTTTTGGGCTAGTCGCAGCTCTCTTAGAGCTCTCTCAGCGACACCTACCTCACAGGGTGTCTGTAGCGGGGAGGGGAAGGCGATTGTAAGCCGGTTTGAGTCTGCCTTAAGTGGCAGAGAAAGTCGGCGTATAAAAACCAACTCTTCTTCTGCTTAATAATCACAACCTAAATTAAATAAATTCCTGTTTGTCTCTCCTCAGGAAGAATTTTCCAGAAAATCATTTCTCGCCTGCCTGTTCGACCAAAAGCCCTGATAACCTCTGTTGTCCATGGGCAGAGAGACCCGTCAGAATTTGAGATGCATTAGAATAGATCTAAGGTCAGAGGCTGAATACTGGCCCTGACATTTCCTGGTGGGGGTCAGAAGCTTGTGATCTCAGGCTTAACTTCGGATGAGGCCAATCTTGGCCCGAAACAAAATGGCTCTCAGGGACAGAGCACAGTCTGGCTTTGGCCTGCGGTTCCATGCGGAACTAGAGCAGGGGCTCCATCGACGGATCAAAGAGGAGGAAGAGGATCCGTCAGATTCTGTGTCGGGCGACGGTTCAGGGGAAATTCCTCTGATCGGGCCAGCTGGGACTATCCTGGAATTCCTACAGAAAACCCCGGGAGAACAGGAAGCGGGTGATGGGCTTCTTCAGCGTTGGGAAACCCAATGGCAGGAGTTTCTGAAGACGCTGGAATGCCCTCCGGCAGAATGTGAGACTCCACAGCTGCTGGAAGAACCTTCCCCCTGGGACGACGCGAAGGCCTTCCTGGCCTCCTTCGAGCAGGTGGCCCAGGCCTGCCGGTGGCCCAGGGAAGACTGGATGGCCCGTCTCCTGCCATCCCTTGGTGGAGAAGCGGAACAGATTTTCAGCAACCTAGATATCCGGGACAGGGTCGACTACGACAAGGTGAAGGCAGCCATCTTGCGAGGGGACGCCCTCATCCAGGAGAGGCAGCGGCAGAACTTCCGGCGGTTCTGCTACCAGGAGGCCGAGGGCCCGAGGGGTGTTTACAGCCGACTCCAGAAGCTTTGCCACCGGTGGCTGAAAGTGGACAGGCACACGAAGGAGCAGATCCTAGAGCTGCTGCTCCTGGAGCAGTTCCTGGCCATCCTGCCGCCGGACATGCAGAGCTGGGTCCGGGAACAAGGCCCGGAGACCTGCTCCCAGGCGGTGGGCCTGGCTGAGGATTACCTGCAGAGGCAGCGAGGGGGTGAGAATTGGGACATCCAGGTGAGCGCTGACCTTCTCTAGCTTTTCTCGCAGTGATTTGTTTTATTTTTATTTATTTATTTTTCAAATTCATAGCCCGCCCTCATTACCAGCCAAGGCCGGGCTCAGGGCGGGTAACATAAAACCATAGAGCAATAATAAGGAGCCCCATGGCGGAGAGTGGTAAGCTGCAATACTGCAGTCCAAGCTCTGCTCATGACCTGAGTTCGATCCCTACGGGAGTCGGTTTTCAGGTAGCCAGCGCAAGGTCGACTCAGCCTTCCATCCTTCCGAGGTCGGTCAAATGAGTACCCAACTTGCTGGGGGTAAAGGGAAGATGACTGGGGAAGGCACTAGCAAACCACCCCATAAAACAAAGTCTGCCTAGTAAACGTCAAGATGTGACGTCACCCCATGGGTCAGGAATGACCCGGTGCTTGCAAGGGGGACCTTTACCTTTTACATAATAAAACCGTAAACCAGATGGCCTCAAAAACAACTCAGACGCCACAGTATACCAGGTTTCGGCAGGTCAGTCCCCCACAGATGTCGCGAGTGGCGGGGGGGAAGGATGGGGAGGCCAGTAATGATGGATAAATTTGCAGCTGCCCACAGTTGTAGGCCTGGCGGAATAGCTCCGATTTACAGGCCCTGCGGAACTCCGTAAGGTCCCACAGTAAAAAAAAAACCCTTAATCACACCTTGAACCTGAATCAATCCCTGATAAGTCTCTCCAGGTATAATGAAATCAAGGCCATTTTTTCCAGGTAAGAACAATCAGCCGTTGCTATGCAAAGACAGACAATGGCGACGTAGACAAACCTCTGTCCGTCTCTTGTCTTGAAAACCCTGCAGGGTCGCCATAAGTTGGCTGTGACTTGGCAACGATTTCCACACACAAGAACAATCTAATATAATGGGGGTGGGTTCCCAAGAGGGGGGGACGAAATGGTTCCTCCTACCTATTCCCCAAGCTCAGCTCCACTGAAAGGGGAGCACAATTTCAGCCCCTTGTCTGTTTCCCCCCACCCCCAATATTCCTCTGCTCAGATCTCTCATCCTGGGAATAATCTTTCTGTGGGTCGAAAGGAACTGCAGGAATGGAGAGAAGTACAAGAAATCCCTGTGTGTTTGTATGTTTACTGTATTATTTTACATATATTTTATTTCAAGTGCCCTTTTAGTGTTGAAAAGTTTCCATGTTTGCTGCCGTGGGGGACCCTATTTGGGTAGGAAAATGGTGTACAAATGTTTCACAACAAATAACTTCCATGCAGGCCCCTGTTTCTTTACTTGATTTATAAGCAACTTTTCTTCCAAGGAAAGGCCTACATGGTTTTCCAGTTTATCCTCATAACAATAACCCTGTGAGATAGGTTAGGCTGAGAGTATGTGTCTGGGTCACGGTCACCCAGTGAGCTTCCGTGGCAGAGTGGGGATTTGAACCTGGGTCTCCCTGATCCTGGGCGGACACTCTAACCATTACACTACAATTGCTCTTCTTTTCCACTCGCGTCTTTCCCCCAGGAAGTCTTTCCACAGTTCTTTCTGCCCTTCCTCCTCAATGGTGGTGGGGGGGGGGAACACAGCATTTTGGCTCCCCACAGGATTCATTTCAGGGCTGTAAAAAGCCCCCAGTCTCACTCTCTGAGCCTGGCTGTGGGACAGGTTCCCACCCCCCACCCCCCTGACTGCAAACCCCTCACTAGTCCTGGGAGCAAAGGAGATTTTTCTCCTAATGAACACAAACCCCCATGTATTCTTGGGTTCCCTAGCCCTCTTTCCTCTGTTTTCTTTTTGTGTGCGGAGCGCAACCAAAGGCTTCCTGTTTTTGCGACAAATTGGAACTTGTTTCTTTTCTCATTCCGAAGTTTCTAAACCGAGATTAAAATAATAGAATCATAGAATCTTAGAGTTGGAAGGGACCACCAGGGTCATCTAGTCCAAAGCTTCTTAAACCGTGGGTCGTGACCCCATATGGGGGTCGCGAAATGTGGGGGTCGCGAAAAATTTGGCAATATAAAATAGGTATACAAATTAAACATTTACTCATACATATACCTATACAACCGGGGTCACTTAAACATTTCTCAGGTGAAAAGGGGTCGCAAGTGGAAAAAGTTTAAAAGAAGCCCTGATCTAGTCCAACTCCCTGCACAATGCAGGAAATTCACAACTACCTCACCCCCACACCCCCTAGTGACCCCTACTCCAGGCCCAGAAGATGGCCAAGATGCCCTCCCTCTCATGATCTTCCTAAGGTTATAGAATCAGCATTGCTGAAAGATGGTCATCTAGCCTCTGCTTAAAAATCTCCAGAGAAGGAGAGCTTACCACCTCCCAAGGAAGCCTGTTCCACTGAGGAACCGCTCTAACTGTTAGAAATTTCTTCCTAATGCCTAGATGGAAACTCTTTTGATTTAATTTCAACTTGTTGGTTCGGGTCCAACCTTCCGGGGCAACAGAAAACAACTTGGCATCCTCCTCTTTGCGACAGCCCTTCAGGTACTTGAAGATGGTTATCATGCCCCCTCTCAGTCTTCTCCTCTTCAGGCTAAACACACCCAGCTCCTTCAACCTTTCCTCATAGGACTTGGTCTCCAGACCCCTCCCCATCTTTGTTGCCCTCCTCTGGACACGTTCCAGCTTGTCTACATCTTCCTTAAATTGTGGTGCCCAAAACTGAATGTAGATAAGAATTCTGGCAGCGGAGGAAAAAACAACGAACTCCAGTTCATGAAGGGGCTGCATTTTGATGTTCCAAGATAAGAACATCAGAAGAGCCCTGGTGGATCAGACCAGGAGTCCATTTAGCCCAGCGTCCTGTCTCACACAGAGGCCAACCAGTTCCTCTGGAGATCCCACAACAGGGCACAGAGGCTGAGGCCTTCCCCTGGTGTTGCCTCCCTGGCGCTGGGAATCAGAGGCTGACTGCTTCTGAACATGGAGCTTCCCTTTAGTCACCATGGCCAGTGGTCAGCAACTGATGTTTCCATGAATCTGCGTAACTCCCTTTTAAAGCTGTCTATGCCTGTGGCCATCACTACATCCTCTGGCAGCAAATTCCACATTTTAATTGCTTGCTGTGTAAAGAAACATTTCCTTCTGTCTGTCCTGAATCTACTGCCCATCTCAGTAGCAATGAAGCTACGTCGCCTCAATGTTCCCTAATCTGTGGAAGTGTAAAACTGGGTGCTTCGTAATTTTGTTGGCCTTGGTTGTAAACATCTACTCTGTTTGGGTTTTTTTTATTTTTATTTTACGGCCCATCAGCTTCATTGGATGTCCTTGAGTTCCAGTATTTTGGAGAGGGAGAAAAAGCTATCTCTTGTCCATGCTCTTCACCCCTGTGTTTAATTTTATAAACCTCTACCGTGTCTTCCTTTAGTTGTCTCTTTTCTAAACTGAAAAGTCCCAAGATAGCAGAGTTAGTCGAAAGACTTACAGAACCAGGAGATGTTCGGTCTCAGTGCAGCAGGCGTGTGGTGTGATGTAGTGGTTGGAGTGTTCGGCCTGTGGGACCTGGATTCAAATCCCCTGCCATGGAAGCCCACTGGGTGATCTTGGAGGCCAGCCAAGCCTACCTCGCAGGGTCATTGTGTTGGGGGAGGGGACAATTATGCATGCTGTCCTGAGCGCCTCAGGGGAAGGGTAGGATAAAAAAATGGACAGAGGGATGGAAAGGTTGAGGGAACACAGAAACTTGTGAATAAACCACGTGGGCGCTTATCGTGAAGGAACACCACCTTGTTTGCGATGTCCGAGGGGGTTAGAGGGCCACCATCCTCACCAGTCTTCCTTTTGAACAGGATCTTTGTGTTTCTTTCAGGAGCTGGGGCCGATCGAACAGGTAGCTCTGGATTTTTCGGAGGAAGAGGAGCCCCTGTCAAACTGCGAGTGGAGGCAGGCCTACAGGCCAGCCGGTCGGAAGGCTGACGACGGAGACGCCAGTTCACTGAGTAAGGATCCCTAGGGCCGGGTTTTCTGAGACGTGTCTCAGTGGTAGAGCAACTGCTTGGCATACAGACGGCCTCAGCCACAATCCCTAGCATCTCCAATGATCTAACTCCATAACAGGCAGGTCCATTTAGGGAGGGGGCCGTGACTCAGCGGCAGAGCATCTGCATGGAGCACGAGAGAGAATAAGACCAACACTGTGGTGACGGCTGCTGCTGATCTTGGGCTAGTCACAGCTCTATTAAGGGCTCTGTCAGCCTCACCTATCTCACAGGGTGTCTGTTGTGGGGAGGGGAGGGGAAGGTGATTGTAAGCCGGTTTGATTCTCCCTTAAGTGGTAGAGAAAGTCGGCATATAAAAACCAACTCCCCTCCTCCTCCTCTCCCTCCTCTCAATGTTACTTTAATCTGCACAGCCAGTCAGAGATCTCCAGTGACCAATCAGAAGTCCTCCTGGACAGGAGTCTCCCCCCTGGCCCTACCCACTTTCCTTGGGGGCCCTTGAGTTAGACCTTGGACCAAGTGTTGTCTGCTCTGACTAGCAGGGTCCTAGGAAGAGAGAAAGAGGTCTCCAGGGTCCTAGGAAGAGAGAAATCTCTCCCAACGTGTGTTACTGGAGATACCAGGGGGTGGAGCCATGTTTGCAGAGAAAGTGCTTAGGTGGCTAGCATTGGGAAATGAGCCCCTTTTTTAACATGCCCTCTTTCTGCAGGTGACGACTGCCAGAGTGCCAGCGAGGAGGAGACGGACTTGTCGGATAATCCAGATCAAGACTGCCTAAACCAAGCCGTGAAAGGGAGGAGAGCGGAAAGGGATGCTTCCCACTTTCAAGAGCAGGAAGCGGATTCGGAGGCCTGGCGCCGAGCCGAGCAGAAGAGAGGAAGTGGCCCTCTAGAGAGAGCGGAGACCTCTGTCGTTTGGGAAGGCGACGAGCCCCTTGACGAGGAGAAGGAACAAAAGAAAATTTGCAAGAGGAAGAGGAAAGAGTCCTACAAGGTGTACGCGCTGCGCATCAGGCAGAGGTCGGGCCTGATTCAACAGGACAGGAGCTGCCAGAGGGAGAAGCCGTTGAAATGCTCCAGTGGAGGGAGCAACTTCAAGGTAATCTCTCACTATGTTTCCCACAAAGGGAGCCACGGAGGAAGGAAGCCACACCGGTGCCTGGACTGTGGGAAATCCTTTATCTCTAAAGGCCAACTTATTATTCATCAGAGAACCCACACTGGAGAGAAGCCCTTTAAATGCCTAGTGTGTGGGAAAACCTTTGCCCAGCGTTCCAACCTCAAAGTCCATCAGAGGATCCACACGGGGGTGAGGCCATTTCAGTGTTCGGACTGCGGGAAAAGCTTCTATTCCAGCACCAGCCTGGTCAAACATCAGAGCACCCACACAAAGGGGAACCCATATAAATGCACTGCGTGTGGGAAGAGCTTCAAGTCCCGTTCCCGCTTCATCACCCACAAGAAAATCCACACCAGGAGGAAATCTCATAAATGTCCGGACTGTGGGAAATGCTTCCTCGCTGAATCTCAGCTGATTATCCACCGCCGCATCCACACAGGGGAGAGGCCGTACAAGTGCCTGGAGTGTGGGAAAAGCTTCAGCCAAAACATACACCTTACTGTCCATCAGAAAATCCACAAAAGAAAATCGCTCCAGTGTGCCAACTGTGGACAAAGTTTCCGCTCCAGGATGAAGCTCATCCAGCACCAGAGGACGCATGCAGGAGAAAGCCCATATAAATGCTCAGAGTGCGGGAAAACCTTCCGGGTGAATGCTCACCTTATCGCGCACAAGAGGAGCCACTCAACAAAGAAACCACATAAGTGTTCATACTGTGGAAAATCTTTCTGGGCCAAATCAAAGCTCATCATCCATCAGAGGACCCACACCGGGGAGAGACCATTTAAGTGCTTAGCCTGTGGGAAAAGCTTTAGCCAGAGTTCACATCTGAATGTCCACAAACGAACCCACACGCGCAAAAAGCAATTCCAGTGCCCAGAGTGCAGGAAAAGCTTCAGCTCGAGCACCTACCTTATGAAGCACCAGAGAATCCACACCGGAGAAGACCTGTACATATGCGCCGACTGTGGGGAAAGTTTTCGTGCATACTCGCATCTCATCGCTCACCAGAAAATACACGAAGGAAAGAAACCGTATAAGTGCACGTACTGCGAGAAATCCTTCTTTACCAAATCTAACCTCATCATCCACCTGAGGATCCATACAGGAGAGAGGCCGTACAAATGCCAAGTCTGTGGCAAAAGATTCATACAGAGCTCACACCTGACCACCCACCAGAGAACCCACACTGGCAAAAAGCAACACCAATGCCCAGACTGCGGCAAAAGCTTCCAGTTCAACTCCCACCTCCTCGCCCACGGGAAAATCCACAAGGACAGGAAAATCCACAAAGACAAGAAGCCCCACAAATGCTCATACTGTAACAAATGCTTCGTCTTCAAGTCCTACCTAGTTATCCACGAGCGGATGCACACCGGCGAGAGACCGTTCAAATGCCTGGCGTGCGGCAAAAGCTTCAGCCAGAATTCACACCTGAACGTCCACAAAAGAATCCACATGGGGAAAAAGCCGTTCCAACGTCCCGAACGTGGCAAGGATTTTAGAGTGAGCTCTCAGCTTCTGGCCCGCAAGAGAATCGGCATGGTCAAGAAGCAGCACAATAAATGCCTGGTCTGCGGAAAGTCCTTCATTTCCAACTCCTACTTGATTATCCACCAGAGAATCCACACAGGCGAGAGACCTTACAAGTGTTTGGCTTGCGGGAAGTGCTTCAGCCAAAGTTCGCACCTGACCGTCCACCAGAGGACTCACAGAGGAAGGAAGCCGTTCCGATGTTCCACCTGCGGGGAGAGCTTCGGCTCCAGTGTCAACCTTCTCAAGCACCAGAGAATCCACACAAAAGGGAACCTATTAGAATGCGCAGACTGTGGGAAATCCTTTCTCAACAAGTCACAGTTTGTGATCCACCGGCGAAGCCACACGGGGGAGAGGCCGTTCAAATGCTTGGACTGTGGGAAGGGGTTCAGCCAGAGTTCCAACCTGATCAGGCACCAGCGCATTCACGCGGGGGAGAATCCCTGTTAACGCTTGCCCTGCGGGAGAGTCTTCTTCTCAGAAGAGAATCTTGTTAAGCACCAGAGAATCCACACTTAGAGGGAAGGGGCCGTGTTCGTCTCACGTTGGTGGGAAAGCCAACTAAGCCTTTTCCTGCAAATCCCATTTTCTTAGCTGTTACGAAAAACAAAAAAACATGGCCAGCCCCATGCTGCTGCTTTTTGTGCAGAAAACTTTGGTAGTAAATTCATAATCCACTGCTCTTCTGAGAATCTGTTATCTGGGGAAGCGACCCCAGATAAAATGCTTAGGCTGCAGTGGAACTTTCCACGGAGGCCACCTCATATCTTTCTGCGGGTCAAACCTACTCTCAGAACTTTGAGCCAGCAGCACATCTTGAATCTGGGACCCCAAGGGATGCTAGAGAGTGATTCGGCTGACTCACTACTGAACGAAGGGACTTGAGTCCAAAAGAGCTTCTTAACAGCAATAGGCCAGATTAGATCACAGGGCCTTCATTAAAAAAAAAAAAAAAACTTCCAGGGCAAACTCACTTAGTACTTTGAATTGCAAGAGAACTTGGCTGCTTTGTTCTTGGGGAGAGAAGGGTTGATCTTGTGTCTACCACTAACCCCAAGTCAACAAGAGCTGATTTTCCCCACTTACTCTGGTGGGGGAAGACCTGTAAAGAACCAGGAGTCTAGCAAAACTGTCCAGGAGGATTGAAAAGGCCATGTAGAAGGGGAGCTTTGGAGGGGGGGGAATACATCAGAGAAGCCATATAAACTCTCCTAGGGTAGAATGTGAATTATCTAGGGTAGAATGTTGCACTCCCTAAGTGAATTTTAAGTGAATCCATTCCAGTATTCTGTCTATTAGCTGTGAGGGAATCCATGTCGAGGTGAACCCATGTGTGTAACGAAACTACCCATTCAGTTAAAGGAAATGAACAAGTCAGCTGACTAAATGGCAGGCTTTTAAGGCATTCATAAAGTCCCTTTTAATCTGCTGTATGATCTTTTTTTTTTAATTGTGACATACAGTGTTCAATTGGCTTTCTGTCAGTATAGCTACAGTCGCTTGTATCCTCTGTGGTTCAGAAAATATTGCCGGAAGCAAATTACAGATAGGTTGATTGTCTGCAGCTACACCCAAAGGTCTGAAGCGACATTGCAAATCTGTTTCCTGTATTGGCGGGGGGGGGGGGGGGGAGGTTTGAACACGATCCTTCTGTTTCCATGGGTGCTTTCTTAGTCTTCAGAATCTCAGCATCAAGGTGAGCAACGCTGACCTTGACGGAAGAAATGTGCAAGCCAGCAGATTAATTGGGGCTCTTGTTTGGGGTTACCTGGCTCGCAACTTGTTTTGTTGTTTCTGTCCCCATGGGGATTGTGTTGGGTAACAATAGGAGGGATTATACAGCTGTCACAAGTATCCCCTGAAAAAAAAAACAAGAAAAGCAGTGATGGATGCTGTTGAACCCACAGATAAATCAAAGGAACAATTTCCTCATTTCTTGGGGGAACTTGTTGTGCAGGGATCGCTGCTGATATGTTTTTTTTCCAAATTTTTACTGGTTTGAAATATATGAGCCTGCAGCTTCCCAAAAAGGGATGGCATTCTGGGCTTTTTAAAATGGCCGGGCCAGGAAGGGGGAGGGATTAGAAACATTCCTGGGTGTGATGTCACGAGCACACCGTCCAATAAGGAGCCAATGACTGGTGCGTAAGCTTTACTCACATACTCACCAAAGCATAGTCTCTTGCTAGCTTCAGAATTTATGTTTCCCTCCCCCCCCCAGCAAATTCACAAAAGCATCATTTTGTTTCTTGAAAACAGTCCATCAAGCTGACATCACCTGAGCTTCGAGTACCACGCTGCATCTTCTAACTGAGAATTTTAAAAATATATATATCTGGGAAGGGACCGCATGCTTTCCTGCTGACCATAACTCTGGGAGGCTGAGATTATGCAAACTTGACAACCACTCACAGATGGGGAGTGAAACTGCCCTGTCTCAAACTGGTTCAGAGCTTCGCCCTGAAATTTGTCTTTAATCCCTGGCAGCTGGAATAATCAGCTCGTCTCCAAAAGCCCCTTGAACTAAAATGGGAAAGGAACTGACACGGAAGCCCAACGTTCTTCTCTGGCTCCAGAACCAGAGCTCCATACGATCTGTTTGACTTTGATTTGCCTTTGTATCCTACAGCAAGTGTTTGGGGGGCATCGTGTCCAAAGACATCTCTCCCCAAAGTAAAAGATTGAATATCCACTAGGAAAGGGCTGTGTTTGCAGTCCCAGCCTGCTCACTTTAACTTCTTGGTTGCCACTTTCCCAGTTCGTGGTTTCTTCCCCTGGGATCCCTCTCCCTGGACAGCTGCTTCCAGTTTCCTATGAACTCTGTTATGGGACCTGGGATGTTGTTACCTCCGTTTCTTGAAAGAAATCTGTTATGCTTCCTTTATACTGGGTTTCCTTTGTTTTCAGATGTTGGCAAAACACTGTAATGATTTGCTTTTTATTGACATTAGTATATTCTTTTTCTTCTCATCTTTATTTCTGTCCTGATCTGAAATTATACCGTTACTGCCGTTCAGATGACGTCTCACGTTTGGTGCAATGTGACATAGCTGCCGCTGCACCAGAAGAAAACTTTAATATATGTAATCAGTTGGCAATTGCCTTGGGGCCCCTGAAGTAGTTTGGTGACTTTAACAGTGCCAGAATTACCGTATTTTTCACTCCATAACACACACTTTTTTCCTCCTCAAAAGTGAGGGGAAATGTCTGTGCATGTTATGGTGCGAATGTGCACACAGAGCTGGCTGGGCGTGCTGGAAAGACGCGAGCCGGCTTTCCCCACCCGCCTCCCAGCTGGGAGGCGGGCGGGGCACACAGAGCCGGCTTGCATCGTTCCAGCGCGACGGCCGGCTTTCCCCGCCCCGACGGCCAGCTGGGAGGCGGGTGGGTCGCACAGAGCCGGTTCGCGTCGTTCCAGCGCAAGCCGGCTTTCCCTGCCCCGACAGCCAGCTGGGGGGGGACGTGTTATGGTCAGGTGCGTGCTATGGAGCGAAAAATACGGTACACTTCAAAGCTTATTGACATCAGTGGTCTTGGTGGTAAAGGGGAGGGGCTGTGGTTCAGTGGTAGAGCATCTGTTTGGCATGCAGAAGGTCCCATGTTCAATCCCCGGCATCTCCAATTAGGGACTAGGCAAGTAGGTGATGTGAAAGACCTCTGCCTGAGACGCTGGAGAGCCACTGCCAGTCTGAGGAGACAATACTGACTTTGGTGGACCAAGGGTCTGATTCAGTGTAAGGCAGCTTCATGTGTTCCTTTGTGGGCTTCCATCCAAGTATTAACCAAGGCTGACCCCACGCTTAGCTTCTGAGAACTGATTGAGATTGGGCTAGCCTGGCCCATTCCACCATCAGGTTGGTGGTGGAAAGTGCTGTCAGGTCGCAGCCAACTTATGCCAACCCCATAAGGTTTTCAGGGCACAAGACAAACAGAGGTGGTTTGCCACTGCCTGCTTCTGCGGAGGAACCCTTGACTTCTTTGGGGGTCTCTGATCCCAATAACTAACCAGAGGTGATAAAGCTTATCTTCTGAGGTCTCACGAGATCAGGCTAGCCTGGCCCATCCAGGCCAGTGGTCTTAGATGAGTGTATCTCTGCTTGCTCTGGCCTGGATAGCCCAGGCTAGCCTGATCTCGTCTGATCTGGGAAGCCAATCAGTATTTGGATGAGGAAGAAGAAGAGTTGTTTTTTACATGCCGACTTTCTCTACCGCTTAAGGGAGACACAAACTGGCTTACAATCGCCTCACCCTCCCCACATCAGACACCCTGTGAGGTAGGTGAGGCTGAGAGAGCTCTAACAGAGCTGTAACTTGCCCAAGGTCACCCAGCTGGCTTCGAGTGTAGTGGGGAAACAAATCCTGTGGGGAAACAAATCCAGTTCCCCACATTAGCCTCCGCCGCTCATGTGGAGGAGTGGGGAATCGAACTCTGTTCTCCAGATCGGACTCCACTGCTCAAAACCACCTCTCTTAACCACTACACCTAGCTGGCTGGGATGGGAGTCCACCAAGGAATATTATGTTCACTATACAGAGGCAGGCAGTGGCAAGCCACCTCTGAATGTCTCTTGCCTTGAAAACCCTACAAGGTTGCTATAAGTCAGGTGTGACCTGATTGCAAAAATTAATCATTTTAGGATGGCACTGTTAAAATTTGTTGTGGGGAAGGTGATTGTAAGCCGCTTTGAGATTCTTTGTAGAAAAAAGCGGGGTATAAAACCCAACTCTTCTTCAGTTCTACACTCTTATGTAGCATTCCACACAAACCCACATTCTAGTTTCTCTACCCGCCACCCGCCCCCAAATTGTAATCTGACATTAAGACCATCTGAAATCAAAGGCTGGACTAGGTGACTTTAAAAAGAGATTAGGCAAAGGCAGCGAGGATGGGTCTGTCCGTGGAAAGACCCCGGTTTTTAGCCTCCAAGCATGCATGTTCAAAGGCAGTGTACTTGTGTAGTCCCAAGTTGCCTCTCTGAGGGCTTGCTTTAACACCACCTGGGAAGGTGACTGTAGGCCGGTTTGATTCTCCCTTAAGGGGTAGAGAAAGTTAGCATATAAAAAGCAATTCTTCTAATGCTCCGCCCAAAACAGTGTTCATTTTAAAATTCAGATGATCCTGCATTTGTTCCTTTACTTGGTTTCAGTTATGAGTGTGTGCAAATGTATGCGCCAACCCCAGACATTGATTCGTCTTTCTCTCCCTTCTTGAGCTCAACATCTCTCCCCACAAACATCCAGAACACCTTTGCAGTAAACGTACTGCTGATGTAATAATTCACAGTGGGTAGCCGTGTTAGTCTGTTTGCAGTAGTCAAAAAGGGCAAGAGTCCAGTAGCACCTTAAAGACTAACAAAAATATTTTCTGGTAGGGTATGAGCTTTCGTGAGCCAGTTCTTCATCTGAAGAAGTGAGCTGTGGCTCACGAAAGCTCATACCCTACCAGAAAATATTTTTGTTAGTCTTTAAGATGCTACTGGACTCTTGCCCTTTTTGACTACTGCTGATGTAATAGTTTATCTCGTTCTTCCCCATACCTTAGGCAGGGTATCGTTCTTTACCCTGGAAGTGTCAACAATACATTTATTAAATACACAATTGTATTGTGTCTGCATTTATTTTGAAAGCACTGAAAAAAGCGCTTCTGGGAGGAGGCGGGTTAGTGAGGACTGGTTGTTAGCCAATCGATACTGTGCATAGCGCGCTTCTACTGTACACGCAGAGAACGGTTTACCCTGAGACTGTATCTCTAAACCAGAGTTTCCCAACATAAGAATATAAGAAAAGCCCTGCTGGATCAGACCAAGGCCCATCAAGTTCAGCAGTCTGTTCGCACAGTGGCCAACCAGGAGCCTCTAGGAAGCCCCCAAACAAGACGATGCCAGCACCACCATCCTGCCTGTGTTCCACAGTGTCCTGGCTGGCTTATCTGCAGCCGAAGTCGGGTTACAGCGTCAGGCACCGGGCTGGGAAGAAGCACAAGCGAAGTCAAAACAGTCTGAGGTCAATTAGGAACCTGAGGATTTGCAAAAGCCGGTTACCAGTCCAAGGTCAGGTAAGTTGAGTCAATCGCAACAGTGGTTCTTATGGATGGGACATACGGTTCTGGGCAGCAAGGGTGTGTGAACAAGATCTTGGGGTGCCGGTGGATCGTAAGTTAAATATGAGCAGCCTGTGTGACGCAGCAACAAACAAAGCTAACGCGATCTTGGGGTGCATCAACAGAGGCAGAACTTCCAAATCACAAGGTGTCCCAGTTCTGCTATACAGTGCATTGTCCAGGCGGCACCTGGAGTATTGTGTGCAGTTCTGGAGGCCCCACTTCAAAAAGGATGTGGGCAGAATCAAGCAGATGCAGAGGAGAGTGATGAGGATGATCAGGGGCCTGGAGACCAAGCCCTACGAGGAAAGGCTGAGGGACTTGGGAATGCTTAGTCTGGAGAAGAGGAGGTTGGGGGGGGGGGACATGATTTCTTTCTAAGTATTTGAAAGGCTGTCAAGAGGAGGGCAGGGAACTGTTCCTGTTGGCAGCAGTGGATAAGACTCGCAATAATGGGTTTAAATTGCAGGTGGAAAGGTACCAGCTGGATATTAGGGAAAAATTTTTTTACAGTGAGAGTTGTTTGACAGTGGAATCAACTACCTAGGGAGGTGGTGAGCCCCCCATCACGGGTGGTCTTCATGCAGAGGCTGGACAAGCCCTTGTCAGGGATGCTCTAGGCTGATCCTGCATTAAGCAGGGGGTTGGACTAGATGGCCTGTATGGCCCCTTCCGACTCTATGATTCTATTATTCCAATGGACAGTATGTCCAGATTCAAAGGGGAAAGTCTTCTATCAAGGATGGAAATGCAGGATTGTCAAGGAAAAGGGGGAAACAAAAAAACGAGTTACTAGAAAAATAGATGAACCAATCTAAGAAATCATTGAAAAAGAAATTCTACAGGATCTGTTGTCCCCCCCACTCTGGATTGAAAAGAGTAACCAACAAACATAGAGACTGTCTACTCTTTGGGCTGTTTTCCAGAATTGCTAAAAACAAGAATTGTGTTTGCTAACAAAATAGAACTGTCATATCATTGGGATTTAGCACTAACATTCAAAAATACAAAGTAATTATACGGGGATAAAATAGTGAATGTATTGAGCATAAAATGGACCATGATACAAGCAAAAAATTAATTTGGTAAGGATTGTAAAAAATCTTGTTACATTTCTTATAAATATCCAAAATGGCAATAAACATATATATCATAAACATGCGGGGGGGGGGGGGAAGGAATCTTAAGATACTGTTGCAAAGAAATGTCTTCAGCTCTTGGACAAAGTCTTTAATGCCAACCAGAAATAGTTGGGCAATTGCAGAAAATAAAGGAAACATGGGATCAAAGCTGATCATCTAGAACTGGCTTTCTGGTCAGCTTCCACTACAGTGGTGAGTGTGGTTTTCCTGAGACCACATGTGTTGAGTGAAGTCATCTGACATGGTAAAAAATCTCGTGATTTCAGCATGTCTTGAAATGTTCGTCACTACTTTGAACACTTTACCCCCAAGAGGCTGAGGAAAGAGTTTCCCATCATTTTGCTGCGGTTCGGGTTGAATATCTGCCATGGACTCAGAAAGTCCCAGGTTCAAACCTCTGGCATCTCCAGTTCCAAAGATAAGAAAAGCAGGGATGAGTGAGAGACCCAGCATGGTGTTTAGGGTGTTGGACTAGGATGATCTGGCTCAGGTTTGAATCTCCACTCTGTCCTGGAACCTCGCTGAGTGATCTTGGGCCAGTCATAGTCTGCCTAGCCTTCCTCGCAGGGCTGTTGTGAGGATACAAAAGAGGTGAATTATGAGAGTAGCCTTTGGCCCACATTGAGGAGAAAGACTTGGCATAAATGAAATAAGTAAATAAATAAAGACCACATGAAAACTCTGTACAACTCACACAGCCAGCGTGGTGTAGCGGTTAAGGGCAGTGGTTTAGAGCGGTGGACTCTGATCTGGAGAATAGAGTTTGATTCCCCACTCCTCCACACGAGTGGCAGACACTGATGTAATGAACCGGTTGGTTTCCCCCACTCCTACACATGAAGCCAGCTGGGTGACTTTCAGTGCCATAGAGACCAATTGCCAAAGGGGCCATTTTCTCCAGGGGAACGGATCTCTATCGGCTGGAGGCCAGTTGTAATAGTAGATCTCCAGCTAGTACCTGGAGGTTGGCAACCTCCAGGTAAATTAAATAAAATTAAATAAAAGTAAATTAAATAAAAATAAAGTGAAGTAAATTAAATAAAGTAAATTAAATAAAAATAAAACAAGCCTCCATAAAACAAGCCTCCATACCACATCAGGTACATGATCTTACGTGTCTTAAGCCAGAAATTACAACATCCCTGCAAGGACGGCCAGCGCGATCACAAAGTACATGCCCAGAGAGCCAGGCTTGCCTAGAGAGAGCCGGAGAGAGAAAATGCAGGCTGGGGCTGGCCAAGCATGAAAGCGCCTTGCTGGTGGGGGCAGGGGAGGAAATTGTCTGTTTGAAAGTTTGCAGCCAGCAGCTGCAATTGCAGAGGGGAGTCTGTCCCCCCCCCACCTGTCCACTTAAAAGGTGGGGGGAGAGGTATGGCTGAAGAGGTGAGCTCTTGAAAGGGGTGCATGTAGCCTTTTTGTTGTTGGGGTGGGCGGGCGAGAGATGCAACTTCAAGGGGTAGTAAATGAACACGGGTCAGTGCAAGAACTGGAAAGCGGAAGGGAGAACTGGAGTTGCCAACTCCGGGATGGGAAATTCCTGGAGGTTTGGGGGCTGGAGGTTGGGAAGAACAGGGTTTGGGGAGGGGAGGGACCTCAGCGGGGTACGATGGCATAGAGTCCATCTCCAAAGCAGCCGTTTTCTCCAGGGAGAACTGATTTGTGTAGTCTGGAGATCTGTTGTGATTCCGGGAGACCTCCAGGCCCCACCTGGAGATTGGCAACCGCCCCATATTAAAGGGGAAGGAAGTGCACAGGGTGGGGGAAATCCTCCTTTCCCAACCAGGCCAAAATCTAAACCAAGTCTGGGCAGAGAGAAGGAAATCTGTCCTCTCTGCAGATTCAATCGGCTATAGAAACTTGCAATCACTAGGGTTGCCAACCTCCAGGTACTAGGCTGGAGATCTCCTGGTATTACAACTGATCTCCAGCCAATAGAGATTCACCTGGAGTGAATGGCAGCTTTGGGAATTGGACTCTACAGCATTGAAGTCCCTCCCCAAACACCCCTCCCTCCTCAGGCTCCAAAAAACTCCCGCCGGTTGTGAAGAGGGCCCTGGCAACCCAAGCAATGACCCAGTTCTTCACGAACCGGTAAGCAAACAAAATTTGGCCTTTTGCTGAGGTTGCCAACCTCCATTCAAGCCTGGAGAACTCCCAGAATTACAGCTGTTCTTCAGATTAAATATATTAACATCCCTGGAGAAAATGGCTGCATCAGAGGGTGGACTCTGCAATTACACCCCATTGAGGTTCCTTCCCAAAACCCACCTTCCCCGGGCTGTATCCCCAAATCTCCAGGAATTTCCCACCTTGGAGTTGGCAACTCTGCAGTCCTCATAATGGTGTGAATGACCAGACATCTTGTGGCATCTCCCCTACCACACTGCATCACCGCAATTGACATAGTGTTGCCCAACCTCCAGGTGGGATCTGAATACATAGGGCTTGTAAAACTTTTCACATGTAATCTTTCCATCAATACTGGTAAATTGGGGGGGGGGGTGAAAGGAAGGTGCAAAATTAGAACCTGGGACTTCCACTCTTGCTTAGCCTTTTCCCCATCCCACCTCTCTCCTACCCATTTTCTCATTTTTTTTAAAAAGAAAAAGTAATTTGTAGTTATGCACTCAACTCTCTATGCACCTGACTTCACAATCTGAAATAGGTCGTCTTCTCTTCTGATTTTACACATGACTATCTGTTTTTGCAGTCAATATACATTTTTGTAGGCTTCCTGGAAGCACCTGGCTGGCCACTGCGTGAACAGACTGCTGGACTTGATGGGCCTTGGTCTGATCCAGCCGGGCTTTTCTTATGTTCTTATTCCCAGTCCCCCTTCATATTTTTCACAACCCTCCCCCCTATTTGTGAATGTGTGTAAGAAAAATGCTTCAGGCTTTGGGTAAATTATGCAGGGTTGAAGAAATCCGTTTCTCGTGTCTGTGCAATGACATGCCACCGTCCCAAAATATTAACATTTAATTTACAAGCATTCAGTAATCCCGATATAGATAGATATACACACACACATACCAGGAGAAGTGGAATAAATGTTTTGAATAAATAACAAATACGTGGTTCTTGTCGGTTATCCGGGCTGTGTGACCGTGGTCTTGGCAGGCATCTTCAGAGGAGATGCCACAGCTGCTGGCGAAACGTCAGGAAAGAAAGTACCAAGACCACGGTCACACAGCCCGGATAACCTACAAGAACCGATGAACTCTGACCGTGAAAGCCTTCGACAATAAATAAGTGATTTACGTAGTCTGGAGGTCAGTTGCAAGCCCAAGGGACCTCCCGCCCTCACCTGGAGGTTGGCAACCTTATTGCTGGCTGACCTAGCTCTTGTCAGCCTAAAATTAAAATGGATTTGGGGAGAATGCTGTAAGCCACTTTGAGCGCTCATTGAGAAAAGTATAGTATAAATGAAGGCAATAATGTAAATATATGTCTCTTTTCCCTCAGGAAGTAACTTCTTGAGGGATGTCACTAGGGGTTACCGCACTTTGTATTCCCAGCGATGTATTAAGTGTTTGAAAACGTTATAAAAAACATCGCTTTAAAAGGGTTTTTGGATACCACGGCTTATAAATGGTTGGAAGACGTCTTCACAGCTAAAGGGGCCAAACAAAGTGCGAACAGTATTTTTTATAACGTTTTCAAACTCTTAATACGTCGCTGGGAATACATAGAAAGTGCGAACAGTATTTTTTACAACGTTTTCAAACTCTTAATACATCGTATTGTCGAAGGCTTTCACGGTCAGAGTTCATCGGTTCGTATAGGTAATCCGGGTTGTGAGACCGTGGTCTTGGTATTTTCTTTCCTGACGTTTCGCCCACAGCTGTGGCAGGCATCTTCAGAGGAGTAAACCAGAGGAGAGACGCTGTCCTTCAGTGTTACTCCTCTGAAGATGCCTGCCACAGCTGTGGGCGAAACGTCAGGAAAGAAAATACCAAGACCACGGTCTTAATACATCGCTGGGAATACATAGAAAATGCAAACAGTATTTTTTATAACGTTTTCAAACTCTTAATACATCGCTGGGAATACATAGAAAGTGCGAACAGTATTTTTTATAACGTTTTCAAACTCTTAATACATCGCTGGGAATACATAGAAAGTGCGAGCAGTATTTTTTATAACGTTTTCAAACTCTTAATACATCGCTGGGAATACATAGAAAGTGCGAACAGTATTTTTTATAACGTTTTCAAACTCTTAATACATTGCTGGGAATCGACAGAGGATGCTCTGCAAGGACACAAAAGCAACCTTCCTCCCAAAATAATAACACCCATCATATTTTGGCTGCCTTTTCCAAAAGGATGCAGCTCTGTTAGGGCTCCTGTGCATTTTTCCAAGCAAATAATCCCCTTACTATGCAGGGGGACCCTGGCAAAGTTATCAGTGAATGGGCCCTTTTGTCCCCTCCACCACTGCCTTGCTCCAGCCATCTCCAACTGCTGCTGCCTCTGCCTCCATCTCATTTTGCCGCCACCCCCCCCCCCCATCACAGCCAAAGCAAAGCCAAATGTCAACTCCAAAGATGCAAGAACAATTCCCTGGGCAACTCTAGCAATCACATCCCCCCCCTTGCCTTTCCTGCAAGGAACTCCAGGGGCCTACATGGCTCTCCGTTTCTCCCTTTTTAGCCTCACAACAACTCTGTGAAGTAATTTATAGAGAAAGGGGTTCTCTGAAGAGCAAAGGCCAAGACGGAAAATAGAACATAAGCCCTCTCCCACATCAGGCTGAAGGTCTGTCTTGTTCATAGTATTGGAGGAATGGCCAGCTAGATGCTTCCTAGAAGGATAAGGATGCTTTCCGTTCACAGAATGTGGTTCTGAGAGGTATACTTCCTCTGTACATGGAGGTTCTCTCTGTTGCTGTCATGGTTAGTTGCTGATAGGCATCTGTGCCAATACTTCTGTCATTTTTTTAAAATATAAACATAGCTTGTTGGGTCAAATTAAAGGTCCATCTGGCCCAGACTTTTTCAGAGGACAACTGGGTACCCTCAGGGAGTTCATAAACAGTGGATAAAGGCAACCATTCTAGCATCTGGTATACAAAAGTGCACTGCCATTGGACACAGAGGCTCCGTTTAGTTATCATGAGCAAAAACCCATTCCTCATGGGGTTGTCTACAGGAACAAAAATCAAACCAGAGTGCCATTCTGGAGAATAGCCAGAATGCAAGGAGATATTGTACTCTTAAATCTTTATTTTCTTCATCCACATCAGTTAAATATCAGCTTACTGAACACAATACTTTAATATATGTTTTCCCTCCTAGCTCACCCCCTTTAAAATGCCTAAATCCATTAGGAATATTGGCAGAGGAAAGTTAAAACCGATTCTGCTTATGAGGATGTAAATTCAAAGTTCTGCATGTAAATTTGAATGCAGTGTATCTGAAAATATCCGCCACCGCCCCCACCCAAAAAACCCCATTTTCAAACACTCTTAAGTTTTCTCTCCACAGTGGGTTCTCACGTGGACCATCAGGTTGGAGCTGGAACCAAAACTTTTCCCACAGTCCCTGCACAAATAGGGCTTTTCACCTGTGTGAATTCTCTGGTGGCCAATGAGGTGTGACTTCTGACTGAAAGATTTCCCGCAGTCGGAACACTTAAAAGGCCTCACTCCCGTGTGGGTTCGCTCATGGGTGTTGAGGTTGGAGCTCACACTGAAGCCTTTGCCGCAGTGCGAACAGACGTACGGTTTCTCTCCCGTGTGCGTCCTCTGGTGGCTAGTCAAGTGCTGCTTCTGACTAAAGGTTTTCCCACAGTCCAGACACTCGTAGGGCTTGAGCCCAGTGTGGATTCTCTCATGCGCGATAAGGTCGGAGCTCATGCAGAAGCTTTTCCCACATACCAAGCACCTGAACGGCTTCTCCCCAGTATGAATTCTCTGGTGTCTATTAAGGTGGGATTTCCCACTGAACGTTTTCCCGCAGTCCAAGCATTTATACGGCTTCTCACCAGAATGCTTCCTCTGATGCCCGTTGAGGAGTGAGCTGATGCTGAAGATCTTCCCACACTCAAGGCATTTGTATGGTTTCTCACCCGTGTGGATTCTCTTATGAGACAGGAGCTGCGCACTGTGGCAGAAGCTTCTCCCACAATCAGAGCATTTATGGAGCTTCTCGCCCATGTGGGACCTCTCATGCCTGACCAGCTCCGCGCTCCTGTCAAAACTTTTCCCACATCGCAAACATTTAAAAAGATTATCGTGAATGTGAGTCCTTAAGTGGCTGGTGAAGGAGGAACTCTGCCGGAAGGATTTCCCACACTCTGAACACTTGTATGGCTTCTCCCCTGTATGGATTCGGAAGTGCCTAGTGAGGTCTGAACTCATGCTAAAACTCTTCCCACAATGCGAACAGGGGTAAGGCCTCTCCCCTGTGTGTCTCCTCTCATGTGCCACAAGCCTGGATCTCAAACCAAATATCTTTCCACACTCCAAACATTCATATGGCTTTTCGACTGCCTGTATTCTCTTGTGCACAACAGGACCCATTGTCTGAGGGATGCTCTTCTTGCCCACCATATACAAATTCTGAAGCTCATTCTGGAGGATTCTCCCCTCATTTGCATCCCCAAAGTCCTTGGCAGCTCCCCAACAAGGAACAAAGTTACCCTCTTGTTTTTCTGGAGCATTTCTCAATTCAGTTACTGCCTCATGCCTGTTTCCAGTCGTCCCTCCTTTCATGGGATACCAAGGAAGTCTTTCCATGATCATCCTAGGTGACTCCACTTGTTTGGAAATATCCAGGTTTGGCTTCTCCTCCTCAGTCTCCCGTACCAGTCTACTACCTGTAAAAATAACAAAGACACATATTGATTTTTTGGCTTCATTCACACATTGCAGAAAACCACAGTTTAATTCAACTTGTCTAAAAAAGGCATTATAAAATTGTAGTGTGAAGTAGGCTGATGGTCATTAGTAGCATTTATTGTATGTGGCTAAAGGCAGTTATAGAAGAAGAAGAAGAGGAGGAGTAGGAGTTGGTTTTTATACGCTGACATTCTCTGGAGAAAGTGAAGCACAAATAAACCCAGGGAGGGGAAGAGGGGGCTTCTATTTTCTGCTCCTTGTCTGAGAAGGTGTGGTTTCCACAGATTCCTTCTAGGTCACTGTTAATGTCCCATCAGGGCTGTGGTTCAGTGGTAGAACATCCGCTTGGCATGCAGAAGGTCCCGAGTTCAATCCCTGGCACCTCTGGTTAAAAAGATCAGGTGATGTGAAAGAAGAAGAGTTGGTTTTTATACGCTGACTTTCTCTACCACTTAAGGGAGTCTCAAACCGGCTCACAATCACCTTCCCCTCCCCACAAAAGACACCCTGTGAGGTAGGTGGGGCTGAGAGAACTGTGACTAGCCCAAGGTCACCCAGCTGGCTTCATGTGTAGGAGTGGAGTCCGGTTCACCAGATTGGAGTCCGCCGCTCATGTGGAGGGGTGGGGGATCAAACCCGGTTCTCCAGATTAGATGCCATCGCTCCAAACCACTGCTCTTAACCTCTACACCACACTGGTTGCCAGGTGCGGCCTGGCTGGCGGGTGGGGACTTCCAACTTTTGTTGGGACTTACAGGGTGGGTGGGGGTGGATGGGTCCCTCACCTGCAATGTAATGATATCACCAGTGATGTGCTGATGTCACTCTCGATGCGCCATCAACGGGTTGGGATGCTTCCTGTCTCCCCCCACCTCCAGTTTCCCACCATTTCCCCCTGCCAGTCAGCTGAGTCACTCACACAGTACATAAAACACAAATCATAATTTATTTCTTTGCGTCAAGTCACAGCCTAATTATGGCGACCCTGTGGGGTTTCAAGCCCTTCGGAAACGCTGCAAAGAATTTGGTTTCAGACTCTCTAGGTAAAGGGTACAATGGAGAGCCAGCATGGCGTAGCGGAGACCGGGCTAGCCGGGGCCATCCAGGTCAGGGCATACGACTGTACGAGGAACAAAACAAAAAAGAACCCTCACCCACAGAGTCAGCATCTCCATCCCCCTCCAGGTGAGGATCCCTGCCGAGCCGTTCCAGTTCGATATCCGATGGAGCCTGCTCTGTTTCAGGAAGATCCCAAGAGGTCAGCTGCATCTGCGCCTGAAAACAGCCAGGAGGAACCCACTCAGAGCAAAGGCATGGGGTGATAAGCAGGTCCGGGAAGATCTAAAATTCAATTCTCGGCTTCCCCGCCGAGCGGCCGATAGGGCTCGGATGCCGAGGCCAAGCTCAGAACCGGTTTTCAGTCCCCAGGCCCTGGAAAATACGGTGCTGGTTATCAAACCCCCCCTCCCCAAGTAGGGCAAATGGTGACTCCACAGGGCCCCTTCAAGCCAAGAAAGGGGAATGGGGAAAATGCGTGAGTATCTCCTCCTCCCTTGCCACAGTCCTGATCCAAATGGGGAACCTGCAGACTCTCTTGGGGAAAAAAACAAAACAAATAAAAGCACACTGGAACTCTGTTCCTGGAAATCCCTGTGTCCCACTTGGTTTAGCCCAGGGGTCCCATAAACTTTTTTGAGCCCGCTAGCGCCTTTGGAATGCTGATACAGGGTGAAGAAGAAGAGTTGGTTATTATATGCCAACTTTCTCTACCACTTAAGGGAGAATCAAACCGGCTTACAATCACCTTCCCTTCCCCTCCCCACAACAGACACCCTGTGAGGGAGGTGGGGCTGAGAGAGCTGTGACTAGCCCAAGGTCACCCAGCTGGCTTCATGTGTAGCAGTGGGGAAACCAATCCAGTTCACCAGATTAGCCTCCGCCGCTCATGAGGAAGGAGTGGGGAATCAAACCCGGTTCTCCAGATCAGAGTCCACCGCTCCAAACCACCACTCTTAACCACTGCACCACGCTGGGGTGCAACCACCACGTGGCTGCTGGAGGAGGAGTTGCAAACCACAAAATGGCAGCAAGCCACACACAGAGAGAGTAAGGGAGAAGAGGGGTAATTTTAAAAATAAAACCAACACTGGTGGTGGCAGCTGCCGCCAAAGCAACGTTACTTTAATCTGCGCAGCCATATTTCCTATGGCCAATCAGAAGTTGTACTTCCCCTCCTACTTCCTGAAAATACTTGATGGGTACCAGGGAAGGTGTAGGCAGGCGCTATGATGTCCTTGGGGACCCCTGGTTTAGCCTCTAAGATAGGGGGACCAAAAGTCTGATTTGGTCTAAGGCAGCTTCCCATGTTTATAGAATTCTCAGCATCTCCCACAAACTTCAACTCTTTGGGAGAAGTCAAAAACTGGTATGCAGCTGCCAAATTTGGAGACTTTGCACTGGCTGCATGGAAAAAGTTCTGCCCTCACCTGTTTTCCCCAGCTCTCAGTCTCCCGCTGCCTTAGCAGGAAATCCTCAGCCAGGGCAACCGCCTGGCAGCAGGTCTCCGGGACACGTTCTGTGATCCAGGTGTGCATTCCCGATGGCAGGATGGCCAGGAACTGCTCCAAAATCAGCAGCTCTAGGATCTGTTCAGAGGTGTTCCTCCCCGGCTGCAGCCATTGCTGGCAAAGTTCCCGAAGTTGGTTGCAAACTGCCCTTGGGCCCTCGGCCTCGTGGTAACGGAAGCCCCTGAAACGTTGACGCTGTGTCTCGAGGGCGTCCTCCTGAGAGATCTCCTCCTTCACTGCCTTGCGTTCCCCTCCGGGCTCCAGACTCCCAGAGGCTGCTTCCTTCGTCTGTTGGGTATCTCCTTTGCGGTCTTGCAAACATACCATGACCTCTTGCTTTCCGAGCCACTGGCTGATGCCAACCGAGCCCTCAAAGGGGACGTCACCATCACCCCACAAGGATGCTCTTGGGCCTCCGCGTCCCACACTAAGAATCGGCACTGCCTTCTGGCACTCCTGTGACCCCCAGAGGTGGGACATTCTCTCGTCTGGTTCCTGTTTCACCTGATGCTGCAACCCCACAGATCGGAACAGGAGAGCCAGAGAGGGTACCTCCTTCCGCTCAGTAGCCATTTTATCCTGTCAAGAACCAAACACAGAACTGAAAGAAAAGCATCCTACCAAAACCTGACAGAGAATTATATAGAAGAGGAAGAAGAAGAAGAAGAAGAAGAAGAAGAAGAAGAAGAAGAAGAAGAAGAAGAAGAAGAAGAAGAAGAAGAAGAAGAAGAAGGAGGAGGAGGAGGAGGAGGAGGAGGAGGAGGAGGAGGAGGAGGAGGAGGAGGAGGAGGAGGAGGAGGAGGAGGAGGAGGAGGAGGAGGAGGAGGAGGAGGAGGTTTTTATATGCTGAATTTCTCTACCACTTAAGGAAGAATCAAATTGGCTTACAACCGCCTTCCCTTCCCCTCCCCACAACAGACACCCCGTGAGGTGGGTGGGGCTGAGAGAGCTGTGACTAGCCCAAAGTCATCCAGCTGCCTTCAAATGTAGGAGTGGGGAAACAAATCCAGTTCACCAGATTAGCCTCTGCTGCTCATGTGGAGGACTGGGGAATCAAACCGGTTCTCCAGATCAGAAGCCATCACTCCAAACCACCACTCTTAACCACGACCCCACGTTAAAAGCTGGAATGGTCAGGTTTTGAAATTCAATTTTGAGTTTAACTCTGCAACCCCAAACTGATGCTTCTATTCTAGGCACACTTCTATCTATGTGCTCGATATTGATCCTGCCCTTTCCCCAAGGGGCTCTGCGTGGCGCACACCCAGCAACCCTGTGAGGTAGGCTAAGGCAAAGAGAGACAAACCAAGATCACGCCATGTCTCCTGTTCCTAGCCTGACACATTCTGTTTGAGGATACTGGAAGACTCTTTCTCTTCAGTCCCACCCAACCTGCCTCCTCCTGGACTAGCAATTTATTTTCTTTACAGCTGCTTTGTCCTGTCTGCAACCCTCACGTTTTAGATGAACACTCAAGCTGCCTCATACTGAGTCAGGCCCTTGATCTATGAAGGTAAGTCTTGTCTACTCTGGCTGGCAGCCACTGTCCAAGGAGAGCCAGTGTGGTGTAGTGGTTAAGAGCGCCGGTTTGGAGCGGTGGACTTTAATCTGAAACACCGGGATTCCCCACTCCTCCACATGAGCGACAGAGGCTAATCTGGTGAACTGGATTTGTTTCCCCACTTCGTACACACGAAGCCAGCTGGGTGACCTTGGGCTAGTCACAGCTCTCTCAGCCCCACCTCCCTCACAGGGTGTCTGTTGTGGGGAGGGGAAGGGAAGCTGGTTGCAAACCAGTTTGCTTCTCCTTTAAGTGGCAGAGAAAGTCGGTGTATAAAAACTAACTCTTCTTCTTCCGCTTTTTAACCAGAGCTTTTTAACCAGAGATGCCACGGATTGAACCCGGGACCTTCTGCATGCCAAGCAGATGTTCTACCAGATGTTCTACCATGCCAAGCAGATGTTAATGCCCACATGGGGCATTAACAGTGACCCAGAATAAAGAATTAGGGGGAAACACAGCTTCTCAGACAAGGAGCAGATTAGAGAAGCCCCCTCTTCCCCTCCCTGGGCTTATTTGGGCTTCACTTTCCCCATCCTGACCGCTCTACCCAGTTCCCACCCCCCTCCATTTCGACTGGGGATGCAGATTCCCCTTCTGCCTCCACCCCCTCTCCAGCATCTTTCCACCACCTGGAAAACTGCACAACCGCACAGTTACCTTTCTGGCAGCGCGCAGGGAAGCACCGCCTCACAATCCCTCTGGGTGACTCATTTGGCAACTATCCTGCAGCAAATTCACAAGAAGGAAATTGACGCACACGCACCCCAAGTCCACCCCAAGAGGGTTGGCCAGGAAATAACATGCATGTTCCCACCCCACGGCCCCCAGCTCTTCCACCCCAATATCTAGTACTTTCTAGGAACCCAAGGTTGGATTTTTTAACTGTTAGAATCCTGTCCAGAATTTAATAGCCTGATTCCTACAAAATCCTGGGGAATTAAAGGGGAGAATTATTGAACACTGGCAGCAAGCTACGATTCCCAGAACGTGTGTGGGTAGTGAAGTTGCCAAAATGTTTTATTTTGATTTCAGTGTCTATAGCGTTACTTAAATAAGGGAAACTTGCAACTGGTAATTGGTGAATATAATCTTATGTTTAAAAGCAGAGCCCTCGTGCTGATTTTTCGGTATAACTGTGGTTAGTGGTTCCCAACCTTTTTTTGACCAGGGACCACTAGGACTTTTTTGTTCGGTGCAGGGACCCCAAGGTTCGAAATAAAAATTCCGAGAATTTGAAAATAAACTTTAATCATAACTGTTAGTTAAACATTAAACTTAGAAAAATATTTGAATATATATTTTTATAATAGAGAACTTTTAATTGACAATATTAATTTATTATGGGTTTATAACTTTGTTTCACGAACCTTAATTTAGTTCTCGCGGACCCCTGGGGGTCCACGGACCCCCGGTTGGGAACCAGTGGTTTATATAAAGCCTCCAGGTGGGGCCTGGAGTTCTCCTAAAATTGCAACTGATCTCCAGACTACAAAGCTCAGCTCCCCTGGAGGAAATGCCACTGGGATGGGGGGACTCTCTGGCCTCACATCCCTGCCAAGATTTCTCCCCTCCCCAAACGCTGCCCTTTCCAGGCGGGCACCACCCCCAGTTTTCCAGGGATTTCCCAAGCCAGAGTGGGCAGCCCGAATGGGAAGCCATGACAGCTAAATTGGTAAAGAGCCTATACAAATGTGGATTATCTAGACATATTCTTCATTCCTTTTCCTTCCACTTGTTGACTTATTTTCCTGTTCCTCCCATTCCCTAAAGAGGTCAGGACAGCGTTCAAGGTTTTCCGCTCCTCCATTTTTTCCCCTCCCAACAACCACCCTGCAAGGTAGTCTACACTGAGAACAACTGGCCAAATGACGGGGACTGACTGCAACGCAGGGTTGCCAAGCCAAAGGGGGCTCTCGACAGCTTACACCCTGGAAATCTTGTCAGTGTCTTAAGGTGCTGCAGGACTCACATCTTTCTCTTTGAAGAAGGCACACTGCTAATAGATTTTTAAAAACTCAAGCTGCAAAGGGCCAGATCCAAGACCTCCGAGGACCTGAAGCAGACTTCAAAAGCTAAACACATTTCTAACAGAGCAGTGTTAAAGCATGTTTACCCAGGTGTAGCTCCCATTGAGCTCAATGGGGATTTTATTCCCCAGTAAGCTTGTTTAGGATTGCAGATAAACTAGGTTGGATTAATTTTTTAAACCCTTTAAATCAACTAAAATAGTGCCTCCAATTGGCAGCAGGTTTTTAAAAGGTTTTTTTTTAATATATATATATACAGAAAGTTGCAAAAATTCATGAACAGCATGCGCAACCCTAGAAGAGGGATTCTGCCTTCTCTCGCCTGGGAAGAGATGCTTCTTAGGTATTTTTTGAGGCAGGAATGCATCTGTTAACATTGGGACACATGGGGGTATCATTTAAAATGAAATAAAAGTGCTCCCTTCCTCTTGTGATTTTTATTTGCATTGTCCCAGCTCCTTCCCAAATACATATAAAGGGAGGGACCCAAATCCTCCATTTTTTACCAACCCAGCAACTGAGGTATACTGCTTTTGAACATGGAGGCTCCGTTAAGCCGTTGCAGCTAATTGCTGTTGACATTTTTATTTTGTCCCCTTAGAAAGCCACTGATTGCCACCACACCTTGTGGTAGTGAGTTCCGTAAGAAATTTGTATATGAAGAAACTCTTTTCAGCTGACCCCTTTAATAGGGAGAGGACCGACTTTAAACCAACAAGTCAGCCACACATTCTCAGCCTAACCTACCTCACAGGGTTCTTGTGAAAATAACATGAAGAACTATGAAGGGCTCCAGTGTGGTGTAGCAGTGTGTGTCAGACTAAGATCTGGGAGACCCGGTTTTGAATCCCACCTCTGCCATGGAATCTCACTGGGTAACCTTGGGCCAGTCACACACCCTCATCCTAAACCTACCTCACAGGGTTGTTGTGAAGATATAATGGAGGAGAGGAGGCATAGTAAGCCACCATAGGTCCCCATTAGGATGAAAGGCAGGGCATACATGGAGTAAATAAAATTAATCAGGTGGTGTTTCAGCCTTAGAATATGCAACAAACAGGATTAATTATGACTATGGGATTTTAATTTTATGGAGTTTTAATCTTAAAATGATTTAGCCTTCACTGTTGGTATACATTCCTTGTTTAAGTGCATGAGAATCCATCCAACATTCTTGCATTAGCATTTTTTCCCTGAGTTTGCTGATAGTTTCCCGCTTGACCACGTATTATTCCAGCACGTGCTTTCCTGAGTCAGAGTTCTCTTCCTCAAATACGCATGAACACATGAAGCTGCCTTATACTGAATCAGACCCTGGTCCCATCAAAGTCAGTATTGTCTACTCAGACTGGCAGCAGCTCTCCAGGGTTTCAGGCAGAGGTCTATTCACATCACCTAGTCCCTTTAACTGGAGATGCCGGGGATTGAACCTGGGGCCTTCTGCATGCCAAGCAGATGCTCTAACACAGAGCCAGTCCCTCCCCTACATCTACTGAAGTGAGCTCTGATTTTGAACACCAGAGGGTGGAATGTGTTTAATTTTCTAGCCAAGTACAAACCAGGGCTGACCCCGTTTAGCTTCTGAGATCTGATGAGATCGAGCTTGCCCTAAAATCATTCCAGGGGTGTAGCTGTGTTGGTCCATTGCAGCAGAACTGAGCATAAATCCGAAGGGGCTGTAAGGAGACTGGCCCTATCTTCGTGGCTGAGTGGGGATTTGAAATATCTCCCAGACTGCTGTAAGCCCCAGTACAAAATGTTGCTCACCCTAGCAAGGGGTTCTTTACCATTTCTGCTGCAAGTGGGAACAGGTGGGTTTCTTGTATTAGCATCAAGGCTCCCTCTGCCATAGAAGCATTTCTAAGCCTATATCATTTTTTCTTTTGCATGAGTTCTCCTGTGGCTTATCAATGATGCGAACAGCAATTGAAGCTCATCCCTCAGTCCAAGCAATTGCGAGTTTTTTTGCCTGTAAGGAATCTCTTGTGATCACTGAAATGTCAGCCGCTGCAGAAGCATTTCCCTCGCAATCCGAACATTCGCACGGTTTCTCTCCATGATGAACCTGTGACTGAAAAAACTGGGACTTGCTGCCGAAAATGGTTCCCACCCCCTGAACATAAATACAGCTTCTTTCTTTGGGTTCTTTGTGGATCTTTAAATCTGAAGAAATGACTGCAATCTGAACCTTTTTTCATGGTCTTTCTCCTGGACGAATTCTCTCGTGCACTATCAAATCCCACTTTCATTTATGTATGGTACCACACTTGGTGCAAGTCATCTGTCCCTCTCCCTTTGGGATTCTTTGTGGGACTATTTTCCAGTGGGTAGCCCTTTTTTGTCTGCAGCTGAAAAGCAAGATATGAGTCCAATAGTGCCTTAGAGACCAACAAGATTTTCAGGGCATAAGCTTTCGAGAGTCAAATTTCCTTCATTAGATACAAGCAGGAATGGAGATCTCCGAGTCCTTATATCCCAGTCAGAAGGTGAGAGGGGTGTTGCAAAGAAAGAAGCCAGCATGCAAAATGTAATCGGCTTGATTAGAGCAGGGAAGAAATGCTTAGGGGAAGAAAGTTAACATCTGTAGTGAGATAAGCTAGCTTCAAGTCCAGTAGCACCTTAGAGACCAACAAGATTTTCAAGATATGAGCTCTCAAGAGTCAAAGCTCCCTTCATCAGAGATTTGCCTCTCGAAAGCTCATACCCTGAAAATCTTGTTAGTCTTTAGGGTGCTAGTGGACATATCTAAATGTTCTACTGCAGACCAGTATGGCTACCTCTGAAACTGTAGTGAGATAAGAATCCTATGTTCCTTTTCAGCCCTATGCATGGTCCATTGTACTGAATTTGTTAACGAACTCAAGTTCAGCGGTTTCACATTGTAATCTCCCTTTGAAGCTTCTCTGTTTGAGGACTGTCATTCTCACTCTTTGTGAATATGTTGTCATAGTATCCTTTGTTATGACCTCTCTCAATGTGACTTAATTTGCCCCCCCACCCCGGCAGTTACCTGGCTAGCTTTCTTTCAGACAAAATCTTGTGTACCTGCTGTTCTCTGGAATTTTTTTGTTAGACATTTCTCCTTCCCAAACACCCCTTATCATCTGCCAGAACAGGAAGAGAATCCAAGCATCACCCTTCCTAGTAAATATTTGAACTTAATTTTTATTAAACATTTTCTTGTCACCAGATATGTTATAGCTGGTAGATGGTTACATTGCCAAGAAAAGTTGCATAGCACTCGGGGGGTGGGGGGGTCGATCTAGCTCTAAAGGATCAATATATCGAATACACAGCAAGACAGTCAACACCAAAAATACAAGCTCCAAACAGATAGGAACCAAAAGGTAAAAAACTCAATGAATAAATGATTTGTGGGATTGGAAATCTCTATTGAATTGACATCTAGAGAATAGCTAGGTTCAGCCGGACACAAACAAACCCATTGATGCTCTGAAATACTCAGTTCAAATTCTTCCCCACCCATTTTGTTCTGGGGCTATTGTCTCTGTCCCACCGTAGCCATTTCAGGGTCAAATTTTGTGCAACACCAGAGTCCTGCAATTCTCAAATACAACCATAGGAGCCTCCCACAATGCTGCTGAAAGGGGGTATAACACACCCCGTACTATTTCTCCAATTGGAAATCCCCTTCCAAGGTTGCTTTAAGTCCCTGTAAGGGGAGGGGGACCTTATAGGTAAAATGCAGGTACCCTCCCCTTTCCCCCATTCATTACAGTACTTCTACATTCTTGAACAGCCTCCCCGAAAGCTTAAGAGAAGTCTCCAGGTGATAGCTCTCAAGAGAGGCTGCATGACCAAGTTATCCAGGGGAGTGTATTTAAAGGAGTGTCTCATTCTGCGATTCCATTGCTGGCTTTATCTTCCGGGCTTTGGTTTAAGAGGTTTAGTTGTCATGGTTTAACTCTGACCGTTACCCACCTGGGGTCCCAGAATGTGTGGAAGATGGGTGTTATCAGTATTTTAAGTAACTCAGAGCAGGGGGGGGGGCTTTTTTTGACCAGGGAAATGTGGCAGGAAGCCCTGATGCATACTGCCTCCTCCCCAGCTGTTTTTAGTACTAAACCACTAAACGGGGAGTTCCAGTTTTAGAATTGCAGCATCATGTGACGTTTGTAGGGTTGCCAACCTCCAGGTACTAGCTGGAGACCTCCTGCTATTAAAACTGATCTCCAGCCGATAGAGATCAGTTCACCTGGAGAAAATGGCCGCTTTGGCAATTGGACTCTATGGCATTAAAGCCCCCCTCCCCAAACTCTGCCCTCCTCAGGCTCCACCCAAAAAACCTCCCGCCGGTGGCGAAGAGGGACCTGGCAACCCTAGACATTTGGCCTATAGACAGTAAAACTTTCCCGGGTGGTGGCCTGGAGTCCTCTTTTTTCTCACTGCCACTCAGGCCCAGTTCCAGGTTTTGTGGGAGTCCAGAAGCCCCTGTCTGGACACCACCAGGCCCTCTTCATCTCTCCCACCCCCCCACCCCAGCCCTTCTATCACCTGGTGTGTAGGTAATAGAAGGTAATGGAGTGAGCCCCACTAAAACCCCTGGGCCCTGGCTGCTGCCCAACTTTAGTCCATGGACGCCAGCCCGGATTCCCCCCTCTTTTCCAATCAGCTCTGTAAGGTTTCCTCCTCCCAGATAATTCAACTTTTCATTGCATTGACCAAATTTGTGTGATCAACCTCGGGACAACCAACCGGTCCCCCTCCAGTCACTCAGCACCCAAAATGTGTGTCTTAGATGGCGTTAAAAAAATCAAATAAGACAGGATTCTCAGGGGCAATGATCCCATAAATGGAGCTGCCATATGCAGAGGCAGTGTACCTTCAAAATGCAGTGGATAAGAAGATGCGGAGCTGTGCTAGATCCTCGGTGGAATTCTAACTCAGGAGGAAGGATCGGCCCCCACCCACAGAAGATATGAGGTCAGCACTATCAGTCTACCATAATCCAGACTAGTACAACATGCTGCAAGCATATGTATTTTTTTAATTAAATAAAAAACCTTGAAATTTAATTTTGCATCTATTTCTATTAACCTAACACAAGTAAAACTTTAAACGAGACTCCAAGTGAATAACAAGTGGTGAGGCTGGGCCCAGGTTCAGTCAAAATTACACCCCTTAGCCAGACCACTGGTCCATCCAGCCCGGTGGATTTCTTTTACTGGAGAGGCTGAGATTTGAACCTGGAGCCTTCTACATGGCAAGGAAGTACTCTACCAAAGATCTGCAGGGCATTGAACTCAGGCCAATGAGACCCCGATTCAAATCCCTACTTGGTTCACGCAGGTGACCTTGGTCAATCACCCTTGTCTCACTCTAACCTACCCCACACGGTTGTAGTGTGGATGAAATGGAGGAGAGAAGAACCGCATTCAACACCTTGATCTCTGTGGAAGGAGGAGAGGATACAAATATAATTCACAATACCGTTTAGGAGTGGACCAAAACCTCTTAGTCGGACTGTATCTTGCACTTTACCCTTCAAGGTAAGGCTTGATTCACCAAGATCTCCTGTGCAACTGAAATGAATGAGGCTCCTTTTAATTATGCATGGCTGTTGAGGTTTGGCCACCCATAACCACTCAATTCTCAAAATAAAGATTTTGGAGCAAGTCGAAGCTTTCCCAACAGAAAAACCATTATTCATATGCTTTAGCCATGTATTATGTTCAGCGCCCAATACAATTAGTAACATTGATTTTTTTAAAACAATTAAAAAATTTTTTTAAAGCAAAACGATTGAAGCAGCAGATAAAAGGCAGCGTAAAAATAGAAGAGGCTAAAGCAGAAGAGAATAAACTACATCAGCGGTTCCCAACCTTTTTTCACTTGCCCCCTTGGTAGCCCATTTCCATAAACTGCATCTCTTGTATTACCAAAATGTTTGTAATTAATATAGTTGTTATTATTTCAAATTTATATGTTGTAATTATAAATAAATGGCCCAATAATAATGCCTTTGATTGGCTGGGTCACCCTGGCTGCCCAAGAGCTACAAACACTAAGTCCAACCCAGATGCTGAATATGAAGAAAACGCACCCTCCACCAGAATAGGGTGTGTGTCTGGCAAGTGTCCGAAGATGCTCTGAAAAAAACTCCATGGCATCATCAAAACAAGCCCGCCCCTGCTTCCCATTTGACAGAGGTCTATAAAATTATCCATGGTATAGAGAGAGTGGACAGGGAGAAGCTTTTCTCCCTCTCTCATAATACCAGAACGTGGGGTCATCTGCTGAAGTTGGAGGGTGAGAGATTCAAAGCATATAAGAGGAAGTATTTCTTCACATAATGCATAGTTAAATTGTGGAACTCCCTGCCGCAGGATGTGGTGATGGGTGCCAAGTTGGAAGGCTTTAAGAAGGGAGTGGACATGGAGGAGATGGGTATTCATCGCTACTAGTAAAAATGGATAAAAGTCATGATGCATACCTATTCTCTCCAGGATCAGAGAAGTGTGCCTATTATATTAGGTGCTAAGGAACACAGGCAGGATAATGCTGCGGAAGTCATCTTGTTTGTGGGCTTCCTGGAGGCACCTGGTTGGCCAATGTGTGATCAGACTGCTGGACTTGATGGACCTTAGTCTGATCCAGCATGGCCTTTCTTATGTTCTTATGTTACCCGTGCCAGGGGAGGAGTAGGAAACTACATCTTTACTGCCACTCTGCACTCATTTCTCCCCGCCCCCCCCCCACAAATAAACAACAGTCCCCATGAAGTAGAGGGGAAAGAGAAGGAGGAAATTCACATCCCGGGTATTTTATGACTTGACAAAGCATGCCCCCCCTTTGCTACCCCCATAAACAGAAACTAAGTCAAAGGAAGGCCCATTTCTGTTCTTTGGAACCGGCAACCCAAACCTTTCCCTCCAGTTAGCAAAAAGAGCACAGCCTCTCGACTACCCCCTCCCCCAATATATAACCTGCACTGGTCTGCTTTTATGTTTTTTTAAAAATTAGGCAAACATTTCATAACACCCAGAATGCATCCCCAATCTTATAAGGTGTTTGTGTGCCCCAGAGAAGCAGGAACCAGCCCCAACCACCTGGGCCAAGGGTCTGTTGCAGCTCCCGGGGAGTGATGTAGGAATGCGAACTGCCCTCCGCGGCCTTTTGGCTTTCCTCTGGAGAGGAATAATGATTGAGGGGGTGTGCCTGGCGGGGCCAGGCGAGAGCGTGAGGCAGCAGAGCGGAGTGCGGGTGCCTTACCTGAAGAAAACCGTGCTGCGAACAGAGCACACTTCTCAGCCAGCAGCAGCAGCAGCATGGCAGTCTTAAGATCCCACACTTAGGGGACTTATGACTAAGGTGCCAGGCTTGCTGCAGTCACTAAGTGCCCCAGCCGGTTTTCGGCGGGCTCGTGCAGGCGCCCTTGTGCCTCTGCTCGCAGCCAGCCAACGACGGCGCCCGGCAATGTCCTCCTCAGAGTCCAATGAGCAGGGCGAGCAGCAGGCTCCTCCGCTCCACCTTTTGCTGGGTACCAGGCAAAAGAAGCCAACCACAAGCCGGGCCCGGGATCTCTCTTCACCACTCTGCCTTTGGCACCGCAGCAAGCCGTCCCAGAGCACACCGGGACCTGCTGCAGTTGCCTCTTCCAGACCGTTCTTGTATGGCGTATGTGCTTTTCCAGCCATTACTCAATTTTTTTCGCATACCCCAAAACGTCCTGACGCATACCCCTGGGGATATGTGTATCCCAGGTTGGGAATCACTGAACTACATGTTAAAATAGGAACAAGGAACCACTTCTGCCCAAAAAAGAATCACAGCGAAGGTTTTCTACAATACTAGTAAAAACATTTAAACCCAGTGCCTAAAAGATTAGGCACTGGTGGAACCTCTGAGAGGTTGTTCTATGACTGAGGTGTCCCCACCAAAAAAGCCCTGTCCCTGATCTTGACCCACCAGAAGATAGGAATACACAGAAAAGGAGGTGCTAATCTTAACTGGCAAGCAAATTGATACAGGAATAGGAAGTCCTTCATGTACAATAAAACCCTAACTAGACTGTTGCTTATCTCTCATATGGAGCCTGTAATGCCTGTTGAAGTTTGATTTGTCGCTGAAGCTTTTCCCACAGTCCGAGCACTCGAAGGGCTTCACTCCCGTATGGATTCTCTCGTGTGAAATGAGGTGAGCGATCCGGCTGAACCCTTTCCCGCAATTTGAGCACTCAAACAGCTTCGGTCCCATGTGAGTCTTCCGACGTCCAACGAGGCTGGGGCCGGCGCCAAAGGTGACCCCGCTGGCCGAGCCAGTGGGCAGACTGTTGCCCATCTGGACCCTCTTAGTAAGCAGCGAGCCCTGGAACGCTTTCGCCCCCAGGTGGATTTTCTGATGTGCCTTCAGAGTGCCATTCTGGCTGAAGCTCTTCCCACATTCTGAGCACCGATAGGGCTTCTCTCCGGTGTGGATTCTTCGGTGCCGAACCAGGGTGGCGTTGTCAATGAAGCCTTTCCCGCAGTCGGGGCAACCCACAAAGCTTGGTCTCTGAGCAAAGCCTTGGACTATTATGTTGCAAGCAGCATCTGCCTTCCTCGCATAACTCTGCTGTTGCATGAAGGCCTTGCTGAGGGGAGGACCCTGGAAGGGAACGGGTTTCCTCCCCTCCTCCCCGGGATGACTTTTTTGCTGCCTCTTCGGGCTGCGCTGACTTGGAGGCTCGCCTTCCTTCTTAGGGCACTGGGGAAGAGTCTGCTTGGCCCGCCATTCCGAAATCACAATCGGTTCCTCTGGATCAGAACCTTTTGGCTGACACTTCTCCTCCTTGCTTGTACTGACCAATCCTTTACCTGGTAAAGTAAAAAAAAAAAAAAAAAGACAGAGATTCCTAGACATGACCTCAGCATGAGAGAAGCAGAATTTGATCCACTATCATGGGAAACCCCTGATTGGGATGACCCAGTCTAGCCCAGATATCGAAAGCTAAGCAGGGTCAAGTTCTTTGAGTTCTTGTTAACATCAGGATAAATAAAGGGCATAAGGCAACCTAATTTAACCTTCCTATAGGACTGGCCCTGACCTGGATGGCGATCACTGAACCAAAAAAGGGTGGAAGAAACCCGACCTAAAAAACTGAAAACTGGGTACCAAAGGTTGGGTGGAAAAGGTAAAATTATCGAATAGAAAAATATTTTTATTTTAAGGCGCCTATATCTCGGTTAAAAACACTAAAAAATTATAAAACAAGGCACAATGACAACTCATAAGGTTGATAGACCTAAACCATACCGACCATATGCGTTTCGGCCTATAGGCCTTCGTCAGTGGTCATATAAAAACTCATATAATGCGCACACAAGTAATATACAAATGTATGACCATATATAGACAGATAACTTTATACGAGCCCAGGCATGTGTATAGGATGTATAATAAATTCCAAATTAGAAATCCCTCTAGTTAGAATATCTGTAAGTTGTTCTACCCTGGGCTGTATTGGTCTCTCATACAGAGTGTGCATGCAAGTATCAACCTCATAAACCTGCTAAAATGAAAGGATCAGGTAGTAGGTGGTGTGAAAGAACTCTGCCTAAGACCCTGGAAAGCTGCTGCCAGTATGAGTAGACAATACTAATCTTGATGGACTGAGGGTTGGATTCGGTATAAGACAGCTTCATGTATGTTCAACCCTGATTCTGAAGACCAAACTTGAAAGGCATGTCTACACTATACATTTCAAGTCTGTCAAACTGGCATGGAGATTCTTGAACATGTGAATCTGTCTGATTCTTAGTCCAACCCTTGCTTCATAAAGGTCAGTACTGTCTACACAGACGGGTTCTCAGGTAGAGGTCCTTCACATCACCCACCACATGGTCCTTTTAGATAGAGATAACTGGGGATTGAACATGGCAAGCTGATGTTCTACCACTGAGCCACCACCCATCTTGGAAATATTATTTACTTTAGCCTTATTTATTTAAAACATGTTCACCTTTCCAGCCAAATAAAGTCCCCAAGGGGGCAAACATCAAAACATTTCAACACAAAAACATTTTAAATAAAGACTATATAATTCAATAAAAACATATATAGACACAAACACACTTAACACCAAATTACAGTTCTGTGAAGGTAGGAGATACCCGTAACTAGGGTTGCCAGTCCAGCTCCAATAGCAGCAGGAGAATTTTGGGGGCAGAGGCTGGTAAAATGACATCATGTGATGTCACAATGTCACTTCCGGATAAAAACCCAGAAGTAATATCAGCATGTCACACAACACTCTAGGATTTCTTCCTTCTTCAGGTGATGTTGTGGCACTGAGCAATGTCGTGTTCCCAAGTTCCCCTTTTCCTCTGCTGCTCCACTGAGCACTGGTGAAGGATGGGGAGGGCTGGCACAGTTTGCCCACTATAATGGTATCCCTGCTTGTAACACAGAATTTTCTGTATCCTTAAAAAGAAGGGCTGTGAACCTTTTTTTCCTCCTCCCCCCCCCCGGGTTCGGGTTAAATAAACCTGGAAATTTTTGAAAAGCCAAAAAAAGCCGAATACAATCAATTCGGCTTTTTTGAATATTCAAAATTTTTCGGGTTCAGTAAACCTGAACCCAATTTTCAGCTTTAGTAAACCCAAACCCCAAAAATACAGCTGCCGAGCAGTCAATTCTGTGCTACCTGCCCCCTCTGAAGTCCACGTGGACTTCAGATGGGGCCCAGCATTCAGATCCCCACTGCCGGCCCTCTCCGGACTGCAGAGATACCAAAAAGGCATTTTTAGTTGGGGGGGTTTCGGTTCGGCTTTAGCCGAATGGACACCCCTACCACAAAGGCTACCATTTCAGGGGTTATTTGGTGCGTTTCAGGCATTTAAGAACTGACCTCAGTCTGACTGAAAACTGATTAAAACGTGTTGAGATGTCTGCAGAGGGAGATACTCAAAGAATCAGGGGCCACCCGAGGATTCTCGCATGGGGAACGCTTACCCAGTGGTCTCACACCTCCGCTGTCACCTTCCCTGGACACCTGCCGTGGCGCGAGATCCGATAGCACCTGCTTTGCCTCACAGAAGGTCCCAGGCTTTTCTTCAAACGGTGCCGGCACCTGAAACAGAAAAGAGGAATCCACTCACAGTGGAAGAGTAAGATGGGAATGGGGTCCCATGAGCTGCCCCTGTAATCTCCAAAGAAGGAATATAGATCATAGGAACATTGCTTCTATCAAATCAGACTCTTGGTCCATTTGTCATAGTATAATCTATACTGCCTCACAGGTGAAAAGTCTTTCTCAGCACCTTCTACTGGAGGTCCTTCAAGTGAAGATGGAGCAGTCTGAACCAGAGACCTTCTGTACACAAAGCCTGTACCACTGAGCCATGATGACTCCCTCCTCACATTGCTTAGCAATGAGGCTTGCCAGGTCCCCAACCCTGGGACTCGTGGGAGCCTGATGACACCACACAGAAGAACAGTACAAGTGGTAGAACTCCCTCGCCACCTTAGAAATTGTGCCACATGCTCTGTGTGAGCGTTTGCTGTGACAATCGTGTGCACGCCACGCACAAAACTAAAAAAAGAAGCAGAAATAATGTGCTAAACAACAAAACAATTGTCTTCCATATACATACAGTCATATAAATAAGTGAAGTTGCCTTTTACTGACTTTGACCATTGGGACCACCTAGGTCAGTGTGGCCTACTCAGATTCATTTCAAATGAGGTGCCAGGAATTGAACTTGAGACCTTCCGTATGACAAGTAGGGTTGCCAGGTCCCTCTTCATCACCCCTGATGAGGGTGAGGTTTGGGGAAGGAAGCGACTTCAATGCCGTAGAGTGCAATTGCCAAAGCAGCCATTTTCTCTAGGTGAACTGATTTCTATCGGCTGGAGATCAGTTGCAACAGCAGAAGATCTCCAGCTAGTACCTGAAGGTTAATTAAATATGGACAGCAACTATGGCAAAAAATAAAATAAAGACTATTTTACGGTGTTTTAAGCGCAATATATTATAACCCAAAATTTCTTGTTGCTTCACAAGTATATATTGCAACCTTGTTACTTCACAAAGGCTTCAGAAAGCAAAATTACATATATAGGACATGTATATGAAAAACCAAAATAAAGAAATCAATACATTATTCAGTTGTAATTTTGTCCATATTTAGTTAACTTTCATATACAGCCCAAGTAATTATTGTGTTTGACCTAGTACCTGAAGGTTGGCAACCCTAATGACAAGCAGATCCTCTGCCACCGAGCCATGGCCCTTGGCCCCTCTCTAAATGAACCTGCCTTTTCCTGAGTTACCTTCTGCATGCCAAGCAGACGCTCTGCCACTGAGCCACATTCCCTTCCCAATAGTTACCACAAGCAGGCATTCATAGAAGCAGGCATTCATAGAAGCAGCCATCAAGAACATGGACAAGGCTGATGGCTCAGAGATTACAGAAGCCTCAAATATGCGGGCTTTCTATTGGCTCAGAAGTTTCAACCTGCCAAGGCCCCCAGTAATGAGCTCCAAAACTTTAGTCTGAAGTCCAAACTGGGACACCTGACAACCTTATTTGCATTTTTAGTGAACATCCTAGTAGAGAAAGATAAAAGCCCCCAGCTCCACAACTTCCAGCTTCCTTTTTTGTCCATCAAGAATACACCAGGTAGGGTCTGGAGACCTCCTACAAAAAATGGCTGCTTTGGAGGGTGGACTCTGTTGCATCATATCTTGTATAGGTCCCTTCTTTTCCCAGGCTCTATCCCCAAATCTCCAGGAATTTCTCAACCTGGAACTAGCAAACCTAAAAATGTACCTTCCATAGGGTTGCAATTCCCCCGCTGGGGGGCAGGGGATTCCCCACTCTGAGCCCCCTTCCCTGTGGTGCCGTTCAGGTGCCTGGCAGGGGACTTACTAGCTGCAAACAGAGGCTGGAGGGAGGCCAGCATTGGAGTGATGATGTCACTTCCTGATGTGATGTCATCACATTGCCAATGATCGCAGGGATGCTCTTGTATTTGCGTAAACTCTATGGTAAAAATGGCTTCAACATATAGTTTTTGCCCAAATACCAGAGCGTCCTTGCAGTCATCGGCAACATGATTACATTACTTCTGGAAGTAAAATCATCGTGTCAATGCTGGCCTCAACCCGGCCTCCGTTTGCTGCTAGTAAGTCCTCCCCAACCCCATCTCCTACCAGTGGCCGGGGGGACCTGGCAACCCTAACCTTCCACAATTCATCAATGATTCCAAACCATTTGGGATGGTCCAGAAGAAAGGTTCTCACCGGCTCTTCCTTCCTCTCAGCCGCTTGCTGACTCAGTAAAAAACCTTCTGCCAGGGCCACGGCCTGGGAACAGGTCTCCGGGCCACTTTCCCTGACCCAGCTCTGCATTTCTGGGGGCAGGACGGTCAGGAATTGCTCCAGAATAAGCAGCTCCAAGATCTGCTCCTTCGTTTGCTTCTCAGCCTTCAGCCACCCGTGGCAAAGTTCGCGGAGCTGGCTGTAAACCGCCCTCGGCCCCTCGGCCTCCTGGTAGCAGAAGCGCCGGAACTGCTGCCGCTTCCTTTCCCTGTTAATGGCATCCCACTGCAAAATGGTAGCCTTCACCTTCCCGTAATCCTCCCTGTCTCTTGGATCCAGCCTGCTAAAAGCCTGCTCAGCTTCTCCACTGAGGGCTGGCAGGAGTCGGGTCGCCCACACTTCTTTGGGCCACCGGCAGGCTTCGGCCACTTGCTCGAAGGAGGCCAGAAAACCCTTCGTGTCATCCCACGGGGTGGGCTCCACCAACAGCTGTGGGATGCCCCAGCCTGAGTGAGGGGACTCCACGGTCTTCAGAAAGTCTTGCCACTGAGTTTCCCAGTGTTGCAGGAGCGCCTCACTGGATTCCTTTTTGGCCTTTTGAGCTGGTCTTCTTTGCAGGAATTCCTTGATGCTCCCAGCCTGAATGACCGGAGGAGTTTTCCTTTTCCCTCCTAATTCCTCCACTTCCTTAGAAGTTTCTTGTTCCTCCATTTTCATCCTGGGAGGCCTCCAGTGTTCTACATCTGCCTGGAAATGGAGACCAAAGTTTGACAGGATTCCCTGATCGGCAGCCATCTTGTCTCGTAAGTCAACGTTCCTCAGGCTTCTCTTCAGTTGGGGTCAGTGTTCTCACGCCAGCGACAGAAACGCTGTTCTGTGAGACCTTTCTCACACAAAGCAAGGGGGAAGGAAGGGGGAAAAAACACCCAAATCAGTTTTATACGTGTTGCCTCCTGTAGGGACTCTGAAGCGTTTAAAGGCTGGTGAGCCACTAAAGCGTACCCCAAAATTAGCCCACCAAAATACCGCTCAATGATGTGCTATTCTTAAATATGAATTAAATATAGTATCTGAACGAATTCTACGTTGTTTATGACTTGTCAGAGTCCAACAGAACCTCCAGGAGTTTTAAGGCCTTTGGACTTTACTCTCACTTCGAAAGGTGGCCCCAGATCAGCAGGCCGACTCTTGGAAATATTCCAGACTCTTGGTATCTTTAACCAACCAGGATGTGAAGTACAAATTGCTGATTTGTACAAGAAAAGCTGCTTCTTCCTGAAGGGAAAAAGAGAATGAGAGAGACTGAGATCACAATGAGGGGAAAATACCCTACACGTTTGACTTCCGTTATCACATTTTCATCCCACCCTTTCTCTTAGGAGCTCAGGGCAGCCTACACAGTCCTCCTCTCCGCCGTTTTAACCTCACAACAATCCTGTGAAACATGTTAGAACTGACAAAGCAACCGGTCTGAGGTCAGCCAGTAAGCTTCAAGTCTGAGTAGGTCTTCCCTGGGGGTTACCGCACTTGTATTCCCAGCGATGTATTAAGAGTTTGAAAACGTTATAAAAAATACGGTTCGCACTTTCTGTGTATTCCCACCGATGTATTAAGAGTTTGAAAACGTTATAAAAAATACCGTTCGCACTTTGTTTGGCCCCTTTAGCTGTGAAGACGTCTTCCAACCATTTATAAGCCGTGGTATCCAAAAACCCTTTTAAAGCGATGTTTTTTTACAACATTTTCAAACTCTTAATACATCACTGGGAATACAAAGTGCGGTAACCCCCTCTGTCCTAGAGGGTTGCCAATTCTGGCTTGGCAATTTCCTGATGATTGGGGAGCAGAGCCTAGATCGGGACTTACGTTTCTCCTAAACTCCATGGTATACCATAGAATCCACCCTTTGAAGCTGCCATTTTCTCCAGGTGAACTGATCTCTGTAGTCTGGAGATGAGTTGTAATTACAGAACTCCAGGTCCCACCTGGAGGTTAGTAACTCTACTTGTCCTAGTTTGACACTCTGGGTTGCTTCAGGGTTTGTCAGATGGGTCTTGTGGGCAAAAAATACACACTGAGCAGAAAATAGCTCCTCCTTTTTCCCCATCTCAAGCCAGGATTTCAGTCTTTTCCCTAGAGATCCAAAGCCTCGGAATCCAGATCATATCCCGAGGCCTGGCAATCCACTTTACTTAAAATATTTTCACCCTGTATTCTCAAATCAAAGAATCCCATGATGGCTTACAAAAGATTCCATCTACAGTATAATATAAGCAATCAACTAGCAATGAAATATAATGTAATACAAGCGGCAACTTAGCATAAATTCAGCAGCCATATTCAAATAAACCTGCCCTGCAGAAATAAGAAGCTTGTTCATTGCACATTTTCTAAAAATTAAATTTAACGCATTTTTGCCCGTCTTTTCTGAAAACTCTTAAAGGCACCTAATAGAGGTTCAGAAACATACAACACTCATTTAACCACACGTTAAAATACCTGAAGCCCAGACTGTTAAAATCGGCACATAACCCCATCTCAAACAGCAATAAAAGGTTTCTTCTAAAGCTGTGATAAATTTGGTTAAGGACCTATTCATGCAGAAAGCGAGTTATTGCAGTATTAAGATATTTTTTTAAGATTAAAAAATGCTGCTGTTTCGGGAGGGGAAGTACAGGAAGAAAAAAAAATCCTACATAAAAATGCCTGGGTAAGGGAACCCCCTCCCCCCCCCCACACACACACACCACTGCATGTGTAGAAGATGAAGATCTTGCTTTTCGACACTAAAATAATTGTGAGTCTGTTTGTGTAAAGTGGCATTCACAAGACCCCACCTCCGGCTTCAGAATTACTCTTTCCTGGTCCCCCAGGCCGAGGCACCTCCCTGGAAAAAATTTGCCCAAACTCACCTTTCCTTTGATTTCCAGGTGTGCGCAGATGCTGCTAAGAATCCCTATGTGAAAAGGAGGGGGGATTCGCTCTCATTTGTTTAAGGGAAGGGGAAAAAAACACTCCCCCCCCTTTCCCTCCCCAGTCCTCTCTAGGAAACTCAGCTCTGCTAGTTTAACCCTTCGTGAGCTGCACTTCCTCCCTCTTCCACTCAAAGGTTTCATTAACCTACGTCCTATCCGTTCCTATCCTGCCTGCGTACTGAGCTAATCCGCGCAATGCATTCAATATCTGTTTATTTATTTAACATGCTGTTTGGCTCCCCCCCTCCACTTTCTCAAACATTTAGTTGTTCAGACATCTGCCGGTGTCAGAAACACGTCAGAAATCTTGCCGGAGAGTTACATAGGGTGGCCAAGTTGGGAAATTACCAGGTTGGGAAATTCCTGGAGATTTGGAAGTGGAATCTGGGGAGGGTGGAGTTTAGGGAAGAGAGATATATTATAAAAAAACAATCAGTACAGACTGGATAGCAAAATCAGACCTGGGGAGGGAGGGGAGTCATCTTCCTAGGAACCATATGAAGCAGCAACACGAATGAAAGAATACCCGAGACTGGTATAGGGACTAAGAGAGTTCCTGGTTCAGATCGCATCCCTGCCATAAATTCACTTGGTGGTCTTAAGCCCCCATCTCCCAACCACAGTCTACAATATGGGGTTCATAATAGCGGCCTACAAGGCTGAAAGATATGTGTGCAAAGTGCTATTCAGATGCTAAGTATTCAGAAAAACCGGTCATGTGTGAATTCAGAGGAGTTGGTTTTTATACCCTGCTTTTTCTCTACCCTTAAGGAGTCTCAAAGTGGCTTACAATGGCCTTCCCTTCCCCTCCTCATAACAGGCACCTGGTGAGGTACATGGGGCCAAGAGAGTTCTGAGAGAACTGTGACTAGCCCAAGGTCACCCAGCAGGCTTCACGCAGAGGAGCGGGGAAACAAACCTGGTTCTCCAGATTAGAACCCACCACTCTTAACCACCACTCCGGCTCTCAACATCAGGGAAACTTCTGAGAGCCATTTCGGTCTCTCCCTACTCCATCTCTGAATCTTGGCACGCTTAGCTCGACCCAGAGAAATTTCTATGTGAGAAACTGACGGACAGTAAATTATGTCAGATGAAAGTGCTTCTTCAAATGATTACGTAATTCCCTAGTAGGAGATATGGTGGTGGCCTCTGACTTAGAAGGTGATCAGATAAATTCATGAGGGACACCTCTAGTTGCTACCGGTCAGTTTCAGAGGCAGCATACAGCTGGAGCTAACTGAGGTGGGCCATAACCTTCATTCTCCGCTTCTCAGGGATGCAGGGTGGGTCACTGTGGGAAACAGGATAGTGGACCAGATGGCCTGATCCAGCAGAGCAGCTTTTATGTTCTTGAGCCAGCGTGGTGTAGCGGTTAAGAGCGGTGTGCTCAAATCTGGAGAACTGCGTTTGATTCCCCACTCCTCCACATGAAGGGGTGGGGGGGAAGGTGATTGTAAAATAGGTTGGGGCTCTTTAAGGGTAGAGAAAATTGGGGTATAAACACCAACCCTCCTTCTGAAACTGCCTTTTTCCCCAACCATCATTTCTGGAAAGTGAGGGGCCATGAGCCAAAAAAAACCTCCAGGCATGATTTAAATTAGAGACGCCCCAAACGTCACAGCAAGCCTGTTCTACAGGCAATCACATGTAAACAAAACATCTGATCTGTTCACCTTTCCTTCATCCACTTTGGGTTTGCAAGCCAAGGCTCACACCAACTGGGATTTGGCATGCTCTGAACTGGCAGATAATTGCTTGAAGTAGGCTAGCTGGCCTGAATCAGAAACTATAGCACACGCTAATCCTGGTTGGGCACATTCTGACTTGACACACCATAGTTGTGCACATCATTTGGCTTCCAAAGACTGTTGTGCTGGGACAGGAGCGAACTTGGGAAGTCAACTGCTGAGGGGACAGAAATCAAAATGCAATTCAGACATGGGGAAAACCATGGTGTATTTTTCACTAGTTAGTTCGTGAAACAGAGATTTGCTTCAGTTGACCACCTGAATGTAGCTTTATCTCAACACCTTCATCAATATAGCATCTCTGTAACAGGGGAACCAAGATGAGACATTCATGTTACATCAAACTGTAGTTAGGACTAACTGTAGTTAAAAAGCCAAAGTACAAACCATGATTGCCTAGCCCGGTTTGGTGGACCCTAGCTAAACATACTGAAGTGGCTCATGTTCGGTTGACCACACTAACCCTAGTTTAAACCACGGTTTCATAAATACACAACAGCCGTTCTCAACCATGGTAGATTTGTGTTGTCAAAAGCATCAACCATGACTTCTGTTCCAGACCATGGTTAGCACATACCATGATGCCCACACAGGGCTGATGCTATTGACTTAATCCTCACCATGGCCATGCCCCTTTGAGTTCCTTGTCCCAGGTTGCCCGGTCTCCCACATTTCCAACATTGCCTGCTGAACGGGTAAGCCCCTCTGAGGAAAACAAACTACTGTTCGTCAACCACACTGGGTCCAGGTTTTAGGTACAGCTGCGCAGCTCTTTTAGAGGGGTATTTTTTGGGTTCAGGTTTAATAAACCCAGAAATTTTTGAAAAAATTAAGAATATTCGGCTTTTTTGGAAAAAAATTGAAAAATTTCGGGTTTATTAAACCCGAACCCGAAAAATAAAGCAGCTCAGAGCTACTCGAAAACTTGTTGTAGCTCGCACTGCTAAAATGAACACAAGACATACAGTTCACTTTTTCAAGCATAAAATGGTAGTTTCCCCTAAAGCCCCTATGGGAGCTCCCGCTACAGTGTGTCAGACCATGAGTTTCACTCTATACTCCACATCACAGACTCCCATTTTTCCGTCCAAAGGAGACCTCTCCTCTCTCTTGCGTTCTCTAGTTCAAGGTTAGCCACCCCAAAAAATAAAGACACAGCAAAACAGATGAATGATTTCTTTTTTACTGAGTAATGTGTGCAGAACATGTACCTATGGGGGGGGATAAGTTGCCACCTCAGGAAAATGTCATGCAACATATGAAATAATATTCTCTTCATCAAGAGGCACACAGATAAGGGAAATTAGAAAGAAATCTGGAAAGGATTGCAAGGAACGCATTTTCCTAACAGAACATAGAAAGCTTCAAACGAAACTCTGTATTCAATTCTGCCTTTCAGGCCTTCAAAAGCACTTCTTCATAAAGGTACTTCCAAAAAAAGAGAAAACCACATGGCTTAAATACTTAAAGCATGAACTGTATACTGTTGCTAGCTATCCGAGAAACAAGCCTCACACAATTTATGAAATTAAGTGGCCCCTGAAAAATCTAATGAGATCCAGAGATGGCCACATTTTCTCCTGTTAGTCTCCAGGTTTAGAGAAATTGCTAAATTGGTCTGTTAAGGCTTTGAGTATCAAGTTACTGAAGCACCCAGAGCAAAAGGGGCCCTGGAATATGACATCATCCAAATGCACCTGAAGCTCTGCCTTACAAATGAACTCCTTCAGAGGCAGCCTAAACTTTAAGTATACAATTAAAAGAACGAAACAAAAAAGGATTATAAGAAACATTAACTTCAGATTTGAGAACATGCAAAATCAGACACCTGATTTAATCAGCATACACATTTTTTTAAAAGAAAGGGACAATACTGTTCTTCAAGTTGAGATTTAGTAGAAGGAGGAAGAGGGGAAGGGGGGGGGAGACTGGCAGCGAGGAGTGACGTCTGCATGTTTTTAGTGGCACAACAGTCCAGAGATTTCTAGCCAGAGAAGTGTTGGGTTGCTGGAACCTGGAAATTATTTATCAAAATGGGAACACAAAGCCCTGGGCTGCTGTTTGTTTTTTTAAGTCTTCCTTTTGCAAAACAAAAAAGTTGATGGGACTTATGTAGGTTTATAAACCAAGTGATTTAAGTTTGTAATTATGACAGGCTTTCTCCTCCCACTCCAACCCCTGTTCATTCATTCATAACTTCCAGTTCACTGTTGTTTTTCTCATCCCTGTTAGTTCTCTCGGGTGCGGGAACCTCTGCCCCACCACCCAGACTTTTCTCTCCCGCGTGGACCGTGTAATGCCTGTGAAGTTCCGATTTGGAGCGGAAGTTTTTCCCACAGTCAACACACAGGAACGGCTTGGCTCCCGTGTGGGTCCTCTGATGGGAAATGAGGTTGGAGTTGCGGTTGAAGCTTTTCCCGCAGTCCACGCAGGTGTACGGCTTCTCCCCCGTGTGGATCTTCTGATGCCTGGTCAGGCTGGTGCTATCGCAGAAGCTCTTCCCACAGTCAGAGCAGATATATGGGGTGCCCCCTGTGTGGACTCTCTGGTGCCTAACCAGGCTCATGTTTGAATAGTAGCTTTTCCCGCACTCGGCACACTCGAACGGTTTCACCCCAGTGTGGGTTTTCTGATGGGTAATGAGGTTCGAGCTCCAGCGGAAACCTTTGCCACACTCTAGACATGTATACGGCATCTCTCCCGTGTGGATTCTCTGATGGAGAGTGAGATCCGCCTTCCGGCAGAAGTTTTTCCCACAGTCGGCGCAGTTGTATGGTTTCTCACCCGTGTGGATCCTCTGATGGATTCTCAGCTCCGATCTTTCGCAGAAGCTAACCCCACATTCGGGACATTTATATGGTTTTTCTCCCTTGTGGATGATGGAGTGGCGGATCAGGTGCGACTTCACACGGAAGCTTTTCCCGCAGTCCAGACACTGATATGCTTTCTCTCCAGCGTGGATTCTCTGGTGGATGGTGAGGCCTGAACTCTGGCAGAAGCATTTCCCGCAGTCTAAGCATTTGTATGGTTTTTCCCCTGTGTGGATTCTCTGGTGTCTCACAAGGCTCGTGCTGTAATTGAAGCTCTTCCCGCAGTCCAGGCATTTATAGGGCATATTGCCTGTGTGCGTTACCTTAAATTCAATTATGTCCGAATTCTCCACCAAGTTGCTCTCCTCCTCCACATGCTCACTCTTTACCGTAAGGATTTTCTGTTGGCCCCCACTTTCCCCAAGAGACTCCTCACTTTTGTGAAGTTTCTCTGTTTTTCCACCTGGGGAACTCCCCAGAGGATCCTCTAGCCCTTGCCAACTTCCAGAAGCTTCCGTCTGCTCCTTGCATGGGGAACCTTCCTCTTCTGCACTGCCCATCGGAACCCCATTGGCTTCCTTCTCATCAGAATCTCCATGACGATCACTTCCCTTGGCCTCAATCGCAGCCAACAGCGGTTCATCTGCTGGAGTAAAGAGAACATCTGGAATTTTAGATAGCTGTTTTAAAAAATATACCCTATCTAAATGGCAGTACCAAGGTTGGATGAGATATGTGGCAAGAGGAGTCTGTGTACAGCAGAGATCCCTGGGGTGGGGTGGGGTGGGTGCGATCCGCCTCTGCACATGAAGACACAGCTCACTCCCCCATGAAGTTCCTTCTGCTAAGGACCAAACCACTCAAACTACAGTCAATAAATTCTGTTCAAAAGAGGAGAGCCCATAATTAAGTCAGTTACATATCCTCCCACCCCCATGTTCTAGGCCTCAGACAGGGTTGCCAACACCTGGAGATTTGGGTGGTGCAGACAGGGAAGTGTGAAGTTTGGGGAGGGAAGGGATCTCAGTGGGGTATAATGCCATGGATCCCCCACGCAAAGCTTCCATTTTTTCCCTAGGAGAATAGATCCCTCTAGTCTGGAGATCAGTTGCCATATCAGATCTCCAGGACCCACCTGGAGGTTGGCAACCCTAGACTTAGAACAGGATATTTCTGATCTCCCATTACCACCAACTACCACTTATTAAAGTCACTGAATGTTCCAGCACCTCAGTGATGGTGGCCAAGTTCTGTCTCCTCCCCTATGGTAGAAGCAATTTTTACAATACAGTTTTTGCTCCCATATCAGAGCGTCCCACAGTGCCAGCAACACAATGACATCACTTCTGGTGCATGACAGAAGTGATATAATCGCCATGCCCTGCTAGGCCTCTCCTTGCTGCTGGCAAGTCCCCTCTGACAGGCAGCTGATCAGCAGTAGGGGGTGGCAGTTGGGGGCAGGGCATCTCCGCCCCCAGTGGGGGCTTAGCAGCCCTATCTCCAGATGACAGAGATTAGTTCCCCTGGAAAAAAACAGCTGCTTTGGAAGGTGGATTCTATGCAATCATACCCTACTGAGGTCCCTCCTCACCCCCAAATCTGTAGGAATTTCCCTAACCAAAGTTGGCAATGCTATGGGGGTGGGACTGGACAGAAAGAATGGTTGGCTTCAGGCCACCTAGTGAATTAATGGCATCGAAACTGGGTGTTTTGTGGAATGACCCCTCATTCCCCACTACTCTCAGCTCTAGAGCGTGACAGAAATGTTGGCTGCTGGCAGATCAATTTGACCAATATCAACCAGAGTGTTGACATTTGAAGCTTCAGGGACATTCCTTGCTCCCTCTTTTCCAGCACCCAGAAATCAGCCGCAAGGTAGCTTTTTACCTATCAAGTTTGCATCCCCGGAGCCACCCTCCAGCTTGACTTCTCTGCAGATCCGCTTTTCCTCACAATGCAACGGAGCACGCTCTGCCTCGGATAAATTCGGGATTCCTTCTTTGATCGGCACCTTGACCTGAAAGCAGAAACAAAGATATCGTTTAGGGGGCTGGGAAGGGTCTCGCTCTTAAAATGGCCACTCTTGGCTGCGACGTGCCTCATAAAAGGGGCAGAATCCGGAGTGGGGTTTTGCCCCACCATCCAATAATGCTATTTAGAGATTAGGGCCCGTGGTTCCATTTGGCCTGCCCAAGATGGACAGTTTACACCACACCAGAGTGGCAGGGGCAGTTACTTCATGCAAACAGCAAACAAGTTGGACAAACCATTCATGGACTGCACCATGTCAAAATGGCAGTGTGGATTTATTGATTTAGAAAGCTGATATGCTGCCTCTCCAGATAATTTCTCCTGGAAGCTTGTAAAGGGGGAAAACACCCTATGACAAATTTCACAAAAAAGAAAAGGAACAATGAAGGTCACAAAAAGAACTATGTAGGAATTACAAACACAAGAAAAAGGAACAAAAGACAAACAGAATAAAAACAGCACATAAGAACCCTGCTGGGTGACCTTGGGCTAGTCACAGTTCTCTCTCAACTCTCTCAGCCCCACCTGCCTCACAAAGTGCCTGTTATGGGGGGTGATTGAGACTCCTTAAAGGAAGAGAAAAGTGGGGTATAAAAACCAATTATTCTTCTAAACATGGCCTATAAAAGATGTAACCTTCTCCATTAGCAGCCTGGCTAAAAAGAAATGTTTTGACTTGGCATGTAAAGGTCTAAGAAGTAGGTACCAGGCGAGCCTCGAAGGGAAGGGCATTGCATAAACTCCACAGGAATCATTGATAAAGTCAAGTTCCAAATCTATTCAATGCAGACCATCCAATTCAGTACCGCCTAACTGGACCAGCAGCAGCTTTGAAGGATGTGGGATTAAAAAAAAAAAATTCAACATGCTCTACTGGAGATCTTTTAGCTGAAAATGTGACGGACTGAAACCGGGACCCTTGCCTGCCTGCTTTGCATACAGAATGTCCCCCTATATAATCCCTCCCATGTACAAAACTGCCTGATACAAGGTTAGACCTTCTGTTTGTCTCGCTAAGTATTGCCTACTCTGACAGGCAGCTACTCTCCAGACAGAGAAAGGTATTTCCCAGCATCAGCTTCCCAAGATCATTTTAACTGGAGATGCCAGGGATTGAACCTGGGACCAACTGCATGTGTAACAGTGGCTGTGCTGGGATTACAGTCACCAGCTCCTTTTATTTCTTTCATTTACACCTCTCTTTTCTCCCCAATTGAAGACCTAAAGTGGCCAACAATACCCTTCCTCTCCACCATTTTGTCCTCCCAATAGCCCTGCAAGGAGAAGGGAAGAGGGAAGAAGAGTTGGCTTTTATATGCCGACTTTCTCTACGACTTAAGGAAGAATCAAACCAGCTTACAATCACCTTCCCTTCCCCTCCCCACAACAGGCACCCTGTGAGGTAGCTGAGAATGTGACTAGCCCAAGGTCACCCAGCTGGCTTCATGGGTAGGAGGAAACGAATCCAGTTCACCAGATTAGCCTCCATCGCTCATGTGGAGGAGTGGGGAATCAAACCCGGTTCTCCAGATCAGAGTCCACTGCTCCAAACCACTGCTCTTAACCACACTAATTCCCTAGGTCAGATGGAGAGGGTGAGACTGGCCCACAGTTGCCCATGGCTGAGTGGGGGATTCAAAGCTGGGCCTCCCAGAACCTACCCTGACCCTGTAACCACTACCCCACGCTGCTGGCTCTCTTTGGGACAAGCCTTGCTCTCACCTGCTCATCCTGGCTCTCGGACGCCCGCTTCCTCGGCTGGAACCCTTCTGCCAAGATCACCGCCTGGGCACAGGTCTTTGGGCAGCCGTCCATCACCCAGCTCTGGATCTCAGGGGGCAGGATGTCCAGGAATTGCTCCAGGACCAGCAGCTCTAGGATCTGCTCCTTGGTGTGCCTCTCCGGCTTCAGCCACCGGAAGCAAAGGAACCAGAGGCGGCTGCAGGCCTCGCGGGGCCCCTCAGCCTCGCGGTAACGGAACTGCCGGAAGTGCTGGCGCTGAATCTCCGAGACAACCGTGTCCTCGTCCAGGACCTCTTCCTTCGTTTTCTCAGAGGAATCTGCCATCCTAGGGGCCTCCTCGCTAAGGCCTGGCTGGGTTGGGGCCTCCTGCTCTTCTGAGGGGCACTGGCGGCCATCTGTCTCTCTTTTGAAGAAGGCCGGAGGAATCAGAGAACCTTCTGGGTATGAGGATTTCAGCAACTGGGAGTTTCTGCTGTCGGAGCCAGGAGACGTTACTCTGTGGGGGACCACCTGCCACTCTTTAGCATCCCTCTGTGGAGGAAACCCCACGCTGGGGCTCTGTTCAATTTGGTCTTGCCATCTTGGAAGGGAATATCCAGTACACCCTACCTGAGGGATGCCAGCAGCTTTCTCCCACTCCACCCCTAACGCTGGCTCTTCAGGCTCCCGCTCCTCCATTTCTTCCTCCGGCTTTGGGCGTAAGCTCTCCAACCCCTCCATTATCTCTTCTGTTCTGGGGCCTGCTGACCCCAGTTTCTCCATTTCCTCCCCCAAAGCAGGGCCTGTCACCTCCAGCGCCTGCTCTGAAACAGGGCCTGTACCTTCTGGCTCCCCCATTTCCCCCTCCAACAGCCCCTCTTGCTCTAGTGGGTCCTTGAACTCAGCCTCCAAACCAGACGGTGTTCTGTGCTCAGCTGCCATTTTGTTGAAGGCCAACGGGTTACCACAGGATCGTCTGGTGAATTGTCTCAGAGCCTCTCGGAGTTCCAGGCTGAAAGGGGGTTAAAAAGAGGTGACAATCCCGTTCCAGAGGGGCTCCTCCCTGAAGGAAAAGACAGCCATTTATTTAAGATGCTTGACACCTTCACAAGAAGTGGCTTAAAAATACCAAAAAACGCATGCACGATATGAGAAAAATATATAACCAATAAAATCGATGAATGCAGCAGTGGAAAAATGGTGGCACAAAACAGTAGCACAACATTTGCAGATGTTTAAAAGGCACAACGAAACAACTGTGAACTTAGGCAGATCATGAGAGGGAGGGCAGGAAGGGTTGCGTCCTTGTTTGGCTCTTGTGGCCCTTTGTAACATGCCCAGGGAAATGGCAATTGCCACTTTAGGGTCAGGAAACAATTTTCCTCTAAGCCAATCTGGCCTGGGATCCTGGAGGGTTGTTGTTTTTTGTGTGTGTGTTTTTGCCATCTTCTGGGCATGGAGCTGGTCACTGGAACTGTGGGGAGGAAGAAGTCGTGAGTTTCCTGCATTGTGCAGGGGGTTGGACTAGATGACCCTGGAGGTCCTTTCCAACTCTATGTTTCTATGATTCTGACTTCACCCACATTCTGCCACTCCTGCCAACCCCAAACAGAACAGCGAACATTCCAGCACCTCTCAACCTTGTAGCCTTTTCATGTTTCTAGTCCTTATTAAAAGCATTAAATAATATACTGGTGCATTTAGATGGTGGCGGGAAGTGCCGCTAAGTCACAGCTGACTTATGGTAACTTCTCATAGGGTTTATCATAGCATATGAAAAACAACTCTTCTTCCTCTTAGGCACCTGTTCTGAATGAAGAAGAGAGAAAGTGCCTGAAAAGGCCTTTCTCTACGCAAGATCCGGGGCAGATGATGCCAGCCCTGTGTGTGTGTAAATTTGCAGCCAACTTATGGCAACCCAGTAGGGTTTTAAAGGCAAGAGACTAACAGAGGTGGTTTGCCATTGCCTGCCTCTGCATAGCAACCTTAGTATTCCTTGGTAGTCTGTCATCCAAATACTGACCAAGGCTGACCCTACTTAGCTTCTGAGATCTGGCAAGATACAGCTAGCCTGAGCCATCCTGGTCAGGGCTAGTCCTACAGAAGAAGAAGAAGAGTCGGTATTTATATGCTGACTTTCTCTACCACTTAAAAAAGAATCAAACCGGCTTACAGTCACCTTCCCCTCCCCACAACAGACACCCTGTGAGGTAGATGGGGCGGAGAGAGTGTGACTAGCCCAAAGTCACCCACCTGGCTTCATGTGTAGGAGTGGGGAAACAAATCCAGTTCACTAGATTAGCATCTGAAGCTCATGTGGAAGGTGTGGGGAATCAAGCCCGGTTCTCCAGATCAGACTCCACCGCTCCAAACCACTGCTCTTAACCCCTACACCACACTGGCTACAGGTAGGGTAAATTGAGTTGCCATATGCTGCTTGAGTTAAAAATAACTCAATTTCACCTAGCTGGCTTAGGCCTGCATGATTGAGATTTTATTTATGTATTGTTTATTTATTTTAAACATTAGCTGCCTTTCTACCTTGTGGAACTCAAGGCAGCTTGCAATATAAATAAAACAGATTTTGGTTCTTGTAGGTTATCCGGGCTGTGGTCTTGGAATTTTCTTTCCTGACGTTTCGCCAGCAACTGTGGCAGGCATCTTCAGAGTAGTAACACTGAAGGACAGTGTCTCTCAGTGTCAAGGGTGTAGGAAGAGTAATATATAGTCTCTTCCTACACCCTACACCCTTCCTACACCCTTGACACTGAGAGACACTGTTCTTCAGTGTTACTACTCTGAAGATGCCTGCCACAGTTGCTGGCGAAACGTCAGGAAAGAAAATTCCAAGACCACGGTTACACAGCCCGGATAACCTACAAGAACCAATGAACTCTGACCGTGAAAGCCTTCGACAATATTTTAAAACAGATTTTTTTAAAAAAACCACATGCACATAAAACACCATAATTTAAAATGTTCAATTAAGACTGCCAGTAAACAAAAACTAAAGTAGTTTTAAATTGACAGGGGAAAGGGTGAAATTGACACGGGGGTGGGAAGGGGAAGATAGGAATGCAGAACTGAATTAAGGAAGTCTATTTTAAAAAGACTAGATTAATTCATGCCATCGTATTCCCTATTACTATGTATGGGTGTGAAAGCTGGACAGTGAAGAAAGCTGATAGGAAGAAAATAGATTCCTTTGAAATGTGGTGTTGGAGGAGAGGGTTAAGGATTCCGTGGACGGCCAAAAAACCAAATCAGTGGGTTCTAGATCAAATCAAGCCTGAACTGACCCTAGAAGCTAAAATGACTAAACTGAGGCTGTCGTATTTTGATCACGTCATGAGACGACAAGAGTCACTGGAAAAGACAGTCATGCTAGGAAAAGCAGAGGGCAGCAGGAAAAGAGGAAGACCCAACAAGAGATGGATTGACTCAATGAAAGAAGCCACAGCCTTCAATTTGCAAGACCTGAGCAAGGCTGTCAAAGATAGGACATTTTGAAGGACTTTCATTCATAGGGTCGCCATGAGTCGGAAGCGACTTGACGGCACTTAACACACACGCACACATTTTAAAAAGAAACCTGCCAGCTAGTGCTTGGGCTGGAACTGCTATAGGGAAGTTAGTCCCCCCCCCCCTTCAAAGAAGTACCTACTTACTTCTGAATGGCAAAGAGGAGAAGCCCGCCTTCTACAAACCTTTTAAAAAGCAGGGTCACAGAAGACTCCTGAAGAGGAGTTCTGTGTTGACTCCAAAGCTTGCACGCTTGGGACCTGCCTGCAAAGTAATTCTGGAATGCCGCGCGCAGGTTGTAGGGGTAAGGGGGCAGTGGGGGGCAGATATACCTGCCAGAGGATCTGGGGGACAGGCTGGGGTGGGTGGGATGGGATTGCTCCGTCCTCCAGCCAAGCCACTCCCCCCCCACCCCGCCTTGCATTTTCTGCAGCTTCCCCCCCCCCCCCTTCATGCCTCCCTAACTCACCACGCGGCCGCCATTCACCTCCTGCTGGGCAGCGGCTGAAAATTCCAACCGGAAGGGACTCTAGCAGGTACACAACAGGCCTTTGAAGTCCCCCCCCGCCCTCTCTAGGAATCGCCTTCTGGGGAACTCGCTGATCTTAACTCTTCAGATCTCTTGCTGCGCTTCAAGCTGCCTCAGCTCCAAGAGGGACGGGAGGGAGAGCTTTGGAGTCACACGGGGCGCTTCTGCAGGGTGACAGCAGGGGCCCAAGAAAGTCGGACAGGGGCGGGGGAGATTTGGGCGGCCCTTTTTGGCCCTCCACCCACCTTAAAAAGGGACCCATCACCAGACTTCCGAAGAAGGGTCGAAACAGTTTAAAAATTACTTTATTAATAATAATAAAATTAAAGAATAAAAATAAAAAGGGTATTTTTTGCATTTTGGAACTTTGCAATTTTGAATGTATTAACCAGATTATATAATCTATGCTCTTTTGTACTTTCATTTTTATTTTTATAGCATTTGTTTGTTTTGATTTATGTGTTATGTTATGTTATAAAAATTTAAAAAAATTTAAAAAAGGGAAAAAAAGGAAGTGGTGGCTGCAGCCAAGAAATCAGAAAGGGTCTGAGACTGGGAAGGGCATTGATGATGGAGAGCCAGTGTGGTATGGTGGTTTGGAGCAGTGGCCACTAATCTGGAGAACAGGGTTTGATTTCCCCACTCCTCCACATGAGCGGTGGAGGCTAATCTGGTGGACTGGATTTGTCCCCACCCCCACACCCGCCTACGCCTGAAACGGGCTGGGTGACCTTGGGCCAGTCACATTCTCTCCACCCCACCTACCTCCCAGGGTGTCTGTCGTGGGGAGGGGAAGGGAAGGTGATGGTAAGCCGGTTTGGTTCTCCCTTAAGTGGTAGAGAAAGTCAGCATATTAAAAACCAACTCTTCTTCTTCTTTACCCTTTATGAACAGAGGCGCTTGTGTTTGTGTTGCATAGCAGCTGTGTGCTAAGCCAAACCACAACAGGTGGTCCTTTTCTATGGGGTGCCCCATGTGCATGACAGACACACACACACACACCATCCACTACATTGTTTAAAAGAAATGTGCCTAAGGATGTGAGAGAACATGAGCAATTCATAGAAATGTGGATCACATTTTTATCCCAGCCAAGAAAGTCAGGCATGGATGTAATGTAGCCAGGTTGTCCCTTGAATAGAGCCTTAATGTATGGAAATGGGCAGCTGTAGCATTTCATGACCAGGAGGGAAATCATATCCCATAAACCCTCTATTAAAGGGAAAGGGCATTTCCCCCCCAGGTCCATTGGCAGCCCTGCATTTATGATTTTCTCTTCCACCATTTATCCTCTCACATAGGTTTCCCAACTTTAGCTTCAGAAATTCCTGGAAATTGGGGTGGGGGGCTGAGGAGGGCAGAGTCTGAACAGGGGAGGGTCTTCAGTGGTATGAAGTCCACCCTTCAAAGCACCCATTTTTTCTAGGGGATCTCTGTAACCTGGAGATCAGGTGTAATTCTGGGAGAACTCTGGGCCCCACCTGGAGTTTTTCAACCCTACTCTCACAGCAATCCTATAGCCGAGACTGAGAGGGACAGACTACCCTAAAGTCACCCAGCAAGCTTCATGGTGTGTGTGTGGGATTTGAACCTGGGTCTCCGTAGTCCTCGGCAAAAACTAAACCACCATGGCTCATGAATAGTACGAAGAGAGAAGTATTTCTATCTCTTTGTGTCTCTCTCATTCCTATCCATAGTAATAGGGTGTCAATGAATAAATCCTGTTGACTATGAGTGGGCTTGAAAATTAAAATTGGCCTTGTGTTATTTTTGAGAACTGAGTTCTGGTCACCCAATCTCAAAGGCCATTTATTCACGGAAATAGTTGCTCCTGGTACCCTGCAATGCAACAGTGGATCCTCCATCTTCAGAAGCAGTGTGCCTCGGGATATCAGTTGCTGCTGATATCCCGAGGCACACTGATATCCAGGTGAACTGATCTCTATCGGCTGCAGATCAGTTGTAATAGCAGGAGATCTCCAGCTACTACCTGGATGTCCACCACTGCTCCGCTCCCAACTGTTTTCTGGCGTTATGAAGAGATATGAGAGGTATGGAATAAATGGGTGAAATACCACGGCTTGTTTATTGGGTTTTCACTGACTCAGTAAGGGGGGAAGATGAGGGCCAAGGGGCTCTCACTTCTGGGTCCATGTGCCTGACAGCGTCATGTGTAGCATTGCCAACCTCCAGGTAGTAGCTGGAGATCTCCTGCTATTGCAACTGATCTCCAGCCGATAGAGATCAGTTCACCTGGAGAAAACGGCAGCTTTGGCAATTAGACTCTATGGCATTGAAGTCCCTCCCCTCCCCAAACCCCACCCTCCTCAGGCTCCGTCCCAAAAACCTCCCGCCAGTGGTGAAGAGGAACGGGGCAACCCTAGTCATGTGAAGCGTTTGACTACAGTGGTTCACCTTTCAAACTTTATCTATAAATTAACTGATTTTATTAGAACCAGGAAAAAAGAGAGGCTTTAATAATTAGCAGGTTTGATCCAAATGATAATTACAAAAATGCATTAGTTTGTTGCAAAACAATTAAAAGTTAACTTGAAAAAAAGAAAACGTAATAAGCTTTTAATAATGTTAGTTAACATTTGTGTAAACATGAATGAATTGCAGAATACTTTTTGTTCCGGAATACCAGAACTCAGCCTACTATTACAGTTTTTTAAAAATATGACATGAAAGTCCCAGGGGATAAAATGGCAGTTTTAAAAGGCCATTGCTTCATGGATCGAGACACAATTCTAGCTGGAGGCCAGTAGCAGCAGTTTTGCTCAGGTGCTGGGGTTTCCCACTCATTGTTGCAGGGCTTGAGAGCCAGGAACCCTTACCTGCCATGCTCAAAAAATGGAAATAACAGCGAAAAGCAATGCAATCTGGAAAAACTGAGCGCTGGTATTGCATAGTGGTTAGAGTGGTCAAACTAGGGATCAGATCATGATGGGTCTGTAGCAGTAGGAAAGGGCAAGAGCCCAGAAGCACCTTAAAGAGTGACTAACAAAATTTCTGGCAGAGTATGAGCTTTCGTGAGTCACAGCCTACTTCTTCAGGTATCTGTGAACTGTAACTCACGAAAGCTATTACCCTGCCAGAAATTTTTGTTATTCTTTAAGGTGCTACTGGACTCTTGCTCTTTTCTAAAACTGCGGATCAGGAAGACTCAGGTTTGAATCCCCACTCTGCTAAGAAACCTGCCAGGTTCAGGGCCAGACATTCTATCTCAGCCTGGCCTACCTGGCAGGGTTGCTGGGAGGATTAAAATGGGGAGGGGGGACCATTTACACGGCTTTCAGCTCCTTAGTGAAGGACCAGGATAAAATTTAAACAAACAAACATAGATACATATGCAGGGGCATGCTTGACTTCAGGGAATATTTGACCACTGTTATGTACGTAATAGGCAATTGACTGAGAATACTTAACTCAAGGGTCTGTGGAAACCTTTGAATTCTGACATATGGTGAAGGGAGTGACTACAAAAAGGCTGCCACAGGAAGGGGAGGCAACCAGGGGTGTGATTATGCACAACTCTAAGAGAAACTGTTCAACATTTTAGACAGAAACTCTGTTTAACAGAATGTCTTTCAGACAATCAGATCTCCAGTGTCCAGGCAGAAGGGTAAAAGTCCCACAGGGCTCTGCTCGCTTTCTAAAAACACTTGGTGGGAGCCAGGAAAGGTGTTGGAGGCTCCATGGTGCCCGTGGGCACCATGTTGGGGACTCCTGATTTAACTGATTAGCTGACCAGTATGACAATCCTAACTCCAGTTGCTCACATTGTATAGCCCATCTAGAGGGGTCTTTGCATAAAAACATAGTGGCCATTTATGCAAGGTCAATTTTGATGTTTGCTCAAAGCTCTTTTTTTTTAATGCGACCTTTAAAATGCCTATTCACAGTCCCCTATGCAAAAGGAGAAATTCCACCCCCCCACACCTCTCCCCTGCTCCTTTGCTCCTTCGTTTGCATAGCCATTGGCAATGGTCCTTTGCATAGGTTTGTGATTTTTCACGGTTCCTTCAGTAAATGCTGCAGTGTGGGGGCAGAGCAAACACCAAAGGTCACGTTAAAGGAGCTCTTAAGAAATGTGAAGCAGGTGTGCGCCGTCTTCGCAGTCAGTTCCTGAATGATGGTCCAGCATGAAAAACTTTTTTTTTTTAAAAGTGGGGCACTTAAGCCTGGAACACGCTGCTAATTAACAAGCATAAATGGCCACCAAGAGCAAAACAAGCTGAAGAATAGGGTCCTTATTCATCGTGAACAACTCGGGCCAACAAAGGCTCCTCCTCCTTCTCCGCATCATCATCAGCATGCTGGTCGTTCACCCTAAAGTGTATAGAAATAGGAGGTGGTGCCGTAAAGCCCTCAGGAATCCACTGCCTGTTCATGCGGATGAATGACAGAACCTCAGCAGTGCTTATAGAGAGGCGAGCCAGATTGGCACTCATGTCAGGCACTACGGCATTGAAAAGCGTCTTGGAACAGATGCTGGTGGGAGGGCACGAGGCATAGCGGACGGCCACGAGAAAGAGAGAGGGCCAGGCGTGCCGCTTCCGCTGCCAGTATATTAATGGGTCTGTGTTTGCCCCGATGTGGCCGACGTAATCCCGCACGTAGGCCCCCACCTCCTCTCTTGCCACCTGCGCGGCATCTGGTGGGAAGCCAGAACCGAGGTGTGGAGCCTTTGTCAAGCCAAGCTTCACGCACCATTTCGTCCAGATGCCACTGCTCTCGGGGGACGATCGGGAGGAGGTGCTGCCGGTCAGGGGCACAGGAGACAGCGGTGCTTCGTCAAGCGCCGAAAGTCCCTCAGCCACACTGGTGGATTTGTCCAGAGGCAGGTTTTTTAGACGCGCCTCCGTCGATGTCAGCTGGATCACGTGCTCCTTCACGGCCTCGATCTGCCAGTCTGGGTCCCCCATCAAAAACTTGGGCATGGAATCCTTGAAACGAGGGTCTAGGAAACTTGCCACTTGGTAAAGTATATTTCCCTTGACCTCTGTCAATTGTCTGCTGTCGTTCATGGCCTGCAGTAAGTCAGACGCCAGATGAGCAGCTGCTGTGCCGACCTCGCCCTTTTCACGGGCCTGATCCACGAAGTCCTCTACGTACCCTTCGATGATGCGGAGTAAGGGCAGGACAAGCCCCAGTGTTGCGTTATCTCTGTGGAGAATGACGTTGGTGGCCTCCTTAAAGACCTCCAGCAGCTGTACCACATCCTGCATCAGCCTCCAGTCCGTGGACGTCAGGCGGAGCTCCCTCTTCTCAATCAGGTAATCATCGATGGCTCGCTGGTGAGTGCACAGTTGCTCCAACATCCCAAAGGTGGCGTTCCACCCAACCGGATCCTCCTCGTCGTGCTTCATCTGTTCCCGCGGGAGACCGTGCAGGGCCTGGAGCTCCGCCAGACGGCGGCGGGCTTTGTGTGACCGTTGGAAATGGCTGCTGACTTTCCGGGCCTTCCCCATTACCCTATCGACCTCTGTGCCAACCTTCTCCAGCACCCTCTCCACAACCAGGTCCAAGCAGCGGGCGACGCAAGGAATGGGATGCAAGTTGGAATCCATCGCTGCCTTCTCCACAGTGACCCCACTGTCACAAACTACACAGCCCGCTTTCCGGTGCAAGGGGTCCAGCCACTTACTGATGACTGCTTTCATCTTGCGGGCAATACTGCTGCTGGAGGGACTCTCCTCAAAGCCGCACACAGCCAGGGCAGCACGGTGCCGGACCAGAACGCCGATGGTGTCCGAGACCCAGTGGGCCATTATCGTTATGTAGTCCTTCGTTCCCTTGCTGGTCCAGATGCTCACAGAGAGATGCACAACTGGGTCTACAGATAGCTCGAGGTCACGCTGTAGGGTGGTCTTGATCGCCGCCGACAAAGCTGGAACGGCGCGGGTTGCAAAGTAGGTGCGTCTGGGGACTCGCCAACCTGGTCTCAGGTGCTTAAGCATCCTCACAAATGAAGGTTCGTCTACAGTGGAGTAGGGCAGCATCCCTTCAGCCAAATACTCGGCCAGAAATTGATTGTACTGCAAAGCCACGGGGTCAAATTGAGAAAGGTACTGGTTTCTCTCCAGCGGCTCATCGACAGTCAGTTGCGACATTGTTGACTCCACCCTGGAGGGTTGTGGCGATGCCAAATCTGGTGCGGGGGTCATATTCCGGGGGGATTTCTCTGCTGACATGACCCCCAGAGACACCACCTCGTCCTTCTTTGGCGGCACAAGGAAAGGGTGGTGGATCTGCAGGTGCTTGTGCATAGCAGAGGTCCCGACCCTCCCACAGCCACCCTCCTTGCCGAGCCTCACCCGCATTCGGCAACGGTTGCACACAACCACGAACCTGTCTCGGTTGTCGATGCTGAAATGCTCCCACACGTACGATGTGGTCTTACGGCGTTTGGGCTGCAAGGAGGTGGGCTCTGGTTCTGCGCTGCACACGCCTGACGTTGAGGCATGATTGCTCGCCAGGTGTTCCTGCGAAGCGAGGGTATGGTATGGAGCCACTGTGTGCAAACCCAGCTCTGGGGTGCTGGACCGAGAGGCAGTGTCCTCAAGGTGTTGTGCCATGGAGATGACCTCCCCTGTAACATCCTCCACCTTCAGATTGGCTGCAAGCGGCTCAGAGTCAGGGAGCTCCATCTGGGCAGAGGTGGTCTTCCCCACCACCTGAGACAAACCGTGCTCCACAGGCCCCGTGGCCTCCTCTGTGGCGTGGCCTATGGGCCGCCGGTAGGTTCTCAGGAGCATCTCTGGTGCCACCATGTTAGCGGCACCAGAGGCTATGGCTGACCGGGTGAGACGCCTCATGTTTGGGACGCTGCAAACAAAGTAAGTAGAAGACAGGTAACAATAACTATAATTTATTTGTACCCCACTCTCCCTGGTTGGCCACTGTGTGGTCACTGTATGAATAGACTGCAGGACTTGATGGACCTTGGTCTGATTCAGCATGGCCTTTCTTATGTTCTTATGTTCCCCTGGCAAAGCTGGGATCAGGGCAGCTAACATCATGAAACATAATATAATATAGCAGATAAATAAGGTAAAAGGTAAAGGTCCCCTGTGCAAGCACCTGGTCATTCCTGACCCATAGGGTGACGTCACATCCCGACGTTTACCAGGCAGACTTTGTTTTATGGGGTGGTTTGCCAGGGCCTTCCCCAGTCATCTTCCCTTTACCCCCCAGCAAGCTGGGTACTCATTTTACCGACCTTGGAAGGCTGGAAGGCTGAGCCAACCTTGAGCCGGCTACCTGAAACCGACTTCCGTCGGGATCAAACTCAGGTCGTGAGCAGAGCTTGGACTGCAGTACTACAGCTTACCACTCTGCGCCATGGGGCTCCTCACATAAATACAATAACAATATAAAATCAGTACTTGGCTAACAATCTCCTCCTAATGGCACCTAAATCTTTCACTTCAGGGAGGTTGTTTTAACTATTGATGTCCTCATACTGGGATGGGGGGGAGTGAAGAGAGGATAAAGATGGAAGGACATGAGGACAGGAGCACTTGCAAAGGAAAAGAGGGGGAAAGAAAGGAAACCAGCCAGGACAGAATTAAAGGGAAAGGTCAGAAGGAAGGGAAAGGAATTAGGGAAGGAGGGAGGAAGGGAAGGGAAGGGAGGTCGGCTCTTAGTATATTCCTGCCGCTGCCCTCAGCCATAAGTTACTCACTTGAAGGGCTGCAAGCAGTTTGTGTAAATAAAGATTAAGATGCTGCAACCAATCCAGATTCCATGCTGACAAAACCAGTATTTTGTGATATAAAGAGCCTGTGTGGTGTAGTGGTTAAAGTGTTGGACTGGGATTTGGAAAACCCAAGTTCAAATCCCCGCTCTGCCATGGGAGCTTGCTGGTTGGCCGTGGGCTGGTCACACATTCTCAGCTTAACCTACCTCACAGGGTTGTCGTGAGGATAATACGGAGGAGAGGAGATTGATGTAAGCCGCTTTGGGTCCCCATTGAGGAGACAGGCAGGGTAAAAATAAAGTAAGTCAATAAAAATAAATAAATGATGCAAATGTGTTATACGGCCATACGTTCCCTGATTTTGCATATTTTGTTCTTGCCAGGGACGGCCAAAATCGTGGTAATTAAAGCTTGGGTTTAGGCAAGAAAGTATATGGGTGGAAGATAAGCATGGGGGACAATAGGAAGACAGAAGCACACAGATTCAATGAAGGAAATGCCGTTCCAGCCCTCATCAAAAAGACCCCCCTTGTCCCACCAGTGAACTATCATGATTATCTACTTCAGTGAAAACGAACTCTGGAAGAATCATAGAATCATAGAGTTGGAAGGGACCACCAGGGTCCTCTAGTCCAACCCCCTGCACAATGCAGGAAATTCACAACTACCTCCCCCACACACCCCCAGTAACCCCTACTCCATGCCCAGAAGATAGCCAAGATGCCCACCTTCTCATGATGTGCCTAAGGTCATAGAATAAGCATTGCTGACAGATGGCCATCTAGCCTCTGCTTAAAAACCTCCAGGGAAGGAGAAGAGCCCTGCTGGATCAGACCAAGGGGTCGTCTAGACCAAGGGAAGGCAGACGTTAAGCTTCTGCAAGTTACAGGCTCCCCCCACCCTAGAAATTTGAGAGCTACCAGCCACCAAATGGCTGCTTGGTGGTAGAGCCAGTCAAAAATGGCATCTCCTACAAAAATTGTAGGATTTGGAGCAAGCCCGGAGTACCCAGGTGGAGAAGACTTTATTCTGCTGTTTCCCCCAAAGCAAACAACCACCACCAGAGGCCCAATGGGAAGAAAATCAACCCTGGGGAAAGGGCCCTGCTCCACAAAGGAAGGCAGGAGAGCCTGCCAAACCAGTCCTGTGTGGTTTGGCCACTTTTTTATATTTTTGCTGTCCTGTGTCGGGTGCCTCCTCTCCCATGCAAAGCAGTCTGGGGGTGGCGGTGTCCTTCGGTGCCGCTGGGTGCCTCCTTCTGCACTAGGGTTGCCAACCTCTGGGTACTAGCTGGAGATCTCCTGCTATTACAACTGATCTCCAGCCAATAGAGATCAGTTTCCCTGGAGAAAATGGCTGCTTTGGCAATTGGACTCTATGGCCTTGAAATCTCCCCTCCCCAAACCCCACCCTCCTCAGGCTAAGCCCCTAAAATCTCCTGCCATGATACAGGCTGGCAACAGCAGATTGTGCCTGCCCCTCATTTGGAAGCAGGAGGGCTACAGCAACCCCCCCAGGCCATTGACTCACTGGGACTTTCCCCAGTGGCCTTTATAGCCAACCCGCCCTGCTATCACCCCAAATTATAATGTGCCCCACAAGGGGAAATTGCCTGTATGTTATCCCTAGAAGACATAAATAGAAGCAGCTTTGATGCTGGGGGGGACCTAATAGCATGCTTTGGATTGGAAACTACCTGGAGATTTTGGGGGTGGAGCCGGAGGAGGATGGCGTTTGGGGAGGGGAGGGGTTTCAATGCCTGTCTCCTGGAGATCAGTTGTAATAGAGGGAGTCTCCAGCCACCACCTGGAGCCTGGCAACCCTAAACGTGCTCCTTTCCCATTCAGAGCAAGAGTGTGTCTTTTTTGTGCGCGCACACTCAAACGCGAAAGAGGAGAGGTGGATGGGACGGCTAAAGGGGAAAGAAGAGAGAAGCTGCTGCAGTAGCTTCAAAGGGAAGGATAAGGAAGTGATTATCCCAGCACCCAGGGAGGAGCTGTGGCTCCGTGTCAGAGCATCTGTTTGGCATGCAGAAGGTCCCAGGTTCAATCCCCAGCATCTTCAGTTAAAGGGACCAGGTAGCCAGTGATGTGAAAAGATCTCCGCCTGAGATCCTGGAGAGTCACTGCCAGTCTGAGTAGACAAGACTGTGATGGGCCAACCGTCTGAGTCAGGATAAGGAACCTTCATGTTTGGAGAGTGACTAGTTGATAGATAGATAGGTTTATTGTACAATCTAAAACATTATTGCAACGAGTTACAAATTATAAAACTAATAAAATCCAGAAAATGATAAAATTCTCAAATTACACCCCAACATTCTGTTTCTCAATAAAACAACAGATATAAGACAAGAAGGATAAAATTCGGCTGTCTTTTCTTTTTTTTTAAAGTTTCTATTACAACCTTTTGTTATTTTTGGGGGGGGGGTAGTTGTGAATTTCCTGCATTGTGCAGGGGATTGGACTAGATGACCCTAGTGGTCCCCTCCAACTCTATGATTCTATGATTTAATGACTTTATTTTCCCTAACTAGTTGTTTTGGGGAGTGACTGGTCACTTCTGAATGATCACCTTTGAGTGATCTTCTGCCCACCTTTGACCTAGACCACCATTTGGGGTGGAGCCGGGGGAAAGGAAGGTTTGGGAAGGGCAGGGACCTCACCCGGGCATAATGCCATAGAGTCCACCCACCAAAGCAGCCATTTTTCTCCAGGGAAACTGACCTCTGTAGTCTGGAGATCAGTTGTAATTTTGGGAGATCTCCAAACCCCACCTGGAGGCTGTGACAACCCTAGGAAGGACAGGAGAGAGCAAGGAGGCACAACGACATTGCTGGGTGTAAAAACATCCCCCAAACAAACCTCTTAACAGATTTAGTAACAGCAATTACAGCCAAGAGTCCTGCAGTACCTGGAAAGGCAATGGCTGGGGCATTCACGGGCCGGAGCCTCGCGGGTCAGTTGCAGGAAGCGGATTTCGGAGAGGTACTGGAAGCCTCTGCCTCACTTGTGGAACTGCAAGAACAAGAGAAGAATTTGGTGAACTAGCAATACCTGCGTGGAGAGCGTACAGAGGACACAGTCATATCAAGGTAGCATTTCCTGAAAGGGTCTTGTTGACGGTTTGAACAAAGAAGATGCTACTAGAGAATCAAGAAAGGGTTCCCTCAGTTCTATGATGATGATTTTCATTTATAGTCTGCCTTTCTCAGGGGGGCTCTAGATGCCCCCTAAAAATGTAAAGATGAGCTAAGGGATTTCTTGGGGTGGTTTGTTGATTTTAAACATTTCCCAGGGTCTCCCTTATTAAATGTCGGGATGTGACATGACCCCATGAATCAGTAATGACCTGATGCTCACACAGGGGACTACCTTTACCTTTTTACCTCTTATTTGCATCCCTGCTTGCTTTGTGCTCTGAAGTGAGGGAGTTCTGTGGGGATCAATGTCCTCCTGCTCTGGGGGTAAAGGAAGGGGAGATAATTTGGGTATTGTATGTTTACTATTCCTCCCTCCCTGCCAAATCATTTGCCTCCAGGCCCCACAATTTCAGTTCTTGCTTTCTTGCAGCCAATGTACATCCTTCCACCAATCCCTCCCTTTGGGAGGGGTTTTGCTTTGAAATCTGTTTTCGTGTTTGTGGGGTGGGGAGGGGACTCCTCATTTATTGCAACTTTGAATTTTAAAATTAAAAAAAAAACACCTATAACCTTATTAAAAATCTTTGAGAACTCTCCCATTCAGCCCGGCAGCTGCAGCCACTGATCCACGGCAACTGCTCTTAAAAATGCCAACCGGAAGGAACTGTGGACAGCTCTTTGTTTGGTCCCTCTTAAGGAGGGGGAAGAATCCACTTTGATGTGTCTTGGCCCCTCTAGGAAAGAGAGTCTGGGCAACTCCCTTGCTTTAACTCTTTAGGTGGCCCAAGGACTCAACCACAGACAGGTCTTTGCTAACGGCTGCTGCACAAGAGCCTTTCTTTGTTTTGTTTTTTGGTGAAGATGCCAGGGAGTTAAGAAGAATTAATACAAATCTACATAGCACTCCACCAAGGAATACCAGGGTTGCTGTGCAGAGGAAGGCACTGGCAAACCATCTCTGTTAGTCTCTTGCCATGAAAACCCCAAAAGGGGTCGCCATAGGTCAGTGGTGGCGAACCTATGGCACGGGTGCCAAAGGTGGCACTCAGAGCCCTCTCTGTGGGCACGCACGCCGTCGCCCCAGCACAGAGTTCCCCTGAGTTCGTTCCCCCGGCTGAGGAGGCTGGGGACAAGCGGTGCCTTCCCGGCTCCTCCAGGAAGCACCGGACTCCTTCCCAATGCCTTCTCCATAGTCGCCGGCTGCACTCTCCGGAAGTGAAGACAACAACGAGCCTTCTGCCGAGAACTGGAAGAGGCGGAGCCAGGACTGGGCTGGACCAGGAGTGGGACGCCTGGGCAGCCGTCTGTGGTGGGCTGGTTGGTGACTGCAGCGCAGGGGGTTGGCGGTGAGGGTTGAACGGGGGCCCGCCTGGCGTTTGTGCTGGAGCCAAGCCCTTCCCTTAGCTCGGGTTTCCACTCTGCTCGTTCATGCAACCGAAGGTGCCTCTGAGCATGTGCAGAGGGCTGTCCCCACCATCAGCCCCCCCCCACATAACAGTCTTTTTTAATTCGTAAGAACAGTTGGAAAAAGAACCAGACTGAATGGTTGGGGGCTATGGTCCAGCTGCTTTCCTTCCCCCGCTCGGCCACCCATGCAGGGTTGCCAACCTCCAGGTAATAGCAGGAGATCTGCTATTTCAGTTCACCTGGAGAAAATGGCCACTTTGGCAATTGGACTCTATGGCATTGAAGTCCCTCCCCAAACCCCACCATCCTCAGGCTCCGCTCCAAAAACCTCCCCCAGGTGGCAAAGAGGGACCTGGCAACCCCATGTGGACTCTAGCTGTGTTGGCACTTTGCGATAAATAAGTGGGTTTTGGGTCGCAGTTTGGGCACTCGGTCTCTAAAAGGTTCGCCATCAGTGCCATAGGTCAACTGTGACTTGACTGCACTTTACACACACATAGCACTTGAGGATGTGACATACATTATTTTGCCGTCACCTTATGACAACTCTGTAAGTAGGCTAGTATTTAGGGTTGTTCAAGACTTTCTATTCCTTGGCTCCACCATCAACCAAAAGGGAGACTGCAGCCAAGATGGCTCCACCATCAACCAAAAGGGAGACTGCAGCCAAGAAATAAGGAGGAGATTGAGACTGGGAAGGGCAGCCATGAAGGAGCTAGAAAAGATTTTGAAGTGTAAGGATGTGTCATTGGCCACCAAGATTAGATTAATTCATGCCATCGTATTCCCTATTACTATGTATGGTTGTGAAAGCTGGACATTGAAGAAAGCTGATAGGAAGAAAATAGATTCCTTTGAAATGTGGTGTTGGAGGAGAGTGTTACGGATACCCTGGACTGCCAAGGAAACAAATCAGTAGGTTATAGACCAAATCAAGCCTGAACTGATCCTAGAAGCAAAAATGACTACACTGAGGCTGTCGTATTTTGGTCACATCATGAGATGACAAGAGTCACTGGAAAAGACAGTCATGTTAGGAAAAGTGGAGGGCAGCAGGAAAAGAGGAAGACCCAACAAGAGATGGACTGACTCAATAAAGGAAGCCACAACCCTCAATTTGCAAGATCTGAGCAAGGCTGTCAAAGATACGACATTTTGGAGGACTTTGATTCATAGGGTCGCCATGAGTCAGAAGCGACTTGACGGCACTTAACACACACACAAGCGCCAAGTGGTGGCTGGACAGCTCCTGGGATTACAAATGATCTCCAGGCGATAGAGATTCCCTTCAGTTACACTGTGAAGATGTTTGTGTGGTGGTGGCAGCTGCTGCCAAAGCAATTTTTAAAAAATCTGCCCAGCCAATCAGCTCTCCAATGGCCAAGAAAGGGGTTGGTGGGTGCTATGTAGGTTTGCCAGATTCCCTCTGGCCACTGGTGGGGGATGAAGGGGATAGGGTTGCCAGATCCAAGTTGGGAAACTTCTGGAGATTTGGGAATGGAGCCTGGGGAGGACAGGGACCTCAGTGGGTCCAAAACCATACTGCTGAAATCTGCTTCCTGCAACTGACCCATGGGGCTCTGGCCTGTGAATGTGCCAGCCGCTGCCTTTCCGGGTACTGCAGGTCTCTTGGCTGTAACTGCTGTTACTAAATCTGTTAAGAGGTTTGTTTGGGGAATGTTTTCATACCCCACAATATCCATACATTACAGTCGTTGTGCCTCCTTGCTCTTTCCTGTCCTTTGTCACAGCCTCAAGGTGGGGTTTGGAGATCCCCCAGAATTACAACTGATCTCCAGACTACAGAGATCAGTTTCCCTGGAGAAAAATGGCTGCTTTGGTGGGTGCACTCTATGGCATTATACCCGGGTGAGATTCCCTCCCTCCCCAAACCTACCTTTCCCCAGGCTCCACCCCATATGGTGGTCTAGGTCAAAGGTGGGCATAAGATCACTCATAAATGATCACTCAGACCAGTCACTCCCCAAACAACTAGTCACTCTCCAAACATGAACACATGAAGGTTCCTTATACTGACAGCTGGCCCATCAGTCTTGTCCACCCTCCAAAGCATCCATTTCCTTCAGGGGAACTGATCTCTTTAGTCCAGAACTGAGCTACCCTTCCTGGATTCCTCTGCCCTCTTCACCGTTGGAGCTGTCTGTTCTCTTCTTTTGATCAGGCCGTTGTTCCCTGAATGGAGTGGATGCGTCTGGAGTCTCAGCTGTGACCATTCTGCCTTGAGTGACTCTGCTAGGAATTTAGCCTCTTGACCGAGTCTAGATGTCATGGACTCACCTGATTCTGTGAGGTCAGAGGGTGAACTAGAGCACTTAGCAATCTCGCCAGAGAATGCAGCCTACACGTCTCCTGAACCAGCTGCTAGATCAAAGGAGGCGACAACGCCAAGTCAGGCGAAGACCCCCTCGGGAAGCCAGCTATCAGAAGGAGAGGATTCCTGCCCAGGAGCTCGCAGGAGGAAAAGATTGAGAGCTCTAATGAGTGAAAGACGGAGGTCTGCGAGCCTTCTGGTGAGGCGAGAGACTGCAGCTGTGGAAGATGAAAGTGAGTGATGGCCAGACCAGCCTCGCTCTGAGAATCAGCTGGATTTAAGGAACTGAAGAAAGGAACCAAAGCGTGGAAGCAATGTGCTGATCTCTGGTCTCAGTGACGCTACACCTCGGTATCTCTCGCCTGCTTTTGACCTGGACTGCCTTTGGATAACGATGGACTGCCTTGCCAGTGACCCTGACCTTGGACTGCCTAATTGACAACTCTGCTGCCTCGACTCTGATAAGTACCAGCCACAGCCTGACTTCTGGAATTGTTTATCGGACTTTGCATTCCCCGCTGTCTTCCTGCTTAGTGCAGCCTGCCAGCTGCAGAAGCCTCCAGCTTCGGTTTCCTCCTTGGCTTCTGGCCACTCCCTTCCTTGCTCCCTATGCACTGTGCTGCAGTAGCAGCCCAGCCTGCCTGCCCGGCGAGTACACTAGACCTCTTACAGTATTGCTCCCAGCTTTGCTGACACACACAACCCCCCTCACTGTGTTAAGGTGTGCGTCCAAAAAGGGGAATAGGGCTGTACTGGAACAAAATGGTTCCGAAAGATACTTGGGTAAAGAGTTCGAGACTGTGGTCTACACTGCTGTGTACAGGATGGGCTGTAGCTCAGTGGTAGAGCATCTGCTTGGCATGCAGAAGGTCCCAGGTTCAATCCCCGGCATCTCCAGTTAAAGGGACTAGGCAAGTAGGTGAAAGACTTCTCTGCCTGAGACCCTGGAGAGCCGCTGCTGGTCTGAGTAGACAATACTGACTTGGATGGACCAAGGGTCTGATTCAGTATAAGGCAGCTTCATGTGTATAGTTCATACTGCCTGCTGCCCTAAGTAGGATACTACTACTGGGTAACTTTTGCATGGTTTAACATGGCATATTAATACTTTGCTTCCGTTCTGTTTTCAGATTTCTGGTTGTTTCCAGATTTAAACAAACCTAGTCCTACAGCGTTGTTTAACTGGATGTTCCATCCTGTTGTCTGTATCAACTCATGGTCAGTCATCCACCTTGAGTCCCTGTGAGAAAAACTAATTATAAATAACAAATAAATAAATATTGGCCAATGGACATTACTTAAGGTGCTCATTCACATTCAGAGAGGCATGTTTAAACAAATTTTTAAATGGAGAGACTGGAGCACCTTTCTCACCCGGCACCCACGAATTTAAGCATGCTCAAGAAGGTCATCCAGTGGGTTCGACATCCCTTTCTATCTTACTCGGAAAAGTTGCTTTGTGTTAATGCCCCTCCACGTTCTGCTCCCATACCTGAAACAGAAGTGGGGATCCCAGAAAGTCTGATGAGAAAAGGAAGGGAGGTTGGGAGGGTTCAAAAAGTTGGGGCAATCTGGGTGGATTTCGAGGGTATCCTTGATCACATCCTGTGCCCGCAAACTACCTAGATGAAATCCTCGCACCTGCTGGTCCTGATTCTTGTCCTCTGCCCGGCTCAGGAGGAAGCCTTCTGCCAGGGCCACCACCTGGGAACTGGACTCTGGCCCTCATCCTCTGACCCACCTCTCCATCTCCGGAGGCAGGATGGCCAGGAACTGCTCCAGGATCACCAGGTCCAACATCTCCTTCCTGCTGTTCCTTTCTGGCTTCAGTTACTGATTGCAAAGATGGTGGAACTGGCTGTAAACCTCTGGCAGCTCCTTGGCCGCCAGGTAGCGGAACTGCCTGAATGGCCAGTATTGCAAATCTGGAGGATGTTGTTCTCTCCGTGACTCTTCTGCAGGGTTCCTTCCCAGAGTTCCCTTCTGCTCCCAACCTCAGTGGCAACAAGGGCCTTTTCTTGCTTCCAGATCAGCGGAATCTGGCTCGCCGCTCATCCTCGCTTCCTCTCCAAACAGCCTCCACTTGCACCAGAAGATCACCTCCATTCCCTGCCAGATTCTTCTGTATAGACATGAGCCAGTTCTATACCTTCTGCAAAGCCAAGATGGATTTTTTGGTCTGTTAGTCTTTAAGGTGCCCCCAGGTTTTTCTGTTACAATGGGGCACTTCTGGCTGGATTGTTCAGCTAATTACCAAGCATAAATGACCTGAAATTAGTGGCTGGGTAGGAGGAGAGAGCAAGCGTTGGTTAGAATGTAGGCAGGATCTCGGAAACCCAGGTTCAAATCCCCACTCTGCCAGTGAAGCTTGCCAGCGTGGTGAAGTAACCGAGCAGCGGTTTGGAACGGTGGACTCTGATCTGGAGAACCGGATTTGATTCCCCACTCCTCTACATGAGTGGCAGATGCTAACCTGGTGAACCAGGTTGGTTTCCCCACTCCTACACATGAAGCCAGTTGGGTGACCTTGCGCTAGTCACAGTTCTATTAAGAGCTCTCTCAGCCCCATCTACCTCACAGGGTGTCTGTTGTGGGAAGGGAATGTGATTGTAAGCCTGTTTGATTCTGCCTTAAGTGATAGAGAAAGTCAGCATATAAAAATCAACTCTTCTTTTTCTAGGTGATCTCAGGCCAGTCACACCCTCTAAGGTGAATCTTCCTTTCAGGGTTGTTGTGAGGTTCAAGTGGAGAAGGGGAGAGTGTGGTAAGTGGCTTTGGATCCCTGTTGGAGAGAAAAGTGGGGTACAAATGAGGTAAATGGAGAAATGAAGGCGAAGACCATGTTCAAGAGAACAGCAGCAGCCCACAGAGATTAAATTATTAGCGACTGCACAGATTGCCAGTTTTTTTCTGACCTCGTTCCAGACAGCAAGCAGAAAGACTTTCTAAAAAAGGCCATCCTCTGGTCAATAAAACTGTCACTGAACTATAAACCAAATATTCCTGCAGCAGTCACCAACCAGAGAACTCCATTCAGAACCAGGAATGGGGTGCCACTTTACAAAGGAGGAGGAGGAGCAGCAGTTGGTTTTTATACCCCACTTTTTCTCTACCTTTATGGAGTCTCAAAGTGACGTACAATCGCCTTCCCTTCTCCTCCTTACAACAGGCACCTTGTGAGGTAGGTGGGTCTGAGAGAGTTCTGAGAGAACTGTGACTGGCCCAAGGTCATGGTCAAGCCTGAGCCGTCTCCAGGACTTGTTTGTAGAGGGACCGAGCTTGGGTCAGTAAACCCAAAAAAACCCACAGCATTTTAAAAAGCTGAAAAGGCTTTGTTAAGAAAATTCAAGATTATTGATTAACACACAGGTTACAGTTTAAGGCACACTGGCAAAAAAATAAAAATAAAGTCTGAGCTAATCAGAGTACTTACTAACTGTTACTTAGCACGACTTCTATCTCACTGCTTAAGCTGGTTCAGATGTCAGCCTGACAGGCTGTGCACAAAGCATTGCAAGGTCTACGCGTTACTTTGAGGTGCTGCATATTGTCCCAAGCGAGAAGAAGGCAAAGCAAGTAAAGAAAGAAGGAAACCACCATAAGGCCTAATTGCACTTATGGATTTCTGAACCCAGGTCAGATGACCCTTCTCTCCCAATCAGAATATTAGTCGGTGAGAAACCTCTAGTTGGTTCTGACCGGCACTCTTCCCAAGCACAGAGGAGTGAATGCTTCCCAACTTTCTCACAGGTGCACTGAGACTCCCAATTAGGCTGGAATGTAAGTGTCCTTGAGCAGCTATCTGCCAGCCTAACAAGCTGCAGGTGCAAGCTGTTAAATCTCTGTGAACTGAGCCTCTGGAAAATCACTGAAGCTCACACTTAACATTTCAAAATGGAGAACAAAACTTTGGTCAAGCACACCACATGGCTTTTCTGTCTTGACAGTCACCCAGCAGGCTTCATGTGGAGGAGTTGGAAGCGAACCCGGTTCATCAGATTAGAGCCCACCACTCTTACCCTCTATGCCATGCTGGCTCACAAAAGGATTATGAAGTTCTAACCGGCACTTTCTCGCTCCTGCTGCAGACAACTGGAGGAGATTCAAACATCAACTTGACTTGCTCGTGAGCCAGGCACGAGCCAAAGAGGCAGGAAGTCCTAATTTTGAAGCTTGCAGGACCACAGCCCGCTAATTTGTTTCATATCTGTTCACTAGCTCTGCATGCTCCCTCTTCACAGGAGGCAGAGTCCAGTAGTCATTACTTTTGCCTTCTTGCTGTTCAGCTGTAATCCTGCTTTGGCACATTCTTCTTCTTACAAAGGGATATTGTAGCCCTAATGGATATAGAAGATAGCTGACACTGGCCATTGGTTTTCCAAGGGGAGGACAGATATTTAGGGATGGAAAAACATCAGATCAGTAATCTGTCTAGTCCAGCAAACCATTTCACACAGTGGCCAAACAGTTCCTCTGGAGGATCAACAACAAAGTAAACTGGACCTGATCCCACCGCTAACACCATATTGGCGAACCTATGGCACACGTGCTGGACTTGCCACGTGGAGCCATCTCTGTGGGCACACCGGCAGCGCCCCCCTTCCCCGACTCCCCGCCACCCAGCTGGCCGGCGGGGGATCGAAGCGCTTCCCGCCCCTTCCACCTTCGCCGAACTTCCAAGGGACCTCCCGTTTTCCAGCCCCGCCCCTTTCCTCTCCAGCGGGTGGTCTGGTCGGGGGGCCCGTCTGGTGTCCGTCCGGGCACGTCTTCCTGCCAGCTGGCCCGAGAGCTACCTCCCCCCGGGGCCTCCTCTAGAGTGCCGCGCTTTGGCTCCCCTCTCCCTTGTTGTAAGGGCTGCCTGGTGCTGGAGCCGTCGGTGTCTGCGCGCCGGCCCACTGGGGCGTTGCCCTGCCCTGGGTCGCTCCTGGCCTCGCCTCTCAGCCCCGGCATGCTGGCCAGGAGAATGCCTTTCCGGCCCGCCCTCCTGTCGGGGATGGCTGTCGGGGGGCCCGTCGCTCGGTCCTCCCTGCTCGGCCCGGCACCGCAGCTTGGCTCCACTCAGATGCACAGTTTCCCCATCCAGATTCTCAAAACTCTGCATGGGGGTTATTGGCCATTTGTGAATGGGAGGTTTTGCCTTGGATTTGCCACTCAGATGCACTTTTTCCCCATCCAGATTCTCAAAACTCTGCATGGGGGTTATTGGCCATTTATGAATGGGAGGTTTTGCCTTGGACTTGCCACTCAGAAGCACAACTCAACAATTAGCCCCCCTGCAGAGTTTTGAGAATGCAGATGGGGAAAATGTACAGAGTTTGTCAGTCATTGTCATGATTTAATTTTATGGATGCCTTACTTACTTTTTTCCCTCCTCAGAGGCCATATCTACCCACTGGCTTTCTTGGTGGTAGATCTGGACTCCAAGGAGGGGAAAAAAGTACCCCTTCAGAGGCCAGGTCTACCAATTGGCTTCTATGGGCCTCCGGAGGCCAGGTCTACTGCCAAGAAAGCCAATGGGTAGACCTGGCCTCCCATTGGGACTCAGCCGGAGGCCAGGTCTACCAATAGGCTTTTATGGCTGTAGACCAGGCCTCCAGGTGAGGACTCCGGACGGGAAGGGGGAAATGGCAGGGACTTACAATTTAATTTTTATCAATAAATAAGATCATTATTAAGTATGATATCAAGTTTTATTCAGTGTACCTACTTATAGTTTTAGTTTAAGAAATTTGGCTCTCAAAAGAAATCTCAATCATTGTACTGTTGATATTTGGCTCTGTTGACTAATGAGTTTGCCGAACAATGGCCTAGGGCTGTGCCGTGTTGCCGTGGTGCGCATTGGCACTCGGCGATAAATAAGTGGGTTTTGGGTTGCAGTGCTGTGTACCACTAGAGTAACGGAAACTGTCTGCGTTAGACAGACCTTTAAGCTTAAAAACCTTTATGGATACAAAAAATTCAAAAGGGAGATTAAAATACAAATTACATAGTCAATAGGCAAGTGGCAATAACAAGACAATAAATCTAGCTGGCTACGTATGACTTACTAAAATGTTACATAATAGATGGATCTTAAAAGCTAAAAAAGATATTGTCAAGGAACAGAGTGACATGCAGTAATTGAAGCATAGAAAAGGTTTAGCTACTGTAATGCCTAGCCAAAGTTTTGAAAAATGAACCCAGGTCAGATGACCCACAACTCCCAATCAAGTTGAACTTCTCGGAGGGGTCTCTAGGTGGTTCAAACTAGTCTGAGGTCTAATGATATTCTCAGAGAAAAAGTGATCCCACCCCTCCCATCTTCTCACAGATGTGCTGGTTTAACTAATTAGGATGGTCTGAGCTAGTGACCTTCAAAGCTCGGCTTGTTAGCATAACAAGCTACAGGTGATGTTTGTGAGAACACAATGATCTGGGCCTGTGGAAAAATACTGAGTGCTGAATCTTAGACACACAACATGGTGACGCGCGCAGCTGAGCTGGAATGCAGGAGTATACCTGGCACCAATTCAGTCCACACCAGGACAGCTTTATACAATTTATTTACAATATTTACACAGTCAGGATACAGTTCTCTCCAACAAACTGCTCCGCCAAACATCTATTTTCTCTCCACCATGTATCTGCACGTAGTTCACGGACTTATATACATTTACATCCATACAATTGACTAATCACATACATTTGCTGTGTCACTGAATCATCCTGGAAATTCCCTTCTCAGGCTGCTCACGGCACCTAAACCGGTTCTGGCTGGCTTAGTCACATCACTAGTTGTCACTTTAGATCAGTCTAATCTACTGTTCAAACTGCTGACTAATTACACATTACATATGTTGTCAGAGTGAGGTGGCAAAGAACAAAATTGCTTTTCTGTCTTGACGGGAAAGACAAAAAGGAAGGAAATGGGTCTTGTCAAGGGCAGCTACCATTAGACAGGTCAGGGCTACATACGCGTTAAACACAAGGTAAACAGCAGGGCTACATATTGGCAGGTCAGCCACTTCAACTGGTTTCCTGCATGCTGATTGGATGGCTCTTTGCCAGTGTAAATGTTCTAGGGTATGGTAACACTTTGATTCTGACAGAACCCCTTTAAACACTCCTAACATTTGTATGCTCTCTCCCGTGCGTGAACCTTTAGATGTTCAGTTAGGATGCTGTTACAAGGGAAGCATTTTCTACTCCAAGCATTTATATGGCTTCTTCCCTGTGTGAACCTTATGAAGTGAAACTAGGTGGCCATTCTGAGAGAAGCACTTTTCACATTCCAAGCATTTATATGGCTTCTCACCGGTGTGAACCCTTTGATGTTTACTTAGGTCGCCATTCTGAAGAAGCACTTATATGGCTTCTCCCCCATGTGAACCTTATGATGTGAAATTAGGTTGCAATTGTTAGAGAAGCACTTTCCACACTCCAAGCATTTATATGGCTTCTCCCCTGTGTGAACCTTTTTATGTGTAATTAGGTTGCTATTTTGAGAGAAGCACTTTCCACATTCCAAGCATTTATATGGCTTCTCCCCGGTGTGAACCTTTTGATGTGACATTAAGTGGCAATTCTGAGAGAAGCACTTTCCACACTCCAAGCATTTATATGGCTTCTCCCCTGTGTGAACCTTTTGATGTGACATTAGGTGGCCATTCTGAGAAAAGCACTTTCCACACTCCGGGCATTTATATGGCTTCTCCCCTGTGTGAACCTTTTCATGTGACATTAGGTGGCCATTCCGAGAGAAGCACTTTCCACACCCCAAGCATTTATACGGCTTCTCCCCTGTGTGAACCTTTTGATGTGACATTAGGTGGCCATTCCGAGAGAAGCACTTTCCACACTCCAAGCATTTATACGGATTCTCCGTGTGAATCTTTTCATGTTTAGTTAGGGAGCTATTGTGAGAGAAGCACTTTCCACACTGCAAGCATTTATATGGCTTCTCCCCTGTGTGAACCTTTTTATGTTGAGTTAGGGTGCTATTCTGAGAGAAGCACTTTCCACACTCCAAGCATTTGTATGGCTTCTCCCCTCTGTGAACCCTTTGATGTGCAGTTAGGCTGTCATTCCGAGAGAAGCACTTTCCACACTCCAAGCATTTGTATGGCTTCTCCCCTGTGTGAATCCTTTTATGTGTAATTAGATTGCTATTGTGAGAGAAGCACTTTCCACAGTCCAAGCATTTATATGGCTTTTCCCCTGTGTGCACCCTTTGATGTAAAGTTAGGGACCTACTGAGAGAGAAGCACTTTCCGCACTCCAAGCATGTATATGGCTTCTCCCCTTTGTGAACCTTTTTATGTGAAATTAGACGGCTACTCTGGGAGAAGAACTTTCCACACTCCAAGCATTTATATGGCTTCTCCCCTGTGTGAACCTTATGATGTGAAATTAGGTGGCCATTCTGAGAGTAGCACTTTCCACACTCCAAGCATTGATATGGCTTCTCCCCTTTGTGAATCCTTTGATGTTTACTCAGATCACTATCCCGAGAAAAGCACTTTTCACACTTCAAGCATTTATATGGATTCTCACCTGTATGAACCTTTTGATGTGCAGTTAGTTGACTACTCCGAGAGAAGCACTTTCCACACTCCAAGCATTTGTATGGCTTCTCCCCTGAGTGTATCCTTTCATGTGCTTTTAGTGCACTTCTCCTGTGGAAGCTATTTCCACATTCTAAGCATTTATACGTTTTCCAATATGTTATAACAGTAAGACATGTTTTAACATGGAAGCTGCTACTCATTGTTTTCTTCTCCATTGAACTCTTATGCCTTCTCTTTCTTTTGCATGTTTCATTTTGGGCTGAGACATCTAGCTTACGTCTGCTCTGACAGCCAACCAATTTCTTCCTCTGCTGCTCTTTTACTTCACATTTTCTTCTGCAGTCCCGCTTTCGTACCACTTGATCCCCAGATTTCGCTTCCACCTGCAGATCTTCATCTTTTTCCAAAATGCTCCTTCCTGATTCCTTTTCACTCACCATCTCCCTGACATCTGCAACTGCATAAGAGACACAGAAATGAAGTAAGAATGAACAAACCCCAAATACCAGTTCTTGTTCAGAATAAAAAAGGTTGTGAGCAACAATGGTGTTTGACAGGAGGCTAGATCTGACAGCTAGCCAGGGCATGACTACGCTAGCCTTTCTTGGAAAGGTGACTCAAACCAGTTCTAGCCAGGTGATGCAACTCCGCTGCAACAGTGACTCAGCATTGTGCTGATTGGCTGAGCATTATATAAATGTGGTGAGCTGACAAAGCTCTCTCTCTTCGCAGAAAACCAATTGCTAGCCAGAACTTTTTACAGACAGATTGCTAATGCTAAACTAAGGACTGTGTAACTGAACTCTGACTTTGTATTTACGACTTTGATTTGGTAACTATATCTTACTCAGTAAGTAGACTGTATATAGCCGTGTTGGCGAACCTATGGCACGCGTGCCTCAGCCGGCACACCAAGCCCTCTCTGTGGGCAAGAGTGGAGCTGTCGCGTCTGCCTAGGGCTATGCCGTGTTGCCATGGTGAGGGCGCTGAGGGCGGTGCTCCTTCTCCCAAAGCCCATGCTCCCCAAGCCTGCGCTGGCGCCCTCCCTCTCCTTGCACCCGGGGCAAGCCCCTCTCTCTCTCTCAGCTGAGCTGTGGCTTGTCGGGGGGCCCAGCCCATCTTTAGTTTGGACCGGGAGGCTGTGGCCGAGCACCTTGCCACGCCCCCTCTCAGCTGAGCTGCGGGTAGCTCAGCTGTTTGTCGGGGCACCCCACCCATCTTCAGTTTGGATGGGGGAGGCCGTGGCCAAGAACCTTGCCACGCCCCCCTCTCAGCTGAGCTGCCCTGCCCGTCTTCAGTTTGGACGGGGGAGGCTGTGGTTTTTGCAGGTTTTTGAAAGAGACCTTGAAAGTGGGCAGCTGAAATATTTTCCAAATCTAAAAAAGCATTTAGAAAATTCTACAACATTTGCAGACAATCCTACAAGTCATCAGGAAATCTACAAGGAAATTTCTAGCATTGTAGCAACTGCAAAGGTGAATTTTAGTAACAGATTTTTACAGTTCCTTAAGATGGAGACAACCCTGTGTTTTCTTACTTCTCCAGATAAAGCCAAATTTGAAGAATTTGATCTTTCCTGCCTTCACTGGTTAGATTTAGAAAATCTGGAAATGGAGCTAATAGAATTTCAAGAAAGCTCTATCTGGAAAAATAAATTCTAAGACTCGCGTAAAACACTTGAGAAGATAGAAGGGATGCCAAAGGACAGCACAGTTAGTTCTGAAAATGAAATCCTTAAAGTGTGGAATTCTCTGCCAAATAATTTTAAGTCAATGAAAGCACTTGGGATTGCTTTTCTTACTTTGTTTGGATCATCTTATGCTTGCGAGCAGCTGTTTTCAGCTTTGAATTATATCAAATCTGACACCAGAAACAGGCTAACAGATGACCTGTGCTGCACATGTTGCTCTCAAACTTACAAAGTATGAGCCAAGGGTAGACAAATTATCAGCGTCCACACAACAGCAAAAATCACATTAATTGTTCAAAAAAATTGACGATGTCCTCAAAGATGTCACAAAAATGGTGAATTAGATCATGGCTCGTGCTCTGAATTGTCGACAGTTCCAAGCACTTCTTGAGGAGGTTCAGGCACAGTATAATCGTTTACTTATGTACAATAATGTCTGGTGGCTGAGCAGAGGACGAGTCCTGGACAGATGCATGCCAAATGCAAACTTTTACGTTTCGCCAGCAGCTGTGGCAGGCATCTTCAGAGGAGTAACACTGAAAGACAGTGTCTCTCAGTGTCAAGTGTGTAGGAAGAGTAATATATAGTCAGAAGGGGGTTGGGTTTGAGCTGAATCATTGTCCTGCAAAAAGTAACAAAGGTAATGTGCTAACCATTGTCCTGTAAGTATCAAGATAATGTGCTAATGAGGGTGTGGTATGTTAATATGGAACCATTGTATCCTGAAGTGATCTGTTAATGTGTGAAATCCAAAGCTAATCTGCATGGCTATTGTTGGCTGTAGTCTTTGTTAGTCTGGAGGTTTTCAGGACAGGCCTTATTCATTCTTAAACTCTCTTCTTTTCTGTTAAAGTTGTGCTGATGTTTATGAATTTCAATGGCTTCTCTGTGCAATCTGACAAAATAGTTGGTAGAATTGTCCAGTCTTTCAATGTCTTGGAATAAGACCCTGTGTCCTGTTTGTGTCAGTCCATGTTCAGCCATTGCTGATTTCTTTTTCTTTTCTTTTTTTTATAATAAGCTTTTTTATTATTTTCTCATTTTATACATCATACAAATCATTTTCCATTAATACTTAACAATATAAAATTGCATCCACAAAAATTTCAAATCTAAAAAATAACAAAACATAATTGACTTCCCCTTCACTCTCTTCTGTCCATAATTAAATTGTATATACTTTTGCTAACAGTATAATCCCCCCTCTCAATTACTATATACGTATCTTGTTCTAGCTAATTAATATATCTATAATCATCCAGATGTTTTCAATATACCAAATAAATGTGGGGAATTAAATCAAAGAGTATCCTTTAAGTTGACCCATTGAAAAATGTTTTTCACAATAAATTCTCCACACCTCCCACTCCCCCAAAAATTGTACATTATTGATCTGATTAATATAAGCAGTAAGTTTCGCCATCTCCATCAATTCCATCATCTTGTGTATCCAGTCCTTTTTTCCCGGTATCTCATCAGTCTTCCATTTTGCTGCATATATCAAGCGTGCAGCTGTGGTGGCATATATCAAAAAAGTTCTGTGAGTCAAAATAGTATCCGGTATCATACTCAATAGCATCATTTCAGGTGTTTTAGGTATATTTTGTTGTAAAATTAACCTTATTTCCTCATATATCATTTCCCAAAATATCTTCGCTTTTCCACAAGTCCACCAAACGTGATGAAAAGAAACAATTTCTTTCTTACATTTCCGACAATTTGGTGACATTGAGGGAAATGTCTGTGCCAGTTTCTTCGGTGTTAGATACCATTTATACATCATTTTATATACATTTTCTCTTAACAATTGCGAAGATATTAACTTCAAGTCTTCTGTCCACAATTTTTCCCATTTCTGCAACATTATATCATGTCCCAGCATTTGTGCCCAACTGATCATAGTAGGTTTTATTCGATCCTGTTCACAGTAAAGTTCTAGTAAAAGTTTATACATTTTAGATATTAAGTGGTCACCAGTATCCAACAAAAGTTTCTGAAAGGTTGATTTAGTACTAGAAAATCCTGTTTTTAAATCCTGCAAATAAACAGAGTTAATTTGATGATACTGTAACCAATTCAGTGACTCTTTAACTTCTTCATATTCTTTAAGTGAACATTTTGTACCATCCCATTTCAGAAGATCTTGATAAGTTAGAAATTGGGCAGGTCTAAGTGGACGCAGAGTTAACATTTCTTGTGATGAAATCCATAGTGGAGTCTTTGATTCTAACAGATGTTTATATCTAGTCCAAATTCTGTAAAGAGAGGATTTGACCATATGTTGCTGAAATGATGCATGAATTTTAATTTTGTTATACCACAAATAGCCATGCCATCCACTTCTATTATCATAGCCCTCTAGGTCCAATTTTTTAAATCCATCCAATCTTTTAGCCATACTAAAGGAGCCACTTCAGCATATAATTTAAAGTTTGGAAGTGCAAGTCCACCTCTTTCTTTAAGGTCTATCAGGTATTTGTATGCGATCCTCGGTTTTTTGCCTTGCCAGATAAAATTCAATAAGTTACTCCTCTGAAGATGCCGGCCACAGCTGCTGACGAAACGTCAGGAAAGAAAATACCAAGACCACGGTTACACAGTAGGATACCAATAAACCGGAAACGATACAGCCGCGGACCTTCCAATGTCCCCGTTTTGTTTTTTCCAAGGTAACCTTTAGATGATGCAGCCAGGGGACTCCTTCCGGTGCTGCGCGTTCGTGAAGCTTCCCTTCTTCCCCAAGTCAGCAGAGATGTTATGCAGAGCACATCCGGAGATTGCAGAAACGAAAGTTAAAAAGCACAAACTGGGAGCGGCCAGGAAGAAGGTAAGGTGGCCAAGGGGAGGGAGGGGCTTATTCCTCCTTTCCCCTCAAATGCCGTGACTGGATTGGTCCCTCTCATGTCAATCAGAAAAGTTCAGGTTGTTATGTCTACCCATAGATCAGTTTGATAGAGTTCCTGCCACTTTATCTGATGGCTTATCTTAACGGAAGAAAGCTTGTTGAAACGAGGGGAGGAGTATGCAGAGGTCCCTGGAGTTACCAGCCACCCGACTGACTTTGTTTGCCCGGTAAGATCAAAAGTATTTCTTGTACTCACTTAGACTTCTGAGAGTGAGGTATTTTCCTTAAATAGTTCATAAGGTATTTATAGGTGCTGGAGGTCCAGGCCGGTAGCCAAGAATACGCCCAAGGCGATGTTTTCTCCCCTCAAAAAGCCAAGCAGGACAGCGTCCACACCTCCCGGGGACTTAAAAAAGCTCCCTCGGAGAGTATGGGAGTCACACTGCTATCTTCAGGCAGCAGAGGAATTCCTGCATCCCAGCTCACTATTTAGAGCCGGGTTGGTGTGGTATTGCACTCCAATTTAAAGCGATTCTTGGATTCTCCTGGGAGAGCTCTCCCTGGAGACTGTTGCGGGGCCAAACCAGACACCGGAAGTGAGCCACTGCTGATTTCTCAGGTTGGCCAAGTCTGCAGTATCTTTCATGTTCTTTTATCCTTGTTTGTATGCTGCGTTTTGTTGTCCCGATGTAAACTTGTCCACAGCTGCAAGGTATACGATATACTCCTGCAGAGGTGAGGGGGTTTCTTTTGTCTTTTGCAGATTGTAGCATTTGTTGTATTTTCTTGGTGGGTTTAAACACTGTTTGTAGGTTGTTTTTTCAAAGGTTTCTCCATCCTATCAGTGACTCCTTTAATAAATGGCAATAATACCTTTCCTATGGGAGACTGTTTTTCCTGAGTTTTCTGATTTTTGTTTGGTTTAATGGCCCTTCTGATTTAATTCTTGGAATAGCCGTTTGCTAGCAGTGCGTGATTTAGATGATTAGTTTCTTCCTTGAGAAACTGTGGTTCACAGATCCATCTTGCACGGTCCATTAATGTTTTGATTATTCCTCTTTTCTGTCGGGGGGTGGTGGTTGGAGTTTTTGTGTAAGTAGCCATCTGTGTGAGTTGGTTTCCGGTAGACCTTGTGACCTAACTGAAAGTTTGTTTTACTGATGACAAGGGTATCAAGAAATGGGAGTTTACCCTCAATTTCCTTTTCCATGGTAAACAATAGCCATGCAGATTGTGCCGGCGTAGGCCAAGGGCTGGGCGGTGCCCGCAGTCCTCAGACGTGCGGGGGGGTATCTAGCCCCTTTCGGAGCAGGCAACAAAGATTCTGTTATCTCTCAAGGTTAGTATTCAGAGGCGTCGTCAAAACAGGCAGGAGTCAACGGCTGGAAAGATCAATCATAGCAGTAGCAAGAAGACAGGGAAATTGCACGGTTGCTTCCGCAAAGTGAAAGTGTGCCTGCACTGCCTTTATCAGTCAGTGCACTTCCAAGCTAGGCTTCATCCTGCAACGACTCAGCACCAGTTCTCTGTCTGCTTAGGCTTTCCAGGCGAGCACTCCTTCGCCTACCCTGCAAAACTATACGCTGGCGAGTCCTGATATGCCTATCAGGTTCAGGTGAGCTTGGAGGGCTGCCATTCTCAGCTTCCACTGCAGGAGTTGGGAGATGAGTAGCTTCTGTCTGCCGTTGTTCCATCTCTCTGCCTAGCTGTGGTTCCTGCTGAGTTGTTTCAGGCTCCTGTACTACTGACTGCAATGGAGGTACTGAAGGCCCAGAGGCAACCTGTTCCTCCACTTCAGCTTCAGAGTCCTCTGGGTCCTCAGCTCCGAAGGCAGGGCCCATGACACAGATTAGCTTTGGATTTCACACATTAACAGATCACTTCAGGATACAGTGGTTCCATATTAACATACATCATTAGCACATTATCTTGATACTTACAGGACAATGATTAGCACGTTACCTTTGATACTTTTTGCAGGACAATGATTCAGCTCAAACCCAACCCCTTTCTGACTATATATTACTCTTCCTACACACTTGACACTGAGAGACACTGTCCTTCAGTGTTACTCCTCTGAAGATGCCGGCCACAGCTGCTGGCGAAACGTCAGGAAAGAAAATACCAAGACCACGGTTACACAGCCCAGATAACCTACAAGAACCAAATGTTTTTTTTTCTAAATCTTGAATATTATTGAAACAATTTTTGTTTACACAAAAGGAATGAAAGATGGAAAGATGTCCCGAGAAGTGTCTGGTTGTCCTCAGCCAGGGCTTTCTCAGCCTTGGCCTCAGCCTGTAAGACCGAGATATTCCATCAGGCCTATGGTTGAGGGCAGCAATGATTTACATCGAAGCTGGACACCCTACCTCCCCCATGTTCTTCCTAACATCTAAGTGGTTGAGCCTGACTGCCTTTTCAGGTTGGCCAAAGTCCTGTTCAAATACAGCGCAGCTGATGTTGTTTTAATCTGGAAATATTGGTTTTTTAATGATGTATTCAATTGATTATTTTATTATGTTTTTATGATATTATTGATGTTAGTTGCCCTAAGCCCAGCTTCGGCTGTGATAGAGGGCAGGATACAAATCTAAACATAAATAAATTCAATAAAGAAATACGATGATTGAAGACATGGACAGAGAAGGTAGATCTTTCTACAAACCTGGAAAATGATCCAGGCTTGCAGAAAAAATTCTGGGGAAAAGATACATTGGGAGGGGGGGTTAAGAACAGCCCAAAATATTAGTACCATTGCCTGTAACAAAAGACACAAATGCCTTCAGTGGCCACTGCAAGGCTACCACACACTATTGTCAGCCTTCAAGCATTGGTTTCTGTCAGTTAGGGGCAGGCAACAGTGCCATTTTGAAGGCAGCTTCGGCCTTTGAGGGAGGATTCCCCTGGGCCAGGCCCAGCACCAGTCACGTTCAGGACCCTTGATACCACATGACTTGCATGATTCACCCAGAACTGCTGCTTGCTACTGTTCAAAAGCAGCCCCACTGCAAATGTCAATGTGTTGGAATGGATTCAAGCTAGGATTTGTGAAACTCAGATTCAAATTCCCATCTTTTTAGAGATGGGTCTTACTTACGTTTTATGGTTTTATTGTTCAAGACCTCAGTCTAAGAACAAGGGGGGGAAATTTTCTTTTCAGGCGTAGTAATATCTATATCTGTGGGAGATCCATTCTCTCGCCTGTGGTGAACTGAAATGTGTTCTGAAATTCAAGAGGGCCCTCCCTTCTCTTCTGTGCTCATAAAAAAGGGAAAAGATCCTTACCTAGAGAGGCCATCGTCTCATAATTTTCCTTCATCACTTCCCAGTAGAGTTTCCTTTGGTCTGGATCTAGGAGAGTCCATTCCTCCCCTGTGAAGAACACAGCTACCTCCTCAAAGGACACTGGGGATCTCTGAAAGAGGAAAATATGTCCCTGTTAGGGCTATGCAAAAAAAAAAAAAAAAAAACCTGGTAAATTTTGGATTCAGGTTTATTGGACCCGATTTTTCTCAGAAAACCTGAAAAAAGCTGAATTCCTATACCGGTAAATATGGAAATTCGGCTTTTTCCGGGTTTCCCAAAAAAATCCGGGTTTAATAAAGCCTATGGGGCTTTCCACAGCTCCTGGGGGCATTTTTGCAGATAGAGCCCCCGAATTTGCAGTGTTGCTGCAACTTGTCTCCTTGCAAGAACCCCCAAGTTTGGTGAAGACTGGGTTAGGGGGTCTGATTTTATGGGGTCTGGAAGGGGTTGCCCCCATTCTCCTCCATAGAAAATACTGAAGTGGCTGGCTGTGTTCACATTCTTTAGAGCAGGGGTGACGAACTCATTTGTTAGGAGGGCCGGATATAACATAAATGTCACTTGGTCGGGCCGGGCCATTGCGCATAAATAAATACCATACATGGACTAGGGGAGACTGGCTGCCTTGACTGGTGAGCCTGCAGCTCTCTCCCAGTCCAGAAAGACAGGGAGAAAAAGAGAGAGAAGGGAAAGAGAAATAAAGAGGGAGAAAGAGAGAGAGAGAAACAGATAGAAGAGAGGGAGAGAGACAGAGAGAAACAGACAGGAGACACAGGAAGAGAGAAACAGACAGAGAGGGAGAGAGACAGAAAGAGAGAAACAGATAGGAGAGAGGGAGAGAGACGATGAAGAAGAAGAGTTGGTTTTTATATTATGACGACTTTCTCTGCCACTGAAGGGAGAATCAAACCGGCTTGCAATCACCTTCCCTTCCCCTCCCCACAACAGACACCCTGTGAGGTAGGTGAGGCAGAGAGAGAATGACTTGCCCAAGGTCACCCAGCTGGCTTCGTGTGTAGGAGTGGGGAAACAAATCCAGCTCATCAGATTAGCCTCCGCTGCTCATGTGGAGGAGTGGGGAATCAAACCCGGTTCTCCAGATCAGACTCCACCGCTCCAAAAAGAGAGAAAGAGAGAAACAGACAGAGAGAAAGAGAGACAGAAAGAGACAAACAGATAGGAGAGAGGGGGAGAGACAGAAAGAGTGAAAAAGATAGGAGAGAGAGAGGAGAGACAGAGAAACAGATAGGAGAGAGGGGGAGAGACAGAGAGAAACAGGAGAGAGGGGGAGAGACCGAAAAAGAGAAACAGATAGGAGAGAGGGGGAGAGACAGAAAGAGAGAAACAGATAAGAGAGAGAGAGGAGAGACAGAGAGAGAAACAGATAGGAGAGAGAGGGGGAGAGACAGAAAGAGAGAAACAGGTAGGAGAGAGGGAGAGAGGCAGAAAGAAACAGGAGAGAATCCGGGCTTTAAAGAGATACACTGTATCTCTATAGAGGAGCTGGTAACCCAAACTTGGGGCTTCTTGCAAGGAGAGTCCCTTGCAGCTATGCTGCAAATTTGGGGATTCTACCTTCAAAAATGCAAGGAGCTGCGGAAAGCCGAAAAAAGCAAAGTCGGCTTTGCCTTTCTCCCAAGGCTTTGCCATTCGGTAAACCCAAACCAGAAATTTACCGAAATGGAGATCCCCCTCCATCACAAAACAAACCTTCAGACCAGTTGCCCATTCTGGGGTCTTCTTGAGGATGATGCTCATGGGAATCACATTCCACAGGAAGCAACAGAAGGTACTTAAAATACATTCATTATAGGAATAAAAATGGTCTAAGGGCCCTTTGGGGGTTAGCCTGTGGAGCTTGCTGACAGCAAAACTGCAACTGCAGTGAGCTACGGGGGCCAGAAAGGACAAGGAACCCTGTTGGATCAGACCAGGGGTCCATCTAGCTATTCCCAATAAGATAAATCCAGACTGGTTGCCCGGAACACATTCAAGAGAGTGAAAACCCAAGTGAACCTTCTACCCCTGCAAACACAGATCCTGTCCAGGAAGCCGCTCTCTCAGTGCTCCCTCTTTCTCTTTCATTCTCATTCACACAGACTTCCTCTCTCCTCCCCTGTTCATGCTGTTGATGAAATCCTAAACTCACCTTTCCTGCAGAGGTGCGAGAGCCAAATTCTCCTTCCAGCCGGAGGAAATGAGAAAGAAGAGAGGCCCCGTGGAACTGCTTATTCCATACACTTCCTTCTCGGCCTCGCGGAAAAACAACCTCATGAACTCCTAGGAAAGGCAGGATTGACTCCTCTGGTGCTCGCAAGGCCTTATCGGAAATGTAGTTCACTGCAACAAGACCCACATGGAATTTTTAAAATAAAGTATTTGGGAACGAGGAAGATAAGGTTTCTTTCCTTGTTTGTTTCTGTTTACTCACAAGAAGCCAGGAAAGTGCCAGGAGCCTAGACATAAGGGTGGGAAATACCCACTCTATGAAAAACTCTGGTGGGAGGGGGGTTTAAAAACATTGCTGAGGTATCAAAGCCATTTAGGTGTAATTGGTAGACTGTCTGACTAGGGTCTCGGAGGACCAGAGACAAATTCCCACTTTGCCAATGAAAGCTGTTGGCTGACCGTGGGTCTGGCGCATGTTCTTAGCCTAACCTACCTCACAGGGTTATCGTGAGGATAAAATGGGGAAAAGAACAATTTAAGCCACTTTCTGCAGGAAGGGAAGGTGGTACGGTATTTATTGCTCATCTAATTTTTCCTGCAGTTTGCCAGAAGAAGAGTTGGTTTTTCTATGCTGACTTTCTCTACCACTAAGGAAGAATCAAACTGGCTTACAATCACCTTACCCCCCCCCACACACAACAGGTGTTCTGTGAGGTAGGTGGGGCTGAGAAAGCTCTACGACAGCTGTGACTAGCCCAAGGTCACACAGCTGGCTTCGTGTGTAGGAGTGGGGAAACCAACCTGGTTCACCAGATTAGAGTCCGCTGCTCATGTGGAGGAGTGTGGAATCAAACCCGGTTCTCTAGATTAGTCCACTGCTCCAAACCAGCGCTCTTAACCACTGCACCACACTGGATGATCTCTGAGGCTGTTGGTCCCTCCAGAATTGCCACAACTCTTTTGTCAGAAGGCAGAGGTAGTCTTGTAAACAGCAAGTTGGGAAATACCTGGGGACCTGGGGAGTGCAGCCTAGGGAGGGTGGACTTTGGGCAGGGTAGGAATCTTGGCAGGGAATAATGGCATAAAATCCACCCTCCGTCTGAGCTATTTTCTCCAGGGGGACGGATCTCTGAAGACTGGACATCACATGTAATTCCAGGTGATCCCCAGGCCCCACCTGGAGGATGACATCCATACGCACAGCTGCTCATTCAGTATGGGAACTATGATGAAATATCACGGGCAGACGTCTACTAATATAATATGGCAATTACAGGGAGCTGTGGGGTTGGGAAGCAGAGCAAGAAGGGGTGGGCTCCCATATATAATAACTGGAAACAGGAAGGGGCGGAGGTTCCTGGAGGTCACCTGGGGCCAGGATGACCTTGCCAGTGAAGAGGTGTTCTTGAGCATGATGGATGTTGGAATCAACCTGTACAGCAATCAGGCAAGGAAGATCTCAAGCAGGGAACTGTATTGAAAATACCATTATAGGGCAAAAATATGGCTAAACAGAATTTGAGGTGTTAACTCACATAGGGTACAGCGGTCTTTTCCGTATAATAAAATACTGTGTTTGCGGCAATCTTTGGATTTGGTGAGGGGAGTGAGCGGGTGGGGTCTAGCCTATAGTAATAAAGGGAACTGCCTGTCTATCTGTCTTTTTGTGGAAGGCACACCTCCTCAGGAAACCAGGCTAGGCACTGGAAACTTGGCCTCCAGCTTTAGGATGATCTTGGGAGGCCAAAGTTCTCGCCTTCCGTCTTCCAAACTTCCAGAGAGATATTCCCTGAATTGCAGAGCAGGGATGAGAGAATGTACAACCCCCCCAAAAAAATCCACCTTAATCTCTGTTAATGCTATTAAATTGTAGGCCTGATCTGTGCCTGGCTTGGCTCCCCCTGGGACTGCTCTGAGGTGGCCAAAGAGCAAAACATTACAAAGAGAAGCACTTGACTCCCAAATCCCCATTCACCACCTGGAAACTGGACTGCAGCTTCTCTTGCCTGGCTTCTCTTCTCCCGCATACCACCTTCCTTTTTCATCACTTTTCTCACTAAACAGAAGTGCTCACAGATAACTATCATATTCCCTCTGCCGAGATTTTCCCTGCAATTTTCAATCAAGCTCAGCTGATCCCACCCGAAGGGTGGTGCCTCAGGAGAGTCCCAGGCAGGGGCCTTTCCCAGCCCTGCAACCCACAATCTTCCTGTCTTAACCCTTTTTTCAAGAGCCATCACTGAGCTCCAGACTTTTGAGATGCAGAACAGGAGCTCTGCCGGGCCCCCCTCTGGCTCAGTGAAATCAACAAGGCCATTCCTCTTCTCCTCCCATCATCCTCAGTCGCTCAAACAAAGGATTGTGGGAAAATCACTCTGCCTCTAAATGGAAAGGCCGAAGAGGAAAACAGGAACCGCAGGGATTAGCTAGCAGGAACCTAAGTGGAGATCATCCATCTCTCCCAATCAGAGCCCTCTTCATCAACACGTTTCTCTTCACAGCATGAAATGTTGAAGGCTTTCTTTTTCAGGCACTGTTACATTCCCAGGTGTGGGACCTCTGCCCTTTCCTCTGTGGCAAAGAAGTGTGCCCTGAAATCAAAGAGGGCAAAAGGAAGATACTACCCCCTTCCTTCTCTCCTGTGTTCATAATAAAAAGGAAAAGATCCTTACCCAGAGAGGCCACCATCTCATAATTTTCCTCCGTAACTTCCCAGAAGAGTTTTCTTTGGCCTGGATCCAGGAGAGCCCATTCTTCCTCCGTGAAGAACACGGCTACCTCCTCAAATGACTCTGCACATCTCTGAAAGAAGAAAACATTGAACAGTTGATCATCTATTCCTGTCCCCAAGCATTCAAGAAGTTAAGTCAACAATGCAATACATCAAACTGACAGCAATGAAAATTGCATTCTTTTTTTCCACCTCTGATAGTTATTGTGGACGACTTCAAGAAATACAAAATCAAAAATGTCTTGGTCATTTAAATGAAGGGGAAAAAACCCTATTTGACTATATACCGGGTTCAAGAACAGAACTACTTTCCACGCTGAAGCGCAGACTTACACAGAAATCGTAACGCCACAGAAGGTTTCTGCTTTAAACATACTTTTCTGCAGAGGTGATCTGTGTTACTATTAAGCCTGCATGCAGCTCTGCAAACGTAAGATGGCCTAATTAAGGCCATCCTGTCTATTGTGCTATTATTTCTCTAACAAACGTAGGCCGTGTGATCCTCAGGGTTGGGCGGGGGAGAGGCGCAGGGTCAAGAACACCCAGCACAAACCTGCTGCCTCACCTCAGAGACCCTTTCAGATATTTGAGCACTGTAGAATGACTGCAGTTTGTACCACACACCTTTCAGCTGCATGTCTCTGGAGATGTCAAATTTCATACAATAGAAACGGTTCCACACAAAGGTTTACATACTGAATTAGGGCGGAATTAGTCTTGCAACATGAAAACCGGGAGCCTTAAAATTGGCACCGGCATCAGAATGAATACTGTCGAAGGCTTTCACGGTCAGAGTTCATTGGTTCTTGTAGGTTATCCGGGCTGTGTGACCGGGGTCTTGGTATTTTCTTTCCTGACGTTTCGCCCGCAGCTGTGGCAGGCATCTTCAGAGGAGTAACACTGAAGGACAATGTCTCTCAGTGTCAAGTGTGTAGGAAGAGTAATATATAGTCAGAAAGGGGCTGGGTTTGAGCTGAATCATTGTCCTGCCAAAAGTATCAAAGGTATCAAAGCTGCCGGCGAAATGTCAGGAAAGAAAATACCAAGACCACGGTTACACAGCCCGGATAACCTACAAGAATCAGAAGGAATGTTTGGGCAGCACTGTCAGAAATGCAGGGAAGGGAAACCTATTGGCTCAGATTAAGAACAGAAAATCTAATGTTTTGCAATGAATGTGACGGTTCACTCTGGGGAGGCCAGGAAGGGGGAGTCTGCATAGGCAGGGAGAGTGAATTAGACCCCCTCCTTTACGCACCTACAGCCCAGCTGCCAGTTCAGAGGTCGTCTTACCGACGAGGCTCATTGGGATTTATACACAAGAGACAGCAAAAGTGTGTACTGGAAACACCATTAGCAAAATATGGCCAAACTCCAGTGCATAGAGCCATGGGGGTAGGTGGGGGGGCAGTACCAGGCCAGGAACCCTGCTGGATCCGACCGTCTAAAATAAACTCGGGCTGGTTGCAGAGAGCACGTCCAAGGGGGTGAAAACACAAGACCCCCCCCACCCCTCTCCGATCCTGCCCCGGAAGCCGCTTCCTCGGGGCTCCCTCCGGCCCCCTCTTCCCCTTCCCCTCCGCTTCACACGTGTCTTCTCTCCCCCTCCCCTTGCCCAAGATCTGCTGCATGAAACCCTCCACTGACTCACCTCCCCTGCAGACGTGCAAAAGCCAGGTCCTCCCTCCAGCCGGGGGGAGCCAGAAAGGGGAGAGACCCCGAGGGGCTCCATTGTCCACAATGGTCCTCCTCCCTCTCTGAGAAGAGCCGCCCCATCCAACACGTGGGAAAGGCAGGGTTGAGAACAATCCTTCTTGCAAGGCCTTGTGGGAAATGTAGTTCCCTGCGACAACCAGCCCCAGAGGGAAGAGGAGAGGTTTTTGGCAAGAGGATGGCCCCCCTGCATGGAGAGGTCCTGAAAAAGAGACAGAAGGCGACGGGGAAGAAACCCTTTCTGCACAAATCTTTAGGGTTTGTTGCAGCACTTTCTTCTCCTGCTGGGAACTACCTTTCCCCAGCTCTGGAGGGGGACCTTCCTGGAGATTTGGGGATGGAGCCTGCGAAGATTGGGGGAACGACGACTGGGACGTCAATGGGCTACAGTGCCACAGAGCCCACCCTGAAAAGCATCCATTTCCTCCAGGGGAACCGACCTCTGTCGCCTGGAGACCAGTCGTCAGAGTGGGAGATCTCCAGGCCCCACCTGGGGGTTGGCAACTCTGTTAAAGGGATATGACAGCGCTTGAGAAGGTGCAGAAAAGAGCACCCAAAACGATCAGGGGACTACTAGAGCAACTGCCCTATGGGGAGCAGTTAAGACACTTGGGGCTGTTTAGCTTGGAAAGAAGGCGGCCGAGGGGAGACAGGATAGAGGTCTATAAAATTACGCATGGTTTGGAGAGAGTGGACAGGGAGAAGCTTTTCTCCCTCTCCCACAATACTAGAACTTGGGGTCATCTGCTGAAGCTGGAGGCTTTCCAAACAGATAAAAGGGAAGTATTTCTTCACACAACGCATGGTTAAATTGCGGAACTGCCTGCCCCAAAATGTGGTGACGGCTGCCAACTTGGAAGGCTTTAAGAGTGGGGTGGACTGTTCATGGAGGAGAGGGGTATTCATGGCTACTAGTTAAAATGGCTACTGGTCATGCTGCATCCCTATTCTCTCCAGGATCAGAGGAGCAGGCCTATTGTCTGAGGTGCAGTGGAGCACAGGCAGGATGGTGGTGCTGCAGTTGTCTTGTTTGGGGGCTTCCTAGAGGCACCTGGTTGGCCCCTGTGTGAACAGACTGCTGGACTTGATGGGCGTTCTAGTATTGTGGGAGAGGGAGAAAAGCTTCTCCCTGTCCACTCTCTCCAAACCATGCATAATTTTATAGACCTCTATCCTGTCTCCCCTCGGCCGCCTTCTTTCCAAGCTAAACAGCCCCAAGTGTCCTAACTGCTCCCCATAGGGCAGTTGCTCTAGTAGTCCCCTGATCGTTTTGGTTGCTCTTTTCTGCACCTTCTGAAGCGCTGGCATATCCCTTTAGCAGAGTTGCCAACCCCCAGGTGGGGCCTGGAGATCTCCCACTCTGACGACTGGTCTCCAGGCGACAGAGGTCGGTTCCCCTGGAGAAAACGGATGCTTTTCAGGGTGGACTCTGTGGCACTGTAGCCCACTGACGTCCCAGTCGTTGTCCCCCCGTCCCCCCCGCAGGCTCCATCCCCAAATCTCCAGGAAGGTCCCCCTCCAGAGCTGGGGAAAGGTAGTTCCCAGCAGGAGAAGAAAGTGCTGCAACAAACCCGAAAGATTTGTGCAGAAAGGGTTTCTTCCCCGTCGCCTTCTGTCTCTTTTTCAGGACCTCTCCATGCAGGGGGGCCATCCTCTTGCCAAAGACTTCTCTTCTTCCCTCTGGGGCTGGTTGTCGCAGGGAACTACATTTCCCACAAGGCCTTGCGAGCACCATTGATCTCAACCCTTCCTTTCCCACGTGTTGGATGGGGCGGCTCTTCTCAGAGAGGGAGGAGGACCATTGTGGGCAATGGAGCCCCTCGGGGTCTCTCTCCTTTCTGCCTCCCCCCGGCTGGAGGGAGGACCTGGCTTCTGCACGTCTGCAGGGGAGGTGAGTCAGTGGAGGGTCTCATGCAGCAGATCTTGGGCAAGGAGAGGGGGAGAGAAAACACGTGTGAAGCGGAGGGGAAGGGGAAGAGGGGGCCGGAGGGAGCCCCGAGGAAGCGGCTTCCCGGGCAGGATCGGAGGGGGGTGGGGTGGGGGGTCTTGTGTTTTCACCCCCTTGGACGTGCTCTCTGCAACCAGCCCGAGTTTATTTTAGACGGTCGGATCCAGCAGGGATCCTGGCCTGGTACTGCCCCCCCCCACCCCCATGGCTCTATGCACTGGAGTTTGGCCATATTTTGCTTATTGTGTTTCCAGTACATACTTTTGCTGTCTCTTGTGAATAAACCCCAATGAGCCTCATCGGTAAGACGACCTCTGAATTGTCAGCTGGGCTGTAGGTGCGTAAAGGAGGGGGTCTAATTCACTCTCCCTGCCTATGCAGACTCCCCCTTCCTGGCCTCTCCAGAGTGAACCGTCACTTCCATTGCAAAACATTAGATTTTCTGTTCTTAATCTGAGCCAATAGGTTTCCCTTCCCTGCATTTCTGACACTGCTGCCCAAACATTCCTTCTGATTCTTGTAGGTTATCCGGGCTGTGTAACCGTGGTCTTGGTATTTTCTTTCCTGACATTTCGCCAGCAGCTTTGACACCTTTGATACTTTTTGCAGGACAATGATTCAGCTCAAACCCAGCCCCTTTCTGACTATATATTACTCTTCCTGCACCCTTGACACTGAGAGACCCTGTCCTTCAGTGTGACTCCTCTGAAGATGCCGGCCACAGCTGCGGGCGAAACGTCAGGAAAGAAAATACCAAGACCACGGTCACACAGCCCGGATAACCTACAAGAACCAATGAACTCTGACCGTGAAAGCTTTCGACAATATTCATTCTGATGCCGGTGCCAATTTTAAGGCTCCCGGTTTTCATGTTGCAAGACTAATTCCGCCCCAATTTAGTATGTAAACCTTTGCCTGGAACCGTTTCTCGTATATATAAATTTTATTGGGTTTTATGATAGAAATTTTCCATTGCATTAAACAACATCTATAACAATATCGAATTTCAATTCTAACCTAAAGTTGTTATAATTCCATATCATATAATAAAAAAGAGAAAAGAAAAAAGAAAAAAAGAAATGGAAAATTTTTTGACTTCCCCATCACCTCTATCTGCCTCTTAATAAAAAGTTCCTCCCGTCATAGGTAATCTAATCTTGATAAAATATCAATACCATATATAAAAAACCATAATCTGTTAGTAAATATAATTATGCTTATTCAATATAAAAAAAAATCAAAAATAATCCTCTGGATCAGATTAGAAAATATTCTTCCATTCTTCCCAATTTTAACTCATATTCACAATAATGCATCCACGCCCCCCATTCCCCCAAAAACCGAACGTCATTTTCTTCATTTAGAATAGCTGTGAGTTTTGCCATTTCTGCCACTTCAAACATTTTAACAATCCAGTCTTTTTTCTCTGGAGTTTCTAGCCCTTTCCATTTCGCTGCATAAAGCAGTCTCGCAGCTGTTGTGGCATATATCAAAAAGGTTCTTTGTGTTGCTAAGTCGTCTGGAATCATACTCAATAACATCATTTCTGGTGTTTTGGATATATTCTTTTGTAGTATTAATCTCAGTTCGTTATAAATCATGTCCCAGAAGTCTTTGGCTTTGTCACAGGTCCACCACATGTGATAAAAGGAACCAATTTCTTTGTTACATTTCCAACAAGTAGGGGACATCGTTTTATAAATCTTTGCAATTTTCTTGGGTGTTAGATACCATCTATACATCATTTTATAGATGTTTTCTCGCACTGACTGTGCTTTTATTCCTTTTAAATCTTTAGACCATAATCTTTCCCATTTATTTAAAACAATATCATGTCCCACATTTTGAGCCCAGTCGATCATAGTTGGTTTAATCGTGTCCTGCTCGCCTGGAACCGTTTCTCATGTATGAAATTTGACATCTCCAGAGACATGCAGCTGAAAGGCGTGTGGTACAAACTGCAGTCATTCTACAGTGCTCAAATATCCGAAAGGGCCTCTGAGGTGAGGCAGCAGGTTTGTGCTGGGTGTTCTTGACCCTGCGCCTCTCCCCCGCCCAACCCTGAGGATCACACGGCCTACGTTTGTTAGAGAAATAATAGCACAATAGACAGGATGGCCTTAATTAGGCCATCTTACGTTTGCAGAGCTGGATGCAGGCTTAATAGTAACACAGATCGCCTCTGCAGAAAAGTATGTTTAAAGCAGAAACCTTCTGTGGCGTTACGATTTCTGTGTAAGTCTGCGCTTCAGCGTGGAAAGTAGTTCTGTTCTTGAACCCGGTATATAGTCAAATAGGGTTTTTTCCCCTTCATTTAAATGACCAAGACATTTTTGATTTTGTATTTCTTGAAGACGTCCATGATAACTATCAGAGGTTGAAAAAAAGAATGCAATTTTCATTGCTGTCAGTTTGATGTATTGCATTGTTTTAATCAGTTGACTTAACTTCTTGAATGCTTGGGGACAGGACTAGATGATCAACTGGTCAACGTTTTCTTCTTTCAGAGATGTGCAGAGTCCTTTGAGGAGGTAGCCGTGTTCTTCACGGAGGAAGAATGGGCTCTCCTGGATCCAGGCCAAAGAAAACTCTTCTGGGAAGTTACGGAGGAAAATTATGAGATGGTGGCCTCTCTGGGTAAGGATCTTTTCCTTTTTATTATGAACCCAGGAGAGAAGGAAGGGGGTAGTATCTTCCTTTGGCCCTCTTTGATTTCAGGGCACACTTCTTTGCCACAGAGGAAAGGGCAGAGGTCCCACGCCTGGGAATGTAACAGTGCCTGAAAAAGAAAGCCTTCAACATTTCATGCTGTGAAGAGAAACGTGTTGATGAAGAGGGCTCTGATTGGGAGAGATGGATGATCTCCACTTAGGTTCCTGCTAGCTAATCCCTGCGGTTCCTGTTTTCCTCTTCGGCCTTTCCATTTAGAGGCAGACCTTTGTTTGAGCGACTGAGGATGATGGGAGGAGAAGAGGAATGGCCTTGTTGATTTCACTAGGCCAGAGGGGGGCCCGGCAGAGCTCCTGTTCTGCATCTCAAAAGTCTGGAGCTCAGTGATGGCTCTTGAAAAAGGGTTAAGACAGGAAGATTGTGGGTTGCAGGGCTGGGAAAGGCCCCTGCCTGGGACTCTCCTGAAGCACCACCCTTCGGGTGGGATCAGCTGAGCTTGATTGAAAATCGCAGGGAAAATCTCGGCAGAGGGAATATGATAGTTATCTATGAGCACTTCTGTTTAGTGAGAAAAGTGATGAAAAAGGAAGGTGGTATGCGGGAGAAGAGAAGCCAGGCAAGAGAAGCTGCTGTTTTGCTGTTTGGCCACCTCAGAGCAGTCCCAGGGGGAGCCAAGCCAGGCACAGATCAGGCCTACAATTTAATAGCATTAACAGAGATTAAGGTGGATTTTTTTTGGGGGGGGGGGTTGTACATTCTCTCATCCCTGCTCTGCAATTCAGGGAATATCTCTCTGGAAGTTTGGAAGACAGAAGACGTGAACTTTGGCCTCCCAAGATCATCCTAAAGCTGGAGGCCAAGTTTCCAGTGCCTAGCCTGGTTTCCTGAGGTGTGCCTGCCACAAAAAGACAGATAGACAGGCAGTTCCCTTTATTACTATAGGCTAGATCCCACCCGCTCACTCCCCTCACCAAATCCAAAGATTGCCGCAAACACAGTATTTTTTTATACGGAAAAGACCGCTGTACCCTATATTAGTTAACACCTCAAATTCTGTTTAGCCATTTTTTTGCCCTATAATGGTATTTTCAATACAGTTCCCTGCTTGAGATCTTCCTTGCCTGATTGCTGTACAGGTTGATTCCAACATCCATCATGCTCAAGAACACCTCTTCACTGGCAAGGTCATCCTGGCCCCAGGAGACCTCCAGGAACCTCCGCCCCTTCCTGTTTCCAGTTATTATATATGGGAGCCCACCCCTTCTTGCTCCGCTTCCCAACCCCACAGCTCCCTGTAATTGCCGTATTATATTAGTAGACGTCTGCCCGTGATATTTCATCGTAGTTCCCATACTGAATGAGCAGCTGTGCATTTGGATGTCATCCTCCAGGTGGGCCTGGGGATCACCTGGAATTACATGTGATGTCCAGTCTTCAGAGATCAGTTCCCCTGGAGAAAGTAGCTCAGGCGGAGGGTGGACTTTATGCCATTATTCCCTGCCAGGATTCTCACCCTGCCCAAACTCCACCCTCCCTAGGCTGCACCCCCCAGGTATTTCCCAATTTGCTGTTTACAAAACTAGCTCTGCCTTCTGACAAAAGAGTTGTGGCAATACTGGAGGTACCAACAGCCTCAGAGATCATCCAGTGTGGTGCAGTGGTTAAGAGCGCTGGTTTGGAGCAGTGGACTCTAATCTAGAGAACCGGGTTTGATTCCGCACACTTCCACATGATCAGCGGACTCTAATCTGGTGAACCAGGTTGGTTTCCCCACTCCTACACACGAAGCCAGCTGTGTGACCTTGGGCTAGTCACAGCTGTCTTAGAGCTTTCTCAGCCTCACCTACCTCACAGAACACCTGTTGTGTGTGGGTGGGGGGGAAAGGTGATTGTAAGCTGGTTTGATTCTTCCTTAATGGTAGAGAAAGTCAGCATAGAAAAACCAACTCTTCTGCAAACTGCAGGAAAAATTAGATGTGCAATAAATACCGCACCACCTTTCCTTCCTGCAGAAAGTGGCTTAAATTGTTCTTTTACCCATTTTATCCTCACGATAACCCTGTGAGGTAGGTTAGGCTAAGAACGTGCGCCAGGCCACGGTCAGCCAGCAGCTTTCATTAGCAAAGTGGGAATTTGGCCCTGGTCCTCCGAGACCCTAGTCGGACAGTCTACCTATTAAACCTAAATGGCTTTGATACCTCAGCAATGTTTTTAAACCACCCCACCAGAGTTTTTCATAGAGTGGGTATTTCCCACCCTTATGTCTAGGCTCCTGGCACTTTCCTGGCTTCTTGTGAGTAAACAGAAACAAACAAGGAAAGAAACCTTATCTTCCTCGTTCCCAAATACTTTATTTTAAAAATTCCATGTGGGTCTTGTTGCAGTGAACTACATTTCTGATAAGGCCTTGCGAGCACCAAAGGAGTCAATCCTGCCTTTCCTAGGAGTTCATGAGGTGGGTTTTCCACGAGGCCGAGAAGGAAGTGTATGGAATAAGCAGTTCCACGGGGCCTCTCTTCTTTCTCATTTCCTCCGGCTGGAGGGAGAATTTGGCTCTCACACCTCTGCAGGAAAGGTGAGTTTAGGATTTCATCAACAGCATGAACAGGAGAGGAGAGAGGAAGTCTGTGTGAATGAGAATGAAAGAGAAAGAGGGAGCACTGAGAGAGCGGCTTCCTGGACAGGATCTGTGTTTGCAGGGGTAGAAGGTTCACTTGGGTTTTCACTCTCTTGAATGTGTCTGAATGGCAACCAGTCTGGATTTCTCTTATTGGGAATAGCTAGATGGACCCCTGGTCTGATCCAACAGGGTTCCTTGTCCTTTCTGGGCCCCGTAGCTCACTGCAGTTGCAGTTTTGCTGTCAGCAAGCTCCGCAGGCTAACCCCCAAAGGGCCCTTAGACCATTTTTTATTCCTATAATGAATGTATTTTAAGTACCTTCTTTGCTTCCTGTGGAATGTGATTCCCATGAGCATCATCCTCAAGAAGACCCAGAATGGGCAACTGGTCTGAAGGTTTGTTTTGTGATGGAGGGGGATCTCCATTTCAGTAAATTTCTGGTTCGGGTTTACCGAATGGCAAAGCCTTGGGAGAAAGGCAAAGCCGAATTTGTTTTTTTCGGCTTTCCGCAACTCCTTGCATTTTTGCAGGTAGAATCCCCAAATTTGCAGCATAGCTGCAAGGGACTCTCCTTGCAAGAAGCCCCAAGTTTGGGTTACCAGCTCCTCTATAGAGATACAGTGTATCTCTTTAAAGCCCGGATTCTCCATTGCAATACATAGTGAAGTTCCCTCTAAAGCAGGGGTGTCAAACATGTGGCCCACGGGCTGGATCCGCCCCCAGAAGGGCTTTTCTCCGGCCCGTGGAGCCAAGGCAGCCAGTCTCCCCCAACCTTTTAGGGCCTTCCCGGCCCCGTGCGCCCAGCCTGAAGGTGGCGAGCTCTCCTTCCATGGAGGTTTTTAAGAAGAGGTTAGATGGCCATCTGTCAGCAATGCTGATTCTGTGACCTTAGGCAGATGATGAGAGGGAGGGCATCTTGGCTATCTTCTGGTCACTGGGGGTGTGTGGGGGGAGGTAGTAGTGAATTTCCTGCATTGTGCAGGGGGCTGGACTAGATGACCCTGGTGGTCCCTTCCAACTCTATGATTCTAAGCCTCCCTCCCTTCCTGGGCACGCAGAGGTGGCTGCGGCCCTGCGTGCCGGGCCAGAAGCCCCTCCCACCCGTCCTGGGCATGCAAATGTGGCTGCCGCCTTGCGCTCCAGGCCAGAAGCCCCCTCCACCCTTCCCTCCCTTCCATGGTGTGCAGAGATGGCTGCCGCCTCACACACCGGGCCTGAAGCCCCCTTCCCTGGTGCACAGAGTTGGCTGCCGCCTCGCACGCCAGCCCAGAAGCCCCCTTACCTCCGTTCCGTGGCATACAAGGGCAGGATCCGGACCCATGCGCCAGCCTGAAGCCTCCTTTCCTCCTTTCCCTCCGTCCCTCTCCTTCCTTTCTCTCGCTCCCTTTCCCCCTCTCCCTCTCCTGTTTCTTTCTGTCTCTCTCCCTCTCTCCTATCTATTTCTCTCTTTCTGTCTCTCCCCCTCTCTCTCCTATCTTTTTCTCTCTCTCTGTCTCTCTTTCTCTCTCCTATCTGTTTCTCTCTTTCTGTCTCTCCCCCTCTCTCCTATCTTTTTCTCTCTTTCTGTCTCTCCCCCTCTCTCCTATCTGTTTCTCTCTTTCTGTCTCTCCCCCTCTCTCCTATCTGTTTCTCTTTTTCTGTCTCTCCCCCTCTCTCCTATCTGTTTCTCTCTTTCTGTCTGTCCCCCTCTCTCCTATCTGTTTCTCTTTTTCTGTCTCTCCCCCTCTCTCCTGTTTCTCTCTGTCTCTTCCCCTCTCTCCTATCTGTTTCTCTCTGTCTCTCCCCCTCTCTCCTATCTGTTTCTCTCTTTCTGTCTCTCCCCCTCTCTCCTATCTGTTTCTCTCTTTCTGTCTCTCCCCCTCTCTCCTATCTTTTTCTCTCTTTCTGTCTCTCCCCCTCTCTCCTATCTGTTTCTCTCTTTCTGTCTCTCCCCCTCTCTCCTATCTGTTTCTCTTTTTCTGTCTCTCCCCCTCTCTCCTATCTGTTTCTCTGTCTGTCCCCCTCTCTCCTATCTGTTTCTCTCTTTCTCTCTCTCCCCCTCTCTCCTATCTTTTTCACTCTTTCTGTCTCTCCTATCTGTTTCTCTCTGTCTCTCCCCCTCTCTCCTATCTGTTTCTCTCTTTCTGTCTCTCCCCCTCTCTCCTGTTTCTCTCTGTCTCTCCCCCTCTCTCCTATCTTTTTCTCTCTTTCTGTCTCTCCCCCTCTCTCCTATCTGTTTCTCTCTTTCTGTCTCTCCCCCTCTCTCCTATCTGTTTCTCTCTTTCTGTCTCTCCCCCTCTCTCCTGTTTCTCTCTGTCTCTCCCCCTCTCTCCTATCTTTTTCTCTCTTTCTGTCTCTCCCCCTCTCTCCTATCTTTTCACTCTTTCTGTCTCTCCTATCTGTTTCTCTCTTTCTGTCTCTCTCCCTCTCTGTCTGTTTCTCTCTTCCTGTGTCTCCTGTCTGTTTCTCTCTGTCTCTCTCCCTCTCTTCTATCTGTTTCTCTCTCTCTCTTTCTCCCTCTTTATTTCTCTTTCCCTTCTCTTTCTTTTTCTCCCTGTCTTTCTGGACTGGGAGAGAGCTGCAGGCTCACCAGTCAAGGCAGCCAGTCTCCCCTAGTCCATGTATGGTCTTTATTTATTTATTTATTTATTTACGCGCAATGGCCTGGCTCGACCAAGTGACATTCATGTTATATCCGGCCCTCCTAACAAATGAGTTCGACACCCCTGCTCTAAAGAATGTGAATACAGCCAGCCACTTCAGTATTTTCTATGGAGGAGAATGGGGGCAACCCCTTCCAGACCCCATAAAATCAAACCCCCTAACCCAGTCTTCACCAGACTTGGGGGTTCTTGCAAGGAGACACATTGCAGCAACACTGCAAATTTGGGGGCTCTATCTGCAAAAATGCCCCCAGGAGCTGTGGAAAGCCCCATAGGCTTTATTGAACCCGGGGTTTTTTTTGGGAAACCCGGAAAAAGCCGAAATTCCATATTTACCGGAATAGGAATTCAGCTTTTTTTCAGATTTTCCGAGAAAAATCGGGTCCAATAAACCTGAATCCGAAATTTACCAGATTTTTTTTTTTGCACAGCCCTAACAGGGATATATTTTCCTCTTTCAGAGATCCCCAGTGTCATTTGAGGAGGTAGCTGTGTTCTTCACAGGGGAGGAATGGAATCTCCTAGATCCAGACCAAAGGAAACTCTACTGGGAAGTGATGAAGGAAAATTATGAGACGGTGGCCTCTCTAGGTAAGGATCTTTTCCCTTTTTATGAGCACAGAAGAGAAGGGAGGGCCCTCTTGAATTTCAGAACACATTTCAATTCACCACAGGCGAGAGAATGGATCTCCCACAGATATAGATATTACTACGCCTGAAAAGAAAAAACTTTCCCCCTGTTCTTAGACTGAGGTCTTGAACAATAAAACCATAAAACTTAAATAAAACCCATCTCTAAAAAGATGGGAATTTGAATCTGAGTTTCACAAATCCTAGTTTGAAACCATTCCAACACATTGACTTTTGCTGTTGAACAGTAGCAAGCAGCCAGTCCTGGGTGAGTCATACAAGTCATGTGGTATCAAGTGTCCTGAACGTGACTGGTGCTGGGCCTGGCCCAGGGGAATCCTCCCTCAAAGGCCGAAGCTGCCTTCAAAATGGCACTGTTGCCTGCCCCTAACTGACAGAAACCAATGCTTGAAGGCTGACAATAGTGTGTGGTGGCCTTGCAATGGCCACTGAAGGCATTTGTGTCTTTTGTTACAGGCACTGCTACTAATATTTTGGGCTGTTCTTAACCCCCCTCCCAATGTATCTTTTCCCCAGAATTTTTCCTGCAAGCCTGGATCATTTTCCAGGTTTGTAGAAAAATCTACCTTCTCTGTCCATGTCTTCAATCTCTGTATTTCTTTATTGAATTTATTTATGTTTAGATTTGTATCCTGCCCTCTATCACAGCCGAAGCTGGGCTTAGGGCAACTAACATCAATAATATCATAAAAACATAATAAAACAATCAATTGAATACATCATTAAAAAACCAATATTTCCAGATTAAAACAACATCAGCTGCGCTGTATTTGAACAGGACTTTGGCCAACCTGAAAAGGCAGTCAGGCTCAACCACTTAGATGTTAGGAAGAACATGGGGGAGGTAGGGTGGCCATCTTCGATGTAAACCATTGCTGCCCTTAACCAAAGGCCTGACGGAATATCTCGGTCTTACAGGCTGAGGCCAAGTCTGAGAAAGCCCTGGCTAAAGACAACCAGACACTTCTCGGGCCATCTTTCCATCTTTCATTCCTTTTGTGTAAACAAAAATTGTTTCAATAATATTCAAGATTTTTTTAAAAAAACATTTCTTTCCCTATCCTGTTTCTGTGTGATGCCTGAATAAGCACCAGAAAAAAAATACGAACCTTAGTTTGGTCTCAAGAGCAGCTAGAATAGATTTATTAATACAGCACAAGCCAGAAAACAATATATAAAGAGCAGCTCTCTGTGTCTTTCTTTGGTCATCTGTTTCTCCTTTTCCAAGCCCTTCTGGTAAGTGGTTAAAGATTGCTGAGGCTTGTCCAGGCTGCAGCTTTCTGTGTAGAAAATACCGTTCACTACTTGAGAACTGTTGCGGTTAGGTATGGGTTGGAGACACATTTAGCAACAAAACCACACAGAAGTCAGTAAGCACGTTAGTGCAAATCAGTATATTGTCAGTGAAAGCTATATAGATGACCCTGGCAGTCCCTTCCAACTCTATATTTCTACGATTCTTTGCCCCCTCACCTCAAAGAAGCATGGGCAGAAGAAAGGAAAAAACAATCCCCCTGGCTACTGCAAATGCACCCAGATTTTAAAAAATAATGTCTTACCTTCTTCCGAGAAGACACAAGCCAACCTGCTGCCCCCTAGGGAAAGTCACAGCCACTTCTTCAGAGAAATCAAGGCCCTTAAATGAGAGCAGGAAACCTTATTTGAGGGTCACAAGCTGAATGGGCAAACTCTGGTATGTTAGAAGAAAGAGATTCTGGCCAAATACTATTCCCATCTGCACGGTCAGGGAAGTCTAGCCTGTGTTACTGCTATGGTTGCCAACAGGCCTGGATGGGAGGGTGTCCTGTCCCTTTAACCTAACACGTGTGAGATGTTATTATCCTTCACCTCCAAGCTAGGAAAAGCTTCAGCTGCCCGGTTCCACCCATGAAGCCTCTATTATTTATTTAAATTCACTTATTTAATTAATTTAATTCACTCCCCAATGGGGACCCAAAGTGGCTTATATCATTCTCCTCTCCTCTATTTTATCCTCACAACATCCCTGTGAGGTAGGTTAGACTGAAAGTGTGTGACTGGCCCAAGGTCATCCAGTGAGCTTCCATGGTGTGAGTGGGGATTCGAACCTGGGCCTCCCAGATACTAGTCCAACACTCTAGCCACTACACTGGACTGGCTCTCCAGGGACAGGACATTTCTTTTCCTCCAGGTCGTTGGCAACTCTGCATTCCACCTTGTTGCTACAGCTTTGTGGGCGGCATTGACCCCTTCGGCTTGGCAGTTATATCAACCTATCCAACTTTATTGAGGGGCCGTGGCTCAGCGGCAGAGCATCTGCTTGGCATGCAGAAGATCCCTGGCATCTCCAGTTAAAGGGACTAGGCAAGCAGGTGATGTGAAAGACCTTAGCCTGAGACCCTGGAGGAGAGCCACTGCCAGTCTGAGTAGACAATACTGACTTTGATGGACTGATGGTCTGATTCAGTATAAGGCAGCTTTATGTGTTCATTTTGCCTTTTCTCCCAGGAGCTATGGGCAGCATGTATGTTTCTCCCTCCATTTTGTCTTCCCAACAACCCTGTGAGGCAAGTTAGACTGAGAGAGTGACTGGCTCAAGGTTACCTTTTCAGCTGAGTGAGGATCTGAACCCAGAGGCTAGTCCTAGCTCTTACACCACATGTGGGCCCAGCTCAATTACTTCTTGGGCCAGTCACATCCTCTCAGCCTAACCAACCTCCCAGGACTGTCTAAAAGCCTGTCTCCTACCCTAGCGCCTCGCCAGAACGACCAAGGACAAAATGTCTCTCACCAGCTGCCGCGGCCGCTCGGCTTCCTGTTGCCTCAGGAGAAAGCCCTCGACCAGGGTGACAGCCTGGGCGCAGGTCTCAGGGCCACGCTCCCGCACGCAGCCCTGGATTCCTGGAGGCAGGATGCTAAGGAACTGCTCCAGGATCAGCGTCTCCAAGATTTGCTCCTTGGTGTGGGGCTCCGGCTTCAGCCACTGATGACAGAGTTCCCGGAGGCGGCTACAGGCCTCGCGGGGCCCCTCGGCCTCCTGGTAGGAGAAATGCCGGAAGCGCTGCCGTTGCGTCTCCGCGCTGACAGCCTCCTCTTCCAAGACTTCTTCCTTCACCTTCCAGGCGCCTCCCCTGCCGAAGGCTTGCTGGGCCATCCCCCGGGACTCCTGGAAACCCTTCGGGTTGCCAAAAGCCATCAGCTCTGGCAGCTGCGGGTTCCCCCATCCTGACTGAGGGGACTGTACCACCTTCAGGAACTCCTGCCACTGGGCTTCCCAGCGCTGGGCCAGCCCCTCATCCGGTTCCTGTTTAATCTGGGGCGGCGTCACCCGACGCAAAATCTCCTTGGCGTTGCCAGCCTGAACAACCCGAGGCCCCCTGCGAGCTCCCTCTGCTGGCCTGGAACAGGACGGGTTCTTCTCCTCCATCTTCAGCCTATGCTCTAGCGGGGCCTGAAATTGAAGACCCAGGGCTGAGGGGGCAACGCCCTGCTTCATAACCGCTTTCCGGGAGGCCATAGAGAAGCCTTATCCCATCGCCGAGTTATGGTTTCAAGAGATCCTTTGCCGTGTTTCGTGGCAGTCCTGTGGTTTACGTGTTTGTGTGAGTTTTCCACCTTTGCATCAGGTCAGCAGAATGGCTCAGTTCCCACAGGCTCAAGGTGTCTCTCACAGTGACCTTTTTTATTCTGAACAAGAACTGGTATTTGGGGTTTGTTCGTTCTTACTTAATTTCTATGTCTCTTATGCAGTTGCAGATGTGAGGGAGATGGTGAGTGAAAAGGAATCAGGAAGGAGCGTTTTGGAAAAAGATGAAGATCTGCAGGTGGAAGTGAAATCTGGGGATCAAGTGGTACGAAAGCAGGACTGCAGAAGAAAATGTGAAGTAAAAGAGCAGCAGAGGAAGAAATTGGTTGGCTGTCAGAGCAGACGTAAGCTAGATGTCTCAGCCCAAAATGAAACATGGAAAAGAAAGAGAAGGCATAAGAGTTCAATGGAGAAGAAAACAATGAGTAGCAACATCCATGTTAAAACATGTCTTACTGTTAGAACATATTGGAAAACGTATAAATGCTTAGAATGTGGAAATAAGTTCCACAGGAGAAGTGCACTAAAAGCACATGAAAGGATACACTCAGGGGAGAAGCCATACAAATGCTTGGAGTGTGGAAAGTGCTTCTCTGTGTCTTGGGTCCTTAGTACACATCAAAGGGTTCACACAGGGGAGAAGCCATATAAATGCTTGGAGTGTGGAAAGTGCTACTCTCAGAATGGCCACCTAATTTCACATCATAAGGTTCACACAGGGGAGAAGCCATATAAATGCTTGGAGTGTGGAAAGTGCTACTCTCAGAATGGCCACCTAATTTCACATCATAAGGTTCACACAGGGGAAAAGCCATATACATGCTTGGAGTGCGGAAAGTGCTTCTCTCTCAGTAGGTCCCTAACTTCACATCAAAGGGTGCACACAGGGGAAAAGCCATATAAATGCTTGGACTGTGGAAAGTGCTTCTCTCACAATAGCATTCTAATTAAACATAAAAGGGTTCACACAAGGGAGAAGCCATACAAATGCTTGGAGTGTGGAAAGTGCTTCTCTCAGAATAGCAACCTAACTGCACATCAAAGGGTTCACAGAGGGGAGAAGCCATACAAATGCTTGGAGTGTGGAAAGTGCTTCTCTCAGAATAGCACCCTAATTCAACATAAAAAGGTTCACACAGGGGAGAAGCCATATAAATGCTTGGAGTGTGGAAAGTGCTTCTCTCACAATAGCTCCCTAACTAAACATGAAAAGATTCACACAGGGGAGAAGCCACACAAATGCTTGGAGTGTGGAAAGTGCTTCTCTCAGAATAGCACCCTAACTCAACATAAAAAGGTTCACACAGGGGAGAAGCCATATAAATGCTTGGAGTGTGGAAAGTGCTTCTCTTACAACAGGAGCCTGCTTGAACATAAAATGGTTCACACGGGGGAGAAGCCATATAAATGCTTGCAGTGTGGAAAGTGCTTCTTTACAAATGGCAGCCTTAGTGCACATCAGACACTCCACGTAGGGGTGAAGCCATATAAATGCTTGGAGTGTGAAAAGTGCTTCTCTCAGAATGGCCACCTAATGTCACATCAAAAGGTTCACACAGGGGAGAAGCCATACAAATGCTTGGAGTGTGGAAAGTGCTTCTCTCAGAGTGGCCACCTAATTGAACATCATAGGGTTCACACAGGGGAGAAGCCATATAAATGCTTGGAGTGTGGAAAGTGCTTCTCTTACAACAGGAACCTGCTTGTACATAAAAAGGTTCACACAGGGGAGAAGCCATATAAATGCTTGGAGTGTGGAAAGTGCTACTCTCAGAATGGCCACCTAATGGCACATCAAAAGGTTCACACCGGGGAGAAGCCATATAAATGCTTGGAATGTGGAAAGTGCTTCTCTCGAAATAGCAACCTAATTATACATAAAAAGGTTCACACAGGGGAGAAGCCATACAAATGCTTGGAGTGTGGAAAGTGCTTCTCTAACAGTAGCATTCTAATTACACATAAAAGGGTTCACACAAGGGAGAAGCCATACAAATGCTTGGAATGTGGAAAGTGCTTCTCTCAAAATAGCCACCTAATGTCACATAAAAAGGTTCACACGGGGGAGAAGCCATATAAATGCTTGGAATGTGGAAAGTGCTTCTCTCAGAATGGTGACCTAGTTTCACATCATAAGGTTCACACAGGGAAGAAGCCATATAAATGCTTGGAGTGTAGAAAATGCTTCGCTTGTAATAGCATCCTAAGTGAACATCTAAAGGTTCACGCACGGGAGAAAGCATACAAATGTTAGGAGTGTTTAAAGGGGTTCTGTCAGAATCAAAGTGTTACCATACCCTAGAAGATTTGCACTGGCAAAGAACCTTCCAATCAGCATGCAGGAAGCCAGCTGAAGTGGCTGACCTGCCAATATGTAGCCCTGCTGTTTACCTTTTGTTTAACGTGTATGTAGCCCTGACCTGTCTAATGGTAGCTGCCCTTGACAAGACCCATTTCCTTCCTTTTTGTCTTTCCCGTCAAGACAGAAAAGCAATTTTGTTCTTTGCCACCTCACTCTTCACCATGTTGTGGGTCTAAGATTCAGCACTCAGTATTTTTCCAGAGGCCCAGATCATTGTGTTCTCACAAACATCACCTGTAGCTTGTTATGCTAACAAGCCGAGCTTTGAAGGTCACTAGCTCATACCATCCTAATTAGTTAAACCAGCACATCTGTGAGAAGATGGGAGGGGTGAGATCACTCTTTTTCTCTGAGAATATCATTAGACCTCAGACTGGTTTGAACCACCTAGAGATCCCTCCGAGAAGTTCAACTTGATTGGGAGTTGTGGGTCATCGGACCTGGGTTCACTTTTCAAAACTTTGGCTAGGCATTACAGTAGCTAAGTTTTTTCTATGCTTCAATTACTGCATGTCACTCTGTTCCTTGACAATATCTTTTTTAGCTTTTAAGATCCATCTATTATGTAACATTTTAGTAAGTCGTACGTAGCCAGCTAGATTTATTGTCTTGTTACTGCCACTTGCCTATTGACTATATAATTTGTATTTTAATCTCCCTTTTGAATTTTTTGTATCCATAAAGGTTTTTAAGCTTAAAGGTCTAACGCAGAGTTTCCGTTACTCTAGGCATCCATAAAATTAAATCATGACAATGACTGACAAACACTGTACATTTTCCCCATCTGCATTCTCAAAACTCTGCAGGGGGACTTATTGTTGAGTTGTGCATCTGAGTGGCAAGTCCAAGGCAAAACCTCCCATTCATAAATGGCCAATAAACCCCCCCCCCTATGCAGAGTTTTGAGAATCTGGATGGGGAAAAAGTGCATCTGAGTGGCAAATCCAAGGCAAAACCTCCCATTCACAAATGGCCAATAACCCCCATGCAGAGTTTTGAGAATCTGGATGGGGAAAATGTGCATCTGAGTGGCAAATCCAATGCAAAACCTCCCATTCACAAATGGCCAATAACCCCCATGCAGAGTTTTGAGAATCTGGATAGGGAAAATGTGCATCTGAGTGGCAAATCCAAGACCTCCTCCTCCTCGCCGCCGCTTGGGCTCCTTCCTACCTTCCCTCAAGACCCGACCCAGGACTGCCCCGGGCGGACACTGACGGGCCCCGCGCCCCACTTACCTCCGAGCCCGGGGAACAGGCGGCGCAGCGCGGCGGGAGCACGGCGTGGATGGAGCCAAGCCGAGGTGCCTGGCCGAGCAGGGAGGGCCGAGCGATGGGGCCCCTGACAGCCATCCCCGACAGGAGGGCAAGCTGGAAAGGCATTCTCCTGGCCAGCATGCCGAGGCTGAGAGGCGAGGCCAGGAGCGACCTGGGGCAGGGCAACGCCCCAGCGGGCCGGCGCGCAGACACCGATGGCTCCAGCACCAGGTGGCCCTTACAACAAGGGAGAGGGGAGCCAAAGCGGGGCACTCTAGAGGAGGCCCCGGGGGGAGATAGCTCTCGGGCCAACCGGCAAGAAGACTGGTCCGGATGGACACCACACGGACCCCCTGACCAGACCACCCGCCGGAGAGGAAAGGGGCGGGGCTGAAAAACGGGAGGTCCCTTGGAAGTTCGGCGAAGGTGGAAGGGGCGGGAAGCGCTTCGATCCCCCGCCGGCCAGCTGGGTGGTGGGGAGTCGGGGAAGGGGGGGCACTGCCGGCGTGCCCACAGAGATGGCTCCGCGTGCCAAGTCCGGCACGCGTGCCATAGGTTCGCCAATATGGTGTTAGCGATGGGATCAGGTCCAGTTTACTTTGTTGTTGATCCTCCAGAGGAACTGTTTGGCCACTGTGTGAAATGGTTTGCTGGACTAGATAGATTACTGGTCTGATCCAGCAGGGCTTTCCTGATGTTTTTCCATCCCTAAATATTTGTCCTCTCCTTGGAAAACCAATGGCCAGTGTCAGATATCTTCTATATCCATTAGGGCTACAATATCCCTTTGTAAGAAGAAGAATGTGCCAAAGCAGGATTACAGCTGAACAGCAAGAAGGCAAAAGTAATGACTACTGGACTCTGCCTCCTGTGAAGAGGGACTTCCAGAGAGCATGCAGAAAATCTCTTTTAATCGCTTGTTAATAATGTTAAGAATGGTAAACTACACCGTCTGGGTAAGGGTGTCAAACTTATTGTCGAAGGCTTTCACGGTCAGAGTTCATTGGTTCTTGTAGGTTATCCGGGCTGTGTAACCGTGGTCTTGGAATTTTCTTTCCTGACGTTTCGCCAGCAACTGTGGCAGGCATCTTCAGAGTAGTAACACTGAAGGACAGTGTCTCTACTCTGTGTTACTACTCTGAAGATGCCTGCCACAGTTGCTGGTGAAACGTCTGGAAAGAAAATTTCAAGAACCGGTGTCAAACTTATTTGTTAGGAGGGCCGGATATGATATAAGAGTCACTTGTTCAGACTAGGCCATGTGTACCATAAAATTTAATGCCAGGTACTGGAGATACAAACTTTATAGAAGACACAGGCAAACCCAATTAGATATTATTTTTTACTTAAAATACAAACAAGCTTACAACAATAACATTCTTACAGTATTTTCTTTAACTGTCTCTGATAATTGATCCCTCTTGCTCTGAACCACTGCATCAAAATCTAGAGTCCAAGTCTGTGCTGTAGCAATTTTGTGTATGCTGTTCAGGTATGTCTCTTTAAATTGAGGACATACTTTTGATTTATTAGCATGCATTACAGAGAGGAACTATTCACACACATACATTGCCCCAAACATAGACAAAAAATTTAGCAGCAAAAGCTTTTAAGTTGGGGGTAATTTGGACCCAAAAATTGGTACAATTTGCTAATACCAACTTCAGAAAATGTATCCTTGAGCATAGCATCACACTGCAGATGAATCATTTCCATCTGGAGCTCCTCAGGAACCTCCTGGACAGAAAATAGATTATGGAAAAGCAGGTACATTTATCCTAATTTGCAAGTTGATGGTTGGCAGCATTACTACTTTGTGCATTAGAGCCAGCGTGATGTCATGGTTTAGAATGGTGGTTTGGAGAGGTGGAGTCTGATCTGGAGAACCGTGTTTGATTCTCCATTCCTCCACATGAGGGGCAGAGGCTAATCTGGTGAACTGGATTTGTTTCCCCGCTCCTATACACGAAGCCAACTGGGTGACCTTGGGCACGTCATGCTCTCTCAGCCCAGTATTCTTTCCAACTGGTGACACACCCCATCAACTGGGAGGAGCCAGTCAATGCTCAAAAATTTAGAACAGTTCCCAGAAATCTGGCGACCCCCACTGTGATGTGCGGGTTAAAATCATTCAACAGATGATGGACCAGCCCCTCATTGGTTCCAATAGAGCATTTCTCCAGAGGCGGCTCAAGAAATTGCTCACGTGGATGGAATCCAAGTTCACAATGGAGCAGAACATGTGTAACAGATTCCACTTGTTAGTGGAACAAGAGCATAGTCTCTTATCATATGGGAGCTTTGCATATCTGCCCCTAGTCATCGCCGTGGGAAGTAAATTGAGTCGGACCAGCATAAAATAGCATCTCAGTTGCGGAGAAGTCAGCGTGGAAAAGTAACTAGGGAGGGAACTTGGAGAAGGGTAAATGCCAAAAAAATAAAGATGAACTGGTTGTGTGTGCCCTGGCAAGAAGCAGCTGTCTTTCAGAGTCCATGATTTTTTGTTTTATAACTGAAGGCCTGGGTCTCCTGAAGGAGAAGAAGTGATTCGAAAATGATTCTGAGAGATTTAATTTTCTTAACTATGGCTTTATCCCAGGGGGAGATGAAATGGTAGGTGAGCATGTGCCATGTCAGGCAATGAGGGGAGGTTCTAAAATGAATGCTCTCAGCCTCACCTACCTCACAGGGTGTCTGTTGTGGGGAGGAGAAAGGAAGGTGGTTGTAAGCCGGTTTGAGTCTCCCTTAAGTGGCAGAGAAAGTCGGCATATAAAAACCAACTCTTTTTCTTCATTAGTTTTCCCTTACATTTTTTTTGGTTGACATCTATAAAAAGTTGCCAAGATAAGATCCTGTCAGTTGTGTATTTGTGGTAAATCTGAATATCAAAATCTGCACTGAAGCTTACCGACAGCAGGTTACCTATATATTTTTAAATACCTTGAAAAATCAAACCATTTAATAAAAGTCACTTTTGTTTGAGTCAGAAATTAATCCTTTCGCTTCCTCAGCATGTTTTGCTCCCTAACTTCATATGAACAAAAATGTTTCAAGTTAATATGCATGCACTTCTACTTTTTGCTATAATTGCGTGGTAAAGGACACAGCTGGCCGTCGGGGCAGGAAACGCCGGCTCGCGCCGTCCGGACGCGCACGCGCCCAGCCGGCTCTGTGCGCCCCGCCTGCCTCCCAGCTGGCAAGGTGCACAGAGCCGGCTGGGCACGTGCGCGTCCGGACGGCACGAGCCGGCATTCCCTGCCCCAACAACCAGCTCCTATCTGTTTCTCTCTTTCTGTCTCTCCCCCTCTCTCCTATCTGTTTCTTTCTGTCTCTCTCTTTCTCCCTCTTTATTTCTCTCCCTCTTCTCTCTCTTTTTCTCCCTTTCTTTCTGGACTGGGAGGGAGCTGCAGGCTCACCAGTCAAAGCAGCCAGTCCTCCCCTAATCCAGATCTGGGCTGGTGAGCCCACTGCAGGTTCGCCAGCCCCCTGGTTTAAAATATTTAACAGAATTAATGGCAGGAACTAGAGATACAAACTTCATAGTTTGACTTTTTAAGTCAATTAATGATTTTTTTTACTTAAAATACAAAAATACTTTACAAAATAACAATAAGACTTAAAAGAAAACACTGTAAGAATGTTATTGTTGTAAACTTGTTTGTGTTTAAAGTAAAAACAATATCATTTATTGACTTTGTGTCTTTCATGAAGTTTTTATCTCCAGTATCTGGCATTACATATGGTATTTATTTATTTATGTTATACCCAGCCCTCCTAACAAATGAATTCAACACCCCTGCTCTAAATAATCTGAATACAGCCAGCCACTTCAGTATTTTCTATGGAGGAGGATGGGGGCGTCTCCTTCCAGACCCCTTAAAATCAGACCCCCTAACCCAGTCTTCACCAAACTTGGGGGTTCTTGCAAGGAGAGTTCCTTGCAGCTCTGCTGCAAATTTGGGGGCTCTATCTGCAAAAACGCCCCCCAGGAGCTGTGGAAAGTCCCATAGGCTTTATATGACCCGGGTTTTTTTGGGAAACCCGGAAAAAGCCAATTTTCCATATTTACCGGTATGGGAATTCAGCTTTTCTCAGGTTTTCTGAGAAAAATTGGGTCCAATAAACCTGAATCTGAAATTTACCATATATATATATATATATATATATATATATATATATATATATATATATATATATATATATTTTTTTTTTGCACAGCCCTAACAGGGACATATTTTCCTCTTTCAGAGATCCCTAGTGTCCTTTGAGGAGTTAGCTGTGTTCTTCACAAGGGAGGAATGGACTCTCCTAGATCCAGACCAAAGGAAACTACTGGGAAGTGATGAAGGAAAATTATGAGAAGGTGGCCTCTCTAGGTAAGGATCTTTTCCCTTTTTTATGAGCACAGAAGAGAAGGGAGGGCCCTCTTGAATTTCAGAACACATTTCAATTCACCACAGGCGAGATAATGGATCTCCCACAGTTATAGATATTACTACGCCTGAAAACAAAAAACATATTTTTTTCTGTGTGGTAAAGAGAAAAGTCTTGATGAAGAGGGCTTTGATCAGGAGAGAGGGACCATTTCTAGTTAGGTTATAACCTGCCCTCCATATTCAGCCAATGACAGGCTCAGGGCGGCTAACATCAGCAGCATACAAAATAATAAAGCTGTATACAAATCAAATCAGACCTTTATTGGCATAAAAAATAAATACAAATTTGTAATAAATAAATACAAATTTAAAATTTGGAACAAGTCTCTTCCTTAGATCATATTTGAGGTTTAAATTTTTTAAAAATAAGTCCCAAGAAGCTAGCAACCCGTGCGGTAACCTGCGGATAGATAAAGCCATATACAATAAACTTTAAAATTTCTAAAGCCGGTTTCCAATTAAAAAGGTAAAGGTTCCCTGTGCAAGCACCGGGTCATTCCTGACCCATGGGGTGACGTCACATCCTGATGTTTCCTAGGCAGACTTTGTTTACAGGGTGGTTTGCCAGTGCCTTCCCCAGTCATCTTCTCTTTACCCCCAGCAAGCTGGGTACTCATTTGACCGACATCGGAAGGATGGAATGCTGAATCAGCCTTGAGCCGGCTACCTGAAACCAACTTCCGCTGAGATCCAACTCAAGTTGTGAGCAGAGCTTGGACTGCAGTACTACAGCTTACCACTCTGCACCACGGGGTTTCCAATTACTAATCAATTAAAGCAAGTTGCATGCTCATCGCAAAGCATAGGACCATAGTGGCCTGGAGAAGCATTCAGGACCCCCAATGTAAGTTAATAAAGGCATTGGGAGGGGTAGGGAGGCTAGGTCCAATGATAAACCATTGCTGTCCTGAACTAAGAGAATGAAAGAGAGGGAGAAAAAGACAAAGAGGGATGAGGAGGGTAGGTGGCTGGGCTTGCGGGGTGTTGTGGCCCCGCTACGCCCAGAAAGGGACGTGGGTTACTGGGTGGGTCAGCAAGGCCAGAGTGGCCTCTGTCCACCCAGGAAGGGAAGGGGGGTTGCTGGCTGGGCACACAAGGCCACTTGGGCCTTGCTGCACCCGGCAAGGTAGGGGGGGAGATGGGTGGATGCGCGTATAAAGCCCAAGGGGCCTTGCTGCGCCTGGTAAGGTAGTGGGGGAGATGGGTGGGTGCGCGCACGAGGCCCAAGGGCAAGGTCTGTCCATGTCTCCTGTCTCTGGATTTGTTTATTTATTTTATTTAGGTTTGTATCCTGCCCTCTATCCTGGCTGAAGCCGGACTCGGAGCGACTAACATCAATAATATCATAAAAACATAATAAAACAATCAATTCAATACATAATTTAAAAACCACTGATGTCCCTATCCTCTCCAGGTTCCACCCCCAAATTTTCTACCCCGGATCTGGCAACCCTACCCTTTAATATGCCGATGTCTGGGAAAGTGTAGTTCCCAGCAGAAGAAGACAGTGCTGCAACAAGCCCTAAAGATGTGGGGAGAAAAGGTTTCTTCCCCATCGCCTTCTGTCTCTTTTCCAGCATCTCTTCAGTCGGTCTCTCATGCAGTGGGGCGGTCAGAGGAGGCTGCCCCCCACAGCCCCAGAAGAGTGAAGAAACCCCCTGTGAGGGAGCGGGGAAGTAGTTTCGGTTCTGGTTTCCCCCTTTATGTACCCTCACAAATTTCTCCCTGTTGCCAGTAGCTGAGAGGAGGAATTAATACTCTTTCTACCCCACAGTCACCCTGGCTTTTGTGAGGAGAGTTTCCCTTATCTTCCCCCCAGTAGAAATAGAAAGGCTTAGGAGCTGAATTTAAAAGTTGAATAAAAAGATGTTTATTATTTACAGAAAGGTTTTCCGATTGTTGTTATTCTTCAAGAGAGGCAAAAAGTTTAAATGGATACAGGCAGTTCAAAATCTTGGTTGTTTTAAGGCACAGTTCTTAGTTCTCAGTTGTTACTTCCGAATGCTCAGTAATATACTTAGATGTTCAAAATTTTCTTAAACTCAAAATACTTAGTGTGGACTCAAACTAACCCAGTACACAAAAATATCGCTGAGTGGAGGTTCATCCACAACCTTTCCCACTCCCTAGATTTGCCCACCTCCTGTGGAAACAAATCACTCTTCCCCAAAACACTGAGTCAGGAGTCTCCCTGTTTCAGAAGCCACCTCCCAAGTGACTGAAGAAAGGGTTGTCACACACTGCCACAGTCTTCCCCTTGTCCCTATTCAGGTTTTGGTTTTAAAACAAGCTAGGTAGTATGATGGTTCCTTCATCAACCAAAAGGGAGACTGTAGTCAAGAAATCAGAAGGAGATTGAGACTGGGAAGGGCAACCATGAAGGAGCTGGAAAAGATTCTGAAGTGTAAGGATGTGTCACTGGCAACCAAGATCAGGTTAATTCATGCCATTGTATTCCCTATTACTATGTATGGATATGAGAGCTGGACAATGAAGAAAGCTGATAAGAAGAAAGTAGATTCCTTTGAAATGTGGTGTTGGAGGAGAGTGTTATGGATACCCTGGACAGTCCAAAAAACAAATCAGTGGGTTTTAGATCAAACCAAGCTTGAACTCACCCTCGTACTTTAGACATATTATGAGAAGACAAGTCACTGGAAAAGACAACCATGCTAGGAAAAGTTGAAGGCAGAAGGAAAAGAGGAAGACCCAACCAGAGATGGATTGACTCTATAAAGGAAGCCACGGCCCTCAATTTGCAAGATCTGAGCAAGGATGTTAAGGACAGGGCACTTTGGAGGACACTGATCCATAGGGTTGCCATGAGTCGGAAACGACTTGATGGCACTTCTCACACACAGGTAGTAGGAATGAATGAAAACCTTTAATGGCATATGTAATATTACAGTTGTTACAGAAGGTACATAAAATATGCAGTCATTAAGATAAAAACATAGGCCAGTAAATTCCAGAAATCCACCACACAGTTCAGGCGCTCAGACCTGTCTGCTTCCCCAAGAGCTAACTGCTCAAGATCCCTCCAAAAAGAACCCTGTCGGATTTCCAGACTCCGCCCACTGCTTGCTGGCATTGGCTGACGGGTGTTCTGCCGTCCGGGTCTGGTTGTTGCAGGGAACTACATTTCCCAGAGGGCCTTGCGAGCAACATGCTGGTCTGCCCTGCCTTTACCAGGCGTGGAAGGGGGCGGGTTTTCCAAGAGCGGGAGAAGGAAATTTGGGAGAGGGTGGAGCTCTCTCCTCCTTCTGGTTCCCCCCGGCTGGAAGGAGGATCTGGCTTTTGCAAGTCTGCAGGAGAGGTGAGTTGAGGGTTTCATAAAGCAGATCTTGGGCAAGAACAGGGGGAGGAGGAGAGAAAGCACGTGTGAAACGGAGGGAAAGAGGAAGAGGGGGGCGGAGGGAGCACCGAGAAAGCAGGATCTCTGCAACCAGCCTGAGTTGTTTTATTCTTAACTGCTAGATGGATCCTTGCTCGGATCCAGCAGGGTTCCTGGACTGTTACTGGCCACCGTGCCTATATGCACTGGCATTTGGCCCTATTTTGCTAATTGTATTTTCAGGACGTACTCTTGCTTTCTTTTGTGTATAATCCCAATGAGCATCATCGTCAAGAAGATCTCTGACTTGGCCACTGGTCTGTGCGGATGTAAAGGAGGGGATCTGATTCACACTCCCTGCCTATCTAGCCTCCACCTTCCTGGCCTCCCCTGAGTGGACCATCACTTCCATTGCAAAATGTTGGAGGGGTTTTCTGTTGTTTATTTGGACCAAGATGTTTCCATTCCCTGCATTTCCGGCACTGCAACTCCCATTCTGATGCCGGTGCCAATTCTGAGGCTCCCAGTTTTCATTTTGTTATTCTACATAAGAATAACCCTCCCCCCCAATTTAGTAAATCTTCTCCAGTATGTAAATCTTTGCCCGAAACGGTTTCTGTTGTTTGAAATTCTACATCTGCTGAGATGATGCAGTAGTTTACTTGCAGTTGAAAGGTGTGTTGTACAAACTGCAGTCATTTCACAGTGCACAAGTACCTGGAAAGATCTTTGAGGCAACAGGTTTGTGCTAGGAGTTCTTTTCCCTGCATCTCTCACCCCCCCCCAATCCCTGAGGATCACATGGTCTGGGATTGTTATGCACAAAAAGAGAGAACAAAAGACAGGGTGGCCTTAATTAGGCCAGTTTGCGGAGTTGGATGCAAGCTTAAGAGTAATACAGAACGCCTCTGCAGAAAAATATGTTTAAAGCAGAAACCTTCTGTGGAATTATGATTTCTGCGAATGTCTGCAGTTAAACATGCAAGGTAGTACTGTTGTTCAACCTGGTGTACAGTACATAAGAACATAAGAAAGGCCCTGCTGGATCAGACCAAGGCCCATCAAGTCCAGCAGTCTGTTCACGCGGTGGCCAACCAGGTGCCTCTAGGAAGCCACAAACAAGATAGTTTTTTTTTCTTCATTTAAATGGACTTGACCAAGACAGTTTTCTGAATTTGTATTTCTTGGAGACTTCCACTATATTATACGTGCCAGAGCCTGAACAAAACAAATGCATTTTTCATTCCTGCCTGTTTGATGTATTGCATTTTTTAAAATCAGTTGACTGGCCAATGGGATTCTTCTTACATTCTTGAATGCCTGGGGACAGGAATCGATGATCAACTGGGCCATCTTTTCCTCTTTCAGAGAACCCTGGTGTCCTTTGAGGAGGTAGCCGTGTTCTTCACGAAGGAGGAATGGGCTCTGCTGGATCCAGGCCAAAGAAAACTCTTCTGGGAAGTTGTGGAGGAGAATTATGAGACCTTGGCCTCTGTGGGTAAGAATCATTTCCCTTTCATTATGAACACAGAAGAGAGGGGAGGGGGTGGCAGCTTCCTTTGGCCCTCTTTGATTTCAGGGCACACTTTCATTTGCCACAGAGGAAAGGACGGAGCTCCCACAGCTGGGGATCTTACAGCATCTGAAGAAGAAAGCATTCAACATTTCATGCTTTAAGAGGGGAGTGGACATATTCATGGAGGAAAGGGGTATTCATGGCTATTACTTAGAATGGATACTAGTCGTGCTGCATACCTATTCTCTCTTATGTCAGAGGAGCATGCTTATTATATTGGGTGCGGTGGAACACAGGCAGGATGGTGCTGCTGCAGTCGTCTTGTTTGTGGCTTCCTAGAGGCACCTGGTTGGCCACTGTGTGAACAGACTGCTGGACTTGATGGGCCTTGGTCTGATCCAGCAGGGCCTTTCTTATGTTCTTAAGCTGTAGAGAGAAATGTGTTCATGAAGAAGGCTCTGATCGGGAGAGATGGATGATCATCACTTAGGTTCCTGCTGGCTAATCCCTGCAGCTCCTGTTTTCCTCTTCGGCCTTTCCATTTGGAGGTTGAGCGATTCTCCCACAATCCTTTGTTTGAGTGGCTGAGGCTGATGGGAGGAGAGGAGGAATGGCTTTGTTGATTTGACTAGGCCAGAGGAGGGGCCCTCGCTCAGTGGCAGCGCTCCTGTTCTGCATCTCAAAAGTCTGGAGTTCAGTGATGGCTCTTGAAAAAGGGTTCCGACAAGAAGATTTTGGGCTGCAGGGCTGGGAAAGGCCCCTGCCTGAGACCCTCCTGAGCACCACCCCTTAGCGTGGAATCAGCTGGGCTTTATGGAAAGTTGTAGAGAAAATGGCAGAGGGAAAATGGTAGTTGTCTGTGAGCACTTCTGTTTTGTGAGAAAGATGATGAGGAAGGAAGGAGGTATGTGGGAGAAGAAAAGCCAAGCAAGAGCCACAGCAGCCAGGTTTCATGGTGATGAATGGGGGTTTGGGAGTCAAGTGCTTCTCTTCGTAACATTCTGCTCTTCTTTGGCCAGCTCAGAGCAGTCCCAGGAGGAGCCAAGCCAGGCACAGACCAGGCCTACAATTTAATTGCATTAACAGAGATTAAGATGGATGTGGGGGGGATACATTCTGACATCCCTGCTCTGCAGTTCAGGGAATATCTCTGGACGTTTGAATGAATGAAGAGGTGAACTTTGTCCTCCCAAGATCATCCTAAAGCTGGAGGCTAAGTTTCCAGTGCCTAACCTTGTTTCCTGAGGAAGTATGCCTGCCACAAAAAGACAGGCAGGCTATCAGGTCCCTTTATTACTATAGACTAGACCCCACCTGCTCACTCCCCTCACCAACCCCAAAGCTTGCTGTAGTCACAATATTTTTTAATAGGGGAAAGACCCCTGTGCCCTACATGAGTTAACACCTGAAGTTCATGCAAAGCTGCCCCACACAGCAATAGACAAGGAAAGAAACCTCATCTTCCATGTTCCTAAATACTTCATTTTTAAAATTCCATTTGGTTCTTTCTGTAGCAAACTACATTTCCCATATGGCCGTACGAACACCAGAGAAGTTAACCCTGCCTTTCCCAGGTGTTCATGAGGTGGTTTTTCCGCGAGGCCGAGAAGGGAATGTATGGAATGAGCAGTACCACGGGGCCTGTCTTCTTTCTCATTTCCCCCGGCTGGAGGGAGAATTTGGCTCTTGCACCTCTGCAGGAAAGGTGAGTTTAGGATTTCATATGTCTTTGCTCGGGGGGGGGGAGGTGTTCACTTGGGTTTTCACTCTCTTGAATGCATTCCAGGCAACCTGTCTGGATTTATTTTATTGGGAATAGTTAGATGGACCCCTGGTCTGATCCAGCAGAGTTCCTTGTCCTTTCTGGGCCCCGTAGCTCACTGCAGTCGCAGTTTAGCTACTAATTTTTCTGCAAGATATTTATATTTGCTGTACACCGTCGCTTTTATGTGAAATCCAAAATCTGTGGATATGATGGAGGGGCTTATTTGCAGTTGAAGGATGTGTTGTAGAAGCTGCAACCATTCACAATCCACAAATATCTGAAAAGGTCTTTGAGGCTGGAAGTTTGTGCTGGGTGTTTTGTGTCCTGCATCTCTCACTCGCCAAACCCTAAGGATCATATGGCCTGGGTTGAATAGGCTTTGGGTTTGTTAGGAAACGATAGAACTAAAGACAAGACAATCCTAATTAGGCCAGTTTCTGTTTAGAGAGGTGGAGACTTTCAATATATTCTGTCAGAGGCTGAAAAAAATTGAATGCAATTTTCCTTTCTGTTGGTTTGAGTTATTGCATGCTTTTAATCAGCTGAGTGTCCAACGGGATCTTTTCATATTTCTTGAATGCTTGGGGACAGGAATAGATTTTTTTTTTGAAAATTTTTATTAGATTTTTTAGGGTACAAAATAAAACCGGGACAGGAAGGGGAGGGAAAATAAAATAAACATATATCCCTGTAGAGGGTCGTTTCCTAATTAAACAAATTAGTTTAGCCATCGTAGCAAAATCCATAAGTTTCTGGATCCATTCTCTTTTAGTTGGTACTCTTGGATTTTTCCAATATGAAGCATATAAAAGTCTCGCTGCTGTTGTGGCATATTGGAAAAATTCTCTATGTATCGAGGTCACTTGTTGAGGAATTATCCCTAATAATATTTGGGATTTAATCAAAGTTAATTTTTAAAATATCTTCAATGGCTTTATGTATAGTCTTCCAAAATTGCTGACTTTTTTTACAGGTCCACCATTGATGGTAGAAAGTTCCTTCAGTTTCCTTCAGTTTTAGAACACTTCCAACAGTTTGCTTGGTTTGATTTAAACATCTTTTGAAGATCTTTTGGTGGCAAATGCCACCTATGGAACATTTTGTACCAGTTTTCTTGTACTGCTTGTGAAGAAGAGAACTTTATCCCTTTCGTCCACAACCATTCCCAGGTTTCCTTTGGGATCATTTCTCCAAAATTTTGCATCTACTTAATCATACACACCTTTACTTGTTCAGATGCTGTTTCTTTCTTTAATAATAACATAAATTCTGGATAACAAGTGGTCTTGTGTTTTAATTATCATTTGTTCAAACTCTGTTAAGTTTCTCATATTTCCTTTTTTGTAGCAATCAGTTTTCAAACTGTGAACTATTTTATGGTAGGTAAACCATGGACTCTCTTGACTCCCAACTTGCAGTTCTTGTTTGGTTTTCACTGTTCCGTCTGTGGCGATCATGGTAGGTAAACCATGGAATCTCTTGACTCCCAACTTGCAGTTCTTGTTTGGTTTTCACTGTTCCGTCTGTGGCGATCAGATCTTGCTAAGTAAAAAAGTCAATGTTTTTCCTCATCGCAAAATCAAGATATGCTTCTGTTGGAGACATTATTCTTGGAGGAGAGGGGCTCAAAGTTCTTTTTAAAGCATTATCCACGTCGTCATCAAATGATCTCTTATGTCAGTGTCAAAGACTTTTAACTGTGGGGGGGACAGGAATCGATGATCAGCATGAACATATTTTCCTCTTTCAGAGATTCCCAGTGTCCTTTAAGGAGGTAGCTGTGTTCTTCACAGGGGAGGAATGGACTCTCCTGGATCCAGACCAAAGGAAACTCTACTGGGAAATGATGAAGGAAAATTATGAGATGTTGGCCTCTCTGGGTAAGGATCTTTTCCCTTTTTTATGAGCAAGGAAGAGAGGGCCTCTTGAATTTCAAAACACACTTCAATTTACCACAGAATGGAGCTCCCACAGATATGGATATTACAATGCCTGCAAACAAAAAAACATGAATTATTTCTATGTGGTAAAAAGAAATGTGTTGATGAAGAGGTCTCTGATCAGGAGAGAGGGACAATTTCTACTTAGGTTATATCCCACCCTCCATCCTTGGCTGAGGCCAGGCTCAGGGCGGCTATCAACAGCAGCAGCATACAAAATGATAAAACCATATATAAAGCCAGTTTCCAATTACTAGTCAATTAATTAAAACAAGTGCCATACTCATCGCAAAGCATAGGGCCATAATGGCCTGGAGGAGCAGTCAGGACCTTCCCCCAAATGTAAGTTAATGACAGCATAGAGGGGGGTAGGGAGGCTCAGTCTGAGGATAAACAGTCACTGCCCTCAACTATCGGTCTAGCGGGAGATCTTCATCTTACAAGGCCTGCGGAAATCTTGCAGGGCCCTGATCTCACTGGTAAGGGAGTTCCTCCAGGACAGGGACAGGGTGGAGAAACCCTGGCCCTAGTTAAGGACAGCCAGACACTATTCGGGCCGACGACCAACAGTAAGTTGTTACTAGAGGTGCATAAAGCTCTCTTGCAGGGGTATCTATGCAAATAATATTTTGTACCACACAGCTGACATTAACACAGAGACAAAAGATGTCACATAGAATAAAACTCCCTCGATTTCATGTCTTGTTTTGGATATCAAATTTAGTTCTAGGAGGATTTGCAGTGCAAATTTAATTCCAGGCAGGTGAGCTGCAAAAGGCTTTACCCTTTTAGCACAATCTGACCATCTTGTTTCAGACCTATCATGAACAGCCTACCTTCTCAGTTTTCAAGTTTACCCCTGTGCTTAGGACAGGAACTAAACAAGTGGTAGATAGTTTGAATTTTTCAAACAAAATATTGCTTCAGGTATGCATTCAGCATCATACAAAATCTTCAGTTCCTCCCCAGGCAAGCTTCACGTGGGAGCTTGGCTGGGGCAGGGAGGGACTGAAGATCACGCTGCCTCCCAACGGGGAGACCGCACGATCTTTGTGGAAGTCTGCTGGCTGGGCTCATGGGCCGGAGCAGCCCCAGGAAGCCCTGGGGTGGGGGAGGGGAGTGGGGACTGGCTGACTTGCGGGCCAGAGGGAAGCCCTCTGGGGGCCGCTTCCGGCCCGCAGGCCACATGTTTGACACCCCTGTTCTAACTCGTCTCATATTCAGCTATATTGAAGATTTATTTGCTTTGTATGCCATCTTTGTTTTCAAAGCAGCTTACACAATTCTCTGCCCCTGCATTTTATCCTCACAACAACCCTGTGGAGGATGTTAGGCTCTGTGTGTGTGATTGGCCCGGTCTCCCAGTGAGCTTCCAGAGCAGAATGGGAATTTGAATCTGAGTTTTGCAGACCCTAGTCTGAAACTAACCATTCCACCACATTGACATTTGCAGTGTGGCTGCTGTTGAACAATAGCAAGCAGTGAGTCCTGGGTGAGTCATGCAAATCATGTAGTATCACATTGTCTGAATGCGACTGGTGCTGGGCCTGGCCCAGGGGAATCCTCCCTCAAAGGCCAAAGCTGACTTCAAATGGGCACTGTTGCCTGCCCCTGCCTCTAACTGACAGAAACCAAGGCTTGAATGCTGACAATAGTGTGTGGTGGCCTTTCAATGGCCACCAAAGGCATTTGTGTCTTACGTTACAGGCACTGCTTCTATTATTTTGGGGTATTCTTAACACCCAATGTATCTTTTCCCCAGAATTTTTTCTGGAAGCCTGGATCATTTTCCAGGTTTGTAGAAAAATCTACCTTGTCTGTCCATGTCTCCAATCTCTGGATTTGTTTATTTATTTTAATTAGATTTAGATTTGTATCCTGCCCTCTATCCCAGCCAAAGCCGGGCTTAGGGCAACTAACATCAATAATATTATAAAAACGTAATTAAACAATCAATTCAGTACATAATTAAAAAACCCATAGTTCTAGATTAAAACAACATCCGTGGCGCTGTATTTGAACAGGATCTATTTGGCCAACCTGAAAAGGCTGTCAGTCCTGACCACTTGGATGCTAGGGAGAGATGGGGGGAGCAGCATCTATGTAAACCTCAGCCATAGGCCTGATGGAATATTTTGGTCTTATAGCCCGGGGCCAAGGTCAAGAAAGCCCTGGCTTTGGTTGAGGACAGCCAGACAATTCTCGGGCCAACTTTCCATCTTTCATTCCTTTTGTGTAAACAAAATTTGTTTAAATAATATTCAAGATTTTTTTAAAAAAACAAAACATTTCTTTCCCTATTGCCCTTCTGTGTGTTGTCTGAATAAGCACCAGAAAAAAAATACTAACCTTAATTTGGTCTCAAGAGCAGCTCTCTGCCTCTTCCTTTGGTCATCTGTTTCTCCTTTTTCAAGCCATCCTTATGTGTGGCTAAAGATTGCTAAGGTTTGTCTAGGCCTGCAGCTTTTGTTGTAGGAAAAAAACATTACCTACTGACTTTACCTAATAACTGGTATTCGAGGTTTGTTCATTCTTACTTAATTTCTGTCTCTCTTATGCAGTTGCAGATTTGAGGGAGATGGTGAGTGAAAAGAAATCAGGAAGGAACGTTTTGGGAAAAGATGAAGATCTGCAGGTGGAAGCAGCGAAATCTGGGGATCAAGTGGTACCAAAGCGGGACCACAGAAGGAAATGGGAAGTAAAAGAGAAGCAGAGGAAGAAATTGGTTGGCTATCAGAGCAGAAATAAGCCAGATGTCTCATCCCAAAATGAAACATGGAAAAGAAAGGGAAGGCATAAGGGTTCAATGGAGAAGAACACGTTGAGTTCCAGCTTCCATGTTAAAATATGTCTTACCATTACAACATATTGGAAAAGGTATAAATGCTTAGAATGTGGAAATAGCTTCCACTGGAGTAGTGCACTAAAAACACATGAAAGGATGCACTCAGGGGAGAAGCCGTTTAAATGCTTTGAGTGTGGAAAGTGCTTCTCTCAGAGTGGTCATCTGAGTACCCATCAAAGGATTCACACAGGGGAGAAGCCATACAATTGCTTGGAGTGTGGAAAGTGCTTCTCTCTATATAGCTACCTATTTGAACATCAAAGTGTGCACACAGGGGAAAAGCCATATAAATGCTTGGAGTGTGGAAAGTGCTTCTCTCAAAATAGCAACCTAATTACACATAAAAAAGTTCACACGGGGGAGAAGCCATACATCTGCTTGCAGTGTGTAAAGTGCTTCTCTCGGAATCACACCCTAACTAAACACCAAAGGGTGCACACAGGGGAGAAGCCATATAAATGCTTGGACTGTGGCAAGTGCTTCTCTCGGAATGACTCCCTAACTGCACATCAAAGGGTTCACACAGGGGAGAAGCCATATAAATGCTTGGAGTGTGGAAAGTGCTTCTCTCAGAATCACACCCTAACTAAACATCAAAGGGTTCACACAGGGGAGAAGCCATATAAATGCTTGGACTGTGAAAAGTGCTTCTCTCAAAATAGCAGCCTAATTTCACATCAAAGGGTTCACACAGGGGAGAAGCCATATAAATGCTTGGAATGTGGAAAGTGCTTCTCTCAAAATAGCAACCTAATTACACATAAAAAGATTCACACGGGGGAGAAGCCATATAAATGCTTGGAATGTGGAAATTGCTTCTCTCAAAATAGCAACCTAATTTCACATAAAAAGGTTCACACAGGAGAGAAGCCACATAAATGCTTGGAATGTGGAAAGTGCTTCTCTCAAAATAGCAACCTAATTACACATAAAAAGGTTATACATAAGGTTCACAAAGATTATACACAAAAAGGTTTACAAAGGTTCACAAGCATATAAATGCTTGGAGTGTAGAAAATGCTTCTCTTATAATAGCGTCCTAACTGAACATCTAAAGGTTCATGCACAGGAGAAAGCATACAAATATTAGGAGTGTTTAAAGGGGTTCTGTCAGAATCAAAGTGTTACCATACCCTAGAAGATTTACACTGGCAAAGAGCCATCCAATCAGCATGGAGGAAACCAGTTGACCTGTCTAATCGTAGCTGCCTTTGATAAGACCCATTTCTTTCCTTTTTGTCTGTCCCCTGTCAAGACAGAAAAGCAATTTTGTTCTTTGCTACCTCGCTGTTCTCCATAGTGTGCCAAAGCTTTAGCACCACAGACTTAGCTCATTCTGTTCTCACAAACACCACCTGTAGCTTGTTACACTAACAGGCGAAGCTTTGAAGGTCACTAGCTCATACTATCCTAATTAGTTGAACCAGCACATCTGTGAGAAGATGGGAGGGGTGAGATCACTCTTTTCCTCTGAGAATATCATTCCAGCTTAGACCAGTTTGAACCATCTAGAGATTTCTCCCAGAAGTCCAACTTGATTGGGAGTTGTGGGTCATCTGACCTGGGTTCACTGTTCCATAACTTTGGCTAGGCATTACAGTAGCTATGCTTTTTGTATACTTCAGTTTTTGCATGTCACTGTTACTTGGAACATTATCATTTTTTAGCTTTTAAGATCCAGCTTTCGTGTAACATTTTAGTAAGTATTATGAAACCCCCTAGATTTATTGTTTTATTATTATCACTTGCCTATTGACTATGTAATTTGTATTTTAATCTCCTTTTTGAACTTTTTCTATCAATACAGCTTTTTAAGCTTAAAGGTTTGAGTTTACTGATCTAACGCAGACAGTTTCCGTTACTCTAGTCGAGTGGTACACAGCAGGGTCTCCTATCATCATATGGTGTCAGCAGTGGGATCAGATCCAGTTTACTCAGGAGTAACTTTCATGTCAAAGGTAACAGCAGTGGTTTGTTATTTTGCAGTAAGGATGTCGTTTAAGAGTACTGCAGGTTTAAATTTAGGTGCAAGGCCAAAGCACTAGGTTGCTGGCAAGGTCATACCAGGAAAAGCGGCAGAGATTGAAGTTGCTGTGCATGGAGACATAGATGTTAATCTCCTGGAACTGGAGGAGGAAGAGTGTATGGGTGATGAGCTCTCTCAAGGCAGAGATGAACTCGGCTCAAGTTGACAGGCAATTGAGAATCATGCCGGCAATGATATTTCCAGTGGATGAGACGCGGAGACGGAAGAAAGTGACCTGGAGGATGTTCAGACACGGGCAGAAAGGGCTAACAGATCAGAATGGCTGCCGGACACCTGGACTGTTTCAGAGAACAGCAAGCCAGGGGTTGCAGGGATGGAAATCCCAAAGCCAAGATGCAATATCTCACAGGCATGATGCAAGGATTTCTGGAATGTCAGAAGGACATGTTTGAATCTTGGAAAATCTCAAACTGACCCGCAGAATCAACTGAATCAGCATCAAGTACCCTGGTGGGACTCTAAAAAATTGCCGAAGTACCATTCTGGGGAGGATGTGCTTACCTATCTGATTGTTTGAAAATGCATGTCGAAGCTTTTGTGTGCCAGAGAACTATTACATTCAAGTTCTTTCGTCTAACGTGGCCGGGGAGCTGGCAGAGCCTGTGACAGAGCTATCACCTCGTGAAGCTCAGACTATAGATCATTCAAGAGGCTAGCAGTTCAGTGTTTTGCCTTGACAGAAGATCAGCTCCATTTAAAACTGCGAAGGGCTGTGCCAAAATCGAAAGAGACTTTGTCAAGTTTTATGGGCAGCGGTTCAGTGTGGCCAATATTTCCAGCGTGGAGGAGTGTATCGATTTAATCACCAAGGAGCAGTTTTGCCAAGCCATGAACGATGAGGTGAATGTCCTAATTCAAGCCAGGAACCCTCTGGATCTCACAGAAATGGCAACCTTTGCAGACCAAGTTACAATAAGAAAGGGCAAAGAGAACCACAAGCCTTTTCATAGTCCTATGGGTAAGCAGTATGCCAAAAGTCAATTCCACAGTAGGGAGTTCAGAACAGGGAAGCTGGAGGGAGAAGCCACATAAATGCTTCTTTCAGAATGGCACATCAGCAGGTGCACACAGGGGAGAAGTTATATAAATGCTTAGAATTTGGAAAGTTATTCTCTTGGGTCATTTTTGCATGGTCATTAGCAGCGCATTCAAGGCAGAATTGCCCTGCAGATTTTTTTGAATTTTGCACGCTGAACCACCAGGGCATACCTGCTTCGCATTACTAAAGAGCACAGATAACACGACATTTTGTGTTTGCTGTGAAGAATCGCTCTCAAAGAACAACGCAAAACAACAGAGGCGCGTTAACTATTCATATGCTAATAGCAGGAACAAAGGAGCAGGCAAGTGGGGGGAGTGGAATTTCTCCTTTTGCATCCAGACCATGCAAAGTGATTATCTGAGAATGGCAACCTAATGAGACACCAAAAGGTTCACACAGGGGAGAAGCCATAGAAATGCTTGGAGTGTGGAAAGTGCTTCTCTCAAAATGGCAACCTAAGTAAACATCAAAGGGTTCACACAGGGAAGAAACCATATCAATGCTTGGAGTGTGGAAAGCGCTTCTTTCTCAATAGCCACCTAAATGCACATCAGAGGATTCACACAGGTGAGAAGCCATATAAATTCTTGGAGTGTGGAAAGTGCTTCTCTCAGAATGGTGGTCTGAGTAAACATCAAAGGGTTCACACAGGGAAGAAACCCTATCGATGCTTGGAGTGTGGAAAGTGCTTCTTTCTCAATAGCCACCTAACTGTACATCAAAAGGTTTACACTGTCATAAGCCCACAGCACACTCACACACAGAACCATTTCACTTCTCACAGAGGCAAATCCAAGGGTCCAAAAACTAAGTCCAAGCCAAGGTCCAGACAAAGCAGACAGTTCACAGCAAGGCCAGGAGTAGAAAGATGTTGCTTCCACACTGCTATGCCTTTTCCAGCTGCTTATCAGCAGGACATCACTCCAGCAGCCTGTAATGCAGTGCACCTGCCAGCCAACTCAGACCTGCTCCTGCAAACACTCATCCCCTCTTTCAGTGCTGGGTTGGTAGTGAGCTGCCAGGCAGGCATTTTGTCTCCTTTCCTGTAAGACCCTACATGTTTTCCTCCTCTGCTGTTTCGAAGGGTGATGAGGGGTGTGAGCAGGCAGACAGCTGCCTTTCTTTACTGATAGTCTACATTGCTTCTGATGTGAAACATAAGTTGACGTCATTGCATCAGAGCAACATACTCCAATACACCCCAAACCCTGGCAACCCTATGAATCCATGTCCTCCAAAATCTCATAATGTGACCAAAGAAAACAACCATAGTTTAGTAGTCCAACCCCCTGCTTAATGCAGGATCAGCCTAAAGCGTCCCCAACACGTGTTTGTCCATTCGCTGCTTCAAGTCGGCCAGTGAGAGGGAGCTCACCACCTCCCCAGGCAGCTGATTCCACTGTTGGACAACTCTTACTGTAAATTCCCCCCCCCCTAATATCCAGCTTGTACCTTTCTTGCAATTAAAACCCATTATTGCAAGTCCTGTCCTCAGCTGCCAAGAGAAACTGCTCCAAACTTCACATATACATTGAAGGGATCTGGCGGTGACAGACCAAGAAAGGGATCTTGGGTTGGTAATGGAAAAGCCTGGCAGGAGATACAGGTGACCGCAGATATGCCTCCTGACCTTAGGGCTGCCATTCTCCAGGTGGTGACTGGAAATCTCCCAGAATTATAATTTACCTCCAGACTTCAGAGATCAGTTCCCCTGGCTGACATAGCTCCTCTGGAAGGTGAAGATGTGGCATTATACTAGGGTCGCCAGCTCTGGGTTGGGAAAGACCTGGAGATTTTGGGGTGGAGCCCAGGAAGGGTGGGGTTTAGGAAGGGAGGGATCTCATCAGGGTATAATGACATAGAGTCCACCCTCCAAAGAAGCCATTTTCTCCAGAGGAACTGATCTCTGTTGGTTGGAGATCAGTTGTAATAGCGGGAGTGCTACCTGGAGGCTGGCAACCCTACATTATACCCTAAAGGTAGATTCTGTGGCATGATACCCCATAGAATCTATGGCATTTTACCCCCATTGGAGTCGCTCCCTTCTCCAAACACTGCCCTTCCCGGGCTACACCTCCAAATCTTCAGGGATTTTCCAGCCCAGAGCTGGCAACCCTAGCTAGAGATCTCCTGGGATTACCACTGATCTCCAGGTGATAAAGATCAGTTCACCTAGAGAAAATGGCTGATTTGGAAGGTGGACTCTATGGCATTATACCTCCCTCCCCAAATCCTGCACCCCTCAGATGATCATTCCTGGGAACAGAATCTGTGGTCTGGAACTGGAATAACAGGTTGCAGAGTGGAATGACAGGCCCTGATGGTTGGCAACATCACTACTTTGTGCATTAATGTTCCCATATAGTTTTTTTGGTTGACATCAGTTTTGTGTTTGTGGTAAATCTGAATATACAAATCTGTACTGAAGCTTACCAACAGCAGGTTACATATACATATATACATACATATATATATATATATATATATATATACATACATATATATATATATATATATATATATATATATATATACACACACACACACACACACACATATACATACATATACACACACACACACACACACACATATATATTTAAAATGCCTTGAAAAAATCACACACTACATACAATAAAAGGCACTTCTGAAATTAATCCTGTCGCTTTCTCAACATGTTTTGATCCCTAACTTCATATGAACAAATAGGTTTCAAGTGAGTATGCATGCACTTCTGATTTTTGCTATAATTGCATGGTAAAGGACACAAGTTAATTGGCATCTGATTCCTACAAATATTTATAACTAATAGTACGCTGATTTTGGAGACGGCAGGAGGGTGTCAATCGGAGTCAGATCCCTGCTGCCCGCAATCTCTGTGGTCTTAGGAGACTGCAGGCAGCAGGGATCTGCTCAGCGTCTGAGCTAGATCTGACGTGGAGGCAGGCAGATTAGCAGTTATCCAGGACACACCACCAGAACTCCTTGCTTTATAGAAAACAGTGTTGTTTAATTTACAGTGCACAGATAAAAGACAACCCGTCACGTACACTTCTCTCCACCAAACTTCCCAACACAGAGTTACAGTTACATAGGCTTATATACATAACACCACCTGAAACCAATAAGGCCACCTGTAGATCTGGCTACAGTATTACATCATTCTACTGCTTCAAACCAGTTAGTTGCAGTTCCCCCTAGAACCTGCAAGGCTATTGCTGCCTCTTGCATCATCTTAGATGCTTCTGATCTGACAGCTACCTGTCAGCTGTCTCTGTCAGATTATTATGGGCAACTTGTTACTCTGACAGCATCCCCTGCAGCCTCTGAGATCGAGGGCCGCAGGGGACCCAGATTCCAGTGCTTACATTGGTATCCCCTGCAGCCCCCATCTCGGGGGCTACAGGGATGTGGATGTAAGCACTGGGCTGCAAGCCCTCCTTCTCCCCGGGGAGGCAGACCCCGGACAACTTGCTGGCTGGAGAACAGCGCTCAAGGGTTCAGAGCCAGCGCGCGGGCCCTATTTTTCACACCCTTGGTCTGGGTGGTCAACTCAGAAGTGACTTGACAGCCCTGCACACACCACACACAATGATTACAGGGCTTGGGAAGAGGGTGAGAACGACCAGGCCCTACTTGGGGGTTGGCGACCCTAATTACTTAAAACCCTTCAGGGCACAAAGAAGAGAGCATTTCCTGCCTCTCCTGTTTCCCAGCAGGAGTAAGAATGGCACTGACCCTCCCTCTGCTCAGCTGGGAAGGAAAAGGTCCTCTCCTGCCCTGTGTTTTTTTTTTGAGGCCAGGCCTTCCTCTTCCCTCCAGCTCCCCTCATTCACATGAAGGGGAGAGAAAGAGGGGATCCTTCCTGCTCCCTTCAGAGGACTCTGAGGACCCTCAGGGTCCTTATTTCGTGGCTCGTTTTCCAGAGGCTGCAGGGAAGAGTCGGAGGGAGCTCTGCTTTTCGATATCATATGGGCCTTATTTAAGTGTTGCAACAAACCCTAAAGATTTGGGCAGACAGGGTTTCTTCCCTATGGCCTTCTGTCTCTTTTCCAGCATCTCTCCAGCTGGTCTCTCCTGGTGCAGTGGGGCCGCCAGAGGAAGCTGCCCCCCACCCACACAGCCCCAGAAGAGCCAAGAAGCCCCCTCTTTCCAAAGACTTCTGTTCCTCCCTCTGGGTCTGGTTGTCGCAGGGAACTACATTTCCCAGAATCCCTTGCGCGCGCCATTGATCTCAACCCTGCCTTTCCCACGTGTTGGACGGGGCGGCTCTTCTCAGAGAGGGAGAAGGACGATTGTGGGCAATGGAGCCCCTTGGGATCTCTCTCCTTTCTGGCTCCCCCCGGCTGGAGGGAGGATCTGGCTTTTGCACGTCTGCAGGGGAGGTGAGTCAGTGGAGGGTTTCCTGCAGCAGATCTTGGGCAAGGAGAGGGGGAGAGAAGACACGTGGGAAGCGGAGGGGAAGAGGGGGCCGGAGGGAGGGAGCACCGAGCGAGCGAGAGAGAGAGAGAGGCTTCCCCAGGCAGGATTTGTGTGTGTGTGTGTTGGTCTTGTGTTTTCACCCCCTTGGACGTGCTCTCTGCAACCAGCCTGAGTTTATTTTATTCTTTGAACAGCTAGAGGGACCCTTGATCGGATCCTGCAAGGGTCGTGGCCTGTTACTGGGCCCCCCTGTGGCTCTGTGCACTGGCGTTTGGCCATGTTTTGCTAATGGTTTTTTTTCCCAGTACATACTTTTGCTGTCTCTTGTGTATAATCCCAATGAGCATCATCCTTAAGACCTCTGAACTGGCAGCTGGGCTGTAGGTGCGTAAAGGAGGGGGTCTAATTCACTCTCCCCGCCTATGCAGACTCCCCTTCCTGGCCTCCCCAGAGTGAACCGTCACTTCCATTGCAAAACGTTAGATTTTCTGTTGTTCATCGGAGCCGAGTTGTTTCCATTCCCTGCATTTCGGACACTGCAGCTCCCACATTCATTCTGAAGCCGGTGCCAATTTTATGGCTCCCAGTTTTCGTGTTGTGATTCTACGTAAGAAGAATCCCTCCCCAATTTAGTCTGTAAACCTTTGCCTGAAACCATTACTATTGTATGAAATTTTAGATATAGGATTTCAAGATCTAAATAGGGCTCCTAATGAAACTTGTTCCCCATTAAATCTAGGGGTACCTTTTGGTGCTTACTAACCCTTCCCATACTTATCTCACCTGAGTGATCCCTCTCAGCATAGAGTCATTTCTCTGGCTAGATTTAATGTTTTGCTATCTGCGCTTCTTGAAGGCAGATTTTGGAAAATCCCTCTGTCTGCCAGGCTTTCCACCCTGTGACAACAATTGTATTGAAACAGTTGCTCATGTCTTATTTCATTGAGTTTCTATACAGAATTGTAAGGCTTTCCAGCCACCCTGGGCAATTCTCATAAAATCACTCGCTCAGACGACCATCCAGAAGCAGGTAAGTTTATTGAGAAGCATCAGAGATAGCTAGGCCATTACACGGTCCAGAGCTGCAATTGCTTGCTATTACAAAAGAGTATGATTATATCCAGTACTACATTGCAGGTGTCAGTTACATGTTTGGGGAACGAAGCGATAACAGTTTCAGGCTAGACTAGAGACAGACATCAAAGAGCACAGAAACCTCGTTCGCACAATCGTGCGAAAGCCAAGGTCATGTGGCAGGGGGGAGATACGGAGAGGAGAGCGAGCGATACATTCCAGCTGAGGCCTACACAGGAAACATTCCAGCAAAAGCCTGAACCAATATTCAGCAAGAGGTCTGCACTGCTGCTTGTACGAGCAGAACAGAAAAAGAAACAGAGCAGTTCCTCACAAGAATATCGCAATGAACTATTCAGCCCCTTGTTGATTGGTAGGCGGAATGTCCCATTTAGTGTCACCTATTTATTGAACAACCGTTCGCCTCAAATATTGGAGACAGTGGCACAGTTTTCAAAGTTTGTTTTAAAAGCTCGCCAAACCGTTAATTAGATGGTGGCATCAACAAACAATGTTATTCGATGCAACTATCCATTAACTATTTTTTAAAGGGACCTTTTAATATCTCCAGTCCTTTCGTATCCTTTTGTATTGTGCCTTTTTATGTCAATAAAGGAATGATTGAAATTGTTGAATGCTCGGGGCAGGAATAGATGATCAACTGGTCAATGTTTTCTTCTTTCAGAGATCTGCAGTGTCCTTTGAGCAGGTAGCCGTGTTCTTCACGGAGGAAGAATGGGCTCTCCTGGATCCAGGTCAAAGAAAACTCTTTTGGGAAGTTACGGAGGAAAATTATGAGACAGTGGCCTCTCTGGGTAAATATCTTTTCCTTTTTATTATAAACACAGGAGAGAAGGAAGGGGGTAGTATCTTCCTTTGACCCTCTTTGATTTCAGGGCACACTTTCATTTGCCACAGAGGAAAGGACGGAGCTCCCACAGCTGGGTATCTTACAGCGTCTGAAAAAGAAAGCATTTAACATTTCATGCTGTGAAGAGAAATGTGTTGATGAAGGGGGCTCTGATTGGGAGAGATGGATGATCTCCAGTTAGGTTCCTGCTAGCTAATCCCCGCTGCTCCTGTTTTCCTCTTCGGCCTTTCCATTTAGAGGCAGAATGATTTTCCCACAATCCTTTGTTTGAGCAGCTGAGGCTGATGGGAGGAGAGGAGGAATGGCCTTGTTGATTTGACTAGGCCAGAGGAGGGGCCCTCGCTCAGTGGCAGAGCTCCTGTTCTGCATCTCAAAAGTCTGGAGTTCAGTGATGGCTCTTGAAAAAGGGTTCCGACAGGAAGATTTTGGGCTGCAGGGCTGGGAAAGGCCCCTGCCTGAGACCCTCCTGAGGCACCACCCCTTGGGGTGGAATCAGCTGGGCTTGATTGAAAATTGCAGGGAAAATCTCGGCAGAGGGAATATGATAATTATCTATGAGCATCTCTGTTTTGTGAGAAAGGTGATGAGGAAGGAAGGTGGTATGCGGGAGAAGAGAAGCCAGGTTTCCAGGTGATGAATGGGGATTTGAGAGTCAAGTGCTTCTCATCGTAATGTTTTGCTTTTCTTTGGCCAGCTCAGAGCAGTCGCAGGGGGAGCCAAGCCAGGCACGTGTCAGGCCCACAATTTAATAGTATTTACAGAGATTAAGATGGATTTGTGGGGGGTGCATTCTCTCATCCCTGCTCTGCAGTTCAGTGAAAATCTCTCTGAAAGGCTGGAAGACCGAAGAGGTGAACTTTGGCCTCCCAAGAGCATCCTAAACCTAGTGACCAAGTTTCCAATGCCTAGCCTTGTTTCCTGAGGAGGTGTGCCTGCCACAAAAAAGACAGACAGGCAGTTCCCTTTATTACTATAGACTAGACCCCACCCACTCACTCCCCTCACCAACCCCAAAGCTTGCTGCAATCACAGTATTTTTAATAGGGGAAAGACCACTTTACCCTATGTGAGTTAACACCTGAAGTTCTGTTTAGCCATGCATGCGAAGCTGCCCCTCACATCAACCAACAAGAAAAGAAACCTTATCTTCCACGTTCCCAAATTCTTCATTTTTAAAATTCTGTTTGGGTCTTTTTGCAGCGAACTACATTTCCCATGAGGCTGTACGAACATCAGAGATGTCAACCCTCCCTATCCTAGGTTTTCATGAGGTGGTTTTTCCGCGAGGCAGAGAAGGAAATTTATGGAATAAGCACTTCCATGCGGCCTCTCTTCTTTCTCATTTCTCCCAGCTGGAGGAAGAATTTGGCTCTTGCTCTGCAGGAGAGGTGAGTTTAGGATTTCATTAACAGCATGAACAGGGATGGGAAGAAGACATCTGTGTGAATGGGAGTGAAAGAGAAAGAGGAAGCATTGAGACAGCCACTCCTCAGGCAGGATCTGTGTTTGGTGGAGGGATTCACTTGGGTTTTTACTCGTTTGAATGTGTTCCAGGCAACCAGTCTGGATTTATCTTATTGGGAATAGTTAGATAGACTCCTGGTCTGATCCAGCAGGGTTCATGGTCCTTTCTGGGCCCCTATGCTCACTGCAGTCACACTTTTGCTGTCAGCAAGCTCCACAGGCTAACCCCCAAAGAGCCCTTTGGCCATATTTTGCTCCTATAATGGACATCTTTTAAGTACCTTCTGTTACTTCCTCTGGAATGGGATTCCCATGAGCATCATCCTCAAGAGGTACCCCTGAATGGGCAACTGGTCTGAAGGTTAGCTTTGTGACGGAGGGGATCTAATTCACACTCCCTGTCTGTGCTGCCCTCCACCTTCCTGGCTTCTTGCAAGTGAACCTTTGCTTCCATTCCTGGCAGCTCAGGGATTTTCCAGAAATAATCTGGCCCAGGACACTGTGATTCCCATCATTTCTGGCATCACAATTCCCACAGTCAATCTGAATCTCATGCCAATTTTGAGGCTCCTAGACTTCATTTTAATATTATGGGTATGAATATTCCCACAACACTTACTAGTTTTTCTGCAAGATGTTTATTTTTGCTGTACACCGTCACTTTTAGGTGAAATCCAAAATCTGTGGATATGATACAGGGGCTTACTTGCAGTTGAGGAATGTGTGTTGTACAAGCGGCAACCATTCCACAATCCACAAATATCTGGAAAGGTCTCTGAGGCTGCAGGTTTGTGCTGGGTGTTTTGTGTCCTGCATCTCTCACCCGCCAAACCCCAAGGATTACATGGCATGGGGTGAATAGGCTTTTGGTTTGTTAGGAAAAAATAGAACAAAAGACACGATAGCCTTAATTAAGTCAGTTTCTGTTTAGAGAGGTGGAAGCAGGCTTTAGAATAGCACAGAATACCTCTGCAGACAAAAATGTTCAAAGCACAAACTTTCTCTGGAAAGATAACTTCTATTTATTTCTGGGGTTAAACGTGCAGGATAGTATAGTAGACATTGATAGGGTATCTTTTTAAACATTTGCTTGGACTCGACCAAGAGAAGCCCAGTTCTTTGCAATTTTCTGAATTTGTATTTCTAGGAGACTTTCAATATATTTTCAATATATCTGAAGAGTCAGAAGCTGAAAGAATTGAATGCAATTTTCTAATGGTTTAATTTATTGCATTCAACTGAGTATCCAATGAGATCTTGTCATCTTTGTTGAATGCTGGGAGACAGGAATCAATGATCAACGGGGACATATTTTCTTCTTTCAGAGATCCCCAGTGTCCTCTGAGGAGGTAGCAGTGTTCTTCACAGGGGAGGAATGGACTCTCCTGGATTCAAGCCAAAGAAAACTCTTCTGGGAAGTAATGAAAGAAAATTACGAGACGGTGGCTTCTCTGGGTAAGGATCTTTTCCCTTTTATTCTGAGCACAGAAGAGAAGGGTGGCATCTTCCTTTGGCCCTCTTGAATTTCAGAATACACTTTAATTCGCAACAGACAAAAGAACGGCCCTCCCTCAGATATGGATATTACGATGCCTGAAAACGAAAACATGAATTATTTCCGTGTGGTAAAGAGAAATGTGTTGATGAAGAGGGCTCTGATCAGGGGAGAGGGACAATTTCTAGTTAGGTTAGAATCATAGAGTTGGCCATCTAGTCCAACCTGCTGCTCAATGCAGGATCAGCCTAGATCATCTATGACAAGTTTTTGTCGAGCCGCTGCTTAAAGACTGCCAGTGAGGGAGACCCCACCACCTTCCTAGGCAGCCGATTCCACTGCTGTACTCCTCTGTAAAATCCCCCCCCAATATCCAGCCTTTCTGCCCGTAATTTAAACCCATTATTGTGACTCCTATCCTCTGCTGCCAACAGGAACCACACAGCTGACATTAAAACAGACAAAAGATGTCACATCGAATAAAACTCCCTTGACTTCATTTCTTATTTTAGATTTCAAATTTAGTTCTAGGAGAACTTGCCATGCTAATTGAATTGCTATAGGTAAACAACGCAACCCTTGTGCTGTAAAAACAGACTGCATATCAAAAATAAGCAGCAACTATGGCCAAAATGTTGCACAGTATGATAGCTGTGTGTATTCATTGTTATCTCAATAAACATGTTTTTTTCAAATACGCCCACTGTTAATTAATACAAATCTTAATGTCCTAAAGGAGAATCACCCTCTAAGAGATACAATACAAAGCATACTATGAATAAGCCATCATCAGCATACACCAAACAATGCACTGTAATAGCTCCTGAAAACTCTTAACATTAGAGTGAAATGCTGAAGATGAAGCAGAGCCAGGAACGAGGGGCTGTCACAGCACAAGCAAGATAAGGTTCCGGTAAATCCTTATTTCATGTCCCTTCTTCAGTTGCTGGTGATGCTATTCTCCAACCTAGATTTTCCAAATTATATTCAAGCCAAGTGTATATACATTCCTGTGAAACGTGCAAAACCTTTATCAGACATACATCATCATATAACATAATTAATTAAGCTAATATCACAAACAATAGCAACTCCCCCGGAGACGCACTTTGGCTGTCTTCCGAAAAGAGCAGGTAAGCTGATTTCATTGAGAGCCTGCTGGTCGGGTTCCTATCTATATCCCACAACAATTACTTACAGGTGTAATCAAGCTCCTACAGAGTTACAGACTCTGGGACCAAGGGCCATGGTGCAATGCAGCTGCTGACCCGCCCCCCCATAGGGTCTGTCTTTTAGATACTAGTTGGACGCTCCAACCACTACACCATGGTGGATCTGATAGGTTAGGAAACTTGCTAGAGGTATTCCTTCCACCGAAAACCATAGCTTTGAATGCCAAAGCACATGGCAAGGGGTGGGGGGAGTCTGGGGGTAGCCTGGTCCAGGATTTTCCAGTTCCTTGAATGGTTGGCACAGCTTTTGGGGGCAACACACTTTCCACTTGATCCCTTCTCCCACACTAATACCTCTTTCCTTCTTCGTGACAACCTCCATTTCCTCACCATTCCTTACGTTGATCTCTCCTTTCCTCCCTCAGTGTATTGTCTCCCAGAATGTTTTCTGCAAGCCTGGATCATTTTCCAGGTTTGTAGAAAGATCTGCCTTGTCTGTCCATGTCTCCAATCTCTGGATTTGATTATTTTATTTAGATTTAGATTTGTATCCTGCCCTCACTACTGGCCGAAGCTGGGCTCAGGGTGACTAACATCAATAATATCATAAAACATGATAAAACAATCAATTCAATACATAATTAAAAAACCCATAGTTCCAGATTAAAACAACAACTGTGCTGTATTTGAACAGGACTATGGCCAACCTGAAAAGGCAATCAAGCTAGGAAGAACATGGGGGAGGTAGGGGGGCCAGCTTTGATGTAAACCGTTGCTGCCCTCAACCATAGGCCTGATGGAACATCTTGGTCTTACAGGCCAGGTACAAGGCTGAGAAAGTCCTGACCCTGGTTGAGGACAATCAGACAATTCTTGGGACATCTTTCATTCCTTTTGTGAACTGCATCCAAGGGTGTTAAAAGAACTGGCCGAAGTGATCTCAGAACCACTGGCAATAATCTTTGAGAATTCTTGGAGATCAAGAGACATTCCAGCAGACTGGAGGAAGGCAAACGTGGTCCCCATGTTTAAAAAGGAAAAAAAAAAGAAATCCCAAACATGGCCTAGTCAGCCATGTAATATACTAGAGCAGGTAATTAAACAGACGGTCTGTAAGCACTTAGAAAGACATGCTGTGAACACTGACAGTCAACATGGGTTTCTCAAAAAAAGGTCATGCCAAACTAATCTCATATCTTTTTTTGACAGAGTGACAAGAATAGTAGATGAAGGGAACGCTGTAGATGTAGTGTACCTTGATTTCAGTAAAGCCTTTGATAAAGTCCCCCACGATCTTGAAAGAAAGCTAGTAAAATGTGGGCTGGACACTGCTACAATTAGTTGGATTGGTAATTGGTTGACCAACTGTACCCAAAGGGTGCTCATTAACGGCATAACTTCATCCTGGTGAGGAGTGACCAGTGGGGTGCCACAGGGGTCTGTCCTGGGACTAGTACTATTTAATATTTTTATAAATGACTTGGATGATGGAATAGATAGCATGCTAATCAAATCTGCAGATGACACCAAGTTGGGAGGAGTAGTTAATACCCCAGCAGACTGACCTTGATAGATTGGAGAGCTGGGCCATAAGCAATAAAATGGATTTCAGTAGAGAGAAGTGAAAGGTACTTCACCTAGGCAGAAACAACACAAGGTACAGGTACAGGATGGGAGATAGCTGGCTTGACAACAGTCCGTGTGAAAGAGATCTGGGAGTCTTAGTGGACCACAAATTGAATGAGAGTCAACAGTGTGATATGGCGGCTAAGAAGGCAAAGCAATTGTGGGCTGCATCAAAAGGAGTGTTGTGTCTAGCTCAAGGGAAGTAATACTACCACTGTATTCTGCCTTAGTCAGACCTCACTTGGAATACTGTGTCCAGTTTTGGGCTCCACAATTTAAGAAGGATGTTGACAAATTGGAGCGTGTCCAGAGGAGAGTGACCAGAATGGTCAAAGGTCTGGAATCTGTGCCCTATGAGGAGAGACTTAAGGAGCTGGGTTTGTTTAGTCTGGAGAAGAGCAGGTTAAGGGGTGACATGATAGCCATGTTTAAATATTTTAAGGGATGCCATGTTAAGGAGGGAACTAGCTTGTTCTCTGTTGCTTCAGAGACTAGGACATGGAGTAATGGATTTAAACTAAGAGAAAAGCGATTCCACCTCAACATTAGGAGGAACTTTCTGACTGTGAGGGCGGTTCGACGGTGGAATGCACTGCCTCGGGGCGGGGGTGGAGTCCCCGTCCTTGGAGGTCTTTAAGCAGAGGTTGGATGGCCATCTGTTGGGAGTGCTTTAATCTTCTGGCCATGTAGTGGGGGTCACTGGGGGTGTGGGGGGGGAGGTAGTTGTGAATTTCCTGCATTGTGCAGGGGGTTGGACTAGATGACCCTGATGCTCCCTTCCAACTCTATGATTCTATAAACATTGTCTTAATAATATTCAAGATTATTCTCTGCCTTTTCCTTTGGTCATCTGTTTTTACTTTTCCAAGCCATCCTGGTGTGTGGTTAAAGATTGCTGAGGTTTGTCCAGGCCTGCAGTTTCCGTTGTAAAAAATACCATTCACTACTGACTTTACCTGATAAGTGGCATTTGGGGTATGTTCATTCTTACTTTATTTCTGTCTCTCGTATGCAGTTGCAGATGTGAAAGAGGTGGTGAGAGAAAAGGAATCAGTTAGGGGAGTTTTGAAAAATGATGAAGATCTGCAGGTGGAAGTGAAGTCTGGGGATCAAGCAGTACCAAAGCACAACTACAGAAGGAAATGGGAAGTAAAAAAGAAGCAGAGGAAGAAAATGGCTGGTTGTCAGAGCAGAAATAAGCCAGATGTCTTAGCCCAAAATGAAATATGGAAAAGAAAGAGAAGGCATAAGGGTTCAATGGAGAAGAACACGTTGAGCTGCAACTTCCATGTTAAAACATGTCTTACTCTTACAAAATATTGGAAAATGTATAAATGCTTAGAATGTGGAAATAGCTTCCACTGGAGTAGTGCACTAAAGGCTCATGAAAGGATACACTCAGGGGAGAAGCCATACAAATGCTTGGAGTGTGGAAAGTGCTTCTCTCACAGTGGTTGCCTGAAGAAACATCAAAGAGTTCACACAGGGGAGAAGCCATATAAATGCTTGGAGTGTGGAAAGTGTTTCTCTCAGAATGGCAGTCTAATGATACACCAAAAGGTTCATACAGGGGAGAAGCCATATAAATGCTTGGAGTGTGGAAAGTGCTTCTTTCGCAATGGTGATCTGAGGAAACATCACAGGATTCACACAGGTGAGAAACCACATAAATGCTTGGAGTGTGGAAAGTGCTTCTCTCGCAGTGGTTGCCTGAGGACACATCAAAGAGTTCACACAGGGGAGAAGCCATATAAATGCTTGGAGTGTGGAAAGTGTTTCTGTCACAATGGCAGTCTAATGGTACACCAAAAGGTTCATACAGGGGAGAAGCCATATAAATGCTTGGAGTGTGGAAAGTGCTTCTCTCACAATGGTGATCTGAGGATACATCACAGGATTCACACAGGGGAGAAGCCACATAAATGCTTGGAGTGTGGAAAGTGCTTCTCTCAAAGTGGTTCCCTGAGGACACATCAAAGAGTTCACACAGGGGAGAAGCCATATAAATGCTTGGAGTGTGGAAAGTGTTTCTGTCACAATGGCAGTCTAATGGTACACCAAAAGGTTCATACAGGGGAGAAGCCATATAAATGCTTGGAGTGTGGAAAGTGCTTCTCTCGCAATGGTGATCTGAGGAAACATCACAGGATTCACCCAGGGGTGAAGCCATTTAAATGCTTGGAGTGTGGAAAGTGCTTCTCTCACAATGGTGATCTGAGGAAACATCACAGGATTCACACAGGGGAGAAACCACATAAATGCTTGGAGTGTGGAAAGTGCTTCTCTCACAGTGGTTGCCTGAGGAAACATCAAAGAGTTCACACAGGGGAGAAACCATATAAATGCTTGGAGTGTGGAAAGTGCTTCTCTCACAATGGTGATCTGAGGAAACATCACAGGATTCACACAGGGGAGAAACCAAATAAATGCTTGGAGTGTGGAAAGTCCTTCTCTCACAGTGGTTGCCTGAGGAATCATCAAAAAGTTCACACAGCGGAGAAGCCATATAAATGCTTGGAGTGTGGAAAGTGCTTCTCTTTGAATGGAAATCTAATGAGACACCTAAAGGTTCACACAGGGGAGAAGCCATATAAATGCTTGGAGTGTGGAAAGTGCTTCTCTCACAATGGTGATCTGAGGAATCATCAAAGGGTTCACACAGGGGAGAAGCCATATAAATGCTTGGATTGTGGAAAGTGCTTCTCTAACAATGGTTATCTGAGGAATCATCAAAGGGTTCACACAGGGGAGATGCCATATAAATGCTTGGAGTGTGGAAAGTGCTTCTCTAACAATGGTTATCTGAGGAATCATCAAAGGGTTCACACGGTAGAAGCCATATAAATGCTTGGAGTGTGGAAAGTGTTTCAGAATGGCAGTCTAATGATACACCAAAAGGTTCATACAGGGGAGAAGCCATATAAATGCTTGGAGTGTGGAAAGTGCTTCTCTCACAATGGTGATCTGAGGAAACATCAAAGGGTTGACACAGGGGAGAAGCCTTTGACTTGGAGATGCAGACAGAATCACTCTATAAAATGCCATTCAATTATAAAAACCAAAGATGGCAACATAGTTCAATAACCAACAGAGCATTATCATGATTCCTGTTCTCAAAAAAGCAGCAGCAAACATTGTCAGAAGCAAAATGAGGCAAGACATGGGAGCAGTAAGTGCTACTCCTTGCAATGTGATGGGAAATGTGTTGTCCGCGTTAATCCCTCGCAAGAAGTCTCTATCACAGAACAAGTGTTAATTTGCCTAATTCCAAACCATAAATTTTGACATCCCTGAAAAGTATAGTCAACTCATACTTCACGATTCAGGTGTGGAGAATCCTGACCGAATTCTGGTTTTAGGTGATAGAGATCTTATGCTCAAATTGAACAAAGATAACATCTATGGAGATTGCACATTTGATAAAATGCCAAATAAAGTGTACCAACTGTACATGTGGTATGGCAAGGTGGGTAATTCATATCTTCCATGTATTTACGTTTTTCTCCAAAAAAAAGAACAGACATCTATAATAGAATGTTTCAAATAATGAAGTTATTGATTCCAAATCTAGCACCTCAAAAGGGTTTAGTCGATTTTGAGAATGCTTGTATGAATGCAGTGAGGATTGCCTTTCCACACGCTGAGGTCAAAGGGTGTTATTTTCATCTGTGTCAGTCTCATTAGGAAAATAAAAAATGTTGGCTTGAAGACTGAATATGAAACTAATGTGCGTGTGTTAAGTGCCGTCAAGTCGTTTCCGACTCGTGGCGACCCTATGAATCAACGTCCTCCAGAGTGTTCTATCCTTAACAGCCTTGCTCAGATCTTGCAATCTGATGGCTGTGGCTTCCTTTATAGAGTCAACCCATCTCTTGTTGAATCTTCCTCTTTTCCTGCTGCCTTCAACCTTTCCTCACATGATTGTCTTTTCCAGTGACTCTTGTCTTCTCATGATGTGACCAAAGTATGACAGCCTCAGTTTAGTCATTTTAGCTTCTAGGGTCAGTTCAGGCTTGATTTGATCTAAAATTTTTTTGGCAGTCTAGGGTATCCGTAACACTCTCCTCCAACACTACATTTCAAAGGAATCTACTTTCTTCCTATCGGCTTTCTTCTTTGTCCGGCTCTCACACCCATGCATAGTAATAGGGAATACGATGGCATGAATTAACCTGATCTTGGTTGCACAGTGACACATATGAAACTAATATGAAAATTAAAATTACACTGAAGTCTCTTGCTGCATTAGCCTTTGTCCCAAAGATGATGTGAGAGGTGTTTTTGAAAAGCTTGCCGCCACATTTCCAGATGAAGACAGCTATAATGAGGTGCTCATGTGCTTCTTTTCTACATGTATTGAGGGTGCAGCAGGTAGAGATCCTCAGTTTCATATAAGAATATGGAATCATCATGATGCAGCCCTGGATCGGTCACCCAAAACTACTAACTGTTGTGAGGGATTTCACAATGCTCTTAATTCCCTGTCCGGCTGCAGTCATCCCAGTGTGTGGTTTCTATTTGATGGACTGCAGAGGGACCTGGCTTGCCACAAATTAACATTGGCAGGTCACCTGGAGGTGAAAAAGAGAAGATATGAACCATTACATGGTTGCCACTTTTGAGCAGCAATATGAGCAGGTGGAAGATAAGCTTACTTACTTAAGGAGATTGGCTAATTTGCAGTAAAGATTTATATCTGAATTATTATTTATTTGATGTATTGTCGAAGGCTTTCACGGTCAGAGTTCATTGGTTCTTGTAGGTTATCCGGGCTGTGTAACCGTGGTCTTGGAATTTTCTTTCCTGATGTTTCGCCAGCAACTGTGGCAGGCATCTTCAGAGTAGTAACACTGAAGGACACTGTCCTTCAGTGTTACTACTCTGAAGATGCCTGCCACAGTTGCTGGCGAAACGTCAGGAAAGAAAATTCCAAGACCACGGTTACACAGCCCGGATAACCTACAAGAACCAATATTCGATGTATTATTTAATGTTGTTCCCTCATTTAATCCAGGGAGTCCCCATTCATTCCGTGTTTGTTTTTAACAGCTGGCAGAGATATAAAAACAGTGAAATAGCTTTATTTTCATATCAAATAATGACAGTAAAGGAATAAAGTATATAGTTGAATAATGAATACCTTCACATAAGCGTGAACAAAATTAATGTGAAATGAATAATTACCAGCTATTATCATACCAGTACAAACAGTGTGGAAAGTGCTCTTGGATTGACATACTGATTATACATCAAAAGGTTCACATAGGGGAGAAGCTGTATGAATGTTTGGAATGTGGAAAGTTCTTCTCTCAGAATTGCCGCCTAACTGCACATTAAAGGATTCACACAAGTGCTGTAATTTTCCCGTGAGAAATTAGCGTAATCTGAAACAGTGTCGTATTGTGGATTAAATTTCAGTGGTCTAATCTCCATGTTCAGAGGCAGTCAACCTCTGAATACCAGTGCCAGAAGGCAAGATCAGGGAAAGACCTTGGCCTCGTTGCTTTGGTGTTGGCCCTCCAGAGGAAATCTTTGGCCACTGTGTGAGATGGTTTGCTGGACTAGATAGACCATTGGCCTGATCAAGCAGGGCTTTCCTGAAGTTCTTACTTCCCTAAATATTCGTTCTCCCCTTGGAAAACCAATGGCCAGTGTCAGTTATCTTCTTCAATATCCATTAGGGCTACAATATCCCTTTGTAAGAAGAAGACAGTGCCAAGGCAGGACTACAGCTGCACAGCAAGAAGACAAAAATAATGACTACTGGAGAATTAGTCAACAAGGAGGAAACTGAAATTGTTCTACTCTTTGGCTCTGTGGTCAACCAAAAAGGAGACTGCAAATAAGAAATCAGAAGGAGATTGAAACTGGGAAGGGCAGCCATGAACGTGCTAGAAAAGATTCTTAAGTGTAAGAATGTGTCACTGGCAACCAAGATCAAGTTAATTGATGCCTCACTATTTCCTATTTGTATGGTTTTGAAAGATGGACAATGAAGAAAATTGACAGGAAGAAAGTGGATTGCTTTGAAATGTGTTGGAGGAGAGTTTTACGGATACTGTAGACTGCCAAGAAGAAGAAGAGTTGGTTTTATGCCCCCACTTTCCTCTACTGTAAGAAGTCTCAAAGTGGCTTGCAATCACCTTCTCTTCCCATCCTCCACAACAGCCACCTTGTGAGGGCTGAGAGAACTGTGGCTAGCCAAGGACTCCCAGCAGGTTTCATGTGGAGGAGTGCGGAATGCAATCATGTTCTCCAGATTAGTGTCCGCCACTCATGTGGAGGAGCAAGGCATCAAACCCAGTTCTCCAGATTAGAGTCCGCCACTCTTAACCACTATACCACACTCAAGGTTCTCGATCAAATCAAGCCTGAACTGTCCCTAGAAGCTAAAATGACTCAATTGTGGCTATTGTTCTTTGGTCACATTATGAGAAGACAAGAGTCACTGGAGAAGACAGTAATGCTAGGAAAAGTTGAAGGCAATAGGAAAAGAGGAAGACCCCACATGAGCTGGATTGACTCCATAAAGGAAGCCATGGCCCTCCGTTTGCAAGAACTGAGCAAGGCTGTTAAACATATGACATTTTGGAGGACATGGATTCATAGGATTGCCAGGGTTTGGGGTGTATTGCTGTATATTGCTCTGATGCAATGACGTCACTTTATGTTTCATATCAGAAGCAATGTTGACTATCTTAGCCACTCCAAATTGCTTCTTCCCATCCCTGAACTCTCCAGCCTCAATGCCGCTGTCAGCTGGCCACCGTGTCTGCTGTAGAGGTCTCCTTTGGAGAAAAAGTCTCTTCCAGAGGCAGTAAAGAAAGGAAAGAATTGGGAGCTGCCAGGGGAGGGGGATAAAAGGCAGGAGCAGGAGGAATTGGGTGTCTGGCACAGGCTGAAAGCTGAGCAGGGGCACCAGCCAGTCAGGGCGGACTGAGTTCTTGCACCCTGAAGGAACTGTACACCAACTGAAACCTGGAAGGCAGGATTTCTGCCCAGGCATACAGTTGGTATCACCTTCAGGGACCTTGAGACCCCTGCCTCCTCAAGGCTTCCATCCGCAGGAAGGGGGCAGCGGCTCATGTCTAGGGCTGATGGGTCCCCCCTCACCTCTGGCGGGAGGCATTTGGGGCAGAGGTTGGGATTGCGCCTGCGCGCGCCGACACATGTGTACATCACTTCCAGTTTACAACTGGAAGTGCCACCTCGCGAGGAGCCTTATACCACAAACTCTTAAAGGGCTCCTTGCAATGTGGCTGGAAGTGACATGCTACGGTGTTTATGTGCGCATGGACATTTGCCTGCTGACCCTCAGCTGGTCGACGAGCAGAGGGGTGAATTGCCTGGGGTTTGCTTGCCACCACCGGGCACCTGGCAACCCTACTCATATCTGAAGCGGCCGTTGAACCCAGGTCAAAGGAGGGATAGGAAGAAATGGGAGAATGGGCCTTCTGGCTGGAGCAAGACTGATCATGGAAAGAGTTGGCTGCCTATATATGATGACAGAGCAGTTACATCGACTTCTCTGCAGATCTCTGGCTTGTGAGTTGTCTGTGCTGGAGACTGGGGAGGATAAGATACCCAGTGGGGGAGTGGCCCAGGGGTGGTTATGCTACCGTCCATCATTAGTTTGCTCTTTCATTTCCATAAGCAAATGGAATTTGCTAGTTCATGCTGGCAATTTAATTACTTTAATTGTGATTGGTTATACACGTGCATGTGAGAAAAGCATACTATAAATGACATAAATAAGGTGGTTGAATATAATTGTTATCAGTAGTATATTTGTTACTTTACATGCTATATCAGAAATGCGTAAAACTTGAAATGGCAACCAGCGGGAGCTTCAGGGAAGGGACATGAGGATTGTGTGCAGCATTATCTGCACCAGGGTGTTACTTCCAGGGACCATCTGGCACTTATGTCGGGTAGCTCTAGGAATTATAGGAAGCTCTATGGTTTCCCCAGAAGTGCTGTCGCAGCACAGGGGAAGCTCATTTTTGTTTTCTCCTGGGTAATGAAGGCTGCTGGTGGGCTGGCAGACCTACCCTGTGGTGTTTGGAATTAGTTGTTATTTGTAATTTGAAACAATCCCACAAAGAATCTTGAACAGTATTTCCTTTGCAGAATATTTCCATCTCAAGCCAAATTCCAATGTATTCTGTGGTTAAAAAAAAAAAAGGTTCCACTATACCAAAAATGTTTGTGTTGGCAGAAGTCACTGGCAATGTTGACAGATCCCAACACTTAACATAAAATCATAGAGTTGGAAGGGGCCATGCAGGCCATCTAGTCCAACACCCTGCTTAATGCAGGATCAGCCCTACAGCATCCCTGACAAGTGTTTGTCCAGTCGCTGCTTGAAGACTGCCAGTGAGGGGGAGCTCACCACCCCTCTAGGTAGCTGATTCCACTGCTGGACAACACTTACTGTAAGAACTTTTTCCCTAATATCCAGCCTGTACCTTTTCACCTGCAATTAAAACCCATTATTGCAAGTCCTATCCTCTCATGATCTCCCTAAGGTCAGCATTGCTGACAGATGGCCATCTAGCCTCTGCTTAAAAACCTCCAGGGAAGGAGAGCTTACCACCTTCTGAGGAAGCCTGTTCCACTGAGGAACTGCTGTGTTAGAAAATTCTTCCTAACGTCTAGCCGGAAACTCCTTTAATTTTAACCCACTGGTTTTGGTCCAGCTTGTCTACATTATTCTTAAACTGCGGTGCCCAAAACTGAACACAGTACTCTAGGTGAGGTCTAACCAGAGCAGAGGAAAGTGGTACCATCACTTTGCGTGATCTGGACACTATGCTTCGGTTGATGCAGCCCAAGATTGAATTTACTTTTTAGCTACCGCATCTCACTGCTCACTCATGTTCAGCGTTTGGTCTACTAAGATCCCAAGATCGTTTTCACACACACTATTGCTAAGGCGAGTCTCCCCCCCATTGAGGAGACAGGCAGGGTAAAAAATATAGTAAGTAATAAAAATAAATAAATAAATGGTGCAAATGTGTCCTAAGGCCATGCATTCCCTGATTTTGCATATTTTGTTCTTGCCAAGGACGGCCAAAGTCATGGTAACGAAAGCTTGGGGTTAGGCAAGAAAGTATATGGGGGGAAGATAAACATAGGGGACAATAGGGAGACAGAAGCACAGAGATTCAACGCAGGAAACGCCATGCCAGCCCTCATTGAAAAGATCCTCCTTGTCCCACCAGTGAAAATATTCCCCCTTGTTCCACCAGTGAAAATATTCCCCCTTGTTCCATCTACTTCAGTGAAAATGAACTCAGGAAGAGCCCTGCCGGATCAGACCAAGGGTCATCTAGACCAAGGGAAGGCAGACAATATGCTTCTGAAACTTAAAGGCTCCCCCCCCTCGCATGAAATTTGAGAGGTACCAGTCACCAAATGGCTGCTTGGTGGTAGGGCTAGACACAAAATGGCATCTTGTACAAAAATTGTAGGATTTTGGAACAAGCCTGGAGTTCCCGAGTGGATAATACTGTATTCTGCTGTTTCCCCAAAGCAAACGTCCAGCGCCAGAGGCACACCGGGAGGTAAACCAACCTAGGGAAAGGGCCCCGCCCCCCAAAGGAAGGCAGGCGAGCCTGCCAAGCTAGTCCTGCGAGGTTTGGCCATGTTTTTAGATTTTTGCTGCCCTGTGTCGGGCACCTCCTGTCCCATGCAGAGCAGACTGGGGGTGGCGAAGTCCTTCGGTGCCCTGGGGTAAGGCTGGGTGCCTACTTCTGCACACCTCACACGGCAAGTCACCCAGGATGCCAACAGCAGATTTTGCCTGCCCTTCATTTTGAGGCAGTGGGGCCACAGCAAGCCCCACCCCAGGCCATTGACCCAATGAGACTTTCCCTAGTGGCCTTCATAGCCAACCCACCCTGCTATCACCCCAAATTATAATGTGCCCCACAAGGGGAAACTGCCTGTATGTTTTTCCTAGAAGACATAAATAGCAGTTTTGATGCCGGGGGAAGGAGCCAATAGCATGCTTAAGATTGGAAACTACCTGGAGATTTTGGGGGTTGGAGCCTGAGGAGGATGGTGTTTGGGGAGAGGAGGGGCTTCAGTGGGGTATAATGCCATAGAGTCCGCCTTTCAAAGTGGCCATCCCCCCCCCCCGGTGAACTGATCTCTGTCGCCTGGAGATCAGATATAATAGCAGATCTCCAGCCTCCACCTGGGGATTGGCAACCCTAAGTGTGCTTCTTTCCCATTCACAGATGAATGGGAAGTTGATGGTTGGCAGCTTCACTACTTTGTGCATTAGTTTCCCCATATAGTTGTTTTGGTTGACGTCTATAAAAAGTTGCCAAGATAGGATCCTGTCAGTTTTGTGTTTGTGATAAATCTGAATACAAAAATCTGTACTGAAGCTTACCAACAGCAGGTTACCTATATATTTTTAAATCATAAATTAATCCTGTCGCTTTCTCAGCATGTTTCGATCCCTAACTTCATATGGAAGAAATATGTTTCAAGTTAGCATGCATGCACTCCTAATTTTTGCTATAATTGCATGGTTAAGGACACAGGTTAATTGGCATCTGGTTCCTACAAATATTTATTACTAATAGTTCACTGACTTCTGAGACAGTGTGAGGGGTGTGTGTGTGTGTCAATCTGAGTCAGATCCCCCCTGCCCGCAGTCTCTGTGGACTTCGGAGACTGCAGGCAGCAGCAATCTGCCCACCGCCTGAGCTAGATTGGCATCCCCTAAGGCCTCTGAGATTGAGGGCCGCAGATCCCATCACTTACATTGGCGTCCCCTGCAACCCTGATCTCGGGGGCAACAGGGGATGAGGATCTAAGTGCTGGGCTGCAAGCCCCCCTTCTTCCCAGGAGTCAGACCCCAGACAACTTGCGGGTTGGACAACAGCGCTCAAGGGGCCGGATCCGGCATATGGGCCATATTTTTGACACCCCTGGTCTGGTTGGTCATCTCAGAAGTGACGACAGCACTGAACACACAACACACAATGAATGCAGGGCTTGGGAAGAGGGTAAGAATGACCAGGCCCCACCTGGGGGTTTGCAACCCTAATAACAACCCCTTCAGGGCGCAAAGAAGAGCTCATTTGCTGGCTCTGCCTCTCCTGTTTCCCAGCAAGAGTAGGAATGACACTGACCCTCCCTCTGCTCCTCTGGGAAGGAAATGTTCTCTCCTGCCCTGTTTTTTGAGGCCAGGCCTTCCTCTTCCCTCCAGCTCCCATCCTTCACTTGAAGAGGAGGCTGAAGTTGGTTCCTTATTCCCTGTTCGTTCCCTATTCCCAGTTCCTTATTCACATTTCCTAGATCCTGAATGTTTTTGAGGACAATTCAAAAGCTCTGCACCCCAAAATATGGTTTGGACCACCACATATACACCCCCACATTCAGGGGGCTGTGCCCTTCGAGATGGTGCATACTGGGTTCTGGTCCAAAGGATTAAAAGGGAGAAAAGGGAGAAAGATAAATATCAGGAGAGAAATAGCTCTCTTCCAAACTCAGAGCTAGAGGAGGCGATCAAAAGACACCCGCCAGTCAAAAGGGACCACTGCTGGTACATAAAAGCAGAGCTCCTGAATGCAAACAATGGCATGCAGGACAAGGCATGCAGTCTGTGAAGATGCAGGTGGAACTGGAAGATAGAGAAACCCAGTGGGTGCCTTTTCAGAGGCACTCACCTGAACTGCTGATGTGGGAAATGTGGAATTGAGCTGGCAGCAAGAGAAAAGAAATTGTGTCTAGAGAATCCATTGGCTTTGCCCCGGACGTTGACAGGAGCAGGGGAGATTTCTTGGCCTCTCAGCTGAGCTAAACATTGTGACACAAAAAGAGTAAATTCTTCCAGTTAACTGTTAATTCATAATCTTTCAGGCAAAGGGCTAGTAGAGACAGGTAAGCTGCAGTCAGGCTAAGGGCAGCCGGTGTATTTGAGGCACATGGTTCTGCCAGTCAGAACAGCCCAGCATCCTTTGATCCACTGCCAAGCAATGACCTTCATAATCTCAGCCAGTTAAATCTTGGCCCGGCTGCTGCTGTAGTCCTGGACGCTCGGAGACAGCTTAATGATCCGCCTCTGCTGCTGGCTGCCAAATAGTTCCAAATAGGGAAGAAGTGTGGACTAATATTGACATAAACTTTTTTTACATCTAAGTAACTCTTAGACGCCTTGACCTAGATGGACCAGGCTAGCCTGATCTCGTCAGATCTCAGAAGCTAAGCAAGGTCAGCCCTGGTTAGTATTTGGATGAGAGACCACCAAGGAAGTCCAGGGTTGCTGTGCAGAGGAAGGCACTGGCAAACTACTTCTCTGTTAGTCTCTTGCCAGAGTCCGGCTCTTGAGCCTGCGGCTCCCAAGTCTCCCCCCCCCCAGAAACCTGTATTGCAAAGAGGTTTTGACGGCACATAACTTCCAGTTCCTTAATCAAATCTTCATTGAAACCCAGGCCTCTTTGTGGGGACCCCAAAATAAGCCAGTGGTGCCAGAACCAGGGTTTGGACCAGGCACCACTGTTTGACCTCCAGCAGAGGACAGCCTCTGGAATGTGGGGATGTATAACGTGGGGTGGACCAAAGATTGTTTTGGGGTGCAGCTGAGCCCCAGTGTCTGTATGCGCATCTATCCTGGGTCACCTCACTTGGGAGCCGCTGGCACAACAGAACCCAGTATGCATTGGTGGTGGGGGCACCCCACTTGGGAGCCGCTGGCTCAAGAACTGGACTTTGGACCAGGAGCCAGCGTGCGCCATCTCGAAGAGCATAGTCCCCTGAATGTGGGGGTGTCTGATATGTGGTGGTCCAATCCATATTTTGGGGTGCAGAGCTCCAGTTCCTTATTCAAAACTTCTTTGCAATACAGGTTTCTGGGGGGGACCCAAAGAGAAGCCAGTGGTGCCAGAACCGGTGTTTGGACCGGGCACCACTGTATGTCTTCTTGTAGAGGACAGTCTCAGGAATGTGGGGATGCGTAGTTTGGGGTGGTCCAAAGATTATTTTGGGGTGCGGTGTCTACATGTATATTGGTGGGGGGGGCACCCCACTTGGGACCAGCTGGCACAAGAACCGGACTTTGGACCAGGAGCCAGCATGCACCATCTCAAAGGGCACAGTCCCCTGAATGTGGGGGTGTATGATACGTGGTGGTCCAATCCATATTTTGGGGCGCAGAACTTTTGAATTGTCCTCAAACCAGTCAGGAACTAGGAAATGTGAATAAGGAACTGGGAATAGGGAACGAACTGGGAACCAACTTCAGCCTCCTCACATGAAGGGGAGAGAAAGAGGGAATTCCTTCTTGTTCCCTCTGAGGACTCTGACCCTCAATGTCCCTATCTTGTGCCTCTTTTTTTAGACGCTGCAGAGAAGAGTCGGAGGCAGCTGTTTTTAGATAGGGGCCTTATTTAATTTTTATGGTTTTATTGTTCCAAGACATCGGCCTAAGGAGAGAGAGGCTGAGAAAGAGAAAACACCGAAAACACTTCCTCCCCTCTCTTGGGAAAAAGTTTCAGTCCCCTTAATAGAGTTGCCAAACTCCAGGTGGGGCCTGGAGATCTTCCCCTATTACGACTCATCTCCAGGGGACAGAGAAATCGGTTCCCTTGGAGCAAGTGGAAGCTGCTCAGGGTGGACTCTATGGCAACTTAGCCCATCGACGTCCCTGTCCTCCCCAGGCACACACACACACCCAAATCTCTAGGGATTTCCCCATCCGGAGCTGGCAGACTATGCCCATGCCTGGAAAAGGGTGGCTCCCAGCAGGAGAAGACAGGGCTGTAACAAACAAACCCTGAAGATTTGGGCAGACAGGGTTTCTTCCCTATGGCCTTCTGTCTCTTTTCCAGCATCTCTCCAGCTGGTCTCTCCTGGTGCAGTGGGGCCGCCAGAGGAAGCTCCCCACCCCCACCCCATACAGCCCCAGAAGAGCCAAGAAGCCCCCTCTTTCCAAAGACTTCTGTTCCTCCCTCTGGGTCTGGTAGTTGCAGGGAACTACATTTCCCAGAATCCCTTGCGCGCGCCATTGAGGTCAGCCCGGCCTTTCCCACGTGTTGGACGGGGCGGCTCTTCTCAGAGAGGGAGGAGGACCCTTGTGGACAATGGAGCCCCTCGGGGTCTCTCTCCCTTCTGGTCCCCCCCGGCTGGAGGGAGGATCTGGCTTTTGCATGTCTGCAGGGGAGGTGAGGATTTCATGCAGCAGATCTTGGGCAAGGGAGGGGAGAGAAGACACGTGTGAAGCGGAGGGGAAGGGGAAGAGGGGGTCGGAGGGAGGGAGCACACACAGAGAGAGAGGCTTCCCCAGGCAGGATTTGTGTGTGTGTGTGTGCCTTGGTCTTGTGTTTTCACCCCCTTGGACGTCCTCTCTGCAACCAGCCTGAGTTTATTTTATTCTTTGAACAGCTAGAGGGACCCTTGGTCGGCTTCCAAGGGTCGTGGCCTGTTACTGGGCCCCCCTGTGGCTTTGTTCACTGGCGTTTGGTCATGTTTTGCTAATGGTTTTTTTTCCCCAGTACATACTTTTGCTGTCTCTTGTGTATAATCCCAATGAGCATCATCCTTAAGATCTCTGAACTGGCAGCTGGGCTGTAGGTGCGTAAAGGAGGGGGTCTAATTCACTCTCCCCGCCTATGCAGACTCCCCTTCCTGGCCTCCCCAGAGTGAACCGTCACTTCCATTGCAAAACGTTAGATTTTCTGTTGTTCATCTGAACCAATTTGTTTCCATTCCCTTCATTTCTGACACTGCAGCTCCCGTATCCGTTCTGAAGCCAGTGCCAATTTTATGGCTCCCATTTTTCATGTTGTTATTCTATGTAAGAATAATTCTGCCCCAATTTAGTATGTAAACTTTTGCCTGGAACCGTTTCTATTGTATGAAATTTTAGATGTAAGATTTCAAGATGTAAATAGGGCTCCTAATGAAACTTGTTCCCCATTAAATATAGGGGTACCTTTTGGTGCTTATTAACCCCATACTTATCTCACCTGAGTGATCTTCCCTCTCAGCGTAGAGTCATTTCTCTGGCTAGATTTAATATTTTGCTATCTGCACTACTTGAAGGCAGATTTTGGGAAATCCCTCTGTCTGCCAGGCTTTGCCCCCTGTGACAACAATTGTATTGAAACAGTTGCTCATGTCTTATTTCATTGAGTTTCTGTACAGAATATCGCAATGAACTATTCAGCCCCTTGTTGATTGATAGGCAGAATGTCCCATTTAGTGTCACCTATTTATTGAATAGGAGCCCCGTGGCGCAGAGTGTTAAGCTGCAGTACTGCAGTCAAAAGCTCTGCTCACGACCTGAGTTCGATCCCGACGGAAGTCGGTTTCAGGTAGCCGGTTCAAGGTTGACTCAGCCTTCCATCCTTCCGAGGTCGGTCAAATGAGTACCCAGCTTGCTGGGGGTAAATGGAAGATGACTGGGGAAGGCACTGGCAAACCACCCCGCAAACAAAGTCTGCCTAGATAACGTCGGGATGTGACGTCTCCCCATGGGTCAGGAATGACCCGGTGCTTGCACAGGGGACCTTTACCTTTACCTTTATTTATTGAACAACAGTTCGCCTCAAATATTGGAGACGGTGGCACAGTTTTCAAAGTTTGTTTTAAAAGTCTGCCAAACTGTTAATTAGATGGTGGCATCAACAAACAATGTTATTCGATGTAACTGTCCGTTAACTTTTTTTTAAAGGGACCTTTTAATATCTCCAGTCCTTTCATATCCTTTTGTATTGTGCCTTTTTATGCCAATAAAGGACCGATTGATTGAAATTGTTGAATACTCGGGGCAGGAATAGATAATCAACTGGTCAATGTCTTCTTCTTTCAGAGATCTGCAGTGTCCTTTGAGGACGTAGCCGTGTTCTTCACAGAGGAAGAATGGGCTCTCCTGGATCCAGGTCAAAGAAAACTCTTTTGGGAAGTTACGGAGGAAAATTATGAGACAGTGGCCTCTCTGGGTAAGTACCTTTTCCTTTTTTATTATAAACACAGGAGAGAAGGAAGGGGGTAGTATCTTCCTTTGACCCTCTTTGATTTCAGGGCACACTTTCATTTGCCACAGAGGAAAGGACGGAGCTCCCACAGCTGGGTATCTTACAGCGTCTGAAAAAGAAAGCATTTAACATTTCATGCTGTGAAGAGAAATGTGTTGATGAAGGGGGCTCTGATTGGGAGAGATGGATGATCTCCAGTTAGGTTCCTGCTAGCTCATCCCCGCTGCTCCTGTTTTCCTCTTCGGCCTTTCCATTTAGAGGCAGAGTGATTTTCCCACAATCCTTTGTTTGAGCAGCTGAGGCTGATGGGAGGAGAGGAGGAATGGCCTTGTTGATTTGACTAGGCCAGAGGAGGGGCCCTCGCTCAGTGGCAGAGCTCCTGTCCTGCATCTCAAAAGTCTGGAGTTCAGTGATGGCTCTTGAAAAAGGGTTCAGACAGGAAGATTTTGGGCTGCAGGGCTGGGAAAGGCCCCTGCATGAGACTCTCCCAAGGCACTACCCCTTGGGGTCTAATCAGCTTTCTATATATATATATCTTTTCTTTTTTTTAATTTTATTCCCCTGCCCCTTTTCCCTTCTGTATCCCATTTTCTATTAAAAACCAATAAAAATATTTATTTAAAAAAAAAAGATGGATTTGGGGGGGGGGTGCATTCTCTCATCCCTGCTCTGCAGTTCAGTGAAAATCTCTCTGGAAGGTTGGAAGACCGAAGAGGTGAACTTTGGCCTCCCAAGATCATCCTAAAGCTAGAGGCCAAGTTTCCAGTAACTAGCCTGGTTTCCTGAGGAGGTGTGCCTGCCACAAAAAGTCAGATAGGCAGTTCCCATTATTACTATAGACATGACCCCACCCACTCACTCCCCTCACCAACTCCAAACTTGCTGCAATCACAACATTTTTAATAGGGGAAAGACCACTTTACCCTATGTGAGTTAACACCTGAAGTTCTGTTTAGCCATACATTCGAAGCTGCCCCTCACATCAAACAACAAGGAAAGAAACCTTATCTTCCACGTTCCCAAATTCTTCATTTTTAAAATTCTGTTTGGGTCTTGTTAACAGTTAACTACATTTCCCATAAGGCTGTACGAACATCAGAGAAGTCAACCCTGCCTTTCCTAGGTGTTCATGAGGTGGTTTTTCCACGAGGCAGAGAAGGAAATTTATGGAATAAGCACTTCCATGGGGCCTCTCTTCTTTCTCATTTCTCCCGGCTGGAGGAAGAATTTGGCTCTTGCTCCTCTGCAGGAGAGGTGAGTTTAGGATTTCATTAACAGCATGAATAGGGAAGAGAAGACGAAGTCTGTGTGAATGGGAGAGAAAGAGGAGGCATTGTGAGAGCCGCTTCTCAGGCAGGATCTGTGTTTGTGGGGGGGGGGTGTCACTTGGGTTTTTACTCGTTTGAATGGGTTCCAGGCAACCAGTCTGGATTTATCTTATTGGGAATAGTTAGATGGACCCCTGGTCTGATCCAGCAGGGTTCATTGTCCTTTCTGGGCCCCAAAGCTCACTGCAGTCACAGTTTTGCTGTCAGCAAGCTCCACAGGCTAACCCCAAAGAGCCCTTAGGCCATATTTTGCTCCTATAATGGACGTCTTTTAAGTACCTTCTGTTGCTTCCTCTGGAATGGGATTCCCATGAGCATCATCCTCAAGAAGTACCCCTGAATGGGCAACTGGTCTGAAGGTTAGCTTTGTGACGGAGGGGATCTAATTCACACTCCCTGTCTATGCTGCCCTCCACCTTCCTGGCTTCTCGCAAGTGAATCTTTGCTTCCATTCCTGGCAGCTCAGGGATTTTCCAGAAATAATCTGGCCCAGGATACTGTGAATCCCATCATTTCTGGCATCACAATTCCCACAATCAATCTGAATCTCATTCCAGTTTTGAGGCTCCTAGATTTCATTTTAATATTACGGGTATGAATATTCCCACAACACTTACTAGTTTTTCTGCAAGATGTTTATTTTTGCTGTACACCGTCGCTTTTACGTGAAATCCAAAATCTGTGGATATGATACAGGGGCTTACTTGCAGTTGAAGGGTGTGTGTTGTACAAGCTGCAACTATTCCACAATCCACAGATATCTGGGAAGGTCTCTGAGGCTGCAGGTTCATGCTGGGTCTTTTGTGCCCTGCATCTCTCACCCGCCAAACCCCAAGGATCACATGGCATGGGGTGAATAGGCTTTTGGTTTGTTAGGAAAGAATAGAACAAAAGACATGATAGCCTTAATTAAGTCAGTTTCTGTTTAGAGAGGTGGAAGCAAGCCTTAGAATAACACAGAATACCTCTGCAGACAAAAAATGTTCAAAGCACAAACCTTCTCTGGAAACATAATTTCTATTTGTTTCTGGGGTTAAACATGCAAGATAGTATAGTAGACATTGCTAGGGTATCTTTTTAAACATTTGCTTGGACGACCAAGAGAAGCCCAGTTCTTTGCAGTTTTCTGAATTTGTATTTCTAGGAGACTTTCAATATATTTTCAATATATCTGAAGAGTCAGAAGCTGAAAAAATTGAATGCAATTTTCCTTTCTATTGGTTTCCAAGCAATTTTCCTTTCTTTGCATTCAACTGCAGATCCAATGAGATCTTTTCATCTTGCTTGAATGCTAGAGGACAGGAATTGATGATGAACAGGGACATATTTTCCTCTTTCAGAGATCCCCAGTGTCCTTTGAGGAGGTTGCTGTGTTCTTCACAGGGGAGGAATGGACTCTTCTGGATTCAGTTCAAAGAAAACTCTTCTGGGAAGTAATGAAGGAAAATTATGAGACGGTGGCTTCTCTGGGTAAGGATCTTTCCCCTTTTATTATGAGCACAGAAGAGAACGGTGGCATCTTTCTTTGGCCCTCTTGAATTTCAGAATACACTTTAATTCGCAACAGACAAAAGAACGGACCTCCCTCAGATATGGATATTACGATGCCTGAAAAGGAAAACGTGAATTATTTCCGTGTGGTAAGGAGAAATGTTTTGATGAAGAGGGCTCTGATCAGGGGAGAGGGACAATTTCTAGTTAGGTTAGAATCATAGAGTTGGAAGGAGGCATACAGGCCATCTAGTCCAACCTGCTGCTCAATGCTGGATCAGCCTAGATCATCTGTGACAAGTTTTTGTCAAGCCGCTGCTTATAAAGACTGCCAGCGAGGGGGACCTCACTACCTTCCTAGGCAGCCGATTCCACTGCTGTACTCCTCTGACTGTAAAATTCCCCCCACTCTAATATCCAGCCTTTCCGCCCGTAATTTAAACCCATTATTGTGACTCCTATCCTCTGCTGCCAACAGGAACCACACAGCTGACATTAAAACAGACAAAAGATGTCACATAGAATAAAACTCCCTTGACTTCATTTCTTATTTTGGATGTCAAATTTAGTTCTAGGAGAACTTGCCATGCTAATTTAATTGCAATAGGTAAACAAAGCAACCCTTGTGCTGCAAAAACAGACTGAATATCAAAAATAAGCAGCAACTATGGCCAAAATGTTGCACAATATTATGGCTGTGTGTATTCATTGTTATCTCAATAAACATGTTTTTTCAAATACGCCCACTGTTAATGAATACAAATCTTCATGTCCTAAAGGAGAATCACCCTCTAAGAGAGATACAATACAAAGCATACTATGAATAAGCAATCATCAGCATACCCCAAACAATGTATAACTTCATAAATAATGCACTGTAATAGCTCCTGAAAACTCTTAACATGAGAGTGAAATGCTGAAGATGAAGCAGAGCCAGAAACGAGGGGGCGTCACAGCACAAGCAAGATAAGGTTCCGGTAAATCCTTATTTCATGTCCCTTATTCAGTTAGGACATAAGAAAGGCCCTGCTGGATCAGACCAAGGCCCATCAAGTCCAGCTGTCTGTTCACACAGTGGCCAACCAGGTGCCTCTAGGAAGCCCCCAAACAAGACTACTGCAGCAGCACCATCCTGCCTGTGTTCCAACTTCCACCGCACCCAATATAATAGGCATGCTCCTCTGATACTAGAGACAATAGGTATGCAGCATGACTAGTATCCATTCTAACTAATAGCCATGAATACCTTTTTCCTCCATGAATATATCCACTCCCCTCTTAAAGCCCTCCAAGCTGGCAGCCCTCCCAAGTTGCTAGTGATGCTATTCTCCAACCTAGATTTTCCAAATTATATTCGAGCCAAGTGTATATACATTCCTGTGAAACGTGCAAAACCTTTATCAGACATACACCATCATATAACATAATTAATTATGCTAATATCACAAACTATAGCAGCTCACCCGGAGACGCACTTTGGCTGTCTTCCGAAAAGAGCAGGTAAGCTAATTTCATTGAGAGCCTACTGGTTGGGTTCATATCTGTATTCCACAACAATTACTTACAGGTGTAATCAAGCTCCTAAAGAGTTACAAACTGTGGGACCGAGGGCCAAGGTGCAATGCAGCTGCTGACACACCCCCCCCCCATAGGGTCTGTCTCTTAGATACTAGTCGGACGCTCCAACCACTACACCATGCTGGATCTGATAGGTTAGGAAACTTGCTAGAGGTATTCCTTCCACCAAAAACCATAGCTTTGAATGTAGAAATCACACGGCAAGGGGTGGGGGTGTCTGGGGGTCGCCTGGTTCAGGATTTTCCAGTTCCTTGAATGGTTGGCACAGCTTTTGGGGACAACACACTTTCCACTTGATCCCTTCTCCCACACTGATACCTCTTTCCTTCCTCATGACAACCTCCATTTCCTCACCATTCCTTTTGTTGATCTCTCCTTCCCTCCCACCAGCCAATCTACCTTTATTTGCCATCCTGGCTTCAGCTTTCTCTCCTTTCCTCCCCCTAGCAGCCTCTACCTGGGAGAAATCTAGCCCAGTTATGATATGCCAGCCCAGCCACTAGGGTGGGCTTAGTTGTGTGGTGCTGGCTGGACCCAATTCCACAATGGGGAATCTGCAAGGACTTCCCCTTTATCTCCCTCCCTGCACTATCTGTCTTTTCCTGGCAGTCTCCACAAACTCAGTTTTCCATGTTTGCCTTCTCTACTGCCCACCCACCCATCAAAATATCTTCTAGCTGTGTCCCATGTTCAGCAATATTGAGGATTTATTTGCTTTATACACCATCTTTCTTCTCATTACTAGTTCAAAGCAGCTTACACAATTCTCCACTCCTGCATTTTATCCTCACAGCAACCCTGTGGAGGATGTCAAACTATGTATGAATGATTGGCCCAAAGTGTCCAGAGCAGAATGGGAATTTGAATCTGATTCTTGCAGACCCTTGTCCGAAACTCTAATCATTCCATCACATTGACATTTGCAGTGTGGCTGCTGTAGCAAGCAGCGAGTCCTGGGTGAGTCATGTAAGTCATGTGGTATCAAGTTGCCTGAATTCAATTGGTGCTGGGCCTGGCCCAGGGGAATCCTCCCTCAAAGGCCAAAGCTGACTGTTGCCTGCCCCTGCCTCTAGCTGACAGAAACCAAGGCTTGAATGCTAACAATAGTGTGTGGTGGCTTTGCAATGGCCACTGAAGGCATTTGTGTCTTATGTTATAGGCACTGATTCTATTATTTTGGGGTGTTTTTAACCCCCCCCCCGAGTGTATCTTTTCCCCAGAGTTTTTTTCCTTCAAGCCTGGATCATTTTCCAGGTTTATAAAAAGATCTACCTTGTCTGTCTATGTCTCCGATCTCTGGATTTGTTTTGGTTTTTTAAATTTAGATTTGTATCCTGCTCTCTATACTGGCCGAAGCTGGGCTCAGGGCGACTAACATCAATTTATTACGGTCATTGACCAGCAAAGCAAACATTCAAGAAATTAACATTGATTAAAAAAGTAGAATCTAACAATATATGACTAACACCAATAATATCATAAAACATAATAAAACAACCAATTGAGTACATAATTAAAAAAAACCATAGTTCCAGATTAAAACAACATCAACTGCGCTTATTTGAACAGGACTTTGGCCAACCTGAAAAGGCAGTCAGGCTCGACCACTTAGATGGTAGGGAGAACATAGGGGGAGGTAAGGTGGCCAGCTTTGATGTAATCCGTTGCTGCCCTCAACCATACGCCTGATGGAACATCTTGGTCTTAAAGGCCGGGGCCAAGGCCGAGAAAGCCCTTGGCCTGGTTGAGGATAACCAGACACTTTTTGAGCCATTTTTACATCTTTCATTCCTTTTGTCTAAACAAAAATTGTTTCAATAATCAGGATTTTTTATAAAAAAACCTTTCTTTCCCTATTCTGTTTCTGTGTATTGCCTGAATAAGCGCAAGAAAAAAAATACTAACCTTAATTTGGTCTCAAAAGCAGCTCTCCGCCTCTTCCTTTGATCATCTGTTTTTACTTTCCCAAGCCATCCTGGTGTGTGGTTAAAGATTGCTAAGGTTTGTCCATGCCTGCGGCTTTTGATGTAAAAAATACCATTCACTACTGACTTTACCTGATAACTAGTATTTGCGGTTTGTTTATTTTTACTTAATTTCTGTCTCTCTTATGCAGTTGCAGATGTGAGGGAGATGGTGAGTGAAAAGGAATCAGGAAATAGAGTTTTGGGAAAAGATGAAGATCTGAAGGTGGAAGCGAAATCTGGGGATCAAGCATTACCAAAGCAGGACTGTAGAAGGGAATGGGAAGTAAAAGAGCCGCAGAGGAAGGAACTGGCTGGCTGTCGGAGCAGAAATAACCCAGAAGTCTCAGCCGAAAACGAAAAATGGAAAAGAAAGAGAACGCCTAAGGGTTCGATGGAGAAGAATGGGTTGAGTTGCAACTTCCATGTTAATACTTGTCTTACCACTCCAACATATTATGAAAAGTATAAATGCTTGGAATGTGGAAATAGCTTCCCCTGGAGTAGTGAACTAAAAACACATGAAAGGATAAACTCCGGGGAGAAGCCATATAAATGCTTGGAGTGTGGAAAGTGCTTCTTTCAGAATGGCACATCAGAAGGTGCACTTCAGAAGCTATATAAATGCTTAGAATTTGGAAAGTTCTTCTCTCGGAGTGGCCAGCCAGCTGCACCTCAAAAGATTCACACAGGGGAGAAGCTACATAAATGCTTGGTGTGTGGAAAGTGTTTCTCTGCAAGTGGCACTCTAATGAGACACCAAAAGGTTCACACAGGGGAGAAACCATATAAATGCTTGGAATGTGGAAAGTGTTTCTCTGCGAATAGTAATCTAATAAGACACCAAAAGGTTCACACAGGGGAAAAGCCATATAAATGCTTGGAGTGTGGAAAGTGCTACTCTCAAAATGGTGAACTAAGTAAACATCAAAGGGTTCACACAGGAGAGAAGCCATATAAATGCTTGGAGTGTGGAAAGTGCTTCTCTGAGAATGGCAACCTAACTAGACATCAAAAGGTTCACACAGGGGAGAAGCCATATAAATGCTTGGAGTGTGGAAAGTGCTTTTCTCGGAACGATGACCTAACTATACATGAAAAGGTTCACACAGGGGAGAAGCCATATAAATGCCCAGTGTGTGGAAAGTGCTTCTCTCGGGTTGGCATACTAATTACACATCAAACAGTCCACACAGGGGAGAAGCCATATGAATGTTTGGAATGTGGGAAGTGCTTCTCTCAGAATGGCGCCCTAACTGCACATCAAAGGGTTCACACAGGGGAGAAGCCATATAAATGCTTGGAGTGTGGCAAGTGCTTCTCTCACAATAGCCACCTAACTGCACATCAAAGGGTTCACACAAGGGAGAAGCCATATGAATGCTTAGAGTGTGGCAAGTGCTTCTCTCAGAATAGCAACCTAATTGCACATCAAAAGGTTCACACAGGGGAGAAGCCATATGAATGCTTGGAGTGTGGAAAGTGCTTCTCTCAAAATGGCCATCTAACTGCACATCAAAAGGTTCACACAGTGGATAAGCTATATGAATGCTTGGAGTATGGAAAGTGCTTCTCTGAGAATGGCCACCTAACTGAACATCAAAAGGCTCACACCGGAGAAACCGTATACATGTTAGGCGTGTGGGAAGGGATTGAGTCTAATAGTAGCTGTCCTTGACAAGATCCATCTCTCTGCTCATTTCCTTCCTTTTTTTCCCATCCCTCCCTTGTTTTCCTCAACCAAATACGTGTAGTGCTGTGTTAAGCCAAACCTACATATGTTTCTCTAAAGCTCTCTTATGTTTCTCTGTAAAATCCTATTATGTTAATGGATCGTTCATCAAGGTGAACAGATTAATACCTCATATTACCTCTTACAAAATGAACCAGTGCTGTAATTTTATAGTGAGAAGTTAGCATAATCTGAAGCAGTGTCATATTGTGGATTAAATTTCAGTGGTCACTAATCTCCACTTTCAGAGGCAGTCAACCTCTGAATACTAGTGCCAGGAGGCAAGATCAGGGAAAGACCTTGGCCTTGTTCCTTTGTTGTTGGCCCTCCAGAGGAACTGTTTGGTCACTGTGTGAGATGGTTTGCTGGACTAGATAGACCACTGGCCTGTTCAAGCAGGGCTTTCCTGAAGTTCTTATATTCCTGTCCTCCCCTTGGAAAACCAATGGCCAGTGTCAGCTATCTTCTTCTGTATCCATTAGGGCTACAATATCCCTTCTGTATCCATTAGGGCTAAAATATCCCTTTGTAAGAAGAAGAAAGTGGCAAAGCAGGACTACAGCTGAACAGCAAGAAGACAAAATAATGACTTCTGCAGAATTAGTCAACATTATAGTTGAGAATGAGGAAACTGAAATTGTTCAGGATTTTCTATTTGGCTCTATGGTCAACCAAAAGGCAGACTGCAAGTAAGAAATCAGAAGGAGATTGAAACTCGGAAGGGCAGTCATGAAGGCGCTAGAAAAGATCCTGAAGTATAAGAATGTGTCACTGGCAACCAAGATCAAGTTAATTCATGCCCCAGTATTTCCTATTACTTTGTATGGGTGTGAAAGATGGACAATGAAGAAAATTGACAGGAAGAAAGTAGATTGCTTTGAAATGTGTTGGAGGAGAGCTTTATGGATACTTTAGACTGCTGAGAAGAAGAGTTGGTTTTTATGCCCCCACTTTTCTCAACAACAAGAAGTCTCAGAGTGGCTTACAATCACCTTCTCTTCCCACCCTCTACAATAGACACTTTGTGAGGTAGGTGGGGCTGAGAGAGAGCTGAAAACTGTGACTAGCCAAGGACTCCTAGCAGGGTTCATGTGCAGGAGTGGGGAATGCAATCATGTTCTCCGGATTAGTGTCTGTCACTCATGTGGAGGAGCAAGGCATCAAACCCAGTTCTCCAGACTAGAGTCTGTCACTCTTAACCACTATACCACACTCAAGGTCCTAGATCAAGCCTGAACTGTTCCTAGAAGTTAAAATGACTAAACTATGGCTAATGTTCTTTGGTCACATTATGAGAAGACAAAAGTCACTGGAAAAGACAGCAATGCTAGGAAAAGTTGAAGGCAGTAGGAAAATGTAGTAGGATTAGTTTAGTACCTACCTTATGCTATAACATAGCCCAACGAGGAACTAATGCAATAAGGTAAGTCTGTAATATAAAGACTGAATATTAAGAGAAATAACCAGAAGTGGTAAGATATATGAGTATTGTACTTTATTGCTACCGTATTATAATTATTGTTTCTGTATTGATACAATTTTGATGTATTTTTGGTTATTATATGGTAAGGAGAATTCTGTAATACGGAACTGATGAAGAGATTGGAAACGAGGCTTTCTCAAGAGGGATCGTCTTCCAAGATTTGAAGCACTCTCTCCTACAAAAGAACAGAGAATATGGACATTTGAACCCTTGTCCTGCACAACCATACCATTGCAATATATTGTGCAAGGATTATTTTATGGGTTCTTTAATTTGACATAGACATCTGAGTGATGCGTTTTTATGTTGGAATGTACTTTATGGATATAGTAGGATCTACGCAGTGTTACACAGAATAGAGTTGATTTAAGATACTTTTTGCTGGTCTGTGGTGTGTTTTGGTTTAGCTAATTACTAATTACACAGAAGTGCCCGTTTTTTGTTTAACCTCCAGGTGGTGGCTGGAGATCTGCTATTACAAGTGATCTGTAGCTGACAGAGATCAGCTCACCTGGAGAAAATGGCTGCTTTGGCAATTGGAGTTCATGGCATTGAAGTCCTGCCCCTCTCCAAACCCCACCCTCCTCAGGCTCTGCCCCAAAAACCTCCCACCGGTGCCGAAGAGGGACCTGGCAACCCTAATGACAGGCCCCATAGTGGAATGACCACCCCTGGGTGTAGCAGAAGCTTTCTGGTAATAGAATGGCAGTCCCTAGCAATATAAATTTGCTCTAGGACTGAAATGATAAGTTGCAGAGTGGAATGATGGCCTCTGGGAATAATAGAAATGTTCTGGGACTGAAATGATAAACCCCAGAGTGGAATGACAGCCCCTGGGACAGTCCCAGAATGCTTCTGCTAGTCTCTGGGATTATCATTCTAGAGTAGTCTATCTGGGCCTAGAAACCTTAATGGAAAATCCATTCCGCATTTTCTTTATAACTCCTTTTCTGTTGTAAAGTATTTCAATGGAGTCCATGCCAGTCAACTGGCGTTCCTGGCTCCCATTACCTTCAGCGGGTTGCCCAGCCTCTCCTATTGTTTCCAGTGGGCAATCCTGTCATTTTTTTTTAGTACCTCTCCCTTGAGGTTGGCAACCCAAATGTGAGGAGTGAGAAAGTAAACCTTAGATAAGGAATGGGCAGGCACGAGGACCAAACTACAGGCAGTTGTAAATGACTGATTGTAACCCATGTTTTTTTATGTATTTTATTGTTATTTACATTGCAACCACCGTGGGTTCCTCAAAGGCAGAAAGGCGGCTTAGAAATGTTTTAAATAAAAATAAATAAATAAAACGCAGGAGAAGCATGAACCAGCCTTTCTCTGCTTTTTTCTCTTTCTTTCTTTCTTTCTTTCTTTCTTTCTTTCTTTCTTTCTTTCTTTCTTTCTTTCTTTCTTTCTTTCTTTCTTTCTTTCTTTCTTTCTTTCTTTCAAAACCAGCATTGTGGAGGTGGCCCATTTGAGCGGGCTACGCCAGCAAAGAGGCGCTGTGCCCCTTTCTTAAAAATGGGTTTGAGCCGAGTTTTGCTCGCATGATGAGAAGGCAAGAGTCACTGGAAAAGACAATCATGCTAGGAAAAGTGGAGGGCAGCAGGAAAAGAGGAAGACCCAACAAGAGCTGGATGGACTCAATCAAGGAAGCCACAGCCTTCAGTTTGCAGGATCTGAGCAAGGCTGTCAAAGACAGGACACTTTGGAGGACTTTCATTCATAGGGTCGCCTTGAGTCGGAAGCGACTTGACGGCCCTTAACCCGCAGGCACAAAGATCTGGAGTGTAGGGAAACGTCACAGGCGCCCCGCGTCACCTTAAAGGGTTAAACTGACAAAGCTCAACTCCTAGAGAGGCCGGAGACGTCCGCCTGAGCGGTGGAGGGGTGGAGCTATGCAAATCATGATGTCCCTTCCTGTTGTGCCATTGGGCGGAGCTGCACGCTGGGTTCCCCTAGGAGAAGCAGCAGCAGCAGCAGCTGCTGCAGGTGTTGCAGCTGGAGCTGGGAAGGACGCAAAAAATCCATGTTTGGCTGCACATCTGGAAGGAGAGGTGAGGGGAGCGCGCCAGAGGGAGATCGTTGCTTTGGGTGAGCTCACCCCTGGCAGGGTCCGGTGGTTGGCTTGCTGTGACATGACAGCCTGGCAAGCATTGGAGACCTGGAAGGGTGGCGTCTTCGCTGTGCAACTTCCAGCAGCAAATGGAGGAGGCTGGAGATGTGGGTGGATTTTTTTTTGTGGGGGGGGGTCCAAGAGTTTTTGCTTTGATTTCAGAGACAACGTTTTTACGTACCCGAATGCATCCCTCAAAACTCAGTACCTGCAAACCTAGCTTGCTTCTTTGCACCTGTCTTTTTTTTAAAAAATAGAGGAAATGATAGTATTCATCACCAAATATGCAGGCTCTACAAAGTTCTGTGTGTGTGTGTGTGTGTGAAGTGCCGTCAAGTCGCTTCCGACTCATGGCGACCCTATGAATGGAAGTCCTCCAAAATGTCCTGTCTTTGACAGCCTTGCTCAGATCCTGCAAATTGAAGGCTGTGGCTTCCTTTATTGAGTCCATCCATCTCTTGTTGGGTCTTCCTCTTTTCCTGCTGCCCTCCACTTTTCCTAGCATGACTGTCTTTTCCAGTGACTCTTGTCGTTTCATGATGTGACCAAAATACGACAGCCTCAGTTTAGTCATTTTAGCTTCTAGGGTCAGTTCAGGCTTGATTTGATCTATAACCCACTGATTTGTTTTTTTGGCAGTCCAGGGTATCCGTAACACTCTCCTCCAACAGCTCATTTCAAAGGAATCTATTTTCTTCCTATCAGCTTCTACAAAGCTCTACCATCAACCAAAAGGGAGACTGCAGCCAAGAAATCAGAAGGAGATTGAGACTGGGAAGGGCAGCCGTGAAGGAGCTAGCAAAGATTCTTAAGTGTAAGGATGTGTCACTGGCCACCAAGACTAGATTAATTCAGGCCATCGTATTCCCTATTACTATGTATGGGTGTGAAAGCTGGACAGTGAAGAAAGCTGATAGGAAGAAAATAGATTCCTTTGAAATGTGGTGTTGGAGGAGAGTGTTACGGATTCCTTGGACTGCCAAAAAAACCAATCAGTGGGTTATAGATCAAATCAAGCCTGAACTGACCCTAGAAGCTAAAATGACTAAACTGAGGCTATCGTATTTTGGTCACGTCATGAGACGACAAGAGTCACTGGAAAAGACAGTCATGCTAGGAAATGTTGAGGGCAGCAGGAAAAGAGGAAGACCCAACAAGAGATGGATTGACTCAATAAAGGAAGCCACAGCCTTCAATTTGCAAGATCTGAGCAAGGCTGTCAAAGATAGGACATTTTGGAGGACTTCCATTTATAGGGTCGCCATGAGTCGGAAACGACTTGACGGCACTTAAGACACACACACACACACACACACACAAAGGTATCTTGATACAGTCAACAATAGCCATGCAGATTAGCTTTGGATTTCACACATTAACAGATCACTTCAGGATACAATGGTTCCATATTAACATACCACACCCTCATTAGCACATTATCTTGATACTTACAGGACAATGATTTGCACATTACCTTTGTTACTTTTTGCAGGACAATGATTCATATCAAACCCAACCCCTTTTTTACTATATATTACTCTTCCTACACACTTGACACTGAGAGACACTGTCCTTCAGTGTTACTCCTCTGAAGATGCCTGCCACAGCTGCTGGTGAAACGTCAGGAAAGAATATACCAAGACCACGGTTACACAGTCCGGATAACCTACGAGAACCAATGTATCTTGATACTTTTTTTTACAAGCAATGGATATTTGTCCTGACCTGTCTGGTCCAGGCTTAGCCAGATCTTGGAAGCTAAGCAGGGTTATCCTTGGTTAGTGCTTGGATGGTGGTCCAAGCCAGTCCAGGGTTTGCTATGCAGAAGTAGGCAATGGTAACCCACGCTGTTCCTGTCTTGCCTTGAAAACCCTGTGCATGTGTGTGTTAAGTTCGGTCGAGTCAGAGGAGACGGCTTTTATCTGTAGCAACCTAATAATCACTTGTTGCTCTGTTGCACCTATTAATGTGAGATTAATACAACCACGTTTGGTTTTTTAGGAGCCTGATCACAGTCACTCAGGCTGCACGCAAAGCACCTTTCAAAGCGGCTCCCCAGACACAGATCCCCATGGAAAGAAGCCATGCAGGAGTATTGTGAGAATGCCGCTGAGTCGGATACGGATTCCCAGTTCTGCTCAGTCCATCCTCAAAGAGGTACACGTGGGAACGAAAGCCTTACGCACTGGGCCAAAGTAGGCAGGATCCGGTAGGGAGGAAAGTTGTTTTTTCCTTGTGTGACAGAACATGGGGTTGGGAATGGAGACCCAAGTTTGAATCCCCATTTGCCTTTAGACTAACTTTGGGCCCAGCCGTCTTCTCTCAAGCCTAGCCTGCTTGGCAGGGTTCTTATGAGAATAAAACGGAGAAGCGTGAGCCGGGTACACCGCCCTGAATGTATGTACATATTTATGACTGGGTTTCCCCCATTCATGTGTAAAGTGTGTGTGGGGTAAGAGTGGGACAGTCTTTTCCTGTTATCTCTCCTGCAGGCCAACCTTTGACAACTGAAGTGAGCTTGGGGAAGATGAACCGTGGGGCGGTTTTACCTTCTCTTCACCACATTCATGCGTCTCCCACAAAACTATTTCACAGGAGAACGTGGGTGCCGTATCTAACCGGCTTGTGTGTGTGTTTGTTTTGCACTAGGAATGTGCAGTCTCTCTCTCTATTTTGGCTTCACCCATTGTCCAGGAAGCTTAGGAAGTGGATATAATTCTTCCCCTGTGAGGCAGGCTAGGCAGAAAGAGGGTTACTGGCCCACGGTCACCTACTGATCTCTGTGTCCTGTTACATATGGGGACCCCTATATTTGCTCAACCTCCCCCCCACAAGATCCTCAGATTTGCCTGCCAGAGGCCTGGAGCCCTGGCTCAGCAGCAGTGGAGTATTTGCTTTGCATGCAGAAAGTGTCAGGTTCAATCCCCAGCATCTCCAGTTAAAAGATCTATTTATGTACAGGTTAGTCTCAAGGAATAGATGAGCAGCACAGGTCTCCAGGCACACAAAGGAGAACCCTGGCTGAGGCACATAAATGTAAATCAGCTATGGCTTTAGAGAGAATTTATTTTAACTCTTTCAGACACAGTTTTACTGATTAGCTACTAGGCTGGATCCTCTCACACAAACTCTCACAAAGCCACACCCAGCCTGCCCTTTCCCAAGAGTCAGACTAAATGGCACAAGGTCAGGTCATCCCCAGAGACAGGCCTAACAAATAGGGTTCTCTATTCTGTCCCAGAGATAGAGCAACGCGTCACTGTGTCTGGTCTTTTTCCTGAGCCAGGCCTGAGTTCTCACTGCCTTCTCTGTCTGGAGGTGATGTAAAAAACCTCCACCTGAGACCCTGAGAGCCACTGCCAATCTAAGTAGCCTAACTGCTGTAATGCCCTCGGTAGGATGTTTTAATTGTTGTTTTTATGTTTTTGAAGCTCAGGTTTTAATTGTTTTAAGGAGGTGTCTCTTTTCGGTTTTAATGGTTTTGAGAACGTGGGTTTATTATGGATGTTTTTATTTGTTTGCCTTGGTGGCCCTTGTGAGGGCAGAAAGGTGGGGGTATCAATTTTGTCCAATAAAATTAAACAAATAAAAGGGATTAAAGTCCTTTTGGCAAGCCTCCAGAGCTCCCTCACACCCAGGGCCATGAATAATTGACTCAGGTTTGCCAGACAATAACTCTCAGAGCCCTCTCATAACTCCAGGCTGGGAAATTCCTGGAGATCTGGGGGTAGAATCTGGTGAGGGGCCGGATTTGGGGAGGGGGAGGGATTTGGGGAGGGACCTCAGCAGTGTATGAATGCCATGGGATCTACTTTCCAACATTGCTGTTTTCTCCATGGGAACTGATGTTCGTAGTCTGGAGGTGTAATTCCTGGAGATCTCCAGGCCTCACCTATGAGATTGGCAACCTTGCCTCCTCCCAATGCAGTTGAACACACGAAGCTGCCTTATACTGAATCAGGCCCTCGGTCCATCAAGGTCAGTATTGTCTGCTCAGACCAGCAGTGGCTCTCCAGGCTCTCAGGCTATTTGATGTCTATTCACATCACATACTCTCCTAGTCCCTTTAACTGGAGATTCCGGGGATTGAACCTGGGACCTTCTGCATGCCAAGCAGATGCTCTACAAACTGAGCCACAGCCCCTCCCCTAAGCTCTCCAGGGTCTCAGGTGGAGGTCTTTCACATCACCTACTCGCCTAGTCCCTTTAACTGGAGATGCCGGGGATTGAACCTGGGACCTTCTGCATGCCAAGCAGATGCTCCACCACTGAGCCACAGCCCCTCCTCAGTCATTAGCCCAGCGAAGGTCACCAAGCTGCTGCTAAACCTTAATCGAACTACCCCGAGCTGGTCCACCACTCAGGTAGCTCAATCACCCTACGTAAGTTATTCCACTACAACCTGTCATTCCATCTAGCATGGACCTATTTGCACTTCCGCTTACAGCCTAAATGTTCATCTGTCTGCACTCACCTAAAGCGGCTTAACACAATCTTCACCCCCCCACACACTATCCAAACAACAGCCCTGTGAGGTAGGCTAGGCTGAGAGTGTGTGACTGGTTCAAGGTCACCCAGCAGGTTCCCATGGAAGAGCAAGAATTCAAACCTAGATGTCCTAGTCTAACAGTCTAATCGCTATGCCAAACTGACCCTCAGTGGCCAAGTAAGGACTTTAATGCAGGTGTCTGTCCTCCTAACCTTCCCCTCCAGCTAGCCTGTCAGTTGCAGGAAAGTAACATCACATCACGCTGCCTTATATGAATCAGATCCTTGGTCCATCAAAGTCAGTATTGTCTGCTCAGACAAGCAGTGGCTCTCCAGGGTCTCAGGCAGAGGTCTTTCACATCACCTACTTGCCTAGTCCCTTTAACTGGAGATGCCGGGGATTGAACCTGGGACCTTCTGCTTGCCAAGCAGGTGCTCTGAGCTACAGCCCCTCCCCTGCATAGACATTTTATATGTCGTGGAAACAGCAAATGAGCTCTTTCTGAAAAAAACGCAATCCATCCTCTAGCACTTTACAGAAGTCTTTGCTTTGTTAATTGATGTATAGATTCTGTGTAGGATAAGCGAACTTGCTAGATTTATAAATCAGGACAAGTGGACCAAATCTCAAGAGAAAAATATACTTGAATACTTTCCTGTACATGGAGAGCTGCCATACCAAGAGCCTTCTTGGTCATGGCAAAACTGTTGAATGCTAGGGCAGGGTTCCTAATACCACCTCAGAAAATGCTGGGAGATTTTGGGGATGGTGCCTGGAGAGGGTGGACTTTGTGGGAGGATGTTAGGCCACTTCCAGGTGACAATCTAGACTTCCTCACCTAATCTTTGTGGTCCTTACCATAAAGATTAGGGGGAATTTCTAGAACATCAGTTTCTGGAGGCCCTTTTTTCTTCTGCTCCTCAATTCCTCAGGGGCAGGAAATTGGGATTGGTGGTTGACAATTCCCCACTTCAGATGGGAAAATGGGAGGCCTACCTCAGGGAGATTTGTCTATTCCCTCTTATCACTGTCTTTTGTCAGCAGGTGAAGAGTTTTTCTGTTTCATCTGGCATTACATTAGTAACCCTCATTCTTGTTTGTTTTTAATTGCTGGGTTAATATCTGTATGTACTGTTTTTACAGTTGCATTTAATGTGTTTTTAACTGTTTGCTGCCTTGAGGGTACTAATTAGGCAGAAAGGAGGGATACAAGTGTTTTAAATAGTCAAATATTTGGGAGAAGACTTGGCCAAAATTCTTTTCCCAGACATGCTAGATTTCTATATGCAGAGTTTGGGTAGGGGAGGATTACTGGGGAAAACCTCCATCTGTAGTTTGAACTGGTGCAGCCCTGGAAGGCTTCTATTAGGAGCTCTTTCAATATGTTAGAATCAGTCCAGAGAACACAAGAGAAAAGAAAAAGTTCTAGAGGAAAATGCCATCAAGTTACAGCCGACTCACGGTGACCCCCATCACGGGGCTTTCAAGACAAGAGACAGTCAAAAGAGGAGGAGGAGGAGGAGGAGTTGGTTTTTATATGCCGACTTTCTCTACCACTTAAGAGAGAATCAAACTGGCTTACAATCACCTTCCTTTCCCTTCCCCACTGCAGACACCCTGTGAGGTGGGTGGGGCTGAGAGAGTGTGATTAGCCCAAGGTCACCCAGCTGCCTTCATGTGTAGGAGTGGGGAAACAAATCCAGTTCACCAGATTAGCCTCCGTCACTCATGTAGAGGAGTGGGGAATCAAACCCAGTTCTCCAGATCAGACTCCACCGCTTCAAACTACTGCTCTTAACCACTACACCATGCTGGCTCTCCAGAGGTGGTTTGTCATTGGCTGCCTCTGGCTGTCTCTGTGTAGCAACCCTGGACTCCCATCCAAATACTAACCAGGCCCAACCCTGCTTAGCTTCTGAGATTTGATGAGATCAGGCTAGCCTTCACCTTCTAGGTCAGGGCAAAGCAGACTTACTTCAAACATAATTGTTTCTTCTATTCTGCCAGGCGATGAGGCGCAAGATTTCCCCACAGACCATTCCGAGGAACTGGACCATCTCCAAGATTATGAGAGCGCTTCCAGGTGTTGTGTGGAGGATGCCACCATTTTTAATCTTCAACAGAGACCAGAGATGTTCTTTGAAGGCCAATCATTAGAGGGGGTGGTAAATTCTGCTCCTTGCTGGGGAGGCTTGGAGGACCTCAGTGAATCCGCCGGCCAACAGAGAATCCCCACAACAGAGATTCGAGAAAAGCGGACCAAGAACAGCAAAGACCTTAGCTGGAGGTCGGACTTTGTGATCAGCCGGAGAATACCAAAGAAACAGGACAAGCCCTACAAATGTTCCGAGTGCGGGAAAAGCTTCAGCGTGAGCTCGGACATTATCCGGCATCAGAGAATCCATACCGGAGAGAAGCCCTACAAATGCGTGACGTGCGGGAAAGGGTTCAATCAAAATTCCCACCTTGTCGCGCATCAGAGGACCCACACAGGGGAGAAGCCATATAAATGCTGGGAGTGCGGGAAAAGCTTCAGCCTGAGTTCAGATTTTACCCGGCATCAGAGAATCCACACAGGGGCGAAACCATATAAGTGCTCAGAATGCGGGAAAGGTTTCATACAGAAATCGCACTACATTACACATACAAGGAACCATACTGGGGAAAATCCATATAAGTGTCCTGAATGTGGTAGAGGGTTCACTTCCAGCACCCTGCTCATCAGGCACCAGAGAATCCACACAGGGGAGAAGCCGTTCAAATGCTCCTATTGCGACAAAAGGTTCTGCGCCAGCTCAAACCTTGTCACGCACATGAGAACGCACACTGGCGAAAAGCCATTCAAGTGCTTGGAGTGCGGGAAGAGCTTCAGTCAGAAATCCACCCTGATTGCGCACGAGAGAACGCACACGGGCGAGAAACCCTACAAATGTTGGTGCGGCAAAATGTTCAGCAAGAGCTCGGATCTCCTCGCTCACGAGAGAACTCACACAGGTGAGAAACCCTATGTCTGCCTGAGCTGCGGCAAAAACTTCCGGATGAGTTCTCACCTGATAAGACACCAGCGGATTCACACAGGGGAGAAACCGTATAAGTGTTCAGAGTGCGGACGGAACTTCAGTGCCAGTTCGCACCTTATCAGACATCAGAAGATCCACTTAGGGGAAAACTGAAGAACTGCAACGTGGTTGCAAAAATCCCACCACTGACGCAAGAGGGGATACAAGTTTGTATACTTCCTTGAACACTAGTTCCATTGGAACTAGAGGGACTTCTAATAAATGTTTTGGACAGCTTTCTTCTGGAATATGGGGTCAGGCTCCCTTATTGGGGTTCTCAGACATGGCTACTCACCCAAGAAAAAAAGGTTAGGGTTTTGTCTCCCCCTGTACAGTTCTTACCAGCCTACCACCTGTACCTGATGGATTTCTTGAACACACAAAGCTGCCTTTTACTGACTCAGACCCTTGGTTCATCATAGTCAGTATTGTCTACTCTGAGTAGCAGCGGTTCTCCAGGGTCTCAGGCTGCGGTCTTTCACATCACCTACTGCCTGGTCCTTTCTACTGGGGATTGAACCTGGGACTTTCTGTATGCCAAGCAGATGCTCTACCTCTGAGCCATGGCCCCATCCCCTTGAATGGGGATGGTGCTGTTCCTGGGTACCCGAGGTTGGGTAAAAGGAAAAAATATATATATGTGTGTTAAAAATATTTTAAAAACATTAAAATAGCACAATGGCATTTTCTAAGGTTGACATGTGCAAGGTGTAACCTTACAGATGTCAACCTTAGGAAATGCCATTGTGCTATTTTAATGTTTTAAAAATATTCCAATAAATTATATTTACAGTATTTATACATACATATATATGTGTGTGTGTATGTGTATATAGCTTCTGTTTTTAGGTTGGGTCTTATTCCCCTCTTTTTTCTTCCACTATGGTGCTGTTCCAACATGATGTCAGCCCGCTCCGTACGCCACTGAAGTGGCACCCAAAATCTGTCACCTTGCTTCATGGTAGGGCCAGCTCTGTTCTTACGCAAGAACCATGTTGCCAAGTCAGCTTATGGAATTCCATTTGGGAGGGGCCACGGCTCAGTGGTAGAGCATCTGCTTGGCATTCGGAAGGACCCAGGTGGGATCCCCGGCATCTCTAGTGGAAAGGAGATGAGGTGGGCCAAGGGTCTAACTCTGTAAAAAGCAGGTTCGTTTAGGTATAGGGCCATGGCTCAGTGGTAGAACGTCTGCTTGGCATTTGGAAGGTCCCAAATTCAATCCCCAGCATCTCCAGTTAAGAGGATCAGGTGGAAAGTGATGCAAAAGACCCCCACCCGAAACTCTGGACAGCTACTGCAAATCTGTTAATGTTGCCAGCCTCTAGGTGGGCCCTGGAAATCTCTCAGAATTACAACTGACCTCCAAACTGGAGAGATCAGTTCCCCTGGAGAAAATGGCTGCTTTGGAGGGTGGACTCTATGGCATTGTACCCTACTGAGGTCTTTCCCCTCCCCAAATCTCACCCTTCCCAGACTCCACCTGCACATCTCTAGAAATTTCCCAACCCAGACTTGGCAGCCCTACCTACTGGACACATGATTTGGGCCCATTCCCCCACCCTGATCCTTTCTGGGAGGCTTAGAATCATAGAGTTGGACTCATCATTGAGTTGGGCTCATGAGACTTGCTACCCTGTCTCGTGAATTCTTGCTCATACCTCCTTGATTTCCTTTTCAGGGTTATGAACTTTGGGCAGGCCTTTAAAAAATGGGAAAACCCAGTGTCTTCTATGCATTTCACCCTGATATAGGTTAACTCGCTGCTTGGCATTTTCTTGTTTTTGTGGGGGGGGGGGCAGTTGATCCCGACAACATTATTAAATACGAAATCCAACTTGGTTTTTTGCACAGCTGTTTTATGGTTGACATAACAGTGAGATGTGGGGAGGGGCAGCGGAATATTTTGTCTGGGGGAAGCCCTGTGCCAATGACGTGTCTGCACTTTGATTCCCTGAATAGGGTAGTAGAACAGGCATGAACACGATGGCCCAACTCCCCACATGACCCCTAAGTGTAGCAGAAATGCCCACCCATATGCCCCTCTCCTATTATCAGTGGTGCTGCTTCTGCTTGTTTGCACCACACAGATACCCTGGCAATAATGCAAAGGTGAGGGATGGGGCCAGCACCGTTATGCCTGCCCTCCCTCCCTTTCCACACAAGGAGTCGATGCCCAGATGGGTTGGCTGTACACAGAGAGAGAAGCTGGCATAGCCCAGTGCAGGGGTCCCCAACCTGGTGCCCATGGGTGTCATCGTGCCCACCAAAAAGGTTTCCTGGTGCCCACAAAGTGGGCATGGCAAGGTGGGACTTTTGCCCAGCAAGGCTTTTCATTGGGCTATTGGTGATGTGATAGACTGTGTGCAGGTTGTTTTGTTAAATGTTGCTTTGGCAGCAGCTACCACGACTCCACAAGGATTTTCAGTGCAACCGAAGGTGAGGTGCGGCAGCTATTTTGTGGCCAGCTTCGTCTCTGCGGCAGCACCCACCATGCTCTGTCAGAATTCCAAAGGCGCCCAAAGGCTCGAAAAAGTTGGGGACCCCTGATCTAGTGAATAAGAGAATGAGCCATGAGGCTGCTGTTTCAAATCTAGGCTTAGGCACACGCTGTCCAGTGTATATACACACACATAGTCTGTTATCAATGCATAGTGGGGCAAAAAATCCCAACTTCACATATACACTGATGGGATCTGTGCTGGCAGCAACAGACCAAGAAAGGGATCTTGGGGTGGTAGTGGATAGCTCAATGAAGATGTCAACCCAGCGTGCGGCTGCTGTAAAAAAGGCTAATTCCATGCTGGCCATAATTAGACGAGGAACAGAGAATAAAACTGATATCATACTGCCCTTGTACAAATCTATGGTGAGACCACAATTGGAATACTGTGTGCAGTTCTGGTCACTGCGCCTAAAAAAGGATATTACAGAGCTTGAGAAGGTGCAGAAACGAGCAACCAAAATGATTAGGGGACTACAGCAACTGTCCTGTGGGGAGCGGTTAAGACGCTTAGGGCTGTTTAGCTTGGAAAGAAGGCGGCTAAGGGGAGACACGATAGAGATCAATAAAATTATGCATGGTTTGGAGAGAGTGGACAGAGGTTTTTCTCCCTCTCCCATAATACTAGAACACGGGGTCATCTGCTAAAGCTGAAGGGTGAGAGATTCAAAACAGATAAAAGGAAATATTTTTTCACACAACGCATAGTTAAATTGTGGAACTCCCTGCCCCAGGATGTGTTGATGGCTGCCGGCTTGGAGGGTTTTAAGAGGGGAGTGGACATATTCATGGAGGAGAGGAGTAATCATGGCTGTTAGAATGGATACTAGTCATGCTGCATACCTATTCTCTCTAGTATCAGAGGATACTAATCTAATGGCTATTTGTCTAATGTTTAAGGGCCCACAGAGCCCACTTGCTGTTGGGCAAGCTGACACCCTGGCCAGTCCTAGCCTAGTCATAATATTTTACAAATTCTTTGTGTTCAGCACATACATACATACATACATACATACAACAATAACAACACCAGTGTGCATCCCCCACCATGTAAATATTTTTGAAAAATATTGTATCCAGCTCAGGAACACAAAGACTTGTAAGCAGCTAGCTACATGAATAAAGTCCGGCATAGGAATACATGCACCTGAGAATTGTGAGTCAAGAAACTAACAAAACAACTGAAGACGTTCTTGTAGGTTATCCGGGCTGTGTGACCGTAGTCTTCAGTGTTACTCCTCTGAAGATGCCTGCCACAGCTGCTGGCGAAACGTCAGGAAAGAAAATACCAAGACCACGGTCACACAGCCCGGATAACCTACAAGAACTTCTTCAAAAATCTCTTGAGATGCTAAAGTTTCCTTGTGGTTCAAGTGCATACAACCCAGATTGTTGATATTACAAAATGTACAGAAGACCAGGGCCCCTGAGAGGGTGGGTGGGGACAGAGAATACTTTGGGTTCTGAAAAAAATTAATTACTATTGCAAGGAGTTGGCCTATTCCCTTTTCATCAAGAAGAAGAAGAAGAGTTGGTTTTTATATGCTGACTTTCTCTGCCGCTTATGGAAGAATCAAACCGGCTTACAATCACCTTCCCTTCCCCTCCCCACAACAGACACCCTGTGAGGTAGGTGGGGCTGAGAGAGTGTGACTGGCCCAAGGTCACCCAGATGGCTTCGTGTGGACCCTACTATATAGATGCCAGGAACTTCACGGCGAATAGTTTCAATAGCTGAACATGCCTTGTTCAACAGCTGCGATTTCCTATCAGCTGAACACCTGATCTTTTTGCCTGCCCAAGTCTCAGGCTGAGGTCTTTCACATCACCTATGTTAAAAGAATCCCTACACTGGAGATGCTGGGGAATCTCCTGTGTGATTTCAAGCTCCTACATAGGCAATTCTTCAGTCAATAGCAGAGTTGGAAACAGAGTTGGGAGGAACTTTGGGGAGCCAATGTGGTGTAGTGGTTAAGAGCAGTGGTTTGGAGCAGTGGACTCTGATCTGGAGAGCCGGGTTTGATTCCCGACTCCTCCACATGAGCAGCGGGCGCTAAGCTGGTGAACTGAATTTGTTTCCCCACTCCTCCACATGAAGCCAGCTGGGTGACCTTGGGCTAGTCACAGCTCTCTTAGAGCTCTCTTAGCCTCACCTACCTCACAGGGTGTCTGTTGTAGGGAGGGGAAGGGAGGGTGATTGTAAGCTGGTTTGATTCTTCCATAAGAAGCAGAGAAAGTCGGCGTATATAAACCAACTCTTCTTCTTCATCATCATCTTCATCATCATCATGTTCTTCATCTTCTTCATCTAGTCCAGCCCCTGGGTCAATGGAGGAACAGGCAGCTTACACAACATTCTCAGGAGGGCTCCCAGCCAGACTCTGGCCGGACATAGACATGGTTAGCTTCCCCAGGGTGGCTACATTAGCTTTCCAGTTGTACCCCTAGGACAACATGCCAAGAAGAACTTTTGGTCAGGGAAGAACTGAATCCGCAGACCATGAAGCCCGACTCCCTCCCATGCACATCTGAGAGGGAGGAATACCTCCTCCCCAAACCATGCCACACAACCCACAACAAAGTCTTCTCGTTGGAGGGAGCAACACAGCCAATGCATAGGAAATCCTTTACATGGCTCAGCCAGTGAGCCCAGCCAGAATATTTTCCATACCCTCAAGGCAATTTTAGAGAACACAATGTGGTATGGCTATACCTCAGGGTCAGTCCTTAGATGCAATAAAATAGGGTTGCCAACTCTGCATTGGGAAATTCCTGGAGATTTGGGGGGTGGAGCCAGGGAAGCTGGGGTTTGGGGGGGACCTCAGTTGGGTATAATAACCATAGATGTCACCTGCCTAAAGAGCCATTTTCTCCAAGGAAACTGATCTCTGTAGATTGTATATCAGCATATTCCAGGATTTTTCCAGGCTCTGCCTGGAGGTTGGCAATCATCAAATAAGCAAAGAAGGACCAGAGGGCACAAACCCCTCTTCCCTTTCTCACTGTCTGCAGTTACTCCCGAGTTGTGACAGTGGAGTGACGCTTGCAGGATAAATCATGTACTATAAAATAACAGACAACAAGAGAATTCACAGTGGGTAGCCGTGGACTCTTGCCCTTTGAGACAACAAGAGAGAAGAAGATGTCATAATGTTCCGCATGATAGACTATTTTATTAAGAGCCGTTATAATTAAATTCTTTTTCCAGCTGATCAAATTTTAGACATTATTTTAAGTATTAGTGAATTTTTTTATGTAAGCTGGTCTTTGATCGTAATAAATAAAACGATGATGATAAAATAACAGCATTCGTTTTAAATTTCTCAATTTGATTTTAGCCCGTCCCCCTCTACGTCGACCTAAAGTTTTGAATGGGTTCTGTCGCTGAAGAAGCTCAATATGTTTGTGTAATAAAACTTTTTTGGTCATCTTGCTTTTGCATGATTACAGAACATTGCATAACCTCTGTCCTGTTTTTGGCATCCCAATGTCCAGCTTTGGTCTCAAGGAAATATGGTCAGCCCTAGATAAATGCTACAAGGTGCATAATCTGGAGCCCCTTCCTTTCAGCTGTCTAAAGAGGTGAGCTGAAAGTGTTAAATGGAAGGCGCCACAATGCCTAGAGAGGCCTCCAAGGAAGACATCCACGTGACTTGCCATAGGCCCTTCCTTCCGTGGGAAAAGCCACCCTTTAAGGTTTCCCAGACAACTGGCAAGCTTTGTTGGCTGCGGGAGAGATGTGGCCGAACAAGAGGATTTGTATATAGGCTTAAATGCAAATAGATAAATAATAAAACACTATTTCTTATTTGCAAAACAGGTCTCTGTTTTGACGGTGGGATCCATCAGTCGCAAAAATAAGCAGCGTTGGCTTTGCAGGAGGTCACATCTCTAGCACTGCACTTTATAGAAGAATTTGGCGGAGGAGGAAGGTGATCCTTTGGTCCAGGTGAGGGTGTTTGAAGAGGGAGGGAGGATGAGGGGAGAGCCGGACCCAGCTGAGCTGGAAGCAAGGAAAGACCCTGATCCCATGGAGGCTGGGATCAGAAGGGAGCTGTGGAAAGGAACAGTGCAGAAGGGCCTGAGAGACAACATCCTGCCTCCAGATGTGCAGTGCCAGGAATTCAGGCACTTCTGCTACAAGGATGCCTGGGGCCCCCGAGGAGTTTGCAGCCGACTCCACCGTCTTTGCCGCCAGTGGCTGAAGCCAGAAAGACTCAGCAAGAAGGAGATGCTGGACCTGGTGATCCTGGAGCAGTTCTTGGACGTCCTGCCCCCGGAGATGCAGAGCTGGGTTCGGGATTGTGGGCCAGAGACCAGTTCCCAGGCAGTGGCCCTGGCAGAAGGCTTCCTCTTGAGCCAGGCAGAGGACAAGATGCAGGACCAGCAGGTGAGAAAAGGCACAGGATGTGATCAAGGATCCCCTCAAAATCCACACAGATTGCCCCAACTTTTTTCAAACATCCTCCCAGTCTGTTTCCTGTACCTTTTCTCATCAGTTCTCCCCTTTCTGGGGTCCTCATTCTGTTTCAGGTGCAAGAATGGATCGTGCAGGAGCGTTGCCCTGGAGCAACCTTTCCAGGTAAGATCAAAAAGGGGTTATCTTTCCCAGTTGAGGTCCTGCTTGAATGTATGTGGACTGTTTTTATGTACCCTGGTCCTGTGTGGGGAAAATGCTCCGCTCTAGCTTCTCAATTTACACTATTCTTTGCTTGGACAAGCGTTTCTGAATCTGAACCAGCATTGTGAGTTACGCCTAATAATTCAGAGAAATTATTTTTCCCAATGCTCGAGGAACAGAAATGGAAAGAACAGAATGTCTTCCAAGTACCTCTTTATCCTTCACAGGTGGGGCCATGAATCCGGTGATACATTCTTCACCATCTCCTTGCAACAACAAAGCAGCTTCCATGAAGCCAGATCAGGTAAGTGTGGCACTGTGGATCTTGCCCCTGGGTGCCTCCCCCCACCCCTTCCTATGGCTGGGAGATTGTTCCCCTGTCCTTTGGCTGCTGCCCTGGTCACTCAACAGAAAATGAAAGCATCTGATTAAGGCTCGACTGCTCAAGCATCTAGTCATAGTCCTTTACTACATTACTGTGAAGAGAGAGGGGTTTCTTTTTTCCCCTCTTTTCAGGGACCAGTGATCTTTGAGGAGGTGTCTGTTCTTTTCACTGTGGAGGAGTGGGCTCTGCTGGATCCGGACCAAAGAAGGCTTCACAGGGAAGTCATGGAGGACAACAGACATAATTTGGCCTCTCTGGGTAAGGCTCCCCTGTCCCTCGGTTCACAGGGAATGAAGGCAGAAATTTATCCTTCTGAGAAGAATTATAGTAGTCTCATCATGGGAAGTGGATTGGGTCCACACACGGGCAAGGGAGGGCTTTTTGCTTGTTTAGTGGACTCCCCAAGTATGAGTTTGTACGGTAAAATGACTATTTGTGAACTTTTTACCTGGGTGGCCTCATGGGCTATTCTGATCTCCTTCAAGGGTGAGTAAGATAAAAAAAAAATCCTACATAGGCAGAGGAATCAGATTGATAAATTCTTAAAACAAGTCTGAGATTGTTAGAAAGAGTACAGCATTTTGGGGATCCGTCTCCACCTTATCCTGTCCTGGGGGGATTGCGGGGTCTCTTCAAAGGGAGGGGAGCCCTTAGCCAGCAGCCCTTCATGAGAGCCACATTTCTCAGTGTCAGACTGGGATGTTGGATCTTGTGTGCCTTTGAAGTGGATGACGATACTGTATTCTGGTGCCTCTGTCTGGGCTAAGGCTTCCCTTCACTGTGCAAAAGTTCCCTGTTCTCTTCTCCACATTGGGCTGCTAGCAGGATCAGTAGCCGGACACTTGTGGATTCAAAAACTAGAGCCCTCCCATTGTATATATATTTCAAGAGTTTAAAAATTTGGCATTCCTTCTTTTTGCTATTAAGAGGACCTGGGATTCAGACAGACTGGTTTAAAATCTGAATATTTCTTAGAGCTGGAGTATCTGGAAGTGACTGGTTTGTTTCTTTCTCCCAAAGATGGACTTCTGCTTCTCAAACCTCATTCCATATCCACAGTGGAAGAAGCAGGAGGTCCATTTGTCCAAGGCCCAGAAGAAAGAAAAAGATCTGCAGGTATCTGCTTCATTCTTTATTATTTTATACATAATGATTTTTGTCTTATTTTTATATTATATCTGTTATTGACTGTTGTTGCCAGCCCCCCTGAGTCCGGCCCTGCAGGGAAAGGGTGGAGTATAAATCAAGTGAACTAAACTAACTAAACTTCTGAGCTGGAAGAGGGTAGGACTTCTCTTGCAATAATTTTACCTGCTGGAGTGTGGGGTGATTTCTTGAGAGGAAACTTCAAGAGAGTGTCTATGAAAGCATTTTCAAATGTGAACGAGAAGGTAAAGTGGAGAAGAAAAGACTGGCATGTTTGCATTTCAGCTTGGGGGAAAATGTTTATACAGTACTTGGCTTTACTCAACATTGATTTATTGATATGCTGCCTCTCCAGATACCTGTTTGAGGGAGATCACAAAAAAACAGCAATTCCATAAAACCTTAAACACTACATAAATAATCAGCATTAAAATTCAAAGAAGCTAGGGGCATAAGAACAGCATGAACTATCCATTGAGTAGCCTCAAAAATATCCAGTCCCCAAGAAAGAAGCGGACCATAAAACAGTTAAAAGGATAAAACCCACTCTAAGTTAAAGTCTGGTTGAAAAACAGTTGTTAATGGTTCCTCATCCACTTGGAGAGGAGTGACTAGTAGAGTGCCTCAGGGATCTGTCCTGGGCCCTGTGTTGTTCAACATCTTTATAAATTATTTGGATAAAGGAATAGAGGAGATGCTTATTATATTTGCAGATGATACTAAATTGGGAGGGGTAGCAAATACAGTAGACAGAGCCAGGATACAGGATGATCTTGACAGGCTGGAGAATTGGGCTAAAACTAATAAAATGCATTTCAACAGAGATAAATGTAAAGTTCTGCATTTAGGTAGGAAAAATCAAGTGCATAATTATAGGATGGGGAAAACTGGTCTTAGCAGTAGTGTGTGCGAAAAGGATCTTGGGGTCTTCGTAGACCAAACACTAAACATGAATCAGCAGCGTGATGCGGTAGCTAAAAAGGCAAATGCTATCTTAACTGAGTGGTGGACAACATGGCAGAAGGCAGGCCCTCAAGTACCCTGTCCCCTTTTCAGACCTTAAAGGTAATAACTAACATCACTGAAGATGCTCCAATTGGTCCAGTTAGCAATGAATATGAATAAATGAATATGAATATGATGACATTTATTGCTAGCAATGAAATCACTTCTCGTTTCTTGCTGAGTTTGCTAGTTGACTGAGAGTTCATGCACTTTTCAACTGTCAATGAACTCTGTTGCTTAGTGCTCCGCTCATCCTGGACACTTAGTTGAAACAGTTACGGGGGGGGGGGGGGGGGAAATTAGATTAATGGCTTGATAGACACATTATGTCACAATGTTGTGACAATATTAAGTGGCTGATTAAAAAACAAAAAGCCCCCACCCCCACAAGGGGCTGGGGGCAAGGGGAAAATCCAAACATTCCTGCCCACATGGTAGCCATCCAGGTTATGCTGCAATCTTTCCCAAAATATAGTAGCCAAACAGGTTTGAGCAAGATCTTAGGAAAGCTAAGGAACCCTAGGAGGTAACATCAAGGGAAGGCCTCACCCTCTGTGGCCCTCTTGTTATCCTTCCAAGGCAACCGGTTGGCTACTGTGTGAAAGAGGATGCATTACAATACCTTCTCTAAAGGTTCCACCTTGCCTCTGCTGGAACTGCCCTCCAAGGAAGAATAAAAATCAGATTAATGCAAGGATTTGTTTCCCTTTTCAGTTATTTCTGTTCTGGTATCAAAGAGCAGTCAATGCACTTTTTTCCCTTGATAGTCTTTTCCCTTTATTCCAGAGGCTGATGGTCCCCAGAATAAGTCCAAGGAAGAACCACAACACTCGCCATTGGAAGAAAAACAGCAGAGTAGAAACACTGGATCAAAATGGAAAAGGGGGAATGAATCCTCTTCTTCTCAGGGTGTTGAATCCCAGGTGTTTGATGCACCCTGGAGAATCCAAACAGGGGAGAAACCACATAAATGCTTGGAGTGTGGAAAGAACTTTGCTAGGAGTGAGAACCTTACTGCACATAGACGAATCCACACAGGGGAGAAACCATATAAATGCTTGGAGTGTGGAAAGCGCTTTGTTTGGCGTGCCCATCTTACTCTCCATCGATATATTCACACTGGAGAGAAACCATATCAATGTTTGGAATGTGGAAAGAGCTTTCCCTGGAAGGGAGAACTTACTGCCCATCAGCGTATCCACACAGGAGAGAAACCACACACATGCTTGGACTGCGGAAAGAGCTTTGCACGAGGTGACAGCCTTAGTGCTCATCGACGAATCCACACAGGAGAGAAACCATATAAATGCTTGTTGTGTGGAAGGAGCTTTGCTTGGAAGGGAGACCTTACTGGCCATCAACGAATCCACACAGGGGAGACACATAATTGCCTGGAATGTGGAAAGGGCTTTGCTCAAAATCGCACCCTTACTACTCATCAACATACACACACTGGGGAGAAACCATATAAATGCATGGAGTGTGGAAAAAGCTTTTCTCAGAGTGCCAATCTTACTGCCCATCAACGTACGCACACTGGAGAGAAACCATATCAATGCCTAGAGTGTGGAAAGAGCTTTACTCAAAGTGGAAAGCTTGCTATTCATCAACGAATCCACACTGGGGAGAAACCATATAAATGCTTGGAATGTGTAAAGAGTTTTGCTCGGAGTGACATGCTTACTGCTCATCAACGGATCCATACAGGGGAAAAACCATATAAATGCTTGGAATGTGGAAAGGGCTTTTCGCAGAGTAACCATCTTACTGCACATTGTCGTACACACACTAGGGAGAAACCATATAAATGCTGGGATTGTGGAAAGAGTTTTGCTCAGAGTGATATGCTTGCTACTCATCAACAAATCCACACTGCAGAGAAACCGCAAAAATGATTGGAGTCTCGAAAGAGATTAAAGCTATTGGTGTAGCCTGAAAGGAATCAAATATCCTGGACCATGTTATCCACAGGACACCCCCCACAAATACACACACTTCTGCTTTGTAAGCAATAGTTGTCTGCGGCAGGCATAATTCATCTGACAGGCACAATTCATCTGAAAATAAACCTAGGACCCTCAAAATTGCCCCTTGACTTCAGGATGGTGATGGGAGTTACTAAGCCCAAAAGAAAGGGAATCAGGACATAGGGTTGTGGTGAAGTTAAATGGAAGGGGGGAGAACAATTTAAGCTGCTTTGTGTTCTGTCAAACAAAAGAAAAGCAGCACAGACAGGGACTATGGAAAATATCCCCCTCTTTAGAAAACAAAGTGGGTTTAAGAACCTCCCTGGGCTATCGTAGCCAGTGTGGTTTAGTGGGTAGAGGGTCTGAAGAAGATCTCAGAGGTCCAGTTCTAATCCCCATTTTACCAGTGAATGTTGAACCAAACAAGCATTTAGAAACAATACACCTAAAACAAATGGAGTTTCTTAAACAAAAGGTAGGGGGGAGCAAATGTGTTTCTTAAGGGAGAGAGATTGAGAAGGTAGCCTAAACTTATTGTTCAGTTTGCACTCCAAGCTCTATAAAGGCTGGTTTGTTTTTCTTTCCTGGGAGTAAGCCCCATTGATTAAGCTTGAGTAGGTTTTGAGTAGACCTGCTTAGGATGGCCTTCTTTGTTATATTGTGTTACCAGGAAACACGCTAGGATCCAGCATGTCTATAAAACCTACTGTATGATCTTTCATGTTTTCAGATAAAATGCATTGCTGTAAAATTGTTTTTAGTTGTCGCTACAAAGATGTAATGCAAAAGCCAGCTTGGCCATCATTCAAGTTTTGGGTCTCCTCTCCCCCTAATTCTAGCCCCCTCACCCACCCACCCATACCTCTCTGGGATCCTTCTGGGGGCTTCACCTCTCTACCATTTCCTTCCAGCTGTGAGAATCTCCTGGTTTCTTTTAGCCACCTTTAGTCGTGCTCTGATTTCCCCATTGGTTCGGAAGTTATTTATTACTTCATTTAGAGAATTAAAATGCCACCTCTGCAGAGGCCTGTCCAAGGTAGATCACCACTAAACTATGAAACCAAATGGAACTGGCAGACCATAAACAGAATCACTTAGTTTATCGCCTGGGCTAAAAGAAACCTCATTCTTGAAAGCACCAAAAGTCCAAGAAAGAGGGAGAGGATTGCCTGTTGTCTGGAGCCATGAATCTGGAGTGAGGCTTTAAGTGCAAACGCCTAAACCTGGAGAGAGACAACACTTTAAAAGGGAATGGGAAGTGGCAATACACCTGGTTGGTTAAGGTCTGAGAGAGGGTTTCCCCTTCTCACGGTGGACACACAGGTTTCTTTCTCCTTCCTCCAGTCAACTAGACTGCAGATTTTTCAAAAATCACCCACAGCCTGCTTATTCCAGGTGAAAGCAGGAGAGTGTCCACCCCACCAGTGGAAGGGACGTGGCTCAGTGGTAGATTACCCACTGGGCACAGAGGGAGGGGGTCACTATAACGTCCAGATCACCTATGTTTATATTCAGGCAAGCCAGCTGTGATGCAGCTGCTGTTCTTCAGAGCAGAACTCCACAATGTCCTCTTGGCTTGCTTTCAATGGATACAGAGTGAGGGATCTCAGTTCCAGCTGACTCCCCGGCAATCCAGAAGGGCTGGCAACTGTACCAAACAATAGAGATGCCAGGCCTTACCATCAGCTGTTTTAGAAGGGAAATATAAGAAGATCCCTAGATCAGAGAGGTTATGCCTGTGTGCAACAGGGGACACTGAAACCATCGAACGTGCACTGCTTTGTTGCCCATTCTACCACAAAGTTAAATCAAAGCTTATTTCACCCCTACTTGGCAAATTCCCTGAAGAGTCAATTGAGCTTTTGGCAAAGAAGCTCCTATTAGGAGAAGACCCTCAGTTTACGCTCCAAACTGCCAAGTTCTGCGCCGTTGCTATTAAAATACGCAGACCTTTATTAGAAAATGATTGTTAGAATATTTTACAATTTCATCAATTTTAAGATGATAATTTTAACCAGGGGTTGCTTTTATTGATCTTATACCTTTATATGTACGGGCAGTCTGTGATTCTGCGGTGCAAAACTATTGAGTCTGGAATTTTTGATGTGTTGGCACGTGATTGGTCAGTTGATCGTATTAATAAATTTACTTTACTAGAGATGCCAGGAACTTCACGGCAAATGCTTTAAATAGCTGAACATGCCTTGTTCGACAGCTGCGATCCCCCCTTAGCTGAATACCTCATCTTTTTGCCTGTTCCAAGTCTCAAGCTGAGGTCTTTCACATCACTACATTGAAGATGCTGGGGAACTGAACCTGGGACTCTCTGTCACCAAGTTCTTGTCTTTGTAGAAACCATGGTTCAGGCTGAACCCTTTTAAAGCGATGTTTTTTATAACGTTTTCAAACTCTTAATACATTGCTGGGAATACAAAGTGCGGTAACCACCCTAGTTTGATTTCACTTCATGTATTATTGACTAAGCTCCTAGGCAAGGAATACTTCAGTCAACGGCAAGACTGGAAACAGAGAATTGGGAGGAACCTGGGAGGTCATCTAGTCCAGCCCTCAGGTGAGGGTTGCCAGGTCCAGCTTGGGAAATACCTGGAGATTTTCAGGGCGCAGCCTGAGGAGGATGGGGTTTGGGGAAGGGAGGGACTTCAATGGTAGGGTTGCCAACCTCCAGGTACTAGATAAAGAACAACAGAATAGCCAAACAACAAGTAGTATGCAAGGGTGAGCGTTGTTGTAAATATATCAATAAAGTGCAGCAAGGTGCAAACACATGTAACAAGACAAAGCTTGTATACAAAATACAATTATATACGAAATGCAAAAGTACAAAAATACAAAATGTCCAAGAAATATAATCCTTTTAGTTCACAGTGTGAACCTGATGAAGGTGCCTGCAAGGCTATCCACTTTGTTTGCTATGTATAACTATATTTTGATTCAACCTCCAGGTACTAGCTGGAGATCTGCTATTAGAACTGATCTCCAGCCAATAGAGATAAGTTCACCTGGAGAAAATGGCAATTGGCTTTGGCAATTGAACTCGATGGTATTAAAGTCCCTCCCCTCCTCAAACCCCACCCTCCTGAGGCTCTGCCCCAAAACCTGCCAGCAGTGAAGAGGGACCTGGCAGCCCTATTCAGTGGATATAATGCCATAGTGGGGTATAATGCCACAGATTCCATCTTCTTAACCTGACATTTTTGTCAGGTGAACTGATCTTTATCAGCTGGAGATCAGTTGTAATCCCAGGAGATCTCCAGCTACTACCTGGAGGTTGGCAACCCCACCTCAGGTCAATGCTGGCACAGGCCGCTTACAAAGCAGTATCAAGAAGCCTCCCAGCCAGACTCTGGCCTGCTTAGCTTCCTGAGGGTTGCTACATCAGCCTCAGTTAGGGTTGCCAGGTCCCTCTTCGCTATCGGAGGGAGATTTTGGGGGTGGAGCCTGAGGAGAGCAGGGTTTGGGAGGGGAGGGGTTTAAATGCCATAGAGTCCAATGGCCACTGCCAAAAAAACAAATCAGTGGGTTATAGATCAAATCAAGCCTGAACTGACCCTAGAAGCTAAAATGACTAAACTGAGGCTATCGTATTTTGGTCACGTCATGAGACGAAGAGAGTCACTGGAAAAGACAGTCATGCTAGGAAAAGTTGAGGGCAGCAGGAAAAGAGGAAGACCCAACAAGAGATGGATGGACTCAATAAAGGAAGCCACAGCCTTCACTTTGCAAGATCTGAGCAAGGCTGTCAAAGATAGGACATTTTGGAGGACTTTCATTCATAGGGTCGCCATGAGTCGGAAGCGACTTGACGGCACTTAACACACACACACACACACACACGGAGTCCAATGGCCAAAGTGGCCATTTTCTCCAGGCGAACTGATCTCTATCGGCTGCAGATCAGTTATAATAGCAGGAGATCTTCTGCTATTACTTGGAGGTTGGCAACCCTAGCCTCAGTCATGCCCTTGGAACAACATGACAAACAGTTGAGAGCAGGGATCCACAGAAAGCGAAGCCCAGCATATGCATCTGGGGGCAGTCACACCTCTTCCTCCTCTCACCCCGTATCAAGCCACTCCACTCAGAAGAAACTCTCCTCTGAGCTTCTGAAGTGGAGGATGAAGCTAATGTCTATGGTTGCCAGGTCCCTCTTAGCCACTGGTGGGAGGTTTGTGGGGATGGAGCCTGAGGAGGGCAGGGTTTGGGGAGGGACTTCAGTGCCATAGAGTCCAATGGCCAAAGCGGCCATTTTCTCCAGGGGAACTGATATCTATCAGCTGGAGATCAGTTGTAATAGCGAGAGATCTCCAGCTAGTACCTGGAGCTTGGCAACCTTAGTAATGTAGAGTCACTGAATGCAGAGCAATCACTTTCTGCATGCTGGGGAACACCATCTTGTGATCCCTAACAACCACATGGAGGATGTGGAGAAGCTTCTGGCCAGGCTCACTGATTTGAGCCCCACAGATCATTTCCCAGACATTGGCTGTTACTGCGCTAGGTATTCCCAGCAATGTATCAAGAGTTTGGAAACATTATAAAAAACATTGCTTTAAAAAGGTTTTTGGATGCCACGGCTAAAAAATGGTTGGAAGACGTCTTCCCAGCTAAAGGGGCCAAACAAAGTGCGAACAGTATTTTTTATAACAGTTTCAAACTCTTAATACATCAATGGGAATATATAGAAAGTGTGAACAGTATTTTTTATAACATTTCCAAACTCTTAATACATCGCTGGGATTACTTAGTGCGGTAACAGCCATTGGCTGTGCTGCTCCCTCCTCAGGACCGCTCCTTAGAGGCAAGAATGAGCATCAGCTTGGATGGAAAAGGGGGTCGTATTGAAATGCTTGCATTATTGTATTAATACCCAATGACAATAACACAGTAGGAGGCTGAGAGTTCAAAGCAGTTTGCTTATTAGGCCCAATATACATACCGGGTGAGAACTGCCCAAATGCGCAGGACAGTTCACACACCCTAACAAAGGATTGCAACAATGTTTATAACTTCTGGTCAGGGGTGTTACCATTACGTCGATTTACTGCACATTGGTTGTCTACTTCACTTTAATTAGCATAGCGTATTAGATATTGGTCAACGCTGTCTCTAAGCAAGCATTAGGTCTTGTGACCACATTCCTAAGGGTGTAGGTAAGATGCTGTTTTTCTCTACTGGTGAACGGCCGTACCAGGCAAGCAATGTAGTCTTTCATTCTGGCAGCTTATAATGGCTTCTGCCAGACTCATGCTAACTTAAATGATTACACATTAGGGCATCTGTTTCAAGGATCAATACTTTACCCCTTATACCTGGGGCTGCATGTCAATTACATACATGTGCTCTCACGTGGTATTGTGCTAGATGCTAACCCTTATACTTTGGGCTTAGCAGCTTTATAAGTGCGAATATGCGGACTGAGCATAAAGCATACATTTCCAATACATTTCCCATAGCATATAATGATTTCAGGCATTACAATATAAACATATGAAGCTGCCATATACTGAATCAGACCCTTGGTCCATCAAAGTCAGTACTGAATGTCAACTCAGACGGGCAGCGGCTCTCCAGGGTCTCATGAGGTCTTGCACATCACCTACTGGCCTAGTCTCTTTAACCGGAGATGCCAGGGATTGAACCTGGGACCTTCTGCATGCCAAGGAGATGCTCTGCCACGGAGCCATGTCGTGAGAATTTTCAGTATTGAACATTAGTTCATATTAAATATATTATTACTTTATATTAAATGAGTTTGGGTTGAAAATGACCACATGCATACCTTACCATTATCACCTATAAGTCACACAAAAAAAGACCTGACCTTTTAAAAGCAGCCCTTTAGCTGACATCAGCTCCAAACAGGACTCTGACCTAAAAGGTCATAAGAAATTGCATTGCTAGCAGTTAATCACCCACAACACATCAGATGCCCAAAATTTATGCAAGGTTATTAAAACAGACAACAAATCAAGGGAGAAGATTGTTATGGAACAGCGATGGATGGAAAGAACAATCAGTTAACAGACCCGGACACTGAAAGAATGATTATGGAACAAGATATTTCTAAACAATTTTAGTCATGATTTGTGAAAACCCATTTCCTAAGAATGTGACAGGGAGGGGTCATTTGAGACCCTCTCCTCTATAAATGAACAGTCCAAATATCCTTTCTTTGTCCTTCCCAGGGAGAAAGCATTCTCTCTCTCCTTTGGAATGACCCAAAGTACTTTGCTAATTGGTTCTTGTAGGTTATCCGGGCTGTGTGACCGTGGTCTTGGAATTTTCTTTCCTGACGTTTCGCCAGCAGCTGTGGCAGGCATCTTCGGAGGAGTCACACTGAAGGACAGTGTCTCTCAATGGCTTGGCTTCCTGCCCTGAAAAACCTCCAGACTAACAAAGGCTACAGTCAACAATAGCCATGCAGATTAGCTTTGGATTTCACACATTAACAGATCATTTCAGGACACAATGCTTCCATATTAACATACCACACTCTCATTAGTACAGTATCTTGATACTTACAGGACAATGATTAGCACATTATGTCTGCAGGACAGTACTCAGCTCAAACCCAACCCCTCTCTGACTCTTCCTACACACTTGACACTGAGAGACCCTGTCCTTCAGTGTGACTCCTCTGAAGATGCCGGCCACAGCTGCGGGCGAAACGTCAGGAAAGAAAATACCGAGACCCCGGTCACACAGCCCGGATAACCTACGAGAACCAATGAACTCTGACCGTGAAAGCCTTCGACAATACTTTGCTAATTGTTGCCTGTCTGTGTATCAGTCTCTACGTGGGGTATTGTTAAATCTGTCTAAGTACTCTTCTTCTCTATGCCTTACAACCTTTGTAAGTTCAATAAACCGATATGCTGTACTGCTATGCATGTGTGGTCTGAGACTGTCCGAAGAACATGGTTGGTGGTTTCCTATTACACCCTCTGGCTTTGCTTTGGTAAGTAGCAGGCAGAGGAGTCCAAACATTAAAGAGGTCAAGGGAGAGAATTTGCAGAAATCCCGCCACAAGCCACGGCCCTTCCCATTCTGCCTTCCCTTTGCTAAAGTTTGCAGGGCATTCGGGGTGAGGCTTGAAGGGTAAAGCGATGCCGCCTCTGGCAGGGTGAACCTCTTTGCCTTCTGCGGAGGGCCAGTCCAAGGGTTAAATGAAAGGAGTCTGGATTCCTAGAGTGGCACGAGCAAAGCCCACCACCTCCCTTGCCACAGTCTCTTTCAGCTCCATTGTGCTGCATGAGTGGTGAGTGGCTCTCTCGGTGGCGCAAGGGGCAGAGGAGGCAGGCAGCGCCCAGGGGTCTTTCAGAGAAACAGGCAAACCATGAAAGAATATATATCCTTTGCAAAGTGTCTCCCTGGTTTTGACAGGGGAATAGTCCAGAGAGGTGGGCGCGTTTGGGGTTTTGCAAAGATCCCTGCAGGATTCACCCCCCCCCCCCCAGACACCATAGTGAAGCATCCTGAACATGATTCACCTTGGGCTCCAATCTGATACCTGCAGATTCTGCTGTTTGTTTCTGTGCATTTGGCTGCCAGCTGCGGGTTGGGAAATACCTGGAGATTTTGGGGGGGTGGGTTTGAGGAGGGGAGGGACGTCAGCAGGGTATAATGCCATAAAGCCCACCCCTCCAAAGCAGCCATTTTATCCAGGGGGGCTCTGATCTTGCTCAAGTGGAGAATAATTGTAACAGTGGGAGCTTTCCAGGTCCCCCCTGGGAGACCGGCCACCCCAATTCAGCTGCTGTCTCCCAACTCTAGCAAAATCGATTCTCTTTGGGCGTTTTGTTGTAAACCTTTTCATAAGGCCGGGGTTGCTGTGGTGCAGGCGGGGTCCCAAAAGTCCTGCAGGTTTTTTTCTGTGCAGCTGTGGAAGAATAAGCTTTGATTGTTGGAGGGTTGCCCTCTCCGCTCGGCTGTGGCTGACGGAAGATGCAAGTCTGTCATATTACTTCTGCCAGCAAATGTTTGTTTCTGGGTGACATCTGTGGCTTGGCACACTTTGGGTGTCCTTTATACTTTAGCAACACTTCTGTTAAGCTGTGGATGACCTTTTTAGAAAGCTGTTCTGTTTGATCTCTGGAAGACGGGAGGTCAGGAAAAAAAACGGGAACCTGAGGAGTCATTAATCATTTAGGCTCTGCAGGTTGCTGCTGCTCTCTTGAACTTGCTCTTCATCGTAATTTTTAAGTATCATTTACACCCTACTTTTCTCTCCAGTGGGGACACAAAGTATCTTCAAACATTCTCCCCTTCCCCGCTTTCTTTTTTTTATAACATTTTTTATTGTTTTTTATATTACAGTAGTTTCCAATATTCATTAAGATGATTATATGATATAAACAATATTTCTCTATTCTATATAACTAATTAATTCATATATTTACGTTGACGTCCCCTCTCTCCTCCTCTATCTTTTTGATAACTTTATTGTCACCTTTGCATTTAATTTTTAATTCAATACAATACTTCATATATAAATCGGATTACAATTCTTAAAATCTAAATAATTAATCTTAATAATATTTCTACCTTAATCAACTGAATTAGAACAAATCATAACCTTCAATACTTCCCAATTTAAATTCATTTTGACAATATATTGTCCATGCCTCCCATTCTCCCACAAATTCTGTATTCTCCTTTTGATTTACTAATGCCGTAAATTTAGCCATTTCTGCTAGTTCCAACATTTTATTTATCCAATCCATCTTATCCGGTATCTCTGAAAGTTTCCATTTTGCTGCATAAACCAATCTTGCAGCTGTAGCGGCATATATCAAAAAAGATCTCTGAGTTAATATTGTTTCCGGTATAATACTTAATCCCTTCCCCACTTTCTCTTCATAAGAACCCTGTAAGGCATGTTAGCCAGAGGGTATGTGACGGGCCCAAGGTCACCCAGCAGACTTCCGTGGCAGAATGGGGATTTGAACCTGTGTCTCCCAGATCTAATCTGACATTCTAACCACTACACTACTTGCCCTCTCCTGCTGCTTATCCACTCATTTCAGTGTTTGCCTATCATTGCAAAACAAAAATAGAAGTCCAAAACTCTAATACTCTTGATTCTAGTATGAGCTTTCATGAATCAGAGCTCACTTCTTCAGATGCAGATGTCATACGTCTGTATGTGTATACACACACACACACACACACACACACACACATAAAATCTCAGTTTTAAAAATCAGTCTTGGCTTCGCAGGAAGTCATACAGAAGAATCTGGCAGCGGAAGAATGTGATCTGCTAGTCCAGGTGGTGGCTCTTTGGAGAGGAAGGAAGGATGGGGGGAGAGCTAGACTCAGCTGATCTGGAAGCAAGAAAAGACCCTGTTGCCACTGAGGTTGGGAGCAGACGGGACCTCTGGGAAGGAACCCTGCAGAGGAGCCAAGGAGACGATGACCTCCCTCCAGATGTGCAGCACTGGCAGTTCAGGCAGTTCCGCTACCTGGCAGCCAAGGACCCTCGAGAGGTCTGCAGCCGACTCCACCGTCTTTGCCAACAGTGGCTGAAGCCAGCAAAGAACAACAAGAAGGAGATGCTGGACCTGGTGATCCTGGAGCAGTTCCTGGCCGTCCTGCCCCCGGAGATGGAGAGCTGGGTCAGGGGATGCGGACCGGAGACCAGTTCCCAGGCGGTGGCCCTGGCAGAAGGATTCCTCATGAGCCAAGCAGAGGACCAGAGGGTGAGAGGAGCACAGGATATGATCAAGGATCCCCTAGAAATCTACATGGATTACCCCAACATTTTAAAACCTCCCCTTGGCCTCTTTCCTAGTTCTTTTCTCATCATTCTCCCATTTCTTGGGTCCCCACTTCTGTTTCAGGTGCAGGAACGGATCGCACAGGGTCATGACGCTGGCGAAACCTTTCCAGGTAAGATTGAAAGGGGTTTATTTCTCCACGGATGTCCTTTTTAAATGTACATGGGATGCTTTCATGACCCCTGGTCCTGTGTGGTAAAGATGCTGTGCTCCAGGGGTTTCATGCAGCATATTTGAATCCGTTGATGAGCCATGTGTGAAGACTTCTGGCCATTTGAAACAGCTTTTTTCCCCTGCTCTTTTTCCCGGTGCATTCTTTTCCATGTATATTTTTAACATTCCAACTTGTAGGCTATAACACTAGACCAATATAGCAATTCAGTGCTAATATTCAGCAAACGTCTGAATGCTGGCAAGATAGCAGTAAATTGCTATACTAGTCTAGCACTGTGGCAAAGAAGTTAGAATGTTAAAAAAAATTACCCAAAAAGAACACAGTATGAAAAAAGGTGTGTGTGGGGGGGGGGAGCGGCATTTTCAGAAGCGCCTCAGACATCTCAAACTCCACGCTATAGTGATTCAGAAGTACAGTGAAGACATGAAAACGGACAAAAGTGGCTTTGTATTAACATGTGTTTTTTTAAAAAAAAAAACGTTACCAGCTGGTAGTCAAAATGGATGTGTCTGACATGACACAAAAAATCTGTTCGCAATCGGCTGCTAAAACAGATTATAAAGGCTGTTTTCAAGAGGTCCATTTCTGACCCAGCATTATGTCCATGAGCCATATACAGAGCAAATATTTGCCCCATTGTTGAAGGAACAAAAATGAAAAGGACAGAATGTCTTCCAAATACCTATTTATCCTTCACAGGTGGTGCCATGAAACCAGTGATATATTCTTTGCCATCTCTTTGTGACAGAGCAGCTTCCGTGAAGCCAGATCAGGTAAGTATGGAAATGCAGATCTTGCCCTTGGGTGCCTCCCCACCCTTCACTTGACAGAAAATGAAGACATCTGATAAAGGTTTGAATGCTCAAGCAATCTAACCATAGTCCTTTTGGACTGCCCTTAGAAGGGAAATAATTGCTATGTTACTGTGAGGAGAGAGGGGTTTCTTAGTCTCTCTCTTTTCAGGGACTGGTGACCTTTGAGGAGGTGTCTGTTCATTTCACTGAGGAGGAGTGGGCTCTGCTGGATCCAGACCAAAGACGCCTTCACCAGGAAGTCATGGAGGACAACCGTCAGAATGTGGCCTCTCTGGGTAAGGCTCCCTTTTCTCTTGATTCACAGGTGATGAAGGCAGAATGGCCCCTTCTAAGAAGGATTGTAGTAGAACTCTTTTCACAGAGACCATCATTAGGGGAGTGAAACTTAACGGTTACATGCAATTAATTAACAAAATTTGAATATATTACAGCCTCTCCTGGTATACCCCGTGAAGATCTTTATGGTCATCTGATCATAATCTACTGGTGGTCCCTGGCCCTAAGAGTATGCGGCTGTCCTCAAGCAAGAGCCAAGGCCTTCTTGGCCGGGCACTGGCCTGGTGGAATGCTCTGTCTAGTGACATCAGGGCCCTGTGGGAACTTAAAGAGTTCCGTGGGGCCAGTAAGACTGAGGTATTCTGCCAGGCCTATAGATGAGGGTAGCCGCGGGTATCATCTTTGCTGGCCTCCCTACCCCCCCTTCTATGTTATGTTGTATGTCATCTTGAGGGGGCAACCTGCCACTTGTCTCGGGCAGTATGAGTATAATTTGGTGGCATCTTGAGTTCCGAGTTTGAGGGTTATTTTAATTAGGATTTTACTGTTTTAGAATTTATTAATTTTATTGTTTACTATTATCAATGTATTTTAAATGATGTTACCCACCCAGAGCCGGGCCTCAGCCGGGGAGGGAGGGCTATAAGTCGCTAAATAAATAAATAAATACAATTATAAAAAAACTTTCCATTAAACCGTGTTTCAGCCAATAGGCCTTCCTCAGTAGTACAAATTGTTAAAATATACACCATAAAGTAAAATTGTTTAAAATACAAAATACAGCATTTCTGACCTACCTCTAAGACACACACAAGAAGGAAAGCCAGTTTATTAACTAGTTAATCCCCCTTCATTCATGGAATAAATTAGGGCCTTCAATAATCACTTTCCCGATTGTTTTTAGAACTGGTCTAACTATAAAATATTTTTCTTCCTGAATTTGGATATACACACTATAGAGCTATGATTCAATCTGACCTTGCTTACTGAGATATTTGGACCAGTTATAACAACATCTGAAAAATTATTCTTGAAGGTTCTCATCTATTCCATGAATGGAGGGGGATTATCTAGTCTGGGTCAGAAATCCTGTATTTCCTATTTTAAACAATATTTATGGTGTGCATTTTAACAATTTGAAATAGAGAGGAAGGTCTATTGACTGAAATATGTTTTGTTTTAATAAAAAAAATTTCGCCATTTGTAACATATTGAAGTTTTGTTATCACACGTAACACTTAAGAAGGGAGCCCAATGGTTCAGAGTGGTAAGCTGCAGTACTGCAGTCAATGCTCTGCTCTTGACCTGAGTTTTATCCTTATGGAGGTCGGTTTCAGGTAGCTGGCTCAAGGTCAACTCAGCCTTCCATTCTTCCGAGGTGGGTAAAATGAGCACCCAGCTTGCTGGGGGTAAAGTGTAGATGACTGGAGAAGGCAGTGGTAAACCACCCTGTAAACATAGTCCGCCTAGGAAACGTTGTGAAATGACATCACCCTATGGGTCAGTAATGACCCAATGTGTGCACAGGGGACTACCTATACCTTTAACCCTTAACATTGTGGTATTAGGCTTTATGTCAACCTTCTTGGTTACCTAGTCTTTCTGGGTTGAAGTTTTTCTTCCCCTTTCTATTTTGGAGCAGACATGGAAAGCCAAGTGGCAGACACCCAAAATATAGGCTTTTTGACTGGACCACCTCATGGGCTATTCTGAGCCTCCTCAAGGAAGGGTGAGATTTAAAAAAAAAATCCTACATAGAGAAATCAGATTTAAACATTTTTTAAACAAGTTTGGGATTGTTAGTAAGAGTTCACTGATTTGGAGATCCATCACCACCTTATCCTGTCCTGGGAGGATTGTGGGGTCTCTTCAAAGGGAGAGGAGCCCTTCGACAACAGCCCTTCATCAGAGCGACATTAGATGGTGAGAGACTGGGATGCTGGATCTTGTGTGCCTTTGAAGGGGGCTAAGATACTGTGTCCTGGTGGTTGTGTCTGGTCTAAGGCCAGTGCTGTGCAGAAGTTCCCTGTTCCTTTCTTCTCCATGTTGGGCCATTAGCAGCATCAGCAGATAGATAACTGTGGATCCAAACACTAGCACCTTTCCCTTCTGTTGCATATATTTTTGTGGAGTTTAAAAATTTGGCATTCTTTCTTTTTGCCATTAAGAGGGACTGAGATTCAGACAGCTTGGTTTAAAATCTGAATATTTTTTAGAGTTGGAATGTCTGGGAGTAACTGGTCTATTTCTTTCTCCCAAAGAAGGACTTCTGCTTCTCAAACCTCATTCCATATCAACAGTGCAGGAAGAAGGAGACCCTCTTGTCCAAGACCCAGAAGAAAGAAAGAGATTTGCAGGTATCTGCTTGTTTGTGTGGTGGATGTGAGTCAGACTTCTCTTGGAGTAAAAATTCTTCACTGGAGAATGGAGTTATTTCTTGAGAGGTAACTGCTAGAGAATATCTGTGAAAGATTAAAGGTAAAGTGGGGAGGAAAAGGCTGGCTTGTTTCTACTTCAACTTGAGGGGGGAGATTTTAGACAGTACTTCGTTTTTGGAATGTCTGGAAGTAACTGGTCTATTTCTTTCCCACAAAGAAGAACTTCTGCTTCTCAAACCTCATTCTATATTCACATTGGAAGAAGCAGGAGATCCACTTATCCAAGACTCAGAAGATAGAAAGAAATTTGCAGGTATCTACTTACTGTAGTTCTTACTCGTCTGCTGTAATAGGGTAGGACTTCTTTGGACTAAATATTATTCATTGGAGAACTGAGTGGTTTCTCAAGCAGAAACTGCCAGATAATGTCTATGAAAGAGTTCTGAAATGTGAAAGAGTAGCTAAAGCAAGGGACATAGGACTGGCTTGTTTCCACTTCAGTTTGGCCAAAGATTTTTTACACATTACTTGCCTCTCCAGATTGTTGTTTGAGGTAGCTTGCAAAAATCAACAATTCCCTAAAACCTTAAACACTACACAAATCATCAACATTAAAATTTAAAGAAGCCCGGGACATAAAAACAGAACAATCCTTAAGAGAGAAGCAGACCATAAAACAGTTAAAAAGACAAAACCCAGTAAGTTAAGTTCTGATTGAAAAGACATGTTTTGGCCTGATTCTTCAAAAAGAATAAGGTAGGCTGCAGGGGTGCCTTGGAGGGACCACCACAGAAAATGTCCCATCTCTGGTGATCAGCTACCTCTGTATGTAGGGGCACAGAGAGCAGGGCTTGGGAGATGGACCTTAACTGAGTGGAGGACAGTATGGCAGAAGGCAGGCCCTCAGGTACACGGTCCCCATTTCTGGCCTTAAAGGTAATAACCAGCACCACTGAAGGTGCTCCAATTGATCCAGCTATCAATGATATCACTCCTCTTTTCTTGCTGAGTTTGCAAGTTGTCTGAGGGTTCACACACTTTTCAACTGTCAATGAACTCTGTTGCTTAGAACTCCTCTCATCCTGGACATTTAGTTGAAACAGTTATAGAAAAAAGTTATATTAATTGCTCTTTAATAGAGGGTAAGAGCTGAGATTGGCCTTCTTATCTTGTTATATCAGATGTACCCCATACGAATCTGCTTGATCAGCTTATTTGCACTTACGTTGCTTATCTAATAGTTATAACCAATCAGATATCTAGCTCTCACCACATTGTAATAGATTCGATTTAGAGAAATGATAGGAACTTTAATAATTTTAACATTAATCTTCAAAGTGATTCTAGGCTTAACTTTTTCATGCCTATATTTTTTCTGTCTTGGTCAATAAAAAGAATCTTTTCTCAATAAAAGATAAACTTTTATGTAAACATAAAAGTTTATGTACATAAACAGTTTATGTTCTGTTTGCTGGTTTATAGTTCAGAGAGCTGAAGTCAACCCCTTACTCTTTTATATTATCAGAGTTAGAGAATGTAAATCTCCTTTAATAAGATAAATCCTGGAGAACTCTGCTGCTAATTAGTTTTGCACAGGCAAAGCCTTAACAGTTGTTTGGTACCGATTCTCTAATAGGATGCAGGAGGGAATTTTTCATTACAATATCTTCTCTAAAGGTTCCACTTTGCCTCTGATGGAACTACCCTCCAAGGAAGAATCAAAATCTGATTAATATGTGGCAGGATTTGTCTCCCTTTTCATTATTAAGTACCATTAATGCACTTCTTTCCCTGATAGTCTTTTCTCTTTATTCCAGAGGCTGATATTCCTCAGAATGAGTACAAGGAAGAACCACAACAGTTACCATTGGAAGAAAGGCACCAGAGAAGTGACACTGGAACAGAGTGGAGTAGGGGAAATGAATCCTCTTCTCCTCAGGTTGCTGAGTATCAAATGTTTGATACACCCTGGAGAATCCACATAGGGGAGAAACCACATGAATGCTTAGAGTGTGGAAAAAGCTTTGCTCGAAGTGACAACCTTACTGCCCATCAACGTATCCACACTGGGGAGAAACCATATAAATGCTTGGAGTGTGGGAAAGACTTTGCTCGGAGTGACAAACTTACTTCCCATCAACATATTCACACAGTGGAGAAACCACATAAATGCTTGGAGTGTGGAAAGAGCTTTGCTCGAAGTGACAACCTTACTTCCCATCAACGTATCCACACAAAAGAGAAACCACATACATGCTTGGACTGTGGAAAGTGCTTTACATATAGTGCCAATCTTACTGCCCATCGACGTGTCCACACAGGGGAGAGACCATATAAATGCTTAGAGTGTGGAAAAAGCTTTGCTCGGGGGGACATGTTGACTGCTCATCGACGAATCCACACAGGGGAGAAACCACATCAGTGCTTGCTGTGTGGAAGGAGCTTTGCTTGGAAGGGAGAACTTGTTTGCCATCAAAGAATCCACACAGGGGAGAAACCATATAAATGCTTGGAGTGTGGAAAGAGCTTTGTTCAGAGTGCCACTCTTACTGCCCATCAACGTACACATACTGGGGAGAAACCATATAAATGCTTGGACTGTGGAAAAAGCTTTTCTGAGAGTGGCAGTCTTAATGCCCATCGACGTACACATACCGGGGAGAAACCATATAAATGCTTGGAGTGTGGAAAGAGCTTTGTTCAAAGTGGAAAACTTTCTGCTCATCGACGAATCCACACTGGGGAGAAACCATATAAATGCTTGGACTGTGGAAAGAGCTTTGCTCAAAGTGACATGCTTACTGCTCATCGACGAATCCACACTGGGGAGAAACCATATAAATGCTTGGACTGTGGAAAGAGCTTTGCTAGGAGTGGAAAACTTGCCCCCCATCGACGAATACATACAGGGGAGAAACCATATAAATGCTTGGAATGTGGAAGGAACTTTGCTCAGAGTACCCATCTTACTGCCCATCGACGAATCCACACTGGGGAGAAACCATATCAATGCTTAGAGTGTGGAAAGAACTTTGCTTGGAAGGGAGACCTTACTCGCCATCAACAAATCCACACAGGGGAGAAACCTTATAAATGCCTAAAGTGTGGAAAGAGCTTTGCTCAGAATAGCACACTTACTTCCCATCAACATACGCACACCCGGGAGAAACCATAGAAATGCTTGGTGTGTGGAATTTGTTCAGAGTGCCAGTCTTACTGCGCATCAACATACGAACACAGTGGAGATAACACTTAAATGTCCTATAATGTGGAAACGGCTTTTCTCACAGCCTTAGAAGAAGAAGAGCTGGTTTTTATATGCTGAATTTCTTGACCTTTTAAGTAGAGTAAAACCAGTTTACAATTTCCTTCCCTTCCTCTCCCCACAACAGACACCTTGTGAGGTAGGTGGGACTGAAAGAGTTCTGAGAGAATTGTGGTTGGCCCAAGGTCACCCAGAAATCTGTATGTGTAGGAGTGGGGACATCAACCCGGTTCTCCAGATTAGAGTCCACTGCCCTTAACCATTACACCATGCTGGCTCTTTACATCACCTTTACTGCTCATTGACAAATTCACATAGGGGAAAAACCTACTCTTTAATAAAGCCTAACACTTTAATTGGCATTATTTACTGTATGCCAGAGTCCTACCCATGCTTGCTGCGGGCTACCTCAAAAGCGGATTAATTCTAGGGTCCCAGGCATGGGACAGGGGAATTAAGTCACTTGGGCAGACTGGAAAAACTGGCAGAAACTAGACACTGAGATCCCCTCTCATTAGAAAATTATTTGTTGCTTTATTTAGAAAATATGCCTCCCCTCCAGACAGCTGCTCAAGGGAGCTCACAACTAAAATACCTGAACCAAACAAGCAATTAAAAGCAAAACAAATGGATTCCCTTGGATAAAAGGTGGGGGAGTGTTTTTTAAGAGAGAATAGGGGGGTGTCAAGAGAAAATCCATCCTGAAGGAATTTTCCAGCTTCAAGTTTTTCCCGGACATTCTGCAGGTGCAGACTGCACTTCCTCCCAGCTGCCTCTTTTTTCAAGGACAAGTTTTCAGACCAGCTAAGTTAGTTCATGAAGTTCCGCTGTGAATCTGGTACAGGAGGGAAAATTCCCTGGACAGTTCCGTGGATATGGCTCCGTGCTTGGTTGTAGAGATCAGGAGGTTAGGGCCAGCTTTCTCCATAAGTGTACCCAATTAAAACAATATTCTTTCAACCTTATCCCCTTCCTCCTCCTTGCTACTAGAAGGACACGTTTATTAAGCTCTGCAAATTACTTGCCTCAGTAACCAACTGTGCTATATTAGGACTTCAGCTAGTAGATAGTCAGCTTTTATTATTTTCTGTGTATCCTGCTACCATAGAACTGTATACCCTGTTTTCCTGATGCAATTACACAACTCAATAGCTGTGGAGAGGGTCAGCACAAAGAAGCTGATTCCCCTGATGAAGTTTGTATAGCGAAACCTGTAGGAGCTTTACAAGACAAAAAGCTGTCACCGGGCATCTTTTTTCTTTTTCTGGTTCGACTAGAATCCTACCAACACAGGTCATTGGGCATAAAGAAAGATCCTTCATTCTAGTCTTAGCCTGTTCTGGATGTAATTTATTATAAACTATTTGGAAATCTTAATTACTCATGTTTTTGGTTTGTAATTTTTGTAATTTTGTTTGTAATGTGTTTATCTTTGTACAAACGATACAAGTGTTTTACGGGAGTATGCTGTATTAATAAATCTGAATCTGTTCTGGATGACACCTCTCTTTGGGACACCTCTTGATTCTAGGTGGGCCAGGTTGGTCAGAACACCTGTTTTTGACTTTGAAACTCTGATTGGTCTAAATCTTGTCAGGTTAACATTTGGATTTAGAGAATCAATGCTTGTAAATGTGCCTGGGTTAGTTATTTACCTTTTTATTAGTTTTGTCCTTCTTGTTCACTGCTCTTATATTGTGTATTTCTGCATATCCCTTTAATAAATGCTATTCACTATATTTTGTGCTGTCACCCTATAAACATGCCCCCTCATATGCTCAGCTATAACCCTGCTTGCACGTCAGCAGAATCGAGTATGATTCCACTTCATGTATTACTGACCACGCTCCTATGCGGGCAGTTCTTCAGACAATAGCAGGGTTAGAAACAGAGAGTTGAAAGTATTCTTAGAGGTCATCTAGTCCATCCCTCATATCAATGCAGGAGTAGGCAGCATTCTCAGCAAGGCTGGATTAAGACCTTTAGAGTCCCTAACCTAAGCACTTAAAAGATCTTGGTGCCCCCCATATATATGTAATTCAAAATATAAACAACAATAAACCATCAAAAAATAATATATTGAGCCTAGTGTGATTACTCTCAGCTCCCACATTTTATTCATCCTTATGTGTGTGTGTTTGTTTTTGTTTAAAGATAAGAGTAAAAATTGTGATGTTCAGTTTTGGGTTTGTTTGTTTTTGAGTCACTGTATGTATGTAATTTTTGTTTGTTTGTTTATTGTAGGGGCCCCTTTTTGTAGACTTTGGTTGAGCTGCACCATTTGCAGTTTTGCACCATATGGTCCATGGTAAATCTGGCAATGGAAAATTTCGGTGGTGCCCCCCCTTCCCTTGACACCCTAAGCATGTGTTTTGTTTAATGGTTAATCCAGCCCTGATTCTCAGGGGGGCGCCCAGCCAAACTCAGACTGGATATACAGGTGCTTAGCTTCTCCAGAGTTGCTACATTAGCTTTCCAGTTGTACCCCTAGAACAACATGCCAAGAAGAACTTTTGATCAGGGAAGAACTGAATCCATAAAGCCCGACTCCCTCCCATGCACATCTGAGAGGGAGGAATACCTCCTCCCCAAACCATGCCACACAACCCACAACAAAGTCTTCTCTTAGCAACACAGCCAATGAATAGGAAATCCTCTACATGGCTCAAACCAGTGAGCCCAGCCAGAATATTTTCCATACCCTCAAGGCAATTTTAGAGAACAGAATGTGGTATGGCTATACCTCAAGATCGCTCCTTAGAGGTAAGAGAACTAAGTTGCCAATTCTTGGTGGGGAAATTCCTAGAGATTTGGGGGTGGAGCTGAGGAAGGTGGTGTTTGGGGAGGGACCTCAGTAGGGTATGCCACCATAGATTCTGCCCTCTATATGAGCTATTTTCTCCAGGGGATCAGTGTCTCAGCCTGGAGGTTGGCAACCGTAAAATAAGCCGAGAAGGAAAAGTGGGCAGATGCCCCACTTCCCTTTCCCACAGTCTACAATTAGTCCTGAGCAGTGACATTGGAGTGATGCTTGCATGGTTAATACTTTAAGATGTATAATCTTGCCAGTGAGGCACAGAATCTGTCCTTTCAGCTTTCTAGAGCGGTTTGCTCAAAGGGTTGCATAGAGGTAGTCACAATAAAGCAAATAGATAAATAAATGTATATTCCAATAGCGAAGTCAGCCAGATCTTTGGATACTTAAATCCAGTGACTGGAGCTGTGAACAATATATTGAAATAACAAATATAAAATAAAATAAAAACATAGGTTGGTTTTTGTTTTTTTTAATACAAAAATGATAATAGGAGCGACTCTAGCTTTAGGCAAGGGATTTCCTCACTAGGACACTACAGATTCTAGGCTTGGAGTTTCCATCAGTAAAAGACGGGGAGGGCTGATCCCTTTCCCTGCCAATTTTGGCCTTTAAGGCTTTGTTCACTGGGGCCAGGCCTGACAAGGGTGGCAACCCTAAGTAGAACACATAATTCAACTTAGCTAGGGAGCAGGCGGCCACTTCTCTCTCAAGCAGATCAGTTCCCAAAAGAAATGCAGCCAACTCGGCAATAACGGCAAACAGCACTGAACTTCCCTTGTTTGCAACATTCATTTGGTATCCGATCGCCTGGAGGATCTGCTCACAGTTCGGAGCAAATGGCATTTCCCGCATTTTGTATTGGAACCCTGTTGGCTGGTAGGGGTGCCATGGGGGGGGGCGCCGCTCTTGCAAGTAGCCCTTGTTTCCTGCTGCCACTGTGGGCAGCAGCAGCAGCGGTGAGGGGGTGTTGTTGATGGCATCTGTGCCACAACATCACTTCTGGCGAAATCCCTGAAGTGATGTTGGGTAGCTCTAGGAATTGCCAGAAACGCCATGGTTTTTTGGTTCTTGTAGGTTATCCGGGCTGTGTAACCGTGGTCTTGGTATTTTCTTTCCTGACGTTTCGTCAGCAGCTGTGGCCAGCATCTTCAGAGGAGGAACACTGAAGGACAGTGTCTCTCGACACTGTCCTTCAGTGTTACTCCTCTGAAGATGCCTGCCACAGCTGCTGGCAAAACGTCAGGAAAGAAAATACCAAGACCACGGTTACACAGCCCAGATAACCTACAAGAACCAATGAACTCTGACTGTGAAAGCCTTCGACAATATTTTGCCATGGTTTTTCCTGGCAATTCCTAGAGCTCTATGTCATCGCTTCTGGGTTTCCCTTGGAAGTGATGTCACAGTGCAGACAACGCTGTAAAAAGCTCCCGCCAGTTGCCAGGAATGGTCTGGCAACTCTACGGAGGTTTATCCTCTGCTTATACCCCCAAAAAAATCATATTCAGTTGGCTTACCCTGGTCGAGGGTTGTGTGTCGTGAGCAAATCACACATAATTTAAAATCACATCTTGCTGCTTTTGCACCTGTGAAATGAGTGGGATTAATCATGTCCACACATGTTTGGAACTGAATGGCTTGAACGACAGTTCCCAAAAGGAACTGCAGTTCCTTTTGATTCAATGTTTGGCTTCGGGAAAAGAACAAGGCTGAAACAGTAGAAAAGAGCAAGAGCCCAGTAACAGCTTAAAGACTAACAAGCTTTCTGGCTGGGTATGAGCTCTCATGAGTCACAGCTCATTTCTTCAGATAAGGCTGCGATAAGACTGGGTAACAAAAATGAGAAGCACACATACCGGCTGGGGGATACACTTTCTCTGCCAGCCACCGGGACACTAAAATCAATCCCAAAGTGATTGTCCTGCAGTAGTGGAAGAAATACGAAATCCCAGCCAGTCTTTCTCTCTTTTTTTTTTAAGCAGGCCAACCCCAGGCCCCTGACCTGGATGACCCAGGCTAGCCTGATCTCCTCAGATCTCAGAAACTAACCACGGTTGGTCCTGGTTAGTACTTGGATGGGAGACCACTAAGGGTTAGGGTTGCTATGCAGAGGCAGGCAATGGCAAACCACCTGTTAGTCTCTTGCCTTGAAAACCCTATGAGGGGGTCACCATAAGTCAGCTGCAACTTAACGGCACTGTATACACACACACAACCCCCGGCAGGGGAATGGTTTTATGGCACCCAATCCCCGCTGTTGCCCCGACCAAACTGGACACACAAACGCTCCCCACACCTGTATTTAAAGAATGCCTTCCTCTGCACAGCAACCCTGGTATTCCTTGGTGGTCTCCCATCCAAATACTAACCAGGGCTGACCCTGCTTAGCTTCTGAGATCTGACGAGATCAGGCTAGCCTGGGCCATCTAGGTCAGGGCCTGATTTACTCTACCGTTAAGGAGCCTGGATTACAATCGCCTTCCCTTCCTCTTCCCACAAGCACCTTGTGAGGTGGGAGGGGCTGAGAGAGTTCTGAGAGAACCGTGACTAGCCCAAGGTCATCCAGCAGGCTTCACGTGGAGCGGGGAAAACAAACCCGGTTCACCAGATTAGAGTCCGCTTATGTCCTCCTGCATCAGACCTGTGGTCCTCTAGTCCACTAAACCATCTCACACAGTGGCCAAACAGTTCCTCTGGAAATCCAACAACTGCTCAAGATCAATTGATCAAGGAGCTTCTAAGGGATAAAAGGAAAAGGAAAGGAAATCCAACAACAGGGCATAGAGGCTGAGGCCTTTCCCTGATGTTGCCACCTGGCACTCTGGTTCACAGGTTGACTGCCTCTGAATGTGGAGGTTCCTTTTAGTCGCCATGGCTAGTAGCCACTGATAGACCTATTCTCTACCACACAGTGTGTCACGGCTCCCATGTTTCATTGTAATAAGGCTTAAGGGTTAAAGAAACTTTATTGAGCGCCTTCTTATTGTTCCCCTCCAGATCAGGGGAGTGTACATTCCGTACTCAATAAAAACACACAGACAGAGAATGGCATGCCAAAATAATCTACATTCCACCATGGGGAAAGCCAAATTCCTCAAGCTGTATAAATTATGTAAACCATGCAATGTTTGGTGATTTGGCATAATTTATTCCATTTTGGTAGCAGTCATGGGGACGGATGTTACAACCCCCTGAATTTTGAAAAGCCTCTTCAAAGGCCCTTCCACACACACACACTGCTGCAGCTCTCTCTTCCAACATGCCACCAGATATTGCCTATGTACTTTCCAACATATCTCTGTACCCATGAACACTAGAGACTTATTTTTGTAAAAGTCTTCATGATGTTGAGCTCCTCATCAAGTGCTAGCTTTGGCACTTTGGGAGTGCAAAGAAGTTAATGGCTCAAAATGAAAAACAAATTTAAGAGTTACACGTTGGCAGGCAGATTGTTAGTCACCTGCGGAGAGAAAGGAAACAAAATTAAAACCACCCCACTCTGCTTTTGTAAAGCTTCCCTGTCAAATCGGCCACAGCTAATGCTTACTCGTCCTTGGTGAGTTGATGTTTACCAGCTTGGCTATAGGTAACCCCACTCAGTGTGAAGGAGGACACACATGCGCCCAACCTTCCGGGCAGCAAGTTTTTGACCAGTTTCGGCAACTTCCTCCTTTGCAGGGGGTCCAGGGCTAATGGTTACTCGCCCTAGGCGAGTTGATGTTTACTGGCTTGGCTATAGGTAACCCCACTCAGTGTGAAGGAGGACACACAAATGCCCAACTTTCATGGCAGCGGGTTTTTGACCAGTTTCAGCAAATTCCTCCTTTGCAGGGAGTCTAGGGCTAATGCTTACTCGCCCTATGCGAGTTGATGTTAACCGGCTTGGCTATAGGTAACCCCACTCTGTGTGAAGGAGGACACACATGTGCCCAACCTTCTGGGCAGCAAGTTTTTGACCAGTTTCGGCAACTTCCTCCTTTGCGGGGAGTCCAATCTCAGTGGCTCCAAAGCTCTTCCCGACCTCTGAGCACTGCTGGTACAGCTTCTGCCTGGTGTGCCTCCTCTCGTGTGTACTGCAGTGGGATCTCTGGCTAAAGCATTTCCCACAATCCAGGCATTTGAACGGCTTCTCTCCTGTGTGGGTCCTCCGATGGCGGATGAGATCCGAACGGTGGCGGAAGGTCTTCCCGCAGTCCGAGCAATTGTACGGCCGCTCCTTCGCGTGCATCCGCTGGTGCCTGCTGAGGAGTGAGGGTTCGCTGAACTTTCGTCCACAGTCGGGGCACCGGTACGGCTTGTCGCTGGCCGTATGGGTCCTCTTGTGCACCACCAGGTTCGAGCTGTCGCTGAAGCCTTTGCCGCAGTACGAGCACTTGTATGGTTTCTCCCCCGTGTGGATCCTTCGGTGGCGGATGAGGTAGGAGTTCTGGCAAAAGCTTTTCCCACAGTCCAAGCACTGGTACGGTTTTTGGTCAGCGTGGATTCGTCGGTGCGCGATGAGATTGGAGCGGTCGCTGAAGCTCCTCCCGCAGTGGAGACACTGGAAGGGTTTCTCCCCAGTGTGGGTCCTCCGGTGCTTGAGCAGGTCGGAGCTCCGGCCAAATGACTTCCCGCACTCGGTGCACACCTTTTTCCGCCGGTCCTTGTGAACTCGTGACTGGGCAGTGGCTTCGCCCCGCTTCCGGCCAACCCCCCGGCAAGGGACCGGCTTACAGTCTCCATCCCCCAACGGGTTGTCTTGCTGATTTTCCAATTTGTGTTGATTTTCAAAAGATTCTAGCTGCTCCGGGGACAGGAATTGCCCCTCTCCAAACGCCCCAGACGGTTCCACTTTCTCTGCATTTTTCGGTGGAGGAGGCTTCTCCTCCTCATTCTCACTGGGCCATCCCTCACCTACTGGAATTAAGCAGAGAGAGAAAGAGAAAGAAACTCTGGTTATGTCTGGGACTAGAAAGAAATAACTTATGTTGAACTGATTTGGTGGGTGAGGGGAATATTTGTGAAGGGCAGGGACTTCACATATTCTTGCTGCCACAGTCCTGTGTAAATATCCATTTGTCTCTGCTTTTGGCGGTTATGGGCAGAGGAAAGAGCTATCCAAACCGAAAAGGTTGAACTGAATAACACTAAAATTACAAATATATAAAATTTAATATGGTGCATAGTAAAAAACACAGGGCCTATATAGTAGGCGAGTAATTCACAATAAATAAATACATAAAACACATACACAGTTGATGTATAACCATACAGTGACCAAAGTAGGACCAAACTAGGACCAGACATGAAATTGTAATATAGTACTCATCCTAACAATTTAATTTCATAATACAAGGTAGAAAATACATACAAGCCCTTATTGTCTTATGTGGCTTCTTGGAAAAACATTTATTCCATGTACACTAGAACATGGCTCACATCTCCCACCTTGTATTTCATGCCAGGCTTCTAATGATGTGCGTTCAATCAAACAGTGTGTTAGGTCAAAAAGAGGGGAAAGAGCTATCCAGGGCACTGAAGTGGCGGGGGGGGGGGGCTGTGGGTCAGGGGTAGAACATCTGCTTGACATGCAGAAGGGCCCAGGTTCAATCCTCAGCATCAACCAAAGAATCGGGCAGTAGGTGATGGAAAAGGCCTGAGACCCTGGAGAGATGGTGCCATTCTAGACAACACAGACCTTGACAGTTCCAGTCCTCATTGGTCTCACAGACTAGGGCTGCCAACTTCAGGTTGGAAAATTCCTGGAGAATTTGTGGGAGAGAGTAGGGTAATGACGCCATAGAGTCCACCCTCGAAAGCAGCCCTTTGCTCCAGGGGAGCTGACCTTTGTATTCTGGAGATCAGTTGTAAAACCAGGAGATCTCCTGCCCCCACCTGGAGGATGGCAACTCTACATGGGGTCATTGGGAATAAATTTTCCCAGCGCTGGAAAAGACTGTGGGGGGAGGGGAATCTGGAAAAGATCCCACAGTCCTTGCCCCTGTGGATCACAGGATCCAACCCGCTGCTATGAGTTAGGAGCAGCGTGCCTTTCAACCCTGGCCTCAGAAGACTTCAGGCGTGGCGGGCCTCTCAAGCCAGCTGTGAAACTTCTAAAAACAGCTCCCCGTTTGCTTCCTCACTCAATTCAAGGTGTTACTTCTTATTCATAAAGACCATCACAGGGATCCACATGTGGAAAGGCCTGTCATTCTCCTCAACTGCGCCTGTGTGGCAATCAAGGTCCCTGAGGAAGGCACTCTTGGCTTTGCCCTCTGGAAAGCACATGAGTCTCTGACACATTCCTGGGGGGGCTATTTATTTATTTATATTTATTTATTTATACCATGTCTTTCTTCCCAATGGGTATCCAGAGTGGCTCACATCATTCTCCTCTCCTTCATTTTATCCTCCTGACAACCCTGTGAGGTGGGTTAGGCTGAGAGAGTGTGACTGGACCAAGGACCAGCAAGCTTCTGCGGCACAAATGGGGTTTTGAGACTGGGTCTTCCAGACACTAGTCTGACACTCTTAACCAATACACCGTGCTGGCTCTCAGTGACTACCAGTGCGGTGGTTTGGAGTGGTGGACTCTGATCTGGAGAACCGGGTTGGTTTCCCCACTCCTACACACAAAGCCAGCTGGGTGACCTTGGGCTAGTTACAGCTCTCTCAGCCCCCTACCTCACAGGGTGTCTGTTGTGGGGAAGGGAGGGGAAGGGAAGGTGGTTGTAAACCAGTTTGAGTCTTCCTTAAGTAGGAAAGTCGGCATATAAAAACCAACTCTTCTTCTTCTTCTCTTTTTCAAAGTTGGTGGTGGTGGAAAGTGCCATCAAGTTGTGGCTGGCCCATGGAGACCCTGTGGGGTTTCAAGGCCAGAGACTAACAGCAGTGGTTTGCCACAGCTTGCCTCTGCATAGCAACCTTAGACTCCCTCAGTGGCCTCCCATCCAAATACCAACCAAGGCCGACCCTACTTAGCTTTTGAGATTTGGTATCGGGCTTGCCTGGGACATCCAGGTCATGGTTTTCATAAGACAGCGAATTAAATTCTCTCGTGCTGAGGCCACAAATCATGTCAAGGAACCCCACTCTCTCTTCGGACTAGCCTGGGCCATCTCAGTCAGAGCCATTTCAGTAGCAACCCACACTACTAAGGAACAGCTCTTCCTAAAGGGGCACAGAGGCTGATGGGCTTGTAAAGCCCTTTGTAAAGCCCTGGTTTGGCAGGACCCTGGCAGATCAATTATATTTATTGAGAAGAGCTGAAGACCATGGTTAGCCACATATACCTTAAGTGAAGGAGGAATTACCCACCCAAAGAACTAGCTTCTCCATCGCTGTCCTGCTTGGCTTCTCTATACAGCTGCCACTGCTCGGCGTCCAACAGGGCCTGCTCAGCCTTGGGGGCATTCCCGAGCGTCTCTTGGAAAGACCTTGGCACCTGCAATGGCAACGAAGCAAAATACCTCTTTAGGAAAGCAGCGATAAGTCTTTATTTATTCATATTTGGTATTCAAAGCATGTGCTACCCGGCCATGCTGACTTCCAACTTTAAAAATAAATAACTAAAAAGTTATCAAAAATAATTTCCCCCGCAAATCACCAGATTAATACCCTAAAACCCAACCAACAAAACAGCAACAGTAGTAGCAATAAAACAGGGGAATAATTAACTACTATATCACACTAGCTAAAAAGCTTGGGTCGATACAACAGACTGCTGAAATCCCCTGCCCTATGAAACATGATTGGCCATTCCCTGTAAGCTTTCAGGGAGGCTGCTAAATGTGAGTTGTTCAGCCCAGATTTGGGCTGAACTTCAGCAATTCTGTATCTCTCTATGCTGCAACCATTGGAACGGTTAGCATGGGTAGGCTGTCAGGTGCAACAGAAACCTTTCAATAAATATTTATTTAATAAATCAATAATGTTCATCCAGGTTTTTTTTTTTTTTTACAAAACCACAAAATTAATTAACTGTCTAGTACAACCCTCCTTCTGTTTGTGCCAAGAACATCCTAGCACCTTGAAGCAAGAAGCATTTGTGCAGGGCTGGAGCCAGGTTTCCAGGGGCTTTCTGCCAGATGTCCTCACCAGGTAGAAGAAGAGTTGGTTTTTATATGCCGACGTTCTCTCCCACTTAAGGGAGACTCAAACCGCCTTACAATCACCTTCCCTTCCCCACAACAAACACCTTGAGAGGTAGGTGGGGCTGAGAGAGCTGTGATTAGCCCAAGGTCACCCAGCTGGCTTCATGTGGAAGTGTGGGGAAACAAATCCAGTTCACCAGATCAGCCTCCGCTGCTCATGTGGAGGAGCGGGGAACCAAACGCGGTTCTCCAGATCAAGACTCCACCGCTCCAAACCACGGCTCTTAACCACTATGCCACGTTGGTCCCTCTTCGTGTCTCCTACCGCTCCTCTCTTTCACCCAAGCAGTTTGGGCAAGCAAGCGGCGACACTGTCAGTGAAGGCAGAGGTGGGGCAGAGGTTGGCAGCTGACCCTGGGGCCTTTGACAGCTGCCCAAGCACGCCGAGCCCTGACGCCGGCTCCAGCCCCCTTCTAAGGGCAAAGACCACTCACCTGCTGCTCCCACCTCTTGGTCTCTCGCTGACTCGCCAGGAAATCCTCGGCCAGGACGACCGCCTGGGAACAAGTCCCCGGCCCGCCTTCCCGGACCCAGCTCTGGATCTCCACCGGCAAGATGGTCAGGAACTGCTCCAGGATCACCAGCTCCAGGATCTGCTCCTTGGTGTGCCTCTCCGGTTCCAGCCACTGACGGCAGAGTTCCCGGAGCCGGCCACAAACCTCACGGGGCCCCTCGGCCTCTCGGTAGCACAACTGCCTGAAGCGTCGGCGCTGGGTCTCCGCGCTGACAGGGTCCCCTCTTGAGACCTCGGCCTTTAACTTCCCGTTATCCCCCTTGTCTCTGGTTTCCAGGCTGCTGCAGGTCTGTTGGGGTTCTCCAGCTAAGGGCCGGGCCATCCAATCTCCTCTCGGCCACAACCATGAATCGGCAACCCCCTCGAATGGGCTGGCAAAGGCCTTTCCGTTATCCTCCCATGGAGCGGGTGCCAGCAAATGTGGATTTCCCCACCCTGGGTGAGGGGACTGAACAGCCTTGAGGAACTCCTGCCAGGGCCCATCCCAACTCTCTGACATCCCCTCACCTGGCTCCTGTTTCACTTGTTGGGGGGCTGCCCATCTCGGAAGGCCCCGCGTCGTCCCGTCCTGAAAAACAGGGGTGGCTTTTCCCGTCCCCTTTGTGCCCTTCCTGGGTTTGGGGCCTGCTGGGTCTTCATGTCCCCCCAGTTTTCCCTCCGGCTGTACGTCTTGCTCTGGCACAGTCTGGAATTGGAGGCCCACAGATGTCGCGGCTCTTTCCACGGCAGCCATCTTTTCTCAGCCTAGAGCAGAAAAACACAACCATTGCCTGGCTGAAGCACACTCAGGGCCTATATAACCCAGCTCCCTGTCTCCAGCAGAGGACAGCCAAGCATCCTGAGAAAATTCATAGCTAGGCACTGCTGGAAATCGCTATCCTTGAGAAACCAGGAGGGGAAGGACTGTGGCTCTGTAGTAAAGCAACTGATTGGCATGCAGAAGACCCTGGGATGTCCAGTTGAAAGGATGAAGTAAAAGGTAATATGAAAGTCTTCTGCCTGAGACCCTGGAGTGGAGCATCTGCTTGGCATGCAGAAGGTCCCTGGTTCAATCCCCAGCAGCTCCAGCTGAAAGGATCAAGTAGGAGGTGATGCAAAAGACCTCAGCCTGAGACCCTGGAGACCCGCTGCCACTCTGAGTAGACAATACTGACCCTGATGGACCAAGGGTCTGATTCAGTAGAAGGCAATTTCATGTGTTCAAGTGGTGTAGTGGTTAGGCTAGAACAGGGGTGAGGAACCCTTTTCCCGCCAAGGGCCATTTGGATATTTATAACATCATTCGTGGGCCGTACAAAATTATCAACTTAAAAATTAACCGACCAATACGTTTCTCCATGGCCCAGGTGGGAAAGGGTTAACACAGTTTCTTGGGTGGTCCTAGCAGCTCCATAGCTAACGACTCTTCTGCAAGGGGGAAAAAAGGTTCCTTTTCTCCGCAAAACAAACTCACATCTGCCTTGAATAGGCTATTCTTGTCCGTGGGAGGGGGCAGATCACGAGATCTGAGCTAGAGATCTGCCAGGACCCACGAAGGGCCAGACCAAATGATTTCACGGGCCTTAAATGGCCCCTGGGTCTGATGTTCCCCACCCCTGGGCTAGAACTAGGGAACCTGGGTTGAAATCTCTGCTCAACCACAGAGCTCAGTAACCTAGAGTCACTCAATTTCTTTTGGGCTAACCTACCACACACAGGGAATTATGAAGACAAACGGGAGGGTAGGAGAAATCACATAGGTAGCCCTGAACTTTTTGGTTACAGGTTTTATTAATACTGATGGATACTTAATGGATCAGAGGGATACTTCATGTATCTTTGGCATTCTGACTGAACAATGCCTTCTGGATTACAAATTTAGCAAAATTAAAAAAATTGGAGGAAGGGTAGAGTCAAAGATGTGGTCGACAGCTTTTATCACACACCCTTATGATAAAAGCACAAGAAAAGCCCTTCAGGATCCAACCACAGCACCCTGTTCCCACAGTAGTCAATCCAATGCAGGGCATGAAGGCAATAATACTCATTTCCTGTTGCCTCTCAGCAACATGCCTTTGAACATGGAGGTTCCATTTAGGCACCATAGCTCATAGCTATTGATGGAGCCTACCTACAAGAATCTGTATAGCCTTTTTTTTAATGTCACTGCAGAATATTATGGCAGCAAGTTCCGTTTCAGTTAATATTTTGTTCTCTGAAGAATATTTTATTTTGTCTGTCCTGAATTACTGCCAAGCAATTTCACTGGGTGACTCTGAATTGTAGTGTTATTGGAGAAAGAGAACATAAAAAGTCCCTTATCTCCTCTTTATACATCATGTAATAAACCTCTACCCTACCCCTCCTGTTACTTTTCCAAATATATTTAAAAATACTCAGATCCTATCTTCACTCTTATTTACCTTATTTATACCCCCTCTTTCTCCCCAATGGGGACTCAAAACACCTTACATCATTCTTCTCTCCTCCATTTCATCCTTACGACAACCCTATGAGGTAGGACTGGCTGAGAGTGCATGGCTGGCTCAAGATCACCCAGTGAACTTTCATGGCAGAGTGGGGATTCGAAACTGTGTCTCCCAGATCCTGGTCTGCGTCCCCCAGATCCTGGACACTTCACTACACCACACTGGCTCTCTTTGCTGTCATAACCAGCAGAAACCATTAAATAAATCTTCCACAGAGGGAGATTTAGGTTAAACTTCCCAAAAACATAAAATGTACAAAGGTGCCCAACATTGATTCATTCCATTGTTCTTCTAACCCTGTTTTGAGAGTGTCAGGCGGAAGTCAATCTTTCCACAGCAATACCTGAGATCCTTTCAACTGGAGATGCTGGGGATTAAACCCAGGACTTTCTAGCACACCAAGCAGATGCTCTGCCACTAAGCCATGGCTCCTTCCAAAATTAACTTGCCTTTTATAGAATGAGAACATGAGTCCACCTTTATCCTTTCAACTGGAGATGCCGGGGATTGAACCTGGGACCTTCTGTATGCCAAGCAGATGTTCTTATCACTAAACCTCACCTCCTTGCTCCGCATCCTATTTTAGCAAGTCAGTCTATTAAGATCTGTACCATCTAATCAAACTGCTGGGAATTCAGTCCAGGGTCTCCAACAGATAAAGGTCTCCCTGATAGCCTTCATAGAATTGGAAAGGGCCGTATGGGCCCTCTAGTCCAACCCCCTGCTCAATGCAGGATCGACCTACAGCATCCCTGAAAAATGTTTGTCCAGCCTCTGCTTAAAGACTGCCAGTGAGGGGGAGCTCACCACCTCCCTAGGTAGCTGATTCCACTGTCGAACAACTCTTACTGTAAATTTCCCCCCCTAACATCCAGCCTGCCCTCCTCTAAGTGACAGCCCTTCAAATACTTAAAGAGAGCCATCATGCCCCCCCCTCAACCTTCAACTGGATATGTTGGGGGACTGAACCCCAGGACCTTCTAACATACAAAGCGTCTGCTGTACCACTGAGCCGCCCCAAACTTCACAGTGTGGTATTGGGAGATTGCGTGGGGAAACCATTGGCGGCGTCTAGTTGCAGCTGATTTATCGCAGCCTCGCAGGGTGGTCCAGGCAAAAGAGGGACAGAAGGTGGTTGTGCCATTGCCTGCTCCTGCATAGCAACCCTGGACTTCCTTGGTGGTCTCCCATCCCAAATATGAACTAGGGCCAATCCTGCTTAGCTTCTGAGATCTGACAAGATCAAGCTGAACGGGGCCATAGAGGTCAAGGTGGGGGGAAACCTTGTGTGTGTAAAGTGCCGTCAAGTCACAGCCGACTTATGGCGACCCCTTTTGGGGTTTTCATGGCAAGAGACTCACAGAGGTGGTTTGCCAGTGCCTTCCTCTGCACAGCAACCCTGGACTTCCTTGGTGGGCTCCCATCCAAATACTAACCAGGGCTGACCCTGCTTAGCTTCTGAGATCTGATGAGGATCAGGCTAGCCTGGGTCAAGGTGGGGGGAAACATTACCAGCTATTTATTTATCCTAGCCACATTCTTGTTCCTGCACAGGCACAAACTCAGCAAACATTCCCCCATTGACACCTTTTGGGATCGACCAGATGCCCAAGAAAAGATCAGATGTTCTTTGTGGGCTCCGCACTCCTGCTGAAAAAGGAATTAAAGGAATCAGCTCATGCTGATTTTGCCATGGGGATGCTCAAGGAAGAGCTGCACCTGTTGGATTGCAACCCTTCCGGGAAACTGCTGAAGAGTACAAGCATGCCCCCCTACCCACCCACCCATTCATCCCGCTATGCCTGGAAATGCATCCCAGGCTGAGTCAGCAAAAAAACAGCAACAACCATAGCGATGAACGCCGCTCCAGCTAGAAGAAGCAAGGAGGACACCCCTAGATCTGAACGTGGGGGCGCCTCTCTTTTTACCCCCCGCTCAGTTCTGCCAGATCTCCCCACCCCTGTTCATGCCCCCCCCCGTTTTGCACGTCTGAATGCATGCCTATCCCGCTGACTCTGCCCTCCACCCGGATCCTTTACCTCCTCCGCTGCAACAGCCCTTTAAAACTCGCCCCCCAGGAGCCAATTCCCCCTCCCACGTGGGAAGGGGTGGGAGGTGGCAGGAAGGAAGGAAGTCTCTCTATTGACCCCCTCCCCAATTTCCCACGCTTGCGCGGCCCAAATCTCTCTTTTAACGCTTTCACTGCCGATCCACAACTTCGGCCGAATTTCAGCCGTCGCTCCGTATTCGCTATAAGCTGAATAAATAAATAACTTGGTAGGGCAGGCAAATATCCGCAAGGTGTAGCGTTGGGGGATCGCTGGTGGAGATAAGCTTCTTCACCTGATGACTTCCCTGCCTTTGGATGGCGGTGGAAAGCACAGGACAGAGATCTGTCCACCTTTAGTCTTCCTTTATTTTGGATTGTAAGTAGGGTTGCCAGCCTCCAGGCGGTTGAAGAAAATTAGCAAGCACTGATGGCTACTGGAAGCATCAATAATGCTTTATTGATTAAGTATCAATAATACTTTATTTTAGATTGTAAGTAGGGTTGCCAGCTTCCAGGCGGTTGAAGAAAATTAGCAAGCACTGATGGCTACTGGAAGCATCAATAACGCTTTATTGATTAAGTATCAATACTTTATTGATAAAGTATCAATAATACTTTATATCAATTCGGTCATATAATTCAAACAGTAAACAGTAGAACAGAAAGCGAAAAAGTCCCGTAATGAATGTAGATTCATTACGGGACTTTCATTACGGAATCTACATTCATTACGGGGCTTTTTTGCTTTCTGATCTACTGTATACTGTTTGAATTATATGACTGAATTGATATAAAGTATTATTGATGCATCCAGTAGCCATCAGTGCTTGCTAATTTTCTTCAACTCTGTTACTTTAGCACAGGGATGGGGAACCTTTTTCCTGCCAAGGGCCATTTGCACATTTATAACATCATTCGAGGGCCATACCAGGTGTAGATCTCCCGGTTGGGGGGGAGGCTAGGGTTGCCAGGTCTCCAGCCACCACCTGGAGGTTGGCAACTCCAGGGGAGGCCACATAGAGAAGGCCTGGAGGGCGCCCCCGCTCCCCCCTCCCAGGCGGGAGGGCAGCCAGCGGTGGGCTCCAGCAAACAAGGCACCAGGGAGGCGCAGCCCGCAGTCCATCGGCAAGGGAGGAAGGAAAACAGAAAGAGGAAAGGGGAGGGAGGAAGGGAGAAAGAGAGAGAAAGGGAGAAAGAAATGGAGAGGGGAAGGAAGGAAGGAAGGAAGGAAGGAAGGAAGGAAGGAAGGAAGGAAGGAAGGAAGGAAGGAAGGAAGGAAGGAAGGAAGGAAGAAAGAAAGAAAGAAAGAAAGAAAGAAAGAAAGGAAGGAAGGAAGGAAGGAAGGAAGGAAGGAAGGAAGGAAGGAAGGAAGGAAGAAAGAAAGAAAGAAAGAAAGAAAGAAAGAAAGAAAGAAAGAAAGAAAAGGACGGAGGGAGACAAAGAAAGAGACAGAAAAAGAGGGAGAAAGAGAGGGAGAGAAAGGAGAAAGAGTGACAGAAAAAGAGGAAGAAAAGAGAGAAAAGCCTCCCCCCCCCCACACACACACCCGTACACGCCAGCCCGTGCAACCGGGCCCCAGCCTCCCCACCTCCCCAGCCCACACACACACACACACCCTGCGGCGCACGGAGCCCTGAGTGACTGGGCCCCAGTCTCCGTGCCCTCCCCCCCGAGTCCATAAAAGGCCCCCCCCCCGAAGCCCGATAGGCTCCCACATGCATGCTCTGCCACCGGGAGCCGCCGGCCTCTCCCCCCCCTCGCTGCTTAACAACCAACAGACAGCAAGAGGGGCTTACAATGTGCTGCGGCGTTCCTGCAAACCGTGGCTGTAGGGGAAAGCCTTGGGGGAAGCATCCCTCCCCCTCCCCTCTCGCCAACCAACAGCCGACAGTTGGCGAGAGGAAGTCCAAAGGGCACTGCAGTGCCCCTGTAAGCCGCGGCCCCAGGAACACCCTTGGGGAGGGCCGCCCTGCGCCCCACCTCTGCGGCAGGGCCCTGGAGCTCCCGAGGGCCACAAAAAATGTCCTCAGGGGCCGCATATGGCCCCCGGGCCTGAGATTCCCCATCCCTGCTTTAGCACGAGGTTAATTTTTTAATTGTTAACCTCCAGGAGGTGGCTGGAGATCTCCCGCTATTACAACGGATCTCCCAGTGATGGAGATCAGTTCACCTAGAGAAAATAGCCGCTTAGGAAGGTGGACTCGATAGCATTATCCCCTCCTAGGGTTGCCAGCTCTGGGTTGGGATATACCTGGAAATTTTGGTGGTGGAGTCTGAGGAGGGTGGGGTTTGGGGAGGGGAGAGACTTCAGTGGGGTATAATGCCATGGGGTCCTCTGTCCAAAGCAGGCATTTTCTCCAGGGGAACTGATCTCTGTCGCCTGGAGATCACCGCTATCACCTGGAGGTTGTCAACCCTATCCCCTCCCCAAAACCCACCCTCCTCGATCTTCACTCCCAAAATCTCCATGTACTTCCCAACCCGGAGTTAGCAACCCTCATTGTTAAGTGCCTCAGGACAGGGTATTACGATGACAGTAGGCCATCTGCCATGGTTTTGAGTCTGTCAGCTGCTGTCATGCAAGGTTGCCAACTCCAGGATGGGAAATCCCTGGAGCTTTGGGGAAAGAGCCTGGGAAGGGCGGGATCTGGGAAGGCCTAAAACATATAAATAAAATTGCTACAAGGAGAGGCCAGCAGAGGAAGCTGGGTGCAGTCTTAGGGTGCTTTCGCACACGCTGAACTATCTACTTTCAATCCACTTTCAGTGCACTTTACAGCTGCATTTCAGTTGAAAGGGCAAGATCAGTTTGCAAACTATTGTTAAAGTGCATTGGAAGTGGACTGAAAGTGCGTTGTTCAGCATCGGGCCCTCAGTCGCTGCGTCTCAAAAAGGACATTGCAGATAGGGTTGCCAACTTCCAGGTACTGGAAATCAAACTGGGAGGCTAGTGCCCTAAGGAGATTGGTAAACAAACGGTGGACACTTATGGCAAAAAAGCATGAAACTGCAATGCTTAACACTGAAGATATGATGTAATTAAGCGCATAAGCATGAACATAAACAGGAACAATATTCACAACAAAATACAAATGCACGCTCCCGGATTGACAAGGTAAGTGGCAAGGCTGATAGAGATCAGTTCCCCGGGAGAAAATGGCCACTTTGGCAATTGGACTCTATGACACTGAAGTCCCTCCCCTCCCCAAACCCTGCCTTTCTTAGGCTCCACCCCAAAGACCTCTCCTTGATGGCCAAGAGGGACCTGGCAACCCTGATTGCAGAGCTGGAAAAAGTACCGAAGAGGACAACCAAAATGATTAAGGGCTTGGGAGACCTTCCTTATAAGGAAAGCCTGAAAAGAGATGACTGGTGTGGGGGGAAACACATGACTGAGGTTCATAAAATTATGCACGGGGTGGAGAGAACTGACAAAGAGAACTTTTTCTCCCTCCCAAAATACTAGAACTGGAGGGCATCCAACGAAGCTGATGGGCAATAGATTCAGGATGGACAAATGGAAATACTTATTTATACAATGAGAGCTTAAAATGTGGAATTAGCTGCCAGAGGATGTAGTGGTGGCCACAAATATAGAGAGCTTTAAAAGGGGATTAGACATACATCATTGATCTAATCCATTTATTTTAAGGATACTTTTGAGATAAAAATTTGTTACTATATTAAACTAACAATAAACGTAATAATTGTAATGAACTAGATAATTAAGAATTAATTTGTAACTAAGTTAGAAGTATTTTTTGGATTAGAATTACTATACAAAAGAATAGATAAATTTATAATAAGATGGAGGAAGATGAGGGGAAAGTCTTTTAATTATTATTTTTTATTAATAGATGAAAATGCTTTTTGACAACGATGTTAAATTTTTATTAGTATTATCCGTGAAATGAATATGTTGCTAAAAAGTTACCCAACAGTAAAAAATTGTGAAAATAATTAAAAAAAATATTATTTTTTTAAAAAGGGGGATTAGACATATTCATGGAGGAAAGGTTTATCAGTGGCTACTGGCCCTGGTGACTGAAGGGAACCTCCATGTTCAGAGGCGCCATACCTGTGCGAGGATGTGGCAGCAGGGGAGGGCTTTGGCCTTAGCTCCTCCCTACTTTACCAGGCTCCACCCCTGGACCAGGTTGCACCACCCATTGTCTCCTTGGCTCCACTTCCGGAATATCAGGTCCCAGTCCCTAAAGCCAGTCAGAGACACTTTCCCCTGTGTGTTGAGTGCTAAGTGCTGTCAAGTCACTTCCGACTCACGGCGACCCTATGAATCTAAGTCCTCCAAAGTGTCCTATCTTTGACAGCCTTGCTCAGATCTTGCAAATTGAGGGCTGTGGCTTCCTTTATTGAGTCAATCCATCTCTTGTTGGGTCTTCCTCTTTTCCTGTGCCTCAACTTTTCCTATTATGATTGTCTTCTCAAATACCAAAATACGATAGCCTCAGTTTAGTCATTTAGCTTTCCCCTACCCCATATCAGTATTAGGGTGTGTGGAACAGCATGGTGGACTTTGCTAGGGTTTCAAATACCTTCCTCAGCCACAGGCGGCTGTGGATCTAATCTTTTGAGCTACATAGAGTTTTGGTCAAATCCAGAGGTGATCTTGGTGTTATTGTTTTTAAAAAAATAAGGATATATTTATTAGCCATAGCTGTTAAACAGAACCTCCCTGTATAGAGGCAGTTTACCACTGAATGTCAGGTACTAGGGGTGAACAATGAGGGAATGTCTGTTGAAACATCTTGACCTGGTAGTTTTCCAGTGGCTGTCAACTGTTGGAAACAGGAGGCTGGGCTGAATGAACCTTTAGTCTCTCCCTCTTCCCCCTTAACCTACCTCACAGGGTTGTTGTGAGGACAGCATAAAGGGGATGAAGAAGAAAAAGGGCTGGTTTTTATACACCGACTTTCTCTACCACTTAAGCAAGAATCAAACCGGCTTACAATCCCCTTCCCTTTCCCTCCCCACAACAGACACCCTACGAGGTAGGTGGGGCTGAGACAATGTGACTAGCCCAAGGTCACCCAGCTGGCTTCATGTGTAGGAGGGGGAAACCAACCCGGTTCACCAGATTAACGTCCGCCACTCATGTGGAGGAGTGGGGAATCAAACCCGGCTCTCCAGATTAGAGTCCACCACTCCTAACCACTACTCTTCAACACTACACCATGCTGGCTCTCCGGCGTTAAATATGTTAATTATACTGAGCTCCTCGGAAGAAGAGGAGGCTGCCAACGGGGTCTCTGCCTACACCAGTGGTTCCCAACCTTTTTTTGACCAGGGACCACTAGGACTTTTTTGTTCGGTGCAGGGACCCCAAGGTTCAAAATAAAAATTCCGAGGATTTGCAAATAAACTTGAATCATAACTGTTAGTTAAACATTAAACTTAGAATAATATTTGAATAGATATTTTTAGAATAGAGAACTTTTAATTGAAAATATTAATTTATTATGGGTTTATAACTTTGTTTCGCCGACCTTAATTTAGTTCTCGCGGACTAACTTTGTTTCGCCGACCTTAATTTAGTTCTCGCGGACCCCCGGTGGGGAACCAGTGGTCTACACAATGAAAGCTGCACGGGTTGAATGTCTGCCTGTGACAGCTGCTCCTTGAGAAGGTCAGGATATCTGTCAAAGGCAAACCTGAGTGACAGAGACTGTTTGGGGTTTAACACCCTGCCTTGGAATGGGTTAAAGGGACGAATGTGTGATTCCTAGAAAGGACCTTTAAAATGCTTGTCGCAGTTCACCTAGTGATGATGATGATGATGCAGGGGTGGGAAGATGCCTCCCTTTTCCTGTTCCTGCCCCCTCTCCACTTTCTGGAAACAAAGTAGCTTTTTTTAGAGTTTCCCCCACCCCATCCCCACTGACAACTTGAGCCCTGGATGGATTTGTGGGGACAAAGTGGAGCTGGTGAGTTTAAAAAGGGAGGTTGGGGAACAACAGGAAGGAGAAGAAACCATGTGTCGGATCGAGGGTGGCACACATGGCAGTAGGGGTTCGCCTTGACAGCCAAGCAGAACCTCCATGTGCAAAGGCAGTGCATCTCTGAAAACCAAATGTCAGAGGATGCAGAGTGAGGGTGGGCTGTTCCGTTGGTACCTCCTTGGAGGGGCTCCTGGACGGATGAAGGCAGCCACTGTTGGGAAGGGAAGGGCATAGGGGAAGGGGGCCATGGCTCAGTGGCGGAGCGTCTGCTCAGCATGCAGAAGGTCCCAGGTTCAATCCTCAGCGTCTCCAATTAAAAAGATCAGGCAGCAGCAGGTGACGTGAAAGGCCTGTGCCTGAGACCCTGGAGAGCTGCTGCCAGTCTGTGTAGATCACTGGTTCCCAACCGGGGGTCCATGGACCCCCAGGGGTCCGTGAGAACTAAATTAAGGTCCGCGAAACAAAGTTATAAACCCATAATAATTAATATTTTCAATTAAAAGTTCTCTATTATAAAAAAATATTCAAATATTATTCTAAGTTTAATGTTTAACTAACAGTTATGATTAAAGTTTATTTTCAAATTCTCTGAATTTTTATTTTGGACCTTGGGGTCCCTGCACCGAACAAAAAAGTCCTAGTGGTCCCTGGTCAAAAAAGGTTGGGAACCAGTGGTGTAGATAGTACTGATCTTGTTGGGCTGATGCTCTATAAGGCAGCTTCATGTGTACATATGGGAGTCCTTCAAGGCTCATATTTGAGAAAGAAGGGGCCCTGGGCTTGTTCAGCTGTGATTTTTAGGGTGGTTTCTTTTCTAAGGATTAGACAGATTAATGGACGTTGGGCTCTGCCAATAGTTATTGCATCAGACACTTTTTGGCATTGCTTCCAATTTTGTAATCCTGAATCTTGTTGCATTGCTTATTAGACGTCTCACACTATTTGACGGCATTGTTTTACACTGTCTAATATCCCTTGAATCACAGTGAGAAAGGTGGGCTATAAATAAACAGATAAATATTAGCTGTGACAGTTAGATAGGCTTTCTCTGTCCAAGGGGGTTCTTCCTCTGAACAATGTTTCTTTCCGCCTGGTACAAATTTATAACAGTTGCTCCCCCGCCCACTCCCACTATTTTATACCACAAATCTGACAAAAGGATAATGCTACATAGCTAAGGTTGCCAGCCTCCAGGTGGAGCCTGGAGTTCTCCTGGAATCGTAACTGGTCTCCAAAAAGCAAAGATCAGTTCCCCTGGTGGAAGTGGCATCTTCAGGAAGTGGACTCTACGGTGTGAGTCCATCTGTCCTTAAGCAGAGAAGAGTGAATTCAGACGCCCAATGGCAATAGCATGTAAATGTCAATAGCAGGTAATATAGACTCACATTCTAGTTGTATCTGAAGAAGGGAGCTGTGGCTCCCAAAAGCTCACACCCTGCCAGAAATTTTGTTAGTCTTTAAGGTGCTACTGGACGCTTGCTGTTTTCTACTGCTACATCCCCACACATTAAGCCTCTATTCATAGGGTCGCCCTGAGTCGGAAGCGACTTGACGGCACTTACACACACACACACACACAGAGGTAGGACATCCTGATACCTAAAAGCTCCAGCCCTGGAGATGGCACCCATAACAGAGACTCACTGAACTGTTTGAAACATTGCTGCCTGCACCTTAATAGCCTGCTGCTCTGGGCTAGCTCTCCCCAGTTTTGTACAAGCCAGACTTTCCAGGGACAAGAGGCCGGATCACCTCTGCAGAACCAGCAGAACAATTGCCATGATCCCTGATTGCCTCTTGATCCAAAAGCCTGAGCCAAAGAGAAGCCATTATTGCAAGGCGAGAGCATCACGTAGCCCTTCTCTGCATATTCCCCCCCCTCCTGTGTATCCTGGGAAAACATCCTCAGCTATCTACATTAAAGGATTCCCCCTGCCGCCTCCCTGGAATGTGAAGATTTACAACCTCCGGAGAAGGACCATCTCAGGATGTATAAATCAAGGATGCCAGCTTAGTAAACAAATTGCCACCTCACCCTATCTCTGACCCTGAAATCTTTTTAATCTCTTTTGTTGTTGTTGGAAGGAGCCATCTGGAGAATCTCACTCCCCCCCCACCCCCAGAAAAGGGTATATTTTGCCCTACCCAACAAGGCTCAGTGCAGATCTTCCCCCTTCACTCTGACATGTCTCCCTCGTGTGTTAAGTTCCATACACCCCTCCCCCCCCCACTGTATTCTGTCTACCTCTATGCCACGGATTTTGGAACATCTCCACTTCTAGAGATTGGTAAAGTATCCTAATTAATAACTCCCTCAATATCTCTTACTTACCTCCTTTATCTTTATTCCTATTTTCTTGTACGTGTGTTATTTGTAACATTGAATGAATGAATATATATATATAAACCTTTTAATTTGGAATTCCTGAGTCTGTCTTTATTTGGGGAGTCACTGAGAAAAACCCTCGTAGACATAGGGCGATCCTGGCTTAATAAATACATAGTTACCGATTGCTCGAGCTAATTCCCCATCCAAAGAGCAATTTTGGTAACAGTTCATTGGTGGAGAAAATGCGGGCAGCCCCTGCACTTGTGAATGCCTTGTGAAGTCGACGCACAAGCATTTCCATGGCAGACGTAAGGGGAAGTCTCGGTGACTCTCTGAATCTTGACTGAATGCATCACCTGAACAAAATTGTCATATTAAAATAACAGAGGGTGTGTGCAAACTGTGTGTTTGGCTCTAGAGAGCACTATCTTGTGGGTTGGCTTCCCTCCCCATCTGGGAAACTCTCTGTAGGGGAGCCCTTTTGAGATTCTTTGTGTAACTAGTCCCTCTCTTCTTGAGATTTCTCGATGGTGCGCTTACTTTCCAGCCACCACCAGAGCTAAGTAACTGAATTTTTTTTTGTGAAACTGAATTTTTTTTGTGAAACTGAATCTTTATTGTGAACCTGAATCTTTATTGTGAACCTGAATCTTTATTGTGAACCTGAATCTTTATTGTGAACCTGAATTTTTTTTGAGTAACTGCATATTTGAATATTGAGTACCTGAAAACTTGCGATCTGGACGCAGATCATAGCCGGGGTGAGCTCAAGCCCCCCCCCCCAAACAGGAGCGACGGCACTGGCTGTCTGCTACTGAGTGAAACTGAAAGATTGGCCGGGAGCGAGGTGCCCCCCCAATCCAAGAGCAACTGCAAAGTCTGAACCCCAGCAGCGACGGCACTGGCTGTCTGCTACTGAGTGAAACTGAAAGATTGGCCGGGAGCGAGGTGCCCCCCCAATCCAAGAGCAACTGCAAAGTCTGAACCCCAGGAGCGACGGCACTGGCTGTCTGCTACTGAGTGAAACTGAAAGATTGGCCGGGAGCGAGGTGCCCCCCCAATCCAAGAGCAACTGCAAAGTCTGAACCCCAGGAGCGACGGCACTGGCTGTCTGCTACTGAGTAATTGATAGGATGGGCTCGAGAGCGAGGTGCGTCGAGGCCCCAATCCAAGAGCATTGGAAAGTCTGGAGTGGAATGCACAGAATTTCCAATAGAGAACCCTGGAGGGGAGTATCCCCTTGAAACAATGTGGGTTGTGTAGTCTGGCTGCAGCAGACTGCACTAGCCTGCCTTAAGCAATGGACCCTGGGTTAAAACCACCCCCAGAGCAATAAAAGAGTGCTTGCAAAAATATCTAATTAGAAATTGTAGCAATTATAGCTCAACTTGAATCCCTGAACTTTTCTTCCACGCTGGGCTGCACCCCAACAGCCAGCGATTAAAAATCCAGAGAGCCCTGATCGACTCCAACCCCTCCCTTGCTGTGAAACATTTTTGTCCCCGCTGCCTTGAAATACCCGCAAGTGGCGCTTTTATCCCAAGAGTGCAGATCAGACTCAAACCCATTCCCCTGGTTCTCTACTGAGAAACGGATTTCTTTTGCCTCACCAGGATCAGCCAGAGCGATCCACCCTTTCCCCCAGAGCTATAGTTTTCATCATGGCAGGAAAATTGAACAGTGACCCCAGCCTAAGCAAACTAAAGAGATGGCTGCCAAAATTAAGTCATGGTGAACCTTCAAGGCACAATATTGGCAAACGCGACCCTGTTGGATCCCAGGCAACTAATACTGGACTAATGAAGGATAGGAGTGATTTGTCCCACGCTCTCCTTGAAACACAGAAGGAATTAAATCAAGGGAAAGGAGCAATGAAAGCTGCCTTGAGCAGGATCACCTCACTTCAGCAAGAACTAGACCATTCTAGGGCCACAATCCAGTATTTACAAGAGCAAATCATGGCCCAAGACAAGAGCAGAAACTCTGCTGCCCCTTCCCAAATGAGGGAACAGCAGAAGGTCCCATGGGATTGTAGCAAGGCAAAACTGCCTCTGCTCATTCCCTCGAGTGACAAAGGGAACTATTGGCTTCCTCCCCCCCCCCGCGGAGGAAAGCTAGCTATAAACGCAGCGACCTGCCTACCCCCGCCTTGGGAGCGGCAAGACACGAAGGAAAATTGCAGTAACTTCATAATCAAAATCCAACATTGTGATTCGGTTCAATACGAAGGAAAGATGCCGTTTCAAGCCTCTGTCTGAAAATTACCATGCAATGTGCATCTCCCCCCCCCTTTTTTCCATCTCTTTTGATCCTATGGGCTTTTCCCATGCAATGTGCATCTCTTCTTGCCATGCAATCTGCCCCACCTCTTTCCCCCTTTTGAGTGAATGTGTGTGTGCGCGCATCCCCACCCCCTCTCTCTTTTCTAAACTTCATTCTGTACTATTCCTAGTCAACTGAACGAACATGCAAAAAGCCTCCTCAGTGCAGGAAGGGAAATGGTTGAAGAAGTGTGTGCCTAGTTTTAACTATGTAATGAAAGAACTAAAATCTCTGCAACTCAATGTTAAGATGTATAGCCTCTTCGGCAACGAAAGAGTTAACAAGTCAAGCTGTATTGCCATGGGGGAGCGGATCTTGAGGGAAGATCCGTGCAAAGCTCTCTCACTGTTCTCTAAATTATAGCAGAGCCTCCCTGGCGCAGGGAAGTGTACCTGAACCATAAAGAGTACCAAATAACTTGTTTTCATTTGCAGGAAACAATGACATGTCTCTGTGTATCTCTCATCACCCTTGTGATGATTTTAAGTAAAGATTTTTACCGGGGCTTGTTTCTTGAGAAAGGTATGGCCAGCCTTTCTCAAGAATATCATCAACCCCCGTCCACCTCTCCAAAATAAAGGCGGTTTTCGCACAATTTGGCAAAGAGGAAAATGAAGTGAAATTACATGTGTATATGTGCCCCCCCCTTGCCTCCTTCATATTGAAATTTGTATGTGTGTGTGTGTGTGTGTGTCGACCCCACGGTACCAGGGGAAGGCACTGGAATGAGATATTTTGTGAGTGTATTGAATGCAGTGAATATGGAGTGTCTATTTCATTGCGCAATGAAAGCCTTTTTTTTTAATTTTCTTTTATGTGAATATATGTGTGGACCGTGGTAATGTATAAAATGTGATGTGTTCTCCAGCCAGTTAGGAATATGTGACCCAGTGAAGAGTCAGTGTGAGTGCATCAGAGCAAAGGTTTCCTTGTTTGTTTGTTTTTACCCTATGGAATGAATGAGGGAAGGGAGAGCTTAGTATGCTTTGTTCCCCCCCCCCCTTTCAGCTCCACACTCGTTATTTTCTGGGTCTTGTAGTCATTTATTGTGGTGGAAAAAGGAATGGTAAAAGTATGTAGAAAGACAGGATTTTTATAGAAAGTGATGGTTGATGGCATGGCATCTACTGTGAGGCTGCTACTCATAACAGATGCCTGTTAAGGTGTGTTTTCGTAAATGGAAGGTTTTGAAGGTATGGAAATGAAAGGATTTGACAGAGGTGTCTATGTGTTTCAGAGGGGCTGCACTGAACTGATGCAGCAGTAAAAGGAAACTTTCCCCACAAAATAATGGTCACAGCCCAAGATTGTAATATTATATGTAAACAATGGTCTTGCCCATCCCAAGATTGTATTGTTATTTGTATGTATAAAACGCTTAAAAACAGTCCTGTCCCATTTAAATCAATGTTCAGGACTTGCATTGTACTTTTCCAAGCAGCACTTTGCACATGCCCAAGTGCTGCCACAATTGCCCCATTTATACTCCTTTCATCTGATTGCATCAGAAGAAAGGAAGGGGGGAGAGAAGGACACCCGGTCCAGTCCGGTCCATTTTTGTTGTTGAAAGGAAAGGGAGATATGATCCAATTTTTATTTACTTTTGGACTTTGAATTTGAGGGATTTTTTTTGACGTTCCTGAACAATACCTGATCATTTGCAATGGATCCATTTTAATCATTGTGCCTTCTAAGAATCCAGCCTAAGTTTGTGATTTAGTTTATATGATTTTGGCCTTCTTCCATTTTTTTTTGAATTTTATTTTTGAGGAGTTTTAAATGCTTCAACCTAGCTCTTTCATTCCCCTTGCGGAGTACCAATGAATATGGCTATCAGAGATATGAAAGGGGGGAGCCCCCCCCCACTTGAAGGGTCTCTCCCCCCCCCTTCTTCTTGAAATGAAGATTGCCTGGTATTCATTAACAATCTTGCCTCCTGTTTTCCCTCCCTCCTGAAAGCCATGCCAACCAGCCAGGAAACCGGGAAGAGAGGCAACCCACTACCAACTTTTTTGTTTTGTGTGCAGTGTTTTAACTTTCTCTCCACCTTAATGAGTTTTTTTTCTGTTTTGCGTCAAGGAGCAGCTGTCCTTGGAGTGATCCTCCAACCACTAATGTGTATAAGTTCTATCCCTAAATATACAGGTCTCTGCTATCAGTCACTGGTGGAACTCCCTGCTGCGTGCTCCCCCCCATAGTCACCTCCCAGGCAGGAGACTCTTGATCTGAAGCAATGCTACTTCAGCCCACCTGCGGGGAGAAAGGAGGAGAGTCAACAAGGAGCTTGTTGTAGGGGCATACTTAGGAAATGAATCCCTGTCTCGAAACAAACATGCTATTGGGTATATATGAGTCATTCAGTCCCAGGTTACTATGATGTATGTATTAATGCAAGGATGTGATTGGTTCAGATGGGACCCTGCGCTGACATTTGAAACCCAGGGCTCCCCCTTGTGCCAACCTCCCATGTAAGGAACACACACACCCCCAACCAAAACATTGGGTATCCAGACAACTGCCAACTACCGCTTCCACTAGCAATGTTCTTGCACTGTCCTTTCTCACAAGGACTCATTAACAAATTGACTTAACCCTTTCCAGTACTTATAGTCCTATGATTTCTTGTTATTTTGTAGGCACAGATGCTTAGGTTTCCCTGCAAACAGCCATGCTGATAGCTTTAGTATACTAATCCAGATAGCACTGGTATCCTACATCCATTACTTGTCTGTACCTGCTTCACCTTCCAAGGTTTTATATTAGTTCAATGCCTAGACTTAATGGTTTAGTAATGTTTACAAACTTGCCAAGTTTTATGTATGTTAGCATTAGGATTTTTCTGAAACAGTTGATTGCCCAAGATGGAAAGATTAAGATAACAACCTATCTCAGCCACTGCATTGACAGAATAGATTTTAGATATTTATATGTGTAGTCTCTTTTATTGGGTATAAACATGAATGTTATAATTTGATCCCATTGGATATATAGATGTATGCAAGCTGCCATTCTTCCTTTACCTATGCTTTCACACATCTATGAGTTTTGGGTAGATGGATGCAAAAATGGCCCAGCAAAATGACAGTCACCTACCAGGCTACATGGCTCTCCTAAAAGCAATATAGAGACCTGTGTAACCCCTAGGCTTGCTCTTAAGTTTTTATTATTTTCTATTTTTGACTTTCCAAGGTGGGGACAACATTTGGCATCCCCTAGACAAAAATTAAAGGGAGGGACTGAGGGACCCCCCTTCCCCTCTAAAAAGGTCCTGCCCTTGGACAGTCAATCTCTTTTTGCACCTGAAAATGTGTTTTTGCTTCTTCATGTGTCAATTCCCTGACACCTGCTTTTGCCCTGAAAACCAGTAAGGCACCCATCATGCTCCAGCATTTGAAGATCTGCATGTGCCAGGCCCTCTGGGGCACGGGATTTTGCACCAATTTCTCTTTTGTATAAGGATATAAATGTGTATGAGAAAGCTCGCTTTTGTGTCAGCCTTGCAGCCCGCTCTATTTCCAGCTCACTGTGAACCAATTAACCCCTTCCACAGTCTTCCGGGTATACATCCAAGCAAGAAGCATGAACAGCCGTAAAAGAGCTGTAATTTATGGAATTGTTTCAGCAATGTTATTATTCTTTTTTTGTAACCAGAAAGTGATACCAAGCCTCTAAGCACCTGAAGCCCTGCAAGCGTCTCTGTCACCAGCCTGCAGCGACCTAATTAAGCTAATTAACCCTCTCCTTGCTATAGATATGAGCTCACGAAGTGCTCTAAGGGGGGGTGCTTTCCTATTTCCTACATTGTAACTTAATTGCGATGCCAGCGGAAACTTTCCTTTCCTACTAACTGTAACCTTGTAAAGAAGACTGACAGTTTTTTTCTCTGCAAACTGCAACATCCAGAGTTTTTTTCTGTACAGTTTTCTATGTATTGTAAATAGCAGATAGCCAATTTAGTTACTCTCTCTCCTTCTTGTTATCTTTAAACTAGTTAGAAAATCAACAAGTGTAAATAATTGTACATATATATCTATACCTCCTAGCACAACTCTATTCAATGTATCTACTTCTCACGAGTAGTAACAGCAAAACCAATATAGTACCCAGGTGTTTCCAATTCCCGTGGCTGTCACCCTTTTCAATCTGACCCGTTTTTCGCTTAGAGTGCAAAATGGCTCCTACACTTCCCTTTGATTTATACATCTCCTGGGTCTCCAATCAACACTACAAGCAAGTTCCAGCGACTCCAAGTTCCTGTGTTCCAGTCCGTTCCTGTTTCTAACCCGCTGCCTCCTGTTTCCAGCATTCCTGCTTCAGAGCTCCTGTTATCCTGCCTCCAGTAGTTCCTAAGATCCAGTTTTTGTGGTGGCCCCGTCACGAAGTTCTGGAGCCACCAAAGGGGGGAATTGATACCTAAAAGCTCCAGCCCTGGAGATGGCACCCATAACAGAGACTCACTGAACTGTTTGAAACATTGCTGCCTGCACCTTAATAGCCTGCTGCTCTGGGCTAGCTCTCCCCAGTTTTGTACAAGCCAGACTTTCCAGGGACAAGAGGCCGGATCACCTCTGCAGAACCAGCAGAACAATTGCCATGATCCCTGATTGCCTCTTGATCCAAAAGCCTGAGCCAAAGAGAAGCCATTATTGCAAGGCGAGAGCATCACGTAGCCCTTCTCTGCATATTCCCCCCCCTCCTGTGTATCCTGGGAAAACATCCTCAGCTATCTACATTAAAGGATTCCCCCTGCCGCCTCCCTGGAATGTGAAGATTTACAACCTCCGGAGAAGGACCATCTCAGGATGTATAAATCAAGGATGCCAGCTTAGTAAACAAATTGCCACCTCACCCTATCTCTGACCCTGAAATCTTTTTGATCTCTTTTTGTTGTTGAAAGGAGCCATCTGGAGAATCTCACTCCCCCCCCACCCCCAGAAAAGGGTATATTTTGCCCTACCCAACAAGGCTCAGTGCAGATCTTCCCCCTTCACTCTGACATGTCTCCCTCGTGTGTTAAGTTCCATACACCCCTCCCCCCCCCCCACTGTATTCTGTCTACCTCTATGCCACGGATTTTGGAACATCTCCACTTCTAGAGATTGGTAAAGTATCCTAATTAATAACTCCCTCAATATCTCTTACTTACCTCCTTTATCTTTATTCCTATTTTCTTGTACGTGTGTTATTTGTAACATTGAATGAATGAATATATATATATAAACCTTTTAATTTGGAATTCCTGAGTCTGTCTTTATTTGGGGAGTCACTGAGAAAAACCCTCGTAGACATAGGGCGATCCTGGCTTAATAAATACATAGTTACCGATTGCTCGAGCTAATTCCCCATCCAAAGAGCAATTTTGGTAACAATCCCTCCCAGGCAGCCTTAGAGATAAGGTTCTGGAAGCGCATGTGTTTGTGAAGAGCACGAAGACGTGATGGGGTCAAATTAATGTAAATAATAAATTACACCATCAAAGGGTCTGCTGGCACACAATTTCAGTTCTATCCCACTTAGAGGATGGGGCCTAATTCTCACAGCAGTGGAAAACATCTGTCTGCATCTGAGCCAGCACAGTGTAGTGGTTAAGAGCAGTGGACCCAAATCTGGAGTACCAGGTTCAATTCCCCACTCTTCCACATGCAGCCTGCTCGGTGACCTTGGGCTAGTCACAGTACTCTCTGAACTCTCGAAGCCCCACCTCTACTTCACAAGATGCCTATTGTGGGCAGGGGGTGGGAGGGAAGGTGATTGGAAGCCACTCCACATCCTTACAGTAGAGAAAAGCAAGGTATGAAAACCAACTCTTCTGCCCCACATAGAGTTGCCAGCTCTGGGATGGGAAATTCCTGGAGATGTGGTGGGGGGTGTTGGGGGAGTAGAGCCTGGAAAGGGCAGCATATGGGGAGGAGAGGAACGTCAGTGGGGTATAACCCCATAGAAACCACCTTCCAAAGTTGCCATTTTCTCCAAGGGACATGATGACAGTCATTCAGAGTGCCGCTGTAATTCTGGGAGATCTCCGGGTCCTACCTAGAGGCTGACACCCTACAGCCAAGGAATTCACACTCCTAAATACTCCCCCTTGCACAAAAATCCCTGTGGGTTGAAAACTAGCCATTCAGGGAGAAGGGGACATTAGAACTTCTCTCTGGCGTGTTTAGTTTTGTGTGGGGAGAAGACTGATACCGATAGGATATCAGGCATAATTATAGGGTTGGGGAGACTTGTCTCAGCAGTAGTGTGTGCGAAAAGGATCTTGGGGTCTTAGTAGACCAAACACTGAACATGAGTGGGCAGTGTGATGCGATAGCTAAAATGGCAAATGGGATCCTGGGCTGTATCAACAGAAGTATAGTGTCCAGATCACACGAAGTAATGGTTACTGCTCTGGTTAGACCTCACCTAGGGTATTGTGTTCAGTTTTGGACACCACAATTTAAGAAGGATGTAGACAAGCTGGAACGTGTCCAAAGGAGGGCAACAAAGATGCTGAGGGGTCTGGAGACCAAGTCCTCTGAGGAAAGGTTGAAGGAGCTGGGTATGTTTAGCCTGAAGAGGAGAAGGCTGAGAGGGGATATGATAGCCATGTACTCTTATAGAGGAGGGTGCCGAGTGATTTTCTGTTGCCCCAGAAGGTCAGACCAGAACCAGTGGGTTGAAATTAAATCAAAAGAGTTTCCACCTTGACATTATGAAGAATTTTCTATCCGTTAGAGCGGTTTCTCGGTGGAACAGGCTTCCTCGGGAGGTGGTGAGCGCTCCTTCTCTGGAGGTTTTTAAGAAGAAGTTGGATAGCCATCTGTCAGCAATGCTGATTCCATAACCTTAAGCAGATGATGAGAGGGAGGGCATCTTGGCCATCTTCTGGACATGGAGTGGGAGTCACTGGGGGTGTGGGGTGGTGGTAGTTGTGGATTTCCTGCATTGTGCAGGGGGTTGGACTAGATGACCCTGGTGGTCCCCTCCAACTCTATGATTCTATGATTCATAATGTGACTGTATCTTCATTCCTGTTCTGGCGTTGCTTCTCCCCAAAGGCTCTTCTCTGGAAGTTCCACGGCTTCTTGAGCAACTATTGAGAGACCCTCCTTCCAAGAAAGGCCAAGGCCACTCTGGGAAATCAGGCTGAGCTCCGTGAACATCTGGAACTGGTAACCAAATCAGAACACCTGTCCCGCGGCTGGTGTCTTCAGCCCCTCTCAAAGGCCTCAGGCAGCCGTCTTTCCCAGTCTCAAAAGGAGAGTAAAGGGGAATGGCAGCAGAGGAGCACAGGATAGGTCTGTCTCCTCTCTGCAAGGCACCCTCAGAAGTCCAGCTCATTGTTAAAGCTGAGGAGCAAGACATCCAAGTCCTTGAAACTGGGATGGGAACAAAATTAGTGGGAAAGGCCCCCCATGTCATCCGGGCTGGGAATATTACAGAACTATTGCGAAGGACATCTAGCAATCAGTTTGTAGAGGTGGCGGATGAAGGGTTGCTTCAGCAGTGGGAGGCCCAGTGGCAGGAGTTCCTCAGGAGCTTGGAATCCCCCCATTCAGGATGGAGGATCTCACCTCTGCCGGAGCAGCCCACCACCCCATGGGACAACCCCAAGGGCTTCCTGGCCTCCTTCGAGCAAGTGGCCGAAGCCTGCCACTGGCCCAAGGAAGAGTGGACAACCCGACTCCTGCCGGCCCTCAGCGGAGAAGCCGAGCGAGTTTTTAGGCGGCTGCAGGCCGGTGACAGAGAGGATTACGGGAAGGTGAAGGCGGCCTTTTTGCGAGGGGACGCCTTCCGCAGGGAGTGGAAACGGCAGCAGTTCAGGCGCTTTAGCTACCGGGATGCCGAAGGGCCCAGAGGGGTTTACAGCCGCCTGCAAGCGCTTTGCAACCAGTGGCTGAAAGCGGAGAAACACACTAAGGAGCAGATCCTGGAGCAGCTGATCCTGGAGCAATTCTTGACTGTCCTGCCCCTGGAAATGCAGAGCTGGGTCAGGGACGGCGGCCCAGATACTTGCTCTCAGGCAGTGGCCCTGGCCGAAGGCTTCCTGCTGAAGCAGCAAGCGGCTGAGGAATGGGGACAGCAGGTGAGGTCACTTCATTGGGGACGGAAAGGATTGGGGGGGGCATTATTAACGGTGGGTGCGTTGAGTAACTGGATCCTATTCTTGGTTCCATCTGTTTAAAATATGTGTATTCTTCAGTATGCCAAGGCCTCCAACTCATATTTTTCACTGCTGCTTGCGGGTAGAAGGAAAATAAAATTAAAAATGGCCATCAGGCCTTAGGCATGATGTAACTTCTGGGGGAAACCTGGATGTGCTGTCGCACCTCTCTAGGAATTACCAAAACTCTGTGATAAAACGTGTTGGTTCCTAGAGAGGCATGATGTCGCTTCCAGGGATTTCCCAGAAGTGATGCCACACTGTTATTGACAACCACCCCTCATGTCCCCTCTTTGCCCTGGTCTGCTGCTGGTTGCCCAGCTGGGCCTGACAACCCTGTGTGTGTGTGTGTGTGTGTGTGTGTGTGTGTGTTAAGTGCCGTCAAGTCGCTTCCGACTCATGGTGACCCTATGAATGAAAGTCCTCCAAAATGTCCTATCTTTGACAACCCTGCTGCAACCCTACCGCAACCCTACTGCAGTATTATTTTATATCCCTTATTTCCTCCAAGGTGCTCTGGGCATCCTATATGGTTTTCCATTTCTCAGATTTATCTTCACAATGACCAGGAGGAGGATTTTTCCGTTTTCCGGAAGGGAGTAGGATTACAACTGATTACAACTGATCTCTAGACATATAGTTGCCTTAGGGGATGGACTCTATGGCATTATACCCCACTCAGGCCCCTCTCCTCCCCATACTCTGCCCTCCCCAGGCTCCCCAGCTCTGGGCTCGGAAATACCTGGAGATTAGGGTTGCCAACCTCCAGGTACTAACTGGAGATCTCCCGCTATTACAACTGATCTAACAGCCGATAGAGATCAGTTCGCCTGGAGAAAATGGCAGCTTTGGCAATTGGACTCTTTGGCATTGAAATCCCTCCCCTCCCCAATCCCCACCCTCTTCAGGCTCCGCGCCATAAACCTCCCGCCGGTGGCAAAGAGGGACCTGAGAACCCTACCGGAGATTTTGGGGATGGAGCTTGGGGAGGACAGGGTTTGGGAAGGGGTGGGACCTCAGCAGGGTATAATTCCAGAGTCCACCCTCCGAAGCAGCCATGTTGGATGTAAATATACACTCTCCTCTGTGACCAGATTTATTATCACAAAGTAGAGACGACGCCAGGTTTAAGAAGCAAAGGGAGAAAAAAGCTTTTTTTATTTTGCCAGGCAAAAGAGGAAGACATTTCAGCCCTTTTTGGGTTCAAAAGTGAAAGTCTCCTAACAGACTCCGCCTAGTCCTCATATTTATACTTTTCCAGAGTTCTTTGTTCTAAGAGGATTTGAATATCTCCTCCTCTCAAATCCACCCTAACTCTGATCTCATTTTTGTGGTCACATGTATATGATCTCATCTGTTATTTGGTGATATCCTGTACCAGATACGAAAAATCACCTGCTTTGTTCAGTTTAAGTTAGACAGGACTATTTTCTACTGACTTATATAAATAACCACAGCTTACAAATATAATAGAAAAATAACATTTTTCCAATATGCTAGAATTAAATTAATTAAAATCTTACACATCCCACAGTCCCCCCTCATGATCAAAATCAAAATTATTTTGAATCTTGATCATTCTATTATATTAACTTGCAATTTTAAAACAATAATGTAGACACAATGTTTCCCTAGCCACTTTTTTTTTAACCCAAAGGACCAAATAATACATCAAAATGGCTTTTTAAAAGAGTCTCAAACATCTACTCTTGTTCTTTAGCTAACAATTGTGCTCTGGTTTCCAAGTTTTCAATCATAAGTCTTGTTGATTTTTGAATAAAAAATTAAGTTCGCCTGCAGGTTTGACCGACCGCTTCGAGCCTCTTGCGCATGGACTCTCTCCAGTTGCAATGGCTTTGGCTGCCACGACGTCATCTACTGCCCTTCTGGTCTCGACCTCACACGGTGGTAGCACTTTCTTGCATTTGGACTAATGGACCCAGCCTCCCTTTCCATTTACCTTCACTGCGACATCTGTGGTGAAAAGAATTTGGAACGGACCTGTCTACCTGAGCTGGAGAGTAGTATGCTTTTAAGATTTTACAAACACCCAGTCTCCTATTAAAAAAAGAATGGACAACAGAGTTTAGGGGGAGAGGTTGTACAACACAAGCCAGTTTTTGGGTTTCCTTCAAAGCTGCACTTAAAGTTTTTTTATAGTTTTTTTCATATATCTGTTTCCAACCTCTTTATTGGGTGTTCCCTGATTCTAAAAATGCTAAAAGAGACATTCATACAGAGCCTCAAAGGGCAACAACTTGTGTGGCCCCCGGGCTAATATACGGATGCGTGTCAGTGTGATAGGCAATACATCTGACCATTTTAAATTAGTTTTTTTACACAAATTTTAATTAACATCTCTTTTTAGGGTCTGATTCATTTTTTTTTACTGTCCCTGATAACTGGGGTCGCCAAGCCATGTAAAAACTATATTTTATTTTCATATATATATATATATATATATATTTTAGAACTGTTTTATAACTTCCCTAACAAATAACCCCCTCTGTTTACATATACCCTTTGATATGTCACATGTTTTTGCTATGTGTTTTGTTTTCTGATAGATGCCCTTTCCATTGTATGATTGCAAGAATATTTCTGTTAACCCTGTTCCCCAGATGACTATTTTAGTGTAATTGTGTGAGGATGTGTGTGATGTGTACCCTTAGGCTTTTTTCAACCACCCCCCTCTTGTTTCTGTAGTCCCTACTTTTGCCATCCAGTTCCTTTTTTTTTCCTTCAGTGCAGGGCCCTGTAGGTGGTAGTGTAAAAACTGGGGTTAAAGTCATTACCATATCACAGGATGTTGATTTTGCTGTAGTCACTTTTGCCATTTCATCAGCTCTGCAATTTTCTTTGGCCTCCTTGGTATGTCCAGTTTGATGTTATTGTCACCTGTAACTAAATATTGTCCAAAACCTGTAAAATTAAATTCCCATGCTTTACAGCTCCCCACTAGCTGTCAGGACTCCTCGTTCTTTTCAGATGTATTTATATGCTTGTACAACTCCAAAAGCATCTTTGCTGTCAGTATAAATGTTCACAGTCTTACCTGCTGCTTTAAATAAGGCTTGGTTCAATGCATATAATTTGGCTGCTTGTGCTGAAAATGACGCTGGTAATGGCTCTGCTTCAAGCACTTTGCACTCAGTCACCAGGCTGTATCCACTCTGCCTTTTTCCACTCACCTCTCGAGAAGATCCATCAATCCAAATTTCGAGATCTGCGTTGTGGATAGGCTCATCTACCCGTGCCATGGTGCACATATCTACAGTCTGTAGACAGTCATGATGTTCCTCCAGGTCAGTTGTTACAGGCAGCAGACTAGCAGGATTTTTGTAAGCCACTTGGCTCCTTTCTGTTGTAACAAAATAGTCACTGCATGAGGGCAAAACACTCTGATTGGATGTTCAATAGTCAATTTCTTTGCTTCCTTCACAGCCAGGGCAGTTGCAGCTACTGCCCTCAAGCATGGAGGCCACTCTTGTGCCACTGGATCCAGCTGTTTTGATAAATAAGCTACAGGTCTTTCAGTTAGCCCACAAGTTTATGTAAGGACCCCCGCCATGCAACCCTCCTTTTGCAGGTCAGGGATACCCAGAGCTGGTGCTGTCATCAAAGCTTGCTTCAGCTCTTTTTACTTATGTGCATTTTCAGGTTCCCACTACAATACTTCTGGTTCCTCATCATGGCATATTTTTATAAAGTCTCTGGTTAGTTTACTATATTCTTTTATCCACTCACGACAAAATTTCAATATTCCCAAGAAGGACCTTAGCTGTTTCTTAGTTTGAGGGAGTGGCATGCGATAAATAGTCTTCCCTGTGTTATTTTGTGTCCCAAATAAATTACTTCCCTTTTGGGCTACTTTGAGTTTTTTCTTTTGAGACCCTATATTCTTTCTGTCCTAAGAAATTCAGCAATGAGATCGCTCCCTCTAACACCAGTTTCTTTGTTTTTGCAGAGATTATCTGGATTCTTTCACCCCAGGAGAAACAGGTCCTTAGAGTTGGCATCCAGTGGAATGCTAAAAAGGCATTTTTCAAATCTGTCACACTAAACCATACATGGTGTCCTGATGGGGTGTACAGGAAAGTGTGAGGATCTGACACCACTGGATACCCATGTTGAACAATCTCATTGATTTCCTTTAAATCCTCAACTAATTTTTATCCTTTTCTTTTTCCTTTTCTACCTGGCTTTGGCAATGCCAGAATAGGGATGTTGTCTCCCATTTGTCAGCAACTGCTGTACTACTGGTAATTTTAACTGGCATTTACGCTCCCAGTCAAAGGTTACCTGTATGGGTGAAATGTTCAACTGGCCTGCATTGTCATCTTGCACTTACAGCATTCGTTTACAAATAATATATATACTTTTTTTATTAGCGCAAAATAAATAGTACCTAAAGCAGAGGGCTAAAAAAAGCCTTCCTTTTTACCCTGATTTGAATACATTTTAAACCTTTTTTTTTTAATGATGCCACCCTTATGTTATAACAACATAAAAACAGAAAAACATAAAATAAAAAGACACTGTCCTTCAGTGTTACTCCTCTGAAGATGCCCGCCACAGCCGCTGGCGAAACGTCAGGAAAGAAAATTCCAAGACCACGGTTACACAGCCCAGATAACCTATGAGAACCAATGAACTTTGACCGTGAAAGCCTTCAACAATACCTTGGCTTTAATTTGACTGTGTTTTAAAACACTTAATATATTAACATGATTTCTCCGTCCCTGGAGAAAACAGGCACCCAGCATCACCAATATCCATTTTATTGAACAACCATAACTATCCTCTTTCTTTATAAACCCTTCTGCTTTCCTCTTTTAAAGTCTTTCCCAACCATACATAACACCTTTCCTCAGCCCTCTTAAGCCAAAACACTTGCCCCTTCACAACACACTCAAAACATGCTCTAACTTTCTCATAACTTACTTATTCCCTTATATTAATACACATTGCCTTTCCACCTTGTAAGCATTTCCAGTCTGTTTTTTTTCTTCTTATAAAGTTTGATACAGTTCACAAGACTCTGCTTTCCAAATTCCAAATACTTTGACTTGGCCCCTCCTCCTGCGTTCAGCAAGAGGGCTGGTTCAGTCAGAGTTAACTTAAAATTCCTTTTTTTTTTGTTTCACATTTTAAACTTCAGAGAAAGAAAGGATCTTCTGTTAACAAAACAGTATTGCTGCCTTGATTTACGACCAGTCTGATAGAGAGAAGAACAGAAACACTTTGAAGCGGAGAAAGGAGGGGCATGGGGGATTTTTCTCTTCCAGTCTCTTTCTCAGAAAGAAGACAACCAGATTACTTTTCTCCCAGCAAAGAACAGATTTTCAACAGAAAACAACAACAACACACACAACAAAACCAGACTACTCAAACAATTTGATTTCCTTTCGGCAACACAGTTTCTTTTTACACTCCAACTCTAAAAAGGAAAAGAAAGAGAACGAAGGGAGGAGAAAAACTCCTTTTTGGCCGACGCCGTCCAGTATCCCAGGCTGGCCCCATAAAAAATAAACACGTTAACATTTGTCAAATGATCACATAACCCTTTATAAAATACTTCACAGAAAGAGAGGACATATAACAAATCACGCTGGACAAGACAAAACACAAAAATACGTTCCCCTTTTCTAGGCATTTACCTCTTCCAGTGCCCTGGAGGCAACTGGAAAAATTCCGGATCAGCACAGGATTTTACAATCCCTGCTCTTGCTACTGCTTTTTTTTTCATTGATAATATACCATTGGCTGAACCCTCTGTTACAGCCCCCGTTACCATTCCAACTCAGTGGCGTCCCACTGAGCCCCTTATCCATGGTGGCGTTGCTTCTGCCTTCTCCTCTTAGAAGGGCTTACCTCTAAGAACTGCCCCACCATTTAGGGTCCCGTAATTCCTTTCCGCGGTTCCTTACCTCCAGCCCGTTGCTTCTCCTGGGTCGGTTTAAAAGTGGGACTCTGCAATTGCACTCACCCCCCAGATGCTGTGTCTGCCAAGCTTGAGGACCAGCGAAATCGCCGGGTGCACCTGTCCTACAAAACTTCGACACCAGTCATCTGTGAGCAGTTGACAACCAGATGTCCCCTGGGGTGCCATAAATCTGTTGGATGTAAATATACACTCTCCTCTGTGACCAGATTTATTATCACAAAGTAGAGACGACGCCAGGTTTAAGAAGCAAAGGGAGAAAAAAGCTTTTTTTATTTTGCCAGGCAAAAGAGGAAGACATTTCAGCCCTTTTTGGGTTCAAAAGTGAAAGTCTCCTAACAGACTCCGCCTAGTCCTCATATTTATACTTTTCCAGAGTTCTTTGTTCTAAGAGGATTTGAATATCTCCTCCTCTCAAATCCACCCTAACTCTGATCTCATTTTTGTGGTCACATGTATATGATCTCATCTGTTATTTGGTGATATCCTGTACCAGATACGAAAAATCACCTGCTTTGTTCAGTTTAAGTTAGACAGGACTATTTTCTACTGACTTATATAAATAACCACAGCTTACAAATATAATAGAAAAATAACATTTTTCCAATATCCTAGAATTAAATTAATTAAAATCTTACACATCCCACAGCCATTCTCTCCACGGGAACTGATCTTGGACCTCTGGAGAACAATTGTAATAGTAGCAGAGTTCTAGGTTGGCAACCCTAGGCTCCACCCACAAATCTCCAGGAATTTTCCAGCCTGGAGTTGGGAACCCAAGGGTACAACTGATAGGAAAGGAAGTGCACTTTTCAATTTTCCAGAAGCAGGCAGTGCCAGATTGGGGAATGGGGGTATACTTTTCAGAGTCCTAGAAAAGGGCAGTCCCAAATCGGGGAATGGGGTTGAAGTTGATTTGATGGTTTGAAACCAGAGGACTGGATTTTGGGAAACTGGGTCTGTTCCCCACCACTTGCACTCTGCAGAACCTAAAGTTAATTTCTTATGATCCGCCTTTGATTTTAGCTTGAGTGAATCAAACAAAGGTACACTTAACCAAAAGGCATTCATTACCGATAGCAAGAAATGAGCTTTCAGTTTCAAACACAGATTCCTAAAAGCATGCAATTTCTGAAACAGGAGAGTGACTCAACGTGCCCTTAGAGAAATCCTGGAAGTCTAATTCTTATTAACAAAACCAAGTTATTATGAACAGACACTGATGTATTGTGACAACGTCCTCATGTAAGCACAGATTCAACTGCTGACAAGATAGCAATTATTACAGCTGGGGGCGTACTGTTCAAAAATATACATTTAATTTTTGTTTCAGTTTTTTGGGGGGGGGCTGGGCAGGATTGGCACCATTTCAGGAAATCGTTACTGGTATAGTTTTCAGGCTCAGGAATTTCAGCACTTGAAAATCATGCCCTTAACTTAAACAAAACAATAACCAGAAATTAAGGCATTTTTTGAAGTGTCTACACACACCCTTGCCAGAGGCAACAGGGAGAAGGAGAGAGAGTGTGTGTCAGCATGTTCCAGTTGGTCCATGGTAGGGTTGCCATTTCCCCACTGGGGGAACATCCTAGTGGCATAGGGAGGCCTACATCAACACATCGATGTCACTTCCATAAGTGATGTCATCATGTTGCTGATGACCATGGGGATGCTCTGGTATTTGGGCTATGATAAAAACAGCTTCTACCATAGAGGTTTTGCCCAAATACCAAAGAGTTCTTGCGATCGTTGGTGATGTGGATGACGTCTCTTATGGAAGGGATGTCGACATCGGCCTCCTTTTGCAGCTAGTAAGTCCTCACTGGTTGCCAGGGGGTACCTTCCAACCCTAGTCCATGATCCTTTAAAGGGATATGTTTAATGGGTGGTAGACCCGGCCATCCCTGACCTGGATAGCCCAGGGTAGCCCAATCTCATCCGATTTGGAAGTTCAGCAGCGTCAGCCCTGGTCAATATTTGGTTGGGAAACCACGAAGGAAGTCCAGGGTCACTATGCAGAGTCAGGCACCTCTGAATGTCTCTTGCCTTGAAAAATCTATGGGGTTGCCATCAGTCGGCTGTGACTTGGTGTAAAACACACACACAAAAAAAAAGTCCAGGCCATACCATCCAGAAGCCAAGTCTACCACCCACAGAAAATAAGGGCCTTTTAAAGGGTTGATGTGTCACGGACCAACTGGGGCATATATATGCTCACCACTCCTTCTGCCACTCCAGAACCCCAAAACACTCCCAATTTCGGGAGCATTTTGGGTCATTTCTGACAACCCCAAACTAAAATACAACCAGCAATTTTGGATTTGATCTTGGCTCAAGAACATCCAAATGCACACCCCAGTCCAGGCCTAGGCCCATTTATGGGCCATGAGTCAGGGGGAAACTCTGGCCTGGGAATAAGCCCTGTTGAATAAAATGGCATTTACTTCTGGCGAAACATGCATAGGGTCATCCTGTGAGTCCAGTATGTGGTGAGCCTGTCAGGATTGCTAGGGGGGGCTCCAGCTGGTGGGCCCAGAAGCTCTGGCAACCCCCCCCAACACACACACACACACACACACACACAAAACAAGGGAAATCTTCCAAGTGAAGTCTTTAGACACATGAACGCATGAAGCTGCCTTATACTGAATCAGATCCTTGGTAATCAAAGTCAGTATTGTCTACTCAGACCAGCAGCGGCTCTCCAGGGTCTCAAGCTGAGGTCTTTGACATCACCTATGTGCCGAGTACCTTTAACTGGAGATGCTGGGGATTGAACCTGGGACCTTCTGCATGCCAAGCAGGTGCTCTATCACTGAGCCACGGCGCCTCCCCCTCTGAGTCTCCCCATCCATTCATACTGCATACTATTCAGGGGTGATCTTAGTGTTTCCAGGGACCTAGGGAAAAGGGCAGGATTGGTCCTCAGAATAACTACACCTTCTTCTGCCCCACCCCGAAGCTACCCTAGGTCCAAACAAGGAGTGGTCCTTGAGGGGGAGACAGGCACAAACCGCAGTAGGAACCTGCTCTCCTTGTTTGTTCCTCCTCCGTCAGAGGGGCAGGGTCACGTGCAGGTGAGGCTAGGGATGCCAGCTCTGAGTTGGGAAATACCTGGATATTTGGGGGGTGGGGCCTGAGGAGGGTGGGGTTTGGGGAGGGGAGGGACTACAGTAGGGTATCATGCCATAGAGTCCACCTTCCGAAGCAGCCATTTTCTCCAGGCGAACTGATCTCTGTTGCCTGGAGAGCGGTTGTATTAGCAGGAGGTCTCCAGCCACCACCTGGAGTTTGGTAGCCCTAGCTGAGGCCCTGCCCAGCCTAGGGCCCAGGGCAGCTGCCTGCCCACGGAGCGCTAAAGAGCATACGCAAGCCAAAAGCCAGGATCCTGTCCCGAGGAGCTTCTAATTCACATATCAACAGAGGAACTGAAGGGCCAGAGACATGAACACAGGAAGAGTCCTGGGTGCATAGCTTCTCTTTTTGGTGGGGGAACCCCCACTTTCAGTTCACACCGCTGTTAATGGGATGTTGGGTGGGGGCAGAATGCAATTCCAACCTGAAGTGTTCATCCTCCCCGTTTTGTTTCTGTGTCCTGAATGGGATCCAGGTACCTTCCCTGCTGAAGGAAACCGACACAATTTCCCCTGAAGCAGAGGAGGGCAACCAGGTTTTGGAGCACAGATGGCTCTGCAAAGAGGCTGGCTGGGCGATCCACAGCTATGAGGATGCTTTGTCAGGTAAGGATATTTTATTGCCCTTACTGGCACAGTCTGATGCTGACTGAGCATGCTTTAAGAGGCACACAGTGCAAAGGTCAGTGGAGTATCATTTGCAGGAGGGGCTGTGGGAGGGGCTGTGGCTCAGTGGTAGAGCCTTCCGCTTGGCAGGCAGAAGGTTCCAGGTTCTATCCCGGCATCTCCAGTTAAAGGGACTAGGCAAGTAGGTGATGTGAAAGACCTCTGCCTGAGACCCTGGAGAGCTGCTGCCGGTCTGAGGAGACAATACTGACTTTGATGGACTGAGGGTCTGATTCAGTAGAAGGCAGCTTCATGTGTTCATGTGTATCAGAAACAGCTTGCTGTTTCCAGCTCGCATTCCTTCTGTCTCGAGTACACATGGAAGCTCTCTTTCGCTGGGTTGGTCTTCTCTGACCGGAGTGGCAACATCTCTCCAGGGTGTCAGGGTTTTTTGTTATGGTTGGTTTTGGTGGTTTATTTTTTTATATGCTGGCTTTCTCCACCACTTAAGGAAGAATCAGACCAGCTTACAATCACCTTCCCTTCCCCTTTCCACAAGAGACACCCTGTGAGGTAGGTGGGGCTGAGAGAACTCAAGAGAGCTGTGACTAGCCCAAGGTCACCCAGCTGGATTTATGTGGAGGAGTGGGGAAACAAATCTAGTTCACCAGATTAGCCTCCGCAGCTCATGTGGAGGGGAATCAAACCTGGTTCTCCAGATCAGAGTCCACCGCTCCCAACCACTGCTCGTAAGCACTACACCACGGTGGCCCTTAACACCTTAAAATATATAACACTGCCCACAAAAATCCCTCAGTGTGAATAAAAAGAAGTAAAGACTAGGATCTGAAAATCAACATTGGTGGCCATAACTTGTACTTTTCATATGAAAATAGAATAGATGCAGCAAGCGGACTTAATCAGAATATGGAATTTTCTGCCAGAGGCTGTAGTGATGGCCAGAGGCATAAACAGCTTTAAAGGGCCATTAGACAGATTCATGGAGGAGAAGTCCATCAGTGGCTACTAGCCGTGGTGACTAAAGGGAACCTCCCCATTCAGAGGCAGTCAGCTTCTGAATACCAGTGCCAGGAGACAACATCGGGGGAAGGCCTTAGCCTCTATGTCCTGTTGGTAGTCCTCCAGAGTAACTGTCTAGCAACCGGGTGAGACAGGATGCTGCTCTAAATGGACTTTTGGTCTGATTCAGCAGGGTTCTTACATGCTTACTGATAAAATAAGCTCCTTCACAAACTCTAGACCCTGCAAAATACAGTTCATTTAAGCACTCACAGCTCCTTCCCCTAGTATTAAAGTTGCAATTTTTGAAAAATAATTTGTGGTTAATTTTATTAGGCTTAGAAACTGGAGTAACCCTCCATTGGATTCCACTATAATTTTTCTATACAGTTCTATCCTGCCTTTCTCCAAGGACTGCAGAGTGATACATATGGTTGCCCTTCTCATTTTGTCCTCACAACAGCATTTCGTTGAGGTAGTTTAGGCTGATAGAAAGCAACTGGCCCAGGTCATTTAGTAAGCTCGTGGTTTCAGCTCATCCGGTCATCAGGACAACTCTGCAAGGTAGGCTAAGCTAAGAGAGAGTGGCAACTAAGTGTCACCCAGAGGACTGAGCGGAGATCTGAACTCATCTAATTAGGTTTTCTTTGCCTTGTTATGTTTTTCCCCCCAGCAGGTCAGGGGACAGCGAATGAGAACAAAAACAGCAATCTCCAACAGTAAGATGCACCAGATGCTGTCCAGGATGGTGATCCAGGTCAGACCTCGGGGAGTCATAATGGACCGGACAAAGAAATGAAGAAAAAACAGAAGAAAAAGGTTGGAAATAAAATCAGTAAACCCCCTGAGGGGATCTTGAAGAGCCAAAACGCGTGTCCTTTGAGTGAGGAGACACTCCGGCCCAAATCACACCTCACCTGCGTGGCGGAAAGACCCTTCAAGTGTTCCTACTGCGGGAAAAGCTTCTGCCGACGGTCCCACCTGTTCCAGCACCATCGAATCCACACAGGAGAAAAACCTTACCGATGTTCATCCTGCGGCAAGGACTTCCGCGAACACTCTCACCAGACGAAACACGAGCGACTGCACACGGGCGAGAGACCTTACGAGTGTGCCGACTGTGGCAAGAGCTTCTGCCAGTCCTCCAACCTCCGCAAGCACCTCAAGATGCACGTCGGGGCAACCATCTACAAGTGTCCCGAGTGCGGAAAGAACTTCAGCCAGCGGGCCAAGTTCTACCAGCACCGTAAGGTCCATTTACAAGGGAAACGGTACCACTGCGCGAACTGTGGGGAGAGCTTCGACCAGCTCACGCAGCTTTACAGGCACCAGAGGATCCATGTGACAGAGAGGCCTTACCAGTGCTCCGAGTGCGGGAAAAGCTTTGACCACAAGTCCAGCTTTGTGAAGCATAAGGTGACCCACACGGGAGAGAAACCCTATCAGTGCTCAACATGTGGTCGGAGCTTCAGCCAGTCCTCCAATCTTCAGAAGCACTACAAAATACACACTGGGGAAAAACCGTACACATGTGCGACCTGCGGGAAGTCCTTCACCCAGAGCTCGCACCTCAACCTGCACCAGAACACCCACAAAGGATTTAAAACCTATAAGTGCTTAGACTGTGGCGATAGCTTTTCTGACCGGTCCCATCTCATGAAGCATAAATTGATTCATAGGAACCCAGTTGTCACTTCTGTCTGAAATCCCACGGGAACACCCCCCCCCCAAATAGGACTTGGAAAAGAAAGACCTTATGGTTATTCAAGACTCAGACAGTATTGAAACCTTTTTCTGCCTTGGAGGGGCTGTGGCTCAGTGGCAGAGCATCTGCTCGACATGCAGAAGGTCCCAGGTTTGGTCCCCGGCATCTCCAGTTAAAGAGACCAGGCAAGTAGGTGATGTGAAAGACCTCTGCCTGAGACCCTAGAGTGCCGCTGCCGGTCTAAGTAGACAATACTGACTTAGATGGACCAAGGGTCTGATTCAGTATAAGGCAGCTTCATGTGTTCATGTGCCTTAGGAAAAAAATAACGGGTGTTGTGTATTTCTACCAAACAAACTGGGAAGGTCCAAGTTTGAATCTTCCCTCTCTTGCAAATTCATTAGTCTGTCCCTTAGTTGCCTTGAGCTCTGTATGGAAGAAAGGCAGCTAATAAATATTTTAAATGAATAAAATAAATTAACTTCAAACAACTTAGCTGCAATGGGGGAGATAACTGTATTGATCTACTTTGCAGGGTTCTTGTAAGGATGGCAACAGCATAAAACATTGGGATCTGGGGAGTAGCCCTTCAATGGCTGCGCTCCTTTCTCCAGGGTAGGGGACAGAGAGTGGCTCTAGGGGAAGAGGTTTCGCAGCAACACCCTTTGGTGTGTGGGGTGCTGCAGGGTGCAATCCTCCGTCCCATGTTGTTCAACATCTATATTCGCCCTCTTGCCCAGCTGGTTAGGAGTTTTGGGCGCGGCTGTCATCAGTCGCTGATGGCACCCAGCTTTACCTGTTGATGGACGGCCATCCGGACTCCACACCGGACACACTGGCCAGGTGCTTGGATGCTGTGACTGGATGGTTGAGGAAAAGTTGGCTGAAACTGAATCCATCAAAGGTCCTGTGGCTCGCCAGGGCAGCTTTGGGGTGGGGTGCCGGTTCCTGGCTCTTGACAATGTGAGTTTAACACCTTCATCTACCGTCAGGAGCCTGGGTGTGATCCTAGACACTTCCTTGTCTATGGGGGCCCAGGTCACAGCTGTGGTCAAGGTGGCCTTTTTCCATCTCCCCCAGGCCTGGCAGCTGGTGCCTTATCTCTCCCCTCCAATCTAGCCACAGTGATCCATGCGATGGTCACCTCTAGGCTAGACTATTGTAACTCACTCTACGTGGGGCTGCCCTTGGGACTGATCAGGAGGGTCCAGCTGGTGTAGAATACTGCAGCGAGGCTCCTTTCGGGGGCCTCGCTGTGAGAGCACACCCCTTCAGCGTTAAAACAACTGCACTGGCTCCAGCTGGAGAATCAGATCAGGTTCAAGGTGCTGGTTTTGACCTTTAAAGCCTTATACGGTCTGGGACCATGGTACCTTTGGGACTGCTTCTCCTGGTACACCCACCCACCCCCGAGAGCTTTACGCTCAATGAACAGCAATTCACTGGTGGTCCCCAGCCCACGGAATGGGTGGCTGTCCTTGGCAATGGCCAGGGCTATTTCGGCCCTGGCCTGGTGGAACCGTCTACCAAGTAACATCAGGGCCCTGCGGGACCTAAATGAGTTCAGCCAGGCCTACAACTGAGGGCAGCTGCAACTTTTTCCATTACCATCATTTGGCTGGCATCTCCTTCTTCCCTCCCGCCCCGACGTGGTTCACTGCCAACGAGCTCTGTCCAGTGGCTGGACAGTCCCACATTATAGAATCATAGTTGGAAGGGGCCATCTAGTCCCACCCCCTGCTCAATGCAGGATCAGCCTAGAGCATCTCTGACAAGGGTTCGTCCAGACACTATTTGAAGATTCCCTGTGTGTCAAATTTTACACTGTGAACTGCTCAGGGCAGCTTCCTGTTCCCAAAAGTACGAGACCTATGAATACAGCCACGTGAGATAAAGAACTCTGTGCAAACATTCGTCCCAGGAATGCTATCCTGTGAGGGCTCTGGATTCTTTGGTTCCTCTGTGTTCTGTGTGTATTAAGTGCCGTCCAGTCGCTTCCCACTCATGGCGACCCTACGAATCAATGTCCTCCTAAGTGTCCTATCTTTGACTACCTGTGTTCTACACCCTTGCAAATACTGTCTGCCTTCCTTTTTGTAAAGGGACAGAGTGCCCTCTAGTGTCTATTAAGGCCAAACTCAGCACTGCCAAACATACCACGAGTCGTGCAGATGGGAAAGCATTTAGCATCTTCACAAGTAGCTATATCATCAACCGGGGATCCATTTGGGGGACACAGCTCCCCAAGCTGGTAGCTACTGAACTATCAGATGATCATTTGCTGTGTAGAAGGTGTAATAAAATCCTCTTTCCCATATTTAGGACTTTGGTTTTGTGGCTTTTTATGTGTACTCTGGAAGATAGACCAACCAAGTGGTGGAAGCTGAACTGAGAAACATTGAGCTGGGAGCAAAAAGCTGGAAACCAATGAAAATATTATGGAGACCTAGCATAGAATTTCCAGCATTTCCTAAAGCTACCCTATGTCACTTCTGAGTTTTCATTGGAAGTGATGTTGTGGCATGTGATGTTGCTTTAAAAATTTCTGATGCCAGCACTTGGATTGGAGGTAACAGGAGCAGGAGAGATGGGAGATTGCCCACCAGGGGAATGGTAAACCCCCCCCACAAGTAACTTGAAAGAAGAGTTGGTTTTTATATGCCAACTTTCTCTACCACTTAAGGGAGACTCAAACCGGCTTACAATCGCCTTCCTCTCCCCACAACAGACACCCTGTGAGGTAGGTGGGGCTAAGATTGTGACTAGCTCAAGGTCACCCATCTGGCTTCGTGTGTAGGAGTGGGGAAACCAACCCAGTTCACCAGATTAGCCTCTTCCACTCATGTGGAGGAGTGGGGAATCAAACCCAGTTCTCCAGATCAGACTCCACTGCTCTTAAACACTACGCCACTTCACACAGACTTCACACACATAAAATGAATAAACAAGAAAAGGAACTTCACACACATAAAATGAATAAACAAGAAAAGGATTGTTTTCTGGTCTGCATAATAATACATATTCTTTTGCCTTAGGATCACTTGTTTTCTATCCCTGCTCTGTAATACCAGCCTTCCCCCCTCCATCTTTTAGTCTGTACCTATGAATATTTATTTGTCCTATCTGAGGCTAATACTTAGAATCATAGAGTTGGAAGGGACCACCAGGGTCATCTAGTCCAACCCCCTGCACAATGCAGGAAATTCATAACTACCATACCCCTGGTGACCCCACTCCATGCCCAGAAGATGGCCAAGATGCCCCCATCATCATCTGCCTAAAGTCATAGAATCAGCATTGCTGACAGATGGCCATCTAACCTCTTCTTAAAAACCCCCAGGGACTTCAAGCATCTGATAAAAGGAAGTCCATAAAAATCTCCTTCCACAATGTTTTTAGTTGTTAAAAGTGCTACAAAATGGTGCTGTTTTGGCTGCAACACCCCAACTGGCACTTTTTTGTTTACTCCGTTTATATCCCACCCGCTTTCTCCAAAACATCTTACATCGTTCTCTCAATTTTATCCTCCCAACAACCATGTGAGGTAGATTAGAGTGAGAATGTGTGACCAGCAAGCTTCCACAGCAGAACTGGCATGTGAATCTGGGTCTCTCACAATCTCAGTCCAACACTTGAACCATTACACCACACATAATACTTTGAAATTTAAAGTTAAAAGTTACTATCTGTCTTTCTTAGACAACGACTCATGGTCTGTTGAACAACACTGATCTTTAATATCATAAAAGAACTGGTTCATTACAAAAATACACGTATTAAAAGTACAAACTTTTTAACTTTTGTGGGTTAGAACACTGTAAAAGTTAACTTTTTAAAACAGCTTATACCATAAAACTTTAAACAAAACTTAAACAGTGCAAAATTCAAAAAGGCAGAACTCGCCAACAGGCCCAAAATTTGTTTCAATCTTTTGCAAAAGCAGGCTCGGACCATAGCACAGTGAAATCAAACTTGATCAATCCAGTATTTCTTTTCTTTGAAACAAAGGGGGGAAAACATTATCCAGATGCCATTGGAGAAGGCATGAAAAAGGATTATTATAGATTGTGACTACCTCAGAAGGGCGGAAGGAGAGAACACAGAAATGCTACTTGATGGCTTTTATACCAGAAGCTACATATGGGTCAGCGGAGGAGTGGAGATAGACAAATTATCTGGAGAAGATCGTGCTCCAGCCAGAGAAATCATGAGATCTAGAACCATTGAGCAAAAAATAGCTCTGGATAGAAAATGCTGACTCTGACTGGGAAAGAATGGGTTTAGCCCCGCCCCCCGAAAAGGGTAAAAATACAAGCCAAAAGGGCCAAACGCTTCTTTAAGTGTTCCAATCTCTGGATGTTTGGCATTAAGGAGGATCCACAGCAAAGACTGATTTGCATCAGGCTACGACCATGTGGTGGGTAATCCTTCCTCAGTTTCGTGCCTCCCCGAACTGCTATTAGTTGCAATATAGAAAAAGGCAGGATCGGGGAGGGAGAGATTTTCTGTCTGGGAAATAATACCTGGACGGAAAGGGACAAACTCTTTAATGCCATAACCCCATTCAATCTGCCCATGTAAAACTGGGCTCCAACGTATATTATGCATGAAATACTATGAACTGAAACCAAAACAGTTTGCTAAATGAAAATAAATCCTAAATTTCGTGTTGTTCCCAACATTTGAGACTCTGATTATTCCTAAATACCCATTCACCAACTTGCATCCTTTGCTTTTTATAAATTTTAGCAGTTTAACAGAGTTCTAGACCTTATAGGGATGGATGTCAAATTCAAATGACAAGAACGGGATATTACAAACTTTTGCTTTTAAAGTTCAGTTCTTGACTCTTTGACAGGTTTCACCGTATAACTGAACAATGCTTTGTTTGCAATAATTCTCCTCCTGGATTTCTCAGACAGGAAAATCCTGGTGAAGGAAGGATTATAAAGGCACAAGAGGCAACAATGTGTAGATCAAATCTTTGTTTATCGGGGGGCACTTCATCAAAATAATCTGGCATGCTAGTGAACAGTGGGTGCAATTTTGACCCGTACAAGTATGGTTTTATGAATGGAGTGGTTTCCAAAGGAGGGCCGGACAGTGACACATTTTGAGGAATTTCCTGCAAAATGAGTAGAAATTATCTAAGCTTTCTTTCCCCTCCCATCAATGCAGTTTTTCCTGAGATCATCCACCGGCTGCAAGTGGCAGAGATGGGAGAATTGTTGCATGAGATTACCATTAACAAGAAAATCATTTTGTAGTCACAGAATCTCTCACGAACCATCAACCATTATTATGCCCCTCTTCCCGATATGAAGAGACCACTTGGGTTTGCAAAAATTAACCAGCTCAAATCTGCTATAAATAAAATGTGGCTAATTTAGGGATCTGAATACACACAATAGTGCAGTAGGCCTCTCCCTGCCCTATCTCTGCTCAAATCAACGCTTCCTTCCAACTTTCGCATGCACCAACTCGTGCTTCTCCCGTTGCCACTTGCGGTCAAACCCTTCCCCACAGAAGTGGCACTCGTGTGGCTTCTTTCCCGTATGGACGGTTTCATGCCGGACAAGATCGGACCTCCAGCAGAAGCCCCGGCCGCAAAAACAACATTCGTAGCGCTTCTCCCCTGTGTGACGGGCTTGGTGCCTCATGAGGCTTGAGACCCCAGTGAAACTCTGCCCACAATCTGGGCATGTTTTTGTTTTGCCAGGGGGGGTTTCCGGTGGAAGTGAGGAGGCCTTGCAGAATTTCTCGCGGACCTCTTCCCGAGGCGGAGAGTGATCAGGCCTACGCTCTGGATAAACCCCTCGCAGCCTCTCCGAGCGACGCCGTTCCTTGATGACAACTTCCTGCTTCAACTGATAGGGGGAGGCCCTGGGGGGTCTTCCCCGGGATTTTGGCCAACGTCCGGCTTGCTCCAAACGTTCCCGTTCCAGACTCTTCTTTCTGCCCCTTCTGACCTCATCGTAATCTGGTGGAAAGAAGATGAAACAGGCACAGGTGAGCATTGCACTCAAGATAATTGGGAAGGAGGTCTCATCCGAATGACGAAAGTAACTGATTTCTGGGACTGTTTTTTGTTTGCAGAAAGAAAACCTCGTTACAGGGGCATTGGCTGTATTTTTAGGCAGCGGAGATGTGGACTTTGTGAGAAAATTTGAATCAGAAAAATTTCTGACTGAAATCATTAGCAAAAGATGACAAATATGCCATATATTGTTTGGAGTCAACATACCCGAAGGACTACCTAATCCCTTACGAACCACTATCTTCAGAGGACCTACTTTGAGTAACTCTGCAGTCTGAGATTAGGTTGAGGGCAACCCAGGAGAGGGTCATGGCACCAAAGATCTGGAATTCTCTCCCCAGGGAAATTCATCTGTCCCCTTCTGTTGCCGTCTTCCGCCAGCAGGTGAAGACATTTTTGTTTTGTTTGGCGTTGCCTCAATTATCTCTCCTTCCTCGCCATTGTGCTTATGCTTTGTAAATACTGTTTTTTAACTTAAAAATGGGGTTGAATTTCCTCCCTAGGGATTGAACCTTCAGCATGCAAACCAGGAGCTCTCCCCATTTAGCCAAAGGCACTCCCTGATCAGTCCATGTATATGGTACTAAGGGTGTAAAGGGGGGGGGGAAGATTGGTTCATACTGTGATAAGTTTATTACATAAAGTCTGGCAATGGAGGAAGAACAAAGGAAACCAAAAGAAAGAAGACTACCTAGGCCCACTGGTTTGACATGGTTCTTACTTTGGAGAGCCAGCATGGTATAGTGGTTAAGAGTGGTGGTTTGGAGCAGTGGACTCTAAACTGGCGAACCAGGTTTGATTTCCCACTCCTCCACATGAGTGGTGGAGGCTAATCTGGTGAACCAGGCTGGTTTCCACACTCCTACACATGAAGCCACCTGGGTGACCTTGGGCTAGTCACAACTCTCTTAGAGCTCTCTCAGTCTCGCCTACCTCCCAGGTTGTCTGTTGTGGGCAGAGGAAGGGAAGGTGATTGTAAGCTGGTTCAATTCTTCCTTAAGTGGTAGAGAAAGTCGGCATACAAAAACCAACTTCTTCTGAACAAAAAAATCCCCCCAAAAAAATCTGAAGGAGGAGAAAGAAGGATCCCAAGACACAGAAGCCAGAAATGTTCCTTACTTGAGAAAGACTTCCTCGAACTGGAGTTCATGTTGATCTCCTTCTTGGTCCACAGTAGCTCCCTATCCTGTTGAGATGCTTTGGGCTTGGAATAATCCAGCGCTACATTTTCCAGCTCCTGAAGATGCTAATGTGATTAGGAAAAGCCAAGATCAACAAGTCAGCACAAGATTCCAGCTCAACTCACTTGCGTGAAGAACCCACCATGCAGGAGGGGAAAAAACCAAAAGTGGGCATGAAATCAAAACAGGGACACACAATTTGGTGTTGGCCTGGGATATGGAAGGACCACCTACTCCCATATTGTCCAGCTCACCAGTTAAAGATCTACACCAGGGGTGTCAAACATATGGCCCAGCCGGCCATCCCCACTCCCAATCTGGGCTGAGTGAGGCATGGCCCGGCCCAACCAAGTGACATTTGTCGCATCTGGCCCTCGTAACAAATGAGTTTGACACCCCTGATCCTCACATTAGATAGACAATGGGAGATGGTAAGCTCTCCTTCCCTGGAGGTTTTTAAGCAGAGGCTAGATGGCCATCTGTCAGCAATGATGATTCTATGACCTTAGGCAGATGATGAGAGGGAGGGCATCTTGGCCATCTTCTGGGCATGGAGTATAGTCACTGAGGGTGTGGGGGGAAGGTAGTTGTGAATTTCCTGCATTGTGCAGGGGGTTGGACTAGATGACCCTGGTGGTCCCTTCCATGATTCTGTGATTCAATGCACATAAGACAAGTATCCCCTGGGTGGCACCTGTGGGCTCCATGGTGCCCCAAAACACCATTCCTGATGCCTACCAAATATTTGTAGAGTTTTTTGGGGGGGCAGGCGGGATCATTTCCCAGCGGGGCTTCTGATTGGAGATCCATACAGATCTTTATAAATGTTGCTGTGTTAGCAGCTCTCACCACAACACAAGGATCTTCACTGTGTAACTGAAGGTAAGCTGTGCGTATGCAAGAAAATATTTTAAAACAACACATTCATTTCAAAAAGGCATCCTGTTAAAAAGAAATGCCAAAGATTTCACTGTTAGTTATGCATCCTCTCATTTCTCGACATTCTGTCATTGGCTCTGACTCCTGCAGCAGCTATTTTGTGGTTGGCTCCACCTCAAGCAGCAGCCGTTTTGTGGGGAGGCTCCACCACCTTGTGTCAGATTTTTTAAAGCTGCTGCAGGCTCAAAAAGACTAGGGACCCCTAGTATAAGGCATACCGAATGCTTTGTGCACAAGAAACACATGCCGCTTCTCTAATTCACAAAATGACCCCTCCAACCTGGGGGAGAGGCTGTGGCACGGTAGAGCATCTGCTTGGCATGCAGAAGGTCCCAGGTTCAATCCCGGCATCTCCAGTTAAAGGGACTAGGCGAGTAGGTGATGTGAACGACTTCTGCCTGAGACCCTGGAGAGCAGCTGCCGGTCTAAGCAGACTTTGATGGGCCAAGGGTCTGATTCAGCATAAGGCAGCTTCATGTGTTCAACTCTCTGGACCGTTTGACTTTAGGACAAAGAATCCTCCTCACCTGCCCTTCCTGACTCTCAGCCACCAGCAGCTTCCTCAGGAAATCCTCTGCCAGGGTCACGGCCCGATTGCAGGTCACCGGGCCTTGCTCCCTGACCCAGGCCTGCATTTCCTTTGGCAGGATGGCCAGGAACTGCTCCAGGACCAGCTGCTCCAAGATCTGCTCCTTGGTCTGCCGCTCCGCTTTCAGCCACTGATGGCAAAGGTACTGGAGATGAAGGCAAACCTCCCGGGGGCCGTTCGCTTCCTGGTAGCAGAACCGCCGGAACTGCTGCCGCTTCCGCTCCCGGTTCATGGCCTCCCTTTGCAAAATGGCCGCCTTCACCTTCCAGAAGTCGCCTTGGTCTTTGTCGTCCAGGCTACGGAAGGCCTTCTCAGCGTCCTCGTCCAGGGCCGGCAGCAGCCGAGTCACCCACTCTTTCCGGGGCCACCGACAAGCCAGGGCGACTTGCTGGAACGACGCCAAGAAGGACTCCGTGTTCTCCCACGGGTTCAGCCCATCCTGCAGCCGTGAGTCTTCCCAAGGGAAATCTTCCGCCTCCAGAAACTCCTGGAACTCGAGGTCCCAGCACGGAGGCATCCTTTTGTAGGGTTTCGGCTGAATCCCTTGCAGCAGCACTCCTGTGTTTCTGTCCTGCGTGGCACTGTGGCCACCCAAGCCCAGCTCAGGGCTTGCTGGTTTTCCCATCGCCTGCGCAAACGCAGCTTGGAACTCAGGATCAAAGGCGGCTACCTCCCACGGCTCTGTGGCGGCCATTTTCTCTGTCAGGCAAGGAAGGTCTCACTGGGGCCTAACTCCGGCCCAACCTGCACGCCTACCGCAGATGGGTGCGGAAGATGGTGGCTGCTGCTGTCCCTGCGTTAAGGCCGGTACAATGAAAACAAAATGTCACGTAGCTGACAGTGAGACTCTCTTGGTGTCCCTGCAGAGGTATGGAGGCTCCAGGAGACAGAACTGGCCCGCTTCCCAGCAAGTCAAGGGCTCCTCCTGAGAGAGGGAAACAAAAAACAGAGTAAGGATGAATTCCTTCAGCCCAGGTTATCACGTTCCAGTCGGCTTTCTATTAGGAATCCACGGGCCGACCATTCGAACACATGCAAAAACCAGCTCTCGGGAATGCAAAAGGCGAAATCTATTTTTGTGACCCTCAGCAAAGCAAAGCCCACCCTTAAGCTACTGTGGAAATCCTTGGGGTTTCTGAGAAAAATCAAAGAACTGCCATCTTCCCTCACCCATGCCCACCCCCCGGGTTCCTTAATATTTTTTTTAGCAAACAGCACAGCAACAGGCAGAAATGCAACAAGGAATAGAATCCCCTGCCAGAGGAAGTAGGGATGGCCAAAGGCAGTTTTAAAAGAGGATTAGACAGTAGGGTTGCCAACCTCTAGGTGGGGCCTGGAGATTCTCCAGCATTACAACTGATCTCCAGACTACAGTGGTCTGTTTCCATGAGGAAATGGCTGCTTTGGAGGGTGGCTATAGCATCGTGCCCCTCTGAGACCCTCTTCTCCCCAAACCCTGTCCCTCCCAAGGTCCTCCTCCCAATCTCCAGAAATCTCCCAACATGGAGCTAGCAACCCTATTAAAAGTGTCCCGGAGCATCGTCCGTTAATAGTTACTAGTCACGGTGACTAAAGGGAACCTCCACATACAGAGGCAGTCAACCTCTGAATCCCAGTGCCAGGTGGCAATGTCAGAGGAAGGCTAAGGCCTCTATGACCGGTTGCCGGACCTCCAGAGGAACCGGTTGGCCACTGTGTGAGACAGGATGCTGGACTAGATGGTGTGATCCAGCATGGCTCTTCTTGCATTCTTCAGGCTCCCTTTATAGATTAAACAGGATAGGAGGGAGATAGGTGTTTGCCTGCTGAACTTTTTAAATCTCTAAATTTACTTTTTAATATTAATTATCGGTGCCACGCGAGGCCTTCTCTGCTGCAACACCTAAAATGTGGACCTGTGAATTCACACCACCACACGAGAACCATCTTCCAAGGACCACTTAGTCAAGGAGGCCTTGGAAGGAATTCTACACCTGGGATTTTAAACAGCTCTTCAACAAAGTTGGATTTTTAATCATGGGCTGTTTTGTTTTGAAAGTACTATTCAGATATAAACCGCCTCAGGAATTTTGGTTTTCCTCAACAGAAAGGTAGCCAAGAAGTTTTCTAAATAAGTTCAAGTAAATACAAGTAGAAAGAGTCCGTCAACACAGTCAACAATTGGGGCGGGCTCAAAGAAACGCAGTCAACAAGAGCTATAAATTCTGGGAAAGCATCCAGACATTGAAATAGGAATTAAAGATGCCGCTCTAAATTATTTAATTTATACCCTGCTTTTCCCTGCAATGGGGACTCAAGACAGCTTATGTCATTCTCCTCTGTTTTTTCCTTCACAGCAACAACCCTGTGAGGTAGGGTACGCTGAGAGCACGTGCCCCAGGTCACCTAGCAGATTTCCATGCCACAGGCTGGGTTTCGAACCTGTAGGCTCTGTAACAATAATAAGTTATAAGGGGAAGGGGCTAGGGCTCAGTTTGTAGAGCATCTGCTTGGTGTGCAAAAGGTCCCAGGTTCAATCCCCGGCATCTCCAGTTAAAGGGACTAGGCAAGTAGGGGATGTGAAAGACGTCTGCCTGAGACCCTGGAGGAGAGCCACTGCCAGTCTGAGTAGACAATACTGACTTTGATGGATCAAGGGTCTGATTCAGTATAAGGCAGCTTCATGTGTTCCAAGCGTGTAACATTTGGGGGAAGGGTCTTACACTCAGTGTTGTCTTCCCGTTGAGTAAACAGGCGCATTTTTTAAATTATGTTTTTAATTTAATTTTATTAAATTTATTTTAATTTTATTTTATTAAAATTTATTGCTAACAAAATTATATCAACACAATAAACTGGATAAAAAGGAAAAGGAAAGAGAGAGAAAATAAAAATACAAACAGATTAAAAAGATCCTTCTGTTTTCGTTTGTATTGAATACAAATCTAATTAAGAAATTAGTACCTCTTCTCTAGCTACAAACACACACCCAAAAATTTTAATCCTGCCGCTTGTCTTTCGAAGCTGGCCAGACACGGCCTGAGGCCAGAAACATTTCTGCTCCCCAGGGGGAGGCATCTCCACAATGGCTTGCTAAATTGGGCTGGTAACTGTCCCCACCCAGAGCCCCTGGCCAGGTATTGAAATGGTAATGGCTTGCAACTTAACCCACTGTCCCTTCCAGACAAAAGGAGTTCAGGAAGGGGTGTTTTGACAATGACCTAAGCGAAGACATCCGCTGCCCTTGATCCAGAAGGGCAGCCAACCTCACACTTGCGAGAATCAAACCCGGTTCTCCAGATCAGAGACCACCGCTCGCTGGAGCCTACAACAGCCCAGCGAGGTAGGTCAGGAGCAAGCATCTAGCCCAAGCTCGCTCCCATAAACTTTATGGCTGGAGGAAGACTTGAACTCAGGACTCCCCAGCCTAACAATGCTCTAATCACCACAACACACTTTATCTACAAAACTTGGTTTGGGGCAGGAAAGAGAAGCAGAGACAGCTCTGTGCGTCGTTACAACAACCTGCCTCCCAGCTCATGTGTTAAAGGAAAAACTTCCCTGGTGTGTAGACATTGCACTTGCGGAGGGAGGGCAGAAAACCCAATCACTGCACCCAGGGCAAGTGAAAGCCCCTCCTAAAACTCCCTGTATGGAAGCATAAGGGGAACATCTGCCGAATCAGACCATAGGTTCAACTAGTTTTTTTTTTTAATTCATGCATTTTTATTTACATTACAGCCTGCCTTTCTCACGGGGACTAAGTTGGATTATATTTAGTAAGTCAATAGTTATCAGGATGGGACGTACAAGAAACAATGCATTTGGATCGTGGAAGCGTGGCATCACCAGAAAGAACCGAAGTACATGTGAAGTATTGACACGATCCATTCACTGGCTAGGAAAAGTCCCCGTGCAGCTTATTTTTTTTATCTCCTGAAAAAGTTAACAAGGCCAAGGCTTGCTCAGTTAAAATTCCCAGCGCGGTTTGCTAAAAGCCTTCTTCAGGGGAATCAGTTAGTCTTGCTGTAAGAAATCTTTTGGGGAAATGCATAGGGGATTTTGGGAATTATAACTGAGCAAGCCTTGGCCTTGTTAACTTTTTCAGGAGATAAAAAAAATAAGCTGCACGGGGACTTTTCCTATCTCCTGAAAAAGTTAACAAGGCCAAGGCTTGCTCAGTTAAAATTCCCTATGCATTTCCCCAAAAGATTTCTTGCAGCAAGACTAACTGATTCCCCTGAAGGCTTTTAGCAAACCGTGCTGGGAATTTTAACTGAGTAATACACTATATTTTTACCTTCTTTTGCACCATTAGCCTAATACACTATATTTTTACCTTCTTTTGCACCATTAACCTAATACACTATATTTTTACCTTCTTTTGCACCATTAGCCTTGGCCTTATTTTTTACCCCTTTTATTTCTCTTAACTCGTACAGGACTTAGTTCAGAAAAGATCACCACTCTGACGGGTCTGATCCATTAACTTAAATGATGGGGGGGGTTTCCTAAGGAAAAGCAGCTCAAACGATATGGAGCGGTCTATTTTTTCTGGGGGGGGGAGTACAATTTAATAGAGGGGGCCTAAGAGGCTGGCCATGAGTCGGAAGCGACTTGACGGCACTTATCACACACGCAAGAGGCCGGCAACACGGAACCACGTGGCGCTCTCCCACCCCCCGAAAGTTCTAGAACTTGGGGCAACCCAATGAAACTGCTGGGGGGGGGTGAGAAGAGTCTTTGGACGCACGGGAGAATTAACCTGCGGAACTCACTGCCACGGGACCGTTCCCTAATTCAAACGCATTAAGCATACGGAAGAAAAAAAAGAGAAGAAAACCCAGAGGAAGAGAAGAGCGAACGAAGGCAGCAGAACTTGCTTGCCGGGTTATCTGGTTGGAGACAAAATTCTGGGTTTCGACGGACGCAACAGCACATTCCCGGCACATTTTAAAAATGACTTTTTTAAAAATAAATAAATTTGGATAGCCTTTACTTTTTTTAAAATTAGATCCCCGATATTCAGCCGGTTTTATTCAGCTGCTACAATATGTTTTAATTGCTCCACTCCGGTATTGGCAATAAGAATCTAAACAAGTATAATGAATAAAATGTACTTACTTGTATAGATCTACTTTTTTAAAAAAATTGCTAGCCGTTTCGAAATTTTGCAATCTAAACATGTATAATAAAATGTACTTACTTGTATAGATCTACTTTTTTAAAAAAAAATTGCTAGCCGTTTCGAAATTTTGCAATCTAAACAAGTATAATAAATAAAATGTACTTACTTGTATAGATCTGCTTTTTTTTAAAAAAATTGCTAGCCGTTTCGAAATTTTGCAAAGGCCGCTTGATTCGGCAAATAAATGTCTACTCGGAAGTCAGGCCCGCTAAACTCCACGGGGACTGACCGTGGCGGATATTGCAATCCTTGATTGGATCAAGAAGACTACTAGATCTAATCGTGCATGAGTGGTTGTTTTTTTTAAGGCTTCTTGGGCCAAGAGTTCCCTGATCCGGACCGAGGGATCCTTTCCTCCCGCCAGCCCAAACATAATGAATAAACTCTATATAAAATAAAATACCAAAAATTGGGTGGAATTACACCAGGGGTCCCCCGACCGCGATTCCCAACGGCCGACCACGTGCTTGCCACTAGCACAGAATAAAAAAACTACTAGCAAACTACTCTGTGTTCATACATTGTTATTGCGGTGCTAAATATACATCGATTTGAAATGTTATTTTACGTTTTAATGCCTGATGGTCGCCGCCCTGGGGGACGTATTGGAGTCGAAAGGCGGCATATAAATGTTTAACTAGAATAAATGCTGCGTCTGCGCAGTCCCCCCACCTCCCCGATAAACTAACTGCAGGTTGCACAATTACTACCGTAACAGATCTCTCCTACGCATCTGATTTTTGCAAAGTCTTACCTTGTGGCGGGGAGTTCCACGTCCCGTGCAATCAACTACAGCAGTAGAGCACGTCTGAAAATCATCCTGCGGCCCCACTCACCGAGGATACTCCGACGCACTCCCGACCAGCGGCAGACTTGCAAATGGGGCGGGGAGAAATTGGCTTCAAGGTCTTGACACCCCCTCTCAGCCCAGCCCAAGCTGGGAGGAACGTGGGGAGCCGCCGTCACACGGGTTTTAACCCTTTGCAAGGCAGTCCTGTCTTGCCCTATCTCACTAGGATCAGGTTTGGGTCGGGAACCGGCCTCTGACCTTTGCCAGACCATTGAAAGGTCAATGAATTGCAAATGTACCTGGAGGAGGCTATTCAACAGACCAGCCAGTTTGCCCCCCTCCCTCCTTACCAGCTGCAGGGCAGGCAGGAATGCAACTGGTTTAGTTCCTTCCTCCACAGCTTCTGCCTCTGTTGAATTTGCATGGGTGCCATCTGCTGTTAAAGGGCAAATAGATATTTGGTTTGGGAGTCTTGTGGTATTTGATATAGAGCAGTGTTGTCATTAGACTTCCAGGTGAAGGTCTGGGGAAACCCAGGTTTGAATCCCCACTCTGCCATGGAAGCTCGCCTAGTGATGGAGGGGCCGTGGCTCAGTGGTAGAGCGTCTGCTTGGCATGCAGAAGGTCCTAGGTTCTTCTTTCTTTCTTTTTTAATAATTTTTTTAATTTTTTCAAATTCATTCATATTCAGTTACATTTGCCCATTAACCAATTATATAATACAACAACGTTTTCTTATCATATCTAATATATGTTTCTTTAACTTCCCCTCTCCCCTCCTCTGTCTCTTTATTGTCATTATTAATCTCTTTGTATTTATGGTCTAATTCTTTATAACAAACCACCCATATCTACTTCAACAAGTCTGAATTAGATCAAAATATATCCCTTAATATCACAATTAAATTCATTCATACAGTATTTTGTCCATGCCTCCCATTCTGTCACAAATTCAATTTCTTCTTTTTGATTTATTAATGCTGTAAGTTTTGCCATTTCAGCTAGTTCCATCATTTTTTCTATCCACTCAGTCTTATTTGGTGTCTCAGTCATTTTCCATAGAAGGTCCTAGGTTCGATCCCCAGCATCTCCAGTTAAAGCAGTGGTTCCCAACCTTTTTTTGACCAGGGACCACTAGGACTTTTTTGTTCGGTGCAGGTACCCCAAGGTTCAAAATAAAAATTCTGAGAATTTGAAAATAAACTTTAATCATAACTGTTAGTTAAACATTAAACTTATAAAAATATATATTCAAATATTATTCTAATAGAGAACTTTTAATTGAAAATATTAATTTATTATGGGTTTATAACTTTGTTTCGCGGACCTTAATTTAGTTCTCGGGGACCCCTGGGGGTCCACGGACCCCCGGTTGGGAACCAGTGAGTTAAAGAGACTAGGCAGGTAGGTGATGTGAAATACCTCTGCCTGAGACCCTGGAGAGCCACTGCCGGTCTGAGTAGGCAATACTGACTTTGGTGGACCACGGGTCTGTTTCAGTATAAGGCAGCTTCATGTGTTCCTGTGATTTGGGGCCAGTCATACACACATACTCTCAGCCTAACCTACCTCACAGGGTTGTGGTGAGAACAAAACTGATGAGGGAAAATGTGTACGGGAGGAGAAATAAACACAGAGCCAATGTGTCAGGATCTCTATGAAACAGGACTTAGGTGTTTTGTTTTGCAAGCAGGGCCCTACACCTTTGCAGTTGGGTGACAGGCAGGAATTTAATCTGGTGTAGCACCCGCCATCGCTATATGTTACTGCCTCTTACGCTGCAGTTGAAGACCCAGTCAGAAAAGAAGATGGCAATCCAAGCAGAAATAATACAACACACAGCAAACTTTCTGGAAATACTCCTGGATATTGTCTTAGTTGTCGTCCCCCATTCTGTGTATCCAGGTGGGACTCCGGTCTTTATTCACAGAATCATAGAGTTGGGACCACCAGGGTCATCTAGTCCAACCCCCTGCACAATGCAGGAAATTTACACTACTCATCTGCTTTAGAAATTGCTTGTGGGAACTGGATGTCCATCAATGAGAGCACAAAAGGGGATCTTTCCTCAGCTTTATCAGGCAACATCTGGTCACTTCCTGGAATGTGGGGGTCACAATTTGCAGGAATTTCCCAACCTGGAGTTGTCAAGCCTACTTATGGCCAAAGCTTCTGTAGGGCAGAATTCTCCCCCACGCACGCTTTCAGCTGTAGGGAAGGAGGGTCTGAATCTGCATAAGGCACCTATCTGTCAAGTTTATTTCGGTGTAAATGGTCCAAAAATTAGCATATGCCTTTTCTCTGTGGCTCTTCTCAAACACTGCAGTCATGTTCACATGTTACAGTGAACCCACAATCCATATACAGTGCACACCTGATTTTTCATTGTACCTGGGTTGAGTAATTCTCGTGTTATATTCGATACCTGTATAGCTGAACACATGTTTTAAGTCCCACACTTAGCCAGGGACTGGCCCCTAGTTTCATTTGTTAAGTGAACACTCCTTAGCCCTTTCTGACAAACAGATATATGCACCCACAGACAGGATCTACACACATTCACACAACACAACACAAGCCTTTATTGGCATATAAAAAGGAAGAACATACATTTGGATAAAACCGAGTACAAATAAATAAAATTGGATAAAACCATCCCAAATCAGCCATTAAGGAAAGCTACACACCATTCGCGATACCTGATTGCTAGCTGTAAGAACCTTGCCACTGATTCAATTATTTTTGGGTTTTGCATGGTCATAAGATAGGATGTCCTTATTTCACCAGAGAGCCATTCCCTGTTTATGAACAGTGGGTCAATGGTTCTTGTAGGTTATCCGGGCTGTGTGACCGTGGTCTTGGTATTTTCTTTCCTGTCGTTTCGCCAGCAGCTGTGGCAGGCATCTTCAGAGGAGTAACACTGAAGGACAGTGTCTCAGTAACACTGAAGGACAGTGGGTCAGTGAATTGGGATCAACTACAAACATAAAAGCCCTGACCTGGATGGCCCAGGCTAGCCTGATCTCATCAGATCTCAGAAGCTACGCAGGGTCAGCCCTGGTTAGTATTTGGATGGGAGACCACCAAGGAACACCAGGGTTGCTGTGCAGAGGAAGGCACTGGCAAGCCACCTCTGTTAGTCTATTGCCATGAAAACCCCAAAAAGGGGTCGCCATAAGTCGGCTGCAACTTGAGGGCACTTCACACACCCACACAAGCATAGAAGCAACAATTGAAAAGGACATGCACAAGGGATTCAATTTCACCATTCCCGCAGGGGCAAACTCTGTTCACAAATGGGATTTTATTAAATCTTCCATATAGCAAGGCAGAGGATAGAGCATTTAGCCTGGCAAGCATATATGCTCTACTCTGTTACCGTGCAGTTAGACACGTAAAGTATATATGTTGTCTATTTGGCCAAGGCTCCCAACTCAAGGGGGATCACCTACTACTTGCATGGCTTCTAAGTTCCTGCATTTCTATGTCTAAAAGTCTGATCACATCAAACGCTGACTTTTCTGTAAGGATGTACACACATTCATTGTAACTAGCGAACCGGGCTTGTGACAGGTTCGGTGAATTCGCCCAAACTCTTCCCTAGATCCTTTTTCCTGTCTTTTAAACCATCAAGGGATTAATTGATTGGATTAAATGAATGGTTACCCACAGAAGAAGAAGAAAACAACCTCTCTGCCTTTTTGAGAAGCTGAAGTAAACCTCTCTAGTTTCTCACTAATTGCTGGGGGATAAAATCCCAGGTTGGATACTGTGGGTATGTGGTGCAGTTGTTAAGAGCGGTGGACTCTGATCTAGAGAAACGGTTTTTATTCCCCACTCCTCCACATGAGCGGTGGAGGCTAATCTGGTGAACTGGATTTGTTTCCCCACTCCTCCACAGGAAGCCAGCTGGGTGACCTTGGGCTAGTCACAGCTCTCTCAGCCCCACCTACCTCCCAGGGTGTCTGTCCAGATAGTGTCCAGATCACGCGATGTGATGGTATCGCTTTACTCTGCTCTGGTTAGACCTCACAGAGTACTGTGTTCAGTTTTGGGCACCACAATTTAAGAAAGATGTAGAGAAGCTGGAACGTGTCCAGAGAAGGGCAACAAAGATGGTGAGGGGTCTGGAGACCAAGTCCTATGAGGAAAGATTGAAGGAGCTGGGTATGTTTAGCCTGAAGAGGAGAAGACTGAGAGGGAATATGATAACCATGTTCAAGCACTTGAAGGGTGTCATATAGAGGAGGGTGCCGAGTTGTTTTCTGTTGCTCAAGAAGGTCGGACCAGAACCAACGGGTTGAAATTCAATCAAAAGAATTTCCGTCTAGACATTAGGAAGAATTTTCTAACAGGTAGAGCGGTTCCTCAGTGGAACAGGCTTCCTCGGGAGGTGGTAAGCTCTCCTGCCCTGGAGGTTTTTAAGAAGAGGTTAGATGGCCATCTGTCAGCAATGGTGATTCTGTGACCTTGGGCAGATGATGGGAGGGAGGGCATCTTGGCCATCTTCTGGTCACTAGGGATGTGGGGGGGGGAGGTAGTTGTGGATTTCCTGCATTGTGCAGGGGGTTGGACTTGATGGCCCTGGTGGTCCCTTCCAACTCTATGCTTCTATGATTCTGTTGTGGGGAGGGGAAAGGAAGGTGATTGTAAGCTGGTTTGATTCTCCCTTAAATGGTAGAGAAAGTGAGCATATAAAAACCAACTCTTCTTCTTCCTCCTCCTCAGTGGCATTTTTCACCAGGGCAGGGAGCTCCTGAGGAAAACAGCGATGGGACTCTAATCTGGAGAGCCCGGTTCAATTCCCCACTCCTCCACATGAAGCCTGCTGGGTGACCTTGGGCCAGTCACAGTCCTCTCATAACTCCCTCAGCCCATGGGGAGGCAGGCAATGGCAAACCACCTTCAAACGTCTCATGCCTTGAAAACCCTATGGGGTCGCCATAAGTCAGCTGCGACTTGACGGCACTTTACACCCACACGCACACAATACTCTAACCACTACAGCACACTGATTCAACTCCCCGCCCCCCCAAACACACACAAGTGTTGTCAGCCTCCAGGTACTAGCTGGAGATCTGCTATTACAACTGATCTCCAGCCGATAGAGAAAATGGCCACTTTGGCAATTGGACTCTATGGCATTGACGTCCCTCCCCTCTCCAAACCCTGACCTCCTCAGGCTCTGCCCCCAAAACCCCGCATCAGTGGCGAAGAGGGACCTGAGATCCCTACTACATGCACACAGTTCAAGGAAACCAATTCCCTGTCATCAGATAAAAGACAGACCCTTCCAGATCCACCAGCAGCCCCGAAAGTGGGGATATCGTCTCCAAGTTCTGATGAATGTCTTATCCAGGAAACATTTCCTGACAATGAGCTCCCATTAAGGAAACATCCCCCCCAGCCATGAAAGATAATTAACCATCTCTTTGTCAAAGGCCTTTGACATCCTTTTGCTGACACTTGAGGCCCAAGAGTCAATCTCCCAGCCATCAGGCAGCAAACCCACAACAATATTGCGGTTTAATCTTGGTTTGTTGTGTTTTACACAAAATGGCTTATTTTTACATAGGGGGGCGGGTTAATTGGGAAGTGGATGTGCGGGAATACTCCAAAGCCTCCCTCAAGGAATTTTCTCACCATTTGGTCTTCCAAGAGCAGATATACATATGCTTTCTGATCTTGGGAGCTCTAAAATTGGATGTGACTTACACATGAATACATGAAGCTGCCTTCTACTGAATCAGACCCTGGGTCCATCAAAGTCAATATTGTCTACTCAGACCGGCAGCGGCTCTCCAGGGTCTCAGGTGGAGGTCTTTCATGTCACCTACTTGCCTAGTCCCTTTAACTGGAGATGCCAGGGATTGAACCTGGGACCTTCTGCATGCCAAGCAGATGGCTCTACCACTGAGTCATGGCCTCTGACTGACTCCATGGCATCATCCAGGGTATGTGTGTGTTTGTGGGGGGGTACTCCATGCAAAATTTTAAAAAATCTGCAACAAGCTGAACTAAATTCTGTTATGAGATTAGCTGAAGTACCGCTGCAGACAATGTAAATTAATGACGAATGCATGTATTTTCTTGAAGACTGCCAGAGCAGGGGAGCTCATCCCTTCCCTAGCAGCCGATTCCACTGCTGAACTACTCTTACTGTAAAAAAAAAAACATCCTAATGTCCAGCTGGTACCTTTCTGCCGGTAATTTGTATCCAATATTGTGAGTTACATAAGAACATAAGAAAGGCCCTGCTGGATCAGACCAACGGCCCATCAAGTCCAGCAGTCTGTTCACACTGTGGCCAACCAGGTGCCTCTAGGAAGCCCACTAACAAGACGACTGCAGCAGCACCATCCTGCCCGTGTTCCACTGCACCCAAAATAATAGGCATGCTCCTCTGGTACTAGAGAGCATAGGTATGCAGCATGACTAGTATCCATTCTAACTAACAGCCATGAATACCCCTCTCCTCCATGAATATGTCCACTCCCCTCTTAAAGCCCTCCAAGCTGGCAGCCATCACCAAATGCTGGGGCAGGGAGTTTCACAATTTAACTATGCCTTGTGTGAAAAAATACTTCCTTTTCTCTGTTTTGAATCTCTCACCCTCCAGCTTTAGCAATTGCCAAAATGGCCATTTTCTCTATCGGCTGGCGATCAGTTGTAATAGCAGATCTCCAGCTAGTACCAGGAGGTTGACAAGTAATGGCAAACTACCTCCATACATTTCTTGTCCTGAAAACCCTACAGGGTCACCATAAGTCAGCTGTGACTTGACGGAACACACACACAAACCCACCTCTGCACTGTTAGGTGTTTTATATTTTGCAGGTACCTTTCTTGCACATGGATTTCTTCACGTTTCCCACATCTATCCAGCTCTTTGGGTGACCCTGTGAGGTAGGCTAGGCTTGGGAGAGACTGACTGGGTCAAGGTCACCCAGCGAGCCTCCATGACAAGAGTGGCAATTTCAAATCTTGGCTGCCAGCTCAGGCTTGGGAAATTGCTGTAGATTTAGAGGTAGAGACTGGGGAGGACAAAGTTTGGGAAGGGGAGGGAGTTCAACAGGGATGTGACATCATGCAGCCCACCCTCCAAAGCTGTTGTTTCCTCTGGGAGAACTGAGTTTTCTCGAGATCAGTTGTAATTCTGGGAGAACTCCAGTCTCCACCTGGAGGTTGGCACCCATAGTGTCCCCAGTCCTGTTCTAACCACTTATGATTAGTATTAATTCGCTGTAAGCACTTCTTTAAATAAAAAGTGTTACCTTCATGGTAACCCTATTTTTTCCTGGCAAGGCTTCTGGGTCATGAACAGAAAGCAGAGATTCAACTGGTGGAGTTCCCATAAATATTGGCTAAAGCAAGATCTTCACCAGTTAGATTTTTGCCTGTAGATGATAGGTTTGTTAAGTTTTGGCGCAGGGGAAGTGGTCTCTTTTTTCCTTTTTTGTCTTCTTTTTTTGAAAGACCAGACACCAGATAGTCAGAGAAACCACATAGCAAACCTATTAAGAAATGCATGGGGTGGGGGGAATCCTACACTGAAAATCAATTTTTGAGGGGGGAAACAGCAAAGAGAGATTTTAGGCATTGAGTCGGCCTTGTTCTTTGTTCTTGCGTCTTAGAATCATAAAGTTGGAGGGGACCACCAGGGTCATCTAGTCTAACCCCCTGCACAATGCAGGAAATTCACAACTACTTCCCCCCACACACACACACCCTCAGTGACCCCTACATGCCCAGAAGATAGTCAAGGTGCCCTCCCTCTCATCATCTGCCTATGGTCATAGAATCAGCATTGCTGACAGATGGCCATCTAGCCTCTGCTTACCCCTCCGCAGAGCCTTCTTTCTCGCTAGGGTTAATGCTTTTCCTTCAAGGATGCTATATGGAAGGTATCAACAAATACCAATCCAGGAAAGGACTTGTCCCTGTGATACCCATTCCCTGGACTCAATTGATCATATTCTGTTGGTCTGCCCTCTATATGAAACACCCCGTGGGAAATGGTTAAAAAATTGGCTTCTTTCCAAATATCACCTATCTACCCAAGCAAAACGTCAATTTTTATTAAATGATTCCGATCCGGAGGTTACTGTAGATCAGGGGTGGGGAACCTTTTTTTTGCCAAGGGCCATTTGGATATTTATAACATCATCCGTGGGCCACGCATTCTGGCCCTGCCCCCTTTAACCCCTCATTGTCGCCACTTCCGCCCCCAGCCCTCTTGTAGTACAGAGGAAATACGTTTCTCCACGGCCCAGGTGGGAAAGGGTTAACATAGTTTCTTGGGTGGTCCTAGCAGCTCCATAGCTAATGACTCTACTACAAGGGGGGAAAAGGTTCCTTTTCTCAGCAAAACAAACTCACATCCACCTTGAATAGAGGCTATTCCTGTCCGTGGGAGGGGGCAGATCGCCAGTCTTAGATCCTTCTGAGCTAGAGATCTGCCAGGACCCCCACAAAGGGCCAGACCAAATGACTTCACGGGCCTTATATGGCCCCCGGGGCTGACGTTCCCCACCCCTGCTGTAGATGTTGCCAATTTTCTAGTGGATGTGATGAAAGTTCAAAAAGCCCAAAGTTTGTAATTTCTATTTTTGGAATTTACTGGCCTATATTTTTTTATCTTAATGACTGCATATTTTTTGTACCTTCTGTAACAACTGTAATATTACATATGCCATTAAAGATTTTCATTCATTAGCCTCTGCTTAAAAACCTCCAGAGAAGGAGCGCAGGACAGACAGAAATCCACCAGGCGTAGGTGTGCCAACGGTGCATTTCAATCCTTCCTGAAAGCTGCGCCTGTTGAATCCCACAGCATTTATTCATGGAAAGTTTTGCATTGGATTTGCCACTCTTTAGATCACTGGTTCCCAACCAGGGGTCCGTGGACCCCCAGGGGTCCGCGAGAACTAAATTAAGGTCCGTGAAACAAAGTTATAAACCCATAATAAATTAATATTTTCAATTAAAAGTTCTCTATTATAAAAATATATATTCAAATATTATTCTAAGTTTAATGTTTAACTAACCGTTATGATTAAAGTTTATTTTCAAATTCTCAGAATTTTTATTTTGAACCTTGGGGTCCCTGCACCGAACAAAAAAGTCCTAGTGGTCCCTGGTCAAAAAAAGGTTGGGAACCACTGCTTTAGATGCATCTTTCCCCTCCATCCATATTCTCAAAACTCAACAATAAGCCCCCATGCAGAGTTTTGAGAATTCAGATGGGGAAAATGTGCATCTATAGAGTGACAAATCCAATGCAAAACCTTCCACGAATAAATGGCGTGGGAAGCCCTTAAAAACACGGAGAAGGGATAATCCGGTTGTAAAAGTGGGGCCACGCGTGCCCTAGCGTTGCAATCTTGCCCATCTCCCCCCCCCACCCCACGCCAGGCACTGAAAAGGTTAACCCCAGAGAGCGGAGCGCTCGCTAGAGCAGCCCTAGCCGGGGGGGGGAGGATGCCAAAGAGCAAAGTCCCTTCCTTTCCTTTTCCGCCTTCACCCTCCATTCCTTCCCCCCACTTTGGCATCAAGTGGGTCTTCCCCCCCCCCTCCTCTTTGCACCGCTGAGCTGCGACCGGGGGCTTGGAAGGGGGAGGGGTTGCAATCCCAGGAAGGGGGCGAAGCAGGGTGGCTTTGCAGCAGTGAGTACTGGGGGTGGGGTGGGGTGGGGGGCGACCTCCAGGTGCAAAGCTGGGGAAGGGGTGGTACGTGGGGAGGAGAGGCAGCCCCAAAGGCGGGCAGCTGGCCTTAGCAGGATCCGTCCTCCCTGGGGACCCCCACCCCACATCAGAAAGCAAGCCCAAAGGAGCCTGGTGGGGTGGAGGTGTGCCTGCTTTAAGCCCCAGGCCCCTTTTGGCCTTCCCAAAGGAATTGCATGCCATGCGTTCCTTAGCAGCCCACAGGGCTATCGTTACCCTCCCAGGGTCGCCAGGCTCCAGGGAATGACAGCTGACCTCCAGACTACAGAGATCAGCTCCCCTGGAGAAAAGGGCTGCTTTGGAGGGTGGACTCTATGGCATTATATTCCACTGAGGTCCCTCCCCTCCCCATACCTGGCCCACCCCAGGCTGCACCTCCAAATCCCCAGGAATGCCCCAACACTGTGGAAACACTGTGGTCGAAAACGCACGGTCGCTTTATCCTCCTTTAATCCCTGTTTTAGCCAGGATCGAACGCACATTAGGCGAAACGCATGCATTCGATCCAGGCTGAATCCTGGCTGAAGCAGGGATTAAAGGAGGATAAAGCGACCGGGCGTTTTCGCCCTGTGGGTAGGGGTGAGCCGACCTCTTCTGCTTCCGATGAAATATGCATCGGAAGACCCAATAAGAGAAAGGAAATAAGTGCTAGGAGTCCGGGGGAAAGCTGTTGGTGACAAAACGCCCTATCGAAATACCTGCAGTCGCCGAATACACCCAAAGTAGGGTTGCCGACCTCCAGGTGCAGCCTGGAGATCTCCCAGAATTATAACTGGTCTCCAGATGACAGGGATCAGTTTCCCCGGATAAAATGGCAGCTTTGGAAGGGGGGCTGTTTTATAGCCATCTAAGCTCCCTCCCTTGTCCAAACCCTGCCCTCCTCAGGCGCCACCCTGAAATCTCCAGGAATTTCCCAATCCGGACTTGGCAACCCTATGTTAGTCTCATTTTTAGAAGTGCTATTGAGATCAGGCTGTTCCTTTCTCTGGTTTCTGCTGGCTTCCTCCCATAACGGTGTTTCTTTGGGGAAGGCAAGTTCAATCCGTGGGCTGAGCTGCAGGCAGTTGGAAAGACCCTTCCCAGCCGGAGACCTCAGCACACCAATCGGAGTCGACCAAGTGGGCGAGGTGGAGTGAGGGTCCGGCTAAGACTGTTCAGTAGGAATCCTGAATTTCATCATTGTTCTGAAATTTGAAGAGGGATGGTAGCTCACTGGCAGAGCATCCTCCTGGCATGCAGAAGGTCCCGGGTTCAATCCCCAGCATCTCCAGCTTCAGTGGATGGGGAAGAGCTAGGTTATAAATCAGTAAAAGTCAGGTTCGTTTAGGAAGGGGCCATAGCTTAGTGGCAGAGTACTTACCTGGCGTGGAGAAGGTCCCGGGTTCAATCCTTGACATTTTCTGCTAAACGATCATGGTTAGCAGTTGTTAGGAAACACCTTTCTCTACTGAGACTGAGTGCACTACATGGAACTTGATGGACCTGCGGGTTGGATGTGATATAAGGCCATTTTGTATGTGTGTGAAAGGGCCGCTCTTGTGAACACCTGCGTTGGGTGCAGAAAGAGTTCGAATTCTTGCCTTCTGCATCCAAACTGCTGCCTAGTGGTCTTGGGGGCAATTCCTGACATCTCCAAATTAAAAGATTTCCAGTAGCAGGTGTTTGGGGGTGGGGGAAATCCCTTTATCCCAGACCCTTGAGACCTGTCCCCAGGAAAGGGTGATTGCTAGACCAACTATCTTCCTCAATTTATTTTATTTATTTATTGGATTTATATCCCTCCCTCTATCCCACCCAAAGCTGGGCTCAGTACATGAGCACATGAAGCTGCCTTATACTAAATCAGACCTTTGGTTTGTCACGGTCAATATTGTCTACTCAGACTGGCAGTGGCTCTCTAGTGTTTCAGGCAGAGGTCTTTTACATCACTTGTTACCTGATCCATAACCGGAAATGTAGGGAATTGAAACTGGGACCTTCTGCATGCCAAGCAGATGCTCTACCACTAAGCCATGGCCCTCTGTCTAAATGAACCTGCCTTTTCTGAGTTAGACCCCTGTTCTATCGCATCCTTTCAACTGAAGATGCTGGGGATTGAACCTGGGACCTTCTGCATGCCAAGAGGATGCTCTACTGCTGAGCCACACACCCTTCCCAGAGTAGAAGGCAGCTTCATGTTCTTGGGGAAGAGAAATGGAAGCACACCTGCTTTTAATGAGAAAGGTCTGTGCTTCAGTCCTCAGCATCTCCAGCTGAGGGGCCGTGGCTCAGTGGTAGAACATCTGCTTGGCATGCAGAAGGTCCCAGGTTCAATCCATGGCATCTCCTGTTAAAGGGACTAGGCAAGTAGGTGATGTGAAAGATTTCTGCCTGAGACCCTGGAGAGCCGCTGCCGGCCTGAGTAGACAATACTGACATTGATGGACCAATGGTCTGATTCAGTGTAAGGCAGCTTCATGTGTTCATGTGTCCAGTTAAAAGGACTCTTGGGTAGTGGGTGACAGGAATGGCCCTCCCCAGCTGGAGATCATGGGGTGTTGCTTCCAGTCAGAGCAGGCAATTCTGGTCTAGAACAGCCAAGGGATTCTGTATAGGGCAGGTCTTTGTGTTCCATTTACTTTTACTATGCCATCATTACACCTGCTGGTTTCCAGAGGAATTGAGCAATAGATGTTTAAGTCCCAGGTACAGTGGCTGGAATTAAAGCTAGCAATGGTAGAAAGTGCCGTCAAGTCACAGCCAACTTATAGTAACCCCGTAGGGTCAAAAGTGGTTTGCTGTTCCCTGCCTCGACTTCCTTGGTGTCAGTCCCTTCCAAATACCAGGACTGACCCTGCTTAGCTTCCGAGATAGATTGGGCTACCCTGGGCCATCCAGGTCAAGACAGTTAGCAATAGACGGAGGATGTAACCTTTTCTTTTTGCTTCTATTTGTGCCTTGTTTCTGTAGGGAGAAGTGCCTTCGGGTAACAGCCTGTTTGCCTGAGGACCCTCAACGGTCACAGGGAGAGACGCCTTGGGCCTGTGGGAATCGAGCCATTCTGCTGACCTGACGCAAAGGTGGAAAACTCACACAAACACGTAAACCTCAGGACTGCCACGAAACACAGCAAAGGAGCTCTTGAAACCATAACTCGGCGATGGGATAAGGCTTCTCTATGGCCTCCCGGAAAGCGGTTACGAAGCAGGGCGTTGCCCCCTCAGCCCTGGGTCTTCAATTCCAGGCCCCGCTAGAGCACAGGCTGAAGATGGAGGAGAAGAACCCGTCCTGTTCCAGGCCAGCAGAGGGAGCTCGCAGGGGGCCTCGGGTCGTTCAGGCTGGAAACGCCAAGGAGATTTTGCGTCGGGTGACGCCGCCCCAGATTAAACAGGAACCGGATGAGGGGCTGGCCCAGCGCTGGGAAGCCCAGTGGCAGGAGTTCCTGAAGGTGGTACAGTCCCCTCAGTCAGGATGGGGGAACCCGCAGCTGCCGGAGCTGATGGCTTTTGGCAACCCGAAGGGTTTCCAGGCGTCCCGGGGGACGGCCCAGCAAGCCTTCGGCAGGGGAGGCGCCTGGAAGGTGAAGGAAGAAGTCTTGGAAGAGGAGGCCGTCAGCGCGGAGACGCAACGGCAGCGCTTCCGGCATTTCTCCTACCAGGAGGCCGAGGGGCCCCGCGAGGCCTGTGGCCGCCTCCGGGAACTCTGTCATCAGTGGCTGAAGCCGGAGCGCCACACCAAGGAGCAAATCTTGGAGACGCTGATCCTGGAGCAGTTCCTTAGCATCCTGCCTCCAGGAATCCAGGGCTGCGTGCGGGAGCGCGGCCCTGAGACCTGTGCCCAGGCTGTCGCCCTGGCCGAGGGCTTTCTCCTGAGGCAACAGGAAGCCGAGCAGCCGCGGCAGCTGGTGAGAGACATTTTGTCCTTGGTCGTTCTGGCGAGGCGCTAGGGTAGGAGACAGGCTTTTAGACAGTCCTGGGAGGTTGGTTAGGCTGAGAGGATGTGACTGGCCCAAGGTACCCAGCAAGCTTCCAGCGTGGTGTAGTGGTTAAGAGCCAACGTGGTGTAGTGGTTAAGAGCAGTGGTTTGGAGCTGTGGAGTCTGATCTGGAGAACCGGATTTGATTCTCCACTCCTCCACATGGGCAGCAGAGGTTCATCTGGTGAACTGGATTTGTTTCCTCACTCCTCCACATGCAGCCATCTGGGTGACCTTGGGCTAGTCATGCTCTCAGCCTCACCTACCTCACAGGGTATCTGTTGTGGGGAGGGGAAGGTGATTGTAAGCCAGTTTGATTCTTCCTTAAGTGGCAGAGAAAGTTGGCGTATAAATACCAACTCTTCTTCTTCTTCCATAGCAGTGTAGGGATTCGAACATGGGTCTACCAGCTCATAGTCTGACACTGGCTCTCGAAGGCCGTCCAAAGCTGTAGGATGTTTTTTTTGTAACCACTACACCACACAGTCCCCGTAGTCTGGTATTGTTTGTGTGGCTGGCAGGAGCTCTCCACAGATCTTCTGGAGAGGTCTTTCCTAATCCTGCTCCCTGGGATCCTTTTAATAGGAAATGGTAGGGACTGAAACCTTTGGCACATGCTCTGCCGCTGAGCCACAGCCATTCCAACAAACCAGTGGATGGTCCCTGAACCATTCTAACTACACAAATTAGTAGTGGCCTACATCTGAGGAAGAGAGACGCGGGTTGTCCTAGTTACGGAACAGGATCTTTCGTGTCGTTTCTTTCTGGATTTATGCTGCTTGAACACACAGGACTGCTGTTGTAATGTCTGCCCTGGAACCAAGAGAGGATTCCCTCTCTTTCTTCAAATAACAGAGGCTCCTGAAACAGATTACCTCAGAAATTTGCCAGCTGTGCTCTCACTGTCTCTCGTGTGTTGCTTCGCCACTAGCGATGGCGAAGCAGCTGATACCGATTGGCTGAGTTGCTGTGATGACACGGAATGCTCAGACAACCAACCAATTGACCATCTAGTTGGTTCTTATAGGTTATCCGGGCTGTGTGACCGTGGTCTTGGTATTTTCTTTCCTGACGTTTCGCCAGCAGCTGTGGCAGGCATCTTCAGAGGAGTAACACTGAAGGACAGTGTCTCTCAGTGTCAAGTGTGTAGGAAGAGTAATATGTAGTCAGAAAGGGGTTGGGTTTGAGCTGAATCATTGTCCTGCAAAAAGTATCAAAGGTAATTTGCTAATCATTGTCCTGTAAGTATCAAGATAATGTGCTAAAGACTACAGTCAACAATAGCCATGCAGATTAGCTTTGGATTTCACACATTAACAGATCACTTCAGGATACAATGGTTCCATATTAACATACCACACCCTCATTAGCACATTATCTTGATACTTACCAGACAATGATTAGCACATTATCTTTGATACTTTTTGCAGGACAATGATTCAGCTCAAACCCAACCCCTTTCTGACTATATATTACTCTTCCTACACACTTGACACTGAGAGACACTGTCCTTCAGTGTTACTCCTCTGAAGATGCCTGCCACAGCTGCTGGCGAAACGTCAGGAAAGAAAATACCAAGACCACGGTCACACAGCCTGGATAACCTACAAGAACCAATGAAATCTGACCGTGAAAGCCTTCAACAATATTTTGACCATCTAGTTTTTGTGAGGGAAGGGAAAGTGTGGTTTGTGTGGCTGGGACTGAATCATGACTCATAGGCATCCTGAGTGCTAGGAAGAAATCTCAGAGCCCAGGGTGGGGAGGCAAGGCAAAGAAAGGATGGAAGATAGGACTGAGGTGAAGGGTCCCGAAGGGAGCACGGCTAGAGAAAGAGGCTTGAGGGGGAAGGGCAGAGGAAGTAATTGAGCTGGGCCCACATATGGTGTAAGCGCTAGGACTAGCCTCTGGGTTCAGATCCTCATTCGGCTGAAAAGGTAACCTTGGGCTGGTCACTCTCTCAGTCTAACTTACCTCACAGGATTGTTGGGAAGACAAAATGGAGGGAGAAACGTATATGCTGCCCATAGCTCCTGGGAGAAAAGGCAGAATGAACACATGAAGCTGCCTTATACTGAATCAGACCATCAGTCCATCAAAGTCAGTATTGTCTACTCTGACTGGCAGTGGCTCTCCTCCAGGGTCTCAGGCTGAGGTCTTTCACATCACCTGCTTGCCTAGTCCCTTTAACTGGAGATGCCGGGGATTGAACCAGGGACCTTCTGCATGCCAAGCAGATGCCCTACCACTGAGCCATGGCCCCTCAATGAAGATGGATAGGTTGATAGAACTGCCAAGCCGAAGGGGTCAATGCCGCCCACAAAGCTGTAGCAACAAGGTGGAATGCAGAGTTGCCAACGACCTGGAGGGGGAAAAATGTCCTGTCCCTGGAGAGCCAGTGCGGTGTAGTGGCTAGAGTGTTGGACTAGTATCTGGGAGGCCCAGGTTCGAATCCCCACTCACGCCATGGAAGCTCACTGGATGACCTTGGGCCAGTCACACACTTTCAGTCTAACCTACCTCACAGGGATGTTGTGAGGATAAAATAGAGGAGAGGAGAATGATATAAGCCACTTTGGGTCCCCATTGGGGAATGAATTAAATTATTTAAATAAGTGAATTTAAATAAATAATAGAGGCTTCATGGGTGGAACTGGGCAGCTGAAGCTTTTCCTAGCTTGGAGGTGAAGAATAATAACATCTCACAAGTGTTAGGTTAAAGGGACAGGACACCCCCCCCCACCCCATCCAGGCCTGTTGGCAACCATAGCAGTAACACAGGCTAGACTTCCCTGACCATGCAGATGGGAATAGTATTTGGCCAGAATCTCCTTCTTCTAACATACTAGAGTTTGCCCATTCAGCTTGTGACCTTCAAATGGGGTTTCCTGCTCTCATTTCAGGGCCTTGATTTCTTTGAAGAAGTGGCTGTGACTTTCCCTAGGGGGCAGCAGGTCGGCTTGGGGCCTTCTCGGAAGCAAGGTAAGACATTATTTTTTAAAATCTGGGTGCATTTGCAGTGGCCAGGGGGATTGTTTTTTCTTCTGCCCATGCTTCTTTTTTTATGGGGGGGGGCAAAGAATCGTAGAAATATAGAATTGGAAGGGACCACCAGGGTCATCTAGTCCAACCCCCTGCACAATGCAGGAAATTCACAACTACCCCCACACCCCTAATGACCCCTACTCCATGCTCAGAAGCTGGCCAAAAAAAAAAAAAAAACCCTCCAAGATCTATGGCCAATCTGACCTGAAGGAAAATTGCTTCCTGACCCCAAAGTGTCGATTGGCGCTACCCTGGACAGGTAAGAAAGGGCCATGAGAGCCAAACACTGACGCAACCCTTCCTGCCCTCCCTCTCATGATCTGCCTAAGGTAGTAGAATCAGCGTTGCCCCCACACCCCCAGTGACCCTCTACTTCATGCCCAGAAGATGGCCAAGATGCCCTCCCTCTCATGATCTGCCTAACATCATAGAATCAGCTTTGCTGACAGGTGGCCATCTGGCCTCTGCTTAAAAACCTCCAGGGAAGGAGAGCTCACCACCTCCTGAGGAAGCCTGTTCCACTGAGGAACCGCTCTGAGTCTCAGAAACTTCTTCCTAATGTTTAGCCAGAAACTCTTTTGATTTAATTGGTTCTGGTCCGACTTTCTCATAAAGGATACTTTACCTGCCACCGTGGTCCCTATGTCTCTGAAGCCTGTCGTATTATATCTGGCAACCTGTCTGGTCCCTCCTAAGGTCACAAAGGCTGCAAATCCACTCTACCCCCAGACAGGCAGAAAACTACATGTTTGTAAATGAATGAAAGGGGGAAGGGATAGGAGGCCCAGGTTCCAATCCCCACTTTGCCTCTGAATATTGCTAGCTGACCCATGACCAGGCACACATTCTCGGCCTAACCTACCTCACAGGGTTGTTGTGAGGCTAAAATGGACAAAACAACAATGTATGCCACTTTGGGTCTCTAACTGTGGAGAAAGGCGGGGTTTGACCTTTGTTATAAATCTAATTTTGCCTACAGTTGGCCAGGAAAGGATGATCTCTTGAGTCTGTGTGGTATTCATCTGGTATTGCTGCAACTCTTTTGTCAAGAGGCAGAACTAGGGTTGCAAACTCCAGGTTGAGAAATACCTGGAGATTTGGGGGTGGAGCCTGGGCAGAGCTGGGTTTGGAGAGGGGAGGGACTTCATTGGGGTAAAATGCCATAGAGTCCGGTCTCCAATGGCACCATTTTCTCCAGGGGAACTGATCTCTAGTCTGGAGATCAGTTGTAATTCTAGGAGATCTCCAGGCCACACCTGGAGGATGGCCCCAAGTTGTATCTATCAGTACAGGGGTTTTACATAGGCTGAGGCGGTAAATTAGTTCTTTTCTATGCTGGTTCTCTCGCATTTAACACATTCTTTTTTCTAAATGAAGCACCTATTATGTGCTAGTAAAGAGATCCCCATATGAAAACTTTCCGTCTCTAAGTATGATGCATTCCATTGATAATTTGACACAGCAGCTTGAAATCTGGTAATGGTTTTCCTTCTCTTCTTATTCCAGTGGGCAGCAGATTGTTGAACGAACATGAGAGGCAGACTATGCGGCCACAGGAGTATCCCGAACGAGAGGCTCTAAGTGGGACATCGTTACAGAAACCACGTGAGAATCTGTCTCACGACCCAGGGAGAGCTTCCGAAAACCAGCCAAGACCAGAGAGGCATCCGGGCATCCACCCTGGGAAAAGAGCAGCCGAGGCCATCTCCTGCAGGGTGGGCTACGAAGACCTCAGCAAGATCATCTTCCAAGAGAGGATGCAGGAGAACCAGCGGCAGAAGAGGTGTGTCGTCCTCCGCCGGCGAATCCACACTGAGGAGAGGCTCTACAAGTGCCAGGACTGTCGGAAGAGCTTCGACCACCGCTCACACTTCATCCGACACAAGAAGATCCATACGGGGGAGAAGCCCTTCCAGTGCACTGACTGCGGGAAGAGCTTCAACCGTAACTCCAACCTCACCACTCACATGCGGACCCACACGGGCGAGAAGCCCTACAAATGCTCAGACTGTGGGAAGAGCTTCCGCTGGAGCTCGGATTTTATCGTACACGAAAGGACCCATACCGGCGAGAAGCCATACAGCTGTGCCGACTGTGGGAAGGCCTTCCGGCGCAGTTCAAACCTCACTGCCCATGAAAGGACCCACCGAGGAGAGAAACCCTACAAGTGTTTGGACTGTGGGAAGAGCTTCACCCGGGGTTTATATCTAATTGCACACAGAAAAATGCACACGGGAGAATGATCCTGGCATTGCTTAAAAGCCGATGGGAATCTCATGGTGCAACCTTGCAAGTTATTTTTTTGGGGGGAGGGGGTAGCGTCAGATAAATCTCTGGCACCAAGCTGTACCCACAGTGGCAAGTCACCTGTCTGTACTACGTCGGGGTGTGTACGTACATGTGGATTTACAGGGCTAGTGCATGCAACCTCCAGGAATGATGGTCAGCTGGAAATTCTCCTTTCCGTTTCTGTAAGATGAACTCGTTGCGCTCCTGTTTATAATGGTTATCTGTTCAAACAATGGTGCAGTTTCAGCCTGTGATACAGCCATACCAGGCGGTAATATGCAGGCACTGTTGGTGGGATGGAGCTGCCCCTCTGGTTAAGGAAACTTCAACCATATCACTATAATCCACAAGAAAGAGGGGCTTTGCGTCCCATAATTGTGTGTCCCACAGTTCTACCCAAATGCACGATTTAGTGGTAACGGGAGTTTATCCTGTAAGACACACACAAAGAAAAAAACAAACCAAGTGGGTTTCATGTTCTCTTGGCTATGCAGATAGGCTTGAAAACAGGTGAGTTCGGGGGGAGCATGAGAATTTCTAGTAATTGTGGGGGGGCATGGCTTAAGTCTTACCTCCAGATTTTTGCTCTCTCTGGGCCAAACAGGAGCGGAATAAATGTAGGTAAAGGAATGCAAACCTGCCTTGATTTGCCTGATATATTCAAATGGCAGCACTTAGTTTAAAATTCTGAAACCCATAATCTTGATTTTAGTTTTAACCCCAGTGTACACACACGCAGCCCTGCCATTGGTGTGGCTGGTCACTGGGCCTATGCAGGGCACATCATTTCACACAAGCAACTTGTGTGAAGCTGCCACTATCATTATTGTTACTATTTATTATTTGTACCGTGCCACCAGTTTACAAGATAAGTCAGATCCCTACTATGGGCTCTGTCATGGCTAGGAACCATGAAAAGTAAGAATGGAACCTCAATTCACAAAGGCAGTCTATCTCTTGGTAAACAGTGAGACCTTCATTCCCTTTTTGTGGCCTTCATGGAAGCACAGGATGAGCTGCTTTTTGGCCTCTTATAAAAGGATGAGTTAAATTCATGGTGCACGTTTCTCTCATCAGCTGTGAAAGTTAATGGAGCCTCCATGTACAGAGGAAGTATATCAGTTTCTGGTGGAGGAACAGCAGCCAGAGTGAGGGGCACATCACCCTCATATCCTGCTTATGGGCTTCCTCACAATCACTAGCTGGACACTGTTGGAAACAGGGTGCTGGGCTAGATGAACCTTGTCTGATTGCAGGAGTCTTCCTGTATTCTCAGCCCCAAGTAGCTTACAGTCTTAACAGTGTTAACAATGGGAGAGCTGAGTTAGAGAAAGGCAGAGGGAGCCCAGGATGGAAGTGGTTGTTTCCAGCGGCAGCTGCTGCTTTTTGGAATTGGGGCTCAAACAGGGTGGAAGTCAGCCTTTGGGTGTGTCCTCAGAGTTGGATATCGTACTACACGTGAGAGAATCTTGGAATTGATATAAATGTTTAGGCCTTCGAGAAGTTGGCTAGTTACTCCCTCTGCAGTCTGAGGTGTTTTTCACTTGTATCTAAATAAATGTAGCTGGTATTTATACCATTTTTAAAAGAAACTCTCTTTCCCCTCACTCCCCACTCCCAGATTTTCAACTTTGCTCTCTTCCAGCAGTCTAAACCCCTTAGATGGTCTTGTAATCAGCCCAGTCCTCTTCCTGGAAACATTATATTTATCAACATATATATATATATGTATACATACTTGAAAAATATTGATTGAGTGTATCTCTTTACCCTTCTCTCCTCCCCCTTTTAAAATTCAAAATTAAAACACTTTCATTTAAGTCTGCCTCTGCTGCTGTTGTCTGAGGTCTGAACATCTGGGGCTTGGGAGGTTTTGCTTCTCTAACCCTTTTCAGGAAGCCTCCGGAGGCTTGGGTTAGGGGATAAAATCCGTTTTGCGATGTTCTCAAAAAGATTCCCTGAAGTCTTTTGACAGAACTGTGAAAACGGTCTTGCCAGGGCTGGCTTGGGGTTAAATTGAGAACAGGTTTGGTGTTTTAATGGACAAGTTATATTCCAATCCACATTAGGGGAAGGGGGAAATAAAGACCGAACAAATTTACAATTGATAAGTTAGGATGCTTATGGGGAGGCAATTCTGAAATTCCCCCTGATCTGAATCCCCTATTATTTCCACTCCTGTACTGTACTGAACTTCAAATCTTCCCCTCAGTTACCAGGTGTTCTATAGGTAGCGAGTGTACAGGCTTTGGGTTCACTGCCGTGAGGTCAGTTTTGTGGTGCATAAAAAGTTTAATGGAATCACTGAGGCAGGTGAATTAATGCTGGAGCAGCACTCCTCCAGGCCCAGCTGAATGGCTGTTTTTTCCCTTCAGGGACAGGACAGCTGCCTGTCTGTCACAGGTGGTTTCCTCCCTCCTCTTTTGGTTAATTTACAAAATCATATTTTTCTGCAAGGCTGGGGAGCCTCTGCAAGAGGCCGAAAATCATCGCCGATCTTTGCCACCCCTCCCTTAAATGATCCTTTGCTGATGCACTCAATACTTATCTCGCAATTAGATGGAACAAGCGGGTGAAGGAAATGTTGAGGTTTAGACGAGGGAAGCGAGAAAGAGTATAAAGCAGTGGGATCTACGAGTAGGTCTGTTTATCAGGAATATGTTATGGCTGCCTCTCCTACAAACAATGGTGTCAACAAAACAACATTTGAAGTAAAAGAAGATCTAAACATCACCAGATGCAGCAGAGTAAAAAGCGGTAAAACAAAAGGAACAGTTGGTCAAAGTTATGCCATACACGTTACATGAAAGAAGTGTGTGGGGGGGTGGGTAAATAAAACAGTTTTTGCCTGCCACTGGAAATATAATAAATTAAAAAAAAATTCAAGACCTTTCTCTTTTGAAAATATTTACTCATGTTCTCAGAAACCAGCTTTTAACCCCACAGTGAAACAACTGCAAATTGAAAACCAATCATGAAAGGGGGGGGCATTCCAAAACTAATATTCTTCAATGGGGGGGGGCATAATGCCCTCATATTGAGCAATGATTTCCGCACATTTGGAATATGATGTACTGTTCTGGTTACCGTATCTCAAAAAGGCTATTGCAGATTTGGAAAATGTACAGAAGAGGGTAATCAAGATGATTAATGGTTTGGAACACTTTTCTTATGAGGAAAGGCTGAAGATTTGGGGACTTTTTAGCTTAGGAAAAAAAATCTACAGGAGAACATAGTAAAAGTTCATCGAATCATGCAGGGGGTGGAGAAATTGGACAAAGGCAGTTTTTTCCCCTTCTCCCGTAATGCTCGACCTCAGGTCCACCCAATGAAACTTGTAAGAAATAGGTTAACAACAGACCAAAGGATGTCCTTTACTCAACAAAAAGTTAAACTGTGGAATTCCCTGCCTGTGGGAAAGGAGTGATGCCCTTGAGCGCAGATGACTTTAAAAGGGGGCTAAACCAATTCATGGAGGAAAGGTCTGTCAATGGCAGGGTTATAAACAAAGGCAGCAAATCTCTGAATACATTAACACATTAGGGCCTTCCTTTCTGTTGGGCCTCCAGAGGAACTGGTTGGCTACTGTGTGAGACAGGATGCTGGACTAGATGGAGTTAGATCCAGCTGGGTTGTACTTGTGTTGTTTATACGCAAAAATATACCAAACACACTTATAATACTATTAATTATATTTTGATAAGATCAAACGAGTCGCACCAAACTCCAAGAACCCAAAGAGAAGCCTGACTGTTGCCTACAATCTAATTGAAAGGGGTGAAGATGGGTGAGGTCTTCAGGCTGTGATTTCCAGAGGTGACTTTCCACAATGCTGAAGAGATTAAACTAAGACTTCAGGCTAGAATTCCAACCAGGAGCCAGTCTGTTCTTTTGACATAAAACTTACATTCATAAGTGCTGTCAAGTCGCAACCGACTCATAGAGATAGGTGGGTCAAGACAACGGGCATCATTTCTCTACGGCTCTATACCTTGGATTGCTACTCTTAGGGGAAAACCTCCTTCCTTCCAGCTTTCACACCTCCACATGCATACATACTCTCTTCTCCATCTTGCCACCATGAGAACAAGACATGTGCACTCTGCTAAACTTAGGTTACAATAACTCCTTCCTGCAATTCTGCTTGCAAGGAGCTTTCTTGGTGGCTATTTTCCTCTTCACTTGCCTGTGTGGAAGCTGCTGGATTAGAAAGAGAACCCTGAAGTGAGTGGTTAGATTTGAATCCAGTAGCCCTAGGGTTGTCAGCTCTGGGTTGAGAAATACCTGGAGATTTTTGGGGCAGAGTCTGAGGAGGGGAGAGACTTCAATGCCATAGAGTCCAATGGCCAGAACAGCCATTTTCTCCAGGTGAACTGATCTCTATCGGCTGGAGATCAGTTGTAATAGCGGGAGATCTCCAGCTAGTACCTGGAGGTTAGAAAATTAGTACAGGAGTGAGAACGTGATTAACAAAAGGGCAAAATAATTTTATAAGCTACATTTCATACACAAATATCCACGAACAACAAATAACTACTAAACAGTAGCAAACATATAAAGTAACAAGGTGCAGTGAACACATAAAGTTCAAAATAGTCTCCTGTAAGAGTACATAAGGTTCCTTCAATGAGGTATTAAGTAGTTCTGTAGAAGCCAAAATCTTGATGAGGATACGGCCATTTCAAATTCTTAATTAATAATTCTTCATCAGTCTTTCAAACAATGGTCTTCGTACATTCCTATTTTTTAATCCATCTGTTGTAAATAATATCACACGTCCCCATCAGGGTAAGGATACATAGTACGACATACATAGTCCCCTGATGGGGACGTGTGATATTATTTACAACAGGCAGGCAGGCAGGCTGTCGGGAGAGCCCTATCTATTCTCCCCCCGCTCTTTTGGAGCGTAAGAGCCAAGGTCCTGGGGCAGACCGCCCTCACTATATCCCGATCAGCAAACAGCACATCGAGACAATCCACATCGAAATAAAGAACGACTGAAATAAGAATGTTCTGTTTCGCTACGGAAAAGTGCTGATTAAACTGCATCTCAGGCCTCGGAAGATATGGTGATCGTCAAAGAGTACGGGGACCCCTGGCTGTTCAGGGGCTATTATCAATCCCAGGCCAGGTACAGCCTCCCTGGCTCTCAAGGGGCGCTGGTGATGTACGGTTGTGGCGTGGGGGGGATTTTTAAGCGGCTTTTTTGAATGGCCATGCCGCTTTTTCGAAGGGGGTTCGAGCTCGCCAAGCCGCACGTGAAAACGGCGGTGTGCCATTTCGCTCAAGACGTGGTGGGCCGGGTGTCTCAGGCCGCTATGAATAAAATCGCGCCTCAGGAAGGCTCGGGGATGATGTACCCTCCGAGAAGGGGTGGCTTGAAAAAGAAAGCCGGGATGACGCGCAGCGGCCCCCCGTCACCTCTTAAAAGGGTACGCCCCACCTCTAAGAAGCAGAGGAGCGGTAGGAAGCACGCCAGCCAGAACAAGGGGGCGAAGAAGAAGAAGGGCGCGAAGAGCCCTCTGCACGGCGAGCTAGCCGACGTTTTATAACAAAACAAGCCATAAAAAAACATGGCCTTCGTCCAATGTGGCTCCGAAGAGTGCACCAAGTCGGAGCTCGACCTCTTCCTGCTAGCCCCCACCCAGACGTGCATCGAGAAAAGCACGTATGTGGAAGTATCCCCCTTCTTGGCTCTGACGGCGGGCTCACCCGTGGAGTTTTTTATAACCTGGCACGGGGAAGATTATCTGGACTTCAATAACACCCTTCTGTATGTCATCTGTAAAATCGTCCTGGAAGACGGGACAAACATCCCCCGAGATGCCCGCGTGGCGTGTGGCGAACTACCCCATCGCCTCCCTTTTCAGCCAGCTGGATGTGACCGTGGGGGACCGCCTGGTCAGCCAAAGCAGCAACTGCTATCCTTACAGGGCCTCCATCGAGGCGGTGCTCAACTACAGCGGCGAAACCTTGGCGACGCAGTTTTCCCCGGGGCTGTTTTACAAAGACACCCCGGGGCACCTCAAGAACACCGCTCTGGATGGCCCCAACGACAGCTTTAAGCAGAGGGCCACTCTGACCACCGAGAGCAAGAAGCTCGAGCTTCTGGGATACCTGCACGCCGACATTTTTTTCCAGGAGAAACTCCTCCTGAACGGGGTCGACATGAAAATCAAGCTGACCCGCAGCAAGGATGCTTTCTGCCTCATCAGCCACGGTTACGTCGACCACTACAAGCTCATGATACTATCTGCCTCCCTCTTTATAAAAAAGGTGAAAGTGGCCCCGGGCATCAGGCTGGCCCACGCAGAAGCCCTGCTGTCCTCTACAACCAAATACCCCATGGACAGGGTCGCCATGAAGGTGTTCAGCATCGCGTCCGGCACCCGCGTGAGCAACCAAGATAACCTCTTCTTGGGCCAGCTACCCAAGATAGTGGTGATGGGTCTGGTGGACAACGACGCTTTCAGCAGGGATTCAACAAAAACCCCTTCAATTTCAAACATTACAACATTAACTTCGTGGCGTTGTACGTGGACGGGGAACAAGTGCCCGCCAAGCCCTTCCAACCTGACTTTCTGAATGGGAACTGCGTCAGAGAATACATGAACCTGGTGCAGACGTCTGGGAAGCATCTGCAAGACAGGCCTCTCCTGATAAACAGGGACAGGTTCGCTAAGGGGTACACGCTGTTTGCCTTCGACGTGACTCCCGATCAGGAGTGCTCTGACCATTACTCTCTGATCAAGACGGGGAACCTCCAGACCGAAATACGCTTCACTGACGCTCTGGCCCACATGGTCAACCTGATCGATAATGTGGTGGAGATCAACCACAACCGCAATGTCCTCTTTGACTATATGTAGCATGGACATGCTGCAGCTGACGAGGGCCTTGCTGGCCAGCCCTCACATGCGAAAATCCTTCGCGGGGGTCTTCCCTTGTGATCGGCTGCCGGCTAAAAGACTGCTCCGCCGGCCTGTCTCTCTAGTGGTCAACACCCACCCGCACACTCTACCGGGCCAGCACTGGCTGGCTATCCATCTTCCCGAATTTTTTGACTCTTACGTCCACCCCCCCTCCAGCCCCCTCTTCTCTAGAAACATCATAGCTTTTCTGAAAAGAAACGCAGAGGAGATCCGCTTCCAGCTGCACAGCCTCCAAAGCCTGTCGTCCACCACCTGAGGGCACCACTGCCTGTTTTTCCTCCATCAGCGATGCCAGGGAGAGCCCTTTGATTCCGTGGTGGAGATGTATTCTGCCGACCCCCTACAAAACGACCGGCTGGTCATGGATTTTGTGAAAAAAATAGCCCCCAGGAGGAGAACTTTACAAAGCACGTACGCACCTGTTCAGGCCTGTGTTTCTTGCTGGTTCTAATAATAGTGTTTTTTTAAAAAAACAACCGAAGCCTGGTGTGTGTTTTGTTTTTAACAAAAAAGAGACCGTGATGACAGTATGGTTTTTTTAAAAAAGATTTTATTAAACAGTCAGCCACCGAGGCTGTTCTTTCCCATTTTTATTTTTAGAAGGGGAAAAGAGGGGGGTGACCGGTCATTTCTTAGCAGACATGAGAGGGGCCTTCTTTGAAGCCGGGGTGGGGGACCTTTTCAGCGAATCCAACATCATCCTAATGATGGAGTTCCTGGCCACGGTCGTCAGCACGTTCAGTTGGCCAGAGCTCTCAGAAACAGATCCATGCCCGTCGGCAGGCTGGTGGTGGGTGGGTCGTGGTTCTGGGTCACCGTCCTGACGAGGTCAAACAGGTTGGTGCTGGCCACCGGCTTTTATAAACAAAAGTTCCTTTCTGATCCGAGGTGGCCGTCTCGCTGTTCTGCCCCAGTTTAGTCAGCAGGACATTGGCCCCCACTCTGTACCAGGCGGGGAGGTTCTCCAGCAGTTCCACCGCCACGCCGTCGGCCTTTTTGGGGGGCTCGGGCTCAGGGCCGGTCGATGTCTCGGGCGGCGGGGGGAAATAAAGGTTCAGTTGGGTTTTTTCTTCCTCTACCACTCTGACGTGCGCTAGATATTTCTGGAGCAGGGATCCGTAGAGCCTCGCCTTTTCACGCTCAGACAGGTCCTGCCTGTCGAGAACCACTTTTATCTCTCTGTCCAGAGAATGCACGACGGCGGTGCGGATGTTCTCTTTGTCCCGGGGGCCCCATGCATTTAAACGCTGTAGCTGGTGACTGGGGACCAAGTACATTTTCTCCGCGTGCTCCATCAGCTACACGTTAATAGCCCGGTGATCAGAGGCAATGCGAAACTCAAGAGAGACCCAATAAAGCCCCCCGTCTGCTTCACCAGCCGCCTTTTTTTGCCGCAGAGGCGTTTTAGAACTGCTCAGAGCCTTGATGACCCCTCGCTTTTTCCTCAGCGCGGCTTTTTGACTCAGGGCCAGCAGAATGATCCCTTTCAAGACATTCAGGGCGATCCCCGCCACGGCCTTGATGAAGTCGTCGGGAGCCAGGCCCAGAATAGCTTTCTTGAGCCGGGGGGAAGACCAGGAGACCACTTTCAAAAGGTCCCCGTTCCTCTTGAGGCAGGCAGACATGATGGCGCGTGCATTTTCACCGCCCTGCCTTTCCTTAAAATGCGCCGGGGAGAGGCTGTCAGCGTGTTTTGGCACCCCCTTTTCTGATTTTTTAAGAACGTAGCTGTCAGGGAGGGCGGGTGGGAAAAAGCCGGTTCTGAGCCAGTAGGCCTCGGGTGTGGTAGCATTCAGATCGACGATGAGGTAGCCGTAGGGTTCGGAGGTCGCATCCTCGAAGGCCTCCAGGAAAAAGTTCGCTTTCCCGGGTACATTTGGTGGGCCAGGGTGAATATCTGTTGTTTATCTCGAGGGTTTTTAAATAAAACAATGTACTTGGCGTTCAGACTGATGGTGCGCGCCAATTTCCCTTCGTGAAGAGGTTCTGGACTATGTAAATGACGCTCATGTTTTTATGATGCATGTATTGGGTGAAAGCGTTTCCGAGCTCAATTTCCGAGCTGCCCGAAGCCGCCCCATCAGGTCGTCCAGAATAATCAGGTTTCTCTTCTCGGGAGGCAGCAGGTCATCGTTGTGCAAGCTCAAGGGGAGCCCCTCCACAAACTTGATCAGGGGGAACTTTACTTGTAATTTGTCGTACAGGGGTTGGCGGCAGGAAAAAAACCAGACTATGTTCTCGGTGAAGACAGAAAGCGTCAAGTGGGCATGGGTGAGCAGGTTTTTAATAAAGTACGATTTACCGCAGTTGCTAGGACCCGCCAAGATGGCCGAGAAAGGATGATTCCAGTACGTGTCCATTTGGCGTTCGGAAAAAAACAGAGGGACAGCCTCATCCTCCCTTTTTAAGCCCGTTTGCCGGGCCTCCCAAGCTACCTCTGGCTTTTTTTCCCCCAGGGGCCCCCCTCTGCGGCTTGGGCCGCAGCCCACTCCTCCCTATCAAGCTTTGGAGGCCCTCTCTCCCCCACCGCCTGCTGAGACCCGGGCTCATCACCCCTGATCATAATCTTGTTTTGATCAGGGGCGCTTTTTGAACCCCCTTCCTCCCTGCCACTCCGCAGACCCTCAGGGATCACAGTCCCTTCATCCCCTCCCCTCACCGCATCCTGCGATAGGTCACTCGCTACCCTCCCGCTGACACAAGCATGGCACAGGTTACAACAGCCTACTCGGCAGGGTAGGCGGTGTGTTTTTAAAAACCAGCTCCGAATGCCACGAAAATCGGCAGGGCACCCAGGCTCACCGACCCTGACCTCTGGGCCAAAGCTCACTGCTCTGGCCCGCTCTCCCTGCAAGCTGTTGGGGAGGGTCGTGCTTTAAAAAAAAAAACACAAGAGGGTCAGAAACAGGGGGCATCTGTGGGTTTTGTTGGTGTGAATTAGCCATCCTGCCTATGGCTTACGGGAAAAAAAAGCTCTGTGTTTCTTTATCCCATAGGAAATAACTTGTTGTCAAACAATGATGAAATAAGGCTGTTATATCTTCTGGAAAAATCTGGTTAATCAATGAGATTGTGTCTTTTACTGGAATCTTGGTAAAGAGGGATACAACATCAAAACTGACTAACATATCCTGTGGATTGAGTCTCAATGGACTGATTTTGTTGATGAAGTGAGTTGAATCCACTGAGGAGCTTGAGACCCAGAAGACGGAGCTCAATGGCCCATGGGTTGAAGATTGCTGGTCTACTCCGACTGAGAGCAGCTCTCAATGATTGTCCAGGGTCTCCGGCTGAGAAACAGATTGCTACATTCAACTGGCCTCATACCAGGGGTACCCCTATGGACCAGCCAGCAGAGGTCTCCCTTCCAGCTTCCTAATTGGTCAGAGCCTACTGTGCTTTGCTTTGTTTTCGTCATGCCCTTTATTTTCATCATGCCCTCTATACAGTCCCAAGAAATCTGTGCCCATTTCCCTTCCCTTACTATAGCCTTCCCTTGGTAGGGTTGCCAGGCCCCTCTTCGCCACCAGTGGGAGGTTTCTGAGGCGGATCCTGAGAAGGGCAGGGTTTGGGGAGGGACTTCAATGCCATAGAGTCTAGTTGCCAAAGTGGCCATTTACTCCAGGTGAACTGATCTCTGTTAGCTGGAGATCAGTTGTGATAGCAGATCTCCAGCTAGTGTCTGGAGGTTATACCAATAACTCACTCTACTGTAAATAGTATTGATGCAATAAAACAGTAGTAGGCAAAGATAAGTAAGACAATAGACAAAAGATAGCAAGCAGCAAAACAGCAAAGGCTGTAACTATATTACAACGAAAATATTTGTACAGACAGAGCTAAGCAACTGAGGTTACAAAGCAAAAGTAATGCCAAGAAGAAAGGAACCAGCTAAAAATTGCTGATTATTGGTGCAAAAAGTTCACATAAGACATAGTCATTTTCTAGTCAATTTCAATGTATCTTCAGGCGACGGAGATGCAGATGGTAAGGCGGCTCCGGAAGTATTCCAGCGTTTTCGCTACAAAAGTAGCTTCATCAGCCAAAAAGGCTTAATATTACTATTCCTAGGATTAATATGGAGCTCCCTGACGGGCTGCTATCTTGATGAATCATGCGTGAATGAACCTCTTTTCACACTACATTTTTTGGGCTTTTTGCCTGTGAATCCTTTGATGTTTAGTTAGGTTGCTACTGTAAGAGAAGCTCTTTTCACACTCCAGGCATTTATATGGCTTCTCCTTTGTGTGAACCCTTTGATGTGCGGTTAGGCTGCTACAGCAAAAGAAGCTCTTTCCACACTCGAAGCATTTACATGGATTCTCACACATCAAAGTGTGAACCCTTTGATGTTTAGTTAGGTGGTCACTCCTCAAAAAGTTCCTTCCACACTCCAAGCATTTATATGGCTTCTGCCCTGTGTGAACCCTCTGATGTGTACTTAGGGCGCCACTGCAAGAGAAGTTCTTCCCACATTCCCAGCATTTATGTGGCTTTTGCCCTGTGTGAACCCTCTGATGTGTACTTAGGGTGGAACTGCAAGAAAGGCTCTTTCCACACTCCCAGCATTTATATGGCTTTTCCCCTGTGTGAACCCTTTGATGTGTAGCTAATTGGTCATTCCGTGAGAAACTCTTTCCACACTCCAGGCATTTATATGGCTTTTCCCCTGTATGAACCTTCTGATGTCTACTTAGGTCGCCATTCCATGCAAAGCTCCTTCCACACTCCCGACATTTATATGGCTTCTCTCCTGTGTGAACCTTTTGATGGCGATTTAGGTTTCTTTTGCAAGCGAAGCTCTTTTCACACTCCAGGCATTTATATGGCCTCTCCCCTGTGGGGACCCTTTGATGTGTAGTTAGGTCACAATTCCAAGAGAAGCTCTTTCCACACTCCAAGCATTTATATGGTTTCTCCCCTGTGTGAACCCTTTGATGTCTAGTTAGTCCACTGTTCTGTAAGAAGCTCTTTCCACATTCCAAGCATTTATATGGTTTCTCCCCTGTGTGAACCTTTTGATGCTCAGTTATGTGGCTTTTCTGTAAGTAGCTCTTTCCACATACCAAACATTTATATGGCTTCTCCCCTGTGTGAACCCTTTGATGTGTAGTAAGGTAGCCACTGCTAGAGAAGCTCTTTCCACACTAAGCATCTATATGGTTTCTCCCCTGTTTGTACCCTTTCACGTGTTGTTAGTTTACTACTGCAACGGACGTTCTTTCCATATTTGTAGTGTTCATAGGTTTTCCAGCAAGGTGTAACATTCTCATTTGTTTCAACACTGAATTTGCAGCTGAACCCTTTATCTTTTATGGGATCCTGATGATTTGTCTTTCTTTTCAATAATTCACCTTGGGCTGAGACCTCACAGCCATCCAATTTTTTTCTGTGCTTCTGTTTTGCTTCCCTTTTCATTCTACATTCTCGCTTTGGTAGCACTTGATCCCCAAATTTCGCTTTCACCTGCAGACCATTATCTTCTTGCACAACCACCCTTCCTGAATCTTTCTCCCGCACCATTTCCCTCACTTCTGCAACTGCAACAGAAAGACCGAAATCACAGAAGAATAAAACGATAGAAATTCCAGTTACTGGTCAAACATGAATGGTATGTTGTCGAAGGCTTTCATGGTCAGAGTTCATTGGTTCTTGTAGGTTATCCGGGCTGTGTGACCATGGTCTTGGTATTTTGTTTCCTGACGTTTCGCCAGCAGCTGTGGCAGGAATCTTCAGAGGAGTAACACTGAAGGACAGTGTCTCTCAGTGTCAAGTGTGTAGGAAGAGTAATGTATAGTCAGAAAGGGGTTGGGTTTGAACTGAATCATAGTCCTGCAAAAAGTATCAAAGGTAATGTGCTGTAAGTATCAAGATAATGTGCTAATGAGGGTGTGGTATGTTAATATGGAATCATTGTATCCTGAAGTGATCTGTTAATGTGTGAAATCCAAAGCTAATCTGCATGGCTATTGTGGACTGTAGTCTTTGTTAGTCTGGAGGTTTTTAGGACAGGAAGCCAAGCCTTATTCATTCTTGAACTCTCTTCTTTTCTGTTAAAGTTGTGCTGATGTTTATGAATTTCAATGGCTTCTCTGTGCAATCTGACAAAATAGTTGGTAGAATTGTCCAGTCTTTCAGTGTCTTGGAATAAGATCTGTGTCCTGTTTGTGTCAGTCCATGTTCAGCCACTGCTGATTTCTCAGTTTGGCCAAGTCTGCAGTATCGTTCGTGTTCTTTTATCCTTGTTTGTATGCTGTGTTTTGTGGTCCCGATGTAAACTTGTCCACAACAGCAAGGTATACGATATACTCCTGCAGAGGTGAGGGGGTCTCTTTTGTCTTTTGCTGATCGTAGCATCTGCTGTATTTTCTTGGTGGGTTTAAACACTGTTTATAGGTTATGTTTTTTCAAAAGTTTCTCCATCCTATCAGTGACTCCTTTAATAAATGGCAAGAATACCTTTCCTATGGGAGACTGTTTTTCCTGAGTTTTCAAACCAAACCAAAATCAGAAAACTCAGGAAAAACAGTCTCCCATAGGAAAGGTATTCTTGCCATTTATTAAAGGAGACACTGAAAGACTGAACAATTCTACCAACTATTTTGTCAGATTGCACAGAGAAGCCATTGAAATTCATAATCATCAGCACAACTTTAACAGAAAAAAAGAGAGTTTAAGAATGAATAAGGCTTGGCTTCCTGTCCTGAAAACCTCCAGACTAACAAAGACTACAGTCCACAATAGCCATGCAGATTAGCTTTGGATTTCACACATTAACAGATCACTTCAGGATACAATAGTTCCATATTAACATACCACACCCTCATTAGCACATTATCTTGATACTTACAGGACAATGATTAGCACATTACCTTTGATACTTTTTGCAGGACTATGATTCAGCTCAAACCCAACCCCTTTCTGACTATATTTTACTCTTCCTACACACTTGACACTGAGAGACACTGTCCTTCAGTGTTACTCCTCTGAAGATGCCTGCCAGAGCTACTGGCGAAACGTCAGGAAACAAAATACCAAGACCACGGTCACACAGCCCGAATAACCTACAAGAACCAATGAATGATATGCTCTGTACTGAGAGCCAGGGCCTGGAAAAAACTCAACAATATTTAGCTATTCACCAGTATGTCTTGGAAAAGGACAAACAAGTGACCAAAGGAAAAGGGAGGGGATTTCTTGCTTCTGTTGCAGAAAGTGGCTCTTAAGGTTTATGTTTTCCCTGGTGCTAACTGTAGGACAAATAATCTGTGGCTTTGGGGCTGGATGGTCCAAATCATTCCTCACAGACTAGACTAAAAAGGCTGCTCTCTAAAAAGAGACCAGTTGTCATCAGCATGGGACCTAGACTGTGGAGTTCTACAGGGAACAATCCTATCGCCCATGCTTTTATGTAAAGCCCTTAGCACAAATCACTTGTAGCTTTGGGGTAGATTGTCATCAATACACAGATCATACCCAGCTCTATATATCCTTATACAAATCCCCTTGTGATATAGTAGAGGTCCTTAATATCTGGCTTCTGTAGTAAATTGGCTAAGAGTGAACAAATTGAAACAAAACCCTGAAAAGACAGAGATCATGCTGGTTGGCAGAGATCTTGGGAAGGCGGAGATCCTGGGAAGGCGAAGATCTTGAAGGACACTGTACTCCCCACTTTTGATGGAGTTCGTCGGACCCTTCCTGACTCAGTTAAGAGCCTTGGGGTTATACTGGACCCAACTTTATTACTGGAGAAGCTTAAAGCAGTTGCTAAAAAGGTTTTCTTCCAACTCGGCCCAGCCCAAAAGATGGCTCCTTATCTTGAAGCGGCTGATCTGGCCACCTGGATCCATGTCATGGTACCATTGAGACTAGACTACTGCAATGCACTGTACATTGGTCTCCCCTCAAAATCAATTCGGAAACTCCAGCTGGTGTAGACGGCCGCAGCTCAGCTACTATAGGGAGCGAAATGCAGCACACATATGACTCCCACCCTGCAGGAGCTTCACTGGCTGCCCATCAGTTACCGGGCTCAATTTAAGGCATTAGCTATCATACACAAAGCCCTTCACAGCTTTGGCCTTTCAGGGGCCACGTATCTGGGCCAGGCGCAGCAGAAATCGGGGCCGGGCAATGTGATATTACATGACTTCCGTGACTCACCCAGGAATGGTTCCAGGCTCCTGTTGAACAGCGGCCACACCACAATAGTCAGTGTGGTGTCCCGTTAGAGTTTCATACTAGGACCTGGGAGACCCAGTTTCGAATCCCCACTGTGCCACAGTAGTTTACTTTGTGACTTTGGGCCAGCAGATAACACTCAGCCTCACCGACCTCACAGGGTTGTTGTGTGGATAAAATGAAGGAGAGGAGAATTGTGAGTTGCTTTAGGCCCCTAGTGGGGAGGAAGGTAGAGTATGAAATAAATACATACTAAATATAGCAGAACATGAGGGCATTAAAAGATTTGTTGGTTGGTGAGTGGGTGAGCAGTAGAGAAGGAAGCCCAGAAAGCTGAAGACATGGGGACTGCCAGGAGGAGGGAAATCATGTGGGGAGGGGAATACAGGGGAAAGTCCCCCTGAGTCCTTGAAGGTTGCGCACTATGCAACTGGGCCCAGAAATGGAGGGGAGGAGAAGAGCGAAGCTACTTTGTGTCCCCATGTGGTACTGCCTATAGACTGAGACATGATGAACAATATGACTGTGGTTTTATTCAGTGTAAAAATGATTCATACGGATCCATTAAAAATAATCTACCCAGTCTCCAGTTAATGCAGAAACCTTTTCTGGAAACACAATTTCCATGTATTTCTGGGGTTAAACGCTCAAGATAGTATAGTAAACGCTGGTCTATAGTCAAGTAAGGTTTTTTATTTTTAAAATGTAATTGGGTTTGAGCAAGAGAATCCTAGTTCTATGTAATTTTCTGAGTTTGTATTTCTCGGAGACTTCCAGTATATTATCACTGTCAGAAGTTGGAAAAAAAAAACTATTTGCTGTGCCCACAGTTTGGTGTATTGCATTCTTTTAATCAACTGACTGACCAATGGGATTCTTCTTTATTTCTTTAATCCTTGAGGACAGGAATCGATCTACTGGGCAATGTTTTCTTTTTTCAGAGATCCTCAGTGTCCTTTGAGGAGGTAGCCGTGGTCTTCACGGAGGAGGAATGGGCTCTGCTGGATCCAGGACAAAGGAAACTCTTCTGGGAAGTTATGGAGGAAAATTATGAGACCGTGGCCTCTCTGGGTAAGGATCTGTTCCCTGTTATTGTGAACATGGAAGAGAAATGGGGTGGCATCTTCCTTTGTCACTCTTGAACTTCAGGACACAATTCCATTTGCCACAGAGGAAAGAATGGAGTTCCCCCACTTGGTTATCTTACAGTGCCTGGAAAAGAAAGCATTAACTACATAGATGCTGTAAAGAAAAAGCTGTTGATGAAGAGGGCTCTGATTGGGAGAGATGGATTCGGACATTTCTCGAGTAACTGCATTATGTTAGTTTGTTTTTCTGTGGGCAAAACTTGAGAAGATTCCATTAAGGTTGAATTGACAAAATCCAAAATTCATCCTTTAGCAGAGAAGAAAATGGAACAGGCTGTTTGGGAGCTTGAGGAAACTTGGGTTTACAGTTAAGGATATTTCTACAGTAAGAGAAACTTCTAGCTCTCTCTAGAGAGAGTCGAGCAAGGTTGTTGTGGAGAAGTTAAATCTATAAAGAGGTTGTCATCTGAAGGGGATGTCACCCTCCTACAAGTCACAGGTTTAGAGATGCAAGGTTTAGCAGCTTTGCATGCATCCTGTTTAGGGAGAAATGAAGGAGTTGCAACTGGATTTCAAAAACAAGTTTGGGGATAAATCTCATGCTGATATTTTAAATCAGTGTCTTTTAGATGGCAACTCCAGAGATAACCCAAGTGCAACTTAATTTGCCATTTCCGGTTCCAGTTTATAACCCAACCATAAAATGATGGGATTATCACTGAAATTTTATGCTTATTGTGAATCAGCAAAGAGTAAGAAGGACCCTGGGAAAGAATGGTTGAGTGGGAAACCGTACAGCCAGGCGTGAGCTCTGAAACCGTGTGCGTGTGTTAAGTGCTGTCAAGTCACATCCAACTTATGGCCACCCTATAAATCAGTATTTTCCAAAACATCCTATCATTAACTGCCTTGCTGAGGTCTTGCAGACTGAGGACCATGGCTTCTTTAATGGAGTCAATCCATCTCATGTTGGATATTCCTCTTTTCCTGCTGCCTTCACCTTTTCCTAGCATTGCTGTCTTCTCCAGTGACTCTTGTCTTCTCAGAATGTGACCAAAGGACGATAGCCTCAGTTTAATCATTTTAGCATCTAGGGCAGTGGTTCCCAAACTTTTTGAGCCACCGCCCCCTTGGTTCCACAAACTCAACCCCAGCGCCCCCTACTCTATTCAGCAACACAGTTGAAGAGGCCCACCTCTAGCGCCCCCTGCTGTCCCCTTGCCTTTTAGTGCCCCCCTAGGTAATCCCACCCCCCTGGAGGGTGGTACTCCCCAATTTGGGAACCACTGGTCTAGGGGGAGTTCAGGATTGGTTTAATCTAGAGCCCACTTATTGGTCATTTTGGCAGTCCACAGCATTTCACAGTATTTCCTCCAATGCCATGTGTCAAATGAATCAACTTTCTTCATTATCCAATTGGGGACCCAAGTGACTTGTATCGTTCTTTTTCCATTTTATCCTCACAACAACCGTGTGAGGTAGGTTGGGCTGAGGATGTGTGCCTGGCCCAATGCGAGCCAGCTACTTTCAGTGGCAAAATGGGGATTTGAACCTGGACCTCCTAGATTTTAGTCAGACAGTCTACTCACTAAACATGACTGGCTCTGAAAGGGATGTTTTTAACCCCCTGTGTTTTTTGTAAAGGAAGGGGCTATAGCGTAGTCATACTAGTATAGCCATACTATCTCAGGTTCATATTCCTGCTCATCCTCTAATGTGATTTATGCCATCACATGCCAGCAATGCCCTTCCACAATCTACATTGGACAAACAGGTCAGTCTCTTAGACAAAGATTAAATGGACATAAGTCTGACATCAGAAACCACAATATTCAAAAACCAGTGGGAGAACATTTCAACCTTCCAGGACATTCTGTTGCAGATTTAAGAGTAGCAGTTCTCTTACAAAGGAATTTTAAAGGGAGATTGGAAAGAGAAACTGCTGAATTACAGTTGATATTCAAATTAAAGTCAATGCATTTACCTGGGCTGAATAAAGACCTTGCATTCATGGCCCATTACCAATGCTGATTTCTCCACACCCATCTCTCCCCTGGACATCACAGACTCTTCTGCATATCACACCTAATCCCATCAAGCCTGCTATTCACATTTACATACTGTTCCTCTACTTAAAGACCGATGGATTCACATTCTAGCTGTATCTGAAGAAGAGAGCTGTGGCTCACGAAAGCTCATACCCTACCAGAAAATATTTTTGTTAGTCTTTAAGGTGCTACTGGACTCTTGCCCTTTTTGACTAAGTTAGTATAGTGTCAGCTTTACAGTCCATTAGGGTTTTTTAACATATTTGGACTTGACTAAGGGAAGCCCAGTTTTTTACAACTTTCCGAGTTTGTATTTCTTTTGGGCTTCCAGTATATTATAACTGTCAGAGGCTGGAAAAAATGAAGGCAATTTTCCTGCCATTTGATATATTGCCTTCTTTTAATCTATTGAGTGGCCTATGGGATTCTTCTTTCTTTCTTGGATGCTCCGGGTCACAAATAGAGGATCAACTGGGCCATATTTTCCTTTTTCAGAGGTTCACAGTGTCCTTTGAGGAGGTAGCCGTGTTCTTCATGGAAGAGGAATGGGCGCTGCTGGAGCCAGGCCAAAAAAAACTCTTCTGGGAAGTGATGGAGGAAAATTATGAGACCTTAGGCTGTCTAGGTAAGGGTGTTTTCCCTTTTATAATGAACAGGAACAAGAAAGGAGGTGATGATCTCTTCCTTTGGCCGTCTTGAATTTCAGGGGATTGTTTCCCCACGCCTACTATCCCTTTGCATATCACACCTAATCCAATCACGCCTGCTAATGGCATTTACTTGCTTTTTACATGCCCCACGCCCACTATCCCTTTGCATATCATACCTAATCCAATCACGCCTGCTAATGGCATTTACTTGCTTTTTACATGCACCACGCCTACTATCCCTTTGCATATCACACCTAATCCAATCACGCCTGCTAATGGCATTTACTTGCTTTTTACATGCCCCACGCCTATTATCCCTTTGCACATCATACCTAATCCAATCACGCCTGCTAATGGCATTTACTTGCTTTTTACATGCCCCATGCCTACTATCCCTTTGCATATCATACCTAATCCAATAACGCCTGCTAATGGCATTTACTTGCTTTTTATATGCCCCACGCCTACTATCCCTTTGCATATCATACCTAATCCAATCACGCCTGCTAATGGCATTTACTTGCTTTTTACATGCCCCACGCCTACTATCCCTTTGCATATCATACCTAATCCAATCACGCCTGCTAATGGCATTTACTTGCTTTTTACATGCACCACGCCTACTATCCCTTTGCATATCACACCTAATCCAATCACGCCTGCTAATGGCATTTACTTGCTTTTTACATTTACATTGCCATTATGTGTCTAATTCACTCTTCCCTACTTAAGGATAGATGGAATGACATTCTAGCTGTATCTGAAGAAGTGAGCTGTGACTCACAAAAGCTCATACCCTGCCAGAAATTTTGTTAGTCTTTAAGGTGCTACTGGACGCTTGCTCTTTTCTACTGCCAGAGGGGAAGTGTTTGGGAAGAGCAGGTTTCTTCACTCTTCAGTGGTTGTGGGGCTTCCCACAAAGGAGAGTCTAGAAGGAGGGATTCTGAAAAGGGAGGGATCCTGAAAAAGAGACTGAAGGGGGGATGAATGAAGGGGGACTGAATGTTTTCCCTAGAGAGGACTGGAAAGCTCAGACACGGGGGTAAAGCTAGGGATGCCAGCCTCCAGGTGAGACCTGGAGATCCCCAGAATTACAGCTCATCTCCAGACTACAGAAGATCAGTTCCTCTGGAGAAAATGGATGCTTTGGAGGGTGGACTCTATAGCTTTGTAATCCACTGAGGTCCCTGGCCTCCCGAGGATTCATCCCCAAATCTCCACAAGTTTCCCAACCTGGCTCTAACAACCCTACCCCTCATCCCCCGCTGATGTCCAGAGAGGACCTAGCAACACCAATTAAACTCCTGTTTGCTCTCTCAGTGTTGGGGAAAATCAGAAGGGGTTAAAGAGGGATTCTCCATTTCCCTGGATAGGAAGAGAATTTGGCTTTTGTATACCTGCAGGAAAGGTGATTTTTTAAAAAAAGATTTCCTAAAGAGCCTTTGAGCAAGAATGGCTGGCAGAATGAGAGGGGGAGCAAATATGGCTGAGATGAGTGAGGTTTTCAAGGCCACAGATATTCGGAGGTGGGTTGCCATTGCCTGTCTCTGTGTTACGCCCCGGGTATTCCTTGGAGGTTTCCCATCCAAATACTTCCAGGGTCAAGGCTGAGTGTGAGTAATTGTCCCTTGGTCATTCAGCAAGTTCTCGTGGCAAACTGGGGATTCAAACCTGGGTTTTCCAGATCCTAGTCTGACACCTTTCAGCTAGAGTTTCTAGAGTGAAACATGAAAGAGAATAGTTTTGGGTTCTGGAAAAAATATTTTCTTTACTGCAAGGAGTTGGCCTGTTTCCTTTTCATGAGATTACTAGCCTATATAGAGTTTGTGTCTTTCCCTCTAAATGCTGAGGGATGGAAAGCCAGGATCAAATGGGAATCAAATGATCTGGGGAACCGTCTTGGTTTTCTGGGATAAGCCTTCCCTCAGTTATAAGTCATTCTTAGGGTAGCAAGTATAAATGCTTTGGGTCGCTGCTGTGAGGTGGTTTTTGTATGAAGAGGACAGATAACAAAAGTAGGAAATTAAACAACAAAGAAGATCTAATTATTTATAGCTTATGGGGTAAATTAAGTTTAAAGCTCGTCCTTACCAGGTCTGCTCCTCCCCAGAGACAGGCCTTGCTACTCTATCCTCCCCCAGAGGTAAAGTTAAACTTTTTAGCCACTAACAGGAAGAGCATGATCCTGTTTTCTTTCCAGGATCATGAAAGCAGGAGAGGTCCTTTTTTTTTTTTAATACAAATTTTATTTTCTTAATATAACACATTAAGATATAAAACAATATCCACTACTAATAATACTAAAAAAACACTTAAAATTTCTTAATTAACCATAAATTGACTTCCCCCTCTCCCTCTTCCGTCCAAAAATAAATTGTATAAACTTTTGCTAACCAGACTAATCCCTTTACTATTTTAAGTAACATAGTAGTTAACATACTCTTCTCCTATCTAACATCTTTAATTCAATGCTTAACCTAAAATTAGTAAAAGGTATAAGTAAGGGGTCGAATTAGAATCCATTCTCAATATGGTCCTATTAATAGCCATTAAAATATAAAACTAAAAACAAATAGGAACCAATAAAAAGTAATTATATATTATCTAAATAAAATAAAGAAGGTATTAACTTCCCTTACATCTCCCTCCACCTTAAAAAATTAATTGCTTTGTTAAGTTTTTCATTTCACCCTAGCTTTTCATTTCAATAAATCATAATCGTATATAATGCAGATTCTTAAAATCAATCAATTAACCAGGTCATATATCATGTTTACAAAAGGAATCATGTTACATCTAACAAATCTATATCAAATATTGTTATGATTCCATTAATCCAGTCCTTTTAATCAACTCCTTTTAATCATATCAGCAGAAAGACCAAACTCTTTTAACCTAGTCCCTTTGCCCGGAATTTCCAGCCTCTCCTTTTTTCCCCCATTAACAGTAGGCGTCGAAAGTCATCCTTGGAGGTTATTAATAAGGTCCCTTCTGTAAATAAATGGTATTCACGGTAGATCCACTTTACAGTTTGTTCCATCCCAACTTCAATAAAGAGAATCCAGTCCACTCCAGATTTCTTGTTCTTTAAGTCCTCCAAGCAAACATTGAAAAGTTCTTCATGCAGGTTAAGGGAACAAAAATCATAGCCATCCATATTCAAGTCTCCTGTTAACAGCTGGATTGTTGTTCGTTGCTTGTTGAAAGTCCCCAATTCCTCTAGAGAGATCTTCTGCTGTTCATGTGTCTTGACATCTAGAGGCACCAGGTATTTAAGGTCTTCCTCCTTCATTGTTTGGGTAGTTGACTGAGTAAAGGTGTTCATCATATTCATCATCGTATTCATCATCATCCGTTCCATCTGTTTTATCATCTGCTCCTGTTGTTTTAATAGCTGTGTATGCTGTCTTGCTAATATCTCATTTTGCTGAGCAAACAAATCTTGAATTATTCTTTCCATAGTTGCTTGTTTAATTTCGGTAAATTTAGCAAGTCTTCAAAAATATTATTCAAAGGCGTGGGTAGCTGAATAGTTCATACTAAAGCTTGATCCTTAGAATCCGCAAAGGGCAGCCGAACAAGGAAGGTTTGAGTTGAAGGTCCCATCGAGTTGTTTTAGACACTCTAGGTCACTGGTTCCCAACCAGGGGTCCGTGGACCCCCAGGGGTCCGCGAGAACTAAATTAAGGTCCGCGAAACAAAGTTATAAACCCATAATAAATTAATATTTTCAATTAAAAGTTCTCTATTATAAAAATATATATTCAAATATTATTCTAAGTTTAATGTTTAACTAACAGTCATGATTAAAGTTTATTTTCAAATTGTTGGGATTTTTATTTTGAACCTTGGGGTCCCTGCACCGAACAAAAAAGTCCTAGTGGTCCCTGGTCAAAAAAAGGTTGGGAACCACTGCTCTAGGTTGACATAAACAGGAAGTAGGAAGCCGGCAGGAAACTGTATGGGCGCAGACCTTCCGTTGTCCCCCTTTTTGTAATTTTAGAACCTTTTAGCTGGTGCACCAGGGGGAATTCACTTCCGGTCCTGCGTATTTCTATCCTTCTCTTCTCCCCATTGCCGGCAGACGTCCTGTAATACAATATGCTGTTTCCTAGAGGTTTTCCGGTGCTTCAAAATGGATCTTAAGTGCATAGCTGGAGGACCTTGCCGGCCCAGGAAAGGTTACGTGACCAAGGGGAGGGAGGGTTTTGTTTCTCCCTTCCCCTCAAATGTCACGGGATGATTGGTGCTTGCCACGTCTGTCAAAGAGTTTACTTGTTTTGTCTACCCCCAGATAAATTTGATAGAGTCATTGCTGCCTTATCTGATGTCTTATCTTAACGGAAAAGTTTTTATAAAGTAGGGGGGGGAGGTGCAGATTTCCCAGTTGATTCTGCCAATCAATTCAGCCTTCTATTCCCAGTAAGGTCAAAAGAATTCTTATTACTCACTCAGATTTCGGAGGGTGAGGTTTTTCTTCATTAAGATAGTTCATTAGATGGTTATGGGTAATGGAGGTCCAAGCCTCATGCCAAAGAAAACGCTTGTGGCGATGCAATCTCCTCTCGTTGCCAGAGGGGACAAACATCCACACCTCTGGGGGGCTTACAAGTTCCCTTGGAGAGTATGGGAGTCACACTGGGCTGCAGAGGAATTCCTGCATCCCGGTCCACTGTTTAGGACCAGGTTGGTGTGCTAAAAGCACACCAATTCAAAGCTTATCTTGGATTCCCTTGGGAGCTCTGCCAAGGGACGTCTGCTTAGGACCAGCTCCTTACCGGAAGTCCCAAAGCAGGAGAGGTCCTTTTGAGGGAGGGGCAGGCAATTGGAGCCAGAGGAGGACAAAGGTCACTTGAACAGGGTCCCAGATTATCAGACTGGTGTTCTCTGAAGAGTGGGGTGGGAGCGCCGGTTGCCACCCCTCATCCATCTTGTTTTTAGTGACTGTTAGGGATGCCAGCCTCCAGTTGGGACTGTGGATCTCCTGGAATTACAGCTCATCTCCAGACTAAAGAGATCAGTTCCCTTGGAGAAAATGAATGCTTTTGAGCGTAGACTCCCAAGCTAGAGTTGGCAACCCTACCAAGATGGCAGCCATCCAAACGTTACTGCAATTTCCCCCAAATGTTTGCAGTAAAGAATGATTGAGAAAGATCAGCAAAAAGCCAAGGAAGCCCAGGGAGTGCACAAATGCACCATGATGCTGTGAGGAAGATGTGTGTGTGGGGAAACTTAAACATTAAACCCAGGGCAATTAACCCATGTGAAAACAGCCTAACAGCCTCTCTGTAGGATGCCTATCCCTTCCTCCCCCCCCCCCAGTCTTGGAGATTATACCCAAGTCTTCACAGATGCATTCAGGAAAACGGAACAAAGTCAAAACTGAAAAAAAAGGTCGCTCCTGAACAGTTGTGGGAGTGGGGGAGGGGTCTTTGTCCTCTCTATGCTCACAAATTTGTGATGCTGTTCAGACTTTGCAGTGGGGTGGGCCTTTGTTCCAATTGAAGGGAGAAAGATTGTATGTTGCTGCATACTTCGAGGTTCCCGCACATATACAGAACTCCTGTTCCCATTTGTGCCCAATTTACTGTCCGCATGAGCTCAGTCTTCAGATTTAGATACATAGATTTCCTTTGCTTGTTGCACTGGGGACAGGAGCATTGGGGCTTTGAACAGAAGTCCCCAACTTTGTTGAGCCAGCGGGCACTTCTGGAGTTTTGGAAACAGGTAGCGGTCAGTCCCTCTCCCCACCTGATCGACCTCACTGGGTTGTTGTTGTGAGGATAAAGCCAAGGAAGAGAGAACAACATTGTCAGCTGTTTTGGGTCATAATTGGGAAGAAAAGCTGGGTATAATTTTTTCAAAACAAAATAAAGGTATTCAGTCTTCTGGGAGACATTTTCAACCCCCAGGAGGCAGTACAGGACACACAGTTAGGATGGGGGACAGGAAACATTAGCCAAGCAGCGGACGTCTCAGAGTGAGGGAAAGGCCCAGGGTCAGTGCCACAGAGGAATTCTCTTCAACAGGTCCAAATGGAACAGGAAATCCTATCTCCCAGCTTCAGGGGAGCTTGACACCCAGAAGACGGAGCACCACGCCCCATGGGCTGAAGACTGGTGGTCTACTCTGATTGGAAGCAGCTCTCCAAAAACTGTCCAGGGTCTCCAGCTGAGAAGCAGATTGATCACAAATGGACTGTCAGTGTGGTGTAATGTCAAATCCCTGCTCTGCCACAGACACTCAATAGGGCAGTTCCTGTCTCAGCCTGATCTATCTCACAGGGTTGTTGTGAGGACAAAATGAAGGTGAGGAGAATTATGTAAGCTACTTTAGATCCCTGTTGGGGAAAAACATGGTGGTATGAATGCAGTAAGAGAGGACTTGAACCTGGGACCTTCTGCTTATAACGCCATCTAAAATTGGGGCATTAAATTGCCCCCCCGATTCCTAAATAGTGGAACAGGTGACAGGAATGCTCCTGCTGCCGAAGAAGAGCGGTGTTGACTCCTGAGCTCTCCGAGAGTGCTTTTTTAAGACTCCCGGAGGCTCAGACGCTGTCCCGCCAGGCTTGAGGGGATTGAAAATGCCACAGACGTCTCTCTGGATTAAGGCTTCGCTCTCCCATATCCAATACCATCTATACAACCTTATCAAGGAAAGAAAGCCTCACCCTCCGAAATCTGATTGAGTGTTAAGAATCCCTTTGATTTTCTTAGAAAAGACATAAACGAAACTTAAGCAACAAATAGATATGGAATCCCAGCCTCCCACCCTAAAATTCATTGGACTTTGTTAAAACAACGGAATAAAACGGCAGGAAGTTTATCAACGTTATTTGGAGATAGACTAAACAACTGAGATCTTAAAATGGCATACTAACCTCCAATAAAATTACTGGGATAACCGAGAGAGAAGTCTAAGAAGTCCCTCCTCCAGTTAATGGCCTCCATAGTAAAGATCCTTGACTACAGCAAGATAAAGATGCCTGGTGCTTGGTGGGGGCAGAGAAAACCGGCTGCAAAACGACATCGTAGGACCGGAAGTACATTTCCCTGTGTATCAGGTAAATTCATCCTACCATTTGGATCATAGAAGAGACGACAGAAGGTCCGCAGTGCTTCCTGCCCAAGAAGCCAACCTAGAGCATCCTTACTCTCTATGGTTTTCTGACTTTTAAAAACTGATTTTTACTTTAATTTGGAGGCCAAATTGCAAAAAAATACGGCGAATTAGCTGGGAGATGACTTCAGAATCAGCATGCTTAAGGATTAAAAGATTGGAAACCTGCCTTTATATTGGGATTCTGCTACAGTATATGTCTGCTCCACGGCAACGCTCCGGATCACTGCATAGTCCTGCAATACCTAAACCTTCTATTGATACAGCAATGGAGAAGCAAGAGAAAAATATGCAAGATCTTTTAGCCAAACAAACTGACATTTTTTACCAAATAAATGGAACAAATGTCCAAACAGCAAGAAAAGCAAATGAGCCACCTAACTAAAATTTTAGCTGGGAAATTGGGACACTGTAACAAAAGAAGTGATGGAGGTGAAGACTCAGGTTACTTCACTGCAATCTGATATGAAAACAATGGATGCCTCAGTTAAGAAAATGACTGAAGAACATAAAGAAGTCAGGAAGAAAGTGGAAAGTCATGAAAAACAACTGGAAAAACTGCGAACACAGGAAAAAACCACGAAAGATCAACTTGCTATGATGGACTTGAAAGTCAGAGAATCTAACCTACGCCTGAAAAATTTACCTGAAGATTGTGGTGCTACTAGAGAATCACTGGTGAAAACATTGGCTTCTCTATTCCACATAGAAGAGCAAGAATTAGACCATGCAATTAACAGAATTTACAGGATGCCTTTGCCTCCTAAACTGAAGAGAGCAAAGGCAAGATATGTTAGGATATCCTTCTTTTTTCTAAAAAAATTTTTTTAATTGGTTTTTACAATACAAATTTTCCATGTTAACAAACAACAGTAAGGGTAATATGAAATTCTAAATCCTAACTAGATGTTGTATTTTCTTATATACGTTATAAACTAACAAATAAAGGAAAATTCTTCGACTTCCCCATCACCTCCGTCCGCCTCTTAATAAAGTATTCTAACCCATCGTGATTTGGTCTGATCTTAATTATTCTTATAACTCAGTTAAATTTCATATAACATATTCTATTAATATAATTAATTATAATTCTTGATATTAATAGTGTCATTTAGATCAGATTAAAAGGTAATCTTCCATTTTCCCCAGTCCTAATTCATATTCACAATATTTCATCCAAGCCTCCCATTCCCCCGTAAATCGTGCATTGTCTTTTTGATTTAAAATGGCTGTAAGTTTTGCCATTTCCACCAGTTCAAACATTTTCATAATCCAGTCTTTTTTCTCTGGAGTTTCTGCCCCTTTCCATTTTGCTGCAAAGAGCAATCTTGCTGCTGTTGTATCATAAATCAGAAAAGTCCTTTGTGTTAACAAGTCATCAGGTATCATACTTAATAGCATCATTTCTGGTGTTTTGGGTATATTTTTTTGTACTATCAGTCTTAATTCATTATAAATCATATCCCAAAACTCCTTAGCTTTATCACAGGTCCACCACATATGGTAAAAAGAACCAATTTCTTTATTACATTTCCAACATTTAGGGGATGTCACTTTATAAATCCTTGCGATCTTCTTAGGTGTTAAATGCCATCTATACATCATTTTATATATATTTTCTCGAATTGACTGCGCATTTATTCCTTTCAGGTCTTTCGACCATAGTCTTTCCCATTTGTTTAAGGCAATGTCATGTCCTACAGTTTGAGCCCAGTTAATCATTGTTGGTTTAATTATTTCCTGCTCACAATATATTGTTAAAAGAAGATTATACATTTTAGAAATCAGTTGAGTATTATTATCTAATAACATCCTGCGAAAGGGCGATTTTTCTTTAGAAAATCCATTCTTCATATCTTGTGTAAATACTGATTTAATTTGATAATATTGAAGCCATTGTAAATCATCTTTAAGTGACTGAAAGTCTTTTAGTGAGCATTTTTTTCCTTCCCAGTTAATTAACTCCTGGTAGGTGATAAATTTGTCCGGTCTAAGTGGGCGTAATGTCAACATTTCTTGGGGTGATATCCACATCGGTGTTACTGGTTCAAGAATATGTTTATATCTCATCCAAATATGAAATAAGGAGGACCTGATTATATGGTTACGAAATGATGCTTGTATCTTGATTTTATCATACCACAAATAGCCATGCCATCCACTTATATTGTTAAAACCTTCAAGATCTAACAAACGCGAATTAGATAAGTTCATCCAGTCCTTTAGCCATACTAAAGTGGCCGCTTCAGCATAGAGTTGAAAATTAGGTAATGCTAAACCTCCTCTAACTTTAGAGTCCACCAAGTGTTTGTAAGCAATCCTCGGCTTTTTCCCTTGCCAGATGAAATTTAATATATCTTTCCTCCAGGTGTCAAAATATTTAACATGTGATATTATAGGCACATTTTGGAATAAGAAAAGCATCCTTGGTAGAATATTCATTTGGACTGTTGATATACGTCCCAAAAGTGACAGCTTTTTATTTGACCAAATGATCATGTCAGTTTTTATTTTATCCCATAATTTAAGATAATTATTGGTTATCAATTCTTTGTTCTTCGCAGAGACCCAGATTCCCAAATATTTGACCTTATTAGCCTTCTCCCAACCTGTATATGATGTAAATTCCTGCTGTTCTGTTTCTGGTAGATTCTTGAATATTGTCTTTGTTTTTTCTTGATTAACTTTAAACCCCAATATTCTTCCAAAGTCGTCCAAAGTTTCCAGCAATATCTTCATTGATTGTGTTGGGTTTTCCAAAATTAACAGCATGCAATGAGATGAATTAAGCTGGCTAGATGCATTCAGGTGTAAGGGGCAGCTACAGCTGTGAATGAAACTCTTTCCACACTCCATTTTATGTGGTTTCTGCCCCGTGAACCCTTTGAAGTTTAGTTAGGGTGCCATTGCAAGAGAAGCTCTTTCCACACTCCAAGCATTTATGTGGTTTCTCCCCTGTGTGAACCCTTTGATGTTTAGTTAGGGTGCCATTGCAAGAGCTCTTTCCACACTCCCAGCATTTATATGGCTTCTCCCGTGTGAACCCTTTGATGTGTAGTTAGGTCACCATTGCAAGAGCACCTCTTTCCACACTCCCAGGATTTATATGGCTTCTCCCCGTGTGAACCCTTTGATGTCTAGTTAGTCCACTATGCTGTGAGAAGCTCTTTCCACACTCCATGCATTTACATGGCTTCTCCCCTGTGTGAACCCTTTGATGTTGAGTTAGGTTGCCATTGCAAGAGAAGCTCTTTCCACACTCCCAGCATTTATATGGCTTCTCCCCTATGTGAACCCTTTGATGTGCAGTTAGGGTGCTATTCCTGGAGAAGTTCTTTCCACACTCCAAGCATTTATATGGCTTCTCCCCTGTGTGAACCCTTTGATGGGCAGTTAGGGTGCCACTGCAAGAGAAGTTCTTTCCACACTCCCAGCATTGATATGGCTTCTCCCCTGTGTGAACCCTTTGATGTTTAATTAGGTATCTATTCAAAGAAAAGCTCTTTCCACATTCCAAGCATTTATATGGCTTCTCCCCTGTGTGAACCTTTTGATGTACAGTTAGGTTGCGATTCCTGGAGAAGCTCTTCCCACACTCCAAGCATTTATATGGCTTCTCCCCTGTGTGAACCCTTTGATGTTGAGTTAGGTTGCCATTGTAAGAGAAGCTCTTTCCACACTCCCAGCATTGATATGGCTTCTCCCGTGTGAACCCTTTGATGTTTAATTAGGTATCTATTCAAATAAAAGCTCTTTCCACATTCCAAGCATTTATATGGCTTCTCCCCTGTGTGAACCTTTTGATGTACAGTTAGGTTGCGATTCTTGGAGAAGCTCTTTCCACACTCCAAGCATTTATATGGCTTCTCCCCTGTGTGAACCCTTTGATGTTGAGTTAGGTTGCCATTGCAAGAGAAGCTCTTTCCACACTCCCAGCATTGATATGGCTTCTCCCCTGTGTGAACCCTTTGATGTTTAATTAGTTATCTATTCAAAGAAAAGCTCTTTCCACATTCCAAGCATTTATATGGCTTCTCCCCTGTGTGAACCTTTTTATGTACAGTTAGGTTGCAATTCTTGGAGAAGCTCTTTCCACACTCCATGCATTGATATGGCTTCTCCCCTGTGTGAACCCTTTGATGTTTAGTTAGGTATCTATTCAAAGAAAAGCTCTTTCCACACTCCATGCATTTGTATGGCTTCTCCCCTGTGTGAACCCTTTGATGTTTAGTTAGGGTGCCATTGCAAGAGAAGCTTTTTCCACAATCCAAGCATTTATATGGCTTCTTCTGTCTTTGTACCCTTTGATATGTTTTTAGGTTACCACTACAATGGAAGTTCTTTCCACTTTCATAGCATTTATAGGTTTTAGAGCATGTTGTAACACTTTGAGGTGTTTTAATACTGAATTTGCAGCTGAATCCTTTCTCTTTGATGGGACCCTGATGCCTTCTGTTTCTCTTCCATAATTCATCTTGGGCTGAGACTTGAAGGTGATTACTGCTCTGACAGCCAGCCAATTTCTTCCTGTGCTTCTGTTTTGCTTCCCCTTTCCTTCTGCACTCTCGCTTTGCTACTACTTGATCCCCAGATTTTGCTTTCTCCTGTAGCCTGTTGTTTTTTTCCACAACCACACTTTCTGATTTCTTCTCCTGCAGCATCTCCCTCATTTCCACAGCTGTAGGAGAGAGGCAGAAATCAAAGAAGAATGAAAAGGTAGAAATACCAGTTAGCAGGTACTATCTAAAGTGAATGGTATGACCCAGGGCCAGAAGAAACCTCAACAATATCTAACTACACACCTGCATGTCTTGAAAAAGGAGAAACGGGAGGGGGTTTCTTGCTTCTCTTGCAGAAGTTGGCTCTGAAGGTTAATGTTTTCTCTAGTGTTAATGTAGGAGAATCATTTGTAGCTTTGGGGTTGGCTAGTTCAAATCATTCCTCACAGATCAGACACAAAGGCTGCTGTGGGAGACCAGTTATCGTCAGCATGGGACCGAGACTGGAGTTCTACAGGGAGCAATCCTATCCCCCATGCTTTTACATAAAGCCCTTAGTACAAATCACTTGTAGCTTTGGGGTTGAATGTCATCAATATGCGGATCATACCCAGCTCTATATATCTTTATACAGTCCCTCTTGTGCTAGGGTAGAGGTCCTGAATAACTGGCTCCTGGCTGCTGTAGTAAATTGGCTAAAAGTGAACAAATTGAAACGAAACCCTGAAAAGACAGAGTTCATGCTGGTTGGGAAGGTGGGGATCTTGGACACTGAACTCCCCACTTTTGATGGAGTTTGTGTGACCCTTCCTGGCTCTTTTAAGTGCCTTGAGGTTATACTGCACCCAACTTTATTACTGGAGAAGAAGCTTAATGGACCTGTTGAAAAAGCTTTCTTCCAACTCAGCCTAGCCCAAAGATGGCAGCTGGGTCCCTGCCACGGTACCTTCAAGACTAGACCACTGCACTGTACACTGGTCTCCCCTCAAGATAAATTCAGCAACTCCAGCTTTTGCAGAATGCCACAGCTTGGCTATTATCACTGGCAACGTTTAAGCAGAGGCTGGACATCAAGACAGAATGGGAAAAGAGATGCTTTTAAAAAAATCCTCAATTTTTAAAAAACAGCTGTTGTTTAAAGAAAGGGGGGAAAGGTGGACAGACTGGAGCCATGGACAGATATTTTCAGGAAATGAACCAGGTTTTAATAAAAATCAAAAGTAAAATGGGGGTTTAAGAATGAAATGTCCGCTGCTAGGCAACCACATAGTCTTGTCAGCCTTCCAGCGTTGATTTCTATCAGTTATATGCAGGGGGAGGGGACAAGGCCCTTCCAGGGCAGCTCTGGCCTTTCAGGGGCCCCTTATGTGGGCCAGGCCCAGCAGCAATCATAGAAGAAGAAGAGTTGCTTTTTATATGCTGACTTTCTCTACCACATAAGGGAGAATCAAACCGGATTACAATCACCTTCTCTTCCCCTCTCCACAACAGATACCCTGAGTGGTAGGTGGGGCTGAGAGAGCTCTAAGAGACCTGTGACTAGCCCAAGGTCACCCAGCTGGCTTCATGTGGAGAAGTAAGCCGGGCAATGTGATATTACATGACATCATGACTTACCCAGGACGGGCTGCATGCTCCTGGTGTACAGCACCCACACCACAGAAGCCAGACTGGTGTCCCATGTAGAATTTCAGTCTCGATTCTGGGAGACCCAGCTTCGAATTGCCATTTTGGCATGGAAGCTTACTGGGTGACTTTACGCCAGCACATTTACACCCAGCCTAACCGACCTCACACGGTTGTTGTGGGGATAAAATGGAGGAGAGGAGGATTGTGTAAGCCTCTTTAGGTTGGTGGGTGGGTGGGAAGGTAGTAGAGAAGAAAACCCAGAAAGCTGAGGACACAAGGACTGCCAGAAGGAGATAAATCATGTGGGGATGGGATACAGGGGAAAGTCCCCACAAGTCCTTGCAGGTTGCCCACTGTACAACTGGGTCCAGCCCAGCACAGCTTAACTGGAACAGATTTTTCCTGTGTAGAGGCTGCCACCAGGAGGGGTCTGACTAGGATCATGGAAATCTGAGTTCAGATCCCCCCTCTGCCACAGAAGGTTGCCAGCTGACTTTCACCCAGTCACATGCTCTCAGCTAGACCTACCTCACAGACTTGTTGTGAGGATGAAATTGAGAGAAGAGCAAAGCCACATTGTGTACCAAATGAAGGAGAAAGGCAGCACATATAAAGGGGGTTTAAGAACGCCCCCATGCTCTCAGACCCGGTGTGGTGGGATGGTTAGAGGGTCTGATTAGGATCAAAGAGACTTAGTGACCTAGCTGACCCTGGGCCACTCACATCTCTCAGCCACATCTACCTCACAATGTAAGCTGCTTTTGGTCCCCTTTGAAGAGGAATATGGGGTACAAATAATAATCTTCCCTCTGCTGTTTGCAGTGGAGTAACAGTTGCCTGTTTGTGGCAGGCAGAAATCATCAGAAAATAGAGGAGCACAGACAGATACAGGGCTGGTGAACGGAGAAAGCAGGTTAGACCTGTAGAAAATAAGCAAATGGCTACAAGCCACAGTGACTGAAAGGAACTGCCATATTTAAAGGCAGCAAACTCATGAAGAGTAGTGCTGGGAGGCAGCATCAGGTGAAGGCCTCGGCCTCTCTTATCTGTTTCTTGGCCACTCCAGGGCAACTGATCAGCCGCTGTGTGAAACGGGACGCTGGACTAGATGGACAATTGGACTGATCCAGCTAAGCTCTTCTTGAATTCTTAGAAAAAGAGAAACGGGAGCCAGTTTTTCAGAGATTTCAGCTGAACAAGTGGAAGCCCTGTTTTGTTTTTCGAGGGGAAGAAAGAGGGTTCCTGTCTGGGGCAGGGGGCCAAAGGAGGAAAAAGTTCACCTCCTCACACTTCCAAGCTTCTAGAGAGATATTCCCGAACATGCAGAACAGCCTGAAAGTATTTAGTGATTTCATTTTCAGGCATTGTAACACTCCCTGGTGGGGGAGTTCCCTTCCTTCCTCTGTGGAAAAGGAGATTGTGTCCTGACATGCAAGAGGGCCAAAGGAAGATGTTGCCACCTCCTTTCTTTTTCCGTGTTCATGATAAAACTGAAAAGTTCCTTACCCAGAGAGCCCAACGTTTCGTAATTTTCTTCCATAACTTCCCAGAAGAGTTTTCTTTGGCCTGGTTCCAGCAGAGTCCATTCCTCCTCCGTGAAGAACACGGCCACCTCCTCAAAGGACATTGTGAACCTCTGAAAGAGGAAAATATGGCCCAGTTGATCATTTATTTGTGTTCCCGAGCATCCAAGGAAGAAGAATCCCATCGGCCACTCAATCGATTAAAAGAACGCAATACACAAAACCAATGGCAAGGAAATTGCATTAGTTTTTTTCAGCTTCTGACAGTTATAATATGCTGGAAGTTTCCATGAAATACAACTCAGACATTTGAAAAAAACTGGGCTTCTTTTGGTAAAGTCTAATTAAATGTAAAAAAACCCCAACAACTCCTAATGGACTGTTAAGCTGACACTATCCTATCCTGAACATTTAAACCCAAACAAACTGGCTTAATTAAGGTCAACATGTCTTTTGTTCTATTTTTCCTATTTTCACAAACCCAAAGCATACCCATCCCAGGCCATGTGATCCTTGGGTCTTGGAGGGTGACAGATGCAGGGCACAGAACATCCAGTACAAACCTGCTGCCTCAGAGATCCTCCCAGATATTTGTGCATTGTGGAATTACTGAAGTTTGTAAAACATGCACTTGAACTGCAAGGCAGCTGTTGTATGATCTCAACAGATTTGGTTTACCAAACAAAAATCCTGTTTAAGAAAAATCACTAAATTGGAGGTGGGGGAATTATTCTTTCTTAAAATATCTTATTTTTTAATTAAATATAGGTGCAGAGTTCTAAGCTGCAGTACTGCAGTCCAAGCTCTGCTCACCACCTGAGTTCGATCTTGACGGAAGTCGGTTTCAGGTAGCCAGCTCAAGGTGGACTCAGCCTTCCATCCTTCCGAGGTCGGTCAAATCAGTACCCAGCTTGCTGGGGAGGGGGTAAAGGGAAGATGACTGGGGAAGGCACTGGCAAACCACCCCGTAAACAAAGTTTGCCTAGTAAATGTCTGGATGTGACATCACCCCATGGGTCAGGAATGACCCGGTGCTTGCACAGGGGACCTTTACTTTTTTACAGAACAAAAAATCAACTACACAACAAAAAAAACACAAAAGAACTATATAGCAACCTCTTATTCAAAATAAAAGATGATACCATCAAGTTATGATACAGAAAAAAACACACACACAACAACAACAAAAGAGAAAATACAGGGGGGATGTTTCCCTATAAGATGGAAGAGACTTTACCTATTCATTTCTAAGAAAAAAAGAAAAATATTCATCCTTTTATATAACTATCCAATACTTTCTTCAGAATTTTCATGGAAGGGCCTTCCACCACTCAAGACAATTCTTGAACAAGCTATGCTCTTGAAATTCTATCAAATAAATTATCTTAAAGCCCTCTTTCCTTTTCCTCCCCTTCTTTGCAATAAAACTATTATATGATCTCGACAGATTTTGGATTTCAAACATATGGGTTAAAGGCAAAAATAAGCATATGGCAGAAAAATCACTCAGTTGTGGGCGGGGGAATTATTCTGATGTAGAATCATAAAATGAAAGCAAGGAGCTTCAAGGTGACCGCGGGAGTTGGGCTGCCAAACATGAAAGGAATGGAAACATCCCGGCCCACATTAGCTCAAGAAAATCCCTCTAATATTTTGCGACGGGAGTGATGGTTTACACCTGAGAAGCCAGGAGGGTGGCGGCAGCACAGAATGGGAGGGTGGAGTAGACTATGGTGGCAAAATAGCACAAGGAGAGCTGTTTGCATAAACACCTACCGAGGAGAGTGAACTCCACACACTCTGTGGCTGAGTTCTCCCTGAAGCTGCAACAGCTGTACAGCCAAGACCCAAGGGGGTGGACGAGCCATGACAAGTAAGCTGAGCACTGAACCCCTAAACCACCTTTTCGCACTCCCTTTCCCTCTCCCAGGGTTGGCAGTCACCGTGGGCCAGTTGGCTCTAGCACTCTTGAGCGCCAGGCAAATAGCTTCAGAGCTGACACTTTGACTTGACCTCGACTCCACTCATAGAGGGATGTGATGCACTGGAAACAGGACAGATGTGCAACTGTTTCCCATCCCCTGCAGGAATGGGGATTCCCCGAAGGTCAGGGAGAGAGGGTGTGGGGGTGAGCAACGGCGCCCCAACAATCACAGTTCAATGTATCTCCAAAGACAACTCCTACCCTTCAGCAGGACCCACCTATGAGTGTTGGCTTTTGTAGAAACACCAGGCAGGTGTCAGAGGTGCCAACATTGCAACTTCAAAGCCAGAGAGGGCAAGGCAGCGGTGCCAATGCCACAGACCTCACCCTCAAAGGCTGCAGTCTGGACCGGTTGAACATCCCAGAGGATCCCGCCTTTGGCATTCTGCTATTGCCACCTGTGCCATTTGTTGACAACAGAAAGCTGTGGGAGGCAATTCAACGGGTGAAGCTCTGCACGTGACTGGTAACCTTTCGCTCCACCCAGTGGCTTACCTGCCAAACAAACCTGTGGGAATGGATCTGGCCTCTTCGTACAGCCCCTCTGGTTGGATAACTGCCTGACTGCAAGCTGCGGCAGGCCTGAGTGGCATGCGAGCTCATAATAGTCCCAGAGGTGGATACAGTGGATGCTCCCACAACCCTTTGTCCCCCTTCACAGAGTTTTCCTGGCCTTGAGAACTGTTTTCTGCATCTCTGGAAGGGTGGCCGGGTGGGCTGGGTACGGAACACACAAAGGCCAGCGCAAATATCAGGCGCTGCAAGCTGCCTGCCTAGTTAAAGCAGGTTCCCCCCCTCCTTTGATGGTCCCAAGATAAGATGGGCACTGGATCCCAAGGCCACCCCCGCCTCCGTCCTGTGAGACACCTTCCAAAGTCCTGGAGGTGCCCATAAATGCCCGGGGGGTGGAGTGTTGCCCTGGGGAAGCCCTGGTTCTCAAGCAAGGGAAGGGGCCGCAGCGCTGAATGAGGTGGGGGCAGGAATCGGGGGGGGGGCAGAAACCCAGAACAGAATGGGGGTGTGAAGGGAGAAGGCACACTAGGGCCAGGGGAGAACGATCCACAGAAGAGGCCATTGCAGTGAGTGGAGTAGGGGGGGGGAGAGAGGGATGAGAAAGCATTTCAAATCCTCATGAAGAAATCAAACAAAACCCCATGTATATAGATGATTGTAAAAAGAAAAGTATATGGATTAGAATGACTTTAAGGTCCTTATGTACGCTCGAAAGCTGAACAATCATGCAAATACAGGGTTTGTCAAAGCAAACCTATAGAGAAGGAGGGAAAATAGAGCTGTTGTAGCGGTCCCTTTAACTTGGTAAGAAAAGAACCAATCAGGCAGCAGGGAGACTGTACCACTCTTATTGGCCCCTTTTAGTATCCTTCAACAGGAGCCAATCAAAAGTCAGATGTTCCAATCCCCCTTCAAACTGTAAGTAGAACTAGCTGAATCAGCAAGAGGTCAGACAGAGGAAGAACTCTGAAGGACTTCAGAAGACAGGGACACAGCTGAAATCCAGACACCTGCGGCAGAGGCTTCCCTCAGGGGTGGAAGGAGCCTGAGAGCTGAGGGAGCTGCAGACCAGGGAAGGCTGAATAGCTGTGGAGAGAGCTAGGCCCCAGGAGCCTGACTACAGCCAGTCTTAAGGCAAAGTCCACAAAGGGAGCTGCTACACTGAAGTCCAGGGAAGAGGAGATTCCCCTCCCCTGTAAGCACTTGTGTCCACTGAAAGTCCAATAGCCACATCAAGAGACAGGTAGTCCAAAAGAGTTGGTTTATTGGTAACAGGTATGCAGAGCTTAGAAATCAAAAGGCAGGAACGAAGGGGGAAGGGTGTACACTTGGTTATATGGAGAAACCCAGACAATACAGTCATAACAAGATAATACAGTTCAGACTACCAGGCTCCCACAAAGCTCCCAGGCCCTGAGAAGCTATGCCAGCTGGAGGCTGTTCTGGTAAACAACCTTGAAGCTGGAGGCAAATGGAGAATCTAAAAGTCAGCCTGACATCCCCATGAGAATGCTGGCAGAAAAGCCCTCAGAAGATTGTATGCAGGAATGCAGAACCTGTATGTAAGTATGCAGAACCAACTGTAAGTAAACAACAGAAGATGACACTCTGGAGGGGGCCTTGGCAAGCTCCTCTCTCCGCCTCCAAGGGGTACCCATGGCCATCCCCACAGGGCATCCGGAAGCCGCTCCGAGGGCGACATCTGGCCACGCTGCCTCACACCCTTAAGAGGGTTGAGGGCCACATCTCCCATCTGCCCTTCCTACTCCCCTCCCCACAGCTTCTATGGGTGGCTGCTGCCAGGCTGTGCAGATCCCACTTTGAGGGGACTTGGGCAGGACTGCACAATTGGGAAGGGGGTCAGGATAGTGGGGGAAGGGTTGCCAGCTGCAAGTGGAAATATCCCTGGGGATCTGGGGGATGCCACCTGGAGTGGACGCCAATCTTGGTGGGGCACCTTCCACAGCATTCATGGTCTCCAGGGGAATGGATCTCAGCAGTGTGAGAGTTGGCTGCCATCTGAGGGGTCTCCTGTTCCTATCAGGAGCCTCCCATTTCTCATATGGTATCTTTAAAGAGGTTTTGGGGGGAAAAACATTGACTGACAGATCATATGCCTAGTCCCATCCCTCTCCTCCCCAGTTTGGTTCAGCCTCCTTGCTCAGCCTCCATGGCACTGACCCGATTGGTGGCATCTGTCCTGTACATCAGGTCCCCAGCACACACACACCCCACGACACACACACCAGCAGAGTAACGCAGCTCAACCTAAGATAACCCCCCCAAAAAAACCTCCATATACAGAAGCTTGATGTATTATATCTCCTCAGGCTTCTATCAGACTGGGCTGAATCTTTATCCATAATAAAGGGAGAGCAATGAGGATTCAGGAATGGTAGGTCAACTATTGTAGTTGTCAATGGCATTTCGAGGTGTTCAGTGGGGTGCCAAAGGGCTCGGTTCTGGACCTGGTACTTTTCAATATTTTTATTAGTGATCTGGATAAGAGTGTGGAAGGACTACTCATTAAATTCGCAGATGACACCAAATTGGGAGCAGCAGCAAACACACCATAAGTTAGAGACAGAATTCAATGAGATCTGAACACACTGGAAAAGTGGATGGTGAACAAGATGCAGTTGAACAAGGATAATTGCCGAGTTCTACATCTGGATAACATAAATGAAGGACATGCATACTGGATGGGGGTACACTTCTGGGTAACAGTGTGTGTGAACAAGATCTGGGGGTACGAGTGGACCATAACTTAAATATGAGCAGCCAGTGATGCAGTGGGGAAAAAAGTTAATGCGATCTGGGCATGCATCAACAGAGGTATAACATCCAAATTGCAGGATGTCATAGATCCACTGTACACCACTTTGGTCAGGCCGCACCTGGGGCTTTGTGTGCAGTTCTGGAGGCCTCACTACAAGGATTTGGACAGAATTGAGTGGGTGCAGAGGAGAGCGACAAGTATGACCAGGGGCCTGGAGAACAAACTTTATGAGGAACGGCAGAGGGAGTAGTTTAGTCTGGAGAAGAGGAGGTTCAGGGGGGAAAATGATTGTTCTCTTTAAGTATTTGAAGGGCTGTCACTTAGACAGGGAGCTGTTCCTCTTGGCAGCAGAGGGTAAGACTCACAATAATGGGCTTAAATTGCAGGCAGAGAGGTACCAACTGGATATTAGGAAAACATTTTTACACTTAGAGTTGTTCAACAGTGGGATGAGATGAAGCGCAGTAAAAAAGTAGATTGGTTAACCTACAATCAAATGATTATGAAATTACGACAAGACTGTTATCAACAGGCTAAACTAAAACAAAAATACAGAACTTGAAAATCTAATCAATAAAGAGACAGAACATATTTTGGGAAAAATCTACAAGTTATTGCTTAAATTTGAAACAGAACAAGAGCAAGTTAAAGTATGCATGATTAAATGGATGGAAAATTTTAAGAAAGTGATAACAATGCAGAAATAGGAAAGACTATGGACTAAGTCAATTAAATTTACTGCCAGTAATAATCTGCGACAAAACTGGTACAAACAATTCTTCAGGTGGTATATCACACCAATGGATATTAAGACGATAGCAAAACTTGCCAACTTAGTGCTTGCCACTGCTGGAAATGCAAAGATAAAGACGGAACCTACTTTCATTTGTGGTGGACTTGTAAAAAGGTGAGAATATATTGGATACAGATTCCTCAAGAAATGCAAAAGATTCTTAAGATCAAATTTCCAATGAATCCGGAAATTATGTTACTGGGGATAGAACCAGAGAATTTGGAAAACAATCATAGAGAACTTTTTGGATTATCTCACAACTGCGGCAAGGATAGTATTGGCAGCATCATGGAAACAAGAGACTGTTCCGGACTTAGAAAAGTGGCAACCAAAAATGGAAGAATTTGCAGTGATGGCCAGACTAATCAACATCCTGAAAGAAAGAACGATTGATGACTCACAGAAGAAATGGGAATGCTATTTTTAACATGCTAATTGGAAAGTGTAGAATAAAAATTTAACAGAGATAGAAAATAATAGTCAATAATAATTGGAAAGTGTAGAATAAAAATTTAACAGAGATAGAAAATAATAGTCATATTTTAAACAAGGTATAGATAAAGATAAATTTAGAGCATAAACATAGACAAGTTCAATAATGGTTAAGTAAGTATCATAACAATAGAACAATGTTTATGTAAACTGATTCCTGAAGTAAGCGCAAAATGTATGAATGGAAGCGTATGTATGTTTGTTTGTTATCTTTTCTTTTGAAAATGTTATTATCTTTAAAAACAACAACAGTGGAATCAGCTCCTAGGGAGGTGGTGAGCTCCCCCTCACTTGCAGCCTTTAAGCAGAGGCTGGACAAACACTTGTCAGAGATGCTGTAAGCTGATCCTGCGTTGAGTAGCAGGTTGGACTTGATGGCCTGTATGGCCCCTTCCAACTCCATGATTTTATGAATAGACAAGAAATTGACAACTTATGGTCCTTCCCCTCCCTTTTAAAAATCCATGTGGTTAATTAAAGCTAGTTTAGTGCTGAATGATGGTATAAAGGGTACCGATTTCCAAGAAACATTGGTTAAAGGCTGCAGTGCCTGCTCTCCTCTATTATTTAACTTAGGTTCAATGATCCCACGTCAAAATGCTTGTTAACTATGTACCGTGTTTCCCCGAAAATAAGACACAGTCTTCTATTTATTTTTCCTCCAGAAGACACACTATGGCTTATTTTCAGGGGATGTCTTATTTTTATTAAGTATGGTACAACAATCTACATTTATTCAAAGACTGCTTGCTGAAGCTTTTCCCCTATCCCCTGGTGTTTGTGTGGGGTGAGAGAGACCCACAGACTAGGGCTGTTGGAAAAAAAAATCGGTAAAATTCGTGCCTTTCCGCGCCTCCATGCAAAGCAACACATTTGCAACCATGCAAACCATTCAAAGCAACACGTTTGCAACCATGCAAAGTATCCAAAGCAACACCTGACGCCTGGGAGTTTGCAAACCATGGAAAGGGGCATGCAGTGTGAGGGGAAATTGCCTAACTTTGCCTGGTGGAAGTGCCTTCTGTAAGCTGAAAGGAAAGAAAGGATCCAAGCCTCTGCCTTCCTTTCTGCCACAGACTAAGAAAATAAATTAATCCAACAGGTGCAGAAGACAAATATCATTAACCCCAACACATGGATCCCAATGAATTTCAAATGCAGAGCTCACTCAAGAGAAAAACAGATTACCCTGCATGTGAACTAACTTTAATAACTTGGCCTAAAGGCAGCTAAATAAAAGGCTCCATGCAAAGCAACACATTTGCAACCATGCAAACCATTCAAAGCTATACATTTGCAACCATGCAAAGCATGCAAAGCAACACGTGACGCCTGGGAGTTTGCAAACCATGGAAAGGGACAGAGGCAAGTACCGGTAGCTACCATATGCATAAGGAGCAGGAGGGGGTGGAATTTCTCCTTTTGCATAGGACTCGGGACCAGGCAAATGCACAACTGCACAACTGCAGCCCCCCCCCAAACCAGGGGTGCTGGGGGAGAGAGACCCACAGTGCTGAGTAAAACGGCAGCCACAGCTTTACTTCTTCCCCCTGAGGACACACAATACCTAAAGCAGAGCGTCCTGCTCCTCACTTCACTGAGACTTTTACTTTCAGTTTCTACCGGTACGTCTCCCTCTATGCCTCAGCTTGCAACAAGCACAGAACGACCGGGAACTGACAGGGGGAGCCGACCTTGTTGATGGGGCTGCCCACACCTCTCCGGTCACCTCTGAGATAGCAGCTGTCACGATGGGGCAGATGAGAAGGGCTGCCCGTCTTCTTTACCACTCCGCGCCGGTACGGTACGCTGCATAGCCACACCTATCACTATGTCTTATTTTCGGGGTATGGCTTATATTGCGCAAATGCTTGGAAATCCTGCTACGGCTTATTTTATGGGTATGTCTTATTTTCGGGAAAACACGGTATATTAACAGTTCCAAGATATCACCATGCATTTACGCAGATTAGCTTTAGGCCCATGTACATTTTAATAATAAAATAAAAGCTGGCTGGTTGCCTGGAAAACATTCAGGAGAGTGAAAACACAAGCACTGCCCCACCTCCTGCACAGACCTTGCCAGGGAAGCTTCTCTCCCTAATCTCCCTCCAGCCATCTCTTCTTTCATTCCTGTTCACATGTAGTTTCTCTCCTTCCCCTATTCTTGCCTAAGAGACATCATGGAAATCCTAAACTCACCTTTCTTGCAGATGTGCAAGAGCCAAATTCTACCTCCAGCCGGGGGAAAGAAGAAAGAAGAGAGGCCCCATGGAATTCCGTATTCCATATTTTTCCTTCTCCATCACGAGGAAAAATAGCCTCCTGGACACCAACAATAGGCAGAGTTGACCGCTCAGGTGCTTGCAAGGCCTTCTGGGAAATGTAGTTGCCTGCAACAAGTCACAAACGGAAAGAAAAAAAATGAAGTGTTTGGGAATGTGGAAGAGAAGGTTTCATTGTTCATTCACTGTTCGTTCATTGTTGATATATATTTGCTCTTTTCTGAAACCCCGTTTCAGTGACATCTGTACTCTTTAGGCTCAGTACAAACCTTACGTCACAGCAGCAACCCACAGCCCTTATACTTGCTGCCCTAAAATCATCTGGTCATTGAGGGGAAGGCTTATATAACAAGAACAAAAAGGAAAGAGTGTGAAACAGCAGATACAATAATAATGAGGTGCCCCCCTCCCCAAAAAAAATCATGCCACACATGGAAGGAATCGTAATCCCCAGACCCCACCCCCAGCTTTTGGCAATGGAAGCTACGGTTGATGGTGGAAGACACAACTGATCAATAAAGAAAAGCAGATGTCTCAAAACTGGCCATCCTCTTCAGGATGATGATGATGCGACTTGCAGTGCCGAAAAGGAATTTAATCAGACCATCCGGGCAGAGTTCTATGACATCCCTCCACTATTTGCAAGGAAAGCAAAGTTTATTCACAAGATTCTTGTAGGTTATCCGGGCTGCGTGACCGTGGTCTTGGTATTTTCTTTCCTGACGTTTCGCCAGCAGCTGTGGCAGGCATCTTCAGAGGAGAAGGACAGTGTCCTTCAGTGTTACTCCTCTGAAGATGCCTGCCACAGCTGCTGGCGAAACGTCAGGAAAGAAAATACCAAAACCATGGTCACACAGCCCGGATAACCTACAAGAACCAATGAACTCTGACCGTGAAAGCCTTCGACAATATTTATTCACAAGAAGCCAGGAAAGTGCTAACCTTGGTTCTCTAAACTTATGACTTCTAAGGGGATGACATCCCCTTCAGATGACAAACTCTTGATAGATTTAACTTCTCTGCATCAACTTTGCTTGTCTTATCTAGAAAGAGCTAGACGTTTCCCTTACTGTAGAAATATCCTTAACTGTTTCCTCAAGCTCCCAAACTGCCATTTTTTTCCTCTGCTAAAGGATAAATTCTTAGATTCTGTTGATTCAACTTTAATGCAGTCTTCTCAAGTTTTGCCCAGAGGAGAAGAAAATAATATAACACAGAGACTCGAGACACAGAACCAGAAGAACCCTTCCTTCTGGGGTGCTGAACACTGAAGTTACCAATTCAAAGTAGAAAAGCTGAAGAAGAAGATGGGAGACGCAGGGATTTGCCAGCAGGAACCTAACTGGATATCGTCCATCTCTCCCAACCAAAGCCATTTTCATCAACAGATTCCTCTTTACAGCATGTATGTATTTAGTGCTTTCTTTTGCAGGCTCTGTAAGATCCCCAGGTGGGGAAGCTCCATTCTTTCCTCTGCGGAAAACAAAATTGTGTCCTGAAGTTCAAGCGTGTCAAAGGAAGACGCCACTCCCTTCCTTCTCTTCCATGTTCACAATAAAAGGGAACAGATCCTTACCCAGAGAGGCCACTGTCTCATAATTTTCCTCCATCACTTCCCAGCAGAGCTTTCTTTGGCCTGGATCCAGCAGAGCCCATTCCTCCTCTGTGAAGAACACGGCTACCTCCTCATAGGACACTGCAGATCTCTGAAAGAGGAAAACATGGCCTAGTTGATCATCCATTCCTGTCCCTGAACATTCAAGTAAGAAAGAAGAATCATATTGGCCAGTCAGTTGATTAAAAGAATGCAATACATTGCCCGGATAACCTACAAGAACCATTGCAAAGCAAATTTCATTCGTTTTTTCAGCCTCTGACAGTTTTAGTATAAGTCTCCAAGAAATACAAACTCAGACAATTACACAGAACCTTAATTGTCTCTCTACCTGCATTTTCTACATTATCTTGAACATTTATCCCCAGAAATATATGGAAATTGTGTTTCCAAAGAAGGTTTCTGATTAAAATGGGGACTGGGTAAAAGTTACAGGTAGAGTATTTTAAATGGATCCGGATGAATTCATGTGATTTTTACATTGAAAGTAAATAAAACCAGTCATATTGTAGATCATGTCTCAGTCTATAGGCAGTACTACAAAAATCATGCATCCATCGCTTTGTGGCACCACCACAGTGCAAAAAAGTGGTTCTGAAGCACAGATCCTTAGGAGTTTTACGCTTGGTCTCCCCCAAACTCACCATCAAATCACCTATCATGCCCACAGTAAAAGCTTTCAACACAGACACCAGACATTCAGAACTTCATGGCGCTGCCCCAGTACAAAAACATGGTTCCAGAGCCTGGACTCTCCTGGATCCACAGGATGTTTGCCTTGGCTTACCCCAGACTCACAATCTAATATCACGTCTGAAGCCACAGACTGCACTATAAAAATCATGCATCCAGTGTTTTCTGGCGAGTGCAAGGAGTTACAGGAGACCTGTAGCCTCTGACAACTATCACCCACTGAAAGTCTCCAAGAAATATAAGCTCAGAAAATTAAACAGAACTGGGCGTTGGTTCTTGTAGGTTATCCGGGCTGTGTGACCGTGGTCTTGGTAACTTGGGGTCTCTTTGTTAAGTCCCATTAAATGAAAAAACAAGAAATTCTAATTTACTGCACATTGTTTACTTGCGCTATCTTGCAGGAATACACAGAAATCTGCTTTAAACATGTTTGCCTGCAGAGGCGTTCTGTGTTACTCTAAAGCTTGCATCCAGCTCTGGAAACATACACTGGTTCAATTAAAGCCACTGTGTCTTATGCTTTTTCCTAACAAACCCAAATCCTATTCACTCCAGGCCGTGTGATCCTTGGGGCTTCATGGGTGAGAGATGCACGGCAAAAAACACCCAGCACAAGCCTGCCACCTCAGAGACCTTCCCAGACATTTGCGCATGGGCGAATGACTGTCGTTTGTACAACATGCCCTTCGACTGCAAATGAGCGGCCCCATCACCTCAACAGACATTGGATTTAACACAACATAAATAATTTTAAGGCAAAGCTAAACTTGCACAAAAATGACTAAACTGGGGGGATTGTTTTTATCTATAATACCAAAATGAATGCTAGGAGCCTCCAAACGGGCAGCCAGCTTCAGGATGATTGTGGGAGTTCGGCTGCCAATAATGAAAGGGAATGGAAATATCCCGGCCCAGATTAACCACAGCAAATCTCTCTAATATTTTGCAAGGGAAGTGATGGTTCATTCCGGAGAAGCCAGGAAAGAGGAGGAAGCACAGTCAGGGGAGTGAATTAGATCCCCTCCTTCAGAAACCTTTGATGAAATGGAATACAGGAATGATTGACAAGCCTTATATGTATGTCTTGTATCATAAGGGGGGAATGTGACAGCAAGGTAGACTTCCCCTGACTATGGAAGATCCACTGATTTAGCAATTTGTAATAATCTCTTTTCCTTTCTGTAAAATGTATTAGGGCAGCCAGGGAATAGCTTGTTGCTGGGCAGAATATCCCTGTGTGTCTGTGAGCTAGTAACTGGGGTAAGAGTCATGGAGGGTTACAGTAAACCATAACAAGAACTGGGTGAAACTATTACTCCACTGCCGCCTCGATGTCTGGAGTGTTATCAGCCTACCCTGAATGTTGATGGGTTGTCATATTTTGAATTTGGATAAATATCCCTTCCTCAGTATGATCGGGGCCCAGAGATTTCTGCCCATTAGGGCCTCTGAGTCAGCAGCTGCAAATAAAACTGTTTTCTTGAATAATGATCACAGGTCTCCCTCTCCCCCCCCCCCCACGAACCCTTGTTTGCCGTATCACTTTCAAACCAGTTGCCTATTCAGAGATCTGCTTCAGGAGGGAGGTGGAGGTCCTCGGGATCACAAGCCAGAGAAAACCACAGCATGGACTGAGAATTCAATGACAAGGAGAAGACACGGCCAAAGGCCTCTGTAGGGAGGGATCCCCTGGCGCCTGCAAAGGATCACCCGGCGACTGCCAGAGGGGGCCCAGTAATGAGAAAAAGGGCGGGAATCAGACCGGGGGTCCCTCTGAGCGCCCAGAGGAAAAAGCGCCCAGGCTGCTTGCAGGGAGGACATTCAAGGGGGGGGAGGGGTGAAAAAGCACAAGCAACTCCCCCGAAGAGACCTTGCCCCGGGAAGCCCCCCCCCTCTCTCTCGGGGCTCCCTCCGGCCACCCCTTCCCCTCCATTTCCCACGCCCATTTTTCCTCCCCTCTTCTCTTCTTGCCCGAGGACCGTTTCCTGAAGCCTCGAACTCGCCTCTCCTGCGGACGGGCCAGAGCCTCCCTCCAGCCGGGGGCAGGGAGAAGAGAGGAAGAGGGGGGCCGCGCGGACCTCCATCTCCCCCCCACACACACACACTTCCGCCCCCGGAACAGCTCCCCGCCCGCAAGGCCTTCTGGGAATTGTTAACTCCCCCCGGAACAACAAGAGGAGGAGAAGAGTTTGCCAAGAGCGGCTTCCTTCGTGGCTCTTCCGGGGCTGCTGCGGCTTCCCACGACAGCGCCGGCCCCCCCTCCACACACCCCCACCCCCCGCTTGCAGGAGAGAGACCCGCTGGCCGGTTCCTGCGGGAAAAGACACAAAAGGCGATGGGGAAGGAGAAACCCTTCTGTTTCCCCCCCCCCCCGGTTACCACGCTTTGTTCTCCTGCTGGGAACTACACTTCCCAGATGCGCTTGCGAGCCCCAAAGGGGCTCAGCCAGGATTTTCTAGGCATTCACCAATTAAGGGGGGGGGGGGTAAATGTATTTGTAGAGGTGACAGGGAGCCTCTGACATGTGGGTTGAAGCTTTTTTTTCCCCCTCCAGTGTCGGGAGAGATCAGACGGGACTAAAGAGAGAACCTCCTTTTCTCTGGTTGGAGGGAGAATTTGGCTTTTGCATCTCTGGGGAAAGGTGGGATTCAGATTCCCCGAAGAGATCTTGGGAAGAATCGCTGGAGGAACAAGGGGGGGGGGAAGAGAAAATACATGTGAGATGAACCAGTGACTGGGAAGGAGCCGAAGTTTGCTAACTTCCAGGTGGGTCCTGGACACCCCCAGGAATGACACTTGATCTCCAGGTGGCAGAGGTCAGTTCCCCTGGAGAAAAGGGCTGCTTCGGGTTGTGGGCTGTGTGAGGCTTTGTCCTGATCTGATGCCCCTTCCTTGAGCTCCATCCCCAGATCTCCAGGGATTTCCCACCGTGGAGTTGGCAGCCATCGTACGGGCTGAGTGGAGAGCGGTTTCCAGGTTGCTTGTTCCTTGAACACGGCTTGAGTTTGTTGTTGTTACTAACAATAAAAGTACCACCACCACCACCCCCGTAGTTTCCTAACTGAAAATCCAAACCCCCCTTCCATTGTAACAGTTTTCCTTACAATTTCAAAATCTCTTGAGATGCTAAAGTTTCCTTGTGCTTCAAGTGCTTACAACCCAGCGGGTCAGTATTGCAAAGACTTCTGTTCCTCCCTCTGGGTCTGGTCGTTGCAGGGAACTACATTTCCCACAAGGCCTTGCAAGAAGCATCGAGGTCATCCTACCTTTTCAGGAATGTGGGGGGAGGGGGGGCGAGGGAGAAGGCGATTTGGGCAAGATGGAGCCCCTTAGGGTCTCTCTTCTTCCTGGTCCCCCCCGGCTGGAGGGAGGATCTGGCTTTTGCACGTCTGCAGGGGAGGTGAGTCGAGGGTTTCATAAAGCAAAGATCTTGGGCAAGAAGACGGGGAGGGGGAGAGAAGACACGTGTGAATCGGAGGGGAAGAGGGGGGCCGGAAGGGAGGAAGTTTTCTCTGCAACCAGCCTGGGCTGACTTTGTTCTTAAAAGCCAAACGGACCCCTGATCTGATCCAGCGGGGTTTGGGCCCGTTAGTGGCCCCCGTGGCTCGATGCACTGGTGTGTCACGGCCATAGGTTGCTGTTTGTATTTTCTGTGCATCCTCTTGCTTTCTCTGGTGTAGGATCCCAATGAGCATCATCCTCAAGAAGATCTCTGAACTGGCAACTGGTCTGAAGTTTTGCAAAGGAGCCGGAGGGGGATCTGATTCAGGCTCCCTGCCTGTCCGGCCTCCGCCTTCCTGGCCTCCCCTGAGTGGAGCATCGCTTCCATTGCAAAATATTAGAGGGATTTTCTGTTGTTTATCTGGGCCAAGAGGTTTCCGTCCCCTGGACTTTGGGCACTGGGACTCCCACAGTCATTCTGACGCTGGTGCCCATTTCGAGACTCCCAGTTTTCATCTTCTAGATAAGAATAATCCCCCGATTCAGGAAATCTGCCATATATAAATCTTTGCCCGAAACAGTTTCTGTTGTATGAAATTCTACATTTACTGAGATGATGCAGTAGTTTACTTCCAGTTTTAAGGCGCTTAGTACAAACTGCAGTGATTCCACAGAGCATAAATATCTGAAAAGATCTCTGAGGTTTGTGCTGGGTGTTCTTGACCCTGCATCTCTAACCCGCCAAGCCCTGAGGATCACACGGCCTGGGATTGTTAGGGGAGAAAGAGAACAAAAGACAGGATGGCTGTAATCAGGCCAGTTCTGTTCGTAAAGCGGGATGCAAGTTTAAGAGTAACACCGAACGCCTCAGCAGAAAATTTGGTGTAAAGCAGAAACCTGTGGAACTACAGTAGCTGTGTATGTCTGCAGTCACACATGCAAAGTAGTTTGGCTGTTGAACCCACTATACAATCAAATGGGGCGTGTTTTTTTCCCCATTGCTGTGGGTCTGATGTATTAAAATTCTTTTAATCAGTTGGCTGGTCAATGGGATTCTTCTTCCTTTCTTGAATATCCGGGGACAGGAATCGATGTTCAACTGGGCCCTCTTTTCCTCTTTCAGAGATCCCCAGTGTCCTTTGAGGATGTAGCCGTGTTCTTTACGGAGGAGGAATGGTCTCTGTTGGATCCAGGCCAAAGAGAACTCTTCTGGGAAGTTATGGAGGAAAATTACGAGACCCTGGCCTCTCTGGGTAAGGATTGCTTCCAGCCAGCATGGTGTAGTGGTTAAGAACAGTGGTTTGGAGCTGTGGAGTCTTACCTGGAGAACCGGGTTTGATTCTCTGCTCCTACACATGAGCGGCGGAGGCTAATCTGGTGAACTGTGTTTGTTTCCCCACTCTTCCACACGAAGCCAGCTTGGTGACGTTGGGCAAGTCATTCTCTCTCAGCCTCACCCACCTCACAGAGGTGTCTGTTGTGGGGAGAGGAAGGGAAGGTGATTGTAAGCCGGTTTGATTCTGCCTTAAGTGGCAGAGAAAGTCAGCATATAAAAACCACCTTCTTCTATTATGAACACAGAAGAGAAGGGAGGGGGTAGCATCTTCCTTTGACTCTCTTGAACTTCAGGATACACTTCCATTTGCCACAGAAGAAAGAATGGAGATCCCACACCTGGGGATCTTAACAGCACCTGAAAAAGAAAGCACTAAATACTTAGATGCTTCTAAAGAGCAATCTGTTGATGAAGAGGGCTCTGACTAGGAGTGAAGCGGGTCAATGCGTTTCAGTGCCTATGCTCTTAGAATCGACCCCCTTCCTGAGAAAAAATATGTGATCTTATTCAGTTAGACACCTACTAAGCAGGACTCAACTGCTTTATTACCTGAGTAAGCTTTTTATTGAATTGCTTCAAAAATATGAAAAAGATGTAAATGTATGTACAGTTTATATAATATAGTATGTATGCATGTAGATGGTTACAAAGTCTTACAAATGTTACAGAGTTCAGACATTATGAGTCTTAAACATGTTCATGTATGCAAGCAATCTTAAACAATCTCTATACCTCTATATGAGAGTTTCAAACCTTAAAACATTAATAATATTTCATTCAGAAAATATAACAGTTACAGAAATCTTGTAAAAACCGGTTAGTGCAATGAAGCAGTTCTGATTTAGTTAAAGGCATCTTAATTCAAAGTATCTAGAATATCATAAAATATATAGGCCTAAGTTACCCAAACATGTCATTTGGGAACCTCCCCAGTACAGCAGGATTAGAGATCTGAAAGTTCCCAATCCATGTTTAGGATGAATAGACCTTTAAGGTCCTATCTGTGTTATTTTAGTCTTTAAATATCTTTGCTGTATGCAAAGGTTAGAGAAATCTCTGATTGTTCCATGAGTTCATGTAAGAACTGAAGTCTTTAGAGCATATTTTCAGTCCATGCCTGGACCAGGTAAATGAAACCATAGAGAAATCTCTGAGTGTTCTCAGCCTATGAAAGCCCTCTGATTTATGCTAAGATCAGGGAGATCTGTGTGTGTGTGTGTGCCATCTGTAGCTTTGCCAGAACTAGAAAGTTATGGAAAGCTTAAAGCCATGTATAGGTGTGTAAGACCTTAGTCTGAGAGAAGTCTTAAGAACTTCCATTTCTTTAAGGGCTGGATAGATCTTAGTGAACACTTCTCAATACATGCAAGTATTTAAGGAGTTTTCAGTGCCTCCATACAAAGGATGGAGAGATCTATAGGGAGTTCTTAGAACCTTCATGTCTACGCAAAGACTTGGAGAAATCTAAGCTCCTTCAGTCCATGAGGACTGGTAAGCTCCAAGAATCCACACAAGGGTTGATGGACTCCAAGAGCTCCCATCTTATATGAAAGATATAGAAGTCTGTAGGCATTCAGTCCAGACACCCTGTCCTCGCAAGGGCTGGATATCTAGAGAGAATCCTCAGTTTAGGGAGCTCTCCAGTCCAGGAGCCCCATGGCGCAGACTGGTAAGCTGCAGTAATGCAGTCCAAAGCTCTGCTCACGACCTGAGCTCGATCCTGACGGAAGTCAGTTTCAGGTAGCCAGCTCAAGGTTGACTCAGCCTTCCACCCTTCCGAGGTCGGTAAAATGAGTACCCAGCTTGCTGGGGGTAAAGTGAAGATGACTGGGGAAGGCACTGGCAAACCACCCCGTAAACAAAGTCTGCCTAGAAAATGTCAGGATGTGACATCACCCCATGGGTCAAGAATGACCCGGTGCTTGCACCGGGGACCTTTACCTTTTACCAGTCTTATAGGAAGACTTGTAAATGTTGGAGAAATCTGAAAGTATTCAGAACACGCAAGGGCTAAACACTTAGAGAGACTTTTTAGGCAAGAAAGTCTTAACCCATATGGAAGGTGTAAGAGCCTCAACCTATGCAAGAATTAAGGTCTGAGAGCCTACATCCCATGCTAGGGGTGGAGAGATCCATTCAGGCCAGATCCATTCTAACTCCTGGCTAGGAAGCTCCTCTTTTTATATCCTTCAAGATCAGTGTCTATCTGATCTTGAGAGTGTGTTTGTGCAAACCTGCATTTGAACTGTATGTTACCTGGGGCAGCAATTCTGCTGCACTTACCATATAAGGAGTTCCTTTCCACAGCAGGTCATTTGCTGACCATAGCCACATGTACTAAACAGTCAGTTTGTGTCTTTGTTATGTTTCTATGAAAGCTGCTTTTACCAACATTTTCTTCTCCTGAAGAACATGATTAATATAAATCTTTCCTTTACTTTCTAAGACTTAAAATTCAATCTAAAATCACATTATATTATTACATTACATCATTAGCTCACAGTCAGCACAAATATTATCAGAGGAGAAAGAAAGGTCAGTGCAAAAAGCACTTCTGCAAGTGGAGTCGTTGGCTGTTACTGCACTAGGTATTCCCAGTGATGTATCAAGAGTTTGGAAATGTTATAAAAACCATCGCTTTAAAAGGGTTTTTGGATGCCACAGCTAAAAAATGTTTGGAAGACGTCTTCACAGCTAAAGGGGCCAAACAAAGTGCAAACAGTATTTTTTATAACAGTTTCAAACTCTTAATACATCGGTGGGAATACGTAGTGCGGTAACAGCCATTGAAAGGGCAAAGAGTACAAAAAGCACTTCTTCATGACACTTAAGTCCTTGACAGAGTAATTCTGAAACATTAGTCCTTGACAAAGAATGTCTAGGGTTGTTTCACTTTTAAAAGGAAGTCAAGCCTCTAAACAAGACAGTGCTTTGGGACTTTAAATAGAAAAATTCTACAAGCTTTCTATATTTTTATACTTGCCGGTTACAGACGCTATCCAGTGTTGGACCTGCTAGCCAGTCCCTGGGACTCCTTTTTCGGGCTTTCTGTGGCAGAGTTCCAGTTCTGCATCTCAAAAGTCTGGAGCTCAGTGATGGCACTTGAAAAAGGGTTAAGACAGGGAGATTTTGGGTTGCAGGGCTGGGGAAGGTCCCCTGCCTGAGGCCCTCCTGAGGCACCCCCCTCGGGGTGGAATCGGCTGGGCTTGGTGGATTCTTGCAGTCAACATCTGTGCAGAGGGAAAACGAAAGTCGTCTATGAGCAGGTCTTGTTCTTGTGATATAAGGCTTCCCCTCAGTGACAAGATGCTCAGGGTAGGAAGTATACAGGGTTCGGGGTGCTGCTGTGAGGTAAGTTTTGTATTGAGCCTGAAGAGGACAGAGATCACTGAAGCAGGGGGTTTCAGCAAACAGCAAATATTTATTTATTGGTATACATGTGAAGCTGTCTCTCACAGTGACAATCAATGCAACCTTCTCTTCCACGTTCCCAAGAACTTCAGGTTATTTTTATTCTGTTTGGGTCTTTTTGCAGGGAACTACATTTCCCAGAAGGCCTTGCGAGCACCAGAGAAGTCATCCATGCCTTTCCTAGGTATCCATGGAATAGTTTTTCCACAAGGCCAAGAAGGAAGTGTATGGAATAAGCAGTTCTGCGGGGCCTCTTTTCTTTCTCATTTCCTCCGGCTGGAGGGAGAATTTGGCTCTTGCACCTCTGCAGGAAAGGTGAGTTGAAGATTTCATCAACATCATGGGGAGAGGAGAGGGAGTCTGTGTGAACAGGAGTGAAAGAGTCAATTCTCCCAATGGAGGGATGTGAGCAATGGGGTCCCTCAGGGATCTGTGTTGGGACCGGTGCTTTTCAACCTGTTCATCAGTGACCTGGAGTTGGGGTTGAACAGCGAAGCAGCCAAGTTTGCAAATGACACCAAATTATTTAGGGTGTTTAAAACAAAATCAGACTGTAAAGAGCTCCAAAAGGATCTCTACAAACTGGAAGAATGGGCATTAAAATGGCAAATGAGATTCAATGTGAGCAAGTGTAAAGTGATACATATTGGGGCAAAAAATCCCAACTTCACATATACACTGATGGGATCTGTGCTGGCAGCGACAGACCAAGAAAGGGATCTTGGGGTGGTAGTGGATAGCTCAATGTGAAGATGCCAACCCAGTGTGTAGCTGCTGTAAAAAAAGCAAATTCCATGCTGGCCATAATTAGACGAGGAATTGAGACTAAAACTGCAGATATCATACTGCCCTTGTACACATAGGCTGCCAACTTGGAAGGCTTTAAGAGGGAAGTGGACATGTTCATGGAGGAAAGGGGTATTAATGGGTACTAGTTAAAATGGATACTAGTCATGATGCATACCTATTCTCTCCAGGATCAGAGGAGCATGCCTATTGTCTTAAGTGCTGAGGAACACAGGCAGGATGCTGCTGCTGCAGTGGTCTTGCTTGTGGGCTTCCGAGAGGCACCTGGTTGGCCACTGTGTGAACAGACTGCTAGACTTGATGGGCCTTGGTCTGATCCAGCAGGGCTTTTCTTATGTTCTTAAGGAGGAGGCACTGAGAGCGGCTTCCTGGGCAAGATCTGTGTTTGGGGAGGGTGATTCTGTTTTCACTCGCTTGAATGTGTTCCATCCAACCAGCATGGGTTTATTTTATTGTTTATAGCTAGATGGACTCCAGGTCTGATCCAGCTGGGTTCATTGTCTGTTCCTCCTAGCCCCTGTATGTCATTATGCTCGCAATTTTGCTTTTTGCACGTTCCACAGGCTAATCCCCAAACAGACATTTGGCCATAGTTTACTCCTCTTGTGGAAGTATTTTAAATACCTTTCGTTGCTTCCTGTGGAATGTGATTCCTATGAGCATCTTCCTGAAGAAGATCTCTGAATTGGCAACTGGTCCAAAGGTTTGTTTTGTAACAGAGGGGATCTAATTCACCTTCTCTGTCTGTGCTGCCCTCCACCTTCCTGGCTTCCTGATGGGAAGGTGATGCCATCTATGGAATAGGCTTATTAGTCTCAGTTAGCCGTTAATGTATCCCCCTCGACCAAAGACAGAATTGGCTACTTGGAAGGTTCGCTCCTGGGGAAGTATCTGCGACAAGAAGGGAAACATAACATTCTTCAGATCTTCTGGGAAAGGTTTACAGAATGGAGACAACATACTGAGATCTAATATTGTTGTAAAAAGGGCAGTGCAGTGAGACATGTTCTATAGTCTCCACTTTCCCTGTTCCACATGGACAAAGTCGTTGGGAAAGAGGAATGAGGTGGAATCTGCCATCCAGGAGGGCTGAAGGTAGAACACTGAAATGTGCAAGGGTGTTATGAGTTACTAGTAAAATCATTATTATTAGTAGCCATTGCCTGGATGTTTTCCAGTATGTTTGTTTTTATCTAGCCATTTATTCTGATGTTTGTATTACCTTGGGGAGAGAGGCCATATTTCTGAAGTTCCTTCTCGATTGCGCTTTTCCAGGTTGAGGGATGGTTATCGGGGCAAGAGTTAGAGGCACTAGGCCGGTAGGGTAAAATATGAGTTTTAGCCAGTAATTGAATGCACGGATCCACATATGGGTCTCCAAGGGAATCAAGCCGGTTTCTAATGAGAAGAGGGCATTTGGGGTGCATCGCAGAACTCCAGGTATCTTTCGCAGGAACTTGGATTGAATCATATCCAGTGAGCACCCGTCTTTATAGATGCAAAGCTGGGACCCATATCAAAAGCTGAGATATGACCTTTCCTTGGAAGATTTTAAGTGCTGCAGGGATGGAGAAGGAGATAATAAAGTAGAATTTTAATATTGCAGAAGATGATTTATAATCAGAATCTGCTACCAAGATATTTAAACATTTTGTTTTGTTCAGTGTTATGGTCTTCAAATTGCCATCTGTGACTTCGATGTTTTTAGTGAAGAAAAGGACGTTCATTTTTTGGTAGTTTATCGTATGATTTTCTTCTTTGCAGTATGAGGCGAAGGCAGGAAGGGCTCTTATAAGGGCCACTTGTGAGTGAGACAAGATAACTGTGTCATTCCCATACAATTAGGCAGGAATCATTTTGTGGGCAAGCTCTGGTGGATGGAAGCTTGGGTTCGTTAGCTGTTGCGCCAAGGTGTTAATATAGAAGTTGAAAAGTAAGGGGGCTAAAATACAGCCCTGCTTGATAAAGGAGTCAAGTGGGATCCTGTTAGAGAGATGATCTTGAGAGGTATATCTTGCTTTTAGATAATTGGCAGGATCTAATTTTTCTCCTTTTTTGTATATTGGGACAATAATTCCAAGTCCCCAGTCCCCAGTCCGGTCAGATGAGGGCTGACGGGTAAATATGGCCTGCAAGCATTTGGGCCCACCAATCTATATTGGTCATCTCTGGGGTTATCATTTCACTTCCAAGGGCCTTACCAGGTCTTAGTTGGTTTATTAGTTTCTAACTTCTTTAGCTGTTACTGAAGTCTGTTGTGGAAAGCTTTGTAACTGGGTCTTCAGGAAAGAATGGCAATCTGTTGTGGATGAAAAAAGTGTGCAGAAAGGAGATTCCCAAAGGCGAGGGGAGATGTAGCAGCCTACATTTGGGGGCTGTGTGTGGAGGTCAGCTTTAATTAGGGTGCCAGAAAGTTGTTGAGTGCTTTTGGAAGCTTGGATCAGTTGAGACCAAGAGTCTCTTTGTGCTCTTTGTTTTTTTCTCGACTAAAAGATTTTTGTAGCACTGTTTTAGGATTTTGAGCTCTGGAGGAATTTTGGTTATGTTACTTAGTCTGTGTTGTTGGGGTTTTAATTCTATGACTAGGAGATTTTTGTAGTGCTGTTTTAGGATTTCAGTTGTGTTACTTTGTCACAAGATTGCTTTTTTGCAGAGTAGCAGTCTGCATCAAATCAACTCTTTGACTTACTTTTCCTGAACAGTTGGATGTTGCTGTCCTGTGATCGCTTTAGAAGGATCTGTGTCCATCCGGAGATAGAACGCTGGTGTAACGTAATCACTCAGGTTGTTGGGTTGCCCGAAGTCACGGCGTTTCGAAGCTGTAATGCCATATCAGAAGTAAAATATTTCTTACATGGTTGCTGCAGTTTCTCAGACCAGAGTGGTCATCGGTAGGTCGGAAAAGATTCTTGATCTACATTGGGTGCATTGGTTGGGACTAGGATTGTGCAATATATATATGTGTGTGTGTGTGTGTGTGTGTGTGTGTGTGTGTGTGTGTGTGTGTGGATGGATGGATAGATGGATAGATGTTCATACATATATATGTTTCGAGTTTGGGTTTATTGGGTGCGATTTTGTCAGTAAACCCAGAATAAGCTGAATACCCATACCAGTAAATTTGTATTTCGGCTTTATTTCCAGATTTACCGAAAAATTCGGGTCCATTATACTTTATGTTTTTTTTCCCGAAGCTCCTGTGGGGGCATTTTTGGAAGCAGAGGTCCCAGATTTTCAGGGTAGCTTCAAGGGTAGCTTCCTTGCATGAACCACAAAGTTTGCTGAATATTGGGTCAGAGAGGCCAATTTTATGGGGTCCAGAAGGGGTCACCCCCCCTCTTCCATGCATAGTAAAATTTACAATGTTTTTCTATGGGGAATGGGGGTTACCCCTTTGGGACTCCATGAAATCGGACCCCCTGCCCCAGACTTTACCAAACTTTGGGGTTCATGCAACGAGAGTCCCTTGCAGCTCCCTCAAAAAATGCCCCCCGGGAGAATTTTAAAATTACTTATTTTTCACAGTCTGTAATGGCTGCCTGCTTGAAAATTCAGTTTCCCATGAATCTTTGCAATGATCCTGCACAATTGTGCATGCCCGTTACAAGGATTCATGAGTTTCAAGCAGGCAGCTGAGTTCCAAGGTTACTAGTAAGAACATAAGAAAGGCCATGCTGGATCAGATCAAGGTCCATCAAGTCCAGCAGTCTGTTCATACAGTGGTCAACCAAGTGCTACCATCTTTCTTGGAACTCTCCTTCTCGCTTCACAATTCCCACAAATATCCTGAGTCTCATGCCAATTTTGAGGCTCCTAGCTTTCATTTTACTATTATTGATAAGAATATTCCCCCCAAAACACACATTAGTAATTTTTCTTCAAGATGTTTATCTTTGCCATACATCGTTGCTTTTATGTGAAATCCAAAATCAGTTTAGATGATGCAGCAGGTTGCTTGCAGTTGACGGGTGTGTTGTTCAAGCTGCATCCATTCCACAAGTGTCTGGAAAGGTCTCTGAGGCTGCCAGTTCGTGCTGGGTGTTTTGTGTCCTGCATCTATAAGCCACCAAGCCACAAGGATCACGCGGCCTGGGGTGAATAGGCCTTGGGTTCATTAGGAAAAAATCGAAGACACGATGGCCTTAATTAGGCCAGTTTATACTTAGAGAGCTGGAGGCAAGCTTTAGAGTAACAGCACATAATGCCTCTGCAGACAAAAATGTTGAAAGCAAAAGTCTTCTCTGGAAACATACTTTCTGGGTACTCCTGGGGTTCAATGTGCAAAATGGCATAGTGGACAATGGTAGATCAACAATAGGGGAACCTTTTTAAACATTTGATGGGACTCGACCAAGAGAAGAACAGTTCTCTGCAATTTTCTGAATGTGTATTTCTTGGAGACATTCAGTATATTATACATGTCAGAGACTCAAAAAAGAATGCAATTTTCCTTGCTGTTGGCTTAATGTATTGCATTATTTTAATCAGCTGACTGTCTGATGGGATCCTCCTTTCTTTCTTGAATGCTCGGGGACAGGAATCGATGATCAACTAGGCCATATTTTTTTCTTTCAGAGATCCCCAGTATCCTTTGAGGAGGTAGCCGTGTTCTTCACGGAGGAGGAATGGGTTCTGCTGGATCCAGGCCAACGAAAACTTTTCTGGGAAGTGTTGAGGGAAAATTACAAGACGGTGGCCTCTCTGGGTAAGGATGTTTTCCCTTTTATTATAAATTGGGAAGAGAAGGGAGGAGGTGGCATCTTCCTTTGACCCTCTTGAATTTCAGAACACACTTTAATTCACCACAGACGAAATAATGGAATTCCCACAAATACGGATATTACAACGCCTGAAAATGAAACCATTACTTATTTCTATACTGTTTAGAAAAATGTGTTGATGAATAAGGCTCTGATTGTGAGAGAGGGAGACTATCTAGTTGGGTTAGAATGAAAAAATTAGAAAGGGCCATACAGGCTCAATGCAGAATCAGCCTAAAGCATCTGTGACAAGTACTAGTCTGGCCGCTGCTTGAAGACTGCCAGCAAGGGGGAGCCTGCCTCCGCAGCCGATTCCACTGCTGGACTACTCTGATTGTATAAAGATTTTTTCCCTACTATCTAGCTGGTACCTTTTCATCCGTAATATGTAACTATTATTGCAAGTCTTATCCTCTGTTGCCAACATTAACAGCTCCCTATCCTCTTCTAAGCGGCAGCCTTTCAAACTGAGAGCAAGCGTCTCTCCCCTCAGTCTCCTCTTTTCCTGACTGAAGATTCCCTAGTCCCTCAACCTTTCCTTGCAGGGCTTGGTCTCCAGGCCTTTGATCATCGTCATTGCTTTCTTCTGCACCCATTCCATTTTGTCCACATCCCTATTTAATTGAGGCCTCCAGAACTGCACGCAGTACTCCAGATACAGCCTGACCAATGGGGTATTCAGCAGGACTATCACATCTTGAGATTTAGATGTTGTCTTCTGTTGATAGACCCAAGAATGCATTAGCCTTTTTTGCCGCTGCATCACACTGACTGCTCATATTTAGTTTACAGGCCACCCCGCCTCAAGATCTTGTTCACAGACACTGATACCCAGAAGTGTGCTGCCCATCCAGTATGCGTGTTTCTCATTTTTGTTACCCAGATGTAGAACTCTGCCTTTATCTTTGTTGAATTGCATCTTGTTCACATCTGCCCTTTCTTCCCGTGTGTTCAAATCTCACTGAATTCTATCTCTGTTTGCTACTCTTCCCAATTTGGTGTCCTGTGCAAATTTCTAAAAATATTGGAAAGTGCCAGGCCCAAAACCGGATCCCTGTGGCACCCACCTGGACACCTCCCTCCAATCAGATAAAACGCCATTGACAACTACTCTTTGAGTGCAGTTCTCCAACCGGTTCCCTATCCCCCTAACTATCCTAAGTCCAGTCCGCAGTCCTCCAGCTACCCATTAGAAATTCATGGAGAGCCCTGTCAAAAGCTTTACCGAAATCAGGTAAACAATGTCGACAGCGTTCCCATGATCCATTAAGCTCGTCACTCGATCAAAAAGGTGTCGAGGTTGGTCTGGCCGGACCGGTTCGGTACAAATCTGTGCTGACTCCCCCAGATCACCAAGTTCTCTATCAGATAACTGACAGATGCCCGTAGCTCCCGTTTTCTACTTCAGCCTTTCCATTTTGAGGCAGAGTGCTTCTACCACAGTCCGTTGTTTGAGTGACAGAAGCTGATGGGAGGTGAGGAGGAATGGCATTGTTGATTTTACAAGGCCAGAGAGTGAATTTCCCACTGGGAGACTGTAGGAAAAATTAGATTTATGTCAAATCACTCCACCCACTAAAGCTAACCGCCTTGAAAAATTCTTCAAACTCCTTTGTTTTGTAAAGGAGGGAATATTTTCTGCCTGTGCAGCTTTTCTTCTTTATGGGGGCACAAAGCTGCCTTCGTTGTTCTCCTTCCTCCATTTGATCCTCACAACAGTCCTGCCAGGTAGGTCTGGCTAAGAGGGTGTGACTGGCACCAGGTCCCCGTGTCTCTTAGATCCAAGTTGGATACTCCAACCCCCACACTAGGGCTGTCAAAAAAAAAAAATTCGGTACAGTTCAGATTCGGCCGAATTTGGCCCTTGTGGGTTCGGTACGTGCCGAAGTCCGAACTCCCCCACTTCGGATCCGTTCAATTCGGCGGGAATTCAAAGTTCGGAAAAAAAATTCGGCCGAATAAAGCCATTAAAAACACAATCGCGCCTTTCCGCGGCTCTGGGGGGGGCATTTTTGGGCTTAGAGGTCCCAAACTTTCAGCAGAGCTTCAAATTACGTATATTGAAAGACTCCCCAAGTTTTGTAAAGATTGGGTCAGGGGGGGCTGAGATATGGGCCCTGAAAGGGGTCCCCCCCACCCTTAATGTATATCTCTCAGCAGAGCTTGCCGCCCAGGCACAAAGCTCCCAGCCCCGACAAACAGCTGATGAGAGCAAGGGCGGGGCAGGTGCTAAGAACTTTGCAAAGCAACACAACTGAAAAGCAACCCCTTTGCAAACATGCAAAGGGCGGGGCAGGTGTGAAGAATTTTGCAAAACAATACAACTGCAAAGCAACACAAGCACGCAATGCAACACCTTTGCAACAGTGCAAAGCAACACCTGACACCTGGGAGTTTGCATACCATGGAAAGGGACAGAGGCAGCTAGCTATGCATAATGAGCAGGAGGGGGTGGAATTTCTCCTTTTGCATTGGACTTGGGACCAGGAAGATGCATTCTTTAAGTCACCATTTGAAAACCAGTTTTGAGCAAGCATCAAAATAACCTAACTGATCTTATGAATGAGGAAAAACCTGAAGAATAAAAATGAAGCCCCCCCTCAAACCAGGGAGAGAGAGACTGGAGGGGGAACACACACCCCAGGCAGAACCGGCAAAAGCCCCCTTTGGCTTCCCCCCCCACCCACAGAAACTGCTCCCTCCCCACACACACACACAGACTCTGCTTTCCCCCCACACACACACACAGAAAAGAAAAATTATAGATTAAAGCCCCCAAAGGGGTCTTACTGTGGCTGTCTTCTGTTCCAGCAGGAGGGGCTGGGAGGCTGGGTAATCCAATATGATTCCATTTGTATCCAATATAAGATCCATATGTATGCATCTCTCGAGGGTGATCCATTCATCCCAATAGGGAAAAGGGGAAAGCCCATATCTCGGGGGGCCCTGACCCAATGTTTACAAAACTTGGGTGGTCTCTTAAAAAGCCTTTTCTGAAGCTCCGCTGAAAGTTTGGGGTCGGCACACCCAAAAATGCGCCCCCTGCAGCCACGGAAAGAGAAAAGGGGGGGAGCCAATATTTCAGCCCCCACTGAACCCATCTTTACAAAACTTGGGTGGTCTCTTAAGAGGGATTCTCTGAAGCTATGATAAAAGTTTGGAGGCTGCACCCCCAAAAAAGCGCCCCCTGCAGCCACGAAAATGGAAAAGGGGGGAGAGGAAAAAGGGGTGGAGCCCATATCTCGGGACCCCCTGACCCAATGTTTACAAAACTTGGGGGGTATCTTAAGAAGCCTTGTCTGATGCTCCGCTGAAAGTTTGGGGTCGGCACACCCACAAATGCGCCCTCTGCAGCCATGGAAAGAAAAAGGGGGGAGCCCATATCTCGGGACCCCCTGACCCAATGTTTACAAAACTTGGGTGGTCTCTTAAGAAGGCTTGTCTGAATATCCCCTGAAAGTTTGGGGTCTGTACCCCAAAAAATGCACCCCCTGCAGCCACGGAAAGGAGCGAATGTGCACAAGCACCCCCTCACACACACATGAGGATTTCCCTCTCTCTATCTCTTTCCCCGGCCGGCCGCACATCAGCTGATTCCTCCAGTACTCAATCCTGACTGATTGGCCAGAAGAAGACCCAGCTTGGCCACCAATTGGCCGGGGGAGGAGAGTGCTGCTTACTGAAGGTTATGCTGCTTACTGACGGCCCCGAATTGGCCGAATTTATTCGCAAACTCCTGAACTCGCTGAATTCGGCCCCCCCGGTTGCCCGCCAGTTTTGAGTTCGGTTCCTCCCGAACTAAAAACCGCCGAATCAAGGGAAATTCGGCTGATTTTCAGTTCGGGCCGAACCGAATTGACAGCCCTACCCCACACTGTGCTGGATCTGATAGGTCAGGGAAGTTGCTGAGTCCCGTTTGTTTTGTAAAGGGGATATATTTTCCACCCTTCCTGTCTGTGCTGTGGCAGTTTCCTGTCTTCTCATGAGCAAACGTTTGTTCCCATTGCAGAGGGATGTCGAAGAGCAAATCTGTGCCCTGGATGGTCTGATCCCCTTCATTTTTGGCACTGCAAGTCTTGCTTGTTAACCTGAAGCCTGGGGTCAATATTGAGACACGTAGCTTTATTGTTATTGTTATTCCTTCCACCGTCAACCATAGGTTTGAATGCAAAAGGCACAAGGCATGGGGGGGATTATGGGGGTTTTTTGGTCCAGGGTTTTCCAATTCCTGGAAAAGTTGGCAAAGCTTCTGGTAGCGACTCATTTTCCACTGTATCCCTTCTCCCACATTATTACCTCTTTTCTTCCTCATGGAAATTTCAATTTCCTCACCATTATTCATCTCACCTTCCCACCCACCAAAATGACTTTTCTCCCATCTTCAGCTTTGCCTCCTTGCCTCCCCCTGGCAGCCTCTACCTGGGAGAAATCTGACCCACTTATGATGTGCCAGCCCAGCCGCTAGGGTGGACCCGTAGAAGTGGTGCTGGCTGGTCTGGGCTCCATTTGAGAGTGGGGCAATTGTAAGGACTTGTGGGGAGTGGCTTATTTCCCCCTTTATCTCCCTCCCTGCACTGCCTGTCTCATGCTGGCAGCCTTCACATGCTCCGTTTTCCATGTTTCTTCTGTAACGCCTTCCCACCCACCAACTTGCACCCCATGTTCATCTGTATTGAGGATATATTTGCTTTACACAACATTGTTCTTCTCAATAGAGGTTCAGAGCAGCTAACGTAATTCTCTGCTCCTGCATTTTATCCTCACCACAGCCCTGTGGAGTAGGTTAGGCTGTGTGTGTGCCATTGGTCCAAAGTCTCCCAGTGAGCTTCTAGAGAAGAAGGGGGATTAAATCTGAGTCTCCCAGATGCTAGTCTGAAACTGGCTTTGGCAGTGTCACATTGCCTGGCTGCAGTTGGTACTGGGCCTCAAAGGCCAAAGCAGCCTTCAAAAGGGCACTGTTGCCTGACCCTGCCTCAAACATACAGAAACCAAGGCTTGAAGGCTGACAATACTGTGTTGTGGCCCAGCAATGGCCAATGAAGGCATTTGTTTCTTATGTTACAGGCACAGCTTCTATTATTGTGGGGTGTTATAACTGCCCAATGTACTTTTGCCCCAGAGTTTCTGAAAGCCTGGGTCAAATTACAGGTTTTTAGAAAGCTCTGTATTATCTGTCCAAGTCGCCAATCTCTAGATTTGTGTCCATAGTTTATTATTTATTAATTTTATTTTAACAATAATTATTTCAATAACATTCAAGATTGAAAAAAATTTCTTTCCCTATTCTGTTTCTGTGTTCACTGAATAAATACCAAAAAACATATTAACCTCAAGGTGGTCTCGAGCACCTTTCTGCAACTGGAACAAAACTCCCCCCTCTTAGTTTGGTTACCCATTTCTCATTTTACAAGACATCCTGGTGTATGGTTAAACTTTGCTGAAATTTTTCCTGGCCCCACACTTTCATTGTGGAAAAACCCGTTGACCACTGACTGCACCTGCTAACTGGTATTAGTATCTTTTCATTCTCATTTGATATCTGCCTCTCTTTTGCAGTTGCAGATGTGAGAGAGAAGGTGCTTGAGGAGGAATCTGGAAGGATAGTTGTGGAAAAAGACAATGGTTGGCAGGTGGAAGGAAAATCTAGGGATCAAGAAGTTCCAAAGCGAGGCTGCAGAAGGAAAAAGGAAGCAATACAGAAGCCATATAAATGCTTGGAGTGTGGAAAGTACTTCTGTCAAAATGGCCACCTTACTGCAAATCAGAAGATTAACATAGGGGATAAGCCATATAAATGCTTGGAGTGTAGAAAGTGCTTCTCTCTGAATGGCGACCTTACTGCACATCAAAGGGTTCACACAGGAGAGAAGCCACATAAATGCTTGGAGTGTGGAAAGTGCTTCTCTCGGAATACTGTCCTAACTATACATCAAAGGCTTCACAGAGGAGAGAAGCCATATAAATGTTTGGAGTGTGGAAAGTCCTTTTCTCGGAATAGCCTCCTAACTTCACATCAAAAGATTCACACAGGGGAGAAGCCATATAAATGCTTGGAGTGTGGAAAGTGCTTCACTTGGAATTGTGACCTAAGTCGACATCAAAAGGTTCACAGAGGAGAGAAGCCATATAAATGCTTGGAGTGTGGAAAGTGCTTCTCTCGGAATTACCTCCTAACTGAACATCAAAAGATTCACACAGGAGAGAAGCCACATAAATGCTTGGAGTGTGGAAAGTGCTTCTCTCGGAATTACCACCTAACTGAACATCAAAAGCTTCACACAGGAGAGAAGCCACATAAATGCTTGGAGTGTGGAAAGTGCTTCTCTCGGAATTACCACCTAACTGAACATCAAAAGATTCACACAGGAGAGAAGCCACATAGATGCTTGGAGTGTGGAAAGTGCTTCTCTCGGAATTACCACCTAACTGAACATCAAAAGATTCACACAGGAGAGAAGCCATATAAATGCTTGGAGTGTGAAAAGTGCTTCTCTCAGAATACTGCCCTAACTGTACATCAAAGGGTTCACACAGGAGAGAAGCCATATAAATGCTTGGAGTGTGGAAAGTGCTTCTCTCGGAATTACCTCCTAACTGAACATCAAAAGATTCACACAGGAGAGAAGCCACATAAATGCTTGGAGTGTGGAAGGTGCTTCTCTCGGAATTATTACCTAACTGAACATCAAAAGATTCACACAGGAGAGAAGCCACATAAATGCTTGAAGTGTGGAAAGTGCTTCTCTCGGAATGACTCCTTAACTAAACATCAAAAGATTCACACGGGAGATGCCATATAAAGGTTTGGAGTGTGGAAAGGTTCCGTCAGAGTCGAAGTGTTACCTTACAGCACAAGATTCACACAGGCAAAGAGCCAACCAATCACAGTTCCTCCCTCTCTTTTTTCCTTATAAGACGTATTACATGGACTGTATTGCACCATCCCACAGTAATGTATATTAGCTGGACTTTTCTAAATGTTGTTGCCAATATGCTTTATCATTGATTGATGATAGACACATCCTGACGAAATAGGAAATACATTACAAGATATGTTTTTAATTTCGCTTTTAAAATATGGACCTTAGTGTAAGTTTCTTGTGGGGAAATATTTATGATTTTAGAACTGATAAGAAAACTTTATGATCCATTTACACTGCAATTCCCAAGAAAGGAGACATCAAAGATTGCAGCAACTATCAGACCATCGCATTAATTTCTCATGCAAGTAAACTGATGCTCAAAATCTTACAGCAAAGGCTGTTACCATATATGGAATGAGAAATGCCTGATGTTCAAGCTGGTTTCAGAAAAGGAAGAGGCACTAGAGATCATATTACAAATATACGCTGGTTACTGGAGCATACGAGAGAATTTCAGAAGAAAACCAGCTTGTGTTTCATAGATTACAGCAAAGCTTTTGACTGTGTGGATCATGAAAAGCTATGGTTGGTTTTAAAGGAAATGGGTGTGCCTCTACATCTGATCGTTTTAATGCGCAACCTGTACTCTGGACAAGAGACCACAGTTAGAACAGAATATGGAGAAACGGAATGGTTTCCAATTGACAAAGGGGTCAGACAAGGATGTATTTTATCTCCCTATCTCTTCAATCTATATGCAGAACATATAATTAGGAAAGCTGGATTAGATTTAGATGAAGGTGGGGTGAAAATCGGAGGGAGGAACATTAATAATTTGAGATGCTGATGACACTACATTATTGGTAGAAAATAGTGAAGATTTGAAAGGACTACTGCTGAAAGTTAAAAGAGAAAGTGCCAAAGCAGGACTATAGCTGAACATCAAGAAAACAAAAGTAATGACTACAGGAGAATTACACAACTTGAAGGTTGACACTGAGGAAATTGAAATTGTTCAAGACTTTCTATTCCTTGGCTCCACCATCAACCAAAAGGGAGACCGCAGCCAAGAAAGCAGAAGGAGATTGAGACTGGGAAGGGCAGCCATGAAGGAGCTAGAAAATATTTTGAAGTGTAAGGATGTGTCACTGGCCACCAAGACTAGATTAATTCATGCCATCGTATTCCCTATGACTATGTATGGGTGTGAAAGCTGGACAGTGAAGAAAGCTGATAGGAAGAAAATAGATTCCTTTGAAATGTGGAGTTGGAGGAGAGTGTTACGGATTCCGTGGACTGCCGGAAAAAAAAAACAAATCAATGGGTTATAGATCAAATCAAGCCTGACCTGACCCTAGAAGCTAAAATGACTAAACTGAGGCTATCATATTTTGGTCATGTCATGAGACAACAAGAGTCAGACAGTCATGTTAGGAAAAGTTGAGGGCAGCAGGAAAAGAGGAAGACCCAACAAGAGATGGATTGACTCAATAAAGGAAGCCACGGCCTTCGATTTGCAGGATCTGAGCAAGGCTGTCAAGGATAGGACATTTTGGAGGGCTTGCATTCATAGGGTCACCATGAGTCGGAGGCGACTTGACTGCACTTCACACACACACACAATAAAACTTTACTTATGGACATCTTTTGATGTTTAGACCTCAGTGTGAGCCAATTTAAACGGTGACTATTCCAGGCTTTACACTAGTAAGTGACAACAGGCCACACAATATAGAAGACAGTTACTTATCAGCATACCTTTATATGTATTTCAGGATGTGTTTCTGATATGTGGAAATGTATGTATGGCCACTGAAGAAGGCCCCATAGGCCGAAATGTGTTTGGTTGTCTTGGTCATTTGCATATATTTATGATCATCAACCATGTTTGTAAATTAGCAATTATCTTTTTAGAATCTTTTAATTGACCAGTCTAATTTTTAGACCTAGTGTTTTTAATTGCGTGCTCGCTTCATAATAAACAATATCAGTATTTTGTATAAATTTGCAGCTCAACTTTTAGGTTCTCTGTCTGTCTTGCTAAGGTTGAGGTCCCCTCCCCTTTTTTTTGTTAATTCCATTGTTTTAAGCCGGGAGTCCTTGCACCTTGAAGGAATTATAATCCCAGTGAGACCAGACAGGCAGGATCCCCGCCCAGGAATACAGTCGGTAGCCCCTCCGGGGACTCTGAGACCCCAGCCTCCTCAAGGCTTCCCTCTGCAGGAAGGGGGCAGCGACTGGAAACTGCGCCTAAAAGGAGCACAGGAAGGGCCCCTGCCTGAAGCAGCCCTTGAAGCACGGAGAGGAGGAAATGGGAGAACGGGCCTTCTGGCTGGAGCAGGACTGTCCGTGGCAAGAGTTGGCTGTGGTGCCAGATGAGATAGCAGCTAAAGCGGCTTCTCTGCAGTTCTCTGGCTTGTGGGTTGTCTGTGATGGAAGACCTGGGTGGGATGCCCAAAGGGCCCTGGGGTGGGTATGCTACTATCAATTGTTATTTTGCTCTTTCATTGCCATCAGCCGTTGGTATTTGCTAATTCCCACTGCTAATTTACTTCCGATTCTTGATGCATGTAGATGTGAGAAAGGTGGACTGTAAATGACAAATAAATAAAATGGTTGAAAGTAATTGTTATGACCATGGGGGTTACCGCATTATGTATTCCCACCGACGTATTAAGAGTTTGAAAATGTTATAAAAAACATCGCTTTGAAAGGGTTTTTGGATACTACGGCTAAAAAATGGTTGGAAGACGTCTTCATAGCTAAAGGGACCAAACAAAGTGCGAACAGTATTTTTTTATAACATTCTCAAATTCTTAATACATCGCTGGGAATAAATAATGCGGTAACCCCCAAAACGTTGTTACACTGAATTGCTTTGTTACAGTCTATATCAGAAATGCACAATATTTGGGAGCTTCAGGGGAAGGGGCATGGGGTTGTGTGCAGCATTATCTGCACCAGGGTGTTACTTCCAGGGAAAACCTGGAACCTATGTTGGGTAGCTCTAGGAGTTGCAGGGAAGCTATGGTTTTCCCCGGAAGTGACGTTGTGGCACAGATGACGCTGTTTTGTGTTTTCTCCTGGGTAATGAAGGTTGCTGGTGGGCTGGCAGCCCTACCCTGTGTTTGCAAGTAATTGCAAATGAAAAGTATTTCCTGGGCAGTATATTTCTATCCCAAGCCAAATTCCAAGGTATCTTGGGACGGAAAATGTCATGCCATACCAAAAATGTATGTGTTGGCAGAAGTCATTGGCAATGTTGACAGATCCCAAGAGAAAAACACTAACATGGCAGAAGGGGTTTTTTTTAGAAGACATACTGCTCCCGTTTTTGCATCTACCTCAGTGGTTCCCAAAGTGGGCAGTACCACCCCCCGGGGGGCAGTGGGATTACCTAGGGGGGCACTAAGAGGCAAGGGGGCGTTAGAGGTGGGCCCCTTCGACTGTGTTGTTGGAGAGGGCAGGAGGCCCTGGGGTTGAGTTTGTGGAACCGAGGGGGCGGTGGCCCAAAACGTTTGGGAACCACTGATCTGCATGAATAAAAGGATCAGCCTGTCCGTCCATCTATCTGAGCAGGCGTAACTCCTCAGAAGTGGCCTCTCATTTCAGGATGATGACAGGAGTTGCTGTGTCCAAAATGGACCATCCTAGCCAAGATTACGGTACTTCCAGACACACACACTCTTTTGTCATGGAAGCTATGATTTTCTATGGATGGTATAACTCATCTGAAACTAAAGCTAGGAGCCTCAACATTGGCCACCTGTTTCTGGGCGATGGTGAGATACGTAGTACCAGCAGTGAAGGGAACCGGACCTTCCAGGCACAGATTAGCTGCAGAAGATCATTTTGGTGTTTGCAATGGAAGTAAAGGTTTACTGACGAGAAGCCAGGAAAGGGCCAGCAGAACAAAAAGGGAAGGTGGGAAATACTACCACGTAAAAAACACACACACAGGGAACGGGTTTTAACCTGATCCGTAGCATCATTGTGAAGAGCAAAAGATGGGAACCATCTTGCCAGAATTGCCCTCCTGATGCTTCACTTATGCTGATTTTCCTATCTTCGTGTACGCTAGGAAGTTAGACATTTTTATTTTACTGCACCTACCTGGGCCTTTTAATATTCCTTTTAATAAAACCTAATGCTTTTTATTGGTATGGTTTACTGTGTATGCAAGAGTCCTACCCAGCCTCGGTTGAGCTATCTTAAAGGGGATTAATCCCAGGGTTCTAGGTTCGGGACAGGGCGATTGAATCACCCAGGAGGGTTGGAAAACCCGATCTGTCCCTGAAAGTGGGGAATGGTGTCCTGGCTTGCTGGAAAACTCCCATAGACCTAAGGTTCCTTGGAAAGCACCCTAGTCAGCAGCAGCCGCCACTCTGGGACCTCCTGCAGACATCTAGACGTGGCCTGCTGAGAAGGCATCTTTCTAGCGCAGTGCTAGATCAATAACAAAGTGACAGGGAAGAAACACCAGGAAATACCTTATAATCAACTGTGTGGCATCCATGCTGTACAGCATGTGGGGAAGAGATTCAAAGAAACAGATTGTGTGAAGCCAAAAAGCCTTTATATATTTTAAAAGGTTTATTATTAGAGCAAAAAGAAACGGGGGTTGGATTGACAAGGGGGTGCCATTAGAAACACAAGCTTGGTACCATGCCATTTCCTATTGGTTAAAGATGAAATTGTCCTCATCTGGTTTAACTCCCCTAATCTTTGCAGATAATTTCTCCTCAAAATGGATTAACCTAATCGAGGATAAACTCCAACGTTTAGGTTTATCAAGTACAACTCTACTAAATCTTGGCTATCAAGGAACAAAAACAATAGCCAAACAGAGGTTTTGGGACATTGCCCTTCAAGATGTCAGATCAAGGGCTTACTCGGTCCCAGTAGTGGAGAACTGTAAAAAATATTCGGCCCCTCCAAATTATCTCTATACCTTAGATCACCCTAAACATCGGAGAGCCTTCACTTTAGCACATTTTAATGCCCTTCCATCTTCTCTTCTTAATGGGAGGTATGCCCGTTTCCCTTACGAATTCCGCCTCTGTCCATGCCAATCTGGAATGGTGGAAACGATTGAACATGTTCTATTACACTGCCCATTTTATCAAGACATACGTAAAACGCTCATTGATCCAGTTTTGTCTAACATCCCAGATAGAGACAGAGTTAGCTATACCACCTTACTATTAGATGATACTGTTAAAGATGTTACCTATCCGGTTGTGAGATTCTGTGCTAGGACATGTGCAATAAGGCAGAAGAAGCTGTTAAAATGACTTTGACGTCAAACAGACTATTTTACCAAGAGTTGTTGTAACTAAATTTACGATTTATTTCAGCAAATATCAGACATTTTGTTTTTAATTATTATTATCTCTTTTTGTGCAAACTGGTCTTTGACCGTAATAAACAAATGATGATGATGATGATGAAAAGGGGGTGGGAAAAGGGCAGAACAAAATACCAGAAAAATAACACCCAAGAACACAGCGCATGGAATCCCAAACTAAAAAGCAAGACAGTTGAACTACATCAACAAAGTAGTTCACGTGACCTTGGCTATAACAGGTTCCAGAGCGTGTACCAAGGAGTCCTTGCAGTAACAAGATGTTAAAGGAGTCTTTAGCTCCTACCTGACCACATGTTGCTTGGACTCCTTGAAACAGCTCCATTCTGAAAAGAGAAGATGGGGTTAGTGGGTGCCCCCCCCCGCCCATGTCTCCCCACTTGCACCAGGGGGGCAGTAGCCGTTTCCACTCCTCTGCAAAGACCACAGCTCAGCAGCACCTCTCCACTGCCTGTGAGGGAGGCAACGTTGGAAGGAAAAGCGTTTGCCTCGATCTTGCTTGAATCATGTCTCAGTCACCCCAACTCCCAGGGTTGCTCTTGGGGTCAGCCAGGCCCGGGCCAATACGATGCCGGGCGACTTAAAAGTGAGCACCAAGCATGAAACCCACAGAGAACTTCTCATTGCACTGACAAGATGTGGGAGCCATTTCAGTCCCCATCTGGGGTTGCCAAGCTATGGGGAGGGGGACACTGGAGATCTGCTATTAAAACATCTCCAGGTGACAGAGATCAGTTCCCCTGAAAAAAATGGTTCCTTTGGAGGGGGACTTCATGACATTACACCCCATTTGTGTTAATACTTATGCTTTGCTGCAGTTCTGTTTTTAGACCTCTGGTTGGTTCTACAACCCTGATTCCTATTGCAATGTACGATTGTATGTCCCATCCTGTTGACTGTATTGATTTACTGTGCGTCATCCACCTTGACTTCAAGTGAGAATATAGCCTTGGATACTTACCGTGAGGGCTTATTCTCCTCTGAGGCGAAGGGCATCCTGAGCTGTGGGTTGTTTTCCTCTCCATCCGGGTAGGCAGGACAAAAAATGTTCTGACTTCCTGTATCCCCTTGGCGGGAAAACGACCTGAGGAAGCCAGTTACCGTCTAAACTAGCTAAGTAGACAGCGATGAAATGAACTTGCAATAGAACTTGATTATAATTTAAAAATTAACAGAATTCAACAGGAAAGACCAGGAAGCTAAAGACTATGTCTGCCTAGGATGTGGTTCTTCGCTTGTTCCGTGTTGGTAGCAGTTAAAGTCATGGACCCTAACATCTAAGAGAATAAGGGTGGGGCAGGATGCCCTTCGCCTCAGAGGAGAATAAGCCCTCACGGTAAGTATCCAAGGCTATATTCTCCCCTGAGGCAAGGATTCCTCCAACATTTGTGACTGCAAGGAACTCGGTACATGCTCTGTAGAACCTGTTACAGCTGAGGTCAAGTAGGCTTAGCTGTTGTAGTTCAACTGTATTGCTATGTATTTTGGAATTCTGTGCGCTGTGTTCTAGGGTGTAACTCTATTTTGTTCTGCCCTTTCCCCACCCCTTTTCAATCCAATCCCCCTTTTCTCTCTCTTTAATAATAAACCTTTTTAAATATATAAAACCCTTTTTGGTTTCACTTCACACACTTCTATTTCTCTGAACCTCTTCCCCACGTTGTACGGCATGGGCGTTACAATGTTGATTATAAGGTGCTTCCTAGTGTTTCTTCCCTGTCACTTTCTTATTGATCTAGCCCTGCGCTAGAAGGATGCCTTCTCAGCAGGCCAAGTCTAGATGTTCGCAGGAGGTCCCAGAGTGGTGGCGGCTGCTGACCAGTGTGCTTTCCAAGGAACCATAGGTCTTTGAGAGTCTCCCAGCAAGAGGAATGTTCTGCTATACACCCAATCCATCTCGAGCTTTCTTCTTTTCCTACTGCCTTTAACTTTTAATTGTCTTTTCCAGTGACGCTTATCTTCTCATAATGTGGCCGAAGTACAATAGCCACAGTCATTTCAGCTTCTAGGAGCAGTTCAGGCTTGATTTGATCTAGAACCTAGCGTGTGGTATAGAAGTTCAGAGCAACAGTCTCTAATCTGGAGAACCAGACTGCTTTCCCCGTTCCTCCACATGAAACCTGTTGGGAGATTTTGGGCTAGGCACCATTTTCTCAGATCTCACTCAGCCCCACCAACCTCACAAGATGCCTGTTGGGGGGGGGGGTGGGAAGGGAAGGTGATTGCAAGCTGCTTTGAGACTCCTTACTAGATAGAAAATTGGAGTATAAACCAAATCTTCTTCTTGGCATTCCACACTATCCATAACACTCTCGAACAGCACCACATTTCAAATCAATCAAATTCCTTCATTGTTCCTGGCACTGGTATTCAGTGGTATTTATATGGCTTCTCCCCTCGGTGAACCTTTTGATGTATAATTAGGTGGCCATTCTGAGAAGCACTTGTTGCACTCAAAGCATTTATATGGCTTCTCTCCTGTGTGAACCCTTTTATGTTCAATTAAGACACCATTCTAAGAGAAGCACTTTCCACACTCCAAGCATTTATATGGCTTCTCCCCTGTGTGAATCTTCTGATGTTGAGTTAGGGAGCCATTGCAAGTGAAGCACTTTCCACACTCCGAGCATTTATATGGCTTCTCCCATGTGAATCTTTTGCTGTCAAGTTAATAAAGGGACCTGCCTGTCAGTCTTTTTGTGGCAGCCAGACCTCCTCAGGAAACTTGGCCATCAACTTTAGGAATCTCTTGGCAGGACAAGTTCACCTCCTTGTTCTATCAAACTTCCAGACAGATATTCCCTGAACTGCAGAGCAGAGATGAGAGAAAGGATCCCCACCCCACCCCGAAATCCATCTTGGTCTCTGTTAACAATATTAAATGATGGGCCTGATCTGTGCCTGGCGTGGCTCCCCCTGGGTCTGCTCTGAGCTTGACAAAGAACAGCAGAACATTACAAAGAGAACTCGACTTCCATATCCATGGGCGTCTCCTGGAACATGGCTGTGGTATCTATTGCTTGGCTTCTCCCACATACCACCTTCCTCCCTCACCATCTTTCTCACAAAACAGAAGCGTTTACAGACGACTCTCGTTTTCCCTCTGCCCAGATTTTACCTGCAACTTTCCATCCAGCCCAGCTGATTCCATTCCAAGGAGGGTCTAAGGCAGGGGCCTTTCCCAGCCCTGCAACCCAAAATCTTCCTGCCTTAACTCTAAATGCCATACCTGAACTCTGGACTTTTGAGATGCAGGACAGGAGCTCTGCCAATGAGCGAGGGCCCCTCCTCTGGCCCAGTCACATCAACAAGGCCATCCCTCCTCTCCTCCCTTCAGCTCAGCCACTCAAACAAAGAACCACTCTGCGTCAAAGTAGAAAGGCTGAAAAAGGAGCCCCAAGGATTTGCAAACAGGGCCAAGCCTGGATATCCTCTATCTCTCCCAGTCAGAGCCCATTTCATCAACAGATTTCTGTTTACAGCATCTAAGTATTTAGTGCTTTCTTTTTCAGGCACTGTTCAGATCCCCAGGTACGGGATCTCCATTCTTTCCTCTGTGGCAAATGGAAGTGTGTCCGGAAGTTCAAGAGAGTCAAAGAAAGATGCTACCCCCTCCCTTCTCTTCGGTGTTCATAATGAAAGGGAAACAATTCTTACCCAGAGAGGCCATAGTCTCGTAATTTTCCTCCATAACTTCCCAGAAGAGTTCTCTTTGGCCTGGATCCAGCAGATCCCATTCCTCCTCCGTGAAGAGCATGGCTACATCCTCAAAGGACACTGGGGATCTCTGAAAGAGGAAAAGAAGGCCCAGTTGAACAATGATTCCTGCTCCTAGGCAGAAAGAAAGAAGAATCCTATTGACCAGCCAACTGCTTAAAAAGTGGTTTCGCTCTTCTCCTCCCCCTCTGACAAGTAGAATATACTGAAAGTCTCCAAGAAATACAAATTTAGAAAATTGCAAAGAACTGGGCTTCTCTTTGTCAAGTTCAATTAAATGAAAAACAAACGAACCACCCGCCCCATTTGACTGTATAGTGGGTTCAACAACTGAATTACTTTGCATGTGTAACTGCAGACATACACAGAAACTGTAATTCCACAGAAGGTCTCTGCTTTAAACAAAGTTTTCTGCAGAGGTGTTCTGTGTTACTCTTAAACTTGCATCCAGCTCTACAAACAAAAAGTGGACTAATTACGGCCATCCTGTCTTTTCTTCTCTTTCCCCCCTAACTATCCCAGGCCGTGTGATCCTCAGGGCTTGGCAGGTGAGAGATGCAGGGTCAAGAACACCCAGCACAAACCTCGGAGATCTTTTCAGATATTTATGCTCTGTGGAATGACTGCAGTTTGTACTAAACACCTTTAAACTGGAAGTAAACTACTGCATCGTCTCAGTAAATATAGAATTTCATACAGCGGAAATGGTTTCGAGCAAAGATTTATACATGGCAGAAGATTTACTGAATGGGAGGTTATTCTTATCTAGAACGAGACTCGAAATTGGCACCAGTATCGGAATGACTGTGGGAGTCCCAGTGCCAAAAACCCAGGGGATGGAAACATCTTGGCCCAGATAAACAACAGAGAATCCCTCTAATATTTTGCAGCGGGAGTGATGCACCACTCAGGGGAGGCCAGGAAGGCGGAGGCCGGACAGGCAGGGAGTGTGAATCAGATCCCCTCCTTTACAAAGCTTCAGACCAGTTGCCAGTTCAGAGATCTTCTTCAGGATGATGCTCATTGGGATCCTACAACAGTATGCACAGAAAATACAAATACCAACATATGGCCGTGACACACCAGTGCATCGAGCCACGGGGGCCACTAACGGGCCACGAACCCCGGTGGATCAGATCAGGGGTCCGTTTGGCTTTTAAGAACAAAGTCAGCCATGGCTGGTTGCAGAGAAAACTTCCTCCATTCCGGCCACCTCTTCCCCTCCATTTCACACTCCCATTTCCCCCCCTCCCTTATTCTTGCCCAAGAGGAGGAGAAGAGTTTGCAAAGAGCGGCTTCCTTCGTGGCTCTTCCGTGGCTGCTGTGGCTTCCCACGACAGTGCCCCTCCCCACCCCACCTCCCCCACCCCGGTTGCAGGAGAGAGACCCGCTGGCCGGTTCCTGGGGAAAAGGTGCAAAAGGCGATGGGAAGACGAAACCCTTCTCCCCCCCCCCAACCTTCAGTCGGGTACTGCGCTTTGTTCTCCTACTGGGAACTACACTTCCCAAATGTGCTTGCGAGCCCCAAAGAGGCTCAGCCAGGATTTTCTAGGCATTCACAAAAGGGGTAAATGTATTTGTAGAGGTGACAGGGAGCCTCTGACATGTGGGTTGAAGCTTTTCCCCCCCCTCCAGTGTTGGGAGAGATCAGACAGGATTAAAGAGAGAACCTCCTTTTCTCTGGTTGGAGGGAGAATTTGGCTTTTGCATCTCTGGGGAAAGGTGGGTTTCGGTTTCCCCGAAGAGATCTTGGGAAGAATAGCTGGAGGAACAAGGGGGGAGGAGAGAAAATACATGTGAGATGAACCAGTGACTGGGAAGGAGCTGAAGTTTGCTAACTTCCAGGTGGGTCCTGGACACCCCCAGGAATGACACTTGATCTCCAGGTGGCAGAGATCAGTTCCCCTGGAGAAAAGGGCTGCTTCGGGTTGTGGGCTGTGTGAGGCTTTGTTCTGATCTGATGCCCCTCCCTGGGCTCCATCCCCAGATCTCCAGGAATTTCCCACTGTGGAGTTGGCAGCCATCATACGGGCTGACTGGAGAGTGGTTTCCAGGTTGCATGTTCTTTGAACATGGCTTGAGTTTATTGTTGTTACTAACAATAACAATACCACCACCACCTCCGTAGTTTCCAAACTGAAAATCCAAACACCCCTTCCATTTTAACAGGTTTCCTTACAATTGCAACATTTATAGAGGTGCTAAAGTTTCCTTGTGCTTCAAGTGCATACAACCCAGATTGTCGTTATTGCAAACTATATAGAACGTAAAAACATAAGAAAGGCCCTGCTGGATCAGACCAGGCTCCATCAAGTCCAGCACACTGTTCATGCAGGGGCCAACCAGGTGCCTCCAGGAAGCCCACAAACAAGACAACTGCAGTAACACCATCCTGCCCATGTTCCACAGCACCTAATATAATATGGTCCTGGAGAGAATAGTTATGTATCATGACTAGTATCCATTTTTACTAATAGCCATGGATAGCCCTCTCCTCCATGAACATGTCCATTCTCCTTTTAAAGCCTTCCAGTTTGGCAGCCATCACATCTTGGAGCAGGGAGTTCCACAGTTTAACTATGTGTTGTGTGAAGAAATACTTCCTTTTATCTGTTTTGACTCTCTCACTCTCCACCTTCAGCAGATGACCCCGCGTTCTAGTATTATAAGAGACTGCTGAAGAATCTTTGATTCCCAAAGATGACCTCATGAGAAAAAGGAAATGTTTGTCCAGGACTTCAAGGGAATAGAGCTACTTGCAGGTACTCCCTTGGATGTTGAGAAAGACCCTTCAGGGTCTGAGAATTGGGATAAAATTTAATTTCACCTATGAACAACAGGTGACCATCTCTGTTTAGGTCCGATCGTGGTCCTTGAGATGGGCCATGTCTTTCTGAAATCCTCTTAGAAGAATATTCTCCTGTCCTTCCTTGCATTGTATTTCTTGATGGGTCACAGATTTCCTCTTTCTCTCCCCCTCACGTAAGTAATGGGACCTTGAGGGGAAAGGAAGGCCTTGCCTCTGAAGAAGCGCTGGAGAGGAGACTTCCTTTCCAGCTGAGCAAGGTGAGAGTGACTGTCCTTTCTGCGCCTACAAGAGAAAAAGAGGCGGCAGAGCCAGGAACGCTCTCTTGTTGGTGCCTTGAAATGGGTGTCTGGTCCTGGGAGTCGCAGCCATTTCCCCAAACTTCCTTGCTGTTGCCCTTGAGTAGCTTTAACACAAGACCCTCAGATATCTGGGCCCGAGTAGGTTGATATTCGCACGCATTTTATATGGGAGACACATACAGCCCAGCATAAAAACGTATGACAATCTTACCAGATTCTGGTTTAATTGGTAATATATACAACCTATTACATGCCTGGTCTGTTTTATATTGCCTGTATATGTATATATATATATATATCTGTAAATGTGTGCATGTTTTACATGGGTTTCAAATAGACCACCGAGAAAGACCATGAAGGCCGAAACACTTTTGGCATATATAGATATCAGCCTTAGGAAATGCCATTGGACTGTTTTAACGTTTTTAAAATAATTTTAATCTTGACATAGCGCTTCTAATAAATTATATACATTATATATTTTCATTATTTATACAGAGGCAGTGGTCCATAATTTAATTGTACCCAGATACACGTGTGTGTTCTGAACACGCAAATGTTGGGGGCCAAACATGTGTAGGCCATTTGGGTAACTCCTCATTCTCCTTTCCCTGGCAAAAACCTGGCTCTCGCCCTTAGACCAAACCACAATTGCCGCCCTCTTAGTGTGGAGTTCTTTCCTTCTCCTGCGCACCTTGCTCTGAAGGCCTCAGCGGTGGGTTGGCTCCTTTTGCCATTACAACACTTTCATCCCCTCTCTGAACTGAAACTAAGCCAAAGGACACATCATTGATAGTGGAGCAAGCTGCATTCAGATGAGCACGTGAAGCATGGTTAATCATGTAGTGGTTTCCTGCAATGTCTGAACCAAGTTATAAAGCTGAGCTCTTTGAATGGGAACAGTTTGGTTCAGTATAGAACTATTCAAGCTTTTACATTTCATGTCAGCTAGAAAGGAGTGAGGGCAGACCAAGGGGTCTATATCAGAGCATGCCAAAGCTCCAGGCTCTTTGTAAAATTATGCCACAAGCCACTGAAAACATTTACATTTTATAAAGCTCTCACCACTCTCACAACTGGGTCGGCAGAGACAGATCCAATGGCCCACACATCCCTGATCTCGAGTATAAACTAGGCACATCTTTTGAAAGTGCTGAGAATATAACCTTTCCAAAAAGATCAGAAAATGAGTGTTCACACTTGGGAGGGGGATGCTCATCAACACCAAAGAGAGAGAACAGCAGAGAGATATGATTTTGCTATAACCAAAACTCTGAAGGGCTTCCAGACAGCTCTCTGCTGTGGATCCTGCTGCAAATAAACAAAGTGAGACGGTGAGTACGGCAAAGGGAGGAGAGGGAGGCAGATGCAGGGCTGAAGAGAAGAACCCGCTTTACTGAAGGAGTTATGGTGCCAAAAAGGAAGGGAATCTGAATCTCCTGACCCACATATATCCAGAACCCTCCTTCCCCTCCACACGCGCTAATGGTCAGGGAAGCTGAGGTTCTTTGTTTATCTCTACTTTGGTCTGACTGCATCTCCAGTTAAAGGGATTAAGCAAGTGGATGATGTGAAAGACCTCTGCCTAAAACCCTGGAGAGCCACTGCCGGTCTGAGCAGACATTACTGACTTTGATGGAGCAAGGGTCTGGTTCAGTAGAAGGCAGCTTCATGTGTATCATGTGACTCTTAAATGGTGTCAAAGATCGCCAGAGACAGACGGTCCTGCAGTCACCAATTTGAAGAGGGTCTGTGCCTTTCGAGTAACTATGCTCTTAGAATCGACCCCTACCTGAGAAGTGCTATGTTATCTCATTCAGTTAGTCACTTACTAAGCAGGACTCAACTACTTTACTCACTTAAAAAGTAAGTCTTTTTATTTATGTGCTCCAATGTAATTATGTATATAAATGTGTATATGCAACTATTACAAAGTCTTAAAATTCAGTAACAATGTATACAGTCAAGCAAGCAAGTTCTACATACTATTCAGTTTTACAATCCAACACTTAAAATATAACAGTTAAAGAAGTCTGATTTGGTTCAAAGTATGTAATTCACATTCTACAATATATTTGTAAAGCCATACATACCAATACATCTTCTGAGCCTCCCTTATAGGTCTGAAGCTCTAGCCCTCTCCCTGCCTGTATTTATACTGTTTCAGTCACCTTCAATGAGCTTGAAACTAGAGCTGGAGCAGGAGACAGTTGTACTGCACATGCTCAGTGGCTTCCCTTTAGATTGCCATATAACGACTTCTACTTCCACCAGGCTATTTTGCTAAACTTTCAACAGTCAGTTTTGAGTCTTGTTATCTCTCTATATTTTCAATTTTATCATCATTCTCATCTCCAGAAAAATACGTTGAGAATGAACCTATTCATTACTTTCTAGTATCACGTTTTCATGTTTAAATCATAAAATACAATATATTGTTTACATTACATCATTACATCTTAGTCAGCATAGAATACCCTTGGAGTGGAGAGCATTTCTGCACTTGAAGTCATTGGAAAGGCAGGAAGTTATTACTCAGCTCTGTAGCAGTGCTGCAAAGCTTTGCTCTCTAGCCATTGAAAAGGCTGGGAAAGGTCATAGAAAAAAGCGAAATATGCAGCTAGCAAATCTGCACTGACACTGAAATCTTTGACAAGAGTAATTCAGAAACATAAGCCTCTGGCAAAGAATATCCAGGCTCTCTTCCCTTTTAAAAGGAAAATGAAGCCTCTGCTTTATAGTTTGCAGTTCATGTGTAGCTTGGTTTTACATTGAATATTTCTGCATAGGTACAACACTAATTCCATAGTTCATGTGCTCTAATATGTCAAAGCCTGTAACAAATTCTCATCAAGCAGGAATATCTGCTGGATTGAAAGCCCCCCCCCACCCCCCAAAATCACTCTGTAGCCAAAGCTGCTGAGTTGGGGGACTGGGGAACAATTTTCTATGGCCCATACGCATCAGCCTATTTGAATTCCTAGCTTTTATTTTTTTAAAGCTAGTCTCCACCCTCTTTCCTTTTGTAGATATGTCTTTCCCTTTGTAAGTCTTATATTTTAAAAAGATATGTTGCGACAGGCCTTTTCTACCAACTGAGGGGACTCACATAGCCTCTTATGATTTGGGGGAACCAAGTTTGTTTAGAACTATAAACCACCCACTCGGTTACAATTTGTTCTCAGAGTAGCTTTGGCTTCGCTGCTGTGAGGTAAGTTTTAATGGCGAACAAATAGAACAAGGAGACCACTGAGGTAGGAGAAGTATGTAAATAATATTGTCGAAGGCTTTCATGGTCAGAGTTCATTGGTTCTTGTAGGTTATCCGGGCTGTGTGACCGTGGTCTTGGTATTTTCTTTCCTGACATTTCAGGAAAGGAGTCACTGATAGGATGGAGAAACTTTTGAAAAAAACATAACTGTCAGCTAAGGCTTTCGGTCGATCCCGGATAAAACAAGATGGTCCTTACCTAAACAAAATGGAGTTTTAGTTCGCCCCGTCCTTCCCCATTTGCATTCTGTCCCCCGCCAGGCATCTGCACTACAATGGAGACCTGCCCGAGTAATCGCTAGTATGATACCAGGTCCCGCGGAACAATGCCTGGGAGCCCTGGAGATCGTCTAGCTATTGCACATGTTAATTCCTTGAATGCGTTTTCTTAAGTAGTTACCGGCAGTTACCATCCGTATTGTTTCCTTGTATCTGAACTGTCAAGACAACTCTGCCACTCCTCGTCCTTTTGTGTTGTACCCTGAACATAATCAGTCCCATTGTATGTACCCTATGTATCGGTATTTCCCCATGTCTGTATTCTAGCCTTGTGTTTCTTTGGACTTGCTGAACTCGCTGGCTTTCTTAATAAAACTTTTAAACTCGCGACTACGTCTGGAGTGAAGTTCCCTAGGCAGGAAACGCAACGAGGTCCTGAAGTCTGACAATAACCTACAGTGTTTAAACCCACCAAGAAAATACAGCAGATGCTACGATCAGCAAAAGAGACCCCCTCACCTCTGCAGGAGTATATCGTATACCTTGCAGTTGTGGACAAGTTTACATCGGGACCACACAACGCAGCATACAAACAAGGATAAAAGAACATGAGAGATACTGCAGACTTGGCCAACCTGAGAAATCAGCAGTGGCTGAACATGGACTGACCCAAACAGGACAAAGGGTCTTATTCCAAGACACTGAAAGACTGGACAATTCTACCAACTATTTTGTCAGATTGCACATAGAAGCCATTGAAATTCATAAACATCAGCACAACTTTAACAGAAAAGAAGAGTTTAAGAATGAATAAGGCTTGGCTTCCTGTCCTGAAAACCTCCAGACTAACAAAGACTACAGTCCACAAAAGCCATGCTGATTAGCTTTGGATTCCAAATGTTAACAGATCACTTCAGGATACAATGGTTCCATATTAACATACCACACCCTCATTAGCACATTATCTTGATACTTACAGGACAATGATTAGCACATTACCTTTGATACTTTCTGCAGGAAAATGACTCGGCTCAAACCCAACCCCCTTCTGACTATATATTACTCTTCCTACACCCTTGACACTGAGAGACACTGTCCTTCAGTGTTACTCCTCTGAAGATTCCTGACATTTCGCCAGCAGCTGTGGCAGGCAAGAAAATACCAAGATCACGCTCACACAGCCCGGACAACCTACAAGAACCTATGTAAATAATGGTTTCTTTATTTACTGATTGGTTTTTAACCTCCAAGTATTTCTATGGCTTCACAATTATATGTGCACCTATGTGGTTATTATAAGAGAAGCTCTTCCCACATTTTAAGCATTTATACATTCTCCAGCATGCTGAAATAATACTTTAGTTTTTCTAAAAAAAATCAGGTTATACATTTCTAAGATTCTTAACCTAGACACATTCAGGTGTGAGGTGAGGCTACGGCTGTGAATGAAACTCTTTCCATACTTCATTTTATGTGGCTTCTCCCCTGTGAACCCTTTGATGTTCAGTTAGGGTGCCACTCTTTGTGAAGCTCTTTCCTTACTCCAAGCATTTATATGGTTTCTCCCATGTGAACCCTGCGATGTGCAGTTAGGTCGCCATTCCAAGAGAAGCTCTTTCCACACTCCAAGCATTTATATGGCATCTCCCCTGTGTGAACCCTTTGATGTTTAGTTAGATCGCATTTCCAAGAGAAGCTCTTTCCACACTCCCAGCATTGATATGGCTTCTCCCCTGTGTGAACCCTTTGATGTGCAGTTAGGTCGCCATTCCAAGAGAAGCTCTTTCCGCACTCCAAGCATTTATATGGCTTCTCCCCTGTGTGAACCCTTTGATGTTTAGTTAGATATCTATTCAAAGAAAAGCTCTTTCCACACTCCAAGCATTTGTATGGCTTCTCCCCTGTGTGAATCTTTTTATGTTCAGTCAGGTTGCTACTGCAAGAGAAGCTCTTTCCACACTCCAAGCATTTAAATGGCTTCTCCCCTGTGTGGACCCTTTGATGTGTAGTTAGCCTGCCACTGCATGAGAAGGTCTTTCCACACTCTAGGCATTTATATGGCTTCTCCACTGTGTGAACCTTTTGATGTTCAGTTAGGCGGCTATTCTGTGAGAAGCACTTTCCACACTCCAAGCATTTATATGGCTTCTCCCCTGTGTGAACCCTTTGATGTTTAGTTAGGCTGCTATTCTGCGAGAAGCTCTTTCCACACTCTAAGCATGTATATGGCTTCTCCCCTGTGTGAACCCTTTGATGTGCAGTTAGGTCGCGCCTTTGGGAGAAGTTCTTGCCACAGTGCAAGCATTTATATGGCTTCTCCCCTGTGTGAACCCTTTGATGTCTAGTTAGGTCGCCATTCCAAGAGAAGCTCTTTCCACACTCCAAGCATTGATATGGCTTCTCCCCTGTGTGAATCTTTTTATGTTTAGTTAGGTTGCCATTGCAAGAGAAGCTCTTTCCACACTCCCAGCATTGATATGGCTTCTCCCCTGTGTGAACCTTTTGATGTCTAGTTAGGTGGCCATTCCGAGAGAAGCTCTTTCCACAATCCAAGCATTTATATGGCTTCTTCTGTCTTTGTACCCTTTGATGTGTTTTTAGTTTACCACTGCAACGAACGTTGTTTGCACTTTTGTAGCGTTTATAGGCTTTACAGCATAGTGTAACATTTTGATGTGTTTTAATACTGAATTTGCAGCTGAATCCTTTCTCTTTGATGGGACCCTGATGCCTTCTCTTTCGCTTCCATAATTCATTTTGGCCTGAGACCTGAAGGTGATTTCTGCTCCGACAGCCAGCCAATTTCTTCCTGTGCTTCTGTTTTGCTTCCCCTTTCCATTTGCACTCTCGTTTTGCTACCACTTTGTCCCCACATTTCGCTTTCACCTGCAGACTGTTGTCTTTTTCCACAACCACACTTCCTGACTTCTTCTCTGGTGCCATCTCCCTCACTTCCACAACTGTAGGAGAGAGATAGAAATCAAAGAAGAATGAAAAGGTAGAAATACCAGTTAGCAAGTACTGTCAAAAGTGAATGGGATGTGAGCCAGGGCGAGGAGAAACCTCAACAATATCTAACAGCACACCTGCATGTCTTGGAAAATGAGATACAGGAGGGGGCTTCTTGCTTCTGTGCAGAAGGCGGCTCTGAAGGTTAATGTTTTCTCTAGTGTTAATGTAGGAGAATCATTTGTAGCTTTGGGGTTGGCTAGTTCAAATCATTCCTCACGGATCAGACACAAAAGGCCGCTGTGGGAGACCAGTTATCGTCAGCATGGGACCAAGACTGTGGAGTTCTACAGGGAACAATCCTATCCCCCATGCTTATACGTAAAGCCCTTAGCACAAATCACTTGTAGCTTTGGGGTTGAATGTCATCAATATGCGGATCTTACCCAGCTCTTGGGCAGACTTAAATCTGGAGACTGGAGCCATGGACAGATATTTTCAGGTAATGAACCAGGTTTTAATAAAAATCAGAAGTAAAAAAAATTAAAAATGGGGGTTTAAGAACCAAATGTCAATTGCTAGGCAACCAGAAAGTATTGACAGCCTTCCAGCCTTGATTTCTGTCAGATATATGCAGAGGGAGGGAACAGGGCCCTTCCAGGGCAGCTTTGGCCTTTCAGGGGCCACTTATCTGGGCCAGGCCCAGCAGCTATCGTAGAAGAAGAGTTGGTTTTTATATGCCAACTTTCTCTACCACTTAAAAGAAAATCAAACCAGCTTACAATCACATTCCCTTCCCCTCCCCATAACAGACACCCGAGAGGTAGGTGGGGCTGAGAGAGCTCTAAGAGAATTGTGACTAGCCCAAGGTCACCCTCCTGGCTTCATGTGTAGGAATAAGCCGGGCAATGTGATATTACATGACTTCATGACTTCCCCAGGACGGGGTGCATGTTCCTGGTGTACAGCAGACTAGATTATTAGATCCTATTATTGTTAGATGGATCTGCCACTGGTTGACAGATCGTACCCAAAGAGTGCTAGTTAATGGTTCCTCGTCCACTTGGAGAGAAGTGACTAGTGGAGTTCCTCAGGGATCTGTGCTGGGCCCTGTGTTGTTCAACATCTTTATAAATGATTTGGATGAAGGAATAGAGGGGATGCTTATTAAATTTGCAGATGATACTAAATTGGGAGGGGTAGCAAATATGGTAGAAGACAGAGCCAAGATGCAGGATGATCTTGACAGGCTGGAGAAATGGGCTAGAACTAATAAAATGCACTTCAACAAAGACAAATGTAAAGTTCTGCATTTAGGTAGGAAAAATTAAATGCATAATTATAGGATGGGGGAGACTTGTTTGAGCAGTAGTGTGTGTGAAAAGGATCTTGGGGTCTTAGTAGACCAAACACTGAACATGCGTCAGCAGTGTGATGCTGTAACTAAAAAGGCAAATGCAGTCTTGGGCTGCATCAACAGAAGTATAGTGTCCAGATCACGCGAAGTGATGGTATTGCTTTACTCTGCTCTGGTTAGACCTCAACTAGAGTACTGTGTTCAGTTTTGGGCTCACAATTTAAGAAAGATGTAGACAAGCTGGAACGTGTCCAGAGAAGGGCAACAAAGATGGTGAGGGGTCTGGAGACCAAGTCCTATGAAGAAAGGTTGAAGGAGCTGGGTATGTTTAGCCTGAAGAGGAGAAGACTGAGAGGGGATATGATAACCATGTTCAAGTACTTGAAGGGCTGTCATATAGAGGAGGGTGACGAGTTGTTTTCTGTTGCTCAAGAAGGTTGGACCAGAACCAACGGGTTGAAATTCAATCAAAAGAATTTCCGTCTAGACATTAGGAAGAATTTTCTAACAGTTAGAGCGGTTCCTCAGTGGAACAGGCTTCCTCGGGAGGTGGTACACTCCCCTTCCCTGGAGGTTTTTAAGAAGAGGTTAGATGGCCATCTGACAGCAATGCTGATTCTGTGACCTTAGGCAGATGATGAGAGGGAGGGCATCTTGGCCATCTTCTGGTCACTAGGGGTGTGGAGGGGGGAGGTAGTTGTGAATTTCCTGCATTGTGCAGGGGGCTGGACTTGATGGCCCTGGTGGTCCCTTCCAACTCTATAATTCTATGATTCTAAGATTCTGGGAGACCCAGCTTCGAATTGCCACTTTTGCGTGGAAGCTTACTGGATGACTTTGAGCCAGCGCACATACACCCAGCCTAACCGACCTCACACGGTTGTGGGGATAAAATGGAGGAAAGGAGAACTGTAAGCGGCTTTAGGTTGGTGGGTGGGTGGGAAGGTAGGCATTAGAGAAGGAAACCCAGACAGCTGAGGACACAAGGATTGCCAGGATGAGACAAATCACGTGGGGATGGGATACAGGGGAAAGTCCCCACAAGTCCTTGCAGGTTGCCCACTGTACAACTGGGCCTAGCCCGGCACAGCTTAACTGGGACAGATTTTTCCCGTGTAGAGGCTGCCACCCGGAGGTGTCTGACTGGGATCATGGAGATTCGAGTTCAGATCCCCACTCTGAACAGAAAATTGCCAGCTGACTTTCACCCAGTCACATGCTCTCAGCTAGACCTACCTCACAGACTTGTTGTGAGGATGAAATTGAGGGGAGGAGAAGAGCAAAGCCACATTGTGTACCAAATGAAGGAGAAAGGCAGCACATACAAAGGGGGTTTAAGAACGCCCCCATGCTCTCAGAGCCGGTATGGTGGGATGGTTAGAGGGTCTGATTAGGATCTAAGAGACTTAAGTGACCTGAGTGACCCTGGGCCAATCACACCTCTCAGCCACATCTACCTCACAATGTAAGCTGCTTTTGGTCCCCTTTGAAGAGGAATATGGGGTACGAATAATACACTTCCCTCTGCTGTTTGCAGTGGAATAACAGTTGCCTGTTTGTGGCCGGCAGAAATCATCAGAAAATAGAGGAGCACAGACAGACACAGGGCTGTTGAATGGAGAAAGCAGGTCAGACCTGTAGAAAATAAACAAATGGCTACAAGCCACAGTGACTGAAGGGAACTGCCATATTTAAAGGCAGCAAACTCATGAAGAGTAGTGCCAGGAGGCAGCATCAGGGGCAGGCCTCGGCCTCTCACGTCCGTTTCTTGGCCTCTCCAGGGCAACTGATCGGCCGCTGTGTGAAACGGGACGCTGGACTCGATGGACAACTGGACTGATCCAGCTAAGATCCTCTTGAATTCTTAGAAAAAGTGAAATGGGAGTCAATTTTTCAGAGATTTCAGCTGAACAAGTGGAAGCCCTGTTTTGTTTTTCGAGGGGAAGAAAGAGGGTTCCTGTCTGGGGCTGGGGGCCAAAGGAGGAAAAAGTTCACCTCCTCGTTCTTCCAAGCTTTTAGAGAGATATTCTCTAACATGCAGAAAAGCCTGAAAGTATTTAGTGGTTTCATTTTCGGGCATTGTAACACTCCCTGGTGTGGGAGTTCCATTCCTTCCTCTGTGGCAAAGGAGATTGGGTCCTGACATGCAAGAGGCCAAAAGAAGATGTCGCCACCTCCTTCATTTTTCCATGTTCATGATAAAACTGAAAAGTTCCTTACTCAGAGAGCCCAACGTCTCGTAATTTTCCTCCATTACTTCCCAGAAGAGTTTTCTTTGGCCTGGTTCCAGCAGAGCCCATTCCTCCTCCGTGAAGAACACGGCAACCTCCTCAAAGGACACTGGGGATATCTGAAAGAGGAGAATATGGCCATTGATCATAAGAACATAAGAAAGGCCATGCTGGATCAGACCAACGTCCATCAAGTCCAGCAGTCTGTTCACACAGTGGCCAACCAGGTGCCTCTAGGAAGCCCCCAAACAAGATGACTGCAGCAGCACCATCCTGCCTGTGTTCCACAGCACCTAAGATAATAGGCATGCTCCTCTGCTCCTGGAGAGAATAGGTATGCACCATTACTAGTATCCATTTTAACTAGTAGCCATGAATACCCCTTTTCTCCATGAACATGTCCACTCCCCTCTTAAAGCCTTCCAAATTGGCAGCCATCACCACATTTTGGGGCAGGGAGTTTTACAATTTAACTATATGCAGCTCCAGTTTGGGTACAAACGGCTACTTCTTCTATCAGACTAATTCAGTTCAAGTTCCTAAGAATAATTCTTAAGGTGCCCAGGTGAGCACCCTCTGTGACCCTTAGATTAGAAATGGGTCTTACATCACTTATCCATTTGGCCTGGCCAGCAGCTATTTGATTTAGAATCTGACTGTTGTTTGTCAGTGATCAGAACAATATTCTTCACAGTCTAATGAATTACACTTTTATGCCAACTTGGCTTAACCCAATAAGATTGGAGGAGGGTGAACTGTTATCCCAACTTTCAAAACAGGGAGGAGGGACGACACAGGATACAGGCCAGTCAGTGACCCCCTTCCCAGAAGAAGAAGAGTTGGTTTTTATATGCTGACTTTCTCTACCACTTAAAGGAGACTCAAACTGGCTTACAATCACCTTCCCTTCCCCTCCCCACAACAGACACCCTTGGAGGTAGGTGAGGCTGAGAGAGAGTGACTAGCCCAAGGTCCCCCAGCTGGCTTCAAGTGTAGGAGTGGGGAAACCAACCCGGTTCACCAGATTAGCATCCACCACTCATGTGGAGGAGTGGGGAATCATACCCGGTTCTCCAGATCAGAGTCCACCACTCTAAACCACCGCTCTTAACCATTACACCTCGCTGGCTCTCCCAGGGAAGATACTGAAGCAGATATTAAAGCGATCAGTTTGCAAGCATCTGAAAGACAACTTGGTGATCTAGGGAAGTCAGCATGGATTTGTCCCCAACAGGTCCTGCCAAACCCACCTTGTTTCCTTCTTTGATCGAGTGACAAGCTTCATGGGTCATGGGAATGCTGTCGATGTTGTTTACAAGATTTCAGTAAAGCTTTTGACACGGTTCTCCATGATGTTCTGATAGGTAAACTGGACTACTGTGGACTGGACTGAGGATACTTTGGTGGATAGGGAACTGCTTGGAGAACTGCACTAAAAGAGTAGTTGTCAATAGCATTTCATCTGAATAGACGGAGGTGTCCCGTAGGGTGCCACAGGGTTCGGTTGGGCCTGATACTTTTCAATATTTCTATAAATTATTTGGATGAGTGTGTGGAGGGAATACTCATTAAATTTGCAGATGACAACAAACTAGGAGGAGCAGTGTCCACACCTGAAGATACAGATAGAAGTCAATGAGATCTGAACATACTAGAAAAGTGGGCATATGTGAACAAGATGCAGTTCAACAAGGATAAGTGCCGAGTTCTACATCTCGGTAACAAAAATAAGAGACATGCATACTGGATGGGGGAATTGCTTTTGGTTAGTAGTGTGTGTGAATAAGATCTTGGGGTACGGGTGGACCATAAGTTAAACATGAGCAGCCAGTGTGATACAGTGACAAAAAAAACTAATGCAATCTTGGAGTGCATCAACAGAGGCATAACATTCAAATCGCAGGATGTCATAGTTCTGCTGTACACAGCATTGATCAGGGCACACCTGAAGTATTGTGTGCAGTTCTGGATGCTTCAAAAAAGATGCGGACAGAATGGAGCGAACGAGGATGCCTGGAGACCAAGCCCTACGAGGAAAGGCTGAGGGAGTTGGGAATATTTAGTATGGAGAAGAGGAGGTTGAAGGGGGACATGATTGCTCTCTTTAAGTATTTAAAGGGTTGTCGCTTAGAGCAGAGCTTCTCAAACTTTTTCCACTTGCGACCCCTTTTTGCCCAAGAAATTTTTAGGGGATCCCAGGTATATAAGGTATATAAAATAGGGTGGTTAAAACTAAATCAGACTGAAGAGCTCCAAAAGGATCTCTACAAACTGGAAGAATGGGCATTAAAATGGCAAATGAGATTCAATGCGGTCAGGTGTAAAGTGATGCATATTGGGGCAAAAAATCCCAGCTTCATATATACACTGATGGGATCTGTGCTGGCAGCGACAGACCAAGAAAGAGATCTTGGGGTGGTAGTGGATAGCTAGATGAAGATGTCAACCCAGTGTGCGGCTGCTGTAAAAAAGGCTCATTCCATGCTGGCCATAATTAGACAAGGAATTGAGAATAAAACTGCTGGTATCATACTGCCCTTGTACAAATCTATTGTGAGACCACACTTGGAATACTGTGTACAGTTCTGGTCACTACACCTAAAAAAGGATATTGCAGAGCTTGAGAAGGTGCAGAAAAGAGATAATAGATAATTGGAAACACATATATACATGAAGATATTTTATTTGATTTAGACATAAATATATATTTACATGAATATAACAATATAAGGATTAGAACTATATTCAAAAGAGTATACAAATTTATACTGAGATGGATGGAGATGAAGGGGAAGTCTTATGTTTAGTTTAAATCTGTTTGTATTTTCAACAATAATTTACTATTTTTATTTTTATTATCTTAATGATCTTTAATATTGTTGATTTGTCTGTTTAAATATTTTGAAAAAATAAAAAATTATAAAAAAAGAGAAGGTGTAGAAAAGAGCAACCAAAATGATCAGGGGACTGGAGCAACTGCCTTACGAAGAGTGGTTAAAATGCTTAAGGCTGTTAGCTTGAAAAGAAGGCGGTTAAGGGGAGACATGATAGAGGTCTATAAAATTATGCATGGATAGGGAGAAGCTTTTCTCCCTCTCTCTCGTAATTCCAGAACGTGGAGTCAGCTGCTGAAGCTGGAGATTCAAAACTGATAAAAGGAAGTATTTCTTCACATAACTCATACAAAGTTACTGCACTTGTATTTCCAGGATGTAGTAAGAGTTTGAAAATGTTATAAAAAATACTGTTCACACTTTCTATGTATTCCCAGCGATGTATTAAGAGTTTGAAAACATTATAAAAATACTGTTCGCACTTTGTTTGGCCCCTTTAGCTGTGAAGACGTCTTCCAACCATTTATAAGCTGTGGTATCCAAAAACCCTTTTAAAGCGATGTTTTTTATAACATTTTCAAACTCTTAATACATCGCTGGGAATACAAAGTTCGGTAACCCCCATAGTTAAACTGTGGAACTCCCTGCTCCAGGATGTGGTGATGGCTGCCAACTTGGAAGGCTTGAAGAGAGGAGTGGACATGTTGATGGAGGAGAGGACTATCCATGCTGAACATATTAGATGCTGTGGAACACAGGCAGGAGAATGCTGCTGCAACGCCCAGCAATAATGTGCCCCCCATGCACGCTCTCCAGGAGCAGAGGGCACCAGCACTGCCTCCCCGGCGGCAGTTTTCCCGGCGGGGCAGTTTCGCCGCCTTTGCCCATTCCCAGGCGCTGACTGTGACCAGGTAAGCCCTCTGCGCGAGGTGCCAGGCGAGGCAGGACGAGAGGCCGCGGGATGCAGCAAAGGGGAGGCTGGCAGAGAGTCCCTTCCATGCCAAGCGAACCCCCCCAAGCCTGGAAACCGCTGACTGAAGCTCCAGGCTTGGGGTGGGGGGACAAGGCTGGTGGATTCTCAAAGCCCCCCCCCCCCCACTCAATGGATCAAACGGCAAAACGGCGCAGACAGAAAGGTGCCGCTCATTGATTTGCCTTTTCTTGGCACATGTGGATAACAACATAAGAACATAAGAAAGGTCCTGCTGGATCAGACTAAGGCCCATCAAGTCCAGCAGTCTGTTCACACAGTGGCCAATCAGGTGCCTCCAGGAAGCCCCCAAACAAGACCACCGCAGCAGCACCATCCTGCCTGTGTTCCACCGCACCCAATATAACAGGCATGCTCCTCTGATACTAGAGAGAATAGGTATGCAGCATGACTAGTATCCATTCTAACTAATAGCCATGAATTGGTATTATTTTTTGCCTGGCCAGACCCCATGGCCCTCGGGAGAACCCTTCCCGTTTGTCGCAGGGGCCGCATGGCCAACTGCTGGCAGAGGGGCTCCTGGCTGCCAACTTTGCGAAGGCAGACCCCCCCCGCCACGGCCCCCCCCCTTGGGGCGCCACCCACAGGCCACAGCTCTGGGCTCAGAAGCGGGCCTAAGCAGTGGGGGCTGGCCAGGCACAAAATCCCGGCCACGGGAGACGCAGCTGGCGATTGCCCCCCCCCCGCCCCGCAGGCAGCTGCTCCGCCCGCCCCTTCTGTCCTTCCCAGGGCCGTGAGGGGGGAGCGCGGGGCCCACCCACAGCAGGTGGGGGCCTGCAAAAGGGCAGCGCCCATTCTTGCTCCTCGCTTGGGGCAGGCTCCCTGCTGCTGCCCTCGGAAGGCCCTCGCCTGCTCCAGAGGGGAGCCGGCCAGCGCCCCCCTGCACTGCAGCCTCCTCCTTTTTATGGTAGATTTCAACGAACCCCTATGTCTTTGAGACTTTGCCCCTGCTCGGAAGACATTGTTGAGACAGTTCCACACGTTTTATTTCACTGTGCTTTGTATGAAGTGGAGAGAAAATGGTTAATTGAACCCCTATTAAGGCGTTTTAGCTCACCTGGAAATTCCTTACATCAATCAGAGAGCATATTTCTGAGATATCTCTTGGAGGATAAGAGTATATGGGTATCACATTTGGTGGCTAAATTTCTGCATATTGCGATTATCAAACGTAAATCACTTATAAACAGTTCAGGCCTCAGGTAGGTTGAATGCCATAGCAGCTCTAATTTTATTACAGTGTATCATTATCCATGGATTTTAATGGTTAATCTTGTTTAAGATTGTTTATAATGTTTTCGCTGTTACATGTTTTGGATCATCGTGAATTCCTTTTAAAAATTAATACCTTTTATTCTGTATATGTGATGGATATTTTACTGGCCATGGACTGTTCCAATAAACTGACTGCAGCCCAGCGGAGGGGTGAGGGAGAAGAGAACGGGCGGGAGAGGGGAGGACAACTTGCCCGGCGCCCCACTCCTCCGCAGCAAGACAAGCAAGTTGGTCCTCCCCTCTCCCGCCCGTCCTCTTCTTTTCTCCACCCCCACTTCTCCTCCTCGTTGTAGGCGCTTTTCTCCACCCCCACTTCTCCTCCTCGTTGTAGGCGCTTCCCGCTTTGCTTTTTCGATACCCCAAAATGCATTTATGCGACCCACAATGGGGTCGCGACCCACAGTTTGAGAAGCTCTGGCTTAGAGGAGGGCAGGGAGCTGTTACTCTTGGCAGCAGAGGGCAGGACTGGCAATAGGTTTAAATTGTACTCAGAGAGATAGCGGCTGGATATTAGGGAAACATTTTTTTACAATAAGAGTTGTTCAACAGTGGAATCAGCTACCTAGGGAGGTGGTGAGCTCCCCCTCACTGGCAGTCTTTAAGCAGAGGCTAGACAAACATTTATCAGGAACGCTCTAGGCTGATCCTGCACTGAGCAGGGGGTTGGACTAGATGGCAGGGAGGGCCCCCGCTGTATGGCAGGGAGGGCCCCCGCTGCCCTTGAAAGGCCCTCGCCTGCTCCGGAGGGGAGCCAGCCAGCGCGCCCCACCAGCCACACACACCCCTGCAGTGCAGCCCCCTCCCCACCAACTGCCCAAGGGCGGGGAAGGAAGCGAAAGGGCGGCAGGGAAGTGAAATCCCCCCCGGGCGCCGCCAGGGCCCACGGAAAAGCCCCTGGGGGTGGGAGAGAACCCACAGGGGATCTGGCTGCCGACACGGGTTGCTCCGTCCGGCGGGAGGAGGGCAGGGGAGAGAGAGGGAAAGAAGAGGACGGGTGGGAGAGGGGAGAACAATTTGCTCAGCCCCCAGCTCCTTCACAATGCGATGAGCAAGTTATTCTCCCCTCTCCCACCCATCCTTTTCTTTTCTCCACCCCCACTTCTCCTCCTCGTTGTTGGCACTTCCCTCTTTGCTGTCACCTGGGAGGGCTTTTTCGCGACCCAAACGTTAATTTACACGACCACACATGGGGTCTCGACCCAGTTTGAGAATCTCTGCTCTAGACTGATCCTGCATTGAGCAGAGGGTTGGACAAGATAGCCTGTCTGGACCCTTCCAACTTTATGATTATAGAATTCCATGAACAGATGAGAAATTGACAACTTTTGGTCCTTCCCCTCCCTTTTAAAAATCTATGTGGTTAAGTAAAGCTAGTTTAGCGCTGAATGACAGTATAAGGGATATTGATTTCCAAGAAATATTGGTTAAAGGCAGCAGTGCCTGCACTCCTCTACTATTGAACTTAGGTCCAGCAATCGATCCCACATCAACATGCACATTACCTTTTTATATTAACAGTTCCAAGATATCATCATGCATTTACGCAGACTAGCTTTAGGTCCATCCACATTTCAATAATAAAATAAGTGCAAGCTAGTTGCCTGGAACACATTCAGGAGAGTAAAAACACAACCCCCACCCCCCCACATGCACAGACCTTACCAAGGAAGCTTCTCTCTCTATCCTCCCTCCAGCCATCTCTCCTTCTTTCACTCCCGTTCATATGTGGTTTCCTTCCCTCCCCTATTCTTGTCCAAGAGATGTTGAGGAAATCCTAAACTCACCTTCCCTGCAGACATGCAAGAGCCAAATTCTCCTTCCAGCCGGGGGAAACAAGAAAGAAGACAGGCCGCATGGAATTCTGTATTCCATATTTTTCCTTCTCCACCACGAGGAAAACCTGCCTCCTGGACACCAACAATAGGCAGGGATGACCGCTCAGGAGCTTGCAAGGCCTTCTGGGAAATGGAGTTCCCTGCAACAAGACCCAAACCGAAAGAAAAATAAATAAAGTATTTGAGAATGTGGAAGAGGTTTCATTGTTTGTTTGTTGCTCTGTGGGGCAACTTCATATGTATATCAATAAATAAATCCTTGCTCTTTTCTGAAACTCCCTGTTTTAGTGGTCTCTGTATTCCTTAGGCTCAATACAAACCTAACCTCACAGCAGCGACCCAAAGCCTTTACACTTTCTGCCCTAAGAACATCTGGTCGCTGTGAGGAAGGCTTACACTACAAGAATAAAAAGGAAAGCATGTGGAACAAGAGATACAGTAATAATGAGGTCCCCCCCCCAAAAAAAGCCATACCAAACAAGGAAGGTGAGGTAGCAGGCTTTTAGAAAATTAGCAGGCCTCTGACAGTAACCCCAAAAGGAGGGGGCCAGAGAGATATATTTAGTTCAGGAACAGACAAAGCAAGCAAGCAAGCAAGCATTATTATTCAACCAGCTCAAGGTTGAAAAACAAGACAAGAAGTTACTAAAGACAGACAAGGCATCAGGGAATTGTTAGGGAGGAAGATTAGATAAAATGCCAGGTGTTTAACAATGGACTCTATACACCGTTTATTCCACCAATCATGTTATTTCTGCTTTATGATTTACCAATGAAATGTCTGTATGGGTAAGCCAATTAGCAATAAACTACATATTAATCAACCAATGAGCTAAGTAGAAAAGTTGTAAACCAATGATTAGTATAATGTATAGGTGACGTATTTTAGAAAATGTGTAATGAACTGACCAAAGGTTATAAAAGATCAAACCCACTTTTGCAAGATGCTTCAAACTCCTTTTCAATGCTTCTGAGAGCAGAGTTTGAAATCTTGCTATATCATTTGGGGGTTCGTGCCTGGATTTTTGACCCTGGGCAGGAGATGGATTGATCAAACACAAACAAGATTTGCATCTCTCAGGGTTGTTGGAGTCGGCTGGAGAGCCCGGGGGCCCTTGGACTCCTCTCCAAAGGCACCTCTCGACAGTTTTAGTTGAGGGAGGGCCGTCCTTGAGTGCTTGGGCTCTTGTCAGTGGCTACAACGGCTTCCTGAACCCTGCATGAGCCTCTGGAAGTTGGTCTTGGGATATATATTGAAGACAGGTGAGAAATGAACAGATCCGGTTTTTAGTTTGAGTCCTCCGTGTAATTAGAGTACTGGGGGGACCTCATCAGTCTCCTGTTCTTCCTTAGTACGTCAAAAAATGGTAGTTGGCTGAAAACGGAAGAGCTCTGGGTGTTGTATCTGAGGTGTGCTTTGTGTGGAGTTGTGTGTGTGCGCACAGTTGCAAGGGAATTAGGTGCTTAGAGGCAGTTGGCTTTTAGGCTCTCTGTGTGGAAAAAGCCACCGCTCTGTTTGCTCAAAGTGCCAGGGTTGCTTCAGCAACCAACGCTGTCAGCGGAAGAGAGGAGAGAGATTCCTCTTTTCCCTCCCTCTTTCTCACTCTCATCTCCTGGAGCAGGAGCTGACGGTGTATGGAGGGGGTAGGCTGTGAAATGTTGCTGGGATATTGAACTCCTTTTGTTATTTAAATGCTGTCCTGCTGAAGTTAGTTGCAGTTATTAAGTTTCACTGCGCTTCTTTGAAGGAATCGGTTTCTCCCACTAGCCAGCCAGCTAAAAAGTAAAGTTTTTCCCCTCCTGCTAGATTTCAGAGCTCTTGTAAAAATTATTAATCTGGGTGGTTTTTCTTTCCATTTTTCCCTTCTGGGGAAAAAGGTTATTTTAAAAGCTGTTTGCCTGTTTCTTTTCTTTTTTTTGGAAAGTTCTGGTTCTTGTTAGGCTGTTTGTAAATTTGGCAGGTTTTTTTAAGGCTAGACACATTTCTTTCATAAATCAGCCCCTCTCTCTCTCTCCTTTTTCTCCTCCTATTCTAAAGGGGAAATTGTTCTGTTAGGAAAGAGGCTCATGATCTATTTTCTTTATTAAGTATTGTCTGTTTATTTTCTTTATTGTAAAAGACTGTTGTCTCTTGGCTGCATATATAAACTATTGGAGTGGGAAGCAGAAGAAGGGGGGGTGTCAGCAAGGGCATGCAATCGAGTCCTGGATAGCAAGCTCCGTGAAATTCCTTTCACCTTTCCTTCCCATGAGAAAGTCTCTCCAGTGTGGGAGAAAGGTGCGATAGCCAGAGGCTGTATAAATCCCCATTTCAAAGTGACTTCCCTATTGTAATTCTGCCCTGATCTCAAGGTGTGAATTCACCGGAATCCTCTATCTCTTGATGTTGAGTGACCTCTGATGTTTTGCATTTCAAAGCTTTTACTTGTAAACATTTCTAGTTTGTGCACCCTATAAAACTGACCTCCAAATGTATTACGTTATGTCCCTTTAAGACTACTGTACTCTTACTTTTAAATAAAACCTCTTAAACTCTCTGCAAACGTCTGGAGTGAAGTTGATGATTCCTGAAAGGCAACGGAGTCCCAGAGTCTGACAGTACGTTAGAATCCGCAGCTTTCTTTTTTATTTTTGTGTTAGAAGTAGTATTAGTATGTCTGCACCACCCTCGGTTCCGCTCAACGCGGGAGGGGAACTTCGGCAGACCCTCGTTGATATTGAGGTTGACCGGGGAGAAGTGACCCCGGAGCAGCGCCCATCCGGGCCTACTGATGTCCCTGGGAGGCCGACATGGACCCCCCTGCTCTCGGGAGCCGGACGGCAGCAGAGGGCAGCGTCGGAACCAGGAGGCGACTTATACCGAGGGCCGCTGACTGCTTGGTATGGAGAGGGAGAAGGGTGGAAGGAGCCCACGCTCGCTCGCACTCCGACACTCACCGTGGAGGCTACCCTGATACGCGGACAGAACCAGATGCTCGTTCTACAGAACTGGGGCCTGCAGACCCAACTAGACACCCTGCAGCGGGACCTGGCAGCTGTTCTAGGGGCGGTGAGAGGGCTCGGGCAACCCTCGCAGCAACCCCAAGCGGACTCACGGCCCACTACAGGACCGCTCGTTGTTGGGGAGGTTCCCATGCCCAGACACCCTACGGCCAGAGACCTGAAGGTGTCTTTCGACGGGTCCAGCTCACAGCTGCCCCATTTCCTACTCCAAATCTCCGGCTTCATGAAGGATCAGGGAGAGACCTCTGCCTCGGGTCAGGTACGTGATCAGCCTTCTGGAGAAAGAGGCGGTAGAATGGGTCGTGACGGCGGCAGAAACTATGCCTAGGGTTTTGGCATCCTTGGATGAATTCTTGTCTGCTCTTCGACGACGCTTTGAGGATCCCCACAGGGGAGAGAAGGCGAAGGTTGCCATGCATCGTTTGAGGCAGGGGGCCCGCTCAGTGAGTGAGTACGCACAGGACTTTTTATCCTTGTCATACAAAATACGGGAGTGGAGCGAAGCCACCAAGGTCCAGCACTTCCGCGAAGGGCTACGGTGGGAAGTGCTGGATGGCTGCTTGATGTTGGGAGACCCAGAGTCGGTAGAGGAGTGGATAAGTTTAGCGGCCTTGGTGGAGAATCGCAAGCTCACCCTCCAGTTCTCCAAAGATCATCCTTCGAAGGCGACCCCCATCCCTCCTGCGAGAGGGGACAACGCAGCAGGCCTGCGGTGAGATGGAAGACATCGAGGGGTCTCCAGTCTCGACAGAGCACATCGGTTCAGAGAAGGAGCTTGCCTCCAGTGCGGGAAGATGGGCCATTTTGCGGCGAAGTGTACCAGAATGTCGACAGAAGGGACGAGCAACCGAGCGACCCAAGAGCGGGAGTCGACACCACCTCGGACCCTGGAGCATAGGAGAGCGGAGGGGATGAACGGTCGCCGCGGAACGGCGGCCCTGCAGGCAGAAGCCTCATCGGATCTCCACAACCTTTGTACCCAAGGTATTTTCAGAAGTCCCTCACCGGCAAAAAACGAGGACGGCCTTCTGTGAGGGAGCCAGCACGGAGGGCGCCCTCGGCAGAAACCAAACCTGCTCCGAATAGGGTGAGTGACCAGGGAGAGACATTGCTCATACCTGTTGTGTTATGAAATCCCCAGGGAGGGAAACCTGTGGCTGTCGTGGCTATCTTGGACTCCGGGTGTTCCCGGACCCTAATTGATCAGGCAGTGGTGGAACGTCTGAAAATTGGGACTCGAGAACTGGACCAGCCCTTACATTTCCATCAAATGGATGGGAGTGACCTGCGGGGGGGCGGGGCGGTACATTTGCGCACTCGCAAGATGTGGTTGGGGGTGGGAGACCACTGGGAATAGATCCACTTCACGGTAGTTCCTAAGATTTCCTACCCAGTGGTTCTCGGTAACAACTGGCTGGCGGGGCACAATCAGGGCATTGATTGGGAACAAAGGCAGGTGGTGTTTGGAGCTCCCCAGTGCGAGAGGCACAGCTGGGACAACTTACCCGGAGGCGAGGGGGGGAGTGCCACGGCTTTGGAGGCGCACATGTTACCCCCAGAATACTGTGACTTTGCAGATGTATTTGAGGGGACGGACTGTGACCTGTTGCCTCCTCACCGCACGACGGATTGTGCCATCGAACTGATTAAGGACGTTAAACCGTCGAAGGCCCGGGTTTATTCCATGAGTCCTCAAGAGAAAGCAGTACTGCGAGAATTTTTGGACAAGAACTTGAAGCGGGGGTTCATACGGCCATCCAAGGCTGCATTTTCTTCTCCCTGTTTCTTCATGAAGAAGAAGGGTACATCTGATCTCAGACTGTGCGTAGACTATAGGGGGCTTAATGCAATTACAGAGACTAATGCCTATCCCATTCCCTTAATCCCGGATCTCCTGAGTGCTCTACAGGAGGGTTGTGTATTCTCGAAAACTGACCTGGCGGCAGCCTACTACAGAGTCCGGATTAAGGAGGGGGACAATGCTAAGACTGCCTTTTCTTGTTGTTATGGTTTGTTTGAATTTATGGTAATGCCCTTCGGTCTGTCTGGGGGGCCATCGTGCTTCATGCAGTTAATTAATGAGATCCTACACGATCTCCTTTTTCAGGGAGTTATAGTTTATCTAGACGATGTGCTTATTTACTCCAGGGACCCGGCAGAGCACCGTGAGTTGGTGCGGGAGGTGTTGCGTCATTTAAGGGAAAATCATTTGTATGCTAAGTTGTCAAAATGTGCGTTCAATCAGGACCAGTTGTCGTTTCTCGGTTATGTGGTATCCCCCCAAGGTTTAATCAGGGACCCGGAGAAGGTGCAGGCAGTGTTGGAGTGGGAACCTCCCAGAACTCGCAAACAAGTTCAGCAGTTCTTAGGGTTCGCTAACTTTTACAGAAGTTTTATTCAAGATTTCGCTCAAATAGCCTTACCAATTACCGATTTGCTTAAAACCAAAGGGAAGGGGCAAGAGGCCACTTTTGCACAGTACCAGGTGCCTTGGACCGCCCGGTGTCAGGCGGCTTTTGAAACTCTTAAGGAGCGCTTTACCTCTGAACCCGTTCTGGCTCACCCGGATTATTCCAGACCATTCACCTTGCAGGTAGATGCCTCGGACAAGGCGATGGGAGGCGCGCTCCTTCAGAGGGATGACCAAGGGAGACTTAAACCCTGCGCATATTTTTCTAAGAAGTTCTCTGGTCCTGAACTCAACTAGCCGATTGGGGAAAAAGAGGCCATGGCGATTAAGCATGTGCTAACGGTCTGGCGGCAGTTCCTGGAGGGGGCGGCCGAGCCTTTTGAAGTTTTGACTGACCACCGTAACCTTGAGGTGATTTTGGGTCAGCGGAAGCTGTCCGCCAAACAGCTGCATTGGGCGGACTTCTTTTCTAAGTTTCGCTTCACTATCAAACACATGCCCGGGAGAGAAAACTGCCTAGCAGATGGACTTTCTCGTATGCCACAATATGAGTGTCAGGTTGAGCGGCCGGTGTGTTCTCTTTTCACACGGGAACACCTGGGCTTGACTCCGGAGGGGAATAGCGCAGGAGTTCTGACCAGAGCGCAAACCTGCACTGCGGCAAGAGGCTCGACTCCGAGTCTCCCTCGAGAGGTGGTCGCTCCCGCCCCCTCACCCCCGGCAGTCCCCGGGGAACTTCCGACTACAACCCTGGGGAGGGAGGGGAACCCTCTACCAGGCTAAAGGACCGGTACCCACCTCCTTGCAAGAGTCGGATGCTGCTGTCTCCCGCCTCTGGACAGTTCCAGAAAGCCTCCCGGAGATCGTCAAGAAAAAGTGGGGGGAGGCTCTTCAGCGGGAGCGGGGGGAAGAATCTCTCCCATCCCAGGTGACGGACAAGGATGGTATCCGTAAGAACAAACATTACGTGCCCATGGAGCTGCGGCGAGAGGTATTGGAAATAAGCCACAGTTCAACTACGGGGGGACATTTCGGGTTTGTGAAATCTTTGCACCTAATAAGAAGGCAGTTTTGGTGGCCTGGGATGCGCCAAGACATCGAGGTGTTCATCAAATCCTGTCCTGTGTGCGCGACTAGCAAACGCTTGATGGGAAAGACCCCGGGATTACTAAAGCCCCTAGAAACTCCAGAGGCACCCTGGCAGGTGATTGGGATGGATTTTATAACCGATCTCCCGTCCAGTCAGGGGAAGTCAGTTCTGTGGGTAATCACGGATCTTTTCTCTAAGCAAGTTCATCTCGTGCCGTGCGAAGGAATGCCACCTGCACACAAACTGGCTCGTTTGTGCACAACGTATTCAAATTTCACGGATTTCCACGGAAGGTGGTGAGTGACAGGGGCTCCGTGTTCGTGTCTAAATTCTGGAGAGCGTTTTTAGGACTTGTGGGTGTACAACTGGGATTGTCTTCCGCCTATCACCCCCAGACGGATGGGCAGACCGAAAGGGTTAATGCGGTGGTAGAATGCTACTTGTGTTGTTTTGTTAATTACCACCAAGACAATTGGGTTGATCTGCTGCCTTTGGCGGAATATGCCTACAATAACTCGGTACACTCTGCAACCGGGATAAGCCCGTTCAAAGTGGTCTACGGGATGGATTTCGGACCCTTGGGGGCCGTACCCTCCCCACCAGAAGGCGATCCCCCCGAGGTGTCTAAATGGGCTCACACAGTGAGGAACACTTGGCCCTGGCTTGTAAAAAACCTGGAACAGGCAAAAGACAGGTACAAGATGCAAGCAGACAAACACAGAGCACCCCAGTTGGAATTGAAGGTGTACCTCTCCACCAAGAATCTCAGATCTTTACGCCCGTATAGAAAGCTGAGTCAAAAGTTTGTGGGACCGTTCACAATCTCCCGAGTTATCAATGAGGTTACTGTAGAGTTGGAACTACCCAAAACCCTACAAGGGGTGCACCCGGTGTTTCATGTGAGTCTGTTAAAACCTTTTCTACTGGCACCCGAATGGCACCCTGAGCCCGAAGCTGCAAACCCCATCATGGTGCAAGGAGAACAGCACTTTGAGATCTCCAAGGTGTTAAGATTCTCGGAGGCGGAGGGGGCGACTGGAATATCTCGTGCATTGGAAACATCTAAATTCCAGTCACGATGAGTGGGTGTCCGCAGTACACGTACAAGCCCCCACCCTAGTAGCGGAATTCCATCGCCAATACCCTGCCAAACCGGGAAACCCAGGGGGGGGGTCTTTGGGGAGGCGGAGTGTCAGAGAGGGCATGCAATCGAGTCCTGGATAGCAAGCTCCGTGAAATTCCTTTCACCTTTCCTTCCCGTGAGAAAGTCTCTCCAGTGTGGGAGAAAGGTGCGATAGCCAGAGGCTGTATAAATCCCCATTTCAAAGTGACTTCCCTATTGTAATTCTGCCCTGATCTCAAGGTGTGAATTCACCGGAATCCTCTATCTCTTGATGTTGAGTGACCTCTGATGTTTTGCATTTCAAAGCTTTTACTTGTAAACATTTCTAGTTTGTGCACCCTATAAAACTGACCTCCAAATGTATTACGCCATTCTAACGTTATGTCCCTTTAAGACTACTGTACTCTTACTTTTAAATAAAACCTCTTAAACTCTCTGCAAACGTCTGGAGTGAAGTTGATGATTCCTGAAAGGCAACGGAGTCCCAGAGTCTGACAGTGGGCAAGCAACTGCCTTTGACCATCCCTTCCTTCTAAAAATTATATCCAGCCATAGCAGTGAGTCATTTATATTGCTAGGAGGCTATATTAAAACTTATTTGAGGTCTTGTGAATATTATTTGGTTTGAAAATAAAGGTTAAGTGTCTAAAGAGATTTTTAAAAAGTAAAAAGGGAGGTCTGTACAGAAACAAAGAAGTTTCTGTTTAAGCTCTTATATTGCCCAGAAGGAGGGCTAAAACTGGAAAATGGGTTGTGTTTACTAGTGTTCTTATTCTGTATAATTAAAGAATTGTGTTAAAGTGTTTATTGTGCTGCCCTTAGCCTACACCAAAGAAGGGGAGGGGCTGTGGTTCAGTGGTAGAATTCCCGTTTGGCAGGCAAAAGGTCCCAGGTTCAATCCCCAGCATCTCCAGTTAGAGGGACTAGGCAAGCAGGAAATGGAGGAGACCTCTGCCTGAGACCCTGGGGAGCCGCTGCCGGTCTGAATGGACAGTGCTGAACTTGATGGACCGAGGGTCTGATTCAGTATAAGGCAGCTTTGTGTGTTCATGTGTGTTCAAGGGAAAATAGAAAAGGACAGGGGTCCAAAAATAAAACAGGTCTACAAAAATTATCCTTAATGCAACCCAAAGTCTTTATAGGCTTTCTGTAAATTATATTGGGTGGCTTATAATGTGGGATGGCTGCAGAAGAGAGCTTTGATATTAGCTAGGTCAGGCGGATTTCCAAACCAGACCTCACCAAGCCAGATTTTGGCTACCCCCCACCTTCACTTCTAAAAACTGGTTTGGCTATTCTTTCCTGCAAAAGCTGAAAAATATGAAAAACAGAAGGGCCGCCTAAAAGATAGTGTTGCAGAAAGGTGGGGCTAATAACGGAATTTTGTATATGGTATTTAATATGATTGTTATAAGAGATGTAAAAAAAGGGAAAAGGGAAAAAGTTGCTTGTCAGATTCTGGTTGTGATAAACTGGTGTGAAAAATGGATTTTAGAAAGTAGAAAACTGAAGGAGTGGGGAGACAGGTAAAGTAGGAAGGAGTTGGTTGTTGGATAGAAAAGGGGGATGTTCTGTGCACAGAGGGATAAAAAGTGTGGTGAAGATAGAGGAGGTTGTACTGAAGTAAAAAATGTTTTGCTTTGGAAAAAAATAATAATGATGAAGCTAAAAGGGCAGGTCATTGTTTTCCTGTATTCTGGTTAAAATGTGTAAACTGGTTTTGGCGGAGACAGGCTCAGTCCTATAGAATTGTTAAAAATATATTGTAAGACTTATGATTTCAGCATCCATTATGGTTAAGATAGAGCAAAATGTGTGGTGTCTTAAAAAAAAAAAAAAAAGCCTGGTGGTGTTTATGCTTTCCTCCCTTTCTGGTAAAAACTGGGTTTTTATGTTATACTTTTGACTTAAAGCTCTGATTGCTGTTTTTCCTGACCTGTGTTAAACAAGGGGGGGAAAACAGGAAAAATTTATGTGGCCGTGTGAAAATGACAGATATGAACGAGAAAGAGAACTAGCTGGCCAAATGACGCTCCACCAGTATAATCCTAACATGTATTCCCCGCCTGAAGGGCTTCAGCCATTGTTCCAAGACTGAAGCCAACCGGGCTCCATCCCTTTAGGCCCTCAGGAGCCCGTGGTCTGCATGTCTGTAGGGGCCATCCTGTAAAATTCATGACTGATACTGGGACTCAGCACTCTGTAGTAACCAGACCAGTGGGACCCCCCAGTAACCGGAGCACTACTATAGTGGGAGCCACAGGGGCAAAAGCAGTCCGTCCATTCCTCCAGAGCCAGAAGTGCCAGCTAGGAAACCACTCTGTCACTCATTCATTTCTGTATTTACCTGAATGTCCCATAGCCCTTTTGGGTCAAGATGTCCTGAGTAAATTGCGGGCTACCATAACTTTTGAACCAGATGGAACGGCATCCCTAACTCTGTCCCAAAAGCCTGCAAATTGCTCCCTCACCATGCCACTGACTGAAAAATGGACCCTATTTGCCCTCCTTTCTGAAAAAAATAACACTTTTCAGTAATAATCTGCCCTTTAAAATCCGCCAGGCTTGGCGCATAATGTTCCCCCCAGTCATAATTGAGCTGAAGCCAGGGGCCAGACCCATTCACCTCCGCCAGTATCCATTGCCCTTTAAGGCTCGCCAAGGAATTCAAAAGCACCTTGACTGCCTTCTGCAGCATGGCATCCTCCGACCTTGTCAGTCTACCTGAAATACCCCTCTCCTACCTGTCCAGAAGCCAATGACTGAGGATTACCGTCTAGCCCAGGACCTCAAGGTTGTAAATAGGTCCACAGTGACTCTGCACCCAATGGTCCTGAACCCATATGTACTCCTGGGACCCATATCTGCCTCTGCCATCCATTTTATAGAAGACTAGCTATCGGGTTTCTAGATAAAAGGCTTAAATTACCTAAAAGCAAGTCAAGTACCTGGGTTTTCAAATCAGTCAACACCAGCGTTCTTTGGGTCAGAAAACAACTCGGCACCCTCCTCTATATGACAGCCCTTCAAATACTTCAAGATGGTTATCATATCACCTCTCAGTCTTCTCCCCTTCAGGCTAACATACCCAGCTCCTTCAACCTTTCCTCATAGGACTTGGTCTCCAGACCTCTCGCCATTTTTGTTGCCTTCCTCTGGATGCATTCCAGCTTGTCTACATCTTCCTTAAATTGCTTTTTTGCTAAAGGATGAATTCTTGGATTCTGTCATTTCAACCTTAATGCAGTCTTGAGGTTTTGCCCAGAGGAGAAGAATATAATATAACACAGAGACTTGATACACAGAACTAGAAGAACCCTTCCTTCTTTTTTTTTTAATTATTTTTATTATTTTCTACAATTCAACAAAAATAAACATATCTCAACAATATATTCAGTTATAACTGCTTGTAACAAAAAAAGTTCATTGCTATTACTGAGAATATGTTATCTATAATATTCAATGCTATCTGCTATATGTGACTTCCCCGCATCTTCTTCAGTCACTAATTCTACTGGTTAACACTTTTGCATTTCAAATTAATTTCTAATCCTTATTTTCTCTCATACAGACTTGCTTTAAGCTATCTATACTACTTCTATGAGCAATTTCAAGTCCTACCTAGTTATAATATTATCATCATTGCCTCTGTATAACATTCTATTATTCTATAATAAAGGGATTAGATCAATACATAAACAAATTTTCCCATTAGAAATTCATCAAAGTAAATCCACCGTGGCTCCCTTACACCCCAAAAATAAGCATCATTTTAGCCATTATCTTGTTTTGGGAGGGGATCTGCAAGTCCTTCTTTATTTCCCAATCCCCAACCCCCGTTTTTCAATATAGTAGCTGCAATTCTGGCCTCTGAAAATGTAAAAGAAGATCCCAGTGATTGTATCCATTGGCTTCTTGTTAAAATTTCCAGCAGCTTCTTGGTAAAATCCTTCGTCATGTCTCCCTCCATCGCTGGCTGCCAGGAAGTGTTTTCTTGGGATAATAATGTTCCTCCTGTCGGCAGTAACTCAGACAAGTAGATTGTAGAGGTATTGAGTTCTCTCATGTTGCTCTCTCTCATTGCCAGCTGGTCACTTGCAGCTACCTCTTTAAAATCTTGGGTCTTCATATCGTGGCTCTCCTCAATAATTGTGTCCAGTTTTCCATTAATTGATTTAAATAGGATATTCATCACCTCAGCTAGTTGAAATACTTGATGTGAGAGCGCTTGTTGTTTTTCAAAGACTAAATCTTGTTGCACTGCAAACATGTTCATTTGTTTGAGTAACATCTCTTCCATCCTCTTGTTTGACATATCTGCTTGTATTCTTATATAGAAGCAGGCTTTGTAATTTTCAAGATATCCTCAATTACGCTTCAAAGCAGCACAGATAAAGAAAAGAAAGCAGACAGGAAACTGCAGTATCATAGACCCTGCGTCGTCTCCTCTCGGTGGTTAAGTGGTAGGAACGATTTGATGGTTACACCGGGGAGATTCACTTGAAGTCTTCCAATCTGCCCTGTCTTTTCGATGGTAACAAAGCCCTTCTTATTATCTTCCGGTCTTAAGAGGCGACGTGGCTGGACATTGAATCAAAGAGAGCCGGAAGTGGGGGGGGGGAAGGTTTTCGTCTCCCTCCCTCCCCTCAAAGCATTTAATTGGTAGTTGTAAAGTCATTCAAAAGTCCCTTTTATTGCGTCTACTCACTGATCAAGTTGATAAGGTCTTAGTCAGTTCATTCAATGGCATTTGTTTATTTTAAAAATCTCGTTACGCTGGGCAGGGAGTCGCCGGTTTTCGTAGGTGTTTTTATCGTCATTCAGGTCTTCTCAATCAAGATAAAGGCAAAAAGTGTCTTTTTACTCACTCTGACTTCCAAAGGTGAGGCTTCTTGTTCTTTTCATAGATTATTTGATGTTAATGTATACAGGAGGTCAAAGCCTATAATCCAAAGAGTCGTCCGTGGCAATGGTAGCCCCTATGCCGGCGGGGACAACTTCCAACTCTACGAGAGGCTTAAAAAAGCTCTCTCAGAGAATATGGGAGTCCAAGCCGCTCTTGAAGGCTGCAGGGGAATTTCCTGCTTCCCGATCCACTGTTTAGGACCGAGTTGGAGTGCTTTTTGCACTCCAAATCTAAACGACTCTTGGTGTTTCCTGGGAGCCCCCAGGAAACAATGGCGCTCGGACCAAACACTCTACAGGAAGTCTCGAAGAACCCTTCCTTCTGTGGTGGTGAATTCTAATGATGCCACCAATTCAAAGCAGAAAAGCTGAAGAAGAAGATGGAAGCCGCAGGGATTTGCTAGCAGGAACCTAACTGGATATTGTCCATCTCTCCCAACCAGAGCCCTCTTCATCAACAAATTTCTCTTTACAGCATCTAAGTAATGCTTTCTTTTGCAGGCACTGTAAGTTTCCCAGGTGGGGAAGCTCCATTCTTTTCTCTGAGGCAAAAAAACCTGTGTCCTGAAGTTCAAGTGTGACAAAGGAAGACACCACCCCCTCCCTTCTCTTCCGTGTTCACAATAAAAGGGAAACGTTCCTTACCCAGAGAGACCACCATCTCATAATTTTCCTCCATCACTTCCCAGCAGAGCTTTCTTTGTCCTGGATCCAGCAGAGCCCATTCCTCCTCCGTGAAGAAGATGGCTATCTCCTCAAAGAACACTGCGGATCTCTGAAAGAGGAGAGCATGGCCTAGTTGATCAACCCATTCCTGTCCCTGAACATTCAAGTAAGAAAAAAGAATCCCACTGGCCAATCAGTTGATTAAAAGAATGCAGTACATCAAACAGAGGGCAAGGCAAATGGCATCCGTTTTTTGCAGCCTCTGACAGTTTTAGTGTAAGTCTCCAAGAAATACAAACTCAGAAAATGACACACAACTAGGCTTCTCTTACTCAAACCCAATTACATGAAAAAAACATAATAGACTATCTACCTGCATTTACTATATTATCTTGAACATTTAACCCCAGAAATCTATGGAAATTGTGTTTCCAGAGAAGGTTTCTGCTTTAAACAGGGACTGGGTAAAAGTTAGAGCTAGAGTATTTTAAATGGATCCGGATGAATTAATGTGATTTTTACATTGAAAGTAAATAAAACCACAGTCATATTGTAGAACATGTCTCAGTCTATAGGCAGTACTACAAAAATCATGCATCCATCACTTTGTGGCACCACCACAGTGCAAAAACATGGTTCCAAAGAACGGATCCTCATGGATCCTCAGGAGTTTGACGCTTGGTCTCCCCCAAACTCACCATCAAGTCACCTATCATGCCCACAATAAAAGCTTTCAACACAGACACCACACATCCACAACTTCATGGCGCTGCGCCAGCACAAAAACATGGTTCCAGAGCCCGGATTCTCCTGGATCCACAGGATGTTTGCCTTGGCTTACCCCAGACTCACAATCTAATCAAATATCATGTCCGAAGACACAGATTGCACTATAAAAATCATGCATCCAGTGTTCTGTGACAACTATCACCCACTGAAAGTCTCCAAGAAATACAAACTCAGAAAATTACCCAGAACTGGGCGTCTCTTTGTCAAGTCCCATTAAACGGAAAAAACAAGAAATCCAAATTTACTGCACATTGTTTACTTGTTTACTTCCTGTCTTGCAGGAATGCACAGAAATTGTCTTTAAACACATTTGCCTGCAGAGCCATTCCGTGTTACTCTAAAGCTTGCATCCAGCTCCGGAAACATACACTGGTCCAGTTAAGGCCACTATGTATTATGTTATGTTTCCCCCCCAACAAACCCAAGGGGCTTGGCGGGTGAGAGATGCAGAGCGGAAAACACCCAGCACAAGCCTGCCACCTCAGAGACCTTCCCAGACATTTGCGCATGGGCGAATGACTGTCGTTTGTACAACATGCCCTTCGACTGCAAATGAGCTGCCCCATCACCTCCACAGACGTTGGATTCAACACAACAGAAATAATTTTAAGGCAAAGCTAAACACCTTGCACAAAAGTGACTAAAGTGGGGGGATTGTTTTTTTTATCTGTAATACCAAAATGAATGCTGCTGGATCAGACCAGGGGTCCCTCTGAGCGCCAATACGAAAAAGCGCACAGGCTGCTTGCAGGGAGGACTTTCTGGGGGGGGGTGAAAAAGCACAAGCCCCCCCACCTCCACACACAGAGAGAGACCCTGCCCAGGGAAGCCCCCCCCTTCTCTCTCGGGGCTCCCCGCGGCCACCTCTTCCCCTCCATTTCCCACGCCCATTTCCCCTCCCCTCCCCTCTTCTTGCCCGAGGACCGTTTCCTGAAGCCTCGAACTCGCCTCTCCTGCGGACGGGCCAGAGCCAGAGCCTCCCTCCAGCCGGGGGCAGGGAGAAGAGAGGAGGAGGGGGGCCGCGCGGACCTCCATCTCCCCCCCCCCCCCACATACACACACACACACACACTTCCTCCCCCGGAACAGCTCCCCGCCCGCAAGGCCTTCTGGGAATTGTTAACTCCCCCCGGAACAACAAGAGGAGGAGAAGAGTTTGCATAGAACGGCTTCCTTCGTGGCTCTTCCGGGGCTGCTGCGGCTTCCCACGACAGCGCCGGCCCCCCCTCCACACACCCCCACCCCCCGCTTGCAGGAGAGAGACCCGCTGGCCGGTTCCTGCGGGAAAAGACACAAAAGGCGATGGGGAAGGAGAAACCCTTCTGTTCCCCCCCCCCGGTTACCCCGCTTTGTTCTCCTGCTGGGAACTACACTTCCCAGATGCGCTTGCGAGCCTCAAAGGGGCTCAGCCAGGATTTTTTAGGCATTCACCAAATTGGGGGGGGGGGCTAAATGTACTTGTGGAGATGACAGGGAGCCTCTGACACGTGTGTTGAAGCTTTTTCTCTCCCCCCCCTCCAGTGTTGGGAGAGATCAGACGGGATTAAAGAGAGAACCTGGGCATCTCTGGGGAAAGGTGGGTTTCGGTTTCCCCGAAGAGATCTTGGGAAGAATAGCTGGAGGAACAAGGGGGGGGGGGAGAAAATACGGGCGAGATGATCCAGTGACTGGGAAGGGAAGGAGCAGAGGGTTGCCCCCTTCCAGGTGGGACATCTCCAGGAATGACACTTGGTCTCCAGGTGGCAGAGATCAGTTCCCCTGGAGAAAAGGGCTGCTTCGGGTTGTGGGCTGTGTGAGGCTTTGTCCTGATCTGATGCCCCTTCCTTGAGCTCCATCCCCAGATCTCCAGGATTTCCCACCGTGGAGTTGGCAGCCATTGTACGGGCTGAGTGGAGAGCGGTTTCCAGGTTGCTTGTTCCTTGAACACGGCTTGAGTTTATTGTTGTTACTAACAATAAAAGTACCACCACCACCCCCGTAGTTTCCTAACTGAAAATCCAAACACCCCTTCCATTGTAACAGTTTTCCTTACAATTTCAAAATCTCTTGAGATGCTAAAGTTTCCTTGTGCTTCAAGTGCTTACAACCCAGCGGGTCAGTATTGCAAAGACTTCTGCTCCTCCGTCTAGGTCTGGTCGTTGCAGGGAACTACATTTCCCACAAGGCCTTGCAAGAAGCATTGAGGTCATCCTGCCTTTTCAGGAATGTGGGGGGAGGGGGGGCGAGGGAGAAGGCAATTTGGGCAAGATGGAGCCCCTTAGGGTCTCTCTTCTTCCTGGTCCCCCCCGGCTGGAGGGAGGATCTGGCTTTTACACGTCTGCAGGGGAGGTGAGTCGAGGGTTTCATGCAGCAAAGATCTTGGGCAAGAAGACGGGGAGGGGGAGAGAAGACACGTGTGAATCGGAGGGGAAGAGGGGGGCCGGAAGGGAGGAAGTTTTCTCTGCAACCAGCCAGGGCTGACTTTGTTCTTAAAAGCCAAACGGACCCCTGATCTGATCCAGCGGGGTTTGGGCCCGTTAGTGGCCCCCGTGGCTCGATGCACTGGTGTGTCACGGCCATATGTTGCTGTTTGTATTTTCTGTGCATCCTCTTGCTTTCTCTGGTGTAGGATCCCAATGAGCATCATCCTCAAGAAGATCTCTGAACTGGCAACTGGTCTGAAGTTTTGCAAAGGAGCCGGAGGGGGATCTGATTCAGGCTCCCTGCCTGTCCGGCCTCCGCCTTCCTGGCCTCCCCTGAGTGGAGCATCGCTTCCATTGCAAAATATTAGAGGGATTTTCTGTTGTTTATCTGGGCCAAGAGGTTTCCGTCCCCTGGACTTTGGGCACTGGGACTCCCACAGTCATTCTTTTTTTTTTTAATATAAATTTTATTAGGTTTTATACTAGAAGTTTTCCATTACATTGGACAACATCTATAACAATATCAAATTTCAATTCTAACTTAGAGTTGTTATAGTTCCATATCTTATAATAAAAAAAAGAAAAAAGAAAAATGGAAAAAAAAATTTTTTTGACTTCCCCTTCACCTCTATCTGCCTCTTAATAAAAAGTTCATCCCGTCGTAGGTAATCTAATCTTAATAAACTATCGATACCATATATAGAAAAAAAAATCATAGTCTGTTAGTAAATATACTTATACTTAATCATTATAAAAAAGATCAGAAATAATCCTCTGGATCAGATTAGAAAATATTCTTCCATTCTTCCCATTTTTAACTCATATTCACAATAATGCATCCACGCCCCCCATTCCCCCAAAAACCGAACGTCATTTTCTTCATTTAGAATAGCTGTGAGTTTTGCCATTTCTGCAACTTCAAACATTTTAACAATCCAGTCTTTTTTCTCAGGAGTTTCTAGCCCTTTCCATTTCGCTGCATAAAGCAGTCTCGCAGCTGTTGTGGCATAAATCAAAAAAGTTCTTTGTATTGCTAAGTCGTCTGGAATCATACTCAGTAGCATCATTTCTGGTGTTTTGGGTATATTCTTTTGTAGTATTAATCTCAATTCATTATAGATCATGTCCCAGAAGTCTTTGGCTTTGTCACAGGTCCACCACATGTGATAAAAGGAACCAATTTCTTTGTTACATTTCCAACAAGTAGGGGACATCGTTTTATAAATCTTTGCAATTTTCTTGGGTGTTAAATACCATCTATACATCATTTTATAAATGTTTTCTCGCACTGACTGTGCTTTTATTCCTTTTAGATCTTTGGACCATAATCTTTCCCATTTATTTAAAACAATATCATGTCCCAGATTTTGAGCCCAATCAATCATAGTTGGTTTAATCGTATCCTGCTCACAATATATTGTTAAAAGGAGATTATACATTTTAGAAATCAGTTTTGTATTATTATCTAGTAAAATCCTTTGAAAAGGAGATTTTTCTTTAGAAAAACCTTTTTTTGCATCTTGTATAAAAACTGATTTGATTTGGTAGTATTGGAGCCATTGTAAATCATCCTTAAGAAGTTGAAAGTCTTTTAGTGAGCATTTCTTTCCTTCCCAGTTAATTAGATCTTGATAAGTAATAAATTTGTCTGGTCTAAGTGGGCGCAAAGTTAGCATTTCTTGAGGCGATATCCACATCGGTGTTTCTGGTTCCAAAATATGTTTATATCTCATCCAGATACGAAGTAAAGAGGACCTGATTATATGATTACGAAATGTTGCTTGTAATTTAATTTTATCATACCACAAATAACCATGCCATCCACTTAAGTTATTATAACCTTCCAAGTCTAACAAACGTATATTTGACAAGTTCATCCAGTCTTTTAGCCATACTAAAGCTGCCGCTTCAGCATAGAGTTGAAAATTAGGCAATGCTAAACCTCCTCTAGTTTTTAGATCCACCAAGTATTTATAGGCAGTCCTTGGTTTTTTCCCTTGCCAGATGAAGTTTGAAATGTCTTTCCTCCAAGTTTCAAAATATTTAGTTTGTGATATAATTGGTAAATTTTGGAATAAGAAGAGCATCCTCGGTAAGACATTCATTTGGATCGTTGAAATACGTCCCATTAGTGACAATTTTTTGTTTGACCATATAATCATATCAGTTTTAATCTTACCCCATAACTTGAGGTAATTGTTGGTTATCAAATCTTTATTCTTTGCAGTAATCCAAATTCCCAGGTATTTAACTTTGTTAGCTTTCTCCCAGCCAGTATAAGATATAAATTCCTGTTGCTGTGTTTCCGATAAATTTTTAAATATTATCTTTGTTTTTTCTTGATTCACTTTAAAGCCTGATACTTTTCCAAAATCGTCCAAAGTCTCCTGAAGTATATTCATTGACTGTGTTGGATTTTCCAAAATTAGCAGTAGGTCATCCGCGAATGCTCTCAACTTGAATTCATGTTTTTTAATTCTTAACCCGCGGATGTCCTCCATACTTCTTAGTTTCACACATAGCGGTTCCAACACCAACAAAAATAAAAGTGGAGACAAGGGACATCCCTGTCTAGTCCCTTTCGTGATTTGGCAATTATCTGACATTGATTCATTAACCAAAATTTTAGCTTGTTGGGAGGTATAAATAGCCGATATACCTTTCTGAAAACGATCTCCAAAATTCAATTTATCCAAAATCCGTTTCAAAAAGTTCCAAGAGACCATATCAAAGGCTTTTTCTGCATCCAAAAATACAAAAGCCGCAGTTTGTTGAATATTCTGGTCATAGTATTCCAGTGAGTCTAGTAAAATTCTTACATTGTCTTTTATTTGCCTTCCTGGTATAAAACCTGCTTGGTCCTCGTGTATAAGATCCTTAATAAATTGTTTTATCCTACATGCCAAAACCGAAGCAAAAATTTTGTAGTCCACATTTAGCAGCGATATAGGTCTATAATTGGATGTTTTTTCTGGATCTCTTCCTTCTTTAGGTATCAATGATATAAATGCATGTGACCAAGTCTCCGGGGATGTTCCCTCGTCCAAAATTGCATTGTAAAGTGAGCCAAAAAATCCAACTAAATTGTCACTAAATGTTCTATAAAATAGTGCAGTAATTCCATCTGGTCCAGGTGTTTTATCCGTCTTCTGTCTCAGTATTGCTTCTTGTATTTCTTCCCTTGTTACTGGAGCTTCAATACATTCTCTCTGGGTCATTGACAAAGCTTTCATCTGTATTGAGTTTAGAAATTTATCTATTTTCTGTTTTGGAGTATTTTCTTTCTGATATAACTTAGAGTAGAATGAAACAAATTCTTTCTGAATTTCTGAAGTTGAATAAACTGGTCCTTTAACAGTTTGGATTTTTGTTATAATCTTCTTTTGAAATGAGTCCTTCAGTTGTGTTGCTAAAAATTTTCCTGGTTTATTTGCATATTCAAAATACTTTTGTTTAGCAAGTTTCAGATTTTTATTCATTTCCTCCATTATTACCAAATTTAATTGGTGTTTAGATGCAGAAATCTTTATTTGAATTTCTCTTTTCTCCTCTTCCTGTGTTACCGTTACCAATTTCTGCTCCAAATTTTGTAAATTCCAAAGTATATTGTTTGTAAATTGCAATTGAGTCTTCTTCCAGGCCGAATGTTTCTGTATCATAAAACCTCTCAGAACAGCTTTGAATGCATCCCAAACTGTATTCAAAGAAGTTTCCCCATTAAGGTTAATTTCAAAAAAGTATTTCATTAAAACCTGTAATTCCTTTTGTATCTTATTGTCTTTTAAAAGTTTATCATTCATTCGCCATCTAAATGCTTGTTTATTGTTCCAATCAAAAGTAACAGGATTATGATCAGAAAAAGTTCTAGGTAAGATATGAATTTTACGTAGTTGCGTGAAGATTGATTTACTGGCCCATATCATATCGATTCTGGAGTGTGAATCATGTCTTGCTGAATAAAAGGTGTATTCTTTAGCTGTTGTATTCATTGTTCTCCAAATGTCTTGTAATTCTAATTCTGAAGCCATGGTAAAGAAAGTTTTAGGCAAGCATCCATCATTGATGTCTTTTGCTTTTGATTTTTTGTCCAGAGATGGGAGAATAATTCCATTGAAGTCGCCCATCAATAAAATTTGGTCTTTTGCGTGCTGGGCTATCAAATCGTGTAATTTTTCGTAGAAGGGTTTTTTCCCTTCATTGGGTGCATAAATTCCAACCACTATTGTCCTTTGTCCCAGTATTTTAGTTCTGATAATTACAATTCTTCCTTCATTGTCTTTATATACTAATTCTGGACAAAGATTGGGGTGGGCATAGATTACCACTCCCTTTGTTTTAGTTTTGGCTGAAGCAATAAATGCTTGTCCAAGCACCTGTTTCTCCAAGTATTTTTTATGCTTTGAAGCTATATGGGTCTCTTGTAGACAAATTAGGGAGTATTTATATTTCTGTAGATATTTGGTCTTGGACTCCCACAGTCATTCTGACGCTGGTGCCAATTTTGAGTCTCCCAGTTTTCATCTTGTTCTAGATAAGAATAATCCCCCCATTCAGTAAATCTCCCGCCATGTATAAATCTTTGCCCAAAACAGTTTCTGTTGTATGAAATTCTACATTTACTGAGATGATGCAGTAGTTTACTTCCAGTTTTAAGGCGCTTAGTACAAACTGCAGTGATTCCACAGAGCATAAATATCTGAAAAGATCTCTGAGGTTTGTGCTGGGTGTTCTTGACCCTGCATCTCTCACCCGCCAAGCCCTGAGGATCCCACGGCCTGGGATTGTTAGGGGAGAAAGAGAACAAAAGACAGGATGGCTGTAATCAGGCCAGTTTTGTTCGTAAAGCTGGATGCAAGTTTAAGAGTAACACCGAACGCCTCTGCAGAAAATTTGGTGTAAAGCAGAAACCTGTGGAACTATAGTAGCTGTGTATGTCTGCAGTGACACATGCAAAGTAGTTTGGTTGTTGAACCCACTATACAATCAAATGGGGCGTGTGTTTTTTCCCATTGCTGTGGGTCCGATGTATTAAAATTCTTTTAATCAGTTGGCTGGTCAGTGGGATTCTTCTTCCTTTCTTGAATACCCGGGGACAGGAATCGATGTTCAACTGGGCCATCTTTTCCTTTTTCAGAGATCCCCAGTGTCCTTTGAGGATGTAGCCGTGTTCTTTACGGAGGAGGAATGGTCTCTGTTGGATCCAGGTCAAAGAGAACTCTTCTGGGAAGTTATGGAGGAAAATTACGAGACCCTGGCCTCTCTGGGTAAGGATTGCTTCCAGCCAGGGTGGTGTAGTGGTTAAGAACAGTGGTTTGGAGCTGTGGAGTTTTACCTGGAGAACCGGGTTTGATTCTCTGCTCCTACACATGATCGGCGGAGGCTAATCTGGTGAACTGTATTTGTTTCCCCACTCCTACACACGAAGCCAGCTGGGTGACATTGGGCAAGTCATTCTCTCTCAGCCTCACCCACCTCACAGAGGTGTCTGTTGTGGGGAGAGGAAGGGAAGGTGATTGTAAGCCGGTTTGATTCTGCCTTAAGTGGCAGAGAAAGTCGGCATATAAAAACCACCTCTTCTTCTTTTATTATGAACACAGAAGAGAAGGGAGGGGGTAGCATCTTCCTTTGACTCTCTTGAACTTCAGGATACACCTCCATTTGCCACAGAGGAAAGAATGGAGATCCCACACCTGGGGATCTTAACAGCACCTGAAAAAGAAAGCACTAAATACTTAGATGCTTCTAAAGATGTTCATGAAGAGGGCTCTGACTAGGAGTGAAGCGGGTCAATGCGTTTCAGTGCCTATGCTCTTAGAATCGACCCCTTCCTGAGAAAAAGTATGTGATCTTATTCAGTTAGACACCTACTAAGCAGGACTCAACTGCTTTATTACCTGAGTAAGCTTTTTATTGAATTGCTTCAAAAATATGAAAAAGATGTAAATGTATGTACAGTTTATATAATATAGTATGTATGCATGTAGATGGTTACAAAGACTTACAAATATTACAGAGTTCTGACATTATGAGTCTAAAACATGTTCATGTATGCAAGCAATCTTAAACAATCTCTATACCTCTACATGAGTTTCAAACCTTAAAACATTAATAATATTTCATTCAGAAAATATAACAGTTACAGAAATGTTGTAAAAACTGGTTAGTGCAATGAAGCAGTTCTGATTTAGTTAAAGGCATCTTAGTTCAAAGTATCTAGAATATCATAAAATATATAGGCCTAAGTTACCCAAATATGTCATTTGGGAACCTCCCCAGTACAGCAGGATTAGAGATCTGAAAGTTCCCAATCCATGTTTAGGATGAATACACCTTTAAGGTCCTATATGTGTTATTTTAGTCTTTATATATCTTTGGTGTATGCAAAGGTTAGAGAAATCTCTGATTGTTCCATGAGTTCATGTAAGAACTGAAGTCTTTAGAGCCTATTTTCAGTCCATGCCTGGACCAGGTAAATGAAACCATACAGAAATCTCTGAGTGTTCTCAGCCTACGAAAGGCCTCTGATTTATGCTAAGATCAGGGAGATCTCTGTGAGTGTGCATGCCATCTGTAGCTTTGCCAGAACTAGAAAGTTATGGAAAGCTTAAAGCCATGTATAGGCGTGTAAGACCTTAGTCTGAGAGAAGTTTTAAGAACTTCCATGTCTGTAAGGGCTGGATAGATCTTAGTGAACACTTCTCAATACATGCAAGTATTTAAGGAGTTTTCAGTGCCTCCATACAAAGGATGGAGAGATCTATAGGGAGTTCTTAGAACCTCCATGTCTATGCAAAGACTTGGAGAAATCTAAGCTCCTTCAGTCCATGAGGACTGGTAAGCTCCAAGAATCCACACAAGGGTTGATGGACTCCAAGAGCTCCCATCTTATATGAAAGATATAGAAGTCTGTAGGCATTCAGTCCAGACACCCAGTCCTCGCAAGGGCTGGATATCTAGAGAGAATCCTCAGTTTAGGGAGTTCTCCAGTCCAGGAGCCCCGTGGCGCAGACTGGTAAGCTGCAGTAATGCAGTCCAAAGCTCTGCTCACGACCTGAGCTCGATCCTGATGGAAGTCGGTTTCAAGGTTGACTCAGCCTTCCACCCTTCCGAGGTCGGTAAAATGAGTACCCAGCTTGCTGGGGGTAAAGTGAAGATGACTGGGGAAGGCACCGGCAAACCACCCCGTAAACAAAGTCTGCCTAGAAAATGTCAGGATGTGACATCATCCCATGGGTCAAGAATGACCCGGTGCTTGCACCAGGGACCTTTACCTTTTACCAGTCTTATAGGAAGACTTGTAAATGTTGGAGAAATCTGAAAGTATTCAGAACACGCAAGGGCTAAACACTTAGAGAGACTTTTTAGGCAAGAAAGTCTTAACCCATATGGAAGGCGTAAGAGCCTCAACCTATGCAAGAATTAAGGTCTGAGAGCCTACATCCCATGCTAGGGGTGGAGAGATCCATTCAGGCCAGATCCATTCTAACTCCTGGCTAGGAAGCTCCTCCTTTTATATCCTTCAAGATCAGTGTCTATCTGATCTTGAGAGTGTGTTTGTGCAAACCTGCATTTGAACTGTATGTTACCTGGGGCAGCAATTCTGCTGCACTTACCATATAAGGAGTTCCTTTCCACAGCTGGTCATTTGCTGACCATAGCCACATGTACTAAACAGTCAGTTTGTGTCTTTGTTATGTTTCTATGAAAGCTGCTTTTACCAACATTTTCTTCTCATGAAGAACACGATTAATATAAATCTTTCCTTTACTTTCTAAGACTTAAAATTCAATATAAAATCACATTATATTATTACATTACATCATTAGCTCACAGTCAGCACAAATATTATCAGAGGAGAAAGAAAGGTCAGTGCAAAAAGCACTTCGGCAAGTGGAGTCATTGTGTGTTACTGCACTAGGTATTCCCAGTGATGTATCAAGGGTTTGGAAATGTTATAAAAACCATTGCTTTAAAAGGGTTTTTGGATGCCACGGCTAAAAAATGGTTGGAAGACATCTTCACAACTAAAGGGGCCAAACAAAGTGCGAACAGTATTTTTTATAACAGTTTCAAACTCGTAATACATCCCTGGGAATACCTAGTGCAGTAACAGCCATTGAAAGGGCAAAGAATGCAAAAAGCACTTCTTCATGACACTTAAGTCCTTGACAGAGTAATTCTGAAACATTAGTCCTTGACAAAGAATGTCTAGGGTTGTTTCACTTTTAAAAGGAAGTCAAGCCTCTAAACAAGACAGTGCTTTGGGACTTTAAATAGAAAAATTCTACAAGCTTTCTATATTTTTATACTTGCCGGTTACAGACGCTTTCCAGTGTTGGTCCTGCTAGCCAATCCCTGGGACTCCTTTTTCGGGCTTTCTGTTTTGGCGCAGAGTGGTTCTCCCACAGTCCTTTGTTTGAGTGGCTGAGGCTGATGGGAGGAGAGGAGGGATGGCCTTGTTGATGTGACTGGGCCAGAGGAGGGGCCCTCGCTCAGTGGCAGAGCTCCTGTCCTGCACCTCAAAAGTCCGGAGCTCAGTGATGGCACTTGAAAAAGGGTTAAGACAGGGAGATTTTGGGTTGCAGGGCTGGGGAAGGTCCCCTGCCTGAGGCCCTCCTGAGGCACCCCCCTCGGGGTGGAATCGGCTGGGCTTGGTGGATTCTTGCAGTCAACATCTGTGCAGAGGGAAAACGAAAGTCGTCTATGAGCAGGTCTGTTTTGTGAGAAAGATGGTGAGGGAGGAAGGCGGTATGCGGGAGAAGAGAAGCCCAGCAGAGGCGTGGCAGCCAGGTTCCAGGTGCTGCGTATTGATTTGGGAGTCAAGTGGTTCTCTTCATAACATTCTGCTGTTCTTTGTCAAGCTCAGAGCAGACCCAGGGGGAGCCAAGCCAGGCACAAATCAGGCCCACAATTTAATATCATTAACTGAGTCCAAGATGGACTGGGGTGTGTGTGAATCCCTTTTCTCATCTCTGCTTTGCAGTTCAGGGAATATCTGTCTGGAAGTTCGGAAGGACAAGGAGGTGAACTTTGTCCTCCCAGGATCATCCTGTAGCTGGTGGCCAAGTTTCCAGTGCCTAGCCTGGTTTCCTGAGGAGATAGGGCTGCCACAAAAAGACTGACTGGCAGGTCCCTTTATTAATATAGACTAGACCCCACCTGCTCTCTCCCCTCACCAACCCCACTGAAGTCCCTGGCAAATAGCGGAGGGATGTCGTAGAGCTAATCTAAGCCAGGATGGACTGATTCAATTCCTTTTTGGCTCTGCAAGTCGCATCGTCATCCTGAAGCGAGTGGCCAGTTTTGAGACATCGGGCTGTCTTTTTTGACAAGTTTTGCCTTCCGCAATCAACGGTCACTTTCAAGGCAAAAAGGACTGTGCCAGGGGTGGGGCCTGGGGATTAAGTGGTCCAGGATTTTCTGATTCCTTCCATGTTTTACATGGCTTTTTTTGGGCTGGGGGCAGCTCATTATTACTCTCTCCCCTGTTCCACACTCTTTTCTTCTTGTTCTTGTGATATAAGGCTTCCCCTCAGTGACAAGATGCTCAGGGTAGGAAGTATACAGGGTTCGGGGTGCTGCTGTGAGGTAAGTTTTGTATTGAGCCTGAAGAGGACCGAGATCACTGAAGCAGGGGGTTTCAGCAAACAGCAAATATTTATTTATTGGTATACATGTGAAGCTGTCTCTCACAGCGACAAACAACGCAACCTTCTCTTCCACGTTCCCAAACACTTCAGGTTTTTTTATTCTGTTTGGGTCTTGTTGCAGGGAACGACATTTCCCAGAAGGCCTTGCGAGCACCAGAGAAGTCATCCATGCCTTTCCTAGGTATCCATGGAATAGTTTTTCCACAAGGCCAAGAAGGAAGTGTATGGAATAAGCAGTTCTGCGGGGCCTCTTTTCTTTCTCATTTCCTCCTGCTGGAGGGAGAATTTGGCTCTCGCTACTCTGCAGGAAAGGTGAGTTGAAGATTTCATCAACATCATGGGGAGGGGAGAGGGAGTCTGTGTGAACAGGAGTGAAAGAATCAGTTCTCCCAATGGAGGGATGTGAGCAATGGGGTCCCTCAGGGATCTGTGTTGGGACCTGTGCTTTTCAACCTGTTCATCCGTGACCTGGAGTTGGGGTTGAACAGCAAAGCAGCCAAGTTTGCAGATTACACCAAATTATTTAGGGTGGTTAAAACAAAATCAGACTGTAAAGAGCTCCAAAAGGATCTCTACAAACTGGAAGAATGGGCATTAAAATGGCAAATGAGATTCAATGTGAGCAAGTGTAAAGTAATACATATTGGGGCAAAAAATCCCAACTTCACATATACACTGATGGGATCTGTGCTGGCAGCGACAGATCAAGAAAGGGATCTTGGGGTGGTAGTGGATAGCTCAATGAAGATGTCAACCCAGTTTGCAGCTGCTGTAAAAAAAGCAAATTCCGTGCTGGCCATAATTAGATGAGGAATTGAGACTAAAACTGCAGATATCTTACTGCCCTTGTACAAATAGGCTGCCAACTTGGAAGGCTTTAAGAGGAAAGTGGACATGTTCATGGAGGAAAGGGGTATTCATGGGTTAAAATGGATACTAGTCATGATGCATACCTATTCTCTCCAGGACCTATTGTCTTAGGTCCGTGTTGGCGAACCTATGGCACGCGTGCCACTTCCGGCACGCGTAGCCCTCTCTGCCGGCACGCGCGGTTCCTCGAAGCCTCTGGCCTTTCCGGCTCTGCCCCTCTCCAGATGGGTGAGGCTGTAGCCCAGGGGTGGGGAACCTCCGACATCACTGGCGGTGGCCCCCGGACTCTCCCACAGAAGCCGCCGCTGTAGGGAGCGTGCGCGGCCGGCCAGGCGGGTGGGAGAGCGGGGAACAGAAGCTGGGTGCCCACACTCGGCATGGCTGGCGGCTTCTCCGGCGCCCTCTGGGCCTGTACGGGCGGAGGGGCATGGCTGGCCGGTGGGCGTGAAGGAGGCGCCCTCTGCCCCACTTCGCTCGCCTCTCACCGCATCCCCCCCTTGGGGCAGGCAGACCGGCTGGGAGATCCCCTCCGGGTGGGGGGCTTAGGGGCCTGGGCAAGCCAGGCAGGCAGAAAGGGGCGCTGAGCTAGGCTTGGCTCCCTCCCTCCTTCCTTCCCTCTTCGCCAGACGGGCCTCCTTTCCGCCGGAGCTCCACTCTGAAAGGGGTGGGTGGAGGCGGTGGCAGCGAGGCCCAGCCGGGTGGGGGATCCTCCTCCTGTTGCTGCTCACCCCGGCCACATGGGAGGCGGCCGGGGGGGGCCCCAGCCCCGTACACAGGCGAAGGACGCAGTGGCAGGGCTGGTGGCTGGCGAGCCACGGGGCAGGAAGTCAGGCGGAGGCTCTGGGGCGCCTCCTTCCCCTCCCTCGCTGGTGGTGGGCCCGGCTGGGCAGGGGCAGCTGTCAGTGGGGCAGGATGCCGAGCCTCCACAGGAAGGGAAGTGTCTCCTGGCGCCTGTGCGCTGGGGGCTGTTCTGCGTGCACGCGCCCCTTCTCTGCTGCGGGCTGAGGGAGGAGGGGGGCTTGTGTGTGTGTGTGTGTGAGAGAGAGAGAGAGAGAGAAGCGGGAAGGCTTTCCTGTCTCTGGCCATTCATGCATGGGATGTTTTGCCTTGGATTTGCCGCTCTGTAGATGCACATTTTCCCCATCCAAATTCTCAAAACTCATCAGTAAGTCCCCATGCAGAGTTTTGAGAATCCGGATGGGGAAAATGTGCATCTGGAGAGTGGCAAATCAAAGGCAAAACCTCCCATACATAAATGGCCTCTTTCTTTCTCTGTCTCACTCTGTCCTTTTCTTTCGCTACTTTTCTTTCTCTCCCTCGCTCCATTTCTTTCTCCCTTTCTCTTTTTCTTTCTTTCTTTCTCTCCCTCCCTTCCTTCCCTTTCCCCCTACGTTCCCTTCTTTCCTTCCTTCTTTCCCTCCAGCGGCCTCTCCGGCTCCCTCTGGGTCTGTGCGGGCGGAGGGACGTGCAGTCCTATTCCACCTTTGAAGTGCCCACAAGCCATCCTCCAAACACCTTTCCATTTGTCTTGATATGTAGAGAGAAAACACTAAGGAACTAGTTGCCAATCTCCAGGTACTAGCTGGAGATCTCCTGCTATTACAAGTGATCGCCAACTAATAGAGATCAGTTCCCCTGGAAAAAATTGCCACTTTGGCAATTGGACTCTATGGCACTGAAGTCCTTCCCCAAACCCCACCCTCCTCAGGCGCCACCCCAAAAATCTCCCACTCATGGCGAAGAGGAACTTGGCAACCCTAGCCTCTCCCTCTGGGCCCCCTCTGGGGGTGGTATTCAGGTTAAATTGCCGCATTGGCACTCGGCGATAAATAAGTGGGTTTTCGGTTGCAGTTTGGGCACTCGGTCTCTAAAAGGTTCACCATCACTGTCTTAGGTGCTGAGGAACACAGGCAGAATGCTGCTGCTGCAGTGGTCTTGCTTGTGGGCTTCCGAGAGGCACCTGGTTGGCTACTGTGTGAACAGACTGCTGGACTTGATGGGCCTTGGTCTGATCCAGCAGGGCTTTTCTTATATTCTTAAGGAGGAGGCACTGAGAGCGGCTTCCTGGGCAAGATCTGTGTTTGGGGAGGGTGATTCTGTTTTCACTCGCTTGAATGTGTTCCATCCAACCAGCATGGGTTTATTTTATTGTTTATAGCTAGATGGACCCCAGGTCTGATCCAGCTGGGTTCATTGTCTGTTCCTCGTAGCCCCTGTATGTCATTAAGCTCGCAATTTTGCTTTTTGCGCTTTCCACAGGCTAATCCCCAGACAGACATTTGGCCATATTTTACTCTTCTTGTGGAAGTATTTTAAATACCTTTTGTTGCTTCCTGTGTAATGTGATTCCTATGAGCATCTTCCTGAAGAAGTGTGCAGAAAGGAGATTCCCAAAGGCGAGGGGAGATGTAGCAGCCTTAATTTGGGGGTTGTGAGCGGAGGTCAGCTTTAATTAGGGTGCCAGAAAATTGTTGAGTGCTTTTGGAAGTTTGGATCAGTTGAGACCAAGAGTCTCTTTGTGCTGTTTGTTTTTTCTCGACTAAAAGATTTTTGTAGCACTGTTTTAGGATTTTCAGCTCTGGAGGAATTTTGGTTACGTTACTTAGTCTGTGTTGTTGGGGTTTTGATTTTATGACTAGGAGATTTTTGTAGTGCTGTTTTACCATTTTTGGTAGTTTATCGTATGATTTTCTTCGCAGTATGAGACGAAGGAAGGAAGGGCTCTTATACGGCCATTTGTGAATGAGACAAGATAACTGTGTCATTCCCATACAATTAGGCAGGAATCGTTTTGTGGGCAAGCTCTGGTGGATGGAAGCTTGGGTTCCTTAGCTGTTGCGCCAAGGTGTTAATATAGAAGTTGAAAAGTAAGGGGGCTAAAATACAGCCCTGCTTGATAAAGGAGTCAAGTGGGATCCTGTTAGAGAAATGATCTTGAGAGGTATATCTTGCTTTTAGATAATTGGCAGGATCTAATTTTTCTCCTTTTTTGTATATTGGAACAATAATTCCAAGTCCCCAGTCCCCAGTCTGGTCAGATGCCCCAGTCCCCAGTCTGGTCAGATGAGGGCCGAAGGGTAAATATGGCCTGTAAGCATTTGGCCTGCAAGCATTTGGGCCAACCAATCTATATTGATTATCTCTGGGGTTATCATTTCACTTCCAGGGGACTTACCAGGTCTTAGTTGGTTTATTAGTTTTCTGACTTCTTTTTTTTGTAATAATTTTATTTTTATTTTTTCCCCCAAATCATTATACATTTCATTACACATTTTAAAAAGTATAATTCTTTAACTTCCCCTCCCCGCTCCTCTGATCCTCTAGTTAACATTGTTTTTCTCTTTGTATTAATTTTCTAATTCAATTATAATAAAAACGTCAATATCCAATACATCCGTTCTGAATTAGATCAAAATACATTTGTTAATATCACACTTAAGTTCATTTCTACAATAATTAGTCCATGCCTCCCATTCTTTTGCAAATTCATTGTCATCCTTTTGATTTATCGACGCCGTTAAGTTTTGGCATTTCTACTAATTCCATCATTTTTTCAATCCACTCTGATTTATTTGGTATATCCGTCGTTTTCCATCTCCTAGCATATACCATTCTGGCGGCAATAGTAGCATACATCAAAAAAGGTCTCTGGTTATGGTGTCAGGTATTATACTCAATAGCATCATTTCTGTTGTTTTAGGGATATTTTGTTGTAATATCAACCTTAATTCATTATAAATCATATCCCAGTAATTCTTAGCCTTCTCATATAGCCACCAAACACGATGAAAAGAACCCACTTCTTTTTGACATTACCATCTATACATCATTTTATAAATATTCTCTCTCAAAGATTGTGAATATATATATTTCATATCCTTTAACCAAAGTCTTTCCCACTTATGCATATGTATATCATGACCCAAAGTTTGTGCCCAAGTTATCATTGTTGGTTTAACCAAGTCTTATTCGGTATACAGAGTCAATAATATCTTGTATATCTTGGATATTAAATGTTCATTGTTATCTAACAACATTAGTTGAAAAAGTGATTTATCTTTCGTGAAACCCAACCTCATATCTTGAGTAAATACAGATTGTAACTGATAATATTGGAGCCAGGTAATCTGTTCCTTCATTTCGCTATATTCCTTTAAGGCACATTTATTGTCCTTCCATACCAATATGTCTTGATAAGTAAGAAATTGTGCTGGTCTCAGTGGTTTCAATGTCAACATCTCTTGTGTAGAGATCCATAATGGTGTTGTAGGTTCGAAAAGATGTTTATATTTTAGCCAAGTTTTTATTAATGAGGATTTAACAACATGATGCTGAAAGATCTTATGTATTTTTAGTTTATCATACCATAGATAACCATGCCATCCATATCTATTATTAAATCCTTCTAGGTCCAACAATCTATTATTTTTCAGTTGTATCCAATCTTTTAGCCAAACTAATACTGCTGCTTCCGCATATAGTTTAAAGTTTGGTAAGGCGAATCCTCCTCTTTCTTTGGTGTCAACCAGATATTTATAGGCAATTCTAGGCTTTTTCCCTTGCCATATAAAATTAAGCAAGTCTTTTCTCCAAACATCGAAGTATTTGGCATGCTCCACAATTGGCAAATTCTGAAGTAAAAAAAGTAGTCTTGGCAAAATATTCATTTGTGTTACTGATATACGGCCCAATAATGAAATATTTTTATTGGACCAAATTATATCTCTTTTAACAGAGTCCCAAAGTTTCACATAATTATTCTCCAAGAGATCTTTATTTTTGTTTGTAATCCATATACCCAGGTATTTCACTTTGTTCGTTTTTTTCCCAACCAGTTGTGACCAAAAAATCTGTTTGCTCTTCTTTAGAAAGTTTTTTAAATAACACATGGGTCTTGTCTTTATTAATCTTAAAACCGGATATTTCCCCATAATCCTTCAATAATTCCAATAAATGAGGTGCAGATTGAATTGGATCAGACAGTACAAGCAATAAGTCATCTGCAAAGGCCCTCAATTTAAACACTTGTTTATTAACTTTTAGTCCCTGAATTGCTCCTGTTTCCCGAATCTTACAACATAGGGTTTCCAAGGTCAAAATAAACAACAAAGGTGGTAGTGGACATCCTTGTCTGGTTCCTTTTTGTATTTCACAATTATCTGTCATTAATTCATTTACTAGTATTTTAGCTTTTTGTGTGGTATATATTGCATCAATACCTGTACGGAACCTTGTTCCAAAATTCATTATTTCCAAAACTTTTTTCATATAATCCCAGGAAACCATATCAAAGGCTTTCTCTGCGTCCAGGAAAACAAAAGGGCCTTATGTTGATTATTATGCTCATAATATTCCACCGCATCTAATAATATCCTTAAATTATCTTTTATTTGTCGGCCTGGTACAAATCCTGCTTGATCCTCATGTATCAAGAGCAATATATATTTTTTCAAACGATTAGCTAAAATTGAAGCATCAATTTTGTAATCCACATTTAAAAGCGAAATTGGTCTATAATTGGTCACCTTATCCATGTCTCTTCCAGTCTTATGTATCAGTGATATATAAGCATGTGACCAGGTCTCAGGGACTGTTCCTGTATCTAGAATTGAATTACATACCTGTAAAAGAGAATTTTTGACATTCTCCTTAAATGTCCTATAAAATAAAGCTGGGATTCCGTCTGGGCCTGGTGTTTTATCAGTTTTTTGTTTCATTATTGCTTCTTCAATTCCTACCATTGTGATTGGAGCATCCAAAGACTTCTGCTGTTCCACAGAAAGTCTATTTACCTTTGTACTTCTTAAAAAGTTGTCCATCTTTTTTCCAGCAATATTGTCTTTTTGATATAATTTTGTATAAAAAAGTTCAAACTCTTTCAATATTGCTGTTGTTGTATAAACCGGTCCCTTTGAAGTTTGTATTTTGTTGATTACCTTTTTCTGCATGGAATCTCTTATCTGAGTAGCCAGAAATTTCCCAGGTCGATTAGCATGTTCAAAATATCTCTGTTTGGCAATTTTCATATTTTTATTCATTTTTTCCATAGTCAACAAATTTAACTGATGCTTAGTTAATTTAATTTTGATCTCAATTTGCCTCCTCTGGTCTTCCTGAGTTTCCAAAATTAATTTCTGTTCTAAGTTTTGTAATTCCCAAAGTATTTCATTCATTTGTTGCAATTGTTTTTTTCTTCCATGCAGTATTCTTCTGAATCATGTAACCTCTTAACACCACCTTAAAAACATCCCAGACCACATTTAAGCTAGTTTCTCCATTAACGTTGATGTGAAAATAATCTTCAATAATGTCCTGTATTTCCTTCCTTATCTTCTCATCTCTCAGCCAAATTTGTGATTAGAGATTCTCTAGTGTTACCTCGATCTTCCGATAAATTTCGTAAGCGTAAATTAAATTCCCTGGCTTTTAGGTCCATTAAGGCAAATTGATCTTTCATGGATTCTTCCTGCATCTGTAACATTTCCAGCTGTTTTTCATGTGTATCCACTTTCTTCTTTACTTCTTTATGGTCTTCCGCTATCTTCTTAACCGAGGCATCCATGGTCTTCATATCAGCTTGTAATGAGGTAACCTGGGTTTTAGTATCTTTAACCTCTTTAACAATCTCCGCTAACATTTCAGTTAATTGCGTCATTTGTTTCTCCTGCTGTCTGGACACATGCTCCATTTGCTGCTTTGACATTAATTCCATCTGTTTGGTAAAAGTGTCAGTTTGTTTGGCTAAAAGTTCTTGCATTTTCTTATCTTGCTTGTCCGCCATGGTCTCTGTAGATTTGGTAGTTGCTGGAGTATGGAATGAGCTTGAACGTGGTCTTGAAGTCAACATATATTCTGGCAAAAAAACCTCAATTTTTCGGCCGGCTCCCAGCAGTTTATTTCTTGAGAGATCAGCTTTTAGTATACTGTCCCATCAAAATCGCAATGTTTAAACTTAAATTCAGCCCCTAGATTGTTTTAAAATCAAGTTTAAAAGTTTTAAGATACCATTGAGTTTTGGTTCGCTCTAGGTCAGCTTCTAGGCAGGAAGTAGGAAGTGCCGCGGACCTTCTGCCATCCTCTCTATGGTAAATCGGAGCATTTTACCAGTTGCACCTTCTGACGAACTTCCGGTCCTTCGAAATCGCTCTGCAGCCTGTGATCTCTGCCTGCCGTTCCTGGAATCCCTCTCTCTTTGCCTTGCCACGCAGCTGGTATCAACTTTCGGGGGCCATTACTAGAGGTGGGAACTTCCTCCTTCTCTCTCAAGAAGATCGGCTTTGCTATTGGGTAGCAGGTATGTCCATTTTCAATTCCGTTTGTTTAGTCTATCTCCCATAGCTTTTAAAAACGTCCTGCCAATCTGATTCAAAACTGGATACAGTCTTATAGAGTCAATTTCCCAGTCGGGAGGTCAGGGAACAGTAATCATTTTAAAAGGAGCCTTTGCTTACTTATTTTCCCATGTAAACAAAGAGATTCTTGTTACGTTGATTTTCGGAGGGTGAGGCTTTTGTTCCCTTAATTAGTTGCTTAGATGGTGTTGGGTAAGGGAGAGCGAGGTTTAACTCCGAAATAAACATCTGCGGCGATCTGATCCTCTTAGCCAGACGCAGGACAGCATCTGAGATTCCGGGAGTCTTAAAAAAGCACTCTCGGAAAACTCAGGAGTCAACACCGCTCTTCGCTGGCAAGCAGAAGAATCCTGTATCCAGCTCTACTTTTTAGGAGCGGGCAGGGGTCAGTAAATGCCCCTATTTAGACGTAAATTCAGTCCTTCACTGGGAGAACCAGTGAGGCACAACACCTCGATCAGCAGTCCTTACCGGAAGTAGTTTTCTAACTTCTTTAGCTGTTACCGAAGGCTGTTGTGGAAAGCTTTGTAACTGGGTCTTCAGGAAAGAATGGCAATCTGTTGTGGATGAAAAAAGTGTGCAGAAAGAAGATTCCCAAAGGCGAGGGGAGATGTAGCAGCCTAAATTTGGGGGCTGTGTGTGGAGGTCAGCTTTAATTAGGGTGCCAGAAAGTTGTTGAGTGCTTTTGGAAGCTTGGATCAGTTGACACCAAGAGTCTCTTTGTGCTGTTTGTTTTTTCTCGACTAAAAGATTTTTGTAGCGCTGTTTTAGGATTTTCAGCTCTGGAGGAATTTTGGTTACGTTACTTAGTCTGTGTTGTTGGGGTTTTGATTCTATGACTAGGAGATTTTTGTAGTGCTGTTTTAGGATTTCAGTTGTGTTACTTTGTCACAAGATTGCTTTTTTGCAGAGTAGTAGTCTGCATCAAACCAACTCTTTGACTTACTTTTCCTGAACAGTTGGATGTTGCGGTCCTGTGATCGCTTTAGAAGGATTTGTGTCCATCCGGAGATAGAACGCTGGTGTAACGTCATCACTCAGGTTGTTGGGTTGCCCGAAGTCACGGCGTTTCGATGAAACACAAGCTGGTTGCTGCAGTTTCTCAGACCAGAGTGGTCATCGGTAGGTCGGAAAAGATTCTTGATCTACATTGGGTGCATTGGTTGGGACTAGGATTGTGCAATATATATATTATATATACACACACACGTATATATGTGTGTGTAGATAGATAGATAGATGTTCATACATATATATGCTTCGAGTTTGGGTTTATTGGGCGCAATTTTGTCAGTAAATCCAGAATAAGCTGAATACCCATACCAGTAAATTTGTATTTCGGCTTTATTTCTGGATTTACCGAAAAATTCGGGTCCATTATACTCTGTTTTTCCCCCCGAAGCTCCTGTGGGGCATTTTGGAAATTGAGGTCCCAGATTTTTAGGGTACCTTCAAGGGTAGCTTCCTTGCATGAACCACAAAGTTTGCTGAATATTGGGTCAGAGAGGCCAATTTTATGGGGTCCAGAAGGGGTCACCCCGCCTCTTCCATGCATGGTAAAATTTACAATGTTTTTCTATGGGGAATGGGGGTTACCCCTTTGGGACTACATAAAATCGGACCCCCTGCCCCAGAATTTACCAAACTTTGGGGTTCATGCAACGAGAGTCCCTTGCAGCTCCCTCAAAAAATACCCCCTGGGAGAATTTTAAAATAAAAATAAAATAAACTTATTTTTCACAGTTTGTAATGGCTGCCTGCTTGAAAATTCAGTTTCCCGTGAATCTTTGCAATGATCCTGCACAATTGTGCATGCCTGTTACAAGGATTCATGAGTTTCAAGCAGGCAGCTGAGTTCCAAGGTTACTAGTAAGAACATAAGAAAGGCCATGCTGGATCAGATCAAGGTCCATCAAGTCCAGCAGTCTGTTCATACAGTGGTCAACCAAGTGCCGCCATCTTTCTTGGAACTCTCCTTCTCGCTTCACAATTCCCACAAATATCCTCTCATGCCAATTTTGAGGCTCCTAGCTTTCATTTTACTATTATTGATAAGAATATTCCCCCCAAAACACACATTAGTAATTTTTCTTCAAGATGTTTATCTTTGCCATACATCGTTGCTTTTATGTGAAATCCAAAATCAGTTCAGATGATGCAGCAGGTTGCTTGCAGTTGACGGGTGTGTTGTTCAAGCTGCATCCATTCCACAAGTATCTGGAAAGGTCTCTGAGGCTGCCAGTTCGTGCTGGGTGTTTTGTGTCCTGCAGAAACCTTCTCTGGTAACATACTTTCTGGGTACTCCTGGGGTTCAAAGTGCAAAATGGCAGAGTGGACAACGGTAGATCAACAATAGGGGAACCTTTTTAAATATTTGATGGGACTCGACCAAGAGAAGAACAGTTCTCTGCAATTTTCTGAATATGTATTTCTTGGAGACATTCAGTATATTATACCTGTCAGAGACTCAAAAAAGAATGCAATTTTCCTTGCTGTTGGTTTAATCAGCTGACTGTCTGATGGGATCCTCCTTTCTTTCTTGAATGCTCTGGGAAAGGAATCGATGGTCAACTAGTACATATTTTTTTCTTTCAGAGATCCCCAGTATCCTTTGAGGAGGTAGCCGTGTTCTTCACGGAGGAGGAATGGGTTCTGCTGGATCCAGGCCAACGAAAACTTTTCTGGGAAGTGATGAGGGAAAATTACAAGACGGTGGCCTCTCTGGGTAAGGATCTTTTCCCTTTTTTTATAAATTGGGAAGAGAAGGGAGGAGGTGGCATCTTCCTTTGACCCTCTTGAATTTCAGAACACACTTTAATTCACCACAGACAAAATAATGGAATTCCCACAAATACGGATATTACAACGCCTGAAAATGAAACCATTAGTTATTTCTATACTGTTTAGAAAAATGTGTTGATGAATAAGGCTCTGGTTGCGAGAGAGGGAGACTATCTAGTTGGGTTAGAATGAAAAAATTAGAAAGGGCCATACAGGCTCAATACAGGATCAGCCTAAAGCATCCGTGACAAGTACTAGTCCGACCGCTGTTTGAAGACTGCCAGCAAGGGGGAGCCTGCCTCTGCAGCCGATTCCACTGCTGAACTACTCTGACTGTATAAAGATTTTTTCCCTACTATCCAGCTGGTACCTTTTCAGCCGTAATATGTAACTATTATTGCAAGTCTTATCCTCTGCTGCTAACATTAACAGCTCCCTATCCTCTTCTAAGCGGCAGCCTTTCAAACTGAGAGCAAACGTCTCTCCCCTCAGGCTCCTCTTTTCCCGACTGAAGATTCCCAAGTCCCTCAAACTTTCCTTGCAGGGCTTGGTCTCCAGGCCCATGATCATCGTCATTGCTTTCTTCTGCACCCATTCCATTTTGTCCACATCCCTATTGAATTGAGGCCTCCAGAACTGCACTCAGTACTCCAGATACAGCCTGACCAACGGGGTATTCAGCAGGACTATCACATCTTGAGATTTAGATGTTGTCTTCTGTTGATAGACCCAAGACTGCATTAGCCTTTTTTGCCGCTGCATCACACTGACTGCTCATATTTAGTTTACAGGCCACCCCTGCCTCAAGATCTTGTTCAGACACTGATACCCAGAAGTGTGCTGCCCATCCAGTATGCGTGTTTCTCATTTTTGTTACCCAGATGTAGAATTCTGCCTTTATCTTTGTTGAATTGCATCTTGTTCACATCTTCCCTTTCTTACCGTGTGTTCAGATCACACTGAATTCTATCTCTGTTTGCTACTCTTCCCAATGTGGTGTCCTGGGCAAATTTCTAAAAATATTGGAAAGTGCCAGGCCCAAAACCGGATCCCTGTGGCACCCACCTGGACACATCCCTCCAATCAGATAAAACGCCATTGACAACTACTCTTTGAGTGCAGTTCTCCAACCGGTTCCCTATCCCCCTAACTATCCTAAGTCCAGTCCGCAGTCCTCCAGTTACCCATTAGAAATTCATGGAGAGCCCTGTCAAAAGCTTTACCGAAATCAGGTAAACGATGTCGACAGCGTTCCCATGATCCATTAAGCCCGTCACTCGATCAAAAAGGCATCGAGGTTGGTCTGGCCGGACCTGTTTGGTACAAATCTGTGCTGACTCCCCCAGATCACCAGGTTCTCTATCAGATAACTGACAGATGCCCGTAGCTCCTGTTTTCTACTTCAGCCTTTCCATTTTGAGGCAGAGTGCTTCTACCACAGTCCGTTGTTTGAGTGACGGAGGCTGATGGGAGGCGAGGAGGAATGGCATTGTTGATTTTACAAGGCCAGAGGGTGAATTTCCCACCCTGGTGCTTACAACCCTGTCTTTGCCTCCTGACAAAGGAGTTGCGGCAATTCAGCAAGTAGCAACAGCCTCAGCAATCAACCTTTCCTGGGAGACTGAAGGCAAAATTAGATTTGTCAAATCACTCCACCCACTAAAGCTAACAGCTTTGAAAAATTCTTCAAACTCCTTTGTTTTGTAAAGGAGGGAATATTTTCTGCCTGTGCACCTTTTCTTCTTTATGGGGGCACAAAGCTTCCTACATTGTTCTCCTCCCTCCATTTGATCCTCACAACAGTCCTGCCAGGTAGGTCTGGCTGAGAGGGTGTGACTGGCACCAGGTCCCCGTGTCTCTTAGATCCAAGTCAGACACTGCAACCCCCACACTGTGCTGGATCTGATAGGTCAGGGGAGTTGCTGGGTCCCATTTGTTTTGTAAAGGGGAGATATTTTCCACCCTTCCTGTCTGTGCTGTGGCAGTTTCCTGTCTTCTCACAAGCAAACGTTTGTTCCCATTGCAAATAGCAGAGGGATGTCGAAGAGCAAATCTGTGCCCTGGATGGTCTGATCCCCTTCATTTTTGGCACTGCACGTCTTGCTTGTTAACCTGAAGCCTGGGGTCAATATTGAGACACGTAGCTTTATTGTTATTGTTATTCCTTCCACCGTCAACCATAGGTTTGAATGCAAAAGGCACAAGGCATGGGGGGGATTATGGGGGTTTCTTGGTCCAGGGTTTTCCAATTCCTGGAAAAGTTGGCAAAGCTTCTGGTAGCGACTCATTTTCCACTGTATCCCTTCTCCCACATTATTAACTCTTTCCTTCCTCATGGAAACTTCAATTTCCTCACCATTCATTTCATTCATCTCACCTTCCCACCCACCAAAATGACTTTTCTCCCATCTTCAGCTTTCCCTCCTTGCCTCCCCCTGGCAGCCTCTACCTGGGAGAAATCTGACCCACTTATGATGTGCCAGCCCAACCGCTAGGGTGGACCCGTAGATGTGGTGCTGGCCGGTCTGGGCTCCATTTGAGAGTGGGGCAATTGTAAGGACTTGTGGGGAGTGGCTTATTTCCCCCTATATCTCCCTCCCTGCACTGCCTGTCTCATGCTGGCAGCCCTCACATGCTCCGTTTTCCATGTTTCTTCTGTAACACCTTCCCACCCACCAACTTGCACCCCATGTTCATCTGTATTGAGAATATATTTGCTTTACACAACATTGTTCTTCTCAATAGAGGTTCAGAGCAGCTAACATAATTCTCTGCTCCTGCATTTTATCCTCACCACAACCCTGAAGAGTAGGTTAGGCTGTGTTTATGTCATTGGTCCAAAGTCTCCCAGTGAGCTTCTAGAGAAGAAGGGGGATTAAATCTGAGTCTCCCAGATGCTAGTCTGAAACTGGCTTTGGCAGTGTCACATTGCCTGGCTGCAATTGGTACTGGGCCTCAAAGGCCAAAGCAGCCTTCAAAAGGGCACTGTTGCCTGACCCTGCCTCAAACATACAGAAACCAAGGCTTGAAGGCTGACAAATACTGTGTTGTGGCCCAGCAATGGCCAATGAAGGCATTTGTTTCTTATATTACAGGCACAGCTTCTATTATTGCGGGGTGTTATAACTGCCCAATGTACTTTCGCCCCAGAGTTTCTGAAAGCCTGGGTCAAATTACAGGTTTTTAGAAAGCTCTGTATTGTCTGTCCAAGTTGCCAATCTCTAGATTTGTGTCCATAGTTTATTATTTATTAATTTTATTTTAACAATAATTATTTCAATAACATTCAAGATTGAAAAAAATTTCTTTCCCTATTCTGTTTCTGTGTTCGCTGAATAAATACCAAAAAACATATTAACCTTAAGGTGGTCTCGAGCACCTTTCTGCAACTGTAACAAGACTCCCCCCTCTTAGTTTGGTTACCCATTTCTCCTTTTCCAAGACATCCTGATGTATGGTTAAATATTGCTGACATTTTTCCAGGCCCCACACTTTCATTGTTGACCACTGACTGCACCTGCTAACTGGTATTAGTATCTTTTCATTCTCATTTGATATCTGCCTCTCTTTTGCAGTTGCAGATGTGAGAGAGAAGGTGCTTGAGGAGGAATCTGGAAGGATAGTTGTGGAAAAAGACAATGGTTGGCAGGTGGAAGGAAAATCTAGGGATCAAGCAGTTCCAAAGCGAGGCTGCAGAAGGAAAAAGGAAGCAATACAGAAGCCATATAAATGCTTGGAGTGTGGAAAGTACTTCTGTCAAAATGGCCACCTTACTGCAAATCAGCAGATTCACATAGGGGATAAGCCATATAAATGCTTAGAGTGTGGAAAGTGCTTCTCTCTGAATGGCGACCTTACTGCACATCAAAGGGTTCACACAGGAGAGAAGCCACATAAATGCTTGGAGTGTGGAAAGTGCTTCTCTCGGAATACTGCCCTAACTATACATCAAAGGCTTCACAGAGAAGAGAAGCCATATAAATGTTTGGAGTGTGGAAAGTCCTTTTCTTGGAATAGCCTCCTAACTTCACATCAAAAGAGTCACACAGGGGAAAAGCCATATAAATTCTTGGAGTGTGGAAAGTGCTTCTCTCAGAATGCTGCCCTAGCTATACATCAAAGGGTTCACACAGGGGAGAAGCCATATAAATGCTTGGAGTGTGGAAAGTGCTTCTCTCAGAATTACCACCTAACTGAACATCAAAAGATTCACACAGGAGAGAAGCCACATAAATGCTTGGAGTGTGGAAAGTGCTTCTCTCGGAATGGCGACCTTACTGCACATCAAAAGGTTCACACAGGGAAGAAGCCATATCCGTGCTTGCACTGTGGAAAGCACTTCTCTCGGAATACTGTCCTAACTAGACATCAAAGGGTTCACACAGGGGAGAAGCCATATAAATGCTTGGAGTGTGGAAAGTGCTTCTCTCAGAATTACCACCTAACTGAACATCAAAAGATTCACACAGGAGAGAAGCCACATAAATGCTTGGAGTGTGGAAAGTGCTTCTCTCGGAATGGCGACCTTACTGCACATCAAAAGGTTCACACAGGGAAGAAGCCATATCCGTGCTTGGACTGTGGAAAGCACTTCTCTCGGAATACTGTCCTAACTAGACATCAAAGGGTTCACACAGGGGAGAAGCCATTTAAATGCTTTGAGTGTGGAAAGTTCTTCTCTCGGAATTACCTCCTAACTGAACATCAAAAGATTCACACAGGAGAGAAGCCATATAAATGCTTGGAGTGTGGAAAGTGCTTCTCTTGGAATTGCAACCTTACTGCACATCAAAGGGTTCACACAGGGGAGAAGCCATATAAATGCTTGGAGTGTGGAAAGTGCTTCTCTCGGAATTACCTCCTAACTGAACATCAAAAGATTCACACAGGAGAGAAGCCATATAAATGCTTGGAGTGTGGAAAGTGCTTCTCTTGGAATTGCAACCTTACTGCACATCAAAGGGTTCACACAGGGGAGAAGTCATATAAATGCTTGGAGTGTGGAAAGTGCTTCTCTCATAAGGGAAACCTTAGTGCACATCAGAAGATTCACACGGGAGATGCCATATAAAGGTTTGGAGTGTGGAAAGGTTCCGTCAGAGTTGAAGTGTTACCTTACAGCACAAGATTCACACAGGCAAAGAGCCAACCAATCACAGTTCCTCCCCCTCTTTTTTCCTGATAAGAAGTATTACATGGACTGTATTGCACCATCCTACAGTAATGTATATTAGCTGGACTTTTCTAAATGTTGTTGCCAATATGCTTTATCATTGATTGATGATAGACACATCCTGACGAAATAGGAAATACATTACAAGATAGGTCCATATTTTAAAAGCCAAATTAAAAACAGTGTAAGTTTCTTGTGGGGAAATATTTATGCTTTTAGAACTGATAAAAAAAACTTTATGTTCCATTTACATTGCAATTCCCAAGAAAGGAGACATCAAAGATTGCAGCAACTATCGGACCATCGCATTAATTTCTCATGCAAGTAAAGTGATGCTCAAAATCTTACAGCAAAGGCTGTTACCATATATGGAACGAGAAATGCCTGATGTTCAAGCTGGTTTCAGAAAAGGAAGAGGCACTAGAGATCATATTGCAAATATACTCTGGTTACTGGAGCATATGAGAGAATTTCAGAAGAAAATCAGCTTGTGTTTCATCGATTACAGCAAAGCTTTTGACTGTGTGGATCATGAAAAGCGATGGTTGGTTTTAAAGGAAAAGGGTGTGCCCACTACATCTGATCGTTTTAATGTGCAACTTGTACTCTGGACAAGAGGCCACAATTAGAACAGAATATGGAGAAACGGAATGGTTTCCAATTGGCAAAGGTGTCAGACAAGGATGTATTTTATCTCCCTATCTCTTCAATCTATATGCAGAACATATAATTAGGAAAGCTGGATTAGATTTAGATGAAGGTGGGGTGAAAATTGGAGGGAGGAACATTAATAATTTGAGATATGCTGATGACACTACATTATTGGCAGAAAATAGTGAAGATTTGAAACGACTACTGCTGAAAGTTAAAAGAGAAAGTGCCAAAGCAGGACTACAGCTGAACATGAAGAAATCAAAAGTAATGACTACAGGAGAATTACACAACTTGAAGGTTGACACTGAGAAAATTGAAATTGTTCAAGACTTTCTATTACTTGGCTCCACCATCAACCAAAAGGGAGACTGCAGCCAAGAAAGCAGAAGGAGATTGAGACTGGGAAGGGCAGCCATGAAGCAGCTAGAAAATATTTTGAAGTGTAAGGATGTGTCACTGGCCACCAAGACTAGATTAATTCATGCCATCGTATTCCCTATGACTATGTATGGGTGTGAAAGCTGGACAGTGAAGAAAGCTGATAGGAAGAAAATAGATTCCTTTGAGTTGGAGGAGAGTGTTACGGATTCCGTGGACTGCCAAAGAAGCACAAATCAATGGGTTATAGATCAAATCAAGCCTGACCTGACCCTAGAAGCTAAAATGACTAAACTGAGGCTATCGTATTTTGGTCATGTCATGAGACAACAAGAGTCAGACAGTCATGCTAGGAAAAGTTGAGGGCAGCAGGAAAAGAGGAAGACCCAACAAGAGATGGATTGACTCAATAAAGGAAGCCACGGCCTTCGATTTGCAGGATCTGAGTAAGGCTGTCAAGGATAGGACATTTTGGAGGACTTGCATTCATAGAGTCGCCATGAGTCGGAGGTGACTTGACGGCACTTCACAGACACACAATAAAACTTTACTTATGGACACCTTTTGATGTTTAGACCTCAGTGTGAGCCAATTTAAATGGTGACTATTCCAGGCTTTACACCAGTAAGTGACAACAGGCCACATAATATAGAAGACAGTTACTTATCAGCATACCTTTATATGTATTTCAGGATGTGTTTCTGATATGTGGAAATGTATGTATGGCCACTGAAGAAGGCCCCATAGGCCGAAATGTGTTTGGTTGTCTTGGTCATTTGCATATATTTATGATCATCAACCATGTTTGTAAATTAGCAGTTATCTTTTTATAATCTTTTAATTGACCAGTCTAATTTTTAGGCCTAGTGTTTTTAATTGAGTGCACGCTTCATAATAAACAATATCAGTATTTTGTATAAATTTGCAGCTCAACTTTTAGGTTCTGTCTCTGTCTTGCTAAGGTTGAGGTCCCCTCCCTTTTTTTGTTAATTCCATTGTTTTGAGCCAGGAGTCCTTGCACCTTGAAGGAATTATAATCCCAGTGAGACCAGACAGGCAGGATCCCTGCCCAGGAATACAGTCGGTAGCCCCTCCGGGGACTCTGAGACCCCAGCCTCCTCAAGGCTTCCCTCTGCAGGAAGGGGGCAGCGACTGGAAACTGCGCCTGAAAGGAGCACAGGAAGGACCCCTGCCTGAAGCAGCCCTTGAAGCACGGAGAGGAGGAAATGGGAGAACGGGCCTTCTGGCTGGAGCAGGACTGTCCGTGGCAAGAGTTGGCTGTGGTGCCAGATGAGATAGCAGCTAAAGCGGCTTCTCTGCAGTTCTCTGGCTTGTGGGTTGTCTGTGAGGGAAGACTTGGGTGGGATGCCCAAAGGGCCCTGGGGTGGGTATGCTACCGTCAATCGTTATTTTGCTCTTTCATTGCCATCAGCCATTGGTATTTGTTAATTCCCACTGCTAATTTACTTACTTCCGATTCTTGATGCATGTAGATGTGAGAAAGGTGGGTAGCTCTAGGAATTGCAGGGAAGCTATGGTTTTCCCCTGAAGTGACGTTGTGGCACAGATGACGCTGTTTTGTGTTTTCTCCTGGGTAATGAAGGTTGCTGGTGGGCTGGCAGCCCTACCCTGGCGTGTTTGCAAGTAGTTGCAAATGAAAAGTATTTCCTGGGCAGTATATTTCTATCCCAAGCCAAATTCCAAGGTATCTTGGGACGGAAAATGTCATGCCATACCAAAAATGTATGTGTTGGCAGAAGTCATTGGCAATGTTGACAGATCCCACGTCTGAGAAAAACACTAACATGAGGCAGAAGGTTTTTTTTAGAAGACATACTGCTCCCGTTTTTGCATCTACCTCAGTGGTTCCCAAAGTGGGCAGTACCACCCCCTGGGGGGCAGGGGGATTACCTAGGGGGGCACGTGTTGGGTAGCCTACAGGTTTTATGTATCTCGTTCATTACCGTAAACAATTTGGGAGTTAACTCTTCCTTAAAGCATTTATAATATTTGGCCGTCAGACCATCTGGTCCTGGTGCTTTACCAATTTTTAAATTATCGATTGCCAGTTGTATTTCCTCCGTTGAGATTTCTTGATTTAATACATCTTTCTCTTCATTAGATAGCTCCTCCAGATGATTTTGCACAATATATTCCTTAATTTCATCCGTTGATGTATTTTGCGAGTTTTCCTTATAAAGTTCCTTATAATAATTTACAAAACATTGTGTTATTTCTTCTTCGTGAGTTATTTGTCCGTCTACTTTAGCAGGTGATATTACTCTTCTTTGTTTTTCTTTGAGTAAAGACGCTAAATATTTACCCTGCTTGTTTGCATGTGCGAAATGTTTTTGCCTCATAAACTTAAGTTTTCTCGCCATTTCCTCTGTGTGTAAGAGATCAATTTGGTGTCTGGCTTCTGTAATCTCTTTTTAAAAATTTTTATTACCCGACAGTTGGTGGGACCTTTCAAGATGTCTAATCTTCGTTTGTAGATCTAGTAGTTGTTTTTCTCTCTCCTTCTTATTTTTGGAGTTGATTGCGATAAATATGCCCCTCATGTATGCCTTTGAGCAGTCCCAGATTGTGGCCTGACTCATTCCTGGTGTTTCGTTTCTCTGAAAAAAATCTTTAAGTTCTAAACGACTTTTATCAAGATCTATCTTTTTAAGCAATAGAGCATCATTCAGCCTCCATCTAAAAGGACCATTATGTTTTTTAAACCACGTTACTGCGATAGGGTTATGATCTGAGAGAACTCATGGTAATATTTCCACACGATCGAAAGTATGGAAAAAATACAAAAAGAGAATAAGTCCTTCTCCACCATCTATAATGTCGCCGGTTGAAGCTTATCACGACAATGTCAAATTAAAACCGGGTGTCCTTCTTACCTATAATCAAATGATCGAGTCCACAGGAGAAATCAAGACCCTGACCAATCTTCAAGAAAACTTCCAAAAACTGAATTGGCTGACTTACTTACAATTGAGATCTAATTTACAAAAAGACTGTTTTTATCCCCAGCCATTTCACGAATTAACAGAATTTGAACAGATAATATCCAAAAATGACTCACACTTATTAGGAAAAATTTATAAGCTTCTACTGAAATATGAAACAGAAGAAGAACAAGTGAAAACCAAAATGATAAAATTGATGCAAAACTTTGGAGAAATGATTAGTATGGATTTATGGGAAAAACTTTGTACTTCCGAAATGAAATATACCGTCTCTCAAGAAGTGAAAGAAAATTGGTATAAAACATTCTATAGATGGTATTTGACTCCTAATATGCTTTCCCAGATGACTACTCCCGGAAAGAAAGGTGCCTGCTGGAAGTGTCAAAATACTGACGGTTCTTACTTTCATGTTTGGTGGACATGTCCAAAGTTACAAACATATTGGAAAAGAATTCATCAAGAACTTCAGCTAATGTTCAATATTAAGATAACATTTGATCCTAAATTTTATCTACTCAGTATCGTGCCACCTAACTTGCCTTCGGAACTTTATGACATTTTCAAATACGCCACTACAGCAGCTAGAACGGTTCTTGCAAGAACTTGGAAACAAACTGTTATACCCGAAATAGAAGACTGGAAAGAAAAATTATTGGAATATGCCAGCATGGCCAAGATGACTTTTGAGATAAACTTAAGATCCAGTGAATCTACAGAGCAATTTGACGATAAGTGGGTGTTATTTTATAACTATATGAATTCTAGTTAACTGAATGAAATGCGATGGTTATGTATTATTTAACTTGTTATAATTAACTGACAGTAATTTCAGACCTTTATATAATAGAATATTAATACAGTAGAATACTTGAATGATGTTTTGCAACAATTCTGTTTCTTTTATTAAGTTAGAGAAAGTCTTACAACATGTATCGGAATTTACTTTATTTTTAACATTGTATTGTTTTTATGCTATAATGCTTCATCCCTTCCTTTTTTTTTCCTGTACCCCTTCAATTTAAAAATAAAATCTTTATAAAAAAACGATCGAGATTCCTTAAGAGCGATGACGAGGCCCAGCACATGACATACGTAAAACGCTCATTGATCCAGTTTTGTCTAACTTCCCAGATAGAGACAGAGTTAGCTATACCACCTTACTATTAGATGATACTGTTAAAGATATTACCTATCGGGTTGTAAGATTCTGTGCTAGGGCATGTGCAATAAGGCAGAAGAAGCTATTAAAATGTCTTTTACGTCAAACAGACTATTTTACCAAGAGTTGTTGTAACTAAATTTATGATTTATTTGAGCAAATATCAGACATTTTGTTTTTAATTATTATGATACCTCTTTTTGTGCAAACTGGTCTTTCACCGTAATAAACAAATGATGATGATGATGACAAGGGGGTGGGAAAAGGGCAGAACAAAATACCGGAAAAATAACACCCAAGAACACAGCGCATGGAATCCCAAACTAAAAAGCAAGACAGTTGAACTACATCAACAAAGTAGTTCACGTGATCTTGGCTATAACAGGTTCTAGAGCATGTACCGAGGGGTCCTTGCAGTTACAAGATGTTAGAGGAGTCTTTAGCTCCTACCTGACCACATGTTGCTCGGACTCCTTGGAACAGCTCCATTCTGAAAAGAGAAGATGGGGTTAGTCAGACTTCCTAATGTCTGCCGTGCGGTCGATGAAAATACGGATAGCCCTTCTTAGGTCTAGTGTGTGCCATGAAGTTTCCTTTGGCCCTGAAGGTTTGGGACAGAATGATGGCAGATTGATCTCCTGGGCCCTGTGGAAGCATGAGTTAACTTTAGGGTGGAAAGTAGGGTCGGGTGTCAGCACTACTTTGTCTTTGTGAAAGACACACAGTCCTTTTCTAAAGGACAGGGCTCTGAGCTCAGATACTCTTCTAGCGGAAGTGATTGCTGTAAGGAAAAGTACCTTCATGCGAAGGTATTTCATGGAGGATGTTCTAAGGGGCTCGAAGGGTGGTGCCATGAGAGCTTTTAGGACCAGATTGAGGTTCCATGTCGGAAACCTATGGATGACCGGTGGTTGTGTTTGAGAAACCCCTTTTAAGAATGCTAATATATGCCTATGTTGAGATGTGGGGCATCCTTCTGAGAATGGCACCACGGTAGAGATAGCAGCTACCTGGCGCCTCAAAGTAGAGGCCTTAAGTTTTTGTCGAACTCCCTCCTGTAGGAATTCTAGGATTCTAGGAATGCCTGGTTGGATTGGATCAAACTTTTTTCGTCTAGCCCATCGGACAAAGGCCTTCCAGGACGTGTTATATATGCGCCTGGTAGATGGCCTTCGGGCTTCTAAGATGGTATTGACTACCTCGTCTGAGTATCCTAGTTGTGAGAGGGCCCTCCTCTCAAGCGCCAAGCGGTCAAAAAGAACCACTGAGGATCTGGGTGTAGTAGTGGTCCTTGGCGGAGAATGGCCATTTTTGCTGGAATCTGCCATGGGTCCTGGATTGACTTGCGTTTCAGAGTCACAAACCATGGTCTCCTGGGCCAAAAGGGAGCTATCAGGATTACGTCTGCTTTGTGTTGATTGATTTTGCATAGTACTTTCGGGAGGATAGGGAGTGGAAGGAATGCATAGAGTAGACCCTTCGGCCACGGGTTGAGGAGAGCATCTGTGCCTTCTGCTTCTGGATGGAAGTACCTGGAATAGAATCTGTGAACCTTGCGATTTGACTCTGACGCGAACAGATCTACGGAAGGGGTACCAAATATATCTGTAAGACGATGAAATGTTTGTTGATCTAATTCCCATTCTCCTTCGTCTACAGACTGGCGGCTTAGCCAGTCGGCCCGTAGGTTGAACACCCCCCGTATGTGCTCCGCTCAGATAGATGGTATGTTGGCTTGAGCCCATGTGAAAATTGCCACTGATTCCCTGTGTAGGGAGGAGGACTTGGAGCAGCCCTGTTTGTTGATATGTGCTTTTGTTACGATGTTGTCTGTCCGTATAAGGACGTGGTGATTCCTGATTAAGGGAGCAAACTTCCAGAGAGCCAGTTTTACTGCTCTAAGCTCCAGTAAGTTGATGTGTAGTAGTGTTTCCTGTTGTGACCATCGCCCTTGGGCAATGTGGTCTCCCAGAGCGGACCCCCAGCCTGGAAGGCTGGCATCTGTAAAAATTTGTATGGGATCTTTGTGTATGTATTGTGTTGCCTTGCGCAGGTTTGATGTTTTGGTCCACCAACGAAGGCTGTGTCTGACGTTGTATGGAATTGTTATTCTTTTGATCTTTTTCTTTGTAATGTCTAATTGGTGTGGACGCAGGAGCCACTGCAGAGGGCATGAGTGGAATCGTGCCCATGGGACGATAACTATACAAGACACCATCAGACCCAATAGGGCAGCTAGAGACATGAGCATGGCGGACTTCGCTTTGGTCATGTTGGATGCAGATATCATTAGCTTGTGTACACGTTCCTGTGGAAGTGATAGGGAGTTGTTGTTTGAATTGATTTTGGCTCCCAAATGTGTCATCACTTGTGGAGGTTGCAAGGAGCTCTTGCTGAAATTTATAAGGTACCCGTGTTCCTGAAGGACTTGTAACCCTTTCCGTATGTGTGCGTGCAAGGTTCAGTGTCGGGGCACAGATCAGGATATCGTCCAGGTACGGATGTACCTGGATTCCGTCCTGTCTGAGGGTTGCATTGACGGTTACCAGAACTTTGGTGAAGACCCTCGGAGCGGAGGTCAACCCGAATGGAAGGGCCTTGAATTGGTAGTGATTGTGCCCGTAGGCAAACCTTAGGAATGGTCTGTGCAAGAGGTGGATGGGGATATGAAGGTAGGCCTCGGTGAGGTCCACCGCCGTCATAAATGTGCCAGGGAGTAGGGATTCCACTATTAATTTGACAGTCTCCATACGAAAATGTCTGTGGGCCATCCTCTTGTTGATGTATTTTAAGTCGAGGATGGCCCTCCAGACCCCGTTTTTCTTCAGGACGGTGAAGAAAATGGAGTACACTCCCTGGCCCCTCTGACGGTGGAGTACTGGTTCTATGGCCTTGATATGGATGAGATGCCGAATGGCTGTTAGGGTTCTTAAGTGTTTTCCTTTCTTCAGGGATATTGGTGAGTTTAGAAAACGGTCCCTTGGACGGGATGTGAACTCCAATAGGTAACCGTTTGATTTGCGAAACCCATTTCTCCGGGTTTGACCGTGCCACCTTGCCACGAACTCCTGTAATCTCCCACACACACACACACCTGAATGTGACTGGCGTCACTGGGGATTACTTTTGGCAAATCGGTCTCCTTTTCCCCCTCTGGGTTGGAAACCTTGGGGTCTAGAAAACCTTCCCCCCCCCCTGCGGAATGACCTTGTTTGACTCCATGAGCCTCTGGTAGTTCCCCATGAACCTCTTCTATATTCAGTTCTGAATCTAGGTGAGAATTTGGGGAAACGAAAGGAATGATATGAGGAAGGTCGATGATCCTTTTTGATCTGCATTGGCAGTACCTGTTTTTTATCTTTTGTTTCTATGAGAATACTGTCAAGTTTCTCTCCGAAAAGGCATCCTTCCTTGACAGGGTATGCCATAAGTGTAGTTTTGGCCTTGAAGTCTGCTGGCCAGGCCCTGAGCCAAAGTCCCCTTCTGATGGCGGTGACCAATGCCATTGATCTCACTACTAAGGACATAGTATTAAGTGAGGCGTCAGCTATTAAGGTTATGGCTCTTTGGACATTCTCAAGGCCCCCGAAGACCCTGAGGTTGTCCTCGGGAACTAGCTGGATAATTTTTTTATCCAGAGGTAGGATGCCCGAGCGAAAATGGAAGTGGTGGCGCTGGCTTGGATGGCAGTAGCCGAAGCCTCGTGCGCCTTTCTGGCAAGGTAGTCTGCTTTTCTGTCTAGTTGGTCTTTCAAAGAACCAACCCCGTCCTCTGGAACCAGTCCTGGTGACTGTAGGTCCAAGACAGGGGCGTCTACCAGGGGAACCTTGAGCATTGCCATAGCGTGAGGTGCCAGATTGTATAGCTTTTTGATGTTATTGGGTAGCTGTCTATTAGGGGCTGGATGTTCCCATTCATCCCTAACAGCATTGATGAAAAATTCTGGAAAAGGTACTGAATTTGTTGAGGATTTTGGCCTGGGGAAACATTCCTTGACTCCTTTTTTCCACTTTGATTTGGGTTCATCGGTCTGATCTGTTTCCTCCTTAAGGTCAAGAGCAATCAAGGCCTTGGTTAGTAGGGCCTGATATTCCTCACCAGAGAACAGCCTGTCATGCTGGTCTGCCTCCTGAGGTGTCTCGTCATCAGAATCAAACTCGCCCTCCTCTTTTTCCTCATCTCTTTCCTCCTCCTCATATTCTAGGGAGGAGTTGGGGGATTTGGAATGATCGGTTTGAACATCCGTAGCTGCAGAAAGGTTAGCCTTCATGGCCGCTTTAGTGGGCCAAGTAGCATTTCTCGTATTAATAGAGGTAGTAGGACCTTCGCCTTCGATGACATTATTGCCAGTTTGGAGAGAATGGTGGGGGAAATTGGGGGGAATCCCGTAGGGGCCCAATTCTAGAGGAGGGGGAAGGCGAGCCTGAAATGATTGGAATGCCTGCCACTGACGCTGAAGGGCATAATTGATTAATTCGTCAGCGTTTTGCCAGGAAAGAAAATGGCCGCCGGCCGCCGACTGAGGGGGGGGGTTGCCAACTCCCGCTAGGGAAGGTCCCGTTGCCGCCAAATTAACGTTCCCCGCCAGGACGAATACTGGCGCCACTGCCACCGCCACCTCTGAGAAAGCCCGTGTTTGTGTGCTGGGAGCTTTCGGCAAAGAATCGGGTGTTTTGCGCCCGGCTTTCGGGCCAGTGCAGGCTTTGCTGCCGCGCCTCTTTTTCCTGCCGGCCGGCTGTAGGGAAGCGGCTTTTCGCGCCTTTGATTTTAATTTGAGCTGCGGGTAGTTCAGCGGCCAGGGTCTCTCCCGGTTGATCTGCACCCCCTAATGGTCCGTCATAGCGGCCGTTGGGTGAACCAGAGCCCTTGGGGGTGGTTTGCACCAACCCCCTTTGGTAGTCCTTCTCAGAAAGAAGGTTGTCCTCTCTAGTTAAGATGGCGTCGGCCATCTTAGATTAATCCTGCCCTGAACCCTTTACAAATAAAGAGGAGAGAGGGTAACGAGGGAAGGAAAGAGAGGGGCAGAATGTCAGGGAAGAAAGCCAAGGAAGACTCAGAATAGATAGGTAAGTGAAGAATTGGGAAAAGGTAGATCTCACTAATCCTAATGAAGCGCTGGCACGAAGCTGTGATAGGTTGCCTGCTCTACCCGGAGAGGCAGGACGGAAACTGGCTTCCTCAGGTCGTTTTCCCGCCAAGGGGATACAGGAAGTCAGAACATTTTTTGTCCTGCCTACCCGGATGGAGAGGAAAACAACCCACAGCTCAGGATGCCCTTGCCTCAGGGGAGAATGGCAGACTATAAATAACATAAATACAATAAAATAAATAATTTTCTATAAGTTCTTGTAGGTTATCCGGGCTGTGTGACCATGGTCTTGGTATTTTCTTTCCTGATGTTTTGCCAGCAGCTGTGGCAGGAATCTTCAGAGGAGTAACACTGAAAGACAGTGTCTCTCAGTGTCAAAGTGTGTTGGAAGAGTAATATATATAGTCAGAAGGGGGTTGGATTTGAGCTGAGTCATTGTCCTGCAAAAGTATCAAAGGTAATGTGCTGATTAGGGTGTGGTATGTTAATGTGGAACCATTGTATCCTGAAGTGATCTGTTAACGTGGAATCCAAAGCTAATCTGCATGGCTATTGTGGACTGTAGTCTTTGTTAGTCTGGAGTTTTTCAGGACAGGAAGCCAAGCCTTATTCATTCTTAAACTCTCTTCTGTCAAAGGGCAAGAGTCCAGTAGCACCTTAAAGGCTAACAAAAAATTTTTTGTTAGTCTTTAAGGTGCTACTGGATTCTTGCCCTTTTCTACTACTGCAGACAGACTAACACGGCTACCCACTGTGAATTCTCTTCTGTCAAAGTTGTGCTGATGTTCATGATTTTCTATCTTTGCAATCCAATCTCATCCCATTGTTTATTATATGCTTTACACTGTCCTTACTGCATTGCTAAACAAAAATATTGTGCTCTTGTCCTAGCAACAAAGCAAATAAAGCAAACAATAAAGCAAATAAAGCAACAAAACAAACTATGAAGCAAATTAAATACATGAAATCTGTTCCCACACAGGATTGGATCGTAAAGGGCTGTTCCCGTGGCAGTTCATCCAGCAGAGAGACTTCCAGAAGCCAGCGTTGTATAGTGGTTAAGAGCGGTGGTATGGAGTGGTGGCCTCTGATCTGGAGAATCGGGATTGATTCCCCACTCCTTCACATAAGCAGTGGAGGCTAACTAATCTAATGAACGGGATTTGTTTGCCCACTCCTACACATGAAGCCAGCCGGGTGACCTTGGGCTAGTCACAGTTCTATTAAGAGCTCTCTCAGCCCCACCTACCTCACAGGGTGTCTGTTGTGGGGAGGGGAAGGCGATTGTAAGCTGGTTTGATTCTCTCTTAAGTGGTAGAGAAAGTCAGCATATAAAAACCAACTCTTCTTCTTCTCAGTCTGTGGAGGAGGGGTGGGTGACTCTTTGCTGATGTCCCCTCCTTGCTGCACTCACCTTCCCACCCCCCACAAACAGACCCATTTCCCAGGGCTCCACTCAAGGGCTGCCAACCTCCAGGTGAATTGCCTTTTGTCCATCCTGAATCTGTTGCCCTAAGAGGCGGTGCTGCGTAAGCGTTTGGGTCACCAGGTCCCTCTTCGCCACCAGCGGGAGATTTGGGGGGCGGAGCCTGAAGAGGGCAGGGTTTGGGGAGGGGAGGGACTTCAATGCCATAGAGTTCAATTGCCAAAATGGCCATTTTTCTCCAGGGGTACCGATCTCTATTTGCTGGAGATCAGTTGAATTAGCAGGAGAGCTCCTGCTACTACCTGGCAGTTGGCCACCCTAATAAGCGTGCTACATGAAAAGTGGTGGAGCATGGATCTTGAAGCATGGGAGCCAGTTCCAATTTTGCCACAGCCACACCTACGGTTGCCAACAGGCCTGGACAAAAATCTCCGGTCCCTTGACTAGAACCTGAATGTGTGAAAATGGGCAGCTGAAGCTCTTCATGGCATGCAGGGGAATCGGGTTGCCCGGCTGCTGTGCCACCCCTCCCTGGAAGGAATTGGGGTGGGGCCTGGCACACCAGCATCATGCCGGCACATTTATGTCACTTCCAGTTTAAACATTTTGCAAAAACTCTATGGTTTTGTCATACAGCAGGAGGCCTGACATCCCTAGCTGGAAATCACACCCCATTAAACCTCTATTCAATCAGCAGGACCTTTTTTCCCTTTAGGCAGCTGGCAATGCTACCCACACTATGGAACTGTCCCTGTCCACGGCTGTAATCCAACATACACGGACTTGGAGGGAAGGCCCACTAGACAAAGTGTGGGGCTACCATTAGACTAGGGAGGCCTGGCTTCGAATCCCAGTGAAGCTCAGTAGGTGATTGGGGGTTATTGTGTCTCAGCCTAACCTAGGGTGGTGTAGTGGTTAAGAGCGGAGGACTCTACTCTGGAGAACCGGGTTTGATTCCCCGCTCCTCATGAAGCCTGCTGGGTGACCTTGGGCCAGTCACAGTTGTCTGAGAACTCTCTCAGCCCCACCAACCTCACAAGGTGTCTGTTGAGGGAGGCAACTGTAAGCTGCTTTTAGTCTTTTTACGGTAGAGAAAAGCGGGGTATAAAAACCAACTCTTCTTCTTCTACCTCAAGTGGGTTCTAGATCAAATCAAGCCTGAACTCTCCCTAAAACAAACAAACAGGCTATTGTACTTTGGCCACATTATGAGAAGCAGCAGTGGCTAGCCGTTGCTTTCTTCTGCAGAGTCTTCCTTGGTGGTCTCCCATCCAATTACCAACCCTGCTTGGTTTCTGTGATCTGAGGAGATCAGGCTATACTATACCATTCCACATCTTAGGAATGTAGCTTTCACACAAACCCCACCCACATACTTTCCAGAAGAGGATACCTTGTTCAGAATTAGATGGATAAAAATGGATTAAGGACAGCAACTTCAATATATGCTATTAGAGCTGGAAGAACCAGACTTGTGCTCCAATGGTTCCTCGTTAAAGAATTAAAAGGTCATTTATGCCTGGTCGCTGTAATCTCCTTTATTCTCTGTTTCAGCCAGCATCTAACTTTTCAGTATGCTCGATATCCCATTCCTTGGTAGCTCGATGCTGTTCCAATGCAAAACCAATCCGGGTCCTCCCATTCCTCTGTTAATCCGACTTTTCCCTCTCCCCTGAGCTCAGCCCCACTCAAATTTCCATGCAGATGGCAAGCAGGCTTGGATTCCCCCCCTTCTTTCAGATTGCTCCATTTTTTGTTTTTTTTATCGTTCTTAAAATGCTTTTTTATGTGGCAGTTGGGTTTGAGGGGGAGGAAAATCTTCTCTCACAGGGAGCACTGCAAAGTAAGCCAATTACAGAGCAGCATTTAAAGAGGCGGGACTTGATTTGAGCTTGGGAGACGGCTGGTGTATAGATTCCCAACAGAAAAGTGTGAGTCCAGCGAGCAATGAACCTCAGGTAAAACTCCCATGCATAAATGACCCAAGTGTTCTCGTTCCAATTACAGGGCCTCGAAAGAGTCCTGTATTGTTAACTTTTTTCACTGCCTCCCTGGGTCGGGAGTGGGCAATTTGTGCGCCTTCTGCCTTCCTTCGTTATGCTGTTTCTCAGACTCCCTGAGAATCAAACCCTGAAAGACCTCCCAGAATGAAAACTGATCTCCGGACAACAGAGATCCATTCCCCGTGGCGGTGGGGTGGGGAGGCTGTTTTGGTGGGAGGAGTCTATGGCCCTATATCCTGCTGAAATCCCTCCCCTGGCTCCACCCTCAAATCTTCAGGAATTTCCCAGCTCAGAGCTGGCTGCTCTAACTGGGATGTAGTTTTAACTGGCTGTGTGTGTGTGTGGGGGGAGCGGGGAATAAGTAGATTTCTTTTTTCACCCCTGCACCATACCACATTGTATAATACACATCCATCAGCATCCACCAATCATGGCACAGCCACCCCTGTAATTAATGAAAAGGGGGGAAACCTCTACCCTAGCAAGACAAACAGAGAACCTAAAAGTTGAGCTGCAAACTTATACAAAATACTATTGTTTATTCTATAGTGTACATTCAATTAAAAACACTTGGCCCAAAAAATTAGGCTGACCAGTTAAAAGACTCCAAAAAGATCACTGCAAATTTACAAACATGGTTGATGATCATAGAAATAGGTAAATGACCAATAGACAACCAAACACATTTCGGCCTATGAGGCCCTCTTCTACATTTCCACATTTTAGAAATACATTTAAAGGTATGCTGAAAAGTAATTGCCTGAATGGGGGTGGTGTGTGTGTGTGTGTTAAGTGCCGTCAAGTCGCTTCCGACTCATGGCGACCCTATGAATGAATTTCCTCCAAAATGTCCTATCTTTGACAGCCCTGTTCAGATCCTGCAAACTGAAGGCCGTGGCTTCCTTTATTGAGTCAATCCATCTCAATCTGCCGATTAATATAAAAATTAAAACGTTAATTTATTACCGTCTATATTATGTGGCCTGTTGTCACTTATTGGTGAAAAGCCTGCAATATTCACCATTTAAATTGGCTCACACTGAGGTCTAAATATCAAAAGATGTCCATAAGTAAGGTTTTATTATCAGTTCTAAAAGCATAACTATTTCCCCACAAGAAACTTACTCTAAGGCCCATATTTTAAAAGCCAAATCAAAAACATACCTCATAATGTATTTCCTATTTCATCAGGATGTGTCTATCATCAATCAATGATAAAGCATATTGGCAACAACATTCAGAAAAGTCCAGCTAACATACATTACTGTAGGATGATGCAATACAGTCCATGGGATACTTCTTATCAGGGAAAGAAAAGGGGGGGGAAGAAAAATGGCAGGAGGGTTTTACTTGGCACAGACTATTTTCTGTTACACGGTAGTTCAAATACAGCACATCCAATTTGCTTCAAGGACTCCCTGCTCAACTTGACTGGCTGGGTTCCTGCTCAACTTCCAGCCTGTGCCAGAGACCCAATTCCTCCTGCTCCAGCCTTTTATGCCCCCTCCCTTACATAAGAACATAGGAAAGGCCCTACTGGATCAGACCAAGACCCATCAAGTCCAGCAGTCTGTTCACACAGTGGCCAACCAGGTGCCTCTAGGAAGCCACAAACAAGACGAGTGCAGCAGCACCATCCTGCCTGTGTTCCACCGCACCTAACATAATAGGCATGCTCCTCTGATACTAGACAGAATAGGTATGCAGCATGACTAGTGTCCATTTTAACTAATAGCCATGAATACTCCTTTCCTCCATGAATATGTCCACTCCCCTCTTAAAACCTTCCAAGCTGGCAGCCATCACCACATCCTGGGGCAGGGAGTTCCACCATTTAACTATGTGTTGTGTGAAAAAATACTTCCTTTTATCTGTTTTGAACCTGTCACCCTCCAGCTTCAACAGATGACCTCGCATTCTAGTATTATGGGAGAGGGAGAAAAACTTCTCCCTGTCCACTCTCTCCAAACCATGCATAATTTTATAGACCTCTATCATGTCTCCCCTCAGCCGCCTTCTTTCCAAGCTAAACAGCCCTAAGCGTCTTAACCGCTCCCCATAGGACAGTTGCTGTAGTCCCCTAATCATTTTGGTTGCTCTTTTCTGCACCTTCTCAAGCTCTGTAATATCCTTTTTTAGGTGCGGTGACCAGAACTGTACACAATATTCCAAATGTGGTCTCCCTTCTCCTAGCAGTTCCCAATTCCGGCCTCCCTTTATGGACTCTTGAGGAGACTCTTTCTCCTAAGGACACCTCGACAGCAGATATGGTCACCAGCTGGCAGTGGCATTCAGGGGGGAGAATTCAGGGGTGGGGAGAAATAAGCTATTCAACATTGCTTCTGGTGAGAAGCAAGTGACATCATTGCATCAGAGCAATGTTCTGCAATATACCCCGTTCTTCTCACGTTGAATCTTTCTCTTTTCCTACTGCCTTTAACTTTTAATTGCTTTCCCAGTGATATTTATCTTCTCATAATGTGGCCAAAGTATGATAGCCACAGCCCAGCCATTTCAGCTTCTAGGGACAGTTCAGGCTTGATTTAATCTAGAACCTAGCGTGTGGTATAGTAGTTCAGAACGACGGACTCTAATCTGGAGAACCAGATTGCATTCCCCCTTCTGAAAAGCCTGTGTTATAATCTTAATTACGAATCAATATAACACAGTGGGAGGTTGATAGTTCAAAGCAGTTGTTTATTGAGCCCAATATACATACCGGATAAACTGCCCTAATGCGCAGGACAGTCTTCATACAGAACAAAGGATTGCTACCCCAATTATAACTTCTGGTTAGGGATGTTCCAGTTACGTTGACTCACTAGACATTGGCTGTCCATCTTACTTTAATTAACATAGTATATAGAGATTGGTAGAAGCTGTCTCTAAGCAAACACTTGGTCTTGTGATTCACATTCCTAACAGTGTAGGTAAGACACGGGTTTTTTTTTCTACAGGGGAAAACCTGTACCAGGCAATGTGTTCTGTTAGCCTCTTATAGTTATGGATGCCAACGTTCCCAAAGTTTCCATGTGTGCGGTATGAATACACAGTATTCCAAACCTGCTTTTATACTTTAGGCCTAGCTTTTCCAGAAGAGCAATTATGCAAACTGAACACATAAGCATACAATTATGATCACAGGCATTACACTTCCTCCACATGAAACCTGCTGGGAGACCTTGGGCTAGTCACCATCTTCTCAGATCTCACTCAGCCCCACCAATCTCACAAGATGCCTGTTGTGGAGGGTGGGAAGGGAAGGTGATTGTAAGCCGCTTTGAGACTCCTTACGGTACAGAAAAGCAGAACCAACTCTTCTTCTTGGCAATCCACACTATCCATAAAACTCTCCTACAGCACCACATTTCAAAGCAATCTTTCTTCATTGTTCCTGGCACTGGCATTCAAAGGTTGGCTGCCTCTGAACATGGAGACTCCTTTTAGTCACCATGGCTAGTAGCCATTGATAGACGAGCCCTCCAGGAAATTTAATAGACAACATGACACTGTTTCAAATCATTCTAACTTCCTGCTGGAAAATTATGGCCCTTCATTTTGTAAGAGGTAATGTGGGGTATTAAGCTATCTCACCACCTTGGTGAATGACCCATTAACAACACAGGATTTTACAGAGAAATATAAGAGGGTTTTGTAGAAAAATAAGTTGTTTTTTAAAGTTTTTATTGGTTTTTTTAGGGTACAAAATTAAAAAGGATATGGGAAAGGGAAAAGAAGGTAAACAGATATGTTTCTGTGCCCAAATTCCGTAAATACATTCATTAAATTTCTCAAAAACATTTATTTTAAAGCGCACCCGATCGTACTATTAACATATCACAATAAAGTAATACTCCATCTGCTAGTCTATTTATCAATACATATTAAAGTAACTTTCATTCTTTGATTGCTATTCTTAGAAATGTCTAATACTTTTTAATATTACAATTATCTTATTCATGCAGTTAGCTATAATCAGTAGTTATATATATTATGCATATTTGTCATAAAAAGGTTGCCATTTAAGTCTAAAATCATCTAATGGCTGTTTTTTTTAATTAAACAGATTAGTTTTGACACCGTAGGGAAATCAAATAGTTTGCGAGGTCCATTCTTTCTTCGTTGGAATCTTAGGGTTTTTCCAGTGTGAGGCATAGAGAATTCTCGCCACCATGTTTGCATACTGGAAGAATTCTCTTTGATTGGGCTCACTTGTGAAGGGATTATCCCCATAAGAACATAAGAAAGGCCCAGCTGGATCAGACCAAGGCCCATCAAGTCCGGCAGTCTGTTCACACAGTGGCCAACCAGGTGCCTCTAGGAAGCCACTAACAAGACGACTGCAGCAGCACCATCCTGCCTGTGTTCCACAGCACCCAAAATAATAGGCATGCTCCTCTGATACTAGAGAGAATAGGTATGCAGCATGACTAGTATCCATTCTAACTAACAGCCATGAATACCCCTCTCCTCCATGAATATGTCCACTCCCCTCTTAAAGCCCTCCAAGCTGGCAGCCATCACCACATCCTGGGTCAGGGAGTTCCACAATTTAACTATGCATTGTGTGAAAAAAATACTTCCTTTTATCTGTTTTGAATCTCTTACCCTCCAGCTTTAGCAGAGGTGTTCTAATATTGTGGGAGAGGGAGAAAAACCTCTCCCTGTCCACTCTCTCCAAACCATGCATAATTTTATAGACCTCTATCATGTCTCCCCTCAGCCGCCTTCTTTCCAAGCTGACAGGAAAATTATCATAAGGTGAGAATTGCTTAATTCCCAAAAGCACTGGGACAATCTCAAGATCAAGTTCTGCCAAACCAGCGTCAAGGGCAGAGAAAGGATTCTGATTTGAATGGATCTCTTCATCCCTTACCTGGGATGTAAAGTCTTTGAGCCTTGATTCTTGCGTGGACTGAGGCTCTAAGACCTTTTTACCTAAAAAGATTTCTCTAAGTGTTCAGCCTCTGAGTATGCTGGATAGGTACAGATTTCTCCAACATTTACAAGTCTTCCTGTGAGACTGAAGAACTCCCTAAGGGGGATTCTTTTCAAGATAGGCTTTGGAACTGGTTTCGCTTTGGAACTGGTAGATCCCTAGTCCCTTGCTAGGACTGGATATCTGAACTGAATGCCTGCAGACGTCTCCATCTTATGAATAAGATGGAGACTCCTAGAATCCACCAACCTTAGTGAGGGGTCTAGGAGTTTAGATCTTTCCATATTTAAAATGGAAACACTGAGGGCTCATTGATTCTAGCAGGGTTTAATGAGTTCTCACTAAAGATCTATCTAGCCTTGTTTGGCCTCCCAGTCCCGACAGACATGAAGATTGTAAAACCTATAGCTTCCTTTACACAGATCTCTGCAACCCTTTAAAGAGTTGAAGAAACCAGGAGCTTCTCCTCTGAACAAGAGTCAGAGGTTTCCCTAGCTGACAGGGAAACCTCTGCACTCAATTCTCTACACAGAACTCTTTAGTCTATACATGGATTAAGATCTATGGAGCGTTTAGGCTCTTGCATTGAATTAAAGGTTCACACACAGATCTCTCTAATATTGGCATAACCAGAGAGATTTCAGAACAGAGTCTTATATTGAACTCTAACATTTACATGGCTTTCTAATAAGCTTTGCATTGCTTTCTGGCTCTGACACAGCTATGGATAGCATGCACATACATGTAGATCTTCCTGATCCTAACATAGATCAGAGGCCTTACAGAGGCTAAAAACACATTGAGATTTCTCTATGGCTTCATGAACTTAGTCCTGGCACAGACTGAAAATATGCTTTAAGGGCTCATGACTTCAGCTCTAACATGAACTCATGGAACCAGAGATTTCTCTAACCTTTGCATACACCAAAGATATTTAAATACTAAAATGACACATAGAGGACCAAAAAGTTTTTAAAATATCCTTACATGAATTAAGAACTTCTCATATCTCTTTTAGCCCTGTTGTGCTGGGGAGGTGTGCACATGACAAGACTAGGTAAAGTATGTCTTATGTTTTATGATGCTCTAGGTATTTGAATTAAGATGCTTTTAACTATATCAGATCTAATTCATTGCACTAACCATATTTACAAGATTTCTGTAACTGCATTATTATTTCCTGAATGAAATTGTTAATGTTTTAAGGTTTGAACTCTCATATAGAGGTTTAGAGATTGTTTTTAAGATTGCTTGCATACATGAACATGATGTCTGAACTTGTATAACATGTTTTAACATTTTGTAACCATCTACATGCATATATTATATTGTGAAAAATAAATAGTACATACATTTATGTCCCTTTTCATAATTTATTGGCGCACTTCAAGAGAAACTTACTCCGGTAAGAAACAGTTGAGTCCTGCTTATTAGGTGTCGATCTGAATAAGATAACATACTTCTTCTCAGGAAGGGATCCATTCTAAGAGCATAGGCACTGAAACACACTGACCCGCAACAGGTTGCTCCCAGAAGCTTTGCCAGCCTTTCCAGGAATGGGAAAACCCTGGACCAAGAAACCCCCAGATCCCCCCCCCATGCCATGTGCTTTTTTGCAATCAAAGTTATGGCTGATGGTGGAAGGAATAACTCTAATGATAATGATGATAATGATGATGATAATGATAATAACAATAATAATAAAAAGCTACGTGTTTCAATATTGTCCCCCGGCTTCAGGTTAAGAGGTGAGACTTGCAGTGCCAAAAATGAAGGGCATCAGACCATCCATCCTCGGGTGGAGCAGAGGACGTGCTCCCCGGGTGCCTAGACGTGGCTGGAGCCCTGGAGGGTTCGCCAGGACGCTCGTCTCCACAACGTGGCCTACGAGACGAGGATCCCGCTTTGTTGCAGGACGTTTTGGAAGAAACGCTATGGACTGACGCGGAGGCTACCCAGCTTGTCGGTTTCGCAAGTGCCCAGTGGTGTCGTCTGGCTGTGGCGTCCCCCTGGAAGTCTTTGGACGCTGATCAGCTTGCCCAGGACGACCTTCAGCAACTAGACAGTTTACTCAAAGAAGTCCGACTGGCGCAAGAGGACCTAGCCACCTTGATTCGGTTGTTGGCGGAGCTCACCCTCGTTGAGTTACCACATACGCCAGTGGTCCCAATCCGGGGCCCCGCAGAGTTTTCCACTATGGCGGGAGCTGTAGGGGGAGATATCCCGTCAACCGTTCCCGATCCCGTTTGGTGCCAACGGGAAGCTCAGAATGTGGCGGCCAGGACGGTTATGGTCCTCCTGGACTTGCCGCCGACCATGACAACGGCAGCCGAGGTCGAGAAGCTACTGATCCCTGAGTTTGGCTCTGCCTCAACGGATCTAGCTGCCCAGGTTCAGCCGCTGTTGGGCCAATCCAAAGAGATTGAGTTGCTCTTGCAACGTGAGGCCCTACCGACCGTGACAATGGCTGCCGCTGCCAAACTCGAGGTGGATCAAGCCCTTGCTGACCAAAAGCGAGCGGGGGAGCAACGTTTGGCCGATGAGGCTGCCGCTCGGGCGCGAGCAGCGGCAGGAACCGATGTGCGCCCAAAGGGGTCCAGGGGACTGGGACAGTATTTCCCCTCGTTTTCACTGGATCGAGGTCTGCCCCGGGAGGCGGTGCGCAGACAACGGCTCGCCTTCTCTTCCGACGTGCTGGAATATTCAGATGAGGAGGATTTTTACAGTGAGGGGGACGAATGGAATACCAACTTCCGTGTCAGCCAAGCTCGCCGCACCGGGGCATCTGAAGAAGAGGTTCATCTCCTACGGTTCCAAAACCAGGACTTAACGGACCGCTTGGCCCGTGTGCAAGACCAAATGGACGTACTGATGCGGGAATACGACCGTCTACAGCGCACTCAAACGACTCTGGCGGCGCCACTGCAAGTGCCACCACCGCAGGTGCCACCGCCGGTACTTCTACCGCAAGCGCCCCAGCGTGACCAGTCCAGCCGCCCCTGGCGCCACCAGCCCAACCACTCCCTGGACAGCCTCCAGCACCTCCTCTGGAGGCCCCAGTTGTGCAGTGGAATCAACCCCGTCTATGAGTGACTTATGACGGCTCCGTGGAGACATTACCCTGTTTTCTGCACCAAGTGGACAGTTATATGAGGGAACAGGGGCACCACTTTCCCACAGAAAATAGCAGGGTTCGATTCGTTTCCTTGCTCTTGGCGGGAAAGGCCGCGGATTGGATGGTCCTTCAGTTTGACACACGGGCCCGATCCATCCGCTCGCTTAACATGTTTATGCGAGCGTTACGGCGACCGTTTGAAGACCCGTTCCAAGGGGAGAAGGCCAAAGCCGCCCTCCTTCAGCTCCGTCAAGGATCCTCTTCAGTCAGAGACTTTGCTGATGAGTTTCAACGACTAGCAAGTAAGATAGTGGATTGGACTGAGGCTGCTCGGGTGCATTATTTCCGTGAAGCCTTGCATCCCGAGATATTGAACTGGGCTTACATGCAATGGGATCCAGCCACCCTGGAGGAGTGGATCCTATTGGCAGAAGAAGTTGAGAGCCGCCGCCAGTTCATAACCTAGGCCCAATGTCAAGCCAAGGAGGGAGCAAGTCAGAAAGCCCTTCCAAAAGCCACGGCTCCCGTCCCGCGGAGGCCGGCTCAACCCGCACAAGACCAAGTGTTGCGTTTTCAAAGGGGAGCCTGCCTCGTTTGCAGCGGCATGGGTCATTTTGCTGCAGCCTGCCCGTCTCATCCGGAGCAGCCAACTCCCGCTCCCCGCCTGGAGGGGACACCCCGCGGAAGGGGATGTGCTCAGAGGAGAAGCTCCACGATGGATCGCAGTGCCACACCAGGGCGGAAAGCATCCCCTGCCCTCCATGTCGAGGAGCCGGAACACGAGATTTTGCCAGCGGACCCATCGGGGTCCCAGATTACAATTGGCCCATTGGGGTCCCGGATTACAATTGCCCCAACAGGGGATGGTTCAGCATCATCGGATGAGGACCGCCACTGGGATTCTGCCTTGAACCTGGAGTCTCCTCTGGATCTGTCAAACAACGGACTGGGTCTGTGGTGAGTGGAGTGGCCCCGCAGACCTCCGCAGACGTTTCTGCCAAACCCAAGGCTCCTGTAAAGGTGAGTGAAGTGGGAGAGACTGTATATGTGGATGTGGAATTACAACATCTTAGCAAGGGACCCCCGTTACGAGTTAAAGCTCTTATAGACTCGGGATGTCCCCGCTCTTTGATCAATGAAGCCACTTTCAAGGCACTCAAGGTAAAATCAGTGCCTCTACCAACCCCCATTCATTTCGCCCAAATGGATGGCAGCGACTTTAAAGGTGGACCTGTTGACAGTCGCACTCGGGGAGTGGCGATGGGCATCGGTCACCATTGGGAGCAAATTGACTTCACTATAGCTCCCAATATACGCTACGCTGTCTTATTTGGAATTAATTGGCTGAGGGGACACAGCCCCTCCATTAACTGGGAGGCCGAGACTTTATCATTTTCCAGCCCAAGTTGCGAACAGCATCGGTATGAGGTGACTGTTAAAACTGTACCCCCGACAATCCCTGCCTTGGTTTTGGATGCCTCTGGGTCATCCCAACTACCTGCTGAATACCAGGACTTTGCGGATGTCTTTGATGTACAAGAGTGTGATGTACTACCCCCCCCCACCGCAGAACAGACTGTGCTATTGAGGTGGTGGGGGAGGGGAAACTACCCAAAAGCAAGATTTATCCCATGAGCGTGTCTGAACGAACAGTGTTTCGTGACTTCTTAGACAAGAATTTGGCTCGAGGTTTTATCCAACCCTCTACTGCTCCGAATTCAGCCCCAGCTTTCTTCGTGCTCAAAAAGACCGGTGACTTGCGATTATGCATTGACTTTCAAAAACTCAAGGCAGTCACCCAAACCAATGCCTACCCCATTCCTTTAATCTCAGATATTTTGGGACAGTTAAAGGAGGGACGCATTTTCACCAAGTTGGACTTAGTTGAAGCCTATTATAGAGTCAGGATCCGAGAAGGAGACGAGCCCTTCACAGCATTTTCCAGTTGCTTTGGTATGTTTGAATTTTTAGTGATGCTGTTTGGATTGAAGGGGGCTCCAGGGGTCTTCATGCAACTCATTAATGAAATACTGCCTGACTTGCTATACAAAGGAATGGTGGTTTATTTAGATGACATTCTTATTTACTCTAAAACCATGGATGAACACGTCGCCCAGGTTAGGAAAGTCTTACAATGTCTTAGACGCAATCAACACTATGCTAAGGTATCCAAGTGTGAATTTCACCAAAAGCAATTGACTTTTCTGGGCTATATAATTTCACACCATGGACTCACGATGGACCCGGAGAAAGTGCAAGCAGTGACCACTTGGGAACCACCCTCAACCCGTAAACAGGTTCAAAGGTTTCTCGGATTCGCAAATTTCTACAGGAGTTTCATTCCCGGCTTTGCTCAAATGGCACTGCCCATCACAGACCTCCTTAAGACTAAAGGCAAGGGGAGCACAGCCACCCCGCCTTTGGCTAAAGTGAATTGGACACCCCAGTGCCAAACTGCTTTTGACAGTCTCAAACGACTGTTTACCTCCGAACCAGTATTGAAGCACCCTGACCCGGAACAAATGTTTATAGTCCAGGTAGATGCTTCAGATGTTGCGATGGGGGGTGCTTTATTGCAGCGAGGGAGAGACGGTCAACTCCATCCGTGTGCTTACTTCTCAAAGAAGTTCACACATTCTCAGCTCAATTGGCCGATCTGGGAAAAGGAGGCGGCCGCAGTCAAACATTCCCTGTGTGGAGACAAAAAGGACATTTTGCTTTTCTTAAGATGTTACATTTACTAAGGAGACAGTTTTGGTGGGCGAGCATGCGATCTGACGTGGATTCGTTCATCTGCAGTTGCCCAGTGTGTGCTGCTGCCAAAAGACCCCAGGGCAAATCACCCGGACTGTTACAACCTTTGGAAACCCCCAAAGAAAAAATATATTTTTTCTTTCCACCCAACCTTGGGTACCCAGCTTCTGTTTTTAGGTTGGGTTTTATTCCCCTCTTTTTTCTTCCACCAGAATGACAGCCCCCAGAGTGGAATGACAGCCCCTGGGACTAGCAGAAGTGTTCTGGGACTGGATTGACAACCCCAGGGGTGAAATACATGGGACACAAAATGCCTCGGCTAAACCTGCTGTTTTAGTTGTGGTTTTCCATGTTAAGGTGCCTGATTCTGCTATTACTTGAACATTCAGAATACAGTTGATCATGTTCCATGTTCTGGTTCAAATTCCTTATTGCATATAAGAAGAACGTTAGAAAAGCCATGCTGGATCAGACCAAGGCCCATCAAGTCCAGCAGTCTGTTCACACAGTGGCCAACTGGGTGCCTCTATTATAAGAGAGGGAGAAAAGCTTCTTCCTGTACCACACATAATTTTATAGACCTCTATCCTGTCTCCCCCTTAACTGCCCTATTTCCAAGCCAAACAGCCCTAAGCGTTTTAACTGCTTCTCATAGGGCAGTTGCTCTTGTCCCCTGATCATTTTGGTTGCTCTTTTCTGCACTTTCTCAAGCTCTGCAATAACCTTTCTTAGGTGTGGTGACCGGAACTGTACACAGGATTCCAAGTGTGGTCTCACCATCGATTTGTGCAAGGGCAGTATGATATCAGCAGTGCATTAATATTTATCATGTTGCAGTAAAATTATATAAAATTGTTACAATTCAATACTTTTATTTACTAGAGTGGATATTTCCTATATTTTCCAATTGCACATTATTTTTCTGAATAGGGCATCCATGTACTCGTGTTCCTATTGCTGTATAGTTGGGACATATTGACAGAACATGGCCCCAGCAGCATAAAAATATTTTCATTTAAGCTCTTGATTTGAGAAATATAGTGATTAGCTAAAACAACTAAATATTTTAAGGTTGACAATGAGGAAATTGAAATTGTTCAAGACTTTCTATTCCTTGGCTCCACCATCAACCAAAAGGGAGACTGCAGCCAAGAAATCAGAAGGGGATTGAGACTGGGAAGGGTAGCCATGAAGAAGCTAGAAAAGATTTTGAAGTGTAAGGATGTGTCACTGGCCACCAAGACTAGATTAATTCATGCCATAGTATTCCCTATTACTATGTATGGGTAGAAAAGGGCAAGAGTCCAGTAGCACCTTAAAGACTAACAAAAATATTTTCTGGTAGGGTATGAGTTTTCGTGAGCCACAGCTCACTTCTTCAGATACAGAAGTGAGCTGTGGCTCACGAAAGCTCATACCCTACCAGAAAATATTTTTGTTAGTCTTTAAGGTGCTACTGGACTCTTGCCCTTTTCTACTACTGCAGACAGACTAACGGCTACCCACTGTGAATTATGTAAGGGCGTGAAAGCTGGACAGTGAAGAAAGCTGATAGGAAGAAAATAGATTCCTTTGAAATGTGGTGTTGGAGGAGAGTGTTACGGATTCCGTGGACTGCCCAAAAAACAAATCAGTGGGTTCTAGATCAAATCAAGCTTCAACTGACCCTAGAAGCTAAAATGACTAAACTGAGGCTATCGTATTTTGGTCACGTCATGAGACGACAAGAGTTACTGGAAAAGACAGTCATGCTAGGAAAAGTTGAGGGCAGCAGGAAAAGAGGAAGACCCAACAAGAGGTGGATTGACTCAATAAAGGAAGCCACAGCCTTCAATTTGCAAGATCTGAGCAAGGCTGTCAAAGTTAGGACATTTTGGAGGACTTTCATTCATAGGGTCGCCATGAGTCGGAAGCGACTTGACAGCACTTACAGTATTTTTTGCTCCATGAGACTCACTTTTTTCCTCCTCAAAAGTGAGGGGAAATGTCAGTGCGTCTTATGGAGCGAATGCAGTGGCAGCGGGGCTTGGAGCCGGGACGCCGCCCGCCAGCTGGGGGGCGGCAGGCCCCTCCAAGCCACCCAGCGCAGCAGCAGCGGGGCATGGAGCCGGGCCGCCACGGGAGCCGGCTGGGACACCGCCCGCCAGCTGGGGGGCGGGAGGCCCCTCCAAGCCGCCAAGCGCAGCAACAACGGGGCATGGAGCCGGGCCGCCCCGGGAGCCGGCTGGGACGCCGCCAGCCAGCTGGGGGGCGGGAGGCCCCTCCCAGCCGACCAGCGCAGTGGCAGCGGGGCGAGGAGCACCGTCCGCATGCTCGGGAACGCCCCTTTTTGTTTTTACTTTTTGTTTTTTGCTGGCGTATCTCCCTCATAGGGTTTTTGGTGCAAGAATCCTCTTTAGGAGGCAACACCGTTGGGTTACCTCCTAAAACCGTAAGGACAAGCCCCAATTGTTTCCCCCACTGTGTGTGAGATGCAGGGAACCAGAGGCCTGTGCTCTTGCCCCCTCCCCCCTGCAGAAGGCTGCTGGGGGGGTTGAGATCCCGCCGAGCCTCCATCCAGTCACTCTAGCTGCAGCCAGGCCAACTCCCCATAGAGGGGCCAACTGCAGCAGCCAAGCAGTCCTCTTTCCCACCCACCCCCAACACCTGGACTCAATAGTTTAGTACACTAAATAGTTTAGTACACCATTTGATTCAGAATATATTTTTTCTTGTTTTCCTCCTCTAAAAGCTAGGTGCATCTTATGGTCAGGTGCGTCTTATGGAGCAAAAAATATGGTAACACACACACACAGTATAAAATAACAGTATTATTTTTAAATTTCTCAATTTGAATATAGCCAGTCCCCCTCTACATCGACCTAAATTTTTGTATGGGTTCTGTCACTGAAGAAGCTCAATATGTTTGGGTAAAAACTTTTTTTATCATGATAAAGTAACATATGATCATGGAATGCCCTATGCTTAGTGAGTTGAGGGCCAGTTTCATTCATCCTTTATTTATCCATGTGGAAAGGTCTGGAAAGGTCTGGCTACGAATGATTCTGTTACTCTGTCTGTGGCAAAATTTATCAGAGAAGATCTGTGTAGTCTGGAGATCAGATGTAATTCAGTGTGATCTCCAGGCCCCTCCAGCAGGATAAACCAGTAATCCTAATTTTTCAGTTGATAATTTTGTGTGGGCTGCAAACGATGTTATAAATATCCAAATGGCCCTTGGCAGAAAAAAGGTTCCCCACCCCTGCTGTTCAGGAAGCAGCAAAGATCTTGAGGAGGGAATTGTACTGAAAATACTCCCCATTATAGGGCAACAACATGGCTAAACAGAACTTCAGGAGGGCACAGGGGTCTTTCCTCTAAGAAAAAATACTGCCAGTGCAGCGAGCTTTGGGGTTGGTGAGGGGAGTGAGCAGGCGGGGTCTAGTCTATATGAATAAAGGGACCTGCCTGTCAGTCTTTTTGCGGCAGCCAGACCTCCTCAGGAAACTTGGCCATCAGCTTTAGGAATCTCTTGGCAGGACAAGTTCCCCTCCTTGTTCTATCAGACTTCCAGACAGACATTCCCTGAACTGCAGAGCAGAGATGAGAGAAAGGATCCCCACCCCACCCAGAAATCCATCTTGGTCTCTGTTAACAATATTAAATGATGGGTCTGATCTGTGCCTGGCGTGGCTCCCCCTGGGTCTGCTCTGAGCTTGACAAAGAACAGCAGAATATTACAAAGAGAACTCGACTTCCAAATCCATGGGCATCACCTGGAACATGGCTGTGGTGTCTTTTGCTTGGCTTCTCCCGCATACCACCTTCCTCCCTCACCATCTTTCTCACAAAACAGAAGCGTTCACAGACGACTCTTGTTTTCCCTCTGCCCAGATTTTACCTCCAATTTTCCATCCAGCCCAGCTGATTCCATTCCAAGAAGGGTCTCAGGCAGGGGCCTTTCCCAGCCCTGCAACCCAAAATCTTCCTGCCTTAACTTTAAATGCCATCCCTGAACTCCAGACTTTTGAGATGCAGGACAGGAGCTCTGCCAATGAGCGAGGGCCCCTGCTCTGGCCCAGTCAAATCAACAAGGCCATCTTTCCTCCCATCAGCCTCAGCCATTCAAACAAAGGACTGTGGAAGAACCCCTCTGCGCCAAAATAGAAAGGCTGAAAAAGGAGCCCCAGGGATTTGCAAACAGGACCAAGCCTGGATATCCTCTATCTCTCCCAGTCAGAGCCCTCTTCATCAACAGATTGTTGTTTACAGCATCTAAGTATTTAATGCTTTCTTTTTCAGGCGCTGTTAAGATCCCCAGGTGTGGGATCTCCATTCTTTCCTCTGTGGCAAATGGAAGTGTGTCCTGAAGTTCAAGAGAGTCAAAGAAAGACGCTACCCCCTCCCTTCTCTTCTGTGTTCATAATGAAAGGGAAACGATTCTTACCCAGAGAGGCCATAGTCTCATAATTTTCCTCCATAACATCCCAGAAGAGTTTTCTTTGGCCTGGATCCAGCAGATCCCATTCCTCCTCCGTGAAGAGCACGGCTACATCCTCAAAGCACACTGGGGGTCTCTGAAAGAGGAAAAGAAGGCCCAGCTGAATATTGATTCCTTCCCCTGGGCAGAAAGAAAGAAGAATCCTATTGACTAGCCAACTGCTTAAAAAGTGGTTTCGCTCTTCTCCTCCCCCTCTGACAAGTAGAATATACTGAAAGTCTCCAAGAAATACAAATTTAGAAAATTGCAAAGGACTGGGCTTCTCCTTGTCAAGTTCAGCTAAATGAAAAACAAACAAACAACCCGCCCCATTTGACTGTATAGTGGGTTCAACAACCGAATTACTTTGCATGGGTACTATCCTTCCAAGGTCGGTAAAATTTGTACCCAGCTTGCTGGGGGTAAAGGGAAGAAGGGGTCAATTCTAAGAGCATAGTCAACTGAAACGCACTGACCCGCTTCAACTCTAGGTGAGGTCTAACCAGAGCAGAGTAAAGTGATACCATCACTTCGAGTTGGCTGTAAGCCCCGCTTGGCCCCTTGGCCTCCTGAGAGCAGAAGCCTTGGAAGAATTGACGCAACTCCTCCCTCCTCGTGGCATCCTCTTGCAAGATGACGACCTTCACTTTCCCATAGTCCTCTCTCTCTTGAGCATTCAGGTTCAAAAAGGCCCGGGAAGCTTCTCTGTGGAGGGCTGGCAGGAGTCTTCTCTGGGCTACCGGCAGGATTTGGCCACTTGCTCAAAGGAAGCTAAAAAGACCTTTACGTCATCCCATGGGGTTCATTCTCCTGGCAAGTGTTGGATTCCCCATGACAAGTGAGGGGACTCCTCCATCATGAGGAACTCCTGCATCGTGCCTTCCCAGTGCTGGGTCCCCCTCTCTTCTGGCTCATCCTTTACCTGTTGTGGGCATGGCCAGTCCCAGAAATTCCTCGGTGGTCTGAACTTGCAGATCAGCAGCAGCTTTTCCTTCTGATTCTAAACACTTCTCTGTGTTATCTGCAAACCTGTCCTTCGTTTCAAACCTTTTCCCGCATTTCAACATCACCTGGAACTTGAGACCTCAGATGAGGAAGATGTCAAGATGTCACCCACCCTACTGAACTAGCAGTCTCCCCGATTAACCTGGTGGACTTTCTTCCTGGGGGGAAAGGGCAGAAAACAGATCCTGATGATCATTAGCTGGGCCCTGTTACCCAAGGAGGGAAAAACATTTCAGCTGTTGACAGTGGATTTTAAGTTACCATAAGAGGAGCCATCTTTATTTTCCTCCTGGTTTCCTTTCTGGCTAAGAATAGGCTTCTGAATTGTGCTGGCTCTGCTGTTGTACAAGATTGATGGCCTGAGAACACAAAGCAAAGTTTGTCTGTGTCTGCTCTTTCTGATAAGAACGAACGCAGCACAAAGTTTCACTGAAGAAGGGGTGTTTGGATTTTCAGTTTGGAAACTACCGGGGGTGTGTGTGTTATTTTTATTGTTAGTAACAACAATAAACTCAAGCCATGTTCAAAGAACAAGCAACCTGGAAACCGCTCTCCCTTCAGCCCGTACAGTGGGAAATTCCTGGAGATTTGGAGATGGAGCCCAGGGAGGGGCATCAGATCAGTATAAAGCAGGGGTCCTCAAACTACGGCCCGCGGGCTGGATCCGGCCCCTCAGGGTCCTGAACCCGGCCCCTCAGGCCGGGCCCAAAACCAGCGCCCCGCCCCCCCACCAGGAGCTACGAGCCCCATGATGCAGCTCGGCCCGCCTCTGGATGGAAACAGGAGGGGGAGAAAGCCCGTTCCCCCTCCCGCTGCATGCCGGGAGTGGTAGTTCGAAGCAGCCCTCTGCACGGGGATGGCCTCCGACCGGCTCTGCTTGGGCGCTATCTTGTGACCTGAGGCGGCCGTCACCATCTCCTCCTCCTTTCCCCCTCCCTACCTGCCTGCCTTCATCCAGCCCCCCAAAAGAGGGAGCTGAGGAGGCTGCCGCCAATTGCAGCCGCTGCTGGTGGTTTGGGAAGAAGCCGGAGGCAGCCGACCCGGACCTCAAGCCTGTAAGGGGGGCAACGGCTTGCCTCTGGGGCAACCCGCCTTCCTCTATTTCCCCCCCACCCCTTCCCCTCTGTCTAGCCTCCTCCCTCCTTCGCCTGGTCCCAAGTGCGCCTACTCAGGAGTAAACCGCATTGACTCCCGGTAGAGCTTAGCCCGCCTCCTCCTGTCCGGAGTTGCTCCTGTCTAAGCCGAATTTGGCCAATTATGCACGGGAGGTTTTGCCTTGGATTTGCCACTCTCTAGAGACACATTTTCCCCATCTTGCATGCTCAAAACTCTGCATTGGGGGGGGGGCTTATTGTTGAGCTTTGAGCATTCAGATGGGGAAAATGTGCCTCTAGAGAGGGGCAAATTCAAGGCAAAAACTCCCGTGCATAATTGGCCAAAAATAAGCCCCCGTGCAGAGTTTTGAGAATTAGATAGGAGAAATGTGCATCTAGAGAGCGGCAAATCCAAGACAAAACCTTCCACGCATAAACATTTCCCCCCATCTGAATTCTCAAAAAAACTGCATAGGAGCTTATTTTTGACTTTTCAGGATTTGACTCGGGAAAATTTGCATTTAGAGGGCAGCCCTAGGTTCGCACTGAGATAGAACCTGCAACCTTCCACATTCCAAAGAGATACTCTACCACTGAGCCACAGCCCATTCCCTAAATAAAACTGTTTGACTGAATCAGACTCTTGATCTACCTCATCCTTTCCACTGGAAATGCCGGGGGTTGAACCTAGGACCTTCTGAGGGGAGGGGCCGTGGCTCAGTGGTAGAGCATCTGCTTGGCATGCAGAGGGTTCCAGGTTCAATCCCTGGCATATCCAGTTAAAGGGACTAGGTGATGTGAAAGACCCCTGCCTGAGACCCTGGAGGGCTGCTGCCAGTCTGAGTAGACAATACTGACTTTGACGGACCAAGGGTCTGACTCTGTATAAGGCAGCTTCATGTGTTCATGCCAATGCCATGCAGATGCTCTAACACTGAGCCACACCCATCTCTCTAAAATGCTCTCAGGGTCCTCACTTTGCGCTTCCTAGGAACTTTAAAAGCACCCTACTCTTGGAAAATAAGACAGGACTTTCTATTTAGTTATTGGTAATCTCTGAAAAATCTACTTTGCCACTCTTGAGCACTCTGGATTCCAAATCTCATTTATCAATGGGAGGGGGAAAATGCTTCTCCTCCAGAGCTCAGAGAAACGAGGCAGGTGTGAAGATGTCCTCTTGTCAAGTAATAACAGGAAAAATCTGAAAAATCTACTTTGCCACCCTGTGATTTCTCTTTTCTCATTTGTTATCAACCTGCTGCTTATTCTTTCCTCATCTTGGGACAAAGATCTGTTATGTAGACTGAATAAGGCAGATCACAAATGTTCTTGGCACACACTCTTGAAATGACACAATCCTGGCCCTAAATACTCATCCCTAACTGGGCAGAAAGACAGGATACAGATGTTGTAAATATATGCTTTGATGTTTTGTATTGTCCTTGAGCACACCAAAGACACACAGAGCCCTTTGTTTATATAGAAGATGAACATGAGTCCTATAATAGGTCTTGAAAATGACCAATGCTTTCAATAAAGTTCTCAGTGCTAACAAGTTACATTTCTGTTTAATAAATTTATATTCTGGAGGAAAAGATAACCAGTAGAGCAAACTTCCTTGTTAAGAATGGCTTTTGACTTCTTGTTCCACTCTTCCACAGCAATTGAACTGTGAGGCGTCTGCCCATGGTTAGCTTCTCCATGCCCCTTCACCGTCCCCCACTCAGTCGCGTTTCTTCGGCCTCAAGAGTCTGGATCTGAGGAAGGTTGCCCTTGCTCTGCTCCAGTAGCTGCCTGGCTGCCCGTTGTGACTGGCACCTGGCCGCCTTCTCTCCTCCCTGCCCTCCACGCCTCCCTGGCATTTATCCCCTCCTGCCGTCTATTTCCCCGCCCCCAGCTGAACTTACAAAGGGAGCCTTGGCTTCAGGCCTCCCTTCCTCTCCTGACTTTCCTCTTCCCCCTCCCTCCGTTCCCAATGCCGCGGGAAGGAGAGCATGTCCGTCCCGCTCCCTTGCAGCGGGTCTCTTCCCTGCAGCGGGCCAGTCCTCAGGCGGTCGCAGGTCCTGAGTGAGCCAGGCAGCCCAACGAGCTAGCCCTCCTGCCACCCTCTGCAATACCATGCTTGGTGAGGCCAGTGGTGGTAGCAAGGGCTGCAGCCGGGCCTTGGCATCCTCCTCCCTTGGAGGATGGATGTCTTGGGCCAGCGTCTTCCCGCCACTCTCCTGAAGATTCAGAGGGCGATGGCTCGGATAGCAGCGCCAGCGACCTGGCGGCAACTTCCTGCCGCTCTCCCAGTGACTTGGATGGCTGTGAAGCCAAGGCCTCCTGGACTCCCAGGTATGTCCTGGAGGCCCGGGAAATGTGGTGAGAGGCAGTGTCTCAAGACATAAACTTACAAAGATTGCAAAAAGTGTTTCCAGTGGATATCTGTGTTGGAAGGCTTTAAGAGAGTACATGTTCATGGAGGATAAGGGTATCCATGGCTACTAGTCAAATGAATACTAGTCATGATGCATGCCTATTTTTTCCAGTATCAGAGGAGCATACGTATTATATTAGGTGCTGTGGAACACAGGCTGGATGCTGCTACAGTTGCCTTGTGTGAACAGACTTATGAACTTGATGGGCCTTGGTCTGACCAAGCATGGCTTTTCCTATGTTCCTATGTCTGTAGTAGAACAAAATTTAAGTCCGGCACCACCTTAAGGACCAACAATTTTTTTCCAAAATATAAGCTTCTGTGACTCAAAGTTCATTTCATCAGACAAAAATGAAACTGAACACCCATCAACCCCTTTATTATCCCAGTCAGGTGGGCAGCATGTTACAAAGCAGGGCCAATGCAGGTCAGGATGCAGAAGTACAATGCAAAACGTAATCAGCATGATTTGATTTGGGGGATATGCATTGAGGTGAACAAGGCAGGAAATTAGCATGTTTAGCTATGAAACTACTTCAGCATAAATTAACATTCATACAGGTGATTTTATACCTGATCGGGATAGCCTGATCTTGTCAAATCTCAGAAGTTAAACAGGGTCATAGAATCATAGAGTTAGAAGGGACCACTAGGTCATCAAATCCAACCCCCTGCACAATGCAGGAAATTCACAACTACCTCCCCCCACCTAGTGACCAGAAAATGGCAAGTATTTGGAGGGGAGACTTCCGAGGAATACCAGGGGGTGATGCAGTGGAAACAGTGGCAAACCACCTCAGAACATCTCTTGCCTTGAAAACCCTACAGGGTCACCTTACGTCATCTGACTTGATGGCAAAGAATACTGTGTTACAAAATACAAATAATAAAGAAAAGCATTCAAAACCCCATTAGCAGAAATTGCTTTTGTTGTCAGAGGGCTTCTATTGAACTTTTGTAGTCTCCGGTGAAACCTACAGATCTTACACAGCATTTCCCTAGCTGCTATGAAATGAGTTAAGCTGGCTAGACGGATTCAGATGTAAGGTGAGGCTTCGGCTGTGAATGAAACTTTTTCCACACTCCATTTTATGTGGCTTCTCCCCTGTGAACTTTGATGTCTTGTTTGGTCGACATTTCAAGAGAAGTTCTTTCCACATTCCGAGCATTTACATGGCTTCTGCCTTTGATGTGCAGTTAGTATAAGAAAAAATCTTGCCCCACTAAAAGAATTTATATGGTTTCTCTCCTGTGTGAACCCTTTGATGTCTAATTAGGTTGCCTCTGCAAGAGAAGCTCCTTCCACACTCCAAGCATTTATACGGCTTCTCCCCTGTGTGAACCCTTTGATGTGCAGTTAGGTCACCATTCCAAGAGAAGCTCTTTCCACACTCCAAGCATTTATATGGCTTCTCCCCTGTGTGAACCCTTTGATGTGCAGTTAGAGTGTCATTCCGTGAGAAGCTCTTTCCACACTCCAAGCATTTATATGGCTTCTCCCGTGTGTGAACAGTTTGATGTTTAGTTAGGCTGCGACTCTGGGAGAAGCTCTTGCCACAGTTCAAGCATGTATATGGCTTCTCCCCTGTGTGAACTCTTCGATGTTCAGTTAGGTGGCTACTGCAAGAGAAGCTCTTTCCACACTCCAAGCATTTAGATGGCTTCTCCCCTGTGTGAACCCTTTGATGTGCAGTTAGGGTGCTATTGTAAGAGAAGCTCTTTCCACACTCTAAACATTTAAATGGCTTCTCCCCTGTGTGAACCCTTTCATGTTTAGTTAGGCTGCTATTGTAAGAGAAGTTCTTTCCACATTCCAAGCATTTATATGGCTTCTCCCCTGTGTGAACCCTTTGATGTTTAGTTAAATATTTATTCAAAGAAAAGCTCTTTCCACACTGCAAGCATTTATATGGCTTCTCCCCTGTGTGAGCCCTTTTATGTACAGTTAGGCGGTCACAGCGAGAGAAACTCTTTCCACATTCCAAGCATTTATATGGCTTCTCCCCTGTGTGAACCCTTTGATGTTTAGTTAGGCTGCGACTCTGGGAGAAGTTCTTGCCACAGTTCAAGCATTTATATGGCTTCTCCCCTGTGTGAACTCTTTGATGTTCAGTTAGGTGGCTACTGCAAGAGAAGCTCTTTCCACACTCCAAGCATTTAGATGGCTTCTCCCCTGTGTGAACCCTTTGATGTGCAGTTAGGGTGCTACTCTGAGAGAAGTTCTTTCCACACTTCAAGCATTTAAATGGCTTCTCCCCTGTGTGAATCCTTTGATGTTTAGTTAGGCTGCTACTCTGAGAGAAGTTCTTTCTACACTTAAAGCATTTATATGGTTTCTCCCCTGCGTGAACCCTTTTATGTACTGTTAGGCGGTTACTGCAAGAGAAACTCTTTCCACACTCCAAGAATTTATATGGCTTCTCCCCTGTGTGAGCCCTTTTATGTACAGTTAGGCGGTCACAGCGAGAGAAACTCTTTCCACACTCCAAGCATTTATATGGCTTCTCCCCTGTGTGAACCCTTTGATGTGTAGTTAGGGTGCTCTTGTAAGAGAAGCTCTTTCCACACTGCAAGCATTTATGTGGCTTCTCCCCTGTGTGAAGCCTTTCATGTGCAGTTAAGTCACTAATCCATGAGTAGCTCTTTCCACACTCCCAACATTTATATGGCTTCTCCTGCACCATCTCCCTCACTTCCGCAACTGCAAGAGACAGAAATCAAAGAAGAATGAAAAGGTACAAATACCAGTGGAATTCTACCAGGCCAATCCTACCCCTTCCTTTTACATAAAGCCCTTAACACGGGTGTTGAACTCAATTGTTTCAAGGGCCAGATATAACATAAGTGTTATTTGGCTGGGCAGGGCCATACCTCACAAGCCCAGATTGAGAGTGGGGTGGCGGTGGCTGCCTTGAATGGCTCGCGGACCGGATAAGAGCTCTCAAGGGGCCGCATCAGGCTCTCAGGCCTTATGTGTGACACCCCTGCCTTTACACAAATAACTTGTAGCTTTGGGATTGAATGTCATCAATATCATACCCAACTATATATCATTATATAACTCCTCTGAATAACTGCCTGGGTGCTGTGGTAAATTAGCTAAGAGTGAACAAATTGAAACAAAAGCCCGAAAAGACTGTGGTCACGCTGGTTGGGAAGGTGGAGATCTTGAAGTACATTGTGCTCCCCACATTTGATGGAGTTCACTGCTGTTTTATTGACTATTCCTGCATAATTTTATAATAAAACGCTTTACTCATATTTTGTGGTGTTCTTGAATTCAGTCTGAATCCAGCACTTGCGCCTTGATTGGCTACAACTACCACATTAATGGCTTTCTGAAACTTGCCTTGTAAACGTCCAACCTTGCAAGGGTGGCATTCTTGATTTTAATCCCAAGAGGGCTAAAGGATTTGTCCCTTGGTCTCTGGCTGGCTGGGTAGAAAAGGGGCTGGGGGTAGTGCTATCTAGCAATTGTGAGGACTCACACATCAGCCTTTTTTATTTTGTCTTGCTTGACCTGCCTCTGTGAGGGATTTTGGCTTTTAAGTCTCTTTCCAGTGCCAACCATTAAAGGAAGTGGAACACGCTTAAACAAGTACCCCTAGATCCCTCCCCCCACCACCACACACTTCTTGTATGAGGAGCTATGGATGACCGTGGAAGGCATAACTCATCCACAATCAAAGCAACATGTCTGAGTATTGGCACCTGCTTCAGGATGGTGTGCCAAAAACATCCCTCTGCTATTTGCAATGGAAGCAAAGATTTATTCATGAGAAGCCAGAATAGTACCACAGTAGAGAAAGGGAGGGTGGAAAACCTCTCCTGTGGGGAAAAAAAAGGATTTAACCACTTCCTTGGCCTGCCAAAGCCTAGTCATTGGAATGTCTGACAAGGATCGTGGAAGATCCCCACTCAGATCCCCACTCAGCCACAGAAGGCTGCCAGCTGACTTTCGCCCAGTCACATGTCTTAGCTAGACCTACCTCACAGACTTGTTGTAAGGATGAAAAGGAGGGGAGGAGAAGAGTGAAACCAATTTGTGCCCCAAGAAGGAGAAAGGCAGCACAGCTAAATGGGGCTTAAGAAAATCCCACTGCTTTCAGAGGCAGTGTGATGGAGTGGTTAGAGCGTCTGATGAGGATCTAAGAGACCCAGCTTGGAATATCCAAGACTCTTCTCAGGATACTTCCTGGGTGACCTTGGGCCAATCACACCTTTCAGCCAGGATAAAATAGGATCTAAGAGACCCAGCTTGGAATATCCAAGACTCTTCTCAGGATACTTCCTGGGTGACCTTGGGCCAATCACATCTCTCAGCCAGGATAAAATAGAGGAGAACAGAACAATATATGCTGCTTTTTGTCCCCTTTGAAGAGGAATATGGGGTACAAGTAATGCAGTTCTTCTGCTGTTTGCAGTGGAAGGAACAGTTGTTTATTTGTGGCAGGCAGAAATCAACAAAAAATAGAGGAGCATGGACAGCTACAGGGCTGGCAAGTGGAGAAAGCTGGTTAGACCTCCAGAAAATAAACAAATGGCTACTAGCCATGGTGACCGAAGGGAACTGCCATATTTAGAGGCAGCAGGTCCACGAAGAGCAGTGCCAGGAAACAGAATCAGAGGAAGGTCTCAGCATCAGGGGAAGGTGTGCCAGGGTGCCAAAGAGGGGGGCAAAGGAGGCCAAAGTTCACCTCCTCATTCTTCCAGAGAGATATTCCCTGAATTGCAGAACAGCCTGTAACTATTCAGTGCTTTCATTTCCAGGCTCTATAAGATCCCCAGGTATGGAAGTTCCTTTCCCTGAGGCAAAAGGAATTACATCCTGAAACTCAAGAGGACCAAAGGAAGAGGTTGCCACCTCCCTTCTCTTCCGTGTTCATGATAAAAAGGAAAAGATCCTTACTCAGACAGCCCAACATCTCATAGTTTTCCTTCATAACTTCCCAGAAGAGTTTTCTTTGGCCTGGATCCAACAGAGCCCATTCCTCCTCCATGAAGAACACGGCTACCTCCTCAAAGGACAATGCAGATCTCTGAAAGAGGAAAATATGGCCCAATTCATCATCAATTCCTGTCCCCGAGCATCCAAGAAAGAAAGAAGAATCCCATCAGCCTCTCAATAGATTAAAAGAACGCAATACATCAAACCAATGGCAAGGAAAATTGCATTAGGTTTTTTCAGCCTACGATTATAATACACTGGAAGTCTTTAAGTAATACAAACTCAGAGATTTGCAAAGAACTGGCCTTCTCTTGGTTGAGTCCAAGTAAAAGTTGAAAGAAAAAAAAACCCAACAGACTGTAAAGCCAACACTATACCATCTTGAACATTTGACCCCAGAAATACATGGAAATTGTGTTTCCAGAGAAGGTTTCTGCTTTAAACTTTTTGTCTGCAGAGGAGTTCTGTGTTTCTCTAACGCTTGCCTCCAGCTGTGGAAACATAAATTGGCTTAATTAAGGCAACAATGTCTTTTGTTCTATTTTTGTGATTTTCACAAACCCAAAGCGTATCCACCCCAGGCCATATGATCCTTGGGGCTTGGAGGGTGAGAGATGCAAGGCACAGAACACCCAGCACAAACCTACAGCCTCAGAGACCTTTCCAGATATTTGCACAATGTGGAATTACTGCAGTTTGTACAACTTATGCTTGAATGTCAAGCCAGCTATTGTACGATCAACAGATTTTAGATTCCAAACAAAAGGAACAGTTTAAGAAAAATCACTATATTGGGGTGAGGGAATTATTTTAAATATATTTTTATTTTTTATTAAATGTATACACATAAAGAAAAAAATCAACTACAAAGCAAACAAAATAAACATACAGTAACCTCATATCCAATATAAAAGATGATACCATCAAGTTACAGTAAAGAAAAAAACAAAACAAAAAATCCAGGGTTTCCATAGAAGATGGATGAGACTTTACATATTCATTTCTAATATAGAAAAGAAAAAATATTCAACCTATATATAACTATTCAGTACCTTAGTCAGAATTTTCATGTATGGCCCTCCAACCATTAAAGAAAATTCTTTAACAAGCTATGCTCTTGAAATGCCGTTAAATAAATTATAAAACTATTCCAAACTATCTTAAAGTCATCTTTCCTTTTCCTCCTTTTATTTGCAAGAAAACTATTGTATGATCTCAACAGAGTATGGATTTCAAACAGATGGGTTAAGGAAAGATAAACATATGGCAGAAAAATCACTAAATTGGGGGGGGGATGATTCAGATGAAGAATAATAAAATGAAAGCTCGGAGTTGGGCTGCCAAAAATGTTATTATCTGTTTTGTGATTCTGTTTTAAAACTGTTTTACTCGGCTTCTGCAAGACCCGTGGGCCGTAACAAAGACTGACTTGACTTCAGACCAGCTGCCAAATCAGAGATTCTTGAGGATGATGCTCATTGGAATCACACTCTAGAACAGTGGTTCTCAACCTTTTTTTGCTCCATTCCCCCCTTTCACCATTGTTCAGAATATAATTCCTCCCCTTCCCAAAATAGTCTATCTCAAAAGGTGCATTCCAAAAGTATGCACTTTGCTGAATAGTGGTCCCAATTTCCCCCCCTGAAACCCTAGACACCTCCCCCCCCGCGGAGGGTAATTCCCCCTTTGTTCAGAACGGGAATATTTTAAATACTTTCTGCTGCTCCTTCTAGACTCTAGAAGCAGCAGCAGAAAGTATTTAAAATATTCCCGTCATAGGAGCAAAATATGGCCAAATGCTTCTTTGGGGGTAGCCGATGGAACCTGCAAAAAACACTGCGAGTGCAGTGAGATACGGCGCCCAGTAAGGACAGACAATGAACTCTGCTCCACAAGACCAGGAGTGCATGTATGTGTTAATAATCGAATAAAAGTGGGCTGATTGCCTGGAACACATTCAAGAGAGTGAAAACACAAGCACACACAGCCTTTGCCAGGGAAGTTTCACTCTCCATGCCCACTTTGGCTACCTCTTCTTTTTTCACTCCTATTTACACATAGTTTCTCTCACTCCTCTATTCTTCCCAAGAGCTGTTGAGAAAATTCTAAACTCACCTTTTCTGCAGATGTGCAAGAGTCAAATTCCCCCTCCAGTTGGGGGAAGCAAGAAAGAAGAGAGGCCCCGTGGAATTCCATATTCCATTGATTTCCTTCTGCACCATGAGGAAAAACCGGCCCCTGGACACCGAAAGTAGGCAGGGTTGATGCATCTGGTGCTTGCAAGGCCTTCTGGGAAAGGTAGTTTCCTGCAACAACAAGGCACAAACAGAACAGGGAAAAATTAAGTAATTGGGAATGCGGAAGAAAAGGTTTTGTTGTTCGTTTGTTGCTCTGGGGAACAGCTCCATATTTATATCTATAAATACATCTTTGCAGTTTGTAGTTTCCTAAGTAACTGAATAAATTTTCTTTCTTTTTCTGTGTCATCTTCAGGCTCAATAGAAAACTTACCTCATAGTGACCCAAAGCCTTCACACTTGCTGCACTAAGAACATCTGGACACTCAGGGGAAGGCATATACCACATATGCTGTAAGATCCTCATGTGCAGAAGCTCCATTCTTTCCTTTGTAGCAAATGGAATTGTGTCCTGAAGTTCAAGAGTGTCAAAGGAAGATGTTCATTCCATGTTCATGATAAAAGGGAAAAAGATCCTTACCTATAGATGCCACCGTCTCATAATTTTCCTCCATCACTTCCCAGCAGAGTTTTCTTTGGCCTGGATCCAGCAGAGCCCATTCCTCCTTTGTGAAGAACATGGCTACATCCCCAAAGGAAACTGGGGATCTCCGAAAGAGGAAAACATTGCCCAGTTGATCATCGATTCCTGTCCCCGAGCATTCAAGAAAGAAAGAAGAATCCCATTGGCCAGTCTGTTGAGTAAAAGAATGCAATACATCAAACTGATGGCAGGAAAAATTGCATTAATCTTTTTTTACCTGTGACAATTTTAGCATAAGTCTTCAATAAATACAAACACAGAAAATTGCACAGAATTAGGCTTCTCTTGGTCATAGTCATATTGTAGATCATGTCTCAGTCTATAGACAGTACCAGAAAAATCATGCATCCATCGCTTTGTGACACCACCACTGTGCAAAAATATGGCCCTGAAGCACAGCTCCTCATGAATCCTCATGAATTTTAAGTTTGGTTACCCCAGACTCACCACCTAATCTTATATCATGTCCAAAGCCACAGACTGCACTATAAAAATCATGAATCCACTGCTTCATGGTAAGTGCTGGGAGCCATGGGGGACCTGTATCCTCTGACAAATATCACCTACTGAAAGTCTGCAAGAAACACAAACTCACAGAACTGGGGTTCTCTAGGTCAAGTCCCGTTAAATGAAAAAACAAAAACCCCTAACTGTATTCCACTGTTGACTGCACTATTTTGCATGTTGAACACCAGGAATACACAGAAAACTGCTTTAAACATTTTTGTCAGCAAAGGCGCTCTGTGTTACTCTAAGGCTGGCATTCTGCTCTGGAAACATATGCTGGCCTAATTAAGGCCACTGTGTCTTTTATTCTATTTTTTCCTAACAAACCCAAGGCCTATTCACTCCAGGCCATGTGATCCTTGGGATTAGCGGGTGAGAGATGCAAGGCACAAAATACCCAGCACAATCCTGTCACCTCAGAGACCTTTCCAGATATTTGCGCATTATTGAATGACTGTAGTTTGTACAACATGCCTTCCAATTGCAAATTAGCTGCTGCAACACCTGAACAGATATGGGATTTCATAGAATAGAAATTGTTTTAGGCAAAGATAAACCTCTTGCAAAAAATACTAATTTGGCGGCAATAATATCTATAATAATAAAATGAAAGCTAGGAGCCTCAAATTGATCACCAGCTTCAGGATGATTTTAGGAGTTGGGCTGCCAAAAATTAAAGGGAATGGGAACATAATGGCCCAAATTAACAACAGTAAATCCCTCTAATATTTTGCAATGGAAGTGATGGTTCATTCCACAGAAGCCAGAAAGGTGAAGGCAGCACAGACAGGAACAGTGAATTAGATCCCCTCCTTTAGAAACCTTCAGATAGGGTTGCCAGGTCCCTCTTCGCTATTGGCGGGAGATTTTTCGGGCGGAGCCTGAGGCGGGCAGGGTTTGGGAGGGGTTTAAATGCCATAGAGTCCAATGGCCAAAGCGGCCATTTTCTCCAGGTGATCTGATCTCTATCGGCTGGAGATCAGTTGTAATAGCAGGAGATCTTCTGGTATTACCTGGAGGTTGGCAACCACACTAGCTGCATATTCAAGGATGTCCCTGAGGATGGTGCTCATTGGGATCATATACCAGAGAAAGCAACTGTGTTTATTGAAAATACAACCATATGAGCAAAATATGGCCAAACGCCTCTTTGGGAGTTGTTAGCCTGTGACGGCGTGCAAAAAATAACACTGCGAGTGCAGCGAGGTATAAAAAGTATAAAAAATACTGTTCGCACTTTCTGTGTATTCCCACCGATGTATTAAGAGTTTGAAACTGTTATAAAAAATACTGTTCGCACTTTGTTTGGCCCCTTTAGCTGCGAAGACGTCTTCCAACCATTTTTTAGCCGTAGTATCCAAAAACCCTTTTAAAGCGATGTTTTTTTTATAACATTTGCAAACTCTTGATACATCGCTGGGAATACCCAGTGCGGTAACAGCCCCAGTCTAGGAGTTAAGAGGAAAAAGAGCCCAGGTTGGTTGCAGGCAAGACATGCGAGGGAGTGAAAGCACTAGCACCCCCAACCCCCCCCCCCCAATTACAGATCTTGCCCGGGGAAGCTTATCTCTCTCTCTCGGTGCTCCCTCCAGCCACCTCTTCCTCTCCGTTTCACACGTGCAAATTACAGATCTTGCCCGGGGAAGCTTATCTCTCTCTCTCGGTGCTCCCTCCAGCCACCTCTTCCTCTCCGTTTCACACGTGCAAATTACAGATCTTGCCCGGGGAAGCTTATCTCTCTCTCTCGGTGCTCCCTCCAGCCACCTCTTCCTCTCCGTTTCACACGTGCAAATTACAGATCTTGCCCGGGGAAGCTTATCTCTCTCTCTCGGTGCTCCCTCCAGCCACCTCTTCCTCTTTGTTTCACACGTGCAAATTACAGATCTTGCCCGGGGAAGCTTATCTCTCTCTCTCGGTGCTCCCTCCAGCCACCTCTTCCTCTCCGTTTCACACGTGCAAATTACAGATCTTGCCCGGGGAAGCTTATCTCTCTCTCGGTGCTCCCTCCAGCCACCTCTTCCTCTCTGTTTCACACGTGCAAATTACAGATCTTGCCCGGGGAAGCTTATCTCTCTCCCGGTGCTCCCTCTAGCCACCTCTTCCTCTCTGTTTCACACGTGCAAATTACAGATCTTGCCCGGGGAAGCTTATCTCTCTCTCGGTGCTCCCTCTAGCCACCTCTTCCTCTCTGTTTCACACGTGCAAATTACAGATCTTGCCCGGGGAAGCTTATCTCTCTCTCGGTGCTCCCTCCAGCCACCTCTTCCTCTCTGTTTCACACGTGCTTTCTCTCCCCATCCCTATTTTTGCCCCAAGATCTGCTTTATGAAAGCCTCCACTTACGTCTCCTGCAGATGTGCAAGAGCCAGATTCTCCCTCCAGCCGGGGGAAATCAGACAAAAGAGATGCCCGGTGGATGGCCATCTTCCCCACGTTTCCTTCTCCCCATCCAGGAAAAAGCTTCCCCCTTTAACGCCCGGAAGAAGCCGACTTGACTGCCCCGGGGCTGCTCGCGAGTCCTCCTGCGAATTGTATTTCTCTGCAACAACAAAACCCAGAGGATAAAAGTTTGCAAAGAGCAGTCTCTTCCCTTTTCAGCGGCTGTGCCTTTTCCCATGACGGGTCCAGTGCAGGAGAGACCAGAAGGAGGGATTCTGGAAAAGGCACAGAAAGCAACGGGGAAGAAACCTTTTCTGTCTACTCTCTAAATCAGTGGTTCCCAACCTTTTTTTGACCAGGGACCACTAGGACTTTTTTGTTCGGTGCAGGGACCCCAAGGTTCAAAATAAAAATTCAGAGAATTTGAAAATAAACTTTAATCATAACTGTTAGTTAAACATGAAACTTAGAATAATATTTGAATATGTTTTTTATAATGGAGAACTTTTAATTGTAAATCAATGTGATTTTTGAGCTTGCATCCTTTTTACAAGCTGGGCAATTCTGGGGCTAATACTGTTGCTCAGAGCTACACGAATATCATCACTTGCTTCCAATCGATTTCTGGTCTTGTTCTTAATTATAAGCAAAGTAGAAAACCCTTGTTCGCACAAATAAGTTGTGGAGAAGAGCATAAGATATCGCAAGGCGAATCCCCGAACTGTAGGATATGAAATTGCTTTTTTACACCAGAACTCTTCAAGAGAAACGGATTCAAACGCATCCCGCGTAAATATTAATTTATTATGTGTTTATAACTTTGTTTCGTGGACCCCTGGTTTAGTTCTCGTGGACCCCTGGGGGTCCATGGACCCCTGGTTGGGAACCAGTGCTCCAAATCTTTGATCTGACTCCCCCCCGCCCACGCTGAGAACTCCACTTCCTAGATGCCCTTGCAAGAGGAGGCTGAAGTTGACCCAGCATGCGCCATCTGGAAGGGCACAGTCCCCTGAATGTGGGGGGTGTATGATATGTGGTGGTCCAATCCATATCTTGGGGTGCAGAGCTTTTGAAATGTCCTCAAAATCATTCAGGAACTAGGAAATGTGAACAAGGAACTGGGAACAGGGAACGAACTGGGAATAAGGAACCAACTTCAGCCTCCTCCTTGCAAGCCCAAAGGAGGCCCACGGGAATGTCTAGGCATAGAAGAATGAAGAGGGGGCTGAATGCTTTCCCTAGAGAGGACAGGAAAGCTCAGACACGAGGGGTAAAGCTAGGGATGCCAGCCTCCAGGTGAGACCTGGGGACGCCTCCCCCCACCCCAGAATTACAGCTCATCCCCAGACTACAGAGATAAATTCCCCTGGAGAAAATGGATGCTTTGGAGGGTGGATTCTGTGTTATTGTACCCCACTGAGGTCCCTGCCCTATTGATGATCCATCCCGAAACCTCTAGGAGTTTCCCAACCTGGATCTAACATCCCTCCCCCCCCCATGGCCGGGTGGGGGGACCTGGCAACCCTGGTTAAAGCCCAGATTGTCCTTCCATTGTTGGGGGAAATCAAAAGGGGTTAAAGAGGGATTCCCCTTTCCCCTGAATAGAAAGAGAAGTTGGCTTTTGTGTATCTGCAGAAAAGGCGAGTTTAAGATTTCCTAAAGAGCTTTTGAGCAAAAATGGCTAGAGGAAGGAGAGGGGGGGGGAGAGAAAATATAAAAGAGGAGCAAAGGGTTGCCAACCTCCAGGTGCAGCCTGGACATCTCCACGAATTAGTTGATCTCCAGGTGGTAGAGGTCAGTTCCCCTGGAGAAAAGGACTGCTTCGGGTTGTGGACTGTGTGGCTTTATACTGTTCTGATGCTCCTCCCTGGGCTCCATCCCCAAAGCCGCTCTGAGCCCGACCTTTGGGTTGGGGAGAGCGGGGTAGAAATGTAATAAATAAATGTAATAAATAAATAAATGTAATAAATAAATAAATGTAATAAATAAATAAATCGTCAGGAATGTCCCACTGTGGAGTTGGCAGCCGCCATATGGGCTGAATGGAGGGTGCATGTGGAGGAGAAGAGAGAAGGGTTTCCATGTCGCTCCTTCTTTGAACACGCTTGGGTTTACTCCTGTTACTAACAATAAGAATAATCCCGCCCCACCTCTGGTAGTTTCCAAGCTGGAAATCCAACCACCCATTCAGTTTGAAGAGTGTTCCTTGTAAATCAAAAATCTCTTGAGATGCTGAAGTTTCTTTGCGGTTCATACAATGGGAGAATGATTTGAGCTGCTTTGGGCCCACACTGGAGGAAAGACAGGGAGGATGGGAACAAAAAAAGGGGGTGCCTTTACCCACTCCCTGAGCCAGGGCCACTAATGGAGGGGGAGTGGGGGGGACGGGACAATATTCATCAGCCTCTTTGAACTCCTAGCTTTAATTTGTTTTTAAAGCAAGTCTCCATCCTCTTCCCTTTGTGGAGATAGGTCTTTCCCCTTGTATGTATCAGCTGAGTGACCTTGGGCTAGTCACAATCTTTCAGCCTCACTCACTTCACAGGGTATCTGTTGTGGGGAGGGGAAGGGAAGGTGATTGTAAGCCGGTTTGAGTCTCCCTTAAGTGGTAGAGAAAGTCGGCATATAAAAACCAACTCTTCTTCTTCTTTCTGGAAATTTACCCATTCTCACAGTGAGGGGCTACTTCCATATTCTGGACCTTGGTATACACAGGCAGTGGTCCATAATTTAAGTGTATCCAGATACACACGTGTGTTCTGAACATGCAAAGAGATGCTCCAAATGTTGGGGGTCAAACATGTTTATCAACCAGCCAGGATATCGTTGAAAGAGATAAGGTGGTGACCAGAGAAGGAAGGAGAGGATTTATTATGTCTGTTCCCAAAGTTACTATCAAGACATCTGAGGAAGAGCAGCCAATGAGTAAATGTTAAGGTTACTGTGTTTCTTGGAGTTACGTGTTTCTTGGAGCCTCACCATCGTCCTGAAGTGGGCGGCCAATTTTGCAGCTCCTAGATTTATTCAGATGAGTTAAGCCTGCTGCAGACAACCATCCCTTCCAATGCAAATGATACCCAAATTGGGGTTCAGGTTCGTTTGCCTGATGCTGTTTTGAGACCAGCTACAACTTAGTGGAGGAAAAATAAAGTTTATTCGTGGCCACGAACAGATTGAAGCAAGGGAGTCATCTCCAAAGCTTGCATAAGGAGACAGTAAATGTGCATTACATTTTATACCTTGATCAATTTGCCATTTCTTTGTTTTGACAATACATAATGTAACACATTGCGTCTTATTTTCAACACCTCTCTTAATTCATAATCGGTCTTTAGTTCCGTTTAATACCTGTTCTCAAGCACCTGTAACATCTCAACTTGGTTATCTGACTTGCTGGCACTTTCCACTTGGGTTACATTACACTGTGACTAGTACAAGCACTTTTTTTCTTTCCAAGCAGGCCCCTCTGTTTGTCTTATCTTGCTTATTCCTTTCTGCTATACAGAGATAAGGCCCTTTTCTAACAGAGAGCAATTCTGAAGGACCCTGGAGAGAAGGGATCAGCACACAGCAGTGAGGGGGAACACGAGGATGGGGAGAGGGCATGTTTCATGTTAATGTGCACTGGGGTGCGTCTGTGAGGATGAAGTTCTAATGACCTTCCCACACTATCATTTACTTCAAAGCTGTGTTGGCAATCTATAAAACATGGACTGGAGGATCAATCGCCAAACCCTATTAAAATGCCCCTTACAAATACCCAAGTCTGCACAGAGATTGTTTCAGAGGGTAGCCACATTGGCCTGCAACAGAAGAGCAAGGTTTAGTCCAGGAGCACCTTAGAAATTAACAAGATTTTCGGGGTATCGGTTAAGGGGAGACATGATCTATAAAATTATGCACGGTTTGGAGAGAGTGGACAGGGAGAAGCTTTTCTCCCTCTCTGATAATACTAAACGCGGGGTCATCTGCTGAAGCTGGAGGTTGAGAGATTCAAAACAGATAAAAGTATTTCTTCACACAACGAATAGTTAAATTGTGGAACTCCCTGCCCCAGGATGTGGTTATGACTGCCGATTTGGAAGGCTTCAAGAGGGGAGTGGACATGTTCATAGAGGAGAGGGCTATTTATGGCTACTAGTCAAAATGGATTCAGTATGAGGCAGCTTCATGTGTTCATGAGGGGCATCAGAGCGGTTTAAAGCTACACAGTCCACAACCTGAAGCAGCCCTTTTTTCCAGGGGAACTGATCTCTGCCACCTGGGGATCAACTGCAATTCGTGATGTCCAGGCCCCCCCTGGAGGTTGGCAACCCTCTATTACTTCCTTCTGTCTCCCATTCTGTGGTTCATCTCAGCCATATTTTCTCTCCCCCCACCCACCCCATTCCTAACAATATTTCTTTAGGAAATCTGAAGCCCCCCCCTTGCATTCGAAGATGCAGATGCAAAAGCCAAATTCTTCCTCCAACCCGGAAAAGGGAGACCCACCTTTTTACAGGACTGAAAAAGAAATAATTAAATACTTAGATGCTGAAAAGTGAAATCTGTTGATAAAGAGGGCTCTGATTGGGAGAGACGGACAATCTCTAGTTGGGTTCTTGCCAGCAAATCCCTGCGGTTACTGCTTTCTTCTTTGGCCTTTCTACTTTGAACCAGTAACACAGATAGAAGGGGCTTCTTCTGGTTCTGGCTTATCAATACCAAGGTTTTCTGAAGTTTCTTGACTCAAGAAGATTGAAAATGGAAAGGGCTTTTTAGAAGCTTGAGGAAACTTGGGTTTACAATAAGGATATTTCTACAATTAGAAAAATCTTCTAGCCCTATCTAGATGAGACAACTGGGGTTGATATGAAGGAGTTAACTCTATCAAATGCTTGTTTAGCAGCTTTGGGAAAAAAGGAGTTAAAACTGGATTTCCGAAACATGTTTGGGGATGAATCTTATGCTGGTTTAACCATTGTTGATTAGCCAAAATCAATGAAGGCATTCTTGCTGAATAAAATGTAAGAGTCAAATGACTTATTTGTAAAAATCCTGAAAGCCTCAGAAAGTATTATAAATAAGTGTATTTTAGAAGGCAGCTTTGGAGATAACCCAGGTGTTCCTTAATTTGCCACTTCTAGTTCCAATTTATAACCCATCCATAATTTGGTCAGATTATCACTGAATTTTATTATTATAGACCAGCAAAGACTAAGAAGTATCCTGAGAAGGAATGGTTGAGAGGGAAAACATACTGCTAAGGGGTGAGCTCTGAAACCGTGTGTGTGAGTTCTTGTGTTAAGTGCCATCAAGTCACATCAGATTTACGGCACCCGTTTGAATTAATGTCCTCCGAAACATCCTATCGTTAACAGCCTTGCTGAGGTCTTGCAGGCTGAGGGCTGTGGCTTCTTTTATGGAGTAAATTCATCTATGTTGGGTCTTCCTCTTTTCCTGCTGCCTTAAACTTTTCCTCGTATTGTTGTCTTTTCCAGTGACTCTTTTCTCAGAATGTGACTAAAGTATGGCAGCCTCAGTTTCGTCATTTTAGCATATAAGGAGATTTCAAGCATGATTTGCTCTCAAACACACTGATTTGTCCTTTTCGCACTCCATTGTATTTGTTTTGATTTGAATCTAGAACTCACTTATTTCTCATTTTTGCAGTCCACAATATTTTACTGTATTTCCTCCAACACCACATTTCAATTGAATCAGCTTTCTTCCTGTCAACTTTCTTCATTGCCCAGTTGGGGAGCCAAGTGGCTGATATTGTTATTTTCTCCACTTTATCCTCACCCTGGCCCAAGTTCAGCCAGCAACTTTCAATGGCAAAGTGAGGATCTGAACCTGGACCTCCTAGATCCTAGTCAGACACTACCCTCTAAACCTGACTGGCTCTGATAGTTCAGGGATATTTTCACACACACACCGTGTTTTTTGTAAAGGGGGGGATATTTTCCACCCTCCCTGTCTGTCCTGCCTTTCTATGGGAACAAAAAGCAGCCGACGTTGATCTCCTCTCCTCCATTCCATCTTACAACAACCCAGTGAGATAAGTCTGGCTGAGGCTCAATGGCTGAAAGTCAGACAGCACCCCTCATGGTCCTAGTCCGACATTCCACAACTGCCCCATGCAAGTTTGGCCACGTCAGGGAAGTGGTCAAGCCCCTGTGTATTTTCATAGACTGAATATTTTCCACTCTCAGGTCTTTGCTGCTGCCACTTTTCTGGCTTCTTGTGAGTAAACCTTTGCTTCCCTTGCAAATAGCGGAGGGATGTCTTAGAGCTACACTGTGCCAGGATAGTCTGATCCAATTCCATTTGGCACTGCAAGTTGCATTATCATCCTGAAGCTGGTGGCCAGTTTTGACATACCTCCTGGCTTCCCCCCCTTTTTTTGTGAGGAGTTATGGGCTCCACCATCAACCGTAGCTTCCAATGCCAAAAGCACTTGGCTGGAGGTGAGGTCCATGCTCCAATTCCTTTCATCTTTGGTATGGCTTTTGGGGAGGAGCTCATTATTACTCTATCCCCTGTTCCACACTTTTCCCCTTTTGTTCTTGTGGTATACACCTTCCTCTCAGTGACAAGATGTTCTTAGGGTAGCAAGGGTAAAGACTTTGAGTCGCTGCTGTGAGGTAAGTTTTGTATCGAGCCTGAAGAGGACAGAAACAGGGTTTCAGAAAACAGCAAAGATTAATTTGTTGATATACACATGAAGCTGGCTCACAGAGCAACAAACAAACAACAAAACCTTCTCTTCCTCATTCCCAAATATTTCATTATTTTCATTGTGTTTGTTGTTACAGGGAACTATGTTTCCCAGAAAGGCCTTGCAAGCACCAGAGAGGTCAACCCTGCCTATTGTCGGTGTCCAGGGGGTGGTTTATCCTCAAGGTGGAAAAGGACAAATAGGAAATTTGGAGTTCCACGGGGCCTCTCTTCTTTCTTGTTTCCCCTGGCTGGAGGGAGAATTTGGCTCTTCCACATCTGCAGGAAAGGTGAGTTGAGGATTTCCTCAAAAGCTCTTGGGCAAGAATTGGGCAGGGAGACATTAGTGTGTCCTACCTATTGTAGGTGTTTAAGTTAAGTAAGATAAATACCACATCTTAGGAAGGGGTGCATTCTAGAAATTTATTTACTGAAAGGCATTGACTGCTTCAGTAACTCATCCTGATGTCATCACTAAAGTCATGCCGCTACCTGTGGCCTTTCGGAGGTGGGGGGCTTTGGATTGCACTGCCCATCATGAAGAGTACGAAGCTTGTTTTTTTAACTATTTAGTCGTGTTTGTCTGAATATTTGTTTTGTGAAGAGGGGTCTCTACTATACTGATCTGTGCTGCCACCACCTTTCTGGCTTCTCAGGAGTAAACTGTTACTTCCGTTTAAAAATATTAGAGGTGTTTTCTGTTGTTGATCTTGGCCAGGATGTTTCCATTCCCTTCATTTTTGGCAGCCCAACTCCTATGGTTATCCTGAAGTTGATACCAACTTTGAGGCTCCGAGCTTTCATTTTATTATTCTACATAAGAATAATCCCCCCCCCAAAATTAGTGATTTTTCTTAAACCGTTCCTTTTGTTTGAAATCCAGAATCTGTTGAGATCACAGAACAGCTTACTTGCAATTCAAGCACATGCTGTAAAAACTGCAGTCATTCCACAATGAACCAAATATCTGGAAAGGTCTTTGAGGCAGCAGGTTTGTGCTGGATGTTCTGTCCCCTGCCTCTGTCGCCCACCAGGCCCCATGGATCACATGTCCTGGAGTGGATATGCTTTGGGTTTGTTAGGAAAAAACTAGTACAAAAGGGATAGTGACTTTAATTAGGCCAGTCTGTGTTTACTGAGCTGGAGGCAAGCTTTAGAGTCAAACAGAATGCCTCTGTAGGCAAAAATGTTTAAAGCAGAAACCTTTGAAAAAACAGTTTCCATGTATTTCTGGGGTCAAACGATCAAGATAGAATAGTGTTTACTTTATAGTCCATTAGGGTTTTTTTTTTTTACATTTAATTAGACTCGACCAAGAGAAACCCAATTTTTTTGCAGATTTCTGAGTTTGTATTTCTTGGAGACTTCCAGTATGTTATAACTGTCAGAGGCTGAAAAACAGTAATGCAATTTTCCTTGCCATTGGTTTGTTGTATTGCATTCTTTTAATCTATTGAGTGGCCTATGGGATTCTTCTTTCTTTCTTGGATGCTCGGGGACAGGAATCGATGATGAATTGGGCCATATTTTCCTCTTTCAGAGATCCACATTGTCCTTTGAGGAGGTAGCCGTATTCTTCATGGAGGAGGAATGGGCTCTGCTGGATCCAGGCCAAAGAAAACTCTTCTGGGAAGTAATGGAGGAAAATTGCGACACCTTGGGCTGTCTTGGTAAGGATCTTTTATCATGAACATAGAAAAGAAAGGAGGTGGTGATGTCTTCCTTTGGTCCTCTTGAATTTTAGGACACAATTCCTTTTGCCACAGGGGAAGGAATGGAACTGCCACCCTCTAGGGATCTTTCAGTGCATGAAAAGGAAAGCACTAAATATTTTCATACTGTTCTGCATGTCAGGGAATATCTCTCTGGAATCCTGGAAGAATGAGGAGGTGAACTTTGGCCTCCTTCCCCCCTCCCCCCGTGACAGGAACCCTCCTGCCTTCCTTCCCCTGGAAAAAAACACAATGGGGCTTCCACTGATTCAGCTGAAATCTCTGAATAATTGATTCCCATTTCTATTTTTTAAAGAATTCAAGAGGGGTCTTGCTGGATCAGCCCAGTTATCCATCTAGTCCAGCGTCCTCTTTCACACATTGGCCGATCAGTTGTCCTAAAGAGCCAGACATACAGACAAGAGAGGCCTAGACCTTCCCCCGATGCTGTCTCTGGGCACTGCTCTTCATGGGTTTGCTGCCTCTAGATATGGCAGTTCCCTTCAGTCACTATGGCTAGAAGCCATTTGTGTATTTTCTACAGGTCTGATCTGCTTTTTCTGCTCACCAGCCCCTGTGTCTGTCTCTGCTGCTATATTTTCTGATTAGTGCCGCCTGCCACAAAGGCAACTGTTCCTTCCACTGCAAACGGTAGAGGGAACTGTATTATTTGTACCCCGTAGGCTGGATCTGGCCCTTTGAAGGCTGTTAACCGGCCCATCAAGCCGAGGCAGCCTGCCCAACACGTGCACGCCCTCCCATAGCCCTCCCGCAGGATGTGCTTCCTTCCCTGCCCACAGAGCTCAGAGCCAGTCACAGGGAGTGATGCTCCCCTTCTCTGTGCCAAGAGAGGGAGAGGACCTGCTCTGGAGAGTGGTCCAAGCGAGGGATGCTGCCTGCTCCCTCCCAGCTTCTTTGCACACCACCCTTTTCAGCTCATGGCACCAAGGCCAACTCCGAAGTTTAGCGTCCTACGTGCCAGTGTGTGTGCGTGCACGCAGGCTGTATACGCTGCATCCAATCTGCGGGCACCTCTGTTGCACCACCCTGCAGCTCCTTGGCTTGCACCATAATTACTTTCAAGCTGCCCGCAACTGTTGAGACTGACCAGTTGGAGCTTATGGGTGGCTTCCCACATGCAACAAGCAGCTTCTTGCGGCAACCGCTGCTGGCATGCGGCGCTCCTGAAGGGGGATTGTATTGGGGGATCGGGGCCCCAGTTCCTGTAAAGGGAACCCCGATCTTTAATTTATCTGCTACCAAATCAGAGGGAATGGATCGTTCCTCTTGAACTATGAGAATTGAGATCACACACACGCACAAAAGAGGCAAGACGCATTTGTCTTGAAGTAAAGCAATCTTTACTCTAACTCAGGGTAGGGAAAAAGTCACTGGGATACAAAACAAATAATATCTGTCTACATTCTATGTTTCCTATACTTGCCAAAAGCCTTTGGCAAGGCACTAAGCTTACTTACGAGTAGGCACCCTTAGCAAAAGGAGAGCCTCTCTCCATCCTGCCTGTTCAGCAGTCAAGCAAGGAGAAAAAGGTGATCAACTACTTTCTCTTCTAACAAAGAAATCGAAAGCAGTTGAACATGCAAAGTAGTTGTATACGTGACCCTCGGGCACGACTGCAATGGTCACTACATTGACCAAATGGTCAGTTACAATATTAACCCTTTAACTGTCTGACATGTAACAAAGCTCGCTCTCTAATACCCAACAATCCCCTTTTCGAGGTTTAGTTACATTCAGACATATAAACACAATGCATCACGTAAGTATTCAAACTGTTGTCTAGGCAGTGGCTTCGTCAGGATGTCGGCCACCATCTCTTTACTTTCACAGTACTTCACTACTACGAGACCTCTTTCTTGTTTGTCTTTTACTGAGTCCATTTTGAGTCGAAGAAGTCTCTTCCCTTTCTTAGAGTTCTCGCCATTCAGTAGTGCTATACACGATTGATTGTCCTCAAACATTGTAGCAGGTGTCAGTTCATCTAGTCCAAAGTCGCGTAGCAGTTCAATTATCTCTTCCAGCTCTGTACATGCGCACTTGGCAGCTATGCATTCTGCTTCAGTTGAAGATGTTGACACAACTTGCTGTTTCTGGCTGGTCCAGGAGATTAGGTCTTCTCCAAAGTAGAACAGATATCCACTTGTAGATTTGCTGTCTGTTCTAGTACCACCCAGACTAGCGTCCATGTATCCTATCAGTTTCAGCTCAGTATTTGGAGTTATCTTCAACTTCAAATCAATAGTTTTCTTTAAGTATTGTGTGAGGTGTTTGATTGCATTCCAATCATGTTCTGCAGGTGTGCTGGTCCTTCTACTTAGGATTCCAACTGCTGCACTTATATCCGGTCTACTAACGTTGCTTAAGTATAGAAGTTTTCCAATAGCTTCTCTGTATTTGTGATTGTTAGGCAATAGTTCACCTCCGTCTAGATCCATATATGAAGGGTCAAGTGGAGTGTTCTTGGTCTTGCACTCCTTCATATTCATGAATTGTAGAAATTCCAGTATCTTGTTCCTTTGATTGATTGAAAATCCATTGTCTTGGTTTCTTTCAATCTCCATTCCAAGATAGTTCTTTACTTCTCCAAGTAGTTTCACTTCTACTGATTCATTCAGTTTGTTTGCAATTTCTTTTGCAGCTTCTTCAGTGTCAGAACAAATCAGAAGATCATCTACAAAGGCCAAAACAAAGTCCCATCCATCATCCTTCTTCCTTCTGAATAAGCATTTCTCTATATTTCCTTGTTCAAAGCCTTGAGCTTTCAATAATGAGGTTAGTTTGTGGTTCCATGCTCTTGCTGACTGTTTGAGCCCATATAAAGTCTTTTCAAGTTTACAAACTTGATTTTTAGTATCACAGTCCTTTAATCCTGGTGGAAGTTCCATGTATATTTCTTCTGATAAGTCTCCATTCAGGAAAGCTGTTTTGACGTCGAGTTGCAGTACCACTTTATTCCTGGAGGCGGCTATACTCAGCAAAGTCCTTATAGCCGTGTGACTAATCACAGGTGCGTAGGTTTCTGTGTAGTCAGTTCCATACTTCTGGGTAAATCCTTTTGCAACTAGTCTTGCTTTGTATTTGTCAACAGTTCCATCCGAATTCTTCTTGACCTTGAACACCCACTTACATCCCACAGTCCTTTTGTTTGGTGGGAGTTTGGTTAGTTTCCAGGTATTATTCTTCTGCAGTGAGTCTAATTCTTCTTGAATTGCCTTCAGCCATCTCGACCGCTCCCCATCGGGCAACTTTTGCAGTTCGTCCCAACTTGAGGGTTCCACGTGGCTGTCAATTCTAGTGAAAAGACTCAGTTTCTCTGCTGGTATTCCTTTTGTAGTCCTTGTAGATCTCCTTAAGGTCTGAGAGGGTTCCGCTGTTCCATCAGCACCGGGATCAACCCCTTTTGAATCTGCAGTCTCTTGCTGTTCCGCAGGAGCAGGTGGATTGCAATCCCATGCTGTAAATGGAATCTCTATGGTTTCCTCTTCACAAACCTCTGGATCATCAAAGTTATTAATTTGTTGATTATTAATAACATTTCTTTCATCTATATATACTGCGTTCAATATTTGTAAATTGTAAGTCTTAATGTCCATTATCCTGTACCCTTTTGAGAAAGGATGGTATCCCACAAGAATTCCAAGTTCTGTAGTAGGATCCATTTTCCCCTTTTTCTCCTTTGGGATGTATGCAAACACACGAGATCCAAATGCTTTCAAGTGTTTCAGACTAGGCTTCCTGCCATTCCATCTTTCATATGGAGTCATGTTGATAGCACTTGAAATTGTCCTGTTGTAAAGGTAAGCTGCTGTATTTACACATTCTCCCCAGCAGGGGTAAGGCAAGCCTGCCTGTAGCATTAAACATCTTGCACTTTCCATCAGAGTTCTGTTAAACCTTTCTGACAACCCATTGTTCCTAGGGGTATATGCAACTGAGGTTGCATGCTCTATTCCTTCAGATTCAAGAATTTCTTTCATTTCTTTATTAAGGTACTCACTTCCATTGTCAGTGAACAATAACTGTATACCTCTGTCATGTTTATTCTTCATCAGGGCAACATAAGCTTTAAATTTTTCAGCTACTTCAGTCTTTGATTTCAACAAATACACATATGCAAATCTTGAAGCGCTGTCTATGAAATGCAGAACATATTTTGCCCCTCCTGCTGAAGCCTTGAGTGGGCCAATCAAGTCTGAGTGCACTTCTTCCAAAATCTCTGCCTTAACACTGCTTGGCCTCTGCACGTGCTTAGGCGCTGTTCCCTTTCCTCTGAGACACACTTCACAACGTTCTTTGTCCTTAAAGCATTCCTTAACTGGCATTCCACAATCAATCAGCAGTTGCTTCACTGACTTAAAGTTTTTATGAGCTAGTTTCACGTGCCATTGGTACAAACAGTCCTTGTGGTTACAATCTGCAGCCTTCTGCTCTGTCAATCCTTTATTAAAAGCAACTAGGCACTTTGATTCTTCCTCAACATTATCCTCATTTCCATCAAAATCACTTTCATCAGAATCAACATTGCTCTCAAAATCACTACAAGCATATTCCTCCAATTGACTTGCAACATTCTCCAGGCAATAGTGCGAGCCTACTGATAGCACTGGGTATTCTCTTCCTTTAGAATCAAATAAGCGACATTTGTCTCTTTTTATAGACACTTCAAAGTCTGCATCCACTAATTTATTCACGGACAGTAAATTTTCATCTGAATTAGGCATTAGGAATACGTCTTGTAAGGTCAAATGCATTACATTTCCACAATAGCTTTGAATTGCAATAGAAACTTCTCCTTTCTGAGTGCATAGAAATCTTTCTCCACAAGCCATAACTAATGTTTCATCACAAGGCTCTAGAAAGTCAAAAGCTGATCTCAAGCCAGACACATGTACATCTGCACCACTGTCCAGAACAAATGTATTTACACGCCTTAAATAATCTTTGGTTGAAGCTGTATTCGAGACTAGATAAGCCTTTGGGTGACTGTGCCATCTGGGCTTCCCTTGGCTTGTACTTGGGCTCCCTCTTGTGGACGATTGGGGCTGTTGCCTCCCATTTCCATCCCTCTCCCTTTGTGAGGATTTGGCGGGCTTTTCTTCCCGGCGAGAGGGGGGGGGAATTTCTCCCTTTGTTTCACGTCTCTCACATTGAAACGACCGGTGACCATGCCTTCCACACAAGAAGCATCTGATTGTGGATTTGTCATTTACACGCAGTACAGACACTCCACGAGACAATTCCTTCTCTTGGCTCCTGTCTGCTTCAAACTGTTTAAGTGCAGTCACCAGCTTAATAAGGGTTAAGTCCTCTCTACCCAAAAGATTCCTTTTTTCAGCGTTATATTTAAAATGCAAACTTCCCAGAAATAGTACAAGAAACTCTTCTTCACCGATTTCCCCTCCTACAGCCTTCAACTCTGATTCCATATCTTGCATTTTCTTAAGGTGTTGCAAGAGGGTCATATCTCCAGACATTTTATTTGCATACAGTCTAGTTTTTAAAATCATTTTCTGGGTTTTTGACACAGTTCCAAATTTCTCATTGAGTGCATTTAGCATTTTCTTGGCGCTATCATTATTCAAAATTATCGCAGTTTCTTCCGGATTAATTGCATTGGCAATCAAATTCATTGCCTGGGCATCTGCAATCTTAAATTTCTTTAGGGCTTCTCTATCTGTGTCAGCTGGCGGGTCTTCATTCAAAACGTGATTCACCCCAATTGCTGTTAAAGCATTTTCCACCATTCTCTTCCATACTGGAAAGGAGGCTTGGGTGATATGGGGGACAGAAACGGACTGGGGCCCTTTGGAATTCATACTTTCCTTATCGTTGCTCATTCCAGTGGCTCAGGGCTGCTTTCCTCCTCACAGGATCCAAGCGCGGCGCGCGGGGTTAAGTTTCCTGCCGTCCTTTGCAGACCAGGCTGCTGGCTCCGTCACAGGAAAAATTCCCTCTGGGCGTTTGTAAATCCTTTCGTCTCCAGTGAAGATCCCAAAAGCAAAAAAAAAGTGCGGTGTGATCCTATCTCAATAGCCAAAATAAAAACCAAGCGTACTCAGCTACCACTTATTGGGGGATCGGGGCCCCAGTTCCTGTAAAGGGAACCCCGATCTTTAATTTATCTGCTACCAAATCAGAGGGAATGGATCGTTCCTCTTGAACTATGAGAATTGAGATCACACACACGCACAAAAGAGGCAAGACGCATTTGTCTTGAAGTAAAGCAATCTTTACTCTAACTCAGGGTAGGGAAAAAGTCACTGGGATACAAAACAAATAATATCTGTCTACATTCTATGTTTCCTATACTTGCCAAAAGCCTTTGGCAAGGCACTAAGCTTACTTACGAGTAGGCACCCTTAGCAAAAGGAGAGCCTCTCTCCATCCTGCCTGTTCAGCAGTCAAGCAAGGAGAAAAAGGTGATCAACTACTTTCTCTTCTAACAAAGAAATCGAAAGCAGTTGAACATGCAAAGTAGTTGTATACGTGACCCTCGGGCACGACTGCAATGGTCACTACATTGACCAAATGGTCAGTTACAATATTAACCCTTTAACTGTCTGACATGTAACAAAGCTCGCTCTCTAATACCCAACAGATTGCTATAGAGATTTTCCCCATTCTTGGTGCTGCTGGTAGGAGAAATCGGCTTCCATATGGCCATCCTTCGACTCTTCCTGAGCTATAGGGAAGATCAGTCCAGGGCGCCTTACTGTGCTTTCATCTCTGGACAATTTCAGTTTGATCCCCCTTTTGGAAGCTGCGGGGGGCGGGAATATTATTGTCCAGCATTTCACTTGCCCTCTTTCTGTGCATGTCTAAAACAGAAGGAAAGGGGAAGGAGGAAGGAACCCCCCCCTTAAAGGTACAGCGGCATTAATAATTACTGCCATACTGATCCCAATGGCCAGCAACGCTCTCTTGCCTCTGAAGGCTTCTCCTCAAGCACACTCCTATTGATCCTCTGGGCAGCAACAGAAAGAAATCTACAGTTCTGTGTGTCCTCTGCAAGAAGCACATGGCAGGGGATCTAAGGGTATTTGTTTCAACATGTTCCTTTAATGGTTAGCACTATCAAGAGGCCTTCAAGCCAAGATCCTTCATAGGGGCAGGTCAAGCAAGACAAAATAAAAAAGGCTGATGTGTGAGTCCTCACAATTGCTAGATAGCACTAACTCCAGCCCCTTTCCTACCGGCCAGCTAGGGACCAAGGGACAAAGCCCCTAGCCCTCCTGGGACTAAAATCATGATAGCCATGGTTCTCGTAGGTTATCCGGGCTGTGTAACCGTGGTCTTGGTATTTTCTTTCCTGACGTTTCGCCAGCAGCTGTGGCCGGCATCTTCAGAGGAGTAACACTGAATGACAGTGTGAGACACTGTCCTTCAGTGTTACTCCTCTGAAGATGCCGGCCACAGCTGCTGGCGAAACGTCAGGAAAGAAAATACCAAGACCACGGTTGCACAGCCCGGATAACCTACGAGAACCAATGAACTCTGACCGTGAAAGCCTTCGACAATATTATGATAGCCATGTTTAAATATTTGAAGGGATGCCATGTTGACGAGGAAACTAGCTTGTTCTCAGTTGCTCCAGAGACTAGGACATGGAGTAATGGATTTAAACTAAGAGAAAAGTGATTCCACCTAAACATTAGGAGGAACTTTCTGACGGTGAGTGCTGTTCGATGGTGGAATGTGCTGCCTCGGAGGGTGGTGGAGTCCCCGTCTTTGGAGGTCTTTAAGCAGAGGCTGGATGGCCATCTGTTGGGAGTGCTTTGATTGTGGGATTCTGCTTGGCAGGGGTTTGGACTGAATGGCGCTTGTGGTCTCTTCCAGTCTTGTGAACGTCACCCTTGCAAGGTTGGACATTTTACAAGGGGGAAAGCCATTAATCTGATAGCTGTAGCCAACCAGTGCTCAAGTGCTGGATTCAGATTGAAGCTTCTTGAATTCAAGAACACTAGAAAATATTGGTAAAGTGTTTTATTATAAAATTATGCAGGAATAGTCAATAAAAGAGCAGCGGACAGTGAGGATAGAAATAATATAGCTATAAGTCTAACTAAGCACATTTACAGTCGTTGTTTCAAGGTCCAGATATGACTCATAAGACTGAGTCTAATAGGTGTCCAAGACAAGGTTTCCACTTAGTAGGACCCATACAAAATGAAGAAGTGTCCCAAAGTGAAATGTAATCCAGACACAGAGCACAGGACACCGCAACAAAATTAGAAGAGATTCCCTATATGCTCAAGGATCTGTGTTGGCCTAATTCGAGTCAACTGTATTTGTGCCAGGTCAGCTGTATCAACATAAGGGGCCATCTTTTGATCTAGCCTGAGTTGAAAGAAAGCCTTTTTAGCAACTCCATTAACTTTCTTCTCCAGTAATAAGTTGGGTGCAGTATAACTAAGGTAAAGGTCCCCTGTGCAAGCACCATGTCATTCCTGACCCATGGGGTGACGTCACATCCCGACGTTGACGAGGCAGACTTTGTTTACGGGGTGGTTTGCCAGTGCCTTCCCCAGTCATCTTCCCTTTACGCCCAGCAAGCTGGGTACTCATTTTACCGACCTTGGAAGGATGGAAGGCTGAGTCAACTTGAGCCGGCTACCTGAAACCAGCTGCCGTCAGGAACTTGGACTACAGTGCTGCAGCTTACCACTCTTCGCCAAGGGGCTTCAGTATAACTACAAGGCTCTTAACTGAGTCAGCAAGGGTCAGATGAACTCCATCAAAAGTGGGGAGCACAGTGTACAACAAGATCTCCACCTTCCCAACCAGCATGACCTCTGTCTTTTCAGGGTTTCATTTCAATTTGTTCACTCTTATCCAATTTACCACAGCAGCCAGGCAGTTATTCAGGACCTCTACCATATCACAATGGGATTTGTATAAGGATGTATAGAGCTAGGTATGAGCCACATAGTGGTGACATTTGTCCTGAGATGCAGGCATGACCCGCACTCTTGGACCCCTTGCCATGCCGCGTGGGCCCACTTACCCGCCAAAGACCACTGCCGGCTGAACTCCTTGTCCGACAGATGCCGCCATCGCCAGAACCCACCAGCCCTCCTCTTTCTCCTCAGTCCAGCATTGGCAGCAGACAAACCACCACGTCTCACCCACCAGCCACCGCCACTCTGAGGAAGGGAAGAACAGCCAGTCAAGCCCTAGCCAGTGTGGTGTAGTGACTAAGAGCGGTGGTTTGGAGTGGTGGAGTCTGATCTGAAGAACCGGGTTTAATTCCCCACTCATCCCAATGAGCGGTGGAGGCTAATCTGTTGGACTAGATTTGTTTCCCCACTCCTACACTGAAGCCAGCTGGGTGACCTTGGGCTAGTCACAGCTCTCTCAGCCTCACCTGCCTCACAGTGTGTCTGTTATAGGGAGGGGAAGGGAAGGCGATTGTAAGCTGGTTTGATTCTCCCTTAAGTGGTAGAGAAGCTCAGCATATAAAGACCAACTCTTCTTCTAGCCAGCATGCCATCACCCGTAGCCCCACCTGCCACCAAACAGCTGATGGGTGGAAGAGCGACAGCAGGGCGAGGACAGCATGTCACTTAACTTGGGTGAGGAGAATTCTGAGGGAAGCTCACACACTAAGGGCCTCTTATGGACGTCAGTATAAATCTAGGAGCTGAGGCTGAGGAGAGCCACAGGTTGTTGAGGCTGTGACTACCTAGCATCCTGGTATCCATTGAGGGAGAGTCGAGCTGAGACTCCCCCTTGGATTGGTCTGAGGTTGAGGAAGCTCCCATGACCCTTGCTGCCAAGGAGAATGCTTCTAAGTTAAGGGCGGGTCCAGCGCCTGACAACATTCAACCCCAAAGCTACAAATTATTTGTGCTAAGGGCTTTACATAAAAGCATAAGGGATAGGATTGCACCCTGTAGGCACCATACTCTAGGTCCCACGCTGATGTCAACTGGTCTCCCACAGCAGCCATTTTAGTCCAATCTGTGAGGAATGGTTTGGACCATTCAACCCAAAGCAACAGAGGATTTCTCTTTCATTAATGCCAGAGAAAACATTAACCTTAAGAGCCACTTTTTGCAACAGAAGAAAGAAATCCCCTCCCTTTTGATAGCAGAAATAAGAACCTTTCATCCTTTACTCAATGCAAGGCACCTTTTATGCTTAATCAGGGTTCTAAAAACATGTTTCAATGAAATAAGGTCCAACAAATGAGCCTGTAGGTTAGTGTGTTTAAACTGATGAAGTTTAGAGCTGATTCTTCTTACAAATTCTCTACTCAATCATCAAACCAGGTATTTCTTCACTATGACCTAGAAGGCACTATCAGTTTTGTACAAACTGGCTTGAAAAGATCTAGAATACTGGATAATACTTTTTATCATTTCTGCAGCATTCCTCTGTCTCAAAAATTCCACGAGCAAGAGTCTGGCAGGTCAGGGAAGTGGTTAAACCCCGTGTTTTTCCAGAGGGGATATTTTCCACCCTCCCTGGGTTATGGCACTTTTCTGGCTTCCTGTGAGTAAACCTTTGCTCCCACTGCAAATAGCAGGGATATGTTTTGGCACTGCAAGTCCCACTGTCATCCTGAAGCAGGTGGCCAGTATTGAGACGCCTGGCTTTATTTGTGGATGAGTAATGTCTTCCGCTGTCAACCATAGCTTCCAATGCAAAAAGGACGTGGGGGTGGGGGGTTGGAGGGGGTTGACTGATCCAGGAAGTGGGTCCTGAAGCAAGTGGTCAATATTGAGCTGCCTAGCTTTATCTTTTGATGAGTTATGCCTTCCACCATCAACTGCAGCTTCCCATACAAAAAGCCCTTGCTGAGAGTGGGATCTAGGGATTGAACTGTCCAAATGTTTTGATTCCTTGAATGGTTCGCATGGCTTCTGGGGGCAACTTGAGTGTATTTGACAGGCCCAAAGTCACCTAGTAAGCTTCCACGGCAGTGTGTGTTGAACCTTGGTCCCGATTCTAACCTGAAACTTTAACCAATACACCATGCTGGCTTTTGTAGTGTGGGTGCTGTTGAACAGGAATAAGCAGCCAATCCTGGGGCAGTCATGCAAGTCATTGTAACATCATGTTACCTGGCCGATTGCTGCTGGGCCTGGCCCAGATGAGTCAGCCTTGAAAAGCCAAGACACCCATGAAAGGGATCGGTCCCCACTCCCTGACGTTAACTGACAGAAACCAAGGCTTGAAGGCTGACTACATTGTGTGGTTGCCTAACACCACCCACTGAGGATATTTGTCCGCCCCCCCCCCCCAATTTCTTTTTAAGATTTGATTTTTCTGCAAATTTGGGTCATTTTCCAGGTTTTTGGAAATATTGTACCTATCTATCCATGACTACAGTTTCCAGATTTAAGAGTGTCCATATTTTTTCCATTTTCTTTAAACAAAAATGATTTTTAAATTAAAAATTAAAAAAAAACCTTTTCCATTCTGGCTCTATGTACTTCATATATTAACAACAGGAAAAAATTAACCTTAATATGATCTCAAGAGCAACTTTCCGCAATAGGAGCAAGAAAAGAAAGAATGGGGAAAGACCACATTCTGAAGGACAACTTGGTGATCTGTTGAAGTCAGCATGGATTTGTCCCCAACAGGTCCTGCTAGACCAACCTCGTTTCCTTTTTTGATAGTGACGAGCTTACTGGATCATGGGAATGCAGTTGATGTTGTTTACTTGGATTTCAGTAAGGCTTTTGATAGGGTTCCCCATGATGTTCTGATGGGTAAACTAGAGGACTGTGGACTTGACCCTAGGATAGGTGGACAGGGAACTGGCTGGCGAACCGGACTCAAAGAGTAATTGTCAATGGCATTTCTTCACTATGAATGGAGGAAATCATCCAATGGGGTGCCACAGGGTTCGGTTCTGGGACTGGTGCTTTTCAATATTTTTATAAATGATCTGGATGAGCATGTGGAGGGACTACTCATTAAATTTGCAGATGACACCAAATTGGGAGGAGCAGCGAACACACCAGTAGAGATAGAATTCAACGAGATCTGAACACACTGGGGAAAAGTGGGCAAATGTGAACAAGATGCAATTCAACAAGGAAAAGTGCTGAGTACTACATCTGGGTAACAAAAATGAGGAACATGCATACTGGCTGGGGGATACACTTCTGGGTAGCAGTGTGTCTGAACAAGATCTTGGGGTACAGGTGGACCGTAAGTTAAATATAAGCAGCAGTGTGATGTAGTGGCAAAAAACAAACAAACTAATGTGATCTTGGAGTGCATCAACAGAGGCATAACATCCAAATTGCAAGATGTCATAGTTCTGCTGTACACAGCATTGGTCAGACTACACCTGGAGTATTGTGTGCAGTTCTGGAGGCCTCACTTTAAAAAGGATGTGGAAAGAATGGAGCAGGTGCAGAGGACAGCAACGAAGATGATCAGGGGCCTGGAGACCAAGCCCTATGAGGAAAGACTGAAAACGTTTGGAATTTTCAGTCTGGAGGAGGTTGAGGGGAGACATGATTGCTCTCTTTAAGTAACTGAAGGGCTGTCACTTAGAGGAGGGTAGCAGAGGATAGGACTCGCAATAATGGGTTTAAATTGAGGGTGAAAAGGTACCAGCTGGATATTAGGGGAAAAATTTTTACAGTGAGAGTTGTTCAACAGTGGAATCAGCTACCTAGGGAGGTGGTGAGCTTCCCCTCACTGGCGGTCTTTAAACAGAAGCTGGACATTTGTCAGGGATGCACACACCAACAGATTCTGGCCAGTCCTATGTACTTATTACACGAAGACTTACTTCTAAGTAACTGTTTGATATCCAACACAACTAACCTCTTTGCACATGATTTTATATACACACGTCTTTCCAATTTCTCTGTGGAAGATGCTTGTGTAAGCTTCCACAAACCAAGGTTTGTGCCACTGTATCCAGAGATTACAGGAGAGAGACTACAGGAGAATTACACAACTTTAAAGTTGGCAATGAGGAAATTGAAATTGTTGAAGACTTTCTATTCCTTGGTTCCATCAACCAAAAGGGAGAGTGCAGCCAAGAAATCAGAAGGAGATTGAGACTGGGAAGGGCAGCCATGAAGGAGCTAGAAAAGATTCTTAAGTGTATGGATATGTCACTGGCAACCAAGATCAGGTTAATTCATGCCATTGTATTCCCTATTATTATGTATGGGTGTGAGAGCTGGACAATGAAGAAAGCTGATAGGAAGAAAGTAGATTCTTTTGAAATGTGGTGTCAAAGGAGAGTGCTACGGATACTCTGGACTCAAAAAAAAACAAATCAGTGAGTTTTAGATCAAATCAAGCCTAAACTGACCCTAGAAGCAAAAATGACTAAACTGAGGCTGTCGTACTTTGGACATATTATGAGAAGACAAGAGTCACTGGAAAGGACAATCATGCTAGGAAATGTTGAAGGCAGCAGGAAAAGAGGAAGACCCAACAAGAGATGGATTGACTCTATAAAGCAGGGGTGGGGAACCTTTTTTCTGCCAAGGGCCGTTTCAATATTTGTAACATCATTCGGGGGCCGCACAAAATTACCAACTTAAAATTAGCCTGCTATAATTAATTAATTAAACATTAATTAACTCACCCCTAACATCAAATCTCAAAAGCTAAGCAAGGTCAGCCCTGGTTAGTACTTGGATGGGAGAACACCAAGGAATACCGGAGTCATTATGTAGAGAAAGGCAGTGGCAAACTACCTCTGTTCATTTCTTGCCTGTCCCGGAAATGCCATGGTTTGAACCTGGGACCTTCTCCATGCCAAGCAGATGCTCTACCACCGAGCCACAGCCCAAGCAGATGCTCTACCACTGAACCCGCAGGAGAAGTGGATGCCACACAGCAAGGATCCACATTGGGGAGGGGGAGTCGTGTGCAGCTTCCCTCGGTCCCTCTCCCCGCCAATAAAAGCCCACTCCCCTTCACACCATTCAACAGCACTGGCCTTAAGAACAGAGATTTCATCCAGCAATTCTGACAGCTGCTACTACCCCCCCAAAAATTAAAATAGATTGGAGCTGGTTGATGATTGAGCAGAAAGTGGTGATTTTGTCACTGGAATGTTTTCCCCCTTCTTGGCTCACATCCTTGACAGAGAAATCCTTGATTCTTGACAGGGAAGTTTATGCCGCGGCATGGCTAGCACGCGGGGGAGGGAATGGAAGCAGGAGCTTCGCCCCCCGCAGGGAACTTTGCAGGAGCTTCGCCCCCCCAGGGAACTTTGCAAACGGGGGAGGGAATGGAGGCAGGAGCTTCCCCCCCCCCCCCGGGAACTTTATGCCGCGGCGCAGCTAGCACAAGAGGGGGGAGAATGGAGGCAGGAGCTTCCCACCCCCCCGGGAACTTTGCACACAGGGGAGGGAATGGAGGCAGAAGCATCCCCCCCCGGAACTTTATGTTGCGGCACGGCTAGCACAAGAGGGGGGGAATGGAGGCTGGAGCTTCGGCCGCTCCAGCAGATTCAGGCCGAGGAATGGGATTGCAGCTGGGGGAGCACGAGGTGAGGGCCGCGTAGGGGCCCACCGAGCCGGTAGCATACCACCCACTCACCTGGAAAAAGCTGGTAGGTTGAAGGGGAAAGGGCCAGATGCACGTGTTCTCTCTCACGAGGACAGAAAACAAGCAACAGGAAGCCGGGAGACTTGGGGGAAACGCCCCCAAAATCATCCAATCAGCCTTCAGTTTTTTTGCACATGCGCTCCTGCTTCCCAGTGAAGCCTGAAATGCCGAGGAGGGCTTGGCTAGCGATAGCTAGCTCCATGGAGCTCTCGGCCTCAGCGGGTGGGCTGTGGAGTTCCCAGCCCCGGCAGGTGGGCCGGGGGCCGGACAAAATGATCTCGCGGGCCGGACCCGGCCCGGTGGCCGGAGGTTCCCCACCCCTGCTATAAAGGAAGCCACAGCCCTCAATTTACAAGTTCTGAGCAAGGCTGTTAAGGATAGGACACTTTGGAGGACACGGATTCATAGGATTGCCATAAGTCGGAAACGACTTGACGGCACTTAACACACACACACACACACACATCCAGAGATTCCCTTACAATATGGATGAACAAAAAGCTCTTTAGGATACGCATTTTATTGAAGCGTGCCCCCTCATAAAACTGATATACAATGTGAGAAAAGAATTACAAAATACCACCTATAACGATACATCAACTTCTTGCGCCATGTGAGGGTTTGGCAGATTTAACCTCAAATCTCGCTCCACCAAATCACTATGAAACAATTCTAACTATCGACACTGGAATGATCTCTCTCCAGAAGAGGATCTCTTGGCTCCCACTGAAACATTCACATAGCATACATATAGTTGAAATTTTTCTTTCCACCATATCTTTAGGTCTCACTGGGGTTGCCAAGCTCCTAGTGAGACCTTACCTGTTGAGGCAGGAGCTCTATAATTAACGACACCTGTGCTTGAGCCACCAAAGACAGAACATTGAGCAACCCTCTGGGAGCAAGCATTGACTAGCTGAGAATCATACCCTTGTTTACATGTAAGATATTCTCTTGATATTTAATGTAATTGTATCCATTGTTTGTTAGGAATGATTAATTTTAGCTTTATATGTATAACTAATGAAACCAATTTTTGAGAAAGCTTCTTGCAATGTTTTAATAGTTGTAGGAGCACTGCCTCCTTGCACACGGAGAGCTGAAGAAGCTACCCCTGGTGGCGGCGAAAACGCAAAGCATCCGGACGGCGTTCCGACCCGACTTCAATCTCCCTCTTTTTGCCTTCTGTTAGGAATTATGAAATAAGAGACTTTGCATTTGTACTTCCTAGACTTGGACCCCAAGCCGGAATTGACTTTTTTACAGTTGGCATATTTGTTTGTATATACTATTGTTGACTATCTTGCAGTATTGAGTCCGTCTTTAGATTTGATAAGTTTCCGTTGTCACACCATTGCACTTGCACTTTTGTTATTGTCAATATATACGTTTTGCAATCATTTTGAGAGCCAGTATTATCTTTACCTTAGCTTACCTTAGCTAAGCTCCTAGTGGGGCCTAGAGATCTCCCAGAATTACAACTGATCTCCAGAGATAAGTTCCCCTGAAGAAAATAGCTGCTCTGGAGGGTGGGTTTATGTTCCTCCCTTCCCCAAACCCTGCCCTCCTCAGGCTCCACCCCCAAACCTCCAGGAATTTCCCAACAGTCAACAACCATAGACCCCACAGAATGTTTTCCCCATTGTCAATGCAAATGGCTTCTCTCCTTTCTTCTGGATTTCATGAAATGCGAGATAATCGCAGCAACAGAAGAACAAAGTTCTCCTCTCAGAGTGGATTTTATGGGGTTTTTTTTGCAAATGATAAATCATTTCATCATCCTGAAAAGGCCAGAAAGTATCTTTGGTCTCTGATCCCACCTGCCAGTTGCTAGATGGCCTTCCAGTCTATGGAAACCTAAGCAAAGCCCTGTTACTTACGCCTCTAGAAAGCTTTATTGGAGGGACATGCTTGTCTGTGCAACTCACAAGTTATAACTGACTGTGATCAATTAATTATAAGCACTTCTGCGACTGGACAAAGCTGCCCAGACCAGCAGTCGAATATGTACAGAAGTGTCTCGCACACTATGAACTGGGGACCTGATTTAAATGAGACACTGGCAAGCAAACACTTCCCACTGTGATGCTGTCTGAGGTGTCATGCCAGCAAGCAAACCTGGTGGCTAAGGGTCCGCATTAAAGATGGCGTCAGGAAGTCTTTCCAGTTTCTCAGAGGCAAGTTCTTTTTGGTAGGGCATCCAGTTCTGGGTTGGGAAATCCCTGGATGTTTGGGGGTGAAGCTTAAGATGGGCAGGAGTTGGGAAGGGGAGGGACTTCAGTGGGGTATACTGCCATAGAGTTCACCCCACCAAAGCTGCCATTTTCTCCAGGGGAAATGATGTCTGTTGGCTAGAGATCAGTTATAATTCCAGGAGATCTCCTGGCCCCACCTGGTGGTTGGCAACCTTATGCTGAAGCCAGCTCCAAGCATGCGTCAAGAGGGCTGTTCCAATTCAGTGTGAATCCTCTTGTGTCTTCTAAGGCTTTCCTTTTGAATGAAACTTTTCTCACACTTCTAGCATTTGTGTACTCTTTCTGCTGTGGCACCTCTGGTGTCTCACAACGTGTGATGGTCTTTGGAAAGTTTTCCCACATTCCAGGCATGTGTGGGACTTGTCCCTGACATGGATCCTCCTATGCATATTGAGAGACGACTTCCACATGAAGCTTTCCCCGCAGTCGGTACATTTGAAGGGTTTCTCTCCGGTGTGGACACGCTGATGTCTTATGAGGTGTGACTTGTTGTAGAAAGATTTCCCACATTTTAAGCATTTATGGGGCTTCTCATTTGCAGAAATTCTTCTTAGGTATACTGTGGATGTGTGGGGAGAGTTCAGTAGGACAGGGGTTGTTTTCTCTCTCTTATGGTTCTTTCTATGCCTTTCAAGAGATGAGTTCCACCGGAAAACCTCCCCACAGTCAGGACACTTATAGGGTCTCAGTGGATACACTGAGTTTCTACACTTATGTCCTTTCTGTTCCCATGCGCTCAAGAAGATTTCCCCACACTCTGAGCATCTGTAGTTTTCTCCCTGGGTAGAGGGGTTCTGGGCAGTTCCTTTTTCTCCCACGTGGATCTTTCTGTGTCGATGGAATGAAGAATGCCACATGAAATTTTTCCCGCAGTCTGCACATTGATAGGGTCTCTCTCCCGTGTGGACGCGCTGATGTCTTTTCAAGTGCGCGTTGATGACGAATTTTTTCCCACACACCAAGCACTGGTGGGACTTTTTTCTGGAGAATCCACACTGATGGATATCAAGGTCTGACATGCTATTGAAACTTTCCCCGCACTCGCAACAGATGCGCATCATCCCTTCTCCCTGTTGCTTCTCATGAGGAGGAATGACTGATGTCTCTTCAACGTGGATCTTTCTGTGCACATCACGAGAAGCGCTCCAGGTAAAGCTTTCCCCGCAGTCGGGGCAGTGATAAGGTTTCTCTCCCGTGTGGAGGCGCTGGTGTCTTCTGAGGGCATATTTGTCATAGAAAGCTTTTTGACATTCTACGCATTGATGTGGCTTCTTGCCAGTGTGAATCTTCTGGTGCCTGCTGAGGGACTGTGAGGAAACAAAGTTTTTTCCACAGTGAGAGCATCTGAACGGTCTTTCCCCAGTGTGGGTTCTCTTATGCAAGATGAGTTGGGAGTTACGACCGAAGCTCTTCTCACACACGAGGCACACGTTTTTTCTCTTGCCCTTGCTGAGCCCACTCTGGAGTGTGGCTACATTGGGTTTCTTGTCAACCTCTTTGCAAGTAACAGGTTTACTCACTCCCTCTATTGGCTGGGTTACCTGCTTCCTTTCTAGTATGTGTTGATTCTCTAGGATTTCTCCATTGTAACACTGGGGACCGTTGTCACTGGGTTGTTCTGGAGCTATGCATTGCGGCTCTATCAGTTTAGTAATTTCTTGGGGATGGTGTTCCCCCTTGTCCTCACTCAGCTTCTCATGATCTGTTGAAGGAACTGGAGAATTTGCCCATTAGAAGTTGACTTGGCCAAGGAAATAATCTACATTGTTTAAGTTAATGGCAAAGGAATGGAGGGAGGAGAGGAGAGGTCAGATTCTGCCCAGATACATAAACTAGCAATTTAAAATCAGGATAGCCAGGAGAGAAAAACTGATAAGAACATAAGAAAAGCCATTCTGGATCAAATCAAGGCCCATCAAGGCCAGCAGTCTGTTCACACAGTGGCCAACCAGAAGCCCACAAACAAGATGACTGCAGCAGCATTATCCTGCCTGTGTTCCACAGCACCCGTCCTAGTATATTTGGCATGCTCCTCTGATCCTGAAGAGAATAGGTATGCATCATGACTAGTAGCCATGAATACTACTCTCTGTGTAAACTCTGCCCTTTAAACAATTAATTATTCTGTATCAAAATCCAGATATCTGTATAAATTATGCAAACTGAGCAGCTATATCTACACTTGTTTACTTTGCATAAGTTCATTCTGCTAGTTAGGTAGACAAGCAGAGAGCTACAGAAGACACATGCGCAAGTACCCTTTGATCTCCAGAAATCCTGGCCTCTCCGATGACCATAGAACTGTTCAGATTTCCGCACTCATTACAGAAATTAACAGTCCGCAGTCTTCACACACTTAATTTGTTTTAATTTATTTTGCTTCATTTACACCACACCTTCCTTCCCAATGGTGACCCAAAGTGGCTTGCATCACTCTCCCTTCCTCATCTTTATCCTCACAACAAACCTGTCAGGTAGGTTAAGATGAGAGTGTGTGACTGACCCAAGGTTCCCCAGCAAGCTTCCATGGCAAATTGGGGATTCGGGTCTTGGTCTCCTAGGCCCTAGTCTGACACCCTAACCACTGTGACATGCTGCCTCAATGCAATTTTAGTTGGAAGAATCATTCAATTAATCTAAATATCCCTACATTCTAGATTTATAATGAAAGTAAAGAGAAAGAAACTTCTAAAAAAAAAAATACCCAGGAACATTGTTCAACAATGCAAAAGTAAAAAAACAAAAGAAGATTACCATAAAGATAATTCACAGTGGGTAGCCGTGTTAGTCTGTCTGCAGTAGTAGAAAAGGGCAAGAGTCCAGTAGCACCTTAAAGACTAACAAAAATATTTTCTGGTAGGGTATGAGCTTTCGTGAGCCACAGCTCACTTCTTCAGATACCATTTTTACCAAGATTACCATGTTTACCTTTCAGCCTCTCTCTAGTTAGGTGAACTACACTGGGTCTTTTGTTAAGGTTAAACTTAAGCACATTTAGAAGCATAGCAGATCCATATATGGAGGTTCTGTCCGGTCTTAATTAATAAAGAATGGCCCAGCCAGATCATACCAAGAAGGTGGCTAAGGGGAGACGTGATAGAGTTATATAAAATTATGCATGGTTTGGAGAGAGTGGACAGGGAGCTTTTCTCCCTCTCCCATAATAGTAGAACGCGGGGTCATCTGCTGAAGCTGGAGGGTGAGAGATTCAAAACATAAAAGGAAGTATTTTTTCACACAACGCATAGTTACACTGTGGAACTCCCTGCCCCAAAATGTGGTGATGGCTGCCAACTTGGAAGGCTTTAAGAGGGGAGTGGACATGTTCATGGAGGAGAAGGGTATTCATGGCTACTAATTAAAATGGATACAAGTCATGAAGCATAACTATTCTCTCCAGGAACAGAGGAACATGCCTATTATCTTATGTGCTGTGGAACACAGGCAGGATAGTGCTGCTGCAGTCATCTTGCTCGTGGGCTTCCTAGAGGCACCTGGTTGGCCACTGTGTGAACAGACTGCTGGACTTGATGGGCCTTGGTCTGATCCAGCAGGGCTTTTCTTATGTTCTTATGTTCAAGCATTCCTTCTAGACAATATCCTATTCTTAACAATGGCCACTTCCTCTCATCATAAGAAATTGCCTTTTGCCCCAAGCCCACACCATCTGCATGGCCCAGGTTAGCCCAGTTTGGTCAGATCTCAGAAGCTAAGCAAGGTTGGCCCTGGCTAGTCCTTAGATGGGAGACTGTCAAGGAAGTCCAGGGTTGCTACACAGAGGCAGGCAATGGCAAACCACCCCTGAACGTCTCTTGCTGTGAAAACCCTATGGGGTCACCACAAGATGGCTGCAACTTGATGACAAAAAAAAAACCCACTATCTGTCACTGTACATCTAGCAAACTTGGAAATCAGAAATATCCCCAGAAGCACCTGGGAGATAGGGTGATCTCCAATTCCTCAATCAGAGGGACCCCCCCCCAAATGTGCTCCATGACCACCCAAGTCTCCAGAATCTTGAGGCAGTAACCTGTTTAGGGTTGACAAAACCTCCAAGTGGGGGCCCTGGAGTTCTCCTGGCATTGTAATTAACCTTCTGACCACAGAGACAAGTTTCTCTGGAGAAAATGACACCTTTGGAGGAAAGAACCTATGGCATCACATCCTCACTGAGCTCCTTCTCCTCCCCAATCTCTCCCCCCTCACCAGGCACCACCCCCAAATCTCCAAGAGTTTCCCAAGCTGGAGCTGGCAATTCTTATTCGTGTCAGTAAAATAAAAGGAAGAAGTCAGCAGACATCTGTAAGGATGGGTGCCCCCCCACACACACACCTAGGGTTGCCAGCTCTGTGTCTGAAAATTCCTGGAGATTTGGGGGTGGAGCCTGGGGAGGGTGGAGTTTGGGGAAGGTAGGGACCTCAGTAGGGTCCACCCCCCAAAGCAGCCATTTTTTCTAGAGGAACTGACTTCTGTTGTCTGGAGATCAGTTGTAAATGCTGGGGATCTCCAGGTCCCCTCTGGAAGTTGGCAACCCTACTCACCCCCATCCCCCAACACTACCCAAAAAATCAAGAAAACTGCAAAAGTTTTGCTTGGAGGATAATAGCTAGTTAAGTTGAGGTCCTTTTAGAATAAATTATGTATTACAAATTAAAAGTACTGGCTAAAGTTTCAGAGCCAGCTAACGACTCAGAGACGAGGAATCCTTACCCCAAACAGGGAGATCCTGCTCCTGCGTGGCTTCCCTGGAGAGCTGTGGCAGCGGCTGATTCTGCACACCGAACAAGGAAATCAGCTCCGGCTCTTGCACATTCTCCGCTGGTGGCTCCATCATCTACAAAAATGGTACACAGCCGCACCCTGTTATTTATTCACTCATTCCATTTTCACTGCACCTTTCATTCAAGGAGACCAGGGTATATGGTTATTCCCTTTTCCGCTTCTGACCCACAACAACCTTGCGAGACAGGATAGTCTGGGGTGGGGCAACTGCCCCATCTAGTAAGCTTTGTAAGTAGAAGATTTGAACCTGGCCCTCCCTACTTTTAGTCTAACAGGCCAATGCCAGGCAGAGTCTTATAAAGATGCCAGTTTTATTAATGTGTATCAACATACACATACACACACGCAAGCTTTCTGAGATTTGGTGATGGAGCCTGGGAATGGTAGCATTTGGGAAGGGACAGAGCTCAGCAGGGATATGATGTAGGCTTATCAACATCCAGGTGAGCCCGGAAATCTCCTAGAATTACAACTGATCTCCAGAGATCACTTCCCCTGGAGAAAACAGTTGCTTTGAAGGGTACTAGCTGGAGATCGCTTGCTATTACAACTGATCTCCAGGCGATAGAGATCAGTTCACATGGAGAAAATTGCCACTTTGGCAACTGGACTCTATGGCATTGAAGTCCATCCCCTCTCCAAACCCCACCTTCCTCAGACTCCACACCAAAAACCTCCCACCAGTGGCAAAGAGGGACCTGGCGACCCTACCTTCAAGCAGCCATTTTCTCCAGGGGGACAGATCTCTGTAGTCTGGAGATCAAATATCATTCCAAGAAAACGCCAGACCCCACCTGGAGGTTGGCAACCTTACATAAAGTAGAAAAAATTAAGCCTCCGTAAACATGAGCATGGGAAGGAAGGCAGCATGGTATAAACACTACTGCTGCTTATGTTAGTATGACTATAATTATGCCGCTATTATCATGAAGGCTTTTATGTTGTAAATTGTATGTAAATTATTGATTGGTTTTTAATCTTGTTTTAAGAGATTGCGAGCTCTTCTGAGCCCGGTTTGTCTGGGAAAGAGAGCCCTATAAATCTAATAAATATAATAGTAATGGTATAGCCCGATCTCATCAGATCTCAAAAGCTAAGCAAGGTCAGTTCTTGGAAGGGAGACCAGCAAGGAAGGCTCTGCAGGGGAAAGCAACGGCAAATCATCTCTAATTCTCACTTGCCTTGAAAGCCCCTTGCTGGGGTCTCCATAAGTTGGCTGTGACTTGATGGCACTCACACACTCACACATGAGTACCAAGGACGATATCTTCTCAGATCCACTCACTTTGCCTTAATTTTTTTTTTGCGGGGGGAATCCTTTCTTCTCCATTTCACCATTAACTGCTGTGCATATATGCATTTATTTATTTACATCCTCCTTTTCTCCCCAGTTGCGAGTCAAAGCAGCTCAGAACACCAGTCTTCCCTCCTCTACTCGTTCACAACAACCCTGTGAGGTGGGCCAGGCTCAGCCCATGTTCACCCAGAGAGCTTCCATGCCAGAAGTGGGGATTTGAACTTGGATTGCCCAGGGTCCTGATGTGCTACTCTATCCACACTGTGCCCCAGGCAGAAATCCCACATTCTGCCCTCCTGTGCCCATCTGGACTCATTCTGCCATCCCATGCCAGGAAATATGCTGAATTTCTAGGACTACCCCTTTTGTTGGGTCACCCTGAGGCGGTCACTTCCCATTCTTTTCAGACCCCACTTTCACCACCAAGGCTTCCTGTTTCTAAAACCTGCCCACCTGAGCACAGTCTTCCTTTCCTCCAACTCCCCCCTCAGAGCTCACCTTTTTCACACACAGCCCCCTCCCCTGCCAGTTTTCAACCCACAGCTTATGTTAATTCATTGTCTCCTAATCCTCTTTTCTCCTCAGTATGAGGCTGATAATTATGTCGGCTGTGACTTGACAGCCAAAAGGTAGCATTTACAGCGTTCTGAGCATCTGACATGCACCTACTGACTGTTACAACAGCCCTGTAGGGTAGGCCTGTGCTATCCCTAGGGTTTTCAGCTCCGGGTTGGAAAATACCTGGAGATTTTTGGTATGGAGCCTGTTGAGGGCGGGGTTTGGGGAGGGCCTTCAATGCCATAGAGTCCAATTGCCAAAGCGGCCATTTTCTCCAGGTGAACTGATCTCTATCGGCTGGAGATCAGCTGTAATAGCAGGAAATCTCCAGCTAGTATCTGGAGGATGAGAAATTCAGTACAGGAATCCAGCCATAAATGATGCCAAATATATTCAGGCTAAATCTTTACAGTATGTGGTAATGTAACCACCAACACCATATATTGCCAACAAACAAGTGTATTTTTTTTTATTTACAGGATATTTCAACAGGTAAGTTCGCAATTAATTCCTTTAACAAGTAAGTATTGAAGCAAAGTTCACTTAAAAATGTCCTTTTAAGGTGTATTTTTCTTTGCAGCACAGCAGGCTATTGAAGGAGAAAACGATCGTTTCGGAGCACGAAGCCCAATTCTTCCTCAGTTCTTCAAAAATATATACTGCGTGCAGTTATACATCACCATTCATAATATCAGGTTTCAGCTGAATAACATATTCAAGATTAAAGTGCAAAATTCTTCCCCAAAAGGGGTAAGATATTGGATTCCTTCCACTCCAGGTAAGGACTCCCGTGGCGTTCAGATTTAAAGATTTAGCCTGAATATATTTGGCATCATTTATGGCTGGATTCCTGTACTGAATTTTTCATCCTTTGGTAATTGTACAGAGGTGTCTGATTTTTCCTTCAGTATCTGGAGGATGGCAACCCTAACTTTCCCCATATGACTGGGGGGGCAGCATAACAGCTGTTCGTCTCAGGCAGGAGTCCCCAAACTTGGAGAGCCTGCAGGCACCTTTGGAATTCTGATACAGCATGGTGGACACAGCCACAAAATGGCTGCCTCAGGTAAAGCCACCTACAAAATGGTCACTGCAGCTGACCATCAAATATCCAATGGCCAATCAGCAGATTGATGAGAAAAAAACCCACCTGGCTCCTCCCACTTTTCTAGAAACACTTGAAGGGCACCAGGAAAGGCCAGGAGGGCTGGGAGCTGTTCCTGTATGCAGCATAGAACTTGCAATAACGGGTTTAAATTATGGGCAGAAAGGTACCAGCTGGGTATTAGGAAAAAATGTTTACAGTAAGAATTCCTCAACAATGGAATCGGCTACCTGGGGAGGTAGCGGGCTCCCACTCACTGGCAGTCTTTAAGCAGCGGCTGGACAAGCATTTCAGACCTGGCACTCTGACAATGGCCCAGAGAAAAATAGGTGATCTAATTCCTGTCAACTCTCAGTGGAGAAACCCAGCAGCTTTGAGCCAGGCTGGATTTTATTCATCTATCTTACTTCATTTATGGCTTGCTTTTCTTCCCAATGGAGACTCAAAGAGGCTAACAATATTCTCCCATTCTCCATTTTATCCTCATAACAACCCTGTGCGGTAGGTTAGGTTGAAAGTATGTGATTGGCCTAAGGCCTCCCAGCAATATGGTTGCCAACTCCAGGCTGGGAAATTTCTGGTGAGTTGAGAGGTTAACCCTGAGGATGACTGGGTTTGGGGAGGAGAGGAACCTCAGCAGGGTATAATTCCTAGGGTTGCCAACCTCCAGGTACTAGCTGGAGATCTGCTATTACAACTGATCTCCCACCGATAGATTAATTCACCTGGAGAAAGTGGCCGCTTTGGCCATTGGACTCTATGGCACTGAAGTCCCTCCCCTCCCCAAACCCTGCCCTCCTCAGGCTCCGCCCCAAAAACCTCCCACCTGTGGCGAACAGGGACCTGGCAATCCTAATAATTCCATAGAGTCCATCCCCAAAGCTGCCATTTTCTTCAGGGAGAACCATCTTTGTAGCCCTGAGATCAGCTGTAATCCTGGGAGATCTCCAGAGCCCACCTGGAAGTTGGCAGCCCTACACAACAACTTCCCTTGGTTTTAAATTGTTTACTCTGATGATATTATATTTCATTTTAATTATTATTATATGAAATTGATCTTATGGGCCGTTGTATATCTATGCTAGATGTGAGCCGCCCTGAGCCCTGCTTCAGCAGGGAAAGAGCGGGATACTAATGTAATACAATAATAGATTAGATCGATTTGATAAGAGTGGGGATTTGATCCTGAGTCTCACAGATCCTACATTGGCAGAGGAGGCCGAGAGAGGAAAAGAGGAAGGCAGAAAGATCCCCTTCTCGCCACAGGAGGAAAACAAACAAAAACATTCTCTTACCTGCTCTTTCCAAGTCTCAGACTGCCACTGGCCAAGCAGGAAATCCTCAGCCAGGGACACGGCATGAGCACAGGTCTCAGGGCAATTTCTCCTGACCCAGTTCTGCATTTCCACAGGCAGGACAGTCAGGAATTGCTCCAGAATAAGCAGCTCCAGGATCTGCTCCTTGGAGTGCTTCTCAACCTTCAGCCAACCGTGGCAAAGTTCCTGGAGCCGGTCGTACGTCCCTCTCGGCCCCTCGGCCTCCTGGTAGCAGAACTGCCGGAAGTGCAGGCGACTCTTTTCCCTGCTCATGGCGTCCCCTTGCAAGATGGCCGCCTTCACTTTCCCATAATCCTCTCTGTCTCCAGCCTCCATTTTGAGAAAGGTTTGCTTGGCATCTCCCCTGAGGGCTGGCTGGAGTCGAGCCACCCATTCTTGCTTGGGCCACTGACAGGCTTCAGCCACTTGCTCAAAGGAGGCCAGGAAGGCCTCGGCGTCGTCCCATGGGGTGGTCTCCTCCCGTAACAGGGGGACGCCGCACCCCAATTGAGGAACCTCCACTGTCTTCAGGAACTCTTGAAGCTGGGCTTCCCAGAGCTGGGCTAAGCCTCTTTCTAGTTCTTCTTTCATATGATGCAGGGCAGCTGTTCCCAGGGGCCCGCCAATACTCCCCAGCAGCATTGTTTCAGAGGACTGGCTTCCCCATGCAGAGTCCATCCTGCCTTGGTGATCTAGCGTCCTAGAACCACCGTCCTAGAACCATAATTAAAAAACAAAGACACAATTAAAAACAAAGACTTTCCTGTTCAGCAGCCCATGTTTCTTCAGAGTTCACAAGCTGGGCCTGGTACCTAACCCCCAATACCCAACTACATTAGGCTCACCAACCTCCAGGCACGGCCTGGAGATATCCAGGAATTACAACCCCTCTCCCGAAAACAGGTCTGTTCCCCTGGACAAACCAGTTGCTTTGGAGGGTGGGCTGAATGGCATTATACCCTGCTGGGGTCCCTCCCCAGGCTCCACTACCAGATCTCCAGGAATTTCCCAACTGGGAGTTGGCAGCCCTAGGCTACAGCCACACAACTTTAGAGACTGTTCTCCCACTGAGCTATTAATCTTTTCTGACTGGATTATCTTGCCTACACCAGGAAAGTCCAGCCACAAATGACTGCTGTCTTGGGCATCAAGGCTGCATGTTCCACAATGTGCAGGAGCAGCCTTGTATTTATTTCATTTTTATTTATTTCATTTATACCCCAATGGGGACCCAAAGCAGCCGACGTCATTCTTCTCTCCCTCAACAACCCTGTGAGGTAGGTCAGGCTGGGAGAAAGTGACTGGCCCAAGATCGCCCAGCAAGTTTCCATGGCAAGGTTGAGGATACAAACGTGGGTCTCCCATATCCTAGTCGGTCACTCTATCCACTACACCACACTGATTCAGAAGTATACTGAACTGGAGTTTCCATCTGGGTATCTTGACTAACAGCCATTGGTAGGCCAATGCTTCTCAAAGGATACATCTAACCCCCTTTCAAAGGCCAGCTAAGATAGCTGTCACCACCACATCTTGTGGCAGAGAGTTCCAGAAGTTAACTACCCATAGTTTGTGCCTGTCTCAAGTCCACTGCCAATCAATTTTGTTGGATGACCACAAGTTCTGGTATTCTCGGGACAAGCGAGGGTAAATTCCTTTCTCCCTTATGTGTAATCTATTATTGTATCTAACCCCTTTGTTGCATGTTAGAATAAAAAGAGGCTCAGAGCTAGAGAAATGCACACACCAGAGGCAGAGAAAACATTGCATACAGAAGGAACAGGAGCCAGTATAGTGTAGCCGTTAAGCATGTCAGACTAGTGGAAGACCCAGGTTTGAATCCCCACTTATACCATGAAAGTTGACTGTGCGATCTTTGGCCAGCCACACTCTCAGACTAACCTACCTCACAGGGTTGTCGTGAGGTCAAAACAGAGGAGAGCAGAATGATGTAAGGGCTTTGGGTCCCCACTGGGGAGAAAGGCAGGGTGTAAGTGAATTTTAAAAAATAAATAATTAACAGAGAAGCCAGAAGCAAAGAAAGATGGACTCTTGAAAAGCAATCTAGAAAAGAGAATTTTAGACACGTCAGCATTTCAGTTCAGGACTCTCAACCTTAGGCTGAAACATAAAGCCTGGGTAAACATTTGCATAACTTAACATATATTTAATAATAATGCATGTGGTTTAATTTAATTAAGGTACAAAGTCCATTCTGTCCTCCTTAGCTGCAGCCATGAGAACATGAGGTGCCCTGCTGGATCAAGCCCAAAGTCCCCCCACAGTTCAACATCCCGTTTTCCACAGCAACCAGAAAGCATTGGGCTCAAGCTGCCACAGCTGCTACTCAAAGGTGTACTGCCTCCAAAAATGGATTTTCTATTTCATCCAGGGCAGCGAACAGCTATTGACAGACCTTTCCTCCATGAATTTGTTTCATTCCCCTCTTCAAACTACTTTGCACATTATCAGCCTGACTTACCTCGCAGGGTTGTTGTGAGGATAACAATGGAGGAGAGGAGAACAATGTCAGCCATGTTGGGTCCCCCATTGGGGAGAAAGGCAGGGTATAAATGAAGCTCACTAATTTTAAAAAAATTATACATACATACATACATACATATGTGTGTGTATGTATACATATATATGTGTGTATATATATGTGTGTATGTATGTGTGTGTGTGTGTGTGTGTGTGTGTATATATGTATATGTATATGGCAGTGAGCCCCACAAGTTAGTTACTTTGTGAAGAAAAAAATATATTTATTTATTATTTCCATTTGTTATCCTGCTCTCCCAGGCTGAAGCCGGCCTCAGAGCGGCTTACAAAATATAAAAGTCCTATTAATCAATAAAAGCATTAAAACTTTTAAAAACAGCCCTATAAAATCATATAAGCATTATTTACCTAGGCGCCTCTAAAGTACGAATCGCAACACACACAAACTTCAGCTAGGCGAGCAGGTGGAAGGTACCAGACTGAATAAAAAAGTATTGCCGCAGTGGGGAGGGTTAGGGAGGCCAGCATTTATATATAGGAACCGTAGCTGGCCTCAACCATAAACCTGGCGGAATAGCTCTGTTTTACAGGCCCTGCAGAACTGTTTGAGGTCCCCCAGGGCCCAGGTCTCCCTACAGAGGCCATTCCACCAGCAGGGGTCAGGGCAGAGAATCCATTGTCCTGAATCCATTGTCCTGCATCCACTTCATTGGCTGCCTCTGAGTTCGAATCATGCATAGGGTTGCCAGGTCCCCCTTCGCCACGTGGGAGGTTTTTGGGGCAGAGCCTGAGGAGGGCGGGGTTTGGTGAATGGAAGGACTTCAGTGCCAGAGTCCAATTGCCAAAGCGGCCATTTTCTCCAGGTGAGCTGATCTCTGTGGGCTGGAGATCACTTGTAATAGCAGCTCTCCAGCCACCACCTGGAGGTTGGCAACACTAATTATGGAACAATGAGAAAATGGGGTCTTTCTACCCACTTTCTCCATTCCACGCCTCAACGTACAACCCTCTGCCATGCCCTATACACGGCGCAGTCATCTTTTCTTCAACCTAAAAAGTCCACAAACCTCCTTCCCCTTTCCAGGCAGTGAAGATGTCCCAACCCCTTTGATCACCCTTTGGGGCACTATCTACAATATCCCTTTGGAAACTATTCCATCCCTGCTATCATGGGAAAGGTTGCCCATTAACCACATTACAGCAGGCAGAAATTCCACAGGGGAAGATCTGCCCATTGCATTTGCACTACATCTGCATTACATCTGAAAAGAGAGAAAAATTGTACTGTATCTTGGACCTAGAAGGTGGAGGGAAAGAAAAGAAAGAAATTTCACCACCAGAATGATCGGTCGGCCGAAAAGTCCATAACAAAAAAGAAACCATGCCTGTTTAGCCAACGGATTTACAAAGTCTTCGGGCGCTTTCACACACGCCAAATAATGCACTTTCAATGCCCTTTGCAGCTGGATTTTACTGTGTGAAATGGCAAAATCCACTTGCAAACAATAATTAAAGTGCATTGAACGTGGATTTGAAAGTGCATTATTCAGCATGTGTGAAAGCGCCCATAAAGGTGCTAATTCTCCTCCAAGAACTATTCCCTCCAACCAAACACCGTTTGGTCACCAGGCTCTAGGAAAACTCACCAGCTCTGGCGCGCGCACCCGTCCTCTCTGCAGCGGGAAAGCCCAAGAAAATGCCCAGAAGAAAGGGGGAGAAATCTCCTATGCAAAACCACATCACCAGATCCGCCCCTCCCAATCACATGCACAAACCAGGAAAGATACCCCCCTGCCCCCCCCCCCTTACTTTGCATTCCCTATTTGAGTTTCGTTCTTGGCTCCTTTAGGGCTGGGATCTTCGAGTCGTCGCATTGATCCTTTCTTTATTCTAATAATGGCTCGTTTTTGCTTTTCACCCATTGGCTGGCTGCGGGATTCCTGCTGGTTCCCCCAGGCGGGATCCGGCCTTCCTCGTTCCTCTCTTTCCAGGCAGGGCCCCCGAGTTTGGAAACAGCACGGGTCCTACACGTGGATTTAGAATGTACGTCTGCATGAATTTAGCGGCCTGTTTCCTCAACCCCGACTCCAGCTTATTTCTGCATAGTGGGTCGCCGTGTTAGTCTGTCTGCAGTAGTAGAAAAGGGCAAGAGTCCAGTAGCACCTTAAAGACCAACAAGAATATTTTCTGGTAGGGCCTCAGTGGGGTGCAGTGTCATACAGGGCCATCTTAACATCATCATAGGCCCCCAGGCAAAGGAGTGCACTGGGGCCCCCTAACTACACAACCACAGGAATAAAAATGTAAATAGTCGATAAAATTAAAGATGTATTTATTGATACTTTAAAAAAAAACAGCGTTTAAACATTAAAAAAACATGCCGTGCAGACTAATCCACACAAAACACTCAAAACATTACATTTCATTTCTGCTCAAAGGGTTATTCACCTGGAAAAAATAATATCAACCTGTTTGCAACAAGGCCTAAATATTTATTTCTGCTTCCATAATGAACAAGTCCTTTCTCACATTATACTTCAGTATTTATTCTTAGTCCAAACCCAAATTAACATTAATATTGTTCATTATCTTTAATAAAACACATGCTAAATATGCATTTTCCAATAATAAATATTTATAGCTTAGTATATAATTTATTTGCCCTGACCTGGATGGCCCAGGCTAGCCTGATTTCGTCAGATCTCAGAAGCTAAGCAGGGTCAGCCCTGGTTAGTATTTGGATGGGAGACCACCCGGGAATACCAGGGTTGCTGTGCAGAGGAAGGCACTGGCAAACCACCTCTGTTAGTCTCTTGCCTTGAAAACCCCATAAGGGGTCGCCATAGGTCAACTGTGACTTGAAGGCTCTTTACACACACATGAGCTTTCATGTGCCCCAGCTCACAAGAATATTTTCTGGTAGGGTATGAGCTTTCGTGAGCTTAGTCTTTAAGGTGCTACTGGACTCTTGCCCTTTTCTATTATTTCTGCATGTTCAGGACCGCCAATCCCGGCGCAAACTCTGCAGCACTGCTCACAAGCGGGGTGCGAATCTCGGCAGGTTTTCCGGGGAGTAAGCTCCCTTGAGCGCAATGGGGCTGGTGGTGTCTGAGAAAGCGCACTGGGTTACCGGTGTGCGTGGCTGGTTTGGTGGTGTTGCTTTTTAATATATATATATATATATATATATTATTTAACGGTGTTTTGGATTTGTTTGGTACGTTTTTATCCTTCCCTCAAAGAGCTCAGGTGAACCTTTAGGGTTGGCAGCCTCCCGGTGGTAGCTGGAGATATTTGGGAATTAATTGAGCTGGATAGCTGAAACTGACTTCCGTCGGGGTCGAACTCAGTTTGTGAGCAGAGCTTTGGCTGCAGTACTGCAGCTTACCACTCTGTGCCACGGGGCTCTTCAACTGGAGATGAAGGTGCATTACTTTTGTGGGGATTTTCTCAACGAAAGAAGACTAACGGTGCTAAATCCTGTACAGAGTTACTCCAATCTCATCCCACTGGAATCAGCGCTGACATTGAGCACTGGAGAGAACAGAATGACTGGTGGTAAAGTCAACAAGACAGCAGCGCCAGTAATATAAACAAGCCATGGCTAAGGATTGCATAATACATGGCAGTGCACAGCCCCAACTGTATTGCCTGTCACACAACCTAACACATTTTAAGAACAAGTGACCTCAAGGCTCAAAGGTGAACTTCCCCAGGAGAAAATGGCTGCTTTTGAGAGTGGACTCCCATGCATTGTACCCTGCTGAGGTCCCTCCCCTCCCCAAACCCTGCCCTTCCTAGAGTCTTGTGGCACGTGCAAAGTGAACTCATTCCTCATTGATAGTTGCCAACCTCCAGGTGAAGCCTTGAGAGCTCCAGATTACAGAGGTCCCCAGGAGAAAATGGTTGCTTTGGGATCTATTGCATTATATTGTTGTCATCTGCCAGTGGGTGAACACTTTTGGGTTCTCTTTGGCGTTAACACCCAAGCAGCTGTTATTGGTCTCCTCCCTAGTTTTCTGTGTTATGTGTGTTTTTATTGGACTATTGCGGGTGCAGAGGAGAGTGATCAGGATGATCAGGGGCCTGGAGACCAAGCCCTGCGAGGAAAGGCTGAGAGAGTTGGGAATGTTTACTCTGGAGAAGAGGAGGTTGAGGGGGGGGGGATGTGATTGCTCTCTTTAAGTATTTGAAGGCCTGTCACTTAGGTTTAAATTGTGGATGGAAAAGTACTGGCTGAATATTAGGGGAGGAAATTACAGTAAGGCCATTTATTCATGGAAGGTTTTGCATTGGATTTGCCACTCTTTTTCCCTATCCATATTCCCAAAACTCAACAATAAGCTGCCATGCAGAGTTTTAAGAATTCAGATGGGGAAAATGTGCATCTATAGAGTGACAAATCTAATGCAAAACCTTCCATGAATAAATGGCCTAAGAGTTATTCAACAATGGAACCGGCTACCTAGGGAAATGTTGAGCTCCCCCTCGCTGCCAGTTTTTAAGCAGAGGCTGGACAAACACTTGTCAGGGAAGCTCTAGGCTGATCCTGCATTAAGCAAGGGGTTTGAAGGGATAGCCTGTATGGCCCCTTCCAACTCTATGATTCTATATATAATTTATTTTAAATGTTTTTAATGGTGAAATCTGTAGTGTTTGATGTTTGCACCCTTGGAGACCCTATCTGGGTGAAAAAGAGGCATAATTTTAAAAAAATAAATACATAAATAATATTCTGCTTGAGGTCCCTCCTTGGCTCAAGCTGTAGCATCCCAAGGATCCACCACCAAATCTCCAGGAATTTCCCAATCCAGAGTTGGCATCCCAATTCTCCCCTTCCTTCACCTCTTTAGCCTCACAACAACCCTGTCAGGTTGAGAGAGTGACTGGCCCAAGATGACCCAGTGACCTTCAAGGCAGAGTCCATTTATTTATTCTTCCGATAAGCTCAGGGCGGTATGCAGCATTCTCGCCGCCTCTTTATCCTCACACCAACCCTGTGAGGTAGGTTTCGCTAAAGAGAGTGAATGGCCCAAGTCATCTGGTGAGCTTCCATGGTAGAGTGCTACACATTACTGAGTTTTGACACTGTCCAGTTCTGGAGGGGCAGCTTTATTTCCTTTTATTAAAAAGTTTTATATCTCACAGACTAGTTTGAGAAGCTATGTGAGGTGGGACTTGTGAAGGCCATGTTACCCCTCCCCCTCAAATCCTTTCGTTTGCTCCTCCCTTGCTGGTGGTCATGGCATGAAAGGGCTGGATTGGGTCCTGGGGAAGCAGTTGCTAACATTTATCCTATATAAAAATGTTTAACTTAGAGAAGCTTAATTTTCCCCTGATTTGGGGTCATTTATCTGCAGGTTCTGTTGCTGAATATTTGAGGAGTTTTGATTCTGAAATCTGCCCCCAGGACACTGTGCCAATACAGTCAATGCTGATTCCAGAAAACTGTGTTTGTTTGTTTATTTATTTTATTTACTTCATTTATATTACACCTTTCTCCCCAACAAGGACCCAAAGTGGCTTACATCAATCTCCTCTCCTCCATTTTAGCCCCACAACAATCTTGTGAGGTAGGTTTGGCTGAGAGTGTGTGACTAACCAAAGGTTAGCCAGCATGCTTCAATGGCACAATAGGGATTCAAACCTGCATCTCCCAGACCCTAGTCTGACACTCTAACCACTACACCACACTGGCTGTCACATTGATGTGCAGACTAGCCAGAATTAGCATGGAGAGCAGTGTGGTATAGTAGATAGAGTGTAAAACTATGATGTTGGTGACCCACGTTCAAATCCCCACTTGGCCATGCAAGTTGTTGTGAGGATAAAATCAAGGTAAGGAGAACAAGGAAAGCACCTTTGGGTCCCTGTTGGGGAGAAAGGAGAGGTCAAACTGAAGTATCGTGGTATAGTGGTTAAGAGCAGTGGTTTGGAGCAGTGGCCTCTAATCTGGAGAACCGGGTTTGATTCCCCACTCCTCCACATGAGTGGCAGAGGCTAATCCAGTGAACTGGGTTGGTTTCCCCACTCCTACGCACGAAGCCAGCTGGGTGACCTTGGGCTAGTCACACTCTCTCAGCCCCACCTACCTCACAGGGTGTCTGTTGTGGGGAGGGGAAGGGAAGTTGATCGTAAGCCAGTTTGATTCTCCCTTAAGTGGTAGAGAAAGTCAGCATATAAAAACCAACTCTTCTTCCTTGTCCTCCTCTTCTTCAAATAAATAAATAGATAAATCCCTGTTGAGTGTGTTGTTTAGAATCACAACTAGATATGGTTCACTGTTATGTTCAGTGACACAGTGGCAGGATGACCAAAGCCACAGAAGAGGCCGCCCAGAGCGAGGTCCCTACTTACTTGGGGGGGGCCTCTCTATGTATGCAGGAAGTGATAACTTTGAAGAAAAAGAAAGAGGAAAAACTCCTTGGTCTAAGTATGCTGAAGAAGGAACAAAAGGGGAAGTGCTGTTGAGAGCCACATAAAAGTGTGTGTTGGTTCTTGTAGGTTATCCGGGCTGTGTAACCGTGGTCTTGGAATTTTCTTTCCTGACGTTTCGCCAGCAACTGTGGCAGGCATCTTCAGAGTAGTAACACTGAAGGACAGTGTCAGTGTTACTACTCTGAAGATGCCTGCCACAGTTGCTGGCGAAACGTCAGGAAAGAAAATTCCAAGACCACGGTTACACAGCCCGGATAACCTACAAGAACCAATAAACTCTGACCGTGAAAGCCTTCGACAAAAGTGTGTGTGTTTGTGCGGGTGGAGGGGAGGCAAGGAGAAGGAGAGAACAGCCAGCTGAAGCCCTGGAGAGTTTAGCAAACTCCAAGAGAAGGCCAGTGGGCATTTAGATTTGACACAATTCCAGCAGAAGCTTATGCATACATATATGGACACACAAAGCTGCACTATACTGAATCTATCACGGTCAGTCTTGTCTACTTGTCTACTTAGACTGGCAGAGGCTCTCCAGGGTCACAGGCAGATGTTTTTCATATCACTTACTGCCAGATCCTTTAACTGGAGACACCAGGGATTGAACCCGGGACCTTCTACATGCCAAACAGATGCTCTGCCACTGAGTCACAGCTGCTCTCCTTTTATGAATCAGAGCTCATGTCATCAGATAGAGGCAGATGTGTTTTCCAGCGCAGTTGATGAAGTGAGCTCTGCTTTTGCTGAAATAAATGTCTTCCATCTTTAAGATGCTGCTGGCTTCGTGTTGGACTTTGCTGTGACAGATTCTTACAACTGATTTATTGATGCAGAGTATTTCCTGCTCACCGTCTGAAAGTGTCCCTCATAAGAATTTAGACAATCCCTCCTGTGAGTGTGTTTGCCTGTATGTATTTTAAGCCTGACAGACAACCTCCATGTGAAAAAAATAAAAAAAAATCAGTTTCTCCTTTGGCACTGCAAAATTCCTGGGAGGATTTACCCTGAGATGTGATTTTCTCCTGCTGTTCTTTTCTCCTGCTGTTTTTTGTTCCAGCCACACCTCTCCAAGGACAGGACTGCCTCCTTGCCCAGGGCCCCCAGGGCCTCCCCTGGATCAGCCAAATCTTCTTAGCCAGCCACCTGAGCACTGCTGTTAAGTGTGGGACTTTAGCTCTTTTGTATCCCTCCAGGATCAATTTCCTCCTTTTTGTCTAGCAGATGGAGCTTCCTTCTATGCCTGCCCAGGAACAATTTTCCCCTGTTGCCCCCCCCCCCCCAGGGCCAAGCCTGGCTTTTCTCTTGGGATATTTCCATTTCCAAAGAAAATAAGATAGTGAAGGGAACAGCCATTTTAATCCATTGCAGCAAGTAAAAACATAAGTCCAGTGGCACATTAAACACAAAAACCTTCTGCCAGTGTCGAAGAGGGACCTGGCAACCCTAGTGTGCAAACCCATTCCAGACATAATTAAAGAAGGGAGCGGTAGCTTAGCAAAGCTCAGGAAAGAACAAAAAATAAAGGTTGTTAGTCTTGAAGGCACCACTGAATTTAGGGTTGCCTGGAATTACAACTGATCTCCAGATGAGATGATTCCCCTGAAGAAAATGGCTGCTTTGGAGGGTAGACCGTATGGCATTATACCTTGCTGAGGTCCCTCCCTTTTCTAATCCCTGCCCTCCCTAGGCTCCACCCCAAAATCTCCAGGAATTTCCAAAGCCGGAGCTGGTAACATACTTCTGTTTAATTTTACAAAGAAAGTATGCCAAAAATGTTCCAGGAGAGCACCTAGGAGTGACTTCCAAGAGCGGAAGACTGTGTGTGTGAAGCTCCGTCAAGTTGCTTCTGACTTATGGCATGAAGCTTGGAAGAGGCTATGCAAGACTTCTAGGTGCCCCCCTCCCTTTCTCTGGCATCCAACTGCTATCCACAAGGGACATCCAAGAGGGAATTTCCTTCATTCCTACCCCACCTTTCTCCCCAATGGGGGATGCAAAGCAGCTTACATCATTCTCTTCCATTTTATCTCACAACAACCCTGTGAGGTAGGTTACGCAGCATGTAACTGGCTCAAGCTCACCCAGCAAGCTTTATGTGGCAGAATGGGGATTTGAGCCTGGGTCTCCAACACTAGGCTCAGTGGCAGAGAATCTGCTTGGCATGCAGAAGGTCCCAGGTTCCATCCCCGGCATCTCCAGTTAAAGGGACTAGGCAAGTAGGTGATGTGGAAGACCCCTGCTTGAGACCCTGGAGAGCTGCTGCCGGTCTGAGTAGACAATACTGACTTCGATGGACCAAGGGTCTGGTTCAGTATACAGCAGCTTCATGTGTTCATAGACAACGCATATCCCCTGATACCTACTTCTGCCTCTAGGCACTTCAACAAGATGGCATGATGTACTATATTGAAGGGTGCAGATTAGGGTTACCAACCTCCAGGTACTAGCTGGAAATCTCCTGCTATTACAAGTGATCTCCAGCTGATACAGATCAGTTGACCTGGAGAAAATGGCCGCTTTGGCAATTGGACTCTATGGCATTGAAGTCAGGAGGCTGAAGTTGATTCCTTATTCCCAGTTCGTTTCTCCTATTGAAGTCCCTCCCCTCTCCAAGCCTCACCCTTCTCAGGCTCTGCCCCAAAAACCTCCCACCGGTGGCGAAGAGGGACATGGCAATCCTAGTGCAGATAAATCCAATGAGCAATAGAGTGTCTACACTCAGACAGAGGTTGTCAACTAAAGCTACCAGAGGTATCTCTGTTCCATAGCCTGGCCTGAAGACAGATTGAAAAGGGTCTAGGGCAGATGAGTTGGATAATTGATGGTAACTGACTGATAATAGTTACACCAAAGAAGAAAAATTTACCAGTTCTTATGGAAAGTATTATTCATATAATTCATAATATAGTACTCCCCGTTACTATGTATGGGTGTGAAAGTTGGCCAATGAAGAAAGCTGGCAGGAAGAAAGTTGATTCATTTGAAATGTGATGTTGGAGGAGACTTTTATGGATACCATGGACTGCCAAAAAGACAAATAAGTGGTTTCTAGATCAACTCAAGCTTGAACTCTCTTTAGAAGCTAAAATGACTAAATTGAGGCTATCGTACTTTGATCACATTATGAGAAGGCAAGACTCATTGGAAAAGACAATAAGACTAGGAAAAGTTGAAGGCAGCAGGAACAGAGGAAGACCCAGCATGAGATGTATTGACTCAAGCAAGCAAGCTACGCCCCTCTGTTTGCAAGACCTGAGCAAGGCTTTTCACAATAGGACATTTTGGAGGTCAGCAATTCATATGGTCACCATAAGTCGGAAATGACTTAATGGCACTTAAAAGACCTACAGTAGTGAAAATAACATGAACACAACACAATTAAAACCACCGCACCATCCAAAAATTAGAAGGAGAAGAATCTAAATGTTTTAAAAGCAGCTATGAAGGTAATACTAACATAAAGACAACTTAAGTAGTATTAGATTGTAGTATAATAGGCATAAAACTGTCCCTTGCGGGAGAAAACATGCATTTTGTTCGTCTGGTGGCAAAACCTCATAAGATTTGATGGCAGGGTCAATGGCTGTGGGAACAGTCTTCCATTGTTGGGGTGCCACAACTCAGAAGGCCCTGCTTTTTTTTCACAGTCCACCTCATTGAAGAGAGAGAGACGGAGGAGGGTAGCAGAAAAGTCCTCAGAGAAGATTTCAGTTGACAGGCAGATTGGGTGTTCAGAAGTTCCAAAGCAGATTCACACACCTGACAACTTTTATTTGGCCGGATACACAGCGGTCTTATAAAATTGTCAGTGATCAAAAAGTGTGACACCAGTGTAACAGAGAAGATTTGCAATTTGGCTAATTGATGCGTGTATACAAGAACCAAATTCACATCCATGCCTAGGATCTCTATTTCCAAGAGCTCACTAATCTTTATGGGACTGTTAAAAACATAACCCAAGTTTGACTTCCCCACTGAGCCCCAGAGGGGATGATTAGTGGTACTAGTTAGGAAAACCTTCACTGCAGTTAAGCAAATAAGGAGCTTCCAAATGATTTATTAATGTATTAATTAATTTATGTTATCTATAGTCTGCCTTTGACACTGGACCAAGGTCACCTGACAAGATTTCCTTGGCAAAGTGGGGATTCGAACCTGGGTCTCCCAGATCCTAGTTCGACACTCTCAGCAGCACACCACACCGGCTCTTCATAACAAATATCCAGACACTGATTTTCAGTATTTATATATAGGCGCTCAAGGCACTCTTCTCGTTCAACCCTGTGAAGAAGGCTAGGCTGACTGCAATTGCGTGCAGTAGTGATGCAGTGATTAAAGTGTCATACTAGGATCTGGGAAACCCAGGTTCGAATCTCCACCTGTGCCATGGAAGCTTGCTGAGTGACCTCGGGCCAGTCGCTCAGTCTCAGCCTAGCCTACCTCCCAGGGTTGTTGTGAGGACAAAACAGAGGAGAATGATGTAACACACTTTGGGTCCCCATTGGGAGAAAGGTAGGATATAAATAAAGTAAATAAATAAATAAATAAATGTAATTGACCCAGCCACCCCTATTTCCTGTTTTTCCACATATGTGAAGGTGCCTTATGCTGACACAGACCCTCAGGTCTATCAAGGTCAGTCTTGTCTGCTCAGGCTGGCAACCGTTCTCCAGGGTCTCAGGTTTTCACATCCCCTTATCCCCTTAGCTGGAAATGACAAGGCTCAAACCCTGGGACCTTCTCCATACCAAGCAGAAGCTCTGCTACTAAGCCATGGCCCCCTCCCTAAACAAACCTGCCTTTTCCTGGGTTCGTCCCTTTGCCTACCCCCATCCTTTTAGCTGGGGATGCCCAGGAGATCGAACACACATGAAGCTGCCTTATACTGAATCAGACCCCTTGGTCCATCAAAGTCAGTCTTGTCTACTCAGACCGGCAGCGGCTCTCCAGGGTCTCAGGCTGAGGTCTTTCACATCACCTCCTTGCCTAGTCCCTTTAACTCAGTGGTTCCCAACCTTTTTTTGACCAGGGACCACTAGGACTTTTTTGTTCGGTGCAGGGACCCCAAGGTTCAAAATAAAAATTCCGAGGATTTGAAAAGAAGCTTGAATCATAACTGTTAGTTAAACATTAAACTTAGAATAATATTTGAATATATATTTTTATAATACAGAACTTTTAATTGAAAATATGAATTTATGATGGGTTTATAACTTTGTTTCGCGGACCTTAATTTGGTTCTCGCGGACCCCTGGGGGACCCCCGGTTGGGAACCAGTGCTTTAACTGGAGATGCCAGGGACTGAACCTGGGTACTTCTGCATGCCAAGCAGGTGCTCTATCACTGAGCCACGGCCCCTGCAAAAGTAACAGAAGAGGGAATTGGTGCCCTTTCTCGGGCCTTTGCAATGACCAAGATCCTCTCCTCTCCTCCTCCTGCCCCCTATAGACGCCCTAACCTTTATCTTCCCAATGGGACCGCTAGTTTAGACAGTGTCCCTTTCCCCTTTGGTCTTCCAATAGTTAAACTCTCACCACCGAGCTCCAGGTCGCTAGATAGGCAGGAAACTGGGGGGGGGGGAGAAAGGGGGGAGGAGGGGTGTATCAGACGTCAACTTGAATGCACTTCCTGCGATGCTTGCTACAAATCTGATGTTATTTGGATTTATTCTTTTTTTTTTTGCAAGGTGAGAGCGGAAATTCATTAAAGTGTGCAATTCATTGGTGTGCAATTCATTAAAGATGCGGGCTGGGGGGAGATGAGGGAGCATGCATTGCAAGAACGGAGGTGAGGTCCACATTTGCAGCCGGGGGGGCTGGAACAAATGAGAAGAGCAGCCCCCACCCCCAAATTTCCTCTCTTAAAAAAATCTAAGCAAGCAAGCGGTAGCCTGGGGTACTAGGTTTTTGTGTTTTTGATAGGAACCTGACAGTTTCTTCCTCTGAAAGGTTTTCTCGGGGAGGGGAGGAAATTCTGGGGTAGGGAGCTTTGCTTGCTAAATGTTCCATGATAGCTGAATGGAGCCTCAGTATGCGGAGGCAGCCTACTTCTGAAGATCCCTCCTGTATTTATTCATTTGATTTCAGGAACACCCTGTCTTTCTTCCCAACGGGGATCCAAACTGGCTTATCCTGTTCTCCTCTCCTTCATTTTGTCCTCACAACAACCCTGTGAGGTAAGTTCAACTGAGAGTGTGTGACTGCCCCAGGTCACCAGCTTGTCCATCTCCTGAGGCTGTCGTTAACATGTCAGGGTGTGCCTGCATTGTGAAATTAAGCGGGTGTCGACCTGAGTCTGGGATTTTGCTGCGGTCATATGCCCCTTTTGTAGAACTCCCTGAGAGATTTTCACTTTGCATTAACTCCGTTGCAATTTACACGCAGTTTTTATTGGTATTGCTTTTATTGCTGCTTTTTACCATTGTTTAATATGTTTTTATATCAGCATATCTAATAACAAGGAGAGACCGCATGGTATAACCTGATCTCGTCAGCTCTCAGAAGCGAAGCAGGTAGATCACGATGGGTAGCCCTGTTAGTCTGTCTGTAGCAGCAGAAAAGAGCAAGAGTCTAGTAGCACCTTAAAGACTAACAAAATTGAAATTTTGTTAAGTTAAGCAGGGTTGGTACTTGGAAGGGAGACCACCAAGGAAGACTCTGCAGAGGAAGGCAGGGGCAAACCACCTCTGCTTCTCACTTGCCTTGAAAGCCCCTTGCTGGGGTCTCCATAAGTCAGCTGTGACTTGATGGTACTTTACACACACATGCACACATCTAATAGCAAAGAGGCTGACTCGTGCCCTTTGCAACAATCTGCAAAACCCCAAGGATGTAAGCCTCCTTTGGGTCACTATTGGGGAGAAAGGCGGGGTGTAAATGAAGCAAATAAATGAAATAAATACTCACAAGCAAGGTTTGTGGTTAGGAGCCTCTCCAGTAGGCAGACAAATCTGACTTTGTAAACGAACCCAAAAGAGTGGGGGGGGGGGGGATGAAAATGGCCTGATGTACGCTCTAGGAGGCCGGAATATTTAATGTAATTATTTAAAATATTTTAATGCTGCCTTTCCACCCAAATAGGTCTCCAATATTGAAAACGACTGAGTTGGTTAAGGGAGGAAGATAAGGGGAAGACCCTGAAGAACTCTCCCCCTGTCACTGTGGTTCCACACAGATTCCCCCCCACATACACACATTCATTATATTTAATGCATTCTAGTCCACTTTGAATGACACAATATGGTAGAAAAGCAACATATAGAAAGGTGCTAGATTTGAGTCCTGTAGCACCTTAGAGACCTACAGGATTTTCATAGTATAGTTGGTTCCAAAAGTGGGCAGTACCACCCCCTGGGGGGAGATTACTTAGGGTGGCACTAAGAGGCAAAGGGGCAGCAGGTGGGCATTAGAGGTGGGCCCCTTCAGCTGTGTTGGATAGGATAGGAGGTGCTGGGGATGAGTTTGTGGAACCAAGGGGGCTGTGGCCCAAAAAGTTTGGGAACCACTGGTATAAACTTTCAAGAGTTCATCCCTTTGACTCTCAAAAGCTTAAACCCCGAAAATCTTGTTGGTCTCCAAGGAGCTGTGTGTGTGTGTAAAGTGCCGTCAAGTCGCAGCCGACTTATGGTGACCCCTTTTGGGGTTTTCATGGCAAGAGACTAACAGAGGTGGTTTGCCAGTGCCTTCCTCTGCACAGTAACCCTGGTATTCCTTGATGGCCTCCCAACCAAATACTAACCAGGGCTGACCCTGCTTAGCTTCTGAGATCTGACGAGATCAGGCTAGCCTGGGCCATCCAGGCCATCCAAGGAGCTACTGGACTCAAATCTAGGTGTTCTACTGCAGACCAACACTACTCTCCTCTGAAACTATAGAGAGAGGTGGTGTATTGAATGACCAGATTTGAATCCCTACTCTACCATGGAAGCTGTCCAGATATCCCTGGGCCTGTTACAGTCTCTCAGCCTAACTTACTTCACAAGGTGGTTGTTTTGAGAGTAAGGGAGGACAATGTAAAAAGCCATTTTGAGTCCCAATCAGGGAGAAAAGCAGGACATAAAATTTAAAAATGCCCTGACCTGGATAGCCCAGGCTAACCCAATCTCGTCAGATCTCAGAAGCTAAGCAGGGTCGTCCCTGGTTAGCATTTGGATGGGAGACCGCCAAGGAATACCAGGATTGCTATGCTTAGACAGGCAATGGCAAACAACCTCTTAATGTCACTTGCCTTGAAAACCCTACAGGGTCGCCATACGTTGGCAGCCACTTGACGGCAAAATAAAAAAAGTTTAAAATCCTAATAAAAACGGTAAAGGTCCCCTGTGCAAGCACCAGATCATTCCTGACCCATGGGGTGACGTCACATCCCGAAGTTTTCTAGGCAGACTTTGTTTGCAGGGTGGTTTGCCAGTGCCTTCCCCAGTCATCTTCCCTTTACCCCCAGCAAGCTGGGTACTCATTTGACCGACCTCAGAAGGATGGAAGGCTGAGTCAACCTTGAGCCGGCTACCTGAAACCGACTTCTGCTGGGATCGAACTCAGGTCGTGAGCAGAGTTTGGACTGCAGTACTGCATCTTACCACTCTGCGCTCTGGGCTCCTAATCCTAATACCAGTTGTAAATGTTGAGGGAGCTGCTGGCTTCATGTCTGCTTGTATTCCTTCCAGAAATATCTTGCTGACCACCATTGGATACCATACGCTGGGTTAGATGGACCCGCTCCATCTGATCATGTGAGGTGTGAGTCAGGTCCACGCAGACAATGGAGTTAACATAGTTGATTGAACTGCAGGTGGGGATGTAATTTTCTTTACACTCTCTGTAAAGTTACTCTAAAAAATCTAGCACATTGGGGCCATGAAGACTGGCCCAGTCCATTCCTTCCAGTGCTAGTTTTCTGCTTACAGGGATGTGCTGTTTTTGTTTTTGCAGAGGGAGGTATTACAAAAGAAGAAGAGTTGGTTTTTATACCCTGCTTTTCTCTACCTTAAGGAGTCTCAAAGTGGCTGCCAATCACCTTCCCTTCCCCCCTCACAACTGTGAGATAGGTGGGGCTGAGAGAGTTCGGAGAAAACTGTGACTGGCCCAAGGTCACCCAGCAGGCTTCATGTGTGGGAGTGGGGAATTAAACCTGGTTCTCCACATAAGAATCCTCCGCTCATGTGGAGGAGTGGTGGTGGGGGGATGAAACCCGGTTCTCCAGATTACAGTCCGCAGCTCCTAACCACTACACCACAGTGATTCCCTCTGCTGCTTGAATTGAAATAATACAATATAGACCTTGGATTTGATCCAGCCAGCTTTTCTGTTGGGGGAAAAGGGAGGACCACACATAAAGGCTGTACTGGGTGGGGATCATGGGGACTGTATGGTTCTAGTCTCTCCTCAATGCAAGAAGCAGGAGAGAGAGACCTAGACGTCCTTTATTTTGGGCCTGTTATTTCCCACTGTGTGTGTGTGTAAAGTGCCGTCAAGTCGCAGCCGACTTATGGCGACCCCTTTTTTGGGGTTTTCATGGCAAGAGACTAACAGAAGTGGTTTGCCAGTGCCTTCCTCTGCACAGCAACCCTGGTATTCCTTGGTGGTCTCCCATCCAAATACTAACCAGGGCTGACCCTGCTTAGCTTCTGAGATCTGACGAGATCAGGCTAGCCTGGGCCATCCAGGTCAGGGCTAATTTCCCACTACTCAGGCTTTTTCTCCTCCAGGCTGCAGGGAAGAGTTCTGGGCAGGGAAGAGCCAAGCAAGGACGAGCCTCACACTTTTGCTTAAGTGATATAAGCACGTTTATTGGTTTCAGAGAGAGTAGAAAAGAAAAGAAACTCTCACACCGTTACAGGCAATTTAAAAAGGAAAATAACAAACTCAACGCAACTAGAGAGCTACACTACTTACAAAGCAGAGCCGGTCTTATTCCTTCTCACTACCAGTCACTGTAGAACAAACCAAAAATCCCGAACCAAGCCACCACCACCACCCACCACAGCAACCTCCCTTTTTCACTTAACCATCGACCTTGGCTTCCTGCCTCCTCATTAGTTTCACCTGTTCTCAAAACTATCCCAGCTGTGATTCCCTGGGGTGGGGTGAAACTCTCAAGGCCGGATTGCTCAATAGCTTCTTCCTTACAGGGACCTGCATAGACAATAGCCATGTGGGATGGGGGCTGGAAGGAGGAGGAGAATGGGGACAGAAAAAGTGAAAAAGCTGGCTGGATCCCATCCACTGGTGGTAGAAAGTGCCATCAAGTCACAGTTGACTTATGGCAACCCCTCAAGGGGTTTTCAAGGCAAGAGACATTCAGAAGTGGTTTGCCATTTCCTGCCTCTGCATAGCAACTCCAAATTTTCTTGGTCTCCCATTCAACTATTAACCAAGGCTGATCTTGCTTAGCTTCTGAGGTCTGACAAGATCTGGTTAGCCAGGGCCATCCAGGTCAGGGATTCCCTCTTGTTATGTACATGCTATCACGATTTATACAAGTTGCTTTTTTTTACAGGGTACAGTACAACTGGAGTTGTTTTGCCTAGTTTAAACCAGTGCTTCTTGGTAATCCAAAGAAGCCTGCACCAGCGTTTGCTTTAGCAGGTGGGACTGCAGGGCTATGTTAACAAGACTCCCTGTTGCTCCATGGACCAGCCGCTGCTTGAGTTGCTAGTGGCTGAAGGCAGAAGGTCTACAGCAGGCTATTTTCTCTCACGTTTTGCCAAGAAGGGGCTGAGCTGAGCACGAGGACATGGCCACTGCAGGATGTTTGGCCCCGCATCTTGAGTTCCTGGCTGTCCTAGAACAGTGGCTCCAGGCGGAGATAAAATTCTCACCAGGCTCCAAACCGGAGGAGGCAGAAGAAGCCACAGATGCTGTGCAGACCTTTGAGTGCTTTCTGAGATGGACGGCAGAGCAGATTAAACGGGAGTCGGGCGATGGGGAGTTGGCGCGGTATTGGGGTGGCCAGTGGCAGGCATTCCTCGAGGGCATGCAAAGTCAAGGGAATGAACAGCTGCCTGAGAAGATGGCCTGGGAGGACAGCAAGGTCTTTGTCTCCTGTCCTAGGAGAGAGGTTTTGGTCAATCCACAGCTGGCAGGAGAACCAGACACCAGGCTTCTGCCTGGGATTCTTGGGACAGCCCAACAAATTTTGGCAGAAAATCACAGCAGTCTGGACTGCGGCGGCTCTATGAGAGTGAAGGAAGAGCCGGCCGGTGAGGGCACCATCAGCTGGAAGACACAGCACCAGCTCTTCCGGCAGTTTCGCTACCAGGAGGCTGAGGGGCCCCGTGAGGCCTGTGGCCGCCTCTGGTTCCTTTGCCATCAGTGGCTGAAGCCCGAGAGGCACTCAAAGGAGCAGATCCTGGAGTTGCTGATCCTGGAGCAGTTCCTGGCCATCCTGCCCCCAAAGATGCAAAACTGGGTCAAGGAACGTGGTCCAGAGACCTGCTCTCAAGCGGTAACTCTGGCGGAGGATTTCCTGCGAGGGCAAAGTGAGGCCGAGAGACGGGAAGAGGAGGTGAGGGGATTTTATCTTGGTTCTGGGTGGAGGTCTGGGTAAGGTGGAAGAGGCACAAGGATGGGACCCCTTAGCTGGCCAAGACCTTCTTTGTTGTAGCATGGTAGGTAGGAGAGTGAGCCATGAACCAGGAAGTCCTTAGATAAAATCTTAGAATCATAGAGTGAGAAAGGGTCATCTAGTCCAACCCCCTGCACAATGCAGGAAATTCACAACTACCTCCCCCCACACACACCCCTAGTGACCAGAAGATTGCCAAGATGCCCTTCATCTCATCATCTGCCTAAGGTCACAGAATCAGCATTGCTGAAAGATGGCCATCTAACCTCTTCTTAAAAACCTCCAGGGAAGGAGAGCTCACCACCTCCTGAGGAAGCCTTTTCCACTGAGAAACCGCTCTAACTGTTAGAAAATTCATCCTAATGTCTAGACGGAAACTCTTTTGATTTAATTTCAGCCCGTTGGTTCTGGTCTGACAGAAAACAACTCGGCACCATCCTCTATATGACAGCCCTTCAAGTACTTGAAGATGGTTATATCACCTCTCAGTCTTCTCCTCTTCAGGCTAAACATACCCAGCTCCTTCAGCCTTTCCTCATAGGACTTGGTCTCCAGACCCCTCACCATCTTTGTTGCTCTCCTCTGGATGTGTTCCAGCTTGTCTACATCCTTCTTAAATTGTGGTGCCCAAAACTGAACACAGTACTCTAGCTGAGGTCTAACCAGAGCAGAGTAAAGCGATACCATCACTTTGCGTGATCTGGACACTATATTTCTGTTTGATCTTGCCTCTGTTTAGGCAGTCTTTCGCAATCCTCTCTCAATCAGCTCCAATCCCACCTCTGCAATATAGGGATGATAGTTGTGGCCCACCATACAGGGCTCTTGAAAGGACTGTGACAAGTTGAAAGCGCTTTGAACACTGAAAATTTTCTATACTTGTCCAAATATTTTTCATTTATTATTATTGTTTCAGATACTGGAGCCAGTCCAGGAAGAAGCCGTGAATTTCCCTGTGAAAGAACACTCTTCATTGGAGTTTGATCAAGGGCCTCTTGGCAGTGAAGTCAAAGAGGAGAGTGATGAGGATTCCACGTCTCTGGGTAAGACGTTCTTGTCCTGTAGAAATCTGTGGCTCCCTGGTCACCCTGATCCATTGCTTCCTGGCCTCCATGGAGCCTGTCCTAAAACCCTTAGTGTTCTAAGGTTTTGTACTTCACCTGAGGCCCTAGGTGGTTCTTCTGCCTATGTACCACCACCTGGCTGTGCCCAAAGTAAAGAAGCATCTCCACACCAAGAGGCCATGAGAGGGGTTGTGGCTCAGTGGTAGAGCATCTGCTTGGCATGCAGAAGGTCCCTGGTTCAAACCCCGGCATCTCCAATTGAAAGGATGAAGTAGACCAAGGGCTAACTCAGTAAAAGGCAGTGTCATTTTGGGAGAGGGCCATGGCTTAGTGGTAGAGCATCTACTTGGCTTACTGAAGGTTCCAGGTTCAATCCCCGGCATTTCCAGTTAAAGGATCTGGCAGTAGGTGATGTGAAAGACATCTGACCAGTAGTCTGATTCAGTATAAGACAGCTTGAGGTGGTACTGCCTGGCACTTCTGATATCTTCCAGGGGTGCTTTAATCCTTGGTCCAAGAACCCTCAGACACCACCCCCCAAACAAGTGGCCACACAGCTTTCCCCTTCTTTCCCAACCACACATATTCTGTCCTGTAGACTCCCACACACACACCCTTCACTCCCTGGCTTCCCTCAAACCATTTGCTTTCTTTTTTCTCTGCCCAACTTCTTCATGAAAAGCCGTTTGGCCCAATAGGACATCCCTCCACAGGCATCCTGTCCGCTTCGGGATAGACCAACTGTTAATGGAAAGGATCTTCATTTAGGGAAGGGGGGCATGGCTCAGTGGTAGAGCATCTGCTTGGCATGCAGATGGCACTGGGTTCAATCCCCAGCATCTCCAGTGAAAGGGATCAGGTGATAGGTGATGTGAAAGGCCTCATTGTGAGACCCTGGAGAGCCACTGCCAGAGTTGACAAGACTGCCATTGATCATCCAATGGACTGACTCAGTAGAAGGCAACTCTACATACATATATTGACAACATCTTTGTTGCATTTCTGCTGGCACTAAATCTCAATTAATTCTATTTTTGTTACCCTTTCCCGCTGCACAGCATGATCTTTTTTCATTAATGTGGTAATTCTGTTCTTGCAGATGATGCGTGGGGGAGCGAGAGTGAGTGGGAACCACGGAAGTCATGGTCGGAGGGAAGCGAGAGGGAAGAAGAGGAAGAGAACTTTGGGGGTCCTCGTGGCCCAGAGGAGCTGGAGGAAAATGAACCCGGGCAGTGGAAGCGCCAGCCCCTTCCCAGCCACCTCTATGAGATCTCAGCCGACCAGAAAATGCGCCTTGAACAAAAGCAGAGCACATGTGCTGTGTGTGGGAAAGGCTTCAGCCGCAAATCAAACCTCCTTCGGCACCAGAGAATCCATACGGGAGAGGAGCCCTACAATTGCCCCGACTGCGGGAAAAGGTTCCGCTGGAGCACCAGCCTCATCGCTCACCAGAGAATCCACACAGGTGAGAAACCACATGAGTGCCTTAAGTGCGGCAAGAGCTTTAACCACAGCCAAAATTTTGCCCGGCACCAGAGGCTCCACCGAGGGAAGAAGCCATACAAGTGTGTCAAGTGTGGGAAGAGCTTTCGGTGGAGCTCCAATCTGGTCATCCACCAGCGGATTCACGCTGGTGAGCAGCCATTTAAATGCTCGGACTGTGGGAAGAGCTTCAGCTACAAATCTAGTCTAAGCAGGCACCAGAGGATCCACGGGGGAGATGACGAGAGGTACAAATGTGCTGTCTGCCCAGCGAGCTTTGCTTTTCAGTCAAGCCTGATGAGACATCAGAGTCTGCATGTGGGAGATGAACCACATCAATACTTGGACTGTGGAAAAAGTTTCACTCAGCGGCAGAACTTTCTCGAGCATCAGATAATCCACACAGGGCAAAACTGTATCAATGGCCAGACTGTAAGACCAGATCCGGTTGTAAACGAAATCTTAATAGATGACAGAGAATCTGGGCAGGAATGATACAGTGGTTTAGGGTGGGTACATAAAACCAGGAGCCTGCACATTATTCCCCCTCCCTGGTAAACTGAATCCAATTTCTTTTTACCTGTATCTATAGTAGCTTTCACCACTGTTCCCCCTCTTCTCATCTGTTTTGTCCCACACCTTGTGGTTTTGTTCACCTTCAAATGCTTTTACTGCGTCTTCTATTTGTAAGATTATATGTTTGAATAACTGTAAAGTGGGCTTTTTAAATTATTTGGGCTTTTAAAATTATTTTTTATAAGATTGAAATCTGCTCTGGGGAGGAGGAGGGGAGGGCCCAGCCAATCAGTGCCCTTCTGTTTCAGAACAGCATAATTTGCTCCTCCTCTCAAAATACTGCTTGTACCAAACAACTGGCAAGTGCCCTTTACAAAACAGAATGACTCCTTATGTATAGACTCTTATTAATGCTCAGGATGGGGGACGGGAAGGGAGTTCTCTTAAACCAGTGACAAAGAGCTCAACAACAACAGCAACTTAATAACCTGTGCGGGAAATGATCTGACCAGAGACAATAAGGAGCTCTCCCATAATACACATATCTAGTACAAATGCACAATCCAGCAAATGCAAGATCGGACACAGTATTAAGGGCTGTCTGTAAGGTGGGGTGTGAATCTATCTGAAGATTAGAGAATATCTTTTGTTCAAGTTTCAATATTGTATTCAGATGAGCTCTTGTTCTTGTATGTATATATATTTTAGATAGGAAGTTGTTTTATCTGGAACGGAAAGCAGGACGAGGCAAGGCCTATAACCCCCTACCCCCCCCACACCTGGGAGCAGAACCAAGGATGTGCTAAACCAGTGCCCCTCACCAAAAAAAGCTGCCCCAGCCAGCCTCCTTGTGTGTGTACAAAACATAGCTCTTTGTGTTTGATAAAATGGAATAACACATATTTTTTCTATTTGGGGTGAAGTACTTGGGTGGGGCAGATCAATGTAATCAAGCTCAATTAAGGGATATGTTTGCTGTCTGCTTCTTGTCGACTTGCATGTGCCGTTTTGGCTCCTCCTGTCTCGGCATGAGTGTGGCCCTGGTACCTTTCCGCGTCTCCCCCCGCAACGTATGATGGTTCTTAGCCAGTAATGGGCCTGTGTGTAGTTTTGTACTTCAAACCACCAGAGAAATAAAAATGGATCCTAAATTGCGTCAAGGAGAAACAATTCTGTGGTGTAAAACCCTAGTTCTTTTTGCATTATTTGTTTTGCTAATGGGTGGAAGATGCATACAAGTGGCCCTTGAAGGGGAGAGTACAGAGGCGCTGAGTACCCAAACGGTATAGCAGCTCCAAGATTTCCTGTGTACTGGATGGCAGCCCAGTCCTAGGTAACTTCCATACATGGGCAGGATTTTATAGTTTCCCTGCACTTCTGCAGATAAAACGTATGTCAGGTTTTCCTGCAGTTTCCCTGCCCAAATCCCCAGGAAATGGCCACCCACGTCCTCTGAGCTACCAGGGCTTTTGCAGTTTTAAAAAATCAGCACTAGAATATCATGCCGAGACACCATTGTACCAATTGGTGTAGCAATTTCTTTAAATTCCCAGTGTTCATAAAAAAAATGTCTCTCCCCTTCCTTTGAAAATGTGCCTTTTTCCTTGTATCGCCACTAGGGGGAGGTTTTAAATCAAGGGTCCCCAACCTTTTTGAGCCTGTGGGCCCCTTTGAAATTCTGACATAGGGTGATGGGTGCAGCTGCAAAATGGCTGCCACTAAATGGCTGCTGTAGCGTCAGTCACACAGTGAAGATCCTTGTGTTGTGGTGACAGCGGTTGCCAAATCAACATTTTTGAAAATCTGCACAGTCAATGCAATCTCCAAAGGCCAATCAGAGACCTTGCTGGTAAAAAGCCCCACTAGGCCCCACCTACTTTCTAAAAACACTTGAGAAGCGCCAGAAATAGTATCAATGGGCAACATGGCGCCCATGGTGGGGACCCTGGGGGTACACACTTTTTTTTACAAATGCCAGAAAATCTGAATTTCCCCACCCACACAGCAGCTGTCCAGGCTTCACTGCAATCTCTCCCAAAACTTCAGAGCAAAGCAGGTTTGGGAAAGATCAGAAAAAAGCCAGGGAAACCTCGAGAGGTGCACAAATGCCTCCTGATGCGCGGGGGGGGGGGGAGGACCCACTTCCCAAAAGCAATGAACTCAAGGCAGATAACTTGTGTGGAAGATACCCTATATGAGTTTTTCCAGGACTCAGAGGGATGGGCATTCTCTGGAGCTTCCAGAGATACCCCCCCCCCCACACACACACACAAAGAAAAGGCATGTGGGGCCCTGGTTCAAATTGGGAGTGCAATGTGAAAGAATATAAAGTTCCCCCCCAAATCGGGAAAACATATAAGTACACATCAAAACCTCAGTGGACAAATAGCGTATCTCCAGGGCCATTTCACATTGGGAAAATTGGGCAGGATGAAAAATGCCCCCTCTGTTGTGAACTCCGATTCTCATAGAGTCCAATGATAGACAATGAGGGGAGGAGGTTGGATGAGAGTCAGCTCATTTTATTGGATCAAAGAAAATCACAGCTGGGTGAACAGAATCAAGACCAAACAGGGTCGAGACCATGCCACACAGGGCGGGGTACAGGTAAGCAGCTTTATAGACTTTTCACATTCTGTTGTGCCTAGAAAAACGCTATCCAGATAAGTCAGATCAAAGATAGTGCACTGGAGATCAGGAAGTAGTTTAACAGCTTGCATTAAATTTGGTTAGGGTAAACAACATTGTAAGTATTGGACTAATGCAAACTTGGGACAATTTTTATGAGGCATAACAAAATAATTTCTAATGAACTGGTAAACTCTTATAGTAACTACATGATTTCCCTATTTCAATATTTGTAGTCATGAAGTTTTATTGATCAAAAATTATGTAGTGGGGAATTACAAGCTGAGATGAATAGATCTGAATCTTTTTTTATTACAGAATCAAGGTACAGTTAACTTACTATTCATATATGAGTGAAAATAATATTAATTTTATCCCGTTATGTTAAAAAACATAAAATCCTCAGGCTACAACACTGATCTGAGAGTTTGGTCCCATTTACTTACTTGTGGTTCTTCCTTTTCAATCTTTCTCTACCTTATTTAGGAAGAATATCAATAAGACATTGCATTAGTGGCACCTTTCTCTTGTGAGAGTTGCTATTGGTTCTGTGAACAGCCAAATTATAACTTTTTGCATGTAAGGTGGCACTGTGATAGAGCAGAGTTGTTTTGGAGAGTCTTTGGCTTTTGATATGTGTGTGTAAAGTGCAGTCAAGTCACAGCCAACTTATGGCAACCCCAGCAAGGGGCTTTCAAGGCAAGCGAGAAGCAGAGGTGGCTAACCATTGCCTTCCTCTGCAGAGTCTTCCTTGGTGGTCTTTCCTCCAAGTACCAACCCTGCTTAGTTTCTGAGATCTGACTAGATCAGGCTATACCACGTGGCCTTCCCTTCTTGTTATTAGATATGATGATATAAAAACATACTAAACAATGGTAAAGAGCAGCAATAAAAGCAATACCAATAAGAACGGCATGGAAATTGCAACGAAGTTGGTGCAAAGTGAAAATCTCTCGGGGAGTTCTACAAAAGGGGCATACAGCTACAGCAAAATGCCAGCCATGCCACCTTCCCTCCTGGCTTTTGATACAGATTTGAGAAAAACAGTAGAGCTTGTTTGCTTAGTCATACAGTGTCTATCACAAAACAACATCAAACCATTGCTTTCTATCTACTGATTGCTGTGAGGGTAGAGTTTGCAAAAGTCTAGAAGTCCCCTGTCCGGGCCTTAATGATGTGACTGGCTCCACCTGGCCACCAAACTCAATTCCTCAACCCCAAATCTGCAGCTCTACCCTGCCTGTTTCGGGCACATCCTAGCCAGGCTGATACAGCTGCCAGCTATGTACAGCTTGTGTCAGCCATGGTGAGTTGTGCCTGCAAGTCCGGGGCAGGTCTTATTGCCGGGCAATGTTAATGGTTGTCATATCAGAGAAACTGATTACCCACTCTGTGCATTTATACCAGCTGTCCCTAACCTTTTTCAGCCTGCAGGATGCTTTGGAATTCTTATGCAGGGTGGGCAGCATGATCACAAAATGGCCGCTATGGGAGTAGGGTTGCCAACCTCCAGCTAGAGATATCCTGCTATTACAACTGATCTCCAGCCGAGAGAGATCAGTTCACCTGGAGAAAATAGCCGCTTTGGCAATTAGACTCTATGGCATTGAAGCCCCTCCCCAAACCCCTCCCTCCTCAGGCTCTGCCCAAAAACCTCCCACCGGTTGTAAAGAGGAAGCTGGCAACCCTATATGTGAGGCAGATCCAACCAAAAAATTGGCTGCCTTTGAAGGCAGAGCCACACACAGACAAAGCCCAAGTGCAGGGCAGAAGTGGTTTTTTAAAATGCACTGGGGGAAAAGCACGAGTGAGAGTAAAACCAACACTGTGGTGGCAGCTGCCCCTGAAACATCTGCACTGCCAATTAGATCTCCAATGGACTGCTGGTCAGAAGCCCTGCCCCTTTTCTACCAACACTTGGTGTTGGCAGACACCAAGGTGCCTGTGGGCACCATGTTGGGGACCACCTTATTTATACAGTGTTATAGTGCTCTCCCCTATGTCGGTTCTTTGAGCTAAGGTATTCTTTCCATACTCTGAATATACATAAAATCAAGCTCTGGGACATAAAAAGATTCTAAAACTATCCATAAAACAGACTTCAGACTAGAAGTAAACAATAAAAACAGCTGGAAAGATAACCCCCTCATTAAATTCTGGGTTTAAAAAAGTATTTTATTTATACCTTGAACACATTTCTATGCTGCCTTTCCACCTGATCAGGGTCCCTAAGGCAGTGAACATAACATCAAAACATTTGACCAGTTAAAAACATTTAAAATTATAAAATAATTCAATAAAAACACATAAACAACACCAGAACGAGGGAGAAGGGCCAATAACCATTATTGTGGGCATAGGATTTGGCTTGCAGCCTAGAAGACAGTCAAGCATGTAACAGATGACTCTCGAGGGGTCAATAACCATTAGTGTGGGTATATGATTTGGCTTGGAGCCTAGAAGACAGTGAAGCACGTAGCAGGTGAATCTCAAAGGGCCAATAACCATTATTGTGGTTATATTATTTGGCTTGGAGCCTAGAAGACAGCCAAGCATGTAGCAGGTGAGTCTCGAGGGGGAGTGCATTCTGAGGGGGCTAACACAGAAAATGCCCTGCCCTTAGCTGCCACCTTCCTCACCTGTGAAGGTGGGGGCACAGAGAACAGGGCTTGCGAGGCTGGGGAGACAGTCCTTCAGGTACCCTGGCCTCAAGCTACTGAGGGCCTCAAAAGTAAGAACCAGTACTATGAATTGTCTTCAGAAACAGATGGGGAGCCAGTGCAACTCTTTCAGCATGGGTGTGTTCCGATCCCTGTAATCAACCCCTCACAAAGGGCTGGCCCTCCCTTTTGGACCAGCTGAGGTTTACACATCATTTCCAAATGCAGCCCCACGTACAGCACATTAGGATAATAGGATGTGATCAGAGCATGGATCACTGTGGCCTCATCATGCTTTGTGAGGAATGGCTGCAGCTGGTTTATCAGCCAAAGCTAATCAAAAGTGCTATATGCTATGAAAGAGATCTGAGCCACCAATTCTGACTTAGCAGAAAATCCCTTGCTGCAAACAGAGCAGCTACATAGCTTTTGGCATGTGGATCTGTCGATGCCGTTGAAGGCGGGAGCGGAAACTGAATCTCTTTCCACACTCTGAGCACTCGTAAGGTTTCTCCCCTGTATGGATTCTTTGATGCTTTAGCAGATATGATGAATGGCTAAACTTCTTTCCACACTCAGAGCACTTGTAAGGTCTCTCCCCTGTGTGGATTCTCTGATGCACAGTGAGGCCTATGCGGTGACAGAAGGCCTTATCACACTCTGAGCACTGGTATGGTTTCTCAACTGTGTGGATTGTCTGATGCCGCTGAAGGTGGGAACTGAGGATGAATCTCTGTCCACACTCGGAGCACTCATAAGGTTTCTCTCCCGTATGGATTCTTTGGTGCTGCCGCAGTGATGAGGCCCGAGTAAACTTCTTCCCACATTCTGAGCACTGAAACGGTTTTTCCCCTGTATGGAGTGTCTGGTGCTGCTGAAGGTGTGATGCTCTTCTAAACCTGTTACCACACTCTGAGCATTGATACCGTCTCTCTACTGTGTGTTTTCTCAGTTGTGCACTAAGGTTACTAAAGTTATTTTCAACCTCTGAGCATTGATTTGGATTATCTGTGTGGATTATCTGATGCTTATGACGGTGTGATCTTCCACTGTGCCTGTTTTCACATTCTGCAGCTTTTTTTGGCTCTTCCCTTGTGTGAATTCTTTGATGAGAAGTAAGGGTTGTTCTCCGACTGAAGCTCTCTCCGCACTCTGAGCAATTATAAGGTTTTTCCATTGAGGGAATTTGTTGATGTAAAATAACGTTCGTGCTCTGACTGATGCTCTTTCCAAACTCCATGCTTTCATTTTGATTTTTCCCTGTGTGGATTCTCAGGTCAGCACGGATGCCTTTGTTCCTTCTCTTTTGGGTTGCCTTTTCTTTTTGTACTAGGATTTCCTGGATGTCCCATCGTTGGTAAGGAATGGGGTTATCTTTCCACTCCACCATGTGGCTTTTCTCCTGCCTCTCTTGTCCATCTTGATTGCTGATGTCTTCATTCTTGCATTTTTCCAACAACAGAACCTGGATCCCCCCATCATTTTCATTCTCCTGCATATCACCTGCTTGAAAAAAGGCAGAGAGATCCAGTTACCACCCTGCCAAGAAGCCATGACTCAAACAGGTCCCTCCTAACTGATGTGTGCATATTTTGTTGCCTTTGTCAGAACCTGTTTCCTGCCTCAAGTGCATGGCAGGTCACACCTTTTGCCCAGCCAGGCCATATGATGTACATTCCCCCCTTCCTCTCCCTTAAATGGGAATGCATTCATATCTGTTTTACAGAGAAATGTGTGGGGGTTCTTCCTCCACCCTTACACTGGACATGCCATACCTGCTTTTCTTCTCTGGTATTCATGGATAAACACCAAATGTTATCATAAATTGCAGCTTCATCATGACCTGCAGCTGCATATCACTGAGAGCCTGCATGGTAAGAGTGGCAGACTCTAATCTGGAGAACTGGGTTCGATTCCCCACTCCTCCACATAAAGCCTGCTGGGTGATCTTGGGCTAGTCACAGTTCTTTCAGAACTCTCTCAGCTCCACCTATCTCACAAGGTGCCTTTTATGGGAAGAGGAAAAGATTGTGATTGTAAGCCACTTTGAGACTCCTTAAGTGGGGTATAAAAAACACTCTTCCTCTTCTTCTATATTTATTTTATTAAATTTATATCCTGCCCTCCCCAGCAAAGCCGGGTTTTTGATGGGGTGAAGCATTGGTCCTACAGCTGTTCTGGCTTATGATCATTGCAAATGTGGCTACCCGCAAGCCATGGAGTGAGAACCAATGCCCTAGAGGAAATATGTGATTTGGAAAGCTGACTCTACTGGCATTGTGTCTCTACTGAGCTCCTTCCCCAAACTGCTTTTCTCAGGAATGTACAGGAATTTCTCAGGTTGAACTGGCAAGCCTACACTGCAAACACTTTAGAAACAAAGCAACTCACTTTAAAGTCTTACTTTTCTGGCCCTTTCCATTGCAAAATCATGAATGATCTCCCCAAAGTCAAGTTCTCTTGCAGAAAAGCCTTGCTGGTTTTGAAACATTGGGAGGGATCATAGGTGTTGATAAAAGAGTACTCTTTCTCCCTCTCCCAAAATACTAGAACTCAAGGGCATCCAATGAAGCTGATGGGCAGCAGATTTAGGATGGACAAAAGGAAATACTTCTTTACACAATGAGCGATTAAAATGTGGAATTCACTACCAGAGGATGTAGTGATGGCCACAGGTACTGATGGCTTTAAAAGGGGATTAGACAGATTCATGGAGGAGAGGGTCTATCAGCGGTTACTAGCCATGGTGACTGAAGGAAACCTCCACATTCTGAGGCAGCAAACCTCAGCCTTGGCCTCTAGGCCTTGTTTTTGGCCCTCCAGAGGAGCTGGTTGGCTACAGTGAAACAGGATGCTGGACTAGATGGACCACTGGTCTGACCCAGCAGGGCTCTTCTTGAGTTCTTATGCATGTTTTACCTGCTTTTGGTTCCCCTCCTTACATTTCTGGTTGCCTGATTTGAATTTACAGCAAGAAATGGCAGTTTGGTTTGTGTGTGTGTGTGTGGGGGGTAGGTAATACAGATATTTTTAGGTCTCTAAATCCAACCAGCAGTTAACACTGCCCCCCTTACTGCCCCTAGGAATCGGTGGCCCTCCCTCCTCTCTGCCCCTCAGCCACAAAAACACATTTCTGTTTGATTTAAAGAAGGGCTCACAGAGGGCTGTGTGTTGGTGAAAAATATTTCAAATGTTCTGAAATCTCTGAATCGTATACAGGTTCACTTCTGAGCATAAGTTAAGGTGCTGGTCTCGATCAAGAGCGAGGCCTCTTCCGTGGTAGCCCCAAAGTGATGGAATTCTCCTCCGATGAGAAGTTTTTCCATCACTTTTCTGCAGTATTAAATTCCTGCTTTGCACTGTTTCTGTCTCATATAGTACTTGCATTTTGAATTTTGACAAACACCTTGTGAATGTTTTTATTAAAAGGCAAGCTGGTGACCTTCCATATGGAAGCCCCGTTGCTGCTGCATTGGTAGCTGCAACACCAACCGGGAAATTGCATGTGCTTATCCCAACGTAGAAACCTCCTGTGTCCGTCTTCCTGGCTTTTCCTCTGCTGTGTCCCATTCACCACTTCGGGTTCCTGTCCCAGACATTGTGATCTGGATTGCCTAGGCCAAGGATCTGGTGCCTCAGTTGCTAGGCAAGCCCATAGTAAGGACTGTGATCACCTGAGATTTCCCGAGATGTCAGTCAGCATTGTCAGATTGTAGGAAATTTCACTCCCATCTTTTAAAAATACTTTTTGTATTTTTCTGCAAGTCTGGCTCAGCTTCAGAATAAGCCTCCCCGATCCCAAGTCCCAGAAGGCCTCCTTACCAACCAGGCTGGGCTCTCCATCCTCCTCTTCCTTGACAGCCATTAAGGGATGCCTCTGCTCACTCTCAGATGGAGCCTGGCCTGCCTCAGAGCCACTCCCAGCTGCCTCCTCCAAGGGCACCTGTGGTGGTAGAGAGGGATCCTTTCAGGGCAGAGTGACAGAACTGGATGATGGGGGAGAGAAAGGGAAGGGTTTTGCTCCCTGCCCCTAAGCTTAGCAGGTCCACTGCTGTGTGAGAAGGAGAAATCAGGATGGGGTTTCTTCAATTAATATACCTTTTGAGAAACACCTTTTGGGGCCAGAATTGTAAAAGGAACATGGAATCAGCCTGATCCTCAAGGAGGTGACAACAGACCACATCATCACTCCATGGCATTCCCCTTCTGCCCCGATATGGACAGAGATCTCAGCTCCTGCTCCACCCCAGGCACTCCCGCACTCAGGACCCGCACAGCAACAAGGCCTCACCTGTTGCTCCTGCCTTGAGAGGAAGTCCTCAGCCAGGGCCACTGCCTGGGAGCAGGTCTCGGGGCCTCTCTCCCTCACCCAGCTCTGGATCTCTGGGGGCAAGATGCTCAGCAGCTGCTCCAGGATCAAGAGCTCCAGGATCTGCTCCTTGCTGTGATTTTCCACTCTCAGCCATCCAAGGCACATTTTCCGCAGTCGGCTGTAAGCCCCTCTTGGCCCCTCGGCCTCCTGGTAGCAGAAACGCCTGAACTCTTCACGCTGCTTCTCTCGGCTTAGGGCATCCCCTTGGAAGATGGCTGCCTTCACCTTCCTATAATCCTCTCTGTCTCTGACATCCAGATCGTTAAAGGCCTGCTCAGCTTCTCCACTGAGAGCTGGCAGGAGTCGGGTCGCCCACTCTTCCTGGGGCCACTGACAGGCTTCGGCTACTCGCTCAAAGGAGGCCAGAAAGGCCTTGGCATCCTCCCAGGGGGAAGGATTCTCTGCCAAATGTGTGATTCCCCACCCAGTTTTAGGGTTTTCCACTGTCCTGAGGAACTCCTGCCACTGGGCTTCCCACTGTGCGAGGGAAAGGGAAACCTCCCCTGCTTGCTGATGCATCAAATCTCCTGGTCTCCTTCGAAGGAATTCTCCGATACTTCCAGTCTGAAGAACTTGTGGGGCTTTTACTATCACCTTTGGTGCCTCCCCTGAAGTTGTCCTTTGCCACTGCATTTTCATGTTGGATGATCACTTGATGAGGTGTTTCCTATGGAAAACTGTAACAACGAATTACAATGTTCTAGATTTGGCTTCTCCCTGTACAAAAAACAGATAGAAAAAGAACATAAGAATTGCCATCCTGGATCAGACCAAAGGCCCATCAATTCTAGCATTTTGTTCACACAGTGGCTGACTGGCTGCCTCTAGGAAGCCCACAAACAGGATGACTGCAACAGCGTCTTCCTGCCTGTGCTCCCCAGCAACTGATACAGAGAGGAATATTGCCTCTGTAAGTGGGTGGAGTTGGTGTCCCTCATGACCAGTAGCCATTGTGAGTAGTAGCCATTGAGTCCTGTCCTCTATGAATGTGTCCACTCCCCTTTTATAGCCTTCCAAATTGGCAGCCATCACTGCATTCTCTGGCAGTGAGCTCCACAAATTAACTATACACTGTGTGAAAAAGTACTTCCTTTTATCTGTCCTGAATCTCTCACCCTTCAGCTTCAGTGGATGATGCCAGGTTCTGGTATCATGGGAAAGCAAGGAAAGCCCCTCTCTGTCCCCTCTCTCCATACCATGCATAATTTTATAGATCTCTATCTTGTCTCTCCTGACTTGCCTTTTTTCCTAGCTGAACAGCCCTACATGTTTTAACTGATCCTCTCACAGGGCAGCTGCTGTAACTGGTGCGATGACCAGAACTGTACAAAGTATTCCAAGTATGATCTCACCATGGATTTATATAAGGGCAGTAGGATAGCAGCAGTTTTATTCTCTATTCCTTTTCTAATTATGGCCAAACATGGAATTCACCTTTTTCACAGCAGTTTCACCCTGGGTGAACATTTTAATCCATCTATCCACTACCACCCCAAGATCCCTTTCTCAGTCAGTCGCTGCCAGCTCAGATCCCATCAGTGTATATTTGAAGTTGGGATTGTTTGCCCCAATATGCATCAGTTTACACTCGCTCACACTGAATCTTGTTTGCCATTTTAATGCCCATTCCGCCAGTTTGGAGAGATCCTTTTGGCGCTCTTTGCAATCTATTATTGTCTTAACTACCCCAAATAATTTGTTGTTTTCTGAAAACTTGGTCACCTCACTACTGATCCCTAACTCTAGGTCATTTATGAACAAAAGCACCAGTCCCATTATAGATCCCTGAGAGACCGCTCTGCTCACATCCTTCCATTGTGATAAGAGACCATTTATTCTTACTCTCTGCTTTCTGGTTTATTAGCTAATTTCCAATCTATAAGAGGACTTGTCCTCCCATCTCATGACTGAAGTTTGCTCAGCAGCCTTTGGTGAGGGACTTGGTCAAAAGCCTTCTGCAAGTCTACCAGCTCATTCCTGTCCATATGTTTATTGACACTTCAAAAGAACTCTAAAAGATTAGTGAACCATATGGGTCCTTATTCAGCAGGGCTTCCCCTTCACTATGCTTGGGAAATTTATCTTTAATAATGCTTTCCATCAATTTACCTGAAACAGACACTAAGCTAACAGCTTGGAATTTCCTCCGTTGTGAAAACTGACCCCTGATTCCTACTCTCTGCTTCCTGCTTTTTGAGCCAGTTCTCAATTCATAAGAGGACTTGTCCTCTTATCCCATGGCTATAAAGTTTGTTTACCAGTCTTTGGTGGGGGACTTTGTCAAAAGCCTTTTGGAAATTCAAATACACAGTGTCCACAGGCTCATTCCTGTCCACATGCTTATTGACACTTTCAATGAACTCTAAAAGGTTATTGAGTCTGGACCTACCTTTGCAGAGGCCATGTTGGTTTTTGCTCAGCAGGGCTTGCCCTTCTATGTGCTTGAAAATTTAACTTTAATAATGCTTTCCATCAATTTACCTGGAACAGACATTAAGCTAACTGGCTTGAAATTTCCTGCTCTCCAGAGATCCTTTTTTTAAAAATGGATATTGCATTGGTCATTCTCCAGTCTTCTGGTACAGAGGCTGTGGGACTCATTGCATATCTTAGTTAGAAGATTATCAATTTCACACTTGAGTTCTTTAAGAAGAACTCTAAGATAGATACCATCTGGACTCAGTGATTTGTCAGTTTGCAATTCATCTCTCCCTTGTCACCATGGTTTGTCCCAGCTCCACATTCTCCCCTCCTGAAAACATCCATTCAGGAACACATATTTGCCTTATATCTTCAGCAGTGGTATTGCATCCTCTTTGTGGGTTTCTACTAGCAATATACCTACGTTAAAGCTACATTATAATAATTTTATATACATTTTTAAAAAATTCTCATTAAAATGGTCTGAATTTATTTTAAAGGTTGGAATCAGAACTTTTCTCCTGGTCAGTCCTGTATGGACACAGATTTCTTCTGAAGAGCAACAAATTTGTCACATCTCCAACAAATCTGTCGTATCTCCTCCCTCTTTCCGTCTTTACCTTGTTATTCCTTGTTATTCCTTTCCCTTCCTTTTCCTCTCCCCCACCCCTTTTTGTCCCTTCCTGGTTGTTCTCCCTATTGTTGGTATGAGCTTTATGAGGGTGCTGCCTTTATTTTATATTTGGTCAGGATTTTAATGTTACCCAATAGGCTGTATAGGACATGCATTTTTAACCGTCTATTTTAAATGTTATTAGCTGCCTTCAGCTGGACTTCAGACAGGAAAGGACGGGATAAAAATAAAAATCAATCAAACAAATGGCATTAACTCCCTACAGAGACTTGCACGAAGGTACCTTATACCAGGTAAGGCCATCAACACCACCACTGTCACTGTGGTGTCCAGTATATCCTAATCATAATTTTTTGCTGAATAAGTCCCAACTTAAGATTCATGGAGAGAGCAGTTATGAACTTTAAGGCCATATCCCATTGCATTGGCAAAACAGGGTGATCCAGCTCCTTATTCCATTCATTTCTGAGATTCTGCATATTATATTTATTAACTGAACCCCAAGCTGGTTTGCCAGCCGAGGAAGCCACCCCCCTAGTCCTGATCACTAGGTGGCTGCCAGCGACCCCCCTCCGGTCTGTAGCAGGTTTTATGACCATGAGAGGCAGGGCCTGCTTTACCAGGTTGATACTTACATGCACACTTTGTATGAGAGACCAATACAGCCCAGTGTAGAACAACCTACAGGTATTCTAATTTGAAAATTATACATCCTATACACATGCCTGGACTTGTATAAAATTATCTATCTATATATGGTAATGCATTTGTATATCACTTGTGTGTGCATTATATATATTTTTATTTGACCACTGATGAAGCCCTGAAGGCTGAAACGCATATGGTCAGTGTGGTTTAAAGCTATCAACCTTATGAGTTACTAGTATGCTTTGTTTTATCATTTTTAATCTTTTAAATCTGATTTAAGCACCTAAAAATAAAAATATTTTTCTATTATATAATTTTACCTTCTCCACCCAACCTTGGGTACCCAGCTTTCAGGGAGGGCATCTTGGCCATCTTCTGGGCATGGAGTAGGGTCACTGGGAGTGTGTCTGGGGGAGGTAGTTGTGAATTTCCTGTATTGTGCAGGGGGTTGGACTAGATGACCCTGGTGGTCCCTTCCAACTCTATGATTCTATGATTCCTCTGGGCCAGTGGGGGGGACACTGGCAGCCGCCCACCATAGGTGGAGAACACTTTCTTTAGTTCTGAGAGGACGTAAATCCCCGGTTTTTTTTTTTTAAGTTTCAGATTTTTCTGCAGACCTGGGGGTCCCCTAAGTCTGCAGAAAAAGCTGTTGGGGGGTTGTGGATTTAAGTATCTGCAGCCAGGGAGCACACTTGGGAATTAGTTATATAGACAGAGTTGGAAGGGGTCATACAGGCCATCTAGTCCAACCCCCTGCTCAATGCACGATGAGCCTAAAGCATCCCTGACAAGTGTTCATCCACCTGCTGCTTGAAGATTGCTAGAGAGGGACAGCTCTCTACCTCCTTAGGCAGCCAATTCCACTGCTGAATTACTCTTACTGTAAAATATGTTTTCCTAATTTCTAGCCGGTACCTCTCTGCCCATAATTTAAATCCATTATTGCAAGTCCTATCCTCTGCTTTCAGCAGGGACAGCTCCCTGTTCTCCTCTAAGTGACAGCCTTTCAAATACTTAAAGCGAGCAATCGTGTCCCCTCTCAACGTCCTCTTAGGAGCGGCAGCTTACAATGCACTATTTTCATTTCTGGTTTTTTGGGCTCTCAAAACGTAGCCCATCCAAGAAAAGCTGAACAAAAGATGAGTAGTAGTAGATTATATATTAAGTTCTCAGCCCAATAGCCCTTGGACAGCAAGAGAAAATCTTTGGGACGGAAGTCAGGATGGCCCCACAGACACTCCCAGGCTACAAAGCACCCATACACCCCTGGCCAAGCAGGGCCTGCCCACCTGGGCTGCATCACACACCTCCTCCTGCTTCAAAGGAATCCCATTGACCATAACAGGGAAAAGATTGTTTTGAGAAAAATGAGACAAGGAAGCCCACACGTATTATTCCTTTTCCAGGGCATTCACTTCGCTTTTAGTCACTGGCAGTAAAAGTGGGCCCCCAGAAATTTCAGGCGCCCTCCTCTCTTTCAGATTGGGGGTGGGGGGAGTGCACCACCAGCTCTGCCCCCCATCCCCCTGGGCATCAATCCAGCGCCCCCTCCTGATACACCAGATCCGGTGCCCACACCAAAAGCCCTTTAGCAGGCGGTCCCTTTAGCAGGGACCCACAGGGTGGGGGTTGCTCTCGGCTTGCAGGGAAACCCAAACCTCCCTCCTGCTCCTTGGTGGAAACCCAGCCCCAGTCGCCGGCAACCCTCCTTGGGAGTGGAGAAGGGACCCACTTGACCGCCTCCTTCCCGGCCCTGCCCTGCACGAGGGGCCCAGAAAGACCCCCCCCCTTCCCCTCCCAGGGCCGCCCAGCCCCAGGGAGCTTCTCCCTCCTGCCCCGCCGCTCTTTACCCTTCCAGGAATCCCCCACCCCGGTCCGATCCAGCCTCAGTCCTCCAGCTCCCCAAAGGCGGAAGTTGGGAGGACTTGAGTGTTTCTCTCCTCCCTGTGCATCCTGGCTAGGAAACGCAGCTCTTTGGTTTTAACCCTTTCTAGTCCTTGCATTAAAAAAAAAAAACCCCTCACTGTTTTAATGAATACAGCTTTTATTTATCAGCGACCCACAGCGCTAAACCCGTAGGCTCTGGTAAAGCCAGCCACAGACAGACCGCCGTTGCTTCGACCCTATGTATGAAAGTCCTCCAAAATGTCCTATCTTTGACAGCCTTGTTCAGATCTTGCAAATTGAAGGCAGTGGCTTCCTTTATTGAGTCAATCCATCTCTTGTTGGGTCTTCCTCTTTTCCTGCTGCCCTCAACTTTTCCTAGCATGACTGTCTTTTCCAGTGACTCTTGTCGTCTCATGACGTGACCAAAATACGACAGCCTCAGTTTAGTCATTTTAGCTTCTAGGGTCGGTTCAGGCTTGATTTGATCTAGAACCCACGGATTTGTTTTTTTGGCGGTCCGCGGAGTCTGTAACACTCTTCTCCAACACCACATTTCAAAGGAATCTATTTTCTTCCTATCCGCTTTCTTCACTGTCCAGCTTTCACACCCATTCATAGTAATAGGGACTACAATGGCATGAATTAATCTAGTTCTTGGGGGCCAGGGACATATCCTTACGCTTCAAAATCTTTTCTAGCTTATCCATAGGAGCCTACACAACACAAAACACTGTTGCTGTATGTAGGTTTTATTTTATTTGTTTTTTATCTTATATTGTGGAAATGTACATCCAGTGTTTTTTTCGTTTAAATTTTTTTTGGGGGGGGCCAAGAGAGTGGGGCCCTAAGCTATAGCTTGTTTAGCTTATACGTAAATCCGGCATCTTCCCGGGAGTCGCGCCTCTATGTGTGTGTTAAGTGCCGTCAAGTTGCTTCCGACTCATGGCAACCCTATAAATGAAAGTCCTCCAAAATGTCCTATCTTTGACAGCCTTGTTCAGATCTTGCAAACTGAAGGCTGTGGTTCACACCCTGCCTTTCTTCACCCCGCCCCACTCCCAATGCAGACCCAAAACATGTCACGGCAGTCTCCTTTCTGTCCTGTCCCCCACTTCATCCTCACAACAGCCCTGTGAGGTAGATTACGCAGAGAGAGTGTGACTGGCCCAAGGTCACAAAGCAAATTTCCGCGGCAGACTGGGGATTTGAACCTGGGTCAGGAACTGCAACCACTACACCGACACAGGCTCTGATAGATTATGGAAGCTGTAATATCTAATTTGTGCTGTAAGGGAGGGGCTATTTTCCACTCTCCCCCCCCCCCCCCGCAGTTCTACCTTCTTTCTCCCAGCTTCTCATGTTTCCACTGCAAATACCATACTGGAACTCATCTGGGCCAGAATGTTCTGATTCTGTTCATTTTGGGATCTGTAAATCCCATCATGAAACAGGCGGTCAGTTTTGAGTGCAGAAGGCCACAAAAAGAGTCTTAGCTTCCATTGCAAATATCAAGGAAGGAGGGGCTTTCAACGTTGACTGCGAGGTTTCAATTTTCTTCATTTTTCCCACCGCAACTCCAACAATCATTCTGATGCCAGGGGCCAGCTTTGAGGCTCTTTGCTGTATTTGCAGAGGAGTTAGGTCTGCCACAGTCAATCGTGCAAAGTGGGGGTGGGGAAGGGTCCAGAAATAACCTGGGCAATGTTCCTATTCCCTACATTTGGGGCAGGCCACTCATTATCATCCTGCTAGTGGCCAATACTGAGATTCCTACCTTTCTTGTCGGATGAGTAATGCCTATCACAGATGGATAGATGAATCCTTTTATTGTTATGGGCTAGAGGCGTGTCTGCTCATTCCACTGCTGATATTTAATGGTAGTTTGAACAGTGAATGAGCAGCTCTACCTAGAGTTGCCATCCTAGAATTACAAGTGTTCCCTGTACTACACTGATCTGTTCCCTGGGAGAAAATGGTTGTTTTATTAGAGGTATGGTATAATACCCTGCTGAAGTCCCTTTCCTCCCAAGGCTCTGCCCCTAAATCTCGAGAAGTTTCCCAACCTGAAGTTGACCCTAGCTCTGACTACTGTCATGCATCGATACTGCATGAAGTAACAGTGTCAGATAACATCTTTTTCTAGACAAAATTAGATATATGACAAATGCTGTACCCCTTTCTTCCCTGGGGGAACCAAAGTGCTTGTAGTGTTCTGTTCTCCATTTCATCCTTGCAACAACCCTCTGAGGTAGGCTAGGCTGAGAATGTGCGTCTGGGCAAAGTCAGCCAGCAACTTTCAGTGGCGAAGTGGGAATCTGAACCCTAATCTGCCAGTGGAGATGGTGATGGCAATAGGCGTAGACAGCTTTAAAAGTGGATAAATGGTAGGGTTGCCAAGCTCTAGGTGAGGCCTGGAGATCCCCCAGAATTACAACTGATCTTCAGACTAGACCAATTATTTCTCCTGGGGGAAATGGCTCCTTTGGAGGGTAGACTGTATGAAATTATACACCACTACAATCTCTCCCCTCCCTAAATCCTGCCATCCACAGGCTCCATCTCATAGAATTATGGAGTTGGAAGCCATATAGTTCAACCTCCTGCTTAATGCAGGATCAGCCGAGAGCATCCCTGACAAGTGTTTGTCCAGCCTGCTTAAAGACTGCCAGTGAGGGGGAGCTCACCACCTCCCTAGGTAGCTGATTCCACTGTTGAACAATTCTTACTGTAAAAAAAATGTTTCCTAATATACAGCCAGTACCCTTCCTTCCACAATTTAAACTCCTCCTATGACATCTTGCAATTTGGATGGACGAGCGCAAGCATTATCCCAGTTTTCAAAAAAGGAAGATGACCCACGAAACTACAGGCCAGTCAGTTTGACCTCTGTCCCAGGAAAGATACTGGAGCGGATATTAAAGATTGCAAGTTGTCATACTTCCACTGTACACAGCATTGGTCAGGCCGCACCTTGAGTATTGTGTGCTGTTCTGGAGGCCTCACTTCAAAAAGAATGTGGACAGAATGGAGAGGGGGAAAGGAGAGTGACGAGGATGATCGGGGCCTGGAGACCAAGCCCTATGGCCTATGAGGAAAGGCTGAGGGAGTTAAACATAAGAAAGGCCCTGCTGGATCAGACCAAGGCCCATCAAGTCCAGCAGTCTGTTCCCACAGTGGCCAACCAGGTGCCTCTAGAAAGTCCACAAACACCCAACAGTGGTTGTTGTAGGTTATCCGGGCTATGTGACTGTGTTCTTGGTATTTTCTTTCCTGATGTTTCGCCAGCAGCTGTGGCAGGCATCTTCAGAGGAGTAACACTGAAGGACAGTGTCCCAACAGTGGGCCTATGGCCTGTTTTCCCTCGCATTTGCACCTCACATATCTGAAGCTTTTCTTGTAAAGAGCTTCCCTGGCCAGCCTCAGATCACTTTGAGCTTTGGCCTCTCTGATGGCTACTGCAAATACTCTTCTTTAAAAGTATGTCTTTGCCTCCATTTCTTGAACATTTCTTTTTTCTCCCTTAGCTTATCATGGAGTTCTCTGTTCATCCACATTGACTTCTTGGATCCTCTACCATGTTTCCTCCTTGTTGGAATAATGAGGGTTTGAGCTTGCAAAAGCTCTTGTTTTAGGATAGCCCACCCTTCCCTTGCTCCTTTCCCTTCCAGCAGTCTTGCCCATGGAATGATTCTCATCATGCCTCTGAGTTTATTAAAATCTGCCCTACCAAAATCTAACAGACACATGTGGCTATGAGTTTCCTTGGTCCCCCACAACAAAAGGAATTCTAGGAGGACATGGTCACTTTCCCCTAAAATCCCCACCACCTTCACCTCATCTACCATCTCTTGCCTGTTGGTCAATATTAAGTTGAGTATGGCTCCAGGAATTTCCTAACCCGGTATTTACAACCCTAGCTTTGCTTCCTGAAAAATAGGTGCAGCAATACTGCATGAAGCAATAGCCTCTGAGATCATCCTTTCCTGGCAAATTGTAGGCAAGGGATCCCCAAGCATTTTAAACCTGTGGGCACCTTTGGAATTCTGACACAAGATGGTAGGTCAAACCACAAAGTGGCTGCTGCAGGAGGCACAGCCAACCACAGGTCGAGCTACCTGCACACAGGAAGCCTAATTGCACTGCTAGCCATTATACAGTTTTTATATTGAGCATATTTATTGATGTGAAATAAGATTCTAATTCTGACTAATGCTGTTCCCAAACTCTATGCTTTTGTTTTGATTTCCCCTGTGTGAATTCTCATGTGAACACTGAGACTGTCAGGCCCTTGCTGCTAGCAGGGGTAAAGGCTCTTGACATGAGCAGGCCATCTGGCTACACACCAAGTCCTTGGTTCCCATGCCTGTAAACTTTGTGTACAGTTTCACTCTTCCTTTCTCACAGCTGCGCTGGATGTTTAGTCTGCCTGCCCTGGGAATAGCTTGTCACGGGGATGCTTAACTGGGTTTACCATTGTAGTCTGTAATGCTTTTAAAACATGTAATCTATTTCCTCATTACCAACTTTACCTGAATGTAAGCAGTCAGCTCTTAATCTGTCTTTTTGCTCCTAATAAAGTATTACTCCTGTATTATTATTCCTGTAGCCAAAAGAAAAGAAAAACCTCGATGGATGTCTGAGGAAACTCTTAAAATTGCAGGAGATAGACAAGAAGCAAAAGTAGAAGGTGACAGAAATAGAATCAAAAGTCTAAGTGCAACGTTCCAGCGACTAGCACATAGAGACAAAGAGACCTATTATAATAACCAGTGTAAAGAAATAGAAGAGAACAACAAAAAAGGAAGAACAAGAGATCTGTTCCACAAGATCCAAGAAATCAAAGGTAAATTTAAAGCACAGTTAGGCATGCTGAAAGATCAGCATGGAAATACATTAACTGAACAGGACAAAATAAAGAAAAGGTGGGAACAATACACTGAAGAACTATACAGAAGAGATGAAAGGATAAAAGATTCTTTCCAAGAAGAAACTTTTGAAGAAGAACCTACAGTTTTAGAAAGTGAAGTGAAAGCTGCATTGAGAGCAATCGGGAGAAACAAATCACCAGGAGCAGATGGGATATCAATAGAGCTATTCCAAGCCACAGAAACGGAGTCCATCAAAATCTTGACAAGAATATGCCAACAGATATGGAAAACAAAACAATGGCCCACAGACTGGAAACGATCCATATACATTCCAATTCCCAAGAAAGGAGACATCAAAGATTGCAACAACTATCGGACCATTGCATTAATTTCTCATGCAAGTAAAGTGATGCTCAAAATCTTACAGCAAAGGCTGTTACCATATATGGAACGAGACATGCCTGATGTTCAAGCTGGTTTCAGAAAAGGAAGAGGCACTAGAGATCATATTGCAAATATACGCTGGTTACTGGAGCGTACGAGAGAATTTCAGAAGAAAATCTTTTTGTGTTTCATAGATTACAGCAAAGCTTTTGACTGTGTGGATCATGAAAAGCTATGGCTGGTTTTAAAGGAAATGGGTGTGCCACTACATCTGATCGTTTTGATGCGTAACCTGTACTCTGGACAAGAGGCCACAGTTAGAACAGAATATGGAGAAACGCAATGGTTTCCAATTGGCAAAGGTGTCAGACAAGGATGTATTTTATCTCCCTATCTCTTCAATCTATATGCAGAACATATAATTAGGAAAGCTGGATTAGATTTAGATGAAGGTGGAGTGAAAATTGGAGGGAGGAACATTAATAATTTGAGATATGCTGATGACACTACATTATTGGCAGAAAATAGTGAAGAGGGCAGCAGGAAAAGAGGAAGACCCAACAAGAGATGGATTGACTCAATAAAGGAAGCCACTGCCTTCAATTTGCAAGATCTGAGCAAGGCTGTCAAAGGTAGGACGTTTTGGAGGACTTTCATTCATAGGGTCGCCATGAGTCGGAAGCGACTTGACGGCACTTAACACACAAAGTATTACTGCTTCAGGACTACCTGCCTGGAAGAGTTTGCTTGTGGGATGCTAGGGACAGACATCTGAACCTGATAGAGACCTTTGTTCCTTCCCTTTTGGGTTGCTTTTTCTTCTTGGGCTGGGATTTCCTGGAATTCCCCACCTTGGCAAGGTGGGGTTATCATTCAACTGTGCAGTTTCCATCCTGCCTCTTTGGTCCATCTCAATTCCCAAACTTTCCTTTCAAGTAATTCTTTACTTTGTTCAATGTTAATGCCTGGAGTCCCCAATCATTTTCATTCTCCTGCACATCACCTGCTTGAAGAAAGGTAGAGAGATCCACTTAGCATCCCTGTGAGAAGCCAAGTCTGAAATCAGTGTCTCCTAACAGATCTGTGCATAGTTTGTTTCTTTGGTCAAAACCTGATTCCTGCCTCAAGCATGTGCGAGTAGTCACACCTTTTGCCCAGCCAGGCGCTACCAAGAAGCAACCCTTTACTGACCTGTGTAGTAAAAACTCTTATTTTAATGGTGTTTTTACAAAGGAAAAAAATGTCTTTTTTTAAGTCCAGGAAAGTCCACCATCTAACCCCAGGTCTTGTTGTTGCTACTTTGCAGAGATAGTAAAGCAGTCTCTGCACACTTACAGATAGGAACCAAAATAAGATTTTGGAAGTGGGATATAGACCATGATGGTCACATGGGAAACCTATTGTTTGTTATCATATAAATGGGAGGTTTCTATACCTCTCCTCCAAAATTATGAACTCAGAAATTTGATTATAGTAGTCTCACAATAACCAAAAAGCTGATCTTTGGCACAGACCCAAACCAAGATGTACCATTTACCAAAAAACGCTCAGATTTCTGTACCTATCCATTGTATTTCTTCCAAGAAGGTTGTTCCACCCAATATTTAATCCTTACAACAACCCTGCACAGTACATTACTTGGAAAATGTGACTGGCTGAAGGCCACTGAAATAAGCTTCCAGGCAAGCTTATCCACCCAGATCCACCCAGTCATAACCCAAAACTCTGGCTCTTGCTCTTTACTGACCCGCATCATGAAGGTGAGCAAAGTGGGTCTCGTTTGGTCCTGAGAATCAGTCGTGGCAGGAGGTACCTTCTCAAGCACCTGCAAGATGATTTTTATTTCTGCATGTTTAAATGCAATTTTAAAACACATGCCACACACTTCCACGGCACTAACCTTTAAAATGTTTAATTAAGCTCATCCCATAAACCCCCCATAAAACACAGAAAAGAAATCACAAGGTCTGAATTACTTGATAAAAATACTAATCTCTTTAATAATGTACAACCCTTTCTTAGCCGACTTTTGGATTCTCAAACTCATAAAGAAATAACTGAGGGTTGCCAACTACCTGGAGGGAAAGTGTCCTGTACCTTTAATGCAGGCTTTATAGGCAGCTCCCCATTTCCACACACTATGCCTCTATGAAAGGGGCAGGATTCTCCACCCCCACACACACCGTTAGCAACCCTAATGCAGTTATCTTTCTAAAATAAAGTGTTGAGAGAAAAAGAGAATTTTCTCAGTCTTCTCCCTAAAGGTACAACCACAATGGAGGAATTCAAGGGGAGTGAGGAGTCAGAGGTGGGGTCATTTCCTGCTCATGGAGTCTGAGGGGTGTGTGTGTTGAGAGCAGGAGGAGGGAATCCCTCCTGATTCTCTCTGGGAGAATTGGGGGGTGAGTGGTAAGGACAACTGAGATTGGGGAATTCATTTCCCACAACATTCACCTTGCAACTCCAAGGATACCTGCCCATTTCTACAATATTGTATGTTGTTGGGGAGACTGACTTCTTTGAACTTACTGAGTTGTTGGGTTGGGGGACACAACCTTTTCCTCTCAACCCCAATTAATCCTACTGCTAGAACTCTTTGGGACTCAAAGTGGTGAGACCTCAAAAAGCTCACAGCAGCCTGCAGGGGGGCAGGAAATTGCAGTTGGGGGATGCCTCTCTACAACTCCTTGTCTGATAAAACTATTTGTAAATTAGGGAAGCTGGCTGTTTACATGCTGCTTGACTCCCATAATAAACCAGGCTGTTGATATCTACCATCCTCATTTTGATTATCTCTACACAGGATTTTGAAAATAGAAATGTTTGTTACCAGTTTTCCAGATGTCAGAAAGAGTTTGCTTGGCAGATATCCTGAAGTATTGAGTTTCACAGATATGGGCAACCACTAAAAAGGCCCATCTTCATGTAACTACTTTCTAAGTCTCACACACCCGGCCTTTCGAAGAAGAGCCTCATCAGAAACAATTATAGGAAAGTTTTAGCATTCTGTGGATTCTCTGAGGAACATGGAACTTTGATCCCTCTTGCCACATATAGACAATTTATAAGGTTTCACCCTTGTGTACATTCCTCAGTGCTTAGAACAGACACGATAGTGTTGAATTTCCTTCCACCCTCAGAGCACATACTTGTTTTCTTCCCTGTGAGATCTGTTTGAGGCTTCAATCATGTCTAAAGCTCTTTCCACAATCTGAACATTTATACCATTTCTTCCTGGTTTGAATTTTTTTTATTTCTATGGTTATGGTAAGGTTTCTGTGCAGATGCAAACTCATTTCAAGAGTTTACATGGTTTTGACCATTTCTCTCATCTATTAGATGTGAAATAAGAGCAAACCTCTTTTCACAGCCTGTCATGTGCGTTCTTAGATGCTGCTGAAGATTGCCACGCTGACTGAATCACTTTCCACATGGTGAGTATTCAAAAGGTTTCTCCCCCGTGTGGATTTTTCGATGCTTTTGAAGATTGCAACTCCTATTGAATCTCTTTTCACATTCAGAGCATTCAAAAGGTTTCTCCCCTGTGTGGATTATCAGATGCTTTTGAAGATCAGAACTCCGACTGAATTTCTTTCCACACTCTGAGCATTCAAAAGGTTTCTCTCTGCTGTGTGATCTTTGATGCTGTTGGAGACTGAGATTCCAATGGAACGTCTTTCCACACTCTGAGCATTCAAAAGGTTTCTCCCCTGTGTGGATTATTTGATGCATTTGAAGACTGGAACTGCGACTGAATCTCTTTCCACACACTGAGCATTCAAAACGTTTTCCCCCTGTGTGAGTCCTTACATGCATTTGAAGATTACAACTCACAGAGAATTTCATTCCACATTCTGGGCATTCAAATGGTTTCTCACCTGTGTGGGTTCTTAGATGCTGTTGAAGACCAGAACTCCGACTGAATCTCTTTCCACACTCTGAGCATTCAAAAGGTTTTTCCCCTGTGTGGGTTCTTTGATGAATTTGAAGACTGGAATTCACAGTGAATTTCATTCCACACTCTGAGCATTCAAAAGGTTTCTCCCCTGTGTGGGTTCTTTGATGCTGTTGAAGACTAAAACTGCGACTGAATCTCTTTCCACACACTGAGCATTCAACAGGTTTCTCCAATGTGTGGGTTCTTAGATGCTGTTGAAGATGGCCACGCTGACTGAATCTCTTTCCACACTCTGAGCATTCGAAAGGTTTCTCTCCTGTGTGGGTTCTTATATGTTGTTGAAGACTGAGATTCCAATGGAACTTCTTTCCACATTCTGAGCATTCAAAAGGTTTCTCCCCTGTGTGGATTCTTAGATGCTGTTGAAGAGTGTCACTCCGACTGAATCTCTTTCCACACTCTGAGCATTCAAAGGGTTTTTCCTCTGTGTGTATTCTTTTGTGTACAAGGAGCCGTGATCTGTATTTGAAGTATTTTCCACACTGAAAGCATTTATGTGCTTTTATTATATTGTGCTTTGGAAAATGTACATTGCCCTTTCTTCCTTGAGAGAACGTGATTCCACTCTCTGATGAGATAAATGGCTTCATTCCTGAATGATTCCTTTGGTGTTGAACAAGGCCTGATTTCTGTGAGAAGCTCTTGCCAAAGTTTGAGTAGCTATACCTTTTTTCTCCGGTATGTGTTATTTGATGTTTAAGAAGCTCTGCTCTGCAAAGGAAGCTCTTTCTGCACTCCAAGCACTGATGGGTTTTCTCTCCACTGTACATTTGTAAATGGATATTACATTGGGTTTGATTTGAGAAGTTCAGAGAAGCACAGAGGCCTTCATTTCTTCTTTTTATGGTTGACTTTTCTTCTTGGACTGGAGTTTCACGGAAGCCCCCTCCTTGGCAAGGAATGGGCTTATCCCTTGTCTTCTCGGCGTGGCTTCCCTCCTCCATCTGTGGTCCATCTCCATCCCTGAAGCTTCCTTCGGCCTCTTCATTCTTGGTTTTTTCCAAAGAGAAGCCCTGAAATTCCCTGACTGTCTCCTCTACATCTGCTACTGGAATAAAGGGAGATCAAATCATCATCCACACAAGAAGCCAGGCCACAAATCAGGCATTCCTTATGAACGGGTGGGCATTTCCTCCATCAGAATTCCTTTCCCCACAAACTGAGCTGCTAGTCACACCTTATCCAATAGATCTGTTTTTTCTCTTCTGCCTCGCTGTTCACCCCCAACTCCAGGTCACTGATTAATAGGTTGAAAAGCACCGGTCCCAAACCAGATCACTGAGGGACCCCACTGCTCACATCCCTCCATTGGGAGAACTGACCACTGATTCCTACTTTCTGCTTCCTATTTTTCAGCCAGCTCTCAATTCATAAGATGACTTGTCCTCTTATCCCATGACTATGAAGTCATGGGGACGTTCTATTGGCCCCCTGCCCAAAAGGCTCAGGGTGATCTAGAGATGGAGAATGAAATCAGGGAAGCATGCAATGGTGATGAAGTAGTAATAATGAGAGATTTTAACTACCCTCATATTGACTGGATAAATGCATGCTCCAGTCAAGCCAAAGAGATAAAAATTTTAGACAGTCTCAATTACTGTGCCCTCGAATAGTTGGTCACAGACCCAACCAGAGGGGAGGTGATCCTGGACTTAATACTCTGTGGTGGTGCCAGCGACTTAGTGCGGGATGTGGATGTAGTTGAGCCAGCTGACAATAGTGACCACAATGGCATCAAATTTAATTTATATGTATGTGGGAAAGTGCCTGGGAAATCTTTGAGACTTTAAAAGAGGGAACTTCTCTAAAATGAGAAACCTGGTAAAGAGGAATTTGAGAAGAACAGTTAGGAGGGTTAAATCTCTGGAAAAGGTTTGGGGGTTACTCAAGTCCACATTACTAGAGGCTCAGCTAGATTGTATACCGCGGGTCAGGAAAGGTGGAAGTAAGTCCAAGAGGTCACCACTAACAGGTAAAGTGAAGGTGGCAATAAGTCCAAGAGGTCACCACTAACAGGTTAGTTGAAGGAAGCTATTAGAGAAAAAAAGGCTACAGAAACTGGAAGGATTGCCCAAACGAGGCAAACAAAAGCAAACACAAACTTGCACAAAGGAAATGCAAGCAAACAATTAGAGATGAAAAAAAGATTTTGAGGGACATATTGCTAAACACATCAAGACCAACAATAAGAAATTCTTTAAGTACATTAGGAGTAGTAAACCAGCTAGGGAAGCAGTTGGACTATTGGATGACAATGGGAGTAAAGAAATATTAACAGAGGATAAAGTGATTGCTGAGAAACTAAATGAATTCTTCTCATCTGTCTTCCTGAACAGAGGTTTTGGGGAGGGGAGAATGAGGAACTGGGGGAAATAGTGGTAACAAGGCAGGAAGTCCTAGAACGTCAAGACAAACTGCAAACTAACAAGTCACAGGGACCAGACAGTATTCACCCTAGAGTTCTTCAAGAACTCAAATGGGAAATCGAGGAACACCTAACAATGATATGTAAAATGTCCCTTAGAACAGCCTCTGTACCAGAGGACTGGAGAATGGCCAATGTAACACCCATTTATAAAAAAAGGTTTCGGGGGAATCCAGGAAATTACAGACCAGTTAGCTTAATGTCTGTTCCAGGTAAATTAATGGAAAGCATTATTAAAGATACAATTGTCAAGCATATAGAAGGGCAAGCCCTGCTGAACAAAACCCAACATGGCTTCTGTAGAGGTAGGTCCTGTCTCACTAATCTTTTAGTTTTTTTAAAGTGTCAATAAGCATGTGGACAGGAATGAGCCTGTGGACATTGTGTATTTGGATTTTCAAAAGGCTTTTGACAAAGTCCCCCACCAAGAACCGCTAAGCAAACTTCATAGTCATGTGGTAAGAAGACAAGTCCTCTTATGGATTGAGAGCTGGCTGAAAAATAGGAAGCAGAGAGTAGGAATCATAATTAGACAAGGAATAGAGAATAAAATTGCTGCTATCATACTGCCCTTGTACAAATCTATGGTGACACCACACTTGGAATACTTTGTACAGTTCTGGTCACCACACCTAGAAAAGGATATTGCAGAACTTGAGAAGGTGCAGAAAAGAACAATCAAAATGATCAGGGGACTGGAGCAACTGCTCTGTGAGGAGCTGTTAAAACGCTTAGGGCTGTTTAGTTTGGAAAGAAGGCGGTTAAGGGGAGACATGATAGAGGTCTATAAAATTATGCATGGTATGGAAAGAGAGGACAGGGAGAAGCTTTTCTCCCTCTCCCATAATACTAGAATGTGGGGTCATCTGCTGTAGCTGGAGGGTGAGAGATTCAAAACAGATAAAAGGAAGTATTTCTTCATACAACGAATAGTTAAATTGTGGAACTCCTTGCCCAAGGATATGATGATGGCTGCCAACTTGGAAGGCTTTAAGAGGGAAGTGGACGTTCATGGATGAGAGGGCTATTCATGGCTACTAGTCAAAATGGATACTAGTCATGATGCATACCTATTCTCTCCAGGATCAGAGGAATATGCCTATTATCTTGGGTGCTGTGGAACACAGGCAGGATTGTGCTGCTGCAGTCGTCTTGTTTGTGGGCTTCCTAGAAGCACCTGGTTGGTCACTGTGTGAACAGACTGCTGGACTTGATGGACCTTGGTCTGATCCAGCATGGCCTTTGGAGTGGTGGAGTCTGATCTGGAGAACCGGGTTTGATTCCCCACTCCTCCACATGAATGGCGGAGGCTAATCTGGTGAACTAGATTTGTTTCTCCACTCCTATGCACGAAGCTAGCTGGGTGACCTTGGGCAAGTCATGCTCTCTCAGCCTCACCCACCTCACAGGGTGTCTGTTGTGGGGAGGGGAAGGGAAGGCAATTGTAAGCCGGTTTGATTCTGCCTTAAGTGGTAGAGAAAGTCGGCATATAAAAACCAACTCTTCTTCTTCTTATGTTCTTATCCCAGTGGCAGTAATTCGTACCTTTGGCACCTATGAAAGATCCTTACCCAGAGAGGCCACGCTCCCATAGTTCTCCAGCATGACTTCCCTGTAGAGAGCTCTTTGGCCTGGATCCAGCAGGGCCCACTCTGACTTGGTGAAATACACGGCCACCTCCTCAAAGGAAGCTGGAGACTGAAAGAAAAAGCAGATTCCCTTGTCAGAGATCATGTCAGGCTGAGACAGCACTCTGGAAAGGAGCATTATGGGAGGATGCAGGATGTAGAGCCTGGCATGGGTAAAGGGAGTGGCCTACAGAGCATCTCTTGCTTGGACACCTCAGCAACAACTGCTGCAAGAAAAGCAGGTTGTCCCCCACTCATCTCCCCTACCTGGACTGGCGGTGAAGCAGCCATTTCTACTCCTCCGCAAAGATGGTGGCTCGACAGCATGCCTTCACTGCCTGCAAGGGAGACAAAATAGGTAGGAAGAATTTTAACCTCGACTTCCTGTTCTCTCTGCTTGAGGGAATCCTGCTTCATGCATACCCGGTTCCTAGGGTTGTGAATCCTTGCCCTGTGTACATTCAAGCAAATGCATAATGATTTTTGGTAAACTGTGGGAGAGGTGGCAGCCCCATGAGGTTATCAATGCTGCCAACACATTTCCAACTTCCAAGAGATCTGAAATGTGTCTAGTGAACTCTGGAGCTCAAAAACATTACGGCATCCTACCAGCATCAGACCAAAGGCCCAGGCACGCTATCCATCCATGGGCTGGGCCCTCCCGCATACTCTTGAGCCCGGGTTCGCAGGAGAAAGAGAGGGGATGGAAATGAAGTTGCACAATATGTTGCTTTCACATCCATTTGAAAACTCAGGCCTGACTTTAGTGCATGTGAAAACTCTAGGGTTATATGAATGGGATTCCAGAGTGCAGACATGCTGATCTCACATCCAGTCCTCACAACCTCACATCTACTCCATGCCCCACCCCCAAAGTCCATGGGGGTGCCAAGCCATGGCCTGGCTTCCATAGTCCACCATACGTTTTCAGGCTGTGACTCACCAGATGTCCCTGGAAAGACACTGAGAGAGACAAAAAGAGAGACACTGTCCTTCAGTGTTACTCCTCTGAAGATGCCTGCCACAGCTGCTGGCGAAACGTCAGGAAAGAAAATACCAAGACCACGGTTACACAGCCCAGATAACCTACAAGAACCAATCCCTGGAAAGCCTTTAAACAGGAGCACAGAAGCCAAATTTTTGGCTCATGCCTTGCATGAATCTGTCTAATTCCACTTAAAGTGTGTGGCCATCACTACATCCTATGGCCCTGAGACCCAGAACTCCACTCTGTGTTGTGTGCAGAAGTATTTCCTTTTTCTCCTGTCCTAAACCTTCTTCCTTTAATGGTACAACTTCTGTGTGCAAACCTGGTGGCCACCTACAAGAAATGTCTGACCTCTGTAATTGCCAACAAGGGTTTTGCCACCAAGTACTAAGTCGTCTTTTGCAAAGGGATCAAATACTTATTTCACTCATAATGCACATCAATCTCTGACTTTTGTCTTCTGGGTTTCTGGGGGTTTTCCTGTTGTTATTCTGTCTCTCACAGCTACAATAGACCTACCATTAAAATTATGGACTGGTCATTTCTTCGTCAGAGGGCAAACAGGCAAATTCAGCAGGGGATCAAATACTTTCCCCCCTCACTGTAGGTCGGGGGTTCTTAGTGAATACTACTATTTTAGGCTTATCATAGCTGATGGTTAAACCCACATTGCTACAATAATCTCCAAATGCTTTCAACAGACAACACAGTCCGACCAGGGCCTAACCCTTCTACTCAACAGCTTCACAATGTGGCCCAATCCCTTCCAGGCACAAGACCTACGTGAGAGGGAATCTTGGGCACGCTCCTGGACCTGCACCCTTTGCCCATCCTCTGGCGGAGATCCTTCTACCTCAGAGAAGTTAACTTCAGTCTTCATGGAGGGGCTCCACTTCTGAAAAAGCAGCAAGAGTGACGGGTAAGAGAAGGAACGGAACAGGCCAAGGAGATAAATCCTGCCCCACTCCCAGACTCCTCATCCCTGCATCAACCAACAGACCTGCTTCAACCACAGGAGGAAGAATCAGGGTTGGGTTTTCTTCCCAGTCCAGTGAATTCTCTAGAGGTAGAAATACCTGACAGAGAACTTAAGGATAAGGTCATTGCTTGAACTGAGTGAATGAAACCCCCTCACCTGTTCTGCCTGCCTCTTCTCCTCTGCCTGACTCAGGAGGAAACCTTCAGCTAGGGCCACCGCCTGGGAACTGGTCTCCGGCCCGCAGTCTCTGACCCAGCTCTCCATCTCCGGTGGCAGGATGGCCAGGAATTGTTCCAGGATCACCAGGTCCAGGATCTGCTTCTTGGAGTGCCTCTGTGGCTTCAGCCAGTGTTTGCAAAGTTTATGGAGCTGGCTGCAAACCTCTCGGGGCCCATCAGCCTCCTGGTAGCGGAAGTGACGGAAGCATTGATGATGTTCCTCTGAGATCACAGAGTCCTGATCCAGGACTTGTGGCACAGCTCTTTCCCAGAATTCAACAGCATTCCCAGCCTGGATGGGATGGGGGCCTTTCCTTGCTCTCTGGACTGTTCCAGGCCATTCTGGGTCTTCCTCTTCCATCTCGGTTCCCTTTTTTTGGGTGGTCTCTGACTGTGGAGAGATACCCTTAGTCAAGTGGAGAGGGAAAGATATCAAAAAAGAAGAGAGAACCCAAAAGAAAATGGAGCTACATCACCAACCTTCATCAAGAGACCCCTAAAGATTGCCCCAGTGGATCAAAGGAGCTTCCTTGTTGTAGATTGTGAATCAGGGTTAATGTTATTGTGCTATATTACATATCAGTTTTTTTAGATATGCTTGCTTGGTTCTTCAGGAAAGCAAACCATCTCTATTCGGCTCCTTAAAAATCTGTTGCGTATGAGAAAGCTTGGGGATCAACAGTCTGTCCTGGGGGCTACATCTCAAGGTCAACTGGAGCCCAGGACAAAATGACTGGGAAGGGCTTAACCACTGCAGAGATCTCCTCACTAGGCTGGAAGCGTCAGGCAATAGCTCTGTCCAAGCAGCCAGCAGAGGGGAGGGGGACAGGGGCATCAGGTCAGGCTGCTGGGAGGGGGAGTGATCCCATAGGGAAATTGCACATCAGGGCAGAAGCACCAGTCAAAATACTTGGAATGTAGGGCAGCCAATCGGCATGAATGATTCCTCGTATGTGATCACTCCTGGGCCTCCTGTTCGAGGGGCCCTACGAACACCACGGGTAAATTTTATTTTTATTTACAATTCAGATCCACTTTCTGCCCCCACCAAGGACTGCCAAGGTATCTAAGGTATTAAAACATACATAATAAATATCATCTTTTGAAACCAGTTAAAACCATAGACCCTACCGCACAAAAAACGAACACATGGTAACAGCACTCCTATCTTCCAAGATCTAAAACCTTATTCTCCAATGACCTATCTGTGTATAAATATTCCCTGGATCTAGCTGCAAAGCTTTTCCCTGCTGTTGCAGATCTGAAGATCTTTTTCTTCTGCCTCTTCTTGTCTTTTGCAATTCAGAAGCACACCCTTCCTTCCAACAGGAAAAGACTTTCCACTTTTAAACCCCCCGTCATCGCTCAGCCTCTCTTCCAAAAGGTTTGGTCAGTTTAACCCTTTTAGAGCTACAGACAAATGGCAAATGATTCTTGTCCTTTCCATGAGAAACAAATATCAGAAAATGGTACTGTTGGGTGGGTGGGGGGAAGAGATGAAAATTAAGGCAAACTAAAAGCAAACTCACCCTAAACACACTGAAGTAAGTCTAATCAGAATCCTCTTTGCGCCGATTCCATGGGGCTTACTCTCAAGAATGTGGTTTTAGGATTCAACTGAAAATCTGGGTTCTTGTAGCATCTTCCCAGTGTCTCAAAACAAAATGACTGTTGTCATTCTGCCATATTGGATAGGTTTGCCATCTTTGGCTTGGAAAATTCCAGATTTGCCCGCTTTTTCTGTGTTCAGAGGCTTTGTGGGTTTTTCCAGTGACTATATTCATGTGGAGGGAGGTTAAGGAATGGCATCCCATACATCACTATTTATACTTGCAGACAGTTTTACGCAGGGCTTTTTTTGTGGTGGTGGTACTCACAGCTACTGAGTACCAGCACCTTTTTGGAGGATGCTTTCCAAAGTCCTGAGAGAGGAATTGGTGGAAAGCAGTACAACTTTATATATGAGTATAGGCACTTTCCTCCTTAACAATAAAAGCACTGGTTTTAGGGCTTCTTCTTATGCATGGGGCACAATTTTGTGCAGTTTGGTTGAAGGAGAAACTGGCTGTACAGAGTTAGGTCAGGATCAAGAGGAACTCTTTTCTGTGGACTTAATGAGCTGGAAAAGGTGTGGGCATCTGCCTGCCTGCTCCCTGTATTCCCTGTGGATCCCTTCTCAGAAGCAGGGTGCTGGTGACACTAGATTAATAGACAGCTAGGGAGACTCTTTTCTGTGGAAATTTGGCTCTCTCGGCCCTCTGTTGGCATGCCTATTAAATTCCATGCACATTCAGAGCTTTCCCCCCTAGTTTTTTCAGGCTCTAAAAGCTGCCTTCCTTTTTTTAGTAGTGTTTATTGGCCAATGTTGCAGAAGTGTAAAATTAAATAAAGTTATCCGGACAAACATACCTCTTGCCAGTAGATGGCATTGTAGGATAACATTTTTAAAAACCAGCTGCCTAAAAAAGGGTGAATTTCCACCGGGCAATAAGGTTTTGGAGCATCCACATGACCTCATCCCTAGATTGGCCACCTTCTGTGCCCTCCCCTTTACTGTGATGTTTTCTAAATTTGAAATGTTTTGGGAAAGCACATTTTCCTCACTGTGTGGGCAAGAAGATGCAGTTTTGCAAGTCTTGCCCAAATTGGGGCTGTGCTCCTTGCCACCGCTGCAGCTGCCATTCTGCCCATCTCTACCCTAAAGCTTTTTAAAACCAGCACTCACTGAAATAGTGCTACGACTGTAAGCGTTGACATTACTTAACCATCCCAGATTTTAAGCGGCTAGATCTCACAGAGGAGTCCACATCTTCACTCTCTGCTGCCACCACCACCAGGCTAACAGTGAGAGCTGCGCATGCCTGACAGATGGGTCTCCATTGCAGGCCTTTAATAAACTTTTCTCCAAATTAAAAACCACTTACCCACTCCAAACTACCTTGGAACCAAGGAACCCTCGGGAATCCAACTGGATAGAAACATTCCCAAGTCTGCACGTCCTGCCTGCTTTGACTGGTACCTTAATATGCATGATCTGAATATCTCCTTCATAGGTGTTGTCAGAGATGCAAACACAGAGACCAATTTCAGAAAAGAAATCCTTCAGCTGTATAAACAGTCATTGGTTACAAAAGGAAATGAATGCAGCGGATAGCAAAATAAATACAGAACTTCTGAGCAAAGGGGGGGGGAAATGGGGATGGAAACGGCAGCCTCTCTCCTTAGATCTAAATGTATATCCCTGTAACGTTAAGGAGACAGGCAGAATTATCTTCATGGTTCGCTGCTCAGGCTCCCTTCAGATCTTTCATCCGCCTTGATACTGATGTGGTAAACGGGGGTTCGTGGGGGGAGAGAGAGACCGGAGATCGTTATTTCAAGAAAACAGTTTATTTGCAGCTGCTGACTCAGAGGCCCTAATGGGCAGAAATCTCTGAGCCCCGATTGTACTGAGGGAGAGATATTTATCCAAATTCAAGATATGACAACCCATCAACATTCAGGGTAGGCTGATAGCACTCCAGACATCGAGGCAGCAGCAGAGTAACAGTTTCACCCACTTCTATCCAGTTTCTCCTATCATTGTTTATAGTTCACTCTGACTCTCCATGACTCTTAACCCACTTCCTTAGCACACAGACATACACACAGAGAGATATCCTGCCCAGCAACAAGCTATTCCCTTGCTGTCCTAATACATTTCAATACATTTACAGAAAGTAGAAGAGATTATTACCAATTGCTAAATCAGTGGATCTTCCATAGTCAGGGGAAGTCTACCTTGCTGTCTCAATACCCATCATCTCTAATAGCTGCAGACGAACCTATGGCCCAGGATTTCTCCTAAATCCCCTTTAAAGCCATTTCAAGTCGAGGCTGGCACACCTTGTGGCCCTGAAGTCCATATATAATGTACGCGGAGGATTCAGCAGTGGGCATTTCCTTGGGGCACACGGCCTCCCTGAGGACTGGCAGCTTGGGAAGTGGCAGCTTTGCCTTCCAAGGAGCTCGCCCAGCTGCAAGCACCAAGTTCGCCTTGCAATGCATTTTGCGGGAGGCTCGCTCTGCCCCCCTGCCGGTTGCCTCTTGCTTGCAACCTCTCTGGCCACCCCCCACCCACCCCCCAGCACTGCGACCCTTCGCCTCTCCGCTTCGGGGCTCCCTTGCGCAAATCCCCACCAAACCCCCCCGTTTCAGACGTAGGCTCCTCCACTGCTAGGCACGTGTGGGCAGAAGAGGGAGAAAGTGACCCTTTCCTCCCTGCTTGTCTGGCTAGCCGCTTTTCTCCCTCCCAGGCAGATGCTGCCCTCTCCTCTATGGGGCTGCAACACCTACTCACCAGGAGGCAAGGATGGGAGGGGGGAAATGTGCTGGAGACAGATCAAAAGCAGTGGTGTCGCCTCCAGGGGAGTGACACGCCTTCCTGAGAGCAAGCGGGGAGTTTATTTCCGGGGACAGGGCAAGCCCTGGGAAAGGGGAGGATCCCAATTCAGCCTCCTGTCTAGGAAACCGGGCTCTGTCCCTTCCCCTCCCACAAGTGCTAGAAACTCCCAGAGGGGCGCTGGGCCTGCACTTGAGGTCATGGTTTTGTTCTCCATGGGGCAATAGAAGGTTATCAATACATGTTTTTTTTTTAAAGCATGATCTAACAATGTATAACCACCTCCCCAGACTGAGTTTTACGGTTTTTAAAGACCCTCATGCATACAGAGATACATTTCTTCTAAATGTAGAAAAGGGCAAGAGGCCGGTAGCACCTTGAAGACTAACAAAAATATTTTCTGGTAGGGTAGGAGCCGAAGAAGTGAGCTGTGGCTCACGAAAGCTCGTGCCCTACCAGACAATATTTTTGTTAGTCTTTAAGGTGCTACCGGACTCTTGCTCTTTTCTGTGGCTCATGAAAGCTCCTACCCTACCAGAAAATATTTTTGTAAATCTTTAAGGTGCTACTGGACTCTTGCTCTTTTCTTTTTCTTTTCTTTTTTTTAAATTTTTTATTGGTTTTTTTATAATAAATCAGAAAAAAAAGAAAAGAAAAAAAATACAAAATATATAAAAAAGAAAAAGAGAATAATACATGCCATTATAGAGCGTACAGTTCCATTAATACATTATTATTCATCTAAAGATATATATTGCGCCCTAATTCAAGCTCCCACCCCCCACCATAGTGCCCATCACCCATGGACTTCCGATGGAGTGTCTTGACAATAAAGAAAAATCACATTATTTTACATTAGTTGAAATCACAGTATACTATAATTCGTTAACTATACTTTTAAATTCTGTTTTTGCCAATTTATCCCAATATGCAGCGGCCTTTAACCATGTAGTTTTAAATTCATCCATGTCTTTACCATGTAAAGATACTGTAATTTTGGCCATCCGCATATACATCCATAATTTTTCTCTCCACTCTTTAATTGAAGGTTTATTTGTTTGCTTCCATTTTTTAGCAATAACAATCCTTGCTGCTGCAAAACTATATTTTTGTAAATCTTTAAGGTGCTACTGGACTCTTGCTCTTTTCTGAAGAAGGGAGCTGTGGCTCATGAAAGCTCCTACCCTACCAGAAAATATTTTTGTTAGTCTTTAAGGTGCTACTGGACTCTGGCCCTTTTCTACTACTGCAGACAGACTAACACGGCGGCCCACTGTGGATTTCTTCTAAATGAAATGCTGCAATGAAAGCAGACCTTTCTTGGGGACACCAATAAAGATACTGTCTCCATTTTTGAAACGACGCTATTTTAGATATTGATACCCCCATGCCCCCCCTCCGATATGAACCCAAATCAACTTAGAAGCATAGAGTTGGAAGGGACCATCAGGGTCATCTAGTCCAACCCCCTGCACAACGCAGGAAATCCACAACTACCTTCCCCCCCACATCCCCAGTGACCCCTGCTCTATTCCCAGAGGAAAGCAAAAAACCTCGAGGATCCCTGGCCAATCTGGCCTGTAGAAAAATTGCTTCCTGACCCCAAAGTGGCCATCAGCATTTTCCTTGCTCTCCCTCTCATGATATAGCTACGTTCACAGCATTGCTAACAGATGACCATCAGCCTCTGTTTAAAAACCTCGGCCCCCCATTCCCCATTTTATCCTCACAACCACCACCATGCAAGGTTGGTTAGGCTGAGAGACAAATCTCTGAGGTAAATTGAAGGAGGGGAACTACCCCCCCCCCTGAAATCAGCAACACCACAGATGAAAATGCTGACCTTAAACCCCTTGGAGACATTTTATTCTCCCCAAAATATCTGGGAGTCACAGGGAGGGTGGGGCTGGCAGCTCATCAAGAGAAAAATCGAGTAGAGGGAAAATACTATAATCATTGACTTTATATAAGATGATTTTTTTTCTTTAATCCCCTTTTCTCTTTTTTTCCTTTTAAATTTACACATGTATTTTGAGATGAATATAGGGAGGGAAATGGGATTTCTCTTCTTTTTTCTTTTATTCTTTTTCTTTCTTTTCTTTCTTTTTCTCTCCTTGGTATTATTAATATTGAATATATTGGATAAGGGGAAATTACAAATATAATAGGGTGACTTATAGATGAATTAGAATGCATGGATGCAAAGGAGATCTTGGATATTTTAGAGAGGGAGGAAGACGGTGGGGAAGTCAAATATTTTTGATTGTATTTTGAAGACACACATCTAATAATTTTATGAATTTTTAATGATTATTTTTATGGATATAGAGGGTGTATGTCTAAATCTAATGTTGGTTATTATTGAAAAATAATAAAAATATATTTAAAAAAGAAAAAAGAAAAATCGCCTGTCCCTTGGAATAGAGCAGGGGTGGGGAACGTCAGCCCCGGGGGCCATTTAAGGCCCACGCACTCATTTGGTCTGGCCCTTCGTGGGTCCTGGCAGATCTCTAGCTCAGAAGGATCTAAGACTGGCGATCTGCCCCCTCCCGTGGACAGGAATATCCTCTATTCAAGGCGGATGTGAGTTTGTTTTGCCGAGAAAAGGAACCTTCCCCCCCCCCTTGCAGAAGAGTCCTTAGCTATGGAGCTGCTAGGACCACCCAAGAAACTGTGTTAACCCTTTCCCACCCAGGCCGTGGAGAAACATATTCCCTCTGTACTACAAGAGGGCTGGGGGCGGAAGTGGGGACAATGGAGGGGTTAAAGGGGGCAGGGCCAGAATGCGCTAGGGGATGAGTTCTTAGCCAGTGTGTCCTCCTTTCATCCCTGCAGGCGGAGGGAGCAGGCTGTAGAATCCGGCCCCGACCATGCAGAGCAGGAGCAACTCCGGCGTGTGGCTGGACGGCTACGCCCGGTTGGTGCAACAGACCATTCTGTGCCACCAGGTAGGCGAGTGTGCCACCAGTTGGATGCCTGCCTGCTTGCCTGTGCTGGGGGGGGGTCATTTGGAGCAGCTGCTATCTGGGCATTAGTCGGCTAATTTCTAAGTTGATAATTTTGTATGGCCCGCGAATGATGTTATAAATATCCAAATGGCCCTTGGCAGAAAAAAAGGTTCCCCACCCCTGGAATAGAGGCTTAACGGGAGGAAATGGGCAGCTGATGGTTCTGCTGACCAGGAGGTGTATTACCGGCTGACAATTGTACAAATCAAAGGGATTTTGAAGGGACAGTTTAAAAGTCGACAACTCCTAATCAGGGGAAAGAGGAAGGCTTGTGTGTGTGTAGGGGTTGTGTTTCACCATGTCCATCTCCTCCCAAGTCTAAGGTCACCCCACCCAGCCAAGGACAATAACAGTCTCTGCCTCCTTTGCAGCAAAGCATCCTGCGGTGGGGGAGAGAAATCAGACTCTTCAGGAGCAAATCCTAAAAAATCCTTCTGTAGAACTCATTTGGAGACCAAGGGGCAAAGCCCTGACAAGCTCATAACATCATAGAATCATAGAGTTGGAAGGGTCACCAGGGTCATCTAGTCCAACCCCTGCATAATGCAGGAAATTCACAACTACCTCCCCCATACATACCCAGTGACCCCTACTCCATGCCCAGAAGATGGCCAAGATGCCCTCCCTCTCATGATCTGCCTAAGGTCATAGAATCAGCACTGCTGACAGATGGCTATCCGGCCTCTGCTTAAAAACTAGGGTTGTCAGGTCCTCCCTCTCCTCCAGCAGGTGGTTTTTGGGACAGAGGTAGGGAAAGATCGTGTGGGCGTGTGGCTGCGCCTACACGCATCACTTCCGGTTTACAACGGGAAGTGCATCATAAAGGGGCTGTTACCACTCAAACTAAGAGTGGTAGGTAACAGGACCTTTGCGATGCGGCACTTCCAGGTGTAAACTCCCAGTTTGAGTGGTTAACGGCCCCTTGCGATGCATTTACACCTGGAAATGCTGCATCGCAAGGGGACTTTTACCACTCAAACTGGGTGAGTGGTAAATGGCCCTTGCGATGCGGAGCTTCTGGTTTACAACCAAAAATGACGTGGTGCGGTGAACAGGCGTGCATGCATGCGTTGCCCACCGACCTTCAGCTGGTGGGTGGGCAGCCAGGTGGATTGGCAGGGGTTTGCCCGCTACCACCTGGCACTTGGCAACCCTGTTAAAAACCTCCAGGGAAGGAGCGCTTACCACCTCCTGAGGAAGCCTGTTCCACTGAGGAACCGCTGTTAGAAAATTCTTCCTAATGTCTAGATGGAAACTCTTTTGTTTCAACCCACTGGTTCTGGTCTGACCTTCTGGGGCAAAGAAAACAACTCGGCACCATCCTCTGTATGACAGCCCTTCAAGTACATCCTGGCTGGGGGTATTAGGGTAGGGTTGCCAACCTCCAGGTGGTAGAAGAATTATATCACTAAGACAACAGTATAGGTGCTGGAACAGATATTCAACAGGTAAGTTACAGCACTCTTGCTCAATATATTTACAATATTATCTAGAATTCAAAAGAAACCAATAGTCTATATATATTTTATGCCCATATGGGCAATTTTACTAAGTTAAGTGTTAATGTCACACTATAACCATAGACTATATATTCACCTAAAAATTCTTTCCAAATAATACAGTAAATAATCTCCACTGTTCTAGTATAAAGTATTCAAGGTCATACAAAGAAAAGTAAATCTCACTGTAACACCAATATTACAAAATAACATAAGTGTACAGTCATATTCCAGTTCATAAAAAATAGTCCATATAGGATCAGTCCATGGAGCTCCCGCCGGAGTCTCCATAGTTCCTGCTGCTTGTCAGTTTCCTGTAAACGCGGCACTCTGCGTATAACCAGTGCAAAGTGCACTTTATATCCCTTAGAAAGAGGGATAAGAGGGAATATTATCTCAAAGAAATGTCCCCCAAAAAATCACGTAGTGTTGAATAGGTCCCAAAGGGATCGAGTACCATACAGGAGATATAATAGAAGAGGACGTGCTTTCCGGATATCGCTCTTGTTTCAATAAGCTTTCATCAGCTCTTTACTCGGTCTTAATTTCTATAATATTAGTAACCTCTAGATAATATTGTTAATATATTGAGCAAGAGTGCTGTAACTTACCTGTTGAACCTCCATCCTCTGGAGAAAATGGCTGCTTTGGCCATTGTACTCTATGGCATTTAAGTCCCTCCCCTCTCTAAACCTCGCCCTCAGGCTCCACCCCCAAAATCTCCAGGTAATTCCCAACCTGGAGCTGGCAACCCTAGATTAGGGTCAGGGGAGGCACACTGTCCCCCTGCCCTTTCTTGCTTGTCCATTTCTCCCTTCCATAAATAATGCTGCACTGAACTCAGACCTCACTGGAACGCTTTTGAGGGGTGGGGGGGTTGTATCTGTTGTGTACTGGTTAAGAGCAGCAGACTCTAATCTGAAGAATTGGCCTTGATTCCCCACTCCTCCACAAGATGCCTGCTGGGTGACTTTGGGCTAGTCACAGTTCTCTCAGAGTCTCTCAGAGTCACTGTTCTCTCAGAACCCGAATTACCTCACAAGATACCTGTTGTGGGGAGGAAAAGGGATTGTGATTTTAAGCTGCTTTAAGACACTTTAAAGGTAGAGAAAAGTGGGGTATAAAAACCAACTCTTCTTTTCATTCCTAAACTCTTCCATGTACCTAGGAAGGCCACCCCACACCCTGTTTTCATGCACTATTAAAAGAAATTAGACCGTAAAGGTTATAAATATACCAGGCTTAAGTTGAAGTTGGGTACAAAGGTGATCTTGGCCTACACCACTTTTAAGATCCAGACAACAATATCTCACTCACATAATGATAATCTAATTTCAAAGATGTAAAAGATGTTGTTGATAATATATACAGAACAAGATCAAATTAAACCTACGATGATAACTTGGGCACAGACACTGGGTTATAATAATCCTTTGAATAGATGGGAAAGACTTTTGTCAAGAGATATGAAATATATACTTTCATAATCGTTAAGAGAGAATATTTACAAGATGATCTACAGATGGTATTTGACACCAAAAAAGTTAGCTAAAATGTATAGAACAATTTCACCAAATTGTTGGAAATGTCAAGATGAGGTTGGTTCCTTTCATCGTGTTTGGTGGCTTTGTGAAAAAGCTAAGAACTTTTGGGATATGATTTATAATGAATTAAGATGATATTACAACAAAATATCCCTAAAAGCTAAGAACTTTTGGGATATGATTTATAATTAATTAAGATGATATTACAACAAAATATCCCTAAAACACCGGAAATTATGATGTTAAATATTATACCGGAATCTATATTGACTCAGAGATCTTTTTTGATATATGCCACTACTGCCGCAAGATTGGTTTATGCAGCAGAATGGAAATTGTCTGAGACACCGGATAAGACTCACTGGATAAATAAAATGTTGGAACTAGCAGAAATGGCCAAACTCACTGCATTAGTAAATCAAAAGGAGAATACGGAATTTGTGGGAGAATGGGAGGCATGGACAACATACTGTGGAAATGAATTTAACCTGGGAAATATTAAAGGTTATGTTTTGATCTAATTCAACTGATTAAAGTAGAAATAATATTAATGTTAAAATTTAGGTTTTAAGACGATGGGATATGTAATTAAATTTATAAATGAAATATTACAATGAATTAGAACTTAAATACAAAGGGGAGAACAGAGATATCAAATAGATAGAGGAGGGGAGAGGGGAAGTCAACAAGTTAGAATTATTTACATTGATTGGATAGATATTGTTTATGTTGTACAATTATGTTAATTGAATAATGGAACTGAATGTGATTTAATTAGAAAACAATAAAAAATTATTTTAAAAAAACACAATATCTCACTCATTTCCTCCAGAATGGAGGGCCCAGATTGGGGAAGACCCATTTCTTCTCACATGATACCACCTGCATTCACTCTCCCACAACACACACCTCAACACTAATGTAGGGCCTCCCTCCATCCAGAGCTCTTCAGAAAAAACTCTCACTCTGTGCCTCAGCCCTCAGGACTGTCCAGATCTTGAGGGAAAACATGGGGAGCCTGTAATGAAAACCACAAGCCCCACTCCCTGAACCCCACCTCCCCCCCCACACACACTGCTTTCTATAAAGAGCAGGGAGCATCACAACATCTGAGTGTCAAGTCTCCCCCTTCCACAAATGGCCCTGAGCAAAAAAATAAAACTAAAAACATTCAGGATGCTGGCTGGTCACACTGCCTTATTTAGGAGAGCTTATTTTTTCAAAGGTTTTGCAACGCAGAAGTATTTTTACCAGTTTTTTTTAATGGCAAAAAGAAACTCATTAAGTTTCCACAGAGTTCCACAAACAATAACGGGCAACCACTAAAAAGGCCCTTCCTCGTGGAACTAAATTCAGAACCCTCGATACCCAGGGCACTCTAAACAACGGATTATCTATGGTGACATAAGAGTACAAATTAAGATTTATCCCTGGTGCACTTTCCCCTGAAGTTTAACAAGGTTTCTGTCTGGATAAAGTCTTTCCCACACACTTAGTGCAACCCATGTTATTTTCTAATGTATTATTTTATTTCTATGAACAGGTTTAGGATTTAGAGCCCAAGGAGCAAAAGGCCCCAGAACCCAGGCAGCAGGAGGGAGAAGGCCCAGACCTTGACTGAGGGAACTGCTAGTTTCTTTGCAGGCCCAAGAGAGAGAACGAAAGCATCAAGAGCAATAGCAGGAGCCGCTGAAGAGCGCACAGGGGAGAAGCAGTCCTGCACTTGCGTAAGTCAACAGTTTGGACTTGCTCTTGTCTATGTGTTACCTGGCACCATTTGTTAGGACCTGCATTGATTTAGAGTGCCCTTTCTGAAAGGCGCTGATGATCCTGTCTCTGGAAATGTTGCTACGTTCATAGCCATTATAATTCAGTTTGACCTGTAGTTATGAAGCACTTAATTGACCCATATCACAAAGGTGGACAAAGTGCATCAGATTCAATCCTGAGGATCAGTTGTGGCAGGAGGTACCTTCTCGGTCACCTGCAAGATGATTTTATACATAGTTAAAAACACATGCCACACACTTCCATGGCACCAACCTTTTAAATGTTTAATTAAGCTAATCCCATTAAAAACACACGGTCTGAATTACCTGATAAAATACTAATTTCTTTAATAACATACCCTTAGCTGATTTATGTTTTCTCAAATAATTAAGAGTTGCCAACTACCTGGAGGAAAAAAGTGTCCCATCCATTTAATACAGGCTTTATAAGATGTTTATCACCTTTCGCCATTACAGCACCCCATTTCCACACACTAAGCCTCTATGAAAGAGACAGAATTCTCCCCTGCCCCTCATTACTGTTAGCAAACCTAATGTAGACATTTTTCAAAATAAAGTGGTGAGAGAAAAGAGAATTTTTTTCAGTCTGCTTTTTTTGGGGGGGGGGGGTTTACATAAGAACATAAGGGTTCTATGGTTATGGTAAGGTTTCTCTGCAGATGCAAGTTTTTCCCCAAGAATTTACATGGTTTAGACCCTTTCTTGCATCTTTTAGATGTGAAATAAGAGAAAATCTCTTTTCACAGCCTAAGCAGTCATACAGTTTCCCCTCTTGTGCGTTCTTAGATGCATTCGAAGACTGAAACGCTGACTGAATCTCTTTCCACAGTCTGAACATTCAAAAGGTTTCTCTCCTGTGTGGGTTCTTTGATGCTGGTGAAGATACGTATTTGAATTGAATCTTTTTCCACATTCTGAGCATTCAAAAGGTTTCTCTCCTGTGTGGGTTCTTTGATGCTGGTGAAGATAGTTATTTGAACTGAATCTCTTTCCACAGACTGAGCATTCAAACGGTTTCTCCCCTGTGTGGGTTCTTAGATGCGATAGAAGATGGGCATGCTGATGAAATTTCTTCCCACATTCTAAGCATACAATAGGTTTCTCACCTGTGTGGGTTCGTTGATGCCTTTGAAGATCAGAACTCTGAAAGAATTTCTTTCCACACTCTGAGCATTCAAACGGTTTCTCCCCTGTGTGGGTTCTTTTATGGCGGTGAAGATGGCCACTTGAAATGAATCTCTTTCCACACTCTGAGCATTCAAAAGGTTTCTGCCCTGTGTGCATTCTTAGATGCTTTTGAAGATCACTACCCTGATTGAATTTCTTTCTACACTCTGAGCATTCAAATGGTTTCTCCCCTGTGTGGGTTCTTTTATGGCGGTGAAGATGGCTACCTGAAATGAATCTCTTTCCATACTCTGAGCATTCAACTGGTTTCTCCCCTGTATGGGTTCTTTTATGGCGGTGAAGATGGCCACTTGAAATGAATCTCTTTCCACACTCTGAGCATTCAAAAGGTTTCTCCCCTGTGTGGGTCCTTAGATGTATTTGGAGACTGGAACTCACAGTGAATTTCTTTCCACATTCTGAACACTCAAAGGGTTTTTCCTTTGTGTGTATTTTTTTGTGCACAAGGAGCTGTGATCTGTATTTGTAGTACTTTCCAAACCAAAAGCATTTATGCATTCGAAGACTGACACGCTGACTGAATCTCTTTCCACAGTCTGAACATTCAAAAGGTTTCTCTCCTGTGTGGGTTCTTTGATGCTGGTGAAGATAGGTATTTGAATTGAATCTCTTTCCACATACTGAGCATTCAAACGGTTTCTCCCCTGTGTGGGTTCTTTGATGCTGGTGAAGATACGTATTTGAATTGAATCTTTTTCCACATTCTGAGCATTCAAAAGGTTTCTCTCCTGTGTGGGTTCTTTGATGCTGGTGAAGATAGTTATTTGAACTGAATCTCTTTCCACAGACTGAGCATTCAAATGGTTTCTCCCCTGTGTGGGTTCTTAGATGCGATAGAAGATGGGCATGCTGACGAAATTTCTTCCCACATTCTAAGCATACAATAGGTTTCTCACCTGTGTGGGTTCTTTGATGCCTTTGAAGATCAGAACTCTGAATGAATTTCTTTCCACATTCTGAGCATTCAAACGGTTTCATCCCTGTGTGGGTTCTTTCATGGCGGTGAAGATGGCCACTTGAAATGAATCTCTTTCCACACTCTGAGCATTCAAAAGGTTTCTCCCCTGTGTGGGTTCTTAGATGCGTTTGAAGACTGGAATTGCTAGTGTATCTCTTTCTACACTCTGAGCATTCAAATGGTTTCTCCCCTGTGTGGGTTCTTTTATGGCGGTGAAGATGGCTACCTGAAATGAATCTCTTTCCACACTCTGAGCATTCAACTGGTTTCTCCCCTGTATGGGTTCTTTTATGGTGGTGAAGACGGTAATTTGAAATGAATCTCTTTCCACACTCTGAGCATTCAAAAGGTTTCTCCCCTGTATGGGTTCTTTTATGGCGGTGAAGATGGCCACTTGAAATGAATTTCTTTCTACACTTTGAGCATTCAAATGGTTTTTCCCCAGTGTGGGTTCTCTTATGTTGCTGAAGGCTGGAACTGGAACTGTATCTCTTTCCACACTCTGAGCATTCGAAAGGTTTCTCCCCTGTGTGGGTCCTTAGATGTATTTGGAGACTGAAACTCACAGTGAATTTCTTTCCACATTCTGAACACTCAAAGGGTTTTTCCTTTGTGTGTATTCTTTTGTGCACAAGGAGCTGTGATCTATATTTGTAGTACTTTCCACACCAAAAACATTTATGTCCTTTTGTTATAATGTGCTTTGTAAAGTGTACATTACCCTTTCTTCCTTGAAAGAATGTGATTGCACTCTCTGAGCAGATAAATGGCTTCATTCCTGAATGGTTCCTTTGGTGTTGAACAAAGGCTGATTTCTGTGGGAAGCTCTTGCCGCAGTTTAAGCAGCTGTACGGTTTTCCTCTTGTATGTGTTATTTGATGGTTAAGGAGCTCTGCTCTGCAAAGGAAGCTCTTTCTGCACTCCAAGCACTGATGAGTCTTCTTTCCAGTGGACATTTGCAAATCAATACTATATTGGGTTTGATCTGAGTAGTTCAGAGTAGCACAGAGGCCTTTGTTTCTTCTTTTTTGGACTGACTTTTCTTTTTGGTCCAGAGTTTCATGGAAGCCTCCTCTTTGGCAAGGAATGGGCTTATCCCTTGTCTTCTCTGCTTGGCTTTCCTCCTCCCTCAGTGGTCCATCTCCATCCATGAAGTTTAATTTGGCCTCTTCATTCTTGGCTTTTTCCAAAGAGAATCCCTGATATTCTCCAAGTGTGTCCTCTACATCTGCCACTGGAATAAAGAGAGATCCAATCAACACCCATGCAAGAAGCCAGTCTACATATCAGGCATTTATTCAGGAAGAACGGGCGGACATTTACTCTGCCAGAATTCCTTTCCCCTCAAACAGAGTTGCTGGTCACACTTTGTCTCCTGCCAGGCCCTCCAGTAGATCTGTTTTTATCTTCTGCCTAGCCCTCCCCTCCCCAAAATCCCCATAAGTACTTTAAGGGGAAAAGTGGCAAAGAATAATTTTCCCACTGTTGACATTTGATTTGCCATGCAGCTCCTTTGATTGTCTGCTATTCATGATTCAAGTTATGATACCCAGTCCTGTTAGTGCAGAGAGTTTCCTTTGAGTTGTGATGATAGTCATGAGGAGCTGGTTTTCAGCTTCCCAAAAATATATGTTTGGTGGGGGGAAAGGTAGACTCCAAAACATTACTAAGTGAAACCCACAGTTCAAAGGGGACACCCACAATTTTTGGAATAGGTGCCAGTTTGGGGGAGGGGGGCAGGTAAGGCCTGAGGGCATCTAGGTGGCCACTGTAGGATAGGGTTGATGGGACTTGGGCCTCATCCAGCCTAACTGCTCTTAATTAACACCCACCTTTCCCTGGAATCTATAGTATCTATGGAAACTGCAGCCAATCAAGAGCCATAATTATAGTTTTGCTGAGAAGGCACTGCCGAACTACCCAGATCCCAGGCCCCAGAATGACTCCCTTCCTCCTTTCCTAACAGGCTTTATAATTCCGCCAAACCAAGAGTTGCTAACAAGGCAAGCAGAAATCCCCCATTGCTATTCCTTGCCCTTTCCCTTGACATAATCGTGAAGAATGTTCACTCCTAGCCAGCTCACTTAGGAAGGAAATACTCTCTTGAGATCTCCTTGAGGAACTTCCCAGCCTTTCTTCAGACACAAGGCCTTTGTCTGTCTCCACCGTAGTCTCTCTTATATTTTTGGCTTCTTTGACATGGGGAGAGACAATATGATCATTCTTATTTGGGGAATGAAGGAAATCCAAGGAAGAGGAAAAAATGTTCTAGAAGTGGAAGGTTGGAAAGCTGGTCAAGATCAAAGTCAACAATTGAACCAGTGTAAGGGAGGGCGAATACGTTCTAGATCACAGTCAGAGTGGGTGACTGTAATCCCGTCTGGGGGAAGGGTGTGTTTTAAAGGTTGGCAATTTAGAAATTAGTATCTGGCCCCTTCCAGAGTCTTTCTGAGGGCCTCTCATCCCACATCAGCCTCTGGCCAGCATACCCTTTCTAGCTTGGGCGAGGGCCACAACATTGGCTTCAGTTGCCTCTGGCCCACGCAGGTATCTTGGGTCGATCTATCTGGCACAGCTGAACATCGCTTTCTCTGCCACCCCAACTCCTCAAGGCCCCCAGCAGTGGGCAAGTAGTGAGGCAACCCTCCAAACAACGTATTGCTGTTCAATATTTTGATCCATCTATTATCCCAGTGGTAGCAATTTACACCCTATGAAAGATCCTTACCCAGAGATGCCACGTTCCCATAGTTCTCTAGCATGACTTCCCTGTAGAGAGCTCTTTGGCCCGGATTCAGCAGGGCCCACTCTGCCTCAGTGAAATACACGGCCACCTCCTCAAAGGAAGCCGGAGACTGAAAGAAAAAGCAGATTCCCATGTCAGAGATCATGCCAGGCAGACAGCACTCATAAAGGGAGCATTCTGGGAGAGTGCAGGATGGAGAACTTGGTGTGGGTAAAGAGAGTGGCATTCAGAGCCTCACTCACTCCAACACCTCAGCAACAACTGCTGGAGCAAAAGCCTCCCTGAGAAAGGAAAGGGCATCCGGGCTGTCTCCCACTCATCTCCCCTACCTGGACTGGAGGTGAAGCAGCCATTTCTACTCCTCCACAAAGACGGTGGATTGATAACATCTCTTCACTTCCTGCAAGGCAAACAAAATAATCAGGAAGGACCTTTGCTTTGACTTCCTATTCTGTTTGCTTGAGGGAATCCTGCTTCACGCACCCTGGTTTCTAGGGTTGTGAAACTTGCCCTGTGTACACGCAAGAAATTGTGTAATGATTTTTAGGAAACTGTGGGGGAGGTGGCAGAGAAGCACCAGGTACCCATGAGCCCATGGGGTTATAAATGCTGGCAACACATTTCCGACTTGTGTGAGATTTGAAATGTGCTCTGTGAGCTGGAGCTCAAAAACATTACAGCATCCCAATGGGACCAGGCCAGAGGCCCAGGGACACCATTTGTCAACCGGCTGGGCCCTCCCACATGCCCTTGAGTCCAGGCTGGCAGGAGAAAGAGAGGGGATGGAAATGATGTTGCACGATACATTGTTTTAACATCCATCTGAAAACACAGACTGCAATTTAGTGCATGTGAAACCTCAAGGGTAATATGAATGGGATTCCAGAGTGCAGACATTCGGATGTGACATCCAGTTTTCGGCCAGATGAGACATCCACCCCATGCTCTGTCCCCAATGTCCATGGGGGTACCAAGCCATGGCCTGGCATGGCCTGGCATCCATAGTCCAGCATGAATGGGATGGGCTGTGGCCTGCCAGACGTACCTGGAAAGCCTTTAAGCTGGAGCAATCCTTTGCATCTCTTGCAAAAAGTTCCTTCCCCACTTGGAAAGAGCTCCCCCAACCAATGCTTGCAACCCTTGGAGCAATGCTTGCAAGCCCCTGAGCGGTTCGGGGGGGGGGGTTGGCTCGGCCAGCCCTGCCCTGGGGAGGCAAGGCGAGATGTGATAGCAAACAAGAGCACCTCCAGGCCCAGTCGCTTGCAAACTTCTATGGTGCAGGGAGAAGGAGGGGGAGAAGTGGCTGCCTGGGCTGGTAAACAAGAGGAAGCAGCAGCAACAACAGCAGCCGCCATTGTGTTGGGTTCAGTTTTGTGGGGGAAGGAAGCCAGCAGCCCGGGCAACCCGCCCGCTTCCCTGGGCACAGGCGGGTCACGGGCCCTGGCGGGCACCCGTCTTCTTATCTCATGGCTGGAGGTGGAAGACACGCCTCGCCACTACCGCCGCTGCTTCACACCATCCCGCTGGCTGGAGAGGACGCAAGGTGCAGCCCGGGCTAGAAGCAGCTGCCAGGACGGGGGGAGGTGGGCGCAGCATGGCCGCATAGGCCTCATTGCACCAGTAAAGGACGGGGGGAGGTGGCTGGGTGGGCGCAGCTGGGTGGGCACCTCCTCTCCGGCGGGTGGGATGGTGTGAAGCGGTAATGGAGCGAGGCGCGTCTTCCACCTTCAGCCATGAGATAAGGAGACCGGTGCACGCCAGGGCGCGTGGCCCGCCTGCACCCGGGGAAGGGGGCGGTCACCCGGGCTGCTGGCTTCCTTCCCCCACAAAACTGAACCCGACGTGGCAGTGGCGGCTGTTGCTCCTTCCCATGCTTACTTCCGCACAGGTCTTGGTGTGCTGGGAAAGGATGGGGGGGGGGCAGCAAGGCCCGAGTCGCCCCAGGAAACCCAGAAAGGGAGGGGGAGTGGGGGCTGGCTGCCTTGGCTCGTGGGCCCTCCGGGGGGTGGATCTGTCCTGCGGGCCGGGGGTTTGACATCCCTGGTCTAAACCTTCTACGCAGCGGCTTCACAATGTGCCCCAATCCCTTCCAGGCACAAGGCATGCTTACCAGGTGAGGGGGCATCTTGGGCACACTCCTGGACCTGCACCCTCTGTCCGTCCTCTGACGAAGCTCCTTCCGCCTCAGAGAAGTTAGCTTTTATCGTTACAGAGGGTCGCCACATCTGAAACAGCAGCGAGAGTGATGGGTTAGAGAAGGAACGGAACAAGCTGAGGAGATGGATCCTGTCCCACTCCCAGACTCCTCATCCTTGCTTTGACCAGCAGAGCTGCCCTCAGCGGTAAGACCTAAGGGCATGTTTTCTACCAACCCTGGTCAAGTATTTGGATAAATATCTGGGAGGGAGGTCTTAGGCTAAGGTCAGATATCGCTGCTGGAATGGACTGACTGAGGACCCCCTCACCTGTTCTGTCTGCCTCTTCTCCTCTGCCTGACTCAGGAGGAAACCTTCAGCCAGAGCCACTGCCTGGGAACTGGTCTCCGGCCCGCATCCTCTGACCCAGCTCTCCATCTCCAGGGGCAGAATGCTCAGGAACTGCTCCAAGATCACCTGGTCCACGATTTGCTTCTTGGTGTGCCTCTCTGGCTTCAGCCAGTGGTTGCAAAGTCTATGGAGCTGGCTGCAAACCTCTCGGGGCCCATCAGCCTCATGGTAGCAGAAGTGCCGGAAACGCTGGCAATGTTCATCTGAGATCACAGTGTCCTGAGCCAGGATTTCTGGCACAGCTTTCCCCCAGAATTCAACACCACTCCCAGCCTGGATGGGATGGGAGCCTTTCCTTGCTCTTTGGCCAGTTCCAGGAGATTCTGCATCCTCCTCTTCCATCTCCTTCCCCTTCTTTCGGGTTGCCTCTGACTATGGAGAGATACCCTTAGCAACATGGTGACAAAGAAGGAAAGATATCAAAAAGGCGCAAAGAACCCAAAAGAGAATGGAGCCACGTCACTGACCCTGGCCAAAAGACCCCTAAGGATTGCCCCGGTGGATCAGAAGGAGAGTCTTCATGATAGTTTGCAGGTCAGGATTAATGTTATTGTGCGATATTACTAAACAATTGACTGGGCTGCCCGCTGACTCTCAGCTAGTCAGCAGGCATAAGAGGGCCAGCTGAAGGAGAGGAGCAATCATCACTTCCAGGTAAAGCCGCCTCAAAAACACACAATAGCAGCATTTCTCTTCTCCAAGATTGAAACTTGTCTCTCCCCCTACAACTGACTAGTAAGTAAATCTTTCCAGGATCCAGCTGCAAGGCCATTCTCCCACACACAAAGAACACTAAGGCTAAAAACAGCACCACAAACTGCCAGGGAAGCAGGGCGTCCTTGGGAACCAAACTGACTAGCAATATTCTTGACTCAACAAGTACTGCCTGCTTTGACCGGCACCTTAATAAGCTCTGTCCAAGTTTCCCCTTTATAAGTGTGAGTAAAGATACAAACACCCATCAATTTCACAAAAGATATGCTCACTAGGATAAAAACTTCAGGCAATAGCTCTGTCCAAGCAGCCAGCAGAGGGGAAGGGGAGAGGGGAATCAAGAATCTCCCAGTCAGGACTTCCGGGTCGGGCGACCCCCCCCCCCCGTTGCAAGCGCGAAGCCGCGCTCCTGCCATTCGCTGCCACGGGGCGCAAAATTAGCCCTGGGAAGAGCTGGCAAGCGGCACCCCTCGGGGCAAGAGGGGATGCAGTCTTGGGTGCCGGTGGCGGATCTGCCATGGGAGTGATAACCGCCGAGAAATCGGCGGCGGTTGCTCTGGCGGATTCCACCGGAGAGCCGGCGCCATCTTAAAGAAGACGGCAGGAGAGAGCGAGGTGGGACCCGGTTTTTCTTTTTTGGATTATAAATAAAGTTTTCTCTTTTGGCTTTTAACAATCACTAACTTGGGGTGTGTGGCAGTTTTTTTGTGTGTGAAGGACAATTCTGAACCATCTATAATTCTGTTACGCTCTGTTTTTTGTGATTTTTGGCTTTTTGCCAGTTGCGTGACGCATTCTAAAAAAGTTTCTTTTAAAACCAAAGAGCACTGATGCAAGAGAAAGGAATTGGAGGACAATCAAGTGACATGGCATAGAATTCTTTTAGTGGTCATAGTGATTGTTTTCTCCAAAGTGGTTTGCTTCATCTGTCTGAAATGAAATAAAATAAACTTTCTGCCCCCCCCTAGTTTCCCTTGGATTATAATGGACTTGTAACTTCAGTCTTCAGTCTTTTTTTTGGCTCACCAATGGGTGAGAAAGAGAAACATACCAAGGACATTTTAAAAGACACAAAGTTGGTGGTACAGCCTCCTATTAGACGGTCCTCTGTGACTCAAATGACCCAAACAACTAAACAGACAACTTCTCCAAAAGCAACAACATCTATTGCTGCCAAGATGCCTTTAAAAACTAAACCTGAAGTGACTTTGACTTCTGTTTTTGAACTGCTTACCAAGACTCATCAGGATGTCACAGAAATGAAACAGGAGCTATCTCAGAATACAGCTACTATAGCTCAGAATTCAGCTGCAATAGCTGCCTTGCAGGATACAATCTCATCTCTGGCTGTCAGGCAAGACAGGGTAGAAACCAAGCTTAAAAAAAATTCACAGGAAACCAAAGAAACTAAGAAGAAGGTGGATACCCTGGAGATGTCAATAACATCTGTAGCTGACAGACAAGAGACCCAAAATGACCAGATGGCGATGATGGAGCTCAAGATAAAAGAATCCTCCCTACGTATTCGTGGACTGCGAGAGAAAATTGAGGATCGGGACTTGCGTGGATATTTGATGGTTCTCTTGGCAGATTTTTTACAAGAATCTGAAGAGGTGACTGCAGGGATGATTGTGACAGCCTATAGAATAAATTCAGCATATGCAACTAGGAATAAAGTACCGAGGGACTGCCTGCTTCAACTGTTCTCCAGAAGTCACAGAGACTTAATACTTAACACTCATTACAAAACACCTTTGAAAGTTGGAGATGAGTCTTTGAGACTGATGAAAGAAATACCTGCAAGATTGCTGAGGAAAAGGAAGGATTTTATGGAGATCGCCCAGCGTTTAAGACTTAGTGGAATCCAATATAGATGGGAATATCCGCAGGGTGTGTCTTTCATCTTTAAGGCGAAAAGGTTCAAGTTCACGGAAGTGGATAAGGCAGACCAGTTTTTAAGAAGATATGATGCAGAACTGGTTAAACCTCTCAAGTCAGCTAAACAAGTTCCAATTAGAGAATCCACAGAAGAAGAAAAGGCATCTGAAGCTACTGGAGGTGGAGATTTGCCAGTAGCTTCATCAGAGGACTCTCCAAATGAGGATACGGAAGACTGAAGATTGAATAGATAAGGGGGGCAGGGGGGGGTTGCAGTAGTAGGACTCAAGTATGTATTTACTGTGGAAGTATATGGCATTTAATTGAAAATTTGATATGTTACAGGTTTTATCTTGGAATGTTAATGGATTGAACTCTCCCAACAAAAGGAGGAAAATATTTCACCATTTACGAAAATCTAATGCTAATATTATTTGCTTACAGGAAACGCATATACTCCCAAAGGATGTTTTCAGGTTGGAATATGCAAGGTTGGGTACTCTATTTACGGCTTGTAATGAGAGTAAAAAAACCAATGGAATAGCTATGTATATACCTGTCTTATTGCAACCAAAAGTTATTTATCAAGATACAGAGGGAAGAGTCTTGTTGTTGGAGGTAACAATTGGTTTTCAAAAGGTACTGCTTGTGGGAATATATGCACCTAATACAAATCAAAAGGTATTTTATGAGAATTTAGCATTATTATTAGCTGAATATGCCACTGGAAAAATGATATGGATGGGGGATTTTAATGGAGTTAAGGTACCTAAGCTAGATAGATCTGGGAAAAAGAAAAAAGCAAGTAATGAAGGAAAATTACCAGGGATTTTTGATGCTCTTACAGATCAGTGGGATATGTTTGATGTCTGGAGGTTGACACATGGCAATATGAAGCAATATACTTTTTTTTCACAGAGACACCTTACGTATTCCAGGATAGATATGATATGGATGTCAAAGGGTCTGGCACAGAATTTAGAAAATTCTGAGATTTTACCTAGGGTGTTGTCAGACCATAACGCGGTATCAGTTAAAATTGAAATGGGAAATAGAGGTTACAAACCCTGGAGAATTAATGACTTTCTATTAAAAAATAAAAAGATAGTAGATAAATTGAAGGTTGAAATAACGAATTATTTTAGAGAAAATAGGGATAAAGTTACCAGTGAAGATATAGTTTGGGATGCTGGTAAAGCAGTAATTAGGGGACTTTTAATCCAACAAAATACAAGATATTATAGGGAAAGGGAGAACAAAAAAAATGCATATTAGATGAAATAAAGCAGGCGGAGAGATATCTATGTAGATTGCAAGATAAAGGGGCTAAACAAGAACAACAAAATAAGATTAGGAACTGTCAACACCAATATGAATTCCTAATTGCCGAAGAAATTGAAAGAAAAGTTATGTATAATAAACAAAGATTTTTTGAAAATGCTAACAAACCAGGTAAAATGTTAGCTTGGCAAATTAAACAGAAAGACAAAAAAATACCAATAATTCAAATTAGAAGGGAGGACAAGATAACAAGAATTAAAGAGGAGATAGTAGATACATATGTGAAATTTTATACAGATTTATATAAAAAAAAGTTAGTTTCAAAGGTAGAAATGGAAGCTTATCTTGCCAAATGGGATTGGCAAAAAATAACACAAGAAAATAAAGAATTTTTAGATTCTCCAATAACCAAAGATGAATTGGAGCAGGCTATAAAAAAAAGTAAAATGAATAAATCTCCAGGACCAGATGGTTTTACAGCATACTATTATAAAACATTCAGAGAGCAATTAACCCCCTATCTTTTGGAAGTCATGAATTTAGGGATGACAAAAGATATTATCCCTCAAACCTGAAAGCAAGCAAATATAGCTTTAATACCAAAGGTGAATTCTGATATATTGGAAGTTAAAAATTATAGACCGATTTCATTGTTAAATATTGACTACAAATTATTTGTAGCAATTTTAGCTACTAGATTAAAAGGAGTATTGAATCAATTAATACATGATGATCAAGCTGGATTTCTACCAGGAAGATTGATTAGTCAAAATGTTAGGGTGGTAATAGATCTTTTAGAATATGCGGAACAAGATACAACACCAATAGCTTTTATATTTTTAGATGCCGAAAAAGCCTTTGATAATGTTAATTGGCAGTTTATGATTAAGGTATTAGAATATATGGCTTTTGGCGATAGTTTTAAAACTGCCATAAAAAGTATATATACACATCAAACAGCTAACTTGATTGTGAATGGATCTTTATCACCAAAGATTGAAATTCAAAGGGGAACGAGACAGGGTTGTCCTCTTTCCCCTTTACTTTTTATTTTAGTATTAGAGGTTTTATTGAATAATTTTAGAAAATCTAATGATGTAGTAGGGGTAAGAATAGGGAGAAATCACTATAAACTTAAAGCTTATGCGGATGACTTAGTATGTTTTTTGATTGATCTGATTGAACAGTTTGACAGATGGAATAAAATTTTGGAGGTTTATGGTAAGCTTTCAGGTTTTAAAATTAATAAGGCAAAAACAAAAATTTTGGTTAAAAATATGACTCTTTCACAGCAACAAATATTAATCAAAAAGTCGGGACTCACTATTGAACATAAAGTTAAATATTTGGGTATATGGCTATCGAATAATAATCTTAATTTATTCCAGGACAATTATGTGAATCAATGGCAACAAATAAAAAAAGATTTGATAAGTTGGGGAAAAGTTCCTTTATCATTATGGGGAAGAATATCAGTAATTAAAATGATGTTATTGCCCAAAATTCTCTTTTTGTTTCAGAATTTACCAATAGTGACAGGGGTACAGATATTTGAAGATTGGAAAAAAGATGTTATGAGATTTCTTTGGGGTAAAGAAAGACATAGGATTGCATATAATAATTTAATAGAATTAAAGGAGACGGGAGGATTGGGATTACCGGATTTAAAAATGTATTATCAAGCGGCATGTTTCACCTGGATTAAAGATTGGATTCTCTTGGAGAATCCAAAGTTATTAGAATTAGAAGGATATTAGTTGCGATTCGGGTGGCATGCTTATTTATGGTATGAGAAGCAGAAGGTGAATAAGGAATTTAATTCTCATATTATCAGGAAAAATTTACTACAAATATGGAATAAATATAAAGATGCTTTAGAAAGTAAAACTCCCGGCTGGATAAATCCTATAGAAGCATTTATGCGAAGAGGTGCACATTTAAATTTGGATTGTGATATTTATAGAGAATTGAGAGATTATAGAGAGGGGACATGGATATTGAAAACACGTGAAGAACTTCAATTAAAAGACTGGTTTATGTATTATAAATTAAATGATGTTTTTATCAAAGATAATAGGTTGGGATTTAACCATACTAAATCCAATTTTAAGACATTATTATTAAAAGGTAATAAAGGATTGATTGGAAGGATTTATAAAGTACTTATAGAATTGAACTTAGAACAAGAAAGGATTAAACCGGTCATGTTGAAATGGATGAGAGACCTAGGATATAATATTGATTTGGAAATTTGGGAAAAGCTTTGGAAAAACGAATTTAGGTTTACTATTTCGAATGAAATAAAGAGAAAATTTATATAAAATGTTTTATAGATGGTATATAACTCCTGTCCTATTGAGTAAAATGAAAAAAGATGATAAAGTGTCTTGTTGGAAATGTGGTATTGATACAGGTACGTTTATGCATATTTGGTGGTTTTGTAAAAAAATTAGGAGATTTTGGCAATCAGTTATGAATGAAACTAATAATTTGATTAAAGTAAAAATTAAGAGAGATCCCGCTTTTTGCTTATTGGGTATTCCTAATAGAGAATTGGATAAAGGTGATAGAGTCATATGCCAATATAGTTTTGCAGCAGCTAGAATTACAATTGCTAAAAAGTGGAAGCAAACGAATAAACCTTCAATTAGAGAATGGAGAGAAAAATTATGGATGTATATGCGGATGGCCAAAATTACAGCATCTTTACATGGTAAAGACATGGATGAATTTAAAATTAGGTGGTCAAAGGCCGCTGCATACTGGGATAAATTGGCAAAAACGGATTTTAAAAATATAGTTAACGAGTTATAGTACAATGTGATTTTAATTAATGTATAATAATGTGATTTTTTTCTATTAGTCACTACACCCCATCGGAAGTCCATGGGTGATGGGCACTGTGGTGGGTGGTGGGTTTCTGAATTAGGGCGTAATATATATCTTCATATGTATAACAATGTAATAACAGAAACGTACGCTCTATATATGTATGTATTATTATTTTTTATTTTTCTTCTTTTATTATTATGTATACATTTTTTGGATTCATTATAAAAATTAATAAAAAAATTATTAAAAAAAAAAGAATATCCCAGTCAGGGCACAAGGGCTGCTGGGGATGAACGGGACTGGGGAGGGGGTAATGAGTCACCAGGAAAACTGGAAGCATGTGGGGCAGCCAATTGACATGAATGATTATTTCCAAAATTCAGATCCCCTTTCTGCCCCCTCCAAGGGCTGCCAAGGCATCTGACAAATTAAAACATACATAAGAAATATCACATTTGCAAACCAGTTAAAACCAACCCTCCTGCTGCACAAAAATCCCACACATGATAGCAGCACTACTGTTTTCCAAGATCTAAAACCTTATCCTCCGATGACTTATTTGTATGTAAATATTCCCTGGATCTGGCTGCAAAGCTTTTCCCTGCTGTTGCAGATCTGAAGATCTTTTTTTTTTCTGCCTCTGCTTGTCTTTCGCAATTCAGAAGCAAATCCATCCTCCCAACAGGAAAAGAGCCTTTCTTCTTTTACAACCAGTTTTGTTGCTCAGCCTCTCTTCCAAAAATCTTGGTCAGTTTACCCTTTTAGCGCTACATACAAATGACAAATGCTTCTTGTCTTTTCCATGAGAAACGGATCTAAAAAAATGGGCCTATTCCATGGGGCTTACTCTCAGGAACGATTCCACTGAAAATCTGTCTTCTTGTAACATCTTCCCAGTGTCTCAAAACAAAATGACTGTTGCCATTCCTCCAGGACAAACATATGTTCTGCCAGTAGATGGCACTGCAAGATAACAATTAAAAAAACAGCTCCGAAAAAGGATGAATTTCCATAGGGATTCTCTGGTTTTGGAGCCTCCACATGACTTCATCCCAAAATTGGTCACCTTCATCCCAAAATTGGTCACCTTCATCCCAAAATTGGTCACTCTTACTGTGGTGTTTTCTAAATTTGAAATCTTTGGGGAAAGCACATTTCCCTCACTGTGTGGGCAAGAAGATGCACAGCTGTGTTCCTTGCCACCGCCACCCCTGTGGCTGCCATTCTGCCCATCTCTACACTAAAGCTTTTTAAAATCAGCACTAATTGAAATAGTGCTTCTACTTTAAGAGTTGACTTGAGTTAACTGTCCCACATCTTAAGCTGCTAGATCTCACAGAGGAGTCCCCTTCTTCAGTTGGGAGTCCAACCTTCCCCAACACGCCTGGGGCTGACTCTCTGCTGCCACCACCAGGCTAACAGTGAGAGCTGCGCCTGCCTGACAGCTTGGTCTCCACTGCAGGCCTTTAAGAAACTTCTCCAAATTAAAAATCACTCCCCCACTCCAAACTGCCAAGGAAGCAAGGAACCCTTGGGAATGAAACTGGTTAGAAATATTCCCAAGTCTGCAAAAGTCCAGCCTGCTTTGACTGGTACCTTAATAAGCGTGATCCGGGTATGTCTTTCGTAAGTGTTGTCAGAGATGCAAACACAGAGACCAATTTCAGAAAAGAAATCCTTTAGCTGTATGGACAGTTATTGGTTACCACAGGAAATGGATGCAGTGGATTGCAAAATAAACACAGGACTTCTGAGCAAAGGGAATGAAAATGGGGATGTAAACGGCAGCCTCTCTCCGTAGATCTAAACGTATCCCTGTAAAGAAATAGCTTCATGGTTTGCTGCTCAGGCTCCCTTCAGACCTTTAATCCGCCTTGATACCCATCATCTCTAATAGCTGCAGACGTCCCCAGGTGATTTTTGGTTTCTGTCGAACCTGGAGAAACCTTTCATTCCTCAAACTTGCTTTCCACTGTCCATGTTTACAGGGAACTTGTGCTCCTCTTCGTTATTGGGAGGGCAAAATGGAGGAAACCAACGTACATCCCCATCCCCCTCCTGGAGGAAGGACAGGATTTCAAAAGGACTAAAGAAGAACAGACAAAGAATAAATACACTCGCGTCCAAAGCTACGGTATTGGGGAAGAGAGGGGCTGGGAAGAGAGGCCACTCTCCGTTTTGGTGTCAGCCTCTCCTACGTGGAGGATTCGCCATTGTGGTGTACCTTGAGACAGAGGGGCTCGCTGAGGACCGGCAGCTTTGCCTTCCCAGGACCTCGCTGAGCCGCGAGCAGCCACGTTCACCCCATCCCCCCCCAAAAAAAAGGCATTTTAGGAACAACTCTCCCTGCCCCCAGTCGGCTGCCTCTTGCTCGCAGCCTCCCTGGCCAGCCCCCCAAGCCCCGTCCGAGACCGGGCCGCAGCTTCAGACCAGATGCCAAAACAAAGGGCTCCCCCGTTTTCCTTGCCCGCCCCTTTTCTCCCCTCCTCTCCTCTATGGGGCTGCAACATCTTCTACTCACCCAGAGCCAAGGAAGGGTGGGTGTGTGTGGAGCGGGGGGGGGGGAATGTGCTGGATCCGGACCCAAAGCAGCAGCAGCGTGGCCTCCAGGGGAGGAAAGCGCATGCGCGAAAGAGCGCGGAGAGCTCATTTCCGGGGTCAGAGCGAGCCCTGGGAAAGGGGCGGGTCCGAATGCAGCCTCCTTTCTAGGACTCCGGGCTCTGTCCCTTCCCCTCCCACAAATATCAAAACGCTCCCAGAGAGTTGTTGTTGCCTGCAATAGAAGGTTATTATTAATACAGGCTCGTGCGGTTTTTTTTAAAGCATCATGTAAAAATAGATAACCACCTCCCCAGATTGAGCATTACGCTCTTTAAGATCCTTATACACTAGTGGTTCCCGAAGTGGGCAGTACCACCCCCTGGGGGGCAGTGGGTTACCTTGGGGGGGCACTAAGAGGCAAGGGGGCAGCGGGGGGCGCTAGAGGTGGGCCCCTTCAACTGTGTTGTTCACTAATTTACAATAGATCAAGCTATGGCACCATGGTGCCAAATTAGGTGGGAACTATCAGAGTTCCCCCCCCCCCCAGACTTAGAAGAGCTGGTAACACTGGATCAAGTTCATCCATTTTGTTGAATTAATTTCAACTAAAAAGTTTTGTTACTGTTTTGAAATGTTATTGTTATTACCTTCTTAATGCGTCATGCAAACCCCTATTTTGAATAATGCTTTTTATAGGATAGGGTAGGAGGCGCTGGGGTTGAGTTTGTGGAACCAAGGGGGCGGTGGCCCCAAAAGTTTGGGAACCACTGTTATACACAAAGATATACATTTCTTCTAAATTAAATGTAATGAAAACAGAGGTCTATCGGGGACACCAATAAAGATGCAATCTCCATTTCTGAAAACATTATATTAGCTATTGATACCGATCCAGGCCAGGACAACTATCAGCTGCCCATTTCTTCCTAAAGCCTCCTTTCAAGGGACAGATTTTTCTCTTGATGAGCTGCCAGCCCCGCCCCCTGTGATTCCCACATAGTCTGGGGAGAAGAAAATGCCTCCAAAGGGTCTAAGGTCAGCATTGGGGGAAATGGGGGGTATAATTGTACAGATCAAAGGGATTTTGACGGGAAGGTTTAAAAGTCGGTGACTCCTAATCAGGGAGAAATGGAGGGTTTGTGTTTCACCATGTCGATCTCCCCCCAACTCTAAGGTCACCCCCAGCCAAGGACAATAACTGTCTCTGCCCCCTTTGCAACAAAGCATCCTAGAGTGGGGGAGAGAAATTGGACTCTTCAGGAGCTGATCCTGCAAAATCCTTTTGCAGAACTCATTTGGAGATCAAGGGGCAAAGCCCTGAAAAGCTCATAATATCCTGGCTGGGGGGGGGCACGGGAGGCATAATTTGCCCCGCCCCGTCTTAGAATCATAGAGTTGGAAGGGGCCATACAGGCCATCTAGTCTAACCCCCTACTCAATGCAGGATCAGCCTTAAGCAGCTACTGCTTAAAGACCTCCCTAGGCAGCTGATTCCACTGCTGAACAACTCCTAGTGTAAAATCCCCCCATAATCCACCTTTCCACCTGTAATTTATACTCATTATTCCAAGTCCTCTGCTGCCAACAGGAACAGCTCCCTGCCTTCCTCTAAGTGAAAGGCGGTTACTTACTGAAAATACTGAGAAATAGCAACCGTGTCCCTCCTCAGCTTCCTTCTCTCCAGACTAAGCATTCTCAAGTCCCTCGGCATTAAGTTTTTTCCCTGGTGTACTTTCCCCTAACGTTTAACAAGGGTTCTGTCTAAATAAAGCCTTTTCCACATACTTAGTGTAGTCCATGCCATTTTCTAATGTGTTTATTTCTACTAAAAGGTTTAGGATTTAGAGCCCAGGGAGCAAAAGGCCCCAGAACATGGGTAGTTGATAAAGTGGCTCCCATATTACCAGCTGCAAGAGCAGCAGGAGAGAAGGCCCAGAGCTTGACTGAGGGAAACTGCTAATTTCTTCGCAGGCCCAAGAGAACGAAAGCATCAAGAGCAGCATCAGGACCCATTGAAGAGCACACAGGGGAAGCAGCAGCCCTGCACTTGTGTAAGTGAACATTTTGGACATTCTCTTGTCTTCGTGTTACCTGGCACTGTTAGGACTTGCGTTGGTTCAGAGCACCCTTTCTGAAGGATGCTAATAACCCTGTCTCTGGAAATGTTGCTGTGTTCATAGCCATTATAATTCAGTTTGTCCCTTGGTTATGAAGCAGTTGGGTTTATGAGAAACATTTGTTACCCTGAAAACTATACCTTGTTTTGTTTTTGGAGCAATTTCACAATTGCTTGACAAGGGTGCTGCCATTTATTGAATTGAATCCCCCCCTCCAACTTTCCCATTGGAAAAGATAATTTCGGAGAGGGATCTTTAGCCTGGCTTATGCTGGGTCATGAGCATGTCTAGAAATAAAGCCTTCTGTGAAGACTTAGAACCTACTTACTTTTCAGATTTTCCCTGGGTTGATAGATCACCATGACTTGTAGCCATTGTTAACACCATCCTCCATGAATTTGTCCACCCCCTATTATAGCCTTCCAAGTTGGCAGTCATCGCCACATCCTGTGGCAGCGAGTTCCACAATTTAACTGTACAATGTGTGAAGAAGTATTTCCTTCCTTTTCTCTGTCCTGAAACTCCCACCCTTCACCATTAGTGGATGACAAGAGGGTCAAGTATTATAGGAAAGGAAAAAAAGCATTTTCCTGTCCTCGCTCTCCTCACCATGCATCATTTTATTTATTTATTATTTAATTAATTTAGATTTCAAGCCCTTCCTCAGTTCTCAGAATAGCCAGGCTCAGTGTGGGTAACAAGAGATAAAAACAGCAACAATAAGATCATAATACATCTACAATAAAAATAATTAAAATTAATACCGTAACAATATAAATCAATACAAATATATCAGATGGCACATTAAAATCATGTCTGCTGCTGAGAGACCTGGCAGAGCAGTCAGCTCCCCCACTTGATAAAATAAACATGGACAGGAGAGGATAGGGAGGCAACCATAGATTACAACCGGCAGCCTTCCTCAGTTGTAGGCCTGGTGGAATAGCTCTGTTTTGCAGAGCCTGTGGAAATCCTTACGGTCCCGCAGGGTCTTGATGCTACTAGGGAGGCATTTCCACCAGGCCGGGGGGCCAAGGCAGAAAACACCCTGGCCCTTGTCGAGGACGGCCACACACTCCTTGGGCTGGGAAGCATGAGCAAGTTGATACTTCTTGAGTGCAATGCTCTCTGGGGGCACACCAGGAGAGGTGGTCCCAAAGATGCGAAGGTCCCAGACCATGTATTGGCTGTCACATATAAAGCCCTTCATCCCTCGTATCTGCGGGGCCGCCTCTCCCCCTTGTGCCACAACAGCAGCATCGCTGATCTGAGCAGGGCATCCTGCAAGTGCTGCCCTGAAAATGGCAAAATCAACAACTGCTCATACACGTGGCTTCTCTGTTGTGCACCCCCCCCCCCAATGGATTGGCCTGCCTGAGGAAGTCTGGAAGGCTCCCCCTCTCCTGGCTTTCTGCAAGTTATGCAGAACTAAATCATTCAGTATTTCATTCCTCTTTTTTGAAGCTTCTCTGGGAACTGCATCTCTGTCAGCTTAACCCTTTACTAGGCTCTTGTGCACAGAGAGGGGGGAAAAACTATTTTATTTTTTTCAAATTAAGGAAAAATTAAATGTGCCTTTTAAGCCCTAGCCTGGCCAAGAAAATCTGCTGTCTAATCCCAGAAGTGTAAAGTGTGGCTGAGGGTGCTCATTGGGGATAGCAAGGAACTCTGCTGATGCTCAGATGCATTGTCAGCCAATGGAAAACTAGGCAGAATACACAAGGGAGTAAGGTCAGGGAACATTCCACCGATGCTTAGAAAGATGTCCAGACAATACAAGACAACACTTGAGCTAGGGCATGAATGTCTTGGCAACCCCATAATGACAGCCAACATTTTACCCAAATAACTTTCATTATATTTTAGAAACTACCAAAATGACCTAATATTTTATTGGCAATGGCACACATTCCCTGTTAATTTTAGGAAACAAGAAGGCATTAGCAATGGAACCATTTCAGCAGAAAAATAAAGTACTAGAAAGTTTTCCCACCCCATATCTCTGTCAACCTTCTTTAATGCACAGAGAACAAGAGAGAGACTTTTAGTCTCTACCTGCATGTATTAAGCAGGAGTCGCCTAGCCCCACTTCTAGGACAGATCCGCCAGATAGGATGATGTTCCCAAATACCATCTTGGCTACTTGACAGAGAAGGATACCACCATCTATGAAGATCAAAACTCTGATTTGAATTTCTTTCCACACTCTGAGCACGCAAAAGGTTTCTCTCCTGTGTGAGTTCTTTGATGCTGGTGAAGAAGGCCACTTGAACTCTTTCTTCACTCTGAGCATCCAAACAGTTTCTCCCGATTAAGTTCTTTGATGCATTTGAAGACTGGAACTGCAACTGAATTAAAATTAAAAACACACTCCACAAACTTCCAATGCACTAACCTTTTAAATATTTGATTAAGCTCATCCCATTAAACCCCCCCACAAAACCCTGTGTGGATTCTTCGATGCCATTGAAGAGTGCAACTCCAACTGAATCTCTTTCCACATTCTGAGCATTCAAAAGGTTTCTCTCCTGTGTGGGTTCTTTGATGCTGGTGAAGATAGTTATTTGAACTGAATCTCTTTCCACACACTGAGCATTCAAACGGTTTCTCCCCTGTGTGGGTTCGTCGATGCTTTTGAAGACTGTAACTGTAACCGAATCTCTTCCCACACTCTGAGCATTCAAACGGTTTCTCCCCTGTGTGGCTTCGTCGATGCTTTTGAAGACTGGAAGTGTAACTGAATCTCTTTCCACACTCTGAGCATTCAAACGGTTTCTCCCCTGTGTGGGATCTTAGATGCCTTTGAAGATCACTCTTTTTATAGAATTTCTTTCCACATTCCAAGCATTCAAACAGTTTCTCCCCTGTGTGGGTCTTCATATGTTGTTGAAGACTGGAACTGCTACTGTATTTCTTTCCACACTCTGAACATACAAAATTTTTCTCACCTATATGGATTTTTCGATGCCGTTGAAGAGTGCAACTCAAACTGAATTTCTTTCCACATTCTGAGCATTCGAAAGGTTTCTCCTGTGTGTGGGTTCCTAGATGCTGCAGAAGATAGACTTTCCGACTGAATTTCTTCCCACATTCTGAGCATTCGAAAGGTTTCTCCTGTGTGTGGGTTCCTAGATGCTGCAGAAGATGGACTTTCCGACCGAATTTCTTCCCACATTCTGAGCATTGAAAAGGTTTCTCGCTTGCATGGGTTCTTTGATGCTGTTGAAGTTGGCCACTTGAAGTGAATTTTGTTCCAGACTCTGAGCATTCAAAAGATTTCTCCCCTGTGTGGGTTCTTAGATGCTGTAGAAGATGGGCACGCTGACTAAATTTCTTCCCACATTTTGAGCATACAAAAGGTTTCTCACCTGTGTGGGTTCTTAGATGCCTTTGAAGATCAGAACTCTGAATGAATTTCTTTCTACACTCTGAGCATTCAAATGGTTTCTCCCCTGTGTGGATTCTTAGATGCATTTGAAGACTGGAACTGCTACTGTATCTCTTTCCACACACTGAGCATTCAAATGGTTTCTCCCCTGTATGGGTTCTTTTATGGCGGTGAAGACGGCCACTTGAAATGAATCTCTTTCCACACTCTGAGCATTCAAAAGGTTTCTCCCCTGTGTGCATTCTTAGATGCCTTTGAAGATCACTACCCTGATTGAATTTCTTTCCATACACTGAGCATTCAAATGGTTTTTCCCCAGTGTGGGTTCTCTTTTGTTGCAGAAGGCTGGAACTGCAACTGTATCTCTTTCCACACTCTGAGCATTCGAAAGGTTTCTCCCCTGTGTGAGTCCTTAGATTTATTTGGAGACTGGAACTAACAGTGAATTTCTTTCCACATTCTGAACACTCAAAGGGTTTTTCTTTTGTGTGTATTCTTTTGTGCACAAGGAGCTGTGATCTGTATTTGTAGTACTTTCCACACCAAAAGCATTTATGTGCTTTTGTTATAATGTGCTTTGTAAAGTGTACATTACCCTTTCTTCCTTGAAAGAATGTGATTGCACTCTCTGAGCAGATAAATGGCTTCACTCCTGAATGGTTCCTTTGGTGTTGAACAAAGGCTGATTTCTGTGGGAAGCTCTTGCCGCAGTTTAAGCAGCTGTACGGTTTTCCTCTTGTATGTGTTATTTGATGTTTAAGGAGCTCTGCTCTGCAAAGGAAGCTCTTTCTGCACTCCAAGCACTGATGGGTCTTCTTTCCAGTGTACATTTGCAAATCGATACTATATTGGGTTTGATCTGAGTAGTTCAGAGTAGCACAGAGGCCTTTGTTTCTTCTTTTTTGGACTTTTCTTTTTGGTCCAGAGTTTCATGGAAGCCTCCTCTTTGGCAAGGAATGGGCTTATCCCTTGTCTTCTCTGCTTGGCTTTCCTCCTCCCTCAGTGGTCCATCTCCATCCATGAAGCTTCCTTTGGCCTCTTCATTCTTGGCTTTTTCCAAAGAGAATCCCTGATATTCTCCAAGTGTGTCCTCTACATCTGCCACTGGAATAAAGAGAGATCCAATCAACACCCATGCAAGAAGCCAGTCTACATATCAGGCATTTATTCAGGAAGAACGGGTGGGCATTTACTCCGCCAGAATTCCTTTCCCCTCAAACAGAGTTGCTGGTCACACTTTGTCTCCTGCCAGGCCCTCCAGTAGATCTGTTTTTATCTTCTGCCTAGCCCTCCCCTCCCCAAAATTCCCATAAGTACTTTAAGGGGAAAAGTGGCAAAGAATAATTTCCCCACTGTTGACATTTGATTTGCCATGCAGCTCCTTTGATTGTCTGCGATTCATGATTTAAGTTATGATACCCAGTCCTGCTAGTGCAGAGAGTTTCCTTTGAGTTGTGATGATAGTTATGAAGAGCTGGTTTTCAGCTTCCCAAAAATATATGTTTGGTGGGGGGAAAGGTAGACTCCAAAACATTACTAAGGGAAACCCACAGTTCAAAGGGGACACCCACAATTTTTGGAATAGGTGCCAGTTTGGGGGAGGGGGGCAGGTAAGGCCTGAGGGCATCTAGGTGGCCACTGTAGGATAGGGTTGATGGGACTTGGGCCTCATCCAGCCTAACTGCTCTTAATTAACACCCACCTTTCCCTGGAATCTATAGTATCTATGGAAACTGCAGCCAATCAAGAGCCATAACTGTGGTTTTGCTGAGAGGGCACTGTCGAACTACCCAGATCCCAGCCCCCAGAATGACTCCCTTCCTCCTTTCCTAGCGGGCTTTATAATTCCGCCAAACCAAGAGTTGCTAACAAGGCAAGCAGAAATCCCCCATTGCTATTCCTTGCCCTTTCCCTTGACATAATCGTGAAGAATGCTCACTCCTAGCCAGCTCACTTAGGAAGGAAATACTCTCTTGAGATCTCCTTGAGGAACTTCCCAGCCTTTCTTCAGACGCAAGGCCTTTGTCTGTCTCCACCGTAGTCTCTCTTATATTTTTGGCTTTTTGACATGGGGAGAGAGAGACAATATGATCATTCTTATACGGGGAATGAAGGAAATCCAAGGAAGAGGAAAAAATGTTCTGGAAGTGGAAGGTTGGAAAGCTGGTCAAGATCAAAGTCAACAATCGAACCAGTGTAAGGGGGGCGAATACGTTCTAGATCACAGTCAGAGTGGGTGACTGTAATCCCGTCTGGGGGAAGGGTGTGTTTTAAAGGTTGGCCATTTAGAAATTAGTATCTGGCCCCTTCCAGAGTCTTTCTGAGGGCCTCTCATCCCACATCAGCCTCTGGCCAGGACACCCTTTCTAGCTTGGGCGAGGGCCACAACATTGGCTTCAGGTGCCTCCGGCCCACGCAGGTATCTTGGGTCGATCTATCTGGCACTGCTGAACATCGCTTTCTCTGCCACCCTAACTCCTCAAGGCCCCCAGCAGTGGGCAAGTAGTGAGGCAACCCTCAAAACAACGTATTGCTGTTCAATATTTTGATCCATCTATTATCCCAGTGATAGCAATTCACACCCTTGGCACCTATGAAAGACCCTTACCCAGAGAGGCCACGTTCCCATAGTTCTCTAGCATGACTTCCCTGTAGAGAGCTCTTTGGCCCGGATTCAGCAGGGCCCACTCTGCCTCAGTGAAATACACGGCCACCTCCTCAAAGGAAGCCAGAGACTGAAAGAAAAAGCAGATTCCCATGTCAGAGATCATGCCAGGCAGACAGCACTCGGAAAGGGAGTATTCTGGGAAAGTGCAGAATGGAGAACTTGGTGTGGGTAAAGAGAGTGGCATTCAGAGCCTCACTCACTCCAACACCTCAGCAACAACTGCAGGAGCAAAAGCCTCCCTGAGAAAGGAAAGGGCATCCGGGCTGTCTCCCACTCATCTCCCCTACCTGTACTGGAGGTGAAGCAGCCATTTCTACTCCTCCACAAAGACGGTGGATTGATAGCATCTCTTCACTTCCTGCAAGGCAAACAAAATAATCAGGAAGGACCTTAGCTTTGACTTCCTATTCTGTTTGCTTGAGGGAATCCTGCTTCACGCACCCTGGTTGTTAGGGTTGTGAAACTTGCCCTGTGTACACTCAAGAAAATGTGTAATGATTTTTAGGAAACTGTGGGAGAGGTGGCAGAGATGCACCAGGTACACATGAGCCCCATGGTGTTATAAATGCTGGCAACACATTTCCGACTTGTGTGAGATTTGAAATGTGCTCTGTGAGCTGGAGCTCAAAAACATTACAGCATCCCAATGGGATCAGGCCAAAGGCCCAGGGACACCATTTGTCAACTGGCTGGGTTCTCCCACATGCCCTTGAGTCCAAGCTGGCAGGAGAAAGAGAGGGGGTGGAAATGATGTTGCACGATACATTGTTTTAACATCCATCCGAAAACTCAGACTGCACTTTAGTGCATGTGAAACCTTAAGGGTCTCCTTATCTCATGGCTGGAGGTGGAAGACACACCTCGCCACTGCCGCCGCTGCTTCACACCATCCCGCTGGCCGGAGAGGACGCAAGGTGCAGCCCAGGCTGGAAGCAGCTGCCTGGACGGGGGGAGGTGGGCGCAGCGTGGCCGCACAGGCCTTGTTGCACCCGTAAAGGACGGGGGGAGGTGGCTGGGCGCAGCTGGGTGGGCACCTCCTCTCCGGCGGGTGGGATGGCGGCGAGGCGCATCTTCCACCTCCAGCCATGAGATAAGGAGACTGGTGCATCCGGGGAAGGGGGCGGGTCGCCCGGGCTGCTGGTTTCCGTCCCCGACAAAATTGAACCCGACGTGGCGGTGGTGGCTGTTGCTCCTTCCCATGCTTACTTCCGCACAGGTCTTGGTGTGCTGGGAAAGGACGGGGGGGGGGGGGGCAGCAAGGCCCGAGCCGCCCCAGGAAACCTAGAAAGGGAGGGGGAATGGGGGCTGGCTGCCTTGGCTCGTGGGCCCTCCGGGGGCTGGATCTGGCCTGCGGGCCGGGGGTTTGACTCCCCTGGTCTAAACCTTCTACTCAGCAGTTTCACAATGTGCCCCAATCCCTTCCAGGCACAAGGCATGCTTACCAGGTGAGAGGGCATCTTGGGCACACTCCTGGACCTGCACCCTCTGTCCATCCTCTGACGAAGCTCCTTCCGCCTCAGAGAAGTTAGCTTCTATCGTCACAGAGGGTCGCCACATCTGAAACAGCAGCGAGAGTGATGGGTTAGAGAAGGAACGGAACAAGCTGAGGAGATGGATCCTGCCCCACTCCCAGACTCCTCATCCTTGCTTTGACCAGCAGAGCTGCCCCTCAGCGGTAAGACCTAAGGGCATGTTTTCTACCAACCCTGGTCAAGTATTTGGATAAATATCTGGCAGGGTCTTAGGCTAAGGTCAGATATTGCTGCTGGAATGGACTGACTGAGGACCCCCTCACCTGTTCTGTCTGCCTCTTCTCCTCTGCCTGACTCAGGAGGAAACCTTCAGCCAGAGCCACTGCTTGGGAACTGGTCTCCGGCCCGCATCCTCTGACCCAGCTCTCCATCTCCAGGGGCAGAATGCTCAGGAACTGCTCCAAGATCACCTGGTCCACGATTTGCTTCTTGGTGTGCCTCTCTGGCTTCAGCCAGCGGTTGCAAAGTCTATGGAGCTGGCTGCAAACCTCTCGGGGCCCATCAGCCTCATGGTAGCAGAAGTGCCGGAAACGCTGGCAATGTTCATCTGAGATCACAGTGTCCTGAGCCAGGATTTCTGGCACAGCTTTCCCCCAGAATTCAACACCACTCCCAGCCTGGATGGGTTGGGAGCCTTTCCTTGCTCTTTTGCCAGTTCCAGGAGAATCTGCATCCTCCTCTTTCATCTCCTTCCCCTTCTTTCAGGTTGCCCCTGACTATGGAGAGATACCCTTAGCAACATGGTGACAAAGAAGGAAAGATATCAAAAAGGCGCAAAGAACCCAAAAGAGAATGGAGTTACGTCACTGACCCTGGCCAAGAGACCCCTAAGGATTGCCCCGGTGGATCAGAAGGAGTGTCTTCATGGTAGTTTGCAGGTCAGGATTAATGTTATCATGTGATATTACTAAACAATTGACTGGGCTGCCCGCTGACCCTCAGCTAGTCAGCAGGCATAAGAGGGCCAGCTGAAGGAGAGGAGCAATCATCACTTCCAGGTAAAGCTGCCTCAAAAACACGATAGTAGTATTTCTCTTTTCCAAGATTGAAACTTGTCTCTCCCCCTACAACTGACTAGTTAAGTAAGCCTTTCCAGGATCCAGCTGCAAGGCCATTCTCCCACACACAAAGAACACTAAGGCTAAAAACAGCACCACAAACTGCCAGGGAAGCAGGGCGTCCTTGGGAACCAAACTGACTAGCAATATTCTTGACTCGACCAGTACTGCCTGCTTTGACCAGTACCTTAATAAGCTCTGTCCAAGTTTCCCCTTTATAAGTGTGAGTAGAGATGCAAACACCCATCAATTTCAGAAAAGATATGCTCACTAGGATAAAAACTTCAGCAGTAGCTCTGTCCAAGCAGCCAGCAGAGGGGAAGGGGAGAGGGGCATCAAGAATCTCCCAGTCATGGCACAAGGGCTGCTGGGGATGAACGGGACTGGGGAGGGGGGAATGAATCCCCAGGAAAACTGGAAGCATGTGGGGCAGCCATCGACATGAATGATTCCTCCCATGTGATCATCGTTGGCTTCTTTTCCGGGCCTCCCTTTGACCACCACTGGTGAGAATTTATTTTTATTTCCAAAATTCAGACCCCCTTTCTGCTGCCAAGGCATCTGACAAATTAAAACATACATAAGAAATATCACATTTGCAAACCAGTTAAAACCAACCCTCCTGCTGCACACAAATCCCACACATGATAGCAGCACTACTGTTTTCCAACATCTAAAACCTTATCCTCCAATGACTTATTCGTATGTAATATTCCCTGGATCTGGCTGCAAAGCTTTTCCCTGCTGTTGCAGATCTGAAGATTTTTTTCCCCTGCCTCTGCTTGTCTTTCAGAATTCAGAAGCAAACCCATCCTCCCAACAGGAAAAGAGCGTTTCTTCTTTTACAACAATTTCGTTGCTCAGCCTCTCTTCCAAAAATCTTGGTCAGTTTAACCCTTTTAGCGCTACAGACAAATGACAAATGCTTCTTGTCTTTTCCATGAGAAACGGATCTAAAAAAATGGGCCTATTCCATGGGGCTTACTCTCAGGAACGATTCCACTGAAAATCTGTGTTCTTGTAACATCTTCCCAGTGTCTCAAAACAAAATGACTGTTGTCATTCCGCCAGGACAAACATATGTTCTGCCGGTAGGTGGCACTGCAAGATAACAATTAAAAAACAGCTCCGGAAAAGGATGAATTTCCACAGGGATTCTCTGGTTTTGGAGCCTCCACATGACTTCATCCCAAAATTGGTCACCTTCTGGGCCCTCCCTCTTACTGTGGTGTTTTCTAAATTTGAAATCTTTGGGGAAAGAACATTTCCCTCACTGTGTGGGCAAGAAGATGCACAGCTGTGTCCCTTGCCACCGCCACCCCTGTGGCTGCCATTCTGCCCATCTCTACACTAAAGCTTTTTAAAATCAGCACTAATTGAAATAGTGCTTCTACTTTAAGAGTTGACTTGAGTTAACTGTCCCACATCTTAAGCTGCTAGATCTCACAGAGGAGTCCCCTTCTTCAGTTGGGAGTCCAACCTTCCCCAACACGCCTGGGGCTGACTCTCTGCTGCCACCACCAGGCTAACAGTGAGAGCTGCGCCTGCCTGACAGCTTGGTCTCCACTGCAGGCCTTTAAGAAACTTCTCCAAATTAAAAATCACTCCCCCACTCCAAACTGCCAAGGAAGCAAGGAACCCTTGGGAATGAAACTGGTTAGAAATATTCCCAAGTCTGCAAAAGTCCAGACTGCTTTGACTGGTACCTTAATAAGCGTGATCCGGGTATGTCTTTCGTAAGTGTTGTCAGAGATGCAAACACAGAGACCAATTTCAGAAAAGAAATCCTTTAGCTGTATGGACAGTTATTGGTTACCACAGGAAATGGATCCAGTGGATTGCAAAATAAACACAGGACTTCTGAGCAAAGGGAATGAAAATGGGGATGTAAACGGCAGCCTCTCTCCTTAGATCTAAATGTATATCCCTGTAACGTTAAGGAGACAGGCAGAGTTATCTTCATGGTTCGCTGCTCAGGCTCCCTTCAGATCTTTCATCCGCCTTGATACCCATCATCTCTAATAGCTGCAGACGAACCTATTGCCCATGATTTCTCCTAAATCCCCTTTAAAGCCATTTCAAGTCGTGACCGTCATATCTTGTGGCACTGAATTATGTACGCGGAGGATTCAGCAGTGGGCATTTCCTTGGGGCACATGGCCTCACTGAGGACTATTCACAGTGGGTCGCCGTGTTAGTCTGTCTGCAGTAGTAGAAAAGGGCCAGAGTCCAGTGGCACCTTAAAGACCAACAAGAATATTTTCTGGTAGGGTACGAGCTTTCGTGAGCCTCAGCTCACTTCTTCACTATCCCTGTAAAGAAATAGCTTCATGGTTTGCTGCTCAGGCTCCCTTCAGACCTTTCATCCGCCTTGATACCCATCATCTCTAATAGCTGCAGACGTCCCCAGGTGATTTTTTGGTTTCTGACGAACCTGGAGAAACCTTTCATTCCTCAAACTTGCTTTCCACTGTCCATGTTTAGTGAGAACTTGTGCTCCTCTTCGTTATTGGGAGGGCAAAATGGAGGAGGCGAAACCAACGTACATCCCCCTCCCCCTCCAGCTCCTGGAGGAAGGACAGGATTTCAAAAGGACTAAAGAAGAACAGACAAAGAATAAATACACTCGCGTCCAAAGCTACGGTATTGGGGAAGAGAGGGGCTGTGAAGAGAGGCCGCTCTCCATTTTGCTGTCAGCCTCTCCTACCTGGAGGATTCACCATTGTGCAGTTCCTTGGCAGCCTCTCCTACACTGAGGACCGGCAGCTGAAGAAGTGGCAGCTTTGCCTCCCGAGGACCTCGCTGAGCCACGTTCACCCCATCCACCCCACCCCCCACCCCAAAAGGCATTTTAGGAACAACTCTCCCTGGCCCCAGTCGGCTGCCTCTTGCTCGCAACCTCCCTGGCCAGCCCCCAAGCCCCGTCAAAGACCGGGCCGCAGCTTCAGACGCACCCCCGATGCCAAAACAAAGGGCTCCCCCACTCCCCCCTGTTTTTCTTGCCCGCCCCTTTTCTCCCCACCTCCCCTCCACGGGGCTGCAACATCTTCTACTCACCCAGAGCCAAGGAAGGGTGTGTGTGTGTGGAGGGGGGGGGGGAATGTGCTGGATCCGGACCCAAAGCAGCAGCAGCGTGGGCTCCAGGGGAGGAAAGCGCATGCGCGAGAGCGCGCGGGGAGTTCATTTCCGGGGTCAGAGCGAGCCCTGGGAAAGGTGACTCCTAATCAGGGAGAAATGGAGGGTTTGTGTTTCACCATGTCGATCTCCCCCCAACTCTAAGGTCACCCCCAGCCAAGGACAATAACCATCTCTGCCCCCTTTGCAACAAAGCATCCTAGAGTGGGGGAGAGAAATTGGACTCCTCAGGAGCTGATCCTGCAAAATCCTTTTGCAGAACTCATTTGGAGATCAAGGGGCAAAGCCCTAAAAAGCTCATAATATCCTGGCTGGGGGGGGGGGCACGGAAGGCATACTTTGCCCTGCCCCTTCTTAGAATCATAGAGTTGGAAGGGGCCATACAGGCCATCTAGTCTAACCCCCTACTCAATGCAGGATCAGCCTTAAGCAGCTACTGCTTAAAGACCTCCCTAGGCAGCTGATTCCACTGCTGAACAACTCCTAGTGTAAAATCCCCCCATAATCCACCTTTCCACCTGTAATTTATACTCATTATTCCAAGTCCTCTGCTGCCAACAGGAACAGCTCCCTGCCTTCCTAACTGAAAGGCGGTTACTTACTGAAAATACTGAGAAATAGCAACCGTGTCCCTCCTCAGCTTCCTTCTCTCCAGACTAAGCATTCCCAAGTCCCTCGGCCTTTCCTTGTAGGGCTTGGTCTCCAGGCCCCTGATCATCCTTGTCACTCTCCTGTGTACCTGCTCGATTCTGTCCACATCCTTTTTGAAGTGAGGCCTCCAGAATTGCACACAATACTCCAGGTGAGGTCTGACCAATGCAGTGTATAGCTGGACTATGACATCTTGTGATTTGGACATGAAAAGCTATTTGCTTGTCCCTTTCTCCCCACCTTAAATAATGCCGCACTGAACTCAGGCCTCAGTGCTGGGGTGTTTTGGGGGGGTTGGGGGATAGTAGCTGTGGTGCAATCCAAGCAACCAATCATCTATGGTGGCATAAGAGACAAGGTATATCAAAATTAAGTTTTTCCCCTGGTGTACTTTCCCCTAACGTTTAACAAGGACTCTGTCTAAATAAAGCCTTTTCCACATACTTAGTGTAGTCCATGCCATTTTCTAATGTGTTTATTTCTACTAAAAGGTTTAGGATTTAGAGCCCAGGGAGCAAAAGGCCCCAGAACATGGGTAGTTGATAAAGTGGCTCCCATATTACCAGCTGCAAGAGCAGCAGGAGAGAAGGCCCAGAGCTTGACTGAGGGAAACTGCTAATTTCTTCGCAGGCCCAAGAGAACGAAAGCATCAAGAGCAGCATCAGGACCCATTGAAGAGCGCACAGGGGAAGCAGCAGCCCTGCACTTGTGTAAGTGAACATTTTGGACTTTCTCTTGTCTTCGTGTTACCTGGCACTGTTAGGACTTGCGTTGGTTCAGAGCGCCCTTTCTGAAGGACGCTAATAACCCTGTCTCTGGAAATGTTGCTGTGTTCATAGCCATTATAATTCAGTTTGTCCCTTGGTTATGAAGCAGTTGGGTTTATGAGAAACATTTGTTACCCTGAAAACTATACCTTGTTTTGTTTTTGGAGCAATTTCACAATTGCTTGACAAGGGTGCTGCCATTTATTGAATTGAATCCCCCCCTCCAACTTTCCCATTGGAAAAGATAATTTCGGAGGGATCTTTAGCCTGGCTTATGCTGGGTCATGAGCATGTCTAGAGATAAAGCCTTCTGTGAAGACTTAGAACCTACTTACTTTTCAGATTTTCCCTGGGTTGATAGATCACCATGACTTGTAGCCATTGTTAACACCATCCTCCATGAATTTGTCCACCCCCTTTTATAGCCTTCCAAGTTGGCAGCCATCGCCACATCCTGTGGCAGCGAGTTCCACAATTTAACTGTACAATGTGTGAAGAAGTATTTCCTTCCTTTTCTCTGTCCTGAAACTCCCACCCTTCACCATTAGTGGATGACAAGAGGGTCAAGTATTATAGGAAAGGAAGAAAAGCATTTTCCTGTCCCCTCTCTCCTCACCATGCATCATTTTATTTATTTATTATTTAATTAATTTAGATTTCAAGCCCTTCCTCAGTTCTCAGACAAGCCAGGCTCAGTGTGGGTAACAAGAGATAAAAACAGCAACAATAAGATCATAATACATCTACAATAAAAATAATTAAAATTATTAATACCGTAACAATATAAATCAATACAAATATATCAGATGGCACATTAAAATCATGTCTGCTGCTGAGAGACCTGGCAGAGCAGTCAGCTCCCCCACTTAATCAATAAAATAAACATGGACAGGAGAGGATAGGGAGGAAACCATAGATTACAACCGGCAGCCTTCCTCAGTTGTAGGCCTGGTGGAATAGCTCTGTTTTGCAGAGCCTGTGGAAATCCTTACGGTCCCGCAGGGTCTTGATGCTACTAGGGAGGCATTTCCACCAGGCCGAGGGGCCAAGGCAGAAAACACCCTGGCCCTTGTCGAGGACGGCCACGCACTCCTTGGGCTGGGAAGCATGAGCGAGTTGATACTTCTCGAGTGCAATGCTCTCTGGGGGCACACCAGGAGAGGTGGTCCCAAAGATGCGAAGGTCCCAGGCCTTGTATTGGCTGTCACATATAAAGCCCTTCATCCCTCGTATCTGCGGGGCCGCCTCTCCCCCTTGTGCCACAACAACAGCATCGCTGATCTGAGCAGGGCATCCTGCAAGTGCTACCCTGAAAATGGCAAAATCAACAACTGCTCATACACGTGGCTTCTCTGTTGTGCCCCCCCCACCATGGATTGGCCTGCCTGAGGAAGTCTGGAAGGCTCCCCCTCTCCTGGCTTTCTGCAAGTTATGCAGAACTAAATCATTCAGTATTTCATTCCTCTTTTTTGAAGCTTCTCTGGGAACTGCATCTCTGTCAGCTTAACCCTTTACTAGGCTCTTGTGCACAGAGAGGGTGGAAAAACTATTTTGATTATTTTTTTCAAATTAAGGAAAAATTAAATGTGCCTTTTAAGCCCCAGCCTGGCCAAGAAAATCTGCTGTCTAATCCCAGAAGTGTAAAGTGTGGCTGAGGGTGCTCATTGGGGATAGCAAGGCACTCTGCTGATGCTCAGATCCATTGTCAGCCAATGGAAAACTAGGCAGAATACACAAGGGAGTAAGGTCAGGGAACATTCCACCGATGCTTAGAAAGATGTCCAGACAATACAAGACAACACTTGAGCTAGGGCATGAATGTCTTGGCAACCCCATAATGACAGCCAACATTTTACCCAAATAACTTTCATTATATTTTAGAAACTACCAAAATGACCTAATATTTTATTGGCAATGGCACACATTCCCTGTTAATTTTAGGAAACAAGAAGGCGTTAGCAATGGAACCATTTCAGCAGAAAAATAAAGTACTAGAAAGTTTTCCCACCCCATATCTCTGTCAACCTTCATTAATGCACAGAGAACAAGAGAGAGACTTTTAGTCTCTACTGCATGTATTAAGCAGGAATCGCCTAGCCCCACTTCTAGGACAGATCCGCCAGATAGGATGATGTTCCCAAATACCATCTTGGCTACTTGACAGAGAAGGATACCACCATCTATGAAGATCACAACTCTGATTTGAATTTCTTTCCACACTCTGAGCACGCAAAAGGTTTCTCTCCTGTGTGGGTTCTCTGATGCTGGTGAAGAAGGCCACTTGAACTCTTTCTTCACTCTGAGCATCCAAACAGTTTCTCCCGATTTAAGTTCTTTGATGCATTTGAAGACTGGAACTGCAACTGAATTAAAATTAAAAACACACTCCACAAACTTCCAATGCACTAACCTTTTAAATATTTGATTAAGCTCATCCCATTAAACCCCCCCACAAAACCCTGTGTGGATTCTTCGATGCCATTGAAGAGTGCAACTCCAACTGAATCTCTTTCCACATTCTGAGCATTCAAAAGGTTTCTCTCCTGTGTGGGTTCTTTGATGCTGGTGAAGATAGTTATTTGAACTGAATCTCTTTCCACACACTGAGCATTCAAACGGTTTCTCCCCTGTGTGGGTTCGTCGATGCTTTTGAAGACTGTAACTGTAACCGAATCTCTTCCCACACTCTGAGCATTCAAACGGTTTCTCCCCTGTGTGGCTTCGTCGATGCTTTTGAAGACTGGAAGTGTAACTGAATCTCTTTCCACACTCTGAGCATTCAAACGGTTTCTCCCCTGTGTGGGATCTTAGATGCCTTTGAAGATCACTATTTTTATAGAATTTCTTTCCACATTCCAAGCATTCAAACAGTTTCTCCCCTGTGTGGGTCTTCATATGTTGTTGAAGACTGGAACTGCTACTGTATTTCTTTCCACACTCTGAACATACAAAATTTTTCTCACCTATATGGATTTTTCGATGCCGTTGAAGAGTGCAACTCAAACTGAATTTCTTTCCACATTCTGAGCATTCGAAAGGTTTCTCCTGTGTGTGGGTTCCTAGATGCTGCAGAAGATAGACTTTCCGACTGAATTTCTTCCCACATTCTGAGCATTCGAAAGGTTTCTCCTGTGTGTGGGTTCCTAGATGCTGCAGAAGATGGACTTTCCGACCGAATTTCTTCCCACATTCTGAGCATTGAAAAGGTTTCTCACTTGCATGGGTTCTTTGATGCTGTTGAAGTTGGCCACTTGAAGTGAATTTTGTTCCAGACTCTGAGCATTCAAAAGATTTCTCCCCTGTGTGGGTTCTTAGATGCTGTAGAAGATGGGCACGCTGACTAAATTTCTTCCCACATTTTGAGCATACAAAAGGTTTCTCACCTGTGTGGGTTCTTAGATGCCTTTGAAGATCAGAACTCTGAATGAATTTCTTTCCACACTCTGAGCATTCAAATGGTTTCTCCCCTGTGTGGATTCTTAGATGCATTTGAAGACTGGAACTGCTACTGTATCTCTTTCCACACACTGAGCATTCAAATGGTTTCTCCCCTGTATGGGTTCTTTTATGGCGGTGAAGACGGCCACTTGAAATGAATCTCTTTCCACACTCTGAGCATTCAAAAGGTTTCTCCCCTGTGTGCATTCTTAGATGCCTTTGAAGATCACTACCCTGATTGAATTTCTTTCCATACACTGAGCATTCAAATGGTTTTTCCCCAGTGTGGGTTCTCTTTTGTTGCAGAAGGCTGGAACTGCAACTGTATCTCTTTCCACACTCTGAGCATTCGAAAGGTTTCTCCCCTGTGTGAGTCCTTAGATTTATTTGGAGACTGGAACTCACAGTGAATTTCTTTCCACATTCTGAACACTCAAAGGGTTTTTCCTTTGTGTGTATTCTTTTGTGTACAAGGAGCTGTGATCTGTATTTGTAGTACTTTCCACACCAAAAGCATTTATGTGCTTTTGTTATAATGTGCTTTGTAAAGTGTACATTACCCTTTCTTCCTTGAAAGAATGTGATTGCACTCTCTGAGCAGATAAATGGCTTCACTCCTGAATGGTTCCTTTGGTGTTGAACAAAGCCTGATTTCTGTGGGAAACTCTTTCCGCAGTTTAAGCAGCTGTACGGTTTTCCTCTTGTATGTGTTATTTGATGTTTAAGGAGCTCTGCTCTGCAAAGGAAGCTCTTTCTGCACTCCAAGAACTGATGGGTCTTCTTTCCAGTGTACATTTGCAAATCGATACTATATTGGGTTTGATCTGAGTAGTTCAGGGTAGCACAGAGGCCTTTGTTTCTTCTTTTTTGGACTGACTTTTGTTTTTGGTCCAGAGTTTCATGGAAGCCTCCTCTTTGGCAAGGAATGGGCTTATCCCTTGTCTTCTCTGCTTGGCTTTCCTCCTCCCTCAGTGGTCCATCTCCATCCATGAAGCTTCCTTTGGCCTCTTCATTCTTGGCTTTTTTCAAAGAGAATTCCTGAAATTCTCCAAATGTGTCCTCTACATCTGCCACTGGAATAAAGAGAGATCCAATCAACACCCATGCAAGAAGCCAGTCAACATATCAGGCATTTATTCAGGCAGAACGGGTGGGCATTTACTCCGCCAGAATTCCTTTCCCCTCAAACAGAGTTGCTGGTCACACTTTGTCTCCTGCCAGGCCCTCCAGTAGATCTGTTTTTATCTTCTGCCTAGCTCTCCCCTCCCCAAAATTCCCATAAGTACTTTAAGGGCAAAAGTGGCAAAGAATAATTTCCCCAGTGTTGACATTTGACTTGCCATGCAGCTCCTTTGATTGTCTGCGATTCATGATTTAAGTTATGATACCCAGTCCTGCTAGTGCAGAGAGTTTCCTTTGAGTTGTGATGATAGTCATGAACAGCTGGTTTTCAGCTTCCCAAAAATATATGTTTGGTGGGGGGAAAGGTAGACTCCAAAACATTACTAAGTGAAACCCACAGTTCAAAGGGGACACCCACAATTTTTGGAATAGGTGCCAGTTTGGGGGAGGGGGGCAGGTAAGGCCTGAGGGCATCTAGGTGGCCACTGTAGGATAGGGTTGATGGGACTTGGGCCTCATCCAGCCTAACTGCTCTTAATTAACACCCACCTTTCCCTGGAATCTATAGTATCTATGGAAACTGCAGCCAATCAAGAGCCATAACTGTGGTTTTGCTGAGAAGGCACTGTCGAACTACCCAGATCCCAGCCCCCAGAATGACTCCCTTCCTCCTTTCCTAGCGGGCTTTATAATTCCGCCAAACCAAGAGTTGCTAACAAGGCAAGCAGAAATCCCCCATTGCTATTCCTTGCCCTTTCCCTTGACATAATCGTGAAGAATGCTCACTCCTAGCCAGCTCACTTAGGAAGGAAATACTCTCTTGAGATCTCCTTGAGGAACTTCCCAGCCTTTCTTCAGACACAAGGCCTTTGTCTGTCTCCACCGTAGTCTCTCTTATATTTTTGGTTTTTTGACATGGGGAGAGAGAGACAATATGATCATTCTTATACGGGGAATGAAGGAAATCCAAGTAAGAGGAAAAAATGTTCTGGAAGTGGAAGGTTGGAAAGCTGGTCAAGATCAAAGTCAACAATCGAACCAGTGTAAGGGGGGCGAATACGTTCTAGATCACAGTCAGAGTGGGTGACTGTAATCCCGTCTGGGGGAAGGGTGTGTTTTAAAGGTTGGCAATTTAGAAATTAGTATCTGGCCCCTTCCAGAGTCTTTCTGAGGGCCTCTCATCCCACATCAGCCTCTGGCCAGGACACCCTTTCTAGCTTGGGCGAGGGCCACAACATTGGCTTCAGGTGCCTCTGGCGCACGCAGGTATCTTGGGTCGATCTATCTGGCACTGCTGAACATCGCTTTCTCTGCCACCCCAACTCCTCAAGGCCCCCAGCAGTGGGCAAGTAGTGAGGCAACCCTCAAAACAACGTATTGCTGTTCAATATTTTGATCCATCTATTATCCCAGTGATAGCAATTCACACCCTTGGCACCTATGAAAGACCCTTACCCAGAGAGGCCACGTTCCCATAGTTCTCTAGCATGACTTCCCTGTAGAGAGCTCTTTGGCCCGGATTCAGCAGGGCCCACTCTGCCTCAGTGAAATACACGGCCACCTCCTCAAAGGAAGCCAGAGACTGAAAGAAAAAGCAGATTCCCATGTCAGAGATCATGCCAGGCAGACAGCACTCGGAAAGGGAGTATTCTGGGAGAGTGCAGGATAGAGAACTTGGTGTGGGTAAAGAGAGTGGCATTCAGAGCCTCACTCACTCCAACACCTCAGCAACAACTGCAGGAGCAAAAGCCTCCCTGAGAAAGGAAAGGGCATCTGGGCTGTCTCCCACTCATTTCCCCTACCTGTACTGGAGGTGAAGCAGCCATTTCTGCTCCTCCACAAAGACGGTGGATTGATAGCATCTCTTCACTTCCTGCAAGGCAAACAAAATAATCAGGAAGGACCTTAGCTTTGACTTCCTATTCTGTTTGCTTGAGGGAATCCTGCTTCACGCACCCTGGTTGTTAGGGTTGTGAAACCTGCCCTGTGTACACTCAAGAAAATGTGTAAGGATTTTTAGGAAACTGTGGGAGAGGTGGCAGAGATTCACCAGGTACACATGAGCCCCATGGTGTTATAAATGCTGGCAACACATTTCCGACTTGTGTGAGATTTGAAATGTGCTCTGTGAGCTGGAGCTCAAAAACATTACAGCATCCCAATGGGACCAGGCCAAAGGCCCAGGGACACCATTTGTCAACTGGTTGGGTTCTCCCACATGCCCTTGAGTCCAAGCTGGCAGGAGAAAGAGAGGGGGTGGAAATGATGTTGCACGATACATTGTTTTAACATCCACCTGAAAACTCAGACTGCACTTTAGTGCATGTGAAACCTTAAGGGTAATATAAATGGGATTCCAGAGTGCAGACATTCAGATGTCACATCCAGGTTTTCGGCCAGATGAGACATCAACCTGTCCTCACATCCACCCCATGCTCTGTCCCCAATGTCCATGGGGGTACCAAGCCATGGCCTGGCATCCGTAGTCCAGCATCCTGTTTCAGGCTGTGGCCTGCCAGACATCCCTGGAAAGCCTTTAAGCCGGAGCAATCCTTCGCATCTCTTGCAAAAAGTTCCTTCCCCACTTGGAAAAAGCTCCCCCAACCAATGCTTGCAACCCTTGGAGCAATGCTTGCAAGCCCTCGAGCGATTCTGGGGTGGGTGGGCTCGGCCAGCCCTGCCCTGGGGAGGCAAGGTGAGATGTGATTGCAAACAAGAGCGCCTCCCGGCCCAACCGCTTGCAAACCTCTATGGCGCAGGGAGAAGGAGGGGGAGAAGCGGCTGCCTGGGCTGGTAAACAAGAGGAAGCAGCAGCAACAACAGCAGCTGCCATTGTGTTGGGTTCAGTTTTGTGGGGGAAGAAAGCCAGCAGCCCGGGAAACCCGCCCCCTTCCCCGGGCACAGGCGGGCCGCGGGCCCCGGCGTGCACCGGTCTCCTTATCTCATGGCTGGAGGTGGAAGACACGCCTCGCCACTGCCGCCGCTGCTTCACACCATCCCGCTGGCCGGAGAGGACGCAAGGTGCAGCCCAGGCTGGAAGCAGCCGCCTGGACGGGGGAAGGTGGGCGCAGCGTGGCCGCACAGGCCTCGTTGCACCCGTAAAGGACGGGGGGAGGTGGCTGGGTGGGCACAGCTGGGTGGGCACCTCCTCTCCTGGGGGTGGGATGGTGTGAAGCGGCGGCGAGGCGCATCTTCCACCTCCAGCCATGAGATAAGGAGACTGGTGCACCCGGGGAAGGGGGCGGGTCGCTCAGGCTGCTGGTTTCCGTCCCCGACAAAATTGAACCCGACATGGCGGTGGTGGCTGTTGCTCCTTCCCATGCTTACTTCCGCACAGGTCTTGGTGTGCTGGGAAAGGACGGGGGGGGCAGCAAGGCCCGAGCCGCCCCAGGAAACCTAGAAAGGGAGGGGGAGTGGGGGCTGGCTGCCTTGGCTCGTGGGCCCTCCGGGGGCTGGATCTGGCCTGCGGGCCGGGGGTTTGACACCCCTGGTCTAAACCTTCTACGCAGCGGCTTCACAATGTGCCCCAATCCCTTCCAGGCACAAGGCATGCTTACCAGGTGAGGGGGCATCTTGGGCACACTCCTGGACCTGCACCCTCTGTCCGTCCTCTGACGAAGCTCCTTCCGCCTCAGAGAAGTTAGCTTCTATCGTCACAGAGGGTCGCCACATCTGAAACAGCAGCGAGAGTGATGGGTTAGAGAAGGAACGGAACAAGCTGAGGAGATGGATCCTGTCCCACTCCCAGACTCCTCATCCTTGCTTTGACCAGCAGAGCTGCCCCTCAGCGGTAAGACCTAAGGGCATGTTTTCTACCAACCCTGGTCAAGTATTTGGATAAATATCTGGCAGGGAGGTCTTAGGCTAAGGTCAGATATCGCTGCTGGAATGGACTGACTGAGGACCCCCTCACCTGTTCTGTCTGCCTCTTCTCCTCTGCCTGACTCAGGAGGAAACCTTCAGCCAGAGCCACTGCCTGGGAACTGGTCTCCGGCCCGCATCGTCTGACCCAGCTCTCCATCTCCAGGGGCAGAATGCTCAGGAACTGCTCCAAGATCACCTGGTCCACGATTTGCTTCTTGGTGTGCCTCTCTGGCTTCAGCCAGTGGTTGCAAAGTCTATGGAGCTGGCTGCAAACCTCTCGGGGCCCATCAGCCTCATGGTAGCAGAAGTGCCGGAAATGCTGGCAATGTTCATCTGAGATCACAGTGTCCTGAGCCAGGATTTCTGGCACAGCTTTCCCCCAGAATTCAACACCACTCCCAGCCTGGATGCGATGGGAGCCTTTTCTTGCTCTTTGGCCAGTTCCAGGAGATTCTGCATCCTCCTCTTCCATCTCCTTCCCCTTCTTTCGGGTTGCCTCTGACTATGGAGAGATACCCTTAGCAACATGGTGACAAAGAAGGAAAGATATCAAAAAGGCGCAAAGAACCCAAAAGAGAATGGAGCCACGTCAGTGACCCTGGCCAAAAGACCCCTAAGGATTGCCCCGGTGGATCAGAAGGAGTGTCTTCATGATCGTTTGCAGGCCAGGATTAATGTTATTGTGCGATATTACTAAACAATTGACTGGGCTGCCCGCTGACTCTCAGCTAGTCAGCAGGCATAAGAGGGCCAGCTGAAGGAGAGGAGCAATCATCACTTCCAGGTAAAGCCGCCTCAAAAACACACAATAGCAGCATTTCTCTTCTCCAAGATTGAAACTTGTCTCTCCCCCTACAACTGACTAGTTAAGTAAGCCTTTCCAGGATCTAGCTGCAAGGCCATTCTCCCACACACAAAGCACACTAAGGCTAAAAACAGCACCACAAACTGCCAGGGAAGCAGGGCGTCCTTGGGAACCAAACTGACTAGCAATATTCTTGACTCGACAAGTACTGCCTGCTTTGACCGGCACCTTAATAAGCTCTGTCCAAGTTTCCCCTTTATAAGTGTGAGTAGAGATGCAAACACCCATCAATTTCAGAAAAGATATGCTCACTAGGATAAAAACTTCAGGCAATAGCTCTGTCCAAGCAGCCAGCAGAGGGGAAGGGGAGAGGGGCATCAAGAATCTCCCAGTCAGGGCACAAGGGCTGCTGGGGATGAACGGGACTGGGGAGGGGGGAATGAATCCCCAGGAAAACTGGAAGCATGTGGGGCAGCCATCGACATAAATGATTCCTCCCATGTGATCATCGTTGGCTTCTTTTCTGGGCCTCCCTTTGGCCACCACTGGTGAGAATTTATTTTTATTTCCAAAATTCAGGCCCCCTTTCTGCTGCCAAGGCATCTGACAAATTAAAACATACATAAGAAATATCACATTTGCAAACCAGTTAAAACCAACCCCGCTGCTGCACACAAATCCCACACATGATAGCAGCACTACTGTTTTCCAACATCTAAAACCTTATCCTCCAATGACTTATTCGTATGTAATATTCCCTGGATCTGGCTGCAAAGCTTTTCCCTGCTGTTGCAGATCTGAAGATTTTTTTTCCTGCCTCTGCTTGTCTTTCACAATTCAGAAGCAAACCCATCCTCCCAACAGGAAAAGAGCCTTTCTTCTTTTACAACCAGTTTTGTTGCTCAGCCTCTCTTCCAAAAATCTTGGTCAGTTTACCCTTTTAGCGCTACAGACAAATGACAAATGCTTCTTGTCCTTTCCATGAGAAATGGATCTAAAAAAATGGGCCTATTCCATGGGGCTTACTCTCAGAAACGATTCCACTGAAAATCTGTGTTCTTGTAACATCTTCCCAGTGTCTCAAAACAAAATGACTGTTGTCATTCCACCAGGACAAACATATATTCTGCCAGTAGATGGCACTGCAAGATACAAAAAAACAGCTCCGGAAAAAGGATGAATTTCCACAGGGATTCTCTGGTTTTGGAGCCTCCACATGACTTCATCCCAAAATTGGTCACCTTGTGGGCCCTCCCTCTTACTGTGGTGTTTTCTAAATTTGAAATCTTTGGGGAAAACACATTTCCCTCACTGTGTGGGCAAGAAGATGCACAGCTGTGTTCCTTGCCACCGCCACCCCTGTGGCTGCCATTCTGCCCATCTCTACACTAAAGCTTTTTAAAATCAGCACTAATTGAAATAGTGCTTCTACTTTAAGAGTTGACTTTAGTTAACTGTCCCACATCTTAAGCTGCTAGATCTCACAGAGGAGTCCCCTTCTTCAGTTGGGAGTCCAACCTTCCCCAACACGCCTGGGGCTGACTCTCTGCTGCCACCACCAGGCTAACAGTGAGAGCTGCGCCTGCCTGACAGCTTGGTCTCCACTGCAGGCCTTTAAGAAACTTCTCCAAATTAAAAATCACTCCCCCACTCCAAACTGCCAAGGAAGCAAGGAACCCTTGGGAATGAAACTGGTTAGAAATATTCCCAAGTCTGCAAAAGTCCAGACTGCTTTGACTGGTACCTTAATAAGCGTGATCCGGGTATGTCTTTCGTAAGTGTTGTCAGAGATGCAAACACAGACCAATTTCAGAAAAGAAATCCTTTAGCTGTATGGACAGTCATTGGTTACAAAAGGAAATGAATGCAGCGGATAGCAAAATAAACACAGGACTTCTGAGCAAAGGGAATGAAAATGGGGATGTAAACGGCAGCCTCTCTCCGTAGATCTAAATGTATCCCTGTAAAGAAATAGCTTCATGGTTTGCTGCTCAGACTCCCTTCAGAGCTTTCATCCGCCTTGATACCCATCATCTCTAATAGCTGCAGACGTCCCCAGGTGATTTTTTGGTTTCTGACGAACCTGGAGAAACCTTTCATTCCTCAAACTTGCTTTCCACTGTCCATGTTTAGTGGGAACTTGTGCTCCTCTTCGTTATTGGGAGGGCAAAATGGAGGAGGCGAAACCAACGTACATCCCCCCTCCCCCTCCAGCTCCTGGAGGAAGGACAGGATTTCAAAAGGACTAAAGAAGAACAGACAAAGAATAAATACACTCGCGTCCAAAGCTACGGTATTGGGGAAGAGAGGGGCTGTGAAGAGAGGCCGCTCTCCATTTTGCTGTCAGCCTCTCCTACGTGGAGGATTCGCCATTGTGCTGTACCTTGAGACAGAGGGCCTCGCTGAGGACCGGCAGCTGAAGAAGTGGCAGCTTTGCCTTCCGAGGACCTCGCTGAGCCGCGAGCAGCCACGTTCACCCCATCCCCCCCCCCCAAAAAAGAAAGGCATTTTAGGAACAACTCTCTCTGCCCCCAGTCGGCTGCCTCTTGCTCGCAACCTCCCTGGCCAGCCCCCCAAGGGCCGCAGCTTCAGACCAGATGCAAAAACAAAGGGCTCCCCCACTCCCCCGTTTTTCTTGCCCGCCCCTTTTTTCCCCACCTCTCCTCTATGGGGCTGCAACATCTTCTACTCACCCAGAACCAAGGAAGGGTGTGTGTGTGTGTGTGTGTGTGTGGAGGGGGGGGGGGAATGTGCCGGATCCGGCCCCAGAGCAGCAGCAGCAGCGTGGGCTCCAGGGGAGGAAAGCGCATGCGCGAGAGCGCGCGGGGAGTTCATTTCCGGGGTCAGAGCGAGCCCTGGGAAAGGGGCGGGTCCGAATGCAGCCTCCTTTCTAGGACTCCGGGCTCTGTCCCCTCCCCTCCCACCAATATCAAAACACCTCCAGAGGGTGGTTGTTGCCTGCGTTTGGTTGGGCTCTTCATAGGGCAATAGACGGTTATTATTAATACAAGCTCATCCGGTTTTTTTTTTTTTAAAGCATGACCTAACAATATATAACCACATCCCCAGACTGAGGATTGCGCTCTTTTAGATCCTTATACACAAAGAGATACATTTCTTCTCAATTAAATGCGGTAATAAAAACAGAACTTTATCGGGGTTGCCAATAAAAATGCAGTTTCCATTTTTGAAAACAACATTATGTTAAGAGTCCAGTAGCACCTTAAAGACTAACAAAAATATTTTCTGGTAGGGTATGAACTTTCGTGAGCCACAGCTCACTTCTTCAGAAAATATTTTTGTTAGGTTTTAAGGTGCTACTGGACTCTTGCTCTTTACTACTACTGCAGACAGACGGCTACCCACTGTGAATTAACATTATGTTAGATATTGGTCAACACCCCCCCCCTCCATTTTCACAAATAGGAATCCAAATTAACTTACATCGACTCCCGTTCCCCTTTTTATTATCCTGTCAACAACTGTGTGAGGTCGGGGGAAATTGTAGGAGGGGAACTCCCTCCCGCAAAAGAAGCAAGACCATAGATGAAAATGCTGGCTTTAAACCCCTTGGAGGCATTTTCTTCTATCTGGGAGCCACAGGGAGGGTAGGGCTGGCAGCTCATCCAGAGAAAAATCTCCCGTCCCTTGAAAGGATGGATGGGACGAAATGGGTACCTGACAGGTCTCCTGGCCTGGAGGGGAGTTATGACAAGCTTATAACAACCTGGCGGGGGATTAGGGTCAGGGAGAGGCACACTATCCCCCTCCACCTTCTTGTGTGCTGTGTGTGTTAAGTGCCATCAAGTCGCTTCTGACCACAGGCGACCCTATGAATCAGTGTCCTCCAAAGTGTACTATCCTTAACAGCCTTGCTCAGATCTTGCAAACTGAGGGCCGTGGCTTCCTTTATAGCAGTGGTTCCCAACCTTTTTTTGACCATGGACCACTAGGACTTTTTTGTTCGGTGCAGGGACCCCAAGGTTCAAAATAAATATTCCGGGAATTTGAAAATAAACTTTAATCATAACTGTTAGTTAAACATTAAACTTAGAATTATATTTGAATATATATATTTTATAATAGAGAACTTTTAATTGAAAATGTTAATTTATTATAGGTTTATAACTTTGTTTCGCGGACCTTAATTTCATTCTCGCGGACCCCTGGGGGTCCATGGACCCCTGGTTGGGAACCAGTGCTTTATAGAGTCAATCCAGAGGGGAGTTGACATGTTCATGGAGGAAAGGGGTATTCATGGCTTCTAGATAAATGGATACTAGTCATGATGCATACCTATTCTCTCCAGGATCAGAGGAGCATGCTTATTATCTTAGGTGCGGTGGAACACAGGCAGGATGGTGCTGCTGCAGTTTTCTTGTTTGGGGGCTTCCTAGAGGCACCTGGTTGGCCACTATGTGAACAGGCTGCTGGACGTGATGGGCCTTGGTCTGATCCAGCAGGGCTTTTCTTATGTTCTTATCTCTTGTTGGGTCTTCCTCTTTTCCTGCTGCCTTCCTAACCTTCTTAGAATCATACAAATGGAGACGGCCATACAGGCCACCTAGTCTAACCCCCTGCTCAGCCTGGAGCATCCCCGAAAAGTAAGGTTGCCATCCTCCAGGTACTAACTGGAGATTTCCTGCTATCACAACTGATATCCAGCTGATAGAGATCAGTTCACCTGGAGAAAATGGCCACTTTGGAAATTGGACTCTATGGCAGTGAAGTCCCTCCCCAAAACCACCCTCCTCAGGCTCTGCCCCCAAAACCGCCTGCTGGTGACAAAGAGGGACATGTCAACCCTACTGACAAGTGTTTGTCCAGCTGCTGCTTAAAGACCACTAGAGAGGGGGCGGTCACCGCCTCCCTAGGCAGCCGATTCCTCTGTCGAACAACTCTTCAGGGGGGGGGGAATTCCCTAATATCCAGCCAGCACCTTCTGCTGATAATCTATACCCATTATTCAGAGTCTTGTCCTCTGCTGACAACAGGAACAGCTCCCTGCCCTGCTCCATATGACAGCCCTTCAAATGCTGAAAGAGAGCAATCAACCTCCTCTTTACAAGATGAAACATTCCCAAGTCCTTCAGCCTTTCCTCGTAGGGCTTGGTCTCCTGGCCCCGATCATCCTTGTCGCTCTCCTTGGCACCCACTCTGTTCTGTCCACATCCTTTTTGAAGTGAGGCCTCCAGAACTGCACACAATATTCCAGGTGCTGTCTGACCAATGCCTTGTACAGCTGGACTATGACATCTTGTGATTTGGACATGACAAGCTATTTGCTTGTCCCTTTCTCCCCATCTTAAATTATGCTGACCTTAACTCAGTCCTCACTGCTGGGGTGCTTTTGGGAGGTACTATCTGTAGCGTTGTGCAGTCCAAGCAACCGATCATCTGTGGTGGCATAAGAGTACAAGCTGTATCAAAATTAATTTTCCCCCTGGTGTACTTTCCCCTGAAGTTTAGCAACGTTTCTGTAGCTCATGTCATTTTCTAACATGTTATTTTATTTCTGTTAAAAGGTTTAGGATTTAGAGCCCACCAAGCAAAAGGCCCCAGAACACAGGCAGTTGATAAAGTGGCTCCCATATTACCAGCTGCAAGTGCCCCACCCCCCTCAGTCAGTCTGGCCTGCAGCAGGAGAGAGAAGGCCCAGAGCTTGACTGACGGAAACTGCTGATTTCTTCGCAGGCCCGAGAGAACTAAAGCATCGAGAGCAGCATCTGTACCTGCTGAAGTGTGCTCAGGGGAAGCAGCAGCCCTGCACTTGTATAAGTGAACATTTTGAACTTGCTCTTGTCTTTGTGTTATCTGGCACTGTTTGGTAGGACTTACATTGGTTCAAAGTGCCCTTTCTGAAGGGCGCTGATGACCCTGTCTCTGGAAACGTTGCTGCTTTCACATACAGAGCCCTTCATCTCTCATATCTGCAGGACCGCCTCTCCCCCACACGCCACAACAACAGCATTGCTCATCTGAGCAGGGCATCCTGCAGGTGCTGCCCTAAAAATGGAAAAATCCACAACTGCTCATACACGTGGATTCTCTGTTGTGTCCCCCCCCCCCCATGGATTGGACTGCCTGAGGAAGTCTGGAAGGCTCCCACTCTCCTGGCTTTCTGTAAGATATGCAGAACTAAATTATTTTCTACACTGATAATAGGGCTGTGCTGGAACTGTACTGGAGGACAGCCTGGTCTCCTCCTTCCTGACCCTACTCTGCAAGGGGGCCCAAGAGAGACCCCCCCCTTGCAGCACTGCCCAGCTGGGGGAAGCTTCTCCCCCCCACTCTTTATCTGCCCAGGCATCTGCCTGTCCAGATATCTCCCAGTCGGGCTACTCGAGCCTCAGTCCTCCAGCTCCCTTACAAGCTCAGTGGGATGCCAAAAGGATGAAGCTGGAGACTTCAGGATTTTGCTCCTCCTTTTTGTAGCCTCTGTAGGATCTGTGTCTGTCTGCTTCTTAACCCTTTACTAGGCTCTTGTGCGCAAAGAGGGGGAAAAGAACTATTTTGATGTGTTTTTTTTTCAAATTAAGGAAAAGATTAAATGTGCCTTTTAAGCCCCAACCTGGTCAAGAAAATCTGCCCTCTAATCTCAGAAGTGTAAAGTCTGGCTAAGGGTGCTCACTGGGAATGGCAAGGCACTCTATTCATGCTCAGATGCATTGTCAGCCAATGGAAAACTAGGAAGAATACAAAAGAGACTAAAAATTAGCCTAGTAAGGTTAGGGAACATTCCACCAATGCTTAGAAAATACTAAGTTGTTCAGGTAATAGAAGACAACACTTGAGCTAGGGCATGAATGTCTTGGCAACCCCATAATGACAGCCAACATTTTACCTGAACAACATTCATTATATTTTAGAAACTGCCAAACTGACCTAATGTTTTATTGGCAATGGCGCACATTCCCTATTAATTTTAGGACACAAGAGTGCTTTAGCAATGGAAACATTTCAGTAGAAAAATAAACTACTAGAAAGTTTTCCCACCCCACATCTCTGTCAACCTTCTTTAAAGCACAGAGACCAAGAGAGAGACTTCTGGTCTCCATTGCATGTATCAAGCAGGGATCCCTCTAGCCCCACTTCTGGGACAGATCAGCCAGGCAGGGTGATGTTCCCTATTACCATCTTGGCTACTTGACAGAGAAGAATATCACTATCTATGGTAGTGATGAAGAGTCTGCAGGGACACTTTCCGCCTCCTTCTTCCTTTTCAAGAACAATCCTTCCCTCATGGCCACTGAAGCAGTTGCAATTCCCAAAACCTGCCTGAAATGCAGGTTGAGAAAGAACCCATATCCAGACTAAACATCTGGTAACAACCTAAGGTTTGCTGTCAGTTTTTTATTAGATTTTTATCATATAAATGGGAGGTTTCTACACCTCTCCTACAAAAAGAGAAATTTGGAAGTGTGATTATAGCAATCTCACAATAACCAAAAAGCTGATAGTTGGTACACACCCAAACCAACAGGTAACATTTTCCAAAAACACACACACACACATTAACACTTAGATTTCTGTACCTATCAAACATATTTCTTCCAGAAAGGGTGTCCCTTCCACCCTAATATGTAATCCTTACAGCAGTCCTGCACAGTACATTACTCGGGAAATGTAACTGGCTGAAGGACAACAAAATCGCAACCCAAAACTCCAGCTCTTGCACTTTACTGACCCTTATCATGAAGGTAGCCAAAGTGGGTCGGCTTCAGTGCTGGGGATCAGTCTGTCAGCATGTGCATATGCTCATCTAGTCTGCAGTTTGTTAAGTAGATCATTCTGATCCAACTGACAGGTATATCATGTGACTGTGCTGGCATGAACCGGTTTGTTCAGCCAGAGAAGGGGTTTTCCAATGACTCAGCTACAGGTCTGTAATTCAGGGGTGGGGAACCTTTTTCCTGCCAAGGGCCATTTGCACATTTATGACATAATTCAGGGGCCATACCAGGTGTAGATCTCCCGGTGGGGTGGGGAGAGGCGAGGGTTGCCAGGTCTCCAGCCACCACCTGGAGGTTGGCAACCCCAGGGGAGGCCACACAGAGAAGGCCTGCGGGGTGCCCCCACTCCCCCCTCCCAGGCGGAAGGGCAGCCAGCAGTGGGCCCAAGCAAACGAGGTGCCAGGGAGGCGCAGCCCACAGTTGATCGGTAAGGGAGGAAGGAAAACAGAAAGAGGAAAAGGGAGGGAGAGAGAAAGGGAGAAAGAAATGGAGAGGGAGAAAGAAAGAAAAGGACGGAGGGAGACAAAGAAAAGGACGGAGGGAGACAAAGACAGAGACAGAAAAAGAGGGAGAAAGAGGGAGAGAAAGGAGAGTGACAGAAAAAGAGGAAGAGAGAAAAGCCTTTCCCCCCCCCCACACACACACCCGCTGGCCCCATGCGACCGGGCCCTAGCCTCCCCTGCCCACACACACCCGGCGGCGCACAGAGCCCCGCGCGACCGGTCCCCAGTCTCCATGCCCTCTCCTCCCCAGAGTCCACAAAAGGCCCCCCCCCGAAGCCCAATCGGCTCCTGCATGCATGCTCTGCCGCCGGGAGCCGCCAGCCTCTTTCCCCCTCCCTCTCGCTGCTCAACAGCCGACAGTCGGCGAGAGGAGGTCCAAAGGGCGCCGCAGCGCCGCTGTAAGCCGTGGTGCCAGGAACACCCTCTGGGAGGGCCAGCCTGCGCCCCGCCTCTGCAGCAGGGTCCCAGAGCTCCCGAGGGCCACAAAAAATGTCCTCGGGGGCCGCATATGGCCCCCGGGCCTGAGGTTCCCCACCCCTGCTGTAATTGGATAGAAATGATTGTGTATGTGTATATAGGTTCATGCATTGTATATAGAATTGTCTGTTAGGGCTAAGCTGATGTCTGGCTATTCTGAACAAAGAAAGTAAAACTGCATATAGGCTGTGTAAATATTGTAAAATAAACTGTACATAGCAGAACCTGTGTGGAGTGAAATTGCTACCGGATAGACTCCTGAATTCCAGCTTATGGCTGCGAGCGTCACAGTTGTGGCATGAGGTACATTCTCAAGCGCCTGCAAGATTGATTTTATACACAATTGAGAAACACTCGCCACACACTTCCATGGCACCTTTTAAATGTTTGATTAAGCTCATACCATTAAAAACCACCACAAAACACAGAAAACACAGGGTCTGAATTACCTAATAAAATACTAATCTCTTTAATAACATACAACCCTTCCTTAGCTGACTTCTCCTTTCTCAAACTAAAAAAGAAACAAGAGTTGCCAACTACCAGGAGGGAAAAGTGTCCTGTCCCTTTAATACAGACTTTATAGGATGTGTACCGCCTTGGCCCATTTCAGCTCCCCATTTCCACACGCTAAACCCTGACCCGGATGGCCCAGGCTAGCCTGATCTCATCAGATCTCAGAAGCTAAGCAGGGTCAGCCCTGGTTAGTATTTGGATGGGAGACCACCAAGGAATACCAGGGTTGCTGTGCAGAGGAAGGCACTGGCAAACCACCTCTGTTAGTCTCTTGCCATGAAAACCCCAAAAGGGGTCGCCATAAGTCGGCTGCGACTTGAAGGCACTTTACACACACACACACACAAAAAAACCCTCTATGAAAGCGGCAGGATTTCTCCTCTCCCCTCAGGCCTGTTAGCAACACTAATGCAGACATCTTTCCAAAATAAAGTGATTTCACAGTGGGTAGCCGTGTTAGTCTGTCTGCAGTAGTAGAAAAGAGCAAGAGTCCAGTAGCACCTTAAAGACTAACAAAAATATTTTCTGGCAGGGTATGAGCTTTCGTGAACCACAGCTCAGCTGTGGCTCACGAAAGCTCATACCCTGCCAGAAAATATTTTTGTTAGTCTTTAAGGTGCTACTGGACTCTTGCTCTTTTCTACAAAATAAAGTGGTGAGAGGAAAACAGAATTTTCTCAGTCTGCTTTTGGGCGGGGTGTGTGTGTGTTATATGGTTAAGGTAAGGTTTCTGTGCAGATGCAAGTTCTTTCCAAGGGTTTACATGGTTTAGACCTTTCCCCCCATCTTTTAGAAGTGAAATAAAAGGAAGCCTCTTTTCACAGCCTTAGCAGTCACATGGTTTCCTCTTGTGTACATTCTTAGATGCCTTAACAGATGGACTTTCTGACGGAATTTCTTCTCACATTCTGAACATACAAAAACAAAAGGTTTCTCCTCTGTGCGGATTTTTTGATCCTGTTGAAGATGGCTACTTAATCTGAATCTCTTTCCACATTCTGAGCATTCAAAAGGTTTCTCACCTGTGTGGATTCTTAGACGCCTTCGAATAATTTTAAATTGGTTTTGGTCTATTGACCACAATAAATGAATAAATGATTGATAGATGCCTTAGAACAGGGGTGGGGAACATCAGGCCCGGGGGCCGTTTAAGGCCCACAAAGTCATTTGGTCTGGCCCTTGGTGGGTCCAGGCAGATCTCTAGCTCAGAAGGATCTAAGACTGGTGATCCGCCCCCTCCTACAGACAGGAACAGCCTCTATTCAAGGCGGATGTAGGTTATTTTTGATCTAATTCAAACGAGAGAAGTAGAAATATTATTAAGGATATTGATTTAGATCAAAATAATTGTAATTAGATGGATATAAGAAATATATTATAATGAATTAGAATTTAAATGCAAAGGGGACAATATTAAGTTATCAAATAGAGGAAGGGAGAGGGGAAGTCAATGACATACTAGCATTAATTAGTTATTTGGTTAAGAAAAATAAGTTTATATCATATAACAATATTATTGAATGATGCAAATTATTGTGATATATAAAATAACAATTTTTTTTTAAAAAAAATATTCAAGGCGGATGCGAGTTTGTTTTGCCGAGAAAAGGAATCCCCCCCCCTTGCAGAAGAGTCCTTAGCTATGGAGCTGCTAGGACTGCCCAAGAGACTGTGTTAACCCTTTCCCACCCGGGCTGTGGAGAAACGTATTCCCTCTGTACTATAAGAGGGCTGGGGGCGGAAGTGGGGACAATGGAGGGGTTAAAGGGCCAGAATGCACCGGGGGGTGGGGAGAGTTCTTAGCCAGTGTGTCCTCATTTCATCCTCGACCATGCAGAGCAGGAGCAACTCCAGCGTGTGGCTGGATGGCTACGCCCGGCTGGTGCAACAGACACGTGTTGATCCTGTAATGACGTACCAAGGTTGATGGGCTCGTCCAAGTGGCAGCTTTACATATCTCCTCCACTGAAGCTTGCGCGTCGAATGCTGCTGACGTGGCCGCACTACGCGTCGAGTGTACAGTTATCCCTTGCGGGCAGGGAACGTGTGCATGCTGATAAGACAGTTGTATACATTGCTTGATACATCTGCTTATTGAAGTAGTTGACATCTTGCAACCCTTCTTTGGAGAAGAAATAGAAATGAAAAGCGAGTCCGATCGCCTGAATGCCTTTGTGCGTTTTAAATAAACTCGAAGTGCCCTTCGCACATCCAAGGTGTGCCAGTCTTTTTCTTTGGGGTGACTTGGTTTTGGGCAGAAGGAAGGCAACACCAGCTCTTGTTGTTTGTGATAGCTAGCGTTCACCTTTGGTATAAAGGTTGAGTCCGGTTGAAGAACAACTTTGTCGGAATGGAATATACAGAGGTTATCTCTAGATGACAGTGCCCTTAATTCTGATACTCTTCTGGCTGATGTGATTGCCACCAGGAACACAACCTTCATGCGTAGAAAAGATAATGGCACCTCCTTTAATGGCTCAAATGGAGGTTTAGTTAGTGCTTTCAGTACCACATTTAGACATCACGTCGGAAACCTATGCAAGGTTGGAGGAGACAGGTAAGTAACTCCCTTCAAGAATGTGACTATATGTGGATGTCGAGAAGTGACATATCCATCGAGATGGGTAATGACCGTGGCAATAGCTGCTACCTGCCTACGTAGTGTAGAAGCCTTTAGGTGTAGGTCTACGCCATCCTGCAAAAAGTTCAGTAGATCAGGTGTGGAGATACTTAGAGGGTCCAGATGTTTCCTACAACACATAAAATTATATATACGCTTAGTTGATAATTTTCTGGCCTCCAACATGGTGGATACCACTTCTGTGGAGTATCCCAAGTTCAGCATCTGCTGCCTCTCAAGTCCCAAGCGGTCAGTTTTAACCACGCCGGGTCCGGATGCAGAATGGGCCCTTGGTGAAGGAGATCCTCTGTCACCGGTAATTCCCACGGTGGTTGAGTGGACAGTTCTCTTAGTGCAGGAAACCAGGGGCGTCGGCCAGTGCGGGGCGATCAACACAACCTGAGCCCTTTCCTTCCTGATTTTTCTGAGGACTTTGGGCAGGATCGGGAGTGGCGGAAAGGCATAAAGTTTCTCCTTTGGCCAAGGAGTCTCCAGGGCATATATCCCTTCGGCTTCGTGGCCTTCGAACCTCGAGAAGAACCTTCTTAGCTGTCGATTTTTTGACGTTGCAAAGAGATCCACTGTTGGTCTGCCGAACCTCATGTGGACGAGGAGAAAGATATCCCTGTTCAGATACCATTCTCCTTCGTCCACTTGCTGCCTGCTCAGCCAATCTGCTTGCGAGTTCTGGACGCCCTGGATGTGTTCTGCTTTTATGGAGGCGAGGTGAACTTCGGCCCAGTTGAGAGTGCGTACAGACTCCGCGTGGAGGGAGGAGGAACGAGACCCTCCTTGTCTGTTTAGGTGAGCCTTTGCAGAGACGTTGTCTGTTCTCACCAAAACATGTTGTCCCTCTAACAGTGGTTGGAATTTGAGGAGGGCTTTGTGGATTGCCCTCAATTCCAACCTGTTGATGTGCATGTGGGTCTCTGTCTGATTCCACTGACCCTGGGCAATGTGTTGCTGGAGGGTGGCCTCCCATCCCCTCAGGCTGGCGTCTGTGAATAACTGCACGGACGAATCCCTGATGTACGGGAGACCCTGGGATAGATTGGATCCCTTGGTCCACCACAACAGGCTCTCCTTGACCTGAGGCGTGAGCACGAGGCGTGGATTCTTTTTCTGAATTATTTGAATCTGAAAGGGTTTCAGAAACCACTGAAGAGCTCTCATGTGAAGTCGAGTCCATGGGACCATGTCTATGCAGGCCACCATGAGACCTTGGAGTCTGACTAGGGTAGAAAGTCCCGTCGATTTTGATGATCTTGTGGCCTTGGCCAGGGTCCGTAAGGCGTTGATTTTGTCTTTGGGAAGAAACATCTTGTTCTGTCTCGTGTCTATAATCGCACCCAGATGATGGATCGACTGGGGAGGTGAGGTGAGGCTCTTGTCCATGTTTACAACAAAACCGTGATGAATCAGGGTCTGAATGACTGTTTGTGTGTGGCTTCTTGCTAACGACTCCGAGGGGGCACTCACCAAGATGTCGTCCAGATAGGGGAAGATGTGAATCCCCTGCTCTCTCAAAATCGCCACGAGATTGACCAGAACTTTGGAGAAGACCCTCGGCGCTGATGTTAGACTGAAAGGGAGTGCCCTGAGCTGTAGATGAAATTGGCCATGAGGGAATTGAAGGTACTTGCGGTGAGATGGATGGATCATGATATGTATGTACGCTTCTTTCAAATCTATCGAAGTTAGAAAGACTTGAGGACGAAGGGCTTCCACTATGGATCTGAGTGTTTCCATTCTGAAGTGTTTCTTGTAAACAAATTGGTTGAGGAATTTCAGATCCAAAATGGCTCTCCAGTCTCCATTTCTTTTTGGCACCGTGAAAAAGAAGGAGTAGACCCCGGTGCATCTTTCTGAGTCTGGCACTTGTTCTATGGCTTGTATGTCCAATAGGTGTTGAACTGCCGCTTGAGTCCGTAGGGCCTTTTCCTGATTGCAGGAGACTGGAGAAACCAGGTAACGATTTGGGGGGAAGGTGTGAAATTCTATTTTGTACCCTTGACATATCAGTTGACGTGTCCAGTTGTCTGTTGTGGATGAGGTCCATGCTGTCGCGAAATGATGCAGTGGCCCCCCCACTGGTGTTAAGTTGAAGTCATTGTTTTCCTTGCTCATCTCCGAATCTTGATGATTTGTCAGATCCCTGCCCACTGAATGAAGCCCCTCTCCCAAACCTAGAACCCTTTCTGAAGGATCCCCGTCCAGAACTCCAGGAAGATCTTCTGCCATCTGACCTAGGTCGTGCCATGGAATGAGATGTTCTGAAGGGTTGAAAGGAATGTGAAAAGGATGGCTTCCCATCCTTTTTGATGTACTTGGGCAGGGCCTTCTTTTTGTCCTTGGTTTCTACAAGGATGTCATCAAGTTTGGGACCAAACAGTTTTCCTCCTTCAAAGGGGTACCCCAGAAGTATGGCTTTGGATCCACAGTCAGCCGACCATGATCTGATCCAAGCCGCCCTCCGTGCTGCAGATGCTGCCGCCAGGGATCTAGCCGTGAAGGACAAGGAGTCCAGAGTAGCATCTGCCATGAAGTTAGAGGCCTTTAACAGACTTTTTAAACGACAAAGACTTTTTAAACGACAAGGTTCCAGAGGGGGGCTTGCCTCGTTTGTGGTGAACTGGGCCACTTTGCGGCAGCTTGTCCTCAATGCCCGGAGACTTCTCGCCCCAGCATGCCACCCCGAGCTCGAGGGAGACCTCAACGCAGAGGCACCGCGGCCACCCGCAGCGCAGCGCCGAGACGACCCACACCCTCTGCACTTCACATTGAGGAATCAGCTAATCTGTCTGTATCAAGTGACCCCGCAGGGTCCCGGATTACAAGTGCCCCAATGGGGGACAACTCTCCTTCTTCTGACGAGGATAATCAATGGAATTCTCCAGCTTTAAATCTGGACACCCCTCTAGACCTGTCAAAAAACAGATACGGTCTGTGGTGAGTGGAGCGTCTCCACAGACCCCTGCAGAATCTCCTGCTGAACCCAAAGCTCCCGTCAAGGTGAGTGAAGTGGAAACAACCGTTTATGTGGATGCAGTGTTACAACACTACAAAGGGGGTCCCCAATTACCTGTCAAGGCACTTATAGACTCTGGCTGCGGTCGCACTTTAATTAGTGAGGCCACGTTTGCAGCCCTCAAAGTCAAATCTGAGGCTTTGCCAGCCCCCGTCCAATTCGCCCAGATGGACGGGAGCCATTTTAAAGGGGAACAAATAGACTTTACCATAGCCCCCATCCGATTTGAAGTTGTCCTGGGGATTAACTGGCTCAAAGGTCATAGTCCCTACATAGACTGGGAAACGGACACTATTACCTTTGCCAACCCCAAGTGCGACCAGCACCGACACGAAGTTGCGGTGGTGCCTCCACCCGCTCCGGCATTAACCTCTGACGCCTCTTTAACAAGTTCTCTACCCGAGACATATAGAGAATTTGCTGACGTCTTTGACATCAGGGAATGCAATACTTTACCCCCCCCCCACCGTACCACTGACTGTGAAATTGAGGTGGTAAAAGACTGCACACTAACTAAGAGCAAGATTTACCCCATGAGCGCTTCCGAACGCGCTGTTTTACGTGACTTTTTGGATAAAAATCTTGCTCGAGGGTTCATTCAACCATCGAATGCTCCCAATTCCGCCCCTGCGTTCTTTGTCCGGAAAAAGGAGGGGGACCTACGTTTATGCATTGATTTCCGAAAGCTCAACGCCATTACCCAAGCCAACGCCTACCCCATACCGTTAATTTCAGACATTTTGGGACAATTGCAGGAGGGCCGCATTTCCTCCAAATTAGACTTGGTGGAGGCTTATTATCGAGTCCGTATCCGTGAGGGAGACGAATCCCTCACTGCCTTCTCTAGCTGTTTTGGAATGTATGAATTTCTGGTGATGCCGTTCGGGTTAAAAGGGGCCCCAGGGGTCTTCATGCAACTTATTAATGAAATCCTTCACGATTTGCTGTACCGCGGCGTGGTGGTTTATTTGGATGATATCCTTATTTATTCTAAGACCATGGAAGAGCACGTTGCTCTGGTCAAAGTTTTGCAACGTCTACGCAACCACCAACTCTATGCTAAACTGTCTAAATGCGAATTTCACCAGAAGAAAATAACCTTCTTGGGATACATAATCTCACATCGGGGCCTTAGCATGGACCCTGCTAAGGTCCAAGCGGTGCTTGACTGGACTCCACCCTCCACCCGCAAACAGGTGCAACAATTCCTAGGCTTTGCCAATTTTTACCGTGGTTTCATCCCCAACTTCGCTCAGGTGGCACTGCCAATTACTGACCTCCTCAAAACAAAGGGTAAAGGGATTTCTGCAACGTTGCCCTCTGCCAAAATACTCTGGACTGACCAATGCCAATCAGCCTTTATAGCCCTCAAACGACTTTTTACTTCTGAACCAGTACTGCAGGACCCGGATCCGAACCGAATGTTTATTGTACAGGTCGATGCGTCTGACGTAGCCATGGGGGGGGGCCTTCTCCAGCGAGGACCGGACGGTCTCCTTCACCCCTGTGCCTACTTCTCAAAAAAGTTTGCGCATTCTCAACTGAACTGGCCCATTTGGGAGAAAAAGGCTTCGGCCGTCCATCATGCCCTTACTCTATGAGACAATTCCTGGAAGGATCCGGGGTCCCCTTTGAAGTTTGGACTGATCACAAAAATCTAGCTAACGGGGACCCACAAATTGTCCGCAAAACAACAGCGTTGGGCGGACTTCTTTGCTCAATTTCGTTTTGTCCTTAAACATGTGCCTGGAAAGCAAAACGTACTTGCTGATGCCCTCTCCAGATTGCCTCAATACCCAAAAAAACTCGAGCGACCGACAGACTCTTTGTTCACCCCGGCGCACCGAAGTGCCCTACCCGGACTAGCCATGCAAACCCGGTCCCAAACTCGACCTCAGCCTGCACCCCATACAGGAGCCGACAGGATACTCAGCCCTGATCAGCCGGCTCCCCCACCGGCACCCCTTGCACCGCCTGTACCCGATCCTCTGCAGCAACTGATTCCCCCCCCCCTGGCTCCTAAGGCACCTTTGTCTGCGAAAGGAGGGGGGATGACCCTTTCCAACACCTTCCTGGACTCCCTGTGTGTTCAGTGCTTAGCCGAAAGCACTGCCCAGACCCTGCCCCGAGGGGTACTTGAGCAAGGTGGGTGTTGGTATAAAGACTCGAAACTATACGTGCCTAAGATACTTCGCAGGGAAGTCCTACAGTTAGCCCATGGAGCTAAAACCGCGGGACATTTTGGGTTCCTGAAAACCCTTCACTTATTGCGCAGACAATTTTGGTGGGGGGGGATGCGTTCTGATGTAGACTCCTTCATTCGCAGCTGCCCTATTTGTGCCGCAGTCAAACGGTCTCAAGGCAAACCCCCGGGACTGCTGCAACCACTGGAAATCCCCAGCAAGCCCTGGGAAGTCATTGCCATGGATTTCATGACGGATCTCCCACTTAGCGGGGGTAAAACTGTACTGTGGGTTATTACTGACTTATTTTCCAAACAGGTACATTTGGTTCCGTGTGCGGGGATCCCCTCCGCCCCAAAGTTGGCCCGCCTCTTTGTGTCACATGTTTTCCGGCTGCATTCGTTCCCGCGCAAGATAATCTGCAACCGCGGGAGTAGTTTTGTAGCTAAATTTTGGAAAGCTTTTCTCAAGTTGGTGGGGGTGGAACAAGGGTTGTCTAGTGCTTACCACCCCCAAACGGATGGGCAAACTGAACGTGTCAATGCTGTGCTAGAATGTTATTTACGTTGTTATGTCAATTACCACCAAGATGACTGGGTAGAACTGTTGCCTTTCGCAGAATATGTTTACAATAATGCTGTACATCAATCTACTGGTTTCAGCCCTTTCTATGCTGTGTATGGTCAGGACTTCGGTCCTATTGCTCTGTGGAGGTGTCCGAGGGGGAGGGGGATCCTGATGTGGCCTCATGGGCACATGCCCTCCGTACTACATGGCCCTGGCTGGTTAGCAACCTGGACAGAGCCAAGTGCAAATATAAAGCGCAAGCTGATAAGCATCGCTCCCCCAGTAAGGACTTTCAGGTTGGTGACTTAGTATATCTTTCCACCAAAAATCTGCGGTCCACTCGTCCTTGCCACAAACTCAGTGCCAAATACATTGGACCTTATCCCATCACCCCGATCATTAACCCCGTGACTGTGGAACTGACTCTCCCCAAAACCTTGAGACGTATTCACCCTGTGTTCCATGTCAGCCTCCTTAAGCCCCACACCGCCTCCTCGAGATGGCACCTGGAAACGCCTCCCGAGCAGCCCGTGATGGTAGGGGGGGAGGAGCATTTTGAAGTGTCCAAGATCCTGGATTCACGTATACGACATGGGTATCTGCAATACCTAATCCGCTGGAAGCACTTCCCTCCAGCCTACGATGAGTGGGTGCGTGCACAAGATGTCTCCGCCCCACACTTAGTCAACGCCTTTCATTCCGCCTACCCGGACAAGCCATCCCCCTTGCACAGTGGGAGGGGGCCTTAAGGGGGGCAGAATGTCAGGCCTGTATCTTGGTTTCTGTTTCCCAGTAGGTTTCGTTCTGTATCTCTGTAAGTTTCATTTCCCACTGACCAGACTCAAGGACTGTTATGAATTCCTAAACCCATTTCAAGCTGTGGGAATCACAGCGCTGTTTGTGTTTTGTAATCTCTTGCCTTTTTCTATGCTTTTATATTACCAAGCCTAGGCCAGCAGGCCTCATTGCTGTCACCCTTTCTTTGATGCTCTGTTAGCCTATTTGACCAGTAAAGACCAGCTTCTTTGGACCTGATTGTCTCTGATGTGGTTTCTGGTTCATATGGGACCAAGGGCTTACAATGATGCTGGCTCTAGCTACCAATGCAGATGTAGCCGACGCTTGGATGGACAAGGCGGCGGCCTCATGTGCCTTTTTTGCAGCATAATCGATCTTTCTATCCAGTGCACTGGTTCCCAACCGGTGGTCCGCGGACCACCAGGGGTCCGCGAGCACTAAATTAGGGGTCCGCAAGACTGCCAGCAAACCTATGGCACGTATGCCACTTCCGCCACCCGTTGCCTTCTCTGCCGGCACGCGGGGTTCCTCCCAGCCGCTGGCCTTTCTGGCTCTGCCCCGCCCCGGATGGGGGAGGCTGTAGCCTAGCGGTTTCCAGTTCCTGGTGTGCCTCGTGGTTCCTAGCGGTTTTTCTGTCCGAGGCAGGAGCTGCCTGCCTGCCTGCCGCCCCTGGAGGCCCTCCCACGCCCGGCAGCGGCAGCTCAGCACTGCTCCACTGAAAATCCGGCGGCTTGCGAGGCAACTCCTCGCCAGTGGCTCCGGCGCCAAGGAGCGCAAAGGGAGAGGAGGAGGAGGAGAAGGGGGGAGCGGGCCGAGCCAGCCCGGTAAGTTCGCCTCCTTTCCCCGAGAGCCGGGGAAACTTTATTGGGAGGGGCCATGGCCCGGGGGTCAGCGCGGATACTTCTTGCTCTGTGTCCCGGGTTGCCCACTTGTCCAGGCTCCCGGGACATCCAGCCCTCCCCAGGCCCCAACGGCGGACCCTGAGGGAGGGGGGGGAAGCCTGCAAACCCCCACTCACCGGGGAAGACGTCCGGAGAGGCGGCAAGCAGTCGCCTGCTGGAGTCGCCACCCCGTGCACAGGCGAACGAGCCGGGGGCCCCTTCCTTCCAGCCACCCCAAACCCCAAGAATTCAAGGCTGACCGAAAGCCTGTAAGCGCCCCCTCCCAGGGGTCCCTGCCACTCCCCCCTCTCTTCCCCACTGCAAACTTTTCTTACCACGTGGGGCTACTTACCGAGCTTGGGCATCACCGGAGATGCTGCTGCTGCTGGCGGCGAGTCCCTTTTTGGCAAGCGCGTGCGTGTGTCTGTTTATACAGCAAGTTCTCTTTCTCTCTCCCCCCCTCTCTCCTGTCGGAGGGGAGAGATCTCCAAACCCGGTCGTGCTCGGGCTTCCTCTGCACAGAGAGATCTCCAGCGTGCACCTAAAACCCCTTTTCCCGGCATTGCGGTGCCATTCTGGCGGCCCTGGCTGCTCCCGGATCGCGACCCTCTTTTGCTTCGCTTCTCTTCCTCCCCCACTCATCTTTACTGCCTCCGTTACTCCGGTTGTGTGTGCGAAAGGCCCGTGCTGGGTGGTGGGGAGCATGGAGGAGGGAGGGAGGAGGAGCAGGTGGCGCTCTCAATTCGTTGCGGGAGGAGAGCCTCTCCCGCAATGGGGGGGTGAGGGAGGCTGCCAAAGACCCCCCCTCCAAACCAAAGCAAACATTTCTCTTCCATCCTTTACCTCCTAGTTCAGATGCAAAGAAATCATTTCAAAGCACCGTGAGTCATTCTGTTTTATGGCGGGAGCTACCCTTAAGGGGAGGGGGCCAGTTCACACCTCTTTCCCACCTCCCCCCCAAAATAGCTTGCCTGGTAAGCAGGTTGCAGATCCAGGGCTGCTCACTTTGAACTCTATGGGCGAAAACGCATGGGCGGTTTTGCCTGGGATTTGCCGCTCTCTAGATGCACATTTTCCCCAGCCAAATTCTCAAAACTCAAAAATAAGCCCCCCATGCAGACTTTTGAGAATTCAGATGGGGAAAATGTGCATATATGAGCAAGGTGCCAACTCAGGGCAAGTGAAGGGGTATGACGGGGTATAGGACTTGCTGGCACTCCACTTTAAAGACATAATGAAGGGGGGGCTTCTTCAAAGTTTCCCCTCATAAAACTGCTTGCAGACCAAGCTCCATGTTGCTCAGCATGCTTGTGTGCGCAATTTGTCTTTGCTCTAGATATGGCCTTAGCAGAACATTGTCATCAATTAACATCGAAAATCCATTTGTCCCAAAAGAATGCATGGTGTGTGTGTGTGTTTACAAGACAGCTGGCTGCAAGCAGGCATCAAGCTGGCCTCGATACCTGGTAACTTTCTGGTGTCAAATCCATCCCTCACTCTTTCTAAGACTGTCTCAGAAGAAGAAATGGAACTCCTGCCCCTTGCCACCTTCCAAAGGTCTGAGTCAGTATAAGGCAGCTTCAGACTAACAGATGACCTGAGTGCTGCATGTGTTGCTCTCAAACTTACAAAGTATGAGCCAAGGGTAGACAAATTATCAGCATCCACATGACAGCAAAAATCCCATTAATCCCAACCTAAAATGGCGTCCATTTGCAAGGGACCGTACGGTCCCAGAGTGGGATTTGAGAGGTTAATTTCAATCAATCAACTCAGCCTATCGCAGTCCACTGCTGGACATAATTAGTGTACTAATTTATTGATTCAAAATGACATAGTTATGGAAATGAATTTGGATTGCGTCTTTGTTTTATTTTCAGAGAATGGCGGCAAGAAAGAGAAAATACAACAATGATTACATTAAATTCGGATTTACCTCCATTGAAAGTAATGGAGAAATAAAACCACAGTGCGTTATATGTGCTACCGTTCTCGGAAACGATGCTCTGAAGCCGGCAAAATTGAAACGCCACTTAGAAACGGTCCATCCTAATTTATCTGACCGACCACCTGAATTCTTTGAAGGTAAATTAGAGAATCTGAAAAAGATGAAACTCGGGCCTAGCAGTTCAAGATATGCGTCATCGGAAAAACCATTAGTCGCGTCATTTGAGATATCGAAATTGATAGCGCAATCAAAAAAACCACACACAATAGGAGAAACACTCGTCAAACCTTGTTTGATGATAGCTGTTGAAGAAGTTTTAGGGATGGAAGCAAAAAAGAAAATACAAGAAATACCTCTATCGAACAACACGGTAAAAGCCCGAATTGAAACTATGTCAAATGACATCGAGGAGCAGCTTGTTTCAAAAATAAAAAATTCACCATGTTTTGCTTTGCAGTGTGATGAATCGACAGACGTTTCTAATTGCAGTCAGTTGCTTGTATTTGTCCGCTTTTTAGATGACGACAACACTATTAAAGAGGAATTATTGATTTCGCAGACCCTGGAAACGACGTCAAAAGGTATCGACGTCATGAATATAATAGCGGAGTATTTTGAGAAACATAGCATTATGTGGGAAAAGCTCACCGGCTTCTGTACGGATGGCGCTCCAGCCATGTTAGGATCACGCTCCGGTCTAGCAACATTAATAAAACAGAAGAATCCTTCAGCAATAACAACTCATTGTATCATACATCGTCAGGCGTTAGCTTCCAAGACTCTTCCTGAAAGCCTTGTTAATACCATGGAAATGGCCATAAAAGTGGTCAATGTTATTAAAAGGAGCGCCTTAAATACACGCCTTTTTAAAAAACTGTGCACTGAAATGGACTCCGATCATGAGACTCTTCTTTTCCACACCGAAGTTCGTTGGCTATCGAAAGGCAATATGCTGGGAAGGTTATTTGAACTAAGAAAAGAGGTTGAGCTGTTTTTAGCCGAGAAGAAAATTAAAGATTTATTAGAGCAGTTTTCTGATTCAAAAAGTCAGATGCATTTGGCTTATCTTGTGGATATTTTCTCACATTTGAATAAACTAAACTTACAGTTGCAAGGTTCTGGAAACATAAATTTAGCAGGTGTGGGAAACATTTTTATGTTTGAAGACAAACTGCGTGCCTTTATTTGCAAACTTCAATTATGGGTACGTAAAGTTGGCGAAAACAATTATTCTGCGTTTGTAACATTAAAAGCACTGATTGATGATAGTAAAGATGACATGATCACCGCGAATATACAAGAGAACATCAGAAGTCATCTGCAAATGCTGGTTGATGAATTCCACCGTTACTTCCCGGAATATAACCAGACCGAATCAAAAGATACCCAAAAGCTGATTCGCAATCCTTTTGGTATTGCTGTTGAAGAGGTTGCAGAAGAAATCCAGGAAGAGCTCATTGAATTCCAAAATGATAGACACTGTAAAAATGCATTTGAATCAGTTTCTCTTGAAGAGTTCTGGTGTAAAAAAGCAATTTCATATCCTACAGTTCGGGGATTCGCCTTGCGATATCTTATGCTCTTCTCCACAACTTATTTATGCGAACAAGGGTTTTCTGCTTTGCTTATAATTAAGAACAAGACCAGAAATCGATTGGAAGCAAGTGATGATATTCGTGTAGCTCTGAGCAACAGTATTAGCCCCAGAATTGCCCAGCTTGTAAAAAGGATGCAAGCTCAAAAATCACATTGATTTTCAATTAAAAGTTCTCTATTATAAAAATATATATTCAACTATTATTCCAAGTTTTATGTTTAACTGACGGTTATGATTAAAGTTTATTTTCAAATTCTTGGAATTTTTATTTTGAACCTTGGGGTCCCTGAACCGAACAAAAAAGTTCTAGTGGTCCCTGGTCAAAAAAAGGTTGGGAACCACTGATCCAGTGGGTCCTTAATACTGCCGGCTCCATCCTCTGAGATTAAACCTGAGGACTGGAGGTCTGTAACAGGGGCTTCCACCAAGGCGACCTGCAGAAGAGTCAGGGCCCTGGGCTCCAATGTATATAATTTCTTAATGGAGGCTGGCACCTCCTTGCTAGACATAGGTTTTTGCCACTCTGACCTAACTAGGTCTTCAAAGTATTCAGGAAAGGGAACTGAATATGACTTAGTTTGCAGTCGAGTAAAAAACTCCTTTGAGCCCCTGAACTTAGCCTTGGCCTTAATAGCCTCAGTGTCTTCATCTTCATGAAGATCAAGGGCTGACATAACTTTGCATAGAAACTGCTGATAATCTTCCCCAGCACACAACTGTGGGTGAGATTCCTGGGTTGTCTCCCCCCCTTCCTTCTCTTCTCCAGAGGAGAATTCCCCTTCCTCTCTTTCTCCCTCTTCCCCGGAGGAGAAATGCTGATCAGTGACCTTCTCCAGATTGGGTGGTCGGGACCTACCAGCTGCCCTAGATTGCAATGCAAAGCTGGGTCCCTGAACTGGCGGCTCTAGGCGAACCTCTGGAGGGGGAGGAGGCTCTAGAACTGGAGGGGCCCCTGGAAGATATTTTCCCCAGAAGAGCGAAGTCCTCTCTTAATGCCCTGAGCATTAGTTCTAACATCCCCTGCTCGCTTGCCACCCCCGCCGAAAAATTGGAAAGAGGAGGGTGCACTGTACCGGATCCGACGTCCGTAGCAGAGCTGCCTGAGGAGCCGACATTATGGAGTGGCTGATCTCCTTCACCCTCATCACCTACCCGGGACGAATGGGGAGGTTCGGCGGCCATCTTGTCCGGGCGCGACTGCTTCGCGCCATTTTTGTCCGCAGCCTCTGAGTGCTTTCTTTTTGGCCGAGCCGCCGCAGAAGCCCCCGCCGCAGTCCCCCACCGCATTTTGCCGTCGCTCGCCCCCGCCGGTTTGTTTCGGCGGGAAGGCAAGAGCTCTGTGGAAACCGCCTCGTCTCCCGAAAGGAGCTCCTCTCCGGAGAACTCCTCGCTTGCCGCCATTTTCCGGGTAAGGGAAGAAATGGAAAGGCACGGGGGAAAAGGCAAACTAGGCGGAGACGATGAGGAACGGACGGGACCACACTGACCAAGACGGATGAAGGAAGGGGTGATGGGGAGGGGGAAAGATGGGCTACAGAAGTAGAGAGGATGAATCTTTTTAAAAATCAAGGATAGCGACGGAGCGCACTTCGAAGCTGCTCTTCCCTCTGAGGCAGGAATAGAACTGGGAGGGGTTTCCGGTGCGGGACAGGAAGTCAAAAAATCAAAAGAACGTGCCTATCCCTGAGAATGGAAACGGAAACACCCGCTCATAAGATGTCCTCTGAGCCTCAGAGAAGTCAGCATTTCTTGCGATGAAACCCATAATGGTGAACAGATTGCTGGTTGCTGAAATCATGTAAAGACCACATCACTAATCAGTCAACCCCAAGAGGTGGTTATCCACCCACTCCTTAAAAAGCCAACACTACAGAAAAATGTAGGTATGAAGTAGTGTACATTAAACTGGTTGGAATAATTCCTTATGGATCGGATCAAAGGGGTACCTTTGGAGAGCACTTACCAGTGTGAGACAGATCCTGTGGGGTGCCACAGGGTACAATCCTATTCCCCACGCCTATTCCCACTTTCCTGGCCTTCAGCGAATTATGCAGATCTAAATAATTCAGGAGGGCTTGTCTGCACTGATGATAGGGCTGTACTGGAACTGTACTGGAAGCCAGCCTGACTGCCTTCTTCCTGATCCTGCTCTGCAAGAGGAGCCAGAGAGATTCCCCTTGTGGAGCTTCCCAGCCTGTGAGAGCTTCTCTTCCCCCCCTCCCCCACTCCTTACCCGTCCAGTCCAACTTCTCGAGCCTCAATCCTCCAGCTCTCCTGCAATCTCCCAAAAAGATGAAATTGGAGGGCTTTAGTATTTCTCTCCTCTTTTTTGTAGCCTCTCTAGGAACCGTGTCTGTCTGCCTATTAACCCTTTACAAAGCCCTTGTGCACAGAGAGGACAAAAAGGACTATTTTGATGACCATTTTTTTCAAATTAAGGAAAAGATTAAATGTGCCCTTTAAGGCCCAACCTGGCAAAGAAAATCTAGTCCCAGAGGTGTAAAGTCTGGCTGTGGTTGCTCAGCGGGGCTGGCAAGGCACTCTCTTCATGCTCAGATGCATTGTCAGCCAATGGAAAGCTAGGCAGAATACAAAACGGAGTAAAACATTGAACACATTAACACGCTTCTACTGAATCAGACCCTTGGTCCATCAAAGTCAGTATTGTCTACTCAGACTGGCAGTGGCTCTCCAGGGTCTCAAGCAGAGGTCTTTCACATCACCTACCTGTTAACTGGAGGAGATGGGAATTGAACCTGGGGCCTTCAGCAAGCCAAGCAGATGCTCTACCACTGCGCCACAAATCAGCCCCACAAGGTCAGGGAATAATCAGCCAATGCTTAGAAAAGGCTGAGCTGTCCAGACAATAGATGTCAACACTTGAGCTAAGGCATAAATGTCTCGGCAACCCCGTAATGGCAACCAACATCTTACCCGAACAACATTCATTACATAATATTGTCGAAGGCTTTCACGGTCAGAGTTCATTGGTTCTTGTAGGTTATCCGGGCTGTGTAACCGTGGTCTTGGACCACGGTTACACAGCCCGGATAACCTACAAGAACCAACATTCATTACATTTTAGAAACTTCCAAACTGACATATTATTTTGGAAATGGTACCCGTTCACTATTAGTTTTTCTCTTATAAATGGGAGGTTTCTACAACTCTCCTACACCAATGAAAAACTGAGAAGTATTTTTACAATAACCAAAACCTGGTATTTTGGCACACAACCAATGTAACACATATCATTTACCAGGGACCAGGCCTTTTCTGGCTCTTTGGGCTGGGCTCCCTGATGAAATGAGGGAGGTCCCTTCATGGAGATCTTCTACTGCAAGGCCCGCTTGTTTGCCAAAGTAGGTGCCTTTTGAAAGAGCAAGGGACAGAGAGGTTTGCCATTTCATTTTTTATTTTAACTGAGATGTTTTAATTATTAAATATTGTTTAACTATTATTGCAAGCCACCTTGAACCACAAGAAATAGTGGAATATAAAAGTTCTAAATAAATAAATAAGGACGTCTTGAGATTTGCGCACCTACCAAACAAATCTCTTCCAAAATCCCACCTCCCCCCGATACACACAAATGTATAATTGTTACAACTATTTTGAAAGGCATGTTCGTCTGAAAATGTCACTGTCTAAAGAACATCCAAAGAACTCCCAGGCCTACTGTGGATTTGAACTCAGATTATAAGCCAACACTCTGGATTCTGAACTTAAGTGGCCCACATTTTGAATATTAGCAACACAGCTCAGATTCACTCATGGGGATCAGTCATGGCTGGAAGAGCCCATATCAAGCGTCTGTAAGAGGATTTCTGCCTTACAGCTTTATACCCAATTTTAAAGAGACATGCCACACTAACATTTGAAACATTTAATGAAGCCCAGATCATAAAACCCACACAAAGCACAGAAAACACATGATCTGAATTACCTGACAAAAATAACAACCCCTTTAAAGAGTTATAACCCTTTCTTAGCCGAGTTTTATTTTATCTGATTGATAAAGAAACAATTATGGGTGGCCATCTGCCTGGAGGAAAAACGTATGCTGTCCCTTTAACAGAGGGTTTATATTTACCTCTTCAGTATCTCTTCTACTACCCATGTCCACACACTAAGCTTCTGAAAAGGGGCAGGATAGTTCTTCCCCTCCAGGTCTGTTACCAACCCTAATGCAGATATCTTTCCAAAATAAAGTGGTGAGAGGAAAGGAGAATTTTCTTACTCTGCTCCATAAAGGTACGATCTCAATGGAGGAATCTAAGGAGGACTGTGAGGAGTCAAGAAGTGAGGAGTAAGCCTTGACCCAGGGCTTATTCCAGGTCATTTCCTGCTCATAGAGTCTGAAGGGGTGGATTCAGAGCAGAGGAGGGAATCTTACTTCTGCCTCCTGATTTTCTCTGACAGAATCTGGGGGTGGGGGGGGGAGGAAAACTGGGATTGGGGAATTAGTGTTACACAATGTTCACTTGCCAACGCCAAGGATACCTGCCCATTTCCACAAGACTGAATTTGATGGGGAGGCTGGACCTCTCTAAACTGATGGAGTTGTTGGGTTCGGGGACAGAACCTTTTCTTTTTAACCCAAATTAATTCTGCTGTCAGAACTCTTTAGCCTTCACAGCTGTGAGGCCCCTTTGTGGGTTCTTAGATGCTGTTGAAGATTGCTGCTCTGATTGAATTTCTTTCCACACTCTGAGCACTGAAATGATTTCTCTCCTGTATGGGTCCTTAGATGCTTTTGAAGACCGGAACTTGTAGTGAATTTCTTTGCACAGTTTGAGCAGTTAAAGGTTTCTCCCGTGTGGGTTCTTAGATGCACTTGTAGATTGGAACTCACAGTGAATTTCTTTCCACATTCTGAGCATTCAAAAGGTTTCTCCCCAGTGTGGGTCCTTAGATGCCTTTGAAGACTGGAACTGTGACTGAATCTCTTTCCACACTCTGAGCATTCAAAAGGTTTCTCCCCTGTGTGGGTCCTTAGATGCATTTGAAGACTGGAACTCATAGTTAATTTCTTTCCACATTCTGGGCACTCAAAAGGTTTCTCCCCTGTGTGGGTTCTTTGATGCTGTTGAAGACTGGAACTGTGACTGAATTTCTTTCCACACTCTGAGCACTGAAATGATTTCTCTCCTGTATGGGTTCTTTGATGCACCTGAAGAGTGTCACTTCGTCTGAATCTCTCTCCACAGTCTGAGCAGTGAAAAGGTTTCTCCCCTGTGTGGGTTCTTAGATGCTTTTGAAGACCGGAACTTGTAGTGAATTTCTTTCCACACTCTGGGCATTCAAAAGGTTTCTCCCCTGTGTGGGTCCTTAGATGTACGTGAAAAGTGCCACTCTGACTGAATCTCTTTCCACATTCTGAGCATTTAAAAGGTTTCTCCCCTATGTGGGTCCTTAGATGCATTTGAAAATTGGAATTTGTAGTGAATTTCTTTCCACATTCTGAGCATTCAAAAAGTTTCTCACCTGTGTGGGTTCTTAGATGCTGTTGAATACTGCGATTGCAACGGAACTTCTTTCCACACTCTGAGCATTCAAACGGTTCCTGCTCTATGTGTGTTCTTTGATGCTTTTTAAGATTGCCACACTCAGTAAATTTCTTTCCACACTCTAAGCATTTGAACGGTTTCTCCCCAGAGTGGGTTCTTTGATGAATTTGAAGACTGGCAAAAACAGTAAATTTCTTTCCACACTCTAAGCATTCAAAAGGTTTCTCCCCAGAGTGGGTTCTTTGATGAATTTGAAGATTGCCACGTGAACGGAATCTCTTTCCACATTCTGAGCATTCAAACGTTTTCTCCCCTGTGTGGATTATTTGATGCTGTAGAAGATTGCTCCTCGAACGAAATTTGTTTCCACATACAGAGCATTCAAAACGTTTCTCCCCTGTGTGGATTATTTGATGCCGTAGAAGATTGCTCCTCGAACGAAATTTGTTTCCACATACAGAGCATTCAAAACGTTTCTCCCCTGTGTGGATTATTTGATGCCGTAGAAGATTCCTCCTCGAACCAAATTTCTTTCCACATACTGAGCATTCAAACAATTTCTCACCTGTGTGGGTAATTAGATGCTTTTGAAGAGTGTCACTCCGAGCGAATCTCTTTCCACACTCTGAGCATTCATAGAGTTTTTCCTCTGTGTGTATTCTTTTGTGTACAGGTCTTTCCACTGTGCATTCACTAATTGATATTATATTCGGTTTGATCAGAGAAGCACAGAGGCCTTCATTCCTTCTTATTTTGGTTGTCTTTTCTTCTTGGACTGGGATTTCACAGAAGCCCCCTCCATAGCAAGGAATGGGTTTATCCTTTGTCTTCTCTACGTGGCTTCCCTCCTCCCTCTCTGGTTCATCTCCGTCCCTGAAGCTGCCTTTGGCCTTTTCATGCTTGACTTTTTCCAAAGAGAACCCCTGGAATTTCCCATGTGTTTTCTCTGCATTTCCTGCTGCAATAAAAAAGAGGTCCAATCAGCCCCCCTGCAAGAAGCCATGCTATCATTCAGGCACTACCCATTAATGGGTGTGCATTTCCTTTATCAGAATTTCCTTCCCCTCAAACTGAAACACTAGTCACACCTTATCTCCAGCCAGGCCCTCCAGTACAGCTGTTTCTATTTACTACCTGCCTACCCCTCCCCCACACTCCCTGTAACGACTTTAAGGGGGAAAGTAGCAAGGAATCATTTCCGCACTGTTCACATTTGACTTGCAGAGCAGCTCTCCTGTTTCTCTGCTTTTGATTAAAGTTCACATGACACCCAGTCCTGCCACCGCACAGAGCGTTTTCTTCTAGTTGTGATGAGAGCTATGAGAAGTTGGATTTCAGCCTCCCACAAATGCATGTTTGGTGTGGGGAAGTAGAATGTAGAACCTCACCTCACAGTTCAAAGGGGACCCACACAGTGTTTGCAATAGGTGCCAATTTTGGGAGGGGCAAGAAAGGCCTGAAGGCATCTGGGTGGCCACAGTAGGACAGGGTTCATGGAACTTGGGCATCATCTAGCCTGGCTATTCTTAATTAACACCCACCTTTCCCTGGCAAATACAGTATCTAAGAAACCTGCAGCCAATCAAGAGCCGAAGTTGTGTTTTTATCCAGAAGTAGCTTTTGAGCTACCCAGATCCCAGAATGGCTCCCTCCCTCCTTACCCAGTGGGATTTATAATTCTACAAAACCAAGCGTTTTTAACAAGAGAAGCAGAAACCCTCCATGGCTATTCCTTGCCTTTCCCTTGCCATAACCATGAAGGATACCCACTCGCAGCTATCTCACTTGGGAAGGAAATACTCTCTTCAGATTCCCTTGAGGAACTCTCCAGCCTTTCTTCAGACACAAGGCCTTTTCTGTGTCCACCGTAGTCACTCTTACATTTTTAGCTTCTTTGACTTGGGGGGATGGGATTATGATCATTTTATATGGGCAATGAAGAAACTCCCAAGTAAAGAAAAAAAATTTCTGGAAGGACAGAAAGCTGGTCAAGATCAAAGCTGACAATCCCAACTAGTGTAAGGGTGACAGATCCGTTCCAGAGCACAGTCAGAGTGGAAGAATGTAATCCCATTTGGGGGAAGGGATGTTATAAATATTGGCAACTTAGAAATTAGGATCTGGCCCCTTCCTCTCATCCCACATCAGCCTCAGGGCATGAACCCCCTCTGGCTTGGGTGGTGACCACAATATGGGCTTCAGTTGCCCTGGGCCATGCAAGTAGCATGGGTCACTTGAACTGGCCATGCTAAACATGGCTTTCTCTGCCACCACAACTCCTCAAGGCCCCCAGCAGTGGGCAAGGAGTGAGGCAAGCCTCAAAATGGCATACTGCTGTTCAATATTTTCATCCATCTATCATCCCAGTGGCACCTATGAAAGATCCTTACCCAGACAGGCCACGCTCTCATAGATCTCCAGCATGACTTCAATGTAGAGAGCTCTTTGGCCAGGATCCAGCAAGGCCCACTCTGCCTCGGTGAAATACACAGACACGTCCTCAAAGGAAGCTGGAGACTGAAAGAAAAAGCAGATTCCCCCGTCAGAGATCATGCCAGGCAGAGACAGCACTCTGGAAGGAGGCAGTCCGAGAGGGTGCAGGATGGAGAGCTTGGCATGGGCAAAGGGAGTGGCTTTCAGAGCCTCTCTCGCTCGCACATCTTAGAAGCAACTGCTGGAGTAAAAGGCCCCATGAGGAAGGAAGGGGACCCAGGCTGTCATCTCCCCTACCTGGATTGGAGGTGAAGCAGCCATTTCTACTACTCTGCAAAGACAGTGGCTCGACAGCATCTCTTCACTGCCTGTGAGGGAAACAAATAGGCAGGAAGCATGTTAGCCTCAACTTCCTATTCTGTTTGCTTGAGGGAATCTGGCTTCATGCAACCCGGGTTCCTAGGGTTGTGAAACCTTGCCCTGTGTACACTCAAGAAATGTGTAAGGATTTTTAGGAAACTGTGGGAGAGGTGACAGAGACGCACCAAGTACCCATGAGCCTTGTGGGGTGATAAATGATGCCAACACATTTCTGACTTCTATGAGATATGAAATGTGCCCTGTGAACTCTGGAGCTCAAACCCAAATCAGCATCCAAGCAGGATCACATCAAACAGCCAAACACACCATTTGCACACTGGCTGGTCCCTCCCACATGCCCTTGAGTCCGAGCTAGCAGAAGAGAGAGGGAGGTGGAAATTATGTTGCATGATACGTTGCTTTAACGTCCAACTGAAAGCTCAGACAAGGCTTTAGTGCCTGTGATAACTCTATGGTAATATCGATGGGTTTCCAGAGTGCAGACATTCTGATGTCACATCCAGATTTTTGGCCAGGTGAGACATCAACCTGTCCTCACATCCCCCCCATGCTCCACTGCCAAAGTTTTTGGGGGTGCCAGGCCATGGCCCGACATTGTTGCCAGCCCTCCTTTCATCTGCACACCCTTCCACAACCAGCCTGAATGGATGTACTACCAGAGTGACACTGTGAACAAGTCCCACGAGGCCCACACCAAGAATGGGGGGCATTTCTATGTCTATTTCTCACAAGGAACCCATGCAGCGGTGAAGACAGCAGAGGATCCTGGGACAACAACCACAGCAATGCTTCGAAAGAAGCCTCTCTGGGAGAAATGAAGATGCACCAACAGCACACAAACCACACCAGGCGAGAAGGAAAAGATGCCTCTTCCTGGATTGTCTTTTACATGATATGCAATCACTGACCATTAACAAAATTCCAACATTAAGTGCCCTGTGACAGTCTGGAACCTCCGATTCAAAGCTTCCCATTGCCCCCAAAGCTCCTGCCCAATACATGACACACCTTAATATCTCCAGCTTTTGTAATCCAGAATTATAATTCAATCAAAAACTGCCCTTCCTGGTGCCATTTAGTCGGTTCTACAGTTTCCTTTTGATTACTCTCAGGTGTTCCTTTATCCTATGTCGTGATCTTCTGTTTCTTGAAAATAACCCATTTTATGCTATGGGCCCAAAACTGTATAACTTAACCTGACTTTAGAGTCAGGAAAAAGAGTCTCTCTGATTCTGGAGACTAGCTGAACTGCAGCCTGCTCACAACACAAACTGGATACCTTTTCATTTCATCTGATTTCTTCACAGAACAGGACCGCTCTCCCCCTGATCTTTCCTCCATATTCTCCAAACCATTATTTCCCACTTCCCACAATTAGCTCAAAGATTAACTCCTGCTCCAAACTAGAGGAGCTCTGCTGAATGTTAGTTGTTGCTATATTAATTGGAATAACGAATGTGTCTGCTAATATTTACTTAGGATAAGTTCCCCACCACCACTTTTGTACCAAATTCCTAAATAAACTGTATTCCTTTTAAATCAGATCTCTTGTCATCCTTTTCCTACTAAAGACTCTCTAATCACAGCCTCCTCTTTAAGGAAAATATTCCGCTTTGCTGCACCCTGCACCAACATGCAAACTAATTCCTCATATTAATCTGAATGCATGTTCACGGGGATGTGGTAATAGCATCCTAGTCCAGTATCCTGTTTCGGGCTGTGGCCCACAAGAGGTCCCCAGAAAGCCATTAAACAGAATCCAAATTATTGGTTCTTATCAACAGGCTTTCAGATGTATGCTGCATCAGAACATGGAGGTTCCATTTTTTCACTATCGCTCACAGCTGTGCCCAGATTTGTCTACTGTTCCTTTTTTGAGCCACCTGGAATCTCTATAATGGAAGGAAGTGGTGATATGAAGTTTGGTTGCTGTGAATAAGAATGGAATTGCCCTGCATGAATCTGTCTAATGCCCCTTAAAGTGAGTGATCATCACTACATCCTATGACCCTGAGACCCAGACGTCCACTCTGTTTTGTGTGCAGAAGCGTGTCCTTCCTCTCCTGCCCTAAACCTTCTATTCAGCAGCTTCACAATGTGCCCCAGACCCTTCCAGGCACACGGCATGCTTACCAGGTGAGAGGGCATCTTGGGCACACACCTGGACCTGCACTCTCTGTCCGTCCTCTGATGAAGCTCTTTCCGCCTCAGAGATGTTAGCTTCCATCTTCACAGAGGGTCGCCACATCTGAAACAGCAGCGAGTGTGATGGGTTAGAGAAGGAACAGAACAGGCTGAGGAGATGGATCCTGTCCCGCTCTCAGACTCCTCCCCCTTGCTATGACCAGCCGAGCTGCTCCAGCCTCAGTGGTAAGACCTAAGGGCATGTTTTCTACCAACCCTGGTCAAGTATCTAAAATACCTGACAGGGAGGTCTTAGGCTAAGGTCAGTTATCGCTGCTAGAATGGACTGACTGAGGACCCCCTCACCTGTTCTGTCTGCCTCTTCTCCTCAGCCTGACTCAGGAGGAAACCTTCGGCCAGGGCCACCGCCTGGGAACTGGTCTCCGGCCCGCATCCTCTGACCCAGCTCTCCATCTCCGAGGGCAGGGTGATCAGGAACTGCTCCAGGATCACCTGGTCCATGATTTGCTTCTTGGTGTGCCTCTCCGGCTTCAGCCAGCGGTTGCAAAGTTTATGGAGCTGGCTGCAAACCTCTCGGGGCCCATCAGCCTCATGGTAGCAGAAGTGCCGGAAACGCTGGCAATGTTCATCAGTGATCACAGTGTCCTGAGCCAGGATTTCTGGCACAGCTCTTTCCCAGAATTGAACACCACTCCCAGCCTGGATGGGATGGGGGCCTTTCCTTGCTCTCTTGTCAGTTCCAGGAGATTCTGCGTCCTTCTCTTCCATCTCCTTCCCCTTCTTTTGGGTCGCCTCCAACTGTGGAGAGATACCCTTAGTAAAGTGGTGACATAGAGGGAAAAGATATCAAAAAGGCACAAAGAACCCAAAAGAGAATGGAGCTACGTCACTCACCCTGGCCAAGAGACCCCTAAGGATTGTCCTGGTAGAAGCATCTTTGTGGTAGCTTGGGGATCAGAATTAATGCTATCGTGCTATATTACGAGACTTGCCAGCTGCCCACCAATTGACTGGGTTGCCCCAGTCAAGTTTAATCCTTTTACCTCTATAGACAAATGGCAAATGCTTCTTGTCCCTTCCATGAGAAACGGATCTCAGAAAATGGTACTGTTGGGTGGGGGGGAGAGGAGAGATTAAAACGAAGGCAAACTAAAAGCAAGCTCACCCTAAGCACACGGAAGCAAGTCTATTCAGAATCTGCCTCGGGCCTTTTCCCTAGGGATTACTCTCAGAAAATTGGTTTTAGGATTCCACTGAAAATCAGTGTTCCTGTAACATCTTCCCAGGATCTCAAACAAAATGACTCTTGTCATTGTTCCATATCCGATACAGTTGCCATGTCTGGCTTGGGAAATTCCTGGAGATTTGGCCACTTTCTCTGCCCTCAGAGGCTCTGGGGGTTATTCCAATGACTATATTCATGTGGAGGGGGATTAAGGAATGGCATCCCGTACATCGCTATTTACATTTGCAGACAATTTTAGACAGGGCTTTTTTTGTGGTGGTGGTACTCACAGCTGCTGGGTACCAGCACCTTTTTGGAGGACGTTTTCAAAGTCCTGAGAGGGGAATTGGTGGAAAGCAGTACAACTTTATCCATGAGTATAGGCACTTTGCCCCTTAACAATACAAGCCCTGGTTTTAGGGGTTCCCCTTATGCATGGGGCACAATTTTGTGCAGTTTGGTTGAAGGAGACGCTGGCTATACAAGATCAGGTCAGGATCAAGATGAACCCTTTTCTGTGGACTTAGGGGGATGGCAAAGTTGTGGGAGTCTGCCTGCTTTCTGTACTCCCTGTGGATCCCTTCTCAGAAGCAGGGTGCTGGTGACACTCGATTTATAGACAGCTATGGAGACTCTTTTCTGTGGGAATCTGGCTCTCTCGGCCCTCTGCTGTCATGCTATTTGGCCAGGAGCACGTTCGGACTACTGGGCTCAATCGCCAGCCAACTGTTACGATTACTACACAGTCAAGAACATATTTTTATGCTAGCAACCCAAATAATGTAGGAATCGGTGCTTTTTTGTTATTCCTATTAAATTCCATGCATATTCAGAGCTTTACCCCAAGTTATTTCAGGCTCTGAAAGCTTCTTTCATTGTTCAGTAGTGGTAGTGTTTATTGGCAAATGCTGCAAAAGTGTAAAATTAAAGAAAAGAGGGGGGACCCTGGATGTCCCCCACTCATCTCCCCTACCTGGACTGGAGGTGAAGCAGCCATTTCTACTCCTCCACAAAGACATTTGATTGATAGCATCTCTTCACTTCCTGCAAGGCAGACAAAATAATCAAGAAGCATTTTAGCTTTGACTTCTGATTCTATTTGCTTGAAAATCCTGCTTCATGACCTCCAGGTTCCTAGGATTGTGAAATTTGCCCTGTGAACACTCAAAGAAATGTGTAATGATTTTTAGTAAACTGTGGGAGAGGTGACAGAGAAGCACCAGGTACACATGAACCCTGTGGGTTTACAAATGCTGGCAACACGTTTCTGCCCTGTGTGAGATTTTAATTGTGCCCTGTAAACTGGAGCTCAAAAACACTACAGCATCCCAACAGGACCAGACTAAAGGCCCAGGGACACCATTCATCGACCAGTTGGGTCCTCACATATGCCCTTGAGTCCAGGCTGGTGGAAGAAAGAGAGGGGGTGGAAATGAAGTTGCACGATACATTGCTTTCACATCCAACTGAAAACTCAGACATTCGGATGTCACATCGAGGTTTTTGGCCAGATGAGACATCAACCTGTCCTCACATCCACCCCATGCCCTGTCCCCAAAGTCCATGGGGTTAGCAATCCATGGCCCGGCATCCGTAGTCCAGTATCCTCTTTCGGGCTGTGGCCCACCAGATGTACTTTGCGGAAAGTCTTTAAGCAGGGGCACAGAAGCCAAATTACTGGCTCTTAGCAATGCATTTTCAGGTGACAGATTTCGTTTACTCAACATGGCTACCACCTGTGCCCAAAGTTGTCTACTGTTCCTTTTTTGGGAGCCACCTGGAATCTTTACAATGGAAAAAAGGTGAGATATGAAAACTGTCATTCATGTGTATAGCAATGGAATTGCCTTGCATGAATCTGTCTAATGCCCCTTAAAGTGAGTGATCATCACTACATCCTATGACCCTGAGACCCAGACGTCCACTCTGTTTTGTGTGCAGAAGTGTGTCCTTCCTCTCCTGTCCTAAACCTTCTACTCAGCAGCTTCACAATGTGTCCCAGACCCTTCCAGGCCCAAGGCATGCTTACCAGGTGAGAGGGCATCATGGGCACACGCCTGGACCTGCACTCTCTGCCCGTCCTTTGATGAAGCTCCTTCCGCCTCAGAGATGTTAGCTTCCATACTCTCTTGAAGTAGTAGAAAAGGGCAAGAGTCCAGTAGCACCTTAAAGACTAACAAAAATATTTTATGGTAGGATATGAGCTTTCGTGAGCCACAGCTCACTTCTTCAGATACAGCTAGAATGTGAATCCATCTGTCTTTAAGATATGTCTTTAAGTGCTACTGGACTCTTGCCCTTTTCTACTACTGCAGACAGACCAACACGGCTACCCACTGTGAATTATACTCTCTTGAGGAACTCTCCAGCCTTTCTTCAGACACAAGGCTTTGTTCTGTGTCCACCGTAGTCACTCTTACATTTTTAGCTTCTTTGACATGGGGGGGGGGGGGATATGATCATTTTATATGGGCAATGAAGAAACTCCCAAGTAAAGGGAAAAAATTTCTGGAAGGACAGAAAGCTGGTCAAGATCAAAGCTCAGACAAGGCTTTAGTGCCTGTGAAAACTCTATGGTAATATCGATGGGTTTCCAGAGTGCAGACATTCTGATGTCACATCCAGATTTTTGGTCAGGTGAGACATCAACCTGTCCTCACATCCACCCCATGCTCCACTGCCAAAGTTTTTGGGGGTGCCAGGCCATGGCCCGACATTGTTGCCAGCCCTCCTTTCATCTGCACACCCTTCCACAACCAGCCTGAATGGATGTACTGCCAGGGTGACACTGTGAACAAGCCCCACGAGGCCCACACCAAGAATGGGGGGCATTTCTATGTCTATTTCTCACAAGGAACCCATGCAGCGGTGAAGACAGCAGAGGATCCTGGGACAACAACCACAGCAATGCTTCGAAAGAAGCCTCTCTGGGAGAAATGAAGATGCACCAACAGCACACAAACCACACCAGGCGAGAAGGAAAAGATGCCTCTTCCTGGATTGTCTTTTACATGATATGCAATCACTGACCATTAACAAAATCCCAACATTAAGTGCCCCGTGACAGTCTGGAACCTCCTATTCAAAGCTTCCCATTGCCCCCAAAGCTCCTGCCCAATACATGACACACCTTAATATCTCCAGCTTTTGTAATCCAGAATTATAATTCAAATCAAAAACTGCCCTTCCTGGTGCCATTTAGTCGGTTCTACGGTTTCCTTTTGATTACTCTCAGGTGTTCCTTTATCCTATGTCGTGATCTTCTGTTTCTTGAAAATAACCCATTTTATGCTATGGGCCCAAAACTGTATAACATAACCTGACTTTAGAGTCAGGAAAAAGAGTCTCTCTGATTCTGGAGACTAGCTGAACTGCAGCATGCTCCCAACACACACTGGATACCTTTTCATTTCATCTGATTTCTTCACAGAACAGGACCGCTCTCCCCCTGATCTTTCCTCCCTATTTTCCAAACCATTATTTCCCACTTCCCACAATTAGCTCAAAGATTAACTCCTGCTCCAAACTAGGGGAGCTCTGCTGAATGTTAGTTGTTGCTATATTAATTGGAATAACGAATGTGTCTGCTAATATTTACTTAGGATAAGTTCCCCACCACCACTTTTGTACCAAATTCCTAAATAAACTGTATTCCTTTTACATCAGATCTCTGTCATCCTTGTCCTACTAAAGATTTGCTAATCACAGCCTCCTCTTTAAGGAAAATATTCCGCTTTGCTGCACCCTGCACCAACATGCAAACTAATTCCTCATGTTAATCTGAATGCATGCTCACGGGGGTGTGGTAATAGCATCCTTGACCAGTATCCTGTTTCGGGCTGTGGCCCACAAGAGGTCCCCAGAAAGCCATTAATCAGGGGCACAGAACCAAATTATTGGTTCTTATCAACAGACTTTCAGATGTATGCTGCATCAGAACATGGAGGTTCCATTTTTTCACTATCGCTCAAAGCTGGGCCCAGATTTGTCTACTGTTCCTTTTTTGAGCCACCTGGAATCTCTATAATGGAAGGAAGTGGCGATATGAAGTTTGGTTGGTGTGAATAAGAATGGAATTGCCCTGCATGAATCTGTCTAATGCCCCTTAAAGTGAGTGATCATCACTACATCCTATGACCCTGAGACCCAGATGTCCACTCTGTTTTGTGTGCAGAAGCGTGTCCTTCCTCTCCTGTCCTAAACCTTCTACTCAGCAGGTTCACAATGTGCCCCAGACCCTTCCAGGCACACAGCATGCTTACCAGGTGAGAGGGCATCTTGGGCACACACCTGGACCTGCCCTCTCTGCCCGTCCTCTGATGAAGCTCTTTCCGCCTCAGAGAAGTTAGCTTCCATCTTCACAGAGGGTCGCCACATCTGAAACAGCAGCGAGTGTGATGTGTTAGAGAAGGAACAGAACAGGCTGAGGAGATGGATCCTGTCCCGCTCTCAGACTCCTCACCCTTGCTATGACCAGCCAAGCTGCTTCAGCCTCAGTGGTAAGACCTAAGGGCATGTTTTCTACCAACCCTGGTCAAGTATCTAAAATACCTGGCAGGGAGGTTTTGGCTAATCGCTGCTAGAATGGACTGACTGAGGACCCCCTCACCTGTTCTGTCTGCCTCTTCTCCTCAGCCTGACTCAGGAGGAAACCTTCGGCCAGGGCCACCGCCTGGGAACTGGTCTCCGGCCCGCATCCTCTGACCCAGCTCTCCATCTCCGAGGGCAGGATGATCAGGAACTGCTCCAGGATCACCTGGTCCATGATTTGCTTCTTGGTGTGCCTCTCCGGCTTCAGCCAGTGGTTGCAAAGTTTATGGAGCTGGCTGCAAAGCTCTCGGGGCCCATCAGCCTCATGGTAGCAGAAGTGCCGGAAACGCTGGCAATGTTCATCAGTGATCACAGTGTCCTGAGCCAGGATTTCTGGCACAGCTCTTTCCCAGAATTCAACACCACTCCCAGCCTGGATGGGATGGGGGCCTTTCCTTGCTCTCTTGCCAGTTCCAGGAGATTCTGCGTCCTTCTCTTCCATCTCCTTCCCCTTCTTTTGGGTCGCCTCCAACTGTGGAGAGATAATCTTAGTAACGTGGTGACATAGAGGGAAAAGATATCAAAAAGATATCAAAAAGGCACAAAGAACCCAAAAGAGAATAGAGCTATGTCACTCACCCTGACCAAGAGCCCCCTAAGGATTGCCCTGGTAGAAGCATCTTTGTGGTAGCTTGGGGATCAGAATTAACGCTATCATGCTATATTACTAGACTTGCCAGCTGCCACCAGGCTAATAGTGAGAGCTGCACCAGCCTGACAGCTTGGTCTCCACTGCAGGCGTTTAAGGGGCTGTGAATAGAGGCTGTTCCGCATTTTCGTGTCAGCCTCCCCTACCTGGAGGATTCACCGTTGTGCAGCTCCTTGGCAGCCTCTCCTACCCTGAGGACCGGCAGCTGAAGAAGCGGCAGCTTTGCCTTGCGAGGACCTCGCTGAGCCGCGAGCAGCCACGTTCACCCCATCCCCCCAAAAAAGGCATTTTAGGAACGACTCTCCCTGGCCCCAGTCGGCTGCCTCTTGCTCGCAGCCTCCCTGGCCAGCCCCCCAAACCCATCCGAGACCGGGCCGCAGCTTCAGACCAGATGCCAAAACAAAGGGCTCCCCCATTCCCCCCCCCCTCCTGTTTTCTTGCCCGCCCCTTTTCTCCCCACCTCTCCTCTCCGGGGCTGCAACATCTTCTACTCACCCAGAGCCAAGGAAGGGTGGAGGGAAACGCGCTGGATCCGGCCCCAAAGCAGCAGCAACAGCAGCAGAGTGGCCTCCAGGGGAGGAAAGCGCATGCGCGAGAGCGCGCGGGGAGTTCATTTCCGGGGTCAGAGCGAGCCCTGGGGAAAGGGGCGGGTCCGAATGCAGCCTCCTTTCTAGGACTCCGGGCTCTGTCCCCTCCCCTCCCACCAATATCAAAACGCTCCCAGCGGGTGGTTGTTGCCTGTGTTGGAGGAGGTGGTTTGGGTCTGGAAGGGGCAGTGGAAGGTTATTGTTAACACAGGCTCATGCGGGTTTTTAAAAAACATAATCTGATAATGTATAACCACCTGCCCAGACTGGGCATTACGCTCTTTAAGATCCTTCTACACAAAGGGAGACGTTTCTTCTCAAATAAACGCTTTAATGAAAACAGGGCTTTCGCGGGGACACCAATAAAGATGCAATCTCCATTTTTGAAAACTGGAAATATTGTGTTAGATCTTGTTACCCTACACATTTCCCCCAATGTGTGTGTGTGTTAAGTGCCGCAAGTCGCTTCCGACTCATGGCGGCCCTATGAATGAAAGTCCTCCAAAATGTCCTATCTTTGACAGCCCTGCTCAGATCCTGCAAATCGAAGGCCGTGGCTTCCTTTATTGAGTCAGTCCATCTCTTGTTGGGTCTTCCTCTTTTCCTGCTGCCCTCAGCTTTTCCTAGCATGGCTGTCTTTTCCAGTGACTCTTGTCCTCTCATGACGTGACCAAAATACGACAGCCTCAATAGGAATCCAAATTATTTTGGATTCCCCAATAGGAATATTTCCCCAATAGGAATCCAAATTAACAACATCGACCCCCATTCCCCTTTTTGTCCTCACAACAACCGTGTAAGGTCGGTTAGGCTGAGAGACTGCGGGCCCGAGAGGGAAACCCCCCCCTTCCTCAGAGCAACAAGTCCACAGATGAAAATGCTGACCTTAAACTTCTTGGAGGCATTTTCTTCTCTTTATCTGGGAGCCACAGGGAGGGGCGGGACTGGCAGCTCACCAAGAGAAAAATCCTGTCCAGGAGGCTTAATGGGAAGCTGCTGGTTCTTCTGGCCTTGATTGGCTAATAATTGTACATATCAAAGGGATTTTGAAGGCATGGTTTAAAAGTCAGCAACCCCTAATCCGGGGGAAGTGGAGGGCTTGTGTATTTGGGGGGGGGGGGTTCTGTTTCACTATGTCCATCTCCCCCCAAGGTCACCCCACCCAGCCAAAGACAATACCCAGTTTGGAGATATCTTTTTAAAGCACTTTGAAACCCGGTTTTGCCTTAACCACCCTAAATAATATAAGCCTTCCCTTTGTGCCAGTTTATTGACCAGAAACAACTCCAGGAGGTATTATTTGCTCTACTGGGAGAACCTAGGCATACCATCACTGCAAATAGAACCCCCATGTGGATCAAATAGCACCCGAGGCTGTTTCAGACTGAGAAACAGCATGGGGAAAGGCCAAAACCCCTTCGCCCCACACTGTCAACAGGATTTAGCCTGTGCCTGGGATTGCGCTCCAAGGACAGAATGCGCAATGCATATTTGACGTCAGGGACCCAGGGAGGAGCTGGAGGGGGAGGAGATAACAGGAAGATAGGCCCTTTAGTGCAAAGCAAAGCTCATGCCCCAGCTGAGGATCTTTCTGTTCTCAGAATGTTTGTAGGGCTTCGCCTGTGAATGAATTATTTGGTGTTCCATTTATTAGCTCTCCTTAATCCCTGCCTTGGATTTAGCAGACAAATAGTCTCCTGTTTACTTGAGTTAAAGCCTACTTTCCCCAGTGCAATCAAATAGGAGAAGACAGCCAATAAAAGCACAGTAATGTTAGGACAGCTGTTAGGACAGGTGTAGTGCTTAAGAGCAGTGGACTCTAATCTGGAGAATCAGGTTAAATTGCCCATTCCTCCACATGAAGCTTGCTGGGTTACCTTGGGCTAGTCAGTGTTCTCTCAGAACTCTCTCAGCCCCACGCAGACGCAGTCAATGGCAAACCACCTCCAAATGTCGCTTGTCTTGAACCCCTATGGGATCACCACAAGTCAGCTGTGATTTGACAACATATATGCTGCTGCAATCGTCTTGCTTGCGGACTTCCTTGAAGCACCTGGTTGGCCTGCGGACTTCCTTGAAGCACCTGGTTGGCCAATGTGTGAACAGACTGCTGGACTTGATGGACCTTGGTCCGATCCAGCATGACTTTTCTTAGGTTCTTATGCACCCAGAGTTCTAGGATTACAAAATTCAGAGAAATGCAAACACAATTCTATCCAAAGTGTCAACAATACAGAACATAGATTATAAAGGCAGAAGACAGAACAGTAAGGTCAAGGTGATAGACATGATGAATTAACTACAATCCTGTGAAAACACCCCTCTGAACTGGCTGTAACCTTGTTCAAACAGAAGAAATGTCTAATACTGCCTGGATCGCTTATAGATCGGGTTGACCGGCCATCATGACAGATGTTGTCAAGATCTTGGGATCTGGGACAGCCCCCGCTTGTCCATCCTGGTTGCTGAAATAATGTAAGGACCACATTAATTATGTCCACAAATCAGTCAACCCAAAGAGGTGGTTATCCACCCACTCCTTATAAAGCCAACACTACAGAAAATGTAGGTATGAAGAAGCATACATTAAACTGGTTGGAATAATTCCTCATGGATCGGACTCAAAGAGGTACCTTTGGAGAGCACTTACCAGTGCAGGACAGATCCTGTGGGGTACCACAGGGTGCAATCCTATTCCCCGTGCCTTTCAGTCTCTATTGTAAAGCCCTTCAGACAAATCATTTATAGTTTTGGAGTTGACTGTCAGCAATATGCTGAGGATACCCAGCTCTATACATCCTTATCCAAATTACCTGGGAATGAGGTAGAAATCCTGAATTGCTGTCAGGCTGCTGTGGTTAACCAGTTAAAAGTGAACTGATTGAAACTAAAGCCTGAAAAGCCTGAGGTAATGCTGGCTGGGAAGGCACAAATCTTGAAGGATATGTGTTCCTCACTTTTCACCGAGTTCAGCTAATGCTTGCTGACTAGAGAAGCAAGTGAAAGCAGGTGCAATAAATGCTGTTTTTTCTGCTGTTCACCTTCCCTGCCTCTTGGCACCCAGACTCTTGCTTATCTATACAGCTTTATCCTAACTACTGTGAATACTACTAAGCGTAACTTTATGCAGAATACATTTGGCACATAGTGTAGCAAGTTAGGCTAAGATGGGATATGGGGGAAAGAGGCTGACATGTCACAAAGGTCAGACTGCAGACTATTAATCTCTGAGGAGGTAAGAGATGGGGCAAAAAATCCCAGCTTCATATATACACTGATGGGATCTGTGCTGGCAGTGACAGACCTGGAAAAGGATCTTGGGGCGGTAGTGGATCAGTATGTAAAGATACTCTTTTGTAATTTTTGTATTTTGTTTTTTTACTGTATTGTTTTGTTTTATAAAAATTAATAAAAATTTGTTAAAAAAACCCAGTGTGCGGCTGCTGTAAAAAAGGCAAATTCCATGCTGGCCATAATTAGACGAGGAATAGAGAATAAAACTGCTGATATCATACTGCCCTTGTACAAATCTACGGTGAGACCACACTTGGAATACTGTGTACAGTTCTGGTCACCACACCTAAAAAAGGATATTACAGAGCATGAGAAGGTGCAGAAAAGAGAAACCAAAATGATTAGGGGACTAGAGCAACTGCCCTATGAGGAGCGGTTAAGACGCTTAGGGCTGTTTAGCTTGGAAAGAAGGCGGCCACCAGGATGTGGTGATGGCTGCCAGCTTGGAGGGCTTTAAGAGGGGAGTGGACATATTCATGGAGGAAAGGGGTATTCATGGCTATTAGTTAGAATGGATTCTAGTCATGCTGCATACCTATTCTCTCTAGTATCAGAGGAGCATGCCTATTATATTGGGTGCGGTGGAACACATCAGGACGGTGCTGCTGCAGTCATCTTGTTTGGGGGCTTCCTAGAGGCACCTGGTTGGCCACTGTGTGAACAGACTGCTGGATGTTTTTTTTAAAAAAAACTATTTTTATTATTTTTTATAATCTTAAATGTAAATCATTTCAACAGTGTTAGAATTTGCCAATAGTAAAGAAAAAACAAGAAAAAAGATATTTCATTTCATTATTAAAGGTTTGTTTTCATTATTAAGTTAGATCTAAAACAAAAAAAATAAAAATAAAAACTTCCCCTTCATCTTCCTCCATCTTGTTATGAACTTAATAGCTCTTCTGTATTACAAATTCTAATCCTAATATTATATTATACAATTAGATATAATAGTTATAACTGACAAGAATTATGTATAACAGTCAAAAGATTACTTTAAATTGAAAACATAGTTGATATATTGAATTATTTTAATATCTTAGAAAAGAAAAAAGGATTATTAGATCAATGAATAGCCTTTAAGATCCCCCAATTGCAGTTCAATGTCACAGTAAACCCTCCATGCCTCCCATTCACCCATAAATTGTACATTGTCTTTTTGTGTTATCATTGCCGTACGTTTTGCCATTTTCGCCATTTCAAACATCTTTTGTATCCAGTCTTTTTTGTCTGGAATTTCTTTCATGTTCCATTTAGCTGCATATATTAATCTCGCAGCTGTGGTGGCATATATTAAAAATGATCTTTGAGATATAATAGAGTCAAGTATCATACTTAGTAACATCATTTCAGGTGTTTTAGGTACATTGTTTTGTATAATTAATCTTATTTCATTGTAAATCATGTCCCAAAAGCCTTTTGCTTTATCACATGTCCACCACATATGATGAAATGAACCTATTTCTTTATTGCATTTCCAACATTTTGGGGACATCGATTTATAAGCCACTGCCAGTTTTTTTGGAGTCAAATACCATCTGCACATCATTTTATAAATATTTTCCCTTAATGATTGAGAATGTATGAGTTTCGTATCTCGTGACCAAAGTCTTTCCCACTTGTTTAATGGTATATCATGTTCCAACATCTGTGCCCAGCTGATCATAGTGGGTTTTATTTGTTCTTGTTCACAATAAAGTTGTAACAGTAATTTGTACATTTTGGATATTAAATGGTCATTTGTATCCAATAAAAACTTTTGAAAAGTTGATTTATTTTTTGCAAATCCTGTTTTCAAATCCTGAACCCAGGTCAGACAATCCTTAACTTCGTCATAGTTTTTCAATAAACATTTATTGTAATCCCACTTTAAAAGATCATGGTATGTGACAAATTGAGCTGGTCTCAGTGGTCGTAATGACAGCATTTCTTGCAATGAAACCCATAATGGTGAACAGACTGCTGGTTGCTGAAATCATGTAAGGACCACATCACTAATCAGTCAGCCCACTCCTTATCCACCCACTCCTTAAAAAGCCAACACTACAGGAAAATGTAGGTATGAAGTAGTGTACATTAAACTGGTTGGAATAATTCCTTATGGATCGGATCAAAGGGGTACCTTTGGAGAGCACTTACCACTGTGGGACAGATCCTGTGGGGTGCCACAGGGTACAATCCTATTCCCCACGCCTTTCAGTCTCTATGTAAAGCCCTTCAGCCAAATCATTTGTAGTTTTGGGGTTGATTGTCAGCAATATGCTGAGGATACCCAGCTCTATACATCCTTATTCACAGGGTTGCTGTGGTTAACCGGTTAAAAGTGAACCGATCGAAACTAAAGACTGAAAAGGATGAGGTAATGCTGGCTGGGAAGGCAGAGATCCTGAAGGACATTGTGTTCCCCACTTTTCACAGAGTTCAGCTGACACTCGCTGACTCAGTTAACAGCCTTCTCCTGCTGGAGAAGCAAGTGAAAGTAGGTGCGATAAATGCTTTCTTTCCCCCTAGTTTAGCTTGGAAGATGGCCCCCAACCTTGATTCAGCTGATCGGGCCACGAGGAACCATGCCACGGTGACAGCGAGACGAGACTACTGCTGATGCAGAAAAACAATTTTAGGGTTCAGCTAAAGGGGTCTGATATGAGCAACCGGACTAAGACACAGAAGTAAGCTCTTTATTAACTAACAATACCGATCATAATCAAGGAGAGTACCTGTTCTCAGCCGAGTCCAAGATACGAACACCCTCCTTCGTCTGAACAAAGCATATATTGACATCATCAGTGCATTAATATAGGAAGTTACAATTAAGCAAGGCAGTATCATGCTTCCAATGAACAATCAGCAATTTTTCTGCTGTTCATCTTCCCTGCCCGTTGGCACCCAGACTCTTGCTTACCTATACAGCTTTCTCCTAACTACTGTGAATACTACTAAGCGTAACTTTATGCAGAATACATTTGGCACACAGCGTAGCAAGTTAGGCTAAGATGGGATATGGGGGAAAGAGACTGACGTGTCATAAAGGTCAAAATGCAGACTATTAATCTCTGAGGAGATAAGAGATGGGGTAAAATAAACCAGATCAGCCTGCCTTCTACTTAAGGGGGACACTGAAGAAATACCATGAAGCTAAGAACTCACACAACGAGGATTAAATGATTTCAGAACTTGAGGAATTATATTTTTTGCCATCCCTGAAATGCATTTTACATTCGTCTCCCTTCAGAATCAACACAGAGACTGCAATTGGTGCAGAACCCCTGGCTTGATTATTCACAGGAGCTAGACAGAGACTACATATTACGCCCATTCTTCAGTTGGTCCATTGATTGCCCATCAGTTACCAGGCTCAGTTTAAGGTATTGGCTATCACCATAAGTCGGCTGCGACTTGACGGCACTTTACACACACACCACATACAAAGCCCTTTGTTGTCTTCGTTCCTCATATCTGCAGGACTGCCTCTTCCCCATGCACCACGACAACAACTTTGCTGATCTCAGCAGAGCATCCTACAGCTGCCACACTGCAAATGGCAGTCAACAACTGCTCATACACGTGCCTTCTGTTTTGGGGGCCCCTTATGGAACGGCCTGTCTGAGGAAGTCTGGAAGGCTCCCACTTTCCTGGCCTTCCGCGAATTATGCAGATCTAAATAATTCAGGAGGGCTTGTCTGCACTGATGATAGGGCTGTAGTGGAACCGTACTGGAAGCCAGCCTGACTGCCTTCTTCCTGACCCTGCTCTGCAAGAGGAGCCAGAGAGATTCCCCTTGTGGAGCTTCCCAGCCTGTGAGAGCTTCTCTTCCCCCCTCCCCCACTCCTTACCCGTCCAGTCCAACTTCTCGAGCCTCAATCCTCCAGCTCTCCTGCAATCTCCCAAAAAGATGAAATTGGAGGACTTCAGTATTTCTCTCCTCTTTTTTGTAGCCTCTCTAGGAACCGTGTCTCTGTCTGCCTATTAACCCTTTACAAAGCTCTTGTGCACAGAGAGGACAAAAAGGACTATTCTGATGACCATTTTTTCCAAATTAAGGAAAAGATTAAATGTGCCCTTTAAGGCCCAACCTGGCAAAGAAAATCTATTCTCTAGTCCCAGAGGTGTAAAGTCTGGCTGTTACTGCTCAGCGGGGCTGGCAAGGCACTCTCTTCATGCTCAGATGCATTGTCAGCCAATGGAAAGCTAGGCAGAATACAAAACGGAATAAAACATTGAACACATTAACACGCTTCTACTGAATCAGACCCTTGGTCCATCAAAGTCAGTATTGTCTACTCAGACTGGCAGTGGCTCTCCAGGGTCTCAAGCAGAGGTCTTTCACATCACCTACCTGTTAACTGGAGGAGATGGGGATTGAACCTGGGGCCTTCAGCAAGCCAAGCAGATGCTCTACCACTGCGCCACAAATCAGCCCCGCAAGGTCAGTGAACAATCAGCCAATGCTTAGAAAAGACTGAGCTGTCCAGACAATAGATGTCAACACTTGAGCTAAGGCATAAATGTCTCAGCAACCCCGTAATGGCAACCAACAACTTACCCGAACAACATTCATTATATTTTAGAAACTTCCAAACTGACCTCATATTATTTTGGAAATGGTACCCATTCACTATTAGTTTTTCTCTTATAAATGGGAGGTTTCTACAACTCTCCTACACCAATGAAAAACTGAGAAATATTTCTACAATAACCAAAAACTGATATTTTGGCACAAAACCAATGTAACACATATCATTTACCAGGGACCAGGCCTTTTCTGGCTCTTTGGGCTGGGCTCCCTGATGAAATTGAGGGAGGTCCCTTCATGGAGATCTTCTACTGCAAGGCCTGCTTGTTTGCCAAAGTAGGTGCCTTTTGAAAGAGCAAGGGACAGAGAGGTTTGCCATTTCATTTTTTATTTTAACTGAGATGTTTTAATTATTAAATATTGTTTAACTATTATTGCAAGCCACCTTGAACCACAAGAAATAGTGGAATATAAAAGTTCTAAATAAATAAATAAGGACGTCTTGAGATTTGCGCACCTACCAAACAAATCTCTTCCAAAATCCCCCTTCCCCCCTACACACAAATGTATAATTGTTACAACTATCTTGCAAGACATGTTAGTCTGAAAATGTCACTGTCTAAAGGACATCCAAAGAACTCCCAGGCCTACTGTGGATTTGAACTCAGATCATAAGCCAACACTCTAGCTTCTGAACTTAAGTGGCTCACATTTTGAATGTTAGCAACACAGGTCAGATTCACTCATGGGGATCAGTTGTGGCTGGAGGAGCCCGTATCAAGCGTCTGTAAGAGGATTTCTGCCTTACAGCTTTTTACCCAATTTTAAAGAGACATGCCAACCTAACATTTGAAACATTTAGTGAAGCCCAGCTCATAAAACCCACACAAAGCACAGAAAACACATGATGTGAATTACCTGACAAAAATAACAACCCGTTTAAAGAGTTAGAATTCTTTCTTAACCGAGTTTTATTTTATCTGATAAACAATTATGGGTGGCCTTCTGCCTGGAGGAAAAACATATGCTGTCCCTTTAACAGAGGGTTTATATTTACCTCTTCAGTATCTCTTCTACTACCCATGTCCACACACTAAGCTTCTGAATAGGGGCAGGATAGTTCTTTCCCTCCCGGTCTGTTAGCAACTCTAATGCAGATACCTTTCCAAAATAAAGTGGTGAGAGGAAAGGAGAATTTTCTTACTCTGCTCCATAAAGGTACGATCTCAATGGAGGAATATAAGGAGGACTGTGAGGAGTCAAGATGTGAGGAGTAAGCCTTGACCCAGGGCTTATTCCAGGTCATTTCCTGCTCATGGAGTCTGAAGGGGTGGGTTCAGAGCAGAGGAGGGAATCTTACTTCTGCCTCCTGATTTTCTCTAACAGAATCTGGGGGTGGGTGGGGAGGAAAACTGGGATTGGAGAATTAGTGTTACACAATGTTCACTTGCCAACTCCAAGGATACCTGCCCATTTCCACAAGACTGAATTTGATGGGGAGGTCTGACCTCTCTAAACTGACGGAGTTGTTGGGTTCGGGGACAGAACCTTTTCTTTTTAACCCAAATTAATCCTGCTGTCAGAACTCTTTGGCCTTCACAGCTGTGAGGCCCCTTGGTGGGTTCTTAGATGCTGTTGAAGATTGCTGCTCTGATTGAATTTCTTTCCACACTCTGAGCACTGAAATGATTTCTCTCCTGTATGGGTTCTTTGATGCTGCTGAAGAGTGTCACTTCGACTGAATCTCTTTCCACAGTCTGAGCAGTCAAAAGGTTTCTCCCCTGTGTGGGTTCTTAGATGAATTTGAAGACTGGAACTTGTAGTGAATTTCTTTCCACACTCTGGGCATTCAAAAGGTTTCTCTCCTGTGTGGGTTCTTAGATGCTTTTGAAGACTGGAACTTGAGGTGAGTTTCTTTCCACACTCTGGGCATTCAAAAGGTTTCTCCCCTGTGTGAGTTCTTAGATGAATTTGAAGACCGGAACTTGTAGTGAATTTCTTTCCACACTCTGGGCATTCAAAAGGTTTCTCCCCTGTGTGGGTCCTTAGATGTACGTGAAAAGTGCCACTCTGACTGAATCTCTTTCCACATTCTGAGCATTTAAAAGGTTTCTCCCCTGTGTGGGTCCTTAGATGCATTTGAAAACTGGAACTTGTAGTGAATTTCTTTCCACATTCTGAGCACTGAAAAAGTTTCTCACCTGCGTGGGTTCTTAGATGCTGTTGAAGATTGCTGCTCTGATTGAATTTCTTTCCACACTCTGAGCACTGAAATGATTTCTCTCCTGTATGGGTTCTTTGATGCTGCTGAAGAGTGTCACTTCGACTGAATCTCTTTCCACAGTCTGAGCAGTCAAAAGGTTTCTCCCCTGTGTGGGTTCTTAGATGAATTTGAAGACTGGAACTTGTAGAGAATTTCTTTCCACACTCTGGGCATTCAAAAGGTTTCTCTCCTGTGTGGGTTCTTAGATGCTTTTGAAGACTGGAACTTGAGGTGAGTTTCTTTCCACACTCTGGGCATTCAAAAGGTTTCTCCCCTGTGTGAGTTCTTAGATGAATTTGAAGACCGGAACTTGTAGTGAATTTCTTTCCACACTCTGGGCATTCAAAAGGTTTCTCACCTGTGTGGGTTCTTAGATGCCGTTGAAGACTGCGATTGCAACGGAACTTCTTTCCACACTCTGAGCATTCAAAAGGTTCCTGCTCTATGTGTGTTCTTTGATGCTTTCTAAGATTGCCACACATAGTAAATTTCTTTCCACACTCTAAGCATTCAAACGGTTTCTCCCCAGAGTGGGTTCTTTGATGAATTTGAAGACTGCCACACTCAGTGAATTTCTTTCCACACTCTATGCATTCAAAAGGTTTTTCCCCTGTGTGGGTTCTTTGATGCTTTTGAAGATCGCCACGTGAACGGAATCTCTTTCCACATTCTGAGCATTCAAACTGTTTCTTTCCTGTGTGGATTCCTTGATGGTGTAGAAGATTGATCCTAAAACCAAATTTCTTTCCACATACTGAGCATTCAAAAGGTTTCTCCCCTTTGTGGATTATTTGATGCTGTAGAAGATTGCTCCTTGAACCAAATTTCTTTCCACATACTGAGCATTCAAAAGGTTTCTCCCCTGTGTGGATTATTTGATGCTGTAGAAGATTGCTCCTCGAACCAAATTTCTTTCCACATACTGAGCATTCAAAACGTTTCTCCCCTGTGTGGATTATTTGATGCCGTAGAAGATTGCTCCTCGAACCAAATCTCTTTCCACACTCTGAGCATTCATAGGGTTTTTCCTCTGTGTGTATTCTTTTGTGTACAGGTCTTTCCACTGTGCATTCACTAATTGATATTATATTCGGTTTGATCAGAGAAGCACAGAGGCCTTCATTCCTTCTTATTTTGGTTGTCTTCTCTTCTTGGACTGGGATTTCACAGAAGCCCCCTCCATAGCAAGGAATGGGTTTATCCTTTGTCTTCTCTACGTGGCTTCCCTCCTCCCTCTCTGGTTCATCTCCGTCCCTGAAGCTGCCTTTGGCCTTTTCATGCTTGACTTTTTCCAAAGAGAACCCCTGGAATTTCCCATGTGTTTTCTCTGCATTTCCTGCTGCAATAAAAAAGAGGTCCAATCAGCCCCCCTGCAAGAAGCCATGCTATCATTCAGGCACTCCCCATTAATGGGTGTGCATTTCCTTTATCAGAATTTCCTTCCCCTCAAACTGAAACACTAGTCACACCTTATCTCCAGCCAGGCCCTCCAGTACAGCTGTTTCTATTTACTACCTGCCTACCCCTCCCCCACACTCCCTGTAACGACTTTAAGGGGGAAAGTAGCAAAGAATCATTTCCGCACTTTTCACATTTGACTTGCAGTGCAGCTCTCCTGTTTCTCTGCTTTTGATTAAAGTTCACATGACACCCAGTCCTGCCACCGCACAGAGCGTTTTCTTCTAGTTGTGATGAGAGCTATGAGAAGTTGGATTTCAGCCTCCCACAAATGCATGTTTGGTGTGGGGAAGTAGAATGTAGAACCTCACCTCACAGTTCAAAGGGGACCCACACAGTGTTTGCAATAGGTGCCAATTTTGGGAGGGGCAAGAAAGGCCTGAAGGCATCTGGGTGGCCACAGTAGGACAGGGTTCATGGAACTTGGGCATCATCTAGCCTGGCTATTCTTAATTAACACCCACCTTTCCCTGGCAAATACAGTATCTAAGAAACCTGCAGCCAATCAAGAGCCGTAGTTGTGTTTTTATCCAGAAGTAGCTTTTGAGCTACCCAGATCCCAGAATGGCTCCCTCCCTCCTTACCCAGTGGGATTTATAATTCTACAAAACCAAGCGTTTTTAACAAGAGAAGCAGAAACCCTCCATGGCTATTCCTTGCCTTTCCCTTGCCATAACCATGAAGGATACCCACTCGCAGCTATCTCACTTGGGAAGGAAATACTCTCTTGAGATTCCCTTGAGGAACTCTCCAGCCTTTCTTCAGACACAAGGCCTTTTCTGTGTCCACCGTAGTCACTCTTACACTTTTAGCTTCTTTGACTTGGGGGGGGGGGAGATTATGATCATTTTATATGGGCAATGAAGAAACTCCCAAGTAAAGGAAAAAAATTTCTGGAAGGACAGAAAGTTGGTCAAGATCAAAGCTGACAATCCCAACTAGTGTAAGGGTGACAGATCCGTTCCAGAGCACAGTCAGAGTGGAAGAATGTAATCCCATTTGGGGGAAAGGGATGTTATAAATATTGGCAACAATCCCACATCGGCCTCAGGGCATGAACCCCCTCTGGCTTGGGTGGTGGCCACAATATGGGCTTCAGTTGCCCTGGGCCATGCAAGTAGCTTGGGTCACTTGAACTGGCCATGATAAACATGGCTTTCTCTGCCACCACAACTCCTCAAGGCCCCCAGCAGTGGGCAAGGAGTGAGGCAAGCCTCAAAATGGCATACTGCTGTTCAATATTTTCATCCATCTATCATCCCAGTGGAACCTATGAAAGATCCTTACCCAGACAGGCCACGCTCTCATAGATCTCCAGCATGACTTCAATGTAGAGAGCTCTTTGGCCAGGATCCAGCAAGGCCCACTCTGCCTCAGTGAAATACACAGACACATCCTCAAAGGAAGCTGGAGACTGAAAGAAAAAGCAGATTCCCCTGTCAGAGATCATGCCAGGCAGAGACAGCACTCTGGAAGGGGGCAGTCCGAGAGGGTGGAGAGCTTGGCGTGGCCAAAGGGAGTGGCTTTCAGAGCCTCTCTCGCTCGCACATCTTAGAAGCAACTGCTGGAGTAAAAGGCCCCATGAGGAAGGAAGGGGACCCAGGCCGTCATCTCCCCTACCTGGATTGGAGGTGAAGCAGCCATTTCTACTATTCTGCAAAGACAGTGGCTCGACAGCATCTCTTCACTGCCTGTGAGGGAAACAAATAGGCAGGAAGCATGTTAGCCTCAACTTCCTATTCTGTTTGCTTGAGGGAATCTGGCTTCACGCAACCCGGGTTCCTAGGGTTGTGAAACTTTGCCCTGTGTACACTCAAGAAATGTGTCCTTCCTCTCCTGTCCTAAACCTTCTACTCAGCTGCTTCACAATGGGCCCCAGACCCTTCCTGGCACAAGGCATGCTTACCAGGTGAGAGGGCATCTTGGGCACACACCTGGACCTGCACTCTCTGCCCGTCCTCTGATGAAGCTCTTTCCGCCTCAGAGAAGTTAGCTTCCATCTTCACAGAGGGTCGCCACATCTGAAACAGCAGCGAGTGTGATGGGTTACAGAAGGAACAGAACAGGCTGAGGAGATGGATCCTGCCCCACTCTCAGACTCCTCACCCTTGCTATGACCAGCCAAGCTGCTCCAGCCTCAGTGGTAAGACCTAAGGGCATGTTTTCTACCAACCCTGGTCAAGTATCTAAAATACCTGGCAGGGAGGTCTTAGGCTAAGGTCAGTTATCGCTGCTAGAATGGACTGACTGAGGACCCCCTCACCTGTTCTGTCTGCCTCTTCTCCTCTGCCTGACTCAGGAGGAAACCTTCGGCCAGGGCCACCGCCTGGGAACTGGTCTCCGGCCCGCATCCTCTGACCCAGCTCTCCATCTCCGAGGGCACGGTGATCAGGAACTGCTCCAGGATCACCTGGTCCACGATTTGCTTCTTGGTGTGCCTCTCCGGCTTCAGCCAGCGGTTGCAAAGTTTATGGAGCTGGCTGCAAACCTCTCGGGGCCCATCAGCCTCATGGTAGCAGAAGTGCCGGAAACGCTGGCAATGTTCATCAGTGATCACAGTGTCCTGAGCCAGGATTTCTGGCACAGCTCTTTCCCAGAATTGAACACCACTCCCAGCCTGGATGGGATGGGGGCCTTTCCTTGCTCTCTTGTCAGTTCCAGGAGATTCTGCGTCCTTCTCTTCCATCTCCTTCCCCTTCTTTTGGGTCGCCTCCAACTGTGGAGAGATACCCTTAGTAACATGGTGACATAGAGGGAAAAGATATCAGAAAGGCACAAAGAACCCAAAAGAGAATGGAGCTACATCACTCACCCTGGCCAAGAGCCCCCTAAGGATTGCCCTGGTAGAAGCATCTTTGTGGTAGCTTGCGGATCAGAATTAATGCTATCGTGCTATATTACTAGACTTGCCAGCTGCCCACCAATTGACTGGGTTGCCCCAGTCAAGTTTAATCCTTTTACCACTACAGACAAATGGCAAATGCTTCTTACCCTTTCCATTAGAAAGGGATCTCAGAAAATGGTACTGTTGCGGGGCGGGGGGAGAGATGAAAATTAAGGCAAACTAAAAGCAAGCTCACCCTAAGCACACTGAAGCAAGTCTATTCAGAATCCTCCTCGGGCCTTTTCCCTAGGGATTACTCTCAGAAAAGTGGTTTTAGGATTCCACTGAAAATCGGTGTTCCTGTAACATCTTCCCAGTGTCTCAAAACAAAATGTCTCTTGTCATTGTGCTATATCGGATAGGGTTGCCATGTCTGGCTTGGGAAATTCCTGGAGATTTGGCCACTTTCTCTGCCCTCAGAGGCTCTGGGGGTTATTCCAATGACTATATTCATGTGGAGGGGGATTAAGGAACGGCATCCTGTACATGGCTATTTACACTTGCAGACAATTTTAGACAGGGCTTTTTTTGTGGTGGTGGTACTCACAGCTACTGAGTACAGCACCTTTTTGGAGGACGCTTTCAAAGTCCTGAGAGGGGAATTGGTGGAAAGCAGTACATCTTTATCCATGAGTATAGGCACTTTGCCCCTTAACAATACAAGCCCTGGTTTTAGGGGTTCCTCTTATGCATGGGGCACAATTTTGTGCAGTTTGGTTGAAGGAGACACTGGCTATACAGGATCAGGTCAGGATCAAGATGAACCCTTTTCTGTGGATTTAGCGGGATGGCAAAGTTGTGGGAATCTGCCTGCTCCCTGTATTCCCTGTGGATCCCTTCTCAGAAGCAGGGTGCTGGTGACACTCGATTCATAGCTATGGAGACTCTTTTCTGTGGGAATCTGGCTCTCTCGGCCCTCTGCTGTCATGCCATTTGGCCAGGAGCACGTTCGGACCACTGGGCTCAATTGCCAGCCAACCGTTACGATTACTACACAGTCAAGAACATATTTTTATGCTAGCAATCCAAATAACACAGGAATCAGTGCTTCTTTGTTATTCCTATTAAATTCCATGCATATTCAGAGCTTTCCCCCAAGTTATTTTAGGCTCTGAAAACCTCTTCCATTATTTAGTAGTGTTGATTGGCAAATGTTGCAAAAGTGTAAAATTAAAGAAAGAAAATGGGGATGTAAACAGCATCCTCTCTCCTTAGATTTAAACGTATCCCTGTAACGAGACATGCAGCAATATCTTCATGGTTTGCTGCTCAGGCTCCTTTCAGACCTTTCAACTGCCTGGATACCCATAATGGGTAATAGCTGCTGACAGACCCATTGTGCTCCTAATCATTTTTGGGAGGGCAAAATGGAGGAGGCAAAACCAACGTACATCCCCCCCCCCCAGCTCTTAAGAGAAAGGACGGGATTTTAAAAAGACTGAAGAAGAACACGAAGAGCCTATTGGCGCAGAGAGGTAAGCTGCAGTACTACAGTCCAAACTCTACTCACGTCCTGAGTTCAATCCTGACGGAAGTTGGTTTCAGGTAGCCGGCTCAAGGTTGACTCTGCCTTCTATCCTTCTGAGGTCGGTCAAATGAGTACCCAGCTTGCTGGAGGTAAAGGAAAGATGACTGGGGAAGGCGCTGGCAAACCACCCCGCAACCAAAGTCGGCCTAGTCAACGTTGGGATGTGACGTCACCCCCATGGGTCAGGAATGTCCCGGTGCTTGCACAGGGGACCTTGACCTTTTAAAGAAGGACGCACAAAGAATAAATAAACTCACGTTCAAAGCCCCAGCATTGTCACTGTAGTGCGACGGGGAGGGGCTGTGAATAGAGGCTGTTCCGCATTTTTTGTGTCAGCCTCCCCTACCTGGAGGATTCACCGTTGTGCAGCTCCTTGGCAGCCTCTCCTACCCTGAGGACCGGCAGCTGAAGAAGTGGCAGCTTTGCCTTCCGAGGACCTCGCTGAGCCGCGAGCAGCCACGTTCACCCCCCCCCCCAAAAAAAGGCATTTTAGGAACGACTCTCCCTGCCCCCAGTCGGCTGCCTCTTGCTCGCCGCCTCCCTGGCCAGCCCCCCAAGCCCCGTCCGAGACCGGGCCGCAGCTTCAGACCAGATGCAAAAACAAAGGGCTCCCCGCTGTTTTTCTTGCCCGCCCCTTTTCTCCCCACCTCTCCTCTCCGGGGCTGCAACATCATCTACTCACCCAGAGCCAAGGAAGGGTGGAGGGAAACGCGCTGGATCCGGACCCAAAGCAGCAGCAGCAGGGGAGGAAAGCGCATGCGCGAGAGCGCGCGGGGAGTTCATTTCCGGGGTCAGAGCGAGCCCTGGGAAAGGGGCGGGTCCGAATGCAGCCTCCTTTCTAGGACTCCGGGCTCTGTCCCTTCCCCTCCCACAAATATCAAAACACCTCCAGAGGGTGGTTGTTGCCTGCGTTTGAGGACGTGGTTTGGGTCTGGAAGGGGCAGTGGAAGGTTATTGTTAATAAGGCTCATGCGGGTTTTTAAAAAGCATAATCTGATAACGTATAACCACCTCCCCAGACTGAGCATTACGCTCTTTAAGATCCTTCTACGCAAAGGGAGACGTATCTTCTCAATTAAACGCTTTAATGAAAACAGGGCTTTCACGGGGACACCAATAAAGATGCAATCTCCATTTTTGAAAACAACAATGTTATGTTCTCTCAGAACTCTCAGCCCCACGCAGAGCCAGTCAATGGCAAACCACCTCCGAATGTCGCTTGTCTTGAACCCCTATGGGGTCACCATAAGTCAGCTGTGATTTGACAACATATATGCTGCTGCAATTATCTTGCTTGCGGACTTCCTAGAAGCACCTGGTTGGCCAATGTGTGAACAGACTGCTGGACATGATGGACCTTGGTCCAACTTTTCTTAGGTTCTTATGCACCCAGAGTTCTAGGAATACAAAATTCAGAAAAATGCAAACACAATTCTATCCAAAGTGTAAACAATACAGAACATAGATTATAAAGGCAGAAGACAGAACAGTAAGGTCAAGGTGATAGACATGATGAATTAACTACAATCCTGTAAAAAAAAACCCTCTGAACTGGCTTGTTCAACCTTGTTCAAACAGAAGAAATGTCTAATACTGCCTGGACCGCTTATAGATCGGGTTGACTGGTCATCATGACAGATGTTGTCAAGATCTTGGGATCTGGGACAGCCCCCGCTTGTCCATCCTGGTTGCTGAAATAATGTAAGGACCACATTAATTATGTCCATCACAAATCAGTCAACCCAAAGAGGTGGTTATCCACCCACTCCTTATAAAGCCAACACTACAGAAAATGTAGGTATGAAGTAGCATACATTAAACTGGTTGGAATAATTCCTCATGGATCGGACTCAAAGAGGTACCTTTGGAGAGCACTTACCAGTGCAGGACAGATCCTGTGGGGTACTACAGGGTGCAATTCTGTTTCCCGTGCCTTTCAGTCTCTATTGTAAAGCCCTTCAGCCAAATCATTTATACTTTTGGAGTTGACGGTCAGCAATATGCTGAGGATAGCCAGCTCTATACATCCTTATCCAAATTACCTGGGAATGCGGTAGAAATCCTGAATTGCTGTCAGGCTGCTGTGGTTAACCAGTTAAAAGTGAACGGATTGAAACTAAAGCCTGAAAAGCCTGAGGTAATGCTGGCTGGGAAGGCAGAGATCTTGAAGGATATGTGTTCCTCACTTTTCACCGAGTTCAGCTAATGCTTGCTGACTCAGTTAACAGCCTTCTCCTGCTAGAGAAGCAAGTGAAAGCAGGTGCAATAAATGCTGTTTTTTCTGCTGTTCACCTTCCCTGCCTCTTGGCACCCAGACTCTTGGTTATCTATACAGCTTTATCAAAACTACTGTGAATACTACTAAGCGTAACTTTATGCAGAATACATTTGGCACATAGTGTAGCAAGTTAGGCTAAGATGGGATATGGGGGAAAGAGGCTGACATGTCATAAAGGTCAGAATGCAGACTATTAATCTCTGAGGAGGTAGGAAATGGGGCAAAAAATCCCAGTTTCATATATGCACTGATGGGATCTGTGCTGGCAGTGGCAGACCTGGAAAAGGATCTTGGGGCGGTAGTGGATCAGTATGTAAAGATACTCTTCTGTAATTTTTGTATTTTGTTTTTTTACTGTATTGTTTTGTTTGTGTTATAAAAATTAATAAAAATTTATTTTAAAAAACCCAGTGTGCAGCTGCTGTAAAAAAGGGAAATTCCATGCTGGCCATAATTAGATGAGGAATAGAGAAGAAAACTGCTGATATCATACTGCCCTTGTACAAATCTACGGCGAGACCACGCTTGGAATACTGTGTACAGTTCTGGTCACCACACCTAAAAAAGGATATTACAGAGCATGAGAAGGTGCAGAAAAGAGCACTCAAAATGATTAGGGGACTAGAGGAACTGCCCTATGGGGAGCGGTTAAGACGCTTAGGGCTGTTTAGCTTGGAAAGAAGGCGGCCACCAGGATGTGGTGATGGCTGCCAGCTTGGAGGGCTTTAAGAGGGGAGTGGACATATTCATGGCTATTAGTTAGAATGGATTCTAGTCATGCTGCATACCTATTCTCTCTAGTATCAGAGGAGCATGCCTATTATATTGGGTGCGGTGGAACACAGGCAGGACGGTGCTGCTGCAGTCATCTTGTTTGGGGGCTTCCTAGAGGCACCTGGTTGGCCACTGTGTGAACAGACTGCTGGACTTTTTTTAAAAAACAATTTTTATTTTTCATAATGTTAAATGTAAATCATTTCAACAGTGTTAGAATTTGCCAATAGTAAAGAAAAAACAAGAAAAAAGATATTTCATTTCATTATTAAAGGTTTATTTTCATTAATAAGTTAGATCTAAAACAAAAAAAATAAAAATAAAAACTTCCCCTTCATCTTCCTCCATCTTGTTATGAACTTAACAGCTCTTTTGTATTACAAACTCTAATCCTAATATTATGTTAAACAATTAGATATAAGAGTTATAAGTTTTAACTAACAAGCATTATGTATAACAGTCAAAAGTACTTTAAATTGAAAACATAGTTGATACATTGAATTATTTTAATATCTTAGAAAAGAAAAAAGGATTATTAGATCAATGAATAACCTTTAAGATTCCCCAATTGCAGTTCAATGTCACAGTAAACCCTCCATGCCTCCCATTCACCCATAAATTGTCTTTTTGTGTTATCTTAGCCGTAAGTTTTGCCATTTCAGCCATTTCAAACATCTTTTGTATCCAGTCTTTTTTGTCTGGAATTTCTTTCATCTTCCATTTAGCTGCATATATTAATCTCGCTATATACATTGAAATCAAAATGAACATTTAAACAAGATAATACAAAGTGTTCAGTCACACCATTCAATTTCAGAATCAGTTACTCAAGTGTAAGCTGTTAAAGAGTCCGTTACTCAAGTGTAAACTGCTAGAGAGTCCAAATGAAATTCAAAAACAAACCAAGGTATAAATCATGCTGTGGCTGTCTTCTTGCAGCCAAAAGTCAAACCAAGGTGTAAATCACGCTGCTGCTGCCTTCCTGCAGCCAAAAGTCAGGGATTCTGTATGGCTTGTGAGCATCAAAGTTCAAAACAAAAAGTCATACTGGAGTTCTCCCGGTCAAGAACACCACAAAATAGAACAACGTAAAGTCCAACTCAACGACATCTCCTTGATAGGCAAACTGAAAACACAAGAGGAACATGATCCACACTTAAAGTGCCCCCTTACATTGATGGTTGGTTAAAACAGACTTGATGCCACCTAAGAAACCTATCATCAATGTAAGGGGGCACTTTAAGTGTGGATCATGTTCCTCTTGTGTTTTCAGTTTGCCTATCAAGGAGATTAGTTCTTCAGCGTCTAACTTTAAATTTACTTTAAAAGGATTTACTAATTGCCAGTCCCAGAATGTCATTTATGGAATTCTGTGTCCATGTTCTTTGATGTACATAGGGTCCACTTCCCGCCCCCTCAAATTACGCATAGGTGAACACAAGGCCAGGATTCGCGCAAAATTATTAGACGCACCACTTGTGTCACATTTTCTTAATAAGGGTCACTCTGACACTGATATATTTTTCTTTGTCATTTGGCAATATATTCCCAAACCCTTTGCCTCTCAAGATATAAAAAAGATATTACTCAGGAAGGAAATGTACTTTATACACCTGTTCAAAACATTGATGCCTACAGGTCTCAACACTGAATTTGATCTATTCTGTTTTTTATAAAGCCATGCAATTAATAAATATTTTTTTAGCCTGATATACCTTTAAGATGAAACAGTAATCAGCAGCAGCTGTTACTTACCATGGCCCCTTGTCTAATGCTATTTAATTGTATGAGGTGTAGAACATAACACACTGACAGAACCTTACTTGGTCATCAAACAATGTATTAAGGTATGTGTGGGACCACACAATTATGTAATGCAATGTAATGATAAAAGTAACATTATTTTATAATGTGGGATTGTTACAATTTAGCAATGAGAATGTGTTACAGCATTAATTATACTATTGAACACCATTGTATAGTAAGAAATGTACTATAAAAACAATATAAATGTATTTTTTCTTTACAGAGGTTTCATACCTGAATAACACAACGTGGGCAATTTCCCACAAAGAATTCAGATAAATATCCAAAAGGAAAGCCAACTTACTGATGAAGCACACGAAACGAGCACCAACCTAGGGTGTCGTTGAGTTGGACTTTACGTTGTTCTATTTTGTGGTGTTCTTGACCGGGAGAACTCCAGTATGACTTTTTGTTTTGAACTTTGATACTCACAAGCCATACAGAATCCCTGACTTTTGGCTGCAAGAAGACAGCCACAGCATGATTTATACCTTGGTTTGTTTTTGAATTTCATTTGGACTCTCTAGCAGTTTACACTTGAGTAACGGACTCTTTAACAGCTTACACTTGAGTAACTGATTCTGAAATTGAATGGTGTGACTGAACACTTTGTATTATCTTGTTTAAATGTTCATTTTGATTTCAATGTATATAGTGTTACTTAAATAAGGGAAACTTGCAACTGGCAATTGGTGAATATAATCTTATGTTTAAAAGCAGAGCCCTTGTGCTGATTTTTTGGTATAACTGTGGTTAATACAGCATAGATCCATTGTTTACGTTAAGTTATATTAATCTCGCAGCTGTGGTGGCATATATTAAAAATGATCTTTGAGATATAATAGAGTCAAGTATCATACTTAGTAACATCATTTCAGGTGTTTTAGGTACATTGTTTTGTATAATTAATCTTATTTCATTGTAAATCATGTCCCAAAAGCCTTTTGCTTTATCACATGTCCACCACATATGATGAAATGAACCTATTTCTTTATTGCATTTCCAACATTTTGGGGACATCGATTTATAAGCCACTGCCAGTTTTTTTGGAGTCAAATACCATCTGCACATCATTTTATAAATATTTTCCCTTAATGATTGAGAATGTATGAGTTTCGTATATCGTGACCAAAGTCTTTCCCACTTGTTTAATGGTATAGCATGTTCCAACATCTGTGCCCAGCTGATCATAGTGGGTTTTATTTGTTCTTGTTCACAATAAAGTTGTAACAGTAATTTGTACATTTTGGATATTAAATGGTCATTTGTATCCAATAAAAACTTTTGAAAAGTTGATTTATTTTTTGCAAATCCTGTTTTCAAATCCTGAACCCAGGTCAGACAATCCTTAACTTCGTCATAGTTTTTCAATAAACATTTATTGTAATCCCACTTTAAAAGATCATGGTATGTGACAAATTGAGCTGGTCTCAGTGGTCGTAATGACAGCATTTCTTGCAATGAAACCCATAATGGTGAACAGACTGCTGGTTGCTGAAATCATGTAAGGACCACATCACTAATCAGTCAGCCCACTCCTTATCCACCCACTCCTTAAAAAGCCAACACTACAGGAAAATGTAGGTATGAAGTAGTGTACATTAAACTGGTTGGAATAATTCCTTATGGATCGGATCAAAGGGGTACCTTTGGAGAGCACTTACCACTGTGGGACAGATCCTGTGGGGTGCCACAGGGTACAATCCTATTCCCCACGCCTTTCAGTCTCTATGTAAAGCCCTTCAGCCAAATAATTTGTAGTTTTGGGGTTGATTGTCAGCAATATGCTGAGGATACCCAGCTCTATACATCCTTATTCACAGGGTTGCTGTGGTTAACCGGTTAAAAGTGAACCGATCGAAACTAAAGACTGAAAAGGATGAGGTAATGCTGGCTGGGAAGGCAGAGATCCTGAAGGACATTGTGTTCCCCACTTTTCACAGAGTTCAGCTGACACTCGCTGACTCAGTTAACAGCCTTCTCCTGCTGGAGAAGCAAGTGAAAGTAGGTGCGATAAATGCTTTCTTTCCCCCTAGTTTAGCTTGGAAGATGGCCCCCAACCTTGATTCAGCCGATCGGGCCACCAGGAACCATGCCACGGTGACAGCGAGACGAGACTACTGCTCATGCAGAAAAACAATTTTAGGGTTCAGCTAAAGGGGTCTGATATGAGCAACCGGACTAAGACACAGAAGTAAGCTCTTTATTAACTAACAATACCGATCATAATCAAGGAGAGTACCTGTTCTCAGCCGAGTCCAAGATACGAACACCCTCCTTCGTCTGAACAAAGCATATATTGACATCATCAGTGCATTAATATAGGAAGTTACAATTAAGCAAGGCAGTATCATGCTTCCAATGAACAATCAGCAATTTTTCTGCTGTTCATCTTCCCTGCCCGTTGGCACCCAGACTCTTGCTTACCTATACAGCTTTCTCCTAACTACTGTGAATACTACTAAGCATAACTTTATGCAGAATACATTTGGCACACAGCGTAGCAAGTTAGGCTAAGATGGGATATGGGGGAAAGAGACTGACGTGTCATAAAGGTCAAAATGCAGACTATTAATCTCTGAGGAGATAAGAGATGGGGTAAAATAAACCAGATCAGCCTGCCTTCTACTTAAGGGGGACACTGAAGAAATACCATGAAGCTAAGAACTCACACAACGAGGATTAAATGATTTCAGAACTTGAGGAATTATATTTTTTGCCATCCCTGAAATGCATTTTACATTCGTCTCCCTTCAGAATCAACACAGAGACTGCAATTGGTGCAGAACCCCTGGCTTGATTATTCACAGGAGCTAGACAGAGACTACATATTACGCCCATTCTTCAGTTGGTCCATTGATTGCCCATCAGTTACCAGGCTCAGTTTAAGGTATTGGCTATCACCATAAGTCGGCTGCGACTTGACGGCACTTTACACACACACCACATACAAAGCCCTTTGTTGTCTTCGTTCCTCATATCTGCAGGACTGCCTCTTCCCCATGCACCACAACAACTTTGCTGATCTCAGCAGAGCATCCTACAGCTGCCACACTGCAAATGGCAGTCAACAACTGCTCATACACGTGCCTTCTGTTTTGGGGGCCCCTTATGGAACGGCCTGTCTGAGGAAGTCTGGAAGGCTCCCACTTTCCTGGCCTTCCGCGAATTATGCAGATCTAAATAATTCAGGAGGGCTTGTCTGCACTGATGATAGGGCTGTAGTGGAACCGTACTGGAAGCCAGCCTGACTGCCTTCTTCCTGACCCTGCTCTGCAAGAGGAGCCAGAGAGATTCCCCTTGTGGAGCTTCCCAGCCTGTGAGAGCTTCTCTTCCCCCCTCCCCCACTCCTTACCCGTCCAGTCCAACTTCTCGAGCCTCAATCCTCCAGCTCTCCTGCAATCTCCCAAAAAGATGAAATTGGAGGACTTCAGTATTTCTCTCCTCTTTTTTGTAGCCTCTCTAGGAACCGTGTCTCTGTCTGCCTATTAACCCTTTACAAAGCTCTTGTGCACAGAGAGGACAAAAAGGACTATTCTGATGACCATTTTTTCCAAATTAAGGAAAAGATTAAATGTGCCCTTTAAGGCCCAACCTGGCAAAGAAAATCTATTCTCTAGTCCCAGAGGTGTAAAGTCTGGCTGTTACTGCTCAGCGGGGCTGGCAAGGCACTCTCTTCATGCTCAGATGCATTGTCAGCCAATGGAAAGCTAGGCAGAATACAAAACGGAATAAAACATTGAACACATTAACACGCTTCTACTGAATCAGACCCTTGGTCCATCAAAGTCAGTATTGTCTACTCAGACTGGCAGTGGCTCTCCAGGGTCTCAAGCAGAGGTCTTTCACATCACCTACCTGTTAACTGGAGGAGATGGGGATTGAACCTGGGGCCTTCAGCAAGCCAAGCAGATGCTCTACCACTGCGCCACAAATCAGCCCCGCAAGGTCAGTAAACAATCAGCCAATGCTTAGAAAAGACTGAGCTGTCCAGACAATAGATGTCAACACTTGAGCTAAGGCATAAATGTCTCAGCAACCCCGTAATGGCAACCAACAACTTACCCGAACAACATTCATTATATTTTAGAAACTTCCAAACTGACCTCATATTATTTTGGAAATGGTACCCATTCACTATTAGTTTTTCTCTTATAAATGGGAGGTTTCTACAACTCTCCTACACCAATGAAAAACTGAGAAATATTTCTACAATAACCAAAAACTGATATTTTGGCACAAAACCAATGTAACACATATCATTTACCAGGGACCAGGCCTTTTCTGGCTCTTTGGGCTGGGCTCCCTGATGAAATTGAGGGAGGTCCCTTCATGGAGATCTTCTACTGCAAGGCCTGCTTGTTTGCCAAAGTAGGTGCCTTTTGAAAGAGCAAGGGACAGAGAGGTTTGCCATTTCATTTTTTATTTTAACTGAGATGTTTTAATTATTAAATATTGTTTAACTATTATTGCAAGCCACCTTGAACCACAAGAAATAGTGGAATATAAAAGTTCTAAATAAATAAATAAGGACGTCTTGAGATTTGCGCACCTACCAAACAAATCTCTTCCAAAATCCCCCTTCCCCCCTACACACAAATGTATAATTGTTACAACTATCTTGCAAGACATGTTAGTCTGAAAATGTCACTGTCTAAAGGACATCCAAAGAACTCCCAGGCCTACTGTGGATTTGAACTCAGATCATAAGCCAACACTCTAGCTTCTGAACTTAAGTGGCTCACATTTTGAATGTTAGCAACACAGGTCAGATTCACTCATGGGGATCAGTTGTGGCTGGAGGAGCCCGTATCAAGCGTCTGTAAGAGGATTTCTGCCTTACAGCTTTTTACCCAATTTTAAAGAGACATGCCAACCTAACATTTGAAACATTTAGTGAAGCCCAGCTCATAAAACCCACACAAAGCACAGAAAACACATGATGTGAATTACCTGACAAAAATAACAACCCGTTTAAAGAGTTAGAATTCTTTCTTAACCGAGTTTTATTTTATCTGATAAACAATTATGGGTGGCCTTCTGCCTGGAGGAAAAACGTATGCTGTCCCTTTAACAGAGGGTTTATATTTACCTCTTCAGTATCTCTTCTACTACCCATGTCCACACACTAAGCTTCTGAATAGGGGCAGGATAGTTCTTTCCCTCCCGGTCTGTTAGCAACTCTAATGCAGATACCTTTCCAAAATAAAGTGGTGAGAGGAAAGGAGAATTTTCTTACTCTGCTCCATAAAGGTACGATCTCAATGGAGGAATATAAGGAGGACTGTGAGGAGTCAAGATGTGAGGAGTAAGCCTTGACCCAGGGCTTATTCCAGGTCATTTCCTGCTCATGGAGTCTGAAGGGGTGGGTTCAGAGCAGAGGAGGGAATCTTACTTCTGCCTCCTGATTTTCTCTAACAGAATCTGGGGGTGGGTGGGGAGGAAAACTGGGATTGGAGAATTAGTGTTACACAATGTTCACTTGCCAACTCCAAGGATACCTGCCCATTTCCACAAGACTGAATTTGATGGGGAGGTCTGACCTCTCTAAACTGACGGAGTTGTTGGGTTCGGGGACAGAACCTTTTCTTTTTAACCCAAATTAATCCTGCTGTCAGAACTCTTTGGCCTTCACAGCTGTGAGGCCCCTTGGTGGGTTCTTAGATGCTGTTGAAGATTGCTGCTCTGATTGAATTTCTTTCCACACTCTGAGCACTGAAATGATTTCTCTCCTGTATGGGTTCTTTGATGCTGCTGAAGAGTGTCACTTCGACTGAATCTCTTTCCACAGTCTGAGCAGTCAAAAGGTTTCTCCCCTGTGTGGGTTCTTAGATGAATTTGAAGACTGGAACTTGTAGTGAATTTCTTTCCACACTCTGGGCATTCAAAAGGTTTCTCCCCTGTGTGGGTCCTTAGATGTACATGAAAAGTGCCACTCTGACTGAATCTCTTTCCACATTCTGAGCATTTAAAAGGTTTCTCCCCTGTGTGGGTCCTTAGATGCATTTGAAAACTGGAACTTGTAGTGAATTTCTTTCCACATTCTGAGCACTGAAAAAGTTTCTCACCTGCGTGGGTTCTTAGATGCTGTTGAAGATTGCTGCTCTGATTGAATTTCTTTCCACACTCTGAGCACTGAAATGATTTCTCTCCTGTATGGGTTCTTAGATGCATTTGAAGACTGGAACTTGTAGTGAATTTCTTGCCACAGTCTGAGCAGTCAAAAGGTTTCTCCCCTGTGTGGGTTCTTAGATGCACTTGTAGACTGGAACTCACAGTGAATTTCTTGCCACATTCTGAGCATTCGAAAGGTTTCTCCCCAGTGTGGGTCCTTAGATGCCTTTGAAGTCCGGAACTGACAGTGAATTTCTTTCCACATTCTGGGCATTCAAATAGTTTCTCCCCTGTGTGGGTCCTTAGATGCATTTGAAGACTGGAACTCACAGTGAATTTCTTTCCACATTCTGGGCACTCAAATAGTTTCTCCCCTGTGTGGGTTCTTTGATGCTGTTGAAGACTGGAATTGTGACTGAATTTCTTTCCACACACTAAGCATTCAAAAGGTTTCTCCCCTGTGTGGGTCCTTAGATGCATTTGAAGTCTGGAACTCACAGTGAATTTCTTTCCACATTCTGGGCACTCAAATAGTTTCTCCCCTGTGTGGGTCCTTAGATGCTTTTGAAGACTGGAACTGTGACTGAATTTCTTTCCACACTCTGAGCACTGAAATGATTTCTCTCCTGTATGGGTTCTTTGATGCTCCTGAAGAGCGTCACTTCGTCTGAATCTTTTTCCACAGTCTGAGCAGTCAAAAGGTTTCTCCCCTGTGTGGGTCCTTAGATGCTTTTGAAGACCGGAACTTGTAGTGAATTTCTTTCCACACTCTGTGCATTCAAAAGGTTTCTCCCCTGTGTGAGTCCTTAGATGTACGTGAAAAGTGCCACTGTGACTGAATCTCTTTCCACATTCTGAGCATTTAAAAGGTTTCTCCCCTGTGTGGGTCCTTAGATGCATTTGAAAACTGGAACTTGTAGTGAATTTCTTTCCACATTCAGAGCATTGAAAAAGTTTCTCACCTGTGTGGGTTCTTAGATGCCGTTGAAGACTGCGATTGCAACGGAACTTCTTTCCACACTCTGAGCATCCAAAAGGTTCCTGCTCTATGTGTGTTCTTTGATGCTTTCTAAGATTGCCACACATAGTAAATTTCTTTCCACACTCTAAGCATTCAAACGGTTTCTCCCCAGAGTGGGTTCTTTGATGAATTTGAAGACTGCCACACTCAGTGAATTTCTTTCCACACTCTAAGCATTCAAAAGGTTTTTCCCCTGTGTGGGTTCTTTGATGCTTTTGAAGATCGCCACGTGAACGGAATCTCTTTCCACATTCTGAGCATTCAAACTGTTTCTTTCCTGTGTGGATTCCTTGATGGTGTAGAAGATTGATCCTAAAACCAAATTTCTTTCCACATACTGAGCATTCAAAAGGTTTCTCCCCTGTGTGGATTATTTGATGCTGTAGAAGATTGCTCCTTGAACCAAATTTCTTTCCACATACTGAGCATTCAAAAGGTTTCTCCCCTGTGTGGATTATTTGATGCTGTAGAAGATTGCTCCTCGAACCAAATTTCTTTCCACATACTGAGCATTCAAAACGTTTCTCCCCTGTGTGGATTATTTGATGCCGTAGAAGATTGCTCCTCGAACCAAATCTCTTTCCACACTCTGAGCATTCATAGGGTTTTTCCTCTGTGTGTATTCTTTTGTGTACAGGTCTTTCCACTGTGCATTCACTAATTGATATTATATTCGGTTTGATCAGAGAAGCACAGAGGCCTTCATTCCTTCTTATTTTGGTTGTCTTCTCTTCTTGGACTGGGATTTCACAGAAGCCCCCTCCATAGCAAGGAATGGGTTTATCCTTTGTCTTCTCTACGTGGCTTCCCTCCTCCCTCTCTGGTTCATCTCCGTCCCTGAAGCTGCCTTTGGCCTTTTCATGCTTGACTTTTTCCAAAGAGAACCCGTGGAATTTCCCATGTGTTTTCTCTGCATTTCCTGCTGCAATAAAAAAGAGGTCCAATCAGCCCCCCTGAAAGCCATGCTATCATTCAGGCACTCCTCATTAATGGGTGTGCATTTCCTTTATCAGAATTTCCTTCCCCTCAAACTGAAACACTAGTCACACCTTATCTCCAGCCAGGCCCTCCAGTACAGCTGTTTCTATTTACTACCTGCCTACCCCTCCCCCACACTCCCTGTAACGACTTTAAGGGGGAAAGTAGCAAAGAATCATTTCCGCACTTTTCACATTTGACTTGCAGTGCAGCTCTCCTGTTTCTCTGCTTTTGATTAAAGTTCACATGACACCCAGTCCTGCCACCGCACAGAGCGTTTTCTTCTAGTTGTGATGAGAGCTATGAGAAGTTGGATTTCAGCCTCCCACAAATGCATGTTTGGTGTGGGGAAAGTAGAATGTAGAACCTCACCTCACAGTTCAAAGGGGACCCACACAGTGTTTGCAATAGGTGCCAATTTTGGGAGGGGCAAGAAAGGCCTGAAGGCATCTGGGTGGCCACAGTAGGACAGGGTTCATGGAACTTGGGCATCATCTAGCCTGGCTATTCTTAATTAACACCCACCTTTCCCTGGCAAATACAGTATCTAAGAAACCTGCAGCCAATCAAGAGCCGTAGTTGTGTTTTTATCCAGAAGTAGCTTTTGAGCTACCCAGATCCCAGAATGGCTCCCTCCCTCCTTACCCAGTGGGATTTATAATTCTACAAAACCAAGCGTTTTTAACAAGAGAAGCAGAAACCCTCCATGGCTATTCCTTGCCTTTCCCTTGCCATAACCATGAAGGATACCCACTCGCAGCTATCTCACTTGGGAAGGAAATACTCTCTTCAGATTCCCTTGAGGAACTCTCCAGCCTTTCTTCAGACACAAGGCCTTTTCTGTGTCCACCGTAATCACTCTTACACTTTTAGCTTCTTTGACTTGGGGGGGGAGATTATGATCATTTTATATGGGCAATGAAGAAACTCCCAAGTAAAGGAAAAAAATTTCTGGAAGGACAGAAAGTTGGTCAAGATCAAAGCTGACAATCCCGTGACAGATCCGCTCCAGAGCACAGACAGAGTGGAAGAATGTAATCCCATTTGGGGGAAAGGGATGTTATAAATATTGGCAACAATCCCACATCGGCCTCAGCGCATGAACCCCCTCTGGCTTGGGTGGTGGCCACAATATGGGCTTCAGTTGCCCTGGGCCATGCAAGTAGCTTGGGTCACTTGAACTGGCCATGATAAACATGGCTTTCTCTGCCACCACAACTCCTCAAGGCCCCCAGCAGTGGGCAAGGAGTGAGGCAAGCCTCAAAATGGCATACTGCTGTTCAATATTTTCATCCATCTATCATCCCAGTGGAACCTATGAAAGATCCTTACCCAGACAGGCCACGCTCTCATAGATCTCCAGCATGACTTCAATGTAGAGAGCTCTTTGGCCAGGATCCAGCAAGGCCCACTCTGCCTCGGTGAAATACACAGACACATCCTCAAAGGAAGCTGGAGACTGAAAGAAAAAGCAGATTCCCCTGTCAGAGATCATGACAGGCAGAGACAGCACTCTGGAAGGAGGCAGTCCGAGAGGGTGGAGAGCTTGGCGTGGGCAAAGGGAGTGGCTTTCAGAGCCTCTCTCGCTCGCACATCTTAGAAGCAACTGCTGGAGTAAAAGACCCCATGAGGAAGGAAGGGGACCCAGGCTGTCATCTCCCCTACCTGGATTGGAGGTGAAGCAGCCATTTCTACTACTCTGCAAAGACAGTGGCTCGACAGCATCTCTTCACTGCCTGTGAGGGAAACAAATAGGCAGGAAGCATGTTAGTCTCAACTTCCTATTCTGTTTGCTTGAGGGAATCTGGCTTCACGCAACCCGGGTTCCTAGGGTTGTGAAACTTTGCCCTATGTACACTCAAGAAATGTGTCCTTCCTCTCCTGTCCTAAACCTTCTACTCAGCTGCTTCACAATGGGCCCCAGACCCTTCCAGGCACAAGGCATGCTTACCAGGTGAGAGGGCATCTTGGGCACACACCTGGACCTGCACTCTCTGCCCGTCCTCTGATGAAGCTCTTTCCGCCTCAGAGAAGTTAGCTTCCATCTTCACAGAGGGTCGCCACATCTGAAACAGCAGCGAGTGTGATGGGTTACAGAAGGAACAGAACAGGCTGAGGAGATGGATCCTGCCCCACTCTCAGACTCCTCACCCTTGCTATGACCAGCCAAGCTGCTCCAGCCTCAGTGGTAAGACCTAAGGGCATGTTTTCTACCAACCCTGGTCAAGTATCTAAAATACCTGACAGGGAGGTTTTGGCTAATCGCTGCTAGAATGGACTGACTGAGGACCCCCTCACCTGTTCTGTCTGCCTCTTCTCCTCAGCCTGACTCAGGAGGAAACCTTCGGCCAGGGCCACCGCCTGGGAACTGGTCTCCGGCCCGCATCCTCTGACCCAGCTCTCCATCTCCGAGGGCAGGATGATCAGGAACTGCTCCAGGATCACCTGGTCCATGATTTGCTTCTTGCTGTGCCTCTCCGGCTTCAGCCAGCGGTTGCAAAGTTTATGGAGCTGGCTGCAAAGCTCTCGGGGCCCATCAGCCTCATGGTAGCAGAAGTGCCGGAAACGCTGGCAATGTTCATCAGTGATCACAGTGTCCTGAGCCAGGATTTCTGGCACAGCTCTTTCCCAGAATTGAACACCACTCCCAGCCTGGATGGGATGGGGGCCTTTCCTTGCTCTCTTGTCAGTTCCAGGAGATTCTGCGTCCTTCTCTTCCATCTCCTTCCCCTTCTTTTGGGTCGCCTCCAACTGTGGAGAGATACCCTTAGTAACATGGTGACATAGAGGGAAAAGATATCAAAAAGGCACATAGAACACAAAAGAGAATGGAGCTACGTCACTCACCCTGGCCAAGAGCCCCCTAAGGATTGCCCTGGTAGAAGCATCTTTGTGGAAGCTTGGGGATCAGAATTAATGCTATCGTGCTATATTACTAGACTTGCCAGCTGCCCACCAATTGACTGGGTTGCCCCAGTCAAGTTTAATCCTTTTACCACTACAGACAAATGGTAAATGCTTCTTATCCTTTCCATGAGAAAGGGATCTCAGAAAATGGTACTGTTGGGGGGCAGGGGGAGAGATGTATTCCCTGTGGATCCCTTCACAGAAGGAGGGTGCTGGTGACACTCGATTTATAGACAGCTATGGAGGCTCTTTTCTGTGCGAATCTGGCTCTCTCAACCATCTTCTGTCATGCCACTTGGCCAGGAGCACGTTCGCACCACTGGGCTCAATTGCCAGCCAACTGTTACGATTACTACACAGTCAAGAACATATTTTTATGCTAGCAACCCAAATAATGTAGGAATCGGTGCTTCTTTGTTATTCCTATTAAATTCCATGCATATTCAGAGCTTTACCCCAAGTTATTTCAGGCTCTGAAAGCTTCTTTCATTGTTCAGTAGTGGTAGTGTTTATTGGCAAATGCTGCAAAAGTGTAAAATTAAAGAAAAGAGGGGGGGGGATCCTAGATGTCCCCCACTCATCTCCCCTACCTGGACTGGAGGTGAAGCAGCCATTTCTACTCCTCCACAAAAACATTTGATTGATAGCATCTCTTCACTTCCTGCAAGGCAGACAAAATAATCAAGAAGCATTTTAGCTTTGACTTCTGATTCTGTTTGCTTGAAAATCCTGCTTCATGACCTCCAGGTTCCTAGGATTGTGAAATTTTCCCTGTGAACACTCAAAAAAATGATTTTTAGTAAACTGTGGGAGAGGTGACAGAGAAGCACCAGGTACATATGAACTCTGTGGGTTTACAAATGCTGGCAACACGTTTCTGCCTTGCGTGAGATTTGAATTGTGCCCTGTAAGCTGGAGCTCAAAAACACTACAGCATCCCAACAGGACCAGACTAAAGGCCCAGGGACACCATTCATCGACCAATTGGGTCCTCACATATGCCCTTGAGTCCAGGCTGGTGGAAGAAAGAGAGGGGGTGGAAATGAAGTTGCATGATACATTTCTTTCACATCCATCTGAAAACTCAGACATTTGGAGGTCACATCCAGGTTTTTGGCCAGATGAGACATCAACCTGTCCTCACATCCACCCCATGCCCCGTCCCCAAAGTCCATGGGGTTAGCAATCCATGGCCCGGCATCCGTAGTCCAGTATCCTCTTTCGGGCTGTGGCCCACCAGATGTACTTTGCGGAAAGTCTTTAATCAGGGGCACAGAAGCCAAATTACTGGCTCTTAGCAATGCATTTTCAGGTGAGAGATTTCATTTACTCAACATGGCTACCACCTGTGCCCAAAGGTGAGATATGAAAACTGTCATTCATGTGAATAGGAATGAAATTGCCTTGCATGAATCTGTCTAATGCCCCTTAAAGTGAGTGATCATCACTACATCCTATGACCCTGAGACCCAGACGTCCACTCTGTTTTGTGTGCAGAAGTGTGTCCTTCCTCTCCTGTCCTAAACCTTCTACTCAGCAGCTTCACAATGTGTCCCAGACCCTTCCAGGCCCAAGGCATGCTTACTAGGTGAGAGGGCATCTTGGGCACACTCCTGGACCTGCACTCTCTGCCCGTGCTCTGATGAAGCTCCTTTCACCTCAGAGATGTTAGCTTCCATACTCTCTTGAAGTAGTAGAAAAGGGCAAGAGTCCAGTAGCACCTACAAGACTAACAAAAATATTTTATGGTAGGGTGTGAGCTTTCGTGAGCCACAGCTCACTTCTTCAGATACAGCTAGAATGTGAATCCATCTGTCTTTAAGAGATGTCTTTAAGTGCAACTGCACTCTTGCCCTTTTCTACTACTGCAGACAGACTAACACGGCTACCCACTGTGAATTATACTCTCTTGAGATCCCCTTGAGGAACTCTCCAGCCTTTCTTCAGACACAAGGCCTTTTCTGTGTCCACCGTGGTCACTCTTACATTTTTACCTTCTTTGACATGGGGGGGTGGGGGATATGATCATTTTATATAGGCAATGAAGAAACTCCCAAGCAAAGGAAAAAAATTTCTGGAAGGACAGAAAGCTGGTCAAGATCAAAGCTGACAATACCAACTAGTGTAAGGGTGACAGATCCGTTCCAGAGCACAGTCAGAGTGGAAGAATGTAATCCCATTTGGGGGAAGGGTATGTTATAAAAATTGGCAACTTAGAAATTAGGATCTGGCCCCTTCCTCTCATCCCACATGGGCCTCAGGGCATGAACCCTCTCTGGCTTGGGTGGTGGCCACAATATGGGCTTCAGTTGCCCTGGGCCATGCAAGTAGCTTGGGTCACTTGAACTGGCCATGCTGAACATGGCTTTCTCTGCCACCACAACTCCTCAAGGCCCCCAGCAGTGGGCAAGGAGTGAGGCAAGCCTCAAAATGGCATACTGCTGTTCAATACTTTCATCCATCTATCATCCCAGTGGCACCTATGAAAGATCCTTACCCAGAGAGGCTACGCTCTCGTAGATCTCCAGCATGACTTCAATGTAGAGAGCTCTTTGGCCAGGATCCAGCAAGGCCCACTCTGCCTCGGTGAAATACACAGACATGTCCTCAAAGGAAGCTGGAGACTGAAAGAAAAAGCAGATTCCCCTGTCAGAGATCATGACAGGCAGAGACAGCACTCTGGAAGGGGGCAGTCCGACAGGGTGCAGGATGGAGAGCTTGGCGTGGCCTTCAGAGCCTCTCTCGCTCGCACATCTTAGAAGCAACTGCTGGAGTAAAAGCCCCCATGAGGAAGGAAGGGGACCCAGCCTGTCATCTCCCCTACCTGGATTGGAGGTGAAGCAGCCATTTCTACTACTCTGCAAAGACAGTGGCTCGACAGCATCTCTTCACTGCCTATGAGGGAAACAAATAGGCAGGAAGCATGTTAGTCTCAACTTCCTATTCTGTTTGCTTGAGGGAATCTTGCTTCACGCACCCCGGGTTCCCAAGGTTGTGAAACCTTGCCCTGTGTACACTCAAGAAATGTGTAAGGATTTTTAGGAAACTGTGGGAGAGGTGACAGAGAAGCACCAAGTACCCATGAGCCTTGTGATAAATGCTGCTAACACATTTCTGACTTCCGTGAGATCTGAAATGTGCCCTGTGAACTCTGGAGCTCAAAACCAAATCAGCATCCCAGCAGGAACAGACCAAAGGGCCAGGCATACCATTTGAACACTGGCTGGTCCCTCCCACATGCCCTTGAGTCCGAGCTAGCAGAAGAGAGAGGGAGGTGGAAATGTTGTTGCGTGATACGTTGCTGTAACATCCATCTAAAAAGCTCAGACATGGCTTTAGTGCCTGTGAAAACTCTTTGGTAATATCGATGGATTTCCAGAGTGCAGACATTCTGATGTCACATCCAGATTTTTGGCCAGCTGAGACATCAACCTGTCCTCACATCCACCCCATGCCCCACTACCAAAGTTTTTGGGGGTGCCAGGCCATGGCCTGACATTGTTGCAGCCCTCCTTTCATCTGCACACCCTTCCACACCCAGCCTGAATTGATGTACTGCCAGGGTGACACTGTGAACAAGGCCCACAAGGCCCACAACAAGAATGGGGGGCACTTCTATGTCTATTTCTCACAAGGGACCCGTGCAGCGGTGAACACAGCAGAGAATCCTGGGACGACAACCACAGCAATGCTTCGAAAGAAGCCTCTCTGGGAGAAATCAAGATGCACCAACAGAACACAAACCACACCAGGCGAGAAGGAAAAGATGCCTCTTCCTGGATTGTCTTTTACATGATATGCAATCACTGACCATTAACAAAATTCCAACATTAAGTGCCCTGTGACAGTCTGGAACCTCCGATTCAAAGCTTCCCATTGCCCCCAAAGCTCCTGCCCAATACATGACACACCTTAATATCTCAAGCTTTTGTAATCCAGAATTATAATTCAATCAAAAACTGCCCTTCCTGGTGCCATTTAGTCGGTTCTACGATTTCCTTTTGATTAATCGCAGGTGTTCCTTTATCCTATGTCGTGACCTTCTGTTTCTTGAAAATAACCCATTTTATGCTATGGGCCCAAAACTGTATAACTTAACCTGACTTTAGAGTCAGGAAAAAGAGTCTCTCTGACTCTGGAGACTAGCTGAACTGCAGCATGCTCCCAACACACACTGGATACCTTTTCATTTCATCTGATTTCTTCACAGAACAGGACCGCTCTCCCCCTGATCTTTCCTCCCTATTTTCCAAACCATTATTTCCCACGATTAGCTCAAAGATTAACTCCTGCTCCAAACTAGAGGAGCTCTGCTAAATGTTAGTTGTTGCTATATTAACTGGAATAACGAATGTGTCTGCTAATATTTATTTAGGATAAGTTCCCCACCACCACTTTTGTACCAAATTCCTAAATAAACTGGATTCCTTTTACATCAGATCTCTGTCATCCTTTTCCTACTAAAGACTTGCTAATCACAGCCTCCTCTTTAAGTAAAATATTCCGCTTTGCTGCACCCTGCACCAACATGCAAACTAATTCCTCATGTTAATCTGAATGCATGTTCACGGGGGTGTGGTAATAGCATCCTAGTCCAGCATCCTGTTTCGGGCTGTGGCCCACAAGATGTCCCCAGAAAGCCATTAAGCAGGGGCACAGAACACAAATTATTGGTTCTTATCAACAGACTTTCAGATGTATGCTGCATCAGAACATGGAGGTTCAATTTTTTCACTATCGCTCACAGCTGTGCCCAGATTTGTCTACTGTTCCTTTTTTACGCCACCTGGAATCTCTATAATGGAAGGAAGTGGCGATATGAAGTTTGGTTGGTGTGAATAAGAATGGAATTGCCCTGCATGAATCTGTCTAATGCCCCTTAAAGTGAGTGATCATCACTACATCCTATGACCCTGAGACCCAGACGTCCACTCTGTTTTGTGTGCAGAAGCGTGTCCTTCCTCTCCTGTCCTAAACCTTCTACTCAGCAGCTTCATAATGTGCCCAAGACCCTTCCAGGAACAAGGCATGCTTACCAGGTGAGAGGGCATCTTGGGCACACACCTGGACCTGCCCTCTCTGCCCGTCCTCTGATGAAGCTCTTTCCGCCTCAGAGAAGTTAGCTTCCATCTTCACAGAGGGTCGCCACATCTAAAATAGAAACGAGAGTGATGGGTTAGAGAAGGAGCAGAACAGGCTGAGGAGATGGATCCTGTCCCACTCTCAGACTCCTCACCCTTGCTATGACCAGTCGAGCTGCTCCAGCCTCAGTGGTAAGACCTAAGGGCATGTTTTCTACCAACCCTGGTCAAGTATCTAAAATACCTGACAGGGAGGTCTTAGGCTAAGGTCAGTTATCGCTGCTAGAATGGACTGACTGAGGACCCCCTCACCTGTTCTGTCTGCCTCTTCTCCTCTGCCTGACTCAGGAGGAAACCTTCGGCCAGGGCCACCGCCTGGGAACTGGTCTCCGGCCCGCATCCTCTGACCCAGCTCTCCATCTCCGAGGGCAGGAAGATCAGGAACTGCTCCAGGATCACCTGGTCCACGATTTGCTTCTTGCTGTGCCTCTCCGGCTTCAGCCAGCGGTTGCAAAGTTTATGGAGCTGGCTGCAAAGCTCTCGGGGCCCATCAGCCTCATGGTAGCAGAAGTGCTGGAAACGCTGGCAATGTTCATCAGTGATCACAGTGTCCTGAGCCAGGATTTCTGGCACAGCTCTTTCCCAGAATTCAACACCACTCCCAGCCTGGATGGGATGGGGGCCTTTCCTTGCTCTCTTGTCAGTTCCAGGAGATTCTGCGTCCTTCTCTTCCATCTCCTTCCCCTTCTTTTGGGTCGCCTCCAACTGTGGAGAGATACCCTTAGTAACATGGTGACATAGAGGGAAAAGATATCAGAAAGGCACAAAGAACCCAAAAGAGAATGGAGCTACGTCACTCACCCTGGCCAAGAGCCCCCTAATGATTGCCCTGGAAGAAGCATCTTTGTGGTAGCTTGCGGATCAGAATTAATGCTATCGTGCTATATTACTAGACTTGCCAGCTGCCCACCAATTGACTGGGTTGCCCCAGTCAAGTTTAATCCTTTTACCACTACAGACAAATGGCAAATGCTTCTTACCCTTTCCATTAGAAAGGGATCTCAGAAAATGGTACTGTTGCGGGGCGGGGGGAGAGATGAAAATTAAGGCAAACTAAAAGCAAGCTCACCCTAAGCACACTGAAGCAAGTCTATTCAGAATCCTCCTCGGGCCTTTTCCCTAGGGATTACTCTCAGAAAAGTGGTTTTAGGATTCCACTGAAAATCGGTGTTCCTGTAACATCTTCCCAGTGTCTCAAAACAAAATGTCTCTTGTCATTGTGCTATATCGGATAGGGTTGCCATGTCTGGCTTGGGAAATGCCTGGAGATTTGGCCACTTTCTCTGCCCTCAGAGGCTCTGGGGGTTATTCCAATGACTATATTCATGTGGAGGGGGATTAAGGAATAGCATCCTGTACATGGCTATTTACACTTGCAGACAATTTTAGGGAGGGCTTTTTTTGTGGTGGTGGTACTCACAGATACTGAGTACAGCACCTTTTTGGAGGACGCTTTCAAAGTCCTGAGAGGGGAATTGGTGGAAAGCAGTACATCTTTATCCATGAGTATAGGCACTTTGCCCCTTAACAATACAAGCCCTGGTTTTAGGGGTTCCTCTTATGCATGGGGCACAATTTTGTGCAGTTTGGTTGAAGGAGACACTGGCTATACAGGATCAGGTCAGGATCAAGATGAACCCTTTTCTGTGGACTTAGCGGGATGGCAAAGTTGTGGGAATCTGCCTGCTCCCTGTATTCCCTGTGGATCCCTTCTCAGAAGGAGGGTGCTGGTGACACTCGATTCATAGCTATGGAGACTCTTTTCTGTGGGAATCTGGCTCTCTCGGCCCTCTGCTGTCATGCCATTTGGCCAGGAGCACGTTCGGACCACTGGGCTCAATTGCCAGCCAACTGTTACGATTACTACACAGTCAAGAACATATTTTTATGCTAGCAATCCAAATAACACAGGAATCAGTGCTTCTTTGTTATTCCTATTAAATTCCATGCATATTCAGAGCTTTCCCCCAAGTTATTTTAGGCTCTGAAAAGCTCTTCCATTATTCAGTAGTGTTGATTGGCAAATGTTGCAAAAGTGTAAAATTAAAGAAAGATTTAAGGCAAACATATCCTCTGCCAGTAGGATTACAATTAAAAAAAAACCCAGAAAGGGTGAATTTTACCAGGGGAAGGGGTTCTCTGGTTTTGGAGCCACCACATGAATTCATCCCCAAATTGGTCACCTTCTGTGCCCTCCCTTTTACTGCAATGTTTTTGTAAATCTGAAATCTTTGGGGAAAGTACATTTTCCTCAGTGTGGGCAAGAAGCTGTACAGTTTTGCAGGTCCTGCCCATATTGGGGCTGTGTTCCTTGCCATCACCGCCCCTGCAGCTGCCATTCTGCCCATCTCTACACTAAAGCACTCACTGAAATAGCGCTATGACTTTAAGAATTGACTTTAGTTAACTGTCCCAGACCTTAAGCTGCTAGATCTCACAGTTCCAGTCCATGCCTGGGGCTGACTCTCTGCTGCTGCCACCAGGCTAATAGTGAGAGCTGCACCAACCTGACAGCTTGGTCTCCACTGCAGGCTTTTAAGAAATTTTCCCCAAATTAAAAATCACTCCCCCACTCCAAACTGACAAGGAAGGAAGGAAGGAAGGAAGGAAGGAAGGAAGGAAGGAAGGAACCCTTGGGAATCAAACTGGTTAGAAATATTCCCAAGTCAGCAAGTCCTGCCTGATTTGACTGATACCTTAATAAGAGTGATCTGAGTATCTCTGTCATAAGTGTTGTCAGAGATGCAAACACACAGACCAATTTCAGAAAAAAAATCCTTTAGCTGTATGAACAGTCATTGGTCACAAAAGGAAATGAATGCAAAACTTGTGAGCAAAGAGAAAGAAAATGGGGATGTAAACAGCATCCTCTCTCCTTAGATTTAAACGTATCCCTGTAACGAGACATGCAGCAATATCTTCATGGTTTGCTGCTCAGGCTCCTTTCAGACCTTTCAACTGCCTGGATACCCATAATGGGTAATAGCTGCTGACAGACCCATTGTGCTCCTAATCATTTTTGGGAGGGCAAAATGGAGGAGGCAAAACCAACGTACATCCCCCCCCCCCAGCTCTTAAGAGAAAGGACGGGATTTTAAAAAGACTGAAGAAGAACACGAAGAGCCTATTGGCGCAGAGAGGTAAGCTGCAGTACTACAGTCCAAACTCTACTCACGTCCTGAGTTCAATCCTGACGGAAGTTGGTTTCAGGTAGCCGGCTCAAGGTTGACTCTGCCTTCTATCCTTCTGAGGTCGGTCAAATGAGTACCCAGCTTGCTGGAGGTAAAGGAAAGATGACTGGGGAAGGCGCTGGCAAACCACCCCGCAACCAAAGTCGGCCTAGTCAACGTTGGGATGTGACGTCACCCCCATGGGTCAGGAATGTCCCGGTGCTTGCACAGGGGACCTTGACCTTTTAAAGAAGGACGCACAAAGAATAAATAAACTCACGTTCAAAGCCCCAGCATTGTCACTGTAGTGCGACGGGGAGGGGCTGTGAATAGAGGCTGTTCCGCATTTTTTGTGTCAGCCTCCCCTACCTGGAGGATTCACCGTTGTGCAGCTCCTTGGCAGCCTCTCCTACCCTGAGGACCGGCAGCTGAAGAAGTGGCAGCTTTGCCTTCCGAGGACCTCGCTGAGCCGCGAGCAGCCACGTTCACCCCCCCCCCCAAAAAAAGGCATTTTAGGAACGACTCTCCCTGCCCCCAGTCGGCTGCCTCTTGCTCGCCGCCTCCCTGGCCAGCCCCCCAAGCCCCGTCCGAGACCGGGCCGCAGCTTCAGACCAGATGCAAAAACAAAGGGCTCCCCGCTGTTTTTCTTGCCCGCCCCTTTTCTCCCCACCTCTCCTCTCCGGGGCTGCAACATCATCTACTCACCCAGAGCCAAGGAAGGGTGGAGGGAAACGCGCTGGATCCGGACCCAAAGCAGCAGCAGCAGGGGAGGAAAGCGCATGCGCGAGAGCGCGCGGGGAGTTCATTTCCGGGGTCAGAGCGAGCCCTGGGAAAGGGGCGGGTCCGAATGCAGCCTCCTTTCTAGGACTCCGGGCTCTGTCCCTTCCCCTCCCACAAATATCAAAACACCTCCAGAGGGTGGTTGTTGCCTGCGTTTGAGGACGTGGTTTGGGTCTGGAAGGGGCAGTGGAAGGTTATTGTTAATAAGGCTCATGCGGGTTTTTAAAAAGCATAATCTGATAACGTATAACCACCTCCCCAGACTGAGCATTACGCTCTTTAAGATCCTTCTACGCAAAGGGAGACGTATCTTCTCAATTAAACGCTTTAATGAAAACAGGGCTTTCACGGGGACACCAATAAAGATGCAATCTCCATTTTTGAAAACAACAATGTTATGTTCTCTCAGAACTCTCAGCCCCACGCAGAGCCAGTCAATGGCAAACCACCTCCGAATGTCGCTTGTCTTGAACCCCTATGGGGTCACCATAAGTCAGCTGTGATTTGACAACATATATGCTGCTGCAATTATCTTGCTTGCGGACTTCCTAGAAGCACCTGGTTGGCCAATGTGTGAACAGACTGCTGGACATGATGGACCTTGGTCCAACTTTTCTTAGGTTCTTATGCACCCAGAGTTCTAGGAATACAAAATTCAGAAAAATGCAAACACAATTCTATCCAAAGTGTAAACAATACAGAACATAGATTATAAAGGCAGAAGACAGAACAGTAAGGTCAAGGTGATAGACATGATGAATTAACTACAATCCTGTAAAAAAAACCCTCTGAACTGGCTTGTTCAACCTTGTTCAAACAGAAGAAATGTCTAATACTGCCTGGACCGCTTATAGATCGGGTTGACTGGTCATCATGACAGATGTTGTCAAGATCTTGGGATCTGGGACAGCCCCCGCTTGTCCATCCTGGTTGCTGAAATAATGTAAGGACCACATTAATTATGTCCATCACAAATCAGTCAACCCAAAGAGGTGGTTATCCACCCACTCCTTATAAAGCCAACACTACAGAAAATGTAGGTATGAAGTAGCATACATTAAACTGGTTGGAATAATTCCTCATGGATCGGACTCAAAGAGGTACCTTTGGAGAGCACTTACCAGTGCAGGACAGATCCTGTGGGGTACTACAGGGTGCAATTCTGTTTCCCGTGCCTTTCAGTCTCTATTGTAAAGCCCTTCAGCCAAATCATTTATACTTTTGGAGTTGACGGTCAGCAATATGCTGAGGATAGCCAGCTCTATACATCCTTATCCAAATTACCTGGGAATGCGGTAGAAATCCTGAATTGCTGTCAGGCTGCTGTGGTTAACCAGTTAAAAGTGAACGGATTGAAACTAAAGCCTGAAAAGCCTGAGGTAATGCTGGCTGGGAAGGCAGAGATCTTGAAGGATATGTGTTCCTCACTTTTCACCGAGTTCAGCTAATGCTTGCTGACTCAGTTAACAGCCTTCTCCTGCTAGAGAAGCAAGTGAAAGCAGGTGCAATAAATGCTGTTTTTTCTGCTGTTCACCTTCCCTGCCTCTTGGCACCCAGACTCTTGGTTATCTATACAGCTTTATCAAAACTACTGTGAATACTACTAAGCGTAACTTTATGCAGAATACATTTGGCACATAGTGTAGCAAGTTAGGCTAAGATGGGATATGGGGGAAAGAGGCTGACATGTCATAAAGGTCAGAATGCAGACTATTAATCTCTGAGGAGGTAGGAAATGGGGCAAAAAATCCCAGTTTCATATATGCACTGATGGGATCTGTGCTGGCAGTGGCAGACCTGGAAAAGGATCTTGGGGCGGTAGTGGATCAGTATGTAAAGATACTCTTCTGTAATTTTTGTATTTTGTTTTTTTACTGTATTGTTTTGTTTGTGTTATAAAAATTAATAAAAATTTATTTTAAAAAACCCAGTGTGCAGCTGCTGTAAAAAAGGGAAATTCCATGCTGGCCATAATTAGATGAGGAATAGAGAAGAAAACTGCTGATATCATACTGCCCTTGTACAAATCTACGGCGAGACCACGCTTGGAATACTGTGTACAGTTCTGGTCACCACACCTAAAAAAGGATATTACAGAGCATGAGAAGGTGCAGAAAAGAGCACTCAAAATGATTAGGGGACTAGAGGAACTGCCCTATGGGGAGCGGTTAAGACGCTTAGGGCTGTTTAGCTTGGAAAGAAGGCGGCCACCAGGATGTGGTGATGGCTGCCAGCTTGGAGGGCTTTAAGAGGGGAGTGGACATATTCATGGCTATTAGTTAGAATGGATTCTAGTCATGCTGCATACCTATTCTCTCTAGTATCAGAGGAGCATGCCTATTATATTGGGTGCGGTGGAACACAGGCAGGACGGTGCTGCTGCAGTCATCTTGTTTGGGGGCTTCCTAGAGGCACCTGGTTGGCCACTGTGTGAACAGACTGCTGGACTTTTTTTAAAAAACAATTTTTATTTTTCATAATGTTAAATGTAAATCATTTCAACAGTGTTAGAATTTGCCAATAGTAAAGAAAAAACAAGAAAAAAGATATTTCATTTCATTATTAAAGGTTTATTTTCATTAATAAGTTAGATCTAAAACAAAAAAAATAAAAATAAAAACTTCCCCTTCATCTTCCTCCATCTTGTTATGAACTTAACAGCTCTTTTGTATTACAAACTCTAATCCTAATATTATGTTAAACAATTAGATATAAGAGTTATAAGTTTTAACTAACAAGCATTATGTATAACAGTCAAAAGTACTTTAAATTGAAAACATAGTTGATACATTGAATTATTTTAATATCTTAGAAAAGAAAAAAGGATTATTAGATCAATGAATAACCTTTAAGATTCCCCAATTGCAGTTCAATGTCACAGTAAACCCTCCATGCCTCCCATTCACCCATAAATTGTCTTTTTGTGTTATCTTAGCCGTAAGTTTTGCCATTTCAGCCATTTCAAACATCTTTTGTATCCAGTCTTTTTTGTCTGGAATTTCTTTCATCTTCCATTTAGCTGCATATATTAATCTCGCTATATACATTGAAATCAAAATGAACATTTAAACAAGATAATACAAAGTGTTCAGTCACACCATTCAATTTCAGAATCAGTTACTCAAGTGTAAGCTGTTAAAGAGTCCGTTACTCAAGTGTAAACTGCTAGAGAGTCCAAATGAAATTCAAAAACAAACCAAGGTATAAATCATGCTGTGGCTGTCTTCTTGCAGCCAAAAGTCAAACCAAGGTGTAAATCACGCTGCTGCTGCCTTCCTGCAGCCAAAAGTCAGGGATTCTGTATGGCTTGTGAGCATCAAAGTTCAAAACAAAAAGTCATACTGGAGTTCTCCCGGTCAAGAACACCACAAAATAGAACAACGTAAAGTCCAACTCAACGACATCTCCTTGATAGGCAAACTGAAAACACAAGAGGAACATGATCCACACTTAAAGTGCCCCCTTACATTGATGGTTGGTTAAAACAGACTTGATGCCACCTAAGAAACCTATCATCAATGTAAGGGGGCACTTTAAGTGTGGATCATGTTCCTCTTGTGTTTTCAGTTTGCCTATCAAGGAGATTAGTTCTTCAGCGTCTAACTTTAAATTTACTTTAAAAGGATTTACTAATTGCCAGTCCCAGAATGTCATTTATGGAATTCTGTGTCCATGTTCTTTGATGTACATAGGGTCCACTTCCCGCCCCCTCAAATTACGCATAGGTGAACACAAGGCCAGGATTCGCGCAAAATTATTAGACGCACCACTTGTGTCACATTTTCTTAATAAGGGTCACTCTGACACTGATATATTTTTCTTTGTCATTTGGCAATATATTCCCAAACCCTTTGCCTCTCAAGATATAAAAAAGATATTACTCAGGAAGGAAATGTACTTTATACACCTGTTCAAAACATTGATGCCTACAGGTCTCAACACTGAATTTGATCTATTCTGTTTTTTATAAAGCCATGCAATTAATAAATATTTTTTTAGCCTGATATACCTTTAAGATGAAACAGTAATCAGCAGCAGCTGTTACTTACCATGGCCCCTTGTCTAATGCTATTTAATTGTATGAGGTGTAGAACATAACACACTGACAGAACCTTACTTGGTCATCAAACAATGTATTAAGGTATGTGTGGGACCACACAATTATGTAATGCAATGTAATGATAAAAGTAACATTATTTTATAATGTGGGATTGTTACAATTTAGCAATGAGAATGTGTTACAGCATTAATTATACTATTGAACACCATTGTATAGTAAGAAATGTACTATAAAAACAATATAAATGTATTTTTTCTTTACAGAGGTTTCATACCTGAATAACACAACGTGGGCAATTTCCCACAAAGAATTCAGATAAATATCCAAAAGGAAAGCCAACTTACTGATGAAGCACACGAAACGAGCACCAACCTAGGGTGTCGTTGAGTTGGACTTTACGTTGTTCTATTTTGTGGTGTTCTTGACCGGGAGAACTCCAGTATGACTTTTTGTTTTGAACTTTGATACTCACAAGCCATACAGAATCCCTGACTTTTGGCTGCAAGAAGACAGCCACAGCATGATTTATACCTTGGTTTGTTTTTGAATTTCATTTGGACTCTCTAGCAGTTTACACTTGAGTAACGGACTCTTTAACAGCTTACACTTGAGTAACTGATTCTGAAATTGAATGGTGTGACTGAACACTTTGTATTATCTTGTTTAAATGTTCATTTTGATTTCAATGTATATAGTGTTACTTAAATAAGGGAAACTTGCAACTGGCAATTGGTGAATATAATCTTATGTTTAAAAGCAGAGCCCTTGTGCTGATTTTTTGGTATAACTGTGGTTAATACAGCATAGATCCATTGTTTACGTTAAGTTATATTAATCTCGCAGCTGTGGTGGCATATATTAAAAATGATCTTTGAGATATAATAGAGTCAAGTATCATACTTAGTAACATCATTTCAGGTGTTTTAGGTACATTGTTTTGTATAATTAATCTTATTTCATTGTAAATCATGTCCCAAAAGTCTTTTGCTTTATCACATGTCCACCACATATGATGAAATGAACCTATTTCTTTATTGCATTTCCAACATTTCGGGGACATCGATTTATAAGCCACTGCCAGTTTTTTTGGAGTCAAATACCATCTGCACATTATTTTTATAAATATTTTCCCTTAAATGATTGAGAATGTATGAGTTTCGTATCTCGTGACCAAAGTCTTTCCCACTTGTTTAATGGTATAGCATGTTCCAACATCTGTGCCAGCTGATCATAGTGGGTTTTATTTGTTCTTGTTCACAATAAAGTTGTAACAGTAATTTGTAGATTTTGGATATTAAATGGTCATTTGTATCCAATAACAACTTTTGAAAAGTTGATTTATTTTTTGCAAATCATGTTTTCAAATCCTGAACCCAGGTCAGACAATCCTTAACTTCGTCATAGTTTTTCAATAAACATTTATTGTAATCCCACTTTAAAAGATCATGGTATGTGACAAATTGAGCTGGTCTCAGTGGTTGTAATGACAGCATTTCTTGCAATGAAACCCATAATGGTGAAAAAAATGCTGGTTGCTGAAATCAAGTAAGGACCACATCACTAATCAGTCAACCCACTCCTCATCCACCCACTCCTTAAAAAGCCAACACTACAGGAAAATGTAGGTATGAAGTAGTGTACATTAAACTGGTTGGAATAATTCCTTATGGATCGGATCAAAGGGGTACCTTTGGAGAGCACTTACCACTGTGGGACAGATCCTGTGGGGTGCCACAGGGTACAATCCTATTCCCGCCTTTCAGTCTCTATGTAAAGCCCTTCAGCCAAATCATTTGTAGTTTTGGGGTTGATTGTCAGCAATGTGCTGAGGATACCCAGCTCTATACATCCTTATTCACAGGGTTGCTGTGGTTAACCGGTTAAAAGTGAACCGATCGAAACTAAAGACTGAAAAGGATGAGGTAATGCTGGCTGGGAAGGCAGAGATCCTGAAGGACATTGTGTTCCCCACTTTTCACAGAGTTCAGCTGACACTCGCTGACTCAGTTAACAGCCTTCTCCTGCTGGAGAAGCAAGTGAAAGTAGGTGCGATAAATGCATTCTTTCCCCCTAGTTTAGCTTGGAAGATGGCCCCCAACCTTGATTCAGCCGATTAGGCCACCAGGAACCATGCCACGGTGACAGCGAGACGAGACTACTGCTGATGCAGAAAAACAATTTTAGGGTTCAGCTAAAGGGGTCTGATATGAGCAACCGGACTAAGACACAGAAGTAAGCTCTTTATTAACTAACAATACCGATCATAGTCAAGGACAGTACCTGTTCTCAGCTGAGTCCAAGATGCGAACACCCTCCTTCGTCTGAACAAAGCATATATTGACATCATCAGTACATTAATATAGGAAGCTACAATTAAGCAAGGCAGTATCATGCTTCCAATGAACAATCAGCAATTTTTCTGCTGTTCACCTTCCCTGCCCGTTGGTACCCAGACTCTTGCTTACCTATACAGCTTTCTCGCACACAGCGTAGCAAGTTAGGCTAAGATGGGATATGGGGGAAAGAGACTGACGTGTCATAAAGGTCAGAATGCAGACTATTAATCTGTGAGGAGATAAGAGATAGGGTAAAATAAACCAGGTCAGCCTGCCTTCTACTTAAGGGAGACACTGAAGAAATACCATGAAGCTAAGAACTCACACAACGAGGATTAAATGATTTCAGAACTTGAGGAATTATATTTTTTGCCATCCCTGCAATGCATTTTACATTCGTCTCCCCTCAAAATCAACACAGAGACTGCAATTGGTGCAGAACCCCTGGCTTGGTTATTCACAGGAGCTAGACAGAGACTACATATTACTCCCATTCTTCAGTTGGTCCATTGATTGCCCATCAGGTACCAGGCTCAGTTTAAGGTATTGGCTATCGCCATAAGTCAGCTGCGACTTGACGGCACTTTACACACACACACACACACAAAGCCCTTTGTTGTCTTCATTCCTCATATCTGCAGGACTGCCTCTCCCCCATGCACCACGACAACAACTTTGCTGATCTCAGCAGGGCATCCTACAGCTGCCACACTGCAAATGGCAAAGTCAACAACTGCTCATACACGTGTCTTCTGTTTTGTGGGGGCCCTTATGGAACGGCCTGTCTGAGGAAGTCCAGAAGGCTCCCACTTTCCTGGCCTTCCGCGAATTATGCAGATCTAAATAATTCAGGAGGGCTTGTCTGCACTGATGATAGGGCTGTACTGGAACCGTACTGGAAGCCAGCCTGACTGCCTTCTTCCTGACCCTGCTCTGCAAGAGGAGCCAGAGAGATTCCCCTTGTGGAGCTTCCCAGCCTGTGAGAGCTTCTCTTCCCCCCTCCCCCACTCCTTACCCGTCCAGTCCAACTTCTCGAGCCTCAATCCTCTAGATCACCTGCAATCTCCCAAAAAGATGAAATTGGAGGGCTTCAGTATTTCTCTCCTCTTTTTTGTAGCCTCTCTAGGAACCGTGTCTCTGTCTGCCTATTAACCCTTTACAAAGCTCTTGTGCACAGAGAGGACAAAAAGGACTATTTTGATGACCATTTTTTTCAAATTAAGGAAAAGATTAAATGTGCCCTTTAAGGCCCAACCTAGCAAAGAAAATCTAGTCCCAGAGGTGTAAAGTCGGGCTGTGGTTGCTCAGCGGGGCTGGCAAGGCCCTCTCTTCACGCTCAGATGCATTGTCAGCCAATGGAAAGCTAGGCAGAATACAAAACGGAGTAAAACATTGAACACATTAACACGCTTCTACTGAATCAGACCCTTGGTCCATCAAAGTCAGTATTGTCTACTCAGACTGGCAGTGGCTCTCCAGGGTCTCAAGCAGAGGTCTTTCACATCACCTACCTTTTAACTGGCGGAGATGGGGATTGAACCTGGGGCCTTCAGCAAGCCAAGCAGATGCTCTACCACTGCGCCACAAATCAGCCCCACAAGGTCAGGGAACAATCAGCCAATGCTTAGAAAAGACTGAGCTGCCCAGACAATAGATGTCAACACTTGAGCTAAGGCATAAATGTCTCGGCAACCCCGTAATGGCAACCAACATCTTACCCGAACAACATTCATTACATTTTAGAAACTTCCAAACTGACCTCATATTATTTTGGAAATAAAATGAAATGAAAAACTGAGAAGTATTTCTACAATAACCAAAAACTGATATTTTGGTACACAACCAATATAACACATATCATTTACCAGGGACCAGGCCTTTTCTGGCTCTTTGGGCTGGACTCCCTGATGAAATGAGGGAGGCCCCTTCATGGAGATCTTCTACTGCAAGGCCTGCTTGTTTGCCAAAGTAGGAGCCTTTTGAAAGAGCAAGGGACAGAGAGGTTTGCCATTTCATTTTTTATTTTAACTGAGATGTTTTAATTATTAAATATTGTTTAACTATTATTGCAAGCCACCTTGAACCACAAGAAATAGTGGAATATAAAAGTTCTAAATAAATAAATAAATAAATAAGGACGTCCTGAGATTTGAGCACCTACCAAACAAATCTCTTCCAAAATCTCCCCTCCCCCCCACACACAAATATATAATTGTTACAACTATCTGGCAAGGCATGTTAGTCTGAAAATGTCACTGTCTAAAGGACATCCACAGAACTCCCAGCCTACTGTGGATTTGAACTCAGATCATAAGCCAACACTCTGGCTTCTGAATTTAAGTGGCCCACATTTTGAATGTTAGCAACATAGGTCAGATTCACTCATGGGGATCAGTCGTGGCTGGAGGAGCCCGTAAGCGTCTGTAAGAGGATTTCTCCCTTACAGCTTTATTCCCAATTTTAAAGAGACATGCCACACTAACATTTGAAACATTTAATGAAGCCCAGCTCATAAAACCCACACAAAGCACAGAAAACACATGATCTGAATTACCTGACACAAATAACAACCCCTTTAAAGAGTTATAACCCTTTCTTAGCAGAGTTTTATTTTATCTGATTGATAAAGAAACAATTATGGGTGGCCATTGCTGGAGGAAAAACGTATGCTGTCCCTTTAACAGAGGGTTTATATTTACCTCTTCAGTATCTCTTCTACTACCCATGTCCACACACTAAGCTTCTGAAAAGGGGCAGGATAGTTCTTCCCCTCCCGGTCTGTTACCAACCCTAATGCAGATACCTTTCCAAAATAAAGTGGTGAGAGGAAAGGAGAATTTTCTTACTCTGCTCCATAAAGGTACGATCTCAATGAAGGAATCTAAGGAGGACTGTGAGGAGTCAAGAGGTGAGGAGTAAGCCTTGACCCAGGGCTTATTCCAGGTCATTTCCTGCTCATGGAGTCTGAAGGGAGCAGAGCAGAGGAGGGAATCTTACTTCTGCCTCCTGATTTTCTCTGACAGAATCTGGGGGTGGGTGGGGAGGAAAACTGGGATTGGGGAATTAGTGTTACACAATGTTCACTTGCCAACGCCAAGGATACCTGCCCATTTCCACAAGACTGAATTTGATGGGGAGGCCGGACCTCTCTAAACTGACGGAGTTGTTGGGTTCGGGGACAGAACCTTTTCTTTTTAGCCCAAATTAATTCTGCTGTCAGAATTCTTTAGCCTTCACAGCTGTGAGGCCACTTTGTGGGTTCTTAGATGCTGTTGAAGATTGCTGCTCTGATTGAATTTCTTTCCACACTGAGCACTGAAATTATTTCTCTCCTGTATGGGTCCTTAGATGCTTTTGAAGACCGGAACTTGTAGTGAATTTCTTTCCACAGTCTGAGCAGTTAAAGGTTTCTCCCGTGTGGGTTCTCAGATGCACTTGTAGATTGGAACTCACAGTGAATTTCTTTCCACGTTCTGAGCATTCAAAAGGTTTCTCCCCAGTGTGGGTCCTTAGATGCCTTTGAAGACTGGAACTGTGACTGAATCTCTTTCCACACTCTGAGCATTCAAAAGGTTTCTCCCCTGTGTGGGTCCTTAGATGCATTTGAAAACTGGAACTGTGACTGAATATCTTTCCACACTCTGAGCATTCAAAAGGTATCTCCCCTGTGTGGGTTCTTTGATGCTGTTGAAGACTGGAACTGTGTCTGAATTTCTTTCCACACTCTGGGCATTCAAAAGGTTTCGTCCCTGTGTGGGTCCTTAGATGTATGTGAAAAGCGCCACTCTGACTGAATCTCTTTCCACATTCTGAGCATTCAAAAGGTTTCTCCCCTGTGTGGGTTCTTTGATGCTGTTGAAGACTGGAACTGTGTCTGAATTTCTTTCCACACTCTGGACAATCAAAAGGTTTCTCCCCTGTGTGGGTCCTTAGATGTATGTGAAAAGCGCCACTCTGACTGAATCTCTTTCCACATTCTGAGCATTCAAAAGGTTTCTCCCCTGTGTGGGTTCTTTGATGCCTCTGAAGATCACCACTTCTTTTGAATTTCTTTCCACACTCTGAGCATTCAAAAGGTATCTCCCCTGTGTAGGTTCTTTGATGCTGTTGAAGACTGGAATTGTGTCTGAATTTCATTCCACACTCTGGGCATTCAAAAGGTTTCTCCCCTGTGTGGGTCCTTAGATGTATGTGAAAAGCGCCACTCTGACTGAATCTCTTTCCACATTCTGAGCATTCAAAAGGTTTCTCCCCTGTGTGGGTTCTTAGATGATTTTTAAGAATGGAACTTGTAGTGAATTTCTTTCCACACTCTGGGCATTCAAAAGTTTTCTCCCCTGTGTGGGTCCTTACATGTACGTGAAAAGCGTCACTCTGACTGAATCTCTTTCCACATTCTAAGCATTCAAAAGGTTTCTCCCCTGTGTGGGTCCTTAGATGCTTTTGAAGACCGGAACTTGTAGTGAATTTCTTTCCACAGTCTGAGCAGTTAAAGGTTTCTCCCGTGTGGGTTCTCAGATGCACTTGTAGATTGGAACTCACAGTGAATTTATTTCCACATTCTGAGCATTCAAAAGGTTTCTCCCCAGTGTGGGTCCTTAGATGCCTTTGAAGACTGGAACTGTGACTGAATCTCTTTCCACACTCTGAGCATTCAAAAGGTTTCTCCCCTGTGTGGGTCCTTAGATGCATTTGAAGACTGGAACTCATAGTTAATTTCTTTCCACACTCTGGGCACTCAAATAGTTTCTCCCCTGTGTGGGTTCTTTGATGCTGTTGAAGACTGGAACTGTGACTGAATTTCTTTCCACACTCTGAGCACTGAAATGATTTCTCTCCTGTATGGGTTCTTTGATGCACCTGAAGAGTGTCACTTCGTCTGAATCTCTCTCCACAGTCTGAGCAGTGAAAAGGTTTCTCCCCTGTGTGGGTTCTTAGATGCTTTTGAAGACCGGAACTTGTACTGAATTTCTTTCCACACTCTGGGCATTCAAAAGGTTTCTCCCCTGTGTGGGTTCTTAGATGCTTTTGAAGACTGGAATTTGTAGTGAATTTCTCTCCACACTCTGGGCATTCAAAAGGTTTCTCCCCTGTGTGGGTCCTTAGATGTACGTGAAAAGTGCCACTCTGACTGAATCTCTTTCCACATTCTGAGCATTCAAAAGGTTTCTCCCCTGTGTGGGTCCTTAGATGCATTTGAAATTTGGAACTTGTAGTGAATTTTTTTCTACATTCTGAGCATTGAAAAAGTTTCTCACCTGTGTGGGTTCTTACATGCAGTTGAAGACTGCGATTGCAACGGAACTTCTTTCCACACTCTGAACATTCAGAAGGTTCCTGCTCTGTGTGTGTTCTTTGATGCATTTTAAGATTGGCACACACAGTAAATTTCTTTCCACACTCTAAGCATTCGAACGGTTTCTCCCCAGAGTGGGTTCTTTGATGAATTTGAAGACTGGCAAACACAGTAAATTTCTTTCCACACTCTAAGCATTCAAAAGGTTTCTCCCCAGAGTGGGTTCTTTGATGAATTTGAAGATTGCCACGTGAACGGAATCTCTTTCCACATTCTGAGCATTCAAACGGTTTCTTCCCTGTGTGGATTATTTGATGCTCTAGAAGATTGCTCCTCGAACGAAATTTGTTTCCACATACAGAGCATTCAAAACGTTTCTCCCCTGTGTGGATTATTTGATGCCGTAGAAGATTGCTCCTCGAACCAAATTTCTTTCCACATACTGAGCATTCAAAACATTTCTCACCTGTGTGGGTAATTAGATGCTGTTGAAGACAGTCACTCCGAGTGAATCTCTTTCCACACTCTGAGCATTCATAGGGTTTTTCCTCTGTGTGTATTCTTTTGTGTACAGGTCTTTCCACTGTGCATTCACTAATTGATATTATATTCGGTTTGATCAGAGAAGCACAGAGGCCTTCATTCCTTCTTATTTTGGTTGTCTTTTCTTCTTGAACTGGGATTTCACAGAAGCCCCCTCCATGGCAAGGAATGGATTTATCCTTTGTCTTCTCTGCGTGGCTTCCCTCCTCCCTCTCTAGTTCATCTCCGTCCCTGAAGCTGCCTTTGGCCTTTTCATGCTTGACTTTTTCCAAAGAGAACCCCTGGAATTTCCCATGTGTTTTCTCTGCATTTCCTGCTGCAATAAAAAAGAGGTCCAATCAGCCCCCCTGCAAGAAGCCATGCTATCATTCAGGCACTCCCCATTAATGGATGTGCATTTCCTTTATCAGAATTTCCTTCCCCTCAAACTGAAACGCTAGTCACACCTTATCTCCAGCCAGGCCCTCCAGTACAGCTGTTTCTATTTACTACCTGTCTACCCCTTCCCCACACTCCCTGTAACAACTTTAAGGGGGAAAGTAGCAAAGAACCATTTCTGCACTGTTCACATTTGACTTGCAGTGCAGCTCTCTTGTTTCTCTGCTCTTGATTAAAGTTCCCATGACACCCAGTCCTGCCACTGCACAGAGCGTTTTCTTCTAGTTGTGATGAGAGCTATGAGAAGTTGGATTTCAGCCTCCCACAAATGCATGTTTGGTGTGGGGAAAGTAGAATGTAGAACCTCACCTCACAGTTCAAAGGGGACCCACACAGTGTTTGGAATAGGTACCAATTTTGGGAGGGGCAAGAAAAGCCTGAAGGCATCTGGGTGGCCACAGTAGGATAGGGTTCGTGGAACTTGGGCATCATCTAGCCTGGCTATTCTTAATTAACACCCACCGTTCCCTGGCACCTACAGTATCTAAGAAACCTGCAGCCAATCAAGAGCCGTAGTTGTGTTTTTATCCAGGAGTAACTTTTGAGCTACCCAGAACCCAGAATGGCTCCCTCCCTCCTTACCCAGTGGGATTTATAATTCTACAAAACCAAGAGTTTTTAACAAGAGAAGCAGAAACCCTCCATGGCTATTCCTTGCCTTTCTCTTGCCATAACCATGAAAGATACCCACTCGCAGCTATCTCACTTGGGACGGAAATACTCTCTTGAGATTCCCTTGAGGAACTCTCCAGCCTTTCTTCAGACACAAGGCCTTTTCAGTGTCCACCGTAGTCTCTCTTACATTTTTAGCTTCTTTGACATGTGGGGGGGGGATATGATCATTTTATATGGGCAATGAAGAAACTCCCAAGTAAAGGAAAAAAAATTCTGGAAGGATAGAAAGCTGGTCAAGATCAAAGCTGACAATACCAACTAGTGTAAGGGTGACAGATCCGTTCCAGAGCACAGTCAGAGTGGAAGAATGTAATCCCATTTGGGGGAAGGGTATGTTATAAAAATTGGCAACTTAGAAATTAGGATCTGGCCCCTTCCTCTCATCCCACATCGGCCTCAGGGCATGAACCCTCTCTGGCTTGGGTGGTGGCCACAATATGGGCTTCAGTTGCCCTGGGCCATGCAAGTAGCTTCGGTCACTTGAACTGGCCATGCTGAACATGGCTTTCTTTGCCACCCCAACTCCTCAAGGCCCCCAGCAGTGGGCAAGGAGTGAGGCAAGCCTCAAAATGGCATACTGCTGTTCAATATTTTCATCCATCTATCATCCCAGTGGCACCGATGAAAGATCCTTACCCAGACAGGCCACGCTCTCATAGATCTCCAGCATGACTTCAATGTAGAGAGCTCTTTGGCCAGGATCCAGCAAGGCCCACTCTGCCTCGGTGAAATACACAGACACGTCCTCAAAGGAAGCTGGAGACTGAAAGAAAAAGCAGATTCCCTTGTCAGAGATCATGCCAGGCAGAGACAGCACTCTGGAAGGGGGCAGTCCGAGAGGGTGCAGGATGGAGAGCTTGGTGTGGGCAAAGGGAGTGGCCTTCAGAGCCTCTCTCGCTCGCACATCTTAGAAGCAACTGCTGGAGTAAAAGACCCCATGAGGAAGGAAGGGGACCCAGGCTGTCATCTCCCCTACCTGGATTGGAGGTGAAGCAGCCATTTCTACTACTCTGCAAAGACACTGGCTCGACAGCATCTCTTCACTGCCTGTGAGGGAAACAAATAGGCAGGAAGCATGTTAGTCTCAACTTCCTATTCTGTTTGCTTGAGGGAATCTGGCTTCACGCACCCCGGGTTCCTAGGGTTGTGAAACCTTGCCCTGTGTACACTCAAGAAATGTGTAAGGATTTTTAGGAAACTGTGGGAGAGGTGACAGAGACGCACCAAGTACCCATGAGCCTTGTGGGGTGATAAATGATGCCAACACATTTCTGACTTCTATGAGATACGAAATGTGCCGTGTGAACTTTGGAGCTCAAAACCAAATCAGCATCCAAGCAGGATCACACCAAACAGAGGGAGGTGGAAATGATGTTGCATGATACGTTGCTTTAACATCCATCTGAAAGCTCAGACATGGCTTTAGTGCCTGTGAAAACTCTATGGTAATATCGATGGGTTTCCAGAGTGCAGACATTCTGATGTCACATCCAGATTTTTGGCCAGGTGAGACATCAACCAGTCCTCACATCCACCCCATGCCCCACTGCCAAAGTTTTTGGGGGTGCCAGGCCATGGCCTGACATTGTTGCCAGCCCTCCTTTCATCTGCACACCCTTCCACAACCAGCCTGAATGGATGTACTGCCAGGATGACACTGTGAACAAGTCCCATGAGGCCCACACCAAGAATGGGGGGCACTTCTATGCCTATTTCTCACAAGGAACCAATGAACTGTAATAAACTGTATTCCTTTTACATCAGATCTCTGTCATCCTTTTCCTACTTTTTAAAAATAATTTTATTAAATTTTAACAACATACATACAATATAAAAAAGAATATAAAAGAAAATTTTTAAAAATAAAAATACAAAAAAGTATAAAAGGGAATTCATATAACATAATTAATGCATTTAATACATTCATAATTACTAGTCTATAAAATTAGCCAAAAATACCCTTTCCCCTCCACCCACCTAAAAAGTGACCCTTCACCCGACTTCCGAAGAAGTGTCTAAACAATTTTATTTTTCTGTTAACATTATAAATTATGTATATTATATATTATATAATGTATTTTATATAATATATATTTTTCTATAACTCATTAAATATCGTAAAATCCATTTTTGCCATCTTATCCCAATATGAGGTGGCCTTAGACCATGTTTTTTTAAATTCTTCCATATCCTTTCCATGCAGAAATTCCATTAATCTGGCCATCCTCATATACAACCATAATTTCTCTCTCCAGTCAGTAATAGAAGGTTTATTTACTTGTTTCCATATTTTAGCTATCACAATTCTTGCAGCAGCAAAACTATATTGGCAAATAATCCTATCCTGGTCAGAAATATTATTTGGTGGAATTCCCAGCAAACAGAAAAACAGAGTTTCACTTACTGAAACTGTTGTTCATCTGATGGATCTTCTATGCAGTAACACATTGGGACTGCGCAGGCGCAGGCCAGCCACGGAAAAGAATTGTTAGCTTCCAGCAAATTCCAGAAGAGTGCTCCCCCTCCCCTCGGGCATGCAATCTCCCCGCCCCGAGTCACATGACCCAAGGAGGAGGGAGCACTCTTCCCTCCAGTTCTCCATCCTGCCGCCACGGAACCAACCACCATAGAAGCGGAAGAGGTCCCACAGCGGGGAAGGAGGGAGGGAATGTGTTACTGCATAGAAGATCCATCAGATGAACAACAGTTACAGTAAGTGAAACTCTGTTTTTCATCTGAATGGCTTCTATGCAGTCCCACATTGGGAGAGTAGCGAGCTCGCTTACCAGGACGGTGGGTGTGGGACATCACCGGAATAAGGACTGCAATACTGCACGTCCAACAGCTGCATCCCTTGCAGAATCCACATCCACCGCGTAGTGCCTCATGAACGTCGATGGAGTGGACCAAGTGGCAGCTTTGCAGATGTCCCGGATATCTACTCTTGACGAGAAGGCGACAGAAGCCGCATACGCCCTGGTAGAATGAGCCTTGATCATGGGAGGACAATCCTGGTGAGCCAGGTCATAAGCCAATTTAATAGTACATGTAATCCATCTGGAGATGGTTTGAGGAGACGCCCGTTGACCTTTATGTTTTCCCCCAAAACAGACAAACAAGTTGTCTGCAGTCCTAAAGGATTGGGTACGGTTAATATAGAACAGGAGAGCCCTCCTTACGTCGAGCGAATGAAGGGCTTTGTCAGCGTCAGAAGACGGATTTGGGAAAAAAACAGGTAGGACGATGTCCTGTGACAGGTGAAAAGCAGACACCACCTTGGGCAGGAATGACAATTTAGTTCTAAGGACCACCCTATTAGAGTGGAAGACAGTGTATGGAGGGGAATGGGAAAGAGCCGACAAATCGCTCACCCTCCTAGCTGAGGTAATTGCAACCAGAAATGCGGTCTTAAAGGAAAGCAAGGCCAAATTACAGGTGGCCAGGGGCTCAAAAGGGGAAGTGATGAGACGAGTGAGCACCAGAGACAGGCTCCACTGGGGAACTGGCAAGGTAACGGGTGGATATAAATTGTTTAGACCCTTCAAAAACTTTTTGGAGAGGGGGTGAGAGAAAACCGAGAAGGAGTCAACCTCTGGGTGAAAAGCCGATATGGCGGCCAAATGAACCTTAATAGATGAATTGGATAGGCCCTCATCCTTAAGGAACAGCAAATAATCAAAAATAGTGGACAAAGGGCAGGTTACAGGGGAGATGCCCTTAACTGATAACCAATCAGAGAAGCGCTTCCACTTATTGTCGTAAGAACGACGCGTGGAAGGTTTGAGCGAATGGAGAAGCACCTGGGCTACTCTATCAGACCATAGGCTCGAGGAAGGACCCTCCAAGCTGCCAATTGCAGATTGGGAGGGTGGTGGGAGGGGTCTCTCGGGAGAAGTAGACACTGTCCGTGTGCAAGCGACTTGAGCACTGCGAACCATGATCTCCTGGGCCAATAGGGAGTGACAAGGATGGCATCTGTGTCGTCCTGGATCACTTTGGCAACTACCCTCTGAAGTAGAGGGAACGGGGGAAACAAATAAAACAGCGTCCCCTTCCAGGGAATTTGGAAGGCGTCTCCCAGAGAGCCTGGGCTGATCCCCGCCCTGGAGTAAAATCTGGGGCATATCGCATTGGATTGTGTGGCAAAGAGGTCTATTAGGGGACGACCCCAGTGACGAAAGACATGTTGTAGGCATGTAGTGTTCAGTGTGAGCTCGTGAGAAAGGTCTGGACAGCGGCTCAGGGCATCGGCTAGTGTGTTGCTCTTGCCTGCAATGTGAATTGCTGAGAGGGAGGTGCCGTGATGTATGGCCCATTCCCAAATGTCGCTGGCTTCTTTGCAGAGCGAAACGGACCTTGTGCCGCCCTGCTTGTTTAGATAAAACAGGGCGGTGGTGTTGTCTGTGGCGATTTGAACGCGCCGACCCATCAGGTACCCTGTGAACGAAGACAGAGCAAGACGGATGGCACGAAGCTCAAGCAAATTAATATGCAGTAAAGACTCCGAAGGAGACCATCTCCCTTGTGTTGTAAGATGGTCGCAGTGAGCCCCCCAACCCAACAGGGAGGCGTCAGTGAATAAAAACCTGTCCGGAGATTGTCTACGGAAGGGAACCCCTGAGAGAACATTGACATCCAATGTCCACCATCGTAGAGAGGACAAGACACACCTGGGGATGGACAAATGTTTAAATTGCGAGTCCACATTAATAGTGAAGGCTCTGACGAACCAGTTTTGTAGTGGTCGCATTCTAAGCCTAGCAAACTCCACCACCGCCGTGGTGGAAGCCATAAGGCCCAATAACTGTTGGATTCTATGTGCTGGTTGGAACCTATTGCGGACAAAACTCTTAATGAGTTTTCTGATGGCATGAGCTCTAGAAGGGGGAAGAAACCCCGAGCCAAAGAGGCATTCAAACAAGCCCCAATGAACGTCTGAGCCCGTGCAGGGGTTAGGTGAGACTTCTCAAAGTTGACTAGAAGACCTAGATTATGAAGTGTTGCAAGGATCAGGTCCATGCGTGAGGATAATTCGGATTCTGAGTGGGCCACCACCAACCAGTCATCTAGGTAAGGAAAAATAATGCATCCTTGAATTGCAAGGTGCGCAACCACTACGGCGAGGCACTTGGTGAAAGTCCTAGGGGCAGTGGACAGGCCAAATGGTAGAACATTATACTGGTAGCACCTGTTATTGCACCAGAAACGTAAATAACAGCGGCACTCTTCGTGAATTGCAATATGAAAATATGCGTCACGAAGGTCCAATACTGCGAACCACATGTGCGCATCAAGGAAGGGGAGCACTTCAGGTAAGGTAAGCATACGAAACTTCCTAGTCTTGACAAACATGTTAAGATCCTGTAGGTCCAGGATAGGGCGCTTTCCCCCGCCTTTCTTATCCACTAAGAAGAAACGGGAGTAGAAGCCATGATTCTGGTCTGGAGGAAGTACTTCAGAGATTGCGCCCTTAGCTAGTAATGCAATAACTTCTGCAGAAAGAAGCTCCGTGTCATGAGAGACAGCATGGGCAATCGGCCTAAAAGGAGGAAGAGAATCAAATTCGATGAAATAACCATATTTTATTATTTTAAGAACCCAAACGTCAGTAGTGATAAATGACCACTGGGAATAAAACGGTGACAACCGGTCACAAAAATCAACATGTACGGTTAGTCATGCTTGTTTTGCCCTGGGGAAGGAACCAGGGGATCCCCTCTGACCCCTGCGCGATTTATTCCTATTAGAGAATTTCCTGTCCTGTTGTGGACGAGGAAAAGATGGACGGAAGGGGGGGTGCTGAGTAGGGGCCTGGAACCTAAATGGGCGGGAAGATTGACCACCTGAACGGCCGAAAAATCGCCTCCTGTTATCAGAGGTCTGACGAGTAATACCAAGGGACTTGGCGTTCGTCTTGTTCTTTTTGAGGCGGTCCAAGAAGGTGTCGGTTTGGGTGCTAAACAGAACCGTGCCCTCAAAAGGGAGATCTTCTATGCGGGCCTTGGTATCTAAGGGAAGCGCCGACTGGCGCAGCCAGGCATGCCTCCTAATAACTATAGCAGAGGCTATGGCCTTACTGGACGAATCAGTCACATGTCTGGCAGCAGCTAATTGTTGTCTCGCAAGGGACATTCCCTCAGCCTGAACTGCTAGGACCGATGGGCGTTGGTCCTCGGGGATGAGGGAAACCTGTGGGGAAATGCGGTCCCAAAGGGCGAATTGATATCTCGCCATCATGGCCATGAAGTTGGAGATGCGGACACTAACTGCCGTGGAGGAATAAACCTTCCTTGCCAGAGTGTCTAACTTACGACCCTCAGGGTCTCTTGGGGAGGTGTGGGATCCAGACCTGAACTTCCCAGGAAGGGCTTCGGCAATGATGGAGTTAGGAGGGGGGTGTTGATATAAGAATTCCCCTCCTTCTTTCCGTATCTTGTATAAATTCTCTATACGTTTTGTGGAGGAAGGAACTGATGCTGGTTTAGACCAGTTCGCGTGAAGAATCTCTAAGAGACTCTTAAGGATTGGGAATACAGCCGGGCCCACATCGGGGTTATGCAAGATGTCCATGACATCATCAATAGGACCTGATTCCTCGGGCTTTACATCAATTTTAAGGGTTTTTGCCATTCTTATCAGTTGTTCCGCATATAGGCGAACATCCCCCGCAGGGGATAAGGGTTTGGGATCCCCAACAGAATCATCAGGTGAGGGTAGGGACGTACGGGTGTCGTCATCCTCATAATCGCGTGAAAGCGAGGGATCATAATCAGGGTCAAAAGTCGAATCGTAATCGGCCATAAGGGAAACAGGGGACCCCGACAAATGTCGTCTTGGGGACGAACTAGGTCGCGATTGAGAGTGACCCCGATGCGGTAAAGGCGACCTCGAGCCCAACGAAGGCGTTATGTACCGGTGACGATGTGAGCGTGCAAAGCGTCCAGGATCGTCAGTCCGGAGAGGACGATCTCGATGACCCGAACGACTCCGACGGCCAGTCCCACTCCGATCAACAGACCGGTCTCTGTGAGAATGACGATTTGGGCGGCCGGATCGACTCCGGCTCGAACTGCGGCGACTAGCCCTGTTCGAGGGATCCCGGCGACCCGAACGGCTCCGACGGGTGGAGCGACTCCGACTGGAACGGTCCCGACGGTTGAAACGGCGCCGACGACTAGACCGGACCCCTTGAGAGCAGGAACGACGAGGGGAACGGCTTCGATGAGGGGAACGGCTCCGACGCGGAGAACGACTCCGACAGGGAGAGCGGCTCCGACGAGCCGAGCGGCTCCGGCCTGGAGAGCGGCTCCGGTGTGGAGAACGGCTCCGACGAGGCGAACAACTCCGACGTTGAGAGCGGCTCCGACAAGTGGAACGGCTTCGACGAGTCGAACGACCCCGACGCGGAGAGCGACTCCGACGGGAACGACTCCGACGGGAGCAGGAACGACTCCGGCGGGAACGACTCCGGCGGGAACGACTCCGACGGGAACGACTCCGACGGGAACGGCTCCGGCGGGAACGGCTCCGATGGGAACGGCTCCGACGGGAACGGCTCCGACGGGAACGGCTCCGACTGCCCGATCCATCGCGGTGACCTGAACGGTCCTGTGGTTCCCGAGCCTCCCTCTCCGGGCATGGTTGAGAGGCACTCGCATGGGGATCTTGCTGCTCCAGGGCAGAGCCTCCGTCAAGACACACCAATGGCACATCCTTATAAAGATGAAGGAGGTGTTCTTTAAAAGCCGCCGGTACCTCCTGGGCCCTGCTCGGGTCTGGAGCCGAGGGGGTTGCCAGGGGATGAGGAGGAGAATCCTCCACAGTGACGATGGGTTCATCAGGGCGCGATGCCACACTTAGCCGGGAATGGGGCCGCGAAGGCGTCGAAGATAGATGGCGCCGAGAAGACTTTGGCGACTCCGAAGCCGAACGGCGCCGACCCCGCCTTGAGGAATCGGACGGGGACTTTGGAGGCCGGGAGGGCGGACGATGCCTAGGAGACCTAGAGCGGGAGACACGCTTCGACGAGCAGCGGCCGCGGCCATCTTGAGCGCTCGGGGCTATAAACTGCGCTGGTCGAAGGACTACCGAGGACTGCTTTTCTGTAGCAGAACCAGTAGCTTTGGTAACAGGGGCCCCATCGGGGGAGGACACCTTACCGGTAGGACGGTCGGAGGAATCCTCCTGAGGACGAAGGGACACCTTGTAGAGGTGGGAGATAAGGCGAGACGAGCGTTCCCTCAATGCTTTGGCCGTGAGTTTCCCACAGCTCTTGCATGAGGAGGAAACATGGCCTTCTCCCAGACAAAGCAAGCACTCCTTGTGGGGATCGGATTTGGCCACCTTTGCCCCACAAGAAGAGCACTTCTTAAATGGAGCGATTTTCTTAGCCTCCATAACGTTGCTGGAATGAAGGTAAGCACGTTCTCTCTCCGTGGCGGCAGAAAGAGAACTGGAGGGAAGAGTGCTCCCTCCTCCTTGGGTCATGTGACTCGGGGCGGGGAGATTGCATGCCCGAGGGGAGGGGGAGCACTCTTCTGGAATTTGCTGGAAGCTAACAATTCTTTTCCGTGGCTGGCCTGCGCCTGCGCAGTCCCAATGTGGGACTGCATAGAAGCCATTCAGATGAATGATGGTTTCCTTTTTACTCTACTATTAATCAAATTATTCGTTTCCCTCACTATTTTTTTCCAAATTTTTAAAAAACTTTTTACACGTCCACCATACATGCATGTATGTTCCTCTTTCCTTACCACATTTCCACTGTTCATCTTAGATATCATAATTGGGGTTATATGCCATCTATAAAACATTTTGTATAGGTTTTCTCTAATTTCATTACGGTAGTTATTGTAAATTTAAACTCTCTCTTCCATAAATTTTCCCATATATCCAAATCAATATTAAATCCTAGCTCCTTCATCCATTTAATCATAACTGGTTTAATTCTTTCTTGTTCTAAATTAGTTATAATTAATAATTTATACATTCTACCTATCAATCTTTATTTCCTTTATCTAATATTTTTTTCTAACTCGGATTTATTTTTATTAAATCCGAGCTGATTATTTTTATTAAATATATCTCTTAACCTGTAATATACAAACCAGTCCTTTATATTTAATTCTTCCCTACTTTTTAAAACCCACTTCCCCTCTTTCCAATCAATAATATTTCAATACATTTCTATATCTAAATTCAGCTGCAATCCCCTTTTCATATGAGCTTCTGTTGGATTAATCCATCCCGGAGTCCTATTTTCTAAAATCTTTCTATATTTTTTCCAAATTTGAAATAACCCAGCTCTAATAATGTGAATATTAAAATCCCTATTTACCTTTTCCTTCTTATACCATAAATACGCATGCCAACCAAAACAGAGATTGTAACCTTCTAATTCTAATATTTTAGGATTTTCTAACATAATCCAAGTCTTTAACCAAAGAAAACAAGATGCCTCATAATACATTTTTAGATCTGGCAGCCCTAATCCTCCTATTTCTCTTAGTTGAATAAAATTATTATAAGCTATTCAGTGTTTTCCTTTTCCCCACAAAAAATTCAGAATATATTTTTTCCAAATTTTAAATATTTTAAATCCTTTAATAATCGGTAAATTTTGAAATTAAAAAAGTATCTTAGGTAATACCATCATTTTAATTAACGAAATTCTACCCCATAATGATAAGGGTATTTTTTCCCAATTTTTCAAATCTATATTAATTTGCTGCCAAATTTTATCATAATTGTTTTTGAATAAATTAAAATTATTTGAGGTTAACCAAATGCCCAAATATTTTACTTTATGTTCAATAACAAAACCAGTACTTTTTGATAATTCTTGCTGCTGAAAAGGTGCGATATTCTTAACCAATATTTTCGTTTTATTTTTATTTATTTTAAAACCTGCGAGCTTTCCATAAACCTCAAACATTTTATTCCATTCCGCAATCTGAGTAATAGGATTGGTTAAAAAACAAACTAAATCATCTGCATATGCCTTAACCTTATAATGATTTCTCCCTATTTTATAACCTACAATATCTACATTATTTCTAATTTTTCTCAACAGTACTTCTAATGTAATAATAAACAACAAAGGTGGAAGAGGGCATCCTTGCCTGGTGCCCTTTTGGATTTCAAAGTGTGAGGTTAGTTCCCCATTAATCAACAACCTAGCAGTTTGATAAGTGTAAATGTTTCCAATAGCCAGTTGGAATTTTTCCCCAAAAATCCACATATTCTAACACTTTCCCCATAAATCTTCAATTTACATTATCAAACGCTTTCTCTGCATCTAAAAATATCATTGCAAAAGGTGTAGTATCAAATTCTGCGTATTCTAAAAGATCTAACACTACTCTAACATTCTGGCTAATCAATCTTCCTGGGAGGAATCCTGCTTGGTCTTCATGTATAATATTATTTATTACCTTCTTCAATCTGTTTGCTAGAATCGCTACAAAAAATTTAGTCATTATTCAGTAATGATATTGGTCTATAATTTTTAGCTTCCAATAAATCAGAATTTGGTTTAGGAATTAAAACTATGTTTGCTTTTTTCCAGGTACTTGGAATAGATCCAACCTGCAAGCCATTGTTCATTACTTTTAATAAATGTGGTGAAAGTTGATCTAAAAAAACTTTATAATAAAATGTTGTAAATCCATCTTCGCCTGGTGCCTTATTTAATTTACTTTTACTTATTACTACTTTTAATTCCTCCATTGTTATGTCAGCATCTAATAAATCCTTATATTCTTGTAATATTCCTCCCCATTCAAATTGTTTTAAATACACTTCTATTTCTTTTTCAGAAACCGCTTCTTGTCTGTAAAGATTTGAGTAATAATCAGTAAAAGTTTCTATAATTTTTTGTTTGTCTGATATAACTTTACCATCTTTCCTCATTTTCAAAATTGGTAATTTCTTCTCTTTATGTTTAAGTTGCCATACTAATATTTTCCTGGTTTGTTTGAATGTTCAATTTTTTTTGCCTGTTATACATAATTCTTTTTTCTATTTCTGCAGTTATTAAACAATTCATATTGATATTGTAAATTTTTTATCTTATCCATCTGTTCTCGTTTAACTGATTTACTTTGTGCTTTTCTTAGCTGTAACTCTCCCTGTTTAATTTCCTCCAATATCTTCTTCTTTTTCCACTCTCTCTCTCTATACCACCTTGAATTTTGTTATATTAGTAAACCTCTATATACTGCTTTCCCTGCATCCCAAACAATTTCATCTGAGGTCCCTTTATCTACATTTTCCTGAAAGTAATTTTGTATTTCTATTTTTACTTTATCTACTATCTTCTTGTTATTTAATAAATATTCATTAATAATCTTGTTTTTTTTTAACAAATATTCATCCTTTTCCTACTAAAGACTTGCTAATCACAGCCTCCTCTTTAAGTAAAATATTCCGCTTTGCTGCACCCTGCACCAACATGCAAACTAATTCCTCATGTTAATCTGAATGCATGTTCACGGGGGTGTGGTAATAGCATCCTAGTCCAGTATCCTGTTTCGGGCTGTGGCCCTCAAGAGGTCCCCAGAAAGCCATTAAGCAGGGGCACAGAATCAAAATTATTGGTTCTTATCAACAGGCTTTCAGATGTATGCTGCATCAGAACATGGAGGTTCCACTTTTTCACTATCGCTCACAGCTGTGCCCAGATTTGTCTACTGTTCCTTTTTTGAGCCACCTGGAATCTCTATAATGGAAGGAAGTGGCGATATGAAGTTTGGTTGGTGTGAATAAGAATGGAATTGCCCTGCATGAATCTGTCTAATGCCCCTTAAAGTGAGTGATCATCACTACATCCTATGACCCTGAGACCCAGACGTCTGTTTGTGTGCAGAAGTGTGTCCTTCCTCTCCTGTCCTAAACCTTCTACTCAGAAGCTTCACAATGTGCCCCAGACCCTTCCAGGCACACGGCATGCTTACCAGGTGAGAGGGCATCTTGGGCACACACCTGGACCTGCACTCTCTGCCCGTCCTTTGATGAAGCTCTTTCCGCCTCAGAGAAGTTAGCTTCCATCTTCACAGAGGGTCGCCACATCTGAAAAAGCAGCGAGAGTGATGGGTTAGAGAAGGAACAGAACAGGCTGAGGAGATGGATCCTGTCCCACTTTCAGACTCCTCATCCTTGCTATGACCAGCCGAACTGCTCCAGCCTCAGCGGTAAGACTGACTGAGGACCCCCTCACCTGTTCTGTCTGCCTCTTCTCCTCTGCCTGACTCAGGAGGAAACCTTCGGCCAGGCCCACCGCCTGGGAACTGGTCTCCGGCCCGCATCCTCTGACCCAGCTCTCCATCTCCGAGGGCAGGATGATCAGGAACTGCTCCAGGATCACCTGGTCCACGATTTGCTTCTTGGTGTGCCTCTCCGGCTTCAGCCAGCAGTTGCAAAGTTTATGGAGCTGGCTGCAAACCTCTCGGGGCCCATCAGCCTCATGGTAGCAGAAGTGCTGGAAAAGCTGGCAATGTTCATCAGTGATCACAGTGTCCTGAGCCAGGATCTCTGGCACAGCTCTTTCCCAGAATTCATCACCACTCCCAGCCTGGATGGGATGGGGGCCTTTCCTTGCTCTCTTGCCAGTTCCAGGAGATTCTGCGTCCTTCTCTTCCATCTCCTTCCCCTTCTTTTGGGTCGCCTCCAACTGTGGAGAGATACCCTTAGTAACGTGGTGACATAGAGGGAAAAGATATCAGAAAGGCACAAAGAACCCAAAAGAGAATGGAGCTACGTCACTCACCCTGGCCAAGAGCCCCCTAAGGATTGTCCTAGTAGAAGCATCTTTGTGGTAGCTTGGGGATCAGAATTAATGCTATCGTGCTATATTACTAGACTTGCCAGCTGCCCACCAATTGACTGGGTTGCCCCAGTCAAGTTTAATCCTTTTACCTCTACAGACAAATGGCAAATGCTTCTTGTCCTTTCCATGAGAAACGGATCTCAGAAAATGGTACTGTTGGGGGTGGGGGGAGAGGCGAGATTAAAACTAAGGCAAACTAAAAGCAAGCTCACCCTAAGCACACTGAAGCAAGTCTATTCAGAATCTTCCTTGGGCCTTTTCCCTAGGGATTACTCTCAGAAAAGTGGTTTTAGGATTCCACTGAAAATCAGTGTTCCTGTAACATCTTCCCAGGATCTCAAACAAAATGACTCTTGTCATTGTGCCATATCGGATAGGGTTGCCATGTCTGGCTTCGGAAATTCCTGGAGATTTGGCCACTTCTCTGCCCTCAGAGGCTTTGGGGGTTGTTCCAATGACTATATTCATGCGGAAGGGGATTAAGGAATGGCATCCCGTACATCGCTATTTACACTTGCAGACAATTTTAGACAGGGCTTTTTTTGTGTTGGTGGTACTCACAGCTACTGAGTACCAGCACCTTTTTGGAGGACGCTTTCAAAGTCCTGAGAGGGGAATTGGTGGAAAGCAGTACAACTTTATCCATGAGTATAGGCACTTTGCCCCTTAACAATACAAGCCCTGGTTTTAGGGGTTCCCCTTATGCATGGGGCACAATTTTGTGCAGTTTGGTTGAAGGAGACACTGGCTATACAGGATTAGGTCAGGATCAAGATGAACCTTTCTCTGTGGACTTAGCGGGATGGCAAAGTTGTGGGAGTCTGCCTGCTTCCTGTATTCCCTGTGGATCCCTTCTCAGAAGCAGGGTGCTGTGACACTCGATTTATAGACAGCTATGGAGACTCTTTTCTGTGGGAATCTGGCTCTCTCGGCCCTCTGCTGTCATGCTATTTGGCCAGGAGCACGTTCGGACCACTGGGCTCAATTGCCAGCCAACTGTTACGATTACTACAGTCAAGAACATATTTTTATGCTAGCAACCCAAATAATGTAGGAATCGGTGCTTCTTTGTTATTCCTATTAAATTCCATACATATTCAGAGCTTTCCCCCAAGTTATTTCAGGCTCTGAAAGCTTCTTTCATTGCTCAGTAGTGGTAGTGTTTATTGGCAAATGCTGCAAAAGTGTAAAATTAAAGAAAAGAGGAGGGGACCCTGGATGTCCCCCACTCATCTCCCCTACCTGAAGCAGCCATTTCTACTCCTCCACAAAGACATTCGATTGATAGCATCTCTTCACTTCCTGCAAGGCAGACAAAATAATCAAGAAGCATTTTAGCTTTGACTTCTGATTCTGTTTGCTTGAAAATCCTGCTTCATGCCCTCCAGGTTCCTAGGATTGTGAAATTTGCCCTGTGATCACTCAAAAAAATGTGCAATGATTTATAGCAAACTGTGGGAGAGGTGACAGAGAAGCACCAGGTACATATGAACCCTGTGGGTTTACAAATGCTGGAAACACGTTTCTGCCTTGCGTGAGATTTGAATTGTGCCCTGTAAGCTGGAGCTCAAAAACACTACAGCATCCCAACAGGACCAGACTAAAGGCCCAGGGACACCATTCATCGACCAGTTGGGTCCTCACATATGCCCTTGAATCCAGGCTGGTGGGAGAAAGAGAGGGGGTGGAAATGAAGTTGCACGATACATTGCTTTCACATCCATCTGAAAACTCAGACATTCGGATGTCACATCCAGGTTTTTAGCCAGATGAGACATCAACCTGTCCTCACAGCCACCCCATGCCCCGTCCCCAAAGACCATGGGGTTAGCAATCCATGGCCCGGCATCCGTAGTCCAGTATCCTCTTTCGGGTTGTGGCCCACCAGACGTACTTTGCGGAAAGTCTTTAAGCAGGGGCACAGAAGCCAAATTACTGGCTCTTAGCAATGCATTTTCAGGTGAGAGATTTCGTTTACTCAACATGGCTACCACCTGTGCCCAAAGTTGTCTACTGTTCCTTTTTTTGGAGCCACCTGGAATCTTTACAATGGAAAAAAGGTGAGATATGAAAACTGTCATTCATGTGAATAGCAATGGAATTGCCTTGCATGAATCTGTCTAATACCCCTTAAAGTGAGTGATCATCACTACATCCTATGACCCTGAGACCCAGTCGTCCACTCTGTTTTGGGTGCAGAAGTGTGTCCTTCCTCTCCTGTCCTAAACCGCTACTCAGCAGCTTCACAATGTGTCCCAGACCCTTCCAGGCCCAAGGCCTTTCTGGATGTGACATCAAAATGTCTGCACTCTGGAAACCCATCGATATTACCATTGAGTTTTCACAGGCACTAAAGCCATGTCTGAGCTTTCAGATGGATGTTAAAGCAACGTATCATGCAACATCATTTCCACCTCCCTCTCTCTCCTGCTAGCTCGAACTCAAGGGCATGTGGGAGGGACCAGCCAGTGTGCAAATGGTATGCCTGGCCCTTTGGTCTGTTCCTGCTGGGATGCTGATTTGGGTTTGAGCTCCAGAGTTCACAGGGCACATTTCAGATCTCACAGAAGCCAGAAATGTGTTGGCAGCATTTATCACAAGGCTCATGGGTACTTGGTGCTTCTCTGTCACCTCTCCCACAGTTTCCTAAAAATCCTTACACATTTCTTGAGTGTACACAGGGCAAGGTTTCACAACCCTAGGAACCCGGGGTGCGTGAAGCCAGATTCCCTCAAGCAAACAGAATAGGAAGTTGAGACTAACATGCTTCCTGCCTATTTGTTTCCCTCACAGGCAGTGAAGAGATGCTGTCAAGCCACTGTCTTTGCAGAGTAGTAGAAATGGCTGCTTCACCTCCAATCCAGGTAGGGGAGGTGACAGCCTGGGTCCCCTTCCTTCCTCATGGGGCCTTTTACTCCAGCAGTTGCTTCTAAGATGTGCGAGCGAGAGAGGCCACTTCCTTTGCCCACGCCAAGCTCTCCATCCTGCACCCTCTCGGACTGCCCCCTTCCAGAGTGCTGTCTCTGCCTGGCATGATCTCTGACAAGGGAATCTGCTTTTTCTTTCAGTCTCCAGCTTCCTTTGAGGACGTGTCTGTGTATTTCACCGAGGCAGAGTGGGCCTTGCTGGATCCAGGCCAAAGAGCTCTCTACATTGAAGTCATGCTGGAGATCTATGAGAGCGTGGCCTGTCTGGGTAAGGATCTTTCATAGGTGCCACTGGGATGATAGATGGATGAAAATATTGAACAGCAGTATGCCATTTTGAGGCTTGCTTCACTCCTTGTCCATTGCTGGGGCCTTGAGGAGTTGGGGTGGCAGAGAAAGCCATGTTCAGCCTAACCGACCTTACACGGTTGCTGAGGACAAAAAGGGCAATGGGGGTCGATGTTGTTAATTGGATTCCTACTGGGGAAAATGTGTAGGATAACAAGATCTAACATAACGTTATTTTCAAAAATGGAGATTGCATCTTTATTGGTGTTCCCGCGAAAGCCCTGTTTTCATTAAAGAGTTTAATTGCGAAGAAACGTCTCGCTTTGGGTATAAGGATCTTAAAGAGCTAAATGTCCAGTGTGGGGAGGTGGTTATACATTATCAGATTATGCTTTTAAAAACCCGCATGAGCCTGTATTAATAATAACCTAGCATTGCCCCTTCCAGACCCAAACCACCTCCTCAAACGCATGCAACAACCACCCTCTGGGAGTGTTTTGATATTTGTGGGAGGGGAAGGGACAGAGCCCGGAGTCCTAGAAAGGAGGCTGCATTTGAACCCACCCTTTTCCCAGGGCTCGCTCTGACCCTGGAAATGAGCTCCCCGCGCGCTCTCGCTCATGCGCTTTCCTCCCCTGGAGGCGTAGCTGCTGCTGCTTTGGGTTTGGATCCAGCACATTTCCCTCCACCCTTCCTTGGCTCTTGATGTCACATCCCAACGTTGACTAGGCCGACTTTGTTTACGGGGTGGTTTGCCAGCGCCTTCCCCAGTCATCTTTCCTTTACCTCCAGCAAGCTGGGTACTCATTTTACCGACCTTGGAAGGATAGACGGCTGAGTCAACCTTGAGGCTACCTGAAACCGACTTCCGTCGGGATCGAACTCAGGACGTGAGCAGAGTTTGGACTGTAGTACTGCAGCTTATCACTCTGTGCCAACAGGCTCTTCGTGTTCTTCTTCAGTCTTTTTAAAATCCCATCCTTTCTCTTAAGAGCTGGGGGGGATGTACGTTGGTTTCGCCTCCTCCATTTTGCCCTCCCAATAATGATTAGGAGCACAATGGGTCTGTCAGCAGCTGTTACCCATTATGGGTATCCAGGCAGTTGAAAGGTCTGAAAGGAGCCTGAGCAGCAAACCATGAAGATATTGCTGCCTGTCTCGTTACAGGGATATGTTTAGATCTAAGGAGAGAGGATGCTGTTTACATCCCCATTTTCTTTCTCTTTGCTCACAAGTCTTGTATTTATTTTGCCATACGCTGCATTCATTTCCTTTTGTAACCAATGACTGTTCGCACAGCTAAAGGATTTCTTTTCTGAAATTGGTCTCTGTGTTTGCATCTCTGACAACACTTATGAAGGAGATACTCAGATCACTCTTATTAAGGTATCAGTCAAATCAGGCAGGACTTGCTGACTTGGGAATATTTCTAACCAGTTTGATTCCCAAGGGTTCCTTCTTTCCTTCCTTCCTTGTCAGTTTGGAGTGGGGGAGTGATTTTTAATTTGAGGAAAATTTCTTAAACGCCTGCAGTGGAGACCAAGCTGTCAGGCTGGCGCAGCTCTCACTATTAGCTTGGTGGCAGCAGCAGAGAGTCAGCCCCAGGCATGGACTCGAACTGTGAGATCTAACAGCTTAAGGTCTGGGACAGTTAACTAAAGTCAATTCTCAAAGTCATAGTGCTATTTCAATGAGCGCTTTAGTGTAGAGATGGGCAGAATGGCAGCTGCAGGGGCGGCAATGGCAAGGAACACAGCCCCAATATGGGCAGGACCTGCAAAACTGTACAGCTTCTTGCCCACACAGTGAGGAAAATGTACTTTCCCCAAAGATTTCAGATTTTAAACAACATTGCAGTAAAAGGGAGGGCACAGAAGGTGACCAATTTGGGGATGAATTCATGTGGCGGCTCCAAAACCAGAGAACCCCTTCCTCTGGTAAAATTCACCCTTTCTAGGTTTTTTTTATTGTAATCCTGCAGTGACATCTACCTGCAGAGGATATGTTTGCCTTAAATCTTTCTTTAATTTTACACTTTTGCAACATTTGCCAATAAACACTACTGAATAATGGAAGAAGTTTTCAGAGCCTAAAATAACTTGGGGGAAAGCTCTGAATATGCATGGAATTTAATAGGAATAACAAAGAAGCACAGATTCCTTCATTATTTGGGTTGCTAGCATAAAAATATGTTCCTGACTGTGTAGTAATCGTAACAGTTGACTGGCAGGGCATGAACCCTCTCTGGCTTGGGTGGTGGCCACAATATGGGCTTCAGTTGCACTGGGCCATGCAAGTAGCTTGGGTCACTTGAACTGGCCATGCTGAACATGGCCTTCTTTGCCACCCCAACTCCTCAAGGCCCCCAGCAGTGGGCAAGGAGTGAGGCAAGCCTCAAAATGGCATACTGCTGTTCAATATTTTCATCCATCTATCATTACAGTGGCACCTATGAAAGATCCTTACCCAGACAGGCCACGCTCTCATAGATCTCCAGCATGACTTCAATGTAGAGAGCTCTTTGGCCAGGATCCAGCAAGGCCCACCCTGCCTCGGTGAAATACACAGACACGTCCTCAAAGGAAGCTAGTGTGAGGAACTGTTCTGTTTATTCTTCTGCTCTGCCCGTACAAGCGGCAGGCCAGACTTGGGACTTTGGTTCAGGCTTGCTGGGACTTTGGTTCAGGATTGCTGCTGTATCCCCTGAGTAGGCCCCTGCTGGAATGATCACTCTCCACTCCTCTTCCCAGTCCCCCCTCCCACCTGACCTTGGCTTTGGCAGGATTGTGCTAACGAGCTTCCTTGTGGGTTTTGATGTTTCCTCTAGTTTCGGCTGGCACCGTTATCTCGCTTTGTCTCTTGCTTTTTCTCAAAACATGTACTCAACAGCTGCACTGTAGAATGGAATATAATCTCAACCTTTTAGAGCAATAAACACTTGCAGCTTTCGACCGTGCAAGGCCTAGTTATCCCTGTTTGCTTTCCAATAAACTTGTCTGCTTCTGAATGGTCGTCTGAGCAGTGATTTTATGGAAGTTGCCCGGGAGTGACTGAGAAGCCTTACAGCTAGAGACTGAAAGAAAAAGCAGATTCCCTTGTCAGAGATCATGCCAGGGAGACAGCACTCTGGAAGGGGGCAGTCCGAGAGCGTGCAGGATGGAGAGCTTGGCGTGGCCTTCAGAGCCTCTCTCGCTCGCACATCTTAGAAGCAACTGCTGGAGTAAAAGCCCCCATGAGGAAGAAAGGGGACCCAGGCTGTCATCTCTCCTACCTGGATTGGAGGTGAAGCAGCCATTTCTACTACTCTGCAAAGACACTGGCTCGACAACATCTCTTCCCTGCCTGTGAGGGAAACAAATAGGCAGGAAGCATATTAGTCTCAACTTCCTATTCTGTTTGCTTGAGGGAATCTGGCTTCACGCACCCCGGGTTCCTAGGGTTGTGAAACCTTGCCCTGTGTACACTCAAGAAATGTGTAAGGATTTTTAGGAAACTGTGGGAGAGGTGACAGAGACGCACCAAGTACCCATGAGCCTTGTGATAAATGCTGCCAATACATTTCTGACTTCCGTGAGATCTGAAATGTGCCCTGTGAACTGGAGCTCAAACCCACATCAGCATCCCAGCAGGAACAGACCAAAGGGCCAGGCATACCATTTGCACACTGGCTGGTCCCTCCCACATGCCCTTGAGTCCGAGCTAGCAGGAGAGAGAGGGAGGTGGAAATGATGTTGCATGATACGTTGCTTTAACATCCATCTGAAAGCTCAGACATGGCTTTAGTGCCTGTGAAAACTCTATGGTAATATCGATGGGTTTCCAGAGTGCAGACATTCTGATGTCACATCCAGATTTTTGGCCAGGTGAGACATCAACCTGTCCTCACATCCACCCCATGCCCCACTGCCAACGTTTTTGGGGGTGCCAGGCCATGGCCTGACATTGTTGCCAGCCCTCCTTTCATCTGCACACCCTTCCACAACCAGCCTGAATGGATGTACTGCCAGGATGACACTGTGAACAAGTCCCACGAGGCCCACACCAAGAATAGGGGGCACTTCTATGTCTATTTCTCACAAGGGACCCGTGCAGCGGTGAACACAGCAGAGGATCCTGGGATGACAACCACAGCAATGCTTCGAAAGAAGCCTCTCTGGGAGAAATCAAGATGCACCAACAGCACACAAACCACACTGGGCGAGAAGGAAAAGATGCCTCTTCCTGGATTGTCTTTTACATGATATGCAATCACTGACCATTAACAAAATTCTAACATTAAGTGCCCTGTGAAAGTGTGGAACCTCCGATTCAAAGCTTCCCATTGCCCCCAAAGCTCCTGCCTAATACATGACACACCTTAATATCTCCAGCTTTTGTAATCCAGAATTATAATTCAATCAATTTGTAATCCAGAATGATAATTCAATCAAAAACTGCCCTTCCTGGTGCCATTTAGTCGGTTCTACGTGATCTTCTGTTTCTTGAAAGAACCCATTTTATGCTATGGGCCCAACACTGTATAACTTGACCTGACTTTAGAGTCAGGAAAAAGAGTCTCTCTGATTCTGGAGACTAGCTGAACTGCAGCATGCTCCCAACACACACTGGATACCTTTTCATTTCATCTGATTTCTTCACAGAACAGGACTGCTCTCCCCCTGATCTTTCCTCCCTATTTTCCAAACCATTATTTCCCACTTCCCACGATTAGCTCAAAGATTAACTCCTGCTCCAAACTAGAGGAGCTCTGCTGAATGTTAGTTGTTGCTATATTAATTGGAATAAGGAATGTGTCTGCTAATATTTACTTAGGATAAGTTCCCCACCACCACTTTTGTACCAAATTCCTAAATAAACTGTATTCCTTTTACATCAGATCTCTGTCATCCTTTTCCTACTAAAGACTTGCTAATCACAGCCTCCTCTTTAAGTAAAATATTCCGCTTTGCTGCACTTAAGCCATTAAGCAGGGGCACAGAATCCAAATTATTGGTTCTTATCAACAGGCTTTCAGATGTATGCTGCATCAGAACATAGAGGGTCCATTTTTTCACTATCGCTCACAGCTGTGCCCAGATTTGTCTACTGTTCCTTTTTTGAGCCACCTGGAATCTCTATAATGGAAGGAAGTGGCGATATGAAGTTTGCTTACCAGGTGAGAGGGCATCTTGGGCACACACCTGGACCTGCACTCTCTGCCCATCCTCTGATGAAGCTCTTTCCGCCTCAGAGAAGTTAGCATCCATCTTCACAGAGAGTCGCCACATCTGAAACAGCAGCGAGAGTGATGGGTTAGAGAAGGAACAGAACAGGCTGAGGAGATGGATCCTGTCCCACTTTCAGACTCCTCACCCTTGCTATGACCAGCCGAACTGCTCCAGCCTCAGCGGTAAGACCTAAGGGCATGTTTTCTACCAACCACGGTCAAGTATCTAAAATACCTGGCAGGGAGGTCTTAGGCTAAGGTCAGATATCGCTGCTAGAATGGACTGACTGAGGATCCCCTCACCTGTTCTGTCTGCCTCTTCTCCTCTGCCTGACTCAGGAGGAAACCTTCGGCCAGGCCCACCGCCTGGGAACTGGTCTCCGGCCTGCATCCTCTGACCCAGCTCTCCATCTCCGAGGGCAGGATGATCAGGAACTGCTCCAGGATCACCTGGTCCACGATTTGCTTCTTGGTGTGCCTCTCCGGCTTCAGCCAGCAGTTGCAAAGTTTATGGAGCTGGCTGCAAACCTCTCGGGGCCCATCAGCCTCATGGTAGCAGAAGTGCCGGAAACGCTGGCAATGTTCATCTGAGATTACAGTGTCCTGAGCAAGGATCTCTGGCACAGCTCTTTCCCAGAATTCATCACCACTCCCAGCCTGGATGGGATGGGGGCCTTTCCTTGCTCCCTTGCCAGTTCCAGGAGATTCTGCGTCCTTCTCTTCCATCTCCTTCCCCTTCTTTTGGGTCGCCTCCAACTGTGGAGAGATACCCTTAGTAACGTGGTGACATAAGAGGGAAAAGATATCAAAAAGGCACAAAGAACCCAAAAGAGAATGGAGCTACGTCACTCACCCTGGCCAAGAGCCCCCTAAGGATTGTCCTAGTAGAAGCATCTTTGTGGTAGCTTGGGGATCAGAATTAATGCTATCGTGCTATATTACTAGACTTGCCAGCTGCCCACCAATTGACTGGGTTGCCCCAGTCAAGTTTAATCCTTTTACCTCTACAGACAAATGGCAAATGCTTCTTGTCCTTTCCATGAGAAACGGATCTCAGAAAATGGTACTGTTGGGGGGCGGGGGGAAAGGAGAGATTAAAACTAAGGCAAACTAAAAGCAAGCTCACCCTAAGCACACTGAAGCAAGACTTGCTTCAGTGTGCTTAGGGTGAGCTTGCTTTTCAGAATCCGCCTCGGGCCTTTTCCCTAGGGATTACTCTCAGAAAAGTGGTTTTAGGATTCCACTGAAAATTGGTGTTCCTGTAACATCTTCCCAGGATCTCAAACAAAATGACTCTTGTCATTGTGCCATATCGGATAGGGTTGCCATGTCTGGCTTGGGAGATTTGGCCACTTTCTTTGCCATCAGAGGCTTTGGGGGTTATTCCAATGACTATATTCATGGGGAGGGGGATTAAGGAATGGCATCCCGTACATCGTTATTTACACTTGCAGACAATTTTAGACAGGGCTTTTTTTGTGGTCGTGGTACTCACAGCTACTGAGTACCAGCATCTTTTTGGAGGACGCTTTCAAAGTCCTGAGAGGGGAATTGGTGGAAAGCAGTACAACTTTATCCATGAGTATAGGCACTTTGCCCCTTAATAATACAAGCCCTCGTTTTAGGGGTTCCCCTTATGCATGGGGCACAATTTTGTGCAGTTTGGTTGAAGGAGACACTGGCAGTACGGGGCTAGGTCAGGATCAAGATGAACCCTTCTCTGTGGACTTAGCGGGATGGCAAAGTTGTGGGAGTCTGCCTGCTCCCTGTATTCCCTGTGGATCCCTTCTCAGAAGCAGTGTGCTGGTGACACTCGATTCATAGCTATGGAGACTCTTTTCTGTGGGAATCTGGCTATCTTGGCCCTCTGCTGTCATGCCATTTGGCCAGGAGCACGTTCGGACCACTGGGCTCAATTGCCAGCCAACTGTTACGATTATTACAAAGTCAAGAACATATTTTTATGCTAGCAACCCAAATAATGAAGGAATCTGTGCTTCTTTGGTATTCCTATTAAATTCCATGCATATTCAGAGCTTTCCCCCAAGTTATTTTAGGCTCTGAAAACTTCTTCCAATATTCAGTAGTGTTGATTGGCAAATGTTGCAAAAGTGTAAAATTAAAGAAAGATTTAAGGCAAACATATCCTCTGCCAGTAGATGTCACTGCAGGATTACAAGTAAAAAACCTAGAAAGGGTGAATTTTACCAGGGGAAGGGATTCTCAGGTTTTGGCTCTCTGCTGCTGCCACCAGGCTAATAATGAGAGCTGCGCCAGCCTGACAGCTTGATCTCCACCGCAGGCTTTTAAGAAATTTCCCCCAAATTAAAAATCACTCCCCCACTCCAAACTGACAAGGAAGGAACCCTTGGGAGTCAAACTAGTTAGAAATATTCCCAAGTCAGCAAGTCCTGCCTGATTTGACTGATACCTTAATAAGAGTGATCTGAGTATCTCCTTCATAAGTGTTGTCAGAGATGCAAACACAGAGACCAATTTCAGAAAAGAAATCCTTTAGCTGTGCGAACAGTCATTGGTTAGAAAAGGAAATGAATGCAGGGTATGGCAAAATAAATACAAGACTTGTGAGCAAAGAGAAAGAAAATGGGGATGTAAACAGCATCCTCTCTCCTTAGATCTAAACATATCCCTGTAACGAGACAGGCAGCAATATCTTCATCTTAATAGCTGCTGACAGACCCATTGTGCTCCTAATCATTATTGGGAGGGCAAAATGGAGGAGGCGAAACCAACGTACATCCCCCCCCCCAGCTCTTAAGAGAAAGGATGGGATTTTAAAAAGACTGAAGAAGAACACGAAGAGCCTGTTGGCGCAGAGTGATAAGCTGCAGTACTACAGTCCAAACTCTGCTCACGTCCTGAGTTCGATCCCGACGGAAGTTGGTTTCAGGTAGCCTCAAGGTTGACTCAGCCGTCTATCCTTCCGAGGTCGGTAAAAGGAGCACCCAGCTTGCTGGAGGTAAAGGAAAGATGACCGGGGAAGGCGCTGGCCAACCACCCCGTAAACAAAGTCCGTCTAGTCAACGTTGGGATGTGACGTCACCCCCATGGGTCAGGAATGTCCCGGTGCTTGCACAGGGGACCTTGACCTTTTAAAGAAGAACACACAAAGAATAAATAAATAAAGCCCGAGCATTGTCACGGTGGTGCGATGGGGAGGGGAGGGGCTGTGAATAGAGGCTGTTCCGCATTTTTGTGTCAGCCTCCCCTACCTGGAGGATTCACCATTGTGCAGTTCCTTGGCAGTCTCTCCTACCCTGAGGACCGGCAGCTGAAGAAGTGGCAGCTTTGCCTTCCCAGGACCTCGCTGAGCCGCGAGCAGCCACGTTCACCCCATCCCCCCCACCCCAAAAAAGAAAGGCATTTTAGGAACAACTCTCTCTGCCCCCAGTCGGCTGCCTCTTGCTCGCAGCCTCCCTGGCCAGCCCCCCAAGCCCATCCGAGACCTGGCCGCAGCTTCAGACCAGATGCAAAAACAAAGGGCTCCCCCACTCCCCCCCCTCCCCTGTTTTCCTTGCCCGCCCCTCTTCTCCCCACCTCTCCCCTCCCCTCCGGAGCTGCAACATCTTCTACTCACCCAGAGCCAAGGAAGGGTGGAGGGAAACGTGCTGGATCCGGACCCAAAGCAGCAGCATGGCCTCCAGGGGAGGAAAGCGCATGCGCGAGAGAGCGCGGGTAGTTCATTTCCGGGGTCAGAGCGAGCCCTGGGAAAGGGGCGGGTCCGAATGCAGCCTCCTTTCTAGGACTCCGGGCTCTGTCCCCTCCCCTCCCACCGATAACAAAACACTCCCAGCGGGTGGTTGTTGCCTGTGTTGGAGGAGGTGGTTTGGGTCTGGAAGGGGCAGTGGAAGGTTATTGTTAATACAGGCTCATGCGGGGATTTTTAAAAATGTTGTGTATGTATATAGTTGGGGAGTAAGCAAGGGAAACTGAGGAGCTTGAGTCCAGCACGAAGGATCCTAAACCCTGCTCACCCCATTAGCTAAGCAAACGGATCCTATTGGCCCTAAGCCAGCATGTCCCATTGGTCACCGAGAGGGTATTCCCCCCTATCACGGATGGGGGGGGGAGTGGCCGCAGGCGGCCAGGTGGGGGCATATAAACAGGGCACTTTCAGTGTGTAAGTTAGTTCTGTGCTGAAATCAAATAAAGCTGTGTTGTTGAACTCCGTCTCTGATCTCCTGAATCCTTCCCACGCGGACTTAACAAAAAACAAACTAATAACGTATAACCACCTGCCCAGACTGGGCATTACGCTCTTTAAGATCCTTCTACACAAAGCGAGACGTTTCTTCTCAATTAAATGCTTTAATGAAAACAGGGCTTTCGCGGGGACACCAATAAAGACGCAATCTCCATTTTTGAAAACAATATTGTGTTAGATCTTGTTACCCTACACATTTTCCCCAATGTGTGTGTGTTAAGTGCCGTCAAGTCGCTTCCGACTCTTGGCGACCCTATGAATGGAAGTCCTCCAAAATGTCCTATCTTTGACAGCCCTGCTCAGATCCTGCAAATTGAAGGCTGTGGCTTCCTTTATTGAGTCCATCCATCTCTTGTTGGGTCTTCCTCTTTTCCTGCTGCCCTCAACTTTTCCTAGCATGACTGTCTTTTCCAGTGACTCTTGTCGTCTCATGACATGACCAAAATACGACAGCCTCAATAGGAATCCAAATTATTTTGGATTCCCCAATAGGAATATTTCCCCAATAGGAATCCAAATTAACAACATCGACCCCCATTCTCCTTTTTGTCCTCACAACAACCGTGTAAGGTCGGTTAGGCTGAGAGACTGAGGGCCGAGAGGGGAACCCCCCCTTCCTCAGAGCAACAAGTCCACAGATGAAAATGCTGACCTTAAACCTCTTGGAGGCATTTTCTTCTCTTTATCTGGGAGCCACAGGGAGGGGTGGGGCTGGCAGCTCACCAAGAAAAAAATCTCCTGTCCAGGAGGCTTAATGGGAAGCTGATGGTTCTCCTGGCCTCGATTGGCTAATAATTGTACATATCAAAGGGATTTTGAAGGGATGGTTAAAAGTCGGCAACCCCTAATCCGGGGGAAGTGGAGGGCTTGTGTATTGTGGGGGTGTGTGTTTGTGTTTCACCATGTCCATCTCCCTCCAAGGTCACCCCACCAAACCAAAGACAATACCCAGTTTGGGGATATCTTTTTAAAGCACTTTGCAACCCGGTTTTGCCTTAACCACCCTAAATAATATAAGCCTTCCCTTTGTGCCAGTTTATTGACCAGAAACAACTCCAGGAGGTATTATTTGCTCTACTGGGAGAACCTAGGCATACCATCACTGCAAATAGAACTCCCATGTGGATCAAATAGCACCCGAGGCTGTTTCAGACTGAGGAACAGCATGGGGAAAGGCCAATCCCCTTTGCCCCACACTGTCAGCAGGATTTAGCCTGTGCCTGGGATTGCGCTCCAAGGACAGAATGCGCAATGCATATTTGACGTCAGGGACCCAGGGAGGAGCTGGAGGGGGAGGAGGTAACAGGAAGATAGGCCCTTTAGTGCAAAGCAAAGCTCATGCCCCAGCTGAGGGTCTTTCGGTTCTCAGGATGTTTGTAGGGCTTCGCCTGTGAATGAATTATTTGGTGTTCCATTTATTAGCTCTCCTTAATCCCTGCCTTGGATTTAGCAGACAAATAGTCTCCTGTTTACTTGAGTTAAAGCCTACTTTCCCCAGTGCAATCAGATAGGAGAAGACAGCCAATAAAAGCACAGTAATGTTAGGACAGCTGTTAGGACAGGTGTAGTGCTTAAGAGCAGTGGACTCTAATCTGGAGAATCAGGTTAAATTGCCCATTCCTCCACATGAAGCTTGCTGGGTTACCTTGGGCTAGTCACAGTTCTCTCAGAACTCTCTCAGCCCCACGCAGACCCAGTCAATGGCAAACCACCTCCAAATGTCGCTTGTCTTGAACCCCTATGGGATCACCACAAGTCAGCTGTGATTTGAAAACATATATGCTGCTGCAATCGTCTTGCTTGCGGACTTCCTTGAAGCACCTGGTTGGCCTGCGGACTTCCTTGAAGCACCTGGTTGGCCAATGTGTGAACAGACTGCTGGACTTGATGGACCTTGGTCCGATCCAGCATGACTTTTCTTAGGTTCTTATGCACCCAGAGTTCTAGGATTACAAAATTCAGAGAAATGCAAACACAATTCTATCCAAAGTGTCAACAATACAGAACATAGATTATAAAGGCAGAAGACAGAACAGTAAGGTCAAGGTGATAGACATGATGAATTAACTACAATCCTGTGAAAACACCCCTCTGAACTGGCTGTAACCTTGTTCAAACAGAAGAAATGTCTAATACTGCCTGGATCGCTTATAGATCGGGTTGACCGGCCATCATGACAGATGTTGTCAAGATCTTGGGATCTGGGACAGCCCCCGCTTGTCCATCCTGGTTGCTGAAATAATGTAAGGACCACATTAATTATGTCCACAAATCAGTCAACCCAAAGAGGTGGTTATCCACCCACTCCTTATAAAGCCAACACTACAGAAAATGTAGGTATGAAGAAGCATACATTAAACTGGTTGGAATAATTCCTCATGGATCGGACTCAAAGAGGTACCTTTGGAGAGCACTTACCAGTGCAGGACAGATCCTGTGGGGTACCACAGGGTGCAATCCTATTCCCCGTGCCTTTCAGTCTCTATTGTAAAGCCCTTCAGACAAATCATTTATAGTTTTGGAGTTGACTGTCAGCAATATGCTGAGGATACCCAGCTCTATACATCCTTATCCAAATTACCTGGGAATGAGGTAGAAATCCTGAATTGCTGTCAGGCTGCTGTGGTTAACCAGTTAAAAGTGAACTGATTGAAACTAAAGCCTGAAAAGCCTGAGGTAATGCTGGCTGGGAAGGCACAAATCTTGAAGGATATGTGTTCCTCACTTTTCACCGAGTTCAGCTAATGCTTGCTGACTAGAGAAGCAAGTGAAAGCAGGTGCAATAAATGCTGTTTTTTCTGCTGTTCACCTTCCCTGCCTCTTGGCACCCAGACTCTTGCTTATCTATACAGCTTTATCCTAACTACTGTGAATACTACTAAGCGTAACTTTATGCAGACTACATTTGGCACATAGTGTAGCAAGTTAGGCTAAGATGGGATATGGGGGAAAGAGGCTGACATGTCATAAAGGTCAGACTGCAGACTATTAATCTCTGAGGAGGTAAGAGATGGGGCAAAAAATCCCAGCTTCATATATACACTGATGGGATCTGTGCTGGCAGTGACAGACCTGGAAAAGGATCTTGGGGCGGTAGTGGATCAGTATGTAAAGATACTCTTTTGTAATTTTTGTATTTTGTTTTTTTACTGTATTGTTTTGTTTTATAAAAATTAATAAAAATTTGTTAAAAAAACCCAGTGTGCGGCTGCTGTAAAAAAGGCAAATTCCATGCTGGCCATAATTAGACGAGGAATAGAGAATAAAACTGCTGATATCATACTGCCCTTGTACAAATCTACGGTGAGACCACACTTGGAATACGGTGTACAGTTCTGGTCACCACACCTAAAAAAGGATATTACAGAGCATGAGAAGGTGCAGAAAAGAGAAACCAAAATGATTAGGGGACTAGAGCAACTGCCCTATGAGGAGCGGTTAAGACGCTTAGGGCTGTTTAGCTTGGAAAGAAGGCGGCCACCAGGATGTGGTGATGGCTGCCAGCTTGGAGGGCTTTAAGAGGGGAGTGGACATATTCATGGAGGAAAGGGGTATTCATGGCTATTAGTTAGAATGGATTCTAGTCATGCTGCATACCTATTCTCTCTAGTATCAGAGGAGCATGCCTATTATATTGGGTGCAGTGGAACACAGGCAGGACGGTGCTGCTGCAGTCATCTTGTTTGGGGGCTTCCTAGAGGCACCTGGTTGGCCACTGTGTGAACAGACTGCTGGACGTTGTTTTTTTTAAAAACTATTTTTATTATTTTTTATAATCTTAAATGTAAATCATTTCAACAGTGTTAGAATTTGCCAATAGTAAAGAAAAAACAAGAAAAAAGATATTTCATTTCATTATTAAAGGTTTGTTTTCATTATTAAGTTAGATCTAAAACAAAAAAAATAAAAATAAAAACTTCCCCTTCATCTTCCTCCATCTTGTTATGAACTTAATAGCTCTTCTGTATTACAAATTCTAATCCTAATATTATATTATACAATTAGATATAATAGTTATAACTGACAAGAATTATGTATCAGTCAAAAGATTACTTTAAATTGAAAACATAGTTGATATATTGAATTATTTTAATATCTTAGAAAAGAAAAAAGGATTATTAGATCAATGAATAGCCTTTAAGATCCCCCAATTGCAGTTCAATGTCACAGTAAACCCTCCATGCCTCCCATTCACCCATAAATTGTACATTGTCTTTTTGTGTTATCATTGCCGTACGTTTTGCCATTTTCGCCATTTCAAACATCTTTTGTATTCAGTCTTTTTTGTCTGGAATTTCTTTCATGTTCCATTTAGCTGCATATATTAATCTCGCAGCTGTGGTGGCATATATTAAAAATGATCTTTGAGATATAATAGAGTCAAGTATCATACTTAGTAACATCATTTCAGGTGTTTTAGGTACATTGTTTTGTATAATTAATCTTATTTCATTGTAAATCATGTCCCAAAAGCCTTTTGCTTTATCACATGTCCACCACATATGATGAAATGAACCTATTTCTTTATTGCATTTCCAACAATTTGGGGACATCGATTTATAAGCCACTGCCAGTTTTTTTGGAGTCAAATACCATCTGCACATCATTTTATAAATATTTTCCCTTAATGATTGAGAATGTATGAGTTTCGTATCTCGTGACCAAAGTCTTTCCCACTTGTTTAATGGTATATCATGTTCCAACATCTGTGCCCAGCTGATCATAGTGGGTTTTATTTGTTCTTGTTCACAATAAAGTTGTAACAGTAATTTGTACATTTTGGATATTAAATGGTCATTTGTATCCAATAAAAACTTTTGAAAAGTTGATTTATTTTTTGCAAATCCTGTTTTCAAATCCTGAACCCAGGTCAGACAATCCTTAACTTCGTCATAGTTTTTCAATAAACATTTATTGTAATCCCACTTTAAAAGATCATGGTATGTGACAAATTGAGCTGGTCTCAGTGGTCGTAATGACAGCATTTCTTGCAATGAAACCCATAATGGTGAACAGACTGCTGGTTGCTGAAATCATGTAAGGACCACATCACTAATCAGTCAGCCCACTCCTTATCCACCCACTCCTTAAAAAGCCAACACTACAGGAAAATGTAGGTATGAAGTAGTGTACATTAAACTGGTTGGAATAATTCCTTATGGATCGGATCAAAGGGGTACCTTTGGAGAGCACTTACCACTGTGGGACAGATCCTGTGGGGTGCCACAGGGTACAATCCTATTCCCCACGCCTTTCAGTCTCTATGTAAAGCCCTTCAGCCAAATCATTTGTAGTTTTGGGGTTGATTGTCAGCAATATGCTGAGGATACCCAGCTCTATACATCCTTATTCACAGGGTTGCTGTGGTTAACCGGTTAAAAGTGAACCGATCGAAACTAAAGACTGAAAAGGATGAGGTAATGCTGGCTGGGAAGGCAGAGATCCTGAAGGACATTGTGTTCCCCACTTTTCACAGAGTTCAGCTGACACTCGCTGACTCAGTTAACAGCCTTCTCCTGCTGGAGAAGCAAGTGAAAGTAGGTGCGATAAATGCTTTCTTTCCCCCTAGTTTAGCTTGGAAGATGGCCCCCAACCTTGATTCAGCCGATCGGGCCACGAGGAACCATGCCACGGTGACAGCGAGACGAGACTACTGCTCATGCAGAAAAACAATTTTAGGGTTCAGCTAAAGGGGTCTGATATGAGCAACCGGACTAAGACACAGAAGTAAGCTCTTTATTAACTAACAATACCGATCATAATCAAGGAGAGTACCTGTTCTCAGCCGAGTCCAAGATACGAACACCCTCCTTCGTCTGAACAAAGCATATATTGACATCATCAGTGCATTAATATAGGAAGTTACAATTAAGCACGGCAGTATCATGCTTCCAATGAACAATCAGCAATTTTTCTGCTGTTCATCTTCCCTGCCCGTTGGCACCCAGACTCTTGCTTACCTATACAGCTTTCTCCTAACTACTGTGAATACTACTAAGCGTAACTTTATGCAGAATACATTTGGCACACAGCGTAGCAAGTTAGGCTAAGATGGGATATGGGGGAAAGAGACTGACGTGTCATAAAGGTCAGAATGCAGACTATTAATCTCTGAGGAGATAAGAGATGGGGTAAAATAAACCAGATCAGCCTGCCTTCTACTTAAGGGGGACACTGAAGAAATACCATGAAGCTAAGAACTCACACAACGAGGATTAAATGATTTCAGAACTTGAGGAATTATATTTTTTGCCATCCCTGAAATGCATTTTACATTCGTCTCCCTTCAGAATCAACACAGAGACTGCAATTGGTGCAGAACCCCTGGCTTGATTATTCACAGGAGCTAGACAGAGACTACATATTACGCCCATTCTTCAGTTGGTCCATTGATTGCCCATCAGTTACCAGGCTCAGTTTAAGGTATTGGCTATCACCATAAGTCGGCTGCGACTTGACGGCACTTTACACACACACCACATACAAAGCCCTTTGTTGTCTTCGTTCCTCATATCTGCAGGACTGCCTCTTCCCCATGCACCACGACAACAACTTTGCTGATCTCAGCAGAGCATCCTACAGCTGCCACACTGCAAATGGCAGTCAACAACTGCTCATACACGTGCCTTCTGTTTTGGGGGCCCCTTCTGGAACGGCCTGTCTGAGGAAGTCCAGAAGGCTCCCACTTTCCTGGCCTTCCGCGAATTATGCAAATCTAAATAATTCAGGAGGGCTTGTCTGCACTGATAATAGGGCTGTACTGGAACCGTACTGGAAGCCAGCCTGACTGCCTTCTTCCTGACCCTGCTCTGCAAGAGGAGCCAGAGAGATTCCCCTTGTGGAGCTTCCCAGCCTGTGAGAGCTTCTCTTCCCCCCTCCCCCACTCCTTACCCGTCCAGTCCAACTTCTCGAGCCTCAATCCTCCAGCTCTCCTGCAATCTCCCAAAAAGATGAAATTGGAGGACTTCAGTATTTCTCTCCTCTTTTTTGTAGCCTCTCTAGGAACCGTGTCTCTGTCTGCCTATTAACCCTTTACAAAGCTCTTGTGCACAGAGAGGACAAAAAGGACTATTCTGATGACCATTTTTTCCAAATTAAGGAAAAGATTAAATGTGCCCTTTAAGGCCCAACCTGGCAAAGAAAATCTATTCTCTAGTCCCAGAGGTGTAAAGTCTGGCTGTTACTGCTCAGCGGGGCTGGCAAGGCACTCTCTTCATGCTCAGATGCATTGTCAGCCAATGGAAAGCTAGGCAGAATACAAAACGGAATAAAACATTGAACACATTAACACGCTTCTACTGAATCAGACCCTTGGTCCATCAAAGTCAGTATTGTCTACTCAGACTGGCAGTGGCTCTCCAGGGTCTCAAGCAGAGGTCTTTCACATCACCTACCTGTTAACTGGAGGAGATGGGGATTGAACCTGGGGCCTTCAGCAAGCCAAGCAGATGCTCTACCACTGCGCCACAAATCAGCCCCGCAAGGTCAGTGAACAATGCTTAGAAAAGACTGAGCTGTCCAGACAATAGATGTCAACACTTGAGCTAAGGCATAAATGTCTCAGCAACCCCGTAATGGCAACCAACAACTTACCCGAACAACATTCATTATATTTTAGAAACTTCCAAACTGACCTCATATTATTTTGGAAATGGTACCCATTCACTATTAGTTTTTCTCTTATAAATGGGAGGTTTCTACAACTCTCCTACACCAATGAAAAACTGAGAAATATTTCTACAATAACCAAAAACTGATATTTTGGCACACAACCAATGTAACACATATCATTTACCAGGGACCAGGCCTTTTCTGGCTCTTTGGGCTGGGCTCCCTGATGAAATTGAGGGAGGTCCCTTCATGGAGATCTTCTACTGCAAGGCCTGCTTGTTTGCCAAAGTAGGTGCCTTTTGAAAGAGCAAGGGACAGAGAGGTTTGCCATTTCATTTTTTATTTTAACTGAGATGTTTTAATTATTAAATATTGTTTAACTATTATTGCAAGCCACCTTGAACCACAAGAAATAGTGGAATATAAAAGTTCTAAATAAATAAATAAGGACGTCTTGAGATTTGCGCACCTAACCAAACAAATCTCTTCCAAAATCCCCCTTCCCCCCTACACACAAATGTATAATTGTTACAACTATCTTGCAAGACATGTTAATCTGAAAATGTCACTGTCTAAAGGACATCCAAAGAACTCCCAGGCCTACTGTGGATTTGAACTCAGATCATAAGCCAACACTCTGGCTTCTGAACTTAAGTGGCTCACATTTTGAATGTTAGCAACACAGGTCAGATTCACTCATGGGGATCAGTTGTGGCTGGAGGAGCCCGTATCAAGCGTCTGTAAGAGGATTTCTGCCTTACAGCTTTTTACCCAATTTTAAAGAGACATGCCAACCTTGAAACATTTAGTGAAGCCCAGCTCATAAAACCCACATAAAGCACAGAAAACACATGATGTGAATTACCTGACAAAAATAACAACCCGTTTAAAGAGTTAGAATTCTTTCTTAGCCGAGTTTTATTTTATCTGATAAACAATTATGGGTGGCCTTCTGCCTGGAGGAAAAACGTATGCTGTCCCTTTAACAGAGGGTTTATATTTACCTCTTCAGTATCTCTTCTACTACCCATGTCCACACACTAAGCTTCTGAATAGGGGCAGGATAGTTCTTTCCCTCCCGGTCTGTTAGCAACTCTAATGCAGATACCTTTCCAAAATAAAGTGGGGAGAGGAAAGGAGAATTTTCTTACTCTGCTCCATAAAGGTACGATCTCAATGGAGGAATATAAGGAGGACTGTGAGGAGTCAAGATGTGAGGAGTAAGCCTTGACCCAGGGCTTATTCCAGGTCATTTCCTGCTCATGGAGTCTGAAGGGGTGGGTTCAGAGCAGAGGAGGGAATCTTACTTCTGCCTCCTGATTTTCTCTAACAGAATCTGGGGGTGGGTGGGGAGGAAAACTGGGATTGGAGAATTAGTGTTACACAATGTTCACTTGCCAACTCCAAGGATACCTGCCCATTTCCACAAGACTGAATTTGATGGGGAGGTCTGACCTCTCTAAACTGACGGAGTTGTTGGGTTCGGGGACAGAACCTTTTCTTTTTAACCCAAATTAATCCTGCTGTCAGAACTCTTTGGCCTTCACAGCTGTGAGGCCCCTTGGTGGGTTCTTAGATGCTGTTGAAGATTGCTGCTCTGATTGAATTTCTTTCCACACTCTGAGCACTGAAATGATTTCTCTCCTGTATGGGTTCTTTGATGCTGCTGAAGAGTGTCACTTCGACTGAATCTCTTTCCACAGTCTGAGCAGTCAAAAGGTTTCTCCCCTGTGTGGGTTCTTAGATGAATTTGAAGACTGGAACTTGTAGTGAATTTCTTTCCACACTCTGGGCATTCAAAAGGTTTCTCTCCTGTGTGGGTTCTTAGATGCTTTTGAAGACTGGAACTTGAGGTGAGTTTCTTTCCACACTCTGGGCATTCAAAAGGTTTCTCCCCTGTGTGAGTTCTTAGATGAATTTGAAGACCGGAACTTGTAGTGAATTTCTTTCCACACTCTGGGCATTCAAAAGGTTTCTCCCCTGTGTGAGTTCTTAGATGAATTTGAAGACCGGAACTTGTAGTGAATTTCTTTCCACACTCTGGGCATTTAAAAGGTTTCTCCCCTGTGTGGGTCCTTAGATGCATTTGAAGACTGGAACTCACAGTGAATTTCTTTCCACATTCTGGGCACTCAAATAGTTTCTCCCCTGTGTGGGTCCTTAGATGCTTTTGAAGACTGGAACTGTGACTGAATTTCTTTCCACACTCTGAGCACTGAAATGATTTCTCTCCTGTATGGGTTCTTTGATGCTCCTGAAGAGCGTCACTTCGTCTGAATCTTTTGCCACAGTCTGAGCAGTCAAAAGGTTTCTCCCCTGTGTGGGTTCTTAGATGCTTTTGAAGACCGGAACTTGTAGTGAATTTCTTTCCACACTCTGTGCATTCAAAAGGTTTCTCCCCTGTGTGAGTCCTTAGATGTACGTGAAAAGTGCCACTGTGACTGAATCTCTTTCCACATTCTGAGCATTTAAAAAGTTTCTCACCTGCGTGGGTTCTTAGATGCTGTTGAAGATTGCTGCTCTGATTGAATTTCTTTCCACACTCTGAGCACTGAAATGATTTCTCTCCTGTATGGGTTCTTAGATGCATTTGAAGACTGGAACTTGTAGTGAATTTCTTGCCACAGTCTGAGCAGTCAAAAGGTTTCTCCCCTGTGTGGGTTCTTAGATGCACTTGTAGACTGGAACTCACAGTGAATTTCTTGCCACATTCTGAGCATTCGAAAGGTTTCTCCCCAGTGTGGGTCCTTAGATGCCTTTGAAGTCCGGAACTCACAGTGAATTTCTTTCCACATTCTGGGCACTCAAATAGTTTCTCCCCTGTGTGGGTCCTTAGATGCATTTGAAGACTGGAACTCACAGTGAATTTCTTTCCACATTCTGGGCACTCAAATAGTTTCTCCCCTGTGTGGGTTCTTTGATGCTGTTGAAGACTGGAATTGTGACTGAATTTCTTTCCACACACTAAGCATTCAAAAGGTTTCTCCCCTGTGTGGGTCCTTAGATGTACGTGAAAAGTGCCACTGTGACTGAATCTCTTTCCACATTCTGAGCATTTAAAAGGTTTCTCCCCTGTGTGGGTCCTTAGATGCATTTGAAGACTGGAACTCACAGTGAATTTCTTTCCACATTCTGGGCACTCAAATAGTTTCTCCCCTGTGTGGGTCCTTAGATGCTTTTGAAGACTGGAACTGTGACTGAATTTCTTTCCACACTCTGAGCACTGAAATGATTTCTCTCCTGTATGGGTTCTTTGATGCTCCTGAAGAGCGTCACTTCGTCTGAATCTTTTGCCACAGTCTGAGCAGTCAAAAGGTTTCTCCCCTGTGTGGGTTCTTAGATGCTTTTGAAGACCGGAACTTGTAGTGAATTTCTTTCCACACTCTGTGCATTCAAAAGGTTTCTCCCCTGTGTGAGTCCTTAGATGTACGTGAAAAGTGCCACTCTGACTGAATCTCTTTCCACATTCTGAGCATTTAAAAGGTTTCTCCCCTGTGTGGGTCCTTAGATGCATTTGAAAACTGGAACTTGTAGTGAATTTCTTTCCACATTCAGAGCATTGAAAAAGTTTCTCACCTGTGTGGGTTCTTACATGCAGTTGAAGACTGCGATTGCAACGGAACTTCTTTCCACACTCTGAGCATTCAAAAGGTTCCTGCTCTATGTGTGTTCTTTGATGCTTTCTAAGATTGCCACACATAGTAAATTTCTTTCCACACTCTAAGCATTCAAACGGTTTCTCCCCAGAGTGGGTTCTTTGATGAATTTGAAGACTGCCACACTCAGTGAATTTCTTTCCACACTAAGCATTCAAAAGGTTTTTCCCCTGTGTGGGTTCTTTGATGCTTTTGAAGATCGCCACGTGAACGGAATCTCTTTCCACATTCTGAGCATTCAAACTGTTTCTTTCCTGTGTGGATTCCTTGATGGTGTAGAAGATTGATCCTCAAACCAAATTTCTTTCCACATACTGAGCATTCAAAAGGTTTCTCCCCTGTGTGGATTATTTGATGCTGTAGAAGATTGCTCCTTGAACCAAATTTCTTTCCACATACTGAGCATTCAAAAGGTTTCTCCCCTGTGTGGATTATTTGATGCTGTAGAAGATTGCTCCTCGAACCAAATTTCTTTCCACATACTGAGCATTCAAAACGTTTCTCCCCTGTGTGGATTATTTGATGCCGTAGAAGATTGCTCCTCGAACCAAATCTCTTTCCACACTCTGAGCATTCATAGGGTTTTTCCTCTGTGTGTATTCTTTTGTGTACAGGTCTTTCCACTGTGCATTCACTAATTGATATTATATTCGGTTTGATCAGAGAAGCACAGAGGCCTTCATTCCTTCTTATTTTGGTTGTCTTTTCTTCTTGGACTGGGATTTCACAGAAGCCCCCTCCATAGCAAGGAATGGGTTTATCCTTTGTCTTCTCTACGTGGCTTCCCTCCTCCCTCTCTGGTTCATCTCCGTCCCTGAAGCTGCCTTTGGCCTTTTCATGCTTGACTTTTTCCAAAGAGAACCCCTGGAATTTCCCATGTGTTTTCTCTGCATTTCCTGCTGCAATAAAAAAGAGGTCCAATCAGGCCCCCTGCAAGAAGCCATGCTATCATTCAGGCACTCCCCATTAATGGGTGTGCATTTCCTTTATCAGAATTTCCTTCCCCTCAAACTGAAACACTAGTCACACCTTATCTCCAGCCAGGCCCTCCAGTACAGCTGTTTCTATTTACTACCTGCCTACCCCTCCCCCACACTCCCTGTAACGACTTTAAGGGGGAAAGTAGCAAAGAATCATTTCCGCACTTTTCACATTTGACTTGCAGTGCAGCTCTTCTGTTTCTCTGCTTTTGATTAAAGTTCACATGACACCCAGTCCTGCCACCGCACAGAGCGTTTTCTTCTAGTTGTGATGAGAGCTATGAGAAGTTGGATTTCAGCCTCCCACAAATGCATGTTTGGTGTGGGGAAAGTAGAATGTAGAACCTCAGCTCACAGTTCAAAGGGGACCCACACAGTGTTTGCAATAGGTGCCAATTTTGGGAGGGGCAAGAAAGGCCTGAAGGCATCTGGGTGGCCACAGTAGGACAGGGTTCATGGAACCTGGGCATCATCTAGCCTGGCTATTCTTAATTAACACCCACCTTTCCCTGGCAAATACAGTATCTAAGAAACCTGCAGCCAATCAAGAGCCGTAGTTGTGTTTTTATCCAGAAGTAGCTTTTGAGCTACCCAGATCCCAGAATGGCTCCCTCCCTCCTTACCCAGTGGGATTTATAATTCTACAAAACCAAGCGTTTTTAACAAGAGAAGCAGAAACCCTCCATGGCTATTCCTTGCCTTTCCCTTGCCATAACCATGAAGGATACCCACTCGCAGCTATCTCACTTGGGAAGGAAATACTCTCTTCAGATTCCCTTGAGGAACTCTCCAGCCTTTCTTCTGACACAAGGCCTTTTCTGTGTCCACCGTAGTCACTCTTACACTTTTAGCTTCTTTGACTTGGGGGGGGGGGAGATTATTATCATTTTATATGGGCAATGAAGAAACTCCCAAGTAAAGGAAAAAAATTTCTGGAAGGACAGAAAGTTGGTCAAGATCAAAGCTGACAATCCCAACTAGTGTAAGGGTGACAGATCCGTTCCAGAGCACAGTCAGAGTGGAAGAATGTAATCCCATTTGGGGGAAAGGGATGTTATAAATATTGGCAACAATCCCACATCGGCCTCAGGGCATGAACCCTCTCTGGCTTGGGTGGTGGCCACAATATGGGCTTCAGTTGCCCTGGGCCATGCAAGTAGCTTGGGTCACTTGAACTGGCCATGATAAACATGGCTTTCTCTGCCACCCCAACTCCTCAAGGCCCCCAGCAGTGGGCAAGGAGTGAGGCAAGCCTCAAAATGGCATACTGCTGTTCAATATTTTCATCCATCTATCATCCCAGTGGCACCTATGAAAGATCCTTACCCAGACAGGCCATGCTCTCATAGATCTCCAGCATGACTTCAATGTAGAGAACTTTTTGGCCAGGATCCAGCAAGGCCCACTCTGCCTCGGTGAAATACACAGACACATCCTCAAAGGAAGCTGGAGACTGAAAGAAAAAGCAGATTCCCTGTCAGAGATCATGCCAGGCAGAGACAGCACTCTGGAAGGAGGCAGTCCGAGAGGGTGGAGAGCTTGGCGTGGGCAAAGGGAGTGGCTTTCAGAGCCTCTCTCGCTCGCACATCTTAGAAGCAACTGCTGGAGTAAAAGGCCCCATGAGGAAGGAAGGGGACCCAGGCTGTCATCTCCCCTACCTGGATTGGAGGTGAAGCAGCCATTTCTACTACTCTGCAAAGACAGTGGCTCGACAGCATCTCTTCACTGCCTGTGAGGGAAACAAATAGGCAGGAAGCATGTTAGTCTCAACTTCCTATTCTGTTTGCTTGAGGGAATCTGGCTTCACGCAACCCGGGTTCCTAGGGTTGTTAAACTTTGCCCTGTGTACACTCAAGAAATGTGTCCTCCCTCTCCTGTCCTAAACCTTCTACTCAGCTGCTTCACAATGGGCCCCAGACCCTTCCAGGCACAAGGCATGCTTACCAGGTGAGAGGGCATCTTGGGCACACACCTGGACCTGCACTCTCTGCCCGTCCTCTGATGAAGTTCTTTCCGCCTCAGAGAAGTTAGCTTCCATCTTCACAGAGGGTCGCCACATCTGAAACAGCAGCGAGTGTGATGGGTTACAGAAGGAACAGAACAGGCTGAGGAGATGGATCCTGCCCCACTCTCAGACTCCTCACCCTTGCTATGACCAGCCAAGCTGCTCCAGCCTCAGTGGTAAGACCTAAGGGCATGTTTTCTACCAACCCTGGTCAAGTATCTAAAATACCTGACAGGGAGGTTTTGGCTAATCGCTGCTAGAATGGACTGACTGAGGACCCCCTCACCTGTTCTGTCTGCCTCTTCTCCTCAGCCTGACTCAGGAGGAAACCTTCAGCCAGGGCCACCGCCTGGGAACTGGTCTCCGGCCCGCATCCTCTGACCCAGCTCTCCATCTCCGAGGGCAGGATGATCAGGAACTGCTCCAGGATCACCTGGTCCATGATTTGCTTCTTGGTGTGCCTCTCCGGCTTCAGCCAGCGGTTGCAAAGTTTATGGAGCTGGCTGCAAAGCTCTCGGGGCCCATCAGCCTCATGGTAGCAGAAGTGCCGGAAACGCTGGCAATGTTCATCAGTGATCACAGTGTCCTGAGCCAGGATTTCTGGCACAGCTCTTTCCCAGAATTCAACACCACTCCCAGCCTGGATGGGATGGGGGCCTTTCCTTGCTCTCTTGTCAGTTCCAGGAGATTCTGCGTCCTTCTCTTCCATCTCCTTCCCCTTCTTTTGGGTCGCCTCCAACTGTGGAGAGATACCCTTAGTAACATGGTGACATAGAGGGAAAAGATATCAGAAAGGCACAAAGAACCCAAAAGAGAATGGAGCTACGTCACTCACCCTGGCCAAGAGCCCCCTAAGGATTGCCCTGGTAGAAGCATCTTTGTGGTAGCTTGCGGATCAGAATTAATGCTATCGTGCTATATTACTAGACTTGCCAGATGCCCACCAATTGACTGGGTTGCCCCAGTCAAGTTTAATCCTTTTACCACTACAGACAAATGGCAAATGCTTCTTATCCTTTCCATGAGAAAGGGATCTCAGAAAATGGTACTGTTGGGGGGCGGGGGGAGAGATGTATTCCCTGTGGATCCCTTCACAGAAGGAGGGTGCTGGTGACACTCGATTTATAGACAGCTATGGAGGCTCTTTTCTGTGCGAATCTGGCTCTCTCAACCATCTTCTGTCATGCCACTTGGCCAGGAGCACGTTCGCACCACTGGGCTCAATTGCCAGCCAACTGTTACGATTACTACACAGTCAAGAACCTATTTTTATGCTAGCAACCCAAATAATGTAGGAATCGGTGCTTCTTTGTTATTCCTATTAAATTCCATGCATATTCAGAGCTTTACCTCAAGTTATTTCAGGCTCTGAAAGCTTCTTTCATTGTTCAGTAGTGGTAGTGTTTATTGGCAAATGCTGCAAAAGTGTAAAATTAAAGAAAAGAGGGGGGGATCCTAGATGTCCCCCACTCATCTCCCCTACCTGGACTGGAGTTGAAGCAGCCATTTCTACTCCTCCACAAAGACATTTGATTGATAGCATCTCTTCACTTCCTGCAAGGCAGACAAAATAATCAAGAAGCATTTTAGCTTTGACTTCTGATTCTGTTTGCTTGAAAATCCTGCTTCATGTACTCCAGGTTCCTAGGATTGTGAAATTTTCCCTGTGAACACTCAAAAAAATGTGTAATGATTTTTAGTAAACTGTGGGAGAGGTGACAGAGAAGCACCAGGTACATATGAACTCTGTGGGTTTACAAATGCTGGCAACACGTTTCTGCCTTGTGTGAGATTTGAATTGTGCCCTGTAAGCTGGAGCTCAAAAACACTACAGCATCCCAACAGGACCAGACTAAAGGCCCAGGGACACCATTCATCGACCAATTGGGTCCTCACATATGCCCTTGAGTCCAGGCTGGTGGAAGAAAGAGAGGGGGTGGAAATGAAGTTGCATGATACATTTCTTTCACATCCATCTGAAAACTCAGACATTTGGAGGTCACATCCAGGTTTTTGGCCAGATGAGACATCAACCTGTCCTCACATCCACCCCATGCCCCGTCCCCAAAGTCCATGGGGTTAGCAATCCATGGCCCGGCATCCGTAGTCCAGTATCCTCTTTCGGGCTGTGGCCCACCAGATGTACTTTGCGGAAAGTCTTTAATCAGGGGCACAGAAGCCAAATTACTGGCTCTTAGCAATGCATTTTCAGGTGAGAGATTTCATTTACTCAACATGGCTACCACCTGTGCCCAAAGGTGAGATATGAAAACTGTCATTCATGTGAATAGGAATGAAATTGCCTTGCATGAATCTGTCTAATGCCCCTTAAAGTGAGTGATCATCACTACATCCTATGACCCTGAGACCCAGACGTCCACTCTGTTTTGTGTGCAGAAGTGTGTCCTTCCTCTCCTGTCCTAAACCTTCTACTCAGCAGCTTCACAATGTGTCCCAGACCCTTCCAGGCCCAAGGCATGCTTACTAGGTGAGAGGGCATCTTGGGCACACTCCTGGACCTGCACTCTCTGCCCGTCCTTTGATGAAGCTCCTTCCGCCTCAGAGATGTTAGCTTCCATACTCTCTTGAAGTTGTAGAAAAGGGCAAGAGTCCAGTAGCACCTACAAGACTTACAAAAATATTTTATGGTAGGGTGTGAGCTTTCGTGAGCCACAGCTCACTTCTTCAGATACAGCTAGAATGTGAATCCATCTGTCTTTAACAGATGTCTTTAAGTGCAACTGCACTCTTGCCCTTTTCTACTACTGCAGACAGACTAACACGGCTACCCACTGTGAATTATACTCTCTTGAGATCCCCTTGAGGAACTCTCCAGCCTTTCTTCAGACACAAGGCCTTTTTCTGTGTCCACCGTAGTCACTCTTACATTTTTAGCTTCTTTGACATGGGGGGGTGGGGGATATGATCATTTTATATAGGCAATGAAGAAACTCCCAAGCAAAGGAAAAAAATTTCTGGAAGGACAGAAAGCTGGTCAAGATCAAAGCTGACAATCCCAACTAGTGTAAGGGTGACAGATCCGTTCCAGAGCACAGTCAGAGTGGAAGAATGTAATCCCATTTGGGGGAAGGGTATGTTATAAAAATTGGCAACTTAGAAATTAGGATCTGGCCCCTTCCTCTCATCCCACATGGGCCTCAGGGCATGAACCCTCTCTGGCTTGGGTGGTGGCCACAATATGGGCTTCAGTTGCCCTGGGCCATGCAAGTAGCTTGGGTCACTTGAACTGGCCATGCTGAACATGGCTTTCTCTGCTACCACAACTCCTCAAGGCCCCCAGCAGTGGGCAAGGAGTGAGGCAAGCCTCAAAATGGCATACTGCTGTTCAATATTTTCATCCATCTATCATCCCAGTGGCACCTATGAAAGATCCTTACCCAGACAGGCCATGCTCTCATAGATCTCCAGCATGACTTCAATGTAGAGAGCTCTTTGGCCAGGATCCAGCAAGGCCCACTCTGCCTCGGTGAAATACACAGACATGTCCTCAAAGGAAGCTGGAGACTGAAAGAAAAAGCAGATTCCCCTGTCAGAGATCATGACAGGCAGAGACAGCACTCTGGAAGGGGGCAGTCCGACAGGGTGCAGGATGGAGAGCTTGGCGTGGCCTTCAGAGCCTCTTTCGCTCGCACATCTTAGAAGCAACTGCTGGAGTAAAAGCCCCCATGAGGAAGGAAGGGGACCCAGGCTGTCATCTCCCCTACCTGGATTGGAGGTGAAGCAGCCATTTCTACTACTCTGCAAAGACAGTGGCTCGACAGCATCTCTTCACTGCCTATGAGGGAAACAAATAGGCAGGAAGCATGTTAGTCTCAACTTCCTATTCTGTTTGCTTGAGGGAATCTTGCTTCACGCACCCCGGGTTCCTAGGGTTGTGAAACCTTGCCCTGTGTACACTCAAGAAATGTGTAAGGATTTTAAGGAAACTGTGGGAGAGGTGACAGAGAAGCACCAAGTACCCATGAGCCTTGTGATAAATGCTGCTAACACATTTCTGACTTCCGTGAGATCTGAAATGTGCCCTGTGAACTCTGGAGCTCAAAACCAAATCAGCATCCCAGCAGGAACAGACCAAAGGGCCAGGCATACCATTTGAACACTGGCTGGTCCCTCCCACATGCCCTTGAGTCCGAGCTAGCAGAAGAGAGAGGGAGGTGGAAATGTTGTTGCGTGATACGTTGCTGTAACATCCATCTGAAAGCTCAGACATGGCTTTAGTGCCTGTGAAAACTCTTTGGTAATATCGATGGATTTCCAGAGTGCAGACATTCTGATGTCACATCCAGATTTTTGGCCAGGTGAGACATCAACCTGTCCTCACATCCACCCCATGCCCCACTACCAAAGTTTTTGGGGGTGCCAGGCCATGGCCTGACATTGTTGCCAGCCCTCCTTTCATCTGCACACCCTTCCACAACCAGCCTGAATTGATGTACTGCCAGGGTGACACTGTGAACAAGGCCCACAAGGCACACAACAAGAATGGGGGGCATTTCTATGTCTATTTCTCACAAGGGACCCGTGCAGCGGTGAACACAGCAGAGAATCCTGGGACGACAACCACAGCAATGCTTCGAAAGAAGCCTCTCTGGGAAAAATCAAGATGCACCAACAGCACACAAACCACACCAGGCGAGAAGGAAAAGATGCCTCTTCCTGGATTGTCTTTTACATGATATGCAATCACTGACCATTAACAAAATTCCAACATTAAGTGCCCTGTGACAGTCTGGAACCTCCGATTCAAAGCTTCCCATTGCCCCCAAAGCTCCTGCCCAATACATGACACACCTTAATATCTCCAGCTTTTGTAATCCAGAATTATAATTCAATCAAAAACTGCCCTTCCTGGTGCCATTTAGTCGGTTCTACGATTTCCTTTTGATTACTCGCAGGTGTTCCTTTATCCTATGTCGTGACCTTCTGTTTCTTGAAAATAACCCATTTTATGCTATGGGCCCAAAACTGTATAACTTAACCTGACTTTAGAGTCAGGAAAAAGAGTCTCTCTGACTCTGGAGACTAGCTGAACTGCAGCATGCTCCCAACACACACTGGATACCTTTTCATTTCATCTGATTTCTTCACAGAACAGGACCGCTCTCCCCCTGATCTTTCCTCCCTATTTTCCAAACCATTATTTCCCACAATTAGCTCAAAGATTAACTCCTGCTCCAAACTAGAGGAGCTCTGCTAAATGTTAGTTGTTGCTATATTAATTGGAATAACGAATGTGTCTGCTAATATTTATTTAGGATAAGTTCCCCACCACCACTTTTGTACCAAATTCCTAAATAAACTGGATTCCTTTTACATCAGATCTCTGTCATCCTTTTCCTACTAAAGACTTGCTAATCACAGCCTCCTCTTTAAGTAAAATATTCCGCTTTGCTGCACCCTGCACCAACATGCAAACTAATTCCTCATGTTAATATGAATGCATGTTCACGGGGGTGTGGTAATAGCATCCTAGTCCAGCATCCTGTTTCGGGCTGTGGCCCACAAGATGTCCCCAGAAAGCCATTAAGCAGGGGCACAGAACACAAATTATTGGTTCTTATCAACAGACTTTCAGATGTATGCTGCATCAGAACATGGAGGTTCAATTTTTTCACTATCGCTCACAGCTGTGCCCAGATTTGTCTACTGTTCCTTTTTTACGCCACCTGGAATCTCTATAATGGAAGGAAGTGGCGATATGAAGTTTGGTTGGTGTGAATAAGAATGGAATTGCCCTGCATGAATCTGTCTAATGCCCCTTAAAGTGAGTGATCATTACTACATCCTATGACCCTGACACCCAGACGTCCACTCTGTTTTGTGTGCAGAAGCGTGTCCTTCCTCTCCTGTCCTAAACCTTCTACTCAGCAGCTTCATAATGTGCCCCAGACCCTTCCAGGCACAAGGCATGCTTACCAGGTGAGAGGGCATCTTGGGCACACACCTGGACCTGCCCTCTCTGCCCGTCCTCTGATGAAGCTCCTTCCGCCTCAGAGAAGTTAGCTTCCATCTTCACAGAGGGTCGGCACATCTGAAATAGAAACGAGAGTGATGGGTTAGAGAAGGAACAGAACAGGCTGAGGAGATGGATCCTGTCCCACTCTCAGACTCCTCACCCTTGCTATGACCAGTCGAGCTGCTCCAGCCTCAGTGGTAAGACCTAAGGGCATGTTTTCTACCAACCCTGGTCAAGTATCTAAAATACCTGGCAGGGAGGTCTTAGGCTAAGGTCAGTTATCGCTGCTAGAATGGACTGACTGAGGACCCCCTCACCTGTTCTGTCTGCCTCTTCTCCTCTGCCTGACTCAGGAGGAAACCTTCGGCCAGGGCCACCGCCTGGGAACTGGTCTCCGGCCCGCATCCTCTGACCCAGCTCTCCATCTCCGAGGGCAGGAAGATCAGGAACTGCTCCAGGATCACCTGGTCCACGATTTGCTTCTTGGTGTGCCTCTCCGGCTTCAGCCAGCGGTTGCAAAGTTTATGGAGCTGGCTGCAAAGCTCTCGGGGCCCATCAGCCTCATGGTAGCAGAAGTGCCGGAAACGCTGGCAATGTTCATCAGTGATCACAGTGTCCTGAGCCAGGATTTCTGGCACAGCTCTTTCCCAGAATTCAACACCACTCCCAGCCTGGATGGGATGGGGGCCTTTCCTTGCTCTCTTGTCAGTTCCAGGAGATTCTGCGTCCTTCTCTTCCATCTCCTTCCCCTTCTTTTGGGTCGCCTCCAACTGTGGAGAGATACCCTTAGTAACATGGTGACATAGAGGGAAAAGATATCAGAAAGGCACAAAGAACCCAAAAGAGAATGGAGCTACATCACTCACCCTGGCCAAGAGCCCCCTAACGATTGCCCTGGTAGAAGCATCTTTGTGGTAGCTTGCGGATCAGAATTAATGCTTTCGTGCTAGATTACTAGACTTGCCAGCTGCCCACCAATTGACTGGGTTGCCCCAGTCAAGTTTAATCCTTTTACCACTACAGACAAATGGCAAATGCTTCTTACCCTTTCCATTAGAAAGGGATCTCAGAAAATGGTACTGTTGGGGGGCGGGGGGAGAGATGAAAATTAAGGCAAACTAAAAGCAAGCTCACCCTAAGCACACTGAAGCAAGTCTATTCAGAATCCTCCTCGGGCCTTTTCCCTAGGGATTACTCTCAGAAAAGTGGTTTTAGGATTCCACTGAAAATCGGTGTTCCTGTAACATCTTCCCAGTGTCTCAAAACAAAATGTCTCTTGTCATTGTGCTATATCGGATAGGGTTGCCATGTCTGGCTTGGGAAATTCCTGGAGATTTGGCCACTTTCTCTGCCCTCAGAGGCTCTGGGGGTTATTCCAATGACTATATTCATGTGGAGGGGGATTAAGGAACGGCATCCTGTACATGGCTATTTACACTTGCAGACAATTTTAGGGAGGGCTTTTTTTGTGGTGGTGGTACTCACAGCTACTGAGTACAGCACCTTTTTGGAGGACGCTTTCAAAGTCCTGAGAGGGGAATTGGTGGAAAGCAGTACAACTTTATCCATGAGTATAGGCACTTTGCCCCTTAACAATACAAGCCCTGGTTTTAGGGGTTCCTCTTATGCATGGGGCACAATTTTGTGCAGTTTGGTTGAAGGAGACACTGGCTATACAGGATCAGGTCAGGATCAAGATGAACCCTTTTCTGTGGACTTAGCGGGATAGCAAAGTTGTGGGAATCTGCCTGCTCCCTGTATTCCCTGTGGATCCCTTCTCAGAAGCAGGGTGCTGGTGACACTCGATTCATAGCTATGGAGACTCTTTTCTGTGGGAATCTGGCTCTCTCGGCCCTCAGCTGTCATGCCATTTGGCCAGGAGCACGTTCGGACCACTGGGCTCAATTGCCAGCCAACTGTTACGATTACTACACAGTCAAGAACATATTTTTATGCTAGCAATCCAAATAACACAGGAATCAGTGCTTCTTTGTTATTCCTATTAAATTCCATGCATATTCAGAGCTTTCCCCCAAGTTATTTTAGGCTCTGAAAACCTCTTCCGTTATTCAGTAGTGTTGATTGGCAAATGTTGCAAAAGTGTAAAATTAAAGAAAGATTTAAGGCAAACATATCCTCTGCCAGTAGGATTACAATAAAAAAAAAAAAAAACCCAGAAAGGGTGAATTTTACCAGGGGAAGGGGTTCTCTGGTTTTGGAGCCACCACATGAATTCATCCCCAAATTGGTCACCTTCTGTGCCCTCCCTTTTACTGCAATGTTTTTGTAAATCTGAAATCTTTGGGGAAAGTACATTTTCCTCAGTGTGGGCAAGAAGCTGTACAGTTTTGCAGGTCCTGCCCATATTGGGGCTGTGTTCCTTGCCATCACCGCCCCTGCAGCTGCCATTCTGCCCATCTCTACACTAAAGCACTCACTGAAATAGCGCTATGACTTTAAGAATTGACTTTAGTTAACTGTCCCAGACCTTAAGCTGCTAGATCTCACAGTTCCAGTCCATGCCTGGGGCTGACTCTCTGCTGCTGCCACCAGGCTAATAGTGAGAGCTGCACCAGCCTGACAGCTTGGTCTCCACTGCAGGCGTTTAAGAAATTTTCCCCAAATTAAAAATCACTCCCCCACTCCAAACTGACAAGGAAGGAAGGAAGGAAGGAAGGAAGGAAGGAAGGAAGGAAGGAAGGAACCCTTGGGAATCAAACTGGTTAGAAATATTCCCAAGTCAGCAAGTCCTGCCTGATTTGACTGATACCTTAATAAGAGTGATCTGAGTATCTCTGTCATAAGTGTTGTCAGAGATGCAAACACACAGACCAATTTCAGAAAAAAAATCCTTTAGCTGTATGAACAGTCATTGGTTACAAAAGGAAATGAATGCAAAACTTGTGAGCAAAGAGAAAGAAAATGGGGATGTAAACAGCATCCTCTCTCCTTAGATTTAAACGTATCCCTGTAACGAGACATGCAGCAATATCTTCATGGTTTGCTGCTCAGGCTCCTTTCAGACCTTTCAACTGCCTGGATACCCATAATGGGTAATAGCTGCTGACAGACCCATTGTGCTCCTAATCATTTTTGGGAGGGCAAAATGGAGGAGGTGAAACCAACGTACATTCCGCCCCCCCTCGCTCTTAAGAGAATGGATGGGATTTTAAAAAGACTGAAGAAGAACATGAAGAGCCTATTGGCGCAGAGAGGTAAGCTGCAGTACTACAGTCCAAACTCTACTCACGTCCTGAGTTCGATCCCGGTGGAAGTTGGTTTCAGGTAGCCGGCTCAAGGTTGACTCAGCCTTCTATTCTTCTGAGGTCGGTCAAATGAGTACCCAGCTTGCTGGAGGTAAAGGAAAGATGATTGGGGAAGGCGCTGGCAAACCACCCCGTAAACAAAGTCGGCCTAGTCAATGTTGGGATGTGACGTCACCCCCATGGGTCAGGAATGTCCCGGTGCTTGCACAGGGGACCTTGACCTTTTAAAGAAGGACACACAAAGAATAAATAAACTCACGTTCAAAGCCCCAGCATTGTCACTGTGGTGCGACGGGGAGGGGAGGGGCTGTGAATAGAGGCTGTTCCGCATTTTTGTGTCAGCCTCCCCTACTTGGAGGATTCACCGTTGTGCAGTTCCTTGGCAGCCTCTCCTACCCTGAGGACCGGCAGCTGAAGAGTGGCAGCTTTGCCTTGCGAGGACCTCGCTGAGCCGCAAGCAGCCACGTTCACCCCCCCCCCAAAAGGCATTTTAGGAACGACTCTCCCTGCCCCCAGTCGGCTGCCTCTTGCTCGCAGCCTCCCTGGCCAGCCCCCCAAGCCCCATCCGAGACCGGGCCGCAGCTTCAGACCAGATGCAAAAACAAAGGGCTCCCCCATTCCCCCCCCCCTCCTGTTTTCTTGCCCGCCCCTTTTCTCCCCACCTCTCCTCTATGGGGCTGCAACATCTTCTACTCACCCAGAGCCAAGGAAGGGTGGAGGGAAACATGCTGGATCCGGACCCAGAGCAGCAGCAACAACAGCAGCGTGGCCGCCAGGGGAGGAAAGCGCATGCGCGAGAGCGCGCGGGGAGTTCATTTCCGGGGTCAGAGCGAGCCCTGGGAAAGGGGCGGGTCCGAATGCAGCCTCCTTTCTAGGACTTCGGGCTCTGTCCCTTCCCCTCCCACAAATATCAAAACGCTCCCAGTGGGTGGTTGTTGCCTGTGTTGGAGGAGGTGGTTTGGGTCTGGAAGGGGCAGTGGAAGGTTATTGTTAACACAGGCTCATGCGGGTTTTTAAAAAGCATAATCTGATAATGTATAACCACCTCCCCAGACTGGGCATTACGCTCTTTAAGATCCTTCTACACAAAGCAAGACGTTTCTTCTCAAATAAACGCTTTGTTGTAGCAAACTTTAAGAGCAGAGTTCAAGACACAAAGACCTTACACCACTTTTCTTGGGGAAAACAAGATTTATGTAGCAATTGCTAGTTCCAGCCTTACTCTTGTGAGTAATAGAAAGCTCGGCCCTGAACAAAGGCGTGTAAGATCCTTTATAGTCTTTGGTTAGTTCATTATACATTCTCTAAAACACGTCACCTATACATTATACTACTGATTGGTTTACAACTTTTTTGTTAACTTATTGGTTGATTAATATGTACTCCATTTGTTAATTGGCTTGTCCAGCAGACGTTTTACTGGTGAATCATAAGACAGAAATTACTTGATTGGTCAGATCAACTTGTGTATAGAGTCCATTGTTTTAACACCTGGCATTTTTATCTAGTTACAATTAATCTTTTACTCCTTTTAACACACCCGCCACCCTGGCGCCCCCTTGTTCATTCTAACCCTAGTCAACCTTGAGCCCAACAAGCAACACTGTCTGGCTTCGACTGTAATCTCTTTTTGGCTTCTTTTACTGTCTGTTTCTTCATTCTAAATATATCTTTCCAGGGGCTGTTCTGGATTTGGAGTTTTAATAATAATTTTCAATTTTTAACTCTTACAGGTCTGCTGCCTCAGCTTTAATGAAAACAGGGCTTTCGCGGGGACACCAATAAAGATGCAATCTCCATTTTTGAAAACAACAATATTATGTTAGATCTTGTTACCCTACACATTTCCCCCAGTAGGAATCCAAATTAACAGCATCCACCCCCATTTCCCTTTTTGTCCTCACAACAACCGTGTAAGGTCGCTTAGGCTGAGAGACTGAGGGCCCGAGAGGGGAACCCCCCCCCTTCCTCAGAGGAACAAGTCCACAGATGAAAATGCTGACCTTAAACCTCTTGGAGGCATTTTCTTCTCTTTATCTGGGAGCCACAGGGAGGGGCGGGACTGGCAGCTCACCAAGAGAAAGATCTCCTGTCCAGGAGGCTTAATGGGAGGTTGATGGTTCTCCTGGCCTTGATTGGCTAATAATTGTACATATCAAAGGGATTTTGAAGGGATGGTTTAAAAGTCGGCAACCCCTAATCCGGGGGAAGTGGAGGGCTTGTGCATTTGGGGGGGTTGTGTTTCACCATGTCCATCTCCCCCCAAGGTCACCCCACCCAGCCAAAGACAATAACGGTCTCTGCCCCCTTTGCAGCAAAGTACCCTGGGGTGGGGGAGAGCAATCCGACTCATCAGGAGCAGATCTTACAAAATCCTTCTGCAGAACTAATTTGGAGAACAAGGGGCAAAGCCCTGGCAAGTTCATAACATCCTGGCTGATTGGGGGAATTAGGGTCAGGAGGAGGGCACACTATCCCCCTGCCCCTTCTTAGAAGCATAGAGTTGGAAGCGGCCATACAGGCCATCTAGTATAATCCACTGCTCAGCCTAGAGCATCCCTGACAAGTAGGGTTGCCAACCTCCAGGTACTACCTGGAGATATCCTGCTATTACAACTGATATCCAGCCGCTAGAGCTCAGTTCACCTGGAGAAAATGGCCACTTTGACAATTTGGCTCTATGGCATTTAAGTCCCTCCCCAAACACCCCCTTCTCAGGCTCCACCCCAAAAACCTCCCGCCGGTGGTGAAGAGGGACCTGACAACCCTATCTACAGTGGCATAAGAATACAAGCTGTATCAAAATTAATTTTTTCCCTGCCTCTCACATACTTAGTGTAGCTCATGTCATTTTCTAACGTGTTATTTTATTTCTGTTAAAAGGTTTAGGATTTAGACCCCAGGGAGCAAAAGGCCCCAGAACACAGGCAGTTGATAAAGTGGCTCCCACATTACCAGCTGCAAGAGCCCCATCCCCTCAGTCAGTATGGCCTGCAGCAGGAGAGAAAAGGCCCAGAGCTTGACTGACGGAAACCGCTGATTTCTTCGCAGGCTCAAGAGAGAGAACTAAAGCATCGAGAGCAGCATCTGTACCTGCTGAAGAGCGCAAAGGGGAAGAAGCAGCCCTGCGCTTGTGTTAGCGAATATTTTGGACTTGCTCTTGTATTTGTGTTGTGTGTGTGTGTAAAGTGCCTTCAAGTCGCAGCCGACTTATGGCGACCCCTTTTGGGGGTTTTCATGGCAAGAGACTAACAGAGGTGGTTTGCCAGTGCCTTCCTCTGCCCAGCAACCCTGGTATTCCTTGGTAGTCTCCCACCCAAATACTAACCAGGGCTGACCCTGCTTAGCTTCTGAGATCTGATGAGATCAGGCTAGCCTGGGCCATCCAGGTCAGGGCGTCTTTGTGTTACCTGGCACCATTTGTTAGGACTTGCGTTGGTTCAGAGTGCCATTTCTGAAGGGAGCTGATGACCCTGTCTCTGGAAACGTTGCTGCGTTCATAGCCATTATAATTCAGTTTGCTCTGTGGTTATGAAGCAGTTGGGTTTATGAGAAACGTTTGTTACCTACAAAACCTTGAATGGGTTTTTTTGGAGCAATTTCACAATGGCTTGGCAAGCCAGAAGTGTGATGCTGTTTATTGAATTGAATTTCCCCCACACTTTTCAGTTAGAAAAGATAACTTTGAAGAGGGATCTTTAGCCTGGGTTATGCTGAGTTACATGAGCATGTATAGGAATAAAGTCCTTCGTGAAGACTCTGGACCTACTTACTTTTCAGATTTTCCTTGGGTAGATGGATCACCATGACTTGTAGCCATTGGTAGCGCCAGCCTTCATGAATTTGTCCACCCCTTTTTATAGCCTTTCAAATTAGCAGCCATCACCACATCCTGTGGCAGTGAGTTCCAAAACTTAAACATGCACTATGTGAAGATGTACTTCCTTCCTTTTATCTGTGTCCCAGACAAGCCAGGCTCAAAGTGGGTAATAACAGATTAAAAACAACAACATCATAATATAACTACAATAAAAAAGTGTTAGTTATTAAAACCATTAACAATATAAATTAATACTAATATATCAGATGACGCATTAAAATCATGTTTGCTGCCAAGATATCTGGCAGAGCACACCGCTTTCCCCACTTAATCAGTTGACATAAAGATGGCCAGAAAACGATAGGGATGCCAGCCTAGATCGAACCTGTGGCTGTCCTTAGTTGTAGGCCTGATGCAAGAGCTTCGCCTTGCAGGCTCTGAGGAACACTCCTTAAGGTTCTGCAGGGCCCTGATGTTACTAGGGAGGCAGTTCCACTAGGCCAGGGCCAAGGAAGAAAACGCCCTGGCCCTTGTTGAGGATAGCTACACACTCCTTGGGCCAGGGACCACAAGCAAGTTGGTACTTGTCGAGCGCAGTGCTCTCTGGGGGGTATACCAGGAGAGGCAGTCCCAAAGATACAAAGGTCCCAGACCATGTAAGGCTTTAAAGATCAAAACCAGCAACTGGAACCTGACCCGGTATTCCAGCTGGAGCCAGTGCAATTGTCGTAACACCAGCTGAATATGCTCTCATGGTGAGATTCCAGTAAGAAGCCTCGCCGCAGCATTCTGCACCACCTGGAGTTTCCTAATCAGTGTCAAGGGCAGCCCTACATAGAGCAAGGTACAGTCATCTAGTGTAGAAGTGACTGTCACATGGATCACTGTGGCTAGATCAGGGTGGGGGAGGTAAGGCACCAACTGCCCGGCAGAGATGGAAAAAAGCAGCCCTGGCCAAGGCTGTGACCTGAGCCTCCACCGTTAAGAAGACATCCAGCATCACACCCAGACTCTTGACGGCAGGTGCAGGTGTTAGTTGCATGCCATCAAGAGTTGGCACCCCATCCCCAAGCTGCCCTGACCAAGCCACAAGACCATGTTTTTTGACGGATTCAGTTTCAGCCACAAGCACCCCCCTCTGTCCCCGACCATGGAGAAAGGAACACAACCATTGAAGGGCTGTTCCCCGGATTCCGATGTCTGCAAGGGGGTGGTCTAAAAGACTGTGATTGACCATGTCAAAAGCTGCTGATAAATCCAATAATATCAGCAGCCCTGACCCACTTTGATCCAGCTGTCAATGGAGATCCTCTGTGAGGGTGACCAGAGCCATCTCCATCCCAAGGCCAGGGCGGAAGCCCAACTGGAAGCAATTTTATAGACTTATATCAGGTCTCCCCTGACTTGCCTGTCAAGAAGTTGAGGCCTCTCAATTTCTTGGATTGAATGATTTTTTGGTTCAGGCCTGGGAGGCCTATGAGTTTTGTGATATTGGGACTTTGGGAACAGTAAAATAGTTTCCTTTTGAAAACTGCTTCTGTGGAGAGAGCAAGGTAGGCCCCAGCTGGTGCTCGTTAAGGCCTTCTCTCCCCTTTCTGGAATGCAAGGCCGTGCATTGCCATAGTAACTAATCGGTCAGCCATCATGACGGTGTCCAGGTGTAGGGGGTTCCGCAGACTTCATCACCTGAACATCTCTGAGTGAGTCAGCATTCTGACCAAGCGATTAATTAACAGCTAAGTGCTTTCGTTTTCTCAGTTGGTTTTTATGAGCTCATCCCTTTGAGAAAACAAATATAAGGACAAACCAGTCCTAAGCAAACTATGCACGCTTTGGGGTAAAGCAGGAGAGCTGTGCAGGCGGCATCACAACCCATTTGATTTTGGCCCTTGAGGGGGAAACTCTGGTCAAGCTGACCTTTTGGAGAAACGTTTGGACATCCTTGTGAAACTCTTGAATGCTGAAAGCATCTTTGGGAAGTTGGTAACTATAAACCTGATGCAAAAAAAACCTTTGCCAATCCTTTTGAACCAAAAAGGCTTTTTGAATGTATTAGTTAGCTATGCTAAATAGTTTATTTTCTTGCTTGAAACTTCATGAACCTTTTCTTTCCTGTAAACCAGCCTGAATCTTATAGCCTTTAAATGGATTATGTCTTTTGATTTTGGGACTCCAAGCCTAAATCTGAAGTGCCTGTACTGGCTTTGACCATGCTATCTTTTTGTGTAAACACTTTTTGAACAGAGTGAACTGGCCTGACCAGGTCTCAGCCTGGCAGGAGAGGTGTCACACTGAATTTGGAGCTTGTCTGGAGTTACCCTGGACTCCTTGCCTGGAGGCTCGCCTTTTGATCCAGGGTTGGTGGCAGCAACTACTCATTAAACTTGGGGTGTAAGCCTGGAGTTTAATGTTTTGTCTTGTGGGGAAACTTTTGACCAAACCAAAGCAGCCTCCAACTGGTGGAGACTGGTTGGGGAGCTCTTTGACATTGCCTTTTTTCTAGGCTAAACAGCCATAGTTGTTTTAACCGATCATCATAGGGCACCTGCTGTAGCCTCCTGATCCTTTTGGTTGATTTTTTTTCTGCATCTTTTCAAACTCTACAATGTCCTTGTTTTGGTGCCGTGACCAGAACTGTACAGAATATTCCAAGTGAGGTCTCACCCTAGATTTGTATACGTTCTGTATGATAGCGGCAGTTTATTTCCCTTTTTCACAGCAGCTGCACCCGTGGCTTTCATCAAGCTATCCACTACCACCCCAAGATCTGTTTCTTGGTCTGTCACTGCCAGCTCAGATCCCATCAATGTATATGTGGAGTTGGGACTTTTAGCCTCAGCATGCATCCCTTTATACTTCTCACACTGAATCTCATTTGCCATTTTAATGCCCACTCACCCAGTTTGGAGATATCTTTTTAAAGCACTTTGCAACCGTTTTGCCTTAACCACCCTAAATAATATAAGCTTTCCCTTTGTGCCAGTTTATTGACCAGAAACAACTCCAGGAGGTATTATTTGTTCTACTGGGAGAACCTAGGCATACCATCACTGCAAATAGAACCCCCATGTGGATCAAATAGCACCCGAGGCTGTTTCAGACTGAGAAACAGCATGGGGAAAGGCCAAAACCCCTTCGCCCCACACTGTCAACAGGATTTAGCCTGTGCCTGGAATTTCGCTCCAAGGACAGAATGTGCAATGCATATTTGATGTCGGGGACCCAGGGAGGAGCTGGAGGGGGAGGCAGTAACAGGAAGATAGGCCCTTTAGTGCAAAGCAAAGCTCATGCCCCAGCTGAGGGTCTTTCCGTTCTCAGGATGTTTGTAGGGCTTCGCCTGTGAATGAATTATTTGGTGTTCCATTTATTAGCTCTCCTTAATCCCTGCCTTGGATTTAGCAGACAAATAGTCTCCTGTTTACTTGAGTTATAGCCTACTTTCCCCAGTGCAATCAGATAGGAGAAGACAGCCAATAAAAGCACAGTAGTCTTAGGACAGCCAGGGTGGTGTAGTGCTTAAGAGCAGTGGACTCTAATCTGGAGAATCAGGTTAAATTGCCCACTCCTCCACATGAAGCTTTCTGGATTACCTTGGGCTAGTCACAGTTCTCTCAGAACTCTCTGAGCCCCACGCAGAGCCAGTCAATGGCAAACCACCTCCGAATGTCACTTGTCTTAAACCCCTATGGGGTCACCATAAGTCAGCTGTGATTTGACAACATATATACTGCTGCAATTATCTTGCTTGCGGACTTCCTAGAAGCACCTGGTTGGCCAATGTGTGAACAGACTGCTGGACTTGATGGACCTTGGTCCGATCCAGCATGACTTTTCTTGTGTTCTTATGCACCCAGAGTTCTAGGAATACAAAATTCAGAAAAATGCAAACACAATTCTATCCAAAGTGTAAACAATACAGAACATAGATTTTAAAGGCAGAAGACAGAACAGTAAGGTCAAGGTGATAGACATGATGAACTAACTACAATCCTGTAAAAACACCCCTCTGAACTGGCTGTAAACTTATTCAAACAGAAGAAATTTCTAATACTGCCTGGACCGCTTATAGATCGTGTTGACTGGTCATCATGACAGATGTTGTCAAGATCTTGGGATCTGGGACAGCCCCCGCTTGTCCATCCTGGTTGCTGAAATAATGTAAGGACCACATTAATTATGTCCATCACAAATCAGTCAACCCAAAGAGGTGGTTATCCACCCACTCCTTATAAAGCCAACACTACAGAAAATGTAGGTATGAAGAAGCATACATTAAACTGGTTGGAATAATTCCTCATGGATCGGACTCAAAGAGGTACCTTTGGAGAGCACTTACCAGTGCAGGACAGATCCTGTGGGGTACCACAGGGTGCAATCCTATTCCCCGTGCCTTTCAGTCTCTATGTAAAGCCCTTCAGCCAAATCATTTATAGTTTTGGAGTTGATGGTCAGCAATATGCTGAGGATACCCAGCTCTATACATCCTTATCCAAATTACCTGGAGATGCGGTAGAAATCCTGAATTGCTGTTAGGCTGCTGTGGTTAAGCAGTTAAAAGTGAATGGATTGAAACTAAAGCCTGAAAAGCCTCAGGTAATGCTGGCTGGGAAGGGAGAGATCTTGAAGGATATGTGTTCCTCACTTTTCACCGAGTTCAGCTGATGCTTGCTGACCCAGTTAACAGACTTCTCCTGCTAGAGAAGCAAGTGAAAGCAGGTGCAATAAATGCTTTCTTTCCTGCCCCCCAGTTTAGCTTGGAAGACGGCTCCCGACCTTGATATGGCCAATCGGGACACCAGGAACCATGCCACGGTGATAGCGAGACAAGACTACTGCTAATGCAGAAAATCAATTTTAGGGTTCAGCCAAAGGGGTCTGAAATGACCAACCGGACTAAGACATCGAAGCAAGCTCTTTATTAACTAATGTCATCAAGCGTGACCAAGGAAAGTACCTGTTCTTGGCTGAGTCCAAGATATGTACACCCTCCTTCATCTGAACAAAGCATATATTGACATAATCAGTACATTAATATAGGAAGTTACAATTAGGCAAGGCAGTATCATGCTTCCAATGAACAATCAGCATTTTTTCTGCTGTTCACCTTCCCTGCCTCTTGGCACCCAGACTCTTGCTTATCTATACAGCTTTATCCTAACTACTGTGAATACTACTAAGCGTAACTTTATGCAGAATACATTTGGCACACAGCGTAGCAAGTTAGGCTAAGATGGAATATGGGGGAAAGAGACTGACGTGTCATAAGTCAGAATGCAGACTATTAATCTCTGAGGAGATAAGAGATAGGGTAAAATAAACCAGGTCAGCCTGCCTTCTACTTAAGGGGGACACTGAAGAAATACCATGAAGCTAAGAACTCCCACAAGGATTAAATGATTTCAGAACTTGAGGATTTATAATTTTTGCCATCCTTGCAATGCATTTTACATTTGTCTCCCCTCAAAATCAACCCAGAGACTACAATTGGTGCAAAACCCCACGGCTCGGTTATTCACAGGAGCTAGACAGAGACTACATATTACGCCCATTCTTCAGTTGGTCCATTGATTGCCCATCAGTTACCAGGCTCAGTTTAAGGTATTGGCTATCACCATAAGTCGGCTGCGACTTGACGGCACTTCACACACACACACACCACATACAAAGCCCTTTGTTGTCTTCGTTCCTCATATCTGCAGGACTGCCTCTCCTCCATGCACCACGACAACAACTTTGCTGATCTCAGCAGGGCATCCTACAGCTGCCACACTGCAAATGGCAAACTCAACAACTGCTCATACACGTGTCTTCTGTTTTGGGGGGGCCCTTATGGAACGGCATGTCTGAGGAAGTCCAGAAGGCTCCCACTTTCCTGGCCTTCCGCGAATTATGCAGATCTAAATAATTCAGGAGGGCTTGTCTGCACTGATGATAGGGCTGTACTGGAACCGTACTGGAAGCCAGCCTGACTGCCTTCTTCCTGACCCTGCTCTGCAAGAGGAGCCAGAGATTCCCCTTGTGGAGCTTCCCAGCCTGTGAGAGCTTCTCTTCCCCCCTCCCCCACTCCTCCCCCACTCCTTACCCAGTCCAACTTCTCGAGCCTCAATCCTCCAGCTCTCCTGCAAGCTCAGCGGGATCCCAAAAAGATGAAATTGGAGGACTTCAGTATTTCTCTCCTTTTTTTTGTAGCCTCTCTAGGAACTGTGTCTCTGTCTTCTTCTTAACACTTTACTAGGCTCTTGTGCACAGACAGGACAAAAAGAACTATTTTGATGACCATTTTTTTCAAATTAAGGAAAAGATTAAATGTGCTCTTTAAGGCCCAACCTGGCCAAGAAAATCTACTCTCTAGTCCCAGAGGTGTAAAGTCTGGCTGTGGTTGCTCAGTGGGGCTGGCAAGTCATTCTCTTCATGCTCAGATGCATTGTCAGCCAATGAAAAGCTAGGCAGAATACAAAACAGAGTAAAAAATTGAACACATGAACATATGAAGCTGCCTTCTACTGAATCAGACCCTTGGTCCATCAAAGTCAGTATTGTCAACTCAGCTTGGCCGTGGCTCTCCAGGGTCTCAGGCAGAGGTCTTTCACATCACCTACCTGTCTAGTCCCTTTAACTGGAGGTGATGGGGATTGAACCTAGGGCCTTCTGCATGCCAAGCAGATGCTCTACCACTGCATCACAAATCAGCCCAGCAAGGTCAGGGAACAATCAGCCAATGTTTAGAAAAGACTATGAAGCCAGACAATAGAAGTCAACACCTGAGCTAAGGCATACCTCAGCAACCCCGTAATGGCAGCCAACATCTTATCTGAACAACATTCATTATATTTTAGAAACTGCCAAATTGACCTCATATTATTTTGGAAATGGTACCCATTCATTATTGGTTTTTCTTTTATAAATGGGAGGTTTCTACATTTCTCCTACACCAATGAAAAACTGAGAAGTATTCCCACAATAACCAAAAATTGATATTTTCGCACACAACCAATGTAACACATAACATTTACCAGGGACCGGGCCATTTCCGGCTCTTTGGACTGGGCTCCCTGATGAAATGAGGGTGGGGGGGCTTCTTGGAGATCTTCAGGAGGTACTGCAAGGCCTGCTTGTTTGCCAAGGCAGGTGACTTTTGAGGGAGCAAGGGACAGAGAGGTGTGGGGTTTGCTATTTTATTTTTTATTTTAACTGAGATTTTCTAATTATTATTATTTAACTATTATTGCAAGCCACCTTGAACCACAAGAAATAGTGGAATATAAAAGTTCTAAATAAGTAAGTAAATAAATAAATAAATAAATAAGGACGTCTTGAGATTTGTGCACCTACCAAACAAATTTCTTCCAAAATCCCCCCTCCCCCCCCCCACAAATATATAATTGTTACAACTATCTTGCAAGGCATGTTAGTCTGAAAATGTCACTGCCTAAAGGACTTCCAAAAAACTTCCAGGCCTACTGTGGATTTGAACCCAGATCATAAGCCAACACTTTGGCTCCTGAACTTAACTGACCCACATTTTGAACGTTAGCAATATAGGTCGGATTCACTCATGGGGATCAGTCGTGGCTGCAGGTGCCCTTATCTAGTGTCTGCAAGAGGATTTCTGCCTTACAGCTTTATACCCAATTTTAAAGAGACATTCAACACTAACATTTGAAACATTTAATGAATCCCAACTCATAAAACGCACACAAAGCACAGAAAACGCATGATCTGAATTACCTGACAAAAATAACAACCCCTTTAAAGATCTATGATCCTTTCTTAGCTGAGTTTTATTTTATCTGATTGATAAAGAAACAATTACGGGTGGCCAACTGCCTGAAGGAAAAAGTATGCTGTCCCTTTAACAAAGGGTTTATGTGATGTTATTTACCTCTTCAGTATCTCTTCCACTACCCATTTCCACACACTTCCTGTGAAAGGGGCAGGAGAGTTCTTCCCCTCCAGCAACCCTAATGCAGATACCCTTCCAAAATAAAGTGGTGAGAGGAAAGGAAAATTTTCTCAGTCTGCTCCATAAAGTTATGACCACAATGGGGGAATCTAAAGAGGGCTGTGAGGAGTCAAGATGTGAGGAGTAAACCTTGACCCAGGGCTTATTCCAGGTCATTTCCTGCTCATAGAGTCTGAAGGAATGGGTTCAGAGCAGGAGGAGGGAATCTTTTCCCTCCTGATTTTCTCTGACAGAATCTGGGGGTGGGTGGGGAGGACAACTCGGATTGGGGGAATTAGTGTCTCACAATGTTCACTTGCCAAATCCAAGGATACCTGCCCATTTCCACAAGACTGAATTTGGTGGGGAGGCCTGACCTCTCTGAACTGACGGAGTTGTTGGGTTGGGGGACAGAATCATTTCTTTTTAACCCAAATTAATCCTACTGCCAGAACTCTTTGGCATTCACAGTTGTGAGGCCCCTTTGTGGGTTCTTAGATGCTGTTGAAGACTGCCACTCTGAGTGAATCTCTTTCCACAATCTGAGCACTCAAAAGGTTTCTCTCCTGTATGGATTCTTAAATGCTTTTGAAGATTGCCACTATGACTGAATGTTTTCCTACACACTGAGCATTCAAAAGGTTTCTCCCCTGTGTGGGTTCTTTGATGTTGTTGAAGAGTGTCACTCCGACTGAATTTTTTCCCACACTCTGAGCACTCAAAAGATTTCTCCCCTGTGTGGGCTCTCAGATGCTGTTGAAGATGGCCACGCTGTCTGAAGCTCTTTCCACACTCTGAGCATTCAAAAGGTTTCTCCCCTGTGTGAGTTCTCTGATGGTGTTGAAGACTGAAGCTCCAACAGAACTTCTTTCCACACTCTGAGCATTCAAAAGGTTTCTCCCCTGTGTGGGTTCTTAGATGCATTTGAAGATTGGAATTCACAGTGAATTTCTTTCCACATTCTGAGCATTCAAAAGGTTTCTCCCCTGTGTGGGTCCTTAGATGCATTTGAAGACTGGAACTCACAGTGAATTTCTTTCCACATTCTGGGCATTCAAATGGTTTTTCCCTTATGTGGGTTCTTTGATGCTGTTGAAGATACCCTCTTGAACTGAATCTCTTTCCACACTCTAAGCATTCAAAAGGTTTCTCCCCTGTATGGGTCCTTAGATGCTTTTGAAGACTGAAACTGTGACTGAATTTCTTTCCACACTCTGAGCACTGAAATGATTTCTCTCCTGTATGGGTTCTTTGATGCTGCTGAAGAGTGTCACTTCGACTGAATCCCTTTCCACAGTCTGAGCAGTCAAAAGGTTTCTCCCCTGTGTGGGTTCTTAGATGCTTTTGAAGACTGGAACTGCGACTGAATCTCTTTCCACACTCTGGGCATTCAAATGGTTTCTCTCCTGTGTGGGTCCTTAGATGCATTTGAAGACTGGAACTCACAGTGAATTTCTGTCCACATTCTGAGCATTCAAAAGGTTTCTCCCCTGTGTGGGTCCTTAGATGCATTTGAAGACTGGAACTCACAGTGAATTTCTTTCCACATTCTGAGCATTCAAAAGGTTTTTCCCCTGTGTGGGTTCTTAAATGCCATTGAAGACTGCGATTCCAACGGAACTTCTTTCCACACTCTGAACATTCAAAAGGTTCCTCCTCTGTGTGTGTTCTTTGATGCATTTGAAGACTGGCACACACAGTAAATTTCTTTCCACACTCTAAGCATTCAAATGGTTTCTCCCCAGAGTGTGTTCTTTGATGCATTTGAAGACTGGAACACACAGTGAATTTCTTTCCACACTCAGAGCATTCAAAAGGTTTCTCTCCTGTGTGGGTTCTTTGATGCTGTTGAAGATGGCCACGTGAACTGAACTTCTTTCCACACTCTGAGCATTCAAATGGTTTCTCCCCTGTGTGGATTCTTTGATGGTGTAGAAGACTGCTCCTTGAACCAAATTTCTTTCCACATACTGAGCATTCAAAAGGTTTCTCACCTGTGTGGGTTATTTGATGCTGTTGAAGAGTGTCACTCCGAGTGAATCTCTTTCCACACTCTGAGCATTCGAAGGGTTTTTCCTCTGTGTGTATTCTTTTGTGTACAAGGAGCTGGGATCTGAATTTGAAGTACTTTCCACACCAAAAGCATTTATGTTCTTTTATTATACTGTCATTTGTAAAATGTACATTACTTTTTCTTCCATGAGAGAACGTGATTCCACTCTCTGAGCAGATAAATTGCTTCTCTCCTGAATGATTCCTTTGGTGTTGAACAAGGCCTGATTTCTGTGGAAAGCTCTTGCCAGAGTTTGAGCAGCTATATGGTTTTTCTCCTTTATGTGTTATTTGATGTCTACGGAGCTCTGCTCTGCAAAGGAAGCTCTTTCCACACTCCAAGCATTTTATGGGTCTTTCCACTGTGCATTCACAAACTGATATTATATTCGGTTTGATCAGAGAAGCACAGAGGCCTTCATTCCTTCTTATTTTAATTGTCTTTTCTTCTTGGACTGGGATTACACAGAAGCCCCCTCCTTGGCAAGGAATGGGCTTATCCATTGTCTTCTCTGTGTGGCTTCCCTCCTTGATCTCTGGTCCATCTCCATCCCTGAAGCTTCCTTCGGCCTCTTCATTCTTGACTTTTTCCAAAGAGAACCCCTGGAATTTCCCATGTGTCTTCTCTGTATCTCCTGCCGCAATAAAAAAAGAGGTCCAATCAGCACACTCCCCATTAACGGGTGTGAATTTCCTTTATCAGAATTTCCTTCCCTCCAAACTGAAACGCTAGTCACACTTTATCTCCAGCTGTTTCTATCTTCTACCTGCCCCCCCAAACTCCCTGTAAGGACTTTAAGGAGGAAAGTAGCAAAGAATCATTTCTGCACTGTTCACATTTGACTTTCAGTGCAGCTCTCTTGTTTATCTGCTCTTGATTAAAGTTCACATGATACCCAGTCCTGCCACTGCACAGAGAGTTTTCTTCTAGTTGTGACGAGAGCTATGAGAAGCCGGATTTCAGCTTCCTAAAAATACATGTTTGGTGTGGAGAAAGTAGAATGTAGAACCTCACCCCACAGTTCAAAGGGGACCAACACAGTTTTTGGAATAGGGGCCAGTTTGGGGAGGGGCAGGGATGGCCTGAAGGTATCTGGATGGCCACTGCAGGATAGGGTTGATGGAAATTGGGCATTGTCCAGTCTGGCTATTCTAATTAATACCCATCTTTCCCTGGCATCTACAGTATCTAAGAAAACTGCAGCCAATCAAGAGCCATAGATGTGCTTTTAAATTCTACCAAAGCAAGAGTTGCTAACAAGGGAAGCATAAACCCTCCATGTCTATTCCTTGCCCTTTCCCTTGACATAACCATGAAGGATACTCACTCGCAGCTATCTCACTTGGGAAGGAAATGCTCTCTTGAAATTCCCTTGAGGAACTCTCCAGCCTTTCTTCGGACACAAGACCTTTTTCTGTATCCACCGTAGTCACTCTTACATTCCTGGCTTCTTTGACATAGAGAGAGGGGAGGAATATGATCATTCTTATATGGGCAATGAAGGAAATCCCAAGTAGTGGGGGAAAATTTCTGGAAGGACAAAGTTGGTCAAGATCAAAGCCAATAATCCCAACCAGTGTAAGGGTAACAGATCCGTTCCAGAGCACAGTCACAGTGAATGAATGTAATCCCATCTGGGGGAAGGATATGTTATGAAAGTTGGCAACTTAGAAATTAGGATCTGGCCCCTGGTCTTTCTGAGGGCTTCTCATCCCACATCAGCCTCAGGCCAGCGAACCCTCTCTGGCTTGGGTGTTGGCCACAATATTGGCTTCAGTTGCCCCTGGGCCATGCAGGTAGCTTGGGTAGCTCGAATTGGCTATGTTGAACATGGCTTTCTCTGCAACCCCATCTCCTCAAGGCCCCCAGCAGTGGGCAAGTAGTGAGGCAAGCCTCAAAATGGCATACTGCTGTTCAATATTTTTATCCATCTTTCAACCCAATGGCACCTATGAAAGATCCTTACCCAGAGAGGCCACGCTCCCATAGATCTCCAGCATGACTTCAAGATAGAGAGCTCTTTGGCCAGGATCCAGCAGGGCCCACTCTGCTTTGGTGAAAAACACGGCCACGTCCTCAAAGGAAGCTGGAGACTGAAAGGAAAAGCAGATTCCCCTGTCAGAGATCATGCCAAGCAGAGACAGTACTCTGGAAGGGGGCAGACCGAGAGGGTGCAGGATGGAGAGCTTGGCTTGGGCAAAGGGCCTTCAGAGCCTCTCTCACTCACACACCTTAAGAGCAACTGCTGGAGCAAAAGCCCCCATGAGAAAGGTGGGGGACCCAGGCTATCCCCCTCTCATCTCCCCTACCTGGACTGGAGGTGAAGGAGCCATTTCTACTCCTCTGCAAAGACAGTGGCTCAACATCCTCTCTTCACTACCTGCGAGGGAAACAAATAGGCAGGAAGCATGTTAGCCTCAACTTCCTATTCTGTTTACTTGAGGGAATCTTGCTTCATGCACCCCGGGTTCCTAGGGTTGTGAAACCTTGCCCTGTGTACACTCAAGAAATGTGTAAGGATTTTTAGGAAACTGTGGGAGAGGATGGCAGAGAACTACCAAGTACCCATGAGCCTTGTGATAAATGCTGCCAACACATTTCTGACTTCCGTGAGATCTGACATGTGCCCTGTGAACACTGGAGCTCAAAGCCAATACAGCATCCCAGCAGGAACAGACCAAAGGGCCAGGCATACCATTTGCACACTGGCTGGTCCCTCCCACATGCGCTTGAGTCCGGCTGGCAGGAGACAGTGGGAGGTGGAAATGAGGTTGCATGATACGTTGCTTTAACATCCATCTGAAAGCTCAGACATGGCTTTAGTGCCTGTGAAAACTCTAGGGTAATATTGATGGGTTTCCAGAGTGCAGACATTCTGATGTCACATCCAGATTTTTGGCCAGGTGAGACATCAACCTCACATCCACCCCATGCCCCACTGCCAACGTCTGTGGGGGTGCCAGGCCCCCACACAGCCCCCATGTTGCCAGCCCCCCTTTCATCCGCACACCCTCCCTCCTAGCCTGAATGGATGTACTGTCAGGGTGACACTGTGGACAAGTGCCACAAGGGTCATACCAAATATAGGGAGCACTTCCATGCCTATGTCCCACAAGGGAACTGTACAGCAGTGAACACAGCAGAGGATCCTGGGATGAAACCACAGCAATGCTTCCAAAGAAGCCTCTCTGGGAGAAATCAAGGTGCACTAACAACACACAAACCACACCAGGTGAGAAGGCAAAGATGCCTCTTCCTGTATTGTCTTTTACATGATATGCAATCACTGACCATTAACAAAATTCCAACATTAAGTGCCCTGTGACAGTCTGGAACCTCCGATTCAAAGCTTCCCATTGCCCCCAAAGCTCCTGCCCAATACATGACACACCTTAATATCTCCAGTTTTTGTAATCCTGAATTATAATTCAATCAAAAACTGCTTTTCCTGGTGCCATTTAGTGAGTTCTACGGTTTCCTTTTGATTACTCTCAGGTGTTCCTTTATTCTATGTCGTGATCTTCTGTTTCTTGAAAAGAACCCATTTTATGCTATGGGCCCAAAACTGTATAACTTAACCTGACTTTAGAGCCAGGAAAAAGTCTCTCTGATTCTGGATACTAGCTGAACTGCAGCATGCTCCCAACACACACTGGATACCTTTTCATTTCATCTGATTTCTTCACAGAACAGGACCGCTCCCCCCCCCCTGATTTTTCCTCCCTATTTTCCAAACCATTATTTCCCACTTCCCACAATTAGCTCAAAGATTAACTCCTGCTCCAAACTAGAAGAGTTCTGCTGAATGTTAGTTGTTGCTATATCAATTGGGTTATGGAATGTTTCTTCTAATATTTACTTAGGATGAGTTCCCCACCACCACTTTTGTACCAAATTCCTAGATAAACTGTATTCCTTTTAAATCAGATCTCTATCATCCTTTTCCTACTAAAAACCTGCTACTCACAGCCTCCTCTTTAAGTAAAATATTCCGATTTGCAGCACCTGGCACGAACATGCAAATTCATTCCTCATATTAATCTAAATGCATGTTCACATGTTTGCGGGGGTGTGGTAATAGCATCCTAGTCCAGTATCATGTTTCAGGCTGTGGCCCACCAGATGTTCCCAGAAAGCCTTTAGGCAGAGGCACAGAACCCAAATTATTGGCTCTAATCAAAGGGCTTTCAGATGTATGCTGCATCAGAAATTGGAGGCTCCATTTTTTCACTATTGCTCACAGCTGTGCCCAGATTTGTCTACTGTTCCTTTTTTGAGCCACCTGGAATCTCTATAATGGAAGGGAGATATAAATAGTTTGATTCATGGGAATAAGAATGGAACTGCCTTGCATAAATCCGTCTAATACCCCTTAAAGTGAGTGGTCATCACTACATCCTATGACTCTGAGACCCAGAAGTCCACTCTGTTTTGTGTGCAGAAGTATGTCCTTTCTCTCCTGTCCTAAACCTTCTACTCCACAGCTTCACAATGTGCCCCAATCCCTTCCCGGCACAAGTAATGCTTACCAGGTAAGAGGGCATCTTGGGCACACTCCTGGGCCTGCACCCTCTGCCCTTCCTCTGACAAAGCTCTTTCCGCCTCAGAGATGTTAGCTTCCATCTTCACAGAGGGTCCCCACATCTGAAACAGCAGCAAGAGTGATGGGTAAGAGAAGGAATGGAACAGGCTGAGAAGGTGGATCCTGGCCCACTCCCAGACTCCTCACCCCTGCATTGACCAGCAGAGTCGCTTCAACCACAAAGGCAAGAACCAGGGTTGGGTTTCCCACCCAGCCTAGTGAATTCTCTAGAGCAGGGGTGGGGAACCTCAGGCCCGGGGGCCATATGAGGCCCCCAAGGACATTTTTTGTGGCCCTCGGGAGCTCTGGGACCCTGCTGCAGAGGCGGGGCGCACCACGGCTTACAGCGGCTCTGCGGCGCCCTTTGGACCTCCTCTTGCCGACTGTCGGCTGTTGAGCAGCGAGAGGGAGGGGGAAAGAGGCTGGCGGCTCCCGGCAGCAGAGCATGCATGCAGGAGCCGATTGGGCTTCTGGGGGCCCCTTTTGTGGACTCTGGGGAGGAGAGGGCATGGAGACTGGGGCCCGGTCGCGCGGGGCTCTGTGCGCCGCCGGGGATGTGTGGGCAGGGGAGGCTAGGGCCCGGTCGCATAGGGCCAGCCTGTGTGTGTGTGTGGGGGGGAAGGCTTTTCTCTCTTTTCTTCCTCTTTTTCTGTCACTCTTTCTCCTTTCTCTCCCTCTTTCTCCCTCTTTTTCTGTCTCTGTCTTTGTCTCCCTCCGTCCTTTTCTTTGTCTCCCTCCGTCCTTTTCTTTCTTTCTCCCTCTCTCTCCATTTCTTTCTCCCTTTCTCTCTCCCTCCCTTTTCCTCTTTCTGTTTTCCTTCCTCCCTTACCGATCAACTGTGGGCTGTGCCTCCCTGGCACCTCGTTTGCTTGGGCCCACTGCTGGCTGCATGGGAGGGGGGAGGGGGGGCGCCCCGCAGGCCTTCTCTGTGTGGCCTCCCCTGGGGTTGCCAACCTCCAGGTGGTGGCTGGAGACCTGGCAACTCTCGCCTCTTCCCCCCCCACCGGGAGATCTACACCTGGTATGGCCCCTGAATGATGTCATAAATATGCAAATGGCCCTTGGCAGGAAAAAGGTTCCCCACCCCTGCTCTAGAGGTAGAGATACCTGGCGCAGGGAAGCCTTAAGATAAGCTTGTTGCTTGAATGGGCTGACTGACGCACCCTTACCTGTTCTGCCTGCCTCTTCTCCTCTGCCTGACTCAGGAGGAAACCTTCGGCCAGGGCCACTGCCTGGGAACTGGTCTCCGGCCCACATCCTCTGACCCAGGTCTCCATCTCTGGGGGCAGGATGCTCAAGAACTGTTCCAGGATCACCTGGTTCAGGATTTGCTTCTTGGTGTGCCTCTCCGGCTTCAGCCAGCGGTTGCAAAGTCTATGGAGCTGGCTGCAAACCTCTCGGGGCCCATCAGCCTCATGGTAGCGGAAGTGCCGGAAACGATGGCAATGTTCATCTGAGATTACAGTGTCCTGAGCCAGGATCTCTGGAACAGCTCTTTCCCAGAATTCAACACCACTCCTAGCCTGGATGGGATGGGGGCCTTTCCTTGCTCTCTCCTCTTCCATCTCCTTCCCCTTCTTTTGGGTTGCCTCCAACTGTGGGGAGATACCCTAAGGCATGAAGAGAAGAGGGTTGGTTTTTATATGCCGACTTTCTCTACCACTTATAGGAGACTCAAACCAGCTTGCAATCACCTTCCCCTCCCCACAACACACACCCTGAGGGGTAGGTGGAGCGGAGAGAGCTCTAACAGAGCTGTGACTAGCCCAAGGTCACCCAGCTGGCTTCCTGTGTAGGAGTGGGGAAACAAATCCAGTTCACCAGATTAGCCTCCACAGCTCATGTGGAGGAGTGGGGAATCAAACCCGGTTCTCCAGATCAGAGTCCACCACTCCAAACCACTGCTCTTAACCACCAACATCACCAACCCTGGTTAAGACACCGAAGGATTGGCCGGGTGGATCAGAAAGAGCGTCCTTGTTGTAGTTTGTGGGTCAGGCTTAATGTGCTATATTACGTGGGTCAGGCTTAATGTGCTATATTACGTATCAAAGATTTTTAGATATGCCTGCTTGGTCCTTCAGGAAAGCAACCCTTCTGTGGTTCTTGTAGATTATCCGGGCTGTGTAACCGTGGTCTTGGAATTTTCTTTCCTGACGTTTCGCCAGCAACTGTGGCAGGCATCTTCAGAGTAGTAACACTGAAGGACAGTGTCTCTCAGTGTCAAGGGTGTAGGAAGAGTAATATATCCTACACCCTTGACACTGAGAGACACTGTCCTTCAGTGTTACTACTCTGAAGATGCCTGCCACAGTTGCTGGCGAAACGTCAGGAAATAAAATTCCAAGACCACGGTTACACAGCCCGGATAATCTACAAGAACCAATGAACTCTGACCGTGAAAGCCTTTGACAATATTTTCAACCCTTCTGTATTTGGCGCTTTTAAAATATGTTGCATATGATTAAAGTTTGGCCTCTGATGACTGGGGACCAGCAGTCCGTCATGGGGGCTACATCTCAACTGGAGCCCAGGACAAAAAAGGTGGTAAAGGGCCCAACTATTGCAGAGCTCTCCCCACTAGGCCAAAAGCATCAGGCAATAGCTCTGTCCAAGCAGCCAGCAGAGGGGAGGGGGCAGAGGGGCGTCAGGCCTCTCCAGGTCAGGGCACAGGTGCTGCTGGGATGAACGGAGGAGGGGGCATTGAATCCCCAGGGGAAACTGGAGATGATGGGGGAGGACCACCCCAAATGCCAGGCATGTTGGGCAGCCAGTCATTCCTAAGACCCCATCCTGGCCCCTCCCTACGATCTCCATGGCTGTGCATTTATTTTTATTTATTTCTGATTTACAAAATTCAGATTCTGCCTCTCCCCCAGCAAGGCCCACCAATGTGGCAAAAAAAAAATTAAACCGTCAATAAGAAAACCACACTGTCAAACCATTTAAAACTAATTAGCAGCATTTCTTTTTCCCAAAACTGAAATGTTCATTCCCCCCCCCCCGCATGATTTACTTGTAAGTATACCTTTTCAGGATGCAGCTGCAAGGCTTCTTCCTTTTGCTGCATCTCTGCAGCCTTTCCTGTTCTGCTTGTCAATTCAGGAACCAACCCCTCCCCTGCCTGCCCACAAGAAGAAGAAGAGCGTTTCCTCTCCCCTCCTCGGCTCTCTAGCCAACAGCTCCATCAGTTTAACCCTTTTGAAAAATGCCTCCTATCCTTTTCATCAGGAGCTGCGCCTCGACCCAGAGAGATGAACTGCAATTCAGCCACGCACTGTGAAGCTCAACGGGGTTGCTCTGTCTGGAGTAACTCTCCCAGTTGTGCACATTTTATAATGATATTCAACATCAGTATATAGCTCCAGCTTTGTCAATCATATTGGGAAGATCTGAATAATTTTATGCCTCCTTTCTTCTTGCAGATTCTCCCCAGGAGATGATTTATAAAGTCTCTAAATTTTAATTGTGGGCATGCCACTAAGTCTTAGCAGCTCTGCCTGATTGACGGGGGAGGGCTTTATAATTCTTTGTTGCCCTCTCAACACTGAGAGGGCATCCCACACTGTTCAGCCTTGGAAGGGATCTCCAGGGTCATCTAGTCCAACCCCCTGCGCAATGCAGGAAATTCACAACCACCACCTCCCCACCGCACCCTGTGACTCCTACACCATGCCCAGAAGATGGCAAAAGAAACCCCAAAAAACCTCCAGGATCTCTGGCCAGTCTGGCCTGGAGGAAAATAACTTCCTGACCCCAAAGTGGTGATCGGCACTACCCTGGTTGTGTAAGAAAGGGCAACAAGCGCCAAGTACTGATGCAACCCTTCCTGCCCTCCCTCTCAGGATCTGCCTATGTTCACAGAATCAGCATTGCTATTAGATGGCCATCTAGCCTCTGCTTAAAAACCTCCAAAGAAGGAGAGCCCATCACCTCCTGAGGAAGCCTGTTTCACTGAGGAACCACTCTGCCAGGAGGTTCTTCCTAATATTTTGCCATGACATGATAGAGATCTATAAAATTATGCACAGTCCCCTGACCATTTGGGTATTTCCCAACCCAGAGCTGGCAACCCCTGCTCCTGCAGCAGGTCAACCAACAAAGGAACAAAGTTGGCTGCCACCCCCCCCTCAGTGAATCCTGCCCTTTTTTAACCTCATGGGGCAGACCTTAGAAATGTAAAACAATCCACTGAATTCTGTTAGCAATTTACATATGCTCCCTCTACTTGGCCCTTTGTCTCTATGGACCTGATTCTAAGAGAGCTTCTTTCTTACAGGTCATGTCTTCATTTATTCGTTATCTGTCCCTTTGTTAATAAAGATTCAAAAGATACTACAAGTGTCTCAAATACTGGGCTTCTTAATCTCCACTCCATGGCTTATATGTCAGGAACATATTTGTGCAAACAATTCAAATAGAGTAGGAAACAGCACTTCTCTGTGATTCCTATTAAATTCCACACTTTTCAGAGCTCACCACCACCACCCAGCCATTTCAAGCTCAAAAAATTTCTTTTAATTCTTCCGTAGCAATAATTGGAAAATGTAATTTTTAAAAAATGTCAGGACAAACATATCTTCTGCCAGTAGATGGCACTGCATGATTGGTTTTCAAAAACCACTTCAATAAAGGCTAAATTTCCACAGAGCAAACTGCTCTGAAGCTATTTCCACAAAGATGGGGTTTTGAGCATCCACTAGTCCACCTTCTCTGCTTCCCCCCACATATTTTCTGCAATGTTTTCCAAATTGGATTTGGAGTCTTCTGGGAAATCACCTTTTCTCACTGTGAGGGAAAGAAGATGCACAGTTTTGTAGGTCCGGCCCACATTGGGGCCATTTTCCTTGTCTGAGCCACACCCACACTCCGCAGCTGCCATTCTCCCCTCCCTCACTACATTACAGCTTTTAAAAAGCACCACTCATTGAAATATTGCTATGACTTAACGTTAATGACTGACTATCAGTATTAACATTAGGTAAAGGTCCCCTGTGCAAGCACCGGGTCATTCCTGACCCATGGGGTGATGTCACATCCCGCCGTTTACTAGGCAGACTTTGTTTGCGGGGTGGTTTGCCAGTGTCTTCCCCAGTCATCTCCCCTTTACCCCCAGCAAGCTGGGTACTCATTTGACCGACCTCGGAAGGATGGAAGGCTGAGTCAACCTTGAGACGGCTACCTGAAACCAACTTCCGTCGGGATTGAACTCAGGTCATGAGCAGAGCTTGGACTGCACTATTGCAGCTTACCACTCTGCACCACTGGGCTCCTCATTAACAACATTATTATCAGGATATGTCCCTTTGCCAATTTTCGAAATGTTTTAAAGCAGGCACCCATTTCGAACCATAGGGCACGTGCAATTTACTTAGCCATCCCAGGTCTTCAGCTGTTAGATCAGGGGTCTCCAAACCTTTTGCCCTTGTGGCCACCTTGGGAATCTGACACAGGGTGGTGGGCACAATCACAATACGGTTGCCACGGGAAGCATAGCCAACCACCAAATGTTAGGGAGTGAGGTTATATATATCTTTAATAGTAACTCTTTTAACATTTCAGGCAGAAGCTCTGTTTAACAGTATGCCTCTTAATCTGCACAGCCCATCAAAAGCCCTTTCATTCAAATATAACTGTGCTGTTGTTGCTGTGTTATTTTCTCTTATTTTGTTTTGCCTTTTTTCCACCCCCCTTTTGAATCTAACCACCCTTTCCCCTTCTGCAAAATTGCAATAAACCTTTTTATTGCATTTTTGGGGGCTTTGCTTAGTACAATCTATGTCTCTGGGATATTTATCTTACATTGCAATTCTGAGTGGGAGGGGGTAGTTAGGAAGCACCCAGGTACAGCACAGCTGAGCAGCCTCCTGGACGTAGCAAGCCAAAAAGGCTATTTTGCTAAAAACCTAGTGAAACCGCTCCATAGGGTTTCATGGGGCTATGCCTGCCTTTCCCTCCCAACAGGCACCTTGTAAGGTAGGCGGGGCTGAGGGAGTTCTGAGAGAACTGTGACTGGCCCAAGGTCACCCAGCAGGCCTCATGTAGGGGAGTGGGGAATCAAACCCGATTCTCCAGATTAGAGTCCACCGCTCTTAAACCACTATGCCACACTGGTGTAGCTATCATGTCCCCCTCTACCTCCTTTTCTCCAGATGAAACAAGGCCCTCAGCATTTCTTCATAGGGCTTGGTCTCCAGGCCCCCGATCATCCTTGGCACATCCTCTCGTGGGTGTTTTACGCCCATTCAGAGGTTTTACAGTCTCTGGGGTGCCATTTCCCACTAGATGCATCTGGAAGGTTAGAGGTGACTCCCTTTTTGCTTTGGGGAGCAATCAGGCATATAATGCTCTTCTCCCCGCAATTAAAACAACTAATCTCACCTGTCCACAAGCTAAGCATACTGGCTGGAACTGCAGGGTTGAGCTGTCAGAGGTTGCCTCGCTCTCCTCGCACAGTTCCACATGTTTTGCCTGTGTTTTCTGGATGCTGGCTAAACAGCATTCGAAAACCATGCGGGGAGAGCGAGGCATCCTCTGAAGATCTGAAAATGCATGCATATTCAAAACAAAGCCCTGAAGTAGTCAGGGAGGGGGTGACCATGAGGGAAACAGCCATGCATAAAAGGCCACAGTCACTGGATCACCTTGTTGGAGAAGGTAATGCCTTCTCCTTTGCCAGCGATGAGCTAAAAGTTGTTTCAAGCACCCTCCTGTGACAAATTACCAAATAAGTATCCAGTGTAGGCATCTGTATCCAGTTTAGGCATCTGAACCCTTCAGTCCTGTGAGAATTTTCATCATTAGCTGAACCATGGAAGAAACAGTATTGGATCTATGTAAGTTAACCTCTCTGACTTATCTTTTATAGCACCATGAAATATGAGGAGGTCCAGGTATTTGCTCTTTAATGTGCAAAACAAGCAGAGAACTTTTCTGAGTTATTTTATTTAAAATACAAAAACAATTCATTTTATCAGGCAAGAACTTGACTGGTATATGCAAATGCTAATTGATCCTACTATTACAGGAAAAAGCATGCAATAAAAATCAGTGCTAACATACACTTTCAAATGACATTAAGGTGTCTCTATCACTGCCCTTTGTACACTTGGGGAAATGCAGGGCTCTGTCTGTGGTATTACCCCCCCCCCCATCTGATGTGGCCGATTTTACCTTGACAAGCTCCAGCTAAGAGTCGTAGGGCCTTGCATTCTTTTTCCTCTGCTGCCACTGGCAGATAAAAATGTGTTAATGCTTTTTTGCCTCTCTCCTTTCTCTTTCCCTTCTCTTTGCAACTGAGATGTAGGTATGTACCCTGGAATTGGGCCACCGCTGAATTATTGAGTGCTGCAGCAGCAGTCAAGCGATTTAGATCTCCCTGTGGAGATTTTGAGAAGTCTTCATCTAACTCCTGATCCAAAATATTTCATATTCCCTAACAAAAGCCAACAAAAAAGTAACAGAAACAGCATTGCACCAGGCTGACTCCTTATCCTTGGTCAGGGGTGTGGGCTGGAGGGGATAGGGAGAGGCAGGGAGCCCTGGCCTGGCCTGAGATGCTGTGGCCAGTGTGATCCCTGGTGAAGTTGGGGATTCAGAGCTGCTGCAAGGCCCCTGGGTACAGCACACAGCGCCTCCCCACCCCACTCTCTCATCCAGGTGGGCAGCCAGCAAGAGGGAGTAGACAGAGATCCAGCATAAGGGAAGGTATGTTGTATTCTAGGATCAGCAGTGTATAGAGGAACTAACAGTGGTTCATGGAGTTGCTACTGGTTACCTGGAGCAGTTGGTGGCTGTCACCACGGATGACTGGCAGGTGCGCACTGAGCAGCTGCTTGTGGACCTGTTGATGGCAATACGTGGCCTCACACCAGGCCCCATCCCTGTGGGCCTCCTCCTGCTCCACCAGCACCAGTGGAGGGAATCACCAGTGGAAATCCCTGGCCCGTCCCCAGACGGTAATAGGAGGCACCTCACAGTTAACCACTGAGCACCTGTGACCAACCCTTTGTTCCTTTTAGTCTCCTGTTACTTCCATGGGGGTCAGCCCCATTACTTCGCATGGGGCTTACTTCTGGGTGGACCTGCTTAGGGTTGCTCCTGGTGCATGGGTCCCTTCCCCTCCTCTATTCTGTTTGGTGGTGGCCTGTGCATTGGGGGTGGGGTGTGTGCCATGGGCTTGCTTTTCCCCACCCCCTTTACTCATGTGTCTGTGGGGCCAGATTCCTATGGCTGCTGCCTACAAATTGGTTGGTTTCCCCTGTCCATCATGGCTGTGCCATCACTCCCATGCTTTCTTCTGGACATAACAGTATGGTTGCTAGGGATGCCAGTTCAGTTGCAAACTATGCCACCCAACAGCAAGGACGTTTTCCCAGCCCCCAGCCTGTGCTGATTCCCTTTGGGAAATCGAGAACACACCAATATTGCACCAGTGGCTGGCTGCGTCCCACCTCAGCAGCTCTCAGACTTGCGCTGCCAATTTTTCTTTCTCCCAAGTAAATCTTTCCCATTTACACAATCTATAATACCAAAAAGTTTGAAATGGCATTTTTGTAAAGGGAATACTAGGGTTGTAGTTTTAATTTCTGAAAATATTTTAGCTGTTTTACTGTATTATTCATAGTATGTTTTTTACTATTTTATTGCATTGCTTTCAAATTGTCTACTCCAGTTTGGTTTGATGCCACTTTTCTACATTCCCAGTATTTCTAGTTTCTCTCCTGTATGTTCTTTGATGGTAAGTAAGGTGTAACTCTGAAACTCATAGTGGAGAGCCAGTGTGGTATAGTGGTTAACAGTGGTGGACTCTGGAGAAACGGGTTTGATTCCCCCACTCCCATATATGAAGCCAGCTGGGTGACCTTGGGCTAGTCACAGTTCTCTCTGAACTCTTTCAGCCCCACCTAGTTCGCAAGGTGTCTGTTGTGGGGAAAGGAAGGAAAGGAGATTGTAAGCTAGTTTGATTCTCCTTAAAAGGTGGAGAAAGTCACCATATAAAAACCAACTCTTCTTCTTTTTCCTCCCTCCAAGCATTCCTCTGGTTTCTATCCTGTATGAATTCTTCGATAGGAAGTAAAGCTTCTATTCTCATTGAAGCTTTTTCTCCTCCAGGCATTTATATGGCTTCTCCCGTGTGTGAATTCTTTGATGTGAAGTAAGGCTTCCACTCTGACTAAAGCTTTTTCCACACTCCAAGCATTTATATGGCTTCTCCCCTGTATGAATTCTTTGATGGCAAGTAAGGTTTCCACTATGAGTGAAGCTTTTCCCACACTCTAGGCATTTATATGGTTTTCCCCCTATGTGAATTCTTTGATGGGAAGTAAGGCTTTTACTCTCATTGAATTTTTTTCCACACTCCAGACATTTATATGGTTTTTCCCCTGTGTGAATTTTTCGATGGGAAGAAAGGCTTCCACTATGAGCGAAGCTTTTCCCACACTCCAGGCATTTAAACGGTTTCTCCCCTGTGTGAATTATTTGATGGAAAGTAAGGCTCCTACTGTCACTGAAGCTTTTTGCACACTCCAGGCATTTATACGGTTTCTCCTCTGTGTGAATTCTTTGATGGCAAGTAAGGCTTCCACTCTGACTAAAGCTTTTTCCACACTCCAGGCATTTATATGGTTTCTCCCCTGTGTGAATTCTTTGATGGCAAGTAAGGCTTCCGCTATGTGTGAAGCTTTTCCCACACTCTAGGCATTTATATCTCTTCTCCCTTGTGTGAATTCTTTGATGGCGAGTAAGGTGCCCTTTCTCATTAAAGCTTGCTCCACACTCCAAGCATTTGTACGGTTTCTCCCCCGTGTGAATTCTTTGATGGCAAGTAAGGTGGCTACTACGACGGAAGCTTTTCCCACACTCTGGGCATTTATATGGTTTCTCCCCTGTGTGCGTTCTTTGATGGCATGTAAAGCTTCCACTCTGAGTGAAGCTTTTCCCACACTCAAGGCATTTATATTTTTTCTCCTTTGTGTGAATCCTTTGATGGCGAGTAAGGTACCCTCTCTCACTAAAGCTTGTTCCACACTCCAAGCATTTATATGGTTTCTCCCCCGTGTGAATTCTTTGATGGCAAGTAAGATGTCCACTACGACGGAAGCTTTTTCCACACTCCAGGCATTCGTATGGTTTCTCCCCTGTGTGGGTTCTTTGATGGGAAGTAAGGTTTCCACTCCATCGGAAGCTTTTTCCACATTCTAGGCATTTATAACTTTTCTCCTCTGTGTGAATTTTTTGATGGACAGTAAGTTTTTCACTTCCACTGAAGCATTTTCCACACTCCAAACATTTATATGGTTTCTCCCCTGTGTGAATACTCAGATGGGAACTAAGTCTTCCACTACTACTGAAGTTCTTTCCACACTCTGGACATTTATATGGTTTCTCCCCTGTGTGAATTCTTTGGTGGGAAGTAAGGTATCCACTCCAACGGAAGCTTTTTCCACACTCCAGGCAGTCATATGGTTTCTCCCCTGTGTGCATTCTTTGATGGGAAGTCAGGTATCCACTCTGACTAAAACATTTTCCACATTCCAGGCATTTATATGGTTTCTCCCCTGTGTGAATCCTTTGGTGGGAAGTAAGGTGTCCACTCCACCGAAAGCCTTTTCCACATTCTAGGCATTTGTAAGGTTTCTCCCCAGTGTGAATTCTGTAATGGGAACTAAGACTTCCCTTCCGACTGAAGCTTTTTTCACAATCCAGGCATTTATATGGCTTTTCACCTGTGTGAATTCTTTGATGGCAAGAAAGGTTTGCACTCTGAGTAAAACTTTTTCCACACTCCAGACAGTCATATGGTTTCTCCCCTGTGGGAATTCTTTGGTGGGAAGTAAGGTATCCACTCCAACTGAAGCTTGGTCCACACCCCTCGAATTTATACAGTTTCTCCCCTGTGTGAGTTCTGTGATGGGAAGTAAGGTTATCTGTTTGCCCAAAGGTGGTCTCACAGTCTATTTTCTTTTGGTTATGAGTGTTCCGATGAATATTAACGTCTGATTTTTCAGGGAAGTTTTCCTTGCTTTTAGTGCACTCACTCCTACTAGTTCCTTTGTTTATTTGTTGAAGTAGTGGAAATCCATGAGAGAAATCACCTTGTAAAAGACTGGAATTATTCCTGGGTGGGTCATTTTCCTCCTCCTTTGTCAGTAAATCACAATATTCTGCATTATCTTTTGCATCTTCTTTCTTGGTCTCTGGATGCTCAGAAGTTGCATTCGCTGACTCCCACACAACTCCTGTTGAAATAAAGAGAAACCAGGCATGAACACGGTAAAGAAAAATGCAGCGTAAAAATTAGGGAATGAACTAAATTAACTGCTGAAGTGGAGGCCAGAATTCAAATGCTTGGTGTCTGGAAACATTTCTGAAAATTCTTGCTTGGGAACCTTTTCTTTCCTAGATCAGGGTCCCCAGTGTGATGCCTGCAGGTGCCTGCAATGGCAGCCACCAACACCTTTCCTGGCACCTGGCAAGTGTTTTTAAAGAGTGACCAGGTGGGGCCACTGCCCAGCATGATTCTGATTGGTACTAGGGACTGATTGGCTGTTCAGATTAAAATAACGTCATTTCAGCACAAGCTTTCACTACAGCTTGGCTTCTGTTTGTTGTGAGGCTCCCCCTGGTCAAGGCCACATTGCCCTTGCTCCATGACCTTCCCTGCAGTGGAGGACCTGCAAGGCCTCAGACTGACGTAGGGAGGGGGGTTGCACCACCTTGCTCCTCTGCCTTGTGTACCTTCTGCTCTTCCATGCTGCCTGAGCAGGAATATTTCATCTTTCCCAGCTTGCTGCAGATTCTCCTTTAATAGGTCACCCTTCCAATTCCCCCCACCCAGCTTGTTCCTCCCCTCCACCCAACCAGAAGTGCCTTGAAGCCCTGCCTCCCAGGTTGCTTTCTTTTCCAGGCAGGGCTCATTGTGACCTACTCCTCCTGGTTGCTAAACCCTATTGCTGAACCTAGAGTCTGCAGTCCCAAACTGCCCCTTTTGGCCTGACTGCTGCAGCTGCCAGTTGTGTTGGGTTTGTCTTAGCCAGGTGAGTCACTGCTGCCAAGTCCAGAATCAGTTCCATCGCCAGACATTCCTGACTCCATCAAAGGGAGATTTCATGACCCCCTCCTACCAGTCCAGTGATTCAGACTCAGAGTCTTCATGGGAGGAGCCTGAGGAGTCAAGCCCTGTGACTGAGGAAGACCAGGGAGGTCAGTGAGGGCGAGGCCCACCCAGGTGCCCGCTGACAACGACACCCACCCCTGAAATAACCAGACCTCTACTGGGCAGGAAACGAACCCAGGCCCAAAGCCCCCCGGAACCCATTTTAATTCTGTAGGAATGGTAGAGGCAGAAAGCACAGGCTGAGAAGACACTAAGTAGGTGAAGCACCGGGCTGGCTGTGTGCAACCCCTTTGTGAATATAGAACAGGGTTCTGAGAAGAGTACTTCCTTGCAGGATCCTGGCCAGAGCACAGTGCTGTGTCTGGAGCTCCAGCACCTGCCAGCAGTGCAGCTAGGAACAATTCCTTCCAAGCCTACTTAGGCAGAGGCCTCAGAAGAGCATCTTTCTGGATCAACTGGTCCATTAGGTATAGGCCTGTGTTCTGGTTCCTTGCCTCCAGTTCCAGCTCCAGCCTAGTCTACCAAGTCTCACTACCTAGACCTGAGGGCACTGCTCCCTAGGACTAGGAGACTTGACTGGACCTGACTGCAGAATGCAGGACAGGAGATATGCAACAGAAGTTTCCCTACCAGAGTTTGTCCTCCCAGCCTCATAACCCACATACTGTCTCCTCTCTTCCAGGATGATAAAAGGAGCAGGGGTCCCTCTCCTCAAAAGTTTCATCTCCAGCACTATTTTGTAGCTATTAAACATGGGGGAAATTAAGGGTCATTTTTTTTTTTGTTTTTAACTTTTCAGTCAGGGATATTGGGAATGACCACAGAAGGGGATGGCCTCAAAAGGGGAGATTATAAATTCTCAGGACATGAGGAAAAAGCTCTCTTAGCTCTCTTTCCCCTTTGTTCATCTTCCTCAAAGAAGCACAAACTGTAATGTCCTCAGATGAGCACAAATTTTCATCCCTCAGACAATGGGGTGAAGTCTCAGCTCCAAGAACTAAGGAAATGAAGGATGTTTAAATGCTGCAACTTCAAAAGTTACTACCCTATCCCAGTTAATCATCATTTAGGATAAGCATAATGTTCAGTGTTAAGAGGATTGTGTTCACTGTTTCTTTACATCCTTGCTCTGCTGGAAGCTTATACGGACTGTGTGCGCTCTTTTTAACTGTTTATTATATTTTGAATGCCCAAAGCCTCATCTCTAAATGCATCATTCAGTCCCCTTTTCCAAAGAACAGTAGAGGGGATGTGTGTGCAGCAGTTAAGTTCACTGTCCTCACAAAGTGCAATAGACCATTCCTGTTCTCGCTAGCATGAGTGAAGTGGGAGATGCAGCAACTTGGCAGAGCCTTTAAACAGCAGTGCAGATCATAGATTCATAGAGTTGGAAGGGGCCAGACAGGCCATCTAGCTCTCCCCCAGCTCAATGTATGGCCCCTTCCAACTCTATGATGCAGCGCACTAGATGGACAAATTTATCTAGAATATAGTCTTTCAGATATGTTGCTGTCAGCCATTAATACCCAGACAGAAACTGAATATACCCAGGACTACAAGAAAGGGGACCTTGCTGGATGGGGCCTCAGATGGCAGCGGAGTTTTTCTGAACTTCTTCACACTTGGCTAGACTTGGAAAAAGTGATCTGAATTTGTATAAAGAAGTTGTGTGTTTTCATAGGTTCATATTCTACAGCCTTCACAACTCATCCAAGCTTTTTTGAGAAGAAGTCACTGAGAAGATAAACAAAGCCATGGAAATCCACCCACCCTTGGAAGGAAGGACAGGCAGCCCATAACAAAACTATGCAGTGTACCTCCTAATCCCTCTTCATCAGCGATTGGGCAATAGAGCTCTTCCTCCTCTTCTAGCCAGGATATGAGGTCCGGTTTGGCAACCGGAGGTCCTTTTCATCAGGAAAAACAACAGAAAGAAACCCCCCAAATTATAACTCTTCTCTGTGCACAAAGTTTGACTATCCCCCCAGAAAGACAGAACAGGTGAGCAATAGGTGTGGGGTGGAGTGAAGTACAGGGACATGAATCATCCCTTTGGCTTGGGCAGTTCTGTGCTTTCTCCCTACCCAACTGCGATGGAAACGCCAGCTGAGAAGTCAGTAAAGTGGCAGAGAAGCGAGCAGAGTTCCAGCCGCAGCCACATCTCAGCCCAAGTAAGGCACAGCCCAGACAGGAAGGAAGCTCCAGCTTAAACCACTCCACCTTCTCCAGGCCAAGCTTCCTTTGACAGTTCTTCTGAGGCCCCCTCACGTAGGCCAGCCACAGGACTGTGGGGGCAGGGGCTCCCTCTCTGCAAGGGGAACCCAGAACCCCTCCCATATCAGATGAAGTATCCTGGAGGATGGCAGATATCAGCCACTGGGCCCAGGGCAAATGGCCTGACCACATCCTTCTTCAGCAGGGACTTCCTTACTGTCCCTCCACACAGCAAGCAGGAGACAGCCTGAGAGAAGAGGATCCTTACCCAGAGAGGCCACGTTCCCAAAATTCTCCAGCATGACTTCCTTGTACAGAGCTCTTTGGGGTGGGCTCAGCAGGGCCCACTCCCCCTTGGTGAAATGCACAGCCACCTCTTCAAAGGACACCTGACCCTGGAATAGAAAGGAGGAAGCATTTCTTCACATCACTGGAATGTTGGTGCGTGGAGGTGGGGAAGAGTCAAAAACAGAGAAGGTCAATTAATACTAGAAGATTAGCACAAAGAATGGGAAAGAAGAGGCCCGAGGGGACATCCCCCCCCCCCTGCACACTCTTAGCCCACCTTGGAAGAAATCTTAGGGCCAGAAGGGCTGCCTCAGCAACAGGGGGCTAGCAGCCTGGAAAGGGAGGAGGCCAGAGATGGAAAGAACCAAACAGTTTTCCATGGGAAATTTATGGTCCAATGATGTTTTATAGTCCCTGACTGGGCTTCTCTGTACACCCCATTCTAGACAGAGAAAGTGACCATTTTCCTGCCTTCCCAGTGGGCAGCCTAGACATCTTCAGTGCCAGAACCAAAGGCAAGGAGGTCAATCCTCTGAGCCTTGCAACAGAGAAGAACAGTTGGTTTTTATACCCCAATTTTCTCTACCTTTAAGGAGTCTCAAAGTGGCTTACAATCGCCTTCCCCTCCCCAAAACAGGCACCTTGTGAGGTAGGTGAGGCTGAGAGAGTTCGAAGAGAGCTGTAACTGGCCCAAGATCACCCAGCAGGCTTCATGTGGAAGAGTGGGGAAACCAACCCAGTTCACCAAATTAGAGTCCACCATTCTTAACCACTACAGCACTCTGGAAAGGAATCTTTCCTGCCTTCCGCTCCACGTTTCCCCAGTGGAAACCTCCCCCCGCCCAAATACCTGAACTGGCTGCATGGCAGATCTTTCCCCTTCACCTCACAGAGGAATGGCGGAGAAGGCATCAAGGGTGTTTTTCTGCTGCTGCCTGGGAGGGTGAGAAAGAAAGAGGGTGGGAAACCCTTTTTTTTGCTACAGACGTATTTTCTCTGCCAGTCCCTTGAGCGAACCTCCCTCTGGATTGGGTTTGGGGCAGAATTCAAGACATTGAACCTGACCTAGGAAGGCTCCAGAGCATTCGGCCCCACATTTCTTCCCTCACCCAGCCATTCCATTTGGGGCAGTCCCCTCCCCTTCAGGGCATGCTTCCTCGCAACCTCTGCAAATCTATTCCAGGGTGCTGAGTTCCTGACCCTGCCTGAAGCCACCCCACTCCCTCGTCCTCTCTGAGGGAAGCTGAGACCCTGGGGACGCGGTGTCCGAGCACTAGGGACTGACAGACTTGAGATAGCAAGTGGGAGACACCAGCACTGAATGCTCCAACTGTGAATGTTTCTTTGTATAACGGAACAATTCCCACACACAGTGCAGTTAGCACTGCAAAGGTGAAAATTTCTGGTCTCTGTCTCTGCTCACTGTGCCGCTTTCCAGAGGCAGGGAGTTTTTAACTCAGGAAAACACTCCATAATTTCCTCCTCCTCCCCTTGCAGCCTGAAGCGAAGCCGCCTTGAGTCCACCTTTAGGGAAAGGGGGCTTAAAGAACGTGGCAATTAAAGTGAGCCAGCCCGCTCCACCATAATCGGTCCCTCTCACATGCGCAAACTAGGCCTGAGACTGCGATTTATAGACGTGGTGAACAGGGAAGGGCATCTCTCATCTTCTGTCCAAGATAGCTGACCCTTAAGAAGTCCTGCAACTCTGGATAACAATCTCTGGGAGCCTGGAGGGGAAATTCCCCTTCTAGGGTTTTCAACCTCCAAGTGGTGCCTGGAGATCTGGAATTACCACTGATCTCCAGACTACAGAAATCTGAAGAAAATGGCTGCTTTGGAGGGTGGACTCTATGGCACTGTACCCCGCTGAGGTCACATGAACACATAAAACTGCCTTCTACTGAATCAGACCCTTGGTCAATTCAAGTCAGTATCGTCTACTCAGACTGGCAGTGGCTCTCCAGGCTCTCAGGTCTTTCACATCACCTACTTGCCTAGTCCCTAACTGGAGATGCCGGGGATTGAACCTGGGACCTTCTGCATGCCAAGCAGATGCTCTGCCACTGAGCTATAGCTGCTCCCCAGGCGTCACCCCCAAATCTCCAGGAATCCCCCAGCTTGGAGCTGGCAACCCTACCCCCTTCCTACGTGCCCAGCAGAGTAAGTAAAAGAGCAGCCCAAAACTTAGAGGATTTCCAAACAGGAAACAGGAGGACAAGGATTTCCAAACAGGAAAGAAACAATGGGGGGGGGGGAACGTCCTCTAACACCCCCTCCCAACCAAGGGGTAAATTTGGGAGCCTGATGTAGGAGGAGATGAGGGGAGAGAAATTAAAGTCTTCTTTGGGGGCACGCTGAAAAGCAGGGGAGGGGGGCATGAATGGGGAGGGAGGCATGAATGGTGGGGGGCCTTGCCTCCCCTCCCAGTCCTCTGCTCCGTCTGCTGCTCCCCAGTCTTGGCCCGTCGCCCCCTCCCCAGTCTAAAAAGGTAAGCAAGTCCTTTTCCTATCCCTGCCTCCTGTGGGTCTTTTTATTTATTTATTTTTATTTTATAAAATTATTTATTTATTTAGTTCGCCGGGTGTCCTTTAGAGATTTGCTTGGTTTTGCTGAAGCGGGAGGGCACATGAGGGGGGGTGGGCTCTCTCTCTCTCTCTCTCCTACCCCCTGCTTCCCCTCTACTCGCTTGCATTGCAGCCCCCGCACCCTATTCCCCCCCCCTCAAAATCCCCTTTGACCTCACCAGATTCTCAGCCATTCATGCCGCAGCCAAAGATGGAGCCGGAAATGCTGCCGCCGCCGCCCCCTCCCAACGCCTCTCTAGGACTTCGGACTCTCTCACTTTAACCCTTAGAGGGCATCTCACCCGTTCAATGGAGCCGCGCGGGGGGGGGGGGAGAGAAACAATCCGAGGTTGCCAACTCCCGGTCGGGAAGTTCCTGGGGATTGGGGGCTGGAGCCTGGGGAGGGCGGGGTTTGGGCTAGGGGAGAGAGAGCCCAGTAGGGATGTGATGTGATGCGGGCGAGTCCACCCTCCAAACCGGCTATTTTCTCCAGGGGAACTGATCTATCTGTAGTAGTAGAAAAGGGCCAGAGTCCAGTAGCACCTTAAAGACTAACAACAAAAATATTTTCTGGTAGGGTAGGAGCTTTCGTGAGCCACAGCTCACTTCTTCAGATACTGTATCTGAAGAAGGTATCTGAAGAAGTGAGCTGTGGCTCACGAAAGCTCACACCCTACCAGAAAATATTCTTGTTAGTCTTTAAGGTGCTTCTGGACTCTTGCTCTTTTCGGAAGAAGTGAGCTGTGGCTCACGAAAGCTCATACCCTACCAGAAAATATTTTTGTTAGTCTTCAAGGTGCTACTGGACTCTGGCCCTTTTCTACTACTGCAGACAGACTAACACGGCTACCCACTGTGAATGATCTATCTGTAGTTAAAGTGACCCGGCACCTTGCAGCGGTTCCCAACCTTTTTTTCACTTGCTTTTATTTTTTAAAAACAGGGAAACATTTCATGACACCTAGAATTAGGGTTGCCAAGTGCCAGGTAGTAGCAGATGTCCTGCTAATTCAACTGATCCCCAGCCAATGGAGATCAGATCACCTGGAGAAAAATGGCCGCTTTGGCAATTGAATTCTATGTCATTGAAGTCCCTCCCCTCCCCAAACCCCTCCTCAGGCTCCGCCCCAAAAATCTCCCGCTGGTGGCGAAGAGGGGCCTGGCAACCCTACCTAAAATGCTTCCACAAGCCCGGAAAGGTATGTGTGTGTGCTCCAGAGAAGCAGGAACCAGCCCCAACTACTTGGCCCAAGACTCTGTTAAACACATAAACACATGAAGCTGCCTTATACTGAATCAGACCCTTGGTCCATCAGTCAGTATTGTCTACTCAGACTGGTAGAGGTCTTTCACATCACCTCCTTGCCTGGTCCCTTTAACTGGAGATGCCGGGGATTGAACCTGGGACCTTCTGCATGCCAAGCAGATGCTTTACCACTGAGCCACAGCCCCTCCTGGGGAGTGATGGAGGAAGCAGACCAGCCCTCTGTGGACTTTTGGCTTTTATCTGGAGAGAAGGGCAACAATGGTGATGGGAGGGGGGGGGGTTCCTGGCAGGGCCCGGCGAAAGCATGAGGCAGCAGAGCGGCTGGCATGCAGGCGCCTTACCTGAAGAAAGCCACGCTGTGACAAGAGCATGCTTCTTGACCAGCAGAAGCAATGGCAGACTTGAGATCCCACACAGAGCCCCAGCCAGCATTTGGTGGGTTCGCACAGGCCCCCTTACGCCTCCGCTCGCAGCCAGCCAATGAGGGACTCCTCCTCAGAGTCCAAGGAGTAGCACCAGCAGCAGGATCCAGCAACTCTGCCCCTGGCTGGGTAACTGGTGAAAGAAGCAAACCACACGGGGCACCTAGGATCTTCCTTCGCTGCTCCACCTTTGCCATCACTACACGCCATCCCAGAGCGCACCGGGATTTGCTGCAGTCACCTCCTGAGGCCTGTTCTTCTATGATGTATGTGCCTTTTTCAGCCATTGCTCATTTCCCCCCCGCATATCCCTAAATGTCTTGGTGCGTACCCCAGGTTGGGAATCACTGCCTTGGAGGATAAGACTCATGAGGTCAGAAGTAGCCTGGTTTCCTTCCAGGAGACTTTGCAGAGGGGCTTCCAGGTCTAGAATCGGGCATCACAGAAATGGTTTCAGCCCTCCTGAGAATTAAACTTCACAGTGAATTTTGAAACAAAATAAAGAAAATGGGGACAGAAATTACAGTATTTACTCCCATGTTTATCATTTTAAAAAAGGAAGGGAGTCATCTAACATTCACATTATTCCCAATAAAATTTTGTGTGCATTGCTTTTTCCAAGGAGGCCCAGGAACTGGAGATGTCTCGTGACTTGGATGGGGCTATATTCCCCTTGGAAAGCCCAGTTTGAAGCATGGGAGTGCTGCTTGACACAGCGATCACCTTAGATCACCTTAACACAGCGATCACCTTAGAAAACCAGGTCGCTGCGGTGGTCTGGAGTGCTTTTGCCCAGCTTTGGCAGCTGCGTCTGTTCCTGGGTCAGTCACATTTAGCCAGAGTGATCCATGCTTTAGTTACATCTGAACTGGACTACTGCAGTGCCCTCTACTTGGGGCTACCCTTGAAGAGCGTCTGTGCAGAACACAGCAGCTAGGTTGCTGGGACCCCCTATCGGGAGCATGTGACAGTTGGACAGTGTAGAAAGCTGACAGGAAGAAAGTTGATTCATTTGAATTGTGGTGTTGGAGGAGAATTTTACAAATACCATGGACTTCCAAAAGACTATTAAGTGCATTCTACATCAAATGAAGCCTGAACTCTCTGTGGAAGCTAAATGAATAAACTGAGGTTATTGTGACTAAACTGGGCTGTTAATTTCTAAATGAAATGTTGCAGTGAAAACAGCTTTTTCAGGGACACCAATAAGGATGTAATCTCCATTTTTGAAAAAATTATTTTAGATATTTATACCCCCCCCCCACACACACACACACATTTTCCCGCAATGGGAACCCAGAGCAGCTTACAACATCTCCCATTCCTCATTTTATCCTTGCCACAACAACCCTTTAAGGTAGGTTTGACTGAACGAGAAGCCAATAGATGACACTTTGCAAGCATTTTTTCCTCCCCAGACTATCTGGGAGTCACAGGGAGAATGGGGCTGCCGGCTGCCAGCTCCCATTTCTTGAATGGAGGCTTTAGTTAGCATGTGTGTAGATGGGCCGCTGGCAGTTTTCCTGACCTGGAGATGAATTATCAGCTGATAATTGTACAAACCAAAGGGATTTTGAAGGGACACTTTAAACGTTGGCAACCCCTAAAAATGGGGGCAGGGAAGAGGACTTTAAGGTGACCCCCGCCCAAGGACATTCAGGGTTTCTGCCCTCTTTGTCATAAAGCATCCTTGGTGTGTATGGGGAGGAGAGGAAATCAGGCACTATAGGAGCAGATTCTAAAAAATGTTTCTGCAGAGCTCATTTGGAGACCAAGGTGCAGAACCCTGCAAAGCTCATAACATCCTGAAATTGGGGCAGGGGGGATTAGGGCCAAGGGGTGCACATTCCTCTTGTCCTCCTTGTTCTTTTCTCCCCTCCTTAAATAATGCTTAACTGAAGTCCATCTTCCATGGCTCCTGGGGTGGGGGGAGAAGCATGCTCAGGCCCCACAGCCAGGTTTGTTGTGGGGGATGGGGTAGCGTTGCCAGCTCCAGGTTGGGAAATACCTGGAGATTTCTGGGGCAGAATCTGAGGAGGACAGGCTTTGGGGAGGGGAGGGACTTCAATGCCATAGAGTCCAATTGCCAAAGCGGCCATTTCCTCCAGGTGAACTGATCTCTATCAATTGGAGATCAGTTGTAATAGCGGGAGATCTCCAGCTACTACATGGAGGTGGGCAACCCTAGGATGGGGGGGAGTATCTTTTTCATTTCCCAGACTCTTCTGCATACCTTGGAAGTCCACCCCCCCATCCCACATCCTGTTTAGGTTCCACGTTGAAAGGAATTGGCCTGTAAATATTATAAATATACCATGCCTCAGCTGAAGCTGTTGACAAAGGTGACCTTGGCCTACTCTACTGTTAAGATCCAGGCCAAGGCACTAAATCATTTCCTCCAGAACTGAAGGCCTAGATAAGGGAAAACCCATTTCTTCCCACATAATACCAGGCATTCACTCTCCCACAGCATACACCCCACACTAGCATAGGGCCCCTCTCTATTCAGAGCTCTTCAGGGAAAACTCTCAGTCTGTGCCTCAGCCCTCAGGATCACCTAGACCTGGGGCCTGTAATGAAACCCACAAGCCCCACACCCTCGACCCCCCAATCTCAACACCCACCCCCAGAGAAGAGTATCTGGGTGGACTCTCATTGAATCTGAGTGGCAGATCCCCCCTCCCTTGGGATTCCAGGAATGGCTCTCAGTGGGAAAAAAGCATTCACCTGTCACTCATTATGGCCAGGTTGATCCTCCTGCTCCGGCCTCCTCTTCAGCAAAGAATCATTTGCCAATTTTGGATGCTGGCTGGCCACATGGCCTTATTTAGGAGAGCCCATTTTCTTAGAGAGTTTGCAACCTCATAGCCAAAACACATTTGGTGGACATGTACTTTATGTTATTAATAGCTGTACCTGGTTATAGAAAAGATGCTTGTAAATACGTGCTACCCCCATGTATACAAGTGTAATTTTTTTTAAAAAGTTGTTTTTTTGTACTAGGGGGAAGGTACCTATATATACAACTAAAGCTGATGGATTTTTATGCATAGTTTTCAGTGTTTATAATTTGATTAAAGATTCTGTGATCTAAATATAATTTTAGCTTTTTTGGAATTGAGGTTAGGGTTGCCAGGTCCTCCCTGGCTGCCAGCAGGAAGGGGGGGGGGTAGGGTCGCCAGCTCCACGTTAGGAAACTCCTGGAGATTTGGGAAGAAGAGCCTGGGGAGGAGAGAGACCTCAGCTAGGTATCTTGCTATAGAGACCACCCTTCCAAAGCATCCATTTTCTTCAGAGGAACTGATCTCTGGAGATGAGCTGTAATTCCAGGGGATCCCCAGGTCCTATCTGCAGGCTAGCATGCATATTATGCCCATTCTGCAGTCACTCCATTGGTTGCCAATCAGTTACCAGGCTCAATTTAATTTATTGGCTATCACATACAAAACCCTTCATGGCCTTGGTCTCTCATGTCTGAAGGACTGACTCTTCCCTTATGGCAGCTTCACTCGTCGGAGAATAGCCTCCCACACGTGCCACCCAGCAAGCAGGCAAAATCAACCACTGCCCATATGCATGCATTGCCTGTTCTGGCCCCCACCCTTATGAAGCAGCCTACCCCAGGAAGTCAGGAAGGCTGCCACTCTCCTGGCTTTCTGCAAACTATGCATAACGGGAATCATTCAGGGGGGCTTTTCTACAGATAATAGGGGTGTACCAGAACAAAGTGGTTCAGAAAGTTATTTGGGTAACGGGTGAGGGATTGTGGCCTATATTACTGTATATAGGTCATACTGCCAGTTGCAGTAAATAGGATACTACTATGTAATTTTTGCTTCATTTAATGTATCATGTTAATACTTATGCTTCGCTCCACTTTTATTTTCAATTTTCTGGTTGGTTCCAGACTTCTACAATACAAATCCTATTGCATTGTTCTACTGAATGTCCTGACGACTGTATTGATTTACTGTGTGTAATCTGCCTTGAGTCCAAGTGAGAGAGGTGCACTATAAATAAAATAAAAATCATGGCTAAAGCTCTTTCCACAACTGCAGCAATTAAACCACTTCTTGGATTTTTTTTTTAATTTAGGTTTTATTAGTATTTTAAAACCCAACACTTACAAACTACAAACTATGTTTACAAACTACAGATTTCAAACCTATGATTACAACACAGTGTAAATTCATATTATTTCCACAGATTTTCTCGAAATACGATTAATGCCTCATAACAAAATGGACTTCAATTCATCATGATTCCAGCCTTTCTGAAAGGATGTAAGCCTAATCATTAAATAAATTTCCTTTGTTTTATTTATCTATTCATTAACTTTTAGGATCTCTTTTGATTTCTAATATCTCACAAATACAAATATTGCGGCCATGATCAAATTTAGTGGAATGATTTGTAATTTCTTTGGAATCATGGCAATAACATAATTTCAGGAGCATATACTATCTATCCAAACCAAACCTTCACTATTCTATTCCAATACACAATTGCCCTTGGGCAAAGCCACCACATGTGAAAAAATAATCTACTTGTACAGAATGGCAATACTAGCAGTCACCCAAGCAGGAATTCTATATTTAAGCTATCAGTTTCAGAGTCATATACAATCAATGAATCATTTTGTGTAGCTTTTCTTTGAAATCCAAACAGAAAATGATGATCCTAAAGACATTCCAGGCATTCCCTGCTTCATAACCTAAAACATGGTTCCATTTATGAATGAAATGACACAGGACCCTGACGTGGATAGCCCAGGACAGCCAACGTTGTCAGATCTCAGAAGGTAAGCAGAGTCGGCCAGAGTTAGTATTTGGATGGGAGACCTCCAAGGAATACCAAGGTTGCTACGCAAATGCAGGCAAATAGCAAACTACCTCTGAATGTCTCTTGGCTTGAAAACTCTACAGGGTCACCATAAATCAGTTGTGACTTGACAGCCAAAACAACACAACAACAAAATAGCACAGAAGCAACAATCTGGAGAAAACATGCTGTTGAGGCTGTATCAGTAAAGTTTCACATTTTAGTTTTCCTTAAACATAATCCATTAGTAATTTGTTTTACAAGAAAGCTTCTCATTTGAAAATACTCAAACCATGAAATCTGTCCATTACCAGGTATCTGATGAAGGGAGCTTTGACTCTGACAGGCTTATTTCCTGAAAAACTTCTTGGTCTCTAAGGTGCTACCGGACTTGCATCTAGCTGTTCTACTGCAGACCAATACAGCTACCCTCTAAAACTATCTTTATTCCTGCTATAATCCAAACTAGCTTAGCTGTGTCATCATACGTTTTAATACTTGGGATATTGTTAGGTAATTTGTCAGGTAAAATTTGCCATTCCTTCAAGGTTTTATCGTCAACTACAAAGGGAATGTTTGTTAGCATGCAAGTAACTTTTGAATATTATCATTATTTTAATGGCATTAATGTGGCCTGGAGTAGAAAGAATGTTTTAGAGGACATTGATTCACAGGGTTGCCATGAGTTGGAAGTGACTTGACAGCACTTCACACACACACACACACACACACACACACACACACACACACACACACACACACACACACACACACAGAATAGAATAGAAAGACTGAAAGTTTTCCCTAACAAGAAAGTTTTCCATAACATGAATTTTTAATGTCACCTTTTACTGGTTTGAAGTTATCTTCTGAAGTATTTGAGTTGTCATGACTAATCTTTATACCTAGGTAAGTAGTATTTTTTTCAATTACTTTATTTAAATTTAATTAATTGTGGCCCACCCTTTCCTGACAGTGCCGGGCTCAGGGCAGCTAATAATACTATACATATATAGGCCAGCTAACAATACTCTCTCTCTCTCTCTCTGTGTGTGTGTGTGTGTGTGTGTGTGTGTGTGTGTGGTGGGAAGTCAGCTATGACTTGATGGCAACCCCATAGGGTTTTCAAGGCAAGAGACTTTCAGAGGTGGTTTGCCACTGCCTGCCTCTGCGTGGGCTGGGAGAGTTCTGAGAGAATTGTGAGTAGCCCAAGGTCACCCAGCAGACTTCATGTGAAGGAGTGAAGACTATATGCTTTTAATTGTGTGTGTGTGAATATATATATATATATATATATATATATATAAATACAAAATTAAAAGCATATAGTTAAAACCATAGAACCTAGTCTAAACTAATATGCTATATACAAATGGCACCTTAAAACATACTGTTACTCCCTAGGGAAAGAGAATTCCCACAAGGTGGGTATGGGTCAAAGAATGGCAATAGGGAGGCCAACAGCCAGCAGAGGGATGGAGACAGAAGGTCAAAAGGAAAATGGAAAACACACAAAAAGGAGAGGAAAGGTAAGGGGGAAAGGAAAGAGACGGAGGAAAGAAAAGGAAGGGGAAGCCATCTTTTTATCCAGTCTGAAGAATCAAAACTTGATAAAACATAATTAAAAGGTATGACAATAGTTTTTTCTATAGCAATAGACAAGAGCAAGAGTCCAGAAGCACCTTAAAGACTATTAAAATTTCTGGCAGGATATGAGCTTTCATGAGTCACAGCTCACTTCTTCAGTTTTTTCTATGTTTAACTTAGAACCTGATATATCTGAAAAGGAATAAAGTATAGAATGTAGCTGAGCATTATCTAGTTTTACAACTGTTACTGAGTCAGAATCTCGTATTGCTATTGCTAATAACCCTTATCAATAAATTAAATAATAAGGCTGAAAGAGGACACCTTTGCTTTACTCCTCAATTTATGAGAATTCGGTTTGACAAGACATTACAGATAGATAAACGTGCTCTGGAAGTTGCATAAATGAATTCTGCCCATTCCTTAAACTGTTCACTGATCCCCTAAAGCCTGCAAGCAATTCAAAACCTCTTTGATCTGCATTTATGTTTCTGGATACAAACATCTTAACCTGTTCACAAAGACAGTGGTAAGGATTATGTAATCATAGTTGAGCTGCCTGCTGGGACGGCAAGAGCTCAAGCTGGTAGGCTTTGGTATAACTACTGGACTCTGATCAAGACATTGGTAATATCTTTAAAGTATAACTCTCATTTATTGTAGCAAAGAAATGATTAGCAACTATTTCCATGAACTGCTGGTAAAATTGTAGTGTAATACTGTCAAACTCTGGAGATCTGTGTTTAGAAAATGTTTTAATCGCTTCATTATTTTCCTGTATACTAATGGGATTATTTAATTTTTTTCTCTTTTTCTGATAATGTAAAGATGTTCATTTCTGAAACAAATTCATTAATTTGGCTCAAATTAAGATTCTGGGAGGAGTATTAATTAGCAAAAAAACCACCAAACTGCTAAAATTGCTTATGTACATTTTAACTATATTACCTTTCTCATCTTTTATGGCAGTAGTTGTACTCATTCCCCTTCTTTAACTCAATTCATAATACAAAAACATATTAGCTTTATTGCCTAATTCAAAGATTTTGTTGACATACTAATGCCAAATGTCTGTTTATTTTCTTAACCTCCAACTCTTCTAAGGCTTTACCTCCTTTATATATCTAATTCCTAACTGTGCCCCCTATCTCCAGATACCAAATCCGCAAATAGGGGGCACACTCACCCCAAATACATGTTACCCCAAATAGATGCTTCTTCAAACTTGGGACACTCCCCAACTTTGCAGAAAAATCTAAAAAAATAAGTGGGAGTTTTAAATTTCCCCAAAATAAACATTCTGAAAACTAAAAAAAATTGGGTTTTTTTAATTCCCCCCAACCAAAAAAAGCCTTCTCTGTGAGAGCACAGAAAACATACTTACCTCAGGCTGCCATTGGTGGCGCAGCCCAGGAGCCACGCTGGGCCCAAAGGTGGCCTTGGAGCTTCTGCCTGGAGCAGTTCTTGAGAGCTACCGAGAGAGAGGGGGGGGAGGGGGAGAGGAAGAGAGACAGGGAGAGGGGGAGAGAGAGAGAGAGGGAGGGAAACCTTGGCGAGCCTGCCTCAAGCAGTCCAATCAAACCACAGAGGGAGGGAGGGTAGCCACGGTGCGCCTCCCCGCAGCAGTCCAGGCAAGCTGCCGGGTGGGGTGGGGGGAGCCTCAGCATGCCTGCCTAGACTGCTCCAGGCGAGCCGCTGAGAGCAGGGCTGTGGGAAGGGAAGGATTGGCATGCCCACTCGGACGGCTTTGGGCAAGCCACTGAAGGCTGGGCTGGGGGTAGGGGAAGACAGCAGAGAAAGGGGATGGGGTGAGGGGAGGAAGCTAGGGGGGGCAAAAATGGTATGGCTGCTTTTGTGGGTCCCCACTTGCTTCTTTTTAAATCTGGAGACTATGATTGTTTTAGCACTTAGACTCAAGTGCTTTGAATTGTTCTAAATAGCTGTGGCTCTTTCTTCTTTGTCCTCTTCAGATCTGCAGCTGAACTTGCGGCTCCTGCCCCCCATTTCTACGGTTAGGGTGGGGTTTCTGTTAAGAGCAAGATCTTTTCAAGAGTTTATAAGGTTTCAACCCTTAGTGGACTCTGTGGTTCTCTTGTGAAATATGAGAAAATCTCTTGACACAGGCTGAGCAATTACATGGTTTCTCCTATGGGTTAGTTGATGTCATTGAAGGCAGAATCTGTGAGTGAAACTACTTCTACAGTCTGAACATTCAAAAGGTTTCTCTCTGTGTGGGTTCTTTGATGCCGTTGAAGATTGCAACTCCTATTGAATTTCTTTCCACACTCTGAGCATTCAAAAGGTTTCTCCCCTGTGTGTGTTCTCTGATGCCGTTCAAGATAGCCACTCCAGTTGAAACTCATTCCACACACTGAGCATTCAAAAGGTTTCTCCCCTGTGTGATTTCTTAGATGTTGTTGAAGATGGAAACTCCTACTGAATTTCTTTCCGCACTCGGAGCATTCAAAAGGTTTCTCCCCTCTGTGGGTTCTTAGATGCTGTTGAAGATTGCCACTCTGACTGAATTTCTTTCCACACTCTGAGCATTCAAAAGGTTTCTCCCCTGTGTGGGTTCTTAGATGTTGTTGAAGATGGAAACTCCTACTGCATTTCTTTCCACACACTGAGCATTCAAAAGGTTTCTCCCCTCTGTGGGTTTTGTAATGATTTAGAAGATTGCCATTCTGACTGAATTTCTTCCCACACTCTGAGCATTCAAAAGGTTTCTCTCCTGTGTGTGTTCTTAGATGTTGTTGGAGATGAAAACTCCTAGTGCATTTCTTTCCACATTCTAAGCATTCAAAAGGTTTCTCCCCTGTGTGGGTTCTGTGATGATGTAAAAGATGGAAACTCCTACTGAATTTCTTTCCGCATTCGGAGCATTCAAAAGGTTTCTCCCCTGTGTGGATTCTTTCATGCCGTTGAAGACTGACACCATGACTGAATCTCTTTCGACACACTGAGCATTCAAATGGTTTCTCCCCTGTGTGGATTCTCTGATGCTGCTGAAGAGTGACACACTGACCGAATCTCTTTCCACACTGTGAGCATTCAAAAGGTTTCTCCCCTGTGTGGGTTCTCTGATGCTGTTGAAGGCAGAAATTCCTACTGAATTTCTTTCCACACTCTGAGCACTCGAAAGGTTTCTCCCCTGTGTGGGTTCTTCGGTGCAAAAGGAGCGCTGATCTGTACTTGAAGTACTTTCCACACAGAAAGCATTTATGTGCAAAGAAACTCTTTCCACTCTCTGAGCAGATAAATAGTTGCCCTTCTGAATGAACTCTCTGGTGTTGAATAAGGTTTGTTTTCTCTGAGAACCTCTTGCCACAGTCTGAGCAACTATACAGTTTCTCTGCTATATGGATTCTTTGGTGTTTAATGAGCTCTTCTCCACAATGGAAGCTCTTTCCACACTGCAGGCATTTATGGACATCCTTTCCAGGGTGCTTTCCCAAATGGATATTATACTGAGTTTGATCTGAGAAGTTCAGTCCACACTCCAACCATTTGCCTATTTCCTCTGTCTTGGGAATGACTTCAAGGAAATCCCCTCCTTGGCAAGGAATGGGTTCTTCCCTCATCTTCTCTGTGTGGTTTCCCTCCTGCCTCTCTGGTCCATTTTGATCCTTGAAGTGACATTCAAACTCCTTTTTCACATCTTTTTCCAGTAAGAACCCCTGGAATTCCCTGACTGTCTCCTCGACATCTCCTGCTGGAATAAAGAGAGAGGTCCAATCACCACCCACACAAGAAGCCACGCCACCTATTAGGCACTCCTGATCAATGGATGTGCATATTCTTTCCTTTGTCAGAACCTCTCTCCTCACTCCACTCAAATTGAGCCTCTGGTCACAAATTTTCCTTAACTAGGCCCTCCAGTAGAGCTTTTTTAATATTATCTCTATCTCTCCCCCCAGATTCCCAATATGTACTTTAAGGGGGAAGGTGGCAAAGAATCATTCCCCTACTCTTCACATTTGACCTGCTGTGCAGGTCTCTGGATGATTCAATACAAAAGGTTTTCCTAATTTCTACTCCTGCGACCATATGGAGGGTTTTATTCCAGGTGTGATAAGAGTGAAGAGGAGCTGGTCTTCAGCCTCACAAAATACATGTTTGCCTTGGGAGGGGGAGAATTCTTGACCTCCCCAAGGGAACCACACAGTTCAAAAGGAATCCCCATGGTTTTTGGAAGGGATGCTAGTTGTTGAGGGGTGGTGGTGGAAGGTGGCCTGGAGGCATGTAGCTGACCACTGTAGGAAAGAGTTGACTCATCTGGCAAAGCTGTTCTTAAGTAAACACCTCCCCTTTCCCTGGAATATCCAATATCCAAGGGTATTGCAGCCCGGAAAAGGGACTAAAAAGACCACAGCTGAGCTCAGCCCCAGAAGGAGCTTCTGAGCTTCCCTGTTCTGCCCCGGCAGAGAACAGTTAATAAATGTGTAGATTACTAGTTGTGATTTATGCCCTATGCCTTTAAACTATAGCATTTTGGGAAATGTAGTTCTTTAGTTAGTAGGTCATATGCTTTCTATAAGTCTTTGTTATTGGTTTGTTTCTTCTTATTTCCGGAGAGAGCTTGATTATATTGAGGCTCTCCTAATCCCTTTGTTTTTAGCTTGAAGATAAGAAATATGAGACTAGTGTCTTTTTACTGCAACCTTTCTATGAACACTCATGAATAAACAGATACCTTTCTTCATTGGATGTCTGAGCCGTGAGTGTTTTCAATCATCCCATGGGAGGACAGTCTTCTTGTGGGCATTACTAGAGAGGGGTGCGTTAGAGGTGCCGTCAAGAGATTAAACTCTCAGGATTCTCAAGACGTGACACTCCCATATCTCAGGCCCCAGAAGATCTCCCTCCCTCCTTACATAGAGGGATTTATAATTCGACCAAAACAGAGTTGCTAAGAAGTGAAGCAGAAATCCTCCATGGCTATTCCTTACCCATTCTCTTGACATATCTGTGAAGGAAACTCACTCTTAACCAGCTCACTCGGGAAGGAAATAGTCTCTTGAGATCCTCTTGAGAAACTCTCCAGCCCTTCTTCAGACACAAGGCCTTTATCTGCCTCCAGCGTATCTTCAGACGCAAGGCCTTTATCTGTCTCCAGTGAAGTTTCTCTTACATTCCTAGCTTCTTTGGGAGACAGAGGGAGAGAGTGAGTGGGGGAGGCAGACAGACACAAGGCCTTGGTCTGTCTCCATCTCTGGCCATGACACCCACCCTGGCTGTCATGCTGCCACAACATACTGTCATGTGGCTACAACACTGGCCACACTTGCCCCTGGGCCAGCCACATGTGTTGGGTCACTCCACACCGCTTCCACTGCCACCCCATCTCCTGCAGATCCCCAGCATGGGTGAGTACAGGGGTGAACCTCATGATTCATGCATCATTCCAATGGCAGCAATTTGTACGTTTGGCACCTATGAAAGATCCTTACCCAGACAGGCCACGCTCTCATAGTTGTCCAGCATTACTTCTGCATAGAGAACTTTTTGGCCCGGATCCAGCAGGGCCCACTCAGCATCGGTGAAATACACAGTCACATCCTCAAAGGAAAACGGACACTGAAAGAAAAAGCAGATTCCCTCTTCAGAGCTCACACCAGGCAGAGACTGCACTCTGGAAGGGGGCATGCCGGGAGGGTGCAGTTATGTAGAGCTTGGCGTGGGTAAAACGAGTGGTGTTCACAGCCTCTCTTGCTTGGACATCTTAGCAGCAAGTGCAGGAGCAAAAAACCTCCTGAGAAAGATGGGGGACTCAGGCTGTCCCCCACTCATATCCCCTACCTGGATCAGAGTTAGAGTAGCCGTTTCCACTCCTCTGCAAAGATGATGGCTCGACAATGTCTCTCCACTGCCTGCGAGGGAGATGAAGGCGAATGGAAGGGTGTTAGCCTAGACTTCATATTTGGTTTGCTTGTTTGAATCCTGCTTCACACACACCCATTCCCAGGGTTGTGAAACCTTGCCCTATGTATGTGTGTGTAAAGTGCCATCAAGTTGCAGCCGACTTATGGTGACCCCTTATGGGGTTTTCAAGGCAAGAGACTAACAGAGGTGGTTTGCCAGTGCCCTCCTCTGCATAGCAACCCTGGTATTCCTTGGTGGTCTCCCATCCAAACACTAACCAGGGCTGACCCTGCTTAGCTTCCAAGTTCTGACAAGATCGTGCTATACCATGCTGCCTTCCCTCCCTGCCCTATGTATATCCAACAAAATTTGTAAGGATTTTTAGTATATTGTGGAAAAGGTGGAAGAGAAACACCAGGTTCATAGAATCATAGAGTTGGAAGGGACCACCAGGGTCATCTAGTCCAACCCCCTGCACAATGCAGGAAATTAACAACTACCTCCCCACACATCCACAGTGACCCCAACGCTCCCCTCGCCATGCAGGATCCCACAATCAAAGCACTCCCAACAGATGGCCATCTAACCTCTGCTTAAAGACCTCCAAAGACGGGGATTCCACCACCCTCCGAGGCAGCACATTCCACCGTTGAACAGCCCTCACTGTCAGAAAGTTCTTCCTAATGTTTAGGTGGAATCGTTTTTCTGTTAGTTTAAATCCATTACTCCGTGTGGGATTTGCAATGGGTATAAATTATGAACAGAAAGGTACCAGTTGGATACTAGGAAAAAAGTGTACAGTAAGAGTTGTTCAACAGTGGAATCACCACCTAGGGAGGTGCAGCTGGACAAAAATTTGGCAGGGATGCTCTAAACTGAACCTGCACTGAGCAGGGGATTGGACTAGATGGCCTGTATGGCCCCTTCCAACTCTATGATGGTATGATTCTAAAGATGTAGGCAAGCTGGAATGTGTCCAGAGGAGGGCAGTGAAGATGGTGAGGGGTCTGGAGACCAAGTCCTATGAGGAAAGACTGAAGGAGCTTGGTATGTTTAGCCTGGAGAGGAGATCACTGAGAGGTGATATGATAACCATCTTCAAGTACCTGAAGGGCTGTCACATAGAGGATGGTGCTGAGTTGTTTTCTGTTGCCCCAGAAGGTCAGACCAGAGCCAATTTAATTAATTTGAAATTAATCAAAAAAGAATTTTCAGCTAAATATTAGCAAGAACTTCCTGACAGAGCAGTTCCTCAGTGCAACAGTCTTCCTGGGGAGGTGGTAGGCTCTCCTCCTTTGGAGGTTTTTAAGAAGAGGCTACAAGGCCATCTGACAGCAATGCAGATTCTGTGGACTTAGGCAGATCATGAGAGGGAGGGCAGGAAAGGTTGAGTCAGTGCTTGGCTCTCGTGACCCTTTCTTGCATGCCCAGGGTAATGCCGATCATCACTTTGGGATCAGGAAGCAATTTTCCTCCAGGTCAGATTTGTCATGGATCTCGGAGGGGTTCTGTCATCTTCTGGTCATGAAGCAAAGGTCACCGGGGGTGGGGGTGGGGAGGCAGTTGTCAATTTCCTGCATTGTGCAGGGGGTTGGACTACATGATCCTTGGGGTCCCTTCCAGCACCATGTTTCTATGGTGAATGTGATATCACGTCCACCCCTTGCCCAACCCTCAAAGTTCCCATGAGTGCCTGGTCAACTTTTCTTTTTTGAGCTGCCTTGAGTCCCTCTAACAGAAAGAAGGTGAGATATGGACATTTTAATTAATGTGAAGAAGAACAGAATTGCTCTCCCTGAATCTGTTTAATGCCCATTTAAAGTAAACAGCCATCAATACACCCCCTGGCAATGAGTACCACCAGTCCATACAGTGTTGTATGCAGATGAATTTTCTTTTTCTTTTCACCCCTCAGTTTCCCTGGGTGCCCCAATCCTATCCAGGCATGAGAAGTCATTACCATGTAAGAGGGTGTCTTGGGCACGCTGCTTGGCCTGTGCCCTCTGCACTTCCTCTGATGGAGCTCCTTCCGCCTCCAAGATCTTCGCTTCCATCTTCACAGATGGTCCCCACTTCTGAAACAGCAGCGAGGGAAATGGGTAAGAGAAGGAACCAGCCAAGGAGATGGATTCTCCCCCCTGTATTGACCAGCAGAGCCGCTTCAACCACAGGGGCAAGAACCAGGGTCGAGCTTTTCCCCCAGCCTAGTGAATTCTCTAGAAGTAGAAGTACCTGGCAGGGAAGCTTGAATGGAATGAATGAAGCACCCTCACCTGTTCTGCCTGCCTCTTCTCCTCTGCCTGACTCAGGAGGAAACCTTCGGCCAGAGCCACTGCCTGGGAACTGGTCTCCGGCTCGCATTCCCTGACCCAGCTCTCCATCTCTGGGGGCAGGATATTCAGGAACTGCTCCAGGATCACCTGGTCCAGGATCTGCTTCTTGGTGTGCCTCTCTGGCTTCAGCCAGCGGTTGCAAAGTCGATGGAGCTGGCTGCAAACTTCTCGGGGCCCATCAGCCTCATGGTAGCGGAACTGCAGGAAGCGCTGGTGATGTTCATTAGAGATCACAGGGTCCTGATGCTGGACTTCTGGCACAGCTCTTTCCCAGAGCTCAACACCTCTCCCAACCTGCGTGGGACAGGGGCCTTTCCATGATGTCGTGCAGGTTCTGGATCCCTCTGGATTCTGCTCTTCCATCTCCTTCCCCTTCTATTGGGTCACTCCCAACTGTGAAAAGGTGCTCCCACTCACACAGCTATGAAGAGAGAGAGGAAAAGATATCAAAAAGACAGAAAGAAACCAAAAGAGAATGGAGCTACATCACTGATCCCGGTTAAGACACTCCCAGGATTGCCCTGCTGCATCAGAATGACTGTCCTTCTCATGGTTTGCAGATCGGGGTCGATGTCATTGTGCTATATTACATATTAAGCTTTTAAAGATATGCTTGCTTGGTCCTTTGGAAACTGGATCATCCTTACTTGGCTCTTTTAAAATAAGTTGCAGATGTCACAAGTTTGGTCTCCGATGATGCATTCTGGATGGGGGATATACTTCTGGGTAACACTGAACAAGATGTAAGGGTATGGGTGGACTGTAAGGTGAATAAGAGCCATCAGTGTGATTCAGCAGCAAAAAAGGCTGACACGGTCTTGGGGTATATCAACAGGGGCAAAACATCCAAATCATAAAATGTTATAATCTTGCTGTATACCACATTGGTCAGGCTGTGCCTGGAGTACTGTATGCTGTTCTAGAGACCTCGCTTCAAACAGGATGTGGACAGAATGAAGTGGGTACAGAGGAGAGTGATGAGGATGACCAGGGGCCAGGAGACCAAGCCCTACGAGGAAAGGCTGAGGGGCTGGAAAAGAGGAGGTAGAGAGGGGACACGATTGCTCTCTTTAAGTATCTGAAAGGCTGTCACTTAGAGGAGTGCAGGGAGCTGTTCTTGTTGGCAGCAGAAGATGGGACTTCCAATAATGGGTATAAATTATGGGCGGAAAGATACCGGCTGGACATTAGGAAGAATTTTTTTATAGTAGGAGTTGTTCAGCAGTGGAATTGGCTGCCTAGGGAGGTGGTGAGCTACTCCTCTCTGGCCATGTTCAACCAGGGGCTGGCCAAACACTTGTCAGGGATTCTCCAGGCTGATCCTGCATTGAGCAGGGGGTTGGACTAGATGGCCTGTATGGCCCCTTCCAATTCTATGATTCTATGACTGGGGATCAGCAGTCTGTCCTGGGGGCTACATCCCAAGGTAAACTTGAGCTCAGGACAAAATTTCTGATATTTACTTTTCTGGCATCTCCTCAGTAGACCTGAAGCATCAGGCAACAGCTCTGTCCATAAGCCTAGCAGCAGGGAACAGGCGGAAGTGTGTCAAGCTTCTCTGGGTAAGGCATAATAACAACAATAATAACAACAACAATAATAATTTTATTTATACCCCGCCCTCCCCCGGCAAGACCAGGCTAAGGATGGCTGACAACATGCAAGTATACATAATATAAACACAAAGTTAAAACAATTAAAAACATAACTAATACATTCAATAGCAATGGCACCTAAAATATTCTCCCTTAGGATGATATAAAAGAAGTGACTGACCATTGGTGCCCACCGTTGATGTGGAGGGACAGAAAGGATGGAGACGGAAAGAGCTTAGGGGTAGGGAAGCAAAACCAGGAAAAATGGAGGGAAAAGGGCCATGGGAGGGGAAAAAGCAAAAAAAGGGATAAAGGGATGCCAGCTCCAGGTATAGTATCGTCACTGCCCTCAACCGTATGCCTGGAGGAACATCTCTGTCTTACAGGCCCTGTGGAATTGAGTTAGGTCCTACTGGGATGAAGGGCTGCTGGGATGAACTGGCAGGTGAAGGCAACGGACCCCCAGGGAAGCTGCAGATGGGGGTGGCACTGGCCCAATCCTTGGGATACAGGCCAGCCAATCAGCATGAATAGTTCATCCCATGTTATCACGTTTGGGACTCCTCTCTGGGCCTCCTCACTTCTCAAAGAAGCTTTGAGTTCTTAGTGGGACCCAAACCCACACCTCCTGTTACCATCTGGAGGAATTATCCAGTCTGAGACTTTTTTCTTCTGGCACTTTGTCAGCTCACCTCTCTCACATAGCACCTACTCTTCAAGGATGGGTTCGGTTTGCAGGCTACTTAATTAACTCATACGTAGCTGGTTAATAAACTCATACATTTCAGCTGGGAATCTGGTATGGGAGGGTGTGTCGGACAGGAGGCTGTCCTGTCTTTGAAGGGAAAATCAGCCACACATGCAATGCTGATTCTATGAACTTAGGCAGTTCATGAGAGGGAGGGCATCTTGGCAATCTTCTGGGCACGGAGTAGGGGTCACTGGGGGTGTGGGTGGGAGGTAGTTGTGAAATTCCTGCATTGTGCAGGGAGTTGGACTAGATGACCCTGGTGGTCCCTTCCAACTCTACGATTCTATGAGCCCACTGGAGTGCTGCTCCAGCATCCAAATACCTTCGAGAAGGGGGATGAGAGGTTGAAGGGAACGCGGGAGAAGAGGGAGTTGAGTTCTGGCTCAGGGAAAGAGCAGGGACAGCTCAGGTCTGACTCAGGAAAAACAGCAGACAGAGGGAAGGGTGGCTTTGCCTGGTAGTGTGGCAGAGTTGTTTAGCACTATCTCTGGGAGAGAGTAGAGTACCCAATTGTTAGGCCTGTTCCTGGAGACAAGCAGACCTTGTACAATTTAGCCTGACTTTGGGGAATGGGCAGGTTGTGGTGGGTGGAATCCAGTGTGTGAGAGAGGATCCAACCTAGTGGCTACTCAGCAAAAAGCCTGTTTGTGCCCCTAAGCTTCAAAGGAACTTCTAACTACTCTCTGAAGCCATAACTGGAGACCTGTGCTGCTGATCTGCTCCTTTAAACCAGCCTGTAAATAAATAAATCTTCTTAGTTGTTTATATACTAATCTTGCCTCGGTGATCGCGATGATGTCCTTGTGCACCACAAAACTTACCTCACGGCAGCGAACCCAAAGCCTAAACGCTTGATACCTTTAGAACACCTGGTAACTGAGGAGAAGGTTTATAATGATAATTAACCTAGATCCCAAAACTCTTAGGAGGCTGTGTGTGTCCTCTCAGTAGGCAAAAAAGGGGCTTGTCCCAGAGGGAGAAGAACACTCCTACCCTGGAAGGCTCCATCGACACGGCCCCACAATTGGTTAATCTGGTCAGGGGGTTATGGTCAGCCTTTCTCATAAGGGGAATCAGAGAGAAGATTCCCTTCTCCCTTTATCTTTCCCCCTCACCCCTAGTCACTGCAAGAAGACATTTGCGCAACACTCTGGAAACTATCTGTCTTCAGAACAACCGGAACTGTGTTGAGACCCCAGGAAGCAGGACAGCGTGGTTATTTTATTGTATTCTACTGCCATTGAACTGTATGCCTGTTTTTAACACTTTCTTAACTTCTTTAATAAAGCTTTATTTTGCTCTCTTGTGTGTGTAACTCAAGGAGTTATTGGCACCAAACATGGGGGTGAGCTCTGTTGCATTATCGTACCAAGGCGGGTTTGCGGTGACACGTGGTGGCAGGTGCATGTTGTGTGACTGTGCTCTTGTGTTTGCCCCTGTGGTGTGGCCCTCCTTGGGGTGTGCACATCTCTTGCCTACAAACGTCTTGTGTCCCTTAGCCCTACCACACAAACCCCAGTGCAGGGGAGGGGATTGGGCACTCTGTCACAGCTGCCTCTGCCAAGCGCACTGCTGAGGCAAAGGGCGGGGGCAATGTGGTTGGAAGTTCCCGGTGCATCTCCCTTGCAAAGCATTGCTGCTGGCAGAGACTCGAACCCACGTCCCCCTGGTGTGCGTTTATTCCAGGGGTCCTGTTGCTCCTCATAGCGATGTGTCCTCCCGTCCCATGTGTCCTTCCTGGACTTCTGTATGTGGGCAGGCTGATATCAGGCGGCGTGGCTCTCTGTCTGCGCTGTGGCTGGTGGGAGCCGGTGGTGTTTCCACGGATAGTGGGTGGCGTTGCTAGGCTCTCTGAGGCTTGGGAATGGATTTTTTGTTTTGTTAAAAATTCGCTTCTCTGCAGGGTTGGGGGTGGACGGATGGGGGTGGGCCTGTCCCACCCAGGCAATGCATCAAGATTTCAGGACAGGGCCGCTGCTGATCCCAATACAGACAGGAGTCCCCTCCCCTCCCAAAACCCCCTTTTTTACTTATGGACCAAAAAAAGAGGCTTTTTTTCCTTTGCAGAATTAAACTGACCAGCCACAGAAAACCAGTTTCATACATTAATTTTTTTCTTGTACTGAAAGACACTGACTCCCCACCCTTCTTACATAGTGGAGCAAAGCCGCTGCTTGTTAGGGTTGCCAACCTCCAGGTCGAACCTGGACGTCTCCCAGAATTATAACTGATCTTCAGATTACAGAAATCAGTTCCCCTGGGGAATAATGCCCACTTTGGAGGGAGGGGGCTCTAGGGCATTACACCCCACCTCCCTCACTGTCCAGGAATTTGCCATCTAGGAGAGCTGACAACCTATGACTGATAGCAGCATTTTTTTAATTTTTATTTTTTTGCAAAATTAAAATGATCAGCCATTGCATGCCAGTTTCACACGTTGAATTTTTTCCTTGTACATAAAGGCGCTGAGAGCCAGCGTGGTGCAGCGGTCAAGGTGTCGGACCAAGATGGGGGAAACTCCAGGTTCGAATCCCCACCCCGCCGGGGAAACTAGCTGGGTGACCTTGGGCCAGCCACGCACATCTCAGCCTCGGCCCTGGCAAGTATTTGGATGGGAGACCTCCAAGGAATAACAGGATCGCGATGCGGAGGCAGGCGACGGCAAACCACCTCTAGATCTTTCTTGCCTTGGAAACCCTACAAAGTCTCCATAAGTCAGCTGTGACTTCACAGCAACAAAAAACAAAAGAAAACGAGTGGAACACAAAGGCCATTTAGGCAGGGGAGGTTTTGCCTTGGATTTGCTGCTCTCTAGATGCACGTTTCCCCCATCCAAATTCTCAAAACTCTGCACGGGGGGCTTGTTTTTGAGGTCTGAGAGTTTGGATGGGGGGAAATGTGCATCTAGAGAGCAACAAATGCAAGGCAAAACCTCCCCTGCATAAACGGCCACAGACAGACAATGATTATCTCCCCCCCCTCCCTTTGCACAGTGGAGCAAAACCAATGCTGATATCCGCTGTCCTCTCTTCCAGGATCTAACAGCTTATACCTCAATGACTTACTTGCAAGTAAACCTTGCGTGGATCCGGCCGCAGGGCTTTCCCCTGCTGTTGCAAATCTGGAGGCCTTCCTCTCCGTCCCTATTCAGAAGCAAACCCTTTCCCCCACCCCGCAGGAAGTGAGCCTTTTCTTCTTTTACGCCCCACCTTGCTCAGCCTCTCTAGCATACAGCTCCGTCGGCTTAACCATTTATGTGCTCCAGTAACATGGAAAATACTTCCCCCCCCCCCCAATGAGGATCAGCGCCCAGATCCAGAAGAACGACCTGGGCTTTAGCCAGGCTGTTGTCAGAGACAGCTCCATGCAGCTCAATGGGGCTGCTCTGGAGTAACTCTGCACCCTGTTGCACTCCCGCCATCTAAAATAAAATAGTAGCTGCCTGCCCTCTCCACTCCCAAATGCCCAGGAATTTACTACCCGGGAACAGGCAACCCAATGATTGACAGCAGCATTCCTCTCTTCCAAGATCTAAAATTGCAAGATCTCCCCCCCCCCCCAAAAGAGATGTCTGCCACTTCAAACCCCCTCAAAAGCCCTGGCAAACAGATCTCCAAGGTGCTGCAAGATCTCCAAGGTGCTGCAAGATCTCACCTCTTCAGGGAGACCATCCCACAGAGCCAGAGCCAAGATGGAAAAAGCTTGGGCTCTGGTCGATGCCAGATAGGGTGGGAGGGGGGAAGGATTTGGGTCTTGTTATTTTATCTCGGTGTTAGCCGAGGATGTTTTAACTATTTTTTTAATAACATTTTATTAGTTTTTAACAATATTATAACACAACATAAACTGCATACATTCCCATTCACATACAGATTTGGGTTTTTTTCAGGGTTGGTATTTGACATTTTAACAACACCATAAAGAATCATCTTATTTTTTACATTGTCATTTTTACATTGTCACGTTGAGCAATATAATAGCTATTTATCCTTTCTGCTATAAACTATGGTTTCTTAACATATTATTTAATTTCGTCTCTATTACAGCATACTGGTATCTACATTTATAACTTCAGATTTGCGTATTCAAAATAACACATCCAATTGTTTCGGAATTCATTCATCATTCTTCCTCTCAATGTAGTAGTTAATTTGGCCATCACTGCATATTCTGACATCTTTTGTTGCCATTTCTCTATTTCTGGAATCTCCTCTTGCTTCCACATCATTGCAAAGACAACCCTTGCCGCCATTGTCATATAACTAACTAAATCTCTTCAGTTTTTTTCTAAGTTCTCTGATTCTAGTCCCAACAACATGGTTTCCGGGTACAAGGGAAATTTAATTTTTAGAATTTTCTGCATTTCTTGGTGTATCTGTACCCAAAATTTCTTTGCTTTCTTACATGTCCACCACGAATGAAAATAAGTCCCATCTTTGTCTTTGCATTTCCAACAACGTTTATCATATGATCCATTCATTTTGTTGATATCTACTAGTGTCATATACCATCTGAAAAATTGCTTGTACCAATTCTCTCTCAAGCCATAACTCAATGTGAATTTGATTGACTTAGTCCACAGAGTTTCCCATTGAAGCACTGTTATCTCTTCGTTAAGGTTCTGCATCCATTTGATTGTACGTTTTGACTTGTTCTTGTTCTGTTTCATATTTAAGTAGTAGCTTATACAATCTTCCCATTATGTGAGCTGTTTCTTTGCTTATTAATGCTTCAAATTCTGTACTTTCTTTTCACTTATTCTGATGATAACAGTCTTGTCTACATTTTTCAACCATTCTGTTATATATTAACCAGTCTATTCTCCTGTTTTCCCTTTTGATTTCTTCCCAAGTTTTTTTATTTTCTTTTGTTTGTTTACCATGTCTTGATATGTTATAAAATCTGTGCGCTTTTTTTCTCCCTTGTCTAGATATACATCTGTTGGAGACATTATAAAAGCTGGAGATGGGCTCAGTCTATTCCTGTTTCTCAAGGATCATAAAATCATAGAATCATAGAGTTGGAAGGGACCACCAGGGTCATTTAGTCCAACCCCCTGCACAATGCAGGAAATTAACAACTACCTCCCCCCACATCCCCAGTGACCCCAACCCTCCCCCCGCCATGCAGGATCCCACAATCAAAGCACTCCTGACAGATGGCCATCCAGCCTCTGCTTAAAGACCTTCAAAGACGGAGACTCCACCACCCTCCGAGGCAGTGCATTCCACCATCGAACAGCCCTCACCGTCAGAAAGTTTTTTCTAATGTTTAGGTGGAATCGCTTTTCTATTAATTTAAATCCATTACCCTGTGTCCTAATCTCTGTAGCAACAGAGAAAAAGCTAGTTCCCTCATCAACATGACATCCCTTCAAATATTTAAACATGGCTATCATGTCTCCCCTCAACCTTCTCTTCTCCAAACTAAACAAACCCAACTCCCTAAGTCTCTCCTCATAGATCATGGATTCCAGACCTTTGACCATTCTGGTCGCTCTCCTCTGGACACGCCCCAATGTTTTAACTATTATTGCAAGCCGCCTTGAACCAAAAGGAAAGGTGGGATATAAGTGTTTTTAATAAATAATAAAGAAAAATTAAAGTGGAGAGCCTTAAGAAATCTGTGCATCCTGACACCCTTCTTTAGCTCGCCTGTGAATCGGCTAGCCCATAGACTATGTTCTTTGTCTTCTTGGAGTCAGCTATCTGTGCCTACTTGGAGGTTGAGGTGCTCTTCCTGCTTTTTGTAAACAAAATCTTAAAAGACTTTGTTGTTTCAATTCCTCCTTATTTTCTGTATGAATTCTTTCTGTCTAGTAGAATGCTCCCCCTTTTTCAGGTGGACAAAAGACTAGATAGCTGAAGTAACTGGACAGCTAACAATGGATCCCTAAGTAGTGAGCTGTTAGATCTTTCTCTGAAAGGGAACATGTCCAAGGTACCTGGGAATCAATGGCCATCCCCTCTGCCCAGGCACAAGGAACTCTGGGACTGGTAGTTCTTGAGAAGGAGCCTGTCAGAGCGAAGCTGAAGCTCTCTGCTCCTCAACTGCACAGTCACACTCTCTGCTTGAAAGCAGGGCTCACATGTCTGTGAGTTGGTGAGAAAACACAGTAACTGTTCTGAAATGTCTGCACTGCGTTCAAGTTCATTTCTGATCATAGTTTAAGGCACTGGATTTGTTCAAGAGCAGGGCCTTTTTTGTGGTGGCCCAGATGGAATGCCCTTGTCCAAAGAAGTTCCAGTTATTCAGAGAAGTTCACTGTGAGTTTTCTGGTCTAGTTTTAAATTGTTACTTTACACCGTTTTGTCATGTACAGTACTTGTCTTCAGAACTCTGAAAAACACCTTCTGAATGTTTTCATTAAAAGAGGTCTGGCAAGGCACTCTGTTCATGCTCAGAGGCATTCTCAGCCAATGGAAAACTAGGCTGAAAGGTAGTAAAAAAAAACAGTGCACAAAAGTCAGAGAACATTCACCCAATGCTTAAAGATTTTAAGCCCTCAAAAAAAAAAAAAAACTGAACATTTTAACTAAGGCCGAGTAACCCAAAAGTAGCAGCCTAGATCTTACCTGAACAACATGCTTTACAATTTTGAAGCTGACCAACTGACCTAATGTTGTATTGGCAATGGCACCCATTCACTATTAATTTTAGGAAACAAGAGGGCTTTAGCAACAGAAAGGTTTTAGCGGGGGGCGGGATTTCCCACCCCACATCTCAGAGGAGAAAATTTTCTCACCCCACAGTAAAGTCGAAAGGAAAGTTTACTTCAATGGGCTTAGAAAAGCATGATGCTGCTCAGCATTGCTTGGCAATCCTTCCAGCTCCAGTGTACACCACAGAGTCAGGTTCCCGTTTGAAGGAGGGAGAGGACACTAGGAGATCCTGTCCAATGCCTCAAGAAACCTCACATTGGATCCCAAACAGAGACTCCAGCAGAGACACCTCTGAGGCTCTGAAAGTCCCCCAGAACATTCCAGAATCCAAAAAGCACAGAGGACAAGAGTGAGCCCTCTGAGACCACATGGTTTATGTCTAGCAGGTATCCTCCAACCCCACTTCTGGGATTTCTCAGTCAGATAGGACTGAACTATCAGAGGATGATGCCCCCAGTTGCCATCTTGGCTACTTGGCAGAGAAGGATACCACCGTCTATGGTATCAAAGGAAAGTCAGTAAGGACACTCTCTACCCACCCTCCCTTTACATAAGAACATCAGAAAAGCCATGCTGGATCAGACCAAGGCCCATCAAGTCCAGCAGTCTGTTCATGCAGTGGCCAACCAGGTGCCTCCAGGAAGCCCACAAACAAGACAACCACAGCAGCACCATCCTGCCTGTATTTCTAGCCCCCTGATCATTTTGGTTGCTCTTTTCAAGCTCTGTGATATCCTTTTTTAAGTCTGGTGACCAGAACTGTTCACAGTATTCCAAGTGTGGTCTCACAATAGATTTGTACAAGGGCAGTATGATAGCAGCAGTTTTATTCTCTATTCCTTGCCTAATTATGGCCAGCATGGAATTTGCCTTTTTTACAGCAGCCACACACTGGGTTGACATCTTCATCAACTATCCACTGCCACCCCAAGATCCCTTTCTTGGTCTGTCACTGCCAGCACAGATTCTATCAGTGTACATGTGAAGTTGGGATTTTTTTGCCCCAATATGCATCACTTTACACTTGCTCACATTGAATCACATTTGCCATTTTAATGCCCACTTCCCCAGTTTGGAGAAACCCTTTTGGAGCCCTTCACAGTCTGTTTTTGTTTCAACTGCAAACTTGGCCATCTCACTGTTTACCCTCAGCTCCAGGTCATTGATAAACGAGTTGAAAAGCACTGGTCCCAACACAGTTCCCTGAGTGACCCCACTGCTCACATCCCTCCATTGTGAGAACTGGCCATTTATGCCTACTCTCTGCTTCCTATTTTTCAGCCAGCTCTCAATCTATAAGAGGACTTCCATAACTATCAAGTTTGCTTAGCAGTCTGTGGTGGGGGACTTTGTCAAAAGCCTTTTGGAAATCCAAATACACAATGTCCACAGGTTCATTCTGAAGGAAATGGAGTTTTTCTTAAGAATGATCCTGAGTCTGATTAAGGACTAAACAAAGTGAGTTTATTCAGAAATCACAAACTTGGTAAACGACTGAGAGACAGGCTTATTCCTAACTAGCATCCATAACTAACAGGGTAATATGCAGCCTGTTACTCCTCTCCTTAACTGTAACAAGGAGGAAGAGGAGGGGTGCCTTACAACAAACAAGAACTCAGGAAGGGAAGGGAGAAGGATCACGACTAACTCTCACACTTGCTGCCCCCTGCTGTTCTTCCTTTCTTTAATCAAACTTTGTGCACTAGACATTGTATTTCCAACACATTCATGTCCACATGTTTATTGGCACTTTCAAAAAACTCTAAAAGGTTTGTAAGACAGGACCTACCTTTGCAGAAAACATGTTGGTTTTTGCTCAGCAGGGCTTGACCTTCTATATGCTTGACAATTCTATCTTTAATAATGCTTTCCATCAATTTACCTGGATCAGACATTAAGCTAACTAGCCTACAATTTCCTGGGTCCCCTCTGGAACTCTTTTTATAATTGGGATTTACACTGGCCATTCTCCAGTCCTCTGATACAGAGGCTGATCTAAAGGACATGTTACGTATCATCGTTGGAAGTTCAGCAATTTCCCATTTGTGTTCTTGAAGAACTCTAGGATGAATAACATCTGGTCCCGGTGACTTGTTAGTTTGCAGTTTGTCTATACATTCTAGAACTTCCTGCCTTGTTACCAAGCCTTTTCCCGCCTAATAGTTTCCTTCACCTTACCCATTAGCCATGGCGGTGATCTCTTGGATGTTACATTGCCTTTCCTGACCTGCGGTATACAATCTAGCTGAGCCACTAGTATTGAGGCCTTGAGTAACTCCCTAAGCCTTTTCCATAGATGTAACCCTCCTAACTGTTTCTTTCAACTTCATTTTTACCAGGTTCCTCATTTTAGAGAAGTTCCTTCTTTTAAAGTCAAATGTAATTGTGTGAGATTTCCCAGGCACATAGAGCATTATTCCAATGAGCATTATCTTCAAGGAAACCTCTTGTCTGGCAAACTTGGCTGAATGTTTGTTTTGTAAAGTATGGGATATTTTCTACCCTCCCTATCTGTGATGCCTCCACCTTTATAACTTCTAGTGAGTAGGCTATCACTTCCATTGCAAACTGTAGAGAAATGTTCTGGAGACAGCCTGGGCCAGGATATTCCAATTCCCTTCGTTTTTGGCACTGCCCCTTCCACACATCCTAAGCTGCTGGCCAGTTTTTGAAAACAGAAGCTATGTAGTTCGTGTCACATGGATTCTTTGATGTTGCCAAAGGTCTGATGTTTGAATATACCTCTTTCCACACTCTGAGCACTGATACGGTTTCTCCCCTGTATGGATCCTTTGGTGGCATAGAAGGTGGGAACTTAAACCAAATTTCTTTCCACAGTCTGAGCACTCATAAGGTTTTTCACCATGTGGATCTTCTGATGCCGCTGAAGGTGGGATTGCCAACTGTATCTCTTTTCACACTCTGAGCACTCATAGGGTTTTTCACCTGTGTGGGTTCTTTGATGTTGCTGTAGGGATGATGTCTGACTAAACGTCTTTCCACACTCTGAACATTTGTAAGGTCTCTCCCCTGTGTGTATTCTTCGATGCACAGTGAGGCTTTTGCGGTGACGGAAGGCCTTCCCGCACTCTGAACATCGATAGGGTCTCTCCTCTGTGTGGATTATGTGATGTTGCCGAAGGAGTGATGCCCACTGAAACCTCTTTCCACACTCTGGGCATTTATACCTTTTCTCTTCAGTGTATGTTCGTCGTTGCACAGTAAGGCTTACACGATTGCTGAAGGTCTTTTCAGCCTCTGTGCACTGATACCGTTTCTTTCCTGTGTGAATTATCTGATGCTGTTGTTGGTGCGATCTCCCGCTGCAGCTGTTTTCATATTCTGGGACTTTTGGGGGCTCTTCCCTTGTATGAATTCTTTGATGTGAAGTAAGAACTGTTCTCCTACTGAAGCTCTCTCTGTACACTGAGCAGTTATACTGTTTCCCTCCTGGGTGAATCTGTTGATGTGAAATAAAGTTCATGCTCTGACTGAAGTTCTTCCCAAACTCCACACTATCCTTTGGTTTTTCCTTGGTGGTAATTCTCAGCTGAGCACTGAGGTTCTCTCTCGTTTGTGGTGGCTTTTCTTGCTGGACTGCGAATTCCTGGAAGTGCCCTCCTTGGCAAGGAATGGGATTATCCCTCCTCTCCACTAAGCTACTTCCATCCTGCCTCTTTTGTTCATGTTGATTCCCGAAGTTTCCTTTTATATTTCCATTCTTGCATTTTCCTGACAATGACACCTGCAGTCCCCCATTATTTTCATTCTCCTGCACATCTCCTGCTTGAACAAACAGAGAGACAGAGATCCAGTTACTACTGTGGCAAGAAGCCAAGTCTCAGACTGATCCCTCCTAAGTGATCTGTGTGTATTTTGTGTCCCCTGCCGGAACCGATTTTCTGCCTCAAGCATGAGGCTGATCATCCCTTTTGCCCAGCCAGGCCCAACAAAGGAATACATTCTCTCTTTCCTCCCTCTCCCCTAAATAGGAATGCATCCATATTAGCTTTAAAAAGAAATGTAGCAGTATCCCTCCCCCCTCCCTCACACTGGACATGCCATGCTTGTTTTTCTTGTCTGGTCTTTGTGGCTGAACATTATCATAAATGGCAGCCTTGTCAGGACCTGCGGCTGTACACCATTTCTTCATATTTCAAAGCCCTAAATGGTCTGGAACCATAGTATCTGTGGGACTGCCTCTCTCGATATACCCCCAAAGAGCATTATGCTCAGCTGGTAACAACTTACTGTTGGTCCCTGGCCCAAAATGTATCCCGCTGTCCTCAGCCAGGGCCGGGGCTTTTTCAGCCTTGGCCCTGGCCTGAAGGAATTCTCTATCAAATGAGCCCTTTGGGCCTTGGTTCAGTTCCACAGGACCTGTAAGCCTGAGATGTTCCACTGGGCCTATGGTTGGAGATAGAGATGCTTCCACTCTAGCTAACCTCCCTCCTCCTGTTCTTCCCTTCTTCTTTCCTGTTTTTTTCCTCCCCCTTATTTTCCCTTTCCCCTTCTCCCTCCCTTTTTGTCTCCTCTCTGATTGTTCTCCCCAAAATTGGTATTATTCTTGGTATTATTCTTGAATTTCATATTTGGTTAGGATTTTAAATGTTAACCTACACACCTATGCTGGTCAATGACTGTATTTAATAAATCTTATATCTTATCTAATCTTACATCCTATCCGTCTGTATAGGTATTCATTTTAACTGTATATTTTAAATGCTGCTAGCCGCCCTGAGCTAGAGTCCGATCCGGAAAGGGCAGGATGAAAATCAAATAATTAAATAAATAAAAATTTGGAACCAAATAATTTGTAGCTCCCCACATATCTTTGAACAAGAAGTGAAGACAAGGGGTAGAAGCCAGGACTTCATTAGAAGAAATCCCACAATTCAAAGGGCTTTTTGCCCAGCCAGGCCCTATTGAGGAACAAGCTGTATATTCTCTCTTTCCTTCCCCTCTCAAACTGGGACATCCATATTCCTCCCTCTACACCCAACTTAGAATCATAGAGTTGGAAGGGACCACCAGGATCATCTAGTCCAACCCCTGCACAATGCAGGAAATTCACAATTAACATGTCATGCATGGTTCTGTTCACTGGTATTTATTTCACTTGTACCCACCCCCTTACGCACAGTGAGGACCCAAAGCTGCCTACACTGTTTTCCTCTCTTCCATTTTATCCTCACAACAACCCTGGGAGGTAGGTTAGGCTGAGAGAGTATGACCGGCCCAAGGTCAGTCAGAGAGCTTCCGTGGCACAAGTAGGAATTCAAACCCGGGATCCCCAGGTACTAGTCCAACACTCTTAACTCTTCTGCTGCTTATTTGAGGGCACCTGTTTTTAACTTATAGACTTAGTTTTAATCTCTAAATTATGGTTTTAAATTGTATTATAATGGTTGTGAGCCGCTCAGAGCCTGACCCGGTCAGGAATGAGCAGCATAGAAATCTTAAAAACAAATAAAACCACTACACCACACTTGCTCTCGTGGTTCAACATGAAACATAGGTGTCAACTGCAGCCCCTCCAAGGCCTGCAATTGCACATAATTGAACAAATCATACCTGCTTGGAATGGGAGGAGTCCAGAACCTCATCTAGGGAATCTCACAACCTGAAGAGGCAACCATGCTTTTTTAATTATTATTAGGATGTTTTTATTTATTAGGATGCAAAAATTCAAGTGTTACAGTTTGACTCTTGAATTGTGTGGAGGTAGGGCAGCACAGCACAAGGGCGTTGAGGGTCTTGGGATCCTGTAACTGGGGGAAGGGGGAAAGGATTAACAGCAGTGGTTTGGGGTGGTGGACCCTGATCTGGAGAACCGGGCTCGATTTCCCACTCCTCCACATGAGTGGTGGATGCTAATCTGGTGAACCAGGTTGGTTTCCCCACTCCTACATATGAAGCTGGATGGGTGACCTTGGGCTAGTCACACTCTCTCAGCCCCACCTACCTCACAGGGTGTCTGTTGTGGGGAAGGGAAGGTGATTGTAAGCTGGTTTGAGTCTCCCTTAAGTGGTAGAGAAAGTCAACAGATAAAAACCTTCTCCTCCTCTTCCTGCCTCAGGTTGGAAGGGAAGGGGTTTCCAGTTCACCCAGGTCCTCCCTCCTCCTCCCGAGAAGTTGTTCCGTTACCTTGTTGTTCTGACTTCCACAGTGGAAAAGAGCAGCCCCAGGCTGCTGGAACCCGTCTCCCCTCAATTCCCTGTCCTGTCAGAAGAGGAGGGTCTGCTAATGCCCGCTTCTGGGCTAGAAGCCCACCCATGTCTTCTCATCTTGGGCCAACCAGGCTACCATGTGGGGGAGAGGGGGGCGTGGCCATGGCCCTGACAGGCAGGTGATTACCTGGTATATACTCATCAGCCCCCACCTGCCACTATTGGCAGTTTGAGTGCTGCAGTGGGCCCAATCAACACTGGGAGGGGGGGAGTGGCTCCTGCCCCATCCCCTGGCCCGTGTGTAGTAGGGATGGGCCATCAGCAGGCCTGAATGCTCAGCCGGCTCTTAAGAGAGTCAGGACATCACTCCCTCCCCCATCAGAGCAGCTGTGCACGGAGCCTGCATGTTGTCAGCGAGGGCATGCAATCGGACCCGGGATAGCGAGGTGACTTTCGTTTCATCTCTCCTTCCCGTGGGAAGGAAGAGGCAACAGCCAAAAGGCTCGAGAGATCTCCACTTCAAAGTGACTTCCTGATTGTAATCCTGCTCTGATCTTAAGGTGTGAATTCTCTCTCTTGGTATTGGGGAACCTCTGATGTTTTGCATTTCAAAGATGTTACTTGTAAACATGCTAGTGTGTGTACTCTATAAGAATACCCTCCAAATGATTTGGCGCCATTGTAACGTTGTGTTTCATAGGTTACTGTACCCTTCCTTTCAAATAAATTCTACTTTAAACTCTCTGCTAACGTCTGGAGTAAAGTGGATGATTCCTGAGAGGCAACGGAGTCCTAGAACCTGACAGTACGTTACAATCCCAACCTTTTTTGTTTTCGGGTTAGAAGTAGTATTAGGATGTCGGCACCACCCTCGGTCCCGCTCAACGCGGGAGAGGAGCTTCGGCAGACTCCCGCTGATATTGAGGTTGGTCAAGGAGCAGCGACCCCGGAGCAGCGCCCACCCGGGCCTACCGATGTCCCTGGGAGGCCGACGTGGACCCCCCGATTCTCGGAGACCGGGCAGCGGCAGAGAGCAGCGTCAGAACCAGGAGGCGACTTCTACCGGGGACCGCTGGCCGCTTGGTATGGAGAAGGGGAAGGGTGGAAGGACCCCACGCTCGCTCACACCCCGACCCTCACTGCAGAAGCGGCCACTCTGATACGCGGACAGAATCAGATGCTCGTTCTGCAGAATCGGGACCTGCAGACTCAGCTAGATACCTTGCAGCGAGACCTGGCAGCCGTTCTAGGGGCAGTGAGGGGGCTTGGACAGCCCGTGCAACAATCCCAAACGGGTTCACGGCCGACTACAGGACCGCTCGTTGTTGGGGAGGCTCCCACGCCCAGACGCCCTACGGCCAGAGACCTGAAGGTATCTTTCGACGGGTCCAGCTCACAGTTGTCTCACTTCTTACTCCAAATCTCCGGCTTTATGAAGAACCAGGGGGAGACCTTTGCCTCGGAAGAAGCTCGGGTCAGGTATGTGATCAGCCTGCTGGAGAAGGAGGCAGTGGAGTGGGCAGTGACAGCGGCGGAAACTATGCCCCGAGTTTTGGCATCCCTGGATGAGTTCTTGTGCGCTCTACGACGCCGGTTCGAAGACCCCCACCGGGGGGAAAAAGCAAAGATTGCCATGCGTCGTTTGAAGCAGGGAGCCCGCTCAGTAAGTGAGTATGCACAGGACTTTTTATCTTTGTCGTGCAAGATAAGGGAGTGGAGTGAGGCCACAAAGGTCCAGCATTTCCGCGAAGGGTTGCGGTGGGAAGTGCTGGATGGCTGTTTGACTTTGGGAGATCCAGAGTCAGTGGAAGAGTGGGTAAATTTGGCAGCTCTAGTGGAGAACCGCAAGCTTACCCTCCAGTTCTCCAAGGATCGTCCTTCGAAGACGATCCCTATCCCGCCCACGAGAGGGGACAGCGCAGCAGGTCCCAGGCGAGAGGGAAGACATCGAGGAGTCTACAGTCTCGACAGGGCACGTCGGTTCAGGGAGGGAGCTTGCCTTCAGTGTGGGAAGATGGGTCATTTTGCAGCAAGATGTACCAACACGCCGTCAGAAGGGACGAGCAACAGGGCGACACAAGAGCGGGAGGCGACACCACCTCGGAACCTGGAGCACAGGAGAGCGGAGGGGACGAACGGTCGCCGGGGGGCGGCGGCCCTGCAAGCGGAAACCTCATCGGATCGTGGCACCCGAGATAGCTTCCGAAGCCCCTCACCGGCAAAAAACGAGGACGGCCTTCTGTGAGGGAACCGGCACAGAGGGCACCCTTGGAAGAAACCAAACCGGCTCCATGTAGGGTGAGTGACCAGGGAGAGACATTGCTGATACCTGTTGTATTACGAAATCCCCAAGGGGGGGAACCGGTGGCCGTTGTGGCTATCGTGGACTCCGGGTGCTCCCGGACCCTAATTGATCAGGCGGTGGTAGAACGTCTGAGAATTGGGACTCGAGAACTGGATCAACCCTTACATTTCCATCAAATGGATGGGAGTGACCTGCGGGGGGGGCCGGTTCATTTGCACACTCGCAAGATGTGGCTGGGGGTGGGAAACCACTGGGAACAGATCCACTTCACGGTAGTGCCTAAGATTTCCTACCCGGTGGTCCTCGGCGTTAATTGGTTGGCGGGACATAACCCGAGCATTGACTGGGAACAAAGGCGGGTGGTGTTTGGAGCTCCTCAGTGCGAAAAACACAGCCGGGATGATTTACCCGGGGGCGAAGGGGGAAGCGCCGCTGCCTTGGAGGAACCCACGTTGCCCCCAGAATATAGTGATTTCGCAGATGTATTTGAGGGGACGGACTGTGACTTATTGCCTCCTCATCGCACTACGGATTGTGCCATCGAACTGATTAAGGACGTTAAACCGTCCAAGGCCCGAGTTTATGCCATGAGTCCTCAAGAGAAAGCAGTGCTGCGAGAATTTCTGGACAAGAACTTGGAGCGGGGCTTCATACGACCGTCCAAAGCTGCATTTTCTTCTCCCTGCTTCTTTGTGAAGAAGAAAGGTACATCTGATCTCAGACTGTGTGTAGACTATAGGGGGCTTAACGCGATTACTGAAACTAATGCCTACCCCCTTCCCTTAATCCCAGACCTCCTGAGTGTGTTACAGGAGGGTTGTATTTTCTCGAAAATTGACCTGGCGGAAGCCTACTACCGGGTCCGGATCAAGGAGGGGGATGAAGCTAAGACAGCCTTTTCTTGTTGTTATGGGTTGTTTGAATTTTTAGTCATGCCGTTTGGTCTGTCTGGGGGGCCCTCGTGCTTCATGCAATTAATTAATGAGATTCTACACGACCTCCTATTTAAAGGTGTGGTAGTCTTTTTAGACGATTTGCTCATTTACTCCAAGGATCCCGCAGAGCACAGGGAATTGGTGCGGGAGGTGTTGCGTCGTCTAAGGGACAATCATTTGTATGCTAAGTTATCAAAATGTGCATTCAACCAGGACCAATTGTCGTTTTTGGGTTATGTGATCTCGCCACAAGGGTTAAGCATGGATCCGGAGAAAGTGAGGGCAGTGTTAGAATGGGAACCTCCCAGAACTCGCAAACAGGTTCAGCAGTTTTTGGGGTTTGCGAACTTTTATAGAAATTTTATTCAGGATTTCGCTCAAATAGCTTTGCCTATTACTGATTTGCTTAAAACCAAAGGGAAGGGGCAAGGGGCCACTTTTGCACAATACCAGGTACCTTGGACCGCCAGGTGTCAGGCGGCTTTTGAAACTCTTAAGGAGCGCTTTACCTCTGAACCCATTCTGGCGCACCCAGATTGCTCCAGGCCATTCACTTTACAGGTAGATGCCTCGGACAAGGCGATGGGAGGCGCACTCCTTCAGAGGGATGATCAAGGGAGGCTTAGACCCTGCGCATATTTTTCTAAGAAGTTCTCTGGCCCTGAACTCAATTGGCCAATTGGGGAAAAAGAGGCAATGGCGATTAAACATGCACTCACGGTTTGGCGACAGTTCCTGGAGGGGGCTGCCGAGCCCTTTGTGGTATGTACTGATCACCGCAACCTCGAATCTATTTTGGGTCAGCGGAAGCTGTCAGCCAAACAAGTGCGTTGGTCTACCTTTTTCTCTAAGTTTAATTTTACCATCAAACACATGCCTGGGAAAGAAAACTGCTTAGCAGACGGACTGTCTCGCATGCCGCAATATGAGTGTCAGGTTGAGCGGCCGGTGGGTTCTCTTTTCACACGGGAACACCTGGGTTTGACTCCAGAGGGGAATAGTGCAGGAGTTCTGACCAGAGCGCAAAGCCGCGCGGCGGCACAGGACTCGAGTTCGAGTTCCCCTCGTGAAGTGGTCGCTCCCACCTCCTCATCCCCAGCAGTCCCCGGAGAACTCTCAACCACTACCGCTGGGGAGGGGGGGGGGGAATCTCCCAAATAGAGCGAAGGGACCAGGCTGAAGGGCCGGTACCCACCCCCTTGCCGGGGTCGGATGTTGCCATTCCCCGCCTCTGGGCAGTTCCAGAAAGCCTCCCGGAGGTAGTCAAGAAAAGGTGGGGGGAGGCTCTTCAACGGGAGCGGGAGGAAGAATCTATCCCGTCCCAGATGACGGACAAAAACGGTATCTGTAAGAACAAACATTACGTGCCCAGGGAACTGAGGCGGGAGATATTGGAACGGAGCCACAGTTCAACAATAGGGGGACATTTTGGGTTTGCTAAATCCTTACACCTAATAAGAAGACAGTTTTGGTGGCCTGGGATGCGCCAAGACATCGAAGTATTTATCAAATCCTGCCCTGTGTGCGCAACTAGTAAACGTTTGATGGGAAAACCCCCGGGATTATTAAAGCCCCTAGAAACTCCCGAGGCACCCTGGCGAGTGATTGGGATGGATTTCATAACAGACCTCCCATCCAGTCAGGGGAAGACTGTCCTGTGGGTAATCACGGATCTTTTCTCTAAGCAAGTTCATCTCGTACCGTGTGAAGGGATGCCATCTGCACATAAACTGGCTCGCTTGTTTGTGCACTGCATATTCAAATTGCACGGATTTCCACGGAAGGTCCTGAGTGACAGGGGCTCCGTGTTTGTGTCCAAGTTCTGGAAAGCGTTTTTAGGAATTGTAGGTGTGCAGTTGGGTTTGTCATCTGCCTATCACCCCCAGACGGATGGGCAGACCGAAAGGGTTAATGCGGTGATGGAATGTTATTTGCGTTGTTTTGTTAATTATCACCAAGACAATTGGGTTGATCTGCTGCCACTGGCAGAATATGCCTACAATAACTCGGTGCACTCTGCAACCGGGGTGAGCCCATTCAAAGCAGTTTATGGAATGGATTTTGGACCATTAGGGGCTGTACCCACCCCGCCAGAAGGCGATCCCCCCGAGGTGTCTAAATGGGCTCACACAGTGAGGAACACTTGGCCCTGGCTTGTAAAAAACCTGGAACAGGCTAAAGATAGGTACAAACTACAAGCAGACAAACACAGAACACCTCAGTGGGAATTGAGGGTCGGAGAAAAGGTGTATCTTTCCACTAAGAACCTCAGGTCTTTACGCCCGTGTAAAAAATTGAGCCAACGGTTTGTGGGCCCATTTTCTATCTCCAGAGTTATCAATGAGGTTACGGTAGAGCTGGAGCTACCCAAATCCTTACAAGGGGTGCACCCGGTGTTTCACGTGAGTCTACTAAAACCCTTTCTACAAGCACCAGAATGGCACCCCGAACCCGAAGCGGCAACTCCCATCATGGTACAGGGCGAACGGCACTTTGAAATCTCCAGGGTGCTCGATTCTCGGAGGCGCAGGGGCCGACTGGAATATCTTGTGCGTTGGAAACATTTAAATTCCAGTCACGATGAGTGGGTGTCCGCTGTTCACGTACAGGCTCCAACCCTTGTAGCGGATTTCCATCGCCATTACCCGGACAAACCAGGAAATCTGGAGGGGGGGCCTTTGGGGAGGCGGAGTGTCAGCGAGGGCATGCAATCGGACCCGGGATAGCGAGGTGACTTTCGTTTCATCTCTCCTTCCCGTGGGAAGGAAGAGGCAACAGCCAAAAGGCTCGAGAGATCTCCACTTCAAAGTGACTTCCTGATTGTAATCCTGCTCTGATCTTAAGGTGTGAATTCTCTCTCTTGGTATTGGGGAACCTCTGATGTTTTGCATTTCAAAGATGTTACTTGTAAACATGCTAGTGTGTGTACTCTATAAGAATACCCTCCAAATGATTTGGCGCCATTGTAACGTTGTGTTTCATAGGTTACTGTACCCTTCCTTTCAAATAAATTCTACTTTAAACTCTCTGCTAACGTCTGGAGTAAAGTGGATGATTCCTGAGAGGCAACGGAGTCCTAGAACCTGACACATGTTCAGGAGCACACAGCAGGGGAGATTTAAAAAAAACAAAAAACAAAAACAAGCCAGAAGGGCTGCATTATAGCCAGGCTTGTGGGTTTGCTGGAGGCATCTTGCTGGCCAGCATGGTATAGTGGTTAAGAGCGGTGGACTCTAGTCTGGAGAACCAGGTTAAATTCACTGTTCCTCCACATAAAGCCTGTTGCGTGGCCTTTTGGGCCAGTCATGGACACATGAAGACATGAAGCTGCCTTATACTGAATCAAACCCTTGATCCATCAAAGTCAGTATTGTCTACTCAGACTGGCAGCTGCTCTCCAGGGTCTCAGGCTGAGGTCTTTCACAACACCTACTTGCCTAGTCCCTTTAACTAGAGATGCCAGGGATTGAACCTGGGACCTTCTGCATGCCAAGCAGATGCTTTACCACTGAGCCACAGCCTCTCCTCTCTGAACTCTCTCTGACCCACCTACCTGCCTCTTGTGGGGGGGGGGGGGAAGGGAAGGAAATTGTAAGCCGCTTTGAGACTTTTTATGGTAGAGAAAAGCAGGATATAAGCACTAATTCTTCTTCTTCTTCTTCTTCAACTGGATGTAGGACTAGATGGGTCTTAGATCTCATACAGCAGGGCTCTTCTGAACCACTTTGAGAAGGTTCTTGCATTGATCTTTTCAGCCCAGGCCCTTTCCCCATGATATGGAATAGTGTGGACAATTTAAGGGCAGAGCTTCCCCAGAAGGAGGGTAAGGAGCCACAGCTGAGTCCAGCCCCAGAAGCAGCTTCCAAGCATCTCAGGCCCCAGAAAGCCTACCACTCCCTTCTTACCCAGCCGACTGGCCTCTCCATCCTCCTCTTCTTTGACACCGATGGAAAGCTGCCTCAACTCACCCTCAGGCAGAGCCTGGCTTGCCTTGGAGACATTCCCAGTCTCCTCCTCCAAGGGCACCTGCAACAGCAGAGAGGGACAGACCCTTTCAGGGCAGAGCGACGGAACAGGTTAGGGAGAAAGAAAGGGCAGGGCTCTGTTCCCAGCCCTGAAGTTAGCAGCAAGAAGACACCTGGACAGAGTTCCCTTAATGAATAAAACTGTTAAGGAACACTTTTGGGGCCCAGAATTATAAAACAAACAGAAAAGAAAACTGGAACCAGCCTGATCCATAAGCTGAGAAGGAGAGCTCTGGTAGACCAGCTCACAGATGCTGTGATCTGTTTGTTTGGTTTCTAGCTTTTAAAAATAACTGCAATGTGAACACACAGAGGACCTGCCATTTGCGAGGGAGAGTCCAATGCAGGCCAAGCACACGGTCCAGGATGGCAAGTTACTGCACATCCTCCAAACCTTCATTGACCTTCCACAGAGAGGAGGCAACAGACCAGCAGGGTCCCCCAACCTTTGTGACCCTGCAGGCACCTCAGAATTCTGACACAGGGCAGTGGGCACAATCACAAGATGGCTGCCAAAGGAGGAAGAGCTAACCACAAAATGTGAGGGAGCGAGGTTATATAATTCTAATCGTAACACTTCAGCATTGCAGGTGGAAGCTGCGCTTAACAAGATGCCTTTTAATCTGCACAGCCAATCAGAAGCCCTGCTGGCTGGGCAAAAGCCCCACCCACAATTTAAAAGCACTTGGCAGGTGCCAGAAAAGGTGTTGGTGGGCACCATGATTTCCATTGGCACCATGCTGGGAACCCCTGGGCCAGCCCATTCCCCCATGGCATTTCTCTTTGCTCTCCTGACATTGACAGAGATCTCAGCCCCAGCTGCACCCCATGCCTTCCCACTAGGGTTGCCAAGTGCCAGGTGGTGGCAAGCAAACCCCCGCCAATCCACCTGGCTGCCCGCTGACCAGCTGAGGGTCGGCAGCCAACGCATGCACGCAGCGACCCATCACTTCCAGTTAACATCCGGAAGTGCCGAATCGTAAAAGGCCTGTTGTGATGCGGCACTTCCAGGTGTAAAACACATCACAAGGGGCCGTTTTCCACTCAAACTGGGAGCAACAGGCCTTTTACCACTCAAACGGAGACTCCTCTGAAGATGCCTGCCACAGCTGCTGGCAAAACGTCAGGAAAGAAAATACCAAGACCACGGTTACACAGCCCGGATAACCTACAAGAACCAATGAACTCTGACCATGAAAGCCTTCGACAATAGTTTGAGTAGTAACCAGCCCTTTGTGATTCTGTGTTTCCAGGTGTAAACCGAAAGTGAGGTAGCACTTCCGGGCATGCGCGACTCCCCCCACACACACACACCTCCACTCCAAAAACCTCCCACCAAAGAAGAAGGGGGACCTGGTAAGCCTACTTCCCACACAGCAAAGGGGCCTCACCTGCCTCACAAGAAACTCCTCAGCCAGGGCCACCGCCTGGGAGCAGCTCAGGGGGCTGCTTTCCCTCACCCGGCTTTGGATCTCCAGTGGCAGGATGCTCAACAGCTGCTCCAGGATCAAGAGCTCCAGGATCTGCTCCTTGCTGTGATTCTCCACTCTCAGCCACCCACGGCACATTTCCCGCAGTCGGCTATAAGCCCCGCGTGGCCCCTCAGCCTCCTGGTAGCAGAAGCACCTGAACTGCTGACGCTGCTTCTCTTGGCTCATGGCTTCCCCCAGCAAGATGGCTGCCTTCACCTTCCCATAATCTTCTTTGTCTCTGACATCCAGCCTGCTGAAGGCATGCTCTGCTTCCCCCCTGAGGGCTGGCAGGAGTCGGGTCACCCACTCTTTCTGGGGCCACTGACAGGCTTCAGCTACCTGCTCAAAGGAGGCCAGAAAGGCCTTGGCATCTTCCCAGTGTGAAGGTTTATCTGGTAAACGTGGGATTCCCCATGGAGAGTGAGGGTTTTCCAAAGTCCTGAGGAACTGCTGCCACTGGGCTTCCCAATGTGCGAGGGAAAGGGATCCCTCCCCTGCTTGCTGGACCATTGGATCTTCTTGTCTCCTTTGTAGGAATTCCTCAATACTTCCAGCCTGGAGGACATGAGGGGGTTTTCTTATCCCCTCGGATGCTGTGCTTTGCCCCTCTGTTTTCATACTGGATGATTGCTCAATTAAGAGGTTCCTATAAAAATCTGAAAATAAAATACAGTGTTGTAGACTGGGCTTCTCCCTGGAGAAAAAAGAAACAGCACAAAGTGAGAATGGATAAAAGTGGGCCCGATTTGGTTTTTCCCGGTCAGTATGATTATATATATTTTCTATTAACTGCATACATATAAATTCTTATTAATCTGTTTAAAATTTCATTTAAAGGTTGGAATCAGAACTTTTGGTCTGTCCTGTACGAACACATTGCTCTTCTGAAGAGCACCAAATAAGTTACAACAGCAAACATATCCATTCCCCACAAATACTAGCATGAAACCCCTCATGATGGTGAGGGGTGTGGAGACCAAATCCTGTGAGGAAAGGTTGAAGGAGCTGGGTATGTTTAGCCTGACGAGGAGAAGACTGAGAGGGGATATGATAACCATGTTCAAGTACTTGAGGGACTGTCATATAGAGGATGGTGCTGAGTTGTTTTCTGTTGCTCAAGAAGGTCGGACCAGAACCAATGGGTTGAAATTAAATCAAAAGAGTTTCCGTCTAGACATTAGGAAGAATTTTCTAACAGTTAGAGCGGTTCCTCAGTGGAACAGGCTTCCTCAGGAGGTGGTAAGCGTCCATGGAGGTTTTTAAGAAGAGGTCAGATGGCCATCTGTCAGCAATGCTGATTCTGTGACCTTAGGGAGATGGTGAGAGGGAGGGCATCTTGGCCATCTTCTGGTCACTAGGGGTGTGGGCGCCGGGGAGGTAGTTGTGAATTTCCTGCATTGTGCAGGGGGTTGGATTTGATGACCCTGATGGTCCCTTCCAACTCTATGATTCTATGAAACTGCCTTATACCAAGTTAGACCTCAGGACATCAGCTCCATCTTATTTGCTCCAACTGGTGGCTCTCCAGAGCCTTTCCTGACTACGTTATTTGGTCTGGCTGTGGATGGAGGTCCCTGGGATTGAATTTGGGACCTTCTGCATGCAAGGCATATGCTTAGCCACAGAATTATGGCCCAGTCTCATTTCCAAACACACAGAAATCCTTCCATCCCAATCCAAGTGCCACCTGCAGAGAACTGCACTGAAGAAAGTGCCACTTGGTGTCAGAAGTTCTTGTCATTCAAGAATGAAGATCTCTATGTACACTCCTATATGCACAGACAGTGAGTGGGCAGGAAACCCTCCAAATCATGTGACAATAGATGCACGTGGCAGGAGGAGGAGAAGGTCTGGTCTGCATGATACAGGTTGCTACATTCCGGGCAGCTGAGGTAATGTTTGATAGGTGTCCTTGCCACAAATTTTGATCATTCCAAATCTTAATCTACGTTGCATAGTGTAAAATTTTTGTTCTTTGTTTCTCATTGTGGTGTGCTCTGGGCCCCCCAAGCTCCAGTGGGTTCTTATCCCATAAGTCATAGCTAACCTTCTACAGGAAGACATAGAAGCCATTATTTTGAAGGAGACCAACAGACACACAGATTACTAGATGGACTCCATTCTTTTAAATGGTTTGGAATCAGAACTCTCACGCAAACATTCGGAATTGCCACGGCCCCCAAAAAGGTATCATGTGATTGTCATGGAATCCTTGCAGTGGATTCCCAAGGTAGCAAGGTAACAACTCAGCACACCAAATATCATGTGTTATGTTAAAGCAGAAATCAGCCCCCAATGGCTTCATTATCTACACTACACACACACACACACACACAATTTATAAGCCCACCTTTCTCCCAGAAAACAACATTAGAAAAAGAACAAAAACCCTCACAGTTTGAAAAATGACTGAATTAAATCAACTAGGAAAACAAAGCACAAAACTAACCCACAAAGATAGCTGTCTTTGAAGGCAACTCATGCTGAGGGGCCAAATGCCTTTCTAAAGAGTTCTGTTACAAGCCCTCCAAAACAGCAAAGAGATCTTTCAATTACCCCAGGAGGCTTTTTTTATACTGTGGGAATGGACATGGAGAATTCCCCAAGCAGCCAGTAGCAGAGTGAACACATTAATGGAGTCAGGATGCCATGAGTGAGAATACCGCATGTCCTTCATTAAAGCATCTTTTTGAACAGTCCATTACAATACAGCCTTATAAGGGCACTGAGAGGAGTATCAAGCATATCAACAGGAAAATCCTCTAAGGACAGCTGAAAACCATTTGGCTCCATCTCACTGAGGGGGGTATTTTAATTGATTCCCCACCACTGCAGTGTCTTGGTACCCCTATAACGCTAAACTGCAGCAAGTGATGATCATGGCAAGAGGAACACTCCTCATTCCCCCTCCCCCATCTTCAGACCACCTTCTTCCTGACCAAGAGGAACAAGCCCAAGAGTGTAACTTGCACAGTGTGTGGGGCATGTTATTACCTGAGACAGTCCCATGGTTGTCTAGGAGATCATGAAATCCTGAGCCACTCCCAGCAAGGTAGCCGCAGCTTGGATGAAGAGGTCCCTCAGGACAACCCACCTAGGGGCCCTGAGTTCTACTGATGTAACACCACACCCTGCATTGCTTAACATCTCATGTTGAAGACTTGTGCGTTGTTTAGACCAAAGCTTCTTAAACTGTGGGTAGCGACCCCATAAATGTGGGGGTTGTGAAAAATTTGGCAACAGTAAAAGGTTTCTGTATGATTTATTATCAGTAAATGTTTGTACCTATTTTGTATACCTGTATACCCAGGAGCTAGAAAAGATTTTGATGTGTAAGGCCACTTAGACTAGATTAATTCATGCCATCGTATTCCCTATTACTATGTATGGGTGTGAAAGCTGGACAGTAAAGAAACTGATAGGAAGAAAATAGATTCCTTTGAAATGTGGTGTTGGAGGAGAGTGTTACGGATTCCGTGGACTGCCAAAAAAACAAATCAGTGGGTTATAGATCAAATCAAGCCTGAACTGACCCTAGAAGCTAAAATGACTAAACTGAGGCTATCGTATTTTGGTCACGTCATGAGACGACAAGTCACTGGAAAAGACAGTCAGGCTAGGAAAAGTGGAGGGCAGCAGGAAAAGAGGAAGACCCAACAAGAGATGGATTGACTCAATAAAGGAAGCCACAGCCTTCAATTTGCAAGATCTGAGCAAGGCTGTCAAAGATAGGACATTTTGGAGGACTTTCATTCATAGGGTCGCCATGAGTCGGAAGCGACTTGATGGCACTTAACACACACATACCCGGGGTCATGTAAAAATTTCTCTGACAAAAAGGGGTCGTGAGTGGAAAAAGTTTAAGAAGCCCCGGTTTAGTCAACAGCTTTGTTTCAAATTTCTGCAATTCCTAGCCCTGTCCCATTGCTTATCAGATGCCTCCTTGTATTGATTGCATTGATTTACAGGGCATAGCCCACCTTGAAGGCCAGTGAGAAAGGCAGACTATAAATGACATAAATCAAATAAAGCCAATAAATAAATGCCACCCCCAGACCACCTCCCCGAGACAGTGGGGTGGGCAGTACACCAACAGAACCCCAGACCTGTCTCACAGTCCCAACATAGGCATGTATCATTAAGTATGGATGGGGGAAATTGGGAGACATTAACCCTCCCCCTCTCCTAACAGGTCTTGGTGATACATGTTCAGATACATGGTCTGAGAAATTCCTACAACACCCCTGTACAGTGGGGCAGGATGATAACACCCACGTTGGAGATACAGGGGGAGTGAGCCTGGGAGATTCTGTAGCTTGCTTCAGTTACCAGAGAGCCAGCGTGGTGTAGTGGTTAAGAGCGGTGGTTTGGAGCAGTGGAGTCTGATCTGGAGATCCAGGTTTGTTTCCCCACTCCTCCACATGAGTGGCGGACGCTAATCTGGTGAACTGGATTTGTTTCCCACTCTTCCACATGAAGTCAGCTGGGTGACCTTGGGCTAGTCACACTCTCTCAGCCTCACCTACCTCACAGGGTGTTTGTTGTGGGGAGGGGAAGGGAAGGTGATTGTAAGCAGGCTTGATTCTCCCTTAAGTGGTGGAGAAAGTCGACATATTAAAAAACCAACTCTTCTTCTCTCCTCCTCCTCCTGAATGTGCCTGAGAGGAAATTTCAATCAAGGCCAGAGAGGAACAAGGAAAGAGGATTGTAAAGAAGACCTCTGGGCAATCCTATGGGATGTAGGGAAGCTACAAGAGGGTCTTTCTGAGCAGCTTCCTGTTCCCACAACTCCACCTTCTCCTCCAGAGGAATTCCATCCACCATACCGGGCAAAAGATTATTTTGAGGACAGCAAAAGGTGAAAATCCCCAAAGCCCCACACAGTATTCAGCTGAGGCCCCTGCAAGAACTCAAAGCAGAGAGCCAGAAAAATCAGGCATCCACCTCTTTCAGACAGGGGCATATCTCTCCATGGAACCAGCTCCATTCCTCCCCCCCCCCTCCAATGTAACACCCTCTCCAGCTTTTCCAGATTGTACAGTGATGCTCACATGCCTAATTAAAGTTGCCTACCAACCCAGCTTGCCAGGCGCTGTGCCTTTAGCATAGTGTATAGATCTGCAGAGATGTGCAGAGGGGGGTAGATCCCTTGCAGGCCTGGGGGGAAAACTGTCACCTCCTGCTCTTTGCTTGCAGATCCATCCTGTTACAAGGACCGGATCCAGAGCTGGGGAGCAGAGAAGGTGCCAGCCTGACCTCCTCCTTCCCGGCCCTGCTCTGCACGGGACCCCCTTGCAGGGGTGCCCACCCTGGGGTTGCTTCTCTCCCATTCTACGCCCCACAGATCTTTACCCTTCCAGGCGCCCCACTTCTGGCTCCAGCCGCAGTCCTCCAACTCTCCTGCAAACAAAGCCGGATCCACAAAAGAGGAATTTTGAGGAGTGCTTCTCTCCTCCTTATGCATCCTAGGAAACACAGCTCGTTCACTTTAACTCTTTCTAGTCCTTGTAGAAATAGGGTTGTCAGATCCCCCAGAATTGGGGGGGGGGGTGTTGCCAGAACCAGACTGGGAAACTCTCAAGATTTGGGGATGGAGCTGGGGGAGGACAGGGACATTGGTGGGATACAATGCCGTAGTCAACCCTCCAAAGCAGCCATTTTTTCCAGGGGAACTGATCTCTTGTCATCTGGACAGCAGCTGTAATCTTCAGGGCTAGGGTTGCCAACCTCCAGGTGGGGGATGGAGATCTCCTGGAGTTACAATTTATCTTCAGACTATATAAACTGCGTATTTATTTGATTTCTACCCTGCACCTTTCCCAGCAAAGCCGACCCAGAGCGGCTTCTAACAATCAATATATATAACACAAACCCATTTAAAATATTTATTCCACTTTTCTTGGGAGAAAATGGCTGCTTTGGAAGATGGGTTGCATGAGATTATACCCTACTGAGGTCCCTCCCCTCCCTAAATCCCACTTGCCCAGGCTCCAACCTCAAATCTCCAGGTATTTCCAAACCCGGAGTTGTCAGCCCTACTCCCCCTGGAGTAGGACAAAGCTATTACTGATGACAATTTTGAGCCATGATGCTTATTAAAATAGCAACCTGGACAGGGCAAAGCCGGGAGGTGATGTGGGGGCCCCTGGGAAATATCATCAACAGGTCCTTTGATACTGGGGACTTTGTGGGGGTGTGTGAAAGAGGCGGTGATGTGTCTGCTCTTAAAGAAACCATCCTTACATCCTAGAGATCTTGCCAACTACAGCCCAGTCTCAAACTTATTGTTTCTGGGCAAGGCAATTGAGAGAGTGTCCATTCCATTGGTCCTTTCTAAAAGAGGGAACCAAGGAGGGTCTTACCACCCAGACTTGAATGTTGTTGGAACAGAATCCACGGGTGGTAGAACATGGGACCCAGAGAGACCCCTTGCAGGGCTTCCCAGCCTGGGGGAGCTTCTCCCCATTCCTTGCCCCACAGATCTTTATCCTTCCAGGTATCCTCCATCCTCACGCCAAGGGAACTCATCTGTTGCAAGACAGACAACAGGAGGAAGAAGTTTTTCAGTATTTCTCCTCTTTGTATCCTTTGTAGGAAGTGCAGCTCTATCATGTTAACCCTCTTAAACCCTAGTAGGTAAAGAAAAAAAAGAATCATTCTGCTGCCACCATTTTTATCCTTAGAGGTAGGTTAGGCTGAGATTGTGTGACTGCTCCATCGTCACCCATGGAGTGGCCATGGCAGAGAGGGGATTCGAACCTGGGCTTCCCCAATCCTAGTCCAACTCTCTAACCACTACCCCACACTGGCTTGCTTCTGGCCAGGAAAACCAGCTTTCTAAGCCCACAAGTAGCAGGCGGACGGTGGATTCTCAGTGGGATGGCCTGGCCACTCTGTTCATGCTCAGAGGTATTGTCAGTCAGTGGAAATCCAGGCTTGGGTAAAGGGGCACCTCTCACGGACCGGTAAGGAGTACAAAGCTGCCCTCACAAAGGCAATGGGATACTAATTACAAAGTTATTTATTTCCTACATTTATGCCTCACCTCACCCACCAAAGTATGAAAGGCAGTTTACAAAATGCAATACCTTAAGATGCAGAAATAAATACAGTATATGATATTTTGTATCTCATGGTTTTCCCTGCCTTTATTCCAAGGTGCTCAGAGCTGCATTCTCTCCTTCTCCCTCTCATCCTAACAAAAACCCTGCAAAGTAGGCTGGGCTGAGAGATACGTGGTTCTCTCCTGCATCATTACAATAACTCTGCAAAGTAGGTCAGGCCAAGAAAGTGTAATTGGCTAAAGGTCACTCCAAAGCTTCCTGGCAACATGGGCATCTGAACCTGGGTCTTGCCAGTCCTAGTCTAATCTAATCCTTACAAAATACTGCCTTGTGTGAACTGCTTTATTTTGGACATGCTTGTAATGCATTAATACTTTCCTTGGAGGAAACCTGAGAATAAAAATGTGATCCACAGAACTTGATCCATTGTGCCTTTTAATGTCCTTTAACATGGAGATATATTCCTCGCAGGTATTTTCAAGATTTTAGGAAGAGAACAACATATGCTGCTTTGGGTCCCATTGGACAGAAAGGCAGAGAAAAAATGCAGTAAATAAATAAGTAAATAAGTGTCCTTCAGTGTTACTGTCCTTCAGTGTTACTCCTCTGAAGATGCCTGCCACAGCTGCTGGCGAAACGTCAGGAAAGAAAATACCAAGACCACGGTTACACAGCCTGGATAACCTACAAGAATCAAATAAGTAAATAAGTGGTTCCCCCCACTTTTGTGGAGTCTCAGATAATTATTACAGCATGGAATCAGCTCTTCCCACATTCTGAGCATTTATAAAATTCCTCTTGTGTGGATAGTCTGATGTCTTTGAAGATATTTTTTCTGAGTGAATTTCTTTCCACACTCTAAGCATGTATAGGGCTTCTCCCCTGTGTGACTTCTATGATGCACAGTAAGTTTATCACGTGTTCTGAACCTCTTTGCACACTCCAAGCACTTGTATGGTTTCTCTCCAGAATGAATTCTTTGGTGTATAACAAGGTACGATTTAGCAGAGAAGCTCTTCTCACACTCTGAGCAGTTGTAAGGTTTTTCCCCTGTGTGCATCCTTTGATGTCGTAGGAGAAGTGCTCTATATAGAAAGTTCTTCCCACACTCGGAACACATGTGGGGCTTCTTTCCATGGTGCATCCTGAGATGCAGATTAAATTGGGTTTGATTTGAAAAGTTCAGTCCACACTCCAAACACTTATATGGTTCCTCCAGCATGTGGATCCTCCGATGTGAAGTAAGCTTTGTTTTCTGACTGAAGCTCTTCCCACACTCAGAGCATTTAAACCCTTTGTCCTCTGAATGAATTATTTGATGCCGGACAAGACTCGATTTAAGGGAAAAGCTTTTCCCACACTCAGAGCAGTTGTGCGGCCTCTCTCCTGTGTGGCTTCTCTGATGATCTCGGAGGTGCGATTTCTGTCTGAAGCTCTTTTCACACTCAAAGCATTGAAATGGCTTCTCTCCATTGTGTGTCTGTAAATGTATATTAAAGTTGGTAACATTGGAGAAGGTCATCCCACACATTGGGCATTCATACTGATTCTCCTCCGTGTGAATTCTATGATCTGAAGTATGGCTTCTGGTCTTGATGAAGCTGTTTCCAAGCTCTGTCTTTTCATTTTGTTTTTCCACTATGTGGATTCTGCCCTTGTTCTTTCTCTTCTGAGCTGGCATCTCTTCCTGGTTCGGGATTTTGGAGAAGTCCCTTGCTTGGTAAAGAATGGTTGTCTCACTTCTCTTGACCACACAATTTCCAAACTCCACACTTTCATTTTGTTTTACCCCAGTGTGGATTCTCCCATCAACACTGGGGTGTTTGTCCCTTCGCTTTTTGGTTGGCATTTCTTGTTGGACTAGAAGTTCCCCAAAGTACTCTGCTTGGCAAGGAATGGGTTGGTCCCTCTTCTCAATTGCATGGCTTCCCTCCTGCCTCTCTGGTTCATCTGGATTCTCAATGTTTCCTTCGGTCTCCTCCTTCTTGACTTTTTCCCATGATAACCCAAGTAATCCCCCAACTTTCGCCTCCACATTATCTGCTGGAATAAAGACACAGAGAGAGATCCAATCGCCATCCATAAAAGGCAGCCTTTTCCAGAACCTACCCTCTGCCACAGTGAACAGCTGATCATACCTTTTACCTGGTCAGATGTTCCTGGGGCCATAGATAATAACATAAGAAGAGCCCTGCTGGATTAGACCAGCAGTCCATCTAGTCCATCATCCTGTCTCACTCAGTGGCCAACCACCTGCTCTGGAGGGCCAACAGACAGGGAACAAAGGCCCTTTCCCTGATGTTGCCTCCTGGCAAAAGTATTTAGAGATTGACTGCCTCTGACACACACTCTCTCCTTCCTGTCCTCAACATGAACTTCCTCCCATAGGAGGAACATTTCTTCCTGCCACCCATCCTGTGAGTTTCCTTCTTTGGGATTGGGGTAGAGCTGGGTCTTATTTAAGTTTTATTGTTCAAGATCTAAGAACAAGGGGAAAGAAAGAAAGGATTGGGGTTCAAAACATTACCATATAATCAAATCTTATTATGGCCAACAATGGCAAAAAAATCAATACTTGACACATCAGTACTGGATTGTCATAGAACATTCTTGTGAATTCTAAAGGCCAAAGAGTATTCTTTCCCCTCCAAACATCAAACCAGAGAGTTAAAAGAGGAACACTGTAAATTAAATTCTGGGCTCCTTTCCAGAGCCTGCAGTCACCATCTCTTAGTGTTCAGAGGCAGAAAGCCAATGAAAGCTAGTCAATGGGTCTCCAACCTTTTTGAGCCTGCGCACACCATTGGAATTCTGACACAGCATGGTGGGAACAGCCACAAAATGGCTGCCACAGGAGGCAGAGCCAGCCACAGTATGGCTTCCCATAGCTTACCTTCAGTCACAAAGCGAAGATCATCCCTGTGCTGTGGTGGCAGCTTCTGCCAAAGCAATGTTTTAAAAAATCTGCACAGCCAATCAAATCTCCATTGGCCAAGCAGAAGACTTGCTAGGTAAAAGCCCTAAAAACACTTGGCAGGTGCCAAAAAAAGGTGTCAGTGGGTACTACAGCATCTACAGGCATCATGTTGGGGACCTCTGGCTAGTCACTGGGCAAATGATAGAGAAGGCCTGATACCATCGTGCCCATCCTGGAAGCTTACTGGAAGCATCTCAATGGCCACTGCAAGAAAGAGGATGCTAGACTAGGTGGGCCTTTGGTCTCATCTGGCAGGGCTCTACACCTTTGGGAGAGTTTTTACATTTATCCTCTCACTTCAACCCCTTTTGCCTAGAATTGTCTGGAAAGTTTAAGGACAGAGAAGCCCTTGAAAGGCAAGATGGAGCAACAGAAGGCGCTTCGGAGCCTCCCAAAATATATATGTTTGCTGGCGGAGGGGGAGGGGAGAAGCCAGAACCTCATGAAGTGAACCCCACCATTCCAAGGGGACAAGCGTAGTTTTGGGACTGAAATCCAGTTGTTCAGGGGAGGCCTGGAGTCATCTAGCTGACCACTCTAAGAAAGAGTTGATAGGTGAATGCATTTTTTTACATTCCTGTTTATTCCTTTTTCTGTGTTCTATTCGTATCAGTCAATTCAACTAATTACATTAGAATTAAGTGTCTAGTTTACGTTATGGATTTTGAATCTACTCTGCTTTAAGATTGTATAGGGCCACCCTTTCACTTACTTTGATTTAGTTCTGTCCTGTTATTGTAAAGAAGACCTATCTTGTCCCAGATGCCACAGTCTGAACAACTGTTGGTTTTGTTATTCCTAAAGCGTGCTGGTCAGGGCAATGTGTGTGTGTGTGTGTAAAGTGCCGACAAGTCGCAGCCGATTTATGGCGACCCCTTTTTGGGGTTTTCAAGGCAAGAGACTAACAGAGGTGGTTTGCCAGTGCCTTCCTCTGCACAGCAACCCTGGTATTCCTTGGTGGTCTCCCATCCAAATACTAACCAGGGCTGACCCTGCTTAGTTCTGAGATCTGACAAGATCAGGCTAGCCTGGGCCATCCAGGTCAGGGAATGGTCAGGGCAATACAGCCTTGAAAATCTCTGAAGTGGAACGAACAGCAGCCCCATTCCCCCTCCTTTTTTAGATGGTATGTGACCTTTGGGGTCAGGATAGGGTTGCCAACCTCCAGGTAGTTATTGCTGTGTTCCGTATGGAAAAATACCGAAATAATGATCAAAATTTACTACTAAACCTTGTTTGCCTTTACGGGATGTTGTGTATACTTCATACAAACTTACAGTCATATGGCTTATCTCATACACATACATACAGATTTAAACATCTGAATACGCAGGCATAATATGCCCTTGCAATTTTTCCATCTAGTATAATTGCCAATTTTTCTATGAGCATTACCCTCAAAGAAAAATTGGCAATTACACCAGATTTGGAAAAATTGCAAGGGCATATTATGCCTGCGTATTCAGATGTGTAAATCTGTATGTATGTGTGTAAGATAAGGCATATGACTGTAAGATTGTATGAAGTATACACAACATCCAGTAAAGGCAAACAAGGTTTAGTTGTAAATTTTGTTCATTATTTCAGTATTTTTCCATACGGAACACAGCAATAACTATATACCAATTAGCACTGGTTACCAAACCTCCAGGTAGTAGCTGGATATCTCCTGCTATTACAACTGATCTCCAGCCGAAAGAGATCACCTGGAGAAAATGGCCGCTTTGCCAATTGGACTCTATGGCATTAAAGTCCCTCCCCTCTCCAGACCCTGCCCGCCTCAGGCTTCGCCCCAAAAACCTCCCGCCGGTGGCAAAGAGGGACATGGCAACCCTAGGTCAGGAAACAATTTTGGGGTCAGGAAGCAATTCTTCTCCAAGCCAGATTGGCCAGGGATCCTGGAGGGTTTTGGGGGGGGCATCTTCTGGGCAAGGAGTAGGAGTCACTGGGGGGTGTGGGGGGGGGAAGAAGTAGTTGTGAATTTCCTGCATTATGAACGGGACTAGATGACCCCGGAGGTCCCTTCCAACCCTATGATTCTATGAATGACATCTCTAGGTTGCCCCAGCTCCTGGGAAGTGAGGGATCACCAAACGCAAGACAGGAGGGGAGATTTCTCTGTGGCTAATTATATTGTAATCAATATGTTATTGGCTATACGTAAATCCTGATGATGCCACTATTACTATAACCAGTCTTGCAAGTCCTTGCCCTGGGCCATTGCCAAGAGATTTCTATAGAGATTTTAAGGTACGGACTATTGATCAATTAACAAATCTTTTTTAGAATAAAAATCTTAATCTATGTATTATTGGGTTCGGGTTCAGGACTCCCTGCACTGGAACCAAATTTTCCCCGTCATAGGCACTGGGCCTTGTTCAGCAGGGCTCTTCATAAGTACCAGCCCTTTGCTCTGGAATATCTATTATTTAAGGACACTGCAACCCTAAAGGGATTAAAAGTCCCACAGCTGAGCTCAGCTCCAGAACAGCTTCCAAGCTTCCCAGATCTCAAGCCCCAAAAGGCCTCCCTACCTCCTTACCCAGGGGGCTGGCCTCTCTGTCCTCCTCTTCCTTGATGTCCACTGAGGGATGCCTTTGCTTCTTTTCAGACGGATTCGCGCCTGCCTCAGAAACACTCCCAGCTGCTGCCTTCAGAACAATCAAGAATTGGCCATTAATAAGAATTAAAGCTCTTCATGAAAGACTAATTATCATCCAAACCATCAGACTTCAACATATAAAATATGTAACTGGGTACAGTATTCAAAAACCAAGGCACTACCACCAAGAAGGTCCCAGACATAGTTGGCACCAATTGAACTGCATGGGAGGAGGGAAGGAGATCTTCAGGACTCCTGGGGTCAAAACCTGCAGATGCGTTTCAGGCTGCACCTGTCACCAATGGAGATGGTAAGGGGACAGGAATCTAGAGCTCCCAGAGAACTACTAGACCTGTTGTTTCAGGGAAGAGTCACCCCATCAAGACTGGCCAACCACTGAATCCTAGATTGAGAGAGAATTCCTCCCCACCCAAAAACTCGGGAATGAGCTTCCAGGGATTTGAGGCAACAGACTCTTCCATCACACCCTGGCATTCCCCTTCTCCTCCCTGAGATGGACAGAGATCTCAGCCCTGACTCCACCCTAGACCCTTCTGCACTCAGGACCCATCAGAGGGGCCTCACCTTCTTCCCCTGCCTGAAGAGGAACTCCTCGGCCAGGGCCACTGCCTGGGAGCAGCTCTCAGGGCCACTTTTCCTCACCCAGCTCTGGATCTCTGTTGGCAGGATGCTCAGCAGCTGCTCCAAGATCAAGAACTCCAGGATCTGCTCCTTGCTGTGATTCTCCACTCTCAGCCACCCACAGCACATTTCCCGCAGTCGTCTGTACGTCCCTCTCGGCCCCTCGGCCTCCTGGTAGCAGAAATGCCTGAACTGCTGACGCTGCTTCTCCCGGCTCAGGGTGTCCCCATGCAAGATAGCTGCCTTTACCTTCCCATAATCCTCTCTTTCTGTGAGATCCAGACTGTTAAAGGCCCCCTCAGCTTCTCCACTGAGGGCTGGGAGGAGTTGGGTCACCCACTCTTGTTTGGACCATCGACAGGCTTCGGCCACTTGCTCAAACGAGGCCAGGAAGGCCTTGGCGTCTTCCCAGTGTGAAGGTTTCTCTGGCAACTGTGGGATTCCGCATCCAGAGAGGGGTTTTTCCACTGTCCTGAGAAACTCCTGCCACTGGGCTTCCCAGTGTGCAAGGGAAAGGGATCCCTCCTCTGCTTGCTGATCCATTGGATCTCCAGGTGTCCTTTGCAAGAATTCTTCAATACTCCCAGCCTGGAGGACATGAGGGGCTTTTCCTCTCCCTTCTGATATTTCTTGTAATTTGGGGCCTGTGGGGGTTTTGCATCTTCATTGTGGCCTCCGAATGATTATTTGGTGATAGGTACCCAACAACTCTGGAAATCAATTACACCATTGAAGACTTGGCATCTACCCAGAGCAAAGAAGAGACAGAACCGAGAGTGAGAAAGAGCACACGCTGAAGGGAACCATTAGCTTCCAGTCTGGGGGTGTTGTGCCTGAGTAATCATACCTGCATCACATTCAGACATACATGCAAGCTACACGCATAAGCTGCTTACAAGCAAAACCACAGAAGCCGCTTCCCAGTGGCCCCCCCTTTCCTTTAGCACCAAGCACGTACGTTTCGACAGCCTCCCTCCTACCTATTCCTCCTTTTTGATCCTTTCGCTTCACCCTGCAAGGGAACCCTCTGAACTGCTCAATAAGATAGGCTCCATTAATGTAGCGAGGCTCACGCACGCGCTGAAGAAATTAATGACGTTGCATTGACAAGTTAAAATCAGATGTTAAGAAAATGTATCATTGTTATATTGGAATGTCAAACGTCTATAAAACCTCTTGCATTTGCCCTGCCTTGGGGTGACACGATCACAGAGCTGTTTGTCTGGATCCTGGTTCACCCGGTTATGACTTCTTGGCCAATAAAGCAAGCTGTAATTAACCAACCTCCTGCCCTCATTGCTCTCATTGGACTCTATGAGAATGGGGGAGCACAACAGGGGCTACCACTTAATTTTTACTGGCCACATATGAAATTGTGTGTTTTAGACCTTAAATATAGAAATTATGAATCATTTAGAATATTTTTTCAAGGTCAGTATCTGGTCTTTACCCCTCAGTCTGTCTTGTATGTGCCAATCAATCTTTCAAAGGGCATCAAAAGGGTCCCCTCAGAAAGGCTGACCCCATGGGGTTTCACAGGAAACTGCCTTACATTACACAGAGTCAGAAGTACTGTGGGCTCTGGAGTCTTTCCCCAGCAGGCTGGAGATGCCTTGGAGTGAGCATTTGTCCTCTGGCATCCAAAGCACGTGCTGGACCACTGAGCTATGCCTTCCACTTACATCTACCCCACAGATATTCCTTTATCCTCAACCAAGTGGCACTTGCAGAGAACACCACAGAAGACAGCGGCACTCAGTGTCAGACATTCCTCAATCTTTCAGGACACTGTTGGTTACATCACTTAAGTCAGCGAGCCAATCCACTTGGTTCAAGATGAGCAAGCCCCAGCTAGACTAGGATGGCCAAGTCTAGGATTGCCAACCTCCAGGTGGGAGCTGGAGATCTCCTGGAATTACAGCTGATCTCCAGATAACAGGGATCCATTTTGCTGGTGAAAATGGCAGCTTTGGTGGGTGGACTCTACGGCATTATACCCTACTGAGGTTTCTCCCCAATCCCTGCCCTCCCAGGCCCCTTCCCCCCAAATTTCTAATAATTTTCCAACCTGGCGTTGGCTAATCTGACCTGACAAAGGCCCCAGGATGGGGAGAGGAAGGGTCAAAGCCTGCTCGGAAAATGTCTAGGGCAGGGATTTCCCCAAAAGGCAGAGGAAGCTGCCACAGGTGGCAAACAGAGGTGAAGAACGCTTTGTGGTATTCAACACTCTTCAGGTATCTTCTTCTCAGAAATTCTTACAACACTACTGTAAAGTAGGCCAACATTAATCGGAGCAGAGAAGGGGCCAGCCTTCCCGGCTCTGCATGTGGGACCCAGAGACAACCCCTTGCAGGGCTGCCCGTCCTTTCTCCACCCTGCACCTGTTTACCACTCCACGCATCCCCAGGTGCAGCTCCAGCCTCAGTCCTCCAGCTCTCCTACAAGGAGGAAGTTGAAAGACTTCAGTGTCTCTCCCCTCCCATTGCATCCTCTCTAGGAAATTAGCTCTATCGCTTTAACCCTGTTAAGCCCAAGTAGGCAAAAGGAAAATACTCTAATAAACAGAATTGCCAGCTTGGGGGGGGGGGATACTTGGAGATTTGGGGGGGGGTGGAGTCTGGGGAGAGGGGAGGGGAGGGACCTCAGTAGGGTATAATACCAGAAAATCCACCCTCCAAAGCAACCAGTTTCTCCATGGGAACTGGGCTTGTTCATCTGGAGATAGGGTTGCCAACCTCCAGGTACTAGCTGGAGATCTGCTATTACAACTGATTTCCAGGTGACAGCGATCAGTTCCCCTGGAGAAAATGGCCGCTTTGGCAATTGGACTCTATGGCATTTAAGTCCCTCCCCTCCCCAAACCCTGCCCTCCAAACCTTCTGCCAGAGGTGAAGAGGGACCTGGCAACCCTATCTGGAGATCAACTGTAATAGAGGGAAATTTTCAGGTGCTACCTGGAGGTTGGCAGCACAACTAATAAAGAAGGTTTTTAAAGGTTTTTTTTTATTTTTAATTTTTAATTATTTTTATAATAAACAAAAACAAAAAAAGAAAAAAAATATAAAATACATATAAAAAAGAAAAAAATTACATATACAGCGCACTACTTTTCCATTATTAATACAATATTCAATTCTCTTTATAAACCCCGTAGTGCCCTGAGTCCAAATCTAAAGGGTTTCTTTTAGCACCATCTTCTGGCCTGACATGCCTTCTCTCTACTCTTTAGAAGTGGAACATCCAAATGTTGCTGTTCCGTGATTAATGACAAGGCCCTCTGTTCATGCTCAGTGGCATTGTCAGCCAATGGCGAACTACCTACCAAAAAAAAGAGAGCATCCGTTTCAAATAAGATAAGGAGTACAAAAATGTTATCAGAAAGGTAATGGGGTGCTAATCTAGACAAACTAACCTAGATTAGGTTGCTGCAATGCGCTCTGCACGGGGCTACCCTTGAAGAGTGTCAGGAAATTACAATCATAAGAACATAAGAAAGGCCTTGCTGGATCCATCACGTCCAGCAGTCTGCTCACACAGTGGCCAACCAGGTGCCTCTAGGAAGCCCCCAAACAAGACGACTGAAGCAGCACCATCCTGCCCGTGCTCCACAGCACCTAAGATAATAAGCATGCTCCTCTGATCATGGAATCAGTACAGAATGATGCAGACAGCATGCTGACTGAAATGGGTCATAGGGTCCATATCAGTCCTGTCTTGTTCTGTCTACAATGGCTTCCAGTTTGATTCAGGGGCCAGGTGCTGGTGCTGTCATTTAAAGCCCTATATGGCTTGGTATCCTACTTTAAGGACCACCTGCTCCTCTATGAACCTACCCAATCACTATGGGCGAAAACGCACAGTCGCTTCATCCTCCTTTAATCCCTGTTTCAGCCAGGATTCAGCCTGGTTCGAACGCACGCGTTTCGCCTAATGTGCGTTCGATCCTGGCTAGAACAGGGATTAAAGGAGGATAAAGCGATCATGCGTTTTCACCCTATGATAATCTTCAGATATCTTATGTAGGGTGCCCTCGTCATCGGAGACAAAATGGGAGGCGACTCAAGAAAGGGCCTTCTCAGTTGTGGCACCCAAATTATGGAATTCCCTCCCCAGGGAGATTAATCTGTCCCCTTCTCTCACTGTGTTCCTCCAGTGGGTGAAGACTTTTCTGTTTTGTTAGAAGATAATTCACAGTGGGTAGCCGTGTTAGTCTGTTTGCGGTAGTCAAAAAGGGCAAGAGTCCAGTAGCACTTTAAAGACTAACAAAAATATTTTCTGGTAGGGTATGAGCTTTCGTGATCTGAAGAAGTGAGCTGTGGCTCACGAAAGCTCATACCCTACCAGAAAATATTTTTGTTAGTCTTTAAGGTGCTACTGGACTCTTGCCCTTTTTGACTACTGTTTTGTTAGGTATTCCCTTACTAACCCTCCTTCCTGTTTGCGTGTTTATGTGTTTTAAATAGTTGTTTTAATTCTTTTCTGCTATCATGTCCCTATCAGGAGTGCGCTGGGAGTGATCCGGATGCTCTCTAACTAGAAATAGCCAGCCGTGATTCCCAAAGGGAGCCAAAACAAGAAAAAAGAGAGAGAGCGCAGCTTTGCTCTCAATAGCACATCAGCCAGGGGAGGGGTTATTTGGGTACTCTCATCATATCGGCCTCTTTCACCTTGAGATAGGTACAGTGGTCCAAACAAGAAGTGCAAAGGAGGGTTAAAGTTATAGAGCGGTGTTTCCTAGACAGGATGCAAAGGGAGGGGAGAAATGCTGAATTCCTCTTCCTTCCCCTCTGGGAAGGCTTTGCTTGCGGAAGAGCTGGAAGACTGAGGCTGAAGCAGGACAGGGGGTTGCCCAAAAGGGTAAAGAGAAGCGGGGCAGGGAAGATGCTCTCCCAGGATGGACAGTCCTTGGGGGGTGGGGGGGGTGGGAGCTTTTTGGGTCCAACATGGAGAACAGGGGCAGGAGGGAGGAGGAGGAGGAGGAGGAGGGCGGGCTCGCCCCTTCTCTGCCCCCAAGGAGAGTTGCTAGATCTGGCTTCTGGAACCAAGGATGGATCTTTTGTAAGGAGCTGGAGGGGATCAAGTTTTCCTTCAGGAACAGATTCCCTTCCTGATCTCTGCAGGTGGAAGTTCTGTTAAAAGCATAGGAGCTGGGCGAACTGGAGTTTCTCCTGGTCACTTGGGCAATAGGGTTGTCAACCTCCAGGCACTAGCTGGAGATCCCCCGCTATTGCAACTGATCTCCAGCCGATATAGATCAGTTCAACTGGAGAAAATGGCCACTTTGGCCATTGGACTCTATGGCATTGAAGTCCCTCCCCTCCCCAAACCCCGCCCTCCTTTGGCCCCACCCCAAAAACCTCCTGCTGGTGGCGAAGAGGGACCTGGCAAGCCTGCTTTAAAGATCTGTAGGCATCACCACAAATCTGGTATGGTAGGAGAGAAGTTTGCAAACTGGGTGGGGTGTACGGTTTCCCCCATGGAGACTCCCACCCCAGTCTGTGAGAGAATCCCATCCCAAATCTTTGAGGTAAAAGCTGACACAGGCAGGGGTGAGGTGTCTGAATAGTTCTGCCTTGGCTGTCCTGAAAGGAATCTCTTTTATGGTAAATGGGATTCCTCTGGAGCAGGAGATGATATGTAGAGATACATAGAGCAGCCCATACCAGCATCTTCAGTTGGCCTTAACCTTTGACACTCTAATCTCCCCCACCCCCTATCCTCTCTGGTTCATGTTCATCTTCCGATGGATAAGTAGGACTAGAGATTATGAATTCATTTTGGAAAATAGACAGGAAATCTTTGTCTTCAAAATGAGCTCCTGGCCAGTGTAAGGTAAATTCCTGTAAATCCAGGTTGAGGAATATTGGTACCAGTTTATGTGACCGTTTTGTTACTCATCTGAAGAGTGATGTCTTCATACTAGTTGGTAAAATTTGGATTCCAATGTTTAGAATGAATTCTAAATTTTTTGTTAGGATCTTAATTTTTTTTGTCTTTATTTCCACATTTTCCTGTCAAATAATATCATCGAACGATCGCCCAGGGATGAAAATGGAGAAGTGTGACCTCCAAGTTCTCACAGTAGGGGAAGGATCAGAGGCAGCAAGAAAAACCCCTCACGTTCTCCAGCCTGGAAGCATCAGAGAATTCCTGGAAAGGACATCAGGAGATCTGATGCATCAGCAAGCAGGGAAAGGATCCCTTTCCCATGCACACTGGGATGCCCAGTGGCAGGAGTTTCTCAGGATAGTGGAAAACCCTCACTCTGGATGGGGAATCCCACACTTACCAGAGAAACCGTCACACTGGGAGGACGCCAAGGCCTTTCTGGCCTCCTTTGAGCAAGTGGCTGAAGCCTGTCAGTGGCCCCAGGAAGAGTGGGTGACCCGAATCCTGCCAGCCCTCAGTGGAGAAGCTGAGAAGGCCTTTAAAGGACTGGGTGTCAGAGACAGGGAGGATTATGGGAAGGTGAAGGCAGCCATCTTGCGAGGGGATGCCTTGAGCCGAGAGAAGCAGCGTCAGCAGTTCAGGCGTTTCTGCTACCAGGAGGCCGAGGGGCCAAGAGGGGCCTACAGCCAATTGCGGGAAATGTGCCGCGGGTGGCTGAGAGTGGAGAATCACAGCAAGGAGCAGATCCTGGAGCTCTTGATCCTGGAGCAGCTGCTGAGCGTCCTGCCATTAGAGATCCAGAGCCGAGTGAGAGAGAGCAGCCCTGAGAGCTGTTCCCAGGTGGTGGCCCTGGCAGAGGAGTTCCTCTCAAGGCAGGAGAAGCAGGTGAGGCCCTTCTGCTTGGGGGTCCTGAGTGCGAGAGGGCCTGGGGTGGAGCCAGGGCTGAGATCTCTGTCCATCAAAGGAGGGAGGAGTGCCAGGGTGTGATGGGAGGGTCTTGTCCTTTTCTTGGACGCTCAGCCCTGATAAGGCTGCCGTTAGTTGGGAAGGAAGAGAGTGGGTGTTCTGCTTTGGATGGGGCCACCTGCCCCCCAAAAAAGCAGGTCTGTGGCTTCAAAATGCTCAACAGTCTGGCTGTGTTACAGTGCCCACAGTTGATGGCTGTAGTCAGGAGCGCCACCTCCTTGGTTATGATGTAGCCCTCTAGGCTAGACTACTGCAATATGCTCTTTGTGGAGCTTCTCTGGTACATTTTTGGGTTTGATCTGAACTGGGGCGGGGGGGGGGGGGATGACACACCAGATACAACCTGCCCAGAAGGACATGCAGCTGTTACAGCCTCATGTCTGAATGCATCCAGGTTGCTGCATGTTTTATTTAGAGTCCTGAACACATGAGTTTCAGTCATCTGAATAATGTCTCACCACACATCTCCCAAGCCCCTCCAGTTGCAGACTGGAGGACTGTGATTGTGTTACGTTAACACATGAAGCAGCCTTATACTGAATCAGACCATCGGCCCATCAAGGTCAGTCTTGTCTACTCAGACTGGCAGTAGTTCTCCAGGGTTTCAGGGTTTTACATCACTTACAGAAGAAGAGGAAGAGGAGTTGGTTTTTATATGCTGACTTTCTCTACCACTTATGGAAGACTCAATCCGGCTTACAATCACCTTCCCTTCCCCTCCCCACAACAGACACTCTGTGAGGTGGGAGGATCTTTTACCTCAGGGGTGGGGAACCTCAGGCCCGGGGGCCGTATGCGGCCCCCGAGGACATTTTTTGTGGCCCTCGGGAGCTCCGGGGCCCTGTTGCAGAGGCGGGGCGCAGGGCGGCCCTCCCAGAGGGTGTTCCTGGCGCCACGGCTTACAGTGGTGCTGCGGCGCCCTTTGGACCTCCTCTCGCCTACTGTCGGCTGTTGAGCAGCGAGAGGGAGGGGGAAAGAGGCTGGCGGCTCCCGGCGGCAGAGCATGCATGCAGGAGCCAATTGGGCTTCGGGGGGGGGGAGGCCTTTTGTGGACTCTGGGGAGGAAAGGGCATGGAGACTGGGGCCCGGTCGCGTGGGGCTCTGTGCGCCGCTGGGTGTGTGTGTGGGCAGGGGAGGCTGGGGCCCGGTCACGCGGGGCCAGCGGGTGTGTGTGTGGGGGGGAAGGCTTTTCTCTTTTCTTCCTTTTTCTGTCACTCTTTCTCCTTTCTCTCCCTCTTTTTCTGTCTCTTTCTTTGTCTCCCTCCGTCCTTTTCTTTGTCTCCCTTCATCCTTTTCTTTCTTTCTCCCTCTCTCTCCATTTCTTTCTCCCTTTCTCTCCCTTCCTCCCTTTTCCTCTTTCTCTGTTTTCCTTCCTCCCTTGCCGATCGACTGTGGGCTGTGCCCCCCTGGCACCTCATTTGCTCGGGCGCACTGCTGGTTGCCCTTCCGCCTGGGAGGGGGGAGGGGGGCACCCTGCAGGCCTTCTCTGTGTGGCTTCCCCTGGGGTTGCCAACCTCCAGGTGGTGGCTGGAGACCTGGCAACCCTAGCCTCTTCCCCCCCCACCGGGAGATCTACACCTGGTATGGCCCCTGAATGATGTCATAAATGTGCAAATGACCCTTGGCAGGAAAAAGGTTCCCCACCCCTGTTTTACCTGGAGATGCTAAAAGACTGAACCTGGGGTCTTCTGCATGCCAAGCAGATGCTGTACCACTGAGCCACAGCCCCTCAACAGTGTTCAGGGACTTCTTGATGGTGGCACCTTGTTTATGGAATTCTTCACTGCAGGGAATCAGCTAGGTTACCTTCATGGTAGTTGTAGATGTTAGTGGCCTCTGCCTCCCAGCAGATGATCCTGGACAGTGGTCTGTTTATCAAACAAACTCAGCCTGGATTTTCCACCTAAGTGGGCATGGGGTTGCTAATGAACAACGTGAGGGGACAGAATTGGGCCCTTTCCCTCTGTCTCCCCCCACAAAAATGTGGTGCCCAAAAGTTTCTGTATTCCTTAAGGAAATGCTGTTCTGATTTCTCCCTATCACCTACCAATGAATCTGGTAAGGTCAGGGCTGGGGGTCAGAATCGTTCCCTCTGTCTCCCTCCCACCCCCATCTTTGTCACTCTGCCCTGAAAGTGTCCCTCTCTGCTGTCGCAGGTGCCCTTGGAGGAGGCATCCAGGAGCGTCTCCCAGGCAGGCCGGGATCCGTGTGACAGTGAGCAGATGCAGTTTTGTGTGGAAACCAAAGAGGAGGAGGATGGAGATGCCAACCTGTTGGGTAAGGAAGGGATGGTGTTTTGTGCTTGAGGTCTGCAGTGCTCGGAAGTTCTTTCCTGGTCTCACCTCTGCTCTGGGAACTTTTTCTTCCTTCAGGGGGCACAGGAGCTGTTCTGGAAACAAAAACCCAGTCTTGTGCACTACCTTAAAAACTGGGCAATTTATGGAAGAGTATGTCAGCTAGGCCCTGACCTGGATGGCCCGGGCTAACCCGATCTCATCAACCCTGGTCAGCCCTGGTCAGTATTTGGATGGGAGACCATGAAGGAATACCACAGTTGCTACGCAGAGGAAGGCACTGGCAAAAACCACCTCTGTTAAGTCCCTTGCCTTGAAAACCCCATAAGGGATCACCATAAATCAGCTGTGACTGGATGGCACTTTACATACACACACACACACACACACACACACACACACACACACACACACACACACACCAGCTAGAGTTCACTTTGTCAAATGCTAAAGTGAGTCTCAAAGGGAATAAAAGGACCAGGGGGCACAGAAGGAGGAGAGGACCAAATTCAGAAGCTGTCCTAGAATTCTGATGATGACTCTAGAATTAGGTTCCTTTCCCATTTTTCTCTATGCTACTCCACTGGCTGAGGGACGAATACGCCTTCGCAGTTAGAATGCCCTTGAACATTCTGTTTTTGTAGGGCTGAATAAGAATGTTTGAAGCTGACAGGGGTGGGGTCCTTTAGCTTGGAGATACATCTGGCAAAGTGTTGTGGATCCCCAAATTTTTTCTTTATGTGGGACACAAAGATCTCTCAAGCCCTCTCACTGCCCTTTGCCAGAAAATACCTCTTATTGCTGTGAAACAAATCTCACGACCCTGGCTGTAGAATTTATTTGTTTATTTGCTTCATTCATAGCCCTCTGTTCATGAAAGGTGGATTACACAGGGTAAGACAGTGCTGCCAAACGCCACGAGACATCCAACAGACAACACAGTGGGACTAGGACAGGGGTTCCTAACATGGTATCCATGAGCACCAATGGTGCCCACTAACACGTTTCCTGGCACCCGCCAAGTGTTTTTAGAAAGTGAGTGGGGCTGGATGGGGTTTTTGTCCAGCAAGGCTTCTGATTGGGCATTGGAGATTTGATTGGATGTGCAAGATGTTTTAAAAATGTTGGTTTGGTAGCAGCTGCCACTGTAACACAAGGATCTTCACTGTGTGATTGACAGTAAGCTGCAGCAGCCATTTTGTGGCTGGCTCCACCTCTGACAGCAGCCATTTTGCAGTTTATGCAACCTTCAGATTTATGAAACCTTAAGATGTATATTGAAGCAATATTTTGATACTGTCACATACTATATATGGCATTTTGCTAATATTCAATCAATCATACCCTACCAGAAAATATTTTTGTTAGTCTTTAAGGTGCTACTGGACTCTTGCCCTTTTTGACTACTACAAACAGACTAACATGGCTACCCACTGTGAATTATATATGGCATTGTTATTATTTAGCCATTGATTATATTTTTGAAGTGTTGGTGAGACATATTGTTGTGATATTTGAAACACACTCTTGGATTTTGTGTTCAAACCTGAGTGCCAATTTCATTATTCTCTTGATCCCAGCAGGGGATGCAGATGATTTTGGAGAACAACATCAATTATCAGAAAAAGCCAAGAATGAAGATCTGAACGGCAGCTTCAGGGATCGAGATGGACCACAGAGGGAGGAGGGAAGCTACATGGTGGAGAGGAGGGATGAACTAATTCTTTGCCAAGTAGGGGAGTTCCAGGAATTTCCAGTCCAGCAAGAAAAGCCGACCCAGGATAGGAAGAACAAATTCCTTAATGGACACTTGGGAAGCCCCAAAGGAGAGAAGTTGAATAAAAACATGAAGTTAGGGAAGAGCTTTGGTCACATCACAAATGTTTCTGCATCATCGACACTCCACACAGGGGAGATACTGTACAACTGCTCTGACTGTAGCAAAAGCTTTAAGATAAAATCTAATTTCCTGAAACATAAGGCAATGCATGCCAAGGTGAAGCCATACAGATGTTCTGAGTGTGGGAAGAGCTTTGGACAGAGCGCAGGCCTGATTTCTCACGAACGGATTCACACGGGAGAGAAGCCGTACAGATGCTCGGAGTGCGGGAAGAGATTCAGTCACAAACTGAGCCTCAATATCCACGAGAGAGTTCACACGGGGGAGAGACCATATCAGTGCTCGGAATGTAGCAAGAGCTTTTGTGACAAATCAAATCTCACCAAGCACAAGAGGATCCATACGGGGGAGAAACCCTACCAGTGCCCAGAGTGTGGGAAGAGCTTCAATCGGAGCACAGCCCTCACTTCGCATCAGAGGATCCACACACAAGAGAAGCCGTACGAATGCCCCGAGTGTGGAAGGAGTTTCAGTCAGCGTGCAACCCTTATTTCACACCACAGAATTCATATGATGGAAAATTCCCACACCAGCCTCCCAGTACAATTAGGTAATCAAACTGGGTTCTGGCCTTCTGATGCGCAGAGGGCAGTTACATGAAGAAGGGCCTTTGTAGTGACTGCCCCTTTGCTGCAGACCTTCTTGGCTACGGAGGCTTTGCTAGCATTCTCTTGAAGTTTATGAAGCTTGGAAACATATTTCTGTTTTGCAAACCTTCACTTAGTTTGAGGAAACTGGATATCTCTGTGCTTTCTATGATAGAGAAAGTGGATCATTCTATAGGTTTCATTGCACATTTTCACCTGAATGCTTTGAAGAGGTTAGCTGTATTTTTCTTATTTATATGTCACCTTGGGGAGCTAGAGACAAATTAGAAAATAAATGACAAAGATAGTCTGCACTTGATGTGTGTGTGTGTGTGTGTAGCTACTTGAATTTGCATTAACCAAGAGAAAGCTGATTGTTTAAGCTTCTTGTCTGGGGCAGCTGCCCATCTTGTTGGATGCCATACAATCTTTGGCCAAGAAATCTTACCAATCCCTAGAACATATTTGTGTCCCAACATGCGAGAGAAATATGCTTTTAACCTGGGGAACTCAGTTCCACAGAAAATAGGACTGGCCCCATCTTAAATGTCTAGAAACAGCCCATTTCAAGTCACATTGTTTTGTATGCAGTAAAGCAGGAATCCCCAACCTTTTTTGAGGCTGTTGTCTCCTTTGGAATTCTGACACAGGGTGGTGGAGACAACCACACAATGTGAAGGAGCATAACTGTCATAGTAACTCTTCAATATTGCAGGAGAAGCTCTGCTTGACAGACATTTTAAAAAATGAATGTATTGTTTTAAAATATTTTTTTGCGAACACACAGCTTACCTTCAGTCCCTTTGTACTGTGGTGTCAGCTGCTGCCAAAGCAATTCCCCCTCAATCTGTACAGCCAACCAGAAGCCCTACTAGGCAAACGTCCCACTGGTCCCTGCCCACTCTCTAAAAACATTTGACAGGTGACATGGTGCCCATAGGTGTCAAATTTGGGACCCCTGCAATACAGAAACCACCTGATTTCCTGTATTGCACATTCATCTGTTCAAACATTGGCTGTTTCCATATGGGGCCATTTCCCTGGCTGGCACACAACATGCCCATACAACACTGCTCTTTCCAAACACAACTCATGGGGCTTCCATGCCTTTCCCTGTTAAGGAAACCTCCTTGGCTCTGCCTTGAAGGAAAAATGGACATACAACGATGGGCAGAAGCCTCTGTGAGAAAGCTCTGCCCTCAGCCACTGAGGGGGCGCGGGGACTGAGCTTAACCATCTTCAAAATGGCAACAATCATCTCTGGCATTCCCCATACCCACTTTAGCCCTATACAGGGCTTTAAAAAAAAGACACCTCAGCCATGGCTCAGCTGTGAACCAAGGATCACTGTTGGGGAAGGGGTTCTGAGCTGGGAAGGGCAGGAAAGAGGCGGGGAAGAGCAGTGCCAAGTGGTGAGCGGCATGGGAACAGGGTGCATAAAAGTTTTCCCCATGTCCCTCAGTCCTGCTCATGACTTCTTGCACAGTGGGGACAGCTCTTCCCACCTGGTGTGACAAGAGCCCTGGTCTTGAAATATGGCCATTGTCCAGGATAGCATGAGCTGCATTGAAGCACGCATGAACCTACGAAGCTGTCTTGTCTGACCAGAGGTCCATCCAGATGGGAATTGGCTACTCTTGTTGGCTGCTCTTTCTTTGATTCCCCAGAGATTCAGTAGCAGGTGGTGGAAAGATCTGCCCAATAACCTTTTAACTCTGGGAACTTCATCACACAGAATAAAGATTCCACCACAGAGTATCAGCTCTTTCCCTGATTTCTGTGTTGGATTTTGGCCTAAGGTTATACATTTTTGCCCCTGATGCAGCCCGTAGATGCCATATTTTGCATAGTTTTTGCTGTCCCTGTTCCTTTGGTAAGAGGTGAAAATCACCAGACTTTCTCCACTTTTAGGTTGTGGGGGGAAAGATCTCACCCGCAACAAGCTTCGAAAAATGGATTTAGTGGTGAATGGTAAACCAAGATAGTTTTTAAAAGGCCTCTAAATATTCTTTCACCGTGCAAGTGAAAGAATGAGAATGCAGACAAGGTCTGAAGATTTTGCCATATCTCAAAAAAAGGTGTTGCAGAGCTGGGAAAAGCAGAAGAGGGCAACCAAGATGATTAAGGAGTTGGAGCACTTTTCCTACAAAGAAAGGCAGAAGAGTCTGGGGCTTTTCAGTGTGGAAAAAAGACAACGGGTGACCATAGGTCTGATCCAGCCAGGCTGTTCTGATGGTAGAAATGGTAGAAAAGCAAGCTCATGGGCAGGGATGTACCACAAGAACATAGGTGGTACCTTGCTAAATCTAAACAGTGGTCTATCTAGACCAGCATCCTGCCTCGCACAGTGGCTAACCAGGTACTCTGGAGGGCCAACAGCCAAGGAACAGAGGCTGAGGCCTTCCCTGACATTGGTATTCAATGCCTCCTGGCATTGGTATTCAGAGGCTGAGTGTCGCTATATATGGTGGCTCCCCTTTACTAACCATGGCTAGTAGCCACTGATGGACCTTTCTCTCTGTGAATCTGTCCAATCCCCTTTTCAAGCCATCATTACTCTCACTGGCAGTGAATTCTACAGTTTAATTTCTCAGGAAGTGCAGAATTATTTCTATTTTTTTTTCCTGACCTGAATCTCTTACCCAACAAGTTTAATAATAGGAAAAGGCTAAATACAATGTAATGGCCATACATGTTTTATAGGGAAGGTGCACCAACTGACTGGGCTAGGGTTGCCAGGTCCCTCTTCGCCACCACTGGGAGGTTTCTGGACGGAGCCTGAGGAGGGCGGGGTTTGGGGAGGGACTTCCATGCCATAGAGTCCGATTGCCAAAGCAGCCATTTTCTCCAGGTGAATGATCTCTATCGGCTGGAGATCCGTTGTAATAGCAGGAGATCTCCAGGTAGTACCTGGAGTTTGACATCCCTAGACTGGGCATCTTGGTTGCCCTCTTAGGCACCTTTCCCAGCTCTATAATCTATCCATATATCTAATTTCCAAGATGCTTAAATCCGCAGACAGGGGGCACACTTCCTCCCCAACAGTTTTTCTGCAGAAAAATCTGAAAAGTTAAAAAAAAAGAAGCAGCAAAACCAGGGGTTGAAATTCTCCCGATTTTTTAAAAAAAGTATTGTCTATGCATGCATTCCTGGAGGGCTGGCGGTGGCAGCAGCAGCCGCCGAGAGACGCTCCAGGCCCGGCTCCAGCGTCGTCCGGGCTCCGCCATGGTCAGTATGGCCATTTATGCATGGGATGTTCTGCCTTGGATTTGCTGCTCTCTAGATGAAGGCAGCAGGAGAAGAGGAAGACCCAACAAGAGATGGATGGACTCAATAAAGGAAGCCACAGCCTTCAATTTGCAGGATCTGAGCAGGGCTGTCAAAGACAGGACGTTTTGGAGGACTTTCATTCATAGGGTCGCCATGAGTCGGAAGCGACGGAAGGTTTTGCATTGGATTTGCCACTCTGTAGATGCACATTTCCCCCCATCCGAATTCTCAAAACTCTGCATGGGGGCTTATTGTTGAGTTTTGAGAATATGGCTGGGGGGACAGTGCATCTAGAGTGGCAAATCCAAGGCAAAACCTCCCATGTATAAATGTTAACACAGATGCACATTTGCTGCTCTCTAGATGCATATTTCCCACATCCGAATTCTCCAAACTCTGCAGGGGGGCTTCTTGTTGAGTTTTGGGAATTCGGATGGGGAAAATGCGCATCTATTGAGCGGTGAATCCAAAGCAAAACCTCCCGTGCATAAACGGTCTGTTTGTGCGGGAAGCCTCGGGGTGGAGCTGGGTGGTGGCAGCAGGGGGAAAGAAGCCCTGGCCGCCGAGCCGCCCCCCACCCACCCCCCACCGAGCCGGAAAGAAAGGAGTCAAGCACAAGAGTCCTCCTCCCTGCCCTCCCACCGCACCAGCAACAAAGGAGTCGGGCAGGAGTCTGGGGGAGGAGTCCTTGCCCCCCCCCAAACCCGAAAGGAGGGAGTTGGGCGCGGCGCATGGGAGTCCTCGCTGCCCCTCCTTCCACCCACCAAGCCCGCCCACCAGCAAACTGAGCTGGCAACAAAGGACATGGGCGGGATCGGGGGGAAGTCTTGCCCCCCACCCCGTCCGCAGAGCCGGCAACCCAGGGAGTCAGATAGTCCTCCTTGCCCCCTGCTGAGCTTGCAATGATGGAGCTGGGGGGGGGGGGGAAGGGATGGGAGAAGCTGCGGGGGATGGGAGCCGGTCCCGGCATCAGCGGCAATGGTGGGAGGGATTTCCCCCCCCCCCAATGGTGGGAAGGATTTCTCCCCCCACGCAAGTATTGCCATTAATGGGGCGACGTGGCTGGCCGGGGGTTTGCACGGAAGTCACTGCTGCGCTGCTGTGGTCAGCTGCTGGCAGGGGAGTTAGAGCGAGAGAAAGAGGGATGGGAGGGTGGATGGAGAAGGAGCAAGGCTGGATTAACCGTTAAGCAAAAAAAATGGTGCATTGACTCAATAAAGGAAGCCACAGCCTTCAATTTGCAAGATCTGAGCAAGGCTGTCAAAGTTAGGACATTTTGGAGGACTTTCATTCATAGGGTCGCCATGAGTCGGAAGCGACTTGACGGCACTTAACACACACACACAGATGCACATCTAGATGCAGGAAAAGAGGAAGACCCAACAAGAGATGGATTGGCTCAATAAAGGAAGCCACAGCCTTCAATTTGCAATATCTGAGCAAGGCTGTCAAAGATAGGACATTTTGGAGGACTTTCATTCATAGGGTCGCCATGAGTCGGAAGCGACTTGACGGCACTTAACACACACAAAATAAGTACGGGGGGTGGACACACCAAAGAAATTTCCCATTGCCGGATTTACCGTGGACCATATGATGCAAAACTGCAAATGGTGCAGCTCAACCAGGGTCCACAAAAAGTAGGAGAAAACTTTTCAAATATAAAGTGGAAGCATACAAAAATAAACATTATTTTCCATCTTACTGTACGTTTTGTTTCATTTCGAAAAATAAAATTTTATTTGATGGTTTATTATTGTTTATATTTTGAATTACATGTATGGGGGGGGGGCACCAAACTCTTTTAAGCGCTTAGGGCCTCTAAAGGTCTTAATCCGGCCCTGAGAAGGAGAAAGGCAGTGTGTGTGAGAGAGTGTGCCAGTAGGAACTGGGGGAGAAAGAGCGGGCTTAAGAGAAGCAGCGACAGCAGCTTAGATGAGGAGCAGAAGGGGAGAAAGACTTGTCAGGTGTTGGGAGGGAGGTGGGCGGGAGAGTAGCCACCCCCCATTGAGTCTGCAAAATGGCTGGGGCTAGGGTGAGGATGCCACTGGGCTGGGCTTGACCATCCTTTGGAAACGTGACTGAGCAGCGTAATTTTCAGCCACTCCATCATCACCCATATTCACCACCTCTCCATGGCAGTGGAGGGAGGGAGGTGGAACTATTGCAGTCAGCGGCAGGCAGGGGAGTGAGAAAGAATATGATGGGAGGCTGGATGGAGAGAGACAAAAGTGTATGTGAGAGAGTGTGACAGCAGGAACTGGGGCAGAAAGAACTAAAGAATCAGTAGCAGCAGCTGAAGCAAGAGAAGGAGGAGGGGAGAAAGACTGACAGGTGTTGGGAGGGAGAAAGAACTAAAGAATCAGTAGCAGCAGCTGAAGCAGGAGAAGGAGGGGAGAAAGACTGACAGGTGTTGGGAGGAAGAAAGAGAGAGGAAGAGTTAGTATGTATTTGGTGGAAGGCGAACAAGAGAAAATGAAAAGGTGGATGGGGGAAAAGCGGGGGAATGGGATAGCTACTTCTGCGAGATTCTTGCTGGTCCCCACATGTTATTCTTAATATTCAACATAAATAAGTAGAGCCCTCCCCCACCCTCAGCAGAAGTTGTATCAGGATTTGAACCTGCTGCCCCAGCATTAGTGAGCAGGCCCTGCGCCACTCTGTCTCCTACAATTGTTGGCTGGTTGCAGTTCATCTGGATTCACGATGCTGGTTCTCATTCAATGGCTTTTGTCCAAGGCTGAAATTTCTGGTTAGACAAGTTGTAGCGTTAGCTCGAGATGGCTGTTCCAAACACACCTTCTTGACAAAGCTGTAGATATCTCAAAGATCCAGAGGTCAAGCATGTATATAATCCAAAAAAAAAAAAAAACCCTCACAGATCTCCCTCAACAAGGGTTAGATAGGAGTATCAACCCATTGTGTAAACTTAACATCCAGCAGAAAATATTGTGGATGACTGTCTGTCTTCATAACTTTTCATAGAACAACTCTGTGTAGTTCTTTATGTTATCCTCACAACAACCCTATGAGGTAGGTTAAACTGAGGTTTATGAGAAGGCAGGGGTTCCTGATGTGGTATCCATGGGGGCCATGGTGTCTGCTGACACTTTTCCTATCACCCATCAAGAGTTTTTTAGAAAGTGATTGGGGCTCCTGATCACCAGGGCATCTGATTGGTTACTGGAGATTTGATTGGCTGTGCACATTAAAATTACTCCTCTTGTCCCCTGTACTTGGCTTTCCTTTGTGTGTGGCTTTGCCTCTCACGGCAGCCATTTTGAGGTTGGCTGCACGACTCATTACGGCCATGTTATGGTTGCAACCACTAACTTGTGTCTGAATTCCAGATGTGCCCACAGGCTCAAAAAGGTTAGGGATGCCTGGTCTAAGGCATGGCTGAGTGAACCCAGGTCCTAATCTATGGTTGAGCAAATGTTTCAACCTGGGGGCCTTACCCACCTCTCCTGCTCTTCAGGGTGGTAAGTTAGATGCTGGAGATCCCAAATCATTTCCACATCATCTGTGTTCACATTTAGATCAGCCATGGGGGCTTTGGAAGGATGCCATCTGCCGTAGGTGGAGAGCCCACATTGGCCTTCTCCCTCCACTCTGCTGAGAGCCAGTGTGGGTAGTGGATAGAGGTGGACTAGGAACCTGGGCAACCCAGTTCAAATCCTCACTTCTACCATGAAAGCTTGCTGGGTGACCTCTGGACCACCCTTGGTGGAGTGCCGCCCTAATCTGGCTTCTACAAATGCAGTGTTAATGCTTTTCCTGTTGAATTCCTGCTTTTTGCACAACATTAGGTGGAATGCCTATTAGCCAAAAAGCCCAGGGACAGAAAGAGGGAGAATTAATATTTGGGTGGGAGACCATTAAGGAAGTCCAAGGTCGCTGCACAGAGGCAGGCAATGGCAAACCACCTCTGGATGTCTCTTGCCTTGAAACACCCTACAGCAGTTTCCATCACCTTAAGTGGACATTGGGCAGCTAGATACTATACCAAAAGGAAAAGTGCACACAAAAACTTACTAATCACCAGAGCGAGAACATTATGCTAATTACATCCTTACATAATCAGAAGATAATTTATTATCAAATAAAGACGGCATCTGGGGGGAAAGAGGCCTGAGCAAACAGCTCATCTTCACTGATTTGAGCATCCAATACCATCACTCATGTTTCCCTGATGGATTATAAAGTCTGATCATTCAAAAAGTTTTTATTCTAATCAAAGCATTGCCATAATTTTCCTGTGATGAAACACTGGCTGGGCCCTTTCTCAGTGGAAAAAGCTTCACTGATCTAGTTTTTAAAAAAATAATAATTCCTTTTTTGGATTCTTCTGCATGGATTTGGATGTTGGAACACTTTTTGAAGGGCTGAACCCATATAAAATTTTATTACTTGTTTTCTGTACAGTTCTTTTGACACTGCCTTTCAAACCAAAATAACCCCCGAAGTGGATTAAGGTAATAAAAATACGTAATGTTATTCAAAGAATTTCAGAAGAAAATCAGCTTGTGTTTCATAGATTACAGCAAAGCTTTTGACTGTGTGGATCATGAAAAGCTATGGCCGGTTTTAAAGGAAATGGGTGTGCCACTACATCTGATCGTTTTGATGCGCAATCTGTACTCTGGACAAGAGGCCACAGTTAGAACAGAATATGGAGAAATTGAATGGTTTCCAATTGGCAAAGGTGTCAGACAAGGATGTATTTTATCTCCCTATCTCTTCAATCTATATGCAGAACATATAATTAGGAAAGCTGGATTAGATTTAGATGAAGGTGGAATGAAAATTGGAGGGACGAACATTAATAATTTGAGATATGCTGATGACACTACATTATTGGCAGAAAATAGTGAAGATTTGAAACGACTACTGCTGAAAGTTAAAAAAGAAAGTGCCAAAGCAGGACTACAGCTGAACATCAAGAAAACAAAAGTAATGACTACAGGAGAATTACACAACTTTAAGGTTGACTATGAGAAAATTGAAATTGTTCAAGACTTTCTATTCCTTGGCTCCACCATCAACCAAAAGAGAGACTGCAGCCAAGAAATCAGAAGGAGATTGAGACTGGGAACGGCAGCCATTAAGGAGCTAGAAAAGATTTTGAAGTGTAACAATGTGTCACTGGCCACCAAGACTAGATTAATTCATGCCATCGTATTCCCTATTACTATGTATGGGTGTGAAAGCTGGACAGTGAAGAAAGCTGATAGGAAGAAAATAGATTCCTTTGAAATGTGGTGTTGGAGGAGAGTGTTACAGATTCCGCAGACTGCCAAAAAAACAAATCAGTGGGTTATAGATCAAATCAAGCCTGAACTGACCCTAGAAGCTAAAATGACTAAACTGAGGCTATCGTATTTTGGTCACGTCCTGAGACGACAAGAGTCACTGGAAAAGACAGTCATGCTAGGAAAAGTTGAGGGCAGCAGGAAAAGAGGAAGACTCAACAAGAGATGGACTGACTCAATAAAGGAAGCTACAGCCTTCACTTTGCAAGATCTGAGCAAGGCTGTCAAAGATAGGACATTTTGGAGGACTTTCATTCATAGGGTCGCCATGAGTCGGAAGCGACTTGACGGGACTTAACACACAACACACACAATGTTATTAAAACCATCCAACTACAACATGCAACCAGAGCCCCCAAGGGACCTCAACCACTGGATGAGAGTTCAACAGGAATGGGCAAACACTAAAAAGACCCTGCTTTTTAAACTAATTCCGGAGCCTCAAAAATCCAGATATCAACAGGGGAAAGGTTCATATGGGACATTCTGTCCCAATGTGGATTCTCTGATGTTTAATGAGGGTTGTATTCTGTCCAAAGCTCTTCCCACACTTCAGACACTTATAAGGTTTCTCACCAGTGTGGATTCTCTTGTGCTTAATAAAGCTTGATTGGTCACAGAACGTCTTGCTGCAATCTGAGCATTTATAAGGTCTCTCCCCCGTGTGGATTCTCTGATGTGAGGCAAGATGGTGGCTCCGACTGAAACTCTTTCCACACTCCAAGCATGTGTATGGTTTCTCCCCTGTGTGGATTCTCTGATGTGTGGTAAGATTGGTGCTCCGGTTGAAGCTTTTCCCACATTCCAGACACTTATAGGGTTTCACTCCTGTGTGGGTTCTCTGGTGGACAATAAGGTTTGAGCTGGAAAAAAAGCATTTTCCACAGACCAGGCATTTATGCACTTTTCTTCCTGGATAAGGGGTTTTCATGAAGCCAGGGTTCTGGCTGAAGCTTTTCCCAAAAGCACTGGAGATGTTTTGGTTCTTACTAGCATCAATTCCTGGCTGAGCTGGGGTGTCCCTGGGGGTGTTGCGTCCTTCTTCTGCTTCCTCCACTGGGTAGATTTCCTGAGATGCATCCTGCTTCACTGTCCATGTCAGAGTCCCACACGGTCTTACCAGTTCTGAACTGTCTGGCATGTATGTCTCCTCATCACTTCTGGACATCCAGGCTTTGGCTGGGGGAAAAAAATAACATCAGAAGAGCCATGCTGGATCAGACCAGTGGTCCATATAGTCCAGCATCCTGTGGCCAACCCAGTGGCCCCGGAGGTCCAACAGGGCATAGTGGCCAAGGCCTTCCCCGATGTTGCCTTCTGGCACTGAGATTCAGGGGTTGACTGCCTCTGAATGTGGAGGTTCCCTTTAGTCACCATGGCTAGTTGCCACTGATTGACCTATGAATTTGTCCAATCCAAAAATGAGAGTGTAGACCTGACCTGGATGGAGCAGGTTGCTCATTTTAAATATATAGGGGTTATGTTAAACTGTAATCTCACTTTGAAAGCCCATGTTTACTTAGCTACTGAAATTGCTAGGACCAATACAATGTTCTTGTAAGGTTTTTCTATTCAAGAGGAAGCCAGTATGTACCTGTGGCTGTCTAAGCTTTTAATGCCAAAATAATTTCTCAGATCTTGTTTGGAGCAGGCATATGGAGAAACAGAGTTTTGGAGTCCCGGGACCATATTCTTCTTCAGTTCTTGCGCAAGATGGAAGGAGTGCCTAGCTGTCTAGCAGGAAGGGTAGCTGTGCGCCCATAGACCCAGATTTTCTTCTATCTCTGGCCTTGGCAACCTGTCCCTGTGAAAATGCCGGGAGCAAATCCTCCTGTTTTTTGGGATGATGAAACCAAACGGCAAATCAAGCAGCTTGCAGGCTATCCTGTCTACCACCACCCCTGCAGGGAATCCAAACTTGGAGCATCCCTGACAGTCTCTGCTTGAAGACTTCTAGCTAGAAAGATTCCAAACACTTGCCCACCCTGTGGTATTTGGCTCCACTGGGGCCGCTCTTCCTGAGGGCCTGCCTCTCCCAGTACAGATCAGTGCACATGCTTAGATCTATTCAGCCATCTTTTCTGTCTATTCCCTGGCTTTTAGAAAGTGGGTGAAGCCAGGTGGGGCAGAAGAAGAAGAGTTGGTTTTTATATGCCGACTTTCTCTACCACTTAAAGGAGACTCAAATTGGCTTACAATCACCTTCCCCTCCTCATAACAGACACTCTGTGAGGTGGGTGGGGCAGAGAGAGCTGTGACTAGCCCAAGGCCACCCAGCTGCCTTTGTGTGTAGGAGTGGGGATACAAATCCAGTTCACCAGATTAGCCTCCGCCACTCATGTGGAAGGAGTGGGGAATCAATTGCCCAGCAATGTTTCTGACTGGCCACTGGAGATGTGATCAGCTGGGAAGATTAAAATACCATGGTTTCAGCGGCAGCTGCCACTGCAGCATCTCTGTGCTTTGACAACTGCTGGGACAGACCGCAAGGGGTAGGGGTGGAGGGGTAGGAAAAGCAGCGAGCAGCATGGAGATGGGTCATGTGGACACCATCCCCATGCACCTCCACCTTGGTTGCCAATTCCAGTTTGGCAAATTCCTGCAGATTTGGAGTTAGCGCCAAGGAGGATGGAGTTTGGGGAGGGAGCTTAGCAGGGATGTAATTCCATACAGTCCACCCTCTGAAGCTGCCTAGATAATTGATCTGTGTAGTTCTGAGATCAGTTGTCATTATAGAAGATCTCCAGGCCCCACTTGCTTCTGTTTCCACAGCCTTTTCCTGCCTCCGTGTTGAAGAGGACGTTGTGTACGCACCCTCAGCAAACTCAGCTGGGAAAGAAATATTCTCTTCTTGTGACGCAAGGCCTTCCTGAGGAAAACTCTGCCCTTTGGTCTCTTCTTCACTGCTTCCTTCTTTGAGAGAAAAAAGAAAGAAAGAAAAGGGTTTGGGTTAGGCTAAAAATGTTTCTGGCGGTGACAGGTCTGCTAGCTCAACTAGCATATGTGAACCAAACTAGATGTTACGGCATTCGTGGGTCATGCTGTCGCCATCTTAGAGGTAGATTCTAGCCCTTTAACGATCCTGCAAGTGTCTGATCCTGATGGGGCCTGCAGCACAGTGGGACCAGCAAGAACCCCTCCCAAACCATTTCAGGTGCCCAAACAGGACAGATGTAAGTCTTTTGTAGCCCTGTAGGAGAGGCCCAGAGAAGAAGGGACCAGGAAAACTTACCAGCCTGAAAGAACCGCACCTCAGCCATGAGCGTAAAAATGGGAAGGTAGCGGCTACCAAGTGATAGCATCTGAAGAGAGCAGAGGTAAAGCTTCCAGTAACTTTTCAGCATCTTCCCACTTGCCTATCTCTGTCCAAAACTGACTGTACATCAGATTCAAATTATTGCAAAGGGGCAGGCATGTTAGTCTGAGGAAGTGGGCTGAGGCTCACAAAACCTCATGTTGAAATAAGCGTTAGTCTCTCAGGTGCCACTAGTATTTTGTCTTAGCTGCAACGTATGTCATTTCCAAAGAAGGAACATCAGCTTCCATGTGGTATGATTTTTAATGTAGATAGGAAGCTTAAAAAGAGGCTTGTCTGTCATCTGCAAGGTATTGGCTGAACTATGGCGATGCCATGGAATATCCATAAACATTCTTTTTATTTTTTAAAAAAATGTATGCTTCCCAATGGGGAACCAGAGAGCTTACATCATTCTTCTCTCCAGGATTATATCCTTACAACCACCATCTTGTGACAGGTTAGGCTGAGGGAGGATCATTGGCCCATGTGGTGAACAAAGTGGATGGAGAGGGAGCTTTTTCTCCATTTTCCATAATACTAGAACTCTGGGGCACCCAATGAAGTTGATGGGCAGCAGATTCAGGACAGACAAAAGGAAACACTTCTTTAGCCAATGAGTAATTAAATTGTGGAATTTGTTACCAGTGGATGTAGTGAAGGCAACAAGCATAGCTGACTTTAAAAGGGGATTAGACAGATTCATAGAGGAGAGGTCCATCAGTGTCTATTAGACCAGGTGAGTAAAGGGAACTTCCATATCCAGAGGCCGTCAACCCCTGAAACACAGTGCTAGGAGAAAGCGACAGGGGAGAGTTGCCCTCCAGGGCAACTGGTTGGCCACTGTGTGAAACAGGAAGTTGGACTAGATGAACTGCTCACCTTATCCAACAGGGCTCTTCTTATGTTTTTAAGGTTTCCCATTGAGTTTTCATGGCAGAGAAGGGATTTGAACCTGGGTCTCCCAGATCCTAGTCTGACACACTGGCCACTTCACCATGGTGGCTATTACAGCTAAGGCAAAGCAGATGCTCTACTACAAGGAGTCACATATGAGAAACAAATTTCACTGTCATCTGCAGAACATCAGGTCTGAATTTATCGGCCCTACACACATTTTCTCTCCCTACTGAATGTTAAAGACTCTGGAGAGTCTAAGCACAGAACAGCTGCTGGGCTCTAGGACTGCCAGGTCAGGGTTAGAAAATTCCTGGAGATTTGGAGGAGAAGCCTGGGGAGGGCAGGGTTTGGTGAGGGGAGAGAGCTCAGTTGGGGTGTAATGCCATAAATTAATAGAACCATAGAGTTGGAAGGGGCCATACAGGCCATCTAGCCCAACCCCGTTTGATGCAGGATCAGCCCAAAGCATCCATGAAAAGTGTTTGTCCAGCCTCTGTTTAAAGACTGCTAGTGAGGGGAGCTCACCACCTCCCTAGGTAGCCGATTCCACTGTGGAGCAACTCTTACTGTAAAAATTTCCCCCTAATATCCAGCTGGTACGTTTCTGCCCACAATTTAAACCCATTATTGCGAGTCCTATCCTCTGCTGCCAACAGGAACAGCTCTCTGCCCTGCTCTGACAGCCCTTCAGATACTTCAAGAGAGCAATCATGACCCCCTCAGCCTCCTCTTGTCCAGACTAAACATTCCCAACTCCCTCAGCCTTTCCTCGTTGCTCTGCTATGCTCCCGCTCCATTCTATCAACATCCTTTTTGAAGTGTGGCCTCCAGAACTACATACATTACTACAGGTGCAGCCTGACCAAAGTGGTGTTCAGCAGGATTATGACATCCACCCTCCAAAGCAGCCATTTTCTCCAGGGGAACTGATCTCTGTCAGCTGGAGATGAGCTGTAATTCTGGGAGATCTCCAGATCCCACCTGGAGCCTGGCAACCCTATTGGGTCCCAAAAGGGAAAGATAGAGCCACAGCTGAGCCTACACCAAGAATGAACATTCTTACCTAGCAGGCTTCTATCCGGATCATCTTCCTGCTTGGTTTCCATACAGAATTGCCTCTGCTTGCTCTCAGACGGATCGTGGCCTGCTTCAGAAACACTCCCAGATGCCTTTTCCAAGAGTACCTGCTGTGGCATAGAGGGACCCTTTAAGGGCACAGCTGTGGCAGTTGCAATAATATCACAACTTTTTTCGTGCTAAATTTGCAACTTAACTGAGAGTTCAGGCACTTTTCAACTGTCATGAACTCTGATGCTTAGAGCTACTTTCATCTTGGACAGTTAATTGAAACATTTCCAGAAAAGTTAGACTAATTGCTTTTTCATAGAGATTAAGAGTTGAGATTTTGCCTTCTTATCTTGCTATATCAGATATAATTCACATGCACATGCTGATTGGCTTATTTGCACATGTTGATTATATCATATTTAGTTATGAACCAGTCAGTTATGTAGACAATAACCATATGATAGATCAGATTTAGAGAAAGAGATTTTTTCGATAAATATGTGTTCATGTAACCAGCAAATCAGATTTCTCTGGATGGAAGTCTCAGAAGAAGATTAGGTGTGGTTTCTTGGTGGGTAGCTTTTTTTTAAAAAAATATAAAACCCTAAAAGCAGTGACACAAAAACAGAAACCTGATTTACTTTTAAAACTATTCTTTGCTAGGAACTTTGATATGTTTAGCATTTATCTTCACAGCAATTGTATAGTTAATTTTTTCATGCCTGTACTTTTTTCTGTCTTGCTCAATAAAAATGATCTTTTCTTTTCTCTATAAAAGATAAAAGTTTCTACAGGTAGTCTGCCTGGTTTGCTGGTTAATAGCTCAGAGAACCAAACTCTACCCCCTTACTCTTTTGTATTATCAGAATTAATATTGTTAATCACCTTTAATTGATAAATCCTGGAGAACTCTGCTGCTAAACAGTTTTGCACAGGCAAAGCCTTTACAATTGTTTAGTCCTGATCCTCTAATAGGATGCGGAAAGGAATCTCTCAGTACACAGCAGCGGGGGGGGGGGAGGCAGAAGGGAGGGTTCTGCTCTCTACCCTGAGCGTAGCAGCTCCATTGCTATGGATGAATCATGGACAGTGTCTTAGAAGTCATCTAGACCAACCCCCTGATCAATACATGAAATCCAAAGATACAGCAGGCCTTGACAAATATTCTTTGAATCTAGGAGCCAGCCCAGAAATGTAGGATACGTTTTTCATGTAATAAATGAAAAATTTAATAATTTAATTAAAACAGAGAGAGGAGGAGGAAGAGAGTACCTTTGGCAAGAATACCTTTCCTATGGGAGACTGTTTTTCCTGAGTTTTCTGAGTTTTGTTTGGTTTAATGGCCCTTCTGATTTCATTTCTGGAATAGCCGTTTGCTATCAGTGCATGATTTAGATGATTAATTTATTCCTTGAGAAACTGTGGTTCACAGATCTGTCTTGCATGGTCCATTAACGTTTTGATTATTCCTCTTTTCTGTCGGGGGTGGTGGTTGGAGTTTTTGTGTAAGTAGCGATCTGCGTGAGTTGGTTTCTGGTAGACCTTGTGACTTTCAATTAGGTCACGTTAATGGACTGGGCAAGACGGATCTGTGAACCACAGTTTCTCAAGGAAGAAATTAATAATCTAAATCACGCACTGCTAGCAAACGGCTATTCCAGAAATGAAATCAGAAGGGCCATTAAACCAAACAAAACTCAGAAAACTCAGGAAAAACAGTCTCCCATAGGAAAGGTATTCTTGCCATTTATTAAATGAGTCACTGATAGGATGGAGAAACTTTTGAAAAAACATAACCTACAAACAGTGTTTAAACCCACCAAGAAAATACAACAGATGCTACGATCAGCAAAAGACAAAAGAGACCCCCTCACCTCTGCAGGAGTATATCGTATACCTTGTAGTTGTGGACAAGTTTACATCGGGACCACACAACGCAGCATACAAACAAGGATAAAAGAACATGAAAGATACTACAGACTTGGCCAACCTGAGAAATCAGCAGTGGCTGAACATGGACTGACCCAAACAGGACACAGGGTCTTATTCCAAGACACTGAAAGACTGGACAATTCTACCAACTATTTTGTCAGATTGCACAGAGAAGCCATTGAAATTCATAAACATCAGCACAACTTTAACAGAAAAGAAGAGAGTTTAAGAATGAATAAGGCTTGGCTTCATGTCCTGAAAACCTCCAGACTAACAAAGACTACAGTCCACAATAGCCATGCAGATTAGCTTTGGATTCCACATGTTAACAGATCACTTCAGGATACAATGGTTCCATATTAACATACCGCACCCTCATTAGCACATTATCTTGATACTTACAGGACAATGATTAGCACATTACCTTTGATACTTTTTGCAGGACAATGACTCAGCTCAAACCCAAACCCATTCTGACTATATATTACTCTTCCTACACACTTGACACTGAGAGACACTGTCCTTCAGTGTTCCTCCTCTGAAGATGCCTGCCACAGCTGCTGGCGAAACGTCAGGAAAGAAAATACCAAGACCACGGTCACACAGCCCGGATAACCTACAAGAACCAATGATTTAATATTTGCTTATATGTTTTGTATATTTGCCACCTTGTGGACCCTGATTGGGTAGAAAGGCAGCATAAAATAAACAAACAAACCAATTCCATGAGGGAGAGATCAGAGCTGAATTTCTTTTAGAAGTAATAGAACTTCTGAGGATCTTCTGTAGGGGGCCAATTCCCCCCCCCCCTAAAAATCCTGCATCAACCTGGCTCACACAGAACTGACCATCCAGCATTTGGGGGGGAAAGCTGAGTGAGGATTCGAATCCAGATCTTTCCAGGCAAAATCCGGCACTTTGGCCTCTATACCACATTATGGCCTGCAGCTCCTCCTCACTGTCCTAAGTCGGATAGACGTGTTACCCCTACTCCACCTGAGGCCCTGCTACTATATAGAAACAACACAATGAATTAGCCTCACCTGTTGTTCCTGCCTTTTGGGTTCTCTCTGCCTCAAGAGGAATTCCTCAGCCAGGGCCACTGCCTGGGAGCAGCTTTCAGGGCCGCTCTCCCTCACTTGGCTCTGGATCTCCTGGGGCAGGACACTCAGCAGCTGCTCCAGGATCAAGAGCTCCAAGATCTGCTCCTTGCTGTGATTCTCCACTCTCAGCCACCGATGACAGAGTTCCTGGAGCTGGCTGTACGTCCCTCTCGGCCCATCTGACTCCTGGTAGCAGAAGTGCCTAAAGTGTTGGCGAATCTTCTCCCTGCTGATGGCATCCCCTCTCAAGATGACTGCCTTTACTTTCCCATAATCCTCTCTGTCTCTGGCCCCCATACTGATAAAGGCCTGCTCGGCATCTCCACTGAGGGCTGGGAGGAGTTGGGTCACCCACTCTTCCTTGGGCCACCGGCAGGCTTCAGCCACTTGTTCGAAGGAGGCCAGAAACGCCTTGGCATCTTCCCAGGGTGAAGGTTTCTCTGGCAAGGGTGGGACTGTCCTTTGGGACCAAGGAGAGTCCACTGACCTGAGGAACTCCTGCCACTGGACTTCCCACTGCTGAAGGGAACCCTCACCTGGTTCCTGTTTAATTCGTTCTCCTGGTCTCCTTTGCAGGAAGTCTTTAACATAACCAACCTGGAGGACGTGAGGGGATTTTTCCAACCCCCTCCTGAAGATGGGTCTCAAATGTTCTTGTTCCTCCATTCTCATCGTTGGGTGACCTCACGAGTTTCACGGCACAAAACTATAGAAAATTTGATATAAACAACCATGCTGATCCTTGATTTAAAAAAAGGGAAGCGCAGACAATAAAACATTTTTAAAAGAGTGACCCTCTGGTCTGCCAACTGCCATTAAAAAAAAATCAGCCGTTTTTCTAATAATCTGAATATTATGGGACAGTTTTGTTTGTATGCTATTGCCTGTTTTGTAGATGTGTGATTTCACAATTGTAACAAACTTAATTTGTGAAATGTATAACGTTTACAAATTCACAAAATATACTGTTTCATACAAATTTTGTTTAAAAGAAGTAACGATAAAAGCTTGCTATGCATCTTTTCTATTACAAAAGTACATTTTTTGTCTATGCTATATAAATCCATATTACATTTCTATCCAGCAGTTCAACATAAATCCATACAATGAACTATTCCTCTCCATTTGAATTGCCCCTTTTTGAGTCTTGAGAACTTTGTAAGTTAACCATGTTATGTTACAAATATCTTATACCCTTTCTAACCAGTTTTTTTCCCATAACAACGTTAATACAGTATGAATGTAAGATGCCCCCTCCCAAAATCTTATACACAAATCTTTTTTAAAAAAAGTATTGGACATAATTGTAACTTGTATGCAAAATTAAGACAACCCCTTCCTTTTTATTTTTATGGCATACCCGGGGGTGGGGGCAAGTCTTCCATTCAAATAAATATTGTAGCAGTTAGAATTGTTAAAGTTATTAGTAGTTTATCTTTCAGAACTCGTGGCTCAAGTAAGTGAGCCACTCCACTGGAAAGACAAGTGGTTCTCACACACACTCTAGATGGGGAGAAGAGACCCAAAGGTTGTTGAGGACACTGGCTCTGACCACTGAGGGCTGCTCATCGTCCTCTGCCTGCTGGATAGGAACTGTCAACTCTGGGTTGGGAAATTTCTGGAGATGGGGGTGGGGGGCGGAACCTGGGGAGGGTTTGGGTTGGGGATAAGAGGGACGTCAGCAGGGTATAATGTCATGGAGTCCACCTTCCAAAGCAGCCACTTTCTCCAGGGGAAGGAACTGATCTCTGTTATCTGGAAATCAATGGTAAGTGTGGGAGATCTCCAGGCCCTACCTGGAGAGCGGCAACCCCAGATGCTGGGGAAGGAATACAGTAGGAACTGCATGGATGGGATCAGAATCAATGGGGAAGGCAGGAGTTGTGGGGAGCCCTTTCTCCCTCCACCCAATTTCCTGCCCTGCTGCTGCCTCCCACCCCCCACCTTCCCCCTCTTCTCTCACCTCCCTAATCCCGGCTCTCTTCCTCCTCCTCCTCTTTCTGTGCATCCAAAGGACATTCAAAACAAATCCTTCCCTTCTAAAACAGGAAAAGAGCCTCCACTGCTATTATTGTTTAGCCTCTTTTCTCTCCTGCTCTCTCTAGGAAGCCAAGCTCGGTCAACTTAACCCTTGTTGAAACGCTGCAAGCGCGGGACGGCGACTGTCCGGAGGGGGCAGCCGAGTGAGTCTCAGTTTGCAGAAAATGAGCAGGCGTCTTTTGGCACTTGTGAGAGGAACAAGATCTTACTTCCAGCATAAACTGGATCTTACTTCCAGCATAAACTGGATCTTACTTCCAGCATAAACTGGATCTTACTTCCAGCATAAACTTTGTGGGTCCATCCCACAAAAGCCGGCACTGAACGGCCTCTGGGATGAGCTCCACAAAGTAATTCGTATTCATTCATTCATTCATTCATTCATTCATTCTCTTTCTTTCTTTCTTTCTTTCTTTCTTTCTTTCTTTCTTTCTTTCTTTCTTTCTTTCTTTCTTTCTTTCTTTCTTTCGCTTTTTGGTATGCTGTAGCTCAGGGGCAGAGTATTCGTTTTGTGTGCAAAAGGCCCCAGGTTCAATCTCCAATTAGGGTTGCCACCTCCGGGTTGGGAAATACCTGGAGATTGGGGGGGGGGGAGTGGAGCCCGAGGGGGCGGGGTTTGGGGAGGGGAAGGACTTCAGTGGGGTATAATGCTATATAGTCCACAGGTGAACTGATCTGTCACCTGGAGATCAGTTGTAACCCCAGGAGATCTCCAGCCACCACCTGGAGGTTAAGCAGTCAAAAATCAACACCTCTGCACCATTACCTAAGGTTAGAAAATAAGTACAGGAATAGGCTGATAACAATGTGTAATGTCAAAAGTATATTGAATGTAACAACGTGCTACCAAGCCAATTGCATATATACAACAAAGTATTTCTCAGTTCTGAGCGTATAACAACGTGCTAACAAGCCAATTGCATATGTACAAAAGTATTTCTCAGTCCTGGTACAGTAACAATCAATCCGAGGTCGATGTCTTCAAGTGAAGAAAGGTAGAAAGGGATACTATCGTTTCAGTTCTTCCTCAGTCCCGTTTATATATTGATGTCAAAATGTACTCATTTCAATATAAGCTTCTGTAGCTTCAAAAATTTCCATAGACTTTTAAGCATAACCCTTTTAGGGACAAAATAGCAACCGTGTGTATTTTTTAGCTTATCTATTCCAACATCAGGCTATCAATTGAAACAAGATTGCACAGACAAATTTACAGTTTCTACGTTCCCAAATGGGATACAAGTTGTAGCAACCGTATCAGCAACCGTATCTCCAGTGGAAAGGATCAAGTAGTGCCTGGTGGGAAAGACCTAGGGTTACCAACCTCCAAGTGGCACCTGGAATTCTTCTGCCATTACAATTGATCTCCAGATGACCCAGATCATTTCCCCTGGAGAAAATGGCTGCTTTGGAGGGTGGACTCTACAACAATATACACTACTAAGGTCCCTCCCCTCACCAAACTCTACCCTCCGCAGGCTGTACCTCCAAAATCTCCAGGTATTTCCCAGCCCAGAGTTGGCAACCCTAGAAAGACTTCTGCTTGAGACCCCAGAAGAGTGGCCTCCAGTCAGAGTAGACAAGACTAAGCTTAACAGGCCAAAGGTCTGAATTAGTAGATGTCAGCTTCATAGATTAGGAAGGGGCCGTGGCTCAGTGGCAGAGCATCTGCTTGACATGCAGAAGGTCCCAGATTCAATCCCCGGCACCTTCAGTGGAAAGGATCAGGTAGAAACTGATGGAAAAGACTCCAGAGAGCCACTGCCCATCAGAGTAAATGAGATAGGGCTATACTATACCATTCCACAACACCTCATATCTTTTAAGATTCCCAGATTTTACTTTCAAACAGATTTTAGCCACCTTAGTAGCCTAGTTTGGGCAGAAAGGCAGGATATAAATGTTGTAACTAAATAAACAGGAAGCTTGTTTACAGAAAGTTTGTTCTGAATGTTTAAATAAGGCTAGTATTTTTGTTGGGTTGTTTGTTTTGCTGCTCAGTAGGAGCTGTTATTCCTGTCTGGTTGTTTTCCTCCAAAAAAAGAATAAGGATATACACTTAGAGCCGGAGCCTTCCTCCCTTCCTTCCTGCCATTATGCACAGGCTCCACAGGGGAAAATCTCTTAGCTGAAACTCCTGCTTTCTTTGGGCAGGGGGAAAAGAGATGGTAATCCTGCAAGAATGAAGGTCAAGGCCACCATCCTTGATTCTCCCCCTCCCCATGAATAATAATCAATATGTCATGTATGGGAAAAGTGTGATACATCAGGGCCCTGGTGTCATTCTGGCCCTAGAAAACTCTTTAAAATAAAAAGCAGTTTGGGGATAACCAACCTCTCCCCAGTTGACTCCCCCAATCTAAACTGCTCTTGTTGAGGGTGGCCATGATGCGTAGACTGGAAGAGGAAGAGTGAGGAGGAAGTGGTGAGCTGGTGGTAGTGGTAGGAAACCAGAGCTGGCTGGGAGACGGGAGTAGAAATTAGGGCTGCCAACCTCCAGGTGGGGCCTGGAGATCTCCCAAAATTACAACTGATCTCATTACCACAGAGATCAGTTGCCCTGGAGAAAATGGCTTCTTTGGAAGGTGGAGGGTGTGGCATCACACTATACTGAGCTCCCTCCCCTGCCAAACCCACCCTCTCCAGTCTCCCAACAGCAAATATGCAGGAATTTCTGAACCCAGTTTTGGCGACCCTACACTAGAAATAGGATTGCCCCTCCTACACAACCTCCCCTCTTGAAGACATTTATTGTAAATGACCTATTTGTATTGTTAGTGTATATGGGTAATTAAAAAAAAAGAAAGAATGATCCCTGGAAAGTTTGTCATAAACAGGGCTTTTGATTGGTTACAAAAATGAACAGCACACAAGTTTGCAAAGCATTGGATTCACAACATGTGAGAACAGCAACATGACTCTCGGTACAGAGGGAGAGAATAACTCTACAGTTCTGGATTATCCATTTTTAAAGTCCCGTGATATCTTGATTCAAGAAGTTGAGCTGAAATACCAGCCCTTCGGCCACCATCTCATCCTGGTGGCCAGACTGCATCCTTGGCATATTTGTAACCTGAGTGCTGAAATACAACGTGTCCTTTTCTGCATCAGATGAAGGTAGTTAGGAGAAAAAGGCTGCCAGGGTAGATCCAGCATGTGGCTTTTCTCCAAGTGCCGAACTAGACATGATAACTGGAGATCTATGAATGGAACTCCTGTACTTTTAAAAAAACCATCCCCAGCAGCCAAAGTGGGAAGGGCTCAATTTGGATTGGGGCCACAGTAGGTGTGTGTGTTAGGCTATAAGCCTCCTCCCCACAATGTTGATTCTGTGGTTTCTCTTTGGGACTATTATTTCCCCCATGCTGGAAAACCACACAAGTGCCTGTATTTAATAAAACAATACTGTAATATATATCTACAAAACAGAAAACAGTGCGTAAGATCTTATCATAACATCTGCCATTCTCAGAGGTCATAAATGTATAAAATTATTCTCACTCAGTCATCTGCCATATATCATTTTAATTGATTTGGCCGTAACCTACAATTTAGTTTATTTTATAAATAAGTGTGGAGCTTAGCCTTGAAAGCTTATACTCTGAAAATCTTGTTGGTCTCTAAGGCGCTACTGCACTCAAATCTAGCTCTTATATGGGACCTGCATTCATGAATCTCCCATCATCCTTTCTTGGTCAGCCCTGAGGATTCTCTGATACTTAGCATCACTCCTTGAAATGGCAAAATGGCTGTGCCCATTGTGAAAGAAGCAAAACCAAGTCACCTACAGACAAGGAAGGGGAATCTCTACATATTCAGGGGACTCCCCAGATACACCAAAAATATGTTGGCATTTAAAAGCAACACCAAGAACACTTCTTCTCATGACGAAGAAGGGCCGAGCACAGGGCCGAGCACACTCACTGCTCTCTGAATGCTGAGAGTAGTTTTACTATTTCAAGATGCCAATATAGGTATTGTTGTTGAATGCTGAGAGTCAAGACCAAAGTAAATGTGACGTGGCCATGGGTCTAACCCATGGCCAATGACGCCATTTTAGAAGCAATAATAGTTGTTGTTGTTGTTTTAATTGCTGTGAGGCCCCAATTTGGATCAGGCGCACAGTGAGCCCAGGAACTCTTCTCTCCCCCCCCCCACCTTTTCAAGTGCCTGTTTTGGCACCTGAAGAGGTGAGGAGGGGAAAACAAGAGCTCCTGACGGCACTGAGCCATGTGCCTGGTCCAGATCAGGGCCTTGAACCATTTTTTAAAAAACTACAACGGGTTCTAAAATGGCGTTAGTGGCCATGGGATAGACGCATGTCTGCTGTCACATTTACTTTGTTTTTCAGTTATAGAAGAGGGAAAATGAGTGGGAGAACTCAATTGTCTCAAACCCACAGAGTTATAATACCTTGGAGGCAAAGATGCAGGTTAGTGAGAAGTGTTCAAATCCTTTAATTCAATCCCAAACCACCCACAATTTTGGGGCCAGTGTTTCATGGAATCCTAAGTAATGATTTTCTTATACAGTCCCTCCCAAATGCTAAGCATGTATATGGATTTCCTCCTGTATGTATACTGTTATAATAAAGGTGGCCTTGGCTAAAAACGGGATATCTTCCTGGATTGTGAACACTTGTCTATTCCATGTGGGTTCGTTCATGTTTGATCAGCAGCCACTTCTGACTGAAACACTTCTCACAGAGTGAGCACTTATAGGGTCTCTCTCCCGTGTGCGTTCTCTCATGCCTGAGGAGGTCCGAACGCTCAAAGAAGGTTTTCCCACAGGCTGAGCACTGGTATGGTTTCTCCCCTGTGTGCTTCTTTTTGTGTTTGATGAGGTTCCAGCTATAAACAAAGACCTTCCCGCAGGTCGAACAGTTGTAGAGTTTCTCTCCTCCGTGGGTCTTTTCATGTTTAATTAGGAGGGAATTTCGAGTGAACCGCTTTCCACAGTTAGAGCATTGGAAGGGTTTATCCTCAGGCTGGGTTCTCTCGTGAAGTTTCAGGCTTGGCCTTGGACAGAAGGTCTTCCCACCGTACAAGCACTTCCGCGGTTTGTCCAATGCATGGATTCGCTGATGCCGCATCAACAGGTCCTTGCGAACAACGTTCCTTCCACATTGTAGGAATGTGTCCTGATTAGGGAGTCCTTCATGTCTGGGAAGGACCAGTTCCTCTCTGAAGGTTCCCTCAGCAACAGTGCGGGTGTCATCTTTGGGCCCCACTAAGCTTTCATTGAGAACCCTCTTTGCCCCACCAGGACTGGATTTGCTGATTCTGTTCCTTAGGGAGGGTCTCTGTTGCCCCGTGGAGCTCTCCTGAGATTTTCCCCCTCCCTCAGTGATGGTCTCCATTGCTCTCCTTTGGAATGTGCCACCTGTTTCCACCAGCTCCAAACAATCCATGGGGCTGGTTTTCCCTTCATGCTTTCTCACCTCCATGTAACCTTTTGGAATAAAAACAGGAGAGGAAGAGAAAAACAATCTTTGTATTTCAAAAGCCTTTTATATATTGCTCTGAGGATTTGTTAAGCTGTTTAGCATGGTCTGCTTCTAGACTATAATTTTTAGGTGAGGGGACTTCATACTGTGTTTAGGCCCCTGGAGGTGTCCCCCCCCACCCCGTCTTGTATTTTGATTTATTTATAAATATCAATCATAAGGTCCAACAGTTTTCAGAAGATTGAAATAAAATAATGATACATATACATCTGGACAGCTTAATTACTAAATATAATTCTAAAGCAAAATAGATATAATTATCTATGATTAAAGTCTGCTGGGCTCTGAGAAGGAGCAGGAAAGAGCTGCTGGAGTGGTGATTGCAGCTGATTGCGGACAGTGATTGCAGCTGATTGCGGACAGTGATTGCAGCTGATTGCGGACAGTGATTGCAGCTGATTGCGGACAGCGATTGCAGCTGATTAGGGAGGTGCTGTTTGCCTGGGGCTGACGGCTGGCTCCGCTCTCTGCTGGGTGAGCCTCGAACTGTGTAAGACTCCTCACCAGAGATGCAAGCCTTTGGCAAGAGCTCAAGGGCTCTTGCCATGTGGCTCTTACCCTGGGGGTCAGGCCTGAGGGCCCTGGAAGAGGCTGAGAAGTTTGTACATTCTATATGTGTTAAGCTTTTTGCTCCTGCAAGAAGGGAGTCTTGTGAGGCAGTTTGTCAGGGAAGTTATCAGGGAAGTGCAAGAAAAACTGAACCACTTCTGCAATGGATTGCAGCAGTGTGGCTGATGAGGGAGCTGAGGCAGTGACATGCAAAGTCTTTAGCATGTTCGCATTCTTACGTGAGGGTAACAGCAGTTACACTGGCAGCAAGTGTAAGTTGGAGAAGAAGATACAGGGACTTGAGGCAAGCTTGTCCACGTTCTATTTTATAAGGGACAGAATGCATGAAGTACTCTTGAGAGGGCAACAGGAGGATGAAAAGAGGGCAGAACTGCTCAATTTCCCCAGTCTTCTCAACATGGCAAAAACAGAACAGACGATGAGAGAAGAGAGTTGCAGCCTCGGATTGGCACAGTAGAACATAAATCCTTTAAAATCAGGCTAGAAAGCCCTTTTCTAGGTTATGTCCCATTAAGTGACTCTGGGAAAGGCCCAGAATAGAGGCTGCACGGCCATTTTGGCTCTTGAAAACAGTATGGTGGGGGGCAGCAGGAGCCCCTCATCCCCTAGTGCTGGCCTCCTTGGCAGGATTGGGCCCCTGTGGCAATTTCAAGCATCAAGAAAGGCTCTAAAATGGCACTATATCCCATGATGGTCTCAGGGACACCGTATCGTCAAGTTTGACCCTAAGCCTCCCGCCAAGTTTCCGAAGACCAATTAAATACCTCTTCATTCAAGCAAGCTTTTGTTCAGCACTAGATCTACTCTGGCTCAAGTTTTAATAATTTATCACATTTTAGTACTATTTAGAAGCATTTAATATTGGTTTATAATGCTGAATCTGCTGCTTTGAGGGGAAAAAGAGACTGAAAAAATAGTTTGATCCCCCATGATTCCTTTTCAGCTAGTGAGGACTTTTGATCTGAATTCTCCTCAGAGCAGAAAGAGGTTGTCGAATACAACCCACAGTGACGCATTTTAAAATATCAATCAACAGCCAGGAGATTCAGTCAAATTAACTAGGGAGAGCGTAGGTGCCTTTGGGGCAGCCAGTGAGGAATTGTGATTAGAATGGCAGACTGTGAGATTCAAATCCGTGCTTTCCACTAAAAAACAGTAGTTGATTGGGTCAGTCACTCATTCTCAGCCTAACCTACCTCACAGGGTTGTTGTCAGCATAAAATGGAGGAGGCAGAGAACCACAGATGCAACCTTAATATACTAACTTCATCTACAGCACAGTCCTGTGCATATTTACTCAGAAGAATGTCCTACAGGATTAAATGGGGTTTGATTTTAAGTATGCACAGCATCACAGCCTCAATTCCTTAAATCCTAACAGCAGGAGATGGGAGACACAGGAATGTGTCTTCTTCTTTTTTTTAGAGAAGATGATAATCACTCTGCTTTATAGCCCTAGTATTCAAACCCTCCTCTAGAGGATTATAAAGAAAATAATAAATATATACCATGCCATAGACTCTAACTCAGGGGTATCAAACATAAGGCCCGCGGGCCGGATCCAACCCAAGAGCTCTTATCCAGTCCACGAGCCAGCCCCCCACCACCACTCTCAATCTGGGCTGGCGAGGCATGGCCCGTCCTGACCAAGTGACATTGATGTCATATTTGGCCCTCGTAACAATTGAGTTTGACACCCCTGCTCTAACTAGTCAGTGTACGAATAACCCACATTTCAAATATTTTTGCTCCTCACTAAATAGGGCATCATCAGTTATACATAGACCAAATTTCAGATTTCTATGTCATGTGGAACAACATAACAGTTTTGATGGGTGAATGGGTGAATGAGTGAATGTGACTGGTGGAACTTGTCCCCACAAGATGTGCTGACACACTGGCTTTTTGTTGTTGTTGTTTGTTGTCAAGTCACATCTGATTTATGGTGACCTTGAATGGGGTTTTCAAGGCAAGAGACATTCTGAGGTGATTTGCCATTGCCTGCCTCCGCCTCAGGACCCTGGTATTCCTTGGAGGTTTCCCATCCAAAGACCTGTCAGGGTCTGCTTAGCTTCTGAGATCTGACGAGATCAAGCTAGTCTGCTTAGGAGGCTTTAAAAGGGGTCCAGACAGATTTAGGGAGGATAAGTCTATCACTGGCTAGCCAAATGGCACCTCCAGGCTCAGAGGCAGAATGCTGCTACTTGCAAAATGTGAGGAGGGCTGTTGTCTTGTATAAAGGTTTACTTGCGGCATCTGATTGGCCAATGCTGGAAACAGAATGGTGGACTAGAGGAATGATAGGTCTGATCTTGCAAGGCTAGTCTTTTGTTCTTACAAGCAGAGGAGCTGTGTAGGGAAGTGGAAATCCCATACCCCCCAATGGCCCCTTTCCCAGCACTGTCCCCACTGTCCCACCTCTGGCTCCTATTTTCCCCATCCTTCCCCCTGCTTCCCCTCATTTGCTCCTGATCTGGTTCCCCCCTCAATCTCTACTTTCCCTCTCCCCTTACACTCCAGCTGATAGTTGCCTAGCATCCCAAAATGGCTGCCGAGATCTCTGACGACTAGCTCATGAGATCCCATCCACCATTTTAGGTTGAGCCCCATGCAGCACTGCCTTGATATGGTGCTCTGTGAAATTTGCTGAAGTGTTTATGGCTATTTCCCAAGAAGGGAAATAATATTATTTTCGACAAAATATTATATTATTATTATTGACAAAAAGCCATGAGATTTCTAGCATGATCCCAGGAACACACCCAATGACATGAGAAGACCGAAAGAAACACATATTAACACAATCCACCAACCACAGAGTGGCTGTGAACAATCCTTACCCCGAAGGCTGGGTTCCTCACTGATCTGTGGCTGGGCCTCCTGCCGTGGCTGCCTCTCCGTAGGCCCAGTTGGAGCCACTTCTGGCTCTAAGGGACTCATAGCCACCTCCTTGTGTTTCATCATCACCTGAAAGAGCAGCAGGGATCCCTTTTAGGGTGGAGGGGGAAACATTGGGCCACGCCTTTGCCTTTCACTCTTGCCAGCTTAACCTAGACCAACCCATCCCCAAACCCAGGAGTATTTATTTATTTATTTATTTATTATTTCCATTTGTTACCCCGCTCTTCCCAGCCAAAGCCAGGCTCAGAGCAGCTTACAGAATATAAAAGTCATATCAATCAATAAAAGCATTAAAACATTTTAAAATAGCCCTATAAAATCATAATCATTATACTAATTTACCTAGGCGCCTCTAACATACGAGTCACAATACAACCCAGCTAGGCGAGCAGATGGAAGGCACCAGATGGAATAAAAGGTGTTAACCGCAATGGGAAGGTTAGGGAGGCCAGTCTTTATATATAGGAACCGTAGCTGGTCTCAGCCATAAGCCTGGCGGAATAGCTCTGTTTTACAGGTCCTGCGGAACTCTTTGAGGTCCCGCAGGGCCCTGGTCTCGCTAGCAAGGCTATTCCACCAGGCAGGGGCCAGGGCAGAGAAAGCCCGGGCCCTGGTCAAGGCCAGCCGGACACTCCTCAGGCCGGGATCCCAGGTTCAATCCCTGATATCTCCAGTTGAAAGGATCTCAGGTTATAGATGATGTGAAAGACCTCTCCCTGAGACCCTGGACAGCAGCTGCCAGTCAGATTAGACAAGACTGATTTTGACAAAGCAAGGGTCTGACTCAGTGTAACTTTCTGTGAACAGCCAAGAACCCCCGCCCCCATGACTGACCAGGGTGAAACCTCCTCACCTGTTGTTTTACTCTGTGGGCGTCCCGCTGCATCTGCAGAAACTCTTCGGCCAAGGCCACTGCTTGGGCACAGGTGTCTGGGCTGCTTTCCCTCACCCAGCTTTGAATCTCCGGGGGCAGGATGGTCAGGAACTGCTCCAGGATCAAGAGTTCTAGGATCTGCTCCTTGGTATGTTTCTTCACCCTCAGCCACCCATGACAAAGTTCCTGGAGTCGGCTGTACGTCCCTCTTGGCCCCTCAGTCTCCAGATAGCAGAAACGGCGGAAGTATTGGCGCTGCTTCTCCCTCCGCATGGCGTCACCTCGCAAGATGGCCAACTTCACCTTTGCATAGTCCCTTCTGTCTTGGCTATCCAAGTTGCTAAATGCGCGTTCAGGTTCTCCATTGAGAGCTGGCAGGAGATGGGCCACCCACTCTTCCTTCGGCCATCGGCAGGCTTCAGCCACTTGCTCAAAGGAGGCCAGGAAGGCCTTGGTGTCGTCCCATGGGGTGGGTTCCTGAGGCAACTCTGGGATCACCCAATGGGACTGAGGGCTCTCCACAGTCTTGAGGAACTCCTGCCACTGGACTTCCCACTGCTGAAGGGAACCTTCAGCAGGCTCCTGTTTAACCAGAATTCCTTCAGGTATTCCTTCCAAGACCTCTCCAAGAGTCCCTGCCTGGAGGATATTAACATCTTTGCTGCCAATTTTGGCTTCCCGTTCTTGCCTCCCAATCACTGGATCTTCCTCCATTTTCATTGTGGCTGATCTAGTGCTTACAGTCTCTCAGAATCAAGGCGTTCTAGACTGGCATGGTGAGAAAAAAGATGCATAACAGAAACAAAAAAAGCAAGGATAGATAGAACAGCCATTTGCAAAGAGCAAGACCATCAGACAGGGGAATGGCTTTGGAATTCTCCCCTGAAGGATGGTTCCATTTCACAAGGAACTCTGAATCAACTAGGATAGTTTTCAGTATCTTTTATGGATGCCAGTTTTACATGATGTTAACAGCTAGTGTGGTATAAATGGCTAGGGGTCACTCATCACAAAATGGCTGCTATGGGGAAAACCACAAAACGACCACCATGAAGGCTGTGGCGGCTCCAGGGGGACCTCAGTGCTCCCGCCTGCTGCTGAGACGGAGGGGTGTGGGGGGAAGGCTGGGCACGACTGCCCAGACTGCTCCAGGCAAGCCACCAAGAGAGCAAGAGAGGTGGGGGCTCAGCACACTGGAGAGAGAGAGAGAGAGAGAGAGAGAGAGAGAGAGAGAGAGAGGAGCCTCTGGTCACCTATTTCCGCAAGTTTCTTGCAGCTCTCTATTTGTGCTATTTATTTCCCACATAAGAGATTTATAGAAAATGCTCTGGGCTATGAATGACAAACTCCGGAGTGGAATGCCAATCCCTGAGAGTGGCATGACTATTCTGGGATTGGTATGATAGCCCCCATAGTGGAGCTATTGTCAGAGACCATCATGTCACTCTGGGGGCTGTCATTTCAGTCCCAGAACAATCATGCCACTGCCAGGGACCGTCATTCTACCCTGAGGCCTGTCATTCAAGTCCCACAACACTTCCAGGGACTGCCATTCCACTCTGGGGCCTGTCATTCCAGTCCCACAACACTTTGCTTCTCCCAGAGACCGTCATTCTATCCTGGGGACTGTTATTCAAGTCCCACAACACTTCCAGGGACAGCCATTCCACTCTGGGGCCTGTCATTCCAGTCCCAGTGCAATCATGCCACTCCCAAGGACAGTCATTCCACTCTTGGGGCCGGCGCTCCAGATCTAGAGCAGGTTTCTCTAAACCCCTTCCAAATTTCTCTAAACCTTATTCTCTAAATAAGGCTTGGCTTCCTGTCCTGAAAACCTCCAGATTAACAAAGACTACAGTCCACAATAGCCATGCGGATTAGCTTTGGATTTCACACATTAACAGATCACTTCAGGATACAATGGTTCCATATTAACATACCACACCCTCATTAGCACATTATCTTGATACTTACAGGACAGTGATTAGCACATTACCTTTGATACTTTTTGCAGGACAATGATTCAGCTCAAACCCAACCCCTTTCTGACTCTATATTACTCTTCCTTCACATTTGACACTGAGAGACCCTGTCCTTCAGTGTGACTCCTCTGAAGATGCCTGCCACAGCTGCTGGCGAAACGTCAGGAAACAAAATACCAAGACCACGGTCACACATCCCGGATAACCTACAAGAACCAATTCTCTAAACCCCTTCCAAATTCCAAATGCTACTTTTCTGTACTAAAATGCGTTTCAACGGATCCCGCATTAAGTCAATGGACCCTCCATTCCTGGCTCCCCTTATCGCCCACGGGTCTTCAGGCACCCCCATCGTTTCCAATGGGCAATCCTGTCATTCCCCACTAACTCTGGTTCATTAGAAAGGGGGCAGGAGGAGAAAATCCAACCCTACCCCCAACACCGTTACTGACTCGTGATTCCACGTGCGTGACATTTCAGAGACAAGGATGACAGCAGTGGTGACATTCCTCTCTCATACTGAGGAGGGGGGGGTGTCTCTCTCCATGGGGCTCCCTCCCCACCCCCCTCCAGGATTGCAAACTGCTAAGCCAAAATACTTCAGGGGATCCTCCACATTCAGAGGCAGTCTACCTTGCTGTCTCATGCCCGAGAAGATGCGGAGAGTTAGGAAATCTTTGCTCCGATTTGGAAGAAACTGAGTGGGGGGGGGGCTTGCTGCGACCAGACAGAAACGTCCAGGATCAGCAGTAGGGGGCAGAGGAAGTTGGGGGGGTCTTTCTTCTCCCCCCCCCCATGTGTTGTATCTCCTGCCAATTAACCCCCCTGTTTGGGGTACGCACCCCCCCCCTTTCCCCGGAACTCACCTTCTGCACTTCCAGGCACAGCAACTTCCTCCTCCTCTTTTAGAAATTCTGAAGCCAACTCCACCCCAGGCAGGAAAAGAGCCTTTCCTTTCATCCATATTTGGCCGCTCTAGCAAACGGCGCTCGGTGGTTTTAACCTTTTCCCACCTTGCCAAAACAAATGAAAAACCCTCCTCTCTTTTAATTTATATCAACTGCCTTAATTTTTACAGACGCATACAAACAGCAAGTGTGCATTAAATCCATCCCCTCCCCAGGAAATTCTGGCCTCTAAACCCGAAGGTGGAAAAATGGGCAGTGGCGGGGGTTTGCTAATGAGAGGAATGGGCTTGTTTGCATTCCGGTTGCTAGGTAACAATACCCAATTTGGCTTTCTATCTTTAGCGCAGCAGTAAGATTAACCTTCGGCTTTATTAATAGAAGATCTGCCACGGTTTTTCCTTCTCTCTTACAAGGCATGTGTGTATTCTGAGTAGCTGATGAAGTGTCAGCTTTTGTATTTGCAAAGAGAGCCAGGATCGAGGCTGTGGCTCAGTGGTAGAGACTGTGTTTGAGAGGAAGAACACTAATTTGATTTTTAACATGGGAAAGGTGGAGGGTAGAGGGAAAATACTATAACCATTGACTTTATATAAGATGATTTTTTTTAATCCCCTTTTTTCTTTTCTTCCTTTTTTAGATTTACACATGTTTTTTGAGATGAATATAGGGAGGGAAATGGAATTTCTTTTTTTTTCTTTTATTCTTTTCTTTTTTTCTCTTTTTCTCTCCTTGGTATTATTAATATTGAATATATTGGATAAGGGGAAAGTACAAATATAATAGGGTGACTTAGAATGCATGGATGCAAAGGAGATCGGATATTTTAGAGAGGGAGGAAGACGGTGGGGAAGTCAGTTGTTTTTGATTGTATTTTAAAGACATACATCTAATAATTTTATGAATTTTTAATGATTATTTTTATGGATATAGAGGGTGTATGTCTAAATGTAATGTTGGTTATTGAAAAATAATAAAAATATATTAAAAAAAAGAAAATGTGTTTGAGAAGTAGAATGTCCCAGTTTGAGTCCCCAACATGTCCATTTTGAAAAACTAAATAAACCTCCACATGATAGCAAGTTATGTGAGACCCTGGAGAGCCTTTGTCCATCGGAGTAAACAGCAATATCCCTGAGAGACCAGGGGTCTGATTCTGTCTAAGGCAATTTTGTGTATTTTTGCAGTTCAACAATCTGTTCCTGTTTTGTGTACTATAATTAAACATGCAATTTATTTTAAGGTGTCTCCTTACATTCACATAGAAGTTGCAGTTATATCCAGTATTGTTTTTGTTTTTTTAGTGTATAGCATTTTTAATGGGAGGTATCTTACATTCAGAGTTGCCCTTCTTTTGGGTAAATACAATACCTCCTGGGTCTGGCTCCTGAGTGGGGACAACAGGAAGCCGACTGGGTGGGGAGGGATATTGCCAACCCCAAGATCTGTGGGCCAAACCAATTGCCTCTGGCCTGATTAACCCACCCTGTGGGCCAAAATCAAACATCTGGAGACCTAAGAAGTCTCAATAGTCAAGTGAGAACATGAACCCATTTTCATTGAGGGAGCTCAGAGGAAGAGCCCTGCTTCTGAAACTCTTCTGTTCAATAGCAATGGGGAAATTTCCTGTCCTCTCACCCCCCCCCAAGCACATTTGTCCTTTACCCCACACCCCAGTATATATTTTAGAATAAACAGCTGATCATTTCCCATAGATCCTAATCTGTATGGCTGAGACTGACCCTATCTTGTCAGATCTCAGAAACTAAATAGGGTCAGCCCTGGTTAGTACTTGTTTGGCAGACCACCAAGGAAGTTGAGGGTTGCTACACAGAGACAGGCAAGGGCCCCGGTTCTTCTTGTGCCTTGAAAACCCCATGAGGGATCACCATAAATCGGCTGTGACTTGACGACACTTTTTTTTTGCTGTCAAGTCACAGCTGACTTATGCCGACCCCTTAGGATTTTCAAGGCAAGAGACATTCAGAGGTGGTTTGCCATTGCCTGCCTCGTCATGCCCCTGGTATTCCTTGGAGGTCTCCCATCCAAATACTTTCCAGGGTCAAGGCTGAGTGTGTAACTGGCCCAAGGTTACCCAGCAAACTTCCATGGCAGTGGGGATTCAAACCTGGGTTTCCCATGTCCTAGTCCGACCCTTTAACTACTACACCATATTGGCTCTTGATGGCACCTTACTCACAAACAATTTCCTGTAGGTATGAGCATCACTTTTAAAGGGACTCCCTGTGCACCCAGTTGTTTGGGAGTATCTTCAACTGTTTTACTTCAATTGAAACTAGGACTAGACCTTGAACAGGAACCTGGATGTTCTAACTCTGGTCACTTTGAAACAGCTGTTGGACATCACTTGCAGTAGATGGTTCCAAGTTACTAGTCCTCAGGCACATCAGCTAAACTGAGCAGGAACATGCAAACAGACGTTTGCTAGTTCCTAGGAAAATTTTTTACATTACTGCCCAAACAGGGAAACCCCCCCCCCCCCACAATATAGGTAAGCGACTAAGCACTAGGCCAAGAACTAAAGTGAAGTCTCTCTGGCTTGTAGGGACCAACATGTCTGTGCTAAGTGCCGTCAACTCACTTCTGACTTATGGTGATACTATGAATTAATGACCTCAAAAATGTTCTGTCATTAACTATCATATAGGAAAGAGGAATTACAAGAGACAGCCACTGCTCCTTCATTATAGTAAATTAAAGATTGAATCCTTTGAGCAATGCAACATCTGAGAATCTGCCAGGTAGATAACTGTACGATTTTCCCTGTCGCACAAAGGAAGATTTAATCTCTTGATCAATGGCTATTAAGTATATCCAATAACATAATCAAACCTTTTTTTGAAAATGCATGTAGTGAGATACAGTGTTTATTCCCAAAACAAAACCACATAAACATGAAAAACTATCCAAAAAATTGTATCCTACTTGGACATCTTAACTGATGGATGCGCAAAAAATAGTAGCTTAGGTTGCTTTTGCCTGGACCTGTTCCGCTGTGTTTCCTGTCTCCTCTTCCCAAAAGTCCCCAGAAGGCCTATGAGCAAATCCTGCTGTTACCCATCAGCAAACAACATTCAGAGGTTTGCTGCATCTGTACACAGAGGCTCCATTTCAGCATCACGGTTAGCAGCAGCCATTGGTGGACCTCTCATCCATGAATCTGTCTGAGTCCTTCATAAAACCATCAATACATCCCATGGCAGGATAATTATGTGGCATTCACACAATCAAGAGTACACATTTTTTTTGTTTATCCTGAACCTACTGACCATCAGCTCCAGCAGATGGCCCCCAAGTTCTGGTGTTTTGGGGAAGAGAAGGGAAAGTCTCTTACTCCTCTCCTCCAAGCTGTGCATAATTTTATAAAACTTTATCACAAGTTCTCTGCTACTTATCTATTTCCCCCGCTAATTCTATTTTGCCAAATTTATCCCAGAGGTTTTTGCTGTGACCCATGTGTTGTTGTGGTTTCACTTCCTGTAATAATATCTGATTAAACTACTGCACAGAAAGGTTAGTGAGGCTTTCCTCCGATTTATATGAGAGCTGTATGTTTGGAAGTATGAGGAAGCAAAATTGCTAGAAATCCACATGGTCATTTGGACTATAAGTCCCTTGACAGCCAGTCAGTGATGGTTCTTTTTAAAAGATCTGAAAACATTGAGCATATGATATATTTGTCACCAAATATGTCATCCACTGCAAGAATTTTACTGGTACTTCTGTGTCATGCTGAAAGGAGGAGAGGGTTGCATGTTTCTAATACAATTAAATAAAAATAGAAAAAGCAGCCGTGATTGTTCAGGGTCTAGAAGACAGTTCAACTGTAAAATTTATCTCATTTGGAGTGGCTTTGCAGAAGTCCTTCTCCACACACCAAGCATTTTATGCAGGACCTCTGGTGTGTGTGGATTGATGGGAAATTAGACATCTGTTTGTAACAGTCCTTTCCACATGTGAAATATTTACATTGCTTCTCCCTCATGAGTCTTCTTATGCTGAATAAGATTCAATTTTTCGCAAAAGCCTTTGCCACAGTCCAAGCATCGGTATGGCCTCTCACCCGTGTGGGTTCTCTGATGCGAAGTAAGGCCCGTACTCCGACTGAAGCTCTTCCCACACTCGAAGCATTTGTATGGCTTATCCCCAGTGTGGGTTCTCTGGTGTCTAACGAGGTCCGAACTCTGGCTAAAGCTCTTCCCACACTCTGAGCAGTGGTAGGGTTTCTCCCTGGTGTGGATTCTCTGATGTCTAACAAGGCTCGACTGAGCACTCAGGGTCAGGCCACAGTCAGAGCAGCTGTAGGGTTTCTGCCCCGTGTGCATTTGCAAGTGCAGGTTCAGGATGGATTTACGGATAAAGGTCTTGCTACAGTTTGAGCAAGTGTAAAGCTTCTCTCCTTTGTGGATTCTCTGATGGGAAGTGAGGCTACCCCTATAGTTGACGCTCTTTCCACACTCCAAGCACTTATATGGCACCTCCCCTCTGTGAAGTCTCTGGAGCTTTGTAGAGTTTCTGCTGTGGCCGAAGCTCTTCCCGAGCTTCATGCTTTTATTGTGTTTCTCCTCTGTGCTGATCCTCCAGTGAACATCGTGGCATGTGTTCCTTCTCTTTTCTTCTTGGGTTTCTTGTTTGTCAGGGGCTTTGAGATACTCCATCCCCCAAGAAGCAACAGAGTCATTCCTCTCAGACTCAGCTTGGTTTTCCACCTGCAACTTTGATCCATTTGGACTGCGGAGGTTCTCTTCTGATGCTTCACATGTGGCCCTTTCAGACGACTTGTTGCGTTTTTCTCTCTTAATTTCCTTTGGTCGCCCATCACCTTCAGAAAAAGAGAGAGGGAGATAATTGCTACAAAATGATGAGTAGGGAGAAAAAAATTATTCTCTTTCTACACCACTTCCACTGGTCTATGAGGGGCTCTATCAGGTTTGAATCCCCACTCTGCCATGGAAGCTTGCTGGGTGACCTTTGGCCAGTCACACGCTCTCTGCCTATCCTACCACACAGGGTTGATATTGTCAGGATAACATGGAAGAGGGGAGATTGTCATAAGCCACTTTTGGATCCCCTTTGGTTTCCAAGAGGCTTTTTGTTAGCAGCAATCAGAGTCTGCTTTATTTGCCTCTTGAAAACCTGTACATATTCTTCATATTGTGGGTCATTTTCCCCCCCAAACAAAATTATTTCTGAGGTTTATGAGCTGCTCTATGCAAGTTCCTCTCAGGAAAAGTTGAGGGCAGCAGGAAAAGAGGAAGACCCTCAATTTGCAAGATCTGAGCAAGGCTGTCAAAGATAGGACATTTTGGAGGACTTTAATTCATTGGGTCGCCATGAGTCGGAAGCGACTTGACGGCACTTAACACACAACACACACACATGCAAGTTCTGAATAAAGAAAATAAAACTTCAATAATAAAGTACTAAAACTATATAACTGAACTGTTCAGTAGCAGAAAAAGAATAGGCAAGAGAAAACCAGAAAGAGCAAACTTAACTATTAGTGACCAAATGAAAGGTTTTCTTTCACCCCCTTTCAAAACCACTGCAGTGATGGAGTCAGGTGGATTTCTGGAGGATTTTTTTTATGCCATAAATGTTTTCCCATAGAAGCACAGATTCCACTCCCATTTGATAAAAAGGGACTACTTGCATTCTCATGGCTTCACGCTTCCTTGGCCCAGAAACCCAAGGGAAACTCAGAACCTTTTCCTTGACCACTCTACCACTAAAACCTCTCCAAGATTCCCCCTTTCCTCTCCAAGTCAGTGGCTGTAAGATGGGTCCCCTTTTACAAATAACCATAGGGTCTTCGCCAGTTGTCCAAACCCCATCTTCTTCAGGAATGACTTGTTGTCATTTGATCTCCTGGAGAGTAACTGAAGTCTTTTATTAGACTTCACAACCACAGGAAGACAAAAACCAATGAGGTGGAGCTAGTGAAAGTCACAGAAAGGACTGGAGAAAAAAAGGGGGCTTTCTTTTACTTTGGACCCAGGGAACCAACACAAGAACTAACTGTAAGCTCTTGACCCATCAAACCAGAAATCACCAAAGAGATAATCAGATTCCAAGCAGATGGCTTTACTGGTCAAATAGGCAATACAGTGCTTTGAAGGCAAGATGACAGCTATGAGTTGTCTTGCCCGTTATTTGGAAATATAAGGCAGAGAAACGGTGGGAGATTACAAAGCATAAACAGAGCATTATTTCCCAGGAGTGGCGTTCCCAGGCTTTGGTATGTGAAGCCGTCCTTGAAGTCTGGACGGTTCAGCAGAGAAACGAAAGGAAACATCTAAACCGAGATAACAGCCTGACATCCTGCTCCCCTTAAGGCCCCCTCCCATCCGGCAAGGGGGCTGGTCTGTCTGGGTAGGTATTGTGAAAGGCGTTGACGAGTTTGGGGGCGGAGACATCCCGTGCGCGAACCCATTCGTCATAGGCAGGGGGAAGTGTTTCCAGCGGATCAGGTATTGCAAGGCCCCATGGTGTATGCGGGAATCCAGGATTTTGGAGACTTCGAAATGTTCTTCCCCCCCCCCCACCATTATGGGCTGTTCAGGAGGCGGCTCCGGGTGCCATTGCGGGGAAGCAACATGGGGCTTTAGAAGGCTGATATGGAAAACGGGGTATACACGCCTCAGAGTTTTGGGGAGAGACAGTTCCACCGTGACAGGATTTATGATGCGGATGATGGGAAATGGGCCAATGTATTTAGCATTGAGCTTATGGCACGGACGGTTGGAGCGCAGGTTTTTGGTGGAAAGGTATACCAAGTTACCCACTTGCAGGTCCCCACCGGGGGAACGATGCTTGTCAGCCTGCGCCTTGTATTTGTGCTTGGCTCGGTCTAGGTTGCTAACCAGCCAGGGCCATGTTGTACGGAGGGTGTGTGCCCAAGAGGCAATGTCGGCATCCCCCTCCCCCTCCAATCCTTCTATTGGGGTGATAGGACCGAAGTCCTGTCCATACACCGCATAAAACGGGCTGAAACCTGTGGACTGATGTACAGCATTACTGTAGGCATATTCTGCAAAAGGCAACAGTTCCACCCAGTCATCTTGGTGGTAATTGACATAACAGCGCAAGTAACATTCAAGTACAGCATTGACACGTTCGGTTTGACCATCCGTTTGGGGATGGTATGCACTAGACAACCCCTGCTCCACCCCCACCAATTTGAGAAAAGCTTTCCAAAACTTAGCAACGAAACTACTTCCGCGGTCGCAGATTATCTTGCGCGGAAACGAATGTAGTCTAAAGACATGTGACACGAAGAGGCGGGCCAACTTCTGAGCGGAGGGGATCCCTGCACATGGAACCAAATGTATTTGCTTAGAAAATAAGTCAGTGATAACCCATAACACAGTTTTCCCCCCGCTGAGAGGGAGATCCGTCATAAAATCCATAGCAATCAATTCCCAGGGTTTGCTGGGTATTTCAAGTGGTTGCAGTAGTCCTGGGGGTTTGCCTTGAGATCGTTTGACTGTGGCGCAAACAGGACAGCTGCGAATAAAAGAGTCAATGTCAGAACGCATTCCCCCCCACCAAAATTGTCTGCGCAACAGGTGAAGGGTCTTTAGGAACCCAAAGTGTCCAGATGTTTTCATTCCATGAGCCAAGTGTAAGACGTCTTTTCGGAGCGCTTTGGGCACATATAATTTCGAGTCTTTGTACCAAGAGCCTCCTTGTTCGATTACACCAGGAGGCAGGGTTTGATCAGAGCGTTCCATAAGGCATTGTTCCCGAAGGGAATTTAAGAAAGATTCGGAGATGGGAACACCCCCCCTTGTTTACGGTGGTAGTAGGAGTAGTTATGGGGGATGACAAGGGGGAAGCGCTTACGTGCGGCGGTGTGCAAATTGCAGGCGGCTGGGCGGCCGGTTGGTTTGGAGGAGCTGGAGCGCCGGTCATCGTGAGCTTCCGTGGTGGGGGCAGCTGGGCGGTCGGTAGGGCTGGAGGAGCTTTCGCGCCGGCTACTGCGTGCTTCCGCTGGGGCAGCGTCTGGGATCGAGTTTGTACAGCCAGTACGGGTAGGGCTTCTCTTTGCGCGGGCGTAAATAAAGAGTCTGTTGGCCGATCGAGTTTCGTTGGATATTGAGGCAACCGGGAGAGAGCATCTGCGAGAACATTTTGTTTTCCTGGGACATGCTTCAGGACAAAACGAAACTGAGCAAATAATTCCGCCCAACGCTGTTGTTTCGCGGATAACTTATGGGTTCCTGTGAGGGCGGCTAGATTCTTGTGATAGGTCCAAACTTCGAAGGGGACCTTAGACCCTTCCAGGAATTGTCGCCATAGAGTAAGTGCATGGTGAACGGCTGAGGCTTCTTTCTCCCAAATGGGCCAGTTCAATTGGGAGTGCGCAAATTTCTTCGAAAAGTAAGCGCAGGGGTGAAGGAGACCATCTGGTCCTCTTTCGAGCAGGGCCCCTCCCATAGCTACGTCGGAGGCATTGGCTTGCACAATGAACATTCGATTTGGGTCTGGGTGCCGTAGCACAGGTTCCGACGTGAAGAGGCGTTTGCGGGCTACAAAGGCGGTCTGGCATTGATCAGTCCACAGTATCTTAGCGGAGGGTAATGTAGCAGAGCTTCCTTTACCCTTGGTTTTCAGAAGGTCGGTGATGGGCAGCGTTATTTGGGCAAAGTTAGGAATAAATCCGCGGTAGAAATTAGCAAAGCCCAGAAACTGTTGTACTTGCTTGCGGTTGGAGGGAGGAGTCCAATCGAGGACGGATTGGACCTTGGCCGGGTCCATGCTAAGGCCATGGTGGGAGATTATATATCCCAAGAAGGTTATTTTGCTCTGGTGAAATTCGCATTTAGCTAGTTTTGCAAAGAGTTGGTGATTGCGCAGGCGGTGCAGAACTTCTCGGACCAAAGTGACGTGCTCGTCCATGGTTTTTGAATAAATAAGAATGTCATCCAAATAAACTACCACTCCGCGGTACAGTAAATCATGGAGGATTTCGTTGATGAGTTGCATGAACACCCCCGGGGCACCTTTTAACCCGAAGGGCATCACAAGGAATTCAAACATTCCAAAACAGCTAGAGAAGGCAGTGAGGGGTTCGTCCCCCTCGCGGATACGGACGCGGTAGTAGGCTTCCACTAGGTCCAATTTGGAGAATATACGTCCCTCTTGCAGTTGTCCCAAAATATCTGAAATGAGCGGAATAGGATAGGTGTTGGCTTGAGTAACTGCATTGAGTTTTCGGAAGTCAATGCAGAGACGTAGGTTGCCTCCTTTTTCCGGACGAAAAACGCGGGGGCTGAGTTGGGAGCATTTGACGGGCGAATAAACCCCCTGGCAAGGTTTTTGTCTAGAAAGTCCCGTAGTACAGTGCGCTCGGAAGTGCTCATAGGGTAGATCTTACTCTTGGTTAATGTGCAGTCTTTCACCACTTCAATTGCACAATCAGTGGCCCGGTGGGGGGGTAAGGCATCACATTCTTTAATGTTAAAGACATCCGCAAAGTCCTGGTATACATCAGGTAGGGACGGCGGTGATGGGACATCGGAGATTAATGCCGGAGCGGGTGGAGACAGCACCGCAACTTGCTGCCGGTGCTGGTCGCATTTGGGGTTGGCAAATGAGATTGTGTTCATCTCCCAGTCTATACTGGGACTATGACCTTTAATCCAGTTAATTCCCAGGACCACTTCAAATCGGATAGGGGCTATGGTAAAGTCTATTTGCTCCCAGTGGGAGCCAATTCCCATCGCCACCCCTATAGTGCAATGATCAACTGGGCCCCCCTTGAAATGGCTTCCATCCATTTGGGCAAATTGGACGGGGGCTGGTAAAGCCTCGGACTTGACTTTGAGTGCTGCAAATGTGGCCTCATTGATGAGAGTGCGACCGCAACCGGAGTCAATGAGTGCCTTAACGGGTAGTTGGGGACCACCTTCATAGTGTTGTAAAACTGCGTCCACATAAACGGTGGTTTCCACTTCCTTTACTTTAGTGGGAGCTTTCGGTTTAGCAGGAGAATCTGCAGAGGTCTGTGGAGACGCTCCACTCACCACAGACCGGAGCCGTTTTTTGACAAATCAAGGGGGGAATCCAGGTTTAAAGCTGGGGAATTCCATGGGTTCTCTTCGTCCGAAGAAGAAAGGTTGTCCCCCAATGGGGCATTTGTAATCCGGGACCCGGCGGGGTCATTTGATGTAGGAAGGATAGATGAATCCTCAACGTGAAGTGCAGAGGGTGTGGGTCTTCCCGGCGCTGCGCTGCGGGTGGCCGCGGTGCCTCTGCGTTGAGGTCGTCCTCTAGCTCGGGCTGTCTTGCTGGGACGAAAGGGTTCAGGGCGATGTGGGCAGACTGCTGCAAAGTGGCCCTGTTCCCCACAAGTGAGGCAAGCACCTCTTTGAAATCGGGTTTCGCAGTCCTGGGGTGGACGCGCGGGTTTCCGTGGATTGGGGGGCGGTGCCTTGGGCTGGAGCTTTTGGACGCTTTTCTCCTTGTTTCTGTGGCGGACACGGGAAATAAAGCGTCGGCGGCTTTCCACCTCTTCGGCTAATAGGATCCAATCCTCGAGGGTGTCGGGATCACCCCGCATATACGACCAGTTCAGAATGTCAGGGTGTAAGGCTTCCCTGAAATGGTGAATTAGGGTGGCTTCGGGCCAGCCCACAATTTTGCTTGCTAGTCTTTGAAATTCATCGGCAAACTCTCGAACTGGAGTAGAGCCCTGTCTTAGTTGTAGAAGCTCCGCTTTGGCTCGTTCCCCCAGAAAGGGGTCCTCAAACCTCCTCCGTAAGGCAGTCATGAAATTGTTGAGGGAACGGATAGAGCGGGATCGGGTGTCGAACTGGAGGACCATCCAGTCGGCTGCTTTACCTGTCAAAAGGGAAGCCACATAGCGAACCCGGCTGTCCTCTGTAGGGAAGAACTGTCCTTGTTCTCGCATATAGCTGTCCACCTGATGCAAGAAACAGGGTAGGGTTTCGAGAGATCCATCGTAAGTAGTTTTCAACTTGAGTTGTTTCCAAGGACCGGGCATAGGTTGACCCGGTTGCACGGGTGCCCTGGGTGCAGGTAAAACGGGACCTCCGAGAGCCGGAGGTTGCGCAGGCACATTAGCGGGTGGCTGGGCTGGCACTCCCTGAACCGGTACTGCGGCTCCCTGTGGAACGGGTTGTGCCGGGGTTGTCAGGGCCTGCTGTAACTGCCTGTTGTCCTGAAGCAAACGTTCCATTAGCTCCTGGAGTTGATCAACACGGCCAGATAGCTCTCGATTCTGAGCTCGTAACAGGTGAACTTCCTCTCCTGGGCCACCTGTACGATGAGGTTTGCTTGTCCTAAAACTCGTGGCCCATTGAGAACTGTCCCCATACAAGTCCTCTTCCTCAGACTCCTCAGAGTCTTGGCGTCGTTCCGCGAGGCGGCGTGCGCGTTGGGTCGTGCGCGACGGGGCAAATACCGGGGAAAAAGACAGACCCAACGGAGGACCGCTCCTTCCGGAGTCTTTGGGGCGGCCGCCTGTCCGCGCCCGATCTGCAGCCAACTGCAGTTCTTTATCCCTTGCGGCTTGAGCCTCGGCTTCCGCCTTAGCCGCTTCAGCAGCTTCCTTATCCGCGAGAACTTTTGCGCTTTCAAGTCTCAGAGCTGCAGCTGCGGTAACGTGCGGTAAAAGTTCCGTTTCCAGGAGTGTGAGTAGGGGGTCGGGATCCCCACCTAGCAATGGTTGCACTCGGACCGCAACCGCGGGTGCATCGGCCCCGAACGTCGAGGCCAAACGTTGAGCCAAGGTGGCTATCGTGGTATCCTTTGTACAATCCGCAAAGAGGAGGGCCGTCTGGATAGCGACCCTCTTGGCTTCAGCTTGACAGCTAGCTGCATCGGGTACCAAAGAAACACCTGCCGGTGCGGCTCCCGCCATGGTACCTTTCCCCAAGGCGACAGGACGCGTTAGAGCCGTGGATGAGAGAGTCTCACGGGCAATAAGCTTATCCAATAAATCAGTTAGTATTTGTAAGTCCTCAGTTGCCAGCCGGGCATCATCCAGCAACTGATCAAAATCCTGGAGGTCTAAACGAGCATTAGTATCCTCCGACGTTAACATCCAGAGAACCCTCACCAGAGATTGCCACTGTGTCTGGACCAGTCCACTCAAGCGGCAAACCTCTGAATTAGTCCTAAAGAGTTCAGCTACTATGTCCTGTAGAAGGGTAGGATCCTCAGATGAGGACTCCAGGGTTCCAAGAAGCAGTAGTCACGGTTCACTCGGAGAGTGCCCTCCTAGCTCCCATCCGAGTGGCAGGCGAACCCTCCGGGGCTCCAGCCTGACTAAAGAATCGATGAAGAAGAGTAGTGTTAGCTGTCATAATGTAAGCTCTTGACCCATCGAACCAGAAATCACCACAGAGACAATCAGATTCCAAGCAGATGGCTTTACTGGTCAAATAGGCAATACAGTTCTTTGAAGGCAAGATGACAGCTATGAGTTGTCTTGCCCGTTATTTGGAAATATAAGGCAGAGAAACGGCGGGAGATTACAAAGCATAAACAGAGCATTATTTCCCAGGAGTGGCGTTCCCAGGCTTTGGTATGTGAAGCCGTCCTTGAAGTCTGGACGGTTCAGCAGAGAAATGAAAGGAAACATCTAAACCGAGATAACAGCCTGACACTAACATATGGCAAATCCAGGTTGGAATCAGCAGGGCTCCCTTGTCAAGATTTTACGATTACCAGCTGCATACAAGCTTCAAATGGTAAGCCCTCCACAGACAAGCTTCAAATGGTAAGCCCTCCACAGCAGAGGGAGGGCCCGCAAGCTATTCCAGAAGGAAGGCTCACATAAAAAAGGCTATACTCTTCCTGGCTTACACATGAAGCTGCCTTATACTGAATCAGACCCTTGGTCCATCAAATCAGTCTTGTCTACTCAAACTGGCAGCAGCTCTCCAAGGTCTCAGGTAGGGGCCTTTCACATCATCTGCTGCCTGGTCCTTTCAACTGGAGATCCCAGAGATTGAACCTGGGACCTTCTGCATGAAAAGCAGATGCTCTACCACTGAGCCATGGTTATCCGGTGCTATATATGCTAAGTATATAGGCTTTCAGGAATGCCAGCTCTCTCAAACCAGGCAACTTATTGTTGGGAAAGGTCACCTGTTCTGCCTCCAGAATACCTGTCCACCTCGGGCCTACGTGCCTGCCTCACTCGCATCTTTTACAGTTGAATAAGACCCGCACAGACATTTTCTGTTTGGATATGAGTGATCTGTAACCCCTATTCAAGCCTACATGAATTCAGCAATCAGACTGTAGCAGAGGACACAGAACTTGGGAGATCCAATGGAAGTCCCAGCAAAGAAGCTGCTACAATTAGAATTTTATTTATTTATTTTGGGTGCTTTTAAATATCTCCTCTCATCATGGACTCAAAGGGGTTAAAATGTCCAAAAAACAAACAAACCGCCAAACCCTGAAACGACAAAACCTAGGGGGAAAAGCCATCACATTTCACAAATATTACTTGCTACCATCAGACTAATTCATAAGGTATGTGAGGTGGCAGAGAACAATCTCTGCCTTTGATGAAAACAATCCCTGTCCAAGTAGGCAGGCACTCAAAAGGTAGCAGGGCACTCACACCAATACCTGTGTCTGTCTCTCCTTCCCCAGAACCCAGGACAAATGGATCTTTCCTTTCTTCCAACCAAGAGAGGACATCAGCTTTGGGGATCAAAGGTCCTTCTACCAGAAGAACAACAAATCAGTGATTCTTTAGTGTTTCCGACTACAGATAATATTAAGGGTTTCTGGTAGAACCTGAATGCTCACCTTCCTTCTACTGCAAGAAATTTCCATTTATTTATTTCATTTATATTCCTGCCGTTTAACCACTTTCCATTTAATCACTAACCATTTAACCTAGTTGCCATCCACCTAATCTCAGAAGAAAGTACTTCTGAAGATAACCATAACGGTTGGGTGGGTTCATAAAGGATTAGGTGGTCCTTCAGGTATGTTGGTCCCAAACCATAAAGTACTGTGTAGATTAGGAACACAGAGCCCCATGGTACAGAGTGATAAGGTGCAGTACTGCAGTCAAAAGCTCTGCTCATGACCTGACTTCGATCCCAATGGAAGTCTGTTTCAGGTAGCCAGCGCAAGGTTGACTCAGCCATCCATCCTTCCGAGGCTGGTAAAATGAGTACCCAGCTTGCTGGGGGTAAAGTGTAGACGACTGGGGAAGGCAATGGCAAACCACCCCATAAACAAAGTCTGCCCAGTAAACATGGTGATGTGAGGTCACCCCATGTTTCAGTAATGTCCTGGTGCTTGCACAGGGGACCAGCTTTACCTTTAGGTTAGGATCAGTATCACCAAATCTAAGAGGAGGGCTGGCATGTTTCTTGAGGAAAGTCTAGCAAGCCCCCCAAAGTAAGATTCTGCTCAAATTAGTTGAACAAGAATGAGCATGGGTTCTAGCAAAATAGATGTTATTGGGGTGAGGGAGTTTATTGCTAAAAACATTAGGGCTGAAAATTAGAATTTATTTAAAAACACCAGAATTGGGAGACCAGCTGGGGAGGCTGAGGGACTTTTGGGCTACTAAGTGGCTAATGCAAAGAAATTGAATTCATTGCATCATTTTTCATGGTGGGAAATCATGTGTACCAGCAATCTCAGCCACGACACCAAAGCTCTGGAACTCCAGGGAGATTTGTCTGTCCTGTTCTGTTGCTGTCCTCTGCCAGTGGGTGAAGATGTTTTTGTTTTGTTTGGCATTCTCTCAATGATCCCTCCTTCATAACCAATGGTTTAATGTTTTGTATGGATTTTAATGGTTTTGTATATATTTTAACTCTGTTTTTAACTCTTTAAAGTTTTTTAATGATGTTTTTATATTTTCTATTATAATAGTTTTACAATGTATGCTTTCTTATAATGATTTTATTATGTAACTTTATCATGTATATTTTAAATTGTTAGCCACCTTGGCAGCCCTTATAAGAGCAGAAATGTGGAATATACATTTTGAATCATCATAGGCCTTTATTATTATTTCTAACTGGACTTCCGTTATTGGTGATTCAATAATTTCCAAGAATCCTAAAGATTTGTTATGCTTTACCATTACATTTCTTACCGGATTCAACTTCTCTCTGGACTGTGGTTTCAAAGACAATACTGTAAATGTCTCCACAAAGACATTTTTTCCACAAAGAATATTTTCCACAAAGAATATTTTCCTGCTCATGGCACTGTGGAAAACATTCTTTTCTACTTTCCACATTGACATTCCCCCTGATTCTACAGATTTGGAATCTTCTGGTGCATATTTCTCCCCATCATCAATGGCCATCCAACCGCTGGCTTCTGGGAAGTAATAAGAAAGTCCTGAACAACTTAATATCTGGATTAGAGGGAGCACCTTTCCCCTTATAACCAAGCAATGAAAAGGGCTATATACTTCCTTTTAAAAAAATGAGACTCAGTATATTGCTGCAACAGATTGTTATGCTACAGTGACTTAGCTGTTACAGGGTTTTTTAAAATCTGAAAATTCCAAACGGTAAGTTTGGAAGGGGGGATGGCAGCTGTACCAAACCAAGTTAAGGAAAGAATGCAGCAACCTGCGGGGAAACATGGAAACAGAGCAGAGGATGACTTCATGTGGCTACTCCCCACACCCAAGAACTGCTGTAAAGAATCCAAGGCAGAGCAAAACATCCATATGGAAACAGCCTAGGATATTCCACTGAGCTTATGCATTTCTTTCCCCTACCCCAACTCTTTTTCTTAGAAGACCACAGTTGTTGGATACTCTAAGGATAGACAATCCGCAAAGAGAAGGAACCAGAGCCAAGATCTTCCCAGGAAAGAAAGACTTGGAAGCATCCTTCCCTCCTTACCCAACGGGAAGGCATCTCCCTCCTCTTCTTCCTTGACAGCCATTGACAACTGCCTCTGCTCGCTCTCAGATAGATCCTGGCCTGCCTCAGGGACACTCCCAGATGTTTCCTGCAAGGGCACCTGCAACAGCAGATGGGTGTTGTCACATACACCCATGAACATACAAGAAACTGCCTGATACTGACACAGATCATTAGTCTACCAAGATCAGTCTTGTTTACTTTGTCCGGCAATGGCTCTCCAGGGTCTCAGATTGGAGTATTTCACATCATCTACAGCCTGCTCCTTTCAACAGGAGATCTCTTCCCTCCCCCAGCCACCCACAAAGCACTTGCCTTTTACTGAATTATACCCTAAGTCTACCTCATCCTTTCAACTGGAGATGCTTGGGATTGAACCTGGAACCTTCTGCACGCCAGGCAGAGGCTCTGTCACCTTTTGCTGAGTTAGACCCTTGGTTTACTTCATCCTTTGAAGTGGATAAACTGGAGATTGAGCCTGGGACTTTGTGCATGTCAAGTGGATACTCTACCACTGAGCCATGGCCCCTTCCTATAAGAGGGCTGCTCTTCGCTTCCTCTTGCAGGGAAGAAGATTAGAGAAGTCTTACCCTTTTGGAGGTCTGGGGGAACAAGACAATATTGTGTCATAGGGGCAACAATGGCATAATCACATCCAATTCGTTTGCCCTCCAAACACTTTGAGATGGTCAGAGATCTCAGTCCCTTCTCTATAGTTGAGTCTTGTAGGGCAGCACAGAGAAGAGGGTGCCAACACTCAAAGGGCTCACCAAAGGAAGAGACGGTCATCACCCCATGGATGTCTGCTGGGTCCAGCCTGCGATATTTGTTGGGTGGTCCCAGATGGCAGCAGCATAGGAAATAAGTGTACTTTGCTTAGGCCACCAAGAGGCCTTGCCTGATCCACCCCAAGTACCCATTCCAGCCCCCAACCCCCAAGAGCAGGGCAGCAAAAACAGTCCTACCTGCTTTTCCTGTCTCTCAGCCTGAGGCCATCTCAGCAGGAACTCCTCGGCCAGGGCCACAGCCTGGGAGCAGGTCTCTGGGTCACATTCTCTGACCCACCTCTGGATCTCCAGAGGGAGGATGGTCAAGAACCGCTCCAGGATCAGGAGCTCTAGGATCTGCTCCTTGGAGTGCTGTTCGACCTTCAGCCATCGATGGCAAAGCTCCTGGAGCTGGCTGTACATCCCCCGCGGCCCCGCGGCCTCCCGGTAGCAGAGACGCCAGAAGCATTGACGCAGCTTCTCTCTGCAGATGGCGTCCCCTCGCAAGATGGCTGCCTTCACCTTCCCATAGTCCTCTCTGTCTCGGACCTCCAGGCTGAAGAAGGCCTGCTCGACTTCTCCACTGAGTGCTGGCAGGAGTTGGGTCACCCACTCATCTCTGGGCCACTGACAAGCTTCAGCCACTTGCTCGAAGGAGGCCAGGAAGGCCTTGGCGTCATCCCATGGGGCAGGCATCTCTGGCAGTTGTGGGATTGCCCAGCTTGATTGAGGGGGCTCTGCAGTCCTGAGGAACTCCTGCCATAGGGCTTCCCATCGCTCAGCCAAACCCTCTTCTGGCTCCACCTTTACCTGGTATGGAGATGTTCTGCAGAGGGATCCCACAGTACCTGCACACAACATTGGTTCAGGGGGGTGTCTGCCTCCTTCCAGAGCTGTGCTGAGTCTTCAACACACCAGGAGATTGCAAGTGTCTTTTCCTGTTATTTCCAAGGCCTCCTGTTGCGTAGGACTCGTGGGGAGTTGCCTTTCATGCAGATGATCTCACAAAGGTAACATCACACAACAGAAAACTCTGGAACACTGGACAGCTATCTAGACGGGCACACAGAATGTTGGAGAAAAGACACAAGGCAGCCCCATACTTTCATCTGCATATGTGGACCAGAGTTATTTTAAAAGGATATGTTATTCTTCTGTAAATGTGTGTGTAAAGTGTTGTCAAGTTGCTGCTGACTTAAGACGACCTGGGAGAGTTTTCAAGGCAAGAGACTAACAGAGATGTTTTGCCATTGTCTTCCTCTGCATAGCAACCCTGGTATTCCTTGGTGGTGCCCCATCCAAGTACTAATCATCGGTAGCCCTGGGATCTGACGAGAGGTCAAACCACACACGTTTAGGCCAGAATAAATCAGCCAGTCTCTACAGCTTTATAAGGTTTGTTTTTAAAAAAAATAGCACTAAATATAGCTAGACTTCTGGAGCTAGTCACTCTTTGGAGATGGCCCCACCTTTCTGTTTTCCCTCTTTGGACTGAGTATCTCAAAGCCAGTGTGGTGTAGTGGTTAAAGTGTTGGATTACGACCTGGGAAACTTGCTGGGTGACCTTGGGCCAGTCACACACTCTCAGCCCTGGCTAGTATTTGGATGACCCTGACCCTGGCTAGTATTTGGATGGGAGACCTCCAAGGAATACCAGGGTCCTGACAGGGCAAACTACCACCAAAGGTCTCTTGCCTTGAAAACCCTACGGGGTTGCCATAAGTGAGCTGGATTGACAGCCAAAAAAAGAATCCCATAGCAAGTTGTGTGTAGTGGTTAGAGTATCAGACTAGGATCTGGGAGACCCAGGTTCGAATCCCCACTCAGCCATGGAAGCTTGCTGGGTGACCTTGGGCCACTTACACATCTCAGCCTTAACCTCCACCTCACAGGGTTGTTGTGAGGATAAAAGAGAGGAGATGGATATAAGTGGCTTTGGGACCCCATTGGGGATAAAGGTGGGGTATAAATGAAGTAAATAAACTACCAGGCTGCCACTTCTGAAGTCTAGAAAACTAAGACCCTAAGAACCCTGCTGGATACAACCAGTGCTCTATGGTACACCATCCTTTCTCACAGTGGCCAACCAGTTCCTCTGGAGGTCCAACAACAGAGAGGCCAAGGCTTTCCCATGATGTTGCTTCCTGGCACTGGGATTCAGAGGCTGACTGCCTCTGAAGGTGGAGGTTTCCTTTAGTCACCATGGCTGGTAGCTGCTGATGGACCTATCCTCCATGAATCTATCCAATCCCCTTTTAAAGCCTTTTCTAGCACCTTTAAAAGCCAGAGAAATCAGAGGACTGAGCCTGCTCTCTCTCCAGGTACAACATCTGCTCTACCTCTGAGGTACATCCACCTCCCCTAATCCCCAAACTAGTGTACGCTCTTCAGGCATTGTCTTCTTAACTAAATCACAAAAGATATGCTGCTCCTGCACCTGGAGGTCCCATTCTTAGCTCCCCTGACAGTATCTTGATTAGCATGCTCCACGTGGGGTACATTTCAGGTCCAGCACTGCAAAAAGCGGACAGAGCCCGCCCAAGTTTTTTGAGGTTCTTTCCTCAGTGACCACAATATTATATCTTTGAACAAAGAGGGGTGGAAGGAATACTTTCCCTGATGTGGAAAGCAAAGAGTGGGATGGACCCTGCTGGGACTAGAGCCCTCTGCAAGTAGGGGGAAGGGGTTGAAGAAGGTGGGGGTGCTGTGGCTCCTGCTATGTACCCCGAATGCCTCCCCCTCGACTCACACGCACACCCGCTCTCTCCCTCCACCCCCTGCAAAATTGCAAAACCAACCTTTCTGCTCCAAACAGGAAAATCAGCCTCAACAGTTTCAACACGCCCCCCCCCCCCCGTTCTGGATGGGTTTTCTAGGAGAAGGGCTCTCTCTCGCTTTAACCCTTTAAATCGCTACAGGATTAGAATGGCTAGAGGGGGGGGAAAGGTTTGAAGGCGGTACCCAAGGACTTCACTGAACAAAGATTTGAGATGCCTCAACCGATGCAGGTTTAGCAAAACTAGGAATAAACTAGCAGAAACTGTCGCGGGAGCTGGCAGATTGTGCCAACGTCCAGGAATGACCACCAAAACCACTGGAGCTTATAGAAATGCAGTTGTTTATTTACAGTGCTAAATACACACTCTATCCACCATAATCTCCCGACACAGACTCATGGAGTCTAACACTTATATACATAATACCACCACCAGGCATCAATTAGTAGTTCAGGCTGAGTCACCCTACAGGTGCAACACATCACCTCAGCCTCTGGCCTCAACTGGTTCTGGCCTCCTAGGGGCTTTCCAGGCCATTGCATCAGCCCAGGTTGACAGTTAGATCCCCTACATCTAACTCTGCCTGCCACAGCTAATATGACAGCCTTGCATATTCCAACAGAAACTACGTTACCGCTGAATATTGCCATTGTCAATAGCCTGTATATATGGGCTTCAAAGTCACCAATGGGGAGGGGATGATTAGGGAATGTCTTAAAACCACTGGGAACCTCTTGATCCGTTTAAGCCCGAGCATTTTAGAGTCTGCGGATCGTTCGCCTCCGAAATGCATAGCTCCGTCCAGGGTTGCCAACCTCCCGGTGGGACCTGACGATCTCCCGGAATTAAAATTGACCAGCAGACTACAGAGATCCGTTCCCTTGGATGAAACGACTCCTATGAAGGGTGGACTTTATGGCATTATACCCCACCGAGGTCCCTCCTCTGCCCTAACCCCACCTTCCTCAGGCTCTGCTCCCAGATCTCCAGGAAGTTCCCAAGCAGGAGTTGGCAACCCTATGGAAGGCAGATAAAGGGCAAAAAAGCATGTTCGCTTTAGCCTCCTTTATTCCCTGTTTCAGCCAGGACTCAGCCAGGAATGACGCAGGGTGCTGGACTAACAGGGCTCTTTCTGGTTGGTATCTGGTTGGAGAAACAGGATGCCAGACTCAAAGGACCTTGGGGCTGATCTAGCAGGGCTTTTCTTGCATTTTATGCAAGCCTGCCTTTGAAAAGAGTGTAGAGACTGGTCCAACAACAAAAATGTTCAGGGCTTTAAAAGTATATCTCAGGCAGCAGTATGTCAAAGATATATCCCATATCATCTGCCTGGGGGCAAAAGATATATCCCATATCATCTGCCTGGGTGCAAAAGTCATCATAGGAGGGATTGCTCATTAAGAGCAGTGGGTGGGAATAAATCATGCAAGGCCTGTTCTACTGTGTAGTTTCAGGTGAGTAGCAGTGTTAGTGTGTAGGAGCAGAACAAACCCCAAGTCCAGTAGTTCCTTAAAAACCATCTAATTTTCCAGGGACAAAGTGAGACAAAGCTCACTTTGTCAGATACAAATAAGAATGAAGAACTATCAGCCCTCTTATCCAGGTCAGAAGGTGAGAGGGATGTTCCCAAGAAGATCCCTATGGTCCCTTCCCACCTTCTGACCTGGATCGAAGAGCTGACTGAAATTCTCTACAGTGTAGTTATAAATGCCTTTAGACATGGAGATAGGCCATAACGGCATTTTTCAAAATAAAAATATATAATTAATGCTACTATTTTGTTTGAATAAGTTTCCAATCTAATTTGTACAGTGGTGTCTACTCTTGTTTAATCAGAAGTGTAATAAAATTTTAGAGAAAAGTAGAAAGCAGAATAAACACAGTATGCTACATACTATAGGAGGATTTTTAAAAAATATTTTAACCAAATAAAACATGGTTCTGAAAAGCTGTCTCAGCTCCCACAACAGATTACATTTCAGCTCAATGATGAGAAACCAAAAAGCTTTGCTGGCATTCCTTCCCCCCCTCAGACTCTCTTTTACAGTGATGATGCCTAATTCACAATATGAGCTTCTGTTTCAATTGGCGAATATTAGTGGCGTTTATGCTGTGAGAATGATTATTCCCAAGAGAATGGTGATGGTGGAAAGCGCTGTCAAGTTACAGCTGATTTGTGGCAACCCAACAAGGCAAGAGACTAACAGAGGTGGTTTGCCATCGCCTGCCTCTGCATAGCAATCCTGGACTTCCTTGGTGGTTTCCCATCCAAATACTAATCAGGGCCAATCCTGTTTAGCTTCTGAGATCTAATGGGATAAGGCTAGCCTGGGCAATTCAGAATATAAATGGTGCTTGGTTATTTTATTTTACTTTAGTTATATCCTACCCTGCCTTTCCTCCAATGGAGACCCAAACTGGCTTACATGGTTCTCTCTTCTATTTTATCCTCACAACAACCCTGTGAGGTAGGTTAGACTGAGAGGGTATGACTGGCTCAAGATCATTCAGTGAACTTTCATGGCAGAGTGGGGATTCGAACCTGAGTTTCCCAGATCTAAGTCCAACACTCTAACCACTATACCACACTGGTGTGATACATTTACACGTTTTTCTCCCGAGAATAATCACAGCCACTTTGTAACAACATATAGTAACACATATTCTAATAAATGACTTGACAAGATTAGCATATCAATCATAAATGCATGAAATGTTGCCAGTTGTCATAATGCATTTTTTGTGATTTAAATGTGCTTTATAAGAACATTTTCTCTCTGGATTTAGCTGTCTTTTTTTCTTGGCAATGATTATCCTGTCAAGGTGGGGGTTGATTTATCTGGTTTTCCTCCAGTACACTATTTCATATACATTTAGAAATTTAGTTTAATTGAAACTTCTGTAATCCACAAACATTTTTAGATTTTATTTGCTTACATGAGGATTTTGAAGAGAGTACAGAAAAAACAGATCTAGTCCAGCCATTAAAACCAATCAACAAAATCATGTAATTAAAATAAAAATTACTCACTATTCTGTGAAGAAGGTGCAACCACTAAAAACAAGCCCCAACTATAGATCAGATAACATCAGATCTGGTCTACAACAGGTACTTTCTAGTGTTGCCAGGTCCCTCTTCGCCACCGGCGGGAGGTTTTTGGGGTGGAGCCTGAGGAGGGTGGGGTTTGGGGACGGGAGGGATTTCAATGCCATAGAGTCCAATTGCCAAAGGGACCATTTTCTCCAGGTGAACTGGTCTCTATCGGCTGGAGATCAGTTGTAATAGCAGATCTCCAGCTAATACCTGGAGGTTGGCAACCCTAGTACTTTCACTCGTTTGCCCGCAGTCTGTCTCGTTTGTTCCTTGGAGTTATGCATGCATTTCCCCTCTATTAGAGATTACCTCGCTGCCAGCCTTCACAAACCCAGGGTCTTCCCATTCCTCTGTTAACCCGATTCTTCCACCTCATTCTTCCTGAGCTCAGCCTGGGTTAAATCCCCATGCATAAGACAAAGTGTGGAGCACGTAAGCTTGGTTTCTCTCACAGCCAATTACAAAGCAGTGTGTAAAGAGGCGGGGATTCAAATGCTTCCTGCTTTTTGGGAGTTCTTTCTGGGCAGAAGAATGGACTTTTAAAAGGAGGCTTGGGTCCCCCCATTCCTTTTAGGGTGATCCGTTTTGTTTTTGTCATTTAAAATGAACTTTGGCTGGTCACTTAGATTTCCGCGGGGGAGGGGGACTTCTCTCTCAAGAACTACAGCCAATCACAAAGCGGCATTTCAAGGGGCGGGCTTCTTGTTGTGAGCTTGGAGACTGCTGGTGCATAGATTCCCAACAGGAAGGCATGGATGGGTCCAGCAAACAAGGAACCTCAGGTAAAACTCCCATGCATAAATGACCATTGCTCAGCAGCAAAGTGCATTGCAGGAACCCTTTAGAACATTCCAAACTCATCCTTTGCTCCTGTCCTGGTGGCCGCTTCACCACTCTTCCTGGAGTTCTTCTGCTGGCTGCTTGTCATACTCTGCCATGAGCTTCAAACTTCTAGTCCTCTGTAGCTCACTGTGCCCACATCCCCCTTGACTGTCCCTTCATGTCTCCTTGCTCTGCTTTCCATCCTACACATCCTCAAATGCTGCCATATGCTTTCCCTGTCTCCTCTTTCAACACATCTCCTGCCACGTCCAGTCTGGGAAGGCATTTTGCTAGATGAATTTCTGCCTCTTGTGTAACTGGGGAAAAGAGAAAGGCTTTGGTATCCGATCATGTGAGTTCTAGGAGAACCAGAACCAGGGAAATCTCTAAGCCTTCAAAGTAGCAGGATTTCATTCTGACTGCACTTTATTTCATTCCAATGCAGCACCATATCAAAACACCTCTGAACAGACTAAAATAAGGCTGAGGCTAAAATGCAAACACACTACTAGGGTAAATGGGGAATGTGTACTTTTCAGAGTCCACAAGCCTTCATGATACAAGTCAGTCACACAATCTCAATCAGACTTACCTCAAAGGATTGTCATGCAGCTAAAATGGAGGGGAGGAGAATGTAAGCTGCTTCAGTTCCCTGCCGGGAGAAAGGTTGGTTTGACCTTTGTTGTAAATCTAATGTTGCCTACAGTTTGTCAGGAAAGGATGGTCTCTGAGGCTGTTGCTTCATTCAATATTGCTGTAGCTCTTTTATCAGTAGGCAGAGCTAGGGTTGCCGACTCCAGGTCGAGAAATTCCTGTAGGTTTGGCGATAGAGCTTAGGTGGGGCAAAGTTTGAGGAGAAGTGGACCCTCAGCTTGGTATAATACCACAGGAGCCATTTTCTCCAGGGGAACTGATCTTTGCAGTATGGAAATCTATTTGAACAAGTGGGGGCCCGTGAGACTTACGGGGGGGGGATTGACTCCCCCCTTTGCCCAACTGAGTCCAGGCTCCCTTCTAATCCTTGTTGTGGCTTCAGGCCTCTGCAGCCACCATAGGCCCAGCAGCAGTGGAGTCTGGAAGCAGCCCCAGGTCCAGAGTAGCTCCTGGACCACTGGGCCTGCAATGGCTCCCGGATTCCACTATCGCTGGGCCTGGAGGGGCTCCTGGGTTCCACTACCGAAACTGGCCCCAGAGCGACCCTCTGACCCCATCACAGTTGGGCCTGGAGCAGCTCCTAGATTCCACTGCCACCACCTCCTTCAAAACACAACCCACCCCCAAAAGTAATATTTTTAGGTTTTCAGGTTTTTCTGTAAACCTGGGGAGTCATTCAAGTTTGCAGACCTATCTGGGTCTTGATCTTTTCTACTGCGACAGACTAGCATGGCTACCGATCGTGATCTATCTGGTTTATGTCAGTGTGGCCCCACAGATTAGGCCACGCCACACAACTATTAGAATATAAAGTTCCAGGAGATCTCCAGGCCCCACCTGGTGGGTGGCCAACCTAGGCAGAACTGTTCATTCATTATTCAACCTACTGTTAAATATTGTGAGCAGAGTGCATGGGTACACCTCTAGTCTAAAGCAATAAAAGGACGCACATGTCTGTCTGCCCGTCCATTCGTGCCAGGCATAACTCAGCACAAAATAAAGCTAGGAGTCCCAGATTTCGTAGCGTTTTAGGTGACTCATACCTCCTGCTTTGTCTAGAGCAGGGTTGTCAAACGTCAGACCTGCGGGCTGGATCTGCCCCCTTGAGAGCTCTTATCCGACCCACAAGCCAGTCCTGATCTGGGCTCGTGAGCCCACTGCAGGCTCAACAGCTGAGGCAGTCACCCCAACTCTCAATCTGGGCTGGCAAGGAATGCCCAGCCTGACCAAGTGACATTTATGTTATATCCAACCCTCGTAACAATTGAGTTTGACACCCCTAGTCTAGAGTATTATTTCAATGAGCACAAACACACATGAACCTGCTTTAAACTTTATCAGAAGATTGGTTAATCAAGGTCAGTACTGTCTATTCATACTGGCAGCAGCTCTCAGGTTGCAGTCTTTCACATCACCAATTGCCTGGTCCTTTTAACTGGAGATGCTGGGGATTGAACCAGGGACCCGAATGCCATGCAGATGCCCTCTCACTAAGCCATGGCTCTTCTTCCTCAGGAACATCTCTTAACTGGCAAACTTGCCTGAGGGTTTGTTTTATAAAGGAGGAAATATACTCAACCGTCCCTGTCTGTGCTGCTTCTAACTTCAAGGCTTCCAGAGAGAATATTGTCCCTTCCATTGCAAACCACAGAGGGATGGAGATAACGTGGACCAGGATGTTTCGACTACCTTCATTTTTGGCATTACAACTCCCACTATCACCCTGAAGCTGGCAGTCAATTTTGAGACTCCTTGCTTTATTTTATGATAAATGACACCTGCCACAGACAGACATGCAAATCCTTTTATTATTAGTCGTAAGGCTGCCTTTGAAGAGAGTCTAGAAACTCTTCCAAAACTGCTACGTTTTCGTAGAGACAAGCTGATAGGAACATATTGCTCTCAATTTTGTTAAATCTACTTTGGTTGCCAGCTCCTCTCGGTCCTAATTTTTTTTTTAAGGTAACACAGTCTCAGACTTAGGATGTCAAAGGTCATCTCCTGCTACATCAACTGCCCTGGCATCAAGGTCCTCACAGGAGGGCCTTCCCTATGTGCTCATACTGTAAGTACAGAGGGTGGCAAAGGAAGGGAGGGATTTCTGCTCGGTAAATTTATAGATATCATTAGACATTAAGATAGGAGCATCTTCCAATTCAAAAGCCTACACAGTTGCATACAAAACTTTCCAGATGTTTATTTATCTCCCTAGTCTCTTTTGAACTGATTCAAGTTTTCTCCGGGAGGAAAGGTGGCGTGGTATAGCCCAATCTTATCAGATCTCAGAACTAAGCAGGGTCAGAACTTGGAAGGGACATGACCAAGGAAGATACTGCAGAGCAAGGCAATGGAACACCACCTCTGTGTCTCAATTGCCTTAAAAGCGCATTGCTGGGGCTGCCAGGAGTCAACTGCAACTTGGCTGCCAGGTTTTCCTCACATAGGCATTTCATTAGTCAGTCTAATTAAAGCTCTTTCCACACTCCAAGCATTTGCAGATTTGATTTTATTCAGAAAAATTCTGAAGAAATCCTAGATCAGGGATCCCCAAACATTTTGAGCCTTTGGATATCTGACACAAGGAGGTGAGCACAACCAAAAAATGACCGTTGCACAAGGCAGAGCTGATCAGAAAATGTCAGGAGGTTAGGTAATGTATAACTCTGTAGCTCTTCACCATTTGTGGCAGAAGCTCTGTTTAACAGGATGCGTTTAAAAATTAACATATTTTTCAAAAAAAAATTAAGGAATACTCATCTGTCAGTGGCAGATCTCCACTGGCCAATCAGAAGTTCTGCTAGCCCCAAGTGGCCCCCAACCACTTTCTAAAAATATTTGGCAGATCAGCAAAGGTGTCAAAGGGTGCTCTGATGCCCATGGGCACCACATTGGGGACTCCTGGCCTAGATAAAACAAAACTCTCTCCATCATTAAAACCGTTTATTGAAATCATGCAATTAAAATCGCAAATGAGTTATTAGGCAGGGTATTCCATGGAGAAAATGTAACCACTGAAAACAAGGCCCAAGTATATGAATCTGACATCAGCTCTCATGCCACAATTGATTAATTTTTATGTTGCCCTCCCAGACTTCTTTTAACACTATGGATGCCTTGGTAGTAAATGTCTAGGAAATGTCATGGGCAGATTCTCCCTTCCCTCACATACTAATTTCTTGATGAGAAATAATGCTTATTGCTGTGATTCAAGCTGTTTCTGCATTCCAAGCATTTACACTGTTTCTTCTATGGTCATTCTCACAAGATTTGATTGATCACAAAAAGTCTTGCTACAGCCTGAGCATTTATACTGGTCATTCTCTGCATGAAAACTTTGAGCAGAACTGAGGAGTGCACTCTGACCAAAATTCTTTCCACACTCTGTGCATTTATATGGCTTCTCCCCTGTGTGAGTTACCTTATGTTTTAGAAGGCTTGATAGAGCAAAGAAGCTCTTGCTACAGTCTGAGCATGTGTAAGGTCTCTCCCCTGTGTGGAGTCTTTGATGTCCACGAAGGCTTCCCCTATGACTGAACCTCTTTCCACATTCCAAACATTTAAATGGTTTCTCTCCTGTATGGACTCTCTGATGCTGAATAAGACTTGCTTTATCGTAGAAACTCTTGACGCAGTATGAGCAGCTATAAGGCTTCTCCCCTGTGTGGATTCTCCTATGTCTGACAAAATTGGTGCTCTTGTTGAAGCTCTTTCCGCATTCTGAGCATTTAAATGGTTTTTCACCTGTGTGGATTCTTTGATGTTGAAGAAGGCTTGATTTATCACACAAGGTCTTCCCACAGTCTGGGCAGCTGTATGCTTTATCCCCCGTGTGCATTCTTTGATGTCTAGTAAAGTTTGCCCTCTGATTGAAGTTTTTCCCACACTCCAAGCACTTATATGGTTTTTCCCCAGTGTGGATACGCTGATGTTGAATAAGGCTTGATTTATCACTGAAATTCTTGCCACAATATGAACAGCTATGCACTTTCTCCCCTGTGTGCATTCTCCGATGTCTAGTTAACTTTGAGCTCTGAATAAAGCTCTTTCCACATTCCAAACATTTATATGGTTTTTCCCCTGTGTGGATTCGTTGATGTTGAATAAGGCTTGACTTATCACACAAACTCTTGCCACACTCCAAGCATTCAAAAGGTTTGTCCCCAGTGTGGAGTCGCTGATGGGATTTAAGGGTTGCACTGCGATTGAAACTCTTTCCACATTCTGTGCACTGATATGGTTTCTCTCCTGTGTTCAGCATCCCACATTCTGTAAGGTCCATCTGGATTCTCCACTGAGCATCGAGGCAGTGCTCTGTCTGTTCTGTTTGCTGGACTGGGATTTCATGGAAGTCACCAATGTGACAAGGAGTGGATTTTTCTGTCCTCTTCTCCATGTGGTTGTCTTCCTCACTTGTTGGTCCACCTTGATCCCAGAAGTTCTCTTTCAGCTCTTCACATTTGGCTTGTTCTGCCGGTACTTCATATGGCACTTCCTCATTTTCACCCTCCCCTCTACAGCCTGCAGGCATAAAGAGAGGAACTTGGTAAGTGACCATTAGAGAAACAAAACCTCAAACCCCACCCTCCTATAAATCATGTGTGTGTGTCCCTGTTTTCTCCTCATTGGCCAGGGCCTCCTACAGAGTGATTATCTCTGTCCCTTATCTTTCAATTAACACTTTTATGTCAAATGTTACTAGTGCTTGTTTTGCAGAGAATCACTAAGCAGAGTTATCCCTTCTAATCTCCTTGACTTCAACAGGCTGAGAAGAATGAGATCCTGATGCATAGACAAAGGCCAACACACCAGAAGTTTATGCTGTAGCAACTGGAACCCTAAAGGTGCTAGTGGTAGAGATTCCAGTTGTTTATTACACCTGTTCCATTATGGAGTCTCTTAAGGCCCAGAATTGCAGAACCATTTCCCTCAAAGTTAAGACCTCATTAGTATGAAGGGGCTCTTTGGCACTGGAACAAGTCAGGAGACCACAGTGCTAAAGAAGACAGTCTGAGCAGGGATAGTAGAACTTGGGGCGTAAGTACACCCTTGCTGAGGGATCTCCACAATTCTCACACATCAAAGGGCTCCAGCACACACCTGCTGTCCTTTACCCTTCCTCCGTGCCAGGATCAATCCAGGAGAGAGGGGTTGGGTTTGGGAGCTGCAAGGCCTTTGGAAGAAACAAAAAAGGCCTGTTGCATCTCACAATTCTCACTAAAAAATAACAACTCTTATACAATTTCAGCCTTTCTGTGAAAGACACAGAACAAAACTATCTCTTGTAGAGATTGCACCAGGATGTGGATGCCTTTGTTGACATGAGAGATTGTAATTGTAAATCCTATTCCCAACACAGCTGTGGCAGGGAACCACCAAGCATCTGTACATGTGATCAAGAGGGACAGAGAACTCCCTATAAATTCCACATGTGCTGGTCTACACTTCACCAACATATCCAGAAGGGGTAGCAGCACTAGAGATGACCTAGGATGGATCGACCTGGTTACTTGGTGTTCTCTTTTCCTCTGAAACAACATGTCAGATGTTATTTACCCAATCCATTCATTCAAATAGCTTTCTCCAACTTGTGCATTTTGTCAAAAGCAAAACAAGTCTTGGCTCATTCTGAAACTTCTCCACTTTGCAAATCAAGCTTGTAGACGAAGAACTTCCCATTGTCTCTTTCATATGTTAACTGTCTGGTGTCAGTTATGAGTCGAATTGCTAGCTAATGTCTTCCCCCACAACACAGGTTTATACTGCTCCTCCCCAGTATGGGTTGTCTGATGTTAAGCTTTAAGCCACAATAGCTGAAACACTAATAATACCCTGTCAAGCCATTCATTTAAACACCTTTGTCCAATGCTTTCATTTTGGCAAAAGCAGAAAAGATTCATTTTATTCTGAAGCTCCTCCACTTTGCAGAACAACTGTGTAGATGAAACATTTCCCAAGTTTGTAGATGAATTCTCTCGTCTATGTTACAATTCAAATGGCAAATGGATTTCTTACCACAACAGTGATTTATACGGCCCCACCCCAATATGGTTTCTCTGATGCTATGCTTTAATCCACAACAGCTGAAACACTAAAAATGCTTTCCTGTGTGTAAACCCCACTGAATAAAATAGGGCTTGCTTCCACATTGACCTGCTTAGAATTGCTCCCAAGGAAAGGTTTTTGCCACAGACCAGACAGCTTTTGTTTGCGTGCGTGCGTTTCCCCTATATGCTGAGTTCTTACTCAATCTTTTAACAGGCAGGCATTTTTTTTCTTACCTGTATCAACTCCTGTCTGGACTGGTATGTCAACAGGGACCCTGCAGTCTCCCCCACAAGGAAGGGATTTATCCATATCCTCTATTGGCTGGGTCTTCTGCTGATGCTCTGCCCTTTCCTGACTTGCTGGGGCATTTTCCTGCTTGCAACACAGAGAAAAGTTCTCTTCTTTCCAAATTAATATCCTGTGTGGTGCCACTGGCTCTGAATTTCCAGGCACATATTTCTCCCCATCATTGATGGCAATTTGCCCTCGGGCTGCTGCAGAAATAGTGAGAGAATCCCAAACAACTTATTCCGTGGACAAGAAGAAAATGGAAGTGGACAAAGAAGATATAAAAACAATTAAAATGATATAGAGGAAAAGCACAGAAAGTATTTGCCTCAGAAACTGTGTGGGGAAGAATGTACACTGAGATACATATCAAGATTCATGAGAATATTAGCTTTGGGCAAAGGAAAGAAACCCCCAAGCATCTTATTCTCATTATATCACCCTAAATAATGTTTGAACATAGAGAAGACTTTTCTTACATAAAATAAACAAAAATCTGTCCAACCTTAGCCTGAAACCTGCAAATTAGATGTCACTGAATGCTCTCAAATATTTTAGGTGTGATGCTTCCTCCTTTAAGAGGAAATGGAACATAAATAAATGGAACAAGACAAAAATGCCATATAAAAACCCAAATTAATCTATACCATCATCAAGCCAAACCCCTCAGGTAGGTCACAAACCCCTATATAGCTGCTTGTTTTGTTTTTGTTTTGGCTGTCTTTTGGAAGGACCTGCTTCATAAGAAGATCAAGGATGCCATGTGTCCTGCCTCTCAAAATAACATAAGAAGTGGAATCAGCTGCCTAGGGAGGTGGTGAGCTCCCCCTCACTGGCAGTCTTGAAGCAGAGGCTGGACAAGCACTTGTCAGGGATGCTCTAGTCTAGGCTGATCCTGCATTAAGCAGGGTGTTGGACTAGATGGCCTGTGTGGTCCCTTCCAACTCTATGATTCTATTATTCTATTCTATGCCCTGGTGGATTAGACCAGTGGTCCATCCATTCTAGCATCCTGTCTCCTACAGGGTCAGCATAAGGCAGCTGTGACTTGACAGCAAAAAAAAAAATCTCACACATGGGCCAACCAGTTACTGTGGAGGGCCAACTGTCAAGAGATGGGTCACCCTTGTACAAATCAGTCTTACAGTTAAAAGCCAACATTTGGTCAGGTCATAAACTTAGAGCTTCCTGAGCTTATCTAAATGTACCTTTGGGAACAGCAATGGGTCTGAAGCCATCTTGCAGCATCTCACACCTGATGCTTTCCACTTATGCTGATTCTCCTGTCTCTGTGTATGCAAGTATATGCTAGGAAGTTAGACTTTTTTATTTTAATGCACCTGCTTGCTTGCCTTCTATCTAAGCCAGAGCCTTTTTTATAATCCTTTTAATAAAGAACATTGCTTTTCATTGGTGTGTTCTACTGCATGTGTATGAGTCCAAACCCAGCCTTGGCCAAGCTACGAGAAGGGAATTTATTCCAGGGTCCAAGGTCCAGGACAGGAGAATTAAATCACCCAGGTAGGTTGGAAAGCACAGTTTCTTCACACCAACAACAGGGCATAGAGGTCAAGAGGAGATGTGCCTCCTGGCACTGGGAATGCCTCTGAATGTGGAAGTTTTCTTTAGTGACCATGGCTAGTAGCCACTGATAGATTTCTCCTCCATAAATCTGTCTAAACCACTTTTGAAGCTCTTTATGCCTGTGGCCATCAGTACATCCTCTAGCAGCAAATTCCACATTTTAATTGCTTGCCAGGCAAAGAAGTATTTCCTTTTGTTTGTCCTGAATCTATTGTCCACCAAGTTCATTGGATGCCCATGAGCTCTAGTATTTTGGGAGAGGGACAAAAAGTTCTCTCTGTCCACTCTCTCTACCCTGCGCATAATTTTCTAAGGCTGAAGATGCAATGGTGGTAATGCTTCAACATACTTTTTACTTTCCTTTAAAACACCAAAGGCTAAAGTGGTACAGACCCTGAACACCCTGAAGGCAAAGAAGGAACTGCACAGCCATGGTGAATCTTGGCCTGAACTTCAGTGTCTCCCTCTGTCCCGAGGCCAATCCTCTTACCCAACAGGCTGGCATCCCTGTCATCTTCCCACTTGGTCTCTCTGCCCAGCTGCTTCTGCCTGATGTCAGATGGAGCCTGGCCTGCCTCAGAGGTCTGTGCTGTCGCCTCCTGAAATGCCACCTGTAGGCCACAAAAAGGCTTTTTCAGAGCAACATAGAAAGCTAGGGACTGACAGGAGTAAGGGTACACAGAAAGAAGCGTGATGGGGGAGCAAAATGATTACACATTTAAAACAGAACTTGATGGCGTGGTCTTACCTGCTCTCCCCATCTCTGGATCCCTTGCTGTTTCAGCAGGAAATCCTCAGCCAGAAACACTGCCTGAGAGCAGGTGTCTGGACCCCTATCCCTCACCCAGCTCTGGATCTCCAGAGGCAGGATGGTCAAGAACTGCTCCAGGATCAGCAGCTCCAGAATCTGCTCCTTTGAGTGCCTCTCCACTTTCAGCCACTGATGGCAAAGTTCCTGGAGTTGGCTGTAAGCCCCTCTTGGACCCTCGGCTTCTTGGTAATGGAAACCCCTGAAGTGTTGGCGCTGTTTCTCCCTGCTGATGACGTCTCCTCGCAAGATGGCCACCTTCACCTTCCCATAGTCCTCTCTGTCTGTGGCATCCAGACTGATAAAGGCTTGCTTGGGTCCCCCACTGAGGGCTGGCAAGAGTCTGGTCACCCATTGTTCTCTAGGCCACTGGCAGGCTTCGGCTACTTGCTCAAAGGAGGCCAGAAATCTCTTTGTGTCTTCCCACGGAGAGGGTTTCTCTTGCACCTGTGAGATTCCCCATCTTGAGCGAGGGGACTCCACCGTCCTGAGGAACTCCTGCCATCGAGCTTCCCAGTATTCAGCCAAACCCTCCTGTGGCTCCTCTTTCACCTGATGTGAAGGTGCTGATCGGAAGGATCCCCCACTGCTTGCGGACTGCATAGCTCCACAGAATTTACTTCCTCTCTCGAAGTCTATCAGGGATTTGCAATCTACAGAGTCTGGGCAGTGGTAGCATTGTTTTCCTGTTCCCTCTGATGCCACACCATGTACACAGTTTGTAGAATCTTGTTCCTCCATTTTCATCATACTAGAGATTCTTGAGTAATGCTAGTGATCTAAACAATCATGCTGAAATTTTGCCTGGGAGGAAGAATACAGAGAATTAACGTAGATCAACATCCATCCCCTGGTGGGGCCTCAAACTTTTGTTTTTGACAATTTTGGCCATATGCAAATGATACATAAATATCTATTCACATTTTGAATGCACATTTTAAAAAAATCATTCTATACAAATGCTGAAAATGATTTTGAAGTGTTCATCTAGGGAGCCACATTTTTCCTGTCAAAACAATGAAGCCTGGTACACCTTCGTCCATAATGAATAAGAGGGAAGTTAACTTATCACACAAGGAAGTAAGGCGGACATGATTCTGCACATATTGCCAAACCCCTTCCACACTTTGGAAATCCCATCATCCAGATTTGGGAACCACGAGCCCAGAGCAGGGGTGAATTAAAAAAATGTCAAGTAGAGTCAGAGATTCTTCAATAATCCAAGACAAGATATAGCTAAGCAATCCAAGTAAGGAACCAGTCCAGGGGAAAGAATAGAAAGCTGAGTATTGTCGAAGGCTTTCACGGTCAGAGTTCATTGGTTCTTGTAGGTTATCCGGGCTATGTGACCGTGGTCTTGGTATTTTCTTTCCTGACGTTTCGCCAGCAGCTGTGCAGGCATCTTCAGAGGAGTAACACTGAAGGACAGTGTTACTCCTCTGAAGATGCTTGCCACAGCTGCTGGTGAAACGTCAGGAAAGAAAATACCAAGACCACGGTCACACAGCCCAGATAATCTACAAGAACCAAGAAAGCTGAGTGTTTCTGATCAGATGCATTCCCCCGTGGGCAGGAAAGTGAAGCTGTGCTGGATCCAGATGCATTCCCCCCTGGGCAGGAAAGTGAAGCTGTGCTGGATCCAAGGGTTCTATGGGACAGCCCATGTACACAAAGGGAAGTTGTGATCTGATGATTGATTTGTGGTATCTACACTTAAAAATCAGGAACAGCCAGGGTAATGTAGTGGTTAGACTAAGACTAGGATCTGGTAGAGCCAGGTTTGAATATGTTCTCTATCATAAGAACATAAAAAAGCCATGCTGAATCAGATCAAGGCCCATCAAATCCAGCAGTCTGTTCACACAGTGGCCAACCAGGTGCCTCTAGGAAGCCCCCAAACAAGATGACTGCAGCAGCATTATCCTGCCTGTGTTCCACAGCACTTAATATAATAGGCATGCTCTTCTGATACTAGGGAGAACAGGTATGCATCATGACTAGTTTTCATTTTGACTAGTAGCCATGGATAGCCCTACCCCCCATGAACATGTCCACTCCTCTCTTAAAGCCTTCCAAGTCGGCAGCCATCACCACATCCTGGGGCAGGGAGTTCCACAATTTGACAATATGTTGTATGAAGAAATATTTTATTTTATCTGTTTTGAATCTCTCACCCTCTAGCTTCAGCAGATGACCCTGCGTTCTAGTATTATGAGAGAGGGAGAAAGGTTTCTCCCTGTCGACTCTCCCCATACCATGCATAATTTTATAGTAGCCAGTTACACATTTCCATCTCACAAGAATTGTTGTGGCGATAAAATGGAGAAAGGAAGAATGTTGTAAGCCTCTTTTGGTCCCCATTGGGGAGAAAAGTGCAGTATAAAAATGATGTAAAGAAATAAATAAGTACCATTATAGATTTGACATTTATGTTTCCAAAAAAGAAAGAAAGAAAGAAAGAAAGAAAGAAAGAAAGAAAGAAAGAAAGAAAGAAAGAAAGAAAGAAAGAAGTAAAATAAAGACATCTAGGTTTTGATCCCATCCTAAGGAAGTGAACGCCCTGACCTGGATTGGCCAGGCTAGCCCAATCTCAGAAACTAAGCAGGGTCAGCCCTGGTTAGTATTTGGATGGGAGACCACCAAGGAATACCAGGGCTGCTATGCAGAGGAAGGCACTGACAAACCACCTCTGTTAGTCTCTTGCCTTGAAAACCCATAAGGGGTCACCATAAGTCGGCTGCGACTTGATGGCACTTTACACACATAAGGGAGTTAACAGAAAAGCAGCCCAACTCAAGCTTCCACATTTTGGAGAGGGAAATGTACTGTTTGGGAACAAGCCCCCAACCCAGGGCCACAGATACAATCCCACGTTTCCCCCCAAAATGCAGATGCTTGAATCTAATTCCTACTGCAACGGAACAAGACCATGAGCATCTAACGCCAGCAGAGCTGGATCGAGTTCTGCCTTCTTCATCAAGTATTTAATTTTTGTAACCTCTGCCTGATGAAGGTTCTGAGGGAACTCAAAAGCTGGCACTGTGTTTTATCTCCTAGCGAATAACTGCTGGGGTATCTGCGCACATTAAGGAGAAGCATCTTCCAGTTAGATCAGAGGATGTCTCTTCCAGTGACCGTTCAGCCCCCAGCCTGTCTTTCCCTGGCCTAGACCTTAAGCGATGACTCAAGGCCCACAGAGATAAGAAACTCAGAGGATCACTTGTGTGGAGATCCACAAGCATGGATTCTCTGCCGCATCTTCAAGTACTTTAAGGGCTGTCACATAGAGGAGAGTGCCGAGTTGTTTTCTGTTGCCCCAGAAGGTCAGACCAGAACAAATGGGTTGAAATTAAATCCAAGGAGTTTCCGTCTAGACATTAGGAAGAATTTTCTAACAGTTAGAGCGGTTCCTCGGTGGAACAGGCTTCCTCGGGAGGTGGTGAGCGCTCCTTCCCTGGAGGTTTTTAAGAAGAGATTAGATGGCCATCTGTCAGCAATGCTGATTCTATAACCTTAAGCAGATGATGAGGGAGGGCATCTTCTGGGCATGTAGTGGGGGTCACTGGGGATGTAGGGGGGGAGGCAGTTGTGAATTTCCTGCATTGTGCAGGGGGTTGGACTAGATGACCCTGGTGGTCCCTTCCAACTCTATGATTGGGATCAATCACGCTTTTTAACAGCCCGTTTACAGCCGCCCCGTGGCTTTCTCTGTTAAGGAGGAGCCCTTTCTTTCCCCAGGCCCAGAGCCATCACTGAACATCCCCACTCAGCACATGAGAAAACATGACCCACTTGCAAAAGCGATTTCTCTCTCTGCTGTTCCTCAAAGCTCAGCCTCGGTAGCGACTGGATCCCTCCTCCCTCCGGGCTTGCAATGGAAAAGACCACAGGCCCCAGCTCTCTCTGTCCCTGATCTGGGCTTCTGTCTGATCCTGCCTGCCTGCCTCCTTCCCAACCAGAGACTCCCCTGTTTTGAGGCTTCTCCCCAGATGTGCAAAATCCTCACTCACCCGGAGATCCCCAACCGCCCCAAACCAGCCAGTCGTGGGAAAACGAAGTTTGAATCCAGCCAGTGTCCGGGGGAAAGGAAGGGAGGAGGGGGATGAAAGTCTGCAAACTGCAAAAATAAAAATCCCTTCTATGAATCTCAGCTCTGTTCCCAAAGAAAGCCTAGAGCGGCTGCTGCACGCAGATCTAGCGCCCCAAGCGGCGGAGCTGGGACTTCCACCCACCTCCTGGCCCGGTTTCTAATGTAGGAGCTCCCTCTTCTGGGCACTTGGCGAAAAACCCGCACGGAAGAGGTTTGGCATTGACCCGTCGCTGCCTGTTGTCCACGCAAAGGGTTCTGGGGATTGTAGTTTCCTCTTGCCATGAACCACAATTCCTGAAGAACCCCTCTACAAAGAAAACAGGAGTTGCCTCAAATTCCAGAGGGGGAGCTGTATTTAGTCTGTTGCTGCAAATAGGAGTCCAGGGGCATCTTAAAAACCAACTTTTACAAATGTATAGCATACGAAATATTGTCGAAGGCTTTCACGGTCAGAGTTCATTGGTTCTTGTAGGTTATCCGGGCTGTGTAACTGTGGTCAGGAAAGAAAATACCAAGACCACGGTTACACAGCCCGGATAACCTACAAGAACCAATTATAGCATACGCTTTCGTGGACTTCATCAGATGTACGAGTTGGCACACACACACATTCCCCCTGTTTCTGTTATGGGAGTTGTAAACCGCAGATCTGAGCAAGGTGGTCAAAGATAGGACATTTTGGAGGACTTTCATTCATAGGGTCGCCATGAGTCGGAAGCGACTTGACGGCACTTAACACACACAACACACAAACTGCAGGGTTAAAAGGCCACGAAATGCAAAAGGGAGTTGCCTCTAGTAATAAGTGGAATCTATAAATGTCTATAAATATTTCAGCTGCTATTTAATTTGGTTTGTTCATCTGTAGAACACTTTCTTGAAAAGCAACTGTACATAGGGCTGCCAACATCTAGGTACTAGCTGGAGATCTCCTGCTATTACAACTGATCTCCAGCCGATAGGGATCAGTTCACCTGGAGAAAATGGCCACTTCGGCAATTGGACTCTATGGCATTGAAGTCCCTCCCTCCCCAAACCTCGCCCTCCTCAGGCTCCGCCCCAAAAACTTCCTGCTGGTAGCGAAGAGGGATGCGAAGAGGGACCTGGCAACTCTACAGCCAGGAGAGGTGTCTTGCAATTTGCAGATAAGGTAGCTTCCAATTAAATTTTTTTTACCAGTGACCAGAGCATGGATGACGGGTCAAATTATGACACACAATTAAGTGTTTCAGTCAGTGCACCACCTGAAGCTGGCTAAAGGCAAAACCTGCCACAGGGGACACACGGACTGCTGACTGTAGGTAATGATCTGCTGCAAACATTTTCCTCTTGAGGGAAGACACCCCTTCTAGAATAACCCGATTCTGCACTTCCTGATGGGTCTTTTACCAAATCTAGCTGTTAAGCAAGCTAGCCCTGATGTGCTAGAGAGAGGTTTCCAAAGTGGTTCCCTTTGCTCTTTTGTTTAGTTGCTGTTTCCTGAGTGATCAGTTTTCCTGGATAAAATAGCTGCTTTGGAGGGTGAATGTTAAGAGTTGCCAGACTCTGCCTGGGTCATTACATCATTTCCAGTAAAAACACAGAAGTGACATTGGGCAGCTATTTATGGTTTTACCACAGAGTCTTTGGCAATGCTTAGAGCTACCCACTGTCACTTCCAGATTTTTACCAGAAGTAACACAGCACCATTTGCAACACTGGTCAGTTTTTAAAACATTTTCTCCCGCCATTGCTCTGGTCAGGGCGTCCCCTGCTGTCATTTGGGGCCTGGCAGCCCTAACTCTATGGCAGCCCTAACTCTGAGGTCCCTTCCCTCCCCAAATTCCACCCCCAATCCATAGTTTGCAACCCTACCAGTAAGAATGGACTAACTTGGGCTTAATGTCGTTTCTAGAAATCAGCTGACTGTACTTGAAATGGAAAAGCAGTTTAATAAATAAATTAAAAGCACACACACACTGCATCGGTAAACACAACTAAGCAAGGGTACAAGAAATCGGAATAAATGCACATCCTTTCCCCCTTATCTCTTAAGATGGAAATAAGACAAACTCCATATCTTTAAGTTGCATTTATTCTGGCTCATTCACCACCTTGGCTTCAGTATTCGGGGACCCTCTCTCACTTTCTCAGGCCTGTGTGCTCATCATTGCGGCTCTCCTGAGCTGTGAGGGCTCCTTCCTCCCCATGTAGAAAAAAGGCCCCCTTCTTCAACCAGCTCCAAACTTTCATAACCTGTTTTTCCCCACCCACAGCAGACTCTTCTTCTAATCCTGTCTGGAGTAAGGTCCACTCTCCCTTTGGCCTCCTGAGGCTCAGGACTTCCCACTGTGCCATGATCTGCATTTCTAGGGTACTGCTTGGCTCTGCACCAGGGAGGTGACTCATACCCACTTATTTCTCAAATTTCCTCCTGCTAACCAGCAAAGAGTGCAAGCCTAACCATTTAATTGATTTGTGTCATTTATAGTCCTGACCTGGATGGCCCAGGCTAGCCTGATCTCGTCAGATCTCAGAAGCTAAGCAGGGTCAGCCCTGGTTAGTATTTGGATGTGGGACCACCCAGGAATACCAGGGTTGCTGTGCAGAGGAAGGCACTGGCAAACCACCTCTGTTAGTCTCTTGCCTTGAAAACCCCAAAAGGGGTCGCCATAAGTCGGCTGCGACTTGACAGCACTTTACACATACACACAGTCTGCCTTTCTCACTGAGAATCAAGGTGGATCACCCAGAATGTCAATGCAATCAACAGGATAGGACATCCAATAAGTAATGTAATAGGATCAGGATTCCAGAACTCTAACACCAGGCAGAAAACAATGGCCCTGTGGGGTTGTAAATTTTGGTACTAGATTCCTGGGGCAGGGTGGATTTCACCACACTTAGCTTCCTCCTTCTCTCTCATGTTTGATACAAGGCTGCCAGAGTTTCCTTCTTATGTATTGACTTCTTTTATACTGCGCATTTCTCTAACAAGATACCTGCTGCCTAGGGAGTAAAGAGGTTCGTTTATCCGTTTTTTTTCCTATACTAGTTCTTGTATGCAAATTTAGACACCTTCTCCAACTGAAATGCTTTCCATAGCCAGCAAAATGTAGACAGTTTAAACTATTTTATATTTTTACTATGCCTTGCTTTTCAACCCAAAAACATCTCCAAGACAGTTTACAACCCCCCCCCAAATTACAATTAAACTGTTAAAACTACCAAATTAAAACTACCAAGGAACCTCAAAGCTTTAGTCAGGCAGTTCTGCAGAGAATGGGGAACCACAGAATCTCTTTCCCAGCCTCAAATAGCAAGAAAACTTGAAGCAGGGCCCATTTACTGACCAATGTATATGTACCTGGTTTAAGGTACTCTAGTCCCCGACAGTACAGACTACAATAAATGTCTTAGTTTTCAAAGGTGCCACAAGGCTAACACAGCTATCTCACCAGTAAGCGGATGGGGAGGGTCATGGGGCAGTTCCTCCCCACCCCTGGCATGCATTCTTTGATGCAAAGTAAGGTTTGTGCTCTGGCTGAAACTCTTTCCACACTCTGTACATTTGTATGGCTTCTCCCCTGTGTGGATTCTCTTGTGCCTAATAAGACTCGACTGATCGCAGAAGCTCTTGCTACAGTCTGAGCACGTATACGGTCGCTCCCCCGTGTGGAGTCTCTGATGCGCACGAAGGCTCCCCCTGTGACTGAACCTCTTTCCACATTCCAAGCACTTAAATGGTTTCTCGCCTGTATGGACTCTCTGATGCTGAATAAGGCTCGATTTATCTGAGAAGTGGTTGCCGCAGTCTGAACAGCTGTGTGGCTTCTCCCCTGTGTGCATCCTCTGGTGCCTAATCAGGTTCGTGCTCTTGTTGAAGCTCTTCCCACACTCGGAGCATTTATACGGTTTCTCTCCTGTGTGGATTATTTGATGGGAAGTTAAGTGTGCACTCTGATTGAACGTCTTTCCACATTCGGAGCATTTGTATCCTCTCTCCCCGGTGTGCATGATTTGATGTCTGATCAGGTGTGTGCTCTTGCTGAAACTCTTTCCACATTCGGAGCATTTGTAACGTTTCTCTCCTTTCTGGAATGTTTCACTTTCTGTAAGTGTCCCACTCTGACTGGAGCATATCCCCTGGTTTTGGTCCAATTCCTCCTCTGGGTGGAGTCCCCAATCAACACTGAGATACTTGTTCTTTCTCTTGTCTGCTTGCTTTGCTGGTTGCATGGTGATTTCATGAAAGTCCTCATCCTGACAAGGAAAGGATTCATCCCTCCTGTTCTCTGTGAGGTTTTCTTCCTGGCTCTCTGGTACATCTGGATTCCAGAAATTCTCTTTCAGCTCCTCACACTCAGTACTTTCTGTTAAGATCTCTCTGGGTCCCTCTTCATTCTCATGCCCTTCCCCTGCTGGAATAGGGAGAGAAAACCCCAATAAGAGTCCAAACACAAGCCTCAATCAGCTTCTGTTAGATTATTTGTGGGAGGGAGGGAAGTTCCACCCTGCCCTTTCAGTGGCTTTGACTAAGGTTCACTACCAATGCATCTTCAGGGGGAAAGGAGTCAGGTACCCAGTTACTCTTGCCAGGTCTCTTCCTGCACAGCCTGGAGAGGAAAGCAGGGGAGCTCACTGGCCTCCTTCAAGGCCCATTTGAAGGCTGTGTTAGAACTTGCATCTTTCTTGTGGGAGGGGCTGTGGGTCAGTGGTAGAGCATCTGCTTGGCATGCAGAGGGTCCCATATTCAATCGCCGGCACCTCCAGTTAAAGAAGAAGAAGAGTTGGTTTTTATATGCCGATTTTCTCTACCACTTAAGGAAGAATCAAACCGGCTTACAATCTCCTTTCCTTCCCCTCCCCACAACAGACACACTGTGAGGTAGCTGGGGCTGAGAGAATGTGACTAGCCTAAGGTCACCCAGCCAGCTTTGTGTGTAGGAGTGGGGAAACCAACCTGGTTCACCAGATTAGCTCCACCACTCATGCAGAGGAGTGGGGGAATCAAACCGGGTTCTCCAGATCAGACTCCACTGCTCCAAACCACCTCTCTTAATCACTACACCATGCTGAGATCAGGTAGGAGGGCCTCCAATGTCTAACTAGAAGCTCTGCTTGGCAAAAATCCCACCTTGCCTCACCTATTTCTAAAAACACCAGGAAATGTGTCAGTAGGTGCCACAGTGCCCATGAGCACCATGTTGGAGACCCCATGACATAGAGGTTCACTAAAACTGCCCCAGGGTCTGGTTGCCTAGTAGTAGCCAAGTGGTCACTCCATACTGGACTAGCTGAGATGTCTCAGCATAGGGACTTTTGGAAACCCATCTGTTTTCCAGCCCTGCTTGGGAGTCCTATCTAAGACAAGCAGAGAAGAAATTAGCCACCTGTCTTCTCCTGCTCTAACCTTACTGCCTTACTCTCTAACATGATGAAAGAGTTAGTCTGTGGATTTCAAGATGTCTCCCACATTGAACCAAAAAGACAGGATATTTTCCCTTGGCTTCTTGAGTTCATGGGAAGGGGATTTTGCAAGGAGAGCAAAAACAAACCAAAAGAGAAATGTGGCTACCTTCCTCTAGCCAACTGCACTAAGTGGCTCTTGAAAATGCAGAGGCAGCCACTACTGAAACCACAGAGACTAAAGGGGACTCAAGCCGAATTTGCTGCAGCTACTGTAAGAGACTGTTTCAACTATCATTCAAATTTTAATCGCTTCTGTCCCCTTCTTCTTGCAGCATTCTGACCTTCCCTGAAGGGAGAAGAAGAGCTGCAGCCAAGGTCAGTTCAGGATGGAGCTTCTGAAGATCCAGGATCACAAGCAGAATGCCTCTGGATGCCAAATGCTGGGGAGTAGGTGAGGGTGATTGCCAACTTGTGGGCTTCTGACTGGCCATGGTTGGAAAAGGATGCTGGATTAAGAGGGATTACAGGTCTGATCCAGCAGCGTTGCTCTTATATTACGTTATGCTCACGTCCCAGGCATGGAAAAAGGCCTCTGCTTCTTACCCAATAGACTTGTATCTCCATCCTCTTCTTCCTTGACACCGATTGAGAGCTGCATCTGCTCACTCTCAGACAAAGTCTGGCCTGCCTCAGAGACACTTCCAGCCACCTCCTCCATGGGCACCTGCAACAGCAGAGAGGGGCCATTTCAGAGTGGATCCTCTAATTCAGCTATGCATGCATGCAACTGACCAAGGCCGGGCAGGCATTAGAATCAAAGATACGTAGAGTTGGAAAAGACCGCCAGGGCCATCTAGTCCAGCCCCCTGCACAATGCAGGAAATTCACAACTACCTCCCCCCCACACACGCCAGTGACCCCTGCTCCATTCTACTGTCAAATGCCATGAATGCTGAAGGCCAGCCTTCCAAAAGATGTACCAGGCCTGCCTTTCCTAAAGTTTCCTCCTGCCAGACAATCCTTCATACCTTTCTGTGCCTGTGGAGAGCTCTGGAGCAAAGATGCTTTCAGGGATTAACGTTAGGCCTCCAAGCCACCAGGAGGCATTCTCCAGACACTCTCAGATGGGCTAACGACAGACAGAAAGTCACTTTCCCATCCAAATGCACCCTGTAGCTTTCCATCCCAAACAAGCACAGCCTTAACTCCCCCCTCCCGATGACCCACAGAGACAGCACAGTGAAAAGGCGTCACCTCTTTCTCCTGCCTCTCGGCCTCTCGCTGCCTCAACAGGAACTCCTCGGCCAGGGCCACTGCCTGGGAGCAGGTCTCTGGGTTGCATCCTTTGACCCATTTCTGTATCCCTGGTGGGAGGATGGTCAGGAACTGCTCCAGGATCAAGAGCTCCAGGATCTGCTCCTTTGAGTGCCTCTCGACCTTCAGCCACCCCTGGCAAAGTTCCTGGAGTCGACTAAGAGCCCCTCTTGGCCCCTCAGCCTCCTGGTAGCAAAAACGCCGGAAGTGCTGGCGAATCTTCTCCCTGCTGATAGTGTCCCCTCGTAAGATGACTGCCTTCACTTTCCCATAATCCTCTCTGTCTTGGGCATCCAGGCTGCTAAAGGCCTGTTTGGCTTCTCCCCTGAGGGCTGGCAGGAGTTGGGTCACCCACTCTTCCCTGGGCCACTGACAGGCTTCAGCCACTTGCTCAAAGGAGGCCAGGAAGGCCTTGGCGTCATCCCAGGGAGAGGACTTCTCTGGCAGTCGTGGAATTGCCCAGCTTGCGTGAGGGGACTCCACAGTCTTGAGGAACTCCTGCCACTGGACTTCCCACTGCTGAAGCAGCCCCTCTCGTGGTTCCTGCTTCACGGGATCTCCTGGCCCCCTTTGGGAGAACACCCCGATGCTCCTGGCCTGAAGGACATTGGGGGCTGTCCCAATTCCTTCCAACCTCTGCCCTACAGCAAGGCTTGTAGGATCTTGCTCCTCCATTTTCATCCTAGAGTGCCCTCACAAAGAGAGAGTCACAATGCAGAAAACTCTAGAACAGATCCCAGCGATCGAAACAGGTGTGCTGAGCTTCTGCCTAGGGGGGGAAAGAATGGAAGGAGAGAATGAACGCTTCAGATCGATGGCGGATGTAATTCTGTTCTGTCCCCTCCAACTGGCAGTGGCTCGGAGGGGATTTCTCAGCCCTGCTCTCCTAATAGGCTCTCAGTCTGAGAGTTGTGCTATAATTGAACAATCAAGGGAAAAACAAGAGAGCTAGCCAGTGATGAGAATGTCAGACTAGGATCTGGGAAACTCGGGTTCAAATCCCCACTCTGCTATGGAAACTCGCAGAATGACCTTGGGCCAGTCACACGCTCTCTGCCTAACCTACTTTGCAAGATTGTTGTATTTATTTTTTTATTTCATTTGATTTGTACCCTGCCCTTTCCTGGCAGAGCTGGCCTCAGGGCATCTAACAACACTGTCTGCCTGTCTATCTATCTATGAATACAAATTTAAAAACATAAGTAAAACCATAAAACCTAGTCAGAACTAATACACTATATACAGATGGCACCTTAACTATATTGTTCCTAGGGAGAAATCATTCCAATTAGGAGATGATGGGCCAAAGAATAGCAACAGGGAGGCCCAACAGCCAACAGTGGTCTCATTACTTCTGAGGGATGGAGACAGAAGGATGAAGGGGAAAGAAAAGGAAGACAAAAAGGGAGAAGAAAGGAAAGGAGGGAAGGGGAAAAGAGAAAGGGAAAGGGAAACATAGTAAAAAGGAGAAGAGAATGATTCAGCCGCTTGGGGTCCCCCATTGAGGAGAAAGGCAAGGTATAAATTAAGTAAATGAATAAGACAGCTCTACAGAGCATGGCCAAGCATAAGGCCTGGGACAGGAAGAGAATCAGTGCTGCCTGAGGCAATGGACAAGACTCTCAAGAATGCTGAATGAGTGTAATGTGTTTGTGTATGCGGTTGGGGGGATAAGAGTTAGTAATAACAATTCAGCATTCATATTGTGCTTTAGAATTTTGCACATATGTCCTCTTGGGCAGTCCCACAACAACCTTGCCAGGCAGGTCAGTGCTGCTATTTTTCCATCACAGAGTTTGTGCCGGTGTAGGGAAGCAGAGGTGTGCTCTGGGGCCATCTGCCGAGTTGGGGCAGGAGTGATATTTGAACCAGCGATTTCTGGTCTCACACGTTGAGCCTCTACATGACACTGTTCCAACAAAAGCGCTGCTTTTGTTCCCTCCCAGCCCCGGTGTTAAAATATTTTAACCCAACATGAGATGGATTGATTCTATCACTGGTGGGGATTGAACCTGGGACCTTCTGCATGCCAAGGAGATGCTTAACTTTATTTGGGTTAAAATATTTTAACACAGACATTTAGAAATCCTGAAGTCTAAATTAATCCAAGTAATTTTGTTTTAAACATGCAGGCATGTGTCTTGGAACAAGAATCATAACTAGAAGCTGTGAGTTAAATTAGGAGTTTGATTCCATGCCTCTGAGATGCTTGGAGTTGTACAGATTATAAAAATCGCATAGTCCATCATGGGGGGGGGCAGGTCATGGCTCAAGAGACAAAGCATCTCCTTGGCATGCAGAAGGTCCCAGGTTCAATCTCCACCAGTGATAGAGTCGATCCATCTCATGTTGGGTCCATCTCTTTCCCTGCTGTCTTCCCAGGGTCCCAGGTTCAATCCCCACCAGTGATAGAGTCAATCCATCTCATGTTGGGTCCATCTCTTTCCCTGCTGTCTTCAACTTTTCCTAGCATTATTGTCTTTTCCAGTGACTCCTGTCTTCTCAAAATGTGACCAAAGTATAATAGCTCGGTTTAGGCCTTTCAGCTTCCAGGGAGAATTCAGGCTCGATTTGACCTAACAACCCTTGTTCCTTTAACAGAGGCTTAATGTGATCTCCCTCTCAGGTCACAAAAAGCTTCAGTTGCCCATTTCCACACATTAAGCCTCGATTTAAAGGGTAGGGCAATTTTCCCACCAGGCCAGTTGGCAATCCCTATCTTCATCTCAGTAGCTGCTTTCAGGACCAAAGGCATCTGAACCAGGTCCTCCCGGCTCTCCGTTTCTCCTCCCACCAACACTGGTGCAAAAAAGTGGGAAATCAGAGTCTACAGCCCCGCTCCCAGCCGATAAGAGATCCGATGGGGATGGTTCTCTCCTACCCCACTGCTAAAAACCCATGCTGACTCCGGAGGAATAAATGACACCTGGGGGGCACCTTTGAACAGAGGTGTGTTATGTGGAGGAAGACATAGAATCTTGCAAAGCTTTCCCTTTGCTGCTTTGCAGCTGGAGACAGGAAGGCAGGCCCTGCTGGGAAACAGGTTCAATGGGGCGGGGGACTGGGGGAGGCTCTCCCCACACCTCTAGTATCCTGTCCCTGCCCCCCACCCATCCCACGCACCTACCCAGTCCAAGCTGGCCGGCTGGCTCCTCCTCTCTCTGCAGCTGTGGAGGGTGGTGTTCAAAGCATCCACTATCCTCTCTAGGAAGCGAAGCTCTGCCAGCTTAACTCTTGCCAGGATGAAACACAGGAGGCAAATCTAAACTAGGATTCTGCCTGGTTTGATTTTGGCTCCCCCCCCCTTCATTTTTGCATGAAAATTGCAAGGATAGGGCGCTCGGGGGAGGGGAGACTGGACTGACCCCCCCAAAAAAGGTGCTGGCTGCTACGGAGGAGGGGGGCTTTTTTGGTGTATCGGGGCCCTGGGATGGAGAGACTTGCAAAGATCTTTCCCAGATCTGGAAAGAGCTGGTGGTTGAGAGTCTGCAGAGAGCAGAAAATCTTTGCAGGTTTTTTTTGGGGGGGGGGGTCTGGGGTCTCCGCAATACATTAGGTGGGAGCCAGAAGGAAACTGTAGAGAACAGTAAAACCCAAGTAGGCTGAATTTAGTTCCCAGTTCCTGTTAAAACCCAAGCTGTGCATTTCCCCTCCCTACCCTTCAACTACCTCTGCATATGCTCCAGGGCTTTCATCTATTTTGCTGCGGAGAGAATCTACTCTCTCCTAAGGTTCCTTCAGATTTCAGTTAGATCTTGTAGGGGAAATTGCTTGTATTGTATTCAAATGGATGTACACATGGAGGGATTTTTGAGTGTGCACCTAACATTATTTTTGAGATCCTACCACTAAAAATGTAATGTGTAAATGCAACAAACAAATGCTGGGAACATTGCTAGATTCGAGTCCCACTTCTACCATGGAAGCTCACTTGGGTGACATTGGGCCCATCACAAATGATCAGCCTGGCCTAACTCACAGGGTTGTTGTGTGGAAAAAAATGCAGGAGGGGAGAATAGTGCTCCAAACCATTTGAGTCCCAATTGGGGAGAAAAGTGGGTCATAAATAAAATAAGTAAAAATAAATTATTGTATCCTGCAGGCCCTGGTCAACAGCATACATAGCTCTTCTCACATACTGTGAAGTTCTGACCCTTATGTGTCCTGTTGCACACTTTGGAAACTGCGCTTGGAATTTAATTCCCAGGAACATGCAGTCAATTGGGGCTGGGGCCATGGCATGTGAGGAGAGGGAGCTTAACCCTCCTACACACACCTTCAGATAGTTTTCTACCCTGAAACAGCCTTGGAGCTGCTGTTTGCCAATGAGGAGCAAAGACCCATGCCGAATGACTGAGCTGGGCTATTATCGGCCTGAACAAGAAGCCACAATGGCAACAAACTGTGGTTAACAAACTAGCTACACAGTCCATGTGCCAAAATTGGCGACCTATGATCAATGCCTGCTGCAGGATCTATCCTCTAGATGCATGCAATCTTCCTTGGATCATGGAAGGGCAGCCTCTGTTATTGCTCATTCCCAGGGAGGCGGGGGGGCACCATGCCTAGACATCTTTAAGTGCAAAACAGTTCTTTCCAGGGATATTTTGGTGGATGGTTTGTGAGTTTTGTTAGTGTTGTGGACTGCCTGCTGAATTTTGGACGATGAATTAATTTGTACATTCTAAAATATATCCTGTTTTTTGTAAGCCAGCTTCAGGGGGAAGGTGGTGTAGGGACATTGTAAACAAAACATTAAACTGGGATTTGTAAAAACAAGAATTTTATAAGCCACCACTTATTGTGACAACTGGGTGCAGGGCCTCAGTTCCTCTCGAGGACATATTTTATAAAAACTGTTTTGTAAAAACACTATGAAGACTGCTTAACAAGAAACCCGCCTCACAGTTGACAACCCAGCCAAAGCAGCTTTTCCCACCCCAGCACAGGACTTCAAAGAAATGACCAATGACCCAATATGGAGTCTCTGACTTTTCATGGGGAAGAGAATAAGAGTTTGTCACAACTACCTACAATACTGTGAAAAAAACTGTTTCAGAAACCTCCTTAACTTTACTGTTTGATATCTTAATGTCTGAGCTAGATGGAATTGTGCAGTTAACGTGTCATTTAAAGGGGGGAATCACTATTCTTAAATAAGGTACAATGAAGTATAGCATATAACTGTGACAGAAAACCCTAAAACTTTAATAGGGCTCAAGAGTGCCACCTATTGTATCTGGGATCTTAGACTCCTGGGATTTTTATGAGAAAAACTCATTTGGTCCCATTCCACATTGGACCACCTTACCAAACTTAATCCTTTTTAGACCAAAAGGGAACCATTTTGAACAGGACCAACTGTTCATCATGATAGTTCAGAATAATTAACAGCTACTTGGTGGGAGTTTTGGTAATTTTCTGATTGGAAACTTTAACCTGTGGCATCAGATACAAGGCTTTGCATTGGATTGGCCAAATCAACTAGTCACTCTTAGAGAAGAGGCTGGCTTAGGTCAAAGTCCAGTTTCCATTTTGGATTTTCTTTTGTCTCCAGTGAAATAGCATGAAACTGGAGTCCACAGGATAGTGGGTAGTGGTTAAAAATTCCTCGATCATCTTTTTACTGCAAAGAACTCTGTTTTGAGGAATCTACCACAATCTGAGTAAAGTATAACTAGCTAAATTAGACTGCCTCAAATCACCATCATTATTAGGAAGCAAATCAAATAGATTATTTTAGGCATGAATGTATACATGTAAGTTACGAAATAAAAACAGAAACTTTCCCACTGGTCCAAATATTTCTCTTCTTTCTTAATATCTGCATTGATTTCCCATTTTCCCTGTGACAAATTTTCAGATGTATAATTCTGCCAGATTTATATCGAGAGCTTTTGCTACTTGCTGATATGGCTTGTGTGTGATAAGCATGTCTTAATGGCACAGGGAATGTAATTGCTTTGTATGTATAGGAAAGCTTTTCTCATGATTTTCCTTTGATAGATTCTTCAAAGTGAATAAAGATCTGTGTTCCAAATTAGGATCTTTTCACATTCCATATGCGTGATTTTTTTTATCCTGTGTATATAATTTGATATGCATTAAGGCAAGATACTTCACTAAAGTTCCTACTATATTCTGAGCAATTATACAGTTTCTTGTCTGTGTGAATTCTTTGATGTGAAGTGAGGGTTGTGCTCTGGCTGAAATTCATTCCACATTCAAAACATTTATATGGTTTCTCCCCAATATGAGTTCTCTGATGCGAAGTTAGGTTTGTGCTTGTTGTAAAATTCTTTCCACACTCAGAGCATTTGTATGGTTTTTCCCCTGTGTGCATTCTTTGATGTGAAGTAAGATTTGTGTTTGTAGTAAAACTCTTCCCACACTCTGAACATTTATAGGGTTTCTCTCCCGTGTGGGTCCTGTTGTGCTTAACAAGGCTTGATTGATCACCAAACCTCCTTCCGCACTCTGAGCATTTATACGGCTTCTCCCCAGTGTGCATTCTTTTATGTGAAGTGAGGTTTGTTCTCCGGTTGAAACTCTTCCCACATTCTGAGCATTTGTATGGTTTCTCCCCTGTGTGGATTCTCTTATGGGAAGTCAGGGTGGTGCTCCTGGTGAAGTTCTTTCCACACTCAGTGCATTTATATGGCTTCTCCCCGGTGTGAACTCTTTTGTGAGAAGTAAGGCTCGTGCTCCTTGTGAAGCTCTTTCCACATTCTGAGCATTTATATGGCTTCTGCCCTTCATGAAGCATTTCAAGTTCATTAAGGTTTCTCCTTTGATTATAACTCTTCTCAAATGTGAAGCTTTTATTTGGTTGCTCCCCCATGTACATTTTCCAATCAGCACCAAGGGATTTCCTTCTTTTCATTTCAGTTTGATTCTTTTCTTGTATTGGGATTCCATGGAAATCTCCACCCTGGCAAAGGATGGACTTATCTGCCCTCTTCTCAAATAAATTTCTCTTTTGCCCCTTTGCTTCATCTTGATTCCAACAGTTTCCTTTCAATTCTTCATGTTCGGGTATTTCTGACAAGATTCCATGTGGTTTTTCTTCCATCTGGCTCGCCCAGCCATTGCCTGCTGACATAATGAAACAAAAAAAATGACTCTTTCACACTGCTACCTTATCCAGAATATTCGCCCTTGCTGCCCCAGCTTTCTCTGCAGTGAGATAGGTATTGAGATTTCAGACAGCATTGAAAAGGAGGAGAGAAAAGGGGAGTCATTCCTCAAAAGGAATGCACTGTGGAAGTCCCAGTCCCAGCATAGCCTGCAGAGGCAAAGCAGCCCCTTCACATGGCTAGTTTTTTTGCTAGGAGACGAGATCTGTAAAGACAGCTTCTGTTTGCAGAGGCAATGCCATATAAGGGAACAGTCTCTCTCAGCCCATGCGGAGACAAGTATTGGCAAACCACTTCTAATTGTCTCTTGCCATGAAAACCCTACACGGTTGCCATTGGTCAGCTGTGACTTGATGGTGTGCACACACACACACACACACACACACACACACACACACACACAGGTCAGTCAGCCAACAAATATATATCATCAAAGAAAAACAGAAGATCAAAAATGGTTTGAAAAACAAGGGGGGACAGAACACAGTGAAGGCAAAGGAGATTTTGAAAGGGACAAAAATACACACCCTGCACTTTGGCAGTAGAGCAGTGGTAAAAATCCCATTTGAAAGTGAACCAAAGGATCAAATTAGTCCTCCAAAAAAAATGTGGATGTATAGATTTTCTTTCTGTTATATCCCCCCATATAGTAATTAGCTGGTCACCCCTTTATCATACCCAGGGCTTCCTTGGGAGGAGTTGTTTATTCAGTCTGCCTTCATTCAGTCTGTGATCACTCCATCTGACACCTGAACTTCATCCAAAGAATGAAGTTACCCTTTATATTGTCGAAGGCTTTCACGGTCAGAGTTCATTGGTTCTTGTAGGTTATCCGGGCTGTGTAACCGTGGTCTTGGAATTTTCTTTCCTGACGTTTCGCCAGCAACAATGCCTGCCACAGTTGCTGGCGAAACGTCAGGAAAGAAAATTCCAAGACCACGGTTACACAGCCCGGATAACCTACAAGAACCAATGAAGTTACCCTTTCTTTCCCTACCAGCTCAACTGAGCTATGACCATCTCAATCCAATACCTGATTTTTACTAATAACCCCCAATGTCTGGAGTTTGGCCCCAAAGCCTCCAGATGCTTATTCATAGACCAGAGAGTTTGATATCAGGACTGACACAATTCAGTATCTGAGACGGTATTCTTGGAGAACTCCTTAGCAGTTTACACCCATTAAATATATTTGCACCCTCAGAGGTGTAATATAACCTGCAATTATGCAGACGTTTTCTTCAGGGTTTATACAGCCCTGTAGGAAGACATGTTTATGATGGGAACTCAGGACAGCCAATCTCTGGCCTAAGAGAATTCAGAATAATTCTCCCAACCTCACTGCCTGCCCTCCACTGAGGCTGAAGTCTTTTCCTCCATAAGCACTGCAACCATTTCCTTTCTCACCTGTGTAAACTGTGGTCTCACTGGGAGCCTCATAACCTCCCCCGTGAGGAATGGGTTCCTCAGCTTCCCCCACTGGGTGAATTCCCGGCTGACGCTCTGCTCCCTCCAGACTCGCTGAAGCATTTTCCTGCTCACAACACTGGGAAACCACTTTCCAGGTTGACATCCCAAACGGAGCTACGAGTTCTGAATCCTCTGGCGCATATTTCTCCCCACTACCTCTGATCGTCCTCCTTTCAGCAGCTGAAGAAATGAGAGAATCCCAAGCAGTTATTCCTCAGGCTAGGGGAAAACAACCCAGAACTTGAAAACAGAGAATGGAAGACTTAACATAAGAACATAAGAAGAGCCCTGCTGAATCAGACCAGTGGGCCATCTAATGCAGCATCCTGACTCACACTGTGGCCAACCAGTTATTCTGGCCCTAAGTAGGCAAGACTGACCTTGATGGACCAAAGGTTTGACTCAGTATAAGGCAGCTCCATGTGTACCCCACTCCTAACTAAACACGACGGGGGGTAGGACTAGATGACCCTGGTGATCCCTTCCAACTCTATGATTCTAAGAATACAGCAATTTCTAAAAGGCTGCATTATTCCTACCCCACTGCTCCACTGAGCAGAGTTTGAAGCCTTCTTCCAGCCTAAGGAGATTTCCTCCAACTTAAATGGCTTGTTCTTGGTGAGTTACTAGTCCTTAGGAGGAACAACAAATGTATGAAAAGAGGGGTCCCAGGTTCAATCCTCAGCATCACCCGAAAAATGCTAGGCAGTAGATGATGTGAAAGACCTTAGACCCTGGAGAGCTGCTGCCAGTCAGAGTAGACAGTACTGACCCTGATGGTCCAATGATTTAGTATAAAACAGTTTCACATGTGTTCATGTGTGTGTGAGAGTGTTTTGCTATTTAATATGATGAACTGGATCAGGGAGGGGCTGTGGCTCAATGGAACTGCATCACATCGCAGCTGGCCTCCCTACTTCTACTTTTCATTTATTTCTTCAGTTTTGGCCTTCCTTTTTTGCGTTCCCTCTCCTTCCTCTCCACCCGATCCTGTTTGGCTACCCCCATCATTGTACTTATTGTTGGGTGCCTACTGGAATTTTAAAATTTGTAAGGTTTTAAATTTTTATGGTTTGTAGTTTTAAACTGATTGTTTATTTTTGCTGGTAGCTGCCCTGAGCTTGGCTATAGTCAGGAAAGGGCGGGATAGACATCTAATAAAATAAATTAAAATAATCTGCTTGGCATGCTGAAGGTCCCAGGTTCAATCCCTGGCATCTCCAGTTAAAACAATCAGGTAGGAGGTGATACGAAAGAGTTCTATCAGAGACCCTGGAGAGCTGCTGCCAGTCTGAGTAGACTATGGTCTGATTCAGTATAAGGCAGCTTCATGTGTATCTGGAGTTCATTTATTTTTATTTTATTCCATTTATACCACACCCTCCCCTGGCCAAGCTGGGCTCAGGGTGGCATCCAACAATAATTTACAATACAATTTCAATATAAATATCAAATTAAAACATTAGATTTGCAACCATTATTTCTGGTTTAACCTAATAAAATAGCATCCTATCTACAGTATAATAAAATAAAGAGAACCCTCAGTGGTGAGGGTGGTCTAAGATGGACTTGGAGACCAGTGGTAACACGAAAACTTCCAGGTCCCCCAGAGGGTAGAGACTGGTGGAATAAAAGAACCAAGAGGAAGGGGAGAAAGGAACAAAGGGAGGAAAAGGAGGGAAGAGAAAGGAAGGGAAAGGAAGGGAAGAGCAAGGAAGGGGAGAAGGGAATGGAGGGGAGGCCAACTGATCTATTTCACCATCACTGTCCTCAATCATATGCCTAGCAGAGCATCTCTGTCTTACAAGCCCTGTGGAACTGGGTTAAGCCCTGCAGAGCATGGGTCTCACTCAAAAGAGTGTTCCACCAGGCTGGAGTCAGAGCTGAAAAGGCCCTGGCTCTGGCTGAGGACAGCCGGGTGGTTTTTGGGGCTAGGGACTATCAACAAGTTATTGTCGAAGGCTTTCACGGACAGAGTTCATTGGTTCTTGTAGGTTATCCGGGCTGTATGACCGTGGTCTTGGTATTTTCTTTCCTGAGGTTTCGCCAGCAGCTACTCCTCTGAAGATGCCTGCCACAGCTGCTGGCGAAACGTCAGGAAAGAAAATACCAAGACCACGGTCATACAGCCCGGATAACCTACAAGAACCTATCAACAAGTTGTTTCCTACAGAATGTAACTCTATTTGGGGGGTGTACCAGGAGAGGTGGCCCCATAGATACAATGGTTGCAGACTGTGTAGGGCTTTAAAGGTGAGTACCAAAACCTTGAACTCAGTCTGGAGCCAGTGCAGCTCGGGGAGCACAGGTTGTATGTGTGTTCTCCAAGGTGTCCCTGTAAGGACCCGCACCACTGCATTCTGGACAAGCTGCAGTTTCCAGAGCAGTCTCAAGGGTAGCCCTGTGTAGAGCAAGTTACATTAGTTTAGGGTTGACTATTGAATGGATTACGGTGGCAAGGTCACTGTGGGACAGATAAGGGGCCAGATGCCGAGCTTGGTGGGGATGAAAAACTGCTGCTTAGCCATATTTGTGATCTGAGCCTCTGACGAAAGGGAGGAATCCAAGTTCCCTCCCTAACAGTTTCACACCCAACTAAAGGGGAGCCAGCTGTTAGCTTTCCCTGCTGGACCTAACAGGTTGAGGTACCTCACTAATGTGGCTGCTGTCTTCTGTTAATATTTATTTGCATCTTGAAGACAGTGGGCATGTGCAGTCCTCAGTCTCCACAGAGGATTTATGTTCTTTCAAAGCAGGATTTTCCAGAATACCTTGAGAGTCCCCATAGCCTTGTGGATTCCCCCACCATCCATTTCACTTTCTGTTACTACAGTCAGCTTATCCACTTTCCTAATAACAAGAATTATGCTTAAGAGAAGATAACTTAATCAGATGTAAAATCAAGTGAGCGTCTGAGGATGTGAGCTCTGACTTGTCAAAGCTTCTGCTGAAATATATTGTGTTAATCTGAAAGGTGCCACTAGAGTCCTGACCGTGGTAGACTAACACAGCTCCCCACCTTGAATTATCATAATGGAAACAACTTTCATGTACAAAACAACTGCTTCTGTAGTTCCAGCCTCCCTTTTTCTATGCCTCATCAACAATTCTAAAGGTTCCAAGGATGGAGCAGCCCCTAAATTCCCTGACAGAAGAAAAGGAGCCCAGAAGGAGCTTCAGAGCATGCAAGAAGGCCCCACCAGGCCTGCCCTCCTTACCTAACAGGCTGGCTTCCCCATCCTCCTCCTGCTTTGTTTCCATACACAAGTGTCTCAGCTCAAGGTTGGATGGAGCACGGCCTGCCTCAGAGGCCATCGCAGCCCCTTCTTCAAATGCCTCTTGAAACAACACCTGCAAGAGCACAGAGGGGCCTTTAGGGGCATAGGAAGACAGCTAGGAGGGAAAATGCTAAATGAGGTGAAGGCCCAGTTCTTCTTTCCCTGCTCAGTACCTAACAGGGCTGTCATATAGAGGATGGTGCTGAGTTGTTTTCTGTTGCCCCAGAAGGTCAGACCAGAACCAACGGGTTAAAATTAAATCAGAAGAGTTTCCATCTAGGCATTAGGAAGAATTTTCTAACAGAGCGGTTCCTCAGTGGAACAGGCTTCCTCGGGAGGTGGTAAGTGCTCCTTCCCTGGAGGTTTTTAAGCAGAGGCTAGATGGCCATCTGTCAGCAATGCTGATTCTATGAACTTAGGCAGTTCATGAGAGGGAGGGCATCTTGGCCATCTTCTGGGCATGGAGTAGGGGTCACTGGGAGTGTGTGGGGGGTGGGAGGTAGTTGTCATTGTGCAGAGGGTTTGACTAGATGACCCTGGTGGTCCCTTCCAACTCTATGATTCTAACAGCCCCACCACTACATGTAAGGGAGAAATTATGTCTGGATTTCATGGGATCTGGCAGGCCAGATTTAAGACATGACACCTGTTCAGTGAGATGGGACACAGTTTAGTCAGAGCTGGCTTCACCCATGAGGCAGACCTAAGCGACTGCCCATAGGGCACCAGAAGGTGGGGCCACCAGAGGCACCAAAACAGACCTTGCCAGTGACCAGGCCTGCCTCCCCCCGGCCTGCCCCCCACAAAGCAGGAAGGGAGGGATGAGGAGCAGGTGACTGCCATCTCCACTACTGCTTACTCACCTGCATCTGCATGTGTCTGGGGTGTGGTGGCTCACCCAGTCTGCCTTCCCCCCACCCCACCCCCATGATGGATGGAGAGCAGCTCAGACCCAGGTGAGCAAGAAAGCTGCCATAGCTGGTCTCAGCACCCACCCAGATGGCAGCAGCCGGCTGTTTCCCCCCCTTCCTTTGCAGGGGTAGGGGAAGGTACTTCCCTTTTCTGAAATCTCAGCATCTGCCCCACCACCTGCCTGGCATGAAGGAACCATAAACTGGAACGTTCTCACCTGCTCGTCACGTCTTTGGGCCTCTTGTTGCTTCAGTAGAAAACTCTCAGCCAGAGCCACTGCCTGGGAGCAGCTTTCGGGGCAGCTCTCCCTCACCCGGCTCTGGATCTCCGGGGGCAGGATGCTCAACAGCTGCTCCAGGATCAAGAGCTCCAGGATCTGCTCCTTGCTGTGATTTTCCACTCTCAGCCACCCAAGGCACATTTCCCTCAGTCGGCTGTAGGCCCCTCTTGGCCCCTCAGCCTCCTGGTAGCAGAAATGCCTGAATTCTTCACGCTGCTTCTCCCTCCTCAGGGAATTTCCTCGCAATATGGCTGCCTTCACTTTCCCATAATCCTCCCTGTCCCTAGCTTCCAGGCTAATGAATGCTTGCTCAGTTTCATGGCTGAGGGCTGGCAGGAGTCGGGCCACCCATTCTTCCTTGGGCCACCGGCAGGCTTTGGCTACTTGCTCAAAGGAAACTAGAAAGGCCTTGGCATCGTCCCACGGTGTGGGCTCCTGTGGCAACTGTGAACCTGCCCAATGTGACTGAGGGTTATCCACAGTCTTGAGGAGCTCCTGCCACTGGACTTCCCAGTGCTGAAGGGAACCCTCACCTGGTTCCTGTTTCACCTGTTCTGCTGATCGCCTTTGCAGGTATTCCCTCACATACCCAGTTTGGAGGGTATGAAGGGTTTTTCCTGACCCTTCCATTAAGGCGAAGCTTGTGGGGTCTTGCTCCTCCATTTCCTTGTCTGGTGAAGATAGTCACACAGTACAAAACTCTAGGAATGTCAATAGGGATGTTGAATAGGGATGTTGAATTTTAGCCTGCAGAACAGGGAAGGAAACGTATATTTCAAGAGAAAAAATATCCAATATGAACACACATGTGAATATGTATCGTTGACTCAGACTGGCAGCATCTGTTCAGGGTATCAGGTAGAGGTCTTTCACATCATCTCCCACCTAATCCTTTTAACTGGAGATGTTGGAGACTGAACCTGGAGCCTTCTGCATGCAAGGCAGAGGCTCTGCCACTGAGCCACAGCCTCTCCCCTAAATAAACACTCAAGCCATATAGAAACAGTAAGATCTCCAACAGGCTGAAAATAAGATCTCCAACAGGCTGAAAAAAAATGTCCTGCCTATTTAATAGAGGCTTAGTCTGATGTTAGGAGCCCCGTGGCGCAGAGTATTAAGCTGCAGTACTGCAGTCAAAAGCTCTGCTCACGACCTGAGATCGATTCCAACAGAAGTTGGTTTCAGGTCGCCGGCTCAAGGTTGACTCAGCCTTCCATCCTTCCGAGGTCGGTAAAATGAGTACCCAGCTTACTGGGGGTAAAGGGAAGATGACTGGGGAAGGCACTGGCAAACCACCCCGCAAACAAAGTCTGCCTTGGAAACGTCGGGATGTGACATCACCCCATGGGTCAGGAATGACCCGGTGCTTGCACACAGGGGACCTTTACCTTACCTTTAGTCTGATGTTATTTGCCAGGTGATGATGCCACAAAAAAGCTTCAACTTCAGCCTCTATCCAAGCCTGTTGGCAACCCTAAACAGCCACTGGTTTTTTTGAGGGGGGAGGGTGCATCCACTAACTGTACAATCCTAAACACCGTTACACCCTTCTAATCCAATCCCATTGACTGCAAAGACCTAACTGCTGCTGGAGGTGGACACCATGACGTTATCTTCTGCAGCCAGGCGCCACCCCCAAATCTCCAGGGAATCCACAAGCTGGAGTTGGCAACCCTACCTAGGAGAAAGGAACTGGTCAAGATGAGCCCAGCCCACCTACCTCTGCAGACAGAAAGGAGGGATTCTTGGAAGGCTTTTCTGCTTCCTTCCGCCTGATCCAGAAAGAAGAAAGGTTCCTGCTTGGACCAGGATCAATTGGGGGGGTGTCACTTCTGTCCTCCCCCCCTTGCAGATACCCCCAACTATACGTACCTGCCAGACCCCCAGGCTCTCCTACCTTTGTGCTCTGCGCCCGCCAACCAATCCCCTCCCCGAACAAGGGAAAGGGATGTCGTTCTCCTCCCACTCCCCCTCTATCCTCTCCAGGCAGCTCGGCTCTGTGTACTTAACCCCCTTTAGACGTTGCAGGCCCAATTTTTGTTTCATCCCCTTGCATGAGGTTGTCCAGCCAAAGGGGGCACTGGTCCACTCAGAGGGGACTGAATGGGGAGGGTGTGAATCTTTCCCCCCCCAAAAAAAGCCCCTCCTGCTTGCAAACTCCCCTTCTCCCCCTTGCAGTAGAAGTCGCTGCACTGAAGACCGGCTGCCCCCTGCCACCAAAAGGGGGTGGGAATAGCTTGTAAAGGTTTTATTGCGAAAATCATTTTTCAATGGGATCATTTATTCTTTGATCTAATCCCTTATTTACATTTTGTATTACTTTTATATTAGATATTGTCTCAAAATGTTGGATAGGATAAGTACAGGTTAAAAATAATATTGCGATTAGCTCCGCTAGCGAAAGTTTACACAATTTATGTCTAGATGGAAGAGGGAGAGGGGGAAGTCATTTTATTGTTAAAAAAAAAAACAAATAGTATCACTAATTTAATTTTTATTACTATTTAGTATCGGATATTGTTATTATGTTGATATATTATATGTTAAATGAAGATAATAAAAAAATTATTAAAAAAAGAAATAGCTTGTAAATATTTTTTCCTCTTTTTCCAACAATGGGAAGGCCCGAAGTCCTACTGGGACCAGTTTGATGTCAGAAACTGGTCAGGGAGGGGGCGTTAAGGCTGTTCCATCTCCAATTGCCTCCAAATGCGTGCTTTCTAGTTTTGTTTGATGTTTTAAAAAGGTGCCAGTGCTCATATATAAGGTTGCACTGATTTCCACCAGTTCCAGCCTCGGGACTTGGGAGAGTGTCCCCCAGCGGCCAGTTTTATTTTATTTTTGTTATATTTGCTTCATTTCTACCCCACCTTTCAACCCAACGGGGACCCAAAGTGGCTCACATCATTCTGCTCTTTTCCATTTTATCCTCACAACAACCCTGTGAGGTAGGTTAGAGTGTGACCGGCCCAAGGTCACCCAGCAACTGCCCATTGCAGAGCAGAGATTTGAACTTGGGTCTTCCAGATCCTAGTCCAACACTCTAACCACTACACCACACTGGCTGTCCATACTCAGTATCAGTAAGTACCACCACAAAAAAGTACTGACCTTTTCATTGCTTTTTCACACTATCCTGGAAAGTCTCTTGTGACATGCAATGGGGTCATTTCCTATGATTGGTCCTAAGATAGGTAGGCACTTGACAAACACAGGTGTGGTGTAGTGGTTAAGAGTGGTGGTTTGGAGCGGTGGATTCTGATCTGGAGAACTGGGTTTGATTCCCCACTCCTCCACACGAGCAACGGAGGCTAATCTGGTGAACTGGATTTGTTTTCCCACTTCTACACATGAAGCCAGCTGAGTGACCTTGGGCCAGTCACATACTCTCAGCCCCACCCACCTCACAGGGTGTCTGTTGTAGGGAGGGGAAAGGAAGGTGATTGTAAGCTGGTTTGAGTCTCCCTTAAGTGGTAGAGAAAGTCGGCATATAAAAAACCAACTCTTCTTTATTTGTAGTCTGCTTCCCTCACTGAGACTCTAGGGTTGCCAACTCCAGGTTGGGAAATTCCTTGATATTTGGGGAGGGCAGGGTTTGGGGAGCGACATCAGCTGGGAATAATGCCATAGAATCCACCCTCCAGAGCAGCTATCTTCTCCAGGGGAACTGATCTCTGTAGGCTGGAGATCAGTTATTCAAGGAGATCTCCAAGCCCTACCTTGAGGTCTGGCATTCCTAGATTACACAGTGTAAATCAGTGCAATCAGAAGAATGAGATATAAGTGATCTGACTAGGAAAACAGCAATTTTAAATAAATAGTGCAGTCCAATGCAGAGTTCCTGCTGCCTGTGCTTACTGATTTCAATATTCTAGATTGCAGTAATTCTGTTTACAGAGGATGCCCCCTGTTGCTTCTCTGCATGAGCCACTGCTCTGATCTTGCTTCCTTCTAGTCACCTGTCAAAGATAGGACATTTTGGAGGACTTTCATTCATAGGGTCGCCATGAGTCGGAAGCGACTTGACTGCACTTAACACACACACAGTCACCCTCACATGGGGGGCCCATGATTCTACTACATGAGACAATAGGGTCCCTGCAGAGGTAGAACTGATGAATTAGTTGGCCTTCCCAGCCCAAATGTCTTGATAAGTAGGCAGGGCTGTGTCCTATTGGTCCACCATCATCTACTCAGACTAGTAACAGCTCTCCAGGGTCTCAGGCAGAGGTCTTTCACATCACCTGCTTCTTGGTCCAGAGAGGTCAGGGATTGGACCTGGCCTCTTCTACATGCCAGGCAAGTGCTCTGCCATTGAGCCACAACCCCTCCTTAAATGAACCTGCCTTTTACTGAGTTAGACCCTGCATCTACCTCATCCTTTTGACTGGAGATGACTTGAACTAAATCTGGGACCCTCTGCATGCCAACCAGCCGGTGCTCTACAACTGAGCCATAGCCCCATTCTCTTACTCTACATGTTGCAAGCAGTGCTAAAGCTGTGGCCATCAATATATATTAAGATGCATCCTTAATTCCAGATTTGGAATGTGAACAACAAATCTTTTGCAAATGTTGAGAAGGGCCAGTGTGTCAATAACCTTCACCAGCAGGCACCACAGGATCCTCCAACTCCCCCTCCCCTTTCTGGTTTACATTATTTTTATCTCCCCCACCTTCGTCATTAACACAGGGGCTGATCTACTTGCCTATGGCTGCAATCCTAAGGGCACTTTCCTGGAAGAAAAAGTAGATCAGCTTAGGCTTGCTGCCTCCCCCTAGTGTGTTTCTCACACTCATTACCTAGCGGTTCCTCTGCTCCTTCTCCCACTCACAAGTCCTTACCTTTTAGGGTCTCTCCTAGGGTTGCAAACAAGGCTGGAGAAAAATGTCCTGGCCATTTAAGAAAGGCTTAATGTGTGACCTGGATGGCCCAGGCTAGCTTGGTCTCATCAGATCTCGGAAGCTAAGCACGATCAGCTCTGGGTAGTACTTGGATGGGAGACCACCAAGGTTGCTACACAGAGGCAGGCAATGGCAAGCTACCTCTGTCTCTTGCCTTGAAAACCCTATGTGTACGTGTGTAAAGTACCGTCGAGTCACAGCCAACATGGTAGCCCCTTATGAGGTTTTCAAGGCAAGAGACTAACAGAGGTGGTTTTGCCAGTGCCTTCCTCTGCATAGCAACTCTGGTATCCCTTAGTGGTCTCCCATCCAAATACTAACCAGGGCTGACCTTGCTTAGCTTCTGAGATCTGAGGATATCGGACTATACCATGCTGCCTTTCCTCCTCCTGAAAACCTTACAGGTTCAATATACCTTGGCTGAGACTTGACAGCACTTTCCACCACCACCCAGTAATCCAAGAGCTTTCTTTTCCTTAAAGGTGCAGAGAGCTCTCCTGTGAAGTATGAAAGAGAACAACACACAGCCTCCGTACTAAGTTAACAGCTCATCTTGTTCTGAAAAAGGAGGGCAGCATTATGCCATCCCCCGCCAAAAATGGTTAAGAGGTATACAATTTACTAGTATTACAATAGACTAACTGTGCGGCTTGTTACAAGTTCAGGGGTGGATTTCACCCTTGCTTTCCACCGCCAAATTTGGGACAAGAGGAGAACTCTTACTAATAGATGGAGCATGTATATTGTCAACATCAGTGATCCAAGAAGCAGAAATGATGAGCTGCTCGAACCCTGCTCTGCCACAGAGTAATTACCATTTCCATCCAAATGGATACCCACAAAAACATGGTAAAACCAGTCAGGCTGTTCAGCCATCTTGGTCTGCAGTGAAAGAGTAATATTCGAGTCCAGCAGCACCTTGAAGACCAACAAGATTTCCAGGGTATAAGCTTTCAAGAGTCACAACTCCCTTCATCAGATACAGGACATGTAAATATCTGGTCATGGACGGTTACCAGACCTGAAGAATGAACAAAGAGACTTATGCTTGTTCATGCATATAACATGAATGATTCTCGCATCACTCATAACATATCTGGAAAGGTGACACTGTGTCCCCAACATCTCTAGTTGAAAGGTGCGACAAAGGACAACATATACAAATATGCAAGAAAACTAAACTGATTATTTATGCATGTCATTAACAAGATAATTATTCCCAAACAAAATGTGGATGTATTCAAAGACGCAAAACCCTGGTCTGCTGACAGTAATAAAATCTATAATCTTTTCCAATCAAACAATCGTTTTATCTCTTCCTCAGCAATGTCTGTTCTAGTTCAACTCTAGGTTCTCCAAAAGCATTTCAATTACTTTTTTGAAACACTCCACAACTTTTACTACAGGAGCTTTCTCTACTGTGTGAGCATTTGTATGGTTCCTGAGCTCCCAGTGTTCTCTGTTGGCTAATATTAATATTGGGGTTGTGATGTGTCTGCAGATGTAGGGGGAAAGCTTAATTTATGTGATTTCTCCCGTGAGTGGATTCTTTGATGCGAAGTACGATCTGAACTCCACCTGAAGCTCCTTCCACACTCCAAACATTTATATGGTTTCTCCCCGGTGTGTATTCTTTGGTGGGAAGTAAGGTTCGAGAGCTGACTGAAGCTCTTCCCACACTCGGAGCACTTGTATGGTTTTTCGCCTGTGTGGATTCTTTGGTGTGAAATAAGGTTTGAGCTCACACTGAAGCCCTTTCCACACTCCAAGCATTTAAAGGGTTTCTCTCCTGTGTGAATTCTCTGATGTTTAGTAAGGCTACTGCTGTCAGTGAAGCTCTTTCCACATTCTGCACATTTAAATGGTTTCTCTCCTGTGTGAATTCTTTGATGGGAACTAAGGCTCCTGCTGGCACTGAAGCTCATTCCACATTCCAAGCATGTGTATGGTTTTTCCCCTGTGTGGATTCTTTGATGTGAAATAAGATTTGAGCTCACAATGAAGCTCTTTCCGCACTCCAAGCATTTATAGGGTTTCTCTCCTGTGTGGACTCTTTGATGTGCCTTCAGGCTCCATTTGCAAGTGAAGCTGTTCCGGCACACAAGGCACTTGTTCCTGTTTTTTCCTTTCTGTTCTTTTTGTTGGCTTGAGAGTTCATGGAAGATCCCACCCTGACACGCTACAGCTTTATTGCTCAACTTCTCCTTTGTTTCTATGTTCCCTCTCAGCTGCCTCATCAGTTCAGCTTGATGGCCAGCGTTCTGTTCTTCCATCCCTGGATACTCCGTTTTTTCTGTCACCTGTGCACATGCTTCCTCCTCATTCTCAACATCCCACACCGTTCCTGCTGGAACAGAAATAGAAGGCCAAGGGAAGAAACAAAAGTAAGCTGGGACCAACACATGAACACATGCAGCTTCCTTATATTTAATCCGACCTTTAGTTCCTCAAGGTCAGTACTGTCTACTCAGACTGGTAGCAGCTCTCCAGGGTCTCAGGTAGAAGTCTTTCACATTACCCTCCAATAGATTTTTTAAACTGGTGATGCCGAGGATTGAAACTAGGACCTTCTGCATGCCAAGCAGATGCTCTCTCACTGAGCCATGGCCCCTACCCAGAAAAACATCATTAATGAATGGTTCTGCCTCGGGTTGCCAACGAACTGGAGAAAAAGTGTTTTGATTCTTTAAAAGAGGCTTAATGGGATGCTATGCCCTAATTATACCACTGTTTTTGCTGCACATATTAGCCAGTTGTCACTGCCTTCGAATCATAGAGCTGGAAGGGGACACACAAGCCAACAGGAACAGCTCCCAACAGGAACAGCTCCCTGCCCTGCTCTAAGTGACAGGCCTTCCAAATATTAAAGAGAGCAATCATGTCCCCCCTCAATCTCCTCTTCTCCAGACTGAACATTCCCAAGTTCCTCAGACTTTCCTCTAGGACTTGGTCCTGAAGGGAAATTGCTAATTTGTATATGGGCAATTTTGAGGAGAAATGTGTATATTCAGAGAGGAACCCTTTTCAAAGATCTATATATGTATGGTGGAGATATCTTGAGGATTTTTTAAATGTTGAAACCAGTGGTACTCACTTGCAAGAATTTCATAGGTGCCTTGACATGCAGGATAATAATATCAAATTTGAAATACATTTCAATGAACATTATATCAATTTCCTGGATGTCATGATTAATAAAAAAGGCAATAGGATTTAGACATATATATACAAAAAATTACAGATAAAATTTCCTTTTTAAGTTTTGATAGTTTTCACCCAGGTCATATGAAAATTAATTTACCTTACAGCCAATTCGTGAGGGTTAGAAGGAACTGTACAAACATTGAAGATTATCGAGGGGAGAGCTTTAAAACAAAATCTTCCTACCAGGGGTTACCCGGACCACATCTTACAAACAGCATATAAGAAGGCTACATCTTGTAGAAAGGAAGAGGTATTACAAAACAAGAAAAACAAATCATAAGGAGAAAGAATTACAGTCTTAATCACATTAGCATGCAATTAAGAAAAGCATTTATAAAAATTGAAATACGCTGCATGATCATAGAGTTGGAAGGGGCCATACAGGCCATCTAGTCCAACCCCCCTGCTCAATGCAGGATCAGCCTACACTAGAGCATCCCTGAGAGCTTGTCCAGCCTCTGCTTAAAGACTGCCAGTAAGGGGGAGCTCACCATCTCCCTAGACAGCCAATTCCACTACGGAACTACTCTTACTGAAAAAATTTCTTCCTAATGTCTGGCCGGTACCTTTCCGCCCATAATTTATACCCATTCTTGTGAGTCCTATCCTCTACTGCCAACAGGGACAGCTCCCTGCCCTCCTCTAAGTGGTAGCCTTTCAAATACTTAAAGAGAGAAATCATGTCCCCCCTCAACCTCCTCTTCTCCAGACTGAACATTCCCAAGTTCCTCAACTTTTCCTCGAAGACTTGGTCCGCTTTGTGAGGGGAAAAAAATAATTTCTTCAAAAAAAACATCTAATTTAAAAGGCAGGTTGGTACACACAGCAATACCTTTATTGTCGAAGGCTTTCACGGTCAGAGTTCATCAGTTCTTGCAGGTTATCCGGGCTGTGTGACCGTGGTCTTGGTATTTTCTTTCCTGACGTTTCACCAGCAGCTGTGGCAGGCATCTTCAGAGGAGTAACACTGAAGGACAGTGTCTCAGTCTGAAGATGCTTGCCACAGCTGATGGTGAAATGTCAGGAAAGAAAATACCAAGACCATGGTCACACAGCCCGGATAACATACAAGAACTGAGCAATATCTTTGATCCCATGAACCCTCAGCGAACCATTCCAGCAGCAGGTTTCTCCAAGGGCTATTTTAGATGTGGGCACTGTAAATGTTGTAACCCAACTCAAAATATGAAGTTTCATTAACCCCTTTGACAGAAAATAATATATTTTAAACCACTATACAACATGTAATTAAGATAAAGTTATTTACGCCATCAGATGCTCTTGCAATAAAGTATATGTAGGGAAGACCTACCCTGACTTGGATGGCCCAGGCTAGTCCAATCTCATTAGATCTCAGAAACTAAGCAGGGTCAGCCCTGGTTAGTGTTTGGATGGGAGACCACCAAGGAATACCAGGGTCACTGGGCATAGGAAGGCAATGACAATCCACCTCTGTTAGTCTCCTGCCTTGAAAACCCCACAGGAGTGCCGTAAGTCAGCTGCAACTTGATGGCACACACAGGGAAGACCTCTAGAATGATAATTAAAACTATTTTCTCTTTATGAGGTAGAGAGCTTTCCTGGCTATGCCTGTTTGGCTCCCCCAACATTACAGCAAAGGATACTCACCCTGAGCCATCCCTGCCAGGAAAGAAACACTTTCTTGTGGTTTTCTTGAGAAAGGCTCCAGGTTTTTTTCCAAAGAAAGACAGTCCTGTGGGATATTCTCCATCTTAATCTCTCTCATGGTCCTGCCTTCTGTGGTAGAGAGAAAGAGAGAATTGCTGCAAGTAGAAAACACACCTTAAATGAATTCAAGGTCAATGGCCACTGCTCCAACAAGCATTCAGACAGGGATGACCATTTTGCTCTTCACTAGAGATGGCTACTAGGGAAGCTTGCATCCTGACAACCCACTCTTATCTAGCTGAAAAGGTCCCCTGACTTGCAGGTCAGCCCTATCCATTGACTGAGCTGCTGTGATATCACAGAATGAACTCAAATACTTTAACTGCTAAGGAATACACTTCCTCCTTTACTTAGAAAATGTAAAAGAAACAGTGGCAGACAAGGAATACCGAGGTTGAAAGATGAGTGGTTAACTGCTCTTATTTACCCGTTTTAAGAGAACCTGGAGCCAGCTTGCTTATGTGCATCTGTTATCAGAAAGAAGCAACAGCCACGCAGCCACCAAGTTGGGCTGCAGTTGTAATGGAGGCCATCTCACCCAGGAGTGGAAACTTCTTTGAAACTGGGGGTGGGGGGAGAAGACTAGGCTCATCAAGAGACCAAGATTGTGATCTACCTCCTGAGGTACAATGTACCTCTCATCCCATTTCCCTCACAGCCAAACTACATGTTACATTTTTGGATGAGTCAAGTCCGGGTTTCCAGACCCAATCTGCTTTCCCCAAAGTCACTGAGAGGAAAGTCAGTATTAAAGCCCCAGGAGCCTGAATGGACTCGGGATGATGGTGGGGGAGGGGCTTCACCCCCATGCTGTTATCCAAAGCCCAATCAGGTCCCGGGTGACTTGAATTATGCCTTTCCCTGCAAATGCTGTGTAACTGCAAAGACAGCAAGTTTGGTCCAGGACTTGACTCATTCAAGAATGTGGCCCTCCGATCATCAAGGATCCTACAGGTTTGAAGGACGGGGCTGCCTGTGAACTCTCCAAAGGGAGAGAAGGATCCAATGATGGAAATCAACCCAGGAAGGAGCTTCAGAGCACCCAAGAACTCAAGACCCCCACAAAGGCCTCACTCCGTACCCCACAGGCTGCCATCCACCTCAGTCTCCTCTTTGGCTTCCAAGCCCCACTGCCTCGACGGAGGACAGCCTGCCTCAAAGAAACTCACAGCAGCCTCTTCAAACAGCACCTGCAAAGCCAGAGAGGACATTTTAGAGCAACAGGTGCGGGAGGGCAAAGGCAGTCTGTACCCCCACCCATGCTTAGCAACCACATTAAGGAAGGGGAGATCATAGAATCATAGAGCTGGAAGGGACCACCAGGGTCATTTAGTCCAACTCTCTGCACAATGAAGGGAAGTCACAACTTCCTTCCCCCTCACACCTGCAGTCACCACTACTCCATGCCCAAAAGATGGCAAAAAAAAAAGAGCCTCCAGATTCCAGAATCCCTGGCCAATCTGGCCTGGAGGAAAATTGCTTCTTGTCCCCAAAGTGGCGATCAGCATTTCCCTGGGCACGTAAGAAAGGGCCATGAGATCAAAGCACTGATGCAATCCTTCCTGCCTTCCCTCTCATGATTTGCCTAAGTTCACAGAATCAGCATTGCTGACAGATGGCCATCTAGCCTCCAAAGAAGTAGAGCCCACCACTTCCCAAGGAAGCATGTTCCACTGAGGAACAGCTCTGTCAGAAAGTTCTTCCTCATGTTTAGCCGGTTACAGTTATAGATCCACCTGTCAGTAATAGGATCTAAACCACATTTTATCAACTTGTCAACAAGAATATTATGTGGAACCTTATCAAAAGCTTTACTGAAATCAAGATAAACTATGTCCACAGCATTCCCTTGATCCAGCGAGGTAGTCACTTTCTCAAACAAAGAGATAAAGTTAGTCTGACATGACTTGTTCTTGAGAAACCCATGCTGGCTCTTAGTAATCACAGCCATCCTTTCTAAATGCCGTTTGATGACTTGTTCTAAAACCTTTCCAGGTATAGACGTCAAGCTGACAGATCGGTATTTACTAGGATCCTCTTTTTTCACCTTCTTGAAGATGGGATCAACATTTGCCCGCCTCCAATCTTCTGGTGCCTCACCTGTTTCCCAAGAATTCTCAAAAATAATGGACAGAGGATCAGAAATTACATCTGCAAGTTCTTCTAGTAACCTTGCATGCAGTTTACCTGGCCCTGAGGACTTAGTTTCATTTAAAGAAACTAGATGTTTATGTACTACCCCAATCCTAGGCTGCAACTCCCTTCCCTCATCATGTGTTCTGTTTTTGCCATGTTGCGCACTGTTTCCTTCACAAGAGAAGACTGAGAAAAAGTAGGAATTCAGCAGTCTGCCCTCTCTCCATCGCCTGTTACAATTTCACTGTCCTGTCCCTACAATGGGCATACCGTGTCCTTGTTCTTTTTCTAACTTTGAACATAACAAAATGATCAAGATCTTTTGAAGATCAACTTCACCCTGGAGAACTTTCCTTTAATCACTCTTTCATGTGAAGCAGACAGTGAAGCAGACAGGATTAACCACACTGGTCAATCAAAGAGAGGCAAGCAAGAAGCCTGACCCAGCTTGCCACTCGCCTTCCCTGCCACCCCAGTCCATGTGGCATAAAGGAACTACAAAATGGGATGTTCTTACCTGCTCCTCACGTCTTTGGGCCTCTCGTTGCTTCAGTAGGAAGCCTTCTGCCAGGGCCACCGCCTGAGAGCAGCTCTCGGGGCCGCGTTCCCTCACCCAGCTCTGGATCTCCGGGGGCAGGATGGCCAGGAACTGCTCCAGTATCAGCAGCTCCAGGATCTGCTCCTTAGTGTGCCTCTCCACCTTCAGCCACCCATGACAAAGTTCCTGGAGCCGGCTGTATGTCCCTCTTGGTCCCTCGGCTTCCTGGTAGCAGAAACGCCGGAAGTGCTGGCGCTGCCTCTCCCGCCTCAGGGCAACCCCTCGCAAGATGGCTGCCTTCACTTTCCGGTAGTCATTCCTGTCTCTGAGGTCCAAGCTGCTAAACACCTGCTCCATTTCTCCACTCAGGGCTGGCAGGAGTTGGGTCACCCACTCTTCCTTGGGCCAACGGCAGGCTTCGGCCACTTGTTCAAAGGAGGCCAGGAAGGTCTTTGTGTCCTCCCACATCCCGTGGTCCTCTGGGAGCTCTGGGGTTTCCCAGCCTCTAGGAGGAGGCTCCACTGTCTTCAGGAACTCCTGCCACTGGGTTTCCCACTGCTGAAGGGAACCCTGATCTGGTTCCTCTTTAACTGCTTGTGGTCTCCTTTGCAGGAATTCTCTGATGTTCCCAGACTGGAAGTCAAGAGGGACTTTTCCTGTCCCCTCAGCTCTGTCTGCTAATGTCGAGCTTATGGGATCCTGCTCTTCCATCTTCATTCTTGGGGAATCATATATAAATACTGTCTGTCTGCAGAAAATTTAGAATAAGGGGCAGTGATCTGAACAGGTGTGCTTGATCTTCCACCTGGAGGGAGGGAGGGAGGAAAGGAAAGGAAGAGGTCAGCTTCTGATTTAGTGGCTCCAACCTGTATTTAGAACTTCTGGACATGTGCTAAATATATGGAAGTGAAGCATTTTAAACCAATACTTCGGAACTCTCCTTCTTTTGTAAATACAAAATTTTCCTTCAACTATGAAATTTAGCTATAGAAAATGTTTTTCTTCACCATACATTTGCCTTCCATTGCCATCATGCCCTGACCTGGATAACCCAGGCTACCCTGATCTTTGTCAGAGATCAGAAGTTAAGCAGGGTCAGCCCTGGTCAGTATTTGGATGGGAAACCACCAAGGAAATCCAGGGTTGCTACACAGTGGCAGGCAATGGCTAACTTCCTCTTGCCTTGAAAACTCCTGGAGGGGTTGCCATAAGTCAGCTTTGACTTGATGACACTTTCTACCATCCATTGTCAACATAGGTTTGGTCAAGTTATTTCATGTTGAAGCCAGGCTTGTGGGTTGGATCCAAATCAAATTTCCCACTCATTCAAGGCAATTCTGACCCTGGAATACAACCTTCCTTCCTCTCCCCTTCCACTGCCGCCCACTAATCTTCCTGAAATGCTGGGACACAGGGACTGCATGAAAGGCAAATTGGGAGACTGCGGCAGGCAGGGAAAACTTGTGGAAATTACCCGACCCCTTCCATCAGCTGAAAATTTAGTCTGGATCCAACCCTTTCTCCTTGTATCAGAAACCTGGCTACAGATACATAAAATGAAGAATTTCCAGTACTCCCATTTGCAAACCTAAAGCTCCTAGTTAATTTTGCCAACTGTTGAAATGTCCCTGTGGAATCACGGCTGAACTACTACTCCAGGTTGGAGAGAACATGGCCCCATGAACCGAGAATACAGAACTCTTGGTAAATAAGCTTTGAACCCTGCCTTAAGAAACACTTGGCACCAGCAAAGAGTTTGTAGCATGCTATTTATTACTCCTTTTTATGCCAAGGCTAACCTGATCTCATCAGATCTCAGAAGCTAAGCAGGGTCGGCCCTCCTCAGTATTTGGATGGGTGTTGCTAATCAAGGGCAGGCAATGGCCAGCCAGCTCTGAACCTCTCTTCCGTTGAAAACTCTGGAGATGTGACTTGACAGCCCTCCTATCACCGCCATTTTCATACATTTCGGCTTTCTACTACTTTTAACATCCCGTTTCCAATAAATAACTTTTGCTTTTTGAAGATCCAACTGTGCCTTCACCCCCCTGCCTATCCGTAAAAGAGTTTAACCATCTTGCACATGAAGCTGCCTTATACTGAATCAGACCCCCCCTTGGTCCATCAAAGTCAGTATTGTCTACTCAGACCAGCAGCGGTCTGAGTAGAACCTCTGACTCCCCACTCATTGCACAAGTAAATAACAAGCTCATTAATATGATCAAGTTCTTCTGGAGAACATGAATGCTTTGGAGGGTGTGGGCTCAGTGGCATTGCACCCCACCAGGGTCCTGTCCTCCCCAAAATCTACAGGAATTTTCCAAGCCCTTCCTCTTACTGATTGCTTATTTGCAAAAAAACTCTTCCTATGGGGAAGGGAGCCCGAATTAACCTCCTCCCCTGCACAATCTGAGCTGGTACAGCCCCATCCCACCGAAGATCGAGCCAAGGGTGGGTCCCAACACGCGCCACCTGGGATTGGAACCCGGGACCTTCTGCCTCTGAGGACTGTGCGCGTGGGAGGGTGCAGACGCTTGCAAAGATGTTTCCCCCTCCTTGCTTTTGACGGGGCAGGAGGACTCCCTTCCCATTTCTGGCCCCCACCCCACCCACATGCCCCTTAGCGCCTCCCCCCCGCACTCACCTCCTGATCCAGATGTTCTCCCCCCCTTTGCTCTTTTTGCAAAGGACATCGAAATCGCACTCGACCCCTTTACTCAGAAAAACGCCCCCACTGTTCATCTCTCTCCCCCCCCCCTCCACTGCCTCTCTCTGGGAAGCGAAACTCTGTCGCCTTAACCCCTTGCCAGCAAAATCGGCTGTCCCCCCCCCCCTTAAAAGACCCGACAAGCCTCAGCAGCTGGGTTTGCAAGCGGAGACGGACTCCCTCCCCAGGATAGCAAAGCACCTTCCTTTCTAAAAGGCAGCAAAGATTTCAGATCTGGAAGAAGCAGACGATCCTGGCAATCGATCCAGTGGCGGATCACCTTTCACCACCATTTCCCTTTAGCTCACCCCTCCACTCAGCCTCCTACTTCATCCTCCATTTCTGGTGCACGGTGGGAAATTCGAACTGAGATCCTTCTCTTAAAAGGGGGAAACAATGATTTGTTTGCAGGACAATGATTCAGCTCAAACCCAACCCCTTTCTGACTATATATTACTCTTCCTACACCCTTGACACTGAGAGACCCTGTCCTTTGGTGTTACTCCTCTGAAGATGCCGGCCACAGCTGCGGGCGAAACGTCAGGAAAGAAAATACCAAGACCACGGTTGCACAGCCCGGATAACCTACAAGAACCAGGGAAAACTTTTGTTTTTTAAAAACTGTTGTTCTGGGGTTTCTCTCGTCATCCAGCGTGGTGTAGTGGTTAAGAGTGGTGGTTTGGAGCTGGGCTTGATTCCCCTCTCCTCCACATGAGCAGCGGAGGCTAATCTGGTGAACTGGATTTGTGCCCCCACTCCTACACATAAAGCCAGCAGGGTGACCTTGGGTTAGTCACACTCTCTCAGCCTCACAGGGTGTCTGTTGTGGGGAGGGGGAGGGAAGGTGATTGTAAACTGGTTTGATTCTTCCTTAAATGGTAGAGAAAGTTGGCATACAAAAACCAATTCTTAGTCATGCTGCATACCTATTCTCTCTAGTATCAGAGGAGCATGCCTGTTATTTTGGGTGCGGTGGGACACAGGCAGGATGGTGCTGCTGCACTCGTCTTGTTTGTGGCTTCCTAGAGGCACCTGGCTGGCCACTGTGTGAACACACTGCTGGACTTTACGGGCCTGGGTCTGATCCAGCAGGGCCTTTCATGTTCTTAGATGTCATAGCAATGCCTCTGGCCCAGCCCCCCAGCCCCCCAAATTAAAAAGTCTCTGCCCCTGAAATGATCTCTGTACTCTGGAGAACAGTGTAATTCTGGGTGGTCTCCAGGGCCCACCCGGAAGCTGGGCCGCACTGCATCCTAGGAGTTAACCCACTAAATAGGAGGATTAAGGGCGGACCAGCTTCTGATGGCTTAGGGCAGGGATCTGCAAACTACGGCTCCCGAGCTGCATGCGGCTCTTTGGCCCATTGAGTGTGGCTCTCCCCTGCTCTCGCACCCACTTGTGCCGGCAGCCGAGTGAGCGTGAGAGAGCATGCGAGCGGGTTCGCTGTCTCTCACCCCCCCCCCCCCGCCATGAAGAATGGCCAGGTCCCCCTTTCCCTTTCCCTCAATGGTTGGGAGGCTAAAGCCACTCCTCCCCTCTAGCCGTGCGATTGCTGGGCGGGTGGCTCGGCTGTTCCTCCCCCCCCCCCGCCTATCAGCTGTTGGGCGGGGCGGGCTTCCTTTGGTAGACCTGGCCTTCGGCTGAGTCCCATTGGGAGGCCATGTCTACCCACTGGATTTCTTGGCAGTAGACCTGGACTCTGAGGAGGGGAAAAAGTCCCCCCTCAGAGGCCAGGTCTACCAATTGGTTTCTATGGGCCTCCGGAGGCCAGTTCTACTGCCAAGAAAGCCAATGGGTAGACCTGGCCTCCCAATGGGACTCAGGTCTACCAATAGGCTTTTATGGCGGTAGACCAGGCCTCCAGACGAGGACTCCGGACGGGGACGGGGAAATGGCAGGGACTTACAATTTAATTTTTTTCAATAAATAAATAAGATCACTATTAAGTATGATATCAAGTTTTATTCAGTGTACCCATCGTTTAATTAAGACTCAAAACTTTAATTAAAGTTTATTAAGTTAATAAACAGGGTACCTACCTATATAGTTTAAGTCTAAGAAATTTGGCTCTCGAAAGAAATCTCAGTCGTTGTCCTGTTGGTATTTGGCTCTTTTGACTAATGAGTCTGGCGCCCTTGCCTTAGTTGCCTTCATTTTCACCCACCCGCACCCCGACCCCATCCCTCATCCCCCTACTGTTTGATCTGACATGATTGTTTTGCTTTACATGCCAAAAAAGGCTAGTTGACCATTGCAGAATTAAAATCACTCGCCATAAAACACAAGCGTCGTTGTGTTTCAATACGCTGATTATCCCCACCCCAATCCAAGGGAGATCACGGCAGCGCAACCCGGTGCCGAATCACTGCAGAGCAGCTCACTGCAATCAGGCATCGCTGACGGCAGCCTGGCTGCAGCCCGGGAAGCGTCGGCTTTTCCCCCCTTTGGCTGCAGCACCGAACCGGTTAAGCCGACGGAGCTGTTTGGTTAGAGAGGCCGAGCAAGTCGGGGGGGGCGTCAAAGAAGACAGGTTCCCTTCCTGTGGGGCGGGGGAAGGGGTCGCTTCTGAATTGGGACGCAGAGGAAGGCCTTCAGATTTGCAACAGCAGGCCGGATCCACGCAAGGTTTACTTGCAAGTAAGTCATTGAGGAATCAGCTGTTAGATCACGGAAGAGAAGAAAGCTGCTGTCAGCATCGGTTTTCCTCCACTATGCAAATGGGGGGGGGGTAATCAGTGTCCTTAAGTACGAGAAAAATTGAATGTATGAAACTGGCGTTCAATTGCTGGTAATTTTACTTATGCAAAAAAAAATGCTGCTGTCAATCATTGCATTGTCAGCTTTTTTGGGGGGGGGCATATTTCTGGATATTGTGGGGCAAATGGAACCTGGGGAGGCAGCTCAGTGGGGTGTGATGCCATAGAGGCCCGCCTCCAAACCGAGGCGTATTTCCCCCCTGGAGTACTGTTTTCTATACTCTAAAATTATAATTCTGGGAGATCTCCAGGCCCACCTGGAGGTTGGCAACTGTATTAGACATTGGATTGGATTGGGGTGGGGATAATCAGTGTATTGAAATACAATGACACTTGTGTTTTATGGCTAGTGATTTTAATTCTGCAATGATAAACAAGCCTTTTTTTGGCATGTAAAGCAAAAACAAGTTTAAAAGTTTTTTTGGGGGGACGACGACGACAACTGCTGCCTGGATTGGAATCAGCAGTGTCGCCATCCTGAGACCCTGATGTGTTGCCAGCACGGGGCAACTAGCGGGCATCCAAGGCCCACTCAGCAGAGGAGAGAATTTCTACCAAAACAAAACCAAAACTTTCATTCTCAAGTCTCAGAGAGCCTAGCAAAGTCCATAGGAACACCACCAGTGCCCAGCAGTCACAACCCCTGTGCCAGGCAGAGAGCCAGGCTCCCTAATATCAGCCTTCCCACATATAGAAGACCAGGAGGGACTCATAGCACCAGGGAACACATCACTATGAAAATAGTGGCCTGAGCAACAGGACCCCTGGAACAAACACACACCAGGGGGACGTGGGTTCGAGTCCCTGCCTGCAGCAATGATTTGCAAGGGGGATGCACAGGGAAGGAAACGTGGCTGTTCATAAGAACAAAAGAAAGGCCCTACTGGATCAGACCAAGGCCCATCAAGTCCAGCAGTCTGTTCACACAGTGGCCAAGCAGGTGCCTCTAGGAAGCCACAAACAAGACAAAACATCCTGTGTTCCACCGCACCCAAAATAACAGGCATGCTCCTCTGATACTAGAGAGAATAGGTATGCAGCATGACTAGTATTCATTTTAACTAATAGCCATGAATACCCCTTTCCTCCATGCATATGTCCACTCCCCTCTTAAAGCCTTCCAAGTTGGCACCCATCACCACATCCTGGGGCAGGGAGTTCCACAATTTAACTATGCGTTGTGCGAAAAAATGCTTCCTTTTATCTGTTTTGAATCTCTCACCCTCCAGCTTCAGCAGATGACCCCAAGTTCTAGTATTATGGGAGAGGGAGAAAATCTTCTCCCTGTCCACTCTCTCCAAACCATACATAATTTTATAGACCTCTGTCATGTCTCCCCTCAGCCGCCTTCTTTCCAAGCTAAACAACCCTAAGCGTTTTAACCGATCCTCATAGGGCAGTTGCTCTAGTCCACTGATCATTTTGGTTGCCCTTTTCTGCAACTTCTCAAGCTCTGTAATATCCTTTTTTAGGTGTGGTGACCAGAACTGTACACAGTATTCCAAGTGTGATCTCACAATAGATTTGTACAAGGGCAGTATGATATCAGCAATTTTATTCTCAATTCCTGGTCTAATTATGGCCAGCATGGAATGAGCCTTTTTTACAGCAGCCGCACACTGGGTTGACATCTTCATCGAGCTATCCACTACCACCCCAAAATCCCTTTCTTGGTCTGTCGCTGCCAGCACAGATCCCATCAGTGTATATGTGAAGTTGGGATTTTTTGCCCCAAAATGCATCACTTTACACTTGCTCACATTGAATCTCATTTGCCATTTTAATGCCCATTCTTCCAGTTTGTAGAGATCCTTCTGGAGCTCTTCACAGTCCGATTTTGTTTTAACCACCCTAAAAAATTTCGTGTCATCTGCAAACTTGGCTACTTCACTGTTCCAACCACATGCCCCTGTCCTTTGCCTTGACAACACACTTGGCAGAGGCAGCTGTGACAGAGTAGAGTGCCCAACCCCCTCCCCTGCACTGAGGTTTGGGTGGCCAGGCTAAGGAACGGGCAGCCTTTTGCAGGCAAGAGATGTGCGCACTCCAAGGAGGGCCACACAACAGGGCGAAACACAAGTGCACAGTCCAGAAAACTTTTCAACAATGCTTTCAGGCACAAGCAGGCTTTTATTGGCTAACGACTAGGTTGGATCCTCTCACACAGGATTTCACCCACCACAGCCTGACCTTTCCCCAGAGTCAGACTAAATTGTACAAGGTCTGCTCGTCACCAGAGACAGGCCTAAGCATCGAGCTCTCTCTTCTCTCCCAGAGACAGAGCTCAACCGCTCTGCCACACTACCAGGCGGATCCACGCTTCACTCTGTCTGCTCTTTTTCCTGAGCCAGACCTGGGCTGTCCTTGCTCTCTCCCTGAGGCAGAACTCCACTCCCGCATCTCCTGTGTTCCCTCCAACTTCTCATCCCCCTTCTCGAAGGTATTTGGATGCTGGGGCAGCACTCCTGTGGGCTCATCTGCGTGGCTGATTTTCCGTTCAGGGGCAGGACAGCCTCCTGTCCGTCACACTCTCCCATATCAGATCCACAGCTGAAAAACATGAGTTTATTAGCTAGCCTGTGAACTGAACCCTTCCTTGAAGAGGAGTTGCTGTGTGGGAGAGGTGAGCTGACACCGGCAAAGTGCCAGAAGAAAAAAAACACCTTAAACCGGATAATTCTTTCAGATGGTCTCTCTCTTGACACCATCACCCCTAGCCATTCACCGGGGAAAGGCTTCACTGGAAAACAGGAGGTGTGTGTTCGGGTCCTGCTAAGAATGCAGAGCTTCTTTGGGAAGCCAGGAGACTCAGACAGGAGTCCCAAACTTGATCACATGGAATGAACCATTCATGCTGATTGGCTGGCCTGCATCCCGAACATTTGGGCCGTTCCCCCACCCATCTGCAGCTTCCCTGGGGGTCCATTGCTTTCACCTGCCCTGTTCATCCCAGCAGCCAACATTCTTCACCCAGAGAGGCTTGACACATCTCTGCCTTTTCCCCTCTAGTGGTATTTGGATAGGGCTATTGCCTGATTCTTCAGGCCTTTTGCAGGGATGCCTATAATAGTGAATTATCAGTAATTTTGTCCTGGGTTCAGTTTACCTTGGGACATAGTCCTAGAACAGACTGCTGATCTCTAGTCACGGGAGGCCAAACTTGTAACAGCCACAACTGATTTTAAATGAGCCAAGTAGGGACAGTTCAGTTTCCTAAAGGACCAAACAAGCATACCTTAAAAAAGCGTGATATGTTATATAGCACAATGGCCGTAATCCTGATCTACAAACTACAACAAAAATGCTCCCTCTGATCGTCCGGGCCGATTCTTGGGGGGCTCTTGACCAGCGTTAGTGATGTAACTCTTGTCTCTTTTGGTTTCTTGCTAATTTCTTGATATCTTTCCCTCTTCCTCTTCATAGCAAAGTAAGGGTACCCCTCCATAGTGAGAGGCGAGCCAGAAGAAAGGGAAAGGGATGGAAGAGGAGGACCCAGAAGGATCCGGAACTGGCAAGACAGCGAGGAAAGACCCCCATCCCACCCAGGCTGGGAGTGGTGTTGAATTCTGGGAAAGAGCTGTGCCCAAAGTCCAGTATCAGGACACTGTGATCTCCAATGTTCATCGCCAACGCTTCCGGTGTTTCCACTACCAGGAGGCTGATGGGCCCCGAGAAGTTTGCAGCCAGCTTCATAGATTTTGCAACCACTGGCTGAAGCCAGAGAAGCACACCAAGAAGCAGATCTTGGACCAGGTGATCCTGGAGCAGTTTCTGAGCATCCTGCCCCCAGAGATGGAGAGCTGGGTCAGAGGATGCGGGCCAGAGACCAGTTCCCAGGCGGTGGCCCTGGCCGAAGGTTTCCTCCTGAGTCAGGCAGAGGAGAAGAGGCAGGCAGAGCAGGTGAGAGTGCTTCTTCTGGTCCATTCCAGCAGCAACCTTATCCTAAGGCTTCCCCGACAGATATTTATGTGGTGGTGAAAAGTGCCGTCAAGTCACAGCTAACTCATGGGGACCCCCTGGGGCTTTCAAGTCAGAGATTATTGCTATCTCTAGAGAATTCACTAGGCTGGGGCGAGGGAACTCAACCCTGATTCTTGCCGCTGTGGTTGAAGCAGCTCTGCCTGTTGATGCAGGGGTGGGGCATCTGTCTCCTTAGCCGGTTCTTTTCCTTCTCTTACCCGTCTCTCTCACTGCTGTTTCAGATGTGGGGACCCCCCCTGAAGATGGAAGCCAACTCCTGTGAGCCAGAGCGAGTTCTGTCGGAGGAAGAGCAGGGGGCACAGGCCCCGGAGCGTGCTCAGGAGGCTGGCTCACATGGTAAAGACTCCTCGTACCCAGATGGGATTAGGCACCCAGGGAAGTTGCTGGGTCAGGAGGAAAAGGAAATAATTGTGTGCATAACACAGAGTTGACATGCATTTCTCATTTATTTATTTAGTCTGTTTAAAACTTATTAGCTGCCATTTTTCCTTATGGAAGTCAGGTGGCTAACTATATATAAAATACGTAACATAAAATCCATAAAAACCAAAATTGAAAATTGCAGTTTAGGACTGCTACCAAATTAATCAAATGTCGTCCTAAATAACACAGTTTTCAACTGCCTTCTAAAGATCAAAAGTGAGGGGCCAGCTGCACCTCTCTGGGGAGGTTGTTCCACAACCATAGGGCTGCCACTAAGAAGGCCCTTTCTGGTATACCCACCAAACAATCTCCTTTGATTGATGCACAGTCAGGAGGGACTGTGGATGTAGTGGTGGCCCACTCACTTTAGACAGATTTATGAAGGGCAATTCCATTCTTATCCACATTAAAATATTAATAAAATATTAATATCTCACTTTCCTTCCTCTAGACAGGCTAAAGGCAGCTTAAAAGAAAAGGTAGAGAAACTGGGAGCAGCTGTTATCCATGGTGAACAAAGTTCTGGGGCAGCATACCTCTGAAAACCAGTTGCTTGGAGCCAGTAATGGGGGGAATTTGGCTTCTGTGTCCCTGCATAAAAGCTTTCCAGGGGCACCTGGCTGGCCAGTGTGGAGAAGGGGATGCTGGACTAGGGGATGCTGGACTAGGAATGCCAGTTCTCAGCCTGGCACCCCTGGGAGCTTTGTGGGTGGGGCATGGGGTGTCCTGGATTTCTTACTGATGTCTCATCAGGCCATAGAACTGGACGTGGCATGAGCACATCAGCAAATGCTCTGGAAACCCATTGGTATTACCATAGAGTTTCCAAAGTGTAGGCTGATCTGCTGATGCCACATCCAAGTTGTTGGCTGGATGTGATGGCACCACATTGAGTGATGTCATTTCCTCCCCCTCTATTTCTCTCGACAGTCCAGATGCAAGGGCATGAGGGAAGGCCCAGCCAGCAGGAGAACAGTGTGAAAGTCTGAAATGTGTCTGTAGCATTTATAGCCCCCTGAGGCTCATGAGTACCTTGTGCTTCTCTTCCACCTCTCCAGTTTACTAAAAATCATTACAAGTTTTGTTCAGTGTATGTAGGTCAAGGTTTCACATCCCTGGGAATGGGTGTGCTATCAAGGCTGGCCTGCTTTGGTACAGTAATGTCACCAAGCTTAAACCCGGTTTGGTTCAGAGGGCTCTCCAATAACACACACCAAAAAGCACAAGAAAGCTTTATTGAAGAAACCTAACAGGTTTTAAAAGCAATCCATGTTGTTCCAGTAGCAGCTCAAGTACACAAAGCACAAGAAAGATGTCTGTCTACATGCACTTATCCAGTTCTACCTCATAGATGTCAGCTTCTAACTAAATGCAAAGGTGTTCCAGAGCGTACAACAAAGGTCCTTAGGCAACACAGATGGGGCAAGGGAAAAGAACAACAAATGCAAAGGGAAGGATGTATCGTCCTGTCACAGGCTACACTGTGTAGGAAAGCAGGCTGGGTCCTCCTGATCTGACTCCACCAGCCACAGGTCTGTCTCTGGAGAACATTCTGGAGGTGAGCAGATCACCTCCTCCCCTACCAGAATCACCTGGAATGGGAGAGCTAATGACCAGGCTTGGAAGGGGACCGTGGCTAGTAACCATCTGCCTGGAGGGGTGGCGGTACACCTGCTAACAGACCAGAGAAGGGAGGGGAAGTAATTAAGTCAAACTTTCCTCCAAGGATAGCGTCTCTCTTGACTAGTGCATGAAACAGGATTGAAACCAGGAAATAAAAGAAGAAGTCTTAGCTAACATTCTTCCTTCCTCCTTGGTCTCCCTCGCAGGGGGTAAAAAGACATTTAATCATCCTATTTGCAGAGGAGCGGAAATGGCTGCTGCACCTCCAGACAAGGTAGGGGAGATGAGAGCCAGACACCCTGGGTTCTCCCTCGTTTCTAAGGGGGGGGGGTTGTGCTCCTGCAGTTGCTGCTCAGGTGTCCGAGCAAGTGAAACTCTTAATGCCCCTCCCTTTACCCAAGCCAAGCTTTACATCCTGTACCCGCCCAAAGTGCCCCCCCGCCATGATTTCTGAGGAGGGAATCTTTTTTTGGGTTTTAAATGTTTTTGATTTTTCAACACAACACATACAAACATATAAACATAACCAATAGGGTGATTACATTATCTGGGAGCTTACTTTGAGATTACATTTCAATTATTAACTTCTTTAACTTACATCTCTCTATATTCTCATTATATTTTCACACCTGATAATACATTTATTCTTAAACATTTGTTACTTAAATTTTTTATATTTCTGTTCTTCATGGTTTAAAATACATTCTGTTTTTCATAAAATTCAGAAGTTGATCTATTGTGTATTAAACATGTTAAATTTGCCATAGTTGCATATTCTGTTAGTATATTTATCCATTCAGTTAAATCTGGATGTTCCTCTGCTTTCCACTTTATATCACTCTTGCCGCAATCACCATATACTTAAATAGTTCATTGTATCTTTTTGGCATGTTGCTTGGCAAGATATTAACCTGTTTTTTTAATTCAATGCAAAGGGGGTTACCGCTCTTGTATTCTCAGCGATGTATTAAGAGTTTGAAAATGTTATAAAAAATACTGTTCACACTTTCTATGTATTCCCACCGATGTATTAAGAGTTTGAAAACGTTATAAAAAATACTGTTCGCACTTTCTATGTATTCCCACCGATGTATTAAGAGTTTGAAAACGTTATAAAAAATACTGTTCGCACTTTGTTTGGCCCCTTTAGCTGTGAAGACGTCTTCCAACCATTTATAAGCCATGGTATCCAAAAACCCTTTTAAAGCGATGTTTTTTACAACATTTTCAAACTCTTAATACATTGCTGGGAATACAAAGTACGGTAACCCCCAAACTTAAATTTCAATCTTTTTTTGGCATTTCATCATGTATCATTATCCAGTATTTTCTTGCCTTCCTGCAAGTCCACCACATATGACAGAATGTGGTGTGTTCTGTGTTCTGGTTCTGATTCTGGTTTCAATCTGTGTTCTGACAGTTCCAGCATTTCCCATTAAAATCTTTGTTAGCCTTTGCTGTATCTTTAGGCGTAATATACCATCTAAAAACATTATGTACCAATTCTTTCTCAATATTTGGTATTCCATGAACTTAATTTCTTTAGTCCATAAGGTGTCCCACTGATTCATGTTTATACTTCCTCCAGAGTTTTGCATCCATTTTATCATGCAGTCTTTTACGTGCTCTCTTTCAGTTTTAAGTTTAAGGTGCTGGTTTTGTCCTTTAAAGCCTTACATGGTCTGGGACCCTGGTATCTTTGGGACTGCCTCCACTGTACATCCCCCCCAAAGGACATTATGTTCTTCTGATAATAACTTGTTGGTGGTCCCCGGCCCTAAGAGTATGCAGCTGTCCTAAACAAGAGCCAGGGCCTGGTGGAATGCTCTGTGGTACCTGAAAGAGTTCTGCAGGGCCTGTAAGAGCTATTCCACACTAGGCCTATAACTGAGGGCAGCCGCAGGTGGAATTAATGCTGGCCTCCCTACTCTTCCCCCCCTTTTTTCTTTTACAACTGGTGTTAACAGGAGTGTGTGTGCCTGCTTAGCTCTGGTATCTATTATGCTGCAGCAGGCACTGCATTAATTGGGACGCTATCTGTTTTACTAGTCCATGACAATGTATTTTATGGTTTAGTTGTTTTATTTTTGTATATGTATTTGTGATTTTAATGTTGTTGCCTGCCCTGAGCCTGGTCTTGGCAACGAGCGTGGGTTAGAAATCCAATAAATAAATAAATAAACATTTCCCCTGATAAATGTCTTAAGTTGCTGGTGATTAGTCATTCATAAGTCATCTTCTCTCTTAAATATCCACCTTCTTTTGTTATTTGCTCTTTCATTTTTGAAGCCATTTAATGAAGTAATAGCCATGGAATGTCCTTTCTTTAACAGCCAAGTTTTTATTTTCCCTTGTTTATCCATCATATTCTCAAAAGTTATATAATCTGTTTTCATCCGTTGTTTCATCTACTGTTATCACAATATGCATCAACCAGAGCTGTCATTGGTGAAATTGGGGGAGTTATTATGGTTCTGCCATAATAATATTCCAAGCAAGCCATCTCTCAAGATATGTCTTCCATCTTCCTTTTGAATTGTTTTTAATGATTTCTTACTGCACAAATCTGCATTTTCTTACACACCATATTCTCATGTGCACTGTATAAGGGAGTGGATGTGAAGCATTGGAGCTGCATTGAAACTGCTATATTTGTGGCCTTTACTTTTTAAGTTGCTCTGCCTTTCAGAAAATCAGGTTGTTGGTTTAGTATACCACCTGCCATATTTTAAATTATTTTATATAGCAGCCATGTCATGATCTTTAAGGTCGTTGATCTTTCCCTTTTCAGAAGCAACTCAGACCAATCAATAAACTAGCTGAGATGGCATGCTTAAATTTTACCGGAATTCTGACCTACTTCTGCAGTGGAGTGGGATTTGTCCAAATCACTGATTTCTAGTTATTTATTAGGGTATTATCAACCTTAGTCCCCCCACCCCCCGACCAAATGTGTCACGTTTTAACTTTAAACAAATGTTATTTGAATTCCAAATACTGGATTTTCTTTTTAACATGTATGTGAAAATAGCATTTGCTTATTTTTTTTCAAGAGTTTCCCATTTATCTGTTTTATGTCACCAGAGAAAGGTGGTCTTCTGCTGTCCTCCTTCACTGCTTAAAATGTATTCATTCTGCAATTAAATAAAAAAATACATTTAATTTTTTTTTAAATCTGCTTTCCCCCCCAGTCTTTGGCTTCCTTTGCGGACGTGGCCGTATGTTTCACCAAGGCAGAGTGGGCCCTGCTGGATCCAGGCCATAGAGCTCTTTACTGGGAAGTCATGCTGGAGAACTATGGGAGTGTGTCCTCTCTGGGTAAGGATAGATGCCAAAGGTACAAATTGCTTCCGTTGGGAGGATGCATGAATCAAAGTATTAAACAGCAAAATGTGGCTGTGAGGCCTACATGGGTACTCACCCCCACTGGGGACCTCCAGGCGTTGGGGTGTCAGCGAACATGGTGTATGGCATGGCCTGCTGGAGCAACCCAACCTACTTGGTTGGCCCAGTGGCAATTGCAGCCAGTGTTGTGGCCACCATCAGAACCAGGATGGGCCTCATGACCTGAAATGGAGATAAAGGCCTTACTTCTCTTCCTTCCCCCGCCCCCCGAAGCCAGAAATGTAAGAGAGTCTAAGATGGAGACAGACAAAAACCTTGCATCTGAAGAAGGGCTGCAGAGTTTGTCAAGAGGATCTCAAGAGAGTATTTCCTTCTTGAGTGAGCTGGCTGAGAGTGAGTATCCATGTGTATGACAAGGGAATGGACAAGGAGTAGGAGGATTTCTGCTTCACTTATTAGCAACCCTTAGTTTGCTGGAATTATAAAGCCTGCTGGGTGAGGAGGGAGGGGAGGCCTTCTGGGGCCTGGGATCTGGGTAGCTCAGAAGCTCCTTTAGGGGTTACAGTATCCTTAGATATTGGATATTCCAGGGAAATGGGCTGGTAACATGAGACGAGGCCTGATGGATGAGAACCAAGCCCTACCTCCTCTTTCCTAGAGAAGTCAGCTAGATGCCTTTGGGCATTACTTCCCCCCCCCCAACATCTGGCATCCTTTCTAATATCTATGTGGTTTACTTGGCAAGGTCTTGGCTTCTCACTCCTCCCCTCCCAGCAAATGTGTATTTTGGGGAAACTGAAAACCAGCTCACTAGCTCTCCTTACAACTAGAAGGACAGGATATCATTATATCAATTGAAATGTGAAGCGTGGGGGAGGATTCTTTGCTGATTCTTCCATTCAAGTACATATTAGTTTGAGGGAGGGGAGGGATAGGCAGAGAATTTTTGGCCTGGCTTCTTGCATAGTTGCTGATTGGACCTCTTTTTTTTATTCCAGCAGGAGATGCAGAGGAGACACTTTGGGAATTACAGGGGTTCTCTTTGGAAAAAGTGAAAAAAGAAGAGGCTGAAGGAAGCTTCAAGGATGGGGATGGACCACAAAATCAGGGGGGAAGCCATGCAGAGAAGAAAAGGGATGTATGCATTCCTTGCCAAGGAGGAGACTTCCATGAAATTCCAGATCAAGAAGAACAGTCAAGCAAAATAAGAAGGAATGGAGGCCTCCATGCCAAACACTCCAGGGAAAATGAAAATGAAAGTGTGGCCTTTTCAAAGACCTTCAATCAGGGCATGAACATTATTTCCCAGGCACAAATTCCTTCAGGAGAGAAACCATATTGTGACAAGAGCTTCTCACCAAAATCAGATCTTGTTCAACACCAAAGGATTCATTCAGGAAAGAAGCCATTTATCGGCTCAGAAACAGGGGAAACATTCTCTGATGGAAACAAGGAAAATGTACATTTTCCAAAGATCAGTATAATGAAGGCATGTAAATGTTTTTTGTGTGGGGAGAGCTTCAGATGCAGATCACAGCTCCATGTACACCAAAGAACCCACAGAGTGGAAAAGCCTTTTGAATGTTCACAGTGTGGAAAGAAATTCCGTTGGAGTTGCATTCTTCAAGGGCATTTAAGAAACCACCGAGGGGAGAAACCTTTTGAGTGTTCAGTCTGTGGAAAGAAATTCAGTCACCGTGGCAATTTTAGAAAGCATCAAAGAACCCACACCGGGGAGAAACCTTTTGAATGCTTGGAGTGTGGAAAGAAATTCAGTCAGAGTAGCAATCTTCAAAAGCATGAAAGAACCCACACTGGGGAGAAACCTTTTGAATGCTCAGAGTGTGGAAAGAAGTTCAGTTTGAACTCCAGTCTTCAAAAGCATCAAAGAACCCACACTGGGGAGAAACCTTTTGAATGCTCTGAGTGTGGAAAGAAATTCAGTCAGCGTTGCCATCTTCAAGAACATCAAAGAATCCACACTGGGGAGAAACCTTTTGAATGCTCAGAGTGTGGAAAGAAATTCAGTCGGAGTCGCATTCTTCAAGAGCATCTAAGAACGCACACTGGAGAAAAACCTTTTGAATGCTTGGAGTGTGGAAAGAAATTCAGTCAGAGTGGTCATCTTCAACAGCATCAAAGAACCCACACTGGAGAGAAACCTTTTGAATGCTCAGAGTGTGGAAAGAAATTCAGTCGGAGTGACGCTCTTCAGCAGCATCAAAGAACCCACACTGGGATGAAACCTTTTGAATGCTTGGAGTGTGGAAAGAAATTCAGTCAGAGTCGTGGTCTTCAACAGCATCTAAGAACCCACACTGGGAAAAAACTTTTTGAATGCTCAGGGAGTGGAAAGAGATTCAGTCAGAGTGACACTCTTCAACAGCATCAAAGAACCTACACTGGAGAGAAACCTTTTGAATGCTCAGAGTGTGGAAAGAAATTCAGTCAGAGTGACACTCTTCAACAGCATCAAAGAACCCACACTGGGATGAAAGCTTTTGAATGCTTGGAAAGTGGAAAGAAATTCAGTCAGACTCGCAATCTTCAACAGCATCTAAGAACCCACACTGGGGAAAAACTTTTTGAATGCTCAGGGAGTGGAAAGAAAGTCAGTCAGAGTGACACTCTTCAGCAGCATCAAAAAAGCCACACTGGGGAGAAAACGTTTGAATTCTTGGAGGGTGGAAAGAAATTCAATCAGAGTGGCCATCTTCAAAAGCAGGGAAGAACCCACACTGGAGAGAAACCTTTTGAATGCTCAGAGTGTGGAAAGAAGTTCAGTTTGAACTCCAGTCTTCAAAACCATCAAAGAACCTACTCTGGGGAGAAACCTTTTGAATGCTCAGAGTGTGGAAAGAAATTTAGTCAGAGTGGCCATCTTCAAGATCATCAAAGAATCCACACTGGGGAGAAACCTTTTGAATGCTCAGAATGTGGAAAGAAATTTGGTCGGAATTCCATTCTTCAGGAGCATCTAAGAACCCACACTGGAGAGAAACCTTTTGAATGCTCAGAGTGTGGAAAGAAATTCAGTCGGAGTGGCCATTGTCGACAGCATGAAAGAACCCACACTGGAGAGAAACCTTTTGAATGCTCAGAGTGTGGCAAGAAATTCAGTCGAAGTGACACTCTTCATCAGCATGAAAGAACCCACACTGGGAAGAAAGCTTTTGAATGCTTGGAGTGTGGAAAGAAATTCAGTCAGAGTCACAATCTTCAACAGCATCTAAGAACCCACACTGGGGAAAAACTTTTTGAATGCTCAGAAAGTGGAAAGAAATTCAGTCACTCTTCAGCAGCATCAAAAAAGCCACACTGGAGAGAAACCTATTGAGTGCTCAGAGTGTGGAAAGAAATTCTGTTGGTGTGACCATCTTCAACAACATCTAAGAAACCGCACAATGAGAAACCATGTAACTACTTAGCCTGTGAAAAGAGCATTTTGCTTATATCACACATCAAAGTCAACCAGAGTCTACATAGGCTCAGGACCATGCAAACTCTTGGAAAGACTTTATATCTGCACAGAAACCTTACCATAACTACAGAAACAAATAAACAAAAAATTCAAACAGGCAAGAAATGGTGCAAATGCTTGGATTGTTGAAACAGGTGTAGTTATCATTGACACCTCAGTTGGATCTCGTAGCCAGGATGTGCTTTGAGGGTGGAAGGAGATTCAAGACCAGCCCATCTCTGCTTAAGCATTGAGGAATCGTCTCAGGGAGAAACCTCATAAATACTCCCGGTGTGGCAAGACTTTGAGGCATATTATTCAGAGAATCCACGCAGTCATAAAACTTACCCTTGACCACCCTATAGTGAGGTCTGATGAGACTCTTTCTCGATTGCTCAGATGTCAGGGGATCAGGAAGTCATTAAATACAGAGGGACTTCTCTGTGAAACCTGCTATTTATTTATTTATTATTCACACTTACTACCCCACTCTCCCCGGCCAAAAACCAGGCTCAAAGCAACTTACAGAATATAAATATCCAATAAATCAGTAAAAGCATTAAAACAACATTTAAATTAGCCCTAAAAATTATGCAGACATTATCCTAAAGACTTAAGGACATCTGCTGAGCAAACTATTTTGGTTGTCTGCAAAACTAATGACAGCATTTCTGTTTGCCAAATCTTGTGAAGAAATAGAGAGGCTAAGAGTAGCAGGTATCTACAGCCTTCCTGTTACTACTATATAGGACTGTGCATATTGGCTTTACTGAGCTGAAAATAAACCCAAAATAAGCCATTTCAGCTTATTTCAGGTTTATTTTATTCTGAATGCAGAAAAGGGGAATCCTGGCAAAGCTGGATAGCCCCTTCCTGCAATAGCCTGAATAAATATTCGAACTTTTCAGGATTCAGTGATTCCCTAATCTGTGCTGCGGTCCTTCTCCGGGGCTGAGGAAAGCCCACAGCACAAATCTAAGTGAAGCCTCCCACCCACATGGCTTCCCTGGAGTCTGGGGAAGCCATGTGGGGTAGGCTTCATTTAGATCCAGGCTGTCAAGGCTGGCAGCATGTGTTTAACTAAAGCCTCCCTTCTGCATGGCTTCCTGGGACTCCATCAAGATGCATGCTGCCAGTCCTGGGACTCCCGAGAAGGTGGGCAGGGTTGTTTAGATCTGTGCTGCCAAGGCTGGCAGCATGTATTTTTATGAAGCCGCATAGGGGGGCTTCATTAAGATGTATGTTGCCAAGGCTTGATAGCATAGAAGCCCCCCACCCACCTTCCCGGGAGTCCATTGCTTTTGTGTGGAAGTATTCCCCTGGACTGGGGAGAGCTGGTGAAGAGGAGCATCGGCTCCAAATTGCCCCCCCATGTTTTACAGGGTCCTTTTGGCCAGCTGGAAAATGTAATTGGGTGGACCTGGCTGAGAGAAGAAGGTGATTTGGGGGAGGGGTGAGTCCCAAGATGGCTACCAGGCCCAACTCTTAACTTTCCCTCCCCCCTGCCCTCCCTTAGTTAACTTTAACTGCCTACTTGGATCACGGTCTCTGAATGCCCTTTAACAGTCCAAAGGAAAAAGTAAACAACTAATAACTAACTCTCACAGCAGAGGAGCTTGGAGATCATTATCGTCCGGGGAGTTAAGCCGCATAAGGAGGAATTGGTGAGCTCATCTCCCTGGCGAATTCAGCACTTTCCTTCTGCTCTCACTACAAAGAGAAATCAACAGTGGTCGTGTTGGCTTACTCTCAGCAGGCTTACCAGTGCGGTTTGTTCCCTGGAGGAGGTAACGACTGGGTCCCTGGAGAGGAATAAGTGCTGTGATGAGGTTTTGGAGGTCATTTCTCCCCACTGATCCTACTCTGTATAGCCCCCTCTCCCTGAAGGTTACTTTGTCAGACAAGATACCCGGCGTCTTCCCATCTTCATTTACATTCCTTTTGTTTACGCTTTTGCATTTTGGCTCTACCTCCGTGGGGCAGTTTTTATAAATATCTTTTGGACAATCTATAAATTGATGGGATCATTACAATCAATCGATTTGTGGGATTGCAAATCGTGTTGGAACTTTACAAATTATAACTCTTAAATTGCATTGGAACATTACAATTCCTTGGTCAATGGTCTTTCTGTTCAACATGGAGTTTGGTTTGACCTTTCTTCTGTGGATGTCAGCTGTGGGGTTTGCATAACTTTCTGCTACACTAACTTTCGATTCTGGCTCTCAGCCACAGACTCTGTTCTAATCTGCAGTCTTAGATACTACACCATCTGCTGGACATTTGATGGATTACAGGGCCCTTATTTGTAAAACTTTTTTTGCCTTTTCCCATGATACTCATTCTAGTAATATCAGCCTTGTAATATTAAGTAAACTAAGTATTATTAAATTAGGTATCAGTGATTAAGTAAACATATTGACTGATTTCCTTGTTTTCCTTGCAGCATTGTAATACTTTGTTGACCACTTTCTCACTTTTGGTTTGTTGTTTCAAATTGCAAATTTCTGATCATATTAATTCATATTAATTCATACTTGGCTGTTCAATATTTGCTTATAGTGGAGTCTTTGAAGAAATTATTATTTATTATTATCTATAATTGAATTTTTATTTGCAGTGTTTATAGTGTTCTCAAACCACTAGTGCTCTTAGTTATGTAATAGTGTTATGATTGCATACTTCAAGATATATTGGTGGCTTTCCCTATCCTAACCCACTTAACCCTATTTTGCTACACAATTCTACACAATTATGTAAAATTTTACAATTTTACTTAAAGACAATCCGAGAGAATAAAAAGCAAACAGTACACAGACCTGACGGACACATCTGGGAACTACAAGGAAATACCTGAAGAGGAACCAAAAGACATCATCATAGGGAAATCAAAGAATTAGAAAAATAAAAGGACTGCCAAAGTTCCTGAAATGGTCAAGGAAGCACAAGAACTATTCTTACAGACACAAGAATTAATAAAAGAGATAAAAAACTTGCAAGAATCAATACAACAATCAGCAACAACTACAAAATAGCATAACTAGCATTCAAGAGAAGATTGCAGAGAACACAAAAGACATTTCTGAGATCAAACAAAAACAAAAGTCCATCGAAACAGAGCTGGAAGTGCATCACTTAAAACTCGCTCAACGTTCACGATCCCATCTAGATACCAATATTAGGGTTGATGCTCGTGAAGCAAAGTTGAGAGACAAGAACCTCAAACTATGCAAGTTCTTAGAACCATTCGGTAAAGCGGATCTAGAGGGTGACCTGATGGTTTTATTGCAAGAGCAGTATGAATTAGACGAAGATGCCCTAAAGCTTGAAAACTGTTATCGAATTAATTCTGCTTATTCTAGAAGAAACAAGACTCCAAGAGACATTCTGATAAAATTTGTGCACAAAAGAATTACTTCTTCAAATTCAGAGAGATGACCCCTTGGTATATCAAGGCACGGTGATACAAATTCCCTCCAATCTACCCGGTGAAGTGTTGATCAAAAGAAAAGAATTAAACAATCTGAGCATTCCTCATGAGAGAGGAATAAGCTTTTGCTGGTTGGTCCCTTACTCAATAGAAGTGTCTTTATCCAAAGGCAAAAGAATCATTTGTAATCAAACGGAGGCACAAAAATTAATCAACAAAATTCTGTCCACCAACGGTAATTCAAAGAATGGACAAGGTGAGAAAGCAGAAGAGGAGTGCAAAGGCAGAGACAAGGACTCGGAAACTATCGTGTTCAAGTATGCCCTCTTCCAGGTACCCACCAACAAAACCTTCGGCTGCAGAGACACAGGAAAAAGACAAACTTGACCAAGCAGCAGCTCTAGATCCGTAGAAGTATGATGGAAACAATAAACATCTGATCTATTAATATTAACGGTTTAAATTCCCCTTCTAAGAGGAAGAAAATATTCCACAAATAATGTATATTCTCCTAGGACATCATCTGTCTACAAGAAACTCACGTTAAGAAAGATCACAAAAAAATCCTGCATGTTAGAAAGCTGGGAACACCTTACATCTCCTTGGCCAAACAGAAAAAAAGAGGAATAGTAACTTATGTCAATGAAAATGAACTAACAGTTCTCAAGCATAATTCACATGACAATGGGCAATACCAATTTCTCATTATTCAGAAAAGTAATGGAGAACAATTTACCTTAGTAAACATTTATTCATCCAGTACAATGATGGAAATCTTCTTTGACAATCTTTTCAAAGCACTAATTGATTCCAATCAAGGGGAAATTGTACTTCTAGGTGACTTCAACAGTGTACTTAATCCCAACCTAGATAAATCAATTAAAAACAGCAGCAGGAAGCACCCAAGAAATGTATTTTGCTTTATGGAAGAACTTCATTTGGTTGACACATGGAGAATCAAACATTCAAACGTTCGAGATTACACATTTTATTCGAATACACACTACTACTACTCAAGAATTGACATGTGTTGGATTTCTAAGTCTCTGCTAGTTAATCTGGGTCTAGTCTAAATAGCTCCCAAAACATTTTCTGACCATAATCCAATAGAGGTAACCTGGAAACAAGAGGAACTTGGACTCAGGAGATGGAGACTCAATGATTAAATCTTGCAACAAAGGAATGTTGTCACCCAATGTGAAAAAGATTTGAATGAATTCTTCCGTTAAAACAATACTCCTGGAATGTCAAGCAAAGCAAGCAAAGCCTTCGTAAGAGGAACCTTAATTTTTATTAATGCCAGGAATAAAAAAGAAAAGTGGAGAACAAATGAGGAGCTTCAGAAAGAACTCAGAGTCTTACAGACTCACTATCAGAACTTTCATGATAAAGAAACTTTAAAAAATCTAATTTACTAAGCACAAAATCGATGTAATAGAAATGGAAGATCTATGAAACAAAATTAGATATGCCAAACAAAAACACTGTGAAAGAGCCAATAATCTGGGGGAGGTATCTTGCCAACTGTTTAAGAAACACTCAGAAGAATTCTTGGAGCTAAGAAAGATGGGAAGATCTCTAACAAACAAGAAGATATTGAAAAGATATTTTGCAGGACAATGACTCAGCTCAAACTCAACCCCCTTCTGACTATAGATATTACTCTTCCAACACACTTTGACACTGAGAGACACTGTCCTTCAGTGTTACTCCTCTGAAGATGCCTGCCACAGCTGCTGGCGAACGTCAGTAAAGAAAATACCAAGACCACGGTCACACAGCCTGGATAACCTACAAGAACTGATACTGAAAAGACTTTCTTCAAGAAGCTATATGCGAAGGACAATCTTGAAAAAGAGAGTCTCAAAGAATTTATTTTGTGTGCACACCTATCGAAACTCTCTCCTGAAGATTTTGACTCCCTCAACCAGAACATCACAATCCCAGAAATTGTGCATGCGATCAAAGAGCTCAAGACAGACAAAGCACCAGGTCCAGATGGAATAACTCCCAAATTCTACAAACTCTTTGAGCAGCAAATCTCACTGAATCTGCAAAGACTTTCCAACGATATAATTAGAGAAGGAGAAATACCTATTTCTTGGACTGAAGCCTACATCTCTCTTATTACAAAAGAAAGCTTGGATCAATATTTACTGCAATCCTATAGACCTATATCGCTCTTGAACGTTGATTATAAAATATTTGTCTCCATTTTTACAAAGAGACTGCAAAGATGTATTACAAAGTTAGTCCACCCAGATCAAGCTGGCTTTATCCCAAAAAGACATATGAGAGACAATGTAAGATTCATTCTCAGCGCCATTAATTATATTAAATCCAGTACTCAAAAAGCAGCATTTCTTTTTTTAGACACTGAGAAAGCCTTCGAAAATGTCTCTTGGGATTTCATTCTTAAAATATTGGAGTAGATCAATTGCGGTAATAACTTCCTAAATGCAATCTACTCTACCCAACAAGCCAGACTTTTGATAAATGGCAAACTTACTGAGAACTTCAAAATGAATAAAGGTACCAGACAAGCAGCATGATGCTGCAGGACGCTCAAGGACGTGCTCCATTACTGGTTTTATTTTTCCTTGTTTTAGCTTTTAATTAGGGCTCCTATTTGTTTCTCCTTATCTCACACTGGCTATTTTAAAAAGGGCAAGAGTCCAGTGGCACCTTAAAGACTAACAAAAATATTTTCTGGTAGGGTATGAGCTTTCGTGAGCCACAGCTCACTTCTTCAGATACAGCTAGAATGTGAATCACATCGGTCTTTAAGTAGAGGAACAGTATGTAAATGTGAATAGCAGGCTTGATTGGATTAGGTGTGATATGCAAAAGAGTCTGTGATGTCCAGGGGAGAGATGGGTGTGGAGAAATCAGCATTGGTAATGGGCCATGAATGCAAGGTCTTTATTCAGCCCAGGTAAATGCATTGACTTTAGTTTGAATATCAACTGTAATTCAGCAGTTTCTCTTTCCAATCTCCCTTTAAAATTCCTTTGTAAGAGAACTGCTACTCTTAAATCTGCAACAGAATGTCCTGGAAGGTTGAAATGTTCACCCACTGGTTTCTGAATATTGTGGTTTCTGATGTCAGACTTATGTCCATTTAATCTTTGTCTAAGAGACTGACCTGTTTGTCCAATGTAGATTGTGGAAGGGCATTGCTGGCATGTGATGGCATAAATCACATTAGAAGATGAGCAGGAATATGAACCTGAGATAGTATGGCTGACATTGGTGGGTCCAGAGATGGTGTTCCTAGAATCTATATGAGGGCAAAGTTGGCACCTTGGTTTGTTGCAGGCCTTGGTGCCAGAGTCCATGTTCTTGTTAAGTAGTTTATCATCATGGGTGAGAAGTTGTTTTAGGTTAGCCGGCTGTCTGTAAGCAAGAAAGGGACATCCCCCCAGTGCTTCAGCGAGGGAGGTGTCACAATCCAGCATTGGTTGTAGGTCCTTAATAATACGTTGGACTGGTTTTAATTGGGAGCTATAAGTAACAACCAGAGGTGTTCTGTTGTCATTCTGTTGTCATTCTGTCAAGAATGACAACAGAACACCTCTGGTTGTTACTTATAGCTCCCAATTAAAACCAGTCCAACGTATTATTAAGGACCTACAACCAATGCTGGATTGTGACACCTCCCTCGCTGAAGCACTGGGGGGATGTCCCTTTCTTGCTTACAGACAGCCGGCTAACCTAAAACAACTTCTCACCCATGATGATAAACTACTTAACAAGAACATGGACTCTGGCACCAAGGCCTGCAACAAACCAAGGTGCCAACTTTGCCCTCATATAGATTCTAGGAACACCATCTCTGGACCCACCAATGTCAGCCATACTATCTCAGGTTCATATTCCTGCTCATCTTCTAATGTGATTTATGCCATCACATGCCAGCAATGCCCTTCCACAATCTACATTGGACAAACAGGTCAGTCTCTTAGACAAAGATTAAATGGACATAAGTCTGACATCAGAAACCACAATATTCAGAAACCAGTGGGTGAACATTTCAACCTTCCAGGACATTCTGTTGCAGATTTAAGAGTAGCAGTTCTCTTACAAAGGAATTTTAAAGGGAGATTGGAAAGAGAAACTGCTGAATTACAGTTGATATTCAAACTAAAGTCAATGCTCCTTGTAGGTTATCCGGGCTGTGTAACCGTGGTCTTGGAATTTTCTTTCCTGACGTTTCGCCAGCAACTGTGGCCGGCATCTTCAGAGGAGTAACACTGAAGGACAGTGTCTCTCAGTGTCAAGGGTGTAGGAAGAGTAATATATAGTCAGAAAGGGGTTGGGTTTGAGCTGAGTATTGTCCTGCAAAAGTATTGTCCTGTAAGTATCAAGATAATGTGCTAATGAGGGTATGGTATGTTAATATGGAACCATTGTATCCTGAAGTGATCTGTTAATGTGTGTAATCCAAAACTAATCTGTATGGCTATTGTTGAATGTTGTCTTTGGAGGTTTTTCAGGGCCCTGAAAAACCTCCAGACAAAGACAACATTCAACAATAGCCATACAGATTAGTTTTGGATTACACACATTAACAGATCACTTCAGGATACAATGGTTCCATATTAACATACCATACCCTCATTAGCACATTATCTTGATACTTACAGGACAATACTTTTGCAGGACAATACTCAGCTCAAACCCAACCCCTTTCTGACTATATATTACTCTTCCTACACCCTTGACACTGAGAGACACTGTCCTTCAGTGTTACTCCTCTGAAGATGCCGGCCACAGTTGCTGGCGAAACGTCAGGAAAGAAAATTCCAAGACCACGGTTACACAGCCCGGATAACCTACAAGAACCAATGAACTCTGACCGTGAAAGCCTTCGACAATATTTTAAAGTCAATGCATTTACCTGGGCTGAATAAAGACCTTGCATTCATGGCCCATTACCAATGCTGATTTCTCCACACCCATCTCTCCCCTGGACATCACAGACTCTTTTGCATATCACACCTAATCCAATCAAGCCTGCTATTCACATTTACATACTGTTCCTCTACTTAAAGACCGATGTGATTCACATTCTAGCTGTATCTGAAGAAGTGAGCTGTGGCTCACGAAAGCTCATACCCTACCAGAAAATATTTTTGTTAGTCTTTAAGGTGCTACTGGACTCTTGCCCTTTTTGACTAATGCAAACAGACTAACACGGCTACCCACTGTGAATTGGCTATTTTAAGTTATTTTAAGTTTATCCAAGCTCTTATCTTTGTTTTGTTGTATTTTTGGCTCTATTTCCAAGTGTGAGATTGCAGACATTGAAGGTACCAGACAAGGTTGTCCACGTTCACCACTTCTATTTGATTTAGCAATGGAGGTCCTAGCAAATAACATAAGATCCGACTTATCGATTCAAGGCTTAAGGTTTCGAGAAAAAGAATACAAAATTAAGAGTTATGCAGATGATGATGTATTAATCTGTCAGGATGAAATAAAATCGGTTACAGGAATTAAGTTACACATTGAAAGGTTTCACAATATTTAGGATACAAGCTTAATAAGACAAAAACCAAAATTCTTACTTTTAATCTCACCACACAAGAAATTTCTCAACAGACATTATTAACTGTCAAATTTTCAAGAATCCAGTCAAATATCTTGGGATTTTCATCACCTCACAAAATGATACTCTTTTCCAGTCCAGTTATTCCACAACATGGAATGATATTGCGAAAGACCTTGAACAATGGTCTAGACTAAATGTTTCCTGGCTGGGTAGAATTTCGACAATAAAAATGAATGTTCTTCCAAGAATGAATTTCCTCTTCCAGTTCCTTCCACTCCTTCTCAAGGAAACTACATTGAAAGCTTGGCAACAAAAGATTAACACATTTGTATGGAATGGAGAGAGACCCAGAGAGAGATTCAAAGTTCTCCCAAGACAATAAGAAGAGAGGAGGACTTGTCTGAAGCTTTATTACCATGCTTCCTGACTGGTCTGGATATCAGATTGGATTAAATATCCGAGGGATAGAAACCTGGTATTAGAAAAAGCAGACATTACAGTTGGCTTTCACAGAGTACTCTGGTCCCCAGAAATACACCAAACTTTATTTACATCATCATTGAGTCAACAAGATTGCAATGTGAAACCTGCTGTTTTAAAATCTGGAAAAGTTATTTTTAAAAAATGAGCAATCCATTGCCTTCTACTCTTATGTCCCCACTTGAAGCCTATTATGATTTGTCTATCTGGAAATGTAATAAGTATTTGACCTACCAAGATCTCATCAATGAATCCGGAGAGATCAAGCACTATTCAAGCTTAAAAAAAAGAAAACAAGGACCTAAGTTGGTTAACATATCTACAATTAGGATCAAGACTCAAAGAAGATTGCTTTAAAACGGGTGCACTTAAGGCACAAACGGAATTTGAAACCATTATAGAGAATCATCAAGATCACTTGCTTGGCAGAATTTACAAGTTACATCTGAAATATGATACAGAAACAGAACAGGTAAAGATCAACATGATCAAATGGATGCAAAAATTTGGAGAAATGATTCTAATCGAACAATGGGAATCACTTTGCACCAGATAATTAAAATGTACAGTTAACCAAAACACTAAACATGAGTCAGCAGTGTGATGCTGTAGCTCAAAAGCCAAATGCAATCTTGGGCTGCATCAACAGAAGTGTGGTGTCCAGATCACTTGAAATGATGGTATCACTTTGCTCTGCTCTGGTTAGACCTCACCTAGAGTATTGTGTTCAGTTTTGGGCACCACAATTTCAGAAAGATGTAGACAAGCTGGAATGTGTCCAGAGGAGAGCAACAGAGATGGTGAGGGGTCTGGAGACCAAGTCCTATGAGGAAAGGTTGAAGGAGCTGGGTATGTTTAGCCTGAAGAGGAGAAGCCTGAGAGGGGACATGATAACCGTCTTCAAGTACTTGAAGGGCTGTCATATAGAGGAGGGTGCCGAGTTGTTTTCTGTTGCCCCAGAAGGTTGGATCAGAACCAACGGGTTGAAATTAAACCAAAAGAGTTTCCACTTAGACATTAGGAAGAATTTTCTAACAGTTAGAGCAGTTCCTCAGTGAACAGGCTTCCTCAGGAGGTGGTAAGTGCTCCTTCCCTGGAGGTTTTTAAGCAGACCATTTAGATGGCCATTTGTCAGCAATGCTGATTCTATGACCTTCAGCAGTTCATGAGAGGAAGGGCATCTTGGCTATCTTCTGGGCATGGAGTAGGGGTCACTGGGTGTGTGTGGGGGAGGTAGTTGTGAAATTCCTACATTGTGCAGGGGGTTGGACTAGATGACCCTGGTGACCCTTCCAACGCTTTGATTCCATGATTCTATATGCAAAAATTGGTACAAGATGTTTTACAGATGGCATCTCACTCCAGAATCACTATAAAAGATGCAAGGTACTTGTTGGAAGTGTAACACACAAGATGGGTCTTTCTTTCATGTTTCGTGGACTTGTCCAAAAGTACAGATATACTGGAGGAACATTCACAATGAGTTTCAAAAACTGTTCTGTTTAAAATTCACCTTAGACCCCCAAGAGCATGCTACTTGGTGTTACTCCACCAGAATTGCCTGTGCAATCAAGAGAACTGTTTAAATATGCCACAACAGCTGCTAGAATTGTTCTAGCTAGAAAATGAAAGTCGATATCACTTCCAGGTGTTGAACAATGGAAGGAAAAGCTGTCTGAATATGCAATCATGGCCAAAATGACCAATCTAGCAAACAATGATCAACACTATGGGTTGTTTTATGAAAACTGGGAACTCTTATTATCAATATGTAAAGGATTAATCATAGAAGATGTTAGAAGGATAGAAGATATTAGAAGGATAGAATTGATACTAAATTTTGATATCTTTATTGATTATCTTTTTAAGCAGGGAAAGTTGTTTGGATATGGGTAAACTATGTACTGGGAAACACAAACACATGCATGTAACAAATTTTTATCTTTTTTTGGGTATTTTCTTTATTTTTCAGCTTTCCCTTTCCCTGAACTTCTCTTTTCCCTTTATACTAAAAATAAATAAAATATTTATTTAAAAACAGGAAAGGAAAAATAAAAAGCAGTCTTTCTTAGAAGACTAACAGCACATTCATGAAGCCGCAGGCGCTGTGCTGCGGCAGGGAGAGGCGCAGCAATGGTGCAGCCAGGAGGCCTCCTAAGGAGCTTTGGCTGCGGTGTCTGTGGCCATGGAAAATAGAAAGAAGTTTGGAATTTACAATCTGGGAGAAAGGAAAAACTGTACATAGACATAATAGGTTGGACTTTAGTTTAAACTTATGCTGAGTAGAATCCCATGGTCAGAAATACATAAGGAGAAGGGAGTTCAAGAAGGGTGTGTGTGTGTGTGTGTGTGTGTGTGTGTGTGTGTGTGTGTGTGGTCCTCCAAAATGTCCTATCTTTGACAGCCTTTGATCTTGCAAATTGAGGGCTGTGACTTCCTTTATTGAGTCAGTCCATCTCTTGTTGGGTCTTCCTCTTTTCCTGCTGCCCTCCACTTTTCCTAGCATGACTGTCTTTTCCAGTGACTCTTGTCGTCTCATGACGTGACCAAAATACGACAGCCTCAGTTTAGTCCTTTTAGCTTCTAGGGTCAGTTCAGGCTTGATTTGATCTATAACGCACTGATTTGGTTTTTTTTGGCAGTCCAGGGTATCCGTAGCCCTCTCCTCCAACACCACGTTTCAAAGGAATCTATTTTCTTCCTATCAGCTTTCTTCACTGTCCAGCTTTCACCATTCCTATGAGAAGGGGAAATGGGTGGAGCCTAAATAGGCCAGGGTGCCTCCATAAACAGCTTTTTAAAGATTTGAGAAATAAAAAAGACTCATTTAGGAAGTGGAAGCAGGGCCTTATAACCAAAGAGGAATATAATCAAATAACTAGTGCTTGTAGGGAGAGTGTTAGGAAAGCTAAAGCTCAGTATGAGCTTAGGCTAGCGAGGGATGCTAAACACAACAAAAAAGGGTTCTTTTCCTATGTACAGAATAAGAACAAGGACATGATAAGCCCACTGCAGGGACCAGAAAGTAAAATTGTAACAGGAGATAAAGAGAGGGCAGAACTGCTCAATTCCTATTTTTCCTCAGTCTTTTCTTGTGAGGGAAATAGTGCTCAACATGGCATGAACAGAACACATGATGAGGGAAGGGAGTTGCAGCCTAGGATTGGCATTGGGGTAGTGCCCTGACCTGGATGGCCCAGGCTAGCCTGATCTCGTCAGATCTCAGAAGCTAAGCAGGGTCAGCCCTGGTTAGTATTTGGCTGGGAGACCACCAAGGAACACCAGGGTTGCTGTGCAGAGGAAGGCACTGGCAAACCACCTCTGTTAGTCTCTTGCCATGAAAACCCCAAAAAGGGTCGTCATAAGTCGGCTGCGACTTGATGGCACTTCATACACACAGTGCGCAAACACCTAGTTTCTTCAAATGAAACAAAGTCCTCAGGGCCAGCTGAACTGCATCCAATGGTCGTTAAAGAACTTGCAGATGTAATTTCGGAGCCTCTTCCCATTATTTCTGAGAATTCTTAGAGAACAGGTGAGGTGCCAGAAGGCTGAAGGCGGGCAAATGCTGTCCCCATCTTCAAGAAGGGGAAAAAGGTAACTACCGACCCATCAGCTTGACTTCTATACCAGGGAAATCCACAGTGGGTAGCTGTGTTAGTCTGTCTGCAGTAGTAGAAAAGGGCCAGAGTCCAGTAGCACCTTAAAGACTAACAAAAATATTTTCTGGCAGGGTAGGAGCTTTCGTGAGCCACAGCTCACTTCTTCAGATACAGCTAGAATGTGAATCCATCGGTCTTTAAGTAGAGGAGAGTGAATTCAGACAAGCATCAGTATGTCAATGTTAGCAGTATGTCAATGTGAATAGCAGGCGTGATGGGATTAGGTGCGGTATGCAGAATCCCATCACGCCTGCTATTCACATTGACATACTGTTAACATTTACATACTAATGCTTGTCTGAATTCACTCTCCTCTACTTAAAGACCGATGGATTCCCATTCTAGCTGTATCTGAAGAAGTGAGCTGTGGCTCACGAAAGCTCACACCCTGCCAGAAAATATTTTTGTTAGTCTTTAAGGTGCTACTGGTCTCTGGCCCTTTTCTTCTATACCAGGGAAAGTGTTCGAACCAATTATCAAGCCGTCCTTGAGCCTTTAGAAAGGATGGATCTGATCACTAAGAGCCAGCACGGGATTGTCACGAGCGCCACCCTGTGCAGAATTACTCCAGAGCAGCCCCCGCTGAGCTGCATAAGGCATCGCTGACGGCAGCCTGGCTGTGGGCCAGAGGCCGGCCGCCTGAGTCCCCCTGCTGTTGTGCTCCTCGAAGGAACAAGACGCCGGGAAGCATTTTTTATTATTATTATTTTACTGCAGCGCTTAAATGGTTAAGTCGGCCGAGCGGTGTGCTAGGGGGGCGGGGCAAGGCGGGGACGTCACAGAAGGGAGGCTCGCGCGCTCGCTCTCTCGGGGGGGGGGGCGGGGCGGTTGGCTTCTGAACAGGGACGGAGACGGTTGGGACGGTTGGGCTTCACGTGCGCAACAGCAGGGGAAAGCCCTGCGGCCGGATCCACGCCAGGTTTACTTACAAGTAAGTCATCGAGGCATTAACTATTTGACCTTGTCAGCCGTACTATCTCAGGTTCATGCTCCTGCTCATCTTCCAATGTGATTTATGCCATCACATGCCAGCAGTGCCCTTCCACAATCTATAAAACATTTTGTATTGATGTTCTCTTATTTCATTAGTAATGGTAAATTTGTATTCCTTCTTCCATAAATTTTCCCATACATCCAAATCTATATTATACCCTAAGTCTCTCATCCACTTTACCATCACTGGCTTAATCCTTTCCTGCTCTAAATTCATTTCTATCAATAGTTTATAAACCTTTCCTATCATTCCTTTATTCCCCTGATTTAATATAATTTCAAATTTAGATTTCCGTTGGTTAAACCCCAACGTTTTATCTTTATTAAAAATATCCCTCAGTTTATATTCCATAAACCAATCTTTAATTCCAAGTTCTCAGTGGGGTGTGATGCCATAGAGCCCCCCCTGCCGCCGCCCCCCCAAAGCGGACATTTCTCCCCAGGGGAACTGATTTCTGTCTTCTGAAGATCGTTTATAATTCAGTGCGATCTCCAGGCCCCATCTGAAGGATGGGGGGAGAAATAGACACCACTGTACTAATATCGGAAGGATAAGGAACTCAGTACAGGAGCAAAGTGTATACAAAGTGCAAAAAACTTTATAAGCTACCAAAATGACATAACCATACAGCTATACACACTATATACGCTACTAAGCTGAAACATACAAGCTAAGACAAACAACGTGACTGTACAAGGTGGAAAAAAGTGTCAAAATGACACAGCTAATGTTCATAGAGTCTCTCTCAATTGTAGGAGAAGTAGTATCCAAAGGATTTTCAATGAGGTTCCCAATGAGGAGACGATCGTTTCGAGTTCACAATGAACAGATCTTCATCAGTCCTTCCTAAAATTCATATAAAACGTATACTAAACAATTGTTTACATACAAAATTGTCAAAACAGTCCAATAAAAAGTTATACTTACAACGTCCTCTTGTACATTCATTCATTCAAATATTCTCTCATAACGGGTAAGATTTCAAAAAATGCCAAATCATTATCATTTCCCACGAAGGGTAAGAGACATCACTTCCCACATGGGGTCAGGATTATAGTGTCACACTTTGTATACACTTTGCTCCTGTACTGAGTTCCTTAACCATCTGGAGGATGGCAACTCTATTAGGCATTGGATTGGCTCCACCGAGTGAGTGGGGTGGGGATAATCAGTGTATTTAAGTACAATGAAAGTGGTGTTCTGTTGCTTGCCGTTTTAATTCTACCCCTGAAAAAAAGAAAGATGCCAGGGATTGAACCTGGGACCTTCTGCATGCCAAGCAGATGCGCTACCACTGAGCCATAACCCCTCCCCATCACCTTATATCTTGCTCACATTGAATCTCATTTGCCATTTTAATACCCATTCCTCCAGTTTGGAGAGATCCTTTTGGAGCTCTTAACAGTTTGTTTTTGTTTTAACCACCCTAAAAAAAGAATTTGGTGTTATCTACAAATTTGGCCACTTCACTGTTCACCCCCAGCTCCAGTTTCCATAGCAGTAGAATGCAGTAAAATAACCAAGCTGACCTGTTTACTGGAGTCTCAACACAGTCCCAGTTGCTCTGAATACAAAAAGTTGGCATAGGGTTGGACAAGTGTCCTCTTGCAGCGAGGAGGGTTGAGGGGAAAAGATAAAGGGAGAAGGGAGTCTTCTCTCTGGCTACCCTTATGAGAAAAGCTGACCGTAATCCCCTGACCAGATCAACCAATTGTTGGGGCAGTGTCAATGGAGCCTTCCACAGTGGGAGCAATCTTTCCCCTCTACAACAAGACTTTTTTTCTACTGAGGGGACACACACAGCCACCTAAGATTTTTGGGATCTAGGTTAGTTTTGAATTATAAACTATCCCTGCAGTTTCCATGTGTTCTACAGGTAGTGAGAGTGTAGGCTTTGGGTTTTGCTGCTGTGAGTTTTGTGGTGCATAGGAGATTATTGAGATCACTGAAGCTGGATTAATATATAAACAATTTTATTTATTTACAAGTTGGCTTTATAGGAACAAACCAGTAGCACAGGTCTCCAGGTAGAAAAAGTAGAAACCTGGCTGTGGCAGAAAATGTAAACTGGTTATGACTTTAGAGAGTAGTTGGATTTTTCTACAATGCTTTCAGACACAAACATGCTTTTATTGACTAGCCACTAGGATGGATCCTCTGGCACACAGGATTTCACCCACCCCAGCCTGCCCTTTCCCCAGAGTCAGGCTAAATTGTACAAGGTCTGCTCATCCCCAGAGACAGGCCTAACCACTCTCGTCTCTCCCAGAGATAGAGCTCAACCGCTCTGCCCCACTACCAGGCAGATCCATGCTTCACTCTGCTGTCTCCCTGAGGAGAACTCAACTCCCTCTTCTCCTGTGTTCCTTCCAACCTCTCATCCCCCTTCTCGAAGGTATGTGGATGCTGGAGCAGCACTTCTATGGGCTCATCTGCGTGGCTGATTTTCTCTTCAGGGGCAGGGCAGCCTCCTGTCCGTCACACTCTCCCATACCAGATTCACAGCTGAAACACATGAGTTAATTAACTAGCCTTTGAACTGAACTCGTCCTTGAAGAGTAGTTGCTATATGGGAGAGGTGAGCTGACACCGGCAAAGAACCAGAGAACCAAAGAATTCCTTCAGATGGTCTCTCTCTTGACACCCCCCCCCCACACGCACACACACAACTGTTCACTGGTGAAAGTCTTCAATGGCAAGTAGGAGGTGTGGGTTCTGGTTCCGCGCTAAGAATGCAAAGCTTCTTTGGGAAGCCAGGAGGCCCAGTCAGGAGTGCCAAACGTAATTACTTGGGATGAGCCATTCATGCTGATTGGCTGGCCTGCATCCCAAGCATTTGGGCCAGGCCCCCCCCCCCCATCTGCAGCTTCCCTGGGGGTCTGTTTCTTTCACCTGCCCAGCAGCTTTTGTGCCTTGCTCAAAGAGGCTTGACACACCTCTGCCTGTTCCCCTGTGCTGGTGCTTGGACAGAGCTATTGCTTGATGCTTCAGGCCTATTGAGGAGATGCCTGCAATAGTGAATATCAGTAATTTTGTCCTGGGCTCAGTTTACCTTGGGACGAAGCAATGGGACAGACTGCTGATCCCACTCATTGGAGGCCAAACTTGTGACATCCTCAACTCATTTTAAATGAGCTAAGTAGGGATGATTCAATTTCCTAAAGGACCAAACAAGCATCTCCATAAACACTTGATACATAATATAGCACAATGACATTAATCCTGATCCGCAAAGTACAAGAAGGACTGTCAATTCTGATGAAGCAGGGCAATCCTGGGTGTGTCTTAACCAGGGTCTGTGATGTAGCTGTGTTCCCATTTGGTTTCTTTCTTCCATTTTGATATATTTTCCTCTCCCTCTTCATAGCGGTGTGAGTAGGAGCGCCTTTTCACAGTTGGAGCCAACTCAATAGAAAGGGAAGGAGATGGAAGAGGAGGACTCAGAAGGATCCGGAATTGACAAGACAGCAAGGAAAGGCCCCCATCCCACCCAGGCTGGGAGTGGTGTTGAGCTCTGGGAAAGATCTGTGCCAGAGATCCTTCATCAGGACACTGAGATCTCCAATGTACATCGCCAACTCTTCCGGCACTCCTGCTACCATGAAGCTGATGGGCCCCGAGAGATTTGCAGCCAGCTCCATCGACTTTGCAACCACTGGCTGGAGCCTGAGAAGCATACCAAAAAGCAGATCCTGGACCAGGTGATCTTGGAGCAATTCCTGAGCATCCTGCCCCCGCCGATGGAGAGCTGGGTCAGGGAATGTCGGCCAGAGACCAGTTCCCAGGCGGTGGCCCTGGCCGAAGGCTTCCTCCTGAGTCAGGCAGAGGAGAAGAGGCAGGCAGAGCAGGTGACGGGGCTTCATTTGGTCCATTCCAGCAGCAGTCTTATCCTAATGCTTCCCTGCCAGATATTTATGTGGCGGTGTAAAGTGCTGTCGAGTCACAGCTGACCCATTGGGACCCTGTGGGGCTTTCAAGGCAGAGATTATTGATATCTCTAGAGAATTCACAAAGCCAGGAAAAAAACCCAACCCTGATTATTGCCACTGTGGTTGAAGTGGCTCTGCCCTGTTGATGCAGGGGTGAGGAGTCCGTGAGTGGGGCAGGATGGATTTCCTTGGCTGGTTCTATTCCTTCTCTTACCCGTCTCTCTCGCTGCTGTTTCAGATGTGGGGACCCCCCATGAAGATGGAAACCAATACCTGTGAGGCAGAGGGAGTTTTGTCGGAGGAACAGCAGGGGGCTAAGGCCCCGGACCATGCCCAAAATGCCGGCCCATATAGTAAGGACTCCCCGTACTCAGATGGGATCAGGCAGCCAGGCAAGTTGAGAGGCCAGGAGGAAAAGGAAATAATTGTACACATCACACAGAGTGGGCATGTGTTACCCATTTATTTATTTAGTTTAAAAATATATTAGCCGCCATTTTTCCTTACAGAGCTAAGGGCGGTGGGTGGCTTACTATATATAAAATACATAGAATAGAATACATAAAATCCATGAAAACCAAAATTGAAAATTTCAGTTTAGGACTGTTACCAAATTAATCAAATGTCGTCCTAAATAACACAGTCTTCAACTGTGTCCTAAAGATCAAGAGTGGGGGGCCAGCTGCCCCTTCCTGGGGAGGTTGTTCTAGAATCATGGGGCTGCCACTTTCTGGTATAACCACCAAATAAGCTTCTTTGGCTGATGGGACTGTCAGGAGGGGCAGTGGATGTAGTGATGGCCACTCATTTTAAGGTGAACTAGACAGATTTATGGAGGGCAATTCCATTCTTAAAATAAAATATTTATGTGTCACCTTCCTCCCTCTAGACAGGCTCAAGACAGCTGAAAAAAGGTGGAGAAACTGGGAGCAGCTATTAGCCATGGTGAACCAATGTTCTGGGGCTGCATACACCTGAACACCAGTTGCCAGGGGCCAGTAATATTGGGGGGAGGGGGGATGTGGTTTCTGTGTCCCTGCTTAAAAGCTTTCCAGGGGCACCTGGCTGGCCAGTGTGGGAAGGGGGATGGTGGACCCCTAGGAGCTTTGTGGGTGGGGCATGGGGTGTCTTGGATTTCTTACGGATGACCTGCCAAATCCTAGCAGGTGGTTCTTTTATAGGATCCAGAAGCAATAGCATACTGGTGAGGTTTCAAACCAAACTTTTGTTATAACAAACTGAATTAATCAATAACATAAAGCATAGCCCCAAACATTAGGAAACACAACATAAGCCATACAATATACATTCTAGCCCCCAACAGTAGGCAGCACAGTATACACACAAGCCCATCACTTCTGCTTGTAACCAAATTCCTGCTGGAATGGTAAGGGAGAGGTTTCAGAGCCCCTCTCTCTCCCCACCCCTCCTTTTTCCTAACCTTTTAATCCCTTACTAGCCACAAATCCGCTCCACCTGGGCCTTCCAGCTGATGCAGGGAGCCTGCAGCCTTAGACTTAAAGGGATACACCCTGACCTGCCTTGGCTATGTGGAGGAGTGAGACATGCCACTAACTCCTTCTCAGGCTGACAATATTCTTCTGCATTTCCTCTACATATCATCAGGCCACAGAACTGGTCATGATATGAGCACATCAGCAAATGCTCTGGAAACCCATTGGTGTGCTGCTCTGCTGATGCCATGTCCAGGTTGTTGATTGGATGTGACAGCACCATGTTGTCTGATGTCATTTCCTCCCCATTCAATTTCTCTCACCCGTCCGGATTCAAGGGCGTGAGGGAGGGCTCAGCCAGCAGGAGAACAGCGTGAAAGTCTGAAATGTGTCTGTAGCATTTATAGCTCTTTGAAGCTCATGAGTACTCAATTCTTCCACCTCTCTCAGTTTACTAAAAATCGTTACATGTTTGTTGAAAGCTCATACCCTGCAAGAAATTTTGTTAGTCAAAGTGCTACTGGACTCTTGCTCTTTTCTACCCTTTGTTGAGTATATGTAGGACAAGGTTTCTCATCCCTGGGAAGGGGGGTTCTATCAAGGCTGACCTACCTTGGTGCAGTAATGTCACCAAGCTTACACCGGGTTTGGTTCAGAGGTGTCTCCAGTAAAAAACACTGTAAAGGAAAAAGAAACCTTTATTGAAGAAGCCTAAGAAAAGGTTTTAAAAGCCATCCAGATAGTTCCAGTAGCAGTTAAAGTACACTAAAAACAAGAAAGTTATCTGACTACATGCACTTCCTCAGTTCCACCTCGTAGACGTCAGCTTCTCGTAACTAAAAGCAAAGAGCGTACAGCAAAGGTCCTGAGGCAACACATATGGTTTAGGGCAGGGGTGTCAAACTCATTTGTGAGGAGGGTCAGATCTAACATCAGTGGCTCTTGGTCGGGCCGAAGATGGGTGGCCTCCGTGGGGGGGGAAGCCCCCGTTGGGAAACTCCCCCCCCCTCACGGAGGCCCTGGCCTCCATGGGAGTCTCAGCTGGGAGGCCAGGTCTACTGCCATGCAAACCAACAGGTAGACCTGGCCTCTGGACAGAGACCCCCCCCCCCACGGAGGCCATGTCTACCCATTGGTTTGCATGGCAGTAGACCTGGCCTCCCGACTGAGACCCCCCCCCCACGGAGGCCAGGTATATCCATTGGTTTGTATGGGGATAGAAACCAAGCGGTGGCCTGGCTGCGCCCAGGAGAGTGGGGGGGGGGATGGCGGGGAAGGCGATCCTGGCCTGAGCTGGGCCCAGGAGGGCCCAGGAGAGTAGGGGGTGGTGGCAGGGAAGGCGATCATGGCCTCCACTGGGGCCAGGAGCTCCCAGGAGAGTGAGGGGGTGGCGGGGAGGGGGAGCCTGCCCCCCTGGGGCCAGGAACGCCTGAGAGAGTGCAGGGTGGGTTGGTGACGGGAGTGGTGGTGGCGGGGAGGGCAAGCCTTGCCCCTGTGGGGGCCAGGCACACCTGGAAGAGTGCGGGGGGTGGTGGGGTGATGGGCTTGGCTTGCAGGCCAGTGAGCAGCCCTCCAGGGGCCGGATCCGGCCCACAGGCAGCCAGTTTGACACCCGTGGTTTAGGGGAAGAGAACAACAAATGCAAAGGGAAGGATGTACATTCTGTCACAGGCAACACGGTATAGAACAGCAGGCCGTGTCCTCCTGACCTGACTCCACCAGTCACAGGGCTGCCTCTGGAGAACTTTCTGGAGGTGAGCAGATCGCCCCTCCCCTACCGGAATCAGCTGGTGTGTGTGAGCTAATGAATGGACTTGGGAAAGGACCTTGGCAAGTAACCACCTCTCCTGGCAGGTGGCAGCACACCTGCTAACAGAGCAGAGAAGAGGGGGGAAAGTAGTTATGTAGAACTTTCCCCTGAGGATGTCTTCTCTCTTGACTGGTGCGTGAAGTAGGATTGAAACAAGCAAATGAACAAGGAACTCTAGGCTAACATTCTTCCTTTCTCCTTGGTCTCTCTTGCAGGCAGTGGAAAGGCATTGCTGAGCCATCCTATTTGCAGAGGAGCAGAAATGGCTGCTGCACCTCCAGTCCAGGTAGGGTTGTCAGCTCCCCTTTGGCTATTGGTACAGAATGTGAGGGTAGGGTTGTTAGATGCAGGTTGGGAAACTCCTGGAGATTTGGGGATGGAGCCTGGGGAGGACAGGGACCTCATTGGGATACAGTGCCACCCTCCAAAGCCTCCATTTTCTCCAGGAAAGCTGATCTCTGTTGTCTGCAGATGAGCTGGAATCCCAGGGGATCCCCAGGTCTCATTTGGAGACTGCTTCCCTAAGTCCAGGTATGGGAGATGAACACAGGACAGCCTGGGTCCCCCCTCCTTTCTTAGGGGGGCTTTTGCTCCTGCAGTTGCTGCTAAGGTGTCCAAGCAAGAGAGGCTCTGAGGGCCACTCCCTTTACCCATGCCAAGCTCTAAATCCTTCACCCTCCCAGAGGGCCCCCTTCCCTACCAGCCTGGCATCATCTCTGACGAGGGAATCTGTTTTTTCTTTCAGTCTCTGGCTTCCTTTGAGGATGTGGCCGTGTATTTCACGGAGGCAGAGTGGGCCCTGCTGGATCCGGGTCAAAGAGCTCTCTTCAGAGAAGTCATGCTAGAGAACTATGGGAGCGTGGCTTCTCTGGGTAAGGATCCCTTTGGTTGTCTTTCATAAATGCCAAAGGTACAAATTGCTTTCATGGGGAGGATGTATGAATCAAAGTTTTAAACAGCAAAATGTGGCTGTGAGGACCAACTGGGTATTTATCCCCACTGGGGGCCTCCAGGAGTTGGGGTGTCAGTAAAAATGATGTACGACATGGGCTGCTGGAGTGACCCAACCCATTTGGTTGACCCAGGGGCAACTGCGGCCAGTGTTGTGGCCACCTTCAGAACCAGGCGTTAGGTGAGACAAATAAAGGACTTATGTCTCACGCATCCCCCCCCCCCCCAAATAAGCCAGGAACTTAAGAGAAACTATAGCAGAAAGCGACAAAGGACTTACATCTGAAGGAGGACTGGAGAGTCTCAAAAGTATCTCAAGAGAGTACTTCCTTCCGCTGAGAGTGAGTATCCTTCATGGATATATCAAGAGAATGTGCAAGGAATAGTCATGGAGGCTTTCTGATTCACTTCTTAGCAACCCTTAGTTTGGTGATGTGAAGAAGGGACACTTATTTTTGCTATTGACAACTATATTGTTTCCCTTTTGTACGTTAAAGTGTTAGTCTCTGTAGTTTCCTAGAAGCCTGTAGTAACTGCTGACACCTGCAGCTTGTTAGCTAGCTGTTAGCTTCAAGGACATTCTGCATTCCAATCTAATTAAACAGACTGGTATTGCTATGAGAGGTTGAGAGGGGGGTGAGTTTGCTCATCTTCACTCAGGGACATTCTGGTCAGAACTGCTTTGAGTCATCTCAAAGGTTCATACAGCATGACCCGGTGATTGGAAGAATTGGATAATCTGACCTGAGTTCAAGAATTCATAAGTTTACTCATGTCTTAGGTAGGGGCGGGGGCTTTTTCTTGGCTACAGCAGTGTATTCTAGTTCCTGTGTTGCTTTTTACACCTTTTAAAAGAGTATTTGAGTGCTAGACCAATCCTGCTTATGTTACACAAGTCTGGGGTAATCCTTGGCCTTGACGGGTGGAATTATAAAGACCACTGGTGAGGAGGGAGGGGAGGCCTTCTGGGGCCTGGGACCTGGGTAGCTCAGAATCTCCCTCTGGGACTGAGCTCAGCTGTGGCTCTTTTAATCCCTTTAGGGGCTACAGTATCCTTAGATACTGGATATTCCAGGGAAGGGGCCTGCCTTTGGGCATTACTTGTCCCCCCCCAACATCTAGAATCCCTTGCAAACCCCCCGAGGGTCCCCTTTGAACTGCAGGGTTTACCTGGCAAGGTCCTGGCTTCTCACCCCTCCCCTCCCAGCAACGATGGAATTTGGGGGAGACTGAAAACCAGCTCCCCTGCCTCTCGTCACACGCTCGAAGAAAACTCTGCATATGCAGGACAGGATATCATGAACTCAAGTGAAATCTGAATTGTGGGAGAGGAATTTTACCACTTTTCCCCTTCAACTATACCTTGGAGAGTTTGAAGAAGGGCAGGGATATAGTGTGACCAGCAGCTTACTTTGGGAGCAGAGAAGTTCTGACAGTGAAAATGCCTACCCGTTCATCAGGAGTGCCTGATTTGTGGCCTGGCTTCTTATGTGGGTGCTGATTGGACCTTTTTATTATTCCAGCAGGAGGTGTAGAGGAGACCCTTGGGGAATTCCAGGACTTCTCTTTGGAAAAAGCCAAGAACGAAGAGGCTGAAGGAAGCTTCAGGGATGGGGACAGACCACAGAGGCAGGAGGGAAGTCATGCAGAGAAGAAAAGGGATACATCCATTCCTCACCAAGGAGCGGGTTTCCAAGAGGAAATTAACATGGTGAAGGAAACATATAAATGCTTGAAGTGTAGGATGACCTTCTCAGATCCAACCCGGTATACTATCTATTTGCATATACACAGTGGAAAGAAGACCCACAAATGCTTGGAGTGTGGAAGGAGCTTTCTTTGCAGAGCAAAGTTTCTTAGACATAGAAGAACACATAAAGGAGAGAAATTTTACAAGTGCTCCAACTGTGGCAAGAACTTTTCTGAGAAATCAGACCTTGTTGAACACCAAAGGATTCATGCAGGAAAGAAACCAATTATCTGCTTAGAGAGGGGGGAAAGATTCTCTGATGGAAACAAGGAAAATGTACATTTTTCAAAAAACATTATACTGAAGGCATGTAAATGTTATTTGTGTGGGAAGAGCTTCAGATGCCAATCACATCTCCAGGTACACCAAAGAACCCACAAAGGTGAGAAACCTTTTGAATGTTCAGATTGTGGAAAGAAGTTCCGTTGGGGTTACATTCTTCAAGGGCATCTAAGAACCCACAAAGGGGAGAAATGTTTTGAATGCTCAGAGTGTGGAAAGAAATTCAATCAGAGTAGTGGTCTTCAAAGGCATCTAAGAATCCACACAGGTGAGAAACCTTTTGAATGCTCAGAGTGTGGAAAGAAATTCAGTCAGAGTAGTGGTCTTCAAAGGCATCTAAGAATCCACACAGGTGAAAAACCTTTTGAATGCTCAGAGTGTGGAAAGAAATTCAGTCAGAGTAGTGGTCTTCAAAGGCATCTAAGAATCCACACAGGTGAGAAACCTTTTGAATGCTCAGAGTGTGGAAAGAAATTCAGTCGGAGTAGTGGTCTTCAAAGGCATCTAAGAATCCACACAGGTGAGAAACCTTTTGAAAGCTTGGAGTGTGGAAAGAAATTCAGTCAGAGTTGCAATCCTCAATGGCATCTAAAAAGCCACTCTGGAGAGAAACCTTTTGAATGCATGGAGTGTGGAAAGAAATTCAGTCAGAGTAGTGTTCTTCAAAGCCATCTTAGAATCCACACAGGTGAGAAACCTTTTGAATGTTCAGTCTGTGGAGAGAAATTCAGTCGAAGTGGCAACCTTAAAAAACATCAGAGAACCCACACTGGAAAGAAACCTTTTGAATGCTTGGAGTGTGGAAAGAAATTCAGTCGGAGTAGCAGTCTTCAACGGCATCTAAAATGCCACACTGGAGAGAAACCTTTTGAATGCTTCGAGTGTGGGAAGAAATTCAGTCAGAGTTACAATCTTCAACGACATCTAAAATGCCACACTGGAGAGAAACCTTTTGAATGCTTCTACTGTGGGAAGAAATTCCGTCGGAGTGGCCATCTTCAGCAGCATCAAAGAACCCACACTGGGGAGAAACCTTTTGAGTGCTCAGAGTGTGGAAAGAAATTCAGTATGAGTGTCCATCTTCAGCAGCATCTAAGAGACCACACAACGAGAAACCATGTAACTGGTTAGCCTTTGAAAAGAGCTTTTCACTTATTTAGCCAACCACAGAGTCTACATAGGCTCAAGACCATGCAAAGAGCTTGCACCTGCCCAGAAACTTACCATAACTATAGAAACAAATAACAAACAAAAAATTCAAACCAGCAAGAAATGGTGCAAATGCTTGGATTGTGGAAGTAGCTGTAGTCATGATTGACACCTCAATTGGATCTCATAGCCAGGATGAGCTCTGAGGGTGGAAGGAGATTAAGTTGAAGTTGGGTTAAGACTGGCAGGATATGGGTTCAAATCCACACTTGGCCTGGAAGGTCACTGGATTGCTTTCAGCCAATCACATTTTCAGACTAACATACCTTGCAGGATTGTTGAAAGGATTAAATCTTTTGGGAGGGGGCGCGCACCCTTCTTGGAAGATATGATAGGTATTGAAATCTCAGTGGCCATGAGGGAAGACATGCTCTTGGAAAGGGAGGGTAGGTAGAGAGTGTCCCTGATGTCTCGCCATCAATAACATAGACCAGGGGTGTCAAACATGCGGCCTGCGGGCCAGATCCGCCCCCCGGAGGGCTTTTATCCGGCCCCTGGAGCCAAGGCACCTAGTCCCCCTTTTCCCCCTCCCCAGGCCTTTTCTGGGCTACTTGGATCCCATGCGTGGTCGGGGAGGGAGGGGGAAGGCTTCTGCCTGGCTGCACTGGCCTGCGAGGCGGCTGGCGCAGCGGGGGGTGGAGGGGAAGGTTGTGGCCTGTTTGCGCCGGGCTGCGGGGCCACTGGCACAGCCAGGGGTGGGGGGGAAGGTTTTCCAGCCACTCCTCTCCTCCTCTCTGGCTGTAGCTCGTCTTTCCCTTCTCAAAACAGACTTTGCATTTGCTTTCCGGATCTCCTTCCAGCTGCTTTTTTCCTCTCTACTCTCTTGCTGTAGCTCGCCTTTCCCTTCTCAAAACAGACTTTGCATTTGCTTTCCAGCACTCCTTCTCGCCACCCCTTTCCTCTCCTCTCTTCCTGTAGCTCGCCTTTCCCTTCTCAATACAGACTTTGCATTTGCTTTCCAGCTCTCCTTCCAGCCACTCTTTTCCTCTCCCCTCTCTTGCTGTAGCTCACCTTTCCCTTCTCAAAATAGACTTTGCATTTACTTTCCACACTACTTCTCACCGCCCCTTTCCTCTCCACTCTCTTGGTGTAGCTCGCCTTTCCCTTCACCAAACAGACTTTGCATTAGTTTTCCAGCTCTCCTTCCTGCCACCCCTTTCCTCTCCTCTCTCTTGCTTTTGGAAAATGACTGGAATGCTGTGTGTGTTACAGAGCTAAATACACTCACAAATGGTGTTTTCTAGAAGGCATGGTAAATAATACATTTCACAGATGACCTTAATGGGATATGGTAGGTTAGAGCTAGCATGGATCTTTCAAAATAAGGCTTGTTTGGGGAAGGAGTTTTTCAGCTTTTTCTCCATTTTTGGTTAACCAGCCGCCTGCAGTAAAAGTGTTTCTTCAAGTGGCAACAGCACACCAGCCTACAGGAACAAGACTATGATCCCTGCCTAGAGCCTCTCAGATGTTGTTTGTTTGTTTGTTTGATTGATTGATTGATTTGGCACACATGGCCCGGCCAGATCAAGTGACATTTATGTCATATCTGGCCCTCATAACATATGAGACTGAGTTCGTCACCCCTGACATAGACTGTGGTATCCTTCTCTGCCAAATAGCCAAGATGGTAACTGGGGGCATGATCCTCTGATAGTTCAGTCCTATCTGGCTGAGAAATCCCAGAAGTGGGGCTGGTGGACCCCTGCCTGACATAAACCACGTGGTCTCAGAGGGCTGTCTCTTATCCTCCTTGCTTTGGATTCTGGAATGTTCTGGGGGACTTTCAGAGTCTCAGAAGTATCTCTGTTGGAGTCTCTGTTAGAGATCAAACATGAGGTTGCTTGAGGCCTTGGATGGGATTTTCTTCTAGTGTCCTCTCCCTCCCTCAAACAGGAATCTGACTCCATGGTTTACACTGGAGCAGGAAGGATTACCAAGTAAAGCTGAGTGGCGTCACGTTTTTCTTAGCCCTTCGAAGCACACTTTCCTTTGGACTGCACTGTTAAAGCAGGTTGATGGAGATATGGGGTGAAAAATCCCCCCTCCCCCATGCTAAAACGTTTCCATTGCTAAAGCCCTCTTGTTCCCTAAAATTAATAGTGAATGGGTGCCATTGCCAATACAATATTAGGTCAGTTGGTCAGCTTCAAAATAGTAATGCATGTTGTTCAGGCAAGATCTTGGCCACTATTTGGGGGTTGCTTGGCCTTAGTGAAAATGTTCACTGTTATTTTTCTGGAGAGCTTAAAATATTTTTAAGCATTGTGTGAATGTTCCCTGACTTTAGTCCACTCGGGTTTTTTTACTTGCTTTCAGCCCAGTTTTCCATTGACTGACACAGCCTCTGAGCATGAACAGAGTGCCTTGCCAAACCTCTTTTAATAAGTACTGTAGAAGACAAAATGGTGTAAAGCAGCAATTTAAAACTACACAAAAACATCAATGAAAAACACTGAATAATTTGAACTTCTCGGGGCAAATGCATTCCATCAATTTAGGGCCACCGCAGAAAAGGCCCTGCTCTTGAACAAATCCAGCACTTTAAAGTATGATCAGAAATTAAGTCCTATACAGTGTAGACATTTCAGAACAGCTGCCATGTTTTACCACCAACTCACAGCCATGTGTGAGCTTTGCTTTAAAACAGACAGAGATAGCGCAGTTGAGGAGCAGAGAGGTTAGGCTTCTCTCTGTGAGAAGGGGAGGGCCATTGATTTCCAGGTGCCATAGGCCTGTTCCTTTTTGGAGAAAGATCTGACAGCTCACAACTTAGGGCGGCCATCCATTGTTACCTGTCCCGTTACTTCAGCTAGCCAGTCTTCTGTCCACTTGAAAAATAGGAGAATTCTAGCCAGAAAGAATTCTCCATACAAAAAAATAAAGAAGAATTGAAGCAACATGATCTTTTAAGATTTTAATTTTAAAAAGCAGGACAGAGAACAAGCCGGAAAGGAAGAATAAAAGCAGTCTCTTTTAGGAGGCCAATAGAGTAAAATCCATGGGCTAGCTGATTCACAGGTGAGCTGAAGAAGGGTGTTAGTATGTACAGATTTCTTAAGGCTCTCCATTTTTATTTATTATTTGTTAAAACATGTATATCCACCTTTCCTTTCAGTTAATGGCAGCTTGCAATAATAGTTAAAACATCCCCAGCTAAAACCAAGATAAAATAACAAGCCCCCAATCCTCCCCCCTCCCCCCTTAATAGATGCGTTCCATTCAAACCCAGTGAAATATCCTGGACTCTAGTTGATGCCAGACGGGCCGCTATAAGTGGTGGGACAGCCAACCAACAGCTGCCTGATTTCTGTAGTTGGTGTCTAGTGACATATGGAAGGAGACTGCCCTTCACATGTGTGGGTCCCAGTTTATGAAGGGATTTGGAGATCATTACCAGCACGTTGAACTGAACTCGGAAAGAGATTTGCAGTGAATGTAGCTGTTCTAAAATGGGCAAGATATGTTCCCGGAGGCTAGCCCTTGACAGCAATTGAGCTGCCGCATTCTGGACCGGTTGTCGTTTCCAGGTTGTCTTCAAGGGAAGCCCCATGTAGAGCACAGCAGTAATTCAGCACTGAGGTTTCAGAAGCATGGATCAGCTGAGTCCAGGTGATGGGAAAGTTGACAATCATATGCAATGGATGAAAGATGTCCCTGGCCCCCAGGCTAGCTTGTTTTTCAAAGGCAGGGATGATTAGCACACCCAAAGAGAGTTATTGTTGTTATGCATCATAAATTTGTGATTATGTTTGTGATTATGCATCACAAGGCAATCTCCATAATCTCTCCCCCCCCAAAAAAAAAACTTTGGAAACCTTCCTATGCACCAAACCTTCCCGATTGTCCCCATTTACGGTACATGAGCCAGGTTGTATTTTCTGGCGGAGGATGTAAAATTACACATGAACATTAGGAAGAGCCCTGCTGGATCTGACCAAGGGTCCATTAAGTCCAGCATCCTGTCTCACACTGTGGCCAACCAGTTGCCCTGGGGGGCCAGTAGACAGGGGGGCACAGAGACCACAGACTTACTCTGATGCTGCCTCCTGGCACTGGAATTGAAAAGTATACTGCCACCACAGAGGTTGACAAGAACAGAGCAAGCGAGAGTGCTCTGCACTTGTGCCCAGTAACCACATTTTGCCCTTATTTTGCCTTTTGGTCAGATTTTAGAGCTAACTCCTTTTTTTAAAAAAGTACTCTGCGTTCACTTCTTTTCTGTCTCCCTCGTATCTACTCAATATAAGTAAACATTTAAATATGGAGGGATACAGAGGAAATGGTGCGCATGGGGTTTGCAGAGCCCTCCAGAGCACATGGTGCAGCTTAGTAGTACCGGTGCCAAAGCTGGATGGCACCATAAGGTTCTGCATCAATTACTGCAAGCCAAATAAGGTGCGTACTCCAATGCATAATCAATGCATACTATATGCCCACTGCAGACGTCCTGATCTACCAGCTGTGGGCCAGCAGCAGCGGTGGTGGCAACAGGATGGGATGACCAAGAGCCACAGGAGGAAGAAAGCCCGCAGCAACAACTCTGAGGTGGACTGGGGTCTAGCTGAATCCTCCTCATCTCATGCTTCTGAGGCTCATCCTAGACCGATGCCAGAAAGGGTAAGCCGGTCCAAGGCTCTGACCTGCTGATGGGGAAGCCTGAGATGTAGCTTCGAAAGCAAAATGGGTGGTTGGGATAGGGGATTATGTGTGGGCCAGGATGTTCCAATTCCTTTTACGTTTGTCACTGCAACACCTGTGATTGTCCTGAAGCTGGTGCCCAATCCGAGGCACCTAGCTTGCTTTTTGGAGTACTGTTTGCAACAGTCAACTGTAGCTTCCTGTGCAAAATAAAGGGGGGGGGGAGGCCAGGATGGTCCATAGATTCAATTCTCTTCCTTTTGTGTACAGCAACTGCCACCATTATCCTAAAGCTGGTGGCTAATGTTGATGCACTTAACTTTATTTTTGGAGGAGTTATGCCTGCGGCGGATGGACAGAGTCTTTTATTTATATGGCTCCCCCCTTGCTTGCCAAGACCATAGCTTGCTGCACTCATAATGTTGTTCCTTAGGGTCGCTGGCCCTGCACGCTTTATGGAAACATTTTTCTCCCATGTTAACTATTTTAAATACAACGGCTTCCTTAGAGTAAGCATTGAATGAATGTTCCCTGACCTTACTAGGCTAGTTTTTTTTATATATATACTAGCTTTCAGCCTGGATTTCCATTGGCTGACAAGGCATTTGAACACGAACAGAGTGCCTTGTCAGACCCCTGTAAAGACACAGCCAGACTTCCTGCTTTGGGGATTTGAGAGCAGATTTTCGTGGCCAGGAAGGGTCTTAAAAGGCACATTTAGTCTTCCCCTTAATTTGAAAATAATAATAATAATTGTCGAGTAAGAGTACCCCTTCTCTCTGTCCACAAGGGCTAGCAAAGGGTTAAGATGCAGACAGAGATGTGGTTCCTAGAGAGGATACAAACAGAGGGAAGCCAGAAATACGGAAGTGCTCCGACTTCCTCATTTTGGGATCCGACTTGGCTTGCAGCAAATCCGGAAGGCGCCTGGAATGGTAAAGAGCGGCTTGGGCGGGGGAAGGAGGCGGGGGAAGCCCCTCCAGGCTGGGCAGCCCTGCAAGGGGGAGGGTGTGTCTGGGTCCCCCATGCAGATCAAGGCCGGGGAGGAGGAGGAGGTCAAGCTGGCCGTTTCTTTGCTCCCGAAGGATGGTTGCCCGGGCTATCTCTGGATCCGGATATTTGGGCTGGTGCTGCAAGGAGCAGGAGGGGGATCCGGTCCCCCCACCCCACCCCACCCAGCCGGGAACAGATTCTGACGCTGATCTCTGCAGGCGGATCCTATTTTTCAAAGCACCCAAGCCGGGCAGGCTGGAGTTTTGCCCCCTCGCCGCTTGGCCACCCTCGTTTAAAGGCGTTTGGGCATCCGAGCAGAGGCTTTGGTGCTTGGAGAAAGCTCAGTGGTGGTGGGGGAGGGCTGGCCCCACGGAGACCGACCCCCCCACACACAAGGAAAGAGAGGAGGGCCCGTGTCCTCTGTGGGTCTCCATTTAACTGTGCTCCTGTAGAAGCCTTAAAGTAAAGGGAATCCCATCTAGTGTGGGTTTGTGTGTGTATATATGTGAGGTGGGGGGGGAGAGTTTTCCAATTTGCTCTCTTGGAAAGACTCGTTTGCTCACTATGGTACATTAGATTCTCCTGGAGCATGCAGAGATTTACAACTTCAGCAAAGTTGTAGGAGAGGATCAGCGGGAGTGGGGGGTGGGCTGTTACATAGCATAGGACTCCCATGGGACCGCCTCCAAAATATTCTGGCTTTCTCCCTCTGATCTTGAACAGACAGCTTTGCCAACTCTGCTAACCACAACCAGCCCTTTCACTCCCAGGTTAGCGAGCAAAGCTCCCTGGGCTTCAAAGGAACACCCATTAAATCTCTGCCTTTGAAGAACACCATTCAAACAACAGTTTTGCAGACAGTGGCTTATAAAAGGGTTAAAAAGAAATAATGTGATGGCAAAGGGGGGGTAATCCTTTAAATAATGTAAATAAATTAGATCACAATGGGTAGCCATGGAGCTCAGATTCTGTCATGGAGAAGAGGGGATTGTTAGATTCATTAGCCTTGGACATTATAGGTGCATGTGAGTTTTCAAGTCCCCACTGCTGAGTTCTGAAAGTAAAAAAAAATAAATGCAAAACTGCAAAAGGAAAAAAATGGTGCATTTTAGGAGATGCAGCCACTCTTTTGGACTCCCTTTGATACATCACAGACTTGGCAAGAGACCCAATGGGTGGATGGTACATGGCCTGCAGATGAGGCGGAAGACATTTCTTTGGTGGGTGAGAGGTCTTAGCTCAGTGGCAGAGCCCAGGAGACTCCTAGTTCTGTCCCTCCCTAAACCGGCCAACATGACTTCGTTGGGAAAGACGCCAGAAAGCTGCTGGTAGCTGGAGTAGGCAGGAATGGAGTAAGCTGAAGGCTAGACTATTGTACAGCAGTTCCTAAGAGACTGCGATATGGCAAGTTAAGCTGGTGCAGAAAGCCCCAACCCAGTTACTATCAGGAGCCTGGTAAAGGGTGAATGTTACGCTTATCTTGCAGTAACCCCATTGGGTGCCCCTCAGTTTCCAGGGTCAGTTCAAGGTGTAGGTTAGGAGGAAATGATCTCCCAGGCCAAAGTACACTAATTTATAAAAAAATGATGTGTGTGTGTGTGAGCTTATACCCTGCCAGAAATTTTGTTAAGTCTTTAAGGTGCTACTGCACTCTTGCTCTTTTCTACTGCTACAGACAGACTATCATGGCTATCCATTGTGATCTAATTTATTTACGTTATTTATAGTCTGCCTTTCTCACTTGGGCTCAAGATGGATTGCACATTATGAGTCAATACAATTGACAAGTTGGAACATTCAGTAAACAGTACAATAGGATTTGGGTTGTAGAACCAACCAGAAGTCTAAAAAGAGAACTGAAGCAAAGCATAAATATCAACATGACATATTAAAAGATGCAAACATTACACAGTAGGATCCTAGTTTCAGCAAGCTGTACACAGCAGTATAGATTACAGTCCCTAATAATTCATCCAAGTAACTTTGTGAATCATTTAGTACAGTGCAACTCTATCATCTGTAGAAAAGCCTGTAATTTAGGCATATGACCACTGCAAACTAAAATAGAGCATTCAACAACACTTTTATCCATTTTCTCTCTTTCCCGTATATGTCTCTTTCTTCCAGGGAGAGGCCCAGTTGAGAACACTGTTATTCGTTCCCACCACTTTCCATAGAAAAAACATCACAAAACAATCAGCTGATATGAAAATGGAAGGCCAAGGTACCACAATAGGGGAAGCACCAGAGGAGATAGCAAAAGCCCCCCATGTCCTCCAGGCTGGCAGTATTGGGGCATTCCTCCAAAGGAGACCAGGAGAACTAGTTAAAGAGGATCCAGGTGAAAGTTCACTTCAACAATGGGAAACCCAGTGGCAGGAGTTCCTTAGGACAATAGAGTTCCCTAAGTCACATTCAACAATTCCACTATGGCCGAAGAAACCTGCACCCTGGGAGGACGCCAAGGCCTTTCTGGCATCCTTTGAGCAAGTGGCTGAAGCCTGTTGGTGGCCAAAGGAAGAATGGGTGATCCGACTCCTGCCAGCCCTCAGTGGAGAAGCTGAGAAGGCCTTCAAGAATCTGGATGTCAGAGACAGAGAGGATTATGGGAAGGTGAAGGCAGCCATCTTGCGAGGGGATGCCCTGAGCCGGGAGAAGCAGCGCCAACAGTTCCGGTGTTTCTGCTACCAGGAGGCTGAGGGGCCACGGGGGGCTTACAGCCGACTTCGGGAAATGTGCCATGGGTGGCTGAGAGAGGAGAATCACAGCAAGGAGCAGATCCTGGAGCTCTTGATCCTGGAACAGCTTCTTAGTGTCCTGCCCCCGGAGATCCAGAGCCGGGTGAGGGAGAGCGGCCCCGAGAGCTGCTCCCAGGCAGTGGCCCTGGCTGAGGAGTTCCTCTTGAAGCAGGAGAAACAGGTGAGGCCCCTCTGCTGTGTGAGTTCTGAGTGTGGGAGGGCTTGGTGTGGAGCCAGTGCTGAGAACTATGAAGTGGAATGCTGTAGGTTGATTGTCTAATTTGTTGGCTCCATTATGCCACTCAGATAATGATGAGATTTTGGGGTGTGTGGGAGCAGTATCTCTCAATCTAGGAGTAGGTGGATGCTCTGCTTGGATGAGGCCCCACCTCTCCCTAAAAGACCACATCCTCAAATTGTTTTGCATTGGGCTTATATCTATGTTGTAGGAAGTTTGGAAAACTGGATATCAATTAACCGAACAGACAATTAGGTCATAGTGGCTATGACCTGGCTTTAGGGTTGCCAGCCTGTAAGTGGGACCTGGAGATCTCCCTGGAATTCCAAGTGATCCCCAGCCTACAGAGATCTGTTCCTCCTGGACTCTGTGGCATTATTCCCTGTTGATGCCCTTCCTATCCCCTAACTCTGCCTTCCCCAGGCTCCAACCCCAAATCTCCAGGAATTTCCCAGCCTGGAATTGGCATCTCTAGGTTGAAGGCAGCAGGAAAAGAGGAAGGCCTAACATGAGATGGATTGATTCTGTAAAGGAAGCCATGGTGCTCAGTTTGCAAGACCTGAGCAAGGCTGTTAATGATAGGACATTTTGGAGGACATTGATTCACAGGGTCACCATGAGTCAGAAGTGATTTGATGGCACATAACACACACACACACACACATACATAGGTTACTTGGTCTGCCAAATCTTTCCTTGTGAGTCACCTGCTTGTGCATCAGGCTGATTCCAAGTTTCTGCTCCTCAAAAGCCTGTATGTTCATTTAGAAAGTTCCATTCTGATTTTTCCCCGCAAAGGGTCTGTATCACAGATCTGTTACTCTGATGTCAACAGGCTGCCCTCTCCTGAGCCTTGTTTTTAACGTAACTGACAGTCCATTCCTGAGCAGAATGCCTGCGCTGGGCTTTGGAGGCAACACGGCTCCTCATAGGGTTGCATGGAAGATACACCACCACATATCTCGCCAAAAATAAAAAGGGGCATTCCCGGCCTGAAAGGGCTTTGGAGGTAAAGGTGGCCCTGCCCCCAGGCCGGTGCCAGAATGCCCTGGGAACGTTCTGAGACACCATTACGCCCCAGGAACGCCTTCTGGAATGCCGGCTCAGCCTTTGCCGGCATTTGGACACCACCAAAAGGGTACGTTGGTGTCCCAGGGGGCTGTCTGGGCCTTCCCGTTGGCGTGCAGGCTACTAACGCTGGTGTCAGTTGCCTGGACGCTAGCACGGGCCCTGCCCGGCCTCCTAAAGGGCTTTTGCCCTGGACGCCGGCGCGGCTCAGGAGTGCACTGTGAGTCAGGTCAAAAACTCAAAACCACCTTTAAAATGTAAAGGGTTTATTAAAGAATAAAAAGTTCACATTAGTTAAAACACAGTTTGACAGAATTCTTAAGGCACACTGGCAAGAAAATAATAAAGTCTGGCTAAATACTTTCTACACTCTTACATAGCAGATGGTATTGTTATAGGCTTAAGTAGCTTCAGGTCATTCTTGCTTGCACTGAGGCATTTCAATAGTTGTTTCAGGTAAGGCAGAGTAACAGGAATAGCATTAGAATGTTCTTAGAGACTTAGCTGAACTTATGGTCAAGTTAACCCAAGTCAGAGTTGATACCAGGGAAAAATCTCTGGATGGTTCATACTGGTCTAGGCCAGAATAAGGTTCTCAGGAGCAAGGAGTGAGATCATTCCCCCCTCCCATTTTCCCACAGATGAACCGGATCACCTAGTTAAACTAGTATGCAGCCTCATCCTTGAATGCACATTATCTGCTGGGGTAAGAATCTGCAGGTGTTGTTTGTTAGCTCAGCTAGACCTCTATGAACTACAAAGCAAATTCTAGGCACACAAAATGGAGAATAAACTGATGTCAAGCTAATGCCAAGAATAATATGGTTCTTCTATCTTCCCATCTGCCCTGAAAGGGTCCCTCCCTTCTGTTGCAGGTGCCCTTGGAGGAGGCAGCTGGAAGGGTCTCTGAGGAAGGCCAGGCTCCGTCTGAGAGTGAACAGAGGCAGCTTTTGATGGATATCAAGGAAGAGGATGGAGAAGCCAGCCTGATAGGTAAGGAGGGAGGCCTTCTGGGGCCTGAGGTCCAGGATGTTCGGAAGCTCCTTTTCGGGCTGAACTCAGCAGAGACTCTTTCTCCCCCTTCAAGGGGCTGCTTTGTCCTTAGATCAGGGGTGGGGAACCTTTTTCCTGCCAAAGGCCATTTGCACATTTATAACATCATTCGGGTGCCATACCAGGTGTAGATCTCCTGGTGGGGTGGGGGGGGGGAGAAGCTAGGGCTGCCAGGTCTCTGGCCACCACCTGGAGGTTGGCAACCCCAGGGGAGGCCACGCAGAGAAGGCCTGGAGGGCTCCCCTGGTCCTCCACCCCTCCCAGGCGGGAGGGCAGCCAGCGGTGGGCCCGAGCAAACGAGGTGCCAGAGAGGCACAGCCCGCGGTCGATTGGCAAGGGAGGGAGGAAGGAAAACAGAGAAAGAGGGAAAGGGAGAGAGGGAGAAAGAAATGGAAAGAGGGGAAGAAAGAAAAGGATGGAGGGAGACAGACAAAGAAAGAGACAGAGAGGGAGAGAGAAAAGCCTTCCTCCCCCCACACACACACACACCGGCCCCACGTGACCTGGCCCCAGGCTCCATACCCTCCCTGCCCCAGAGTCCACAAAAGGCCCCCTGAAGCCCGATTGGCTCCTGCGTGCATGCTCTGCCACCGGGAGCCACGGGCCTGTTTCCCCCCCCCCCCCATCGCAGCTCAACAGCCAACAGGCAGCAAGAGGGACTTACAGTGCGCCCCAGCGTTCCTGCACGCTGTGGCTATAGGGAGCAACCTTGGGGGAAGTGTCCCTCTCCCTCCTCTCGCCGACCAACAGCCGTCAGTCAGCGAGAGGAGGTCCAAAGGGCACCACAGCACCCCTGCAAGCCATGGCCCCAGGAACACCCTCAGGGAGGGCCGCCCTATGCTGCCCCTCCGCAACGGGGCCCCGGAGCTCCCGAGGGTCACAAAAAATGCCCTCGGGGGCTGTATACGGCCCCCGGGCCTGAGGTTCCCCATCTCTGCCTTAGATTGTCCAGAGAGTTGGCTATTCTGGGAGAAGCACCTGAACTGAAAGGTTAAATGCAAGAATGCTCCCAGAGTTCAAAAGAGCCCTGCTGGATGAGACTCAGGCCTATCCAGTTCCACATCCTCTTTCCTGCAGTGACCAGGATGATACCTCCAGGAAGCCCTCAAACAATCCTAAAAGGCTGTAGTCCTTCTGGCTTATTTTTTAACCTCCTGCCCCGCACCCTGTGTCTGGCATTTGTTGTCATTCTGCCCTTGAACATGGAGGATCCATCAAGACACATAGGTCAATAGCCAAGAACAGAAGTTCTGTACTTCCCCCCCCCCCACGCCAAATATGCCTTTCTTGGTGCCTTCCTGGTGTTTGTTTGGTTTTTAAAACTCAGGCCCTAAACGGGGTAAGTTTTACTAGGGGGGCCAAGCATCCGGGGGGACAGATTGGCCCAAGTTGCAGTGCCTTTACCATTGGGGAATCCTAGAGTTTGAAGGGACCCCCAGAGTCCAACTCCATGCACAATGTAGGTAATTCACAACTACCTCCCCCCACACACACACACACGCACCCAGTGACTCCTACTCCATGCCCAGAGGATGGCAGCAACAACAACAAAACACTCCAGGATCCCTGGCCAGTCTGGCCTGGAGGAAAATTGCTTCCTGACCGCAAAGTGTCTATCTGCATTACCCTGGGCACATAAGAAGGGCCATGAGAGCTAAACACTGATGCAACCCTTCCTGCCCTCCCTCTCATGATCTGCCCAAGATCACAGAATCAGCATTGCTGACAGATGCCTCTGCTTAAAATCCTCCAAAGAAGGTGAGGGGGAGATAATGCTTCAGAATGTTCCTGGAAACTTATTTCCCTGTCTCCATGATATGTACCTTGTAAGAGGTTTTCAAACCTTGTGAGATTTGTCAGTGCCAATAAAAAGCAGGGTTAGGTCAGAACAAGCAACATTCTGAACAGTGAGGTCCTGGCCTTCTTTTTATTTGCTATATTTTTTAGACTATCCTCATCATCAGTATGTAGCCAAATCTGTGAATTCCTAAACCCAGATTAGAGTCTGCCACTCTTAACCACTACATCATGTTGGCTCTCCGTGCTGGTAGAGGGAAATGGTGGGAAGGAAGCCTGAAGAGAGAGATAATGTGGGGGTCAGTGTGAAGGGATAGGATTTTTCTCCCCTGCAATTTTTGCAGATCCCCAGCTTGTCTTTTAATGAAATCATTCACAGGGTGTTCCTCAGAATTCTAAAGACAAGTACCATATAAGACAAAATGGTGTACAGCAACTGTTTAAAACTACACAAAATCAGTGAAAAACTGAATAATTTGAACTTCTCTGGGGAAGATCATTCTGTCCTTTGGGGCTCTGACAGAAAATGACCAGCTCTTGATCAAAACCAGCACCTTAAAGTATGATGAGAAATGATTCTGTATACAGTGCAGATATTTCAGAATAGTTGCTGTATTTCCTCACCAACTCACAGCCATCCATGATCCCTACTTTAAAGCAGAGAGAGTGTGACAGCACGGTTGGAGGGCAGAGAGATTGGGCTTCTCTCTGTGACAGGTTCCTGCTCAAGAACTAGCAGCCCCAGAGTTCCTTGTGTCTAGGGCAGGAGGGAGGGCTGATGATCCCAGGGACACAGGGGCTGTTGGCATGATAAGACAACAGAAGTCCACCGAGAGAGAGCAAATGTACCACTTGCTCCATGGTATGGCCTGGTGGGCAAAAAGGGTCAAGCAGCCACATGCTCGAGGCAGGAAACAGGTTCTACCAAAGAACACAAAATACATACAGATCACTTAAGAGGGACCAATTTGAGACTTGGCTTCTTGCAGGGGTGGTAACTGGATCTCTCTGCCTTTGTTCAAGCAGGTGAGGTACAGGAGAAAGAAAATCATGTGGGACTCCAGGCGTTACAGGAGAATGAAAATGATGTGAGACTCCTGGCATTATCATTGGATAAAGTCAAGAATGAAGATTTGAAAGGAAACTTTGGGAATCAAGGTGAACCAAAGAGGCAGGGCGGAAACTGCATGGCTGAGAGGAATGATAACCCCATTCCTTGCCAAGGTGGGGAATTCCAGGAAATCCCAATCCAAGAAGAAAAGGCAACCCAGAATAGAAGGAACAAAGGTTTCACAGCTCACCTGAGAATCCACACAGTGGGAAATCATAATGAAAGTGTGGAGTTTGGGAAGAGCATTAGTCAGAACTTGAATCTTATTTCACATCAACAAATTTGCTCAATAGATAAACCATACTATTGCTCAGTGTGCAGAGAGAGCTTCAGTTGGAGAACAGCTCTTACTTGGCATCAAAGAATTCATAAAGGGGAAGAACCCCCCAAAATTCCAGAGTGTGAAAACAGCTACAGTGGGCGACCACACCATGAAGAGCATCAGATGATCCCCGCAGGAGAGAGACCGTCACAATGCTCAGAAGTTGAAAAGAGCTTCAGTGACCATGTAAACCTTACTGTGCAAGAAAGAACAGACACAGCAGAGAGACCTTATAAATGCCCAGAGTGTGGAAAAAGCTTTCGTTGGGCATCACACCTTCAGCAGCACCAGACACTCCACACGGGGGAGAAACCATATGAGTGCTCAGAGTGTGGGAAGAAGTTTACTCGGACATCAACCCTACGACAGCATCAAAGAATCCACACAGGGGAGAAACCTTACGAGTGCTCTGAGTGTGGAAAGAAATTCAGTTTCAGTTCCCTCCTTCAACGGCATGAAAAGATCCACACTGGAGAGAAACCATATCGATGCTCAGAATGTGGGAAGGCCTTTCGTCACCGTTTAAACCTCACTGTGCATCAAAGAGCACACACAGGGGAGAGACCTTACAAATGCTCAGAGTGTGGAAGTAGTTTTAGTCGCACATCACACCTGCAACAACATCAAAGCATCCATATGGGGGAGAAACCTTATGAGTGCTCAGAGTGTGGGAAAAGATTCAGTTCCCCATTCCACCTTCAACAACACCAAAGGATCCACACAGGGGAGAAACCTTATAAATGTTTAGAATGTGGAAAGAGCTTTAGCCACCGCATAAGCCTCACTGTGCATCAGACAACCCACACAGGGGAGAAACTTTACCAGTGCTCTGAGTGTGGAAAGAAATTTAATTGGATATCATCCCTGAGAAAGCATCAAAGAGTCCACATGGAGCAGAGACCTCCTGAATGCTGAAAGAGCTTCAGTTCCTCATCTTGCTTTCAATGGCACCAGAGGACCCATGGGGAAAAACCACGATAATATTCAGAGTCTGGAATGAGGTATGATGAGACATCAGATCTTCAAGATCCACAGGTCAAAAACTGTATCACTGCTCACTGTAGCAAAACCTTTTTCTGCCTAATATGAAGCACCAAATTCATTTTGGAGAAAAGGCATGTAAACGTTACATGTTTTAAAGAACTGCTTGGCTGTCCTTAACTATCAAAGAACTCACATGAGAAAAACTGTAGAGTCAACTTATCTGATTCAATAAACCTCAGTGCACATTTATTTATTTATAGCCCCCCCATCTCACTGGGACAGGTCAGATTCCAAAGGACAAGGCAATGCATTCAAAAGTGCATGAGGCATCCAACAAACAAGTGTGCAGTTCTGGAGGCCTCACTACAAAAAGGATGTGGACAGAATCAAGCAGGTGCAGAGGAGAGCGACGAGGATGATCAGGGGCCCTATGAGGAAAAGCTAAGAGAGTTGGGAATGTTTAGAATGGAGAAGAGGAGATTGGGGGGTGGGGGTGATTGCTCTCTAAGTATTTGAAGGGCTGTCACTTAGAGGAGGGCAGGGAACTGTTCCTGTTGGCAGCAGAGGATAGGACTCGCAATAATGGGTTCAAATTGCGGGCAGAAAGGTAAAAAAGGTAAAGGTCCCCTGTGCAAGCACCGGGTCATTCCTGACCCATGGGGTGACATCACATCCCGACGTTTCCTAGGCAGACTTTGTTTACGGGGTGGTTTGCCAGTGCCTTCCCCAGTCATCTTCCCTTTACTCCCAGCAAGCTGGGTACCAATTTTACCAACCTCGGAAGGATGGAAGGCTGAGTCAGCCTTGAGCCAGCTACCTGAATCCAACTTCCGTTGGGATCGAATTCAGGTCATAAGCAGAGCTATTGACTGCAGTACTGCAGCTTACCACTCTGCGCCACGGGGCTCATGGGCAGAAAGGGGCATTAGGGGAATTTGTTTTTACAGTAAGAGTTGTTCAACAGTGGAATGAGCTATCTAGGCAAGTCGTGAGCTCCCTCTCACTGGCAGTCTTTAAGCAGAGGCTGGACAAGCACCTGTCAGGGATGCTCTAGGCTGATCCTGCATTGAGCAGGGAGTTGGGCTAGATGGCCTCTGTGGCCCCTTCCAGCTGTATGATTCTATGAACAGTGTAGAAGGAATTAGAATTTTTTTTTTAAAAAAAATCAGACATCACCTATATAAAAAAAAGCCTCTTGTCTGTTCACCTGCCACTGCGGCAGGCATAACTCATCAGAAAATAAAGCCAATAGCCTCAAAATTGGCCACTGGCTTCAAGGTGATCATGGGAGTTGAGTGGCAAATATGAAAGTAATTGAAACATCCTGGCCCACACAATTCCCAGAACCTCCCACCCACCCTGTTTTTTTGCCTTGGAAGCTATGATTATCTGTGGCAGGTGTAATTCCTCTGAAACTAAAGCTATGGGCCTCAAAACAGGCCACCCACTTCAGGATGGTGGTGGCAATTGCAGTGTCTGAAATGAAGGAAATTGGGCTATCCTGGCACAAATAAGCTCCACAGTATGGAAGTGAAGGTTTACTCACAAAATACCAGAAAAGGGCAGGCTGGAAGCACAGACAGGGAGAGTGGACCTATCAGAGCCTGTGTGGGGAGTACTGGTTACGTCAAGCTAAGATCAGGGAGATCCAGGATCGAATCCCCACGCAGACAAGGAAGGTTGCTGGTTGATTTTGGCCCAGTCACACAGTCTTATCCAGACATACCTCACAGGGTTGTTGTGAGGATAAAATGGAGGAAAGGAGAACAATAAGCCACTTCATGTCCCCATTGGTAGTACAGACAAGGAGGGTGGAAAATGCTCTTTCCTTTATAAAACAAAGGTGGTTTAAGATTCTGCCTGAGCTATCAGGGTCAGTATGGTTTAGTGAGTAAGATTATCTGATTAGGCTCTAAGAGGTCCTAGTGCAAATCTCTGCTGGGCCACAAAAGCTTGCTGGGTGACCCTGAGCCATCATACACTCAGCCTAACCTATCTCACAGCTGTTGAGAGGATTAAACAGAAGAGGGGTAACACAGAGACAAGAATTATGTGAATTACATTTGGTAGGAAGGCAGGGTTTCAGTGAAGTACATCCCTGTGGTGTATGCTTTGGAAGCAATGGTAGTCTATTCGTGGCAGACAAAACTCATCAGAAATCCATCGTTTTAGCAAGTGGGGTGGACCTATAGTAAATAAATTAAGCCACATTTATTAAAACAAGGGCTTTTCTTTGGACAAGAAATTTTTAAAATGAAAGAACTAGATTTTCTAAACAGGATGCGTAAGGAGGAGAGAAACACTCAGGTCCTCCAACTTCCTCATTTGGGGATCCAGCTTTGCTTTCAGGAGAGCTGGAAAATCAAGGCTGGAACCAGACTAGGGGATGCCTGGAAGTATAAAGAGCAGCAGGGCAGGAGTTTGAAGCTCCCCCAAGCTGGGCAGCCATGCAAGGAGGTCTCTAGGGCCCATGTGGAGAGCAGGGCCGAGAAGGAAGAGGTCAGGCTAGCCCCTTCTCTGCTCCTGGGGAGGGTTGCTAACTCTAGATCCAGCCCCCTCCCCCCAGCTGAGGGTGGATCTGGTTTCTTTCCAGGCTCGGAACAGATTCCCCTGTGGATCTCTGTAGATCAATCCTCTGCTGAAAGCTCCAGAGTGGGGCAGGCTGGTTTGGTTGGAAACTCAAGTTCAAATGGCACAGAATCTGGTGTGTCAGGAGAGGGCATTGGGCTGCAATTGGGGAGGGCGAGGGCAGAGCTGACCCTGTGGCAACCCGTCTGAAAGAGGAAGGAGCCTGAACCTTCTGGATCTCTGCTTTCATGGAAATTCTTTGAGAGGCTAAATCCCCATGGAGTCCTGGCAGGGGTAAGGGGAGATAATATTTATTTACATCATTTACGCAAGTCAACATGATCACAGGTTGGTATGTCCCAATAAACCATGCAATGGGTTTGTGGGTTTCGTCATCTGTTTTCCTCAGAAGAGTCTTCTTTTATGGGAAATGAATGGTATCTACTCTGGAGATACCTACTCTGGAGGTGTGTGAATACAGCCCAGCAGTGAGAGACAAAAGACCCTCCTTTGGCCAGGGGTGTGTGTGTTAGCCTGGGATTCTCTGTTGGGGGCCACATCCTGAACGCCATCCCACAGGTTTTCTTTTTGCATTCTTCTGTCATTCCTGTTTTGTCCAGCTTTACTTGAACGGACAACATTTTGATATCTGGGTGACACCTGGGTGCAGAGTTGTTGTTTTGTATGTACCCTCAATGTTTGAGGCTGGATTCATGAATAAGAGCTAGGAACCAACTTCAGTCTCTTCTTTAGGACTGAGTAACAGTGTGAGATAGGAGGCTTGTACAACAGCTGATATCACTCAACCCGGTCCCCCTTTTCTGTAACCTCAGTTCCCTCTGGCAGACAAAACGTGTTTGAGGATAATCACAGTGCCTTGCTATCACAACTGAGTAATCACTACCCATCCTTTGACCTCTGGGATTAGAGAGCAGAGGTTCCCTGTGGGGTCTGATAGACAGGCGTCTATTTTCAAGCTTCCTTCAAAAAAATTATACTGTGTTCATATAAACAAGGATGTTCTTTTTGCCTAAAAGAATAGGAAAGGGTTAAAGTGACAAAGAAGCATTTCCTAGCCAGGATGCAAAGGGAGGCGAGGGCTAGTGAAGCCTTCCAACTTCCTCCTTTTGGTCCTGGCTTTTCTTGCAGCAGTGCTGAAGAATCTGGGTTGGAGCCAGACCGAGGGATGCTTGGAAAGGTAAAGATCTGCTGGGTAGTGGCGGAGGACGGAGAACCTCCCCCGGGATGGGTAGCCCGGCAAGGAGGTCATGCAAACCCGGGGCCGGGAAGGAAGAGGTCAGGCAGGCCCTTTCTCCGCTCCCAGGGAGGGTTGCGGACTCTGGATCTGGTCCGCTGAGCTAAGGAAGGCTCTGCAGCAAGGAGCAGAAAGGATTCCCATTTCTCTCCAGGCAAGGGAACAGATTCCCACACAGAGCTCTGCCAATCAAAACCTAGGTAAAAGCTCAGGGACAGGGTGGGCTGGAGATTCTCCTGGTCAGTTTGCAAATTGAATGCAAAGTCACGGCATCACTGCAGAGTCTGGTGTGGCGGGGTTGAGCTGGCCTCTTGGATACCTCCCCTCCCTCCCATCAAGTCTGCGGGAGAGCAAGGCTCTTGTCCCCTCGTCTCCACTCTTAACTCCTTTTCCTGCCAGGGCCTAAAGACAGCCTGCCAACCTAAAAATACTTCTTATCCGCAATGATGAACTACTTAACACTAGCATGGACTCTGGTACCAAGGCCTGTAACAAACCAAGGTGCCAAGTTTGCTCTCATATAGATCCTTGCAGCACCATCACTGGGTCCAGCAATGTCAGCCATACTATCTCAGGTTCATACTCCTGCTCATCTTCTAACGTGATTTATGCCATCACATGTCAGCAATGCCCTTCTACCCTCTACATTGGACAAAAAGACCAGTCCCTGCGACAAAGACAGAAATCAGTGGGGGAACATTTTAACCTTCCAGGACATTCAGTTGCTGATGTAAGAGTAGCAGTCCTCTTACAAAGGGATTTCAAAGGAAGATTAGAAAGTGAGACTGCTGAATTACAACTAATAACGAAGCTCAAGACATTGCATTCACCTGGCTTGCATAGAGATCTGGGATTGTTGTCTCATTACCCATGTTAATTTCTCCACACCTACTACCCTTCTGCATATTACACCTAATCCTCTGCATATCACACCTAATCCAATCACGCCTGTTAATGTCATTTACTTGCTTTTGACATTTACATTGCCATTGTGTGTCTAATTCACTCTTCCCTACTTAAGGATAGATGGAATCACATTCTAGCTGTATCTGAAGAAGTGAGCTGTGGTTCATGAAAGCTCAATACCCTGCCAAAAATGTTGTTAGGGCTTTTCACTCACTGTGATTCAAGTGGATAGGCTCACTAATTTGAGTGATTTTTTTTGTCCTCTGAGGATGATCCTTTGCGCATCAGATCAGTGTGCATAAAAAGGGAGGGCGCATGAATGCACTGCTCACCCCCATGTACAATTACCAGGCAGTGAATGAAGTGTCTATATTAGGATTGCCAGCTTCCAGGTGGGCGCTGGAGCTCTCCCGGAATTACATCTGATCTCCAGATGACAGAGATCAGCACCCCTGGAAAAAATGGCTGCTTTGGTAAGTAGACTCTACGTCATTATTCCCTGCTGAGGACCCACTATCTTCCCTAGGCTCCACCCCCAAATATCCAGGTATTTCCCAGCTCGGAGCAGGCAACCCTAGAAACCTACACAGTCTTTCTCCATGGCTAAGAATATTAAACACAGCAGCGTTCTCAAGTATAGGGACGGAAGCTCCATGCATACACTTGCTATGTGCATAGACACTGAGCTGATAAACCACTGATGGCAAAGCATACTGATGCTTGCTCATCCTCTATGTACACAGAGCCTCATGTAGAGAGCACACTGTCTTGAATGATCCAGGAACTCCACGTGGCATCATCTTCTGTGCTGTTCTCCATAGCTGGTGCTTGGATCGGGAAGAAGGGGTTTCTGTGGGGGTGAAAGTGAGGCTGCACCACATTTTAGTGGTTAAGAACATGCCTTGCATACAGGAGGGCCTTGTTCTATCCCAGGCTTCTCCATCCACAGCCAACCCAAGTAACATTATTGCAAAAGACTCTGGAAACCACTGCCAGCTAGAGCACCATGAGGGAGTCGATGGCTCAGAGGTCTGACTCTGTATAAGGCAGCTTCATGCGAATCTGTGGGGAACGAATGCACTTGTTGATACGATAATTTTGGTGCCCATCAGAAAAGTGACATGTTCATGCAGGACAGACTAGGTGGAACTTTTAAATGTTTACATTCTTATATGTTGATCTTTACAGGGGGATGTCTGTTTCCTAGATGCCACTGTTGACCCTGGAAATGTGAAAAAATGAACTGCAGGAACTGGCCAGTTAAATGCAGGAAATGGCAGGAAATGCCCAGTAAAATCCTTAAGCATCTCTTCCCCAACATGATTAAAATAGGTGCAGCCAGTTGGAGCAGATAAGAATGGCCTCAAAGGGTTAAAAGGAAAGTGGGGTTTCCTAGATAGGATGTAAAAGGGTAGTCCTCTTTCTGTGAAGGTAATTCTCACACTCTCACCTCTTGATCTTGACAGTGGGAGGTGGGTTTTCAAGCTCCCTGTGCTGAATTTTGAAGATTTTTAAAAAATCTTAATGTTAGCATTTAATAAAGCTGTAGAAAGACAAATTCATATTAATAGTTTTTCATACAATTTGTGAATATGTGTAGAAAAAATCACATGGAGACATTGTAGAAGGTTGTTTTTTATATTCCACTTTCCCCTACTTTTAAGGAGTCTCAAAGTGGCTTACAATTGCCTTGCTTCCCCCCTCACAACAGGAACTCTGTGAGGTCGGTGGGACTGAGAGAGTTCTGAGAGAACCGTGACTGGCCCAAGGTCACCCAGCAGGTTGCATGTGTAGGAGTAGGGAACCAAACCCGGTTCTTCAGATTAGAGTCCACTGCTCTTAACCACTATACCACGCTGGTTCTCCATAACTTGACTTCTGCTGTCTTTCCCATTTTCTTTTCTCCAGGAGGAAGCCACGTCTAGAAGACAATAAATGCATTATAGAATTTTCTACCATAACTGAGGGGTCTTTCAAAGAGGGAGATGGAGAAGCAAGACCCTTGACCCCTCCCCCCCCCAAAAAAAAACAGAGGAAGTATCACAGGAAAGAAGAAAATCCCCTCACATCCATCCTCCAGGCTGGCAAAATGAATGGATTTTTGGAAAGGAGACCAGGAGATCTGATGGCTCAGCATGAGCGTTCCCTTTCCCTCGCACAGTGGGAAGCCCAGTGGCAGGAGTTCCTCAGGACAGTGGAAAACCCTCACTCTGGATGGGGAATCCCACACTTCCCACAGAAACCTTCCCCCTGGGATGATGCCAAGGCCTTTCTGGCTGCCTTTGAGCAAGTGGCTGAAGCCTGTCAGTGGCCCCAGGAGGAGTGGGTGACCCGACTTGTGCCAGCCCTCAGCAGGGATACTGAGAAGGCCTTCAACAGTCTGGATGTCCGAGACAGAGAAGATTATGGGAAGGTGAAAGCAGCCATCTTGCGAGGGGATGCCCTGAGCCGGGAGAAGCAGCGCCAGCAGTTCAGGCTCTTCTCCTACCAAGAGGCTGAGGGGCCACGGTGGGCTTATACTCGACTGCGGGAAATGTGCCGTGGATGGCTGAGAGTGGAGAATCACAGCAAGGAGCAGATCCTGGAGTTGTTGATCCTGGAACAGCTTCTTAGTGTCCTGCCCCCAGAGATACAGAGCCAGGTGAGGGAGAGTGGCCCCGAGAGCTGCTCCCAGGCAGTGGCTCTGGCCGAGGAGTTCCTCTTAAAGCAGGAGAAGCAGGTGAGGCTTTTCTTCTGTGTGGGTCCTGAGTGCTAGAGGACCTGGGGTGGAGCTGGGACTGAGATCTCTCTCCATCTCAGAGGGCAGAAGGGGAACGCCATGGAGTGATGGGCTGGTCTGCTGGCTCCTCTCTCTGGAAATTCAGTCCAGATGAATTGGGTGAAGGCACTATCTCTGAATCTGGGAACTGGTGGATGCTCAGTCTGTCCCCAAAAGAACAGGCCCTCAGAAAGTTGTATTTCAGCTTCTTTAATTGATGTCTGGGGGAGGTTTGGGAAGCTGGATCTAAATTAACCATCTAATCACAATCCTCTGTGCTCAGGTGTGCCAGATCCCCTTTCTGGTAGCAAATGAACCAGGCTGCATATTTTTTTTAAATGTGATCCTCCTTAAAGATACTATGTCCTGAGTTCTGCCTGCTATGTACCATTGGATCCACTAAGTTCAAGGCAGAGGACAGAACTCTCCTATTTCTCTATCCCTATCCCACCCCCCAGCTCTTTCATTGTGCCCTGAAAGGCTCTGTCCCTCTCTGGTGTTGCAGGTGTCCTCGGAGCAGGCGGCTGGAAGTGTCTCTGAGGCAGGCCAGGCTCCATCTGAGAGTGAGCAAAGGCAGCTCCTGATGGAAATCAAAGAAGAGGAGGATGGAGAGGCCAACCTGCTGGGTAAGGAGGGAGGCCTTCTGGGGCCTGAGAGTGGGGTGTCTTGGAAGCTCCTTCTAGGGTTGAGATTAGCAGTGGCTCCTTCTGTCCCTCTTCAAGGGCTGCTCAGTACAGGAAAAGGGCTAGAGTGGAAGGATTAAATGCAAAAACAACCCCCAAATTAAGAATGTCAGAAGAGCCCGGCTGGATAAGACGAAAGGCTCATCCAACTCTTTTCTATAATGGTCATCTAGATATTTCCAGCCTTGATGTGGTTGGCTAAGGCTAGCCTGATCTTGTCAGATCTCAGAAGCTAAGCAGAGTCGGTCCTGGCTAGTACTTGAATGGGAAACCACCAAAGAATACCAAGGTTGCTATGCAGAGGAAGGCAATGGCAAACTACCTCTGTTAGTCTCCTGCCTTGAAAACCTTATTGGGTTGCTATAAGTCGGCTGCAACTTGATGGGACTTTACACACACATAGATATCTCTAGGAAGTCCCCAAAGTGGTCACAATGGGATTGGGACTTGCCTGTTTTTTCCCAACCCCCAGTAAATAGCCATTCATTGGCTTTCTGCCCCTGACTATGAAGGTTCCATAAAGAGAGAATGACTGATAGCCATTGATGCAGGTTTTGAAGGGGGTTGGAATCTGTTTCACAGAGCAGCTGTCTTCTTTCTCTTGGGTCACACTTGGAGGGGAAGCGTGCTTCTTCATGGTTAGAACATATAAGAATATTCTGTTTCCACTCCATGTTTGTAGTGATCAATAGTAATGTTTGAATTGTTTCTGTTTGGTAAATTAAAATATAGAAGTGTGGTGGTCCCCTTTGAAGTGTGAAATTCATTTGATTAGGTCCTCATCTCCCCCCACCCCCATCAAACCCATCCAATATGAGGTTGGAGGAAAGAATCTTTGGGTCTTTTCATCCTTCAAGTACATATGGGGATTTTGGGGGAAGGGAGTGAAAGGCAAAAGATAAAACGGTTCTATTGCAGAGTCTGGTTGGGAAAAGGTTTGACCAGCAGCTGAATTGGGGAGAGCAGGGAAAGACGGAAATCAAAGTACATATATATCATGAATGGCAAGTTTGAGATTTGGTTTATTGGTGTCTTAAGCTAACTGGATCTCTGTCATTGTTCTGGTAGATCATGTACAGGAGAATTCTGGTGATATGAGACAAAAGAGGTGGTTATTAGAAAATGCCAAGGATGGGGAGTCTGAAGGAGACTTCAAGAATCATGCAGGACCCCAGAATCAGGAGAAAAATGACACATTTGAGATGACGGATAAACCCATTCCTTGCCAAGAAGAGGAATTCCTAGAAATTGCAGTCCAAGAAGAAAAGCCAAGCCCAAATATTCAGAACCAAGGGCTTAGTGCTCATGAGAGAATCCACATCAGGAAAAAACAAAATGAAAGTGAGGAGTTCAGTCAGAGCACGGACCTCAGTTCACAGGAACAAATTCACTTGGGAGAGAAACTGTATAATTGCTCAGCATGCGGAAAGAACTTCAGTTGCAGACTGGCTCTTACTTCACATCAAAGAATTCACACAGGTGGGAAGCTGTATAAAATACTCAAGGGTATGGAATGATCTCCTCCGATGCAGTAGGATTTAATGCACATTTGAAGTGTACAGTAATCTATGCCTTAATGTATAGTTGCCCTGACCTGGATGGTCCATATTAGCCTGATCTTGTCAGATCTCAGAAGCTAAGCAGGGTTGGTCTTGGTTAGTACTTGGATGGGAGTTCACTAAGGTATACCAGCATCATTATGCAGAGGAAGGCAATGGCAAACCACCTCTGTTACTCTTTTGCCTTGAAAACCCTGCTGGGTTGCCATACGTTGGCTGCAACTTGATGGCACTTTATACACACATATAGCGTATAGTTGGAGGAAACCACTGAAATTTTTTGAGCGCAGAAAGAACTTGCAAGTGCAGATCAGACCTCCTTGCATGGGTGCTAACTGGAGCTCTCTTTTTATTCCCGCAGGGGATGATCAGGAGAATGAGGAAGATGAGGAACTGCATGGGTTATCATCAGGCAAAACCAAGTATGAAGAGTTTAAAGGAAACTTCAGGAATCGAGGTAGACCCAAGACTCAGGCAGGAAGCCACGTGGTGGAGAAGATGGATGATTCCATTCCTTGCCAAGAGGGGGATTTCTGTGACATAGTTGACATGGGGATGGAACCATATAAATGCTCCATGTGTGAAATGAACTTCTCAAACCAAACCCAGTATAATATACATATGCGAATGCACAGTGGAAAGATGCCACATAAGTGCTCAGAGTGTGAAAAGAGCTTCCTTCGCAGAACAGAGTTCCTAAGACATCAAAGAATCCACACAGGGGAGAAACCATATAAATGCTTGGAGTGTGGAAGGTGCTTCTGTCAGAGGGGTAACCTTGTTATACATGAAAGAATTCACACAGGGGAGAAACCACATAAATGTTTGAAGTGTGGCAAGTGTTTTTGTTCTCCCTCAAACCTTATACGCCACCATATAATTCATTCAGGAGAAAAACCATATACATGCTTGGAATGTGGAAAGAGCTTCATTAAGAGATCACACCTTGAACAACACCAAAGAAGCCACACAGGGGAGAAACCATTTGAGTGCTTAGAGTGTGGAAAGAGATTTATTCAGAAGGGTCACCTTCATCGGCATCAAAGAATCCACATGAGAAGAAAGCTCACATCTGCTCAACCTTCTCTCATATTTCATACCTTAAAGACAACCACAGACACCGCATATGGTTGAAGTCATGTCTATTTGTTGTACACCAGAAATTTACACAAAGGAAAAATTGTATAAATGCTCAGGTTGCATAAAGAGCTTTAGCCAGGGTGGAAGCATTACTTGTCATCAAAGAGATCACATAAGGGGGGTGGGGAACCCACCAAGGATCTGCTATGTGTGTTGAAGGAGATTCAAGAGCAGCTCATCCCTTTTACATCATCAAGGAATCCACAGGGGAGAAATGTCATAAATGAATTGCTTTAGACACCTTAACATTCCTGAACAAATCCACAAAAAAGCTCTCTACCCACAACCCCTCCTCACATTGACTGAACTCATGGAGAGTGAGCACAGGACCACCTACATGAGAGGAAGTGTTCATAGGTACATTCCCACCCTACAATTGGGGACACTGTTCTCTGCATGTTCCTAAAAACAGGGAGGGAAGGAACATACTAGTGGATGCTTTCTCTGAGTGGGGGTGCTGTGCTCGTGATCATATGGAGAAGTCCAGCATACTGCTGCCTACTCCTGTTCTCTGTGCACTAATTCAGCATATGGAGGGGTCATGTATAGAGGGCCACCAGGAAAAGTTCCCCTATGAACCACCCTCTATTCATGGACCATCAGAGCTGCTGTGTGCTTTCACTGCCCAGAGTGTGTTGGTGGCAGAAAGGAGTAGGTATCTACATCCTCTCTTTTATTGGCATCAGGAGTGAACAGCAGGCATCATATGAACACATGAGGCTGCCTCATACCGAATCAGACCCTTGGTCCATCCAAGTCAGTATTGTCTACTCAGACCGGCAGCGGCTCTCCAGGGTCTCAGGCAGGGGTCTTTCACATCACCTCCTTGCCTGGTCCCTTTAACTGGAGATGCTGGGGACTGTACCTGGGACCTGCATGCCAAGCGGATGCTCTACCACTGAGCCACAGCCTCTCCCCTTAAAATGTAATTTTAATCCCTAATTAGCAAAGTGTTTCTTCCTAGCAGGGAGGCCTGAGAGGGAGGAAGAATCTCAGTAGAGCAGAGGGGAATATCATTGAGTGATGGGCAGGTCAATTCCTTCCTTGTCTTGGATTCTCAGGCCTGATGAGGTGTGCATTGTGGGGGAGAGCAGTATATCTCCATCTGGGTTTCAGAGGTTAGTCTGCCTTAGGTGGGTTCTCCTTCCCCTGAAAGAACTGCACGTTCCCTCCTGCTCCAATTTCCTGCCCTATTGCAGTGTTCACAGGTGAGGCCTGAAGCACCATTTAGTTTGGCAACTACCAATATTGGTTCTTGTAGATTATCCGGGCTGTGTCGAAGGCTTTCACAGTCAGAGTTCAAAATATTGTGTGACCGTGGTCTTGGTATTTTCTTTCCTGACGTTTCGCCAGCAGCCGTGGCCGGCATCGTCAGAGGAGTAACACTGAAGGACAGTGTCTCTCAGTGTCAAGTGTGAAGGAAGAGTAATATATAGTCAGAAAGGGGCTGGGTTTGAGCTGAATCATTGTCCTACAAAAAGTATCAAAGGTAATGTGCTAATCATTAGCACATTTTTATTTTAATGATTAGCACATTACCTTTGATACTTTTTGCAGGACAATGATTCAGCTCAAACCCAGCCCCTTTCTGACTATATATTACTCTTCCTACACACTTGACACTGAGAGATACTGTCCTTCAGTGTTACTCCTCTGAAGATGCCGGCCACGGCTGCTGGCGAAACGTCAGGAAAGAAAATACCAAGACCACGGTCACACAGCCCGGATAACCTACAAGAACCAATGAACTCTGACCGTGAAAGCCTTCGACAATATTTTGAACTACCAATATGTTTTTGGTTCTTGGTGGAATTCGTTACCCTGGGACTTTACTCTGACAAGGTTATTTCCCATGTTTAAGCAATTGTAAAAAGTAAATTGGAAGGGAATTAGTGTATCACGAAGGGGGTCCAATTCACATTAATGGCTCGATTTTTGGTTGTTCTGTTTATTTCCATGCTACTTTTAACAGTTTGTACTTTTACTTTTTATTAAAACTTATGGATTCTTCTTTTATTTAAAGAGAAACAGCAATTCTTTAAATTACAGAATATTTTCCTCTTTGATGCCTGTGGCTAGTAAAGGGTTAAGAAGGTGACTGAGCTGCTTTTCCTAGAGAGGGGCAGAGGGAGGAGGAAAAACACTGCAGACGTCTTCCTTCCTACTTCTCCGCCTCCTTTTGGCCCCACTTTTCCCGCAGGACGGTGCCTGTGAAGGTAAAGATCTGTGGGGCTGGGAGGGAGAGAGAGAGAGAGGAGCGCACCCATGATGGTCGTCCCTGCAATGGGGGTCCCTCTAGGTTTCACGTGCAGAGCAAGGCTGGGGGGGAGGAGGTCAGGCTGGGCCCGGGGAGGGTTTCCAGCTGTGGATCCGGCCCCTTGAACTGGGGCTGGATCTGCAGAAAGGAGCAGGAGGGAATCAGCGCAGAAAGAGGTGTGCAAATACAGCTTGGGTGTAGGAGACGCAGGGATCTTCATTTGGCTTCTGGGAGGGTTGCATAGTAGGAAATTCCTGAGGGACCATCATAATCTCCCTCCTCCTTCCAGACACTTATCTGGCTCCTGCCTCTGAACATGAACAGAGTGCCTTGCACTGTCTTGCAGAGACATGAGAAGCATTGGGCAAATGGATGTGGAGGGAGGGGTATCTGTGATGGGGGGAGGCCGTAGCTCAGTGGCAGAGCCCACCCTTTGCCTAGAGGAGATCCTTGATCCTATCCCTGGTATCTGCTTCCATACCAACCAAAACAGCACAGCTGGGAGAGACTCCAGAGAGCGGCTGCCATGAGGCTAGACTACTGGACTGAACTCCACAGGGAACGGGCCTTGAAGACACCTTGGAAACTTCTGGCATTGCAGAACACTATAGCTCAATTATCAGGAGTTAGGCAGAGCCTCTTTTGTAAGTGCTCCATCAACTCCCCATTAGTTTTCAGGTTTAGTGCAAAGGGCTGGTTATCACCAAGGAATCTCTCTGTGGGCTGAGATCCACAAATCTCACAGCACAGCCAGTCCCATTATGCTGTACACATGAGGGTTCCTTCTCCAGCAGCTCAGGGAGAGGCCTTCACATCACTTCCTACCTGATCCCTTTAACTAGGGATGCCAGGGATAGAACCTGGGGCCTTCTGCATGCAAAACAGGTCCTCTACCACCAAGCCATGACTTGTGCCAAGTCTCCTAATCAGAGCAGAGCTCTTTGAAGGTGGCACCCTAAAAATGGATAAAATTGCACATTGTCTCTGGCATCTGTTGGTGGAACAGCCTTCCTGGTATTTCACAAACTGTAACAAAGAATTTTCTGTGATGGAATAGAAATCGGAAACATTGTAATCAATATCTTAATGTATGCATTTAATAAAGAATTATACATAAAATCATACTGCAACCTTTTTGCATATAATTACTGTATCTAGGCAGAAAAATCACACTGGGGTCATGAAACCAGACATATATGTAATTTATAGTCTGCCTTTCTCACTAGGACCCAGGGCTGATTATACAGAGTGATCAAGCGTGTCCCTTCTCCCTCTCCCATATTTTTCTTTTCTACAGGGAGAAGTCAGTGTGAAAAATGAGATATTCTGGAGTTTTCAGCCATACCGCACCAACTCAGTGATTATTTAGAGCCAGAAATGGAGAAAGAAACTCCCACTGGTTCCAAAATAGGGGGGATATCAGAGGGGAGAGGAGTTGCCCCTCATGTCCTCCAGGCTGGTAGTATTGGGCAAATCCTGCAAAGGAGAGCAGGACATCCGATGAATCAGCCCACAGGGGAGGGATCCCTTTCCCTCGAGCTGTGGGAAGTCCAATGGCAGGAGTTCCTCAGGACGCTGGAGTCATCCCACTCTCCATGGGGAATCCCCCCCTTGCCGGAGAAACCTTCCCCCTGGGAGGACGCCAAGGCCTTTCTGGCCTCCTTTGAGCAAGTGGCCGAAGCCTGTCAGTGGCCCCAGGAAGAGTGGGTGATCCGACTCCTGCCAGCCCTCAGTGGAGAAGCTGAGAAGGCCTTTAACAGACTCACTGCCAGAGACAAAGAGGATTATGGCAAGGTGAAGGCAGCCATCTTGCGAGGGGATGCCCTGAGCCGGGAGAAGCAGCGCCAGCTGTTCAGGTGCTTCTGCTACCAGGAAGCTGAGGGGCCAAGAGGGGCCTACAGCCGCCTGCGGGAAATGTGCCGCGGGTGGCTGAGAGTGGAGAATCACAGCAAGGAGCAGATCCTGGAGCTCTTGATCCTGGAGCAGCTGTTGAGCATCCTGCCTCTGGAGATCCAGAGCCGGGTGAGGGAGAGTGGCCCCGAGAGCTGCTCCCAAGCGGTGGCCCTGGCTGAGGAGTTCCTCTTCAGGCAGGGGAAGAAGGTGAGGCTCTTCTGCTGTGTGGGTCCTGAGTGCAGGAGGGCTTGGGGTGGAGCAGGGGCTGGGTCTCCCTCCATAATGGGTGTGGGGGGAGAAGAGGGGAATCCCAGGGCTTGATGTTGCCCTGTTTCTAGTTGAATTCAATTTTTTTGGGTGGGAAGGAAGTCTTAATTTTTTTAAAAAATAATTAAAATATAATTGATATATATGGTATTTTTATTTCATATTTCTATATCTTTTAATTTAAAAAAAAACTGCACATATAGTCATAAGGATTTTTTATATATTTATGTATATTTTTGACCCTGGAATGTTGACTGCTTAGACCATTGAAGAATGCTTTATGGCCGAAACGCGTATGGTCAGAGTCTCATTGAGTGATTTTATTGCGTTATATGAGTTATACTGTATGAGTATGTCAATTTGGTATGCTTTTCTATGGCCTTATATGTGGTATTAGATTATATCCTGAAATAAATATATATGTATTTTGTACTGACATAATGTTCAGATTTTATAACCTTTGGGCTTGGATGTTTGTTTATTTTTGCTTAACCTTTTGGGAACTTACTTGACCCTCTGTTAGGGCCAGGTGCTTTCTCAGATCTCCACCTTCCCCTTCACACCTTCCAGTAGCAGTGACCAAGCTGATTTTAGTTATGTCATGTAAAGTGCCATCAAGTCGCAGCCGACTTATGGCGACCCCTTTTGGGGTTTTCATGGCAAGAGACTAACAGAGGTGGTTTGCCAGTGCCTTCCTCTGCATAGCAACCCTGGTATTCCTTGGTGGTCTCCCATCCAAATACTAACCAGGGCTGACCCTGCTTAGTTCTGAGATCTGACAAGATCAGGCTAGCCTGGGCCACGTAGGTTGTGAGTAGTCAGGAAGACAATTTTAATGAATAACTGGGCTGGAATTATGTGCTACTATTATAGAGGAAGGCTGGGGAGGCAGAAAAAGAATATGAAGTACTTTCTACTACTTCGCCCCCATCTCCTTCAGTGATTCACACCAACCCCTTCCTTTCGCAACATAAAAGGATTAGTTTATTGTTTCTCCTTTAAGAGGTCTCAATGCTTAGTGATGGGTAAAACAAGAAAAGTAACAAGTGGGGTTTCTTTACATGAAAGGACAGCAGATCTCTGCTTTAAACAGTTACACTTTCACACACCCACAGCTCTACTGAACTGGCAGGGTATTACCAAGAGGAGGAATGGTTTTATTTGGAGCTCTTTCTTAAACCATAGAATCTCAGCCTATTGAAACAGGAGAAAAATGCAGGAGTCCAGTAGCACCTTAAATACTAACAACATTTGTGGCAGGGTGTGAGCTTTTGTGAGCCACTGCTCACTTCTTCAGAACAGGATCAACTTGTTTCTTGGGATACTTCCCTTAACCCCTATCACAAGTCACCAACCCCTGGCCCCAGAGCTCTATGTATCTATAATATCAATATCTGAGTTGTTTTCCTTCACTGCCAAAGCCGAACTATTCTCCTGAAAAGTTTTTCCCTGTTTGTCTGTCCCTTCCCCAAACCGTATCTGAGGCAATGACAAATTTCCCCTCCGCTTGTCTTCCCTCTCTCCCCTCCTCCAGAGGTTCCACAGCCTCTTATCTGCTGTAGCCATTTAATTAGGGTTACCAAGTGCCCAGTGGTGGTGGGCAAACCCTGTCCAATCCACCCCGCTGCCTGCTGACCAGCTGAAGGTTGGGGGTGGGGGCAAACACAGCAGCATGTCACTTCCGGTTTACACCTGGACGTGCCACATCACGAGGGGCCTTTTACCACTCAAACTGTGAGTGTGATTGGCAAAAGGCCCCTTGCAATGCGGCACTTCTGGGTGTAAACGCATCGAAAGGGGCCAGTGCAAACTGGAAGTGACGCGCACGGCTGGCTGTACGCAATCTCCTCAGCTCTTTCCCAAAAGCCTCCCACCGGAGGAGAGGGGGGGACCTGGCAACCCTACATTCAGTGTCTGCCTACCCTGGTAGGATGGGATTTGCCGGGATGCCTGGAGGGCAGAACTAGAGGCTGACTGTCACACCCTCCCCCTGAAAAAGCTGGTCTTGGGGTTCAGGGTGGTCTGGCCCAGGCTAGCCTGCTCTTGCCAGATCTCAGAAGCTAAGCAGGATCAATCCTGGTTAGTAATTGGATGGGAGACCACCAAGGATTGATAGGGTTGTTGTGCAGAGGAAGGCAATGGCAAACCACCTCTGTTAAGTCTCCTGCCTTGAAAGTTCTACAGTGTTGCCATAAGCTGGCTGTAAATTGACAGCACTTTGCACACAGATTCCTGCTCCTTTGCCACCTCCACAGGTGTGACCTGGAGCACCATCTGCAGGTTCTGAGCATGAGAGTCCTGAAGATCTCCTCCCATATTCCTCCACTCCTGCATTTGGGTTGTTGTGACCCAATTATCCTTAGAGTCCAATAAAGACAATAGGGAGGAGGTTAGGTTTAAGAAACAGTTCTTTATTTGGCCAAGCAGAGAACCGGGTGACAGACCCAATCAACAAAAGGGAAACTGCCACCCAGAACAAAGGAAGATAGAACGCTTTATACTTCATTTCAAAAGAAGGCGGATACACAACAGTAAATGTTACATTTGAAGACTCAAGTGACTAGTGTAGAGTCAGCACAATGCCTGAACGTTCTATGCATGCTTATCTAAGTATCCTGCCGTGGTGCTATTCAGAAGAGAGTAGCTCTTTGTTATGCAGGGCCAGAGAGGTTAGTGTCCTTGGCTAAGTGGGGCGGGAGGAGGAGAGCTTAGCAGAGGATGCACATTCTGGTGATGTCTTGCCTGATGGCACTGGTGTGCGTGTGTTTTTACTGGGCACAACAGGGTGGAGGACAGTATTTCTGGGGTTTTCTTGGTGGACTTCACAACCCTAGGAGATTCCTCTGGGCCAAACAGACGTTACGGCATCCACAGGTGTGACTTGTGAACACCACTGCCGTTTGAGAGTTGAGTCAGGCTGCTCAAAGATGCCACGAGGCCCCGATCCCTGCAGTGTGGTGGGACCAGGAGCTTTTGTTTTCCCCCTTGCACCTTTTCAAGTGTTAAATCGATTGCAATGGTAAGCTCTCCTTCCCTGGAGGTTTTTAAGAAGAGGTTAGATGGCCATTTGTCAGCAATGCTGATTCTGTGACCTTAGGCAGATGATGAGAGGGAAGGCATCTTGGCCATCTTCTGGTCACTGGGGGTGTGGGGGGGAGGTAGTTGTGAATATCCTGCATTGTGCAGGGGGTTGGACTAGATGACCCTGGTGGTCCCTTCCAACTCTATAATTCTACGATTCAATGTCTGTGATGCAACCTGTTAAATCCTTCCTCCTCCCTGGGTCAGCTGCAAGTGAACCAGGCTGCTCCAAGTAGGTTTTGTTTTGTAATATGCAGTGCAGAGTTCTCGGCTTTCCTTAAGGAAACTCTGTTCTGATTTTTCCCTGCCACACACCAATGAATCTGCTAAGTCCTCTCTTCATCTCCCCCCTCTTCAGCTCTGTGGCTCTGCCCTGAAAGGGTCCCTCTCTGCTGTTGCAGGTGCCCTTGGAGGAGGCAGCTGCAGGCGTCTCTGAAGCAGGCCAGGCTCCATCTGAGAGCAAGCAGAGGCATCCTTCAATGGCTGACAAGGAAGAGGAGGACAGAGAGGCCATCCTGATGGGTAAGGAGGGAGGGAGACCTTCTTGGGTCAGAGATCGGGGTGTCTCGGAAGCTCCTTCTGGGGCTGAGCTCAGCGGTGGCTTGTTTTTTTCCTTTCAAGGGCTGCTCTGTCCTTACATTCTGCAGAGGAATGGATATCCTAGGGAAAGAGCTGGTTACAAAAGAAGAGGCCTGCTGGACAAGGCCAAAGTCCCAATGACTCTTTCCTACAGTGGTCAGGCCCTCACTTGGATAACCCAGGCTGGCCAGATCTTGGAAGCTAAGCAGGGTCAGCCCTGGTTAGTACCTGGTGGGAGACCACTAAGGAAGTCCAAGGTTGCTACACAAAGGCAGGCAATGGCAAATCAACTCTGAACATCTGTTCCCTTGAAAACCCTACCATAAGCCAGCTGCAACTTAATGGCATTTTCCACCATCACCATCGTGTTCAGCTAGATGTCGTCAGGCCTTCCCTGTTTTTGCGCCCCCTCCCTGACATCTGGCATCCCTTCCAAAATATTTGTTTTGGTTGATGAGGTCCTGGCTTCTACCTTATTTTTCAGAGGCTGAAAACCGATTACTCATGCCCCATGGCACACCTATCACAAAACTCTCTGAATTTCATGATAAGCAGAAAGCCAAAAGATGTTCACAGCAGATGAAATACAAAGGGTAGGAGAACGAATATACGCCCCCTTTTTTCCTTAAAGTGTACATATGGGGAGTTTTGGGGAAGGGAGGCAAAGGCAGAAGATAAAAGGGGCCCCATTGCAGAGCCAGGCCAGGTAAAAGGTGTGGCCAGCTGCTTGATTTGGGGATGAAAGTGATTTTGAGGGAGTAATCAAAATACACTCCAGGAGGCAGCAGTGACAGGTCTGAGACTTGGTTTTTTGCATGGCTACTGATTGAATCTCTCTCTTCGTTCCAGCAGAAAGCATGTGCAAGAGGGGTGGAGAATTCCAGGGGCCATCATCAGAAGAAAGGCCAACCAAAAGAAGAAGAAACGAAGGCCTCTGTTCTACCCAGAGAATCCACTCCAGGGAAAATGAAAACAAAAGTGTGGCTTTTGGAAAAACCTTCGTTCAGAAAATGAACGTCGTTTCTCAAGAACAAATTTGCACAGGAGAGAAACCGTATAATTTCTTGGAGTGCAGAAAGAGCTTCAATCTTCTTACAACCCTTACTTCCCATCAAAGAAGTAACTCAGGTGAGAAGCTATATAAAATTCTCAAGGGTGTGGAATGATCTTTTCTGATTCAGTAGGCTTTAACATACATTTAATGCACAGCAGGAAGAAGCCACTGCAATATGTTGAGTGTGGAAAGAACGTTAGGTGCAGATCAGACCTCTTTGCGTGGCTGTAATGGGATTTCTCTCTTTATTCCCACAGGGGATGATCAGGAGAATGAGGAAGATGAGGAACTGCATCAGTTGTACCCAGATAAAGCCAAGCTTGAGTTGAAAGAAAGCTTCAGGATTCAAGATGAACCCAAGAGGCAGGAAAACCACATGGCCGAGAAGAGGGATGAGCAGGGGATTTCCGTGAAAGCAGGGGATTTCTGTGAAATAATTCACATGGTGGAAGAAACATACAAGTGCTTGGAGTGTGGAATGAACTTTTCAGATGAAACTCAATATAATATTCATTTGCAAATGCACAGTGGAGCAGAGCTCCTTAGACATCACCTAATCCACACAGGAGAGAAGCCTTATAGCTGCTCAGAATGTTGTAGGAGCTTCTCACAGAGAACAAACCTTATTCAGCACCAAAGAATTCATTCAGGAGAGAAGCCATATAAATGCTCAGAGTGTGGAAAGAGGTTCCTTTGGTATAGCGATCTTCAGCGGCATCAAAGAACCCACACAGGGGAGAAACCTTTTCAGTGCTCAGAGTGTGGAAAGAAATTCAATCGGAGTTGCCATCTTCAACAGCATCTAAGAACCCACTCAGAGGAGAAACCTTTTAAATGCTCAGAGTGCGGAATGAGTTTCAACTGGAATGGCAATCTTCAGCGACATCAAAGAATCCATACAGGGGAGAAACCTTTTGAGTGCTCAGAGTGTGGAAAGAGGTTCATTCAAAAATCCAGCCTTCAACAACATCAAAGAATTCACATGAGAAACTGCATAGCTGCTCAGCCTGATACAAGAGCTTCTTTCCTATTTCACACCTTAAAGACAACCACAGAATCCACACAGGAACCATATAAACTCTGGGAAAGATCCTTCATCTGAACAGAAACCTGACCATATCCATAGATACAAAAAAAATTTTGTTTTCCAACCCAGGTATAAATACTCAGATGGTGAAAAGAGGTTTAGTTATGTTTGAAGTACAAACATCACACAGGGAAGAAAGCAAAGATTCGTTCTGAGAATGGAAGGGAGATTCAAGACCAGCTCTGCTTTACTTAAGCATTGAGGAACCCACACACGGGAGAAACCTCAGAAGTGCTCTATGTGTGGCAAATCAAATCAAATCATTTATTATTACAGCCAAAGGCCAGCATGTGGCAAGATCTTGAGGCAGAGTTCAGACCTTCATGTTCCTTAGAGAACCCACAACTTTCTTGTAGTCAGTTCCAATGAAGCTCTTCTTCAATTGCTGAGGTGGAGGGCCCAGAACGTACTTTCACAAAGAAGGACCTTTTTAGTGGTTGCCCTTCTCTGAAAAGGAAATCTGGAAAACTGGCAGCAACATTTCCATTTGTGAAATCCTGTGAAGAAATAGAGAAGTTGAGGGGATTGTGAGCTTTTCAGGGTCTCACCAGTAGAATTAATTCAGATTGAAACATAAACACGATAAATTCAAAGGGGGCTTACCAACATACAGTATCCTTGGAGTTGGAAGTTGAGAGGTGAATGTTGTGAAACACCATTTCCCCTTGATTCTCCTGGACAGCATCAGGACAGAAACAAAAAACACTTTTTGGTGGGTTTTTTATGACCTGGAATTAAAGGAAATGCTTAAAATGTTAGTTTAGCAGAAGTGTGTTGGGAGGTTTAAAAATTGTCTATAAACCCGTAGAAAGAAACCCTCTGGCAAACACTTTCTTCCACAACTGATCCCCATCTATTGTTCAAGATCCATAGCGTTGGGTTGTAACTGAGTGGATCTGGGTTCAAATTTGCACTTGGCCTGGAAGCTCACTGGCTGACTTTTGGCCAGTCACTTTCTGAACTCAGTATACCTCACAGGATTACTGTGAGGATTACATAGTGTGCATCCGGGCTGAAGTCCTTGTTGTAAGAAATGCACGATGGATTGAAAAGTACAGAAATCCCAGGATTTTAGTAGTAAATAGCAGGTCTTGGGTTGGTTGTGTGCCAAATTTCAACTTTTTCATTGGGGTGGGAATACCAAAGCCCTACTTTTGCATTGTCCTTTACTGGAAGGAGACTGTACAAATCACCCATTTTATATGAGAAAATGGCACTAACCCTCTAGGTCTGAAATCTGAACCCACATTTCAGGCAAGGTTTTGGAACTGCAACAGTTTATTCTTCAGCTTTAGGAGCTAGAGTTATTTCTGAACCTTCTGGGTTTATATTTTCATTACCATATTTTCCCACAAAACTGAATCTTAACCTCTTCACAGTTCCTCGTTTTCTTTAAAGCTGTAACAAAAGTGTTGTAGTAGATAAATGGATATGGGGTAACCCCAGTGGTCATCACAACAAAAAGCTAGCCTCTATCCTTCACCTACTTAAATATTGTACTTCTACTGAGAATCACTGAGAGGCACTTGAAATAAACGATTGATTAAAAAATACTAGGTACGGCGCAGAGTAGTAAGCTGCAGTACTGCAGTCCAAGCTCTGCTCACTACCTGAGTTCGATCCCAACGGAAGTTGGTTTCAGGTAGCCGTCTCAAGGTTGACTCAGCCTTCTGAGGTTGGTAAACTAAGTACCCAGCTTGTTGGGGGTAAAGGGAAGATGACTGGGGAAGGCACTGGCAAACCACCTCATAAAACAAAAAGTCTGCCTAGAAAACGTTGGGATGTGATGTCACCCCATGGGTCAGGAATGACCCAGTGCTTGCACAAGGGATCGTTACCCTTTTTTTACGGCAATGAACTGTCTAGGGGTCATGGTACCCCGGTGCCTGGGGTTTGTTGAGCCCTGGTGGAGAGTGTCCCTGCGGACTCTCCTTCAATACCATAGCATAGTATCTTTCTGTAAGTATCTTTCTGTACTGAGTAACAAAGATGGAGATTGTGGCGATCCAGTCCCAGAAGCCATGCTGAGGGATGTTTTTTTTACCATGTATCATGGGGTCCCATCTTGTTCTCCATGGTTTGAGTTCTGGAGCATCTCGGTTTTATCGCTGCTGTTCAGGCCTGGAACGAGAGGCTGCTGGAAGCATTGGGCAGGATCTCTCTCTACTTTCCTGTCGCTCAAACAGGAGCCTGGCTCTGTGGTTTACACCAGAATGGGAAGAATTAGAGGGCAAGGCTGAGCAGAGCGACACCCTGCTAAACTCATGGAAGTCAAGGACTTCAGCAAGGATCTGGATTGTACCTTTCAAGAGGGTTGAGAGAAGAGATTGGGGCCGAAAATTTCCCAGTGCTTTATTTCTTTTTCTACTCAACATTTTCCAATTCTAAAGATTCATTGTTTGCACACGCAAAAAATGGGTGCTGTTGCCAGTATAATATTAAGTTTGGCAGTTTCCACTTTGCAACGAATGTTTTCCAGATAATTTTGAGGCTAGACTTTTAGGAGCCCAGTGGCGAAGAGTGTTAAGCTGCAGTACTGCAGTCAAAAGCTCTGCTCACGACCTGAGTTCGATCCCGACGGAAGTTGGTTTCAGGTAGCCAGCTCAAGGTTGATTCAGCCTTCCATCGTTCCGAGGTTGGTGAAATGAGTACCCAGCTTGCTGGGGGTAAAGGAAGATGACTGGAGAAGGCACTGGCAAACCACCCCGCAAACAAAGTCTGCCTAGTAAACATCGGGATGTGACGTCACCCCATGGGTCAGGAATGACCCAGTGCTTGCACAGGGGTCCTTTACCTTTTTAAAAGACTTTTATAATGCTTATAATGTACTCTACATAGGTCTGCCCTTAAAGACAACTTGATTTTTCATTAATTACTACTGAGCACCAAGGGGAGCATGCATGCCAAGCCCATTATGCAAACACCCCCATTAGCTACCAATCAGTTATTGAGTTCAGTTCAAGATTGGTTCTTGTAGGTTATCCGGGCTGTGTAACCGTGGTCTTGGTATTTTATTTCCTGACTTTCGCCAGCAGCTGTGGCAGGCATCTTCAGAGGACGAACACTGAAGGACAGTGTCTCTCAGTGTCATGTGTGTAGGAAGAGTAATATATAGTCAGAAAGGGGTTGGGTTTGAGCTAAATCATTGTCCTGCAAAAAGTAACAAAGGTAATGTGCTAATCATCGTCCTGTAACATTGTTACTTTTTGCAGGACAATGATTCAGCTCAAACCCAACCCTTTCTGACTATATATTACTCTTCCTACACACTTGACACTGAGAGACACTGACCTTCAGTGTTACTCCTCTGAAGATGCCTGCCACAGCTGCTGGCGAAACGTCAGGAAAGAAAATACCAAGACCACGGTTACACAGCCCGGATAACCTACAAGAACCAATGAACTCTGACCCTGAAAGCCTTCGACAATATTCAGTTCAAGATTCTGGTTATCACCTAAAAAGCCCTGAACAACTTGGGACCCATATACCTGCAGGACTGTCTAGAGATTTTGTGAGAACAATAGTTCAGAGGGGCATTTCTAGGAAGAGAACAAGCTTGCGGTCCAGTCCAGTGTTTCTAGTTTGTATTATCCTGCTCTTACTGCATGGTCTTCTCTGTGTGTCATTCTGTTGTCTGCCTTTGTCTAATCATTTCTGCCTATGGCAGTGCTGCTGCAACAGTATTCAGTCACCTTGCTGGGGTGACAAGGGGGGGGAATCCCAAATCTACCTCGTCTCGGGCCCCAGGCTCCTAGAGTGGGCAGCAGCTTCTGGTGGTAGTGGTTAGGAGCAGTGGACTGTAATCTGGATGTGTGTGTGTTAAGTGCCGTCAAGTCGTTTCCGACTCATGGCGACCCTATGAATCAACGTCCTCCAAAGTGTCCTATCTTTTTTTTAAAAAAATATATTTTTATTATTTTTCAATAATAACCAACATTAGATTTAGACATACACCCTCTATACCCATAATCATTAAAATTCATAAAATTATTAGATGTGTGTCTTCAAAATACAATCAAAAAAACATTTGACTTCCCCACCGTCTTCCTCCCTCTCTAAAATATCCAAGATCACCTTTGGATCCATGCATTCTAATTCATCTATAAGTCACCCCATTATATTTGTACTTTCCCCTTATCCAGTATATTCAATATTAATAATATCAAGGAGAGAGAAAAAAGAAAAAAAAAAGAATAAAAAGAGAAATCCCATTTGCCTTCCTATATTCATCTCAAAATACATGTGGTAAATCTAAAAAAGAAGAAAAGAGAAAAGGGGATTTAAAAAAAATAATCTTATATAAAGTCAATGATTATAGTATTTCCCTCTACCCTCCACCTTTCCCATGTTAAAAATCAAATTGGTATTCTTCCTGCTTTCTCAGCCTTTCTTCTTCTTCTTCTTCTTCTGTCGGGAGTTTCTGTCGCTAATCACTTTTTTGCTTGAAGTGGTCTCCTGTCTGGAACAGTCAGTACCGTGTGTTTCGTGAGCTATAGAATCTTCTTCTTGTTTTCCAACAATTTGAGTTGATAGCTCACTGTTTCTTGTAAAAAAAAATTCCACGTCTGCCAATGAGTTAATAGCATGTTTGGTTTGTTTATAGGTAAAAGTGAGACCTTGTGGTAGCAACCAGCTATATTTTATTCCTTTATTTCTGAGTAATTCAGTAAAATCTTTGTATACAGCCCTCTTTTCCATCAAGTGACGTGGAATGTCTTTGAGAATTATCAATGGTATATTATCAAATCTCAGTTGATTCTCCAGTTGGAATTTTATGAAGATATTTTTCATCCTGATGTCAAAGAAAGAGATCAAAATTTCTCTGGCTTTTGTTTGTACCCGTGTTGATAAAGGAATTCTATATATCTTATTTATTGCTGCATTCAATTCTTGTGCATTTAGATGAAATATTTCAGCCAGTGATTTGATGATGTCATCTCTAGAGGCCCCCAGTCTCTCCGGCAGGTTGCACATGCGTAAATTATATTCTCTTTGCTGTAGATCCAAAATAGCAAGTTGGTCTTTCATTTGCTGTTCCTGAAGTTGAATAGCATCAATTAAATGTGCCTGGGAGTTCATATCTTTCTTAAGCCTTTTGACATCTTCCGTGTTGTTATTAATTGAAAGTTGCATCTTGTTCATACTCTCTTTCAATTGTGAAACTTGGGCTTTTATTTCCTTGATCTCATTTATAACATCAACAAGCTGTTGAGTAAAAATCAAAGTCATTTGTGTAGCTGATTGCTCTTGTTGCTTGGAGACCTGTTCAAACTTTTTCTTTACTAGTCCATTTATTACTTCATTTTGTTCAGCCAACATTTCCTGTATCTTCTGATAGTTTATTTCCATGATTGTCTGTGGCTGTTCTCCTTTTCCCCGACCAGAGATAAATGCAAGCAGGCAAACCAGTTCAGTAAAGTTGTGAAAAGAATCTATTAGCCTTGGTGCTGTTACTAGGCAGAACTGGAAGTTACAAGGATATGAGCCTTCCGTGACTCACACTCTGATTCAGAAAATAGGATGTATTTTGATGTTGCACAAAGGGAGGCACACCGGCACGACCCTCCTCTTTGATTTCCAAATCCTAGAGAAGTCTCTTTCTGAGTATGTGGCTGGAGGACTCTTCCAGACGGAAAAACGAAAGCTAAAAATATTCCTCCTCCCGTTCAGCCTGCAGCTGTGGATTGGAAGCTATCGATGCCACTCAGATCTTCCAGGTTGTTTTTGTTTGCCTGCTAATTCAATTTGTATTATTTTAAACAGACTTTTTAGCCGGATGTTCATTTAAAAGTCTGGGTGGTGGGGAGTAAAGTTTTAGTTGCATTTTAAACAGTTCCAGTTGTTCAAATCCTTGGTAGTAAGCAAAAGGAATTCAAGTGACTTACATGGAGCTTGAAAGATGGGGTTTCTCTTTCATTTGCTTGTAGAATTTTTAGTATAATGTGAAGGGGACCACAGCTTCTGATCCTTGAGGCGTTTCACGGCGATGAAATCCTCCTCAGCCGGCAGGACTCAGACCATCTCTCCCCCTCAGCAGGAGGGGGGGGGGGTTGGGAGTCAAACTGCTCTTCTTCAGCAGCAGGAAGTTACCTGCATTCCGATCCCTTGGTTAGGATCGGAGACGGGGCTTTTGAAGGGAGCCCCGATTCAAAACGCCTCTCGGTTCCTCAGAGCGAACTCAGAGGACATGGCGCTGGGTCGGCATCTTCACAGGAAGTCAAAGTGTCCTATCCTTGACAGCCTTGCTCCGATCTTGCAAATTGAGGGCCGTGATTTTCTTTATAAAGTCAATCCATCTCTTGTTCCTGCTGCCTTCCTCTTTTCCTGCTGCCTTCAACTTTTCCTAGAATGATTGTCCTTTCCAGTGACTCTTGTCTTCTCATAATATGCCCAGTGTACGACAGCCTCAGTTTAGTCATTTTAGCTTCTAAGGTCAGTTCAGGCTTGATTTGATCTAAAACCCACTGATTTGTTTTTTTTGGTGGTCCAGGGTATCCATAACACTCTCCTCCAACACCACATTTCAAAGGAATCTACTTTCTTCCTATCAGCTTTCTTCATTGTCTAGCTCTCACACCCAAACATAGTAAGTAATCAGGATAACCGAGTTCAATTCCCCACTCCTCCCCATGACACTTGCTGGGTGACCTTGGGCTAGTCACAGCTCTCTCAGAACTCTCTCAGCCCTATCTACCTCACAAGGTTTTTGTTGTGGGGAGGAGAAGGGACGGCAATTGTAAGCCACTTTGAGACTCCTTAAAGGTAGAGAAAAGCAGGATATTAAAACCAACTCTTCTTCTTCTTCCCATGGATCTGTTTGTTTGGACTGGTCTGCTTATTTTCTCCACAGACCCTGAGTTTTCCCACCTACCTTCCCTCTTCTCACTCCTCCACTTTCTGGCGGCTGTGAAGAAATGTTCCCTCCAAGAAAAATGTACCTGAGGCTGGAGATGTCACTTGTAGCCAAGATGAATTTTGGCATGATGAGGATGAAGGAGAAGAGTTGGTTTTTATATGTCGACTTTCTCAACCACTTAAGGAAGAATCAAACCGGCTTTCTCAACCACTCAAGGAAGAATCACCTTCCCTTTCCCATAATAGACACCCTCTGAGGTAGGTGGGGTTGAGAGAGTGTGACTAGCTCAAGGTCACCCTGCTGGCTTCATGCGTAGGAGCAGTAAACAAATCCAGTTCACCAGATTAGCATCCACCGCTCATGTGGAGGAGTGGGGAATCAAACCTGGTTCTCCAGATCGGCCACCGCTCCAAACCACCACTCTTAACCACTACACCACACTGGCTCAAAGAATTATTGCACTGTGATTTCCTAAGGGGAGCAAAGAGGCAAGAATAGGTTAGCAGCCTGTGGACTCTAGCCAGGGCTGCTTCAGCCCTACATTCAATCATTCCTCCCAATCACTCCACCCCACACATGGGGGCCTGGGATCTTGTGCCTCCCTTCGCCCTGCACATAAATCCTCAGAGCTTAATGAAACGAAGAAAGCCTGCCTTTCACAAAGAACTGCCAAGGCAGTTGAAAATTAAATAAATAAAAATCCAGTCTGTCAAAATAAATACATAAAAAGCATAGAACACCCAGTAAAAAGAGAGCCAGTGTGGTGTAGTGGTTAAGAGTGGTGGTTTGGAGTGATGGAGTCTGATCTGGAGAACCGAGTTTGATTCCCCACTCCTCTACATGAGCGGAGGAGGCTAATCTGGTGAACTGGATTTGTTTCCCTACTTCTACACACAAAGTCAGCTGGGTGACCTTGGGCTAGTCACAGCTCTCTCAGCCTCATTTACCTCACAGGGTGTCTGTTGTGGGGAAGGTGATTGTAAGCCGGTTTGATTCTGCCTTAAGTGGTAGAGAAAGTCAGCATATAAAAACCAACTCTTCTTCTAAAAAGCAAGAAAACGGTGAGCAGAAATAAAATCATTCCATTGAAGACACAGGCAAATCAAACCCCTAAAAGTTCAGAAAGGAGGTGCCAAGGAAGTGTCTCTGAGGAGGTTATTCTCTCACTGAGGCATCTCTGCCACACCCAAGTCCTTTCCCAAAAAGCCTCTTACCTCACTTCAGTGCAGGTCTGTGAAGAAGGGCCTGGGGATCTCTTCAAGATTGGGCAGGTTCTCATCCAAGCACACAGTCCAACTCAGCTCACAAGTTCAGGGTTGGATTTAAAAGGTCTTTGGCAATTCTCAGCAGCTGCCTCCTCTTCCTCTCAGCCACAGTCGTATGTCTTGCTTTAACAAACCTTCCTCTCAATCAGTCCTGGGATCTCTAACCTGCCATCTTTCCATTGTGAGCATCACTCCCTTTTCTTTTCTCAACCACCATCTTTTTGGGGCAGGAGAGTGGGATGGTCATCTGCCCCCTCCTCTTTTGGCTCAATCTGTGCTGCTTTTCTGTCAGTTTCCTTTCTTAACTCGAACTATAAAATACCCAAACAACAAAACAAACCTGCTAATCTGAAACACTAAGATAAACAAAGTCTATACTTTCCAGTCAACAACAATAAAAGCCCTAACAGCCTAGTATGGAACATGACTTCCTTTTAAAGAGCTCTTTGGCCAGGATCCCTCAGAGCTCACTCCTCCTGGGTGAAATATACAGCCACCTCCTCCAAGGACACGAGGTCCTAAAAAAAAAGGAGACATTGGATATCCACAGATCGGTCTGAGGGAGGAATTTGGGTGCTTTGCGCAAGAAAAGGGAGGGGAATTCACAGCCTACCTTGCTTTGACATCCTGTACCAGCTGAAAAGCTCTCATGGCAAACAAAGGGAAAACAAACGGGTACATCCTTCATCTCTGCCTTGGGCCTTCTTATGCGGAACAGCTGTTTCCACTCCTCTGCAAAGAGGAGGCAACCGGGATCCTATCAGTATCCTCATCGTATGCATTTCTGATTAGCATGAAGCCCAAGATCAGAATTAGATATGGGGTGTGCATGTATATGTGTACTTGTTTTGCATTTCAAGCGTAATACAAAAAAGAAGGGGATATTTCTTATCAGTCAGCTCAAGCAGTTTGAAATAAAAGGTTTTTTTAAGTCCATTTCTCCTGTCACATTTTGAGCTGCTAAGTCTCTTAAACAGTACCAATACAGCTCCAGACAGAATGAACCCAGCCATCTGGAACAGAGACAAAACACCAAGACAAAGCTGCCCAACAAACCGAACTTGCAGTTCTGTGTGGGTAAAGAGTGCCCTGCACACACACGAATAAAGCATTTATATAGCAGCATCCACCTGTGGTTCAGCCTACTACTAAGAAGGGTTTACCAAGTGAGCGCACGAAGAGGCCTCATGCAGAGTCAAGATTCTTGCAGCCCATTCCTGAGCCAGATTTTTAAAGATTTGTTTGAATTGACAATTTGGAGAAAAATGGAAAAACAATGACAACCTCCCACCCCCCCGAAATCAGTGAAATACTTTTTAAGACAAGGTATTCCTATTTTTCTAATGGAAAAATGAAGGGAGCTCGGAAAAAAATCCTGTAAAACATTCCCCTCCCCTCTTTTGACACTAGCAAAGTGAGCTGCAGTTTTTCAGCTCTCTCTGCTAGCAGAAACAAAGAGATCTATACTTCTAAATTGCATACTTATACCAATTATTACAATGGTATATGGGATTGTAAAATATGCATTTTATAACTTCACTCAGTAACAGGCTTATGCTCGATAAGAAAACAGGTATTGCTTATATTTTTAAGGATTTACAGAAATTTTATATCTATAGGGAAGATTTTTTGACTTTTTCATTCCCCTCCTCCCTTTCCCTCTGGGTCCCATCCCCAAGTTCTAGATTTCATCCTTTGCCAACAGGCTATAGGAAAGCCACTTTGGGGAGGAGAGTGCAAACCCACAGTTGACCTCCCCTCACCCACAACCCAATTCCAGCCTCCTAATTCTGCTTCCTGCAATGAAAAGCTGCAGCTTCCCATTTCCATATGAGCCTCTATTCAAGAGAAGCCTCCATTCAAGACATTTTTTTCTTCAAGTTGTCCGCAACAAGCCCAATAATGGCGCCCACCACCTGCTGGAAGTAGAGCTGCCAGGTCTCTCTTCGCCACCAGTGGGAGATTTTGGGGGCAGAGCCTGAGGAGGGTGGGGTTTGGGGAGGGGGAGGGACTTCAATGCCATAGAGTCCAATTCCCACACACAAGATTTATCAAGATAGCAGCCCGTCAGGGAGCTCCACTTTAATCCTAGGAATAGTAATATTAAGCCTTTTGGCTGATGAAGCTACTTTTGTAGAGAAAACGCTGGAATACATCCGGAGCCGCGTTACCATCTGTAGCTCCGTTGCCTGAAGACACATTGACATTGAAATTGACTATAATATGACTCTATGTCTTATATGAACCTTTTTGCACTCATTATCAGCAACTCCAGCTGATTTTTTTCTTGACGTTGTTATTTCCTTGCTTTGTAACCCTTGTCGCTTAGCTTTATTTGGATATTAATTTCTTTGTAATATAGTTACAGCCTTGGCTGTTTTGCTGCCTGCTATCCATTGCCTATTGCCTCATTCAATTTTGCCTACTACTGTTTTATTTGCATCACCACCTGGAGGTTGGCAACCGTAGCTGGGACCCGCCTTTAATTTCCCCACCAATCACAAATCCCGCTTGCTTGATTGACGCCTGCTCTGGCCAATAGCACAGTTAGAAAGGGTCCCAGGCGAGCTCAGTCTAGTATTCACCGAGGCCTGGTGTTCCCTCAGTTGAGGGGAAATGTTGCCAAAAGCAGGAGCCAAAAAAAAAAGAATCTTTTTTAATTCTAGGAAGAAAAATGTTTCTTGAAACAACAAGCCCAGAAGCTGCTTTTAGCGTGTAGCTCCCCAGCTTGAGCAGCTCCAAGAGAGGTGGCCATCTTTCGTTCCTCTTCCTTTCAGTGTCTCCAAAATGGCGCCTGAGCTGAGGCTGCCTGGGGGCCATTTTAGGTGCTGCTGAGTAGTAAGAAATGCTGTTTGCCCTTCCTGGCTCCCTCTGAGGGTTGCCAGGTCCATCTTCACCACCGGCAGGAGATTTTGGGGGCAGAGCCTGAGGAGGGCAGGGTTTGGGGAGGGGGAGGGACTTCAATGCCATAGAGTCCAACTGCCAAAGCGGCCATTTTCTCCAGGTGAACCGGTCTCTATCGCCTGGAGATCAGTTGTAATTGCAGGAGATCTCCTGCTACTACCTGGAGGTTGGCGACCCTTCTCCCTCATGATGGTCCCTGTACAGGACCCAAGTTTGAAACCTCACATCTGTTGCGTTCCCACTCAACTCTTTTGTATGTAAGCTTAAAAGATCTTGGTTGTGTACCAAAAATCCCTCTGCTCGAGATGCTTTTCTAGGTCTCTCCTCTTTGAAGCTGAACAAATTCTGGCAGTTGGGTTAACTGGGATTGCAAGGAATAGTTTGTGGTCACACACACCCCACCCAAGACTTAAGAAGTAAAAATCCCCTCCTCCTGCATTGAAGCCCTTAGATTCAGGGCTAGATCTAAGCCCTGGGGCTTAGCACACCCACCACACACTTTATTGGGGGACAGGATTTGCCCCTTCAATTCCTCCATGGGGAATCTGCCTTTATTGAGTTGTCTGAGAAAATTCTCTCTTCATCTCACTGTTTAATTTTCAAAGGTACTCAATTCCCACCCCCCGCCCCCCGCCAAGCTTAATCTGAGCATTTGAGGATAGAGTATGAGAGCATATTAAACCTTTTCACCAGTTTACTGGAGCTAAATATTTAAGAAGGTGGCTCCCAGCTGACAGGTTTAAACATCTAAATGTGTGATTCTTCTCAGCCAAGGTTTCATGCAGGGGTTTAGGACAGGAGCAGCTTTAGTGGCCCTGATGGGAGACCACCTCTGGGCGAGGAACAGCAGGTTCTCCTTCGATACCTTCTGTTCTGGGCAGCAAAGATGGGCATCGAGGACACCCTCTTCTAGTGGGTCTAGTCCTAGCTGGGGGTGATCTGTCTCAGAAAGCGGGGCTTGGAAACCATGGCTTGACACGTCCCATGGGGTCCCAGAGGTCTCTGTCTCATTCCCCATGCTTTCGATTCTGTAATTTTCTTGGGGTCTTTGAGACTCTCAGTGGTATCTCTGCTGGAGTCTCAGTTAGAGCTTGGAATGCGAGACTTCTAGAGGCCGTGGATTTCTCCCTGTGTCCTCTACTGTCAGACAAGAGCATGGCTGACCTTAGAGCACTGGTTCCCAACCAGGGGTCCGTGGACCCCCAGGGGTCCGCGAGAACTAAATCAAGGTCCCCGAAACAAAGTTATAAACCCATAATAAATTAATATTTTCAATTAAAAGTTCTCTATTATAATATATATATATTCAAATATTATTCTAAGTTTAATGTTTATCTAACAGTTATGATTAAAGTTTATTTTCAAATTCTGGGAATTTTTATTTTGAACCTTGGGGTCCCTGCACCGAACAAAAAAGTCTTAGTGGTCCCTGGTCAAAAAAAGTTTGGGAACCACTGCCTTAGAGGGAGAGAATTAAAGAATTGGGAAGATGTCAAGCCAAAGCATCCATGCCTCAGTTAAAGTTGTAGAAAAGAAAAGAGCAAGAGTCCAGTAGGGCCATAACAAAATTTCTGGCAGGTTATGAGCTTTCGTGAGCCACAGCTCCCTTCTTCAGATAAAGTTGTCACTGCTCTTGTGTGGAAGGCTCGATGGCTTTCCTAAGCATTGAGTGGATGTTACTACCTGACTTTTCAGGGCTTGTTTTAAAACTCCATTGTTTCCAGCGCACATTCCCATTCACCGAGTCTCAACAGAGCGCCTTCTTCGCCAGCCCACCAAGCAACCTTTGTATTCATTTTGTTTGTTTATTTGTTTGTTTGATTGCTGACAGCCTCACAACAACCCTGGAGGTAGTTTCAGCAGAGAAGCTGTGACTGGCCCAAGGTACATTGTAATCCCATGAGATCTCCAGCCAGTTCCTGGAGGTGGGCAACTCTACTTATAGCGACCACATAGGGTTTTGAAGGCAAGAGAAGTTTCAGACCATAGCCAGACACAATTGAACCACCAGGATTAGAGAGCAGGCATTTGGGGCCAGAAGACGGTCCTAAATGGAAGTTTTATTAAACAACAGTCCTCAATAAAGTATTTGTTTCTTTGCCTTTCAGGGCTTCAGAGGGTTAAAGTGCAAGAGCTGTGTTTCCTAGAGAGCGTGCACAAGTCCTCCAGCTGTTGTCTTTTGATAACGGGTTTGCTTGCAATAGCGCTTGAGGATTGAGGCTGAAGCCAGACTGGAAGGGTAAAGAACTGGGCAGCCCTGCGAGGGTGTCTTGCGAGCAGAGCAGGGCTCAGAAAGAAGAGGTCAGGCTGTGCTCCCTTCTGTGCTCCTGAGGAGGGTTGCTAGGGCAGGATCCAGCTCTCTGAACTGGTAGGAATCTGCAGCAAGAAGCCAGGAGGGGATCCAGTTTCTCTCCAGGCCAGGAACAGATTCCCTTCCTGATCTCTGCAGATGAAACCTCTGCTAAAGCCACAGGAGATGGGCAGGCTGGAGTTTTTCCTGGTCACTTGACAACCCCATTGGAAAGGCGTGTGGGCTGCAAGGCAGAGCCTTGTCTGACTGCAGAGAGCTTTGCAGTTGGGAAGGGAGAATAGAGCTGGCCCCATGGAGACCCCCCCTCACCTGTTTGAGAGAGAGGTGTGTACCTGTCCTCTATGGGTCTCCACATACTGATCTTCAGCCTTGTGCTGAAAGCAAATTGAATCCCTCCCGCGAACCCCCCCCCCCAGTTTCTCTGGGGCAAAACGTCGCCCTGGTGAGCATCTGCTTTCCTGAAAGGAATCTTGTTTCTCTTATGAGAAAAGGGATGCCTTTGGAGCAAGAGGAGATGTGCGAATACAGCGAGGGAGAGCCAGCGTGGTGTAGTGGTTAAGAACGGTGGTTTGGAGTGGTGGAGTCTGATCTGGAGAACCGGGTTTGATTCCCCACTCCTCCACATGAGCAGCGGAGGCTAATCTGGTGAACTGGATTTGTTTCCCCACTCCTACAACGAAGCCAGCTGGGTGACCTTGGACAAGTCACATTCTCTCAGCACCTACCTCACAGGGTGTCTGTTGTGGGGAGGGGAAGGGAAGGTGATTGTAAGCCGGTTTGATTCTCCCTTAAGTGGCAGAGAAAGTCGGCATATAAAAACCAACTCTTATTCTTATTCTTATTCTTCTTCATGTTATCATGTTAGGTGATAGATGATTGGTCATTTTAAAAATTATTCTATTTAAGTTTGTAATGTGTCCTGAGCCTTATCTAGAAAACTAGGCTTGAAATGAAGAAAGTAGGTCAGCAGACCAAAGCTAAGGATCAGGGTAAGGCATCTTAAATGGAACTCCATCTTGGATGGTGTTTGCTGACATGGCAATTTTACAGCTCTTCCGATGAATGAGGTAAACATATAGATAAGGCCAGCTGGTAAAGGTCTGAGGGCAGCCTTAAAAAGAAATCCTGAATCATTTAATAATAATATTATTTTATGCTTTTATTAAAGTAGTAGACACACAGAAGTGATGCATTTTTGCATGTGAGTTGTGCCTGTGGGGAGAAAATAATGTTGGGGCACTATGTCAGATGCTGAACATGTCTATTCTCTCGCCTTCCCATTTCTCCAGGGCGAAACACAGTCTGGAAGACAAAAGCATCTTCTAGACAATTAAATTATACATCTCCGTTCCTGAGGAATAATATTGAGGAGAAAACAAAGGAATAAGACTCCACAGGTCCAAAATCAGGGGAGGTATCAGAGTGGAGAGGAAAATCCCTTAATGTCCTTCCAGCTGGGAATATGAAGCAGTTCCTGGAAAAAAGACCAGGAGATTTGATGCATCAGCAAGCAGGGGAGTGTTCCCTTTCCCTCATACAGTGGGAAGCCCAGTGGCAGGAGTTCCTCAGGACAATGGAAAACCCTCACTCTGGATGGGGAATCACATGTTTGCCAGAGAAGCCTTCACCCTGGGAGGATGCCAAGGCCTTTTTAGCCTCCTTTGAGCAAGTGGCCGAAGCCTGTCAGTGGCCCCAGGAAGAGTGGGTGACCCGACTCCTGCCAGCCCTCAGTGGAGAAGCTGCAAAGGCCTTTAACGATCTGGATGTCCAAAACAGAGAGGAGTATGGAATGGTGAAGGTGGCCATCTTGCAAGGGGACGCCCTCACCCGGGAGAAGCAGCGTGAGCAATTCAGACATTTCTGCTACCGCGAGGCCGAGGGACCAAGAGGGGCCTACGGCCGACTGCGGGACATGTGCCGTGGGTGGCTGAGAGTGGAGAATCACAGCAAGGAGCAGATCCTGGAACTCTTGATCCTGGAGCAGCTGCTGAGCATCCTGCCCCTGGACATTCAGAGCCAGGTGAGAAATAGCAGCCCCGAGAACTGCTCCCAGGCGATGGCCCTGGCCGAGGAGTTCCTCTTGAGACAGGAGAAGCAGGTGAGGGGCCCTTTTGCTGTGCAGGTCCTGAGTGGGAGGGCCTGGGGTGGAGCTTTGGCTGATGTCTGACTTCATCTCAGGGTGTGGGGAGGAGGTAGAAGGGGAATGCCAGGGCATGATGGGAGGGGTCTGTTGCCTTGTTTCCCCGGAAGCGGAATGTGGAGTTTCTGAGTAGGGAGGAATTCTCTCTCAATCTGGGAATCAGTATTTAGTCAGCCTTGAAGGGGTGACCCTCCCCCTGAAAGAGCAGGTCTTGGAGTTCTGGCTCTCGATTCCTGTCTCCTTGTTATCTCCACAGGTGACAGGGCCTGGAGCACTGTCTGCATCTTTTGACCACGAGAATCTTGAAGATATCCTACCAGATCCTTCCTCCTGTGCAGACTGATAGCTGCCAGTATGTTTTGGTGCCTTCTTGATGGTGGTGCCTTCCTTGTGGAATTCACTACTCTGGGAGTGTACTCAGACAAGCGTCTTTCCCATCCCTATGGGATCTGCTACAAAAAACTTCAGCATCCTGCGTAAGCAGGAGAACATCATATCTGGGTCCCATGGCATCTTGAGATCATGAACCCAGTCACTGTTTCCTTATGCCAGTTACCTTATTGATCAGTGTGATCCCTTGAAGGTGTGGCTCATTTCAACCACCTCAGGGTCACACGGCGTTACATATGAGAAGAGCCATGATACTGTAACCTGCCTTCTTTTTTGCCAGCCAGCCTCCATCCATTTCCCCTCCCTTCCTTCCTTTTTATAGCCCCAGCAGCTTCACACCTTGACCTTGAGTTAAGCTCCACCCTCTTCTCCTTTATTCCCTACGCTGCCTCAAAACAGCTGGGCCCAGAGAGCCCGTGCTCTTCCATGCAGGCTTCCTCATGTCCTCCATTCCCTTCGAACTTCCCTGAGCCAAACTGCAAAGGCTGCCCTGATGTTCATGTGGCTGCTCCTTTCTGCCTTTGACCCCATGCTGCTCCACACAGGTGAGTCTTGCTGCTCGGCCCAAGAGCCTGTCCTGCCCTGCCAGGCAGTTTGTTTCTGGGTAGCCTGCCACAGGCCAGGAATTAGTTCTATTCATTTTAACAGTCCAGTCTTGGTGGTTCTGCTTATTATTGGCATCTGCAGCCTATTTATTTTCATGTTGCTTTCACCTTTCTGTATTTTAAATCTTTATTCTGGATATCTTCAGCAGTCAAGCTAATCAGCTAAGGTCTGGGCTGAAGACAGAACCCTCCCTTCTTTTCACACACACACACCCCCGCTCTGTCATTCTGCCCTGAAAGTGTCCCTCCCTCTATGCTGTTGCAGGTGCTCTTGGAGGAGGTGGCTGGGTGCATCTCTGAGGCAGTCAAGGCTCCATCTGAGAGTGAGCAGAGGATTTCCTCGATGGATGTCAAGGAAGAGGATGGAGAGGCTAGCCTGCTAGGTAAGGAGGGAGGGAGGCCTTCTGGAGCCTGAGATCAAGGAGTCTTGGGGCTGAGCTCAGCAGTGGCTCCTCTCCTTTCAAGGGCTCCTTCTATGTCCTTAGATTCTCTAGAGGACTTGATATTCTCAGGAGAGGGGGTGATGACTTAAGAAGAGCCCTACTCTTCTTGTCGACTCTTGTCCTACAGAGGTCATGTAGACACCTTTGGGCCTTCTCAGTTCTTTGCCAACTCCCCCTCCAGAAACCAGGGTGGTCCTCTTTGGACTGCTTGGTTTATTTGACATGGCTTTCCCCCTGTTTTTCAGTGGCTGAAAACCAACATATGCCTATCACACCCATCATGAAACTCACTGGATTTTACAACAGGTTTTTGTACTTAACCATAAACCACAAAAAATCAAAAGGGGAGGCGCTGTTTCTCAGTGGAAGAACCTCTGCTTTGTGTTCAGAAGGTCCCGGGTTCAATCCCTGGCATCACCAGTTAAAAGGAGTAGGCAATATGTAATGTGAAAGATCTCTGCCTGAGACCCTGGAGAGGCTAGAGAGGGTAGGAAGTGGGGCTGGAAGGAAAGGCCCATGACATTTTTTTCCTTTCTGGCTTAAAAAAAGCCCTTAGTAAAACAACAGATTTTTCTACGAAATGGTTGCAAAGAAAGAGCTGGGGTTTCTAGACAGGTTGCAAAAAAGGGGCCTCAAGCTGAACTGGGGCACTTTTAGGGGAGGAAAGAATTCTCAGAGGGTAGAATATTGGATCTTTCCAGGAGGATGTGAGTTGTCAAGTACCTATTGTCGAGTTTTGAAAGTAAAAACGCCAAGTGCAGAAGCAAAAATTTTGCCTTCAAATAGTTGCAGCCGCTTCTTTGGGATCTTCAGGCTTAAGACAGACTGGCTGAGCTCAGCGGCAGAGCCCATCCGGTCCTGTCCTTGGTATTTTATCCCATACCAACCAAAATAGCATAGCTGGGAGAGATTCTGAAGAAGTTGCTGCTTTGAGGCAAGACTACTAGACTGCGTCTCACAGGGGACAGCCTTGAAGACAACTGGGAAACATCTGGCATTGCAGAACACTATAGTTCAATTACTGCCAGGAGCTAGGCAGAACGAGCATCTTTTCTAAGTGCTCCATCTGCTCCGTACCAGTTTCCAGGTTTAGTTCAAGGGTCTGGTTATCACCAGGAAAGCCCTCCATGACCTGGGACCCACACATCTCACAGGACAGCCAGTCCCATTGCACTGTACCCATGAAGGTACCTTCTGGGGGTTCAGTCTTGTTGATTGACTAAGCTCTTACTATCTGGTCCCTTTAACTGAAAATGCTGGGGAATGAACCTGGGACCTTCTTCACTCAAAGCAGGTGCTCTACCACCTAGCCATGACCCCTGTGTGCCAGGTCTGCTAATAGGACGTAATTTGTGTACCTAGGCAGAACACACACATTGAAGCCATTAAATCAGAAGTTGAGTGGCCAAGTGAGTCTTTTCTCTCTTTTCTGTATCTGACTTTTCTGCAGAGAGAAGCTCCATGTGGAAGAGGATAACATATTCTAATCCTGCAGCACCAGTGCTGAACAATCATTCAGATAAAGAAATGGAGAAAGAGACTCCCACAGGTCCCAATGTAGGGGAAGTATCAGAGGGGAGAGGAGTAGCCCCTCATGTCCACCAGGCTGGGAATATTGGAGAAATCCTGCAAAGGAAAACAGGACATCCATTGAATCAGCCCGCAGGGGAGGATACCCTTTCCCTCAAGCACTGGGAAGTCCAATGGCAGGAATTCCTCAGGACGCTGGAATCATCTCACTCTCCATGGGGAATCCCCCCCTTGCCGGAGAAACCTTCCCCCTGGGAAGATGCCAAAGCCTTTTTGGCTACCTTTGAACAAGTGGCCAAAGCATGTCAGTGGCCCCAGGAAGAGTGGGTGACCCAACTCCTGCCAGCCATCTGCAGAGAAGCCAAATGGGCCTTTAACAGTCTGGATGTCAGAGACAGAAAGCATTATGGGAAGGTGAAAGCAGCCATCCTCCGAGGGGACATCCTGAGCCGGGAGAAGCAGCGTGAGCAGTTCCGGAGTTTCCATTTCCAGGAAGCTGAGGGGCCCTGGGGGGCTTATGGCCGACTGCGGGAAATGTGCCATGGGTGGCTGAGAGTGGAGAATCACAGCAAGGAGCAGATCCTGGAGCTCTTGATCCTGGAGCAGCTGCTAAGCGTCCTGCCCCTGGAGATCCAGAGCTGGGTGAGGGAGAGTGCCCCCGAGAGCTGCTCCCAGGCGGTGGCCCTGGCTGAGGAGTTCCTCTTAAAGCAGGGGAAGCAGGTGAGGGGCCCTTCTGCTGTGCAGGTCCTGGAAGTGGCACTAAGGATGAGACCTCTGTCCATATTGGGGGGGGGGGGGCAGTGCCAGGGTCTGATGGGACGGACTGTTGCTTTGTTTCCCTGGAATCTGAATCCAGAGTTTTTGGGCGGGGAGGAATTCTCTCTCATCCTGAGAACCAGCGGATGGGCCCGTATTGATGGGGCCACTCTCCGCCTGAAAGAACAGGTGTTGGGGTTGTAGATGCTCAAGATTCCTGCTCCTTGTCATCTCCACAATTGACAGGTGTGGCCTGGAGAGTCCTTGAAGCCCTTCTCCCGTCTCCCTCCTCCCATACAATTCAATGGCTGCCATTATGTCTTGGACCTTCTTGGCAGTGGAATACACTGTGTACCTATTCCAAAAAGAAGGCAGTGCCTTCTTTGTGGAATACACTACCCTAGGAGTTTTTTCCCCTAATGTTACACTCCAAATTTTCAACATCCCTTAAGGGCAACTCTGTCCTGTTTTCTCTGTATTATATATCGGTAATATCTGGTAAGGTCAGATTTTGCGCAAAGAACTCTCCCCTATGCTTCCCCCTCCCCCATCTTTGTCACTCTGCCCTGAAAGGGTCCGTCTCTGTTGTTGTAGATGCCACTGGAAGAAGTGTCTGGGAGTGACTCTGAGGCAGGCCAGGCTCTGTCCGAGAGTGAACAGCAGCACCACTCAATGGGCATCAAAGAAGAAGAGGATGGAGAGACCAGGCTACTGGGTAAAAAGGAAGGGAGGCTTTCTGGGGACCTGAGAGCGGGGAGGCTCACAAGCTCCTTCTGGGACTGAGCTCAGCAGTGGCTCCATCTCTCCTTTCAAGGGCTGCTTCCCTGTCCTTAGATTCTCCAGAGGACAATATTCTCAGCAGAGGGGGAGGTAACTTAATAAGAGCTCTACTGGACAAAACCCATCAATTCTTTTCTCTTAGATCAAGTCCCATCAATTCTTTTCTCTTAGACCCCTTTGGGCTGTCCCAGTACTTTGCTTCCCCCCCCCCCCCAGAAACTTGGATGGTCCCCTCTTTACTCTTTTGGCTTCTTTGACAAGTCTTTTCACCTGTTTTTCAGAGGCTGAAAACCAACTCATGCCCCATGTCACACCTATCATAAAACTCTCTGGATTTTACCACAGGTTTTTGTACTTAACCACAAATCATAGAAAATCAAAAGGGTAAGGGTTGTTTCTCAGTGGAAGAGTCTCTGTTTGACATGCAATCCCGGACATCTCCAGTTAAAAGTACTACACAATGGGTAATGTGAAAAACCACTGCCTGAGACACTTGAGAGCCGCTGCCGGTCTGACACTGATGGACCAACAGTCTAATTCAACATAAGGCTGATTCATGTGTGTTCAGGTACACAGCAAGTCAAACGGAGTGAGGAGGAACAAATTTTTAGCCCCTTTTTTCCTTAAAGTACACACGGGAAGTTTTTTGGAGGGGAGGGAAAGGCACAGGATAAACCAGTTCCATTGCAAGGCCAGGCGAAAGGCGTGATGGGCTGCTTACTTAGGTTGAAGGAGGCTTTGAGGGAGGAATCAAAATACATTCAAGGGGGTAGTATTGCCTACTTGATTTCTTGCATGGCTTCTGATGGGAGCTCTCTTTTTATTCTAGCAGTAAGCACAGGAGAGACAGCTGTAGAATTACAAGGGTTGTCATTGAAAAACACAAAAGAGGAAGCTATTGAAGAAAATATTTGGGATCCAGATGGAATCAGGAGGAAGAAGGGAAGTGGAATAGATGAGAAAAGAGATAAACCCATTCCTTGTCAAGGAGGGGCATTCTGTGAAGTAATTCACATGTTGGAAGAAATGTACAAATGCCTGGAGTGTGGAATGAACTTCTCAGATAAAACGCAATATAATATCCATTTGCAAAAGGACAGCGGAAAGAACATTCCTAACTGTTTGGAGTATGGAAAGAGCTTCAGTTGCAGATCAGAACTTCTTAGACATCAAAGAACCCACACAGCAGGGAAAGCATATAGCTGCTCATCCTGTGGCAAGAGTTTCTCAAAGATAGCAAACATTATTCGCCACCAAAGAATTCATTCCGAAGAAAAGCCATTTATCCACTCAGGGAGTATAAAGAGTTTCTCTGATGGAAAAAAGGGTAATGTACATTTCCCAAAGAATAATAGAATGAAGACATATAAATGCTTTCAGTGTGGAAAGTATTTCAGATCCAAATCTCAGCTCCTTGTGCACCAAAGAATCCACACAGGGGAGAAACCTTTTGAATGCTCCGATTGTGGAAAGAAATTCAGTCAGAGTGGCAATCTTCAGCAGCATCTAAGAACCCACACAGGGGAGAAACCTTTTGAATGTTCAGAGTGTGCAAAGAAATTCAGTCAGAGTTACCACCTACAACAGCATCAAAGAACACACACAGGAGAAAAACCTTTTGAATGCTGTGAGTGTGGAAAGAGTTTCAACTGGAGTGGCCATCTTCAACGGCATCAAAGAATCCACACAGGTGAGAAACCTTTTAAATGCTCAAAATGTGGAAAGAGTTTCAGGTGGGGTGTCAATCTTCAACGGCATCAAAGAATCCACATATGTGAGAAACCTTTTGAATGCTCAGAGTGTGGAAAGAAATTCATGCAGAATTGTGAACTTCAGTGGCATCAAAGAACCCACACTGGGGAGAAAGTTTTTGAATGCTCAGTGTGTGGAAAGAAATTCAGCAGGGGTTTCCATCTTCAACAACATCTAAGAACTCACACAGGGGAGAAACGTTTTGAATGCTCAGTGTGTGGAAAGAGATTTATCCAGAACTGCAATCTTCAACGGCATCAAAGAACCCACACAGGAGAGAAACCTTTTGAATGTTCAGAGTGTGGAAAGAGATTCATCCAGAGTTGCCATCTTCAACGGCATCAAAGAACCCACACAGGGGAGAAACCTTTTGAATGCTCAGAGTGTAGAAAGAGCTTCAAGTTGATAGGTGACCTTCAACGACATCAAAGAACCCACACAGGGGAGAAATGTTTTGAATGTTCAGAATGCGGAAAGAGATTCCTCCGGTATAGCAATCTTCAGAGGCATCAAAGGACCCACACAGGGGAGAAACCTTTTGAATGCTCAGTGTGTGGAAAGAGTTTCAACTGGGGTGGCAGTCTTCAGCGGCATCAGAGAACCCACACCGGGGAGAAACCTTTTGAATGCTCAGAATGTGGAAAGAGATTCAGGCAGAGTTGCAATCTTCAGCGGCATCAACGAACCCACACAGGGGAGAAACCTTTGAATGCTCAGAATGTGGAAAGAAATTCAGTCGGAGTGGCAATCTTCAGCAGCATTAAAGTATCCAAAAAAGAGAAACGTTTTACATGCACAGAGTGTGGAAAGAAATTCAGTCAGAGTTTCCATCTTCAACGTCATCAAAGAACCCATACAGGGGAGAAACCTTTTCAATGCTCAGAGTGTGGGGGGAAATTCAGTCAGAGTTTCCATCTTCAACAGCATCTAAGAATTCACACTGGTGAAAAACCTTTTCAGTGCTCACAGTGTGGAAATAAATTCAATCGGAGTTGCTATCTTCAACGACATGAAAGAACCCACACAAGTGAGAAACCTTTTGAATGCTCAGTGTGTGGAAAGAGCTTCAAGTGGAATGTCGCTCTTCAGCGGCATCAGAGAATCCATACAGGGGAAAAACCTTTTGTATGCTCAGAGTGTGGGAAGAAATTCAGTCAGAGTTGCCATCTTCTAAAGCATCAAAGAACTCACACAAACAAGACACCTTTTGAATGCTCAGAATGTCAGAAGAGCTTTTTCACAGCTTCTGCCTTCAGCGTCATCAAAGAACCCACACGAGGAGAAACCGCATAGCTGCTAAGCCTGTGAGAAGAGCTCGTCTCATATTTCATACATTAATGGCAACTATGGAGTCCACCCAGAGGTGAAACCATAACCACTCTTGGAAGGAACTTGCATCTGCACAGCCATCTGCATAGCCATACAAATAAAGAAACCAGATTCAAATGCTGGATAAACAGTATAAATGCTTGGATAGTGGATAGAACTTCAGCCATGATTGAAGCCTTTATTAGATCTCAAAGGGAAGAAATCAAAGATATGCTCTGAGGGTGGAGGGAGATTTAAGGCCAGCTCTGTCCTCCTTAAGCTTCCATACAGGGGAGAAATGATGGAGATGGTCAGTGGTTGATGAGAGTTTGAGGAAGAGATTATGGTAGGTAGATGTTTATTGATGTAACCACATAGTTATAACAAGCATAATACCAAAAGTAAAAAGCATAAGCATAAAATACAAACAAACCATGCAACTGTAAAATACAAAATTCCATTAGTGGTTACATTCAGAACAAAGCAAAAAATAGCCACCTGACGACTGACATAGTGAAAATATCGGCCAGCAAAAATTCAATAAGTTTCACGACTCTGCCTGTGAAGCTGATGATAATGTGACTTGTCACCTGGCTCTTATGCCTTCATAAAAGAGGCAATATAAGATATAATGTTTGAGGTCTTCCACTTGACCTTGGCTTCAAGGACAGAGGTGCTGCTCTACAAGAACTTTATTAAATCTGCCTTCAAGATGTGCTGAGGATATGCTCTGGAAAAGTAGGCTGGTAAAAGCCTTTCTTAATGGGAACTGAGTTCTGAACTAGGGCAGCATCTCAGCTGGCATCAGGCTCATGAAGCCAGTCATGAATTTTTTTTTATCCCATAATTTAACCTCCTCTACTTAGGGTATACATCTGTAAAATATGGAACAGCATGTTCATCCACCCAGTAATGCCAGGAGCAAGATTTAAAAATATTTTAACAATTCACAATAGCCCTAACAGTAATCGGGGGCACAGATGTCTCTAGCTTTACATGTGCAGCTAGGATACCCTGAGGGAGACCCAATTTTTTTCTTAGAAAGTTGTTCTGTGATATTTCTAAGTGATTAAGCACCATACAGAAGTTGGGTAATTACTTTGCCCTGGAATATTTTAAGAGCTAGAGCAATTAACAGGCCACCATTTAGAGATAAAGAATTTTAAGATGACTCCCAAAGTCTGTTGGGCAGTTGCCAATGCCACATTAAGGTGTGCCCTCCAAGATAAAGACTGCTGAAATAGAACACCCAGGTATTTTAAAAAATGGGCATTACTGAATTGGCCAGGCATTGTTTGTCCACCTGTGCTTTGTTTTTTCTGTTATTAAAGACCACAATTTTCATTTTATCATACTTGATCCTCAGTTTTTCTCTCTCACTGTAATCAGCCAGTCCAGTTAACATTCTCCTAAAACCTATCTCAATGTTAGGCATAGTATCAGACAGAAATAGTATCAGTATTTTCCTTGCCAGCCCACTTTCACTCTGGCTGTGAGATCATGTTCCTCAGTGAATTCACACAAGGATGAAACTTTCCTGTAGTTGGATCTGAGGAGGCTCTTCTTGGATTGACCTTGTTTCAAGGGCTCAGGCTGCTGCCAGCTTTTCAGGATCTCAACAGTGACCCCCACCCCACCCAGAGGTTGAGAGGAGGAACATTTCTCCATCAGTCTCATTGGATATCTTGGTGGCTTTTCAGACCTTAGACCGTGCTACTCTTGGGAGACATTTGGATAATTTGGTGAGGGTTTCTCCAGCAATTTCCTTACCTTTTGTCCAATGGGACTCATGTTAAGTCATAACTACTTCCTGGACTTGGTAGACAGGGTACCTCTATATCAAGGCCCTGTTTCCCAAAAGCCATGGGGTGGACTTCTTGTGGCTTTCCTGCTAAGATGTTCTGTTTGCTGAATTTAAAACTTTTTATTCTGTTTTTGCTTACTAGTCAACTTATAGAATATCAAGGGAAGGCTGGGGTGGGTTTCCTGTGCAAACAGGCTGGGGATGCAGGAGCTTCAGCCATGCCACCATTTTAAGCAGTTCCGCAATCCTTCCCTCCTGGCTTCTCCACATGAGCTTAGAGCATCTCGTCTATTTCTTCCCCCTTTCCAACAACCAACTTGGGTGGTGGCACAGACTGAAAGAGAGCACTGAGATGGTGGTCCTCTTGCATTGAATGTGGGCCATTGGGGGATCTGGGCTTGGCGAGAATTGTCTGAATCCGTCAGAATAAGCATCTGAAGGGGAATTGACTTGAACCCCTAGATTGGTGGCTTTGGGGTTTCTCTAGCTGGCCTGGGCCTTCTCTCAATTTGTACCGGGATGGGGTGGGTGTGTTCTCAAGTGCCGCACATCGCAAAGAAGGAGAAGTGGGGGAGTGAATTGCCTGAGGTTAGTTTGTGCCTGTGGTGAGATTGGAACCTGCATCTCTCCCAGATTGTAACTCAGCCTATTCCCATGAACATTTTACTGCTCTTGGTGACTAAAAGAAGCGCAAAATGTTACAGAGGTCTAATGGCCAAGTGCCTGCCACAGAAGAGGAATGTTGTACTAGAGGTCACGTGATCCCTTTGAATCTCTAGGTGGCTATCAAATGATTCTTCTCTCCTTGGGCTAGAAACAGTGTCAGTTGCTTAGACTCAAGGTTTGGGGGCTCTTCCTAGAAAGGCTGGAGTATCACAGGGAAGGAGACGCCCAAGATCTGGCAGGGGTTTTCAAAGGCTCCCAGAAAGGAAAGGTCCAGCTATTTCACTTGGGGCATTGAAACAGACCCTAAGAAGATGTGTTCGGATAATCCTTCCTTGGCAGAAGGGGTGGGGAAGAACATAATAGAAAGAGAAGCAAAATGCAGAAATGGCAATTTGTGCTGCTTTTCTGTCACTTTCCTGTCTTAATTCTATCTAACTATAAAATATCCAAAGAAAACAACAAGCTTGCTAAACTGAAATAATAAGATAAACAAAACCTATACTTTCCAGTCAACAACAACAACAAAAACCCTAACAGCCTACTAAGGAAATGACTTTCTTGTAAAGAGTTCTTTGGCCAGGATCCATCAGAGCCCACTCCTCCTGGTGACATACACAGCCACTTTCTCAAAGGATACTGGGCCTTAGAAGAAGATGGAGACATTTGATATCCACAGATCAGTCTGGGGGAGAAATCTGAGTGCTTTATGCAAGAAAAGGGAGGGGAATTCATAGCCTACCTTGCTTTGACATCCTGTACCAGCTAAAAAGCTCTCTTGGCAAACAAAGGGGAACCCAAGAGAACCTCCCTTGAGTCTTCTTATGCAGAAGGGCTGTTTCCACTCCTCTGCAGGGGAGGGGCACCTGGAACCTGTCAGTGAGTTCTTTGTGCTGTCTGTGAGTGAGACAAAGAGCAGTGAGAGGGTTCCCTTCCCCTTGCATTCACATCTCATCTCCTCTGAATTCTTTTCCATCCTGGAGAAATAAGATGTTGAAAGGCAGCTGCTTACAAAAGCACATTGCCAATAAGACCACAAAAGTTACACGTTTCTGGAAAACTGGGCAACCCCATGAGCTTATAGAACCTCCCCTCTATACCTGGCATTTTTGATCAGCACTGAAGCTAAGGTCAGAATTAGATATATGATGTGCATGTATTTGTGTACTTGTTTTGCATTTCAAGTGTAATACACAAGAGGGGGATATTTCTAATCAGTCAGCTCAAGCAGATTGTAAAAAAAGTTTTAAAGAGAGTCCATGTCTTCTGTCACATTTTGAGCTGCTGCATCCCTTAAATAGTACCAATACAGCTCCAGACAGAAAGAATCCAGCCGTCCGAAACCGAGACAAAGTACCAAGACACAGCTGCCCAACGGAGCGAGTCTGCAGTTCTATGTGAGTAAAAAGTGCCCTGCACACAACACAAAAGTAAAATAAAGCATTTATATAGCAGCATCCACCTGTGGTCCAGCCCACTACTGAGAAGGGTTTACCAAGTGAGCGCATGAAGCTGCCTCACGCAGAGTCAAGACTCTTGCAGCCCCTTCCTGAGCCAGAGGGCTGAATGGGCTTAGGAGGCGACCATTCAGCTATGCCGGCGTCCATGCCACTTGCGCCATGAAAACTGGCACGGATGCCGGTTCGCTGACTCCCCAGGACTGCCCTAGCAGTGTGGCCCTTGGTTGCAGGCTCAAGACTCCCACCAGTGTCCTGTCGGCGCAAGTACTTGCGCTGGCATCCAGGGAGGTGTTCCCGGGGTGTTCTGTGGGGTGGGGCTGCTGATAGGCAGCCTCCTAGCCCCTTTCAGCCAGGGAACGCCCCCTTCAGAAACAGTGGTTCTGCGCCAGCTTTTTGTTGGTGCAGCATCACTGTTTTCAATGGAGCTATTTCCCCCATTTTGGCATTTTTATTTTTAAAAAGGGGGTTTTCCCTCTGCAGCGGCTGCAAAACCTCTTTGGAGGGGCTGTGGCTACGCCGTCCTCAGCCACTGCAGGGCTCAGGAATGGGCTGTTGGTCTACCAAGGCTAGTCTTGTCTCCTCTGAGCAGCAATGGCTCTCCTGGGGCTCAGGCAGAGGCCTTATACATTGCCTGCTCCCCGATCCTTTATATTTTAGATATTTGGATTTGAATTCAGGGTCTTCTGCGTGCAAAGCAGATGCTCTATTCCTGAGCCACCAATAGTGGAACTGGGGGATGGGGGTGGAAGTTGGAATGGTTACAGCTAAGGAAGTGCATGGAGCAAAGTGTTGGGAGAAAGCAGAGATGTGAATCCTTGCGGGGGGGGGCAGAGTTTGTTTTCAAGGACTTTTCCTTCCAATATTTCCGTTGGAAACATTGAGGAATTTTGGACAGCATTGAAAAAACATCTAGGAAATATTTTTTTCTTATGGAAGGAAAGAACTGTGAGGACAAGATTTTCACTCTGTAGGGAAGATTTTTGACTTTTTCATTCCCTTCCTCCCTTTCCCACTGAGTCTTAACCCCACATTCTAGATTTCATCTCCTTCTTTGCTAACAACAGGCTGTAGGAAAGCTTTAAGGAAGAGAGTACAAACCCACAGCTGACCTCAGCTGGAGTTAAATATTTAAGAAGGTACTTCCCGGCCAATTGGTTTAGACATATAAATTTGAGTTCCTTCTCAGGCCAGGGCTTCATGCAGGAACAGCTTCAGCGGCCCTGATGGGAGATCACCTCTGGGAATGGCAGGTTCTCCTTCAGTACCATTGATCGTGTAATCTTTCTGTGCAGGGTAACAAAGATGGACATTGGGGGCACCCTCCCCGGTGGGTCTAGTCCTATCTGGCTGATTTGTCCCAGAAAGTGGGGCTAGAAGACCCTGGCTTGACCTGTCCCATAGGGTACCAGACGGCTGTGTCTCGTTCCCCATCCTTTTGATTCTGGAATTGTATGGGGTTCTTGAGTGTCTCAACATTTTCTCAGACACTTGTTGAGTGTCTCAACAAGTCTCAGTTCGGGCTTGGAATGCGAGAGTCCTAGAGGCAGGGTTGCCAACCTCCAGGTGGTGGCTGGAGATCTCCCACTATTGCAACTAATCTCCAGGCAACAGAGATCAGTTCCCCTGGAGAAAATGGCCGCTTTGGGAATTGGACTCTATGTCATTTATGTCCCTCCCCTCTCCTAACCCCACCCCCCTCAGGCTCCACCCCCCAAATATCCAGGTATTTCCTAATCCAGAGCTGGCAACCCTACCTAGAGGCATTAGATGTATAAGTGGCCATTTTCTCCAGGCGAACTGATCTTTGTCACCTGGAGATCAATTCCAACAGCAGATCATCTCCAGGTGTCACCTGGAGGTTGGCAAACCTAATTAGATAGGATTTGTCCCTGGTATCCTCTCTGTCTGCCAAACAGGAACCTGGCAGCATGGCTGACCTCAGAGATGAGAGAATTAAAGAATTTGGAACACATGAAGCTGCCTTATACTGAATCAGACCCTCAGTCCATCAAAGTCAGTATTGTCTACTCAGATTGGCAGTGGCTCTCCAGAGTCTCAGTCAGAGGTCTTTCACATCACCTACTTGCCCAGTCCCTTTCACTGGAGATGCCGGGGATTGAACCCGGGACCTTCTGCATGCCAAGCAGATGCTCTGGTTGCCAGGTCCCTCTTTGCAACCGGTGGGATGTTTTTGGGGTGGAGCCTGGTGAGGGCGGGGTTTGGGGAGGGGAGGGACCTCAATGCCATAGAGTCCAATTGCCAAAGCAGCCATTTTCTCCAGGCCAGGAGAACTGATCTCTGTCGTCTGGAGATCAGCTGAAATAGCAGGAGATCTCCAGCCACCACCTGGTGGTTGGCAACCCTATCTACCGCTGGGCTGAATCTCACCAACTGTGCCTGAAGTGGTGCTGAGCCCAGGCTCAGCAGCTGGACTGCGACGTCCTTGAGGCACTGGGATCAAAGGGCCTTTTCCCCAGAGCCCTGCTGCCTTCTGCTATGAAAGCCACAGCTGGAAGAAAAGGGCCTGGGCAGCCGAATGCACGGTTGTGTGAAGGCCTGATTTTTTATCTTAAAACAACTTTTCTTACTTTTTGATCTAATCCCTTATTTACACCTTTTATTAATTTTATATTAGTACTGATTTAATGATGTTAGATAGGATAAGAATATGTTTATTAAAATAGTATTGGGATTAGTTCCGTTAGCAAAAGTTTATACAACTTATTTTTGGACGGAAGAGGGAGAGGGGGAAGTCAATTTATGGTTAGTACTAGTTGTTTTTTTAGTATTATTGCTATTCTTTAAAGCTGGATGTTGTTTTGTATGTTGATGTGTCAAATAAAATAAAAAATATATTATTTTTTTAAAAAACAACTTTTTTTTTTTGGTTCTTGTAGGCTATCCGGGCTGTGGGACCGTGGTCTTGGTATTTTCTTTCCTGACGTTTCGCCAGCAGCTGTGGCCGGCATCTTCAGAGGAGTCACAGTGAAGGACAGTGTCTCTCAGTGTCAAGTGTGTACGAAGAGTAATATGTAGTCAGAAAGGGGTTGGGTTTGAGCTGAGTCATTGTCCTGCAAAAAGTATCCAAGGTAATGTGCTCACCATTGTCCTGTAAGTATCCAGATAATGTGCTAATGAGGGTGTGGTATGTTAATATGGACCCATTGTATCCTGAAGTGATCGGTTCATGTGTGAAATCCAGAGCTAGTCTGCATGGCTATTGTGGACTGTAGTCTTTCTTTGCCTCCGAGGGCTTTAGAGGGTTAAAGGGATAGAGCTCTGCGGCCTAGAGAGCACACACAACTCCTCCAACTTCCGCCTCTGCTCAGCTTGCGGGAGCGCTGGAGGTTGGCGGCTGGAGCCAGACGGGGGAGACCCCTGGAAGGGTGAAGATCTATAGGGCGGGGAAGAGAGGAAGAAGCTTCCTCCAGGCAGGGCAGCCCTGCGAGGGGGTCTCTTAAAAGCACAGGAGTGAGGGTTGCCAGGCCCCCCTCGGCCACCGGCGGGGGGGTGGGGTGGGGGTAGGGTCGCCAGCTCCTGGTTGGGAAACTCCTGGAGGTTTGGGGGGGGTGGAGCCCAGGGAGGGCAGGGCCCTCAAGTGGGGTGCAGTGCCACAGCGTCCACCCTCCAAAGCCCCCTTTTTTTCCCCCAGGGGGAACTGATCTCTGCAGTCTGGAGATGAGCTGGACTTCCGGGGGGGGGGGATCCCCGGGTCCCACCTGGAGGTTGGGCATCGCTAAGAGGAGCCGGGCAGCCTGGCCTTTCTCCTGGCCACTTGGGGGCTTCGGTGGGAAGGCGTGTAGGCTGCAAGGCAGGGTCTCGTGTGGCTTCTAGAGGGCTTTGTTTTTGGAGAGATGGAGTAGAGCTGGCCCCATGGAGACCCCCTTCCCCCGACTGTCTGAGAGAGGAGGAGGGTGCCTGCCTAGGTCTTCCATCGCTGAGCTTCTTCCTGGGGCTGCCAGTCTGAATCCCCGGTGGAACCTCTGGGACAAAACGTAGCCCTGGTGGGAGGTTTTTCAACATCTGTGCTTCTGAAAGGAATCTTATATCTGCTATGGTAAATGGGATTCCTTTGGAGCAGGAGGAGGTGCGTGAATACAGCGGGACCCTGCCTTGGCGGGGAGGGGGCAGAGCTGTTCCTGTGGGAATATCATGCCATGTCCCCACCCCCGGTCCCTTTTTGTCTCCACATTTGTAGCTTTTTCAGCCCCACCTCCTTGAGAGGGCAGATCAGGAGAGTCCCAAATGGAGAATCTGGGTCTGGAGAAAGGTCAGGACTCTCTTTTTTTCAGGGTCAGCTCCTCAGAGCAAGAGTCCAGAAGCCTTTTCTGGAGTGGGCAGAGACTCTTTTGGCGAAGGATGGAAATCTCATAAGACTGCAGCTTATTAGGCAGGATGCGCATATAGGCAAGGCCAGCTAGTAAGGTTCTGAGGGCAGCCTTGAAAAGAAATCCTGAATCTTTTCATAATAATCTTATTTTATTCTTTTATTGAAGAAATAGTCACACAGAAGTGATGCGGATTTGCATATGAGCTGTGCATATGGGGAGAAAATCATGTTGGGGCCACTATGCTAGAAGCTGAGTGTGTCTGTTCTCTCTCCTTCCAATTTCTCCAGGAAGAAGTCCAGTCTGGAAGACAAAAGCATCTTCTAGACATTTAAATTATGCAGCGCCTTTCCTGAGGAATCATTCTGAAGTGAAAATCAAGGAATAAGACCTCACAGGTTCAAAAACAGAGGAAGTATCAAAGGGGAAAGAAAAATCCCTTGACGTCCTTCTGGCTGGGAATATGAAGCAATTCCTGGAAAGGAGACTGGGAGATTTGATGCATCAACAAGCAGGGGAGGTTTCCCTTTCCCTCGCACAGTGGGAAGCCCAGTGGCAGGAGTTCCTCAGGACAGTGGAAAACCCTCACTCTGGATGGGGAATTGCACGTTTGCCAGAGAAACCTTCTCCCTGGGAGGATGCCAAGGCCTTTCTGGCTGCCTTTGAACAAGTGGCCGATGCCTGTCATTGGCCCCAGGAAGAGTGGGTGACCCAACTCTTGCCAGCCCTCAGCGGAGAAGCTGAGGAGTCCTTTAAAGGGCTGGGTGTCAGAGACAGAGAGGATTACGGGAAGGTGAAGGCAGCCATCTTGCGAGGGGATGCCCTGAGCCGAGAGAAGCAGCGTCAACAGTTCAGGCGTTTCTGCTACCAGGAGGCCGAGGGGCCAAGAGGGGCGTATAGCCGACTGCGGGAAATGTGTCGTGGGTGGCTGAGAGTGGAGAATCACAGCAAGGAGCAGATCATGGAGTTCTTGATCTTGGAGCAGCTGTTGAGCGTCCTGCCCCCGGAGATCCAGAGCTGGGTGAGGCAGAGCGGCCCCGAGAGCTGTTCCCAGGCAGTTGCCCTGGCTGAGGACTTCCTGTCAAGGCAGAAGAAGCAGGTGAGGGTCCTTTCTGCTTGAGGGTCCTGAGTGTGGGAGGGCCCGGGGTGGAGCAGGAGTTGACGTCTGTGTCCATTTCTGGGGGGGCGGGCAGAAAGAGCCCGACCTTCGGGCTGGGGAGAGCGGGGTAGAACTATAATAAATAAATAAAGGAATGGCAAGGCATGATGGGAGGGGCTGTTACCTCATTTCCCTGGAAGCTGAATGCAGAGTTTCTGGGTGGGGAGGAATTCTCTCTGTCTGGGAATCAGTGTTTGGTCAGCCTTGAAGGGGTGACCTTTCCCCTTAAAGAGCAGGACTTGGGGTTCTGGGTGCTACCGATCCCTGCCCCCTTTTCATCTCCACAGCAGGCATGTGTGGCCTGGAGCACCATCTTCATTTTTTGACCATGAGAGTATTGAAGATCTCCTCCCAGATCTCTTGTCCCGTGCAGTTTGGTAGCTACCAGTGTGTTCAGGGCCTTCTTAGTGGTGGTGCCTTCCTCACAGAATCCATTACCCTGGGAGTGTAGTGAGTCAAGCTTCTTTCCCATCTTTAAGACAAATGCTTCAAAAAGCTTTTTCTGGCGGGGAATTTGTTTTCCCATTAAAGGCCCAGTCTCGGTGGTTCTCCTTATTATTGGCATCTGCAGCCTATATATTTTCATGTTGCTTTTAACATTATATATTTTAAGTTTTTATTCTGGATATCTTCAGAAATTGAGCTAATCTGCTAAATTCTGGGATGAAGACAGAACTCCCCTCTTTCTCCATTCTTCCTCCCCAGCTCTGTCATTTTGCCCTGAAAGGATCTCTCTCTGCTGTTGCAGGTGTCCTTGGAGGAGGAGGCTCAGAACTTCTCAGAGGCAGGCCAGGCTCTGACTGAGAGCGAGTGGAGACAGCTCCCGATGGAAATCAAAGAAGAGGAGGATGGAGAGGCTGGTCTGCTGCGTAAGGAGGGAGGGAAGCCTTCTGGGGCCTGAGATCAGGGTGTCTCAGAAGCTTCTTCTGGGGCTTAGCTCATCCGCTGCTACTTTGAAGAAATGGTCTGTCCTTACATTCTCCAGAGCATTTTAGAAAAAGTGCTGGTAACTTAAGAACAGACCAGGTGGACAGGGCAAAGGAAACATTGACTCTTTTTTTGGAGTAGTCCTAGAGTGGCTGACAAGGTTCTGGTTTCTTTCCTATTTATGGGAGGCTGAAAATCAACTGTCACAAAACTCAGCAGTCACAGTATGGGATTTTATGATATATATTTTTTACTTCACTATCATAGAAAATCAAAAGATGTGCACAGCAGGTCATATATGAACTGTGAGGGAATGAATCTACTGCCTTTTCCCTTCAAAGTACATATGGGGAGTTTGGGGGAGGCAAAGGCAGAGGATAAACCTGGGCCAGGAAAAAGGGTGGTCAGATGAAAGAGGTTTTGAGGGAAGAATCAAAATACAAGCCAGGAGGCATGAGTGACTGATGTGAGACTTGGTTTCTTGCATGGCTGCTGATTGGATTTCTGTCTTTATACCAGCAGGAAGTGTAGGCAAGTCGGCCAGGGAATCAGAGGGGTCATCACTGATAAAAGCCAAGGAGGAAGATTATGAAGGAAACTTCAGGGATCCAGATGGAATCAACAGGGTGGAGGGAAATGATGGAGTCGAGAGGAGGGATGAACCCATTCCTTTCCAAGGAGGAGGCTTCTGTGAAGTCCCAATCCAAGAAGAAAGGTCAACCGAAAAGGGAAGGGACAAAGGCCTCCACACTAACCAAAGATTCCACTACAGGGAAAAAGAAAATGAAAGTGTGTCCTTTGGAAAGACCTTTAGTCAGAGCACAAATATGATCTCCCAAAAACAAGTTCCCTCAGGAGAAAAAACGTATAATTGCTTGGAGTGTGGAAACAATTTCAGTGGGAGAATTGCCCTTACTTTGCATCAAAGAATTCATTCAGGTAAGAAGACATACTAAATATTCAAATGTGTAATGATCTTCTCTGATGCAGTGGGCTTTAGAAGAAGAAGAGTTGGTTTTTATATGCTGACTTTCTCTACCCTTAAGGAAGAATCAAACCAGCTTACAATCACCTTCCCTCCCCCTCCCCACAACAGACACCGTGTGAGATAGGTGGGGATGAGAGAGTGTGACTAGCCCAAGATCACCCAGCTGACTTCATGTGTAGGAGTGGGGAAACAAATCTAGTTCACCAGATTAGCCTCTGCCACTCATGTGGAGTAGTGGGGAATCAAACCCAGTTCTCTAGATCAGAGTCCACCACTCTTAACCACTACACCACGCTGGCTTTAATGTACTTTTAATGTAGAGCAGGAAGAAGTGATTGTAATTGTTGTCAGGGATGCTCTAGGCTAATCCTGCATTAAGCAGGGTGTTGGACTAGATGGTCTGTATGGCCCCTTCCAACTCTATGATTCTATCATCCTAATATGATGAGTGTGGATGGAAATTCCAATACATATCAGAATTCCTTGAGTGGGTGCTAATGGGATCTCTTTATTCCCACAGGGGATGATCAGGAGGTTGAGGAACTGCATCAGCTATCCCCAGACAAAGCCAAGCCAGAAGATTTGAAAGGAAACTTCAGGAATCGAGATAAACCCAAGAGGCAGGAAGAAAGCCACATTGTCAAAAAGAGGGGTGAGCAAAGGAGTTCTGTGAAAGCGGGGGATTGCAGTGAAATAATTCACATAATGGAAGAAACATACAAGTGCTTGGAGTGTGGAATGAACTTTTCAGATCAAACCCAATATAATATTCATTTGCGAGTGCACAGTGGAAAGAAGGTCCATAAATGCTCGGAGTGTGGAAAAAGCTTCCTTTGCAGAGCAGAACTCCTTAGGCATCAACGAATCCACACGGGAGAGAAGCCGTTTGGTTGCTCAGAATGTGGCAAGAGCTTCTCGCAGAGAACAAACCTTATTCAACACCAAAGAATTCATTCAGGAGAGAAGCCATATAAATGCTCAGAGTGTGGGAAGAGGTTCAGTCGGTGTAGCGATGTTCAGCGGCATCAGAGAGTCCACACAGGGGAGAAACCATTTCAGTGCTCAGAGTGCGGAAAGAGATTTATTCAGAAATCCAGCCTTCAGCATCATCAGAGAATCCACATGGAGAGAAACAGCATAGCTTCTTAGCCTGTGACAAGAGCTTCTCTTCGGTTTCACCCCTTCAAGACAGCCACAGACTCCACAAAGGGTTGAAACAATATGAAAGATTGGAAAGTTTTCATCTGCACAGAAAACTTACTGTAACCACAGAAAGCAAAATAAATAACATCCAAACTGAGGAGAAACTGTATAAATGCTTGGATTGTGGAAAGAGCTTTAGCGATGAATTAATCCTGAGTTCTCACAAGAAAGGCAGCAAAGATGTGCTTTGAGGGTGGAAAGAAACTCAGGACCAGCTCTGCTTTCTTTAAGCATTGAGGATTTCACATATAGTTTGTTTCAATAAGGTTTTTCTTCTATTGCCCAGGTGTCAAGCACTCAGAAAGTAGTTACAAAAAGAAGGGTCTTTTTCATGATTTTCCTTTTCTTTGAAACTCACTACACTTAAGGATATCTTCCAAGTTGGAGCACCTTCCCTATGAGAAAAGGCTGAGGAGTCTGGGACCTTTCAGCTTAGAACAGAGATGACTAAGAGGGACATGACAGAGGTTTATAAAATTATGCACAAGGTAGAGAGAATGAGATAAGTGTTTCTCTCCCCAAATACTAGAACTCGGGGGCATCCAGTGAAGCTCATGGGCAATAAATTCAGGATGGACAAAAGAAAGTGAGTGATTAAAATGTGGAATTCGCTGCCAGAGGATGTAGTGATGGCAACAGACATAGACAGCTTTAAAAGGGGATTATGTTGATTCATGGAAAATGGCTCCATGAGTGGCCACTAGCCATGGTGACTAAGGGAAACCTCCACATTCAGAGGCAGTCAACCTCTGAATTTCAGTGCCAGGAGGCAACATTGTGGAAGGCCTAGGCCTCTGTGCCCAGTTGTTAGACTTCCAGAGGAACTGGTTGGCCACCGTATGAGACAGGATGCTGGATTAGATGGATCATTGGCCTGATCCAGCAGGGCCAAGTCCTGTGAAGAAATAAGCAAGTTGAGGGTAGTATGCAACTACAGCCTGTCTATGACTGGCCTAAGGCAATGTGAATAGCTGGCTTCCTTAATTTCCAAATGGTTCTACACAACAAGATGGCCTGAGGGGCATTCTCACTGCCTGGACTGCTGTGAGCTTTTCAGGGTCTCACCATTGGGATTAATGGAGAATGAAAACTCATTAAATTCAAACATGCCCCAAAGAGCATCCTGTATTCTAGAACTGGGTGGGTGGGTATCCTTGGAGTTGGGAGGTGAATATTTTGGAATATGACTCCCCCTTGTTTCTCTCACACAGCATCTGGAAGGAGAAGTAAAATACTCTGTGCTGTGCTTTGTGGATTTTTTTAATGGACTTGAGATAAGGAAATATTTAAAATGATAGTCTGTTGCAAGAGTGTTTTTAAAAATTGTCTGTAAAACTGTGGAAAGAAGTCCTCTTGCTTGAGCCAGGCACCTCCCACCACATCTGTCCCCCATGTGTTCAAGAGCCAGAGTGTTGGTCTGCAGCTGGGTGGATCTGGGTTCGAATCCACACTTAACCTGGAAGCTCGCTGCGGCCTGTCACTTTCTGTGCCTAACATACCAGAGGATTTTGTGGGTTTTTTTGCCATTATCTGGGTCACTCGGGGGGGGTGTGGGAGGTAGTTGTGAATTTCCTGCATTCTGCAGGGAGTTGGACTAGATGACCCTAATGGTGGTCCCTTCCAACTCTGTGATTCCCCGCCCCCCCGCCCCCGGTTTGGATGACTCCTGAATTCAGAGGAATGCGTACTGTGGCCCAGGAAGCATCCACTTTAGGGGAAGAAGAAGAGTTTGTTTTTATACCCCACTTTTCTCTACTGTAAGGAGTTCCAAAGTGGCTTACAATCACAGTTCCTTCCCCTCCCCACAACTGGCACCTTGTGAGGTAGGTGGGGCTAAGAGAGTATGGAGAGAAATGTGACTGGCCCAAGATCACCCAGGAGGCTTCATGTGGAGGAGCGGGGAATAAAACCCAGTTCCTCAGATTAGAGTCTACCGCTCTTAACCACTGTGTCATGCTGGCTCTCCATGTTCCATGCTGGGAGGTTTCCAACTAGCCCTTGAACTGCTTCACAATTTCTATGGAGCATTGGCCCACTCGACTGCAGCATCAGCCAACAGGGCGAGGCTCCCAAGAGCACCAGGGAGGGGACAATCTGAGTCTCTGCCTGTAGCAACTCCCAACAGTTTCCTGGCACTGCCTGCTTTCCCCAGCATAAACACATGAGAGCTGGAAGGGACACAAGATGGCTGGTGCTGGACAGAGGAGGATCCTGAGCCTTCCAGGGTGAGCCAGGGCGGCTGGAGACCTTGATGGGGACCGAAACATTCACCCCTGGGCCTGATAGATCAGCCTGGTTCCTTAAGCACTGCTCAAGGGACTGGAGCATCTCCTTACCTGCATCCTCCTGCTAGTTGGCCTCCTATAGGGGCAGTGGTCTGACTTTACTTTCTCTCCTCACCAACTGTGAACGTAAATATTGCAACCTAGAAGAGAACATGAAGAAGGTAGCTTGGGCCACTGGAAGCTCTGGCCTTGGCTGGAATTTGCTTTCTTCTGAAAGGGTCACCTAGATGGGCATCTGTGGGGCCCCTTGAGGGTTGGCCATAGGGGAAGCTGTGCTGTGCTCTCTTGCTGAACAAAAGGGAAGTTCTGCTCCTCCCCTCGGGGCTTGGACATGGGAACCCAGCTTTCTAGTCCTCCTGGGCCAATCTCTCTCCTTCACATCTTTACAACTGACCAACACCCCAAAATCTCAACAGGGGTTGATACCAGAAAGGGCTATGTTCCCCACCTCCAATCCCTTAGCACCACACACCACAATGCAAATGATCCCTCATCCTGGTTTCTGTGCAGGACCTGGAGTCTTCAATGGCTGGTCCTTCATATCTCGCATTTCTTGTATTTCATCAAGCTTTGCTTGAGATTCAGGAAATGTTTTGTTATCAGTGGAGAAAGCAGCAGCTATCCACATTCCAACACTTGGACAAGTGATATTGATTTCTTAAAAGAGGGAACAAACCTTTACTCCAAGGTAGCCACAGCATCTTTCTGAGATTTCCTTCAGCGTTGTAGGGAAAATGCATTCTTTCAGCAGGCCACCAGACTCAGTCTCCCATCTGTAAAAGGGGTATTTTTTTTCTGCAATTCTAAGAAAAAAAGCCCCCTTTTGGATGCACACCTTAACGTGGTGAGGGGGGCTTGTGTGTGTCAGGGAAGCTGAGAGCAATACCGTAAGGGGTCTAGACTATCACGAGACTAAACTCCTAGCAGAGTCACTCAAGACGGAATAGTTTCAGCTGAGACACCAGACAAAGATGCATCCACCTCCTTAAGGGATCAATGGCCACATCCGCAGAAGAGAACAGGCAGTTCCAAAGCTTTGCTGTGGGGATTAAATTGTGTGTGTGTGTGTCTGTGGTGAGACCTTTCTTGCAAAAAATGTGTAATGGGTTGTCATGTAAAGAAATCTCAGGACTTTGGTGTTAGATGGCTGTGTACTGAATATCAACTTTTTGGTGGCTGTTGAAACACCAAAGCCATACTTCTGAGTTGTTCTTTTTTTTAAAAAAAATCTTTTGAGGAAAAACTACAAATATCCCATCTAGAGGATTAAAAAAAACAATGAAGAGAAATTGGCATCAACTCTCTGACTTTGAACATCTGGATGTGGGTTCCTTATCAACTCATGTTCCAGGCAGGTGTTTGGAACTGCAATGGCTTCAGTGGCCATGAGGAGCTAGTTCTCCACTAGTTGACGGTGCCTCTGAGCATGAACAAGTTTCCAACCTGTGGAAGAGATCTGGAGGACTGGGAAGTTCACATGCTGTTAAATGTCATTTGTTTGGTCCTAATACAAAGTATTCTGTGGGCTGTGTTCTGGGTTTGTTTGTTTGTTTGTTTGTTTTTGGTTGGTTCCACACAACTGGGAACAACTTCTCTGAACAGAGCGCTTGGCCATCCTGCAGATGTGATATTTCTGGGCTGGGTGACTTAAAACGAGGTTAAGAAGAAGAGCAACTACAAGATCTGGCGCTGCAGGCTCTAAGCCCCTGTCTAAACTTCACTAAGGCCTGTGCTCTAAGGACAAGCATTTACCTCTTAGGTAGGGTTGCCAGGTAGGTCCATCTTCTGTACCGGCTGGAGGTTTTTGGGGCAGAGCCTGAGGAGAGCAGGGTTTGGGGGAGGGACTTCAATACCATAGGGTCCAATTGTCAAAGCGGTCAAGCCAAGTGAACTGATCTCTATCAGCTGGAGATCAGTGGTAATAGCAGGAGATCTCCATCTAGTACCTGCACTTGATCCCCCCCCCCTGCTTAATCTGAGCATCTGAGAAAACATGAAAATCACCTGAGGATGGAGTAAAAGAGTATATTAAAAAGTACAATCATTGTAGTGTTATATAGAACTAATAAGTTTGTCGGATCGCCAAACTTACAGATTCGTTACATGGTAAAGATATGAAACAGTTTAAAAAACATGGTTAAAGGCCACCGCATATTGGGATAAATTGGCGAAAGTGAACTTTACAAGTATAGTTAATGAATTATAGATTAATGTTTTTTTAATTTATATATATACAATGGAGATAATAATAGTAATTTTAGATACTGTCAAAGCACTTCTCCAGAAGTCCAGTGGTGGTGGGTACACTGTTTAGGACGGGTGGGGAACCTTTTTTCTGCCAAGGGCCATTTGGATATTTATAACATCATTCGCGGGCCACACAAAATTATCAACTTAAAAATTAGCCTGCTATATTTGGTCAAACATTTAGCCAAAAGGCACGACCAGAGATGACTCCGAGTGTCTGCCACATAGAGCGACTCGCTTTTGAGCTCTGCTGTCCCCAGCTGGGCCCAAGAGATTCAGGCAGGGCAGCATCCTTCTGAGCTAGAGATCTTCCAGGACCGATGAAGGGCCAGACCAAATGGTTTTGCGGGCCTGATACGGCCCCCGGGCCTGACGTTCCCCACCCCTGGTTTAGGGGGTGGGGGGTATTAGAGCACTGTATACTTTGCAATTTATATTATACAATGTAACTGTGATGGTCTTATACGTGCTCTTTTTTGTATTTTATATGTTTCTTCCCCCCCCCCTGTGTTTTGTTTCATGTATATTATAATTTTTTCTTTAAAAAAATAATAATAATAATTTATATATTAAAAAAAGAAGTAATAAGTTTGTGGCTGTGTGCCTGTTATAACTTTCCTTCTTGTTTGCTCAGTACCTGGAGGTTGGCAACCCTACCGTTAGCTATCTAAGGGGAAAGTGGCTCCATTTAAAATCCCATTTAAAGTGGAGAGCCCACAGCCAGCTCTTGCGCTCCTCGGACTGCAGACTTCCCTAGCCGAAAGCTTAAAAGAAAGGCACGCTCGAATTCATTTTGGTCTTCCCATCGAAAGGCTTGTAAAGGGTTAAGACGGTGGCAGAGTTGCAATTCCTACACCGGATGCAAAGGGAGGCGAGAAACACCCAAATCCTCCAAAGTCCTCCTTTCGGGATCCGGCTTTGCTCGCAGGAGAGCTGGAGGAACGAGGCTGGAGCCAGACCGGGGATCCCTGGAAGGGTAAAGAGCGGCCGGTGCGGGGTGGGAAGAGACGCTCCCCCCAGGCTGGGCAGCCCAGCGAGGGGGTCTGTCTGCCTCTCGCGAGTAGAGCGGGTGCAGGGAGGTCAGGCCAGCCCCTTCTGTGCTCCCCGGGGAGGGTTGCCTGTGCTGGATCCGTCCCGTGGAACCCAGCCATGCATCCTTGCAAGGAGGGCGAGGGGATCGGGGTCCCCTCCAGGTCGGGAACGGATCCCCTCCCTGGTCGCTGCAGATGAAAGTCCTCCTAAAGGCAAAATTCTGAATAGACCCTACTCAGACAGGATTTGCCCTTGCTCTTCTGGCTCTATTGACTCATTCGCCCATGCCCTTTTGGAAGACCGCTTCTACGAGGAACTTCGATCGCCCTATATTTCCCCCCTTTTAATATCCAAATCCAATGCCTCTGTGACTGACAAAATGCCTTTTTTACTAAGCGATGGCCCAGGCTAGCCTGATCTCGTCAGATCTCAGAAGCTAAGCAGGGTCAGCCCTGGTTAGTATTTGGATGGGAGACCTCCAAGGAATACCAGGGTTGCTGTGCAGAGGAAGGCACTGGCAAACCACCTCTGTTAGTCTCTTGCCATGAAAACCCCCAAAAGGGGTCGGCTGCGACTTGACGGCACTTTACACACACACAGGGACCCCAAGGCTACATTGTCAGTGGCAAGATTTGTTTAAATCCTTGTATCCCTCCAACACTAGAGATGTGCTGCTCAAGATCAATGGATCAAGGAGCTTCTAAGGGATGAAAGGAAAGGAAAGTCCTCCTAAAGGCATCGGAGCCTGCCAGGCTGCAGTTTGTGCTGGCCACTGGGCAACCCTGCGTGTATGGGCATCAGGGCAGAGTCTTGGCTGGCTGGAGAGGGCTTTGTAGTTGCGGAGTGGGAATAAGAACATAAGAAAGGCCCTGCTGGATCAGACCAAAGGCCCGTCAAGTCCAGCAGTCTGTTCACACAGTGGCCAACCAGGTGCCTCCAGGAAGCCCCCAAACAAGACGAGTGCAGCAGCATCCTGCCCGTGTTCCACAGCTCCTAATATAGTAGGCATGCTCCTCTAATATTGGAGATAATAGGTATGCATCATGGCTAGTATTCAGTTGGGCTAGTAGCCATGGATAGTCCTATCCTCTGTGAACATGGCCACTCCCCTCTTAAAGCCTTCCAAGGTGGCAGCCATCTCCGCATCCTGGCACAGGGAGTTCTAGGAGGCCAGATACCTTAACTGGGGTGGGCAGAGACTTTTGCGAAGGAGAGAAATTCTCAGATGACTGTAGTCTATTAGGCAGGGTGTGCATATTCTGGAGGTTTTACAGTCACTGTATATGATCCCGATTAATTTCCAGCCATGAACACAAGACATCTGCAGGCCTTCCTCGCCCAACATCCTGTGCCCTGACCACTGTGCCCAACAAAGCTGGGCCTTTGGAAGCCCTCTCCCCAAGCCTGTGATGATTGATTGAAATGGGATACTAGCCGGCAAACCTGTCACAGTTTTATGTTATATTATCAACACTTTTGTTTTTTGTGTTTGCTCATTATTTGTATGCTATACTACATGTTTGCAATTTAATTGAAACATTGATGTTACTATTATTTTGTAATACTTCGGTGTAGCTAGAAGTGATTAGATAAATGCCTTGTAACCTCTGGTGCGTTGCACTCCCCCCCCCCCCCCTCTGTCTCCTATCAGAGGGTTCTCCCCTCTTTTTCAATGTATAGTTAAGGCCAGCTGGTAAGTTTCTGAACCTTTAAATTAGCATCTTCTTTTATGCTTTTATTGAAGTAGCAGAAACACAAAAGTGATGCAGTTTTTCATATGAGTTGTACATGTGGGGAGAAAATCATGTTGGGGCCACTACGCCAGATGCTGAGTGTGTCTGTTCATTTGAATTGATTTAGACCGGAGTAACTCTCCTTAGGAATGCACTGTTAGTGTCCTACAGGCAGAGCAGGGCTGGAAAGGAGGAGGTCAGGCTGGCCTCTGAGAAGGGTTGCCAGCTCTGGATTGGGCCCTTTGAGCTGAGGATGGATGCTTGGAAGGAGCAGGAGGGGGGTCTGTTTTTCCTCCAGGCCTAGAACAGGTTCTCTTACTGATCTCTGCAGGTGAAAGCTCTGCTAAAAGGGTGTTGCACTCTGGGAGGGGGAATAGAGCTGGAATAGAGGGGGAATAGAGCTGGCCTCATGGAGGACCTCCCATCTGAGAGAGAGGAAGATGTCTGTTTCTTCGGTCTCCACTTATGAGAGCTCCTTCAGAGACCTGAAAGCAAAGTGAATCCCACTCGAAGCCCTGTGGTGCTGGGGGGTGGGGTGATTACCCTATCCTTGTTCATATGAATGAGAATGCTTCCGAGCAGGAGGTGTGCAAATGCAACTTGGGTGCAGGTATACTTTATTTTGCTGGGGTTGCAGGGGATTCCTGATGGAGTGTCATGAGTATACCCCTTCCAGAACCCTATTTGGCTCCTGCTTCTGAGTGTGAGTAGAGAGTTTTGCACTGTCTTGCAGAGACACAAAGTGCGTTGGGCACATGGATTTTCAGGGAGGGGTAGCTCAGTGGCAGAGATCCCAAGTTCTGTCCTTGGTATCTGCTCCCAAACCAACCAGAACAGCGTAGCTGGAATAGACTACGGAGAAGGTGCTGCCTTGAGGTTAGACTACTGAACTGCATTCCACATGGGACGGGCCTTGAAGACAACTTGGAAAGTTCAGGCGATAGAGGACACTATTGCTCGATTACTATCAGGGGTTAGGCAGAGTGAGCCTCTTTTGTAGGTGTTCCATGTGCTCACCTTTAGTTTCCAGGTTCTGTTTAAGGGGATGGTTATCACCAGGAAAGCCCTCCGTGGCCTGGGACCCACAAATCTCACAGCACAGCCAATCCCGTTATGCTGTACCCACGAAGGTGCCTTCTGTGGAGTCTATTGAGGTCAGTCTTGTCTGCTCCAACAGAACTCTCTAAGGTATCAGGCAGAGGCCTTCACATCACCTCCTACCTGGCCCCTTTAACTGGGGATTGAACCTGGGACCTTCTGCATTCAATGCAGGTCCTCTACCACCAAGCCATGACCCAGTCTGTGTCAAGTCTCCAAATTGGAGCAGAGTTCTATGAAGGTTCCACCCTGCAAACTGATAAACTTATATGTTCTCTATGGCACCTCATCTGTTGTGGAACAGCCTTCCTGGCATTTCAGAAACTGTAAGAAGGAATTTTTAGAAGGACTGTATTATGACAGAAGAGAAATCAGAAACCTTGCGATTAGAATCTTACTGCATTTAATAAATAAATAAATGTAAAACCATACCACTACCTTTGTGAATATAATCAGTTTATCTGGTCAGAAAAGTCATGTAGGGGCCATAAACCAAAAGCTGAGGGATCAAATGTGTCTCTGCTCTCTCTTTCCCATACTCTTCTTTTCCACAGGATGAATCTCTATGTGGAAGAGGATAACATATTGTAGAGTTTTCAGTTGTGCAGCACCAACTCTAATGATTGTTCAGAGCCAGAAATGGAGAAAAAGACTCCAACAGGTTCCAAATTAAGGGAAGAATCAGAGGGGAGAGGAATAGCCCGTCATGTTCTCCAGGCTGAGAGTATCGGGAAAATGCTGCAAATGCGAACGGGACATCCAATGAATCAGGCCTCAGGGGAGGGATCCCTTTCCCTTGAGCAGTGGGAAGTCCAATGGCAGGAATTCCTCAGGACGCTGGAGTCATCTCACTCTCCATGGGGAATTCAACATTTGTCAGAGAAACCTTCCCCCTGGGAAGATGCCAAGGCCTTTCTGGCCTCCTTTGAGCAAGTGGCCGAAGCCTGTCAGTGGCCCCAAGAAGAGTGGGTGACCCTACTCCTTCCAGCCCTCAATGGAGAAGCTGCAAAGGCCTTTAACAGTCTGGATGTCCGAGACAGAGAAGATTATGGGAAGGTGAAAGCAGCCATCTTTCGAGGGGATGCCTTGAGCCGGGAGAAGCAGCGTCAGCAGTTCCGAGGTTTCTCCTATCAGGAGGCCGAGGGGCCAAGAGGGGCCTACAGCCAACTGCGGGAAATGTGCCGTGGGTGGCTGAGAGTGGAGAATCACAGCAAGGAGCAGATCATGGAACTCTTGATCTTGGAGCAGCTGCTGAGCGTCCTGCCCCTGGAGATCCAGAGCCCAGTAAGGGAGAGTGGCCCCGAGAGCTGCTCCCAGGCGGTGGCCCTGGCCGAAGAGTTCCTGTCAAGGCAGGAGAAGCAGGTGAGGGGCCTTTCTGCTTGGGGGTCCTTAGTGTGGGTGGGTCCAGGGTGGAGCAGGGGTTGATATCTGTGTCCATTTCAGGGGGGGTGGGCAGAAGGAATGGCAAGGCATGTTGGGAGGGGCTGTTGCCTTGTTTCCCTGGAAGCTGAATGCAGAGTTTCTAGGTGGGGAGGAATTCTCTCTCAATCTGGGAATCAGTGTTTGGTCAGCCTTGAAGGGGCTGAGATCTCATCCATCTTAGGGGGAGCAGGGGAGTGCCCGGGTGCAATGGAGAGGTCTGTTCTTTTGATTCTCTGTAATCTGAATCCAGAGTTTTTGGGTTGGGAGGAATTTTCTCTCAGCCTGGGAACCAGTAGATGAACACATATTGAAGGGTCACCCTTCCCCTGAAAGAGTGGGTGTTGGGGTTCTGAGTGCTCGAGATTCCTGTCCCTTTGTGATCTCCACAGGTGACAGGTGTGGCCTGGGGAGTCCTGAAGCCCTCCTCCCATCTCCCTCCTCCTATATAATTCAATGGCTGCCGTTATGTCTTGGGCCTTCTTAGTGATGTTGCCTTCTTTGTGGAATACACTACCCTGGCAGTTTTTTGTAATACGGTGCTCAAAATTTTTAATATTCCTGAAGGAAACTCTGTCCTGCTTTCTCTGTATTACATACCGATAAATCTGCTAAGGTCTGGGCGGAAGAAACAACCCTCTTCTCTGCCTCCCCACCCTAATCTTTGTTGCCATGTCCTGAAAGCATCCTACCCTCTCTGCTGTTGTAGGTGCCCTTGGAAGAGGAGGCTGGGAGCATCTCTGAGGTAGGCCAGGCTCTGTCTGAGAGTGAGCAGAGGCATCCCTCAATGGGCATCAAAGAAGAAGACGATGGAGAGGCCAGCCTGCTGAGTAAGAAGGGAGGGAGGGCTTCTACAGCTGGAGACTGAGGAGTCTCGGAAGCTCCTTGTGAGGCTGAGCTCAGCAGTGGCTCCTTCTCTCATTTCAGGGGCTCCTTTCCTGTGCTTTGATTCTCCAGGGGACTTGATATTCTCAGGAAAGGAGCTGGTAACTTAAGGAGAGTCCCGTTGACTCTTTCCTGCAAGTGTCACTTTTGGGCCTTCCCAGTTCTTTCCCCATCCAGAAACCACGGTGGTCCCTTTTGGACCCTTTGGTTTGTTTTACAAGGCTTCCTGCCCCCGGTTTTTCAGAGGCTGAAATCCAACCCGTGTCACACCTATCACAAAACTTTCTGAATTTTACAACACTTTTTTGTATTTTCACCATCAATCACAGAAAATCAAAAGGGAAGGGGCTGTAGTTCAGTGGTAGATCATTTGCTTGTCATGCAGAAAGTCCCAGGTTCAATCCCTGGAATCTACAGTTAAAGGATGAAGTAGCAGGTGATATGATATGAAGGACCTCCGCCTGAGATCCTAGAGAGCTGCTGCCTGTCTTGGTAGACAATACTGACCTTGATGGACCAATGGTCTAATTCAGTAAAAGGCAGATTCCTATGTATTCATATGTGTTCATGTACACAGCAAGTCAGTCACAGTCACCTTTATTGGCATAAAATGGATACATGGAGTGACTACATAATAACATAAAATTGTTGCAATTAGCATAACTAAGGAGGTTAATAAATAATAAAGAAATGCTAAAGTTAATAAAACCATCTAAATAATTTGATGTTGAACTTTCATAGCAACTCTCAGGAATTGTGCCACATTCTCCAGTATATCTGGTGAGCTATTGTTCACTAGAAAAAGAACATTAAGAGAATCAGAAGAATTTAACTTATTTGTCAAAATAGGATTTAAAACTTTACTGTGAATTTCTACGTAGAATCTGCATTGGAAGAGGATATGTACAATTGATTCAACACAATTGTTACCAAAAAGACAAAGTCTATCTGAGGGGAATTTTCCAAAATCTTCCTTCCAAAATCTCAGTTGGCATGACGTTAAATCTAGCAAGGGAAAATGCTCTGTGTTGATGTGGATCATAAAGATGGTACAAATATGGCACGGGCTGTTATATATTGAAGGTGATCCCTAAACCTAACAGAGAGCAAGTTTTGTTGGCATCACTATTGAGGTTTGGAAATCCAATCTCTAATAGTCTGTGTTTTATTGTTTGAAATGCTTCTGTGTCCGAGAGCATAAGCAACGAATCCAATCGTAAACCAATGGATTTTACTCTCAATATAAACGAACCAATTAGAAAAATGTGATTCCAGAAGCATATAGTGAATGAGGGAGGAGGGCTCAGCCTTGAAATGTGGGCATAGCCAGAATTTGACAGTGATAAGCCACACTCTAATTTTGAATGGCGCTTGACCAGTTTCCAAGCACAAAGCTGCATATGGAACACAATTAGGCATCCCCAGTATTTTACGGAGAAATTTGTCTTGAATGCATTCCACTGATTGTTCTAGTGCTCCAATCCATATTGGGATGTTTTACAACAGTTGTGAACTTACTTTGAAAACCTTTAGCACAGCAGGTATGTATTCGTTCCCTGTATTCAAGAAAAAATGAGTGATAGCCAGTGTACTGATTTCTGCTGTTTTTGTTACAAACTTACAGTGAGTTTTCCAGCAGGCATTATATTGAAAATAAATGCCAAGATACTTAATATTTAACCTGCTCTAATGAATTACCACTAATTTCCCACCTGAATTGTTACTAAGACCTCCCTCGAAATACAAGTACTTTAGATTTTGCTAGCAAGTCTGTTAGTAAAGCAATATTCACGACAGCAGTTCAATAAATGCCTCAGGCCAACCTTTGTACATGACAGTAAGACTGCATCATCAGCATATAACCAAAGGGGGACATGAATAGAACTAAGTTTGGAACAATGGCCGTCAACCCCTCCTAAGAAAGGGGCCAAATCATTTAGAAAGAAGTTGAACAAATATGGAGCTAAAATGCAGCCCTGTTTAACTCCTTTATTGATGGTGATTTTGGGGGTTAGCTTGCCTAGTGGGGTGCACTTAACTTGATAACTCATGGAGATATATAACCTTCTAATAAGAAAAAGTAATCTTCTAATCATTCCAATTAATTTATCCCATAATAGATCTCTTGGTATGGAATTGGAGGCTCCCTTCATATCCAGGAAGGCTGTATATAGCTTGGAGTTGGTTTTCCTAGTATATTTATTAACTAGATGTGAAAAAACAATACAGTAGTCTACACAGCAAGTCAATTATGAAGTGAGTAGGAACAATTCTTTAGTCCCCTTTTCCCGTAAAGTACAATGGGGAGTTTGGAGAGGGGAGGGAAAGGCAGAAGATTAAACCAGCTCCACTGCTGGACCAGGCCAGGCAAAAGACATGGCTGGCTGCTTACTCTAGTGTTGAAGGAGGCTCTGGGGGATGAATCAAAATATACACCAGCAGTTAGGAGTGACAGATCTGAGACATAATTTCTTGCATGGCTGCTGACTGGATGTCTCTTTTTATTCCAGCAGGATGCATAGGGGAGACAGCCAGGGAATTACAGGGGCCATCATCGAGAAACACTAAGGAGGAAGACTCTGAAGTAAACTTTAGGGATTCAGATGGAATCAGGAAGAAGAAGGGAATTGACACAAATGAGAAGAGGGATAAGCCCATTCCTTGCCAAGGATGTGACTTCTGTGAAATTGCAGTCCGAGAAGAAGGGCCAACCAAAAGAGGGAACAAAGGCCTCCATTTTGACCAGAGAATCCATTGCAGGGAAAAAGAAAATGAAAGGGTGGCTTTTGGAAATACCTTTATTCAGAAAACAAGTGTGGTTTGCCAGGAACAAATTCACTTGGGAGAGAAACCGTACAATTGCGCAGAGTGTGAAATGAGCTTCAGTCGTCGAACAACCCTTACTTCACATCAAAGAATTCACTCAGGTGAGCAGCTGTATAATATCTTCTTTGATTCAGCTTTAATGTTGTAATGCACTTCAGAAGGATTCACTGAAATATGCTCTGGGAGGAAAACTTCAAGAGTAGGTCAAGACCTCCTTGCATGGGTGCTAATGTGATCTCTCTCTTTATTCCCACAGGGGGTTATCGGGAGAATGTGGATGATGAGGAACTGCCTGGGGTACCATCTGGCAAAGCCAAGAATCAGAAGGTGAAAGGAAACTTCAGAAATCTAAATGGAGCCAAGGGACATGAAGGAAGCCACCATATTGAGAAGAGGGATCAACCTACTCCTTGCCAAGGAGGGGATTTCTGTGAACTAACTCAAATGGCGGAGGAAACGTACAGATGCTTGGAGTGTGGAACAGACTTTTCAGATCAAACCCAATATAATATCCATTCACGAATGCACAGTGGAAAGAACACTCCTAAATGTTTGGAGTGTGGAAAGAGCTTCCATTGCAGATCAGAGCTTCTTAAACATCAAAGAATCCACACAGCAGGGAAACTGTATAGCTGCTCATCCTGTGGCAAGAGCTTCTCACGTAAAGCAAACCTCATTCAACATCAAAGAATTCATTCAGATGAGAACCCATTTATCTGTTCAGGGAATGGAAAGAGTTTATCTGATGGAAAAAAGGGTACTGTACATTTTCCAAAGCTTAATAGAACAAAGACATATAAATGCTTTCAGTGCGGAAAGTACTTCAGATACAAATCTCAGCTCCTTGTGCACCAAAGAATCCACACAGGGGAGAAACCTTTTGAATGTTTGGAGTGTGGAAAGAAATTCAATCAGAGTGGCAATCTTCAACAGCATCAAAGAACCCACACAGTGGAGAAACCTTTTGAATGTTCAGAGTGTGGAAAGAAATTCAGTATGAGTTTGCATCTTGAACAGCACCTAAGAACCCACACAGGGGAGAAACGTTTTGAATGCTCAGTGTGTGGAAAGAAATTTAGTAGGTGTTTGCATCTTGAACAGCATCTAAGAACTCACACAGGGGAGAAACCGTTTGAGTGTTGCGAGTGTGGAAAGCAATTCAGTTGGAGTAGCAATCTTCAGCGGCATCAGAGAACCCACACAGGTGAGAAACCTTTTGAATGCTCAGAATGTGGAAAGAAATTCAGTCAGAGTTGCCATCTTCAGCAGCATTTAAGAACCCACACAGGGGAGAAACCTTTTGAATGCTTGGAGTGTGGAAAGAGCTTCAACTGGAGCGTCGATCTTCAACGGCATCAAAGAATCCACACAGGTGAGAAACCTTTTGAATGCTCAGAGTGTGGAAAGAAATTCAGTAGGAGTTGCCATCTTCAACGACATGAAAGAACTCACACAGGGGAGAAACCTTTTGAATGCTCACAGTGTGGAAAGAGATTCAAGTGCAGTGGCAACCTTCAACGTCATCAAAGAACCCACATATGGAGAAACCGCATAGCCGCTAGTCATATGAAAAGACCTTGTCTCGTATCCCATACACTGCCGGCAACCATAGAATCTACACAGGTGAAACCATAAAACTCTTGAAAAGAACTTGCATCTGCACAGCAATCTTACCATAGCCGTAGAAACAAACAATTCTCAGGTTGTGGAAAGAGCAATGATTGATGCTTCAAATAGAAAAAGAGAGGAAAGCAAAGATGTGTTCTGAGGATGGAAGGAAATTCAAGACCAACTCTGCTCTCCTTAAACATTGAGGTATCCACACAGGAGAGAAACCTCAGAAATGCTCAGTGTGTGGCAAGAGGATTGAGGCAGAGGTCAGACCTTCATGTTTCTCAGTGAATCCACACAAGGCTAAAACTTTCCTCTTGAACCACCTTATAGTTGGTTCTGTGGAGACTCTTCTTGGATTGCCCAGGTGTGGAGGGCTCAGAGTGCTGTGAGCTTTTCAGGGTCTCACCAGTTGGATTAATTCAGATTCAAAGGAAAACTCAGTATATTCAGAGGTGCCTGAGACAGCATACAGTATCCTAGAACTGGGTTGGTGTCCTTGGAGTTTGGAAGTGAACATTTTGAAATATGAATCCCCCTTGACTCCCACAGACAGTATCAGGAAGGAGAAGTCAAATACCCTTTTCTGTGTTTTGTGGTTTTTTATAGACTGGTTATTAGGAAGTGTTTAAAACTATCGCTTTAAACTATTGCAAGTGTGTTATGTGGTTTTAAACATTGTCCATAAAACTGTAGAAAGATATCCTCTTGAGCAAACTGGGTACCTTCTGCCTTGTTTGGTGTTAAGTCCAAGAGCCAGAGTTTTGGGCTACAGCTGGGTTGATCTGGGTTCCAGTTCACACTTGACCAGTATCTTTCTGAGCCTGACATACCTTACAGGATTGCCTCATAAATAGTGTGCCTCAGGGGGTGAGACCCTCCTTTCAAGAAACATGTAATGGATTGTTAAGTATGGAAATATCTGGACTTTGCTAGTACTAAGGAGAGCTTGCATTGGTTGTGCCTTAAGTAGTAACTTTTTTTGGTTTGTGTGGGACTACCAAAGCCATACTTTTGGTGTTTTTGCTTTGTTGAGGAGAAAGTGTACAAATCTCTCATTTAGGGGATAACATGAGGTAGAGATGGCATCCCCAGCCATTCTCAGCAGTGGCCTCCAGACTCACTTGGCCTACCCAGAAGTGGAAACAGGCGAAGGGAGACAAGGAGCTGGGCATCAGGAAAAAAAGGAGAGGGTGGGGCAGGAAGGAAAGGATACAAGGGAGACCAAGGGAGGGAGATGACAACGCATAGTTTTCACACAACGCATAGTTAAGTTGTGGAACTCCCTGCCCCAGGATGTGGTGATGGCTGCCAGCTTGGAGGGCTTTAAGAGGGGAGTGGACATGTTCATGGAAGAAAGAGGTATTCATGGCTATTAGTTAGAATGGATACTAGTCATGCTGCATACCTATTCTCTCTAGTATCAGAGGAGCATGCCTATTATATTAGGTGCTGTGGAACACAGGCAGGATGGTGCTGCTGCAGTCATCTTGTTTGTGGGCTTCCTAGAGGCACCTGGTTGGCCACTATATGAACAGAAACAAATCCAGTACCCTAGATTAGCCTCCACCGCTCATGTGGCGGAGAGGGGAATCAAACCTTGTTCTCCAGATCAGAGTTCACCGCTTCAAACCACCGCTCTTAACCACTACACCATGCTGGCTCCCTAAATGTTGGTTCCTGTTCAACCCACGTTTCAGGCAGCTTTTTGGAGCTGCAACAGCTTCAGTGGCCATATGGAATGACCTGCTCTGGGAATGGGTTGAGGAGGCCGAGAACAGGCCTTGACAAAATTTCTTCAACTTCAGGAGCTGCCCCAAAAATTTAGGAGCCAGACTCATTTTATCAGACTTCTGGTTTTTATATTTTCATTTCCATACTTCCCCATTATTGCTACCACAAAACCTAATTCTAAACTCTTTACAGTTCCTCTTTTTCCTTAAAGCTATAACAAAAGCTTTGTAGTGTATAAATAAATACAGGGTAATCCTGGTTGTCATCACAAACAGAAAGCTAACCTCTGTCCCTCACATAAATAAACATTATATTTCTACTGAGAATCACTGAGAGGCACTTACAGTAAATGACTGATAAAAATATTTTAGCACAATGAAATTTCCAGGGGCCGTGCCACCCTGGTGCCTGCGATTTGTCGAGATCTAGTGAAGAGTGTGTCCCTGGTGACTCTCTGTTCTCACCACATGATAGATCATGGAATCCTTCAGTGCTGAGTAACCAAGATGGAGACTGGGGTTACCATCCTGTAGTGCTCCTGGTACTGCCTAGCTGATTGGTCCCAGAAGTGGTGCTGAAAGAGCCCTGCCAGGCAGTCCCAGAGGGCCCCATCTCATTCTCTGTGCTTTTAGTTCTGGAAAGTCTCAGTGGTATCTCTGGTGGAGTCTCTGTTCAGGTCTGGAATGTGAGGCTCCTTGAGACATTGGGTGGGATCTCTCTGGTGTCCTCTTCCTCTCTCAAACAGGATTCTGGCTGCATGGGTTACCTCAGAGATGGGAGAATTACAGCACAAGGCTGGGCGGAGTCACACCCTGCTATAAGCTCATAGGTCAAGGACTTCAAACGGCATTTGGATTGCACTGTTTAAGAAGGTTGAGAGCAGAGATGTGGGACAGAAATTTTTTCCAGTGCTTTACTTCTTTTTTCACTGAACATTTTCCTATTTCATCAGATTTAATGTTTCATAAAAATATTAACACTGAATTGGCGCCATTGCCAAAACAATATTAGGTACAACAGGGAGGGCATCTTGGCCATCTTCTGGGCATGGAGTAGGGGTCACTGGGGGTGTGAGGGGAGGTAGTTATGAATTTCCTGCATTGTGCAGGGGTTTGGACTAGATGACCCTGGTGGTCCCTTCCAACTCTATGATTCTACATTTGTAAGTTTCCCCATTGTAAGGAATTTTTCCCAGGTAATTTCCAGGGTTTAATGCTCTCTACATAGTCTTTGCGGAATTGCCCCCCCTGAATAGTTTTGGCAGTGGTCTGAGGCCAGGCTGGCTTAGGAAAGACCCAGTGCTCTTAGGTGCTGAGGTCCACCTTCCCTGTTGCTTTATGGGGTGGGTCTTTTGGGAGAAGGGGAAAAGAGCACTGAGAAATGCACCTGAATCAGCTGCATGTGCCCTGATTCATATTTTCGGAGGATGCATTCTTATGGAAGGATCTTGGAAAGAACTCAGTGGCTATTAAGGCCCCTCTTTGCCCTGGTCTGGTTCAATGAAAGAAAAGGGGGTCAGTGGAAAAGGATGAGGAACACCCCCATGAGGGAAGAAGAAGGTTTTTTATATGCCAGCTTTCTCTACCACTTAAGGAAGAATCAAACCGGCTTACAATCACCTTCCCTTCCCCTCGCCACAACAGACACCTTGTGAAAAGGATGAGGAGCTCCTCCATGAGGGAACGGTGAAGGAAAGTATGGTGAGTACGACCTGGTGTACCTTCTGAGGGGCATCCAGTGTTGGAGAAGGAATTGCCAGGAGATTCTAGTGCCTCTGTCAGGGCCCTATGGGCAAAGACTGATAAGGCCCATCACAAAGAGGTTGGGCCTAGGATGTCCTGAGCCCCATACCTCAGCTCCCAAAGGCTGGGGTTTGTCTTCTGTAGAACTTGAATAGAGAGACACACACCAAAGCTTTTTTGGTGGAGAGATTATGTGCTTTATTAAATCTTAGGTTATTTTTGATGGGGGGGATCTGTAATGGTTATCGAAGCACCTCTGGCCCCTCGGTGGAGCTGGGACATGCCTGAGTGCTGACACCGAGTTAGCATCCCGGCCCCACCCTTTCTCACCTGTGGGCTGTGATGAGGGCTGGGCTCACTCCCACCCACCCACCCCCATGCCTGGCAGCCCTGATTGGTTCTGGCTGCCCTGTCTGTCACGGCCCCACCGCCCCGCCACAACACCTCCAAGGGACACTGTGATGCAGTTGTTGGGAATGCAGTGGCAGCCACTGAAACCCTGCAACTTATTCTTTTTTCCCTGCCAACTGTCGCATAGCCAAACCCTTTAAGGAGCAGATTACTGGCACCACATTTATGCCATGGACATCTGCCATCAGGTGCCCACAGGATTGCTCTGTAAGTAAAGTGTGGCATCAGATATTAAACTTTTTGAAAACAAATTTCTACCAGGTGCACGCGGGGACTGCAAAGGGACTCTGGGGACATGATTATTTCTCCCGTAATTTCTAAAATGACTGCTTTGGTGCTTTATACTAACAAACACCCGCTGAGTGCACATCTGAAATCCCTAACAGAACTGGCAGAAGTGTCTTAAGTTGCTGATTTATTGCCTCATTTGAAAACATTTAAAAAGTCACACTAAGAGTCGGGGGGTCTGAAACAGATTCAGCCAAAGGCTCTTTTCACAAAATGCCCAGTAGTGTCTCTTGCCGCATACCCAGAAGACAGAGTCGAGCTTGTGGCAAAGTTTGCCACGGTAGAACCCTTGCAACCCACCAACCCCTTCCAGTTTTGAACCTTTCTGGGCAGGTTCTGCTACCTAGTCTGAAACATTGATGAAGCTAAGCAGATAAATCTGAATCTCAGGTGGGAAAGTGCTTGGGGCTGCTGAACAGAAAAGACCTGGGGACCGAGGAAAACTAGAGATAAAAGCAGTTAGGAAATTGTGTTGTGGTAACCAGTTATGAAGCCTATCAGGGGAGGGCGGGAACTCCTGCCCAGGATGGCTGCCCAGGATGGCTGGTGCTGCTCCTACTGTTGTTTTTACCTCCGTTGACTAGTGAGAAGCATGGAAGATTTTTCAGCCTACCCAAATAATTATCATACGACAGGAGACTATCTCCTTGCAACAGTCAGCCCTACAAACACTGAGCGCCATTTTAGTCATATCTTCAGACACAATCCGGACAATGATGTCTTCCCCTAAGTGTTGGTTTGCAGTTCAATCAAACTGTAGTTGGCCAGATTCCAGAACTTACTTGTCAGAAACGTTCAATAACCTTTTGTAAGGCAGCTGATTCTAATTCCTCCAGATCAATCAGATGACTGGGATGAGGGGTGGTGATCCATCTGAGGCACACAACAGAAGCACCACATCTAAACATCAGAAAGGGTATCGATAAAGACGCTAGGGTTTAAATTGATCAAAATATTTTGATACTAACCTACAACATGTATGATTGCTGTCCCATTGCAATCACAAGATAGGTTTATGCTCAACATCTAATGTTATGATGGAAAATAAGTGTTTTAAAAGAAAATATCCAACTTCAAATCAAACTTAGATGGTGCCACCAAATGTCAGAAGTGAAATTCCAAAAAAGCCAGATGCTCTTTTTCTTTAAAAGACTTCCCCAATGTTCGTTCCTTGAAAGAATCGTCTAACTCTTCTAGATTGAGGTGGGTGGAGCCCAATGAAATAAAGGGGTCTTGTGGCACCCAAAAGACTAACAGATTTCTTGCAGCAGATGGTTTTGTAGACTAGAGCCCCACTTTATCTCATGCATGAAGTGTGTCTATAGCTGGCAGATACAACATTAAAAATGATGGCTAGAAAATGCAGTGAAATGGAACACGTACCACATATGGCAATCCTATGCACAACTCCAAGGTATGTCCCCCTTAAAACCCAGTCATACATCACTTGCAGTCATGGCTAGTGTGACCCTGAGGGTATCAAGGGTTTCCTCCCCTGAATGATGAACATGCTGCTATGTTGATACTGATTTATTAAAATACTGATCCCAGCCCTTCCCATTCCCGTATCAGTGGGAATCAATCCTATTGTTCTTGAACTTCTTTTGAGATTATAGCAACCTTCTGGAGGTGCCACAGCAGATTTGCTATTAGCCTGGTGAGACAATCACACTCATATACTGTGTGCTGTTAATTGGACAAGAAATACCCAGATGTGTAGAACTGATTGAACACTGGTTGTATATAAGGGGTTCTTAACATATTCCATTTGGTTATCTTACTGGTTCTTGTAACATATTATGTTTTTTACAGTGTGAGTGGGGTTGATTGTGCTGATGATGGTTGTAAGCCACTGATTAAGACTTAGGGTTGAAATGCATTTGGCATGATGTTCTATTTTACTTGGCATTGTGTTCTATCTTACTGTATGTGCACATTTTGACTTAACACATTAAAATATATGCACATAATTGAATTGATTCATTTATATATTTGTACATTGCATCATATATTTTTGTTTTGCTCATTTTTGTGTTCTTACCTTCTTTGGCTTACATCACCTTGCAAACAGGCAAAATCAACAATAACCTGTATATGTGCATTCTCTGTTGTTGTCCGTCTCCCCCCCCTTATGGAATGGCCTGCCTGATGGGGTGAGAAAAACTCCCCCTCTTCTGGCTTTCTGCAAAATATGCAAAACTGAATTGTTCGGGAGGGCTTTTTTGCACAGGCAATAGGGCTGTAATGTAACAAAATGGAAAGATACTTGAGGAAAGGGGAATAGGGATCTATGCTATATACTGTCGGTTGCTGTAAGTATGCCTAGTAGACGTAAGTTCTGCATTTTTAATATGTCATATTTAAATGCTTCTGCTTTGTTTTGGCTGTTTCAAATTTCTGCTTGTTTTCACATTTCTGCAATCAAAACCTATTGCAATGCTCAAAGATGTCCCACCCTTTTGATCGTGTTTGACTTAATATGCCAAAAGTGGACAATAACACACTTTTTTTTTTAAATTAAAAGGGTTTTGCTGTTTGTATAGAATACAATGGGGGGAAGAATGTACATTTATTTTACTTACATAAACTTTAGCTTAGTTTCTGTGCGGAAAAAGGGAGCTCAGAAATTGAATCAAAGTTTTTACAGAGAAGGTGGATTTTCAGCAGGAATCGGAAGAGAAATAGAGATCATGCCACACAATGGTGTCTTCTGAACGAGGAAATCTTTGATATCTTTAATCAGCTGGAAGGTAACCTTGTGATCTGCTACTGAATTTACATTGCAGATTGTTTGACAGGAACTACCAGCGTGCTCTGGCTGTCGCGTTTGCTATTAGCGAGATCAATCAGAATCCCAGACTCTTACCTAACGTCACCCTGGGCTACAACATCTATGAAAACTATGAAAGTTCAAGGCTAGCTTTCGAGACCTTCAAAGACGTCCTTTCTACCAGTCAACAACACTTAGCTTTCCCTAACTATCTGTGCGGAAGGCAGAAAGAGCCACCGGCTTTCATTCACGGTGGCAACGACCAAGTCTTCTTTCAGATGGCATCCATCTTGAGTATTCACAAAATTCCTCAGGTATGAATGATCTGGGGGAGAACGTGGGGTGAGTCTGACACCAAACTTCTGTTATAATTTCCATCTCTTTGGGATGACGAAACTGGCCTCATGGATCAGTTGCAGAACATCTGCTTGGCATATCCCAATGTCACAGACGTCCCTTTTGGGGAGGCTAGTCAGGATAGCCTGATCTCTTCAGATCTCAGAAGCTAAGCAGGGTCAGCCCTGGATAGTATTTGGATGGGCAGCCTCTAAGAAATACCAGGTTCGTGACATGGAGGCAGGCAATGGCAAACCACCTCTGAATGTCTCTTGCCTTGAAAACACTAAGGGGCCACCATAAGTCACCTGTGGCACACACACACAAAAGTTAGGCCAGGATCTAGGAAGCCATCAGGCTAACCAGTTACCTCAGTTGCCAGCCTTTAATCCACCAGAAAAGGGGGAACATCCAAAGTGGATGGGGGATGCCCCGTTCTATCCCTTGATGGCCTGCCTTGCCATAAAGGAGCTGCATGGGTCATGGTACCCCAGGGCCTTGCTGTAAAATGAGATGGCTGTCCATGGCTCTGGGTGCAAGGCCCTGCTTCCTGAGGGCTGCTAGAGAACGTGGGACCAGGGCATCAGAAGCTGGCCAGTTCCCCCCACCACTGTAAGCCGCTGAGGACAGGAAGGCTGCCGTGGCCTGAGCATAAGACTGCTGTGTTGAGAGCGCGATGAACTGGAATATTCCCTGTATGATCATTCGCTGCCAAGAGTCCTTGACCCCTCTGGGAAATGGTCAGGGTGGAGGTGGTTACCACACCCCCACAAACATGTTAACATACATCCAGATTAACACGGGGAATTAGCTTGTGTGTTTGTGACAGGCACAGTGAAGTGCTCCCAATAGCAAACCAGGATGTTTTACCTAAAAGGTGGCTGTGAGTAGCAAGTCTTTAGTAGGAAAAAAACACAGGGTGGGGTGGGGGGCTGTGCATTATTGAATTCATGGGACCAAGGTTTACCAAGGGGGGGAGCCACTTACCACTCTGATTCTGAACCTCTTTAGAAGCTCTCTAAAAGAATGATACTGCGGATGGCTCTGTGTAGAAGTGTGAAAGAAGCACGTCCCCAGAAACCTGCAGAATGGTGGATGTGTTCTACCAATCGATCTGCCCCACCTTACTTGAGTTGCGCACTTCCCTGCTACATCAGCACACACTTAACCCTCAGCCAAAGCAAGAGAGTGGAACCCTTTTTCCATTGACCTGGCATGCCCACTGCCCCTGGATGGACCTCATAAATTGGACCCTAATCACCAGCTTGCAACGTGTACAATTCTGCTATGAACAAGATTTGGATGGCCCACCCAGGGCGAAAAATGTTTTGCATCTCTGAGGAGGCTAATCCTCTACTCCTGGACCCTGATCTACCTGCAGACAGGCAGTAAACGTCAGTCAGCTACTACCAACAGCCTTTGTGTGTTAAGTGCTATCAAGTCACTTCTGACTCATGGCACTCCTATGAATCAATGTCCTCCAAAAAGTCCTACCCTTAACAGCCTTGCTCAGGTTTTGTGGACTGAGGGCCATGGCTTCCTTTATACAGACAATCCATCTAACCTCGGGTCTTCCTCTTTTCCTAATACTTTCGACTTTTCCTAGCATTGTTGTCTTTTCCAGTGACTTGTCTTCTCGTAACATGACCAAAGTAGTTATTTGTTTTTTTGGTGGTCCACGCTATCTGTAAAACTCTACCCCAACACCACATTTGAAAGGAATCTACTTCCTTCCTGTCAGCTTTCTTCAATGTCCAGCTTTCACACCCATACATAATAATAGGCAATATTATGACATGAATCTTGGTTGTTCTTGGTTGCAAGTGACACATCCTTACACATAAGAATCTTTTCTAGCTCCTTCATGGCTGCCCTTCCCAGCAAGTTTCCATGGCAGAGTAGGGATTGGAATCTGGTTCTCCAAGATCCTAGTCTGACATTCTAACCACTACCACACAGTGGATCTAGAGTTGCCAGTATCCTGGCAGGTGCAGAGGATCCCCTGCCTCTTTTTTTCCTTTCACTGCTCTTTCTAGCAGTGGGACAAGTTCAAAAATGGGCTGTCAAGCCAATGGCATGTCATTACTTCCTAGAAAAACCTAGAAGTGCTTTCAGGCCTCTCTGGGAATCACCAGAGACGCTATCATAAATTAATAGTTTTCAGCAGTTCCCAGAGGGGAGTGGCAGCAATTTCATGTTTTTTTCTCAGAAGCAACATCACACCGTGGCTGATGGCCACCCCCCAAGTCTCCTTCTGGGTTTTTCCAGAAGTGACATGTTGCCATTGCCAATGGCCACCCTCACATGTCTCCCACTGGTTGGCAACCCTATCCTGGAGCCTACTGCTGGATAAGCAGGTAGTGGCCAAGATCAGGAGTGACTTTTACCAATTTTGAGTGGTTAGCCACCTGTGACCACTCCTGGGTTGAAAACATCTGGCCACATGATTTAGTAACAACTCGATTAGATTACTGCAATGAACTGTAATTGGTGCTGCCGTTGATGAAGAAGAGTTGGTTTTTATACCCCACTTTTTCTCTACCTTTAAGGAGTCTCAAAGCGGATTACAATCTCCTTCCCTTCCCAACCCCACAACAGACACCTTGTAAGGCAGGTGGGGCTAAGAGAGTTCTGAGAGAACTGTAACTGGCCCAAGGCCACCCAGCAGGCTTCATGTGTAGGACTGGGGAACCAAACCCAGTTCACCAGATTAGACTCCACCACTCTTAACCACAACACCACACTGGAGGTGTGTATAAACAGATAAGAGTCCATTCTCTTTCTTAAATTAAAGAGAGATCAATGTCCTAGTTAATTAGGATGTCCTAATTAACCATCATAGCTCCTTTTCTTCTTCCTGCAGCACTTTTATCTGGTCCTTCAGCCTCACATTGTGCTTCATTTGATACTGCCCAGGCCACCCCAGTGTCATGCTAACTTTGCACAGCACCCTTAGGACACAACTCTGTCACGGATAACCTTTCTAGACCTCAAAAGATTTCCAGATTGACTTCTGAGAGACTCACATCAGCCTCTGGCTGGCTTCAGCCTGCTGTGCTATGCCTGCAATTCTGAGGAACAGGTATCTGCTTAATTTGTAGGGTCAGGATGTTCTTTTGTGAGAACAGACCTTGTTGCTTGAAATTGTTCTGCCATTTTGGAAGTCAAAACAACTTTTGCTGTTGCTTAGAAAAGGACTGTTTTTCAGAGGGAGACAAAGAGCCTGAAATGCTGTCAAAGAGACTGCTGTGACTTAACCATGCCTGTTCATTCTTGTTCCTTATCCTGTCATTTAAAAAAAAATTGTTAATTTTTTTACTAAAATCTAGGTGGTGGCTGCAGAGCTCCTGGGATGGGGCGACAGAGATCAGTTCACCAGGAGAAAACGGCCACTTTGCAAGGGGAACTTTATGGCATTGTACCCCATTAAAGTCCCTCCCCAAACGTCCCCTCCTCAGGCTCCCAACCCAGAGCTGGCAACCCTCCCTTCTTCCCCTCCCCAAACCCTACCTCCCCATGCTCCATCCCCAAACCTCCAGGGATTTCCTAACCTGGAGTTGGCAACTCTCGGTTACTGCGTGAGCTTTCTTGGCTATAGGCTTGAAAGAACAGGCACATTTAATAGTCTCTTTCTTTCTTTCTTTCTTTCTTTCTTTCTTTCTTTCTTTCTTTCTTTCTTTCTTTCTTTCTTTCTTTCTTTCTTTCTTTCTTTCTTTCTTTTAAGCTTAATTGCTTAAAATTAAGAGCTCTGCCCGCCCATTGCCTCCAAGGGCTACTATAAGTTGAGAGATGATTCCCAGTGGGTCGCCGTGTTAGTCTGTCTGTAGTAGTAGAAAAGGGCAAGAGTCCAGTAGCACCTTCAAGACTAACAAAAATATTTTCTGGTAGGGTAGGAGCTTTCGTGAGTCACAGCTCCCTTCTTCAGAAAAGGGCCAGAGTCCAGTAGCACCTTAAAGACTAACAAAAATATTTTCTGGTAGGGTAGGAGCTTTCGTGAGTCACAGCTCTCTTCTTCAGAAAAGGGCCAGAGTCCAGTAGCACCTTAAAGACTAACACAAATGTTTTCTGGCAGGGTATGAGCTTTCGTGAGCCACAGCTCTCTTCTTCAGATACCTGAAGGAGGGTATCTGAAGAAGTGAGCTCATACCCTACCAGAAAATATTTTTGTTAGTCTTTAAGGTGCTACTGGACCCTTGCCCTTTTCTATAAGTTGAGAGAGAGAGAGCATCGTTTCCTAGACCGGATGCAAAAAGAGAAAAGAGATACTTAATTCTCCTTCCTTTGTTTTCCTCTTCTGGGGTTCCGGTTTTCCTTGCAGGAGGGCTGGACGACTGAGGCTGGAGTCGGACTGCGGGATCCCTGGAAGGGTAAAGGATCGGAGGGGCGAGCAAGGGAGGGAGAAGCTCCCCAAGGCTGGGCAGCCCTGCAAGGGCGGAGGTCTCTCCGGGTGCCCCATGGCATGCAAAGCAGGGCCGAGGTGGGGGAAGCCCGGCTGGCCCCTTCTCTGCCCCCCGAGGAGGGTTGCTAGCTGGGGATCCGGCTCTGGAGCGGAGGATGGATCCGCAGCAAGGGGAGGAGGAAACGCGTGGGGTTTGCTGCTCTCTAGATGCACGTTTCCCCCCGTCTGAAGTCTCAGAACTCTGCATGGAGGCTTATAGTTGAGCTCTGAGAATTATGGCTGGGGGAAATGTGCATTCAGAGTGCTGCAAATCCAAGGCAAAACCTCCCCTGCGTTTTCGCCCCAGGTTTCCCTCCAGCCCGGGAACAGATTCCCTTCTGATCGCTTCCAGGCGCCCGGTCAGTCCCGTCCTTTCGTTCCTCGGGCACGTCCCTCCTGACCTAAAGTTTTGTCTGCTTAGGATGGCTGCTCCTCCTAGGCTTGCATTCATGGCCCATGACCAGGGCTGATTTCTCCCCACCCATCTCTCCCCTGGACATCACAGACTCTTCTGCAGGCCACACCTCATCCCATCACGCCTGCTAGTCACATTGACATACTGTTAACCTTTACATACTAATGCTTGTCTGAATTCACTCTCCTCTACTTAAAGCAGTGGTTCCCAACCTTTTTTTGACCAGGGACTTTTTTGTTCGGTGCCGGGACCCCAAGGTTCAAAATAAAAATTCTGAGAATTTGAAAATAAACTTTAATCATAACTGTTAGTTAAACATTAAACTTAGGATAATATTTGAATATATATTTTTATAATAGAGAACTTTTAATTGAAAATATTAATTTATTATGGGTTTATAACTTTGTTTCGCGGACCTTAATTTAGTTCTCGTGGACCCCTGGGGGTCCACGGACCCCTGGTTGGGAACCAGTGACTTAAAGACAGATGGATTCACATTCTAGCTGTATCTGAAGAAGTGAGCTGTGGCTCGCGAAAGCTCACACCCTGCCAGAAAATATTCTTGTTAGTCTTTAAGGTGCTACTGGACTCTTGCCCTTTTCTTCTCCTAGACATGCTCAAAGCATGGCTGCCCCCAGAACAAACCTCCCAAGAATGGCTGCCCCACATAAGGGCCCGCTGCTCATCCCCACAACACCTGGTCAAAATACTCCCCTGGCAGGGAAAAGATTTTCTTCAGCGGCTCCCCGGGCCAGATTCCTGTCTCCCCTTTGCAACTTGCTTGCATTCCTTATACAAAATTACTTTATTTCCCCTTCCTCTTATTGGAATTGGAAAAAGGGAGGGGAGAATTTAAGGCTCTCTTGTACTGGCGCTTGTACTGGCGCTTGTACTGGCGCTTGTACTGGCGCTTTGAGGGTGCTTGTACCGGCGCTTTGAGCTTAACCTCTGAGCATTCATAGAACGTAAAACCCAGCATTAGTAAAGAACAGAAGAAAATTATTGCATAGGTGGTCAGTTAAAAAGGCATATAATAACACTTCATACCACGGGATTCCTGAGGGATCCTCATGGGATCTTTATCCTCCTCCTAAAACTTTCTTTGGCTCCTGCCTCTGCACATGAACAGAATGCTTTGCTGTCTATGCTGATACAATAAAAAAATTGTGTTGTGAAAAGAAGGTGTTGGTGTGAATTGCTCCAGAAGAAGAGGAGAGGGAAAGTAATAGAAATTATCTCAGATTCCTATTCTACCTTGACGGGGGGAAAACTGGGCTCAGCCAAAGGGGCTCAAAGGAGGCAAATAACAGACATTCCTTCTTAGAAGTATAGGTCTTTATTTTGATTGATCACGATCAATGTAAGCCTCTATCCCTGTGTGCGTTCGAGACGCTGACACTTAAAACAAAGCAAAACTCACATCTTATATACGCTAAATTAGATCACAACAGAAAAGTTGATTAACAATTCAACGCTGCACCAAATGAATACCAGTCAGACATTGTCCACTTCTTCTTTCTAGACTCTTAAGACTTTCTATACTTAAAACTTTCCTAGAATCCCACTAAGTTGTTTGTCCTACACTAAACTGTTTTTCTTGCGTAAATAATTGTAAGAAAAGCGTTAATACTGCTGATGAGCCTATTTTAACCTTTTAGCTAAGTTGAGTATGGATTTTAAAAAATCCTTTCCCTCACTCAGCAACTAATTTGGTACTTACAGATACTTAAAAGTGCAAGGCGAGTATATTTCTCTTACTGCTTGCTTCTGCATTCCAATATGGCTGGCTCTGACCTATTGCCTCCTTAACATTTTCTCCTTCAACCTCCCCAGGCTTTTTCTGTAATAGCAGCAAGTATTCCAGCACAGTTTTCCAGCACAAAGGCCTTAATATTGTAATACTGACCATTCACTACCCACACCGTAACTAGAATCAGCTCAGTCACTGCTACTGGAAGGTGTGACAGGATGGTTGGGGAGCTGAGAAAGCACCTCGCTGTCACATGCCATTTTGCGTATAATTTGTGTACATGGACAGACAGATAGGCAGAAAAATCACATGTGGGCCACTATGCCAGAAACGGTGTGCCTGATTTTTCTTTTTGATTCCTGTCTCTTCTCCAGGGAGAAGCTCACTCTGGAAGACAAGAACATATTCAAAGGTTTTCTGTCGTACAGTGCCATCATTGAGGGATCATTCTGAAGCAAATATGGAAAAGGAAGACCCCACAAGAGCCAAAATAGGGGAAGAATCCAAGGGGAGAGGAAAATCTCCTCACATCTTCCAGGCTGGAAGTATTGAGGAATTTTTGCAAAGGAGACCAGGAAATCTGATGGATCAGCAAGCAGAGGAGAGTTCTCTTTCCCTTGCACAGTGGGAAGCCCAGTGGCAGGAGTTCCTCAGGTCAGTGGAAAACCCTCACTCTGGATGGGGAATCCCACACTCGCCACCTAAACCTTCCCCTTGGGAAGATGCCAAAGCTTTTCTGGCCTCCTTTGAGCAAGTGGCTGAAGCCTGTCAGTGGCCCCAGGAAGAGTGGGTGATCCGACTCCTGCCAGCCCTCAGTGGAGAAGCTGCGAAGGCCTTTAACAGACTCATTGCCAGAGACAAAGAGGATTATGGGAAGGTGAAGGCAGCCATCTTGCGAGGGGATGCCCTGTGCCGGGAGAAACAGCGCCAGCTGTTCAGGTGCTTCTGCTACCAGGAAGCTGAGGGGCCAAGAGGGGCCTACAGCCGACTGCGGGAAATGTGCCATGGGTGGCTGAGAGTGGAGAATCACAGCAAGGAGCAGATCCTGGAGCTCTTGATCCTGGAGCAGCTGCTGAGTGTCCTGCCCTCGGAGATCCAGAGCCGGGTGAGGGAGAGCAGCCCCGAAAGCTGCTTTCAGGCAGTGGCCCTGGCCGATGAGTTCCTCTTGAGGCAAGAGAGGCAGGTGAGACCCCTCTGCTGTGTGGTTCCTGAGTGCAGGAGGGCCTGGGGTGCAATTGGGGCTGAGATCTTTGCCCATCCCAGGGGGAGAAGGGGAATGCCAGGGCATGATGTAAGGATCTGTTGCCTTGTTTTCCTGGAAGCTGAATCAAGAATTTTTGGGTGGGGCGGAATTTCTCTCTCAATCTGGGAATCATTCATTGGTCAGTCTTGATGGGGGTCACCCTTCTACTGAAAGAACGGGTCCTGGAGTTATGGGTTCTCTAGACTCCTGCCCCTTGCCCTCTCCGTAGGTGACAGATGTCGCCTGGAGCACCATCTGCAGGCTTTCACCGTAAGAGTCCCAAAGATCTCCTCCCATATCCTTCCTCCCAGTCTCTTTGGTGCCAACTATGTTTGGGACTTCCTTTGTGGTGGTGCCTTATTTTTTGGATGCTGTAGCCTAGGAATTCAGTGACGTATTTTGCATGTTGAAGTCTGTAGAAAAACGTCTGGAAGATAAGGAGTCTATCCTGAATTCATGTTAATTGTTATGTCTTGATTGTTCTGAAGGCTAGGTGTGTCTCTGAGGCAGGTCAGCCTCCATCTGAGAGTGGTCAGGAGCATCCCTTGAAGGACGTCAAGGAAGAGGAGGGCAGAGAGGTCATCCTGCTGGGTAAGGAGGGATGGATGCCTTCTGGTGCCTGAGATCTGGGAGGCTTAGAAGCTCCTGTGGTTCTTTTAATCCCTTTAGGGGCTACAGTTATCCTTAAATAATAGATATTCCATGGAAAGGAGCTGGTGCTTAAGAAAAGCCCTACTTGAGGAGGGCTCCTTTCTTTCCTAGAGTGGTCAGATAGATGCCTTCTGGCCTCCCACCCTGCAAAACTCATTCATTGTGAAAACCATGGGGGTTTCCTTTGAACTTCGGGGTTTACTTCATGAGATTCTGCCTTTTCTCCCACCCTTCTCCTAACAAATATGTATTTTTGGGAGCTGAAAACAAGCCACTCATGACCTGTCTCTCTACTCTGAGGGGAATATGTGCAGTCAAGACTGGATTTCACAATAAGCATTTATCTTTAACCATCAGTAGCAAAGAATCAGAAGATATGCCTGCCAAGTCAAACATGACTGGCAGCCTCTTTTTTCCCCATAAAGTACATATGAGGAGTTTGGGGGAGGTGACAAATAGACAGAATATAAACACAGCTCCAGTGAAGGGCCTAGCTGGGGAAAAGGTGTGACCAGCTTCTCCGTTTGAGTGGAGGGAGGGGGGTAGAAGCTCTGACGAAAGAAATAAAATGCATGCCAATTGATGAGGAGTCCCTGCTTGGTGCCTTGGCTTCTTGTGTGTGGTGCTGATTGGATATCTCTCTTTATTCCAACAGCAGATGTCGAGGAGACGGTTGTGGAATTCCAGGGGTTCTCTCTGGAAAAAGTCGAGACTGAAAAGGCTGAAGGAAGCTTAAGGGATGGAGATGGACCACAGAGGCAGGGCGGAAGCCACACGGAGAAGACGAGGGACAGACCCATTCCTTGTCAAAGAGGGGGCTTCTGCAAAATCCCAGTCCAAGAAGAAAGGCCAAGTGAAAGAAGAGGTACCAAATGCTTCAGTGCTAACCGGAGAATCCACTCTATGGAAAAAGAAAACACAAGTGTGGCATTTGGAAATTCCTTCGTTGAGGACGCAAACATTATCTCCCAGGAACAAATTCACTCAGGAGAGAAACTACATAATTGTTTGGAATGTGGAAAGAGCTTCCATTGGAAAACAGCCCTTACTTCACATCAAAAAATTCACACAGGTGAGGAGCCATGTAAAATATTGAAGAGTGTGCAATGAGTTTCTCTGATACTGCAGACTTTAATGTACATTTGAAATGTCCCTTAATATACACTTCAATGTACAGTAGGGAAAAGCCACTGAAATATTTGAGTGTAAATATAACTTCAAGTGCAGACCAGAGTACCTTGTGTGGGTGCTAATGGAATCTCTCTTTTTATTCTCACAGGGGGTGATCAGGAGGATGAAAATCAGGAAGATGAGGAAGTGCATCGGTTATCATTGGGAAAAACCAAGGAAGAAGTGAAAGGAAATTTCAGGAATCAAGGGGAACCACAGTGGAAGGAAGGAAGCTATGCAGCAGAGAAGTTGGATGAATCTATTCCTTACCAAGAAGAGGATTTCCATGAAGTAGTTAACATGGCAGAAGAAATATATAAATGTTTGGAGTGTGGAATTAACTTATCGAATCAAACTGAATATAATTTTCATTCGCGAACACACCCTGGAAAGAAGACACATCACTGCTCAGAGTGTGGGAAGAGCTTCCTACGCCAAAGAGAACTTGTTTCACATCACAGAGTCCACACAGGGGAGAAACCATATAACTGCTGTGGGAAGGGCTTCTCACGTAAAGCAGACTTAATATGCCACCAAAGAAGGCATCAAAAAGAAAAGCCACACGAATGCACAGAATGTAAAAAGAAATACAGGTGTAGTTGGTATCTTCAACAGCATCAAAGAATCCACACAGGAGAGAAAGTGTTTGAATGTTCTGAATGCGGAAAGAGATGTTTACAGAAATCACACCTTGTATATCACCAAAGAAGTCATGTGGGTAAAAAATTGTTTGAATGCTCAGAGTGTGGAAAGAAATTCAGTGGGCCCTCCCAATTTCAACGGCATCTAAGAATTCACACCAGTGAGAAACCGCTTGAATGCTCAGAATGTGGAAAGAAGCTCAGTTCGAGCTCCCATCTTCAACAGCATCTAAGAACCCACACCCGTAAGAATCCTTTGGAATGCTCGGTGTGTGGAAAGAAGTTCAATACGTCTTTTAAATTTCAAGAGCATCTAAGAATCCACACCGGTGTGAAACCTTTTGAATGCTCAGTGTGTGGAAAGAAATTCAGTTACAGCAGCAGTCTTGTACGACATCTAAGAATCCACACCGGTGTGAAACCTTTTGAATGCTCAGTGTGTGGAAGGAAATTCAGTTACAGCAGCAATCTTGAACGGCATCTAAGAATCCACACCGGTGTGAAACCTTTTGAATGCTCAGTGTGTGGAAGGAAATTCAGTTACAGCAGCAATCTTGTACGGCATCTAAGAATCCACACCGGTGTGAAACCTTTTGAATGCTCAGTGTGTGGAAGGAAATTCAGTTACAGCAGCAGTCTTGTACGGCATCTAAGAATCCACACCGTGTGAAACCTTTTGAATGCTCAGTGTGTGGAAGGAAATTCAGTTACAGCAGCAATCTTGTACGGCATCAAAGAAACCACACGGGAGAAACCTTTTGAATACTCAGAGTGTGGAAAGCGATTCAGTGTGAGCTCCAGTCGTAAACAGCATCTAAGAACTCACATGAAAAGAAACTCCATAACTGCTCAGCCTGCGACAGGAGCTTCTCTCATATTTCAGAAGTTAAATATAACTTCAGACTCCACACAGGGATAAAACTGTATAAAATGCTTGGAGTGTAGAATGATTTTGCATTTTCCAAAAACCTTGCCATAACCACAGAAACCACAAAAATCCGCACCGTGGAAAACCAGTATAAATGCTCAGATAATGGAAGGAGCTGTAGCCATGATTGAAACTTCAAATGGATCCTACAGGGAGGAAACAGGATGTGCTTGGAAGGAGGAAGAAGATTCAAGACCAGCTCTGGCCTCCCTAACTATGGGCAAAAACGCATGGTCGCTTTAGCCTCCTTTATTCCCTGTTTCAGCCAGGATTCAGCCAGGATCGAACGCACGTTTGGCGAAATGCATGTGTTTGATCCTAGCTGAATCCTGGCTGAAACAGGGAATAAAGGAGGCTAAAGCGACCATGAGTTTTCATCCTATGAAAGAATCAACACGGGGAAGAACCTCCTAAATGCTCCCTGTTTGGCAAGAAGTTGAGCCAGAGATCAAATCTTTATATTCCTCAAATAATTCCCACAAGGGTAAAGCTTTGCTCAACCCCCCTATGTTCTTGCACCATCCATTGAGGCTCTGCTTCAATTGCCCAGGATGTTGAGGGCTCAGAAACTGCTTACACAACGAAGGGCTTTTTTTTACTGGTTTCTCCTTGTTTGCAGAACTCCCTGCCTATGGACGTTTGCCAAGTGATCTCTTCCTGTCTTTAGGAAGCTGGCTAAAATGTTTATCATATCCAAGGAACGAATATGCTGGTTGATGATGCTTAAATCTCCATCCCCTCTGCTTTCGGCATAAGGCAGTGTGACTTGGCAGGGAGGCTTGAGATGGCAGAAGGATCAAAATGGCCGTGAGGAGTGACAGCTGAATGCTCATTTCTCTGAGGCCAATCATGGGGGGAGGGGGACCTGCCACCCAGCCTTTTGTGGCGGCCCCCACATAATGTTTTTACAAAGCAATGCATGCAGACTGGGCAGAAATTCAGTGTGTCAGTCTTATGAGTTTCTTTTGCCACACCATCTTTGCCATCGTGATCTGAATACTGCTGAGGGCTGTGTGGCCAATAGCCTGGGGAAAAAAGCCCTGTCCCCTTAGTCAAAGTTTAATGGGGGGGGGGGGAGGCACTAGGTAATATTTCCTGCCATGCCATGAAACTCTTCCCCTGCTCATTTCCACACATCAAGCCTCTCTTTAGGGGACAGAGAGAGCCAGCTTGGTGTGGTTAAGAGCAGTGGTTTGGAGCGGTGGAGTCTGATCTGGTGAACTGGATTTGTTTCCCCACTCCTACACATGAAGCCAGCTGGGTGACCTTGGGCAAGTCATGCTCTCTCAGCCTCACCTACCTCACGGGGTGTCTGTTGTGTGGAGGGGAAGAGAAGGTGATTGTAATCTGGTTTGATTCTGCCTTAAGTAATAGAGAAAGGCGGCATATAAAAACCAACTCTTCTTCTTTTCTTTCTGGTTGTTGTCAGCCCTAAAAATGGTGCCCACCACACTTTTTCTCAGAGGCCCCTTGAATTCCTCCACAAAAATTGTGCCTTCTCTGAGATGGCTGAGAAAATTCTTTTTTCATCTCAGTGCTTCAGTTTGTAAAGTTGTCACATTCTTTCTTTGTCAGTCTGAGAAAATATAAAACTCATTGAGTTTGAGTTATAGAACTTATTGATTTAAAGAAGAGATTATCAGGGTTTTTTTTACGAAATAATTTCAGTTGTTCATTTACTTCGCTATATTTTCTGTGTGACTTTTAAAAACCTGAATTGGAATTTACCTTTTAAAAAGGTTGTCCATGGTAAACGAGCTGGGTTTGTTTTTTGTTTTAATTGTGTATAAGTAAAAAGTAAAGGTTACCTTTTACTGACCCATGGGGTGATGTCACTTCTCTGTTTACTAGACAGACTATATTTAGGGGGTTGTTTGCCAGTGCCTTCCCCAGTCATCTACACTTTACCCCCAGAAAGCTGGGTATTCATTTTACCTCGGAAGGATGGAAGGCTGAGTCAAACTTAAGCTGGCCACCTGAAAGCGACTTCCGTCGGGATCAAACTCAAGTTGTGAGCAGAGCTTTGACTGCAGTACTGCAGCTTACCACTTTTCACCATGGGGCTCCTAAATGCATATAAAGGTATAGAAAAAATCACCCCTGTCCAGCAAACTCTTTAGCCTGGAGCTTTTTGCCACTGCCACTCCTGATAAGTGAATTCAGCCCGCTTTGCCCAAATTCATGCTCTGGGCCAGGTTGCCGATCGGTCTCTTGGGTTCCTTTATGCCTGTTAACCTATTCTGTCAGTACTTATAGTGATATCTTTTATCTCTGAACACATGAAGCTGCCTTTTACTGAATCAGACCCTTGGTCCATAAAAGTCAGTATTGTCTACTCAGACCAGCAATGGCTGTCCAGGGTCTCAGGCAGAGGTCTTTCACATCACCTACTTGCCTAGTCCCTTTAACTGGAGATGCCGGGGATTGAACCTGGAACCTTCTGAATGTCAAGCAGATACTCTGAGCCACCACCACCCTCTGCTTTTCTAATGGCTTATTCTATGTTTATATTGATATTGTCGAAGGCTTTCATGGTCAGAGTTCATTGGTTCTTGTAGGTTATCCGGGCTGTGTGACCGTGGTCTTGGTATTTTCTTTCCTGACGTTTCGCCAGCAGCTGTAGCAGGCATCTTCAGAAGAGTAACACTGAAGGACAGTGTCGATAATTATCGATAATATATCGATAATTTGGGGTTTTTCTGGCAGTATTTTTGGAAAGGAAGCCTATAAACTCCTCAAATAAAGAAATAAATGTTTTAAAAAGGAATTTGCAATATTTGCCCATATAACGACTAATGCCTCCAGGGGGCATTGGCTGCTCCATGCAGTTTGGGACTCAGTTTTAAGGGGATTCAACCTGTTGCCAGAACTCTCTACACTTCCAAACCCAGGGAGAAAGGCAACCCATCAGAAACTGGGGTGCTGAAGGAGTGGAGGGGGGAGGTAGAGAATGGGAAGGTGGGCAAGATTCCCCCACCAACACCACTCTCTTTTTCAGAAATGGCCTTGAGCTAGTAAAGACCTAAGAAGTTCCCAACCAACAGATAGGGAGCATCAATATTAGCTCCTGGGGCTCGGCCCTGGCTCCACAATCCCCATTACGTGTTTATTGTGGTGATAGGCCTGGTTTCCACAAAGACAGCCAGCATGTTGTAGTGGTTAAGAGCTGTGGACTCTAATCTGGAGAACTGGGCCTGAAGCCCCATTCCTCAACATGAAGGCTGCTGGGTGACCTTGGGCTAGTCACAGTTCTCCTAAAACTCTCAGCCCCACCTACCTCACAAGGTGCTTGTTGTGGGGAGAGGAAGGGATTGTGATTGTAAGCCGCTTTGAGACTTCTCCCCCACCGCACATGCATATAGTTTTAAGTAAACGTCAGGAACTTGCTGCAATGCTTTTCCCCATCTGCTGCACAACTGAAACCCTTCTTGTTTTCTTTTGCAATTCAGGAGCAAACCCTCCCTCTGCCCCCCCCCCACAGGCAAAGAGCCTAAGGGAAGACATGACAGAGGTCTATAAAATTATGCATGGTGTGGAGGGTGGACAGGGAGAAGCTTTTCTCCCTCTCTCATAATACTAAAACACAGGGTCATCTGCTGAAGCTGGAGGGTGAGAGATTCAAAACAGATAAAAGGAAGTACTTCTTCACGCAACACATTGTTACATTGTGGAACTCCCTGCCCCAGGATGTGGTGATGGCTGCCAACTTGGAAGGCTTTAAGAGGGGAGTGGACATGTTCATGGAGGATACAGCTATCCATGGCTACTAGTAAAAGTGGATATAGTCATAATGCATACCTATTCTTTCCAAGATGAAAGGAACATGCCTATTATATTAGGTACCAGGGAACAGGCAGGATAATGCTGCTGCAGTTGTCTTGTTTGTGGGCTTCCTAGAGGCACCTGGTTGGCCACTGTGTGAACAGACGTCTGGACTTGATGGACCTTGGTCTGATCCAGCATGGCCTTATGTTCTTTCCTCTTACTTCCCCCCTCCACTCCTTACAGAGAGCCAGCATGGCATAGGGGTTAAGAATGGTGGGCTCTAATCTGGAGGACTGGGTTCGATTCCCCACTCCTCCACATGAAGCCTGCTGGGTGACCTTCGGCCAGTCACAGTTCTCTCCGAACTCAGCCCACGAGGAGGTAGGCAATGGCAAATCACCTCTGAACATCCCTTGCCTTGAAAACCCAGGGTCGCCATAAGTCAGCTGTGATTTGACGGCACTTTCCACCACCACAACTGGTCTCCACAAGGAGGTCAGCAGGGAAAGGCTGATATGTAAGTCGTGTTACATGGTATCACGACTGGCTGCCCTCTCCTGAGCTCCCGCTGTGTTGTAACGTCACCGAGTCAGGCCAAATAACTCAAACCACCTTTTAAATTAAAAGGTTTATTAAAAAATAAAAAGTCAAAATTAATTAAAATGCGAGTACAGTAATCTTAAAGGCACACTGGCAAAGAAAATAAAGTCTTTCTAAATATATTTAGTCAAAAAGGGCAAGAGTCCAGTAGCACCTTAAAGACTAACAAAAATATTTTCTGGTAGGGTATGAGCTTTCGTGAGCCACAGCTCTCTTCTTCAGATACAGCTAGAATGTGAATCCATCGGTCTTTAAGTAGAGGAACAGTATGTAAATGTGAATAGCAGGCTTGATGGGATTAGGTGTGATACGCAGAAGAGTCTGTGATGTCCAGGGGAGAGATGGGTGTGGAGAAATCAGCATTGGTAATGGGCCATGAATGCAAGGTCTTTATTCAGCCCAGGTAAATGAATTGACTTTAGTTTGAATATCAACTGTAATTCAGCAGTTTCTCTTTCCAATCTCCCTTTGATATTCCTTTGTAAGAGAACTGCTACTCTTAAATCTGCAAATGTCCTGGAAGGTTGAAATGTTCTCCCACTGGTTTTTGAATATTGTGGTTTCTGATGTCAGACTTATGTCCATTTAATCTTTGTCTAAGAGACTGACCTGTTTGTCCAATGTAGATTGTGGAAGGGCATTGCTGGCATGTGATGGCATAAATCACATTAGAAGATGAGCAGGAATATGAACCTGAGATAGTATGGCTGACATTTGTGGGTCCAGAGATGGTGTTCCTAGAATCTATATGAGGGCAAAGTTGGCACCTTGGTTTGTTGCAGGCCTTGGTGCCAGAGTCCATGTTCTTGTTAAGTAGTTTATCATCATGGGTGAGAAGTTGTTTTAGGTTAGCCGGCTGTCTGTAAGCAAGAAAGGGACACCCCCCCAGTGCTTCAGCGAGGGAAGTGTCACAAATATACTTACTATACTACATAGCTGAGGTTTCTTACTCTTAAGCTAAGCTGGTTCAGGCCTTGGTTTCTTGCATTGCGGCATTGCTGTAGACAAGCAGAATAACGTGCTAACGCAGTTCAGGTGATAAAGACAGTTAACATAGAATGAGCATGGCTAAACTTATGGCAATGTGGACCCTAGTCAGATGACCCATGACTTCCAATCAGGGATGGTGGTACAGAGAAGTCCCTAGATGGTTCAGGCCGGACTGGGCCCTAGGAGTGAAGAGTGAGATCATTCCCACAGATAAAACTAGCTTCCAATTAGGCTGGTATGTTGGCTCGGCCTTGAACTGGTCTTATCTGCCTGGTAACAGGCTGCAGGTGCATCTAGTTATCCCTGGACTCTGCTAGGCCTCTGCAATTACAGAGCAACAGTTTCTAGGCATTCAAAATGGAGAATAGTGATGCTAAGCTAAAAGCTAACACAAAATGGCTTTTCCTGTCTTCACTCAGGGTTAGGCAAGGGTCAGATTTTTCACTTGGACTCTGCTCCATTGGGCCTGTTATGAAAATCCCTGGTCTGTGTCTTGTCTCTCTGTCAAGATTTTGTTCGGTCTTGCAGAAGATGCAAACCCAGCCCATTCAGAAAGCTGTGACACTTAATATTTTCATTCACAAAAGAGACTTTTATATTTCTGTGTCTGGCTAAGAAAGTAATTTCTTGCACACCCAGATTAACAACAGCAACCATGATTTATATTAACAACATCTAATATTGATTCCTTCCTGATCTGTTGCTTTATTTTCCTAGCCTTTTGCTTTGCACTGTACTTCACTCTTTAAATCTGGTTTTAACAAGCACAATTTCTAAAATTAGTTGTGAGATTGAAGCATGCTTAGTTTGCTTCCATTTCCCCTTCCTTTAGTTTATTCTATTCCCTCCCCCATTTCTAATGAACATGTTGATAAAACAATGGAAAAGAAGCAACCTCTTTGCAAGCACATGTCTGTTTGCATTTCTTCTGGAAGACAACAATGTATGTTTGAATAACATGGGCTTGTTTGTGAGATGGACGGGTGATTAAATCCTAAAGGTAGAGCTAGGAAAGAAAATTATATGGTGATTGATGGGGCTAAAAACAGAATCTTGTATTTATTTACTTTATTTATACCCCACCTTTCTCCCCAAGGGGCACCCAAAGTAGTTTACGTCATTCTCCTCTCCTCAGTTTTATCCTTACAACAACCCTTTGAGGTAAGTTAGGCTGAGAGTCTGTGATTGGTCCAAGGTCACCCAGCAGCTTCCATGGTGGAGCGGGAACTTGAACCCAAGTCTCCCAGATCCTAGTTTGACACTCTAGAGTCTAGCCACTGTAGAAGAGCTGGTTTTTATACCCCGATTTTCTCTATCTTTAGGAAGACTCAAATTGGCTTACAGTCGCCTTCCTTTTCTCTCCCCACAACAGATATCTTGCAAAGTAGGTGGGGCTGAGAGAGTTCAGAGAGAACTGTGACGAGCCCAAGGTCACCCAGCAGGCTTCATGTGTAGAAGTGGATAATTGAACCCAGTTCTCCAGATTAGAGTCCACCACTATTAACTGTTATACCACGATGTCTTAAAATATATTTTGCTCTCTGTATTCTACATCTGTCTTTGGGTCTGTAGAATTTGGGGGAGAACTGAAAGTGTGTGTATAAGGGGTGCTGGATATCTTTGAACTTTTTATTTCCTTTTGTAACTTGACTTGAGAAATTCTTGATGAAAGATCTGCAAAAATTCCTAAGCTTTTAAACATTTATTAAACCAGAGAGGGTGTGACTGGCCCATGGTCACCCAATGAGCTTTCATGGCAGAGCGGGGATCCAAACCTGGGCCTCCCCTAACCTAGTATGACATTTTAACTGCTCCACCCCACTGGCTCCCTTGACATATCCAGATCTGTAGGGATGAGATTCATTTCTTCAAATGTTAAATAATTTTACAATTTCCTATTGGCAGTGCATTCTTTACCTTTCGGTGGCCAGGGATGGTGTGGCCAAAGCGGCGCCTCCAAACACATTTCCTGGCTGCTGAAAGGCTTTTTAAATTTTAAATGGGGCATTTTGCCCCATAGAGAATAGCAAGGCGGCGCAGCAACGCCGTTCTCCCCGCTGGCGTGCCAGGCCAAAAGGGGACAGGAAGCTGCCTAATGGCAACTCCATCCCCTGGTACCCCCTGGAAATGCCCCCTAGGACACTGGTGCAGGTCTTTGAGCTGGTGGGACGGTGGCGGAAGGCCCAGCCGCAGCAGCACCAGGAGGATGGCATCCAGGCCTCCCCGCCGGCGTTGAGGCCACTCTGCATGACGTAAGTTGCCTGGGCGCCGGTGCAGGGAGCCCCAACACCGGCGCAGCCCCTTTTTGGCCTCCTAAGGACTTTTGTCCTTGGAGGCCAGGAATGGACTGTAAGAGATGCAAACTCCTTAATGATTCACTGGTACATTTGTTACCTGCTGAAACAGGACAGAAGTCTTGGTCAGTCGAGATAAACTTCCTAGGGGTAACATCCAGTCAACAATAATTCAGATAATTCAGCCTCTCCATTCCTTGAGGTCACCTGACAGGTTGGACAACTGTCTCTCGGGGATGCTCTACCTGCAGATTTTTGGCAGTGAGCAGGGGGTTGGACTAGAGCAGGGGTCTTCAACTTTTTTGAACTGCTGGCACCTTTGGAATTCTGATATGGTGTGGTGGGCTCAGCCACAAAATAGCTGCTGTAGGAGGCAGAGCCAACCACAAAAGGGCTGCCGCAGCTTACCTTCGGTCATACCTGTCCTGTGGTGGCAGCTGCTACCAAACCAATGTTTTTTTGTTTTGTTTTTAAAATCTCCACAGTCAATCCAATTGCCAGTGGCCAGTCAGAAGTCTTTCTGGGCAAAAGCTTCGCCTTGCCCTGTCCTAAAAATCTAAAAAATGTCTAAAAATGCTTCGGGACACCAGGAAATGTGCTGGGAGATGCCAAGGCATCCAGAGAAACCACATTGTAGACTCCTAAAGACCTCTAAGGCCCCTTCTAGTGTTACAGTTCTCCAATCAGCCATGTGTTCATGAAAAAATGCAGGAAATATGGTTCTAACTCCAAGTTTGGAAATTCCTGGAGATTTCAGGGTGGAGGCTGGGAGGGCAGGGTTGGGATCTCAGTGGGGTATAATGCCATGGAGCCCACCCTCCAAAGCAGCCATTTTCTCCAGGGAACTGATCTCTGTCCTCTGGAGATCAGTTGTAATGCTGGAACATCACCAGGCTCCACCTGGAGGTTGGCAACTCTAATCCAGGAAAAGAGGAGGAAGATACCAGCGCATGTTACAATATCAGGAAATCAAACAACAAGACTTCTTTTATGTGACCCTTCAATACCCCCCTCTGTTGGATGCAATAGCCATTTTCCCTGCTCACTGGCCAGATTTACCAAGAACAGAGACAACTCAGGATCTTTAGAAGCAAGAGGTATATTTATATTTATTTAAGAGAGAATGTGGGTCTTCCAACCTAAAGCCACACCTCTGAATCATTATACAAAATGGAGAGATATTTATACACTTCTAGAGTTCTTTGTTTGATCAAATTTCATTCTGACGTAAACTGTATACGCCCCATGATGTGTTCATACCCCTGAGCTATATTTTTCACCATAGTACCATTCTGTATCAACCTATGACATAATTTTAAGACTACATCTGTGCAAAAGGTTAGGATATACTGTTCCCTACTGGCTTATATAGGTAACTACAGCTTACAAGTATTAAATCAAATACATTGAAATTATACACTTCCCTCACCTCCACCACCAGCTGATATCATTCTCCCCTCCTCCATTTTACATTATCCTCACAACTACCCTGTGAGGTAGGTTAGGCTGAGAGAGTCTGGCTGACCCCACATCACTCAGTGAGCATCAGGGGCGCTTGTATCCAATCCTTCCTCTGAGAAGGGAAGGTAGAAGGCAGGATATAAATCAAATGCAATATCACAGCACTTCGATACTTACATTTGAAGTTTGTTTGGCAAGCCAGATTTCTGGCGGCGTTTCTTGCTCCCAGCGTGGGAACTCTTTCTGGGTGCAGGTTCCCACGATTTACGCGTGCGTGGCACTGCAGTCTTTCAGAGCCAATGTTTGCTTTTCTTAAACCTACCTTTTGGATTCTCTAGCTTTGGGTTTCTCTTCTCCTGGCTTTGCATTTTTTTTTTAAAAAAAACCCAGCCTTTCTCACTTTAATGTAGTAGAAAAGGGCCAGAGTCCAGTAGCACCTTAAAGACTAACAAAAATATTTTCTGGTAGGGTGTGAGCTTTCGTGAGCCACAGCCACAGCTAGAATGTGAATCCATCTGTCTTTAAGTAGAGGAGAGTGAATTCAGACAAGCATTAATATGTAAAGGTTAACAGTATGTCAATGTGAATAGCAGGCGTGATGGGATTAGGTGTGGTATGCAGAATCCCATCACGCCTGCTATTCACATTGACATACTTTTAACATTGACATACTAATGCTTGTCTGAATTCACTCTCCTCTACTTACAGCTAGAATGTGAATCCATCTGTCTTTAAGTAGAGGAGAGTGAATTCAGACAAGCATTAGTACGTCAATGCTCACAGTATGTCAATGTGAATAGCAGGCGTGATGGGATTCTGCATACCACACCTAATCCCATCACGCCTGCTATTCACATTTACATACTGTTAACCTTTACATACTAATGCTTGTCTGAATTCACTCTCCTCTACTTAAAGACAGATGGATTCACATTCTAAGCTGTATCTGAAGAAGTGAGCTGTGGCTCGCGAAAGCTCACACCCTGCCAGAAAATATTTTTGTTAATCTTTAAGGTGGTACTGGACTCTTTGCCCTTTTCTACTACTGCAGACCGACTAACACGGCGACCCACTGTGAATTCACTTTAATGTGGTTTCCACGATACCGTACTCAAGCTTCTTCGGCGCAAAACAGCAAGGAACTACAATTCCCAGGAGACTTTGCGAGTCTACCCGGAAATAACCCCCCCGCGCCTAAATTATTCTTGGGAAAGGGTTACCAAAAGCGCAAACTCGAGGGAGGGAAGAGCTGCCCTTGTAAAGCTGGATTTGCACCCCGCACCAGCCGCCTAAGGTTGCCAGCTCCAGGTCAGGAAATTCCTGGATATTTGGGGCCTAGGGAAGGGGGGGGGAGGTTTGGGACGGGGAGAAAAGAGCAACCAAAACGATCAGGGGGCTCCAGCAATTGCCCTAAAAGGGCAACAGCTTGGAAAGGGCTGTTGAGCTTGGAAAGAAAGTGGTTAAGGGGAGACATGATAGAGGCCTGTAAAAGTATGCATGGTATGGAGAGAGAGGACAGGGAGAAGCTTTTCTCCCTCTCCCATAATACTAGAATGTCGGGTCATCTGCTGAAGCTGGAGGGTGAGGGATTCAAAACTGATAAAAGGAAGTATTTTTTTTCACACAACGCATAGTTAAACTGTGGAACTCCCTGCCCCAGGATGGGGTGATGGCTGCCAACTTGGAAGGCTTTAAGCAGGGAGTGGACATGTTCATGGAGGAGAGGTATTCATGGCTACTAGTAAAAATGGATACAGGTCATGATGCTGCATACCTATTCTGTTCAGGATCAGAGAAGCATGCCTATTAGGTACTTTGGGGCACAGGCAGGACAACGCTGCTGCCGTGGTAGAGCATCTGCTTGGCATGCAGAAGGTGCCAGGTTCAGTCCCCGGCATCTCCCGTTAAAACACTGGTTCCCAACCGGGGGTCCGTGGACCCCCAGGGGTCCACGAGAACTAAATTAAGGTCCACGAAACAAAGTTATAAACCCATAATAAATTAATATTTTCAATTAAAAGTTCTCTATTATAAAAATATATATTCAGATATTATTCTAAGTTTAATGTTTAACAGTTATGATTAAAGTTTATTTTCAAATTCTTGGAATTTTTATTTTGAACCTTGGGGTCCCTGCACCGAACAAAAAAGTCCTAGTGGTCCCTGGTCAAAAAAAGGTTGGGAACCACTGTGTTAAAAGGACTAGGCAAGTAGGTGACGTGAAAGACCTCTGCCTGAGACCCTGGAGACCCCACTGCCAATCTGAGTAGACAATACTAACTTCGATGGACCAAGGGTCTGATTTAGTATAAGGCAGCTTCATGTGTCTTGTTTGTGGGCTTCCTTAGAGGCACCTGGTTGGCCACTATGTGAACAGACTGCTGGACTTGATGGGCCTTGATCTGATCCAGCGTGGCCTCTCTTATGTTCTTGTGAGACTTCAATAGGACATAATGCTATAGAGTCCATCCATCACAGCAGGCATTTTCTCCAGGGGAATGGGGCTCGGTAGTCTGGAGATCAGTTGTAATTCAGGGACAACCCCAAGCTCCACCTGGAGCTTGGCAACCTAGCAATAGTGGTTTAGTTAAAATAAGAAGAAATCCAGGCTGTCTTGTTATCATTCTTCTGACACACTCTGCTAATTCTTAAGTACAAATGCGGTTGGTCTAAGGACAGGTATTTTGTTTTTGGTCTGAGGGACTGAGTTCAAATCTAAGGCAAGCCTGTTCTGGCTGAGAAGAAGAGGCCTGTACCTTTTAGAGGGGCTTATGGCTTTACACACACATGGCTCCATGGCAGAGTTTGGGTGTAATAGGTCAGCTCAGGAGGTGACTATTATGAGGAATAACATCTTCCCTACACTGTTGCTCTGACCCAGGTGTCCAAAGCTCGCCTAATCTCTGATCTTGGAAGCTTGGCAGGGATAGTCCCTGGTTAGTTCTTGGATGGGAGACCACCAACAAAACGCAGGGTTGCTACTCAGAGGCAGGCAATGGCAAACCACCTATTGGTTCTTATAGGTTATCCGGGCTGTGTGACCGTGGTCTTGGATAAGGGTTTCTCCAGGGAACCCTGTGTGACCGTGGCCCGGATAACCTACAAGAACCAATGAACTCTGACCGTGAAAGCCTTCGGCAAACCACCTATGTTCATCTCTTGTTTTGAAAATCCTTGGGGTTGTCATAAATAAGCTGCAAGTTGGCAGCACTTTCCATCACCACACAGATTTTCTGGTTATCTTAAAAAAGATTTGCTTGCATGCATTGTACTTGTCCCCCACACCCCCATTCAACAATCTCAGCCCAAATGCATTATTTTATCTTACCTTTGCGGTTAGTTTCAGATATTTTGCTGTATGGTAACCCGCTCATTAATTGTTTGAAAAGTGTTTTAAAAAATCATGCTTGTAATCTGCCTGGGGTCCCAGTGACAAAGGTGGAATGAAAACAAATCAATAAATGTTAGGGAAGACTTCCTGAAACCCTGGAGTCGTTTTGCCTGCTGGAGTAGGCAGTGCTGAGCTAGAGTAACCAACACTCAGACTCCATCTAAAGGCTGTGGCAGATCAGCCCTTGACTTAACAGGAACGGGCAGCGGCTTTGGAGGCAGCTGGTGGCTAGTATAGTTTTAGGTGGGTAGCCGGGTTTGGTCTGTAGTAGAAGAGTAATATTCGAGTCCAGTAACACCTTAGAGACCATTTTCCAGGGTATAAGCCAGGGGTCCTCAGCTTTTTTGAACCTGCAGGCAGCTTTGGCATTCTGACATGGGGGGGAAGTTCAAACACAAAATGGCCACCACACGGGGTGGAGCCAACTGCAGAATGTCAAGGAGAGAGGTTCTATATAACTAATAATAACTCTTCAACATTGCAGGCAGAAGCTCTCTTTAACAGGGTGCCCAGCCAATCAGAAGTCCTGGTGGGCAATAGCCCCACCTAGTCCCTCCCATTTTCTAAAATGGGAAAAATGGGCAGGCGCCAGGAAAGGTGCTGGTGGGTGTCACGGTGCCCAGGGGCATCACACTGGGGAGTCCTGGTATAAACTTTCAAGAGGCAAAGACCCCTTTGTCAGATACAAGTACAGATACAAGATTTGTCCTACTTGTATATGATGAAGGGAGCTTTAACTCTTGAAAGCTTATACTCTGGAAATCTTGTTGATGTGGTCGTGTGTGTGTATGTAAAGTGCCATCAAGTCGCAGCCGACTTATGGCGACTCTTATGGGATTTTCAAGAGACTAACAGAGGTGGTTTGCCATTGCCTTCCTCTGCATAGCAACCCTGGTATTCCTTGGTGGTCTCCTACCCAAATATTAACCAGGGCTGACCCTGCTTAGCTTCTGAGACCTGATGAGATCAGGTTATACCATGCAGCCTCCTCTCCCCTATATAGCCTGCTGGATTAGAATCTGGTGGCTGGGAGTAAGCCAAGTCATGGCTTTACTGGTTGTGATGCCAGGCCAAAGCAACCTACCCTTGCTCGGTTCCTCCTCCAGGGCTGCTACTGCTCAGCCAGTGGCACTTCAGGAGTCAGTGGTCCCCTTGTCTGCTGCTGGCTTGATCTTGGGTAGGGGGCACAAGCCACCCTCTGGCATAAACAACTGCACAAGGGCTCATAAATAATTACACGTATGGTGTGTTATCTTTATGAATTATTCTGTACTGATCTCAATAACAACAAATCAACAATTAATATGTGATACAGTCCACTGAACACGGTCCCCCACGGGGATACACAATAGTCCAAGATAAACAGAAAAAATGTACAGAAAGAATGAATTCCAAGTTACTTGCAGTCGGGTTGCTTCACCCAAGAATGTTCATGTAGAAGTCCAAAATTAAATTCCAAATTACTTGCAATGTCAGGTTGCTTCATCTCAAAACCACAAAACAATAAGTTACTTGCAGTCGGGTTGCTTCACTCAAGAATGCTCATGTAGAAGCCCAAAATTAAATTCCAAATTACTTGCAATGTCAGGTTGCTTCACCTCAGAAACCACAAAACAATACCTGTAGATTGGTAATCGTTTCGCATATGCTTCTTCAGTTGAATGTAATATCCAAGGCAAACTGCCTCTGTTGAAAATAATAATTAACTAACATACAGCATACACGCAACAATCATCATCCTTGTACACAATAATATATTTATGATGAACATACAACATTTCTTACCATATCCTCCTAATGTAAGACGCAGAGGGTACATAGACCTGTGGTTCTTCAATCCTACCGAGAGGTAATGCAGTGATCTGTGTCACCAAAGTGATTTCTTAAACCTCAATTTTGTTTGAGCCAGCTGGAGTGCTAGTAGGTTTATCTTAAAGGAACCGGCACTCTATTACAGAAAACAAGATAAATCAAATTCATTGTTTAAACCAGTAGGGGTCAGAGTTTTGAACAAAAAAATCAGTTTCATTTCTTGCCTATGTAAGATTTTAGAAATGTCTTGATGGTGATATGGTTTGGGTTTATATTTCCAAAGGGCAAAAAAGAACAGGTCATTTTCCGAATGTCCTTTTTGAAGGAAATGTGCCGTGAGCGGCACTTCTAAATTCCTCGTGCGTAAGCATGCCCTATGTTTGCCAATTCTTAATTTTAATAATTATAATTATTTATGAGCCCTTGTGCTGTTGTTTTTGCAACTACGTTAAGTTTCAGCATAGGTTTGTTTGCTTGTTACTATAGACCCTCTGGCATAAGGCAACCTAACGCATATGACTGACTTGAGAGGGTAGTTAAGGGAGCGCACCTTCTTTGCATGCAAAAAGCCTTGGTTTCAAGCCCTGGAATCTCTGTACAGAGCGATGTGTGGGAAGTTGGTGTTGGTCAAGAGGAGTAAAAAATAGTCTGCTAGAACGGTGATCCCCAGTGTGGCACCCAGAGTTGCTGCAGAACCCATCAGTGTGTTTCCTGGCACACTGTTTCTTCTTAAGTCTTGAGAAGAGAATCCAAAGAGTCTTGAGGGGTCATGGCTCAGTGGTAGAGCTTCTGCTTGGCATCCAGAAGGTCCCAGGTTCTATCCCTGGAATCTCCATTTAAAAGACCAGGCAGTAGGTGATGTGAAAGACCTCTGCCCAAGACCCTGGAGAGCTGCTGTCAGTCTGAGTAGCCAGTTCTGACTTTGATGGACCAAAGGTCTGATTCAATATAAGGCAGCTTCATGAGTTCATGCATTGAATGACACAGAAAAACCACGGGGTGCTTTCACTTCCTCCCTACCAGGTAAAATTGCCAAACTGGAAATTTCTGGAGATTTGGGGGTAGAGCCTGGGAAAGGCAGGCTTTGGGGAGGGGAGGGACCTCAGCAGGGTATAATACCAGAGAGGCCACTCTCCAAAGCAGCCATTGGCTCCAGGGAAACTGACTTATGTGGTCTGGAGAACTCCAGGTGCCACCTGGAGGTTGGCAGCCCCACTACCAGATGATTTTACCAGCATACATCCTCAGCTAGGTCATGGACCTGAATTTTCTTATGTCTTTGGACTTGGAGGTTTTTTCCCTGGCTGTGCAGAGAGCAAACCCTCCCCCCTTTTGGAAACATAAGGCAAACAGTATCTGTTTTTTGTAAAACCAGGAGAAAATCCTTCCATTCAAGAGATGCTTGGAAGAAGCCCCCTCACATCTACAGGGAGCACCTGTCCAGAATAGGAGTTGCCAATCTCCAGGTGGGGCCTAGCGATCTCCCAGAATTAAAGCTGATCTCCAGAGCGCATAGATCAGTTCCCCTGGAGAAAATGGCTGCATGGGATGATGGACACTACAGCATTATGCCCCACTGAGGTCTTACTGTCCCCAGATTTCACCCCTAAATCTCCAGGAATTTTCCAACCTGGAGCTGGCAATCCTGTTTCAGCAGCAGCTGCCTCCATTTTGGATGGATGCTTGGCATGGAGTCTCCTAACATTTTGTGACTGGACCTACCCTCGTGGCAGCCATTTTGTTCTGGTACCCACCACCCTTTCTCAAATGCCTGTAAGCTCCACAGGGCTGAAGACTTCCACTCTACACAAATGCTCTCTTGCGTCTATATAGGAAAGGTGGGGGCGGCCTGGATTTTGACCCGGGGCCTCCAGTTTTGTGTTTCTGCTTCCAAAAGATCTGCTTTTCCTTAGGGCATGCCCAGCAATGCCCCTACCCATCTCCTGGCAAGGCATCTGTGCCTTTCACAACTGCAGGGTTGGGTGAAATTCAACAGGTAGCAGAGCATCTCCACAATCAGGAAAGCCACACCTGTTGGATTTGGAGGAGTCTGTCCATTGGGTGCAAGAACCTGGTGTGTGTGTGAGTGTGTCAGGATAAGAAATGCACCCCTGGTGGTGGGAGAAAGGACCTTAAGAGTTGGGGTGGGGTGGGGAGAGAAGGCATGAACCAAGGGGTGGATCCTAGCAGTCCAGGGGTGGTGCCCGAAGGAATAGGGTGGAGCCATTTGGTGGCAGACGGTGCTGCCTGGTCATTCTTTGGTGGGCTGGAACAAAGAGCAAAAGCTCTTAAACCAAGCATAAAATAGCCTGAACTGCTGGATCTGTGTCCCTCATTGTGAGGATTTGCTTCTTCCCCCAGTCTAAAACCCTTTTAATTTCTGGGCAAACCCTGAGACCTGGGCTGTAGTCCTTTAGACTACGGACGGGAGGTTTGTGTGGCTGTATATTCCTCCATTCAAAACACCGCATGCTGGAAACTAGCCTCTCAGGGAAATGGCAACCCTCAGGGAAAGGCTAGCTTTCTATTGCAGGGAATTCTTTCTAATACAAAAATCCCCTGCAGGTAGAACACCTACATGTCAAGGATAAGGTTTCTATCAAGCCTTCTCCAAGATCTGCTAGTTTTCTACCAGGGGGAAATACAGTTCTTTTTCATGAAAAATTTTTTCCCCTGGACATAGAAATCTTGCATGTCAACAGAGAAGGCTAAGCTAGAACACTTCTGCTTCTCTACGTACTGGGAACTTTTTTTTGCTATGGAGCATAATTTAATTATGCAGTTTCCTCATTTGCAGTTGTATACTCAGGCCAGACACCTTTGGAAAGAGCTCGGATGGTCTGCAGCTCCCTAGCCAGTCTACGCCTAGTGACTAACTCATGTTTGCTGTCCCGTAATGTGTGAAGCAGTCCTCGGAGGCCAGGATGTCATGAGAGAACGGGAAAGAGCTCTCTGGCAGCTGTGCAATGGTTAAAGCAAGGGAGTGCGGCTTCCTAGAGGGGCGTGGGAATTTGGGGAATTGGGACGGGCTGGGGGGAGGAAGCTACAGCTTCCTCTTTCCTCCTCTAGAACTGGGAAGCTTCCCTTATTCATTTCTCAGCAGAGGACGCTGGGATGGTCACGACGCTTTTGGGGGAGGCAAAGTAAGTTGGGGGGGGGGCTTCGGGATGGGGGAGTATGTGGTCATGGGGAGGGAGAGCGAAGGCAAGGGGAAAAAGGGTTGTGGGCGGAGAGGATGAATAAATCCTTCCCTAGCAGGGAGACAAGATGCAACAGAGGGCAAGGACTCCTTGTCCCTTAGGGCGTGGGGGGGGTAGTTTTCTCCCTGTGCGACAGACAAGCTGGCTGAAAATTCCCCTTTTTGTGCCGCCACTGGAGGGTAAAGAAGGAGATGCTCCCCCTCCTGCTGAATATCTGGTTGCACTTCCTGAGCTCAGCCGTTCTGCTTTTGCGTTTCTCCTTTCCTGGTCTCTAGCTTGCCTGTCTCCTTGCTGTCAGATTTGGGGAGAGACTGCCTTGCTTTTGCACATCTCACAGTGGTGGTGTCTCTCTGAACTACCCGAGTTAGCAGGGTAATGGGGGTTAAAGGTAAAGGTAGTCCCCTGTGCAAGCATCAGGTCATTACTGACCCATGGGGTGATGTCACGTTTACTAGGCAGACTGTGTTTACGGGGTGGTTTGCCTTCCCCAGTCATCTACACTTTACCCCCAGCAAGCTCGGAAGGATGGAAGGCTGAGTTAACCTTCAGGTAGCTATTTAAAGCCGAGTTGGCTCTGGTGTCCTGAGGAAAGTGATGAAGACCTCTTTCCTCTTCCTTTCCCCCTTCCTTCCTTCCTTCCTTCCTTCCTTCCTTCCTTCCTTCCTTCCTTCCTTCCTTCCTTCCGTCCGTCCGTCATTTCTCCAGGGTGCTGCTCCAGATAGCTCACAAGTGGAAAAAATATATATTTAAAAATCATACAAATTATCACCCAAAAATAAAGATAAGCCATAGGCACAATGACAACATTAAACATCCACTATGCACCATAAAAATAAATCCTTAAAAGAACCTTCAGACCAGGAGCAGGCCCTAACCCAGGTAATGAGTTAAAGCCAGCATGGTGTAGTGGTTAGAGTGTCAGACTAGGATCTGGGAGTACCACATTCGAATCCCCACTCTGCCATGGGAGCATATTGGGTGACCTAGGGCTGGGCACCCACACTCAGCCTAACTTAATTTGTATGGTTATTCTGAGGTTGAAATGGAGGAGAGGAGAATTATGTAAGCTACCTTGGGTCCCCACTAGGGAGAAAGGTGGGAGATAAATGAAGTTAAGTAACTAACAAATAAATAAATAGAATTATTATTTACAATTGTAATTTGCCTTGAGTCTCAGCAAGAAAGGCAAGCTGTAAATAAAGCTAATAAATAAAAGCCTGGGTTTTTAAAAATTGTTTTGTCTGGTGCCTAAAACAGAGGTGGCCGTGGCTCAGTGGTAGACCTGCTTGGCATTCAGAGGGTCCCAAGTTCAATCCATAGCATCTCCAGTTAAAAGGGAGCAGGTAGGAAGTGAAGAGGAAGAGCAACCCTAAGCAGACAGAAGCCTTCTCAGGACTATTTAGTGGAGCCTGCCCCCAGGAAGAGGGTTTTGAGGTCTGCACTGTTAGGAGAAGAGTTGGTTTTTTCAACAGTAAGGAGTCTCAAAGCACCTTACAATTGCCTTGTCTTTCCCCACACACAACAGACACCATGTCAGGTAGGTGGGGCTAGGAGTGTTCAGAGAGAATTGTGACTGGCCCAAGGTCTTACAGCAGGCTTCACATGGAGGAGTGGGGAATCAAACCCAGTTCTCCAGACTAGAGTCCACAGCTCTTAACCACTATACCACACTGGCTGTCATCCCCTAAACCCTGCTGGATTTATGTGTGTTGATTCATCCTGACTCCAAAACCCAGGAAGGGAAAACAGCCAAGGTGTTCCCCTTCTTGTAGACTAAAAAATTCATGGGTGGCAGCCATGATTCTCAACCATAGAGTTTGCGGAGCGGGTGGACAGTCCTTTCCCCTCACTCATGGCAAGTTCTCTGACAGGCCGTGCTCTTTGTCCCCTTTGGGTGGGTTGATACAGATAGGTGACACAGATATGTGTACTTATGTGTATGATTGTAAAGTCAGGAGAGGCGGTTGCCAGTGCTTTGATGGTGAAATTTGGGGTTGGGAAGAGAAGGGAGCTTGGCGGTGGTAGGAGTCCAGCTGCAAAACTGCTGCGAGTCCCTCTTTTGGAGAATGTCTTCAATAACGTGCCCTTGGTATAGAAAAAAAGATTTAATGTGTCACACGCCTGCCAAAATTTCCTCTTAAAGCACACAGTAGTGCACATTTTTGTGGTGCTTTCAACGCTCTTCTTGTAATCTTTATGACACTCCTGTGTGTGTGTGTTAAGTGCTGTCAAGTCGCTTCCGACTCATGGCGACCCTATGAATGAAAGTCCTCCAAAATGTCCTATCTTTGACAGCCTTGCTCAGATCTTGCAAATTGAAGGCTGTGGCTTCCTTTATTGAGTCAATCCATCTCTTGTTGGGTCTTCCTCTTTTCCTGCTGCCCTCAACTTTTCCTATCATGACGGTCTTTTCCAGTGACTCTTGTCGTCTCATGACGTGACCAAAATACGACAGCCTCAGTTTAGTCATTTTAGCTTCTAGGGTCAGTTCAGGCTTGATTTGATCTATAACCCACTGATTTGTTTTTTTGGCAGTCCACGGAATCCGTAACACTCTTCTCCAACACCACATTTCAAAGGAATCTATTTTCTTCCTATCAGCTTTCTTCACTGTCCAGCTTTCACACCCATACATAGTAATAGGGAATATGATGGCATGAATTAATCTAGTCTTGGTGGCCAGAGTCACATCCTTACACTTCAAAATCTTTTCTAGCTCCTTCATGGCTGCCCTTCCCAGTCTCAATCTCCTTCTAATTTCTTGGCTGCAGTCTCCCTTTTGGTTGATGGTGGAGCCAAGGAATAGAAAGTCTTGAACAATTTCAATTTCCTCATTATCAACCTTAAAGTTGTGTAATTCTCCTGTAGTCATTACTTTTGTTTTCTTGATGTTCAGCTGTAGTCCTGCTTTGGCACTTTCTCTTTTAACTTTCAGCAATAGTTGTTTCAAATCTTCACTATTTTCTGCCAATAATGTAGTGTCATCAGCATATCTCAAATTATTAATGTTCCTCCCTCCAATTTTCACTCCACCTTCATCTAAATCTAATCCAGCTTTCCTAATTATATGTTCTGCATATAGATTGAAGAGATAGGGAGATAAAATACATCCTTGTCTGACACCTTTGCCAATTGGAAACCATTCCGTTTCTCCATATTCTGTTCTAACTGAGGCCTCTTGTCCAGAGTACAGGTTGCGCATCAAAACGATCAGATGTAGTGGCACACCCATTTCCTTTAAAACCAGCCATAGCTTTTCATGATCCACACAGTCAAAAGCTTTGCTGTAATCTATGAAACACAAGCTGATTTTCTTCTGAAATTCTCTCGTACGCTCCAGTAACCAGCGTATATTTGCAATATGATCTCTAGTGCCTCTTCCTTTTCTGAAACCAGCTTGAACATCAGGCATTTCTCGTTCCATATATGGTAACAGCCTTTGCTGTAAGATTTTGAGCATCACTTTACTTGCATGAGAAACTAATTCAATGGTCCGATAGTTGTTGCAATCTTTGATGTCTCCTTTCTTGGGAATTGGAATGTAAATGGATTGTTTCCAGTCTGTGGGCCATTGTTTTGTTTTCCATATCTGTTGGCATATTCTTGTCAAGATTTTGATGGACTCCGTTTCTGTAAGATTTTGATGGACTCCTGTAAGGTAGGCCATTAGGATTATCTGCATATTGTGGGGGGGCACCTTTGAAATTCTGACACAGGGTGATGTGCGCAACCAAAAAATGGCTGCCTCAAGAGGTGGAGCTAACCGAAAAATGGCTGCTGTAGGAGGCAGAACTAACTACAAAATGTCAGGGTTGTGCAAAATTCTAATAGTAACTCTTGTAAGAAAATTCTAAGAAACTCTTATTAACAACATGCCTTTTTAAAGAACATGTTTTAAAATATTTTCTTGCTTACACTCATCTTTTCTTCAGTCACGCAGTGAAGATCCTTGTGTTGTGGTGGCAGCTGCTGCCAAAGCAACATTTTTAAAAATCTTCACAGCCAATCAGAAGCCCTGCTGGGCAAAAGCCCCTCCTGGCCCTGCCCACTTTTTGAAATAATTTGGTGGGTGATAGAAAAGTTTGGTGGACACCATAGGGCCCATGGGCACTATGTTGGGGACCACTGGTCTAAAGCCTCTCCGATTGGGTTTGTGGCTGTGATTTGAGCCAAGGGCTGTCCACATCACAGCTCCTTCTCTTGCCTTACCTCATCACCAAATCCCAGGTCAGGGTATTTGGAGTGGGAATGGGGGGGGATATCTGAGCATTTGCACCCATCTGGCTGGTCCTTCTCTCCCACTGTAATATTGGACAGGGAGTAATTCATTGCTGGAGCAGAGGCGGTTCCAAGCTGTGTGAACTGTGAGTTTTTGTACCTGGACTCTTCCATTTGGTTTGTGTCTTTGCCTTTCAGGAAGCCAAACATCTTCTTGATCCAGGGAAGGTGAGGGAACACTACCAGTGTTTGGGTAGCTCCTGATTTGTCAAAAGACCTCTGATACTTTGCAACATCCTCAAAACGACCCGTCAGAACAGCCCAAGCCTTGGCAGATGGACGCTTTTGCCTCCTGTGCAGAAAGGGGCAGGGAGTGGTATTAAGAAGGCGAGGCGCTTGAACTGAGTGAAACCAGAAATGGCCACCAAGCAAAGAGAGGTGGACTTAGTGGGCCTTGAGGCTGCTATAGAGAAAGGAGTGGAAATGGAAGCTACAGACTCTCCTGGCCCCTCTCCATCTAGGGGTCCGAGAAGATCCAGGAAGGCCCCTCACATTTCTCAGGCTGGAACTGTCAGAGAGCATCTGAACTGGGTAACAGCAAAGCAGGCTGAACGGGAGACAGGTGACAGGTTGTTGTCGCAGTGCTGGGAAGCCCCGTGTCAGGAATCTCTGAAGATGGTCCAGTCTCCTTATTCAGGGTGGGGCCACTCACAGCTCTCAGGGGCCGCCTTCCTGGTTCCCCCTGAAATGCCCACCAGCGTCTGCCACGGGTCCACGCAGGAGGTGGAGAGTGGACTTACTTCGGGCCTGAGGGAAGGATCCCCAAAGACCGATGTGACTGGAGAGAATGCAGAACACGGGGACATGAAAGGAGAGGCCTCAGGCGACCAGGACCTCAGCACAGAGATGCGGCGCCAGTGCTTCCGCTGGTTCTGCTACCAGGAGGCCGACGGGCCTCGGGAAGTTTGCGTCCAGCTCCAGGAGCTCTGCCTGAAGTGGCTGAGGCCCGAGACGCGCACCAAGGAGCAGATCGTGGACCTGATCGTCTTGGAGCAGTTCCTCGCCATTTTGCCAGAGGAGATCCAGAGCTGGGTGGGAGAAGGCAGTCCGGAGACCTGTGCCCAGGCTGTGGCCCTGGCGGAAGAGTTCCTGCTGCAGCAGCAAGAACAGTGGAAGCAGGAGGTGAGGGCATTTGGGGTCTGAAGAGGGCAGCTGAAGGAGTACTGAAGAGGGCAACCAAGACAACGAGGGGGTTGGAGCACCTTCTCTTTGGAGAATAGCTGAAGAGTCTGGGACTTTCCAGTTTAGAAAAACTATGGCTAAGGGGGAAAAATGATGGAGGTTTATAAAATTATACATGGGATAGAAAGAGTGGACAGATGGAATGTTTTCTCCCTCTCCCAAACTACTAGAACTCGAGGGCACCCAGTGAAGCTGATGGGCAGTAGATTCAGGACAGACAAAAGGAAATACTTCTTTATGCAACAGCTGATTAAAATGTGGAATTAGCTGCCAGAGGATGTAGTGATGTCCAGGCATAGATAGCTTTAAAAGGGGGTTAGAACGTCAGTGGCTACTAGCCATGGTGACTGAAGAGAGCCTCTCTCTACAGAGGCAGCAAACCTCTGAGTCCCAGTGCCAGGAGGCAACATTAGGGGAAGGCTCGGGCCTCTATGCCCTGTTCCAGGAGGCAATATCAGGAAAAGGCCCGGGACTCTTTTGCCCTGTTTACCCTCCAGAGCAACTGGTTGCCCTCGGTGCGAGACAGGATGATGGCCTAGATGGGCCACTGCTCTGATCCAGCAGTGATTTTCTTATGTAAAACTGAGGGGTGGTGAACAGATTCAGGAGTCTGAGGCTTTCCTTGTGTCATCTAATGGGTACAGTGTGGGACCTCAAATGGCCGTGTTGTACTGTGGAAGAGACAGGAAGTAGTTGTAGCTCAGGATTAGCTGAGGTGACTGGGCAAGCAGGTAACCAAGTGGCAGGTGTGACCTGAGCTTGCAAAACCAGGAATCTCTCTGGCAACAGCAGCGAAATTGCATTGACCAAAACTACGTTTCAAAGGAATCTGACCGCTGCATCAACCGTTTGCTGCTGAGCATTTTAAGGAGGGAGCAAAGGGAAGCCAAAGAGCTCCAACGTGGTACAGTGGTTAGAATCTTGTATTGTGGAGGCCGAGGTGCAAATCACCTAGCAGTGATACTTACTGGGTGACCTTGGGCCAGACACACACACACACACACACACTGTCTGCCAGGGTTGTTGTGAGGATAACATGGAGAAGGGGATAATAATTTATACTGTACTTGAGCTTCTCAGAGGACAGGTAAGATTAAAAAGACAGGAGGTAGAACAGTTGCACAGCCCACCATTTTCTTATGTTCCCCACTCACGATTGGTTGTGGCTGGTTCTGCTGCTGATCTGAAACAACAGTTTATCTACTTAAATGGTATTCTTCTTTAGGTGATCCCAGCCAATCAGGGATCCTGTTGGCAGGGATCCTATTGCTATATATCCCAATTTGGCTTCAGGACAAGGTCACAAGTGGTCTGGAACAGCATACTTGTTCTGCAACTTGGCCTGATGAGTCCTGCCTGGACTCTGCCAACTGAGTGAGTCACACTCGCTCAGCCTAACCTACCTCGCAGGGTTACTGCGAACATGAACCAGGACAAGCCTGCAAGCCCTGTGAGGAGACCAAGCCCTATGAGGAAAGGCTGAGGGATTTGGGAAATTTTAGTCTGGAGGAGGCTAAGGGGGGACATGACTGCTCTCTTTAAGTATTTGAAGGGCTGTCACTTAGAGCAGGGGCAGCAGAGGATAGGACTTGCAATAATGAGTTTAAATTGCAGGCGGAAAGGTATTGGAAAAATGTTTTTACAGTAAGAGTAAGACAGTGGAACCAGCTACCTAGGGAGGTGGTGAGCTCCCCCTCACTGGCAGTTTTTAAGCAGCAGCTGGACAAACTGTCAGGGATACTATAGGCTGATCTTGCATTGAGGAGGGGGTTTGGACTAGATGGCCTGTATGGGTCCCTTCCAACTCTATGATTCTGTGATGCCCTGAGCTCCTTGGAGGATTGGTGGGATATAAACATGAGTAGCAGTAATTAAGCCCAATCAGATTGGGGGCAGGATGACACTAAAGAGCCAATGGGATTCTGCTACATGGTGATGTCATAGATGCTTATCAAAAGTGTGAGCGGGATATTTGGCGAACACTCTGAAAGGATGGATGTTTCTGCCCGTTTCACAGAGGCCGGCCCAAAGTGGGGTACTGCAAAAGACCACTGACACGTTTCAGTTCATCCCCACAGATATTCTGGGATGGACTTGCTTGTTCCCAGAGCCCCAGTACCTAAACCAAAACTTGGAAGAATTTGAAGGCTGGAGCGCCATTTTGAGGGAGAGGGGGCTGCACACTGTCTTTGCATTTGCAGTTGGACTCATGAAGCTGCCTTATACTAAATCAGACCCCCCTTGGTCCATCAAAGTCAGTATTGTCTACTCAGACCAGCAGCGGCTCTCCAGGGTCTCAGACGGAGGTCTTTCACATCACCTACTTGCCTAGTCCCTTTAACTGGAGATGCCAGGGATTGAACCTGGGACCTTCTGCATGCCAAGCAGATGCTCTGCCACTGAGCCATGGCCCTCCCTTTTTCCACCCCGGTTGGAACTCGTAAGTGACTTAGAACATTGTTCTCCCCTCCTCCACTCTCACAGCAACAACCCTGTGAGGCAGGCTGAGAGTTTGTGACGGGCCCAAGGTCACCAGCAAGTGGCCATGTTAGCAGTGGGGATTCAGACCCAGTTTTGCCAGGGTCTTAGTCTGACACTCTATCCAGTAGGCCACGCTGGTTCTCATGCTGTTGGCTGGCCCCCATTTGGACCCATTGTCCCCTCAGTCAGGGAATGAACTACTGGGCTTGTGTGGTAGTGATCTTTCCCACAGAATCTGAGCCAAACTTAAGCTGATGAGCTATCGTTCTCCTCAAAGTGGACTAGCGACTTCCCCCTCAGAGTCCCTCTCAGGTGAGTTTTGGCTGCAGGAGACTTCTGGGGCGGGGCCCTCCTGCTCAAAGACACCATCTTAGTTAAAATGGATACTGGTCATGCTGCATACCTATTCTCTCTAGTATCAGAGGAGCATGCCTATTATTTTGGGTGCGGTGGAACACAGGCAGGATGGTGCTGCTGCACTCATCTTGTTTGTTGCTTCCTAGAGGCACCTGGTTGGCCACTGTGTGAACAGACTGCTGGACTTGATGGGCCTTGGTCTGATCCAGCAGGGCCTTTCTTATGTTCTTATGAGAGATCTGAGGGCCAGGCCACGAAAGTGTCTACCATCTGTGCTTTTTGTTTCTTGTTTTGCAGGTTCTGGGAGAATTTGAGGAGGTGGCCATGAGTTTCTCAAGAGAAGACAAAGCTCCATCGGGCGCGGTGGACAGAAACCCCTCCCAAGAGATCAAACAGGAGGGCTCAGAAGAAGTCAGCTTGCTAGGTAAGGAGAATTCTCTGTGCCTCACATGCTTTGATATCCCAAGTTTGGATGTTCTGTGGCGGGGTTCTCCGACAAGGTGCCCACCACTACTTCCCCTGGGGCCTGCTGAGCTTTTCAAAAAGTGGGTGTGGCCATTGTAAGGCAGGGCTTGTTACTGGCTGCCCTCATTCAAATGAAAGGGTTTTCCACTGGTGCATCAAGAGGACTGGTGAGCACATGGTCTTTCCTTAGTCATTGTGTAGTTCCATCCCCCCATTCAGGCTTTCTTTCCTCCTGGGGGGTATGAGGAAAGGAGGTATTCCATTTGCTCTGACCCCTGTGGCAGCCATTTTGGGTTTGGCTGTGCCTCCTGTGGCAGCCATTTTGGGTTTGGCTGTGCCTCCTGTGGCAGCCATTTTGGGTTTGGCTGTGGCTCCTGTGGCAGCCATTTTGGGCTTGGCTTTGCCTCCTGTGGCACTGTGGCAGCCATTTTGGGATGGCACTCATCATTCCTCTCAAAATCCCAAAGGTGCCTGCAGGCTCAAAAAGGTTGGAGAGCCCTGGTCTACAGTAACATTTCTCAAAAATCTCAGGTAGCTCTGCTGGTCCATGAGAGAATAGATCCAAAAGCAACAGAGTAGCAGAACATTTTTTATCCAGACTCACTCAAATGTCACAAGGAGAGGAGCAAACTTTTGTGCTGGAACACAGAGGTTCTGTTCAGCTATCTTAGCCAATAGCCAGTGACAGATCAAACTTCTCTCATCCTGATCTGAAAGCCGTGTAAGTCATTTGGCACTAACATCCCATCTTTTGCCTCTATCACTTTTTTTTATCTCACTGTTTCTCAGGGTGGTGCATGTGGTTCTTATACCATATTTTTCCTCACAGTGATCCCGTTAGGTGCGCTGTGTTGTAAGTGAAGTGCTCCCCTGATTCCCATAGAATCTGATTCAAGAATGAAGGGAGGAGGTTGGCTTGAGGTCAGGGCTGAATGGGGTATGGACCTTTCCTCCTGTCCCTTCCCCTCTCACTGCCTCCCCACATAGTCTACCTTTCAGGGTGGTTGTGAGAATAAAGTGGAAAGGGGGAGAATATTGCTTGCTTCTCTGAGCTCTTTAGAGGAACAGATCAGATACATGGAGGAAATTACAACTATCCAGCATCGACCGCATGTGTCATAGGTAAAGGACACAGCTAAAGCTTTGAGAGACAATGTGGTATAGTAGTTAGCACGTCAGTATAGGACTAGAGAAGACTGCATTCAAACCTCCACTCGGCCAGGAAGCTCCCTGAGTTACTTTGAGCTAGTTAAGCATTCTCCTTCTGCTTAGCCTACCTCAAAGGGTTGTTGTGAAGATAAAAAGTGGGAGAAGAGATCCATGTAAGCCATGCTCATTGGAGGGAATAAAAATGTGATTGATCTTGTTGAGTCAAGAGCAGTTATGGCAAGAGGTGAGGTATAAATATGTTAAATAAACTCAGGATGAATTGCTTTGGCTTCCAATGAAGTTAATGGGCAGTAGATTCAGGATGAATGAAAGGAAATACTTCTTTACACAGCGAGTGATTAAAATGTGGAATTTGCTGCCAGAGGATGTAGTGATGGCTACAGGCATATATGGCTTTTAAAGGGGAATAGACAGATTCATGGAGGAGAGGTCTGTCAGTGGCTACTAGTCATAGTGACTAAAGGGAATCTCAGAGGCAGTCAGCCTCTGAATAGCAGTTCCAGGAGGCAACATCAAGGAAGGCCTCAGCCTCTATGCCCTGTTTGTTGGACCTCCAATAGAACCGGCCGGCCACTTTGTGAGACGGGATGCTGGACTAGATGGACCCCTGGTCTTATCCAGCAGGACTCTTCTGGTGTTCTTATGGTTTCTCCAGAGCAATAAATATGCTCTTTCTCTCATTTTCAGATTTCATTTCACCTAAAAAAAAAACACCTTACAAGATATTCTCTAGCATAGTGGTTAAAAGCGGCAGACTCTTATCTGGAGAACCAAGTGTGTTTGCCTGCTCCTCCACATGAAGCCTGCTGGGTGACCTTGGGCCAGTCACAGTTCTCTCAGAACTCTCATCCCAGGTGGAGGCAGGCAATGGCAAACCACCTCTGAAATGTCTCTTGCTTTGAAAATCCTACTCGGTCACTATAACTCAGCTGTGACTTGAGGGTACACAAACTTAGAAGAACTCTCAGCTGGGGTGCTTTTGGGTGTGTGGGGGAAAGATAGTATCTGTGGTGTAGTGGTTAAGAGCAGTGGACTCTAATCTGGAGAATTGGGTGTGATTCCCCACTCCTCATATGAAGCCTGCTGGGAGACTTTGGGCTAGTTTCAGTTCTCTCAGAGCTCTCTCAGCCTCACTTACCTCACAAGGTGTCTGTTGTGGGGAGGGGAAGGGAAGACGATTGTAAGCTGTGTTGAGACTCCTTAAAGGTAGATAAAAGTGGGGTAGATAAACCAACTCTTCTTCTCTCTCTCTCTGTTCTAGCAGGTGACGGGTGGGACAGTGAGACTGAAAGAGCTTCGTTTGACGTTCCATTGGAAAGAATCAAGCCTCGAGACATGGCAGACAACTTTGGGAACTTGGAGGGACCAAGGTGGGAGGAGAGGAGCCAAATTGATAAGAGAAAGAACAAGCCTGTCCTTTGCCAGAGTGGCAATCTGGGCGAAATATGTAAAGGAAAAAGAAGGCACGTGTGCAATATGTGTGGAAAAGCTTTTACCCAAAAATCAAACTTAAATAGGCACCAGAGGACCCACACAGGAGAAAAGAAGTACCAGTGTTTTAAATGTGGGAAAAGTTTTAACTGGGAAACAAGCTTTATCAGACACCAGAGTTTCCATACTGGGGAGAAGCCTTATCTGTGCACAGATTGTGGGAAGAGCTTTAGCAGGAGTGCAAACCTTATGATCCATCAGCGAATTCACACAGGGGAGAAACCGCATTGCTGTGTAGACTGCGGGCAGAGCTTTAGCCAGATCTCCAATCTCGTCAGGCACCAGAGGATTCACACGGGAGAGAAGCCTTACAAATGCCTAGAGTGTGGGAAGAGATTCACGCAGAAATCAAACCTTATCAAACATCAGAGTGTCCATTTGAGCGACAAGCCATACAGACGGTCAGCTTGTGTGAAGCAATTCAATCAGAGGTTGAACCTCAGTAAACTTGAGAGAATCCAAGCAGGAGAAAACCCGTGTACATGTTTTAAGTGTGGGAAAATCTTTTCTCGGAGAGGCAATCTTCTCCGGCACCAGAGCATCCACACAAAAGATAAACCTCATAAATGCACAGAATGTGGGAAACGGTTCAACCAGAGGACAAACCTTAATGCACATCAGAGAATCCACACAGGAGAGAAACCTTATAAATGTCCAGATTGTGGGAAAAGCTTCAGGTGGAGAGCGCATCTCATCATACACAAGAGGTTGCACACAGGAGAGAAGCCACACAGATGTGCAGAATGTGGGCAGAGCTTCAGTCAGAGATCCAACCTTGTCAGACACCATAGAATCCACACGGGAGAAAAGCCGTATAACTGCTCTGACTGTGGGAAAAGCTTCGGTCAGAAATCCAACCTCATTAAACACCAGAGGATTCACACAGAGGAGAACATATTCAATCAAATGCCAAATCATATTAGATGCGAGAGAGTCCTCCCAGGAGAAAATCCATTCCCATGTTTCAGGTGTGGTAAAATATTCTCCCGAAGGGGGAACCTACTTAGACATCAGAGCATCCACACCAGAGAGAAGCCACACAAATGCTCAGATTGTGGGAAAAGATTCAATCAAAGAACTAACCTCATTAGCCACCAGAGAATCCACACGGGGGAGAAACCTTTCAAATGCTCTGACTGTGGGAAGAGCTTTCGTCAGAGTCCGCACCTTATTAAACATCAAAAGGTACATACAGAAGGGAAGACATCTCATACAATTTCAGATGATGGGGAAGAACTCCATGAGGAATCAATTCATAGTAGACACGAGGGAATCAATACAGGAGAGGACCCTTACGAATGTCTCACGTGTGGTAAAATCTTTCACTGGCAATCAAACTTTATCAGGCATCAGAAAATCCATGTTGGTGAGGAGCCTCATAAATGCTCCACCTGTGGGGAAAAGTTCAATCGGAGAAAAAACCTCATTGCTCACCAGAAAGTCCACATGAGAGAGAAGCCTTTTAAATGTTCAGACTGTGGGCTGAGCTTTGCATGGGAAGCACACCTGGTCATCCATCAAAGAATCCACACAGGAGAGAAACCCCATAAATGCACTGAATGTGGGCAGAGCTTCAGTCAGAGATCCAACCTTATCCGACACCAGCGAATCCACACAGGCGAGAAGCCCTACAAATGCTTGGACTGTGGCCAGAGTTTCAGTCAGAGAACACACCTTGTGGTACACCAGAGAATCCATACAGGGGAGAAGCCGCATATATGCTCCGAGTGTGGCCAAGGTTTCAGTCAAAGAGCACACCTCATTGTACACCAGAGAATCCACACAGGGGAGAAGCCACACAAGTGCACAGACTGTGGGCAAGGTTTCTGCCAGAGATCAAACCTTATCAGACATCAGAGGACCCATACCTGTGAGGAGAAGAAAGAATAGAGATGCCGATGCTACAGAAAAACTTCCTTTTGGAGCTCGCAGTGTCTCAGCCAAAGATACACAGTGCAAAAAGGAAAATGTTTGTATTGCAGGGAAAACTTAAGTTCAAATTTTGGTTCTTTTCCATGTACAAACCTTTTGAATCCATGGGCCAAGTAAGACATTTCAGTAAAAATGCAGGTCATGCCACCTAGCAAGAAAAGTGAATGGGTCAGTGTTGAGTGTGCCCTGGGGGGATTAATTCTAATGCAGCAGTTTCATATGGAGTCACCCTTTGACATTCCTTTGCTGAAGAATGGTGCCATTTGGTCGGCAGCAAAGGATCCTGTGAGCCTGCAGTGTTCTCCCACAGGTTTCTGAACATTGCCATTTTTAATGACCAGTTGTGTATGTCACTGACCTAACATTCCGTGAAGGGAGAATCTTGGGTGAAACTGATGCATTAAGAATTTATCAGGAAGCTTGATGCCATCCAATTTGGGCTCATTTGTGATTTTGCGTTCCTCTGTGCTCCAGGGGTTAATTTTCTTCACAAAAGCAGCAAAACCAGATTATCGAAAGACAACACGGGGGCTTCTGGTGTGCAGAAGGATATGACTTAGTACATTAACCAAGACAAAGGAAAACTAAAAAGTCTTAAGCAAAACTGAGCGTGCTCCAGGAGGAGTGAAATGTTAAGAGCAGCTAACTTAAGGGGGGGAAAGCAAGGAGGGAAGAGCAGCTTGCATGTGAAATGTAGACCTACATGATCCTGGAGGAGAACATTTGGAGGGGTGGTTAACAAATTTCCTCCTTCCCACAATTCTGGTAGGACATATTTCAGGCAAGGACATAAGCAACAATAAAGACGTGTTAGTTTAGATGCCGCAAGAATCCTATTTAGATTTTAAATGGTGACCTCTCTGGAATCTGAGCAGTAGGCTACATCTTGACACATACCTAACTCTGCCCCTTGGAGTTCTACATGGTGACCGATGACAATTTGTGGTGGGTCAGTTCAGGGACACTTGTCAGTCACTCCATCTCAAGTGGGAAACCTTTGGAAAGCTCCCAAAGAACTGCATTCCCTGAAACACAGTGTTTAAAACCCAGGGAAAGGGAGACAACAATCCAGTAACCACACAATGGACAGAAATGGGGAACTCGCCTCTCACATTGATGTGGGTACCCATTTTTGAAGCTTCTTGAATGTATTATGCTATATCTGAATAAACTCTTCAAACAGTCCTTTTTTTTAAAAATGCAGTTGAGTCCAGTGGAAACTTGTCTTGTGACTTTGTGCCACATTTAAACATTGTGGTTTCTCTCTCCCCCTCCTCCAGCTTTGTGTTGATGTGTGTTTTAATCTTGGAAAGAAATATCTTCTTCAACAGTTTCTCCTGTAAGTAAAATGCATAAAAATATCATATTTTCCACCATTCATGTTATCGGATTTTATACTGCAAATGGAGGTATGTTTGTTTGAATGATTGGTGCTTCTAAGGCGTAGAGGTGGTAAGTGGTGTTTAATGAAACCAATTAAATGATCACTGTATGGGTATTAATGAGGCATTTGCTCTCTTTTTTCCCCACAGTCGTAAAATTATAGCTGGCTTCTGGAAAGCCCCACATAACATAAAGCTGCCTTACACAGAGTCAGACCCTTGTCCATCAAGGTCAATATTGTCTACTCAGACTGGAAGCAGCTCTCCAGGTCTCAGGCATAGGCCTTTCACATCACCCATTGCCTGGTCCTTTTTTAAGAGGAATGCCAAGCAGAAGCGCTACCACTAAGCCACCGCCTGGAAGCAATTCTCTGGACATCCTTCCCTGACCCAGCTCTGGATCTCCAGGAGCAGGATGGCCAGGAACTGCTCAAGGATCAGACTCTTGGTATACTTATCCTTTCAACTGGAGGTGCTGGGGATTGAACCTGGGACCTCATACATGCTGAGCAGATGCTCTACCATTGAGCCACAGCCCCTCCCCTAAGTGGACATGTGAAGAAATAGCATGTCTTGACTTGCCCCCACCCCATCCTGCAGCAACCAATATTTAGAGGTATATATATGTATTTAGAAAATGTATATATTCCTCTCCAGAGACCTGATGAAAGCAGCTCACAAATAAAAAAATAACAGGCCCTTGAAGCAGCCTAAAATTCTCTCTGTGCATTGTAAAATACTATCCATAGAATGGTCTTCAGGTCAGAAGAAGACCATGAAACACAGATAAGGATAAGATCGAACCCCCTTAGTAAAAGCCTGTGTTTGAAAAGAAAGGCCTGGTGCCTAAAGGAAAGTAATATATGCCCCAGAAAAGTGTCAGGAGGGGGTGTATTCCAAAAATCAGGTGTCACCACTGAAAACACCCCGTTAAGTTCCTTTTAACATCATGGCTAGTAACCATTAATAGACCCTGGTTTTTGTTTTGTTTTGCTGTCAAGTCACAGCAATCCCGTAGGGTTTTCAAGGCAAGAGACCTTCAGAGGTGGTTTGTCATTGCCTGCCTCCATATCATGACCCTGGTATTCCTTGTCACAATGAATTCTCAAAGATGATTTTTGCTTTAGGGGAAGAAGTATCTGCCCTGAGTCTACTGCCCATCAATATCACTGAGTGACCATCCCAAATTCTATGACTTTAAAACTACAGCTCATGCAGAATACAGTTATTTATTACCAAAGCATTTCTTAGGTCTTCTGACCCCTGCAAAGATTTGAACTGTGGCTGCTGAATCACAGGCTTTTCTTGGGGGTTGCCCCAACCCTGCTGAAAAGCCCCCCCCCCAGGTGACCCAACGGAAAAATCGTGAAGATTCATGAGGATCCATGTTGGAACTATGTTTTTGTACCGTGGCAACACCACAAAGCGGTGGGTCAGTGATTTTTGTGGTGCAAACTGTGGTTATGGGCAAGATATGTTATTTGATCATGAATTTGGGGTGACCCCAAAGCAAAACTACTGAGGGAAGATCCATGAGATCTATGCTTTGGAACTACGTTTTTGCACCATGGCAATGCTGGGAAGTGGTATATGTGTGGTCTTTGTGGTACTGCCTATAGACTAATACATGAGCTACAATCTGATGGTGGTTTTATTTTGTTTCAGTATAAAAATCATATATACATAAGGATCCATTTAAATAATCTAGATCCAACTTTAACCCAGTCCCCACATTCCTCAAGGTCTCCTCATTTACATGAAGGGGAGAGAAATACAGAATCTTTCTTGCCCTCTCTTGGAAAACCTTTCAGACCCTTTAACATGTGAATGCCTGGAAAAGTGTAGTTTGCAGCTGGAGAACAAAATGCCACAACAAACCCTGAAGATTAGGGCTGAAAAGGTTTCCCCAACTACTCCTGCAGTGCCTCTTTCTCTCTCCCCATGGCTGGAGGGGGGAATCTGGCTTTTGCCTATCTGCAGGAGATGTGAGTTGAGAATTGTATAGTGGGCAAGAGTAGGGGATAGAAGAGAAAACACGTGTGAACGGAGGGGAAAAAAGGTGGCCAGAGGGACTGCATACATAATATTGGTGATGAGGATGGGATTCTGAGCTGGTAGACAGCCCGGCTCATCTCTGCTGAAATCACTGCAGTAGCTGGTAGGCAGCCTGGCTAACCTTTCTGAATCTCCACAAAAGGGAGACGCAATGCAACTTGCTATGGCTAGTCAGGGCCACATCGAGGAATTCAACACGGTCACTCCAGAGAGGTGGGAGAGCTACGCGACACAGCTCACTTTCTACCTGCAAGCGAACAAGATCACAGATGCTGATCTGAAACGAGCGACCTTCCTCATGTGTGTGGGGCAGACACATTCGAGCTGGCCCAGGTCCTTCTGTCCCCCGCCACGCTGGAAGAGACGCCCTATGACAACATCGTGGAGGCCCCGAGGAACCATTTTGCACTGCAACCGTGGGAGCTTGCCAGGCAGCACGCGTTCTACCAGCGAAACCAAGGCCCAGACAAGTCCGCTGCAATGTTCATTGCAGCCCTGCGAAAGGCCGCCCGCTGCTGCAACTTCACCAACCTTGACACCATGCTCCAGGATCAGCTAGTCTGCATCCTCTAAAACAAGAAGGTACAGAGATGCCTGTTCACAAGTGAAGCCGTCACCTTCAACTCAGCTCTGGAAGAAGCCCTGGCGGTGGAAGTGGCTGACGAGATCGGTGAAGGAATTCCAGTCTTTCAGTTCAAGCAAATCTGGAACCTACTCATCGCAAGATTGCAACAAGGAGAGCTTAACAGGAAACTGACCCCCTTTGAGGCAATGATTGTTTATTAGATTAATTATGTATCGATCATGAATTACATGCTATGTGTACTTATCTGGGGTTCTACTCAAAGTTATGTAAGAAAATGGAAGCAGGCACTCGGGTATATGAGGTATATGACTATGTTTGGACATTTATCTTGTGTTCTGGCCTATCTTTTTCCATTAGACTAAGCTTAAGGGAAAATGCCATTAAGATGCTACTTCAATGGCTTCTTATGCCTGCACTCTTGGCCAGAACATATAATGTGATTAGTAATCACTGTTGGCACTGTAGAGCATGATGTAGTGGTTAAGAATGGTGGTTTGGAGCGATGGGTTCTAATCTGGAGAACCGGGTTTGATTCCCCACTCCTCCACATGAGCAGTGGATGCTAATCAGGTGAACTGGGTTGGTTTCCCCACTCCTACACATGAAGCCAGCTGGGTGACCTTGGGCAAATCACAGTTCTCTCTGAACTTGCTCAGCCGCACCTACCTCATAAGGTGTCTGTTGTGTAAGCTGGTTTGATTATTCCTTAAGTGGTAAAGAAAGTCGGCATATAAAAACCAACTCTTCTTCTTCCAACTACTACTGTCTCTTTTTCAGCATCTCTCCAGCTGGTCTCTCCTGCAGTGGGGCCCTTCTAGGAAGTTGCCCCACCCAGCCCCAAAAGAGCAAAGAAACTTCTCTTCCAGGTTCCCAAATGCTTTGGTTTTACCGTTGCCAACCTCCAGGTGAGGAGTAGAGATCTCTTGGAATTGCAACTGATTTCCAGACTACAGAGATCAGTTCCCCTGGAGAAAAAGGCTGCTTTGGAGGGTGGACTAAGATGATATTTTACTCCACTGTGGTCCCTTTCCTCCCGAAACCCCCCCCCAGAATCCACCCCCCAAATATCTGGAATTTGCCAACTTGGAGTTGCCAACTCAACATTAGAGCAATTGAGTATTGGATGTTGGTGGCCATAATGTTAGCACGAAAATGGAACGTACCATTGAATTCTCACCTGAATTATTATTTCTGAACCTAAGAATTTATTTTATTATATCTATTTACAACCTTTATATCCTGCCTTTCTGCCCAACAACGTGGCTCAAGAAGAGCCCTGCTGAATCGCACCCAAGGGTTCGTGGTACCCAGCACCCTGATTTTGACAGTGGTCAACCAAAAGAGTCTGGGAAGCACACAAAACAAAGCATGAAGATGATTGACTCCCTCTATTCTTCATCCCCAGCATCTTGAGATCTGAGGTAGCCTGCATTTGATCAGGGGGATTCCATTTATCATACATTGTCTGTCTGTTTTTAACCCATCCTTCCTTTGAAGAACTCAAGGCAACATACAGGGTTCTGCTCTGCTCCCTTTTGTCCTCACAACAACCCTGTGAGGTAGGTTAGGCACATGTTTGTCATCAGATTCTTAGGGCCCTCCCAGTTAAAGGCAGGACATAAATCTTTTACACAAAACAACATTATCTTCCAATTCTTTGTAACCACCTTTGGGCCCACTTGCCATCATCTTTTCCCTTGTTTTCTGGATTCATTTTCACTTTTTGAGTTTCCCTTCTGTCTAGGGTTGCCAACCTTCAGGTAGTAGCTGGAGATCTCCTGCTATTACAACTGATCTCCAGCTGATAGAGATCGGTTCACCTGGAGAAAGTGGCCGCCTCGGCAATTGGACTCTATGGCATTGAAGTCCCTCCCCTCCCAAACCCCACCCCCCTAAGGCTCAACCCCAAAAACCTCCCGCCAGTGGCAAAGAGGGGCCTGACGACCCTACTTCTGTCCGAGGAGGCACTCTACCATTGAATGTGTACCATAAGGATTAACAAAGGACTCACACAATCACCCAACTGGACCAGAGAGGCATAGGGGGAACCAAACAGAAAAGCAGAAGAATGAATCTGTTCCCAGTCCAGATGGCCATTTTTACAAAATCACAGACCTTGAAAGATCATGCAAAGGGATGGGAAATAATCTCTGCCCAGTTTGTGGGGAAAGCTTCACTCAGAAATTGACCCAGAGAATCCACACAAGAGAGAAGCTGTACACATGTTAGCACTGTGAGAAAAGCTTCAGTCGGAACCGCAATTTTTGAGCCACTCCCTAATCTATTCAGAACAGAAAGCTTCCAGCTGATCATACTGCAGGATAAGCTACAGGCAGAAATCGAGACTTCAAAGCCATCGGCAAATCCATCTGGAAGAGATTCTGCATGAATATTTTGTTTAAAAAGCTCACATTCTCAACAATTGGATTCATGCAGTAGAGAGATGACAGAATGATGTTCCTAAAACTTCTGAAAGTGGTGGCATTTTTAATTTTAAAAAAATCCAAATTAAAGTTCCAAAAATGACACACGTGCAATCTTTTTTGTTGTTTGGTCGGTAAATTAGGTGCAACAAAAATACCACAAAATATTTCCACTGAATTCTTTATCAGGCTGGGTATTCAGAACACGCACAGAAATGGGTGGGGAAGAGAAAGCTGTTTCAAGGCAAGATGGCTATATCTGTAGTTTGGAATCGGTAGCTCTCTAAAATGAGGCACATTGCAGACCTGTTTGGTTTAGATGGTGTTGGGTGCAAATCTGGTCTCAAGAGGCACCAAAGGGAAACAAAACAAAAGGCTATTCAGCCTTTGAGACAGAAGAGTCAGTTTTCTGAACAAGTCATTGCACTGGATGGAAGAAACAGGTCCAGATCAGTAACTCTCGCAGAGAAGCAACAGGTAGCCGCCTCTGAGGGTGGTTAATTATGCTGTGCCTTTACCCAGCCTTCCAGAGTGGTGTAGTGATTAGAATCTGGGCGACCCAGATTCGAATCCCTGCTCTGCCATGGAAGCTTGCTGGGCGGCCTTGGGCAAGTCAGCTTCCCAGAAGAGGTGAGAGGGATGCCCCCAACATCACCATCCAGGAAACCTGATCTCTGTAGTCTGGACTCCAGTTATAATTCCGGGAGAACTCCAGTCCCCAACTGGACTGGAGTTAAGGCCACAGAAAAAATTCTTGAATTTATGTTGTTCATGTTTTGTTGTTAAAAGCAATCTGCATATATACATTTTTTTTGTTATTTCAGACCCAGTGAGGTTTCTGTGTGGCTTTCAACACAGTGTTTATGAATATATGTTGCGTTTTGGATTTCCCCAAAATAACAGCATTATTATATTATATAACATTGTTTCCTCTTCCAGTTGTTATATTTCACAGCATATTATTTTTGAAGCCACGGCGCTGCCATGTGATATGGTCCCGACTGGAGGTTGGCAACCCTGGTCCGAAGCAAAACACAACCCTGCAGGATTGTGGCCTCTTAAAAGGAAGAGTTGTCAGGAGAAAGGAAAGGAAATGTTTGCATGGGGTGGGGTGGGGTGGGGTGGGGTAAGGGGGTTCCCTCGCTGGAGGCTTTCCCTTGGGGAAGGCAATGCAAGCCTCCTTCGAGCCGAGCCGGGCCCCTAAGGGTTAAAATGGGAGATTCCAGGGATTCCTAGACGGGCGTGGGAAACGCGGAGGGTTCCTGCATGTATTGCAGGCGGGCCGCTCCTTTCCTGCCTCCAGGACCATAGACTCGCTCCTCCTCTTCCCCAGGCATTGCATTTTGAATTTCTCAGCACAGGGATCCTGGCTGGCGTCCACGTGGGAGCCGTGAGTTTTAAAAATAAGGGGTGGGGGGATTATTTGGGGTGGGGTGGAGGAGGAGAACCAAGTTCTACGCAAGAAAACGGCAGAAATAAGAAACCAGGGATATTGGGGGGCTGGGGGGGGGGTCGCAGGCTTGCAAGAGTGAGTCCCCCAAGGGTGCACCTAGATCTGAGAGGATATGGAGCTGTTTGGATTCCTTGATTTATTTTTATTTGTTTGCAATCTGGTCCCTCTAGCTTCCCCCTAGCATTTCTCCTTCTGTTTTAGATCTGCAGGTGATAAAGGGGAGGGGGTATATGCTGGGGTCTTTTGTGCGGCACCTTAAAAGATTAACCGATTTTGTTCTGACAAAAGGCTTTGTGGACTAGAACTCGCCTCCTTCTGCAGTGCGGACGGCGTCTTCCTTACTGAAGCTTTGTGCGGTGAGTGAAATGAAGGTTTCTTCCTTAGACCCCTAATTCCCCCGTCTCAGTATGGGTCAGGGTAGGTAGGCAACATCTTTTTAAATCGGTTTCAGGTGGGTAGCCGTGCTGGCCTGCAGTAGAACAGCTAGATTCGAGTCCAGTAGCACAGACCAACAAGATTTTTGGGATATAAGCTTCAAAGAGTCAAACCTTCCTTCTCCTCTTATCTGACAAAGGAAACTTTGACTCTTAAAAGCTTAAACCCTGGAAAATCTTATTGGTCTATAAGGTGATACTGGACTTGAATCTTTTAAAATAGTATTTTCAGTATTATTTTTTTTCAAAATCAATATCTGTTACTTGACTAATTGGAGACACTTTTCTGTCAGGCAGCGCAAAAGTATTTAATGTAACCAATGAGTCCAGAAAACCTGCCAAAAATCCACCCTTAGTTTTTCTTTAGTACTTGGCCTAAAGCAATTCATTGGTAATGTACCTAAAAATCATTAAATGCTCTACTGATCTTTTAACAAGGCGCTGCCTACAGGTTTACCAATCTTTTCAAAACAAACCTTTGTACAAGTACATTGTTCTGTCAGTGCAAATAGCAGGTTTTTGTTTATCAAAGGCATTCCCATTCTGTCTTTCCAGTTCTGTTCAAGGAAGCCTAGTGATTGTCAGAACCATAAAATAAAAGCTGTCCTGTTTTTTAAAAATAAATAGCAATTGCTGATGGTGGGGGACTTGGAGAGTGCCGTCAAGTCACAGCCAACTTATGGCGACACCATAAAGTTTTCAAGGCAAGAGACGTTCAGAGGTGGATTGCCATTGCCTGCCTCTGCGTAGCAACCCCTGGACTTCCTTGGTGGCCTCCCGTCCAGGTACTAACAAGGGCCACCCCTGCAAGTTTCCAAGATCTGAAGAAATTGGGCTAGCCTGGTCTATCACAACATTAAAGCCAGGAGAACACATTGGGGTTAACTGTGATCATGAGGTGGTGAGAATCGACAAGTACTGATCAGCTTCACCAGAAGTCGAATGAAACAAAAAGGTCCATCTTTGCCTGTTAGTCTAAACGCCATCTTAGAGGGCCCCAAGGGAAACTCTCGGGGGAGGGGGGCTGTGCATAAATGTTATGGCACTGCACAAAGATATGCCACTATCCCCAGCTCGGCCGGAGGGATTCTTGAGAAACTGAAGGAGCAGGGTTCAGTGGAGGGAGATGGTTCATCAGCTGTGTGGATTATGGACCATTAAAAGCAGACGTTGGCCTGGGGTCCAAGTGCTACCGAACAAAAGGTGAGTGGGAAAATGTATTGGGATGGATGAACTGGGTGCGTGCCAAGCCCTAGCGGTATGCCACCAAGAAGAAGAGTCTCAAAGCAGCTTACAATCGCCTTCCCCTCTTCTCCCCACAAGAGGCACCTTGTGAGGTAGGAGAGGCTGAGAGAGTTCTGAGAGAACTGTGACCGGCCCAAGGCCACCCAGCAGGCTTCGTGTGGAGGAGTGGGGGAATCGAACCCGGTTCTCCAGATTAGAGCCTGCTGCTCTTAGCCATTACACCACGCTGGCTGTCACCAGCAACTCAGGGCTCCACCTCAGCCCAGGCTGGAGGATGCAAGGGGCATAAACCACACCTGTTGCCCCCAGCATTCTTTCTAGCCCCTTGGGATTCACCTAGGTTGTTTGTGTGGAGAACAAATCCCACACGCAATCAAAATGGTTTGGTGTGCTGCTGTTTGGGATGTGTGGTGAGAGTTGCTTACCTCAACTTTGAGGGTTTTCCCACCACTTTCGATTACATGTGACAAGATGCTGGTTCCAACCTGCAAATGTGTTGCTAGAATAAACTTAGCCAGGGCCTTTTCCATCATGACTCCCAGCTCTGTGCACTGGGACCCCTGAAGTGTGTGTGTATGGTGGGGGGCTTCCTTGGAGCTCTTCAAGAGGCACCTGTATGCCAGGGTTTTGGCAGGGGTTTGAATGGGAGGCATCTTTTAAGAGGGGGAAGGATCTGGGGTTTGTTATTTTATTCTGTTTAAACGGGATATTTTAGTGATGCCACAATGAACGCTTGCTAATCTTTTTGGTGCCACAAGATTCCCAGGTGGGTTTTTGGGGGGGGGGGGTGCTGCTGCAGCAACTAGTGTGTCTCCCCTCCAAAAACCACAGCAGACCTTGCAAAAACTGAAAAGATGGGATCTTTGAGATGTAGGCTGTTACCACACTAGGTATTCCCAGCGATGTATCAAGAGTTTGGAAATGTTATAAAAAACATCGCTTTAAAAGGGTTTTTGGATACCACGGCTTATAAATGGTTGGAAGACGTCGTCACAGCTAAAGGGGCCAAACAAAGTGTGAACAGTATTTTTTATAACGTTTTCAAACTCTTAATACATCGGTGGGAATACATAGTAAGTGCAAACAGTACTTTTTATAACATTTTCAAACTCTTAATACATTGCTGGGAATACAAGTGCGGTAACCCCCGTATTCCCCTTAACATTGTGACTGATTTGGACCCATTGCAGTTTCCAAGCAACCAAAAGGTGCATTTTGGATAGTGTGTTTCAATTGGTTCCTCTTTCTCTTTTCCAGGGTGAAGTGGATTTTTATTGGGGTGGAGCAAATGGATTGTGAGCTCCTGGGTCGCCCCTGGTTTCTCGACTCCTTCCAGACCTGCTTCCTTTGAGCCCAGTCTGCTGAAATGGACTAATTATGGCCTAGAGAGGGAAGTGTCCTGCCCCCCACCCACTGCTTGGATGCAGGAAGTGATTGGGGCTTTTAAAATATTTGTGCAGAATTGGACTGAGATTGTCTGCAACAAGAAGAAATGTCCACAGAGCAGGAAGCAGTGACAACCGTGGGTCTCCTCTTGGAGTCTGTGGAAGATGAGGGGATAAAAATAGCTGGGAGGACCCTACATGTGGCCCAGGATGGGACTATCAGCCAGTTTGTGAATTGGGTCTCTTCAGAGCAGGGGAGCCAGGAGTCAGAGGAGGGATTGGCCCAGACCTGGGAAGTCCAATGGCAGGAGTTCCTGAAATCAGTTCATGCCCCTCATTGCAGGAACCAGGAGTTGCCGAAGACTATGCGGTGGGAAGTAACCAGGTCCTCTCTGGTTCCTTCAGAAGCAGGGGATAGTTCTGGTGGCTGGCTTGGAGGAGAGGGGACTCTCGGCCTTTCTTCAGGCCTCAGTGAGGGAGCCCTAAATGCTGCCTCAAGCAGCGTAGACTCTGGGGAAAGAGGAGATGGTGCAGAAGTGGAGGGGGATATCCCAAACAAGGGTGTTGCCATCGGAGAGGTGCAACGCCAAAACTTCAGGCAGTTCCGCTACCAGGAGGCTGAAGGTCCCAGAGAGGTTTACATTCGCCTGTGGGAACTTTGCTGTCACTGGTTGCAGCCGGAGCGACGCACCAAGGAGCAGATCCTGGAGCTGTTGGTCTTGGAGCAGTTCCTGGCCATCCTGCCACCGGAGATACAGAGCTGGGTCAGAGAAGGCCACCCAGAGAGTTGCTTCCAGGCAGTGGCCCGAGCTGAGGATTTCCTGATGGGGCAACAGGAGGCTGGGGGATGGGGGCTGCAGGTGAGCACAGCGATCCTTGAGCAGCCCTTCTGAGCCACAGGTTTTTTCCTATGCCCTGAATGACGCCCTTTTCTGCCGTTCCAGGTGTTGGACCCATCCATGGAGGTGGCTGTTGGTTTGTCCAGCACGGACCAAGTTCTCCTGGACCTGTACAGGGAGGTGAAGCACGAGGGTGACCGAAATGCCAGCTGGCTGGGTACAGAACCCCTTTTTCCTTTGCCAAAGAGCTGACCTGGTTTATTTGGGGAGAGGCCATGACTCAGTGGTAGAGCATCTGTGTGGCATGCAGTAGGTCCCGGGTTCAATCCCTGGGTATCTGCAGTTGAAAGAATGAGTTAGATGCAGGGTCTAACTCTGGAAAAGGCAGGTTCATTTAGGAAGGGAGCCATGGTGGCTTAGTGGTAGAGCTTCTGCTTGGCATGTTGAAAGTCCCAGGTTCAGTACCCCGGCACTCCAATTAAAAAAGTCAGTGCAATAGGTAATGTGAAAGACCTCCACCTGAGATCCCAGAGAGCTGATGCCAGTCTGAGTAGACAATACTGACCTTGATGGACTGATGGTCTGATTCAGAATAAATCGCAATGGGTAGCAGTGTTAGCCTATCTGCAGCAGTAGAAAAGAGCAAGCTCATTTGAGCTGTAACTCATAAGAACATAAGAAAAGCCCTGCTGGATCAGACCAAAGGCCCATCAAGTCCACCAGTCTGTTCACACAGTGGCCAACCAGGTGCCTCTAGGAAGCCCACAGACAAGACAACTGCAGTTGCATTATCCTGCCTGTGTTCCACAGCACCTAATATATTCGGCATGCTCCTCTGATCCTGAATAGGTATGCATCATGACTAGTATCTATTTTAACTAGTAGCCATGAATACCCCTCTCCTCCATGAACATGACTCACGCAAGCTCATTCCCTGCAAGAAATTTTGTTAGTTGTTAAGCTTCTACTGGACTCTTGCTCTTTTCTACAGATTCAGAGTATGGCAGCTTCATGTGTATGTAAATGTTCATGTCCTGCTTTTCCCATGTCAGAATTCTCTGGCTGATCTGACAGACTCTGCAAACTGATTTGCTTAGTTTAAAATATAAATATCTCACATAAATATACAGTGCTAGATAGATAATTTATTTGCGGCACTTAGCCAGTCAAAACATGATAAAATGGAAAGCACGGACTAATAGATTCTTACAATCAAAGAATTACAGTCTGAGTCTTAAAACATTTTAAAAACATTTTTAAAAATAATTACAGCTGGGACACATCTGTCGATTGTGCTGTTCTAAGGCGACGAATTTTAATTGCTGCTAAACAAAATTTCGCAACCTGAAGAGTGGTTGAAGGATTACCCCCTTGTAGGAGCATCTCAAACTTTTCACCTGCCCTGTCAGGTCTCAGTCTCGATAAGAGGGGCTCAATAAACTTTGAACGGGGTAATGTATAGAAATTGCAGTTCAGGAGGGCATGCTCAACCGTTTCTAAGTCCCCTGATTTGCAGGGGCAGAATCTCTCTTCCCAGGGTGTCTTCTTATATTTCCCCTCAAGCAAAGCAGATGGTAAGGCTGCACATCTGGCCAGGGTAAAGGCCCTTCTGTAATTATTTATCTCTAAATAGTGGAGATAGGCTGCTGGTGCTAAGATGTATTTAGTATGGAGGGGTGCAGTGAATAGAGGCGCCCTTGCTAGATCTGTTTGTCTCTCGATGTCTTTGATCGTTTGGGATATAATTAACTTAGCTTGTTCCCAACCCAACTGAAGTAAAGCTAGGGGTGTAAAACCCAAGTTGTTTAATTTGACATCTATGGCTATCACCCATCTGGATCTAAAGGAGTCACAAAGGATCAGTGGGAGAAGACCATTAGGGTTGAAGTTAATTTTCAACCAGAGAGAGATTGAGGACAGGACAATCCTTGCCTCCACCTTCGATATACAGTGCTTTTTTTGTTTTAAAAAAGGTGCCAGTTTGCCATGACTTTCCCCAGTCCCGCCGCTTCCTGTACGGATCCTCACTAGGCTGTTCCCAATGGTCCGTCCACTCTTTCTTTCTCTGGTTGAGTGGGGTGGGCCTGTGCATGAGGATCGGGACTTGGGAGAGCCCCGAAAAAAGATGCCAGTACTCAGAACTGGTGAGAACAGTCACACAAAAAACAGCCCAAAATAATATAGTGCAATACACCTTTCTAAGTCCACTGAATCCCTATTTTAAAAACAAACTAACAGTAAGAATTCCCCATAGCAAAATAGTTCTTTCTTTGGGATGGGGTGTCTCTGCCTCCCCCCTGTAGACAACCCACAGATTTTTAAAAAATTGGCCAGAATAGATCACCTGTGAGCAACGGTTCAGTGTCTTTTTTTCTTTTAAAGAAAGGAATGTCAAACTCTGGGAATTTAATCTACAGGTGGAGTGTATGTTAACTAGGAATTTAATCTACAGGTGGAGTGTATGTTAACTAGGACATACACTCCACCTGGATGGGCCAATCCACCTGACCTGGATGGGCCAATCTTGTCAGATCTTGGAAGCTAAGCAGGGTTGGTCCCCTGGTGAGTCCGATGGCCTCTATGAAACACAACTGCGCGCTGGCTAATCTCTAATTGTTGTAATAGTAGCAGATTCAAATAGGTCACAGAATAGATTACTAATTACAATATAACACTAAAATAAACAATAGCAAACCAGCTCAGGTGGATGAAAGAAAAGATATTTCATTTGAAGAAGAAAGCATCTTCTCAGTGGCTGACTTTATTCCCTGTCGCTTATTTAGATTGTGGACTTGTGATGTATTTTGCCCACCAGCAATTGAGCTGGTTTGCTATTGTTTATTTTAGTGTTATATAGTTATTATCTATTCTATGACCTATTTGAATCTGCTACTGTTACAACAATTAGAGATTAGCCGGCTGTTGTGTTTCATAGAGGCTCTCAGATTACAGCATAGGTTTTTCGTTCTGTTAAGAGTCCTTCGATGGGACCCCACCAAGGAAGTCCAGAGTGGCCACGCAGAGGCAGGCGATAGCAAGCCACCTCTGTTTCTCTCTTGAAAATCCCTTGAGGGATCTCCACGAGTCAACTTGACTAGTCAACCACTACAATTAACATACCTGATGTAGTTCTGCTCCCCCGCGATACATGGCATTTTTATAATTATTTTATTTACAATTTTTTAATTTTGTACATGATAATATTTTGTTAATAATATTTATTATTTACAAAATTAATATCCCTCCATTCTGCCCCATCAAGGGCCTCTAAAGTGGCTAACCATTAAAAGAGTACAGTACAAAATACATCATACAACCCTTTAAAAAACAAAGCTGAAATATATCTATAAAATGCTAAGACAGCAGTTAAAGCATTAGGAGGGAAGGAGAGGTCATGGAGGAAACACCAGATGAAATAAGAAAGTCTTCATCCACTGGGGGAAGACAGTGACAAAAGGGTACAGAAAAATCTCCACGGGGAGGGAACTGGATCGTTTTGGGGCCATGACCGAGAAGTCCCTTTCTCAGGTTGCCACCCCTCTAACCTCCGAAGGTGGGGGCACCCGAAGCAGGTGTTGTAGCTCCTCAAATAGTTGTGGAGAGATGGAAATATTCTTTTTGTCTACCTGTAACAAAAATGCTGAGAAAAATTGGAAAACCAATAGTTTTTTAAAAAGCCAGTTAATAATTGTCCCAGGCTCTGCAATATTTATTTATTTATTGGTACTTCGCTCTTCTCCCCAATGGGACCCAAGCCCTATACATTGTTCTCTCTCGTTCTCCTGTCTTCCATTGTATCCTCTCAACCAACCTGTTAGCTAGGTTAGGCTGAGATAACGTGACTGGCTCGAGGCCATCCAGCGAGCTTCCATAGCAGAGTGGAGATTTGAACCTGAGTCTCCAAGATCCTAGTCAGAGATTCTAACCACTACACTACGTTAACATTCAGTGAGAGGGAAGGGATTTTAAGATTGAATAATAGAAATTTAAAAACAACAGCTAACTGAGAGCAAAATCGACCTACGGGCTAGACTAGAGAAATGTTCTCACATCAGAAGGCTCGATCTCGACAGACTTAGTGCTGGGTGAGCTTCTGTAGAGAAAGAGTTCTCCAGTCAGGGTGCCATGGCACATTTTGAGGCTGGCTGTTGGATTCTCTCTTTTGATGGTTTTCTCTTTCCTTCTCTATTCCAGGAGGTGATGACCTACTGAATGTGGATGGCGTGGAAAGAACCAAGTGGGAAGAACTGGATGTGGACTTTGAAGAGCCTGACGAACCAGAGAGGCAGGAAGAAAGCCCAGCTGAGGCATGGAGGAATTTAGTGATTCCTAGTAGTCAGGAAGATCACTCTGAGACTGCTGTTCCATTCCCAGGGACAAGAGAGAACACCATCTTCCGGAAACGCTTTGCCCCTAAACTCAGTCTCAGTAGACGTCAGAGGATCCATGCAGGGCTGAAGCCCCACAAATGCACTGAGTGCGGGCAGTCCTTCACCCGGAAAGCGAACCTTTTCCGGCATCAGACACTCCATACGGGGTTGAGGGCACACCTCTGCACAGATTGTGGCCGAAGCTTCACGCGGCGAGAGAACCTGATCCGTCACTTGAAGATCCACACAGGTGAGAGAAAGAAGGGGAGGCGTCAGAATGAGCCGGAAGTGCGAAGGAAAAAAGATGTACGGTACATGAAAGTAAAAAGGGAAAAAAGTTGAAAAATTGATATGCTTGTTCTCATTGTAGAGCAGCTTAAGACTACACAAATATATATGGAAAAACAGTTTCATGGTGTTGGCCAGGCGTATAAACATACAAAGCTGCCTTACACCATGAGCCAGCATGGTGTAGTAGTTAGTGTGACTAACAAGGCTATGTGAGACCCAGGTTCAAATCCCCTCTGTGCATGGAAACTTGCTGGCTGACTTTGGCCCTGTCACACACTCTCAGTCTAATTTACCTCATTGTGTTGTTGTGAGGATAAAATGGAGATGGAGGGGAAACAGAAGCTGCATCAGGCCACCCTTTGGGAAGAATAGTGGGTTAAGAATGAAGTAAATAAAATACATTGTGGGTTTCTCTAGCTCAGCTTTGTTCCCTCCTGATTGGCAGCTCCTCAGGACAGAGGAAGGTCTTTCTTTCTCCGCACTTGAATACCTTGAAGTTAGGTTTGCCAACCTCCAGGTGGTGGCTGGAGATCTCCCGTTATTACGACTGATCTCCAGGCGACAGAGATCAGTTCACCTGGAGAAAATGGCCACTTTGGAAGGTGGACTCTATGGTATTATACCCCATTGAAGTCTCTCCCCTCCACAAATCCAAAGGGGTTTGGCTCCACCCCCAAAATCTCCAGATATTTCTCAACCTGGAGCTGGCAACCCTACTTGGAAATGCCAGAGATGGAATTGGGGACCTTCTGTGGCTGCATCACCATTGAGAGGCAGGTTTGATGAATGTCTGAAGCTGCGTTGCCCTTCATCCGTCAAGCTTGGTTTTGGGCAGAGAAGGGTCTTTCCAGCTGCCTCTGAGCTGTAGGTGTTTCTGAGAAACATATGGTCTTGCCTTATTATAACATAAGCACATGAGAAGAGCTCTGCTGGACAGCCCTGTAAGGTTGCCTCTTGGCACTGGGCAGAGAGACCGAGGGCTTCTCCTGATGTTTCCTCCTGGTACTGAGATTCAGAAGTACACTGCCTCTGAATGTGGTGGTCCTCTTTAGTCACCATAGCTACTAGCCACTGACAGACCTCTCCTCCTGTCTAACTAAGCCATCTGTGCCTGTGGCCATCAATACAGTCTCTGGCAGGGAATTCCACGTTTACCAAACCAGTCAGTCTGATACTTTCAGTGTTGTCTACATCGACAATACAGGCACAAGGATTTCCGCTCATGGAGCACGATTTCTCCTCACAGAATCATAGAGTTGGAAGGGGCTATACAAGCCATCTAGTCTGACCCCCTGCAGGTTTTTGCATGTGACCAACATCCAGCCCTCATTGTTTCAATAGCATGCTGGATTGGGGCTGCTTGGTCTGCTCTTTGTTCTCCCAGGCATTTATTTCTTGTATCTCATCTCTATGTTCTCCTTTGCTCCCTCACTAAATTTATCTGTTTATTCCAGCAGGTGATGGATGGGTGATCGAGAATGAAGGGGAAAACCTTTGGACATCCCTGAAGGCAGAAGAGACCTCTGTAAATCAAGGTAGACGGGAAAAGGATGACAGAAGCCAAACAGAGAATCGGAGGCAAAGATCTGTCACTAGCCAGAACGGTGATTTCTTTGAGATCTCTGTCCCACAAGTGGAAGATGAAGGGACACAAAAGAATTCATGTCCCTTTTGCGGGAAAATATTTATGCACCAGTCAAGCCTTAATAGACATCAGAGAATCCACCATCCGGAAGCACCGTCTCTTTTGTGTTCAGATTGTGGGAAGAATCTGGGCCAGGTGCCCGACTGTAGAAGACCCCCAGGAGAGAAAGCATATAAATGCTTTAAGTGTGAGAAAATACCTCCTCTCAAACTTAATAGTCACAAGAGAAGTAGCACAGGGAAGAAGCCGTACCCGTGCTTGGATTGTGATTATACCTTCAGTTGCCGGTCGCATCTTCTCAGACATCAGAGAATCCACACGGGAGAGAAACCCTATACCTGTTCAGCCTGTGGAAAGAGCTTTCGTCAGACCGCACACCTTGTTAAACATGAGAGGACACACAGAGGACAGAAACAGTATTTATTCTGACATTACAGGAAAATCCTCCTCTGGAGTTCAAGCCTTATTTAAAAATGAACAGATGTGAGGCGGGAGACATTTGTAAAACATTTGGGATAGCAGGACAGTTTTAGTTAGAGATGCATCCTCTTGCTTGTTTGTAACAGTGAAGTGTAACTACAGATGTGCATTCATTTCCTAACAAACCAACTGGTAAATCCCTAATTATTAGTTCATTTTATTTTTTCCTGGTGCCTGGTTAGAGAATTCAAGGATGTCAGAAAAAGAAACCAGGTGATAAGAAACTGACATGAAAGCTTTCCAGTCAGCAAAGCCAAACAGATCTGGCAAGAGAAGAGGTTCCAGAGGTTCGAGAGGAGAGGGAGGACAAGAGAGTCAGGGGAAGCAAGAGACAAGGAATGGAGACAAAAGCTTTTCCATGGGGGGGTGGGATGTAATTGTGAAAGTTGTCGGGAATGATAATGGATACAATGAAAGCAAATTACTATCAGTGTTCCTCATGTCTACTAAATGATGCTTTTTCTCCTGTATGACCTCACTGAAAGCACAGTGCTTATAACCCATGCCCCCATACTCTTCTAGGGTTGTCAACCTCTTGTGTGGTTGTCAACCTCAAGGTGGAGCCTGGAGATCTCCTAGAATTACAACTGATCTCCAGACCAGATATCAAAAAAACGGATGTTTTGGAGGGTGGATTCTATGGCATTAGACCCTCCTGCGGTCCCTTCCCAAACCCTGCTCTCCTTAGGTGTCACCCCCCCTCAAACCTCGAGGAATTTCTCAACCCCGAGCAGGCAACCGTACCACTGTAATAACTATGCACAAAGTACTAAGAAGATGTATCTCTGCATTACTTGAGGGGAGGGGCCATGGCTTCATGATAGAGCATCTATTTGGCATGCAGAACGGCATCTCCTGTTAAAAGCAGGCAACCCTACCACTGTAATAACTAGGCACAAGGTACTAAGAAGATGGATCTCTGCATTACTTGAGGGGAGGGGCTGTGGCTCAGTGATAGAGCATCTGCTTGGCAGGCAGAAGGTCTCAGGTTCAATCCCCGACATTTCCAGTTCAAGGGACCTGGCAAGAAGGTGATGAGAAAGACCTCTACCTGAGACCCTGGGGAGCTGCTACTAGTCTGAGTAAACAAGACTGACCTTGATAGGCAGTAGGTCTATTGATTCAATATAAGCCAGCTTCATGTGTTCATGTGTACTTTGCATCAGGTTTGCCATATGGTTTATGAATTCATCAGCAGTAAGTCTTCCATTGGCCTTGCAGAGCAAATAATCCCTGATAAGCGATCTTCCAGCCAATGATTAAGACAGCAGTTGGATACGTTGGCTGATATAAACCTCAGATGTTGACCATTGAATATGCAGTCTCCAAGCAGAGATTATGTATGCTAACATAGTTTGAAATATGCAGCTGATAATTAGATGGTCTGCACATTCCCTGGCAACATGCTGAGTCTATGTACATAGACAAAGAAATATGCAAAATCCCTGCTAGTACTGATCATTTCTGCCTTTCTCCCTAATGGGGACCCAAACCAGCATACATAATTCTCATCTCCTCCATTTTGTCCTTGCAACCACCCTGTGAAGTAGGTTAGGATGAGAGAGTATGACTGGTCCCAGGTCACCCAGTGAACTTCCATGGCACGAGTGGAAATTTGAACCTGGGCCTCCCAGATACTAAAATCTTCCTCTTCTACCTTATACTGCTTTTTAACTTATTAGTTTTAAGTAGATTACTAAAATACACAAAACTAGGCTACATTTGAAGGGCTGCAAACACCAATCACAATCGCATAAAAGACTAAAATATAAAATAGAAGGTTAGTTTTTATACCCCACTTTTTTCTACCTTTAAGAAGTCTGAAAGTGGCTTACAATCACCTTCCCCTCCCCACAAAGGGCAACTTGTGAGGTAGGTGGGGCGTCAGCGTGGTGTAGTGGTTAAGAGCGGTGGTTTGGAGCAGTGGACTCTGATCTGGAGAACCGGGTTTGTTCCCCACTCCTCCACATGAGCTGCCGAGGCTAATCTGGTGAACTGGATTTGTTTCCCCACTCCTACAAATGAAGCCAGCTGGGTGACCTTGGGCTAGTCACACTCAGTTCCATCTACCTCACAGGGTGTCTGTTGTGGGGAGGGGAAGGGAAGGTTATTGTAAGCCAGTATAATTCTGCCTTAAGTGGTAGAGAAAGTCGGCATGTAAAAACCAACTCTTCTTCAAGGGGAGGATGAGAGAGTTTGGAGAGAACCGTGACTAGCCCGGTGACTAGCCCTGGGAGGGAAAAGGGAGGGGCTGTCACTTAGAGGAGGGCAGGGAGCTATTCCTGTTGGCAGCAGAGGATAGGACTCGCAATATGACAGTGGGGTACACAGTCATAGGGTTCATCACAGTGGGTAGCCGTGTTAGTCTGTTTGCAGTAGTCAAAAAGGGCAAGAGTCCAGTAGCACCTTAAAGACTAACAAAAATATTTTCTGGTAGGGTATGAGCTTTCGTGAGCCACAGCTCACTTCTTCTGATACAGCTAGAATGTGAATCCATCGGTCTTTAAGTAGAGGAACAGTATGCAAATGTGAATAGCAGGCTTGATTGGATTAGGTGTGATATGCAGAAGAGTCTGTGATGTCCAGGGGAGAGATGGGTGTGGAGAAATCAGCATTGGTAATGGGCCATGAATGCAAGGTCTTTATTCAGCCCAGGTAAATGCATTGACTTTAGTTTGAATATCAACTGTAATTCAGCAGTTTCTCTTTCCAATCTCCCTTTAAAATTCCTTTGTAAGAGAACTGCTACTCTTAAATCTGCAACAGAATGTCCTGGAAGGTTGAAATGTTCACCCACCCATAGGGTTCAGTCTCCAAACTTGCCTTTTCTCCAGCCTCTGTAGACCGGAGATGAGCTGTGATTCCAAGCGATCCCCAGATCCCTCATTGAGGCTGGCATCCCTACTTCCTGTGTCAAAAGGGCTGATCCCAGGGACACCAAGTATTTTGTGTATGAAGCTGCTCTTTGATAGGCCTCTACCGTCATATGCCCCTTGCCACAATGGGAATCCTTGTAACTGAATGTAAGCCCCCACCTGCTGTGGGAATCAGACACCTCCCAACTATGCTTTCTCCTAGCAGTGGTCTGGTTTGGAACTCTGTCCAAAGCCTTTTGGAGATCCCTCCCTTCTTAAGGTGTAAAACTGATCCCTATTTTCTTGGATGAGATTCCAGAGTTTGCAGTTGCCAACTGCAGTTTGGGAAATTCCTGGAGATTTCGGGGTGGTACCTGGGGAAGGGAGGGCTGGAGCTCAGCAGGGATGTGATGCCATATAGTCCACCTGTTGCCAGCCCCCCTTTCATCTGCACACCCTCCCTCCCAGCTCAAATGGATGTACTGCCAGAGTAACGCCATGAGCAAGTCCTATGAGGTGCACACGCCAAACATGGGGAGCACCGCCATGTTTTGTATCTCACAGAGAACCTTGCAGCGGTGAACAGGGCAGAACATCCTGAAACGACAACCACAGCAGCTGCTTCCAAGGATGCCTCTCTGGGACAAATCAGGGCTTGCCAGCAGCAATTAAGCCCCACAAGGCAAGAAGACAAAGATGCCTCTTCCTGTATTGTCTTTTACCTGATGTGCAATCACTGACCATTAACACAATCAGGACGTTAAGTACCCTGTGACAGCCTGGAACCTCCGATTCAAAGCTTCCCATTGTCCCCAAAGCTCCTGCCCAATACATGACTCGCCTTAATAGCTCCAGTTTTTGTAATCCTGAATTAGAATTCAATCAAAAACTGCCCTTCCTGGTGCCTTTTAAGTTAGTTCTATAGTTTTCTCTTGATTACTCTCAAGTGTTCCTTTATCCTCTGTCTTCATCTTTTGTTTCCTGAAACAAACCCATTTTATGCTATGGGCCCAAAACCGTATAACTAACCAGACTTTGGAACCAGGAAAGACAGCCTCTCTCATCCTGGATACCAGCTGAACTGCAACAGACTCCCAGCACACACTGGATCCCTCTTTTTTTATCTGATTTCTTAGCAGAATAAGACAGGTAATCTTTTCTCTCCCCTTGATCTGTGTGTGTTAAGTGCCGTCAAGTCGTTTCCGACTCATGGCGACCCCATGAATCAATGTCCTCCAAAATGTCCTGTCCTTAACAACCTTGCTCAGATCTTGCAAACAAACTGAGGTCAGTGGCTTCCTTTATAGAGTCAATCCATCTCTTGTTGGGTCTTCCTCTTTTCCTGCTGCCTTCAACTTTCCCTAGATGATTGTCTTTTCCAGTGATTCTTGTCTTCTCATAATATTTCCAAAGTATGACCCCTTAATCTACCCCCCTATTTTCCAAACCACTATTCCCCATTTAGCTCAAAGATTAACTCCTTCTCCAGATTGAAGTAGCTTTGCTAAACATTCGTAAACTGTTGTTATATGAATTGGGATAAGGAACGTGTTTGTGCCTTGATTTAGTAAGGCTAGTATTTGCATAGGGTAACCCCCCCTCCCATTGTACCAAATCTGTCAATAAACTCTATATTATTCCTTTTAAATCAGGTCTCTGTCATGCTTTTCCTACTAAAGACTTGCTACTCACAGCCACCTCTTTTGGTAAAAGATCCAGGTTTGCTGCCCCCTGCACAAACTTGCAAGCTAATTCCTCATTTTAATCTGAATGTATGTTCATGTGTTTGCAGGAGTGTAGTGTAGAGATGGATTGACTCTATAAAGGAAGCCACAGCCCTCAGTTTGCAAGATCTGAGCAAGGCTGTTAAGGATAGGACACTTTGGAGAACATTGATTCATAGGGTCGCCATGAGTTGGAAATGACTTGATGGCACTTAACACACACACACATGTTCATGTGTTTGCGGGAGTGTAGTAACACACACACACCCACACACACACACACCAAGTTGCCATTTTCTCTGGTGGAACTTATCTCTGCAATCTGGGGATCACTTGCAAAGCTGGAGGTTGGCAACCCTACTTTAAGATAGGATTGCCAAGTCCCTCTTTGCTGTCGGCGGGAGGTTTTGGGGGCAGAGCCTTAGGAGGGCAGGCTTTGGGGAGGGACTTCAATGCCATAGAGTCCAATTGCCAAAGCGGCCATTTTCTCTAGGTGAACTGATCTCTATCGGCTGGAGATCAGTTGTAATAGCAGGAGATCTCCAGCTAGAACCTGGAGGTTAGCAAATACAAAATAGCAGAAAAACAAGCATTCAATAAATGCAAAGTATGTCTTTGTTCAATTTGGGCATATAGTTAACATACAATTATATAATCATTGTCTGTGCAATATTATGCAGGATAAATCATAAACAACTTGTAATTACAAATGTCTGAATCCCATTCAAAGAGTCTTTGTGCGAATATCTCGCCAAACTTGCACCAAGGTGACGTGGATATACTCTCAATAACGTCCAGACTTGGTAGTGGAAATAGCAGGTATCTTCTGTTGCTGATGTTCGGAGTATATTGACTCCTAAGTAGAACGAGTGGCAATAGTAGATCACGTATATATAATACGGGGTGCCGGATATTCCCTGTTTCGACCATTAGAACCTGGAGGTTGGCAACCCTACGTTAAGGCCACTGAAATCAAAGCAGTGCCTCTGCACTAGAGTGCACTGTAACAACCCTCCCTCAAAAGGAAGTAAAGGACAAGGAAATGAATGTACAAATATTATTTGGTTGTTGATTCCCCAGGATCACGACCTCTGTGCTTGTCTGTATGTTGTAAGGGCAGAAACCAACTTTTCCTCTGGTAGTTCTTTCACTCACTTATGCGAAGTTAGAAAGAATCAGTGCCAAAGAGAGAGATAATTCACAGTGGGTAGCCGTGTTAGTCTGTTTGCAGTAGTCAAAAAGGGCAAGAGTTCAGTAGCACCTTAAAGACTAACAAACATATTTTCTGGTAGGGTATGAGCTTTCATGAGCCACAGCTCCCTTCTTCAGAAAAGAGCAAGAGTCCAGTAGCACCTTAAAGACTAACAAAAATATTTTCTGGTAGGGTATGAGCTTTCGTGAGCCACAGCTCACTTCTTCAGATACAGCTAGAATGTGAATCCATCACATATCTGTTCTGCAGACCACACCTCATCCCATCACGCCTGCTAGTCACATTGACATACTGTTAACATTTACATACTGATGCTTGTCTGAATTCACTCTCCTCTACTTAAAAGACAGATGGATTCACATTCTAGCTGTATCTGAAGAAGTGAGCTGTGGCTCACGAAAGCTCCTACCCTACCAGAAAATATTTTTGTTAGTCTTTAAGGTGCTACTGGACTCTGGCCCTTTTTGACTACAGAGAGAGAGAGAATGAGGCAAAGAAGGCTTGTTGGCCACCGAAGGGGTTAAAACCAACAGAGTCGCGAATCCTGGAAAGGCTCGGGAATGAACGGGTGAGGGCTTGGAGGAGGAAGAGGAAGTCCGGGGAGAAGCTGGGTCCTCCCATGCTGGAGCTGTGCAGTGGCTTTGGCCAGAAGAAGTTGGGCTGGTGGGAACAGCACGTGGGAAAGCAGTGAGTCAAAGGGGGGAGGGAGGGGGGCATTTGGGGGGCGATTTTGCAAAAGAGCAAGAGGGGGGAGGATTTTTCTTTCTGCTTCCATGCTGGGGCTGGGGGTCGGGCAAGCGAGGGAGGGAGGACGGCTGTGTGTGTGTTTCCCCACCAGTGGGGGCATCTGATCGGGCTACAGTTTGGTCCACTCCAACAAAGCGATTCTCTGATCCGTGGTTAATTAAGCAGATGGGCGGGGCGGGGGAGAAGATAGAGTGCTTCTGAAGATGGGAGCTTCTCTGTCTGTGGTTTCCAGGCAGGCAACAGGAGGGGCTTGTGGTCTCCATCCTGTTTCTCTTGGGTCAGCATGGGTGTAGTGGTTAGAGTACCAGACCTGGGTACAACTCCCCACTCTGGTGTGAAACTCGCTGGGTGACTCTGGGCCGTCTGCTGTCGTCGTAGCCTGCCTCACAGGGTTGTTGTGAAGATAAACAGACTATGATTCTGAGTTCTCTGGTTGATGGAAGAAAAAAGAGGGGAATAAGACCCAACCTTAAAACGGAGGCTGGGTACCCGAGGTTGGGTAGAAAATAAAAGTGTGTGTGTGTGTGTGTGTGTGTATATATATATACACACACACACACACACACATACACACACACACACACACACACACACACACACACACTGAAAATATAATTTATTCGAAGTGCTATGTAAAGGTTAAAAATATTTTAAAACATTAAAATAGCACAATGGCATTACTTAGGGTTGATATTTGTAACCAACATACCAAACGCATTTCGGCCAATTGGGCCTTCATCAGTGGTCAATTAAAACCCATGCTACGCCTGCACACATTTACAGAATGAATAAATGAATACATATACAAACAGTTCAGATCAAACCAGGCATGTGTATAGGTTGTCTGAAAAGATAGAATAATAATGGTGGGTTAGTTTCTATCTATAAAAGAGCCCATTATATAAGTTTGAAAGAGATGTTTGAAAAATACTTACAAAATCTATTACCAATTATTCAAACATTGTAAATGTGTGCCGGCTTAACATGGGTTTTAATTGACCACTGATGAAGGCCCAGTTCACCGAAACGCATTTGGTATGTGGTTACAGATATCAACCCTAGGTAATTCCCTGGTTGATGCCAGACGGGCACTCTAAGTGGTGGGAAAGCCAACAGATAGCTGCCTGTTAACCATAGTTGGCCCACAGGGTCATATAGGAGAAGGTTCATCAAATATGTGGGTCCCAGGTCATGAAGGGCTTTAAAGGTCATAACCAGCACTTTGAATTGAACTTGGAAACAGACGGGGAGCCAATGTAGCTGATACCCAACTGTTAACTCCCTCTCTCTCTCCTTCCCTCCCTTTCTCTTCAGGAGAGAGCACTTTCTGAATCGAGGACAACTCCCTCTGCTCCAGTATAGTCTCTGGCTCACCCAAACAGCTGGTAACTCTGAAGTCTGCCTGATCCACGGAAAGTGTGTGCATAACAGGGGCTGAGTTATTGCCCTCTCCAGCCAGAGGGGATGGCAGCCGATCAGGGAGCGACAGCAGCTGAGGTTCCCCAGCTTGAGGCTACTAAAGAATGTGAGGCCAAATCTGAAGAGGCAGCCGATGTCTCTGAATTCTCGGAAGGGCAGGGGTTGATTGGACTCCTACCAAGCCACCAAAACGGAGCCCTCCAGACCTCTGTCACCCCAGACCCCCAAGCTTGCGGAAAAGCAAAGGATGAGACCCCTAGAGAGGGGTTTCTTGGCGATGAGGCCGAACGCCAACGCTTCCGGCAGTTGTGCTACCAGGACGCCAAGGGACCCCACGAGATCTGCAGCCGGCTGTGGTATCTCTGCCATCGGTGGTTGAAGCCGGAGAAACACACCAAGGAGCAGATCCTAGAGCTCGTCATTCTGGAACAGTTCCTGGCCATTCTGCCACCAGAGAGCCAGGACTGGGTCCGGGAAGGCAGGCCAGAGACCTGCGCTCAGGCAGTGGCCCTGGCTGAGGATTTCCTGCTGAGGCGATGCGAGTCCAGGCCAGAGCAGCAGGTGGGAGCATTTGTTTTTAAAATATTTTTAGTCAGTTCACGTTATAGAGCACAAAGGGACACACTGAGGTAATCGCATTTAAATAGCTTGGGACCAGGGTATCTGAAGCACTGTCTTCTCTCATACGTTCCTGCCTGGGAATTAAGCTCACAGGGAGAGAGGCCCTCCTAACTGTCCCACCAATTATAGATGCTTGCTTTGTGTGTACATGAGAGAGGGCCTTTTCGGTGGCAGCTCCACGCTTGTGGAACAACCTCCCCAGGGAAGAGCGCCTGCCCACTCACTTCCAATGTTTAGGAGGCAGCATTTGATTAAAGCAGTCCTGAACTGTGATTTTAAATGTTGGTTTTATGTATTTTTATGTATTTGATTTACATCGTAAGCCGCCTTGAGCCCTGTAATTAATACGGCTAATAAATGTTTTAAATGGAATAAACAAATAAATACACACAAAATTCCTGTTCACATACTGGATTAGACCAAAGGTCCATATTGTCCAGCATCCTGTTTCCAACACTGGCCATCCCCAGAAATGGGGCACAGAGGCCAAACCTCCCCCTGTCTCAGCTCCCTAGAATTTGGAAAAACCTGAAGATTTTGAGAATGGAGCATGAGGGGAATGAGGTTTGGGGAGTGGGAAGGGTTTCAAAGAAGTATATAACCTGGAACTGGCAACCCTACCCCCCACCCGTGGCTAGGGGGGACCTGACAATCCTAATTTGGGGGCTTCAGTCTTAATCCAGTACCTTGGCCTGTTTTGGCTGCAGCTTCCAAGTAATTATCTGTAGAACTTAACTTGAAAGTTTTCATTCCTGATCCTCTCCCCTCTGCCCTACATGGTCAACCTTGGTCACTGTTTCAGGCTCTGGGAACATTGGAGGAAGTTGCAGTGAGCGTCTTTGAAGCAGACCGGATGTTGTCGGATGCTGCGGAGAGATATCCCTGCCGAGAGATCAAGCAGGAAAATGATGGGGATGATGTTGTGCTAGGTAAAGATATATTTTCTTGGCTCCTCAGTTTCCATTTGCTTATCTCTTTCTTTCTGATGCCAGAAATCTAGGACGTGTGTGTGTGTGTGTGTGTGTGTGTGAGAGAGAGAGAGAGAGAGAAAGGGGGGCGTATTTGTTCAACCTCTATATATATTTGTGATGCGCACATGCTGCTTTTTAAGAATCAGCATTCTCCAAGTGAATATATGAGAGAGTGGCCAGCAGTTCCCTGTTATGCTTAGTTTGGCTGTAAGTAGGGATGCCAGCCTTTTAAGTGGGACCTGGATCCACTAGAAGTACAATTCATTTCCAGATGACAGAGATCAGTTCTCCCAGAGAAAACGGATGCTTTGGAGGGTGGACTCTATGGCATTGTACCACACAGAGGTCCTTGTCTTCCCCAGGCTCCATCCCCAAATCTCCAGGAGTTTCCCAACCTGAATCTGGCAATCTAACCTCCCCATCCCCACTAGTGGCTAGGAAAAACCTGGAAACCCTAGCTCTAAGTCATAATCATTATCCCGGAAACATAAGTACAGCATATTATTATTATTAGTAGTAGTAAAGGTAGTCCCCTGTGCAAGCACAGGGTCATTCCTGAGCCATGGGGTGACGTCACATCCTGACATTTACTAGGCTGACTTTGTTTAAGGGGTGGTTTGCCAGTGCCTTCCCCAGTCACCTTCCCTATATCCCCAGCAAGCTGGGTACTCATTTTACTCACCTCAGAAGGATGGAAGGCTGAGTCGACCTTGAGCCAGCTACCTGAAACCAACTTCATTTGGGATTGAACTCAGGTCGTGAGCAGAGCTTGGACTGCAGTACTGCAGCTTACCACTCTGCGCCATGGGGCTCCTATTGTTGTTGTTATACATTTTAATACTGCCTTTCCACCCTATCTAGGCCCACAAGGTGGCAATCATAAAAACATTCAAACATTCAAACAATTAAACACAGTTAAAATTATAAAATAATGTTATTTAAAAAACACGAAGGCAAACAAAAATGGAAGGAGGGCCAGTAACCACTATTCAGGGTATGCCAGACAAAACACCTGCTGGTGAAAGACACGATAGAGGGAGACGGACGAATCCAACATCTATGAATGGAATGGCATGCAGGCATGTTGGAATTGGGATCGTGGGGAGGCTCTCTGCTGGATCTGAATTTGGGCACAGGAAGTGGGGGGAAGGAGTCCCTCACTGATCCTGGCAGTATGTGTACTAGAGTGTCAGATTAGGATCTTGAACATCCCAGGTTCGAATCCCCACTCTTTTGTGGAAACTTCCTGGGTGATCTTGGGCTAGCTGCACACTCTGAGCTTAACTAATGTCACAGGGTTGTTGTGAGGATAAAATGGAGGAGAGGAGAATTATATAAGCCACCTTGGGTCACCACTGGGGAGAAAGGTGGGGTGTACCTGAAATAAATAAAAAGTTGTGTAAACAGCTGTGTCGGCCCACACAAAATCCAGAAATGTGGGGATAATGTAATACAATTTATTGAAGCACCCAAAATGACACAAACAATCTGTTGCCATGATGGTAGTTCCTTTGAAGTCCCAGCTTTCATCTCAAAAAAAGTAAGTCTCTAGCTCCCCTTTCTTTGTGCAGAGACCCTTTCCCTTTATAGCTCCACAAGGGACTCTTCTTTTTGCCGTCAAGTCACAGCTGACTTTTAGCAACCCCGCAAGGTTTTCAAGGAAAGAGACCTTCGGCGGTGGTTTGCCATTGTCTGCCTCTGCGTCACCTCCCTGGTTTTCCTTGGAGGTCGCCCATCCAAATACTAGCCATGGTCAACCCTACTTAGCTTCTGAGATCTGACAAGGCTGGCCTGGGACTATCCTATTCAGGGCCTATAGGTGTGTATTTTTAAAAAACTGAATGTTGGGAATTTGGAGGAGCTAGTTGATCATGGTAACAGATAGTTATAACATTATTGCGCTTTAAAAATCTTTACCTTTTTTAAAGCCCTCTGGTGGCTCAGCAAGGTAAGTGCGTGGAAAATGGCAGCTGGAGGAAAACTCCCAAGGGTGCCCCATCATGGCCCCAGTCAGATTCAAGGCATGGACGCATGAGTAGTTTATATATAAAGCTGCCTTATGCCAAGTCAGACCCTTGCTCTGTCGAGGACAATATTGTCAACTCTGTTGCTGTCTTTCCAAAGTCTATGGTCAAGGTCTTTGCCATTAAGAACATAAGAAGAGCCCTGCTGTATCGGACCAGTGGTCCGTCTAGTCCAGCATCCTGTTTCACACAGTGGTCAAGCAGTTCCTCTGGAAGTCCAGCAACAAGGTAGAGAGGCCGAGGCCCTCCCCTGATGTTGCCTCCCAGCAGTGGTATTCAGAGATTGACTGCCTCTGAATGTGGAGGTTCCCTTTAGTCACCATGGCTAGTTGCCACTCAAAGACCTATCCTCTGTGAATCTGTCTAATCCCCTGTTAAGCTGTCATTACCTGCTCTTTTCAGCTGGAGCTGCCAAAGGACTGAACCTGAGACCTTTTATTTCATGCAAAACAGATGTTCTTCTACTGAGCCATGGCCTTATACAAAATGGCTGTTCTGACTCTGTCATCCTCCACAACAGTTAATTTTGTTTGTTCTGTATTTGACAGTTCTCAAGTCTTCTTTTTCCAATCAGGATTTTCTCTTTATCCCATTAGGCATTGGCTGTGAGAGAGCAATTGATGGGGACCCACATGGAGCATTGCTGGAAAGAAGCAAGCTTCAAGATACGGAAGAATATGTTGGGAAACTTGATGGACCGAAGAGGCAACAGAAGAACAAAGCAGAGAAGTCGAAGGAGAAATCTAATATGTTTCCCACTGAATTTAAAGTCAAGCAGAAGTTACATGAAGGAAAAGGAAGGTATTTTTCATGCAGTGTTTGTGGGAAAAGCTTCACTAGCAAATCAAGCCTTAATAGACATCAGGTAACTCACACAGAGGAAAATCCACATAAATGCCCACATTGTGGCGAAAAATTCACTCGGAGAGCTAGCCTTATTGTCCACCAGAGAATCCACACAGGGGAAAAACCATATAAATGTTTCACGTGTGGGAAATGTTTCGGCTTGAACTCGACTCTTATCCGGCATCAAAGGATCCACACAGGTGAGAAACCGTACCAGTGCTTCGATTGTGGGGAAAGCTTCAACCAGCGAACGATCCTGATCTCGCACCAGCGGATCCACACGGGAGAGAGACCGTATTGGTGCTCAGATTGCGGCGAAAGCTTTCGGGACAAGTCAAGCTACAACAGGCACCAGAGAATCCACACTGGAGAGAAACCCTATAAATGTCTGGACTGTGGCGAAAGCTTCAGTCAGAGCACCACCCTCATTAGACACCGAAGGGTTCACACTGGTGCAATGGCACACAAATGCCCAGACCATGTGGAATCCTTACATGGTAAACCTGATCTTAAAAGAAATCCGGATGTTCACCAAGAAGAGAGAACACACTACTACCCAGACTGTGATGAAACCAACAGTCTGGTCCCAAGCTTGCTTGGACATCAGAGAATTCGTACAGTAGAGAAACAGTAACCATGTTCTCATTGTGTCAGGGTTTTAGCTGTATTGTATACCTTGATAAATTACCCAGAAGCACAATGTGAGGGAATGCCTTCCTTCCTGTTCCTAGCTTTCCTCACGAAGCCCCTTGGATCTGGCAACAAGACCCTGTGAGGTATGAAATAACCCTCACTGCTTTGATCGGGGGTTATGGAATTACTGCCCATCCCCACAATAAAGTTCACTCTACAGTTGAAGGTTATCCTGGCAGTTTCTGTTTCTTCATGCATTGATCCACGGGGCATAAGGAAGGGTGCAGAATTGCAGTATATATACAGCCCTCCTGCAGTTGTGGGAAGGTGCCTTCTGCAAGAGGTGACTCATGGAAGAAAGTGGGCTGTTTGTTCTTTCAAACCATCATTCCCCCTATTCTGCAGGGCTGAGTCTTGATCCCTCCCCAAACTACCTCTGAGCACCAGTTCCTGGGCGGTGGGAGGGGGGGCAGCAACAGCAAGTAAAGATAGCTGCAGATCCCCACAGGCCCTAGCAGATGGTCTGATCTATATGAACCTTCTTCTCTTAGCCATAAAATGGCCACATACACAACAACATGGCCCAGCTATGGAAATAAGCTGATAAATGTACACTCAATAGGCTTCACAAAATCCATTAAGTAAAGGGATGTATGACTCGAGGGAAAAGAATAGAGTTACCCTTTCTGTGTGTTTGTATGTAAAGTGCCATTGAGTCACAGCTAACCTATGGCAACCAGGTAGGGTTTTCAAGCCAAGAGACTAACAGAGGTGGTTTGCCCATTGCCTGCCTCTGTGTAGCAACCCTGGACTTTCTTTATGGCCTCCCATGAAAGTACTAACCGGGGCCCACCGTGCTTAGCTTCCGAGATCAGGCTAGCCTGGGCCACCCAGATCAGGGCTTGCTCAATCATAGCAGTAAAAATTAAGATAAACCAACATGCAGAATGGGCCTGAGCTCAAAAGCTAAGCAGGGTCAATACTTGGATTGGGGCTGCCGTATGTTTGTTGCGACCTGATGGCACTTCTGTATGTAACCACTACAGCCTTCTGCTACATGGAACTCTCAAGTGATAGTTTCAAGACTGTGAGCCAGGCCTGCTTAGCTTCAACCAGGGGGAATTTATCCTGTGCCTTCTGATTGTTGTCTGCATGGAGGAATGAACAAACTCCAAACTGCCTGGCTGGATCAGATCAAAGACCCATCTCATCCAGCATCCTGTTTCCGCCCATGGCCAACCGGATGCTTCTAGAAAGCCCACAGAGGAGGACAGGGATACAAAAGCTTTCCTCTGTCCCCAGCATCTTAGTATTTGAAAGTAGACTGTCCTTTAACATGGAGACTCCACTTTGTTGTTATGGCTAATAGAGGTCTCTTCCTAACAAAAATAAATTCACTCCATTGCTTAACCCCAACCCCCAAAGACATCAGCCATCACCATGATGAATCCTATATGGCAGTTATTTAGTGTATAAAGAGGTAATGGCTCACGAAAAATAATTTATTCGGCAAAGAAAGGGTCTTAATAGCTGCATCCTGAGACATTTTCACATGAGAGAAAAGACTAAAATCTAAAATAGAAGGTTGTTTTTCATACCCCACTTTTTTCTACCTTTAAGAAGTCTCAAAGTGGCTTACAGTCGCCTTCCCCTCCCTACAACAGGCAACTTGTGAGGTAAGTGGGGAGCCAGTGTGGTGTAGGTTGCAGTTGCCAACTGCAGTTTGGGAAATTCCTGGAGATTTCGGGGTGGTACCTGGGGAGGGGAGGGCTGGAGCTCAGCAAGGATGTGATGCCATAGAGTCCACCTGTTGCCAGCCCCCCTTTCATCTACACACCCTCCCTCCCAGCCCAAATGAATGTACTGCCAGAGTAACACCATGAGGTGCACACACCAAACATGGGGAGCACCGCCATGTTTTGTATCTCATAGGGAACCCTGCAGTGATGAACAGGGCAGAACATCCTGAGACGACAACCATAGCAGCTGCTTCCAAGGATGCCTCTCTGGGACAAATCAGGGCTTGCCAACAGCAATTAAGCCCCACCAGGCAAGAAGACAAAGATGCCTCTTCCTGTATTGTCTTACCTGATGTGCAATCACTGACCATTAACACAATTAGGATGTTAAGTGCCCTGTGACAGCCTGGAACCTCCGATTCAAAGCTTCCCATTGTCCCCAAAGCTCCTGCCCAATACATGACTCGCCTTAATATCTCCAGTTTTTGTAATCCTGAATTATAATTCAATCAAAAACTGCCCTTCCTGGTGCCTTTTAAATTAGTTCTATAGTTTTCTCTTGATTACTCTCAAGTATTCCCTAATCCTCTGTCTTAATCTTTTGATCCCTGAAATAAACCCATTTTATGCTATGGGCCCAAAAGTATATTACTAACCAGCCTTTGAGAAGCCCCGTGGTGCAGAGTGGTAAACTGCAGTCCAAGCTTTGCTCATGACCTGAGTTCGATCCCAATGGAAGTTGGTTTCAGGTAGCCGGCTCAAGGTTGACTCAGCCTTCCATCCTTCCGAGGTCGGTAAAATGAGTACCCGGCTTGCTGGGGGTAAAGGGAAGATGACTGGGGAAGGCACTTGCAAACCACCCAGCAAACAAAGTCTGCTTAGAAAACGTCGGGATGTGACATCACCCCATGGGTCAGGAATGACCCGGTGCTTGCACAGGGGACTACCTTTTTAACCAGACTTTGGAACCAGGAAAGAGAGTCTGTCTCATCCTGGATACCAGCTGAACTGCAATAGATTCCCAACACACACTGGATCCCTCTTTTTTTCATCTGATTTCTTTGCAGAATAGGACAGGTAATCTTTGCTCTCCCCTTGATCTACACCCCCCCAATTTTCCAAACCACTATTCCCCGTTTGTCACACATTTAGCTCAAAGATTAACTCCTGATCCAGCTTGGAGTAGCTCTGCTAAACATTCATAAATTGTTATATTAATTGGGATAAGGAATGTGTTTGTGCCTTGATTTAGTAAGGCTAGTATTTGCATAGGGTAACCCCCCCTCCCATTGTACCAAATCCCTCAATAAACTCTGTATTATTTCTTTTAAATCAGGTCTCTGTCATCCTTTTCCTACTAAAGACTTGCTACTCACAGCCACCTCTTTAGGTAAAAGATCCCAGTTTGCTGCAACGCACAAACACGTAAGCTAATTCCCCATGTTAACCTGAATGTATGTTCACATGTTCGTGGGAATGCTGTAACACACCCTCACAAGCTGCCATTTCCTCTGGTGGAACTGATCTCTGCAGTCTGGAGATCAAATCATATGAGGAAAGGTTGAAGGAGCTGTGTATGTTTAGCAAAGGAATGAGCCTGTGGATATTGTGTATTTGGATTTCCAAAAAGCTTTTGACAAAGTCCCCCACCAAAGACTGCTAAGCAAACTTCATAGTCATGGGATAAGAGGACGAGTCCTTATGGATTGTGAGTTGGCTGAAAAATAGGAAGCAGAGAGTAGGAGTCAATGGTCAGTTCTCCCAATGGCGGGATGTGATCAGTGGGGTGCCTCAGGGATCTGTGTTGGGACCAATGCTTTTCAACCTGTTCATTAATTACCTGGAGTTGAGGTTGAACAGCAAAGTAGCCAAGTTTGCAGATGACACCAAATTATTTAGGATGGTGAAAACAAAATCGGACTGTGAAGAGCTCCAAAAGGATCTCTACTTACTGGAAGAATGGGCACTAAAATGGCAAATGAGATTCAATATGAGTAAGTGTAAAGTGATGCATATTGGGGCAAAAAATCCCAACTTCACATATACACTGATGGGATCTGTTGGCAGCAACAGACCAAGAAAGGGATTTTGGGGTGGTAGTGGATAGCTCGATGAAGATGTCAACCCAGTGTGCGGCTGCTGTAAAAAAGGCAAATTCCATGCTGGCTGTAATTAGATGAGGAATAGAGAATAAAACTGCTGATATCATACTGCCCTTGTACAAATCTATGGTGAGACCACACTTGGAATACTGTGTACAGTTCTGGTCACCACACCTAAAAAAGGCTATTACAGAGCTTGAGAAGGTGCAGAAAAGAGCAACCGAAATGATTAGGGGACTAGAGCAACTGTCCTATGGGGAGCGGTTAAGATGCTTAGGGCTGTTTAGCTTGGAAAGAAGGCGGCTAAGGGGAGACATGATAGAGGTCTATAAAATTATGCATGGTATGGAGAAAGTGGACAGGGAGAAAATCTTCTCCCATAATACTAGAACGCGGGGTCATCTGCTGAAGCTGGAGGGTGAGAGATTCAAAACAGATAAAAGGAAGGATTTTTTCACACAACGCATAGTTAATTTGTGGAACTCCCTGCCCCAGGATGTGGTGATGGCTGCCAGCTTGGAGGGCTTTAAGAGGGGAGTGGACATATTCATGGAGGAGAGGGGTATTCATGGCTATTAGTTAGAATGGATACTAGTTATGCTGCATACCTATTCTCTCTAGTATCAGAGGAGCATGCCTATTATATTGGGTGTGGTGGAACACAGGCAGGACGGTGCTGCTGCCGTCGTCTTGTTTGGGGGCTTCCTAGAGGCACCTGGTTGGCCACTGTGTGAACAGACTGCTGGACTTGATGGGCCTGGGTCTGACCCAGCAGGGCCTTTCTTATGTTCTTATGTATTGTAATTATGCCAATAAAGGTATGTGTATGTATGTGTGTGGGTACATTTATCTTTAAGAGGAGAAGACTGAGAGGGGATATGATAACCATCTTGAAGTACTTGAAGGGCTGTCACATAGAGGAGGGTGCCGAGTGTTTTTGTGTTGCCCCAGAAGGTTGGGCCAGAACTAACGGGTTAAAATTAAATCAAAAGAGTTTCCATCTAGATATTAGGAAGAATTTTCTAACAGTTACAGCGGTTCCTCAGTGGAACAGGCTTCCTCAGAAGGTGGTAAGCGCTCCTTCCCTGGAGGTTTTTAAGAAGAGGTTAGATGGCCATCTGTCAGCAATGCTGATTCTATAACTTTAAACAGATGATGAGATGGAACATATCTTGGTCATCTTCTGGGCATGGAGTAGGGGTCACTGGGGGTGTGGGGGAGGGTAGTTGTAAATTTCCTGCATTATGCAGGGGGTTGGACTAGATGACCCTGGTGGTCCCTTCCAACTCTAGGATTCTAGGAGGCCCCACCTGGAGGTTGGCAACCCTACTTTCAGCCCACTGAAATTAAAGCAGCGACGATGCTCTGTAACACTGGAAGGCGTAGCATTTTTGTATACCTCAAAAGGAAGCAAAGGACAAGGAAATGAATTTACAAATATTATTTGGTTGTTGATCCCCCGATATCACAGCCTCTGTGTTTTTCTGAGGGTGGGAACCAACTTTTCCTCTTGAATGGTTTGTAATTCTTTCGCTCCCGTTTCACTTATGTTAGTTAAAAAGAATCAGTGCCAATGAGGGGAAAGAGAGAGAATGGGAACAAAGAATGCTTGTTGGCCACCGAAGGGGTTAAAACCAACAGAGTCTGGAAAGGCTTGGGAATGAATGGGTGAGGGCTTGGAGGAGGAAGAGGAGGAGGAGGAGGAGGGGGAAGTCCGGGGAGAAGCTGGGTCCTCCCATGCTGGAGCTGTGCAGTGGCTTTGGCCAGAAGAAGTTGGGCTGGTGGAAACAGCAAGTGGGAAAGCAGTGAGTCAAAGGGGGGAGGGGGGCATTTGGGGGGCGATTTTGCAAAAGAGCAAGAGGGGGGAGGATTTTTCTTTTTGCTTCCATGCTGGGGCTGGGGGTCGGGCAAGCGAGGGAGGATGGCTGTGTGTGTGTTTCCCCACCAGTGGGGGCATCTGATCGGGCTACAGTTTGGTCCACTCCAACAAAGCGATTCTCTGATCTGTGGTTAATTAAGCCGATAATGTGGAGTTCTTCAGCTGCCCTCAGCAATCCCAAAAAGTCACTTGCTCAGACAGGTAGAATCAGAAGCAGGTAAATCTTTGGTTCTTTTGGTTATCCGGGCTGTGTGGCCGCGGTCTTGGTATTTTATTTCCCGACGTTTCGCCCGCAGCTGTGGCAGGTATCTTCAGAGGAGTCACACTGAAGGACGGCGTCTCTCAGTGTCAAGTGTGTAGGAAGAGTAATATATAGTCAGAAGGGGGTTGGGTTTGAGCTGAGTCATTGTCCTGCAAAAAGTATCCAAGGTAATGTGCTAATCATTGTCCTGTAAGTATCCAGATAATGTTCTAATGAGGGTGTGGTATGTTAATATGGAACCATTGTATCCTGAAGTGATCTGTTAATGTGTGAAATCCAAAGCTAATCTGCATGGCTATTGTTGACTGTAGTCTTTGTTAGTCTGGAGGTTTTCAGGACAGGAGGGTTTCCGGTAAATCTTTATTGAGGTGCATGAAGGTATACAGCGTAAGCAATCCACGGAGTCAAAGCTGCTAATGGCGGGCTAAACGACAAAGCATAACTTTAAGCATGACACCATCCCAGGTGCAAAGCACAGCGGCTTGGGAACTAACAGATAAGGACGCCTGGTAGGGAGCGGGGGAGTGAGCTAGCCACAATACAGAGAGGCCATCTAAGGGCTCAAGGTCGGTGCAGGGAGGGAGAATGAGAGAAAGGGCTGCTTGAACAGTTAAAGGAAACGAAACCTAAAAGAGACGTGAGAACAGCAGTGGGCCTAACTCATGTCAAGAGCCTGTTTGACTGCTTGACGCCACCCAGAGAACCCACATGACACACGTGAACTGAGAGAAGCATAATTCATGACTTGCCACATGACATAACCAGGTATGAGACAGTCAGGACCCTGACAGATGGGCGGGGTGGGGGAGAAGATAGAGTGCTTCTGAAAATGGGAGTTTCTCTGTCTGTGGTTTCCAGGCAGACAACAGGAGGGGCTTGTTGTCTCCATCCTGTTTCTCTTGGGTCAGCATGGTTGTCGTGGTTAGAGTACCAGACCTGGGTTCAACTCCCCACTCTGGTGTGAAACTCGCTGGGTAACTCCGGGCCGTCTGCTGACATTGCAGCCTACCTCACAGGGTTGTTGCGAAGATAAACAGACTATGATTCCGAGTTCCCTGGTTGATGCCAGACGGGCCACTCTAAGTGGTGGGAAAGCCAACAGACAGCTGCCTGATAACCATAGTTGGCCCGCAGGGACATATAGGAGAAGGTTAATCAAATACTGGACTCCTACCGAGCCACCAAAACGGTCATGAAGGGCTTCAAAGGTCATAACCAGCACTTTGAATTGAACTTGGAAACTGACGGGGAGCCAATGTAGCTGTTGCCCAACTGTTAACTCCCTATCTCTCTCCTTCCCTCCCTTTCTCTTCAGGAGAGAGCACTTTCTGAATCGAGGACAACTCCCTCTGCTCCAGTATAGTCTCTGGCTCACCCAAACAGCTGGTAACTCTGAAGCCTGCCTGATCCACGGAAAGTGTGTGCATAACAGGGGCTGAGTTATTGCCCTCTCCCGCCAGAGGGGATGGCAGCCGATCAGGGAGCGACAGCAGCCGAGGTTCCCCAGCTTGAGGCCGTAGTCGATACCGGCAAAAGTCTCATAATCAAAATGGAGGCACCAGAGCTGACAGGCCTTGTACCAAGTGACGAGGGGACAGAAAGTTCCATAAAGGGTCACCGCGTTGTTCCCACCTGGGGTTCTTTTGTCGAGGCTACGTTGTCCAAGGTTGGGACAACCCTGGGAGAATTTCAGAGCTGGGCGAAACCTGACTGCATTAAGCAGGAACCAGACGAACAGCTGCGGGAAGCCCGGTGGCCAGAAGTCCTCAAGGCTCTCCAGTCGCCACAGGCTAAGTCCTCGGAGGCCAATAAAGAACGTGAGGCCAAATCTGAAGAGGCAGCCGAGGTCTCTGGATGCTCGGAAGGGCAGGGTTTGGCCGGACTCCTACCGAGCCACCAAAACGGAGCCCTCCAGACCTCTGTCACCCCAGACCCCCAAGCTTGCGGGGAAGCAAAGGATGAGACCCCTAGAGAGGGGTTTCTTGGCAACGAGGCCCAACGCCAACGCTTCCGGCAGTTGTGCTACCAGGAGGCCAGGGGACCCCGCGAGATCTGCAGCCGGCTGTGGTATCTCTGCCATTTGTGGCTGAAGCCGGAGAAACACACCAAGGAGCAGATTCTAGAGCTGGTCATTCTGGAACAGTTCCTGGCCATCCTGCCACCGGAGAGCCAGGACTGGGTCCGGGAAGGCAGGCCGGAGACCTGCGCTCAGGCAGTGGCCCTGGCTGAGGATTTCCTGCTGAGGCGATGCGCGTCCAGGAGGCCAGAGCAGCAGGTGGGAGCATTTGTTTTTAAAATATATTTAGTTGCTTGGAGATCAGTTGTAATCTCAGGAGATTTGTGCCCAAAACGTCCTGCCAGACCATGAGGAAAGGCTGAGGGAATCAGGAATGTTTAGTCTGGAGAAGAGGCGGTTGAGGAGGCGAGCTCCCCCTCACTGGCAGTCTTTAAGCAGAGGCCGGACAAACACTTGTCAGGGATGCTCTGAGTCTAGGCCGGTCCTGCATTGAGCAGGGGGTTGGACTAGATGGCCTGTATGGCCCCTTCCAACTCTATGATTCTGTGAGATCTCCAGCCTCCACCTGGAGATTGGCAGCCCTACTGATTGGCCAAGCAGGATCAGGCCAGCTGCAGGCAGTCTGGCATAAAGCACTCATTCTAGTTTGCACCTTCCTTTGGCCCTTTCTCCATTACCGCCATCGTTTTGACTGTAGGTTAGGCCTTGTGCTGCTGGGATACCTGCTTCTTAGATTTTGAATTTTGGAGTTTTATCTGGACTTTGTACTTTCAGTCTGACCAGGTTAATGCATGGGTCAGAGGACTAAAGCCTGAATAAATATTCTAGGACAGTTACTTAGTTTTATTCTTCTTTATTCTTTATTTAGTTTTATTCGTCTTTATTCTTCTCTGCTTTGGACTGCTTCTATATTTGTATACTTTTGCACATTTCTTTTAATAAACCTTATTAATTATATCCCTGTGGTGTTATCTGGGTTGCGGTTAGGGATGCCAGCCTCCAGGTGGGACCCAGGGATCCCCTGGAATTGCAGCTCATCCCCAGACTGCAGAAATCAGTTTCCTGGAGAAAATGGATGCTTTGGAGGTTGAACTCTATGGCATTGTATCCTGCTGAGGCCCCTGTCCTCCCCAGGCTCCACCACCAAACCTCCAGGAGTTTCCTAACCTGGAACTGGCAACCCTACCCCCCCCCCACCAGCAGCTAGGGGGGACCTACAATCCTAGTTTGGGGGCTTCAGTCTTAATCCAGTACCTTGGCCTGTTTTGGCTGCAGCTTCCAAGTAATTATCTGTAGAACTTAACTTGCAAGTTTTAGCTCCTGATCCTCTCCCCTCTGCCCTACATGGGAACCTTGGTCACTGTTTCAGGCTCTGGGAACATTGGAGGAGGTTGCAGTGAGCGTCTTTGAAGCAGACCGGATGTTGTCGGATGCTGTGGAGAGATATCCCTGCCGAGAGATCAAGCAGGAAAATGATGGGGATGATGCCTTGCTGGGTAAAGATGGCTTTTCTTGGCTCCTCAGTTTCCATTTGCTTCTCTCTTTCTCTCTGATGCCAGAAATCTGGGACATGTGTGTGTCTGTGTGTGTGTGAGAAAGGGGGGCATATTAGTTCAACCTCTTTATATATTTGTGGTGCGCACATGCTGCTTTTTAAGAATCGGCATTCTTGCAAGTGATTTATGAGCGAGTGGCCAGCAGTTCCGTTATGTTTAGTTTGGCTCTAAGTAGGGATGCCAGCCTTTCGGTGGGACGTGGGAATCCACTAGAAGTACAACTTGTTTCCAGACGACAGAGATCACTTCTCCCGGAGAAAACGGATGCTTTGGAGGGTGGACTCTATGGCACTGTACCACACTGGGGCCTTGTTCTCCCCAGGCTCCACCCCAAATCTCCAGGAGTTTCCCAACCTGGATCTGGCAACCTAACCTCCCCATCCCCACTAGTGGCTAGGGAGGACCTGGAAACCCTAGCTCTAAGACATAATTATCCCGAAAACATAAGTGCAGCATATTATTATTATTTAAAAATAAGATTAAATATTATTTAATAATAGGATTAAAATTATAAAATAATTTTATTAAAAAAACACGTAAGCAAACAAAAATGGAAGGAGGGCCAGTAACCACTATTCAGGGTATGCCAGACAAAACAAAAAATGTCGGGAGACGGACGAATCCAACATCTATGAATGAAATGGCATGCAGGCATGTTGGAATTGGGATGTGGGGAAGGCTCTCTGCTGGATCTGAATATGGGCACAGGCAGTGGGGGGGAAGGAGTCCCTCGCTGACCCTGGCAATATGTGTAGTGGTTAGAGTGTCAGACTAGGATCTTGAACATCCCAGGTTCGAATCCCCACTCTTCTGTGGAAACTTCCTGGGTGATCTTGGGCTAGCTGCACACTCTCAGCTTGACTTATGTCGCAGGGTTGTTGTGAGGATAAAATGGAGGAGAATTATATAAGCCACCTAGGGTCACCACTGAGGAGAAAGGTGGGGTGTACGTGAAATAAATAAGTATCTTAAGAAGTTGTGTAAACAGCTGTGTTGGCCCACACAAATACAGAAATGGGGGGATAATGTAATACCATTTATTGAAGCACCCAAAATGACACAAACAATCTGTTGCCATGATGGTAGTTCCTCTAAAGTCCCAGCTTTCATTTTAAAAGAGCAGGTAAAGACAGATTAATCCCCTTTTAATCTGACATTACCTGCTCTTTTCAGCTGGAGCTGCCAAAGGACTGAACCTGAGACCTTTTATTTCATGCCAAACAGATGTTCTTCTACTGAGCCATGGCCTTATACAGAATGGCTGTTCTGACTCTGTCATCCTCCACAACAGTTAATTTTGTTTGTTCTGTATTTGACAGTTCTCAAATCTTCTTTTTCCAATCAGGATTTTCTCTTTATCCCATTAGGCAGTGGCTATGAGAGAGCAATTGATGGGGACCCACATGGATCATTGCTGGAAAGAAGCAAGCTTCAAGATACAGAAGAATATGTTGGGAAACTTGATGGACCGAAAAGGCAACAGAAGAACAAAGCAGAGAAGTGGAAGGAGAAATCTAATATATTTCCCACTGAATTTAAAGTCAAGCAGAGGTTACACGAAGGAAAAAGAATATATTTTTCATGCAGTGTCTGTGGAAAATGCTTCACCTGCAAATCAAGCCTTAATAGACATCAGGTAGCACACACAGCGGAGAACCCACATAAATGCCCACACTGTGGCGAAAAATTCACTCGGAGAGCTAGCCTTATTGTTCACCAGAGAATCCACACGGGGGAAAAACCATATAAATGTTTCACGTGTGGGAAAAGTTTCAGTGTGAACTCAACACTTATCCGGCATCAAAGGATCCACACGGGTGAGAAACCATACCAGTGCTTTGATTGTGGGGAAAGCTTCAACCAGCGTACGATCCTAATCTCGCACCAGCGGATCCACACAGGAGAGAAACCGTATCGGTGCTCAGATTGCGGCGAAAGCTTTCGGGACAAGTCAAGCCACATCAGGCACCAGAGAATCCACACAGGAGAGAAACCGTACCAGTGTGCAGACTGTGGTGTGAGCTTCCGTGATAAGTCGAGCCGTATTAGGCATCAGAGAATCCACACAGGAGAGAAGCCCTATACATGCCTGGACTGTGGCGAAAGCTTCAGTCAGAGCTCCACCCTCATTAGACACCGAAGGGTTCACACTGGTGCAGCGCCACACAAATGCCCAGACCGTGTGGAATCCTTACATGGTAAACCTGATCTTAAAAGAAATCAGGATGTTCACCCAGAAGAGAAAACACACTACTACTCAGACTGTGGTGAAACCAACAGTCTGGTCCCAAGCTTGCTTGGGCATCAGAGAATTCGCACAGTAGAGAAATGGTAGGCGTGTTCTCATTGTAGCAGGGTTTTAGCTGTATTGTATACCTTGATAAATTACCCAGAAGCACAATATGAGGGAATGCCTTCTTTCCTGTTCCTAGCATTCCTCACCAAGCCCTTTGGAGCTGGCAACAAGGCCCTGTGAGGTATGGCATAACCCTCACTGCCTTGATCGGGGGTTATGGAATCACTGCCCATCCCCACAATAAAGTTCACTCTACAGTTGAAGGTTATCCTGGCAGTTTCTGTTTCTTCATGCATTGATCCATGGGGCATAAGGAAGGGTGCAGGAAGGCAGTATATATACAGCCCTCCTGCAGTTGTGGGAAGGTGCCTTCCTGAAGAGATGACTTTCTTCTTTCTTCTTTCAAACCATCATGCCCCCTATTCTGCAGGGCTGAGTCTTGATCCCTCCCCAAACTACCTCTGAGCACCAGTTCTGGGGGGAGGGCAGCAACTGCAAGTAAAGATAACTGCAGATCCCCCGAGCAGATAGTCTGATCTAGTTGACACCTTCTCTTAGCTGTAAAATGGCCATACACAAAAATATGGCCCAGCTATGGAAATAAACTGATAAATGCAGACTCAGTAGGCTTCACAAAATCCATTAAGAAAAGGTATGTATGACTCGAGGGAAAAGAACAGAGTCCCGTTTTGCTCAATTGTGTATGTGTGTGTTTGTATGTAAAGTGCCATCAAGTTACAGCTAACGTATGGCAACCCAGTAGGGTTTTCAAGGCAAGAGACTAACAGAGGTGGTTTGCCCATTGCCTGCCTCTGTGTAGCAACCCTGGACTTCCTTTGTGGTCTCCCATGCAAGAACTAACCAGGGCCCACCCTGCTTAGCTTCCGAGATTTGATGGGATCAGGCTGGCCTGGGCCACCCAGGTCAGGGCTTGAAGAAGAGCTGGTATTTAGATGCTGACTTTCTGTACCACATAAGGGAGACTCAAACCAGCTTACAATCACCTTCCCTTGCCCTCTCCACAAGAGACACCCTGTGAGGCAGGTGGGGCTGAGAGAGTGTGTCTAGCCCAAGGTCACCCAGCAGGCTTCATGCGTAGGAGTGAGGAAACAAATCCAGTTCACCAGATTAGCCTCTGCCGCTCATGTGGAGGAGTGGGGAATCAAACCCGGTTCTCCAGATCAGAGTCCACTGCTCCAAACCACAGCTCTTAACCACTACACCATGCTTGCTCAATCATAGCAGTAAAAATTAAGAAGAGCCAATATGCAGAAAGGTATGCAGAACTGGCCCATACTCAGAAGCTAAGCAGGTCAGTAATTGGGATTGGACACTGTCAAAGAAGACACTGCAGAGGAAGGCAAGGGCAAACCACCTCTGCTCCTCACTTGCTTTGAAAGCCACTTGCCAGGGCTGCCATAAGTTGATTGTGACTTGACGGCACTCATGTATGTAAGATGCAGGGAAAAAAATGAAGATAAATGAAGGCAAATGTTGGGTATTAGAACAACCCTGTATTTCCCTAATTGCAAAATGTATTACTCCATTAACAGCCAATCTGCTAGAGGAACTGGTTGGCTGCTCTGTGTGAGACAGGATGCTGGACTAGATGGACCACTGGTCTGATCCAGCAGGGCTCTTCTTATGTTTTCCAAGGAGCACAATGGGGCATACATGATGCTCCCCACAACAACCCTGTGAGGGAAGCTAGGCTAAAGAAAGAGGATTGGTTCAGGGGTGACCACATGAAGCTGCCTTGTACAGAGTCAGACCCTGGATCTGTCAACGTTGGCCTTGTCTTCTGAGCTTGGCAGCATCTCTCCAGCGTCACTGGTGGAGGTCTTTCACATCACCTACTGTGTGATCCTTTCTTTCTTTCTTTACTGGAGGTGCTGGGGATTGAACCTGGGACCTTCTGCATGCCAGGCAGAGGCTCTTCCGTTGAGCCACAGCCCTTCCCCTGCAAGCGTCATGGTTAAATGGGGAGTTGAACCTTGGTTTTCCCAGACCGTAGTTGGCCACCCTAACCACTACAGCCTTCTGCTACATGGAACTCCCAAGTGATAGTTTCAGGGGGAATTTATCCTGTGCCTTCAGATTGTTGTCTGCACGGAGGAATGAACAAACTCCAAACTGCCTGGCTGGATCGGATCAAAGACCCATCTCATCCAGCATCCTGTTTCCACCCATGGCCAGCCGGATGCTTCTGGAAAGCTCGCAGAGAAGGACAGGGAGACAAACGCCTTCCTCTGTATTTGTCCCCAGCATCTTGATGTTCGAAGGTAGACTGTCCTTTAACATGGAGGCTCCACTTTGTTGTTATGGCTAATGGTCGTTATTGAGGTTTCCTCCTAATACAAAATAAATTCACTCCAGTGGTTAACCTCCCCCCCTAAAGATATCAACCATCACCATGATTAATGCTATATGGCAGTTATTTACTGTATAAAGAGGTAATGGCTCATGAAAAATAATTTTTTGGGCAAAGAAAGGGTCTTTTCTCAACAGCTACATCCTGAGACACTTTCACGTGAGATGCTAGGGAGATAAACTTTCACCTTATATGTGTGAAGTTTGTCCTCTTTGCAAACCCCCTTGACCTCAGGGATGATGTCTTCACCGGTAAAAGAATCAAGCTCTTCCGATGTTTGTTGAACGCAGAGTCTACAACGTACAAATTCTGTTTATGTTCTACATAAATTTTGTAGAAGGCTCAATTACCTGTTTGCCTCCAGTGGTCTATGTGTAAATGTGTTTACTTTGAATATAGAGCTCGTTTCTGTATCCTTTAGAAATTGTACTTTATACGTGGTTAAAAACACATTTGTTAGTTTTTTTAAAAAATAATAAAATTGTCACATTGGGAAATGGAGCCTTCTTTAAATGTGGTGGCCAAAGTAAAGGCAGATCAAAAAATTTAAAAATTGGTGTTTGCACAATAAATCCAATACCTGTTTATAATCTATAAAGAACAAAAGCACACATTTTGTTTCAGATTAATAATTCTGAGCCTTAACAGCATTCAGAGGCTCTTATGTACACTGTTTTGTGCAATATACAACAACCCTTCAAGGCAAGACAATATCTATTGCAGTGAGTGGGCTGTGCAGCCAAAAATTCTTTTAATTTCAGCCCACTGGTTCTGGTCTAACCTTCTGGGATAACCAAAAACAACTCTGCATCATCCTTTATACGACAGCCCTTCAAATACTTGAAGAAGTTTTTCATATCACATCTCAGTCGTCTCCTCTCCTGGCTAAACATACCCAGCTCCTTCAACCTTTCCTCATACCATTTGGTCTCCAGACCCCTCACCATCTTCATTACCCTCCTCTGAACACATTTTAGCTTTTCAGCATCCTTGAATTGTGGTGCCCCAAACGGGACTCCAAGTGACTCCAAGTGAGGTGGTCACCTTGGTCCCTTCTGAGCTGCAAAAGGCAGCCTTTGGGAAGAGGGAGACCCACTCTAAGGAAGTGGAACAGAAACTGGAAACAATGCGGAAGCAGAACCCAAAGAACACTCCTATGTGTCCCAGATAGGGACCTTGAGGGGGCTTAGCTAACCATTACTGCTCCCCCACCATTTAAATAAACATGTAACCTAACATTTCAGAAGGCACATGATCTGTCAACTAGAAAGGTTTCCGTGTGTGTGTCTCGCTGTGCCAGTGTCCCCATTCCACTCATTGGCTGGAGGCGCTTAGATAGTCATTATGGTTCCCCCCCCCCAATAATTAAAGATATAACATAAGATTTAGGAATGCATACAATCTCTCAACCAAAAAGGATTCTGTGTGTGTCTTTGGGAGCTGAGGTGTAGAGTTCAGGTCCTCCTAGGCCCCGACTCTCTGTGAGAGTCCCCTTGAGAAACAATCATAGAATCATAAAGTTTGAAGGGACCATCAGGGTCATCAAGTCCAATTTTTAACAACTACCTCCCCCACACACCCCCAGTGACACATGCCGAGAAGATGGCCAAGATGCCCTCCCTCTCATGAACTGCCTAAGGTCATAGAATCGGCGTTGCTGGCAGATGGCCTTAATGGAAAATCTATAACACATTTTCTTTGCAACACTTTTTGTGCTTTAATGTATTTCAAAGGAGCCCATGAATGTCATTTGGCAATCCTGGCTCCCATTATCTTCAATGGGCTGTTCATCCTCTCCCACTGTTTCTAATGAGCAATCCTGTCATTCATTTTAGTACATCCCAGATTAAAGACATACAAGCAACATCAAATCCAGTTCATTGAAAGCAGTATAAAAATCAGTTCATCTAAAAGTAGCACAAAATAAACTAGAAAACTGCTTAAAATAAAAGTAAAAACAATAGTTATTCAGGGCACCAAATATATATACAAGGTCAGAAGAAGGACAATGACAGCAGAAATAAATAAAAAGCCTGGGAGAAGTAGCAGTGATTTTACCACGCAACTGAACCCCAGCAAGCTTGGCACCAAATGAAACTGTGTGGGAAGTGAGTTTCACATGAAAGGTAGAGCAGCTGCAAATGCCCTGTCCAAAATGTGTAGTGCCTGGCAACAACCAGGAGAGCCTGGGGGGTGGGGGTAGGCATGGGGGGGAAGCTCACAAAGCAGCACGCTGAGGTGCAGGGCAGAGGCACGGGATTCCTCCCCCCATCCCTGCTGAGCAACAGCTCCAGGTGCATTAGCTGCATGCATTTTGTCACCTCCAGCTCGCTCCATGAAGTGCCTGGCACCAGCCAAGAGAACTTGCGTGGGGCCCCGATGGGCAGGGAGCTCACAAGGTGCTGAGGCGCAGGGCAGAGGTGCAGAGCGTCCCTCTCCCTCCCCACTAAGTGACAGTTCCATGTGCTGGGAAATAGCAGGAGTGTGGCTGCCCCTGAGTGATTGACAGCTGGTGTGCTGGGCTGAGTCAGGGAGCCGCCTGGGGGATCCCTGCATGCCTAACTGCCACTAGCTTTCCACTTTCCGTCCGGGAGGAAAAGAGCATAGATGGGCTCCAGGGGCAGGGGCCTGTGTGTGTGTGTGTGTGTGTGTGTGTGTGTGTGTGCGCGTTAAGTGCCGTCAAGTCGTTTCCGACTCATGGCAACCCTATGAATCAATGTCCTCCAAAGTGTCCTATCCTTAACAGCCTTGCTCAGCTCTTGCAAATTGAGGGCCGTGGCTTCATTTATAGAGTCAATCCATCTCTTGTTGGGTCTTCCTCTTTTCCTGCTGCCTTCAACTTTTCCTAGCATGATTGTCTTTTCCAGTGACTCTTGTCTTCTCATAATATGTCCTAAGTACGACAGCCTCAGTTTAATCATTTTAGCTTCTAAGGTCAGTTCAGGCTTGATTTGATCTAAAACCCACTGATTTGTTTTTTTGGTGGTCCAGGGTATCTGTAACACTCTCCTCCAACACCACATTTCAAAGGAATCTACTTTCTTCCTATCAGCTTTCTTCATTGTCCAGCTCTCACATCCATACATAGTAATAGGGAATAGGATGGCATGAATTAACCTGATCTTGGTTGCCAGTGACACATCCTTACACTTCAGAATCTTTTCTAGCTCCTTCATGGCTGCCCTTCCCAGTCTCAATCTCCTTCTGATTTCTTGGCTGCAGTCTCCCTTTTGGTTGATGATGGAACCAAGGAATAAAAAGTCTTCAACAATTTCAATTTCCTCATTGTCAACCTTAAAGTTGTGTTATTCTCCTGTAGTCATTACTTTTGTCTTCTTGATATTCAGCTGTAGCCCTGCCCATGATACTTTCTCTTTTAACTTTCAGCAGTAGTCGTTTCAAATCCTCGCTATTTTCTGCCAGTAATGTAGTATCATGGGCATATCTCAAATTGTTAATGTTCCTCCCCCCAATGTTCACTCCACCTTCCTCTAAAACTAATCCAGCTTTCCTAATGATATATTCTGCATATAGATTGAAGAGGTAGGGAGATAAGATAAATCGTTGTCTAACACCTTTGCCAATTGGAAACCATTCTGTTTCTCCATATTCTGTCCTAACTGTGGCCTCTTGTCCAGAATACTGGTTGGGCATCAAAACGATCAGATGGTGTGGCACACCCATTTCCTTTAAAACCAGCCATAGCTTTTTCATGATCCACACAGTCAAAAGCTTTGCTGTAATCTATGAAACACAAGCTGATTTTCTTCTGAAATTCTCTCATATGCTCCAGTAACCAGCGTATCTTTGCAATATGATCTAGTGACTCTTGCTCTTCTGAATCCAGCTTGAACATCAGGCATTTCTTGTTCCATAAATGGTAACAGTCTTTGTTGTAGGATTTTGAGCATCACTTTACTTGCATGAAAAATTAATGCGATGGTTCGATAGTTGCTGCAATCTTTGACATCTCCTTTCTTGGGAATTGGGATGTAAACTGATTGTTTCCAGTCTGTGGGCCATTGTTTTGTTTTCCTTAATCAGAATACTTACTGTTTCTTAGCAGGTGTTCTAATTCACTGCTTAAGCTGGTTCTGGTCTCAGCCCGGCAGGCTGGGCACAAAGCATTGCAGAGTCTACGTGTTACATTGAGGTGCTGAATATCTTTGTCCCAAGCAAGAAGAAAACAAAGGAAGGAAACCACCGTAAGGCCTAATTGCACTTGCAGATTTCTGAACCCAGGTCAGATTACCCTTCTCTCCCAATCAGGATATTAGTCAGGGAGAAACCTCTAGATGGATCAGACCGGTTCTGACTGGCACTCTTCTCAAGCACAGAGGAATGATCTCATCCCCACTCCCAACTTTCTCACAGATGCATGGTGCCATCCAATTCAGCTGGAATGTAGGTGTCCTTGAGCAGCTATCTGCTAGCCTAATAAGCTGCAGGTGCATTTCACTGGAAAATCACTGAAGCAAACACTTAACATTTCAAAATGGAGAACAAAACTTTGGTCAAGCACAAAAATGGCTTTCCTTTCTTGACAGCCAGCCACAGACAGTGTAACCAGAGAGCCTCCCAAAGCTGCCGGAGAAGAGGCACCAAAGGCACCAAAGGTTCAGAGTACTCCTACATGAGCATAAAAGGAGTGCTAGACTGCAGGCCCAGCAAAGAGCTCTCCCTGCTGAAAGTGTTGAGGCAAATGAGCTTCACCCAACAGGGGATGCTGAGTCAGAGGAACAAGCAACAGCTGGTTCACCCTAGGCCTATTAAAGCAGGCACTTGCATCCAGGCCAGTGTTACTATCACTCTGTGTTCCCTTTGGTCTCTGATATCTCCTAATACTCTTGTGGCCTTGACCTTGGAATGGACTTTGACTTAGAATTTGTACTTTGCTTCTGATAGTGACTTTGGACCCAGACCTGAAACAGCCCAGTACTGACCCTCAAACCGCTATTTGGCTATGCTACCCGCCTCTGGCCCTCAGGTCTGCCGGCATTCAGGACACTACAAAAACCAAGAGGGATTCATATTTCAAAACATTTACTTCCAAAATCCAAGGATACCCACCTGCCAATTCTAGGACACTGGATACTGTTCTGAAAACCTTTGAACATACTGAGTTTTCCTTTGAATCTGAACTAATCCAACTCGTGAGACCCTGCGCACAGCAGCCTGAGCCTGCCAAACCTGAAGAAGAGCCACCAGAGAACCAACCATACTGTGGTTCAAGGGGAAAGTTGTACCCTTGTGTGAATTCTCTGAGGAACTTTTGTCTGCTCTCTGCCTCAAGCTCTTGCAGAGATTTATGAAGTCAGTCAGTGCTTAAGGAGGACAGAGCTTCTGTGCAGATACAAGCTCTTTCAAAAGTTTTAATAGTTTCACCTCTGCATGGACTCTATGCTTGCTGCCAATGTAATGAAAGATGAGATGAGCTCTTGTCACGTTTCACAGCCATGTGGTTTCTCCTCATGTGGATTCTTTGATGCCATTGAAGGTTGCCACTCAATTTGAAGCTCTTCCCACAGTCTGAGCATTCAAAAGGTCTCTCCCTTGTGGGCTCTTTGATGCTGTTGAAGATCACTGCACTTGATGTTGAAGATGGCAACTCTGAGTGAATATCTTTCTACACTCTGAGCATTAAAAAGGGTTTTCAGCTCTGTGGGTTCTTTCATAGAATCATAGAGTTGGAAGGGATCACCAGGGTCATCTAGTCCAACCCCCTGCACAATGCAGGAAATTAACAACTACCTCCCCCCACATCCCCAGTGACCCCAACCCCCCACAATGCAGGATCCCACAATCAAAGCACTCCCGACAGATGGCCTCTGCTTAAAGACCAAAGACGGGGACTCCACCACCCTCCGAAGAAGCATATTCCACCATCGAACAGCCCTCACCGTCAGAAAGTTCTTCCCAATGTTTAGGTGGAATCGCTTTTCTATTAGTTTAAATCCATTACTCCATGTCCTAGTCTCTGGAGCAACAGAGAACAAGCTAGTTCCCTCATCAGAATGACATCCCTTCAAATATTTAAACATGGCTATCATGTCTCCCCTCAACCTTCTCTTCTCCAAACTAAACAAACCCAACTCCCTAAGTCTCTCCTCATAGGGCATGGATTCCAGACCTTTGACCATTCTGGTCGCCCTCCTCTGGACACGCTCCAACTTGTCAACATCCTTCTTAAATTGTGGAGCCCAAAACTGGACACAGTATTCCAAGTGAGGTCTGACCAATGCAGAATACAGTGGTAGTATTACTTCCCTTGATCTAGACACAATACTCCTATTGATGCAGCCCAGAATTGCATTGGCCTTCTTAGCCGCCATATCACACTGTTGACTCATGTTCAGTTTGTGGTCCACTAAGACTCCCAGATCTCTTTCACATGTACTGTTGTCAAGCCAGCTATCTCCCATCCTGTACCTGTGCCTTATGTTGTTTCTGCCTAGGTGAAGTACTTTACACTTCTCCCTATTGAAATCCATTTTATTGCTTATGGCCCAGCTCTCCAGTCTATCGAGGTCATTCTGAACTCTGACCCTATCCTCCGGGGTATTAACTAACCCTCCTAACTTGGTGTCATCTGCAAATTTGATTAGCATGCTCTCTATTCCATCATCCAAGTCATTTATAAAAATATTAAATAGTACCGGTCCCAGGACAGACCCCTGTGGTACTCCACTGGTCTCTCCAGGATGAAGTTGTGCCATTAATGAGCACCCTTTGGGTTTGGTTGGTCAACCAATTACCAATCCACCTATCAGTAGCAGTGTCCAGCCCACATTTTACCAGATTTGTTTCAATAAGATCATGGGGGACTTTATCAAAGGCTTTACTGAAATCAAAGTACACTACATCTACAGCATTCCCTTCATCTACTATACTTGTCACTCTTTCAAAAAAAGATTAGCTTGGCATGACCTATTTTTGAGAAACCCATGTTGTCTGTCAGTGAGCATGGCATTTCTTTCTAAGTGCTTACAGACCGTCTGTTTAATTATCTGCTCTAGTATTTTATCTGGTATTGATGTCAGGCTGACTGGGCGATAATTGTTTGGGATTTCTTTTTCCCCCTGAAGATGACCACTCCGACCAAATTTATTTTTACACTCAGAGCATCCAAAAGGTTTCTTCCCTGTGTGGATTACTTGATGCTGTTGAAGATGGGCATTCTGCTTGAAACTCTTCCCATACTCTGAGCATGCAAAAGGTCTCTCCCCTGTGTGGGTTCTTTGACGCCATTGAAGACTGACACTCCAGTTGTAACTCTTTCCACATTCTGAGCATTCAAAAGGGTTCTCCCCTGTGTGGCTGATGAAGATGGCAATTCCTACTGAATTTCTTTCCACACTCTGAACATTCAAAAGATTTCTCCCCTATGTGGATTCTCGGATGCTTTTGAAGACTGACACTCTGACTGGATTTCTTTCCATACTCTGAGCATTCAAAAAAATTCTCCCCTGCGTGGGCTCCTTGGTGTGCAAGGAGCTGAGATGTGTATCTGAAGAACTTTCCACAATGAAAGCATTTATATGCCTTCATTCTACTATATTTTGGAAAATGCACATTACCCTTTTTTCCATCACAAAAACTCTTTCCACTCCCTGAGCAGATTAATGGCTTCTCTAATGAATTTTTTGGTGTTGAATGAAGTTGGCTTTCTGTGAGACGCTCTTGCCACAGAATAAGCAGATATGCACTTTCCCTGCTGTGTGGATTCTTTGATATCTATGAAGCTCTGATCTGCAACTGAAGCTCTTTCCACATACCCAACATTGTGGGGTGTTCTTTCCACTGTGCATTTGCAAATGCATATAATATTGCGTTTGATCTGAGAAGTCCATTCCACACTCCAAGCATTTGTATGTTTCCTCCGTCACGAGAGTTAGTATACAGAAATTACTTCCTTGGCAAGGAGTGGGTTGATCCCTCTTCTCGATTAAGTGGCTTCCTTCATGCCCCTTTGCTCCATCCAGATTCCTGAAATTTCCTTTCACCTTTTGATTCTTGGCTTTGCCCAATGGTAACCCATGAAGTTCCTCATTATCCTTAATCTCCTGATCACCCCCTGCAGGAACAAGGAGAGAAATCCCATTAGCACCCATACAAGGAGGTCTGACCTGCTCTTCAAATTCTTTCTACACAGAGCTTATTTCAGTGGTTCCTTTCTAGGGTACATAAGAGTGTCCATTTTTATTTACACCTGAAATGAACATTAGAGCTGAATCAAAGAAGATTTTATACAGCTTCTCACCTGAGTTAATTATTTGATGCGAAGTAAGGCTTGTTTAATAACTGAAGCTCTTTTCACACTCCCAAGAAGTTATATGGATTCTCTACTGAGTGAATTTGTTACTGGGAAACAGTGCTCATTTTCTGAATAAAAGTTCTTCCAAAAGCCAGACTTTCATTTTCTTTCCCCCCAGAGTGGATTCTCTGGTTAGAATGGATATCTTCTTTCCTTCTGTATTTGGTTGGCCTTTCTTCTTGGACTAGGACTTCATGGAAGCCACCTCCTAGGCAAGGAATGGGCCATTAAAAACACAACCGTGCCTTTCCGTGGCTCCGGGGGGGCATTTTTGGGGGTAGAGGTCCCAAACTTTCAGCGGAGCTTCAAAGGACCCTTCTTGAAAGACCCCCCAAGTTTTGTAAAGATTGGGTCAGGGGGGCTGAGATATGGGCCCCGAAAGGGGTCCCCCCTTAATGTGCATCTCTGAGCAGAGCTTGCCGCCCACGCATAAAGCTCCCAGCCCCGACAAACAGCTGAGCTGCGAGAAGCAAGGGCAGGGCAGGTGCGAAGAAGTTTGCAAAGCAACACAACTGCAAAGCAACACAACCATGCAAAGCAATACATTTGCAACCATGCAAAGCAACACCTGGGAGTTTGCAAACCATGGAAAGGGAGAGAGGCAGCTAGCTATGCATAATGGGCAGAGCAGGTGCGAAGAAGTTTGCAAAGCAACACAACTGCAAAGCAACACAACTGCAAAGCAACACAACCATGCAAAGCAACACCTGACACCTGGGAGTTTGCAAACCATGGAAAGGGACAGAGGCAGCTAGCTATGCATAATGAGCAGGAGGGGTGTAATTTCCCCTTTTGCATCGGACTCGGGACCAGGCAAATGCATTCTTTAAGTCACCATTTGAAAACCAGTTTTGAGCAAGCATCAAAATAGACCTAACCAATCTTATGAATGAGAGAAAACCTGAGGACACACAACTGAAGCCCTCCCTCAAACCAGGGAGAGAGAGACTCGAAGGGGCACACACACACCAGGCAGAACAGGCGAAAGCCCCCTTTGGCTTCCCCCCCACCCACAGAAACTGCTCCCTCCCCACACACACACACTCTGCTTCCCCCCCACACACACACAGGAGAAAAATTATAGATTAAAGCCCCCAAAGGGGTCTTACTGTGGCTGTCTTCGTTTCCATCAGGAGGGGCTGGGAGGACTGGGTAATCCAATACAATTCTATTTAAGCACGGGAGGTTTTGCCTTGGATTTGCTGCTCTGGAGATGCATACAGGATCGGGTGATCCATTCATCCCAACAGGGAAAAGGGGAAAGCCCATATCTCGAGACCCCCTGACCCAATGTTTACAAAACTTGGGGGGTCTCTTAAGACGCTCGTCTGAAGCTATGCTGAATGTTTGGGGGCTGCACCCCCAAAAATGAGCCCCTTGCAGCCACGGAAAGAGAAAAGGGGGGGAGCCCATATTTCTGCCCCATCTTTACAAAACTTGGGGGGTCTCTTAAGAAGGCTTGTCTGAAGCTATGCTGAAAGTTTGGGGGCTGCACCCCCAAAAAAAGCACCCCCTGCAGCCACGGAAATGGAAAAGGGGGAGGGAAAAGGGGTGGAGCCCATATCTCGGGACCCCCTGACCCAATGTTTACAAAACTTGGGGGGTCTCTTAAGAAGGCTCGTCTGAAGCTCCGCTGAAAGTTTGGGGTCTCTACCCCAAAAAATGCGCCCCCTGCAGCCATGGAAACGAGCGAATGTGCACACTCACCCCCCCACGAGGATTTCTCTCTCTCTCTCCCTGGCCGGGCCGCGCAGCAGCTGATTCCTCCAGTACTCAATCCTGACTGGCCAGAAGAAGACCCAGCTTGGCCACCGATTGGCCGGGGGAGAATGCTGCTTACTGACGGTTATGCTGCTGCGTCCCGAATTTGCTGAATTTATTCGTGACCTCCCGAACTCACTGAATTCGGCTCCCCCGTTTTCCTGCCATTTTTGTTCGGTTCATCCCGAACTAAAAACCGCCGAATCAGGGGAAATTCGGCTGTTTTTCGGTTCAGGCCGAACCGAATCAACAGCCCTAGCAAGAATACCTTTCCTATGGGAGACTGTTTTTCCTGAGTTTTCTGAGTTTTGTTTGGTTTAATGGCCCTTCTGATTTCATTTCTAGAATAGCCGTTTGCTAGCAGTGCGTGATTTAGATGATTAATTTCTTCCTTGAGAAACTGTGGTTCACAGATCTGTCTTGCACGGTCCATTAATGTTTTGATTATTCCTCTTTTTTGTCGGGGGTGGTGGTTGGAGTTTTTGTGTAAGTAGTGATCTGTGTGAGTTGGTTTCCGGTAGACCTTGTGATCTAACTGAAAGTTTGTTTTACGGATGACAAGGGTATCAAGAAATGGGAGTGTACCCTCAATTTCCTTTTCCATGGTAAACTGAATGTTTGGATGGATATTATTGAGATGGTGTAAAAAGTCCATTAATTTTTCTTCACCATGGCTCCAAATAGTAAATGTGTCATCTACGAACCTGAACCAGACTGTAGGTTTATAAGGTGCCGATTCTAATGCTGTCTTTTCAAAATATTCCATGTAAAAGTTTGCTATTCCTGGACTGAGAGGACTTCCCATAGCTACTCCATCAATCTGTTCATAAAATTCTTTATCCCATAGGAAATAACTTGTTGTCAAACAATGGTGAAATAAGGCTGTTATATCTTCCGGAAAAATCTGGTTAATCAATGAGATTGTGTCTTTTACTGGAACCTTGGTAAAGAGGGATACAACATCAAAAATGACTAATATATCCTGTGGATTGAGTCTCAACGGACTGATTTTGTTGATGAAATGAGTTGAATCTTTGATGTAAGAAGTGGTTTTTCCAATGTGGTCCTGTAGGAGGATGGTCAAATATCTAGCTAATTCATATGTTGGGGACCCAATGGCACTCATGATGGGTCGGAGTGGGACGGAATCCTTATGAATTTTAGGTAGTCCATATAATCGTGGTGGTTTGTGCTTCTGTCTTGCAAAGTTTTCTGTGTGTGTCTGGATGAAGTGTGGAATTCTTGATCAGTATGCTAGTTTTCCTGGTAATTTTGCAAGTTGGATCTCGTTTTAGTTTTTTGTATGTGGCAGGGTCCAGATGTTCCTCAATCTTCTTTTTGTATTCTTCTGTTTTCATGATCACCGTGGCATTGCCTTTGTCAGCTGGTAGAATAATGATTTCTGGATCTGCACTGAGGGTCTTGATGGTGTTTCTCTCCTTGAGTGTTATATTGCTAGCAGGGGGCTTTGCTTTTCGTAGAATTCTTGCTGTCTCTCCTCTTATTTCCTCAGCACCTTCTTCAGGTAGATTATGAATTTCACACATTAACAGATCACTTCAGGATACAATAGTTCCTTATTAACATACCACACTCTCATTAGCACATTATTTTGATACTTACAGGACAATGATTAGCACATTACCTTTGATACTTTTTGCAGGACAATGATCCAGCTCAAACCCAACCCCTTTCTGACTATATATTACTCTTCCTACACACTTGACACTGTCCTTCAGTGTTACTCCTCTGAAGATGCCTGCCACAGCTGCTGGCGAAACGTCAGGAAAGAAAATACCAAGACCACAATCACACAGCCCGGATAACCTACAAGAACCAATACCAAGAACCTTTTCGGATCATAACCCGGTTTCCTTTGAATGGAATGATAGACAAGCATTCAAATGAAGATTAAATGATAGACTTTTGAGAGATGATAAAATAAAGAGTGAACTACATACACTAATTAAAGATTACTTTGAGATAAATATGAATGGTGAAACTAACTTAAACATAATTTGGGATGCTTTTAAGGCAGTATTGAGGGGATTTATGATTCAGAAGAATACTGCATGGAGGAAAAAGCAACTACAGCAAACAAATGACTTGCTTTAGGAGTGTCAGCTAAGGCTTCCTGACATCCCTGGATAAAACAAAATGGTTCCTCACAGAAAATAAATGGAGTTTTAGTTCGCTCCGTTCCCCCCCCCCCCCCCGTTTGCACTCTGTCTCCCGCCTGGCATCTGCACCACAATGGAGACCCGCCCAAGTAATCACTAGTATGATACCGGGTCCCACGGAACAATGCCGGGGAGCTCTGGAAGATCATCTAACTATTGCACGTGTTAATTTCTTGTATGTGTTTTCTTAAGTCATTACCAGCAGTTAACTTCTGTATTGTTTCTTTGTATCTAAACTTAATCAACCTCATTGTATGTACCCTATATATGTACCAGTATTTCCCCATGCCTGTATTCTAGCCTTAAGTTTCTATGACTTGCTGAACTCGCTGGCTTTCTTAATAAAACTCTAAACTCGCAACTACGTCTGGAGTGAAGTCCCTTATGCAAGGAACGCAACGAGGTACTGAGGTCTGACAGTAGGCTAGAATCCATCATTTTTTATTTTTGTAGTAGTTTAATTTTAGAATAGGATGTCCGCATGATCCACTAACCCATTCTTTGTGGATGAAGACCTCCACCAGAGCCTCTGGCCGGGAGCAACTCTCCTCAATGGTGGGAGCCAAGGAGAAGCAACTCCGAGACGATGCCCGTCTGAGTTCACCGGGTTCCCCGAGAGGCCGCCGTGGACCTCTCTGCCGACGCACGCCGAGCTACGATGCAGGACCAGGACCGACGGTGCTCCCGGGGAGATCGACTGACGGCCAGCGACGGAACCTGACCTTAGCCATTTTTACCGAGGACCGCTGACCGCCATGTATGGAGAGGGAGAGGAGCGGAGCCAAGAATGGGTGACAACCGACCGGTGGGACAACCCCTCGACCATCCCGCTCTGGGTATCCCAGCCCTCAGGACGGATTGTGATTTATTACCCCCTCACCACACTACGGACTGTGCCATTGAATTAACTAAGGACATTAAGCCATCCAAAGCCCGGGTCTACCCCATGAGCCCCCAAGAGAAGACTGTACTACGAGAGTTCTTTGAGAAGAACTTGGCCCGGGGGTTCATACGGTCGTCCAAGGCTGTGTTTTCGTCACCCTGCTTCTTTGTGAAGAAGGGAACCTCGGACCTCAGATTGTGCGTGGACTATAGGGGGCTTAATGCTATTACTGAAGCTAATGCTTACCCTATCCCCCTCATCCCTGACCTTCTAAGAATTCCAGGAAGGCAGGGTGTTCTCTAAACTTGACCTGGCAAAAGCCTACTACTGGGTCCAGATAAAGGAGGGGGATGAGGCGAAGATGGCTTTTTCATGTTGTTATGGGTTGTTCGAGTTTATGGTCATGCCGTTCGGGTTGTCTGGAGCGCTGTCGTGCTTCATGCAACTAATCAATGAGATCTTGCATGATCTACTGTTTAAGAGGGTGATTGTTTATCTGGACGATATCTTAATCTGCTCCAGGGACCCGGAGGAACACAGTGAGTTGGTAAGGGAGGTATTGCGCCGCTTGCGAGAACACCATTTGTATGCAAAGCTGTCTAAGTGTGCATTCAATCAGGACCAACTGTCTTTTCTCGGGTATGTCGTGTCCCCCAACGGGTTGATCATGGACCCCGAGAAGGTTCAGGCAGTCCGTGAGTGGGAACCCCCCAGGACTTGCAAACAAGTCCAGCAATTCTTGGGGTTCGCTAATGTTTATCGCAATTTCGTCCCGGACTTTGCCAAAATGGCCCTGCCCGTCACAGACCTCCTTAAAACTAAAGGAAAGGGGCAGGCGGCTACTGCTGCAAACTATCAGGTGCCTTGGGACGACTGCTGTCAGACGGCGTTTGAGTTGCTGAAAAGCCGTTTTACCTCCGAACCTATCCTGGCCCACCCTGACTGTTCGTGCCCTTTCACCCTTCAGGTGGACACCTCAGATAAGGCCATGGGGGCGCACTTCTTCAGGGGGACGCTCAGGGGGTGCTCAGACCCTGTGCCTATTTTTCAAAAAAATTATCCGGTCCCGAGCTTAACTGGCCGATTGGAAAGAAGGAAGCCATGGCAATCAAGCATGCCTTCACGATCTGGCGCCAATTCCTAGAGGGGGCGGCTGAACCATTTGAGGTCTGGACGGATCACCGGAATCTGGAGGCTATCTTGGGGCAAAGGAGACTGTCGGCTAAACAGCTCCGGTGGGCGGACTTCTTCTCCAAGTTCCGTTTCACAATTATGCACGTCCCCAGGAGGGAAAATAGTCTGGCGGACGGAGTGTACCGCATGCCGCAATATGACTGCAAAGTCGAGCAGCCGGTAGGGTCCCTCTTTACCCCAGAACACCTAGGCTTGGATCCGGAGGGGGCAAGCGCAGGAGTTCTGACCAGAGCCTAAGCCCATGCGGCGGCTCTGAAACTGGCCCCGGACCCCCCACAGGGGGGCTGGCTCTGCCCCCCGGCCCCTGGCGATCCCTGGGGATCTTCCCACAGCCATCCAAGATAGGTGGGGGGAAGCCCTTCAGGAGGAATGAAGGGATAAGCCCCTGTCTCCTCAGGGAGGGGAGGACAACAGCACCCCGGAGGATAAAACGTATGTCCCCCAGAAGCTGAGCCAAGAGGTACTAGAGTGGAGCCACAGCTCCAAGACAGGGGGGGCATTTCGGTTTCATCAAAACCCTGCACCTGGTGAGACATCGTTTCTGGTGGCCAGGGATGCGCCAGGACATCGATGGTTTTATAAAGTCTTGTCCAGCGTGCTCCACAAACAAATGCCTGATTGGGAAGTCTCCCGGATTGTTAAAGCCCCTAGAGACTCCGGAGGTGCCCTGGCAGGTGATGGGAATGGATTTCATCACTAGCCTCCCCCCTAGTCAGGGGAAGTCGGTTCTTTGGGTGATTACTGATTTTTTTTCGAAGCAAATTCACCTCATACCGTGCGAGGGAATGCCCTCGGCCCACAAATTGGCCCGTTTGTACAACAGATCTTCCGCCTGCACTGTTTTCCTCGGATGATCGTGAGCGACAGAGGCTTGGTATTCATATCTAATTTTTGGAAGGCATTTTTAGGGCTGGTTGGAGTACAACAGGGTTTATCTTCTGCCTATCACCCGCAGATGGATGGGCAGGCGGAAAGGGTTAACACTGTAATTGAATGCTATTTAAGTTGTTTTGCAAACTACCACCAGGACAATTGGGTCGACCTGCTACCACTGGCTGAGTACGCTTACAACAATTCCGTACACTCAGCTACAGGTTTGAGCCCTTTCAAAGCTGTTTACGGTATGGAATTCAATCCCTTGGGAGCTGTTCCCCCCCCCCCCCGCTGGGTGGGGATCCCCCGGAAGTATCCGCTTGGGCTAACACAGCAAGAAATACTTGGCCCTGGTTAGTGAAGCATTTGGAGCAGGCGAAGGAAAAATACAAGGCGCAGGCGGATAAACACCGAGTGCCCCAATGGGATCTTAGGGTTGGAGAAAAGGTGTATCTCTCCACAAAGAATCTCAGGTCCTTATGTCTGTGCAAGAAACTCTGTCAAAAGTATGTGGGCCCGTTCCCAATCTCCCGGGTTATCAATGAGGTCACCGCCGAATTGGACCTACCTAAAACCTTACAGGGAGTACACCCGGTATTCCACGTAAGTCTGTTGACACCCTTTGTTCCTGCCCCCAATTGGCACCCCGAACCCTCGGCGGCGACCCCAATTATGGTTCAACGGGAACAGAAATCGCCAAAGTTTTAGATTCCAGGATACGGAGGGGTCAGCTGGAATACCTTGTACACTGGAAACACCTGAATTCTAGCCATGATAAGTGGGTGGCCGTGGTGCACGTAAACGCCCCCGTTCTGATAGCTGAATTCCACCGGCATTGCCCCAACAAACCGGGAAACCCGGGGGAGGGGTCTTTGGGGAGGCAAGATGTCAGCTAAGGCTTCCTGTCGTCCCCAGATAAAACAAAATGGTTCCTCACAGAAACTAAATGGAGTTTTAGTTCGCTCCGTCCCCCGTCCCCCCGTTTGCACTTTGTCTCCCGCCCGGCATCTGCACCACAATGGAGACCCGCCCGAGTAATCACTAGTATGATACCGGGTCCCGCGGAACAATGCTGGGGAGCTCTGGAAGATCACCTAACTATTGCACGTGTTAATTTCTTGTATGCGTTTTCTTAAGTTGTTACTGGCAGTTAACTTCTGTATTGTTTCTTTGTATCTAAACTTAATCAACCTCATTGTATGTACCCTATATATGTACCAGTATTTCCCCATGCCTGTATTCTAGCCTTAAGTTTCTATGACTTGCTGAACTCGCTGGCTTTCTTAATAAAACTTTAAACTCGCGACTACGTCTGAAGTCCCTTATGCAAGGAACGCAACAAGGTACTGAGGTCTGACAGGGAGTTACAAAATTTAGAACAACTGACTTCAGAATCCCAAGAACTCCAGAGGAAAGAAATTTTATTAACGACTACAGTTGTTAAACATCAACTTAATTTAGTGGTTACTGAGGAGATGAACAAAAATAAGAAATATATGAAGCAAAGATATTTTGAACATGCAAATCATCCAGGTAAATTTTTGGCTTGTCAATTAAGAGACTCTGTGCAAAAGAAGATTATTGGTAAAATACAGACGGCAAAGGGACAGGTTTATACAACTGATATACAGAAATAATTTATATCATTTTATACTAAATTGTAACAGAAGGATTGTATCTCTGAAAAAAAATGGACAATTATCTGAAATCAGTAAACATTACCAAGTTATCATCTGAACAACAAAAGTCTATGGATGCTCCAATAACGAAAGAAGAACTAGAAGAAGCAATAGAAAGACAAAAAACAGATAATACAACAAATGCTATGATCAGCAAAAGACAAAAGAGGCTCCCTCACCTCTGCAGGAGTATATCGTATACCTTGCAGCTGTGGACAAGTTTACATCGGGACAACAAAACGCAGCATACAAACAAGGATAAAAGAACATGAAAGATAACAAAGAAAATACCAAGACCACGGTTACACAGCCCGGATAACCTACAAGAACCAATTTCTTTGATTCTTCAATCACGGCCAAAACGTTTTCCACAAACCCAGCATTTATACTGTTTCTCCTGTTTGAATCTTGTTTGTTTCTATGACTATGTTAAGGTTTCCATGCAGATAAAAGCTCTTTCCAAGACTCTATGGTTGCCGTTAATGTATGAAGTATGAGATGAGCTGTTGTCAAAGGCTTAGCAGCCTGTGTGACAAGCCTTTTTTTCCTACTGAGGGGACACTCATAGCCTCCTAAGATTTTTGGGATCTAGTTTTGAACTAGAAACCTTCCCTTCAGGTACCTGGTGTTCTAAAGGTAGTGAGTGTATATGCTTTGGGTTCGCTGCCGTAAGGTAAGCTTTGTGGTGCACAATCACTGAGGCTGGGTTAATTCATAAACAACTAAGAATATGTATTTATTTACAGTTTGGTTTAAAAGGAACAAATCAGCAGCACAGGTCTCCTAATAGACAAAGGAGAACCTGTCCGAGACACATAAATTTAAACTTGTTATTGCTTCAGAGATTCGTCAGAAGTAGGTATGTTCATTACCAGAGACAGGCCTAACAATAGGGTACTCTGTTCTCTCCCAGAGACAGAACTAAACCACTCTGCCACACAACTAGACACAGCTACCCTTCAGTCTGTCTGCTCTTTTTCCTGAGCCACACCTGAGCTGTCACTGCTCTCTCCCTGAGATAAAACTCCACTCCAGCTTCTTCTATGTTCCCTCCAACATCTCATCCCCCTTCTCAAAGATGATTGGATGCTGGAGCATCACTCCTATGGCCACAGTTGAGTGGCTAATTTTCTTTTCAAGGGCAGGACAGCTTTCTGCCCATCACACACCCATTTGAATCTTGTTTCTTTCTATGGCTATGTTAAAGTTTCTCTGCAGATACAAGCTCTTTCCAAGAGTTGTTATCATTTCACCTCTGTGTGGACTCTATGGTTGACGTTAACGTATGAAGCATGAGACGAGCTCTTGTCACAGGCTTAGCAGCTATGCAGTTACCCCTCATGTGAGTTCTTTGATGCCGCTGAAGATTCCTACTGCAGCTGAATCCCTTTCCACACTCTGAACATTCACAAGGTTTCTCCTCTGTGTGGGTTCTTTGATGTTGTTGAAGATAGAAACTCCTAATGAATTTCTTTCCACACACTGAGCATTCAAAAGGTTTTTCACCTCTGTGGATTCTTTGATGCCGCTGAAGATCGCCACTCCGACTGAATTTCTTTCCACACTCGGAACATTCAAAAGGTTTCTCACCCGTGTGGGTTCTTTGATGCTCTTGAAGATAGCCACTCCGACTGAATTTCTTTCCACACTCAGAACATTCAAAAGGTTTCTCACCCGTGTGGCTTCTTTGATGCCGCTGAAGTGTGGTACTCTGACCAAATTTCTTTCCACACTCGGAGCATTCAAAAGGTTTCTCACCTGTGTGGGTTCTTTGATGCCGCTGAAGTGTGGTACTCTGACCAAATTTCTTTCCACACTCGGAGCATTCAAAAGGTTTCTCACCCGTGTGGGTTCTTTGATGCTGCTGAAGTGAGGTACTCCGACCAAATTTCTTTCCACACTCAGAGCATTCAAAAGGTTTCTCCCCTGTGTGGATTCTGTGGTGCACAAGGAGCTGAGATTTGTTTCTGAAATACTGTCCACATTGAAAGCATTTATATCCCTTCATTCTACTATGCTTTGGAAAATGCACAGTACCCTTTTTTCTATCAGAGAAATTCTTTTCACTCCCTGAGCAAGTAGATGGCTTCTCTTCTGAATGAATTCTTTGATGTTGAATGAGGCTTGCTTTCTGTGAGAAGCTCTTGCCACAGGATGAGCAGCTATATGGTTTCCCTGCTGTGTGAATTCTTTGGTGTTTAAGAAGCTCTGATCTGCAACTGAAGCTCTTTCCACACTCCAAACATTTAGGGGTGTTCTTTCCATTGTGCATTTGCAAATGGATATTATATTGGATTTGATCCGAGAAGTCCATTCCACACTCCAAGCATTTGTACGTTTCCTTCACCATGTGAGTTAGTTCACAGAAAACACTCTCTTGGCAAGAATTGGGCTGATCCCTGTTCTTGACCAGGCAGCTTCCTTTCTGCCTCTTGTGTCCACTTCGATCCCACAAGTTTCCTTTCAACTCTTGATTCTTGGCTTCAACCAATGATACCTGATGCAGTTCCTCACCTTCCATATTCTCCTGATAACCTGGGTGAATTATTTCATGAGAAGTAAGGGTTGTTTGATGACTAAAGCTCTGTCCACACTCCAAGCGGTTATCTGGTTTCCCTTGTGAGTAAATCTCTTCCTGAGAAACAAAGCTCATTTTCTGAATAAAGGTCTTTCCAAAGGCCACTCTTTCCTTTTCTTTATCCCTGCAGTAGATTCTCTGGTAGGAATGGAGGCCTCCATTCCTTCTCTTTCTGGTTGCCCTTTCTTCTTGGACTGCGATTTCAAGGAAGTCCCCTCCTTGGCAAGGAATGGGCTTATCCCTCTTCCTGTTGATTCCATCTGGATCCTTAAAGTTGCCTTCAGAGTCTTCTTCCTTAGCGTTTTCCAATGATAACCCCTGTAAGTCCCCGTCCATCACCCGAATGCTTCCTGCTAGAATAAAGAGAGATCCAGTCAGCAGCCATGGAAGATACGAAGTCAGATCTGTTGCTCTTTTTTCCTGAAGGATATTTTGTTTCCTTCCTGAGAGCCTCCTTCAACCCAAAAGTAAGGAGCTGGCTACACCTTATGCCTGGACTAGCCTGGCAATGGCACAGGTTTTATCTTCTGCCTTTCCCTCTCCTCCCCAAAATCTCCATATATATACTTTACGGAAAAAAGATGCTAAAGATTTGCTCCATCACCATTTATATTTAATTTGGTGTGTACATGAACACACATGTATAAGGAATCTTCCTTATACTGAATCAGACCATTGGTCCATCAAGGTCAGTGCTTTCTACTCAGACTGACACTGGATCTCTAGGGTCTCAGGCTGAGGTCTTTCACATTACCTGTTACCTGGAGATGCCAGAGATTGAACCCAGGTCTTTCTGTATGCAAAGCAGAGCCTCTTTCATTGAGCCATAGCCCCTCCTCTTTTGATTTTCTGTGATTGTCACTTACATACAAAAACTTGTTGTAAAATTCAGAGTCATATGACAAGGCATGAGTTGGTTTTCAGCCTCTGAAAAATAGGATTCAATCCGTGTCAAACAAACAAAAAAATCCAAAGGGGACCACCTTGGTTTCTAGAGGAGGAGGAGGCAAAGAACTGGGAAGGCCCAAAGGCATCTAGGTGGCCCCTGCAGGAAAGAGATCAGCAAGCTCTTCTTAAGTCACCAGCCCCTCTCCCGAGAATATCAAGTTATCTGGAGACTCTAAGGGCAGGGAAGGAGCCTTTGAAAGGAGGGTTCAAGCCACTGTTGAGCTCAGCCCCAGAAGGAGCTTCCAAGATTCCCTGATCTCTGCCTCCAGGTGGCCTTCCTTCCTTCTTACCCAGTGAGACTGCTTCTCTGTCCTCTTCCTTGATGACCATCAAGGGATGCCTCTGCTCCCCCTCAGACGGAGCCTTGACTGCCTCAGAGATGCTCCCAGCAGCCTCCTCCAAGGGCACCTGCAACAGCAGAGAGGGACGGACCTTTCAGAGCAGAATAACAGAGCTGGGGGGCATGAAAAGAAGGGAGGGTTCCATCTTCCTCCCAGAATTTAATAAACCAGAATTTAATAAACCAGCTCGATAGCACAAAATATCCAGAATACAGAAAGTTGAAAGCAACATTGAAAATAAATGGGCTGCAGATGCCAATGATAAGCAGAACTGCCAAGACTGGACCATTAATCTGAATAAAACTAATTCCCTGCCAGAAAACCTTTCAGGGGGAGGGTGACCCCACCAAGACTTGCCAAACAATGAAACAAAATTCCTCTCCACACAAAGCCTCAAGATTCAGCTTCTAGGGAAATGAGGGAACAGATCCTTCCATTACGCCCTGGCATTCCCCACAGAGACAGAGATCTCAGCTCCAGCTCCATCCCAGGCCATCCTGTACACAATACCTGCATAGCAGAAGAGCCTCACCTGCTGCTCCTGCCTCAAGAGGAACTCCTCAGCTAGGGCCACCACCTGGGAGCAGCTCTCGGGGCCGCTCTCCTTCACTCGATTCTGGATCCCCGGAGGCAGGATGCTCAGAAGCTGCTCCAGGATCAAGAGCTCCAGGATCTGCTCCTTGCTGTGATTCTCCACTCTCAGCCACCCACAGCATGTTTCCCGCAGTCGGCTGTAGGCCCCTCTTGGCCCCTCGGCTTCCTGGTAGCAGAAACACCTGAACTCTTCACGCTTCTTCTCCCTGCTCAGGGCGTCCCTTCGCAAGATGGCTGCCTTCACCTTCCCATAATCCTCTCTGTCTCGGACATCAAGACTGTTAAAGGCGCATTTGGCTTCTCCGCTGAGGGATGGCAGGAGTCGGGTCGCCCATTCTTCCTGGGGCCACTGACAGGCTTGGGCCACTTGCTCAAAGGAGGCCAAAAATGTTTTAGCATCTTCCCAGGGAGAAGGTTTCTCTGTCCAATGTGGGATTCCCCATCCAGAGTGAGGGTTTTCCACTGACTTGAGGAACTCCTGCCACTGGGCTTCCCACTGGGCAAGGGAAAGGGAAACCTCCCCTGCTTGTTGATGCATCAAATCTCCCAGCCTCCTTTCCAGGAATTCCTTCGGATTCCCTGCATGGATCACATAAGGGGATTTTCCTCTCTCCTCTGATACATCCTCTGATTTGGGGCCTGTGGGGTCTTGTTCCTCCATTTCCCTATCAGAAAGATTCCTCAGAAATGGAGCTGCAGAATTTAAATGACTACAAGATGCTTTTGTCTTCGGGACTGAAGTTCTCCCTGGAGAAGTGGGAAGGAGCGAGAACAGACAGACTTAGCATCTGGCGTAATGGCCCTGACATGATTTTCTTCCCCTATGCACAACTCCTGTGCAAAACTGCATCACTTTTATCTGTCTACTACTCCAGCAAAAGCATAAAAGAAGATGCTAATCAAAAGGTTTGATTAGCATCTTCAATTTGAAAGATCTGAGCACGGCTGTCAAAGATAGGACATTTTGGAGGACTTTCATTCATAGGGTCGCCATGAGTCGGAAGCGACTTGACGGCACTTAACACACGCACACACACTCAAAAGGTTCAGGATTTCTTTTCAAGGCTGCCCTCAGAACTTTACCAGCTGGCCTTGCCTATATGTTTACACAATTCATTGGAAGAGCTGTAAAATGGCCACATCAGGAAATGACAGCCAAGAAGCCGCCTTACCCTGATCCTCCCCTCTGCTCTGCTCACCCTATTTTGTTAATTTCAAGCGCCATTTTCTTGCTAACGCTCAGGACAGATTACAAACTTAAAAATTATAGTTTTTTTAAACCAATCACCTGACATGAAAATCGCAACAGTATCACTTCTTAATGAAAACGTCCTCCTGAAACATGCTGTCAAAAAATGTAGTTCAGGTGGGAGACAAAGGCAGGCAGAGGCACATGCTGCATAATAGGCTGCAGTCATATGCAGCCCACACGCCTTTCCACTGGGGTTGCCAAGTGACCAGGAGAAACTCCAGCCGGCCAAGTTCCTGTGCCCTTAGCGGAGGTTTCCCCTGCAGAGAGACCAGGAAGGGAATCTGTTCCCGGCCTGGAGAGAAAGATCCTGCCCTGGCCACCCTCCTGAGGAGCACCGCCTCGCCTCCTCCTTCGGGGCCCTGCTCTGCACGCGAGGCTCACAGAGACCCCCCTCGCAGGGCTGCCCAGCCTGGGGGAGCTGCTCCCTCCTTCCCCCCCCCCCGGCCCCACATACCTTGACCCTTCCAGGCAGCCTCCAGCTCGCCTCCAGCCTCGACCCTCCGGCGCTCCTGAAAGCAAAGCCGGAAGTACAAGGCGGGAGCTGGAGGACTCGTGTGCATGCGCTCTAGGAAACGCGGCTCTATCGCTTTAACCCTCTAAAGCCCTCGCAGGCTAAGAAAGAAAGACCCTTTAGAGGACTCAGTGGAACAGGCTTCCTGGGGAGGTGGTGAGCTCTCCTTCCCCGGAGGTTTTTAAGGAGAGGCTAGATGGCCATCTGTCAGCAATGCTGATTCTGTGACCTTAGGCAGTTCATGGGAGGGAGGGCATCTTGGGCATCTTCTGGGCCTGGAGTTGGGGTCACTGGGGGTTGGGAGGAGGAAGTTGTGAAACTCCTGCATTGTGCAGGGGGTTGGACTAGATGATCCTGGTGGTCCCTTCCAACGCTATGATTCTATGATTCTGTTGTTAGATAAAGGAAGGCTTCTTTCCCCTATTATTCTGCCATTTTTGCAGGGTTTCTTTCTTTCTTTCTTTCTGTCACCTTTTTGCTGAGTGGCTCCCCCTCTCTATTTGGACTCACATCATGGGTCGCAGTCCAGGAGGTGGGGAAAGAGCCGGCTCTCAGGGCCGCCTCAGACACAGCCCAAGAGAGCACACGTCAACATAGGAAAAACCCATGCTGGATCTAAGGTCCATCCGGTCCAGCAGTCTGTTCATACAGTGTCCAGTTCTGGTCACCACACCCCAAAAAGGATATTACAGAGCTTGAGAAGGTGCAGAAAAGAGCAACTAAAATGATTAGGGGACTAGAGCTATGAGGAGTGGTTAAGACGCTTAGGGCTGTTGAGATTGGAAAGAAGGCGGCTGAGGGCTGACATGATAGAGGTCTATACAATTATGCATGGTTTGGAGAGAGAGGACAGGGAGAGGTTTTTCTCCCTCTCCCATAATACTAGGACGCGGGGTCATCTGCTGAAGCTGGAGGGTGAGGGATTCAAAACAGATAAAAGGAAGTATTTTTTTCACACAACGCATAGTTAATTTGTGGAACTCCCTGCCCCAGGATGTGGTGATGGCTGCCAGCTTGGAGGGCTTTAAGAGGGGAGTGGACATATTCATGGAGGAGAGGGGTATTCATGGCTATTAGTTAGAATGGATACTAGTCATGCTGCATACCTATTCTCTCTAGTATCAGAGGAGCATGCCTGTTATTTTGGGTGTGGTGGAGCGCAGGCAGGATGGTGCTGCTGCAGTCGTCTTGTTTGTGGGCTTCCTAGAGGCACCTGGTTGGCCACGGTGTGAACAGACTACGTGACTTGATGGGCCTTGGTCTGATCCAGCAGGGCCTTTCTTATGTTATGTTCTTATGTTCAGTGTCCATCTTGAAAGCCCACACACCCATTTGCTCAGATTCAGCCTGTGATTTTCACTGTCAGAGTTCACACTTCCAGCTTATTTAATATTCCCTCTCTGCAGTCAACAAAACTCCTTTTTGATGGAAGGACACAGGAGGAAATCCCATCCAGTGACTCTAGGACTCTCGCAATCCACACCCAAACTGACATTCCAGTAGAGACTCTCAAAGAATCCCAGAAAATTCCAGGACCAAAAGCATGGGGAATGAGATATAGCCTTCTGGGACCCTGTGGCCATGTCAAGCAGGAGTTCCCCAGGCCTACTTTCTCGGGCAGGTCAGCTACATAGGACCAGACCCAACAGTGGAGGATGTCTCCAGGCTCCATCTTGGGGGCATCCATCTCCATACAGTCAATGATACTGAAGGAGAACCCACCGTCCCTCTCCCAGAGGTGGTATCCCATCCAGGCCACTGTAGCAGTTTCTGTTGCAAAACCCTGCATGAACCCTGGGCTCAGAAGGAACCCACAATCTGATGTTTAAACCTATTGCCGGGGAGCCACCTTCTTAAATATTCTATTGTATTTTAAAATTGTTTATTTCTTTGTTTACTATGAATGCTTAAGACTTTGTCAATGAGCAATAAAGATTAATCATTCATTCATTCATAACCCAAGGCTGTGGAAACGTTTTGGCCCAACTGCTGAACACCCCCCATAGACATACAATGTCTTCCTCAGACTATTTTGCTGTGCTGGCAAACAAAACCAGGAGGGGAAGGGGATAGTATGGATACTTATTCTTTGTATATTAAGTTAGGCATCCTGAGGCAAGGCTATAACACAACTATGGGATTGTCAACTCCCCCCAAAAGATGGAGAAGGAATCTCTCCTTTATAGTCAGTTATAAGCTTGTTTACCCTTTCTATGTTGATGTCTTCCCTTCCAGACACTGACCCGTTGTACATCTTGTAAAAAACAGAGCCTCTGTTTCTTTTCTGGGTATTATGACTGAGCGGTTCTGGGTTTGGTCAGTAAAGTCACCAATAAAAGCTTTAAAAGCTTTATTGATAGAAAACAAGCAAAAAAGAGAAAATACAAGTCACAAGGTTTATGGCATTATGCAATGAGAAAATAAAGTCTAGCTAACTAAATACTTACTTAACAGATGTTACATAGTAAAAGCTGGTTCTTAAGGCATCAGGTCTGATAAGCAAAGCATGCTCCAAAGTGAAAACTTAATGGGCAGCAAAGAGTGTTGAAGAAGGAATGACTTGACTTCTGAATGCTGAAACTTATGGAAAAAGCAGGCCATGAACAGGTGACAATTAGCTCCCAATCACAGGGATTCTTGGCAGGAAACTTCTAGGTGCCTTGGAATAGTTCAAATTGGAATTAGGCTCACAAGGGAAGGTGAGCAAGTTTCCCCCCTCCCATCTCATCAGATGTTTCTCATGAACTTAACAATGGTATGAGAGGAACCTTGAAGCCAGCCTTTGCTGATAAAGGACACCTGGTGTTTTTGAGAGAAGTCTAGGCCTGTGGATGGAAAGTTACAGGCTGCTTGGCTAAGGAGACAAAATGGATGACACAGAGGCAAAATTATTCTAAAATGGATTCTCTGGCTTCACCCACCTGTACACGTTTTAGAACGTAAGAAAGGCCATTTCTGCCCTTCACGCTCCCATTTGAATCTTGTTTCTTTCTGTAGCTATGTTAAGGTTTCTTTGCAGATACAAGCTCTTTCCAAGAGTTATCATTTCACCTCTGTGTGGACTCTATGGTTGCCGTTAACGTATGAAGTATGAGACGAGCTCTTGTCACAGGCTTACCAGCCATGCAGTTACTCCTCCTATGGGTTCTTTGATGCCGTTGAAGATGGCCATTCCGACTGAATTTCTTTTCACACTGTGGGGAGAATTTTCTTACCTTCCCCCTTTCTCTCGGTCCCTCGTGATTAGCTATCTCTCTGCCTGCTATTTACCAGAAGCAGAGCTCAGAGAATTTAACCTTGCACACAAGCCACTCTTAAACAGCACACAGAACAGATAACAGTAACCATGCAGTTTTATTGGATTCACAAAAGAATATAAGACATAGGGAAAGGCAATACTTAACTAAATATATATGACAGAATATAACAAACCCATACACATGCAAGTTAACGTACAGACAAACAGTTACAGAGGCCTCTGGGTCACTTCCAGAGAGAGAGACAGAGATGGCAACCATTCAATGGGTCTGTGGTCTCTCCATGGAAGGACAAAGGACTGGGCCTCTGGACTAGCCTTTTATAGGTTGGACCATGAGAAAGTGTCTCAAACGGCCCCCTTTTCCCAAATTCTTTAGGATATGAGTTTTCACAAATCATGGCTATAAGTTGTTTAGAGGATCTCTTGTTCCATAATAATTCTTTTAGTGTCCAGGTCTGATAACTGATTGTTTTTGGTACACTGGCTGATGGACAGAGCAATCTCTCCCTACGTGCGCAGAATGGCCTTGCCATCACAAACATAATGTTGGAGCATCTGATATGTTGTGGGTGATTAACTCACAATGCAATTTCCTATGACCCTTTAGGTCAGAGTCCTAATTGGAACTAGGGTCAACTAAAAGTCAGGTCTTCATATGGTTTCTAAGCTATAGGTTAGTATAAGCTACAGATTAATAAAATTGGTTTTTCTTAACACAAACTAATATAAAATATTCTCGCCACACACACTCTCAGCATTCAAAAGCCTTTTCACCTCTGTGGATTCTTTGATGCCGCTGAAGACAGCCATTCCAACTGAATTTCTTTCCACACTTGGAGCATTCAAAAGGTTTCTCCCCTGTGTGGATTCTTTGATGTTCTTGAAGATGGTAACTCTGACTGAATTTCTTTCCGCACTTGGAACATTCAAAAGGTTTCTCCCCTGTGTGGGTTCTTTGATGCAGCTGAAGATGGTAACTCTGACTGAATTTCTTTCTGCACTCAGAGCATTCAAAAGGTTTCTCCCCTGTGTGGATTTTGTGGTGCACAAAGAGCTGAGATTTGTTTCTGAAATACTGTCCACATTGAAAGCATTTATATGTCTTCACTCTACTATGCTTTGGAAAATGCACAGTACCCTTTTTTCTATCAGATAAATTCTTTTCATTCCCTGAGCAGGTAGATGGCTTCTCTTCTGAATGAATTCGTTGATGTTGAATGAGGCTTGCTTTCTGTGAGAAGCTCTTGCCGCAGGATGAACAGCTGTATGGTTTCCCTGCTGTGTGAATTCTTTGGTGTTTAAGAAGCTCTGATCTGCAACTGAAGCTCTTTCCACACTCCAAACATTTAGGGATGTTATTTCCATTGTGCATTTGCAAATGGATATTATATTGCATTTGATCGGAGAAGTCCATTCCACACTCCAAGCATTTGTACGTTTCCTTCACCATGTGAGTTAGTTCACAGAAAATACTCCCTTGGCAAGAATTGGGCTGATCCCTCTTCTTGACCAGGCAGCTTCCTTTCTGAGTCTTGTGTCCACTTCGATCCCACAAGTTTCCTTTCAACTTTTGATTCTTTGCTTCATCCAATGATACCTGATGCAGTTCCTCATCTTCCATATTCTCCTGATAACCTGGGTGAATTCTTTGATGCAAAGCAAGGGTTGTTTGATGACTGAAGCTCTTTCCACACTCCAAGCAGTAATATGGTTTCTCTGGTGAGTGAATCTCTTCCTGGGAAACAATGTTCATTTTCTGAATAAAGGTATTTCGAAAAGCCACTCTTTCCATTTCTTTTTTCCTGCAGTGGATTCTCTGGTCAGAATGGAGACCTTCGTTCCTTCTCTTTCTGGTTGCCCTTTCTTCTTGGACTGTGATTTCAAGGAAGCCCCCTCCTTGGCAATGAATGGGCTTATCCCTCTTCCTCTTGTTTCTATCTGGATCCTTAAAGTTGCCTTCAGAGTCTTCCTCTTTAGTGTTTCCTAATGATACCCTCAGAAAGTCCCCGTCCATGAGCCGCATGCTTCCTGCTGGAATAAAGAGAGATCCAGTCAGCAGCCATGGAAGAAACAAAGTTAGATCTGTTGCCCCTTTTTCCTGGAGGGTATTTTGATTCCTTCCTGAGAGCCTCCTTCAACCCAAAAGTAAGGAGCTGGCTATACCTTATGCCTGTTCTAGCTCGGCAATGGTGCAGGTTTTATCTTCTGCCTTTCCCTCTCCTCCCCAAAATCTCCATATATACTTTATGGAAAAAAGGTGGTAAAGATTTGCTCCACCTCCATTTATATTTAATTTGGTGTCTGCATGAACACCCACGAATGCACAGGAATCTTTCTTATACTGAATGAGGCTACTGGTCCATCAAGGTCAGTACTGTCTACTCAGACTGACAGTGGCTCTCTAGGGTCTCAGGCTGAGGTGTTTCACATTACCTGTTACCTGGTCCTTTTACCTGGACATGCCAGAGATTGAACCCAGGACTTTTTGTATGCAAAGTAGATCCTCTTACATTGAGCCATAGCCCCTCCTCTTTTGATTTCCTGTGATTGTCACTTAGGTACAAAAACGTTTTGTAAAATTCAGAGATTTATGACAGGGCATGAGCTGGTTTTCAGCCTCTGAATAATAGAGTTCAATCCTTGTCAAATAAACCAAACAGTCCAAAGGGGACCATCATGGTTTCTAGAGGAGGAGGAGGTAAAGAACTGGGAAGGCCCAAAGGCATCTAGGTGACCCCTGCAGGAAAGAGTCCAGCATGCTCTTCTTATGTCACCAGAGAATATCCTCTGGAGAATCTAAGGACAGTGAAGGAGCCACTGCTGAGCTAAGCCCCAGAAGGAGCTTCTGAGTCTCCCTGATCTCTGCCTCCAGGAGGCCTCCCTCCCTCCTTACCCAGTGGGCCTGCTTCTCTGTCCTCCTCTTCCTTGACGTCCATTGAGGGATACCTCTGCTCCCCCTCAGACAGAGCCTTGACTGCCTCAGAGATGTTCCAAGCCTCCTCCTCCAAGGGCACCTGCAACAGCAGAGAGGGACGGACCTTTCAGAGCAGAATAACAGAGCTGGGGGCATGAAAAGAAGAGAGGATTCCGTCTTCCTCCCAGATCTTAACAAACTAGCTGAAGATATCAAGAATAAAAACTTAAAATCCAGAAAGTTGAAAGCAACATTGAAAATAAATGGGCTGCATATGCCAATGATAAGCAGAACTACCAAGACTGGACCATTAATCTGAATAAAACTAATTCCCTGCCAAAAACGTTGGCAGATCTATTAAAGATGTGCAACAAGCTTGTCTGAGTAAACTCCCAGGGTAGTGAATTCTGCAAGGAAGGCACCAGCACCCAGAAGGCCCCAAACATACTGGCAGCCTCAAAACACAGGAGGGAGCTGCGAGATCTTCATGACTCCATACGGTGCTCCAGGATGCCCCTGTCACCCGTAGAGATGGCAAGGGAGCTGGAATCTAGAGCACCCAGAACCCCAAAATGTGCTCTTTCAGGGGGAGGGTGACCCCATCAAGACTTGCCAAACAATGACCCCAACAATGAAACAAAATTCCTCACCACCCAAAGCCTCAAAATTCAGCTTCTAGGGAAATGAGGGTACAGATCCTTCCATCACGCCCTGGCATTCCCCACAGAGACAGAGGTCTCAGCTCCAGCTCCACCCCAGGCCATCCTGAACACAGTACCCGCATAGCAGAAGGGCCTCACCTGCTTCTCCTGCCTCAAGAGGAACTCCTCGGCCAGGGTCACTGCCTGGGAGCAACTCTCGGGGCTGCTTTCCCTCACCCATCTCTGGATCACTGGGGGAAGGATGCTTAGCAGCTGCTCCAGGATCAAGAGCTCCAGAATCTGCTCCTTGCTGTGATTCTCCACTCTCAGCCACCCACGACACATTTTCCGTAGTCGGTTGTAGGCCCCTCTTGGGCCCTCGGCCTCCTGGTAGCAGAAACGCCTGAACTCTTCACGCTGCTTCTCCCGGCTCAGGGCATCCTCTGATTTGGGGGCTGTGGGGTCTTGTTCCTCCATTTCCCTATCAGAAAGATTCCTCAGAAATGGAGCTGCAGAATTTAAATGACTACAAGATGCTTTTGTCTTCGGGACTGAAGTTCTCCCTGGAGAAGTGGGAAGGAGAGAGAACAGACAGACTTAGCATCTGGCGTAATGGCCCTGACATGATTTTCTTCCCCTATGCACAACTCCTGTGCAAAACTGCATCACTTTTATCTGTCTACTACTCCAGCAAAAGCATAAAAGAAGATGCTAATCAAAAGGTTTGATTAGCATCTTCAATTTGAAAGATCTGAGCAAGGCTGTCAAAGATAGGACATTTTGGAGGACTTTCATTCATAGGGTCGCCATGAGTCGGAAGCGACTTGACGGCACTTAACACACGCACACACACTCAAAAGGTTCAGGTTTTCTTTTCAAGGCTGCCCTCAGAACTTTACCAGCTGGCCTTGCCTATATGTTTACACAATTCATTGGAAGAGCTGTAAAATGGCCACATCAGCAAATGACATCCAAGAAGCCGCCTTACCCTGATCCTCCCCTCTGCTCTGCTCACCCTATTTTGATAATTTCAAGCGCCATTTTCTTGCTAACGCTCAGGACAGATTACAAACTTAAAAATTATAGTTTTTTAAACAACCAATCACCTATTACCTGACATGAAAATCGCAACAGTATCACTACTTAATGAAAACGTCCTCCTGAAACATGCTGTCAAAAAATGTAGCTCAGGTGGGAGACACAGGCAGGCAGAGGCACACGCTGCCTAGTACAGTCGTCTGTAGCCCACACGCCTTTCCACTGGGGTTGCCAAGTGACCAGGAGAAACCGCAGCCTGCGCGGCTCCTGTGCCTTTAGCGGAGGTTTCACCTGCAGAGAGGCCAGGAAGGGAATCTGTTCCCGGCCCCCTCCTTCCCAGCCTGGGGGAGCTGCTCCCTCCTTCCCGCCCCACATACCTTGACCCTTCCAGGCGCCCCCCAGCCCGCCTCCAGCCTCGACCCTCCGGCGCTCCTGCAAGCAAAGCCGGAAGCACAAGGCGGGAGCTGGAGGACTCGTGTGCATGCGCTCTAGGAAACGCGGCTCTATCGCTTTAACCCTCTCAAGCCCTCGCAGGCCGAGAAAGACCCTTTAGAGGACTCAGTGGAACAGGCTTCCTGGGGAGGTGGTGAGCGCTCCTTCCCCGGAGGTTTTTAAGGAGAGGCTAGATGGCCATCTGTCAGCAATGCTGATTCTGTGACCTTAGGCAGATGATGAGAGGGAAGGCATCTTGGGCATGGAGTAGGGGTCACTGGGGGTTGGGAGGAGGAAGTTGTGAAACTCCTGCATTGTGCAGGGGGTTGGACTAGATGACCCTGGTGGTCCCTTCCAACGCTATGATTCTAAGACTGTTGTTAGATAAAGGAAGGCTTCTTCCTCAGACTATTTTGCTGTGCCGGCAAACAAAACCAGGAGAGGAAGGGGACGGTTGTCCTAAGTAATACTACTTATGCTGTATTTATTTATTTTCTTTGAACTAGAGTAACCGACTAAGCTAAGATGGCTTTAAAAATATTGGTGATATGAGCCCAGCTCGACCACACCCTGATTTTGGGATGGGGGAAGGGAGCAGCAGAGTCCAGCAACATGGTGTGAAAGCGATTGGCATGGGTGTTGGAGGGTGCTTGCTCCTGGAATGGAGCCCCACACTAGGAGGAAAAGGGCCCTTACTATTGTCTGGGGAGCAAACACAATGATGTGACCAAAGTGAGAAGTTAGGTAGCAGAGTGAGAAACATCCCCAGAGAAGAGTGTTATGCTCAAAATGTAAAAAATGGTTTCTTATAACCTACAATTCATTTGGCATTGAAAGGCACACAGTTTTTTAAAATGGCAAAACGCATTAGGCGATACAAGATCTCAGACATTTGCTTCTTTGTTTGGTTCAGATTACGACGTTCTCCAAATGGAGTCAGCCACAGATTGCCTCCCTGGATGGAGGCGTTAGTGATGGGTGATCCTTCATGAGAAATCTGGAAAGATCAGCAGTGTAACAGATTGGCTCCCACCGATCAATTCCACTCACAGCAGAGGGGTTGTTTTTCTGTCCTCTCCTTCTACAGCAGAACTCATGCTGTTCTGTGGTGGGGGCCATTCCTCAAGAGCAGGATGGGGGGAGGTTTTGGAGGGCGAAAGGAGGACGGAGGTGAAAATGATGGAATCCCATCCATGGATATTTTCAGTGAAGTCTAAGGCAATCCTTTTCATATGACCAGTGGGTGAGACTCCTCCTCTTCCCTGAGACCCCTGTGCCGGGTGGACGGCCTCTCCTCCAGCGAACCTGGGTGGAAGCTGTGCTCTTCCGAAGAGTGGGTGAAATCGGCCTCTGCTCAATTATTTATCTGTTGCTAGCTGTGCTTCTGATACTGAAGGGTAGTTTGAATACTGAAAGAGCAGTTCTTCCTCCTTCCAAAAGAGCGGACGTCGTGCTGGAGGGAGCAAGAATGATCATCTTTTTCTGAGGGGGGGGGGGAACTGTAGCAAACATTAGATTTATAACAAAATCATACCCCCACAATTTTCCCCGATGGGTACCCAAAGCAGCATCTATTATTAATCTGTTCTCCATTTTATTCTCACATCAACCCTGTGAAGTAGAGTAGGCTAAGAGTGTGTGACTGGCCCAAAGTCACCAAAAAGCTTCTGTGGCAGAATGGGGATTCGAACTTGGTTCTCCTAGCTCCTAGTCAGTGGGTCTAACCACTACATTACACAGACTGATAAGTCAGGGAAGTTCTGAATCCTCCAAATAAAAACCCACCGTTCTGTAAAAGAGGGGATATCCCCCCCTTCCTGTACTTCCTCCCCCTTCCTGTTTTCTTTTGAGTAAGGTTTTGCTTCCATTGCAAATAGCAGAAGGATATTATGGAGCTAATCTGGGCCAGGATTTTCCGATTCCCTTCCCTTTTTGGAACTGTAAATCCCATGGTCGTCCTGACATTGGCCGCCAATTTTGATGTTCCTCGCTTTATTTTCGGATTAGGTATGACTACCACAATTAGACGACTTTTGCTTCCGTGGCAGGTTTCTGCAGATAATCTGGTCTTCATTTTTGGCGCTGCATCTCCCATCATCATCCTCAGTCTGGGGGCAAATTTTGAAAAGCCTGGATTTATTTTCTGAGGAGTTATGCCTGCCATGCAGACAGCCACTTCAGCAAATGACATCTGATAGCCTCTTCTTGCATCATCACACTTGTATGGATATTTATTCTTTGTATATTAAGTTAAGCATCCTGAGGCAAGGCTATAACACATCTATGAGATTGTCAACTCCCCCCAAAAGATGGAGACGGAATCTCTCCTTTATAGACAGATAAACTTGTTTACCCTTTCTATGTTGATGTCTTCCCTTCCAGACACTGACCCGTTGCACATCTTGTAAAAAGAGAGCCTCTGTTTCTTTTCGGGGTATTATGACTGAGCGGTTCTGGGTTTGACCAGTAAAGTCACCAATAAAAGCTTTATAAGCTTTATTGATAGAAAACAAGCAAAAAAGATAAAATACAAGTCACAAGGTTTATGGCATTATGCAATGAGAAAATAAAGTCTAGCTAACTAAATACTTACTTAACAGATGTTACATAGTAAAAGCTGGTTCTTAAGGCATCAGGTCTGATAAGCAAAGCATGCTCCAAAGTGACAACGTAATGGGCAGCAAAGAGTGTTGAAGAAGGAATGACTTGACTTCTGAATGCTGAAACTTATGGGAAAAGCAGGCCATGAACAGGTGACAATTAGCTCCCAATCACAGGGATTCTTGGCAGGAAACTTCTAGGTGCCTTGGAATAGTTCAGACTGGAATTAGGCTCACAAGGGAAGGTGAGCACGTTTTCCCCCTCCCATCTCATCAGATGTTTCTCATGAACTTAATTAACAATGGTATGAGAAGAACCTTGAAGCCAGCCTTTGCTGATAAAGGACACCTGGTGTTTTTGAGAGAAGTCTAGGCCTGTGGATGGAAAGTTACAGGCTGCTTGGGCTAAGGAGACAAAATGGATGACACAGAGGCAAAATTATTCTAAAATGGATTCTCTGGCTTCACCCACCTGTACACATTTTAGAATGTAAGAAAGGCCCTTTCTGCCCATCACACTCCCATTTGAATCCTGTTTCTTTCTATAGCTATGTTAAGGTTTCTGTGCAGATTCAAGCTCTTTCCAAGAGTTATCGTTTCACCTCTGTGTGGACTCTATGGTTGCCATTAACGTATGAAGTATGAGACGAGCTCTTGTCACAGGCTTATCAGCCATGCAGTTACTCCTCATGTGGGTTCTTTGATGCCGTTGAAGATGGCCATTCCGACTGAATTTCTTTCCACACTCGGAACATTCAAAAGGTTTCTCACCCATGTGGGTTCTTTGATGCTGCTGAAGCGTGGTACTCCTACCAAATTTCTTTCCACACTCGGAGCATTCAAAAGGTTTCTCACCAGTGTGGGTTCTTTGATGCCGTTGAAGATGGCCATTCCGACTGAATTTCTTTCCACACTCGGAACATTCAAAAGGTTTCTCCCCTGTGTGGGTTCTTTGATGCCGCTGAAGATAGTAACTCTTACTGAATTTCTTTCTGCACTCAGAGCATTCAAAAGGTTTCTCCCCTGTGTGGATTTTGTGGTGCACAAAGAGCTGAGATTTGTTTCTGAAATACTGTCCACATTGAAAGCATTTATAGGTCTTCATTCTACTATGCTTTGGAAAATGCACAGTACCCTTTTTTCTATCAGAGAAATTCTTTTCATTCCCTGAGCAGGTAGATGGCTTCTCTTCTGAATGAATTCGTTGATGTTGAATGAGGCTTGCTTTCTGTGAGAAGCTCTTGCCGCAGGATGAACAGCTGTATGGTTTCCCTGCTGTGTGAATTCTTTGGTGTTTAAGAAGCTCAGATCTGCAACTGAAGCTCTTTCCACACTCCAAACATTTAGGGGTTTTCTTTCCATTGTGCATTCGCAAATGGATATTATATTGGATTTGATCCGAGAAGTCCATTCCACACTCCAAGCATTTGTACGTTTCCTTCACCATGTGAGTTAGTTCACAGAAAACACTCCCTTGGCAAGAATTGGGCTGATCCCTCTTCTTGACCAGGCAGCTTCCTTTCTGCCTCTTGTGTCCACTTCGATCCCACAAGTTTCCTTTCAACTTTTGATTCTTGGCTTTATCCAATGATACCTGATGCAGTTTCTCATCTTCCATATTCTCCTGATAACCTGGGTGAATTCTTTGATGCAAAGCAAGGGTTGTTTGATGACTGAAGCTCTTTCCACACTCCAAGCAGCAATATGGTTTCTCTGGTGAGTGAATCTCTTCCTGGGAAACAATGTTCATTTTCTGAATAAAGGTATTTCCAAAAGCCACTCTTTCCATTTCTTTTTTCCTGCAGTGGATTCTCTGGTCAGAATGGAGACCTTCGTTCCTTCTCTTTCTGGTTGCCCTTTCTTCTTGGACTGTGATTTTAAGGAAGCCCCCTCCTTGGCAATGAATGGGCTTATCCCTCTTCCTCTTGTTTCTATCTGGATCCTTAAAGTTGCCTTCAGAGTCTTCCTCTTTAGTGTTTCCTAATGATACCCTCAGAAAGTCCCCGTCCATGAGCCGCATGCTTCCTGCTGGAATAAAGAGAGATCCAGTCAGCAGCCACGGAAGAAACAAAGTTAGATCTTTGGTTCTTGTAGGTTATCCGGGCTGTGTAACCGTGGTCTTGGAATTTTTTTTCCTGACGTTTCGCCAGCAACTGTGGCAGGCATCTTCAGAGTAGTAACACTGAAGGACAGTGTCTCTCAGTGTCAAGGGTGTAGGAAGAGTAATATATAGTCAGAAAGGGGTTGGGTTTGAGCTGAGTATTGTCCTGCAAAAGTATTGTCCTGTAAGTATCAAGATAATGTGCTATTGAGGGTATGGTATGTTAATATGGAACCATTGTATCCTGAAGTGATCTGTTAATGTGTGTAATCCAAAGCTAATCTGTATGGCTATTGTTGAATGTTGTCTTTGTCTGGAGGTTTTTCAGGGCAGGAAGCCAAGCCTTATTCATTCTTAAACTCTCCTCTTTTCTGTTAAAGTTGTGCTGATGTTTATGAATTTCAATGGCTTCTCTGTGCAATCTGACAAAATAGTTGGTAGAATTGTCCAGTCTTTCAGTGTCTTGGAATAAGACCCTGTGTCCTGATTGTGTCAGTCCATGTTCAGCCACTGCTGATTGGCCAACCTGAGAAATCAGCAGTGGCTGAACATGGACTGACACAATCAGGACACAGGGTCTTATTCCAAGACACTGAAAGACTGGACAATTCTACCAACTATTTTGTCAGATTGCACAGAGAAGCCATTGAAATTCATAAACATCAGCACAACTTTAACAGAAAAGAGGAGAGTTTAAGAATGAATAAGGCTTGGCTTCCTGCCCTGAAAAACCTCCAGACAAAGACAACATTCAACAATAGCCATACAGATTAGCTTTGGATTACACACATTAACAGATCACTTCAGGATACAATGGTTCCATATTAACATACCATACCCTCAATAGCACATTATCTTGATACTTACAGGACAATACTTTTGCAGGACAATACTCAGCTCAAACCCAACCCCTTTCTGACTATATATTACTCTTCCTACACCCTTGACACTGAGAGACACTGTCCTTCAGTGTTACTACTCTGAAGATGCCTGCCACAGTTGCTGGCGAAATGTCAGGAAAGAAAATTGCAAGACCACGGTTACACAGCCCGGATAACCTACAAGAACCAATGAACTCTGACCGTGAAAGCCTTCGACAATAAAGTTAGATCTGTTGCCCCTTTTTCCTGGAGGGTATTTTGATTCCTTCCTGAGAGCCAACCCAAAAGTAAGGAGCTGGCTATACCTTATGCCTGTTCTAGCTCGGCAATGGTGCAAGTTTTATCTTCTGCCTTTCCCTCTCCTCCCCAAAATCTCCATATATACTTTATGGAAAAAAGGTGGTAAAGATTTGCTCCACCTCCATTTATATCTAATTTGGTGACTGCATGAACACCCACGAATGCACAGGAATCTTTCTTATACTGAATGAGGCTACTGGTCCATCAAGGTCAGTACTGTCTACTCAGACTGACAGTGGCTCTCTAGGGTCTCAGGCTGAGGTGTTTCACATTACCTGTTACCTGGTCCTTTTACCTGGACATGCCAGAGATTGAACCCAGGACTTTTTGTATGCAAAGTAGATCCTCTTACATTGAGCCATAGCCCCTCCTCTTTTGATTTCCTGTGATTGTCACTTAGGTACAAAAACTTGTAAAATTCAGAGATTTATGACAGGGCATGAGTTGGTTTTCAGCCTCTGAATAATAGAGTTCAATCCTTGTCAAACAAACCAAACGGTCCAAAGGGGACCATCATGGTTTCTAGAGGAGGAGGAGGTAAAGAACTGGGAAGGCCCAAAGGCATCTAGCTGACCCCTGCAGGAAAGAGTCCAGCATGCTCTTCTTAAGTCACCAGCCCCTCTCCCAAGAATATCAAGTCCTCTGGAGAATCTAAGGACAGTGAAGGAGCCACTGCTGAGCTAAGCCCCAGAAGGAGCTTCTGAGTCTCCCCGATCTCTGCCTCCAGGAGGCTTCCCTCCCTCCTTACCCAGTGGGCCTGCTTCTCTGTCCTCCTCTTCCTTGACGTCCATTGAGGGATGCCTCTGCTCCCCCTCAGACGGAGCCTTGACTCCCTCAGAGATGCTCCAAGCCTCCTCCTCCAAGGGCACCTGCAACAGCAGAGAGGGACGGACCTTTCAGAGCAGAATAACAGAGCTGGGGCCATGAAAAGAAGGGAGGATTCCGTCTTCCTCCCAGATCTTAACAAACTAGCTGAAGATATTAAGAATAAAAACTTAAAATCCAGAAAGTTGAAAGCAACATTGAAAATAAATGGGCTGCATATGCCAATGATAAGCAGAACTACCAAGACTGGACCATTAATCTGAACAAAACTAATTCCCTGCCAAAAACGTTGGCAGATCTATTAAAGATGTGCAACAAGCTTGTCTGAGTAAACTCCCAGGGTAGTGAATTCTGCAAGGAAGGCACCACCACCCAGAAAACCCCAAACATACTGGCAGCCTCAAAACACAGGAGGAGGGATCTGCGAGATCTTCATGACTCCATACGGTGCTCCAGGATGCCCCTGTCACCCAGAGATGGCAAGGGAGCTGGAATCTAGAGCACCCAGAACCCCAAAATGTGCTCTTTCAGGGGGAGGGTGACCCCATCAAGACTTGCCAAACAATGACCCCAACAATGAAACAAAATTCCTCACCACCCAAAGCCTCAAAATTCAGCTTCTAGGGAAATGAGGGTACAGATCCTTCCATCACGCCCTGGCATTCCCCACAGAGACAGAGGTCTCAGCTCCAGCTCCACCCCAGGCCATCCTGAACACAGTACCCGCATAGCAGAAGGGCCTCACCTGCTTCTCCTGCCTCAAGAGGAACTCCTCGGCCAGGGTCACTGCCTGGGAGCAGCTCTCGGGGCTGCTTTCCCTCACCCATCTCTGGATCTCTGGGGGAAGGATGCTTAGCAGCTGCTCCAGGATCAAGAGCTCCAGAATCTGCTCCTTGCTGTGATTCTCCACTCTAAGCCACCCACGGCACATTTTCTGCAGTTGGTTGTAGGTTCCTCTTGGGCCCTCGGCCTCCTGGTAGCAGAAACGCCTGAACTCTTCACGCTGTTTCTCCCGGCTCAGGGCATCCCTTTGCAAAATGGCTGCTGTCACCTTCCCATAATCCTTTTTGTCTTGGACAGCAAGACTGTTAAAGGCCCATTTGGCTTCTCCGCTGAGGGCTGGCAGGAGTCGGGTCGCCCACTCTTCCTGGGGCCACTGACAGCCTTCGGCCACTTGCTCAAAGGAGGCCAGAAAGGCCTTGGCGTCCTCCCAGGGTGAAGGCTTCTCTGACAAACGTGGGATTTCCCATGGAGAGTGAGGGTTTTCCATTGTCTTGAGGAACTCCTGCCACTGGGCTTCCCACTGGGCGAGGGAAAGGGAACCCTCTCCTGCTTGCCGATGCATCAAATCTCCTGGCCTCCTTCCCAGGAATTCCTTCGGATTCCCTGCATGGATCACATAAGGGGATTTTCCTCTCTCCTCTGATACATCCTCTGATTTGGGGGCTGTGGGGTCTTGTTCCTCCATTCCCCTCTCAGAAATATTCCTCGGAGCTGCAGAATTTAAATGACTACAAGATGTTTTTGCCTTCCGGACTGAAGTTCTCCCTGGAGAAGTGGGAAGGAGAGAGAAGAGACAGCATCTGGCGTAATGGCCCCAACATGATTTTCTTCCCCTATGCACAACTCCTGTGCAAAACCGCATCACTTTTATCTGTCAACTACCTCAATAAATGCATAAAAGAAGATGCTAATCAAAAGGTTCAGGTTTTCTTTTCAAGGCTGCCCTCAGAACTTTACCAGCTGGCCTTGCCTATATGTTAGCACAATTCATTGGAAGAGCTGTAAAATGGCCACATCAGCAAATGACATCCAAGAAGCCGCCTTACCCTGATCCTCCCCTCTGCTCTGCTCACCCTATTTTGTTAATTCCAAGCGCCATTTTCTTGCTAACGCTCAGGACAGATTACAAACTTAAAAATTATAGTTTTTTTAAACCAATCACCTGACATGAAAATCGCAACAGTATCACTTCTTAATGAAAACGTCCTCCTGAAACATGCTGTCAAAAAATGTAGTTCAGGTGGGAGACAAAGGCAGGCAGAGGCACATGCTGCATAATAGGCTGCAGTCATATGCAGCCCACACGCCTTTCCACTGGGGTTGCCAAGTGACCAGGAGAAACTCCAGCCGGCCAAGTTCCTGTGCCCTTAGCGGAGGTTTCCCCTGCAGAGAGACCAGGAAGGGAATCTGTTCCCGGCCTGGAGAGAAAGATCCTGCCCTGGCCACCCTCCTGAGGAGCACCGCCTCGCCTCCTCCTTCGGGGCCCTGCTCTGCACGCGAGGCTCACAGAGACCCCCCTCGCAGGGCTGCCCAGCCTGGGGGAGCTGCTCCCTCCTTCCCCCCCCCCCGGCCCCACATACCTTGACCCTTCCAGGCAGCCTCCAGCTCGCCTCCAGCCTCGACCCTCCGGCGCTCCTGCAAGCAAAGCCGGAAGCACAAGGCGGGAGCTGGAGGACTCGTGTGCATGCGCTCTAGGAAACGCGGCTCTATCGCTTTAACCCTCTAAAGCCCTCGCAGGCCGAGAAAGAAAGACCCTTTAGAGGACTCAGTGGAACAGGCTTCCTGGGGAGGTGGTGAGCGCTCCTTCTCAGGAGGTTTTTAAGAAGAGGTTAGATGGCCATCTGTCAGCAATGCTGATTCTGTGACCTTAGGCAGTTCATGAGAAGGAGGGCATCTTGGGCCTGGAGTTGGGGTCACTGGGGGTTGGGAGGAGGAAGTTGTGAAACTCCTGCATTGTGCAGGGGGTTGGACTAGATGACCCTGGTGGTCCCTTCCAACTCTATGATTCTAAGACTGTTGTTAGATAAAGGAAGGCTTCTTTCCCCTATTATTCTGCCATTTTTGCAGGGTTTCTTTCTTTCTTTCTTTCTTTCTTTCTTTCTTTCTTTCTTTCTTTCTTTCTTTCTTTCTTTCTTTCTTTCGTCACCTTTTTACTGGGTGGCTCCCCCTCCCTGTTTGGACTCACATCATGGGTCGCAGTCCAGGAGGTGGGGGAAGAGCCGGCTCTCAGGGCCGCCTCAGACACACCCCAAGAGAGCACACGTGAACCTAAGAAAACCCATGCTGGATCTAAGGTCCATCAGGTCCAGCAGTCTGTTCATACAGTGTCCAGTTCTGGTCACCACACCCAAAAAAGGATATTACGGAGCTTGAGAAGGTGCAGAAAAGAGCAACCGAAATGATTAGGGGACTAGCGCAGCTGCCCTATGAGGAGCGGTTAGGACGCTTAGGGCTGTTGAGCTCGGAAAGAAGGCAGCTAAGGGGAGACATGATAGAGGTCTATACAATTATGCATGGTTTGGAGAGAGTGGACAGGGAGAGGTTTTTCTCCCTCTCCCATAATACTACAACGCGGGATCATCTGCTGAAGCTGGAGGGTGAGGGATTCAAAACAGATAAAAGGAAGTATTTTTTCACACAACACATAGTTAAATTGTGGAACTCCCTGCCCCAGGATGTGGTGATGGCTGCCAGCTTGGAGGGCTTTAAGAGGGAGTGGACATATTCATGGAGGAGAGGGATATTCATGGCTATTAGTTAGAATGGATACTAGTCATGCTGCATACCTATTCTCCAAACTGAGGCTTCTGCGTCTTGATTCGTGGGTTATTTCCCTCCATCTTCAGGGTAGGCAGGACTAAATTTTTATTGGCTTCCTGTCTTCCCTTGGTGGGAAATAGCCTGCTAAGCCTCAGTTCTGTCCTGCCTCAGAAGGGTGAGCAGGCTGTAAGTGTTCCTCTCGCTTACTATTTTAGGAATACTTAGTTTTCAGCTCCTTGACTGTTTTTTCCATTTGTTTTTTCTCCTTCTGTTGTGCCTGTCTGTTCCCCCCCTCCTTCTTTCGTTGTTTCGGGTGGAAAGTGGGGAAGGTATTTTATTTTTCCCCCGGACTTACCGGGCGCCAAAATGGCGGACGCCATGTTAGAACGGGAGGACGACCTCCTATCAGAGGCCGATTATCAAGCAGGCCTGGTCCAGTCCGCCTCAAAGGATTCGGACTCTCCCAATGCCCGCAGCAGCGAGGCCTTAGGGAGCGCGGAGCAGGAGGGCTCCGAGCCACCCACGGAGGGCAAAGCTAAAAGCAAAAAGGCAAAAAAGGCTGCGTCGGCACTAAAACGAGCAGCCCCAACCCAGCAGGGCGGCAAGCGCAGGAAACGGGGACCCATACTCGGCGCAACTTTGAGGGCCGGGAATAAGCCTCCCGTCTGCTCGATGGGCCCAGCGGCTGCAGCGAGTACGTCTCATCAGGCGTCCTCTCTGGCGGCACAGATTCCTGCATCGTCCGGAGCCGTTAATTTTCCCTTTCCCCCTCTTAATGCGGGCAGCCATTTTGGAGGGAGTTTGGGCGGTTCTCTTCCCCCTATACCTCCTAGCGGCCATTTTGTTCAACTTACGGCCCCACAATTGCCTTCCAGTGTTGCAATGGCTGGGCCACAGTCGGCCAATGTTCCCAGTACTGGGGGCCCCATCCCTCCTCCTATGCCCAGTCGCTCTTTTTCTAGAGAGGAGGCGGATGACATGATAAATACGGCCTTACAGAGACAATGGTTGGCTTTTCATGCCTACCAAATGAGAATGCAATATATCCCCGTACAGGGACAAGTTGACTCCCCTCTTTCCAACTCTAATAATTCCAATTATTCAAGGGAGGTAGACAGGGCGACAGACCCTGGGGAGGGGCCTTCTAGCAATACACAATGGCCTACAAAAGCAGCACTGAAGGCACAAACTTCCCAAATTAATAATAGTACTGTTATAGGCAATAGCTCCCAATCCTCCCTTGATTCAGGCGAGGAGGGAGAAGAGGGCGAGGAGAAAGAAGAGGGCGAGTTTCAATCCGACGAGGAGGTGCTTCCGGGTGAGGAGCCCCAGATGCGCCTTTTTAAAACGGATGATTACCAAGCACTGTTGGCCAAGGCCCTCTTGGCACTTGATTTAAATGAACCTTCCTCAGACTCTGCAGAAGTTAAAAATAGCCTAAAACAGGGAGTTCCAGAGTGTTTTCCTCGCCAGAGAGCCAAACATAATCTGATCCCTTTTCCGGAGTTTTTCATGAGGGCAGTCCAGGATGAATGGAGTAACCCTGCTGCTAATAGACAGACACCTCAGTCGATCAAGAAATTATATTTTCTTGCCCCCCATGCGATGGACCTTCTTAAAGTCCCCCTGGTGGATGCCCCGGTGGTTGACCTTCAAAACCCGGGACTTGTGCCCAAAGATGGCATGGGTTCTATTAGGGATCAATTAGACAAAAAAGCTGACGCTCTAACTAAAAAAGCCCATGAAAATGCAGCTCTCGCTATCCAGGCTAGTGCAGCAACCTCCTTTTTCACCCGAGCTACATACCTGTGGGTAAAGAAGCTCATCCAACTTATTCCCCCTAACAACCAGAGAATAATTGGTGGTGTAGAGAGGGTCCAGTCGGCTATCTCCTTCATGGCAGATGCTTCACTGGATACCATGGCTTTCTCAGCTAGGTCCATGGCTTCAGTTACCTCAATCTGCAGGGCTCTTTGGCTTTGATCTTGGCCCGCGGACTTCAAAGCCAAAACAACACTTATGGCGTATCCCATACAACAGGGCAGGCTCTTTGGGGACAGGCTGGATAAGATATTGGTAGAGACGAAGGACAAAAAACAAGTGATGCCAAAACAGTTCAAGAGGGAGCATAGATCTCCGTCTTACCAGTCCTTTCGTCAACCTAGAACCCCTAACAGGTTTAGAAGCGACACCAGGAGGGGCTCCTGGAATTCATCAAGATCCTTTCAGAGGGGGGGGGGATTTTCCAGACCCTAGAACCAGCAGCCCCGTGTTGACAGGGGAGAGAAGTTCCCCAAGCCCAACCCACAGTGACTCAGACCAAATTCCGATCGGGGGGAGACTCCAATTTTTCAGTGCCAGATGGGCCCTTTCAACTCTGGACAATTGGGTTTTTCAGATCATCTCCCAGGGTTACTTACTGGAGTTTACTTCCCCCCCGAAGGATCGTTTTCTCAGTTCCCCGGTACCATCCAGAACACAGACACGAGACCGGTCCATCCGGGCCATACATCTGCTATCCATCAGAGCCATCGAACAGGTCCCTGCTCTCGAGAAAGGCCTGGGAGTTTACTCAATCTTCTTTACGGTCCCCAAAAAGAATGGGGAGTGGAGGGCCATCCTCAATCTAAAATACCTAAATCGAAGGATGGCTCGGAGGCGTTTCCGTATGGAGACAGTAAAATCAATAATAGATTCCCTTCTCCCAGGTACGTTCATGACAGCAGTGGACCTGACCGAAGCATATTTACATCTGGCCATTCATCACACTCACAGGCGTTTCCTCAGGTTTACCTTTGGAACCAATCACTTTCAGTTCAGAGCCCTCCCCTTCGGGTTGACTTCAGCACCACGAGTCTTCACCAAGACCTTGGTGACAATTATGGCCAACATCAGACAAGAGGGAATCCAGGTACATCCGTACCTGGACGACATTCTGATATGCGCACAATCTCAACACCAATTCACAGTGCACACAAACAGGGTGATACAAATTTTGCAGGAGCATGGATATGTCATTAATTTCCAGAAAAGCTCCTTGACACCTTCGCAATCAATGGTCCACCTGGGAGTGAGAATAGATTCGTCCATCAACGCTGTTTCTCTCTCCCAGGAGCGAATTCAAAAACTAATCAATTCTGCTTCCTCCGTAGCCAGGTCCAGATCTGCCAAGTTCATGACACTAGCACAAGTGTTGGGCCACATGGTGGCTTGTATGTCAGTAGTACCATGGGCCCGCTTCCACTCCAGGCCGCTCCAATGGCAACGCCGGCCTTTTCAGCAAGACATTGCCCAGAAGAAAGACAAACTCATATCACTTTCAGCAGAGACACGAAAGAGTCTACGCTGGTGGATGGACCGGAGGAATCTGACCAATCACTCCTTTTGCATTCACGCAGAACCGGCTCAGATAATCACGGATGCCAGCTTAGAGGGCTGGGGGGCCACATATCTAACACATTCAACACAGGGCCGATGGTCAATGAGAGAGAGAACACTACATATCAATGTTCTAGAACTGAGAGCAGTAAAACTAGCTCTCAAGGTTTTTGCCCCCATGATGACAGGACTTCATGTCCTCATCAGAACGGACAACACGGCAACCAAAGCCTATATAAACAAGCAGGAGGGCTCCAGATCCTCGGCACTACATCTAGAAGCAATCCAGATCTTTATCTGGGCCCAATCCAACGTGCTTTCAATCCGGGCCGAGGACATCAGGGGTGCTCTGAACGTGCAAGCGGACCAGTTAAGCAGGCAGTTCGCCGACGAAGGGGAATGGTCTTTAGACCATGCAACCTTCTCTCAAATTACATCCACCTTCGGAAATCCCTTGGTCGACTTATTCGCCTCCGCAGAAAACTGCAAGGTAAGAAGGTTCTTCTCCAGGTATTACCACCCGGAGGCAGAAGCCACAGACGCCCTTCTAAGTCCGTGGCCTCGGGGACTACTCTATGCGTTCCCACCCCTTCCCATCCTCGCCAAAGTGTTGAGAAAGATCAGGCGAGAGAAAGCAGAGGTCATATTAGTGGCTCCCTTCTGGCCGCATCGCCCCTGGTTTGCAGCCCTAAGACAGCTGTCATGCCAAGACCCTTGGCAGATCCCGACTCGATGGGGAACTCTCAGACAAGGGCCTCTGATTCACCCGGACCCTCATTGGTTCTCTTTAACCGCCTGGCGCTTGAGCGGAAAGCTCTGCTAGACAAGGGCTACTCAGTCGAGGTAGTAAATACCATCTCTGAAGCCCGCAAACCATCCACTAGGCGTATTTATAATTCCTCCTGGAAAGCCTTCGTCCGCTGGGCAAGGCGGAAGAGAGTAGACCCTCTGCAGCCTGGTCCTCAGCAGGTCCTAGAATTCCTTCAGGAAGGCCTGCATCTCAATCTATCATGCTCCACCTTAAGGAGACAGGTGGCAGCTTTAGCTACTGTTATCCCATAACTCGAAGGGGTCCCTACTATTAAACACCAGCAGGTCACAGCCTTTCTGAAGGGGGTGTCTCAAATACAGCCACCAATCAGACACCGCTTCCCATCCTGGAACTTAAATTTGCTACTTAATGCCCTCACAAAAGCTCCGTTCGAACCTCTCCGTTCCGTAGACCTAAAATTCCTGAGAATGAAAGTCTTATTCTTAGTAGCTGTGTCCTCGGCTAGAAGGGTGTCTGAGCTTCGGCTCTTTCTATTGCGAAAGGTCTATGCACTTTCCATAAGGATAAGGTGGTTCTGATACCTGATCCCACTTTCAGACCCAAAATCAATTCCTCTTTTCACAGGAATCAAGAAATTGTCCTCCCTTCTTTTTGCTCCAACCCATCGGGACCAAAAGAAAAAGCTTGGCACACCTTAGACGTGTGTAGGGCTCTACGCATTTTCATTAAAAGGACACAGCCTTTCCGCCAAACTGATTTCATGTTTGTCGGAATATCCAATCTGGGTAGGGGAAAGAGAATGTCAGCATCAGCTATTAGCAGTACCCTCAAGCTTTGTATTGCTCAAGCATACAATTCATTGGGGAAGCCAGTTCCCGAGGGGATTACAGCGCACTCCCTTAGGAGCGCGGCCACTTCTGCGGCTTTTGATCGACAAGCCTCGGTAGAAGAAATTTGTAAAGCTGCCACATGGGCTTCGGTGTTGACATTCACCAAGCACTATAGGATAAATAAGTGGGCTTCTGCCCAGGCAGCTTTTGGGCGTAGGGTTCTTCAACATGTCGTGGAATATGAGGCACTTCCCACCCGTTGGGGAGCTCTTGGAGGTCCCACGAATCAACACGCAGAAGCCTCTGTTTGGAGATTGGAGCATTGTTCTACTCACCGTGAATGCTCATTCTCGGAACTGAGGCGAAGGCGTCTTGCCCACCCGTGCATACTTATTCAATGTTGTACACTCCTAATCCAGAGTTAATTCAGTTTTTTCTTCCTACATAGTCCGTATGGTAGGATCCCTACTCAAAGTACGGGTTTCCCGTTATAACCAAAAATCCCCTGAGGGCTCAAGTTCCTGTTTTTTGGGTTCCACTGTTTATTGTATCGTTTTTTCATGTGTTGTTGACTTTTGTTGATCAAGGAGCTTCACTCCTGTTTTTTAGTAGCTAGGCAAGTCTGTATCTGAGGCTTAGCAGGCTATTTCCCACCAAGGGAAGACAGGAAGCCCATAAAAATTTAGTCCTGCCTACCCTGAAGATGGAGGGAAATAACCCACGAATCAAGACGCCTTCGCCTCAGTTCCGAGAATGAGCATTCACGGTGAGTAGAACAATGCTCCATTTTCTCTAGTACCAGAGGAGCATGCCTATTATCTTGGGTGCGGTGGAACACAGGCAGGATGGTGCTGCTGCACTCGTCTTGTTTGTGGGCTTCCTAGAGGCACCTGGTTGGCCACTGTGTGAACAGACTGCGGGACTTGATGGGCCTTGGTCTGATCCAGCAGGGCCTTTCTTATGTTATGTTCTTATGTTCAGTGTCCATCTTGAAAGCCCACAAGCCCATTTGCTCAGATTCAGCGTGTGTGAGCACTTGTCCCATGAGAATCCCATAAACAAACATCCACAGACGTGTAGTCCAAAAGAGAGTTGATTTATTGGAAGATCTACAGGTTTACAGCAGCTAAGAGTCAAGTTGGCACTAATGAGAACTATAAGCATGGTGCAAGGCCTATATCAGAGAGCATAGAACAACTCAGGATGCCATGGCAACCCCCCTCCCATTGAGGTAAGATCCCCACAGAGTCCGGAGTCAAAATACATAGTTGGCAGTAAAGCTGACCTTGGCCAGCACCTAGAGAAAGCACAACATCCTCTGTCAGACCATGCCTGGCATTCTCTGCACACTGCACAGATTAGGCTTGACAGCCTGTGATTTTCACTGTCAGAGTTCACACGTCCAGCTTATTTAATATTCCCTCTCTGCAGTCAACAAAACTCCTTTTTGAAGGAAGGACACAGGGAAAAATCCCATCCAGTGACTCTAGGACTCTCGCATTCCACACCCAAACTGACACTCCAGTAGAGACTCTCAAAGAATCCCAGAAAATTCCAGGACCAAAAGCATGGGGAATGAGATATAGCCTTCTGGGACCCCGTGGCCATGTCATGCAGGAGTCCCCCAGGCCTACTTTCTCGGGCAGGTCAGCTACAAAGGACCAGACCAAACAGTGGAGGAAGTCTCCAGGCTCCATCTTGGGGGCATCCATCTCCATACAGTCAATGATACTGAAGGAGAACCCACCGTCCCTCTCCCAGAGGTGGTGTCCCATCCAGGCCACTGTAGCAGTTTCTGTTGCAAAACCCTGCATGAACCCTGGGCTGAGAAGGAACCCACAATCTGATGTTTAAACCTGTTGCCTGGGAGCCACCTTCTTAAATATTCTATTGTTTATTTTAAAATTGTTTCTTTGTTTATTATGAATGCTTAAGACTTTGTCAATGAGCAATAAAGATTAATAATTCATTCATTCATAACCCAGGGCTGTGGAAACGTTTTGGCCCAACTGCTGAACACCCCCCATAGACACACAATGTCTTCCTCAGACTATTTTGCTGTGCCGGCAAACAAAACCAGGAGGGGAAGGGGACGGTTGTCCTAAGTAATACTACTTATGCTGTATTTATTTATTTTCTTTGAAGTAGAGTAACCGACTAAGCTAAGATGGCTTTAAAAATATTGGTGATATGAGCCCAGCTCGACCACACCCTGATTTTGGGATGGGGGAAGGGAGCAGCAGAGTCCAGCAACATGGTGTGAAAGCGACTGGCATGGGTGTTGGAGGGTGCTTGCTCCTGGAATGGAGCCCCACACTAGGAGGAAAAGGGCCCTTACTATTGTCTGGGGAGCAAACACAATGATGTGACCAAAGTGAGAAGTTAGGTAGCAGAGTGAGAAACATCCCCAGAGAAGAGTGTTATGCTCAAAATGTAAAAAATGGTTTCTTATAACATACAATTCATTTGGCATTGAAAGGCACACAGTTTTTTAAAATGGCAAAACGCATTAGGCGATACAAGATCTCAGACATTTGCTTCTTTGTTTGGTTCAGATTACGACGTTCTCCAAATGGAGTCAGCCACAGATTGCCTCCCTGGATGGAGGCGTTAGTGATGGGTGAACCTTCATGAGAAATCCGGAAGGATCAGCAGTGTAACAGATTGGCTCCCACCGATCAATTCCACTCACAGCAGAGGGGTTGTTTTTCTGTCCTCTCCTTCTACAGCAGAACTCATGCTGTTCTGTGGTGGGGGCCATTCCTCAAGAGCAGGATGGGGGGAGGTTTTGGAGGGCGAGAGGAGGAGGGAGGTGAAAATGATGGAATCCCATCCATGGATATTTTCAGTGAAGTCTAAGGCAATCCTTTTCATATGACCAGTGGGTGAGACTCCTCCTCTTCCCTGAGACCCCTGTGCCTGGTGGACGGCCTCTCCTCCAGCGAACCTGGGTGGAAGCTGTGCTCTTCCGAAGAGTGGGTGAAATCGGCCTCTGCTCAATTATTTATCTGTTGCTAGCTGTGCTTCTGATACTGAAGGGTAGTTTGAATACTGAAAGAGCAGTTCTTCCTCCTTCCAAAAGAGCGGAAGTAGTGCTGGAGGTAGCAAGAGTGATCATCTTTTTCTGAGGGGGGGGGAACTGTAGCAAACATTAGATTTATAACAAAATCATACCCCCACAATTTTCCCCGATGGGTACCTAAAGCAGCATCTATTATTAATCTGTTCTCCATTTTATTCTCACATCAACCCTGTGAAGTAGAGTAGGCTAAGAGTGTGTGACTGGCCCAAAGTCACCAACAAGCTTCTGTGGCAGAATGGGGATTCGAACTTGGTTCTCCTAGCTCCTAGTCAGTGGGTCTAACCACTACATTACACAGACTGATAAGTCAGGGAAGTTCTGAATCCTCCAAATAAAAACCCACCGTTCTGTAAAAGAGGGGATATCCCCCCCTTCCTGTACTTCCTCCCCCTTCCTGTTTTCTTTTGAGTAAGGTTTTGCTTCCATTGCAAATAGCAGAAGGATATTATGGAGCTAATCTGGGCCAGGATTTTCCGATTCCCTTCCCTTTTTGGAACTGTAAATCCCATGGTCGTCCTGACATTGGCCGCCAATTTTGATGTTCCTCGCTTTATTTTCGGATTAGGTCTGACTACCACAATTAGACGACTTTTGCTTCCGTGGCAGGTTTCTGCAGATAATCTGGTCTTCATTTTTGGGGCTGCATCTCCCATCATCATCCTCAGTCTGGGGGCAAATTTTGAAAAGCCTAGTTTTATTTTCTGAGGAGTTATGCCTGCCATGCAGACAGCCACTCCAGCAAATGACATCTGATAGCCTCTTCTTGCATCATCACACTAGTATGGATACTTATTCTTTGTATATTAAGTTAAGCATCCTGAGGCAAGGCTATAACACATCTATGGGATTGTCAACTCCCCCCAAAAGATGGAGATGGAATCTCTCCTTTATAGACAGTTATAAACTTGTTTACCCTTTCTATGTTGATGTCTTCCCTTCCAGACACTGACCCGTTGCACATCTTGTAAAAAGAGAGCCTCTGTTTCTTTTCTGGGTATTATGACTGAGAGGTTCTGGGTTTGACCAGTAAAGTCACCAATAAAAGCTTTAAAAGCTTTATTGATAGAAAACAAGCAAAAAAGAGAAAATACAAGTCACAAGGTTTATGGCATTATGCAATGAGAAAACAACAAAGTCTAGCTAACTAAATACTTACTTAACAGATGTTACATAGTAAAAGCTGGTTCTTAAGGCATGAGGTCTGATTAGCAAAGCATGCTCCAAAGTGACATCGTAATGGGCAGCAAAGAGTGTTGAAGAAGGAATGACTTGACTTCTGAATGCTGAAACTTATGGGAAGAGCAGGCCGTGAACATGTGACAATTAGTTCCCAATCACAGGGATTCTTGGCAGGAAACTTCTAGGTGCCTTGGAATAGTTCAGACTGGAATTAGGCTCACAACGGAAGGTGAGCAAGCTTTCCCCCTCCCATCTCATCAGATGTTTCTCATGAACTTAATTAACAATGGTATGAGAGGAAACTTGAAGGCAGCCTTTGCTGATAAAGGACACCTGGTGTTTTTGAGAGAAGTCTAGGCCTGTGGATGGAAAGTTACAGGCTGCTTTGGCTAAGGAGACAAAATGGATGACACAGAGACAAAATGATTCTAAAATGGATTCTCTGGCTTCACCCACCTGTACACATTTTAGAATGTAAGAAAGGCCCTTTCTGCCCATCACACTCCCATTTGAATCCTGTTTCTTTCTATAGCTATGTTAAGGTTTCTGTGCAGATTCAAGCTCTTTCCAAGAGTTATCGTTTCACCTCTGTGTGGACTCTATGGTTGCCGTTAACGTATGAAGTATGAGACGAGCTCTTGTCACAGCCTTATCAGCCATGCAGTTACTCCTCCTGTGGGTTCTTTGATGCCGTTGAAGATGGCCATTCCGACTGAATTTCTTTCCACACTCGGAACATTCAAAAGGTTTCTCACCCATGTGGGTTCTTTGATGCTGCTGAAGTGTGGTACTCCGACCAAATTTCTTTCCACACTCGGAGCATTCAAAAGGTTTCTCACCCGTGTGGGTTCTTTGATGCTGCTGAAGTGTGGTACTGCGACCAAATTTCTTTCCACACTCGGAGCATTCAAAAGGTTTCTCACCAGTGTGGGTTCTTTGATGCCGCTGAAGTGTGGTACTCCAACCAAATTTCTTTCCACACTCGGAACATTCAAAAGGTTTCTCCCCTGTGTGGGTTCTTTGATGCCGCTGAAGATGGTAACTCTGACTGAATTTCTTTCTGCACTCAGAGCATTCAAAAGGTTTCTCCCCTGTGTGGATTTTGTGGTGCACAAAGAGCTGAGATTTGTTTCTGAAATACTGTCCACATTGAAAGCATTTATATGTCTTCATTCTACTATGCTTTGGAAAATGCACAGTACCCTTTTTTCTATCAGAGAAATTCTTTTCATTCCCTGAGCAGGTAGATGGCTTCTCTTCTGAATGAATTCGTTGATGATGAATGAGGCTTGCTTTCTGTGAGAAGCTCTTGCCGCAGGATGAACAGCTGTATGGTTTCCCTGCTGTGTGAATTCTTTGGTGTTTAAGAAGCTCTGATCTGCAACTGAAGCTCTTTCCACACTCCAAAAATTTGGGGGTTTTCTTTCCATTGTGCATTCGCAAATGGATATAATATTGGATTTGATCCGAGAAGTCCATTCCACACTCCAAGCATTTGTACGTTTCCTTCACCATGTGAGTTAGTTCACAGAAAACACTCCCTTGGCAAGAATTGGGCTGATCCCTCTTCTTGACCAGGCAGCTTCCTTTCTGCCTCTTGTGTCCACTTCGATCCCACAAGTTTCCTTTCAACTTTTGATTCTTGGCTTTATCCAATGATACCTGATGCAGTTTCTCATCTTCCATATTCTCCTGATAACCTGGGTGAATTCTTTGATGCAAAGCAAGGGTTGTTTGATGACTGAAGCTCTTTCCACACTCCAAGCAGTAGTATGGTTTCTCTGGTGAGTGAATCTCTTCCTGGGAAACAATGTTCATTTTCTGAATAAAGGTATTTCCAAAAGCCACTCTTTCCATTTCTTTTTTCCTGCAGTGGATTCTCTGGTCAGAATGGAGACCTTCGTTCCTTCTCTTTCTGGTTGCCCTTTCTTCTTGGACTGTGATTTCAAGGAAGCCCCCTCCTTGGCAATGAATGGGCTTATCCCTCTTCCTCTTGTTTCTATCTGGATCCTTAAAGTTGCCTTCAGAGTCTTCCTCTTTAGTGTTTTCTAATGATACCCTCAGTAAGTCCCCGTCCATCAGCTGCATGCTTCCTGCTGGAATAAAGAGAGATCCAGTCAGCAGCCACGGAAGAAACAAAGTTAGATCTGTTGCCCCTTTTTCCTGGAGGGTGTTTTGATTCCTTCCTGAGAGCCTCCTTCAACCCAAAAGTAAGGAGCTGGCTATACCTTATGCCTGTTCTAGCTCGGCAATGGTGCAGGTTTTATCTTCTGCCTTTCCCTCTCCTCCCCAAAATCTCCATATATACTTTATGGAAAAAAGGTGGTAAAGATTTGCTCCACCTTCATTTATATTTAATTTGGTGTCTGCATGAACACCCACGAATGCACAGGAATCTTTCTTATACTGAATGAGGCTACTGGTCCATCAAGGTCAGTACTGTCTACTCAGACTGACAGTGACTCTCTAGGGTCCCAGGCTGAGGTGTTTCACATTACCTGTTACCTGGTCCTTTTACCTGGACATGCCAGAGATTGAACCCAGGACTTTTTGTAAGCAAAGTAGATCCTCTTACATTGAGCCATAGCCCCTCCTCTTTTGATTTCCTGTGATTGTCACTTAGGTACAAAAACTTGTAAAATTCAGAGATTTATGACAGGGCATGAGTTGGTTTTCAGCCTCTGAATAATAGAGTTCAATCCTTGTCAAATAAACCAAACAGTCCAAAGGGAACCATCATGGTTTCTAGAGGAGGAGGAGGTAAAGAACTGGGAAGGCACAAAGGCATCTAGGTGACCCCTGCAGGAAAGAGTCCAGCATGCTCTTCTTAAGTCACCAGCCCCTCTCCCAAGAATATCCTCTGGAGAATCTAAGGACAGTGAAGGAGCCACTGCTGAGCTAAGCCCCAGAAGGAGCTTCTGAGTCTCCCCGATCTCTGCCTCCAGGAGGCCTCCCTCCCTCCTTACCCAGTGGGCCTGCTTCTCTGTCCTCCTCTTCCTTGACGTCCACTGAGGGATGCCTCTGCTCCCCCTCAGACAAAGCCTTGACTGCCTCAGAGATGCTCCAAGCCTCCTCCTCCAAGGGCACCTGCAACAGCAGAGAGGGACGGACCTTTCAGAGCAGAATAACAGAGCTGGGGCCATAAAAAGAAGGGAGGATTCCGTCTTCCTCCCAGATCTTAACAAACTAGCTGAAGATATCAAGAATAAAAACTTAAAATCCAGAAAGTTGAAAGCAACATTGAAAATAAATGGGCTGCATATGCCAATGATAAGCAGAACTACCAAGACTGGAACCATTAATCTGAACAAAACTAATTCCCTGCCAAAAACGTTTTTTGTAACAGATCTATTAAAGATGTGCAACAAGCTTGTCTGAGTAAACTCCCAGGGTAGTGAATTCTGCAAGGAAGGCACCACCACCCAGAAGGCCCCAAACATACTGGCAGCCTCAAAACACAGGAGGAGGGAGCTGCGAGGAGATCTTCATGACTCCATACGGTGCTCCAGGATGCCCCTGTCACCCGTAGAGATGGCAAGGGTGCTGGAATCTAGAGCACCCAGAACCCCAAAATGTGCTCTTTCAGAGGGAGGGTGACCCCATCAAGACTTGCCAAACAATGACCCCAACAATGAAACAAAATTCCTCACCACCCAAAGCCTCAAAATTCAGCTTCTAGGGAAATGAGGGTACAGATCCTTCCATTACGCCCTGGCATTCCCCACAGAGACAGAGGTCTCAGCTCCACCCCAGGCCATCCTGTACACATTACCCGCATAGCAGAAGGGCCTCACCTGCTTCTCCTGCCTCAAGAGGAACTCCTCGGCCAGGGTCACTGCCTGGGAGCAGCTCTCGGGGCTGCTTTCCCTCACCCGTCTCTGGATCTCTGGGGGAAGGATGCTTAGCAGCTGCTCCAGGATCAAGAGCTCCAGAATCTGCTCCTTGCTGTGTTTCTCCACTCTAAGCCACCCACGGCACATTTTCCGCAGTCGGTTGTAGGCCCCTCTTGGGCCCTCGGTCTCCTGGTAGCAGAAACGCCTGAACTCTTCACGCTGCTTCTCCCGGCTCAGGGCATCCCTTTGCAAAATGGCTGCTGTCACCTTCCCATAATCCTTTCTGTCTTGGACAGCAAGACTGTTAAAGGCCCATTTGGCTTCTCCGCTGAGGGATGGCAGGAGTCGGGTCGCCCACTCTTCCTGGGGCCACTGACAGGCTTGGGCCACTTGCTCAAAGGAGGCCAAAAATGTTTTAGCATCTTCCCAGGGAGAAGGTTTCTCTGTCCAATGTGGGATTCCCCATTCAGAGTGAGGGTTTTCCACTGTCTTGAGGAACTCCTGCCACTGGGCTTCCCACTGGGCAAGGGCAAGGGAACCCTCCTCTGCTTGCCGATGCATCAAATCTCCCGGCCTCCTTTCCAGGAATTCCTTCGGATTCCCTGCATGGATCACATAAGGGGATTTTGCTCTCCCCTCTGATACATCCTCGGAGTTGGGGCCTGTGGGGTCTTGTTCCTCCATTTCCCTATCAGAAAAATTCCTCAGAAACAGAGCTGCAGAATTTAAATGACTACAAGATGCTTTTGTCTTCGGGACTGAAGTTCTCCCTGGAGAAGTGGGAAGGAAAGAGAACAGACAGACTTAGCATCTGGCGTAATGGCCCCGACATGATTTTCTTCCCCTATGCACAACTCCTGTGCAAAACTGCATCACTTTTATCTGTCAACTACCTCAATAAATGCATAAAAGAAGATGCTAATCAAAAGGTTCAGGATTTCTTTTCAAGGCTGCCCTCAGAACTTTACCAGCTGGCCTTGCCTATATGTTAGCACAATTCATTGTAAGAGCTGTAAAATGGCCACATCAGCAAATAACATCCAAGAAGCTGCCTTACCCTGATCCTCCCCTCTGCTCACCCTATTTTGTTAATTTCAAGCGCCATTTTCTTGCTAACGCTCAGGACAGATTACAAACTTTAAAAAAATAGTTTTTTAAACAACCAATCACCCATTACCTGACATGAAAACCGCAACAGTATCACTTCTTACTGGTATCTGAAGAAGTGAGCTGTGGCTCACGAAAGCTCCTACCCTGCCAGAAAATATTTTTGTTAGTCTTTAAGGTGCTACTGGACTCTTGCCCTTTTCGACTACTTCTTACTGACAACGTCCTCCTGAAACATGCTGTCAAAAAATGTAGCTCAGGTGGGAGACACAGGCAGGCAGAGGCACACGCTGCCTGGTACAGTCGTCTGTAGCCCACAGGCCTTTCCACTGGGGTTGCCAAGTGACCAGGAGAAACTCCAGCCTTCGCGGCTCCTGTGCCTTTAGCAGAGGTTTCACCTGCAGAGAGGCCAGGAAGGGAATCTGTTCCCGGCCCCCTCCTTCCCAGCCCGGGGGAGCTGCTCCCTCCCTTCCCCGCCCCACATACCTTGACCCTTCCAGGCGCCCCCCCAGCCCCGACCCTCCAGCGCTCCTGAAAGCAAAGCCGGAAGCACAAGGCGGGAGCTGGAGGACTCGTGTGCATGCGCTCTAGGAAACGCGGCTCTATCGCTTTAACCCTCTAAAGCCCTCGCAGGCTAAGAAAGAAAGACCCTTTAGTTTACAGGACTGTTGTTAGATAAAGGAAGGTTTCTTTTCCCTGGTATTTTGCAATTTTTGCTCTTTCTTTCTTTCTTTTCTTTCTTTCTTTCTTTCTTTCTTTCTTTCTTTCTTTCTTTCTTTCTCAAACCTTTTTACTGGGTGGCTCCCCCTCTCTGTTTGGACTCACATCATGGGTCGCAGTCCAGGAGGTGGGGGAAGAGCCGGCTCTCAGGGCCGCCCCAGACACAGCCCAAGAGAGCACACGTGAACCTAAGAAAACCCATGCTGGATCTAAGGCCCAGGAGTCTGTTCACACCGTGGCCAACCAGTCGCATCTTTGAAGCCCACAAGCCCATTTGCTCAGATTCAGCCTGTGATTTCCACTGTCAGGCAAGGCCGCTTCCAGATTATTGAATTTCCCCGCTCTGCGGTCAACAAAAGAAGAAGAGATGGTTTTTATACGCCGACTTTCACTCCCACTTAAGGGAGACTCAAACAGGTTTACAATCACCTTCCCCTCCCCACCCCAGACACCCTGTGAGGTAGGTGGGGCTGAGAGAGTGTGGCTAGCCCAATGTTACCCAGCTGGCTTCGTGTGTAGGAGTGGGGAAACAAATCCAATTCACCAGATTAGCCTTCGCCGTTCTTGTGGAGGAGCGGGGAATCAAACCCAGTTCTCCAGATCAGACTCCACCACTCCAAACCACTGCTCTTAACCACTACACCATGCTGGCTCTCCAAAACTCCTTGTTGATGGAAGGACACAGGAGGAAATCCCATCCAGCGACTCTAGGACTCTCGCAATCCACACCCAAACTGACACTCCAGTAGAGACACTCAAAAAATCCCAGAAAATTCCAGGACCGAAAGCATGGGGAATGAGATATAGCCTTCTGGGACCCCGTGGCCATGTCATGCAGGAGTCCCCCAGGCCTACTTTCTCGGGCAGGTCAGCTACAAAGGACCAGACCAAACAGTGGAGGATGTCTCCAGGCTCCATCTTGGGGGCATCCATCTCCATACAGTCAATGATACTGAAGGAGAACCCACCGTCCCTCTCCCAGAGGTGGTATCCCATCCAGGCCACTGTAACAGTTTCTGTTGCAAAACCTTGGATGAACCCTGGGCTGAGAAGGAACCCACAACTTGATGTTTAAATCTATTGTCTGGAAGCCACCTTCTTAAATATTTAACTCCAACTGATTAAAAATAAAACAGCATCAAAGGAAGCAAACCAAATAAACAATAGTAATTTGGTACAAATATACTCTGTAATGTATTCTAATACCCTGTTCTCAGATTAAGGGGATAAAAGGAAAATCCGAGTGCCTTTTCAAATTGTACAGTGACATAAGAGAGAATTTTCTCAGGAACCTTGATAAAGTAAACCATGCAGGCACTGAAGGGGCCTGTGAGGAATGGCAGGTGGGCAAATCCTAGGGTTGCCAGGACCCTGTTCGCCACAGGTGGGAGTTTTTTGGAGCCTGAAGAAGGCAGGGTTTGGGGAGGGGAGGGACTTCAATGCCATAGAGCCCAATGGCCAAAGTTGCCATTTTCTCCAGAACTGATATCTGTCAGCTGGAGATCAGTTGTAATAACAGGAGCTCTCCAGCCACCACCTGGAGGTTGGCAACCCTAGCAACTCCTGTCCCCCCAAAAGCGAATGGTGGATGTGCTGAGCATCAGGGCTTAGATCTAGTCCCAAACCTGAGTGGTTCTATACAGGAGGAGGAGATTTTTACTTATCACTTCCAAGGCTGTGAGAGAGAACCTCCCTGCTTCTGTCCAGCAAGAGTTATATCCTAACTCTAATAAAACAAAGACTAGTCGATCACGAGTTCCAGCTCAAATTTCCTTCAACACTGCCAATTTGCTCACCACAATACTTTGGATTTCCATTTAAACTACCTGGACTGTTTTAACAATCCTAAACTCAGGAAAGTCTTTATGCAGGCTAGGACTAATTTATTGCCTTCAGTGATCCTTCGTGGCAGATTCCTGAAGACGCCTTATGCTGAAAGGGTCTGCGGATGTGGTGCAGGATGTCCTGACTCCCTGTCTCATATTCTTTTGGACTGCCATCTTTATGATTCCCCAAGAGGAAACATAATAAAACCCATAGTTTTGAACTTCTCACCAAATAACACGACAATACTGTCATAGGAGGTCTTTGGGAATTGTGTCAAAGGCTCCTTTTAGGTCAATAAAGGCCACAAAAAGCTTCCCCCTTTCTGCTCTCATGTATTTTTCGGCTAGTGACATTAGAATGAGACAATGGTCCAGAGTAGTTTTTCCAGGTCTGAAGCCAATTTGCTCACAGCCCAGGATGGCTTGGGAAGTTATCCAGTGAGAATGAACATCAAGACTCTGTGAATGCTAGGCTGATTCCGCCTTGGGCACTTTCTGACAGTACCATTGGCTGTGGGGGGAGGGGAACAAGCTGTATCTGTTATTAGAAAAGGAGTTGTGTGAGCACCATTCTTAGTGTTGCTAACAACGTGGAGAAAAGATGCATCTCATCACATGAAGCTGCCTTATACTGAATCAGACCCTGGGTCCATTAAAGTCAGTATTGTCTGCTCAGACCAGCAGCGACTCTACAGGGTCTCAGGCAGAGGTCTTTCCCATCACCAACTTGCCTGGTCCCTTTAACTCACTGGTTCCCAACCGGTGGTCTGCGGACCACCAGGGGTCCGAGAGAACTAAATTAAGGTCCACGAAACAAAGTTATAAACCCATAATAAATTAATATTTACAGTGGTGGCGGCTTGCGGGCGCAGAGTGCGGCAGCGTGCGGCGGTGACTCGCGGGAGCGGCGCGTGACGAGTAAGGAACATGCGGGGGCGGGGAGGCCAGGGGAGGGTGCAAACGAGCCTCACGGCTCACGCCACTTTGCATCCACACGCACGTAGCGCAAGTCGTGTCGCACGCATTAAGTACCTACTTTGTTTTGCTCAGGGCTGTGTCCGTGACTACTGTTTAGTGAAGTGATATGACGGTTCCAGAGTAACGGTAAGTCCTTCAAATTTGTATTAACCTCTAAGATACCTGCGAAATATCCGCCATGCTCCCCCGTGTCCTGCGGCGCACGCCATTTGGTGGCAAGGAACGTAGTTCTGATGAGCGTGACACAAAAAACTGTCTGGTTCACTTTTCACTGAAGTTACACACTATTGGTAAATTGTTTTGAGCTATTGACCACTGTATCTCTTATAAAAAATCGTTATTCAATCACATACCATAGAGAAGGAGCTTTTGATTTTTATTGGTTCTTGTAGGTTATCCGGGCTGTGTGACCGTGGTCTTGGTATTTTCCTTCCTGACGTTTCGCCAGCAGCTGTGGCAGGCATCTTCAGAGGAGTAACACTGAAGGACAGTGTCTCTCAGTGTCAAGTGTGTAGGAAGAGTAATATATAGTCAGAAAGGGGTTGGGTTTGAGCTGAGTCATTGTCCTGCAAAAAGTATCAAAGGTAATGTGCTAATCATTGTCCTGTAAGTATCAAGATAATGTGCTAATGAGGGTGTGGTATGTTAATATGGAACTATTGTATCCTGAAGTGATCTGTTAATGTGTGAAATCCAATGAACTCTGACCGTGAAAGCCTTCGACAATATTTTATTTTTTAATTTGGATGTTGGATTTAGGATTTGCCGTGAAAAAAATAATAACAAAAAACACTAGGTGGTGGTGTAGCTGGGACCCATGGGTCCCAACCCAAAATGGCGTCCATTTGCGCGGGACCGTACGGTCCCAGACTGGGATGTGAGAGGTTAATTTCAATCAATCAACTCAGCCTATCGCAGTCCACTGCTGGACATAATTAGTGTATTAATTTATTGATTAGCCCCAGAATTGCCCAGTTTGTAAAAAGGATGCAAGCTCAAAAATCACATTGATTTTCAATTAAAAGTTCTCTATTATAAAAAATATATTCAAATATTATTCTAAGTTTCATGTTTAACTAACAGTTATGATTAAAGTTTATTTTCAAATTCTTGGAATTTTTATTTTGAACCTTGGGGTCCCTGCACCGAACAAAAAAGTCCTAGTGGTCCCTGGTCAAAACAAGGTTGGGAACCACTGCTTTAACTGGAGATGCCAGGGATTGAACCTGGGACCTTCTGCATGCCAAGCAGATGCTCTACCACTGAGCCACAGCCCCTTCCCTTTCTTAAAGGCTTATAGTGTAGAAACGGGCAGCTGAAGCTTTTCATGGCATGAAGTTAAAGAACATCCCATTAGTCGTCTGCTAAAGGGACTGGACATTTTTCTCCAGGCAGTTGGCAACGCTGGCCATTTTCTCTTCCCGCAGACGGCCTCCACCTGTGCTTGTATAGTGGTAAATGAATCAAATATGACAAAACTCTAATGGAGCCAACCCATTTAAGAAAAAGAACTTATGTCTGCTTAACATTCCTTAAAACAGTAAGAATTGTTCATTGTGGAGAGCAGGCTCCTGGGCATATGCAGAATTATTGATATCTTGGACTCCTGCCCCACATCTTCAAGCCAATCTAGGGCCAAATTTCTACAAACCTGCAGCCATCTGTCTCTTTGTGGTGCCGGAACATCATCTTACAACCCAGGGCTGAGGAAACATTTTGGCCCAACTGCTGAACACCCCCACTCCCACAGACACACAATGTCTTCCTCTGATAATTTTGCTGTGCTGGCAAACAAAACCAAGAAGGGAAAGGGATGGTTGTCCTAGACAATACTGCCTATATTTCTTTATTTTCTTTGAACTGGAGTAATAGACTAAGCTAAGATGGCTTTAGAAATTTTGGTTACATGAGCCCACCCCAGCTCAACCACACCCTGATTTTGGGATGGGGGAAGGGAGCAGCTTAGTCCAGCAACACAGTCCAGTGTGAAAGCGATTGGCATGGGTGTGGGGGGGGGGTGCCTGCTCCTGGAATGGAGCCCCACACAAGGAGGAAAGGGGCCCCTACTATTGTCTGGGGAGCAAACACAGTGATGTGATCAAAGTGAGAAGTTAGGTAGCAGAGTGTGAAACATCCCGAGAAGAGTATTATGCTCAAAATGTAAAAAGTGGCTTCTTCTAAACCTCAATTCATTTGGCATTGAAAGGCAGTTTTTTAAAATGGCAAATCGCATTAGGCAATAGAAGATCTCAGACATTCTGCTTCTTTGTTTGGTTCAGATGTTATGGTGTTTTCCAAATGGAGTCAGCCACGGATTGCCTCCCTGGATGGACACATTTGTGATGGGTGTTCCTTCATGAGAAATTTGGAAGGATCGGCAATGTAATGGATTGGATCCAACTGATCAATTCCCCTCACAGCAGCGGGGTTTTTGTGTATTGTGATTGTTTTTCTGGGCTATTTTTCTGGGTTTGGTTAATAAACTCACCAATAAAAGCTTTAAAAGTTTATTGATAGAAAATAAGCAAAAAGAGATAAAATACGTTACAAGGTCTATGGCATTATGCAACAAGAAAACAACAAATTCTAGCTATCCAAATACTTAACAGATGTTACATAGTAAAAGCTGGTCCTTAAGGCATGAGGTCTGATAAGCAAAACATGCTCCAAAGCGACATAGTAAAGGGTAGCAAAAAGCGTTGAAGAAGGAATGACTTAACTTCTGATTGCTGAAACTTATGGAAAAAGCAGGCCATGAACAGGTGACAATTAGCTCCCAATCACAGGGATTCTTGGCTGGAAACTTCTGGGTGCCTTGGAATAGTTCAGACTGGAATTAGGCTCAAAGGTTTCCCCCCTCCCATCTCATCAGATGTTGCTCATGAACTTAATTAACAATGGCATGAGAGGAACCATAGAATCGGAAGGGACCACCAGGGTCATCTAGTTCCAACCCCCTGCACAATGCAGGAAACTCACAACTACCTCCCCCCTACACCTCCAGTGACCCCCACTTCATGTCCAGAAGATCGTCAAGTTGCCCTCCCTCTCATCATCTACCTATGATCACAGAATCAGCACTGCTAACAGATGGCCATCTAACCTTTTCTTAAAAACCTCCAGAGAAGGAGAGCTCACAAGAGAAGATGTACAAGTTTTCCCCCTCCCATCTCATCAGACGTTTCTCGTGAACTTAATTAACCACGGTGTGAGAGGAACCTTGAAGCCAGCCTTTGCTGATAAGGGACACCTGGTGTTTTTGAGAGAAGTCTAGGCCTGTGGATGGAGAGTTACAGGCTGCTTTGGCTAAGGGGACAAAATGGATGACACAGAGGCAAAATGATTCTAAAATGGATTCTCTGGCTTCACCCACCTGGACACATTTTGCACTTCCTTTAGTTACCAAGAGCAGTGACATGTTCACGGGAGTAGACTGAGGTATGATCTGGGAGAGATGCAGATTCCTTTCTCACTGCAGGCACAAACTCGCCTCAGGCAAGCCCATTCTCATCAACAATGTGGCGCAACTGAGATTTACAGTACCCTACCATGGGCCATAAGTCAGCTGCGACTTGACGGCACTTTACACTCACACACCATGAAGAAGGGCCATAGCTCAGTGGGTAAAGCATCTCCTTGGCATGCAGAAGGTCCCAGGTGTGTTGTGGTCAACCAAATACAGGATTAAAACATACATAGTTGCAAACAGCAGCATTAAAGTTGAAATAAGTTGGGAGAAATGGCATCTTAAGAGAGATGATTGTTTATATTCCCTCAAGCCTGAGAGGCTTGGGAAGGAAGACAACTGATACCTTCAGCTTAGCTTCAGCTGATGTTGTATTCCAGGCATAAAGCCAGCTTGTACTTTCTATGAGAAAGTTTTGTTTCTCTTTGACAGTGCAAAAAAAAATATTGCATGAATGAGGACCCTTTTATAATCCTGTCAGGTGGGGGGCAATTCTCAGTGTTTTCTAGCCTTTTAAGCCTATTGTAAAGTGCCAATTGATGCATATTAGTTAAGATTGTTTATTATTTGTGGTCAGCATGCAATGCTAGTTTATCAAACCTACCATGTTAAGACTTTGAAGAGAGGACTTTAGACTTTGGGAAAATGTCTTGAGAATGCATATGTTTTATCTTTTTCTACATCATCTGTTCATTAGACAAGAGTTACAAAGGATGGAAAGATTAAGAATGAATGCTTATTGGGAAGAAAAATAGTCTCATCTGTATATTTCATATCTTTGATGCTTGTGAATGATTTAATGTTCTCATGAAAGTTAGACTCTCAAAAGGTATAAAAAGGGACATGAAAGTGAAAGAGGCTGAAGACTCTTTACCAGACATGATGTCTGTTACAGAGTTTTCTGGCATGCTATGCCAATCCTGTGAAGAGGTATGTATCTTTGATATTAATTTTTAAACATTATATTCAGATCTGTTAGAATATTTTATGTAACCTAGCTTGTTTCTATATATTTCATTGTTCTCATTTTATACTTAGTTACAAGTTTAAAAGTATTGTTTTGAAGTGTTAGCAATAAAAAGAACTCTAAAACAGTTCAAACAGGTTGTGTCTTTACCTGTGGTGGTTAAATTAAGTAAGATAACATATCTCTTAAAAAGGTAAAGGTCCCCTGTGCAAGCACCAGGTCATTCCTGACCCATGGGGTGACGTCACATCCTGACGTTTACTAGGCAGACTTTGTTTAAGGGGTGGTTTGCCAGTGCCTTCCCCAGTCATCTTCCCTTTACCCCGAGAAAGCTGGGTACTCATTTTACTGAACCTTGGAAGGATGGAAGGCTGAGTCAACCTTGAGCTGGCTACCTAAAACCAACTTCCATAGAGATCAAACTCAGGTGAGCAGAGCTTGGACTGCAGTACTGCAGCTTACCACTCTGCACCACGGGGCTCCTCAACGTGTGACATAAATTCTATAATCATAATTAAACACGGCAAAAGATCAGCTTCAGATTCAATCCCCGGCATCTCCAGTTAAAGGGACTGGAGTAGGTGATGTGAAAGTAGGTGATGTGAAAGACCTCTGCCTGAGACCCTGGAGAGCTGTAGGTGGTCTGAGTAGACAGTACTGACTTTGATGGACCAAGGGTCTTATTCAGTATAAGACAGACTGAGAGGGGTGAAGGAGTAGAAACTGGAGCAGGTGAAAGGAGTCTTTCTCTCTCCCTTCTCTACCTCTCTTCTTCAGTTCCAATGTCTGCAAACTTAAATCAATCAAAAAGGATCCTGCTGTTGCAGTTGCTGGCTATGTGGGTGGCAACAATCCCTCAGCACCCATCCCTCCTCCATTGGTCCCAGGACAATTGACATTACCTGCCTGCCTCAAGCAAGTGCAGTTCCTTCTTAATATGGACAGAAGCAGTGATACTGCTGTGTCCTGTCTCCCTCAGGGTTTTTCCAGAACAATCTATGGCCTGCTAACAGCCTGACTTTGTTCTGCGATGGGACTCTGCCGAAGCCTTGCTGTCTGGAGGATATGGGATTTAGTCACCACCCAAAGGGGTATGCGTGGCTCCCAGGGGTAGGACTTTCCATTCTACACAGAGCAGAGGCCAATCCTTTTGCCTCACCCTTGACAGCCAAATCCAGCCTCTGCTGCAGCCAGACTTATAATAATCTCTATGAAGTCTGCGCTCTTCTGTTGGTACTGAACAGGAGTCTAGGCCAAGAGGACCCTCAGAACCAGGTGGGTTCCATTCTGCCAGACTTTTCAAGAGTCTGGGGAAAAGTCGTGATGTTTCTGAAGCCACCCTCAGAGCAGATTTTTGCTTTCTTCTCTTGGAGATCTCTTTGATTCTTTAATCATGGTCAGAACTTTTTCCTCAATCCCAGCATTTGTATTGTTTCTCCCGTATGAATCTTGCTTGTTTTTATGGCTATGTTAAGGTTTCTGTGCAGATAAAAGCTCTTTCCAAGACTCTATGGTTGCCATTAATGTATGAGGTATGAGATGAACTGTTGTCACAGGCTTAGCAGCCTGTGTGACAAGCCTTTTTTTCCTGCTGAGGGGACACTCATAGCCTCCTAAGATTTTGGGGATCTAGTTTTGAACTAGAAACCTTCCCCTCAGTTACCAGGTGTTCTAAAGGTAGTGAGTGTATATGCTTTGGGTTCGCTGCTGAAGGTAAGTTTTGTGGTGCACAATCACTGAGGCTGTGTTAATATATAAACAACTAAGAATATTTATTTATTTACAGGTTAGCTTAAAAGGAACAAATCAGCAGCACAGGTCTCCCAATAGACAAGGAGAACCTGTCTGAGACACATAAATTTAAACATGTTATTGCTTTAGAGAGTAGTCAGAAGTACAGCCAGCATGGTGTAGTGGTTAAGAGTGGTAGTTAAGAGTGGTGGACTCCTACACATGAAGCCAGCTGGGTGACCTTGGGCTAGTCACAGTTCTCTGAATTCTCTCAGTGTCAGACTTCAGTACCTCGTTGCATCTCAGAAATAGTAAACTTCACTCCAGACGTTGCAGAGTTTAAAGTTTTATTAAAGCCAACGGGTTCAGCATGTCTATACAAACGTAAGGTCAGAATACAGGTTGGGGAAAGACTAGTTATCTTTATAGGGAACGTACAAGACATTTGGTTACATCAATGGTAGGACATGAAAAGGTGAGATGCAGCAGAATTGTTTTGAATGTGAAAGGATACAAGGTGACAATAAAGAAGTGTTAGCCGGTGATTGCCCTCTACAGAACCTCCTGGTGAGATTGACTAGATCTCCGGGCTCCCAGGCATAGTTCCGCAGCGCCAGAGATCTCACATCGGATCTCTATTGAAACGCTAATGCCTGGCGATCAAAGGAATGAGAACAGGGGGTGGGAAGGAGACACGGAGCCTGCTTATCCGGGGCTCGACTGGCTGCCCTCGCTGACACTCAGCCACACCTACTGTCTGTTGTGGGGAGGAAAGGGAAGGTAATTGTAAGCCGGTTTCATTCTTCCTTAAGTGGTAGAGAAAGTCGGCATATAAAAACCAACTCTTTTTCTTCTTTAAAGATTTCAGGCACAAACAGGCTATTACTGACTAGCCACAAGGTTGGGTCCTCTCACATACCTCTGTCTGCTGTTTTTCCTGAGCCAGACCTGAGCTGTCACTTCTCTCTCCCTGAGATAAAACTCCACTCCCACTTCTCCTATGTTCCCTCTAACATCTCATCCCCCTTCTCAAGGATGATTGGATGGTGGCGCATCACTCCTATGGCCACAGCTGAGTGGCTAATTTTTTTTTCAAGGGCAGTACAGCTTTCTGTCCATCACACCCCCTGTTTGAATCTTGTTTCCTTTTATGGCTATGTTAAGGTTTCTGAGCAGATACAAGCTTTTTCCAAGAATTGTTATTGTTTCACCTCTGTTTAGACTCTTTGGTTGAAGTTAATGTATGAAGTATGAGACGAGCTCTTGTCACAGGCTTACCAGTCACGCAGTTACTCCTCAATGTGTTCTTTGATACCGTTCAAGATTCCTATTGTGGCTGAATCTCTCCACACTCTGAACATTCATAAGGTTTATCTTCTGTGGGATCTTTGATGCTGTTGAAGATGGGCACTCTGAGTGAATTTCTTTCCACACTTGGAGCATTCAAAAGGTTTCTCACCTGTGTGGGTTCTTTGATGCTGCTGAAGTGTGGTACTCCGACCAAATTTCTTTCCACACTCGGAGCATTCAAAAGGTTTCTCCCCTGTGTGGGTTCTATGATGCCGCTGAAGATGGCTACTCTGACTGAATTTCTTTCCGCACTCAGAGCATTCAAAAGGTTTCTCCCCTGTGTGGGTTCTTTGATGCCGCTGAAGATGGCTACTCTGACTGAATTTCTTTCCACACTCAGAGCATTCAAAAGGTTTCTCACCCATGTGGGTTCTTTGATGCTGCTGAAGTGTGATACTCCGACCAAATTTCTTTCCACACTCGGAGCATTCAAAAGGTCTCTCCCCTGTGTGGGTTCTTTGATGCCGTTGACGATAGTAAATATGACTGAATTTCTTTCTGCACTCGGAGCATTCAAAAGGTTTTTCACCTGTGTGGGTTGTTTGATGCTGCTGAAGATGGTTACTCTGACTGAATTTCTTTCCACACTCGGAGCATTCAAAAGGTTTCTCCCCTGTGTGGGTTCTTTGATGCCGTCGAAGATAGCAACTGTAACTGAATTTCTTTCCACACTCAGAGCATTCAAAAGGTTTCTCCCCTGTGTGGATTCTTTGGTGCACAAGGAGGTCAGATTTGTTTCTGAAATACTGTCCACATTGAAAGCATTTATATGCCTTCATTCTACTATGCTTTGGAAAATGTACAGTACCCTTTTTTCTATCAGAAAAACTCTTTTCACTCCCTGAGCAGGTAGGTGGATTCTCTTCTGAATGAATTATTTGATGGCCTTCATTCCCTCTCTTTTTGGTTGGCCTTTCCTCTTGGACTGTGATTTCAAGGACGCCCCCTCCTTGGCAAGGAATGAGTTTATCCTTCTTCCTGTTGATTCCATCTGGATCCTTAAAGTTGCCGTCAGAGTCTTCCTCCTTAGCGTTTTCTAATGATAACCCATGTAAGTCCCTGTCAATCACCCGCATGCTTCCTGCTGGAATAAAGAGAGATCCAGTCAGCAGCCATGGAAGAAACAAAGTCTGATCTGTCGCTCCTTTTTCCTGGAGGGTATTTTGATTCCTTCCTGAGAGCCTCCTTCAACCCCAAAGTAAGTAGCTGATTATTCCTTATGTCTGGCCTAGCCCAGCAGTGGAGCAGGTTTTATCTTCTGCCTTTCCCTCTCCTCCCCAAAATCTCCATACATACTTGAAGTAAAGGATCTTTTGACCTGGTTTCAATATCATCAAATAAATTCTGTTTATATTCAGGACTTGAAAACAGGATTTTCTAAAAATAAATCAATTGTTCATAAACTTTTACTGGATTCAAATGATCATCTAATATCCAAGATGTACAAACTATTATTAGAAATTTATTGTGAGCAAGAAAGGATAAAACCTACTATGATTACCTGGGCACAGACGGTGGGCCATGATATATTATTGGATCAATGGGAACAACTTTGGTCACGAGACATGAAACTTATTCTTGCTCAATCACTGAGAGAAATATATATAAAATGATGTATAGGTGGTATTTAACACCTAAAAAGTTGGCAAGGATCTACAAATCACTGTCCCCAAAGTGTTGGAAGTGCAATATAGAAACAGAAACAGGCTCATTTCATCATGTATGGTGGACTTGTGACAAAGCGAAAAAATTTTGGGACATGATTTACAATGAAATAAGATTGATTATACAGAATAATATACCTAAAACACCTGAGATTATGTTACTTAGTATGATACCAGACTCTATTTTAACTCAGAGATCTTTTTTAATTTATGCCACCACTGCTGCAAGACTGATTTATGCAGCTAAATGGAAATCATCAAACATTCCAGACAAAAGAGATTGGATACAAAAAATGCTGGAACTGGTGGAAATGGCAAAACTCACAGCATTGGTAAATCAAAGAGACAATGCACAATTTATGGGTGAATGGGAGGCATGGAGAATCTACTCTGAAAATGAACTTCAAATAGGGGAATTTAAGGGTTATTCATTGATCTAATCCATTTTTTTACTATTATTAAGGATGTTTTTAATGATTAAAACACATAGTCATTATAATAAGGTTGATCTGAAGAAAGGCAATAATCATGTATGATCCGAAATAAGATGAATATATATTTTATTAGATTTTTGATAATTACATTTATATATATGTAACAATATCAGGATTAGAATTTTATACAAAAGAGTACACAAATCTATAATGAGATAGAAGGAGATGAAGGGGAAGTCTTTATATTTTATTTTAGTATATTTGTATTTTCAACAATATTTCATTGCTTTTTAGTTTTTATTATTTTTATTAATTGTTGAACTGTTGATTTATATAATTTGAAAAAATAATAAAAATTATTATTAAAAAATCTCCATACATACTTTAAAGCACGGGGTCCGTGAGAACTAAATTAAGGTCCGCGAAACAAAGTTATAAACCCATAATAAATTAATTTTTTAAATTAAAAGTTCTCTATTATAAAAATATATATTCAAATATTATTCTAAGTTTAATGTTTAACTAACAGTTATGATTAAAGTTTATTTTCAAATTCTCTGAATTTTTATTTTGAACCTTGGGGTCCCTGCACCGAACAAAAAAGTCCTAGTGGTCCCTGGTCAAAAAAAGGTTGGGAACCACTGCTTTAAAGGAAAAAGGTGCTAAAGATTTGCTCCACCTCCATTTATATTTGATTTGGTGTGTACATGAACACACACAAACGCACAGGAATCTTTCTTATACTGAATCAGACCATTGGTCCATCAAGGTCATTATTGTCTACTCAGACTGACAGTGGCTCTCTAGAGTCTCAGGCTGAGGTCTTTTACATTACTTGTTACCTGGTCCTTTTACCTGGAGATGCCGGAGACTGAACCCAGGTCTTTCTGTATGCAAAGTACAGCCTCTTTCATTGAGCGATAGCCCCTCCTCTTTGATTTTCTGTGATTGCCACTTAGGTACAAAAACTTGTTGCAAAATTCAGAGTTTTATGATAGATGTGATACAGGGCATGAGTTGGCTTTCAGCCTCTCAAAGGTAGGGTTCAGTCCTTCTCAAACCAAACAGTCCGAAGGGGACCACCTTGGTTTCTAGAGGAGGCGGCGGCAAAGAACTGGGAAGGCCCAAAGGCATCTACGTGGCCCCTATAGGAAAGAGTCCAGCAAACTCTTCTGAAGTCACCAGCCCCTCTTTGATGCTCTTGAAGAATCAAGTCCTCTGGAGAATCTAGGCCAGGGAAGGAGCCTTTGAAAGGAGAGAATAAGCTACTGCTGAGCTCAGCCCCAGAAGGAGCTTCCGGGTCTCCCTGATCTCCGGCTCCAGGCCTCCCTCCCTCCTTACCCAGTGGGCCCGCTTCTCCGTCCACCTCTTCCTTGACATCCATTGAGGGATGCCTCTGCTTGCTCTCAGACAGAGCCTGTCCTGCCTCAGAGATGCTCCCAGTCACCTTTTCCAAGAGAACCTGCAACAGTAAAGAGGACAGTACCCTTTCAAGGCAAAATAACAGAGCACGGGCAGGGAGAAAGTTGAAAAGAGGGGAGGGTTGTGTCTTCTTCCCAGAATACACCAATTAGCCTGATTGCTGAAGATATCCAGAATAAAAACTTAAAATACAGAAAGTTGAAAGCAACATGAAAAGCAACTTGTCTTCAGATGCCAATGATAAGCAAAACCACCATGACTGGGCCTTTAATGTGAATAAAACTAATCCGATGTAAAAAAAGGTACTTGTAACGCATCTCTAAGAGATGCACAACAAGCTTGTCTGAGTAAACTCCCAAGGTAGTGAATACTGTGAGGAATGCACCACGCTGAAGAAGGCCCAAAACATACTGGCAGCCACCAAAGCTCACAGGATGACGGATCTGCAAGGAGATAATCATGACTCTTGTGGTCAAACCAGAATATAGTGCTCCTGGCTGCAGCTGTCACCTGTGGAGATGGCAAGGGGGCCAGAATCGAGAGCATCCGGAACCCCAAGACTTGGTCTTCCAGGGTGGGGTGACCCCATCAGGTCTGAACAGAGCCGCCGTGAACCTGGTCTTGGCCAGGGAGGGAGGGTTCAAAATTCAATAAATAAATAATTAAATAAGCATAAGACAGAGAGATTCAGCTTCCAGGAAAACAAGGCAAGAGACCCTTACATCATGCCCTGCCATTCCCCTTCTCCCCGCTGAGATGAAGACAGACATCCCCACTGCTCCACCCAAGGCCCCACAGCAGAAGGGCCTCACCTGCTTCTCCTGTCTGGAGAGAAACTCCTCGGCCAGAGCTACTGCCTGGGAGCAGCTCTCAGGGATGCTTTCCCTCACCCGTCTCTGGATCTCTGGGGGAAGGATGCTCAGCAGCTGCTCCAGGATCAAGAGCTCCAGGATCTGCTCCTTGCTGTGATTCTCCACTCTCAGCCACCCACGGCACATTTCCCGCAGTCGGCTGTAGGCTCCTCTTGGGCCTTCGGCCTCCTGGTAGCAGAAATGCCTGAACTTTTCACGCTGCTTCTCCCGGCTCAGAGCATCTCCTCGCAAGATGGCTGCCTTCACCTTCCCATAATCCTCTCTGTCTCTGACATCCAGACTGCTAAAGGCCTGCTCAGCTTCTCCGCTGAGGGCTGGGAGGAGTCGGGTCACCCACTCTTCCTGGGACCACTGGCAGGCTTCGGCCACTTGCTCAAAGGAGGCCAAAAATGTCTTAGCGCCTTCCCAGGGAGAAGGTTTCTTTTTCCATTGTGGGATTCCCCATGGAGAATGAGGGTTTTCCTCTGTCCTGAGGAACCCCTGCCACTGGGCTTCCCACTGTGCAACAGAAGGGGAACCCTCCACTGCTTGCCGATCCATCAAATCTATTGGTGTCCTTTCCAGGTATTCCGTCAGAGTCCCAACCTGGATGATGTGAGGGGCTTTGTCTCTCTCCTCTGATGCCTCCCTTGATTTGGGGCCTGTGTGGTCTTGCTTCTCCATTTCCCTCCAGAAAGGTTCCTCAGGAATGGAGCTGCAGAATTTAAACAACTAGAAGAAACATCTAGAAAAAACAATTTGTCTTCAATACTGAAGTTCTCCCTGGAGAAATGGGAAGGAAAGAGAACAGACACGCTCTGCATCTGGCGTAGTGGCCCCTACCTGATTTTCTTCCCATATGCACAACACCTATGCAAAACGGCATTATTTTTGTGTCTACAACTTTAATAAAATCATAAAAGACGATGCTAATCAAAAGGTCCAGGCTTTCTTTTCAAGGATGCCCTCAGAACTTTACCAGCTGCCCTTGCCTGTATGCTTACGTTGTTCATAGGAAGAGCCGTAAAACTGCTGTATCACCAAACATCATCTAAGATGGAGTCCCCAGAAGCTGCCTGATCCCCACCTTTTGTCTGCTGACCTACTTTGTTCACTTCAAGCCTCGTTTTCTAGATAAGACTCAGGGCCGATTGCAAACTGAAAAAAATAGTTTTTAAAATCACCAGCCATCTATCAACCATTATGAAAATCCCAGCAGTATCCCTTTTTTTAATTAAAACATCCTCCTGAAAAATGTGGTTCAGGTTGAAGACATTGGCAGGAACATGCACCCCCTGCCTAACAGGCTGCAGTCATCTGAGAATCTCCCTCCCTCCTCCAAAGAGTCTCTGCCCACTCCAGTTAAGGCAACAGCTCTTCCTGGGGGGAAAAATTATTTCCCCCACTTTCCCCCCACCCCCACATTCTCCATTTGGGATTCTCCTGATCTGTCCACTCAAGAGAGGAGAGGGGGCTGAAAAGGTTACAAATCAGGAGACAAAAAAGCATTGGGGGAGGAAGGGGGGCAGCACGCCTTGCCAGCCCCACAGAAATCCTATATTGTGCCACAATTCCACCCCACCCACCCCCATCTGCCAAAGGAGAGTCTCACTGTATTCGCACTCCTCCTGCTGCTCCAAAGGAATCCCATTTTCCATAAGAGAAAAAAAAGTCAAAAAGGGCCAGAGTCCAGTAGCACCTTAAAGACTAACAAAAATATTTTCTGGTAGGGTACGAGCTTTCGTGAGCCACAGCTCACTTCTTCGGCTCCTACCCTACCAGAAAATATTTTTGTTAGTCTTTAAGGTGCTACTGGACTCTTGCCCTTTTTGACTCCTGCAAACAGACTAACACGGCTACCCACTGAGAAAAAAAAAAAGATTCATTTCAGGAGGGCAGATGCTCACCAGGGCCTCGTTTTTGCCCCAGAGACCGGGGGTGGGTGGGTGGGATTCAGTGGCCTTTCAACATCAGGGAAAAGACCAGTAAGTGAAGCCCCAGAGGACAGGTACCCACCTCTCTCAGACAACCTTGGGGGTTATACATGGAGGCAGCTCTATCCCCCCTCCCCGAATGCAAACAAAGCCCTCCCCTGCCTTATAAGGCTCTGCCTTGCAGCCCACAGGCCTTTCCACTGGGGTTGCCAAGTGACCGGGAGAAACTCCAGCCTGCGCGGCTCCTGTGCCCTTAGCAGAGGTTTCCCCTGCAGAGAGGCCAGAAAGGGAATCTGTTCCCGGCCTGGGCAGAAACGGGATCCCCTCCGGGCTTCTCGCTGCTGAGCTGCACCAGTGCAGAGGGGCCGGATCCTGCCCTGGCTGGCCGCCCTCCTAGGGAGAACCGCCTCGCCTCCTCCTTGGGGCCCTGCTCTGCTCGAGAGACCCCCTCGCAGGGCTGCCCAGCCCGGGGGAGCTGCTCCCTCCCTCCTCCCCCCGCCCCACATACCTTGACCCTCCCAGGCAGCCTCCAGCGCTCCTGCAAGCACAACCACAAGGCGGAAGCTGGAGGACTCGTGTGCATGCTCTCTAGGAAACGCAGCTCTATCGCTTTAACCCTCTAAAGCCCTCATAGGCCAAGTAACAAATAGAGGACTGTTGTCAGATCAAGGAAGGCTTCCTCTCCCTATTATTCTGCAATTTTTATTATCCCTATTATTATCCCTATTATTCTGCAATTATTATTCTGCAATTCTGCAAATTTCTTTCTTTCTTTCTGATTAAAAACAAACCTTTTCACTGGGTGGCTCTCCCTCAGTTTGGACCCACATCATGGGTCGCAGTCCAGGAGGTGGGGGAAGAGCCGGCTCTCGGTGCGGCCTCAGACACAGCCCAAGAAGAGAGCACAGGCTGGATCAGACCAAGGCCCATCAGCTCCAGCAGTCACATGAACACATGAAGCTGCTTTATACTGACCCAGACCCTTGGTCCGTATTATCAGTGTTGTCTACTCAGACCAACAGGAGTGTTTCATATTGCCTATTTGCCGGGTCCTTTTAACTGGAGATGCCGGGGGTTGAACCTGGGACCTTCTGCATGCCAAGCGGAGGCTCTGCCACTGAGCCACAGCCCCGATCTGTTCACACAGTGGCCAACTAGGTGCATCTTGGAAGCCCACTTGGTCAGATTCGAGGTTGCCAGGTCCCTCTTTGCCACCTGCGGGAGGTTTTTGGGGCGGAGCCTGAGGAGGGCTGGGTTAGGGAAACGGAGGGACCTCAGTGCAAAAATATCAAACAGTGTATTACAATATAGTGAAGACAATAGTGGAGTGCAAACAGAAAACTTAAACACAAACTATACACTAAATATATACACAATATAAGTAACTCTCCAAATGAATCAAAAAAGACTTTTAGAAGTTACAACATGTAAGAATCTTAAATAATGTCCAATAAAACTAAAAAGCGTCTTGCCGCTTATTTTCAAAAAAAGGGGGGGAAATCCCAGTATCCTGGAAGAATAGAAGTATTGAATGATGGGAAACGTCTTCCGGAATTTCTAAACGTTTTTAGCAGATTTTCGCTTCTTCAGCCTGATGACAAATGAATATAAGCTTCTATTTACACAATGTTGTTCAACAATGTAAACTTTAAAAACATATTTCAATAGCACAAAACATCATGGCATGCATGCAGGTATGTAATTGACAATAGTGACAAAATAATACCTGTATTAATGGAATTCATAGGCGCCACACATTGAGCTGCATCTTTTCTTTCCAAAGTTCTCTCAGTAACTATTAATATGTGGTTCACTACAAATACTTTTCAATTAGTTAGCTCACAAGTGTCCCGTTTTTTTGAAACTATGAGCGTAAGCTGGAAAGTAAAGGGAAGGTCCTAACAGATACCTAAACAAATGTAGGTCCTAACTGATACCTAAAGAAAGGTCCTAGTTGGTAGACATCGAGATATTTATAGGAATAGATTGACTAACTCAAATATAACATGACAAATGTAATTCGGTATTTAAGCCATGTGGTGTTAGCATGTTCAGTAAGTATAAATTTACATTCTTGTCTCAAAAGGGTTTGTTGAATGTTGGAGGCATTAAAACGATGTTTTTTATAGACCCAGATAACAAAAAATCGTAGGTCATTTTCATTGTGTTTCCTCTTGAGAAAATGGAATACGAGCGGGGCGTCAAGAACTTTATTGCGAATTCGAGAGCGGTTCTACCCAATTCTGAGTCTTACTGGTCTCGTGGTGCTACCCACGTATAATTTCAAACACTCACATGTGATAATGTAAATAACATTGCAATTCCCACAGTTAGAAAAATGTTTCAGCTTAAATTTAAATGAGGAAGTGGCGGAGCTGAGTTCCTTAACAGGCAGGCTTAAGGAACAAAACACTACATGACAGCTGCCTGTAAATTTCAAATGGGGATCTAAGGTGTTGGTCCATGCTGTGAATGAGAGGAAAGATGCTTCTGAATCAAATATATATAACAAGTCGTCCACAAAACGCTTGTAAAGGATTATATTGTTTTTAAAGGGATTGTTACGAAAAATAAACTGTTTTTCAAAATTAACCATATAAATGCTTGCCACAGCAGGGGCGTATGCCGTGCCCATAGCTACGCCACTAGTCTGCAGAAAAAAATTGCAGCCATACTGGAAAAAGTTATTTTCTAGGACTATGTCTGTCAAATCCATAAGAAAATGGGTTGGGGAATCACGTGATGTTCTAGTCTCTAACAAATCATGGATAATATTTCTAACAATGTCTAAAGGAACGTTATTATAGAGAGCTGCAACGTCAAGAGTTGCAAGTACCGCTCCCATTGGTATGGGGTGATTCTCTATTTGTTTGATGAGATCCCCAGAGTCTAAGATGTAAGAATCTGTGGCTGGCAAATGGCTGAAAGTGGTAATCTAAATACTGAGAAATGGTTTCCAATAGGGAGCCTTTAGAGGAGACAATGGGTTGTCCAGGGGAATTTTTATTATCTTTGTGTATTTTAGGTATGGAATAAAATATGGGAACTTTAGGATATGGAACAATAAGGAAACCAGCCAATTTGCTATCAATGTAACCTAAAGAAACGCCCTCCTGGACCACTGCATTATATTTGTAAGTTTTTTGGATGGATTGCTAGGCAGCCGTTTGTAAAATTGTTCATTGCTGAGCTGTTTTAAGTTCTCAGCATGGTAAGCTGATGCATCCAAGATGACTATAGCGCCGCCTTTATCAGCCTGCCGTATCACTAAATCAGGATCGTTGTGTAAATCTGAGAGTAAAGACTTCTGTAATGGAGATAGGTTAGGTTCAGGATGCCATTTATAACTTTCCAATTTTTTCACATCTCGGGAAACTAGGTGTTGAAAAGTACTTATTAAGTGGTTAGATGTGTTAGGTATAAAGTTAGATTTTGGTCTAAAGGATTTAACTGAGGCGTCAGTCGGTGGTGTGTCTTTGAAGTAATCTTTAAGTTTAATATTGCGAAAAAGTTTAAATAGATCTATTTTTGTTTGAAGGGCGGAATAATGAGGGACACACATACTGGATGGGAGATACACTTCTGGGTGGCACTGTGGGTGAACAAGATCCTGGGGTACAGGTGGACTGTATGTTAAATATGAGCAGCCAGTGTGATGCAGCGACCAAAAAGGCTAAAGCGATATTGGGGTGCTTCTACAGAGGCATAACATCCAAATTGCAAGATGTCATAGTTCCACTGCATTGGTCAGGCTGCACCTGGAGTATTGTGTGCAGTTCTGGAGGCCTCACTTCAAAAAAAGATGTGGACAGAATGGAGCGGATGCAGAGGAGAGCAACGAGGATGATCAGGGGCCTGGAGACCAAGCCCTATGAGGAAAGACTAAGGGAGTTGGGAATGTTTAGTCTGGAGGAGGTTGAGGGGGGACATGATTGCTTTCTTTTAAGTATTTGAAGGGCTGTCACATAGAGGATGGCAGGGAGCTGTTCCTGTTGGCAGCAGAGGATAGAACTCGCAATAATGGGTTTAACTTGAGAGTGGAAAGGTACCGGCTGGATATTAGGAAAAAGTTTTTTACAATAAGAGTTGTTCCACAGTGGAATCAGCTACCTAGGGATTTGGTGGGCTCCCCTTCACGGGCAGTCTTTGAGCAGAGGCTGGACAAACACTTGTTAAGGATGCTCTAGGCTGATCCTGCATTGATTCCTACAATCAGTCAGAAAGCCAGACTGAGAGGGGTGAAGGAATAGAAACTGGAGCAGGTGGAAGGAATCTTTCTCTCTCTTCTCCACCTCTTTTCTCCACAGTTCCATCTGTCTGCCACTCTTCCAAAAATGTGAGTCAGGACATGTGGCGATGATTGAGATACTCTTTCTCAAAGCTCTTTTCCCCTTTTCCCAAAGGCCTCACCCCACCAGCCAAGAAGGTGGACCTCAGTACCCAAGAGCATTGGCCTTCCCTCTCCAAAAACAGAGTCAAACATTGATTTCCCCAGTCTGGCCTCAGTCTCCTGCCACAGCTATTCAGGAGGGGTCAGAAGGGCAGTGGGGAGTCAGAGACTGGCATGTCCAGAGTAGCTCTCATCCAAAGAGAGAGCCCCCCAAGGTTAGAAAGGTGGACAACAAAGACTGAATCCTGCCATCTTCATGTCAGGGCTCAGGCACAGGGGAGCTCCCTCGCCCCTCTGACACCAGGAAGAGGGGCAGCCAGGGAGGGCTGGATACTTGGATGCCATCTGTGTGGATGAGATGAGAAGAACTTTGTAGTGGTACTGAAAAGGAGCACTTTTCAAAGGGCCCCTCTCTGAAGAATGCAGGGACTCAGGCCAAGTGTTTCTTTCTTCACTTCCAGAAAGCATGAGAGCCATCTCCTGGAATTCTTTGAGTGGCCTGGTGAAAAGACAATCAAGATTCTCCCTTTGCTTTCATTTATTTCTATGGATTAAAGCTCACCTCAATTCAACGACCCTTAATATAGCAGTGAAAAGAGAAGAACAAATATCTGCCCCAAGGAGCTTCCACTCTCCAATTTGAAAGAGCAGACAATGGAGGGAGAAAGGAAAGGCCGAAGCCGCGGTCTGCCCAGGAACAGACCAGAGAAGTCTAAATGGGCAACTTCTTGGAGTAATTTCTCCCAGGAGCACCTCACCCTGACACAACAAACCGAGTGCCCAAAGACCTTGTGAAATCATGCACCTGGACAAAGAAGTGGGTGAGGGAGAGGAGCCGCTTTGTCCTCTTCTTGCTTCTGAGCCAGGTGCATTGACAGAGGGAGGCTGGGTCAACCTGGTGAGGGAGGGTTATGTGGAAGTAAAAATGAACCAGAGTGGAGACATATTAAAAAGATCAATTCATGTAGGCCAGGTGCAATGTGCTGTGACTGCAAAAATAAAGAAGAGCAAGTGACCTCCAAACTAGAACTAACTTGTCTGGATCAACCCCTTGCCGCCTGCAGGGTTACCCCATATTTTGTTAAAGCTACTGTGAAGAGTCCAGGATTATGTTTTGAAGTAGCAATAATGGGGAAGTAGGGTCATTACAATTTAAAACCAAGAAGGTGGGAAAATAAGTTTTGCTGCTAAATTTTTGGGGCGGCTCCTAAAGCTGAAGAAACTTTGTCAAGGCCTGCTCTCCACCCCTCCCCCTTGCCCAGAGCAGGTCTTCCCTCATGGCCACTGAAGCTGTTGCAGTTCCAAAAATCTGCTTGAAATGTAGGTAGCCCAACACTCTGGTTCTTAGACTTAACATTTGCAAACCAGATATGGAAAAAGGTGCCTGACTCAAGCAAGAGGATTTCTTTCAACAGTTTTATAATTTTTAAAAACACATAACACACTTGCAATGGACTATTGTTTGAAACATTTACTAATCACCAGTCTGTAAAAAAAGCCACACAACAAAGAAAAGGGTATTTCTTCACACAAGGTATAGTTAAACTGTGGAACAATCTGTGATGATGACTGCCAACTTAAAGCCTTCCAAGAGGGAAGTGGACATGTTCATAGCAGATAGGCCTATCCATGACTACTAGTCAAAATGCATGCTAGTCATGATCCACACCTATTCACTCCAGTATCAGAGGAGCATGCCTATTATATTAGGTGCTGTGGAACACAGGCTGGATAATGCTGCTGCAGTTGTCTTTTTGTAGGCTTCCTAGAGGCACCTGGTTGGCTATTGTGTGAACAGACTGCCGGACTTGATGGGTTTTGGTGTGATAAAGCATGGATTTCTTATGTTCATGAAGGTCTGATCTCTGCCTCAAGCTCTTGCTACACACCAAACATTAACCAGGTGCTGCCCATGTGGATTACTCAGTGCTTAAGGAGGGGAGATCTTGTTTTGAATCTCCTTCCACCCTCAGGGCAGATTTTTGCTTTCTTCCTTTGGAAATCACTTTGATTCATCAATCATGGCTAAAACTTTTTCCACAATCCTAGCATTTATACTATTTCTCCCGTTTGAATCTTGTTTGTTTCTATGGTTATGCTAAGGTTCTGTGCAGATACAAGCACTTTCCAAGAGTTTTTATGGTTTTGCCTCTGGGCAGACTCTATGGTTGCCATTAATGTATGAAATATAAGATGAGCTCTTGTCACAGGCTTGCCAGTCATGCAGGCTCTCCTCTTCTGGGTTCTTTGATGCCGCTGAAGGTTGCTACTCTATTTGAAGCTCTTTCCACACACTGAGCATTCAAAGGTTTCTGTGTGAGTTCTCTGATGACACTGAAGACTATCCCTCCAGTTGAATCTCCACACTCTGAATATTCAAAAGGTTTCTCCTGTGTGTGTTTTTCGATGCTGTTGAAAGTCACCTCTCAACTTGATGATCTTTTCCCTCACTGAGTATTCAAAAGGTGTCTCTGATGGATTCTTTGATGCTGTAGCAGATTGCAACTCTGACTGAATTTCTTTCCACATTCTGAACATTCAAACGATTTCTCCTCTGTATGGGTTCTTTGATGCCGCTGAAGATGGCAACTCTGAGTGTATTTTTTCCCACACTGTGAACATTCAAAAGGTTTCTCTGCTGTGTGGGTTCTTAGATGCTGCTGAAGATGACAACTCTGACTGAATTTCTTTCCACATTCTGAGCATTCATAAGGTTTCTCACCTGTGTGGGTTCTTTGATGCCGCTGAAGATTGCAACTCTGGATGAATCTTTTTCCACACTCTAAGCATTCAAAGGTTTTCTCTGCTGTGTGGGTTCTTAGATGCTGTTGAAGGTGGCAACTCTGACTGAATTTCTTTCCACACTCAGAGCATTCAAAAGGTTTCTCCTCTGTGTGTATTCGTTGATGCCGCTGAAGACTGCCACTCCAGTTGAAGCTCTTTCCACACTCTGAGCATTCATAATGTTTGTCCCCTGTGTGGGTTCTTTGATGTCGCTGAAGATTGCTACACCGGCTGAAGCTCTTACCACATTCTGAGCATTCAAAAGGTTTCTCCCCTGTATGGATTCTTTGATGGCGTTGAAGGTCGCCATTCCACTTGAAGCTCTTTCCACACTCTGAGCACTCAAAGCATTGATCCCCTGTGTGAGTTCTTAGATGTGACTGAAGATTGCAACTCCTATTGAATTTTTTTCCACACACAGAGCATTCAAATGGTTTCTCACCTGTGTGGATTCTTTCATGCCGTTGAAGGTTGACGATCCAGTTGAAACTTTTTCCACACTCTGAGCACTCAAAAGGTTTCTCCTCTGTGTGAGTCCTTAGATGCTGTTGAAGATGGAAACTCTGACTGTATTTCTTTCCACACTCTGAGCATTCAAAAGGTTTCTCCCCTGTGTGAGTTCTTAGATGCTGTTCAAGATTGCCCCCCTGACTGAATTTCTTTCCACATTCTGAGCATTCAAAAGGTTTCTCTCCTGTGTGGATTCTTTGGTGCACAAACAGCTGAGATTTGTATCTGAAGTACTTTCCACACTGAAAGCATTTATATGCTTTCTTTCTACTATGCTTTGGAAAACGTACATAATCCTTTTTTCCATCAGAGAAACTCTTTCCACTCTTTGAGCAAGTAAATGGCTTCTCTTCAGTATGAATTCTTTGATGTTGAACAAGGTTTGCTTTATGTGAGAAGCTCTGGCCACAGGATGAGCAGCTATACAGTTTCCGTGCTGTGTGGATTCTTTGATGCTTAAGAAGCTCTGATCTGCAATTGAAACCCTTTCCACACTCCATACTTTTAGAGGTGTTCTTTCCACTGTGCATTCGCAAATGGATATTATATTGGACTTGATCTGAGAAGTCCATTCCACACTCCAAGCATTTGTATGGTTTTCCTCCTGAGTTAATCTCTTCCTGGGAAACAACAGTCGTTTTCTGAATAAAAGTCTTTCCAAAAGCCAAAGCCACCCCTTCGTTTTCTTTTTCCCTCCAGTGAATTCTCTGGTTACAACATAGGCCTTCGTTCCTTCTCATTTTGGTTGGCTTTTCTTCTTCGACAGCAATTTCACGGAAACCCCCTCCTTCGCAAGGGAAGGCCTTATCTAAGTCATTTCCATTATGCCTCTTGATTCCATCTGGATCCCTAAAGTTGCCTTCAGAGTCTTCCTCCTTAGTGTTTTCCAGTAAGGACTCCTGTAAATCCCTGGCTGTCTCTACTATGCTTCCTGCTGAATTAAAGAGAAAGATCCAGTCAGCAGCCATGGAAGAAACCAAGTCAGATCTGTCACTCCTGTTTCCGGCAGGGTATTTTTATTCCTCCCTCAGAGCCTCCTTTAACCCCAAAGTAAGGAGCTGGCCATGCCTTATGCCTGGCCTAGCCCTGCATTGGAGCTGTTTTTATCTTCTGCCTTTCTCTCCCCTCCCCCCCAAAAAACCCCATGTATACTTGAAGGAGAAAAGGTACTAAAGATTTGTTCTACTTCACTTCATATTTGATTTGGTATGTACATGAACACACATGAAAGCAGAGTCTACTGAGACTGACATTGTCTCTCCAGGGTTTCAGGCAGAGTTCTTTCAAATTAACTATTGCTTTGTCCTTTTACCTGGAGATGCTGGGGATTGAACCTGGGACCATCTAAATGCAAAGCTTAGGCTCTTCCACTGAGCCACAACCCCTCCCCTTTAGATTTTCTGTGATAGTTGGTTAAGTACAAAACATCATAAATTTCAGAGAGTTTTGTGACAGGTGTGTTATGGGGCATGAGTTGTTTTTCAGCTTCTGAAAAATAGGAGGGGGAACCTTGTCAAAGAAATCAAATAGTCCAAAGGGGACCACCCTGGTTTTTGGAGGGGGAGTTGGCAAAAAACTGAAAAGATCCAAAAATATCTAGGTGACCCCTGTAGGAAAGTCACTTGGGATTCATCCAGCCAGGCTCATCTTATGTCACCAGACCCTCTCCTAAGAAAAGTCCTCTGGAGAATCTAAGCAAGGGAAGGAGTCCTCAAAAAGGAGAGAAGGAGCCAAGCAAATTTTAACAAACTTAAAATTCTGCTGGGTAGAATCCCATGGCCAGAAATACTTAAGGAGAAGGGAGTTCAAGAGGGGTGGGAGTTTCTTAAAAGCAAAATATTGAAGGCACAATCACAAATGATTCCTATGCGAAGGAAAAATGGACTGACAATTTAAAATCCCCAATTGTTGATGCAGTATATAATTGAGCAAATTGTTTGGAGCTTTTTCAGGATATAAAATTAACAGGGAAAAGACAAATATAATTTTAAACTTCCTATTGAAGCATGAAAAATAAAACATCAAAAAGATCACAGGATGCAGTTACGCAAGACCCAATTAAATACTTGGGAATAATTCTGACAAGACAAAATAACACACTATTTAGTGACAATTACAAAGTAGCGTGGAAGAAGATACTGAAAGATTTGCAGAGCTGGACTAAATTAAAAATTTCATGGTTAGGAAGAATTTCTACAATCAAACTGAATGTACTGCCAAAATCAAACTTTTTATTTCAGATGTTACCAATTCATATAGAGGAAAAAACATTGAAAGAATGGAAGAAACAGATAAATAAGTTCATATGGAACAGCAAGAAACCAAGAATTAGATTCAAAGTCTTGCAGGATGATAAAAAAGTGAAGGATTAGTGGTACCAAATATTAAATTATATTACCTAGCAGCAGGCTTGGTCTGGATAATGGGCTGGATAAATAATCTGGATCAAAGAGTAATAAAATTAGAAATGGCAGTGTTGCAGGGAACTGCCCATTTGCCCATTTGAAATCCACAGAAACAGAAACAGTTTGCAAGGATTTTAACAGCGTGTCTCTCAAAATGCAGCCTGTCTCTTAGAAAGATGCTTCAAAGATACAGAGTGACTCTAACGAGATAAGATGACAGAATGACTTCTAGAAGACAGCAACGGGATGTAACTGAATTTCAGTTTGTACTTTGATAACAGTGCTCTGATAAATTGTAAACAACGAGGTAATGTAATACTTCCTGTAATGTTATGTTTATATCTTTTGTAAAGTTAAGAAAGTCTTATACAGGCAAGAAATGTATTGAATTAACTGTATTCTAAGCACAATGTAAATGCTGGAAAAGTTATATTTTAAGAATTATCATACTGCCATAAATTGACTATTTAGTTTAAGTGCTTCATAGGCACAAAGACCTACTAAAGGCAGGAACTCCTTATAAGGAAATAGATGCTGGTTTCTCAAAGGTAATGGGACAATCTCAAGAATCAGATCTTGCCAGAGTAACAAGGACAAGAAACGGATTCTGATCTTGAATAGTATAAAAGGAGGAGCCTTCCCAGCCAGTAGCCAGAGTTCCTAAAAGGCTGATACCCATTGACCTGAAATGGATCTCTCCATCCCTTACCTGGGATGTAAAGACTTGGGGCTTTGCTTCTTGAGTGGACTGAAGTTCTCAAGACAAAGAGGTTTCTTAAAGTGTTTAGTTCTTGTATGGGCTGCATACTTACAAATACCTCCAACTTTTACAAGTCTACCTGTGAGACTGGAGAACTCCCAAAGGGAGGTTCTTTTCCAGACAGACAGCCCTAGCTAGGACTGGATGTTTGAGATGAATGCCTGCAAGCTTCTCCATCTTATAAGATGGAGACTCTTAGAAACCATTAACCTTAATATGGGTTCTAAGGGTTTAGATCTTTCCATATTTGGATATGGTAACACTGAGATCTCATTGATGCTAACAGCTATGAATTGGTTCTCACAAGATATATCTAGCTTTGTACAGGCTTCCCAGTCCTAACAGAAATGGAAATTGTAAAACCTATAGCTCCCTTTACACAGGTCCTTCACAGTTGAAGAGACCAGGAGCTTAACCTCAGAGCATGCATCAGAGATTTCTCTAGCTGACAGAGGTAACTCTGAACATTCTCTGGATTCAGAGTCAGAGGTTTTCCTAACTAACAGGATGACCTCTGCACTCAGTTCTCATATAGAACTCCACATATAATACATGGAGCTTTAAGCTCTCACATTGAACTAAAGGTTCACACACAGAACTCTCTAAGATTGGCACAGCCAGAGAGACTTCAAAACAGAGTCTTACACTACACTCTTGAACATTTTACAGCTTTAAGCTTAAACATAGCTTACACATACTGACTGACTACAGTTTTGCATAGCTTCAGCATTGCACACACACATAGATCTTCCTGATCCTAACATAGATCAGAGGCCTTTACATAGGCTGGTAACATAAAGAGGATTCTCTATGGTTTCATGACCTTAGTCCTGGCATGGACTGCTTTAAGAGCTCTTGACTTCAGCTCTAACATGAACCCATGGAACCAGAGATTTCTCTGACTTTTGCATACACCATAGACATTTAAATAAAATAGCACATAAAGCAACACAAAGGTTTAAACATCCTTAACATGAATTAGGAACCTTTCAGATCTCTTTAAGCCCTGCTGGGCAGGTTTGCAAATGACATGACTAGGTAAAGTATGTCTTAAATTCTAGGTATTCTGAAATAAGATGCTTTTAACTATTTTATATTTTATTCAATGCACTAACCATATTTTACATGATTTCTGTAACTGTTTTATTTCCTGAATGAAATAATATTACTCTCATATAGAGGCATAGAGATTGTTAAAAGACTGCTTGCAACATGAACATGTTCAAGACTTATACTGTCTGAACTTATGTAACATTTATAAACCATTTACATGCATATATAACATTATGCACAATGAATCTTATATACTTTTAAGCTCCATCTCATAATTTATTGGCACACTTCACAAGAAAGCTTACCCCAGTAAGAAGCAGTGATTCCTGCTTAGTAGGTGTCTACCTGAATAAGATAACATATTCCTTCTCAGGAAGGAGTCCATTCTAAGAGTGTAGGCACTGAAACGCATGAATTGCGACAGCAGATTTGGAAGAAGGCTTGCATAAATATGGAGTAAAAAAACAGTAAAATATAGAAGGGAAAACATGTAATCAGAGACAATTTAAAATCTGGGAATCTGGTCGAAGAAGAGTAAGTCCTCCTATAGCACCATGAATGTCTCCTATAGAGGCATATTATGACAAATATGTAAGAAAAATAATTATTATATAACATATGGAGAAATGATAAGTTTGCAAGTTTAAACTGTGACAAAAAATAAAGGATGAAGGCAAAAATATACAATGGCTATTATAGTTTCAACTGGTTGTAGTTGTGAATGTCCTGCATTGTGCAGGGGGTTGGACTAGATGACCCTCGTGGTCCCTTCCAACTCTACGATTCTATGGTTTCAAGATTAAAGAAAGATTTCCAAATTGACAAGTTATGTTATCAAAAAACCCTCTAGAGAATTTCAAGAAAAATGGAATGTATGTTATGCGCATTACTCTTTAAAAAATCAATTTGCTTATGTATGTATAGTGAAATGGGGTAGGAAAGAACTAAATCCTGAAAATTGGTAAAGGGGGAAAAAGAGTACAAAAATATTAAAATTAGTAATATGGCAAGTGGTTTTATATCAGTTGAATGCTGTATTTGATTATAATAATTTATAATCTTAAAACCGTGTTCAATAAGCATTATATAGAATAATTACGACTTGTTTCAAGATTAATTAAACAAAATCACCATTGTCAAACTATTATTGTTATTACTGACACATTGAGTTATTCTTATTGTGTATTGTCTTGTTACACTTTTGTCCAGATGTAATGAATGTAATGGTAAATGCAGTCTGAAATTTGACATTTGTTGATCTATTTTTTTGTATACTGATTCTGTACAATTATTTTTCTATATTGTATTATCTATTATTATATATGCCAAAAAAAAAGAGAAGGAAAAATATGAGCCTAAAGATGCAAGGGTGGCTCCGTAAACAGCTTTTTAAAGATTTGAGAAATAAAGAAGACTCATTTAGGAAATGGAAGGAGGGCCTTATAACCAAGGATGAATGTAAACAATTAACCAGTGCTTGTAGGGAGAGCATTAGGAAAGCTCAGTATGAGCTTAGGCTAACAAGAGATGCTAAACACAACCAAAAAAGGTTCTTTTGTATGTATTCATAGTAAGAAAAAGAGCGAGGCTATGGAAGGCCCGTTGCAGGGACAGGAAAGTGAAATTGTAACAGGTGATGAAGAGAGGGCAGAACCGATCAATTCCTACTTTTCCTCAGTCTTCTCTTGTGAGTGCTCAACATGGCAAAAACAGAACCCATGATGAGGGGAGGATCGGCAGAGGGATAGTACATAAACACCTACTTTCTTTCAGTGTAACTATATCCTCAGGGCCAGATGAATTGCAGCCAAAGGTACTAAAAGAACTCACGGATGTAATTTCTGACCCTCTGTCCATTATTTTTGAGGTTTCTTGGAGAACAGGTGAAGTGCCAGAAGACTGGAGGCAGGGAAATGTCCCAATCTTCAAGAAGGGGAAAAAGGAGAATCCTGGTAACTAACGACCCATCAGCTTGACATCTATACCTGGAAAAGTTTTAGATCAAATCATCAGTCAATCCTTCAGCATTTAGAAAGGATGGCTGTGATTACTAAGAGCCAGCATGGGTTTCTCAAGAACAAGTCATGTCAGACTAACCTTATCTCTTTTTTTGAGAAAGTGACTACCATGCTGGATCAGGGGAATATTGTGGACATAGATTGATTTGAGTAAGGCTTTTGATAAGTTTCCACATAATTCTTGATGACAAGTTGGTAAAATGTGATTTGGATCCTATTACTATTAGGTGGATCTGTAACTGGTTAACAGATTGCACCCAAAAAGTACCTGTTAATGGTTCCTCGTCCTCTTGGAGAGGAGTAACAAGTGGACTGCCTCAGTGATCTGTCCTGGACCCTTTATAAATGGATCTTTATAAATGATTTGGATGAAGGAACAGGTAAAAATGTAAAAAGGTAAAGGTGCCTGTGGAAGCACCAGGTCATTACTGACTCATGGGGTGATGTCACATCCCAACGTTTACTAGGCAGATTATGTTTACAGGGTGGTTTGCCATTACCTTCCCAGTCATCTACACTTTACCCCCAGCAAGCTGGGCATACATTTTACCAACCTCGGAAGGATGGAAGGCTGAGTCAACCTTGAGATGGCTACCTGAAACGGACTTCCATCGGGATTGAACTCAGGTCACGAGCAGAGCTTTTGACTGCAGTACTGCAACTTACCACTCTGCACCACAGGGAACAGAGGGGATGCTTATTAAATTTGCAGACAATACTAAATTGGGAGGGGTAGCAAATACAGTAGAAGACAGAACCAAGACACAGAATGATCTTGACAGGCTGGAAAACTGGACTAAAACTAATAAAATGCATTTCAACAGAGATAAATGTAAAGTTCTGCATTCAGGTAGGAAAAATCAAATGCATAGTTATAGGATGGGGGAGATGTGTTTTGGCAGTAGTGTGTGTGAAAAGGATCTGGGGTCTTAGTAGACCATACACTGAACATGCATCAGCAGTGTGATGCAGTAGCTAAAAGGCAAATGTGATTTTGGGCTGTATCAACAGAAGTATAGTGTTCAGATCACGCAAAGTGATGGTATCACTTTGCTCTGATTAGACCTCACCTAGAGTACGGTGTACAGTTTTGAAATTTAAGAAAGACATCGACAAGCTGGAACGTGTCCAGAGGAGGGCAATTAAAATGGTGAGAGGTCAGGAGACCAAGTCATATGAGGAAAGGATGCAGGAGGCCAGTATATTTAGCCTAGAGAGTACTCAAGTACTTGAAGGGTTGTCATATAGAGGATAGTGCAGAGTTGTTTTCTGTTGCCCCAGAAGGTCGGACCAGAACCAGTGGGCTGAAATTAAATCAAAAGAGTTTCCGTCTTGACATTAGGAAGAACTTCCTGACAGAGCAGTTCCTCAGTGGAACAGGCTTCCTCAGGAGGTGGTGGGCTCTCCTTCTTTGGAGGTTTTTAAGCAGAGGCTAGATCTGGCAGCAATGCTGTTTCTGTGAACTTAGGCAGATCATGAGAGGGAGGCCAGGACGGTTTGCACCAATGTTTGGTTCTCATGGCCCTTCCTTGCATGCCCAGGTTAGTGCCAATCGCCACTTTGGGGTAAGGAAGCAATTTCCCTCCAGGGACCAGGGATCCTGGAGGGTTGTGGGTTTTTTTGGCCATCTTCTGGGCATGGAGATCCATTCCAACTCTGTTTCTATGATTTTATGATTCCACTGAGCTCGGCCCCAGAAGGAGCTTCCGAGACTCCCTGATCTCAGGCCCCAGAAGTCCTCCCTCCCTCCTTACCCAGCTGGCCAGCCTCTCCGTCCTCCTCTTCCTTGACACCCACCGAAGAATATCTCTGCTCCCTCCCTGATGGAGCCTGGCCTGCTTCATAGATGCTCCCAGCCACTTCCTCCAAGAGCACCTGCAACACAAGAGAGTGACAGACCAGGTCAGACCAGAACAACAAAGGTTCGGGGGGTGGGTGGGAAATGGGAGGGTTGTTTCTCCCACCCTGACCTTAGTAGATTTATTGGTAAGTAATATGGAGAGAGTGGAATAGAGTTTCCTTAAGGAATACTGAAAATTTTGAGCATCACATTACAAAACGCTCCTAGGGTGGTGAATTGCACGAAGGCACCACCACCAAGTCCCAAGATATCGCAGCAGCCACTGAACTGTATGGAGGAAGAAGGAGGAGAGTTGGTTTTTATACCCCACTTCTTCTCTACTTTTAAAGAGTGTCAAGTGGCTTACAATCGCCTTCCCCTCCCCACCATAGGCATCTTATGAGGTACGTGAGGTTGAAAAGGTTCTTACAGAACTGTGACTAGACCAAGGTCGCCCAGCAGATTAGAATCCATGGCTCTTAACCACTACATCACGCTGGAGATGGGAAGAGGTCTTCAGGACTCTCCAGGCCACACCTGTCACCTGAGGTCACAAAGGAGCAGGAATCTCAACCACCCAGAACCCCAGGGGGAGGGTGACCCATCAATACAGGCCCATCCACTGTTTCCCAGGTTGAGAGATAATTCCTCCCTGCCCTAATTCCAGGGAAAGGAAGCAACAGACCCTCCCATCACACCCTGGCACTCCTCTGGTCGCCCCTGAGATGGACAGATCTCAGCCCCTGCTCTACCCCAGACCCTACCACCGTCAGGACCCACATAGCAGAAGGGCCTCACCTGCTTTTCCTGCCTTAAGAGGAACTCCTTGACCATGGAGAAAAGGAAGAAGAGCTGGTTTTTATACCCTGCTGTTTCTCTACCTTTAAGGGGTCTCAGATCGGCTTAAAATCACTTTCCCTTCCCACCACAGACACCTTGTGAAGTAAGTAGGGCTCAGAGAGTTCTGAGAGAACTACGGTATGACTTGCCCAAGGTTGCCCAATGGGCTTCCACCACTCTTAACCACTACACCACACAGGAGATGGGAGGAGGTCTTCAGGACACTCCAGGCCACACCTGTCACCCGTGGAGATCACAAAGTTGAGGGAATCTTGAGCACCCAAGACCTGCACTTTCAAGGGGAGGGTGACCCTATCAATACGGGCCCATCCAGTGGTTCCCAGGTTGAGACAGGTTCTTCTCGACCTCAAAAACTCAGCTTCTAGAGAAAAGAAACAAGAAATCCTCCCATCACTCCATTGCATTCCCCTCCCCTCCCCCCCCCCCCGATATATATAGAGAGATCTCAGCTCTGGCTCCATTCTAGGCCCTCCAGCACTCAGGACCCACACAGTACAAGGGTCTCACCTCCTTCTCCTGCTTCAAGAGGAACTCCTCAGCCAGGGCCACTGCCTGGGAGCAGCTTTCGGGGCCGCTCTCCCTCACCCGGCTCTGCATCTCCAGGGGCAGGATGCTCAGCAGCTGCTCCAGGACCATGAGCTCCAGCATCTGCTCCTTGCTGTGATTCTCCACTCTCAGCCACCCGCGGCACATTTCCCACAGTCGGCTGTAGGCCCCTCTTGGCCCCTCAGTTTCCTGGTAGCAGAAGCCCCTGAACTGCTGACGCTGCTTCTCTCGGCTCAGGGCATCCCCTCGCAAGATGGCTGCCTTCACCTTCCCATAATCCTCTCTGTCTGGGGCATCCATATTGTTAAAGGCTCGCTCGGCGATTCCACTGAGGGCTGGTAGGAGTCGGATTACCCATTCCCCCCGGGGCCACTGACAGGCTTTGGCAACTTGCTCAAAGGCGGCCAGAAAGGTCTTGGCATCCTCCCAGGGTGAAGGCTTCTCTGATAAGGGGGTGATTCCCCATGGAGAGTGAGAGGATTCCAGCGTCCTAAGGAATCCCTGCCACTTGTCTTCCCACTGCTCAAGGGCGAGGGAACCCTCCACGCCATGCTGACTCATGAGATCTCCTGGTCTCCTTTCCAGGATTCCCTTCAAACGCCCAGCCTGGAGGACTTGAGGGTTTTTTCCTATCGATTCCGATACCCCCCCTGAGTTGGGGCCTGTGGGATCTCACTCCTCCATTTTCACCTCAGAATGATCACTCAGGAATGGCGCTGCAGAACTGAAACTTCTAGAATATATTATCATTTTGCATACCGGGCTTCTCCCTGAAGAAAAAGGAATGAGAGAGAAGAGATACACTCAACTTCTGGTGGTGTGGCCCCTACATAATTTTCTGACCATGTACAACGCTCATATGCAAAACTGCATTACTTTCATACATCTACTACTTCAATAAATGTATAAACAAAAAAGCTAATTAAAAGGTTTAGGATTTATTTTAATGGCTACCTTCAGGACTTTGGGTATCTATGGTTGCGTGGACAAGATAAAATAATAATAGAGAAATATATTTTATTTTAATACGCTATATAAGGATTGCCCTGACCTGGATGGCCCAGGCTAGCCTGATCTCTCAGATCTCAGAAGCTAAGCAGGGTCAGCCCTGGTTAGTATTTGGATGGGAGACCACCAAGGAAGTCCAGGGCTGCTATACAGAGGAAGGCACTGGCAAACCACCTCTGTTAGTCTCTTGCCTTGAAAACACCATAAGTTGGCTGCGACTTGACGGCACTTTACACACACACATATATAAGGATTAAAAACATTTAAAATGATAAAACATGGCATTGTATGAGGTGGACAGACCTATACCACACGCCGCCAGCAGGCCTTCACCAGTGGTTAAATTAAACATATATTAGCCCAGGCATGCATGTAGGGTGTCTGATGATAACAAATTAGTCTCAATCCAATGCAAGCCAATTATATAATTATTAATAGATGTTTAAGATTACTTACTAAATAAATTTCAAATTGTAAAGCCCTCTAGTTGCTCACGTCCTTGGTTAAGCTCAGAAAACCAACAATAAACACAGTTTTTAAAACGTTTCTATCACCCAGCATGAAAATCACAACACTATCCCCTCTGACTGAAAACATGCTCCTAAAATGTTCCTTCTTTCACAGTTTGAGAAATGACATTTAGGAGGGAGACACTGGCAGGCGGGCTGCTCCACCCTCTGAGGCCACCACTGAGAAAGTTCTAAAGAGAGGCCCCTGCAACATACCCAGCTTGGATGAGCATGACTGTTAGGGCACAGGATATTGGGAGAGACAGGCCTGCAGATTTCTGTGTCCAAGACTGGAAATTAATCAAGAACAAGTGGAGCAACTGCAGAACTTTTGGAATCATAGAATTATTAATCAGGGGGTTGGACTATATGGCCTGTATGGACCCTTCCAACTCTATGATTCTATGAATATGCACATCCTGCCTAATAGGCTACAGTCAACTTTGAATTTCCCTCCTTTCCCAAATGAGTCCCCCCCCACTCCAGTTGAGGCATCTGGCCTCTGAGGAGGAGCAGACCCAGAAGAAAAGGGATTCCGGACCTTTTCCCATAAATAAAATTATCCATTTTGGAATCTCTTGTCCTGACTAACGGGGGTGGTGGTGGAAAAGTTACAAATCAGGAGACAGAAAGGGATTGGGGTGGGGATGTTGTGCCCGAGTAATCATACCTGCATCACATTCAGACATACACGCAAGCTACAAGCATAAGCTGCTTACAAGCAAAACCACAGAAGCTGCTTCCCAGTGGCCCCCCTTTCCTTTCTCTTGCATACACTTCAAGTCAACACCACGCACGCATGCACACACATTCCAAGATCTGATAAGGGAACGCTCCGGCGTTCCCCCCCCCCTTCAGTAACTTTCCCTTAGCTCTGCAAAAGGACACTGTGGCCATTTATTCATGGAAGGTTTTGCATTGGATTTGCCACTCTTTAGAGGCACTTTCCCCCCATCCATATTCTCAAAACTGAACAATAAGCTGCCATGCAGAGTTTTGAGAATTCAGATGGGGAAAATGTGCATCTATAGAGTGACAAATCCAATGCAAAACCTTCCATGAATAAATGACCTTTCTCAAGGAAACAGGCTCCATTCATTAATGTAGTGAGGCTCACGCAAGCGCAGAAGAAACTGATGATGTTGCATTGACAAGCTAAAATCGGATGTTAAGAAAATGTATCATTGTTGCATTGGAATGTCAAATGTCTATAAAACCTCTTGCATTTGCCCTGCCTCGGGGTGACAGGATCGTGGAGCTGTTTGTCTGGATCCTGGTTCACCCAGCTATGACTTCTTGGCCAATAAAGAAAGCTGTAATCAACCAACCTCCTGCCCTCATTGCTCTCATTGGACTCTATGAGAGTGGGGGAGCACAACAGGGATGCCTGGGTGGCCCCAGAGGAATCCCATAGGATGCGACAGCACCGCCCGCCCCTCAATCTTGCTATATTCGGACACCTCCTCCTGCTCCAAAAAAATCCCAATTGCCACAACAGAGAAAAAGATTACCATGGGGGGAATGCTCCACCAGGACTACGTTTTGCCCCAGAGACGCCACGGGGGGATTCAATTTGCTTTCAGCCCTAGGAAGAAGCTCAGTAAGCGGAGACCCAGAGAGGGCAAGGACCCTCCTCTCTCTCTCAGTCGCGGGGAGGAGGGGTCTCCATGGGGCCAGCTCTATTCCCCCTCCCTCCCCAACCGCAAATTGCCCTCTGCAGCCATCTAAGGCTCTGCCTTGCAGCCCACAGGCCTTTCCACTAGGGTTGCCAAGTGACCGGGAGAAACTCCAGCCTGCCCGGCTCCTGTGCCCTTAGCAGAGGTTTCACCTGCAGAGGTCGGGAGGGGAATCTGTTCCCGGCCTGGGCAGAAACGGGATCCCCTCCGGGCTTCTCGCTGCTGGTCTGCACCAGTGCAGAGGGGCCGGATCCTGCCCTGGCTGGCCGCCCTCCTGGGGAGCACCGCCTCGCCTCCTCCTTGGGGCCCTGCTCTGCTCGAGAGACCCCCTCGCAGGGCTGCCCAGACTGGGGGAGCTGCTCCCCCCCTTCCCTGCCCCACATACCTTGACCCTTCCAGGCGCCCCCCCAGTCCGCCTCCAGCCTCGACCCTCCGGCGCTCCTGCAAGCAAAGCCGGAAGCACAAGGCGGAAGCTGGAGGACTCGTGTGCATGCGCTCTAGGAAACGCGGCTCTATCGCTTTAGCTCTCTCAAGCCCTCGCAGGCCGAGAGACAAATACTCTGTGTTGGAGCTGTCGTTAGGTAAAAGCCAGGCTTCCTTTAGCGCCACCTGCTGGCTCGGAATGTCAGCTCAGGATCCTGGAGGTTTAGTGTCGTCTGGCTGCGGTCTGGCCGTCTCTTGCCTCGAAAAACCTGCTGGGTGGGCTGCGACTTGAGGCCAAATAAAATCAAAAGGGTTGCTGGGCGGGGCTGGCAAGGAAGGCCCTCTGTTCATGCTCGGCCAAGGGGAAACGAGCCTGGAAACCAAAGAGAGTGCAAAACGAGCCCTGAATAATTTCAGGTAGTAACATTCACCCAAGCTTAGGAAAACTTCCAGGCCTCCAGGCAAGAACAGTGACCTTGGCTCTATTGATTGAGGTTGCCTAGCAAACGCAAGATAGCAGCCAAGATCTCAGGAGGAGGTACTAGTAAAAGCATATGACAGCTTTCAGCCCCCTTAAGCTTTTCACTTCCCAAAAGGAGAACGGTGTTTCTCCAGTACAGTTCTATAGTATATACCCTTTTGTTTTCCTTTTTCATTATTCTGCATTTTTACAGGGCTTATTACTGGGTGCGCCCCTCTTAATTTGTACCCGCACCGTGGGTGTAACTTTAAAATTTTAGACACATGATAATTTGCATTACAAATCCCAGGATGCAGCCAACCAGCCAAGCCACAGTTCCTATAAAAATACAGGCCTTGGGCCCATCTAGATATAATAGAGGCAGCCATGATTATCATTCACATAGAAAGGACACTGCATGTGTCTAGGGTTGACAACTTCCAGGTACTGGCTGGAGATTTCCTGCTATTACAACTGATCTCCAGCCGATATAGACCAGTTGCCCTGGAGAAAATGGCCACTTTGGCAATTGGACTCTATGGCTCTGAAGTCCCTCCCTTCCCCAAACCCTGCCCTCCTCAGGCTCTGTTCCAAAAACCTCTAGCTGGTGGCAAGAAAGGACCTGGCAAGTGTGTCTAACAGCTGAAGGAAGTTGGGAAAGCAAGAATTTGAACTCATACCTTCCCCCACAAGGATGCATTCTGCCGCCTACTCTTTTCCCCCAGCTGTGGCTTTCATACCATAAGGTATCACCATGGAGGCACTGAAGGGGCCTGTGAAGAATGGTGGGCAAATCCTGCCCCCCCCCAATAAAGTTAGTAGTGGGTGTGCTAAACCCCAGGGCTTAGATCTAGCCCTGAATCTAAGAGGTTCAATGCAGGAAGCCCACAAACAAAGACTACAGCAGCATCCTGCTTGTATTCCACAGCACCTAATATAGTGGGCCTGCTCCTCTGACACTGTAGAGAATAGTTATGCATCAGGACTAGTATTCATTTTGACTAGTAGCCATGCATTGCCCTATCCTCCATGATTGTTTATGGGCTCCCTAGAAGTATCTGGTTGGCCACTGTACGAACAGACTGTTGGACTTGGGTGTGATCCAGCATGGCTTTTCTTATGTTCATGAAGATATTATCTCTGCTTCAAGGTCTTGCTGCACATCAAGTATTAACCACATGGATTACTTAGTGCTTAAGGAGGGAAGATCTGGTCTTGAATCTCCTTCTACCCTCAGAGCATATTTTCGCTTTCTTCCCTTGGAGAACTCTTTGAGTTTTCAATCTTGGCTAAAGCTTTTTCCATGATCCCAGCATTTCTACTGTTTCTCCCCTATTTGAAACTTGTTTTTCTATGGCTATGTTAAAGTTTCTGTGCAGATACGAGCTCATTCCAAGACTTTTTATGGTTTCACCTCTGTGCGGACTCTGTGGTTGCCGTTAATGTATGAAATATGACACAAGCTCGTCACAGGCTTGCCAATCTGTGTGGCAAGTCTTTTTCTCCTACTGAGAGGACGTTCATAGCCTCCTAAGGTATTTAGGATCTAGGTTTGTTTTGCACTAGAAACCTTCCTCAGTTACCAGGTGTTCTAAAGGTAGCAAGGCTTTGGGTTTGCTGCTGTGAGATAAATTTGGTGGTGCACAAGGAGATTATTGAGATCACTGACTGGATTAATATATAAATCAATAAGAATATTTATTCATTTACAGGTTGGTTTAAAAGGAACAAACCAGCAGCACAGGTCTCCAGGTAGACAAGAGAACCTGGCTGAGACACATAAATTTAAACTTGTTATTGCTTCAGAGAATAGTCATAAGTTGCTTTCAGGTGCAAACAGGCTATCGCTGACTAGCCACTAAATTGGATCCTCTCTCACACACAGGATTCCACCCACCCAAGCCTGACCTTTCCCCAGATCTAGACTAAATCGTACAAGGTCTGCTTATTACCTGACAGGCCTAACAATAGGTCACTCTGTTAAACCACTCTGACAAACTATCAGGCAGATCTACCCTTCACTCTGTTCTTTTTCCTGAGCCAGACCTGAGCTGTCAATGCTCTCTCCCTGAGGCAGAACTCAACTCCCTCTTCTCCTGTGTTTCCCTCCAACCTCTTTTTTTTAATAAAAGTTTTTATTATTTTTCTATACTAATTAGACAAAGTATTCAACAATCAATATAGGTAAACATCAGAGTATAAATTCTATTGTTGAAAATACATACATATATAGATAAAAAATAAAATATAGACTTCCCCTACACCTCCCTCAATCTTGTCATTTATTTGTAATCTCCTTTAAGATTCTAATCCTAATATTGTTACAAACATTTATAAGATATATATTTTTATTTTGTTTATTTTACATTACTCATAATCTAAGTATTTGCTATTTCATTTATCTATATTCAAATAAAGAAAAATAAAAAAATAAAAAAGAAAGAACAGATATAAAAAGCACTATTTTTATAATAAAAAATGGATTAGGTAATAATGAATATTATGATTCCTCCATTTCTCCCACATAAGTATCAGTTATGTTAATGCCATTAATTATTCTGTTTTTGTCAAAGCCAAGCGATTCAATCAGTCCTTTTTAATTAAATCCCGAGAAAGACTAAACCCTTTGACCCAGTCTCTTTATCTTAAATTTCCAGCATCTTCCTCTTTTTCCCAGTAGCTTTAAACGTCGAAGGGCATCCATGGAGGTTGTTAGTGCAATTCCCTCTGTGAAGATTGATGGGAGATAGTAAATCTGCAACATGTTTTCTTCCATTCCTAAGGAAAGAAGAAAAATCCCGGTATTTCCAGCTTTTTGCTCTTTTAAATTCTCCCAGTTAACTTTGAAAAGTTCATCAGGTAAATCATAAAACCAAAAGTCAAAGTCTCTTACATTCATATCCATGGCTGTCAATTGGGTTGGTTCAATTTCTTCTTGCAGATGTATATCCTTTGGTAGTCCTTCATAGCTCTCCATCTCCTTTGCAGAATTTAATTCTTCTTTTAATGATTTGTCATTTGGGGAGATTCCTTCTCTCATCTTATTGTCATGATTCGGTCTTCTATATCCTTGAAATCTCCCGAAATTACATCCAGTTTTTGATTAAAAGGTCGTAGATATTGTTTGTCAGAGAGACTAGTCGATCCATGAGTTTAGTCTCACTTTCCATGGTTGCTACTACTGGTAGTTTGTTGAAGTTTAATTTGTAAAATCCGGACAGGTATAAGTTGTGAATTGTAAAGTGGTGTTACGGGGGACAGGATAAAAGGCCGCACGCCTGCCGTTCCTTCCTTTTGCCTAGGAACTTGGGAAGTATTTGCCAGTTACACAGTGGTGCCACACATTCGGTCTCAAATCCCATAGTATTCTCGCGATGGCAGATGCTTCCGGATAAGACGTGGCTTAAAAATTTGTTTACTCAGAAAAGCCTCCTCCCGGAAGTGGGGGGAATCTGCTCGTCCCTCCTCTTTACACTTCTGAATTTCTGATTGGTGGCTATAACGTCATTCAAAAGGTCCCAATTGTTATGTCTATCCACCAATCAATTTGATTAAGATCCTGCCGGCTTATCCAATGTTTTTAAATGTTAAAGAGTCATCCAAACCTCAAATGGGGAGATACAGATTCTATAGATATTTTTTCCACTCCTTCGGAACTTCCAATTCCAGGTAAAACAAGAGTTCTTGTTACTTACTCAGATTTTAGAAGAGTAGGTATTCTTGCTTATGTGTCGTTGCTTAGATGGTAATAGGTAGGGGAGAGCTGAGCCTAATTCCAGAGAGACGTTCGCGGCAATGGTTTCTCCTCAGGCCAGACGGGACCTCATCCAGGATTCCGAGAGTCGCCCGATGGCTCTCTCAGCAAAACTGGGGGTCAAACCGCACTTCGTGAGCAGCAGGAGAGATCCTGTTTCCCAATCCACTATTTAGGATCGGGTAGGAGTGCAGGATTACACCCCAGATTCGAACGAATCTTGGTTTCCTTGGGAGCCCCCAAGAGACGTGGTGCTCAGCGTCCCTAGCAGAAGTCCGTTTCCCTCCAACCTCTCATCCCCCTTCTCAAAGACAATTGGATGCTGTGGCAGCACTCCTAAGGGCACAACTGAATGGCTGATTTTCCCTTCAGGGGCAGGACAGCTTTCTGTCACCTTCCCCTGTTTGAATCTTGTTTGTTTCTATGGCTATGTTAAGGTTTCTGTGCAGATACAATCTCTTTCCAAGGGTTTTCATGGTTTCACCTGTGTGTGGACTCTATGGTTGCTGTTAATGTATGAAGTATGACGAGCTCTTGTCACAGGCTTAGCAGCTATGCGGTTTCGCCTCATGTGGATAGTTTGATGACGTTGAAGATTGCCACGTTGACTGAAATTCTTTCCGCACTCGGAGCATTCAAAAGGTTTCTCCCCTGTATGGGTTCTTTGATGCAGTTGAAGATTGCCCCACTGACTGAATTTCTTTCCACACTCAGAGCATTCAAAAGGTTTCTCCCCTGTGTGGGTTCTTTGGTGCACACGAAGCTCAAATTTGTTTCTGAAGTACTGTCCACACTCTGAGCATTCAAAAGGTTTCTCCCCTGTATGGTTTCTTTGATGCTGTTGAAGATTGCCACGCTGACTGAATTTCTTTCCACACACTGAGCATTCAAAAGGGTTCTCCCCTGTGTGGGTTCTTTGATGCTGTTGAAGGTTGCCACGCTGACTGAATTTCTTTCCACACTCAGAGCATTCAAAAGGTTTCTCCCCTGTGTGGGTTCTTTGGTGCACGAGGAGCTCCGAGTTGTTTTTGAAGTACTGTCCACATTGAAAGCATGTATATGCCTTCATTCTACTATGCTTTGGAAAATGTATAGTGCCCTTTTTTCCATCAGAGAAACTCTTTCCACTCCCTGAGCAGGTAGATGGCTTCTCTTCTGAATTAATTCTTTGATGTTGAATGAGGCTTACTTTACGTGAGAAGCTCTTGCCACAGGATGAGCAGCTATAGTTTCCTTGTTGTGTGAACTCTTTGGTGTTTAAGTAGCTCTGATCTACAGCTGAAGCTCCTTCCACATTCAAAACATTTCAGAGTGTTCTTTCCACTGTGCTTTGGCAAATGCATATTATGAATTTTTTCTTGGAAATCCGTTCCTTGGCAAGGATTGGGTTGATCCCTCTTCTCAGCCAGGTGACTTCCTTTCTGCCTCTTGCGTCCACTTCGATTCCAGAAGTCTCCTTTCATCTCTTGATTTTTAGCTTTGTGCGGTGATATCTGATGCAGTTTCTCATCTTCCATTTTCTCCTGATAACCGGGGTGAATTATTTGATGCGAAGCAAGGGTTGTTTGACGACTGAAGCTCTTTCCACACTCCAAGCAGTAATATGGTTTCTCTAGTGAGTGAATACCTTCCTGGAAAACAATGCTCATTTTCTGAATAAAGGTCTTTCTAACAGCCACTCTTTCCATTTCTTTTTTCCTGCAGTGGATTCTCTGGTCAGAATGGAGACCTTCGTTCCCTCTGTTTTTGGTTGGCCTTTCTTCTTGGACTGCAATTTCACATAAGTTCCCTCTTTGGCAAGGAATGGGCTTATCCCTCTTCTCATTTTCCTCATTCCTCTTGATTCCATTTGGATCCCTAAAGTTTCCTTTAGAGTCTTCCTCCATAGCATTTTCCAATGATGACTCCTGTATGCCACTGGCCTTCTCCCCTATGCTTCCTGCTGGAATAAAGAGAGATCCAGTCAGCAGCCATGCAAGAAACCAAGTCAGATCTGTCAGTCCTTTTTCCTGGAAGGTAATTTGATTCCTTCCTGAGAGTCTCCTTCAACCGCAAAGTAAGGAGCAGGCTACAGCTGTGCCTGGCCTTGCAATGAAGCCGTTTTTAGCTTCTGCATTTCCCTCCCCTCCCCCAAATCCTCCATATATACTTCAAAGGAAAGGTGCTAAAGATTTGTTCACCTCACTTTATTTTGGTGTGTACATGAACACACATAAACACATAGGAATCTTCCTTATACTGAATCTGACCATTGGTCCATCAAGGTGAGTATTGTCTATTGAGACTGAAAGCAGCTCTCCAGAGTCTCAGGCTGAGGTTTTTCACATTACCTGTTACCTGGTTCTTTTAACTGCAGATGCCAGGGGCTGAACCCAGGACCTTCTGCATGCAAAGCAGAGGCTCTTCCATTGAGCCATGGCCCCTCCCCTTTTGATTTTCTGTGATTCTTGCTGAAGTGCAAAAACCTGTCATTTTGTGATAGGTGTGACACAGGGCAGGAGCTGGTTTTTAGCCTCTAAAAACTGGGGGAAAGCCTTGTCAAAGAAACCAAACAGTCCAAAGGGGACCACCCTGGTTTCTAGAAGGGCGAGGGGGCAAAGAAATGAGAAGGCCCAAAGACATCGAGGAGACCCCTGTAGGAAAGAGTCCAGCAAGGCTCTTCTTAAGTCACCAGCCCATCTCCCGAGAATAGAAAGTCCTCTGGAGAATCTAAGGAGCCACTGCTGAGCTCAGCCCCCGAAGGAGCTCCCCGATCTCCGGCTCTATAAGGCCTCCCTCCCTCCTTACCCAGTGGGCTGGTCTCTCCATCCTCCTTTTCCTCGATGTCCATCAAGGGATGCCTCTGCTCACTGTCAGACGGAGCCTTGACTGCCTCAGAGATGCTCCCAGCTGCCTCCTCCAAGGGAACCTGCAACAGCAGAATGGGACGGACCCTTTCAGGGCAGAATGACAGAGCATGGGCAGGGGGGAGGGTTGTAGAGAGGGGAGGGTTGTGTCTTCCTCCCAGAATTCAGCGGATTAGCTCAAGTGCTGAAGATACTCAGAATAAAAACTTGAAATACACAAAATTGAAAGCAACATAAAAATAAATAGGCTGCAGATGCCAATGATAAGCAGAACCACCAAAACCAACAAAAAAGGTTTTTGCATCAGATCTCTTAAACATGCGCAACAAGCTTGTCTGAGTAAACTCCCAGGGCAGTGAATTCCACAAGTAAGGCACCACCACCAAAAGGCCCGAAAATACTGGAAGCCATCAAACACAACTGTAGGAGGGATCAGCAAGGAGATCTTTGTGACTCTGGTGGTCAAAGCCTGCAGACAGTGCTCCAGGATGCTCCTGTCACCTGGTGTGATGGCAGTGGGGCTTGAATCTAGGGCATCTAGAACCACATGGCCTGCTCTTTCGGGGGAAGGTGACCCCACCAAGTCTGAAGCCCCCTGAGATGGAGACAGATGTCAGCCTCTGTTCCACATCAGGCCCTCCCACACTCAGGCCCTGCAGCAAAAGGGCTTCACCTGCTTCTCCTGTCTGGAGAGGATCTCCTCGGCCAGGGCCACCGCCTGGGAGCAGCTCTCGGGGCTGCTCTCCCTCACCCGGCTTTGAATCTCCAGGGGGAAGATACTCAATAGCTGCTCCAGGATCAAGAGCTCCAGGATCTGCTCCTTGCTGTGATTCTCCACTCTCAGCCACCCACAGCACATTTCCCGCAGTTGGTTGTAAGCCCCGCGGGGCCCCTCAGCTTCCTGGTAGCAGAAACACCTGAACTGTTGACGCTGCTTCTCCCGGTTCAGGGCGTCCCATCGCAAGATGGCTATCTTCACCTTCCCATAATCCTCTCTGTCTCGGACATCCAGGCTGCTAAAGGCATGCTCAGCTTCTCCAATGAGGGCTGGGAGAAGCCGGGTCACCCACTCTTCCTGGGGCCACTGACAGGCTTTGGCCACTTGCTCAAACGAGGCCAGAAAGGCCTTCGTGTCCTCCCAGGGTGAACGTTTCTTTGGCAAGGGAGGGTTTCCCGGTGAAGAGTGAGGGTTTTCCACTGTCCTTAGGAACTCTTGCCACTGGGCTTCCCACTGTATGAGGTAAGGGGAACCCTCCCTTGCTTGCTCCAGGAATTCCTTCAGAGTCCCAACCCAGAGGATGTGAGGGGCTTTTCCTCTCCCCTCTGATACCTCCCCTGATTTGGGGCCTGTGGGGTCTTCTTTCTCCATTTGCCTTTCAGAATGATCCCTTAGGAATGGCGCTGCAGAATTAAACGTCTACACAATGCTTTTCTCTTCCAGACTCAGGTCCTCCCTGGAGAAATGGGAAGGAGAGAGAAAAGACACATACAGCATCTGGCATAGTGGCCCCAACATGATTTTCTTCCCACATGCACAACTCCTATGCAAAACTGCATCATTTTTGTGTGTCTACAACTTCAATAAAAGTATAAAATAAGATGCTAATTAAAAGGCTCAGGATTTCTTTTCAAGGCTGCCCTCAGAACCTTACCATGTGTAGGCCTTGCCAATGCATGTACATCATTCATTGGAAGAGCTGTAAAATTGCAGTTATTACAAACACCATCCAAGATGGAGTCCTCTGAAGTTGCCTTACCCTGATCCTCCTGAGCCTGATCCCTCGCCCACCTCACAGGGTGTCTGTTGTGGGGAGGGGAAGGGAAGGTGATTATAAGCCGGGTTGAGTCTCCCTTAAGTGGTAGAGAAAGTCAGCATATAAAAACCAGGTCTTCTAGTTGTTGTTTTTGGTCTGCTGACCTATTTTCTGCACTTCAAGCCTCATTTTCTTGATAAGGCTCAGGGCAGATTACAAATGTTAAAAGAATATTTGTAAAAACGACCAGTCATCTATCACCCAACATGGAAATCACAACAGTACCCCCCCTTTTTTTAATGAAACCGTCCTCCTGAGACCTGCTGCCTGATGCTGTCAGAGAAATGAAACTCTGGTGGGAGTCATTGGCAGGAATAGGCACACCCTGCCGAAGAGGCTGCCCTCATCTGAGAATTTTCCTCCTTCCCAAAAAGAGTCTCTGCCCCCTCCAGTTAAGGCATCTGGCCTCTTGCTCTGAGCAGCCCTCCCTGAAGAAAAGGGTTTCCCACACACACACCTTTTCCCACACCCACATTCTCTGTTTGGGACTCTTCTGATCTGCCCACTCGGGAGGGGCTAGAAAAGTTACAAACCAGGAGACAAAGAAGGACGGGGGGGGGGGGGAAATCAGGATGCCTCGATGGTCCCAGAGGAATCCTATGTTGTGCAACACCACCCTTCCCACCCACGCCCGTCTGCCAAAGGAGGGCCCTGCTTGTATTTGCACGTCTCCTCCTACTCCAAAGGAATCCCAATGGCCATAGCAGAGAAAAAGATTCCTATTGTGGGGGGGGGGGGGGCAGGGGAGGTTCCTCCCACCAGGGCTACGTTTTGCCCCAAAGACACCACGTGGGGATTCAATTTGCTTTCAGCCCTAGGAAGAAGCTCAGTAAGTGGAGACCCAGAGAGGGCCAGGGCCCCTCCTCTCTCTCTCAGTGGGGGGGGGTCCATGGGGCCAGCTCTATTCCCCCTCCCACCCCAACTGCAAATTGCCCTCTGCAGCCATCTAAGGCTCTGCCTTGCAGCCCACACGCCTTTCCACTGGGGTTGCCAAGTGACCGGGAGAAACTCCAGCCTGCCCGGCTCCTGTGCCCTTAGCAGAGGTTTCACCTGCAGAGGTCGGGAGGGGAATCTGTTCCCGGCCTGGGCAGAAACGGGATCCCCTCCGGGCTTCTCGCTGCTGGTCTGCACCAGTGCAGAGGGGCCGGATCCTGCCCTGGCTGGCCGCCCTCCTGGGCAGCACCGCCTCGCCTCCTCCTTGGGGCCCTGCTGTGCTCGAGAGACCCCCTCGCAGGGCTGCCCAGCCCGGGGGAGCTGCTCCCTCCCTTCCCCGCCCCACATACCTTGACCCTTCCAGGCAGCCTCCAGCGCTCCTGCAAGCACAACGACAAGGTGTTGAGAGTTGAGAGTTGTTGCTAGATAAACGTCAGACTTCCTTTTAGCACCATCTGCCGGCCCGGAAAATTTACGGGGTCGGCTGCAAACGGAGGCAAAATTAAATTAAAAGGTTGCTGGGCGGGGATGGCAAGGAAGGCACTCTGTTCATGCTCAGCCAATGGAAAACCAGGCTGGAAACAAAAGAAGAGTACAAAACTAGCCCCGAATAATTCCAGGTAGTAATTCCAGGTAGATACTGGAGCAGATATTAAGGAGATCAATCTGCGAGTATCTGAAGGACAACTTGGTGATCGGGGAAGTCAGCATGGATTTCTCCCCAACCGGTCCTACCAGACCAACCTTGTTTCCTTCTTCCTTCGAGTGAGCAGCTTACTGGATCGGGGGAACACGGTTGATGCCTTTTACCTAGATTTCAGTGAGGCATTTGACAGGGTTCCCCACGATGTTCGGATGGGTAAACTGGAGGACTGCGCACTGGACCCTAGGATAGTTAGGTGGATAGAGAACTGGTTGCAGAACCATACTCAAAGAGTAGTTGTCAATGGCATTTTATCTGAATGGAGAGAGGTGTCCAGTGGGGTGCCACAGGGCTCAGTTCTGGGCCCAGTACTCTCTCACCATTTGCCAGAGAGGTGAGACCCTGAAAAGCAGCTCACAACAGACTGACACCTTGACACCAAGGTAATCCAAGATGAGCCTCCACAGAACAAACTACAGGGTGGTCCAAGGGGGAAGTTTACTTCTCCCCTTCTCATAATACTAGAACGCGGGGTCATCTGCTGAAGCTGAAGGGTGAGAGATTCAAAATGGACAAAAGGTATATCTTCACACAACACATAAATTGTGGAGCTCCCTGGTCCAGGGTGTGGTGATGGCTGCCAGCTTGGAAGACTTTAAGAAGGGAGTGGACATGTTTATGGAGGATACAGCTATCCATGGTTACTAGTCAAAATGGATACTAGTCATGTTGAACGTGATAGGGAAAATGAGTTAATTTCGAGCTTACATAGAAGAGTGTAGTGTGCAGTAGTGGATGGTGGCTTGGCAAGGCTTTGGCCAGAGTTATATAAGTGGACAATAATAATTTTAAAACTGTTCTGTTTCTTCTCTGTGTGTGACAAACTGTGGAAAGTATCAAGAACAGCTTCACAAAATAAAGCTTAACCACAAGAACATAGGTGCAATCTAGCGTTCCATGCAAAACCACAAGGCAGGTTGCTTAGCGTTACCAAGAATCAGCAGGATGCTTGCTGAACCACAAGTGCTGAACCAATGCAAGTAAGAAAATTCTAAGAAGTGATTGCACTTTGCTTGTGCTTAAAGTAAAAATAACCTCCTTAATACTTATACTGGTGGGAGGGAGATAGGTGGGGTTAAATGTGGTAAGTTCTATCTTTGCGTCGCGATAGGTAGATTGTAAGCCTTTCGCGTGGCCTGATTGGCCAAAGGGAGAGAGAGGGAACTCGCGTCGGAAGCCTTAAAAATGAGCTGTCTGCGTACAGACTCTTCAGAAAGAGACACCTAGATGTTTCTTTCTCCATCTCTGCAGACATGTTTAAATAAAATCACTTGCTGCTTAGCTGCCTTGGTCTGAGTGGTCTATTGATCGTTCATATCAACTTGGTGTCAGAAGTGGGATATTGTCCCTTTTGGGACCAGAGGTCCTAACCTCTGTTGGAACCTTGGTCAAAGAACGTGGCTCAGAGATCAGGGAGGCGCGCCCCGGTTGAATTTCAATCGGCCCTGTTCCTGTTGTCTGCCTTCGTGACCCGGGATCCAAGAACCCCAACGAATCAGCAGCAGCAATCGGTTCCATCGTCGACAAGGGTGGCCAAGGACTTCTGGACTTATTGGTGAGTAATTCGGCCAGGTTACAATATGGGAAGTAAGACGTCTAAGAAAAAGGGCCTCGTGGGGGACGCCCCGTCGGCTCCAGAACCGACAGAGGTACCTGAGGGTAATCCCCTAGGCCAACTATTTAAGGCATGGGACTCCCTCCAACCAGGATTTTTGGTAAAGGGAAGTATGGTTCATTTGTGCACAAAGAAGTGGCCAACTTATGATCTGGATGGACGAGGTGGTCCATGATGGCCGAGGTTTGGGTCTAAGGAATATCATATGGGAATGCAGGTTTATCGTTATTTGTTAGAAGGGCCCCAGTCCGTGGCGCAACAGGAGGTCCCGTATATCCTGTTTTGGATTGATTTCTTTCTGGACCCCTCTAGTGCCACTCCCCTAATGGCCCTTAAGCCCTCAGCACCAAAACCAGAGAAAGAGGTCCCGGTGTGGGATCCTCTTGACTGTTTGCCTCCTCTGGACAACTTGCCTCCTCCATATGCAGGTGGTAAGCAGATAAGGGTCAGCCAAGGTAATACAGTTCCAGTTATAAAAAAACCCACTCCCCCGTCCTCATTTGTCTCTCCGGTCCTTCAGGATCAGACTTCTCTGGTAGACTCCAGTGACCTGGAATTGGATCATCTGCCACCACCCTAGTAGCTGCAGAATAAACCTGTGGATCAGGGTGGGGCTGTGGCAATCTCACCACCACCGCCCCCACCTCCAGGGGGGAGGCAGGACGGAAACAGGGTGGGTGAGAGACAAAATCAAGGAGCTGAGGGAGGTAAAAGAATGCACAGTGAAAGAACCTACTGATTCCTCCAACAAGAATTAAAAGATTTACAGGAAAGGAATACCAACTGGGGGGACCGTAAGGACCCCCTTTGTGCGCTAGAAACTCAAAGGACAAATTAAAGTGCTGAAAAAGGTGATTGAAAATCTTAAAAAAGGACCTAAAGTCTTAACTCCCCTTGGGCAGGTCCCACAGGGGCAAGAAACTATTAGTCATGTAATGTATAATCTATGGTATATAGTGTGTAGTATGTGGTGCATGTGTATGTGTGTGATATATAGTATATACCGATATATATATGTAGGTGGTGTATATATGAAGTATGTATATGGTATATTATATTATGTTACTAGGTGTTGTACATTTTGCCGGCAACTTACTAACACTAAGGATGTCAATACTGCCATTTTGCAAGGGCAAAAAGCCTGGAGGGAGGCTGGCAATGAAGGTAAAAATCCCCTCTCACATGCCAGCCACCTGGGACATCCAAACCACTGAGGGCAGGAAACATCTTAATGACTACCGAGCCCATTTGTTTAAAGGCTTTGTCAAATCAGTCCTCAAAATCACTAATGTCACCAGGGCTTTCGAGAATCCCCAGAAGAAGGATGAATCCCCTTCTGGGTTTCTCGATCGCCTTAAAACTAAAATGCGGCAATACACTGGCCTGGACCCCAAGGCTGCCATAAACCAAAGTACTCTGAAGCTTCAATTTATGGCCAAATCATACCCGACATTAAAAAGAAATTACAGAAAATTGAAAATTGAAAAGATAAAAACATTTCTGAGTTGGTAATGGAAGCTCAGAAGGTGATGGTAAGAAGGGAAAAAGAAAAGGAAAAAAAAGGTGAATTTAATGGTGCAGACAGTAAAGGAAGTAAATAAATAGGATTGGGGAGCAAAGAGCAGGGGAATGTCTAGGGGCAGAGGAATGAATAGAGGGTTGGGAAAAGGGACAAGTAAGGGTGGATCAGCACCACCACCATGGGGGAGTGGCCCCCAACATGCATGGATACCTCGCAGAGGGCGAGGAGGTAGTGAGGGAAGAGGCAGGAGAGGATGGACTCCCCTTCCTCAGGATGTGTGTGCAAACTGTAAGCACAGTGGGCACCGGAAGAGGGAAGTGTCATAGTGGTAGAAGTCAGTGGGACTTCTGCCGAGGAACCGGCACTTGGTTCCCTCCTAGTTAAAGTTCAGGGAAAAGAAACCCAGGAGTGGCATAATTTTCTTTGCATGCCTGCAAGTGGTCTTAATTTATTAGGTAGGGATTTGTGGTGCAAGTTAGGGCTCCAAATAAACTTCTATTACATTGTTCCAGTAAAAATAGGAAAAGAAAAAAATCTATAAATAAAAGTACTATTTATTTCACATGGAGTATGTGCATGTAAATGGTTATAGTTAGTTCAACAAAAACAAAATGCTATCTTATGTATGCAAGCAGTGTTAGCAGTGTCAATGGTTTCTATGGCTCTGTGTGAAAGTTTCCCAAGTTTATGTTTCATTTGGGAAATGGTGCAGTTTGCAAAAGTCTTGTAAAATAATGGTTAGTGCATCAAATAAGTATTTTAATTCAAATTATTTAAATATAAGACATACTTTACCTAGTCATGTCATTAAAAAGCTTCTGTAAGGATTCTATAAGTTTACTTAAAATAGTTAGATTTCCTTCAGGTATTCTCTAAGTATTACTCTGTTATTTCAATGCCTTTAGTAGTTGTAAAGGTAGGAAAAATCTCTTTGGTTCCATGGTTTCATGTTAGAGCTAATACTATAACTCTTCCAGTAGTCTGTTTGTAACAGAAGGCATGAGACCATGAAGTCTCTATAAGTTTAAGGTTTATGGGTCTAAAGCCCATGTTAAAATTAAAAAGGCTATGTGAAAGCCATCTTTGAGTATGCTTTGCTGTAAGCATTGCTGTATAGCTGGGAGCCACCTTGATGGTTTTGCTGTGCTGTAATTGACCAGTGTTTGAGGCTGTGTGTAGAGCTTGGCATTGTGTGTGAAGTGTGGACTCTATTTCATGATCTTTCTGGCAGTGCCAATCTTGGAGAGTGCTGTGTATGGTTTAGTTTGGGAGCTTGGAGCTCCATGGATCTCCATCCATGTGTTCCAATTATCTATGTGTTAGCCATTGTTGGCTGTGATGCATGTTCATGTATGCATGGGTATGTCAGACAGTTCTATGTGAAAACTTAGTCTTAAAACTGATTGCAAAGTATATTCAGTGCTTCCTACTTGTGTACAAAAATCCCTGAAATATGCTCTGATAGTGGGCTTCTTAAAGAAGCTGCATTTACATCTTGTCTGTCAAAACTAGGAAAATGGGCTAGTAATTCCCTTGGCAGCCCATCCAGATCCCCCTTGTAGGTATTCTCAAAAGGAGCTAAAAAGTCTTTAAGCTTTTGCATGAGGGAGGGCATTGGGAAACTGAAGCATTGGTGAATGCCCTCCTGTCTAAACATGTGGGGTCAAAGGTATGGACTATTGCAAGACAAATCATCTCAAGTTTATTGTGAATAGACACCTCCCATGGACAAAGGCTCTCCCCTTAGCTTTGTTCAAGGTTAAAACCAAGCCTAAGAAAAAGAATCGGATTGTCACCATTTGAAATGCTGTATGGTTATTCTATTTGGGACATTGCCCCTGAAAAGCCACAGGAAGGCATGTATGAGTTAAAAGATATCTTTTTAAGAAAGTATGTGCTGTCGCTGGTCTCTATTCTCTCTGCCCGCAGGAAAAAAAAAGGGGTCTGGTTCACCATACCCCACCTCTTGAAGCGGCTGTGCACCCTACTCAACCCGGTGACTGGGTCCTGTTAAAAAAGTGGAAGATTGAGTCCCTCCAACCCAGTTGGGACGGGCTGTTCCAGGTCCTGCTGACTACGGAAACTGCTGTCTGCACTGCTGAAGGAGGCTGAACTCACCACACCAGTCAGGGCAGTCCCGGCAACACCGGAATCTGACGAAAGACCCCGGAGAGCTGAAGGAAACCCTGACTACCCAATAAAACTTACCCTGTGCCGATAACTAACTTAATGTTTGCTTTGCAGCTGCAAAATTACAATCAGAACAACAATTCGAACTGGGACCTTTGCTTTGCAGTTTAAAAATCCCCTCCAGTTCCCTTACAGACTGGAGCTAAAGGGGAAAGGGGAGGAGAGGTTGGGTGGCACTTCATGCATAATAGTGCAAAAAAATGTATGGACGCTGATTTCCATAGCGATAATTCAACCGACTCCAATGCCTGGTTCATAAATAAGTCAGTAACATAAAAAGGTCAATAAGTAGTAAAACGAAAAGGTGGTGGGAATAAAAGTGTACATAAATGAGCATTAAAAAAAAAGAGACTTTCGGGGATATGTATGTCAACAGGAATTAGACAAATTAATCAACCCACATTTGAATGAATGTAAAACTAAAACAGAAAGTTTACCCTGTCCCTGTAGATTAAAAGAGTTAAAAGTACAACGATCATCACAGGGGATAAAAATATATATACCATATGGGGCTTTTGGGTTAAAGGTATGGTATTACAGTTATAAAACCCAACAGTTATGGTTACCTGTGGGATGGGGGGAAACAGCATAATCTATAGAGCTGCTGAACCTATGGACGGAATCCCCAGGCGAAACATTTAAAAATTGGTGTGTTCTCAAAAAAAAAAAAAAAAAAAAAGTATTCATTTCAGTGGCAACATTCTCGGCCCATTAAAAAAAAAAAGAGGAAGCTGTAATCATGTGGGAAATAGTGATAATTCCCCTTATAATAGTTTTAGGGCTTATTGTAATATATTGCCTATGTAAAGAAAGATTATTTGGAAGGCCAAGAGAGGGTGTGGAAGAAGTAAGTTATAAACCTGATCTTCTATCAGGTCACATGCTCTCTAACCCCAATCAAAAAAATGATGAAAAAAGTCTGTGAAAACATAGCCAGGAAATCTTGGCCGCAGCAAAGGAGCACCCTCTGGGAAGTAAAAAGAGCCCTGCCAGAATGGCATCATGAATAGTGTCACAAGTGTTGGGGCATTCCACTCCATAAAACCACTAAAAATTCATCCAGTGAAAAAGGAAAAGTAAAGAGGACTATGGCCCAAGGTACATCAGTGTCCCTGGAGTGAAACAGGACGTAAAGTGGTATGACCCTTGGTAAATTGTTCCTGCTGTCTTTAGTAGCCCCTTTGGCCCTGGCAGGGAGTACTCCTGGCACAACTCCCTGCACATTATGTATGACCAAAAGCCACAGGGATGGTGGTGTTGCAGACACCCTGGTATATTATTCTAACTTTGAGTGTGACACCATGACTATCCAGGTTACGAGGCTTTAAAATGTAATCTCGAAAAAAATATATAGAAAAGGAAAAGGGGGAATTGATAGGGAAAATGAGTTAATTTCGAGCTTACATAGAAGAGTGTAGTGTGCAGTAGTGGATGGTGGCTTGGCAAGGCTTTGGCCAGAGTTATATAAGTGGACAATAATAATTTTAAAACTGTTCTGTTTCTTCTCTGTGTGTGACAAACTGTGGAAAGTATCAAGAACAGCTTCACAAAATAAAGCTTAACCACAAGAACATAGGTGCAATCTAGCGTTCCATGCAAAACCACAAGGCAGGTTGCTTAGCGTTACCAAGAATCAGCAGGATGCTTGCTGAACCACAAGTGCTGAACCAATGCAAGTAAGAAAATTCTAAGAAGTGATTGCACTTTGCTTGTGCTTAAAGTAAAAATAACCTCCTTAATACTTATACTGGTGGGAGGGAGATAGGTGGGGTTAAATGTGGTAAGTTCTATCTTTGCGTCGCGATAGGTAGATTGTAAGCCTTTCGCGTGGCCTGATTGGCCAAAGGGAGAGAGAGGGAACTCGCGTCGGAAGCCTTAAAAATGAGCTGTCTGCGTACAGACTCTTCAGAAAGAGACACCTAGATGTTTCTTTCTCCATCTCTGCAGACATGTTTAAATAAAATCACTTGCTGCTTAGCTGCCTTGGTCTGAGTGGTCTATTGATCGTTCATATCAAACGCATGAAGCTGCCTTCTTCTGAATTAGAACAGCATGCCAATCATAGTAGGTGCTATGGAACACAGGCCAGATAATGCCGCTGCAGTTCTCTTAGAACATAAGAGCTTGATCAGACCTTCATGAACATAAGAAAATTCCTGGATCAGACCAAGGCCCATCAAGTCCAGCAGTCTGTTCACACAGTGGCCAACCAGGTGCTTCTAGCAAGCCCACAAACAAAATGACTGCAGCAGCATCCTGCTTGTATTCCACAGCACCTAATATAGTCGGCCTGTTCCTCTGATACTGTACAGTTATGCATCAGGACTAGTATTCATTTTGACTAGAAGCCATGCATTGCCCTATCCTCCATGATCGTTTATGGGCTACCCAGAGGTATCTGGTTGGCCACTGTATGAACATCCTGCTGGACTTGGATGTGATCCAGCATGGCTTTTCTTATGTTCATGAAGATACGATCTCTGCTTCAAGCTCTTGCTGCACATCAAGTATTAACCACACGGATTACTTAGTGCTTAAGGAGGGAAGATCTGGTCTTGAATCTCTATCTACCCTCAGAGCATATTTTTGCTTTCTTCCTTTGGAGAGCTCTTTGAGTTTTCAATCTTGGCTAAAGCTTTTTCCACGATCCCAGCATTTGTACTGTTTCCTATTTGAAACTTGTTTTTTCTATGGCTATGTTAAAGTTTCTGTGCAGATACGAGCTCATTCCAATACTTTTTATGGTTTCACCTCTGTGCGGATTCTGTGGTTGCTGTTAATGTATGAAATATGACACAAGCTCGTCACAGGCTTGCCAATCTGTGTGGCAAGTCTTTTTCTCCTACTGAGAGGACGTTCATAGCCTCCTAAGATTTTTAGGATCTAGGTTTGTTTTGCACTAGAAACCTTCCTCAGTTACCAGGTGTTCTAAAAGTAGCAAGGCTTTGGGTTTGCTGCTGTAAAGTAAATTTTGTGGTGCACAAGGAGATTATTGAAATCACTGAGACTGGATTAATATATAAATGAATAAGAATATTTATTTATTTATTTACAGGTTGGTTTAAAAGGAACAAACCAGCAGCACAGGTCTCCAGGTAGACAAAAGAGAACCTGGCTGAGACACATAAATGTAAACTTGTTATTGCTTCAGAGAATAGTCAGAAGTTGCTTTCAGGTGCAAACAGGCTATCACCGACTAGCCACTAAGCTGGATCCTCTCTCACACACAGGATTCCACCAACCCAAGCCTGACCTTTCCCCAGATCTAGACTAAATTGTACAAAGTCTGCTTATTACCTGACAGGCCTAACAATAGGTTACTCTGTTCTCTCCCAGAGTTAGAGTTAAACCACTCTGACAAACCATCAGGCAGATCTACCCTTCACTCTGTTCTTTTTCCTGAGCCAGACCTGAGCTGTCAATACTCTCTCCCTGAGGCAGAATTCAACTCCCTCTTCTCCTGTTTCCCTCCAACCTCTCATCCCCCTTCTGAAAGACAATTGGATGCTGTGGCAGCACTCCTAAGGGCACAACTGAATGACTGATTTTCCCTTCAGGGGCAGGACAGCTTTCTGTCACTCACCCCTGTTTGAATCTTGTTTGATTCTAGGGCTATGTTAAGGTTTCTGTGCAGATACAATCTCTTTCCAAGGGTTTTCATAGTTTCACCTGTGTGTGGACTCTACGGTTGCTGTTAATGTATGAAGTATGACGAGCTCTTGTCACAGGCTTAGCAGCTATGCGGTTTCACCTCATGTGGATAGTTTGATGACGTTGAAGATTGCCACGTTGACTGAAATTCTTTCCGCACTTGGAGCATTCAAAAGGTTTCTCCCCTGTATGGGTTCTTTGATGCAGTTGAAGATTGCCCCACTGACTGAATTTCTTTCCACACTCAGAGCATTCAAAAGGTTTCTCCCCTGTGTGGGTTCTTTGATGCCGTTGAAGATCGCGTGTCTGACTGAATCTCTTCCCACACTCTGAGCATTCAAAAAGTTTCTCCCCTGTGTGGGTTCTTTGGTGCACAAGGAGCTCCGATTTGTTTTTGAAGTACTGTCCACATTGAAGGCATGTATATGCCTTCATTCTACTATGCTTTGGAAAATGTATAGTGCCCTTTTTTCCATCAGAGAAACTCTTTCCACTCCCTGAGCAGGTAGATGGCTTCTCTTCTGAATGAATTCTTTGATGTTGAATGAGGCTTACTTTACGTGAGAAGCTCTTGCCACAAGATGAGCAGCTATACAGTTTCCTTGTTGTGTGAATTCTTTGGTGTTTAAGAAGCTCTGATCTGCAACTGAAGCTCTTTCCACATTCCAAACATTTCAGGGTGTTCTTTCCACTCTGCATTTGCAAATGCACATTATATTGGGTTTGATCTGAGAAGTCCATTCCACACTCCAAGCATTTGTATGTTTCCTCTGCCATTTGAGTTAGTTCACAAAAATCCTCTCTTTGACAAGGAGTGGGTTGATCCCTCTTCTCAATTAGGTGGCTTCCTTCATGGCCCTTTGCTCCATCCAGATTCTTGAAATTTCCTTTCACCTCTTGATTTTTGGCTTTGCCCAATGGTAATCTAGGCAGTTCCTCATCATCCGCATTCTCCTGATCACCCACTGTGGGAATAAGGAGATCCCGTTAGCACCCACGCAAGGAGGTCTGACCTGCCCTTAAAGCTCTTTCCACACCAAACTGATTTTGCTGGCTCCTTCCTAAGGTACATAACAGCATTCATTAATATACACTTGAAACAAACATTAGCGTAGAATCAAAGAAGATTTTAAATAGCTCCTCACCTGAGTGAATTCTTTGATGCGAAGTAACGTCTTCTGTCATGTGAATTTCTTCATGGAAATCCTCTCCTTGGCAAAGATTGGGTTGATCCCTCTTCTCAGCCAGGTGACTTCCTTTCTGCCTCTTGTGTCCACTCCAATTCCAGAAGTTTCCTTTCAGTTCCTGATTTTTGGTTTTATGCAGTGATAGCTGATGCAATTTCTCATCTTCCATATTCTCCTGATAACCTGGGTGAATTCTTTGATGCAAAGTAAGGGTTGTTTGATGACTGAAGCTCTTTCCACACTTCAAGCAGTAATATGGTTTCTCTGGTGAGTGAATCTCTTCCTGGGAATCAATGTTCATTTTCTGAATAAAGGTCTTTCCAAAAGCCACTCTTTCATTTTCTTTTTTCCTGCAGTGGATTCTGTGGTCAGAATGGAGACCTTCATTCCCTCTGCTTTTGTTTGGCCTTTCTTCTTGCATTACGATTTCACAAAAGCCCTCTCCACGGCAAGGAAAGGGCTTATCCCTCTTGTCATCTGTGTCATTTTCATCATTCCTCTTGATTCCCTCTGGATCCCTAAAGTTGCCTTCAGAGTCTTTCTCCTTAGCATTTTCCCATGATGACTCCTGTACGAACCTGGCCTTCTCCCCTACGCTTCCCGCTGGAATAAACAGAGATCCAGTCAGTGGTCATGCAAGAAACCAAGTCAGATCTGTCACTCCAGTTTCCTAGGAGGTTATTTTGATTCCTTCCTGAGAGCCTCCTTCAACCCCAAAGTAAGGAGCTGGCTACACCTATGCCTGGTCCTGCAATGGAGCCGTTTTTATCTTCTGCATTTCCCTCCCCTGACCCAAAACCTCCATATATACTTCAAGGAAAAAAGTTGCTAAATATTTGTTCGCCTCACTTTGTTTTGGTGTGTACATGAACACACAAACACACAGGAATCTTCCATTGGTAAGTATTGTCTACTGAGACTGACAGGTGCTCTCTAGGGTCTCAGGCTGTGGTTTTTCACATTACATATTACCTGGTTCTTTTAAAGGCAGATGCCTGGGACTAAACCCGTGACCTTCTGCATGCAAAGCAGAGGCCCTTCCATTGAGCCACAGCCCCTCTCCTTTTGATTTTCTGTGATTGTTGCTTAAGTACAAAAACCTGTCATTTTGTGATAGGTGTGACACAGGGCATGAGCTGGTGTTCAGCCCCTGAAAAACAGGGGGAAAGCCTTGTTAAAGAAAACAAGCAGTCGAAAGGGAACCACCCTGATTTCTAGTGGGGGAGGGGGCAAAGAAGTGGGAAGGCCCAAAGGCATCTGGGTGACCCCTGTGGGAAAGAGTCCAGCAAGGCACATTTTAAGTCACCAGCCCCTCCCAAGAATATCAAGTCCTGTGGAGAACCTAAGGACAGGGAAGCGGTCTTTGAAAGGAGTCACTGCTGAGCTCAGCCTCAAAAGGAGCTTGAGACTCCCCAATCTCAGCCCCCAGAATGCCTCCAACCCTCCTTACCCAGCAGGCTAGCCTCTCCATCCTCCTGTTCCTTGATGTCCATCAAGAGATGCCTCCACTCCCTCTCAGGCAAAGCCTGGGCTACCTCAGAGATGCTCCCAGCCACCTCCTCCAAGGGAACCTGCAACAGCAGAGTGGGATGGACTCTTTCAGGGCAGAAATGACAGAGCTTTGGGGGAGGGGTGCAAAGAGGGGAGGGTTGTGTCTTCCTCCCAGAATTTAGCAGACTAGCTCAAGTGTTTAAGATATTCAGAATAAAAACTTAAAATACAGAAAGTTGAAAGCAACATGAAAATAAATGGGCCGCAGATGCCAATGATAATCAGAATTGGGCCTTTAACATGAATAAAACTAATTCCCTGCCCAAAAAACGGTTTTTGTATCAGATCTCTTAAACGTGCGAAACAAGCTTGTCTGCGTAAACTCCTAGGGTAGTGAATTCCACAAGTAAGGCACCACCACCAAGAAGGCCCCAAACATACTGGCATCCAGCAAATACCACAGGAAAAGTGATCTGTGAGATCTTCATGACACTTGTCATCATATCCTGCAGACGGTGGTGCAGGCTGCACCTTTAACCTGGGGGGATGGCAAGGGGCCAGAATCTAGAGCATCTAGAACCCCAAGACCTGCTCTTTCAGGGGGAAGATGAACCCATCAATTCTGTATAAACACTAAGACTAAGAGAGATTCAGCTTCCAGGAAAACAAGGCAACAGACCCTTACATAATGCCCTGGCATTCCCCTTCTACCCTGTGAGATGGAGGCAGATGTCAACCCCTGCTCCACTCCAGGCCCTCCCGCACTCAGGACCTGCAGCAGAAAGGCTTCACCTGCTTCTCCTGCCTGGAGAGGATCTCCTCAGCCAGGGCCACCACTTGGGAGCAGCTCTCGGAGCTGCTCTGCCTCACCCGGCTCTGGATCTCTGGGGGCAGGATGCTCAACAGCTGCTCCAGGATCAAGAGCTCCAGGATTTGCTCCTTGCTGTGATTCTCCACTCTCAGCCACCCACAGCACATTTCCCTCAGTCGGCTGTAGGCCCCACGGGGCCCCTCGGCTTCCTGGTAGCTGAAACACCTGAACTGCTGACCTGCTTCTCCCGGTTCAGGGCGTCCCATCGCAAGATGGCTGCTTTCAACTTCCCATAATCTTCTCTGTCTCGGACATCCAGGCTGCTAAAGGCATGCTCAGCTTCTCCAATGAGGGCTGGGAGGAGTCGGGTCACCCACTCTTCCTGGGGCCACTGACAGGCTTCGGCCACTTGCTCAAACGAGGCCAGAAAGGCCTTCGTGTCCTCCCAGGGTGAACGTTTCTTTGGCAAGGGAGGGATTCTCCATGAAGAGTGAGGCTTTTCCACTGTCCTGAGGAACTCCTGCCACTGGGCTTCCCACTGTATGAGGGAAGGGGAACACTCCTCTGCTTGCTGATGCATCAAATCTCCTGGCCTCCGCTCCAGGAATTCCTTCAGAGTCCCAACCTGGAGGATGTGAGGGGCTTTTCCTCTCCCCTCTGATACCTCCCCTGATTTGGGGCCTGTGGGGTCTTCTTTCTCCATTTGCCTTTCAGAACGATCCCTTACGAAGGGTGCTGCACAATATAAATGTCTACACCATGCTTTTCTCTTCCAGACTCAGGTTCTCCCTGGGGAAATGGGAAGGAGAGAGAAAAGACACATACAGCATCTGGCATAGTGGCCCCAACATGATTTTCTTCTCCTATGCAAAACTGCATCACTTTTGTGTGTCTACAACTTCAATAAAAGGGTAAAATAAGATGCCAATTAAAAGGATCAGGATTTCTTTTCAAGGCTGCCTTCAGAACCTTACAAAGTATAGTCCTTGCCAATGCACGTACATCGTTCATTGGAAGAGCTGTAAAACTGCCATTATTAGCAACACCATCCAAGATGGAGTCCCCTGAAGTTGCCTTACCTTGATCCTCCTTTTTGCTCTGCTGAGCTATTTTCTGCACTTCAAGCCTCATTTTCTTGATAAGGCTCAGGGCAGATTACAAATGTTAAAAGAATATTTGTAAAAATGACCAGTCATCTATCACCCAACATGGAAATCCCAACAGTATCCCCCCCCCTTTTTTTTAATGAAACCGTCCTCCTGAGACCTGCTGCCTGATGCTGTCAGAGAAATGAAGCTCGAGTGGGAGTCATTGGCAGGAATAGGCACACCCTGCCGAAGAGGCTGCCGTCATCTGAGAATTTCCCTCCTTCCCAAAAAGAGTCTCCGCCCCCTCCAGTTAAGACATCTGGCCTCTTGCTCTGAGCAGCCCTCCCTGAAGAAAAGGGTCCCCCCCCCCAGACCCCCATTCTCTTTTTGGGACTCTTCTGATCTGCCCACTTGGGTGGGTGGGGCTAGAAAAGTTACAAACCAGGAGACAAAAAGTGATTGAGGGTGGTGGTGGTCAGGATGCCTCGATGGTCCCAGAGGAATCCCATGTTGTGCAACACCACCCTACCCACCCACGCCTGTCTGCCAAAGGAGGGCCCTGCTTGTATTCTCACGTCTCCTCCTAATCCAAAGGAATCCCAATGGCCATAGCAGAGAAAAAGATTCCTATTGTGGGGGGGGGGGCAGAGGAGGTTCCTCCCACCAGGGCTACATTTTGCCCCAGAGACACCACGTGGGGATTCAATTTGCTTTCATCCCTAGGAAGAAGCTCCGTAAGCGGAGCCCCACAGAGGGCCAGGGCCCCTCCTCTCTCTCGGTGGGGGTGGTTTCCATGGGGCCAGCTCTATCACCGTAAATGGCCCTCCCCTGCCTTATAAGGCTCTGCCTGGCAGCCCACAGGCCTTTCCGCTGGGGTTGCCAAGTGACCGGGAGAAACTGCAGCCTGCCTTTAGCAGAGGTTTCCCCTGCAGAGAGGCCAGGAAGGGAATCTGTTCCCGGCCTGGGCAGAAACGGGATCCTCTCCGGGCTTCTCGCTGCTGCAGTCCAGAGGGGCCGGATCCTGCCCTGGCTGGCCGCCCTCCTGGGCAGCACCGCCTCGCCTCCTCCTTGGGGCCCTGCTGTGCTCGAGAGACCCCCTCGCAGGGCTGCCCAGCCCGGGGGAGCTGCCCCCTCCCTTCCCTTCCCTTCCCTTCCCTTCCCCGCCCCACATACCTTGACCCTTCCAGGCAGCCTCCAGCGCTCCTGCAAGCACAACCACAAGGCGGGAGCTGGAGGACTCGTGTGCATGCGCTCTAGGAAATGCGGCTCTATCGCTTTAGCTCTCTCAAGCCCTCGCAGGCCGAGAGACAAATACTCTGTGTTGGAGCTGTCGTTAGGTAAAAGCCAGGCTTCCTTTAGCGCCATCTGCTGGCTCGGAATGTCAGCTCAGGATCCTGGAGGTTTCGTGTCGTCTGGCTGCGGTCTGGCCGTCTCTTGCCTCGAAAAACCCATTTGGTCGGCTGCGACTTGAGGCCAAATAAAATCAAAAGGGTTGCTGGGCGGGGCTGGCAAGGAAGGCCCTCTGTTCATGCTCGGCCAAGGGGAAACGAGACTGGAAACCAAAGAGAGTGCAAAACGAGCCCTGAATAATTTCAGGTAGTAACATTCACCCAAGCTTAGGAAAACTTCCAGGCCTCCAGGCAAGAGCAGTGAGGATCTCACAAGGAGGTAGTAGTCAAAGCATAGGACTTAGCTTCACACACCCCTTTCAGCCCCCTTAAGCTTTTCACTTCCCAAAAGGAGGACGGTGTCTCTCCAGTACAGTTCTATAGTATATACCCTTTTGTTTTCCTTTTTCGATGGTTCTGCATTTTTACAGGGCTTATTACTGGGTGCTCCCCTCTTAATGGGTACCCGCACTGCGGGTGTAACTGTAAAATTTTAGATACATGATACTTTGCATTACAAATCCCAGGCTGCAGCCAACCAGCCAAGCCACAGTTCCTATGAAAATACAGGCCTTGGGCCCATCTAGATATAATAGAGGCAGCCATGATTATCATTCACATTGAAAGGACACTGCATGTGTCTAGGGTTGACAACTTCCTGCTATTACAACTGATCTCCAGCCGATATAGACCAGTTCCCCTGGAGAAAATGGCCACTTTGGCAATTGGACTCTGGCTCTGAAGTCCCTCCCTTCCCCAAACCCTGCCCTCCTCAGGCTCTGTCCCAAAAACCTCTAGCTGGTGGCAAGAAAGGACCTGGCAAGTGTGTCTAACAGCTGGAGGAAGTTGGGAAAGCAAGAATTTGAACTCATACCTTCCCCCACAAGGATGCATTCTGCCGCCTAGACTCTTTTCTCCCAGCTGTGGCTTTCATACCATAAGGTATCACCATGGAGGCACTGAAGGGGCCTGTGAAGAATGGTGGGCAAATTTTTATATAACACCTGTGATGATATCTAAAATGAAAAAAGGAGATATGGATTTATGTTGGAAATGTGGGAAGGGAAAAGGCACTTTTATGTATGTATGGTGGATATGTAAAATTTTTTAAAAATTTTGGGAAAAAGCTGCCAGACCACACTCAGTGGGTTTTGAATATGTTGGCTGTCAGAGAAATCAGTGGAGTACTGTAAAGTGACTAAATTTGGAATATCCCAGATTCGCTTGCTGGCTGGATGTCAGATAGGCTCTCTGTCGACCCCGGAATGAAACAAGATGGTTTTCCCCACGGACAAAATTGAGTTTTTGCATTCCCTCCCTCCCCCAGTTTACACCTGGTCTCCTTCCCAAGATCTGCACCTCAATGGAGACCGGCCCTGGAAATCACTGATCTGATACCGGGTCCCACAAAACAATGACTGAGCCCGGGAAGATCAGCCAGTTAACGCGCACATTTATTTCCTGTATGCGTTTGCTTAAGTACTTGCCGGTAGTTAAATTCTGTATTGTCTCTTTGTTTCTCAAACCTAATCTTCCCTATTGTATCTGCCCTATATATGTATCAATATTCCCCCATGCCTGTATTCTAGCCTTAAGTCTTTGACCTGCTGAAATCGCTGACTTTCTGAAATAAACTTTTAACTCGCTGTACTGTCTGGAGAAAGGTTATTGCCAGGAACACATCGGATTGCTGAGGCCTGACACTGGAACTGCAAACAGAGCAGGTCTTTGTTCAATTTTTAAAGCCCTCTCACAGATCCAACAATCCTGTAATCCAGCAACTTCAACCACCTTTTGCAATTAGGTTTGTAGGGGTGATCTAAACCACTTACATACCTGAGCCCACACAGAAACTCAAACAACATACCTCCCACCATTATTTTAACGTTCACAGTCCTGCTCAGTATCAATCTGAAAACACTGCACACACAAGCACTCGCAAAATGCCCTAAATAGGTCTGGATTGTCGTGGGGTGTTGGGATTTCCCTTCTCTTTATTAACACTTCTTGGGGATTAGCATGAACCTTTTCCCAGAGTCCCGTCCAGTGGGGATTTTCCTGACTATCTACCCAGTAAAAAATTTTTACAGTCTCTGATGGGGCGGCACTACTTTGTGCTTTTATTATCAGCAAATGTTCGTCGTCGTAGATCAGTGACGAAAAGTTCAAAGTAAAGTGGGGGCAACACATTGCACTCCAATGGCAAAATTTGCCCCAACAGTTTGAAGCGGGTCGTGCTGTTCAGATGACAGGCTCTTAGAATGTTCCACTTACTAGAAGTGAAGGTATCTTATTCAGCCAGTCACCTAGTAAGCAGGACTCAACAACTTTATCTACCCCCGAAGGAGCAAGTCTTTTTATTGAATTGTTCCAGTAAAAATATGAAAAGAATTTAAATAAAAATATTATTTATTTCACATAAAATATATGCTTGTAAATAATTACAGAAATAAAAACTATATTAGTTAGTTCAACAGAGTGTATATATATGCAAGCATTAATAGCAATCATTATCAATCTCTATGATTCGCTATGAGAGTCCCTTAAGTATATATTTCATTCAGGAAACAATACAGTATACAGAAATCTTATAAGATAATGGTTAGTACATTGAATAAGCATTCTAATTTAAATCATTTAATTATAAGACATACTTTACCCAGTTATGTCATTGTAGAGTCTCTGTAAGGATTTCATAAGTTCATTTCAGAATAGTTCGATTCCTTCAGGTATTCTCTAAGTATCTTTCTGTCATTTCAATGCCTTTAGTAGTTATAAGAATAGAAGAGATCTCCTTGGTTTCATAATTTAATGTAAGAGCTGGTTCTGTCGCTCTCCCAGCAGTCTGTTTGCGACTGAAGTTTATGAAACCACAAAGTCTCTATATGTTTAAGATCTATGGGTCTGAAACCCATATTCAGATCAGAAAAGACTATGTATTAGCCATGCTTAAGCATGTATTGATATAAGTATTTTCTGTATAGTTGAGAGCCCTTTTGATGGTTCAACTATACTGTATTTAATCAGTATTTTAAAGATATGTGTAGCTTTTGCCAATATGTGTAAAGTTGTACAACTCTATTCTACAGTTTCTCTCTGGCAGTGCCAATCTTTAGAGAGAGTCTGAACATATGTATGTTTAAAGAGCTTAGAGCTCCATAGATCTCCATCTATGCATTTCCAATTATATGTATTCCAATCAGAGTATTTATGTATAAGCCAGTGTTTGGCTGTAATGCATATGTATGTATGCCAGGCAGTTCCATGTCAGACCTCAATCTTTAGAAATGATTGCAGAGTGTATTCAGTGCTCCCCTCCTGTGTAGAGGGACCTCTGATATGCTCTATAATGGGCTTCCTAGAGAAGCTTGCATTTACATCTTGTCCACGAGACCAGGAAGTCCGTACTTAAGACAGATCTTGTATGAGACTTGCATCTAGCCAGTGGCTTTTTCAAGCTCTCAGTGACAGTGGCTTCTACAAGCTCTCCATATTCAAATATGGCAAGATCCATTCTCTTACACTCCTTAAAGTATAAAAGATTTCATCCTTTCAGGATGAAACATTTGCACAGACAATCTATTCCAGACAACCAGCCCTCCAAGAGGCAAGTATAGTATCTCTATATGGCATAGTATCTCTCTGTGAGGTTTCTCTAGTATTTAGAGACAAGACATAAATGGCAATTGATCCTTGTGTGGATCAGGATACAAGTGTTTTACATCTCCTGGTCGATGGAGAGAAGACCATAGGTATATCCTCAGGTATCTCTCTACCTGTAGGCTGAGAGAAACCTCAATTTATATCATTCAATGTCCTTGAAATTGTGCTAATTCAATTCAGAGCAGGAATGCCACAGTCAGGTAACATTCCAGTAACTGAAACATTCCATAGTCATGCAGCTGGGACTTGGAAAGTTCAGAACTCAAGTATTTCAGAAGGTACAAATATTTCAGTTTATAAATAGCAGAAGCTGCCACTTCTAAATAACAAGTAAGCTATGAGCTAATTTATTCCAGTCAAGGAAGTAATTACTATGAAATGACATAATCTTTTTAATACATTTTAAGACATTTCAACCTTATGGAGGCATGCCATCCCAACACAATCCTAGTTCTACCTCAGGGCCTGCGACAAGTTCAGCTGGTACAGGGGGCTAAAGTATGTACAAAGGTCAGCGCTCGTTGGGGTTCCCAAACCGAAGTCTCCACTTGGGGCTTCAAGGGTCATGAAGTGTCTTGGGCTGCTGGTGGCGTGACCGCAAAAGATATGATTCTCTCTGGGGCACTTGGCTGTTGGTCGCAGGCAGCACCTCCTCTGTTATCGTGAAGAGGGGCGTGAGAGTCGGGATACGGTTGTCATCACCTGGTTGGCCTGGCTCGTGGCTGGCTCGGTCTGCTTCAGGATGCGTCTCAGGGTTGACAAGCTTTGTGTGCGAAGCGTGTATCCACTGGTCCTTTCCCTGGACTTTGATAGTAGTCGTTGTAACCAGGAGCGTTTCGTACGGCCCTTCCCACTTAGGCTGGAACTTGTTTTTCCTGCGATAAGTTAGTATCCACACCAGGTCCCCTGGTTGGATGTTATGGCACGCCACGTCAGCCGGAACCGATTGTGCGTTCTGCTCCTCCCTGTGGATGACCCTTAAGAGGTTTGAAAAAGACAAAACATATTTAGTAACCATGTCGCTTTCTTCTGTCAGGCTGGTACAGTGAGGAGGGTTATGAAAGGAAATGGTTGTCCAAACAGGATTTCGAACGGGATCAAGCTGTGTTTTCTGTTTGGGGTGTTGCGCAAGTGTATCATAGCTATGGGAAGAGTGTCCACCCATTACAATCCAGTGTCAGCATACAGCTTAACTAGTTTTCGCTTGATATCCCCATTCTTTCTTTCAATTGCGCCTGAACTTTCTGGGCGATACGGGGTGTGCCTGGCGTGTTTGATGGACACGCATGCCAGGACATGTTTGAATACATCAGAGATAAAAGCTGGCCCTAAGTCACTTCCAATAGTTACAGGTATCCCAAAACGAGGCAAGATTTCTTGAAATAAACATTTCACTGTGACCTCGGCCGTTTGATGTTTTACTGGGAAACACTCCACCCACCCACTAAACAGGTCAACTACTGTCAGGCAATACCTGAAACCCTGGCACGGTGGTAATTCAATGAAATCAATTTGTAAATGTTGAAACGGGCCATAGACCCATGGGTAGGCACTCTGTTGCCTGTTGGGCTTATTTGTTGTGAATTGTTGACAGGTGGAACATGCCTGGGTTTCACGTCTTGCCTCCAGGTGTATTCCCAGAGCTTACCATGATTTCTAAATTTGGGTAGCCACCCCCCCCCCCATTCCCATGAGGCTCACCTGGTGAGCCGCATGGGCCAAAGCACATACCATTTCACAGGGAGCTATGGGTCTGGGGGCGGAAGGCCGGTGCCATGGGGGTGGTTGCACTACACTGGGGCCTCTGGGGTTGAGTAGTTTGGGGGCCTCCTTGCCAAGGCTGTTGGTTTAAGGGACATGTTCTGGAAATGTGCCCAGGCTGATTGCACGCGTAACAAATAATATTCGGATTTGGCTGAGAGAGTGGTCTGGACTGGTGAGGTTGTTGATTTTTATTCGGCTGTCAGGGCTGGTAGGTCTGTGGCTGCTGTCCCTGAGGGAGAGGGGGTGCCCAAGCGGGGAGGGGCATTAGCCTTTGCCCTGGAGGCACTGTTGTTATAGCAATGACTGGCAGTGCTGACGCTGAGGCGGAGGAAGGAATTGTGGCAGAGTTAGTGGAAGGTTTATGCTTGTCAGCAACTGGGGCTGTGGAATTTTGCAACTTTTCTAGTTTAAGAGTCAGCATTGTTTTGGCTGCCTCCTTGTCTGTTTCCCATTGTTCCTGCAGGTTGTCCCAAAACTGAGTTGCTGCCTCAATAATTTCACTAACTGGTTTGGCATGGTATCCTACTATAGCCGTCTTAATAAATTTTCCTAAGGTGGGAAGCAGGCCATCTATAATCAAAGGGACTACTTGGGGTGCCTGTGCAGCGTCTTCTGGATCAATGTTAGAATATTGTTTTAGTGCTTTCTCCAGCCTTGCTAAAAACTCCCTGGGGGATTCAGCTTCTTGTTGTTTTACATCCCTGATTTTCCCCCATTCGACCTTTTTTGGAAAAGCTAATTCCAGGACAGCTAAGATATTCTGTTGTAATTGTTGTGCCTGAGTTAAAATGGCATCTGTAATGAGCACATGAGGGTTAGGGGTTTCAGCTGGCCATACTGTCCTGCCCTCAGCGTCAGTTCTTGCCAATTTTGCTATAGCAACGGTGCCTCCAGGGCAAGGGCTTATAAAGGGGGAAAATGGATTGATTAGGGTGGCTGAATACTGGGACACAGAGCCTAGTACTCTTCTATGGCCGGGCTCTGTCCCCCAGTAAACTTATAAACTAAAGCAGAGGTGAAAAGGAGACTGCTCATCTGTTCGCATACAGACAAGCTCATAAACTTAACAGGAGCTGCCCAGTCTAGATGAGAGGTTCCCTGTTCAGATTCCCGTCAGGGAGTCTCCACAGGATAAGTCTCTGTCTGGGGAGACGGGCTTATAAGGCTAATTGGGGTAGGATGTACGTGCTTGTGGAACCAATTGTTTTGGGCAACACACTCTCACACACTTCCTCCCCCTCCCATACCTTTTATATAATAACAGTGAATAAGATTACAAAAGAAAAAAGAAAAACCTGTAACAATATAAAGCCAATATAATCACAAACACTGGTCATCAGTCCTTGGGAGGAGAAAAAGTCCTTTCAAGGAGGGATGACTTATCTAAGTTTCCTTCCTGAGCAAATGCGTATGTCTCTTGACATTGAAAGAAAACAGAGGAAAGTAAAGGAAAATGCTTCAAAATAATTCAAAACTCGCTCGTTTGCCCAGGGACTCAGAAAAATAAATAAAAAGACGCACCATAACAGTCAAAATTCTTTAAGAATAGTCAGAATATACACAAGCTAAAATACTGGCCGCCGCGTCCCTGAGAAGGAAAACAAGATCTACCTTCTCAAGGAGGGGGGCGGCCAACTGGACTACCCTCCTGTACAAAATGCTGTGTCTTCTTGACACTAATTTAAAGGAAGAAAACAGGGGATAGGACAGAAAAACGCTTCAAAATAAACAGAACTGCTCCTTTGTACAGGGGTCCAGTACAAAGCAAACAAACCCAAAAAGGAAAAAAAATAGCTCACAAGACTCTTAAAAACTACACTTACTCACATAGCCAATGCCTTTCTGGCTTTCTACCTCTTTCTAACTACCATTTCTTTGTCAATCACCCCCTCTAGTGGCAGCATTTTAACTTGCATTAACTTAAATCTTCAATCACTACAATCTTTAATCACTATTTTCACAAAAACCGTCACAAACTCTTGACTATCTTCATTACAGCGAACTCTTCAAGCACTATCTTCACAATACTCAGCAATAGAAACAACTGAAACTTACTCTAACTTAAACTAACATTTTCACTGAACTGAACTTTACACAAAAAAGGAAAGAACCTTCTATCTTCGCAGAAACAGCAGAAAAAAGATGGACTTACCCTGAAACCCACATTTCACTGAACTGAATTTTACAAAGCAAAACATACTTATCTTTATCCTGACGCAGGCAGAAAGAAAGCCAATACATCTCAGTAGAACCTCAAACTGATGTGAGAAATTTTACGTTTGTTGTGCATGGACTTCTCTCTGCCTGCCTCTTACCAAAGCAAAGCCAGAGAATGTAATAGGAAAAGACAGACCGTGAGTTCAAGGCACCCTTAGACAATAGACCAAGATATATAACAGTAAATCAGACAGTTTATTAAACTTACAAGAAAATATAAAGCAAGGAAAGAAACAGTACTTAGCTTCAATATTCAAGGCAGAATTTAACAGACCCACATATAAGTTGACACACAGACAAACAGTTATCAGAGATCTCTGGATCATTCCAAGAAAGAGACAGAAGGCAATGAGGCCATGGTCTCTCCCTTAGAAGGACAAAGACTGGACCTCTGGAACGCCTTTTTATAGGCTAGACCATGAGGAGATGGTCTCAAACGGACCCCTCCTTGTCACATTCTTGAGGAGATGAGTTTTTCACAAATCATGGCCAATATTGTTTGGAAATGTTGTGTTCCAAAATAATTCCTTTTCGGGTCCGGGGTCCCTGACAAGCTGCCTGTTTACCCGTCAGCTCTGTAATAACAATTCCCCAGATAATTTGCTGCTGGTCTCAGCGACCTTGCTGTTCTCATAACATAATGTGGGGCACCTAATCTGATTTAGCTGACTGACTCCTAGCGACGCTGTATCCTGTTCCCCTTTAAGGTCAGGGGTTAGTTTGGAATTTAGGGTCAGTTAAAGGTCTGTTTCATGAAGGCCATAGTCTAAGCTACAGGTTATAATATTCAGGTATATAGGATGGTTTTTCTTAACTCAAACTAATGTTTAATACAAAAATTCTCACCACAGATGCCTCTGAAGATTACAACTCTGAGAGAATTTCTTTCCACACTCTGAGCATTCAAAAGGTTTCTCCCCTGTGTGGGTTCTTTGATGCCGTTGAAGATCACGTGTCTGACTGAATCTCTTCCCACACTCTGAGCATTCAAAAGGTTTCTCCCCTGTGTGGGTTCTTTGATGCCGTTGAAGATCGCGTGTCTGACTGAATCTCTTCCCACACTCTGAGCATTCAAAAGGTTTCTCCCCTGTGTGGGTTCTTTGATGCCGTTGAAGATCGCGTGTCTGACTGAATCTCTTCCCACACTCTGAGCATTCAAAAGATTTCTCCCCTGTGTGGGTTCTTTGATGCCTCTGAAGATCGCGTGTCTGTCTGAATCTCTTCCCACACTCTGAACATTCAAAAGGTTTCTCCCCTGTGTGGGTTCTTTGATGCTGTTGAAGATTGTAATTTCGACGGAATTTCTTTCCACACTCTGAGCATTCAAAAGGTTTCTCCCCTGTGTGGGTTCTTTGATGCCGTTGAAGATCGCATGTCTGACTGAATCTCTTCCCACACTCTGAGCATTCAAAAGGTTTCTCCCCTGTATGGGTTCTTTGATGCCTCTGAAGATCGCGTGTCTGTCTGAATCTCTTCCCACACTCTGAGCATTCAAAAGGTTTCTCCCCTGTGTGGGTTCTTTGATGCTGTTGAAGATGGTAATTCCGACGGAATTTCTTTCCACACTCTGAGCATTCAAAAGGTTTCTCCCCTGTGTGGGTTCTTTGATGCCTCTGAAGATCATGACTCCTACGGAATTTCTTTCCACACTCTGAGCATTCAAAAGGTTTCTCCCCTGTGTGGGTTCTTTGGTGCACAAGGAGCTCCGAGTTGTTTTTGAAGTACTGTCCACACTGAAAGCATGTATATGCCTTCATTCTACTATGCTTTGGAAAATGTATAGTGCCCTTTTTTCCATCAGAGAAACTCTTTCCACTCCCTGAGCAGGTAGATGGCTTCTCTTCTGAATGAATTCTTTGATGTTGAATGAGGCTTACTTTACGTGAGAAGCTCTTGCCACAGGATGAGCAGCTATACAGTTTCCTTGTCGTGTGAATTCTTTGGTGTTTAAGTAGCTCTGATCTACAGCTGAAGCTCCTTCCACATTCAAAACATTTCAAAGTGTTCTTTCCACTGTGCTTTGGCAAATGCACATTATACTGGACTTGATCGAAGAAGTCCATTCCACTCTCCTCCGCCATTTGAGTTAGTTCACAGAAATCCCCTCCTTGGCAAGGAGTGGGTTGATCCCTCTTCTCAATTAGGTGGCTTCCTTCATGGCCCTTTGCTCCATTGAGATTCCTGAAATTTCCTTTTACCTCTTGATTCTTAGCTGTGCCCAATGGTAACCCAGACAGTTCCTCATCATCCTCATTCTCCTGATCACTCCCTGTGGGAACAAGGAGAGAGATCTCGTTAGCACCCATGCAAGGAGGTCTGACCTGCCCTTGAAGTTCTTTCCACACCAAACTTATTTCACTGCTTCTTTCTTAGGGTACATAACAGCATTCATTAATGAACATTAGACCTAAATCAAAGAAGATTTTATACAGCGGCTCACCTGAGTGAATTCTTTGATGCAAAGTAATGTTTTCTGTCATATGAATTTTTTCTTGGAAATCCGTTCCTTGGCAAGGATTGGGTTGATCCCTCTTCTCAGCCAGGTGACTTCCTTTCTGCCTCTTGTGTCCACTTCGATTCCAGAAGTCTCCTTTCATCTCTTGATTTTTAGCTTTGTGCGGTGATAGCTGATGCAGTTTCTCATCTTCCATATTCTCCTGATAACAGGGGTGAATTCTTTGATGTGAAGCAAGGGTTGTTTGACGACTGAAGCTCTTTCCACACTCCACGAAGTAATACGGTTTCTCTAGTGAGGGAATACCTTTCTGGGAATCAATGCTCATTTTCTGAATAAAGGTCTTTCTAAAAGCCACTCTTTCCATTTCTTTTTTCCTGCAGTGGATTCTCTGGTCAGAATGGAGACCTTCGTTCCCTCTGTTTTTGGTTGGCCTTTCTTCTTGGACTGCAATTTCACATAAGTTCCCTCTTTGGCAAGGAATGGGCTTATCCCTCTTCTCATATGCATCATTTTCCTCATTCCTCTTGATTCCATTTGGATCCCTAAAGTTTCCTTCAGAGTCTTCCTCCATAGCATTTTCCAATGATGACTCCTGTATGCCACTGGCCTTCTCCCCTATGCTTCCTGCTGGAATAATGAGAGATCCAGTCAGGAGCCATGCAAGAAACCAAGTCAGATCTGTCACTCTTTTTTCCTGGAAGGTAATTTGATTCCTTCCTCAGAATCTCCTTCAACCCCAAAGTAAGGAGCTGGCTACACCTGTGCCTGGCCTTGCAATGAAGCCGTTTTTTTGTTCTGCATTTCCCTCCCCTCCTCCAAATCCCCCATATATACTTCAAAGGAAAAAGGTGCTAAAGATTTGTTCACCTCACTTTGTTTTGGTGTGTACATGAACACACATAAACACATAGGAATCTTCCTTATACTGAATCTGACCATTGGTCCATCAAGGCGAGTATTGTCTATTGAGACTGAAAGCAGCTCTCCAGCGTCTCAGGCTGAGGTTTTTCATACATTACCTGTTACCTGGTTCTTTTAACTGCAGATGCCAGGGGCTGAGCCAAGGACCTTCTGCATGCTAAGCAGAGGCTCTTCCATTGAGCCAGGACCCCTCCCCTTTTGATTTTCTGTGACTCTTGCTGAAGTACAAAAACCTGTAGTTTTGAGATAGGTGTGACACAGGGCATGAGCTGGTTTTCAGCCCCTGAAAAACAGGGGGAAAGCCTTCTCAAAGAAACCAAACAGTCCAAAGGGAACCACCCTGATTTCTAGAAGGGCGAGGGGGCAAAGAACTGAGAAGGACCAAAGACATCTTGGAGACCCCTGTAGGAAAGAGTACAGCAAGGCTCTTCTTAAGTCACCAGCCCCTCTCCCAAGAATAGAAAGTCCTCTGGAGAATCTAAGGACAGGGATGCAGCCTTTGAAAGGAGAGAAGGAGCCACTGCTGAGAGCCCCCGAAGGAGCTTCCAAGTCTCCCTGATCTCCGGCTCTATAAGGCCTCCCTCCCTCCTTACCCAGTGGGCTGGTCTCTCCATCCTCCTCTTCCTCAATGTCCATCAAGGGATGCCTCTGCTCACTCTCAGATGGAGCCTTGACTGCCTCAGAGATGCTCCCGGCTGCCTCCTCCAAGGGAACCTGCAACAGCAGAGTGGAACAGACCCTTTCAGGGAAGAATGACAGAGTATGGGCAGGGGGGAGGGTTGAAGAGAGGGGAGGGTTGTGTCTTCCTCCCAGAATTCAGCGGATTAGCTCAAGTGCTGAAGATATTGAGAATAAAAACTTGAAATACACAAAATTGAAAGCAACATAAAAATAAATAGGCCGCAGATGCCAATGATACGCAGAACCACCAAAACAAACAAAAAAAGGTTTTTGCATCAGATCTCTTAAAGATGCGCAACAAGCTTGTCTGAGTAAACTCCCAGGGCAGTGAATTCCACAAGTAAGGCACCACCACCAAAAGGCCCGAAACATACTGGAAGCCATGAAACACTACAGTAGGAGGGATCAGCAAGGAGATCTTTGTGACTCTGGTGGTCAAAGCCTGCAGACAGTGCTCCAGGATGCTCCTGTGACCTGGTGTGATGGCAGTGGGGCTTGAATCTAGGGCATCTAGAACCACATGGCCTGCTCTTTCGGGGGAAGGTGACCCCACCAAGTCTGAAGCCCCCTGAGATGGAGACAGATGTCAGCCTCTGTTCCACATCAGGCACTCCCGCACTCAGGCCCAGCAGCAAAAGGGCTTCACCTGCTTCTCCTGCCTGGAGAGGATCTCCTCGGCCAGGGCCACCGCCTGGGAGCAGCTCTCGGGGCTGCTCTCCCTCACCCGGCTCTGAATCTCCAGGGGGAAGATACTCAATAGCTGCTCCAGGATCCGCTCCTTGCTGTGATTCTCCACTCTCAGCCACCCACAGCACATTTCTCGCAGTTGGTTGTAAGCCCCGCGGGGCCCCTCAGCTTCCTGGTAGCTGAAACACCTGAACAGTTGACGCTGCTTCTCCCGGTTCAGGGCGTCCCATCGCAAGATGGCTATCTTCACCTTCCCATAATCCTCTCTGTCTCGGACATCCAGGCTGCTAAAGGCAGGCTCAGCTTCTCCAATGAGGGCTGGGAGGAGTCGGGTCACCCACTCTTCCTGGGGCCACTGACAGGCTTCGGCCACTTGCTCAAACGAGGCCAGAAAGGCCTTCGTGTCCTCCCAGGGTGAACGTTTCTTTGGCAAGGGAGGGATTCCCGGTGAAGAGTGAGGGTTTTCCACTGTCCTTAGGAACTCCTGCCACAGGGCTTCCCACTGTATGAGGGAAGGGGAACTCTCCCCTGCTTGCCGATGCATCAAATCTCCTGGCCTCCTTTCCAGGAATTCCTTCAGAGTCCCAACCTGGAGGATGTGAGGGGCTTTTCCTCTCCCCTCTGATACCTCCCCTGATTTGGGGCCTGTGGGGTCTTCTTTCTCCATTTGCCTTTCAGAATGATCCCTTAGGAATGGCGCTGCAGAATTAAACGTCTACACGATGCTTTTCTCTTCCAGACTCAGGTTCTCCCTGGAGAAATGGGAAGGAGAGAGAAAAGACAAAAACAGCATCTGGCATAGTGGCCCCAACGTGATTTTCTTCCCACATGCACAACTCCTATGCAAAACTCCATCATTTTTGTCTGTCTACAATGTCAATAAAAGCATAAAATAAGATGCTAATTAAAAGGCTCAGGATTTCTTTTCAAGGCTGCCTTCAGAATCTTACCATGTACAGGCCTTGCCAATGCATGTACATCGTTCATTGGAAGAGCTGTAAAATTGCAGTTATTACAAACACCATCCAAAATGGAGTCCCCTGAAGTTGCCTCACCTTGATCCTCCTTAGCCTGATCCCTCACCTACCCAGTGCCAGATTTACGTATAAGCTAAACAAGCTATAGGTTAGGGGCCCACTCTCTTGGGGGGCCCCAAAAAATTTGAAGGGAAAAAACCTGGATGTACATTTCCAAAATATAAGATAAACAACAAATACAATAAACCCTACACACAGCAACAGTGTTTTGTGTTGTGTAGGCTCCTATGATGTAAGTAATGGGCCCCGCCTGCTAGCCTGCTCCCTAAAATATCACTGGTTTGCTCATTTCGATATATAGGGTGCCTACATTCTGCATGGACTGGCTGCATGGCAACATGTAGCATGCAGCTACAGACTACAGTGCAACACAGTTGAATGTAGGTCAAGCTGTTGTACCTGTTATCTGGACATATAAAGGGCCCCATTACCTTTAATAGCTTAGGTAATTAAACCTAAATCCGGCCCTGTACCTACCTCACAGGGTGTCTGTTGTGGGGAGGGGAAGGGAAGGTGATTGTAAGCCGGGTTGAGTCTCTCTTAAGTGGTAGAGAAAGTCAGCATATAAAAACCAGTTCTTCTTCATCTTGTTTTTGGTCTGCTGACCTATTTTCTGCACTTCAAGCCTCATTTTCTTGATAAGGCCCAGGACAGATTACAAACTTAAAGAATATTTGTAAAAACGACCAGTCATCTATCACCCAACATGGAAATCCCAACAGTATCCCCCCTTTTTTTATGAAACCGTCCTCCTGAGACCTGCTGCCTGATGCTGTCAGAGAAATGAAGCTCAGGTGGGAGTCATTGGCAGGAATAGGCACACCCTGCCGAAGAGGCTGCCGTCATCTGAGAATTTCCCTCCTTCCCAAAAAGAGTCTCCGCCCCCTCCAGTTAAGGCATCTGGCCTCTTGCTCTGAGCAGCCCTCCCTGAAGAAAAGGATCCCCCCCCCAGACCCACATTCTCTTTTTGGGACTCTTCTGATCTGCCCACTTGGGAGGGTGGGGCTAGAAAAGTTACAAACCAGGAGACAAAAAGGGATGGGTGGCGGTGGTCAGGATGCCTTGATGGTCCCACAGGAATCCTATGTTGTGCAACACCACCCTACCCACCCACGCCCGTCTGCCAAAGGAGGGCCCTGCTTGTATTTGCACATCTCCTACTCCAAAGGAATCCCAATGGCCATAGCAGAGAAAAAGATTCCTATTTGGGGGGGGGGCAGAGGAGGTTCCTCCCACCAGGGCTACGTTTTGCCCCAGAGACACCACGTGGGGATTCAATTTGCTTTCAGCCCTAGGAAGAAGCGCGGTAAACGGGGACCCACAGAGGGCCAGGGCCCCTCCTCTCTCTCGGTGGGGGTGGGTTTCCATGGGGCCAGCTCTATCACCGGAAACTGCCCTCCCCTGCCTTATAAGGCTCTGCCTGGCAGCCCACAGGCCTTTCCGCTGGGGTTGCCAAGTGACCGGGAGAAACTCCAGCCTGCCCGGCTCCTGTGCCCTTAGCTGCAACGACCAGGAAGGGAATCTGTTCCCGGCCTGGGCAGAAACGGGATCCCCTCCGGGCTTCTCGCTGCTGATCTGCACCAGTCCAGAGGGGCCGGATCCTGCCCTGGCTGGCCGCCCTCCTGGGGAGCACCGCCTCGCCTCCTCCTTCCGGGCCCTGCTGTGCTCGAGAGACCCCCTCGCAGGGCTGCCCAGCCCGGGGGAGCTGCTCCCCCCCTTCCCTGCCCCACATACCTTGACCCTTCCTGGCGGCCTCCAGCGCTCCTGCAAGCACAACCACGAAGCGGAAGCTGGAGGACTCGTGTGCATGCTCTCTAGGAATCGCAGCTCTATCGCTTTAACCCTCTAAAGGCCTCGCAGGTAGAGAAACAAATACTCTGTTGAGAAAGGTGCTAGATAAAAGTCAGACTTCCTTTTAGCACCATCTACTGGCCCGGAATATCTACGGGGTGGGCTGCAACTGGAGGCAAAATAAAATTAAAAGGTTGCTGGGTGGGGATGGCAAGGAAGGCACTCTGTTCATGCTCGGCCGATGGAAAACCAGGCTGGAAACAGAGTACAAAACTAGCCCTGAACAATTCCAGGTAGTAATTTCAGGTACATACTAGAGCAGATATTAATGAAATCAGTCTGCGAGTATCTGAAGGACAACTTGGTGATCGGGGAAGTCAGCATGGATTTGTCCCCAACCGGTCCTACCAGACCAACCTTGTTTCTTTCTTCCTTCGAGTGAGCAGCTTACTGGATCGGGGGAACGCGGCTGATGCCTTTTACCTAGATTTCAGTGAGGCATTTGACAGGGTTCCCCACGATGTTCGGATGGGTAAACTGGAGGACTGCCGACTGGACCCTAGGATAGTTAGGTGGATAGAGAACAGGTTGCAGAACCATACTCAAAGAGTAGTTGTCAATGGTATTTCATCTTGAATGGAGAGAGGTGTCCAGTGGGGTGCCACAGGGCTCAGTTCTGGGCCCAGAACTTTTCAATGTTTTTATAAATGATCTGGATGAGGGTGAGATGACACCAAATTGGGAGGAGCAGTGAACACACCAGAAGATAAAGATAGAATTCAACACGATCTGGAAAAGTGGGTGGATGTGAAGAGGATGCAGTCCTACAAGGATAAATGCCGAGTTCCACATCTGGGTAACAGAAATGAGGGACATGCATACTGGATTGGGGATACACTTCTGGAAAGCAGTGTGTGTGAACATGATCTTGGGGTATGGGTGGACAGTATGAGCAACCAGTGCGATGCAGCGACAAAAAAAGTTAATGAGCTCTTGGAGAGCATCAACCGAGGCATAACATCCAAATCAGAAGATGTCATTGTTTCGCTGTACATTGCATTGGTCAGGACACACTAGGAGTATTGTGTGCAGTTCTGGAAGCCTCACTTCAAAAAGGATGTGGACAGACTTGAGAGCGACGAGGATGATCAGGGGTCTGGAGACCAAGCCCTATGACGAAAGGCTGAGGGAATTGGGGATGTTTAGTCTGCAGAAGAGGAGGTTGAGGGGGGACATGATTGCTCTCTCTAAGTATTTGAAGGGCTGTCACTTAGAGGAGGGCAGGGAGCTGTTCCTGTTGGCAGCAGAGGGCAGGATTCGTAATAATGGGTTTAAATTATGGGTGGAAAGGTACCGGCTGGATAATAGGAAAACTTTTTTTTTTTCTCCAGTAAGAGTTGTTTGACAGTGGAATCAGCTCCCTAGGGAGGTGGTGAGCTCCCCCTCTCTGGCAGTCTTTAAGCAGAGGCTGGACAAGCACTTGTCAGGGATGCTCTAGGCTGATCCTGCATTGAGCAGGGGGGTTGGACTAGATGGCCTCTACGGCCCCTTCCAGCTCTATGATTCACCCAAGCTTAAGAAAGCTTCAAGCCCTCCACATAAGAACAGTGATGACTTTAGCTGAGACATGAACACCCTGGCTCCATTGATTGGGGTTGCCTAGCAACTACAAGATGGCAGCCAGGATCTCACAAGGAAGTAGCAGTCAGAGCATATGACTTGGCTTCACACACCCCTTTAAGCCCCCTTAAGCTTTTTACTTCCCAAAAGAAGGAGGACGTTGTTTCTCCAGTACAGTTCTACAGCGTAGTCCCTTTTGTTTTCCTTTTATAATTATTCTGCAATTTTTAAAAGGCTTTTTACTGGGTGCCCCCTTCGTAATTTGTACCCACACCATGGAGGGTTGGTGTAACTTTAGAATTTTAGATACATGATAATTTGCATTACAAATCCCAATTATGCAGCCAAACAGCCCAGGCACAGTTCCTGTGAAAATACAGGCCTTGGGTCCATCTAGATAGCATAGAGACAACCATGGTTATCATTCACACAGAAAGTGCGCTGCATGTATGTCTAACAGCTGAAGGAAGTTGTGGAAGAGCGAACCTGAGGTCATACCTTCCCCCACAAGGATGCATACTGCTGCCTAGGCGCTTTTCTCCCAGCTGTGGCTTTCATACCAGAAGGTAGCAGGGCTCTGGAGAAAAGGCCCTTCACTCCCATCACCTCATGGAGCCTCATAGTCCAGGCGGTGGTGGAAGAGCCTCTGCTCAGCACCACCACAAACACAGTCCAAGTGAGCCTGCTCAGTAAGATTCAGCCTGTGATTTCCACTGTCAGCCAAGACCTCTTCCAAATCCTTGAATTCTCTTCCTCCGAGGCCAGCTAGGCTTGCCAACCTCCAGGTGGTGGCTGGCGATCTCCCGCTATTACAACTAATCTCCAGGCGATAAAAATCAGTTCCCCTGGAGAAAATGGCCACTTTGGCAACTGGACACCAGTCAAGAAGGGCCGGATCCTGCCCTGGCCACCCTCCTGGGGAGCACCGCCTTGCCTTTTCCTTCGGGGCCCTGCTGGCGAGGCCCACAGAGACTCCCCTCGCAGGGCTGCCCAGCCTGGGGGAGCTGCTCCCTCCCTCCTTCCCCGCCCTGCCCCACAGTTACCCTTCCAGGCGTCCCCCCCAGTCCGCCTCCAGCCTCGACCCTTCACCTCTCCTGCAAGCAAAGACGGGAGCACAAGGCGGAAGCTGGAGGACTCGTGCGCATGCGCTTTAGGAAACGCGGCTCTATCGCTTTAATCTTTCCAAGCCCTCGCGGGCCAAGAAACAAAATACTCTTTACAGGACTGTTAGGTAAAGGAAGGCTTCTTTTTTCCTTTTCCAATTATTCTACAGTTGTTGCAGAGCTTTTTGTTGTTTAAAAACAAGAACTTTTTTTTTTTAACTGGGTGGGCCCCTTTTCAATTTGTAGGGTTGCCAGGTCCCTCTTCGCCACCCGCAGGAGATTGTTGGGGCTGAGCCTGAGGAGGGCGGGTTTTCTGGAGGGATTTCAGTGCCATCGAGGCCAATGGCCAAAGCGGCCATTTTCTCCAGGTGAGCTGATCTCTATTGGTTGGAGGTGAGTTGTAATAGCAGGAGACCTCCAGCTAGTACCTGGAGGTTGGCAACCCTATCAATTTGGACCCACATCATGGGGTTGCAATCCAGAAGGTGGGGGAAGAGCTTTCTCTCAGACAAGGTCCAAGAGAGCACATTTGGTCAGATTAAAGGAAGCCACAGCCTTCAGTTTGCAAGATCTGAGCAAGGCTGTCAAAGACAGGACATTTTGGAGGACTTTCATTCATAGGGTCGCCGTGAGTAGGAAGCGACTTGACGGCACTTAACACACACACACACACACAACCTTGTGATTTCTGCTGTCAGTCAAGACCTCTTCCAAACGTTTTAATCTCCCCCCTCTGAGGTCTACCAAGCTCCTATTTGATGGAAGGAGAGGGCTTCCCTAATTTGGGACCTGTGGGAGCCTCTTTTTCCATGCTATGCCCTGAATGATTGCTCAGTATTGGTGCTGCAAGACTAGAATGTGTTATTTTCTTTCACGGTGAGCTTCTACCTGGTGAAACGATGGATATGGGAAACCCACACGAGGGACACACTTAATCACTCAACATTTGGTTTAACTGCTTCCGTTAGTTGTAATTGTTTTGTTAATAAACCCATAAATTAAGTTTCTAATTAGAATCATAGGATTGGGACCACCAGGGCCATCTAGTCCAACCCCTACACAATGCAGGAAATTCCCAACTACCTCCCCCCACCCACACACCCCAGTGACCCCCTACTCCATGCCCAGAAGATAAGCCAAAAAAATCTTCCAGGATCCTGCTGCTTCAAGGCTTCTGCCTTCTCTCCTGTGATAGAAAAGTCCTTCTAAAAATTCCTTTGTACAGTTTGTGAAATGCTAGGAAGGCTGTTCCACCACAGAAGAGATGTCAGAGAGAACGTCTAAGTTTATGCATTTTCAGGCACCACCTTCAAATATTTCTCCTCTGATTAGCAGACCTAGCAGAGGCTTGGTGGCGGAGCATCTGCTTTCACCCAGAAGGTCTCAGGTTCAATACCCAGCGTCTACAGTTCAAGGGACCAGGTAGGAGGTGATGTGAAGACCTCTGCCTGAGACCCTGGAGAGCTTACTGAGAGCAGAGAAGACTGACCCCAGTAGACTGCCCAGAAGGCACTTTCATGTGTACAGCATAATGGGACTGGCTGTCCTGAGAGATTTGTGGGTCCTAGGCCACGGACGGCCTTCGTGGTAATAACCAGACCCTTGAACTAAACCTGGAAACTAATGGGGAGCCGATGGAGCCCTTATAAAAGAAGTTCACTTTGCCTAACTCCTGAGAGTTGCTGAGCTATATTCTACAATGCCAGAACTTTCCAAGTTGTCTTCAAGGCCTGCCCCTGTGGAGTACAGTCTAGTAGTCTAGCATCAAGGCAGCACCTCTCTGGAGTCTCTGACGGCTATGCTATTTTGATTGGTTTTGGAGATGCCAAGGATTGGAGATGCCAAGGACAGAATCGGAGATCTCCTTAGAGAAGTGATGGCGAACCTTTTAGAGACCGAGTGCCCAAACTGCAACCCAAAACTCACTTATTTATTGCAAAGTGCCAACACAGCTAGAAGTCCACTTGGGGCTAAAGGTTGCCAGGTCCCTCTTTGCCACCTGCAGGAGATTTTGGGGGCGGAGCCTGAGGAGGGTGGGGTTTGGGGAGGGACTTCAATGGCATAGAGTCCAATTGCCAAAGCGGCCATTTTCTCCAGGTGAACTGAAGTAGCAGATCTTCTGCTACTACCTGGAGGTTGACAACCCTGCATGGGCGGCTGAGAGGGGGAAGGAAAGCTGCTGGAGCATAGCCCCCACCCCTTCAGTTTGGTTCTTTTTCCAAATGTTATCTTCATACGAATTTAAAAAGACTGTTATGCGGGGGGGGGGGCTGATGGTGGGGACAGCCCTCTGCACACCTCAGAGGCACCTCATGCAACGCTAAGTTGCATGAACAAGCAGAGTGGAAACCCAAGCTAAGCAAAGGGCTAAGCTCCAGCAGAAACGCCAGGCGGGCCCCCGTTCGGCCCTCACTGCCAATCCCCCGCGCTGCAGTCACCAACCAGCCTGCCGCAGACGGCTGCCCAGTCGTCCCACTCCCGGTCCAGCCCAGTCCCAGCTCCACCTCTTCCAGTCCTCGGCAGAAGGCTCGTCGTTGTCTTCACTTCCGGAGCGCGCAGCCAGCAACTGCGGAGAAGGCACTGTGAAGGAGCCCAGTGCTTCCTGGAGGAGCTGGGAAGGCACCGCTGGTCCCCAGCCTCCTCAGCCGGAGGAACGAACTCAGGCTAATTCTGTGCTGGGGCGATGGTGTGCGTGCCCACAGAAAGGGCTCTGAGTGCCACCTTTGGCATCCATGCCATAGGTTCACCACCACTGCCTTAGAGCAATACATGGGCTCTTCCACTGAGTTACGAGCTTTCCCCCATTACAGAAACGGCTTCTCTCCATCCATGTGCCACCTGCCCTTCCTGTCTCTTGCCCAAAGAAAGGACTGTGCACTTTTCCCCTGTGCACTTGGCATTTTTACATTCAAAGCTCAACAATGAGAGCCTGAAAACTCGTATTTTCCTTGAAAGATCAACATTTCACCCTCTGAGAATTCTCTCCTCCTCTAAAAGGACTCCAGCTGAGCTCCAGGGCCCTTTTCTTTGCCTCCTGTCTAGGAATCCCAGCTCTTTCTTTTTAAGCCATTAATAGAAACAACTGTTGTTTTAACGTACCTCGGCTTTTTTTTTTTTGTAAGCCAGGAAGGACAAGATGAGGTGTGCCTTTCTCTCCAGCCCCACCTTCTAGCCAGAAATGTCTCTTCTCTGATTCCAGGCAAAGAAGGTCTGGTTGGGGTCACTCAGTGGGGAAGTCAAGAAACTCTGTTCACTTTCAGAGGCAAGAACCAAATAAGAATGTGGAAGAGGGATGGAGAGAATTAGATTGCCCATGGAATCTTGTACTATGCACCCCCTCAAATAAAATAAAGGATCTCTGCCCCTTCACCTGCTAAACCTGAGTTGCATTTGCACACCTGCTCCGAAGCAATCCCATTCACACTAACGAAGAAAAGAGTCGACAGCAGAAAGGAAAAATCCCTTCCCTGGGCTCCAGGTGGGATTCACCTGGTTTGTTGGAGACAGAGGTGACAGGCACCCTCTTTCTTGGGGGGGGGAAGGGATCTCTACAGGGCCAGCTCTATTCCCCCCTGCCAGAGTACAACTCTCTCTCCAGCCATATCAGGCTCTACAGTGGAACCTACGTGCCTAATTAGTATTGCCAACCAATCCAGCCTGCTTCAACTCCAGGATAAGGATCCAGAGTTGGGAATCCTGCTCGGGAGCAGAGAAGGGGCCAACCTGACCCCCTCCTTCCTGGCCCAGTTTTGCATGTGGGACCCAGAGAGAGAGAGATCCCCTTGCAGAGCTTCCCAATCTGGGGGAGTTTCCTCTCCCTCACTGCCCCACCGCTCTTTACTCCTCCAGGCGTCCCCCAGTCAGGCTCCAGCCTCCGTCCTCCAGGTCTTCTGAAAGCAAAACCAGATCCCCAAGGGAGAAGGACTTCAGGGGTTCTCCATCCTTAAGACACACACACATTTAGGATGTATGCAGACAAGGGAGAAACACATTCTTTGATCTATCTGGATGTGATTGTGGGCATTTAATGGAGACTGTTTTTCTTTTGGCTCAGGGTCACCCAGTGAACTTGCTTTCCCCCAGATCCTAGTCTGACACTCTCACCACTACACAACACTGTTTCTATAAATCAGGTTTGGTTTGTCCTCAGAGTTCTTGCATAGACTTCCCTGGCTCAGGTTCCTGGGCGCTCTGGGGTCAGTGGACAAGAGGTGCATTTGCATTTGAATGGGGAAAATAGCTGGCAGTGGGCATTCCTTGCCTTGGTTTCCTGCCCCAACCTCCCCCCATTTAATGTTTGATTTCCTGACTGGATGGAGCTGTTCAGCCTACTCTCTGCAAATCTCTCCCGGGCAGAGGGAAGCGGGAATTTCCAGCAGGATCCAGAGGCTTGAATTGTTCCTTCTGTCTCAGCTGCAGAATCCAGTGTGGGGGCGGGAGGGAGGGGAGAGATAATTTGCTGTGCATGTTTCTCTTTTGGACATGCATAGGCCCCTGAGAGCAAGCCAGCATGCAATGGGTTAAAGTTGCATTGAATCAGGAGTTTGAGGTGGGGGCTGGAAGTAGAAGGGAATTTATAAAACTAGGCAATTCATAAAGAAGGAGGTGGCTCCGACCCTTAAGAACTTGCTCCTGAATTCCATTTTTTCAATTAAAAAAAGGGTTTGATGAAGTATTTAAAAGATAAAGGTAGTTAAGCACTGGGTCATTACTGACCCATGGGGTGATGTCACATCACGGCGTTTACTAGACACTTAAGGGCACTTTCACACAGCCCAAATAATGCACTTTCAAACCATTTTCAATGCACCTTAACGATAGTTTGCAAGTGGATTCTGCCAGTTCGCACAGTAAAATCCACCTTCAAAGTGCATTATTTGGGCATTGTGAAAGTGTTTACGGGGTGGTTTGCCATTGCCTTCCCCAGCCGTCTACACTTTATCCCCAGCAAGATGAGGTATTGGCTGCTGTATTTTCCAAGGGGATGGCTTCCATTTTCTGCTTTTTGTTCCCAACATGCCGCAAGAGTCACCTGATGCTCATCAGCCCCCACAGCCCCCCCAAAGCATCCTGCACAGGATGCTGATAAAAACAACTGAAAATAGGGGCCCAAAAGAACCTTCCTCCCCTTTTATTAACTTCCATCCTGATACAGAGAGCTGGAGAGCTCAGAAGCTTGCACCGATTGGCCCTGATAAACGGTATTATATGCCTATTGTTTTGGACTAGGGTTTCAAAGCTCCGTCTACTCCACTTAGAGCTACAGAAGAGAAGGATGAGCCCTCCTTCCTGTTATCCTGCCTCTACTAACGTTTGGTTAGGAAAACACTCTGCACGTGCTCCGGCACTGGGCTGTGGCAGTTCCCCATTTTTGAGGGAAAGAGGGGCTTTCTACCTGTCCCTATCTCTGGTATCTTCCCTTTGGCACATACCGTATATACTAATTGGTATAAGGGCCTTAAAGACCCTTGTCCTTTGTGGAGACAGGTTAAGGAAAGGCACTCTGCACATGCTCTATTACTCATCCCTGGCCTTAAAGGGAATTCTCACATAGATTCAAAACTGAGAGGTGAGATGATGGACAACCCGTTCCTCCTTGTATGTGTGCGTACACATGAAGCTGCCTTCTTTTGAGTCAGGCCTATATATAGTCTTTCAAGGTCAGTATTGTCCAAGATCTCAGGCATATCGAGAATGGTCTTCCAAAACAGCTCCCATGGGATCCTTTGAACAGGAGATGCTGGAGCTTGAACCTGGGACCTTCCACATGTCGAACAGATTCTGAGTCACGGTTCTCCCCTGTGTAAAAAGATGGGGATTGCTGGAAAATCCTGTTGCAGGAACTCATTAAAAAAAGATTGATTTTATTAGTTCTTTCTGTAAGGGGGGGAGCTCTGGAGGAGTGCTTGAGAACGACTGACTATCCTTTATATACTTATCTGAAGTATGCCTGATTTACCCGATCCTAGTGGAACTTGCTTGTAAGCAGACATCAAGCTGAAAAGCAACTTTTAAAACATTTTTTAAAACATGTTTGTTTGTTGTATGCCCCCTCCCTCTCTAGACGCTTGCTTGGTGACTTCCCTCACAGAGATGTTGTGAGAAAAAAAAATGGAGGGGTTGTGCTAATGTAAACTGCAAATCCAGGTTGGGAAATTCTTGGAGATTTGGGCACCAGAGTTACCAACCTCCAGGTAGCACCTGGAGATCTCCCGGAATTGCAGTTGATCTCCAGGCAATAGAGATCAGTTCCCCTGGAGAAAATAGCTGCTTTGGAGGGTGGACTCTATGGCATAATACCCTGCTGAGGTCCCTCCCCAGGCTCCACCCACAAAATCTCCAGGTATTTCCCAACCCAGAGCTGGCAACCCTATTGGGGATGGAGCCCGGGGATGTGATGCCATAGCTTTGACCCTCCAAAGAGACTTGTCTGTAGCACCATCCTTGATTGGAAGTCATGGGTCATCTGACTAGGGTCCAGAGTGCCATACGTTTAGCCATGCTCATTCTATGTTAACTTTCTTCATCACCTGAACTGCTTTGCACATTATTCTGCTCGACTACAGCAATGCCACAATGCAAGAAACCAAGGCCTGAACCAGCGTAGCTTAATAGCGAGGAACATCAGCTACGTGGTAGAGTAGTAAATATACTTAGAAAGACTTGGTTATTTTCTTTGCCCGTGTGCCTTTGAGATTACTGTACCTTGCATTTTAATTAAGTTGACTTTTTATTTCTTAATAAACCGTTTCATTAAAAAGGTGGTTTGAGTTATTTGGTTATGCTACAACACGTTATTCTATACTTATATGAATTGCAGCTAACTGAACGAAATACGCTGGTTATGTATTATTGAATTTGTTCTAACTAATCGTTAAGTAAACTCTGGACTTTCAAATAACAGAATATTAGCAGAAGTAGAATAAGTGAATGAAACTTTGCAACAATTTTTGTATGCAGAAAATGTTTTATTATATATCAAAAATGATCAAAAAATTTTTTTTCTTGTATACAATTGAGCTTATTTTCTAATATTGTATTGTTTTTATATATATAACGTTTTACCCCTCCCGTTTTTTTCCTGTACCCCTCCAATTATATAAATAAAATATATATGTATAAAAAAAACACGGCTGGGGCTCAGGAGAGGGCAGCCAGTCGTGATAGTCGGCGCAAGACTCCTGAGTCCTGGTGTTCCCTAAGCTGAAGGAAAATGTTGCCAAAAACAGGGGCGGCGGGGGGGTTTCTCCTTTTCCCCTAATGGCACAAAAATACCTCAGGAAACAACAAGCCCAGAAGTTGTTGTTTTGCTTTGCTTTGCATGCAGCTGCTTGTTCCTCTCAAATGGCTTCTCCACACAGGCTGCCTGGGAGCCGTTTTATATACTAAGAAACCGTGGCTGTTACCACACTAGGTATTCCCAGCGACGTATCAAGAGTTTGGAAATGTTATAAAAAACATCGCTTTAAAAGGGTTTTTGGATGCCACGGATAAAAAATGGTTGGAAGTCGTCGTCACAGCTAAAGGGACCAAACAAAATGCGAACAGCATTTTTTATAACAGTTTCAAACTCTTAATACATCCGTGGGAATACATAGAAAGCGCAAACAGTATTTTTTTAATAACATTTCCAAACTCTTAATACATCGCTGGGAATACACAGAAAGTGCGAACAGTATTTTTTATAACATTTCCAAACTCTTAATACATGGCTGGGAATACCTAGTGCGGTAACAGCCACTGGCTGCTGTTATGTGGGCTGTTCCTGGATGACACGCAACTTTGCAAACGCACATGCGCCATGTTGCCACTTTGCATTTTTACCTATAGCCTTAAAACAGCACACACACACAAAAACCCCAACAACCCTCCCATTATGTGTGAAGCTGTCAGTACATTTACAACACAATATACTTCCATTGTGCCTTTTCTCGCATACATTGTGCATATAACATCCTGCCAGAAACTCTACACCTGAGGCTTTGTTTCTTTATTCCCCCCCCCTTTTGCTGACCTCAAGGGGGAGTCTGGAGGAGAACTGACCTCCCCACTACAAATAACTTTTTCCTTTGGAGGAAATGGAAGCTTTGGATAGTTCAGGCCGGACTGGGGCCTTGGAGTGAAGAGTGAGATCATTCCCCCCTCCCAACTTCCCACAGATGAAACTAGCTCCCAGTTAGGCTGGTATATTGGCTCATCTGCCTGGTAACAGGCTGCAGGTGCATCTGGTTATCCATGGACTCTGCTAGGCCTCCACAACTACAAGGCAGAATTTTGTAGGCATTCAAAGTGGAGAATAAGTGATGCTAAGCTAAAGCAAAATGGCTTTTCCTGTCTTCACACCGACCATGCCATGTCTGAAGTCCAAACGTGCATGCGGGCTCAAAAAGGTTGGAAACCCCTGACCTACAAGGTGGTGTGTGTGTGTTAAGTGCCGTCAAGTCGCTTCCGACTCATGGCGACCCTATGAATGAAAGTCCTCCAAAATGTCCTGTCTTTGACAGCCTTGCTCAGATCTTGCAAATTGAAGGCTGTGGCTTGTGTGTGTCACGGAAGCTGACAGCAATCCCGTAAGGCACTGGTTCCCAACCAGGGGTCCGTGGACCCCCAGGGGTCCGCGAGAGCTAAATTAAGGTCCACGAAACAAAGTTATAAACCCATAATAAATTAATATTTTCAATTAAAAGTTCTCTATTATAAAAATATATATTCAAATATTATTCTAAGCTTAATGTTTAACTAACAGTTATGATTAAAGTTTATTTTCAAATTATCAGAATTTTTATTTTGAACCTTGGGGTCCCTGCACCGAACAAAAAAGTCCTTGTGGTCCCTGGTAAAAAAAAGGTTGGGAACCACTGCCGTAAGGGGTCTAGATTCTATCAAGAGACTAAACTCCTAGCAGAGTCACTCAAGACGGGATGGTCACAGCTGAGACACCAGACGAAGATGCATCCACCCCCTTAAGGGCTCAATGGCCACATCCGCAGAAGAGAACAGGCAGTTCCAATGGGGATGGGTGCAGAGGAATCCCTGAAGGGTAGCTACTGGGCAGCAGCAGTAATGCAAGGTGACACTGGCGGAGGATCTTTCGTAGACAACGGCAGGGCCGCTATGGCTAACCCTGGTTATTACTGCGCAGAAGAAGGCACTGGTAAACCACTTCTGACCAACCTTTACCTTGAAAACCCGATGATGAGACAATCCAATATGAAAAAAGATATAGTGCTGGAAGATGGGACCCCCAGGTCGGATGGCACTCAATCTGCTACTGGGGTAGGGCAGAGGACAAGTACGAGTAGCTCTGTTCTTAATGATGCGACTGGACTAAAGCCGAAAGGACGTTCAGTGGTTGACATGAATAGATGCAAAAGGAAAGTCCGAAGCTGTTCGACATACAAGGTGGGGATGGGGCCTAATGGGATAGGGAGTTAGCCAAGGTATATGTGTGTGTGGAAACTTAAAAAATCTTTCCTGGAGATATCAAATTTTTGGAAACTTTTGAATTATCTAAACCACCAATTTTCCTGTCAGATCTTATGAGACTGAGTTAAAATAGTAAATGCATCGTTTACAACAGCATATAAAATTGTAGTAATTGGCATATTTATGGAAGCCAGAAGTATAAATGCTTTCTTTTTCTACAAGCAGAATTACAAATACACCCAAATATTAAAGAAAGAGAGAGCGGCAAACTGTTCCACCCCCTGCTATCTAAGCACATGCCATTCCAAAGTAGTGTGTGTGGGGGGGTGGAACACAGGAATTTTTTTCCAGTGCTTCCAACTGGTGTGTGTGTGGGGAATTCTTACAATTTCATGATATAAATTTTGACTGCTTTCTCTCTGTCTCATACTGTTTGATTCATTCTGTATTACTATTGGACAATGGAGCTATCAACTTCAAAAGCAACAGGCGAAATGACCATTTTAAACAATCTGCCTGACCATTCAGGGTCTTCTTCAGCCCTCCTCAGGCCCCCCCCCCCTCCAAATCTCCAGGTATTTACAAACGAATTGGCTACACTAAATGGAGGGGGTGTTAAGTCTAACCCACTTTGCAGGCCTGTTCTAACAGAAGTAGGGTTGCCAACCTCCAGGTTGCTTTTGCAACCTACTGATGCACTTTATGAAATCATTTATGTGGACTCTATAAGGACTAAGTATTGTTCCCGTGGTTCACTCATGCACTTCATGAAATTATTTATGTAGACTGAATAAGGATTGAGAATTTGGGCTTATATTGTATTATTGAGAATTGATATTTCTTTGCTCCAGAATTTGTTCTTTGTATGTTTCCAATACATATTCCTAATAGCATTAATTGCTATGGTTTGGTCTTCTTATTATAGAAAGAATTGTCTTGTGCTACTTTCTTGATTTCCACACTCCCTACTTAGCACTTGCAAGCCGTTTTGTGATTACTAACCTCCAGGTGGTGGCTGGAGATCTCCTGCTACAACTGATCTCCTGCCGATAGAGATAACTTCGCCTGGAGAAAATGGCTGCTTTGTCATTGGACTCTATGGCATTGAAGTCCCCCCCCTCCAAACCCCGCACTCCTTAGGCACCGCCCCCCAAATCTCCTAAACAGAAGTGATGAGTGCCATACATGAAATGCTTTGAACTTTCTTGACAGTAAGGAGGGCTTCACTTGGAGGGATATTTCTGAGGCTCTGGAGGGGAAAACAGAGTCTCCCCCCCCGTCCACCCCTTGGTTCACAGTTAAACCTATCAGATCTTTTATTTCTTACACTGAACTACATTCCCCAGAAGGCTTTGCGCAAGGAAGTGACTCTGCAAAGGCGGCACTAAAACAGACGCCTAGAACGGCGCCCGAAGCCGTTTAGGAAAAGCCTCTTCCGGTTCCTCCTCCGGAAACGGCTCGATTTTTTTAAAAATTATTATTATTATTATTGAAGAAGCGTTTGCAGCCGAGGGAAGTCATTGCTTGGGATCCGTGACTTCTTCCTGGAGAGGCAAAACTTGTCTGCGGGAGTCTTAAGTGAGTAAAGAAAAAAAAAAACAGTTTGGGACTGTGTAAAAGAATAATAATAATAATAAAAAATTAAATGGAGGGCTTGGGCAGGGATTGGAGACGCCGACTTCGGAGCCCTTCTTTGTTTCTGTGCCTTAAACAGCACTCTGGTTTGCTGTAAGGGGAAACATGCTTAAAGGCACGAGCCAAGCTGCCCCCCCCCCCAGCAGACTAATGCAATCGTGGGAGAAAGTGGGCTTGCCAACCTCCAGGTGCGGCCTGGCATCTTCTGGAGCCAAAACAGATCTCCAGACAACAGAGATCGGTGCCCCTGCAGGAAAGGGCAGCTTTGGAGGGTGGGCTCGACGCCATCGCATCTCCCCCACCCCACCCCCGCGCTCCCTCCTTCTCCAAACTCTTTCCCCCTTCCTAGGCACTGTCCCCACTGCATGGCCCCTTCCAGCTCTATGATTCTATGAAAAGGGCCAGAGTCCAGTAGCAGCTTAAAGACTAACAAAAATATTTTTTCTGGTAGGGTATGAGCTTAAAGGGAGATTGGAAAGAGAAACTGCTGAATTACAGTTGGTATTCAAACTAAAGGCAATGCATTTACCTGGGCTGAATCAAGACCTTGCATTCATGGCTCATTAGGTAAGGTAAGGTAAAGGTCCCCTGTGCAAGCACATTCCTGACCCATAGGGAGACGTCACATCCTGACGTTTTCTAGGCAGACTTTGTTTTTGCGGAGGGGTTTGCCAGTGCCTTCCCCAGTCATCTTCCCTTTACCCCCAGCAAGCTGGGTACTCATTTGACCGACCTCGGAAGGATGGAAGGCTGAGTCAACCTCGAGCCGGCTCCCTGAAACTGACTCCCTCCGGGATCGAACTCAGGTCGTGAGCAGAGCTTTTGACTGCAGTACTGCAGCTTAACACTCTGTGCCACGGGGCTCATTACCAATGCTGATTTCTCCACACCCATCTCTCCCCTGGACATCACAGACTCTTCTGCAGACCACATCTCATCCCATCACGCCTGCTGTTCACATTGACATACTGTTAACATTTACATTTACATACTAATGCTTGTCTGAACTCACTTTCCTCTACTTAAAGACTGATGGATTCACATTCTAGCTGTATCTGAAGAAGTGAGCTGTGGCTCACGAAAGCTCATACCCTACCAGAAAATATTCTTGTTAGTCTTTAAGGTGCTACTGGACTCTTGCCCTTTTCGACTACTGCACACACACTAACACGGCTACCCACTGTGAATTATGATTCTATGAGTCAGCTATTGGTCAGTCAAGCTCTCTATTGTGTGCTCTGATTGGCTGTTCAGGGCTTTGGGGTTCCCAGCACGAGGACTGTCTGCATGCAAAGCTGATGCTCTGCCCACCCTGATCGTTTTTGAATGTTTGAGTCTGCTTTTAACTGAGTTTGTTAAGGACAGTACTGGCTGTTCTGACTGGCAGCAATTCTCCGAGGTCTCATACTTTCCCAACAATGGATGTTTCACTAGGGCAAGGATCCCCAACGTGATGCCCATGGTGGTTGTCAGGATAAAAAGGAGGAGAGAATTGTGAAAGCCGCTTTGGTTCCCCAGTGGGGAGAAAGGTGGGATATACATAAATAAAATTAATTGATTAAATTAAACACCAGCACCTTTCCTGGAGCTCACTGAGTGCTTTTAGAAACTGGATGAGGCAGGGTGTCTGACTGGCCACTTGAGGTCCGATTGGCGGGTAGATTAAAATAACATTGTTTCAGTCGCAGCTGCCACCACAGTGTTGATTTTAATTCTCTCTCACTCCTCTTCCCCAGTGTATTTTTACACTTCTCCCCCTTCTCCCCTGCGCTTGGGCTTTCTCTGTATGTGTGTGTCTGCCTCCTGCAGCAGCCATTTTATGGTTATGCCCACCATCCTGTGTCACAATTCCAAAGGTGCCACAGGCTTTAAAAGGTTGGGGATCCCTGGCCTAGCAATCAAACCAGAGACGTTCTGCATTCAAAACTGATGCTCTGCCACTGAGCCACAGCTCCCCCCCCCCCCGATATTTTGGATGTATGAAGTTGCTACAAACTGAGTCAGGCCATTAGTCAATAGTCTACCTTGGCTAGCAGTGTCTCCATGACACAGAGAGGTCTATTCCTGACACAACCATCCTGAGATAACTGAAGGTGCTGGGGATCGAACCTGGGAACTGCTGAAGGCAAAACAGGAGGGAAGTGGGCCGTTGGTTCCTGTCTGTGGTGGGCCCAAACATTGATCCCCTGTCTGTGTTTTTTTCTCGGTTCCTGAAGGCTTCTTTTCTTTCTCCCCACTCCACTGGGAAATATCCCATTACATCAATCTCAACTGCCAAACCCTCCCTTTTTGTCAAGCAACTTCTGAAAGGCAGCAGCCTTGGCTTCATCTGGGAACTGAAGACAAAAAACCTCCTTGACTATCCGGGAATCGGTCTTTTGGGGAGAGTTTAGCATCCAGGTTTTGTTCAGGAGAGGGAGCAACCATGGCTACGCAGCAGCTGCCCAGAGCAGGAACCAGTCTCCAGATCCAGGCGGCGCTAGAAAACTGGGTGCCGCCTGGGTTCAGAATTCAGGAACAAGGCCCAGCAGCCCCCAAAACCAGAGAGGAATTGGGAGGAGCAGGAACTACCCCTGAGGGAATCCAGGATGTGCGGCAAAGGACACCAGTGCAACTGGTTAAAGAGGAACCAGGTGCCGTGCCCCTTCAGCAGTGGCAGATGCAATGGCAGGAGTTCCTGAAGATGCTGGAGTCCCAGCGCTCCCGAGGGGGTGTCTGGCAGGTGACGGAAGAGCCCAGGCCTTGGGATGACGCAGAGGCCTTCCTAGCCGCCTTCGAGCAAGTGGGCGAGGCCTGTGCGTGGCCCAGAGACGAATGGGTAGCCCGACTCCTGCCAGCCCTCGGTGGAGAAGCTGCAAAGGCCTTTAACAGGCTGGAGGCTAGAGACAGAGATGATTATGGGATGGTGAAGGCAGCCATCTTGCGAGGGGACGCTATCAGCAGAGAGAAGCAGCGTCAACGGTTTAGGCGTTTCTGCTACCAGGAGGCTGAGGGGCCGAGAGGGGCTTACAGCCGGCTCCAGGAATTCTGCCACGGGTGGCTGAGAGTCGAGAAACGGACCAAGGAGCAGATCCTGGAGCTGTTGATCCTGGAGCAGTTCTTGACCATCCTGCCTCCGGACGTCCAGAGCTGGGTCAGGGAGAGCGGCCCCAAGAGCTGCTACCAGGCGGTGGCCCTGGCTGAGGGTTTTCTGCAGATGCAAGAGGAAGCCCAGAGGCAGGAGCCACAGGTGAGAGAATTCCTCCCCCCCCAGGGTGAGAGGTTATGGAAACAGCAGGTACGCATTGCTCACATGGTTATAATTGTCAGACCCAGGTTCAAATTCTCAGTCTGTCAAGGAAGCTGACTATATGACCTTAGGCCAGTCAATCTTTCTTGGCCTAACCAGTATATAGGGTGGTTGTTATGAGGATAAAATGGAGGAGGAAAGAACAACCTTTAAGCAGAGGTTGGATGGCCATCTGTCGGGAGTGCTTTGATTGTGGGATCCTGCATGGCGGGGTTGGACTTCTCTTCCAACCTTGTGTGATTTTGTGATGGGTGTGTGTGTGTGGGTACTTGTGAGTTTCCTGCATTGTGCAGGGGGTTGGACTAGATGACCCTGGTGGTCCCTTCCAACTCTATAATTAATGTGTTACTCTGCTTTGGATCCCCACTGTGGCAGAAAGCCGGGCATAATTTTATTTTATCTAATTGAGCATGGCATATTAGGCGTGATATGCTGCTGCAAAATGCTCTTGCAATAGCAGAAAATAATGAAAAGACAACTGAGTAATATGTGCAGTAAGGTGATCATATGTCGTATACATCAGGGGTCCCCAACCTTTTTGAGCCTGTTGGCACCTTTAGAGTTCTGGCAAAGGGTGGTGGGCACAACCACAAAATGGCTGCCGCCAGAGGTGAAGCCAACCATAAAATGTTGGGGAGTTATGTTATGCATAGCTCTAATAGTAACACTTCAACTTTTCAGGCAGAAGCTCTTCTTAACAAGATACCTTTTAAAACGAGCATACTGTTTCAAAATATTTTCTTTAATGAAAGTGGCTAATGGGAGACATGATAGAGGTCTATAAAATTATACATGGTTTGGAGAGAGTGGACAGGGAGATGTTTTTCTCCCTCTCCCATAATGCTAGAACACGGGTCGTCTGCTAAAGCTGGAGGGTGAGAGATTCAAAACAGATTCTCTCTAGTAACAGAGGAGCATGCCTATTATCTTGGGTGCGGTGGAACACAGGCAGGATGGTGCTGCTGCACTCGTCTTGTTAGTGGCTTCCTAGAAGCACCTGGTTGGCCACTGTGTGAACACTGCTGGACTTGATGGGCCTAGGTCTGATCCAGCAGGGCCTTTCTTACGTTCTTATGTTCACACAGCTTTCCTTAAGTCACACAATGAAAATCCTTGTGCTGTGGTGGCGGCTACTGCCAAAGCAACACTTTTTTAAAAAACTGCACAGCCAATCAGAACCCTTGCTGGACAAAAGCCTATCTGGCTATGCCGTCTTTCTAAAAACAGTGTGGGCCCCGGGAAAGGTGTTGGCGGGTACCACGTTGGGGACCCCCACTGTACATGGTGTAATCCCTTTCTGGGCCTTCCTGAACTGGTCTGTTACAATATAGCTCTGCTTGTAGGAAAGCTCTCCTGAACCACTGTTGTTGTGTCTCACTGAGCCAGGTCCTCATCAGAGGATGCTCCTTGAGTCAGCCAGATCTCCCTTTTAGAGATCCCCCTTCCGGCTCTGCCTCTCTAGGGCTGATATGGATTATCTCTGCTGTTTCCAGATGCTGATTCCCATGGAGGCGGACACCAGTCTCTCTGATGCTGAGCAGCCGTTGTCTGACTCTGCAAAGGAGCAACGAGGCAGAGACACCAAAGTGGAGGCTGATGGGGAAGGTCTTGGCATGCTGGGTGAGTCATATCTGCGAGGACGGCTGAGGATTTTTGGTGCCTCAGTTCTTGTGGTCTTGTAATGGCTTCTAAGTGTGGCTGTTTCTTTCTCAGGCAGTCTAGGGATTCTGGGACAGTGTATTCCCAGGGGCTTCCTGGAGGGGAAACTCCAGCCTCTTATGTAGGGAAAAGGTCCAAGCTGGCCTCAGTCCCGATTCACACATGCAGGAGAGAGAATGGGTGGAGCCACTTAAAGCTGCAAGCAGATGATTTCAGCTGTGAAGGGTCCCTTGCATTAAAAAAAAAAAAGTCCTTCTCTATACATAGGATGAAAAGTTTGCCCCCCAGTTCTGGCTTGCAGTGCAAGTTGTCTATTTGCTAGGAGTTTTTTTTTTTTTAATTGGGATCCTCTGCTCGCAGACTCAATTGGTATGGTCTGTTCTGCCTTCTTCTGCATTAGTGAGCATTGGTCTTCCTGGTATTGCCTGAAGTTCTGATATCATCAGGATGGTGTAGCTATGTGGAATGTCACACTAGGGTTTGGGATACTTGGGTTCCAATCCCCATTCTGCCACGAAGCCTACCTTGCAAGGTTGTTATGAGGATAACGAGGCAACCATATGCATCGCTATAAGTTTGGAGGAAGGAAGAGATTAAAAATGTTTTGAAAATAAATATATAAACAATGCATACATTTACAAAGAGGGAGATGGGTCACTTTTTGGCTTCTCTGTTCCAGAAGGCTTTGGTGCATCTGTAAAACTCATTTTTCACTCAGCCCCACCTGATCATCTATCCTCCAATTTGGCATCTTTTGCTGTGTGGCACCTGCCATCATATTTCCTGGTGGCTGATCATTTCTCAGTTCTTGAAAATAAAATCTGAAGAGACTTGAATGGAACAGAGTAAACCAGGGAATGTTTGGGTCACTCCTTACCAGCTGACTGACTTGCGAAGTACTGAGCACATCCAGGGCAGGTGCGTTGCAGCCACATTCCCTCGGCTTGGCCACAGGCACACATTCTTCTGTTTGTGGACCTGGATGCTTCTCCCTGTGGCCATGTAGCAACCAAACCCTTCCCCTCTTTCATTGAAACCAACGTCTTTCTGTTCCCAGCTGAAACCAAGAAAGTCTCTTAGCCAAAGCAAAGGGCAAGTTCTCTAGCCCCTCATGGTGGCCCTTCTGTGATTGGCCAGGCCCCTCATGGCGGCCCTTTTGTGATTGGCCGGGCCTCTCACAGCAACCATTTTGTGGTAGTGCCCACCCCTCTTTCCCAACATTTTAGAAATCCCCATGGGCTCAACATGGTTGAAAAACCAATCCGGTTAAATCTGCAGTGTGACCTATATTCCATTTGAAGACGCTTCAAAATGTAAAGCTCTTCTCATCAATACCTGAAACATCTTATTGTCTCCCCCCCTTTTTGTATATTCTAAGCACTCGGCCTGCTGAAGAGTTCTGTGGAATTCAAAAGCTTTTTCGTTGCTTTGTGACATTTTGGCTAGTCATCATGAAAATTTTATTTACTTTGTTTATATCCCAACTTTTCCCCCAGTGGGGACCTAAAGTGGCTTACATCATTCTCCTCTCTACTGTTTTACCCTCACAACAACCCTGTAAAGTAGGTGCAGCTGAGAGGGTATGACTGGCCCATGGTCAACCCGCAAGCTTCCAAGGCAGAGTGGGGATTGAAACCTAGGTTTCCCAGATCCTAGGCCTACACGTTAACTATCACACTACTCTGGCTCTGTGAAAATTTATTATATCATTTTTTAAAAAAAATTGCAAGGATCTATGCTTATAGTCTTTTTTTCTTCTCCAGCTGGGGAAAGGGTGATGCCTATAAATGAGGTGGAAAAATATGTGCCAGGAGATTTTGAACAAGCAGGATCCAAGGGGGTGTCATCTGAGATAGAAGTGACGGTGGTTCTGCCATTTCATGAGCAAGAAAATGCCTCAGAGAGCCAACCAGGGTGGCAGCAGCAACTGAAACCCCACCCGGGCGAGAGTGGGGACGAATCCATTCTTTGTGTGGCTGGTCCTGAGGATGTCAGCGCAGCCCCCGGCTCCCAGCCCATCCACAATGGTAAGAGCCGAAACACCTGCAGTGTTTGGGAGGAGCTTCTGTTATAGGTTCAACTTCATAAAGTATAAGCAAATGCACATGGAGAAGAGACTCTGCAGCTGTGTGTACTCTGGGCAGAGGTTCAGCCATAAGTCAAACTTGAACCATCACCAGACGATCCACACAGGGGAGAAACCTCAATGCTCGGGTTGCAGGAAAATGGTAGAGAAAGTTGGCATATAAAACCAACTCTTCTTTTTCCTCTGTAAAACACTTGTGCATTTTAGAAATTTCATGGGAATGATGTAGAGAGTTGGGGCTCGAGCCCAGAGAGACCCAGGTTGAAATCCCTTCCTTGATTTGGCATGAAAATAATGGGGTGGACTTGGGCAAGCTGCTCTCTGTCAACCTGATTTGACCTCACAAGGTTGTGATAAAACGATGAAGGCTAAAGGCCTGGGTACGGCATCTTTAATAGCATGGGCTGTACAAATGTCGTACAGGTCTCTTAAAAAGCATGTCTGGCTGGACACCAAGGCAAGAGATCAGCTGGAACCCCACCCCACTGAGACAAGGGAGCTATAACCTCTTCCCTCAATGAGAACATGGTACTTGTTCATTTCATCCAGCCTTAGTCCACAGATGTGGGTTTTTCAGAAGATTGGGGAGGGGACCTTCTAGAGAACTTCCTGATGTCCTTAACCATTTGGAGACCTTTAGAGAAGGAAGGTAAGAAGAGGGGGTGATAGGAAAGGGGAAGGCTGAGGAAAAGGTCAAGGACAGGACCAAGGAGAGAGCTGGAAAAGGAGGGTTGTGATTTGCTCAGAGGAATTGGCAGAAGGCCCCTGGGAGAATTTGGGGTAAAAGGAGAGGAACGCAGGGTGGGGAGGTGTTGAAGGCCAAAATTCACATATTTGATTTGAGACAAGGTCAGATCTTTGGCTCCAGGCCTTAAGTTTCTATCAGAAATTCTGCCATGATTTCCCACAAGAATCGGAAAGGAACAAATAAAATAGTGGCTTGGTTTCTGGAAATCTCTGGTTTCTCAGTTGCTGCCAATCACAGAATCAAGCTTTTAAATTTATTTTAGATGATTCTGATTTCAAAGTGGTTGCTGCCATGGATGCCACCTTCCTTATATAAAAGCTTTCATGTCCTGAGAACCTCAAATGAAGGTGCAAGTACCATGTTGAAATATCCTGGCCAGTGGAAGAGACCAGGGTTCAAATCCTTGCTTGGCCAGGAAGCTCACAGAATAACTCAAGGTGCTAATTCTTAGTCTACCTCACAAGGCTATTGTGAGGCTTGTGGGGTAACCCCTAGCTCACATATTGTATTCTGAGCTTCTTTGAGTGAGGTGAAAGGACATGAATGTAATATACTCAATTAGCTGTGTTTCCTGTTTGCATTTTAACAAGAAGCCACTAAATCTTATTCTGAAATACACATACATACATGTGTTTTTTTGGAAGACTGTTTTTTATATAGTGTCATGTTTCCTTTACCTTGCTGTGTTTGTTGCTGGTAGCCTCAGGCTGATAGAATGAACTTTTTATGCAGATAAACTGGAATTTTGTTGTTGGGGGTTTCCACAGAGGGACAAGCTTGTATGGGATAAGAGGACGGGCCCCCTTATGGATTAAAAAATGGTTAAATGGCAGGAAGCAAAGTGTAGGAATAAATGGTTAGTTCTCACAATGGAGGGAAGTGAGCAGTGGGGACCCACAAGGATTGGTATTGGGTCCAGTGCTATTTCATTGGTTCATAAAGGATTAGGAATTGAATCTGAGCAGTGTAGTGGCCAAGTCTATAGATGACACAAAATTATTCAGGATGGGGAAAAACCAAGGCCAACGGTACAAGAGCTCCAGGAAAATCTCTCTGAATTGGGTGAATGGGCAGCTACGTGGCAAATGAAGTTAAGTGTTAGTAGGTGTGAGGTGATGTCATTGGAAGTAAAAAAAAAAAAGCACCCTAATTTTAAACATATCCTGATGGGGTCTGAACTTGCTGAGGCAGAGATTGAAAATATTCAAATATATGAGCACCCAGTGAAGCTGATGGGCAGTAGATTCAGGACTGCCAAAAGAAACTGCGTCACACTGCCATGGGATGTAGGTATGACCACTGATTTAAATCGCTCTACAAGTAGATAAGACAAATTCATGGAGGGGAAGTCTGTCAATGGCAGTTAGCTCCGGGCGGCTCAATGGAACCTCCATGTTCAGAGGAAGTGTACCTGTGCATGCTGGTTTCCTTGCGAGCCAACCACAGGGGAGGCTTTGGTCTTTTTGCTCTTTTTGTGGGCCTTGTGGGGCATTTGGTTGGCCACTGTGAGAGGCAGTGGACTAGTGTCCTGATCTGAGGTATGACAACAATGACATCCTAAGCAGAGTTACACCTAAGCCCGTTGAAGTCAAGGTCTACTTAAGAAGGTGCTACAAATGTCAAACATGTTCTGGCTCTGGTACATATAACCTGAAGACAATTTAATAATCATTTAATAACCTACACTCCATAGAAGAACAGCGGAGGGGGGTGGGAGGAGAGACTATCCCTGAGGAAGGAAAACTGAAAATAAGTCCTCATTCTGTTATCAGTCTCTCTCTCTTTCCATACTTCTCCTTGATCTTCTGAGGCAAACGTGCACACTTACAGAAAAGCAGAGTTTGAGGGAAATTAGAGATTTTGCTTCCTTGGTGTCAGTGAGGGCACGGGATGAATAAGCTCCGTGTTCATTCCCCCCCCCCTCCCTTCGATTCCTTGGGAAGAGGGACGGTGACTGGGAACTGTAACACTTCCACTTCAAAGCCTTCCCGTTGTAAATCAGATACCGGTTTTCTTAGTGTCAATCTTAGCACCTTTTGGAAGCTTCAAAGAAACTTGATGTTTTTGCATTTCAAAGCCTACTGTAATCAATTAGTTGTATGTTCTCTATATACTGAGCCTTGTTTCTGTACTCTGGCATTCTGTCGTTGATTTCCTAAGGACACTGACCACGTATGCTTTTCTGAAATAAAACTTTAAACTCTCTGTAACGTCTGGAGTGAAGTTTTATGTTGCTGGAATGCTACGAGGTACTGAAGCCTTGACAGTACGACAGAATCCCTAGGCCTCTTTTTTATTTTTATCTTTTATTTTTTGTGTGTGTTAGTTGATAGTTAGTGCTAGTATGTCTCTCCATCCGAGCAATGAACGGGGGGCAACCTCCCTTATTGATTTGGTGAAGCCTTGACACTTGGTGAATTTACATCCAGGCTGAATCTTTCCAAAAAGTGTTGAGGTTCCAAAGTGTGTGTCCCATTTCGCACAAATCCAGCTGGAAGTTGGCAAGATTTCAACAGCTCTTGTACAGGGAAGGGTACAGGACTCGAGGCTTATCCTGGGGTTGCAGAATAAAATAAAAGTTCGGAGTTCTATTGCCTCCTCAGTGAGACAGATCTGCCTGCCTTGCAGATAACTCACCTGGGGGAAACCTTCCCCCCCCAGGTGATTAATCTCTAAATACCAGTGCCAGAAGGCAACATCAGGGGAAGGCTTCAGCCTCTACGCACTGTAACTAAATTTGGAAGCATGTGTACCAACTTTGTATTTGGTTTAATAATCTATTGTTTGACTTAATGATCTTAAATTACATTACCCAGTGTATTATGCTTTTTTTTTAAGTACCTAATATGAAAATCAAATAAAATAATTTTTAAGAGGTTGTATTCAGTTTTCAGAACAGCTGTCCTGGCAAATTATATTGCTTGGGGAAGGGATTCAAGGGGAATGAAACAGGGGGCAGACAAAAGGTTCTTTGATCACCAAAAGGGATTCAATGATATAGGATCTAGGGGGAAAGGATATTTTCTAAATTGCAGAACTTACAGTCTAGGTAAATTGGTAGAAAGCATTATTATGATTGGAGCCAGCATGGTGTAGTGCTGGGGTACCACCCTTTTTAAGCCTGTGGGCATCTCTGTAATTCTGACAGAGGGTGGCGGGCACAACTGCAAAATGGCTGCTGCAGGAGGCGGAGCCAGCCACAAAATGTCAGGGAGTGAGGCTATGCATAACTCTGATAGTAGGTGTTAGGCATTTCAAGCAGAAATTCTGTTTAATGGGATGCCTTTTAAAATTAACATATTTAAAATATTTTCTTGCATGCAAGGATCCCTTGTCTGGCAGTATCCATCTTCATTTTGCAGGCATTAGCACTTGCGCTAAAGGAAGAGGTGGGAAATGCTTCCTCAGGAGGTGGTGCGCTCTCTTTCTATTGGAGTTTTTAAGTGGAGGCTAGATGTCCATCTGACAGCAATGCTGATTCTGTGAATTTAGGCAGATCATGAGAGAGACGGCAGGAAGGGTTGCCTCGGTGCTTGATACTTGTAGCCCTTTCTTACATGCCCAGGGAAATGCTGATTGCCACTTTGGGGTCAGGAAGCAGTTTTACTCCAGGGCATGGAGCAGGAGTCACTGGGAGTGTGTGTGGGGAGGGGGAGGTAGTTGTGAATTTTCTGAATTGTGCAGGGGGTTGGACTAGATGACCCTGGAGGTGCCTTCCAACTCTGATTCTACGTTTCCTCCCCTGGCTATCCTTTTACAATGAGTCTTTATTTACAATGAGCCATTTTCAACCTGTACTATTACTTTTGTTTTTGTCTATGGATAAATCAGATGAAGGTAAATTGGAGAAATTCTCTGATCACACCTGCCTCTAAATTTTCTGGTGAGCCATTGTTTCAGGTGTCTTTACAAAGAGGGGAGACCTAGCCAGGCCGCTCCGTGTCAGATCCAACGGAGAGGGCCAAGAGGCTGGGGTGTGGGGTTCTTTGGCATTTTAAAAGTTCCCTTTTGAGGGTCCACAGCACTTCACATAGATCATGTTGTAATCCTCCTATGAACTTTGCAGGGTAGGCCACCATTGCTGTCCCCCCAGGGCAGTCTGAGTTTTTGGGGTGAGCTGGAGGGACAAAACAGTGGCTTGGCTAAGGCCGCCTTATGAGTAGGCCAAAGCCAGACAGTGCCCATCAGACCCAGCAGTCTCCACTCTGATTGCCAGAGAGTCCCCAAGGTTTCAGGCCAGGGTTTTTCTTGGGTCTCTTTCAGGATTTTCAGGAGTTCTGGGGCTTGAAGCCAAGGATTTCTGTTCTGGCATTGCCAACAAGTTTTTTACACTGCTTCTGGCTGCCATTTTAGGTCATGCTCTGAGCCTATAGATGGCCTGGTTCTGTAAATACTAGAGGCATGAATGCTAGCCCACATTTTGGGGAGGCATGTTCAAATTCCCTGAATAATACTGTAATCCAGACTCTCAGAAATAAGTCATTGGTACATTGGGGGGGGGAAGGATCCTCCTACAAACAGGAGGATCTGGAGGCCAGGTATAGAGCAAATGTTTTGCATGCAGAATGCCCCTCAGTCCCTGCTCAGCATCGCTTTGAAGGTTCTCAAAGAGAAGAGAAAGGTTTGGGAAGTCCCTCCTCTGCCTCAAATCTTGGAGAGTCAGAGGCAGGTAGAGTTTTCAGTGTTGGGCAGGAGGGGCCAGCGGTCTGACTCTGGTGGATTCTTAACCTTCTCTGTTTTTCCTTAAGAAGGGTGCCCGGGTCCCATGCCTATTTTCATCTCCTGGCTGAAGGAAGACGGCCTCTTTCTCCAGAGCTCCACAGAAGAAGCTCAGTCAGCAGGTAAATATTTATAAATGTTGTGGGATACCCTTTGCCTGGGAACTGCAGCTGAGGGGTCTAATTGGTGTCCTCCCCTCCCCCATTTCTCTTTGACCTCACCCAGAAGAAAGGGATCAAGCAGGCTTTGGGTTCCCTCAACCATACTTTCTTCTGGCTCCAGGTCCTCCCCATCATCCAACCTAGACCCCATTCCTTAGATTCCCTGTTCCCCAGAGAAGGTGGAATGAGAACAGAGGGCTAAAGGGATCTCTTTTCCCCTTTGGTGGATTGTGGGCCTTTGACCCAGAGACGGCTTCCATCAGTTCAACAGGATGTCTCCAGACCCTGTCTGGAATTTTTTGCCCCATTTCCATTATTTTTCTGTCTAAATATATAATGAAGGGAGTGGGAATGTCAGGAAGGCCAGCATGAAGGAAATTCCACAGAGAAACTGTGTGTCAAAAGATCACACTGAGAGGAGTCCAAGAGAAGATTTCCTTCCCAACTAAAGATGGCAGAGAGAGTGAATGCCAATCACTAATATTTCATGGGGAACAAGGAGAGACAGCTCTGGAAATCTGTTCATTATTTTTAGTGATCTTGGGCAGAAAGTAACATAATTTTTGGTGGAAGATAATGGTTGCCAACTAAGTTTCCTTGTTTTTTTCTGATTAACCCTTCTCTGGCAAACCCACCAAAATCTGCATGACATGGAAATAGGCTGTCCATACCCCAGCCCTTCATGTGCCCCTCAAATGTACAAAGTTCCTTCATGATTATGTGATCCAACAAAGAGGAAGCTGGTGTGCCATTAAAATGGAGGAATAGTAACCCATGCGCCACCTCCCTAACTCTCCAGCCACTTGCTAATGTCCACCCTGAGTGGTTCTTGTGGTTCAGGGCGCTTCCTAGAACTCTCCCCTCAACCAGACATTCACTCTGCCATAAGCACTGCACTCCATCAACTTCTCCCCTCCTCCTTATGACCAGACATGCTACCTGTCATCAAAATAATTTGCATGGCACTTCACTCACTCACTCCTCCTCCTCTCTGTTTTCTCATCTGCTGTGTCTCCATCTCCACTCACAGAAAAAGCCTGCGTGAAGGAGACAGGAGCCATTGTTGATATAGTAGCTCTACAGCTTCCCTTTGGCTGTCTGGCTTCCCAGGGCTGCAACCCAGGCCCCGGTCACTCTCCAGCATCAGAAGAGGGTAATGTCCTTCTATCTGGAGCAGTTAAAAGAGCCGTAGTTTCAGGATCTGCCACCTTCTCACTCAGTGGAAGTAATAAAAATAATTATTTTTAAGTAAAAGCACTGGAACTCTCTACAATAACCAGTTTCTTTTATTTCCAGACCTGAAATTTAGTGCCTTCATTGTTCTCCTTTTATTCCTTCAGATGATATTTTGGGGAGCAAGATTAAGGGGGAACTTTCAGAAATGCCATTCAGGGTTGCCACAGACAGAGAGAAGTTGGGCAGTGAAGATGGAGAAGAGATGCAGGAGGGGAAGCAGAAGCAGGAAGATTCATCTAGAACTTTTCAAGATTGGAAAGAGGAAATTCAAGCCAAAACCTACGATGGAAAGAGGAGAAAAGGTACCAAGCGTGGCAGTCATTTGAAACATCACGGTGCCTTCAGAGGAGAGGAACATTACAAACGCCTAGAATGTGGAAAGAACTTCAGTCAGAGTTCACAGCTTACTTCCCATCAAAGAATCCATACAGGAGAGAAACCATATCGGTGCTCAGCATGTGGAAAGAGCTTCACTCGGAGAGGCATCCTCACTTCCCATCAAAGAATCCATACAGGAGAGAAACCATATCAGTGTTCAGAGTGTGGAAAGTGTTTCAGTCACAGTTGCTACCTCACTTTCCATCGAAGAATCCATACAGGAGAGAAACCATATCAGTGCTCAGCATGTGGAAAGAGCTTTGCTCGGAGAGGCACCCTCACTTTCCATCAAAGAATCCATACAGGAGAGAAACCATATCAGTGCTCCGTGTGTGGAAAGAGCTTCAGTCGGCGTGACACCCTTATTGCTCATCGAAGAACTCACACTGATGAGAAACCATATCAATGCTCAGATTGTGGAAGGAGTTTTAGTAGAAATTATAGCCTTAGACAACACCAAAGACTCCATACAGGGGAGGGTCTGCATATCTGCTCAGCCTGTGGCAAGAGCTTCTCTCGGATATCAACTCTTATTCAGCATCAAAGAATACACACACATCCGAAATCTTATAAATGCTCGGAGTGCGGAAAGCATTTCAGTCAAAGTGTTAACCTGGTTCAACATCTAATAATTCACAAAGGAGTGAAACATGAACGCCCAGAATGTGAAAAGAGCAATTCTTGGAGAGTAGACCTTAGAAAACACCAAAGAATCCACACTGGGGAAAGCCCACATCACTGCTCAGACTGTGGAAAAAGCTTTACTAGCAAATCATCCCTTCATCGACATCTAAAAATTCACATGGGAGTGAAGCCATATCAGTGCTCAGAGTGTGGAAAGAGTTTTAGTCAGCGTGACACCCTCACTTCCCATCAAAGAATTCACACAGGAGAGAAACCGTATCAGTGCTCAAAGTGTGAAAAGAGTTTTAGTCGGCGTGGCACCCTCATTTCCCATCAAAGAAACCACACTGGTGAGAACCCATATATATGCTCACAATGTGGGAAGAGCTTTCGTTGGAGAGCAGCCCTTAGCAAACACCAGATAATCCACACTGTGGACGAACCCCATCAGTCCCCTGAATGTGGGAAGAGTTTCATAAAAAGAGAGAGCCTTAGTGAACACCAAAGAATCCACACAGGGGAGCAACTGCATATCTGCTCAGTCTGTGGTAAGAGCTTCTCTTGCAAATCAAACCTTGTTCAACATCTAAGAATTCACACAGGAGCGAAACCACGTACTTGCTCAGAGTGTGGGAAAAGTTTCAGTCGGAATGGAACCCTCATTTCCCACCAAAGAATCCACACTGGTGAGAAACCATATCAATGCTCAGAATGTGGAAAAAGTTTTAGAAGAAGAGATATCCTTAGGGAACACCAAAGAATCCACACAGGGGAAAGACTGCATAGCTGCTCAGTCTGTGGCAAGAGCTTCTCTAGGAAATCGAGCGTTATTAAACATCTAAGAATTCACAAAGGAATAAATCCAAATAATTCTTCAGAATGTGCGCAGAAAAATCCTTCAGTGGCGGATGATATTTCTTCACATCAAAAAATGTACACTGGGGGAGAACCATACAGCTGCTCAGATTCTGAGGCTATTCTCAGAAATCAAACCCTACTGGACAACTAAAATTGCACAAGACAGAGAAACCGTACAAATGCTTGGAGTGTGGAAAAGGCTTCACAGGTAACCTGCATTTAAATCAACATCTAAATATCCATGCTAGAGAAGGGTGAGGAAATTTGGTTTCTGAAAATTAGGTCTGAATGAACCTCCTGAAATATCCAGTGAAGGAAGATCTTATAAACTTTTAAACTCTTTCAAAAAGGTTTCTTAGCTATTGCCTCTTCTACCATAAGAACATAAGAAAGGCCCTGCTGTATCAGACCAAGGCCCATCAAGTCCAGCTGTCTGTTCACACAGTGGCCAACCAGGTGCCTCTAGGAAGCCACTAACAAGACGAGTGCAGCAGCACCATCCTGCCTGTGTTCCACCGCACCCAAAATAATAGGCATTCTCCTCTGATACTAGAGAGATTCTGTCATGAAAGGACTCTTTGAGAACAGTATCAGATTCCTATATCTGTTCCAGGTATTTTCACTGGCCTTTTAATTGTCATTATCGTTCAGAAAATCCTTCCTCAGAGAGATCCACCGGCCAAGAAATCTGTACAGCTTCTGAAGGCAGAGGAAAATATTATCTCTGTTAACTGTCAAAAGCTCTAGCTAATTGGTATTTTCTGCTCTGTTGTTTTAATGTGTTTTGATGTTTCTACCACATTTCATGGTTTTTCATTTGAGAATAGCTTTGAGCCTGTTTTGTGATGTCGAAACAATCTTATCTAAAAATGAGTAAATACCTGTTACAATCCATTTAAATGAGAAGCCATATAAATGTTAGGACCCAAACTAACAAGGCCTGCTTGTGTGTGTTATGTGCCGTCAAGCTGCTTCTGACTGATGGTGACCCTATGAATGTGTGACCTCCAAAACATCCTATAATTGGTAGCCTGTCAAGAAACTGGGCTTTAAAGCAGTTTCTTGTTTCAAACAATGGTTCAGTCTAAGGCCTACAAAAGATGAAGTCTCTCTTTAACTACAATTCAGCAAGCTGTTTGAAACAACAGAGGCTTAGATAAAGGAAACAGGAGGAGGTGCACTTTGCATCATGGATCCTAACAGCTTCAAGGGCAGGGAAGAGTACAGTTCCATCTAGTCAATGCCTGAGATCATCAAGTGGGAGATTGGCCTTGCTAAGGGGACTGGACACAGCTGCAGAGCGGCAGTCTAATTGGCAAATTCCTCTGACCTCTGGGTGAACTGGTTAGTAATGGATATCCTGGTCAAAATGACAACATTGAGCCAACCTTTGATTGGTCATCGCAGATCAGATGAACACAGGCCTGGAGCATACAGCTTAGATCAGGAGTCCCCAACATGGTACCTGTGGGTGCCATGGCACCTGCCAACACCTTTTCTGGTGCCTGTCAAGTGTTTTTAGGAAGGAAGCAGGTCCAGGTAGGGCTTTTGCCCAGCAAGGCTTCTGATTAACTATGGGAGATTTCATTGGCTGTGCAAATTTTTTTTATGTTGCTTTAGCAGGAGCTGCCACCACAGCACTAGGATCTGCACTGTGTTACTGTAGATATGCTGTGGCAATCATTTTGTGGCTGGCTCCTATGGCAGCCGTTTTGTTGCTGCGCCCACCATGCCATGTCAGAATTCCAAATGTGCCCACAGGCTCAAAAAGGTTGGGGATCCCTGGCTTAGATCCTTCATTCTAGTTTTAAGCATGGGAGCTCTGAGCTGTGGAGCTAGAAAGCTTCCCCTTTGTCATGTCTTGAATCTGAGTGGGTCATCCTGAGCAGAAACCTGTCTTTGGACTCTGAATCCTGGAAAGGCTCAGCCTTTGGGTAACGTCTAGATATTTGAACCAGTGTTTCTTAAATGTTTAGTGAGACCTTTTAGCTTTGTTATTTTATCCTCACTGTTCTTTTATGAATATTCTTGCACTGTTTTAATAAATCACTTTCATTTTATCTTGTGGTGTCTTTCAGAAGGCTTCCATCTAAATCCAGTACTTTGGCCTTTATTGGCTACGGCAATCAGATTAAAAGTTTTAGGAACACACCTTGTGAGTGCCCCACCTTACAAGGTTGGCTTTCTTTATCTTAGTTCCAGGAAGGTCAGAGGCTTGTCCCTTGGTCTCTGGCTAGTTGGGTAGAGACTGGTGGCAGGCCACCCACTGAGGGATGTGGAGTCACACTTTAGTGTTTTTAAAGTTTTGTTTTGCTTGTGCTGCTCCATCCCACGAGACCTTGGCTTTGGGCCTCTTGACAGCCTTGCTCAGGTCTTGCAAGCTGAAGGTCGTGGCTTCCTTTATTGAGTCAATCCATCTCATGCTGGGTCTTCCTCTTAACCTTTCCTGCCTTTAACTTTTCCTAGCACTGTTGTATTTTCCAGCAAGGCTGGCTTACACAAGGTAATAATCCTAGTTGAACTTCAGTTAGATATAACTTTTAAACCATCTAATGAAGTGAGTTTTGACTCTGGAAAGCTTATACCCTAGAAATCTTTATTGGTCTTTAAGGTGCTACTGGACTCAGCTGGTACAGAATGTGGCGGCATATAAAGCCATTGCCTCGCCAACTGCACTGGCTCCAGCTGGAGCATCCGATACCCCCCCCCCCAAAGATCTCTACAATCGATCATCTAATAACAATCTACAGTGGTCCCCGTCCCTAAGAGTGTGCGGCTGACCTCGAGGAAAGCCAGGGCCTTTTCTGCCCTGGTTCTAGCCTGGTGGAAGGCTCTGTCTGGTGACATCAGAGCCCTGCAGGACCTTAAAGAGTTTTGTAGGGCCTGCAAGACAGAACTATTCCACCAGGCCTATGGTTGAGGACAGCCGCGAATGTCATATTGCTGGCCTCCCTATCCCCACTCCTTTTATATTATTTTATATTTATACTAACTGAGGGGTAACCTGCCGCCTATCTCTGGCAACATGAGTGTAATTTAGGTGCCATTTGCAGTTTTAAGTTGTAATTGGGATTTTAGTGTTTTTAAATTTAGACCTTATGGTTAATTTTATTTTCGATTATATTGATGTATTTTAAATGATGTTACCTGCTCTGAGCTTGGCTTTGGCTGGGGAGGGCTGGTTATAAATTGCAAAAATAAATAAATCTTGTTCTTCTACTGCAAACTAACATGGCTGTGTGTGTGTGGTGTGCCATTAAGTTGCTTTTGACTTATGGAAACCTATACATTAATTACCTCCAAAACATCCTATCGTTAAAAGCCTTACTCAGATTTTGCAAACTCGGGACCATGGCTTCCTTTATTGAGTCAATCTGTCTCATGTTGGGTCTTCTTTTCCTGCTGCCTTTAGCTTTTCCTAGCATTATTGTCTTTTCCAGTCACTCTCATCTTCCCATAATATGACCAGAGTACAATAGCCTCAGTTTAGACATTTTAGCTTCTAGGGAGAGTGCAGGCTTGATTTGATCTAGAACCCAGTTATTTGTCTTTTTGGCAGTCCAATGAATCAGTCAAACTCTCCTCCAACGCCAAATTTAAAAGAAATCAACTTTCTTCCCATCAGGCCTTTACCTGTTAGTTTCAGCACTCTAATAACTCTCAGTGTTGTTTGGCAGATTTGCTTTCTGAGAACGAATTGGATTGAATCTGTCCATGTTTCTGATAAGCAAGCCAGGTCAATTTCTTCATCCAGCAAAAGTGTGGTGTAATGGTTAAGGGTGGGAGACTCTAATCTGGAGAACTGGGTTTGATTCCCCACTCCTCATAGGAACACAAGAAAAGCCATGGGGGATCAGACCAGGGCCATTAAGTCCAGCAGTCTGTTCACACAGTGGCCAACCAGGTGCCTCTAGGAAGCCCACAAACAAGACCACTGCAGCATTATCCTACCTGTGTTCCACAGTACCTAATATAATGGGCATGCTCCTCTGATACTGGATAGAATAGGTTTGCATCATGACTAGTATCTATTTTGATTAGTAGCCATGGATAGCCCTATCCCCATGAACATGTCTGCTCCTCTCTTAAAGCTTTCCAAGTTGTCAGCCATCACCACATCCTGGGACAGGGAGCTCCACAATTTGACAATGCATTGTGTGAAGAAATACTTCCTTTTGTCTGTTTTGAATCTCACCCTACAGGGACCCAATGGAGTGGGGGGGGGGCCTTTCCAGCCATCCAGCTGTCTCTTATTCCCAGATCAAAGTAGGAACTGGCATTTTAACAGATACTAGCAAAGCTAGTTAGATTTATTTCTGTTCCTGTAACTTTTTAAATTAAAAGTGTAGTGTAAAGGTCTGATCTGTTTTGTGGGGGGCTGTTTTGCCCTGACCTGGATAGCCCAGGCTAGCCATATCTTGTCAGATCTTGGAAGCTAAGCAGGGTCAGTCCTGGTCAGTAGTCGGAAGGGAGACCACCAAGGAATACCAGGGTTACTGCACAGAGGCAGGCAATGGCAAACCACCTCTGAATGCCTCATCTTAAAAACCCAGTGGGGTCGCTATAAGTCAGCTGTGACTTGACAGCAAAAAAAAAAGGGGTCTGATCAGGCTGTCTGCTGGTAGCTTCCGGTAAAGGAGACCTTATATTGGGCGAGCATGTCTTGTGTGCTGGGCTTCCCATTTTACCATTCTGTCTGTCAGCTGGAACCTGATTTGCCCTAATCTTAGAGAAGTTAAATGATTATGTATTTAGCCATGTAAGCTGCAGTATTGCAGTCCAAGCTCTGCTCACGACCTGAGTTCGATCCCGACGAAAGTTGGTTTCAGGTAGCCGGCTCAAGGTTGACTCAGCCTTGCATCCTTCCGAGGTCGCTAAAATGAGTACCCAGCTTGCTGGGGGTAGAGGGAAGATGACTGGGGAAGGCACTGGCAAACCACCCCATAAACACAGTCTGCCTAGTAAATGTCTTGCACAGAAGACCTTTACCTTTAAGAAATGTTAGCTCAGATTTTTTAAACTGCATGCATTAATTCTGGATTCATAGGATTAATTTGCTGTTTCTATGAGTTGGAAGGGACCACCAGGGTCATCTAGTCCAACCCCCTGCACAATGCAGGAAATTCTGAACTACCTCCCCCCTACACCCCCAGTGACCTATACTTCATGCCCAGAAGTGCCCTTCCTCTCATGCTCTGCCTAAGGTCATGTTGTGCCCAAAATGAAGGGAAACCGAACATTCTAGGCCACCTCAAGAGCCAGTGTGATGTATTAGAATGTTGGATTAGGATCCAGTGGTTAGAATGTTGGACTAGGATCCAGGAGATCCAGGTTCAAATCCCATCTCTGCTATGGAAAGTTGCTGGCGGCCAGTCAGACATTCTCAGCCAGACATACCTTATTATGGGGTTCAAGCTCCTCCTTGTTGTTGCCCAAGCATTGGCTATGGTACATAAACACCCGAAGCCCCGCTTGACCCAGCCCTCCCAGGTAGGCTTCTGCTGTTTGCTGTCCATTGAAATTCTATGCCTCAGAAAATAAGAGCCAGGTGCCTCAAATTTGTAGTGCCAACAGAATAGGAATCAGGCATCCTGGGCCAAACAACCCCGACACCCTCCCCTGTTTTTGGCACTGGAAGATATGATTGTCTGCAGCAGGCATAACCCATTTGAAACTAAAGCTAGGAGCTTCAAAACTGACCACCCACTTCAGGATGATGCCAAAAATGGAGAGAACGTAAGACTATCCTGGCATATATTAGTTTCATAACATCCCTCTGCTGTTAGCAACAGAAGCAAACAGTTTACACAGTGTGACAGGCCCTTCTATTTTTTGAAATTTTATTTTGCAGAAGAAACTGATTACATTCAAGATAAAATTGGCATGACAGATACAGATGAATTCCTCAGAATTATATAGTATTATCAGCAGTTCAGAGTTATAGCTGTTATAAACTATCTACTATCATACTTCAGTAACCCTCAAATCAGATACTATTAATCTAGTTAGCATATTGAAGTTGGTTGTTCCATGAGAGTTAAGACCATACACTATACAAATCAGCATCACACATGACCTCATCCTTTTGGAGGGTGGTCAACCATACAAGAGTATAATAATCTTTTACCTTGTCCATAATTGACCTCCTTGATAATATTTCCAGTTTGGCTAGCGTCAATTGAGCTGCAGTTAATACATCGCAAAATCACTCTAAATTTATTTGGGATGGTGGCAACAAAGTTTGTTATGCATAATTGACGAAGCCACTAAATGGCATTCTCCCTTAAGCTAACATATAAAGATAGGCCAGTAGACAAGAAAAATTTCCAGACATAGCCATGTACCTTATAGCCAACTGTTCAGAGGTGGTTTGTTATTGCCTTCCTCCATGTCACGACTCTGATATTCCTTGGAGGTCTCCCATCCAAACACTTGCCAGGGTTGAGGCTGAGTGTGTGTTACTGGCTCAAGGTCACCCAGAAAGTTTCAGTGGTAGAGTGGGGATTCAAACCTGGGTTTCCTAGATCCTATCTGACACCTTAATCACCATACCACATGAAAGATAAAAGCCCACTTCCAGTATGTCAATGAAACGAGGACCTTAGAATATCAATATTTGAATGCACAGCATATAGACAGCAATTGTGCATGGACTTATTTTTAGATATTTATAGAAACTTATGTGTAGATCTGTCAGCACTGCCATATTTTTGTCTTTATGTATATCTTTTTTCTAAAAAAATATTTTTTGTTGTTGTTTTTTGAAGGAAAAAATAAAAAAGGAAACTAGACTCTCCCGGCTGGAAAATTACAGCACTTTTCATTCTGTAAGAGGTAACATTAGGCATTAATCAATATCACCACCTTGGTGAATGATGCATTAACATAAGCAGCTTTTATAGAAAAAATATGTATGTTTTGCTACATACATTTGCTGAGGTGGACAAAAAAGGAAGGAATAGACGGGGACAGATGGGCCTTGTCCAGGGCAGCAACCATAAAATAGGTCATGGTTGCAAACTGGCAAGAGTCAGACACTTTGACTGGTTTCCTGCATGCTGTGAATGGATGGCTCGTCCCTTGTGTGACTCTGGTGATGTAAGGTAAGGCTTCGACCCCCACTGAAGCTCTTTCCACACTCCAAGCATTTATATGGTTTCTCTCCTGTGTGACTCCTTTCATGTCTAGTTAGTTTACTACAGGAATGGAATTTTTCCCCACACTCTAAGCATTTATATGGCTTCTCCCCTGTATGAACCTTTTGATGTACAGTTAAGTCACCAGTCCGAGAGAAGCATTTTCCACACTCCAAGCATTTATACGGCTTCTCTCCTGTATGAATCCTTTCATGTCTAGTAGATCAATTCGAGAACGGAAGTTCTTCCCACACTTGAAGCATTTATATGGCTTCTCTGTATGAATCTTTCGATGCCCACTAACCGTATTTTTCGCTCCATACGAGGCACCTGACCATAAGACGCACCTAGTTTTTAGAGGAGGAAAACAAGAAAAAATATATTCTGAATCAAATGGTGTACTAAACTATTTAATAAGCTACCAGTATATTAGAATAATATTTCAACCATGTAAAGTGAACAGCAGTCAACAGTGGCATTAAGAACCGTCATCACTGTCATTAACAAATGAAGAGACTTTAAGGTTCGAGTACTCTTCTAGTCTTCTGTGAACCCCAAGAACTCATCATTGCTAGAGTCAGAATTTAGGAAGCTCAGTTGCTCACAATCACTGACATCACTTTCGTCACTATCTTCATATAATATACCATCTTCGTTACCATCCAAAGCATTGCTAATGTCACATTTTTTGACTGACTGGACGATTTCCTCCTTCACCGAGTGCCATAATGTTTTCACCCATTCACAAACTTGAGTGATAGGGGGCCTCTTCATTCGTCCAGTAGGTGTCAGATCATGATTACCAGCAGCCATCCATTTGTTCCACTCTTCTCGCATAAAGATCTTAAATGGTTTGTTGATGGAAACGTCAAGAGGTTGCAACTGGCTGGTAAGACCTCCAGGAATTACAGCTAGATGAATCTTTACTTCTGTAAAGCACTTTTTTGTAGCTTCGCTAATATGTGCACTAAACTGGTCTAGTACTAATAAGGCGGGTTTTTTCAGAAGCCCTTCAGGACGTTTGGACCACACTTTTTCAACCCATACTCTCATTCCATTTTTGTCCATCCATCCATCCTTTCTCATGAACATGTACAACTCCTCCTCTTGGAATCACTTCTTTTGGAAATGTTTTCCTTTTGAAAATTAACATGGGTGCAATTTAGTGCCATCTGCACAGTAAGACAACACAACCGTGTAATGGGTTTTCTCATGTCCGGAGGTTTTCACGGTGATAGTTTTGGCACCTTTCAGATCAACAGTCCTATTAGATGGCACATCAAAGGTTAGCGGGACTTCATCCATATTCCCAATATGGCCAATTTCAAACCCATATTTCTTCCTAGCATCAATTACAAATTTATGAAAAGACAGAATCTTAAGTTTCTTATTCTTTTGGCATTTTTTGCGCAATTCTGGTTTTGGTGCGCATAGCAAGGCCACATCGCTTCATAAATCTGTAGCCCCACGATGGTGATCCGGTAAAATCATGAATGCCTTTCTCTACAGCAATGCGTTTGGCTTCATATGTCACCATTTTTGTAGAGACTGAGAAGCCATTATTCCAGTGATGTGTGATCCATTCTTGCATGGCCACGTCTAACTGTGGCCACTTTGCAGCACTTCCACGAAAAGTGTGCTTACTTTTATCTGCTTTTTGCAGCTGATCCTCCTGTTTCCTCCACTCTCTCACCATTTTTTCAGTTGGAAGTGGCCCAAAATGTTTCTCCGCTGCTCTGTTTCCATGCTCCTTAGCATATTTTACTACCTCTAGTTTAAAAGAAATCTTATATGCTAGTCTCTTCTGCTTTATCATCCTTGTATGTAGAATGGGGGAGGTTTTCTGCAAGAAAATACAGTAATGAAGGAACTGTTAGTAATGTACCGGTATCTCTAATGTTTACCACTGAGCGCTGACCATGGTCTTCAATCAGAAAACACACTCTGGTGGCACAAAGCAAAAATATTCTGAAGAAACAGAATTTACAACATATGGCCGACTATCGTAATACTGCTTAAAGGACCACTATAGGCACCCAGATCACTTTAGCTCAATGAAGTGGTCTGGGTGCCAGGTCCCCCTAGTTTTAACCCTGCAGCTGTAAACATAGCAGTTTCAGAGAAACTGCTATGTTTACATTGCAGGGTTAATCCAGCCTCTAGTGGCTGTCTCCCTGATAGCCACTAGAGGCGCTTCCGCGATGCTCAATGCGAAAATCGCATTGAGTAATGCTTTCCTGTGGGCGGTTTGAATGCGTGCTCTGGGAGCTGACATTGGCGGGGGAAGAGAGGTCACCAGTGCCGAGGGAGCCCGCCGCTGGATAAAGGTAAGTGGCTGAAGGGGCTTTAAGCGGGAAGAGAGCAGGAGGGGGCCCTGATAGTGCCAGGAAAACGAGTTTACCTTGGATAATTTATTAAATTAAATGGAGTTCACTAAGAACATAAGAACTTAAGAAAGGCCCGGCTGGATCAGACCAAGACCCATCAAGTCCAGCAGTCTGTTCACACAGTGGCCAACCAGGTGCCTCTAGGAAGCCACTAATAAGACGACTGCAGCAGCACCATCCTGCCTGTGTTCCACCGCACCCAAATAATAGTCATCCTCCTCTGATACTAGAGAGAATAGGTATGCAGCATGACTAGTATCCATTCTAACTAACAGCCATGAATACCCCTCTCCTCCATGAATATGTCCACTCCCCTCTTAAAGCCCTCCAAGCTGGCAGCCATCACCACATCCTGGGGCAGGGAGTTCAATTTAACTATGCATTGTGTGAAAAAATACTTCCTTTTATCTGTTTTGAGTCTCTCACCCTCCAGCTTTAGCAGATGACCCCGTGTTCTAGTATTATGGGAGAGGGAGAAAAACTTCTCCCTGTCCACTCTCTCCAAACCATGCATAATTTTATAGACCTCTATCATGTCTCCCCTCAGCCGCCTTCTTTCCAAGCTAAACAGCCCTAAGCGTCTTAGCCGCTCCCCAAAGGACAGTTGCTCTAGTCCCCCAATCATTTTGGTTGCTCTTTTCTGCACCTTCTCAAACTTTGTAATATCCTTTTTTAGGTGTGGTGTCCAGAACTGTACACAGTATTCCAAGTGTGGTCTCACCATAGATTTGTACAAGGGCAGTATGATATCAGGCAGTTTTATTCTCTATTCCTCGTCTAATTATAGTCAGCATGGAATTTGCCTTTTTTACAGTAGCCGCACACTGGGTTGACATCTTCATTGAGCTATCCACTACCACCCCAAGATCCCTTTCTTGGTCTGTTGTTGCCATCACAGATCCCATCAGTGTATATGCGAAGTTGGGATTTTTTCCCCCAATATGCACCACTTTACACTTACTCACATTGAATCTCATTTGCCATTTTAATGCCCATTCTTCCAGTATGCAGTGATCCTTCTGGAGCTCTTCACAGACTGATTTTGTTTTAACCACCCTAAATAATTTGGTGTCATCTGCAAACTTGGCTACTTCACTGTTTAACCCCAACTCCAGGTCATTGATGAACAGGTTGAGAAGCACCGGTCCCAACACAGATCCCTGAGGCACCCCACTGCTCACATCCCGCCATTGTGAGAACTGACCATTGATTCCTACTCTCTGCTTCCTATTTTTCAGCCAGTTCTCAGTCCATAAGGACTTGTCCTCTTATCCCGTGACTATGAAGTTTGCTTAGCAGTCTTTGGTGGGGGACTTTGTCAAAAGCTTTTCGGAAATCCAAATACACAATATCCACAGGCTCATTCCTGTCCACAATCTTATTAACACTTTCAAAAAACTCTAATAGGTTAGTGAGACAGGACCTACCCTTACAGAAGCCATGTTGGGTTTTGCCCAGCAGACCTTGCCCTTCTATATGCTTGACAATTCTATCTTTAAGAATGTGTGTGTGTGTTAAGTGCCATCAAGTCGCTTCTGACTCAGGCGACCCTATGAATGAAAGTCCTCCAAAATGTCCTAACTTTGACAGCCTTGCTCAGATCTTGCAAATTGAAGGCTGCAGCTTTCTTTATTGAGTCAATCCACCTCTTGTTGGGTCTTCCTCTTTTCCTGCTGCCCTCAACTTTTCCTAGCATGACTGTCTTTTCCAGTGACTCTTGTCGTCTCATGATGTGACCAAAATACGATAGCCTCAGTTTAGTCATTTTAGCTTCTAGGGTCAGTTCAGGCTTGATTTGATCTATAACCCACCATCTATAACCATGGCAGTCCATTGCATCCGTAACACTCTCCTCCAACACCACATTTCAAAGGAATCATTTTCTTCCTATCAGATTTCTTCACTGTCCAGCTTTCACACCCATACATAGTAATAGGGAATATGATGGCATGAATTAATCTAGTTTTGGTGGCCAGTGACACATCCTTACACTTCAAAATCTTTTTTAGCTCCTTCATGGCTGCCCTTCCCAGTCTCAATCTCCTTCTGATTTCTTGGCTGCAGTCTGCCTTTTGGTTGATGGTGGAGCCAAGGAATAGAAAGTCTTGAACAATTTCAATTTCCTCATTGTCAACCTTAAAGTTGTGTAATTCTCCTGTAGTCATTACTTTTGTTTTCTTGATGTTCAGCTGTAGTCGTGCTTTGGCACTTTCTCTTTTAACTTTCAGCAGTAGTCATTTCAAATCTTCACTATTTTCTGCCAATAATGTAGTGTCATCAGCATATCTCAAATTATTAATGTTCCTCCCTCCAATTTTCACTCCACCTTCATCTAAATCTAATCCAGCTTTCCTAATTATATGTTCTGCATATAGATTGAAGAGATAGGGAGATAAAATACATCCTTGTCTGACACCTTTGCCAATTGGAAACCATTCCGTTTCTTCATATTCTGTTCTGTGGCCCCTTGTCCAGAGTACAGGTTGCACATCAAAACGATCAGATGTAGTGGCACACCCATTTCCTTTAAAACCAGCCATAGCTTTTCATGATCCACACAGTCAAAAGCTTTGCTGTAATCTATGAAACACAAGCTGATTTTCTTCTGAAATTCTCTTGTATGCTCAGTAACCAGCGATTGTTTGCAATATGATCTCTAGTGCCTCTTCCTTTTCTGAAACCAGCTTGAACATCAGGCCTTTCTCATTCCAGATATGGTAACAGCCTTTGCTGTAAGATTTTGAGCATCACTTTACTTGCATGAGAAATTAATGTGATGGTCCGATAGTTGTTGCAGTCTTTGATGTCTCCTTTCTTGGGAATTGGAATGTAAATGGATTGTTTCCAGTCTGTGGGCCATTGTTTTGTTTTCCATATCTGTTGGCATATTCTTGTCAAAATTTTGATGGACTCCGTTTTTGTGGCTTGGAGTAGCTCTATTGATATCCCATCTGCTCCTGGTGATTTGTTTCTCCCGATTGCTCTCAATGCAGCTTTCACTTCACTTTCTAAAACTATAGGTTCTTCTTCAAAAGATTCTTCTTGGAAGGAATGTCATCCTTTCATCCCTTCTGTATAGCTCTTCAGTGTATTGTTCCCACCTTTTCTTTATTTTGTCCTGTTCAGTTAATGTATTTCCATGCTGATCTTTCAGCATGCCTAATCGTGCTTTCAATTTCCCTTTGATTTGTTGGATCTTGTGGAACAGATCTCTTATTCTTCCTTTTTTGTTGTTCTCTTCTATTTCTTTACACTGGTTGTTATTATAGGTCTCTTTGTCTCTACGTGCGAGTCGCTGGAACATTGCACTTAGACTTTTGATTCTATTTCTGTCACCTTCTACATTAGCTTTTCGTCTATCTCTGGCAATTTTAAGAGTTTCCTCAGACATCCATCGAGGTTTTTCTTTTCTTTTGGCTACAGGAATAGTCTTTGCACATTCTTCTTTGATAATATCTCTAGTTTCCACCCATAGTTCTTCAGGTTTACATTCACTTGAACTCAGTAATGCAAATCTGTTCCTTACGTGGTCTTTAAACTCTTCTGGAATATTGCTTAGATTGTATTTTGGTGCTATGAATGTTTTGGTGTTTTTCTTAAGCTTTATCTTGATTTTCGATATTAGCAATTCATTATCTGTACCGGTCGACTCCTGGTCTTGTTTTGGCCGAGAGAATAGAGCTTCTCCATCTTCTGCTTATAATTATATAATCTATATGGTTTCTATACTGGCCGTCTAGTGTTGTCCATGTATGCAATCGTCTGTTTGGTTGCCTGAAACATGTGTTCGCAATGAACAGATTGTTGTCTTCACAGAATTCTATGAGGCGTTCTCCTGTTTCATTCCGTGCTCCTAGCCCAAATCTGCCAGCAGCATTTGATTCTGCTTTGTTCCCTACTTTTGCGTTCCAATCACCTATGGTTATCAGCATATCTTGTTTAGGTGTGTGATCAATTTCTTCCTGAACACTGGCATAAAAACTTTCAATTTCTTCCTCATCAGCATCTGTAGTTGGGGCATAAACCTGAATGATGCTTATGTTGATAGGCTTTCCCTTAAGTCTGATTGATATTATTTGGTCAGACTTTGCATTATAGCTCCTGACTGCCTTTGCTACATCTCGCCTCACTATTAAAGCAATTCCGTTTCTTCTCTTTTTATCATTCCCTGAATAAAATACTTTGTAATTTTCTGATTGAAAATGTCCTAATCCAGTCCACTTTAATTCACATACCCCCAGGACTGAAATGTCCATATGTTCCATTTCCTGTTTAACAATTTCAAGCTTACCCTGATTCATGCTTCTCACATTCCATGTTCCTATTATATGCATCGAACAGCTTCTTTAAGAATGCTTTCCACTAATTTACCCGGAACAGACGTTAAGCTAACTGGCCTGTAATTTCCTGGGTTCCCCTGGAACCTTTTTTATAAATGTGTTACATTGGCCATTCTCCAGTCCTCTGGTACAGAGGCTGATCAAAGGGACATATTACATATCTTTGTTAGAAGTTCAGCAATTTCCCATTTGAGTTCCTGAAGAACTCTAGGATGAATACCGTCTGGTCCCTGTGACTTGTTAATTTGCAGTTTGTCTAGACGTTCTAGGACTTCCTGCCTTGTTACCACTATTTGCCTCAGTTCCTCATTTTCCCCTCTCCAAAATCTCTGTTCAGAAGGAATCTGCCCTGTATCTTCAACAGTGAAGACACTGAATCACTGTTGGTGAGATCAGGCGACCAGCAGGGGGAAGCAGCGCGCCGTCGGATAGACCAGACACAGGAACCCCAGCAGCCTCCTCTCTGCAGCAGGGGGAAGCAGCACTCCACCGGACAGACCGCCGGACAGACACAGGAACCCCAGCACTCCATAAGACACACAGACATTTCCCCTCACTTTTGAGGAGGAAAAAAGTGCGTCTTATGGAGCGAAAAATATAGTAGGTGGCTATTATGAGAGAAGCACTTTCCACACTCCAAGCATTTATATGGCTTCTCCCCTGTATGAATATTTTTATGTGTAGTTAGGTTGCCATTCCAAGAGAAACACTTTCCACCCTCCAAGCACTTATATGTCTTCTCTCCTGTGTGAACCTTTTGATGATTAGTTAGGGAGCCACTGCAAGAGAAGCTCTTTCCACACTCAAAGCATTTGTAAGGTTTCTCCCCTGTGTGTATCCTTTCATTTATAATTCACAGTGGGTAGCCGTGTTAGTCTGTTTGCAGTAGTCAAAAAGGGCAAGAGTCCAGTGGCACCTTAAAGACTAACAAAAATATTTTCTGGTAGGGTATGAGCTTTCGTGAGCCACAGCTCACTTCTTCAGATACAAGAAAGCTCATACCCTACCAGAAAATATTTTTGTTAGTCTTTAAGGTGCTACTGGACTCTTGCCCTTTTTGACTACTTTCATTTATAGTTAGTGTATTACTGCAATGGAAACTCTTTCCACACTCAAAGCATTTGTAAGGTTTCTCCCCTGTTTGTACCCTTTCGTGTATTTTCAGCGCACTACTGGAACTGAAGCTCTTTCCACATTCCAAGCATTGATATGTTTTCCAGCATGTTCTAACATTCTGATATTTTTTAACACTGAATTTGCAGCGGGACCCTTTCTCATTCACAGGACCATCATGCCTTCTCTTTCGTGTTTCATCTTGGGCCGAGACCTCAGGCTGATTTCTCCTCTGACAGGCAACCGATTCCTTCTTCTGCTTCTGTTTTGCTTCCCTTTTCCCTCTCTCTCGCCTTGGTATCACTTGATCCATGGATTTCACGCCTACCTGCAGATCTTCATCTTTTTCCACAATCCTCCTTCTTGATTTCTTCTCCTTCACCACCTTCATTACATCTGTATCTTCAAAAGAGAGAAAGATGTCAAGTAAGAATGAAAAGGAACAAACACCAGTTAACAGGTAAAGTCAATAGTGAACAACATTTTCCACAATGGGAGCCAGGGGCCTGGAAAAACCTCAGCAATGTTTAAAACCACCCAATAGGAAGTCTTGGAAGACCCAAGGAAGAGGGAGGTATTTACTTGCTTCTATTGCAGAAAGAGGAAGAGTTGGTTTTTATATCCTGATTTTCTCTAAAGAGTCTCACACCGGCTTACAATTGCCTTCCCTTCCTCTGTGAGGTAGGTGGGGCTGAGAGAGTTCAGAGAGAACCGTGACTAGCCCAAGGTCACCCAGCAGGCTTCATGTGTAGGAGTGGGGAAACAAACCTGGTTCACCAGATTAGCCTCCGCCGCTCATATGGGGGAGCGGGGAATCAAACCCACTTCTCCAGATTAGAGTCCACCACTCTTAACCACTATACCATGCTGGCTCTTGGAACATCATTGGTTAATATATTTTCTGGGGTTTATTTAGGAAACACACAGTATTTAAAAAAAGAAATACTTTTTTTAAAACTGTGAATTTTATTGAAATAACTTTTGTTTAAATAAAATAAAATAGGTTAACACTTAAAGCCAGAGATTGGAGCCATGGACAGAGAAAATAGATCTTTCTACAAGCCTAGGAAATGACCCAGTTTTTCAGAAAAAAATTGGAAAAAACTACACCGGGGGTTGTAACACCTTAAAATAGTAGAGGCAGCATTTTTTACCTTTAAGAAACAAATGCTTTCTTCAGTGGCCACTGCTAGGCCACCACAGAATACTGTCAGCGATCAAGACTAGGTTTCTTGCAGAGGCAGGAGGAGGCGACAGTACCCTTTCGGGGGCTGCTTTGGCCTTTGACGGAGGACTCTCCTGGGCTAGGCCTGCCAATAATCCAAGCCAGGCAAACAAACAACTTGCACGGCCTACCGAGGACTGGCTGCTTGCTACTGTTCAACAGCACCCACACTTCAAACGCCAGTATGGTGTAGTGGTTAGAATTTCAGACTAGAGTCTACAAGATTCAGATTTGAATTCCAACTCTGCTCTTGAAGCGTACTGGGTGACTTTGGGCCAGTCACACAAACACAGCCTCATGGGTTGTTGTGAGAATTGTGTCAGCTGCTTTGAACCACTAATGGGAAGAAAGGTGGAGTATAAAGCAAATAAATAATCAATATAGCTGAACATGGGCAGTTAAAAGATAGGTTGGTTGGTGGGGAGCAGAGAAGAAAACATGGAAAGCTGAGCACAGAGGGACTGCCAGGAGGAGACAAATAGTGCAGGGAAGGAGATAAAGGGGCAAATGTGGATTCCCCACAAATCCTTGCAAGTTCCCCACTGTGCAACTGGGCCCAGCAGGGCCAGCACTAAGCAACTGGGCCCACCCTAGCGTCTGGGCTGGCTCATTGTAACTGAGCCAGATTTTTCCCAGAGGCTGCCAGGGGGAGGGAGAGCTGAAGACAGAGAGTCAGATAAAGGTAGATTGGCTGGTGGGTGGGAAGGAGAGACGAACAAAAAAAAAGGTGAGGAAATTGAGATTGCCACAAAGGGAACAGGAAAAAGTGTGGGATAGGAGATACAGCGAAAAATGAGGTGCCGCCCAGAAGCCATGCCAACCATTCAAGGAACTGGAACATACTGGACCATGCAGCCCCCAGATTCCCCCCCTCCCCTGTGCTTTTTACATTCAAAGCTATGATTGATGGTGGAAAGAATAACACCAACCAATAACACTAAGTGTCTCAAAACTGGTCACCCACTTCAGGACAATGGCAGGATTTGCTGTGTCAAAAATGAAGGGAATTGGGTCATCCTTGGCACAGATTAGCTCTATGAATTCCCTCTGCTATTTGAAATGGAAACAACGGTTTGCTCATGAGAAGACAGGAAAATGCTACAGCACAGACAGGGAGGGTAGAAAATATATCCCCTCTACAAAACAAAAGGAGTCTAGCAACTTCCCTGACCTATCAGATCCAGCGTGGTGTAGTGGTTCGAGTGTCCGAATAGGATCTAAGAAACTCAGCTTCAAATACCCAGAACTATTCCATGGTTACTTCCTGGTGGAATCGGTGGCAATTACACACTTTCAGCTAAACCTAACTCACAGGGTTGTTGTGAGGATAAAATGGAGGGGGGAGAACAACGTGTCCTCATAGAGGACATAAAAGCTGCACAGACAGAAAGGGTGCAAATATCTCCTCCTTTACAAAACAAAGGGGTTTGAAGAATGTCCCTGAGGTTAGAGAGATTTGATATACATCTAATTTTGCCTAGAGTTTGCCAGGAAAGGATGATCACTGAGGCTGTTGCTTCCTGCAGTATTGCTGCAACTCTTTTGTCAGGAGGCTGAGCTAGGGTTGTAAGCACCGGGGTGGGAAATTCCTTCTCTAGCATAGTCAAATCAACAATGCCATTTCTCAACTCCTCCCATCAGCCTCCTTCACTCAAACCACGGATTGTGGGAGAGCCACTCCCTGTCAAAAGAGAGCAGCCAAAGAAGTCAGAGTAGTTCACCGGGGGAATTGGCTGCCTAGGGAGGGGATGAGCTCCCCCTCACTGGCAGTCTTCAAGCAGCAGATGGACAAACACTTGTCAGGACTAACACTATGATTCTAACCTAACTAGGGAGAGATATAGCCCATCTCTCCCAATCAGAGCTCTCTTCATCGACATATTTTTCCTTACAGCATGAAAATAATGCTTCTGTTTTCAGGCACTGTGATATCAGTATCTGTGGGAGTTCTGTTCTTTCATCTGTGACAAATTAAGGCATGTTCTGAAATTAAAGAGGGTCAAAGGCAGATGCCACCCCCTCTCTTCTGTGTTCCCTTCTTTTCTGTGTTCATGATAAAAGGGAAAAGATCTTTACCAAGAGAGGCCACGGTCTTGTAATTTTCCTTCATCACTTCCCTGTAGAGTTTTCTTTGGCCTGGATCCAGCAGAGCCCATTCCTCCTCTGTGAAGAACACGGCTACCTCCTCAAAGGACACCCGAGATCTCTGAAAGAGGAAAACATGACCCAGTTGATCATCGATTCCTGTCCTGAAGCATTCAAGAAAGAAAGAAGAATCCCATTGGACACTAAGCTGATTAAAAGAGCTCAGTACACTCAACTAATGACAAGGAAAATTGCATTCCTTTTTTGAGCCTCTTTCAAGTATAATATACTGAAAGTGGAAGGAAATGGAGTTTTTCTTAAGAATGATCCTGAGTCTGATTAAGGACTCAACAAAGTGAGTTTATTCAGAAACCACAAACTTGGTAAACGATTGAGAGACAGGCTTATTTCTAACTAGGGTCCATAACTAACAGGGCAACATGCGGCCTGTGGCTCCTCTCTTTCACTGTAACTAGAAGGAAGAGGAGGGGTGCATTATGGGGACGAACAAGAACACAGGAAGAGAATGGAGAAGGATCACAACCTTTCTATCCATCCAACTCTCACACTTGCTGCCCCCTGCTGAGCTTCCTTTCTTGAATCAATCTTTGTGCACTAGACATTGTATTTCCAACAAAAGTCTCCAATAAATACAAATTCAGAAAACTTCCCCTGCTTCTTTTGGTCAAGACCGCTGAAATGGAAAATAAAAACCCTAATTGACTCGCCATCTAATCACACATCATGTCCATAGCTGCACATTGCACTATATTAAAAAAAAAACACACCTTAAAATCATCATTAAAAAAATCCTTATGCCGCTTTGTGGTGAGGGCAGGGAACTACAGGGGAAAGTAAGAACACACACAATGAACCCTGCTGGAGCCGACTAGGGGTCCTTCCAGCTGTTCAAGATAAAATAAGTATAATATACTGAAAGTCTCCAATAAATGGAAATTCAGAAAACTTCCCCTGCTTCTTTTGGTCAAGACCACTGAAATGGAAAATAAAAACCCTAATTGGCTCACCATCTAAGCACACATCATGTCCATAGCCACACATTGCACTATATATATATAAAAAACTTAAAATCATCATTAAAAAAATCCTTATGTCGCTTTGTGGTGAGGGCAGGGAACTACAGGGGAAAAGTAAGAACACACACAATGAACCCTGCTGGAGCAGACTAGGGGTCCTTCCAGCTGTTCAAGATAAAATAAGTATAATATACTGAAAGTCTCCAATAAATGGAAATTCAGAAAACTTCCCCTGCTTCTTTTGGTCAAGACCACTGAAATGGAAAATAAAAACCTTAATTGACTCGCCATCTAATCACACATCATGTCCATAGCCACATATTGCACTATATATATATATATATATAAAAAACTTAAAATCATCATTAAAAAATCCTTATGCCGCTTTGTGGTGAGGGCAGGGAACTACAGGGGAAAGTAACACACACAATGAACCCTGCTGGAGCAGACTAGGGGTCCTTCCAGCTGTTCAAGATAAAATAAGAGCAAGCTAGTTGCACAGAAAACACTCAAATGTGTGAAAACACAAGCAAACCTCCCCCCCCCCCCCAGTATCTTGTCCTGGGAAGAGTCTCTAGGCTCCCTCCGGCCAGCTCTTCCTCTTTGACTCCGTTTCTCGGGTCTTTTCTCTCCCTACTCCAACAATTCCTGCCCATGTCCTGATTTATGAAACCCTAAACCCACCTTTCCTGCAGACGTGGAAGAGACAAATTTGCCCTCCAGCCAGGGGAGAGGAGAAAGGGGAGCGGCCACGTGAGACTCCATATTCCCTCGCTTGCCTTCCCCACCTGGAGGTGAAACTGACTCCTAAAACAAAAGGCAGGGGCAGACCTCTCCGGTGATCGCAAGGCCTTCTGGGAAATGTAGTTCCTGCACCGCAAGACCCAACATAGAATCATAGTATTGTCGAAGGCTTTCACGGTCAGAGTTCATTGGTTCTTGTAGGTTATCCGGGCTGTGTAACCGTGGTCTTGGAATTTTCTTTCCTGACGTTTCGCCAGCAACTGTGGCAGGCATCTTCAGAGTAGTAACACTGAAGGACAATGTCTCTCAGTGTCAAGGGTGTAGGAAGAGTAATATATAGTCAGAAAGGGGTTGGGTTTGAGCTGAGTATTGTCCTGCAAAAGTATTGTCCTGTAAGTATCAAGATAATGTGCTAATGAGGGTATGGTATGTTAATATGGAACCATTGTATCCTGAAGTGATCTGTTATTGTGTGTAATCCAAAGCTAATCTGTATGGCTATTGTTGAATGTTGTCTTTGTCTGGAGGTTTTTCAGGGTTTTATTCCAAGACACTGAAAGACTGGACAGTTCTACCAACTATTTTGTCAGATTGCACAGAGAAGCCATTGAAATTCATAAACATCAGCACAACTTTAACAGAAAAGAGGAGAGTTTAAGAATGAATAAGGCTTGGCTTCCTGCCCTGAAAAACCTCCAGACAAAGACAACATTCAACAATAGCCATACAGATTAGCTTTGGATTACACACAATAACAGATCACTTCAGGATACAATGGTTCCATATTAACATACCATACCCTCATTAGCACATTATCTTGATACTTACAGGACAATACTTTTGCAGGACAATACTCAGCTCAAACCCAACCCCTTTCTGACTATATATTACTCTTCCTACACCCTTGACACTGAGAGACACTGTCCTTCAGTGTTACTACTCTGAAGATGCCTGCCACAGTTGCTGGCGAAACGTCAGGAAAGAAAATTCCAAGACCACGGTTACACAGCCCGGATAACCTACAAGAACCAATAGAATCATAGCGTTGGAAGGGACCGCCAGGGCCATCTAGCCCAACCCCCAGCACAATGCAGGAAATTCACAACCACCTCCCCCCCTCTACACCCCTAGTGACCAGAAGATGGCCAAGATGCCCTCCCTCCCATCATCTGCCTAAGGTCACAGAATCACCATTGCTGAATAACAGAAGAGTTTGGGAAGAACAGGTTTCTTTGCTCTTCTATAGCTGTGCGGAGCAGCTTCCTATGCAGGAGAGATCCTGAAAAAGACCCAGAAGACAATGGGGAAAGAAACATTTTCTACCCACACCTTCGTTTTGTTACTGCACTTTGTTCTCCTGCTGGGAACTCTTGCGTACCCAAAGAGGCTTGTAGCAGTCTCTGACATGATCATGGTATCTTGTGAACATGTGCAGAATTAATTCCATATAAAACTTAAACACACATACACATACAGAGGTTTGTGTAATGTATAATGAAAGTCTGTGTCATGCTGACAGGCAACTCTGTGTCATGCTGACAAGCTAGTTCAAGGTTAGCTCTAATCAAAGCTAACTACTAAAGTTACTCTGGCTTGCCCTTGAAGGGGCAGCGTAAAAGCCTTAGCTGCCAGATGTCAGAATCTTAATCTACTAAGAGTGCATTAATAATTGGAAGTGTGCTTAAAAATAATTCTCTCAACATAAGGATAATATGCTTCCTTGCTCTACTGTAATCTTGCAGCAGAGAATGCAGCAGAGAAAGCGGCAGAATATAAACCTGCTAAACTTATGTAAACAAAACAGTTTGTAAAGTGACAATGTCAGCTAAAATTATGTTTTATGAGTTATATAGTTAAACGTTGTGCTACAGGTTTCTAAGTAGTTTCATTTAATGCGTATAGTCCTAACGAAGAGGATGGTATAGAAATTAAATATGTAACTTAATCATGTAACTCAGAAATAAGGATTTATACTTTAGGCACAGAGGACTGAAAGGAAAGGATGTCCATATTTGGGCAATAAGATATCAGAAGACAGGAAAAGAAACCACTAAAGCTCCTGGTTTTGGATACGAAAGGGAAATAAATTATCCTTTCAAGGGCTAAGGAAGAAAAGTTCCTGAGGGGAAAGGAATAATCTTCACTCTTAATGGGTCTAGAAACAGTATAAATACAGCTCCAGTTAGCCCAGAGATTTAGAACCTTTTAGAAGGCTCTCAGAAAAAGCTGAATGGTATGTATGGTTTAAATACTTTACTCTAGACTTTGTGAATTAGATACTTTGAACTGAATCAGAATAATTTGACTGTTATATTTTAGAAGTTGGATTTTGTAACTGAATAGTATGTAAGACTTGCTTACTTTTACTGCATACATTGTAACTGCATACATTGTATTTTTACAAGAGTTTTTATAGAAGTGTTAAAGACTTGATAATCTGCATTTACACATATTTTACTGGAAGTATATCAATAAAAAGACTTGCTTTTTAAAAGTAAGTAAAGTTGTTGAGTCCTGCTTACTCAGTGATTGGCTGAATAAGATACCTTCACTTCTCAGTAAGTGGAACATTCTAAGAGCCTGTCATTTGAACAGCACGACCCGCTTCAGTTGGCGAGCCAGCCAGGAGTTACGCCCAGACGTGGGTACGATTCCTGGTTTCACTTTCACTTTCACTTTCACACTTTTACACATTTTTTACATAAAAATTACACCCTTGGTCAAAATAAATCCTATAGGTACCCAAATCACTGCTTGGGATGGCTCAACAAATACAAATCGCTCTGCTAAATGATTTAGCTAATCAAGCAGGGGTTCAGCTTGTGCATGGTCAACAATTGGTCTTTAGAATGACAAGTGGTCCGCAGGGACTGGGAGATCGTTATATGCGTGGAGTATTAGCATTACAAGACAATTCAAATCCACCAGTTGCCTTAGTAAATCCCACTTTGACTTTGAATCAAGGTCCAATGGATCCACAAGATGCAGTTCTGAGTCTTAGTCACTTTCAAGCTGAAGGCATAGTGGGTCAAGGAAATGCAATAGCTATGGGAGGCACTGCTAGACATGGGCCTTTCCATACAGACTGGCAACCCGAACATCCATTTGCAGCAGGATTTTTACCCATTACTGCAAACGAAATAGCTGCATTAACAATAGCTCAAAGAGGAGCTGAATTGACATTTCTAAGCAGAGTAACTGCTAGAATCATTCAACAAAGAGTATTGGGCTTGGGTGCACAAGCACCAATGGCACTTCATGGTATAGTAACCATACCAGTGAGTCAGCTTCGTGGAGTAGTTGGAGACACTCCCACTGATATAAAGAAAGTAGCAGTATGGCTTTCAAAGAAGACAAGAGCCCTAGATGGGACAATGGCTATAAATACTCCTGAATTAAGAGCAAGAGTTGTGAATGCTTTAATTGCTAATCACCCTTCATTGTCTTTGAGAACAGAGGAGGCTGGAACCTGGCCTCAGGTCATCGGACATCTCTATAAAAAAGCACATGGAGTAGTTCCGGTAGTAGAACTTTCCAGAACATTAACAGACCTAGTGAAAACTGAAGGTTTGATAACTGCTTTTGATATAGGGATGATGTTAAAAGAAGACTTTACTTTAGTGTGGGGTATTCTGAAACCAAGTTGTACAGGACTAGCTGTACTTGCTTCAATTCAAACTGCTTTGTCTATTCTTCCAAATGACAATGTCAGAAGATTACAGTTTGCACAGATAGTAACTACTGTCTATGAGAATCTGGGTTTAGATTCTACAGGTCGACCAGCGCATCGAGAAGCAGCTCGACATCCAGAGACTCCAATCAAAGGAGGAGCTAAAAGGAATGGAAATAATTTGAAACAACAGTTCCGGATTTTCCAACAGAGGACACCTGCTATAGAGGAAAAAGGTCCACAACAACCAGGTCAGAAATTTGTTAAACAAAATCAATCTTCCTTTTCCAGACCCCAGACTAATAAAAACTGGAAAGCTGATTATGGGAATGAGAGAAGCTTACCAGATAGTCAAGAAGCACCAAGAGGCTATGGCCTGAGATATAATGTTAAGCGACCTGATTGGTATGGAAATCCAGAGAAAGGAACTCCAAATCCCTATAGAAGAGGGGAACCAACTATTCAATCTGCTGAAGAGAGGCAGATTCCTGTGAGGCAGTCACAGCCACCACAGGAGCGCAGAGTTCAACAAGTACAACATGGAAATACTCGTCCAATACAACAACCATCACATGAGGGTGGTCCCAGACACGCAGGCAACAATAACATGTCTGCCCATCAGCTGGATGACACAGGAAGAGATACCAGTGGCAGTGACCATGGTAACCACCATTAATGGGGGTAAGGAATATGATTTATATTTCTTGTCTTTAAATTTAGATGGAAGAAATATACAAACTGAAGTGATTTTTTATGATGGAATACAAGCTATAGTTTCCATTAAAGATGTTCCTTGGAGAATGGATTCAAGTATAAAATTGACTATTAAGTTACCAATTGAACAATATCAAGAAAGATTGATTCAAGAATCTCAATTGTCTGAAAAAGGATGCTTACAATTGAAACATCTTTTTCATCAATATAGTGAAGTTTTTCAAAAATGGGAAAATCAAACAGGTCATGTGAAAGATGTACAATTTCATATTGCTACAGGTAAAAAAATGCCTAAAGCTCAGAAACAATATCATATTAATCATAATGCTAGACCTGACATTCAAGTTGTTATTAATGATTTATTAACTCAAGGAGTATTAATTCCAAGAAACAGTCCAATGAATTCACCAATCTATCCAGTGCCTAAACCTGATGGAAGATGGCGAATGGTCATTGACTACAGAGAAGTAAACAAAGTTACACCTGTAGTTGCAGCACAGAATTGCCACTCAACTGGAATGCTACACAACTTAATTCGAAAGAAGTTTAAGACTACTTTGGACTTAAGCAATGGATTCTGGGCGTGTCCAATTTCCCCAGAAAGTTATTGGATCACAGCTTTTACTTGGGAAGGTAAACAGTATGCCTTTACACGCCTTCCACAAGGATTTTTAAACTCACCTGCCTTATTTACAGGGGATGTCATTGAAACTTTACGTGAAGTTCTTAATGTTTTTGTTTATGTTGATGATATTTATTTTTCTCATTCCACTGAAGAGGAACATCTACAAGCCTTGGAGGAAATCATACAAAAGCTACTCGCTAGAGGGTATGTAATTTCTCTGAAGAAATCTGATATTGCCAAATCTGATGTTACTTTTTTAGGATTTGAAGTGACAAACACAGGCAGAGGCCTGACTCAAAGGTTTAAAGATAAAATTGTATCTCTTCAACCACCAAAGACTTTAAAGCAATTGCAAAGCATTTTAGGCTTGTTAAATTTTGCAAGGAATTTTGTTCCGGATTTTGCTGAACGCATCAAACCTCTCTATGGACTGATTTCAAAATCAGAAAAATATAGAGTTCCTTGGACACAAGATGATCAAGCTATTCTTAATGATTTAATCAGGAACATAAATGACTCTAAGTATTTAGAGGCTAGAGATTCAAGTAAAGCTTTGGATGTGAAGTTTTTTACCTCTCCTACAGCAGGATATATAAGATATCATAATGCTTCATCTACTACACCTATTATGTATGGAAATTTGATTTTTTCTTCCACAGAGAAAAAGTTTATTCCAATTGAGAAACTTCTCACTACAATGCATAAAGCTTTATTACAGGCACTTGACTTGTCACAAGGGCAACAAATACGTGTGTTTTCACCGTTACGTTCGCCACAGCGTCTACAGAAGATGCCGCAAACAGAAAGGAAAGCACTTTCTGGTAGATGGCTAACTTGGCTATCCTACTTTGAAGATACAAGGTTTGAGTTTCACTATGATGATACCTTACCATATCTTGATAATTTACCAGAAGTAGAAACTGCAGATTCTACTACATCTTTTCTCCCACGGCTTCATTTAAATGAATATACAGCTGTTTTTTACACGGATGGATCTGCCATTAACAGTCCTATACAGAAGGAACGGAATGCTGCCGGCTTCGGAATTGTCCAAGGACATTTTAACTCGGACTCACAGTTTGTCATAGACCGCCAATGGAAGTACTCACTTGGTGATCATTCTGCACAATATGCTGAAATTTCCGCAATGGAATTTGCCTTCAAGGAGGCTACACAGGTTACGGGTCCCATACTCATTGTCACTGATAGTAATTACCTAGCCAGATGTTTCAATGAGGACCTGGACACATGGATCTCAAACGGATTCATGAACAATAAGAAACAACCACTACTCCATATAGGTAAGTGGAAAACAATTGCATACATTGCAAAACACCGCCCTGATATCCAAGTGATACACGAGCCGGGGCACAGACCAATGGGATCCTCCCTACATACACAGGGCAACATGATAGCTGACAAGTTAGCTCAACAAGCAAGCCATTCTATACATACTACCATACATACCAAAGCAATAACTGATTCAGATCTAATTCACTGTCTAGATGCATCCAGACCTAATCCACCTGGATACCCAAAAGCATATACTTACATCAGGAATGAACAAGGTGATGTAATTGTATGTAAATCTGGTGGTAAATATATCTTACCTCCATTTGTTAACCGTCCTAAACTTGTTCAAACAGCACACGCTGGAATGGGGGGACTTCATGGGGGCAGAGATGCCACCTTAACACGTTTGAAGGAAAAATATTGGTGGCCAAATATGAAAAAGGATGTTGTATCTGTTTTAAGACAATGTGTGGCATGTCAAGTTGTGAACTGCACTAATACTGTTCAGGTTCCTTTCATTAAGCAGCAACGTCCCAGCGCACCCTTTGAGAAGGTGTTCATGGATTATATTGGACCATTATCTCCTTCAGATGGTATGGTAAATATTCTGGTATTGGTTGATGGTTGCACTGGGTTCACTTGGTTATATCCCACCAGGTCACAAACGGTTGAAGCAACAATCAAGGCTCTCACTGCCTTCGTTTCTACATCGGTTCCGAAGATTTTGCACTCTGATCAGGGTCCCGCTTTTATATCTGGCCAGTTTAGGAGCTGGGCCATAGCTTTGGGCATTACTTTGGAATACAGTAGCGTTTATCACCCCCAGAGTAGTGGGAAAGTGGAGCGAAAAAATGCGGAGGTGAAACGTGCCTTGACAAAGCTCCTGCTTGGTAGGCCAAAGCGATGGGCTAAGTTGATTCCTATTGTAATGTTTGGTTTGAATTCATATACAAGTTCATCAAGTGTGAAATCTCCTTATGAATTGTTATATGGTGTTCCGCCCTTATCTCCTTTCACCTCTACCGATACTCCGGTATCTAGAGATGAACAGTTGGCTTTAATTCAAGAATTACGCTTATCATTAGCTCATGATGCTTCTGTTCCAGATGCTTCGTCTCTTTATCCAGGACTATTGATCCAGGAACGGATAAATAGGCCGTCGCAGCTACGACCTCGTTGGAGGAAGCCTACTCCGATACATGCAGTTTTGAATCCCAGAACTATTACAATTTTGGACGACAAAGGCCTGGAAGGAAAATTATCTGTAGATAATATCAAGATTACTAGTCATCAAGATGGTCTCCACAGAGGACATACAGATGGATATGATGAATCAGCACCTGATGGATCAGCAGCTGGAGGAACAGCAGCCCGATCAGCCACAGGATCCAACTGAGATTCCTGAACCACCACCAGATGGCAGCGTTGTCTTTACGAATGACAGTGGTGATGGTACTTCTACTGCTGATGTGAGTACTTCTGCATCTGTTTCTGCTCTTTTACCTCAGATTCCTAACTGGACGCGGAGAACCCGCCGATTTTGTTCCAGACTGGGATGGCTGTGTTTTTGGCTGTTCTTCATATGCATAATCCTTATTTTGGTTTTTGGAGCAATCTTCTGGGTGCAATGGGATGATATAATGCACCAGTTGCAACTCATGATTCTGAGGCACATGCCTTAACGCCTTACTGATGCTTGGGGACTTTATCCTTATCCTAATTCGAGCAAGGAGAGGGTATTTGGACTGTCTCAAGTATGAAGTATGATGGATTGCTCGATTTTGGAACGGATTGTTCAACAAATGATTACCTACAAAGTGAATAGCTTCAAGATGCTTTCTTTGAATTGCTGTGTGCCATGTGACAGGACACTGAGACTTTGGTTACATAGAAATGTTTAACCAGGCAATAATGCTGGTTACTGCTGGTTTATGCTGGTTTATGGAGAATGTTCGCGGATGACCCACAGAAGAGTTCATTGCGAATCAGTATCCACTACCAGATGTAAGGCAGATCGATATTATGATGAAAATAATGAGAAAGAAACTACAAGCAACTACCTAGATTACTTCAAATGACAACTATCCAGGTGAAAAAGATGACACTTCCATTAAATGAGTATCATTAATTACTGATAAAGCGTAAAAAGAATTGTCTTCAAGACAATACATATTTACGATTGGAGAGTGGTAAGTGTGGAACATCTGGTATGAACGTTGTAATGTTTTCGGTTTTAAAAAAGCAATAAATGATATATTGTTTGAAGCTAACAAAAGCTTTTGAAAGCTTTTGAACATAATGAATGAATGTGTTTTATGTTAAATGGGATATATGACATAGAGATCAACCTAGTATGGTAAATATACTAATGAATTTATTAGTTTTAAGAGGTTTTTTCAGGATCATAGAGGAAAAAAAGGAGCATAGAGAATTCTTCAAATATAGTCGACTCAACCATTGAGATGTGACTTCTAATGAAATGATGACATCTAAAACGTTTGTGTCAAAGCAACAAAAATATTTGCAACAATAAAGAAGAATCATCATCCTAACCTCGATATGATGTCTTGAACTTTGATTTTGACGAAGACGAATTTCTTATGGACTATTTGCTATTTGCTAATGAACAAATGGACAATTGCTGAATGACAAACTTAAGTCAATTGAAAGACTCTACAGCGTAATAAGTTGTGTTTTTGAAATTCTGTGACATGTTAAATATTTTGCGGGAATAAATGCTGCAAATGTTCATAGGAGAGGGTGTAGCAGTCTCTGACATGATCATGGTATCTTGTGAACATGTGCAGAATTAATTCCATATAAAACTTAAACACACATACACATACAGAGGTTTGTGTAATGTATAATGAAAGTCTGTGTCATGCTGACAGGCAACTCTGTGTCATGCTGACAAGCTAGTTCAAGGTTAGCTCTAATCAAAGCTAACTACTAAAGTTACTCTGGCTTGCCCTTGAAGGGGCAGCGTAAAAGCCTTAGCTGCCAGATGTCAGAATCTTAATCTACTAAGAGTGCATTAATAATTGGAAGTGTGCTTAAAAATAATTCTCTCAACATAAGGATAATATGCTTCCTTGCTCTACTGTAATCTTGCAGCAGAGAATGCAGCAGAGAAAGCGGCAGAATATAAACCTGCTAAACTTATGTAAACAAAACAGTTTGTAAAGTGACAATGTCAGCTAAAATTATGTTTTATGAGTTATATAGTTAAACGTTGTGCTACAGGTTTCTAAGTAGTTTCATTTAATGCGTATAGTCCTAACGAAGAGGATGGTATAGAAATTAAATATGTAACTTAATCATGTAACTCAGAAATAAGGATTTATACTTTAGGCACAGAGGACTGAAAGGAAAGGATGTCCATATTTGGGCAATAAGATATCAGAAGACAGGAAAAGAAACCACTAAAGCTCCTGGTTTTGGATACGAAAGGGAAATAAATTATCCTTTCAAGGGCTAAGGAAGAAAAGTTCCTGAGGGGAAAGGAATAATCTTCACTCTTAATGGGTCTAGAAACAGTATAAATACAGCTCCAGTTAGCCCAGAGATTTAGAACCTTTTAGAAGGCTCTCAGAAAAAGCTGAATGGTATGTATGGTTTAAATACTTTACTCTAGACTTTGTGAATTAGATACTTTGAACTGAATCAGAATAATTTGACTGTTATATTTTAGAAGTTGGATTTTGTAACTGAATAGTATGTAAGACTTGCTTACTTTTACTGCATACATTGTAACTGCATACATTGTATTTTTACAAGAGTTTTTATAGAAGTGTTAAAGACTTGATAATCTGCATTTACACATATTTTACTGGAAGTATATCAATAAAAAGACTTGCTTTTTAAAAGTAAGTAAAGTTGTTGAGTCCTGCTTACTCAGTGATTGGCTGAATAAGATACCTTCACTTCTCAGTAAGTGGAACATTCTAAGAGCCTGTCATTTGAACAGCACGACCCGCTTCAGTCTCACCAAGGATTTTCGAGGAATACACAAATTGGAGAGGGTGCGTGTGATAATGAGAGAGATCTCAGACACGTAGGTTGAAGCCCTTTTCCCTCTCCCAATGTTGGGGGAAATCAGAAGGGATTAAAGTTCCTCCCAGTTTAGTATCATCTGCAAATTTAATAATCATCCCCTCTATTCTTTCATCCAAATCATTTATAAAGACGTTGAACAACACAGGGCCCAGCACAGGTCCCTGAGGAGCTCCACTAGTCACTTCTCTCCAAGTGGACGAGGAACCATTAACTAGCACTCTTTGGGTACGATCTGCCAACCAGTTGCAGATCCATCTAACAATAATAGGATCTAACCCACATTTTCCCAATTTGTCAACTAGAATACTATCTGGAACCTTATCAGAAGCCTTACCGAAATCTAGATAAACTATGTCTACAGCATTCCCCTGATCCAGCAAGGTAGTAACTTTCTCAAAAAAGGAGATAAGATTAGTCTGACATGACTTATTCTTGAGAAACCCGTGCTGACTCTTAGTGATCAGATCCATCCTTTCCAAATGCTCAAGGACTGACTGTTTGATGATTGGTTCGAACACTTTTCCTGGTATAGAAGTCAAGCTGATGGGTCGGGAGTTACCCGGATCCTCCTTTTCCCCCTTCTTGAAGATGGGGACAACATTTGCCCGCCTCTAATCTTCTGGCATCTCACCTGTTTGCCAAGACTTTTCAGAAATATGGACAGAGGTTTGAAATTACATCTGCAAGTTCTTTGAGTACCCTTGGGTGCAATTCATCTGGCCCAGAGGATTTTGTTTCATTTAAAGAAACCAGGTGTTTGTGCACTACCCCAATGCCAATTCTAGGCTGCAAATCCCTTCCCACATGTTCTGTTTATGCCATGTTGAGCACCACTTCCCTCACGCAAAAAGACTGAGGAAAAGTAGGAGTTCCTCAGGGATCTGTGCTGGGCCCTGTGTTGTTCAATATCTTTATAAATGATTTGGATGAAGGAATAGAGGGGATGATTATTAAATTTGCAGATGATACTAAATTGGGAGGGGTAGCAAATACGGTTTGACAAGAGGCCACAGTTAGAACAGAATATGGAGAAACGGAATGGTTTCCAATTGGCAAAGGTGTCAGACAAGGATGTATTTTATGTCCCTATCTCTTCAATCTATATGCAGAACATATAATTAGGAAAGATGGATTAGATTTAGATGAAGGTGGAGTGAAAATTGGAGGGAGGAACATTAATAATTTGAGATATGCTGATGACACTACATTATTGGCAGAAAATAGTGAAGATTTGAAATGACTACTGCTGAAAGTTAAAAGAGAAAGTGCCAATGCAGGACTACAGCTGAACATCAAGAAAACAAAAGTAATTACTACAGGAGAATTACACAACTTTAAGGTTGACAATGAGGAAATTGAAATTGTTCAAGACTTTCTACTCCTTGGCTCCACCATCAACCAAAAGGGAGACTGCAGCCAAGAAATCAGAAGGAGATTGAGACTGGGAAGGGCAGCCACGAAGGAGCTAGAAAAGATTTTGAAGTGTAAGGATGTGTAACTGGCCACCAAGACTAGATTAATTCATGCCATCGTATTCCCTGTTACTATGTATGGGTGTGAAAGCTGGACAGTGAAGAAAGCTGATAGGAAGAAAATAGATTCCTTTGAAATGTGGGGTTGGAGGAGAGGGTTACGGATTCCGTGGACTGCCAAAAAAACAAATCAGTGGGTTCTAGATCAAATCAAGCCTGAACTGACCCTAGAAGCTAAAATGACTAAACTGAGGCTATCGTATTTTGGTCACGTCATAAGACGACAAGAGTCACTGGAAAAGACAGTCATTCTAGGAAAAGTTGAGGGCAGCAGGAAAAGAGGAAGACCCAACAAGAGATGGATGGACTCAATAAAGGAAGCCACAGTCTTCAATTTGCAAAATCTGGGCAAGGCTGTCAAAGATAGGACATTTTGGAGGACTCTAATTCATAGGGTCGCCATGAGTCGGAAGCTACTTGACGGCACTTAACACACACACAGCAAATACGGTAGAAGACAGAGCCAAGATGCCAGATGATCTTGACAGGCTGGAGAAGTGGGCTAGAACTAATAAAATGCACTTCAACAAAGACAAATGTAAAGTTCTGCATTTAGGTAGGAAAAATCAAATGCATAATTATAGGATGGGGGAGACTTGTCTGAGCAGTAGTGTGTGTGAAAAGGATCTTGGGGTCTTAGTAGACCAAACACTGAACATGAGTCAGCAGTGTGATGCAGTAGCTAAAAAGGCAAATGCAGTCTTGGGCTGCATCAACAGAAGTATAGTGTCCAGATCACGCAAAGTGATGGTATCGCTTTACTCCGCTCTGGTTAGACCTCAACTAGAGTACTGTGTTCAGTTTTGGGCACCACAATGTAAAAAAGATGTAGACAAGCTGGAACGTGTCCAGAGAAGGGCAACAAAGATGGTGAGGGGTCTGGAGACCAAGTCCTATGAGGAAAGTTTGAAGGAGCTGGGTATGTTTAGCCTGAAGAGAAAGACTGAGAGGGGATATGATAACCTTGTTCAAGTACTTGAGGGGCTGTCATATTGAGGAGGGTGCCAAGTTCTTTTCTGTTGCCCCTGAAGGTCGGACTAGAACCAATGGGTTGAAATTAAATCAAAAGAGTTTCCGTCTAGACATTAGGAAGAATTTAGTTAGAGCGGTTCCTCAGTGGAACAGGCTTCCTCGGGAGGTGGTAAGCGCTCCTTCCCTGGAGGTTTTTAAGAAGAGGTTAGATGGCCATCTGTCAGCAATGCGCATTCTATAACCTTAGGCAGATGATGAGAGGGAGGGCATCTTGGCCATCTTCTGGTCACTAGGTGTGTGGGGAGGTGGTTGTGAATTTCCTGCATTGTGCAGGGGGTTGGACTTGATGGCCCTGGGGGTCCCTTCCAGCTCTATGATTCTAAGAGGAAGTCTCCTTTTCACTGGTTGGAGGGAGAATTTGGCTTTTGCATGTCTGAGGGAAAGATGGGTTTCAGATTCACTAAAGAGCTTTTGGGCAAGAATGTCTGGAGGAAGGGGGGGAAATATGGCTGCCATTAATGACTGGATAGAGAAGGAAGGGCATAAAGTTGCCAACCTCCAGGTAGGGCCTGGACATCTCCAGGCATTTTTATTGCAGTTATTTGGCCTGTTCCCTTTTGATCAGATTACTAGCTTGTAGGGTTTGTGTCTTCTTCCCTAAATGGCAAATGGGAAATGTTTTCCTCTTTCAGGGGCCACCTGTGTCCTCTAGGAGCTGGCCATTTTCTTCACGCAGGAGGGATGTGTTCTGCTGGATCCTGCTACTAGGAAGACATGAAAGAAAATTAGGAGAGTGCAGGCTATGTGCGTATTGGTCTTTTCACTTCTATGATGAGTAAAGGGAGGGGGGAGACATCTTCCAGAGCCCTTCTTTGATTTCACAACCACCTTTCATCGGCCACAGAGGAAAGAATGCAACTCCCCCATTTCTCAATGTTTTACTGAGTGAAACAAAACTCTTTGCATCAACGCATCAACGGAGAAGACTCTCATCAAAAGGGATGGCTCCTGTTCTAATTGAATGCTTACTAGTGGATCTCTGCAGATGCTCTCTTCTCCTCCAGCCTTCCTGTTGTGACATAAAGGCCCTCCCCCATAATCCTTTCCCCCTGGGACTATCAGCCTCCTCTTGTCCCCAAAGGTCAGGGTGGCTTGCAGGCGTATGCGGCATCATTGTGGAGAAGGGAAGCCAAGCAGGCAAGACCATACCACAATCCCCCAGGGATGGATGAGGACTGGTCACCTTGGTGGCCCTGATTGTACAGGAAGGCGGTATATAAAGGTTAGAAACAGAATCCCTTCCTGTTGTTGTCTGTTCTCCCATGAAGGAATTTGGGTTCCCAACCTCATTCCTCAGCCGCATCCAAGGGAAATAAGTCTTCTTCAAGAGCTCTAAAAAATTGGGAAGGTGTGGAGTTGACCTCATCAGGTAAGGGTTGAGAGAAGCAAGACAATGAAGGGGGGCATTAGAGAAATCGTTTTTGAAGTTTTGTTAATGGATTCTCCAGTGGTTCTGGTTTGTCTGCTCAAGGACCCAATCTGTGCTTCTCTGGGTGTAAATTCGAAAAGAGCTTGGCTCCATGTTAGGGCCAAGCTAACCTGAGCAATAAATGCACAACTCTTTCAAGAAACAGCAGCTGCAGGTCTTCTTTCCTGACTGCAACACCTCACAACTTTCTGCTGTGAGTCCCGGGTTCAACCCCCAGCGTCTCCAGTTAACAGATCTAAAGTAGGAGATTTGGGGAAATAATTTTCTCTTCCTGACACCAGGAGGAACCCTGCTGGGTTGAGTAGATATATACTTAGCCAGGCCACAGGTCTGACTTCATGTAAGGCAGGTTCACACAAACAAATCCCTCACCCAAACACACACTTTAGTTTACTAAGTACTCATTGTATGTTTTAAAAAGTTTAAAATGGTCTGTTTCTCTTGATTTTTTCCCCAACTGCAGAAAAATATCCACTCGAGAGAGAGGAAAAAACTTCTGCGCATATTGCTGACACTCCCCTCCTAACTTGCTGTGTAGAATCAGAGATCCTGCACAGGTGTAAATGGATCACCTGAGTCCGATACAAAAGGGCAGATGCAATTTCCCCGTGAACACAGGCCCTCCACAGAGAAGGTGGGCTTTGCTTGTGACTCATGTCTCTCCTTAACTTTCTTCTTTCCAAGCTAAACAACCCTAAGCGTTTTAATGATGGTTGCCAGTCACGCGGTGACCATTCGGGCTTTCCCTGTGGCTCCCATCCCCTGCCCAGCCACTACTGCCCTATTGTGGGGTGCCCGCCCTCTGGTCACCCCTTCTTCCCAAGAGCCATTTCTGGTGGATCCATTGCTCTGGGTGGCGGGGAAGAGGTGCACCAGGCCGACAACTTTTCCTGGTACCTGTTCTCCCCGCCCATTCCGCCACCCAGTGGTTGGTCAATTGGCTGGGCTTTTGCTGTGGAAGGCGGGGCTTCTGCAAGGATGTCCACACTGGGAGGTCCAGATGTAAATCCCCACTTTGCCACTGAAAGTTGCTGGCTGACCTTGGACCAGGCACAGATTCTCAGCCTGACCTACCTCGCAGGGTTGTTGGGCATCTAAAATGGATAAGAGAAGACTATTAGTCCCCATTGGGATGAAAGGTGCAATATGACATCTGTTAATAAATCTAATTTTGCCTACAGTTTGTCAGAAAGGGTGATCTATGAGGTTGTTGCTTCATTGGGTTTTGCTGCAACTCTTTTGTCAGGAGGCAGAGCCAGGGTTGCCAACTTTGGGTTGGGAAATTCCTGGAGATTTGGGGGTGGACTCCAGGGAAGATGGGGTTTGAGGAGGAGAGGGATCTCAACGGAGTATAATGGCATAGAGTCCATCCTCCAAAGCAGCCATTTTCTGCAGGGGAACTGATCTCTATTGCTTGGAAAGGAGTTGTAATTCTTCAGGCTCCAACCTGAGGTTGGCAAGCCTAGCATCAATTAAATATATGTCTAGTGCATGGGGTTGCCAGCTCTGGGTTGGGAAATACCTGAAGATTTTGGGGGCGGAGTCTAAGGAGGGTGGGGTTTGGGGAGGGAAGGCCTTCAACGGGGTATAATGCCATACAGTGCACTTTCCAAAGTGGCCATTTTTTTCCAGGTGAACCGATCTCTGTCACCTGGACATCAGTTGTAATAGCAGGGGATCTCCATCCACCACCTGGAGGTTGGCAACTCAGGTTGCCAGACCCCTCTTCATCACTGATGGGAGATTTTTGGGACGAAGCCTGAGGAGGGTGGGGTTTGGGGGAGGGGAGGGACTTCAGTGCCGTAGAGTCCAATTGCCAAAGCGGCCATTTTTCTCCAGGTGAACTGATTTCTATTGGCTGGAGATAGAGTTGTAATAGCAGGAGATCTCCAGCTAGTACCTGGAGGTTGAGCAAGCCAAAATCAACACCTCTGCACTAATACCAACAATAAGGAAAGTAGTGCAGGAATCTTAGGCTATGATAAATACAACACAAATGAAACATCAAGGTGTATTCAGTGCATATATAAGTGGAAAAGGACAAACAAATATACAATTATATACAAAAATACTTCAATGGTCCACAAAGGTATGCATAAATATGTTTCAATAGTCCACAAAGGTACTCTAACAGTGTACCTTTGTGGACTATTGAAACATATTTATGCATACCTTTGTGGACCATTGAAGTATTTTTGTATATAATTGTATATTTGTTTGTCCTTTTCCACTTATATATGCACTGAATACACCTTGATGTTTCACTTATTTGTGTTGTATTTATCATAGCCTAAGATTCCTGCAGCACCTGGAGGTTGGCAACCCTATTGGCAACCCTACTAGTGCGTGGGAAGAAGTTTCACTAGGAAACATAGGCTGATATCCCATCAAAGAATTCACATTGGGCAGGGAAAACGTGCAAAATGCCTGGAGAGTGGGAAAAGCTAGCATTAAAGCAAATTATTTCCCTTGCTGGGAGGTTCCCTTTGTTTTCTCTCTCCTAGGTACTTTTAACTCTTGAGATACTCTCGAAGAGTTAAAGCAAGTGATTGCACCGTCCTAGAGAGGCACATGGGAGAAGGTTGACATAGGAAAGCCAGTTCCTGTTCCCCGCCCTTTGCAGAATCCACCTCTTTGTTTCTTAGGCTGCTGCTTGAAGGGCTGGGAAGGAATCCAGTGAGCTCCCCTTTCTGCATCACAGAGAGACTCTCGGCCTGTCTGCAAACCTGCAAGATCTCTGCAAAGTAGGGTTACCAGACACCAGGTGGGCCTGGGTCATCTCCTGGAATTGCAACCGATCTCTCCAGATGTCAGAGATCCGTTCTGCTGGAGAAACCGGCTGGTTTGAATGGTGGACGCTGGCACTATGCCCTGCTGAAGTCCCTTCCCAAACCCCGGCTCTACTCCCAAAATCTCCAGGTATTTGCCAACCCAGAGTTGGCACCCCTAAGTACAGAATCTGAACACAGCACCCTTGGAGGCTGGACGGGGCTCATGTGATTTCACGTTTAGGAAGATGCAGCAGCTGCAGGAAGGAGGAATGGAGTCTGAACGGGGAGGAGGGGGTTGGTGTGGGGGGAGGCAGGAAGGTTTCTAAACAGAAGGCAGGGAGAAAGAAATGCATGAGTTGCAAAAAAGGGTTTCCCCATCATTTTTCTTTCTCACCCTCCCAGGTAGCCGTGAAAAGACACCCTTTATGCCTTCTCTGCCATCGCCTCTGTGTGGGGAAGTGAAAGCCATCATGCAGAAATCTCAGGTAAGGGGGAGGGGAAGTCAGTGGAGAGATGTCATTTAGTTCAACAATACGTTTAGTGATTATACCCAAATGTTTTACATATATACATATAAAAAGGTAAAGGTCCCCTGTGCAAGCACCGGGTCATTGCTGACCCATGGGGTGACGTCACATCCCAACATTTACTAGGCAGACTTTGTTTACGGGGTGGTTTGCCAGTGCCTTCCCCAGTCATCTTCCCTTTACCCCCAGCAAGCTGGGGACTCATTTGACTGACCTCGGAAGGATGGAAGGCTGAGTCAACCTTGAGCCTGCTACCTGAAAATGACTCCCGTCGGGATCGAACTCGGGTCGTGAGCAGAGCTTGGACTGCACTACTGCAGCTAACACTCTACGCCACAGGGCAGTGTGGTATACATGTATAGTGATTTTAATATTTGTTAGGGCTGTTTTTAATCTATTTTGTGCGATTTTGAAGTTTTATTGTATGTGAGCCACCCTGAGCCTGGCCTTGCTGGGGTAGGGTGGGCTATAAGAATGAATAAATAAATAAATAAGCACACCAATAATAGAAGAAAGTAGTTTTATTGAAAACTCTCTAATAATGAGATATCAACAAGCATACGCATAAACAGAGAATAAAACAGAGTACATACCCTCACCTCTTCAGCTACAGGAATCCCGAAGAATGATAATTGGAGGACATCAAGTGTTGGCCAGAGTGCTCAGCCAGCCAACACCTGAAGTCCACCTGTAGTCATTCTTCAGGATTCCAGTAGTTGAAGGGGTGTGGGTTGGGTTGCCAGCCTCCAGGTGGTGGCTGCAGATCTCCTGCTAACACAACTGATCCACAGGTGACAAAAATTAGTTCCCCTGGAGAAAATGGCCACTTTGGCAATTGGACTCTATGGCCTTGAAGTCCCTCCCCTCCCCAAACCTTGCCCTCCTCAGGCTCCAACCCCAAATCCCCAGGTATTTCCTAACGTGGAACTGTCCACCCTAGGCGTGAGTATATTCTCTGTTTTATTCTCTGTTAATATGTTTAGACAAGCTGGAATGTGTCCAGAGGAGGGCAACAAAGATGGTGAGGGGTCTGGAGACCAAGCCCTATGAGGAAAGGTTGAAGGAGCTGGGTATGTTTAGCCTGAAGAGGAGAAGGCTGAGAGGGGATATGATAACCATCTTCAAGTACTTGAAGGGCTGTCATATTGAGGAGGGTGCGGAGTTATTTTCTGTTGCCCCTGAAGGTCGGACCAGAACCAACGGGTTGAAATTAAATCAAAAGAGTTTCCATCTAGACATTAAGAAGAATTTTTAACCATTAGAGCGGTTCCTCAGTGGAACAGGCTTCCGCAGGAGGTGGTGAGCGCTCCTTCTCTGGGGGTTTTTAAGAAGAGGTTGGATGGCCATCTGTCAGCAATGCTGGTTCTATGATCTTAGGCAGATGATGAGAGGGAGTGCATCTTGGCCATCTTCTGGGCATGGAGTGGGGGGTCACTGAGGGTGTAGGGGGGAGGTGGTTGTGGGTTTCCTGCATTGTGCAGGGGGTTGGACTAGATGACCCTGGTGGTCCCTTCCAACTCTACAATTCTATAATTCTATCTTATGCTTGTGGCTTGTTGGTATTTCATTATTATAGAGATTTCAGTGAAACTGCTTTCTATCATTGGTGTGCTTATTGCCTTGAAATCCCTTAGTAGAAAAGAACCTTTTGCCTCTTGGCAATACAGAAGTATAGACCCTTCTCAAGTTCCTTTGAGCCACAATTTCAGGCTACTGCACACTTACTTCAGAGTGAAGCCTTGAAATGTCAGGGAGATGCTCCCCGACATATTCCTGGGCATGATTCTGCCTCCCAGGTCTTATTGGGGTTATAGATCCTCCAGCATACAAGGGCTCCAAACCTGATTGGAGTTGTCAGAGAAGGGCTGGCACACTAAAGGAGATCTCTGTTGGGCCAACCACCATAAAGGCCCTGCTGGATCTAGATTCCAGTCTTGACTGCACACAGCCTGGAGTCTTCAACAAGGCTGCATCAATAGTTAGTAGATGGTTCCTTGGGTACCTTGAGCCCAAGTGTTTTTTTATTATTATTTTTATTATATAATAGGGAAATACAAGGAAAACGGGAAGGGAAAAATAAACATATCTAACATTCTATTAACATGCCAAAAATTTGTTGCTCACCACGGGGGTCTGCTCTAGAAGGAGAGTGGGGGGTGTGTGTTGGGATGACAGGGCCTGCCTCTAAGCCTCTGCCAAGTAGAGTTCCATAGCTGAAGAATTGAAGCTCCAAGGGGATTGATCCCTCCTGCCTATACACATCTTGCAAGGGTTTGGGGTTCTCCTTGCAGAGAGGGGAGCCCCTGCCTAGCAGTCCCATGTCTGGGCCATATGAGAAGGCATCAGAAGCGGTGCCAAGGGGTGCTCATCCAATTATTCTTATTTACTAGACCAGACCACCGTAACTTCAGAAAAACTTGAGAGCCAGCGTGGCATAGTGGTTAAGAGAAGCAGACCCTAATCAAGAACCGGGTTTGATTCCCCGCTCCTCCCCATGAAGTCATCTGGGTGACCTTAGACTAGTCACAGTTCTCTCCGAACTCTCTCAGTCCCACCTGCCTCACAAGGTGCCTGTTGCGGGGAGAGGAAGGGAAGGTGATTGTAAGCTGGTTTGAGACTCCTTAAAGGAAGAGAAAAGTGGGGTATGAAAACCAACTCTTCTTCTTCACTTCAGAAAAACTGAAAGAAAGTCTGGAAGAAGGAAATGCAGTTTCCTCTTCTTCCCGTCAGTCCTCTGTCTGACATCACATTTTTCTCTCCCGATCACACACTCGATGGTCAGCCCTCCCCTGTCTGCCCATGGCCAGTGTGCTCCCCTCTTCTAAAAACATATCCTCCCATCCTAAAAAGACAGGATAGTTGCCCCACACCCTCCTTTGGTCATTACTTCAACTGATCTGCTACTCAGATCACCTCAGATCAGGAAGCAGCTCCTCAGATCACCTTCCACTTCCATCAGGCGGGGATCGATCGCTCCTTCCCACCGTTTGGCAATCCTAGTGGGAATGACATTAAAAAACCTCCTTGTCTCCTTCAAGACACAGGAGGGCAAGCCTTCTCCCTTACCTGGGTCAAATATCAGCTTGCTGTTGCGTGCTGTCCAGGTTGAGCCCATGTCTGTAATGGGGAAGGAGGATTCCAGTAAGGAAGCCAGAGCAGGTGGCAGGCTGGTATCCCCCTGTGAGTGCTGGCCACCCCTCTGGCCCCGAGGGTGTCCCCCAAGGAGAGCTGTTGGGCCCATTTTCCAGTGACAAAAATCATAGAATCATAGAGTTGGAAGGGACCTTCAGAGTCATCTAGTCCAAACCCCTGCACAATACAGGAAATTCACAACTACCTCCCCCCACACCCCCAGTGACTCCTACACCATGCCAAGAAGGTGGCGGAAAAGCCCCTCCAGGATCCGTGGCCTGGAGGAAAATTGCTTCCTGACCCCAAAGTAGCAATCGGCATTTCACTGGGCATGTAAGAAACGAACACAAGAGCCAAGCACTGACACAACCCTTCCTGCCTTCACTCTCATGCTTCCTCCTTTGTCTTCCAGGCTCACGTGTCCTTTGAAGAGGTGGCTGTGCATTTCACCAAGGGGGAGTGGGCCCTGCTGAGCCCACCCCAAAGAGCTCTGTACAAGGAAGTCATGCTGGAGAATTTTGGGAACGTGGCCTCTCTGGGTGAGGAACCTTTTCTCCTTGATGTTCTCCTCAGTGCTGTGAGGTGTCACTAGGGTTGCTTCGCTGTAAAGGAGTCACTGTTCAAGAAGGATGCAGTGGCATTTTGGCTCAGCTCTGACACCCTGTACAGATCAGGCAGGGGTTTGGGGTTCTCCTTGTGGAGAGGGAAACCCCTGCCTAACAGTCATGTGTCTGGACTGTATGAGAAGTCATCAGAAGAGGTGCCAATGGGTGCTTCGTGGGGGAGAGGGTGAGGACTGTCTTCATTCACCTGTGCTGGGAAGAGGGTGAGGGCTACAAAGTGGGGGAGGAATGAAAGGTGGATGTAGAGGTAAGACCTGGGGAAATCTAGTAGAATGGGAGAAATTAAGCTATAATCTGCCAGGCCTAAAGAAGGTGTCTCGTAGTATGACAGTGGTGGGAAAAGGCCTGGGAAAGAAGTAGAAGATGGCAGGACTTGGGGAGACCATTGTGTACTTTCTTTCCTGACTACTACCAGGTGGTTATGAAAAAGCAATATCAGGGTCTCTGGAGGGCACCTTTAGTGACTGATGACATTGGCAAGAGTCCCTTGTGAGGTAGCCAAAACAACTAATGTAATCTGTCTGAGGATCTGAACGGGGAAGGCGATGATGGTGTATTTGATGAGGTTTCTGGGCCAGTCTGCAATGTGGGGGACATTTTTGAGAGGCCTTGTCAGACCAAACACTAGTAATTAATCATAGTTGAGGTGGCCTTGGAGAGCCAAAGGGGCCTCAATGAAGTGGCTGCGTTTGTAAGATGAGGTCCTTCTCGCTTCGCGTGGCCCCTGGGATCCAGGGGAGTTCTAAGCATTATTTCTGGTGTGTGCATGTGTGTGTGTAGGGGGGAGTCTTGGGGTAAGAATACCCCTGGCTTCCCTTATATATCTTATCTTTCTTAGTTCCCAGTTGGGGAAGCAGTGGGCATGTAACTGTCAAGGCTGGATAGAAGAGCTTTGGTCCAGCTGCCTTATTTATGGAGAGACTCAGCCACTATTGATGCTGAACATTTATGTGTGCACTAGAGCCATAATTGCATTGTTGTTGTTTTTTTAACCAAAAAAAGGACCTATGATTGCCAAACCTGACCTCATATCCTGGCTGGAAGAAGAGCTCTTTCTCCATGGCTCAGATGAAGTGGAAGGATTGGCAGGTAGGTGCCTAGGTCTGTAGGGGGACTCTCTCATGTCTGGATAAATGCAGAGTTCTACATCTGGGTTACAAACATGAGAAACACGCATACTGGATGGGGGATACACTTCTGGGTAACACTGTGTGTGAAGAAGATCTTGGGATACGTGTGGACTGTAAGCTGAATATGAGCAGTCAGTGTGATGCAGCAACAAAAAAGGTTAATGCATTTTGGGGGTGCATCAAAGCCACCTCAGCTATGAGTAACATCCAAATCGCAAGATGTCATAGTCCCACTGTACCCCACATTTTACATCTTCCCTTAACCACCTTCTTTCTAAGCTAAACAACCCTAAGCATTTTAACCACTCTTCATAGGGCAGTTGTTCTTGCCCCCTACTCATTTTGTTTGCTCTTTTCTTCACTTTCTCAAGCTATGTAAAATATCCTTTTTTAGGTTTGGTGACCAGAACTGTATACAGTATTCCAAGTATGGTCTCACCAGAGATTTGTACAAGGGCAGTATGATAACAGCAATTTTATCTCTATTCCTTGTCTATTCCTTGCCAGCATGGAATTTGCCTTTTTCACAGCAGCTGCACCTGGGTTGACATCTTCATTGACCTATCCACTTACCACCCCAAGATCCCTTTCTTGGTTTGGATTTTTTGCCCCAATATGCATCACTTTAGAATTGCTCACATTGAATCTCATTTGCCATTTTAATGCCTATTCTTCCAGTTTGGAAAGTTCCTTTTGGAGCTCTTCACAGTCCAGTTTTGTTTTAACCACCCTAAATAACCAGCTTCCCTAGCTGGTTTCCTGCTCCTAATGTTCTTAAAGAATTTCTTATTGTTGGTCTTGATGTGTTTAGCTTCTGAGATCTGATGAGATCAGGCTAGCTTGGGCCATCCCTAATCCCGGGCTCCATTTTCACCTGTGTCTTCATGACAGTTTTCTCTTTTCTTTCAGCAGGTGAGTGGGAGACAGCAAATGAAAGAAAAGGGCATCCAGAGTTGGAGAAAGAAGATATGTATGCAGATTGGAAGCAGAACTTTCACTATTATGATGCACTGAGGAAGGAGGAGAGAAAGCACCAACATACAGGGAGGAAAAATTCTGGTCTTTTACAAGGTGATGACATTTATGACATTCCACTACTCCAAACATTATATGAAGAAAACAATGGGAATGAGTTCCCTGCAAGTGGGGGAAATTTTCCTGAAAAATCTTACATTTGTATACAATGGAATGCTCGTATCAGGAAGAAAATATTTAAATGCCTGGAGTGTGGAAAAATCTTTGGGCGGAAGGATAAACTAACTTCTCATCAAAGAACTCACACTGGGGAGAAACCATATAAATGCCCGGAATGTGGAAAAACCTTCAGTCAGAGTGCACATCTTACTTGCCATCAAAGAATTCACACAGGAGAGAAAAAATATAAATGTCTGGAATGTGGGAAAAGCTTCACTCAAAGTGGAAACCTTGCTTCACATCAAAGTATTCACACAGGGGAGAAAAAATATAAATGCCTGGAGTGTGGAAAAAGCTTCAAACATTCTGGAAGCCTTACTACCCATCAAAAAATTCACACAGGAAAGAAACCATATAAATGTGTACAATGTGGGAAAAGCTTTGGACGGAAGTACATCTTAACTTTTCATCAAAGAATTCACACAGGGGAGAAACCACATAAGTGCCTGAAGTGTGGGAAAAGCTTTGGGCGGAAGGATGAACTAGCTTCCCATCAAAGAATTCACACAGGAGAGAAACCATACAAATGCCTGGAGTGTGGAAAAAACTTCAGTCATAGTGGAAATCTTACTTCCCATCAAAGAATTCACACAGGGGAGAAAATATATAGATGTCTTGAGTGCGGAAAAAGCTTCCATCGAAGGGCAAACCTCACTTCCCATCAAAGAATTCACACAGGGGAAAAACCATATGAATGCATGAAGTGTGGGAAAAGCTTTGGGCGAAAAGATAACCTAATTTCCCATCAAAGAACCCACACAGGAGAAAAAACATATAAATGTGTGGAATGTGGAAAAAGTGTTGGGAAGAAAGATGCTTTAACTTTCTATCAAAGAATTCACGCAGGTGAGAAACCATAATGATGTCTGGGCTGTGGAAAGTTTCAGTCACAGTGGATGAAGGCTTATTTCCCAACCAAGAAGTCACACGGGGGAGAAACCATGGAAATGCTAGGGTGTCTGGAAAGGTGCTGTATAATATCAAATCGGATTCAAAAATTAGACAATGCAATAAAACAGAATAATACACACAATGCAGGAGAACTGCCTAAAATATTTCAGAGGTTAAAATTACAAAACTATTCCCTTTATTTAAAAATCATTTCTTAAACAATTCTGTGTTACACATTCCATTAAATGATTAAAAATATATATTTTTTATTTCATGGGCCTTGCAAGCAGGAGTAGCCACCCCTCCAACTGGGGTTCTCCTTTTAATGTTAAATTGACTCCTTTTTCCCATTTTTGTTATCTCTGCAAGGGAATTGGGTGGAAAGACGGCATAGAAATGTTTTAAATAAATAAAATTCCTGCCTTTCTACTGCAAATAATTAATTTCATCCCACAATTTCAGGGTTTTTTTCTTTCTATGTGTTTATTCCACATTTCTCCTTCTTTCAGCAGGAGGTGTGTGGGAGTCCGCAGATGAAACAAAAGAGCAACCATTGATGGAAAAAGAAGATACATATCCAGGTGGGAAAGTGAATGTTGAATATTGTGATGTAAGGAAGGCAGGAGGAAAACTCCCTCACAAAACAAGAACTAATTCTGGTCTTTTAGAGGGTGGTGATCCTTATAACAGTCCGCTCCAAAAAATATACCAAGAAGACAATAGGAATGAGTGTCCAGCAAGTGGGGAAGGTTTTTTTGAAACATCAGACATTAATATGCATTCAAATCCCCACAACAGAAAGAAAATATTTAAATGCTTGGAGTGTGGAAAAAACTCCAGTCAGACTAGAAAACATACTTCCCATCAAAAAATTCACACAGGAGAGAAACCATATAAATGTCTGCAGTGTGGAAAAAGCTTCCATCAGAGTTCATACCTTATTTCCCACCAAAGAATCCACACAGGAGAGAAACCATATAAGTGTCTGGACTGTGGAAAATGCTTTGGGCGGAAAGATAATCTTACTTCCCATCAAAGAGTTCACACAGGGGAGAAACCATACAACTGTCTGCACTGTGGGAAAAGCTTCCGTCAGAGTACATCCCTTATTTCCCATCAAAGAATCCACACAGGGGAGAAACCATATAAATGCCTGAAGTGTGGAAAAAGCTTTGGGCGGATAGATAATCTAAATTCCCATCAAAGAATCCACACAAGGGAAAAACCATATAAATGCCAGGAGTGTGGGAAAAGCTTTGGAGAGAAAGGTGCCCTAAATACCCATCAAAGAATTCACACAGGGGAGAAACCATATAAATGCCTTGAATGTGGAAAGAGCTTCAGCAGGAGAGCATACATTATTTCCCATCAAAGAATTCACACAGGGGAAAAGCCATACAAATGCTTGGTGTGTGGGAAAAACTTTGGGCGGAAGGATTACTTAACTTCCCATCAAAGAACTCACACTGGAAAAACCATATAAATGCTTGGGGTGTTGAAAAAACTTTAGTCATTGTGCAAACTTTACTTCCCATCAGCATGTGAACACATGAAACTGCCTTATCTTGAACTGGACCTTTGGTCCATCAAAGACACAGACTGGCAGCAGCTCTCCAGGGTCCTGAGGAGAGGTCTTTCATATCACCGGCTACCTGATCCTTTTAATTGAAGATGCTGGAGATTGAACCTGGGGACCTTCTGCATGCCAAGGGGATGCTATGCCACTGAGCCATGGCCCCTCACCAGGTGAGAAATCAGATAAATTCCTGAAGCGTGGAAAGAGCTTCCATAGGACAACTTACATTATTTATTTCCCATCAAAGCATTCACACAGGGGAGATGTATAAATTCTTGGTATATTGAAAAATCTTCAGTCACAGTGGGAGCCTCACTTCAGAGAACAAATATAAACCTATACCAGAGGGGGGAATTCATAGTGGCAACTACAGGTAAGTTGTCTGGTGGGTGGAAAGGAGAAAAGGAAGCAGGAAAAGTTGAGAGACTATGGGGCTTCCTGTAGGGAAGGGATGAAATGCCTCTCACTAGTCCTTATGTGCTCCCACTTATAAATATCAACATAAATCTAGTTTGATCTTACTCTGTGTTATTGATTGGGTTTTATTGATATTTTTATGCATTTCTGTAAATGTCCATAGGCAAGCACAGCGATTTTTGTACTGCATTAAATTAAATGACTGCAACATCAAATGACTGGAATAATTTTTGCGTAGGATTGCACCATCAACTTTATCTTTATGTGGTTTCCCCCCCCCCCCCTCGATGTTTGGAGGTATGTTTTCAAGTCCCCTCTTTCCCTTTCTGGTTTTCTGTTTATCCTGGCTCAGGATATCAGTCCACCTATCAGGAAAATGGGAGAGGCTATTGGGACTTATTTTGAGGACTGGGCAATACAGGGGAAAATGAGATGCCCTCTCCAACTCTGATGGCAGCAGATCTCCAAGGTCTACTGGGGCAGGACTTCCCCTGCCCAGATGCATAGGTCAAGTATTAGAACTAGAGACTGAACCTGGGATCTTCTGCATGGAAAACATGTGCTCTGCTGCTAAACTATGGATTACTAACCCACCTGGGTGTACAGGAAGTTTTCTGTCTCGCCCTTCAGTGGCCAACCCAGACTACCTTTTTATGCTTAAAATGCTATTATATCCTAGTCCAGTTCTGACTAGCAGCCGCTCTGCACAGGCTTGAGCAGATAAAAGTCTTGCTAACAGAGATGGTCTGCCAGGGTATGAACACGCACGGACTGGTATCTGTCATCTTAGAAAATTACATATATCCTTTAAATTTTTTAAACTTAAAATGGATACTGAAGACTGGCTTCAGAACTTTCCCTACCTGATGGACAATAATTGATCTTACTTCCTGGTCTCGCTGTCTCTCAGAGATTTGTCAGGGTTCGTTGCTCATGAGACTAAAGTAGTTTCAGAGAGTAGCCATGTTGGCAGTAGAAGAGCTAGATTCAAGTCCAGTCGTGCTTTAGAGACCAAAAAGACTTTCCGGGTATAAGCTTTTTACTCTCAAATCTAATTGCTATCAAGAAGCCAGGTGGGCTTGACTGCTTTTACTGACCTTGTCTATCTCCTGCCAACCTGCCTCAGGCATGGGTGAGTCCTCCACCCTGCCTGGATGGCATCACCTTTTAGTGACCTTTCCAGGAAGCAGCTCTCCCTAACACAATCAGAGCCAAGAAACCCACAGATCCTCATCTGGGACTCAACTTGAATTCCTGGACTTCACAATTATTCATTTGGAATCTATTGTGCCAGCTCCTGTCATTATTGCGGGTCTGCCAGCCAAAACAGAGGCTCCACTCTTTTCTTTTGGAATTAGCAAATCTTCTTACTATTTTATTTGGAAGTTTCGTCTAAAGTCCCAAACTCTCAATTTCTGTATCATCAAAACAGACAACGTGCTCTACCCAATTTGGCAGACTGAGGATAGGTAAACTCTCTGTTCATTCCCTTTCTCTTAAAAACTCTCTTCTCCCCTTCTTTAAATCCCTCTCTCCCATTCCTCCTTGTGACCGTTCTCTAGCACAGAATTTTCACTCAGCCAGCAGCTTAGACCTCCTTACACTTTATATGCATGTCCTTTTGAACACAACTATTTCACTCTTCTTATGTTTGAGTACCTTTTCCATTCCTGTACCCAGCTATTTTTCAATAAATTCTAAACCTTGCTTTGGAAAAGATCTGGTTGTTTCATGGTTACCGGCAGCCTCTTAGAGACACTTTGAGCTTGCTTACATACTATCCATATGAAGATCCCTAAACCACACATCGTTTTCCCCCTTAATTGGCAAGCGTGTCCAGTTTTCCAAGCTAGCCTGGTTATGGATGCAGGAAGAGTTTTCCTCCTAACTCTGAGCTTAATTCCTCCAAATTGGTCGCAGTTCTGGGTAAAAATTATTCAAGAGGGCTTTTCTACACAGGCAATAGAGTTGCACTGTACTAAACGGTTCACAAAGTGACTTGGAAAAATTATTAGGAACTGTGGTCTATACTACAGTGTATAGCTAGTTGAAACTAGAATCCAATATGGAGTCCAAGTGAGAAAGGTGAACTATAACATAAATTAGATTCCTGAACCCAAATTAGAGTCCACACACATTTAAGGATACACATGAAAGGAAGCATGTTTGATAACATCCCCTTTTAACACTCTGTGCTCCTAGCCATCATATTTCCTTTTGTCTGTCCTGAACATATTTCCCAACACCACCATTGGTGCTCCCCCCAGAAGTGCCCATTTTCTCCACCCTACACATAAATAATAGAGGTTTATAACTTTATCTCCTTAGCCATCTTTTTTCTAAATGGAAATGTCCCAGAATCTCCAGCCTTTCCTCAACTGGAGGAAAGGTGCTCCAATCCCCTAATCAGCTTTGTTGCTTTCCTTTGTACTTTATACTACATCTCCCCCTTCCCTCCCAGTATTCTTGCTAGAAAACTAACATTCCCTTTATGGAGCTGCCAATCTCCAGATGGAGCCTGGAGATTTTCTGGAATCACAACGGCTCTCCAGACAAACAGAGATCAATCCTTCTGGAGAAAAGGGCTGCTTTGGAGGATGAACTCAATTGCATTACCCTCCCTTCCCCAAACCCTGCCTTCTCCAAAACTTGCCCTCTCCAGACTGCACCCACAAATCCCCAGGTGTTTCCCAAGCCAGACTTGGCACCCCTATTAATAGAAGCTTGATGTGTTGGAAAGTCAAAGCTTTCTCATGGTTTGAAGGTAAATAATACCACCCAAAGAACAACTGATGAAGCTTCTGTTAAAGTGACAGGACATTTTCTGTAGGCTAATGTATGGACCAGCGGTTCCTAGAGTGGGAAAGAAATACTGTCAACGGGAAATTCCCTTTTTGCCCCTCTCATTTGAAAAAAGGAAAAGTGAACACGTGTGTTTATTGGCTTGAAGAAACGTTGGAAACTGGTGTGTGGGAGCAGCTGCAAGGTTAAAGGGACCCGATGGGGTGGGGATTTAACCCCTGGGGATTTAACCGCTCATATGGACTCCTAGGGCGGAGAGATACCTTCCTTTGCGGGGACACCCCAGCGATTATCCCCATGGCAGAAAAGGCTCTGTCTTCCATAGCAGCCTTGCCCTTATGAAAGGCTATGTGGGCAGATCCCCTCTCTTCTCCCCTCAAGTCGTAGCCCAATGCTGAGTCCCCTTCTCATGTATTGCTAAACAGGGACAGCGATGTGGGAGCAAGAAACTCTTTTGACGGGGCGCTGCTTTCCCCACATTCTTTTGTTTTGCCTGTAAACCTCGAATATCTGCAAGGAGGGTCTTTGGCTGAGATTTTTCCTCTGCGCTTCCCCCCCCTCCCCGGTGTATTTTTTAAAATTGCATCCCTGATACGCAGACTTTCCATATGTTGAAAAGAGCAAGAGCCCAGTAGCACCTTAAAGACTAGCAAAATTCCTGGCAGGATACGAGCTTCTGTGAGTCACAGCTCACTTCTTCAGATATAGGGTTGCCAGGTGTCTCTTTGCAACCGGCGGGAGGTTTTTGGGGTGGATTTAGGTTTGATGAGGCCCTAAGCTATTGAAGGTAATGGGGCCCTTTATATGTCCAGCTGTCCTTTGTCAACAACAATATTTACGCGGGCTAGCAGGCGGGGCCCATTACTTACATCATAGGAGCCTACACAACACAAAACACTGTTGTAAGTTTTATTTTATTTGTTTTTTATCTTACATTTTGAAAATGTACATCTTTTTTTTTTCCTTTAAATTTTTTGGGGCTCCCAAGAGAGTGGGGCCCTAAGCTATAGCTTGTTTAGCTTATACGTACATCTGGCGCTGGTGGAGCCTGAGGAGGGCGGGGTTTGGGGAGGGGAGGGACTTCAATGCCATAGAGTCCAATTTCCAAAGCGGCCATTTTCTCCAGATGAACTGATCCCTATCAGCTGGAGATCAATTGTAATAGCAGGAGATCTCCAGCTAGTATCTGGAGGTTTGGCTACCGGTTAAGGAATTATTCAGTACGCAGCCACCAACACACTTAATTCTTTTACTTTCAAGAGGAAAAACCTTCATGCATTCAAATATATACTTATTTTACCATTATTTAGCAAAACAAGAAATGAGCTTTTTTTTTGCAATTTGGCAACTACGTAAGGATAACAATATAGATGCAGAACAAATATTGTGCCAACAGGAGGCTAGATTTTTTTTTTAATTTCAATCTATTCAACCATATGGATTGAATTTCTCCTTGGATTTATCTAGTTATATTTGATATAACATATAGTTCAGATCTTATTAATTTACAGAATAAAATATAATATAGAGTAAGCATATAGTAATAGTTATAGTATAGGTATAAGTTTTATAGGATTTTTACCATGACACAACAGTTTAGAGACAGATTGATATGACCTGTCACAAGCAATTTCCCTACATAGCATCGTGCTCAACCAGATTACTACTAAAATATTACTAAAATAATGGACTAAAATACTAAAATAATGGACTAAGAGTCACATTCCAGGAGCTGCAAGATTGCGGCCGGGTGAGTTGTAATAATATTGCATTTGTATGAATTCCAACATTAATGTAAATGTGTTATTATAATATACATTGTGCCGATTTTAGATATATGGAATTAATATTCTGAGGAAGCCTACGAAACAAGATACAGCCGGAATCTTGTCATTATTATCCATTATTGGGGTGTTGGCCCACATTTTGGGCATCAAGGCATTAGCCTGAGTCAATTTTGTATAGAAAATCACATCCTAGAAGGCACGGAGCAGTAAAGCACAGGCTTTGAAGAAGCAATGTTCTGACTGGATAAACAAACCAGCTGACTCGGAAGCAAGCGCTTTTTCGGTGTGGCACGTAGGATCCACGCATCCACAACGGAGTTATTTCTTGGAACGTTTTGACAAGTTTGACTTTTATATGCAGTTAGAATTCAATACAGGACATTGTTCTACTGAGCAACGTGAAGTAGGAACAGTGATATATCTGTGTGTATACATTATCCTGTATAAAGAAAATACAGCTTTCTAACATGTTGTATAAAAAGTGCACACGATGGTTATCTTGTAAAATAAGTTTATATTTGAATGCATGAAGGTTTTTCCTCTTGAAAGTAAAAGAATTAAGTGTGTTGGTACGGAATAGTTCCTTAACCGGTTGCCAAACCTTCTATTTAGTACGCTCCTATTGTTTAGTACCTGGAGGTTGGCAACCCTATTCGGATACCAGATGTAACTTTGTCCCAAAGTGGGAGGGGTGTGTGACGGACAGGAGGCTGTCCTGCCCCTGTAGGGAAAATCAGCCACTCAGATCTGGGAGTGCTGCTCCAGCATCCAATCGCCATCGAGAAGGGGGGATGAGAAATTGGAGGGAAACACAGGAGAAGAGGGATTTGAGTCCTACCTCAGGGAGAGAGAAAGGAAAAAAGGCTCAGGAAAAAAGAGCAGAGGGAAGAGTGGCTCTGCCTGTTATTAGATTTATACCCCACCTTTTCCTTTATTAGATTTATACCCCACCTTTTCCTTTCCTTGACCCCCTCCCTGGGATTTGCAGCAGCAGAATTAAGCAAATTGTTTTGCTAGAAACAAACGTGCCATTTTAGAGGGCCCGTGTGGTGTAGTGGTTAAGAGCGGCGGACTCTGATCTGGAGAACTGGGTTCGAATCCCCGCTCCTCCACACGAGTGGTGGACTCTAATCTGGAGAACCGGGTTTGATCCCCCACTCCTCCGCTTGCAGCCTGCTGGATGACCTTGGGCCGGTCACAGTTCTTTCTGAGCCCTCTCTCAGCCCCACCTACCTCACAAGGTGTCTGTTGTGGGGAGGGGAAGGGAAGGTGATTGTAAGCTGCTTTGAGACGCCTTCAAGTGGAGTATAAACATCAACTCTTCCCCCCTCTTCTTTTTTTTCTTCTTCAAATGTGTGCATTTTTCTTTTGTAATTCGGGAATAATAATTCTGTTCCTTTGTATTTTAACGTAAATGGTTTTTGCTTGTTTGTTTAAAAGCCAATGTGAGATAAGAGTAAAAATGTCCTGCTTCTCTTCTTGGTTTGCAGGGGGCAGAAAGACCCTCAAAGAGACAGCCCACGTCATTTCCTTTCTGGGTGAAAGAGGAGCCAGCCACAATGCAGCAAGTTCAGGTAGGAGAAAGATCATGAGAGCCAATGGGGTTGGAGTGTCAGACCCAGGCTTGAATCCCCGCTCTGCCAAGGGGTAACTTTGGGCCAGTCACATGTTCTCAGACAAACTGTGGAAGTTTCCAGAGTTAAGCTGGGTGTGAGTCTTGGCCTCAAGTTGACCTGTTTATGATTAATAACCACAGGTAGTGAAAAGCCTAATCGTCTCATAGAGTCCAATAAAGACAATTAGGAGGAGGTTACAATCAGTTCTTTATTTAGCTAAACTACAGAGCTGGGGTGAAATAGCCCACAATTAAGATGCAGGGTACTCACCAGAGAGACAAAGGAAGCATCAAACCTTTATGCTTTCATATGGGGGCAGGCCCATGGCTATTGACACGCAGATTGACATAGAAAAGCCCCAATCACACTTTAGGGATATACTTTACTTTGATTAGACTATCCTATAGATTTTGCCTGATGTTGTTTCTAGGCAAGCTCTAGGTCTTGTGATCTTGGAAGTAACTAGATACCACATTCCTCAACGGAAAGGTAATTCCGAAGATACGCTGCTTACTGGTGAAAGCCTGTATCAGCCACAGACAGCGTGAGCTGGCTGATTCCGATGCCAACCTTCCCAAAGCTTCCATGTGTGCATTATGAATACACAGTATTCCAAACCTGCTTTTATACTTTAGGCCTAGCTTTTCCAGAAGAGCAATTATGCAAACTGAACACATAAGCATACAATCATGATTACAGGCATTACATAGTGGCTTGAATAAAAACTGTTACATGCTGTATCTAAGTCGCAGTATCTAAGGCAGATTTTGTTTTCATGGTATAAGTACACCAGCAGCTCCGTTAAATCTAGGGACCTTTGCTGCAGCATTGAATAAGAGTTTGTTTTCTGTTGTACAGTGGTTTCTGAGCAATCTTCCACGTAACATACCTCACAGGGCTGTTGAGAGGATAAAATGGAGGAGACAAGAATGATGTGAACCGTTTTGGGTCCCCATTGGGGTGAAAGGCAGGGTATAAATGAAGTAAATAAATAATAAAGATCATGGAGACGGGTGGTGGGTTATGGAGCCTTAGGAGCTGTTCCCTTTGGCTTTTGGGTCTGCAATACCCCACACCTGCTCTTTGGCAAGGCCATGGGCTCTCCCCCAAAGTTTTGAGCTCTCCAGGAAAATGCCCAGTGACTTCCACTCCTTTCAGCTTGGGAGCAGAGCGCAGAGACTGGTCTACCCCTACTGCCTGTGGTTATTAATGAAGAAGGAAACTGTTGTCTCGTTTCAGGAACCTGTGACTTTCAAGGATGTGGCCATTTATTTCACCAAGGAGGAAATGGGTCTGCTGGATCTCGACCAGAGAGCTCTTTACGCAGAGGTCATGTGGGATAATTATGTGACTCTGGCCTCCCTGGGTAAGGATGTTGTAACATGCTTGTTTAGGGAATCAAACAGACCCCTTTACTCTTACTTGACTGGTGTTCCAGGTGTGAACTGAAACTGCATTATACTGATCCAGACCATTGGTTCATCAAAGTCACTATTGCCCACACATATTGGCAGCAGCCTCCAGGGTCTCAGGCAGAGGTCTTTCACATCACCTACTCCCTGATCCTTTTAACTGGAGGTGCTGGGGATTGAACCTGGGACCTTCTGCATGCCAAGCCCCCCCTCTTGGTAATGTTATCTGCCAAATGCACGATTCCCCCCTCCCCCCAATCTTTAAGTCTTGATCCAAAATGCAAGGTGATAGGTCTCAGGTAGAATTCCCACGCCCGCCAGTGAGCGCAGCAGAAGGTGTGGAGGGATGCAGAGACCTTACTGAAGGGCGCTGGCAAATGATGTCATCAGCTGCATCCACACTGAGGCCTGCTACTCACATGCGGCTTACAGCAGATATTCTGTGCTATGCTCATTCTGTGTTTTGTCCACATTGTTCGTATTCACATTCTCTGTATCACTCTGCACAATGACTTTCTCTCTGGATGAATCCCCGCTGTGCATTTGGTTTACTTTCTGCACGTGGCCAAAAAAAGGTGGATTGGCCGGAGTAATAGGAGCGGTCGCAGCATGTTACTGATGCATGTCACTGATGACCTCCCCTTTTTTTTGACCCCTTATGCACTCTAGCGATGCCTCACTGGTAAAAAAAAAAAAAATCCATGTCAGTGCTCACATTAGTGCTCACATGACCATGTTTTGTTTTAAACATTCACACCTGCACACTGTCGATAAACCACAAGGCCATCAAGGGAAGTCCCTTCCTCCTTCAAATACTGTATTTTCTGGCGTATAAGACTACTTTTTAACCCAGGAAAATCTTCTCAAAAGTCGGGGGTCGTCTTATACGCCGGGTGTCATCTTATACGCTGGATGCTGAATTCCGAGCCGGACTGGAGAATCTCCCTGGGGAGCCGCCTCCGCTCTGTCCATGTCCCCGGGGGTTGAGCCGCCCCAGGAGGACCGGTGGCTGGCCCCAGGCCGCTGACTCGGGTTGGGCAACTCCAGGAGGTCTGGGGGCGGCCGCGGGGTTGGGGCGCAGTCCTGAGGGCCGACCCTAGGCCGCGGACTCGGGACAATCCCAAACTCTAAATTTTAACTGTAAAAATGGGGGGGTCGTCTTATACGCCCAGTCGTCTTGTACGCCGGAAAATACAGTACATCTTTGTCATTGTCTGTTGTTATTTTTTCAAAACACATCACTGGTGCTGCAGTGGGAATCTTTGTTTTTTTACTTATCCAAGCATTCATTTTTAGACCAAACTACAGAATCTCAGTTATCTGTGTGCTGCTAGCTTATAGGAACGAAGTACTCTCTGGAGTCCTTAATGGAGTCATTGCATGTTTTGGTGCTTTGCATGAGAAACTCATTTGCTCTTATGTTCAGTCTACCTGCGTCACATGTGGCTGAACCAAATAACACTATCTGAAGAGAGATCCAGGCATAGAGTAGGCGGCTACCACACTTTGACCAGCATCCTTCGACTGTGGGAGGTCTGCTGGTCGTCCACGTTGGGAGGAAGGTAAGATGAAGGTACATACACACGATTGCTCCGTGCCCTGAGAAAGGCAAGGAAGAGCATTCATGCTTGGCATGCCTAGCACCACAGTGCTTTCAAACTGAAGTTACAGGAACTCCCGCCTCCCCATGCATGACCAAGTTTGAATGCAAGCCGCACGATGACATTCCACATCTGCTACCCATGTGTGCTCCTGTTTGCCCTTTTGACTATGTTGGTGTGTTTTTGCAAGCTCACCCCAACAGTAAAGTTTTTTTAAAAATTTGTGGGAACCAATTATTTTCTGGAGCTGGTCTTGCCGGAAGTGGTCTTTTCCCACCATACCAATATCACTTTCACTCCGCATATCAGTGAACATGGTGTAGTGGTTAAGAGCGGTGGTTTGGAAGAGTGGACTCTGATCTTTAGAACCGGGTTTGATTCCCCACTCCTTCACATGAGTGGCAGTGACAGACACACAAAGCCAGCTGGGTGACCTTGGGCTAGTCACAGCTCTTAGAGCTCTCTCAGCCCCACCTACCTTGATAGAGAAAGTGGTAGAGAAAGTCAGCATATAAAAATCAATTCCTCTTCTTCACATCCACCCTCACATTCCATATTGATTTGAAAAGTACACTGGTTAGTGTATATGTGTTGGAGAGCCCCCCCCTTCCCCTCTTGCTTGAGAAAATATGTTAGTGTTAATATCATTGTCTTTGCTTGTGTTTCACACAGCAACTGCACGCAAGTGCCCAGAAGAGGCCTGGGTGGAGGAACCGCAAGAGGAGGAAGCGGCGGCAGCTGAGGAGTTTTTCAGGGAGGAGGGCACCCTTGAAGAAGGACAGGAGAGGGAGCACACCCTACCACAACCTGTGGTATCCTCTCTTGTCACATCCCCGTCTTTGCCTGTACCAGGTGTGGCTGCATTCTACTCCCTAGAAGACATGCACAGCTCATTGACCCCCTTTGTTTGCCATTGTGCTCTATGCATACTGTTTGTGGTGCTCTTGGAGGGCCAGTTCTCATGATAGAGGCATCAAATTTGCCATGTAGTTACTGGCAACTCTCCTTAGAAGATCCCCCAAGTTTGGTAAAGATTGGGTTAGGGGGTCCAATTTTATGGGCCCTCAGGGCCAATCTTTACCAAACTCAGGGTTTTTTTTAAGGGGAGTTGCCAACAGATTCACCAAAATGCTCCATTATTGGCCATGGTTTTTTTTTAAAAACCATTTAAAAAAAAAAATTTTTTTTAAAAAAAAATTAGAAATATTGTTATTTGTGCACCCCTCTAGCTGTTTCCCTGCCCAAATGTAACTGGCTTGACCCCTGAGGTTTCTGTTTTCCCATCAGGACCATCATGGCAACTGGAGGACACACCCCTCGAATCCAGCCAGGCAGCCTCCCTTAGACATGCCCAGACCCATGAACCCACCCTGCAGGAACTATCTGGAGAAGGGCCTAGCAGACCAGAAGGGACCACAGCTATAGTCTCCTATAGATGTTGCTTGGATACATGTGAGTAGAAACTCTACAGCATTTAAATGTGATTGTGACAGCAGATGCCCACACGCACCAATGTGACCGTCTTTCCTCCCCCTTGGCTACAGTGAACTCTATCCACCTAAGGGTGGACTCCATCAGCAGACATCTGAAGAAGGTGGCAAATGACATGAAGACAATGAAGGATCTCTTCAGCATTGAGTAGCTCCATCTTCGTTTGCAAATATTGTTACTAGTTTGTTAATTCAGAGTCGTTTTTATTGCAAGTCAGAATTTGTTATTAAAGGCAAAAATTTGAATTCTCCAGTGTCTTTTCTGTACATCAACCCTGTAGGGCCACCTACACTGAAGGCCATGGGTGAAGGCCAAGGTTTATGGTTAACATTGTACAGCGTGTGCAGAGGAAGACTGCTTGCTCCCTAGAGATCCATGCAAGCCCTCTTTCTACCTCTACTGGAACGCTTACTTGGGACTGGGACATTTTCCTGTGATTGCTGAAGAACTGACTGGTTTAGAGGGACACTTACTACTGCATTTCTGGATGAAAGGGCTTCCCCAGTGTTTTTTAGGGCATCTTCCACAGCAAGGATTACTTCAGCATTTCTGTCCATTGCGTCCTTGAACGCATGCCGGTCGAGCTTAGACCCCTCCACCTTGAGGTCATGACGGTGCTCTTCTACTGCTATGACCTTCTCATGTTGTCGTTCCTCAGTTGCCATTATCTCCTCATGGTGCTGAAATGCATTCTCCTCCCATTCACACCAGCACAGCATCTGATGGGCAACATCAGTCAGCATTGCCACACACCACCTTCTGTTCCTGGCATTCGCCAGATGCCTGGCAGGCGACAGTTCCGTAACCAGCATTTCTTGCTGTGCCTTGCAGCTGTCACCTGAAAGCAGAGCACTTTAATTTCTTGCCACCCTCCCCCCCAAGAATTAAACATGCAAACTTAATCGAACCTTACCCCACACCCTCCCTGCCTGGAGCATCCTGTGCTCACATGCCTTTTTGGATGGGCACAGGCCCTGCCACAAGGCCATATTTTTGAAGGACACCTAAAGATGTTTTTGATAAAGCCACATAAGGGTGCCATGCACCACTTTCTCTGTGAACCAGATTTCAACCTTGGCGATCAATGTAATATAACCCAGAGACACCACAACCCAACCAAAGCAACCATGCAAGAAGGACATTATAAAGGTGAATGCAAAATATGGGATGAAGGACAAATACACAATTCTCCTTAGGGATCATATTGGCACTCACTTGTTACGTGTAAAGCCCCAAAAAGATTGTGTTGCCATCATCATTTAGAGGGGGGTGTTAATGTTTGTACGGGATTCTGTGGGTCCATCTCGTCTGGAAAGTCCCCTAAAATGGAATCAGAGGAAAAAGGGGTCCAGCTCACTTTTCTCCTCTCTAGGTGCTTTGAAAAAACCCAGAGAGCACTCATTTGCACATTCTGCCACCATAGGGTGGGGGGAAGGAGCTTGGTTTGGAAGGTAATTGGTCCTGCCCTGTTGGCAGCCATTTTTTTATTGGTCCTGCCTCCTTTGGCAGCCATTTTGTAGTGCCGCCCACTGCCCTTTTTAAAAATCCCCAAAGTGTCCACAGCCATAGAAGCTACCAGCATGGATCCTACATCTCCAATGAGTGAAGTTTATAAACTTTTCACTTTATTTATTACTTACACCCCATGTTTCCCTTTGGCTCAGGTTTGAAGCCTTTTTCCAGCTTAAGTGGCTCTTCCATTGGAGGAATAGCCTGTTACATTGGAGGAAGGCAACTTGGAAGCTACTTTGATGTTTGACTCATAAACGTTTATACCCTGGAAAATTTTGTTGGTCTTTAAAGGTGCTGTTGGACTTGAATTTTGTTCAGCAATTAATTATTATCTTGCACCTCACCAGTAATTCTCTCATGGATTACAGTGTCAGCATTATCTGGAACAATTAAAATTAACATCTGTCTCTCAGGATCTTTCTCCTCCTTGATCTTTGAAAGCATTCTAAAACTTTTTTTTAAAAGCACTGGTATTTCGTTCAATAACAATTTCACTTTGCTTCTTGACCTGATATGTAGTGTCTTTCTTTCATCTCATTGCTTTGCTCCTATTATTCCTTCAGGTGATGTTTGGGGGAGCAAGAATCAGAGAGAACATCCAGGGGTATCATTGGAAGGAGCCAAAGATGGAGAGAACATGGGAAACCAACATGGAGCAAATGTAGTGGGAGGGAAGTGGACACAGAAGAAAAAAGATCCATCCAGAGCTTGTCAAATTCAAACCAAAACCTACAAAGAAAGGAAGGAGACAAAAAGTACCAGGTGCGGGAAATTTGTGAGTCCCAACAGACATCAGGGAATCCGCAGAGGAGTTAAATGTTATAAATATCTGGAATGTGGAAAAGAATTCAGTAACACTATCCTCCTTGCTTCCCATCAAAGAATGCACGCAGGGGAGAAGCTGTATCCATGCTCAGAATGTGGAACAAGCTTCTCTTGTAAACCAAGCCTTAGTCGCCATCTAAGAGTTCACACAGGAGACAAACCATATAATTGCTCAGAATGTGGAAGGAGCTTCGCTCAACACGTGAGCCTTACTAGACATAAAAGAATCCACACAGGGGAGAAGCCACATAGCTGCCCAGACTGTGGAAAGAGGTTCTCTCGGAAATCGAGCTTCATTCGACATCTCAGAGTTCATTTGGGAGTGAAAGCATATAAGTGCTTGGAATGTGGAAAGAGCTTCACTCGAAGCACAAACCTGAAGCGACATCAAGGAATACACAGTGGAGAGAAGCTATAAGAGTGTCTGAAGTGTGGAAAGACCTGTCAAACAAAATACCTTATTCAGCAACAGAGAATCCACTCTGGGGAGGAAACTTTAAATGCTCAGAATGCAAGGAGCTTTTCAGCCGAAGTGAAAGCCATAAAAGAAGAATCTACAAGTTGTCTGGGAGCAACTGAGCTCTTAGCCTATAGCTTGCAGCCTCTGACCCTATAGGAGCTGAGTGCAGGATGTTGGATTATGTTGTCTAGTATGTAGATATATATATATAGTTTAAATGTATGTTTTAAATTTTGTAAGTTGCTTTTGATTCTCCATTGTGAAAGAGAAAGGTGGGATAAAACACTTAATGTCAAATGAAATAGATAAGGGAACCATATAAATGCTCTGAATTTGGAAGGCGGTTCAGTCTATAGCACAAACCTTAAGTCAACAATAAGAAAACCAAAAGTTATATAAATGCTTTGAATGTGTAAAGAGCTTTAGTGGCAGAGGAGCTGACTTCACATCAAAGCATCTACACTGGAAAGAAAACATAAAGATGATCCTACTGACACAGACTTCTTTCAGAAATCTAACTTTACCTGGCATCTAAAACTTCAAAAAGGGGAGAAACTATATAAATGTTTGGAGCATGGAAGAGCTTCTTCTGTTTGATTATCTGTGCAAGACAAGGGCAGTACTTATGCTCACACTGGCAAGAAAACTTTGCTATCTCAACAAGCTTCTGAATAGAGAAGGAAGATCTTATAAAAGTTGTTAAATTAATGAGAGAGCAGTGATTGGGAGAGTTCGTGATTATCAGTGCAACAGAACCTGCAGGCTAAACTATCATTTTAGATTGTCTGTCTTCTTGACAAAAACAGTAAATAAGATTTGGCTTCAGGTACCCTCACTATTCCCCTGGCCCTTTATATGGTCATATCCTGGTTCTGGAACTCCTTCCCCAGGGAGATCCAACAGCTGAAGAATCACTACAGCTTCAAAAGAAAGATTGAAAATGGTATCTTCAAGTACTTGAACTGTATGATCTCCCAAATGAGTTATCTTAGGGATTTACAAAAGGATGTATTCCAGTTTTGAACTGTGTGTTATGTTCTGTCAAGCTGCTTCTGACTTATGGTGTGGCAACCTTTGAAGTTTTTGAACGAGTTATTTCAATCTGTTGTGTCTAATGGTTTGAATCCAGATTTGTAGGCACAATCAATATGGTCAGAAAATGGGGAAATCCTCAGGAACTACATGGTTATACGCCTATTGTTTACCTTAATTCAGACATAAGATCTTGCCTGCTTTTGTGGTTAAAAAACTGAATGTTCTTCTGGCACATTGGCAGAAACAAATAAAATTTGTCATATTTTCACTCCTGACATGGTTGGATTTCTTTGTATTTCCTCTGCAAAGGGCTCTGTTAGAAAGGCAAATGAAACTATTGATGAAATACACCCTTGGCCTGTACTGAATGTTCCAATCCAATCAAAGTGCTGTTGGACACAATTGTGTGTTGAGTGCTGTCAAGTAGCTTCTGACTCATGGTGACCCTATGAATCAATGTCCTCCAAAACATCCTATCCTTAACAGCCTTGCTCAGATCTTGCAAATTGAGGGCCGTGGCTTCCTTGATGGAGTCAATCCATCTTTTGTCGGGTCTTCCTCTTTTCCTGCTGCCTTCAACTTTTCCCAGCATGATTGTCTTTTCCAGTGACTCTTGTCTTCTCATAATGTAACCAAAGTATGACAGCCTCAGTTTAGTCATTTTAGTTTCTAATTCAAGTTTGATTTGATCTATAACCCACCGATCTTTAACCCACAGATGGGCACTGTTGGACGCAATATTCTTGTCTAATAAAAGATCACCTTGTAATCTTACCCCATAAGGTTATAAAGTTACTCACAAAAGCTGTTTTCACCCACCCTCCTTCTTGCTTTCCTTATCTGGAAAGTCCACTCACCTTGAAAGTCCCTTCTAAGCCGAGGGCAACCAAGATGATTAGGAGGTTGGAGCACCTTTCCTATAAGAGACTTTTCCATGTAGAAAGGAGGCGATGAAGAGGGGACATAGTAGATATTTATAAAATTATGCATGGGTTGGAGAGAGTGGACAGAGAATTTTTTCTCCCAAAATACTATAACTGAAAGGCATCGAATGAAGCTGATGAACAGACAAAAGGAAAAAAATTTTGCACAGCAAGTGATTAAAATGTGGAATTTGCTGCTAGAGAATGTAGTGATGGCCACAGGCAAAGGAGGATTGTGTGTGTGTAAAGTGCCTTCAAGTCGCAGCCGACTTATGGCGACCCCTGATTAGACAGACTCAATAAGCATTCTCTGACTGATCTGCTAAATTCCCACCTCTCTTTCCCTTTCACACTTGTCACAGAGCTTTGCCCCCTTTAAAAAAAAAAAAGATCCCTGAGAAGTGTACTTCGTTTTTTTTAGTCAGGTGTTAGAATTGTAGCCTTTGGAACAGGAGTGAAAGAGGTGGCGAAAGATGTTTTCTCTCTTACATGTGGTTCCTCCAGAGTGCATTTGGACTAGGGTTCCCAACTCTGGCTTGGGAAATTCCTGGAGATTTGGGGGCGGTGCCTGGGGAGGGATTTCAGTTTTTCATTTTCCATCCCCTGAAGCTGCCATTTTCTCTAGGGGAATTGATCTCTGTATTTTTTTAAAATAAAATTTTTATTGTTTTCCCAGAATTATTAATCACATGGTTTAACAATGACATAAACAATAAAAAATAATAACAAATAGGTAACATTGTTAAAAATTTTATATATAATAAAAATAGTTGACTTCCCCTACACCTCCCTTCATCTTGTGATGAATTAGTAATCTCCGTTGCACAAAATTCTAATCCTAATACTATTGTTAATATTTATTGATCTCTTTAACATTTATATTTTTCAAGGAAAAAAAGATTAATAGTTAATAATGTCATATAAAGGAAAGAAAAAGGAAATAAAAATAAAATAAAAAAGAAAAGAAATAGTAAATCTCACTAGTAATAAATGGATTAGTATGATAAAAAGCATTTGATTATTTCCATTAAAAATTAATTATTTTGTAAGTCCTCCATTTCTCCCTAACACTCATTTAATACATATTATTTTTCTAGTAAATTGATATAATGTATAGTTCTATTTCCATTATAACCAACCCTTTTAACCAATTCCTTTTCAATCTTAGCCAGAAGAGACACTAGTTAATAATATCATATAAAGGAAAGAGAAAAGAAAAAAGAAAATAAGAATAAAAGAAAAAAGAAAAGAAATAGTAAATCTCACTAATAATAAATGGATAAGTATAATAAAAAGCATTTAATTATTTCCATTAAAATTAATTATTTTATAAATCCTCCATTTCTCCCTCACTCGTTTAATACATATTGTATTTTATATAGTTCTATTTCCATTATGACCCATCCTTTTAACCAGTTCCTTTTCAATCTTAGCCAGAAGAGACACTAGACTCTTTTAAATTAGTCCCTTTATCCGGAATTTCCAGCATTTCTTTCTTTCCCACAGTAGCAGTAATTGTCGAAGAGCATCCTTGGAAATTGGTGGCAAAGTCTCTTCTGCAGATAGGTAATTTCCATAGTAAATCCATTGTGCAATATCTTCCATCCCAAATTCAAAGAAGGAGATCCTGACAGCCCCAGTTTTTCTACTCATTAAGTCCTCCAAGCAGGTGTTGAAAAGTTTATCAAGCAGATTAAGGGGACAGAAGTCAAAATCACTCACGTTCAAATCCATTGTTGTCAAATGAGCTATTGCAGATTGATTATTGTAATCCCTCGTTTCCTTTGCAGGGTTCTTCTGTTCTTCATCTCTCTTGTCAGCTAGAGAGCCCTCATTGTAATAATTTGGGTTTTTATGTCTTTAAGTTCATCTGAGATAATGTCCAGTTTTTCATTAATAAATTGAAATGAAGTGCTCATCAAAGCAGAGAGTTGTTCCATCTTTGTAATCAGATGTTCCATGGTTGCTACTTCTGAATTCCAGTGTAATAAAAACAAGGAGGTGCTGCAGGAATCAGAGTCATAGACCTTCCGTCTTCTTTGTGGTCAGGAACTTGGGAAATATTTGCCAATTACACACTGATACCACACTTCCAATTCCAAGTTCTCTGACTCTCTCGCGATGATAGATTGTTTCCGAGAAGGACGTGGCAGGAAGGCTTTATAAAGTTAAGCAAGTCTTTTCTCCAAGCATCGAAGTATTTGGCATGCTCCACTATTGGCAAGTTCTGAAGTAAAAAAAGTAGTCTTGGCAAAATATTCATTTGTGTTACTGATATACGGCCCAGTAATGAAATATTTTTATTGGACCAAATTATCATATCTCTTTTAACAGAGTCCCAAAGTTTCACATAATTATTCTCCAAGAGATCTTTATTTTTATTTGTAATCCATATACCCGGTATTTCACTTTGTTTGTTTTTTCCCAGCCAGTCGTGACCAAAAAATTTATTTGTTCTTCTTTAGAAAGGTTTTTAAATAAAACATGAGTCTTATCTTTATTAACCTTAAAACCAGATATTTCCCCATAATCCTTCAATAATTCCAATAAATGAGGTGCGGATTGGATTGGATCAGACAGTACAATCAATAAGTCATCTGCAAAGGCCCTCAATTTAAACACTTGTTTATTAACTTTTAGTCCCTGAATTGCTTCTGTTTCCCGAATCTTACAACACAGGGTTTCCAAGGTCAAAATAAACAACAAAGGTGATAGTGGGCATCCTTGTCTGGTTCCTTTTTGTATTTCACAATTATCTGTCATTAATTCATTTACTAGTATTTTAGCTATTTGTGTGGTATATATCGCATCAATACCTGTACGGAAACTTATTCCAAAATTCATTATTTCCAAAACTTTTTTCATATAATTCCAGGAAACCATATCAAAGGCTTTCTCTGTGTCCAGGAAAACAAAAGCGGCCTTATGTTGATTATTATGCTCATAGTATTCCACTGCATCTAATAATATCCTTAAATTGTTTTTTATTTGTCGGCCTGGTACAAATCCTGCTTGGTCCTCATGTATCAAAAGCAATATGTATTTTTTCAAACGATTAGCTAAAATTGAGGCATAAATTTTATAGTCCACATTTAAAAGTGAAATTGGTCTATAATTGGTCACCTTTTCCACGTCTCTTCCAGTCTTATGTATCAATGATATATAAGCATGTGACCAGGTCTCAGGGACTATTCCTGTATCTAAAATTGAATTGCATACCTGTAAAAGAGAGTTTTTGACATTCTCCTTAAATGTCCTATAAAATAAAGCTGTAATTCCATCTGGGCCAGGTGTTTTATCAGTTTTTTGTTTCATTATTGCTTCTTCAATTTCTACCATTGTGATTGGAGCATCCAAAAACGTCTGCTGTTCCACAGAAAGTATATTTACCTTTGTACTTCTTAAAAAATTGTCCATCTTTTTTGCAGCAATATTGTCTTTTTGATATAATTTTGTTTAAAAAAGTTAATATTGCTGTTGTTGTATGAACTGGTCCCTTTGAAGTTTGTATTTTGTTGATTACCTTTTTCTGCATGGAATCTCTTATCTGAGTAGCCAGAAATTTCCCAGGTCGATTAGCATGTTCAAAATATTTCTGTTTAGCAATTTTCATATTTTTATTCATTTCTTCCATAGTCAATAAATTTAACTGATGTTTGGTTAATTTAATTTTGGTCTCAGTTTGCCTCCTCTGGTCTTCCTGAGTTTCCAAAATTAATTTCTGTTCTAAGTTTTGTAATTCCCAAAGTATTTCATTCATTTGTTGCAATTGTTTTTTCTTCCATGCAGTATTCTTCTGAATCATGTAACCTCTTAACACCGCCTTAAAAGCATCCCAAACCACATTTAAGCTAGTTTCTCCATTAAGGTTGATGCGAAAATAATCTTCAATAATGTCCTGTATTTCCTTCCCAGTTACTTAGCACACAGACACACAGAGATACCCTGCCCAGCAACAAGCTATTCCCTTGCTGTCCTAATACATTTACAGAAAGGAAAAGAGATTATTGTGTGTGTGTGTGTGTGTGTGTGTGTGTGTGTGTAAAGCGCCATCAAGTCGCAGCCGACTTATGGCGACCCCTTTTGGGGTTTTCATGGCAAGAGACTCACAGAGGTGGTTTGCCAGTGCTTTCCTCTGCACAGCAACCCTGGACTTCCTTGGTGGTCTCCCATCCAAATACTAACCAGGGCTGACCCTGCTTAGCTTCTGAGATCTGACGAGATCAGGCTAGCCTGGGCCATCCAGGTCAGGGCGCTTTCAGATATAATGATGTAAATAAATGGTCCTGGTGACATGTTAAATTTTGTCATCTCCCTTTGTCTCCTGTGGTTCCTCAGATGCCCTCACTGACAAGACTTCCTGTAAGAGCCTGCTCCCAACATTTCCCACATTGAAAGCAGATGCTTCGGCAGTTCTTGCAAAGCTACAGAAATAGTTATGATGTAAAAGGCTTCCGTTACAGGAGGGTTGATTTCAGTGAAACATTAGGAGAGACTATCTTAACAAATGGTGAGAGTAGTTTGAATACATGACCCAAGAGAGTATGTGGTGGGAGAACATGCTGTCCCTCACGAGAGGTCTCCAAGCAGAGTCTGAACAGTAAAGTTGGAGATTCTCCAACTTCAGATTTCCTGTGTTGAAAAGAGGGTTAGACTAGGTGGTCTCTAAGTCTCCTAGCACTTTCTGGTTCATCGGTATTTCTGCCTTTGAAGAAGAGTTGGTTTTTATATGCTTTCTCTACCACTTAAGGGAGAATCAAACTGGCTTACAATCACCTTCCCTTCCCCTCCCACAACAGACACCCTGTGAGGTAGGTGGGGCTGAGAGAGCTGTGACTAGCCCAAGGTCACCCTGCTGGCCTTATGGGTAGGAGTGGGGAAACCAACCCGGTTCACCAGATTAGAATCCACCGCTCATGTGGAGGAGTGGGGAATCAAACCTGGTTCTCCAGATTATAGTCCACTGCTCTTAACCACTACACCACGCTGGCTCTTAACTAGCTCCACTTGAGAAAATGTGTTGAGGAACAGGGTTAGAAAGATCCCAAGATCATGTCTGGGCATGTGAAAATCTTAATCCCCCCCTCCAGAGGTCTTCACGATTTGGGCTAACTTCCATAACTAAGATCCATTCAGTTGCTTTAGAGTGGGTTCATATGTCGCCAGATGCAAGTCAACTTTTGTTAGTCCAAACAGATCTGTTTTGGGTTTGAGTTCAACAGGTATTACCTGTCCAGGATGTTGGCATGGCATGCTCTACGAATTAAAAAAACACACCACTAACGGACCTGTAAGGTGGTGTTTCTCCATTTTTATTTCTTGGTAGCTCTTCTTCCTCATTTTATCCTTACAACAGCCCTGCAAAGTAGGTAAAGCTGAGAGAATGAGTGGCCCAAGGTCACCCAGTGATTTTCGAGGCTAAGTAGGGATTTGGGCCCCATTTCTAGTCCAACACTAGCTTCCACTCTTTCCTATACTATCCACATTTCTGTTAAAACCACGGTCAGCGCTATATAAGACAGAGACAAAAGGCAACAATTAGTGCAAGGGAATAGAATTAAGATTTAATCATTAAAGTACCCCTATGCATTTCGCATGAGCTTCCTCTGCACAGCAACCCTGGACTTCCTTGGTGGTCTCCCCTCCAAACACTAACCAGGGCTGACCCTGCTTAGCTTCTGAGATCTGACGAGATCCCTTGCTGTCCTAATACATTCACAGAAAGGAAAAGAGATTATCACAAATTGCTAAATCAGTGGATCTTCCATAGTCAGGGAAAGTCTACCTTGCTGTCTCACCCCATTAAAAAAAAAAGCAGTCTGCAAACCCGACAGACTCCGTACATTGTATCCCCCCCCCCATTTGGCTTGTATTTGCCAAGCCTCGACTAGGAGTCTCTTCTTGGTTCTCGAATGGTTAATTCAAGCACTGCTAGGGGGGTTCCTAGAGAGGCAGGAAGAGCGCGCCAATGAGCTCGGCGCCGTTTCCGGTCCCGCCCACCAGGGAAAGAGCCCCTGGCCTTGCTGGGGGAGGGGGAGGGGGAGGGGAATTGCTTCTTTGCAAGCGGAGCTCAAGTTTGGTGCGCGAGCGAGCAGCAGGGTACAGTCTCTGGGCGCTGGGGAGGCGGGAGCAGAAAAGGGCTGTCTTAAGGGAGGGATGGTGGAAAAGAGCAAGAGTCCAGTAGCACCTTAAAGACTAACAAAAATAAGGTGCTACTTTAAGGTGCTACTGGACTCTTGCCCTTTTCTACTACTGCAGACAGACTAACACGGCTACCCACTGTGGATTGAGGGAGGGAGGGAGGTTGGGGGCTATAAGATGGTCCATAATCCTGACTAAGATGGTCCATAATGAGACAGCAGGGTACACTTCCCCTGACTGTGGAAGATACACTGATTTTGCAATTTGTAATAACCTCTTTTCCTTTCTGTAAACGTATTGAAATGTATTAGGACAGCCAGGGAATAGCTTGTTGCTGGGCGGGGTATCTCTGTGGGTCTGTGTGCGAGTAATTGGGGCAAGAGTCAGGGAGGTTTACAATCAACCCTAACAAGGACTGGGTGAAACTGTTACTATACTGCCGCCTGCATGTCTGGAGTGCTATCAGCTTTACCCTGAATGGTGTTTTTTTTTAATAATAATTTTTTTTATTTTTCTTAGTTCTATCACATACATTTCATTAACATTGTTAACAAAATTCTCTTTGTATCTACAGTATATCTATATTATATAGATCACCTAAATTCTATTTTCTTACTTCCCCATCACCCTCCTCCATCTCTTACAGTCCCAGATATCCTCTTTACGATTAGTTTCTAATTCATCATAGTTCATTATACAAAATTTTACTTCAGCTTAATTTAATTACTTAATTTTCTTCTCCCTCTAAAAATGAGGTTTTTGCTATTTAGCAGTTGAATTAGAATAAGTCATAACCTTTTACATTTTTCATTTTCAGTTCATTATCACAATATACAATCCAGCTCTCCCACTCCCTCAAAAATTCTTCGTTTTCATCCTGATTTATCAACGCAGTCAATTTCGCCATCTCCGCCAGTTCAAACATTTTCAGGATCCAATCCTTTTTCTTGCTTTACTCTGAATGTTGATGGGTTGTCATATCTTGAATTTGGATAAATATCTCTCCCTCAGTATAATCGGGACTCCAGAGATTTCTGCCCATTAGGGCCTCTGGGTCGCAGCTGCCAGAATAAACTGTTTTCTTGAAATAACGGTTCGGGTCTCTAATTCCCCCACAAACCTCTGGTTTACTGCATCAATATGTACCCCATATGTACCTTCTACCTGGTCCTCGTTTGCAGATAGTCCTCATGGAATGCAGAATGGGTGGAAAATGCCTTGCGAGGGTTTGTGGCCGGTCTGGCATTTGCCTTTTGAGTTCCTTATCCAGTTGAGTGTTTCTCCAAGGCAGAGTCTAAGGGAACTCATTCAGTTTTAAAGTCTGCATTTTTCTTTTTTTTTAAAAAAACCTTCTTAGTCCGTTGCAACAAAAAATAAACCGGAGCTTCATGTCCCCTAAAAGACTCACAAGCTTTGGGGTGGTTTTCCCCCTCACCCCAGATGCCTGGGCTGGAATAAAATGTGGATGTTTAAGGTGCCACAAGATTCTTGCTTGTTTAACCTTCAAACACACCCTCATTCTGGGGCCATTTATGCCTGGGAGGTTTTGCTTCGGATTTGCTGCTCTGTAGATGCACATTTCCCCCATCTGAACTCAAAAATAAGCTCCCGTGCAGAGTTGGGAGATTTCGGATGGGGAAAATATGCATCTATAAATGCCCTACGTTTGAAATGTTCATTTTCCCAGTTAGATTGTTGGTCTACCTTCTTGCCCCATATTGGCAGCGGCTGTCCACAGTCTTGGGCAGAGGAAGACTTTCCACAGTTTCTGCAGCCCACGCACAGACTTTCAGACTAACCTACCTCACAGGGTTGTTGTGAGGATAAAATGGAGGGGAGAATGTTGTAATATTTGGTCCCCATTGGAGAGAAAGGTGGAGTATACATCAAGTCTGTGCGTGGCCCACAGTCACCCAGCAAGCTTTCATGGAGGAGTGGGGATTTGAACCTGGATCTCTCAGATCCTAGTCTGACACTCTGAACTTAGCTCTTGTGTCACTGCTGAGAGTAGTCTGGTTTTCACCGAGCCCCTCGTGAGTTCTTGAGAACAGTTCTGTGATACTCAAAATTTAACACCACATGGTTTTTTTGTTTATTGGGAACATTTCTGTGCTGCCTCTCCAGAGAGCCTGTTCCAATAGCAGCTCTCCTGCAGGCGTTTCTGAGGTATCTATCAAAACAAACTTCCCATAAGACTGTTTGCAATCTGTCTCTTCTAATCACCATGCACTGGTCAAAAATGACTTTCCTTTTTCAGTTCGCAGAGGGAGACACAAAGGAGCAGATCTTGACCATCCCCAAAAATGCAGAGCTGGGACAAAGAGTGTGGGCCGGATATCTGCGCCCAGGTGGTAGCCCTGGCAGAAGATTTCCTCCTGAGGCGGCAAGAGCCAGAGAGTGAAGAAGAAAAGGTGAGATTGGGTGATGCTGAGAAACTCGGACAAGAGAGACGGCTCCTTTGTCTCTCTCTCTTGACACAGAAGAAGGGACCTCTTCAGAGCCCTGCTTGATTTAATTTATTTAGAAAATGTGTGTGCCACCTCTCCAGGAACCTGCCCTAGGCAGCTTACAAGACAAAAAATAATAAAAGAAAAACATTAAAAGCAAGCAAGGCTCCATCTCATCCAGTCTCCTCTTTACCATTACGGCCACCCAAACTCCTCATGGAAGCCCCACAATCTGGGTGGGAAAGAACCAGCTTTCCCATCTTTTTCATCCCTCAGCAACTGGTAGCAGAGGTACACTGCTTCTGTGTATGGAAGCTTCATTTAGCTTCTGTGAGTTCGTCTCTTTTATTTATCTGAGGAACAACAATAAACCCTTTGAGAGTATTACAGGTGATACTAGATAGGCTGAAGGACTCCAGTTTACCCTGAAGTGGGGAAGAGCAAATGATGGGGGGAGGAGCCGTAGAGGGCAGTGATTCCGGTTGGCGGATAATTGGGATTTCCTGTCTCCCGCAAGTCCCCTCAAGCTCCCCTCTTGTATATGTTCTTTTTAATTTTAGTTCTTTGACTATGAACTGTTGGCTGCATTCAAAGAGGCCTGGGTTTAAATCCCTACTCTGGCATGCGGTTGTAGGCGATGTGAAAGAAAACTTAGCTTGAGATCCTGGAGAGCCGTTGCCATCCAGAAGAGAGGACTGCTGTCGACAGACCAACGCTTACGAGAGCGTTAGTTTTCTTCCCACAAATAGAATTCTTTACCAGAGGACTCCTCAGTGGAACAGGCTTCCTTGGGAGGTGGGAGGTTCTTTGGACGTTTTTAAACAGAGGCTAGATGGCATTTTCAGCAATGCTGATTCTGTAAAGTTAGGCAGATCATTAGAGGCAAGGCAGGAAGGGTTGTGTCAGTGTTTGGCTCTTGTGGCCCTTTCTTACATGCCAAGGGTAATGCCGATTGCCACTTTGGGGTCAAGAAGCAAGTTTCCTCCAGGCCAGATTGGCTAGGGATCCCGGAGGAGGGTTTTTTTGGTGTCTTCTGGGCATGGAGTAGGGGTCACTGGGGGTGTGGAATGGAGGTAGTTGTAAGTTTCCTGCATTGTGCAGGTGGTTTGACTAGATGACCATGGTGGTCCATTCCATGATTCTATACCCAATTTGAAACTACCTCTGGTTAACCTCAAAAAGGGCAAGAGTCCTCTTGCCCTTTTTGACTACTGCAAACAGACTAACATGGCTACCCACTGTGAATTATCTGGTTAACCTGTGCACCTATATTTATATGTGACAGGTAAATGGTGACATAGGATTCTGTGTGCGAGAAGGGAAGCATGCACAAGCAGGTTCTTGTACATACCATCTTAATGGTGGCTTAATGTGAGTATAAACTTTGTGGATTAGCCTGAGAGAGAATTTTATAGCTTGGGCAGCGGTGTAGTGTTTGGAATCTCTCTGCGCGTGTCCTAGTCTATCATGCTAACCACTACACCACACTACACGTGAACAGCAGGCTTCCAACAGGAGAAGGGAGGGCTTTTAATTATTTTTCCAAAAATTACAACCCCATAAAAATCCGTTGCCCTAAGCAGTTTACAATCTAAGATCTACACCTGGAGGATGCTACAGAGGAGAGAAGGGGAAGGGTAAACAGGATAATAATATTCATTCAGTTCAGTTTGTTTACATGTATTTGAGCTTAATTTCAGGAGGGGATGAGGGTAGTTTTTAAACTTTTTGGAAAGTTCCTTAGACTCCCATATCGTACCTTGCAAATAAACACGAAAAAGTTACTGTCCCTCTGACTTTTTTTTTACTGCTCACATTTAGCAATGTGAATGATTTCTTACCTAAAATCCAGAAAAGAACCAGCTTCCCTGACTAGTCACCTGGATGCAGTTATCAGCTCGCCATAGTCGACCAATCACACGGCTGTTGTCAAGCCTGAGTCACAGATCTTCTTTTTCAGGAGCCTCGCCTCTCAGAGCAGGATCCACCAGACGCCATGAGGTTTCAGGAAGCAAAGCCAGAAGAAGAGAGGGAGGCTGGCATGTTTGGTAAATATTCCTAAGTTTGAATTATTGAATTCTGGAAATTCCTCGGGCCGTGACTCTCACTTCTGTGACTTGGAGAGTCACCTTTTTTTCACTTCAGTATTTTGAAGGTCTATGTAAAATAGCTGTATATGTCAATCAAGCAGCCTTTGAATAGAAACCCATTCTAAGGAAAAGCATGCCCCTCTAAGCTGATAAACAAACAAAAAAACATTTGTGTATTCTTTAGGATTAGAACCGGCTCTATAATGGGGGCAGCAACTTCCCATCCATTTTTTTGCTGTCATCGCTAATAGCCATTAATGGATCCTGCACTGAGCGGGGGCGGGGGGGGGGGGTTGGACCAGATGGCCTATATGGCAACTTCCAGCTCTATGATTCTATACACAAACTCCAAGATGAACTTCCTACTAATTCTATTCCATCCTTCCTCCAAGTATCTTAAGGACCCCCTGCATTTTATCCTCCCAACAACCTTGTGAGGTAGAGTAGGCTGAGACTGTCCCAAGATCATGCAGCAAGCTTTGTGGCAGATTGAGGGAGCTGAACTTGGATCACCACAACCTGAGTCTTGTGCTCAAGAAAGCAGCTGTGCTATTCCAGAGCTTGTTTGCCGAGCTCCAGGAACCACCTCTTTGCTTTACAGAGATCTTTTTGGGGTCACCATAAGTCGGCTGTGACTTGATGGCACTTTCCACCACATATTCTGCGCATGTGCTCAATCTTCTTTTTATTTTCCAAGTTGCTGGAGAGCTTCTTGGAGAAGTTGTTAGTATAGCAAAGAATCACAAGCTAAGCAAAAAACTGGGAATTTGGGTGACATTGCTACTTTAGACATTTCCTTTGTCTTTCTTCATTTTGGGTTTTGACTCATGGCTGTGGTTTTTTGTCTTTTCCAGAAGTGGATGGGCCCGGTAAGGGGAACAGGAAGAAGCCATTTGCGCTGGAAACACCTGACCATATAGACCCCAGCAAAATATCTTTGGAAGAGGTCATAGGGAAATTTTTCAAAGTTCCCAAGGAAGAAGCACACAAAAACACCCGTAAAGCCGCCTTTGCAACAGAGAAACCCTTTGAGTGCTTGGAATGTGGGAAACACTTTGCCACTAGCTCTCACCTTATCAATCATAAAAGGGTCCATACGGGAGAAAAACCGTATAAATGCTTGAGCTGCGGGAAGAGCTTCACCGAGAGAGGAAACCTCCTTAAACACCAGAGGACTCACACAGGAGAGAAACCATATGAATGTTCTGATTGTGGCAAGGCCTTTGGCATCAGCTCCCAGCTTATCAGCCATAAAAGGGTCCACACGGGAGAGAAACCGTATGAGTGCTTGGACTGCGGAAAAAGCTTCTGCACCAGTTCTCAGTTAGTACGCCATAACCGAGTGCACACGGGGGAGAAACCATATGAATGTGCCGAGTGTGGAAAAACCTTCAGTCAGAGGTCGTACCTTGTTGGGCATGAGAGAACCCACACTGGAGAGAAGCCATATAAATGCACGCAATGTGGGAAATGGTTCTCTCATCGCTCTGACCGCCTGAGGCATGAGAAAATCCACACAGGTGAGAAACCACACAAGTGTTTGGACTGTGGGAAAGGGTTCAACCAGAAAGGCTCCCTCATCACGCACCAGAGGACCCATACAGGAGAGAAGCCGTACGAGTGTTCTGAGTGCGGGAAAAGCTTCAATGACAGGGGCTACCTCGTCACGCACAGGAGAACCCACACGGGCGAAAAGCCCTATGAATGCACAGATTGCGGGAAAAGCTTCAGTAGAACTTCCCATCTTACGGCGCATAAAAAAACCCACATAGGGGACAGGCCATAGAATTATCCCAAATAAGAAATTTCTCTAGTCTTCACAAACCCTCAGAAAATTTCTGCACAAGTGAGAATACAGGGAATGCTCACAACGAACAGCTGAGGAAAGTTTTGCCTGGAGCTGAAAATAAATTTGAGCATCAGACAACCACACAGGAACCAAACCTGGAAAATGCACCCTGTAGGTGGGGTATTAGAACATCTGAACAGGACACCGGACCATTGGTAAGACTGATGTGCTGATGATCGGGCTGATGTGGTCCAGCAACCAGTTTCCAGTGGAGGATAGGCAGATGCTTCCAAGAAACCTCCAATCCTAGTTGTCCCTTCCCAGCTGTTGGTATTGAGTTTCACTGCCTCTGAACATGGAGGTTCCATTTGACCAGTTATCTTTTTTATGGATGTATCTGAGCCCATATGCACTGTGGCACCATATCAGTGAATTCCATAAGTTAATTGTGTGTTGTGTAAAGTGCTTCCTTTGGTTTGTCCTGAATTTACCATTCATTTAATTGGTCTGAGTTCTAGTATTATGGAAGAGAAAAATCCCTCTTCCCACATCATGCAGAGCTTTATGAAGCTCTGTTTCCTGCTGCCTCATCGTCTTAACTAAAAAGCTCCAAGCTCCACAGCCTTACCTCCTAGGGAAGATGTTCCATTCTGATTGCTCTTTCTCATGTTTTTTCCTGCTCCCCAGTAACTTTTTTGAGATGCAGCAACCAGAACTGTTCCCAGTATTCCAAATGTGGTCGCACAATCTCAACAAAGCTGTTATGATACAGGCTATTTTTAATTCAGTTCTTAGTTATTCCTGCTGTTGAGTAGCATTTTACTCGGCTCTTTCTTGGGTAGCCAAATTCAGCATATTTACGGTTATGATTTTTGTTGTGACTGCTTTACACTCCTCGCTCGCTACCTTGTTATAGGTCCACCCTAATTTGAAAGGAGGAAGGAGCCCTCACTGAGCTTACCAGCTTGCTCCTCTGTAAGTGCTTGTAAGGCTCATTCTTCTGTATGCTGTTCTACCTAAACAACCATTTACTTGGCCCTGATGTTAGACTTAAGGGCCTGTCATTACCTCTTGATCCCCAAAAGGTTGGGGAGGTAGGGTGTTCCTTTGCAGAAGCCATGCAGATTCTCTTCCAGCAAGGCTTGTTCCTTGCTCTGTTTAAAACCCATCTAGCTTGACTAGTGCTTTTTTACAAAAAAAAAATTGCCATAGAAGTTAATCTGGCAGCTCTGTCATTTCTCAGATCTGCCCACCATGCATCCTTTTAATATATATATATATATATATATATATTGGCAGCCCTTCTGGACTGTGGCTGAGTGTTTTTTTAATCACTTGCATTTTGTTTGCAGAAAGGTCAGGCATTTTAAGAGCTTTCAGATGTGTGTGTGTAAAGTGCTGTCAAGTCGCAGCCGACTTATGGCGACCCCTTTTGGGATTTTCATGGCAAGAGACTAACAGAGGTGGTTTGCCAGTGCCTTCCTCTGCACAGCAACCCTGGTATTCCTTGGTGGTCTCCCATCCAAATACTAACCAGGGCTGACCATGCTTAGCTTCTGAGATCTGATGAGATCAGGCTAGCCTGAGCCATCCAGGTCAGGGTGCTTTCAGATATAATGATGTAAATAAATGGTCCTGGTGACATGTTAAATATTGTCATCTCCCTTTGTCTCTTCTGTGGTTCCTCAGATGCCCTCACTGACAAGAGTTCCTGTAAGAGCCTGCTCCCAACATTTCCCACATTGAAAGCAGATGCCTTGGCAGTTCTTGCAAAGCTATGGAAATAGATGTAAAAGGCTTCTGTTACAGGAGGGTTGATTTCAGTGAAACATTAGGAGAGACTATCTTAACAAATGGTGAGAGTAGTTTGAATACATGACCCAAGAGAGTATGTGGTGGGAGAACATGCTGTCCCTCACGAGAGGTCTCCAAGCAGAGGCTGAACAGTAATGTTGGAGATTCTCCAACTTCAGATTTCCTGTGTTGAAAAGAGGGTTAGACTAGGTGGTCTCTAAGTCTCCTAGCACTTTCTGGTTCATCGGTATTTCTGCCTTTGAAGAAGAGTTGGTTTTTATATGCTTTCTCTACCACTTAAGGGAGAATCAAACTGGCTTACAATCACCTTCCCTTCCCCTCCCATAACAGACACCCTGTGAGGTAGGTGGGGCTCAGAGAGTGTGACTAGCCCAAGGTCACCCTGCTGGCCTTATGGGTAGGAGTGGGGAAACCAACCCGGTTCACCAGATTAGAATCCACCGCTCATGTGGAGGAGTGGGGAATCAAACCTGGTTCTCCAGATTATAGTCCACTGCTCTTAACCACTACACCACGCTGGCTCTTAACTAGCTCCACTTGAGAAAATGTGTTGAGGAACAGGGTTAGAAAGATCCCAAGATCGTGTCTGGGCATGTGAAAATCTTAATCCCCCCCTCCAGAGGTCTTCACGATTTGGGCTAACTGCCATAACTAAGATCCATTCAGTTGCTTTAGAGTGGGTTCATATGTCGCCAGATGCAAGTCAACTTTTGTTAGTCCAAACAGATCTGTTTTGGGTTTGAGTTCAACCGGTATTACCTGTCCAGGATGTTGGCATGGCATGCTCTACGAATTAAAAAAACACACCCACTAACGGACCTGTAAGGTGGTGTTTCTCCATTTTTATTTCTTGGTAGCTCTTCTTCCTCATTTTATCCTAACAACAGCCCTGCAAAGTAGGTAAAGCTGAGAGAGTGAGTGGCCCAAGGTCACCCAGTGATTTTCGAGGCTAAGTAGGTATTTGGGCCCCATTTCTAGTCTAACACTAGCTTCCACTCTTTCCTATACTAGCCACATTTCTGTTAAAACCACGGTCAGCGCTATATAAGACAGAGACAAAAGGCAACAATTAGTACAAGGGAATAGAATTAAGATTTAATCATTAAAGTACCCCTATGCATTTCGCATGAGCTTCTTCAGGAGTATCTCTCTGCTCAAGCAACCCATGCAAGAAATAAAGCAATTATTGCAGCACTGTATAAGGCCTAACCATGGTTAACTCCTGGAACCCAAACTGGTTCCAGGAAATGGGTTGGATAAAAACAACAACCCATTCTTGCCCAGTTTCCTTCCTTATTATTATCCCTACCCCTGAAACCTTTTGTCCAGGCAGATCCCACTATCCCCAGCAAGGCCTTTTTGTTGGCACCAACCTGGTAAAATGTATTTTTATTTTATTAGGTTTCTACCCCACCCTTTCCCGGCACAAGCCAGGCTCAGGGCAGCGAACAACAACCATAATACATTAATTAATACATTAAAACAATCATAAGCATATATATACACAATAGTATAAAAACTTTAAAATATTCAAATTAACTAAAATGGCACTCCACTGATTCCCTCATTATGCAAATTATGCCAGATAGGGAACAGGGAGGAAAGGGAAGCCAGCGGCTCTAAAGCGGTCACTCCCCTCAACCAGAGGCCCAGTGGAGCTCAGGCCCCGCAAGGCCCGAGTTTCATTTGACAGAGTGGCACAAGGCTGGTGCCAGGGACTGAAAAAGCCCTGGTTGAGAACAGCTGGATCTTTCTCGGGCCAGGGACCACCAGAAGGTTGTTATCAGCTGAGCGCAATGTTCTCTGGGAGGTGTCGTGGGAGAGGCAGTCCCCTAGGTACGATGGTCCCAGACCATTTAGGGCTTTGAAGGTCAATACCAAAACCTGATTCGGAGCTCAATCTGCAGCCGGTGCAGCTGGCAAAGCACTGGTTGTATATGCGCTCTCCAAGGGGTCCTTTGTTAGGACCTGCACTGCTGCGCTCTGGACCAGTTGCAGTTTCCCGAACAACTTCAAGGGGAGCCCCTTGAACATGATTCGTCTTCGAACCATGATGCCTGCCATGATGCCTGCCAAGCGTTTTTTTTAAAAATGGGCATGTACAGGTGAAGCTTTTGCCCAGCAAGCCTTCTCATTGGCAACTGGGAGATTTTGCTGGCCATGCAGAGTTTTTGCTTTGGCAGCAGCTTTGAGTACAGCACAAAAATCTTCACTGAAGGTAAGCTGTGGCAGCCATTTCGTGGCTGGCTCCGCCTCCTGGGACATTTTGCCGCTGCGCCCACAACACTATGTCAGAATTCCAAAGGTGCCCACAGGCTCAAAAAGGTTAGAGACCCCTGTTCTAAGGAGACGCTACCAGGACTTGGTACCTCGATAGCCATCAGGCTGGGAAGGTGGCGAAAACAATGTGAAACAAAGGTTCCTTGCAGTAGATGAAATTTTTCTCTCGCCTTAAAAGTGAACCACAGTTTGCAAGCCTGCTTCAATGCCGTAATTTCATGCCCTGGATTGTGGCCTGTCTAGAAAATGTAAGTTTAGGCACTGTAAGTAAGTTTAGGCATTATCTTTGCAGAGGGGCTTCAGAAGCTGAGCTAGAAGATCAGGCTGTAAAGCGTTCTAGATATGTTTACTTGTAGGGAAATACAAGCACCCAATAACATTCCAGGCAGGATAATGCTGCTGCAGTCGTCTTGTTTGTGGGCTTCCTAGAGGCACCTGGTTGGCCACTGCGTGAGCAGACTTCTGGAATTGATGGGCCTTAGTCTGATCCAGCATGGCTGTTCTTATGTTCTTATTCCCAAGTGTACATAAGATTGGGCTGTGAGAGCAGTGCCACGAAGACATTTTTTGGTTCTAGGTTTCCTCCAAGGCGCTCAAAACAGTATATAGTTCTTTGCCCTTTATAAAAATAAAATTTGCTTTGAGGTGTTGTCTGCCCCCCCTTCTACACATGAAACTTTGACCATGTGAAGGTGTCAAAAACTTGATTTCTGTAATGATCAATTTCCTGTGATTTGCTAAATAAAACAAACATGCAATAGTTATGGGAATGGCAAAAAAATACTCCAACCTCCTCCCCCCCCCACAAATCTCAGAACTAGATGAGTTTGAAAAGAAGGGTTAAATTCGAATCCAGTAGCACCTTAGAGACCAACAAGATTTTCAGGATTATAAGATTTTGAGAACCAAAGCTCTCAAAGGCTCATACCTTGATAATCTTGTTGGTCTCTAAGGTGCTAATGGATCTGAATCTAACTATTCTACTGCAATCCAGCATGGCTACCCTCTGGAAAAAAAATAAAACAGGACTAAGTTATCCTCTGGATTCCACAATAAAACAGGTTTGCAGATTAAAGTCTGCTGCACTGGAAGAATGCGTATATGGGAGAACAGTAATACAGGGTTTATACAGAAAATGGCTGTCCTGGAAGGTTTTAAAGAGAATTTCCCCAAACTCTGCATCCCCTACCATATTTTATAGTTTAAGTTTGCTTACCCACCAATGCTGGCAAGAAGAGCAGGATTAGAACCCAAGACATCTCACATGCTATGGGAGAATCCTGCCCTAAACCTAGAAGAACAGGCAAGACTCTGGTTCTACAGAAATCCATCTCCCTTCATAGAACCATACAATTGGAAGGGACCACCAGGGTCATATAGTCCAACCCCCTGCACAATGCAGGAAATTCACAACTACCTCCCCCCCACACCCCCAGCGACCCCTCCACCATGCCCAGAAGATGGCCAAGATGCCCTCCCTCTCATGAACTGCCTAAGGTCATAGAATCAGCATTGCTGACGGGTGGCCATCTAGTCTCTGCTTAAACACCTCCAGGGAAGGAGCACTTACTACCTCCCAAGGAAGCCTGTTTCACTGAGGAACTGCTCTGTTAGAAAATTCACAGTGGGTATCTGTGTTACTCTGTCTGCAGTAGTAGAAAAGAGCAAAAGTCCAGTAGCACCTTAAAGACTAACAAAAATATTTTCTGGCAGGGTATGAGCTTTCGTGAGCCACAGCTCACGAAAGCTCATACCCTGCCAGAAAATATTTTTGTTAGTCTTTAAGGTGCTACTGGACTCTTGCTCTTTTCTACTACTGTTAGAAAATTCTTCCTAATGTCTAGATGGAAACTCTTTTCATTTAATTTTAACCCGTTGGTTCTGGTCCGACCTTCTGGGGCAACAGAAAACAACTCTACACCCTCCTCTATATGACAGCCCTTTGGTGGGCCCAAGAAGTAATGTGCAATAGTTGAAAGGTAATCTGATTTATTAAATGGGTAATTGATGTTTGTGTATATTCCCAAACATAGGTAAGTACCATAAGTTAACAAGGACAGTTTATAACAGACATGAAAAGATGGATCTCCACAGATTTATTTAATTACCAGATCAGGACATGAAAATATAAGAATCCTTTCCAAGGACTGATCGCAATCATAGCCCAATATATTGACACTTCTCCTAGGCTTATTCCCAAAATATAGTATATAGTTACATTTGTGTACACTCCACACAATCATGATATTCGACTAAGAAAAGCTAGAATGCTTTAATTGAGGGAGATTTGCATGGGACTTTAAATGAAGAATAAGCATTTTCAGAAGGATGGCTGGGGGGAGAAACTGCAGTATCCTTAAAGCTGCCTGAAAGGCAGCAAGATACCATAAAGGGATGTGTTTTTCTACAGATCATATTTAACAATGCTCTCTCTTGCTGCATGTGAAAGAAAGCTTGTAGACTAGGTTGTGTAGAGCGGCCAGGTTCCAGAGTCCTGCAAAGTAGAGAAAGGAATGTTAGGTTGGAAAATCTTGATAGGTTAATTGACCAGACCCCAAAGTCAACCACGGATATAAAAAAAAAAAAAACCTGTCACATCTACTTTGGCTTTAAGTCTGTCACTCAAACCACACACCATACTGGCTCTTGCCAGAATTCATCTTACTTACATTCAGCTTTTCCAATGATCTGAATTTACACAACGGTGGTCAAAATAAACGTACTGCAATCCAAATTCATCTGAAACAAACAAACAAAAAAGTCAGATTAAGGAAGACTTCATGCCACAGACCGGCAAACTAGGGCAGGCTGGCTCAGGCCTGACTTAAACCTGAGTTTGGGAAGGCTGAATATGGTTTGCCAGACAGCATTCCACTCAGTTTAGAACAGATTGTCAGGGAGGGTGCCGGTGCTCACGGGTAGAGCGCTCCTGCTTTGCACACAAAAAATCCTCTCTTTTTTGCCATCAAGTCCAAGCCAACGTATGGCAACCCTGTGGGGTTTTCAAGGCAAGAGACAAATAGAGGTGGTTGGTCATTGCCTGCCTTTGTGTAGCAACCCCTGGACTTCCTTGGTGGTCTCCCATCCAAATACTAACCAGGGCAGACCCAGCTTAGCTTCCAAGATCAGGTTAGCATTTCTATTTGAAAAGGATCTTGTGTAGCAAGAGACCCACCTTTGCCCGAGATCTCAGAGAGCCACTTTCAACCAGGACAGGCCACAGAGACGAAACTATGCTTGAGTTCAAGAAGGTTGATCCTGGGTCGATGGCATAGCTCCGAGTAGACCCGGATCTAGGTCCCCTGGGGGGACCATCGACTGCCATTTTATTTTGGTGGGAAACTCTGTTCCCTGATAAAAACTAAGTAAATAGTAGAGAAGGGATAGAATAGTTTAGATTGGAAGCAGTAGAGATTAGATCAAGAGGAAGAAATAGAAGTAAAGGTAGTTTCCTCTAAGAAAATAGCTGAGAGCTGCAAAAAAGGCTGCTCTCCTGTTGCGAGGCAGGAAACAAAACTGAAGAAGGAGAGTGTTTCCCTCTGAAGACAGGAAGTTGAAGTTTGGTTCCTGCCTCCCGAAGCAAGCGAAGGAAAACACCCACTCTAAAGCTGCCCTCCTCCATCTGAACGAGAATGAAAGCTCTCCTGCTAGTTCTAGATATGTCAACATCCGAGAAGGGTACAAAAAACACACAGTGGACAATACCTGATACTACTAGAAAGTGTAGCAGGTCATGGATCTCCTACATACTGGACAACAGAGAGATTGCAACAGGGACGGAGCATGCAACATATTTTCCTGCAAGGGTTATCTGCACATGGGGTGGAATTGTCAAACAAGCTCAAGATTTCTGGGATCAGATGCAGTGCTCAACAGGGTACAGGTTAAGCACAAGTGTCCCTTCGAGCTGCGCAGACCAATCCGACACGTATCTATTCACACCCCAAGTCCCAATGACTTCAACTGTACTTACTCTCAGGTAAGGATGCACATTATGCACCCTAAACCCAGCTTATGTTAACCAATATTAGTAGCGAAATGGCAAAAAGACAGTTCTGGCCGACAAAGCCTTCTGCGTTGCAGCCAAAGGCCCTTGGAAGACAGGGAAATTCACAAACCATACTATCATTTCCCTGAGTAAAGCAAGACTTTTACTTCTCCCTTACCACAGCAGTGTTTATTTCTTCCACGGAGAGTTCTTGAGGCGCAGTCACAAAAGCTGAAACTGACAAAACAAGATGGTTGATCGCAACAGAAGGATACCATAAAGGAAACTACAACGCCATTGGCAGATCTTGAACGGTGGTCCACAGACTACTTGTGGGGGGCCCTGAAAGCATCTCACAGACCACAAGACCAGAGAGAGGAAAGCAGCATTTTTTAAGCACCCTCAGGATTTCATCTGGTTTTGTAGATTTTTCACTCTTTGATTAAAATTTGAGTCTGGTAGCGCCTTAAAGTCCAACAAAATTCTCCATGGTATAAATTTTCATGAGTCAAAGTTCTCTTTGCCAGAAACAAATAGGGATGAAGATCCATCAACCCCTGTATCCAAGCTAGAACCCTACAACCTTCTGACCAAGATATAAGGGCTGATGGATCTTGGTGTTCATTTACATCTGACAAAGTGAACTTTGACTAATGAAAGCTTACACCCTAAAAATTGTGTTGGTCTTTAAGGCGCTACAACACTTGAATTTTCATTCTACTACTACAGCCTAACATGGGCACCCCCCTGAACCACTCTTTGACTGGATACTCTAAAGATACAAAGATTGCTTAGTCAGATGAAACGCGAATTATTTTGTGGCTGCTCCCACAATGGAATCACTTTGCAACTTGCTCTTCCACTGGGAAAGGCAGTAGAGCAAGAGAGAGCAGTGGTTAAGAGTGTTGGACTGGTATCTGGGAGACCCGGGTTGCTGGGTGACCTGGGGCCAGTAACATTCTCTCAGTCTAACCTACCTCATAGGATTGTTGTGCGGATAAAATGGAAAAGAGGAGAATCGTGTAAGTCACTCTGGGTCTTAATTGTGGAGAAAAATGAAGTAAATAACATAAATAAATAATTTTGTTGGACAAGGGCAACTTCATACAAATCTCCTTCCTTAATGCAACAACCCCCTCCCCATATTTGATGGATTTTTGTCAAAAGTGGTCCCACGGACCCCAGCAATGCTTCTTAAGAGATCACAGACAGCAATGTGGAAAGGGGAAAGATCTGCTACAAGTGCCTTCCCTAACTGCCACAGGGTACAGTGTTTGTTTTGCATGCAGAAGGTCCCAGGTTCAATCTTGGGCATCTCCAGTAATGTGAAAGACCTCCCCACCCTGAGAGCTTGAACAGCCACTGCCCTTCAGAGCAGACAACACTGATCTTGACAGACCAATGGTCCAATTCAGTAATGGGAAGTTTCCTAAGAGAGTGGTCTTCTACAAAGGGGATTCATCAAGGTCAATCCTGTCTACTCAAGACAGGCAGTAACGTTCCAGGGTCTCAGGTAAAGGCCTTCACATCAGCTCCTACCGTACCCTTTTAACTGGAGATGCAGGGCATTGAACCTGGAACCTTCTGCATGCGAAGCTGAGGCTCTTCCACTGAGCCAGGGTCTCCACCCCCCTCATCTCCCGTGGCTCTGAAAAAGCTCTTTGCTTAACAACACTCGGGCAAGGGTCAGAGACTCCAATCTAGATAACACCACTGTATAGTTGTATCTTTGGACTATAAAAATAAAACTGACAGGTATAATATCTAAGCCAGGGTCACGACCTGCAGCACTCAATGTTAAACTCCCTTAAAATCCCAAGACCATGCACTTCTGCCTTCTACAGAACTCCTGGAGCCCCTTTTTTATGAGCTAATATTAACACAATATAACTATCAAATCACCATAAAATAGCTATTGCATAGTTAAACAAAAGCTTCCTCCCAAGATGGGGTCATTTGGATACCCATTACCTTGGATGTTCAGTAGTTCACTCCCCCATTGACATTTATTTACCTACTTCATTTTTACCCCATTTTTCTCCCCAGTGGGAGACCCGAAGTGGCTTGTTCTCGTCTTCTCCATGTTATCCTAACAAAACCCTGTGATGTAGGTTAGGCTGACAGTGTGTAACTGGCACAAGGACACCCAGCAAGATCCCGAGGCAAAGTAGGGATTCAAACCTGGGTCTCCCAGATACTGGTCCGATTCTACACCACATTGAGGTCTAGAATGACCCCGATGATCTTTAGATCAAGCCTTCAAATGAAAAAAGGAAACAAACAAGCTCTGCACACGTGGCAGCCCAACCACATGTATGAAAAGGGTGTGGGAAAATGAGAGAAAAATTGACCCATTCATTGCAAGAGAATACATGCAAGTTTCACATATGTTTTGTACGCCTTCGGGATCAGTTCCGACCAAAAGTGAATAAGAATCTGTTCCTGCTTACTGAGTCATCTCCAAGTGGATTCTACAATAATTATGAAGACCAGTGCGGGGAGGGGGGGATCTCTCCTCGAGTTTTATTGTGCATTCTCACCTGTGTGCGTACTTTCATGTTTGGCAAGCTGGGAACGTCTGCTGAAGCTTTCTGAACACTTGGAGCATTCATAGGGTTTCTTTCCTGTATGGGCAGCTGTGTGCGTAATAAGGGATTTTTTCCAGCTGAAGCTTTTCCCACATTCTGAGCATTTATATGGTTTCTCTCCTGTGTGAGTCCTCTTGTGCACAATAAGGGCTACTTTTTGATTAAAGCTTTTACCACACTCGAAGCACTCGTAGGGTTTCTCACCCGTATGAATAATCTCGTGTCTAGCAAGGTGATCTTTCTTATGGAAGCATTTCCCACACTGAGAGCATGCATAGGGTTTCTCTCCCGTGTGAATTCTCATGTGGTTAATCAGGCCAACTTTCCAGTTGAACCCTTTCCCACATACAGAGCATTGGTACGGTTTCTCTCCCGTGTGGGTTCTTTTGTGTGTCATCAGGCGATCTTTTTTATAGAAGCTTTTCCCACAATCGGAGCACTCGTAAGGTTTCTCTCCAGTGTGTGTCCTCATATGTGCAACAAAGTTTGCTTTCACACTGTAGCTTTTTGCACACTCAGAACATTCATAAGGTTTCTCTCCAGTGTGAGTTCTTTGGTGCGCAAGAAGGGACGATTTAGCATGGAAGCTTTTCTTGCACTCAGGGCATTCATATGGTTTCTCTCCAGTATGAATTCTCTTGTGTTGAATAAGGATCCACTTGCCACTGAATTGCTTCCCACACTCAGAACATGCATATGGTTTCTCGCCTGTGTGGGTCCTCATGTGCACAGCCAGAGCAGATGTCCAGCTGAAACTTTTGCCACAAATCACACATTCATGCAGAGTCTGTTCTCCTGTGTGCTTTCGTTTGTGCATAATGAGGGAACGTTTCCAGTGAAAGCTCTGACCACACTCAGAGCATGTATGCGGTCTTTCCCCTGTGTGGGTTTTCTCATGTCTCAAAAGATAAGAAGAGCAAGAGAAGCCTTTCCCACACTGAGCACACTGATAGGGCCTCTCTCCGGTGTGGATTCTCTTGTGTACATCAAGGTATGATTTCAGGATAAAGCGTTTGCCGCAGTCTGAACATTCGTATGGTTTCTCTCCAGTGTGGGTTCTCCGGTGCGTAATGAGGCCTGAAATTTGTTTAAAACTTTTATCGCACTCGGAGCATTCATATGGCTTCTCTCCTGTATGGGTTCTCTTATGTGTAACAAGAGTTGCACCATGATTGAAGCCTTTACCGCAGACAGGGCAGACGTAAGGTTTCTCTCCTGTATGGATTCTCCGGTGCGTGATAAGGTAATCTTTTCGTCCAAAGCCTTTCCCACACTCAGGGCATTCATATGATTTCACAGCAGCACCTCTGGCATGAGTCTTCTTGTGTCTCCTAAATGATGCTGTGTAACTGAAGCATTTTCCACATTCAGAGCACTGGTATGGTTTTTCAGCTGTATGGCTCTGTTTGTGTATATTAAGGGTTCCTTTCTCACGGAAGCTTTTCCCACAAACAGAGCACATGAAGGGCTTCTCTTCCGAATGGGTTCGCATGTGTACATTAAGAGCAGATTTCACAGTGAAATTCTTCCCACAGTCTGAGCACTCAAACGGCTTCTCTCCTGTGTGGATTCGCTTGTGGACAGCAAGGTGTGGCTTCCGATTGAAACTTTTCCCACAGTCTGAACACTGGTAGAGCTTCTCTCCTGTGTGGATTCTCTCATGCAAAATAAGGGACCCTCTGCGGAAGAAGCTTTTTTCACACTCAGAACATGCGTATGGCCTCTCTCCCGTGTGGATTCTCTTGTGCTGAGCAACATACGCTTTCTCACGAAAGCTTTTTCCACAGTCCGAGCACTGATATGGTTTCTCATTAGTATGGCTTCTCTCATGGCTTACAAGATCTGACTGGTAAGAGAAAATTTTGCCACAATGCGAGCAGATATGCTTCTCCCCAGCATGGTTCCTCTCATGCATAACCAACTGTGATCTCTTATGGAAACTCTCTCCACAGTGGGCACATTTATACGGATTTTCTTTTGGCATTTTCCCTTGCGAGGTTTGCTGGGAACTTTCCATTCCCTCCAAGTGTCCAGACATCTCTTCCATATTAGGACTCTGAAAGAGTTCCCCTTTGGCTTCATCCAATGAAATTCCACCTTCTTGTGGCTTTTTTTCCAGTGGACAACACTTGTATTCATTCACCTGAACTCGGCCATCACCTGCCAGAAGGAAGAGAATGATGACATTCAGAGGATATCTACATCTAAAGCAAAACAAAGGTCAAACTGCTCGGGACACGAGGATCTGTAATCAGAACACCTGATGCCCAGTTTAGGGCAGCTATGTGGGAAGAAGAAGAAGAGTTGGTTTTTATATGCCGACTTTCTCTACCACTTAAGGGAGAATCAAACCAGCTTACAATCACCTTCCCTCCCTCTCCCCACAACAGACATCCTGTGAGGTAGGTGGGGCTGAGAAAGTGTGACTAGCCCAAGGTCACCCAACTGGCTTCATGTGGAGGAGCGGGGAAACAAATCCAGCTCACCAGATTAGCCTCCGCTGCTCATGTGGAGGAGTGGGGAATCAAACTCGGTTCTCCAGATCAGAGTCCACCACTCCAAACCACCACTCTTAACCACCATACCACGCTGGGGAGGGACATGATATAGATTGGAGACATAGCACAGGGAAAGTAGGAGTCAGTTATCCCTGGTTTAATTTCTGTACTTGAAAATTCCTTGTTGGGACTGTTTTACCCGCAGCCAGTTTGTGTGGGGGGAAATAAGAAAATAGGCCTGAAAAGCAAGCCTGAGGGAACCAAACTGTAGCCATTAAATTGTCTATGACTATAGTTAATGTTATGCATAGCCACATATTCAACTATAATTCTACTTATGCAGCTGTAACTTGTTTAACTTTTCAGTCAGAACATTGTTAATGATGGACAGGTCACTACGATTTTCAAGTTCGTGAATAAATAAGGCAAAAAGTCCCGAAGTCTATGTTGATAAAATACCCACTGCCATCCATCATTATCAGCACATTTAGTAATCATTTCTGGTGAACTGTACACTTGTTTATATCTGACTATAAAACCTTGTCATTCGGTTTATTCTGAGAGAGACTCTTGTCTGACCTTCCGGTGGGATAGACTCTCTCCTTGTGCACAATAAATTATTCAGTTATAAGTCTCTGTGTCTGGTCTATTCCTAGCTGGTGAGTCCCGTCTCCTACTGGGTTGGAATTCCTCAACAACAGGACACAAAGACAGGCACAATACAGTTTGCGAAGGGGGATCATTTTCTATCAGGGACACTGTGTGTAGGAAGAGGAGCAGTGGAGGTTCAAAATATATTGATTTCTGAGGAATTCCCCAGCTCTTGCGAGAGTCCTTCCTCCTGTGTGTATTTGACCACCGTTTTGGTTGTCCTGACAACAGGAAACAAAAAAACGGCAGCCAAATTCTTGCAAAGAGGAGGAATCTGACGGGGGTTCAGAAACTGGCCTGCGTGGCTTGCCACCCTCTTTTTAAAGAGGCCTTGGGGAGCAAAGAGGGAGGGTGGGTTATATCCTCAGGCTCCTGTGCAATAAAGGATGAACTGGCCGCAGGCAAGACAGGGAGCTGCTATGCCCCGAAACCTATCCCCTGTGGAAACCTTCTCACATGGCCGCGCCATAGAGCCAGCCTGGGGGGACAGGTTGTTAAGCCTTCCACAAGGCCACGGACCTTATCCACATTAAGCCCTCCAAGGGATGCTTTCTAAGGCTACGTGGCTCATTGGGGGAATCCAATCATGATACCCTAAGATTGGAATCGCATAGAAAACTGGATTGTAGCACTTCAAGCTACCAGTAGGGAATACTATTTTTTTAATGATCTGCTATGTTTTTTTTAAAAGGAGGGTAGGGGAAAAAATCCTCCCTGCAAGTAGAAGACTAGGACATTAGGGGGAAAGAGTCTAGCCCAGCTTTTTATCTGCTGTCCTGGTTTCCTATTTGCAGGGAGCTCTTAACATAAAGGAGCATCCTGAAACTGTGAGCCCACATGAAGCTGCCTAATACTGAGACCATTGGTCTATCAAGGCCAGTACTGTCTTCCTCAAATTGGCAGTAGCATTCTAGGGTATTAGGCAGAGGTCTTTCACATCTCCTCCTGTCTGGTTGTTTTAACTGAACATACTGGGGATTGAACTTGGGACCTTTTGCATGCCACACAGATCCTCCACAGCCCCTCCCACTGAGTCAGATCCTGCAACCACAAGTAATTGGATTTCCCAAGGACTCTCCTACTTCATTCTACTGCTAGAGTAGATTGGTATCCTGAATCAGTTGCAAAGGAGCTACCTGCTGGTTACCGATCACACTTCTCACCTGGTTCATTTCCCTCCTGGTTCTTTGTTCCGCCTCGATTCCCAGAATTCACTTCTGCCTCAACGCCCTCGTTTCTAGCCGACGCACCACATGACTCCCCCTCAATGTCACTCTCCCACACGTCACCTGCTGTAAGAAGCCCCCCAGCAGTACCCGGTCAGAACACAAGAAAACAACAAGAGCCGCAAACCAAACACATTGCTTTATGGAATGATGAACGAGGATAAGGGTTTGACCTGCCTACATTATGGGGAAAGGGTGGTGCAGTGGCTAGAGCACAGCTCCCCCCCCCCCCCACAATTACGAAGTGACTTTATTTTAATTATTTGGTTTCTAACCTATGAGGTAGGACCGCCCGGGATATGGAAGGCTCGTCCGATATCACCGAGTGAAGGACATGACCGAGTGGGGGTTTGAACCCAAAGTGTCCCCTTTCCTTGTCTAGCACACTAACCACTGCACCACATTGGCTGGGTGGTACAGTTTGATTATGATCTGACAGCATGCTCCACCTCATGGATCCATAAGGGCACGTGCACACCCACCCACAGACACACACACACAAAGGGGGTTACCACATTATATATTCCCAGCAATGTATTAAGAGTTTTAAAATGTTATTAAAAACTCCACTTAAAAGGGTTTTTGGATGATATGGCTAAAAAATGGTAGGAAGACGTCTTCACAGCTAAAGGGGCAAAACAAAATGCGAACAGTATTTTTTATAACAGTTTCAAACTCTTAATACATCACTGGGAATACATAGAAAGTGCGAACAGTATTTTTTATAACATTTTCAAACTCTTAATACATCTCTGGGAATACATAATGCGGTAAACCCCACAAAGACACACACAACAGTATTTTAACAAAATAAAAATGGATCCCCCCTGGCTTCTTTCCTTTGTTTTGGGGAGAAGAGCCCAAGAGACAGCCACTCCTATCAGTTCATGGCTGAAAATTAGGGCTTTCTGCTTTGTAGCCCTTCTCTGATGGGACAATAGCTCCTCTCTCCCCTTCTGCACATATCCGTAATGGGTACCCACTCTCAATAGTCACAGAGGAAGCAACCTCCTGGGACATTTCTTCTTCAGACACGGGGCTTTCCAGTTGAGCCCTCGTCTCCTTCATGCTGCTGTCTCCTGGAAGAGAGAAAAAAAGACAGATGCTCAAGGAGAGGTTCAGTCCCTCTTCCAGAAAGGAAGGAAACACCCCAAAGAAGAAGAGCTGTTTTTCTCTACTTCGCTTTTCTCTACTGTACAGAGTCTCAAAGCGGCTTACATTCACTTCTTCACCCACCCCCCACAACAGGCACCTTGCAAGGTAGGTGAGGCTGAGAGTTCGGAGAGAACTGTGACTGGCCCAAGATCACCCGGCAGGCTTTATGTGACGGAGCAGGGAAACCAACCCAGTTCTCCAGATTCGAGTCCACTGCTCTTAACCACTACACCACGCTGGCTCTCCAAGGAAAGAAGAACCTGAGTTTGCTGAGACTAAGTCAAAAAGACCCACAATCCCCATCAGTGCAGAGGGAAGAGGGAGCCGTTTAGGCCTCCATGTTCTCACAAAGGGAAAGCAGAGGAAGGAGCATCTGTGAAGTACTGATGGCATCGAAACGATTTCCATCTCCGTGATTTCTCATGGGTCTGCCGCTTGTTAACTCAGTCGCAGGCTTAACCATGATACCTGATCCCCAGTTTGGGCCAGCAAGCGTTTTCACGGACGCACAGAAAGAGTCCTTTCCCTGCCCCCCCTGGTTTGGAAATCTGCAGAAGGGGGCATAAGTGAACATAAGAAAGGCCATGCTGGATAAGACCAAGGCCCATTAGGTCCAGCAGTCTGTTCACACAGTGGCCAACCAGGTGCCTCTAGGAAGCCCACAAGCAAGACAACTGCAGCAGCATTGTCCTGCGTGTATTCCACAGCATCTAAGATAATAGGCATGCTCCTCTGATCCTAGAGAGAATAGGTTTGCATCATGACTAGTATCCATTTTAACTAGTAGCCATGAATACTCCTTTTCTCCATGAACATGTCCACTCCCCTCTTAAAGCCTTCCAAGTTGGCAGCCATTACCACAACCTGGGGCAGGGAGTTCCACAATTTAACTATGCGCACGCACCTATTCAGGGTGCTGGAACCCAGTAGAGTAGCTGTGTTAGTTTACTTTGACAAAACAAAGCAGAAGTCCAGTAGCATATTAAATGAATACAATAAACTAATACATTAAATAAATGCTACATGTCTTTAAGATGCCACTGGGCCTCTGTTTTGTTTTGCTTAAAGCCAGCCATACAGCTTTGTTAGAGATGTTCACACACTGATGCAAAGCCAACCCACATGCTGTGTTAATTCAAACCCGGTTCTCCAGATTGGAGTCCACTGCTCTTAACCACCGCTTTTAACCACTACACCACGCGGTCTCTTCAGAATAGACTGAAGAAACGCGCCCTAGGAACTGTATCATGTCCTGTGGCAGAGGTAAGAAGGATTCTTACCCAGCAAGGTTGCGTTTCTGGCCTCCTCCTTTGCAATACCCTTGAACCGAAGCTTATACCGGGTTATTGATGGAGACTTTTCTGCTTTGGCTGCCCTCTCTGCCAGTGGCCTCTGCACCTGAAACGACAGAGAGGGTGAAGGAAACAGGAGGACAGGCAGCATAAGCAAGAAGTCCAGATTCCACTCCTCCAACCAGCCTGCCTGGCCTTTCTCCACCTACCCTGTTAGCCATGGGCATAGACCAAGCATCAAGTTTCTTGAAGGGTGGAAGACACAACGCCAGACAGACCTTGGAAAATCACAATTTTTCCTAGCACCTGATAAATCTAGATACTTGGTCTCACCTGCAGCTTATTTTTATCATCTTGAGTCTATTACTTATTAGGAAGGCCTTTATCCTTGCCAGATGCCAGGCCCTACTATCGGCTGTTTTAGAAGGGAAATATAAGAAGATTCCTAGCTCAGAGAGGTTATGTTCGTGTTGAACAGGGGACATTGAAACCATCGAACATGCACAGATATGTTGCCCATTCTACCACAAAGTTAGATCAAAGCTTATTTCCTCCCTACTTGGTAAATTCCCTGTTGAGTCAGTTGAGCTTTTGGCAAAGAAGCTCCTAGTAGGAGAAGACCCTCAGCTTACGCTCCAAACTGCCAAGTTCTGCGCCGTTGCTATTAAAATACGCAGCACTTTATTAGAAAATGATTGTTAGAATATTTTACAATTTTATCTATTTTAATATGATAATTTAAACCAGGGGTTGCTTTTATTGACCTTACACCTTTATATGTACGGACAGTCTGTGATTCTGCGGTGCAAAACTATTGTGTCTGGACATTTTGATGTGCTGGCACGTGATTAACCGACAGTATTAGCCGACAGTATTAATAAACTTGACACTCCTCCAACCTGCGACTCTGCCGGCCAGCCAGCTGCAGTCAATGGGGAAGGAGAAACAGGAGTCGGTTTCCTCTCTGTTTTCATTATTTGGGTCTGATTCCCAGGAAAGGTTGAGAAAGCAGTGCTTTAGGACACAAGAAGAGCCGCGCTGGATCGGACCGTGGGTCCACCAAGTCCAGCATTCTGCTCACATGGTGGCCAACCGGCCATCTCGAGGAAGCTCAGAAACAGGATGACCACAACAACATCCTCCTTCTTGTGCTCCCCAGCAACTGATACAAAGAGGCCTACTGTCCCTGGTACAGGAGAGAACAGATATTCATGATGACTAGTACCCTCTGCTAGCCCCGCTTCCATGAATTTGTCCACTCCCCTTTTAAAGCTTTCCAGGTTGTCCGCCCCTTGTGTCTGTCCTGAATCCAGTGGATGACCAGTGGGTTCGGCTCCAGTGGATGACCCTGGGTTCTAGTATTATGGGAGAGGGAGAAAAACCTCTCCCTGACCACTCTTTCCAGAACACACAAAATTTTACAGACGTCTATTATGTCTCTACTTACTTGCCTTTTTTTCTAAATTAAACCAACAGCGATTCCAAAACTCTGCTCCGAGGGAAAACTAAGTGACGGAGGCAGGCTGCCGACAGCACAAGTCACTCCTTCCCATCCCGCAGGATGATCCACTAAAGTTCCAGGACGATCGCACCCAAGGCAGATTCGTAGCAGAATTACTTGCCCTCTCAAGAGGCTGCGTGACGCAGTCCTGCAAGAGTCCCTGCTCTAGTCTTGCCTCCACCTGGCAAAGGATCGTGCAGAAAATAGGGGCAGTTGGGCTTTTTAGAGGGCAGCTAATTCTTCCCCATGTAACACCTAAACCTTTTCGAAGGAGCATAAATGAAGTGAAAATTCACAAATAAAGTCCACCTCTGCTGGTATTGGAACAGGGCCTTTTCAGGAGGGGCCCCTAAGCCACGCAACTCCCTTCCCCTCCAAAGTATGGCTGGCATAACTCCTGCAAAGGAATGAAGACCAAACCATTTCGATGCACCTCATTCCGTTCAATTTCGCCTGACAATTCTGAAACTTTGATGCCATCTTTATCTATTGCTTCACTTACATTTGTAAGCACACATTTTTGAAAATTAACTGATATTCATGGACACATGAACACATGAAGCTGCCTTATACTGAATCAGACCCTCGGTCCATCAAAGTCAGTATTGTCTACTCAGACTGGCAGCAGCTCTCCAGGGTCTCAGGCAGAGGTCTTTCACATCACCTACTCGCCTAGTCCCTTTAACTGGAGATCCCGGGGATTGAACCTGAGACCTTCTGCATGCCAAGCAGATGCTCTACCACTGAGCCACAGTGCCTTATTGTTCTCGTGAGCCATTACGGCTGAGAAACAACATACAAATATTTTAAATACACAAACAAGAGGCCTCTTGGGAAATGCTGCCGGAAGGACCACTGATCCTTGTGCCCATGCCCAGTGCCCTGGAACGCCAGGACAAAACGGTTCTCACCTCTCCACCTCGTTCATTCCGCAGGAACTCCTCCGCCAGGGCCACCGCCTGGTCACAGTTGGAGGGATCTTCCCCCTGGACATAGCTCTGCATCTCCAGGGGCAGGATGCTCAGAAACTGCTCCAGGATCACCAGGTCCAACATCTGCATCTTGGTGTATTTCCCAGGCTTCAGCCACTGTTGGCAAAGGTCCCAGAGGCGGCTGCAGAGCTCGTGGGGCCCGTTGAACGCCTGGTAGCGGAGCTGCCGGAAACTCTGGCGCTCCCCGTTGGAGCTGGCTGGGGCCCTGTCCGGGAAGCTTGGCTTCGTTCTTTCCCTGCACTCCCTCTTAGGTCGAGTCCGGAGGAGGCGGGGGCCCTTGCCGGCTTCAGGGTCTGCGGGGCCTTGCTCCCGTATGGGTGCCAAGTGGAGATCCAGGGCTGAAGGGACAGAGACACAAATGCCAGGGGTCAGGGAAACACCTGGAGGCTTTTGGGCGCATCGTGGAGAGCCGTTTCTCTGTGTTGAACTAAGAGTCGCCTGGGCTTGAGAGAAATCCGAGGCTGCTGGACCTTCATTCCCAACTTTGCCACTGCAGCCCTACTTAGTTACCGCACTGCTTCTTCTTCACCCCAGCTGCCGCCTCTCTGCATGAGTCCATGTTCTGGGGAGGTCCCCCTGAACTGGGATAGATACACACACACTCCCTAACAGCCTCCCCCTGGCCAGATGGCTGCTCTTTCCCTTCCTTACAATCAGAGGGATGGATCCAAACATCTTCCATAGAGCCTTCCGCCACCCTTAGGAGCCTTCCTCCAACTTAAGTGGCTCTTTCACCAACAGAAGAGCGACTTGATTTAGAGGAGGGCTTCAAATCTGAGCTTAAAGCAGGTGTCTCCAACATGGCTCCTGTGGGTGTCATAGCACACATCAATCTCTTTCCTGGCACCAAGTAATTTTAGAAAGTGGGCAGGATCAGGTGGGGCTTTTTGCCCAGGAAGGCTTCTGATTAGCCACTGGAGATTGGATTAGCTGCACAGATTTTTATTAAAATGTTGCTTTGGTAGCAGCTGCCACCACAGCAAAAGGATCTTCACTATGTGACTGAAGGTAAGTTGCGGCAGCCATTTTGTGGCAGGCTCCACCTCCTCCAGCAGCCATTTTATGGCTGCGCCCACCATGCTGTGCCAGAATTCCAAAGGTGTCCACAAGGTTTAAAAAGGTTCGGGACCCCTGGCTTTAAAGACAAGGTGGGGTATAAATATTTTAATAAGTAAATAAACAAACTTTGTTCATTGAATAGAATAGGGGTAGCAGCCAACCCAATCACTATTATGAAAACAACAAATATACAGACATCCACACTATTTCTTAAATAACGCACCATGTGATTATGCAGCCGTGTGCATCATCGGCATAGTGGATTCATGTCATTGAGGAAGAGTAGGTTTTTATATGCCGACTTTCTCAGCCACTGAAGAAAGAATCAAACTGGCTTACAATTGCCTTCCCTTCCCCACAACAGACACCCTGTGAGGAAGGTGGGGCTGAGAGAGCTCTAAGAGAGCTGTGACTAGCCCTAGGTCACCCAGCTGGCTTCATGTGTAGGAATGGGGAAACCAACTCAGCTCACCAGATTAGCCTCTGCCGCTCATGTGGAGGAGTGGGGAATCAAACCCTGTTCTCCAGATCAGAGTCCACCATTACACACCACCTCTCTTAACCACTACACCACGCTGGCTCGGATAGCAGCTCACTGCTGCCAGTAAATCTCTGGAAAACCCTTCGGGCCTGCTGCTTGGTGAGATCTTGTCTTGGTGGGCCATGGGGGTCTGATCCTGTATGGCACTTTCTCAAGAAAGAGCTTCCAAATCAAGATCACATCAGGGATACAGACCAAGCAGCTTGCCGGTGTGGGGGCAGGGGGGGGGCTGAACTGGGTGGACAGGCAGCATTAAAATGTTTTAAATAAATGAAACTAGCAGCTAAACCTTCACATAGCACAGAGGTAAATACCATCCTAGAATCATAGAGTTGGAAGGGACCACCAGGGTTCATCTAGTCGAACCCTCTGGACAATGCAGGAGATTCACCACTGCCTCCCCCACACACACCCCAGTAACTTCACTCCATGCCCAGAAGATGGCCAAAAAAAAACCCCTCCAGGGTCCCTGGCCAATCTGGCATGGAGGAAAATTGCTTCCTGACCCCAAAGTGGCAATCGGCATTTCCCTGGGCATGTAAGAAAGGGCCACGAGAGCCAAACATTGACGCAACCCTCTCTGCACTCCCTCTCATGATCTGCCTAAGTTTACAGAATCAGCACTGCTGACAGATGGCTATTAAAGGCAATCCCTCCTAATCTTCTCTGAAAAACCTTTTACTCCAATGTTTTTAAACAAAATCAAAATAAATTAAAAAGTCATCTGAAACTGAAATCTGAGGTGAGCCTGGGGTGAGGGGAGAGCCCAGGTATTCTATGCCTCACATGGACCGCTTCTGTTTTATCTCTGGAAAGATACCGAATTATATATCCTGGCAACTTAAGACACTGGGGGATGGAGCTGTGTCTTCTTTTCAATTTGCAAGCTGTTTTCTGGGGAGCCCCCCAACAAGGAAACATAAGCTCTGCTCGTTTCTGCAGGGAACCTCATTTCACACATCAAGTATGCTCTTACGGGGAGCCCACGACCAGTATAATTGAAGACTTCAGTTTCAACTTTAATGTGTTCATTTACCTGGACTTGCTGGAAGGGAATAAGAATGTTCCAGACCGACGAAATCACTTCCGGGGGATGGCGCTTCTACACCGCTGGTCTTGGGCTTTGAAGGTTTAGGCTCAGGGGGCTTTCGGCGGAGCAGGGGTCTTTTCTTTTTAGGGCCCTGCAGAGCAAATGTGCTTTTAAGGACCATAGGTCATCCATGATGTGAAACTGCGCATTAATCAAACTCACTGTGGTTAACGCTCCTGGCTGAATGTAGGCCACTCCACCAACTGAGGTTAGCTAGGGTATGCGAAACCAAGGTTTGGAGTTGGCTTGATTAGACTAGGACCTTTTATGCACAGGTTGTTTCCCTTGGATATGCTGCTCTCTCAATGGACAGTATTTGCAGATGAATTCTCAAATCACTCTGCATAGGGGTCTGAAACTGACCAAAATGCACTGTGAAATTGACCGGTAAACAGCCTCCTCCTATTCCAGGGGAAGGGTTGGATGAGGGGGAAAGACAAGTGGGAGGGAGAAGTGAGAATGGGCATGGGGAGAAACCCCCGCATTGACAGGTACGCACAGGGGCAGCTTTCAAATTGGGATAAAGGCAAACATTAAACTTGGGGTAAAACAGCATCCACAAAATGCGGGGAAAACACAAGTTGAGAGCGAGACGACTTCTAAAGGTCAGAAAATAATGAAGACAAAGCCCTGAAATACTTGGGGCGTGTCAGAAATAACCCTGTGCCTGCTTCTCCCCCCTCCCAATCAGGGTTAAAAGCCAATGGAGGGGGAATTAAAAGAACCGTCCCCTTTCACCACAATCCATATCCTGCCCCCACAGCTGCTTTTTGAGGTAAAAATCACACAGCTCCTCAAAATTTCAAGCCATAGAGCCCTAAGTGATTGATGGAGAAATTTACCCTCTTCAGCCGCTCAGGGACGTTGAACTCTGTGGGAACGGCATCAGGCTTCAGGTAACGCCGCCCAGAAGCCACGTTCTCAAGGTAGTCTGTCTCCCGGAAGTGCTCCGAGCAGACGACGTGGTGGCGTGTGGGACAGAAGTTCTTCCGCCGAACGTTCGAGATCCATTTCTTTAACAGGTCTTTTCTTCCGAGAGGAAACCTGCAGCCATTCAGTAACGGACAACAGAGAGGAGTCATCTTCCACTGGTACAAAAAGGCGGAGGATGTTGATCGATCAATCAATCAATCAATCAATCTTTATTAAAAACCGTCATAGACCAGCACAGCTCTTCACAATTTACCATTGAAACCCTTAGTATTACACTCTACCCACAGGTTTATACAGATAGCAAAAACTTATTTGCACAATTTGCAAACTATATACCACCCATCAAAATTATTGGAATACCGATGTTCTCAGCAGCGTCTGACGGATTCTGCAGGCTGCTGCACAAAACTTTGCCGTTCCTACTGCAACCTGTGGATTTTCATCTATAAGCAACATTTTAGTATACTCCGGACCTGAATGGCTGGGATGCCGACTAAGTCAAGGGGAGATAAACCTAGAATGAACCTCTTGGCATAGTGGACAGTGCAGTAGAACGTGCTCCGTTGTTTCAATTTCCTTTAAAGCACAGGGACATGGGAGGGTGTTGAATGCAAATGGCTTGGCAGGGCCAGTTGTCTGTTTCTATCCCACCTTTGCTCTCAGAGTGACTGTGTGGTCCCCCTCCTCCATTTTGCCCTCACAACAACCCTGTGAGGTAGGTTAGGCTAAGACAGAATGACTGCCCCATAGTCACCCAGCAAACTTCATGGCCAGGTGGAGATTTGAAGTTCTGTTCCCAACCCCACAGATTTTGACAGGGGAGTGATTCTGGCAGTCAAACCAGCGGTGATGTCTAACAGCATCCTTAGCTATGAAATTCCTATGGCCTGGTACAAAGCAGTCACCTTTAGTATGGCTTGTACGGCTCCAGATTACAGGTGGACCCTTGTGTAAGTGAATGCTCCTTCATATTAAAAATAGTTCAACCAATCTTTACTTGTTAAAATCACAGATCAGCCAAGATTGAGATTGAGATTGAGAGAGAGAGAGTCAGCAGCACTTCTATATACAATAAAATTTCAGCGACTATCATAATAGGCTGATTTAAATAGTGCAGACTCAATTAATAAAAATAATTAACAGGGTACAAATGTGTAAACAAACAAATCAATAAAATCCATAGTGCAATTGAAAAGACTAGCCAGAAAACCTTTCTCCCTGATACGGTAGCTTTCTATGTGAAAGGGATTTTACTTTTTGCCTTTGGTCAATTCTGTCCGAGTCAAAGGGATTCATCAAGCCCTCAGGCCCAGACCTGAGACAACCACAGATGGAATTTTAAAAACTTACCTGTGGAATGAGATGTTCTTGCCGAGTGAAAATTTGTTGTTGCAATTGATGGCACAGCAAGACTTTACCATGACGGCAAATGCACAGATCCCACCCGAGAACTGGGAAGGAGACAGGTAAAGAGCTTTTAAGCAGGAACCAACTAACGAAAGGATAGCATTCATCATAGTATTTAATTTAGAACATTTCGATCCCACTGTTCTTCTGCTGAGGTCGGGGTGAGTGCGTGTGTACACATACATGGCTCGCCCAGTCTCCAATTTATCCTCGGAACCAACCCTGCGAGGTAGGTCAGCTCGAGTGATTAATATTGAACATTTGGTGCGTTTACAGTGCAGAGAAATAAAAGGCTATATATATATATAATTACTCAGTTTAAATTCCCTATGCGTTTCACCCAAGAGGCTTCTTCAGGGGAGTCTATTATTCTTGCAGTGATTTTTTTGCAAAGAAGAGTATAAGATCAATAGCGTTTACAGTGCAACCTCCATTTTATAGTACTTTCGTGTGTCTAAACTGCACCTCAGTCCTTACAACAGCAGCCCGAATAGTCCAGCTCAGCTTGGGGGCTAAGCAGGGTCAGCCACAGTCAGTACTTGGATGGGAGACCACCAGGAAAGAGTGGGGTTGCTACGCAGAGGCAGGCAACGGCAAACAACCTCTGCTCAGCTTTTGCCTTGAAAACCCCATGAGGGGTTGCCAACAATCGGTTGTGACTCATCAGCACGTTCTTCTTCAGTCACAGGGCTGTGGCTCAGTGGTAGAGCATCTGCTTGGCATGCAAAAGGTGCCGGGTTCAATCCCCGGCACTTCCAGTTCAAAGGACTAGGCAAGTAGGTGATGTGGAAGACCTCCGCCTGAGACCCTGGAAAACCGCTGCGGGTCTGAGTAGACAATACTGACTTTGATGGCCCGAGGGTCTGATTCAGCATAAGGCAGCTTCATGCATTCAATCCTTACAACATCCCTAGCATGCAGGCCAGAATTACAAACCCCATCCAATCTGGCCCTTTGTCCTTCTTTAGTCCAGATGTAACTTGTCTTACTAAAAACATCTGGAACCCACCATTTTGAAAAATATAAATCACAAAATACATACAGTTTTGGTCATTTGCTTTACACTGGAAAAAGATAACCTGAGTTATCTGAATTACCTAAGTAAGATCTTAGGTCAGAGCAGGGGTCTGGGACTGTCTTGTCAAAACATCAGGAAAAGACAGATTCCAGAAGCTGCAACTTTATTCTAATGGAGACTGCAGGCTACGGCTGGTGGGAAACTAACTATAATTACAGGTTAATTTACCAGAGAGAAGGCAGAGTGGCCAGGTCTGTGACCACCTTGCCAGAATATCAGGAACATCTTTGAATTTGTCTGAGTATACTGACAAGTGCAGTGGGGGGTGAAACGGCTTGTCTGGAGGTGGCAAAGTAAGGATTCAAACCCAGTTCTCCCAGGTCCTAGTGCAACACACTCTAACATCAACATTACACTATCTCAAACTGATACAAGACTAGCAGAGCAAGTATCCATGAAAATCATAATTATTAACATATCTCCTTGCAGGTTTGTTGTGGAGATGTCAGGACAGGCTATATTATGTTGCCTCAAGCTCTTTGAAGGTTGGTTGGTTTATATATAAATAAATAACAATATATAATAAATAACAATAATGCATTTAAAGCTGAGCAGTCAAGCCCTTTTATCTACATTGTGTGTTATTGTAAAGTGCCTTCAAGTCGCAGCCGACTTATGGCGACCCCTTTTTGGGGTTTTCATGGCAAGAGACTAACAGAGGTGGTTTGCCAGTGCCTTCCTCTGCAGAGCAACCCTGCTTTTTCCTTGGTGGTCTCCCATCCAAATACTAACCAAGGCTGACCCTGCTTAGCTTCAATGCAGTAATTGTCACAACATCCCTGTGAGGTGGGGAAGAGTGATTATTCTCCAGATTGCAGCTGGGAGCCTGAGACACAGTTCCTAGCCTAAAACGCACTTCGCCTGTTCACAAGAGAGGGAATATTTGAATTCAGAGCCTACTGATTCATAACTCTCTTATTTAACTGGTACAGAGAGCTGCCAAGCATATTCACCGGGCCTGCTCACATCTCTTGAATCCACTGTCCTCAATACTCAGAAATCCAGCGGATAAAATTTCCCCCTGCTATATCAACAAAGAGCTCTGCCCCCTCCCCAATTTACAATGTGTGGATAACACCGCTACCATATTGTAAAGGAGAGCTGTAACTTATATTTACTCATCACACTCCAACCCCATTGTTCAAGAAGCTCAGGACAGCATATGTCTCTTCTCCCTCTGCTGCTTTATCCTTTTAACAACAACCTTACGAGGTAGGTTAGGCCGAGAGAAACAGTGGTTGGCCCAACAGCACCCCAACAAGCTTCCATAGCTGAGACAGGTATTTGAACCAAAGTCCAACACCACTATAACACATTGGCTCTTACACTGTAGGACTTCTGAGCTTTTCGGCACATAATTGCAAGATTATTATTACAGCAGCAGCAAATCTTTTGTGGGGGGGCAGGTCAAAGCACAAATTCAATAAGGGAAGACCCTTTATTTATTAAAAGGATTTTCACCCTGCTAAACAGAAGATCTGCTTGGGGCAGTTCATATTTGTGTGTGTGTGTGTGTGTGTAAAGTGCCTTCAAGTCGCAGCCGACTTATGGCGACCCCTTTTGGGGTTTTCATGGCAAGAGACTAACAGAGGTGGTTGCCAGTGCCTTCCTCTGCACAGCAACCCTGGCCTTCCTTGGTGGTCTCCCATCCAAATACTAACCAGGGTCATATTTTACTACTTATTTATTATTTATTTAATCCATCTATACCCCACCTCTCTCCCCAATGGGGACCCAAAGCGGCTTACATCGTTCTCCTTTCCTCCATTTTAACCTCACAACAACCCTGTGAGGTTAGGTTAGGCTGAGAGAGTCTGCCCGACCCAAGGTCGCCCAGTGAGTTTCCATAGCAAATTGGAGGATTCGAACCCAGATCTCCCAAACCCTAGTCCAGTGGTTCCCAACCTTTTCAAGTTTGAGAACCCCCTTCTTAACCTTTTGCAGACCCCCATACGATAGTAACTGTCCTGTTAGAATCTGCTGATGGAGAAAATACATAATGAGAAAAAGATCAAAATGACACTGCTTTGTGCACATCTGGTTTCGTGGACCCCTTGTAATAATTCTGCACACGCACACCCCAGCAGTCCCCAGATCCCAGGTTGGGAACCACTGCCCTAGTCCAACACTCTTAATCACTTTACCCCACTGGATCTCATGTAGGCATATAACGATACAGACAAGCAACCATCCGAGCAAGAACACGGAACGATCTATATTCAAACAATTAATTTATCATCAAGACTTTCCCACCCTGCAGATGCCGGCTGCCAACTGACCAGGAAATTGGCCTGCTCCTGAGTTCCGATCTGCACACACCAGCAGGGGTGGGGGTGGGTGGGGGATGCTTTTTCCTGGCAGGGAGTGAAAGGTGGTGTGTCCCCCTCCCCCGACCAAAGCGCACAGGAGCAAGAAGGGTTTGGAAAGTTGGCAACCCTCCCACCATGCACAGGCACATGCCCTGACCGCTCTGGGTCACAGCTCAGGAGCTTCACCAAGGGAGCAAACTAATTCCCAGCCTCTTCCCCAACCCCAACCCCAACCCCAACCCCAGAAATTTCGCCTCTCCTTCCTCTCCCTGCAAAATTGCTCACCTTGCGCGCTTCTGATGCTCCGCGCACCGGCCTGCGGTTGGCTCTTGCGAGGCAATGCAACTTCCCTCTTTGCCCAAAAAGGACGGAATAGGAAGTGACGCTAGCTATTGGGCCTCCTGGCCAAAATGTCCCGCCACTCTAGGAAACTAGAGCTCGCTTGCAGTCTTAACTATTGGAGGGCACTTCCCCCCCCCCATACCCACCCACCCCCCAAAAAAGTGTCACCCAAAGAACTGGGGATGTCCCTGGAAATTGCACAGCAGATTCTGTTGTCCTGGGGAGGAGGGGAGGCGCAGGAGGGATGGAAGAAGCGCTTTTGCGCAGGGAAAAGGATGGAGAATGCAGAGACATTCTACCGTTTCAGACGTTACACGGTGGGAGGAGGGAGGGGCGGAATCCGGGAACATCTGGATTTCTTGGCTGCAGCACCGCAAGGCGTTTTAGCGCGCCCGCACGTGCATGCACAGCAACACCGCAACGCACGCTTTCTTGGGGAGGGAGTCCTGTGGATCCAATGGAACCGTGTTGCATTTGCGCCAACCCGAGATCAGGCTCTTAATTATAAAATAATAATAATAATAATAATAATAATAATAATAATAATAATAATAATAATAATAATCATAATCATCATAATCATAATAATAATAAATCAGAAGGCAATACTGTTGTGACCCAAGATTGTCTGTAGAGTCCAATGAAAGACAATTGAGAGGAGGTGGATTGAAACTGACAGCTCTTTCCTGCTTTAGTAAATCAAAAAGACAATGAAGGATATGTGAGGGAATGGGAGGCATGGAGAACATGTTGTGAAAACGGATTAAATATGGGAAATGTTGAAGGCTATGATTTAATCTAATTCAACTGATTAATTATTGAATACCTCATCCTTTCAACATTAAAGTATATAAGATGATGATATGTAGCTTATTGATCAATGTTGAAAACAGGAAGTATTCAGTAATTAAAGTCTATAAGGTGATGATATGTAGTTTATAGAAATGATACAATGAACTGTAATGAATTAGAAAATAAATACAGAGGGGATTATATAGATATTGATTTGATAGAGGAGGGGAGAGGGGAAGTCAGAAAAAGTCAATACTGATTAGGAAGATTAGTTTGAAATTGTTTTATTTTATGTAACTCTAACGATGCAATATTGATATTGTATGTGACTTAAGAAAATAAAAAAAATAAAAAAAAGAAAAGAAACTAACAGCTCTTTCATTGCTCAAGACTAGAACCGGGGGTGCACCTTCGCGCCCAGATGGCAGGCGTGAGATGACACCCCCCCCGCTCCCCCCAAGAGGCAAGCAGTTAGCTTTATAGACTTTAGGCAAGTACGTATTACGTTAAAGGTTACTTTACAAACGCGGGAGAGTCCAGTCTTCATTGCCTTAGCATTGTGTGTGTGTGTGTGTGTTAAGTGCCGTCAAGTCGCCTCCGACTCATGGCGACCCTATGAATGAAAGTCCTCCAAAATGTCCCTTCTTTGACAGCCTTGCTCAGATCTTGCAAATTGAAGGCTTGCTCAGATCTTGCAAATTGAAGGCTTGCTCAGATCTTGCAAATTGAAGGCTGTGGCTCCCTTTATTGAGTCAGTCCATCTCTTGTTGGGTCTTCCTCTTTTCCTGCTGCCCTCCACTTTTCCTAGCGTGACTGTCTTTTCCAGTGACCCTTGTCGTCTCATGACGTGACCAAAATACGACAGCCTCAGTTTTAGTCCAATCGCATTGACGATACATCTTTCAGCAGTCAGGGGTCCCCAAGCATGAGCGAGTCTATCTTGTCAGTTTCACTGGTCAGTTGCAGAGTGTCCTTTATTGCAGATAAGAGACTTCCCTACATTTGCGAGCAGGAAAGGAGGGAGGGAGCACTCCAGCCCGGGAGAAGGGCATCTGGCATCTGATCGGGAGGTGCTTGCATGAGTGTTTGTGTGCATGCTACTGCTTTCAGGCACTGAAGCGACAAAGGAGAAGGGGGGGGCGTTTGTGCTGAAACACAGACGTGTCTGTGTAAACGCTGGGGGACTGTCCGTGTGCACTTCAATACAATTAAAAAAACTTTTAGTAGAGCTTCTGGATTTTTAGTTATTTTATCTTTAGACCGTTTTTATTGTAATATTTATTTTTCTCCTTAGGGGGTGCAAAGCCTGTACATACTTGCGACTAATTAAACTGAGTGGGGAATTGTGTGTGTGTGTTAAGTTAAGTGTGTTAAGTGTTAAGTGTGTTAAGTGTGTTAAGTCGCAGCCGACTCATGGCGACCCTATGAATGAGTCCTCCAAAATGTCCTATCTTTGACCGCCTTGCTCAGATCTTGCAAATTGAAGGCCGTGGCTTCCTTTATTGAGTCAATCCATCTCTTGTTGGGTCTTCCTCTTTTCCTGCTGCCCTCAACGTTTCCTAGCATGACTGTCTTTTCCAGTGGGGAATTACTTCTGTGTAAACATGGGTCAGATCCAGCGATCCAGAACTGTATTCTGCCCCCCCCCCCACTCAGACTTTACAACTTCCCCATCATAGAGGATGGAAAAAGACCAAGCATTGCACACCCCACACTTCAGGCTTCTTTTTTTGGGGGGAATGGACGCCATGTGTAGGGCAGGCGCATCAAAGCAAACGGGAGAGACCCACTCTGCTCTTCCCACCCACCCAATATCTATATGGTGGTCTCCCTTCCAAGAACCAACTCTGCTTAGTTTCTGAGATCTAACAAGATCAGGCTGTAACATGCTGCCTTCACATGAAGCTGCCATATACTGAACCAGACCCTTGGTCCATCAAAGTCAGTATTGTCTACTCAGACAGGCAGCGGCTCTCCAGGGGTCTCAAGCTGAGGTCTTTCACATCACCTACTTGCCTAGTCCCTTTAACTGCAAATGCCGGGGGTTGAACCTGGGACCTTCTGCATGCCAAGCAGTTGCTCTAACACTGAGCCACAGCCTTTCTCCCCACAGGACACAAGAAGCTGCCTTATACTGGATCAGACCCATTGGGCCATCAAAGTCAGCATTGTCTACTCTGGCAGCGGCTCTCCAGGGTCTCAAGCAGAGGTTTTTCACATCAACTACTTGCCTGTGTGTGTGTGTGTGAAGTGCCGTCAATTCGCTTCCGACTCATGGCGACCCTATGAATGAAAGTCCTCCAAAATGTCCTATCTTTGACAGCCCTGCTCAGATCCTGCAAGTTGAAGGCCGTGGCTTCCTTTATTGAGTCAATCCATCTCTTGTTGGGTCTTCCTCTTTTCCTGCTGCCCTCAACTTTTCCTAGCATGACTGTCTTTTCCAGTGACTCTTGTCGTCTCATGACTACTTGCCTAGTCCCTTTAATTGGAGATACCAGGGATTGAACCTGGGATCTTCTGCATGCCAACTTGCAGATGATCTGCCACTGAGCCACGGCCCCTCCCCAACAGCGATAGGAAGCTGGATTTCCCAACTCTAAACCAATACCCTAACCATTTATGCACCACTGATTCCAATAAAAGCCGGTGGTGTATAGATTTTCATCTCAATCTTTTTGGACAATACATAACCAGTTAATCTATTTCTTTAGGGTCATATCCTCTGTTTTCCAAAATCATCCTTCTATCACTGACTATGTGTTCTTTCCAGATCTTTGCTATTTGCTTGGTTTAAAACAACAACAACAACAAAAACCTGCCACTAAATAAGTGACAAGTCCTCTTGAGATAATTCACAGTGGGTAGCCGTGTTAGTCTGTCTGCAGTAGTAGAAAAGGGCAAGAGTCCAGTAGCACCTTAAAGACTAACAAGAATATTTTCTGGCAGGGTGTGACCTTTCGTGAGCCACAGCTCACTTCTTCAGATACAGCTAGAATGTGAATCCATCTGTCTTTAAGTAGAGGAGAGTGAATTCAGACAAGCATTAGTATGTAAATGTTAACAGTATATAAATGTGAATAGCAGGCGTGATGGGATTAGGGATGGTCTGCAGAAGAGTCTGTGATGTCCAGGGGAGAGATGGGTTTGGAGAAATCAGCATTGGTAATGAGCCATGAATGCAAAGTCTTTATTCAGCCCAGGTCAATGCATTGACTTTAGTTTGAATATCAACTATAATTCAGCAGTTTCTCTTTCCAATCTCCCTTTGATATTCCTTTGTAAGAGAACTGCTACCCTTAAATCTGCAACAGAATGTCCTGGAAGGTTGAAATGTTCTCCCACTGGTTTTTGAACATTGTGGTTTCTGATGTCCTCTTGAGAGTTAATCTAACTGAGCGCATATTCCTAGAGAGGCTTTGCCAGGAAGAAGGGGGAGGGGTGCATGGGCAGCAGAGCTTCCTCCCAATCCTGCCTCCCACCCCCGCACCCCCCCCACCCCGGGAAAGTGGCCTTTGAATTTCCAGCCCGCTGCACCCAGATCTGCAAGAGATCTGGTAGGTCGACAACGCATTGGGAGGTGAAGAAGAGGGAGATCGAGCTTGGTGCAATTGAGGACTGGCGAAGAAGACAAGCTGGTGGGGTTCAGATTGCGGAAAAAAAGAGTTTTGTTTACCAGGGTTGGCTGTAGGTCGCCGCAGAGGGCATTTGAGGATCTCTCTTTGATTAATTTCTGCATTTTTGCAGGATTTCTGCATATGCTGTTTCAGTGAGCTGTTTTGACCTGCCATTAAGACAAATAACTAAATCCTTTATGTACTATATTCCAGAAACTTGGTTGTAATTGAGGCTTCTTGTGGGTAAGCTTTTGTGGATTGGTAATTGGTAGAACTGGTAATAGATTTTGTAAGTATTTTTCAAACATCTCTTTCAAGACTTATATAATGGGCTCTTAAATAGATAGAAACGAACCCATTATTATTCTGTCTTTTCAGACAACCTATACACATGCCTGGTTGGGTTTGAACTGTTTGTATATGTATGTATGTACTTATTTATTTCTGTAATTGTGTGCAGGCTAACATGGGTTTTAATTAACTACTGACGGCCCACTAGGCTGAAACGCGTTTGGTTGTGGTTACAGATGTCAACCTTAGGATATGCCATTGTGCTATTTTAATGTTTTTAAAATATTTTTAACCTTGACATAGTGTTTCCAATAAATTATATTTACAGTATTTATATATAAACATATAAATATTACATATTTCATATATATATATAGGTTGGGTCTTATTCCCCTCTTTTTTCTTCCTCTTCCAACACTCTAACCACTACACCACACTGGCTGTCGTGAAAGAAGAATAGAGGTGGGAGAGCCCATCTTTCTCTTGAAAATACAATTTGTTTGTTTCTTAGTCAATCTTAGGAGAAAGTAATAACCCTTCCTTCTGTTCCCAATGTGCAGTCCTAGAATCTCTTGGTTTAACCGAATCCTTGGCGTTTGTGTTGCTTTCCTCAGGAATAAATTTGCAATCTGGATACATAGCCTGTTTTGTTTGTAAAGTCTTGTCCTTCCTTGGTACTGTTAGCAATCTACGGTGTGTCAAAGCAATATATTTTTTTTTACTTCTGGGACTGAGGAGTCACCTTAGAGAAGCTCATGACAATGGAGCACAAAGCCCTTTCAGCCCTGAGTCCCCCACTGGAAGTGAAGCTGGGAGAGGATGTGGAAGAGCCAGATGCAGCTTGCCTCGAGACAAGGGAGAGCCCAGGAAGATGCCCTGGCGGTGCCGTTGGCAAGGGACTCTGGGAAGGAACAGTGCAAAGCCCCTCGGATGAGGACACGGTTTGCTCCGAGGTGTGGCGACGGCGCTTCCGGTGGTTCCGCTACCAGGAGGCCGAGGGGCCGCGTGAGGTTTGCAGCCATCTCGAGGAACTTTGCCGTCGTTGGTTGAGGCCCGACACGTTCACAAAGGAGCAGATTCTGGATCTGGTGGTCCTGGAGCAGTTCCTCAGCACCCTGCCGAAGGAAATGCAGAGCTGGGTCCGGAAAGGGGGAGCGGAGACCTGTCTCCAGGCTGTTGTCCTGGCCGAAGATTTCCTACTGAAGCAGCAAGGGGTCAGGAACCAGGGAGCACAGGTGAGAACTTTTCTTCCTACTCATTCCAAGAGGGCTGGGGAGGCATGCAAGGACATTTTGCTCCTAAAACTTTACTACCGGTGTCTCTTTTAGAGCCTACAGGCACCTTTAAAATTTTGATTGGGGGGGGTGAGCCCCACCTCAAAATGGCTGTGACAGAAGGTGGAGCCAAACCTGCAATGGCTGCCTCAGGAGGCGGAGCCATACCTCCCTCCTCACTTTGCAAAAGAATCTTAGGAGGGGAATAAAAGAAACTAAGGAAAGCCCAGGAGAAAGAGAAGGGGGAATAAAAAGAAGGAAAGCCTCAAGAGGGAAGGGAACTATAAGCCTGAATGATTACTAATCCTCCTGACCCACCAGTGTTTCCCACTGCTATTACATCCATGGAAAATAGCAAGCTCTGCCTTACAACGGCCTCACCTAAGGTCTGAAAAGCTTGATGGTGAGCACTCTGCCTTCCTACTTCGTTGCTGCCTTGACCTCTTCTACAAACTGTCCAAGAAGGAGTTTGTTGTGTTGCTGAATGCCACCTTCTTATGATCTCCTTCCCTGTCTGGCCCCCTTGATGGAGCAGGGCTGTTTTATAGGGTTTATGGGTGCACAGAATAAAGGGTCTAGACATGTTCATATGCGCCATTCCTTTTCTTATGTCTCCCCTCCTTCCCTGGTTTTACACGCAAGAGCCGTTTGTAAATATGAATGATCTTTTTCCCCCCAAGGCAAAGAAGACTATATCAGGGGACCCGCTGATGGAGGGGATCTCACAAGAACTTGAGGAAGACGGTATCTCACTGGGTAAGGATTTTAGTAAGCTATGGTGCAATTTGAAATGTCTGGGGCAAAATTTCAGCCCTGGCCTACACCTCCCTCAGGATGAGGTGGTAGAGTCCTGGGGTGGAAGGTTGGACCCTACCACTTCAGACTGCCATGGTGGTGATGTTCTTGAGTGTTCTCCCATTTAATAAGCTCCCCCATTAGAAAACTCATACAAACAAGGAGAAGCCCGAATAGAACTTGCTATACTAAGGTGTTTTTATTTTAAAACATTCAGGGAGTATTTTATTTTACACAGGGGATCATCCAAAGGTAGTTCCTCCATCCCCTACACCTACAGGTGTACCATTCTACCTCCTCATTCTGCTGCATGTGTAATGGTTAACAGTGGCAGACTCTAATCTGGAGAACCGGGTTTGATTCTCCACTCCTCCACATGCAGCCTGCTGGGTATCCTTGGGCCAGTCACAGTTCTCTCTGAACTCTCTCAGCCCAACCTACCTCAAAAGGTGCCTGTTGTGGGGAGAGGAAGGGAAGGCGATTGTAAGCCGCTTTGAGACTCCTTACGGTAGAGAAAAACTGCTGCTTCTTCTTCGTCTTCTTCGTCTTCTTCGTCTTCTTCGTCTTCTTCTTCTTCCTTTTTGTCTTTGTCTTCGTCTTTCTCCATCTCTCCAAGGTGGCCACAATTTGTGGCCCGTTTGTGTAATCCCTTGGTGATATGCGAAGAATGTTCTCGCTTCCTGTCTCCACAAACTGTTTAATAACTATTAGCTAAATGCACATCAGTTTGATGGGATAGATTAAAGGTCCCCAACTATTTTGAGCCTGTGAGCACCTTTGTAAATTTGACACAACGTGGTGGGCACAGCAAATGAGTTTCATGGTTTTTGTTTTGTTTAAAGATTAATCGTGGGGGGGGGGGGGAACAGAAGTCCTAGGGCTAGGGGGTTGATGGTAACACCTGTTTCCAATACCCTTCTCTGTCTCATAGACCCTGGACTGACAACACTGATGCATTCTGGATCATATCCTCTTCATGATAGAATGGAAACAGTGACCCAGCTCTGGAATACTGTACCCCTGGAGGTCTGTCTTACACCTTCCCTTCAGTTTTGTGGAAATGTTTCTAGAAAGAGAGGGAGAAGGAGGGAGGGATGTTCAGAATCAAGTTTACTTGAAATTGTTTAAGAATCTTTGATATGTAAGCAAAATAGTGAAATCTCCCTCCCCCTCTCTCTGTATATGTATGAAAATCTCTCCTACGATTTCCTCTTTCCCTCTCTGAAAGCCCCCTCAGCCTCGCTTCCGTCTCTCTTTCCGCCCAACAGCCAACCTTTCTCTGACCCTCTGACTTCAGCCTCCCTCCACCTTGGTAGCCTCTATCTTGGAAAACCATGCCCCAGTTGTGCAGTTCCAGCTGCTGGGCCAGGCTTTCTTGCATGGTAGGGAACCCTCAAGGACTTGTGGGGGGCACATCACTTTCCCCTGTATCATTCCCCCACATTATTTCCCTTTTCCCTCCTCCTGGCAACCCTCACATCCTCTCCCCTTTCCCTGCCTCATTCTCAGCCATTCACCAACTTACCTTTTATCTGCCCTCCCATCTTCAGATATATTTATAATTTATTTGCTCCATTCATACCCCACCTTTCTCCACAGCGAGGACCAAAGCGGCTCACATTATTCACCTCTCCTCCTTTTTATCTGCTCATCAGCCCTGTGAGGCAGGTTAGGCTGCAGGTCTGTGACTGACCCAAAATCACCCAGTGAGCTTCCACAGCAAGATGGGGATTCGAACCTTGGTCTCCCAGACTGTACTCAGGTCTAACTGCTACACCACACTGGCTTTCATAGGATGTTGTTGTTGAAGAGTAGCCTGCAGCCAGGCCAAGTGGAGTCATGCAAGTCAGGTAGTATCAAGTCACCTGGTGGTTGCTACCATGCCTAGAGTTGCCAACCTCCAGGTGAGACCTGGAGATCTCCCAGTACCCTAGTCAGGCCTGGCAGCAGTGAATCTTCCATCAAAGGCCAAAATAGTCCTAGAATAGTGTGGTTTCCTAGCAACAGCCACTGAGGTAATCCGTTGCTTAAAGCTACAGGTGCTCCTTTTATCATTCCTGGGGTTTTTAAACCCCACAGTGAGTGTGTGTGTGTATATATATGATTTCACAGTTTTTCAGAAAACATTTTTCAGCCCTTTTCAGGTTTGTAGAAAGATCTGTTCGTGCCCTTTCACAGCTCCAGTCACTTCCCATAGGATTTGGCCAACTTCACTATTAGTATATAGATGATGTTATATAGTAGTTTAGTAATTCTCAAAAATACTCCCTCTGCATATAAAAAGCCCTGACCTAGATGGCCCAGTTTCACCCAATCTCATCAGATCTTGGAAGCTAAGCTGGATTGGCCCTGGTTAGTACTTGGATAGTAGACCCCCAAGAAAGTCCAGGGTTGCTAGGCAGAGGAAGGCAATGGCGAATCACCTCTGTTTGTATCTTCCCTTGAAAACCCTATGGGGTCACCATAAGTGGGCTGTGACTTGATGGCCCTTTCCACCACCACCCCATAATAAAAGACTGCCTTGTACCCTCGGATGTGGAATGGTATGGTATAGCCTGATCTCAGAAGCTTAACTGGTACTTGAATGGGAAACCACCAAGGAACAGTTTGCTGAGGCAAGCAATGGCAAACCACCTCTGCTTCTCACTTGCCTTAAAAACCCATGGGGTTGCCATAGGTTGACTGCGACTTGACAGCACTTTACACACACAATGTGTACTCTATAAGCAGTACATATGGGTGTCATGAAGTTAACACAATAAACTTAGAAATATCTAAATGTACTGCACATACGTACAAGCACCTTGCAAAAATACACTGAAATGTGTATCATAAGGAAGTCAAACAGCACTAAATGTATTGGGGCGAAAAGTTGGTATATCAATGAAGTAAATTAATAAAGAAATACTTTGGACAGATGAAGCTGCCTTATTCTTAGACTTTCAGTTCATTCTAGCACAATAATGTCTTTTCTGACTGGCAGCAGCTCTCCAGGGTCTCGGGCAGAGAAAGGTCCTTCCCATCATCTCGTCTGGGATCTTTCTTAACTTGAGATGCCAGACACTGAACCTGGGACCTTCTGCATGCAAAGGAGGTGCTCCTGTCACTGAGGCCTGAATGCTTCCTCTCATATCATGATCCAAGGAGAATTTCCCCCCTCTCTTTTGAGGTAAGCTGCATGGAAGTCACACCTCTTACTTTTTGTTGCAGAAGCTGGTGACTTTTGAGGAAGTGGCCGTGTGTTTCACTGAGGAAGAATGGAGCGTGCTGGATCCCAGCCAACGGGCCCTGTACAGAGAGGTCATGTTGGAGAATTATGGGAGTGTGGCTTTGCTAGGTGAGGATCCCTTTGGCCTTCGTTGAAAGCTGCTGAGGGAAAGCCAGAGAGGCGTGGGTCTGCTCTGGGTCTGCTCCTTATCCTTGTTCTCCAAACCAAGTTACTGGAGAAAACTGCAATCAGTTTTTTTCTGAAGTTAGTCACAGCTGTTGAGGGCCAGACAAAATGTAGCTTTCTTCAGAAAGAAGAGGGCCAGACTGATTGGTTTTGGGTATGGTGCGATGACATAGAGTGGTCCTTTCCTGCTTGGCCCTCCGAGACAAAAGTGTAAGGCAGCGGCAAAGGCTGTGATCTGGAGCACAGTTAGATGGAAATAATTCTGACTGAACTCAGAGGCATACTCCTGAGTAAACACAGCTGGCCACCTTTTCCCGAAGGAACCCACTCATCAGTCTATCTGCCAAGGCCTTTCTCTGTGCTATCCCACTTTTGAAAGTTAGGTGTGTGGTCCCCACAGACAGGGTCTGTTTGGTGGTGGTGCCTAGATTGATGGAATACTCTTTCCCCAGCCTCATCTACCGGGTCTGTTGCCTAGGTTTAATCTGTTGCCTTCTGCCAGACTTTCAATGGGGATATAATATGCAACCGGTTGTTTTTTTTTTAATTCTTTAGTTGCTTCTTTTCTTCCTGTGGCCTTCTCTCTTTCACCTCTTCTTATATTTTTATTTTTGTTGATTTGGTGTTAATTTACCATGTAAGCTACCTTGAAGACCAGCTGGAGGGAAGGCGGAGTAGAATCTTTTAAAAAAACAAATAAATACCTCACCAAAACAGGATAAATTTGCGTGCTTGCAAGCCAAATAGTTGTATAGGCATCTCATAGGTATCTGGATGTCACTTTTTCTTGTCATAAATTTGATAGTGAGATGCATATCAGTGTGAGTGTGTGTTAAGTGCCGTCAAGTCACTTCCAACTCATGGCGACCCTATGAATGAAAGTCCTCCAGATGTCCTATCTTTGACAGCCTTGCTCAGATCTTGCAAATTGAAGGTTGTGGCTTCCTTTATTGAGTCAACCCATCTCTTGTTGTGTCTTCCTCTTTTCCTGCTGCCCTCAACTTTTCCTAGCATGACTGTCTTTTCCAGTGACTCTTGTCGTCTCATGAAGTGACCAAATACCATAGCCTCAGTTTAGTCATTTTAGCTTCTAGGGTCAGTTCAGGCTTGATTTGATCTAGAACCCACTGATTTGTTTTTTGGCAGTCCACGGAATCCGTAACACTCTCCTCCAACCCCACATTTCAAAGGAATCTATTTTCTTCCTATCAGCTTTCTTCACTGTCCAGCTTTCACACCCATACATAGTAATAGGGAATACGATGGCATGAATTAATCTAGTCTTGGTGGCCAGTGACACATCCTTACAACAATTTCAAGCTTACCTGATTCATGCTTCTCACATTCCATGTTCCTATTATATGTGTCGAACAGCTTCGGACTTTCCTTTTGCATGTCAGTAAGATGACAAAATGGGGTAGCTCAGAAACAAGACCAGGGTTTCTGGATATCTGACAAAGGGAGCCTTGACTCACAAAAGCTGGTAGCTGGGTCATTTTTGTTGGTCTTGAAGGTGCTACCGGACTAAAATTTTGTTCTACTACTGAAGACTAACATGGCTACTCAGCCTGGATATTCTGGGACTTCCCAGCAGGACTGTAAAGAGACAGGATAGAAATATTCAAAATAAATAAGAAGATACGTAGGGGAAAATGCTCTCTACATTTTTTTAAAAAAAGACACCACCTCCAATCAAATAAGCCTGGTAAGAACTGAGCATGTTCATTTCCCTCCAAGAGACATGGAATTTTGAGGGCAGCTGAGTGTCAGTTAAAGGAGAAGGAGCTAAAACACGCAGGAGGGTGAAGATGGTTTTCTTGCGCTTCTAATAATTTATAGTAATCTGAAGGGGCAGATTTGGGGCAGGGCGGAGTTGTTTCCAATGATGCAATCCCTCCACAGTTCCCTCTGGGGCCCCAACTTGTCTGTATGGAGAGAGGACTGACTTTAGCCAGAAATAACCGGCTCTGTTGATTCCCCCCCCCCAGAACATCTTTTGATTCCCAAACCCGAACTCATCAGCTGGCTGGAAGAGGAAGAGCTACGCGAGAGTTGCCCCAACACAGGAGAGAGATCAGCAGGTACCTTCAGTGTTGGGGACTCTTGTTGTTTGAGAATTGTGGGTGTTTTTCGGTGGCATAGATTCTAGAGCTCAAAGTGTCGGACTAGGGTATGGCAGGCCTAGGTTTGAATCCCCACTCTGCGACAGAATCTCATGGGGTGGTGGTGGTCTTGGGCCAGTCACATAATCTGAACTTGGCCCACCTCATGAGGTAGTTGTGAGTCTAAAATGGAGGAGAGGAGAACGATGTCGAAATCTGCTTTGGGTCCCCATTGGGGAAGAGAGCGAGACGTAAATATCTAAATAAATCAAACACTCATTATCATCAGAAATTCATCTCCTGCTTCTGATGTACATTTTTTATTTCGGCAATTAATTCAAGGGGAGAAAATTCATTCATATTAGCAGTTGATTTTTTGGCCACTTTTTACATGGGGAAGCAGGAAGTAAATATTTTAATAACTAAATGGAATATAAAAATAAATGCTTTGGGGTCCATATGTTAGTATTTTTAAATGGTATTGTGATCTTTTTGGTACACCAGATTGGGCGTTTCTTTAAAGGTGAAAGAAATGTTTTTACTATCGTTGCTAATTGGTTTTAATTGTTTTAATGATGTTTTTTGTTTGGTTTTATTTTGTATGTTTTTCTGTTAGCCACCTTGATGGCCCTGTTGCAGGCAGAAAGGGGCGGGTATAAGTATTGTAAATAAATGGAAAAGAAATAATAACATCACAATTCTTTCTAATAATACTAGAATTTTGACTGCTGTTACAATTACTGAATATTATTACTATTGAACAACATTACTACTAGTACTAATTATAATTATTAATAATAACAATTCTTTCTGTGCTTCAGGATGGAAGTGTGAGAATGAAAAGAAACCTTGTGAGAGTTGGGCAGAAAGAATGAGGCATCAAAATGGCAGACAGATTTTTGGGCTTCAAGGTGGGCTTAAGATGCAAGATCGACAACAAGTAGAGAAATGGAAGAATGAGTTTTTTTATACTCAGGACACCGACTTCCATGAAATGTCACTCCAGCAAGAACAAAAAAAAGCAAAGAAAAGGAATGAGTGTCCCGTTTGCGGGCAAATCTTCAGTCACAAATCCAGCCTTGTTACTCATCAGAGAATCCACACAGGTGAAAAACCCTATCAGTGTGTAGAATGTGGAAAGAGGTTCAACCGAAGGACACGACTCACTTCGCATCAGAGGCTCCACACGGGGGAGAAGCTGTACAACTGTCCGGACTGTAGCAAGAGCTTCTGTGAAAAATCAAGCCTCAAAGCACACCAGAGAATCCACACGGGAGAGAAACCGTACAAATGCCTGAGCTGTGGAAAGAGCTTCAGCCGTAGCTCGAATCTGATTACTCACCAGAGAATCCACACCAGGCAGAAACCCCGCAAGCGCTGCAAAAACAGCAAAGTCCTTTCTTTGCAATCTAGCTTCCCTTCCCATGAGAGAATTCAAACAGGAAGCGACCTGTGTAATACCACACACTTTAGCGGGAATATTGGTGATCTGTCGGGCCAACTCAGGCCTGAGGATATGTATCTGGGGGAAGAGATGTATAAATGTTTTGACTGCGGGGAAAGTTTTAACGAGAGTTCAAGCCTTTTTATACACCAAACAATTCATTTAGATGAGAAGCCCTACAGCCTCTGTGATGGTGGATTTTGTGATGAATCTAGTCTAATGACTCATCAGGGAATCCATGCAGGAGAGAAAATTTACAAATGCACCGATTGTGAGAAGAGTTTCAGTCGTAGCTGGAGCCTCATTACTCATCAGAGATACCACAGAGGGGAAAAACCATACAAATGCACAGACTGCAGTGAAAGCTTTTGTGACAAGTCGGGCCTAGTCAGGCACCAGAGAATCCACACGGGAGAGAAACTGTACAAATGCTTCATCTGTGGCAAAAGCTTCAACCAGAGCACCAACCTTTTTACTCACCAGAGAATCCACACGGGCGAGAAACCATACAAATGCATCGATTGTGGCAAAAGCTTTAACCAGAGTTCTCATCTGATCAGGCATCAGAGGCTCCACACAGGAGAGAAACCGTACAAGTGCTCGGAATGTGGGAAAAGCTTCACGCAGAGTCCAAATCTCATTAGGCACTGGAAAATCCATGCCCGTGAGAACACATAGACCTGCATTTTTTTTTCTGACCACAAAAATATTGTGCATCAAAAAGTTCCCAGAACCTCATCTGACATAAAGAAATCATCCAGGAAAGAGAGAGGATGGATACGATCACATCAGAGGAAACTTTTACCTGTATGTAACATTTTATTACATACTGCAAAGCTCTTGAGACACTCACAAAATACAATAAAATAAAACAGGCTAAAAACTAACAAATTTTATTCCAGCATGGCTTAATTCAAGTCAAATAGCACCGTGGACCACCAAAAAGACAAATAAGAGGGTTCTAGATCAAATCAATCCTGAACTGTCCCTAGAAGCTAAAATGACTAAATAGAGGCTATTGCGCTTTGGTCGCATTATGAGAAGACGAGTCATTGGGAAAGACCTTAATGCTAGGAAAAGTTGAAGGCAGCAGGAAAAGAGGAAGACCCAACAAGAGATGGATTGACTCTATAAAGGAAGCCATGACCCACAGTTTGCAAGACCTGAGTAAGGCTGTTAATTATAAGACATTTTGGACGACATTGATTCATAGGGTTGCCATGCGTCGGAAGCAACTTGACCACACTTAACACACATATAGCATCTTTAGACCCCAACAAGTTTTTCAAGGTGTATCCTTTTGAGAGTCAATGCTCCCTTTGTCAGATTCTGAACATGTATCCCCTCCAAACTTTGTTGGGCTCTTAACAGTGCATTCCTACAAAGAGTTACTCCAGTCTAAGCCCACTGAAATGTATGGGCTTAGACTGGAGTAACTCTCCTTAGGAAAGCATTGTGGGGTGCTACAGGACTTGGATATAGCTCTTCTATTGCAGACCAACATGGTTACCCTCTGAAACTATACCAGCACAAACTCTCATGAGTCAGAACTCACTTCTTCAGAGATACTAATTGGTTGAATTTTTCTCTATAGGAAAACGCTAGGCTTTTCCTGAACTGAAAAGGCCAGGCAGAACTTTTAGTATTGAAAGTACGATAGTTCTGTGTTCTTAATATATTTTTCAAGAGTCTAAATCAGTGGTACTCTGTCTGATGCAGAGAGCCACATTCACAGTTCCTGTCAACCAGGAGCGCCACATTTACTTCCATTCTTAGCATGCGGCCTGCACCTTAGGGAGACTCATAACTGTTTTGTTCCTTCAAGGTGGGAACCATCAGCCAACCTTATGCCCCACCAGGCAAGGGCCTCACCCACTTTCCTGCAACACAAGGCAGGTGCCACATGGGGAGAATAGCGCTTAGCAGTTACCACTTCTCTTGGCTTTTTCTGAATAGTTATGGCCAGACAGAACTTTTAGCATTAGAAGATTATGCTGGTTCTGTGTTCTGTTTTTATTAGAGTTTCAACAGAAGATGAGAGAGGGCTAGAAACTAGGTAGATGGTTAAAGAGTCTTACCTGTACTGTGCCTGTTTGCATTAAACTGTTTTTTTTTCTTTTTAATTTAAATTACTTGAAATAAGCTCTATCCCCCTCCCCCAAGCATGCTTTTTTTTTTTAAAGTGTCAGTTCCTATCTTGGGTTAGGATCCACATGTTGGTCTGAGAACACATTTCCGATGAAGGGACAGTAAGGAAAGTGGTGGTGGAGAATCCAAAAATGCACTGAGTAGAACACCTGAGTTTTGCAAAAGTTGTAGCACTCATAATGGTTAGACATACCAATTTTTTAAGATTGCATGATTAAAAGCAATATTTTTACAGTGGGTTTGGTTGCTCCTCTTTATTCTTTTATTTGTTTGTTCTAACATTCTGGAACAGAAACGACCACACTAACTCATTGCTTACATTCTTAAGCGCAATTTGCCTTTGGGCCTGTGTACGAAGAGCCTTGTGTACCCAGTATAGTGTGATGAATCCAGCCTGATGACTCTGATAGGTGGTGTCTTAGGAAGCATCAAGACTTCAGGATCCAGGATACATGTGAACATGAGAATTGCCTTGACGGATCAGGCTGTCTCCAACAGTAGCCAACCACAAAGAAGTCTGTGATAATTTTACTGTATTGCATGGGGATATGGGTGCCCTGTGCCTGTCACTAAAGCAGTAATAAACACAGGCCTCTCTTCCAGCAAGTTGGGGGCGGTGGGTTCTGCTTACTTGGGGAACTCCCCAGTTATGCAGACAAACTGGAGGAGCCATGGCCCTGTGGTAGAGTGCCTGCTTGGCACACAGAAGGTCCCTCTGGTTCAATCCCCAGAAGCTAGCAGAGCTCTTCCTTTTAGAAGAAGAGGAGTTGGTTTTTATATGCCGACTTTCTCTACCACTTACGGGAGACTCAAACCGGCTTACAATCACTTTCCCCTCCCCACAATAGACACCCTGTGAGGTAGGTGGGGCTGAGAGAGCTCTAAGAGCTGTAACTTGCCCAAGGTCACCCAGCTGGCTTTGTGTGTAGGAGTGGGGAAACCAACCCAGTTCACCAGATTAACATCTGCCGCTCATGTGGAGGAGTGGGGAATCAAACCCGGTTCTCCAGATCAGACCCCGCTGCTCCAAACCACCGCTCTTAACCACTAAGCCACGCTGGCTCTTTTAAGGATATTGTTGCCCCCAAATGCATTGCTTTGATGAACATCAGTTGCAATTCTCCTGTCTTGTTACCACGTCGTTATTCCTTCCCAAGGGGTAGCTGTTTTATTTACTGTACTGAAAAAGAGATATTCTTGGGGCATTGTTGAATACTAGCAAATGTATTATGCTGCATGTTTTCCAGTGCAGGAACCTACTTCGAAGGGTTCCATAACTGCTGAATATAATAACCAGGAATACAGGTGGGATTTCGCTGGGGAGGAGGAACAGGAGAAATATCTGGGCAGATTCTTAATGGTGGATTTTAATCATGGTGAAAACTTTAGCACCCTCTCTCCTCCGCTACTTCAATGTGTCCCCCTCTCCCTGGCTCCAAAGTGCTTATGCATTATTGTAATAATACCAGATGCAATATAGTTCCTGTTTATTTCTTTCCATTGTGAAAACTGACCACTTGTGCCTCCTGTTTCCTGTTTTCAAAACCAGTTCAAAACAAGACGCGTCCTGTTACCCCTGCGAAATTTCCTCAGGAGACCAAAATAGCTGGGGTGGGAACGGCCGCATTAATTTATCCATGTTTCTGCTTATGTACAGGAAAAGGCCCATTTGGTGTAGCAATTAAATCAGGACCTGGGTTTGAATCCCCATCTGCTGGGAAGCGTGCCATTGATCATGGGCCGGTCCCTTGCCCTAACTTACCTCGCATGGTTGTTGTGAGGATAAAATGGAGGCAAGGAGAATCATTTGTGGGGAGTGAAGGTTAATTTTTACATGAAAAAAAAGGTGTGTGGGAAAGGGGACGAGCCCTCCCCTTTGCGCCACATCTCCCTACATTGCATTATCCCAGGTACCTTTTGCTCCAGCTTTCCTCTGTTATCAAAACTAAGCCAAGCTGGTGAGGATAGTACCTGAAGTGATATTGTGCGAGGCGGGTTTTGCGTCTTTCCTCCCCACAAACGTTTTCACTTTGTAGGCGAGCACCCGAATGAATGGGGCCGATCCCCATCGCTTCTTTGGCCTCCACTGACTTGTGCTTGGACCGTTACCGCTTCACGCTGTTCCCGTGATTAAATGCTCTCATCTACAAAATAGGTTTTTGGTGCAAAAAATGCACTAGAAGAGGCCCTCTGCTCTGCCTTTAGTCCCGCTGTCCGGTATACCTCTGAAGGCAGAGGTTCCATCCAGCGAGTATAGAGTAGATAATACCAAATATTAAGCGCGATAAAAAGGGGGGAGTAGTAGTGCTGCTTTTGTTCCCGGCTTGTTTTCTCTGCTCTGAGGTATCTGATGGCCACAGGATGCTGAATGAGCCCCAACAGAGCGAGACAACTCTTAATGACTATGTTAGATTCGCCAGTAATTAATGGGTTAGTCGATGGGCACTTTACAAAGTCTGGCATAAGTTCTCCGCTGCAAAGTAGGGTTGCCAGCTTTGGGTTTGGGAAATACCTGGAAATTTTGAGGGCACAGCCTGGAGAGGGCAGGGTTTGGGGAGGAGAGAGACCACAGTGGAGTGCAATGCCAGAGTCCTCCCTCCAAAGCAGCCATTTTCTCCAGGGGAGCCGATCTCTGTAGTCTGGAGATCAGATGTAAAAGTGGAAGATCACCAGGCCCCACCTGGAGGTTGGCAACCTTAGCTTTAACCTTCTAATCCTCGTCTACCAAATTTAAGCGAGCACCAACTGAATCTGCTTTACTACAAGCCTTGACCCTATTTTGTAAAGGAAGGGGTAAGGAGTTATTGGAGGAGGAAACCCATTTTGAGATCCCCCTGCCCCGAAGTATCTTCTGCTAGGATTTTATCAACTCACAGGTTAACTGAGCAGGCCAATTTCCCTTTTCCCCTCTTAAAATAGCTCTCAGCTGCTCTCCACATTTTACACTTCCTAGAGCATGCTCGGTCCTCAGCTGCCTTATTTTTCTTTCTATCTTACATATTTTGCAGCATGATTTCCAGGGTATAAGCTTTCGAAGTCCAAAGCTCCCTTCATCAGATACAAGTAGGAATATCTCTTTGGTGTTGCCATCTGGATAACAGTTGTCAATGAATCTTTAGATCGTCCATTGCTTCAGTTCTTATGAAAACTCCTAAATGCCCCTCGATGTGTTGCTGGCGTTACTCTTCGTTCTGAGTTTGGCCAAATGTCACTTGAAGCTAGGGCGTGGTTGGCCGCCTTTAAACTATACCTTAAACTGTGCTTCAGCACTGAGGGCTTCCTAGCTTCTCTGAAGCACGACCCTTTTAAATCCTCATGGCAAAAAATCCTAGATGAGAAACTGTAATTGTTGGGCTTCTCGCAGGATATGTTATTAGATCTTGGGAAAACTGAGGCTTTCACCAAAATTAAAAAGCACACTAAAGAGCTTGATTATAACAGCACTACTTTTCGTGCTCGCCGCGTTTGTTCATCCCGGTTCTTTGGAATACCCCCTCCATGTGGTTTGCCTGCTTATACATATTATTTGACAACTCCTCGTCTTTCTAGAGCTTTTTGTTTAGCTAGATTGAATGCTAACCCCTCTATGGTTATGCAGGGCAGAATTTTGAATATACCATATTCAGACAGGACCTGTCCTTGCTCTTCTGGCTCTATTGATTCACTAGCTCATGCCCTTTTGGAATGCCGCTTTTACGAGGAACTTCGATCACATTATATTTCCCCCCTTTTAACATACAAATCTAATGCCTCTGTGTCTGACATAATGCCTTTTTTACTAAGCGATAAGGATCCCAAGGCTACATTGTCAGTGGCAAGATTTGTTTCTCTCAAACACTAGATATATGTTGGTTCTTGTAGGTTATCCGGGCTGTGTAACCGTGGTCTTGGAATTTTAATTCCTGACGTTTCGCCAGCAACTGTGGCAGGCATCTTCAGAGGAGTAACACTGAAGGACAGTGTCTCTCAGTGGCAAGTGTGTAGGAAGATATAGTCAGAAAGGGGTTGGGTTTGAGCTGAGTCATTGTCCTGCAAAAGTAATGTGCTAATCATTGTCCTGTAAGTATCAAGATAATGTGCTAATGACGGTGTGGTATGTTAATATGGAACCATTGTATCCTGAAGTGATCTGTTAACAGTTGAGTGTCCCCAAATGGGTGAAAAACATCCCTACACAGATAAAACCAGTTCCCCGAAGCGAAACCCTCTCCTTGATATACTAGCTTTCTAAGTGCAGGGAATGTTTTTGGTTCTGACACAAGGAAGCCTTCAAATGTGAAAATCCCACCCCACCTGGGTTCAAAAGTGGCAAAGTCCTGTAAAAGCTACAGCATATTATATACTGTTTGGCTCTTAATCTTTACAACCTCCCAGCTAAGACTGTACAAGGTGGACGTGAAGCCACAGAGACAGGAAAGACAAGTGAGATTGTGTAAGCTGGTCCATGTACCAAAGCCAGCCATATAGGACAGACACCATAGAACACATGAAGGTGCCTTATACTGTATCAGACCCTTGACCATCAAAGTCAGTATTGTCTACTCAAACTGGCAGCAGCTCTCCAGGGCCTCAAGTAGAGGTCTTTCACATCACCTACTTGCCTACTCCCTTTAACTGGAGATGCGGGTATTGAACCTGCGACCTTTTGCATGCCAAGCAGATGCTCTTCCACTGAGCCACAGTCCCTCCCCAAATGTGTAGCTACAGCAACTCCAGTGACCCATGCTACACAGCTTAGGGGAGGGGCTGTGGCTCAGTGGTAGAGCCTCTGCTTGGCATGCAGAAGGTCCCAAGTTCTATGCCTGGCATCTCCACTTAAAGGGACTAGGCAAGTAGGTGATGTGAAAAACCTCTGCTTGAGACCCTGGAGCGCCGCTGCCAGAGTAGACAATGCTGACTTTGATGGCCCAATGGGTCTGATTCAGTATAAGGCAGCTTCGTGTGTTCTGTGGGTAGAAAGGCTGTGGCTCAGTGTTAGAGCAACTGCTTGGCATGCAGAAGGTCCCAGGTTCAACCCCCGGCACCTGTAGTTAAAGGGGCTAGGCAAGTAGGTGATGTGAACGACCTCAGCCTGAGACCCTGGAGAGCCGCTGCTGGTCTGAGTACAATACTGACTTTGATGGACCAAGGGTCTGATTCAGTATAAGGCAGCTTCATGTGTTCATGTGTCTCTCTAGCTCCATAGATGACAGCTTTCACTGGGGAAACGGGTGTGCAGAGTTATGCACCACTCTGGTTTATTTTTTTCTGTATGCACTGAGCATTCTGTAGAAGGTTCATGAATTTCATTCTTGGGTACAGCGAGCAGCAGCACTGGCAAAGCTTAAAGGGAGCTCTTTGTGGCTTCCTTAGTAGCTATCCGGACCTAAAGCTGTTACAGGAACAAGCAGGCTTCTGTAAAAAGGGACATTTGTTCACAGGAGACTATGTGATCCATATATATGGTCCATGTCCTGGTGTGAATTCCCTGATATCTAATAAGGTGCTTTGCTTTGACTGATCCTCCCCCCACCACATTCTGAGCATTTACACAGCTTCTTCTCCCATGTGGGTACTTTGATGTATGTTAAGGTCCGATACGCTAATAAAAGTTTTACTACAGCCTGAGCATCGATATGGCTTCTCTCCTGCATGGATTCTCTGATGTCTCGTCAGCACAGAACGCCGACTGAATCCTTTCCAACACTCTGAGCATTTATATGGTTTTTCTCCCATGTGGAGTTTCTGATGTCTATTAAGGATTGATTTATCATGGAATTTCATGCTACGGTCTGAGCATGCATACGGCTTCTCTCCTGTGTGGATCCTCAGGTGACTGCTAAGTGCTCTGCCCTGAGAGAACCCCTTCCCACAGTCAGTGCTTTTGTACGGAATCTCCCTCTCATGCGTCCTCAGGTGCCTCATGAGGTGGGCACTCTGGTTAAACATCTTCCCGCAGCCTGAGCAATTGTAAGGCTTCTCTCCCGTGTGGCTTCTTTGGTGTGTAATGAGGTTCGCGCTCCGGCTGAACCTCTTCCCGCAGTCCGAGCATTTATACGGTTTTTCCCCTGTGTGGATTCTCTGATGCCGCACAAGGTTTGACCGAGCAAGAAAGCTTTCGCTGCAGTCTGGGCATTTGTAGGGTTTCTCTCCTGTGTGGATTCTCTGGTGCCTATTAAAACTCGATTTTGTGCTAAAGCTTTTCCCACACAGGGTGCACAAGCTCCTCCCCTTTCCTCTGTCCATCTTTTGTGGGATGGCTACTTCACAGACAGAGCTGTTTTGGCCAGCAGTGGCTCTTTCTGTCCATTCCTCTCTCCCATCTTGATGCCCGACGCTCCCTTCCAGCTCTTCGCAAGGGGCTCTTTGTGATACTATCCCTCGTGGTTCAACTCCACAGTCACTCACCCACACGTCCCCTCCTGGAACCACAAAAGGAGTGTGATGAAAACGGGAAAGAGAAATGGAAGCTAGAGAGAGGAAACCATAAAAAAATTACACAGTAGAATCCTGCATACAGCATTAGATAGTAGGATCTGTACACAGTGGTACAGTCTTCAGTCCCTAACCATTTACCCCAAGCTTCTCTCTGAGTCGTTTGTACACTGCAACCAGTGTGGTGTAGAGCCAGTGTGGTGTAGTGGTTAAGAGTGGTGGTTTGGAGCAGTGGACTTTAATCTGGAGAACTAGCTTTGATTCCCCACTCCTTCACATGAGCAGCAGATGCTAATCTGGTGAACCGGGTTGGTTTCCCCACTCCTCCACATGAAGCCTGCTGGGTGACCTTGGGCTAGTCACAGCTCTCTTAGAGCTCTCTCAGCCTCACCTACCTCACAGGGTGTCTGTTGTGGGGAGGGGAAGGGAAGGTGATTGTAAGCCGGTTTGAGTCTCCCTTAAGTGGTAGAGAAAGCCGGCATATAAAAACCAACTCTTCTTCTTCAACCCCATCGCCTGCATGGAAAAGCCCTCTTAAATAATTCAGTTTTGCATAGTTTGTGGAAAGCCGGGAGAGTGGGAACCTTCCTGACTTCCTCAGGCAGGCTGTTCCATAAGATGGGGGCCACAGAGAAGGCACGTGTACGGGCAGTTGTTAGGAAAGGTGTCAGCATGAGCCATGGCGCCCAAGGGATCCCTGCAAAAAAGGCTCAGATTTAGGATTCAGCAGGTGCTCAGCTGCCTTGAACAACGGGAATGGTCTTGATTTAGCTAATGCAACAGAAGCAGAGAAATAACATTTCTTTGCCGCTGCCATCACTGCTTCATAAGTCTTACAATGAACTCTAAAGCATAATCTGTCAGATTCTGTATAAGTTCTCCGCCAGTACCTCATGTTGTTCTCTCTCTTTCTGTCACTTTCACATTTACATTATTTTTCTTATATTATAGTTAATATCATTGTATGCACTCATTTTCCAATTAACAATTTACATTAGCTTTACATTTTAAACACATTTCAAACGCCTGGGCAAACATTCTGTCTCCCCAGCTCCCTGTGATGAGAAATCTATTAACTTACTTTGTTTATACCTGACTTTTCTCCCCAGTGGGGACCCAAAGTGGCTCACAACATTCTCCCCTCCTCCATTTTATCCTCATGACAACCCTGTGAGGTAGGCTAGGCTGGGAGATTGCGACAGGGCCAAGGTCTCTTGGCACACTCCTGTGCAGGAGTGGGGATTCGAACCTAGATCCTTGCCTAACACTCTAACCACTACACTACGCTGGCCCTCCAGATACTTTAGTATCACTTAAGCAGTGGGAATCCTCACCCTGCAAGGCGGCATCACTTCTGCTCTCTGTCTTGACCTCTGTGAGGAGCCACCTCTGAGTGGATTCCAACAACGTTTGCTCGGTGTCAGGAAAATTCACGGTTACCTCTTCAATCAAGCCCATCACCTGAAAGCGAAGAAGAGTTGGTTTTTATATGCTGACTTCCTCTCCCACTTAAGGAAGAATCAAACCGGCTTACAATCTCCTTCCTTTCCCCTCCCCACAACAGACACCATGTGAGGTAGGTGGGGCTGAGAGAGCCGTGACCAGCCCAAGGTCACCCAGCTGGCTTTGTGTAGGAGTGGGGAAACAAATCCAGCTCACCAGATTAGACTCCGCCACTCATGTGGAGGAGTGGGGGATCGAACCCGGTTCTCCAGATCAGACTCCGCCGCTCCAAACCACCGCTCTTAACCACTACACCACGCTGGCAAGGAACATTTTATTTGTGACGACCAACCTGACGGGATGGCAAATTGTACTGTCATGTCAACAAACAGTTGCTTCATCTGGCTTTGTTAGGGCTACTTGTGTCCAACAACAGGCTGGAGAAAACAATCGATTAAATAATCAAAGCTTCTGTGAGTCTACTGTATCCATCCCAGAGGAGGCTGCCCACTGAGCTTCTGAATGAGTTGCTGCTCTAGCCTGGCCTTTTTCTAATTAGCCTTCACCTCAAGCAGGGAATGCAGTAACATTTTCACTATTGGGAGAAGACTGGATTGCTTGGGCACACTGCAGAATTATCCACTCCCAGAGGAGGCTGTCTGTTCTGTCTCTGCATGACCTGCAGGCTCGGGGCTTGCCTCCTTTGAATCCAGCTCCTCCATGGGAGCCAGATGATGCAATCATGCATTCAGTCACTGGATCATTCAGTCCCTTACAATGTAGAGATGGATTAAGATGGAGTTTGCCCATTGTATCCCTGTACAATTTACAACTCTGGCCGTTCTACTTTCCAACCAGGTTCCCTGGAAGTAGGCATTTTTGCTATGTTTTGGCACTTTACATGATTAAATCTCTCAATCCCTTCAGATGCAGAAATGTAGCAGGATTATTTACACAGGGGGCTGCCTGTGGCATCCCTGCATGATTCAGTTCTCGGGCCTTCCTTCTGTCCAGTCACGTCCCCTTGTGAGATGTAGGTAATTCCGCTGGGACTCTGTGAATGTTTGTTATCAATAAATCCTTTCTACAGTAGAATTACCTCCATTCAGATGAGGCTTCCCATAGCCTCTCTGCATGATTTCCTGCAGTGGCTTTACCTCCCTCTGATCGACTGCACGAAATGTGACTGGATCACTCAATCACTTCTGACGCAAAGACGTAGTTGAATTACCTGCCGTCTCAGAAGGAACAGGCAGCACAGTGACTCACACAGCGGCAGGTCAGCTGCTCAGAGCATGGGTAGTTTTTACTCGTACACTGTTCAGGTGAAAAGAGCAAGAGTCCAGTAGCGCCTTAAAGACTGACACCATTTCTGGCGGAGAATCAGCTTCCGTGAGTCATGACTCACAAAAGCTCCTATCCTGCCAGAAATTTTGTTAGTCTTTAAGGTACTACTGGACTCTTGCTCTTTTCTACTGCTGTCTACAGACTAACATGGCTATCCATCATGTTCAGGTGAAAACACTGAACACCCCTCTCATTTCATCTCAGAGAAAAAGCGTGTCCTAGCAATCAGGATGTTCTCACCGCCTCTTGCTGCCCATTGGTCTGTCGGTTCCTCAGCAGGAAATCCTCGGCTAGGGCCACTGCTTGGCCTCCAGTCTCCGGCAGACTTCCCTGTACCCAGCTCTGCATTCCTTGGGGCAGGACAGACAGGAATTGCTCTATAACCACCAGCTCCAGGATCTGCTCCTTGGTATATCTCTTTGGATTCAGCCACCCATGACACAGGTTGTGAAGCTGGCTGTAGGTCTCTCGGGGGCCCTTGGGCTCCTGGTAGCAGAACTGCCTGAAGAGCTGCCGCTGGGTCTCTGCGTTCTCCGCCTCTTCCTTCCCTTTCCCATTATCCTCTCCATCTCTGGAGCCATGAAGACCTGGTAAAATTTGAGCTGCTGGCTCTCCTCCAGCCCACTGGCTAGAAACTATGGACTCTTCAAAGGAGACCAGAGTCCCTTTTGCGTCACCCCCCAGAACAGTCCCCGGTGCCTCCGGGCTTCCCATTTCAACGTGAGGAGACTGAACCACTCTGAGGAAATCTTGCCACTGGACTTCCCAGCTCTGGGACAAAAGCCCCTCTTCTGCTTCCTGCTTGACGCATTTTGGCACTTTCCATTTTGGAAACTGCCCAATCGTCTCCACCTGAAGAATATGGAGCTCTTCTCCTGTTCCTTCTGATCTCGTGGGGTCTTCCCTCTCCATTTTGTTCGTCCGGCTTCACACCCTGCTCCGGCCTTCTCAGCCTGGAATTGCAGATCCGGGGTTGAGAATTTCCCCTGTTGATTCTATAGCAGAGAGAAGGTACCGTAATTTGGGCCTCCCATCAAATGGGGGGGGGGGATGCCCAGCCTCTGGCCCTGAGCATGGGTGTTTCTCTGCACAAGAGAAAGTTGCCAAATGATGGAGCTTTATCTGCAGAGCTTCATATTATCGGGATCTCCGAATGGAAGCTGGTGACTTTCTCCTACCACCAAGAAGCCTTTGTCCCTGGAAGAAAGAGACACAACGAAGAGAAAATTGAGATGGTTAATAATAACACTTCACATTTACATATACTATGCGAGAGACAGAGGTCCCATCTAGACATGATGGGTGTCCCTGGGTTCAAGTAGCTATTTTAAAAGTGAGTTCCCAGCTGGGCTCTACGTGGGGCTGTGCTTGAAGGCTAAAGTTGATGCAGAATACTGAGGCCAGAGTATTGAGAGGAGAGGGTTGTAGAGATTATATTACTCCAGTCTTGTTCCATCTACACTGGCTTCCAGTTTGCTTCCAGGCTCAATTCAAGGTAGAAGAAGAAGGGTTGGTTTTTATACCACGTTTTCTCTACCTTTAAGGAGTCTCGAAACGGCTTACGCTCACCTCCCCTTCCTCTCCTCACAACAGACATCTTGTGAGATAGGTGGGGCTGAGAGAATTTGGAGAGAATGGTGACTGGCCCGAGGTCACCCAGCAGGCTTGTGGGGAATCAAACCCAGTTCTCCAGATTAGAGACTGCTGCTCTTAGCCTCTACCCCACGCTGGTCTTGACCTTCACAACCTGGGACCAACATACCGTAACCACCAGCTCCTCCCATACAAATCTAGCTGTACACTCTGGTCCTCTTCAGAAGCCTTGTTTTGGTTGCCCGAACCTTCCCCTCCCCTCCCCACCCTGTGAGGTAGGTGGGGCTGAGAGAGCTCTAAGAGAGCTGTGACTAGCCCAAGGTCACCCAGCTGGCTTCGTGCAGAGGAGCGGGGAAACAAATCCAGTTCACCAGATTAGCCTCTGCCGCTCATGCGGAGGAGTGGGGAATCAAACCCGGTTCTCCGGATCAGAGTCCACCAATCCAAAGCACCACTCTTAACCACTACACCAGCGTTTTCCCTGCCTGGGACCCTGGAGAGACCAAGGATCCCACTCTGTTTGAAGCAGAGATGCACATCTCCCCATGCTAGCCATGTGCTTCCTCTGAGTTCTGCCAGCCCTGGCTGCCCCCTCCCCAAACCCACATCTCCCCTCTGCCCGATCCCTTGCACCTCCGACTCACTGGTCCCATTGCAAGCAGGAAATGCAAAAGCTCAGTTTTGCAGAAGTGGCTGGACAGACACCCTCCCCTCCCAGCCAAAATGTAGTCCCTCTCCAGGAACAGGAGCTCAGTGGCTTTAACCCCTAGATGGTCAGAAGAAAGGGCCACCTGCCTCTCTCTATCCATTGCTAAAACCAGGTCCAGGGCTGCTTATTTTAAAAACCAACCAAAAACTGCAGGATGTTTCTGGGGCCCTTTTGTTTCTGTCATCTGGGAGAGGGAAGCAGCTGGGAAGATGGAAGGAGAAAGCAGGCACGGGGAAAAGGAAGCAAGCACCCAGAAGCCTGAGAGGTAGTGGGATGTAGCGGTTGCAGCGCCAGACTAGAATTGGGTTCAGGTCTCCCCTCAGCCACAAAACTCACTGGGTAACTTTGGGTCGGTGACTCCCTCTTTCAGCCTAGCCTCCCTCACAGGGTTGTTGTAAAGATAGAATGGAGGCGAGGAGAACTGTGCACTGAAGCGCCTTGGTGATAATACTTGGATAAACATGGATACAGAATGTACCCAATAAACCAGTGGTTCCCAACCTTTTTTTTGACCAGGGACCACTAGGACTTTTTTGTTCGGTGCAGGGACCCCAAGGTTCAAAATAAAAATTCCGAGAATTTGAAAATAAACTTTAATCATAACTGTTAAACATTAAACTTAGAATAATATTTGAATATATATATTTATAATAGAGAACTTTTAATTGAAAATATTAATTTGTTATGGGTTTATAACTTTGTTTCGCGGACCTTAATTTAGTTCTTGTGGACCCCCAGGGGTCCGCGGACCCCCGGTTGGGAACCAGTGCAATAAACAGACTGCTAGTTTTGCTTCTGACGGGGATGAGTTTGGTGATCCGAGAGCCAGGGTAGTGCAATGAATAAGGAGTTGGACTTTAATTGGAAAGTCCTGCGTTCAAGAGACTGTTTTGCCATCTAAACCAGTGGTTCTCAACCTGGGGCCATATGCCCCCCGGGGGGGGGGGCTCCCAGGATATTCCAAGGGGGCCACAGGTGAAAATTGCATAAATGGGGGGCCACGGCACGAGACTAGGGGGCCACAGAGGGAAGTGAGAAGTGAAGAAAACAGAAAACACATGACAACCTAACACACGACTTTCTTCATTGCACTTCTGTGCATCGTTTGCAACCTTGGGCAACGGTGGCAGAGGCTTTGTTCTCCCTTGTATGTGAACATTGTAGTTTATTAGCGCGTTGTATTCCCTTTTCGAGGGATCAATAAATAAATTGTTTATTACGGTCCTTTGACCAAACAGAAAATATTTACAGGTACGATGCTCTACCCAGAGCGGCTTTTTGTGGGTTTTTTGTTGTTGTTGTAAATTTCAGTTTCCCAATGAGAACTGCATGTGTGCATTTTGGGTGGCTGTTTATGCTTCTTTGCACCTTGGCTATTTACAACACATTGAAATAGCTACCAAGTCGGGAGGAGGCCACGGTCGGAAAAAGTTGAGGACCACTGATCGAAACTGTGGAGCTGCGGAGTCTCTCAGGCTTACCTGCCGCACAGGGTTACGAGGTAAGACAGGCTATGCATCCCCTTTCCCCCTTACAGACAGTGTTACAAACATGAATGATTTGCTACACTGAATTGGAAGAAGAGTGTCAGTGCTCTAGGTTGGGGGGAAATTTGTGAAGCCCTGCAAACAGAAGTCTTTCTCCACTGATCAAATCACCTTTCAAATCACGATATTTGCCATTTATATGGTGTTTTCAGCACTCACGGTGATTTCTAGTATTATCTTGTAAACTTTATGACAGTAGTTTAAAGTAGGCTCGTATTATTCCCATAACACATGGGGGGACAGCGTTAGGGTTGCCAACCTCCAGGTACCGGGGGGAAGAAAATTAGACACCACTGTACATATATCAAGAGATTTGGAAATTAGTACAGGAGCGAAATTACTATTAAACAAAGTGCAAAACTTTATAACAAGCTACGTGCAATGACATACAATGTAGGACAATATATACAAAAGGACCTACAACAATAATTTACAAATATTCATATTCTCAATAATGTAATTTTAGGCTGCTGTAAAGGACACAGAGTACCTGGCTCCCAAGAAGCAGTAGTTCACAGCAGGCCAGCCCTGGGGCAGTAACGTAACCAAGCTCACCTGGGTTTGGTACCTTGGGTTGCCAACCTCCAGGTACCATCTGGAGATCTCCTGCTATTACAACTGATCTCCAGCAGATAGAGATCAGTTTACCTGGAGAAAATGGTCGCTTTGGCAATTGGACTCTATGGCATGGAAGTCCCTCCCCTCCCCAAACCCTGCCCTCTTCAGGCTCCGCCTCCAAAACTTCCCACTGGTGGCAAAGAGGGACCTGGCAACCCTAGACAGTGTTGATGGCTGAAATAGGATTGTGAGGATGTTTTGAGGCAGCTGTTGTTTTCTTTAAAATAATGTATTCTGGCAGTTACCATTTGTACTTTTGGCTGCCTTGAGGAGTTTCGTAGGGCAGGACAGAAACGCTGCAAACATTTTCACCGGTGTATTCTGCAGTTGTGTCTGGGATTGTCAACATTCCCCACATTTTTGTAGAAATGGGTGCTTAGATCCGGAGCACTGGAACCAGGAAGCCAGGAGTTGATCTGACGTTAGAGTGAATCTGAAGGGAGGCTTCATATGGTGTAAACCTGTGTTGCATAATTCAGCGTTGGACACATTCTGTCTGCGTTTTTCTCTTCCAGGAAAGCGGGGGCCATGGGAACTTGGGATCTTCTGCATGCCAAGCAGATGCTTTACCACTGAGCCATGGCCCCTCCCCTCAAAATCTCATCCCTGTGTCGAACACATGAACATATGAAGCTTCCTTCTACAGCACTGGTTCCCAACCAGGGGTCCGTGGACCCCCAGGGGTCCGTGAGAACTAAATTAAGGTCCGCGAAACAAAGTTATAAACCCATAATAAATTAATATTTTCAATTAAAAGTTCTCTATTATAATATATATATATATATTCAAATATTATTCTAACTTTAATGTTTAACTAACAGTTATGATTAAAGTTTATTTTCTCTGAATTTTTATTTTGAACCCTGCACCGAACAAAAAAGTCCTAGTGGTCCCTGGTCAAAAAAAGGTTGGGAACCACTGTTCTACAGTGTCAGACCCTCGGTCTAGCAAAGTCAGTATCGTCTCCTCAGTCTGGCAGCAGTTCTCCAGGGTCTCTGGCAGTGGTCTTTCACATCGCCTACTGCCTGACCTTTTAACTGGAGATGCCGTGGATTGAACCTGGGACCGTCTGCATACTGAGCGGATGCCCTATCATTGAGCCACGACCCCAGCAGGGCACCCTAAAGACCGACAGGTTTATTGCGGCATAAGAGTCTGTAGAGGCAGATGTGACAGCTCCCTGGTGGCGGTGAAAAGAGCCAGCAACCACGGTAGGATTTTCAAAGCAGGAGACAAATATAGGTGGTTGCCATCGGCTGGCTCTGCACTTCCTTGGTGGTCTCCCACCCAAGTACTAACCAGGGCTGAATCTGTTTAGCTTCAGAGAGCTGATGCGATCAGGCTAGCCTGGGCCATCCAGGTCAAGCCGGGCCCAATAAACCTGCCTGTTTTTAAGGTGCTGCCGGATTCTCTGTTGTTGCATCGGCTGCAGCCGACTGCCTCCACCTTCCCTTGCTGGAATTTGGTTTCCTGCAGAAAGGGTTAAGCTGACCGAGTCTGTGTGCCTAGTGGGGCACCGAGGAAGGAGGGTTGTAAACTGGCTTGAGTCACTTCCTGCATTTCACCGCACCCCCCCCCTTCGCCTGGGAAAGAGTCCAGTGTTGGGGGGTCAGTGTGGCTGGGAAGGGAACCAGGTGAGCTGAAAGTGGGTTTGGGGAAAGAAAGGCAGGAGAGGGCTGTTGGGAAACTCCCGTGAGAATTGGGCGCCAGCTTAATGACAGATTTGATCCACAGGTAAACACAGCCGACATTTAGCCTGGCAGGGTCATGGGGATGGGGTGTGTGTGTGTGTGTGGGGAGCAGAAAGAGCTGTTGAGTGTGAGGATGTGGGGTGGGAGGAGGTCAGGAAAGAGTGTGAGAAGCCCCCCCCTTCAAAGTCAGGGAAGATGGCTTTTGTCACATCCCTCCAAGATCCCTTCCACAAATACACAGGGAGAGGTCTATCAGTGGCCACTAGCCACAAGAGCTATGTGAAGCTTCACTATACAGAGGCAGTACACCTCTGAATACCAGAAGTCAAAGTACAAAGAAGGGGGAGGGCCATCAGTTGCCCTGCCCTGAACAAGAGTTTTCCAAAACTGGCTGTTGGAAACATGATACTAGGCTATGTGGACTCTTTGTTCTCTGTTCTTACAGCTGTAGGGAAGATGAACATACATTTTGTCGGTCAGTAAAGATGAGGTGTGATAGTTCAATGGAACCTCCATGCTCAGAGGCAGTGTATCTCTGAACGGCAGCTGCTGGAGAGCAATCGCAGGGAGAAGCTTTGTCTTCTCTGACCTGGTTGTAGGTCTTCTCGGGGCAGGATGCTGGAGTAAATGGATTTTTGCTCTGATCCAGTATGTTCCTTTCCACATCTGGGATGTAGATCCCTCCTCTGCTCTGAGTCATGTAAACTGGCAGGCAGCTGGAGCTGAAACATTCAAAATTTGGGCTGTAATGCTCAATCACAAGAAGTTAGGTGAAATCCTTGCTAACAGATGCGCCTGATTAACTGAGCGGTGGATTCTTTTTGTAAAAGAACATTTTAAACACAACATTAAAATGTTTTTTGTGTGTGTAAAGTGCCGTCAAGTCGCAGCCGACTTATGGTGACCCCTTTTTTTGGGTTTTAGACTTCTACAAATGAGTGCAAACTTAATCAAAAAATGAATTGTTTGAAATTTAGGCTGCAATCCCAGGTGCATTTACCCGGGATCAAGCTCCACCAGTGAGGGTTACTTCTGAGTAGACTTGCCTAGGCTAGTGCTTTGCAGTTGCAGGTCTAAGCAAACTACTAAAGTGCCATTGAATTAAGTAGGCTTGCTTCTGAGTAAACATACATGGGATCCGGATGCACAATTTATTTAATAAATCCGAGTGTTCCCATAGCATGCTTTTACGTGTTCAAAGTTCTTCATCTAGTTTAGCTCAGTAGCCTTTAAAATAACGTAGTATTATTCTTTTGTAGATAGGAGCCAACTTAGAGACCAAATCTGCTGAAGCAAGCCTAAGCAGGTCTACTCAGAAGTAAGTCCCATTTCATCCAATGGAATTTACTCCCAGGAAAGTGTTCTTAGGATTTCAACCTAAGTTTACCTGGTAAGTATTTCCAATTTAAGATTCTGGCTCATATTCGTACCTGCTGTATTCCAGAAAGGGACAGCAGGAAGTTAATGACAAATTTAATTGGGAATTGTATCAGGACATTTTCTAGAAAATCTTGAACTGAAAAATTTCCAGATTATTTTTCTTGGGAAATCTTCCAACGCCCTGCATCAATTGAGATCCAATTGACCATATTTATTGGACTTACAATAAGTATGCAAAACATTTAAAGCATGCCACATTAATTTTACATGTATAAATATCCCAACAGGTTCCCTCCCCCAAAAAATAACAATAGTACTAAAATTAAAATTCAGTTCAAGACTGTGGCTTAAATGCTGTGTTCAAACAAATTCAGAGTTTTGCCTGGAAATTATTTTTGGGTGAGGTGTTGGTGACCTGGGACCAGTCACACAGTCAGCCTGTCCTACCTCACAGGGTTGTTGCTGGCAAGATAACGCAGAGGAGGGGGAGAATGCTGTAAGCCATTTCAGGTCTTTATTGGGGAGAAAAGCGAGGAATAAATCAAGCAAATAAATACACGAATAAAGATGCTATGTGGTTTTCACATTAAGAAAAATACCCGATGGTAGCAGTGTGCTAATTTTAACACCCTCAGAGATCTGTGCATGTTATGCTGCTGTTGAGAGGAAGAGAGAGCAAAGTCTGATAACCATGTTCAAGTACTTGAAGGGCTGTCATATAGAGGAGGGTGCCGAGTTGTTTACTGTTGCTCAAGAAGGTCGGACCAGAACCAGCGGGTTGAAATTAAATCCAAAGAGTTTCCGTCTAGACATCAGGAAGAATTTTCTAACCGTTAGAGCGGTTCCTCAGTGGAACAGGCTTCCTCGGGAGGTGGTAGGCTCTCCTTCCCGGGAGGTTTTTAAGAAGAGGTTAGATGGCCATCTGTCAGCAATGCTGATTCTGTGACCTTAGGCAGATGAGGAGAGGGAGGGCATCTTGGCCATCTTCTGGTCACTAGGGGTGTGGAGGGGGGAGGTCGTTGTGAATGTCCTGCATTGTGCAGGGGGTTGGACTTGATGGCCCTGGTGGTCCCTTCCAACTCTATGATTCTGTGAGCTGTGATCTAGGACAGGGGTGGGGAACCTCAGGCCCGGGGGCTGTATGCGGCCCCCGAGGACATTTTTTGTGGCCCTCAGGAGCTCCAGGGCCCTGCTGCAGAGGTGGGGCGCAGGGCGGCCCTCCCAGAGGGTGTTCCTGGCGCCATGGCTTACAGTGGCGCTGTGGCTCCCTTTGGACCTCCTCTCGCCGACTGTCTGCTGTTGAGCAGCGAGAGGGAGGGGGAAAGAGGTTGGCGGCTCCCGGCGGCAGAGCATGCATGCAGGAGCCAATCGGGCTTCGGGGGGCCCCTTTTGTGGACTCTGGGGAGGAAAGGGCATGGAGACGGGCCCGGTCGTGCGGGGCTCTGTGTGCCGCCGGGTGTGTGTGTGGCCAGGGGAGGCTGGGGCCCGGTTGTGCGGGGCCAGCGGGGGTGTGTGTGTGTGTGGGGGGAAGGCTTTTCTCTCTTCCTCTTTTTCTGTCACTCTTTCTCCTTTCTCTCCCTCTTTTTCTGTCTCTTTCTTTGTCTCCCTCCGTCCTTTTCTTTGTCTCCCTTTGTCCTTTTCTTTCTTTCTCCCTCTCTCTCCATTTCTTTCTCCCTTTCTCTCCCTTCCTCCCTTTTCCTTTCTCTGTTTTCCTTCCTCCCTTGCCGATCGACTGTGGGCTGCGCCCCCCTTCACCTTGTTTGCTCGGGCACACTGCTGGCTGCTGGGAGGGGAGAGTGGGGGCACCCTGCAGGCCTTCTCTGTGTGGCCTCCCCTGGGGTTGCCAACCTCCAGGTGGTGGCTGGAGACCTGGCAACCCTAGCCTCTTCCCCCCCCCCACCGGGAGATCTACACCTGGTATGGCCCCTGAATGATGTCATAAATGTGCAAATGGCCCTTGGCAGGAAAAAGGTTCCCCACCCCTGATCTAGGAGATCCCTGGTTCAAATCTTACCTCTCCTGTGAACTCACTTGCTAGGTGGCCTCAGGCAGGGAGGGCTTCTCCCCCTCAGCCCTCCTTCTGCAATACGGGGATAATATTACTGTCCTACCTTACAAGGTTGTTGTATGGATTACACTGAGATTATGAAACAAAAACTGGGAGAGACAGCTAACACCTCAGGAGACAGAGATAATACCTTTTACTAGGTACCTTTCTGCATTTAGGCCAAAAGAATCAATGGCAGGTGTGTGTGTGTGTGGGGGGCATAACTGGCTTGGCAGGACTGCAGGCAAAAAGGGGAGGTTGCTCCCCTTAGGGAGGGTCCACAGCTCAGTGGTAGAGCATCTGCTTGTCATGCATAAGGTCCCCAGGTTCAATCCCTGGCATCTCCAGTTAAAAGAATGAGGTAGGCCAAGGACCTAAAAGGCATTTAGGAAGGGGCTGTGGCTCAGAGGCAGAGCATCTGCTTGGCATGCAGAAGGTCCCCAGGTTCCATTCCTGGAATCCCCAGTTAAAAGAATCACATAATAGGTGATGTGAAAGACTTCTGCCTGAAACCCTGGATGGACCACTGCCCGTCTGAGTAGACAAGACTGACTTTGGTGGGCCCGGGGCCTGATTCAGTATCAGGCAGGTTCATGTGCATGTGGCAAGGTGCTAGAGCATCAGCTTGGCATGCAGAAGTTTCCAGAGCTTAATACAAATGCCTTTGTGGCAGTAAGGAGGGGGAAAGGGGAAAAAAGGGACTGAACTGTTCTCCTCATTATCTAACCTTATGGAAAACGCTGACTGTAACCTGCTGGGCAAAAAAATTCCAACTTCACATACACATGGGATCTGTGCTGACAGACAGACCAAGAAAGGGATCTTGGGGTGGTAGTGGATCACTCGATGATGATGTCAACCCAGTGTGCCGCTGCTGTGAAAAAGGCAAATTCCATGTTGGCCATAATTAGATGAGGAACAGAGAATAAAACTTGATTCTTAAATGGAGATTGAACCTGGGACCTTCTGCATCCCAAACAGATGCTCTAGCACTGCATCGTGGCTCCCCTCCCCGAACTTCACAACAACTGAGCGTCGATCAAAGATTTCCTAAAACATTAACAGTTGGATCACGGTCCAGAGTGGAAGAAGGGGGGAGGGAGCAGTCAAGCCCCATAATAAATTAACTTTCGGGTTGAACACATGAAGCTGCCTTATTCTGAATCAGACTATCGGTCCATCAGGGTCAGTATTGTCTACTTAGACTGGCAGTGGCTCTCCCATGTCTCAGGCAGAGGTCTTTCACCTCACTTATTGCCTGTTTTTTTAATTGGAGATTTATTTATTTATTTATACCCCGCCCTTTCCCAACCAGGTCTGGCTCTGGGTGGCTTCCAACAATCAATAGAATACAATAAAATATAGGTTAAAAACATAGAATTAAAAAAAACCCACCATGGGATGAAAAACATGCTGGGGATTGAAGAAGATTTGGTTTTTATACGCCAACTTTCTCTACCACTTAAGGGAGAATCAAACCGGCTTACAATCACCTTCCCTTCCCCTCCCCACAACAGACACCCTGTGAGGTAGGTGGGGCTGAGAGAGTGTGACTAGCCCAAGGTCAGCCAGCTGGCTTCATGTGCAGGAGTGGGGAAACAAATCCAGTTCACCAGATTAGCCTCCGCCACTCATGTAGAGGAGTGGGGAATCAAACCCGGTTCTCCAGCTCAGAGTCCACCACGCCAAACCACCGCTCTTAACCAGTACACCATGCCGGCTCTCTGAATCACGTTCTATCACTGAGCCATGTTTGTGCGTGTGACGTCTGGATGCCGTCTCTGATCCATGCTGTTTGTCTCTTTTCCCTACAGGGAGAACCCCCTTTTGCTACACGGAACCTTCCGTTCCAGTCGTCTGCCTCGAGCCGTAGCAGCCAGCAGTGTGGTCTCGTTGATTCTGCAGGGCTAAGAAGCTACCTCCCCCGCAGGGGGTCTCCACCTTGAGAATGAGGGCCGAACAAGGGGACCCCCTGGCCACGGGGCTGCAGCTGGAGGCCACCCTGGAGCACAAAGTGCAGACGGAAGAGCAAAACGTTGTGGTGGGGAAAGGCCCACCTGCCGCCCAGGTGGAGGGTAGCCAAGGATGCTGGGGGAAAACTGGGGAAGCTTTCTCAAAAGAGGACCTTGCTGGCTTACATGCCCAAGAGCATCACATGCTAAATCTGGAGTGGCCCACAAAGGAGAACCTCCCAGAGCAGCTCCCGACCCAAGAGAACTCGGAGAGGGAGAACAGCTCTGAGATGTGCGGTGTGGCAGAAGGTTTCTGGCAGAGGCACCAGGAAGAAGAGGCAGAGGAGCTGGTAAGCATATTGGTGTTTTTTGAGAGGAATCGTAGAATCATAGAGTTGGAAGGGACCACCAGGGTCATCAAGTCCAACCCCCTGCACAATGCAGGAAATTCACAACTACCTCCCCCCACCCATGTTCTTGAAAAAGAAGTTGGCTTTGTCAGTCTGTTTCTTCATTGTATTGGCTGAATCTTTTATAATCCCAAGAATTACACTGGTAAATACACTGGTAAATCTTTCAAGTGAGATTCCCTGTCTGATGAACTGGAGCAGAGGTGGTTGAAGCACTGTGCTCGACTGTAGACAGTGGATTGAGTGAGGTAGTCAGGGTGGTTGTTGGAAGCATGCAGATAGGCTTGGTTGTCCATGGCAGCCTCTGGAACATGGAGTCATCTACCATGCAGGGATCTCCCAGAGCCATTCGGCCATGACTCAACGGCAAAGCATCTGCTTGACACGTAGAAGGTCCCAGGTTCAATGCCCGGCATCTCCAGTTAAAGGGACCAGGCAAGTAGGTGATGTGAAAGACCTCGGCCTGAGACCCTGGAGAGCTGCTGCCGGTCTGAGTAGACAATACTGACTTTGATGGACCAAGGGGTCTGATTCAGTATAAGACAGCTTCATGGGTTCAGTTATTTTGCTCTTGCCCAGGCCATGTTTCTGGCTTCTATGAGACTTTTCCATCGGAGTCTAGAGCCAGCTCTGTAGGGATCACTGCCAGGGTTGAAGGTTGTTGAAGGCCAGGGAATCAATAGGCCTTGTAAAGCTAGTAACCTTCCCCTCCTCCCTGCAGGGCCCAGTGACCTTTGAGGAAGTGGCTGTGCGTTTCACAGAGGGAGAGTGGGGTCTGCTGGATCCGGGCCAAAGAGCGCTGTACAGAGAAGTCATGGTGGAGAACTATGGGAACGTGGCCTCCTTGGGTAAGGACCTCTTTGCTCTTCCTTGACAGAGCTTACGGAATCCGGTGCTGGATGGAACTTGAAATGATCGTTCCAACATACTGTGTGTGTGTGTGTTAAGTGCCGTCATGTCGCTTCCGACTCATGGCGACCCTATGAATGAAAGTCCTCCTATCTTTGACAGCCTTGCTCAGATCTTGCAAATTGAAGGCTGTGGCTTCCTTTATTGAGTTAGTCCATCTCTTGTTGGGTCTTCCTCTTTTCCTGCTGCCCTCAACTTTTCCTAGCATGACTGTCTTTTCCAGTGACTCTTGTCGTCTCATGACGTGACCAAAATACGATAGCCTCAGTTTAGTCATTTTAGCTTCTAGGGTCAGTTCAGGCTTGATTTGATCTAGAACCCACTGATTTGTTTTTTTGGCAGTCCGCGGAATCTGTAACACTCTCCTCCAACACCACATTTCAAAGAAATCTATTTTCTTCCTATCAGCTTTCTTCACTGTCCAGCTTTCACACCCATACATAGTAATAGGGAATACAATGGCATGAATTAAACTAGTCTTGGTGGCCAGTGACACATCCTTACACTTCAAAATATTTTCTAGCTCCTTCATGGCTGCCCTTCCCAGTCTCAATCTCCTTCTGATTTCTTGGCTGAAGTCTCCCTTTTGGTTGATGGTGGAGTCAAGGAATAGAAAGTCTTGAACAATTTCAATTTCCTCATTGTCAACCTTAAAGTTGTGTAATTCTCCTGTAGTCGTTACTTTTGTTTTCTTGATGTTCAGCTGTAGTCCTGCTTTGGCACTTTCTCTTTTAACTTTCAGCAGAAGTCGTTTCAAATCTTCACTATTTTCTGCCAATAATGTAGTGTCATCAGCATATCTCAAATTATTAATGTTCCTCCCTCTAATTTTCACTCCACCTTCATCTAAATCTAATCCAGCTTTCCTAATTATATGTTCTGCATATAGATTGAAGAGATAGGGAGATAAAATACATCCTTGTCTGACACCTTTGCCAACTGGAAACCATTCCGTTTCTCCATATTCTGTTCTAACTGTGGCCTCTTGTCCAGAGTACAGGTTGTGCATCAAAACGATCAGATGTAGTGGCACACCCATTTCCTTTAAAACCAACATACTGCATTGTGGTATATTAATTTTCCCCCAGTTGCATTACATTGATTTTATTTTCTTGTGGTTACCATTAGAGTTGCCAACTGCCTGGATTTTAAAATATGTCCTGGTCCTTTAATAAAGGATTAAAGTGGTGTTACGTGTGTGTGTGTGTGTGTGTGTGTGTGTGTGTGTAAAGCCATCAACGTGCCATAGTCCCAATCCAGTAAGGCACCACGTAAATGTGTAGACCGCATGTGAACTGGCATACATATGGTGTTCACATGTGTCTATGGCAACTCGCCATTTCTTTGTTCCTAACAACAAGACCAGGTGTTAGAAAATCCTGCCTTCCCACACTTCTTTAGTCAAAGGTCGGGGTGTGTGGTAGCAGCTCAGAGCACCCTTGCTTCGCCTGGCTTCTGTAATTGATGTGCCAGGCCAGAATTTTGGATTAAAGGATTAAATGACCCCTGGGAAAACAGTATTTGAGGTCAGGTGGCCATTTTGATTTTGTGTGTGTGTGCGACTTGCTTACGCGTTTCTGATCGATCCCGTTGTCTCCCGTTCTGTCAAAGGGCAGAACACAGGCCAGAGCGTATGTGCCTGACAGTCAGAACCATAGCGGTTCTGTCGAGACCAGAGGTATAAGCCCTAGGTATAAGCTTTCTAGAGTCAAAGCTACCTTCATCAAACAGAGCAAATGGGAGCTTTGGAGGGCAGTCTTCATGGCATAAACCCCACTGAGCTCCCTCCCCATACCCTATCCTCCCCAGGCTCCACCCCCAAATCTCCAGGAATTTCCTAAATCAGAGTTGGCAACTCTAGCCCACGGATAGGCTCCTCAAAGGCAGGAAAACGTTTTTCTCTTCCAATGGCTTGTGTGCAAACCAATTTGTATTATATCCCTTACAAAAGCCTGGGGTACTAGATCCCGTCGTCAGAATTTTGCCTTCTGAGAGTTGGTACCTTAGCTCCAAAACAGACTGGCTTTCTTTTCCTGAATGTTTTTGCACTGAAATGACTGGTCTTGTTTCCTTCCTCAGAAGGACCTCCAGTGGCCAAACCCGAACTCATCTCCTGGCTGGAAGAAAAAGAAGAGTCGTTTGATGAAAACTTTGAAGAAGGGGAGAGACCAGCAGGTATGCTTTTATTCTCTCACTCGTTCAGTCCCTCACCTTTCTCTCCAGCAAGGACCCAAAGCAGCTTACCTTGTTCTTCCCTCCTCCAGTTTATCCTCAATAGATCAGCCCTGCGAGGTATGTTATGCTCCAAGTGTGTGACTGGCTTAAAGTCAAAGGTGTCGTCAATGCTGGGATAAAAGTTGCCAACCTCTGGGTGGGGCCTGGAGATCTCCTAGAATTATAACTGGTCTCCAGCAGCAGAACAGAGCAGAAGTTGCCAATCTTAAACAAAATTTCTGGCAAGGTATGAGCTTTTGCGAGTTACCGCTCACTTCTAGTTGTATCTGAAGAAGTGACATGTGACTCACGAAAGCTCATACCCGGTGAGAAATTTTGTTAGTCTTTAAGGTGCCACTGGTAACTGGTCTCCAGACTACAGAAATCCGTCTCGTCCCCACAGGCTCCACCCCTTCCTCAACAGGCTCCACCCCTCAAATAGGGTTGCCAACCTCCAGGGGGCTAGCAAACAAAGAAACAGCTTCAAACTGCAAAACAATACAAGTTTGTATTAAACAACAAATAATCATGCACCATACATATGGTACAACAAACATGGACAATGTCCAGCCAAGTAAATTCTATATACAATTGAAGCCACCGCAGGGAATATTTACAGTCCTGGGCTTGAGAGCATCTTTTCTCTTCAAGAGGTAAGGTCAATGCTACAGCAGTCCGGTTCACTTTCTGTTTCGGCTTATGTCAGCCCTCCTCAGGGGCTCAACGCTAGCGGTATTCACACTGCTTATGCGTTGGCCTCCAGGGGGCGGCTGGAGCTCTCCGGCTACTGCAACTGATCTCCAGCCAATAGAGATCAGTTCCCCCGGAGAAAATGGCTGCTTTGGCCATTGGACTCTATGGCACTGAAGTCCCTCCCCAAGCCCCGCCCTCTTCAGGCTCCACCCAGGAAATCTCCAGGTAGTCCCCAACCTGGGGCTGGCAACCCTACCCTCAAATCTCCAGAAATTTCCCAAACCAGGGATGTCAACCCTACCTGGGATGGAGACTGGCGCTCAAGGGTCTTCTTCATTTAATAGGTCCCACCCCAGGAAGAGACCCAGAATAGGCGTGGAGAAGATCCAGAAGAATAGGCATGGAGAACAGCCTTCATCCTCCCCTCCACCGGCTTGGTGGGATTGGTCTGACACCCACCCCCCACATCCTCCCTGGTCTTTCCTGGGCTGGCCTAGTTAAGGATTTCCTGGGGGCGGGCGGAACCCCGGCCTCCCCCAATGCCCTCTCTTCCCTTGTGAGTGAAGGGAATCTGGGCCAATGGGGCCTCCCTTAGCTGGGTTGTCCCTCCTTCTGCCCCTGCCCTCCTTGAGGCTTTAAGAGACTGTTCTGCCAGCTTGCACAGGTCCTAGGAGGCCTCATTTGCTACTGGGCTCCTCTTCTTGCAGGTTGTGTAGGCTGTTGTCCAAGGCTACCAGGCCCTGATACTGTTGCTGGGGCCTTTCCGGGTGCGGCCTCAATCTTATCTCCTTCCAGGGCTGCCAACCCCCAGGTACTAGCTGGAGATCTCCTGCTATTGCAGCTGATCTCCAGCCGGTAGAGATCAGTTCCCCTGGAGAAAAATAGCCGCTTTGGTAATTGGACTCTATGGCATTGAAGTCCCTCCCCTCCCCCAAACCCCGCCCTCCTCAGGCTCTGCCCCCCAAAACCTCCCGCCGGTGGCAAAGAGGGACCTGGCAACCCTAGGGTGGAGTTGGGGAGGGACCTCAGCAAGGTATAATGCCATAGAGTGGACCCTTTCCCGGGGGAAAGGGACTCTATAGTGTGGAGACAGGGTTGCCATGTCCCTCTTTGCCACCGGTGGGAGGTTTTTGGGGCGGAGCCTGAGGAGGGAGGGACTTCAATGCCAGAGAGTCCAATTGCCAAAGCTGCCATTTTCTCCAGGTGAACTGATCTCGAGTGGCTGGAGATCAGTTGTAATAGCAGGCGATCTCCAGGTAGTACCTGGAAGTTTGTAATAACAAACACACCTATGCTGAATTTAACTTAGTTACAACAACAATCAGCACGCAGGCGCCAATACGAAATAATTGTTACAAGGAATATTTCCAACAAAAATAATCATAATCTCCAAAATAAACAAGTTTACAACACTGTTTCAAAAATAAAGCAGGTAACCAGCCCTTGGTTAATTCCCCACGAAGGGGTATTCCTTGTAACAGAGTACCTGGAAGTTGGCAACCCTATGTGATCAGTTGTAATTCTAGGAGACCTGGAGGCTGGCAGCCCTAGACTTTGTTCTGCTATTTAACCTGAATTGTATTTTAATATCGATTTGTCACTCTTGTAGATGTACTACAGAATGAAGAGGTGAATATTTAAATTAAACCAGTTTCCATCCATAACATCACGCAGTCTCTGGAATGGGATTTGTTCTGAAGCTGTCTTTTCTCTGGCATTCTTACCAGGCTGTGTTCCAACCAGTGGTGCGTGGGACGGTGAAGGTGGCACAGGTCCCCTTGAGCCACCGCCCCACAGAAATGGAAGCGACGAGGTGGAGAACTTGGGGAATCAAAGCGAGACCGTGATGCAGGAGGAAAACCAGCTGGCAGAGATGTGGAGGAAGAAATCAAATGGTACTTCCTTAGATCCATGGTAGGCCCATTTGGGCCCCAAGAATTGTGGGATTTCTTGGGTGGGCCCGTTGTGTGTCGATGGAACAGTTCGCATATCTTACCTATAGGGTGGCCAGGTCCCTCTTTGCCATCGGTGGGAGTTTTTGGGGTGGAGCCTGAGGAGGGCGGGGTTTGGCGAGGGGGGACGTCAATCCCATAGAGTCCAATTGCCAAAGCAGCCGTTTTTTCCAGGTGAATTGATCTCTAGCGCCTGGAGATCAGTGGTAATAGCAGGAGATCTCCAGCTAGTACCTGGAGATTGTCAACCCTGCTTACCTAGAAGTAGGGTTTCCAACTCTGGGTTGGGAAATTCCTGGAGATTTGGGAGTGGAGCCTGGGGAGAGCAGGGTTTGGGAAAGGGAGGAAGGTCAGGAGGGATTTGATTCCATCAAGTCCACCCTACAAAACAGCCATTTTCTCCAGGGGAACTGATCTCTGTAGCAGGGGATCAGTTGTAATTGTATTGGTTCACCAAGGAATACATTCCCCCCTTTCCCATCTTCTGAGATTTCCTGTCTTGTATCAGATGCGGCCTGCTCAGTAGTGGCACCCAGATTGTAGAACCGAGGGAAATTCAGCTGAGCTTTCTCCCTGATGGACTAATTAAATTTGTCTTTTTGATAAGGGTTTTGAGCTGAATAAATACCAAATATTTTTATGTTTAAATGTGGTAGTGTTGTGTCCTGCAGACTTTAAACACACACGCACACACACACGCTAAGGCTTTTCCACGCAGCATATCCAAAGTTTTTTAATTTATTTTTTATTAGCCACAATCATAAAACAAAAAAAATATATATACTCAATCTAATCAACAACTAACCAGTAGACAAAACAACAACAGATGCAGATAAAATCAATCAATAGCCAGGTTAGCAGAAAACTGTATCCCAATAGTACAAAAGAAAGCAGGACCATCTTTGGTAGGAACTGAAAATATAGTAAAGAACGTGTTGCGTGACCTGGGTTCAGCAACATGATCATAATTGGGGTTTCACTGTCAAAATGCCCTTTCTGCAATAGCTGCTTGCCTAACTTCAGAACGTGGACTCATTCAGAGAACTGACTTGGATGATGACCTTAACAACCAGGTAAGTCAATTTGGGAGTATCTGAGTTCTAAATGTCTTAGGATTTCAGTGTACCTGGTTTTCTTTTTGACATAAGGTGACTTATAGATACCGGGTTGCCAGGCTCTGCCTGGCAACAAACTGGGGTGTCAGTGGTGGGGATGTGGGGAATAATGTCAGTTCCAGGAGAACCCAGAAGCGGCATCGGGCAGCTCTAGGAATCGCTGGAAGCTCCATGGCAAAACCATAGGGTTTCCAGTGATTCCTAGAGCTATCTGATGCCGCTTTTGGGTGTTCCGTGGAAGTGATGCTGCAGCGCAGATGATGCTGATGGGTGGGTGGCAGTCCTATATAGTAAGGTACTAAGGTAAGACCTTTCTGCCACAGAGTTTGTTTTCAAGATTCTTTCTTTCTGTCTCACAAAGATGATGACATTGTGACAGTGATTGGGGAAGAGAATTTTCAACAGGAAGGCCACGTGTTGGAAGAATCACTAGAGGCTTTACCAGGAGGGTCCCAGGAGATAGTTTCCTTCCTGACCAAAGCTATTGAGCGTAAGTACCCATTACACACAAAGGAGAAGAAAGTCAGGGCAAATCCCTGAGAGAAGACTTGTTGGCTGCTTCCAGTGGGTTGCTGTGTTAGTTTTTAGTACTAGAACAAAATTTAAGTCCAGTAGCACCTTAGAGACCAACACAATTTCCAGGGTTTAAGCTTGTGCGAGCCTAAACTCACTTTGTCAGATATAACATAAGCAGAAACCAGATTCTTCTATCTGACAAAGTAAGCGTTGGCTCACACAAGCTTACACCCTGGAAAGATTGTTCTGGTCTTGAAGATGCTATTAGACTTGGATTTGGTTGTCTCCCTATCACACTTTTACCCCAGACTTCCTCCAACGACCTCAAGGTTCTCCTGTCCTTTATCTCATCCTCACAACCACCCTGAGAGATGGATTAGGTTGAGAATGACTGACTGAATGAGCTTCGATTCATGGTAGAAGAGGGGATTTGAAGTTTATTCTCCCCAATCCTAGTCTAACATTCTCGGTGCTACCACTACACCGATTCTCAATGACTGGATGTTACAAAAGAGACTTCCCGCACATAGGAAACTATGAAAGGGGTTAAGCAAGAAGTCTTCATCCCTGAAATGCTGGTTTTCTGTGCTCATGGAAAATTTTTTAAATGGAGTTCACCTCTAATGGGTTGTTCTCCATTTTATTTATTTTTATGTATTTACTTTATTTAAATCTCACCTTTCTTCCCAGTGGGAACCCAAAGAGGCTGGCATCAGTCTCCTCTCCTCCATTTTATCCTGTGAGGTAGGTTAGGCTGAGAATATGTAACTGGCCCTAGGTCACCCAGAGAACTTCCATAGCAGAGGACAGGGAGAAGCTTTTCTCCTTCTCTCATAATACCAAAACATGGGGTCATCTTCTAAAGCTGGAGGGTGAGAGATTCAAAACAGGTAAAAGGAAGCATTTCTTCACACAACGCATAGTTAAAATGTGGAACTCCCTGCCCTCGGTTGTGGGGATAGCTGCCAACTTGGAAGTCTTTAAAAGGAGGGTGGACATGTTCATGGAGGAGAGGGCTATCCATGGCTACTAGTAAAAATGGATACTAGTCTTTATGCATACCTGTTCTCTCCAGGATCAGAGGAGCAGGGCTATTATATTAGGTGCTGTGGAACACACGCAGGACAATGCTGCTGCAGTTGTCTTGTTTGTGGGCTTCCTAGAGGCACCTGGTTGGCCACTGTGTGAACAGACTGCTGTACTTGATGGGCCTTGGTCTGATCCAGCATGGCCTTTCTTGTGTTCTTATGTTCAGAGTGGGGATTTGAACTTGGGTTTTCCAGATCCTGGTCTGACACTTTAACCACTACACCACGCTAACCTTACGACAAATTCGAGGCTTTAGTATTCTCAATGGATTTGTAGAGATTTTTCAGCTCCTTCAGTCTTTGGTGCTCTCTCTCCAGTGTCGCATCTTGACATCTCATCTTGTGCTCTTATTGATTTCTGCCTTTTTCACCAGCTGACGACGGGGAGAGTGAGAGCGAGTGGGAACCCGGAGAGATGTTGTCCGAAGAAACGGAGGATGAAGATGCAGATGAGAACTACGGGAGTCAGGATGGACCAGAGAGGCAGGAGGAAACCCCTGCAGAGATGTGGAGAAACAAATTCCCTGATAACCAGGGTAAAGACTTCCCTGGAACGCCGGCTCAGCAGAAAACGCACAAGGGAAAGAGGAAGAACCAATGCAAAGTTTGCGGGAAAAGCTTCACTCGTAAATCAAGCCTTAAGGTGCACCAGAGAATTCACACAGGTGAAAAGCCTTACAAATGCACCGTCTGTAGCAAGGGCTTTTGCGATAAGACAAGCTTTCTCAGGCATCAGAGGATCCACACTGGCGAGAAACCATATAAGTGCCCCGATTGCGGAAAGAGCTTCAACCGGACCACCAACCTTATCACGCACCAGAAAACCCATGTGGAGACGCGGGAGAAAACCTTCCACTGCTCTAGCTGCAGCAAGAGTTTCTACAACAAGTACAGCCTCAAGACGCACTGGCGCAGCCATACCGGGGAGAAGCCTTACAAATGCTCCAGCTGCAGCAAAAGCTTCTGCGACAAATCCAACCTCGAGGCACATTGGCGGGTGCACACGGGCGAAAGGCCCTTTGAATGCTCGGAGTGCGGGAAGACCTTCAGCGACCGCCGCACCCTCCTGCGGCACCAGCGGATCCACACCGGGGAGAAGCCGTACCGGTGCTCGGAGTGCGGGAAGAGCTTCAATGATCTTGCCACACTCCTGCGGCACCAGAAGATCCACACGGGGGAGAAGCCGTACCGGTGCACGGAGTGCGGGAAGAGCTTCAACCAGAGCTCCCACCTGATCCGCCACCAAGCCACACATGAGCAGCGCCAGAAGAGCACTTCGCGTGGGGCTAAAGCGGCATCAATTGGAACCAATATCTTTTTGGACATTGGCGATTTTGCCCAGGAGGGCTACTACAGGTACACTCACCCGACAGAAACCTTCCACTGGCCGCTCACATCCTACTCCCCTCCCACAGATACAGGAGGAGGCAGTGGCATTACGAATGTCTGGACTATCGCAGAGTCTCCTGTAGGAGATCAAGCCATCTTAGTTATGAAAGAACTCCCAGAGGACCGGACCATCACCCTGTAAGCGCTCGGTACACACGAGGGTTTCCTTTCTTCTTTTCAGCTGAGACTTCCCCCTGTTGAGCATTGCAGTCCTGTAAAGAGAGGATTCCGAACAATGTCTAGATGCTTGTAAAACGACCATGGTTCCAAGATTAAAATTTCTCAACCTCCAACGAGGTAGTCTTATACAAATGGATCTGCTACCAGGGAGTGGCACAAATGGAGAAAAAAAAATCTCTAGGAAGATGCCATTTTAGTTACAGTGGCGAAAGACGGGCATGGAGTTCGTTATATTTCACTCCTCTGCTTTCTTGGCTCAGATCCGTTACCTTTATTTATTGGGGCGATCTGCTTCTCGAAAGTTCTTGTAGCAATGCATGCCTTGGAAAAGGAAATGAGATGGATCAAGGAGTACTGGAGATAACACAATTTTTAATAGCCTTCAATGGAAGGTTGAAACTTTCTGTTTAATGGCACTGTTTAGATGTACTGAGATTGAGCAACCTACGGATTGTCTTGGAAATCGTCTCCCAGGAAGAATTGACCATGGTTCGAGGGTTGTAAAGACCTTTGCCCGCTCTTCCCCATTTCTCCATATAAGATTTTCAAATTGGCTCATATTTAACTTAAGGGGAAAAGACAAATTAGAAATGGGTATTTCCGATTTGCTGTGACCATCACCATGCTTGAAAGGGATGTTTAAAAAGGCTTGTTGTTTCTAGATGAGTTTTAGACAAGGAAGTAGACTGAATTTGCAACAGCATGTATCTTAAAAAGTTGCTGGGAATATAGCGAAATGTATATCAAGAGGAGAAGAAATTTGCTTTAAAAAATGTAGGTGGAGGCCATATGGAATTGTACCAACCAGAATCCCATAAGGGTATCCAGTGCGAGGGATTAATAAAAACAAAATTCACACAGTTCTTTTAAATCTTATATTCCAAGCTATTTAACAGCCTAGACCAAAATTTTCATATGGGCCTAGGAACTCTCAATTGAGAAATTGAGGATAGCTTCCTTTCATAGAACCAGTTCCCAGGTATTCAGTTTTGGGATAAGAGTTATCCTCTGTGCAGTATATTTCTGAAAATTGAGTATATAGATATTGGTGCATGTATATGAGAAGAGAACAAACAGTATATTGTTGAAGGCTTTCATGGTCAGAGTTTATCGGTTCTTGTAGGTTATCTGGGCTGTGTGACCGTGGACTTGGTATTTTCTTTCCTGACGTTTCGCCAGCAGCTGTGGCAGGCATCTTCAGAGGAGTAACACTGAAGGACAGTGTCTCTCAGTGTCAAGTGTGCTGGAAGAGAGTTCCATTCATATATAGTCAGAAGGGGGTTGGGTTTGAGCTGAGTCATTGTCCTGCAAAAGTATCAAAGGTAATGTGCTAATCATTGTCCTGTAAGTATCAAGATAATGTACTAATGAGGGTGTGGTATGTTAATGTGGAACCATTGTATCCTGAAGTGATCTGTTAACATGTGGAATCCAAAGCTAATCTGCATGGCTATTGCGGACTGTAGTCTTTGTTAGTCTGGAGTTTTTCAGGACAGGAAGCCAAGCCTTATTCATTCTTAAACTCTCTTCTTTTCTGTTAAAGTTGTGCTGATGTTTATGAATTTCAATGGCTTCTCTGTGCAATCTGACAAAATAGTTGGTAGAATTGTCCAGTATTTCAGTGTCTTGGAATAAGACCCTGTGTCCTGTTTGGGTCAGTCCATGTTCCACATTACAATGGTTCCACATTAACATATACACCCTCATTAGCACATTATCTTGATACTTACAGGACAATAATTAGCACATTACCTTTGATACTTTTGCAGGACAATGACTCAGCTCAAATCCAACCCATTTCTGACTATATATATATTACTCTTCCAACACACTTGATACTGAGAGACACTGTCCTTCAGTGTTACGCCTCTGAAGATGCCTGCCACAGCTGCTGGCAAAATGTCAGGAAAGAAAATACCAAGACCACGGTCACACAGCCCGGATAACCTACAAGAACCGAAGAACATACAGTATTTCCCAAGGCATTGGCATGCTTTTTAATTCCCACATAAAATACCTACATACATAACAATAGGTTTCAGTCACCATTCAACAGAGATGTGATGTAAGGGTTGTGATGCTGGAGTTCTGTGTGGAAATCAAGGTATGTCATTTACTCTTTAAAAAAGAAGCCATCTGGGGGTGGTATCTGGATTGCGATTGTGATGTCAGGGTGGTGGGTTATATTTTCCTATTAGGACTTAATGTGACTGGGCATTTCTTGAAGCCGCTCAAGCTACTGTGATCAGTGGTTATGACCACAACATCTGATCAGGGAAACCGAGCAGACACATTTACTCCAAAATAAGTCACAGCAGTGTGTATCTAATCATCCATGGACTTCATGGAACAGCACTCTCCCACTTCCCTGCCCCCTCTACAGCCCTCTGAGCCCACCCCATCCCCATAAAAAAATTCTGTCCCTGGTGATCAGCAGACCCTCAGGAATACCAGCGGGGGCTAAGTGGGGGGTGTTTGTCTGACATGGGAGCAGACAAGAGGTGGAAATTGCTCACCTTCTCTTTCAGACACGAGTGCCATTTAATTGTTCTGAACTGTGTGGTTGGATACAGAAAAGCAAGTCCAGTAAGACTACAGGTCAGGCTAGAGTGTCAGGATTGAACCTCTGGGCTTGTATTTTAACTCGAAAAAGAGCCCTGTACCCACACCCAGTGACACCATCCTGGTCTATGGGCAGGGAGGAAATTGTGGCTGCTCGTCAGAGGTAAATTACGTGCCTGCCATTTTACATGTAAAAAAGGTAAAGGTCCCCTGCGCAAGCACCAGATCATTCCTGACCCATGGGGTGACATCACATCCCGACGTTTTCTAGGCAGACTTTATTTTTTATGGGATGCTTTGCCAGTGCCTTCCCCAGTCATCATCCCTTTACCCCCAGCAAGCTGAGTACTCATTTTACCGACCTCATAAGGATGGAAGGCTGATTCAACCTTGAGCCGGCTACCGTAAACCGACTTCCGTCGGGATCGAACTCAGGTCATGAGCAGAGCTTGGACTGCAGTACTGCAGCTTACCACTCTGCGCCACAGGGTTCTTTAAGTTTTATATGTAGCTTGAGCCAAAGTCTCTTTGGAGTTGCTGTGGCCTACTTCTGAGTAAGTACTCCTGGGTTGAGGCTGTACACTGCACCGGTATTAACAGACTGGATGCTGCCGTCCTGAACATGTTTATTTGGAAATAAATTCCACTGAAATCTGTGGGATTTATTGCTGAGCAAACGCGGTTAGGATCAGACTCTAGCGGATTCTGGGAAATGACTTTAGCTGGCGACAAAAAAATATGGAGTCTTGGTTCACCCATGCAGGAGAATGAGATGGAGTGGTAGACTGTAGGGGATGGAGACCATCACTGAAAGTCCCTTTGCATTGAAACACATACACACAAACCCTCCCTGCAAGTAGAAAAACAGCGCCGCAGGAAAAAAGGTTTCAACTACCTCTGTTGGCTTGCGGAGCTGGCTTTTCCGTTGGAAGGGATCTTTTGATATAGAGAAGCATTCCCACCTGTGATCTGCCACCTGCTGTCTAAAGCGGTAGGTGGTCCGTTTTACCCCTTCAGCTCTCTCTGGTACCTCCTTCTGCATGTGTGAACCAGGCCTCCTGGAGGATTCCATGCACCCAAGAATTCTGGCATTGCAAACAGGCCTCGGAGGAACCGATCACTGACATCTAGGGGAGTTTTCTACAGGAGATCTTAAAAGGAAGAAGCAGCAGGTGTTACTGCTAGTCAGAAGCCGGAATTCATCCAGCTGCAGAGCTACCAAATTAACCATATGACTGGTGCTCTCCTTTGTAGATCAGGGCAATTTTCTGTAAAGCATGGAAATATGATTATTTTGACACCGCTGCGGAGCATGGGATGGTTGCCCCTTGGGGAGGGGGTGCTTCCTCTCCTTAGTTTTTAAGTTCTCGACTTGTAAAATAGGCTAGCACAAAGTTAATGGGGGGCACGAGGGGAGGGAAATGCATGAAATGTTTTTCTAGTACTAAAGGGCAGAGAAGTGTGAATAAAGGGTCCCTGGGGCGTGTATTCTCTTCCTTGAAAGCCTTATGAGCTCAGTTAAGCTTACGAGCACTGCAAAATCTTATAACCGTTAAATAAATTTCCTGTAATTTTTTAAAAAATGTGAATATACAATGCATGACCTTCTGAACTATTTATGAATCACCTCTCACCGACAGGGATCTCTAGGGTAGAATTTGGAGTGGAGGGAGGTAGATTTGAAAATTGATTCCTTTCTTCACAATGCTGTAAGCTTCCAAGGCTGTCATAGTAAATGCTGACATTTGTTTACAGAAATACTCAAGAATAATCAGGTCGTTGTTTGAAGTCATTTGGCATTTCCTTAAAGTGTTCCAGTGAACATTGGAAAGGCACATTTTTGCCATAGTTAATGTCAACTTTTCTCCAGTTTCGTTCTTATGTTCTGAAGACACTTGGTTAATCTTGAGATTTACCAGAATGTAACTGGAAATTATTGTATCATGAAGTTTTTTTGGTAAACAAATCACTGGCAAAAGTCATCTTTTTATGTGCAAACGATGATGGAAAAAAAGATGAAATTCACTCATTTACTGAAGGCACTGGTTGATCTTGAGGTTTACCGGCCAATGTCAGAATTTTATCAAATGGCTAAGACACTTCCGTCATAGCTTTGTAGGATCATCAAAGTATCAGCGACTTTCTGATCTTTTCTCTAACACAGTAGATGCTGTGTCTTATCTTTTATTTTGGGTCTTGTTTGTAATCGTATTTTTAATCATCCTTACTTAGTTCATATTGTTACTATTTATATCCTTTTGAAGTCTCATTTTAACGCCATTTCATGTATGTTGTTTGAGTATGCTTGTTAAGCGGCAATGAGCATCTGTCTAGAGTACACTACACAACAATACGTAAGGGTAGATGCAAGCAAAAGCCGATGAGAAGAGGGGGGGACAGACTTGCCATGTTGCCTTGGATGAAGGGGTGGGGAGGGAGAAGGCCTGGAAGACTGAAAACTGAACCCGCTGCAGCACTTACTTCAAAGACAGCTGAATGGACAACTCTAAAGGCCTAGGACTGCCAAAAAAACAAATCAGTGGGTTATAGATCAAATCAAGCCTGAACTGACCCTAGAAGCTAAAATGACTAAACAGGCTGCCGTATTTTGGTCATGTCATGAGACGACAAGGGTCACTGGAAAAGAAAGTCATGCTAGGAAAAGTTGAGGGCAGCAGGAAAAGAGGAAGACCCAACAAGAGATGGACTGACTCAATAAAGGAAGCCACAGCCTTCAATTTGCAAGATCTGAGCAAGGCTGCCAAAGATAGGACATTTGGGAGGACTTTCATTCATAGGGTCGCCATGAGTCGGAAGCGACTTGACGGCACTTAACACACACACAAAGGCCTAGTGCTGTGGCTTTGTCCGCAATTGGGAAATGACTCTTCACTTGCCCAGCCCCTCTTTTCTCATTCAGAATCGCAACCCAATGGAGATAGCTATCTCCAAAGCAGCCCCTTCGTGTCCTGTTTAGCCCCATGGTGGGGAATTTTGTGTGTGTATGTCTTTTTACATCGTTGGATGTCCAGAGTGACTGCTTTTGTTATGCATGGTAATTTCAAGAGGACTGTACTGTATACATATTTTATGTATTGGTAAATAAACAATAAGGAATAGTAATTCCCCCCCCCCCGGCCTAATATTAAAATTTCCAAATTTTGTCCCACTGTCCCACCCACGAGCTCAGAGCAGTGTCTTTTGTCTTCATTTCATCTTCATTACAGCCCTGAGAGGTAGGTTAGGCAGAAAGATAATGACTAGCCTGGGAGTTTATGGCTGAGCAAAGATTTGAGCCTCGGTCTCTCAAGTCCTAATCCAACATTCTGGCTATTACACTACATATATAGCAAAATATGCACTACATAATTCACAGTGGGTAGCCGTGTTAGTCTGTTTGCAGTAGTCAAAAAGGGCCAGAGTCCAGTAGTACCTTAAAGACTAACAAAAATATTTTCTGGTAGGGTGTGAGCTTTCGTGAGCCGCAGCTCACTTCTTCCGATACAGCTAGAATGTGAATCCATCGGTCTTTAAGTAGAGGAACAGTATGTAAATGTGAATAGCAGGCTTGATGGGATTAGGTGTGATATATATGCACTACATATATAGCAAATATGCACAAAATACCAGAGTTTCATCTTTGGTATTACACACAACAGCTGGTTTCTGAATTTTGGAGCTAACCCCATGTCATAGTCAAGATAATATTTTGGAGGGGGAAATTCCTGTCTGTCCTATCGGGCAGAGACAAGGAATAGGGAGGGCAGGTATCACTCCTAAAACGTAGCCCGGGGCCACCAAACCTGTTGAACCTCTGGAAACTTGGGGCATTGAGAAAGGACAGTGGACAGTACTAGAAAGTGGCAGCCATGAGAGGTGGGAACGACCACGAAATAGCTGCCCGGTCACAAGAGGTGGGACTGATCATAAAATGGCTGTCCTGATAGGTGGGACTGATGGCCGCCATGGGCAAGGCAACCACAAAATGCTGGGAAGTTCCCAGCTGAGTATCCTTCTATGATGGAGGCAGCAGTTTCTAAATGGGCCCTCCTTTGCAGGCCCAAACATGACACTGCCTAGGCTATTGTGAAGCTCCTCCTGCTTCAGTGAGTGGTGCTGGGGGAGCTATATTTCGACTCTCAACCCTACCGTGAAGTCCTTCGTTGGGTTTATGGAAGTTGCTGTGTCACAGTTTCACCCCCTAGGGGTTTCAACCAGCCAGGGCCTGGAGACCTTCTGGGAATACAGCTGATCTCTAGGCTACAGAGATCAGTTCCCCTGTAGAAAATGACTAATTTAGAGGGTGAACATTTTCACCCACTGAAGTTCCTCTCCAGGAATTTACGAAACCAGAGTTGGCAATCCCACTGTAGCTGCCATATGGAGATAATGCTAATCTACTTGGCAGGATTGTTATAAGACCTGCAGCTGTGCTCCGGGTGTTCATGGTGTCTCATGGAGAGAAAGACCCTGGATTTGATATCGTTCTGGGGGGAAGCCAAGATTAAGGAGGCTTTGGGCTCTTCGCACAGAAATTATGATGTGTAGGAAAAAATTGCAGACCAGATGAGGCAGAGGGGCCATTCCAGAATTGCCGCGGAGTGTCGAAACAAAACGAAGACTTTGAAAAAGGAATACAAGAAGATGGTGGGACATCTCTATCTCTGGTAATTCTCCCATATCCTGCCCATACTCCAAAAGCAGCTACACAGAATTTTCTGGGGAGATCCGAGTATTAGGGCAAGATACCTTGCAAGCAGCATGAATTTGGTCATGGTAATGGATTACCCCAGGGCGGAGACGCAAGTGGAAGAGGGGTCAGAGAAACTCTTCACCCACGATCTACAAACAATAGATCAATTGGCCACCGTTTCTTCCACCCCCATTAGTTGTAGTGAGTAACTTTCAACCTTTCCCCCCACAGAATGTTTGACCGTCCCTTTTTTGGGGGGACTATTCAGATTTTCGATAATTCAAAATTTCGAGTGCAATAAATTTGGGCAGTGGGGGAATGATGCGGGCAGTCGATTTCGCTTTCATGTATCATGCCTAGGAAGTTTCTGCTTTCCATTAAAAGGGAGATTAATATTTAAGGTAATACTCTAAAAGGGGAATTCTGCCTTGTCCAGGTAGGGGGTGGGAATGACAGGGAAAAATTGTGAGTCGCGTCTGCGTTTTTGCATTCCTCATTCTAGAACCCAGGAAAAGCAACATTTCGTTTTCCCAGTCGCAAGCATGGTCACAGTTGTGTGTGTCTGGTGTGTGGGGGTACTTGATTATGGCACTGTGCTTCTTGGGTGTGATTGAAAGTGTTTCCTCCTTGCCAGAGAGTTCCCGAATGAAAGGCATGACGGGTCACGAAAAGATTTACTTGAAAAGAAAATGTTGGTTAATTAATTCCACACAAGAAGAATGGCCCAGCTGTGTGACAGAGGTCTTCTCTGAGGTGTGCACACATGGGGCTCGCTGCATAGACTTCTGCCGATTATCTCGTGGTGGCCACACTGAGGATAAATGTTGTCAGTGCTCCCAGACTGGCATTTCTCCATTTCCTGCACTGTCGAGGAGAGGTGCAAGTCATGGTCAGCCTTGCTTGCAAGAGTCCCTGTGACTCTCCTGGTGAGGCTTGCCATCAGCGCAGCTGCAGAACCCTTCCCAACCAAGTGCCCCCCCCCCCCGCACTTGCCATGACCTGGCTCATATGTGGGCACCAATCTAAAACTTCCCACAGAGATGCTTGCCTAGCACACTGATCACCCAATTTATCTCTGCCTGGCGACTGTTACCTCTTACACGCATTTCAACCTCAGAGGGAAATTTGTCCTCCCACACCATTGTTCAGAGACAGACCGGGGGCAACGGGTTATTGATACCGGAGGCATGCCATTTCGCAAGCCATCACTGCTTCCTTCAATCCTCCTCGCCATCTTGCTTCTGAATGGTCAAAAACTGCCCAATCAACCGCCCTAGCTCTTCCCTTTTTTCTTTCTTTCGCGACTCTCTGAAATCACAATATATTGACCTTTCGCACATTATCCAATCAATGGCGGGGGGAACACACAACAAACTCCCCTAGAAATGGAGATTTTGTTATTTCTAATTTATAATGTCTAGATATTTCACTGCTTCCTCTTCATTGGCAACGCCATGGAAAATTGAAGTTTCAAGTGACGTTGGGGTTTTTGTGTTCACTTTTCAGGTTCCCTGTGTGATTGCAAATTTGTGAGACTCCTCTCCCCCCCCTTCTTGTTCGTTGTGTTATTCACCATGGGGCAGTCTATGAGGATTAAGTACGAAATGTGGCAAGGGACAACTTCACTGTGAGGTTTAACTTTGTGCCGTGTACTAACATTGCCCTTCTCATGCCACTCTCCTGACAAACTCCAATTGCGCTTGCTTTGTCTTCCAGTGCCTGATGGGGAAGAAGAAAGCATTCCCAGCCACACCACCACCAAATGTCACTGCAGGTAAGCTCGGTCACATTTGTAAGTGAGCGTTTTCCGGTTGTGTGGATGGGGTGGCTGGGAACTCTGCCATTCTGCCCTACACCGAACGCCTGGCTAGCATCACTAGCAGACATCCAGGTTTGGCCTTGCTAGGCCAGGGTATGGCCGGAGTTACTGAACAACAACTGCAATTCATACCCCCCTTTTTTCCCCTCGCCACAGGTGAACCCAGCTATGCACAGCTGGAGCAAATGGCCAGGGTAGATTCTCCAGCGTGGCGTTTGGTGAACGCATACAATAAGAAAAGGCATATGACGGTCCTTACGGATGTTGCCAATGCGCTACTGCGTCAAGGAGACAAGAGATGAGGAGTTGCCTTACTGTCTGTGATTTCCTTATTTTTGTCCTTAACTCCCACCAAGCTGGAGGCATGCAGGTTTGAGATTTTAAACACATGGAGTTCAAGTTGTTGGCAGGATTAACTCCATAATGCCACTTAAAAGATAAAGGTCCCCTGTGCAAGGACCGGGTCATTCCTGACCCATGGGGTGACGTCACATCCCGACATTTACTAGGCAGACTTTGTTTATAGGGTGGTTTGCCAGTGCCTTTCCCAGTCATCTTACCCCTAGCAAGCTGGGTACTCATTTCACCGACCTCGGAAGGATGGAAGGTTGAGTCAACCTTGAGCCGGCTACTTGAAACCAACTTCCGTCGGGATTGAACTCAGGTCGTGAGCAGAGCTTGGACTGCAGTACTGCAGGTTATCACTCTGCACCATGGGGCTCCTGTATAATGCCACTTAGTCCAGCCTAAATGCAGGTGAATATGAGAACATCCAAATAGCAAATACAGCATGCAGGCTACATAACAAAAGTTAATCTTGTTTGCACAGAATGTGTTCAATACCAAGTAAATGAGAACAAAAATACAGCTGATCAAGAGGTGAAACTCAGATCCGCAAGGACATCCCTGATATCCTTGCTTTGCAACTCTGAGCCATCCTCTTTCTTTCTCTCTCTCAGCCTCACCCACCACACAGGGTTGTTGTGAGGCGAAAACCACCACGTGCCCTTTTCTGGGAGAAAACCGTGCTAGGCAGAAGCCACTCGCAATTCTGCTCCACCTCTAGCGCCACGCAAAGAAAGAAACCGGCCCCTTTATTATTATTTTTTAAAGCACCACTTTTAGCCACAATGCATCGCTTGCACAATCCCTCTTTCCAGCCTCCTTGAGGTAGCCGAAGAGGTGAGCTGCAACTCACGAAAGCTCACACCCTGCCAGAAACCTTGTTTGTCTTTCAGGTGCTCCTATACTCTTGCTCTTTTCTACTACAGGCTCACGAAAGCTCATACCCTGCCAGAAAATATTCTTGTTAGTCTTTCAGGTGCTACTGGACCCTTGCTCCTTTCTACTACTGCCAGAAACCCTGTTTGTCTTTCAGGTGCTCCTGGACTCTTGCTCTTTTCTACTACTAGTGAATCCCCTGTTGGAAATACAATGTCTAGCGCACAAAGATTGATTCAAGAAAGGAAGATCAGCAGGGGGCAGCAAGCGTGAGAGTTGGATGGATAGAAAGGTTGTGATCCTTCTCCCTTCTCTTCCTGAGTTCTTGTTTGTTGCAATGCACCTCTCCTCTTCCTCCTTGTTACAGTTAAGGAGAGGAGTAACAGGCTGCTTTTACCCTGTTAGTTATGGATGCTAGTTAGAAATAAGCCTGTCTCTCAGTCGTTTGCCAAGTTTGAGGTTTCTGAATAAACTCACTTTGTTGAGTCCTTAATCAGACTCAGGAGCGTTCTTAAGAAAAACTCCATTTCCTTCATCCCCATCCCTGCTCCCCCATGGGTCGCTACCCTCTCGGGGCAGCAGCCAGCCGCTTCTCAGAGAGAAAACAATTAAAAACTGATACGGTAAACAAGGGTTCGTGGGGGGAGAGAGAGACCTGAGATCATTATTCAAGAAAACAGTTTATTTGCAGCTGCTGACTCAGAGGCCCTAATGGGCAGAAATCTCTGAGCCCCGATCATACTGAGGAAGGGATATTTATCCAAATTCAAGATATGACAACCCATCAACATTCAGGGTAGGCTGATAGCACTCCAGACATAGAGGCGGCGCAGTACAGTTCAGTTCTATCCAGTTTCTCCTATCAATGTTTATAGTTCACTCTGACTCTCCATGACTCTTAACCCACTTCCTTAGCACACAGACATACAGGGATATTCTGCCCAGCAACAAGCTATTCCCTGGCTGTCCTAATACATTTTACAGAAAGGAAAAGAGATTATTACAAATTGCTAAATCAGTGGATCTTCCATAGTCAGGGGAAGTCTACCTGCTGTCACAAAACCAATAGAAATATGTATTAAAAAAAGAGAGAAAACAGGAAGAATAGGATTGCAAAAGGAGGGAGGGGGGAGAAAAGACACCGGAAGTTCGTTCGTTATGGGCTTCCCCGTCTCCCACTCTCGTGTGTAGCCTCTCTAGGAACTAGATCTCTCTGGCCAGTGGAGGGCTGCAGAGAGCCTTTGGAGCGCCGGGAAGTTCTTTCCCACCGGTGTGACTAGTGACGCTTCCCTCGCGCGTTTCTGCGCATGCGCAAAGGGGGGGGCGGGGAGGGCGCTGGAGGCAGCAGCAGCTGCGATGCGGACGTCTCCCTTAGCAGCCAGGGAGCCTCAACGCGCATGCGTGAGTTTTGAGGAAGGAGACGTCAGAGAGTTGGGGGGCTTTAGAGAGGGGGGGAAAGGCGGCTTGAAGAAGGGGGGCGGGAGAGGAGAGGCGTTAGGGATATAATAGAGATATAATAGAAAAAATAAAAACATAATGGGAACAAGGACCGGCGTGGAGAGAGCCCCCCCCCCTTTTCGCCTTCCTAAAGCTAGAACTATGGATCGCTCAGTCTAAAGGGGATTGGCTTAGCGCAGACTACGGCACTCACTGCCACAAGGTTTAGGTGCGGCCGTTAGCGGGCGCGGCCCTCCGAGGGGGCAAGGAGGATTGGTAGAACGGCCGCTGGACGAGAGAGCGGAGTGGAGCCTCTGCGTTCAGGGGCAGTCTATCTCTGGACGCTAGTGGCGGGGGACAAACAGCAGGGGAGGGTTTTTGGCCGAATCAGGGCGGGGAGGTTTATCTGGGCTGCTTTCATGGCCGCTGTGGATGCAGACAGGCATGTCCAGGACAGAGCTTCCGCACGCCGAGGTCTCCTGTGCGCTTTCTCCATCTTCTCCCCCTGCAGCCCTTCCCTTGCACGTATGCGCCATGCCAACCCGTGTTGGCCCTTGGAGGTGTGGACATCATATATGCTGTGGCCACTCACCAACCCATCTGCCCTCCTTTTTTTATTCACGCGCTGTAACGCTATAATGCAATAGCAAGAAGAGCACTATTATTAATCATTTTTATTTGCATCCCCCCCACCCCCACCCCCGTAGATTCACTTAGCGCAAACTACGGCACTCACTGCCACAAGGTTTACTGAGAGGTGAGAGGGGACATGATAACCATCTTCAAGTACTTGAAGGGCTGTCATATAGAGGAGGGTGCCCTGTTGTTTTCTGTTGCCCCAGAAGGTCAAACCAGAACCAATGGGTTGAAATTAAATCAAAAGAGTTTCCATCTAGACATTAGGAAGAATTTTCTAACATTTAGAGCGGTTCCTCAGTGGAACAGGCTTCCTCGGGAAGTGGTAAGCTATCCTTCTCTGGAGGTTTTTAAGCAAAGGCTAGATGGCCATCTATCAGCAATGCTTTGACCTTAGGCAGATCATCTGAGGGAGGCATTCTTTGATCTTAGGCAGATCATGCGAGGGAGGGCATCTTGACCATCTTCTGGGCATGGAGTGGGGGTCACTGTGAAATTCAGTTATTGTGGGGGGAGGTAATTGTTTACTGAGAGGTGAGAGGGGACATGATAACCATCTTCAAGTACTTGAAGGGCTGTCATATAGAGGAGGGTGCCGAGTTGTTTTCTGTTGCCCCAGAAGGTCAAACCAGAACCAACTGGTTGAAATTAAATTAAAAGAGTTTCCGTCTAGACATTAGGAAAAAATTTTCCAACAGTTAGAGCTGTTCCTCAGTGGAACAGGCTTCCTCGGGAGGTGGTAAGCTCTCCTTCCCTATAAGTTTTTAAGCAGAGGCTAGATGGCCGTCTGTCAGCAATGCTGATTCTGTGACCTTAGGCAGATAATGGGAGGGAGGGCATCTTGGCCATCTTCTGGCCACTAGGGGTGTGGAGGGGGGAGGTAGTTGTGAATTTCCTGCATTGTGCAGGGGGTTGGACTTGATGGCCCTGGTGGTCCCTTCCAACTCTATGATTCTATAGCATCGTTCTCACAAGAACAACTCTAAGACAGGAGAGGCCAAGAGGTTGTGATGGGCTTACAATCTCCTTCCCTTCCCACAACAGACACTTTGTGAGGTAGGTGGGGCTGAGAGAATTCTGAGAGATCTGTTGACTAGGCAAAGTCACCCAACAGGCTTCATGCGGAAGAGTGGGGAAACCAACACAATTCACCAGATTAGAGTCCGCCGCTCGTGGAGAAGTGAGGAATCAAACCTGGTTCTCCAAATTAAAGTCCACCACTCTTAACCACTACATCACATTGGCTTCCAGGTCCCAGGTTCAATCCCTGCCATCTCCAGTTAAAAGGATTGGTTCAGAGGTGATGTGAAAGACCTCATTTTCAGACCCTGGAGAACAGCTGCCATTCAGAGTAGACAATACTGATCTTGATGGACCAACGGTCTGATTCAGTATAAGACAACCTCATGTGTGTTCATGTGACCTTTAAAGGATGGTTGGGGAAAGTGCGTGGTCAGAGACCAATGGCCAAGCCAAGATGTCCCCTCTCCTCAGTTTCTACCACTTGTTGCTGGACATCATGCTCTGTGCTTTGAGGAGCAGTTTGGACCTTTGTCTGGTGCTTCTGAGACACCAACACGAGAGGAGAAAAAGATCTCGGGAATGGGTTGTATCTTGCCACAAGGTTCTCCGCAGTGAAGGGAAAAGACGTTCCCGTTACTTGGCTAGGTTTTCCCGGAAATGCCCGGTCAGGTCACACTGGTATGCCCTTGCTGAAGTGGGCATCCCCCGTCGCTGGTGGGTGTGCCCCTGCCATGAAGACTGGTGGGAGAAGTTTGTGGCGGAGGTCTGGGACGCCGAAAGATGGATCGAGAACTTCCGCATGAGCCGAGGCACACTCTTTGGCATTGTGGAAGTCCTCAGGCCGCGGATCGAGCGGCAGCGCACGGTCATGAGGGCACCGATAGCAACGGAGAAGAGGGTCGCTATCACAGTGTGGTGGCTCGCCAACAGGGAATGCTACCGCCTTGTGGGCCAGCAGTTTGGGGTTGCCCGTTCTACTGTGGCAGAGATCGTCTTGGAGGTGTGCTTCGCTTTGGAGCTAGACCTGCTTCGTAAGACGGTGTGCCTCAGTGAGGTGGCTAAGGTAAGGCTGCCCTCACTTCCTGGGAGCTTTTCCTGAATTCTGCGTCCCTTTCTTCCACTTTCCTCCCCTTTTATTAACCGCTGTAAAAACACAACAAGCCAAAATGGCTGTACTGCACAACCCGTGGGTGGTGACTAGAGACAGAGGGGCACCTTGCCTGGGGAAGACCCATCCCCTTGACGCTTCTCTGGCATCTACCCTAGGGTCTTTGAGGTGTCAGGCTAAAACCCAGGCTTTTAACTAAGGGGGTTGATCTTTTACATTGTTTTCAAAGTCGTCTTCTAGATTGAAGATCGAAAAGGAGAATCATTTTAGGCTGGTACCTGAGCCTCAGACCTCTACCTGAGACCCTGGAGGGCCGCTGCCAGTCTGAGCAGACAATACAGACTTTGATGGACCCAAGGGCCTGATTCAGTATCAGGCAGCTTCATGTGTTCATGTGGTAAATGTTTTGTGCTCTAGGTTTTTAAATGTGTGTTTATGCTGTGGGGTTTTACTGGCTGGGTTTTAACTCTTACTTAATTTGAATTATTTTATGGATTTCATGTTTTCTTGGTCTCTGAAGAGGCCACGTAGAAATTTTCTAAATAAATATAACTGCCTGAGAATTTTGGTGGCCTGCCTGCCTGTCCTGTTCAGAGTGTGTTTGGCAAGTTGATTTACCCTTTTTTCAATTATCATCTCTGGTGGTATAATCTCTGGCACCGTCAAGTAGCAGCTGGCTTATGGCAGCCCCTCACGGGGTTTAAAAGCAAGAGATGAGCAGAGGTGGTTTGCCATTCCCCGCCTCCATGTAGCAACCCTGGACTTCCTTGGTGGCCTCCCATCCAAGTAGTAGCCAGGGCGAACCCTGCTTAGCTTCTGAGATCTGGTGGGACTGGATTAGCCTAGGCCATCCAGGTCAGGGCAGTCTCCCATTCAAGTACTAAGCAGGGCCAACCCTGCTTAGCTTCTGAGATCTAACAGATTCGGGTCAGCCCGGTCAGGGCTGTCATCTCTATATTTTGTTAAATGGAAGCTTGTGAAAGATGTTCCTCTGCACATTTTTATTTTGGTTTCTTCATCTGTCCCACTAATGGAACAACAAGATGGTTGTTCTGTGTGCCCACTTTCATTGGTGGTGTTCCAAGAATACCAGGGAACTGGCATGCTCTTTTTCCCTCTTCTGCAGGGATGTCCCCTTTGCCTGCTTCTGCTACCTTTTCAGCCTGGCTTCTCTCTTCCCTTCTCCCACACAGATCATGGAAGGCTTCGGATGCCTGGGCTTTCCGCACTGTATCGGGGCACTCGGCGAGACCCATATCCCCGCCAGGGCGCCAGTTCGACAGGCTGAGGACTTCAGGAAGCAGTTTTGCTCCATACTCCTCCAGGGGATAACGGACCACACTGGCCGCTTCATCGACGTGGAGGTCGGATGGAGCAGCCACAATCAGGATGCTCACATCTTCAGGAACTCTGCTGTCTGCACAGCTATGGATGCTGGAGTTTTTGTGCCCGGAAATCCGACTATCGCCATTGGTGATGTGCAGATTCCGCCCTTGATTGTGGCCAGCGGAGGCTACCCGATGCGGTGCTGGCTTATGAAGCCCTACAGGGGACATGGTAACAGCAATCGGTCCCTCTTTGACCACCGCCTCAGCAAGGCCCAGAGCGTGGTCGAGTGTGCTTTCCGGCGACTCAAGGCCCGCTGGCGGTGCCTGACAATGCTCCCCGTGGCTGAGGAGAATGCCACGGTGGTGGTGACCGCCTGCGTGATCCTGCACAACATCTGTGAGGAGAGAGGGCATGTTGTCCTTGGAGACCTTCGTGAGCCCCAGGCCGTACTTTTCCCAGGAAATGAAGAAACATATGAATGCAATGAAGACGACTGTCATTCTGCAGCAGGGAACGCTGTGCGGGAGGCCATCTCCATGTTTATGCAGACATCCCAGACTGGGCCGAGTACTTCAGGTTTGACACCATCTTTAATTGCTCATATTTTTATTTGTTATTTTATTTTATTTAAGTTATTTATAGTCTGCCTTACTTGCCGAGACTCAAGGCCAATTATACGGATTTTGCACCTGCCTCTTTAAAGGAGAGGAGCCCTGTGGCGCAGAGTGGTAAGTTGCAGTACTGCAGTCCAATCTCTGCTCATGACCTGAGTGCAATCCCATCGGAGGTCAGTTTCAGGTAGCCAGTTCAAAGTTCACTCAGCCTTCCAACCTTCCGAGGCCAGTAAAAGAGTACCCGGCTTGCTGGGGGGTAAAGTGTAGACGTCTGGGGAAGGCAATGGCAAACCACCCCGTAAATACAGTGTTGTAGTAAACATCATGTTGTGAGGTCACCCCATGGGTCAGTGTTGACCTTTACCTTTTACCATTAAATGAGATCCCTCCATACCTGCTTGTGGGTTGCTCTATATAGGGAGGGACAAGGGAGAAGTGTCCCCCCCCCCATTCATAGCTGGTGGGCTGTGTGATTCTTCTCTGCAGTCAAAAGCACTGCTCACAACCTGAGTTCGATCCCGATGGAAGTTGGTTTCAGGTAGCCGGCTCAAGGTTGACTCAGCCTTCCATCCTTCCGAGGTCGGTAAAATGAGTAAAGGGAAGATGACTGGGGAAGGCACTGGCAAACCATCCCGTAAATAAAGTCTGCCTAGTAAACGTTGGGATGTGATGTCACCCCATGGGTCAGGAATGACCCAGTGCTTGCACAGGGGACCTTTACCTTTTATAGAACAGGTTACTACCTTGAATCCAGTTGGACGTTTACACGAATGGAAGGATTTCCGTGTACGGAGTGCCATGCTTCCCTTGTTCTGCTGCAGCCCAAGATGCTGTTCTTGGGGCTCCCATGGCTTGTTTGTGGCTTCCTAGAGGCACCTGGTTGGCCACTGTGTGAACAGACTGCTGGACCTGATGGGCCTTGGTCTGATCCAGGAGGGGCTTTCTTATGTTCTACCCCCAGGAGCAACTGGGGGGGGGGCATTTTGGGCAGCTGCATGATGTAGGAGGTGAGAAAGTCACACTCCACGGGTAAGAGTCCTTCCATTCATGGAAACTTCCCCAAGCCAATATACAGTTTTCTTTTTTTTTACAGGTTGCTTGAAAACAAGCCATCGCTCTAAGGGCTGGGTTGGCTGGTGTAGTGATAGGAAGAGTGGTAATTCATTGCTTCTTGCGTCTTACTGGATTCAAACAGGATGCTTTACATATTATGGTCCACATCTCCATTATGTGTTTTTCTGGGTTTGCATTTGGAGAGAGCCTGTCCTTTTTTTTGCACATTGCACTCTGCAACATGATTGATACAGGCTGTGGTTCCAGCCCTGAATAGTTGGTTTAGGCCAACTATTAGGCCAAGGTAGCTCAACTGGATGAGCTGAGGCAGGCAGAGAGAGAGGTGACTAAGGACTCCAGGGATGAAATAGTCACATCCCAGTCCCAAGGTGATGGCAACCTGCCAGTCACGGATGATGGAGCCCTTGGGGAAGGAGGCCATCTGTGAGGGCCATCTGGTTCTGGCTCTTATCTGTTGTCATCTCTACCCCTTTGAACTCGTACAAGCAGTTCGCACCTCCATGTATCTTCCTGAGTCCCCCGCTTCGTCCATGGCGCCCAGGTGCCACCTCTCCTCCCCTGCTGTGCTCTATGCCTTCACTCCCTCGGGCCGAGTCCGGCCTTGAAATGCTGATAGCCCTCACTGTCTCTTCGGGTCTGTTTGATGTTTTATGTTGCGCCGCTTTGCCTGGTACCCTCCCATGCCTTGAGTGTGAACCTTCGTGCCCTGTAGTAGATAAATGCTGTAACCCCGATAAGCTAGTCACTCGCAACTTTGAATCCATGAGACTGTCTTCTCTATCTGAAGCCTTCAATAAATCTTTTGTTTCTGCATGCAAGTCTGAGCGATTGATTTGGCGAGGTTTGCCCAGCTAGGTTGGGGACTCTCACATTAAGTTGCGAGTCCTTGCCTCTTCGTTCTGCACCTGTACCCTACGGGACAGCAATGCCAGGCGACGAGGATAAGACTACTCCTCCGGCCTCGCCGGACGGAAGCGGCGTACCGGAGAAGCCGGACCCGAAGGATGAGGAAGCCAAGCGGAAGGTACCAGGCATGCCGCACCCGGGACCGGGTCCGGGCACAAGACCCAAGAACACCTTCAACACTTGGCTGGATTCCCCGAAAGGTTGGTCACTCTCCCGGACCGAGGCAAAGCACCGCCGCTTGGCCCTGACGGGTACGGGATTCGAGGACGACCCCGCGCGTAGGGACGCGCTGATGGATGAGGAGCGGAGACAGTGGCAGGAAGAACGCCAAGCCATGGTGGAACGCATAGATGCCATGCAGATTGTGATGCAGGAGATGGCCGCTGCCATGGACGCGCTGAAGGTTCAGCCTCCGCCCGGCAACCCCCCGGATGGGACACCGGCGGCTCCCCCCGCGCCTCCTCCCAGTACTCCGACCCGTCGGGACCTGAAAGTCACGTATGATGGGTCGGGGGACCAGTTGACCTTTTTCATGGTCCAAGTGGACATTTTCATGCGGGAGCAGGGCCGGACCTTTACCTCCGAAGAGTCCCAGGTCCAGTATGTGGCCTCCCTCCTGCAAGGCGAAGCGGCCGCGTGGATGGTGTTACAGTACGAGCTCCGCTCCCCTGTGTTACGGAGTTTGGATGACTTTATGATCGCACTCCGAAACCGGTTCGAGGACCCGAACCTGGGGGAGCGGGCCAAAGCCGCTCTGATGCAACTGCGCCAAGGGACTAAGTCGGTGGCGCAGTATGCGAGCGAGTTCCAGTCCTTATCGAGTAGGATTTTGGACTGGAGTGAGGCTACCCGTGTGCAGTTGTTTAGGGAGGGCCTGAACCCGGACCTGCAGCATTGGGCCTTTATGCAAGGTAACCCCCCTGATGTTGAGGGTTGGGTGCGCCACGCCGCCGACATTGAAAACAGAAAGCAGCTCCTGGCCTTGTCTAAGCAACGTTCCGGCCGCGACCTTAAACCGAAAGGGGACAGATCTGTTGGGGTCCGCGACCCTCGTACCCCAGGCGGTAGCGGCCCCACGTCAGCGGAGCGCCGCAAACGCTTCGAAGCAGGGGTGTGCTTGGTCTGTGGAGGAAAAGGTCACTTCGCCTCCCAATGCCCGTCCCGCTCCGGACGCCCTGCTTCCACCCGTCCCGTCCCGAGTGAACCCGAGAAGGCTCCCGCAGAGGGTCAACCTCGACGCCGAAGTAACGCTCCGGGACGACGGAGCACTCCCTCGGCGCTACACGCGCACGCCTTGAGTGGGCCCGCCACCTCGACGGGTCCATCGGGACCCCGGATTACCGATGCAACCTCTGACTCGGCTGAGTCACGGATTACAAATGCCTCGTCCCCCTCGTCCAGCGAGGAGGAAGAGTGGGAAACGCCGGCAAAAAACGCCGTCGGTCTGCTGTAAGGGGGGCTCCTCAGCAGACCGCTCCGCCCGTTGTGCAAGGAGCTCCACCGATGGTAAGCGCCCAAGAGGATAATGTTTATATCCGGGTCCACCTCTCTTTACCAAAAGGGGGTCCAGTTTTAGAGTTCCCCGCGCTAGTGGACTCGGGATGCGCCCGCACCTTGATTAGTGAGGAGGCGGCCCGGAAGTTGCAGGTCCGCCGCAAACGTCTCCCGGGTCCTCTCCGCTTTTCCCAGATGGACGGGAGTGACTTTAAGAAGGGGCCCGTCACTCACCGAACTACCGCGGTAGTCATGACTGTGGGGGAGCATTGGGAACAACTGTACTTTACCATCGCCCCCATAGTTGCCCCCGTAGTTTTGGGGATGAACTGGCTGCGGGGCCACAACCCCTCCATTGATTGGGTCAAACGACTCCTGACTTTCCCAGAGAATCCCTGCGCCATGCATGACAGGGATCGTATGCCCGGTACCCCGGCGGCTGCCCTAGTGGGTTCCCCGGGGCCCGTTCCCAATACCCCTAACTTGCCCTCGGAATACTCCCAGTACTCTGACGTTTTTGATGTGTGGGAGTGTGACGAATTGCCCCCGCACCGGGAGACTGACTGTGCGATTGAAATTGTTGGAGACGGCAAGTTATCCAAGGGGAAGGTATACCCCATGAGCCCCAGTGAAAAGGCGGTGTTGCGGGACTATTTGGACACCAACTTGGCGAGGGGTTTCATCCGTCCCTCCAAAGCTCCGTACTCCGCCCCAGCCTTTTTTGTCAAAAAGAAAACGGGTGACTTAAGACTGTGTATAGACTTTCGAAGACTCAACGCTGTCACGCAGTCTAACGCTTACCCCCTCCCTCTCATTCCAGACCTGCTAGCACAATTGAAGGAGGGCCGGATTTTCACCAAACTGGATTTAGTGGAAGCCTATCACCGCATCCGCATAAAAGAGGGGGACGAACCCAAAACGGCTTTTTCGAGCTGTTTTGGCATGTTTGAGTATTTAGTGATGCCGTTCGGACTTTCTGGGGCTCCGAGTGTGTTTATGCAATTAATCAATGAAGTGTTACATGATTTGTTATTTAGGGGGGTGGTGGTATTTTTGGATGATATACTCATTTATTCTGAAACCATGGAAGAGCATGTCCTCCAGCGGTTACGGGACCACAAGTTATATGCTAAGGTGTCTAAATGTGAATTCCACCAGCCCTCCATTACCTTTTTGGGCTATGTAATCTCCCACCAGGGGTTAGAAATGGATCCCGGGAAGGTTCAGGCAGTACGGGATTGGGAACCCCCTACCACGCGCAAGCAACTGCAACAGTTCTTGGGGTTTGCCAACTTCTACCGCAATTTCATCCCCAACTTTGCACGGGTGGCCCTACCCCTCACTTCCCTCCTGCGCACCAAGGGAAAGGGTGCTAATGCCACTTTACCTTCGGCCCGCTTGCAGTGGTCCCCTCCCTGCCAACAGGCTTTTGAGGACTTGAAGCTACTCTTCTCGTCCGAGCCGGTCCTGGCGCACCCGGACTGTACCAAACCGTTTGTGGTCCAGGTGGACGCCTCCGATGTGGCTATGGGAGGGGCACTTCTGCAGCGGGACGAAAACGGCGCCTTAAGGCCATGCGCCTATTTCTCCAAGAAGTTTACCCAGTCCGAAATCAACTGGGCCATCTGGGAGAAGGAAGCCGCGGCAGTCAAGCACGCTCTCACTGTGTGGAGGCATTTCCTAGAGGGGGCGGAATTCCCGTTTGAAGTATGCACCGATCACAAGAATCTGGAAGCCCTCAAAGGGGCTAGAAAGCTTAACGCCAAACAAATACGTTGGGCTCAATTCTTTGCCAAATTCCGGTTCACCCTCAAACACGTGCCCGGCAAAGAAAACGCCCTAGCGGATGCCCTATCCCGACTCCCCCAGTACCGCAACGACTTTGATCGTCCAGTGGACTCGCTATTCACTCCAGAGCAAAGAGGAGAGATCCTTGGTTTGGCGGTCTCCACCCGGTCACAAACCCGCCACCCCAGTGGTCCCTCGCTCAAGGGAATTCCAGAGGCTTTTCAGCAACGCCTCCGAGAGGCGTCCCTACAGGAAGCGGAGCAGCAGATGCTCCCATCCGGTATAGAGCAACAGGAATCCTGGTGGGTGCAGGGAGGGAAACTCTATGTCCCAGCCTCCCTTCGCAAGGAGGTGTTGGGACTGGTCCACGGAGCCAAGCTGGCCGGTCACTTTGGGTATGTCAAAACGTTACATTTAGTGAGACGACAGTTCTGGTGGCCGGGCATGAGGGCGGATGTGGAACTGTACGTGCGCAGTTGTCCCATATGCGCCACCGCCAAGAACTGGGGGGGTAAGACCCCAGGGCTCCTAAAACCCCTGGAGACCCCCACCCGGCCATGGGAGGTAATCGCCATGGATTTCATCACCGATCTACCTCCCAGCAGGGGCAAAACCGTACTGTGGGTTATCACCGACCTCTTTTCCAAGCAGGTCCATTTTGTCCCCTGCGCGGGACTCCCGTCGGCACAGGGGTTGGCCAAGTTGTTTGTCACCCATGTCCTCAGACTTCACTCGATTCCTAGGAAGGTCCTCTCCGACAGGGTCTAATGCTAGAGCCTATGTAAAAAAGATTGCACGGGCATCGAAGGCAGTAAACAGAATTTCTGGTTTCACAGTTAGTAAAAAATTTTAGTGTAAAGGTGAACTGTGAATCCACCCGCTTAAATTCTTTTACCTCCAAGCTCAGATTACACGCCAAGCAGCCATGACATTTATAATGCCCCCTGCATATATCTACTCTATCTAGTGTATTAGTCATGCCCATCAAATCTGTATGGACCAATTTATCTTTAATAGAGCTCGTTCTTCTGTAGCCGAACCTGGGTATATTCTGGCAGCCCGGTATGTCCTTCACTAGATGCCAGTGTTTCTTGACTATCTGGCTAATTCTTCCTGACAAATGGGAGTGTTGTAAGGCAAAAGTAAGTTTACTCATATCAGTGATGGCTCTAGAGTTCCTATATACTCGCTCTGATCTGTTGGTACTTTGCGCCCTAATGCTAGTGTATAGGAACTCTAGTGAAGGACAAAAAAAAAAAAAACCCACACCCCATAATATAGTTTATGGCTGTTATGGCCATACCATTATCAGAGATTAACAAGTATAAAAGCTAAACTTTCAGGAAACAACAGACTACACATATAGAGACCCACTTAAATCCACCACAGTTCTGTTTGCTGGCAAAAAAAACCCATCCAAAATCCAGCCACACATCACTTGAGCTTGTGGTTAGTTGGATCATAAATGTATCGAGCTTTCCTTACCCTGAATGGCTAGGGTCTGCTTGTATATTTATATTGATTTGTGGAAGCATTGATCTCTTGCCTTCCCATGTCAAGAGGAACCATATCAACTGGAATCAATCATATTGCTCTTAAAAGTATTTTGAAACTGTATTGACCTTCTAAGAGTTTGTTTTGAGTGCAATGGCAGGAAAGATGTGCATTCACTTTACTGACATAAACGTTAGCGTATATTCTGTAGGGGAAAAGGGGAGCCAGAAAAGGTGGAGTTTGCAAAGGAATTGAAAGAAGGGGAGAGAGTGTCACACGGTGATGTCTCTTGAAGAAGCAGAACATTGATAGTGTATTTTAACTAGCCAGAAGGCAACTTTGTGATAGGCCACTGAATTTACATTGCAGATTGACAGGAGCTACGAGCCAGTGTGGTGTAGTGGTTAAGAGCTGCGGACTCTAATCTGGAGAACCAGGTTTGATTCCCCACTCCTCCACTTGAGCAGTGAACTCTAATCTGGTGAACGGGGTTTGTTTCCCCACTCCTACACATGAAGCCTGCTGGGTTACCTTGGCCTAGTCGCAGTTCTCTCAGAACTCTCTCAGCCCCACCTACCTCACAAGGTGTCTGTTGTGGGGAGTGAAAGAGGAGGCAATTGTAAGCCGCTTTGAGATTCCTTAAAGGTAGAGAAAAAGCAACCCTTCTTCTTCTGGCTGTCTAATAAAGATACTGATCATAATGATCCTCATAATAATTTATTTATATTCTGCCCTCCCCCTGCCAACGCAAGGTTCAAGGCGGTTTACAACAATAATAAAACACATCTTCAATAACAAAATATTAAACACAAATAAAATACACTCTAAAATAATGGCACTTCACATCTGTCAACCCCCAATACTGAAACGTCCAGCTTGTATCTCAGACAGCATGGGGAAATAATGACAAGCCCAGCCTTAATAAAATCAAGAGAAGAGGAGGCTGGGAAGAAGATACTTGAAAAAGAAGCAAGCAGGAGGGAAACGTAAAGGTCCAGCCAGTGAATAGGATGCCATACATGAAAACCCATTGCTGTCCTCAACCATAGGCCTCCAGAGAAAGGGAGGCATCCAGCATCACCCCCAGACTCATGGCAGAGGTGAGCGGCATTGGTTGAACTCTGTCAATAGTCAGTAGAAGATCAGCCAGATCCGGTCCACTCCGGCCCAAGCACAGGACCTCCATGTTCGATGGACAGGGGGGTTCAGTTTGTCGCCAAATTCTGGCGGGCCTTCTTAAAACTCATGGGAGTGGGGGAACAGGGTCTCTCGTCCGCCTACCACCCTCAAACCGATGGTCAGACCGAACGGGTGAATGCCGTGGTCGAGTGCTACCTCCGATGCTATGTCAATTACCATCAGGATGACTGGGTGGATTTGTTACCTTTCGCCGAATATGCGTACAACAATGCCCCCCACACCTCCACAGGGTTTAGTCCTTTTCGAGTGGTCTACGGGACCGATTTCGGCCCTTTCGGTGCCGCCCCTGTCACCCCCGAACTCGAGGCAGTGTCTGAGATGCAGGAATGGGTACGGGCGGTCAGTTCCACTTGGCCCTGGCTACAAAAGAACCTTGAACGGGCCAAGCGGAAATACAAGGAACAGGCCGACAGACACCGAACGCAGGGTTGGGAACTCCGGGTGGGGGAACAGGTTTACCTTTCTACAAAAAATCTGCGTTCCCTCCGGCCCTGTAGAAAGCTTAACGACCGCTATGTGGGTCCCTTTCCCATTACCCGGGTAATCAACGAGGTGACTGTGGAGCTGGATCTACCCAAAACTCTGCGGGGCGTGCACCCCGTTTTCCACATCAGTCTACTCAAACCTTTCGTTTCCGCTCCCCAGTTCCACCCTCCTTCCAAACCTGAAGTGCCAACTGTTGTGGGCGGGGATACCCACATGGAAGTATCCAAGGTCTTAGATTCCAAGTGGAAAAAGGGAAAACTGTTTTACTTTGTGCGGTGGAAACATCTGGGCGCGGCACACGATGAATGGGTCGCAGCCCCCCATATGGCAGCCCCCCGACTCGTGCACGAATTTCATTGCGCCTACCCCGAGAAGCCTCGGCCTCCCGACCTCGCGGGAGGGGGGCCTTAAGGGGGGCAGAATGTGAGGGCCATCTGGTTCTGGCTCTTATCTGTTGTCATCTCTACCCCTTTGAACTCGTACAAGCAGTTCACACCTCCATGTATCTTCCTGAGTCCCCCGCTTCGTCCATGGCGCCCAGGTGCCACCTCTCCTCCCCTGCTGTGCTCTCTGCCTTCACTCCCTCGGGCCGAGTCCGGCCTTGAAATGCTGATAGCCCTCACTGTCTCTTCAGGTCTGTTTGATGTTTTATGTTGCGCCGCTTTGCCTGGTACCCTCCCATGCCTTGAGTGTGAACCTTCGTGCCCTGTAGTAGATAAATGCTGTAACCCCGATAAGCTAGTCACTCGCAACTTTGAATCCATGAGACTGTCTTCTCTATCTGAAGCCTTCAATAAATCTTTTGTTTCTGCATGCAAGTCTGAGCGATTGATTTGGCGAGGTTTGCCCAGCTAGGTTGGGGACTCTCACACCATCTCACTGAGGTAGGGGGATGTGGTACCTTAGAAGGGACCTCTTCCTTGGTGGATGAACAGATATCCTCTTGTACCGAGGATATGCCTCAGAGGGGAGGTGGGCTTCTTGTAGTGGGGGATTCAATCCTTAGGAATGTAGATAGCTGGGTTTATGGCGGGTGCATGGACCACATGGTGACTTGCCTGCCTGGTGCGAAGGTTGCGGACATCACCCGTCATATAGGTAGTCTGGTAGAGATTGCTGGGGAGGAAGAAGTGGTTGTGGTGCATGTTGGCACCAACGACCTGGGGAAATGTAGTCCGGAGGTCTTGAAATCCAAATTTAGGTTGCTAGGCAGGAGAAACAAATACATAAACAACCAAATTACATATGGTGATTTTTAAAACCGGAAGTGACTGGGAAGGTGTTGTGTTTTCATTCATGTTCTCTAAACAAGGTCCCTCAGAATCACTTTTCTTTCTTTTTCCTCACTAGATACTCCTTTATGTTTAAATCAGGCCTCATGATGATAACATAACCTTTGGGAATAAAGACACAGCTCAGTAAGCCAGCACTGGAGGCCAAGATGGAGAAGACCTGCACAGCTACCGTGTATTTCCCTTTTGTGCTCAGGTAGGGGGGCACGAAGGACACCCAAACGCTGCAGAAGACCAGCATGCTGAAGGTGATCAGCTTGGCTTCGTTGAAGGATCCAGGCAGCTTCCTAGCCAGGAAAGCCACCATGAAACAGGCAGAAGCCAGGAAGCCCATATAGCCAAGGCCATATAAAACATGGCGACAGATACCACATTGCACTGCAGTATCATCTGTCCAGGCTGGGAGTGTGGGTTGGAGTCTGGGAAGGAGGGAGAGATTAGCGGCCAGGTCATACAAGTGGCAGCTCGAAGGCCAGAACAGGAAATGACAACGGAGTTCGCCAAGCTCTTCCCTAGCCATTTCCTCATCGTGTTCCCTGGCTTGGTGGAGTTTCCTGGAATTTAAAGGAGATTCCTAGAACAGCACCTGTTGTCAGAGACAGGAGTAGCACAAAGAAAATCTCCAGAGGCTCGTCATAAGAAAGGAACACAGTCTTCTTGGGAACATATCGATCCTTGTCCTCATTTGAAGACTGAACTTTTGGACACTCGTCACAATGATCTGAATCTAAAAAAAAATAGCTTCATGCAGTCAAAAACTCCTGGCACTAATGTGATCACCCCTCCACCCATTTTACTATCCCTTCTGTTAATTCATTACAAGTTCATCGTATTCTTGTCCAGCCCTCTACCTTTGTTTTATCCCACCCTTTTCCAAGGAGCTCAAAGTAACATTCTTGTTTTGCCTAGAGTTCAATCTGTCGTAATATTGTTCTAATGTTTCCTGCTGTTTTGCATTATGCTGCTTTCAAGCCCACGGATGCTGTGAGTTTTTTTGGCTGCCGGAGTGCTTTGCTGTTTCAGTTAGTTTCATTTTGATTTGATTTCTTTAAATTTAATTAGGACAGTTTTTTTTTAATAATAATTTTATTGGTTTTTATAATACAAATTTTCCATGATAGTAAACAACAATAAAAGCAATATGAAATTCAAAATTCTAACTCTATGTTGTTATAGTTTCTTGAATTCATAACAAAAAAAAAACAAATTAGAGGAAAATTTATGACTTCCCCATCACCTCTCTCCGCCTCTTAATAAAATATTCATCCCATCGTAATTGGTCTGATCTTAACTATCATAAATTCATTTAACTTTCGTAAAACATCTTCTATTAATATAAATGATTATAACTCTTAATATTAATTGTGTCCTCTAGATCAGATTAATAAGTATTCTTCCATTTTCCCCAGTTTTAATTCATATTCACAATATTTCATCCAATCCTCCCATTCCCCTAAAAATCGAACATTGTCTTTTTCATTTAAAATGGCTGTAAGTTTTGCCATTTCCACCAATTCAAACATTTTCCCAATCCAGTCTTTTTTCTCGGGAATTTCTGTCCCCTTCCATTTTGCTGCATAAAGCAGTCTCGCAGCTGTTGTAGCATAGATCAAAAAAGTTCTTTGTATTAGCAAGTCGTCAGGTATCATACTTAATAGCATCATTTCTGGTGTTTTGGGTATATTCTTTTGTACTATTAGTCTCAGTTCATTGTATATCATATCCCAAAAATCTTTAGCTTTATCACAAGTCCACCACATATGGTAAAAGGAACCAATTTCCTTATTACATTTCCAACATTTAGGGGATGTCACTTTATATATCTTTGCCATCTTCTTAGGTGTTAAATGCCATCTATACATCATTTTATAAATGTTTTCTCGAATTGATTGCGCATTTATTCCTTTCAAATCTTTTGACCAAAGTCTTTCCCATTTATTTAAAGCAATATCATGTCCGATATTTTGAGCCCAGTCAATCATAGTTGGTTTAATTGTCTCCTGCTCACAATATAATGTTAAAAGTAGATTGTACATTTTAGAGATCAGTTTCAAATTGTTCTCTAGTAACATCTTGTGGAAAGGGGACTTTTCTTTAGAAAATCCATTTTTCATATCTTGTACAAAAACTGATTTAATCTGACAATATTGCAACCATTGTAAATCCTCTTTGAGAAATTGAAATTCCTTTAATGAACATTTTTTCCCCTCCCAATTAATTAATTCCTGGTAAATTATAAATTTGTCCGGTCTAAGTGGACATAGTGTTAGCATTTCTTGCGGTGAAATCCACATCGGAGTTGTTGGTTCCAAAATATGTTTATATTTCATCCAGATGCGCAGTAGAGAGGACCTGATTATATGATTCCTAAATGATGCTTGTATCTTAATTTTGTCATACCATAAATAGCCATGCCATCCACTAATATTATTAAAGCCTTCAAGCTCCAGTAAACGTGTATTTGATAAGGTTATCCAGTCTTTTAGCCATGTTAAGGCTACCGCTTCAGCGTAAAGTTGAAAGTTTGGTAGTGCTAAACCTCCTCTAACTTTAAGGTCCACCAAGTATTTATAAGCAATCCTCGGTTTTTTCCCTTGCCAGATGAAGTTTAAAATGTCCTTCCTCCAAGTATCAAAGTATTTAACATGTGATATTATAGGCAAATTTTGGAATAAGAAGAGCATCCTTGGTAACACATTCATTTGAATTGTTGAAATACGTCCCAATAGTGACAACTTTTTATTTGACCAAATAATCATATCAGTTTTTATTTTACCCCATAATTTAAAGTAGTTGTTAGTTAACAATTCTTTGTTCTTCGCTGAGATCCAGATTCCCAGATATTTAACTTTATTGGCCTTCTCCCAACCCGTAAACGAGATGAATTCCTGTTGTTCTATTTCTGATAAATTCTTGAATATTGTCTTTGTTTTTTCTTGATTAACTTTAAATCCCGATACTTCCCCAAAGTCGTCCAGAGTCTCTTGTAGTAACTTCATTGATTGTGTTGGGTTTTCCAGAATTAACAGGAGGTCATCCGCAAATTCTCTCAGTTTAAATTCATGTTTTTTAATTTTTAGACCGCGAATGTCCTCCATACTCCTTAGTTTACAACATAATGTTTCCAACACCAACAAAAATAATAACGGAGACAAAGGACAGCCTTGTCTAGTTCCTTTCTTAATTTGACAATTTTCCGACATTGATTCATTCACCAAAATTTTCGCATGTTGGGATGTGTAAATAGCCGATATACCTTTCAAAAAACAGTCTCCAAAATTTAATTTTACCAATGTTTTTTCCATAAAGCCCCATGAGACCATATCAAAGGCTTTTTCCGCATCCAAAAATACAAAGGCGGCTGATCGTTGTATATTCTGATCATAATATTCTAATGAGTCCAATAAGATTCTTATATTGTCTTTAATTTGCCTTCCTGGAACAAAGCCCGCCTGATCTTCGTGTATAAGGTCTTTAATAAATTTTCTTATCCTATTCGATAAGACCGAGGCATAAATCTTATAGTCCACATTTAACAACGAAATAGGTCTATAGTTTGATGTTTTTTCTGGGTCTCTTCCTTCCTTGGGTATCAACGATATGTATGCATGCGACCAAGTTTCTGGGGCTACTCCCTTATCCAAAATTGTATTACAAAGTGATACAAAAAAGTCTGCTAAGTTGTCACTAAATGTTCTATAAAATAGAGCAGTAATTCCATCTGGTCCAGGTGTCTTATCCGGTTTTTGTTTCATTATTGCTTCTTGTATTTCTTCCCTTGTGATTGGAGCATCTATCCATTCTCGTTGGTCTATTGAAAGAATATTCATCTGTATTGAACTTAAAAACTTATCTATTTTCTGTTTTGAAATATTTTCTTTCTGATACAGCTTAGTGTAAAATGAAACAAATTCTTTTTGTATATCTGTAGTTGAATGAACTGGTCCTTTAGCAGTTTGAATTTTTGTTATAATCTTCTTCTGAAATGAGTCTTTCAGTTGTGTTGCTAAAAATTTCCCAGGCTTATTAGCATGTTCAAAATATTTTTGTTTGGCAAGTTTTAAATTTTTGTTCATTTCCTCCATTATGACCAAATTTAATTGATGTTTAGATACAGAAATCTTCATTTGTATTTCATTTTTCTCTTCTTCTTGTAACGCCATATCAAGTTTTTGTTCCAAATTTTGTAAATCCCAAAGTATATTATTGGTAAATTGTAGTTGAGTTTTCCTCCACGCTACATGTTTCTGTATCATAAATCCTCTTAGAACTGCCTTAAATGCATCCCACACTATATTCAACGTAGTTTCTCCATTAAGATTGACTTCAAAAAAATCTTTAATCAGATCATATAATTCTTTTTGAATCTTATTTTCCTTTAAAAGTTTATCATTCAATCGCCATCTAAATGCTTGTTTATTGTTCCACTCAAATGTAACCGGATTGTGATCAGAAAAAGTTCTTGGTAAAATATGTATTTTACGTAGTTGCATAAAAATTGATTTACTAGACCAAATCATGTCTATTCTGGAGTGTGAGTCATGTCTCGCTGAATAAAAGGTATATTCTTTGGCTGTAGTATTCATTGTTCTCCAGATGTCTTGTAATTCCAGTTCTGTAGCCATGGTGAAGAAAGTTTTAGGTAAACATCCTTCATTTTCGTCTTTTGCTTTTTTATCCAAAATTGGGAGAATAACGCCATTTAAGTCACCCATCAATAAAATCTGGTCATTGGCATACTGAGAGATCAGTTCATGCAATTGTCCATAAAATTTTGTTTTTCCTTCATTGGGAGCATATATTCCTACCACAATCGTCTTTTGCCCCAATATTTTGGTTTTTATAATTACAATTCTCCCTTCGTTGTCTTTATATAGTAGTTCAGGACTAAGGCTAGAATGAGCATATATTACTACTCCCTTAGTTTTTGTTTTGGCCGATGCCACAAATGCTTGTCCAAGCATTTGCCTATCCAAATATTTTTTGTGTTTTTTTGCTATATGAGTCTCTTGTAAACAAATTAGGGAGTATTTATACTTCTGTAGATATTTAAAAATTCTAGCCCTTTTAATTTTTTCATTCAAACCATTCACATTCCAAGAAATTACTTTTGCCATGATACAATAATTATTGAAGCAAAATATGCAGTCTATAATTTAGTTCCTCCTGCTGCTCCCTGTGGTTCTTCTTCTTGTTGTTGTTCTTCTTCCTCTTCCTTTTGATCTCCAGTCAATCCTTTAAGATCTGATTTATATTTTCTCAGAAATTTTCCCACATCTGCTGTAGATGTAATTGTCATTTTCATTTCTTTGTAGGTAAAAGCCAAGCCTTGTGGCATAATCCAGCGATATTTGATACCATTAGCTTTCAAAACAGACACAAATTCTTTGTAATTATTCCTCTGTGAGAGTAAATGTCTTGGTATGTCCTTTAATAAAATTAGAGGAATGTCTCCTGCTGACACCGGGTTGTCATAATGCATCTTCATGATCTTATCCTTAATCCTAGTGTCATAGAACACTATCATCAGGTCGCTTGGCTTAGATCTTTTCATTCTAGCAGGTAATGGTATTCTGTATACTCTGTTAATGGCTTGGTTCAATTCTTGTTGGTCCATCTGAAACAGGTAAGCCAGATTTGGGACTACATTTTCTTTGTTATCTCCCATCATATCTGGAAGATTGCGCAGACGAAGGTTGGTCTCTCTCACTCTCATCTCCATCATGGCTATTTGATTTTTTACAGCTGTCTGATTTAATTGTATTGTTTCAATCTGTTTTTCTTGGCTTGCTAGTTTTTTCTTTGTATCCTTATGCTCTTCCATCACTTTCTTTATTGATGAATCCATTGCTTGCATATCTGACTGCATAGTACTCATTTGAGTTTTTACTTCTTTAAGATCTCCTGTTACCACATCCAATTTGTGGTCAATAGCTTGAGATGCTTGGCCTAGATTTGTCATCATAGAAGTTAGCTGTGCCATCTGTGTAGACATCTGTGGAATTTAATTAGGACAGTTTTAATCTGTTTTTTTGTAAGCTGCCTCAAGCAGTTTGTGGAAAAGGAGGCATAATTTTTTTATAAAACAAACAAAACATATTGCTCTACTTTCTTCCATGTTTTCCCTCCCCACAACCCTGTGAGGTGGGTGAGGCTGAAAGAGAGAACAGCCTGCCCAAGGCCATACGGCAAGCTTCACAGCATAAGGAGTGAGGGGGGTGGCTTGAACAATAACCTTCAAGTCCTTGCCGATTCTCTGATCATTACACTACATCTAATCCAACCCTCTGCACAATGTAGGAAATTCACAACTACCTCCCCCACACACACCCTGTGACCCCTACCCCATGCCCAGAAGATGGCCCACCCCCACCCCGGATCCTTGGCTAATCTGGCCTTGAGGAAAATTGCTTCCTGTCAGAAAGTGGTGATTGGCATTACCCTGGGCAAGTAAGAGAGGGCCACAAGAGTCAAACACTGATGCAACCCTTCCTGCCCTGCCTAAGTTCACAGAATCAGGTCTATGGTGGTCTCAAAAGCCATATTTGTACTTCAATAGTTTTTATAGATGTTGTAGCCCAAAGTGATGTTGGGTAAGAGTCTGGAATTATGATAGATCTCATCAACAGCAATGCCTCGCCGACATTGGTCTTTGTGGCCCAGCTCTTCAATGACTGATCTCTTCATGGTTGGGGACAGAGGGTGATGCTAGGAGAGAGGACCACCACCTGGTTGGCCAGACGTCGTCCCAGAGGCATTGGCCGAATGCCTGGGGGCTGTGGTGGGATGGCTTAAGCAGGGCCATCTGAACTTGAATCCATCGAACATGGAGGTCCTGTGCTTGGGCCGGAGTGGACCGGATCTGGCTGATCTTCTACTGACTATTGACAGAGTTCAACCAATGCCGCTCACCTCTGCCATGAGTCTGGGGGTGATGCTGGATGCCTCCCTTTCTCTGGAGGCCTATGGTTGAGGACAGCAACGGGTTTTCATGTATGGCATCCTATTCACTGGCTGGACCTTTACGTTTCCCTCCTGCTTGCTTCTTTTTCAAGTATCTTCTTCCCAGCCTCCTCTTCTCTTGATTTTATTAAGGCTGGGCTTGTCATTATTTCCCCATGCTGTCTGAGATACAAGCTGGACGTTTCAGTATTGGGGGTTGACAGATGTGAAGTGCCATTATTTTAGAGTGTATTTTATTTGTGTTTAATATTTTGTTATTGAAGATGTGTTTTATTATTGTTGTAAACCGCCTTGAACCTTGCGTTGGCAGGGGGAGGGCAGAATATAAATAAATTATTATGAGGATCATTATGATCAGTATCTTTATTAGACAGCCAGAAGAAGAAGGGTTGCTTTTTCTCTACCTTTAAGGAATCTCAAAGCGGCTTACAATTGCCTTCTCTTTCACTCCCCACAACAGACACCTTGTGAGGTAGGTGGGGCTGAGAGAGTTCTGAGAGAACTGCGACTAGGCCAAGGTAACCCAGCAGGCTTCATGTGTAGGAGTGGGGAAACAAACCCCGTTCACCAGATTAGAGTTCACTGCTCAAGTGGAGGAGTGGGGAATCAAACCTGGTTCTCCAGATTAGAGTCCGCAGCTCTTAACCACTACACCACACTGGCTCGTAGCTCCTGTCAATCTGCAATGTAAATTCAGTGGCCTATCACAAAGTTGCCTTCTGGCTAGTTAAAATACACTATCAATGTTCTGCTTCTTCAAGAGACATCACCGTGTGACACTCTCTCCCCTTCTTTCAATTCCTTTGCAAACTCCACCTTTTCTGGCTCCCCTTTTCCCCTACAGAATATACGCTAACGTTTATGTCAGTAAAGTGAATGCACATCTTTCCTGCCATTGCACTCAAAACAAACTCTTAGAAGGTCAATACAGTTTCAAAATACTTTTAAGAGCAATATGATTGATTCCAGTTGATATGGTTCCTCTTGACATGGGAAGGCAAGAGATCAATGCTTCCACAAATCAATATAAATATACAAGCAGACCCTAGCCATTCAGGGTAAGGAAAGCTCGATACATTTATGATCCAACTAACCACAAGCTCAAGTGATGTGTGGCTGGATTTTGGATGGGTTTTTTTTGCCAGCAAACAGAACTGTGGTGGATTTAAGTGGGTCTCTATATGTGTAGTCTGTTGTTTCCTGAAAGTTTAGCTTTTATACTTGTTAATCTCTGATAATGGTATGGCCATAACAGCCATAAACTATATTATGGGGTGTGGGTTTTTTTTTTTTTTTGTCCTTCACTAGAGTTCCTATACACTAGCATTAGGGCGCAAAGTACCAACAGATCAGAGCGAGTATATAGGAACTCTAGAGCCATCACTGATATGAGTAAACTTACTTTTGCCTTACAACACTCCCATTTGTCAGGAAGAATTAGCCAGATAGTCAAGAAACACTGGCATCTAGTGAAGGACATACCGGGCTGCCAGAATATACCCAGGTTCGGCTACAGAAGAACGAGCTCTATTAAAGATAAATTGGTCCATACAGATTTGATGGGCATGACTAATACACTAGATAGAGTAGATATATGCAGGGGGCATTATAAATGTCATGGCTGCTTGGCGTGTAATCTGAGCTTGGAGGTAAAAGAATTTAAGCGGGTGGATTCACAGTTCACCTTTACACTAAAATTTTTTACTAACTGTGAAACCAGAAATTCTGTTTACTGCCTTCGATGCCCGTGCAATCTTTTTTACATAGGCTCTAGCATTAGACCAGTGAAAACCAGGAACCTGGAGTATAAAGCAAGAATACGCGCAAAAATTGTCACAGCGCCGGCGGTCGATCATTTCATCGAGGCACGCCATTCTGAGAATGATTTGAGATTTTTTGTTATTTGGAATTTGATAGGGAAACGGTATGACAAGAGAGATACTGAAAGGATTTTGAGGCAGAAAGAAACTTACTTCATACACCTTTTTAGCACCATTAAACCTAACGGTTTAAATTTGGATAACGACTTCTCTTGCTTTATTTGAAACATGATATGGTATTGGTGTGAGTATTAGGTAGACTACGGTAAGACTCCTTAGAAACGCAATCAGAAAGATCCCTTATCTGCAGCTGTATCAGGTGGATTTTAGACGAGCAGAGCTGCTGGCTACACTTGGGAGTATCCTACGGGAACTAGTGAATTGATTACATGTTGTTTGAGATTTTCTGACGTTGGAAACTTGTAAGTATGCTATAATTATACTATTTTAAGATTTTTTATATTGTTAGAATTTATATCAACATATTGTACTTATTATAGGAATAGAATTGGGGCTGAAGAAATTTTCTTGAAACGGCCGTCCCCCATCTACACCTTCTATTATGAAGATCCAATGATACATGTACCTTATGAACTTTTTTTAAAAAAAGAATTTCTTACGAATATATTAAGAAAACAATATTGCATTGAGACTGCATCAAACATGGATTGTGTACTTTGTATATATTTGTAATAAGCGTTACTTGTGTGTATTCCCACTTGCTTGTTTTTGCATGTTTAAACACAATATAGTTGTTTTCTTGTACTTATTGTTCCTGTGCTGTTTTCTAAACCCTGTGGTATTGGCACGGAAGTGCTTTGTTTTTTTGGGTTACTACCTGGCAGTTGGCAACCCTAAGCATGCCCCCTTCCTCATGGCCGAGATAGGGCAAGATTTATTTCGGAAGTGGGTGAACTTACCTTTGTCACAGACCTGCAAAAGCCAAATTATCCCTCCCTCCAGGGAAAGGGAAAATCCCTCTTTCATCCTTTCTGATCTCTTTCCCCCCCCCTTACCCACCTATCTGAGTTTTCGTGCTCCTCTAGAAAAAAAAAGTGCCCCCTTCTTAGAAAGATAATTTTATTTATTATTATTGATTATATTACTATTGTTATTGTTATTGTTATTATTGTTATTATATTTATTACGGGTTTCAACCCACCTGAGTTTTCATGCTCCTCTATAATAAAAAAAACAGTTTCCCCTTCCTAGATAATTTTTTTATTATTATTGATGTATTTTATATGACGTCACCCGCTCTGAGCCTGGCTTCGGCTGGGGAGGGCGGGTTATAAAACCGCAAAAACGTTGGGCTCGCAAGGGCACCTGGGAAGTGTAGTTCCCAGCTAGAAAACCAACGGGGAGTAACAGACGCTGAAGATTTGGGCAAAAAAAAAAAAAGGGTTTCTTCCCCCTCACCTGCTGTCTCTCATGCAGGGGGTCCGTCTTAGGAAGCTGCCCCACACGTCGCCAGGGAAGCGGAGAAACGTCTCTTCCCAATCCCATAAATGCCGCAGTTTTTGCATCGGTCTATTGGGGATCCGGCTGCGGCAGAGGACTCCAACTCCCAGAAAGCCTTGCGAGCACCAGCGTGGTCGACGCTGCCTGTTGTAGGCACCCGGAAATCAGCGCGGCTGTTTTCCAGACAGAGAGAGATTTTGGGAACAGGGGATTTCTTAGGGATTTGCCTCTTGGTTTCCTTGGATGGAGGAAGGATGGGGCTTTCGCGCGTCTGCTGGGAAGGTGGGTTTATCGTCTCCAAAAGACACCTTGGGGGACAACCGGGAAGACAGAAAAGACACGTGCCTGGAAGGCAGGGAGCGGCCTGGAGAAGACTTGCCCACTTCCACGTGGCATCAGGAGATCTCCCGCCATTGCAACGAATCTCTCTCTTTTTTAAATTAAAATAATTTTTTTTATTTTCTTCATTAAACATATCAGCAGAAACAATATAATAGTAATAATAAAAAGAAAAAAACAAGTAATATCGCTAATTTAACAATAAAATGACTTCCCCCTCTCCCTCTTCCTTCAAAAAAAAAATGAATTATATAAACTTTTGCTAACGGAACTAATCCCAATATTATTTTAATTAACCTGTTCTTATCCTATCCAGCATTATTAAATCAATACCTGATATAAAGTTAATACAAAGTATAAATAAGGGATTAGATCAAAGAGTATCCTTTAAAAGGGTCCCATTAAAAAATGATTTCCACAGTAAGTTCTCCAAGCCTCCTGATCCCCCCAAAATTGTATATTGTCATTCTGGTTTATCAAAGCTATTGCAACTAATCTCTAGGCGATTCAGATCAGTTCCCCTGGAGAAAACAGCTCCTTTGGAGGGGTGGGCTTTATGGCATGAGACTCTGCTGCGGTCCCTCCCCTCCCCAGGCTCCACCCGCAAAATCCTCAGGTATTTCCCAACCCAGAGCTGGCAACCCTAGTGTGAAGGCAGCACTTGGGGCAGGAAGGGAGAGCTGCTTTTCTTGGCGGGCCGGATCCTTGCTTAAAGAGGGCTTGTCTTTTCATGCGCATGAATGTTTTTCCTACACCCTGCTACAGTTTATTTTTTATTTATGACTTAAGGATGGGAATGATATGAACATGTGAAGCTTCCTTCTACTGAATCAGACCCTTGGTACATCCGAGTCAGTATTGTCTACTCAGACTGGCAGCGGCTTTCCGGGGTCTCGGGCAGGGGTCTTTCACATCACCTACCTGCCTAGTCCCTTTTAACTGGGGATGCCAGGGATTGAACCTGGGACCTTCTGCGTGCCAAGCAGAGGCTCTACCACTGAGCCACGGCCCCTCCTTTTAGTTCTTTAAATGTGAAATCCAATCACTCCTCTAAACTTAGGCATTCTTACGTAACATATTCTCTTTCTCTTCCACTGTTTCTTTCATTTAATACCCCAGATTTTAAGTAAATTTGACCAAGAGAAGCCCAGTTCTGTGCAGTTTCCTGAGTCTGTATTGTGTGGCGACTTGCAGTATATTGTGTCAGTCAGAGACTGAAGGAAACTAACACAATTTTTCTTTGTACTGGTTTGAAGTATTACATTATTTTAATACAGTCTATGGCTTATAGGATTCTTCCCTCTTTCATGAATGCTCAGGGCAGGAATAGATTATGAACTGGTCATACTTTCTTCTTTCAGAGATCCCTAATGTCCTTTGGGGAAGTAGCCGTGTCCTTCTCGGCGGAGGAATGGGCTCTGCTGGATCCAGGCCAAAAAAAACTCTACTGGGAAGTGATGCAGGAAAACTGCGAGACCGTGGCCTCTCTTGGTAAGGATCTTTTCCCTTTTATCATGAACAAGGAAGAGAAGGGAAGTGGCACCTTCCTTTGACCCTCTTTGAGTTTAGAAGTTGTCTGAAAGCTTTGGTTCCCCGTCTCAAGTGAGAAATAGAGGTGAAGGAAGTCCAGTATTTCTTCATCTGATCTGTCCTGCAGTGGGCCATCCTATGAAGCTGCCCTATACAGGGACAGAAGAGGAAAATAGCAAGAGTCCAGCAGCACAGCAAAGACTAACAAAATTTCTGGCAGGGTATGAGCTTTCATGAGCCACAGCTCACTTCAGATTCCTTCTTCAGAAGAGGGAAAAAACCTTCTCATGTTCTTTGGCTTTGTTATTTTATTTGGTTCTCATTGTTGCAGGGAACTACAATTCCCAGAAGGACTTGCGAGCACCAGAGTGGTCCACCCTGTCTTTTCTAGGTGTTGACATGGTAGCTTCTGCTGGAGAGAGAGAAGGGAATTTGGAGTTTATCAGGGACTCTCTTCTTCCTCATTTCCCCCAGCTGGTGGGAGAATTTGGCTTTAGCCTATCTGCAGGAAAGGTGAGTTTTTGATTCACAAGCTGACCGTGGGCAAGAATATGGGAGGGGAGAGAAGAGATGTGCAAAGGGAATGAAAGGAAGAGAGTTGAAGAGCTGGAGAGGCAGGAAAGGGTTGGCTGGAGGGAACACTTAGGGAGCAGCTTCCCAGGCAAGATCTCTGCAGAGGGAGTGGGGAGGGTTTCTGTTCCCACGCACTTGGCTGTGTTCCATGCAACCAGCCTGGGTTTGTTTTATTCTGAACGGCTAGACGACCCACTGGTGTCATCCAGCAAGGCTTATGTTCTCTTCCTAGTTGGCTCCCATTGCTTGCTCTACACTCCATGCACTAATCCCTCCCCAAGGTCAAATTTTGCTCCTCCCTGCCTGTGCTGTTTCCACCTTCCTGGTTTCTAGGGAGTCAAGTTTCCATTGCAAACTAGCAGACAGATATTCTGGAGGTAACCTGGGCCAGATTGTTTTAGTTTCCTTCTTTCTGGTATTGCAGTGCCAACAATCACCCTAAAGCTGAAGCCACTGAGGTCAGTCCACAATGCCCAAATATCCGGAAATGTCTCTGAGGCAGCAGGTTTATGCTGGGTGTTAAATGCCCTGCATCCCTCTCCTGCGAACCCCTAAGGATCATGGCTGGGAGTGGATCACCTTGGGTTTCTTAGAGAAAATACTACAAAAAACTCAGTAACCTTAACCATGCCAGCTTTAAATGCAAGTTTTAAGTAACACAGAATACATTGGCAGACAGAAATATTTGAAACATCTGTACAGATACAACTTCCATGTATTTCTGGGATGGAATGTACAACATATTATATTTTAAACTGGTACAGTTGATTAGGGTTATTTTTATATTCAGTAGGACTCTTGTTCTTAGTGAATTTGACCAACAGAACCTCTGTTCTGTTCAATTTTCTGCATCTGTATTTCTTGGAGACTTCCAGTATATTATACCTGTCAAGAGGCTTAAAACAACTACCGTAATGCAATTTGACTTGTCACTGTTTTGATGTATTGCATTCTTTTACTCTAATGACTGACTTATGGGATTCTTCTTTCTTTCTTGAGTGCTCAGGGACAGGAATAGATGATCAACTGGCCAATATTTTCCTTTCAGGGATCCCCATCATTTTTTGAAGAGGTACCGGTAGCCGTGTCCTTCACAGAGAAGGAATGGGCTCTGCTGGATCAACAACAAAGAAAACTCTACTGGGAGGTTATGGAGGAAAATTATGAGACTGTGGCTTCTCTTGGTAAGGATCTTTTCCCTTTTATCATGGCCATGGAAGAGAAGGGGGGAGTGTGGCTTCTGCCTTTGACACACATTTGCCGCAGAGGAAAGAAGAAATCTCCCACAGTGGGATCTTCCACTGCCTGAAAAAGAAAGCATTAATTTCTTTCACACTGCCTGCTGAAAGTTTTTACCCAAAGCAAGAAAGATGTTTTGGGGAAGTTTTCACAAAGGTGATCACATCAGATAACTCGCTCAGAAAATTTCTACGCACAGTAACATTTTCTGACACATCTTGTACTACTAAGTTCACAACATGTGCAAAACAATGAACATATAGTTCTCAGCCTTTAAAGAAGGAGATTGTAAACCGGTTTGATTCTCCTTGTAAGGTAGAGAAAGTCTGCATATAAAAAAACAACTTTTCTTCTGGCCTCCTGAAAACTTGCTATGTACTGTATTTTCTGGCGTATAAGACTACTTTTTAACCCAGGAAAATCTTCTCAAAAGTCGGGGGTCGTCTTATATGCCTGGTGTTGTCTTATACGCCGGATGCTGAATTCCGAGCCGGACTGGAGAATCTCCCTGGGGAGCAGCCTCCGCTCTGTCCATGTCCCCGGGGGTTGAGCCGCCCCAGGAGGACCTGTGGCTGGCCCCAGGCCGCGGACTCGGGTTGGGCAACTCCAGGAGGTCTGGGGGCGGCCGCGGGGTTGGGGCGCAGTCCTGAGGGCCGACCCTAGGCCGCGGACTCGGGACAATCCCAAACTCTAAATTTTAACTGTAAAAATGGGGGGGTCGTCTTATACGCCCAGTCGTCTTGTACGCCGGAAAATACGGTACATTTACCTCTGCTTTAACAGAGGCTATAGCTTGGACAGCTGCACGGTGCAAGTTAGAATTCTGATGGCTGTGAAATCTAAACAGTGCAGTCTTCCAGTTTGAGAAGCCATTTTGAACAAAAGTTTCATGTGCATCCTTGTCTGTTGATAGAAGAGGAACATTCATGTCATTTGCTGCTAAGTGACAGATGTCATATAATATGCTTTGTCCATTGCCACACCATAAAAGAGCCATTCATAGTTTCTTTTCCAAGTATCTTGGTATTATTGTCTTGGCTTTTGCTCACATTAGGAGCTCTCTTCTCTGAAGAGTCTCCCTCCCCCTTAAGCTAAGTTGCCTGTCAAGGAAGATGTAGAGATTTCTCCAGGCCCTTCATTCAGGTCTATACTGCAGGATGTTGTAGGAGTGCCACAGTAATCTGCATCAGAAAGGACTTTCCTCTTTCTAATTACAAATCTATCCATGGCAAATTGAATGGAATTGTGGACTGAAATCAATTCAAAGGGAGATACCAGGATTCTGAAGGAGGAGAAATTACAGATGAAAAATAGGAGAGGGGTAGCCATATTAATCATAGTTTCAGAGGGCAGAGATTTCTCACCCGATCCTGAAGGGGGTCTAGGTTTGAAATAATACAAAAACAAACCTACCTAAAAATAATATAAAAAAGAGTCTTTAACGCAATCTGAATATTCTGGACTGTACGCATTAGATGTTATATTTAGGTCGTTTGCAAATGTCTGCTGGGATAGGCTTGCCTGGTTATGCAGGCAGGGTGTTATCCCTACAGCTCCTAACTTTATATAATAGCATTTCAAATTTCCCAAAGTGCTTTATAGCTTTTTATCCAAACAACCACCATGCAAAGGAAGCCACAGTGCAATAATACTATTACATGCTCGAAACCAGTTCATGTGTCAGCTCTGGGCTCACCATATAAATCCCACAAATAGACTTCCAGGCAGGTCTTCCTATGAAAGCTGGTTTATTAGGAAACATACAGCGAGTTGCAGAAATTGGCTTGAAACTTGGCAAGGGCACTAATGGGAAGGGATTTACAGGGATGGATGCTATATAGGCAAAAGTACCCTTTCAGGACGACGGCTGGTTGCTAGGGCAACCCCCTAGATAACACAGTTTCTCAAGCGATCAAAGACTAAACAGAGCTAGAGATGAACAACAGTTCGACCTTGAAAAACCACCTGGCGTAACCACTGGGCGCCTTTCCCAGGCCGGTGCCTGACATCGTGTTAGTTGTAGCTGCCCAGGTGGGGAACAATTGTCAATACACACCTACTTGTGTGTATTGACCAACTCTTTAGAGAGTGTAGACATTTTAAAAAGAATGCTTAACAGGCTTGCTGGAGCCATTAATTAACTTAAAAAGGAACTGGTTTAGCATATACTTCAGCAAACGTAGAAAATTGCAGGCTTGAAGAAGACACAAAATATCTGTCAACCGAAAGAATCCAAAAATCCTATAGCAATACATTTGTTGGATTTTTGAAAGTGCTAGTCAACTGTTTTTTCCAATTTCTTCTCTTTTAGCTAGTTAGTTGAAGAAGAACTGGTTTTTATTCCCTGCTTTTATCAACCTTTAAGGAGTCTCAAAGGAGTCTCAATCGCCTTCCCCTCCACACAACAGACACCTTGTGAGGTAGGTGGGGCTGAGGAAGTTCAGAGAGAACTGTGACTGGCCTAGGTAACCCAGCAAGCTTCATGTGTAGGAGTGGGAAAACAAACCCAGTTCACCAGATTTGCCTCCGCCACTCATGTGGAGGAGTGGAGAATCAAACCCGGTTCTTCAGATTAAGTCCTCAGATCCTAACCACTACGTGTCTCTTTGAAACTGTATTACACCATTTTAGGTAACAGCAAAATGAAGAGAATGAACATGTACAGAGTGGACATTCCTTGCCAGTGTTTTCTCTGGTCTGCACATAGGACAAAAGGAAATTTTAAAAAGGCCTCTGATCTGCATGCCCCCTCCTCCGTCTTATTCATGCGTATGGGGTTTCTTGTTGCTTCAGAGAGACAGCAGAGAGACAGTTTATTTTCCCTAATTTCTCTGAAAGGGCACTCTTCTGCTTTCCATTTTGCTGGTAATGTAATCCTGGTTGCCATTATCATGTATTTAAACAGTTCTTCCAGAGTTTTTGGAATATTGATTGGTAAAAATCTTTAATGTTTTGCAAAGTTTTTTAAATCTTACCTCCCTTATCCATCATATTCTCAAAAGTTATGTAATCTGTTTCTCTTTGTGTAGTATTATCACAATATGCATTAACTGGTGATATCAATGGTGAAATTGGAGGACTTCCCTATTTCTACATTGAAACCATATTCTAAGTAGTCCATCTCTTAAGATTTGTTTCCCATCTTTCTTTTGGATTGTTTTTAATAATTGCTTGAGACACAGGTAATTATAAATTCCTTCTTTAATATCAATTAATTCCATTTTCACATTTCTGCATTTTGGATCCATAGTCCAATCTGTTAGCCGTATCAATGCTGCTGCTTGATGATATAATTTAATATTTAGTATTGCCAACTCTCCTCTTTTCTTCTCATCTTGTAATATCTTAAACCTTACTCTTGGTCTCTTCCTGCTCTATATGAAGTTATTTATTGTTCTTCGACATGTTTTCAAAGTCTTTTCCTCTATAAAGAGTGGTAATATTTGGAATTAAAAACAATCAATCTTGGTAACACATTCATTTTAACTGTAGATATTCTTCCCAGCCACGAAATTTTTAACTTTTCCCAACATTGTGCATCTTCTCTAATGCCTGGCCAGACCTTTTGATAGTTGTCCTTAAGCAAGGTATCATTTTTCCCTGTTACATTTACTCCAAGGTATTTTATTAGTGGTTTTGTTACAACATAGTCTGTTATTTTTCTATCTCCACTTTGTCATCTTTAATTGCTGTTAGCAGCATTATCTTTGTCTTTTTCTTCAGTTTATATCCTGAAAATATATCTATTTATTTGTTCCGTTGTATATTTTAAAGAATTATTTGGTTGTGTTACTGTTCTCACCACATCATCTGCATAGCTTTACATTTTATATTCTTTTTTCTTTCCTTATTCCTGAAATCCTTGTGCCTTGGGTCGTTCGTAGGTGCTTTGAGCCAAGCCGTACCAGCTTGAGGGGGAAGATTTGGTGGCTGGCCGCCTTTATTTGGGGTTGAGCCGAGCCGTACTGGCTTGAGGGGGAGGGGGGGTTTGCAGGTTCTGCCGTGTGCTTGTGGCTTTGTGCCCGCTCGCCTCTGTGGGAGTTCGCGTTGTGCTATTTTTCTGCCCGTGGCCTGTGGCCACCACAGTCCTCCTCGCCTGGATTTGAGCCCGTGCAGTGGTGCGCATGTGTGCGAATCTTGTCTCTCCCCCCGCTCGCCCACCCCCCCCCCGCCTCGGGTCAGTGGGTGCTTTGAGCCAAGCCGTACTGGCTTGAGGGTGGGGGGATTTGGTGGCTGGCCGCCTTTATTTGGGGTTGAGCCGAGCCGTACTGGTTTGAGCGGGAGGGGGTTTGCCGGTTCTACCGTGTGCTTGTGGCTTTGTGCCCGCTCGCCTCTGCGGGAGTTCACGTTGTGCTTTTTTCTACCTGTGGCTTGTGGCCATCAGTCCCCCTTGCCTATATTTGAGCCTGTGCGGTGTTGCGCGAGTCTTGTCTCTCTCCCCGCTCGCCCACCGCCCTGCCTCCTCCTTGGGTCGTTTGTAGGCGGCATGCCAACTGTGCCTGGAGTGAGGGTTGTCTCTGTCTCTATGCCAGGACTGTGTGTGTTGTTCCCTCTGTTTATTCCCGTTCTGATGCTTTAGGTCAGGGGTGGGGAACGTCAGGCCCGGGGGCCGTTTAAGGCCCGCGAAATCATTTGGTCTGGCCCTTCGTGGGTCCTGGCAGATCTCTAGCTCAGAAGGATCTAAGACTGGTGATCCGTACCCTCCCACGGACAGGAATAGCCTCTATTCAAGGCGGATGTGAGTTTGTTTTGCCGAGAAAAGGAACCTTCCCCCCCCCTTGCAGAAGAGTCATTAGCTACGGATCTGCTAGGACCGCCCAAGAACCTGTGATAACCCTTTCCCACCCGGCCATGGAGAAACGTATTGGTCGGCTAATTTTTAAATTGATAATTTTATATGGCCCGCGAATGATGTTATAAATATCCAAATGGCCTTTGGCCGAAAAAAGGTTCCCTACCCTTGCTTTAGGTGGTTGCCTGAGCACTAGGCTCAGCTAGGTCTTTAAAAGGGCAAGGGATCTTGATTTTTAAATAGCTTAAAAGGTCAAGCAGTTGTTTGTTTGGGCAGCCTCCTGGCTGCCGGGAGATTTAGAATTCAACGGTAAGGGAACAGTGACCTTGCAGAGAAAACTCCTTCTGCTGGTTCCCGAGGGATCCATTGTTGGAGCTCAGATTGAGATAGGCTAAATCTCCTAGGCATCACTTCCCCCTTTTAAAAAGGTTTACAAATCCATCTGCAGGGCAGTGTGACTGGTTCAACTTAGGTCCTCTAGACCAGGCTCACCAGCCAGTTCTTTTTTTAAAAAAACCCCCAAAAAACCAGAATTTACTTAAGGTTAGGGCCTCTTGTGTTGTTTGGGAGAAAATCCCGTAGTTGTCTTTGGGGGAGGGTACATAAAAAGTTGCCAGGTGAGGGACTGATCCTAGGCCAGGACAGGTAGCTAGGCAGTTAAACTTCCCCACAGTACAGGTAGCCAGAGTTTGGCCCAGAGGAACAATGAGTGGCAGGGGTACAGGTCAGAGGGCCCCCGGGGGGAAAGCGAAGGAGAAGACTAGATGGGCGGAGGGGAGGGGGAGGGCTTTGGCTCGCCCCCGACCTGTGCTGGGAGCAGCTCCAGAGGTGCCCTCCAAGAGCCAGCGGCGGTGCCTCTTTCCTGAGGGGGCCTCTGGAGCTGCCACCCCAGCACAGGTGACGACAGGCGCTGCTGGCACTGGGCGGGGGACCGCCTCTGCTGTTCAGGCTGTCCCTCCTCCAGCCTTTCCTGCAGCAGCGGGAGGAGGGGCAGCCTGGGGAGGAAGTGGGTGTGAGCTTCTTGGACGCGAGGCGTGTCTCGGACCTCACCCCCACTTCAAAGAGGGCGGTGATGGAGCTCGCACGGTCGCTGGACTCCCCGTCGACTAGTTTGCCTGCTTCTTCACTCCCCAGCAGCAGTTCTTCCACGGGGACATAGGAGGAGGGGGTGGAGGAGGTGCAAGAGGAAGAGATGAAGGAGGTGCACCCGGAGGTGTGTCAGCCATCTCGAACCCTTCCTCCGCCACCAACTCCCCCCCTGTTTTCTAGGCACGGCGTGTCCGCCCCGAGCACCTCTAGGCAGGCTGCTCTTGTGGCACCCGCAGCGGCCAAGCCGCATGGGAGCCACTTCACATCCTCGGCCTGGAAGTACTTCCAGGTGTCAGAGGATGATCCACGAGTCTCTGAGTGCCGGCTTTGTAGGGTGCGGGTCAGTCGAGGGAAAGATGTCCATCATCTTGCGACCTCCGCACTCTGGAACCATCTGCGGAAGATCTGGCCATTTAGTAATGGTGGAAGGTTTTGTGTTGGATTTGCCACTCTATAGATGTGTAGTATGTTCCCCAGCTGAAATCTCAATACTCCAGGGGAAGGTGCCAGCCAGCCAGTGAAAACAACCAAAAAAACACTAGCACAAGAGCATATACAAAAATGTTCCTCCTCTGTTTGAGTTAATCTTTGCTAATGTTATTTGGATGCCCTGTGCTCACTTCCTTTTCTCAATCCAGATATTTGGAATTATGTGGAGTAGGGGTGGTAGAAGCTGCATGATAAATTTGCAGTGGACTCAGATCGTCTCCCCCTGTTAATTCAAGTTCCATACTGTAGTATTTTTCTTCTGAGAAAGAAAAATTGGAGGAATATTGCAGAATGACTGGAAAGTCCCATTTGCTTGGCCATGTGGGAGCCCATGGGGATCTTATAGAGGTGCTGCTTGTGAGTTCCACCCAGTCCACCCATGGACAACGCATGGTTAAATTGTGGAACTCCCTGCCCCAGGATGTGGTGATGGCTGCCAACTTGGAAGGCTTGAAGAGGGAAGTAAACATGTTCATTGGGGAGAGGGCTATCCATGGCTACTAGCATTTAGAGTGCGTGCTCGAACAACGCGTACCTGTCCACTTGGCTTCGGGGCCCTCGGGTTTTTTTGGGGGGGGGGTTCCCCGCCAGCTCCCAGTGCCGGTTCATCAGTTCGAAGAAAACAGCCGTCCTTTGTCCGAGCTGCGGGGGAGTTCGGACTTCGGCATTTCCCGAATCAAAACGGGCCGAATTTTGCTGAATCCGAATTTTACCCAAAAAAAATTTCATCCCTGGTGGTAGTATGTTGCCTAGCCTGGCTGTGATCAGTCCCCCCTCAAAGAACAAAAAAGCCCTGCTAGGCAACATCCACTGAGGGCATTTGTTTCTTAAAGTTACAGGTGCTTCTTCTATCAAATTGGGGGCGTTTAATCCCTCAATGGTTTTCTGACTGTGTGTCACATTTTTCTGCAATCGGGGCATTTTTCAGATTTGTCGAAAGAGCTGTCTTGTCTGTTCATGGCTCCAGTCACCAGATTTCATTGTTTTCATTTTTTTTGTTCCCCGTAGACCAAAACAATTTAAATAAAATTCAAGATTGTTTGAAAAAAAGCATTTTCCCATTCTCTTGTGCTTCCTAAATTAACACCAGAAAATACTGTAAACTTAATGTTTAGCCAGGTGTCAGTTCTTCCTCTGCAACAGAAGGAAGCAACTTTGGGCTACAGAGGCAAGGAATTCACTTCCTCCTGTTCTGATCAATTCTTTCTCTCTTTCCAAGACTTCCTGCCTTCTGGTTATATATTGCTGAGGTCCCCCCCCCCCATTGTAAAAAATACCATTCAATACCAACAGTACTTGCTAAGTTGTATTTGTTTTCATTCTTCTTTGATTTCTGTGTCTCTTTTCCAGTTGCAGATGTGAAGGAAATTGTGGGTGAGAAGGAACCAGGAAGAGAGATTGTGGAAAGAGATGAAGATCTTGAGCTGGAAGTAAAATCTGGGGATCAAGTGGTACGAAGGAGGCAACAGAGAAGGAAGAGGGAAGCAAAACAGAAGCAGAGGGAGGAATGTAGTGCCCATCAGAGCAGGAAGATGCCTAAGATACCAGCCCAAGATAAAATACAGATGGGAAAAAGAAGGCATAATCACCTTGTCAATGCAAAAGGGTTCATCTGCAAATCCAGTAGGAAAAAGTATCAAAGTAACAAAACATACTGGAAAATGTATAAATGCTTGGAGTGTGGAAAGAGCTTCTCAAGGAAAGACAACCTAACTGCACATCAACATGTTCACACAGGGGAGAAGCCATATAAATGTTTGCAGTGTGAAAAGAGGTTCACTGAGAAGGGCTCCCTAATTAGGCACCAAAAGGTTCACACAGGGGAGAAGCCATATAAATGCTTGCAATGTGGAAAGAGCTTCTCTAGGAATGGCACCCTAACTGCCCACCAAAATGTTCACACAGGGGAGAAGCCATATAAATGCTTGCAGTGTGAAAAGAGGTTCACTGAGAAGGGCGCCCTAATTAGGCACCAAAAGGTTCACACAGGGGAGAAGCCATATAAATGCTTGCAATGTGGAAAGAGCTTATCTGGGAATCATGCCCTGACTGCCCACCAAAATGTTCACACAGGGGAGAAGCCATATAAATGCTTGCAGTGTGAAAAGAGGTTCCATGAGAAGGGCACCCTAATTAGGCACCAAAAGGTTCATACAGGGGAGAAGCCATATAAATGCTTGCAATGTGGAAAGAGGTTTACTGAGAAGGGCACCCTAACTGCACATCAAAGGGTTCACACAGGGGAGAAGGCATATGAATGCTTGCAATGTGGAAAGAGCTTCTCTACGAATGGCACCCTAACTGCCCATCAAAAGCGTCACACAGGGGAGAAGCCATATAAATGCTTGCAGTGTGGAAAGAGGTTCACTGAGAAGGGTGCCCTAAATGGGCACCAAAAGGTTCACACAGGGGAGAAGCCATATAAATGCTTGCAATGTGGAAAGAGCTTCTCTAGGAATGGCACCCTATCTGCCCATCAAAAGGTTCATACAGGGGAGAAGCCATATAAATGCTTGCAGTGTGGAAAGAGGTTTACTGAGAAGGGCACCCTAACTGCACATCAAAGGGTTCACACGGGAGAAGCCATATAAATGCTTGCAATGTGGAAAGAGCTTCTCTAGGAAGGACCACCTAACTTCACATCAAAAGGTTCACATAGGTGAGAAGCCATATAAATGCTCGGAGTGTGGAAAGAACTTCTCTCAGAACTACGAGCTAAGTAAACATCAAAAGGTTCACACAGGGGAGAAGCCATATAAATGCTTTGAGTGTGGAAGGAGCTTCAGTAGTGGCAAAAGCCTTACCTTGCACCACAAGACTTACAAGGGAATAGCATCAAATCTCATTATGTGGGAAACCAGTTTAAGTGGGTTCATTTTTGCCACCTACTCAAAAGGAAGGGGGCATCTATTGTAGCTCAGCCATGAGCATGTAGTCCTGGATATCGAAACCAAAGTGATGAATGAGTCAAATGATTGCAACTTTAAAAAACTCAGGTGCCTGTCTCTTATTACTATCGATAGGATTATGTAAGAAGCAGGGATGAGAGGATTTGTGTTTTATTCAAATTTTAAAAAATCCTTGGTCTCTTGCGTTCAGCTAAGTAGTACTTGGCTTCAGCTTACTTAATAAACTTAATTTCAAATGTAGTCTGTCTCATCACTGTTAATCACATTTAGCTCCGTTTAGTCAACATTTACTAGAAATGGAGGAGGAGGAGAAAGACCTGCAAACAGTGCTAAGGTCTGTATGTGCCTAAAGGGGCCCAAGCTCATATTTTGGGGCTAAAGCAGGCCTCTTAAAATGGATTTGCTGGTGGTGCATTACCCTGAGAGCTAAGTGGAGGAAGAGGTGATTTGTTGAGGGTTTACTGGCTGATTAATTTCCTTATTTCAGTGGTACAGAAATGGATGCATGCTTGCTACGTAGAACAAAAGATGTTCTGATTCCCTTCACTTTTGGTGCTGCAACTTCATCATCATCCTGAATCCAGTGGACACTTTTGAGACTCCTAGCCTTATTTTCTGATGAGTTATGCCTGCTGCAAACAAACTGACAAGACATACGGACACGGATATAAATTTTTATTAATATAGATATACAAAGTGGGAGACTCGCAAGGACTTATGATGGGCATCTCATTTCTTCCTCCCCCAATATTTTCTCTTTCCCTTCTTGAAATCCCCCATAGCCTGTCCCTTTTGTCCTGCTTCCATCTGTCCTTCCCACCCATCAGCCAACCTACCTTTAGCTGCCCCCTTGTTTTCATCCTCCCCCCTCCTGCCCAGCAGTGTCTCCCCAGAATAACTATGGGGAATTTACAAGGACTAGCAGGAGGTACCACACTTCCCCTGTTATCTTTTCCCCTCATTATTCCCTCTTTTCCTTTTGGTGTAGTGGTTAAGAGCAGTGGACTCCAATCTGGAGAAACGGGTTTGATTTCCCGCTCCTCCACATGCAGTCTGCTGGGTGACTTGGACTAGTCACAGTTCTCTCTGAACACTCTCAGCCTCACCTACCTCACAAGGTGCCTATAAAATGTGTGTATTGAAGCGGGTCAATGTTTTTCAGTGCCTACACTCTTAGAATGGACCCCTTCCTGAGAAGGAATATGTTATCTTATTCAGTTGGGCACCTACTAGACAGGACTCAGTGCTTCCTACCTCTTGCGAGATAGGTTTTCTCTTGAATTGCCCCAATAAATTATGATAAGAATGTGAATGTATTTTACATTTTATTAAACAATATATATGCATGTAGATGCATATAAATGTATCATCTACGAACCTATGATACATTTACTATTTGGAGCCATGGTGAAGAAAAATTAATGGACTTTCTAAACCATCATAATAATATCCATCCAAACATTGTTTACCATGGAAAAGGAAATTGAGGGTAAACTCCCATTTCTTGATACCCTTGTCATCCGTAAAACAAATTTTCAGTTAGATCACAAGGTCTACCGGAAACCAACTCACACAGATCGCTACTTACACAAAAACTCCAACCACCACCCCCGACAGAAAAGAGGAATAATCAAAACATTAATGGACCGTGCAAGACGGATCTGTGAACCACAGTTTCTCAAGAAAGAAACTAATCATCTAAATCACGCACTGCTAGCAAACGGCTATTCCAAGAATGAAATCAGAAGGGCCATTAAACAAAACAAAAATCAGAAAACTCAGGAAAAACAGTCTCCCACAGGAAAGGTATTCTTGCCATTTATTAAAGGAGTCACTGATAGGATGGAGAAACCTTTGAAAAAACAACCTACAAACAGTGTTTAAACCCACCAAGAAAATACAACAAATGCTACGATCAGCAAAAGACAAAAGAGACCCCCTCACCTCTGCAGGAGTATATCGTATACCTTGCAGCTGTGGACAAGTTTACATCGGGACAACAAAACGCAGCATACAAACAAGGATAAAAGAACATGAAAGATACTGCAGACTTGGCCAACCTGAGAAATCAGCAGTGGCTGAACATGGACTGACACAAACAGGACACAGGGTCTTATTCCAAGACACTGAAAGACTGGACAATTCTACCAACTATTTTGTCAGATTGCACAGAGAAGTCATTGAAATTCAAAAACATCAGCACAACTTTAACAGAAAAGAAGAGAGTTTAACAATGAATAAGGCTTGGCTTCCTGTCATGAAAACCTCCAGACTAACAAAGACTACAGTCAACAATAGCCATGCAGATTAGCTTTGGAGTCACACATTAACAGATCACTTCAGGATACAATGGTTCCATATTAACATACCACACCCTCATTAGCACATTATCTTGATACTTACAGGACAATGATTAGCACATTACCTTTGATACTTTTTGCAGGACAATGATTCAGCTCAAACCCAATCCCTTTCTGACTAAATATTACTCTTTCTACACACTTGTCACTGAGAGACACTGTCCTTCAGTGTTACTCCTCTGAAGATGCCTGCCACAGCTGCTGGCGAAACGTCAGGAAAGAAAATACCAAGACCACGGTCACACAGCCCGGATAACCTACAAGAACCAATGAACTCTGACCGTGAAAGCCTTCGACAATATTCTTTACTCAGTCATATCATTCACAAACCTCCCCAGCACAACAGGGCTTAGAGAAATCTGAAAAACTTCCAATTCCCGCTAAGGATGTGTAAACCTCCATATGTTATTTAATATTGTAATTTTAGTTTATGTGTGAAAGTTAGAGAAACCTGGCCCTATGAATCCATGTCTGATTTAAAGACATGAGCTTTTAAGGAAGTCCAGTCTATACCAGGACTAAGTTATGAAACTTTATAGAATTCCTCTATATGTTATCAGCCTATGAAAGGCTTCTGATCAATGTTAAGATCAGGAGGATGTATGTGTGTGTGCAAAGCTAAGGTAAATAACAGCTTAAGTAAAGCTAAAGCTTATGCACTACTGTGGTTATGTGTAAGCTTAAGGCTTATACAAATGTTCCAGAGTTCTGTATAAGACTCTGTTCTGAAGTCTCTCCAATATCTGAGAGATCTGTGTGTGAACCTTTAGTTCAATGTAAGAGTCTCATCCATGTAAAGACTAATGTGTTCTATATAAGAACTGAGTTCTATATAAGAGTTCTGTATAAGAACTGAGTGCAGAGGATCCTCTGTCAGGAAGCCCTCTGACTCTTACTCAAACCATGTTCAGAAATCACTCTTTCAACTAGAGAAATCTCTGATGCATGCTCAGAGTATTAGCTCCTGTTTCTGTATAAAAGAGACTATAGGTTTTACAATCTTCTTTCTGTCAAGACTGGGAAGCCAATATTTGGCTATATAGATCTTTCAGTAAGAACACATTAATCCTCATTGTTTCCAAATATGGAAAGATCCATACTCTTAGATCCCACACTAAGGAAGGTGGGCCTCAAGAGCCTCCATCTCTAGGAGATGAAGAACTCTGCAGGCATTCAATTCAGACATCCAGTCCTAGCAAGGGCTGGCTATCCTGAAGAGAATCCTCAAGGAGATCTCCAGTCTCACAGGAAGACCTGTAAATGTTGATGAATTCTGTAGGCATCTAGCATCCTTTTATCATTTAGGTTTAAAAAATGTCTCCCAATGTACTTTTTTTTTTTAGATTTCAGATTTTTCTGCAAACCTGGGTTTTTCCTCAGCTTTGTAGAAAGATCTGTCTTGTCTGTCCATGACCCTGATCTGTGGAATTATATGTCCACAGATATGCACATCTCAGAGATATTGGTATACATGATGCACAGACTTCAGATATTAATTTCATGAGATTCTTGTGCCTAAAGGCCATCAGCCAACTCCTGAACTGATACCTGTTTTCTGTGTGCCACATTTTTAAAGGCCTGGTGGAGTAATCTGGGATTTTATCCTCCATATGTAGGAAGATAAAACTCTCCTTGGCTGGCTGCCAAAAGCCATTGCAAGTGCTGAGAAGGACCTGCCTGAAAGCCTTGTGTGTGTGTGTGTGTGCACGCGTGTGTGTGTTAAGTGCCGTCAAGTCGCTGCCGACTCATGGCGACCCTATGAATGAAAGTCCTCCAAAATGTCCCATCTTTGAAAGCCTTGCTCAGATCTTGCAAATTGAGGGCTGCGTCTTCCTTTGTTGAGTCAGTCCATCTCTTGTCCTTCCCAAATTCTGAATGCCCCCTCCAAGATTTTGGGATTGCCTCTTGGGGGAGGGGCTGTATGGATCCCGGTAAGAATCACTGCTCTATGGTCAGCTACACTTTTTCAAAACTAAAAGTGTAGAATCAGGGAAAGATAATGCAATATTCGGATGAAATGCTCTCCTTCAAAGTAGTAGCCAGACTGGCAGCCGAGCCAGTGAACCTGCAGCCATGATATTGCTTCGTCTCAACAATGTTTCCTAAGTGGTAATCTAAACTAAGTCTGACTTCAATGGACTTTTTGCAAACCTGTTTTTTTTTTGCCAGCTTCACCTAAGGGCCGCAAAGGGAGTCTGTCAGGACTATGGGGATGAGGTAATCATTTCTTCTGTAATTTGCAGAATCATTGGTTTGGGTCTTTCTGTTCACCAAACCCCCTGAGGTCACTTTGGAAATACATAAGAAAATTGGCAGACGCCAGTGTCCAAGTTGCTGATTGCACCATTTGAAAGGGTAAAAGGCATGATTCAACAATGATTTCCTGTGAGGGAGGGCTGGAAGGTAGTTTAGACACGAGGCTCTGCTAAACGTAATGTCTGGTACCATCTGCTTCTGCACAGGCTTGTGGCAACGTCAGCCAAAGTAGAGGCATTGCCCACAAAATATTTTTTACTTTCCTGGCATGTTCCTCTACCCAGAATGCAGCAATCTTGCTGAAGTTAAGCGGATAGTCCTGAAGCAGGTAGAGCAGATAGGTCAGTGCCTGGCTGTGAAACCACCTGGGAACTCAGCCTGCAGGATCCTGAAGACTGAGGAAGGAAAATGAAAGATAGATCTAGGGAGTAAATTTTGTTGTAACTAGTTATGAAGTTAGTCAGAGGAGGGTGGTTGCTGTTCTTCTTGCCTCATTTGACCTGTAGGAACATAAACGTGGATGAGATCACCTATCTGAATATTTATTACAAGCCAGGCAGTCAACCCTACGAGGATGGAGCTCAGTATGATTCATAACGTTTAAATACAGCCTAGTCCATGATTTTCTCCAGTAAGTGATGGTTCATTGTACGATCAAACCAGATTCAACCCAGTCTTGGGTACCACAAGCATCCAGTAACCTTCTGAACAACAGTTAACTTCGGTTTCCTCCAACCGCTCCCTTTTGTCCTCATCCTCCAGAAGTGAGGCCTCCAGAACTGCACACAATATTCCAGGATCCTAATACTCCAGACTGTTCATAGTCCAGGATCCTCAATCCATATTTTTTTTTGCTGTTTGCTCTAGGCAAATTTGTTATAAAAATAAGCAGCCCTGTAGAGAAAGTTTGGATCACAACCACTCCGTGGGGCTTTACCCTGAGCACATACTTTGACGACTAGGGTTGTCAGGTCCCACTTCTCAACCGGCGGGAGATTTGGGGGGCAGGGCCTGAAGAGGGCGGGGTTTGGGGAGGGGAGGGACTTCAATGCCATAGAGTTCAATTGCCAAAGCGGCCATTTTTCTCCAGGTGATCTGATCTCTATCGGCTGGAGATCAGTTGAATTAGCAGGACATCTCCTGCTACTACCTGGCAGTTAGCAACCCTATTGACAGAAAACTTATGAAAGAAATCGTCCTTCTTTATTTAATACACAAAAGAAAAGGAGTTCTAATACTATATTTTGCTCTTTATTGTACAACCGTCACACAGTCTATCAAATGCATCATCAAGAAACATTGGCACGTGATAGCGGACATCCCAGGCTGCTTGGAGCCGCCTATTTTTGGAGTGCGCCGCACAACATCTATAAGAGACCGAATTGTACACTCGGATTGTTTGCCTGCACCACCTATACCTACTACAGTAGGTCATTTCAAATGTGGTTCCTGTAGCGTATGCTCGCTATGTCTACCTGTGCGTGAATTCCATTCTACAACGTCTAATTTTCATTTTAAAATTAGGCAATTTTCCAACTGTTCAACTGCCCGTGTAATTTATTCTGTCATCTGCAGTTGCCAAAAATTATATATTGGAAGCACAATTAGACCAGTCAAACTTAGGATAGGTGAGCACAGATCTAGGATACGCTCTAAAACAGTAGAAGCCCCGTTAGTTAGCCATTTTTTTAGAAAATAAACATAATGCAGAAGATCTTAGATTCTTTGTTCTATGGGTGTACAAAGGCCATCAATACAACAGATCCAATATACAGAAAATACTGCTACAGAAAGACGCCATGTTCATACAGCTCTTTAATACCCTGAGTCCATATGGATTAAATACAGAACTAGACTTATCCTGTTATATATTTAATATATAAAAAATCTTTTTGTTTGCCTTTCCTTGGAGGATTTGTATACACTATCATTGTAGCTGTCTCTTTAAGGATTGTCAGCAGCAGCACAATGCAACCTTGTGTTACACCTGTAATCATTTAAGAAAAACCTGTGGTAAGTTTACCAGTACATCTCACAACTAGAGAGCTGCAACAACCCAGTGAGGTTTCCTCCTGAAAAAGGATAAGCCCCTGTGTGGGCGATTATGAGCCTTTGAGCCATAGAAAATCGTATGTATTATTATCATTAACTGTAGTATTATTATTATTGCAGATTTACAGCTGTTGTTATTTGGTAGTAGCTTAGTAAGAAGAAATATTTATTATTACACATTTGTTGCCAGGCTGATGAAGCCCCTAGGGGGCGAAAACACGAATTTATAATCCGGAAGGCGTTCCGTTTATTCCTTTGGCGACGTACTTCATAGCGGAAGAAGAAGATAATTTTTCCTTCTATGATTCTTGGCAAATGAACTTTTTATACAGAAGAAAAACAACCCCTTGTGGATAGGACTAATTAAACAAGATAGAGCGATCCGCTAATGAAAAATTGTCAATTGGAAACAGGTTTAGATATATTTGTATAATTGGTGTCATTGTTAGTTTGTACATACACAGGTGATTGGGTTTGTCACTGTAATAGAAGTTGTGATAAGTATTATAAATTTTATAGTTTGCATAATATCCGAGCCTTGTGCTATTGTTTTCTCTAACTACTTGTTATAGCATAGGTGTTTTGTTCTATTACTACCTGGCAGCAACCCTATTGACGACTGGTATCTTAGGTATTTCCACGGTGCCTGTCCTTCATGATCCGAATGTGTGACAGGTTAAAACCCCAGGAACTTTTTTTGATTCAAGACAAGCATCCCTTTGAACTTGTTTGGTCAGAAATATTTCCCTGTGTCATGGGTCAGTCAGGACTGGATGTCAGTGAGGACTCATGAGAGGAAGAGGGGCCCTGTGTAGCCAGCCCAGAGCCAACAGAAGGTGGCCAGCAAGGGACTGAGCCTTTTTGCTACCGGTGGGAGGTTTTTAGGGTGAAGCCTAAGGAGGGCGGAGTTTGGGGAGGTACTTCAATGCCATAGAGTTCAATTGCCAAAATGGCCACTTTCTCCAGGTGAACTGATCTCTATCAGCTGGAGATCAGTTGTAATAGCAGGAGATCTCCAGCTAATACCTGGAGCTAACTAGCTATGCGACCCCCGAGCATTTTCCATTATTGGGGCGCTAGCCCAGATTTTGGGCATCAAGGCATTAGCCTGAGTCAATTTTGTAACAGTATTACAACATTGAAGGCATGGAGCTGCATAATACAAGCTTGGAAGGAGCGATGTTCTGATTAGACTAATCTAACCAGCTGACTCAGAAGCAAGTGCAATTTTGGTGCGGTGCGCAGGATCCACGCACCCGCAACGGAATTACCATTTGGAATACTTTTGACAAGTTTGGTTTATACACAGTTAGAATTCAATACGGGACATTATAAGTACAATGATATATCTGTGTATATATTTTCCTGTATAAAGAACATAACAGTTTGCTAACATCCGTGCATATATTTTCCTGTATAAGTATATAACAGCTTTCTAACATTTGTATAAAAAGTGCTTATGATGGTTAATCTTGTATATTAAGTATATGTTTAAATGCTTGAAGGTTTTTCTCAAGAGTAAAAGAATTAAGTGAGTTGGTGGCTGCGTACTGAATAATTCCTTAGCTGGTTGCCAAACACCTGGTGCTTGGCAACCTTAGACAAGGCAGGCCCACCCATCCCAGCCCTGAGCCAGCAGACGCAGGGCAAGCAGTGGTGCCTGCCCTTCCAGCTCACACATTGCTAGATTAAAATTACCTCAGAATGTACAACGTGTGAGAAAAATCCCCGTCTCTCTTGTGCACAAATCTTGGAGCTTCACCAAGTAGCACCGAGCCATCCTAGATCTATGTCAGCTTTTCATTGGCAGAGGTGCCTGAATTCCAAGTCTTTACCAGCACAGACTGAACATGCCAGGTCCCCAGAATGGAGTGACAGTCCCTGGGTATAGGAGAACTTTAAAAAAAAAAACATTCATAATTTTAAAGGCTTTATTCTGCAAAATGATGACTTTTGACTGACATTTATAATACAACATTCCTGTCGAAGAGGAAGAAAAAAACAAAACCAGGCTGTTTAGGATACAGAATAGAAACCCACAATGACAGCCTATACAGCCATAATATTTCTCCACAAACATGGTTCAGGATAGAAAACCCAGCTGTTATACTGTGTTTTGTTCTTGAGGAATTTCTTTGCTGCCACTTCATAGAATCATAGAGTTGGAAGGAACCACCAGGGTCATCTAGTCCAACCCCCTGCACAATCCAGGAAACTCACAACTACCTCCCCCCACACACCCTGTGCCCAGAGGTTGGCCAAGATGCCCCCCCTCCCATGATCTGCCTAAGGTCATAGAATCAGCATTACTGACAGATGGCCATCTAGCCTCTGCTTAAAAACCTCCAGGGAAGGAGAGTTTACCACCTCCTGAGGAAGCCTGTTCCACTGAGGAACTGCTCTAACTGTTAAAAAATTCTTCCTAATGTCTAGACGGAAATTCTTATGATTTAATTTTAACCCGTTGGTTCTGGTCCGACGTTCTGGGGCAGCAGAAAACTCGGCACCATCCTCTATATGACAGCCCTTCAAGTACTTGAACATGGTTATCATATCCCCTCTCAGTCTTCTCCTTTTCAGGCTAAACATACCCAGCTCCTTCAACCTTTCCTCATAGGACTTGGTCTCCAGACCCCTCACCATCTTTGTTACCCTCCTCTGGCCATGTTTCAGATCGTCTACTCTACATCCTTCTTGTGGTGCCCAAAACTGAACACAATACTCTAGGTGAGGTCTATCCAGAGCAGAGTAAGGCGATACCATCACTTCACATGATCTGGAAGATCCAGGTTGAAGAGAAAGGTGTTTCCATCGTCAAACGTGGAACAACTAAGCATGCACCGGGAAGACAGCTTAGGATAAATAGTCTTTCTGTAGCATAGGCAGCAAGGCCTCAGTTGCAGACATCTACAAAGTGCTTTTTTGCTGTTGACATTATTCAAACTGGACTACAACAGATCCCCAGGATGTATTCAGAATGTGATTACAACTGGCTATGACAGTGTATGGAAAGACAGCTTATATACAATGATGACTTTTGACTGTTTAGGACCTGGAATAACAGCCCCCCGAGTGGAGTGAGGCCACCTGGGAGTAGCAGGCATATTTTGGGGCTGGAATGACAGAGCCAAGGGTGGAATGGCGGCCCCTGTGACTGAAATCAGTGCTCTGCAACTGTAATCACAACCCTTAGAGTTAGGGTTGCCAGCTCCGGCTTGTGAATTACCTGGAGACTTTGGGGGTGCAGTGTGAGGAGCGTGGGTTTTGGAGAGGGGAGGGACCTCAAAGCCATAGAGTCCAATTGCCAAAGCAGCCATTTTCTCCAGGGGAGCTCCGGCATAGTGTAGTGATTAAGAGCGGTGGACTCTAATCTGGAGAACAGGGTTTGATTCCCCACTCTTCCACACGAGCGGTGGACTCTTATCCGGTGAAACAGGTTGGTTTTCCTGCTCCTACACATGAAGCCAGCTGGGTGACCTTGGGCTAGTCATAGTTCTCTGAACTCTCTCAGCCCCACCTACCTCACAAGGTTTCTGTTGTGGGGAGAGGAAGGGAAGGAGATTGTAAACCGGTTTGATTCTCCTTAAAAGGTAGAGAAAGTTGGCATATAAAAACCAATTCTTCATCTTCTCTGTTGCCTGGAGATCAGTTGTAATAGTGGGAGATCTCCAAGTATTTCCCAATATTGGAGCTGGCAACTAGGGCTGTGCATATCGATAAACCCAAAAGGATCTCTAAAAACTGGATGAATGGGCATTAAAAGGGCAAATGAGATTCAGTGTGAGCAAGTGTAAAGTGATGCATGTTGGGGCAAAAAATCCCAACTTCACTTATACACTGGTGGGATCTGTGCTGGCAGCAACAGACCAAGAAAGGGATCTTGGGGTGGTTGTGTGCGGCTGCTGTAAAAAAGGCAAATTCCATGCTGGCCATAATTAGACTGGAGGAACTTAGATCTTTCCAAGTCTTTGCGCAGACATGGACGTTCTTAGAACTCCCTAGCTGGGGGATTCTCACAGATCTTCCCAGCCCTTGTGTGGGCTGGAGGCTTTGAAGTTTCTTATGGACTAAGGATTCTCTCTTTGCGTAGGTTAGATATTTTTACAAAGAGCTCTCCAGTCTATAGATCAGAGGTCTCTCTAACATATGGAGAGGCTCATAGACTCAGTGCTTGCATGGACTGAGGATTCTCAGAGATTTCTCTAGTCTTTGCATATACTAGAGATTCACAGAGATTTCTCCAACAAATGGAAGGTCTTAGAAGTCTACCTAGTCTTAGCATGAACTTGGGACTTTCAGTTCTCTCTAGTCCTTATGGACTGGAGAGTTTCATGGATGACATGATTGGGTAAAGTATGCCTACTTACTCTTATGTTATTCTAGATATTTTGAATTAAGATACTTTTAACTAAATCAGATCTTATTTACTGAACTAACCATTTTACAGATTTCTGTAACTGTTGTATTTTCTGAATGAAATATTATTACTGTTTTAAGGTTTGAAACTCTCATATAGAGATATAAAATAGCGATTGCTTTAGAGATTGCTTGTAACGTGAAAAATGTTTAAGACTTATAATGTCTGAACTTTTGTAACATTAAAAGACTTTGTAACCATCTACATGCATACATACTACAGTATGTTAAGACTGTACATGCATATACATATCTGTATATTCTTGGAAGCTATTCAATAAAAAGACTTACTTGCGTAAGTAAAGTTGAGTCCTGCTTATTACGTGTCTAACTGAATAAGATAACATACTTCTTCTCAGGAAGGGGTCAATTCTAAAAGGATAGGCGCTGAAAGGCAATGACCCGCTTCATGCCTCTTTCTATCACTTGTTTGGAAGCACAGGTGAGAGGATGTTCATCAATGACCTGGAGTTGGGGTTAAACAGTGAAGTAGCCAAGTTTGCAGATGACACCAAATTATTTAGGGTGGTTAAAACAAAATCGGACTGTGAAGAGCTCCAGAAGGATCTCTACATACTGGAAGAATGGGGATTAAAATGGCAAATGAGATTCAATGTAAGTGTAAAGTGATGCATATTGGGGCAAAAATCCCAACTTCACATTTACACTGATGGAATCTGTGCTGGCAGCAACAGATCAAGAAAGGGATCTTGGGGTGGTAGTGGATAGCTCAATGAAGATGTCAACCCAGTGTGCGGCTGCTGTAAAAAAGGCAAATTCCATGCTGGCCATAATTAGACGAAGAATAGAAAATAAAACTGCTGATATCATACTGCCCTTGTACAAATCTATGGTGAGACCACACTTGGAATACTGTGTACAGTTCTGGTCACCTGTCAGGCCTGTATGTCAGTTGCCGTTTACTTTCGCTTTCCCGCCAACAAGACTCAAGGACTGTTATGCCTACTGTACTGCGGCCAGACTCAACGACTGTTATGCCTACTGAACTCTGTTTGAAGCTCTGGGAACACTGTTTTGTTTTTGATATGTAATCTCTCGCCTTTCCTGTGCTTCTATATTACCAAGTTCAAGCCAGGCAGCCTCATAGCTGTCACCCTTTTCTTTATGCTCTGTTAACCTATTTTGACCAAGTAAAACCAGCTTCTTTGGACCTGACTGTCTCTGATGTGGTTTTTGGTTCAAGTGGGCCAAGGGCTTACATTGTGACAGCTCTCCCTTATTTCCTCTGTCAGGCTGGAGCCCAGGAGGGTTCGCCTGCCACTCAGATGGGAGCGAGGAGAGCGCTCTCCAAGTGATTCAACAGGGGCTGGAGCCCCGTGTGGTTCGCCCCAAACTCGCCAGTTGTGATCCCCGGGTTGCGGGTTCCTGGAAGAACCCTGGAAGACGACCCCAATCTCGTACGGGACGTTGTAGCTGAACTGAGCAGGACTAGCACAGAAGTTAGTCGCCTAAATGGATTAATACAGACCCAGTGGCATTCTCTAGTGACTTCTCCTTGGATGTCTGACGTTGAGGATGCCACCACCTGTTTAGACCTCCAAGCCCTTGATCGGTTGGTGGATGTTGCCCAACTGGCGGTGGAGGATTTACAAATACTAACCGGTTTGTTGGATAAACTTATTGCTCGTGAGACTCACTCAACAGGAGCCATGGCAGGAGCCATGCCGGCAAGTTTTCCTTTGGTGCCGAATGCAGCTGACTGTCAAGCGGAGGCAAAACGGATCGCCATCCAAACAGCGCTCCTATTTGTGGAACTAACGAAGGATACCACGGTAGCCACTCTATCACAATTGTTGTCCCCAACTTTCGGGACTGATGCACCTGCGCTAGCGGTTCAGATTCAACCGCTGTTGGGCGGGGAGTCCGAACCGCTCCTCGCCCTCTTGGAAAAGGAACTTCTACCACTTGTCACCACAGCTGCTACCCTGAAACTCGAGGCCGCCCAAGCTCTCGCGGATAGAGAAGCTGCTGTGGTGGCGGAGGCGGCGGCCAAAGCTCAGGCCGCACGGGAAAAGGAACAACAGTTGGCTGCGGAACGAGCATGGGCGGGTGTGCACCCCAAAGACCCCGGTCGAACCGGTCCTTCGTGGGGGCCAACGTTTCCCCCCGCTTTCGCCCCATCCCGCCCAACGCGCGCGACGCCTCGCAGAACGACTTCGGGGATCCGACGAGTCCGACGAGGAGGACTTGTATGGGGACGGCTCCCAATGGGCCACGGGCTTCCGAGCCAGCCGAGCACATCGTACAGGTGGACCTGAAGAAGAGGTGCACTTATTACGGGCTCAAAACCGAGAATTTTATGATCGTGTAGACCGTCTCCAGGATCAAATGGAACGTATGTTCCAGGACAACGAGCGCTTGCAGGGGATGCTGATGACTCCGGCACAGCCCATTCTTCCTGGGTCCGCCGCACCGGCTCACCCTCCAGGTCAGCCGGTTGTGCCAGCTCACCCAGCTCAACCACCAGCTAATCTCCCCGTTCAGCCACTGGTCCCCGGAGCGCCAGTTGCACCGGCCCCAGGGGCACCTGTACAACCGGGACAACCCATACCCGGTCCATGGAAGCAACCCCGGTTGAAAACGATCTATGATGGCTCGCTCGAGACTCTACCCTGTTTCCTACATCAAGTGGACAGTTACATGCGGGAACAAGGACAATTCTTCCCCACAGAGGATAGCCGGGTCCGTTTCGTAGCTTCTCTATTGACGGGGAAAGCAGCTGACTGGATGGTCCTCCAATTTGACACCCGGTCCCGTTCTATCCGCTCCCTCAACAATTTTATGACTGCCTTGCGGAGACTGTTTGAGGACCCCTTTATGGGAGAATGAGCCAAAGCAGAACTTCTACAACTCAGGCAGGGCTCTTCTCCAGTCCGAGAGTTTGCAGATGAATTCCAGAGACTAGCCAGTAGAATAGTGGACTGGCTGGAGGCCACCCTAATCCACTACTTCAGGGAAGCTTTACACCCTGACATCTTGAACTGGTCGTATATGCGGGGCGATCCTGACACCCTCGAGGATTGGATTTTATTGGCTGAAGAGGTTGAAAGCCGCCGGCGTTTCATTTCCCTGGTCCGGCAACGAAACAAGGATAAGAGCACCCAGAAACCCCCGTCAAAAGCACCGCTCCCCAGACCGCGGAAACCTATGCGACCGCCTCAGGATCGCGAAACAAGGTTCCAGAGGGGGGCTTGCCTTGTTTGCGGGGAAGTGGGCCACTTTGCAGCGACTTGTCCTCAACGCCCGACCACTCGCCCCAGCATACCCCGAGCTCGAGGGAGACCTCAACGCAGAGGCACCGCGGCTACCCGCAGCGCAGCGCCGGGACGACTCACACCCTCTGCACTTCACGTTGAGGAATCGGCTAACCTGTCTGCTCCAAGTGACCCCGCAGGGTCCCGGATTACAAGTGCCCCATTGGGGGACGACTCTCCTTCTTCTGATGAAGATAACCCATGGAATGCCCCAGCTTTAAACCTGGAAACCCCTCTTGATCTGTCAAAAAACGAATACGGTCTGTGGTGAGTGGAGCGTCCCCACAGACCCCTGCAGAATCTTCTGCTAAACCCAAAGCTCCCGTCAAGGTGAGTGAAGTAGAAACCACTGTTTATGTGGACGCAGTGTTGCAACACTATAAAGGGGGTCCCCAACTGCCTGTCAAGGCGCTGATTGACTCTGGCTGCGGCCGCACTTTAATCAGTGAAGCCACGTTTGCAGCCCTCAAAGTCAAGTCCGAGGCTTTACCAGCTCCCGTCCAATTTGCCCAAATGGATGGGAGCCACTTCAAGGGGGGACCAGTCGATCATCGCACACGGGGAGTGGCGATGGGTATTGGTTCTCATTGGGAACAAATAGACTACCATAGCCCCCATCCGGTTCGAAGTGGTCCTGGGGATTAATTGGCTTAAAGGACATAGCCCCTGCATAGACTGGGAAATTGACACGATTACCTTTGCCAATCCCAAGTGCGAACAGCACCGACAGGAAGTCGCGGTGGTGCCTCCACCCGCTTCGGCTTTAACCTCCGAGGCCGCATCGCCACCGTCTTTGCCCAAAGCATACAGAGACTTTACAGATGTCTTTGATATTAAAGAATGTAATGCCTTGCCCCCCCCACCGTACCACTGATTGTGCAATTGAAGTGGTGAAAGATTGCACACTGACTAAAAGCAAGATTTACCCCATGCGCGTTTCCGAACGTGCTGTGTTACGTGACTTTTTAGATAAAAATCTTGCTCGAGGGTTCATTCGGCCATTGAACGCTCCCAACTCAGCCCCGGTGTTCTTTGTCCAAAAAAAGGAGGGGGACCTGCGTCTATGCATTGACTTCCGAAAGCTTAATGCAGTCACCCAAGCCAACACCTACCCCATACCGTTGATTTCAGATATCATGGGGCAATTGCAGGAGGGTCGCATTTTCTCCAAATTGGACTTAGTGGAAGCTTATTATCGCGTTCAAATCTGCGAGGGGGATGAACCCCTCACCGCCTTCTCTAGCTGTTTTGGAATGTATGAATTTCTTGTGATGCCTTTCGGATTAAAAGGGGCCCCGGGGGTCTTCTTGCAACTCATTAACGAATAATCCTCCATGATTTGCTGTACCGCGGCGTGGTATTTTATCTGGATAATATTCTTATTTATTCAAAAACCATGGAGGAACATGTTACGCTGGTCAGAGAAGTTTTACAACGACTGCGTAACCACCAGCTCTATGCAAAACTGTCTAAATGCAAATTCCACCAAGAACAGATAACTTTCTTGGGATACATAATCTCTCATCGTGGTCTTAGCATGGACCCCGCTAACGTCCAATCGGTACTTGACTGGACTCCACCCTCCACCCGCAAGCAAGTACAGCAATTTCTGGGCATTGCTAATTTCTACCACGGTTTCATTCCCAACTTCGCTCAAGTGGCACTGCCAATCACTGATCTCCTGAAAACAAAAGGTAAAGGGGTTTCTGCAACGTTGCCCTCTGCCAAAATACGGTGGACTGATCAATGCCAATCCGCCTTTGTAGCCCTCAAACGGCTTTTCACTTCTGAACCGGTCTTGCAGCACCCAGATCCGAACCAAATGTTTATTGTACAAGTCGATGCATCCAACGTAGCCATGGGGGGGGGCCTTCTCCAAAGAGGACCAGACGGTCTCCTTCATCCCTGTGCCTACTTCTCGAAGAAGTTTGCGCATTCCCAATTGAACTGGCCCATTTGGGAAAAGGAGGCATCAGCTGTCCACCATGCCCTGACTCTATGGAGGCAGTTTTTGGAGGGATCTGGGGTCCCCTTTGAGGTCTGGACCGATCACAAAAATATAGCTGCCCTCACGGGGACCCACAAACTGTCCGCAAAACAACAGAGTTGGGCGGACTTCTTTGCTCAATTCCGTTTTGTTCTTAAACATGTGCCCGGAAAACAGAACGTGCTTGCAGATGCCCTGTCCCGATTGCCTCAATACCCTGTAAAACGTGATCGGCCGACAGACTCTTTATTCACCCCGGCACAAAGAGAAGCCCTGCCCCTGCTGGCCATGCAAACCCGGTCCCAAACCCGACTCCAGCAGGGGAATCACGCAGTAACCGACAAGGTGTTCAGCCCTAACCAGCAGGCTCCCTCGCCTCCCCCCCTGTGCCACCCATATCCGGTGCCCCGCAGCAACCAGTTTCTCCCCCCTCTCCAACACCGCTGGCTCCTGGTTCGTCCTCTCCCGCGGAAGGAGAGGGGGTGATCATCTCCAATTCCTTCCTAGACTCCCTTCGGGCTCAGTGCTTGGCCGAACGCACTGCCCAAACCCTGCCCCAAGGTGTACTTGAGCAAGGTGGTTGTTGGTACAAAGACTCGAAACTATATGTCCCTAAGATACTACATAGAGAAGTTCTGCAGTTAGCCCATGGAGCTAAAACTGCAGGACACTTTGGGTTTCTGAAAACCCTTCACTTATTGCGCAGACAGTTTTGGTGGGGGGGAATGCGTTCTGATGTGGACTCCTTCATTTGCAGCTGTCTTATCTGTGCCACTGTCAAACGATCTCAAGGCAAACCCCCAGGACTACTGCAACCGCTGGAAACTCCCAGCAAACCCTGGGAAGTGATTGCCATGGATTTCATGATGGATCTCCCCCTTAGCGGGGGCAAAACTGTACTATGGGTTGTTACTGACTTATTTTCCAAACAGGTACATTTGGTTCCCTTAGCGGGTGTTACCTCCGCCCCCAAGTTGGCCCCCCTCTTCGTGTCACATGTTTTCTGTTTGCATTCATTCCCGCGCAAGATAATCTGCAACCGCGGAAGTAGTTTTGTGGCTAAATTCTGGAAGGCGTTCCTCAAAATGGTGGGGGTGGAGCAAGGGTTGTCAAGTGCTTACCATCCCCAAACGGATGGACAAACTGAACGTGTCAATGCTGTATTAGAATGTTATTTACGTTGTTATGTTAATTACCACCAAGATAACTGGGTAGAACTATTGCCTTTTGCTGAATATGCGTATAATAATGCTGTCCACCAATCTACAGGGTTCAGCCCTTTTTATGCTGTGTACGGTCAGGACTTCAGTCCTATTTCCCCTACGGAGGTTCCCGAGGGGGAGGGGGATCCCGATGTAGCCTCTTGGGCGCATACCCTCCGTACCACATGGCCCTGGCTAGTAAGCAACTTAGATAGAGCCAAGCGCAAATATAAGGTGCAAGCCGATAAGCATCGGTCCCCCAGCAAGGAGTTCCAAGTTGGCGAATTCGTATATCTTTCCACAAAAAACCTGCGATCCACTCGACCGTGCCACAAGCTTAGTGCCAAATACTTTGGACCATATCCCATTGCCCGGATCGTCAATCCTGTCACTGTGGAGCTGACTCTCCCCAAAACCCTGAGGCGTATCCACCCTGTCTTCCATGTCAGCCTCCTTAAACCTCATGTCGCCTCCTCGGGCTGGCACCCAGAGCCACCTCCCGAGCAGCCCGTGATGGTGGGGGGGAGGAGCATTTTGAAGTATCAAAGATCCTAGATTCACGTATACGACATGGATCCCTGCAGTACTTAATTCGCTGGAAGCACTTCCCCCCTGCCTACGATGAGTGGTGCGTGCACAGGATGTCTCCGCCCTGCTCTTAGTAACTGCCTTCCACACCGCCTACCCGGATAGACCATCCCCCTTGCAAGGTGGGAGGGGGCCTTAAGGGGGGCAGAATGTCAGGCCTGTATGTCAGTTGCCGTTTACTTTCGCTTTCCAGCCAACAAGACTCAAGGACTGTTATGCCTACTGTACTGCGGCCAGTCTCAAGGACTGTTATGCCTACTGAACTCTGTTTGAAGCTCTGGGAACACTGTTTTGTTTTTGATATGTAATCTCTCGCCTTTCCTGTGCTTCTATATTACCAAGTTCAAGCCAGGCAGCCTCATAGCTGTCACCCTTTTCTTTATGCTCTGTTAACCTATTTTGACCAAGTAAAACCAGCTTCTTTGGACCTGACTGTCTCTGATGTGGTTTTTGGTTCAAGTGGGCCAAGGGCTTACACCTAAAAAAGGATATTACAGAGCTTGAGAAGGTGCAGAAAAGAGCAACCAAAATGATTAGGGGACTACAGCAACTGTCCTATGGGGAGCGGTTAAGACGCTTAGTGCTGTTTAGCTTGGAAAGAAGGCGGCTAAGGGGTGACATGATAAGAGGTCTATAAAATTATGCATGGTTTGGAGAGAGTGGACAGGGAGAAGTTTTTCTCCCTCTCCCATAATTATAGAACGCGAGGTCATCTTCTGAAGCTGGAGGGTGACAGATTCAAAACAGATAAAAGGAAGTATTTTTTCACACAATGCATAATTAAATTGTGGAACTCCCTGCCCCAGGATGTGGTGATGGCTGCCAGCTTGAAGGGCTTTAAGAGGGGACATATTCATGGAGGAGAGGGGTATTCATGGCTATTAGTTAGAATGGATACTAGTCATGCTGCATTCCTATTCTCTCTAGTATCAGAGGAGCATGCCTATTAGTTTGGGTGCTGTGGAACACAGGCAGGATGGTGCTGCTGCAGACGTCTTGTTTGTGGGCTTCCAAGAGGCCCCTGGTTGGCCTGGTTGGAAACCATCAGGCAGCAGTAATCCATCTTTAGACTGTGGCCCCATCCTGACTCTTTCCATCTGAAGGGATGAATTTAACAGACCATGTTGATTAATAGGTCCAGTTACCTCAGGACAAGCAGAATTTCCCTTGTGTTTTCTCAGTTGAGAAGGACAACCAAAGTTTCCAGACTATTTCTCCCATGGCAATAAAAATCAGCATTTGGATTTATGTGCTCAAAGCTGAGCCTTCTTAGCCATGAAAGGGAACAAATAGCAGATATCCAGGTATGAAGGCAGAGACCCTGCCTTATATCAGTAGAGTATCCGGAACCACTGGGTTAGGTCAGTAAACTCGAAAAACTGTAAAGCTTAAATAGCTTTATTAATGGAAAAGTTCAAAAAGAGATTAAAATACAGGTTACATAGTCAGGCAATTGGCATAGAAAACAATAAATCTAGCTTGCTTCTTATACTTACTAAGCTGTTACATAGTTGCTGATCTTAAAAGCTATAAAGATGTTGTTCGAAGCAGCAGATATGCTGAAATTGAAGTATAGAGAACGAGTGACTATCATACTGCGTAGCCAAACTGACGGAAAAATGACCCCAGGACAGATGACCCACAACTCCCAATCAAAGTGGACTCTTGGGAGAAGTTTCTGGATGGTTCCAACTGGTCTAAAGTGGAATGATGTTCTCAGGGGTGATCTCACCCCTCCCATCTTTCCGCAGATCTCTGGTTTAACTAATTAAGGTGATATGAGCTACTGACCTTGAGGACTAGGCCCATTATCATAACAAGCTACAGGTGTTGTTAGTGAGGCCAGTGGGAAACTACTGAATGCTGACTCTTAGACACACAAAATGGATTACATTAAGGTAGCAAACAACAAAATGGTTCCTCTGTCTTCACACCAGTTGTTCTCAAATCTGGCCAAGGATTATTCTCCATGGTCATCTTCCAACTCCAGTTCCAAGTAGCTCAGCCATGGAAAACAGAAGACTTGCATCACATTAACTGCGCTGGCAAGCATGGATGATCTCGCTATGGTTTTGACAAAATTAAATGCTTTTGATTTATTCATGCTTTCAAATCACATAAGCATGAATAGATATTCAATAGATACTGCTGTCCAGGCACAGAATCATAGAGTTGGAAGGCACCACCAGGGTAATCTAGTCCAACCCCCTGCATAATGCATGAAATTCACAATTACCTCCCCCCACAATAACTGAATTTCACAGTGACCCCCACTCCATGCCCAGAAGATGGTAAAGATGCCCTCCCTTGCATGATCTGCCTAAGATCAAAGAATGCCTCCCTCACATGATCTGCCTAAGGTCAAACCATTGCTGATAGATGGCCATCTAGCCTCTGCTTAAAAACCTCCAGAGAAGGATAGCTTACCACTTCCCGAGGAAGCCTGTTCCACTGAGGAGCCGCTCTGTTAGAAAATTCTTCCTAATGTCTAGACGGAAATTTTTCTGATTTAATTTCAACCCGTTGGTTCTGGTCCGACCTTCTGGGGCAACAGAAAACAACTCGGCACCATCCTCTATATGACAGCCCTTCAAGTACTTGAACATGGTTATTATCACCTCTCAGTCTTAACATACCCAGCTCCTTCAACCTTTCCTCATAGGACTTGGTCTCCAGACCCCTCACCTAGACATGTTGCCCTCCTGTAGACATATTCCAGCTTGTCTATATTCTTCTTAAATTGTGGTGCCCAAAACTGAACACAATACTCTAGTTGAGGTCTAACCAGAGCAGAGTAAAGCAATACCATCACTTTGCGTGATCTGGACACTATACTTCTGTTGATACAGTTAAGATCGCATTTGCCTTTTTAGCTACCATGTTCATGCTGACTCATGTTCAGTGTTTGGTCTACTAAGACCCCAAGATCCTTTTCACACATACCACTGCTAAGACAAGTCTCCCCCATCCTGTAATTATGCATTTGATTTTTCTTACCAAATGCAGAACTTTACATTTATCTCTGTTGAAATGCATTTTTTTTAGTTTTAGCCCAATTCTCCAGCCTAAGATAATTCTGTATATTGTCGAAGGCTTTCAGGGTCAGAGTTCATTGGTTCTTGTAGGTTATTCGGGCTGTGTAACCGTGGTCTTGGTATTTTCTTTCCTGACGTTTCGCCAGCAGCTGTGGCAGGCATCTTCAGAGGAGTAACACTGAAGGACAGTGTCTCAGAGACACTGTCCTTCAGTGTTACTCCTCTGAAGATGCCTGCCACAGCTGCTGGCAAAACGTCAGGAAAGAAAATACCAAGACCACGGTTACACAGCCCGGATAATTCTGTATCCTGGCTCTGTCTTCTACCCCATTTGCTACCCCACCAAATTAAGTATCATCTGCAAATTTAATAAGCATCCCCTCTATTCTTTCATCCAAATCATTTATAAAGATGTTGAACAACACAGGGCTCAGGGCAGATCCCTGAGGCACTCCACTAGTCACTCCTCTCCAAGTGGATGAGGAACCATAGCAAGCACTCTTTGGGTATGATCTGTAAACCAGTTACTGATCCACCTAAGATCCAACTCAAAAACGGGGCAGAAATTCAGAAGTGGTATTCATTACTCCTTTGACTAAGTTTACAGAACCTTGGAAAATTGATCCAATGACCATTCATAGGGAAGAAAAATAATGATGCTGCAGAAAGCAAGCTGTTAATGACAGACACACTGCGTGTGTGTGAATCAACGTCCTCCAAAGTGTCCTATCCTTAACAGCCTTGCTCAGACCTTGCAAACTGAGAGCCGTGGCTTCCTTTATAGAGTCAATCCATCTCTTGTTGGGTCTTCCTCTTTTCCTGCTGCCTTCAACTTTTCCTAGGTGCATTAGATATGAAGATATATTGAAAAGATAGAATGCAACTCAAAATGAAGTGAACTATAAAAATGTAAATAATAAGCTCCATATAAACTGTATGAATATGAATGTCTGTTTTATGTCTGTATGTTTGTGTATTAAAAAAACTTTTAAATCTTAAAAAAATAAAACTCAGTAGCTGCATTGGTTCATGTAGGTTATACGGGCTGTGTAACCGTGGTCTTGGTATTTTCTTTCCTGACGTTTCGCCAGCAGCTGTGGCAGGCATCTTCAAAGAAGTAACACTGAAGGATAGTGTCTCTCAGTGTCAAGTTTGTAGGAAGAGTAATATATAGTCAGAAAGGGCTAACCATTATCCTGTAAGTATCAAGATAATGTGCTAATGAGGGTATGGTATGTTAATATGGAACCATTGTATCCTGAAGTGATCTGTTAATGTGTGAAATCTAAAGCTAATCTGCATGGCTATTGTGGACTGTAGTCTTTGTTATTCTGGAGGTTTTCAGGACAGGAAGCCAAGCCTTATTCATTCTTAAACTCTCTTCTTTCTGTTAAAGTTGTGCTGATGTTTATGAATTTCAATGGCTTCTCTGTGCAATCTGACAAAATAGTTGGTAGAATTGTCCAGTCTTTCAGTGTCTTGGAATAAGACCCTGTGTCCTGTTTGTGTCAGTCCATGTTCAGCCACTGCTGATTTCTCAGGTTGGCCCAGTCCGCAGTATCTTTCATGTTCTTTTATCCTTGTTTGTATGCTGCATTTTGTTGTCCCGATGTAAACTTGTCCTCAGCTGCAAGGTATACGATATACTCCTGCAGAGGTGAGGGGGTCTCTTTTGTCTTTTGCTGATCGTAGCATTTGTTGTATTTTCTTGGTGGGTTTAAACACTGTTTGTAGGTTATGTTTTTTCAAAGGTTTCTCCATCCTATCAGTGACTCCTTTAATAAATGGCAAGAATACCTTTCCTATGGGAGACTGTTTTTCCTGAGTTTTCTGATTTTTGTTTGGTTTAATGGCCCTTCTGATTTCATTCTTGGAATAGCCGTTTGCTAGCAGTGCATGATTTAGATGATTAGTTTCTTCCTTGAGAAACTGTGGTTCACAGATTCGTCTTGCACGGTCCATTAATGTTTTGATTATTCCTCTTTTCAGTAGCTGCAGCTTTCCACAAAGATTGTAAGATGCACATTGAAGATGAGTTTAAAAATTCTTGTCAGCCAACCCCACTTACCTTTATATCCCTGAAGGCTGTAAGAATAATAATAAAAAAGATATTGTAGTCCTAAAAGGTACAGAAGACAGTATCTTAAATTGGGCTCTCAACTTCAAAGCAGAGGACAGATATTTAATCCTTAATATGACACCTTTTCTGATACACTTAAAGTTTCTTTGGTTCTTGTAGGTTATCCGGGCTGTGTAACCGTGGTCTTGGAATTTTCTTTCCTGACGTTTCGCCAGCAACTGTGGCAGGCATCTTCAGAGTAGTAACACTGAAGGACAGTGTCTCTCAGTGTCAAGGGTGTAGGAAGAGTAATATATAGTCAGAAAGGGGTTGGGTTTGAGCTGAGTATTGTCCTGCAAAAGTAATGTGCTAATCATTGTCCTGTAAGTATCAAGATAATGTGCTAATGAGGGTATGGTATGTTAATATGGAACCATTGTATCCTGAAGTGATCTGTTAATGTGTGTAATCCAAAGCTAATCTGTATGGCTATTGTTGACTGTTGCCTTTGTTAGTCTGGAGGTTTTTAGAACAGGAAGCCAAGCCTTATTCATTCTTAAACTCTCCTCTTTTCTGTTAAAGTTGTGCTGATGTTTATGAATTTCAATGGCTTCTCTGTGCAATCTGACAAAATAGTTGGTAGAATTGTCCAGTCTTTCAGTGTCTTGGAATAAGACCCTGTGTCCTGTTTGTGTCAGTCCATGTTCAGCCACTGCTGATTTCTCAGGTTGGCCAAGTCCAACATCTTTCATGTTCTTTTATCCTTGTTTGTATGCTGCGTTTTGTGGTCCCTATGTAAACTTCTCCACAGCTGCAAGGTATACGATATACTCCTGCAGAAGTGAGGGGGTCTCTTTTGTCTTTTGCTGATCGTAGCATTTGTTGTATTTTCTTGGTGGGTTTAAACACTGTTTGTAGGTTATGTCATTGTTTGACAACAAGTTATTTCCTATGGGATCAAGAATTTTATGAACAGATTGATGGAGTAGCTATGGGAAGTCCACTCAGTCCAGTAATAGCAAACTTTTACATGGAATATTTTGAAAAGACAGCATTAGAGTCAGCACCTTACAAACCTACAGTCTGGTTCAGGTTCGTAGATGATACTTTTACTATTTGGAGCCATGGTGAAGAAAAATTAATGGACTTTCTAAACCATCTTAATAATATCCATCCAAACATTCAGTTTACCATGGAAAAGGAAATTGAGGGTAAACTCCCATTTCTTGATACCCTTGTCATCCGTAAAACAAACTCTCAGTTAGGTCACAAGGTCTACCGGAAACCAACTCACACAGATCGCTACTTACACAAAAACTCCAACCACCACCCCCGACAGAAAAGAGGAATAATCAAAACATTAATGGACCGTGCAAGACGGATCTGTGAACCACAGTTTCTCAAGGAAGAAACTAATCATCTAAATCACGCACTGCTAGCAAACGGCTACTCCAGGAATGAAATCAGAAGGGCCATTAAACCAAACAAAAATCAGAAAACTCAGGAAAAACAGTCTCCCATAGGAAAGGTATTCTTGCCATTTATTAAAGGAGTCACTGATAGGATGGAGAAACTTTTGAAAAAACATAACCTACAAACAGTGTTTAAACCCACCAAGAAAATACAACAAATGCTACGATCAGCAAAAGACAAAAGAGACCCCCTCACCTCTGCAGGAGTATATCGTATACCTTGCAGCTGTGGAGAAGTTTACATAGGGACCACAAAACGCAGCATACAAACAAGGATAAAAGAACATGAAAGATACTGCAGACTTGGCCAACCTGAGAAATCAGCAGTGGCTGAACATGGACTGACACAAACAGGACACAGGGTCTTATTCCAAGACACTGAAAGACTGGACAATTCTACCAACTATTTTGTCAGATTGCACAGAGAAGCCATTGAAATTCATAAACATCAGCACAACTTTAACAGAAAAGAGGAGAGTTTAAGAATGAATAAGGCTTGGCTTCCTGTTCTAAAAACCTCCAGACTAACAAAGGCAACAGTCAACAATAGCCATACAGATTAGCTTTGGATTACACACATTAACAGATCACTTCAGGATACAATGGTTCCATATTACCATACCATACCCTCATTAGCACATTATCTTGATACTTACAGGACAATGATTAGCACATTACTTTTGCAGGACAATACTCAGCTCAAACCCAACCCCTTTCTGACTATATATTACTCTTCCTACACCCTTGACACTGAGAGACACTGTCCTTCAGTGTTACTACTCTGAAGATGCCTGCCACAGTTGCTGGCGAAACGTCAGGAAAGAAAATTCCAAGACCACGGTTACACAGCCCGGATAACCTACAAGAACCAATGAACTCTGACCGTGAAAGCCTTCGACAATATTTTAAAGTTTCTTCCTTCTGGAAAATTATACCATTTATTTTGTAAACTATTAATCACTCTCGCCGCCATGATGAAAGATCCATTCACATGAGTGTTGGAGTTGGTTTTTATACCCCACTTTTTTCTGCCATAAGTTCTCAAATCAGCTTACCATTGCCTTCCCTTACCCACCACCACAACAGGCACCTTGTGATGTAAGTGGGGCTGAGAGAGTTCTGAGAGAACTGTGACTAGCTCAGAGGCACCCAGGAGACTTCATGTGGAGGAGTGGGGAATCAAACCTGGTTCTCCAGATTAGAGTCTGCTGCTTTTACCCACTACACCATGGCGGCTGAGAGCCATGAGAGGTTTTAGGAGAGTACAGAGAAAAAACATGTACCTTAGATCACCAGATGGTGCTACATATCTTTGTTTGAGTCTGAACAAAAGGAATGAGGGTGGCAGGACAGAAAGAAGTGAGCCAGGAACTGAGATAAGCCTAATCAAAGAATTCTACCATAAATCACCCAGGCAAGTTGAGCCACTTTAAGTGGTTTTGAATGTGCTGAGATTTGGCACTATTCCCTTGTGTGACTCTTGTGGCGTAAGGTGAGGGTTCTGCCCTGACTGAAGTTCTTCCCAAACTCCAAGCATTTATATGGCTTCACCCCTTTGTGAACCTTTTGATGTCTATTTAGGTAGTCTTTCCTAGAGAAGCTCCTCCCACACTCCATGCATTTATATGGCTTCTCCCCTGTGTGAACCTTTTGATGTGTAGTTAGGTGGTAATTCCTGGAAAAGCTCTTTCCACACTCCAAACATTTATATGTCTTCTCCCCTGTGTGAACCTTTTGATGTGAAGTTAGGTGGTCCTTCCTAGAGAAGCTATTCCCACACTCCATGCATTTATATGGCTTCTCCCCTGTGTGAACCCTTTGATGTTTGCTTAGGCTGCCATTCACAGAGAAACTCTTTCCGCACTCCCTGCATTTATATGGCTTCTCCCCTGTGTGAACTCTTTGATGTATAGTTAGGTGGGCTTTCTTAGAGAAGCTCTTTCCACACTCCAAGCATTTATATGTCTTCTTCACTATGTGAACCTTTTTGTGTGAATTAAGGTGGTCTTTCCTAGAGAAGCTCCTCCCACACTCCAAGCTTTTGTATGGCTTCTCCATTGTGTGACCCTTTTGATGTGAAGTTAGGTAGCTATTCCTGGAGAAGCTCTTTCCACACTCCAGGCATGTATATGGCTTCTCCCCTGTGTGAACCTTTTGATGTGAATTTAGGGAGCTATTCCTGGAGAAGCTCTTTCCACACTCCAGGCATTTATATGGCTTCTCCCCTGTGTGAACCTTTTGATGTTTACTTAGGCTGCTATTATCAGAGAAACTAGTTCCACACTCCCAGCATTTATATGGCTTCTCCCCTGTGTGAATTCTTTGATGTACAGTTAGGTTGCTTTTACTAGATAATATCTTGCCACAAACCAAACATTTATATGGCTTCTCCCCTGTATGAACCCTTTGATGTACAGTTAGTGTGTCATTCCTAGAGAAGCTAATTCCACAATCTAAGCATTTATATGGCTTCTCCCCTGTGTGAACCTTTTGATGTACAGTTAGGTGGTAATTCCTGAAGAAGCTCTTTCCACACTCCAAGCATTTATATGGCTTCTCTCCTGTGTGAACCTTTTGATGTGAAGTTAGATGGCTCTTCCAAGAGAAGCTCTTTCCACACTCCAAGCATTTATATGGCTTCTCCCCTGTGTGAACCCTTTGATGTGCAATTAGGTTGCAATTCTGAGAGAAGCTGTTTCCACACTGCAAGCATTTATATGGCTTCTCCCCTGTGTGAACCCTTTGATGTGTAATTAGGTTGCAATTTTGAGAGAAGCTGTTTCCACACTGCAAGCATTTATATGGCTTCTCCCCTGTGTGAACCCTTTGATGTACAGATAGTTCAGTATTCCCAGAGAAGCTCTTTCCACACTCCAAACATTTATATGGCTTCTCCCCTGTGTGAATTGCTTGATGTCTAGTCAGCGCACTATTCCAGTGGAAACTTTTTCCACACTCCAACCAGTTATATGATTTCCAGTATGTTTTCATATTCTGATGTTTGTTCCTACTGGATTTGCAGCTGAACCCTTTTGTATTGACTGGATGATTATGCCTTCTCTTTCTCATCTCTATTTTATCTCTTGCTGGGATCTCAGGCATCTTCCTTCTTTGATGGGCAATCAATTCCTTTCTCTGCTTCTGTTTTGCTTCTCTCGTCCTTCTCTGCTGCCTCCTTAGCACCACTTGATCCTCAGATTTTGCTTCTACTTTGAGATCTTCATCTCTTTCCACAATCCCTCTTCCTGGTTCCTTTTCACCCACCATCTCCCGGACATCTGCAACTGAAAAAGAGAGACAGAAATAAAAGAACGAAAAGGAACAAATACTGCTTAGCGGGTACAGTTGGTACTGAATGGTATTTTCTACAATGAGAGTTGTTGGCCTGGAAAAAAACTTCAGCAATACATAATCACAAGCCAGGAAGTCTTGGAAAGAGACAAAAAGTATACTAGGCCAGGAGGGAGGTAATTCCTTGCCTCTGTTGCCCAAAGTTGTTTGTTTCTGTTGCAGAGGAAGAACAGACACTTGGCTAAACATTAAGGTTACAGTGTTTTCTGGTGTTAATCTAGGAGAGAGAATGAGAAAAATGCTTTTTAAAACAATCTTGAATATTATGAATATAATTTTGGTGTGCAGAAAAGGGAAAAAAAGGAAATACTTAAATTTGGTGGTCAGAGCCACGGACGCATAAGAAAGATCTTTCGACAAATCTGAAAAATGCCCTAGGTTTGCAGAAAAATCTGACACACAAACACACACAAAACACCTGGGGGGGACTAATACCCACAGTATTGCTAGTTTAACCCTTGATCAGTAAAAGGCAGGTGGAAGGGCAGGTTTCTGTGCAGGGCTTTTTTGGCCTTTGAGGGAGGGCTGATCACAGCCAGGCTCGGCAGCAAATATCAGGTAACTTGCTACCATGCAACTTGCTTGACTTACCCAGACCAAGCTGCTTGCAACTGTTCAATAGCAGCCACACCACAAAAGCCAGTGTGGTGTAGTGGTTTGAGTCCGGACAAATGGCTGGGGAGGAGTAGGGGGTGGTGATGCTCCTTCGGGTGCCTATCTCCTTCAGGGCAATCCCTGCCCCAAAGATCTGTGGCACAGATTGTGTAGGCCTGGTGTAGGACACTAAGGAGAGTCTGGCTATTGTGTTGGTGTACCAGCCACCTGGTGCACCAACAGATACCCTGTCAAACCTGTTGGAGGCAGTGCTGGACTGGGCTTTGGAGTAACCCAGATTGATAGTTTTGGGAGAATTCAAAGTTCATGCTGATGTGGCCTCTTCTCCATTGGCTTCATAAGGACATAAGAAAAGCCATGTTATGGGCTATTTAGATCAGGGGTGGGGAACCTTTTTCCACCAAGAGCCATTTGTATATTTATAACATCATTCGAGGGCCATACAAAACTATCCACTTAAACATTAGCCGACCAAGCCCCAAGCAGGCAGCTGCCCCAGATGACCCCCCACCCCGTGCGGGCAAGCAGGCAGGCATCCAACTGGTGATGCACTCGCCCACCTGGTGGCACAGGATGGTCTGTTGCACCTGCCGGGCATAGCCGTCCAGCCGACCGCCAGAGTTGCTCCTGCTCCACATGGTTGGGGCCAGATTCTACAGCCGGCTCCTGCAACCTCTGCCTGCAGGGATGAAATGAGGAAATACTTAAGGAGAAGGGAGTTCAAGAAGGGTGGGCATTTCTTAAGAATAAAATACTGAAGGTGCAATCCCAAACCATTCCTATGAGAAGGAAAAATGGGAGGAGCCTAAAGAGGCAAGGGGGCTCCATAAACAGTTTTTTAAAGAGTTGAGAAATAAAAAAGACTCCTTTAGGAAGTGGAAGGAGGGCCTTATAACCAAAGAGGAATATAAGCAAATAACTAGTGCTTGCAGGGAGAGTGTTAGGAAAGCTAAAGCTCAGTATGAATTTAGGCTAGCGAGAGATGCTAAATGCAACAAAAAAGGGTTCTTTTCCTATGTACAGAGTAAGACAAGGACAAGATAAGCCCATTGCGTGGACCGGAAAGTGAAATTGTAACAGGAGATGAAGAGAGGGCAGAACTCCTCAATTCCTACTTTTCCTCAGTCATTTCTCGTGAGGGAAGTAGTGCTCAACATGGCATAAACAAAACATGTGATGAGGGAAGGGATTTGCAGCCTAGAATTGGCATTGGGGTAGTGCACAAACATGTGGTTTCTTTAAATGAAATAAAATCCTCTGGGCCAGATGAATTGCACCCAAGGGTACTCAAAGAACTTGCAGATGTAATTTTGGAACCTCTGTCCATTATTTTTGAAGTCTTGGCAAACAGGTGAGGTGCCAGAAGATTGGAGGTGGGCAAATGTTGTCCCCATCTTCAAGAAGGGGAAAAAGGAGGATCCAGGTAACTACCGACCCATCAGCTTGACTTCTATACCAGGAAAAGTCTTTGAACAAATAATCAAACAGTCAGTCCTTGAGCATTTAGAAAGGATGGATCTGATCACTAAGAGCCAGCACGGGTTTCTCAAGAATAAGTCATGTCAGGACTTCCGGGTCGGGCGACCCCCCCGTTGCAAGCGCGAAGCCGCGCTCCTGCCGTTCGCTGCCTCAGGGCACACAAACAGCCCCGTTAAGAACCGGCAAGTAGCACCCCTCGGCGGAAGAGGGTATGCAGACTCGGGTGCCGGTGGTGGAACTGCCATGGGAGCGATAGCCGCCGAGAAATCGGCGGCGGTTGCTCTGGCAGACTTCACTGAAGAGCCGGCGCCATCTTCAAGAGACAGCAGGAGAGAGCGAGGTGGGACCCGATTTTTTTCTTTTAAGTTGGATTATAAATAAAGGTTATTGATTCGAGGAGCACTAATTGGGGTGTGTGGCAGTATTTTTTTGTTTGTTAAGAGACAACTCTGAACTATCTATAATTCAATTACGCTCTGTTTTTCTGTCTTGGCTTTTTGCCAGTTGAGTGACGCACTCAAAAGAAAAAGTTTTCTGCAAAGCAAGATCTTTGATTCAAAGGAAAGAAGTTGGAGAATAATCAAGTGACATGGCATAAAATATCTCAGTGGTCATAGTGATTGTTTCTCCTGATTTTTTCCCATCTGAATGAGTTTTACAATGATTTAAAAAGAACTCTCTGCCCCCCCCCACTCTCCTTTGGATTACAAGTGCCAGCTGTTTTTTTCCCCTAGCTTATCAATGGCTGAGAAGCATACCAAAGATATACTTAAGGATACAAAGTTGGTGGTACAGCCTCCTCTTAGACGGTCCTCTGTAACTCAAATAGCCCAAATACCTAAACAGACAACTTCTCCAATAGCAACAACATCTATTAGTACCAAGATGCCTTTAAAACCTAAACCTGATGCTAAACCTGAAGTGACTTTGAACTCTGTGTTTGAACTGTTAACTAAGACTCATCAGGACGTTACAGAAATGAAGCAGGAATTATCCCAGAATACCACGTCTCAGAATTCAGCTGCAATAGCTGCCTTGCAGGATACAATTTCATCTCTGGCTGTCAGACAAGATAGGGTTGAAACCAAGCTCAAAAAAAAATACACAGGAGACTAAAGAAATCAAGAAAAAGGTGGATACCTTGGAGATGTCATTATCATCCGCAGTTGACAGAGAGGAGGGGCAAAATGATCAATTGGCGATGGTTGAGCTTAAGATAAAGGAATCTTCCCTACGTATACGTGGTCTGAGAGAGAAAATTGAGGATCCGGACCTACGTGGATATCTGACATCAAAATCCATTCTTTTGATGGATTTCTTACAAGAATCTGAAGAAGTTATTGCAGGGATGATAGTGACAGCTTATAGAATAAACTCAGCATATGCAACAAGGAATAAAGTACCGAGGGATTGCCTGCTTCAATTGTTTTCTAGAAGTCACAGAGACTTAATACTTAATACTCACTACAAGACACCATTGAAGATTGGGGATGAGCCTTTGAGACTGATGAAAGAAATACCTGCAAGATTGCTGAGGAAAAGGAAGGATTTTATGGAGATTGCTCAACGCTTAAGACTCAGTGGAATACAATTTAGATGGGAATATCCGCAGGGTCTGTCTTTTATTTTCAAGGCTAAAAGGTTCAAGTTTACAGAAGTCGATAAGGCAGACCAGTTTTTGAGAAGATATGACACTGATCTGTTTAACCTTCCAAATCAGCTAAACAAGTTCCAACCAGAGAATCCACAGAGGAAGAAAAGGCATCTGAGGCTTCTGGAGGTGGAGACATCCCAGCAACACCAGAGGACTCTTCAACTGAAGATACAGAAGGCTGAATAGAAACAGGGGGGTAGGGGGGTGGCAGTAGTAGGTGGCAAGCATGTTGAAATTGATTGTGGAAATATATGGGATCTAATTGAAATTTGATATGTTACAGGTTTTATCTTGGAATGTGAATGGATTGAATTCTCCCAACAAAAGGAGGAAAATATTTCATCATCTACAAAAAACTAATGCTAACATTATTTGTTTACAGGAAACACATATATTTCCAAAGGATGCATTTAGGTTGGAACAAGCAAGGTTGGGTACCCTATTTACAGCATGTAATGATACTAAGAAAACCAATGGAATAGCTATGTATATACCTGTTTCATTGCAACCAAAAGTTATTTATCAAGGCATAAAGGGAAGAGTTTTGATGCTGGAAGTAATGTACGGTTTTCAAAGAATATTGCTTGTGGGAATATATGCACCTAACATAAATCAAAGGTCTTTTTATGAAAAATTAGCATTACTATTAGCTGAACATGCTACTGAAAAAATGATTTGGATGGGGGATTTTAATGGAGTTAAGGTACCTAAGATTGATAGATCAGGGAAAAAGAAAAAAGCAGCTAATGAAGGAAAATTACCAGGGAATTTTGATACCCTTATAGATCAGTGGGATATGTTTGATGTCTGGAGGCTGACACATGGTAACAAGAAGGGATATACTTTTTTTTTCACAGAGACATCTTACGTATTCCAGGATAGATATGATATGGATGTCAAAGTGTCTGGTAGAGAAATCAGAGAACTCAGAGATTTTGCCTAGGGTGTTATCAGACCACAATGCGGTTTTAGTTAAAATTAAAATGGAAAATAGAGATTACAAGCCCTGGAGAATTAATGATTTTCTTTTAAAAAATAACAAAATAGTTAATAAATTGAAGGTGGAAATATCCAATTATTTTAAAGAAAATATAAATAAAGGTACCAGTGAAGATATAGTTTGGGATGCCAGTAAGGCAGTAATTAGGGGACATCTGATTCAACAAAATACAAGATACTATAGGGAAAGGGAGAAAAGAAAAAAATGTATATTAGATGAAATAAAACAGGCGGAACGATACTTATCTAGATTGCAGGATAAAGGGGCTAAACAGGAACAACAAAATAAGATTAGAAATTGGCAACAACAATATGAATTTTTAATTGCTGAAGAGATTGAAAGAAAAGTTATATATAACAAGCAAAGATTTTTTGAACATGCGAATAAACCGGGTAAAATGCTAGCTTGGCAACTTAAACAAAAAGAAAAAAAAATACCAATAACCCAAATTAGAAGGAATGGTAAGATAACAAGAATTAAAGAGGAGATAGTTGATACGTTTGTGAAATTTTATACAGATTTATATAAAAAAATTTAGTCTCAGAGATAGAGATTGAAGCCTATCTTACTAAATCGGTTTGGGGGAAAATAACAAAGGAAAATAAAGAATTTTTAGATTCACCAATATCTAAGGAGGAACTGGAACAAGCAATAAATAAAAGTAAACTGAATAAGTCCCCTGTACCAGATGGTTTTACAGCATATTATTATAAAACATTTAAAGAGCAATTAATTCCTTATCTTCTGGAAGTGATGAATATAGGGATGACAAAAGGTATTATCCCTCAAACATGGAAGCAAGCAAACATAGCATTAATACCAAAGGTTAACTCTGATATTTTGGAAGTTAAAAATTATAGACCGATTTCATTATTAAACATTGACTATAAATTATATGTAGCAATTTTAGCTAATAGGTTAAAAAGAGTACTGAATCAATTAATATATGATGATCAGGCTGGATTTTTACCTGGGAGGTTGATTAGTCAGAATGTAAGGGTGGTAATAGATCTTTTAGAATATGCGGAACAAGGTACAACACCAATAGCCTTGATATTTTTGGATGCTGAAAAAGCTTTTGATAATGTTAATTGGCAGTTTATGTTTAAGGTATTGGAGTTTATGGATTTTGGTGAGAGTTTTAAAACTGCTATAAAAGGTATATATTCACAACAGCTAATTTGATTGTAAATGGACTATTATCACCAAAGATTGAAATTCAAAGGGGAACGAGACAGGGCTGTCCTCTTTCCCCTTTACTCTTTATTTTAGTTTTAGAGATATTATTGAATAATTTTAGAAAGTCTAATGATGTAGTAGGGGTACGAATAGGGAGAAATCATTATAAACTTAAAGCATATGCTGATGATTTAGTATGTTTTCTGACTGATCCGATTGAACAGTTTGATAGATGGAATAAAATTTTGGAAGTTTATGGAAAGCTTTCAGGTTTTAAAATTAATAAAGCTAAAACAAAAATCTTAGTGAAAAATATGACTCTCGTACAGCAACAAATATTAATTAAAAAGACGGGACTCAACATTGAAAATAAAGTCAAATATTTGGGTATATGGATATCGAATAATAATCTCAATCTATTTCAGGATAATTATGTAAACCAATGGCAACAAATAAAAAAAGACTTGATAAATTGGGAAAAAGTACCCCTATCATTATGGGGAAGAATATCAGTAATTAAAATGATGTTATTACCCAAAATGCTTTTTTTGTTTCAAAATTTACCAATAGTGACAGGTGCACACATATTTGAAGATTGGAAAAAAGATGTTATGAGATTTCTTTGGGGTAAAGAAAAACATAGGATAGCATATAATAATTTAATAGAATTGAAGGAAACGGGAGGTTTGGGTTTACCAGATTTAAAAATGTACTATCATGCGGCCTGCTTTACCTGGATCAAAAATTGGATCCTCTTAGAGAATCCAAAGTTATTAGAATTAGAAGGACATAAGCTAAGATTCGGGTGGCATGCTTATTTATGGTATGAAAAACAGAAGGTGAATAAAGAATTCAATTCTCATATTATAAGGAAAAATTTATTACAGATATGTAATAAATATAAAGATGCTTTAGAAAGTAAAACGCCTGGGTGGTTGAATCCTATAGAAGCATTTATTAGAAGAGGTGCACATTTAAATTTGGACTGTAATATTTATAGGCAAATGATAGATTACAGAGATGGGATATGGGTATTGAAAACACGTGAAGAACTACAGAGAAAAGATTGGTTTATGTATCATAAATTAAAAGATATTTTTGTTAAGGATAACAGACTGGGATTTAACCGATCCAAATCTAAATTTGAGACAATATTATCAAAGGGTAATAAAGGTTTGATAGGAAGGATTTATAAAGTACTTATAGAACTGAAACTAGAACAGGAAAGGGTCAAACCAGTTATGCTGAAATGGATGAGAGACCTAGGATATAATATAGAGTTGGAGATTTGGGAAAAGTTATGGAAAAATGAATTTAGGTTTACAATCTCGAATGAAATAAAAGAAAACTTATATAAAATGTTTTATAGATGGTACATAACTCCAGCATTATTAAGTAAAATGAAAAAAGATTATAAAGCTTTTTGATGGAAATGTGGTACCGATATAGGTACATTTATGCATATCTGGTGGTATTGTAAAAAAATTAGGAGATTTTGGCAATTAGTTTGGAATGAGACTAACAATTTGATTAAAGTAAAAATTGAGAGAGATCCCGCCTTTTGCTTATTGGGCATTCCAAAAAAAGATCTGGATAAAGCTGACAGAGTCATATGTCAATATAGTTTTGCAGCTGCAAGGACTACAATTGCTAAAAAATGGAAGCAAACAAATAAACCTTCAATTAAAGAATGGAGAGAGAAACTATGGATGTATATGCGGATGGCCAAAATTACAGCATCTTTACATGGTAAAGATATGGAGGAATTTAAAATTACATGGTCAAAGGCCACTGCATATTGGGATAAATCGGCAAAAACGGATCTTAAAAATTTAGTTAACGAATTATAGTATAATGTGATTTTAACTAATCTATAACAATGTGATTTATTAATCTTTGTCATGACACCTCATCGGAAGTCCATTGGTGATGGGCACAGTGGTGGGGGGAGGGTTTTTCGATCTAGGGCGTAAAATATAGTTTTATATGAATAACAATGTATAACAGAATCTTACGCTCTATATATGTATATGTATTTTTTTCCTTTTTATATGTATACTTTCTTTTCTTTTTCTTTTTTTTGTGTTTTGATTTATTATAAAAATGCAATAAAAAATTAATAATAAAAAAAAGAATAAGTCATGTCAGACTAATCTTATCTCCTTTTTTGAGAAAGTTACTACCTTGCTGGATCAGGGGAATGCTGTAGACATAGTTTATCTAGATTTCAGTAAGGCTTTTGATAAGGTTCCACATAGTATTCTAGTTGACAAATTGGGAAAATGTGAGTTAGATCCTATTAATGTTAGATGGGTCTGCAACTGGTTGACAGACTGTACCCAAAGAGCGCTAGTTAATGGTCCCTCAGTTTCTTGGGTCTCATGATTTCCTTGGTTCAGGCCTGGAGGCCTGTGATTTTTATGATATTGGGACTTTGTGAACAGTAAAATAGTTTCCTTTTGAAAACTGCTTTTGTGGAGGGAGCAAAGTAGGCCCCAGCTGGTGCTCGTTAAGGCCTTCTCTCCCCTTTCTGGAATGCAAGGCCATGCGTTATCACGGTCTATCTTAATGTTTGTGATGACATTCAGGTGCAGGGAGTTCTGCAGGTTTCACCACCTGAATGCATCAATTAGTGAGTCAGCATTCTGACCAAGTGATTAATTAACAGCTAAGTACTTTCGTTTTCTCAATTGGCCTCTATGAGCTCATGCCATTAAGAAAACAAATATAAGGACAGACCAGTCCTGAGCAAATCATGCACACTTTGGGGTACAGCAGGAGAGCTGTGCTGGCGGCATCAGAACCCATTTGATTTTGGCCCTTGAGGGGAAAACTCTGGTCAAGCTGACCTTTTGGAGAAACCTTTGGACAACCTTTTGAAACTCTTGTATGCTGAAAGAACTCTTGAAACTGGTAACTACTGAAACATTGCTTTTGAGAAGCCTTGCCAATCTACTGAATATTAGAAACTGAAATATTGTATGAGTTAGCTATGCTAAATCATTTTGTTATTTTCTTGCTTAAAACTTCATGAGCCTTTTCTTTCCTGTAACCAGCAGAAATCTTAAAAAATAAATCATTAGCTTTTTAAATTGGCTGTGTTTATGACTCTGGGATTCCAAGCCTAAATCGAAGTGCCTTGTGCGTGTGAGTGTGAAACCACCTACCAGAAAACCTAAGACATTTTGGAAGTGTAATTTTTTCCCTAGCAAGGCCTCTACCTTGCAGGGTAAGCGTTGCACTGAATTTGAAGCTCGGTAAGGGTTGCCCTGAACTCTTGCCTGGAGGCTTAACTTTTGCTTCAGGGATGGTGGACTTGGGGCGCAAGCCTGGAGTTCAGTGTTTTGCTTTTTGGGAAACTTTTGATCAAACCAAAGTAGCCCAACTGGTGGAGGCTGGTTGGAGCTCTTTGACAAATGGTTCCTCATCCACTTGGAGAGAAGTGACTAGTGGAGTTCCTCAGGGATCTGTGCTGGGCCCTGTGTTGTTCAACATCTTTATAAATGATTTAGATGAAGGAATAGAGGTGATGCTTATTAAATTTGCAGATGATACTAAATTGGGAGGGGTAGCAAATACGGTAGAAGACAGAGCCAAGATGCAGGATGATCTTGACAGGCTGGAGAAATGGGCTAGAACTAATAAAATGCACTTCAACAAAGACAAATGTAAAGTTCTGCATTTAGGTAGGAAAAATCAAATGCATAATTATAGGATGGGGGAGACTTGTTTGAGCAGTAGTGTGTGTGAAAAGGATCTTGGGGTCTTAGTAGACCAAACACTGAACATGAGTCAGCAATGTGATGCGGTAACTAAAAAGGCAAATGCAGTCTTGGGCTGCATCAACAGAAGTATAGTGTCCAGATCACGCAAAGTGATGGTATTGCTTTACTCTGCTCTGGCTAGACCTCAACTAGAGTACTGTGTTCAGTTTTGGGCACCACAATTTAAGAAAGATGTTGACAAGCTGGAACATGTCCAGAGGAGGGCAACAAAGATGGTGAGGGGTCTGGAGACCAAGTCCTATGAGAAAAGGTTTAAGGAGCTGGGTATGTTTAATCTGAAGAGGAGAAGACTGAGAGGGGATATGATAACCATGTTCAAGTAGTTGAAGGGCTGTCATATAGAGGAGGGTGCTGAGTTGTTTTCTGTTGCTCAAGAAGGTCGGACCAGAACCAACGGGTTGAAATTAAATCAAAAGAGTTTCCATGAACGAGGATCAACAGATTGTAGTAAAATATCTAACAACTGCAGCAAGAGTGGCTTTAGCATCACTTTGGAAAACGAATAAGATCCCAACACTGCAAGTATGGCTGGATAAATCCCTGGAATATATCACTATGGCTCATCTGACAGACTATCTAAAAGATATCACAAGAGAGCAGAACCACGAGAGGTGGAGACCTTTTTATGATTATATGAAAAACACTAGATAAAAGATATCTTCGAATTAATCCATCACTAGATTAAAAAGAGGGAAGACTTACAAACAGGGGTAGTTAATGCAAGATATTATCATAATGATATGTAATTAATATCATTTTTCCTTTCCTAACTCTTTCCTCAATTTACAAGGTGGTAGTGTTAGATATATTAAAACAGTATATTTGTGTATTTAATGTATTTTTTTATGCATCCCCTACCCTTTTTCTTCTGTATCCCCCTCTAATTCTAAATTTAATAAAAACATTAAAAAAAAAAAAGAGTTTCCGTCTAGACATTAGGAAGAATTTTCTAACAGTTAGAGCGGTTCCTCAGTGGAACAGGCTTCCTCGGGAGGTGGTAAGCTTCCCTGGAGGTTTTTAAGAAGAGGTTAGATGGCCGTCTGTCAGCAATGCTGATTCTGTGACCTTAGGCAGATGATGAGAGGGAGGGCATCTTGGCCATCTTCTGGTCACTGGGTGTGTGTGTGGGGGGAGGTAGTTGTGAATTTCCTGCATTGTGCAGGGGGTTGGACTTGATGACCTTGGCGGTCCCTTCCAACTCTATGATTCTATGAGGACACACTGGCTAAGAACATGCCCCCCTCCCGGGCATTCTGGCCCTGCCCCCTTTAACCCCCCTATTGTCACCACTTCTGCCCCCAGCCTCTTGTAGTACAGAGAGAATACGTTACTCCATGGCCCGGGTGGGAAAGGGTTAACACAGTTTCTTGGGCGGTCCTAGCAGCTCCATAGCTAACAACTCTTCGGCAAGAGGGGGAAAAGTTCCTCTTCTCGGCAAAACAAACTCACATCCGCCTTGAATGGAGGCTATTCCTGTCTGCGGGAGAGGGTGGATAGCCAGTCTTAGATCCTTCTGAGCTAGAGATCTGCCAGTACCCACAAAGGGCCAGACCAAATGATTCGCGAGCCTTAAACGGCCCCTGGGCCTGACATTCCCCGCCCCTGATTTTTTTATTTTCCTTTTATTTTCATCTCAGTGTGACATTGTTCAGGGCCACACAAACAATATAATTAAAGTAAGTAAGAAAGGCCATGCTGGATCAGACCAAGGGCCATCAAATCCAGCAATCTGTTCACACAGTGGCCAACCAGATGCTTTGGACCTAGTATGTTCTATGGCAGTGCTCTCTTAACTGTCCCATACATCAAGCAGACTACATGCTGAATTTATCTTTGTAACGGGTAATGTTCAAAGCAGGTATTCTGGGTCCGATTGTCAGATCTACTCAGAAAAGTGATATTGCTGAGTGGAAATGTATGTGAATACGGACTGATTATAGATAAGAGTGCCGTGGTCCGACCATTTTGCCCTGAAGGCCAGCCTCCCAGCCCCTCCTTGCAAAGGCAGCAAGCAGATTTTTGTTTGCCTGTGGAGACTCATGGATCCAATTGGTTTCCAGAATGCTCTGCAGGATCCAATACCCCCTGTCAACTCATTAGATGTGCTGATACATGACTGGCATTGATGTCTTTTTGAAACTATGGACGAGACTGCTCCCCGATGTCCTCTTTGCTCCTGTCTTAAGTTGGCCCCATGGTATACTATGGAACTACAGATGAAGTAGCGGGAGCTTGTTTGAGCATGTTTGGCAGCGTATTCATGAAAAAGTTACCGTATTCATGAAAAAGTTACAATAACATCTTTTAGAAAATTTATGAGATCCTATGAGATGGCAGTGAATGCCACAAAGAAAACTTACTATGTGGCTTCCATTGCATCCGCTTGCTCGTGCCCAACTCAATTATTTAGGGTGATCAGGTCTTTGACTTCCCTCTCCGAGGGTTCCAGAAATGTTAGCGATTCGGCAATTAGCTGCGAGGATTTTGTGAGCCGTTTTGCAGATACAATCTTGTCACTCTGCTGTGACCTCCCCACCAATGTCCGGCTGCCCTTGACCAGAGCCTTTTTGGCCCTGGCTCCGGCCTAGAGGAACTCACTATCCAATGAGATCTGGGATGTGAGGGACTTGGCCCAGTTCCACATGGCCTATAAGACTGAAATGTTCTGCCAGGCCCATGGTTGAGGACAGCAATGGTTCCACACTAGCTAGTCTTTCTGCCTCCCCTTTGCTTCACTGTTTTCTTTCCTCTTTTCTATTACCCTCTTCACCTTTCCTGATGGTGTCCCCCATTGCTTGTTACTGTGATAGGGATGCCAACTGGAACTGAATGTGTAGGATTTTAAAACATTATTAATTATTCATTAATTAATTCTTATTAATCCAATTTGCATCTCGCCCTTTCCCAACAAAGTCAGGCTTAAAGCAGCAAACAGTTGTAGTTTCCGGACTGACTTTAAGCGAAGCCCCATATCGAGCACATTGTCGTAATTGAACAGTGAAGTGAGAGAAGCACGCATCAGTGTGGCCAGATGGGCTGAGTCTGGATAAAAGGAAAGCTGGAGAATCAGATGCAGCTGACAGAAGGCTCTCCTGGCCACCGTGCCAACCTGCTTTTCAAACAGCAAGGCAAGGTCCATGAGCACAAGCTTTTCACTTGCTCTGAAAAAACAACAACATCTCTCCATCTAGGACAAGTTGATTCAGTCCCTCTATATCAACCTTCCCAACCAGCATTACTTCAGTCTTGTCTGGGTTCAGAGTCAGTTTGTCCTGCCTTAACCAACTGTCCACAACCAAGACGAATGCTTATGGAGGCTTGGGGAATAAAATAAGAGAGCTGGGTGTCATCTGCATATTGGTGACGCCCACCCCAAACCCCCAGACAACTTTATTCAGTGGCCTCATGGGGAGAGAATAGAGGCCTATGGCACTCCATAAGAAACCTGCCACCCAGTTTGAGTCTGCTTCTCCAGTGGAGAAAACAGTGAATCCTCCAAAGGGCTACACCCTTAATACCAACTCCACATTCCGGGCGGGGGATAAGAATGGAATGGGGAATGATGCCAAAGGCCGTTGAGAGGTGTGACAGTATCAATAAGGAAGGCTGTCCCCTGTGCAACTTTAAACCAAGTGCAACTAAAGCTGTCTTGGTACCAAACCCAGGCCTGAACCCAGACTGAAACGCATCAACCAGGAAACAGCGGAGTGACCACATGCTGAAATACTTTTCCTAGAAACGATAACTCAGAGACTGGCCAGTAATCGGCCACCTCATCCCTAACTAATGAACATTTTTGAGCACACATCTAGTAACTGCCTCCTTCAAAGGCCTAGGGAGAGCCCCCTCAATTAGGGAGGAACTGAAGATGTTCACTGATGGCTCCAATACATTTTCCCAGCAATATTTTAAAAGCCAGGATGGGTACGGGTCCACACCACAACTGGTGGCCTTCACGCTCCAAAGGACCCTGTCAGCATCCATGTGTGTGTTAAGTGCCGTCAAGTTGCTTCCGACTCATGGTGACCCTATGAATCAACGTTCTCCAAAATGTCCTATCCTGAACAGCCTTGCCCAGGTCTTGCAAATTGAGGGTCGTGGCTTCCTTTATAGGGTCAATCCATCTCGTGTTGGGTCTTCCTTTTTTCCTGCTGCCCTCAACTTTCCCTAGCATGACTGTCTTTTATAGCGACTCATGTCTTCCCATGATGTGACCAAAATACGATAGCCTCAGTTTAGTCAACATCCATAGGCAGGATCAACGTGAAACTATCTATAACAGAAGGACAAGCAGGCAGTTCTTACACCTCGGGTACCAGATCTGCACTCAACGCAGCCTCCCAAGTTGGAATGGAGGAGACAGATTTTATCAGCAAGGAACTCTGCAGAAACATCACAGTTTGAGGCCAAATTTTCATCAGTGGCAGAGTCAGACTTGGGTGTTATCAAGTCTAAACCAATTTAAACAATTGAGCTGGACAGATTCTGCTGATGCAATGGTGACAGAGAAGAAAGTCTTCTTTGCTGCCATCACTGCTTCCTCATAGGCCTGCAAATAGGCTCTTTGACGCGCCCTGTCTGATTCATCCTCCATCTCACAAATGAACACATGAAGCTGCCTTATACTGAATCAGACACCCTTGGTCCATCCCAGTCAGTATTGTCTACTCAGACTGGCAGTGGCTCTCCAGGGTCTCAGGCTGAGGTCTTTCACATCACCTACTTGCCTAGTCCCTTGAACTCGAGATGCTGGGGGTTGAACCTGGGACCTTCTGCAGGCCAAGCAGACGCTCTACCACTGAGCCACAGCCCCTCCCCTAACTCTCCTGCCAATGTCCCTGTAGTTGTCTTCCAGTCTGCTTCACGTCACCCAGCTCCCTGGTCAAATGAGGAGGTGGTGGCCTTACGGAGCGTGGAAGAGGACGCCAAGGAGAAACTCTAGTTCGGGCCCCACTTAGCCTATCCTTCCATGTAACTAGAAGGGCCTCCCTAACAAACAATACTGCAAGTGAGGTGAGTTATGGGGCTGACAAGCAGAGCAACCAAGGTTGGGGTCTCGACTACATTCAGAGAGGGATATGCCTGTCTGTCTTTTGGTGGGAGGCTGTCATGTGCCAGAGGAATGAGTCATCCTCAGAGGAAGTGCTTTACCAGATGGATCCAGCCCTGCTGGACCAACATCAGGCTTCGCAGCCCGAAGGGGCATCAGATCCATCCCAGCCTTGCAAGGAGAGTAACAGCCCCGCTGTCAGCTCTCGGGCTGCTGACCTCCCAGAGCCTCTGCCAGACTCGCAGCCTGAAGGCTAGTCAGGACCCCTCCCGTCCTGCAGGGAGCCTGGACACAGTAGCCCAGGTGCTAGCCCTCAAACTGCTGACTCACAAAAGGAATTGTCAAGGGCTGACAGGTAGAGGCAGTGACGGAGAAAGGCATTAGTAACTGAAAGGAATAGTGCAAGGCTTGAAGCATACCGACGCAGACTGGAGTCACAGTGTGGGGAATCTTTGCAGGATGAAGACAAGCTTAGGCAGCCACGCTAGCAAAGAGGTGGCTGGGAAGAGGAGTGATGAGGAAGCTCAGCAACGTTTTATGTACCTTGCAACCCGCTGACTCTCACTCTGAATGACTCTCTCTGACCTTGGACAGGCTTAGAATCATAGAATCATAGAGTTGGAAGGGACCACCAGGGTCATCTAGTCCAACCCCCTGCACAATGCAGGAAATTCACAACTACCTCCCCCTCGCACACCCCTAGTGATGGCCAAGATGCCCTACCCTCTCATCATCTGCCTAAGGTCACAGAATCAGCATTGCTGACAGATGGCCATCTAACCTCTGCTTAAAAACCTCCAGGGAAGGAGAGATTACCACCTCCCAAGGAAGCCTGTTCCACTGAGGAACCACTCTAACAGTTAGAAAATTCTTCCTAATGTCTAGACGGAAACCCTTTCGATTTAATTTCAACCTGTTGGTTCTGGTCCGACCTCCTGGGGCAACAGAAAACAACTCGGCACCCTCCTCTTTATGACAGGCTTTCAAGTACTTGAAGATGGTTATCATATCCCCTCTCGGTCTTCTCCTCTTCAGGCTAAACATACCCAGCTCCTTCAATCTTTCCTCATAGCTTACTTGACTACATGTGTGGATTCTGATTTAGCAAGATACGGGCTCTGATTTCTGGCATTCTGAACTACGGACTGGATTTTCCTGACTACCCTCTGCAACCTCCAAGCCCTGACAGCGTCTTCTTTTTTCAGTGCTCCACAGACGCTGTCACCTGACAGCAGGAGTTGGCAGCCAGCCAGCACAGAGGCATCCCTCAGCAGAATTTCAAAAGAAGCTGTTGGCCAGGCAGGTCAGGAAGTTGCGTGACTGTGGACGCTTAGCAGAGTTTGTCTCTCGGTACACATCAGGGCAGCTGAAGTCACCCATAACCACAAGGGTCACGTTGCCTGGGTACCCTTGTCAAGCTGCTCAAAGAGGGCAGCATCTACCTCCTCACCCTGGTCACGAGGTCTGCAGCAGGCTCCAGCCACAATACTATTTGTCCTTCCTTTCCTTATCCTCACCCAGATACTTTTCACTGGGCTGTCACCCACCTCCCCCCATATTTCCTGACAAGCAAATCCTCTCCTCACATGCGGTGCCACTCCGCCTCCTCTCTGACCCTTCTGGTTTATCTTGAATAACTCATATCCATCCACTACTACATTCCAGTCATGGGAATCAACCCACCAAATCTCTGTAATGCCTACTAAATCATACCCCTCTGTCTGCATTCGAAGCTCACGCTCTTCCTTCTTATTGCCCAAGCTTTGGGCATTAGTACATAGACACCTGAAGTCCCGACCCTTCGGCTCCATTTGACCTGCCCCTCCCTGGTGGGCCTCTGCTGTTTTCTCTCCTTCACTGAAATCCCTGTGTTGGTCATCGTCTTCCCCTTGTGGTGTCAGTTTAAAGCCCTCTTGATGAATCTCCCCACGTTTCTGCCAAACACATTTCCCCCCGAATCTCCCCACGTTGCTGCCAAACACACTTCCCCCCAACCTTGATCGCTAAAGTCCATTGTGTGCTAATAAGCCATCTTCCAGAAAACCTAGCCCATGGTCCCAAAGTCCAAATCGCTCCTGCCAGCTCCACAAGCTCAGTCAGGTTCACCTCCATTATCTTCTGTTCCTGTGGTAACTCCTCTTCCTCTGACAGGAAGGAGAGAGAAGAACACCACATGTGGCCCCATTCCCTTAAACTTCCTGTTGAGATCTGTTCTTGTAGGTTATCCGAGCTGTGTGACCGTGGTCTTGGTATTTTCTTTCCTGACGTTTCACCAGCAGCTGTGGCCGGCATCTTCAGAGGAGTAACACTGAAGGACAGTGTCTCTCCTGCTGGCGAAACATCAGGAAAGAAAATACCAAGACCACGGTCACACAGCCCGGATAACCTACAAGAACTGATGAACTCTGACCGTGAAAGCCTTCGACAATATTCCTCTTGAGAACTTCATAGCCTGCCTTAATGCTTGTGAAGGTTTTTCCCAATATCTTTAAACTTTGCCCCTGGCAAGAAACACACCTCTCGGGCAAGGGGTCAGGCCTGGACATATGACATTCCCTGCCCCTCAGCAGAAAGTCACTGTTGACCGACACCTTCCTTTTCTTTCCAATTCCATTTCTTCATATCCCCATGCCCTCCTTTCTCTGTCTTCCATGTCCTTGTGGTTCTTCCTCAGGCAGTATTTCTGTCCCTCTCTCCACTGCAGGGGCCTGGAATCAATTATGAGTTCCAAAGGATTCTACTCCAAGGGGTGGTGCCTCCAGAGGGGCCTCAGCCAAAGGCCTCTCCCAGCCCTGCTACCAAAGATCCCCCTATCTAACCCCCCTTTCAATGGCCATGGATTGAACCAAGGACTTTCAACAGGCAAAAGAGGAGCTCTGCCTTAGAGCAAAGGCCCCTGAAGAAGGCCATTTCTCCTCCCTCAGGCATACAAGCAAAGGGATCCACTGTGGGGGATCCACTCCCTGTCAACACAGAAAGGCTGAAGAAGAAAACAGGAGCTGCAGGGATTTGATGGCAAGAACCTCCATCTCTCCCAATCAGAGGCCTCTGCATCAACAGATTTCTTTTGACAGCATCAAAGTATTTAATGCTTTCTTTTTCTAGCTCTGGTGTGGGAGCTTTGTTCTCTCCTCCGTGGCAAATGAAGACGCCACCCCTCTTCCTAGTTCATGATAAATGGGAAAAGATCTTTACCAAGAGAGGCCACGGACTCGTAATTTTCCTCCATAACTTCCCAGTAGAGTTTTCTTTGGCCTGGATCCAGCAGAGCCCATTCCTCTGCTGTGAAGGACAGGGCTACCTCCTCAAAGGATGGTGGTGATCCCTAAAAGAGGAAAAGATTGCCCAGTTGATCATCTATTTCTGTCCCTGAGCATTCAAGAAAGAAAGAATAATCCCACTGGAGAGCCATATATCAAACTGATGACAAGTCAAATTGTTGTAGTTGATTTAAGCCTCTGTCAGGCATAATACACTGAAAGCCTGCGAGAAACACAAACTCAGAAAACTGCACACAATTGGACTTCTGATGGTCACATTCACTGAAAACGAGAGCCCTGTTGAATACTGTATAAAAATAACTCTGTACCAGAATCTAGTATACTATCTTGCACATGCCATCCCTGAAGTCCATGGAAATTGTATCTGTACAGAAAGGTTCTGCTTTAAACGTTTTTGTCTGCAGAAGTGTTCTGTATTACTCTAAAGCTTGCATCCAGCTCTGTAAACAAGCTGGCATGGCAAAAGTCACCATGTCATTTTTCTAAGAAACCCAAGGCCTATCCACTCCCGGTCGTGATCCTTGGGGGTTCACAGGTAATGGATGCAGGGCACGGAACACCCAGCACACACCTGCTGCCTCAGAAATGATTCCAGATATTTTTGAGCATTGTGGACTGACTCCAGTTTGAACTAGAAGTAAGCTACTGCATCATCTCAGTGGCTTCAGCTTCAGGGGGATTGTGGGAGCTGCAATGCTAGAAAGATGGGAATTGGAAAAATCTGGCCCAGGTTACCTCCAGAACATCTGTCTGCTAGTATGCAATGGAAACTTTACTCCCTAGAAGTCAGGAAGGTGGAAGAGAAGAGAAGCCCTGCTGGATCACACCAGTGGGTCGTCTAGCCGTTCAGGATAAAATGAACCCAGGCGGGTTGCATGGAACACAGTCAAGTGTGTGGGAACAGAAGCCCTCCCCACCCCCTCTGCAGAGATCTTGCCTGGGAAGCTGCTCTCTCAGGGCTCCCTCCAGTCAACCCTTTCCTGCCTCTCAGGCTCTGCACCTCTCTTCCGGTCATCCCATTTGCACGTCTCTTCTCTCCCCTCCCACATTCTTGCTCAAGATCTCCTTACGGAATCAAAAACCTACCTTTCCTGCGAACGTGCAAAAGCCAAATTCTCCTTCCAGCCAGGGGAAATGAGGAAAAAGAGAGTCCCTGCTGCATTCCAAGTTCCCCAAATTTCCTTCTCTCTCTCCAGCAAAAACCACCTTGTCCACACCGAGAAAAGACAGGGTGGACAAATCTGATGCTTGCAAGTCCTCCTGGGAAATGTGGTTCCCTGCAACAACAAAAACCAAATGGAATAACAAGACCAAGATTTGAGAAGGTTTCTTGTCTCCCCTGGTGTTATGTGGGGTAGCTTCATAGGATGGCCCACTGCATGAGAGACCAAATGAAGAAATTCTGGACTTTCTTCACTTCTATTTTCTTGCATGAGAAAGGGAACCAGAACTTTCAGACTTCTGAAATCAAACAGGATCAAAGGAAGATGCCATCCCTTCCCTTCCATGTTCATCATAAAAGGGAACAGATCCTTACCCAGAGAGGCCACGATCTCGTAGTTCTCCTGCATAACCTTCCAGTAGAGTTTTCTTTGGCCTGGATCCAACAGAGCCCATTCCTCAACTGTGAAGGTCAGGGCTACCTCCTTAAAGGACACTGGGGGCCTCTGAAAGGAGAAAATATGGCCCAGTTGATAATATTTTCCTGCCTTGAGCACTGAAGAAAGAAGGAAGAATCCTATAGGCCAGCCTCTTCATTAAAATAATGCAATACATCAAACCAGTAGAAAATTGCTCAGCTCTAGGCTGCTGTGGGCCAAATTGACTTAAAGTTTGAGTTCAATTAAATGTTAAAAAGACACCCTATGGACTGTACAAGTATCTAGGGCTGTCAATTCGGTTCGGCCCGAACTGAAAATCAGCCGAATTTCCCTTGATTCGGCGGTTTTTAGTTCGGGAGGAACCGAACTCAAAACTGGCCGGCAACCGGGGGGGCCGAATTCAGCGAGTTCGGGAGTTCGCGAATAAATTCGGCCAATTCGGGGCCGTCAGTAAGCAGCATAACCTTCAGTAAGCAGCATTCTCCTCCCCCGGCCAATCGGTGGCCAAGCTGGGTCTCCTTCTGGCCAATCAGTCAGGATTGAATATTGGAGGAATCAGCTGATGTGCGGCCGGCCGGGGAAAGAGAGAGAGAGGGGGAAATCCTCATGTGTGTGTGAGGGGGTGCTTGTGCACATTCACTCCTTTCTGTGGCTGCAGGGGGCGCATTTTTTGGGGTACAGACCCCAAACTTTCAGGGGATATTCAGACAGGTTTTCTTAAAAGACCACCCAAGTTTTGTAAACATTGGGTTAGGGGGTCCCGAGATATGGGCTCCCCCCCTTTTCTTTCCATGGCTGCAGAGGGCGCATTTTTGGGTGTGCCGACCCCAAATTTTCAGTGGAGCATCAGACAAGGCTTCTTAAGATACCCCCCAAGTTTTGTAAACATTGGGTCAGGGAGTTCCGAGATATGGGCTCCACCCCTTTTTCCTCTCCCCCCTTTTCCATTTTCGTGGCTGCAGGGGGCGCTTTTTTTGGGGTTCAGCCCCCAAACTTTTATCATAGCTTCAGAGAATCCCTCTTAAGAGTTTTGTAAAGATGGGTTCAGTGGGGGCTGAAATATCGGCTCCCCCCGTTTTCTCTTTCCGTGGCTGCAGGGGGCGCATTTTTGGGTGTGCCGACTCCAGACTTTCAGCGGAGCTTCAGTCAAGGCTTTTTAAGAGACCACCCAAGTTTTGTAAACATTGGGTCAGGGGCCCCCGAGATATGGGCTTTCCCCTTTTCCCTATTGGGATGAATGGATCACCCTCGAGAGATGCATACATATGGATCTTATATTGGATACAAATGGAATCATATTGGATTACCCAGCCTCCCAGCCCCTCCTGCTGGAACAGAAGACAGCCACAGTAAGACCCCTTTGGGGGCTTTAATCTATAATTTTTCTTTTCTGTGTGTGTGTGGGGGGGGAAAGCAGAGTCTGTGTGTGTGTGGGGGGAGGGAGCAGTTTCTGTGGGTGGGGGGGGAAGCCAAAGGGGGCTTTTGCCGGTTCTGCCTGGGGTGTGTGTTCCCCCTCCAGTCTCTCTCTCCCTGGTTTGAGAGGGGGCTTCATTTTTATTCTTCAGGTTTTTCCTCATTCATAAGATCAGTTAGGTTATTTTGATGCTTGCTCAAAACTGGTTTTCAAATGGTGACTTAAAGAATGCATCTGCCTGGTCCGCAAAAGGAGAAATTCCACCCCCTCCTGCTCATTATGCATAGCTAGCTGCCTCTGTCCCTTTCCATGGTTTGCAAACTCCCAGGTGTCAGGTGTTGATTTGCACTGTTGCAAAGGTGTTGCATTGCGTGCTTGTGTTGCTTTGCAGTTGTATTGTTTTGCAAAATTCTTCACACCTGCTCCGCCCTTTGCATGTTTGCAAAGGTGTTGCTTTTCAGTTGTGTTGCTTTGCAAAGTTCTTAGCACCTGCCCCGCCCTTGCTCTCATCAGCTGTTTGTCGGGGCTGGGAGCTTTGTGCGTGGGCGGCAAGCTCTGCTGAGAGATACACATTAAGGTTGGGGGGGACCCCTTTCAGGGTCCATATCTCAGTCCCCCCTGACCCAATCTTTACAAAATTCGGGGAGTCTTTCAATATACGTCCTTTGAAGCTCTGCTGAAAGTTTGGGACCTCTAAGCCCAAAAATGCCCCCCCCAGAGCCGCGGAAAGGCGCGGTTGTGTTTTTAATGGCTTTATTCGGCCGAATTTTTTCCCCGAACTTTGAATTCCCGCCGAATTGAACGGATCCGAAGTGGGGGAGTTCGGACTTCGGCACGTACCGAACCCACAAGGGCCAAATTCGGCCGAATCCGAACTGTACCGAATTTTTTTTTTTGACAGCCCTACAAGTATCTACTATACTATATTGCACATCAGAAATACATGGCCATCGTATTTGCACTGAAGCTTTCTGCTTTAAACATTTTTGTTTGCAGAGAAGAAGCAGAAGAGTTGGTTTTTATATGCCGACTTTCTCTGCCACTTAAGGAAGAATCAAACCAGCTTACCATTGCCTTCCCTCCCTCTCCCCACAACAGACACCCTGTGAGGTCGGTGAGGCTGAGAAAGCATGACTCGCCCAAGGTCCCCCAGCTGGCTTTGTGTGGAGGATGGGGAAACAAATCCAGTTCACCAGATTAGCCTCCGCCGCTCATGTGGAGGAGTGGGGAATCAAACCCGGTTCTCCAGATCAGACTCCACCGCTCCAAACCACTGTTCTTAACCACTACACCACCCTGGCTCTGTGTTACTTGAGAGCTGGCCCAGTTAAGGTCACCATGTCTTTTGTTCTATCTTTTCAAACAAACCTAAGGTCTACTCATCCCAGGCAGGCGAGGCATGCAGGGCACTGAATACCCAGCACAAACCTGCTGCCTCAGAGACCTTTCCAGAGATTCGTGTGCTGGGGAATGACTGCAGTTTCTACAACACACCCTTGAACTACAAGTCAGTTATGCATCTTCTCCACTGATTTGGTATTTGATACAAAGGAAAAGACGGAAGAGAAAGATGGCCATAAACATATTGTCTAAGAATCCCTAACTTCAGATGATTCACAGTGGGTAGCCATGGTAGTCTGTCTGCAGCAGTAGAAAAGGGCAAGAGTCCAGTAGCACCTTCAAGACTAACACAAATATTTTCTGGCAGGCTATGAGCTTTCGTGAGCCACAGCTCGCTTCTTCAGATACAGCTAGAAGTGAGCTGTGGCTCACGAAAGCTCATAGCCTGCCAGAAAATATTTGTGTTAGTCTTTAAGGTGCTACTGGACTCTGGCTCTTTTCTACTAACTTCAGATGAGTGGTTGGATTTCACATTTGAAGAGTTAAAGGAGGAGGAGGATTATTCCTACCGTTAGTAAAGAAAATAAGCTCAGACTGGTTGCAGGAAACACATTCAAGCGTGGGAACACACAAGTCGCCTGTGAGCAAAGATACTGCCCGGGAAGGAAAGCAGCTTTCTCTCTGTGCCCCTGGTGCTAACTCCAGCCAGATTTGTGTCTGTCTTTCTGCCCGGTCTTTCACGTGAGCTTGAATTCTCTCCTTGCCCAAGTTCGGTTTTTGGAAACCATCAACTCACCTTTCCTGCAGGCGCGCAGCAGCCACATTCTCCCTCCACCCAAGGAAAACGAGGAAGGGATAGGGATGCCATCCTCCAGGCGGGACCCGAGGATCTCCCGGAACTGCAGCTCCTCTCCAGATCAGCTCCCCTGGAGAAAAGGGATGCTTTAAAGATATTGAATTAACACTTAGATGAGATAAGTATATATTAATCAACAGGATAGGGATTAGTGTGGTTAGCAAAAGTATATACAATTTAAGTTAGGATGGAAGAGAGTGAGGGGGAAGTCATTTCATATTTTAATTGTTATAATTATTTTCTTTTTATTACCTTGTTAGATTTTGAGTAATTGATGTTTTTTATATATGTTAATGAAATGAAGAAAACAATAAAAAAATTGTTAAAAAAAAAGAGAGAGAAGGGATGCTTTGGAAAGGGGACTCTGACTGCGGCATCACACGCCCCCCAGGGCCCCCCCTGCCCTCCCCAGGCTCCACCCCCAACTCTCCAGGAGTTTCCTAACCTGGAACTGGCAACTTAGCCCCCCCCCCTCCAAATCTCCCGCCGGTGTCCAGGGGTTGACCTGGCAGCCCCAGCAAGAGACCAGTCCCTGCTCAATCCCACCTCTCCAAAATGTCTCTCGGTCTTTCTCTCTCTCTCTAAAAGAAAAAAAAACCGTATAATTTTTGGATGCCGACTTCACAGGGTCGCCACGAGTTGGCAGCGACTCGATCGCCATGAGCCCGACCCGCGGAAAGGGCCAGGCGGACCCCTCCGACGCTCGCAAGGCCTTCTGGGGATTGTAGTTCCCCGCATCAACCGGAGCCCCGGAGAACCACGCAAAACCGAAGTTATTTCGGGGGATAAATGTCCTTCGCTGTCCTCCCGCCGTGCGGGGCGGCTTCCCACCCGAGAGACCAGATGCGCTTATCCAGAAGAAGAAGATTTTCTGCGTAAATGTGCATGGTGTTCCCCAGCTGGGAACTACACTTCCCAGGGGCCCTTGCGAGCCCCAAAGAGGAATGTCTATGCATAGACCAGGAAAGGAGGAGTGAGAGTTCTTCGTAGAGAGTTTTTCCTGGGGGGGGAGGGGGGGGGATAAAGCCAACCTCTTTTCTTCCCCCTCTTGGGGGTGGGGGGATGATCTGAAGGGACTAAAGAGGGACTCCTTTTTATTGTTTGGATGTCTGCAGGAAAGGTGACTTCCTGAACAGATCTTGGGCAAGAATAGGCAGAGGGACCAGGGGGAATAAGCAATGAATGAATGAATGGAATGAATGAATGAATGAATGAATTAGAAGGGGGCGGTTTCTGGGTTGAGGCAACGAGCATGTGTTTATTCCTCTTACTAACAATATGAATAAATCTTCCCCCTTATTAAAGAAATAAAGTCGCAATCCAGCCACCCCTCACTATACACCAGTTTCTCAGCTATATGATTCCGTTTATTATGTTTCACCGTGAGATTTATATATATATATATATATATATATATATATATATATATATATATATATATATATATATATATATATATATATATATATATATATAATATCTAGGGTTGCCAGGTCCTTCTTCACCACCGGTGGTAGGTTTTTGGGGTGGAGCCTGAAGTGGGTGGGGTTTGGGGAGGGACTTCAATGCCATAGAGTCCAATTTGCTAAAGTGTCCATTTTCTCCAGGGGAACTGATCTCTATTGGCTGGAGATCAGTTGTAATAGCAGGAAATCTCCAGCTACTACCTGGAGGTTAGTACAGGAGCGAAACATACAACAAGGTGCAAAAGTACAAACTTTATATGCTGCAAAGATTCACAAAAATAACAAGGTGTCTATATGAATACACCAACAATAAGAGCAAACATATCGGCTATATACAAAATCCTAAGGTGACTATGTACAAGATCATGGAATAAAGTTACTTTCACATAACATGTCTTTCTATGGTAGATAGATAGCCTCCAAAAGTGAGGGATCCGGAAAGAAGAGACTTCACAATGAGGAGACGATCATTTCGAGTTCCTTCATCAGTCCTTCCTGTATTTTATACAAAATTGTAAACTCGATATTTGTTCATACAATTGCAATTTTCAAAAAAGCATCAATAAAGATTATACTTACAAAAATCTCCTGTACAATCATATATAACAATTTCCCGTTCCGGGTAAACCCTTGAATCTTTTCTCCCTTCCTTTTTTTTTCGGGGGATGATCTGAAGGGAATAAAGAGGGACTCTCCTTTTCATACTTTGGAGGGAGAATTTGTATGTTTAAGGTGAGGCTGAGATGTCCTGCAGAGATCTTGGGCAAGAATGGGAGGAGGGAGGGGAGAAATAAGCCTTAAACGAATCAATTAATGTGAACACACACGAACAGGTGACGCTGCCTTATACTGAATCAGACCCCTTGGTCCATCAAAGTCAGAATTGTCTACTCAGACTGTAGTGCCCAAATATATAAGGGCTAGTGTAAAACTATACTATATGCACACATATATACACATAGATATGTTTGGGAACGTTGGCATCCACAACTATAAGATGCCAACAGATTACACTTGCTTGCCTGGTACTGCCTCTCACCAGTAGAGAGAAAGCTGTCTTTGAATTACCTCTAACCTTAGGAATGTGGTTTCTGTTTCCTAGCTCACAAGATCAAGCACTCGCTCAGTGACGCCTTCGGGCAATATCTATAGGCTATGCTAATTAACGTGGAGTAGACACCTAACGTGTATTGGTGCTTTTGTGTATCAATCTGCTTATAAGCAGCTATGGGCCTGCCCCATTCTAATGCATAAATGATGCTGACCTTCCTTTGTTCCTTTGTGAGTAACCCTGTGCCTTATCTGTGGTTCTCACCCAGCTCTGTGTTTAGCTAAATAAAAAACTGTTTGCTGTTGAACTTAACCTCCTCCTTGCTGTCTGTTCATTGGACTCTATGAGACAGCCGGGCACTTCAAGACCAGCAGCTACTCTCCAGGGTCTCAGGCAGAGGTCTTTCACGTCACCTACTTGCCTAGTTCCTTTAACTGGAGATGCCGGGGATTGAACCTGGGACCTTCTGCATGCCAAGCAGATGCTCTACCACTGAGCCACAGCCCCTTCCCAACCTAATTAGAAGGGGGTGGTGGTCTGGGTTAAAGCCACGAGCCTGGGTTTATTCCTCTTACTAACAATATGAATCATTCTTCCGCTTTATTTCTTTAAAGTTGCAATCGAACCACCCCTCATAATACACCAGTTTCTCAGCCATATGATTCCGCTTATTATGTTTCATTGTAAGATTTGTTTTGCTAAAATACCCCATTGTATTGACTCACTCTGTGTAACCCTCCTTGAGTCCCCATCTTTGGAGGTCTTTAAGCAGAGGCTGGATGGCCATCTGTCAGGAGTGCTTTGATTGTGGGATCCTGCATTGCGGGGGGAGGGTTGGGGTCACTGGGGATGTTGCGGGGGGAGGTAGTTGTTAATTTCCTGCACTGTGCAGGGGGTTGGACTAGATGACCCTAGTGGTCCCTTCCAACTCTATGATTCTATGAGTCCCAATGAGAAAGGCAGACTATAAATAATGTCAATAAATAAATAATTTTCACATTATAGATCCAAAATCTCTTCAAATTCAGAAGCTTCCTTCTGTGCATACCATGCAGATTGTAGCTATTGCAAGATGCACAGATATCTGGAAACATCTGAGAGGAAGCAGCATGTCTGTGGTATCGTACCCTGAGCATCTCTCCACCTCCCCCCATTGATGGATTAAGATCTGGTCTGAATAAGCCTTAGAAACAATAGAACAGAAAACAGGATGACCGTAATTAGCTGTCAGATTCTAGGAAGCCTCTGTCCGAAATTATCTTCTTCGGAAATCCGTGTAGTTTAAATATGGTATGTATGAATAAACGAGCCAGTTTGTGAGCAGATGGCATCCCTTCGCACGGCACGAGATGAACTTGCTTAGAGAAAAGATCCGTGATTACCCACAGGACAGTCTTCCCCTGACTGGACGGGAGGTCTGTTATGAAGTCCATCCCAATCACTTGCCAGGGTGCCTCGGGAGTTTCTAGGGGCTTTAGTAATCCCGGGGGCTTTCCCATCAAACGTTTACTAGTTGCGCACACAGGGCAGGATTTGATAAATACCTCGATGTCTTGGCGCATTCCAGGCCACCAAAACTGTCTTCTTATTAGGTGCAAGGATTTAGCAAACCCAAAATGTCCCCCTATAGTTGAACTGTGGCTCCGTTCCAATATTTCCCGCCTCAGTTCCCTGGGCACGTAATGTTTGTTCTTACAGATACCGTTTTTGTCCGTCACCTGGGATGGGATAGATTCTTCCTCCCGCTCCTGCTGAAGAGCCTCCCCCCACCTTTTCTTGACTACCTCCGGGAGGCTTTCTGGAACTGCCCAGAGGCGGGGAATGGCAGCATCCGACCCCGGCAAGGAGGTGGGTACCGGCCCTTCAGCCTGGTCCCCTCGCTCTATTTGGGAGATTTCCCCCCCCTCCCCAGAGGTTGTGGTCGGAAGTTCTCCGGGGACTGCTGGGGATGAGGAGGTGGGAGTGACCACCTCTCGAGGGGGACTCGAACTCGAGTCTTGTGCCGCCGCGCGGCTTTGTGCTCTGGTCAGAACTCCTGCACTATTCCCCTCTGGAGTCAAACCCAGGTGTTCCCGTGTGAAAAGAGAACCCACCGGCCGCTCAACCTGACACTCATATTGCGGCATGCGAGACAGTCCGTCTGCTAAGCAGTTTTCTTTCCCAGGCATGTGTTTGATGGTAAAGTGAAACTTAGAGAAAAAGGTCGCCCAACGCACTTGTTTGGCGGACAGCTTCCGCTGACCCAAAATCGATTCGAGGTTACGGTGATCTGTCCAAACCACAAAGGGCTCGGCCGCCCCCTCCAGGAACTGTCGCCAAACCGTGAGTGCATGTTTAATTGCCATGGCCTCTTTTTCCCCAATCGGCCAGTTGAGTTCAGGGCCAGAGAACTTCTTAGAAAAATATGCGCAGGGTCTAAGTCTCCCTTGATCATCCCTCTGAAGGAGTGCGCCTCCCATCGCCTTGTCCGAGGCATCTACCTGTAAGGTGAATGGCCTGGAGCAATCTGGGTGCGCCACAATGGGTTCAGAGGTAAAGCGCTCCTTAAGAGTTTCAAAAGCCGCCTGACACCTGGCGGTCCAAGGCACCTGGTATTGTGCAAAGGTGGCCTCTTGCCCCTTCCCTTTGGTTTTAAGCAAATCAGTAATAGGCAAAGCTATTTGAGCGAAATCCTGAATAAAACTTCTATAAAAGTTAGCAAACCCCAAAAACTGCTGAACCTGTTTGCGAGTTCTGGGAGGTTCCCATTCTAACACTGCCTGCACCTTCTCCGGATCCATGCTTAACCCTTGGGGAGATATCACATAACCCAAAAACGACAATTGGTCCTGGTTGAATGCACATTTTGATAACTTAGCATACAAATGATTGTCCCTTAGACGACGCAACACCTCCCGCACCAACTCCCTGTGCTCTGCGGGATCCTTGGAGTAAATAAGCAAATCGTCGAGAAAGACTATCACACCTTTAAATAGGAGATCATGTAGAATCTCATTAATTAACTGCATGAAGCACGATGGCCCCCCCGACAGACCAAATGGCATTACCATAAATTCAAACAAACCATAACAACAAGAGAAGGCCGTCTTAGCTTCATCCCCCTCCTTGATCCGGACTCTGTAGTAGGCTTCCGCCAGGTCAATTTTCGAGAAAACACAACCCTCCTGTAATGCACTCAGGAGGTCTGGGATTAAAGGAAGGGGGTAAGCATTAGTCTCAGTAATCGCGTTAAGCCCCCTATAGTCTACACACAGTCTGAGATCCGATGTACCTTTCTTCTTCACGAAGAAGCAGGGAGAAGAAAATGCAGCCTTGGACGGCCGTATGAAACCCCGCTTCAAGTTCTTGTCCAGAAATTCTCGCAGCACTGTTTTCTCGTGAGGACTCATGGAATAAACTCGGGCCTTGGATGGTTTAATGTCCTTAATCAGTTCGATGGCACAATCCGTTGTGCGATGAGGAGGCAATAAGTCACAATCCGTCCCTTCAAATACATCTGCAAAGTCACTATACTCTGGGGGCAACGTGGGCGCCTCCAAAGCAGCGGCGTTCCCCCCTTCGCCTCCGGGTAAGTCGTCCCGGCTGTGTCTCTCGCACTGGGGAGCTCCAAATACCACCTGCCTTTGTTCCCAGTCAATGCTCGGGTTATGCCCCGCCAACCAATTGATGCCGAGAACCACCGGGTAGGAAATTTTAGGAACTACCGTGAAGTGGATCTGTTCCCAGTGATTTCCCACCCCCAACCACATCTTGCGAGTGCGCAAATGAACCGCCCCCCCCCCCGCAGGTCACTCCCATTCATTTGATGGAAATGTAGGGACTGGTCCAGTTCTCGAGTCCCAATTTTCAGACGTTCTACCACCGCCTGATCAATTAGGGTCCGGGAGCACCCAGAGTCCAATATAGCCACAACAGCCACAGGTTCCCCCCCTTGGGGGTTTCGTAACACCACAGGTATCAGCAATGTCTCTCCCTGGTCACTCACCCTAGATGGAGCCGGTTTGGTTTCTTCCGAGGGCGCCCTCCGTGCCGGTTCCCTCACAGAAGGCCGTCCTCGTTTTTTGCCGGTGAGGGGCTTCGGAAACTATCTCGGGTACAACGGTTGTGGAGATCCGATGAGGTTTCAGCTTGCAGGGCCGCCATCCCACGGCGACCGTTCATCCCCTCCGCTCTCCTGTGCTCCAGGCTCCGAGGTGGTGTCGCCTCTCGCTCTTGGGTCGCCCTATTGCTCGTCCCTTCTGGCGGCGTGCTGGTACATTTCGCTGCAAAATGGCCCATCTTTCCACACTGGAGACAAGCTCCCTCCCTGAACCGACGTGCCCTGTCGAGACTATAGACCCCTCGATGCCTTCCCTCTCGCCGGGAGCCTGCTGCGTTGTCCCCTCTCGCTGGAGGAACAGGGGTCGTCTTCGACGGACGATCTTTGGAGAACTGGAGGGTGAGCTTGCGATTCTCCACCAGGGCCGCTAAACTTATCCACTCCTCCACCAACTCTGGGTCTCCCAAAGTCAAACAGCCATCCAGCACTTCCCACCGCAACCCTTCGCGGAAGTGCTGGACCTTGGTGGCTTCGCTCCACTCCCGTATCTTGCACGACAAAGATAAAAAGTCCTGTGCATACTCACTCACTGAGCGGGTCCCCTGCTTCAAACGACGCATGGCCATCTTTGCCTTCTCTCCCCTGTGGGGGTCTTCGAACCGGCGTCGCAGAGCGGACAGGAATTCATCCAGGGATGCCAAAACCCTAGGCATAGTTTCTGCCGCCGTCACTGCCCACTCCACCGCTTCCTTCTCCAGCAGGCTGATCACATACCTAACCCGAGCTTCTTCCGAGGCAAAGGTCTCCCCCTGGTCCTTCATGAAGCCGGAGATTTGGAGTAAGAAGTGGGGCAACTGTGAACTGGACCCGTCGAAAGATACCTTCAGGTCTCTGGCTGTAGGGCGTCTGGGCGTGAGAGCTTCCCCAACAACGAGCGGTCCTGTAGTGGGCCGCGAGTCTGCTTGGGGTTGTTGCGCTGACTGTCCGAGTCCCCTCACCGCCCCTAGGACAGCTGCCAGGTCCCGCTGTAAGGTGTCTAGCTGGGTCTGTAGGTCCCGGTTCTGCAGGACGAGCATCTGGTTCTGCCCGCGTATCAGAGTGGCCTCCTCTGCGGTGAGGGTAGGGGTGCGAGCGAGCGTGGGCTCCTTCCAACCTTCCCCCTCTCCATACCAGGCGGCCAGCGGTCCTCGGTATAAGTCGCCTCCTGGCTCCAACACTGTTCTCTGCCGCTGTCCGGCTCCCGAGAGTCGGGGGGTCCACGTCAGTCTCCCAGGAACCTCCGTCGGCCCGGGTGGGCGCTGTTCCGGGGTCGCTTCTCCCCGGCCAACCTCAATATCGGCTGGAGTCTGCCGAAGCTCCTCTCCCGTGTTGAGCGGCACCGAGGATGGTACAGACATCCTAATACTACTTCTAACCCGAAAAACAAAAAGGTCAAGATTGTAACGTACTGTCAGATTCTAGGACTCCGTTGCCTCTCAAGAATCATCAACTTTACTCCAGACATTTGCAGAGAGTTAAAGTAGAATTTATTTGAAAGGGAGAGTACAGTAATCTAGGAAAACACAACGTTACAATGGCGCAAAATCATTTGGAGGGCATTCTTATAGAGTACACAAGCTAGAAATGTTTACAAGTAAAAGCTTTGAAATGCAAAACATTAGAGGTTCCCCAGCACCGAGAGAGAGAATTCACACCTAAAGATCAGAGCAGGATTACAATCAGGAAGTCACTTTGAAATGGAGATTTCTCGAGTCTCTGGTTGTTGTCCCTTCCTTCCTTTCCCTTTCCCACGGGAAGGAGAGGTGAAAAGAAAGTCACCTCGCTATCCAGGGTTCGATTGCATGCCCTCGCTGACACTAGCCCAACTTTTGGTTGCTGAAGGGGAAGATTCAGAGTAATACAGAACTCCTCTTCATAAAAATGCTGTCTCCATGTATTTCTGCAGTGACACATAGAAAATAGTATTTTCATGGAAAAACACACACATTTAATTTAGTTATTGTTCCATTTTTTAACCCATTACTGGCCTGAAGGATTTGCCTCTTCTTTCCTAAATGTTTAGGGATAAAAAGACATAATCGCTTGAGAAATGTTTCCTTCTTTCATGTCGTTCAAGGAGGTGGTTGTGTTCTTCATACAGAGGAACGGGCTCTGGTGGACACATAGTCTATTGCATTTATTATGTATCTAGTATTATCTTTCATGTATCTTTGAGGCACAAATCCTGTCTGATCTTCCTGAATTAATTCTGATATACATTTTCTTAGCCTTTCTGCCAGGATAGTGTAAAGATTTTATAATCCACATTTAACAACGATACGGATCTGCACGATTGCGGTACTGTTGGGTCATTTCCTACTTTATATATTAATGTTATAGGCACTTCTTGCCATGTAGGTGGGATATTTCTCCTCTCTTGTATTTCATTCATTATCTTTTGTAAAGGTATTGCTAGAATTTCTTCAAAGCATTTATAATATGTTGCTGTCAGTCCATTGGGTCCAGGTGCTTTATCCTTTCCCCATTTTTAAAAGTGTAATTAATTTCTTGTATTGCTATTGTTTGGTTTTAAAATTTTCTATGTTCCAATTTAATTTCTTAATTGGTATTTCTGCTAGGCATTCTTTCATGCCTTCCTCTTCTATACATTCTTTTTTGAGAAAAAAGTCCTTTATTTGTTCATGTATGTCTTGCTCTGCATACATAATTTGATGTCCTTTCTTTTTTAAAATTATATTTATTATTTAAAATTATATTTATTAATATAGAAAAAAGAAATAGTTACAGTGAAACAGGTGAAAAATATAATACAGATAGAACTGGGATTACTTCTACTCATAGAGATACATAATAAAATAGTTAATACTTAATAGATTCATACCAAAGACATGATTAAAGCTTTGTGCAGTAATCTCATTTAGCATAATAATTTGATTTCCTTTCTTAATCGCTGGTATTGTCCTTTTTTCTCTTTCTTAAACAATATGGTAAATATCTTTCAGGTTTATTAACAATATGCTAAATATCTTCCAGGTTCATTAGCATGTTCAAAATGTCTTTGTTTTAAAAAATTCATTTTTTTCTGTGTTTTTTTTCCTGCCTCTTACAAGCCCAGTTGGTTCTTTAGTTGTTTTAACTCCTTCAATTAGTCTTTGTTTAAATTGTTTTTTAAAGCCTTTTGGCAGTTGGGAAACAGGTTCGGAGGCGCCGTGGCAATGCCTCGGCCATGCTGTCTCCGGTCACTGAAAGGTGAAGAATGGGCTGTTTATCTTGTAGTAACAATGTATGATTCATTCTCCATCTTCTTTCTGTCTTTTTTCCTGATTTCCAACTTAGTTCAATTGGACTAGGGTCTGATAAGGCCCTTGGCTGAATTTCTACTTTTTCTCCACCTTTAATTAATGCTTTAGAAATCCAGCACATATTCATTCTTGAGTAAGACTGACATCTGCCTGAGAAGTATGTGAAGTCTTTTTCATCAAGATGTAATGTTCTCCAGGCACTCTTCAGTTCTAACATTCCCATATACTGAAATACGTTTTTGCGGAGTTTCCCCTGCCAACATTGCTAGATCTGTCCTTTTTTGGGTCTAGAACTCCATTCATATCTCCAAAAATCAAAATCTCTCTTTCCTAGAAATCTAGTAATACTTGAATTCCCGCCCCACCAAAAACAACAACAACTTTAGTGTCATTGAGAGCAGGTATTGATGCCTATGTGCATATTTGACTCTCTGGCAACCTGATCTTCAACACCAAATACGTTCCCTTCTGGTCTTTTAATTCTGCAAGTACTTCCAAGCTCAAATTATTGATATATATTACAACTTCTTGGTAGCTGGAATATAAAATAGAGTCTAAAACCATCAAGTTAGCTGGATTTTTTTTGTATTCTATTTGGTGAGGGGTCATATATGATGATTTTGAAAAACTGATCAGGGGAGGGGAATGTTTTCCCTCGTTTTTACTACACTATACCCCTCAGAATCACACATTTCCTTTCCTTTTCATCATTAGATGCATTAGGTGCTCCTTTGTGTTCAGATCGGGTCTCAGTATGATGATGTAACATTTGGGAAGGAAGATGCAGCCCAGCAAGCCAGCGCTGGAGGCCAGGATGGAGAAGATCTGTACGGCTACCATGTATTTCCCTTTTGTGCTCAGGTAGGTGGGCACAAAGGACACCCAAACGCTGCAGAAGACCAGCATGCTGAAGGTGATCAGCTTAGCTTCATTGAAAGCCCCAGGAAGCCTCCTGGCCAGGAAAGCCACCGTGAAAGAGATAGCAGCCAGGAAGCCCATGTAGCCAAGGGCCATATAAAACATGGTAACAGACCCTTCGTTGCACTTCAGTATGATGTGTCCAGGTTGGCCATGCAAGTCGGAGTCTGGGGTGGGAGGAGAGATTAACAGCCAGATAATGCAAATGGCTACTTCAAGGCTGGAACAGGAAATAACAATAGAGTTTGCCAAGCTCTTCCCCAGACATCTCTTCATTGAGTTTCCTGGCTTTGTCGCCACGAAGGCCACCAACACTGTAATGGTCTTGGCCAACACGGAAGAGATGGCAACGGAGAAGATGATGCTGAAGGCAGTTTGTCGGAGGAGGCAGGTCACTTTCCCAGGCTGGCCAATGAAGAGGAAGGAGGACAGGAAGCAGAGTAAGAGGGAGATGAGAAGAATGTAAGCGAGATCTCGGTTGTTGGCCTTCACAACTGGAGTTTCCCAGAATTTAAGGAAGATTCCCAAAACAACACCTGTTGTCAGGGACAAGAGTAGTGCAAAGAAAGCCATGATGATCCCCAGAGGTTCTTCGTAGGAAAGGAACACAATCTTCTTGGGAACACATTGATCCTTGTCCTTGTTTGAAGACTGATCTTCTGGACACTCGTCACAATGATCTGAATCTAAAAAAAATCACTTCATTGTGTCAAAAACATCTGGGTGTAATGTGATTCCCCTCCCCATATTTTGCTTTCTATTGGGTTAGTTCATTCCAAATCCATCCAACAGCCCATTCCCGAACTTGGGGGTTGCATGGGCTTAGGAGGTGCAGTGACCAATATGCTGGCATCTGTGCCACTTGCGCCATGCAAACTGGCACGGACACAGCTTGATGGGGTGTCTACCCACCATCTGGCCACCTTGCTAGTGGCGAGTGTCCCCGATCATTGTGGTGGAAGCATGGTACTTGGGATGGCGACAGGAGTGGAGTGTCAGGATGGTGGAGAGCCCCAATGAAGGTCAGCGTGGCGATGGGGCCATGATCACTTAACACAGGCCAGGTCATCCTTCCCTGAAGGTGCTTGAGAGTGCAGGACCCAGAAGGAGTCTTGGGTAGCAGGGCACCTCCTGTTCCAGATTTATTTATTTATTTCGGTTTATATCCCACCTTCCCACAGTAAAGCGGAGCTCAGAGTGGCTTACAACAATTAATTTTATATGCCAACTTTCTCTACCAATTAAGGCAGAATCAAACTGGCTTACAAACACCTTCCCTCCCCCTCCTCACAACAGACACCCTGTGAGGTAGGTGGGGCTGAGAGAGCTGTGACTAGCCCAAGGTCACCCAGCTGGCTCCATGTGGAGGAGTGGGGAAACCAACCCAGTTCACCAGATTAGCATCTGCCGCTCATGTGGAGGAGTAGGGAATCGAACCCGGTTTTCAAGATCAGTGCAGTGAACCCCAGTGCAGTGGGGTAGGTAGGAAATTATATGGCAGGAAAATTCCTGTCTAGCCTTCAGGAAACCTTTCACACCATGGTTTAAGGTCTGTATTGGGGGTGGAGAACTTTTTTTTCGCCAAGGGCTATTTGGATATTTATAACATAATTTGTGAGCCATACAAAATTATTAACTTAAAAATTAGCCAACTAAGCCCCAAGCAGGCAGCTGCCCCACATGGCCCCCCCCCCAGCGCGAGCAAGCAGGCAGGCATCCAAGCGGTGGCGCACTTGCCCACTTGGTGGCAGAGGATGGTCACCAGTCTTAGATCCTTCTGAGCTAGAGATATGCCAGGACCCAGGAAGGGCCAGATCAAATGATTTCGTGGGCCTTAAATGGCCCCTGGGCCTGACGTTTCCCACCCCTGATCTATATGCTAAGCCCTACAGCCAGATAAATCTACCTTTCATGGTTATGTTGTGCCCATACATAAGGGCTAATACAGCACACACACACATACCCTATGGATGTTTGGGGAAGTTGGCATCAGAAGATTATAAGCCACAACACCTATCCTGTTTGGTAGGGCCCCTCGCATATTAAGCATGGCCGTCCTTGGGTTAGCGAATGGATTCTCTTATCTGTAGTTAGGAATGTAGTTTCTGTTTTCCGCTTACAGACGCAAGCGCTTTCTAAGAACACCTTCAGGCTACATTATAGGCTGTGCTAATTAATCACATCATGTATCTAATTGTGTACTGGCTCTTTTGTTTTTTTGTTATTAAAACTGTTTCCTTGTAAGGCAATGTACCTGCCCCGATCTTAAGGACGGCTTTGCTTAATATGCGAGGGGCCCTACCAGACAGGATAGGTGCTGTGGCTTATAATCTTCTGATGCCAACTAAAGGATCCTCCCATCTCTTTGTTCCTTTGTGGTGACTCTCCACTTCGCATTAGTGGTTAGCCCTCGCTTCTATTATTTACCTAAATAAAGAACTGACTGCTTTAACCTTAACCTCCTCCTCATTGTCTGTTCATTGGACTCTACGGACAATCAGGCACTTCAGTTATACAAGTGGTTTAGGTAGGGTTGCCAGTCCAAGCTTGGGAAATGCATGGAGATTAGGGGACAGTGTCTGAAAAAGGCATAGTTTAGGGAGTAGAGCAAGCTCAGTGGGGATGGGATGCCAGAGAGTTCACCTTTCAAATGGGCCATTTCCTTCAGGGGAACTGATCTCTGTAGCCTGGAAATTAGGTGTACTTTCAGGAGAAGAAGAAGAAGAAAAGTTGGTTCTTATACCCCACTTTTCTCTATCGTAAGAAGTCTCGAAGCAGCTTATAATCACAAACCCTTAGAGATCTGTGACTGGCCCAAGGTCACCCAGCAGGCTTCATGTGGAGGAGTGGGGAACCAACCTGGTTCACCAGATTAGATTCCAACGTTCTTAACCACTACACCACGCTGGCTCTCCAGGAGAAATTCAGGCCCAACCTGGAGCTTGGAAAGCCTAAGGGTAGAAACCAGGAACAGAGCCTTTCTCGTGGTGGTGAAATACATTTCTCCAGACCTTTCAATTTCAGACTGCTTCCACAGCTGTTAGGTACCAGTGAAGATCATATTATTCTCTTGAGCTTTTAGTGAATCATCTGCTTTTCTGCTCATTTTGCTGGCTTTTCCCTGGGTTTTTGAAATTCATGTCTAAAAGGTAGGCTCATTTTCTCTCAAGTGGCCTGCTCAGGGTTTCCCAGCGGTTTCAGGACTAAGTGGACATTTGAATCCAGGTAACCCCAGTCTGAAACTCTAGCCAGTATACTACACTAACTCTGTATAAAGTGTGCTCAACAAAGCAATACAATTGGTTGATCATGCATGTAGAGGACAGGGCTCAGAGGATAAAGCACTTGCTTTGCATTCAAGCAGTACCGGGTTCAACTCCTGGTAGATCCAGGAAACAAGATTGCAAAGAACAGCCTAAGGAAGCCAAAGAAAAGACCGGTGCCCAAGACTCCACAGAATTATTTCTAGTCAGAGGATAAACAGGGTTGCCAGGTCCCTCTTCACCACTGGCAGGAGGTTTTTGGGGCAAAGCCTGAGGAGGGTGGGGTTTGGGGAGGGACTTCAATGCCATAGAGTCCAGTTGCCAAAGCTGCCATTTTCTCCAGGTGAACTGATCTCTATAAGCTGGAGATCAATTGAAATAGCAGGAGATCTCCAGCTAGTACCTGGAGGTTGGCAATCCTACCTCAATCCTAAATAAAGAGGGAAAGTAGAGGAAAATAGTGCAAGAATTGAAAAATTCCTTGCAGATTTAATTTTGGCAGAAATCACTCTTACCTGCCATGGCTGGGTACAATAACCCTTTGTACAATAACCCTAAGGATACAATAACCCTTTGGATGGACTGATGGTTTACTCATTATCTCTGCTTCTGCAGAACTCTGAGCAACATTGCTCATCAAACTTTCATAACTGACTCTTTGCTCTGCTCTCCTAAGCCCAACAATTATTTGTACCTTTGTGAGTTGAAATTGTCCCTTCTCTGCATGGTGGACAGTCATAGCAGCAACTCTGCTGTCCTTCCAGAACCATCTTTCTGTATCCAGGTGGGCAGTTTTTGGTGCATATGGAACGGGGCCTTGTCTACAGAACAGGAAGCAAGAAAGAAAAAAGAGCACAGGAATTTGTTTGCTTACGGAAGTGGAGGACATAGGAATCATCGGCCGCACTCCGCAACAGTACATTTGCTTCAACAAATAAACTTCACATCTCTTATCCTTGTGTGTGTGTTAAGTGCCATCAAGTCGCTTCCGACTCATGGCGACCCTATGAATGAAAGTCCTCCAAAATGTCCTATCTTTGACAGCCTTGCTCAGATCTTGCAAATTGAAGGCTGTGGCTTCCTTTATTGAGTCAATCTACCTCTTATCCTTGCTGTCCAGTTACTGGGATTCAGCTGGGCAATGAACCTATGGATTTCCATGACACAGCCCTACGCAAAAAAGAGATAAACGTCTCACCTGATTAAACCAAGTGGGCCAGACAATGGCATTCTCCCGAATGTTCAGCTCTAGGCCTGAGGGAGCCTGGGTCTCGAGACGCCCAACTTTCACCCTCGTGGCAGAACCATTAGGGAAGACGACCAAATTCAGAATATCGTAGTCAGCTACTAACTCCCCACCCTCATTAAAATGCATGTCATTCATGGTTGTAGTGTTGAAGTGGATGTTTCTCAGAAAAGAATGGAGCTAGAATGAGAATTAACAGACCGGCATGAGGCAAATGTAATCATTTCACAATTCTATTCCATTTTTAAAAGTTTTTCTTAAGGACAATGGTATTTAGGGCCACAGGGAGGAGAACATCCAGAAGCATATTGTCACAGACAGGGCCCAATTTACAGGAGGCCCAACTGTTAGAAATAAGGACACCTGGGTAAACCTCTGCCTCTAAATGGACATTTGCAGTATTCGCTCTTCAGAAGCAACAGAATAATTGAATCTGTTTGTTATGGGTGCAAACTGTTTGGTCCTGATGTATATTTTGGTTGTTTGGTTGCTTTAGTATTGTTTGTGTTGTGTGCGTGTGTGTGAAGTGCCGTCCAGTCGCTTCCGAGTCATGGCGACCCTATCAATGAAAGTCCTCCAAAATGTCCTGTCTTTGACAGCCTTGCTCAGATCTTGCAAATTGAAGGCTGGGGCTTCCTTTATTGAGTCCATCCATCTCTTGTTGGGTCTTCCTCTTTTCCTGCTGCCCTCAACTTTTCCTAGCATGACTGTCTTTTCGGATGACTCTTATCGTCTCATGACGTGACCAAAATACGACAGCCTCAGTTTAGTCATTTTAGCTTCTAGGGTCAGTTCAGGCTGTATTTGATCTAGAACCCACGGATTGGTTTTTTTGGCAGTCCACGGAATCCGTAACACTCTCCTTGTTTGTGTTAGGTATGATAATATAGCACATATTTATTTAATTCTTGGCATTGCTGCTGGTTTTGTGTTCTAGCTACCTGGAGGTTGGCAACCCTAACTGAAAGCCTTTTTTCCCTCCAAAGGCAGGGTTGCCAGCTCCAGGTTGGGAAATACCTGGAGATTTGGGGGGTGGCGTCTGAGGAGGGTGGGGTTTGGTGAGGAGAAGGACTTCAGTGGGGCATAATGCCATAGAGTCTACCCTCTGAAGCGGCCATTTTCTCCATGTGAACTGATCTTTGTTGCCTGGATATCAGTTGTAGTAGCGGGAGATCTCCAGTCATCCCCTGGAGGTTGGCATCCCTCCTCCAATTGAGAGATCCTTAATGTGGGTAACCAAAGAGATTGAAAAAAAGGAGAAAAACCTTGTATGTTGAAATATCAAGGTTAATTTCAAAAAAGCTAAAATTATATTAAATCCAGAATCTTTAATCAAATTGTAAATATTAAAAACTGTGCATAAAAATCCAGCAACTTTAGTTATACACATAGGTACCTTCCCCTAATGGAAAAAAGCTTTAAAATAAAATTACACATATACATATGGAAATGTCACATATTTATAAGCATCTTTCCTATGACCAGGTACTGTTGTTACTAACGTAAAATACATGTACACCATGTGTATAAGTGTAACTTATTAGGCATTAGAGGAAAGTACCTATATGTGTAATCCAAGTTGATGGATTTTTATACACAGTTTTTAATGCTTATAATTTGATTAAAGATTCTGTAATTTATTATTGTAGCTTTTTTGGAATTGCCCTTGATATTTCTACATACAAGGTTTTTCTTCTTTTTTCAACCAGTCTACAATCTCTTCCCCTCCCCACAACAGACATCCTGTGAGGTAGGTGGGGCTGAGAGAACTGTGACTAGCCCAAGGTCACCCAGCTGGCTTCATGTGTAGAAGTGGGGAAACCAACCCGGTTGACCAGATTAGCGTCCGCCACTCATGTGGAGGAGTGGGGAATCGAACCCGGTTCTCCAGATCAGAGTCCACTGCTCCAAACCATCACTCTTAACCACTTCACCACACTGACTCCAGGGAGAATAATTTATTCCACTGTGAGCTTACTGAAGGAGGGGTGGGATAAAATATACTAAATAAATATATAAGAATAAAAAATGATGATGAAGAAGAGTTGGTTTTTTATACCCTGCTTTTCTCTACCGAAAGGAATCTCAAAGAGGTTTGCAATCACCTTTTCTCTCCCCCCCCCCACAAGAGGCACCTTGTGAGGTAGGTGAGGCTGAGAGAGTTCTCAGAGAACTGTGACTAGGGTGGGGTTTGGGGAGGGGGGAAACTTCAGTGCCATAGAATCCAATTGCCAAAGCAGCCATTTTCTCCAGGGGAACTGATCTCTATTGACTGGAGATCAGTTGTAATAGCGGGATATCTCCAGCTAGTACCTGGAGGTTGGCAACCCTACCTTAGTCCTAAATAAAAAGTGAGAGTAGAGGAAAATAGTGCAAGAATTGAAAAATTCCTTGCAGTTTTAATTTTGGCAGAAATCACTCTTACCTGCCATGGCTGGGTATTTTGAAGGCCCAGTCTGTTCCTAGCAAGTATATGGTTGTATCTGGACAAATGCATCCTATGTAACGCATGTGCCACCATACAGACAGCGTTATAGACAACATAGCTCTCTGCAGAGATTTCTTTTGTAAGCCAAGTTGGGGGGGAGGCCTTTCCCATGCACCTGTTCCAAGTCTTCTGTGACCATCTTGGGTCTGGAGTTCTAGAGGATATTGAGTTGTTGCAGTGAAATATTTCTGACCAAACACGTTCAAGGAGGGCTTCATCTCGAATCAAGAAGAGCTTTTGGGGGTTTAACCTGTCACTTGTTTGGATCACGAAGGACAAGGCGCCTTGGAAATCTCTGAGATACCAGTGGTCAACGTATGTGCTCAAGGTGAAGCCCCACAGAATAGTTGTGATCCAGACTTTCCCCGCAGGGATACCTATTTTCATAAGCAACGTTCTTACAATGATTGGCAAAAAGTACATGGAATGAAGGTCCCCATAATAAATGAACACATTGGCTTTCCTCTGTGCGAGTTCTGCCGCAAAATTTCGTACCAAGCGATACACAGAGTCATAATTCCTGTGGACATCCTTCGTTGTAAGAATCCTCCATGTGAAGGCAACACAATTTCCACTTCTGGTGAGAATTGTCCGCAAGCTGCTCACAAAACGATTGCCTTCTTCATTGTCTGGAGCAACGAGGCTGACCCAGGTCCATCCGAAGTGCAGGAGCAGCTGGCCTATGCCCATGTACTGGGACTCTTCCTTTGGGCTCATCCAGTATGAAGAAGGAAACTGACATTTATTGCTACCGGCATGGTACACTAAACCGTAGGTGAGCTAGTGAAGAAAGGAAATGATGCTCCAAAATTTGCAAGCATAAAAAAGCAGGGCTATATTGGGAACTGCTGAAAGTTAAAAGAGAAAGCGCCAAAGCAGGACTACAGCTGAACATCAAGAAAACAAAAGTAATGACCACAGGAGAATTATACAACTTTAAGGTTGACAATGAGGAAATTGAAATTGTTCAAGACTTTCTATTCCTTGGCTCCACCATCAACCAAAAGGAAGATTGCAACCAAGAAATTAGAAGGAGATTGAGACTGGGAAGGGCAGCCATGAAGGAGCTAGAAAAGATTTTGAAGTGTGTAAGGATGTGTCACTGGCCACCAAGACTAGATTAATCCATGCCATCGTATTCCCTATTACTATGTATGGGTGTGAAAGCTGGACAGTGAAGAAAGCTGATAGGAAGAAAATAGATTCCTTTGAAATATGGTGTTGGAGGAGAGGGTTACGGATTCCATGGACTGCCAAAAAAAAAAAAAAATCAGTGGGTTCTAGATCAAATCAAGCCTGAACTGACCTTAGAAGCTAAAATGACTAAACTGAGGCTATCGTATTTTGGTCACGTCATGAGACGACAAGAGTCACTGGAAAAGACAGTCATGCTAGGAAAAGTGGAGGGCAGCAGGAAAAGAGGAAGACCCAAGAAGAGATGGATGGACTCAATAAAGGAAGCCACAGCCTTCAATTTGCAAGATCTGAGCAAGGCTGTCAAAGATAGGACATTTTGGAGGACTTTCATTCATAGGGTCGCCATGAGTCGGAAGCGACTTGACGGCACTTAACACACACACACACATATTGGGAACAGGCATTGCAGGACAACTCCCAAGGCCTGTGGCCTGCAGAGGATCTGAGGCCTGCCCAGAACCACTGCTTGAATGATTAAGGACTGTGGTCTATACCACTGGGTCTAGCTTATTGTAAGTAGGATCCTATTTATGTAATTTTATTTATTTATATTTACTTTATTTGAATCCCGCCTTTCATCCCAATGGGGACCCAAAGCAGCTTACATCATTCACCTCTCTCCTCCATTTTATCCTCACAACAACCCTGTGAGGTAGGTTAAGCGGGCCCCACAGACACCAAGCAAGCTTCCATGGCACAAGTGGGGATTTGAATCTAGATTTACCAGATCCTAGTCTGACACCTTAACCACTACACCCCCTCTTAATGTGTTATGTAAATACTTATGCTATAAAAATATTGTCAAAGGCTTTCACGGTCAGAGTTCATTGGTTCTTGTGGGTTATCCGGGCTGTGTGACCGCGGTCTTGGTATTTTCTTTCCTGACGTTTTGCCAGCAGTTGTGGAAGGCATCTTCAGAGGAGTAACACTGAAGGACAGTGTCTCTCAGTGTCAAGTGTGTAGGAAGAGTAATATATAGTCAGAAAGGGGTTGTGTTGAGCTGAATCATTGTCCTGCAAAAAGTATCAAACGTAATGTGCTCATCATTGTCCTGTAAGTATCAAGATAATGTGCTAATGAGGATGTGGTATGTTAATAAGGAACCATTGTATCCTGAAGTGATCTGTTAATGTGTGAAATCCAAAGCTAATCTGCATGGCTATTGTAGACTGTAGTCTTTGTTAGTTTGGAGGTTTTCAGGACAATGGTTCCATATTAACATACCACACCCTCATTAGCACATTATCTTGATACTTACAGGACAATGATTAGCACATTACCTTTGATACTTTTTGCAGGACAATGATTCAGCTCAACCCAACCCCTTTCTGACTATATATTACTCTTCCTACACACTTGACACTGAGAGACATTGTCCTTCAGTGTTACTCCTCTGAAGATGCCTGCCACAGCTGCTGGCGAAACGTCAGGAAAGAAAATACCAAGACCACGGTTACACAGCCCGGATAACCCACAAGAACCACTTATGCTATACTTCATTTTTTCTGTTGGTTCCAGACTTCTAAAATCCTAATGCACGAGTCACAGGAATGTCCCATTTTTGAACTTGTACTGGCCCACTATTTGTAATCCACCTTGAGTCCTTGTGAGAAAGGCGGACTATAAATAATGTAAATAAATAAACATGGGATAATTGATTATAAAATTGGGTACAAAATTGAGTACATTTATTAAACTTTTTAAAAATTATATTATCGTTCTAGATAATACAAGTCCCAAAACAGCATGCCCTTTTGATGATAACAGCCCTTTAGTAAGTAAAGTGGCTAAATTTGAGACTCATTTTTTAACCAATGTGGAAATGTCTAATACATTTAGCTCGCTGCAGGATTTATTTATGTGTCACTAGCCACCAAGACTAGATTAATTCATGCCATCGTATTTCCTATTACTATGTATGGGTGTGAAAGCTGGACATTGAAGAAAGCTGATAGGAAGAAAATAGAGTCCTTTGAAATGTGGTGTTGGAGGAGAGTGTTACGGATACCCTGGACTGCCCAAAAAACAAATCAGTGGGTTATAGATCAAATCAAGCCTGAACTGACCCTAAAAGCTAAAATGACTAAAACTGAGGCTATCGTATTTTGGTCACATCATGAGACATAAGAACATAAGAAAGGCCCTGCTGGATCAGACCAAGGCCCATCAAGTCCAGCAGTCTGTTCACACAGTGGCCAACCAGGTGCCTCTAGGAAGCCATAAACAAGACAACGGCAGCAGCACCATCCTGCCTGTGTTCCACCGCACCCAAAATAATAGGCATGCTCCTCTGATACTAGAGAGAATAGGTATGCAGCATGACTAGTATCCATTCTAACTAACAGCCATGAATACCCCTCTCCTGCATGAATATGTCCACTCCCCTCTTAAAGCCCTCCAAGCTGGCAGCCATCACTACATCCTGGGGCAGGGAGTTCCACAATTTAACTATGTGTTGTGTGAAAAAATACTTCCTTTTATCTGTTTTTAATCTCTCACCCTCCTGCTTTAGCAGATGACCCCGTGTTCTAGTATTATGGGAGAGGGAGAAAAACGTCTCCCTGTCCACTCTCTCCAAACCATGCATAATTTTATAGACCTCTAGCATGTCTCCGAGTTCTTTCCAAGCTCAACAGCCCCAAGCGTCTTAACCGCTCCCCATAGGACAGTTGCTCTAGTCCCCTAATCATTTTGGTTGCTCTTTTCTGCACAAGAGTCAGGACAGTTGCTCTAGTCCCCTAATCACTTTGGTTGCTCTTTTCTGCGACAAGAATCACTGGAAAAGACAGTCATGCTAGGAAAAGTTGAGGGCAGCAGGAAAAGAGACCTAACAAGAGATGGACTGACTCAATAAAGGAAGCCACAGCCTTCAATTTGCAAGATCTGAGCAAGGCTGTCAAAGATAGGACATTTTGGAGGACTTTCATTCATAGGGTCGCCATGAGTCGGAAGCGACTGGACGGCACTTCACGCACTTCACACACACATTCTAATTTCATTGTCCAAGCGAAGAGAGATAGACTAGTGTCAGAAATTTTTTGATTTGCTAGCAGTATCATAACAAACTAAATCATTTGGCTTTCTGTTACTGTGAACAGAATAATAATTGTCACCTAGGAATAAGCCCAATTGAATTAAGTGAGACACCTCTCTCTCTCTTTTTGCTGTCAAGTCACAGTTGACTTATAATGACCTTGAAGGGTTTTCAAGGGCAAAAAAACATTTGAGAGCCAGTATGGTATGATTGTTAAGAACGGTGGACTCTAATCTGGAGAGCTGGGTTTGATTCCCTGCTCCTCCACATGAAGCCTGCTGAGTGACCTTGGGCTAGTCAAGTTCTCTCAGAACTCTCTCAGCCCCACCTACCTCACAAGGTGCCTGTTGTTAAGCCGTTTTGAGACTCCCTAAAGGTAGAGAAAAGCAGAGTATAAAAACCAACTCTTCTTCTTCATTATTATCTGTTGTCTGATCTACTTTTAACTGGACATGCTGAAGATTGAACTAGGACCTTCTGGTTGCCAAACAAATGTTCTACCACTGTCCCATTACGTGTTGCCATTGACTCCAACCACAATTTCCCGATTCCAAAAAAGTGAAAATTGTACCAAAAGTTCCATCTTGGATTCACCCCACCTTCTCCCCTAGTTCACTCATACCTGAGGTATTTTGTAAATGCTCAACACGGATGCCAGCTGAAAGAAGACCTGGTCGTCCCCACCCTGAACGACAGCCAGGGGCTCCTCCTGCCTCCCACACAGATAGTTAGGGAAAGCCAAATGTTGTCCAGCGCAAAGGAGGTCTATGGTTGTCTTGCAAGCTATCCTTGTTGCAGACTGGTAGTTTTCATAGATGTTGTAGCCCAGGGTGATGTTAGGTAAGAGTCTGGGATTCTCATTGATCTCATTAATGGCAAACAAGAGAGCCACCGCGTGCTGGTAGTTCCTTTCAAACAATCTGCAATGTAAATTCAGTGACATATCATGAGGTTGCCTTCTTCTAACTAAACCACACTATCAATGTTTTTATTGTCGAAGGCTTTCACGGGCAGAGTTCATCGGTTCTTGTAAGTTATCTGGGTTGTGTGACACTTGTTACTCCTCTGAAGATTCCTGCCATAGCTGTGGCCGAAACGTCAGGAAAGAAAATACCAAGACCATGGTCACACAACCCGGAAAACCTACAAGAACCGATGTTTTTATTCTTCAAGGGACATCGTTGTGTGACACTCTCTCTCCTACTTCCTGTCCCTCCTCAAAATCCACCTTCTCTGTGAAACCTTTGAAGCCACCCTGGAGCTCCAGTTTTCCCCACAGAACCCAGGCCAAAGTCTGTGTAACTGAACTGAACACATTTTCTTCCTCCCTTGACAGTTGTTTCTGTCTTCCTCCTCTCCCAGTGTTCCCTGGCCCATGTCAAATTTTAGATTGTAGTTTTACCGGACCTTTGTGGGAGTTGTTATTCCGTAACGTGCCAGGCAAGAGGAAGACCCAACAAGAGATGGATTGACTCAATAAAGGAAGCCACAGCCTTCATAATATTGTTGAAGGCTTTCACGGTCAGAGTTCATCGGTTCTTGTAGGTTGTCTGGGCTGTGTGACCGTGGTCTTGGTATTTTCTTTCCTGATGTTTCGTCAGCAGCTGTGGCAGGCATCTTCAGAGGAGTAGCACTGAAGGACAGTGTCTCTCAGTGTCAAGTGTGTAGGAAGAGTAATATATAGTCAGAAGGGGGTTGGGTTTGAGCTGAGTCATTGTCCTGCAAAGTATTAAAGGTAATGTGCTAATCTTTGTCCTGTAAGTATCAAGATAATGTGCTAATGAGGGTGTGGTATGTTCTGTATGAAGACAGAAACAATGGTTCCACCTTAACATGTTCTGTATGAAGACAGAAACAATGGTTCCACATTAACATACCACACCCTCATTAGCACATTATCTTGATACTTACAGGACAAAGATTAGCACATTACCTTTAATACTTTGCAGGACAAATATATATATATTACTGGATTTCACACATTAACAGATCACTTCAGGATACAATGGTTCCTTATTAACATACCACACCCTCATTAGCACATTATCTTGATACTTACAGGACAATGATGAGCACATTACCTTTGATACTTTTTGCAGGACAATGATTCAGCTCAACCCAACCCCTTTCTGACTATATATTACTCTTCCTACACACTTGGCACTGAGAGACACTGTCCTTCAGTGTTACTCCTCTGAAGATGCCTGCCACAGCTGCTGGCGAAACATCAGGAAAGAAAATACCAAGACCACAGTCACACAGCCCGGATAACCTACAAGAACCACAGCCTTCAATTTGCAAGATCTGAGCAAGGCTGTCAAAGATAGGATATTTTGGAGGACTTTGATTCATAGGGTCGCCATGAGTTGGAAGCGTCTTGACGGCACTTAACACACACACACAACGTGCCAGGCACACCAGGAGCACCATATTAATGATAAATCATACCATCAATAATTTTTCTTCTCACAGGTTATTTGATGTGTTTGCCTTCTTTTCATTCTTTACAGAGGCTTCTCTCAATTTGGAGAGTTCAAATAAGTATCAGGCTGAGTTCAGTTTCAAAAATTTACCTGTACCTGGTGCAGGTACAGAAGGACAAGGTAGATATGATGGTGAACCCACATGCTTACCCATGTGTTGACAATCCAAGCATCATTTCTCAGGGTCCAAAGCAAGTTGTAACATAGTCTACCTGCCCAGATTCCATCACATGAATACATGCAGCTCCCTAATATTGAATCAGATCTTTGGTCAATCAAGGTCATTGCTCTTTACTCAGACTGGCAGCATCTCTCTAGGTCTCAGGCGGAGGTCTTTCACATAATCTACTACCTGGTCCTTTAAACTGGACATGCCATGGATTGAACCTGGGATATTATGTATGCTAAGCAGAGGTCTTCCACTGAACCGCAGCCCCTCCCACAGCACTCATATTTGTACAATCTCATGAATCATGGTGAAAATTTCCATTTCTGAAATAGACATTGCCTGAGCATATCACGATGATGGGTTGCAACCTCGACTGGATCCTTAGACCTCTACAATGTGTTACTTGTTCTCCAAGCCACTCCACTGTACACACATGCTTGGGCCCCCCCGACAAATCTCCACCCATTCCTGTATGAAGTGAGGGGTTGGTGGGGGAGGGTGTCATATTTTACAGGGAACAGAGTCAGCAAGTGAGGTCTGCCCTCCTGCCTTAGCTCACTGGACTCTCTTTCAAGTACCTGGGACTGTGGCTTAGTGGTAGAGCATCTGCTTGACATGCAGAAGGTCCCAGGTTCAATCCCCGTCCTCTCCACTTAAAGGGACCAGGCAAGTAGGTGATGGGAAAGACCTCTGCCTGAGACCCTGGAGAGCCACTGCAGGCCTGAGTAGACAATACTGACTTTGATGGACCGAGGGTCTGATTCAGTATAAGGCAGCTTCATGTGTTCATGTGGGACCTTTTCCTTGCCAAGTTTTGGGGAGGGGCTGCGGCTCAATTGCAGAGCATCTGCTTGGCAGGCAGAAGGTCCCAGGTTCAATCCCCGGCATCTCTAGTTAAAGGAACTAGACAAGTATGTGATGTGATGTGAAAGACCTCTCTGCCTGAGACCCTGGAGAGCCACTGCCGGTCTGAGTAGACAATACTGACTTTGATGGACCGAGGGTCTGATTCAGTATAAGGCAGCTTCATGTGTTCATGTGAATCATTCTTCTCCTATACTAGCTTCAACAATGTAAGTTGGATATTTTCTTGGAAACAATGATCTAGCATAATGCAATGACATTTTGAATTTAAACTTGTGCTGAGATAGTATTAGGACTGCAATTCTACACCTTGTTGTTAGTATAATAAGCTTCAATATTTTAAAGCCTAGTCCCTCTCTTCCATACTAGGAAGAATACCCACCACAGGTTATCTTGAACTCTTCTTACTAGCAATGTTGACATTACCAGATCGATTCCCCTCTATCTTTTCCCTCTAGTTTGCAAGCTTAAATCTGTTGCCATTTATACTTGGGAGGTTTTGCCCTGGATTTGCCACTCTAGATGCACTTTTCTCCCATCCATATTCTCAATAAGCCGCCATGCAGAGTTTTGAGAATTCGGATGGGGGAAAATGTGCATCTATAGAGTGGCAAATCCAATGCAAAACCTTCCATGAATAAATGGCCTGTGTCTCATAACTGGTATGAACTAGTTGGGACACAGCTATCGGTCCGATGGGATTTAAATGTAACAATCCCTCGCAAAACAAAAGAAACATGAGACAAAAGGAATATGCAACTTGCTCAGTAGTTCGTCTGTTGTCCCACCACGATGGTTAGGATGTGCCCCCAGATGGATCAACTGTCCATCCCTCAGTCACCTGGTTGATCTGGAGGAATTAGAATCGAGTGCCTTCCAGAAAGTTACTGAACTTTTGTGGCAACCGAGACTGGAATCGGGCTCAGTACAGTAGGACTGAACTGCAAACCAACACTTACGGCAAGAATTCATCGGCCGGATCATTCCGGAAGGAATGACTCAGATAGATGTCACTGTTTGTAGGAATGACCGCCGCAAGGAGGTAATCTCCTGGCCTGTAATAGTTATTTGGGTAGGTCAACAAACCATTTGTGTTTCCACAGATCAAATGAGGCAAGAACAATAAGAGCAGCAGCAGCAGCAACATCGTCATGACCCTGGCTAGAAGTACCCACCCTCCTCCAGTCAGCTTCACGACTAGTTACAACCCCATTTACTAACTACAGTGGTCTCTCCTCTGTCTCTCTTGGTCCTCAAAGTTGTGCCTACTCAGTAGTCTGAAGCAGTTTCCCAGCTGGGTTCGGCTTAGCGTCGGCCACTTCCAACACTGGCTTCCGACAGCTTTGTAATGGATTTCCAAAGGGAGCTCTGGGGGCGTTCATGAGCAGAAAAGGACCAAACCTGTAATTTTGGAAAGTGCAGGGGAAATAATGACATAGCCAAAGCCCTGGTCTCCCTTTGCAGCCCCTGCGTGCAGCTGGCAAAAATATGTTTGCAAAAAGTTTACGGTCTGATGGCACACTTGGCTCAGATTAACAGGGAGGAAACGGGCTTTCAAAGAAGGAGGAACATGGATTCCATTTGGGGGGGTTACCGCACTATTCCCAGCGATGTATTAAGAGTTTGAAAACGTTATAAAAAATACTGTTCGCACTTTCTATGTATTCCCACCAATGTATTAAGAGTTTGAAAACGTTATAAAAAATCCTGTTCGCGCTTCGTTTGGCCCCTTTGGCTGTGAAGACGTCTTCCAACCATTTCTAAGCCGTGGCATCCAAAAACCCTTTTAAAGCGAGGGTTTTTATAACGTTTTCAAACTCTTAATAGGTCGCTGGGAATACAAAGCGCGGGAACCCCCTGGGTGTCAGCAGCCATATTAACTGGACGTTTGGACAGTACTTTGAGGCAGGGCCTTCCGTCAGCATAACAGTAGGACTCCCCCCGAAGGCACCTTTGCAATTTTGACACAGGGTGGTGGGCCCAATCACAAAATGGCTGGCACGAGAGGTGGCAAGGAACCACAACATGCCAGGGAGTAAAGACGTGCATAACTTTAACACCAACTCTTCATTATTTCAGGCAGAATCTCTGTTTAATGCATTGTTTTAAAATATTTTCTTGCGTGCATGTAGCTTACCTGCTGCTATGCACGAAGAAGAAGACGAAGAAGATGATGAAGAAGAAGAAGAAGAGTTGGTTTTTATACCTCGCTTTTTCTCTACCTTGAAGGAGTCTTAAAGCAGCTTACAATTGCTTCCCCCCCCCCTAGGGTTGTCAACCTCCAGGTATTAGCTGGAGATCACCTGCTATTATAACTGATCTCCAGCTGACACACAACAGTTCACCTGGAGAAAATGACCAATTTGGCAATTGGACTCTATGGCGTTGAGGTCCCTCCCCTCCCCAAACCCCACCCTCCTCAGACTCCACCCTAAAAACCTCCTGCCAGTGGCGGAGAGGGACCTGGCAAACTTGCCCTCCCCTACAACAGGCACCTTGTGCGGTAGCAGGCTTCATGTGGAGGAGTGGGAAACTGGACCCGTTTCTCCAGATTAGAGTGTGCCGCTCTTAACCACGCTGGCTTAAGACCCTATTGTTGTGGGGGCAGCTGCTGAAGCAACCTTTTAAACATCTGCAAAACCAATCAGATTTCGAATAGCAAATCAGAGGCTCCTCTGGGCCACACCCCACCCAACCCCCCACTTTCTAATCCACTGGTTCCCAACCGGGGGTCCATGGACCCCCAGGGGTCCGCAAGAACTAAATTAAGGTCCGCGAAACAAAGTTATAAACCCATAATAAATTAATATTTTCAATTAAAAGTTCTCTATTATGAAATATATATATATATTCAAATATTATTCTAAGTTTAATGTTTAACTAACAGTTATGATCAAAGTTTATTTTCAAATTCTCGGAGTTTTTATTTTGAACCTTGGGGTCCCTGCACCGAACAAAAAAGTCCTAGTGGTCCCTGGTCAAAAAAAGGTTGGGAACCACTGTAAATCTAATCACACCGCCTGGCACCAGGAAGCATGTCAGATGGCACTATGATGCCCATGAGCAACACATTGGAAACCCCTGCTTATTGCTTAATGTATTATCTGCCCCAGATTCTAGACGTTCAGTTTTGAAAAAGTGTACATGACTGTATGCCAGGGATTCTTTTTGGGACCACATGTGCCTCCCCAGTGGCACTCCAAAATCTTGGGGTTTTTTTTCTTCTTCAGCATTTGGCAGTGGGTAAAGCAGTGTAATTTGGGATTTTAGACAGCCAGTGTGGTGTAGTGGTTAAGAGCGGCGGGCTGTAATCTGGAGAACTGGATTCGACTCCCCACTCCTCCACATGCAGCCTGCTGAGTGACTTCGGGCCAGTCGCCGTTCTCTCAGAACTCTCTCAGTCACACCTACCGCACAAGGTGCTTGTTGTGGGGAGTAGAGATGTTGGGGTACCTGCCCGTGCCCAGAAGCTTTTCCCTTCTTCCCCTCTCCCCTTTTCCTTTCCCCTTTCTCTTTTCTTCCCTTCTTTCTCTCCTTTTCTCCCTTCCCATTCCCTGTTCCCCCTTCCCCCTCCCTGTCGCGAGAATTTTCAGTATTGATCATTAGTTTATATTAAAAATATTAGTAATCTATATTAAAAGAGTTTGGGTTGAAATTGACCACATACATTATCACCTATAGACCTGACTTTCAGAAAGCAGCTATTAGCTGACATCAGCTCCAAGCAGGACTCTGACCTAAAAGGGTCATAAGTAATTGCATCGCCAGCAATTAACCACCCAAAGCACATCAGATGCCCCAAAATTTATGCAAGGTTATAAAAACAGACAACAAATCAAGGGAAAAGATTGTTTTGGAACATTGATGGACAATCGGATATCAAAACTGACATTGAAAGAATTATTATGGAACAAGATATTTCTAAACAATTTAGTCATGATTTGCAGAAAACTCATTTCCTAAGAATGTGACAGGGAGGGGTCATTTGGGACCCCCTCTCCTCTCTATAAAGGAACAACCCAAAACCCCAGTTCTTTGTCCTTCCACTGAGAGACCACAGACCCTTTGAATGGTTGCCATCTCTGTCTCTCTCTCTGGAAGTGACCCAGGGGCCTCTGTATCTGTTGTCTGTCAATATGTTACGTTTGTTAAGTACTGTCATATATGTTAAATATTGCTTTCTCCTTTGCTTCATATTCTTTTTGTAAGTTCAATAAAACTGAATGGTTTACTGCTCATATGGCTTGAATGATGTTTAAGAATGACTGTGTAAGAATGTTTCTCTGTATGCAAGGTCCTTTAATATCCAGATCTCTCTGGGCTACTTTTTGGTAAGTGAAGCAGGCAGGAAGGACCAAACACAACGGACTAGAAGGTGGGGGGCACCAAAGATTCCCGCCACACTCCCGTTTCTCCGTTCCTTGCTGGACCCACAAACAAACAAACAAATACGGCCTCGGTCATTCTTTTTTGGGTCTCCCATTCTTATCTCTCCTGTAATCCACAGTCGGACCAACGTTGGGGGCGCCATACTCTTATGAAAAAGAAGGAACAAAATCTTAGAATTGTAATAAACTGCTACCAGTAAAAATGGATACTAGTCATGATGATGCATCTCTATTCTCTCCAGTATCAGAGGAGCATGCCTATTATTTTGGGTGCGGTGGAGCACAGGCAGGATGGTGCTGCTGCAGTCGTCTTGTTTGTGGCTTCCTAGAGGCACCTGGTTGGCCACTGTGTGAGCAGACTGCTGGACTTGATGGGCCTGGGTCTGATCCAGCAGGGCCTTTTTTACATTATGTTCTTAACATAAATGATTTTATTATTTAATTGAAAATGATTTTATTATTATTGACTGTATATGTTGACTGATAGATTGTAATATGGTAGAAGCCGCCACCCAATTTCCCACCAATGGTATCAAGGGGAATTTGTCCTCTTAAGTCTTCAGTAGTGGTAGCTAGAATAGGATAGAATCTAAAACCAGCAAGTTAGCAAGAGATATGAATTTTGTGTGTGTGTGTGGGATGAGGGGTCATATATGATGATTTTGAAAAACTGAAGCGATCAGGGGAGGGGAGCATGCTTTCACTTGTTTTCACTATACTGTTCCCTTCAGAATCACACAAAGGATAGAAGGCTGACTCAACCTTGAGCCGGCTCCCTGAAACCGACTTCCATTGGGATCGAACTCAGGTCTTGAGCACAGCTTGGACTGCAGTACTGCAGCTTACCACTCTGCGCCACAGGGCTCTTTTGGAAATTATATTACAACTATGTAATTTAAACTGTTATCAAATAATATAAGTGAGTTTATGAACGTGTGCAGTGATAGTGATGGTGAATAGAATGAAGAGAACTTGATTGACCTTTGTTTCTTTTAGAATTATACATATAATATAAGGCATAAATACGGTCTTGAATAGAAGAATGACTTACACACCAGTGATGTCAAGATACATTTAATTATTTCATCATCATTAATAATAATAACAACAACAACTACTACTGCTGCAATTATAAGGAAGGTGGGAGGTAGGGGGAAAAAGCATAGACCCACCCAGTATAATATGTTACATGTTATATTAGTGAATGTCATTGGTATGTATTGTTTTGTATTGTGGAGTGATGTATTGTGAAAGTGAAATTAATTAAAAAAAAGAATTACACATTTTCTTTATTTTTCACCATTAAGTTCTCCTTTGTGTTCAGATCAGGCCTCAGAACTATGATGTAGCATTTGGGAAGGAAGATGCAGCCCAGTAAGCCGCCACTGGAGGCCAAGATGGAGAAGATCTGCACGGCCACCATGTATTTCCCCTTTGTGCTCAGGTAGGTGGGCACAAAGGACACCCAAACGCTGCAGAAGACCAGCATGCTGAAGGTAATCAGCTTGGCTTCGTTGAATGAACCAGGCAACTTCCTGGCCAGGAAAGCCACTGTGAAACAGATGGCAGCCAGGAAGCCCAAATAGCCAAGGGCCGTATAAAACATGGCGACAGATCCCTCATTGCACTGCAGTGTTATCTGTCCAGCCTGGGAGTGTGGGTTGGAGTCTGGGAAGGGGGGAGAGATTCCCAGCCAGATAGTGCAGATCCCTACTTGAAGGCCAGAACAGGAAATGACGATAGAGTTTGCCAAGCTCTTCCCCAGCCATTTCCTCATCGTGTTCCCTGGCTTCGTGGCCATGAAGGCCACCACCACCGTGATGGTTTTGGCCAACACGGAAGAGACGGCAATGGAGAAGATGATGCTGAAGGCAGTCTGTCGGAGGAGGCAGGTCACCTTCCCAGGCTGGCCGATGAAGAGGAAGGAGGAGAGGAAGGAGAGCAGGAGGGAGATGAGAAGTATGTAGGTAAGATCTCGGTTGTTGGCCTTGACAACGGGAGTTCCCAGGTATTTAAGAAAGATTCCTAAAACAATAGCTGTCGTTAGGGAAAAGCAAAGGGCAAAAGAAGCCAAGATGATCCCTAAAGTTTCTTCATAAGTCAGGAAAACTATAACCTTGGGGACACAGCGATTCTTGTCCTCGTTTGGATGCTGATCTTCTGGACACTCATTGCAATGATTGGAATCTGGAAAAAAAACCTTAATTAGTTCCTTAATTGGTTTTTCACAGGTATTTTTGCTCCATATACTGAGGGCTTTTTGTGGGGGAGTTTACTGTTCAGGATGTTACATTGTTATCTTAAGCAGAGTTTAACCCTTCTAAGTCTATGGGCCAAGCCCCTGGTGGGGGCAGGGAATCTCCCATCCCCAGCTCTCAGAGAAAAATAAACAAAAAATGGCCATTGGCTCAACGCTAGTCCTCTCTAGGAATTTTTGGAAACCCTATGTTTTTACTTAGAGAGGACTTATCAAGAGAGGATTATTCTTGAAGGAATTTTCCATTCCCCTCCCTAGTTCTTTGCAGGTTCCAGGTTACCCCCCCCACACACACTGCAGCCAAGGAAGCCATTAATCGTAGATGTAGGGGGCAGAGCTGATAGGATAAAGATCCCGCTTTGCATTCAGGCACTGCCAGGTTCAATTCCCGGTAGGGCTGTCGATTTGGTTCGGCCCGAACCGAATAACAGCCGAATTTCCCCTGATTCGGCGGTTTTTAGTTCGGGAGGAACCGAACTCAAAAATGGCGGGAAAAGGGGGGAGCCGAATTCAGCGAGTTCGGGAGTTCACGAATAAATCTGGCAAATTCGGGGCACAGCAGCATAACTGTCAGTAAGCAGCATTCTCCCCCGGCCAATCGGTGGCCAAGCTGGGTCTTCTTCTGGCCAATCAGTCAGGATTGAGTACTGGAGGAATCAGCTGGTGCGCGGCCCGGCCGGGGAGAGAGAGAGAGGGAAATCCTCGTGTGTGTGTGTGCGGGGGGAGGTGCTTGCGCACATTTGCTCCTTTCCGTGGCTGCAGGGAGTACAGACCCCAAACTTTCAGTGGAGCTTCAGACAAGCCATCTTAAGAGACCCCCCAAGTTTTGTTAACATTGCGTCAGGGGGTCCCAAGATATGGGCTCCCCCCTTTTCTCTTTCCGTGGCTGCAGGGAGTGCATTTTTGGGGGTACAGACCCCAAACTTTCAGCGGAGCTTCAGACGAGCCTTCTTAAGAGACCCCCCAAGTTTTGTAAACATTGGGTCAGGGGGTCCCAAGATATGGGCTCCACCCCTTTTCCCTCCCCCCTTTCCATTTTCGTGGCTGCAGGGGTGCTTTTTTGGGGGTCCAGCCCCCAAACTTTCAGCATAGCTTCAGACGAGCCTTCTTAAGAGACCCCCCAAGTTTGGTAAAGATGGGTTCAGTGGGGGCAGAAATATCGGCTCCCCCCTTTTCTCTTTCCGTGGCTGCAGGGGGTGCATTTTTGGGGGTACAGACCCCAAACTTTCAGCGAAGCTTCAGACAAGCCTTCTTAAGAGACCCCCCCAAGTTTTGTAAACATTGGGTCAGGGGTTCCCGAGATATGGGCTTTCCCCTTTTCCCTATTGGAATGAATGGATCACCCGATCCTGTATTCATCTCCAGAGTGGCAAAATCTTCCGTGCCTAAATGGAATCGTATTGGATTACCCAGTCCTCCCAGCCCCTCCTGATGGAACAGAAGACAGCCACAGTAAGACCCCTTTGGGGGCTTTAATCTATAATTTTTCTCCTGTGTGTGTGTGGGGGGGAGCAGTTTCTGTGGGTGGGTGGGGGAAGCCAAAGGGGGCTTTCACCCGTTCTGCCTGGGGTGGTGTGCCCCCTGGAGTCTCTCTCTCCCTGGTTTGAGGGGGGGCTTCAGTTGTGTGTCCTCAGGTTTTCCCTCATTCATAAGATTGGTTAGGTCTATTTTGATGCTTGCTCAACACTGGTTTTCAAATGGTGACTTAAAGAATGCATTTGCCTGGTCCTGAGTCCGATGCAAAAGGGGAAATTCCACCCCCTTCTGCTCATTATGCATAGCTAGCTGCCTCTGTCCCTTTCCATGGTTTGCAAACTCCCAGGTGTCAGGCGTTGCTTTGCATGGTTGCAAAGGTGTTGCTTTGTATGGTTGTGTTCCTTTGCAGTTGTGTTGCTTTGCAAACTTCTTTGCACCTGCCCCGCTGCAGCTCAGCTGTTTGTCGGGGCTGGGAGCTTTGTGCGTGGGCGGCAAGCTCTGTTCAGAGATGCAGATTAAGGGTGGGGGGGACCCCTTTCGGGGCCCATATCTCAGCCCCCCCCGACCCAATCTTTACAAAACCTGGGGGGTCTTGCAAGAAGGGTCCTTTGAAGCTCCGCTGAAAGTTTGGGACTTCTACCCCCAAAAATGCCCCCCCCCAAAGCCGTGGAAAGGCGCTGTTGTGTTTTTAATGGCTTTATTTGGCCGAATTTTTTCCCCAAACTTTGAATTCCCGCCGAATTGCACGGACCCGAAGCAGGGGAATTCAGACTTCGGCATATCCCGAATCTAAACGGGCTGAATTCGGCCGAATCCGAACTATACCGAATTTTTTTAATTCAACAGCCCTAATTCCAGGCATCTACAGGGAGAAAAATGTCAAGGATGGCTGCAGTTTTATTTACCTGTCTGTGTCGAAATGGTCCCTCCCCTGCATGACAAGCAATCATAGCAGCAAATGGGACAGCCTTTCGGAACCATCTTTCTATATCCAGGCAGGCAGCTTTCGGTGCAAGTAGATCGGGGACTTGTCTACAGGGCATTGAGAGAGCAAAAAAATTACTTCAGAAGTTACTTTGCTTATGGAAGCGGAGGACGTAGGAATCATTGGTCATGATCCTAAAAACCACATCACTGCCTGGACAAGGATCTCTTCCGTTCTTCCAACCAACACCATTAATAGTATGCAGGTGACTGAGGGCCCAGGTGAGTCCCACTAAACTTTTGAAAGAAGACCCCTGTTGGAGCCACACAAAAAGGCCAGTCGAGTGCAGCCCCCCATCATACCCCCACACACGATAACCGTTTCTATGCTAATGAATGCTTTGGTTCCTTTCTGCCATCTTACCAAACGTTTGGTAGGAAGCCTGATTCTACGGACGGGTGTGCTTATATCAACGCCAAGAATTGCTGTCAAATCTAAGGTTTGTTCTATTGACTTGTTAACAAAAGTTATACTATCCCACCTATACGTTCACATAGTATTTTCCTCAGACAACTACTCCAAAGGGCTTAAGGGAATCCATAGCTCTCTTTCACTCCATTGTATCCTGGCAACAACCCTCTGAAGCAGATTGGGGCAGAACTAGATGTGATGGGGTCCTTGGAGATGACCAGGGTCACCACCACCAATTTAAAGCAGATTTTGGAAAATTCCATGAGGGCCTGATCCTGATGCCAAAAATGCCCCCACCTGCAGCTGTTTTGGTGCTGGAAAAGGAGCAGGGGTGGACAAGAAGCCCAGACTCTGTACCACGTTGGCAACTTGTGTAGGACCGTATATGTTCCATGTCATTCATGGATGACCATTCCTTCCTCTCCTTCTGTCCTCACAACAATCTTGTCTGGTAGGTCAGGCTAAGAGAGGTAGACCTAAGTTTACTCAGCAGCCTTCACAGCAGAGTGGAGGTCTGAACCTGGGTCTCCCAGCTCCTAGTCCAACTAGGGTTGCCAGGTCCCTCTTGCCCACCAAGCGAGAGGTTTTTGGGGCTGAGCCTGAGGAGGGCAGGGTTTGGGGAGGGGAGAGACTTCAATGCCATAGAGTCCAATTGCCAAAGCGGCCATTTTCTCCAGGGGAACTGATCTCTATTGGCTGGAGATCAGTTGTAATAGCAGGAGATCTCCAGCTATTAACCAGAGGTTGGCAACCCAAAGACCAACAGTCCAACAACTCCACCACAAAACAATGCCAGCTACTCAGGGGTAATACAGATTCCACAGCCTCGGCTCTCTAAGTAGAATTGCATAAAATGGACACAAACTACAAACAAATGTCTCACCCGATTAAACCAAGTGGGCCAGACAATGGTGTTCTCTTGAAGGTTAAGCTCTAGGCCTGAAGGAGCCTGGGTGTCGAGATTCCCAACTTTTAGCCTCACGGCAGAGCCATTACCGAATACGACCAAATTCACAATATCATAGTCCGCTACTAACTCCCCATCCCCATTAAAATGCATGTCATTCATGGTTGTAGTGTTGAAGTGGATGTTTCTCAGGGAGGGATGAAGCTGGAAAGGGAATTCCAAAGTCAGAGCCAGGTACAACATTCCTCCGGCTTTCATTCCATTAAAAAATATATATTTCACTGGAAAAACTAGCAGTTAGCACTGCAATGAAGACACAGTCCCTTTGGTGAGAGGTATAATATGCCAGTGCGTAAAGAATTCCTCTTGCTACCTCTTTGTTCCTGGGCAGAATTCAAAACGCTAATTTATTGTAAGATGCTTCATTTTTCTTTAATCTTGTCTTTCAGTCAAAACATAACGCAGAAAACCATGAAAAAATAATTCATTACCAAAACAAACAAGCAAACAACACAATAACAACAAAATAAAATACAGCAAAAGTATATCCACCAAAGTATATCATAATGAAAATCCTAATAAAGCAGAATAAAACATTAAGAAGCCACAAATATGAAAGCTTACAACTAAATAAATAGTTTTAAGATGTTTACAAATAGGTCCAATGGCACCCAGAGTTTATTCAGCTGTTGTCATTTTGATCAATTGTACAGTGGATATTAGAGCCCCTTGGCACAGAGTGTTAAGCTGCAGTACTGCAGTCCAAGCTCTGCTCATGACCTGAGTTAAATCCCAAATGAAGTTGGTTTCAGGTAGCCGTCTCAAGGTTGACTCAGCCTTCCATCCTTCCGAGGTTGGTAAAATGAGTACCCAGCTTGCTGGGCATAAAGGGAAGATGACTGGGGAAGGCACCTGCAAACCACCCGATAAAACAAAGTCTGCCTTGTAAACGTCGAGATGTGATGTCACCCCATGGGTCAGGAGTGATTCGGTGCTTGCATAGGGGACTACCTTTACCTTTATTTTACAATGGATATTATTCTGCTTCTGATCTGAACATATTCATTTAGTTTATCCCACAGTTCTGCATTCCTGGGATCCATCCAAGGTTTACAGTCTAGTAAACCTAGACGGCCTGTATGGCCCATCCCAACTCTATCATTTTAGGATCATTTCTATACTGCCTTTCCAAGAGGGAAAAACATGCTTATGACTAGAGTAGCCAACCTCCAAGTACTCGCCGGAGATCTCCCGCTATTACAACTTATCTTCAGTCGATAGAGATCAGTTCCCCTGGAGAAAATGGCCACTTTGGAAATTGGACTCTATGGCACTGAAGTCCCTTCCCTCCCCAAACCCCACCCTCCTCAAGCTCTGTCCCCCCCAAAAATCCTGCCAATGGCGAAGAGGGACCTGGCAACCCTCCTTATGACTGCTAATGAAAAAAAAACATGTAGGCCTAAGGAAAACCAGACCCTTCTAAGTCCAATAAAGTAAATAAATTCTGTTTGGGAATGCACTGTAAAAGGGATACATGCATACATGCATTACCTTTATAAACACACTCAGATAAAATGAGTACCCAGCTTGCTGGGAGTAGTGTAGAAGAATGGAGAAGGTGATGGCTAACCATCCCGTTATCATAGCCTGCCTAGCAAACGTCAGGATGTGACGTCACCCCATGGGTCAGTAAAGTCTGCCTAGTAAACGTCGGGATGTGACGTCACCCCATGGGTAATGACCCGGTGCTTGCACTTTTTAAAAAGTAAAGATAAAGGTCCCCTGTGCAAGCATCGGGTCATTCCTGACCCATGGAGTGACGTCACATCCCAACGTTTACTAGGCAGACTTTTGTTTATGGGGTGGTTTGCCAGTGCCTTCTCCAGTCATCTTCCCTTTACCCCCAGCAAGCTGGGTACTCATTTTACAACCTTGGAAGGATGGAAGGCTGAGTCAACCTTGAGCCGGCTACCTGAAACTGACTCCCATCGGGATCGAACTCGGGTCGTGAGCAGAGCTTGGACTGCAGTACTGCAGCTTACCACTGCAGCACCATGGGGCTCCTTACCTTTTATAAAACCCAGGGATAAAATGACTTGTTAAAAAATATACCTTGGTGGGTTATTTTAGTCCAATCACTTGGCCTTCCTTACTCATAAGCTGCCTTATTGTGAGGAGAGATATCCTCATGGATGCATTTTCAAGCTCCTTAGAGGAAGGAGACAGAGATAATAAGCGTGTTGCATTCGGGTATGTGTTTGATAAGGCTCAAGCAGCGGATCATTACAGTTTGCTTGTTCTCTTTCCACAATACAAGAGGATTAATACAAAAAAGATGCTTGCAAAAATAACATTCATGCTTTTCTCAAATGGGTGACCTAAGGGGTGCCTCTCTCAGCCTGACCTTCCATCACAGGGTCGTTGTGAGGATAAAAGAGAGTAGTGGAGAATAAATTATGGTACACTGAGCTTCTTGGAGGAAGAGTAGGATAAACAGGTTCTTCCTGAATACTAAATTTAGACATAGGTTGGAGGAAAATGCTACCTCAATTGAAAAATTCCCTTCAGTTGTAATTTTCCAGAAGCCCCTCTTACCTGCCACCCCTGTGTACTGTGATGATCCAATCTGCCGTATTCATTTTATGTTTGTACCCAGACAAATGCACCCTGTGTAAGGCGTATGCCACAATATAGACAGCATTATAAACAATGTAGCTTTCTGCAAAGATTTTCTTTTCAAGCCAGGATGGGGAAGAGCTTTTCCCCATGCATCTGTTCCAAGTCTTCTGTGGCCATTTTGAGATGGGAGTCCCATCAGATACAAGGTCGTAGCAATGAAATATTTCTGACCAAATACGTATAAGGGGAGCTTCCTCTCGAATAAAGAAAAGCTCCTGGGATTTTAAGCTGTCGCTCGTTCTGATCACGAAGGACAAGGCACCGTGAAAGTGTCTGACATCCCAGTTGACAAAGGTTGTGCTCAAGCTGGAGCCCCACAGAGTGGTTGTGACCCAAACTTTCCCCACAGGGGCACTCATTTGCCTATCAAATCGTGCCAGGATGACCATCAAAACAAACAGGGAATGAGGGTCCCCGTAATAAATGAAGACGTTGGCTTTCCTCTGCATCAGTTCTGCTTGATATTTGTGCACCGTTTCAGATATGGTGATTGAGAGAACAGTCCCTGCCGTACCAATCCTCCAAGTGAAGGCGACACAATTTCCACTTCTAGTAATCATCACTGTCAAGGTGTTCACAAACCAATCTCCGTCTTCATTCATTGGAGCTACTAGGCTGACCCACGTCCATTTGAAACGCAGGAGCAGCTCGACTATCCCCATGTACTGGGACTCTTCCTTTGGGCTCATCCAGTATGAAGAGGGGAACTGAGCTTTATTGCTGATAATGTTGTTCGCCAAACCGTACGAGAGCTAGTAACGAAAGGCACTGATGTTTTACAGTGGAAATAATGCTCAGGAATCTGCAGGCGTTAAAATGCAGGGCCAGCATCATAGCTAGAGTTGCCAGGTCCCTCTTCACCACTGGCGGGAGGTTTTGGGGGCGGGCCCTGGGGAGAGCAGGTTTTGGGGAGGGGAAGGACTTCAATGCTATAGAGTCCAATTGCCAAAGTGGCCATTTTCTCCAGGGGAACTGATCTCTATCAGTTGCAATAGCAGGAAATCTCCAGTCACTACATGGAGTTTGGCAACCCTCATCATAGTAGGGCAATTACCAAGGCCCATGTCCTTGGGAGGGTCCCCCCTTTGTGAAGCAACAGTGCCTACTGACTACTTTCAGGCCAATTTCTTTGCCCAAGACCAAAAGAAGTAGGTCTGTCGCACAGTAGCTGAGCATCTGCTTTCTGTACAGGTTCAGTACCTGGAATTTCCAGTCAAAAAGTTCAGGAGGTCAGTGATGTGAAGGACCTCCACCAGAGACCGGGAAGAGCGGATGTCAGTCTGAGAAGATAATGTTGACCTTGATACACCAGGAGTTTGACTCAGTAGAAAGCAGTGTCCTATGATACGATCAAAGCAGGTGCTTGGGATTTCACAGTAAGGAGGGGGGGCTGATGCACACCTGGGAGGAGATGAGAGGTAGTCTATGCCCATCTTCTCCTCCTGGACCACCACTGCCACTGGCGTGGTCCAGGAGAATCACTTCTGGTGGTGTCTGTACTACCAAGCTTTGGCTCACTCTGAATTGGTGGTGGTATGGGAGGTGGAAACAGGTTGCTTTGGGCAGCGTTCCCCAATGTGGCACCTATGGATGCCTTGGTACTTGTCTACAACTTCCTTGGTGCCGTGAGTGTTTTCAGAAAATGAGTAGGGCCACACAGGGCTTTTTCCCAGCAGGGCTTCTGACATGAACATTTTACAACAATACGTTCATTTTAAAAGGCACCCTGTCAAACACAGAGTTTTTCTCATGACCTCTAATACCTGATCTTTAAACTGGAGATGTTGGGGATTGAACCTGGGACCGTCTGTATACAAAGCTCTACCACTGAGCCATACCCCCTCCAAAGAGTTTTCCCTCCTTTTAGGCTCGAGGAACTAACATTGCACTGGGGACCTGATGCATGATGGCTCTGTTGCTGTAAGAGGGAGGGACTGAACCCGGGGCCTTTGGCCTGCAAAGCAGATGCTCTATCACTGACCCCTGACCCCATTTGACCATCCCAAATTGACAGCGGTTACTACAAGTGTTTGGTCTCAGACTTGCTCTGCCTTCTTCCCAACCCTGCACATACCTGAGGGATTTTGTAAAGACTCAAGATGGATGCCGTGTGAAAGAAGACCTGGTTGTCGCCCCCCTGAATGACAGCCAGGGGTTTCTTCTGCCTTCCACACACATAGTTGGGGAAAACCAAGTGTTCTTGCCCGGTGCAAAGGAGGTCTACGGTGGTCTCGCAAGCTACCCTTGCGCTTAGATAATTTTCATAGATGTTGTAGCCAAGAGTGATGTTAGGTAAGAGTCTGGGATTCTCATTTATCTCATTAACGGCAGACGAGATGGCCAACGTGTGCTGGTAGTTCCTTTCAAAGAATCTGCAACATAAATTCAGTGGCATTTCAAAAGGTTACCTTCTGGCGAATTAAACGGGGTATCAAGGTTTTGCTTGTTCACCATCTACAAAAAACTAATGCTAATATTATTTGTTTACAGGAAACGCATATACTCCCAAAGGACATATTTAGATTGGAACAATCAAAGTTGGGTACACTCTTTACGGCTTGTAATGAAAGTAGGAAAACTAATGGAATAGCTATGTATATACCTGTCTCATTACAACCAAAAGCTATTTACCAAGATACAGAGGGAAGAGTTTTGTTGGTGGAAATAACATGTGGTTTTCAGAAGATATTGCTTGTGGGAATATATGCGCCTAACATAAATCAAAATGTATTTTACGATAAATTAGCAATCCTATTAGCTGAATATGCTACTGAAAAAATGATATGGATGGGGGATTTTAATGATGTTAAGGTACCTAAGATAGATAGATCTGGGAAAAAGAAAAAAGCAACTAATGAAGGAAAACTACCAGGGATTTTTTGATTTTTGAACGCGGTATCAGTTAAAATTAAAATGGGAGATAGAGGATATAAACCCTGGAGAATGAATGATTTCCTTTTAAAAAATAATAAAATAGTTGATAAACTGCTAATTTGATTATAAATGGGTCATTATCACCAAAGATTGAAAGGGGAATGAGACAGGGATGTCCTCTTTTCCCTTTACTGTTTATTTTAGTATTAGAATTACTTTTGAATAATCTTAGAAAAACTGATGATGTAGTTAGTGTAAGAATAGGGAGAAATCATTATAAACTTAGAGCATATGCGGATGATTTAGTATGTTTTCTGATTGATCCGATTGAACAGATTGATAGATGGAATAAAATTTTGGAGGTTTTAAAATTAATAAAACTAAAACTAAGATTTTAGTTAAAAATATGACTCTTGCACAACAACAAATATTAATTAAAAAGACGGGATTTAATATTGAAAATAAAGTTAAATATTTAGGTACATGGATATCGAATAATAATCTTAATTTATTTCAGGATAAATCAATGGCAACAAATAAAAAAAGATCTGATAAGTTGGGAAAAAGTCCCATTATCATTGTGGGGAAGAATTTCGGTAATTAAAATGATGTTATTACCTAAAATGCTTTTTTTATTTCAAAACCTACCAATAGTGAAAGGTGTACAGATATTTGAAGATTGGGAAAAAGATATTATGAGATTTCTTTGGGGCAAAGAAAGACACAGGATTGCATATAACAATTTAATAGAATAAAAGGAAACGGGAGGGTTGGGATTACCAGACTTGAAAATGTACTACCAAGCAGCTTGCTTCACCTGGATTAAAAATTGGATCCTCTTAGAGAATCTGAAGTTATTAGAATTAGAAGGATTTAAGTTGCGATTTGGGTGGCATTCTTATTTATGGTATGAGAAGGTGAAAGTAAATAAAGAATTTAACTCTCATATTATTAGGAAAAATCTACTACAAATATGGAATAAATATAAAGTTGCTTTTGAAAGTAAAACTCCAGGTTGGATAAACCCTATAGAAGCATTTATGAGAAGAGGCGCATATTTAAATCTAGATAGTAATAATTATAGAGAAATGATAGAATATAGAGACGGGATATGGGTATTGAAAACACGAGAAGATAAAAGATTGGTTTAGGTACTACAAATTAAGGGATGTTTTTAATAAGGATAATAGGTTGGGTTTTAATCAAACCAAATCTAAATTTGAGATTATTTTACTTAAGGGTAATAAAGGACTGATAGGTAGGATCTAGAAAGTACTTATAGAAATGAATTTAGAACAGGAAAGGATTAAACCAGTGATGTTGAAATGGATGAGAGATTTAGGTTATAATATAGATTTGGAGATTTGGGAAAAGTTGTGGAAAAAGGAGTTTAAGTTTACTATTTCGAATGAAATAAGAGAAAATTTATATAAAATGTTTTATAGGTGGTACATAACTCCAGTATTATTAAGTAAAATGAAAAAAGATGATAAAGTTTCTTGTTGGAAGTGCGGTGGGGATATAGGTACATTCATGCATGCTTGGTGGTTCTGTAAAAAAATTAGGAGATTTTGGCAATTAGTTTTGAATGAAACTAATAATTTGATTAAATTAAAAATTAAGAGAGATCCCGCCTTTTGCTTATTGGGTATTCCAAAAAAAGATTTAGATAAAGGTGACAGAGTCATATGTCAATATAGTTTTGCAGCAGCAAGGATTATAATTGCTAAAAAATGGAAGCAAACAAATAAACCTTCAATTAAAGAGTGAAAAATTATGGATGTATATGCGGATGGCCAAAATTACAGCATCTTTACATGGTAAAGATATGGAGGAATTTAAATCTACATGGTCAAAGGCCGCTGCATATTGGGACAAATTGGCAAAAACGGATCTTAAAAGTATAGTTAACGAATTATAGTACGATGTGATTTTTAAATAATGATATAATAAGAGAATGTTTATGTATTGTCACAATACATAAAAAGTCCAATGGTGAAGGGCACCATGGTGGGGGGTGGGATTTGGATCCAGGGCACAATGAGATTATGATAATGTAATAGCAGTTAATTAGTGCTCTGTATATGTATTCTTTTTTTCTGTATTTTATGTTTCTTTTTTTCTTTTTTCTTTTTTTTTGGTATTCTTTGTATGTTTCATTGTAAAAACGCAATAAAATATTATAAAAAAAAGGTTTTGCTTGTTCAAGAGACACCATTCTGTGACTCGCTCTCTCTCCTCCTCCCAGTTCCTCCCCCAAATCCACCTTTTCTGTGAACCATTTGGTGCAACCCTGAGTCTTACGCCCCAAATGGATGTGGTTAGAGGCAAAAGGGGCTCTACCAAAGGGGAAAGGGGCCCCAGTCATACTCTATTGCCCAGGGACCACCCAAACCTGGAACCAGCCCTGCTTCTCCATGCCAAATTTTGATTGCAAATTCTTCAGGGGAGAACCTCATCGGGGTGGGAAGGGGAGGTTGTTACTCTGTAAACTTTCATGGACACCAGAGGTACTTGATTAATCATAAATCATATTATTAACAACTGTCATTCTCATCACGTATTTAACGTGCATGCCTTCTATTCTTTCTGCCTTGAAAGAGATTTCTCATAGTTTTGGTATTTGCATATATAACAATTGCTCTCAAAACACAACTTGCTCAGTGATGAATCTATCATGCTGCCACTATCTGTCTCCAAATGGTTCAGATGATCCCCTGATGGATCAGTTGTTCCCTCCCCGATTACCTGTTTGATCTGGGGGCATTAAAATCAACTACTATCCAGAAGACTACTGAACATTTTTGCGTGTCGAGACTGGAAGTGGCGCTTGATCGTACGCCAAACCAATACTTACGGATAAAAGTCATGCATTGGATGCCTTTCGAAGCCATGAAACAAAAGGAGATCAGTCTTTGAAGGGATAACCGCTGCAAGGAGGTAGTCCCCTGGCCTGTAATAATTATTTGGATAGTAGGTGTATACATCATCCAAGGTTATGCTCCCACAAGTCAAGTGAGGCAAAAACAACAATAAGAACAGCACCAGCGACATCATCATCCTGGGCAGCTTCACAACCAGTCAGCTTCACAACTAGTTACAATACCATTTACTAACTACAGTGGCTGCTCATTTTCCTTCCTTTGTCCTCAAGGTCCTACATGCTTGGGGCTCCCAGCTGGGGACTGGTTGGCTTCAGATCCACCGGATTAGCTTCAGCAAGGTTGCTGCATCGTGGGGCTTGTGCCGTTGCTTACTTGACCAGGATCCCAAACCCGCCTTCTGTGCAGGAGGAGATGCTGCCAGGCATTGTGTGAACAGAACCTCCTGTCTCTTCGACATTTCAGCGTCTCCTGCCCCCACAACGTATTTTCATAGGATGCCTTTTATCCTTTTAAGTTTTACTGGAAACCAGCAACTTAAACAATACCTTCTGCTATTTTTGTTATGGATTTCCAAAGAGAGCTCAAGGGGCATTTGTAAGCAGAAAGGAACAAAAGCAATGATTTTGTGAAACTACAGGAGAAATAATTACGTCCCCAAAGTCCCAGGCTCCCTTTGCGGCCCCTGCACGCAGCTGGCAAAAATACGTTTGCAAAAAGTTCGCTGTCTGATGTCACTCTATGCTTGGATTCGTAGGAAGAAAACGTAATTTAGAAGTAGAAAAGAGAGTCCAGTAATTTTTGTCCAGTAATTTTGACTAACAAAATTTCTGGCAGGGTTTGAGCTTCTGTGCCCTGACCTGGATGGCCCAGGCTAGCCTGATCTTGTCAGATCTCAGAAGCTAAGCAGGGTCAGCCCTGGTTAGTATTTGGATGGGAGACCACCAAGGAATACCAGGGTTGCTGTGCAGAGGAAGGTACTGCCAAACCACCTCTGTTAAGACTCTTGCCATGAAAACCCCGAAAGGGGTCGCCATAAGTCGGCTGCGACTTGACGGCACTTTACACACACATGAGCTTCTGTGAGGCTCAGCTCACTTCTTTAGATACTTAATTTAGAAGCAGCAGGAAGATGGACTCCAGTGGGATGATCAGTGGCTACATTGCCTAGGTACTGCTTTGAAGGAGGGGTTGCCATGAGGATAATTATTTTCTCCCCCAGATCCTACACTGCCAGTTTTGAGAAGTGTATAGTGCTTTTTATTACTTATGGCAATCCTAGTAGGGTTTTCAAAACAAGAGATGTTCAGAGGCGGTCTGCCATTGCCTGCCTCTGTGTCATGACCCTAGAATTCCTTGGAGGTCTCCCATCCAAATACTTGCCAGGGTCGATCATGAGTGTAGGACTCCACATATATACTTCTTCTTCTGAGATGTTTCCAGATATCTGTGCATCTTGCAACAGTTACAATATGCATGGTATGCACAGAAGTAAGTTTCCGACTCTGAAGAGATTTTGGATAACATTAAAAATATTTATTTATTTACATTATTTATAGTCCTCCTTTCTCGATTGGCCTCAAGGAGGATTACACAGAGTGAGTCAATACAATGGGATATTTTTGGGGTTGCCAACCTCCAGGTAGTAGCTGGAGATTTCCTGCTATTACAACTGATCTCCAGCCAATAGAGATCAGTTCCCCTGGAGAAAATGGACACTTTGGCAAATTGGACTCTATGGCATTGAAGGCCCTCCCAACCCCCACCCGCCTCAGGCTCCACCCCAAAAACCTACCATCGGTGGTGAAGAGGGACCTGGCAACCCTAGATATTTTATTTTAAAAAAATCTCACAGTGAAACATAATAAACGGAATCATATAGCTGAGAAACTGGTGTACAATGAGGGGTGGCTGGATTGCGACTTTATTTCTTTAATAAGGGGGAAGATTTATTCATATTGTTAGTAAGAGGAATAAACACATGCTCGTTGCCTCAACCCAGAAACCGCCCCCTTCTAATTCATTCATTCATTCATTCATTCATTCATTCCATTCATTCATTCATTCATTGCTTATTCCCCCTGGTCCCTCTGCCTATTCTTGCCCAAGATCTGTTCAGGAAGTCACCTTTCCTGCAGGCATCCAAACAAGAAAAAGGAGTCCCTCTTTAGTCCCTTCAGATCCTCCCCCCCCCCAGAGGGGGAAGAAAAGAGGTTGGCTTTCCCCACCCCCAGGAAAAACTCCCACTCCTCCGTTATTCCTCTATGCATAGAAACTTCTTTTGGGCTCGCAAGGGCGCCTGGGAAGTGTAGTTCCTAGCCGGGGAACAAAGGGGAATCGCAACACACTGAAGATTTAGGCAGAAAATCTTCTTCTTCTGTCTCTCTTCAGGCTAACCTCAGCTGGTCTCTTATGTGAGGCGCCGACGTAAATGAGCGTTAGGGAGAAATGGAGGACTTACAAAATAATTAATTTTTAATGGAAATAATCAAATGCTTTTTATTATACTAATCCATTTATTCAAAAAGGGCAAGAGTCCAGTAGCACCTAAAAGACTAACAAAAATATTTCCTGGTAGGGTGTGAGCTTTCGTGAGCCACAGCTCACTTCTTCAGATGCAGCTAGAATGTGAATCCATCGGTCTTTAAGTAGAGGAACAGTATGTAAATGTGAATAGCAGGCTTGATGGGATTAGGTGTGGTATGCAGAAGAGTCTGTGATGTCCAGGGGAGAGATGGGTGTGGAGAAATCAGCATTGGTAATGTGCCATGAATGCAATTTAATCCATTTATTATTAGTGAGATTTATTATTTCTCGTCTTCTTTTTATTTTTATTTCCTTTTTCCTTGATATGATGTTACTAACTATTAATCTTTTCTTTTTTCCTTGAAAAATACAAAAGTCAAAGACACCGATAAATATTAGCAATAGTATTAGGATTAGAATTTTGCGCAAAAGAGATTACTAATTTATCACAAGATGAAGGGAGGTGTCGGGGAAGTCAACAATTTTTGATTATATATAGATTTTTTTTAAAAAAAACCATGTTGCTTATTTGTTTTTACTTTATATTCTTTAAACTACGTGGTTAATAATTTTGGAAAAATAATAAAAACATTATTAAAAAAGAGGAAGAAGAAGAAGAAGCCCCACACAGCGTCCAGTACAGCGAAGTAAACTTGTCTCCCCAAATACTTTAGTTTTGCGTTATTCTCCTGGGTTCCGGTTGTTGCGGGGAACTACAATCCCCAGAAGGCCTTGCGAGCATCAGAGTGGGGGGGGGTCGACCCTGCCCTTTCCGTGGGTTGTGTTCATTGATATCGAGTCGCTGCCAACTCGTGGCGACCCTGTTAACTCGGCATCCAAAAATTATACGGTTTTTCCCCCCCTTTTTTGTTCGGTGCAGGGACCCCAAGGTTCAAAATAACAATTCCGAGAACTTGAAAATAAACTTTAATCATAACGGTTAGTTAAACATTAAACTTAGAATAATATTTGAATATATATATTTTTATAATAGAGAACTTTTAATTGAAAATATTAATTTATTATGGGTTTGTAACTTTGTTTCGTGGACCCTAATTTCGTTCTCGCGGACCCCTGGGGGTCCACGGACCCCCGGTTGGGAACCAGTGTTTTAGAGAGATAGAGAAAGACCGAAAGAAATTTTGGAGAGGTGGGATTGAGCAGGGACTGGTCTCTTCCTGGGGCTGCCAGGTCAACCCCTGGCCACCGGCGGGAGATTTGGGGGGTGGGATTAGGTTGCCAGTTCCATGGAGCCTGGGGAGGGCAGGGGCCTCGGTGGCGTGTGATGGACCAAGGGGTCTGATTTGGTATAAGGCAGCGTCACCTGTTCGTGTGTGTTCACATTCATTCATTCATTCATTTATTCATTCAATCAATCAAGACTACAGTCAACAATAGCCATGCAGATTAGCTTTGGATTTCACACATTAACAGATCACTTCAGGATACAATGGGTCCATATTAACATACCACACCCTCATTAGCACATGATCTTGATACTTACAGGACAATGGTTAGCACATTACCTTTGTTACTTTTTGCAGGACAATGACTCAGCTCAAACCCAACCCCCTTCTGACTATATATTACTCTTCCTACACACTTGACACTGAGAGACACTGTCCTTCGGTGTGACTCCTCTGTAGATGCCGGCCACAGCTGCTGGCGAAACGTCAGGAAAGAAAATACCAAGACCACGGTCACACAGCCCGGATAGCCTACGAGAACCAATGAACTCTGACCGTGAAAGCCTTCGACAATAAATCAAGGCTTATTTCTCCCCTCTCTCCGCCCGTTCTTGCCCAAGAGCTCTGCGGGACCTCTCAGCCTCACCTTAAAAACATACAAATTCTCCCGCCAGAGGATGAAAAGGAGAGTCCCTCTTTACTCCCTTCAGATCATCCCCCGAAAAAAGAGTGGGGTGGGGGGAGAAAAGATTCAGGGGTTCATTCCACCCCCCACCCCCCCAGTCTGAGCTTGGGCTGTCTTCTCTACGAAGAACTCTCACTCCTCCTTTATTGACAGCGGGTGGCCGTGTTAGTCTGTTTGCAGTGGTAGAAAAGGGCAAGAGTCCAGGAGCACCTTGAAGACTAACACAAATATTTTCTGGTAGGGTATGAGCTTGCATTCCCTTGCATTCCTTTGCATTCATGGCTCATGACTAATGCTGATTTCTCCACACCCATCTCTCCCCTGGACATCACAGACTCTTCTGCAGACCATCCCTAATCCCATCACGCCTGCTATTCACATTTATATACTGTTAACCTTTACATACTAATGCTTGTCTGGATTCACTCTCCTCTACTTAAAGACAGATGGATTCACATTCTAGCTGTATCTGAAGAAGTGAGCTGTGGCTCACGAAAGCTCGTACCCTGCCAGGAAATATTCTTGTTAGTCTTTCAGGTGCTACTGGACTCTGGCCCTTTTCTACTCCTCCTTTCCTGGTCTATGCATAGACATTCCTCTTTGGGGCTCGCAAGGGCCCCTGGGAAGTGTAGTTCCCAGCTGGGGAACACCATGCAAATTTACGCAGAAAACCTTCTTCTTCTGGATAACCGCATCTGGTCTCTCGGGTGGGAAGCCGCCCCGCACGGCGGGAGGACAGCGAAGGACATTTATCCCCCGAAATAACTTCGGTTTTGCGTGGTTCTCCGGGGCTCCGGTTGCTGCGGGGAACTACAATCCCCAGAAGGCCTTGCGAGCGTCGGAGGGGTCCGCCTGGCCCTTTCTGCGGGTCGGGCTCATGGCGATCGAGTCGCTTCCAGCTCGTGGCGACCCTGTGAACCCGGCATCCAAAAATTATACGGTTTTTTTTCTTATAGAGAGAGACAGAAAGACCGAGAGACATTTTGGAGAGGTGGGATTGAGCAGGGACTGGTCTCCTCCTGGGGCTGCCAGGTCAACCCCTGGACACCGGCGGGAGATTTGGAGGGGGGGGGGCGAAGTTGCCAGTTCCAGGTTAGGAAACTGCTGGAGAGTTGGGGGTGGAGCCTGGGGAGGGCGGGGTGGAGCCTGGGGGGGGGCGTGTGATGCCGCAGAGTCCCCTTTCCAAAGCATCCCTTCTCTCTCTTTTTTTTTTAATAATTTTTTTATTGTTTTCTTCATTTCATTAACATATATAAAAAATTAACATATATAAAAAATCTAACAAGGTAATAAAAAGAAAATAATTATAACAATTAAAATATGAAATGACTTCCCCCTCACTCTCTTCCATCCTAACTTAAATTGTATATACTTTTGCTAACAACACTAATCCTGTTGATTAATATATACTTATCTCATCTGTTAATTCAGTATCTTTAAAGCATCCCTTTTCTCCAGGGGAGCTGATCTGGAGAGGAGCTGCAGTTCCGGGAGATCCCCGGGTCCCGCCTGGAGGATGGCATCCCTGTCTCTTCCTCGTTTTCCTTGGGTGGAGGGAGACTGTGGCTGCTGCGCGCCTGCAGGAAAGGTGAGTTGATGGTTTCCAAAAACAGAACTTGGCCAAGAAGAGAATTCAAGCACATTTGAAAGACCGGGCAGAAAGACAGACACAAATCTGGCTGGAGTTAGCACCAGGGGCACAGAGAGAAAGCTGCTTTCCTTCCCGGGCAGTATCTTTGCTCACAGGCGACTTGTGTGTTCCCACGCTTGAATGTGTTTCCTGCAACCAGTCTGAGCTTATTTTCTTTACTAACGGTAGGAATAATCCTCCTCCTCCTTTAACTCTTCAAATGTGAAATGCAACCACTCTTCTAAAGGTAGGAATTAATATTCAACATGCTTATGGCCCTCATATTCCCTGTTACTATGTATGGGTGTGAAAGCTGGACAGTGAAGAAAGCTGATAGGAAGAAAATAGATTCCTTTGAAATGTGGTGTTGGAGGAGAGTGGTACGGACACCCTGGACTGCCAAAAAAAAACAAATAGGTGGGTTCTAGATCAAATCTACACTTGTCTGTTCACACACTTGAATATGTTTCCTGCAACCAGCCTAAGCTTATTTTCATTACTAATGATTGGAATAATCCTCCTCCTTCTTTAATTCTTTAAATGTGAAATCCAACCACTCATCTGAAGTTAGTAGAAAAGAGCCAGAGTCCAGTAGCACCTTAAAGACTAACAAAAATATTTTCTGGCAGGCTATGAGCTTTCGTGAGCCGCAGCTCACTTCTTCAGATACAGCTAGAAGTGAGCTGTGGCTCACGAAAGCTCCTACCCTGCCAGAAAATATTTTTGTTAGTCTTTAAGGTGCTACTGGACTCTGGCCCTTTTCTACTACTGCAGACAGACTAACACGGCGACCCACTGTGAATCATCTGAAGTAAGGGATTCTTAGACAACATGTTTTTTTTTTGTTTTTTTTTGTTTTTTTTGTTTATGGCCATCTTTCTCTTCCGTCTTTTCCTTTGTATCAAATACCAAATCAGAGGAGAAGATGCATAACTGACTTGTAGTTCAAGGGTGTGTTGTAGAAACTGCAGTCATTCCCCAGTGCACCAATCTCTGGAAAGGTCTCTGAGGCAGCAGGTTTGTGCTGGGTATTCAGTGCCCTGCATGCCTCGCCTGCCTGGGATGAGTAGACCTTAGGTTTGTTTGAAAAGATAGAACAAAAGACATGGTGACCTGAACTGGGCCAGCTCTCGAGTAACACAGAGCCAGCGTGGTGTAGTGGTTAAGAGCAGTGGTTTGGAGCGGTGGAGTCTGATCTGGAGAACCGGGTTCGATTCCCCACTCCTCCACATGAGCTGCGGAGGCTAATCTGGTGAACCGGGTTGGTTTCCCCACTCCTACACACGAAGCCAGCTGGGTGACCTTGGGCTAGTCACGCTCTCTCAGCCCCACCTACCTCACAGGGTGTCTGTTGTGGGGAGGGGAAGGTGATTGTAAGCTGGTTTGATTCTTCCTTAAGTGGCAGAGAAAGTCAGCCTATAAAAACCAACTCTTCTTCTCTGCAAACAAAAACGTTTAAAGCAGAAACCTTCAGTGCAAATACGATGGCCATGTATTTCTGAGGTGAAATGTGCAATATAGTATAGTACCGTGTTGGCGAACCTATGGCACGCGTGCCGACTCTGGCACGCGTCACCCTCTCTGCTGGCACGCAGGCTCAGCTGGGCGGCGGGGCCCCTGCCCCTGGACTCCCCGCCGCCAGCTTTGAACTGCTCTGCGCTGCCTGCAGGCAAAGGTTCAAAGGCCCCGCCCCCTTCAAAGGCCCCGCCCCCTTCCCTGGACTCTCCGCCGTCTAGCCTTTCCCCTCTCCCCGGCCAAAAACCCCTTTGCGGGGTGCACGAGGCGGCTGCCGCCCTCCAGCCCCCCTCCCTGGCCAAAAAACCCCTTTGCAGGGCGCACCAGGCGGCTGCTGCCCTCCAGCCCCCTTCTCCCTCTCCCTCCCCTCTCCCTCCCCTCTCTCCCCCCTCCCTGGCCAAAAAACCGCTTTGCAGGGCGCACGAGGCGGCTGCCGCCCTCCAGCCCCCTTCTCCCTCCCCCCCCCCAGCCAAAAACCCCTTTGCGGGCGCACGAGGCAGCCGCCGCTCTCCAGCCCCCTTCTCCCTCCCCGGCCAAAAACCCCTTTGCAGACTATGGAGGCCAACACAGACGGCAGCACCTCCTTAAAAGCAGCCGCACATGGCTGGCCTTTACTGTTGGCTTGCTAGTCGCTAGAGGAGGAGGTAGGTTGGTAAGTTGCTCCTCTTAACCCGAGTCTGCCTCCCTCCTGGACTGGAGTCTGCTGTGTTTCCAAGTGCATCACTTCTCTCCCCCCCCCTTTTCTTTCCTCCCAGCCTGGGCTGGAATTCTCTCCTCTGATCCTGGAGAGAATAGGGATCCATCATGACTAGTATCCATTTTGACTAGTAGTCATGAATACCCTTCTCCATGAACATGTCCACTCCCCTCTTAAAGCCTTCCAAGTTGGCAGCCATCACCACATCCTGGGGCAGGGAGTTCCACAATTTAACTATGTGTTGTGTAAAGAAATACTTCCTTTTATCTGTTTTGAGTCTCTCACCCTCCAGTCTGGCGGCAGGGGCTGGGGGAGAAGAGAGTTCTCCCTTTTCTTTCCACCCAGCCTGGGCTGGGCAAGAGGCAGGAGCTGCCCTTTACTCACCCGCAGGAGAGGCAGGCACTGGCCTTGGCTGGCTTGGGAAAATGGATGTATTAAAATGAATGAGAGGATTGCCCATTTGAAACAGTGGGCGAGGCTGCACAGCCCATTGAAGATAATGGGAGCCAGGATTGCCCATTGACTTGCATGCGCTGTAATAGGTTACAGCACAAAAAATTGCAAAGAAATGTGGCATAGATATTCCATTAAGGTCTCTGGGCCTAGCTACGTTACTCTGCGACTGGAATGACAGCTGCCAGGACTAGTAGAAGTGTTCTGCGACTGGAATGACTAGCCTTAGAGTGGAATGACAGCCCCTGAGATTAGGAGAATGATTCTGCAACTGCAGTAACAGCTCCAGGAGTGGAATGACAGCCCCTGGGACTGAGAAACCCAGGTTCTCAGATCCTAGTCTGACACCTTAAATACATCATGCTGGAGAACAACCAGGAAATTGTTTTTTTAAAAAAAATTTTTTATTGATTTTTAATAATAGTAATAAAATAAAAGAAAAAAAGAAAAAAAGAAAAAGTATATATATATGTGAATACAAATAATAATAAAAAGAAAACATCAACATAAACAATACAAAGAAATACTTATTGCACACTAATATATCCTGAACTAATACATTCATCATTACTATCTTCAAAAAGCTATAATGCGCCATAACCTACCACCCACCCAAGTGCCCATCACCATAGGACTTCCGACGAGAGGCTATGGCAGAATATAAAAACATCCTGTTAATCTATTACATAGTTAGATTTCATATTAAACTATAATTCGTTAAAAATAACTTTAAAATCCGTTTTTGCCATTTTATCCCAAAACTTTACGTCAATTTGGCCCACAGCAGCCTAGATCTGAGCAATTTTCTACTGGTTTGATGTATTGCATTCTTTTAATGAAGTGGCTGGCCTATAGGATTCTTCCTTCTTTCTTCAGTGCTCAAGGCAGGAAAATATTATCAACTGGGTCATATTTTCTCCTTTCAGAGGCCCCTAGTGTCCTTTAAGGAGGTAGCCCTGTCCTTCACAGTGGAGGAATGGGCTCTGTTGGATCCAGGCCAAAGAAAACTCTACTGGAAGGTTATGCAGGAGAACTACAAGACCGTGGCCTCTCTGGGTAAGAATCTGTTCTCTTTTATGATGAACATGGAAGGGAAGGGATGGCATCTTCCTTTGATCCTGTTTGATTTCAGAAATAGTCTGAAAGTTCTGGTTCCCCTTCTCATGCAAGAAAATAGAAGTGAAGAAAATCCAGAATTTCTTCATTTTGTCTCTCATGCAGTGGGCCATCCTATGAAGCTGCCCCACACAGCGCCAGGGGAGACACGAAACCTTCTCAAATGCTTGGTCTTTGTTATTCCATTTAGTTTTTGTTGTTGCAGGGAACTACATTTCCCAGGAGGACTTGCAAGCATCAGATTTGTCCACCCTGTCTTTTCTAGGTGTGGACAAGGTGGTTTTTGCTGGAGAGAGAGAAGGAAATTTGGGGAACTTGGAATGCAGCAGGGACTCTCTTCTTCCTCATTTCCGTTGGCTGGAAGGAGAATTTGGCTTTTGCACATTTGCAGGAAAGGTAGGTTTTTGGTTCCATAAGGAGATCTTGGGCAAGAATATGGGCGGGGAAAGAAGAGATGTGCAAATGGGAGGACCTATTAGAGTTTTTTGAAAGCGTCAACAAGCATGTGGACAGGAATGAGCCTGTGGATATTGTGTATTTGGATTTCCAAAAAGCTTTTGACAAAGTCCCCCACCAAAGACTGCTAAGCAAACTTCATAGTCATGGGATAAGAGGACTGGCTGAAAAATAGGAAGCAGAGAGTAGGAATCAATGGTCAGTTCTCCCAATGGCAAGATGTGAGAAGTGGGGTGCCTCAGGGATCTGTGTTGGGACCGGTGCTTCTCAACCTGTTCATCAATGACCTGGAGTTGGAGTTAAACAGTGAAGTAGCCAAGTTTGCAGATGACACCAAATTATTTAGGGCGATTAAAACAAAACCGGACTGTGAAGAGCTCCAGAAGGATCTCTGCGTACTGGAAGAATGGGCATTAAAATGGCAAATGAGATTCCATGTGAGCAAGTGTAAAGTGATGCATATTGGGGCAAAAAATCCCAACTTCACATATACACTGATGGGATCTGTCCTGGCAGCGACAGACCAAGAAAGGGATCTTGGGGTGGTAGTGGATAGCTCAATAAAGATGTCAACCCAGTGTCCGGCTGCTGTAAAAAAGGCAAAATCCATGCTGGCCATAATTAGACGAGGAATAGAGAATGCTGATATCATACTGCCTTGTACAAATCTGTGGTGAGACCACACTTGGAATACTGTGTACAGTTCTGGTTACCACACCTAAAAAAGGATATTACAGAGCTTGAGAAGGTGCAGAAAAGAGCAACCAAAATGATTAGGGGACTAGAGCAACTGTCCTATGGGGAGCGGTTAAGACGCTTAGGGCTATTTAGCTTGGAAAGAAGGCGGCTAAGGAGAGACATGATAGAGGTCTATAAAATTATGCATGGTATGGAGAGAGTGGACAGGGAGAAGTTTTTCTCCCTCTCCCATAATACTAGAACGCGGGTTCATCTGCTGAAGCTGGAGGATGAGAGTGAGAGATTCAAAACAGATAAAAGGAAGTATTTTTTCACACAGCGCATAGTTAAATTGTGGAACTCCCTGCCCCAGGATGTGGTGATGGCTGCCAGCTTGGAGGGCTTTAAGAGGGCAGTGGACATATTCATGGAGAAGAGGGGTATTCATGGCTATTAGTTAGAATGGATACTAGTCATGCTGCATACCTATTCTCTCTAGTATCAGAGGAGCATGCCTATTATTTTGGGTGCGGTGGAACACAGGCAGGATGGTGCTGCTGCAGTCGTCTTGTTTGTGGCTTCCTAGAGGCACCTGGTTGGCCACTGTGTGAGCAGACTGCTGGACTTGATGGGCCTTGGTCTGATCCAGCAGGGCCTTTCTTATGTTCTTATGACAGGAAGAGAGGTGCAGAGCCTGAGAGGCAGGAAAGGGTTGACTACAGGGAGCCCTGAGAGAGCAGCTTCCCAGGCAAGATCTCTGCAGAGGAGGTGGGGAGGGCTTCTGTTCCCACGCACTTGGCTGTGTTCCATGCAACCTGCCTGGGTTCATTTTATTCTGAATGGCTAGATGCCCCACTGGTGTGATCCAGCAGGGCTTCTATTCTGTTCCTAGCTGGCCCCCCTTGCTCACTCTACACTCCATGCACTAACACCCTCCCACACACACCCCGAAAAGGTCATATTTTGCTCCTCCCTGCCTTTGCTGCTTCCACCTTCCTGACTTCTAGGGAGTCAAGTTTCCATTGCATACTAGCAGACAGATGTTCTGGAGGTAACCTGGGCCAGATTTTTTCAATTCCCTTTTTTTGGCATTGCAGCTCTCACAATCCCCCTGAAGCTGAAGCCACTGAGATGATGCAGCAGCTTACTTCTAGTTCAAACTGGAGTCAGTCCACAATGCTCAAAACTATCTGGAATCATTTCTGAGGCAGCAGGTGTGTGCTGGGTGTTCCGTGCCCTGCATCCATTACCTGTGAACCCCCACGGATCACGACGGGGAGTGGATAGGCCTTGGGTTTCTTAGAAAAAATAGAAAAATAACATGGTGACTTTAACCATGCCAGCTTGTTTACAGAGCTGGATGCAAGCTTTAGAGTAATACGGAACACTTCTGCAGACAAAAACATTTAAAGCAGAACCCTTCTGTACAGATACAATTTCCATGGACCTCAGGGATGGCATGTGCAAGATAGTATACTAGATTCTGGTACAGAGTTATTTTTATACAGTATTCAACAGGGCTCTCGTTTTCAGTGAATTTGACCATCAGAAGTCCAATTCTGTGCAGTTTTCTGAGTTTGTGTTTCTTTGCAGGCTTTCAGTGTATTATGCTTGACAGAGGCTTAAATCAACTACAGCAATTTGACTTATCATCAGTTTGATATATGGCTCGCCAGTGGGATTCTTCTTTCTTTCTTGAATGCTCAGGGACAGAAATAGATGATCAACTGGGCAATCCTTTCCTCTTTTAGGGATCTCCATCCTTTGAGGAGGTAGCCCTGTCCTTCACAGCAGAGGAATGGGCTCTGCTGGATCCAGGCCAAAGAAAACTCTACTGGGAAGTTACGGAGGAAAATTACGAGTCCGTGGCCTCTCTTGGTAAGGATCTTTTCCCATTTATCATGAACTAGGAAGAGGGGTGGCATCTTCATTTGCCACTGAGGAGAGAATAAAGCTCCCACACCAGAGCCAGAAAAAGAAAGCATTAAATATTTGATGCTGTCAAAAGAAATCTGTTGATGCAGAGGCCTCTGATTGGGAGAGATGGAGGATCTCCCGTTAGGTTCTTGCCAGCAAACCCCTGCAGCTCCGGTTTTCTTCTTCAGCCTTTCTGTGTTGACAGGGAGTGGATCTCCACAATGGATCCCTTTGCTTGTATACCTGAGGGCAAAGTTTAAAGATATTGGAAAACACCTTCACAAGCATTAAGGCAGGCTATGAAGTTCTCAAGAGGAAGTTTAAGGGAATGGGGCCACAGGTGGTGTTCTTCTCTCTCCTTCCTGTCAGAGGAAGAGGAATTACCACAGGAACAGAAGATAATGGAGGTGAACCACTGACTGAGCTTGTGGAGCTGGCAGGAGCGATTTGGACTTTGGGACCATGGGCTAGGTTTTCTGGAAGATGGCTTACTAGCACACAATGGACTTTAGCAATCAAGGTTGGGGGAAAATGTGTTTGCAGAAACGTGGGGGAAATGTGTTTGGCAGAAATGTGGGGAGATGCATCAAGAGGGCTTTAGACTGACACCACAAGGGGAAGATGATGACCAACACAGGGATTTCAATGAAGGAGAGAAAACAACAGAGGCCCACCAGGGAGGGGCAGGTCAAATGGAGCCGAAGTTTCGGGACTTCAGGTGTTTATGCACCAATGCCCAAAGCTTGGGCAATAAGAAGAGCGTGAGCTTCGAATGCAGACAGAGGGGTATGGTTTAGTAGGCATTACAGAGACTTGGTGGGATGATTCCCATGACTGGAATGTAGTAGGGGATGGATATGAGTTATTCAAGATAAACCAGAAGGGTCAGAAAGGAGGCGGAGTGGCACCGCACGTGAGGAGAGGATTTGCTTGTCAGGAAATATGGGGGGAGGTGGGTGGCAGCCCAGTGAAAAGTATCTGGGTGAGGATAAGGAAAGGAAGGACAAATAGTATTGTGGCTGGAGCCTGCTGAAGACCTCGTGACCAGGGTGAGGAGGCAGATGCTGCCCTCTTTGAGCGGCTTGACAGGATACCCAGGCAACGTGACCCTTGTGGTTATGGGTGACTTCAGCTTCCCTGATGTGTACTGAGAGACAAACTCTGCTAAGCATCCACAGTCACGCAACTTACTGACTTGCCTGGCCGACAGCTTCCTTTTAAAATTCTGCTGAGGTATGCCTCTGTGCTGGCTGGCTGGCTGGCTGCCAACTCCTGCTGTCAGGTTACAGCGTCTATGGAGCACTGAAGAAAGAAGACGCTGTCAAGGCTTGGAGGTTGCAGAGGATAGTCAGGAAAATCCAGTCCGTAGTTCAGAATGCCAGAAATCAGAGTCCGTATCTTGCTAAATCAGAATCCCCACATGTAGTCAAGTAAGCTATGAGGAAAGGTTGAAGGAGCTGGGTATGTTAAGCCTGAGGAGGAGAAGACTGAGAGGGGATATGATAACCATCTTCACGTACTTGAAAGGCTGTCATAGAGAGGATGGTGCCGAGTTGTTTTCTGTTGCCCCAGGAGGTCGGACCAGAACCAACGGGTTGAAATTAAATCAAAACCATTTCCGTCTAGACGTTAGGAAGAATTTTCTAACCATTAGAGCGGTTCCTCAGTGGAACAGGCTTCCTCGGGAGGTGGTAACCTTCCCTGGAGGTTTTTAAGAAGAGGTTAGATGGCCATCTGTCAGCAATGCGGATTCTATAACCTTAGGCAGATGAGGAGAGGGAGGGCATCTTGGCCATCTTCTGGTCACTAGGTGTGTGGGGAGGTGGTTGTGAATTTCCTGCATTGTGCAGGGGGTTGGACTAGATGACCCTGGTGGTCCCTTCCAATTCTATTATTCTAAGGTCAGAGAGAGTCATTCAGAGTGGGAGTCAGCGGGTTGCAAGGTACATAACACGTTGCTGAGCTTCCTCATCACTCCTCTTCCCAGCCACCTCTTTGCTAGCGTGGCTGCCTAAGCTTGTCTTCATCCTGCAAAGATTCCCCACACTATGACTCCAGTCTGCGTCGGTATGCTTCAAGCCTCGCACTGTTCCTGTCAGTTACTAATACCTTTCTCCGTTGCTGCCTCCACCTGTCAACCTTTGACAATTCCTTTGGTGAGCCAGCAGTTTGAGGGCTAGCACCTGGGCTACTGGGTCCAGGCTCCCTGCAGGACGGGAGGGGTCCTGACTAGCCTTCAGGCTGCAAGTCCGGCAGAGGCTCTGGGAGGTCAGCAGCCTGAGAGCTGACAGCGGGGCTATTAATGCTCCTTGCAAGACTGGGATGGATCTGATGCCCCTTCGGGCTGCGAAGCCTGATGTTGGTCCAGCAGGGCTGGATCCACCCGGTAAAAGCGCTTCCTCTGAGAATGACTCATTCCCCTGGCCCATGACAGCCTCCCACCAAAAGACAGACAGGCATATCCCTCTCTGAATGTAGTCGGGACCCCAACCTTAGTTGCTCTGCTTGTCAGCCCCATAACTCACCTCACTTGCAGTATTGTTTGTTAGGGAGGCCCTTCCAGTTACATGGAAGGATAGGCCAAGTGGGACCCTAACTAGAGTTTCTCCTTGGCGTCCTCTTCCACGCTCCATGAGGCCGCCACCTCCTCATGTGACCAGGGAGCTGGGTGACGTGAAGCAGACTGGAAGACAACTTCAGGGACATTGGCAGGAGAGTTAGGGGAGGGGCTGTGGCTCAGTGGTGGAGCGTCTGCTTGGCCTGCAGAAGGTCCAGGTTCAACCCCCACCATCGCCAGTTCAAGGGGTTAGGCGAGTGGGTGATGTGAAAGACCTCAGCCTGAGACCCTGGTGAGCCATGAAGAGGGGCCATGGCTCAGTGATGGAGCATTCCGCTTGGCATGCAGAAGGTCCCAGGTTCAACCCCCAGCATCTCCAGTTCAAGGGACTAGGCAAGTAGGTGATGTGAAGGACCTCAGCCTGAGACCCTGGAGAGCCACTGCTGGTCTGAGTAGACAATACTGACTTGGATGGATCAAGGGTGTCTGATTCAGTATAAGGCAGCTTCATGTGTCCATGTGTGACATGGAGGATGAATCAGACAGGGCGCCTCAAAGAGCCCATTTGCAGGCCTATGAGGAGGCAGTGATGGCAGCAAAGAAGACTTTCTTCTCTGCCACCATTGCATCAGCAGAATCTGTCCAGCTCAATTGTTTAAATTGGTTTGGGACTTGATAACACCCAAGTCTGACTCTGCCACTGATGAAAATTTGGCCTCAAACTGTGATGTTTCTGCAGGGTTCCTTGCTGATAAAATCTGTCTCCTCCATTCAAACTTGGAGGCTATGTTGAGTGCAGATCTGGTACCTGAGGTGTCAGAACTGCCTGCAAAAAATGTTCATTAGCTAGGGACGAGGTGGCCGATTACTGGCCAGTCTCTTTATTGTTTCTAGGAAAAGTATTTCAGCATGTGGTCACTCCGCGGTTTCCTGGTTGACGCATCTGCCTTTGACACATTTCAGTCTGGGTTCAGGCCTGGGTTTGGTACCAAGACAGCTTTAGTTGCACTTGGTTTAAAGTTGCACATGGGACAGCCTTCCTTGTGGATACTGTCACACCTCTCAGCGGCCTTTGACATAGTTCCCCATTCCGTTCTTATCCCCCGCCTGGAATGTGGAGTTGGTATTAAGGGTGTAGCCCTTTGGAGGATTCACTGTTTTCTGCCTGGCCAGACACGAAGAGTCTCCACTGGAGAAGCAGAATCAAACTGGGTGGCAGGTTTCTTATGGAGTGCCATAGGCCTCTATTCTCTCCCCATGAGGCCACTGAATAAAGTTGTCTGGGGGTTTGGGGCTGGGCGTCACCAATATGCAGATGACACCCAGCTCTCTTATTTTATTCCCCAAGCCTCCATCAGCATCCGTCTTGGTTGTGGACAGTTGGTTAAGGCAGAACAAACTGACGCTGAACCCAGACAAGACTGAAGTAATGCTTGTTGGGAAGGTTGATATTCTAGAGGGACTGTATCCACTTGTCCTAGATGGAGAGATGTTGTTGTTTTTTCAGAGCAAGTGAAGAGCTTGGGGGTGCTCATGGACCCTGCCTTGCTGTTTGAAAAGCAGGTTGGCACGGTGGCCAGGAGAGCCTTCTGTCAGCTGCATCTGATTCTCCAGCTTTCCCTTTATCCAGACTCAGCCCATCTGGCCACACTGATGCATGCTTCTCTAACTTCACTGTTCGATTACGACAATGTGCTCGATATGGGGCTTCGCTTGAAGTCAGTCCAGAAACTACAACTGTTTGCTGCTTTAAGCCTGACTTTTGTTGGGAAAGAGCGAGATGCAAATTGGATTAATAAGAATTAATTAATTAATAATTAATAATGTTTTAAAATCCTACACATTCAGTTCCAGTTGGCATCCCTATCACAGTAACAAGCAATGGGGGACACCATCAGGAAAGGTGAAGAGGGTAATAGAAAAGAGGAAAGAAAACAGTGAAGCAAAGGGGAGGCAGAAAGGCTAGCTAGTGTGGAACCATTGCTGTCCTCAACCATGGGCCTGGCAGAACATTTCAGTCTTACAGGCCATGTGGAACTGGGCCAAGTCCCTCACGGCCCAGATCTCATTGGATAGTGATAGGCCAGAGCCAGGGCCAAAAATGCTCTGGTCAAGGGCAGCCGGACATTTCTTGGGCTAAGAACAATCAGAAGATTGTTACCAGCTAAGCACAGCGCTCTTTGGGGAGTATATTGAGAAAGACTATCCCACAGATACAGTGGTCCCAGACCCTTTAAGGGCTTTAAAGGTCAATACCAAAACCTTGAACCTGATCCAGTACTCAGCCTGCAAATGGTGCAGCTGGTGGAGTGCTGGTGGTATATGTGCTCTCCAAGGGGTCCCCATAAGAACCCATGCCGCTGCATTCTGGACAAGTTGTAGTTTCTGGAGCAGCTTCAAGGGCAGCCCTGCATATCGCAAGTTACAGTCGTCTAATCTGGAGGTGACCATTGCATGGATCACTGTGGCTAGGTCAGGGTGAGACCTCCATAAGCTGCTTGGCACACTTGGAAAAATGCTATCCTAACAGTGTTTATGGCCTGGGCCTCTAAGGACAGGGAGGCAACCAGGGTCACACCCAGGTTCCTAAAGGTGAGAGCTGGTTAAGTTGTACACCATCTAGGGTTGGCAGCTGATGTCCCTGACCCAGAACTCCCCAAACCAGCCACAAGACCTCTGTTTTTGATGGATTAAGTTTCAGATGACTCTGTTTTAAGCAACTCATCATGGCCTCCAGACATCTGGCCAAAGTATCTGGGACAGCGTCTGACCGGCCATCCAACAATAGATATAACTGGGTGTCATCAGCTTATTGATGACATCCCAGCCCAAAATGCCAGACTAGCTGGGCAAGAGGTGCATATAAATATTTTAAAAAAACATCGGGGAGAGGATTGCCCCTTGGGTGTCATGTCAAGACCCTCTCCCCTGGTGGCACCTTCTGTCCCCGATCTTGGAGAAATGAGGTCGGCCACTGAAGGACTGTCCCGCGTATCCCTACGTCAGCGAGGCAGTGGGTCATCAGATCTTGATTGACCTTGTTGAACGCTGCTGAAAGATCAAGTAATAGCAGCACTGACCTGCCTTGATCCAGCTATCTATGGAGATCATCTGTAAGGGTGACCTGCACTGTCTCCGCCCCATGCTAGGCCAGAAGCCAGGCTGAACTGGATCTAGAGTTGATGTGTCCTCCAGGAAGGCCTGTAGCTTTTCCGCAGCCATTCTCTCAACTACCTTACCCAAGAATGCAAGGATAGACAGCAGGCAGCAGTTGGCTGGAGCAAAGGGGCCCAGAGATGGTTTAGTTAAGAACGGCTTCACTGCTGCCTCCTGGGAAGACCCCTGAACTTAAGGACAGATTGATAATGCCTTCTAGGGGGACCCACATACTTCCAGCACTGGCCTTATCTAGCCAGGATGGGCACAGGTCGAAGAAAAAGTAGCAGGCTTCACAGCAGACAGGATCCTGTTGATATTGGTCTGGGAGAGTCAGCTGAATTGGTCCAATACTGGACCTAAAGATGGCCATGAGACCTCCAGTTCGCTCACTGTATCAACATTGGTGGGGAGGTCACAGCAGAGTGACAAGATTGTATCTGCAAAACGGCTCACAAAATCCTCGCTGCTAATTGCCGAATCACTAACATTTCTGGAACCCTCAGAGAGGGAAGTCAAAGACCTGATCACCCTAAATAATTGAGTTGGGTGCGAGCAAGCGGATGCAATGGAAGCCACATAGTAAGTTTTCTTTGTGGCATTCACTGCCATCTCATAGGATCTCATAAATTTTCTTAAAGATGTTATTGTAACTTTGTCATGAATATGCTGCCAAACATGCTCTAGTTATCTAAGCTCCCGCTACTTCATCTGTAGTTCCATAGTACACCATGGGGCCAACTTAAGACAGGAGCAAGGAGGACATTGAGGAGCAGTCTCGTCAATGGTTTCAAAAAGACATCAATGCCAGTCATGTATCAGCACATCTAATGAGTTGACGGGGTGTATTGGATCCTGCAGAGCATTCTGGAAACCAATTGGATCCATGAGTCTCCACAGGCAAGCAAAAATCTGCTCGCTGCCTTTACGAGGAGGGGCTGGGAGACTGGCCTTCAGGGCAAAATGGTCTGACCACGGCACTCTTGTCTATAATCAGTCCCATATCCACATCAATACATACATTTCCACTTAGCAATATCACTTTTCAGAGTAGATCTGACAAACAGACCCAGCATTCCTGCTTTGTACATTACCCGTTACAAAGATAAAATTCAGCGTGTAGTCTGCTTGATGTATGGGACAGCTATGCCCGGCTGGTGCAACAGACCATCCTTTGCCACCAGGTGGGCGAGTTCATCACCAGTTGGATGCCTGCCTGCTTGCCTGCACCGGGGGGGGGTCATCTGGGGCAGTTGGGGCTTGGTCAGCTAATGTTTAAGTTGATAATTTTGTATGGCCCGCGAATGATGTTATAAATATTCAAATGGCCCTTGGCGGAAAAAGGTTCCCCACCCCTGATCTGAATAGCCCATAGCATTGCCTTTCTTATGTCCTTATGAAGCCAATGGAGAAGAGGCCACATCAGCATGAACTTTGAATTCTCCCAGAACTATCAATCTGGGGTACTCCAAGCCCAGCAAAGCACTGCCTCCGACAGGTTTGACAGGGTATCTGTTGGTGTGCCAGGTGGCTGGTACACCAACACCATAGCCAGACTCTCCTCAGCATCCTACACCAGGCCTACACAATCTGTGCCACAGATCTTTGGGGCAGGGATTGCCCTGAAGGGGATAGGCACCCGAAGGAGCATCATCACCCCCTGCTCCTCCCCAGCCCTTTGTCCGGACTCAAACCACTACACCACACTGGCTTTTGTGGTGTGGCTGCTATTGAACAGTTGCAAGCAGCTTGGCCTAGGTAAGTCAAGCAAGTTACATGGTAGCAAGTTACCTGATATTTGCTGCCGAGCCTGGCTGTGATCAGCCCTCCCTCAAAGGCCAAAAAAGCACTGCACAGAACCCTGCCCTTCCCCCTGCCTTTTACTGACCAAGGGTTAAACTAGCAATACTGTGGGTATTAGTCCCCCCCCCCAGTGTTTTGTGTGTGTTTGTGTGTCAGATTTTTCTGCAAACCTAGGACATTTTTCAGATTTGTCGAAACATCTTTCTTATGCATCCGTGGCTCTGACCACCAAATTTAAGTATTTCCTTTTTTTCCCTTTTCTGCACACCAAAATTATATTCATAATATTCAAGATTGTTTTTTAAAAAGCATTTTTTCCCATTCTCTCTCCTAGATTAACACCAGAAAACACTGTAACCTTAATGTTTAGCCAAGTGTCTGTTCTTCCTCTGCAACAGAAACAAGCAACTTTGGGCAACAGAGGCAAGGAATTACCTCCCTTCTGCTCTGGTATACTTTTTGTCTTTTTCCAAGACTTCCTGGCTTGTGATTATATATTGCTTTTTTTCCAGGCCAACAACTCTCATTGTAGAAAATACCATTCAGTACCAACTGTACCTGCTAAGCAGTATTTGTTCCTTTTAGTTCTTCTTTTATTTCTGTCTCACTTTTTCAGTTGCAGATGTCCGGGAGATGGTGGGTGAGAAGGAACCAGGAAGAGGGATTGAGGAAAGAGATGAAGATCTCAAAGTAGAAGCAAAATCTGGGGATCAAGTGGTGCAATGGAGGCAGCAGAGAAGGAAGAGAGAAGCAAAACAGAAGCAGAGAAAGGAATTGATTGCCCATCAAAGCAGGAAGGTGCCTGAGATCCCAGCACGAGATAAAATAGAGATGAGAAAGAGAAGGCATAATCATCCAGTCAATGCAAAAGGGTTCAGCTGCAAATCCAGTAGGAAAAAACACCAGAGTATGAAAACATACTGGAAACCGTATAAATGCTTGGAGTGTGGAAAAAGCTTCCACTGGAATAGTTCGCTGACTAGACATCAAGCAATTCACACAGGGGAGAAGCCATATAAATGTTTGGAGTGTGGAAAGAGCTTCTCTCGGAATAGCCTTCTAACTTCACATCAAAGGGTTCACACAGGGGAGAAACTATATAAATGCTGGGAGTGTGGAAAGAGCTTCTCAAGGAAAGACACCCTAACTGCACATCAAAAGGTTCACACAGGGAAGAAGCCATATAAATGTTTGGAGTGTGGAAAGACATTCTATTCGAATAATACCCTAACTGCACATCAAAAGGTTCATACAGGGGAGAAGCCATATAAATGCTTGCAGTGTGGAAAGACATTCTATTCGAATAATACCCTAACTGCACATCAAAAGGTTCACACAGGGGAGAAGCCATATAAATGCTTGCAGTGTGGAAACAGCTTCTCTCAGAATTGCAACCTAATTGCACATCAAAGGGTTCACACAGGGGAGAAGCCATATAAATGCTTGGAGTGTGGAAAGAGCTTCTCTTGGAAGAGCCACCTAACTTCACATCAAAAGGTTCACACAGGGGAGAAGCCATATAAATGCTTGGAGTGTGGAAAGTGCTTCTTCAGAAATAGCCACCTAACTGTACATCAAAAGGTTCACACAGGGGAGAAGACATATAAATGCTTAGATTGTGGAATGAGCTTCTCTAGGAATGACACACTAACTGTACATCAAAGGGTTCATACAGGGGAGAAGCCATATAAATGTTTGGTTTGTGGCAAGATATTCTCTGTTAAAAGCAACCTAATTGTACATCAAAGAGTTCACACAGGGGAGAAGCCATATAAATGCTGGGAGTGTGGAAATAGTTTCTCTGAGAATAGCAGCCTAAGCAAGCATCAAAAGGTTCACACAGGGGAGAAGCCATATAAATGCCTGGAGTGTGGAAAGAGCTTCTCCAGGAATAGCAGCCTAAGCAAACATCAAAAGGTTCACACAGAGGAGAAGCCATATAAATGCATGGAGTGTGGGGGGAGCTTCTCTAAGGAAGACCACCTAACTTCACATCAAAAGGGTCACACAGTGGAGAAGCCATACAAATGCCTGGAGTGTGGGAGGAGCTTCTCTAGGAAAGACAGCCTTAATTCACACAAAAAGGTTCACATAGGGAAGAAGACATTGTCATGGGCTCCTCCAAAAAAAGGAGGAAAAACATAAGACTTTTCCCATTTGAAATCCATATAAACTGCATGTGTAAGGGTTTTTCAGCAGCCTGCTTCACAAAGAACATGACTCAGCTTAGTTATTTTTAGTCACGGAGCTGCAGCCCCCTTAGAAAGACGCTGAGGAGATACAGAGAGACCTTAAAGCCAGTGAGGTTTTTGGACGTCCTCCAAAAAGAGAGCAACGGGCTGCTACTGACTTTCCTTCTGTATTCTGTATGAACTCTGTACTCTGTAGTGTGATAACTGTGAGCAATTATGTAATGAAATAACTCATGTAATGTTATGTGGAGTTTATGTCCTTTTAAAGTTAAGAAAGTCTTATAAAGGTAAAACAGGTATCAAATTAACCGTATTCTTAACACATAGAGAATGCTGAGGACTTCTGCTAGGGCAGCTGAGGGAAGCACTTGTCTCCCCGGGGGCTCCCGGAGGGGGAACTAAGAAACGTCTTAAATAGGGGTGTTAACGCGCCCCTCCCGATTCCTAAACAGTGGAACGGGTATCAGGAAATCTCCTGCAGCCAATGAAGAGCGGTTTGACTCCTGAATTCTGAGTTTTACGACTTTGGAGACTCAGTAGTAGTCCCGCCTGCTTGAGGGGTAATAAATCGCCGTAGACGTCTCTTTGGAATTTAGGCTTTGCTCTCCCCTATCTATTAGCATCTAGCAACTATACAGAAGCTAGAATACCTACTCTCCTAAAATCTACGTTTAAAAGAACTCCTTTGTTTTACCTGGATTTGGAAGTCCCAGGAGACTGCTAAATACATCAGTCGAATCCGTATCTCCCCACTCAATGTTTAAATGACTCTTTAAAAACAAGAAAAGATCTGATAACCCGGCAGGAATCTTATCAATTTGATCAGTGGGAAGACATAACAACTAAGATTTTTGAAAGACACTTCAGTTGCCAATCAGGAATTACTACGTATAAAGGGGAGAGAGGAGTGGAAACACCCCACCCCACCCCGAAGAGTAGTCTTTCTAACTAAACAAGCCTTCCTGCCACATCCTTCCCGGAAACAATCTATCATCGCGAGAGAATCAGAATTTGGAATCGGAAGTGTGGTATCAGTGTGTAACTGGCAAATATTTCCCAAGTTCCTGACCACAAAGAAGGTGGAAGGTCTGATTCCTGCAGCACCTCCTTGTTATTTACTACACTGGAATTTGCCTGGATCTTATTAACTGAGCTTTAACAGAATTTTTCAGAAGTTGCAACCATGGAATATCTGATTACACAGATGGAACAACTCTCTGCTTTGATGAGCACTTCATTTAAATTTATTAATCAAAAACTGGACACCATCTCAGACAATCTTAAAGACATAAAAACCCAAATTATTACAATGAGATCAGAGGAGATACTAGAGGGCCCTCTAGCTGACAAGAGAGATGAAGAACAGAAGAACCCTGCAAAGGAAATGAGGAATTACAACAAACAATCTGTAATAGCCCATTACAATAAACAATCTGTAATAGCCCATTTGACAACAATGGATTTGAATGTGAGTGATTTTGACTTCTGTCCCTTTAATCTGCTTGATGGACTTTTCAACACCTGCTTAGAAGACTTAGTGAGTAGAAAAACTGGGGCTGTCAGGATCTTTTTCTTTGAATTCAGGTTGGAAGATATTGCAACATGGATTTACTATGGAAATTATCTATCTGCAGAAGAGACTACCAACAATCTCCAAGGATGCTCTTCGACGATTACTGCTAATGTGGAAAAGAAATAAATGCTGGAAATTCTGGACAAAGGGACTAATTTAGAAGAGTCTAGTGTCTCTTCTGGCTAAGATCGAAAAGGAACTGGTTAAAAGGACTGGTTATAATGGAAATAGAACTATATATGATATCAATTTACTAGAAAAACAATATGTATTAAATGAGTGTTAGGGAGAAATGGAGGACTTACAAAATAATTAATTTTTAATGGAAATAATCAAATGCTTTTTATTATACTAATCCATTTATTATTTGTGAGATCTATTATTTCTTTTCTTTTATTTTTATTTCCTTTTTTCTTTCTTTTATATGATATTATTAACTATTAATTTTTTTCCCTTGAAAAATATAAATGTCAAAGAGATCAATAAATATTAACAATAGTATTAGGATTAGAATTTTGTGCAAAAGAGATTACTAATTTATCACAAGATGAAGGGAGGTGTAGGGGAAGTCAACAATTCTTTATTATATACAAATTTTTTTAACAATGCTACCTATTTGTTTTTACTTTTTTACTGTTTATGTCATTGTTAAACTGATTAATAATTTTGGAAAAATAATAAAAACTTTATTAAAAAAGAATGCTGAGGAAAGTTATATTTTAAGAAATATCAAAGACATAAACTTACTTTTTTGTATATGGCTAGGTCAGTAAATGATTAGCTAAAGGAAGGAAATCCTTGTAAGTTAAAAGCAGCAGGAAGGCTGCTGCTAGAAGTTCAAAAAGAGACAATCTCAAGATCAGATCCTGCCAAGCAGCGTCAGGGGCAGGGAAGGATACTGATCTTGGAAGGTATATAAGGAGGAGCTTCCTAGCCAAGAGTTACGAGTTCCTAACAGGTTGATACCTATTGACTTGAATGGATCTCTCCATCCCTTACCTGGGATGTAAAAGCTTTGAGCCTTGATTCTTGCGTGGACTGAGGTTCTAAGACCTTTTTACTTAAAAAGATTTCTCTAAGTGTTCAGCCTTTGAGTATGCTTTGGTGGCGGCATACTCTGCCTCCTGGCGAAAGCGGTGCCTATCCGCCTCCTCCAACTGCTCCGCCATGAGGGAACGGGGTATGAGATGTTGAATGTGCGGACTGTTCCCCTCCAGTAACTTCCCGCTCCTGCCTAACACACAGACTTTGGAGACCAGTTGGGTAAGCAGAGTAGCGTCCTGTTGGGCTAGGTGCGCCTCTTCGAGAAGAACGGCGAGCCAACGGGCTTCCTCCCGGGCTCGGTGCATGGCCTCCCGCAACTCACGGCCGGCACTCTCTCAAGGGCAACCCACTGTGCGGCAACCAATCCCGCTAGTCGATGGGATTCCTCATGAGCACGGCGCGCTTCCTCCAGGAGCAATCGCTGGAGGTCCTCCCCTGCAACCCCTGCCAGGGCGTTGGCAGGAGACATGATGGAATGTTGGAAAAGTAGAGAGTATCCTAATGTCAGCTCTGGGCTCGCCAGATAAATTCCACAAACAGACTTCCAGGCAGGTTTTCCTACAAAAGCTGATTTATTAGGAAAGATACAGCGAGTTACAGAAATTGACTTGAAACTTAGCAAGGATACTAATGGAATGAAAACCAAAGGTATGGGCGATATAAAGGTGAAAGTACAGATACATTTTCTATGGATTTCAGGGATGGCATGTGCAAGATAGTATACTAGACTCTGGTATAGAGTTATTTTTATACAGTATTCAATAGGGCTCTCGTTTTCAGTGAATTTGACCATCAGAAGTCCAATTCTGTGCAGTTTTCAGAGTTTGTGTTTCTTGTAGGCTTTCAGTGTATTATGCCTGTCAGAGACTGAAAACAACTAATGCAATTTGACTTGTCATCAGTTTGATATATGGCTGGCTGATGGGATTCTTCTTTCTTTCTTGAATTCTCGAGGACAGGAATAAATGATCAACTGGGCAATATTTTCCTCTTTCAGGGATCCTCACCGTTCTTTGAGGAGGTAGCTGTATCCTTCACTGGGAAGGAATGGGCTCTCTTAGATCCAGGCCAAAGAAAACTCTACTGGGAAGTTATGGAGGAAAATTTCGAGATCGTCACCTCTCTTGGTATGGATTTTTTCCCTTTTGTCATGAACTTGGAAGAGAAGGGAGGGGTGGCATCTTCCTTTGACACACTTTCATTTGCTATGGAAGAGAGAACAAGGCTCCCACACCAGAACTATGAAAAGAAATCATTAAATACTTTGATGCTGTCAAAAGAAATCTGTTGACGGAGGTGGCTCTGATAGAGAGAGATGGAGGATCTCCCATTAGGTTCCTGCTACCAAACCCCTGCAGCCCCTGTTTTCTTTTTTGGCCTTTCTGTGTTGACAGGGAGTGGCTTTCCCACAGTCCTTTGCTTGTGTGCCTGAGGGAGGGAAAATGGCCTTCTTCATTAGGCAAGAGGAGAGGAGGGGCCTTTGCTCAGAGGCAGAGCTCCTGTTTTGCCTATGGAAAGTCCTTGGTTCAGTCCATGGCCATTGAAAGGGGGGTTAGGCCAGAGGATCTTTGGTAGCAGGGCTGGGAAAGGCTCCTGCCTGAAGCCCTCTGGAGGCACCCCCCCCTTGGAGTGGAATCCTTTGGAACTCAGTAATTGATTCCAGGCCCTTGCAGTGGAATGAGGGACAGAAATGCTGCCAGAGGAAGACTCACAAGGACATGAAAGACAGCAGAAGAAGGGCATGGGAATATGAAGCATGCATACTGGATGAGGGATACACATCCGGATTATACTGTGTGTATGAACAAGATTTAGGGGTACGGATGGATTGTAAGCTGAAAATCAGCAGACCGTGTGGTGCATCAGCAAGAAGCGTTGGGGATAGGATCGCCCCTTAGGGAACTCAGCATACCAATGGGTATCTTGCCGAGACCCTCTCCCCTAGCACCACCCTCTGTCCCCGAACTTGGAGAAATGAGATCAGCCATTGAAGGACTGTCCCACGTATCCCTACATCGGCGAGGTGGTGAGACATCAGATCATGACCAACCATGTTGAATATAATTCACAGTGGGTAGCCGTGTTAGTCTGTCTGCAGTAGTAGAAAAGGGCATGAGTCCAGTAGCACCTTAAAGACTAACAAAAATATTTTCTGGTAGGGTATGAGCTTTCGTGAGCCACAGCTCACTTCTTCAGATACAGCTAAAATATTTTTGTTAGTCTTTAAGGTGCTACTGGACTCTTGCCCTTTTCTACAACCATGTTGAATGCTACTGAAAGATCAAGTAATGCCTGCCTCCATCCAACTATCTACGGAGATCATCTGTAAGGTCAACCACCACCGTCTCCACCCCTTGGCCAGGCAGGAAGCCAAACTGAAATGGACCCAGAGCTGATGTGTCCTCCAAAAAGGCCTGCAGCTGTTCTGTAGCCGCTCTCTCAACTATCTTCACCCAGGAATGGAAGTTTAGACACCACCAGGTGGTAGTTGGCTGGATCAGAGGGGTCCAGCGATGGTTTCTTTAAGAGCGGCCTCACTGCTGCCTCTTTCAGTCTTCCCAGAAAGATCCCTGAACTTAAGGGCAGATTAGTAATGTCTTCCAGGGGTCCACACACTTTCAGCACTGGCCTTAACTAGCCAGGATAGGCACGGGTCAAAGAAGTAAGGGGTAGGCTTCACAGCAGGTGGATCCTGTCAAAATTGGTCCGGGAGAGTCGGCTGAACTGGTCCGATACCAGACCGAAAGATGGCCACGAGGCATCCAGTTCGCTCACTGTTATCAACATAGGTGTGGACATCACAGCAGAGCAACAAGATTTTATCCGCATAATAGCTCGCAAAAGTCTCACAGCTAATCACCGAATCACTAACATTTCCAGAACCCTCAGAGAGGGAACTCAAAGACCTGATCACCCTAAACCATTGAGCTAGGCATAAGCTACCGAATGCAATGGAAGCCTCATAATCAATCTTCTTTGTGGCTTTCACTGCCTTTTCGTAGGATCTCATAAACTTTGACACAAGCGTGGTGCCAAACGCACTCCATGCAAATTAGCCTTGGATTCCACATGTTAACAGATCACTTCAGGATACAATGGTTCCACATTAACATACCGCACCCTCATTAGCACATTATCTTGATACTTACAGGACAATGATTTGCACATTACCTTTAATACTTTGCAGGACAATGACTCAGCTCAAACCCAACCCCCTTCTGACTATATATTACTCTTCCTACACACTTGACAGTGAGAGACACTGTCCTTCAGTGTTACTCCTCTGAAGATGCCTGCCACAGCTGCCGGCGAAACGTCAGGAAAGAAAATACCAAGACCACGGTTACACAGCCCGGATAACCTACAAGAACCAATGCACTCTAGTTTTTTAAGCCAGTGGTTCTCAACCTGGGGATATATGCCCCCCACCCACTGGGAGCCCCCAGGATATTCCAAGGGGGCCACAGGTGAAAACTGCTGTGTGCATTTTTTGTGGCTGTTTATGCTTCTTTGTTTCTTGGCAATTTAGAAACAAAACATTCTACCGGTAGGATGGGGGGGGGGGCACAGGAAGGAAACAATGTCGGAAGGGGGCCAAGGTCGGGAAAAGGTTGAGAACCACTGGTCTAAGCAACCACTTCTTCATTTGTAGTTCCCTGTTATACCATGGGGCCAACTTAAGACAGGAGAAAAGAGGACATCAGGGAGTAGTCTCATCAATATCTTTAAAAAGACTGCAATGCCAGTCATCTATCATCTAATGAGTTGACGGGGGGTACTGGATCCTGCTGAGCATTCTGGAAACCAATTGGATCCATGTATCTCCACAGGCAAGCAAAAATCTGCTCGCTGCCTATGCGAGGAGGTGTTGGGAGTCTCAGGCGGGCCTTCAGGGCAAAATGGTCTGACCACGGCACTCTTTCTGTAGAGATCAGACCCACACCCATTGTGTGTGTGTGTTAAGTGCCGTCAAGTCACTTCCGACTCATGGCGACCCTATGAATGAAAGTCCTCCAAAATGTCCTATCTTTGACAGCCTTGCTCAGATCTTGCAAGTTGAAGGCTGTGGCTTCCTTTATTGAGTCAATCCACACCCATTACAAAGATCAAATCCAGTGTGTGGTCTGCTCGATGAGTGGGGCCCTAATACAACTTGGGGAGAGTGCTGCCGTGGAGGACTCTGGGACCGAAGCCAACAGAGAAGAGGCCCCCATCAGCATGAACACTGAAGTCTCCCAGAACTATCAATCTGGGGTACTCCCAAGGCTCAGCCTTCATACCACCTCTAACATGCTCAACAGGGTATCTGTTGTCCTGCTGATGTCATGGTCCAGCCGGCGCGCCACGATAGTGAGGACTCCTCGGAGGAAGACCAGGCCCAGGCACTCTCGCAGGGGCGGCCACTGGGCCGCCCAGAGGCACCTCCTTTACCAGAGGCAGCATCCCCAGACCCTGTCACCAGCTCTCCAGGGTCACCAGCCCCCGTGGAAGGCCGCCACAGAAGACTGCGCACGGAGATACGGGAATGCTGGCACAGCGCGAGATTGGCGGCCAGGTATAAGCTACATGGGGGAAGCTCAGATGAAGAGTGTTGGCAGGATGATTCCTAGAGGCACGCGTCAGCTATAAAGCTCCCGGGAAGGAGTTGCAGGGCATGGTTGCAACTTGTTCACCACACGTGTAACCTGCTGACCCCGTTGTTTTTGATTCCTGAACTTACCCGACCTTGGACTGATAACTGGCTTTGGAAACTCCTCTGGCTCCCTATTGACCTTGGACTGTTTGACTTTGCTTCTGAATTTCCCCAGCCCTGTTCCCGAGAGATGCTGCATCCTGACTCCGGCTGCTGATAAGCCAGCTAGAACAGCTAGGTGGCCAGTACACCCAGACCATAGCCGAACTCCTCAACTTCCCACACCAGGCCTATACAATCTATGCCAGAGATCTTTGGGCAGGGATTGCCCTGTAGGAGAAAGACTCCCGAATGAGCATCGCCGTCCCCTGCCCCCCAGCCCTTTGTCCGGGACTGATGAAGGACCATAAAACCTTGGGGGGGGGGAACGACAGTACTTTCAGGGCTACTTTCTCGTCCTCCCTCACCCAGGTCTCAGTCACACGTACCAGGCCCACTTCATGAGCTGTGAAGCAGCTCGGAAACATTGCAGTTTTATTATTTATGGACCTGACAGGGCACAACATCAGTGTCGGGGAAGGGCTTAAGTTCCTAACCTCTATACACTTGTAATTCTCTGTTGATCTAGTACTACATTAGAAGGAACCCTTCTTAGCAGATCAGTTTACAAGTTCTCGGGCACTCCTCTGAGTAATGGGCAGCCGTTAACAATTTTTTCAAGGGAACCCTTAATCTTAGGGAGGTTCCCACAAGGGCAGGCAACGTTCCCCCCTTCTTTCCATCCCAAAGTCACCCAGCTTCCATGGCGGAGTGGGGATTTGAACCTGCATCTCCCAGATGCTAATCTGAAACTCAAACCACTACACCACACTGGCTTTTGTGGTGTAGTTGCTATTGAATAGTTGCTAGCAGCTTGGCCTGGGTAAGTCAAGCAAGTTGCTTGGTAGCAAGTTACCTGATATCTGTTGCCAAGCCTGGATGTGATTCGTCCTCCATCAAAGGCACAAAAAGCCCTGCCCCTCCCCCTGCCTTTTATTGACCAAGGGTTAAACTAGCAATTCTGTGGGTATTAATCCCCCGATGTTTTGTGTGAGTGTGTGTCAGATTTTTCTGCAAACCTGGGGCATTTTTCAAATTTGTTGAATGGTCTGTCTTGTCTGTCCATGGCTCCAACCACCAAACTTAAGTGTTTCCATTTTGTTTCTTTTCTGTAAACCAAAATTGTTTCAATAAAATTCAAGATTGTTTTAAAAAAGCGTTTTCCACATTCTCCCTCCCTGTTCTTCCTAAATTAAAACCAGAAAGCCCTGTGACTTTATTGGTTAGCCAAGTGTCTGTTCTTCCTCTGCAACCGAAGCAAGCAACTTTAGGTTACAGAGGCAAGGAATTCCCTTCCTCCTACTCCGGTTTATGCTTTCTGTCTTTCAAAGACTTCCTGGCTTGTGGTTATATATTGCTGAAGTTTTTTTTCCAGGCCAGCAGCTCTCACTGTAGAAAAAAACATTCAATACCAACTGTATCTGCTCAGTGCTATTTATACCCTTTTCATTTGTCTTTGATTTTTGTCTCTCTTTTCCAGTTGCAGATGTCAGGGAGATGGGGGGTGAGAAGGAACCAGGAAGAAGGATTGTGGAAAGAGATAAAGATGTCAAAGTAGAGGAAAACTCTGGGGGTCAAGTGGTGCCAAAGGGGCAGCAGAGAAGGAAGAAAGAAACAAAACAGAAGCAGAGGAAGGAATTGATTGCCCATCAAAGTGGGGAGATGCCTGAGATCCCAGCACCAGATAAAATACAGATGAGAAAGAGAAGGTATAATCGTCCTGTCAATGCAAAAGGGTTCAGCTGCAAATCCAGTAGGAAAAAACATCAGAGAATGAAAACATACTGGAAACCGTATACATGCTTGGAGTGTGGGAAGAGCTTCCCTGGGAATAGCCACCTAACTGTGCATCAGAGGGTTCACACAGGGGAGAAGCCATATAGATGCTTGGAGTGTGGGAGTAGCTTCTCCTTCAACAGCCACCTAATTGTACATCAGAGGGCTCACACAGGGGAGAAGCCATATAAATGCTTGGAATGTGGAAATACCTTCACTAAGATTGGTACCCTAAATAGACATCAAAAGGTTCACACAGGGGAGAAGCCTTATAAATGCATGGAGTGTGGGAGGAGCTTCTCTAGGAATGACCACCTAACTTCACATCAAAGGGTTCATACAGGGGCGAAGCCATATAAATGCTTAGAATGTGGAAAGAGGTTCTCTGAGATTGGCATCCTAAGCGAACATCAAAAGGTTCACCCAGGGAAGAAGCGATATAAATGCATGGAGTGTGGGAGGAGCTTCTTTAGGAAAGGCCACCTAAATAGACATCAACAGGTGCACACAGGGGCGAAGCCATATAAATGCTTAGAATGTGGAAAGGGCTTCAGTCAGGGCAGAAGCCTTACCTTACACCACAAGACTCAAACAGGAATAGCCGCCAAATCTCAGCACATAGGTACCACTTAAAGTGGCTCACCTTGCCTGTTAGTGGCCATGATGTGATTTATGGTAGCTTTCTTTGATGAGGCTCATCTCTGTTCCCAGTTCCCTCCTTTCTGTTCCTCCACCCTCGTTCCTTTTTTTCAGACTCAAACAAAAGTATGTAGCACCACCTGGTGATCTAAGGTACATGTTTTTTCTCTGTACTCTCCAAAAAACTCTCATGGCTCTCAGCCAGCGTGGTGTAGTGGGTAAAAGCGGCAGGCTGTAATCTGGAGAACTGGGTTTGAGTCCCCACTTCTCCATATAAAGAATGCTGGGTGACCTTGGGCTAGTCATAGTTCTCTCAGAACTCTCTCAGTCTCATCTACCTCACAAGGGGCCTGTTGTGGGGAGGGGAAGGTAAGGTGATTGTATGCTGCTTTTAGACTCCTTACTGTTGGGGAAAGCAGGGTATAAAAAACAGCTCTCACTGTAATCTTCATGTGAATGGATCTTTCATCATGGCGGTGAGAGTGATTAATGGCTTACTAAATAAATGGCATAATTTTATAGCGGGAAGAAACTTGACTCTAACTGTATCAGTAAAAGGTGTCATATTGAGGATTAAATTTCTTTCCTCCCCTTTGAAGACCAATTCCCAATTTATGAAATCATCTTCTGTATTTGTTAGGGCTACAATATCCTTTAAAAAAATTCTTACAGCCTTTAGGGATATAAAGGTAAATGGGGTTGATTGACAAGAATGTTATAATTCAGCTTCAAAGTGCCTCTTACAATCTTTGTGGAAAGCTGCAGCTACTGCATTTTCTTTTCTTTTTTAGAGCTTTAAAAGTTTTATTTCAGTACACAAACATAAAACAAGCATTCCTATTCATACAATTTAAATGGAGCTTACTGTTTAAATTTACATTTTAATAGCTCACTTCTTTTTGAATTGCATTATTCTATCTTTTCAATATATCTTTTCAATATATATGTCTGTTGCAACCACAGATGTTATGCCAAGCAGAGAGGTCTCCTTTTAGTGGGGGAAATTAGCTGGAGAGTGATACAGCTTTGCAAGAGGCTGGCATGGGTATCTTTGACCGAATTTCTACACCAGATGAGCACACCAGTGGAAAAGGTTCCCAATAAAGAGGCTTTTATGAATTTTAAGGATTTTATTCAAAGTAATCATAAAAATAAGCCTCTAAATATACAAGACCATAAAAATAACAGCCCAGCAGGCTAGCTGATACCATAAATCTCTAAGGTTAGAAGCAAAGTCCTTGGGGCTCAACTCTATGCTTTATGCTCATTAGTTGCAGCCTATGAGGAGTAAGAGGGAGGCAGCCGAGATGACAGATGGAAAGGCCATTGTCTCTGAAGAATTCATATATAATTACTTTCATTCAAGTTAAGAACATAAGAAAGGCCCTGCTGGATCAGACCAAGGCCCATCAAGTCCAGCAGTCTGTTCACACAGTGGCCAACCAGGTGCCTCTAGGAAGCCACAAACAAGTTCCTACAGCATAGAGAAAATGAGGGGGAAAACCCCTCTATTTGCCTCTGAGCCGAGGGACACGTACCCGCCCGTTTCGTCCCCACCGGAACAGGAAGTCTTCCGTGTGTGACATCTTAAAAGTAATCAAATTTGTTGCGCACACACACAAGATTCCCAATACATACAGAACTCAGAAAGTAAAGGTTTGAGGGGGTGGTCACAAGGATATGAGGTTCCCAGGGGGGTTATAGTTACCGTCTGAAGCGCGAGGTTCCGGATAGAGGCAGCTGCATGGAGAAAAGCAATGACCTGCAAGAAAAACGATACACACAAGTATTGTGGCTCACACTTTGGATCCAGGAAAAGTGGCTTCTTTCTGCGGCATCCTTATTTTTCTTTTCTATGAACTGTCGTTGGATCAGTCTTCCAAGGTTCTGCAGACTTAGTCAAAGGAGTAATGAATAGCACTTCTGAATTTCCCCCGTGATCTCATGTGGTTTATTGTCTCTTATCAGGTTACTATTAAGCATGACTACTTAGAGATAATTAAGAAAACGCATTGGCTAGGTAAAATGGCATAAAGTAAGCTAGATAGTGCTAGAAATAAAATTAATAGTCAAGGTTGAATTTATGGTGTATGTATTCGTTAACAGTAGTAAATGAGCGATGAAACATAACTGAACAAATGTAGTGGTATTTCCAAAGCATTGGATGAAATTCTTATTTAAGAAAAAAATTGGGGCTTCAATTAAGAAGGGGGTGAGGGTTGCGTTTGCACCGGAGGTGGGCAAGCAAAGATGTATTTTATTTTTTCTCTCTTTTCCCCTTCCCTTCCTCCATATTTTTATCTTCTGTACCCTAAAATGTCTAATTAAAATTATTTTAAAAAACATGATTTTCCACGTTTTTATCTGCTTCATAACTTGTTGCCAGTTTTATCTTTAGGGTGTTTGATAGTTTTGACTCTCTTGGGCAGAAACCGAACAGACATTTCATGCTTGGACAGCAGTATCTTTTGCATATCTGTTGCCTCAATGTTGTTTTCTTCTGTGATTTGAGAGCATGAGTAAATAAAATGCATTTGGCAGTTTTCCTTTTTGTCAAAATCACAGCGAGATAGCCATGCTTCTCAGTGCAGTTAATATGATGCAAGTCTTGTTTTTTCCATGGTTGATCTTGGACCAGGGATGATAAATCTTTGGCCAGATTTGAGGACACCTGGTTACCTCCTATTTCTTCCCTTTCATCCCATGGTTGAGAAGGCTCAGCTTTGAGCACATAAATCCAAATGCTTATTTTTATTGACATGGGAGAAGTTGTCTGGAAACTTTGGTTCTTCTCAGCTGAGAAAACAGAAGTGAAAATTCTGCTTGTCCTGAGATAACTGGACCAAGGAATCAACATGGTCTGTGAAATTCATACCCTCAGATGGAAAGAGTCAGGATGGAGCCACGGTCTAAAGATGAATAACTGCTGCCTGATGGTTTCCAACCAGATTATAGCAGCTGGGAAAAGTCTCTGGAACAGCTAGAGGAATCAACTGAAATGACTATAATTTGCTGGAAGAAGACTGAAAACCAGGCGTCCTGCTAATGGATTCATGACTTCCTGCTAATGGATTCATGGCTTCCTTCATATTTTTCTGTTTTGTTTTTTAATCTTCTCAAGTTATGTTGAGAGATGCCGTGGCTCAGTGGTAGAGCCTCTGCTTGGCATGCAGAAGGTCCCAGGTTCAATCCCCGGCATCTCCAGTTAAAGGGACTAGGCAAGTAGGTGATGTGAAGGACCTCTGCCTGAGACCCTGGAGAGTCACTACCGGTCTAAGTAGACAATACTGTCCTTGATGGACCAAGGGTCTGATTCAGTATAAGGCAGCTTCATGTTTCCAGTCTTGGGAAGGGTGAGGCATTTCAGGTATAAGCCTCCCATACATATGGTATCTATGTAATCTAAGTGGTTTCAAAACTAATTTTCTACTTTTCTCATATCTGTGCATCTCTCCCCACCTCGATTGAGCTGATTAAAGAAGAAGAAGAGCCATGCAGGATCAGGCCAATGTCCCATCCCGTCCAGCTATCTGTTCACACAGTGGCCAACAAGTTGTCTCAGGGAAGACCACGAGCAGGATCACTGCAACAGCATCCTCCTACCCATGCTTCCAAGCAAGTGATAGATAGAGGCACACCACTTCTGGTACTGGAGGGAGTAGATAACCATCATGACTAGTAGCCATTGATAGCCCCGTCCTCCAAGAATTTGCCCACTCCCCTTTTAAAGCCTTCCTAGTTGGCAACCATCACTCTGTAATACCCTTATTTCAGATGAGGCTCTAGAGCAGTGGCTCCCAACCTTCTTTTGACCAGGGACCACTAGGACTTTTTTGTTCGGTACAGGGACCCCAAGGATCAAAATAAAAATTCTGAGAATTTGAAAATAAACTTTAATCATAACTGTTAGTTAAACATTAAACTTAGAATAATATTTGAATATATATTTTTATAATAGAGAACTTTTAATTGAAAATATTAATTTATTATGGGTTTATAACTTTGTTTCGCGGACCTTAATTTAGTTCTCGCGGACCCCTGGGGGTCCACGGACCCCTGGTTGGGAACCAGTGCTCTAGAGGATATTCATGGGATATTCAGATGTCCCGCACAGCAAACAGTTTATTAACATCTCTAGAAAGCCGCCTCGGCGGAGGTTACACACAAATTCCAAGGGCAACCAACAGCTGCTGCCCAGAAAGCACTTGGGTAATAAATACTGTAAATGTGCAATCGTAAAGCGTGGGCCCAAAACGGGGGAAGAGGAGGTGTGACCCATACTGCAGCGGAAGTGCCGTTTGGCAGCAGCTGCCACCCCAGCACGAGGATCTTCACTGTGTGACTGAAGGAAAGCTGAGAAAGCCATTTTGTGGCTGGCCCCCTCTGCAGCGGCCTTTTTGTGAAAGCCATTTTACAGCTGTGCCTACAATGCAGATTTCTAAAGGCGTCCGCACACTCGACAAAGCGGGGGACCATTGCTCCAGTTGAACAAACTACCTTCCTGTTACACTCTCCCATAGCCATTCAATTTACGCAAATTATGAACATAGTTTCAGGAGGGTGGCTTTGTCGGTCTGTATTAGTAGAACAAAATTTAAATCTACTAGGATCTCGACATTTAAAAAAAATTAATCTAAACAGCCAATCAAATCTCCCAACAGTCAGCCCGGGGCCTTGCTGAGAAAGCCCCACCTGGCCCTGCCCGCTTTCTAAAAACCCTTGCCGGGCATCAGGGAAAGTGTCCGCTTGCGTCACGGCCCCCATAGACACCATGTTGGCGGCCCCTGAACTAGATAACCAGTGTATCACTGTTAAATAAAACTGTTCCTTATTAGCTTTGGCCTTGACCTGGATGGCCCAGGCTAGCCTGATCTAGTCAGATCTCAGAAGCTAAGCAGGGTCAGCCCTGGTTAGTATTTGGATGGGAGACCACCCAGGAAGACCAGGGTTGCTGTGCAGAGGAAGGCACTGGCAAACCACCTCTGTTAGTCTCTTGCCATGAAAACCCCAAAAAGGGGTCGCCATATGTTGTCTGCGACTTGACTGCACTTCACACACACACACACACACACACACACACACACACACACACACACACACACACACACACACAATTAGCTTTGAGAACTTTATTAAAAGCATTGATAGGAAGTACACCAAGAGGAAGCCTTCCAGTGCAGGCTGTTGCCAAGGGACAGAAGGGTAGCAGCCAAGCAGGAGTTGTCCCATTGCGGTTAACGCCCAATCCACCCTTAATTTCATCCTCAGTGCAGAGGAGAAAACTCCTACTAAGGTCTCAGAAGCTATTGCAAGTGCAAAGAAGGAGCTGCCTAAAATCCCCAGTGGCCCCCGTCTCTGAATGCCCCACCAGGAGGGTGTATGCCCCCCCCCCATAAAAATCAGTGGCCTAACCTAATATACACTTTTCAAAACTGGCAGTGTAGAATCTGGTGGCGATAATGCAGTATTCTCAAAATGGATTATCTCCGCCAGATAATGCAGTATTCTGCCTCCAAAGTAGTATCATCCACCTGGAATTTGTCTTCCTGGGTTCTTCTAAACCAGTGGTTCCCAACCTTTTTTTGACCAAGGACCACTAGGACTTTTTTGTTCGGTGCAGGGACCCCAAGGTTCAAAATAAAAATTCCAAGAATTTGAAAATAAACTTTAATTATAACTGTTAGTTAAACATTAAACTTAGAATAATATTTGAATATTTTTAATAGAGAACTTTTAATTGAAAATATTAATTTATTATGGGTTTATAACTTTGTTTTGTGGACCTTAATTTAGTTCTCGCAGACCCCTGGGGGTCCGCTGACCTCCGGTTGGGAACCAGTGTTCTAAACTAAGTTTCCTCCCTAGAGATCTGAGCAAGCTGTGGCATCAGAGAGCAAATTTTTTGCAAAGGTGTATTTGCCAGCTGGTGCTGCAGACCACAGAGGGAGTCTGGGGACTTTGGGGATGTAATTATTTCTCCTGCAGTTTGCAAAATCATTGGTTCGGTTCCCTTCTGCTGATAAACACCCCTTTAGCTCACTTTGGAAATCCACAACAAAACCAGAGGAAGGCAGTGTCAAAATTGCTGATTTCGTGCATCATTTGAAATAATAAAAGGCATGCTATGAAAATAAGAGGGGGGGGAGGGAAAAGGTGCCAAAATGTAGGCTAGATGGGAGGCTGTGTCTACATAATGCCTGATAGCATTTCCTCCGGGCACAGAATTCAGAGTCAGGCTTGTGGTAACGTTAGCCAAGGTAGGATGACCCAAGATGCAGCAACTTTGCCGAAGCTAAGCAGGTAGATCTGAGTCGGGTCATTGCCCGGCTGTGAAACCACTGGAGGACTCGGAGCTTACAGGATATTTAGGGCCAAGGAAGGAAAACGAGAGCTGAACGTAGTCAGTAAATGTAGTTGTGACTAGTTGTGAAATTTGATTGGAGGAGGGTGGCTAATTCTAGCCAGGATGATGATGTTGCTGGTACTGTTCTTACTGTTGTCTTTGCCTCACTTGACTTGTGGGAACATAAGCTGGGATGATAGATACACCTACTACCCAAATAATTATTTCAGGCCAGGGGACTATCTTCTTGCAGCGGTCATCCCTTCAAAGACTGGTTTCCACCTGAGTTTCAGCTTCGAAAGTCATCCAATGCATGACTATTATCCGTAAGTATTGGTTCGGTGTATTATCAAGCTGCATTCGGCTCAGTTCCACTCTCGGTTAGCGAAAATGTTCAGTAAGCTTCTGGATAGCGGTTGACTCTGATCCCCCCAGATCAAACAGGTAAATGAGGAGGGAACAACTGAACCATCAGGGGACCATCTGAGCCATTTGGAGACAGATAGCGGTGGCATGATAGATTCATCACTGAGAAAGTTGTGTTTTGAGAGCAATTGTGATATATGTAAATCCTATCATACTGATAGCTGTGTCCCACAGCAGCTCACTTCAGTCAAGATACACTGGACCCTAGGGGGGCACAGAAGAGGAAGATCAGGACGGTAATGGCAATATTGATAGTACCTGCAGACAGATCATAGAATCATAGAGTTGGAAGGGACCACTAGGGTCATCTAGTCCAACCCCCTGCACAATGCAGGGATAATGGTAATGCAAGCATAATGGTAGCATGACAGATTCATGACTGAGCAAGTTGCATACATTTTGTTCTTGTCTCTAGTGAACTGGTTTCTTGAGTTTTGAGAGCTATTATGATATTTAAATCCCATTTTACCAATAACTGTGCCCCAAAGTAGCTCACGCTAGTCAAGATGCACTGGATCCCGATTGTGCAGGGGGGAAGACAGAGGAGGAAGATCAGGATGATAATGTCAAGGCTGATAGCAAGATGAGTTCAAGATACCCCTTGATGGTATTCTTCCTCACATGGAGGAGATGCATAATGCCATATTCAGCAGAGTTACATCCTTCTACGTCCATTGAAGTCCAGCCTACTGGCAGGTTCCTACTGGTGTTCGGATCTCTGGCAGGTTTTTTTTTGTAAATAGTGTTTGTGTGTGTGTGTGGTGGAAAGACAACTTGTTGCAACCCCATAGGGTTGTCTAGGCAAGAGAAAAAGAGAGGTGGTTTGCCATTGCCTTCCTATGTGTAGCGATCCTTGAGTTCCTTCGTGGACTCCCATCCAATTACTACCCAGGGCTGACCCTGCTTAGTTTCTGAGATCTGATGCGATTGGGTTAGCCTGGGCCATTCGGGTCAGGGTTTTGTAAATACAGAGAGAGAATATTCCCTGACCATCGGAAAGGCTAGGCAGTAAAAAGATCAAAACACTTTATTATACGAACATGCTACATTTATGATTGTCATCACAATCCAGTCCCAAGACGGGTTTAAGGGGAACCTCGAATCTTGAGAAATAACTGTTTCCAAAGAAACGCTCCAGCCCCAATGGTACCACTGCATGTCAGAATTAAAGTTACAAAGAACTGGGTGTCATTTTGAACTAAAACAGGTCCCACCAAGCCCCCAGCTTTTCAAAGATGAGATATTTCTAAACAGAGTAATCTCAGTTTTTCAGACCAAGGTTGATGGTTTCATGTAGTAAATCCTACAAGACGCCCAAGGAAAGCAGGGCTATTGAGGACCCTGAAAGACTAACAGATTAATTGTGGCAGAAGCGTTTGTAGAATAGAGCCACATTTCATCAGGTGCTTTTAGCTTTAAAAAAGTCATATTGGCAGAGAGGAAAAACCAACCATCATATAACTGATGTGCATTACATAGAACCACACCATTACCCAAGATTATCAAGTATAAAAGCCAATCCTACAGTAAAAAAGCTAATCCTGCTGTGAAAAAGGCAAATCCCATGCTGGCCATAATTAGACAAGGAATTGAGAATAAAACTGCTGATAGCATACTGCCCTTGTACAAATCTATGGTGAGACCACACTTGGAATACTGTGTACAGTTCTGGTCACCACACCTAAAAAAGGATATTACAAAGCTTGAGAAGGAGCAGAAAAGAGCAACCAAAATGATTAGGGGACTAGAGCAACTGTCCTATGGGGAGCGGTTAAGACGCTTAGGGCTGTTTAGCTTGGAAAGAAGGCGGCTGAGGGGAGACATGATAGAGGTCTATAAAATTATGCATGGTTTGGAGAGAGTGGACAGGGAGAAGATTTTCTCCTTCTCCCATAATACTAGAACGCGGGGGCATCTGCTGAAGCTGGAGGGTGAGAGATTCAAAACAGATAAAAGGAAGTATTTTTTCACACAACGCATAGTTAATTTGTGGAACTCCCTGCCCCAGGATGTGGTGATGGCTGCCAGCTTGGAGGGCTTTAAGAGGGGAGTGGACATATTCATGGAGGAAAGGGGTATTTATGGCTATTAGTTAGAATGGATACTGGTCATGCTGCATACCTATTCTCTCTAGTATCAGAGGAGCAGGCCTATTATTTTGGGTGCGGTGGAACACAGGCAGGATGGTGCTACTGCCGTCGTCTTGTTTGTGGCTTCCTAGAGGCACCTGGTTGGCTACTGTGTGAACAGACTGCTGGACTTGATGGGCCTTGGTCTGATCCAGCAGGGCTTTTCTTATGTTCTTATGTACAGGAAACAACATGCTACCTGTATATATTCCCCTACACGACAGATAAGAGTTGTTGGGGGGAGGGGGGAGCTTAAAATCAGGAATGCAGTGCAGGAGGGGGTAATTACACCCCCCACATACCATGGCCCTACAGCTCTTTTTTTTTTTTTTAGGTTGATCCAAAATCTGTTCTCAAATGTCTTGCACTTATGACTAGTTCAGTCCTAAGTATATCAAGGGTTCCTTATCCTGGGGGGAGGGGAGACATGGATTGCAGGCATATTTCTCTTGATGGATTAAAATGTAGTTCCCCTAGCCTTTCCTACATCAACAAGAGCCCTATCAATGGGAATCAATAGTACTGCTGTTTAACTGTTTTTCAAAATTTTATCACCATTGTTAAGAATTGTTGTACTAAATATTGTCGAAGGCTTTCACGGTCAGAGTTCATTGGTTCTTGTAGGTTATCCGGGCTGTGTGACTGCGGTCTTGGAATTTTCTTTCCTGACGTTTCGCCCGCAGCTGTGGCAGGCATCTTCAGAGGAGTCACACTGAAGGACAGTGTCAAGTGTGTAGGAAGAGTCAGAGAGGGGTTGGGTTTGAGCTGAGTACTGTCCTGCAGACGTAATGTGCTAATCATTGTCCTGTAAGTATCAAGATAATGTACTAATGAGAGTGTGGTATGTTAATATGGAAGCATTGTATCCTGAAATGATCTGGTAATGTGTGAAATCTGCATGGCTATTGTTGACTGTAGCCTTTGTTAGTCTGGAGGTTTTTCAGGGCAGGAAGCCAAGCCTTATTCATTCTTAAACTCTCTTCTTTTCTGTTAAAGTTGTGTTGATGTTTATGAATTTCAATGGCTTCTCTGTGCAATCTGACAAAATAGGTGGTAGAATTGTCCAGTCTTTCAGTGTCTTGGAATAAGACCCTGTGTCCTGTTTGTGTCAGTCCATGTTCAGCCACTGCTGATTTCTCAGGTTGGCCAAGTCTGCAGTATCTTTCGTGTTCTTTTATCCTTGTTTGTATGCTGCGTTTTGTGGTCCCGATGTAAACTTCTCCACAGCTGCAAGGTATACGATATACTCCTGCAGAGGTGAGGGGGTCTCTTTTGTCTTTTGCTGATCGTAGCATTTGTTGTATTTTCTTGGTTGGTTTAAACACTGTTTGTAGGTTATGTTTTTTCAAAAGTTTCTCCATCCTATCAGTGACTTTAATAAATGGCAAGAATACCTTTCCTATGGGGGACTGTTTTTCCTGAGTTTTCTGATTTTTGTTTGGTTTAATGGCCCTTCTGATTTCATTCTTGGAATAGCCGTTTGCTAGCAGTGCGTGATTTAAATGATTAGTTTCTTCCTTGAGAAACTGTGGTTCACAGATCCGTCTTGCACGGTCCATTAATGTTTTGATTATTCCTCTTTTCTGTCGGGGGTGGTGGTTGGAGTTTTTGTGTACGTAGCGATCTGTGTGAGTTGGTTTCCGGTAGACCATGGTTTCCAAGACCACGGTTACACAGCCCGGATAACCTACAAGAACCAATTGTTGTACTGTTTGCTTGGTATACGAAGCTTGTTTTAATAGTGATAAAAAGAAACCCTTTAAAACCAGTTGGAATAGAGATGGAACTAATCAAATGAGTGTGAGAACAGGACATTTCTCTTGTACTGCTTTCAAGTATTGTCCGTCTCCAGCCATTCTCTTTTACGAAAGAAAGGTGACTCCTGTCTTGTATGGCTCCGCATGAGCAGTGTGTAAAAATTCACCACCTGTTACAGTTGCTTGGATTTTGGGCCAAATTTTACCTGGATCCCCTGACTTTGATCCAATGGTGCCAACCTCCAGGTACCACCTGAAGATCTCCTGCTATTACAACTGATCTCCAGCTGATAGAGATCAGTTCCCCTGGAGAAAATGGCCGCTGGGGCAATTGGACTCTATGGCGTTGAAGTCCCTCCCCTCCCCAAACCCTGCTCTCCTCAGGCTCCACCCCAAAAACCTCCTGCAGGTGGCGAAAAGGGACCCCAGGTGCCTCTCTGGGGATGGAACAATTTCTACCTGCAGAGTGAAACCTTCTCACCTCCTCCGCACTAAAGCAAATGATGACCCCCTGAAATGCTGTTCCTGGGAGGGGGGTTCCCTGCCCCCGATTAGCAGAAATGTATTGTGGGGGTGGTATGTTAGGCTGCAGCAGGAAGAGGTGAGAAAATAATGCCCTGCGGTCAGAAATCGTCCTGAACAATTCCATGGGGTCCACTGATCTGCCCCCACTGATCTGATCTGTGGTTGGTATGGGGGCCTAAATACTTTACCCTCCACTGTCTCACCTTCTCATGGTGTTATTACATGAGAACTGGAGACAAATAGAGTACAAAGAGGTAAGGGGGGGCTGTTAACAAAGAGTGTGTGAATAGAGTGTGTGAATAGAGTGAGCAAATTGTCCCTTGGATTTGGTGAGAGCTTAGCATCTATTGTATGTGTGTGTATAAAGTGCTTTCAAGTCGCAGCCGACTTATGGCAACCCCTTTTGGGGTTTTCATGGCAAGAGACTAACAGGTGGTTTGCCAGTGCCTTCCTCTGCACAGCAACCCTGATACTCCTTGGTGGTCTCCCATCCAAATACTAACCAGGGCTGACCCTGTTTAGCTTCTGAGATCTGACGAGATCAGGCTAGCCTGGGCCATCCAGGTCAGGGCAGGCATCTATTACCATAAAGTAATAAAGTTTCCATTCTCCACTCTACTGAGGTGTGAAGTTTGCAGAGTGAGAAAAACCCACAATTATTTCACATCAGGGGTGGTCCTCAGCATGTTTCCCACCCTCCCGCCACTGATACCAACAATGTGAGGAAGGCAACAGTGGGAGAAAGACGGGCGACTGTCAAGGGAAGGGACGGAAATGGATTCAGTTCATTTATGTGGACTTTGGTTTAATTTCTGGAGGGAAGATTCAGGGGCTGTACCAAATGTTTCAGAGGAAAAGTGGATTTTGAGGAGGAACTGGAAGCAGGAGAGGGAGAGAGAGACCACCAGAGAGAGAGACAGACCACGTCACAGAATGGTGTCTCTTGAACAAGCAAAACTTTGATACCCCGTTTAATTCGCCAGAAGGTAACCTTGTGAAATGCCACTGAATTTATGTTGCAGATTCTTTGAAAGGAACTACCAGCACACGTTGGCCATCTTGTCTGCCGTTAATGAGATCAATGAGAATCCCAGACTCTTACCTAACATCACTCTTGGCTACAACATCTATGAAAACTATCAAACTGCAAGGATAGTTACCAAGGCCACCGTAGACCTCCTTTGCACCGGGCAAGAACACTTGGTTTTCCCCAACTATGTGTGTGGAAGGCAGAAGAAGCCCCTGGCTGTCATTCAGGGGGGCGACAACCAGGTCTTCTTTCACATGGCATCCATCTTGAGCCTTTACAAAATCCCTCAGGTATGTGCGGCTTTGGGAAGAAGGCAGAGCAAGTCTGAGACCAAAGTGTGCCATAACCGCTGTCAATTTGGGATGGTCAAATGGGGTCAGGGGTCAGTGATAGAGCATCTGCTTTGCAAGCCAAAGGTCCAGGGCTCAGTCCCTAGTACGGAGATACAACCACCATTGGACATCAGGTCCCCAGTGCAATTTTAGTTCCTTGAGCCTAAACTGAGGGAAAACTCTATAGAGGGAGTATGGTGGAGCGGTAGAGCTTTGTACACAGAAGGTCCCAGGTTCGCTCCCCAGCATGTCCAGAAGAAAGGATCAGGTGGTAGATGATGCAAAAGAGACCCTGGAGAGCTGCCGCAAGTCAGAGCAGACAATCTGAAGCTAGAGGGACCAATTCATGTCTTCATGCGGTAGAAAGAACGGAAGGCAAATTCATAAATTATGAGGATAATAATTATTAATGTTATGGTTTATTATTAAAATACTATCCTCCATGTAACCGGCACTCTACAGACTAACACTACCAGAGTAACACCAGGCTTCACTACCAGGTCTTTCTGTCCCAGTCAGGAGCAAGCCAAGGCCTAACACTAGGGGCACTACCAAAGGTAGTGGAACATACCAGTGGCAATATGGGTCCAGTGGCAATATGGGTCCAGGAAGAAAAGATGGGCACAGACTGCAGTATCGTCTCCTCCCAGCGGTGCGTCAGCTACATCCCCTTATTGTGCTTTGATCATATCATATGAATCTGCCTTCAACCAAGTCAGACATTTGGTCTACAAGGTTAGCGTTATCTTCTCAGACTGGCAACAGCTCTTCATGGTCTCTGGTAGAGGCGTTCTATACCACTAACTACCTGATCCTTTTAACTGGGGATGCTGGGTATTGAACCTGGCATCTTCTGTCTACAAAGCAGGTGCTCAGCTGCTGAACCATGGACCCACCTCTTCTGGCTGGGGTGAAGAACTGCTCCTGAATACGGGCAGTGGGGCACTCTCGCTACACAACGGTGGCCTCTCTCAAAGACATGGGCCTTGGTAACTGCCCTACTATGATGCTGGCCCTGCATTTTATGTCTGCGAATTTCTGAACATTATTTCCATTGTGAAACATCAGTGCCTTTCGTTACTAGCTCACCTACGGTTTGGCAAACAACATTGTCAGCGATGAAGCTCGGTTCCCTTCTTCATACTGGATGAGCCCGAAGGAAGAGTCCCAGTTCATGGGGATAGTTGAGCTGCTCCTGCATTTCAGGTGGACGTGGGTCAGCCTAGCTGCTCCAGTTAATGAAGACGGAGATTGGTTTGTGAACACCTTGACAGTGATGATTACTAGAAGTGGAAATTGTGTCGCCTTCGTGTGGAGGATTCCTACAGCAGGGACTGTTATCTCCATCAGCAAATCTGAAACGGTGCAGAAATATCAAGCAGAACTGATGCAGAGGAAAGCCAACGTCTTCATTTATTATGGGGGCCCTTATTCCATGTTTGTTTTGATGGTCATCCTGGCCCGATTTGATAGGCAAATGAGTGCCCCTGTGGGGAAAGTTTGGGTCACAACCACGCTGTGGGGCTCCAGCTTGAGCACAACCTTTGTCAACTGGGATGTCAGACACTTTCACGGTGCCTTGTCCTTCGTGATCAGAACGAGCGACGGCTTAAAAGCCCAGGAGCTTTTCTTGATTCGAGATGAAGCCCCCCTTAGACGCATTTGGTCAGAAATATTTCATTGCTACGACCTTGTATCTGATGGGACTCCCATCTCAAAATGGCCACAGAAGACTTGGAACAGATGCGTGGGGAAAAGCTCCTCCCCATCCTGGCTTGAAAAGAAAATCTTTGCAGAAAGCTACATTATTTATAATGCTGTCTATATTGTGGCATACGCCTTACACAGGGTGCATTTGTCTGGGTACAAACATAAAATGACTACGGGCAGATTGGATCATCACAGTATACAGCCATGGCAGGTAAGAGGGGCTTCTGCCTAATTACAACGGTATGGATTTTTTCCTAGTTGAGGTACTATTCTCCTCCATTCCTATGTCTTTATTTAGTGTTTAGGAAGAACCTGTTTATCCTGGTCTTCCTCCAACAAGCTCAGCACAGAATCATAGAGTTGGAAGGGTCCCTAGAGGCCATCTAGTCCAACCCCCTGCTCAGTGCAGAATCAGCCTAGAGCATCCCAGAGAAGTGTTTGTGCAGCTGCTGCTTGAAGACTGCCAGAGAAGGGGAGCTCACCACCCTCCCTAGGCAGCCAATTCCACTGCTGAAAAACTCTTACTGTAAAAAAATGTGTTCCTAATATCCAGCCTGTACCTCGCCAGCTCCTTTGAAATGTGGTGTTGGAGGAGAGTGTTACGGATTCCGTGGACTGCCAAAAAAACAAACCAGTGGGTTACAGATCAAATTAAGCCTGAACTGACCCTAGAGGCTAAAATGACTAAACTGCGGCTATCATATTTTGGTCACGCCATGAGATGACAAGAGTCACTGGAAAAGACAGTCATGCTAGGAAAAGTGGAGGGCAGCAGGAAAAGAGGCAGACCCAACAAGAGATGGATGGACTCAGTAAAGGAAGCCACAGCCTTCAATTTGCAAGATCTGAGCAAGGCTGTCAAAGACAGAACATTTTGGAGGACTTTCATTCATAGGGTCGCCATGAGTCGGAAGCGACTGGACGGCACTTAACACACACAACACACACCTCACCAGCAGCTGCATAACTTCTTGGAGCCATTGTACCTATTTGTAAATGTTTAAAAACCCTTCTTTTAATTGCAACCTTTCACATCTATGGCTTTTTACTATTTTAGTCTGCCTTATTAGGGTTTTCATTGTGATACATTTTTGTTGTTATATAGGGTTGCCAGCTCCGGTTTGGAAAATACCTGAATATTTTTGGGGCGGAGCCTGAGAAGAGCAGGGTTTGGGGAGGGGAGGGACTTCAACGCCATAGAGTCCAATGGCCCAAGCGGCCATTTTCTCCAGGGGAACTGATCTCTATCAGCTGGAGATCAGTTGTAACAGCAGGAGATCTCCAGCTAGTACCTGGAGGTTGGCAACCCTAAGGATATAATTTTGCTGTGCTTTGTTTTCTTGTTGTTGTTGGTCATAATGAATGAATTTTTCATGACTTAATTGTACTGTGTTTGCAAACTCCCCTGGAAATCTTTGACCGACGGGCAAGATTAAACAAAAATTAAACGGGTCACAATAAATCAGCATTTTGAATTGTAAAGGTAAAAGGTAAAGGTAAAGGTCCCCTGTGCAAGCACCGGATCATTCCTGACCCATGGGGTGATGTCACATCCCGACGTTTTCTAGGGAGACTTTGTTTGCGGGGTGGTTTGCCAGTGCCTTCCCCAGTCATCTTCCCTTTCCCCCCAGCAAGCTGGGTACTCATTTTACCGACCTCGGAAGGATGGAAGGCTGAGTCAACCTTGAGCCGGCTATCTGAAACCGACTTCCGTCAGGATCGAACTCCGGTCGTGAGCAGAGCTTGGACTGCAGTACTGCAGCTTACCACTCTGCGCCACGGGGCTCTTATTTTTGAATTGGGTACAATTTTGAATTGTATTTCGAAATTCAATTTTGAATTGAATTTGTAAATAGGTCAATAGAACAATTTGGAATTGTACCCAGGGACAAAGAGGTAGGCAGAGCATTTCTTTATGTATTGGCTTATTATAACCTCCCACCAAATGCCAAACGAATTGTCTCTTCACTGCAGTCCTAACTGCTGGTTTTTCTAGTGAAGTCTTTTTTTTTTAAACTGGAATGAACGGAAGAGGAAGGTTGCACCTGACGCTGACCTTGAAATTCTCATTCCAGCTTCATCCTTTCCTGAGAAACGTCCACTTCAACACTACAACCATGAACGACGTGCATTTTAATGAGGATGGGGAGTTAGTAGCAGACTACGATATTGTGAATGTGCTCATCTTCCCTAATGGCTCTGCCGTAAGGGTGAAAGTTGGGCGTCTCGAGACCCAGGCTCCTTCAGGCCTAGAGCTGAACATTCAGGAGAACATCATTGTCTGGCCTACTTGGTTTAATCAGGTGAGACATTTCTTTGTATTTTTGTGTCCATCTTATGCGTTTCTTCTTGGAGTTAGGGTTGCCAGATCTGGAGATCTCCTGCTGTTACAACTGATCTCCAGCCGACAGAGATCAGTTCCCCTGGAGAAAAGGGCCACTTTGGCAATTGGACTCTACGCCATCGAAGTCCCTCCCCTCCCCACACAGCACCCTCCTTAGGCTCCCCCCTAAAAACCTCCCGCCGGTGGCGAAGAGGGACCTGGCCACCCTAGGTATCCCTGGGTCTGACTCAAGAATGCCACCATCAGGGGACTTCTGCAGCCCAATGGGGCAAGGTGTTCTTGTCGTCCCCTGCCCCTTTTCAAGCACCAAAACAGCTGCAGGTGGGGCCATTTTGGTACTTAAATAAATGTGGGTGGCCACAAGAGTGTCTCATCCTGCCATGCTGCAAGCCTGATCAGGATCAGGCCCTCGTGGCGTATTTTTTTTAAATCCCCCACTTTAGATTTTGAAACGGCAGCGGTGGCCCTGGCCAGACCCAAGGATGCCATCGCATCTAATTACGCCCGAATCGGCTTCATAGGGTTGGTGACAGGATAAAATGGAGTGATGGAGAGCTATGTATTCCCCCTATGCTCTTTGGAGCAATGGTGTGAGGAAAATACTACATGACTATACAGGTGGGATAGCATATGGTTTGTAAATAGGTCAATAGAACAAATAGGGTTGCCAACCTCCAGGTACTAACTGGAGATCTCCTGCTAGTTCAGCTGATCTTCAGCTGATAGAGATCAGTTCCCCTGGAGAAAATGGCCACTTTGGCAATTGGACTCTATGGTGTTGGAGTCCCTCCCCTACCCAATCCCCACCCTCTTTAGGCTCCACCCCCAAAACCTCCCCCCGGAGGCAAAGAGGGATCTCGCAACCCTAAATTAGACTCTATGGCATTGAAGTCTCTCCCTTCCTCAAACCCCATCCACCTCTGGCCCCACCCCAAAAACCTCCCGCTGGTGGCGAAGAGGGACCTGGCAACCCTAGCAGTAATGTGGTTTTGTGGATCAAGACCAATGATTCTTACATAGGGTTGCCAACCTCCAGGTACTATTAAAGAATATATACAATATATACACGTGTAAGTTTGATGCAATCTCTATGCAATTCAATTCAAATTGGTGTTGAAATCTTCTGGGTATATATCTCTTAATTGATCTTCAAGTCCATGAATGGTACAATATTCCCCCCAAAATGCCTTTTTTTTCCTTGGGGAAAAGAAAAAAAAAGGCATCTTTTGGGGAATATTGTACCATTCATGGACTTGTTGAAGATCAATTAAGAGATATATACCCAGAAGATTTCAACACCAATTTGAATTGAATTGCACAGAGACTGCATCAAACTTACACGTGTATATATTGTATATATTCTCTAAGATTTGTTTGTGTATCCCACTGTGTTCTATAGATGTTATATGTTTAAACACCAATAAGCATTTTGATACTTTTGTACTTGGAGACTCCTGTGCAATTTTTCCTAACCTACGGTACTAGCACAGAGGTGCCTGCTTTTGGATTGCAACCTCCAGGAACTAGCTGGACATCTCCTGCTATTACAACTGATCTCTAGCCGATAGAGATCAGCTCACCTGGAGAAAATGGCTGCTTTGGCCATTGGACTCTGTGGCATTGAAGTCCCCTCCCCTCCCCAAACCTCGCCCTCCACAGGCTCCCCCCCAAAAACCTCCCGCCGGTGGCAAAGAGGGACCTGGCAACCCTATTCTTAGGTCCTTCATTTCCATAAGCAATGTAACTTCTGAAGAATTTCTCACTCTCTCAATGCCCTGTAGACGAGGCCCCGATCTACATGCACCGAAAGCTGCCTGCCTGGATATAGGAAGATGGTCCCGGAAGGACAGCCAATTTGCTGCTATGATTGCTTGCCATGTGGCGAAGGGGCCATTTCGACTCAGACAGGTACAAAGCAATAGCAGCCTTAGGAGTGCAGGAAAAAAGTAGTTGCGTAGAGATTTTGCTCAAAGCTGTGCAAAAGACATAGTTATGTGTACCCTGCTTTTCTCACCAGTGGCACCCAAAACAGCATCATTCTCCTCTTCGCCATTTCATTGTCAAAGCAACACCCTGTGAGCCAGTTTAGGCCAAGAGAGCAACAGGCCCACGGTCACCCAGTGAGCTTCCATGCAAATGGAGAATATAAACTCGGGTCTACAGGATCCTAGCTTGTCACATTAAGTGAGTGAGGAGTAGGGTTGTAAACCTCTAGGTACTAGCTGGAGAGCTCCTGCTATTACAACCGCCCACTGCAGGTACTAGCTGGAGATCTCCTGGAGATCGAGAGATCTCCTGCTATTCCAGCTGATAGAGATCAGTTCCCCTGGAGAAAATGGCCTCTTTGGCAATTGGACTCTATGGCATTGAAGTCCCTCCCCTCCTCAAACCCCACCCTCCTCAGGCTCCACCCCAAACTCCTGCTGGTGGCGAAGAGGGACCTGGCAGCCCTAGTGAGGATTCCAAACCGAAGAGATTGAGCTGAAAAATGCTAAAATTACAAATATATACATTTTAATGGCGCACATTCAAGTTAAACACATAAGGCCTCTAGCATAGGCAAGACTCTCACATTCAATGTATACAAACATGAACACCTGCGATGTACAATCTTACATTGACCAAAGTAGGATCCATAAAAGGACCAGACGCATTTTGGCCTAAGAAGGCCTTCCTCAGTGGTCAGTAATATGGTTATAATTTAGCGCACATCCTGATAATGAAGTGCCCTGGTTGTCTTATAGAATCCAATGAAGACAACTAGGAGGAGGTTAAAAAGAGCAACAGTTCTTTATTTAGCTAAACACAGACCTGGGGGTGAAAGAACCCACAAATAAGATGTGCAGAGTTACTCACCAGAGAAACAAAGGAAAGTCAGTATCATTTATGCATTCGCATGGGGCAGGCCCATGGCTGCTGACAAGCAGATTGATACACAAAAGCACCAATGCACATTAAGTGTCTACTTCACTCTAATTAGTATAGAGCCGTGTTGGCGAACCTATGGCACGCGTGCCAAGTCCGGCACGCCGAGCCATCTCTGTGGGCACGCGCGGGGGCAGCAGGGGCTTTGAAGGGAGCATGGAGCTGTTCAAAGCCCCCCCTTCCCTGGACTCCCCGCTGCCCGGCTTTGAAGGGCTCTGCGCTGCCTAGCCCTTCAAAGCCGCCCCCCTTCCCTGGACTCCACGCCGCCCAGGCTTTGAAGAGCTCCACGCTGCCTAGCCCTTCAAAGCCCCCCCCTCCCTGGACTCCCTGCAGCCCCTTGCCGAGCTGGGAGGAAACCTCAGTATTCAGGTTAAATTGCCATGTTGGCACTTCGCGATAAATAAGTGGGTTTTGGGTTGCAGTTTGGGCACTCGGTCTCTAAAAGGTTCGCCATCACTGGTATAGAGCGACCTGGCAACCCTATTTAGTAGCGTGTAACTCTGCTTATGATAACACTGTAACAGACTAGTTAGTTTAAAAAATCATTATAGGGAGCAAAAAAAGGGGGAGAAAAGAAAATGGGACTTTTGGAACCAGTTAAGTGTTTTTTTTTCCAGATTCCAGCCATTGTGACAAGTGTCCAGAAGGTCAGCATCCAAACGAGGACAATGAGCACTGTGTCCCCAAGATTATAGTTTTCCTGAGTTATGGAGAAACTTTAGGGACCATCTTGGCTTCCTTTGCCCTTTTCTGTTCTGCAACGACAGCTATTGTTTTAGGAATCTTCCTTAAATTTCTGGAGACTCCAATTGTCAAGGCCAATAACCGAGACCTCACCTACATTCTTCTCATCTCCCTCCTGCTCTCCTTCCTCTCCTCCTTCCTTTTCATTGGCCAGCCTGGGAAGGTGACCTGCCTCCTCCGACAGACTGCCTTCAGCATCATCTTCTCCATTGCCGTCTCTTCCGTGTTGGCCAAAACCATCACGGTGGTGGTGGCCTTCATGGCCACGAAGCCAGGGAACACGATGAGGAAATGGCTAGGGAAGAGCTTGGCAAACTCTATCGTCATTTCCTGTTCTGGCCTTCAAGTAGGGATCTGCACTATCTGGCTGGGAATCTCTCCCCCCTTCCCAGACGCCGACGCACTCTCCCAGCCTGGACAGATCACACTGCAGTGTAACGAGGGGTCCGTCGCCATGTTTTATACGGCCCTTGGCTACATGGGCTTCCTGGCTGCCATCTGTTTCACGGTGGCTTTCCTGGCCAGGAAGCTGCCTGGTTCATTCAACGAAGCCAAGCTGATCACCTTCAGCATGCTGGTCTTCTGCAGCGTTTGGGTGTCCTTTGTGCCCACCTACCTGAGCACAAAGGGGAAATACATGGTGGCCGTGCAGATCTTCTCCATCTTGGCCTCCAGTGCCGGCTTACTGGGCTGCATCTTCCTTCCCAAATGCTACATCATTGTTCTGAGGCCCAATCTGAACAACAAGGAGCATCTCATGATGAAAAAGAAAGAAACTGGGTGATTCGGAGTGGCATTATTGGGAGAACAGATCCTCCTCAATTGTATTTTCAAATGAAAGATGTTCTGAGTTCGGTTTTGGAGTCTGAAATTAGAAGTTTGATTACCTTGCTTGCACTGGAAAAAAAACCCTGGAGAATATTTGATTCCCCCAGATTTGTATAAAGTTATTCCAGCATGGTGGTTCCGTGTTGGCTAAAGTCTTTTCACGTATAAATAAAACATGTTCAATTCCTTCTGCCTGTAAGTTGTCCCTGTCCATAAGAAATGGGGCAAAACTGATCCATAGAACTATAGGCCAATAACATTCCTAAGAGGAGTTACTCCAGAGTTACTTAGACCAGAGTAACTGTCCTTAGGAATGCACTGTAAGTCTGCTCAGCAAGCAGCAAAATTATATAGTCAAGATTTGCTCCTTAAATTAGAAGAATGGGTGGGTGAGAACCATATTATATATCTGTATCAGGTGGGATTTAGAAAGGGCTGTCTTATGGTTGATCGTTTTCAGGCCCCACAGACCCTGGCTTTCTCAGGTATAAATGGTCCAACGAAAATCCTATATGTAGCATTTGTTGAATTGGCTTGTTTGATTCCATCGACAGGAACTGCTTATGGCATAAGTTGTGTGTGTGTAAAGTGCCGTCAAGTCGCAGCCGACATGGGGACCCCTTATGGGGTTTTCAAGGCAAGAGACTAACAGGTGGTTTGCCAGTGCCTTCCTCTGCACAGCAACCCTAGTGTTCCTTGGTGGTCTCCCATCCAAATACTAACCAGGGGCTGACCCTGCTTAGCTTCCGAGATCTGACAAGATTGGGCTGTACCATGCTGCCTTCCCTCCATGGCATAAGTTAGCAGAACTAAATATCAATAAGCGGTTATTATTGCTGCATGAGCTGCATTCGTCAGGCCTCATTCAATTATCTTATTTAAATCGCATTCAGGCTCCAAAAATATACAATCATTTTTAAGAGGTTCAGTAGGCACAGACCAATCACTCCTCACATACTCTACAGTGGTACAAGGCAAGTTAAGATAGAGATCCTTCTGGTGAGTTTTACGAGATCTGTTTTCTCGTTCCTTATGCTTTGTTGTAGCTGAACCAGGAGACAGCAATGAGATTAACTTAGGTGTGCAAGTCAAAAAGGATCTATTCCATAGGGAGTCAGCTAATACGTGTTGGTAAGTCATTTTTATTAATGCTCAAAAGCTTGAGTCTTAAATGACCCAGTCTGGTGGTAATCTTTACTTGATCTGTAGGTGGGAGAAGAAGTAGAAGAGCTGGTTTTTATACCCTGATTTTCTCTACCTTTTTTTAAGGAGACACAAAGTGGCTTACAATTGGCTTCCCTTTATCTCCCCACAACAGACACCCTGTGAGGTCGGTGGGGCTGAGAGAGTTCCGAGAGAACTGTGACTAGCCCAAGGTCACCCAGCAGGCTTCATGTGGAGGAGTGGGGAAACTGCTGCTGCGAACTGTAACTGTATTCATCGTATACAGTTTTGAACTCTGCCTATAAATATCCTCCATTTAAAGGCCTTTCTGCTCTACTGTTTACATTTCCCCCCCCTGCTATAGCCGAGGGTCTGCAAAATAATTCTTGAGGCATCCAATGAATTGGACTCTAGTGACACCAAAAATGCATTACCTTCTTGGCGGGAGAATTTTCAAGTCCCCCTTCTGGGTTCTAGTAATTGGAGTTTCCCTGCCTGCTTCTTACCAAAGCAATGCCAGAGAATGTGATAGGAAAAACAGACCTTTTACATGCAAGACACTCTTAAACAATACACCAAAACGTATAACAGTGACCCATCCATTTTATTAAACTTACAAGAGAAATATAATGCAAAGAAAGAAGCAAATACTTGACTGAATATATAAGACAGAAATTAAGATACTCACACACAAGTTAACGTACAGACAAACAGTTACAGAGGCCTCTGGGTCACATCCAAAGAGAGAGACAGAGATGGCAACCACTCAGTGGGTCTGTGGTCTCTCTGTGGAAGGTCGCCGACTGGACAACTGGACTAGCTTTTTATAGCCTAAAACCGTGAGGGAGGGTTTCAAACGACCCCCTCCTCCCAAATCCTCCAGGAGATGAGTTTTCACAAATCATGACTACAAGTTGTTTTGGAAATATCCTGTTCCATAATAAGTTTTCCATGTCCAGGTCTCTGATAAACTGCCTGTTCCGCCCGACAACCAGTGTACAAAAACAATTTCCTTCATTCGTAAGCAGAAAATCTTGCTGCCTGTTTAAATGACCTTGTTACTCTGAACGTGATTTGGAGCACGTAATGTGCTTTGGGTGACTAGCTCCTAGCAATGCGATCTCCTATATCCTTTAAGGTCAGAGGCCCAGTTGAAGCTTGGGGTCAGCTAAAAGTCAGGTCTTCATATGGTTTTTACGCTACAGATTAATAAACTACAGATTAATAAAATTGGTTCTTCTTAACCCAAACCAATGTTTAAGAATTCTCGCCACACTGATCTCACCAGAGGACGAATCAAAATAGATCCTTGAAAATTACTTGATTTGAGACCAGTAACACCTTAGAGGGAGCCCCGTGGCGCAGAGTGGTAAGCTGCAGTACTGCAGTCAAAAGCTCTGCTCACGACCTGAGTTCGATCCCGGCGGAAGTCGGTTTCAGGTAGCCGGCTCAAGGTCGACTCAGCCTTCCATCCTTCCGAGGTCGGTCAAATGAGTCCCCAGCTTGCTGGGGGTAAAGGGAAGACGACTGGGGAAGGCACTGGCAAACCACCCCGTAAAACAAAGTCTGCCTAGGAAACATCGGGATGTGTTGTCACCCTATGGGTCAGGAATGACCCGGTGCTTGCACAGGGGACTTTTACCTTACCTTTTAACACCTTAGGCACCATCAAAAAATTGTAGGTATAACCTTTTGAGAGTCAAAGCTCCTTGATGAAGGGAGCTTTGGTTCTCAAACGTTTATACCTCAAAAGGCGCTACTGGACTTGAATCTAGCCGTTCTACGGCCGACCAACACTGCTGTCCTCCAAAACTGAAAACTACTTGAAATTAAAAATTACCCTCTGCTTGTAGAGAGAGGTGCAAGTTGTAACAGACCAGCCTCAACTAGAATTTTCCATTGTGACCCTTGACAGATTTTTCTCTGCTCTGTGACCAAACCACTAACAGAAATCAACAGCACAGCTGTTGCAAGAGCCTTAGATAGCTGCTGATCAGTCAAGGTCGGGATGTTTGCCTGAGAATCAAGGCTGTTAACTGAAACTGGAAACTCTAAAATCTGTAACAAAATAATTACATTATAAAGTGTACACACAATAAGCTTGTTAAAAACACTGGGCCTGGAATGCAGGCTGCACATAAAATAGGGTTGCCAATCTCCAGGTACTGTGACAGGCATAACCCACCCAAAAACTCACCCAGATGACTTCAAGATGTTTGTGGGAGTTACAAGGCCAAACATGAAAGGAATAGGAACATCCTGGATCATGCAATTCCCACACTCCCCCCCCCCCAATTGCTTTTTGCATTTGAAGATATGGTTGTCTGTGGTTGGCATAATTCATCTGAAAATAAAGCTAGGAGTCTCAAAACTGGGCACCCTGCTTCAGAATGATAGTGGGATTTGCAGTGCAAAAAGGGAGGCATAGGGTTGCCAGCTCCGGGTTGGGAAATACCTGGAGATTTTGGTGGTGGATCCTGAGAAGGGCAGGGTTTGGGGAGGCGAGGGACTTTAATGCCATAGAGTCCACCTTCCAAAGCAGCCATTTTCTCCAGGGGAACATATCTCTGTCACCTGGAGATCAGTTGTAATAGCGGGAGATCTCCAGTCACCACCTGGAGGTTGGCAACCCTAGGGCCACACCAATACAGAGTCAAAGCAGAGAAGAAAAAATATGGGGGAGTGGGTAAAAGGGATTTATTATATTTCACGTAGAGATCCTTACACGTTTTGCACTCAGCTTCGTCAGGGGATCTGTAAAAAAAAAACACCACCCAGTATGTTTCCAGTGTACTAAAGAGATCCAGGTTCGAAGTCCCGCTCTGCCATGGAAGATTGTTGGCTGACTTTGGCTCAGTCTCATGCTTTCAGGGAGCCCTACCTCGTAGGGATGTTGTGAGGGAAAAGGGGAAGGGAAGGAGTCAACGTGAGCTGGTTTGTGCCCCATTGAGGAGAAAGGTAGCAGAGGCAGGGAGGGTGGAAATATCCCCTCCTTCACAAAGTGAAGGGGTTTAAGAACCTCGCCATGCTATCTATCGCACAGTGTGGTGGAGTGGTTAGAGAGTCTGACTTGGATCTACGAGGTCTAGGTTCCGATCACCACTTTGCCACTGGAAGTTGCTGGCTGACCTTGCGTCAGTCACACACTCTCAGCCTAACCTCCCTTGCAAGGTTGTCGTGGGAATTAACATGAGGAGAGACCGAGGTAAGCCACTACATGGGGTATCACATGTAGTTATCAATTTAATTTTGCCTGCAGCTTGCCAGGAAAGGATGATCTCTGAGGCTGTCGCTTCGTCAGGTAGCGCTGCCACTCTTTTGACAGGAGGCAGAGCCAGGGTTGTCAACTCCAGGTTGGGAAATTCCTAGAGATGGAGCTGCCCCTGGGATGGAGCTGCCCCTGGGCCAATGGATACTTTTCTTGGAGTGGTGAGCTCACTGGCCCTTCCCAGCTGGCTGCCTTCCCCAACCTCCTCCCAGGAGGTCAGTACTGCTTGTTCTTCCTCTCCTTTTGTCAGAGCTCCCCTGGGTCTCAGTTCATCTCTGGCAGGAACTCGGGTGGGTTGGTGTCTGCTGCCGAGCACGCTGCTGAGAACTGACTAGGCTCCTTCAAGCTGGCTGACTCCTGAGTAGTCTCCATCAAGGCCGTGCCTGGCCGTAACCTGGCAGGTGACTTGAACACATCAAGCTGCCTTATACTGAATCAGACCCTTGGCCCATCAAAGTCTCAGGTAGAAGTCTTTCACATCGCCTACTTGCCTAGTCCCTTTAACTGGAGATGCCGGGGATTGAACCTGGGACCTTCTGCATGCCAAACAGATGCTCTACCACTGAGGCCACAGCCCCTCCCCAGCTTTGGAGGTTGCTGGTGTGGTGTGCCTTTTGTGGGGCTTGCAGTCCCCTGTGGGGAGGAGGCTTTGACCTCAGACACAGGGCTTCCCCTTATTCAGTTGAAATCTCTGAAAAACCTGCTCCCCCTGCAATGTCATCCTTCTTGTGTTGTGTTATTTTCTTGCATGATGCGGACTTTTCTGCATCTTGGGAGAAAGATTTTGTAGGTAGTTTGAATGTTAGAAATGTTAGAATTCCTTCCCCAAATGTTCTGGCTTCATAAACGGAAGCAATAAATCGCACGTTTTTTTCTGGATCTATTTGCTAAAAACAAATAAATCAATAAATATTTTGTACCCCTGGAAGGACATTTTGGTCCCCAGGCCATTCCTCAACTCTTTTCTGCATTCAAGGGAAATGCTGTACATTTGAGATCTGGATATGTATTAGAGTACCGTATATACTCGCGTATAAGCCGAGTTTTTCAGCCCAAAAAAAGGGCTGAAAAAGCCGGCCTCGGCTTATACGCGGGTCAATACGGTAGAGGAGGGAGGAGGGAGGGGGGAACTTACCTCAGCCACCTCCGCCGCCGCCATCGCCGCAGGGCCCGCCCGGCTCCCCCCGGCCTGGACCGGCCTGGAAGGGCCTCCTGCGGCCGCAGGAAGGCCGCGCCTCTGCCGCCGCCGGGTGCGCCCGGCTCCCCCCGGCCAGGAGCGCCCTGGGGGGGCCTTTTGGGCCCCGGGGGGGCCGCCGCTGCCTTCACCGGGTCTGGAGGGGCCTAGGAGTGGCCTGCGGGGCCTCCTGGGCCGCGGGGGGGGGGGCGCCGCCTGCCTGCGCACCTGGAAAAGGTAAGCCTGCTGCGGAGGGAGGGGTTATAAGCCGACCCTCGGCTTATACGCAGGTGCCTAATTTTTCCCCATTTTTGGGGAGAAATTAGGCACCTCGGCTAATACGCGGGTCGGCTTATACACGGGTATATACGGTATCCCAGTCAAGACTAATATCCCAATCCTGAATATCCCCTTGAAAAAGTCAGGAATATCTGGGCCCAGCATTTTAAAGTGCCAAACAGGGAGGGGATTGCTTTTTGCAGATTTTCTGGCCAGTAGGAGGAATGGGAGGAGCAGAGTGGCGCAGAGTGGTAAGCTGCAGTACTGCAATACTGCAGTACTGCAGTCCAAGCTCTGCTCACAACCTGAGTTCGATCCCGACAAAAGTCGGTTTCAGGTAGCCAGCTCAAGGTTGACTCAGCCTTGCATCCTTCCGAGGTCGGTCAAATGAGCACCCAGCTTGCTGGGGGTAAAGGGAAGACGACTGGGGAAGGCACTGGCAAACCACCCCCTAAACAAAGTCTGCCTAGTAAACATCGGGATGTGACATTACCCCATGGGTCAGGAATGACCCGGTGTTTGCACAGGGGACCTTTACCTTTTTAAGAGGAAGGAGAGAGGGAGGCTGATCTCACAGGCAAATGGGATCACACATTAGAGGGAGTTTGCCAGGTTTGTTCTACAGAGATTCTCTGGTTTGGTATTGGTTCTATTGGGCTTGCTACCACATTGGTCCGGGGTTCTGCTTGGCTTCTGTGGCTTTTTTAAAGTTGGTTTTGTAGGGCTTGCAACAGTGCCCCTCTTGCTTAAATTGGTTTGGTTTGGAGTCTCTGGTTTGGCCTTGGTTCTGTTGGACTTGCTACATGGTTCTACAGGGATTAGATTAGTATTTAGATGGGAGATGTCCAAGGAAGTTCAGGGTCGCAGTGCTGAGGCAGGCAATGGCAAACCACCTCTGAATGTCTCTTGCCTTGAAAACCCTATGGGGTACCCCCTCTGTGCATCATTAGAACTCGGGGATCTGGGGGTCCATAGGTGTCAAGCGGGGGTGATTTTGCGCTTGGGTGGGTGGTTAATGCCCAGGCAAAAGGACCCCACAACTCAGCCCTATGTCCGCAAGATGTTTTTCTATTTGTTTTGATGCGTGGATTTTGTAACAAAAAAGATAGGTGTAACATGTTATTAAAGAAACATTATTATTAAAAAAGCTGAACGGATATTATGATGCAAGCAGAGATAGTTTAATAGAGATAAATAATGGGCCGGGGGGGGGGGGCTGTATTGTATTCACAAGGGAGAAGAAAATATCCAGAGCAGCTGAATAATGCATTTTCCACTGGGACAGATTTAAATAATAAAAAGAAAATGAAGTGAAGATTGGTAGAAGCTGCTCCTTCCTTTAGGGGTCCTGGATTCCAGCTCAAAATGGGTTTCTGGTTACACAGGTGTAAGGGGAGAAAAGGTCCATAGCTAAGAGAAATGGAAAGAAAGCTTGAGAAACAGGAAGCAGAGAAAGGCGGGTATGGGGATGAGCGCCAGAGATGGTAAACAGAGATGGTAAACATCCTATCAGCCATCCTGTCGATCAATGCGTCCAACACCCAGGCTAATGAGATCATCATTTTTTGATCCATGTCATTATTTTGTGGTAGTGTCTTCCTCTTTCCTACATTTGGGCAAATGCAGTCAGAAAACCTCTCAGGGCGCAGAACCAAAGAGCCGGTCAACAGCAACGGTTATCCGGTGGCAGAGGTTTCCCGGCACGGCAGGTGTTTGTGGGAGCTTCTGAGGCCTTTAGAGCAAGGTTTCCAGCAGAAAGTGGTTGGTTTGAGAGCCGCATTTTCATAACCATCCTCTTAGCTGGTGTATTATTTGGAGTTGCAAGTAGACTTCCATTGTTAGGGAGAGACATCTTAGAAAGGTGTTGACGAGTCTGCAATGACAATTTAAGGAAGAGAGGGATTTTTTGTGTGTGTGCAACTCTGTGGAAAGAACCCATAGAAAGGACTAATTTTTTTATTTTTAATGCTTTTATTATATTTATATAGGGTACAAAAGGAAAAAAGGGAGGAGGGAAAAATTCACTTCGGTCTGCAATAGGCGGTATTTTCTTTAGTCGGTATTATACATTCAAAAAACAAATGTTATACTTATTACAGTTAGTTCAATATACTAGCTTTCATCGTAGTCTTATTCAATTAAAAGATTATTAAAAAGTCGAATAAACAAATCGAGTGTATTCTTAAACAAGAAAGCCGCTAACGTAAAAAAGATTAACACAATAAATATACCGTGGCTACCATTTCTCTAAAAATTACTCATTATATAAGTAAGTCAAGTATAATCTTGGATATGGAAAACATCTACTCATATATAAAAAGGAATAAAGCTAAGTCTAAATATTTAGAGACATATAAGTATGCCATGGTAGCCATTTCTCATAGAATTGCTCTACAGATTGTTGATCAACTGGATTCATCAGATAGGTCATTTTGGCCATATTTACATATTCTGACATCTTTTCTTTCCATTTGTCAACTTCTGGTAAGCTCTTTTGTCTCCATCTCCTCGCAAGCACCACAAAAGGACTAATGTTGTTATCTGCCACATATAACTTACCCTTACAGACAACTCAAAAACTCCAGTTGGTACAGAAAGTCTCAATCTGGCTACTCAAGGGTGCTAGGTGAAAAATGCATACTGCTCTAATTCTGCAGATAGGCTATCGGTTACAGGTCAGTGACCAGTCTCAAGTCAAGGTTTTGGTTATCACCTACAAAGACCCGCATGCCTGCAAGGATACCAGTCCCGCCATGTTCCATGGAAACAACTGTGCTCATCTCAGCAATGCCTTCTGAAGGTGGGGTTGCCATCCTCCAGGTAGTGGCTGGAGATCTCCTGCTATTACAACTGAGCTCCAGCAGATAGAGATCAGTTCCCCTGGGGAAAATGGCTGCTTTGGCAATGGGACTCTATGGCATTGAAGTCCCTCCCCCAATATAGAATTGGCAAGCATTGCTCGAGAATCCGTAATAGGGTCCAAGATGCCTCCATGGTATCACATTTTCTTGAAAAAGGGCATAGGGACACGGACCTGCAATTTTTTGCCATTTGGCAAGTACATAAAAATCCATATACTGATGCAGAGAGGGTTCTTTGCCAGCAGGAGGCAAGATTTATCCACCTATTTAAATCTGTTCATCCTCATGGTTTGATTTCTGCATTAGAATTGTCTTGTTATTTATGTTAGGGTTGAAATTATTTAACCATGAAACAAATACTATGAAAATGTTTATATATGATAACTATGAAATTGAGGTTGTTAACCTGGTTGAAATACTTACTGTTCACATTGGGGATCATATAGTCAACATCTATACAAGAGATATAATTGATTACTTACCAGATGATGCATAACTGTTAGAAATCTAAGGTATAAGTTTATGAAGGATACTTACCTCATGATATAATGGGTTTACATCAGTTACACCTGGAAATAGTTATAATAGAATGCTTAGAAGAAATCATAATCAAAGGGACTAAGAGTCATGCTCATGAACTGCAAAGTTGCAGTCGGGTAAGCATACATTTTTAATTTATGCACGGATTGGATATATGTTCATGGTGGTAGTTATGTTAGGATAGTATATATTATTATGTTTTATTGTTATTATAGACACAAATGTAAAGTCTGAAGAAGCGATTACTATCAACGCAAAACAAGATGAAAACCGGAGACTAGTTACTCTCTATGGACATAAACGCACAGCTTTCTCCAGCAGCGTTTCACCTGTCTGTGTGTATAAAAGCACTGTTTTTTCCAGCAGCATCTGGAAAACGCTAGCTAACATAGCAGCAACAAATCCAAGAAACAGCATAGGACTGGCCAGCAGAAACCAGCTGACCACGGAACCAAGTGCATTCCTCAATCTCGGCACAAAAGGTTTTCCTGCCTGATAAGTTATTTTCTATGTGTTTAAATGCATAGCTTTTTTTAGCAACGTTTCAATTTTCCAAGTGTACAAACACATAACTTTTTCCAGCAGCACTTCAATGCCAGCTAATACAGCAGCTATAAATCTTCAACGCTAGCTAACACAGCAGTAACAAATTCCAGCAGAAATCAGCTGACCACGGAACTAAGTGCATCTTTCAGTCTCAGCACTAAAGTTTTTCCAGCTGGATAAGTTATATTATTTTATCTGGTGTTCAAACTAGTTACAATAATTATTCTGGATGGATGTATATTCTATATGGAGTTTTTTTCATGTACTTGTACGTTAGATATATGGTCCATTGTTCATTTAGTATTGTATGATTTATGATAATTGTAACTGCTTCTTCTATGTTGTTATGTTAAAAGGATAATACATTCCTAAAAAAGTATCTTAAGAGTGATTGGTGGCTGTGTACTGATAATTAATTTTCCTGTATAGGAATCCTCCAGGTAGTGGCTGGAGATCTCCTGCTATTACAACTGAGCTCCAGCCGATAGAGATCAGTTCCCCTGGGGGAAATGACTGCTTTGGTAATGGGACTCTATGGCACTGAAGTCCCTCCCCTCCCCAAACCCCGCCCTCCTCTGGCTGCGCCCAAAAAATAACCAACTAAATCACATTTTGTAGCCACAACTCTAGAAACGGTGTCCAGGGTGAGAAGATATGGAATACAGAGGAATCCTATCTTACCCAATCAGACAGAGCAATAAAACTTTAAATGTCAAATGATACAATTAAGTCATAGATCCATAAAATGAAGATCAAAATATTACAATATTAAATGTATTATAACATGTACAGTATATACATCATAAAATGTATATGCATTATTCATTAACCATTAACAAGCACTCTTTGGGTGACAGATCGCAACCAAAGAGTGCTTGCTAATGGTTCCTCATCCACTTGGAGAGGAGTGACTAGTGGAGTGCCTCAGGGATCTGTCCTGGGCTCTGTGTTGTTCAATATATAAATGATTTGGATGAAGGAATAGAGGGGAAGCTTATTAAATTTGCAGATGATACTAAATTGGGAGGGAGAGCCAGGATACAGGATGATCTTGACAGGCTGGAGAATTGGGCTAAAACCAATAAAATGCATTTCAACAGAGATAAATGTAAAGTTCTGCATTTATGTAGGAAAAATCAAATGCATAATTATAGGACGGGTGATGGGAATTTTACCCTTAATAGAGGAAATGGATCGTTGATTATTAATGGAATCACCGGCAGAAGCTAATTAAGGTTGCACGCACACAAAGAAAGACACGCAGTCATTTCTCTTAGTAAAAAATCACCTTTACTTACTAACTTCAGGAAAGGGTAACTTGGATGTAAAATAATAAATCTCTTTCTACATTCTAAGTTTCCTATCACATCCCAAAGTGGGAGTTCTATAGTTTACATCTTCACATGGTCAGATCTAAAGTCTAATTCTAATGGCGGAGGCTTCTTCTAGGTAAGACAAAGAAGAAGCTCCTGGTATGCAAATACCTTTACAACTGTCCTGTTTAGCCAATGGCTATTTGACACATACTGTAGGTCACATCACCTTTGATCTGGTCAGCTTGGTTACAAACAGTTTAACCCTTGAGTGACTGAAATACAATGAAACTCGCTATTCAAAACCCAACAAACCCCTTTTCGAGTTTACATAGTATTCAGGCATACAAACATAAAGCATCACGCAAATATTCAAATTGTTGCTTGTGTAGTGGCTTTGTCAAAATGTCCGCCACCATCTCTTTGCTCTCACAGTACTTCACTTTCAAAAGTCCTCTTTGTTGCTTGTCTCTCACGGAGGCAGTCTTGTATTGAAGAAATCTTCTTCCTTTCCTGGCGCTTTCGCTGCTCAGTATTGCTATGCAAGCTTGATTGTCCTCCAACATTGTTACAGGTGTCAGTCCATCTATTCCGAAGTCACGTAGTAGTTCAAGTATTTCCTCTAGTTCCGCACACGCGCTGCTGGCTGCTTCACATTCAGCATCTGTTGAAGAGGTTACAACATTTTGCTGTTTCTGGCTTGTCCAGGAGATTAGGTTTCCTTCAAAGAAGAATAAATATCCACTTGTGGATTTGTAGTCTGTTCTGTCTCCACCTAAATTAGCGTCCATGTATCCTACGAGTCTTGGTTCATCGCTTGGAGTTATCTTCAGTTTCAAGTCGATTGTTTTCTTTAGGTATTTTGTCAGGTGTTTTATCGCGTTCCAATCGTGTTCTGTAGGTGCGTTGGTCTTTCTGCTCAGAATTCCAACTGCAACAGCTATATCTGGTCTACTAACATTACTCAGGTATAGTAGTTTTCCAATTGCTTCTTTGTATTTGTGATTGTCCTTCAATGGTTCACTTCCTTCCAGACTCATATATGATGGGTCAAGTGGAATATTTTTGGTTTTGCACTCCATCATATCCATAAATTGTAGGAATTTCAGTATTTTGCTCCTTTGGCTGATTGAGAATCCATTATCTTGATCTCTTTCAATTTCCATTCCAACATAATTTTTCACTTCTCCAAGTAGTTTGACTTCTACTGATTGGTTCAGTTTGTCTGCTATTTGCTTAGCAGCTGTTTCTGTATCACAACAGATTAGAATGTCGTCTACAAAAATTAAAATATATTGCCATCGATCATCTACTTTCCTGCTGAATAAACATTTCTCTATGTTTCCTTGTTTGAAGCCTTGAGCTTCCAGTAAGGTTGTAAGTTTGTGGTTCCATGCTCTTGCAGATTGTTTAAGTCCATATAAAGTCTTTTCAAGTTTACAAACTTTATTCTCCGTATTACTGTCCATTAGTCCAGGAGGTATTTCCATGTATATCTCCTCTGTTAATTCTCCATTTAGAAATGCTGTCTTGACATCCAGTTGTAAGACAATTTTGTTCTTAGATGCAGCTATACTCAGCAAAGTCTTTATAGCTGTTTGTCCACTAACAGGTGCATACGTTTCTGTGTAGTCAGTCCCATATTTCTGGGTAAATCCTTTTGCGACTAATCTTGCTTTGTACTTGTTGATCTTTCCATCAGCATTTTCCTTCAGTTTGAAAACCCATTTACATCCCACTGCCTTCTTTCCAGGTGGGAGTGTGGTTAATTTCCAAGTTTTATTTTTCTTCAGCGATTCTAGTTCATCTTGAATTGCGTCAAGCCATTTGGTCCGCTCACCATCGGGAAGCTTTTCCAGCTCTTCCCAACTTGAGGGCTCCATCTGACCTTTCACTTCCGCATAGAGATTCAGTTTAGGCGCTGGTATTTCTTTTGTAGTCCTTGTGGATCTTCTTAGGATTGGAGAGGGTGAGGTGGTTCCATCAGCACCGGGGTCATCCCCTTTTGTTCCTGCAGTCTCTGGGTTGTCTGCAGAATCAGGTGGTATGATTTCCCATGCTGTAAACGGAATCCCCTTTTCTTCCTCTTCACTGTCCTCTGGATTAGATGAGTAGCTGGTTTGCTTTCCATTCATGACATCTCTCTCATCTATGTACACTGCATTCAATGCTTGAACTTTGAATGTCTTTGGATTCATTACACGGTATCCTTTTGGGAGATATCCTACTAAGATTCCAAGTTCTGTTGTAGGACTTAGCTTTCCCCTTTTCTCTTTCGGGATGTAAGTATATACATGACTTCCAAAAGCTTTCAAATGTCTTAGACTAGGCTTTCTGCCATTCCATCTTTCATATGGAGTCATGTTAATGGTACTAGAAATTGACCTATTGTAGAGATAGGCTGCTGTACTAACACATTCTCCCCAGCAGGGGTCAGGCAATCCTGCCTGCAACAACATACATCTCGCACTTTGTATCAGAGTTCTATTAAATCTCTCTGAGAGTCCATTGTGCCGTGGGCTATATGCAACACTGGTCACATGTTCAATCCCTTCAGATTCAACAAATTCCTTCATTTGACTATTAACGTACTCAGTTCCTAGATCTGTGAATAACACTTGAATTCCTTTATTAAATCTGTTCTTCACCATGGCAGCATACATCTTAAACTTATCAACTACTTCAGTCTTTGATTTCAATAAGTAGACATATGCATATCTTGAATAACTGTCTATAAAATGTAGAACATATTTAGATCCTCCAGCAGAATCTTTGATTGGCCCAATAAGATCAGAGTGAACTTCATCAAGAATTTCTGCCTTAACATCTGTGCCTCTCTGCACGTGCTTTGGGGCAGTTCCTTTCCCTCTAATGCAAACGCTGCATCGCTCCTGGCTGGCAAAGCATTCTTTCACTGCTATATCACAGTCATTCAGCAGTTGCTTCACAGATTTGAAATTTCTATGCCCTAATTTCACATGATATCCATAAACACAGTCCTTATGATCACATTCCTTAGTTTTCATCTCATTTGATTTTCCATTATATGCAGCTAAATGCTCCGTTTCTGAATCGCAGGCCTCATCCTGCGCTTCCTGCAATGCCTCATCATTGCAATCTGAATCAGAAGTGTCTATTTCATCTGCTATGTTAACCAAACAGTAATGAGATCCTTCTGCTTTGGTTGGATAAATCCGTCCTTTAGGGTCAATTAACCAACATCCATCTTTCTCCATAGTCACTTTAAAATCTGCAGTATTCAGTTTCCTTACCGACATCAAACATTCTTTGGCATTAGGCACATGATAAACATCAGTCAAATTCAGTTGCATTACATTTCCACATAGGCTCTCTATATACACAGTCACAGATCCCTTTTCCTTGCAAGTGATTGACTCTCCATTGGCAACTGTAAGTTTCTCATTGCATGCTTCCATATGGTTAAAACATTCCCTGTTAGACCATAAGTGGCAATCCGCTCCTGAATCAAGAATAATGTCTCTAACATGCTTGGATTCAGTTTTAGACTTTAAATCAATACAAGAAGTCTTCTTAAACATAAGCGTGGTCATTTCATTTGGCCTTTTAGTTGTACTCTGGTTCCCTCTTGTGGCTGGTTGGCGCGATTGCTGCCTTTCCGGCCTTTGTTTGAATTTCGCGGGCTTTTGGTGAGAAGAAGAAGAGGGGGAGGGGGATGAGGGGCCCCCCTTCGCCATGTTTTCTCGGCATTGAAAACTTCTGTGACCAATTTTCCCACACGTAAAGCATTTAAAAATCTTTCTTTCATGCACATTCATCACTGAGATCCCACTTGATACTTCATTTAAACGTTTCTGATCATTTTCAAACTCTTTCAGTGCACACACAAGATCATTAAGGTTCAGGTCCTTTCTCCCTAGCAAGTTTCTCCGTTCAGACTGAAATTTGGGATGAAGACTGGCTAGGAAAATTGTTATAAAGTCTCTTTCTGACACTGTTTCGCCTGCAATACGAATTTCAGCGGCCAGGGTCTGTAATTGTCTTAGATGCTCAGTCAGAGAAATATTTTCTGGCATCCTGCTTGAGAATAAGTTTCCTTTCATTGCCATGAGCTGATTTGAGGAAGTTACAGAATACTTTGCAGATAGCTCTTTCATTATATCTTTGGCCGTTTCATTATTTAACAGAATATCAGATTCACTTTGGCTTAATGCTTCCATTAAGAGGCAGACTGCTTGTGCATTTGCCCTCTTAAAATCAGGGTACTCTGGGTCATCTCTTCCTGGCTTTTCTTTATCTAAGACCCATTCAATATCCATAGCTTCAAAGGCAAACATTACATTTCTCTTCCATAAAGCAAATGGTGTTTTTGCTATGGGAGGTATAGTCACAGTTTGGGGGCCTTTTGCACTCACGACTCGTGGAGTTGCGTTGGGAGCGGCTGGAGTTCCCGTGCTCGTTGTAGCTCTGTCGTCTGGGTTCGACATCCTCGCAGCTTTCCTCCTCTCAGATTACAGCACGCTGGGTCTGAGTTCCTCAGGTCTCACACGAATAAACCGCTGAGCTTTTGCAGAGAAAAAGATCCCTTCTGGCGTTTTGTAATCCGTTTGGCTTCCCTGGAAAAATCCTAACTTAAGCTGTGCGTGTTTTGGCTTCTCCAAAATCCATTAATAATTCATATTAATATTCCCAACCGTCTGATGCTACCAATTTGATGGGAATTTTACCCTTAATAGAGGAAATGGATCGTTGATTATTAATGGAATCACCGGCAGAAGCTAATTAAGGTTGCACGCACACAAAGAAAGACACGCAGTCATTTCTCTTAGTAAAAAATCACCTTTACTTACTAACTTCAGGAAAGGGTAACTTGGATGTAAAATAATAAATCTCTTTCTACATTCTAAGTTTCCTATCACATCCCAAAGTGGGAGTTCTATAGTTTACATCTTCACATGGTCAGATCTAAAGTCTAATTCTAATGGCGGAGGCTTCTTCTAGGTAAGACAAAGAAGAAGCTCCTGGTATGCAAATACCTTTACAACTGTCCTGTTTAGCCAATGGCTATTTGACACATACTGTAGGTCACATCACCTTTGATCTGGTCAGCTTGGTTACAAACAGTTTAACCCTTGAGTGACTGAAATACAATGAAACTCGCTATTCAAAACCCAACAACGGGGGAGACTTGTCTGAGCAGTAGTGTGTGTGAAAAGGATCTTGGGGTCTTAGTAGACCAAAACCTGAACATGAGTCAGCAGTGCGATGCGGTAGCTAAAAAGGTAAATGTGATCTTGGGCTGCATCAACAGAAGCATAGTGTCCACGTGAAGTGATGGTATTGCTTTACTCTGCTCTGGTTAGACCTCACCTGGAGTATTGTGTTCAGTTTGGCCACCACAATTTCAGAAAGATGTAGACAAGCTGGAACGTGTCCAGAGGAGAGCAGCAAAGATGGTGAGGGGTCTAGAGACCAAGTCCTATGAGGAAAGGCTGAAGGAACTGGTATGTTTAGCCTGAAGAAGGCTGAGAGGGGACATGATAACCATCTTCAAGTACTTGAAGGGCTGTCATATAGAGGATGGTGCCGAGTTGTTTTCTGTTGCCCCAGAAGGTCAGACCAGAACCAACGGGCTGAAGTTAAATCAAGAGTTTCCATCTAGACATTAGGAAGAATCTTCTAACAGTTAGAGCGGTTCCTCAGTGGAACAGGCTTCCTCGGGAGGTGGTAAGGGCTCCTTCCCTGGAGGTTTTTAAGCAGAGACTAGATGGCCATCTGTCGGCAATGTTGATTCTACGACCTTAGGCAGTTCATGAGAGGCAGTTTATGAGAGGGAGGGCATCTTGGCCATCTTCTGGGCATGGAGTAGGGGTCACTGGGTGTGTGTGGTAGTTGTGAAATTCCTGCATTGTGCAGGGGGTTGGACTAGATGACCCTAGTGGTCCCTTCCAACTCTATGATTCTATAAAACTTCAGCAATGGATTATCATGATTCTTCTCTACTCTCCCTCCCCTCCCCTCCTCAGGGGCCTTTTCCACAGTTGGAGCTGCTATAGAAAATGTCCAGACTGTGGTGCCAGGTGGGCCATCTCAAGTAGGCAATCTGCCAGCAGGATGGCAGTTTGCATAGGGAGGGGATAGATAGGAGAAGGCTTAGGGTTGCCAGCCCAGCTCTAAGTTTCAGCAGAAGCATTTCTAGGGTGGTGGAGTCTGGCAAAATGGCACTATGCAACCTCATGCCCTTACTTCTGGCTAGGAACCTGGAAGTGACATCACTACGTCATGTGCCACTCTATGTTTTCTGCTGATCTCTATGGTAAAAACAGTAGTGATGAGGAAAATTCTAGAGTGGCATTGCAGCACTGTCACTTCTGGATTCCATCCAGAGTGATGTTGCTGCGTTATGTGACATTATTTCTCCTGACTTTCCCAACTCTCAGAGTGGTTTTGTCTCCCTCGGCCACAACTAGCTGTTGTAGGAATTATGCACTGAGAAGACCAGGGCTCCCAGCTTCCCTTCCCAACCATTATGATCATCTTCAGATGCCCTGCTTTAGGTGCCTGCTCCATTGGAGAGTAGACAGGTTGTAACTGCAGAGGGGAGGTGCTCCTTCATGGTATCAATACTACAGAATTCCCCTCCCCAAAGAGATTCACCTGTCCCCCTTGGTCACTGTGTTACACCAGTAGGTGAAGACTTTTCTGTTCCCTCTGTCAAATGTACCCTGACTGATTTTCCGTCTTGTTTGTTTTTGGTGGCTTTATTTAAAATATATATATAATATAAAATATTATATATTTTAATAAAAACATATTTTAATAAAAATTTTAATAAAAATTTATATATATATATATATATAAAGTTGATTTTTACTTCCCTTTAATTGCTTGCTGCCTTAAAATCACAAATTGGGGGGGGAAGCATCATGCAAATGTTTTAAATAAATATTATAGAATAATAGAGTTGGAAGGGACCACCAGGGTCATCTAGTTCAACTCCCTGCGCAATGCAGGAAATTCACAACTACCTCCCTCCACACCCCCAATGACCCCCTACTTCAGGCTCAGAAGATGGCCAAGATGCCCTCCCTCTCATGATCTGCCTAAAATCATAGAATCAGCATTGCTGACAGATAGCTGTCTAGCCTCTGCTTAAAAACCTCCAGGGAAGGAGAGTTTATCACCTCCCAAGGAAGCCTGTTCCACTGAGGAAGCACTGTGTTAGAAAATTCTTCCTAATGTCTAGACGGAAACTCTTTTGATTTAATTTCAGCCTGTTGGTTCTGGTCCGTCCTTCTAGGGCCGTGTTGGCGAACCTATGGCACGGGTGCCACTTCCGGCACGCGTAGCCCTTTCTGCCGGCACGCACGGTTCCTCCAAGCCGCTGGCCTTTCCGGCTCTGCCCCACCCCGGATGGGGGAGGCTGTAGCCCAGGGGTGGGGAACCTCCGACATCATTGGCGGTGGCCCCCGGACTCTCCCACAGAAGCTGCCGCCATTGCCACTGCTGGAGCGTGCGTGGCCGGCCAGGTGGGTGGGAGAGCGGGGAACAGAAGCCGAGCGCTCACACTCGGCATGGCCGGCGGCTTCTCCGGCGCCCTCTGGGCCTGTGCGGGCGGAGGGGCATGGCTGGTCGGTGGGTGCGAAGGAGGCGCCCTCTGCCCCACCCTGCTCGCCTCTCACAAGCCTGCCGCCGCGCCCCAGGGTGGCAAATCCAAGGCAAAACCTCCCATGCATAAATGGCCTCTTTCTTTTTCTGTCTCCCTCTGTCCTTTTCTTTCTCTCCCTTGCTCCATTTCTTTCTCCCTTTCTCTCTCTTTTTCTTTCTTTCTCTCCCTCCCTTCCTTCCCTTTCCCCCTCCCTTCCCTTCTTTCCTTCCTTCCTTCCTTCTTTCCCTCCAGCAGCTTCTCCGGCACCCTCTGGGTCTGTGCGGGCGGAGCGGCGTGCAGTCCTATTCCACCTTTGAAGTGCCCACAAGCTGTCCTCCAAACACCTTTCCATTTGTCTTAATATGTAAAGAGAAAACACTAAGGAACTAGTTGCCAATCTCCAGGTACTAGCTGGAGATCTGCTATTACAGGTGATCTCCAACCAATAGAGATCAGTTCCCCTGGAAAAAATTGCCACTTTGGCAATTGGACTCTATGGCACTGAAGTCCTTCCCCAAACCCCACCCTCCTCAGGCGCCACCCCAAAAACCTCCCACTCATGGTGAAGAGGAACTTGGCAACCCTAGCCTCTCCCTCTGGGCCCCCTCTGGGAGTGGTATTCAGGTTAAATTGCCGCATTGGCACTCGGCGATAAATAAGTGGGTTTTTGGTTGCAGTTTGGGCACTCGGTCTCTAAAAGGTTCGCCATCACTGTTCTAGGGCAACAGAAAACAACTCGGCACCCTCCTCTATATGACAGCCCTTCAAGTACTTGAAGATGGTTATCGTGTCCCCTCTCAGCCTTCTCCTCTTCTGGTGTGGAAAAGATTTGGCCCAGGAATGGGGATACCTCCCACTGAATGGGATCACAATCCCACTGAATGGGATCACTACCTAAAGTATTTGGTTCAGAGCTTGGGGGTGCTGCCGTGCTTGGACCTCCTGCCGTCATTTCTGGGTGGGAAAGACCTTGCCACTCTGGTGGATGCTCCGGCAACCTCTAGAATAGACTACTATGATGTGCTCTATGTGGGGCTGCCTTTGAAGACTGTCTAGGACAGGGGTGTTGAACTCATTTGTTGCGAGGGTCGGATATGACATAAATGTCACTTGGTTGTGCTGAGATCTGACGAGATCAGGCTAACCTGGGCCATCCAGGTCAGGGCTATAGAAGGAATAGGCAAAGCTAATTAATGATATTATTTTTTACTTAAAATACAAACATGCTTAAAACTGATAAACAGAAGAAAGAAACTTAAAAGAACATAAATAAAAGAAAAAATAAATAAAAGAAAAATATTTTTAGTATAAATAAAAGGGGGAAATAAAAGATAAACAGAAAAAACATGACTTTGCATGTGTCTTCTGTAAAGTTTGTATTTCTGGTCTCCTGGCATCAATTTTTTAAAAATTTTAAACTGGGGAGGTGGTTGCCTTAGATGGCGAGCCTGCAGGGGGCTTGCCAGCCCAGATAGGGAGGGGGCATGGCTGGGTGGACTGGTGAGGAGATGAGCTGAAATTCCGGGGGATCCCCAGGCCCCACCTAGAGGCCAGCATCCCTACTTGGGGGGGGGGGGTGTCTTCGGTGTGGTAAAATGGATTTCCCCCACCCCGGGTAAAAATCTCCAAAGGGAAGGGTGCGAGAATGCAGGGGGGGATTTTGCGGACTTACCAGGAAGTGGCCAAATTGGTCCTCCGGCTCCCCCAAGTTGGGGATGGGCTGCTTGGGGTGTGTGGGCTGCTTGGGGGGCGCGGGCGAAGAGGCAGCGGGCTGGCTCTTGCTATCTTTGTCTGGAGATGCCTCCAGGCTGCTGGCATTTCCCATCCTGAGCTGCTGATCTGATCCCCCAAAGAATATTAAAGGAAAATGCAAAGCAAAAATGGCATTTGAGAGAAGGAGGGCAAGGTCCGGCAACTCCAACTTTCATCCCTGTCTAGTGTTTGGGGCTAAAGTAGGGTTGCCAACCTCCAGGTACGAGCAGGAGATCTCCAGCTATTACAACTGTTCTCCAGCCAATAGAGAAGAAGAAGAAGAGTTGGTTTTTATATGCCGACTTTCTCTGCCACTTAAGGAAGAATTAAACCGGCTTACAATCACCTTCCCCTCCCCACAACAGACACCCTGCGAGGCAGGTGGGGCTAAGAGAGCGTGACTTGCCCAAGGTCACGTAGCTGGCTTTGTGTGTAGGAGTGGAGAAACAAATTCAGTTCACAAGATAAGCCTCCGCCGCTCATGTGGAGGAGTGGGGAATCAAATGCGGCTCTCCAGATCAGACTCCACCGCTCCAAACCACCGCTCTTAACCACTACACCATGCTGGAGATCAGTTCCCCTGGAGAAAATGACCACTCTGGCAATTGGGCTCTATGGCGTAGAAGTCCCTCCTCTCCTCAAACCCCAGCCTCCTCAGGCACCGCCCCAAAAACCTCCCGCCGGTGGCAAAGAGGGACCTGGCAACCCTAGGTCAAAGAACAGGGGGCTACTTCCAGGAGCTCCGGCATTTGTCCCTCTGACGCGTCGGAGCAGCTGCAATTCTGCTTCGGGGGCCAAGGTGGTTTTTCTTGGGGGGTGGGATGATTCTCCCCTCAATATGATTTCTGGACGTGTTGTAATAACAGGAGTTCTCCAGCTAGTACCTGGAGGTTGGCAACCCTGTTCCTCAGCAAGAGCGGGATGGTGGTGGCTGCATCAGCTGGCTAACTGGCCGGATAAAAGATCTCAAGGGGCCGGATCTGGATCCGGCCCGCGGGCCATATGTTTGACACCCCTGGTCTAGAATCTACAGTTGATACAGAAGGCTGCATCCAGAATGTTGACTGGAGTGAGTCACAAGAACCATATCCATATCACTCCAGTCTTGTTCTACCTACCCTGGCTCCGAATTCACTTCTGAACCCAATTCAAGATGCTGGCACTGACCTTTAGACCCTATATGGTTTGCAGCCAATATAACTTAAGGATCGCCTTCTCCCATATGAACCTACCCATCCACTCTGGTCATCTTCAGAAGTCCTGCTTCAGGTTTCCCCACCATTTGAGGCTAGAGGAGTGGCAACCTGAGAAAGGGCCTTCTTGGTTGTGGTGCCGAAACTTTGGCACTTCTTCCTCAAGGTGATTCGCCTGTCTCCCTCTGTCATTGTCTTCCACCAGTGGGTGAAGACTTTTTTGTGTCATTTGGAGTACTTCCAGTAAAGTCTTATTGCTTACCTTCCTGGTTGTGTTGAGTTTGTATGTCTGTGTTTTTACTGTTTAGTTTAATATTTTATAAATACACATTTTAAATGTTGTTTTAATGTTCTAGATGTAATACCTTGATGTTCTCCGCCTTGGGAACCCTACTTGGTGAAAAGGAGGCATATAAATATTTTAAATAAGATAAATAAATAAAAATGTGGAAACACGTAAGTTTGTTTGCATTAGAATCCACATTTCATAAGTTTCTTTCCATGCCTTGTGAATGTACATCCTAGGGTTGCCAGGTACCTCTTCACAACCGGAAGGAGGTTTTAGAGGCGGAGGATGAAGAGGGCGGGGAGGGATCTCCAGCTAGTACCTGGAGGTTGGCAACCTTAGCCCTGGGACATAGATAAACAACAGATTTTTCAGAGACACAAAGAGGAAAAGTGAATAAGAAGTGAATACACAACCCTGGGTTAAACATTTTTTGATAGCGTTACACCGGACTTACCTATATCTCTCAGAGATGTGGAAGTCTAGGGATGAAGGGCGAAGCGGTTGGAAGAGTCCGCTCTGCTGAGTGCTTTTATACCATTTCTGGTGGTTAAGGATTGTGAAGCATCCCTGATTTGTCATACGGGCGTCCTCTGCCAGCAGTTGGCTTGAGTTGAACCATAATCATAATTATAGCCATCATCATAAAGGTGCCTCAAGATAGGCCGCCGGCTTCAGGGCGTTCCAGTGCCAAACACAAAAGGAATTAGTCGTCCTGTCTCTCACAATCCCCCAAAACCCTCACCCTCCCCAACTTTTTGTCTCAGAATTCACAACTTCCTCCCCCCACACCCCCAGTGACCCCTACTCCATGCCCAGAAGATGCCCAAGATACCATCCCTCTCATCATCTACCTTGAGCTTGGCAACTCTACTGGTAGTCAATACTGAGAAACTCAATCTGCTGAGTTACCAAACTCCAAGAGCGTAGGCAGAAGCTAGGAGAAGGGCTGGGAAAGCAGAAGACACATTTTTCCTTTAAGGAAGCTTGTGTATGAATTCCCATAACAGGAGACAGAAGGAAATGAACGTTTCTGTATTGGGGCATGGGCTTAGTCCCCTCCCTATTTGTTTTCAAAGCAGGAATTTAGAAAAGCAATAATCCAGACAAGAGTGTAGGGGGAGAATTGGCATGTTGTAGTGGTTACAGTGTCGGTCTTGAACAGTGGTTCCCAACCTTTTTTTGACCAGTGACCACTAGGACTTTTTTTTTCGGTGCAGGGACCCCAAGGTTCAAAATAAAAATTCCGAAAATTTGAAAATAAACTTTAATCATAACTGTTAGTTAAACATTAAACTTAGAATAATATTTGAATATATATATTTTTTTATAATAGAGAACTTTTAATTGAAAATATTAAATTATTATGGGTTTATAACTTTGTTTCGCCGACCTTAATTTAATTCTCGCGGACCCCTGGGGGTCCACTGACCCCCGGTTGGGAACCAGTGGTCTAGAATCTGGGACGTTCAGGCTCCATCATTTTGAAGCAAGTGGCCAATTTTAAGACTCCTCGCTTTATTTTGTGATGAGTTATGCCAGCCACAGGCAACCATGACTTCTAAAGCAAAAAGCAGGGGTGGGTAGGGTTTGGGGGGGATTTGCACGAGCCAGGATGTTCCAGTTTCTTCCATGTTTGGGAGAACATGCAACTCCCACTATAATCCCGAAGCCGATGGCCCATGCTGATACGCCTGCTCTTTCTTATCCAACGTTTATTCTGAAAAAAACATGTGAAAGAGGGGTATTATTTGCAACATGCACATTCTATTAAAGGGTATTTACATACGAGGGGTAAATGCAGGCTGCAATCCAGATTGTGGACAAAATCTGTCATTGTAAGGTGATTTATATGTTGGTCTCCCTCTGATACTGTCTAAAAGCACGCTCAGTACAGAAGCAGGTACGTAGGACACCTGGGAATGTAGGACGTCTCTATGTAATTGACTTAATTTCATTAATAATGATAGTAATGATAATAGTAGCAGCAGTAATAATAATAATCACTTCTTCATTAACATAATGTGCAGCCCGTTTTCTCATGGAGACTCAAGGTAGATGGTGTGTTTGGGTACAGTGCCTGATCTGGCCCCAGGCTAGCCTGATCTCGTCAGTTCTCAGAAGCGAAGCAGGGTCAGCCCTGGTTAGACCTTGGATGGGCAAACTCCAAGGACCAACGGAGTTGTGATGCAGCGGCAGGCCAGGCCAAACCACCTACAAATGTCTCTTGCTTAAAAACCTTTTAGAGACCGAGTGCCCAAACTGCAACCCAAAACCCACCTATTTATCGCAAAGTGCCAGCACAGCACTGTATCTCACAGTGGCCCACATCTATAGTAGCACATACCCATCAGGGCTAGTAACCCGTGATGGACTTTTCCTCCAGAAACGTGTTCAATCCCCTCTTAATGGCATCTAGGCTAGATGCCATCACCACATACTGAGGCAAGGAGTTCCACAGGTTAATTACATGCTGGCTAAGTGTGCGTTCCTCTTTTAGTAGGGGACTTCACTGAAAGGTGGGAGGCGACGCAAAGCCCGCGCTGTGGCCCAACGCTCTGCTCCCCTCCCGCTATGCCACGCTTTGAGCTATGCTCCCCTCCAACCTAGCTCCTCTCCAACCCCACCACGGGAATCACCTTCGCCACAGACTCAACAGGCTGCCCTCCGCACCGCACCCTCATGCCGCATGTGAGCCGCCTGGCATGTGAGCCACCCTGCTGCCTGTGACAGGGGAGGGAGGAAGTGCTCCCATTGGGCTGCTGGACAGAGGGGCAGGTGATGTGAGAAATGCCCTCAGGTGCGCGTGGAGAGGGGAGCAGCCCGGCCCCACGTCCCTCTGGCTTTCTAGTAACCAACTCAGGCGAACTCTGTGCTGGGGCGACGGGCGTGTGCCCACAGAGAGGGCTCTGAGTGCCCCCTCTGGCACACGTGCCATAGGTTCGCCACCACTGCCCTACATGGTCACCATAAGTCAGCTGTGACTTGATCACACACACACACACACACACACAATGCTTGCAACATCCATTGTGATACCCCTATGGACTGCTTTAAGCTACCTGGTATGCCCTAGAGAGTAGGGTTGCCAGGTCCCTCTTCACCACTGGCGGGAGATTTTAGGGGTGGAGCCTGAGGAGGGCAGGGATTGACACAGGGAGGGGCTTCAATGCCATAGAGTCCAATTGCCAAAGTGGCCATTTTCTCCAAGGGAACTGATCTCTATTGGCTGGAGGTCAGTTATAATAGCAGGAGATCTCCAGCTGGCACCTGGAGGTTGGCAACCCTACTTGAGAGGCATATCGGACCACAGTCAATGCTAGAAGCAGGGGGCACTGCTGTGAACCAGGGGACAAATTGGAAGGTTCCTGGAATCCATCTCATGGCACCCTGGAGCTGCAAGGCAGGGAAGGGCTAATCTGCGCTCCCCCAGGCCTCAGGACTGGTGAGAATCCTAAGGACAATGAAGAAGAGAAAAACCCCTTAACATATGTCACCAAGCATTCCTAGCAGCCGCCTGGAAGCTGATAATAAACCTCTTCATTGCATCAGCAATCAAGACTCTATTCTAGGGTTGCCAACCTCCAGGTACTAAGCAAAACTGAAAGGAATATAACCGCAGCGCAGACCACGAACACGATTCTTAAATGCTACACTTTACTAATAATGTATCCCTTCTAATACATAAATTTCCAAGGCATTCATAAAGCAAAGTATCTCCAAATGTATAATTACTAGTAATATATCCCAACAAGAGATGGATGGACTCAATAAAGGAAGCCACAGCCTTCAATTTGCAAGATCTGAGCAAGGCTGTCAAAGATAGGACATTTTGGAGGACTTTCATTCATAGGGTCGCCATGAGTCGGAAGCGACTTGACGGCACTTAACACACAATATATCCCATCTAATACATAAATTTACAAGGCATTCATAAAGCAAAGTATCTCCAAATGTATAATTACTAGTAATATATCCCAACAAGAGATGGATGGACTCAATAAAGGAAGCCACAGCCTTCAATTTGCAAGATCTGAGCAAGGCTGTCAAAGACAGGACATTTTGGAGGACTTTCATTCATAGGGTCGCCATGAGTCGGAAGTGACTTGACGGCACTTAACACACAATATATCCCATCTAATACATAAATTTACAAGGCATTCATAAAGCAAAGTATCCCCAGACATATCTGTTCCACTCGCATTTGATTTATGTTACCGCACTAGGTATTCCCAGCAATGTATTGAGTTTGAAAATGTTATAAAAAACACTGTTCGCACTTTCTTTGGCCCCTTTAGCTGTGAAGACGTCTTCCAACCATTTTTTAGCCGTGGCATCCAAAAACCCTTTTAAAGCGATGTTTTTAATAACATTTCCAAACTCTTGATACATCGCTGGGAATACCTAGTGCGGTAACAGCCTATGTTTGGGGATACTTTGCTTTATGAATGCCTTGTAAATTTATGCATTAGAAGGGATATATTACTAGTAAAGTGTAGCATTTAAGAATTGTGTTTGTTTGTGGTCCGCACTGCTGTTATATTCCTTTCAATTTTGCCTATTCTTGTAACAGCACACTTGTATAACCTCCAGGTTCTAGCTGGAGATCTCCTGCTATTACAACTGATCTCCAGTCGATAGAAATCAGTTTCTATCTACCAATGGCCGCTTTGGCAATTGGGCTCTATGGTCCATCCCCTCCCCAAACCCCACCCTCCTCAGCCTTCGCCCCCAAAACCTCCTGCCGGTGGGAAAGAGGGACCTGACAACCCTCCTATCTAGATGTCCAGTTAACTCCATCAGGTTGCAAGATAGGTAAAGCCAAACCCCTCCGAGTCATCGCCTCCTTCCTGGGAAACCTCTCCAAAAACATCTTCACTCATCCGGAAATCTATAACAACATACTTCACAGTACTTGATCAGAAGAACCTAGGTACTGTTCCTATCTGTTTCTACCTCCTGTTCTTGCCTTTATCTCTGGCGATGTTTGGTTGCCAGTGAAGTCGCAACACTTCAGGATACATTTCTGGGTATAAATATACCCCCAAATGGCATCCATTTTTGTGTGTGTGTGTGTGTCCTGGATTCTGCACGGACCCACACTTGCTTGTGGGCCATCTTCTCTCCCTCTCTCTCTTTACTTCAATACAGCTGCCATCTATCTGGATATTGCTCATCTGGTTGGTAACTATACTTTCCCCCACATCCTCATATCCTTACGTCCACCCCTTCATTCCTTTATTTCCTAGTTCTTGAATGTATCTGGTCCTGTGTGATTTGCCGTATGTGTGTGCAACTAAAATTATTTTAATAAAATCCTTAAAATTCATACAATGCATCTGTGTGTGTAAAGTGCCTTCAAGTCACAGCCAACTTATGGCGACCCCTTTTGGGGTTTTCATGGCAAGAGACTAACAGAGGTGGTTTGCCAGCGCCTTCCTCTGCACAGCAACCCTGGTATTCCTTGGTGGTCTCCCATCCAAATACTAAGCAGGGCTGACCCTGCTTAGCTTCTGAGATCTGATGAGATCAGGCTAGCCTGGGCCATCCAGGTCAGGGCACAATGCATCTACATTGAGAATATCGCCACCGGTATGCTCATCCTCATAAAAAAAAAAAAAAGGTATCCAACGTATACCAGCCTCTCGCAAAGCTTTGCCTCCATTGCTAATTCTTCCCAAATTAAAGGAGACCCCCTCTAATTGGCATAACAATAGCTTCCAAAGTGCATAGTGTGTGTGGGAGGATTGCGTGGGCAAGGGATGTTCTGATTCCTTCACGGTAGACACTGCAACTCCCATGACCATCATGAAGGTAGAGGCCATTTATTTATTTATGTTGATTTATTCTTTTGATTTATATCCTCCCCACCACCCCCACCACCACAGCGGGGCTCAGGGCAGATAACAACGAATGTAAAAGGCAGCAGTTTAAAACATCCCACCCTTAGATAATATGAAACGAAAAACCCAACAAACCATCTAATAACCTGAACTCTTCCAATGGCACAGATGTTATCACGTGTAAAAAATCAGCATTTGGTGGTAGGAGCCATCCATAATAAAACCTGGGGGAAGGGGGTAGAAACCAGTAAGGGGGTGGCATGGGTACAGGAAGCCAGTCTGTAGAGGTGGCACAGATAATACTGTCCTCAGCCACAGGCCTGGCAGAACAGCTCCATCTTACATGCGCTGTGGAACTAACTAAGGTCCTGCGGACCTCAGATCTCTTCAGGCAGAGCATTCCACCCGCTAGGGGCCACAGCCAACAAGGCCTCTTGGACCTGGTCGAGGGCACCTGGACCGACTTCTATCCAGGGCCCACTAGGAGGTTTTGTGAACCGGAACCTAAAGATCTTGGGGGGGGGGTCATATTGGAGGAGGTGGTCCCACAAATATGAAGCCCCCAGACCATTAATTTTGAGGATCCTAGCTGTAGTTCTGGATGACCACAGTCAACTGCAGATTCCAGTGCAAATATCCTGGGTATGACCTGGATGGCCCAGGAGGCTAGCCTGATCTCGTCAGATCTCAGAAGCTAAGCAGGGTCGGCCCTGGTTAGTATTTGGATGGGAGACCACCAAGGAAGATCAGGGTCGCTGTGCAGAGGAAGGCGTTGGCAAACCACCTCTCTTGCCATGAAAACCCCAAAAAGGGGTCGCCATAAGTCAGCTGCGACTTGACGGCACTTTACACACACACACACACACACACACGTGTGGAAATATCCTAGAGCAGGATGTTCTGCCAACCCTGCCTTTTAGGCACTGCACTCTCATCATCTTGAAGCTGCAGGCTATTTGAAGCTCAAAGCTGTACTTTCTCAGTAGTTATTATGGCCACAGCTGGAGAGATGAATGGATATGCATCTTATTATAAAAGATAACATAATAATACTTATTAGTATCATCATCATCATCATCATTAATAATAATAATAATGAGGCACTGCAACTCCTATCATCATCTTGAAGCTAATTTTGAATCTCCGAGCTGTACTCTCTCAGTAGTTATGATGGCCACAGCTGGAGGGATGAATGGATATGCATCTTATTATAAAAGATAACATAGTAATACTTATTAGTATCATCATCATCATCATCATCATTAATAATAATAATGAGGCACTGCAACTCCTATCATCATCTTGAAGCTAATTTTGAATCTCCGAGCTTTACTCTCTCAGTAGTTATGATGGCTGCAGCTGGAGAGATGAATGGATATGCATCTTATTATAAAAGATAACATAATACTTATTATTATTATTATTATTATTATTATTATTATTATGTTGGTCATCTTAGGATTCCTTTGATATTTTACTGAAACAGAAACCATCTCAACTGCTTTCACATTTGACAATTCAGGGATGATTCACTATCCTTAGTGCAAGGAGAGGTATAAAAGCACTCAGCCGACAGGACTCTTCCAACTGCTTCTGCCTTCGTCTCCTGACTTGCACATCACAAAGGGCTAGGTAAGTCCAGTTTAAGGCCATCGTTTTTTACCCAGTGCTGTGTATTCTCTTCTTATTGCATTTGCTCTTCCTCTTTGTCTCCCTGCAATTCTGTACCTTAGAGTTATGTCCCATGGCACAGCTTGGATCCTAACCCTGCTCCTCAGCAATATAGGAACGATGCTGGAAAGTCACAGGCACAGTGGGGACAGGCATGGCGAATGAGACGCCCAATAATTGGGAACAATGGGGAAAATGGGAACCGTCCCCAGGATGGCCCCCTGAATTAGGGTTGCCCTCCAGCGTGGTGTAGTGGTTAAGAGTGGTGGTTTGGAGCAGTGGACTCTAATCTGGAGAGCTGGGTTTGATTCCCCACTCCACCACGTGAGCGGTGGACTCTGATCTGGAGAACCGGGTTTGATTCCCCACTCCTCAACATGAAACTGACGCTCGCAGCTGAGCTGGAATGCAGGAGTATACCTGGCAGCACTTCAGTCCACACCAGGACAGCTTTATACAATTTATTTACAATATTTACACAGTCAGGATACAGTTCTCTCCAACAAACGGCTCCGCCAAACATCTGTTTTCTCTCCACCACACTGCTGTACATATATCATGGACTTATATACATTTACATCCATACAATTGACCAATCATATACAATTGCTGTGTCAAGGTGAGTCATTCTGGAAATTCCCTTCTCAGGATGCTCACGCCACCTAACCCGGTTCTGGCTGGCTTAGTCACATGACACTAGCTGTCACTTTAGATCAGTCTAAACTGTGTCCAAACTGCTGACTAGCTACACATTACATATGTTGTCAGAAACCAGCTAGGTGACCTTGGGCTAGTCACAGCTCTCTTAGAGCTCTCTCAGCCCCTCTTAGCTCACAGGGTTTCTGTTGTGGGGAGGGGAAGGAAAGGTGATTGTAAGCCAGTTTGATTCCTCAAGTGGTAGAGAAAGTTGGTATATAAAAACCAACTCTCCTCCTCCTCCTCTGATTCTGTCTGAAAGCAGGATGAGCACCCAAGAGTAGCCGGCTGAGGCATTCTTTGCCAAGGGTTTTGCATTGTGTTGAAGGATAAATGAGATGTGGCAGACAACAGCACTACTCTTGACTATTTGTTCATTACACAGAATTATATTTTAAAAACCAACCACCCTGTAAACAAAGTCTGCCTTGGAAACGTTGGGATGCGACGTCACCCCATGGGTCAGGAATGACCCAGTGCTTGCACAGGGGACCTTTACCTTTACCTCTTCCATAAAATCTAATTGCAGACTCATCACCACCTTTCTGAGATGTCTTGCAGTGGACAGAAACCTCCAATAAATCCATCTCCATCAACTCCTAAACCGATCCTGAAAATGACTATGAGAATGACCCCAAAGCCATCTTCTGTCCCTCAACTCAATCTTCTGAGCACCCCAGGAGAACCCACGGGAACACCTGCCTTGCCAGGGGATAATAACCAGTGACAGGCTCTTCGGTTCTGCTTCCCGAGAGCTTTCTGGAGTACATTTCCCCGGACTCAGGAATTGGGAAGATGGATCCACAAAAGAATGATCCGGATAAACAAAATGCTGATCTCATGCTCCTGCGTGTCAGAGATGTTGATGGATAAAATGGCTGACAGGATGTACAATACTTGTCTAGTTGCTCATCCTGTCAGGAGGTACAACGTTTGGCCACCTCTGGCTCTCCTTCCCATATTGGCTTTCCTCTGCTTTCTTTTTCTTAAGCCAGTGGTCGCAAACCCATTAGTCAACAGAGCCAAATATCAACAGTACAACAATTGACATTTCTTTTGAGAGCCAGTTTAAACCCCCCCCCCATCTGCCCGACGAAGCAGTTTAACTTCCCCCTGCCAGGCTTCCCGGGACTCCCGGGAAGCCTGGTGGGGGGGTCTTTAAACTGCTCTGTGCTGCCTGGAGACACGCCAGAGGCCGTGGGGGCGGGGGGCGTCACACCTGCTTGCAGCTGGAGGGTGGCGCGGAGGGTGCGGAGGGCGGCAGTGCGGACGGGCGCTGCGCCCTGCGGGGCGCCGGGGCTGTAGTGCGCCGCTTGGAGCACCATCACCTGGTGCGGGGCGGGCCGGGTGGGGGCACAGGCCCGGGGCAGCATCGCCTCCAGCCACAGGCACGCCGCTTCCTGCTCGGCTTGGGGTGGGGCCGCCCCGCCCGCCGCCTTCTCCCGCAGCAGCATGCCCACCAGGCCGGCGGCTGGCGCCAACTGCCCGCGCAAGTCGGGCACCAGCTCGCCCAGCTGCCGCCGCCGCAGAACCCAACCGGCACAGCACGAAGGCCAGCGGCGGCCCAGCCCCACGCACGCCTCCGCTCCGCCGGAGGCGCCCCTGCCTGCGCGGAGCAGTTTAACCCCCCTGTTCATCAGCTGTTCATCAGGCAGCCGGGCAGGGGGGATTTGTGGCAGAGCCGCACTCAAGGGGCCCAAGAGCCGCATGCGGCTCACGAGCCACGGTTTGCAGACCACTGTCTTAAGCTATCCTTGCCATCTCTCTAAGCTGTGGGCCCTCTCTGCCCTTCCACATGTGTAACCACAACCCACTTTGACCCTGAATCTGGGACCCCTAAAGGAGGGAGAGGCTTCTCCCAATCCTCGCTTCCATTTTCTTTACACACTTTGCTTCAGTGCTAAATGCATTATTTTCTTCCGCTGCACTGAATATTTCCTCCTCCTCTTTGAAGCTGAGTAGAATACGACTTTCCACCCATGCCATTATGTAGCTCCATTAAACCAATGTGCTTGCATCATAGTATCTTTTGTGCTTTTGGTTTTCTTTTTTCTCGTTTCATTTGGGATGAGTGATGATGTGTGTGTGTGTGTGTGTAAAGTGCCGTCAAGTCGCAGCCGACTTATGGCGACCCCTTTTGGGGGGTTTTCATGGCAAGAGACGAACAGAGGTGGTTTGCCAGTGCCTTCCTCTGCACAGCAACCCTGGTATTCCTTGGTGGTCTCCCATCCAAATACTAACCAGGGCTGACTCTGCTTAGCTTCTGAGATCTGACGCGATCAGGCTAGCCTGGGCCATCCAGGTCAGGGCATGAGTGATGATGGTGACTGCCAAAATGGATAGTCGGTATTCCCTGGAGACTGTTTTCTGATTCATAATTCCACATTGCTGTTCTTTGAAGAGGGATTATGCAGCAACTGACAGAAAAACCTGAAACAAAAAGTGTACAGAACTCATAAGGACAGAGGGCTGCAGCGAGGGAGGGGGTCTCCCTTTTAGAGAGAAAAGTGCTGGGGAGGGGTAGAAAACAAACAAGGATATTTCTTCTTATTTTACTAGAGGTAAGACCTCTAGCTGCACATTAGGATTGCCAACCACCAGGTACTAAGTCAATGAGAACAACAGCACGTGGCTCAATCACAATAAATACAACTTCAAACATATATGGTGCAAAAACCTTTGTTCATGTTCATGTAATCCGAAGAATAAACATCCAGCAAATAAACATACAACAAAGCAATATTTCAAAAGGAATTCAAGTTCATTCCCAGTTCATAGGAGAGTCCAATTTTCAAATCAAAAAGAGTCAAACCCGACTTCCATGGAGAGTTCAAGTTCATAAATCAAAAAGAGTCAAACCCGACTTCCCTGAAGAAGTCGGGTTTGACTCTTTTGGATTTGAAAATTGGACTCTCCCATGAACTGGGAATGAACTTGAATTCCTTTTGAAAGATTGCTTTGTTGTATTTGGTTGGATGTTTCTTCTTCGGATTACATGAACATGAACAAAGGTTTTTGCACCATATATGTTTGAAGTTGTATTTATTGTGATTGAGCCACGTGCTGTTGTTCTCATTGACTTAGTTCTTGTCAGCATAGGTCTTGTGTTCTTTGCAGAACCACCAGGTACTAGCTGGAGATCTCCTGCTATAACAACTGATCTCCAGTCGATAGAGATCAGCGAACCTGGATAAAATGGCTGCTTTGGCAATTGGACTCTGTGGCATTGAAGTCCCTCCCCAAACCCCTCCCTCCTCAGGCTCCGCCCCAAAACCTCCCACCGGTGGCGAAGAGGGGCCTGGCAACCCCACTGCACACACATTTGTTATCGGTGGCTTGAATACTCAATGAGCAATGTGCAATGCTAGAGATCACTTGCAAGTCAGGGGAATCTCCAGGGCCCAACTGGAAAATGGCCATCCAGGTAGATGGCCATTTTCCAGGTGGGGCCTGGAGATTTCCCTGAATTGTAACTGATCTCTGTAAATCATAGGTGACGATAGTCCATTTAGAGGGTGAATGCTTTTGCATTACTTCCCACTAAGGTCCCTCCCTCTCCTAACCCCGTCCTCCTTAAGCTCCACCCCTATTCTACAGGAATCTCCTAACCTGGAGTGGACAACTATTGGGAATAATTATTATATCAGAGGTTATGGATCGTATGATTGTGGCTGGTTAAAGTCAAATAAGGCACACACACACAAAGAATAGACAAAGTCTTTTGTCTTAGTAAAAAACAAAGTTTACTCACTATAAAATAGGGAAGGGTATACTGGAGGTTAAAATAAGAAATCCTTACTACATCTATAGTTTCCTAAATGTGCCAGAAAAGTTCTGGCAGGATCTAAACTTACGCACATGGCATCTCTAAAATATAGAGTTGCCCCATCCTTTCTGGTTGAGATCCAAAAAGCAACTGGGTACTGCTCTCACTTCTAAACAAAGGAAAGCAGTAATATGCAGATTACACCAGCGTGTAAGCAGTCAGTTCTTTAATCTGTCCTTTTGCTCCTAATAAAGTTGAAGGAGCTGGGTATGTTTAGCCTGAAGAGGAGAAGGCTGAGAGGGGATATGATAACCATGTTCAAGTACTCGAAGGGCTGTCAGATAGAGGAGGGTGCCGAGTTGTTTTCTGTTGCTCAAGAAGGTCGGACCAGAACCAACGGGTTGAAATTAAGTCAAAAGAGTTTTCGCCTTGACATTAGGAAGAAATTTCTAACAGTTAGAGCGGTTCCTCGGTGGAACAGGCTTCCTTGGGAGGTGGTAAGCTCTCCTTCCAAGGAGGTTTTTAAGGAGAGGTTAGATGGCCATCTGTCAGCAATGCTGATTCTGTGACCTTAGGCAGATGATGAGAGGGAGGGCATCTTGGCCATCTTCTGGTCACTAGGGGTGTGTGGGGGGGAAGGTAGTTGTGAATTTCCTGCATTGTGCAGGGGGTTGGACTTGATGGCCCTGGTGGTCCCTTCCAACTCTATGACTCTATGATTCTATTCTATGGTTCTGTGGAAGTATTACTGCTTCAGGACTACCTGCCTGGATGAGTTTACTTATGGGATGCTAGGGACAGACGCCTGATCCTGACACCCTTGGCCTGTTACATAAATGTCCAGTCCCTCCCGGGCACTCCGTGTCCCCCACCACAGCTCAATACAGTGGACGGAGGGGGGGGAATGAAGAGAAACAATGTTGCAGAACATGGCAACATCAGTCTGGCTGGAACCTGGAAGTGACGGCACTGCAACAACGCTTTAGAATTTGCCTGATCTCGTTGGTTTTACCATAGTGATTGGGAGGAAACCTAGGGCGTCACGCTAGGCAATGATGTCCCTTCTGAGTTCCTAACTGAAACTGGAGTCGTGGTGTTGCACGATGCCATTTTGCCATTCTCCACTCCCTGTAATGTTCCTGCCGAAACTCCACGCTGGGCTAGTAACCTACTCTTCTAATCTATCCCTCCAGATACCAGCTATCATCCCCACACTGTCACCTGCTGGTTAGTCCCCCAGCATCCATAGTCTGGGCCTTTTCTACTGTAGTGACCACTTTGTGGAAAGGGCTCACTGTGTGTGGAGAAAGATCACTTTAATCTGCCGTTAAAAATTGTAATATATAGCATATAGACCTTTTATAATGCATATAATGTACCTTTTGTAATACATTATATGATGTACGCTTGTAATTTTCTTTTTCTCCAGTTCTGGCTTAATTTTTGTATCGTTTGATTATTACAGTTTTTCTGCTTTTTCTGACTGGGTTAGCTAGGATTCTTATGAAATTTAGATCTGCTTGACCCAAACACAATTTCTAGAGCTGAGGCTACGAAAAGAGATGATTAACACACTGGAATACACAACATTTAGTTGGATGGTGTGAAAAGATTTAGGAAAAGAGGACTTCTTCTCTTTGCAACATGCACATGTTTGTTCAGGGGTAAGTACGTGTGAGTTGTAAATACAAATTGCAATCTGGATTGTAGACAAAATCTGCCTTTGTTGGTACAATTCATATGCTCCCTCTGACACTGTCTCGAATCATGCACAGGGCCCAAGGTTGTTCTGTACCAAATGGCATTTTTGAGTTTTCTTTTAGGAGAAATGATCCATGGCAGACAACAGAATTAGTCCTTTCTACTGCTTCCTTCCATAGAGTTGCACAAAAGAAACCCCCTCTCTTCCATTAATTGTCATTAAGATTCATCACCACCTTTCTAAAATGTCCACCACTTTTTTGCAGGAAATACTTTCCCAACAAGTTTGTATTTTTTTGTCCTCCAGGAAAAATTTGGAGGAAATTCCTGAAGAAGGAATTGATACTTTGAAATTTTTGCACAACTCCTTGAGCAACCTGAGCTGTAACCCATTAACCTATCAGAAAACAACGACGTGGTGTCCTCGAGGAGGAAGGTGATGAACACCCCACAACAATAGCTGGCATAACTGGGAATTCACCACCAGATGACAATGACCAATGACAGGCTTCCTGACTGCATTTCCCCAAACACAGGAATGGCGAAGATGAGACCACAAAATAATCATCTGGATGAACAAAATGGCAATCTCATGAGCCTGGCTGTCTGAGAGGTTGATCAACACGATGGCTGACAACATGTAGAATGGTTGACCACCTCTGGCATTCATCCTGTGCCTGCCTTTCGCTCCTTCCTGTTTCTAAAGCTTTCCTTGCCATCTCTGTTAGCTATGAACCTCTTCTTCCCTTACACCTGTGTAACCAGAACCCCCTTTTGATCCTGAATCCAGGACCCATAAAGGGGAGAGAGGCTTCCACTGATCCTCTCTTCTTTTTCATTATACATAGAAGAATCATAGAGTTGGAAGGGACCACCAGGGTCATCTAGTCCAACCCTCTGCACAATGCAGGAAATCCCAAACTACCTCCCCCCCACACACACAACCCCAGTGACCCATACTCGATGCCAAGAAGTTGGCCAAGGTGCCCTCCTTCTCATTATCTGCCTAAGGTCATAGAATCAGTTTTAACTCTGCTTCAATGGAAAGAAAACATCCCCTCCTTCAACTGCACTGACTATTTACTTGTCCACTGTGAAGGTGAGCAGAATGCCACTTCCCCCTGTGTCATTATTTATCCCCATTAAACCATGTTTGCTTGCATCATAATCTCTCTTGTGCTTTTGGTTTTCTTCTTGTTCATCCAGGATTAGCAATGATGGGCATTCTGACAGAATGGATGGCCTGTACTCCATAGACAGTGAATTGCACGTCACAATCCTACATGAGGGTCGCTATTCTTTTAAGGGGAATTTTGTAGCACCTCACAGAAATGCTTGAAACTAGAAGTGTAAAAAATGCACAGGGTGAGAGTGCTGCCTTCTAGAGAAGTAGATGATGGGGGGGAGGTAAGGGTCCCGTGTGCAAGCACCGGGTCATTCCTGACCCATGGGGTGACGTCACATCCTGACATTTCCTAGGCAGACTTTGTTTACGGGGTGGTTTGCCAGTGCCTTCCCCAGTCATCTTCTCTTTACCCCCAGCAAGCTGGGTCCTCATTTTACCGACCTCGGAAGGATGGAAGGCTGAGTCAACCTTGAGCCGGCTACCTGATGTCAGGCCTTTCGCCTTTTAGCTGGAGTAAGGCTCTTGACATGAGTTAGGCCAGGTTCTGGCTACATGTCGAGACCTTGGTTCTCATGCCTGTAAACGTCTGTGTACAGTTTCGCTCGTCCTGTTTTTCTGCAGCTGTGGTATTGTTTAGTCTGTCTTCCTGGGAACCACTTATCTCAGGGTTGCCTAGGGATGTTTACCTTTTAGCCCATAGTGCCTTAAAACATGTAACTGGTCTGTGTTTGCCATTACCAGCCTCACCTGCCTGTAGGCAGTCAGTTCTTTAATCTGTTTTTTTGCTCCTAATAAAGTATTACGGCTTCAGATCAACCTGTCTGGATGGGTTTGCTTATGGGATGCTAGGGACAGACGCCTGATCCTGACACCTGAAACCAACCTCCGTTGGGATCAAACTCAAGTCGTGATCAGGGCACCCATAAAAAGGATAGTTGTTCATTACGCGACTCCAGCTCGCTCTGCTCACCAACCTTATAGCTCACTGCACTCGCAATGTTTAACAGGAGTTTGAATACAGAATGACCAGTTCTGCCTCCTGCCGAAAGAGCTGCAGGAATATCGGATGAAGCAACAAGCAAGAGTGATTATCATTTTCTCTGAATTTTTTTTGCCAAAATTAGATGCATAAAAAATATCATATTCCCTTTCTCCCCAATGGGGACACAAAATGACTTACATTGTTCTCCTCCACTCCATTTCAAGTTCACAACAAATCTTTGAGGTAGGTCTGGCTGAGAGAATGTGACTGGGCCAAAGTCAGCCAGCAATCTTCCATGGCAAATTTGAACCCGAATCTCCTAGATCCTAGTCTGAAATTCCAACCACTACCCCAAACCGCCTGAACCTTCTCGGGGTCCATGATCAACCCTTGGGGGGATACAACATATCCGAGAAACGACAACTGGTCTTGACTGAACGCACATTTTGACAGCTTAGCATACAAATGGTTCTCCCTTAAATGACGCAAAACCTCCCGCACCAACTCTCGGTGTTCTTCGGGGTCCCTGGAGTAAATCAGAATATCGTCCAAATAAACTATTACCCCTTTAAACAGTAGATCGTGCAGGATCTCATTAATTAATTGCATGAAGCACGACGGTGCCCCAGATAGACCGAACGGCATGACCAAAAATTCAAACAAACCATAACAACAAGAAAAGGCTGTCTTTGCTTCGTCTCCCTCCTTAATCCGGACCTGGTAGTAGGCTTCCGCCAGGTCAAGTTTCGAGAATACACAACCCTCCTGGAGAGCACTCAGGAGGTCCGGGATTAAGGGCATGGGATAGGCGTTAGTCTCTGTAATCGCGTTAAGCCCCTATAGTCTACACATAGTCTAAGATCAGAGGTTCCCTTCTTCTTCACAAAGAAGCAGGGAGAAGAAAATACAGCCTTGGACGGCCGTATGAATCCCCACTCCAAGTTCTTGTCCAAGAATTCCCGCAGTACCGCCTTCTCTTGGGGACTCATGGGATAAACTCGGGCTTTGGACGGCTTAATGTCTTTAATCAGTTCGATGGCACAGTCCGTCATGCGGTGAGGGGGTAACAAGTCACAGTCCGTCCCCTCAAACACATCCGCAAAGTCACTGTACTTCGGGGGTAGCGTGTGCGCCTCCAGTGCGACAGCATTCCCCCCTCGCCTCCGGGCAAGTTGTCCCGGCTGTGTCTCTCGCACTGGGGGGCTCCAAATACAACCCACCTTTGTTCCCAATCAATGCTCGTGTTGTGTCCCGCCAACCAGTTGCTACCGAGAACCACCAGGTAGGAAATCTTAGGGACTACAGTGAAGTGGATCTGTTCCCAGTGGTCTCCCACCCCCAACAACACCTTAAGAGTGCACAAATGGACCGGTCCCCCTCGCAGATCACTTCCATCCATTTGATGGAAATGTGAAGGCTGGTCCAGTTCTCGAGTCCCAATTTTCAGGCGTTCTACCACCGCCTGATCAATCAAGGTCCGGGAACACCCGGAGTCCAGGATAGCAACAACAGCCACCGGTTCCCCTCCCCGGGGGTTTCGTAACACAACAGGTAGTAGCAGTGTTTCCCCTGGTCACTCACCCTATTCGGAGCCAATTTGGTTTCTTCCGAGGGTGCCCTCCGTGCCGGCTCTCTCACAGAAGGTCTCCTTGTTTTTTGCTGGCAAGGGATCTCTGTAAATATCCTGAGTACGAAGGTTGTGTTGATACGATGTGGATTCTGCCTGCAGGGCTGCCGTTCCGCGGTGACCGGTCGTCCCCTCCGCTCTCTTACGCTCCAGGGTCAGAGGTGGTGTCGACTCCCGCTCTCGGGCTGCTCGGGTACTTGCCCCCTCTGTCGATGCACTGGTACACTTTGCCGCAAAATGACCCATCTTCCCGCACTGGAGACAAGCCCCTTCTCTGAAACGGCGTGCCCTGTCGAGACTGGAGACCCCTCAGTGTCTTCCCTCTCGTCGCAGGCCCGCTGCGTTGTCCCCTCTTGCGAGAGCCACGGGGATTGCCTTCGATGGGAGATCCTTGGAGAACTGGAGGGTCAGCTTGCGATTCTCCACCAAAGCCGCCAAATTTATCCATTCCTCTACTGACTCAGGGTCCCCCAAAGTTAAGCAGCCAACCAGCACTTCCCACCGTAGTCCTTCTCAGAAGTGCTGGACCTTGGTGGCTTCGCTCCACTCCGTATCTTGCATGATAGGGATAAAAAGTCCTGTGCGTACTCACTCACTGAGTGGGTCCCCTGTCTCAAATGACGCATGGCAATCTTCGCCTTCTCCCCCTTATGGGGATCCTCAAAATGGCATCGTAGAGCAGACAAAAATTCCTCCAAGGATTTCAAGACCCTGGGCATAGTTTCTGCCACCGTCACTGCCCATTCTACCGCCTCCTTCTCCAAAAGGCTGATCACGTACCTGACCCGAGCTTCCTCCAAGGCAAAAGTCTCTCCTTGATCCTTCATGAAGCCGGAGACTTGGAGTAGGAAGTGGGGCAGCTGTGCGCTGGATCCGTCGAAGGACACTTTAAGATCCCTGGCAGTAGGGCGTCTGGGCGTGGGTGCCTCCCCACAGATGAGCGGTTCCGTAGTGGGCTGCGAGCTCGCTTGGGGTTGCTGCGAGGATTGTCTGAGCTCTCTCACAGCCCCCGTAACAGCAGCCAAGTCCCTCTGCAGAGCCTCCAACTGAGTCTGCAGGTCCCAGTTCTGTAGAACTAACGCTTGGTTCTGTCCGCATAGCAGGGTAGCCTCCTCTGCGGTGAGGACAGGAGTGCGGGCGAGCGAGGGCTCCTTCCACCACTCTCCAGGAGCGACCTCCCGGCTTTGCTCTTCCCCTTCTCCATACCAGGCAGTTAGCGGTCCTCGGTATAACTCGCCCCATGGTTCCGACGCTGCCCGTTCGCCGGTTATGACCCTGTGTTGCTGTCCGGTCTCCGAAGGCAAGGAGTTCCACTTCGGCCTCCCAGGGACATTGGTAGGCCTGGGTGGGCATTGCTCCGGGGTCGTTTCTTCCAGGCCAACCTCAATATCAATGACGGTCTGCTGGAGGTCCTCTCTCACTGCCAGCGGATTTGAGGATTGTGCAGACATACTAATACTAACTAACTCCTAACACAAAAATAAAAAAGAAGGCTGGAGATTCTAACCTACTGTCAGACTCCAGGACCTCGTGGCATTTCAGGAATAATAAACTTCGCTCCAGACGTGGCAGAGAGTTTTTAAAAGTTTTATTAAGAAAGCAAACGAGTTCAGTGGTCTATACAACTTAAGGTTAGAATGTCAACGGAGATTTTACAGATCAGCTTTATAGGATCCACACACTAGAATTGTTTACATGTAATGGCTTTGAAATGAAAAACATCAGAGTTCTCTCAAACCTCAAGAGGGAGAGGGTTCCGGCAAAATCACACCTTGAGATCAGAGTAGATTTACAATAAGAAGGCTACTTTGAAATGGAGACATCGGAGCCTCTGGCCATAGCACCTCTCTCCCAAACTGAAGAGACTTTCCCACGGGACCAAAAGGTGTGGGGGGGAAACACGGAGCTTGCTATCTGGGGATCAACTGCATGCCCTCGCTGACAGGTTGCCAGGTACCTCTTCACAACCAGTAGGAGGTTTTTGAGGCGGAGCATGAAGAGGGCGGGGAGGGATCTCCAGCTAGTACCTGGAGGTTGGCAACCTTAGCCCTGGGACATAGATAAACAACAGATTTTTCAGAGACACAAAGAGGAAAAGTTAATAAGAAGAGAATACACAACCCTGGGTTAAACATTTTTTGATAGTGTAACACCGGACTTACCTAGATCTCTCAGAGATGTGGAAGTCTAGGGATGAAGGGCGAAGCGGTTGGAAGAGTCCGCTCTGCTGAGTGCTTTTATACCATTTCTGGTGGTTAAGGATTGTGAAGCATCCCTGATTTGTCAAACGGGCGTCCTCTGCCAGCAGTTGACTTGGGTTGAACCATAATCATAATTGTAGCCATCATCATAAAGGTGCCTCAAGATAGGCCGACGGCTTCAGGGAGTTCCCGTGCCAAACACAAAAGGAATTAGAACGTCCTGACTCTCACAATCCCCCAAAACCCTCACCCACCCCAACTTTTTGTCTCAGAATTCACAACTTCCTCCCCCCACACCCCCAGTGACCCCTACTCCATGCCCAGAAGATGCCCAAGATACCATCCCTCTCATCATCTACCTTGAGCTTGGCAACTCTACTGGTAATCAATACTGAAAAACTCAATCTGCTGAGTTACCAAACTCAGAGAGCGTGGGACAGAAGCTGAGAGGAGAAGGGCTAGGAAAGCAGAAGACACATTTTTCCTTTAAGGAAGCTTGTGTATGAATTCCCATAACAGGAGTCAGAAGGAAATGAATGTTTCTTTATTGGGGCATGGGCTTAGTCTGTGGGAATTAGTAAGGAGTGAGGCAAAGATTCAATGTCGGAAGCGGACCTCTCCAGTGGAGAGCGGGAGTTTATTTTATACAGAACTGAAAATACTGTAAAGATGTAACTTTTGTGATCACCAGAGCAATCAGCAGAGCTGAGTAACCACGGCAACTACGACAGAGGACAGAGCTTGCCAAGTCTTGCCATCATGTTGTTACAATTCTGTTGCACATTGCTGGGAACCTTGCTTTGTTGCGAACCTAAAACAAAGGCAGCCTGTCTGTTGCTAACCTAAACAAAGGCAGCCTGTATGGGCGGTGGTATGCCAACCGGCCCCAGACTGCCCCCTCCAGGCCTGGTGACGTGGCTTGCCAGCGTCACAACTGGGTGGTGTGCCAGCTTCCAGTTAGGCCTAAACCCTATACCCTATAGGCTTAGACCCCTACAATTCCCCCTTTTGTGTTTTAAGCAGATGATAGGCGTAATACATAGCACGGCGTTGATTATGATGTTGAGAAAAGGAATACATATTATATAGATTAAGCAGACATTGAATGAAACATCCCAACAGAATAAAGCCAGCAATGATTCCAAGCAAAGTTACAAAGGATGCTCGCAGCCATGCCAAATCAGGTAGCCAGCTGGTCAACCAATCAAAAAGACCAGGAGCTCCAGAAGCAATAACATTGTGAGTGAGCATATGACGCAAGTTCTCTAGCTCATCTTCTATGGTTTTGTTGAGGTCATGAAATGTGACTTTGCAACCTGCCTGACCAACAATTTTACAAAACCCACCTTGCCGAGCCAGGAGGAAATCTAAAGCAAAGCGATGCTGTAAAGTGATTTGATGCAATTCAGAAATTTCATGTTGCAAGTCTTGAATTAAGCGGCTGGTAGCATTAACAGTCTTTTCTAACCTACAAGTGAGGCCTAAGATGGAATGACGGTTTTCCTGGGCAATGATCCCTGGGTAGCTTCCCAGAGTCAAAAGTCCAGTAAGACCAGCTCCTAAAGCGTGACCCCAGTCACTTCCCCCACTGAGTTGGGTGTCCACTATTACCTGATCTGAACACCCGGGGCCAAGGGGGGCCGCTGCGGCTCGCCTCATTTTGTGAGTGGCCACTTGTGTCCCAGAAGCATCCAGGACTTGGACTGGTATTGTAAGATACCCAAGAGCTGCACACTGATATTTTCCTGGGTGATAGTTGGTGGCCCACCCCGAACCCCAAAAGAACCAAAGGTTGTGATCTCGGGTAAGCCAATTGCCACAAATGCTTCCAGAGGTGAGCTGGGAAACATTGGGAGAAAACATCGGGAAAGTGTGATACAGCTGTTATGTGGTGGTGTTCATGAGAGTGAGATTGGGCTGAAAGGAGGAGTTAAAGGTACCCCAAAGGTAAAAACGGTCAGAACAAGCAGTATAATTGACAGCATGATTCCCCCACATCTGATCAGCAACATTTTTATAAGTCCAGTGAGAAAACAGAGAATTACCAGCATAGCAACAAAAACACAACCCAGGCAGGTATCGATGAAACCGAAACTTGTGAAAAAAAGTACTGTTCCAGTTAGAGTCAGTGATGGGCACAAACAGTGTCGAGTGGTTCAGGTGTTGTAACTCAGAAAGAACCAGTTCAGGTGAATTAAACGGAGTAGGCAAAAAGGGCATGGTAGAAGCAGAAAGAGGAGGTTCATAAATCAAAGAGACGTTTTTTCCATGGAAGGCAAACATGTAAGCAGCATGACGAACCCATAAGTTTGGTGCAGAGAAATCATGCTTGACCCCCTGTACCCCAGAACCTAAGAGGCAAAAGCACAAGATGACCATGAGGGAGTTCACAGTCAGCTGAGCAAAAACAGCAGCTAGGAAGGTTTCTGGTGTGAAAGGCACATTTTGCTTAGCCAGCTCCTGCTGGGCTTGAGCAGACAAGCTTTTGAGGGGCCCCCAAGTTACTGGAGGGGTTGATCTGCGACGACCACGACGTCTCTCGACCATGGGCTCAGAGTCCACCAACTGAAGGTTGAATTGAGGAATCGGGTTGGAGGCCCGTGTTTAACGTAGTGGGAACACCCATGACCGAAAAGGCACGAATTAAATGGGTGCAGACGTGCTTTACTTTCTCTCCTTTTTGAGGAGATGCAAACAGATAACCAGAGTAGGTACCCACGACCACATGGAGATATTTCCAGGGAGCAAATGGAGAAAACTGAGGAACATCCATTTGCCATACTTGATTGGCTCCAAAACCATACTTGATTGGCAGCCTGTCTGTTGCTAACCTAAACAAAGGCAGCCTGTATGGGCGGTGGTATGCCAACCGGCCCCAGACTGCCCCCTCCAGGCCTGGTGACGTGGCTTGCCAGCGTCACAACTGGGTGGTGTGCCAGCTTCCAGTTAGGCCTAAACCCTATACCCTATAGGCTTAGACCCCTACATTAGTCCCCTCTCTATTTGTTTTCAAAGCAGGAATTTAGAAAAGCAATAATCCAGACAAGAGTGTAGGGGGAGAATTGGCATGTTGTGGTGGTTACCGTGTCGGTCTAGAATCTGGGACGTTCAGGCTCCATCATTCTGAAGCAGGTGGCCAATTTTAAGACTCCTCATTTTATTTTGTGATGAGTTATGCCAGCTACAGGCAACCATGACTTCTAAAGCAAAAGCAGGGGTGGGTGGGGTTTGGGGGGGATTTGCATGAGCCAGGATGTTCCAATTTCTTCCATGTTTGGGAGAACATGCAACTCCCACTATAATCCCGAAGCCGATGGCCCATGTTGATACGCCTGCTCTTTCTTAGCCAACGTTTAGCTGGCTATTCTGAAAAAAACATGTGAAAGAGGGCTGTTATTTGCAACATGCACATTCTATTAAAGGGTATTTACATATGAGGGGTAAATGCAGACTGCAATCCAGATTGTGGACAAAATCTGTCATTGTAAGGTGATTTATATGTTGGTCTCCCTCTGATACTGTCTAAAAAGTACAGAAGCAGGTACGTAGGACACCTGGGAATGTAGCTACCCACGCAGCTCACCGGACTCAGAGTCTTATGCATCTTTAAGGACCTAGAGTCTCACGAACGAGTTGATGTATTTCCAAATGGATTCTACACATGTACTGCATGATATTGCATCAATTGTTATTTGAACTAATTAATGTATGTGCACTTGATCTTTTGAATATATTTAACAGCATATTCTTGTCTGGAATATATATTTGCCATAAGTGCTTGTGATTTCCAGTAGCTTTTGCTTAGGGCACTAGATCCAATTTTGATTGCCAGCACCTGGAGGTTGGCAACCCTACTTGAGAGGCATATCGGACCACAGTCAATGCTAGAAGCAGGGGGCCCTGCTGTGAACCAGGGGACAAAATGGAAGGTTCCTGGAATCCATCTCATGGCAGCCTGGAGCTGCAAGGCAGGGAAGGGCTAATCTGCTCTCCCCCAGGCCTCAGGACTGGTGAGAATCCTAAGGACAATGAAGAAGAGAAAACCCCTTAACATATGTCACCAAGCATTCCTAGCAGCCGCCTGGAAGCTGATAGCAAACCTCTTCATAGCATCAGCAATCAAGACTCTATTCTAGGGTTGCCAACCTCCAGGTACTAAGCAAAACTGAAAGGAATATAATAGCAGCGCAGACCACGAACACAATTCTTAAATGCTACACTTTACTAATAATGTATCCCTTCTAATACATAAATTTACAAGGCATTCATAAAGCAAAGTATCCCCAAACATATAATTACTAGTAATATATCCCAACAAGAGATGGACTGACTCAATAAAGGAAGCCACAGCCTTCAATTTGCAAGATCTGAGCAAGGCTGTCAAAGATAGGACATTTTGGAGGACTTTCATTCATAGGGTCGCCATGAGTCGGAAGCGACTTGACGGCACTTAACACACAATATATCCCATCTAATACATACATTTACAAGGCATTCATAAAGCAAAGTATCCCCAAACATATCTTTTCCACTCGCATTTGATTTATGTTACCGCACTAGGTATTCCCAGCAATGTATTGAGTTTGAAAATGTTATAAAAAACACTGTTCGCACTTTCTTTGGCCCCTTTAGCTGTGAAGACGTCTTCCAACCATTTTTTAGCCGTGGCATCCAAAAACCCTTTTAAAGCGATGTCTTTAATAACATTTCCAAACTCTTTTTTTTATATAATTTTTATTGAATTTTACAATACAAAAAAGAAAAAAAAGAAAAAAATACAATAATATTAAAAAGAAAAAAGAAAAATATAAAAGGGTATTCGCATAACATATATTCAATACATTTCGGTTCTTAATACATTCATCAAAAAAAATACCCTTTCCCCCCACCCACCCGAAAAAACAAGTGACCCATCACCAAGACTTCCGAAGAAGTGTCCGGTAGTTTTATTTATTAGTTATCTAAGATTTGATTTTACTTAAAACAGAATTTTCTATAACTCACTAAATAACAAAGTTAAATCCATTTTTGCCATCTTGTCCCAATATGAGGTGGCCTTAGACCAGTGGTTCTCAACCTGGGGGTCGGGACCCCCAAGGGGGTCGCGAAGTGTTTTCTGGGGGGTCGCCGCCACTGTCCTGGGACAGCCCCCATCCCGGGCTGTCCAGGACTAACCCAGACACCCTGTAACCCTGATCCATCCGCGAGGGCAGGGAAGACCCCAAGCAGAGAGGTGAGGAAGTGGCCGACTGACAGCCAGAAGGAGCCGGGCTGCAGAGACGCGGCGGCGTGCCGCTGCACACCAACTGTAGCCCAGCTGAGAGGCAGGCAGGCCAGCCCTGGGCGTGGTTGCACCTGCGCCGGGCGGATGATGCGGCAGGATGTGTGGGAGGCCGAGGAAGCTCCCCTGGCTCGGCCAGTTCAGGTCTCGGAGGAGAAGAGGGCGGTCCCCCTTGAGGCTGCTACAGCCACGTTGTTTTTACTTTTAGCCGCGCTCGGGTGGGGCGGGAGCTTCAGCCTGGAATCCAAGTGCGCATGTCTATAGTGTGGCTTCGCTTTTCTGCCCTGAGTCATCAGTTCCGCTCTGGCAAGGCCAAGGGGGAGAGAGTCGAGGTGCATGCGCAGTTCGGGATTTTCCCCTCGAGCGCTCAGGTTCGGTGAGGCGCAGAAGGAGTGGTGACTGGCAGGGGAGAAAAAGGCACGAAAAGTCCAAGCGGGATAAGCGGCCCTCGGCTCTTTTCCGGCCCTTCGCCCTCATGAGGTGATTAAATGGAGCTCCGCTTTGAGGGATAACTGCAGTTCTGTGCACAAGCAGTGTCCCAGTCACAAGAGAGGGGGTTTCCTCGCGAGAGCCCCAGCCTGCTTGGAAGAGTTTTTGGGGAGAGAGGGGAGGACATGGAACGCAGTGCATGCTCAGAGGCACTCTTTCCTCCGTGCCAGGAAAGGTTGCCGCGCCACACAGTCACAGCCGCTGCGCAACAGGTGGTAGTACCGTTTTCTTGTTTGTTTTAAACTTTAAAATTTAAAGTAATTATATATATGGATACCCTGGACTGCCAAAAAACAAATGTGTTTTCTTTATCCTATTGAAAATGTCATTTATGAAAATTTATGAAAATTTATGCAAATTTATGCAAATGTGACGAGGGTCGCAGGTTACTTGGCAATTGTAAAAGGGGGTCGCGACTCGAAAAAGGTTGAGAACCACTGCCTTAGACCATGTTTGTTTAAACTCTTCCAAATCATTTCCGTGCAAAAATTCCGTTAATCTGGCCATCCTCATATATAACCACAATTTCTCTCTCCAGTCTATAATTGAGGGTTTACTTGTTTGTTTCCAAACTTTAACTGTGAAGACGTCTTCCAACCATTTTTTAGCCGTGGCATCCAAAAACCCTTTTAAAGCGATGTTTTTAATAACATTTCCAAACTCTTGATACATCGCTGGGAATACCTAGTGCGGTAACAGCCTATGTTTGGGGATACTTTGCTTTATGAATGCCTTGTAAATTTATGTATTAGAAGGGATATATTACTAGTAAAGTGTAGCATTTAAGAATCGTGTTTGTTTGTGGTCCGCGCTGCTGTTATATTGCTTTCAATTTTGCCTATTATTGTAACAGCACACTTGTATAACCTCCAGGTTCTAGCTGGAGATCTCCTGCTATTACAACTGATCTCCAGTCGATAGAAATCAGTTTCTATCTACCAATGGCCGCTTTGGCAATTGGGCTCTATGGTCCATCCCCTCCCCAAACCCCACCCTCCTCAGGCTTTGCCCCAAAAACCTCCCGCCGGTGGCAAAGAGGGACCTGACAACCCTCCTATCTAGATGTCCAGTTAACTCCATCAGGTTGCAAGATAGGTAAAGCCAAACCCCTCCGAGTCATCGCCTCCTTCCTGGAGGCTCATCCTCCTTCCTGGAGGCTCATCCTCATAAAAAAAAAAAGGTATCCAACGTATACCAGCCTCTCGCAAAGCTTTGCCTCCATTGCTAATTCTTCCCAAATTAAAGGAGACCCCCTCTATTTGGCATAACAATAGCTTCCAAAGTGCATAGTGTGTGTGGGAGGATTGCGTGGGCAAGGGATGTTCTGATTCCTTCACGGTAGACACTGCAACTCCCATGACCATCATAAAGGTAGAGGCCATTTATTTATTTATGTTGATTTATTCTTTTGATTTATATCCTCCCCACCACCACCACCCCCACAGCAGGGCTCAGAGCAGATAACAACAAATGTAAAATGCAGCAGTTTAAAACATCCAACCCTTAAATAATATGAAACGAAAAACCCAAGAAACCATCTAATAACCTGAACTCTTCCAATGGCACAGATGTTATCACGTGTAAAAAATCAGCATTTGGTGGTAGGAGCCATCCATAATAAAACCTGGGGGAAGGGGGTAGAAACCAGTAAGGGGGTGGCATGGGTACAGGAAGCCAGTCTGTAGAGGTGGCACGGATAATACTGTCCTCAGCCACAGGCCTGGCAGAACAGCTCCATCTTACATGCACTGTGGAACTAACAAAGGTCCTGCGGACCTCAGATCTCTTCAGGCAGAGCATTCCACCCGCTAGGGGCCACAGCCAACAAGGCCTCTTGGACCTGGTCGAGGGCACCTGGTCCGACTTCTATCCAGGGCCCACTAGGAGGTTTTGTGAACTGGAACCTAAAGATCTTGGGGGGGGGGTCATATCGGAGGAGGTGGTCCCACAAATATGAAGCCCCCAGACCATTAATTTTGAGGATCCTAGCTGTAGTTCTGGAGGACCACAGTCAACTGCAGATTCCAGTGCAAATATCCTGGGTATGACCTGGATGGCCCAGGCCAGCCTGATCTCGTCAGATCTCAGAAACTAAGCAGGGTCGGCCCTGGTTAGTATTTGGATGGGAGACCACCAAGGAAGACCAGGGTCGCTGTGCAGAGGAAGGCGTTGGCAAACCACCTCTCTTGCCATGAAAACCCCCAAAAGGGGTCGCCATAAGTCAGCTGCGATTTGACGGCACTTTACACACACACACACGTGTGGAAATATCCTAGACCAGGATGTTCTGCCAACCCTGCCTTTTAGGCACTGCACTCTCATCATCTTGAAGCTGCAGGCTATTTGAAGCTCAAAGCTGTACTTTCTCAGTAGTTATTATGGCCACAGCTGGAGAGATGAATGGATATGCATCTTATTATAAAAGATAACATAATAATACTTATTAGTATCATCATCATCATCATCATCATTAATAATAATAATGAGGCACTGCAACTCCTATCATCATCTTGAAGCTAATTTTGAATCTCCGAGCTGTACTCTCTCAGTAGTTATGATGGCCGCAGCTGGAGAGATGAATGGATATGCATCTTATTATAAAAGATAACATAATAATACTTATTATTATTATTATTATTATTATTATTATTATTATGTTGGTCATCTTAGGATTCCTTTGATATTTTACTGAAACAGAAACCATCTCAGCTGCTCTCGCATTTGACAATTCAGGGATGATTCACTATCCTTAGTGCAAGGAGAGGTATAAAAGCACTCAGCCGACAGGACTCTTCCAACTGCTTCTGCCTTCGTCTCCTGACTTGCACATCACAAAGGGCTAGGTAAGTCCACTTTAAGGCCATCATTTTTTACCCAGTGCTGTGTATTCTCTTCTTATTGCATTTGCTCTTCCTCTTTGTCTCCCTGGAATTCTGTACCTTAGAGTTAGGTCCCAGGGCACAGCTTGGATCCTAACCCTGCTCCTCAGCAATATAGGAACGATGCTGGAAAGTCACAGGCACAGTGGGGACAGGCATGGCGAATGAGACGCCCAATAACTGGGAACAATGGGGCAAATGGGAACCGTCCCCAGGATGGCCCCCCGAATTAGGGTTGCTCCCCAGCGTGGTGTAGTGGTTAAGAGCGGTGGTTTGGAGCAGTGGACTCTAATCTGGAGAGCTGGGTTTGATTCCCCACTCCACCACGTGAGCGGTGGACTCTGATCTGGAGAACCGGGTTTGATTCCCCACTCCTCCATGTGAGCAGTGGACTCTAACCTGGAGAGCTGGTTTGATTCCCCACTCCTCCACGTGAAACTGACGCTCGCAGCTGAGCTGGAATGCAGGAGTATACCTGGCAGCAATTCAGTCCACACCAGGACAGCTTTATACAATTTATTTACAATATTTACACAGTCAGGATACAGTTCTCTCCAACAAACGGCTCCGCCAAACATCTATTTTCTCTCCACCAAACTGCTGTACATATATCATGGACTTATATACATTTACATCCATACAATTGACCAATCATATACAATTGCTGTGTCAAGGTGAGTCATTCTGGAAATTCCCTTCTCAGGATGCTCACGCCACCTAACCCGGTTCTGGCTGGCTTAGTCACATGACACTAGCTGTCACTTTAGATCAGTCTAAACTGTGTCCAAACTGCTGACTAGCTACACATTACATATGTTGTCAGAAACCAGCTAGGTGACCTTGGGCTAGTCACAGCTCTCTTAGAGCTCTCTCAGCCCCTCTTAGCTCACAGGGTTTCTGTTGTGGGGAGGGGAAGGAAAGGTGATTGTAAGCCAGTTTGATTCCTCAAGTGGTAGAGAAAGTTGGTATATAAAAACCAACTCTCCTCCTCCTCCTCCTCCTCTGATTCTGTCTGAAAGCAGGATGAGCACCCAAGAGTAGCCGGCTGAGGCATTCTTTGCCAAGGGTTTTGCATTGTGTTGAAGGATAAATGAGATGTGGCAGACAACAGCACTACTCTTGACTATTTGTTCATTACACAGAATTATATTTTAAAAACCAACCACCCCGTAAACAAAGTCTGCCTTGGAAACGTTGGGATGCGACGTCACCCCATGGGTCAGGAATGACCCAGTGCTTGCACAGGGGACCTTTACCTTTACCTCTTCCATAAAATCTAATTGCAGACTCATCACCACCTTTCTGAGATGTCTTGCAGTGGACAGAAACCTCCAATAAATCCATCTCCATCAACTCCTAAACCGATCCTGAAAATGACTATGAGAATGACCCCAAAGCCATCTTCTGTCCCTCAACTCAATCTTCTGAGCACCCCAGGAGAACCCACGGGAACACCTGCCTTGCCAGGGGATAATAACCAGTGACAGGCTCTTCGTTTCTGCTTCCCGAGAGCTTTCTGGAGTACATTTCCCCAGACTCAGGAATTGGGAAGATGGATCCACAAAAGAATGATCTGGATAAACAAAATGCTGATCTCATGCTCCTGCGTGTCAGAGATGTTGATGGATAAAATGGCTGACAGGATGTACAATACTTGTCTAGTTGCGCATCCTGTCAGGAGGTACAACTTTTGGCCACCTCTGGCTCTCCTTCCCATATTGGCTTTCCTCTGCTTTCTTTTTCTTAAGCCAGTGGTCGCAAACCCATTAGTCAACAGAGCCAAATATCAACAGTTCAACAATTGACATTTCTTTTGAGAGCCAGTTTAAACCCCCCCCCCATCTGCCCGATGAAGCAGTTTAACTTCCCCCTGCCAGGCTTCCCGGGACTCCCAGGAAGCCTGGTGGGGGGGTCTTTAAACTGCTCTGTGCTGCCTGGAGACACGCCAGAGGCCGTGGGGGCGGGGGGCGTCACACCTGCTTGCAGCTGGAGGGTGGCGCGGAGGGTGCGGAGGGCGGCAGTGCGGACGGGCGCTGCGCCCTGCGGGGCGCCGGGGCTGTAGTGCGCCGCCTGGAGCGCCGTCACCTGGTGCGGGGCGGGCCGGGTGGGGGCACAGGCCCGGGGCAGCATCGCCTCCAGCCACAGGCACGCCGCTTCCTGCTCGGCTTGGGGTGGGGCCGCCCCGCCCGCCGCCTTCTCCCGCAGCAGCATGCCCACCAGGCCGGTGGCCGGCGCCAACTGCCCGTGCAAGTCGGGCACCAGCTCGCCCAGCTGCCGCCGCCGCAGAACCCAACCGGCACAGCACGAAGGCCAGCGGCGGCCCAGCCCCACGCACGTCTCCGCTCCGCCGGAGGCGCCCCTGCCTGCGCAGAGCAGTTTAACCCCTGTGTTCATCAGCTGTTCGTCAGGCAGCCGGGCGGGGGGGATTTGTGGCAGAGCCGCACTCAAGGGGCCCAAGAGCCGCATGCGGCTCGCGAGCCACGGTTTGCAGACCACTGTCTTAAGCTATCCTTGCCATCTCTCTAAGCTGTGGGCCCTCTCTGCCCTTCCACATGTGTAACCACAACTGACTTTGACCCTGAATCTGGGACCCCTAAAGGAGGGAGAGGCTTCTCCCAATCCTCGCTTCCATTTTCTTTACACACTTTGCTTCAGTGCTAAATGCGCTATTTTCTTCCGCTGCACTGAATATTTCCTCCTCCTCTTTGAAGCTGAGTAGAATACGACTTTCCACCCATGCCATTATGTAGCTCCATTAAACCAATGTGCTTGCATCATAGTCTCTTTTGTGCTTTTGGTTTTCTTTTTTCTCGTTTCATTTGGGATGAGTGATGATGTGTGTGTGTGTGTGTGTGTGTGTGTAAAGTGCCGTCAAGTCGCAGCCAACTTATGGCGACCCCTTTTGGGGGGTTTTCATGGCAAGAGACGAACAGAGGTGGTTTGCCAGTGCCTTCCTCTGCACAGCAACCCTGGTCTTCCTTGGTGGTCTCCCATCCAAATACTAACCAGGGCTGACCCTGCTTAGCTTCTGAGATCTGACGCGATCAGGCTAGCCTGGGCCATCCAGGTCAGGGCATGAGTGATGATGGTGACTGCCAAAATGGATAGTCGGTATTCCCTGGAGACTGTTTTCTGATTCATAATTCCACATTGCTGTTCTTTGAAGAGGGATTATGCAGCAACTAACAGAAAAACCTGAAACAAAAAGTGTACAGAACTCATAAAGACAGAGGGCTGCAGCGAGGGAGGGGGTCTCCCTTTTAGAGAGAAAAGTGCTGGGGAGGGGTAGAAAACAAACAAGGATATTTCTTCCTATTTTACTAGAGGTAAGACCTCTAGCTGCACATTAGGATTGCCAACCACCAGGTACTAAGTCAATGAGAACAACAGCACGTGGCTCAATCACAATAAATACAACTTCAAACATATATGGTGCAAAAACCTTTGTTCATGTTCATGTAATCCGAAGAATAAACATCCAACCAAATACAACAAAGCAATATTTCAAAAGGAATTCAAGTTCGTTCCCAGTTCATAGGAGAGTCCAGTTTTCAAATCAAAAAGAGTCAAACCCGACTTCCATGGAGAGTTCAAGTTCATAAATCAAAAAGAGTCAAACCCAACTTCCCTGAACTTGAATTCCTTTTGAAATATTGCTTTGTTGTATTTGGTTGGATGTTTATTCTTTGGATTACATGAACATGAACAAAGGTTTTTGCACCATATATGTTTGAAGTTGTACTTATTGTGATTGAGCCACGTGCTGTTGTTCTCATTGACTTAGTTCTTGTCAGCATAGGTCTTGTGTTCTTTGCAGAACCACCAGGTACTAGCTGGAGATCTCCTGCTATAACAACTGATCTCCAGTCGATAGAGATCAGCTAACCTGGATAAAATGGCTGCTTTGGCAATTGGACTCTGTGGCATTGAAGTCCCTCCCCAAACCCCTCCCTCCTCAGGCTCCGCCCCAAAACCTCCCACCGGTGGCGAAGAGGGGCCTGGCAACCCCACTGCACACGCATTTGTTATCGGTGGCTTGAATACTAAATGAGCAACGTGCAATGCTAGAGATCACTTGCAAGTCAGGGGAATCTCCAGGGCCCAACTGGAAAATGGCCATCCAGGTAGATGGATGGCCATTTTCCAGGTGGGGCCTGGAGATTTCCCTGAATTGTAACTGATCTCTGTAAATCATAGGTGAATCCCCTGGTGACGATGGTCCCTTTGGAGGGTGAATGCTTTTGCATTGCTTCCCACTAAGGTCCCTCCCTCTCCTAACCCCGTCCTCCTTAAGCTCCACCCCTATTCTACAGGAATCTCCTAACCTGGAGTGGACAACTATTGGGAATAATTATTATATCAGAGGTTATGGATCGTATGATTGTGGCTGGTGAAAGTCAAATAAGGCACACGCACACAAAGAATAGTCAAAGTCTTTTGTCTTAGTAAAAAACAAAGTTTACTCACTATAAAATAGGGAAGGGTATACTGGAGATTAAAATAAGAAATCCTTACTACATCTATAGTTTCCTAAATGTGCCAGAAAAGTTCTGGCAGGATCTAAACTTACGCACATGGCATCTCTAAAATATAGAGTTGCCCCATCCTTTCTGGTTGAGGTCCAAAAAGCAACTGGGTACTGCTCTCACTTCTAAACAAAGGAAAGCAGTAATATTCAGATTACACCAGCGTGTAAGCAGTCAGTTCTTTAATCTGTCCTTTTGCTCCTAATAAAGTTGAAGGAGCTGGGTATGTTTAGCCTGAAGAGGAGAAGGCTGAGAGGGGATATGATAACCATGTTCAAGTACTCGAAGGGCTGTCATATAGAGGAGGGTGCCGAGTTGTTTTCTGTTGCTCAAGAAGGTCGGACCAGAACCAACGGGTTGAAATTAAGTCAAAAGAGTTTTCGCCTTGACATTAGGAAGAATTTTCTAACAGTTAGAGCGGTTCCTCGGTGGAACAGGCTTCCTCGGGAGGTGGTAAGCTCTCCTTCCAAGGAGGTTTTTAAGGAGAAGTTAGATGGCCATCTGTCAGCAATGCTGATTCTGTGACCTTAGGCAGATGATGAGAGGGAGGGCATCTTGGCCATCTTCTGGTCACTAGGGGTGTGTGGGGGGGAAGGTAGTTGTGAATTTCCTGCATTGTGCAGGGGGTTGGACTTGATGACCTTGGCGGTCCCTTCCAACTCTATGACTCTATGATTCTATTCTATGGTTCTGTGAAAGTATTACTGCTTCAGGACTGCCTGCCTGGATGAGTTTACTTATGGGATGCTAGGGACAGACGCCTGATCCTGACACCCTTGGCCTGTTACATAAATGTCCAGTCCCTCATGGGCACTCCGTGTCCCCCACCACAGCTCAATACAGTGGACGGGGGGGGGGGGAATGAAGAGAAACAATGTTGCAGAACATGGCAACATCGGTCTGGCTGGAACCCGGAAGTGACGGCACTGCAACAACGCTTTAGAATTTGCCTGATCTCGTTGGTTTCACCATAGTGATTGGGAGGAAACCTAGGGCGTCACGCTAGGCAATGATGTCCCTTCTGAGTTCCTAACTGAAACTGGAGTCGTGGTGTTGCACGATGCCATTTTGCCACTCTCCACTCCCTGTAATGTTCCTGCCGAAACTCCACGCTGGGCTAGTAACCTACTCTTCTAACCTATCCCTCCCGATACCAGCTATCCTCCCCACACTGTCACCTGCTGGTTAGTCCCCCAGCATCCATAGTCTGGGCCTTTTCTACTGTAGTGACCACTTTGTGGAAAGGGCTCACTGTGTGTGGAGAAAGATCACTTTAATCTGCCGTTAAAAATTGTAATATATAGCATATAGACCTTTTATAATGCATATAATGTACCTTTTGTAATACATTATATGATGTACGCTTGTAATTTTCTTTTTCTCCAGTTATGGCTTAATTTTTGTATCGTTTGATTATTACAGTTTTTCTGCTTTTTCTGACTGGGTTAGCTAGGATTCTTATGAAATTTAGATCTGCTTGACCCAAACACAATTTCTAGAGCTGAGGCTACGAAAAGAGATGGTTAACACACTGGAATACACAACATTTAGTTGGATGGTGTGAAAAGATTTAGGAAAAGAGGACTTCTTCTCTTTGCAACATGCACATGTTTGTTCAGGGGTAAGCACGTGTGAGTTGTAAATACAAATTGCAATCTGGATTGTAGACAAAATCTGCCTTTGTTGGTACAATTCATATGCTCCCTCTGACACTGTCTCGAATCATGCACAGGGCCCAAGGTTGTTCTGTACCAAATGGCATTTTTGAGTTTTTTTTTAGGAGAAATGATCCATGGCAGACAACAGAATTAGTCCTTTCTACTGCTTCCTTCCATAGAGTTGCACAAAAGAAACCCCCTCTCTTCCATTAATTGTCATTACAGATTCATCACCACCTTTCTAAAATGTCCACCACTTTTTCGCAGGAAATACTTTCCCAACAAGTTTGTATTTTTTTGTCCTCCAGGAAAAATTTGGAGGAAATTCCTGAAGAAGGAATTGATACTTTGAAATTTTTGCACAACTCCTTGAGCAACCTGAGCTGTAACCCATTAACCTATCAGAAAACAACGACGTGGTGTCCTCGAGGAGGAAGGTGATGAACACCCCACAACAATAGCTGGCATAACTGGGAATTCACCACCAGATGACAATGACCAATGACAGGCTTCCTGACTGCATTTCCCCAAACACAGGAATGGCGAAGATGAGACCACAAAATATTCATCTGGATGAACAAAATGGCAATCTCATGAGCCTGGCTGTCTGAGATGTTGATCAACACGATGGCTGTCAACATGTAGAATGGTTGACCACCTCTGGCATTCATCCTGTGCCTGCCTTTCGCTCCTTCCTGTTTCTAAAGCTTTCCTTGCCATCTCTGTCAGCTATGAACCTCTTCTTCCCTTACACCTGTGTAACCAGAACCCCATTTTGATCCTGAATCCAGGACCCATAAAGGGGAGAGAGGCTTCCACTGATCCTCTCTTCTTTTTCATTATACATAGAAGAATCATAGAGTTGGAAGGGACCACCAGGGTCATCTAGTCCAACCCTCTGCACAATGCAGGAAATCCCAAACTACCTCCCCCCCACACACACAACCCCAGTGACCCATACTCGATGCCAAGAAGTTGGCCAAGGTGCCCTCCTTCTCATTATCTGCCTAAGGTCATAGAATCAGCTTTAACTCTGCTTCAATGGAAAGAAAACATCCCCTCCTTCAACTGCACTGACTATTTACTTGTCCACTGTGAAGGTGAGCAGAATGCCACTTCCCCCTGTGTCATTATTTATCCCCATTAAACCATGTTTGCTTGCATCATAATCTCTCTTGTGCTTTTGGTTTTCTTCTTGTTCATCCAGGATTAGCAATGATGGGCATTCTGACAGAATGGATGGCCTGTACTCCATAGACAGTGAATTGCACGTCACAATCCTACATGAGGGTCGCTATTCTTTTAAGGGGAATTTTGTAGCACCTCACAGAAATGCTTGAAACTAGAAGTGTAAAAAATGCACAGGGTGAGAGTGCTGCCTTCTAGAGAAGTAGATGATGGGGGGGAGGTAAAGGTCCCGTGTGCAAGCACCGGGTCATTCCTGACCCATGGGGTGACGTCACATCCCGACATTTCCTAGGCAGACTTTGTTTACGGGGTGGTTTGCCATTGCCTTCCCCAGTCATCTTCTCTTTACCCCCAGCAAGCTGGGTCCTCATTTGACCGACCTCGGAAGGATGGAAGTCTGAGTCAACCTTGAGCCGGCTACCTGATGTCAGGCCTTTCGCCTTTTAGCTGGAATAAGGCTCTTGACATGAGTTAGGCCAGGTTCTGGCTACATGTCGAGACCTTGGTTCTCATGCCTGTAAAACGCCTTAAAACATGTAACTGGTCTGTGTTTGCCATTACCAGCCTCACCTGCCTGTAGGCAGTCAGTTCTTTAATCTGTTTTTTTGCTCCTAATAAAGTATTACGGCTTCAGATCTACCTGTCTGGATGAGTTTGCTTATGGGATGCTAGGGACAGACGCCTGATCCTGACACCTGAAACCAACCTCCGTTGGGATCGAACTCAGGTCGTGATCAGGGCACCCATAAAAAGGATAGTTGTCCATTACGCGACTCCAGCTCACTCTGCTCACCAACCCCTTAGCTCACTGCGCTCGCCATGTTTAACAGGAGTTTGAATACAGAATGACCAGTTCTGCCTCCTGCCGAAAGAGCTGCAGGAATATCGGATGAAGTAACAAGCAAGAGTGATTATCATTTTCTCTGAATTTTTTTTTTTTTGCCAAAATTAGATGCATAAAAAATGCCATATTCCCTTTCTCCCCAACGGGGACACAAAATGACTTACATTGTTCTCCTCCACTCCATTTCAAGTTCACAACAAATCTTTGAGGTAGGTCTGGCTGAGAGAATGTGACTGGGCCAAAGTCAGCCAGCGATCTTCCATGGCAAATTTGAACCCGAATCTCCGAGATCCTAGTCTGAAATTCCAACCACTACCCTAAACAACGTTTCACAGGTCAGAGAAGTGGCGAAACTCCCTGTATTTATTCACGGAGGGGATATTTTCCACCCTCTGTGCTGCCAGCACTTTCTTGGTTTCTTGTGAGTAAACCTTTGCTGCTATTGCAAAAAGCAGAGCGATACTGTGGAGCTAATGTGCTCCAGGATGGTCCGACTCCCAGCCCTTATTGCACTGCATCTCCCACTGTCATCTGATTCCTGAAGCTGGTGGCCAATTTTGAGGCTCCTACCTTGATTTTCAAAGGAGTTACATGCCTGCCACCAAGAGGCAACCTTCCCTTCCCTTGGAAACATCATGGAAGAAGCGCTATTTGAGACATCCGGTGTCCGCTGCTTGCTTGGCGGTCGTTATCCGTTTGTGCTCTGTCAAGGAGCTTTATTTAATTATTTTTTTAAAAAAACTTTTTTATTTTAATTTTGTTTTGGCAAATGAAATTTTAAAGGGTTTTAAGGAATGAGTATTTAACCGTAGGGGGAAGGTACTGCTTGAGTAAGCATTAGCCATTTCTTTACAAACCAGATTGGGAGCTCAGCTTGAAATTAGCTGTTACGATCTGCCTTAGAACCCTTTTCCTCCTCCCTCCTCCTCCTTATAGGGCTTGGTAAAATGACACAAAGACGATGGTAGGGAAATTCTGAGATAATTGCTGTCTGCTCTGCTCTATATTTAACTTGAGTAAGCAGTATTTTATCTAGTTTTATGTAGTTTATTGCTTGTTTTACCATCCTTTTGTTTTACCCTGATATGTTGGTATTCTGTTATTTCACTTATTCAGTTATTTGCCCGTGTCCATATTGATAAGGATTTCAATTACTTTCCAGGCAGACTTTAACTCTCCCACTAAGGATTAAAATTAAAGGTTGTAAGCCCTTAGTATTGTAGTATTAGAGAGAGAGTTGGAAGAGAGAGTTTTCTCTCATATGTATTTTGCTTTTGTTTTTTTATTTTGTTTTATTTCTTTATTTAAAAGGATAATGCATCTAAATATTTAACTAGACAATTTTATTATATTTTAATAGCCATAATATACTTAGTTGTATAGGGGATTTGAAATTATATGAAAGGTTAGAATTTTACTATGAATTGTAAGCACAATTGTCCTCTTGATGATCTTACACACACACCCTCCTAAACAAAGTGGGGCAGCAGACCTCCTTCGATTCAACTATGTTCTTGATAACCATTCCAAAGATTTACAATCAGCTCCAGATTGATTTTCTTTGCAAAGGGATATCAATAATGCCCACAATTCTCTAACTGGCCTCTCAATTAAGGAGGAAGCTAGATCACAGTGAATTGCAAAATCTCTTTCAACAACTTGATACAGCAAAAAACTGTGACTCAATATTGAGTTTGCTGGGATCACAATCTCTTCTTATTGCAGATTCTTTAAATAAAATCTATGAAAAAATAGACCAACTATCAATTCAAGAATCAAATAGCATCTTTATGAAGAAGAAGGAGAAAGCCCAGAATACTATTAAAGAACCTCCCTCTGTGCCTGATTCTTGCCATATTGTGCTAGACATTCATCACTTCAGAAGGGAAATGGTTAGCTGAAATAATAAATGGCTTACAAAGCAACATTTAGCATGCCTCCTAAACTTGCATCCAATTTCAATTGATTTAAAATACTATGACCACTTATCCAGAAACCTCCACTACTTTTTCCTTTTATCCCTTAGAAGCTCCTTGATCAATTGATCTTGAGAAGCATATATCTAATGTTGGAGGGATATAAGGACTGAAACAAATCTTGCCACTGACAATGTAGCCTTGGGGTCCCTATCGCTTAGTAAAAAAGGCATTATGTCAGTCACAGAGGCATTGGATTTCTATGTTAAAAGGGGGGAAATATAGTGCAATCGAAGTTCCTCGTAAAAGCAGCCTTCCAAAAGGGCATGAGCTAATGAGTCACTAGAGCCAGAAGAGCAAGGGCAGATCCTGTCTGAGTATGGTATATTCAGAATTCTGCCCTGCATTACCATAGAAGGGTTAGCATTCAATCTAGCCAAGCAAAAAGCTCTACAAAGACGAGGAGTTGTCAGATAATAAGTATAGGCAGGCAGACCACGTGGAGGGGGTATTCCGAAGAACTGGGATGAACAGACGCGACGAGCACAAAAAGTAGTGCTGTTATAATCGAGCTCTTTAATGCGCTTTTTAATTTTGGTAAAAGCTTGTTTTCCCAAGATCTAATAACATATCCTGCAAGAAGCCCAACAACAACAGTTTCTCATCTAAGATTTTTTGCCATGAGGATTGAAAAGGGTCATGCTTCAGAGAAGCTAGGAACCCCTCAGCGCTAAAGCTCAGTTTAAGGTGTAGTTTAAAGGAGGCCAACCACGCCCTAGCTTCAAGTGACATTTGGCCAAACTCGGAACGAAGAGTAACGCCAGCAACACATCGTGGGGCATTTAGGAGTTATCGTAAGAACTGGAGCAGTGGACGATCTATAGATTCATTGATGACTGTTATCCAGATGGCAACACCAAAGAGGATAATTGGGGTAATTTTCAGATTAAAGACCTGAATAGCCCCTGGAATATATTTGCCACCTTTGGTGTGAAAAAAGTTGACAATAGCACCAACCCCAGGTTTAATTTTGTTGGACACTGCTTTTTGATGGGCATTCCAATTTAGGTTATGGGAAAACCTCCACTACTGTAAGAATAATGCTTTTATTTCATCTTTAATTTTATCAAATCGGAAATGACTATATAGCCAATGACTATCCTCGGCACCGTTTTAAAACTTTCGTAGTCACTCCTTTGTTCCCCACTAAATTTTCCTTGAAATCTTCTTCAAATATAGCAAAATTTTATATGTATCGGCAAAGAAACAGGTTTCAAAAGCTTCAGAAATGCCATTAATTGGTTTAACTGAACCAATATCACCCAACAATAGAATATAACCATACCCATGAATAAAGATAAAAGCAATAATAAAGCACTAGGACTTACTATATCACAACCTAATAAAAATATTCATTTGAAAGAGTCAAATAAACAACCTATGAAGAAACTGGAAAGGGGGAAATTTTCCTCTTGCAAAAATTCAGAAGGAATTTTCCCATTCCTTGTGAAAAAATCTAGTCAGGATATTTCGTTATCCTACCCACTAGCATAAATTCCCCTCAAACCCAAAGTTCAAATACAATCTGTTAACCCTAGTGTTACCTTTTCAGCTGGCCCAACTGAAAATTATATATCTGGAAGTCAATGACAATATCCCCATAATAATATAAGAGTAGTAAGCTGGAATATGGCTGGTTGGAAAACCAAACACTCTTTCCCTGAGGTTATCTCTTTCTTGTCTACATTTGATATTCCATTCTTACAGGAGACTTAGTCAAGTAATCCCATGGATTTTCCAGGATGTATTATTTACTCAAGAGAGACCCAAAAGAGTGTGAAAAGGGGGAAGCCAAGAGGTGGGCTTGCTTGCCTCATATCATCTGCCCTTAATATTCACAATTTGGAAGTAGTCGTATCATCTGATTTGATATAACTGGCTGATTTTGACGCTGTAATAACATCTATATGTATCCCCTCTACCCAACATAAATATACATTGTCCTCTTATTGGGCCTCTCTACTGACAGTCTGTCATAATTTGACCTCTCAGTACCTTCCCAATTTTGATTGCAGGTGATCTTAATGTCAGAATTGGTCAAGATGATGAGCAGTTGATTAAAAAGTGGTCAGGGGATGAAACTGATGAATTTATTCCCCTTGATCTATACAACAGATATTCAAACGTTAAGATAGTTAATGCTGCATGTCTTAAATTATTCGATATTTCTATCCACGGGGGGTTGGTTATTCTGAACTGACAAAAAAGAGTTGATGGAGAAGGAGACTTTACCTTTTCCAGACATAGGGGGGCAAGCTTGATTGATTATTTTATTATAGCTGCAGATTATCTAGATTCAGTTGGAAAAGTCAAAGTGGAGGATTATATGGGAGGGGCTCATCTCCCAATTTCCCTTAACCGACCATTTACATGACAAATATTTGAACAAACTGAATGATAAACAAACATCTGTGTATTGAATTTGATGGTCTCCAATTATTGAGGAGGCAGTAATGAACCAGTTTAATTCCCAAGAGTTCCAGGAGAGAGAAAGAAAAAATTGTATATGATTATATTATATATCTGTACTCTCTATTCAAAGTTTTTGAACCTGTATATGTCAAGCCCTATCAAAACATCTCATAAATAAAAAGATCTAATAGTTGGTTTGACAGAGAGTGCAAACTTTTCTAGAAAGCAATGCATTGCAAACACCATGAATTTAAAAGGAATAACACGTTAGGAGTTCTTAGGGATTTGCTGAGCCTCAAAAGTTGATACAGAACTACACTAAATAAGAAAAAAAAGAGAGGAAGTGTATAAGATGTGGGGCCTCTTGATTTATGCAACTAATAAAACCGATTCCAATTTGTTTGGGCCATTGACTTCCAGAAATCTGAACAGCAGACCCTTTTCTCCATGCTGTATTGCCACATCTGAATGGATACTATTTTTAAGATTTTTTTTTTGGTCTGGAGACAATACTCTATGTGTATTGACTCTGACTGACCTCCCTTTTTGGCCTGCTGTCACTAAGCAACAAGCCATCTGTATGATCAAGCGTTTGTGACCAGGGAAGGCACCAGGCTTAGACTTAGTACCTAATAACTTATTTAAGATAAACCCAATGCTGGTCATATTTTCAACTGAGAAGGATGGCCTTATCTGCAAATTAAATCAAGACCAGTTCTGCTACACAAGAAATTATCACATCTAGGCATATCTAAGACTGCCTTATTAAGTATGGGAAAAAGAGAATCATATTAACCATCAAGAATTTTATATATATATAAAATAGATTATCTTTCTAGCTTTTTAAGTTTATTATAAAGTGCTAATAAATGCATTTTAGTAATGATTGTTTATTATTTGTGGTTAGCTAGTTCATCAGATTTACCATATTGTGACTTTGAGGAAGGAAATTTAAATGTTGAGAAGTTATCTTGAGATTGCATATTATTATCTTTTCCTATGTCATCTGTTCTTCTGACAAGAGATTAAGATTAAGGATAAATGCTTGTTGGGAAGAAATTTTGTCTGATTTGAATAATTTATGTCTTTGATGCTGGAGAATGCTTTAATATTCTCATAACAATGTTTTAATGTTCTCATAACAACTGGACCCTGGAAGGGTATAAAACGGGATATGAAATTGTAAGAGATTGAAGACTCTTGAGCAGACATTCTGTCTGCAAGAGAGTTTTCCAGTATGGTATGCTACATGTAATGGGGTATGTAACTCTGATTTTTTAAATTCTGTATTCAGATCTGTTAGAATTGTTTCTGTAATCTAACTTGCATACATTTCATATATCCTATTATAGTTTTCTGTTTTACAATTGTACATTAATAATTTTGAAGCATTAACAATAAACAGAATTCTAATACAATTCAAAGTTGTATCTTTACCGGAGGGGGTAGCATTTAACAAGATAACATATCTTTTTTTTTTTTTAATATAATTTTTATTTATATAATTGAAGGGGTACAGGGGGGAAAAAGGGAAGGGATAAGCGTTGTAAATATAAAAACAGTAAATATAGATATTATATAAAAAGTAAGCTCAGTAATATATTGTAAATTGTATATTATAAAACATTTTCTATGCCAATGATAGTAATAATGATAAAGAGAAGAAATGTAATACTGTGTGTCATTAGATTACTCTATATATAATACTATTCTATAGTGTCAGAGTTTATTAGCGTAACAACTATTTGAAACAGAGTTCTATAATACAGTGCCAGCATATTACAATTAATTAGTTGCAAGTCATATAAGTATAAAATAGCGCCCACTTATCGTCAAATTGCTCTGTAGATTCGCTGGATTTTGAATTTATCTCGTGAGTCATCTTAGCCATGCTGGCATATTCCAACAATTTTTCTTTCCAAGTTTCTATTTCGGGAATGTAATTTTGTTTCCAAGTTCTTGCCAAAACCGTTCTAGCTGCGGTTGTTGCATACTTAAAAACATCATGATATTTTAAAGGCAAGTTCTGTGGCGTTATGCTGAGTAAATAGAATTTTGGGTCAAATGTAAGCTTGATATTTAACATCAACTGCAATTCTTGATGAATTCTTTTCCAATATGTTTGTATCTTTGAACATGTCCACCAAACATGAAAATAGGAACCGTCCGTGTCCTGACATTTCCAGCAGGCGCCCCTTTTGCCAGTTTTGCCAGGAGTGATCATCTGGGAAAGCATATTAGGAGTCAGATACCATCTATAAAATGTTTTATACCAGTTTTCTTTCACTTCTTGCGACACAGTATATTTCAGTTCAAGAGTACAGAGTTTTTCCCATATATCCATGTTAATCATTTCTCCGAAATTTTGCATCCATTTTATCATATTAGTTTTCACTTGTTCCTCTTCTGTTTCATATTTCAAAAGAAGTCTATAGATTTTACCTAATAAATGTGAATCATCTTTAGATATTATCTGCTCAAATTCTGTTAGTTCACGAAATGGCTGAGGATAAAAACAGTCTTTTTGTAAATTGGACCTCAGTTGTAGATAGGTCAGCCAATTCAGTTTTTGGAATTTTTCTTGGAGTTTGGTCAGAGTCTTAATTTCTCCGGTAGGCTCTATCATTTGATTGTAGGTAAAAAGGACACCTGGTTTTAGTTTGACGTTATCATGGTAAGCCTCAACTGGGGACATTATAGATGGTGGAGAAGGACTTATTCTCTTTTGATATTTTTTCCATATTTTCATAAGCGCTATTTTGATATCGCAATCTTCTGGTATTTTATCCTTTTGAATTTTTGTTGTAGAGTCCCACAAGACTTTGTGGAAACCTTGCCTAAGATCCGCTCGTTCTAAAATGACATGCCTAGCATCGGGGTATTTTATCCATTCTGTGATCCAAGTTAGACAAGCAGCATGATAATATAATTTGAGATTAGGTAACGCCAGTCCTCCTCTTTTCTTTTCGTCTTGTAGCACCTTAAATCTGATTCTAGGTTTTTTCCCATTCCAAACAAATCGGTTGATTTGTTTTTGCCAACTTTCTATTGTTCTGTCTGGAATATCAATCGGCAAAAATTGAAATAAAAAATTTAGTCTAGGAAGTACGTTCATCTTTATCGCCGAGATCCTTCCCAGCCATGAAATGTTCATTTTAGACCATAAAGTCAAGTCCCTTTCGATTTTCCCCCAGATTTTCAAATAGTTTGACCTTAGAAGAGTCTTATTTTGGGGAGATATGTGTACACCTAAGTATTTGACAGAGTCTTTAACAATTTGACATCCAAAGGCTTCTTTAATATACTTGTCTTCGTCTGTTGTGGTGTTGAAGGTCATAATTCGTCTTTGTCTTGTTCAGTTTATAGCCAGAGTATTTTGCGTATTCCATAATGTGGTTGTAAACCTGTGGTATTGTTTGTCTGGGGTTTTGACAGATTAAAACAACATCATCTGCGTAGCTTTTAATTTTATGTTCTTCATTTGCTATTGTGAAGCCTTGAATCTTTGGATCATTTCTTATGTAGTTCGAAAGAACTTCCATTGATAAGTCAAAGAGAAGTGGAGATAATGGACAACCTTGCCTTGTTCCTTTCATGATAGCGAATTCTGATGACAGTGAACCATTAATCAAAAGACGTGCTTTCTGAGCAGAATAAATTGCGCTAAAAATCGTTAAAAGAGTGTTTCCACAGTTCATTTGTTGTAACGTTTTGGAAATGAAATGCCAAGAGACATTATCAAAGGCTTTCTCTGCATCTAAGAAAATCATTGCAGTCTTCAGTGATTTTGACTTTGTGTATTTAATTGCGCTGAGGATCAGCCGTACATTATCTCTCATAAGTCTCTTCGGGATAAAGCCAGTTTGGTCTGGATGTACCAATTTACCAATAAATTTTTGAAACCTTTTGGTAATTATAGAAACAAAAATTTTGTAGTCTATGTTTAACAATGAAATTGGTCTATAAGCTTGTGGGAGATGTTGATCTGTACCTTCTTTTGGAATCAAAGAAATGTGTGCCTCTTGCCAAGACGAGGGAATCTTTCCGTATTGAAGTACTTCACTATAAAGAGAAAGTAAGACCGGAGTCAATTGTTGTTCTAACAGCTTGTAAAATTGTGGTGTTATACCGTCTGGGCCGGGCGCCTTGTCTAATTTTAGGTTACGAATAGCATCCACAATTTCTTGTGTTGTTATCTTTTGATTAAGACTCTCTTGGTCTTCTTTTGATAACTTGGGTAATTGTGCATCTGATAAATAGGTTTCTAGTTCAGCTTCATTCAAATCATCCTTCGCATACAGTTGCTTATAATAATCCACAAATATTCTTTCAATTTCTTCTTGTTTGTTATAAATTTTTCCGTTAACTTTAGCGCCAATTATCTTTCTTGCCTTCTCTTGTTGTCGAAGTTGATTAGCTAAAAAACGACCAGGTTTGTTTGCTCTTTCAAAAAGTCTTTGCTTGGAATATCTGATTTTTGTTTGGATTTCCTCTGTTTCTAGCACCTCAATTTGATGTTTGGTCATCTTGATAGCATGTAGGGTATTTTTGTCTGGCGTAATTTGAGCTTTTTTTTCCAATTTTCTTAGTTGATCTTGGAGATCTTTGAATTTTTTCTGTTTGTCTTTTTTAATTTTGGAGTTCAAGGCAATCATTTTCCCTCTGATAAAAGCTTTACTTGCATCCCATATAACAAAATCCGACATTCCTGCGGTCTTATTTAGTATGAAAAATTCCTCCACATCTCGTTTACATTGTTCGAGTATTTGTTTTCTGCGCAGTATTTGGTCATTTAAACGCCATCTTCTAATCCCTAGTCTGCCTTTTAACAGAGTCAATTCAATCGGATTGTGATCTGACAGTATTCTAGGTGCAATCTAAGATAACATATCTTTTAGTGAGCAGAAACATCATGGGAGGGGGGACATTTGAAGTTAACCTGGGCAAGGGTGTTCCAGTGCCCTTCATTTGGGGGACTGAAACCCCCATGATCAACCTGAAGATTCTGGCCAATGGTGAGACTCCTGGAGTTATTTTCTGATGAGTTATGCCTGGCACAGAGACAGGCAAAATATGTGTGTGTGTGTGTGGTAGAGGGGTGTCTGTGATTTGTGTGAACCAATATGTTCCAGTTCCCTTCATGTTTTGCACTGCAACTATCACAATCATATCTCAAGACAGTTGCCAACTTGTAGTAACTAGTGGAGTAACGCCTGCCACAGATGAATGGCATGGTGGGTCATTTTATTATTTTAGACTAGAGCAGTGGTTCCCAACCTTTTTTTGACCAGGGACCACTAGGACTTTTTTGTTCAGTGCAGGGACCCCAAGGTTCAAAATAAAAATTCAGAGAATTTGAAAATAAACTTTAATCATAACTGTTAGTTAAACATTAAACTTAGAATAATATTTGAATGTATATTTTTATAATAGAGAACTTTTAATTGAAAATATTAATTTATTATGGGTTTATAACTTTGTTTTGCAGACCTTAATTTAGTTCTCGCGGACCCCTGGGGGTCCACGGACCCCTGGTTGGGAACCAGTGGACTAGAGGCATGCCCCCTCTATTCAATCATGATATTTAGCAGTAGATGGAATGCTGAGTTAGCCGCTATGCCTGGAGTTAAGCATCCTCTAGGTGGGGCCTTGGGACCTCATGGAATTACAACTGACCTTCATACAACACAGATCAGATGTGGTTGTAGATTTGGGCGTAGTCTTCTGTTGAGCTTTAATCAGGAGAGCTTGGAGTTGCTCAAAACTCTCGATGATATTCGTTTGCTCCTCCAAAGGGAAAGCCTCAAAGTCGCGAGAGAGACGCACATTCGCACCCCTTTTCTATTTCCGGTTACCGGCATCCCGAAAAGACGCACGCCTCTCAACGCACAATATGCTCCCTTCGCACGTGTGGGGTGTCTGGCCCGGTGGGGATTCCCCTCCTTCGTATCGAGGCCACAGAGGTGAAGGTGAACAGCAGTTCACCGCACGGATGGTGCCTAAAGTTGAGTGGGGGGCCTTAGTGGAGGCAGCAGAGAGCTTGGGTCACTGGTCTGATCTGCCCTCTGAGCACATCCCTGACTATGAGAGTAATGAGGATTTTCTTCAAAAAGTACATCATGTGCTGATGGAGATGGAGGGTGTGCTGAAATGTCCGGACACCAGCCGGGAGTTCCCCATCACTAAAGTAATACCCAACATGTTGCTGAGCGAAGAGGAGACATGAGGGAGTTCTTTCTTGCAAAGAAAGTTCGGGGGGGGGGCTGTTCTTGAGCAGCACCATCCTGCCTGTGTTCCACCGCACCCAAAATAACAGGCATGCTCCTCTGATACTAGAGAGAATAGGTATGCAGCATGACTAGTATCCATTCTAACTAACAGCCATGAATACCCCTCTCCTCCATGAATATGTCCACTCCCCTCTTAAAGCCCTCCAAGCTGGCAGCCATCACCACATCCTGGGGCAGGGAGTTCCACAATTTAATTATGCGTTGTGTGAAAAAACACTTCCTTTTATGAGTTTTGAATCTCTCGCCCTCCAGCTTTAGCAGATGACCCCGTGTTCTAGTATTATGAGAGGGAGAAAAACTTCTCCCTGTCCTCTCTCCAAACCATGCATCATTTTATAGACCTCTATCATGTCTCCCCTCAGCCACCTTCTTTCCAAGCTAAACAGCCCTAAGCGTCCTAACCGCTCCCCATAGGACAGTTGCTCTAGTCCCCTAATCATTTTGGTTGCTCTTTTCTGCACCTTCTCAAGCTCTGTAATATCCTTTTTTAGGTGTGGTGACCAGAACTGTACACAGTATTCCAAGTGTGGTCTCACCATAGATTTGTACAAGTAGAACACAAAGGGAAGGCGTTGAGGGGTTGGGTTGATTTAGATACCTACAGAAGTTCCTTCCAGCTCAACACAGAATTTTCCCAATATGTCCCGTAATGGCTCCATGAATCACATCAACGGATCAGGATTGAGCAGCCGTAGCACAGCTCTAACCTGAATAGCTCTGGCTCGACCGACCTCTTCGGAGCTCAGAAGCTACGCAGAGTCAGCCCTGGTTAGCACTTGGACAGGAGGCCACCAAGGAAGTCCTGGGTTGCTACACAGAGGCAGGCAATGGGCAAACCACCCCCTGAACACCTCTTGGCTTGAAAACCCTACAGGGTCAGCATACGTTGGCTGCGACTCAACGGAACTTTCCAACACAGCGCAGCACCTGGGAAGTACTACGTACAAATTAGGACTATGTACTGATGTAGAATTAGTTTAATTAAAGAAATTAAATGACGGTTTAGCGAATGGATTTAGGAATCAGGTGCAAAATTAGCGCGGAGAAGAAGCTGCTGCATGTTTGGAGGATAATCATTAGGGGAACTGAGTGACAGAAAAACAGAACTCTGAAACTTCCAACTCATCAAATTAAATAATGGAAACCCCCCTGATATTTGGAGGGGAATTTTATGCCAACGTAATCGTCATATAATCACATCGTATATTCATGTCATTCTTCTAAGCTTATAACGAAGTGACACGAATCCTTGTAGAACCATATACGTGCTGATTTTTCCTCCGCCTAAGAGAGACGACATTTCTTTTGACCTCTCCTGCCCGGGTAAAATGAATTTCACTCTTACTTTCATTTGCCTCCAGCTCTGCAAACCTGAATAGGCCGATTTCCACAACAGTACAACTTATTATTACGCTATCCAGATGCCTGGCCCCTTACAGAATTCAGCATCGAGGTCCTGGCCCCAAGGAAATTACAAGAATGTACAACTGGAAATTATGACACAGGAAGAACATGAGAGGGAAGGGAAGCAGCTAAAAAGGGGGGAATGGAAGGAAATGCATTTGTTTACTGCTCATGTGGCCCAGACGACATGCCAAGGCTCCATTTCATTCTCACAGGAATTTAGCCTAACTCTTCTCTGGCAACCTGAAGGAAGCTGAGGGAACACCCCTATTTATTTATTTGATTTCAGGCCCTTTGGTGTATAACTCGCAGACACCAGGTTTGAACCCCACTCCTCCACACGAGCGGCAGACTCTAATCTGGAGAACCGGGTTTGTTTCCACATGAAGCCAGCTGGGTGACCTTGGGCCAGTCACAGTTATCTCAGAACTCTCTCAGCCTCACCTACCTTACAAGATGTCTGTTGTGGGGAAAGGAAGGGAAGGAGATTGTAAGACGGTTTGATTCTCCTTAAAAAGGTAAGGAAAATTGGGGTATAAAAACAAACTCTTCTTCTTCATAGCCCCGTGGGAGGTACAGAAATCCAAACATTAATTACTCTTTGGGTTGGTGGATTTGGTTTTGCCCAACCAAACCCTGCCATCTCTCGCAATGTCACAGGGGGCAACTGGCAGCCTTCGTGTTTTATTTATAGATCCCGTTCCCTCCAAACAGATTAAAGACAGTAAAAAAGAAATATCAACAAGAATCACATTAAAAGCAACCTTCCCAAAGAACCAGACACACACTGGGTGGGCTTCCCTGACGACTGAAGAAGCTGTCTTCACTAGGATCTGCCGCACTGTCTGTTAATGTCTGTTAAAAACCACAACACTCAAAAAACCCGTGGGATAACATTTTAATCCTCCAGGCCATTCCACTGCTGACCTAAGAGTGGCAATCTCAAACAGAGAAGCTTCAAGGGGAGATTACAATGTGAGATTGCTGAACTTGAGTTCATTCACAAATTCAGAACAATGGAAACCTTCCCCCCGCCCCAGGCTGAATAGGGACACAGAATTCTTACCTCACAACTGATGTTAATTTCCTGCCCCTAAGCATTTCTTTTCTGCTCTAATCTAGATTATTACCATGCATATTGTACCTTTGTATCCTGAGTCCCTTTTTGTGCAACACCTCTCCCACCTTCTGACTGGGATATAAAGACTCAGGGATCGCCATTCCAACTCATATCTGACGAAGGAAGCTTTGACTCTTGAAAGCTCACACCCTTCCCCACAAAATCTTGGCGGTCTATAACCGCACTCAAATCTCGCTGTTAATGTATCAGATTCAGAGCAGAAAAGAGGGAGGAGGGCATGACGGTGTGACAGAGTGATCTTGGTCCAATTCTGCTAATCGAAGTAGCACTTTTATTAGTCCATTACAACATCCAACATGCAAGTCTGCCGACGGAGAGAAAAAAACCACACGAGAAGGGCAGGGTCTGCCCACCCCCAGCCAAGTTATAATATCAGATATAAGTTACTTCCAGCAAGAGGGTACGTGAGCATGATGGAGCAGAGGCCCCCTCGCAGACTTAAGCGCTGGCTGCCTTCTCCTTGTAGGTGGCCATCATCTTCTTGATTTCAGCAATGGCTTTTCCGGGGTTCAGCCCCTGGAAGAGAGAAGCAGATTTAGGAGCTGCCAAAGGGACAGACACCAGCGGCATTTTTGGCTGGTGGGATACATCAAGTAAATTCTGCGGTGGGGATAATTAGGAAAGAGACTGGAAAACAAAAACTGTATTCACTTCATTTATACCCCACCCTTCTCCCCAACCGAACTTAATGCTGCTTACGTCGTTCCCCTACATTTAATCACCACAACCCTATGAGCTAGGTTAAGACTGAGAGAGGGTGAAGAAGAAGAGGAGCTGGTTTTTATATGTCAACTTCCTCTACCTTTTAAGGAGAATCAAACTGGTTTGCAATCTTCTTCCCTTCCTCTCCCCACAACAGACACCTTGTGAGGTAGGTGGGGCTGAGAGAGCTCTAAGAGAACTGGCCCAAGGTCACCCAGCAGGCTTCATGTGCAGGAGTGGGGAAACCAGATTAGTCTCCCGCTCTTAACTACTACACCAAGGTCATCTAGCAAGCTTCCATGGCAAAGTGGGGATTCAAACCCAGGGTCGCCCAGGCCCTAGCGTGACACCCTAACTAGCACACCCCACTGGCTATATCATAATGACCTGGTAGAGATCTCTAGTGCGGCCACCTTTCAAAGGCAGTGTACGATTCTGCTCACTCATCTTAAAAAGGATATTGGAGAGGTTCACAGAGTTGGAGCACTTTCCCTACAAGGAAAGGCTGAAGAGTGCGGGACTTTTTGCTTTAGAGAAAAGGTGACAACATGGTGGGGCACACAATAAAATAGATGTTTACAAGTGGGGCCCCGCAAAACTAGCGGGGGGGGGAAATCCCTCCCCCCATTGCTGAGCCCATTGAGGCCAATCCCCCCCCCGATTTCAGCTGGTAAGCCCACAGCGGGCTGCCCTTCCCAGTCTCAAGCTACTTGATGGCTGCCCTTCCCAGTCTCAATCTCCTTCATGGCTGCGCTTCCCAGTCTCAATCTCCTTCTGATTTCTTGGCTGCAGTCTCCCTTTTAGTTGATGATGGAGCCAAGGAATAGAAAGTCTTGAACAATTTCAGTTTCCTCACTGTCAACCTTAAAGTTGAGTAATTCTCCTGTAGTCATGACTTTTGCCTTCTTGATGTTTAACAATTCAATATTACACAGCTTTAAATGAAGGATAAAAATCAGCAGGGAAATATGCTTCATTTATTATTGTTGTTATTATTGTTGTTGTTATTAGTATTATTAAATTAGCTTTTTATCCCGCCCTTTCCCTGCCAAAACGGGGCCCAGGCGGCTCACAGCATACAAACTATACAATATAACAACATAGAATACAAAAAATATAAAGCTGCTGGATCTCAAATAGACCACTAGAGGAAGCAAAATGCATGCAAAACTAGGGGTGGGGGAACCCTTGAAGAAACAGGTTGTCAGAAACAAAGCACAGAATGGGGAAAAGCCCGTACATATTCATGCGACAAACACAAAAATCCAAAAGGATTAATCAAATATCATAAAATATGTCCCATCAACACTTCAAAATATAATGAATGTAATATAGCGAATAGCTAAATAACAACCATGTGACTATGTCAAAAATAGCACTTAAATACACATTTTCAGGTTATATCGTGACCATCTCATGCACTGAAGGCAACTTGCTTGAGAAAAGGTTATCTGCTCAGATGGGTCATTGTTATCTCTTTCCCCAATGCTACAAAGGCTTTTGATTAATTCACAGAATCATAGAGTTGGAAGAGACCACCAGGGTCATCTAGTCCAACCCCCTGCACAATGCAGGAAATTCACAACTACCTTCCCCCTAGTGACCCCTACTACATGCCCAGTGACCCCTACCACATGCCCAGAAATGGCCAAGATGCCCTCCCTCTCATCATCTGCTTAAGGTCATAGAATCAGCATTGCTGACAGATGGCCATCTAACCTCTTTTTAAAAACCTCCAGGGAAGGAGAGCTTACCACCTCCCGAGGAAGTTTGTTCCACTGAGGAATCACTTTAACTGTTAGAAAATTCCTAGTCGAGATCGATGCGGCACTAAATGAACAGCTTGTTTTGTCTCTAATGAGAAGGTTTAAAACAAAATGAAGAAGACCACTTTTCGAAACAAGGGGTACCTGGGAGCTCATCTTATGCAACTGATGCAACCTTCAGATTTCTGAATTTATGTAAATGGTACGGGTATTATTTTAGCCATTCGTTACATTTTGAAGTGTCGATGGGACATATTTTAAGTTTGATACACGCTTTTGGATTTCTGTTTGTTGTGTGACTATAACAGGTACATGTATTCATTAAACCGCTGGAGGCTGCAATCTGACACAACCTGGCACGTGAAGAGGAAACAAGAGGGCACCGGAATGGCACTCGAGGAACCAGCGGACAGAGAAGGGCACACCCACCTTGGGGCAGGACTTGGTGCAGTTCATGATGGTGTGGCAGCGGTAGAGGGAGAAGGGGTCCTCCAGCTGGGCCAGCCGCTCTTCCGTGTAGTCGTCCCGGGAGTCGATCATCCAGCGGTAGGCCTGGGGAAAACGGGACAGGGCTGAGCTTCAGGGATCTAGACGGGGACAGCCCTGCGTTTTTTCCCTCTCTCCCAAAATGCTAGAACTCAGGGGGATCCCATGAAGCTGATGGGCAGTACATCAGAACGTAAGAAAGACCACGCTGGATCAGACCAAAGGCCCATCGAGTCCAGCAGTCTGTTCACACGGTGGCCAAACAGGTGCCTCTAGGAAGCCCACAAACAAGATGACTGCAGCAGCACCATCCTGCCTGTGTTCCTAATATATTCGGCATGCTCCTCTGATCCTGGAGAGAATAGGGATGCATCATGACTAGTAGCCATTTTGACTAATAGCCATGGATACCCCTCTCCTCCATGAACATGTCCACTCCCCTCTTAAAGCCTTCCAAGTTGGCAGCCGTCACCACATCCTGGGGCAGGGAGCGCCACAATTCCCACTACATTTAGTGTCTGCCTACCCTGGTAGGCAGGGATTTGCCAGGATGCCTGGAGGGCAGAACTAGAGGCTGACTGTCACACCCTCCCCCTGAAAGAGCTGGTCTTGGGGTTCAGGGTGGTCTGGCCCAGGCTAGCCTGCTCTTGCCAGATCTCAGAAGCTAAGCAGGATCAATCCTGGTTAGTAATTGGATGGGAGACCACCAAGGAATGGCAGGGTTGTTGTGCAGAGGAAGGCAATGGCAAACCACCTCTGTTAAGTCTCCTGCCTTGAAAACCCTACAGTGTTGCCATAAGCTGGCTGTAAATTGACAGCACTTTGCACACAGATTCCTGCTCCTTTGCCACCTCCACAGGTGTGACCTGGAGCACCATCTGCAGGTTCTGAGCATGAGAGTCCTTAAGATCTCCTCCCATATTCCTCCACTCCTGCATTTGGGTTGTTGTGACCCAATTATCCTTAGAGTCCAACGAAGACAATAGATTCACAATGGACAAAAGGGAATACGTCTTTACAGATTGAGTGACTAAAATGTGGGATTCGCGGCCAGTGGACGTAGTGAGGGCCACAGGCATAGACGGCTTTAAAAGGGGATTAGATCGATTCATGGAAGAGAGGTCTGTCAGTAGCTACTAGCCATGGTTCAGAGGTTCGGCAGCAAACCTCTGAATCCCCGTGCTAGGAGGCAACATCAGAAGAAGGCCACAGCTTCTCTGTCCTGTTGTTGGCCCTCTGGAGTAACTGGTTTGGCCACTGCGTGAGACAGCATGCTGGGCTAGATGGAGCCATGGTCTGATTCCCAGCAGGGATGTCCTTATCCCCGCTTTCTAGGCAGCTCATGAAGAATCCCCGTGTTAAGCAACAAACAATGGGATTTCCTTGGGACCCCACTCAGCGGGAGATTTCAGCATATACCTGTAGAGGCCAGACTGTGTGTGTGTTAAGTGCCGTCAAGTTGTTTCCAACTCATGGCGACCCTATGAATGAAAGTCCTCCAAAATGTCCAATCTTTGACAGCCTTGATCAGATCTTGCAAATTGAAGGGTGTGGCTTCCTTTATTGAGTCAATCCATCTCAATAATGGATTGAGGGGCCAGATTATGCCCCTGTAATTTTAATTCAGTTGAGTCAATGACACATATTTTATTACACTGTGAATTTTATCGGGAGGTTACAAATAAGCTGATCTTACCTGTGTTGACTCGAAATTTTAGAAACGTTAGAAATTTAACAATAAAATCATCCGAATGGCTATTAGAAGATAAAGATTCTTTTATCTCTTATTCAGTGGCAAAGTTCTGTTATGTAGGCAGTAAGATACGGAGGTCCTCAGTTGGGGTTTTTAAATTGTAGTTTTGTACTGTTACTTTCTGGTCAAGTGACTGTAAATAAACTGAACTGAACAATGGATGCCGGAATCGTTCAGGCACGGTCCACTTCCCTCTTGCCTTCCTCCTCCCTGTGATGCCTGGCATGTCGATGGCACCATATAACCTGCCCCTGGGCCAAGGCTGCTGAGCACCGGCGCCTCCCGGGGATGTGGTCAGAAGGCACTTGACACAGCCGCCTTCCCAAAACTAAGCTGGGCCAGGTTCGGTCGCTAGTCCCAACAAGAGACTCCCTCCTGGGACGCCAAGCACCACCGCCCAGATTTCCATGATGGAAGGAAAGTGCGGTTATCAGTGCAATTTTTAAAAAACCAAATTCAATTTGGCCATTCCCTCTTCTGGGAAGTAGAAAGAGCCCAATTGCACCTTGAAGATTAACAAAATTTCTGGCAGAGTATTGAGCTTTTGTGAGCCGCGCCTCACTTCTTCAGATAACAGCTAGAAAGCGAGTCCATCTATCCTTGAGTATCCTTCTTTATTTAAGGATAGATGGGATCACATTTTAGCTGTATCCGAAGAAGTGAGCTGTGGCTCACGAAAGCTGTATCTGAAAAAGAGAGCTGTGGCGCACTAAATGTTGTTAGCCTTTAAGGTGCTACCGGACTCCTACTCTTTTCTACTGCTAGTGACAGACTAGCACGGCTACCCATCGTGATCTGTCTCCATAGAAGGCACCGCATTTAGCGGTACCGAATGGAAACCCATCAACCTTGTAAAGCGTCTCTACTGAAGGATAGATGGACTCACATTCTAGCTGTAACTGAAGAAGTGAGCTGCGGCTCACGAAAGCTCAATACCCTGCCAGAAATGTTGTTAGTCTTTAGAAGAAGAAGAGCTGGTTTTTATATTCTGACTTTCTCTACCACTTAAGGAAGAATCAAACCAGCTTATAGTCACCGTTCCCTTCCCCTCCCCACAACAGACACCCTGTGAGGTGGGTGATACTGGACTCTTGCTCCTTTTTTCTCCTTTTTTAAAAATGTTTTAAATTGTTTTCTATATTCTTACACAAAGTTATTTCAACAATCAAAAAAGATTTTTTAACAAATAAAAACAAATATTGTTGTTGATCTTATCTTATTACTTAGAATTAACAAATCTTGACCCCCCCTCACCCACCTCCATCCAATAATAAATTGTAATCTCTTTTGCATAAAATTACTAATCCCGATATTATTTTATATCCTAGAAATATAATCACTTCACTTAATATCATTTAGGTTATAAGTACATTTCATTAGAACATATATTTCATTATAACAAATAAATCTATATGTGATTATAAGAAAAAAGTCATAAGAAAGGGATTAGATTAAACATCCCTATTTGAAATTCATTTTCACAGTGTATCCTCCATGCCTCCCATTCCCCCAAAAACTGTGCATTGTCCTTCTGGACTCGTGCTCTTTTCTATAGCTATTTATAGACTAACATGGCTACCCATCGTGATCCCTCTTCTGAAGGTTGCTTGCAGCAGAGCGTAAGCAGGGACTGCAGCAATGGGGAGAGAACAGGCGTCCCTTCCTCCCTCCCCTCCGCAATTCTTCTTACCTGCATGAGCACGGCAGGGCCCAGGTACTTGTCTCCATTCCACCAGTAACTGGGGCAGCTGGTGCTGCAGCAGGCACACAGGATGCATTCGTACAGGCCGTCCTGGCAGGGGGCGGAAGAGAAGGGGGCGATCGGTAACAAAGAACCAGGAGGCCAGCTGAAACTGCTGTGGTGCCCTAAAAAGGAAAGTGAGATGCCCCCCTCCCCTCCCCAGGGGGCTGGCAGTTAGCCGTCAGCACGGGCCGAGTCGCAAGGCTGATTCAAGAAGCCCGCTGGTGGCAGCAGAACAGGAAAGCCGGTTGAGAGAAAAAAAGGAAAGACTTGGGCAACCGAACCTCTGCTTTCACATCACATCACCTTGCCTATCACTTTGGTCCTCTTAACTGGAAATGGCGGGGATCAAACCTGGGACCTTCTGCATGCCATGCAAAGGCTCTTCCACTGAGCCACAGCTCCCCTCCCTAAAGGACAGCAAGCCCGAAAATACTGAGTGCATGAAGCTTCCGTATACTGAATCAGGTCTGAGTACACAATACTGACTTTGATGGACTAAGTATTGTCTACTCAGACTGGCAGCAGCTCTCCAGGGTCTCAGGTAGAGGTCTTTCAGGTAGGAGGTCCCTGGGAAACATCTTCCTCTGCCTGGGCAGCAGCTGCCAGTCAGACAATCCTGGGCCCCAGGGACCGATGGCTCAACAACGTCACAGGTTCATACTAGGTTACAGTTGGGAAGAGGCCACGGCTCAGTAGCAGAGCCCATCCTCTGCATGCAGAAGGTTACCGGTTCAAGCCCCAGCACATTCAGCTAAGAGATTTCAGGTTGCATCTGTCAAGAAAGGTGTTTCTTCAGAGAGCTGTTGCCAGCCAGAGCAGGCGATACTAAGCTACCAATGGACTGGCTCCGCCATATATGATAGCTTCACACATAACATGTGATAAGACACCAGATTTCCATGCGCAAATTCCCTGTCAGGTAACATGTTGGGAAAGACCCCTTTCTGCCCATAGCAGCTGCCAGCCAGAGCGTACAACACCAAGCGAGCTGGGCCAAGGGTCTGACTCCATGCAAGGCCTGTGTCAGGATGTAACCGGGCAGCAGAGACCTGGCCTTCCATGCAGAAGGTCCCAAGTTCAGACCTCGGCATCTCCAGGTTAAAGTATCCCGGGTGTTTCTCTGTCTGAGACTCTGGAGAGCCATGATAGATCACAGCAAATAAGACCGGGCAGAGGCAGTTGGCCAGCAAAAAGGGGCCCGCAGCAGAGCTGAGAAAGAGTGCAGAGATATCAAGAGGGAGGAGGAGACACAGTCCAGGGTGAATAGCGATCAGAATGAGGACTAAAAACTTGAGAGGTGCTGTGGAGTGTGCTGGCCAGCCAGACCTTTGGGAAGCAATTACGGCGGTCCCAGCAGCAGAAGCAGCTTAGCAAAAGGAGAGAGGAGACAGCAGGTTAGGGGACAGGGAGTCCAACCCACAGACACGGGCTGAGTCAGAGGACAACTAACTGAGAAAAAAATGGAAGTGGGAGAAATAAGGAAGAAATTACCAACTTATCCCGGTCTTCTATGGACTGGAGGTATTGCTCTTTGCCCTGCTGGGATTCATCCTTCTTTTTCAAGTACGGCTGGATAGCTTTGTACTGGGCATAGAAGTTGCTCAAATCCTTTTTTTAAAAAAACAAGACCATACAGGATTAGACCACAGGAGACCCATCTCCGCTCCCAAAATAGTTGACCTGCAAGAGTTAGACATGTGGGATTACAATCGCCTTCCCTTCCCCTCCCCACAACGGACAACCTTTTTTAAAAAAAAAAAAAATTATTGGATTTTTAGGGTACAAAATAAAACAGGAGGGGATAGGGAGGGAAAAATAAAAATAAACATATACTCTTGTGACAGTCCACCACATCTGATACTTGACGCAATAATACATTACACTTCTAAATAAAAATTAAAATGTTCATTATAGTTCTTCTAAAATTTATATTAATAATAACCCCCACATTGTATTTATCTAAAATGTTAATCTCTATATTTTTTCTTGTCTTCTATTACAAAACTCTATAATACTATATTGTATATTATAATCAGACTGCATTAAATTTCATTGTCAACCATTAAATATCTTATCCATTCAATATAGCTAATTCATTTTGTTAAAAATTCTATATTGAACCCAAAACACAATATTAGTTTAACTACAAATTATTTCTCTATCCAAACTTATCATAAAAGGGTTGCAACTTGTCCCAAAAAACTTCCAGAGGTTGTTTCTTTATTAAAAAGGTTAGTTTGGACATCGTTGCGAAATCCATAAGTTTCTGAATCCATTCTCTTTTGGTTCTTGTAGGTTATCCGGGCTGTGTGACCGTGTTTTCTTTCCTGACGTTTCGCCAGCAGCTGTGGCAGGCATCTTCAGAGGAATAACACTGAAGGACAGACACTGAGAGACAGATGAGAGACACTGTCCTTCAGTGTTACTCCTCTGAAGATGCCTGCCACAGCTGCTGGCGAAACGTCAGGAAAGAAAACACCAAGACCACGGTCACACAACCCGGATAACCTACAAGAACCAATGAACTCTGACCATGAAAGCCTTCGACCATTCTCTTTTAGTCGGTGTTCTTGGATTTTTCCAATACAGACAACCTTGCGAGGTAGGTGGGGCTGAGAGAGTTCGGAGAGAACTGTTGTGAATGGCCCAAGGTCTCCCACCAGGCTTCATGTGGAGGAGTGGGCAAACAAATCCAGTTCACCGGAATGGAGTCCTTCCATCTCCATCCTTTCTCTTCCCCCCCACCCCCCGGACTGAGTGACATTGACAGTAGGCACTGACACACGGCCACCTTGCAGTAACACCCTCCCTAAGGTGGAGGAGCCTGGGTGCCATCGGTATAGGATTATTAGTTTAGCTGTGATTTTAGAGCCAGCGCGATGTCGTGGTTAAGAGCGGTGGCTTGGAGCGGTGGACTCTAATCCAGAGAACCGGGTTTGATTCCCCACTCCTCCACAAGAGCGGCGGACTCTAATCCGGTGGGCTGGGTTGGTTCCCCCACTTCTCCACATGAAGCCAGCTGGGTGACCATGGGCTAGTCACAGCTCTCTCAGAACTCTCTCAGCCTCACCTACCTCACAAGGAGTCTGTTGTGGGGAGGGGAAGGGGATTGTAAGCCGGTTAAGTGGTAGAGAAAGTTGGCATATAAAAACTAACTCTCCTTTGTCTTCTAGATTGTTTTAATTTTTATATTATACTATGTATACTTACATGACGTTAGCTATACTGAGTATGGCTTGCCGAGGGAGGGTGGGGTACAAATAAATTTTATTACTGTTGTTGTTGTTATTAAAAATGCATTCTTCCTCCATGGTCCTGGGCAGGTCATAATCAGAGGCGTACAAGGTGAGTTTTCCATATCCTTTACCAGCCTCCAAACTGCATCACCTTTCTCAAGGTTTCAAGAACACCCCCTTTTGCCAAAGCCACGACGGCAAAAGCTAGGGACTTACCGGGACCAGGTCTTTCACCACGTACATGTGAGGGAGAGGGTAGATCTTGGAGACCTTGCTGAGGTTGGTGTCGATCCTATTGGTGCAGGCCAAAGTGTTCCCCCCATTAATATTCATGGCACACGAGCCGCAGATGCCTGCAGGAGGGAGGAGAAGGAGAGGCTTTTCGGAACCAGAGGTTGGAAGGGCGCTCAGCTCCTTGGAGGGGTCTCCGTCTTTTTCCAACATCCAGTCTAATTTACTCCATTTATATTCCTCCAAGATGTCCAGGGGTGGTATAGGTTCCCCCAGCCTTCCCTTTATCCTCACAGCAGCCCTGTGAGATATGCCAAGCTGGACAAAAGAGTGGCCAGCCCAAGGCCATCCAACCAGTGTCTACAGCGTGTGTGGGAATTGTAACCCGGGTCTCCCGGAGCCCAGCCTGATGCTGTTACCGCTACACCACACCAGTGGGGTGAAAAAATAAGAGACGCCGCTTCTTCCTTTCTGGGAACGCTGCTTCAAACATAGCTAAGCTTGCTTAAATATGAGAGGAGAGCACAGACGGTTTCACCTGCCAGTGTGGTGTGGCAGCCAAAAGAAGAAGCTGGGACTCCCAGCTGGGAAGCCTCAACCCTTCTCCCAATCTCCCCAGAAACAGATACTGTGGACAGCCAAAAAGACAAATCGGTGGGTTCTAGATCAAGCCTGAACTCTCCCTAGAAGCTAAAATGACTAAACTGAGGCTATCGTATTTTGGTCACATTATGGGAAAGCTCACAGGAAAAGGCTAGGAAAAGTTGAAGGCAGCAAGAAAAGAGGAAGACCCAATATGAGATGGCGTGACTCAATCAGGGAAGCCAGGGCCCTCCGTCTGCAAGAGGGAGGGGCCGTGGCTCAGTGGTAGAGCATCTGCTTGGCATGCAAGGGACTAGGCGATGGGAAAGACCTCTGCCTGAGACCCTGGAGAGCAGCTGCCAGTCTGAGTAGACAATACTGACTTTGATGGACCGAGGGTCTGATTCAGTAGAAGGCAGCTTCATGTGTTCACGCGACCTGACCAAGGCCATTCGCAATAGTACATTTTGGAGGACATTAATTCACAGGGTCGCCATAAGTCGGAAGTGACTTGACGGCGCTTAACACACACACACACACACACACAGATAAACAGAGGGCGACAACCAAGCTCACCTTCTCTGCAGGACCTGCGGAAAGTCAACGTGGAGTCCATTTCGTTTTTGATTTTGATTAAGGCGTCAAGGACCATGGGCCCACATCTGAAAAGATAAGCCCAACTGATCAGTGCTTGCTATGCTCCTTGAGGCTTTTCTCTTTCCTAGAATCATGGAGTTGGAAGGGACCACCAGGGTCATCTAGTCCAACCCCCTGCACAATGCAGGAAATTCACAACTACCTCTCCCCCGCCACATCCCTAGTGACCAGAAGAGGGCCAAGATGCCCTCCCTCTCATCATCTGCCTAAGGTCACAGAATCAGCATCCTGTTTTTTTCCCCATTTTCTGAAAAAAGGAGGGCTAGTAAAGCCAATGTGGATTTTATTTTTTAAAAAAATCACTAGTATCAGATCTGTGATGACTGCATCTCATTTCCAGGAAGAATTGCTTCTTTAAGCCCCAAGCCACCAACTGACCATCTGGCCAACAGGCCCCAAAGAGCAGTGGCTTCTTCGGGGAAGTGTGGGACTCCCACAGAGCAAGGCCCTAAGCGGCTTCCCCAATACACTGCACCCTATGTACGGCTCTAAAGAGCCAGCGTGGTGTAGTGCTTAAGGTGCCGGACTAGGATCTGGGAAACCCAGGTTCAAATCCCCACTACATAAGAACATAAGAAAGGCCCTGCTGGATCAGACCCAGGCCCATCAAGTCCAGCAGTCTGTTCACACAGTGGCCAACAAGGTGCCTCTAGGAAGCCACCAACAAGACGAGTGCAGCAGCACCATCCTGCCTGTGTTCCACCGCACCGAAAATAATAGGCATGTTCCTCTGATACTAGAGAGAATAGATATTGCAGCATGACTAGTATCCATTCTAACTAACAGCCATGAATACCCCTCTCCTCCATGAATATGTCCACTCCCCTCTTAAAGCCCTCCAAGCTGGCAGCCATCACCACATCCTGGGGCAGGGAGTTCCACAATTTAACTATGCGTTGTGTGAAAAAATACTTCCTTTTATCTGTTTTGAATCTCTCACCCTCCTGCTTTAGCAGATGACCCCGTGTTCTAGTATTATGGGAGAGGGAGAAAAACTTCTCCCTGTCCACTCTCTCCAAACCGTGCATACTTTTATAGACCTCTATCATGTCTCCCCTCAGCAGCCTTCTTTCCAAGCTCAACAGCCCTAAGCGTCTTAACCGCTCCCCATAGGACAGTTGCTCTAGTCCCCTAATCATTTTGGTTGCTCTTTTCTGCACCTTCTCAAGCTCTGTAATATCCTTTTTTAGGTGTGGTGACCAGAACTGTACACAGTATTCCAAGTGTGGTCTCACCATAGATTTGTACAAGGGCAGTATGATATCAGCAGTTTTATTCTCTATTCCTCTGCCACAGAAACCTGCTGGGTGAGCTTGGGCCAGTCATAGCCTCCAATGAAACCACACCCTTCCGCTGGAAAACAGCCGCAAAGAAACCAAGGCCATATCATCTTACTTCTGGCGGTGGGAGAAATCACAGACTTCTGAAGACGGGGATCGGGCCCTCTGGGAGAACATGGTCCTGGCGCAAACTCCTCTCCCTGCAAGGATGCCCCGCCCCGAGCACACAGAGCCTCCCCCAGAGGGAAGAGACAAGAGCTGACTCACTTGTTCAGGTCTATCTCGTAGGTCTGCATGCGAGGCTTCTCACCGGGATTATCCGGGTTCCACCGGTATATGGCGAACTTCTTGATGCGCGCCGACGCCTGTGTGCTGGGGGCAGCTGCGGCTGCCGCATGCGCTCTGCGACAGATCTGAAAACCAACAAATGGATATTGTTCGCGAATTTCTCCCAGCCGGAGATGCTGAGAGACCAGGATTCATAGAGGAAATGGCATTTAGGATATTGCTGGCATGGTGTAGTGGTTAAGAGCGGTGGACTGGAGACTACTCCTCCACATGAGCGACAGACTCGAATCTGGTGAACTGGGTCAATTGCTGGTTACTCAAATAAGAGAAAAAATAGGACTCATGGTCCAAAAGATGATGTTGTATTATCAAAAGCTGGAAAGGATAATAACTTTTTCTGGCAAGGTAAAGCAAGAATTGTTAGAAAGCTGCAAATTGTTTCAAAAGCAGAGCTTTGGAGAATTCTCAGCTCATAATCTTCCTAAGTGTTGGGATCGGAAAAGCCGAATGCTACACCCACTCCTCCACATGAGCAGCGGACTCTAATCCAGTGAATCAGGTTGGTTTCCCCACTCCTTCACATGGAGCCAGTCACAGTTCTCTCCGAACTCTCTCAGCCCCACCTACCTCACAAGGGGTCTGCTGTGGCAAGAGGAAGGGAAGGCGATGGTAAGCCAGTTTGATTATCCTTAAAAGGAGGAAGAGGAGGTTTTTATATGCCGACTTTCTCTACCACTTAAGGAAAAATCAAACCGGTTTACAGTCACTTTCCCTTCACCTCCCCACAACAGACACCCTGTGAGATGGGGGGGGGGGCTGAGAGAGCTGTGACTAGCCCAAGATCACCCAGCTGGCTTCAGGTGTAGGAGTGGGGAAACCCATCCAGTTCACCAGATTAGCCTCCGCTGCTCATGTGGAGGAGTGGGGAATCAAACCCAGTTCTCCAGATCAGAGACCCGGTTCTCCACCTGGAAGCAAGTAACCTGAGCAGCAGCCTTCCTATAATTAAAGAGCCAAACTATGTGAAAGCTTGCAAAAAAAGAAGCACAAAGAGCCAGGATGACAGAAAGCCCATTGGCATAACTGAAATTACACAAGTTATCGTAATGGGAATCAACACGTTGATGAATGGTCCATAAAAGTTTTTGCTGCTCCAACACTGGTCACTGCGAGTCCCTTAGAAAGCGGCACACTCAAGGTCACACACACACACCCAGCATGATTGTTTTAGCACACATCTGCACATGGCTCACACTTGGATTCCTGGCACCTGTTCATCTCTCTCCCTCTTTCAAGCATCTCTAAGAAGCCGTTCAGTCCCATTAAAAACCAAAATCTTTGCCAGCCATTCCCTTTCATGTACTGGTTATTCCAGTTTCCTACCTGCTTCTTCAATACACCCTAATTAAAAAAAGATTTCAATTTTTTTTCTTTAAAGAGCCATACTTGGCACACGACATCAAGCGGATGTCATATTTCACTCCTTACTGAACGATATTTGGCTCTAGATTCCCCCCTTGCTCTAATCACTTCACAATGCTGCCTTTCACTGAGGTTTTATTTAATTCATTAAGCATTCATTGGCATATTTGTTTACTAGTAATATATTGGTTTACTATTAATATTACTATTAATATATTAATAATAAACATGACAATTCCGTCCATATAGGGGTACATCTAATATCCCAATCTGGATTGTGGTGGTCAGACTAGGACCGGGGAGATCCGGGTTCGAATCATCCCTTTGCCATGAAGTTTCTTGAGCGACTTTGAGCCTCTCAGCCTGGCCTACCGCGCAGGGTTGTTGTTTGGACTACTTGGCGGAGGGGAGAGTCATATAGGTCGCCCTGCGCTCCTTGAAAGATTAAACGGTCATCAGTCAATACATACGAATTATTATTATAATATTAAGTACATCCCAGTTCTCTTTTTCCCGCCCCCTCACCTGCACCCCCAGAGGGCCGCCTCTGAAGGACACGAATCCCGCCCTCCCCACGGTCACGGCCGCCGCCATTTTTCGTCTTGTGACGCCTGATTCCGGAGGAGGAGACAAGAGGGGCTGAAGGACCGGCTTGGTCCGGGATTGGACAGGCGGCCCCAATGACGTCCTCAGAAAGGGAGGGGCTCGGGGGGACGCCATCTTAGGAGTGGCCACTCCAAGAAAAGGGCACGCGGTCCGCCATGTTGAGAGCGGCAACCTCTACTGCCAGGTAAACCAGGGAGGGACTGAAGGATTCGGGCACGTTGGAAGCCAGCGGCCGCTTCGACGCGATAGGAGGGAATAAATTAAGCGGGCGGCCATGTTGCGAGTGGCAGAGGGAGCGCGGAATGTCCCCGACGAGCCGCCGTTCATGCCGCTCAAAGAGAGGGAATAAATTAAGCGGGCGGCCATGTTGAGAGTGGCAGAGGGAGCGCGGAGTGTCCCCGACGAGCCACCGTTCATGCCAGTCAAAGAGGGAATAAATTAAGCGGGCGGCCATGTTGCGAGTGGCAGAGGGAGCGCGGAATGTCCCCGACGAGCCGCCGTTCATGCCGCTCAAAGAGAGGGAATAAATTAAGCGGGCGGCCATGTTGAGAGTGGCAGAGGGAGCGCGGAGTGTCCCCGACGAGCCACCGTTCATGCCAGTCAAAGAGGGAATAAATTAAGCGGGCGGCCATGTTGAGAGTGGCAGAGGGAGCGCGGAATGTCCCCGACGAGCCGCCGTTCATGCCGCTCAATCAAAGAGACCTTAGCCGACGCTTCGAAAAAACAACCCAGAAGATAAGGCTGCTGTCGAAAGAGCCCGCCTCTCTAGGGCTTCTTTATAACGTCCTAGGGGGGCGGTTATTTCGTCCGCAAGCCAGCCTTCCGGGTTAGTTTTTGAAGGTGTCTCGGCTAGCCTGCCTTCCTTCAAAGTGGGAAGAAACCGCGGCTGTAGTAGGAGGCAAAAGGCGAAATCGGGGATTGTAACTTCACCGCGATAAGGCAGCCATAGGACTGGCCTCCCCCGCCCCCCGTCCCATAAAATTAGAAGCAAAAACAAGTTGATCGCCTTCCAAGTTCGGGGCATCTTGCACATGAAATATATCACGTTGAGGAGGTCACTGGGGGGGGGGAGGTAGTTGTGAAGTTCCTGCATTGTGCAGGGGGTTGGACTAGATGACCCTGGTTGGTCCCTTCCAACTCTGTGATTCTCTGATTCTTTGTGTTCTTGTTGGGGAGCAAAGCAGGGTATAAACACACACATACACCCCTTCTGGGGGGAGGTCAGTTCTATCAATCATACTGCAGGCAACCTTTTGTGATTTTAGCGCCATCAGGGGGAGTATTGCTCCCCTCTTTATTGACTCTGACATGGGCTATTTTAAATAATGCAAACACATTGGCGTCTGGCAAAAACAAAAGTTCCTTTAGAAACACATGATAGGAGTCTACACAACACAAAACACTGTTGCTGTGCCAGTGACACATCCTTACCAAGAGTTGCTGTATGTAGGTTTTATTTGTTTTTTATCTTATATTTTGGAAATGTACATCCAGTTTTTTTCCTTTAAATTTTTTTTGGGGGGCCAAGAGAGTGGGGCCCTAAGCTATAGCTTGTTTAGCTTATATGTAAATCCGGCGTCTCCCCGGGAGACGCGCCTCTATGTGTGTGTGTTAAGTGCCGTCCAGTCGCTTCCGACTCATGGTGACCCTATAAACGAAAGTCCTCCAAAATGTCCTATCTTTGACAGCCTTGCTCAGATCTTGCAAATTGAAGGCTGTGGCTTCCTTTATTGAGTCAGTCCATCTCTTGTTGGGTCTTCCTCTTTTCCTGCTGCCCTCAACCTTTCCTAGCATGACTGTCTTTTCCAGTGACTCTTGTCGTCTCATGACATGACCAAAATACGACAGCCGCAGTTTAGTCATTTTAGCTTCTAGGGTCAGTTCAGGCTTGATTTGATCTAGAACCCACTGATTTGTTTTTTTGGCAGTCCACGGAATCGGTAACCCTCTCCTCCAACACCACATTTCAAAGGAATCTATTTTCTTCCTATCAGCTTTCTTCACTGTCCAGCTTTCACACCCATTCATAGTAATAGGGAATACGATGGCATGAATTAAACTAGTCTTGGTGGCCAGGGACACATCCTTACACTCCAAAATCTTTTCTAGCTCCTTCATGGCGGCCCTTCCCAGTCTCAATCTCCTTCTGATTTCTTGGCTGCAGTCTCCCTTTTGGTTGATGGCGGAGCCAAGGAATAGAAAGTCTTGAACAATTTCAATTTCCTCATTGTCAACCTTGGAGATGTACATCCAGTGTACTGGTTCTTGCCGGTTATCCGGGCTGTGTAACCGTGGTCTTTCACTCTGACCGTGAAAGCCTTCGACAATATTTTGTACATCCATTTTCTTTCTTTTTTTTCCCCTTTAAATTTTGTTTTTGGGGGGGCCAAGAAAGAGGGCCTCTAAGCTCCAGCTTGTTGAGCTCATGCGAAAATCCAACGTCTCTCCTGGAGACGCGCCCGCGCGCAAACGGTCCCGGGCCTTTTCGCGCAGGCGCTCTAAAGGTTAAGCTCACGAGTCCTGGCGGGAGGCGGGGATCGAGATGTAAATACGGCCCGGCCTCTTCCTGTTGTGGTCCCGCCTCCCTCCCGGCCTTTTCGCGCAGGCGCTGTAAAGGTTAAGCTCACGAGTCCTGGCGGGCGTCGGGAGGCGGGGATCGAGATGTAAATACGGCCCGGCCTCTTCCTGTTGTGGTCCCGCCTCCCTCCCGGCCTTTTCGCGCAGGCGCTGTAAAGGTTAAGCTCACGAGTCCTGGCGGGCGTCGGGAGGCGGGGATTGAGATGTAAATACGGCCCGGCCTCTTCCTGTTGTGGTCCCGCCTCCCTCCCGGCCTTTTCGCGCAGGCGCTCTAAAGGTTAAGCTCACGAGTCCTGGCGGGCGTCGGGAGGCGGGGATCGAGATGTAAATACGGCCCGGCCTCTTCCTGTTGTGGTCCCGCCTCCCTCCCGCGCAGGAAGCGGCGGGACCGAAGCGAGCCGCTCCTTCGCGGAGAGCCCTGCGCGCGGCAGGACCCTTGGAAGAGCCCCGGTGGGGGTGGGGAAGGGCTGAGGAGGGAGGGGCTCTCCTTTGGGAACCGGCGGCTTCCGGCTCGTCGTCCCCCCGGCTCGCCTGGCTCCTGACCCAGATCCGTCCCTGGGCGGATTCCCCGGCGCACTTCCTGGAGGTACCGCTGCAGTTGTCCTGCGCGCGCATGCCCGTCGGCTCAGATTGGCAGATCGGCGTGCCTGTCGGCTCCTGGGCGCGCATGCCTGTCGCGGACCGTAACCGCTTACCTGTAGCATTGCTACGCATATGCAATACTATTAACATATGAACTATATCGGAAATACTTACCTGGATCAAAAGAACGTATAGGATTGATGTCGCTCCTTGCGTATTTGTATATATTGCAAATATTAGTGTCAGTCCAGTATTTCACTTGATAATTTGCACTTTAATATAGTCGTATTGCATTGAATTGGGTGTGCTGGTTTTGTGTTGCAGCAATACCCCACAGCATAGAGCCTATTTTGTTTGCCAGATTGGCAGATCGGCATGCCTGTCGGCTCAGATCGCCTTTCGGCTCATGGGCGCGCATGCCTGTCGCGGACTGTAACCACTTACCTGTAGCATTGCTACACATTTGCAATACTATTAGCATATGAACTATATCGGAAGTACTTACCTGGATCAAAAGAACGTATAGAATTGATGTTGCTCCTTGCGCTTTGGCATATTTGTATATATTGCAAATATTAGTGTCCTTAGTCAAGTATTTCACTTGATAATTTGCACTTTAATATAGTCGTATTGCATTGAATTGTGTGTGCTGGTTTTGTGTTTCAGCAATACCCCCACAGCATAGAGCCCATTTTGTTTGCCAGATTGGCAGATCGGCATGCTTGTCGGCTCAGATCAGCTCAGATCGCCTGTCGGCTCATGTGCGCACATGCCTGTCGTGGACTGTAACCACTTACCTGTAGCATTGCTACACATATGCAATACTATTAACATATGAACTATATCAGAAATACTTACCTGGATCAAAAGAACATATAGAATTGATGTTGCTCCTTGCGTATTTGTATATATTGCAGATATTAGTGTCCTTAGTCAAGTATTTCACTTGATAATTTGCACTTTAATATAGTCGCATTGAATTGTGTGTGCTGGTTTTGTGTTTCAGCAATACCCCACAGCATAGAGCCTATTTTGTTTGCCAGATTGGCAGATTGGCATGCCTATCAGCTCAGATCGCCTGTCGGCTCATGTGCGCGCATGCCCGCTGGCTCAGATGGGCAGGGGAGGGTGAGGGGAGGGGCGAGGCATCCTGGCGAAGTTGCAATGCTGGAAATCACCCCCACCCCATAATACACGCCAGACTCCCGGTATGTTCTGTGCAGAAAAGAGCAACCAAAATGATTAGGGGACTGGAGCAACTGTCCTATGGGGAGTGGTTAAGACGCTTAGGGCTGTTTAGCTTGGAAAGAAGGCGGCTAAGGGGAGACATGATAGAGGTCTATACAATTATGCATGGTTTGGAGAGAGTGGACAGGGAGAAGCTTTTCTCCCTCCCTCATAATACTAGAAAGCGGGGTCATCTGCTAAAGCTGGAGGGTGAAAGATTCAAAACAGATAAAACAAAGTATTTTATCACACAATGCATAGTTAAATTGTGGAACTCCCTGCCCCAGGATGGGGTGATGGCTGCCAGCTTGGAGGGCTTTAAGAGGGGAGTGGACATGTTCATGGAGGAAAGGGGTATTCATGGCTATTAGTTGGAATGGATGCTGGTCATGCTGCATACCTGTTCTCTCCAGGATCAGAGGAGCAGGCCTATTATATTGGGTACGGTGGAACACAGGCAGGATGGTGCTGCTGCAGTCGTCTTGTTTGTGGCTTCCCAGAGGCACCTGGCTGGCCACTGTGTGAACAGACTGCTGGACTTAATGGGCCTTGGTCTGATCCAGCAGGGCCGTTCTTATGTTCTTAAGAACCAAAGATGTTCACTTCCCAGCAATTCTGAATCCATGGGATTGGGTGGGGGGAACCCAGCTTTTCCCTGAATTTGGGGGGTGGGAGGGGGAGACAAAAAATTTGGGGGGGGGGTGGAAACGTATGAGCTCCTACTTCGCAGGGGCTGTGACCACACTAGGTATTCCCAGCGATGTATCAAGAGTTTGGAAATGTTATAAAAAATACATCGCTTTAAAAGGGTCTTAGGATGCCACGGCTAAAAAATGGTTGGAAGACATCTTCGCAGCTATAGGGGCCAAACAAAGTGCGAACAGTGTTTTTTCAAACTCTTAATACATCGTCGAAGGCTTTCACGGTCAGAGTTCATTGGTTCTCGTAGGTTATCCAGGCTGTGTAACCGTGGTCTTGGTATTTTCTTTCCTGACGTTTCGCCAGCAGCTGTGGCCGGCATCTTCAGAGTGTTACTCCTCTGAAGATGCCGGCCACAGCTGCTGGCGAAACGTCAGGAAAGAAAATACCAAGACCACGGTCACACAGCCCGGATAACCTATGAGAACCAATCTTAATACATCACTGGAACACCTAGTGCAGTAACAGCAGTGCCGGATTTACGTATAAGCTAAACAAGCTATAGCTTAGGGCCCCACTCCCTTGGCCCCCCAAAAATTTTTTTAAAAGGAAATAATAATTATTTCATTATTAATATACTTCTTCTTAATTGTATTTTGGTTCAACAATTACTTTGATAAAATACATATTTTGTTATGTGCAAATGGCTTTAGATACCTATTAGGTCCATAAATTACCATATCGCATATATTCAACACAAAAAACAGCAACAATTTGTTGTTGAAAAAGGACAGCTGGACATATAAAGGGCCCCATTACCTTCAATAGCTAAGGGCCTCATCAAACCTAAATCCGGCCCTGAGTAACAGCTGTCTGCTGTGGGGAGGGGAAGGGAATTGTAAGCCGGTTTGATTGTAAGCAGGTCTCTACCTTAAGTAGTAGAGAAAGTCAGCATATCGCACTTTCACGCAGCCCAAATAATGCACTTTCAGTGCACCTTAACGATTGTTTGCAAGTGGATTTTGCCAGTTCACACAGTAAAATCCACCTTCAAAGTGCACTGAAAGTGGATTGAAAGTGCATTATTTGGGCTGTGTGAAAGTGCCAACTCTTCTTCTATGTAATGCTTTCCTACCAAAACCAAACTTCTTTTCCTGGAGGTAGATCAGGATGGGTAGCCGTGTTAGTCTGTCTGTAGCCGAAGAAAAGAGCAAGAATCCAGTAGCACCTTAAAGACTAACAAAATTTCTGGCAGGGTAGGAGCTTTTGTGAGTCACAGAGCACTACTTCGGAAAGCTCCTACCCTGCCAGAAATTTTGTCAGTCTTTAAGGTGCTACTGGACTCTTGCTCTTTTCTACTTCTGTTGCTGATTTAACATGAGAGGGGGAGGACCTAGCTTACACTTTTTCCTGGATTTTTTGGGGGAGAGGGGACAAAATAATTTGCAGAGGGGATTGAAATGTATGTAATACTTTCCTGCCAAAACCAAACTTATTTTACTGGAGATAGATCACCATGGGTAGTCGTGTTAGTCTGTCTATAGCAGAAGAAAAGCAAGAGTCCAGTAGCACCTTAAAGACTAACAAAATTTCTGGCAGGGCATTAGCTTTCGTGAGTCACAGCTCACTTCTTCGGAAAGCTCATACCCTGTCAGAAATTTTGTTAGTCTTTAAAGTGCTACTGGACTCTGGCTCTTTTCTACTTCTGTTGCTGATTTAGCAACATAAAATGTGTCGTTGAGAACTCAGTTATCACGTCAACGTGAACTAGTTAGTGTATTAACGGAACTGAAAAGTATACTATAAATATCTTCATTTTCTATAAGAAAAATTTCAGAGGATACCCAGCACTTAGAAGGACATCGCAAATTGCTCCACCCTATGCTACCATCATCTTTAATTTTTGACAGCTGAGGGGTAGGAAAACATAGTTGAAGGGAACAAACAGAATTCTGTAGTAAACAAAATTTTAAAAAGTATTATTTGGATCACGATAAGTAGGATGGCCAGCATGTCTGGATGTTAAGCTAAACTTTATAACATTGAAAACACTGATCTCTTTCACCGTGACTTATCACCAAACACACAGTAGCATATTAATTGTTGCCAAAATTATTTACATTTAAACAAACGGTGGGGGGAAATCTTGGAAATGATGTATATGTCTACAGTATGAGGTTTTCCCAATGTTCCCCCAAATGTCCCAGTTTTTCCCATTGCAGAAATTGAGAAAATCCTCAGACATTTTCATACTACATATTAAGGTCTTGCCTTAAGAAGCATTTCTGTCATTCTAACAGAAAAGATTTCATAGGAGGATTTTATTCAGTGCTCCCCCAGATTTTCCATTTTTCCCCAGAAGTCCTTGGAAAAAAACGGGAGAGGGTGAATCTTTGTTTGCCAGAATTTTTCTTCCCCCACCTCCAATTTTTCCAGGCCTTTACATCCTGGATGCATTTGCCGAGATGGGCAGGGCTTGAATCTTCAGATGGGATTATTTTTTTAAAAAATTTGACAGCGGGAAATTTTAGCTGTTGAAATTAACAAAGAGTGAATGGGCACAGAGACGGGTCACCCACCTCTCTCTTACATTTTTATCCTGTCCTTCGGCAATATCGGTTGGTCTCCCCTCCCCCCGTTTTACCATCACAACAACCCTGCGAGGTCGAGTAAGCTAAGGCAGAGTGACTGGCCCAAGGCCAGCCGGCAAGTGTCACGGCACAGCAGGGGTTCGAACCTGGGTTTCCTAGATCATTATCCTGCACTCTGACCACTGTACTTGTAGTTTCTGATTAATAGAAGAAGGGGCATTTGTGTCGTGGCGGTTACTGTGTTGCCCATCGATACGGAATGAAACAGGAGTCCGGCGACACCGTAAAGTAGGCGCCCCCAACGGGGTGTCCGTGGGTGCTATGGCACCCACCGAGTGTCTTTAGAAAGTGGTCAGGGCCAGGCGGGGCTTTGGCCCAGCGAGGCTCCTAGATTGATCACTGGGGATACCGTTGGCTCTGCAGGTTTTTCAAGATGTTGCTTTGGCTGCAGCTGCCACCACAGCACAAGGACCTTTGCCGCGTGGCTTAAAAGTAAGCTGGAGCAGCCGTTTTGTGGCTGGCCCCGCCTCCTGCGGCAGCCGTGTCGTGGTTGTGCCTACCCCACCGTATCAGCGTTCCAAAGGTGCCCGCAGGCTCACGAAGGTTGGGGGTCCTTGCCTTAAAGACTTAACAAAATGTATTCTAACGTCAATGTTTGGGAGACGGCGCTCACTTCATCAGATCAACGAAGTGAGCATCCATAGCGGATATAAAGCTAAACAGTAAAGTCAACAGAAAGGCAGAGCTTACAAAGAGAGGGTGGTTTTGAAACCATAATCAAAGCTAAATTAATCCATTCACAGCAGCTGAGGACCAGTCCGAAGATTCAGGGACAGAACTGGTTTAGCATAGAATAAGATCTAATCGAGAAAGGTATGAAAAAGCAGATCCAGTTAGGACAGGGGTGGGGAACCTTTTTTCTGCCAAGGGCCATTTGGATATTTATAACATCATTCGTGGGCCGCACATTCTGGCCCTGCCCCCTTTAACCCCTCCATTGTCGCCACTTCTGTCCCCAGCCCTCTTGTAGTGCAGAGGAAATACGTTTCTCCACAGCCCAGGTGGGAAAGGGTTAACATAGTTTCTTGGGTGGTCCTAGCAGCTCCATAGCTAATGACTCTTCTGCAAGGGGGAAAGAAGATTCCTTTTCTCGGCAAAACAAACATCCACCTTGAATAGATCTTTAGAGCTAGAGATCTGCCACGACCCACGAAGGGCCAGACCAAATGATTTTGCGGGCCTTATACGGCCCCCGGGCCTGACGTTCCCCACCCCTGAGTTAGGACAACACACTGTGGGCGAAAAACGCATGGTCACTTTATCCTCCTTTAACCCCTGTTTCAGCCAGGATCGGACGCATGCGTTTCACCTAATGTGCGATCCTGGCTAAAACAGGGATTAAAGGAGGATAAAGCGACCATGCGTTTCCCCCCACAGCGACTTCATCAAGGTATAATTAAATTCATTGACATGCCCAGTTGTTCGCTTTCGTTAGTGTGGAATTAGCATTTCTCATGCCAACCGAGTGTGGTTCGGTGGTTAGAGAGTTCGAATACCCTGCTCAAACATAAATGTACATGGCATTTTATAGAAGTCCTTACCCTGAAGAGATCGCATCAGTGGTAGACTACCCGCTTAGTGCCCAGAAGGTCTCCAGTTCAGTCCCCAGCACCTCCACTTAAAAGGTTCTGATATTAAGCGATGTGGAAGACCCTGGAGAGCTGCTGACTTGACCTTGATAGATGAAGAGTCGGTAGAAGGCAGTTAGGAACGGGCCATGGCTGAGCGGCAGAGCATCTGCTTGGGATACGATAGATGCCAGGTTCAATCCCCTGGCATCTCCAATTAAACCGATCGGTTGTAGGAGGGGAGAAAGATCTCCAACTGAAACTCGGGAGAGCAGCTGCCAGTCAGAGTAGACAAGATTAACCTTGTCAGACCGGTCAGGTAAAAGGCAGCTTCATGTATGCTTGAAGGCTCCACCATGCAAAAAAGATTCTCTGCTTGTAGAAAAGGAGAATGTTAGAGTCGGGACACGAGTTCTAGTTCAGACTCCGCCCTGCCGTGCTAGTTTTTTTCACCCGTAATATTTTGTTTTGTTTTGTTTCAAGAAAATTTTTCGGGGAAAGCTTTGAAACAGGTTTCTCTTTGAATGTGATAGTTTCAGGAAGGTAGCCACATTGGTCTTCAGCAGAAGAGCTGGATTCGAGTCTAGTAGCCCTTTAGAGACGAACAAGATTTTCAGGTATAAGCTTTCGAGAGTCAAAGCTTCCTTCGCCGGGTAACTGCTGTTTGTGTTTCTTTCTTTCAGGAAAAAGAAGCCCCTTTCTCAGATATTTATTCCATTTCTGCAGAAACCACTCCTTTGACTGAAAACCTTCCGAACCTGTTGTGTCTCTCAAACAAACCGGGCCTGTCAAAGGGTGAGACGTGCCTATATAAGGAGGTGTGATTGGTTGTTAGGAGAAGCACATGTTCCTCCTCTGGTACACTCTTGAAGGTGCAAGTCTTTTCACTTTGTATAACAGAGAACAAAAGTTTGTCCCTGTATAGCAAACTTTGTTTTGTTCATCTTGAGGGACTTGCCACAGTAACATTTAAGAATCCTTGCTCTCATGGACCTGCAAGCTTAAAAAGAAGGGCCTCTCCTCCTCCCTGTGTGGCCTCCTGTTAAGCATCGGCAGACAAAATGGCCTTGAATTGGCCTTTCCAGATTGTACTACAACAGGAAGTCAACCCCAGCATGAAAACAGAGGGGCCACCCCAAGCGAGGCCTGCCGAAGAGGAAAGCGTGGTCCCTCGTGTCATCCAGGTGGGGACGATCGGGGAGTTTCTCGGCTCGGCGGGGCCCCAGAAGTTGACTCAGGGACCCGAGGAAGGCTTGGCCCAGCGCTGGGAAGCCCAGTGGCAGGAGGTCTTGAAGGCTGTGCAGCCCCTCACTTCTGGGCAGGAAGCCCCGCAGCGGTCGAAAACCTTGGCATGGGACGATACAAAGGCCTTATCCGAGGCAACTTCTGATACCGGCCAGTGGCCAAGCGGAGAAGGGTGCACTCGGCTCCTGGCAGAGGACGACGGAGGCGGTCTGCCGGCTTTGAGCCATCCGGACGATGGAGAAAACGGGACAGGGGAGGAAGAGCCGATGAGAAAGGAGGCCCGGGACGCAGAGATGCAGCGGCGGCGCTTTCGGCAGCTGAACTACCGGGAGGCGGAGGGTCCCCGCAAGGTTTGCAGGCGGCTCCAGGAGCTCTGCCGCCGGTGGCTGAGGCCCGAGAGGCACACCAAGGAGCAGATCCTGGAGCTGGTGGTCCTGGAGCAGCTCCTGGCCATCCTGCCGCAGGAAATCCAGAGCTGGCTCCGGGACTGTTGCCCCCAGGCTTGCTCTCATGCGGTAGTGCTAGCGGAGGATTTCCTGCGGGGCCAGCAACGAGAGACCCAGGTGAGAGAGAGGGTTGAAAGATGAATTTAGTTTCGCTTATTTTCTACCTGACCCTGTGGGCCTGACTATACCCCTTCTTCAGCGGTAGGGCGTCTGCCCCCTCCTCAGGCACCCAGGGTCCTTGCAAGCTCTGCGGCTGCCCAGATAAGTCTGAATTTGGCTCCATCTGTCAGTTACACAGTTATGGGCTGGCCCTGTGTCTTGTCAAGCAAGAAGTATGGTGGGAGTTGTGCTAGTTTGTGTCTGAGAAGACGTCCGATTCAGGTCGGGAGTGTGATGCACAGAGAGAGGAGTGTCAAGCCTTCCTGGCCTGAAACCGTCCCAGAGAGCTGTTGTTAGCCCCCTTTGAGGAATCTTTTTTTTTTATTAATTTCTTATTTTTTAAAACACGTAAAACACACTTACAACATACACTCTTCATACATAATCAGTACTCCATACAACAAGATCCTCATCGAATACCAATTAGAGCGGAACTAATTCATTCCAAACCATCTAGTACTAATCTTTCAGTCTTTATCAACAGTTAATTTTTTAATTGAGCAACAGTATAAACATTTATACTCAAACCTACACACAATCTATGCACTACAAAACTTATTTGATATTATGTTGTGTTGATATACTAATACCCCTTTCTTTATCAGTATTTCATCATAAAAAATAGAGTTTAAGATTAGAGAAAGAGCCCCGTGGCGCAGAGTGGTAAGCTGCAGTACTGCAGTCCAAGCTCTGCTCACGACCTGAGTTCAATCCCGACGGAAGTTGGTTTCAGGTAGCCGGCTCAAGGTCGACTCAGCCTTCCATCCTTCTGAGGTCAGTCAAATGAGGACCCAGCTTGCTGGGGTTAAAGGGAAGATGACTGGGGAAGGCACTGGCAAACCACCCCGTAAAACAACCTCTGCCTAGAAAACGTCGGGATGTGACGTCACCCCATGGGTCAGGAATGACCCGGTGCTTGCTTACCTTTTTTAAGATTAGAGAAGATAAACCAGTAATTTACCATACTATTTCTAATATGGTTATATAGTTAAATCTTCATGATTACGATTGAGGAATCTTATGTATAGCCCATCAGTTCACATAATTTTTCTCCAGTGGGGAAAGCGTCAGCATCCTGGGGCCAGTTCAGTCAGGAAAATGGTGTGAGGGAAGGCTTAAGCCCCCGCTTACAGTGCATCACTATCAGCCATCCCCCTCCCCACACACGAGAATTTGATTTCGACGTGGAACTCCCTGTGCACGTCTTGAGTAGGGTTGCCAGGTCCCTCTTTGCCACCGGCAGGAGGCTTTTGGGGCGGAGCCTAAGGAGAGCAGAGTTTGGGGAGGGGAAGGACTTCAATGTCATAGAGTCCAATTGCCAAAGCTGCCATTTTCTCCAGGTGAACTGATCTCTGTCGGCTGGAGATCAGTTGTAATAGCAGGAGGTCTCCAGCTAGTACCTGGAGGTTGCAATCCAAAAAGAAGGCACCTCCATGCTAGTACCGTAGGTTAGGAAAAAATTGCACAGGAGTCTCCAAGTACAAAAGTATCAAAATGCTTATTGGTGTTTAAACATATAACATCTACAGGACACAGTGGGATACATAAACATAAATTTTAGAGAATATATACAATATATACACGTGTGAGTTTGATGCAGTCTCTATGCAATTCAAATTGGTGTTGAAATCTTCTGGGTATATATTTCTTAATTGATCTTCAACAAGTCCATGAATATTCCCCAAAAGATGCCTTTTTTCTTGGGGAAAAGATGGGGGACGGCCGTTTCAGATTCTTTTCTTCAGCCCCATTTAAAGTTCCATGTTCAGTTGTAAAATATATATCACACACAGTATTCAGTTCCACGTAGGATACTCTTCAAAGTGTAGCTGGAGGTTGGCAACCCTACTGGAAATAGTTCTTGCTCTTACAGATGACGGCACCATGTGAGGATATGGTTGTGGTCTCCTCCGACTCAGAGTGGTCTCCATTGAGCTCTGGACCAGGATATTTCTGTGGGGAAACTCAGCTGGAAAACGGGCGGGATTCCAATTTACCAGGTATCTATTTGCTGTGTTCATGGGGAACAGCTGCGTAGCTGAAGAGCAGAGCCCATGGTTTGCAGGAAGAAGGTTCTAGATTCAACCCTTGGCGTTGCCACCTAAATGAACATCAGAAGCTGGGGAAGAGCCCTCTCTGCCCAAGATGCTGTAGATGCTGCCATCAGTCACTGCAGATGGTTCCAAGAGAGCCAGTGTGGTGTAGTGGTTAAGAGTGGTGGTTTGGAGTGGTGGACTTTGATCAGGAGAACCAGGTTTGATACCCCACTCCTCCACGTGAGTGGCGGAGGCTAGTCTGGTGAACCGGGTTGGTTTCCCCACTCCTGCCAGCTGGGTGACCTTGGGCTAGTCACACTCAGCCCCACCTACCTCACAGGGTGTCTGCTGTGGGGAGGGGGAGGGAAGGCGATCGTAAGCCGGTTTGATTCTTCCTTAAGTGGTAGAGAAAGTTGGTATATAAAAACCAACTCTTCATCATCATCATCTGTAGAAGAGCCTCAAAAGGCTTTAGAAGGAGATCCGATATATTTATGGAGAAGTCCACCAATTACTATTAGGCATGAGAGTGAAATAGAATCTCCATGTTCAGAGGCACTATATCAGCCATTTTGTGGCTGGCGCGATGGCAGCTATTTTGTGGCTGGCTCTGCCTCTGGCGGCAGCCATTTTGTGGCTGGCACTGCCTCCTACAGCAACCATTTTTTGGCTGGCTCTGCATCCTATGGCAGCCATTTTGTGGTTGCACCCACCACCCTTTGTCAGAATTCCAAAGGTATCCACAGTCTCAAAAAGGTTGGAGACCCCGGCACTATACTTTTAAATAGTAGGTGCTTGAGGCAAACATCAGGGGAGAACTGTTGCCTTCGTTCTCCACTTGGGGCTTTCCAAAATCTTCTGGCTGACCATTCTGGGGAATGGGATATTGGACTAGATGGACCCTTGGCCTAACCCTGGAAGACTCTTCTGATACACTTATCTTGGCTACCAGAAGCCGACTTGATTCTCTCTCTTTCTCCGGTCCAGGGAAAGACAGATGCCTGCATGTTTATCCCATTTCACCAGGCGAGGGAACTCTGAACTGGAATAATTTGGGTCCTTCTCAGCAGGGAGGTTCTGAGCGGCTGGTGCCATTTGGGATACTCTCGGGACAATCTGGGTTGCTTGACGGCCGTTGTGGGCCTCAGCAGGGACACGGGACAGAGCCGCCCCCGACCTGGGAGGAAATCACTCGCTGCAGCGAAGGCATGTACGAAACGGTGGTTCGCTTGGAGGAGCACAAACACTGGTGCCTTGAATGCGGCGAAAGCTTCCCGGACGCTTCACAACTCACCGAGCACCAGAAGATGCACCCGCGGCCCAAGCGCCCGGAGTGCCCAAAATGCAGGAAGAGCTTCCGAGATGTTTCGCAGGTCCTCCGGCACCAGACGGTCCACTCAGGAGAGAAGCCGTACAGCTGTTTTGAGTGCGGGCAAAGTTTCACCCAGAAACCAGCCCTCATTAAGCACCAGCAGAAACATCAGGAAGATGAGCCATACTCAGGTACGGGCCAAGCAAGGTGTCATCTATGGTAAAAACTCTTGCACGCTGTACAAATCAGATCATTGTCACACCAGCGTGGTGGGAGAGCCACCGTGGTTAGGAGCGGTGGACTCTAATCTGGAAAACTGGGTTGATTCCTCACTCCTCCACATAAGCAGCAAACTCTAATCTGGTGAACCGGGTTCATTTCCCTACTCCTACATATGAAGCCAGCTGGGCGACCTTGGGCGAGTTACAGTCCTCTTCGAGCGCTCTCAGCCTCCCCTGCCTCACAAGGTTTCTGTTGTGGGGAGAGGAAGGGAAGGAGATTGTGAGCCGGTTTGATTCTCCTTTAAAAAAAGTAGAGAAAATCGGCATATAAAACTCCTCCTCCTTCTTCTTCAACTGAAAGTTCTTTGTGAGCCCAACTCTTTGTCCGCAGACGAGGTTCTCTGATGTAATTCAGCATAACTGCACTCTCGGTTCTAATATTTCTACATCGAGTGCGATTGGGTTGTCCTGTCGCTCTGGCGCAGCAGAACTTGCCAGCAAGGCTGCTTGTTGTATCTCTGCAGGAGTCACTGCTCTGGTCTTGCCTTTCCCCCCTTAGCATCTAACAGGCTGTGTACGATTGTATCTTTTTGGTAGCCTTGATGCAGAGCTGCATCAGGACAGCGGGATCTTTGCGGGTGGTGTGAACATTCGCCCCCTTTTTCCTCCTGAGTGGTGTAGTGGTTAAGAGCGGTGGTTTGGAGCAGTGGACTCTGATCTGAAGAGCTAGGTTTGATTCCCCACTCCTCCACATGAGTGGTGGACACTAATCTGGTGAACTGGGTTGGTTTCTCCACTCTACCACATGAAGCCAGCTGGGTGACCTTGGGCTAGTCACAGCTCTCTTAGAGCTCTCTTGGCCCCACCTACTTCCCAGGTGTCTGTTGTGGGGAGGGGAAAGAAAGGAGATTGTAAGCCGGTGTGAGTCTTCCTTAAGTGGTAGAGAAAGTTGGCATACAAAAACCAACTCCTCTTCTTCCTCTTCCTCCTCTTCCTTTTCTTCTTCCTCTTCTTCTGCTTCCGTTCCAACAGGTTTTGAAAGGGATACTCAACGCCAGAGGACCCATGCAGTTTGTAAGCGCCCCAAGTGCCAGGAGTGCGGGAAGAGCTTCCGAGACCTTTCGCACGTCCTCCGGCACCAGACAGTCCACACGGGTGAGAAACCGTATAGGTGCCCGGATTGTGGACAAGGCTTTACCCAAAAACCAGCCCTTAGCAGGCACCAGCAAAAACATCTGGAATCCCAGCCCTACACAGGTATGAATGGACTAGAGGAAATTTGGTGTAAAAAGTGGTAGAATTCAGCGTTGTTTATTTAGGACAGGAATCCCCATCATGGTGGAGTGCAGTGGTTTAGAGTGGTGGAGATCAGAGTTTGATTCCCCACTCCTACACATGAGCGGCAGACGCTAGTCTGGCGAACTGGATTTGTTTCCCCACTCCTGCACATGAAGCCAGCTGGGTGACCTTGGGCTAGTCTCTCGGCCCCACCTACCTCATAGGGTGTCTGTTGTGGGGAGGGGAAGGGAAGGTGATTGTAAGCCAGTTTGATTCTTCTTTAAGTGGTAGAGAAAGTCGGCATATAAAAACCCAACTCCTCCTCTTCCTCCTCCTAGAATCAGAGTTGGAAGGGACCACCAGGATCATCAAGTCCAACCCCCTGCACAATGCAGGAAATTCACAACTACCTCCCCCACACACCCCCAGTGACCCCCTCCTCCTCCTCCTCCTCCTCTTCTTCTTTCTCTTCTTCTTCTTCTTCTTCTTTTCCTGGCGCCCACCATCTGTGTTGAGAAATGAGATGGGCCCATGTCAGGCTCTCATCCAGCAGGGCTTCTGATTGGCCACTGGAGATCTCATTGGTTGTGTGGTGGTGGAAAAGTGCTGTCAAGTGACGGCTGACCTATGTCAACTCCATGAGGTTTTCAAAGCAAGAGGCATTCACAGGTGGTTTGCCATTGCCTAACTCCACGTAACGGTCCTGGACTTCCTCGGTGGTCTCCCATCCGAATACTAACCAGGGCAGACTCTGCTTAGCTTCCGAGATCTGGCAAGATCGGGCTTGACTAGGTGCTGCCGGTCAGGTTTTATTCTCTCTCGCTCTTTTTTGCCCAGTGTATTTTTGAAAATTACCCTTCTTCTCCACTGCACTAAGGCGGTTTTTTGTAGCTGTGCCCACTGCATTGTGTCAAAATTCCAAAAGTTCTCACATGGCTCAAAAAGATTGAGGATCTCTGGTTTTGGATATGTCTCCAATCTGCCTTTTGAGGCTGTTTATAATTAAAAACGCAGATTTTAAAAAAATCACTACCGTGTGATCCTAGGCAGAGTTACACCCTTCTAAACCCACTGATTTCAATGGACTCAGAAGAGTGAAACTCTCTTAGGACTGCCTTGTAAAGTGTAGCGGTAAGGTAGGGCTGGGATGTAGGAGACCCAGGTTCAAATCCCCCACTCTGCCACGGAAGCTCGCAGGGCGACGTTGGGCCAGTCACACCTTCTCAGCTTAAACTACCTCACAAGGTGGTTGTTGTAAGGATAATATGGAGGCAGGGAGGATATTGTAGGCCACTTTAGGGGTCTCCGTATAAGTGAAGAAAAATAAAACAAAATAATATGAACCAGGCTCGAGGTCATGAAATGGCAACGTAGAAGTCAGTTTCACCATCTCTGCTTAATCTAGTTCAAAGTCCCTCCCCCAAAAAATAAAAGTTTTCAGTTTAGACTGGAAGGCCTAGAAGGGAGAGCACCATCTTGGCCTCTTGGGATAATTCCTCAGCCCAGGTAGGGGGGCACTGATAAAGACCTTTCACAGGTTCAGTCCAACCCAACTTCTCTTGAGCCCTGTTCTCACAGGAGACCAGTAAATCCATAGTAGGTCTCAAGGCTAGGGTTGCCAACTTCCAGGTTCTAGCTGGAGATCTCCTTCTATTACAACTGATCTCCAGCTGATAGAGATAAGTTCACCTGGAGAAAATGACCGCTTTGGCAATTGGACTCTATGGCATTGAAGTCCCTCCCCAAACCCTGGCCTCAGGCTCTGCCCCAAAAACCTCCCGCTGGTGGCAAAGAGGGACCTGGCAATGCTATTCAAGGCCCAGGCAAGTTGATTCAGGTGTAGGCCAACCCTTAGGTATTCTGAACCTGAACCATTTAGGGTTTTAAAGGTTAAACTCAGCACCTTGCATTGAGCTCAGAAGCAAATTTGCAGCTGGTGCTTTTGGCTTTTATGAGGTCATATCAGTGGAGGTTTCCAAACTGTCTTCAAGGGCAGCCCCATGGAGGGTTCATTACAGGAGTCGAGTCTTTGGCCTTGCCTCTTTCAAACCAGACTCTCCCAGTGTCTGGTAATTCTGCTCCATCTGCATCGAGCATGACTGGAGCATTCATTCCTAGGCAGAGTGGAATTTCCAGCTGTTGGAGGAGGTTGCCTGTTGTGTCTCAGCATGAATCGCCACTCTATGCACAGGCTGTCATTCATTAGCTGCACTCAGAAACTCACATCCCGTACTGAAGAGAAGACTCAAAGGAGGACTCAAGAAGGCAAATAAAGGGCACAGTTATCCTACCTCTTGTAAAACACATTAAAAACACACAATAAATATTAACCTACCATTAAAACTGATAGGCTATGAAACTATTTGCTGGCTCCCAAAGGTGCTGTAATTACCATCCCAATTCTTTCTATGGTGGTGGGAAGTGCCGTCAAGCCGCAGTCGACTTAGAGCGACCCCGTGGGGTTTTCAAGGCAAGAGACGAACAGAGGTGGTTTGCCATCGCCTGCCTCTGTGGAGCAACCCTGGATTTCCTTAGTGGTTTCCCATCCAAGTACTAACCACGGTTGACCCTGCTTAGCTTCTAAGATGTGACGAGATCAGTCTAGCCTGGGCCATCCAAGTCAGGGCAGTACTTTCTATAGCTCCCAGTATAAAATAAAATGAGCCATATATTGTGTCGATCATTTCTTATGTCTTCTTCGAAGAGTTGCCCCCAGACAAAGACTCCTCCTGGGTCTGCCCTACACCACCAAACCGAACCTAAATGTCATACAGAAACAGGCTGCCAACTTGGAAGGCTTTAAGAGGCAAGTGGACACGTTTATGGAGGAGAGAGGTATTCGTGGCTGCTAGTAAGAATCGTTACTAGTCATGATGCATACCTATTCTCTCCAGGAACAGAGGAACATGCCTATTACATTAGGTGCTTTGGATAATGCTGCTGCAGGATAATGATGCTGCAGTCCTTGTTTGTGGGCTTCCTAGAGGCACCTGGTTGGCCGCTGTGCGAACAGACTGTTGGATTTGATGGGCCTTGGTCTGATTCAGTATGGCCTTTTTTATGTTCTTATGACGTGGCAAGCCCCCTCCCCCAGCATTTTGATTTTCCCTTCACAGTTTTGCTTCCGCTGATAACCCTGCCCACAATACATGGTATGATTCCTACTGGAATTTCCTTTCTTTCAGCAGGCAACGGGGAACTGTGTGTGAATCAAGAGAACGCATGCTTTAACCCACTGGGATCAGCACAGACGTCGTCCGGAACATCCCAAGCAAATGCCTCCAGTACCTTTACGAATGGGTGCAAAGTAGAACATCAGCCTGTGAAGAAACCAGACGGGGATCCCGTGCCAAAAGTGGGAGTCAACAGGCCCGTGAAAAAAAATCTGAACCGCCGGGGACAAAAGAACTACTGGTGCATCACATGCGGGAAGGGCTTTCGGGACAAAGCGGACGTCGTTCGGCACCAGCGAATCCACACGGGTGAAAAACCTTTTGAGTGCCTGGACTGCGGGAGGCGGTTCAGTACCACCTCGAGCTTATACAAGCATCATGCAACCCACAGACGGCCAGATCTGAAGGAAACCACTTAATCCATGGGTGAAGCCACCTTTACAAAAGGTCCAGAAAGAAATGGGCCAGGGGGGTGGAAGGCATGGGCCTTGAAAAAGGGTTGCTTGTGCGAACGGGGAGAATCACTGGGGATAGCGGAGGGAGAAGGGGGTTCTTTGACACTTGGGCACGATTCGAAATAGCCAGTTAGATTCTTGTCTCCGGTTTAGTCCTGTGTAAATAAGACATACAAAGATTCTTAACTATATAGCTAAGAATCTGTAAGATTCTTAACTATATAAATATTATATTTCGATAGTAAATAAATATAATATAAATAACAGAATAAACAAATATAATAGCAGCTGTCCCAAACCTTTTTGAGCCCACGGGCACATTTGGAGTTCTGACAGAGCATGGTGAGCTCAGCCACAAAATGGCTGCTGCAGAAATAGGGTTGCCACCTCTGGGTTGGGAAATACCTGGAGATTTTGGGATGGAGCCTGAGGAGGGTGGGGTTTGGAAAGGGGAGGGACTTCAGTGGGGTAAAAATCGAGTACACCTTGCAAAGTGGCCCTTTTCTCCAGGTGAAATTACCGCTATCGCCTGGAGAGCAGTTGTAATCCCAGGAGATCTCCAGCCACCACCTGGAGGTTGGCAACCCCTATGCAGGAGGTGGAGCCAGCTACGAAATGATCGCCCTGGCTTACCTTCAGTCACGCAGTGAAAATTCTTGTGCTGAGGTGGCAGCTGCTGTCAAAGTAACATTTTTTTTAAATCTGCACAGCCTTGCTGGGCAAAAGTTGCACCTGACCCCGTCTACCTGAATGAACAGGCCCTCACTACTCCCATCGCTTTCAGGACAAACTTTACCTGAAAGGTGAGTCAGTTGACCTAGTCATACAGAGGCAGGCCCTTGGCCTGTCAAGCTAACCGTGGTCTCCTCTGATGGGTTGTGGCTCTCTGGGGTCTCCTAGCTCACCTGCTACCTGACCGTATTCAATTGGAGATGTCGAGATTTGAACCTGGGACCTCTTCCCCTGAGCCACAGCCCCTCTAGCTACAGCATGTGGTTTCTCTTCACCCACTTACTGAACCATTAGGGCAGGTTCCCATGTTCATGTTTATCAATCAAATGGTGGTCTACCTGAATAAACAGGCCCTGACCTGGATGGCCCAGGCTAGCCTGATCTAGTCAGATCTCAGAAGCTAAGCAGGGTCAGCCCTGGTTAGTATTTGGATGGGAGACCACCAAGGAATACCAGGGTTGCTGTGCAGAGGAAGGCACTGGCAAACCACCTGTTAGTCTCTTGCCATGAAAACCCCAAAAGGGGTCACCATAAGTCGGCTGCGACTTGAAGGCACTTTATACACACTACTCCCCATTCACCTCAAAGGCGAGTCAGTTCACCCAGTCGTACAGTCAGTCCCTCTGCATTCAGGTATAGACGTGACTCAGTGGCTCTGAGTCTCCCAAAGCTTCCATTGGTCCATCAAGTTCAGTCCTTGGTGTGTGGTGTAGTGGTTAAGAGCGGTGGTTTAGTGTGGTGGAGTCTGATCTGGAGAACCGGGTTTGATTCCCCACTCCCTCCACATGAGTGGCGGACACTAATCTGGTGAACTGGGTTTGTTTCCCAGCTCCTACACACGAAGCCAGCTGGGTGACCTTGGGCTAGTCACAGCTCTCTCAGCCCCACCTACCTCACAGGATGTCTGTTGTGGGGATGGGGAGGGAAGGTGGTTTTAAGTCAGTTTGATTCTTCCTAAAGTGGTAGAGAAAGTCAACGTATAAAAACCAATTCTTTTTCTTCGTCTTGTCTTCCCTGACTGCCGTGAGCTTTTATCTGGGCCGTAGCTTCTCCCATATGAACAGCATGGTGTATGTAAAAAAACCAAAAAAAACTTTTCCCCTAGTTGTTTTTCTTGACGTGAAGGCACTCGGTACATGCCCAAGAGATGGGTACTGAACAGGGTTGTCAACGCTGGGGTGGGAAATTGCTGGAGATTTGGGAGCCTTGGGAAATTGGGATCCGGGGAGGGCAAGAACCTCAGCAGAGTATAACGCCACAGACTCCATCCTTCAAACTAGCCATTTCCTCCTGGTATCTGAAGAAGTGAGCTGAGGCTCACGAAAGCTCATACCCTCCCAGAAATTTTGTTAGTCCTTAAGGTGTTACTGGACTCTTGCTCTTTTCTACTACATTTCCTCCTGGGTAACTGATCTCTGTAGTCTGGAGATAACGTTGTAATTCCAGATCTTCGGGGCCTCATCTGGAGATTGGCAACCCTAGTACAGAAGCCATTTTGTCTCTTGACAGAAGTCAAGACCGCTAACATACTTATTTATATCCCGCTGCTCTCTGGCAACACTGGGCTCAGGGCGGCTCACAACGTATCACAGCACGTTAAAACATACGTTCTGGTTAAAAATGCCAACATCTTAAAAGTTTCTAACGGTGCCCTTCAACATCCCAGTGGGTGCCAGCCGAGTAAGGATAGAAACAATCCCAGCAAAGAGGGATCAAGGTTGATGATATAATTGAGAATAACTGAGAAGCAATATGGAATAATTGATATAACTGAGAAGCAATATGGAAACCGTTGCTGTCCTCAACCATAGGCCTGGTGGGACTACTCAGTCTTGCAGGCCCTGCAGAACAGCCCCAGATCCCGTGGGGGCCTTGGTGTCTGTTGTGGGGAAGGGAAGGAGATTGTAAGCCGGTTTGATTCTTCCTTAAGTGGTAGAGAAAGTCGGCATATAAAATCCAACTCTTCTTCTTAATAAACTGGGTGCCCTTGTGCCAGTCGCACACTGTCCACCTAACCTACCTCACAGGGGGGTTGTCAGGATACAATGGAGGAGAGGAGAGCAACGTAAACCACTTTGGGGCCTCATTAGGGAAAAAGGTGGGGTATAAATGAAGGAAATCGATATTAGACTGCCTTTTGTTTCTAACTTAAAAGTTCAATCCTTCTCCAGACATTGAGGAAAAGTACCCGCCTCGTGTTTCAATAATCGACCACTCTTAAAGCTCAGATCATTTATTGAAGAAAATAATACCAAGAGCGTCGAATGCCGTTGCGGCACTGGGCCACTAAACAAATATCACATACAAATACTGGTCAAGCAAAATAACGTTTTACTTCATTATGATGCACACATCTGATATGCTCATCTAGGAGTTCCCACAATGAGGCGAGGGGAGAAACAGATGGAACAACTTTATTATTTTTCTACAGGTGCATGTAGGTGTGGAGGACATCCATCCTTCGCTAGAATCAGAACGCGCAGTGATTCAAGCGCAGACTCAAGAGCAAGGCACATCGCTAATCACATCGATTAAGAAAAAGAAATCTAGTGACGAATCAGAAACCATTAACACACATTGGGACGTACATTTTCCCTTTGTGAAAATGGACCGGTGCCCGGAGAAGAGATAGCGGTACCCTGAGGCAAGGGGAAGCAATCGCCTCAAGCATTAAACGCTGGGTGCTTTTAGGCTGTGGCGGGAGGGGGAACAGAGTGAGGGACAAAAAGACCTAGCATGTGGGGCACAAACAGGAGGAGACACCTTCTGTACAAGCCTCGTACAAAAAGCACTGCACTCATTCATTTCGGCGGGGCTAGCGCAAAGGGACGGCATCTCTTTGCGGATTGGCGTGAAGGAGGAGCGTCGTTTCGTTTCTCCACTTCGGGCAACAAATAGGTCCAGCCCTATTTATGATTTCTTGGCCTCCCCTCCCCACACCTCAAGATTTACCAAACTTGTACAGATTCCGCACCCACCTGCTGGTGGTCCATAAGAACATAAGAAAGGCCCTGCTGGATCAGACCAAGGCCCATCAAGTCCAGCAGTCTGTTCACACAGTGGCCAACCAGGTGCCTCTAGGAAGCCACAAACAAGACGACTGCAGCAGCACCATCCTGCCTGCGTTCCACCGCACCCAACATAGTAGGCATGCTCCTCTGATCCTGGAGAGAATAGGTATGCATCATGACTAGTAGCCATTTTTACTAGTAGGAGAGAACAGGTATGCAGCATGACCAGCATCCATTCCAACTAATAGCCATGAATACCCCTTTCCTCCATGAACATGTCCACTCCCCTCTTAAAGCCCTCCAAGGTGGCAGCCATCACCACATCCTGGGGCAGGGAGTTCCACAATTTAACTATGCGTTGTGTGAAGAAATACTTCCTTTTATCTGTTTTGAATCTCTCCCCCTCCAGCTTCAGCAGATGACCCAGCGTTCTGGTATTAGGAGAGACAGAGAAAAAAGGATATGAAACCTTAACATTTGTGGGCAAGGATCAAAAACTATTCAAGATGGTCAGTGACAGGCCCTGTTTTATCAAGGACCCAATTCCAGTTTGGCGCAGTGGTTAAGAGCGTCAGGCACGGATCTGGGGCACCCGGGTTTGAATCCCCCACTCTGCCAGGGAAGCTCGCTGGGTGACCTTGGGCCAGCCAGCCACTGGCCTAATTTACCTCTCAGGTTGTGGGGAGTATAAAACGGAGGGCAGGAGGAATGATGTAACCTGTTGTGAGTCCCCATTGAGAAAAACGGCAGGTGTCAATGAATTAAGCAACAAATTACAGGTCTTCTTTTGAGTATGAACAAGTAATTATGCCTAGACTTTGACGCGGAAGGGAATGGTAATTACAGAGCCAAAACAACAGCAAGGAATCAGTAACAACGGGCCCAACTTGACAAGCAAGGAGGCGGCAACTTGGACAAGTTTTCTTGGCGCTGTGATCCAATCACAGTGAAAGGTTTAAACTTTTTTTTTTGCTTCAGTACAAGGGGGGGGGGGAATACAACGGCCACCGTCCTTTCCCCCGGAAACACAGTTCCTCAGAGGCAGAAGGCCGTCCCCTCCATTGAGTTTCCCGATTCAATTCAGGGGCCGCTTTCCACCGACCCGCTTTGGGTTGATTCACCGGACAGGGTCAGCGGGTTGTAGCAAATCCACGGCAGTTGTTCAGTCGCACAAAGATCAGCAGAAAGATATCACCACTGGAACCGCTGAGAGCGTGAGGACAATCAGCGGTGGGTAGGGTAGAACGGGTTTCAGAGCTCATGATGGAAAGATGCAGGTCCTTATGTCATCTTGAGTACAAGAATCCATATCCAGCCCCATGAACCCACACAAATTTATCTTGCTGGTGGATTGGCTTTTACTAATCAAAAGAAGCAAGCAGATTCAGACAACTGGCTTTTACTCAATGAGCAGTTGTCTCTTTATGCTTTACCCTGGAGGAACGTTGGTGGAGCTGTTATAGGCACTGACATATTACAGCTCATGAATTATGATATTGTGTTGTACATATGCAGAAATATTCACTGTAAAACCCAAACTATTTATATAAATTGCAAACTATATAGTAGGGGTTTTAATTATCTTTATAAAAGGAAAGAAAGCCTGGATATATTAAACCAGAGGCTTATGTTTCTGAATTATACTGGCAGATATTTCAGTGTCAGTGCTGGGATACAGTGCTGCACTTTTCCTATTTTTTCGTGACCTTCCCCAGCCATTTCAATGGAGAAGAGCAGAATCCCTGGTAGCCCTTTTCCTAATTTTTCAGCTACCGAACAGCATGTTCTGCCCTCCTGTCTTTTCAATGACTCCAAGAGCAGAAATATTTTTCCTCTGTACTTCAAGGATATTCAATGTTGACTCATGATGACATGATGTAATGAAAACAATATATTGTATTTTATGATTTAAACATGAAAGCAGAATGCTAGAAGTTAATGAATAGATTTAATTCATCGTATGGTTATAGAGATGAGAATGATGATAAAATTGGTTATACAATGTATAAACAAAACTCAACACTGACTATTTGAGAAATAGTATGCTTAGCCTAGAGGAAGTGGATGTCCAAATATGGTCTTCTAAAGTAGAAGAGCAAACAAGTACAAAAGGGGATCAATTTGGCAATAAACAGTAGAGTTCATACTGCTAGGAAAGCATGAAATCATTCCCTGCTTAAGCGCTGATGCTGAACTTTTGATGGGGGAGAAGAAACAGGTTAAAGGACAGGGGTGTCTAAAAGGTGTTTTTGGTAGCTTGTCCACATTTTGACATGGGCCAGGATCCCATTCTTGAGCTGGTATTTCTTGACTAGCAGCCCTATATACCACACAGCAAAGTTATTTTTAAAACTTTCAGAAGTAGTAAATGGTGTGACATATGGAAGAGTCAGTCATCCATTGGGTGTGCCAGACCTCTTGGGAATGTCTGAAGGACATTCTGCTCTCAGGCACACCTTTTTATGATCTGTAGAATATATTTTTTTCTTCATCTGCAGCCTCAGCAGGTGTTGGCGGAGAGTTAGAAAATAGAAGATGAATATCTTTTAAGTATTCTTGCACACTGAGCTATGATTTTGGCAATCACCCAGCATCACGAGGCTAGCCAAAGGAAGAATTTTATGGCTTGTCTGAAGTACAGTGGGATCAGAGATTACTGCTTGTCATCTGGAACCTTTCTGCCAACCTGGTTCAATTAGGTTTGTAGTACAGGACAAAAGAGAGCCGGCGTGGTGTGGTGCATTTAGTGGTGCACTAGGACCCTGGGCAACCCAGGTTCAAATCCCCACTTCTACCATGGAATCTCACTTGGTGACCCTTGGCCCATCACAGTCAGCCAGGCCTACCTCACAGGGTTGTTCTTGTGAGAGAACAGAGGAGGGGAAAACAATGTTCTAAGCCGCTTTGTGTCCCAACTGGGGAGAAAAGCAGGATAGAAATAAATAAATGCAAAAATAACATATTTACAGCGTGATGTAGTGGTTAAGAACGGTGGTTTGGAGAGCTGGAGTCTGATCTAGAGAACCGGGTTTGATTCCCCACTCCTCTACATGAGCGGCGGAGGCTAATCTGGTGAACTGGATTAGTTTCCCCACTCCTTCACACGAAGCCAGCTGGGTGACCTTGGGCAAGTTACAGCTATGTACAGCCTCACCTACCTCACAGAGTGTCTGTTGAGGGGAAGGGAAGGTGATTGTAAGCCGGTTTGAGTCTCCCTTAAGTGGTAGAGAAAGTCGACATTTAAAAACCAACTCTTCTTCTTCCTGTCTTGGGAGACATTTTTTACTTGCTGTCTCTAGGTTGCTACAGTTCGCGGAATTGGCAGGATGCCCTCCAACAGAGCTACCTGCACTTCTGTGCATTCCATAACACAGGTAGTGTTTGCAAAGGGGTGTATGTATATGAGAGAGCGTTGTACCAGCTACTACAATTCCTCCCACTTGTATCAGAAACGCTAGTCATTGGACACTAGTCATGATGCATACCTATTCTCTCCAGGATCAGAGGAGCATGCCTATTATATTAGGTGCTGTGGAACACAAGCAGGATGCTGCTGCAGTCGTCTTGTTTGTGGGCTTCCTAGAGGCACCTGGTTGGCCACTGTGTGAACAGACTGCTGGACTTGATGGGCCTTGGTCTGATCCAGCAGGGACTTTCTTATGTTCTGCCCAAGTCACACACCATGAACACTGTCCTGTGCAGAATTAGAATCGGGCAGGAGTTAAGGAAGGAAGCCCAAAATGGTCTTCTGAAAACACTGATTTTTCTCCACTTGGTGGTTGGACGAAGAAAAGTTATCCATGACTGGGAGCATCCCAGCACTTCCAAAAAAGACAGCGAACACGTACACAGGCAGTTGGACGAAGCAAAGCTATTAATGACAGGGAGCATCCCCACACTTCTGAAGAAGACAGCTAGCATGTACACAGGTGCATAAACACAGGAGGCTCATTGTGTAGGATGGATCCAATTTCCTCCCTAAATCTATACAGCAACAAATAACGGGCATGCGTGGATGACGTGCCCCCTCTGGCAAATGTACTAGCCAATGTGCTTCAGAATACACCCTCATTGTTCATTTGGTTCATTCCTAGGTCGCGACCCACTCCTTCGGTGTGTATATCACCTTACAAACCATGTAGCATCCTCATATAGCTCCCTCGCAGCCTGCAAAAAAAACCCTGAGCCGTGATACCATTCAGAAATATGTTGAATCTTCGATTCTGGAGCTGCCTTCTAGTTTTGCAGCAAAGTCTGGCAAGGTCAGCCACATGCTCTCCGCTGCCTTAATTAAAAAGGGTCTTTACAACCAGATACCTGGAGGAGCTTATGGAAGGGGCCATAGCTCAGTGGTAGAGCATCTCCTTGGCACACAGAAGGTCGCAGGGTCAATCATTTCCAGTAGAAAGGACCAGGCAGTAGATGATGGGACAGAACTTAACCTGAGACCCTGAAGAGCTGCTGCCAGTCTGAGAGGACAATACTGACCTTAATGGACCAAAGGTCTGATTCTGTATAAGGCAGCTTTATGTGTGATACTAGCTGTGTGTGGCCAGGGTTCCAGTTGCTGTACTGAGGAAGTTCAAGGTCGGAGGAGGAAATCTTACAATGTCCTGCTATTCCCAGTGTTCAGAAATTATGTCATATGCTACAGAAAAACATGTAGGTAAGGATCTTGAGCTGTGTTTTCTGAAAATCCTCATGGCAGGCTGCCATTATAACTGGTTGGTTTTCTCACTTCCAGTGCAATATACTTGGGCTACACAGACAACAGCCACCCAGTCCCTTCTCTCGACTTTTGACTTTAGGCCTAAGAGCACAGTTGTGGGGACACAGAAAACTGAAGCGAGCAATCGTTCCGGACAGACCTTTCTTCTGCACCAACGGAGTTTGAGTCAAAAGCTACAGCTTCAAACTGATTTTAATTCTTCACCAAAACGAGCCTCCTGATCAGATCCTGAGTTTGTTCTCCAAACTGCCAGTCAGTTCTGAAAGTGCTGGGGCTGCTGCTGCTTTGAAAGCACAGCCACAGATGCATGGGGTGTGATGATGTCAGCAGAAGAGGAGATGGTGGCAGCGGTGGGATCGGCACTAGGAGTGGAAGTGGGGCTAGCGACTTTGAGACTAACAAATGGCATTAAATGGAACATCCAAAATTCCATTTAACATATCTTTTCCTTGTAAACGGCTTTTCCATTCACAACTTCCTGATACCAAACGAAGTTACATTTCAGCACTGGTTACTGCTTATAGACACAGAAGTTATTCCCGTGTTTGAAAGTTGGCACAAATATTGCACTGCAATGGATTAATGTATATAGGAGTGGTGCTGAGAAAGAACCGCAAATTCAAAGGCTGAAAAGAGATCTCTAGTTTATATCCAACCCAGAATGGGTTCCCTGCATTAAAAATCACTGAAGGTCATATTCACAACTATTTGAATGGTCTCATGAATGATTTGTCAGATGCTTCTGTATCTTTTCATTCAAGCTGGAAAGACCGCCCTAATCCCACATTGACTAAGACAGTAACAGTGACAAGATTTCTGCATCCATGTGGATTATTGAACAGGTGAAATCTGAGATGTAGCAGGATATTCTCCAACCAAGTAACAGTGATAGCCGTTGTCTTTCTGCTCTGTTTGTGAATGTCTGGAGGCACCAATCCATAATAATATCACAGCAGGAACACACAGAGAGACAGCTACTTTACAGATTCCCCTGACAAAGTAGTGTGAGAAACACATAGGGATCAATAACTGTAATTAAAACATATTTTCCCACAGTACTTTTTTCCTTCCCCTCCTGGACTCTGTAATCCAATTCTTAAACTGCATTCTTGTATCATTTTTCTTATATTTGGAAAGGGCCCAAGCTACAGCAAGGATTTTCTAACATGTCTCAAATGAGGAACAAGATGCATTTCACCAGACCTGCAAGATTTTTTTAAAAAAATGAATAACTCATAACATTTCGAGCCCTGTATGAGTTTTCTGGTGATTAAAGAGTTTATCTTGCCGCACAAAGGTTTTCTGACACACAGAGCACTCATATGGTTTAGCTTCCACATGGGTCCTCTGATGTCTTACCAACTTTTCCTTCTGGAAGAAGCTTTTCCCGCACTCAGAGCACTGAAAAGGCTTTTCCCCTGTGTGGATTCTTTGATGCCGGATCAACTGGGCACTCTGGCAGAAATTCTTCCCACACTCCAGGCACCCGTATGGCTTCTCCCCGGTGTGCATGCGGAGATGGATGTCAAGGTATGATTTCCGGCTGAAGTTCTTCCCGCACTGGAGGCATTCGTAAGGTTTCTCCCCTGTGTGCATCCTCTGGTGCCTGATCAGCTGTCCCCTCTGGCAGAAACTTTTCCCGCACTGTGGGCAGGCATAGGGCTTCTCCCCCGTGTGGATTCTTTGGTGCCTGATCAGTTGGCCACTCTGGCAAAAGCTTTTCCCACATTCAGGGCATTCGTAGGGCTTCTCTCCCGTATGGATCCTCTGGTGGGTGACGAGAGATGACTTGTTGCTGAAGCTTTTCGCACAGTGGAGGCAGCCGTAGGGCTTTTCACCTGTGTGGATTCTCTGGTGGGTAATGAGGTGGGACCTAGTGCTGAAGTGTTTCCCGCACTGGAGGCATTCGTAAGGCCTCACTCCCAAGTGGATTCTCTGGTGTGCAAGCAGGTTCTCCCTCTGGCAGAAGCTCTTCCCGCACTCGAGACACTCGTAGGGCCTCTCTGCCGTATGTATCATTTGGTGTACGATAAGTCCCGACTGGTGTTCAAATGTCTGCCCACATTTGCGGCACATGTGGCTCTCCTCCCCCATTGGAATGACGGTCGGGTGATCTGCTGTGACGTTCTCCACTTTCTGGATGGATATGCCCCACATCTTTACGGCCTGCTGCCACTGCTGCCTGTCAGACTCGTAGCCCTGATCGCAAGGCTCTGACTTCACAGAAACGTCCCCTCGGGATCCTCCTGAGAACATCTCCGGTGATCCTGCTGACTTAGAGACATCCTGGCAAGTCGTCCCCTCCTCGTTCTCACTGGTTGTCCCGTCACCTTATTGGGATGAGAGGGGGGAAATGGACAGGGGTCATGTCATGTGACTGAGAGAAAGAAGATAAATTGTTAGCAGAAATAATTGCTGAGATCGTCGAAGGCTTTCACGGTCAGAGTTCATTGGTTCTTGTTGGTTATCCGGGCTGTCTTACCAAGACCACAGTTACACAGCCCGAACAACCTACAAGAACCAATTGCTGAGATGTTGGAAGGCCTTCTCCTTTCATCTGGATGTTTTCTGCAGCCCAATTTGGATGTTTTTGTGCAGCCCAGGGGGGGGGGGAACGGGCCCTGGGAAAGGGTCCTGCCCCCTGGCCAGCCCCAGTCCCACCCTCCCAGAGGAGAAAGGGGGGGAAAGCCAGCTCCTTGTCTACCCAGCCATCCATGCACAGCTCCCCTGTGCTAACCCACCTCGGGAGGGGGCAGGCCCCCAGCCCACTGGGGAAAGTCCCAGTGACTATATTGGCCAATACACCCATTTTCTATGCTGTAATACTCAGGTATTTTGCTTTTGAACCTCCATTTAGCTCTCATATGTCATAGCTCAGTGGTAGAGAATCTCCTTGGCATACGGAAGGTCCCTGAAAGAACCTTGGAGCAGCTGCCAGTCTCAGTAGACAATACTGATTTTGATGGACCAAGGTCTGATTCAGTATAAGGCAGCTGCTTGTGTGTTCAGCATGCCTCACCCTTTATTTTAAAAGCTTTCTAAAGCCAGGTACCAGTGTCGGATTTGTGGCGGACAAGTCTATCAGTGGCCTTGGTGTCTAAAAGGAACCTCCATATACACAGACAGCCAGTCTCTGAATCCCAGCACCAAGAGACAACATCCGGGGAAGGCATTGGCCTCTGTGGCCCGTTGCTGGCCCTCCAGAATAACTGGCTGGCTCCTGTGTTGAGACAGGATGCTGGCGTAGATGGACCACCGGTTTGATTCAACAGGGCTCTTATTAAAGCAGGGACTTTACCACTGTGGCCCCGCTCCAGAATGGGCCACTCACTCTCACAGTGCTGCAGAGCTGGCAAGGGAACACCCTCTTGAAATCCTCCTGGGAAAATCTCCGATGATTCTTCTGGCCTAAAGATTTCTAGTTTCAGATCCTCCTCTTTGATCTCACTCACAATTGCATCGTCTGTCAAGAGATAGAGGGAAAAACTAGGAAAATGAAAGGCCTCTCCTCTCCCTCGAGTAGGCAGTCCATGACTGTTATTAAATTGTACCATCGGAGAACCATGCGATACCAGGTCCTGAATGTCACAAAACCAAAACTCTGAATGTTCTTTCTTTAAAAAGGGGTAGAGACATTTCTAGTCCTCATGGCCACAGAAGCAAGACTGAGAAAACTGCTGGGACAAATGGCTGGAAGAGAAGTGGGTATACAAAGAGCCTTCTAGCAGTAGTAAGGCCATGTTGCACTGACTGCTGGGACATTTCAGGAGCCGGCAGGGGAGAGGAGCTCCTGGCCTTCCCCATGAAGGGTGAAGAAACACTTGGTAGATTTTCCTAGCCAATCAGATATAATCTAGTAGCTGTGATGTCATTCATAATGCCACATAAGCAAATTAAGCCATTTGAGAGGGAGGACAGAGTTTCCTGGGTCAGTCACATGGCTGATCCTGACCAATCAGAGATCACGGAATGACATTGGATGATGTCGCAATACTGCACAGGCAATCGGATTTGACTTTGTGCTGATGTCTCTGGGAATAAATGACATTGCTCAGAAAGGGCAATATTCATGAACAGACAAACCCTTTTGAAAACATCTGAAATAGATCACTGAAAAATTGGCGAAATGGTGTGCATACACGTGGGCATTTTGACAGATAAAACAACTGTAGAAATGCTTTCCTCAAAAATGATTAAGTCAATTTATCAAGGGCATGAAACAAAAAATCCACTAGTCCCCAGAGAAGATTCCATATTTCTCAAACATGAATTAACCCACCTGCAAAATTTTCTATTTCCTTGGAATCATGGATGAACGCATCTTCTCCTCCTTCCAGCCAAGAGATGAGATCTGGTTTGGGAATCCAAAATCCTTTTTGGAGGAAATGGAAACACAAAGAGATAATCCTGGTACTTTCAAACAAATTTAAAAAAATGGATAAAAACGAGCTCCAACCTCACGGGCCCACCTCAAATCCTGTCATCCAGACATACACTGGGAGTTCAGTGGCCGTGGCTCAGTGGTAAAGCACCTGCTTGGCATGCAGAAGGTCCCAGGCTCAATCCCCGGCATCTCCAGTTCAAAGGACCAGGCAAGTAGGTGATGAGAAAGACCTCTGCCTGAGACACTGGAGAGACGCTGCCAGTCTGAGTAGGCAATACTGACTTTAATGGACCAAGGGGTCTGATTCAGTATAAGGCAGCTTCATGTGCTTATGTGTTCACTGTTCAAAACTTGATTCCCGGGCACACCGGGGCCAAATTCAGGCCTGGAAAACAGTGAGGGAGCCTTAAACCCCCCTATCCCTGTGCGATGCGGCACAGATCCAAATCAGGCCCACACATACCTAAGAATCAAGTTTCAAGCACAGAATTTTAAAAACATGTCTGATCAGCAGGATTCTTGGCAGACAGGGAAATAGGGTTGCCAGCCTCCAGGCGGCGGTGGCGGGAGACGGCCTGCTATTACAACTGAACTGTAGGTGACAGAGATCAGTTCCCTTGGAGAAAATGGCCACTTTGGAAAGGTGGACTCTATGGCATTATACCCGTTGAAGTCCCTCCCCAAACCCCGCCCTCTTTAAGCTCCACACCCATATTATCCCAGGTATTTCCCAACCTGGAGCTGGCAACCCTACTGGGGAACAACATTTGGTTAGGCCCTGTACAGAGGTAGTAAGCCTGTGTCTTTGCCATACTGCTTAAGACGGCACACACAATGGAATATTCTTCCATATCGGTGGTGGGAAGTGCCGTCAAGTCACAGCTGACGTACAGCGACCCTGTAGGGTTTTCAAGACAAGAGCCCTGGGAGGTGGTATGCTGTTGCCTTCCTCCACATGGGATTCCCCCCGCAATATATTCCTTGCATATAGAAAATTAGGATATGAGGGAGAAGGCTAGGCTCAACTGCTTCATCTAGTTTTCTACGCAGAGGAAACTGTTTTTGTACAAAAGAGTACTCAGACACATGCCAACCCCAAATTGAAGCGATGCAGCCAGATGTAGATCAATCTCTTCAACTTTATCCCCCCTTTTTCTGTTTTGTTCTGAAACAGAAGGGCCCCATCATTGGTCAGGAGCCTCTGTCAGTCAGGTTCCCCCTGGGATTTCCAGGGTGATGTGGCAGTTATTGTGTCACACTGAAAGTGAGAAGATCTGGGTTCAAATCCCCACTCTGCCATGAACCTCAGTGGATGACCTTGGGCCAGTCACACACACTCTCTCAGCCAAAAACACATCCTGGTTAAAATGGAGAGGGGAGAACGGCACACTCATCTCTGAATTATTTGGAGGAAGGGCCAGAAAAACGTTAAGAGATTTCCTGACCACCGTAATCAAGACCGGGAGAAGAACTATTCCCTTACGTAGATGATCACGTTTACGATTCACATTTCATGATATATAAACTGCGGAGAAAGTCACAGAGAATTTCAGGCCGCCCCCTTTGCTCCAACCCCCATGTCTGTTCTAGCACTTGAAAAGGTGCGAGGTGGGTGGAGACAAGCGCTCCTGGGACTGACACGCACTCGATCTGGATTGGGGCCTCTTGGCAAAATTTTTTTTTTAAACTACAACTGTTTCAAAAATGGCGTCTGTGGCCACCAGATGAACCCGCGGCCACCATCACATATAAAGCCAGTGTGGTGTAGTGGTTACGAGCGGCGGTTTGAAGCGGTGGACTCGGATCTGGAGAACAGGATTTGATTCCCCACTCCTCCACATGAGCGGCGGAGGCTAATCTGGTGAACTGGATTTGTTTCCCCACTCCTACACACGAAGCCAGCTGGGGGACCTTGGGCTAGTCACGGTCTCTCAGCCCCACCCACCTCGCAGAGTGTCTGTTGTGGGGAGGGGAAGGGAAGGTGATTGTAATCTGGTTTGATTCTTCCTTAAGCGGTAGAGAAAGTCAGCATATAAAAACAAACTCTTCTTCTTTACTATTCAGGCTTCATGATATGTAAAATGTGGAGAAAGTCATGGAGAATTTCAAGCCTCGTCCTTCAGCATCTACAAAGCAAGGGCAGAGGGATTCTTACCCAGAGCGGCCACGTTTTCGTAGTTCTCCATCATGACTTCTCTGTACAGAGCTCGCTGGCCTTGATCCAGCAGCGCCCATTCCTCCTCCAAGAAACAAATGGCCACCTCCTCGAAACTCACCCGGCCCTGAAAACAGAGAAACCATTACCTTCTCCTGGCTTGCCCAGGAATGATGGGAGAGCCCACCTCCTTCCCAAGTAATGCGCTATTACTTAGGGTGTGATCGTGACACAGCCGTGTCATGAAGAATATGAGCAAGGAGGATCCCCCTCCCTTTACCCACTGATCCCCCTCCCTTTACACTGACTGAGAGGCCCTCAGGCAAAGCTGCTAGAGCAGGCCAACAGCACCAACGTAAGCCGCTTTAGGTCCCCGTGGGGGAGAAAGGCAGAGTATAAGGAAAGAAATAAAAAATAAATGTGATTTATCTTTTCAAGCAGAATCATTTCATCTCCCTGGGCAATGGTCTTCAAACCCTTCCACGCCCAGGATTCCACCTTTCATCCCTGGCAGATGCATAACACCTACTGAGCGGCAAGCATGGGCCAGGAAGTCAGGTGACATCATCGTCACATGGCAGGAAGTCAGGGGAGACCGAACAGGAACTCACTGGTGTCAAGGCCAGAACTGGGGGCAGCAGACCCAGAGAGTTGGGGGTCAGGCCAACACAAGGAACGAGCCAAAGGGGGAAATGCTCTCTACCCCCGAGTGACCTCAACCCTCTGTCCGGCCACTCCTTTAAGCAGGCATGTCAGAAGGAGCAGGGGGCACGGGGTGACAAAAGCCGCAAAATCAAAATGGCAGCTGTACAGCCACTTATAAGCCAACAGGTGGGGGCACCATGGGCACACAGGATGGAGACCCCTGTCCTAGGACACTGAGGGAGCAGCATCCCCCCCAAAAAAATCATCCGGTGACTTCCAAGCTTATCACAAGCCATCCTCTGTCTCCTCGGCAACCTCCTCTCTCTGCCTTGGCCCCATCCTTACCTGAGCTGGATCCAGAGCGGTGCAGAGAAGAGATGAATCAGAATCTAGCCTCAAGGGTGTTGTTCCATTGACTACCCGGGAGAGAAAGATGACAGAAAGAGTTATTATGAAGTTAGCCCTTCCCTGAAGAAGAAGAAGAGTTTTTATATGCCGACTTTTCTCTACCACTGAAGGGAAACTCAAACGGGCTTACAGTCACATTCCCTCCCCCTCCCCACAACAGACACCCTGTGAGGTGGGTGAGGCTGAGAGAGAATGACTCACCCAAGGTCACCCAGCTGGCTTCGTGTGTAGGAGTGGGGAAACCAATCCAGTTCACCAGATTAGCCTCCGCCACTCATGTGGAGGAGTGGGGAATCAAACCCGGTTCTCCAGATCAGAGTCCACCCCTCCAAGCCACCACTCTTAACCACTACACCACACGAGCCCCCTCCCCAAAAGTATTTCACTAAGTCGATATAGGGGACACGCTTACTCCAATGCAAGACACGAGTCTTTTATGCATGGCTGTTTCACTCGCTACCACTCCACTGACGGCATTGGGTCTTTGTGTTGACTGTGCATGCCATTTCCAACCATCAGAGGTCGCCTTCGCTCTCCCCCTGCGTTTCCCCGCGTTTTGCCCACATTTTCAGAGACCTGTTTTACCTCTAATTTGAAAACACAGGGAAACGCAGGGCGAGGTGACCTCTAACGGTCAGAAACAGCATGAATAATCAACACAAAGACCTGAAGTCGTTGGAGGGGTAACAGCAAGGGAAACAGCCATGCATAAAGACCACAGACATAAAACTCTTGGTAGGATTGCACTGTGCCGGACACCAGATACCGGGGTGGGGGGGAGGGACATAACTTTTTAGTAAACATTTCCTTTGGGCTGTAAAAGAAGAGAGCAGCCACAAAGACAGCGAGAAAATATAATTTTGGCAATGCCAGTACAGTGTAGTGGAAAGAGTGTCAGGCAAAGAACTGCGAAACCTAGGTTCAAATCCCAGATCTGCCAAAGAAGCTTGCTGGGTGACCTTGGGCCAGTCACATGCTGCTTTGGGTCCCCACGGAGGAGAAAGACAGGGTATAAATGAAGTAAATAAATAAATACATACAGGCTGAGTATCCCTTATCTGGACCGCTTGGGACCAGAAGTGGTCCGTGTTTTGGATCGTTCCATATTTTGGTATCTTTTGGAATTTTTCAATGTACATAATGAGATCCCCACCTTGGGGATGGGACCCAAATTCATTTATGTTCTATATACCCTTTATACACATAGCCTGCGTGTAATTTTAAACAATATTTTAAATAATTTTGTGTACAATGAACCACCAGAAAGCAAAGGTGCAACTATCTCATCAGACTTCGAAGAGGCCGGGCGGGGTAGATGCAAGTCAGATCCATACCGCCCACCCACTCGGAAGTCAGGAGAGGCCAGGTGGCGCAGACAGAATCATAGTTGGAAGGGACCACCAGGCTCATCTAGTCCAACCCCCTGCACCATGCAGGAAATTCCAAAAAACCTCCCCCACCACACCCCCAGTGACACAACCTACTCCATGCCCAGAAGATGGCCAAGGTGCCCTCCCTCTCATGATCTGCCTAAGGACATAGAATCAGCATTGCTGACAGATGGCCATCTAGCCTCTTCTTAAAAACCTCCAGGGAAGGAACGCTTACCACCTCCCGAGGAAGCCTGTTCCACTGAGGAACCGCTCTAACGGTTAGAAAATTCTTCCTAATGTCTAGACGGAAACTCTTTTGATTTAATTTCAACCCGTTGGTTCTGGTCCGACCTTCTGGATCTGCCTGCAAGCCGGCCCAAAAGGTTCAGTTTTCGGACAAGTCTGGATATCGGATGTCCAGATAGGGGATACTCAACCTGTAACAAAGTGTAGAACTGTAAGAAATAGGAAACCGTTTTATACACCCAGCCCAATTTTTTTGGTAACTCTGACCCCTTTTTTCCAGGCTAAGAATATAATGCAAAATGAGGCATGTGTGAAAAAATGTAGAGGGGAATCAGGCACACAGAAGAAATTACATAGAAAACACACACGCAGCTAAGAGAAGTTTGCAGAATCACATCCCTCGGGTCTTTTGCATGAAAAAAGGTAGATAAAATTGAAGTACGCCAAATTAACCAACATGCTGAAAGGGAAAATGATAGAAGAATTTCAAAGGAAACTGAAATGTTATCTTGATTATGCTAACTTGAAAGTATAGAATAAGAGATTTTTATCTGAGGGGTAAAAATAAGATTAAAATAGAAGCAACAGATAAGGTTTATAATGTTAGAAATCAGAGCTTTGGAATCTGGAATAATTAGAAGACTAGAAGTGTAAAGAATAGAAAGCTTATATACATATAGATGAAGTAAGGTGTGATGTATACTATTATTTAAAATTGTTAATTAGTTTTCCTGGAAAAAGCCCAATCTGTTTGTGAATTGGTATATTTATGTTAAATTTGAAAATGTTAATAAAAAGTATATTTTTTAAAAATTGAGGTATGGATAAGATGGCCTGTCTAAGGGCAGAAGAGTCTTCTTACGATTCAACAGGTACATCCTCCAACAATGGAAGGAAACGTGGAAGAAAGTGCAGGTAAGGTGGAGCGGGGAACACCGGTATGCCCCACCCAACGCAGACTCTTACCGAACAAGCTGGAATCCTCCTCGTCCTCTTCCTCCTTGACTCCTTGGCAAAGCTGACCTAATTCGATGGCCGAGGATGGCGGACCCATAGCGGTTTCCCACTGCTCCTCCTCAGGTAACCCAAGAAGTACCTGAAACACCAGAGAGACTCTGGTTACTCAAGACAGCACACCAGAATGGAGGCCAAAAGGAAGGAGACACATGCCATCTACTCTCCCCGATATGACATCCTCTGCCCTGGATGGCCCAGGCTAGCCTGGTGTCACTAGATCTCAAAAGCTAAGCAGGGTCGGCCCTGGTTAGTACTTGGATGGGAGACCACCAAGGAAGTCCAAGGGTTGCTACGCAGGGGCAATGGCAAACATTAAAAGAGCTCAGATGTTGGGAAAGATATTTCTTCACTTGAGAATGAGGAGAGCTGCTACCCATCAGAGGAGACAATACTGAGCTAGATTGATCAATCCCGGAGTACTTCTCCTGTCTTACTGCTCCCCATCTTCGGAGAGTTTATACGCTAGCCCGTTTTAATGTTCTCCCTTCTGCCATTCTGTTTGGAAGATACAAGCAAATTCCATACTCCGCTAGAGTGTGTAACTGTGTTATGGGGGAGATAGAAAGTATTGACCATATTGGTTCTTGTATTGGACCGGGAAAGCCTTCGACAATATATTGACCATATTCTTTTGTACTGTCCATTTTATTGCGAAATTCGTGCTGCCCTTTTAGATCCTTTTCTATCAAACTATGCCAATCAAGCCGACGATAGTAAGATTAACTTGTTGTTATCCTCCCGAAGTTGAGATTATTGAATCTGCAGCCAAATTTCTTGGCGATGTAATTAAGAGGCGAGGTAAAATGATGTATAGTGGCTCGGTTTACTCTTTTTGATTGTCCTTGGTATGCCAATAAAGGTACTGAAACTGAGATTGATCAATCGCTTGACATAGCAAGGTAGCTTCTGGCCATACACCTAAGCCCAGGGTTGTAACAGCAAATCAGAAGTCTCTAACAGATAATAATTCTGAGGGTCTGAAGCAGCAGAAACAACAGACTACATGACAAGCATTTTAGTGGCTCCGTTACAACTTGGGGTCGCTTGAATTGGCAACCGTAGCTGGCAGCCCGGCACGACCATGTAGGGGGCAGGACCAATCTCTTCAGCGTCGCGCTAGCGCGTGAGGTCGCTTCCAGAGCAAAACGGGAAGTGACATCATCGCGCCGAGGCAACGCTCTAGAGCTCAACCGGAACTCTATGGTTCAACCACAACGTTTGGGGGTGTCTACCGGAGCATCTCACGCCACGGAGTCACCTCTGGGCTTGCGCCGGAAGCGACATCGTGCATTGGTTCCACCCCAAAGGCACCTCACCCCCATTTTCGCTCGCCAGCCTGTCCAATGGTGACGAGGAATAGGGGTTAAGGCTGGGAGGTCTCCTGCTATGACGCGAGGCCTCCCCCACCAGTGGCACCCCCTATTGGAACCCGCGACAATGTCCTCACCCCTTCTTCCCAATGCTCCTCCTGACTCAGTAGGAAATCTTCCGCCAAGGCCACCGCCTGGCCGCAGGTCTCTGGCCCGCCTTCCCGGACCCAGCTCTGCATTTCCAGAGGGAGGACGGCGAGGAACTGCTCCAGGATCAGCAGCTCCAGGATCTGCTCCTTGGTGCACCTCTCAGGCCTCAGCCAGCGGTGACACAACTCCCGGAGGCGGCTGCAAACCTCCCGAGGCCCCTCGGCCTCCCGGTAGCAGAAATGCCTGAACCGCTTGCGCTGGATCTCTGCGCTGACGTTCCCGTCACCCGGCGCGCCCCCCTTCGCTTTCTTGCCACGTCCATCGTCCAGGACTCCCTCGTGGGTCGGGGAGATTTGGACCGCCCCCTCCGCTTGAGGAGGCTGGCCGGCGTCGCCATCTTTCTCCAAGGTGACCAAGGATAACGCGTCGGCAGTGTTATCATCCCACGGCCCCTGTGGGTCGCCCCATCCTGCTGGATGGGGCTGCAGGGCCTTCAGAAATTCCTGCCATTGGGCTTCCCAGTGCTGAGCCAACCTTTCTTCTGGTTCCTGTTTAATTGCTCGCGGCGCTCTCTCTTCAGCAGTCCCAGCCCGCTCAAAAGTTGCGGCCTTCTCCCTGCTTTCCATTTCTTCCTTGCTCGTGAGATGCGCCTCTTCCATCTTAATTCCTGCAGGCAACTCGCGAGCAAACATGTTGTGAACCGGGGGGGCCACGGCTGCCGCCGCGCCTCCTTCTTGAGACATGACTTCCGCCTTGAAGGGGGTGGATTCGTTTCCTGCCTCCTCCTGCGGGGAAAAGATGTAGGGGGTTACCGCACTTTAGTATTCCCAGCGATGTATTAAGAGTTTGAAAATGTTGTAAAAAACATCGCTTTAAAAGGGTTTTTGGACACCACGGCTTATAAATGGTTGGAAGACGTCTTCACAGCTAAAGGGGCCAAACAGAGTGCGAACAGTATTTTTTATAACGTTTTCAAACTCTTAATGCATCGCTGGGAATACAAGTGCGATAACCCCCTTAGCTTTTGGCTTCAGACCCAAAAAGTCAGCTCATTCACTAAAAGGCTTGGGTTCGAAAGATCCCACTGGAAGTCATTAAGACAGGAGCTGGTTACTTTCAAGACCCACAGGAAGGGCTTCTCCCTGAAGGAAAGGAAAACACAACCATTCACTTATTTCCTGAAAAAAAATTGCTACAACAATCACTAGAACTAGGGGTGCCATCCTCCAGGGGAGGCCTGGAGATCTGGAATTACAGCTGATCTCCAGACTACAGAGATCAGTTGCCCTGGAGAAAATGACACTTTTGGAGGGTGGACTATATAGCATTATACCTCACTAATGTCCCTCCCCTCCCCTCCCCAAACCCCACCCTCCCTAGGGCTCCACCCCCCAATCTCCAGGAATTTCCCAATCCACAGCAGGCAACCCTAACTAAAACCAATAGCTCTCGGAACTTCTTAGTTCTAATATTATTATAGTTTCAAATATTTCATGATTGTAATTTATCTGCTGGTTTTTAAAATAGCCTGTGTGATTTACCATGAGGTGTCCTATAAGTAAAATAACACCTAAACAGGGCTTGGGGAAGGGGGTCAATTATAAATTGCCTAATAAACACAATTTAACAGTTAAAATTAAAAAAAATATTATTGACAAGCCTACGGGGACAAATTGCCACACATACCTATAGTTATACTGTCCTTAACCTCAGACAAGGAAGAAATAGTTTATTAACAGAAGCGTGGCAGTGAATCGCTTCCCGGTGGAAACAGTGACCTCCTATAAATGACTGGATTTTGAGAATGTGGAAAACAGCATTCGTATCTGAATTAACGGACCAGCATAAAAGTTTTGAAGATGTTACATTTCCCAGCATGCCCCCTCCCACATTGGCCTTTTTAAAAAGTTAAAATTCCCAAACTTATAAAGCAATCATAGAATCCCAGAGTTGGAAGGGGCCATAGAGGCCATCTAGTCCAACCCCCTGCTCAATGCAGGATCAGCCTAGAGCATCCCTGAGAAGTGCTTGTCCAGCCGCTGCTTAAAGACTGCCAGTGAGGGGGAGCTCACCACCTCCCTAGGCAGCCGATTCCATTATCGAACGACTCTTACTGTAAAAAAATGTTTTTCCTAATATCCAGCCAGTACCCTTCCGCCCTCAATGTAAACCCATTATTGCAAATCCTATCCTCTGCTGCCAACAGGAACAGCGCCCTGCCCTCATCTAAGTGTGTGTGTGTGTTAAGTGCCGTCAAGTTGCTTCCGACTCATGGCGACCCTATGAATGAATGAAAGTCCTCCAAAATGTCCTATCTTTGACAGCCTTGCTCAGATCTTGCAAATTGAAGGCTGTGGCTTCTTTTATTGAGTCCATCCATCTCTTGTTGGGTCTTCCTCTTTTCCTGCTGCCCTCCACTTTTCCTAGCATGACTGTCTTTTCCAGTGACTCTTGTCGTCTCATGATGTGGCCAAAATACGACAGCCGCAGTTGAGTCATTTTAGCTTCTAGGCTCAGTTCAGGCTTGATTCGTCTAAGTGACAGCCCTTCAAATACTTTAAGAGAGCAATCATGTCCCCCCCTCACCCTCCTCCTCTCCAGTCCCGTTTTGTTTTTGTGGCACTTCTCAAGTGCTCGTATCACTTCACAGATGTTCTCCTCTTCTTGTAATGCTGTTAAGGTAGACCCAATATCGAAGGAGGAGGAGTTGGTTTTTATATGCAGATTTTCTCTACCTTTTAAAAGGAGAATCAAACCGGCTCACAATCTCCCTCCCTTCCTCTCCCCACAACGGACACCTTGTGAGGTAGGTGGGGCTGAGAGAGCTCGGAGAGAGCTGTGACTGGCCCAAGGTCACCCAGGAGGCTTCACGTGGAGGAGTGGGGAATTGAACCCGCTTCTCCAGATTAGAGTCCACCGCTCCTAACCACTACACCATGCTGGGTCCCTATCAGGGCTCCACTCGTGACCCCTTTTCGGCCAAGAAATTTTTACACGACCCTGGGTAGAAATAGGCATCCAAATTAAACATTTACTGATAATAAATCATAAGGAAATTGATTTTAAAATTTAATTTTTTTTGCGACCCCCACATTCAGTTACGCGACCCCACATGCAGTGCAAAAAACAGGGGAGATATTACAGCCTACCATGAAATATGAGCAGTGCAAATCAAAACTAACTTGCCTTTAAAAAGGCTTTCCTTTCGATTCAAGAGAGCGCTTTGGGAACTGGATAAATTTGTGGTCCATCTGCAGCCAGTTGCCATTCCAGAGAAACTCCATGTTCGGCCCTGATCTAGCCCAACCCCCTGCACCATGCAGGAAATTCACAACTACCTCCCCCCCTCGCCCCCATTGATCCCTACTCCACATCCAGAAGATGGCTCATCGCTACCACTGCCGTCGTAAAGCGCAGCTACCGTATACGGTAATCTACAAAACGTTAGAAACTAAACATCTATTAGGTGCTGTGCAACAGACGCAGGATGGTGCTGCTGCAGTAATCTTGGGGGGGGGGGCTTCCTGGAGGCACATGGCTGGCCACTGTGTGAACAGACCAGGGCCGGATTTAGGTTTGATGAGGCCCTAAGCTTTTTTTATTATTATTTTTTAATAGATATTTTTATTGATTTTTGAAATTATCTGGGGATACAGGAAAGGAAAAAGGGTAGGGGAAGTATAAAGAAAATACGTTTGTTAACCCCTAACATAGTTTACTTAGTCATCATTTTTTAACATAATGTATTTAATCACCAATATCATTTTCATAACATTTAAACGAATCTAGTACTGTTTTCTAATTTTAATAAATTCCTAAAAAAAAAAAAAATTTGATCGTTTATCTAACAGAGCTACTACAGTCAGATACTCAAAAATCAAACAAAGAGGCCCTAAGCTTTTGAAGTTAATGTGTGTGTGTAAGTGCCGTCAAGTCGCCTCCAACTCATGGCGGCCCTATGAATGAAAGTCCTCCAAAAGGTCCTATCTTTGACAGCCTTGCTCAGATCTTGCAAATTGAAGGCTGGGGCTTCCTATGATGAGACAATTCCTATGAAAACCCTATGATGAGACAATGGAAGGTAATGGGGCCCTTTATATGTCCAGCTGTCCTTTGTCAACAACAAATTGTGGCTGTTTTTTTGTGTTGAATATATGCTATATGGTAATTTATGGACCTAATAGGTATCTAAAACCATTTGCGCATAACAAAATACGTATTTTATCAAAGTAATTGTTGAACTGAAATACAATTAAGAAGAAATATGTTAATAGTGAAATAATTATTAAGCTCTAAGTGCAAATGATTTTTTATTCATAACAAACTTAATATTTTGGTAGAAAAGAGCAAGAGTACAGTAGCACCTTAAAGACTAACAAAAAAAAGTCTTTAAGGTGCTACTGGACTCTTGCTCTTTTCTACTACTGCAGACAGACTAACACGGCTACCTACTGTGAATTATCTTAATATTTTGGAAATGTGCATCCAGATTTTTTTTCCCCTTAAATTCTTTTTGGGGGCCCCAAGAGTGGGGCCCTAAGCGATAGCTTGTTTAGCTTATACGTAAATCCAGCACTGGAACAGGCTGCTGGACTTGATGGGCCTTTGGCCTGATCCCAGCAGGGCCTTTCTAATGTTCTTAATATGCCCCCCAAATACGGAAACATGCATCCAGGTGAGCCAGCGAGGTGGTGGTGGGGAGGAATGACTAAGGCCATTTATTCATGGAAGGTTTTGCCTTGGATTTGCCACTCTCTAGAGGCACATTTCCCCCATCCGAATTCTCAAAACTCTGCATGGGGGCTTATTGTTGAATTTTGAGAATATGAATGGGGGGAAAGTGCATCTAAAGAGTGGCAACTCCAAGGCAAAACCTTCCATGAATAAATGGCCCCAGAGAAATGAGAAGGTGGGGAAGCAAAAGTGAGCTTTCGATGAACCACCAAGCTTTGCCTGTTGACAGACGCCGCCTGCACTGAAGAAGAATCCCTGCATCTTCCTGGGTTGCAAAACATTTAAACCATTTATTCATGGAAGGTTTTGCTTTGGATCTGCCACTCTTTCGATGCACTTTTTCCCCATTCATATTCTCAAAACTAAACAATAAGCCGCCATGCAGTTTTGAGAATTCAGATGGGGAAAATGTGCTTCTATAGAGTGACAAATCCAATGCAAAACCAATCTCAACACTCAACAATAAGCCGCCATGCAGAGTTTTGAGAATTCAGATGGGGAAAATGTGCTTCTATAGAGTGACAAATCCAATGCAAAACCAATGCATTGGATTTGTCATTCTATAGATGCACATTTCCCCCATCTGAATTCTCAAAACTCTGCATGGCGGCTTATTGTTTAGTTTTGAGAATATGGATGGGGGAAAAGTGCATCGAAAGAGCGGCAGATCCAATGCAAAACCTTCCATGAATAAATGGAACCATTTATGGAACCATTTATTATTTAAACCATATTATTTAAACCCAACCCTTCCACGAATAAATGGAACCATTTATGGAACCATTTCTTATTCAAGCCATTTATTCATGGAAGGTTTTGCATTGGATCTGCCGCTCTTTCGATGCACTTTCCCCCCCATCCATATTCTCAAAACTCAACAATAAGCCCCCATGCAGAGTTTTGAGAATCCAGGTGGGGGAAATGTGCATCTAGAGAGGGACAAATCCAATGCAAAACCTTCCAGGAGTAAATGGCCTGAGAGTCTAAATGGAGGGCGATTGGAATAGCATCCTTCCAAAATCGCGGGTGGGGGGGGCTCGAGGCCAGAAGGATGCCTGCCTGGTCTTTCCTGCCTCCTTTCCTCCTTTTTGGAGGAACCCCACCCCCACCCCACTTTCCAAAGGACAGCCGGATCCCCACCGCTCACCTTGCAAAAGCTGCACCTCGACGCGGGAACCCAGCAGAGCCAAAGAGACCCGGGGAAAGCCACGATCTGCCAGGCTGATCCCCCCCCCTCCACCGGGGATGGGCGAGGGAGGGAGGGAGGGAGGGAGGGAGAGCAACCCAGGCAGCTCCCTCCTCCTCCTACCTGCCTCCCCCCTCCTGCTCCAATCTCCACGGGCTCCTCTAGGCGTTTGCAAGCCGCCCCCGTCGGTTTTAACCCTTTCCGGACCGCAGGCGTCTTCTCGGGGAACCTGAGCGGCTAGCAGAGGGCTGGAAGAGGCTGCTTTGCGACAAAATGCTTCGGCGGATCTGTTTTATTTTATTATTTTTGTCATTGTTTAAGTAAAAAAAAATTAATTAACTTTATTAGGTTATACATTCTATTCAAATCCATACTGTGCTGTCCTTTTTTCCCCCACCCAACATTTTCACACCGAAATCTTTTTTTATAACTTTTTTTATTGTTTTTTATATTACAGTAGTTTCTATCATTCATTAAGATGATTATATGATATAAACAATATTTCTCTATTCCATATAAGTAATTAATTCATATATTTACGTTGACTCCCCCTCTCTCCTCCTCTATCTTTTTGATAACTTTATTGTCACCTTTGCATTTAATTTCTGATTCAATACAATACTTCATATATATGAAGTATTTTTTATATATGTGTGTGTGTGTGTGTGTATGTATATATGTGTGTGTGTGTGTTTATATATATATATATGTATGTGTGTGTGTATATATATATGTATATGTATATATATATATATGTATATATATGTATGTATGTATATTCACACCGAAATCTTTAACCAGGAGCACAAGTTCCTAAATTTCTTAGTTGTATTAGGGTTGACTTCCTCGCATTTTATCCAATTCAGGTACAGAGACCACTTGTCCTTTATTTCCCTTATTTTACTATCCCACGGTGAATCTTTAGCCAATTGTGCAACAATATCTGATTGTATATATTCATATAAATAATCATTCCAACATTCAAAAGTCCATTTGTTTGCTTCTTTCCAGCCTTTTGCTATTGTAGCTTGTGCTGCTAGGATCATAGCTTTGCAAAGTTCCTGGGCATTGCCAGTTATTCTTTGCTGTCCCACTGCACCCATAAATAGCACGTCTGTATTGTTTGTTTAAGCAAACGTTCATCCCGCCTTGCTTTTCCATCAAGGAGCTCAAAGGGAACTCATGAGAAAGAAAGGACGACTGACCCCAAAACCACCTTTCTTGGCAAGCGGGGATTCGAACCTAGGGTTGCCAACCTCCAGTTAGTAGCTGGAGATCTCCTGCTCTTACAACTGATCTCCAGCCAATGGTGATCAGTTCACCTGGAGAGAATGGCCACTTTGGCAATTGGACTCTATGGCTTTGAAGTCCCTCCCCAAACCACGCCCTCTTCAGGCTCCGCCCCCCAAAAAATCTCCCGCCAGTAGCGAAGAGGGAGCTGGCAACCCTATTCAAACCTGGGTTTGTTGTTGCAAGAGAAAGAGTTGGGAAATGGTTGGGAATATAGTTGCTAACTGCCTGGAGAGAGAGAGAGAGAGAGAGAGAGAGAGAGAGAGAGAGAGAGAGAGAGAGAGAGAGAGAGAGAGAGAGAGATGTGCTGTCTCTTGTCTTGTAGGGTTGCCAACCTCCAGGTGCATCCTGGAGAACTTCACAATTACAAATGACCTCCAAACTACATAGAAGTTTCTCTGTAAAAAAAAAAGAAAAAAAGAATTGCTTTGAAGGGTGGACTTTATGGCATTAATGCCCTGATGAGCTCTCTCTTCCCGCAATCCCCACCCTCCCCAGAGTCCAACCACAAAACTCCAGGAATGTTCCATCTTGGTGTTGGCAACCCTATGAAAAGGAATGTTACTTGCCTGGTGGGGTTGCCAACCTGCAGGTGGGGCCAGAAGGCCTCTAGAAAGGAAAGGGGGTTGAATCCCTTGACCCCACTACAATGCCTGTGTGTCTGTGTTAAGTGCCATCAAGTCACTTACGACTTATGGTGACCGTATGAATTAATGTCCTCAAAAACATCAAATCATAAACAGCCTTGCTCAGGTCTTACAAAGTGAGGGCCGTGGCTTCCTTTATAGAATCAATCCATCTTAGGTTGGGTCTTCCTCTCCTGCTGCTGCCTTCACCTTTTCCTAGCATTATTGTCTTTTCCAGTGACTCTTGTCTTCTTATAATGTGACCAAAGTATGATAGCCTCAGTTTAGTTATTTTAGCTTCTAGGGAGAGTTCAGGCATGATTTGATCTAGATCCCACTTACTTGTCTTTTTGGCAGGCCACAGAATCCATAACACTCTCCTCCAACACCGTGTATCAAATGAATCTATTTTCTTCCTGTCCGCTTTCTTCACTGTCCAACTTCACACCCGTACATAATAACAGGGAATACTGTGGCACAGATTATGTTGATCTTGGTGGTCACCAGTGACACATTCTTAAGAATCTCCTCTAGCTCCTTCATGGCTGTCCTTCTCAGTCTCAATCTCCTGATTTCTTGGTTGCAGTCTCCCTTTGGGTTGATAATGGAGCCAAGGAATAGAAAATCTTTTAACAATTTCAATTTCTTGATCATCTACCTTAAAGTTGTATAATTCCTCAGTAGTCATTACTTTTGTCTCTTGATGTTCAGCTGTAATCCTGCTTTAGCACTTTCCCCTTTAACCTTCATCAGGAGTCGTTTCAAGTCTTCACTATTTTCTGCCAGTAATGTGGTGTCATTGGCATAGAGAGCCAGCGTGGTGTAGTGGTTAAGAACGGTGGTTTGGAGCAGCGGAGGCTAATCTGGTGAACTGGATTTGTTTCCCCACTCCTACACACGAAGCCAGCTGGGTGACCTTGGGCTAGTCACGCTCTCTCAGCCCCACCTACCTCACAGGGTGTCTGTTGTGGGGAGGGGAAGGGAAGGTGATTGTAAGCCGGTTTGATTCTCCCTTAAGTGGCAGAGAAAGTCGGCATAGAAAAACCAACTCTTCTTCTTCATATCTCAAATTGTTAATGTTCCTTCCACCAATTCTCACTTCCACCTTCATCTAAATCTAATCCACTTTCCCTTATGATATGTTCTCCATAGAGAATGAATAGACAGGGAGATAAAATACATCCTTGTCTGACACCTTTGCAAATTGGAAGCCGTTCTGTTTCTCGAAATTCTGTCCTAACAGTAGACTTTTGTCCAGAGCGATGGTTATGCATCTTGCCTAGAAATCTTCCAAAAATTTTGGAAGAATTATTCAGATAATAATGGCAGCCAGAGTTATATTTGCAACAAAATGGAAAGCAGATGATTGTCCACGGCGGGAAGACTAGGAAAGTAAACTAGCAGAGTATGCAGTACTGGCAAAATTAACAAGTTGTGTGAATAACAGACCAGGCACAGAATTTCAAGATAAATGGAAAGCATATTAAAGTGCTGTCAAGTCGCAGCCAACTTATGGCGACCCCTTTTGGGGTTTTCATGGCAAGAGACTAACAGAGGTGGTTTGCCAGTGCCTTCCTCTGCACAGCAACCCTGGTACTCCTTGGTGGTCTCCTATCCAAATACTAACCAGGGCTGACCCTGCTTAGCTTGGAATTATGCCTTCCCGTGAAAAATCACATTATTATATCCGTAATATCACATTGTAGCCACTAGATGTCACTACAGTCCACCAAACAAAAGTAATGAGTGTTTCCCTACCCAACTCCCTGGGAAATTTAACTCAAGCCAGAGGAGATTTTTAAATAAGCATTGATCATTGGTGCTACCCCAGACAGTTGTTGTTAAAGGTAAAGGTCCCCTGTGCAAGCACCGGGTCATTCCTGACCCATGGGGTGACGTCACATCCCGCAGTTTCCGCACATGCCGAATAATGCACTTCCAATCCGGTTTCAATGCACTTTGAAGCTGGATTTTACTGTGCGGAACGGCAAAATCAACTTGCCAACTGGCGTTAAAGTGCATTGAAAGTGTATTGAAAGTGCATTATCCAGCATGTGCGGAAGTGTTTACGGGGTGGGTTGCCAGTGCCTTCTCCAGGTTGCCAGGTCCCTCCTCGCAACCGGCGGGAGATTTTGGGGCAGAGCCTGAAGAGGGCGGGGTTTGGGGAGGGGAGGGACTTCAATGCCATAGAGTTCAATTGCCAAAGCGGCCATTTTTCTCCAGGTGATCTGATCTCTATCGGCTGGAGATCAGTTGAATTAGCAGGAGATCTCCTGCTGCTACCTGGCAGTTGGCAACCCTATTCCCCAGTCATCTTCCTTTTACCCCCAGCAAGCTGGGTACTCATTTGACCGACCTCGAAAGGATGGAAGGCCGAGTCAACCTTGAGCCGGCTACCTGAAACCAACTTTCATCGGGATCGAACTCAGGTCTTGAGCAGAGCTTTCGACTGCAGTACTGCAGCTTACCACTCTGCGCCACGGGGCTCCTCAGTTGTTGTTAGCGGGCTCTTAAAAATAAAGAAATAAAAGAAGTAAAAGCGAGAGGTTCTATTTGTTGTGCTGAAATAGTTTGCACATCACAGGAAACAGTAGCTGGTAAATAAACCAATGTCAAACCATGGCTACATATCCTGGCGTGATGTGCCAGGCTGATCCACGTTCAGACAATCACATTAACCAAAGTTAGTTTCAGAAGGCAGCAAGTGTTGATCAGCAGTAGAGCAGCTAGATCTGAGTCCAGCAGCACCTTAGAGACCAGCAAGATTTTGGGGGGTATAAGCTTTCAAGAGTCAAAGCTCCCTTCGTCAGATATATGAAGTTCATAACTAAAAGCCTTATAACTGATTAAAAGGGTGCTCCGTGGTTAATTAAGGAGTTTTAGTAAAACATGATTTTGATTATTTTTACATGAACCAAAGAGCTGGAAGGGACCTCAAGGATCATCTAGTCCAACCCCTGCATTACACAGGAAATTCACAGTTACCTCTCCCCCACTCCCCCAGTGGCCCCTGCTCTATGCTCAATGGAAGGCAAAAAAAACCCTCCAGGATTGCTGGCCAATCTGGCCTGGAGTAAAATTCCTTCCTGACCCCAAAATGGTGATAGGCATTTCCCTGCGCATGTAAGAATGGGCCACTTCTCCCTTCCTGCCCTCCCTTTCATGGTCTGCCTAAGTTCACATAATCAACCTTGCTGTCAGATGGCCAGCTGTGTGTGTGTGTGTGTTAAGTACCGTCAAGTCGCTTCTGACTCATGGCGACTCTATGAATGAAAGTCCTCAAAATGTCCTATCTTTGACAGCCATGCTCAGATCTTGCAAATTGAGGGCTGTGGCTTCCTTTATTGAGTCCATCCATCTCTTGTCGGGTCTTCCTCTTTTCCTGCTGCCCTCAACCTTTCCTAGCATAACTGTCTTTTCCAGTGACCCTTGTCGTCTCATGACGTGACCAAAATACGACAGCCTCAGTTGAGTCATTTTAGCTTCTAGGGTCAGTTCAGGCTTGATTTGATCTAGAACCCACTGATGGCCAGCTAGCCACTGCATAAAAAACTCCAAAGAAGGAAAACCATGAGTACTTTCCATAAATACAGGTGGCATCCTTTTCTCACGCAGAAAGGATCGCCTACCTAGTCTAAGATGTGGCCCAGGGCCATTGTGACAGACACTCAGATAACCTAAAAAGAAAGAGAAAAGCTTTTTCCTTCCGAACTGTTTTATTCATAGGCGCATTTATTCAGATTTAATTAATTAAGTCTCAGAGGATCCATTTCTTGCATTTATAGCCCGCCCTCATTCCCAGCAAACGGGCTCAGAGCGGGTATCACCATCCCGCTGGCCATTTTTCTTGAAAGAAAAAAAAGGAGGGGAATAAAACCCAACCTAGGTTGATACCGGCACACATAGTATTTGAGAGACTTATACTAACCAGTATTACAACAAGAACCTATCATACCAGATGTTTGAGTCATTGGGAATAGAATTTACAACAGATACACATGCCTGGTTGGGTTTGAAATGTTTGTATTTTTATTCATTGATGTATTTCTGTAAATGTGCGCAGGTTTACAAAGGGTTTTAATTAACCACTGCTGAAGGCCCCATAGGCCGAAACGCGTTTGGTACGTGGTTCTAGTTCTCAACCTCAGGAAATGCCATTGTGCTCTTTTAATACTTTTAAATAATTTTAACTTTTATATAGCGCTTCTAATAAATTATACTTTCCTAACACTGGATGTTAAAGCGATTTGGGTACACAGTTAAGGTGGGTGGTGGATATTAGGGCACTATATATTTTACAAATTATATTATACAGTGTAAATTTATTGGTTGTAAAAGTGCTCTCCTTGTGATTTTGTATTTTTATGTTTTCTTTTTGTTGTTTGTATAATGATTTTATTTTAGTTTTTTTTATTTTTACTTTTTGTTTAATTATAAAAAATCGATAAAAAATAAAAAATAAATAAATTTTTATTTTTATTTTTTTGTATTATGGTTTTATTTTAGGTTTTTTTATTTGTACTTTTTGTTTAATTATAAAAAATCGATTAAAAAATAAAAAATAAATACATTTTTAAGTTTTCTTTTTTTGTTTGTATTATGATTTTATTTTAGGTTTTTTTATTTTTACTTTTTGTTTAATTATAAAAAAATCGATAAAAAAATAAAAAATAAATACATTTTTATTTTTATTTTTGTTTGTATTATGATTTTATTTTAGGGTTTTTTTATTTTTACTTTTTGTTTAATTATAAAAAATCGATAAAAAATAAAAAATAAATAAATTTTTATGTTTTCTCTTTTTTTGTATTATGATTTTATTTTAGGGTTTTTTTTATTTTTACTTTTTGTTTGATTATAAAAAATCGATGAAAAATAAAATAATAAATACATTTTAATGTTTTTTTTGTTTGTATTATGATTTTATTTTAAGGTTTTTTTATTTGTACTTTCTGTTTAATTATAAAAAATCGATAAAAAATAAAAAAATAAATACATTTTTATGTTTTCTTTTTTTGTTTGTATTAAGATTTTATTTTAGGTTTTTTTTATTTTTACTTTTTGTTTAATTATAAAAAATCGATAAAAAATAAAAAGATAAATACATTTTTATGTTTTCTTTTTTTGTTTGTATTAAGATTTTATTTTAGGTTTTTTTTATTTTTACTTTTTGTTTAATTATAAAAAATCGATTAAAAAAAATAAACCATAGTTATAAGCATCCTTTAAAAAAAGAAAAGAAAAAAAGCGATTTGGGAATTTTGCACCCTAAACGACGCCAAGCACAGAAGGACTGGTTAATCCACGTCCTTCGTTAATCCGGAGTGGCACCTGCCCATATAAACGAGCCCTCGATCTGCTCTCTCTCCCTTTGGTTTTCTTCCAGGCTAGGGATGGGATTCGCTCTAGAGGGTTAAACTGACCGAGTCGCCGTCCTAGAGGGGACATAAAGGGGGGAACGGAAGCTGTCCGGGCTACTTCCGGGACCCGCCCACCACCGTGGGAAAGTGGGCCGCGAATTTCCCACGGGGTCAAGATGAGCGGCGGCGAGAGTTCTGGTGAGTCCGGAGCGGCGGGGCAGGAAAGGGCGGGCGAGGGCGGGGCGACGTTTGCACCAGGACTTCCGGGGAAGGGAATCGAGGCCTTATTGGACCGCCCTGTAAAGAAATGCCCCTGCACCTAGAAAGCCAAGCAGTTCAGGCTATGCAAAAACCCTTCCCCCCCTAATGTTCTAGTTTTCTGCGTGCAGGGAGTTGGCTCGTAGGGAGGCGTGTTCATTCCCGTGAATCCACAGTTGCATCTGAAATGGCACCACCACCACCACCCCTCGGTAAGGGTTGGCCGCCTCCTCCGTCTCTAGCCGGGGAGGTTTGATCGACAGGCGCAGGGGGAGGTTCAGTGAACTGGAGCCCATCAGACTGTGAGTGGGTTAAATCAGGCAGGGCTGTGGTTCAGGGGTCGAGCCCGGGCTTTGCGTGCAGGAAGTCCCAGGTTCAATTCCCTGCATCTCCAGGTAAAAGGGTCAGGCAGCAGGTGAAGTGAAATACCTCCGCATGAACACACGTGGAGCTGCCTTCTACTGAATCAGACCCTTGGTCCGTCAAAGTCAGCATTGTCTGCTCAGACCAGCAGCGGCTCTCCAGGGTCTCGGGCAGGGGAATATAGGGCTTATTGGACCTCACTGTAAAACACTGGTTCCCAACCAGGGGTCCGTGGATCCCCAGGGGTCCGCAAGAACTAAGTTAAGGTCCTCAAAACAAAGTTATAAACCCATAATAAATTAATATTTTCAATTAAAAGGTCTCTTATAAAAATATATGTTCAAATATTATTCTAAGTTTCATGTTTAACTAACAGTTATGATTAAAGTTTATTTTCAAATTCTCTGAATTTTTATTTTGAACCTTGGGGTCCCTGCACCGAACAAAAAAGTCCTAGTGGTCCCTGGTCAAAAAAAGGTTGGGAACCACTGCTGTAAAGAAATGCCCCTGCACCTAGAAAGCCAAGCAGTTCAGGCTATGCAAAAACCCTTCCCCCGTGATGTTCTAGTTTTCTGCATGCGGGGAGCATATGGAGGCGTGTTCGTTCCCGTGAATCCACAGTTGCATCTGAAATGGTACCACCACCACCCCTCGGCAAGGGTTGGCCACCTCCTCCGTCTCTGAAGAGGTGAGCTGTCGAAGAAGTGAGCTGTGGCTCACGAAAGCTCATACCCTGCCAGAAAATATTTTTGTTAGTCTTTAAGGTGGTACTGGACTCTCATGCAAGGGGATTGGGTAGATGCTTCAATAAGAATCTTCTGCACATGCTCAAGGAAGGCACAATCTGGTGCTGCAAAACCACTAAAGGTTACCAGGTCGGGTGCAGGAAGAGAGATTAACCCTCACGTGAAGCTGCCTTATATTGAATCAGACCCCTTGGTCCATCAAAGTCAGCATTGTCTGCTCAGACCAGCAGCGGCTCTCCAGGGTCTTGGGCAGGGGTCTTTCACATCACCTACTTGCCTAGTCCCTTTAATTGGAGATGCCGGGGATTGAACCTGGGACCTTTTGTGTGCCAAGAAGAGGCTCTACCACTGAGCCAAGACCCCTCCCCTGAAACCATGGAGATCGGGGTCCAGTTTGAGCAGAAAAAATTGACCTTGGTAGACCAAGGATTTGACTCGGTATAAAGCAGCTAAGCCTTTTTGAATGCTTTCGCCTATGAATTCTCCTTGTGAGTAAAGAGTAAAGCATCAGTGTGGTGTAGAGGCTAGAGTGTTAAACTAGGATGTGGGAGACTCCAGGTCTGAGTCTGCTTTGCCAAGGAGCTTGCTGAGTGACCACCGGCCAGTCACACACTCTCAGCTGTACCTTCCTCGCAGGGTTGTTGTGAGGATAAAACGGAGGTAAGGGGAACGCTGTAAGCTGCTTTGAGTCCCCGTTAGGGAGAACGGCAGGATGTAAATAAAGAAGGGAGAATGGTTTTCGAGCTTTATATCCCATGCTGTTCTATTTTTTCTGCTTGCAGGGAGGTTGGGGGGTATTTTGTACATGAGGTGCATTTTTTAAAAAAATGGTACTGCTGCACATCTCAAGGGAAGAGGTAGAGTTTGTCCTACACTCTCCTTCACATCCTACCTTGTTGCCAGGGGTTGTCCTCGTCCATTCCCTGGTTGCAGAGATACCTGGCTAGGGTGAAAGTGATGACGCCAGGGTTTGTCAAGGCAATCAAGGATTTCTGTTATTACCTGTGAGCCAGATCTTGGATTCAGAATCTAATCGTAGTTAAAATAAACCCTGTTTTCCTGGGAATGTCTAAGCAGATTTTCTCTTCCCAAGATGACAGGACCATGAGAGAGATCAGTGGGGAAAATCTTCAGCGGCTAAACCCTGCGTCAGAAGAGACTGAGGCTTTGCCAGGAAGATCCCAAGAACATCTTTCCTTCCATGCTGAGGCAGGTGAGTGCGAATAGTCTATTTCTTTGTTATTTGAAGTATTTGAGTCCCAACTTTCCCACAAAGGAGCCCATGAAATCTGCTGAATGCATCAATGAATACAGTTTGAAGCACTCCATTGTTTCAGAAATTGATTTGCATGCAAACCCTGGTCTCTGTTTAAAATTCTCCCCGATGATCAAATCCATCAGGTGCCTTTCCCAGTGCAAACTTTTTTACATCTGTTCCTAAAAACAGTCCACGGGCTGTGCCTGCCCAACTTCCTCAGGCAAGCGGTTCCACAAAACAAGGAGCCACAATTGAAAAGGTCATGCAGTCCTTTAGGGTGCGGCAGTCAGCAGGAGTGGGGGAAAAGGAGTGCATTTGAAGCTTAGAGAGAGAGGGATGAATGTGTGTCCTTCTGAAATAAGAGCCAGCATAGTGTAGCAGTAAGAGCATAGGACAAGGATCTGGGAGGTCCAGGTTCGAATTCCCACTCTGCCACGGAGGTTTGCTGGGTGACCTTGGGCCCAGTCACACCCTCTCAGCCTAACTTACTTCACAGGGTGGTTGTGAGGATACAATGAAGGAAGAAAGGATGATGTCGGCTGCTTTGGGCTCTGTTGGGGAGAAAGGCAGGTTATAAATGAAGTGAAGAAGAAAGAAAGGTGGGTCCCGGGTCACGCGGGGCTTTAAAGGTACGACCGGCGCAGGATCTGGTGATGGCTGCCAACTTGGAAGGTTTTCGGAGTGGAGTGGACATGTTCATAGAGGAGAGGGCTACCGATGGCTACTAGTAAAAATAGAGACTAGTCATGATGCACACCTGTTCTCCCTAGTATGCCTGTTATATTAGGTGCTGTGGAACACAGGCAGGACAATGCTGCTGCAGTTGTCTTTGTTCGTTAAAATGGCTTAGCCCAGTTAGGAAACAGATTACCATGTTTTGCACTAAATTAAGATATCTTTCAGCTCAGCCCCGCTTGGCTGGTAGAACATTTTGGTTTTGTTTTGTTTTTGTTTTAAAAAGCATTCAACGCATTCCTCAATGTTGCCCGCTGCCAGCCCTGTTCCTTTAACGGGATCCTCCACAGACAAGCCATACTCAGATGTCACAAGCAAGACCACAGTTTGGTTGTGACAAGATCAAACTCCCCCCATGTGCGTGGGCCCAGATCAAAGCCTTTCTTGGTGTAGGAAAGCTAGAATCTATTCCAGTAGCCCCTTATAGACCAACAAGGTTTTCCAGAGTATGCGTTTTTGAGAGTCCAAGTTCGGGTCAAAGTTCCCTGCAATGTCCAAATTCTGATGTTTTTAGAAGAAGATTAATCATATCTCCATATGTTTTAAAGTCATTATTTTTCTCTATCTTTTATCATAAAATGTTTCCATAGGGGACATTAGTGGGGATAAGAAGAAAAAGAGTTGGTTTTTATACCCCGCTTTTCTCTACCTTTAAGGAGTCTCAAAGTGATTTAACATTCCCTTCCCTTCCCCTCCCGACTACAGGCACCTTGTGAGGTACCATGAGGCTGAGAAAGTTCAGAGAGAACTGTGACTACCCAAAGGGATGCTTCATGTGGAGGAGCGGGGAATCAAACCCGGTCTCCAGAGTCCACCGCTCTTAACCACTATACCATGCTGGCTCTTGCCGTTGAGGGGAGGTTTCTGACACACAACCTGGAATGCTGAACCTCCGCTTTATCCGAGTGTGTGGGCAAGAAGCAAAACTCCCTTTGGGGGAAAGAATTCACATCTTCACTTCTACTTTATTACCCTTCCTCCAGCTGTTTATAGAGGTCTCTCACAACACTATCTTAGATGGATTTAGTCCCTCCATTTCTAGGATATTATTACTGCCATGGATCCGGTTTGTGCAGTACGGAACTCCTGTAATCACACAGCGGTGCATTGGATGGAAGTCAGTTTGGTTCGAATGTACTGTGAAGCTATGGCTTCTTTTAAATATGCTTTGTGAGAAAAGCATTTGGCCTGCAGATGATTGGCAGATCCTGGTTTGCCTACAAAGAAAACAAACAAACTCCTGGTTTAGTATCCTTTGCTGTTTCTCACCCCCCCACACACACACACACCCATTTCCCCTGCAGTAGTGATGTAAAATGACTCGGAAGGCCTGGTGGGGGGAAAATAGATTTTTTAAAAAACCCTTTTTTCCCCACTCCTATATTTGAAGCCAGCTGGGTGACCTTGGGCTAGTCACAGTTCTCTTAAAGCTCTCTCAGCCCCACCTACCTCACTGTTGTGGGGAAGGGGACTGTAAACTGGTTTGATTCTTCCTTAAGTGGTAAATAAAGACGGCATATAAAAACCAACTGTTCTTTTTCTTCTTTACTCCAGCAGGTGACAGGTGGGAGAGTGAGAATCAGGGAAAACCAATTGCTGTGTCGCCAGAAAGAGCTGCGCGTCAGGAGACAGAAGGAAAGCTGGAAGGTCAGGCAGGAAGTGTAACGGAGACCTGGAGGGAAGAATCCTTTTCTTTCCAAGAAAACGACTTCCCAGAAATTCAGCAAACGATACACGCAGGTGAAAATAAGAATACTTGCACCATGTGTGGGAAAATATTCAGAGATGACTCAAACCTTAAGCGACACCAGAGAACCCACACGGGAGAAAAACCATTCCAGTGTTTGTACTGTGGGAAGAACTTCAGTCGGAACACAAACCTCACTTCCCATCAGAGAATCCACACAGGGGAGAAACCGTATACGTGTTCAGTGTGTAGCAAGACCTTTTGTGACAAATCCAGCCTTAATCGGCATGAGAGAATCCACTCTGGGGAAAGACCGTACGAGTGCTATGAGTGTGGGAAAAGTTTTGATCTCAGCCAATCTCTGATCAGCCACCAGCGAACCCATACAGGAGAGAGACCGTATAAATGCTTGGAATGTGGGAAAACATTCAACCGGAGTCAAAACCTTCTTAGCCACCAGAGAATCCACACAGGAGAGAAATTGTATAAATGCTCAGAATGTGGGAAAAGCTTCAGCAGAAGCCAGAACCTGACAAGGCACCGGAGCAGCCACACGGAGGATAAACTGTACGAATGCTACGAGTGTGGGAAAAACTTCCGTCTGAGCCAGTCCCTGATCAGCCATCAGAGAATCCACACTGGAGAGAAACCGTATACGTGCTCCCAGTGTGGGAAAAGCTTCAACCGGAGTCAAAACCTTATTAGCCATCAGAGAGTCCACACAGGAGAAAAACAGTACAAATGCTTAGAGTGTGGGAAAAGTTTCAATTGGAGCCCAGATCTCCTTCGCCATCAGAGGATCCACACTGGAGAGCAGCCATATAACTGTTCAAAATGCGGAGATCGCTTCAATCGGCGTGAGAATCTTATTAGACATATGAGAATACACATGGACAAAACTGTGTTGCATTGAGTATGGCTTACTCAGAGGGACCCTTATCAGCAATTAGAGAATCCACCCATCAGGTGTGCTATTGAAAAAATAAATATGCTTTAGATATGATAATGTTTTACCATTTATCCCATCGCATTTTGTTACCCCATTGTCAGTCTATGACAGCCATTAGATCATAGAATCATAGAGTGGGAAGGGACCACCAGGGTCATCTAGTCCAACCCCCTGCACAATCCAGGAAATTCACAACTACCTCTCCCCCACACCCCCAGTGACCCCTACTCCAAGGACAGAAGATGCCCAAGATGCCCTCCCTCTCATCATCTGCCTAAGGTCATAGAATCAGCATTGCTGAAAGATGGCCACCTAGCCTCTGCTTAAAAACCTCCAGGGAAGGAGAGCTCACCACCTCCCGAGGAAGCCTGTTCCACTGAGGAACCACTCTTACTGTTAGAAAATTCTTCCTAATATCTAGACGGAAACTCTTTTGATTTAATTTCAACCCACTGGTTCTGGTCCGACATACTGGGGCAACAGAAAACAACTCGGTACCCTTCTCTATATGACAGCCCTTCAAGTACTTGAAGATGGTTATCATATCCCCTCTCGGTCTTCTCCTCTTCAGGTTAAACATACCCAGCTCCTTCAACCTTTCTTCATAGGACTTGGTCTCCAGACCCCTCACCATCTTTGTTGCCCTCCTCTGGACACATTCCAGCTTGTCTACATCCTTCTTAAATTGTGGTGCCCAAAACTGAACACAATACTCTAGGTGAGGTCTAACCAGAGCAGAGTAAAGCGATACCATCACTTCATGTGATCTGGACACTACACGTCTGTTGATAATGTTTCTAGTTTAAACCAGGGGTCCCCAGTATGGTGCCTGAGGGTGCCATAGCTCCCACCAACACCTTTTCTGGCACCTGCCAGGTGTTTTATAAAAGTTGGCAGGGTCAGGTGGGGCTTTTGCCCAGTAAGGCTTCTGATTGAGCACTGGAGATCTGATTGGCTCTGCATATTTTTAAATATGTTAGTTCAGCCGCAGCTGCCACCACAGCACAAGAATCTTCACTTGTGTGACTGAAGGTCAGCTGCAGCAGTCATTTTGTGGCTGGCTTCACCTGCATTTTGTGGTTGTGCCCACAATGTGTACCGGAATTCCAAAGGTGCCTGCAGGCTCCAAAAGGTTGGGGATCCATGGTTTAAAGGAAATGTTCCATCATCTCCTGGGGCAGATAGGAAAGCACTTTGGACACTGTTGTCGAAGATTAGAGAAGTAACGGACAAGGTCTGAGGCTTGGTAACAGAAAACCATACAAAGCAGAGCTAGGATCAGGGCTCCATAGGATCCTGAGGAGAACCTACCCAAATTAGGCAAAGGTTTACAGACCCTTTGATGGTGTGTTTTTTAATCCACATCTTCCTCCACGGAATTCACAGCTGCATACCTGATTCTCTCCACAACAACCCTGTGAGGTAGGTTAGGGTTGAGTGAGAGAGAGCGACTGGCCTAAGGTCGCCTGCTGAGTTTCACGGCTGGATAAGGGTTTGGACTCGGGTCTCTGTATTGCTACTGCTACCTTCTAATACTCCTGGCTCTCTACGACTGCTGGCAGAAACTCCCAGGGGTTTGATGACCCTTCAGCACAGAAGTGTGAGATTGGCCAGGCGATTGTGCTTTTCCATCTGCTGCTTTTGGAGTCACATAAGCACCTCCTGTCCAAGCCTCTCTTTCACTCATGCATCAGGGAATGCCCAGTGAAGTCTATTCCTTCATTTGAACAGTATTTAACTTGATCATGTGAGGGGAGGGGCTGTGGCTCAGTGGTAGAGCATCTGCTTGGCAGGCGGAAGGTCCCAGGTTCAATCCCCGGCATCTCCAGTTAAAAGGGCCAGGCAGGTAGGTGATGGGAAAGACCCCTGCCTGAGACCCTGGAGAGCTGCTGCCGGTCTGAGTAGACAATACTGACTTTGATGGACCAAGGGTCTGGTTCAGTAGAAGCCAGCTTCATGTGAGGGTTAATCTCTCTTCCTGCACCCGACCTGGTAACCTTTAGTGGTTTTGCAGAACCAGATTGTGCCTTCCTTGAGCATGTGCAGAAGATTCTTATTGAAGCATCTACCCAATCCCCTTGCATGATGAGGCAGCATGATATAATGTGTGGTGACTTAGAGTCTCAGATGAGGATTTGGAAGCCCCCCCATTCAAATCCCCACTTAGTCATGGAAGCTCACTAGGTAACCTTGGGCCAGTCATGTACCCTCAGACTAACCTACCTCACAGGGTTGTTGTGAGGATAAAATGGAGGAAGGGAGAATATTGTAAGCCGCTATTGGTCCCCATTGGGGAGAAAAGTGGAGTATAAAGGAAGTAAATAAATAATTTCAGAGGTAGCTGTGTTGGTCTGCAGTAAAACAGCAAGATTTGAGTCCAGTAGCACTGTAGAGACCAACAAGCTATTTGGGGCATGTGCTTTCCAAGAGTTTAACGCTCCCTTTGTCAGATATGAGCCCTTCCGTCTTGTATCTGATAAAGGGAGCTTTGACTCTCACAAAGTCTGTACGCTGAAAATCGTGTTGGTTTCTAAGGTGCTGCTGGACTCGAATCTAGCTGTAAATAAATAAATTAACCTTCTAACTAGTAAAAGGTTAGAAGGTTTACTGGCATATGCCGTACTAATAAATCTGATTCTGAACCTTCTAACCAGCCTCCAAAATGCCACAAAATTAGCTCCCCGGCTGAAGGGGAATTTAGCCTTGTGATTCTTAGGAGGCAGAGGCATTCAACAAGCAGAGTGTGAGGCACAGCGGTATTGTGTGTCTAAATTTCTGGCTTTCATCAGAAAGTAGAGGAAAATAACTCCCTACCTCTGAAGTGCTTTGGGACTCAGCCGATATCTACACACATTCAAAACTCTGTTGTGTCGATGTAGTAGCAGGACTTGCTAATTATTTCAGAAATACCATGGAAAAGAAGCACATTGACTATCAGAAGCAATGTATTTAGTACATTTCAAGAACAATACGTTCTAATAAAATATATTTCTAGCACCTTTTTGTCCTACCCTTCTTCTGGGAAAGGGAGGGGCGTTTGGGTATGGGTGTCGTTCCGCTTCTTCCATTTTACCCTCAGGAACCCTGCGAGGTAGGCTAGGCTGACAGCTGGGATAGCTCCGGGCTCCACCTGGAGTTTGGTAACCCACCCCTTCATCTGCTGTCTCCCGTGTCTCAGATTTTTGGATTGTGAATTCCTCAGAGCCAATGTGGTGTAGTGGTTAAGAGCGGTGGACTCTAATCTGGAGAACCGGGTTTGATTCCCCACTCCTGCACATGAAGCCTGCTGGACAACCTTGGGCTAGTCACAGTTCTTTCTGAACTCTCTCAGCCCCACCTACCTCACACAGTGTCTGTTGTGAACAGAGGAAGGGAAGGAAATTGTAAGCCAGTTTGTTCCAAAGCACCTAATGGAATAGGCATGCTCCTCTGATCCTGGAGAGAATAGGGATGCATCATGACCAGTATTCATTTTTACTAGTAGTCATGGATAGCCCTATAAGAACATAAGAAAGGCCATGCTGGATCAGACCAAGGCCCATCAAATCCAGTAGCCTGTTCACCCGGCGGCCAACCAGGTGCCTCTAGGAAGCCCACTAGCAACACGACTGCTGCAGCATTGTCCTGCCTGTGTTCCTCAGCACCTAATATAATAGGCATGCTCCTCTGATCCTGGAGAGAATAGGGATGCATCATGACTAGTCTCCATTTTGACTATCCTTGGCGGGTGGTCACTCTCAACCATCTCTCCACTCCACCCTAACAAAGGCCATTTACGCATGGGAGGTTTTGGCTTGGATTTGCCACTCTCTAGAGACACACTTTCCCCATCCAAGTCCCCAAAACTCAACAATAAGCCCCCATGCAGAGTCAGATGGGGGAAATGTGCATCTATGCTGTGTGTGTTAAGCGCCGTCAAGTCGCTTCCCACTCCTGGCGACCCTATGAATGAAAGTCCTCCAAAATGTCCTATCTTTGACATCTTTGCTCATATCTTGCAAATTGAGGGCTGTGGCTTCCTTTGTAGAGTCCATCCATCTCTTGTTGTGCATCTAGAGAGAGGCAAATCCAAGGCAAAACCTCCCGTAAGTAAATGGCCAGTAAAAAAACCCCAAGAAAGTGGGGTTTTTTAAAATTTATTTTTATAACCCCCCTTTCTCAAGGCCGGATTTAGGTTTGATGAGGCCCTAAGCTATTGAAGATAATGGAACCCTTTATATGTCCAGCTGTCCTTTATCAACAACAAATTGTCACTGTTTTTTTGTGTTGAATATATGCTATATGGTAATTTATGGACCTAATAGGTATCTAAAGCCATTTGCACGTAACAAAATATGTATTTTATCAAAGTAACTGTTGAACTGAAATACAATTAAGAAGTATATTAATAGTGAAATAATTATTAAGCTCTAACTTAAAATGGATTCCGTGGACTGCCAAAAAACACAAATCAATGGCTTATAGATCAAATCAAGCCTGAACTGACCCTAGAAGCTAAAATGACTAAACTGCGGCTATTGTATTTTGGTCACGCCATGAGACGACAAGAGTCACTGGAAAAGACAGTCATGCTAGGAAAAGTGGAGGGCAGCAGGAAAAGAGGAAGACCCAACAAGAGATGGATGGACTCAATAAAGGAAGCCACAGCCTTCAGTTTGCAGGATCTGAGCAAGGCTGTCAAAGACGGGACATTTTGGAGGACTTTCTTTTTTATATATAGATATATAGATATAGATATTATTTTTCAATAATTACTATACATCTCATTTGACAATACATCCTATATACCAATCTTTGACTTGAGAAAAAAATTAATAAAAATGAATAGGTGCATGTCTTCAGTATTAAATATAATTAATTATAATTGACTTCCCCACCAACTTCCTCCCTCCCTACAAATATCTGGTATCTCCTTTGTATTAATATTTTCTAATCCTTATAAGTCATTATTTTAATGTTATACTTTCCCCTTATTTAATATATTTTGATAAGCAATAATAATATAATATTAATAATAGAGAATAAAAAGAAAAAATCATTTTAAAAATAAAAACAGAGACATAACAAAACACATTTACATAATTTTCTTCAGTCACTCCTCTCTGTCATAGAAAATGGATTAGATAAAAAACTTTATATACCCCCTAAGTAAAAAATTAAATTGATATTATTTTTCTTCTCCCCCGCCCCCCGCCCTTTCCCATATTAAGAGTCAAATTAGTATTCTTCCGGCTTTCTTAACCCTTCTTTGTAAACTTTTTTCTGCTGTCTGGAATTCCTGTTGACATTTTGGAGGACATTCATGCATAGGGTCGCCATGAGTCGGAAGCGACATGACGGCACTTAACACACACACACACACAACCTACAATGATTTTTGATTCATAACAAACTTAATAATGCAAACCCTGTTGCTGTATGTATGTTTTATTTTATTTTATTTTTTTATCTTAATATTTTGGAAAAATGATTTTTGATTCATAACAAACTTAATAATGCAAACCCTGTTGCTGTATGTAGGTTTTGTTTTGTTTTGTTTTTTTAAATTAATATTTTGGAAAAATGATTTTTGATTCATAACAAACTTAATAATGCAAACCCTGTTGCTGTATGTAGGTTTTACTTTATTTTATTTTTTTATCTTAACATTTTGGAAAAATGATTTTTGATTCATAACAAACTTAATAAGGCAAACCCTGTTGCTGTATGTAGGTTTTATTTTTTTATTTTTTTTATCTTAACATTTTGGAAAAATGATTTTTGATTCATAACAAACTTAATAACGCAAACCCTGTTGCTGTATGTAGGTTTTATTTTATTTTATTTTTTTATCTTAACATTTTGGAAAAATGATTTTTGATTCATAACAAACTTAATAAGGCAAACCCTGTTGCTGTATGTAGGTTTTATTTTTTTATTTTTTTTATCTTAACATTTTGGAAAAATGATTTTTGATTCATAACAAACTTAATAATGCAAACCCTGTTGCTGTATGTAGGTTTTATTTTATTTTATTTTTTTATCTTAACATTTTGGAAAAATGATTTTTGATTCATAACAAACTTAATAACGCAAACCCTGTTGCTGTATGTAGGTTTTATTTTATTTTATTTTTTTATCTTAACATTTTGGAAAAATGATTTTTGATTCATAACAAACTTAATAATGCAAACCCTGTTGCTGTATGTAGGTTTTATTTTATTTTATTTTTTTATCTTAACATTTTGGAAAAATGATTTTTGATTCATAACAAACTTAATAATGCAAACCCTGTTGCTGTATGTAGGTTTTATTTTATTTTTTTATCTTAACATTTTGGAAAAAATGATTTTTGATTCATAACAAACTTAATAAAGCAAACCCTGTTGCTGTATGTAGGTTTTATTTTATTTTTTTATCTTAACATTTTGGAAAAATGATTTTTGATTCATAACAAACTTAATAATGCAAACCCTGTTGCTGTATGTAGGTTTTATTTTATTTTTTTATCTTAACATTTTGGAAAAATGATTTTTGATTCATAACAAACTTAATAATGCAAACCCTGTTGCTGTATGTAGGTTTTATTTTATTTTATTTTTTTATCTTAACATTTTGGAAAAATGATTTTTGATTCATAACAAACTTAATAACGCAAACCCTGTTGCTGTATGTAGGTTTTATTTTATTTTATTTTTTTATCTTAACATTTTGGAAAAATGATTTTTGATTCATAACAAACTTAATAATGCAAACCCTGTTGCTGTATGTAGGTTTTATTTTATTTTATTTTTTTATCTTAACATTTTGGAAAAATGATTTTTGATTCATAACAAACTTAATAACGCAAACCCTGTTGCTGTATGTAGGTTTTATTTTATTTTATTTTTTTATCTTAACATTTTGGAAAAATGATTTTTGATTCATAACAAACTTAATAATGCAAACCCTGTTGCTGTATGTAGGTTTTATTTTATTTTTTTATCTTAACATTTTGGAAAAATGATTTTTGATTCATAACAAACTTAATAATGCAAACCCTGTTGCTGTATGTAGGTTTTATTTTATTTTTTTATCTTAACATTTTGGAAAAAATGATTTTTGATTCATAACAAACTTAATAAAGCAAACCCTGTTGCTGTATGTAGGTTTTATTTTATTTGTTTTTTTTTTAAAAAAAATCTTATATTTTGGAAATGTGCATCCAGTTTTTTTTTCTCCTTTAAATTTTTTTTTGGGGGGGGGGGCCAAGAGAGTGGGGCCCTAAACTCTAGCTCGCCTAGCTTATACATCCATCCGGGATAGGTAAGATTCTGGACCAGCCGCTGGAGTCCTCCGAGAGCCACCAGCCTTTGCATAGCCCCGCCCCCTCGCCGCCCCGCCCCGCCCGCCTCCAGCCCTGGAAGAGTTAAAACGATAGAGCTGCCGGCGGCCCCGGCCAGAGAGGCGCGCCGGGATCGATGCGAGGGGAAGGCCGGAAACGGCGCGAGGCCCCTTCCTGCTCCTCGCCCCAGCGAGCCTGGGAGGGACCCTGCTGGCACCCTCCCTCCCCTCCCCCCCCGCACCCCCCTTGACAACAAGCCCACTGAGGGATTTGGGCTCTGGGGGCATCCCGGGATCCAGCAGCTGCTCGGGCCGCGGTGAGTGGGGAGGCCATTGAGGGCGGCTTGCTTGTAATCTGCCTGCTTTGGCTTTGTTATTTTGGGCTGCTCCGACTCCAGGGAGGGAGGAAAGGGCCCTGGCAGCCGGCCTGGCATCACAAGGCCCCCCTGCCTGGCTGCTGCAGTTGGCAGAGGCCTTCCAGAAGCAAAACAGCCACCACAACCCGGGCCTTTTCCTGTATTTTTATTTATTTTATGATGTGTTCTTTTATTGCCCTGACCTGGATGGCCCAGGCTCGCCTGATCTCGTCAGATCTCAGAAGCTAAGCAGGGTCGGCCCTGGTTAGTATTTGGATGGGAGACCACCAAGGAATACTAGGGTTGCTGTGCAGAGGAAGGCACTGGCAAACCACCTCTGCGAGTCTCTTGCCAGGAAAACCCCAAAAAGGGGTCTGGATGGCCCAGGCTAGCCTGATCTCGTCGGATCTGAGAAGCTAAGCAGGGTCAGCCCTGGTTAGTATTTGGATGGGAGACCACCAAGGAAGGCCAAGGTTGCTGTGCAGAGGAAGGCACTGGCAAACCACCTCTGTTCGTCTCTTGCCATGAAAAGCCCAAAAAAGGGGTCGCCATAAGTTGGCTGCGGCTTGAAGGCACTTTACACACACATTCTTTTATTATATAAATACATGTATTATGTATTTATTTATTTTATTACGTATTGCCAGTTCCCTTACAAAGGAATTTCAAAGGGAGATTGGAAAGAGAAACGGCTGAATTACAGTTGATTATTCAAACGAAAGTCCGTGCATTTACCCGGGCTGAATAGAGACCTTGCATTCATGGCTGGTTTCTCCACAACCATCTCTCCCCTGGACATCACAGACTCTTCTGCAGACCACACCTAATCCCATCACACCTGCTATTCACATTGACATACCGTTAACATTTGCATACTAATGCTTGTCTACTTAAAGACAGATGGATTCACATTCTAGCTGTAATTGAAGAAGTGAGCTGTGGCTCACGAAAGCTCATACCCTGCCAGAAAATATTTTTGTTAGTCTTTAAGGTGCTACTGGACTCTTGCTGTTTTCTACTAATATAACTAAGAAATTTAGAAACTTGTGCTCCTGGTTAAAGATTTTGGTGTGAAAATGTTGGGCGGGGGGGGAAAAGTATAACAAAGTATAGATTTGAATATAATGTATAACCTAATAACATAACCTGATTTCTCCACACCCATCTCTCCCCTGGACATCACAGACTCTTCTGCATACCACACCTCATCCCATCACGCCTGCTATTCACATTTACATACTGTTAACGTTTACATACTAATGCTTGTCTGAATTCACTCTCCTCTACTTAAAGACAGATGGATTCACATTCTAGCTGTATCTGAAGAAGTGAGCTGTGGCTCACAAAAGCTCATACCCTACCAGAAAATATTTTTGTTAGTCTTTAAGGTGCTACTGGACCCTTGCCCTTTTCTACTACTGCAGACAGACTTACACAGCTACCCACTGTGATGTATTTTATTTGTTTGCAACATTTGCACCCCGCCTTTCTGAACATAAGAACTTAAGAAAAGCCCTGCTGGATCAGACCCAGGCCCATCAAGTCCAGCAGTCTGTTCACGCAGTGGCCAACCAGGGGCCTCCAGGAAGCCCCCAAACAAGATGACTGCAGCAGCACCGTCCTGCCTGTGTTCCACCGCACCCAAGATAACAGGCGTGCTCCTCTGATACTAGAGAGAGTAGGTCTGCATCATGACTAGTATCCATTTTAATTAGTAGCCATGAATACCCCTTTCTTCCATGAACATGTCCACTCCCCTCTTAAAGCCTTCCAAGGGGCCCCTTAATGTTTTGAAACATGCATGGTTTTTTAAAAAAATCACATTTTAAAACCATTAAAATAAAATCACACCCCATCCCCAAGAAAGCACATCATTAAAATTGTCCAGGTTCCCTGGATACACTCTAGTCATGATAGGTGTCTTCATGGTGAATTTTTTCCCTTGAAGATAAAAATCCCACCATATCACATATAAGGGGAAAGTTTTGTTATGTTGCTACCAGAATATGGAGATTGTTGTTGCTTGTTAATGGTACTATTGTACGACTGTGTACTATTGTGGTTGCTCCCTTTTAAATTTGTATTGTTATGCTGGTCAATGGCTGTATTAAATAAATATGCCATCATTAAAACAAATTAAAATAAGAAGAGCAAAAAAAAAGAGGGGGTTATTCCTGAAAAGCTGTGGAATTGGGATGGGTCTTGATATATAATTTTTTTTTTAATCCTGTGGCCCCGCCTGAAGTTTGACAGCTGGCTTGGGGAATCTCCCGGAATGACAACTGATCTCCAGACTACAGAGATCGGTTCCCCTGGAGAAAAGGGCAGCTTTGGAGGGTGGACTCTATGGAATTATATACATGACTGAGGTTAGGGCTGCCAGGTCCCTCTTCGCTACCGGCAGGAGGTTTTTGAGGCAGAGCCTGAGGAGGACAGGGTTTGGGGAGGGGAGGGACTTCAAGGCCATAGAGGCCAATGGCCAAAGCGACCCTTTTCTCCAGGGGAACTGATCTCTATCGGCTGGAGATCAGTTGTAATAGCAGGAGATCGCCAGCTAGTACCTGGAGGTTGGCAACCCTAGCTGAGGGCCCTCCCCAGGTTCCACCCCCAGATCTCCAGGAATTTCAAAACCCAGATTTGGCAATCCTAGCTATGAGAGTCTATCCCAAAGGCAAAAGGGGTCTCATAGTATCCTAAAAGCTAACCTTTTCCTTGTTTTCTCTGCTTTCATGGGCTAGAACATGCATGAAGCGAACTGTCAGCCAGCATATATGTATATGTGCACACACAAGTTGAGTAGTTAAAGAACTACAAAATGTAAGCTTCTGGTCTGTGATGTATTATAAATCAAAAGCCAAACAAGATAAAGTCAGTGATCAGTTCGGGTTGCCAACAACCTTGGGAGGAAAAATGCCCTGTCCCTTTAAAAGAGGCTTACTGGGTTGGAATAGGCAGCTGAAGCTTTTCCTGGCACAGAGATTAAAAACATTACTTGGCAAATAATATCCTATTAAGCCTCTATTCAAGGGACAGGACTTCCCCCCCCCCCCCTTAGATCATTCATCTTGAACGAATCTTTGCCAACAAAATGTGTCAGGTTGTCTGCTAGAAAGTGTCATCAAAATAGGGCTGAATCTTAGTGGCAAGTGAAAAAGCGTGTGTGGGGAGTCAGTCTGCTAATATGTCATTTCTTCTTTAAAAATTCAGCACATAGTTTCAAGCCGATTCCCTCCCTCTGGGGCCTTGGTGCAAACAGCAGGCCAAGAATCACCTGCACGGCCCACGTGTCACTTGCAGAAGCTCCCCAGTACAGTCTCTGGCATCTTCAACGAAGAGGCTCAAGGAGCCTTGTGAAAGCGGAGACCTTGGAGTGCTGCTGTCAGTCGCAGAAAACAATGCAGACCTTAAAAGACCAAGGGCTGACGTCCTTGAATGCAGTTTTCCCCGTGTGTTCTAGGCAGTAAATGTATCGCTGGCAATAAACAGTTTATCTCTCTGTGTGTTTTCACCTTGTTACGTCAGGCAGGCATCCCAATAATTTTACATTTTCTCTCTGCCTCCTCCACATGAAGCCAGCTGGGTGACCTTGGGCTAGTCACAGTTCTCTTAGAGCTCTCTCAGCCCCATCTACCTCACAGAGTGTCTGTTGTGGGGAAGGGAAAGTGATTGTCAGTCGGTTTGATTCTCCCTTAAATGGTAGAGAAAGTTGGCATATAAAAACCAACTCTTCTTCTTCTTAAAAGAGCCAGTGTGGTGTAGTGGTTATTGCCGAGCTGGGATCTGGGAGAGCCAGGTTCAAATCCCCATTCTAACATGGAAGCTTGCTGGGTGACCTTGAGGCAGTCACACGCTCCTGGCCTAACCTACCTCAGAGGGTTGTTGTGAGGATAAAATGGCGGAGAAGAGAATTATGTAAGCTGCTTTGGGGAGAAAGGTGGGTTCTAAATGAAGTAAAGAAAAGTATACTTATTATGGGCAGTGATTTAGCTATTGTCTTGTGAAAGAGAGCTAAGGAAGTGTATCTGCTCAAAAGGTTCACAGTTTGGGGTTTTTAGAGAGTTTCATAAAGTTTTTAAAAATCACATCTTGTATTGGTTTCTTTTCCCACACCCCAGTTTTTGCTGTCAGAAACTGCCCAATCATCTGTCTTCCGTCCACTGACTAATTTCTGATCATGTCTTAAAAAAAAGAAAGATAATGGTAACAGTTACTGATTTTGTAGTGATTCACATGTGTTATCTTATTGAATTCCCAACAGCAGCCCTATAAGACAGGACAGGATAAAATTCGTATTGTATATAACTCTTATTGCATATAATGCCTTTTTAATTAAGTGATAGGGATCCCAAGGCTACATTGGCAATTGTGTGATTTATTTCAGTCCTTATAGCCCTCAAACATTAGATTTAAAACTACGCTGCTCAAGATCAATGGATCAAGGAGCTTCTAAGGGATAAAGGAAAGAATTATTCCAATGCTTGCCAAAAGCATTAAGGCCCACCCTACGGTTGCCAGCTCCAGGTTGGGAAATACCTGGAGATTTTGAGGGAGGAGCCTGAGGAAGGTGGGGCTTGGAGAGGGGAGGGATTTCAATGCCATAGAGTCCAATTGCCAAAGCGGCCATTTTCTCCAGGGGAACTGATCTCTGTTGCTTGGAGATCAGTTGTAATAGTGGGAGATCTCCAGCCACCACCTGGAGGTTGGCAACCCTAGCCGTCCCGCCCCCCCCCCCATTTCATATCTTTTGATCTGGGACTCTTGTTCAAGGGTTTTCATTGCAAGTTCTGGGTTTCGTTTTTAAAATGACAGATCCTATCCCTTTAGATCCGAAAGCAATTTTGTTATGCTATGATGTGGTATAGCTCCTAAATTAATCCAAAACCCCTTAATGATTTCAAGAAGGGTTACTGCTGCCCCATTGAAAACAGGCTGACTCTCATGTTGTTTAAGTTTAGTTCATTTGCCTTTGGGCTGTCGCTTTATTTGACAAAACTGGAACCTTGACATAGATCCTTGAGAGACACAATAATTCCCGTAGAGCAGTTTGTTGAGAGAATGGCGTAATGTGTGTTGGCACAATGAACTTTAAAGACTGGATCTGCCCTTTTGTATTCTTTTCCCAGTATATGATAATCTTATCTGTGGCTTATAAATGTTAATCTTTTAAAAACATCAGTATATCAGCATATCAATATTGCATCTGCAGGAATTGAAGCTGAGAGAGTGAATCGCCTGTGCTAAGTTTGTAGCAGATCATAGAGTTGGAAGGGACCACCAGGGTCATGTAGGACCTGCACAATGTAGGAAATTCACAACTACCTCCCCCCCGACACCCCCAGTGACCCCTACTCCATGCCCAGAAGATGGCCAAGATGCCCATCATCTGCCTAAGGTCACAGAATCAGCATTGCTGACAGATGGCCGGTCTAACCTCTTCTTAAAAACCTCCAGGGAAGGAAAGCTTGCCACCTCCCGAGAAAGCCTGTTCCACTGAGGAACCGCTCTCACTGTAAGAAAATTCTTCCTAATGTATAGATGGAAACTCTTATGATTTAATTTCAACCCGTTGGTTCTGGTCCGACCTTGTGGAGCAACAGAAAACAACTCGGCACCATCCACCATAGCACAATTCCTTAGTTCCTCTGCTGTGCACTTCGGGTTGCCAGCTCCCGACTGGTGAATTCCTGGAGTTCTGGGGGTGGAGCCTGGGGAGGGAGGGGTTTGGGGAGGGAAGGGAGTTCAGCAGGGATGTGATGCCATAAGAACATAAGAAAGGCCCTACTGGATCACACCAAGGCCCATCAAGTCCAGCAGTCTGCTCACACAGTGGCCAACCAGGTGCTTCTGGGAAGCCCCCAAACAAGTCGACTGCAGCAGCACCATCCTGCCTGCCTGTTCCACAGCACCTAATATAATAGGCCTGCTCCTCTGATCCTGGAGAGAATAGGTGTGCATCATGACTAGTATCTATTTTGACTAGTAGCCATGAATACCCCTTTCCTCCATGAACATGTCCAATTTCCTCTTGAAGCCTTCCAAGTTGACTGTACCTGCCATGCTATGTCAGAATCTCAAAGGAGTCTGCAGGCTGAAAAGGGTTAGGGACCCTGAGCTGGAACATCAGCTAACAAAAAAGCAATTCCAAAACTCAGTCACCCAATGCTCAGCTCTTTACCTGTTTCTTTGAATGCCAAAAGCCGTTTTGCAAGTGAATGAACATTGTTATAACCCAGTTTAGTTCAGCCGATTTGGGGGCTGGGCATGTGCATTGTCTTCCCTCCTGAACAGAAGGACAGGGTCCTGAAACGTCCGGGGAGATTATCCGCTTAAAGCACCAAGCTGTCTGGCGTGACCCTGGATTCCTTTGCCACTGAAGAGCAAACACCCAGGTAGACACGCTGAGCCGGAGACTCCAAATGCTCCATTTTATTCAGAGACCAGGAAATAAAACAAATAGCTGGGTTTTTTTTTTATTTTACAGACCTATACATGAGACTGGGGAAATCATGTTTTTCGAGTCACACGGCGTTCAGTCATAAAACGTATAGCAACAGTCCTTTGATCCCAAGGTCACAAACTAGTTAATGACATCTGTGATCATGAAATGTTTAATAACAGCCCTGTCCTATCTTCTAGTAGCCTGTGACTTCAGCTGCCAATCCCCTAAATTCAGAATTTCTTAGGATTGCCAGGTCCCTCTTTGCCACCGGCGGGAGGTTTTTGGGGCAGAGCCTGAGGAGGGTGGGGTTTGGGGAGGGACTTCAATGCCAGAGTCCAATGACCAAAGCGGCCATTTTCTCCAGGCGAACTGATCTCTATTGGCTGGAGATCAGTTGTAACAGCAGGAGATCTCCAGCTACTACCTGGAGGTTGGCAACCGTAGCATAACTGCAACAGCAAGCAAGCCATTATAATCAGACAACCGATCAACAAAGATCAGCAATGCCTGGAATGTAGAAATCCTAGGGTAATCTGGTGAACTGGATTGGTTTCCCCACTCCTACACACGAAGCCAGCTGGGTGACCTTGGGCTAGTCACACTCTCTCAGCCCCACCTACCTCACAGGGTGTCTGTTGTGGGGAGGGGGAGGGGAAGGGAAGGTGATTGTAAGCCGGTTTGATTCTTCCTTAAGTGGTAGAGAAAGTTGGCATATAAAAACCAACTCTGCTTCTTTTTCTTCTATGTTACAATTTGGGGCACCATCGGACACAAGTTGTCCCTCACCTACTGATTTTATAGGGCACGTTTTGGATTATTGTTTTTAAAATGTTTTATACTGTTTTATTGTGTGAGCCACTCTGATCGCAACTTCGGCTGGGGAGGGTGGGGTAGAAATTTAATTAAATAAATAAATAACATGGAGAGCCAGCATGTTGTAGTGGTTAAGAGCGGTGGGGAGAAGTAGACTCTGATCTGGAGAAATGGGTTTGATTCCCCACTCCTCCACCTGAGCGGCGGAGACTAATCTGGTGAACTGGATTTGTTTCCCCACGCTTCCACATGAAGCCAGCTGGGTGTCCTTGGGCTAGTCACACTCTCTCAGCCCTGCCTACCTCACTAGGGTTGCCAACCTCCAGGTAGTAGCTGGAGATCTCCTGCTGTTACAACTGATCTCCAGCTGATAGAGATCAGTTCCCCTGGAGAAAATGGCCGCTTTGGCCATTGGACTCTATGGCCTTGAAGTCCCTCCCCTCCCCAAACCCCGCCCTCCTCAAGCTCCAACCCAAAAAACCTCCCACCAGTGGCAAAAAGGGACCTAGCCACCCTATACCTCACAGGGTGTCTGTTGTGGGGAAGGGAAGGTGATTGTTAGCCAGTTTGATTCTTCCTTAAGTGGTAGAGAAAGTCGGCATATAAAAATCAACTTTTCTTCTTCTGCAGAAACTCATGATTTTGTTCAATATGTTTTCTTAAACTTTTTAAACCTCTTCTTCCTCCCAGAAAGAAATGCCTCTTTACTGACTGAGTAAGCCATCTGTATCTGCATGACGTCTTCCCCTCCGGAGACCCAGAGGGATAAAATTCACCGAGGGAGCTTAATTGATCCTGTGGAACTGCCTGTTCCCTAGTGATGTAACTACAATTTACAATTTAAGCAATTACATAGTGATGTGACTACAGTTTACAGTTTTAAAAAACCAGCAACTGGTGGCTAGCCCGTTTCTTCCTCAGTGACATCGAAACGTCACGCCGAGCCGAAACCAGCCGTTGCAGGAAGAAATGGCCTCCGAGCGGGGGGACGCCTCAGCCCTGGGCCTCCAGTTCCCAGCTGTGGTTGACCAAGGGGTGAATACCACCGTGAAAATGGAGGACGAGGAGCCAGAAGATCTGAAGCCGGAGATGAGACTGGAGGAGGGGAGAGAAGACCCTCACGCTGCCCGGCCAGCAACAGCTGGGGAGTGCCCCAGATGGAGGACACCCCTGCATATTAAACAGGAACCGGAGGATGGGCTTTCAACTCAGTCCTGGGAAACCCAGTGGCACGATTTCCTGGGGGGAGTACAGCCCCCTCAGGTAGGATGGGGAGCCAGGGAGCTACCAGGGACTGCGCCCTGGGGGGACTTGAAGTCCCCCATGATCCATTTCGAGGGGTCCTCGTCCAGCGCCCAGCGGCCCGCGGAAGGACCGTTCATCCACCCGCTGCCGGGCTTTGACGGAACGACTCGGCCAACCAACAGCAGGCCAGATTCTAGGAGTGGCCGAGAGTTGAGGAAAGTGAAGGAGGAGGCGGGGAGCGAGCAGGACCCCGTCGGCATGGAGCTGCAGCGCCTGCACTTCCGGCAGTTTGTCTACCAGGAGGCCGAGGGCCCCCGAGAGGTTTGCAGCCGCCTGTGGGACCTGTGCCACCAGTGGCTGAAGCCGGAGAGGCACACCAAGGAGCGGATCTTGGAGCTGCTGATCCTGGAGCAGTTCTTGAGCGTCCTGCCCCCGGAAATGGAGAACTGGGTCCGGGAAGGTAGGCCGGAGACCTGCAGTCAGGCGGTGGCCCTGGCGGAAGACTTTCTCCAGAGGCAACGAGAGGATGAGAGACAGGAGCAGAAGGTGAGGGTCTTGTGAACAATCTGGAGTCGTTGAGAATCATTGGCTGTTACCGCACTAGGTATTCCCCGCGATGTATCAAGAGTTTGAAAATGTTATAAAAAACATCGCTTTAAAAGTGTTTTTGGATGCCACGGCTAAAAAATGGTTGGAAGACGTCTTCACAGCTGAAGGGGCCAAACAAAGTGTGAACAGTATTTTTTATAACAGTTTCAAACTCTTAATACATCGGTGGGGATACATTGAAAGTGCGAGCAGAATTTTTTATAACATTTCCAAACTCTTGATACATCGCTGGGAATACCTAGTGCGGTAACAGCCATTGACCTCTGTGTCCCTCAGCTTGTGTTTTGAGTTTTTTGGGGGGTTAGTTAGGACCCTGGTTCCTGGAGATGTTAAAAAAGAATTAAGTTCCCTTTTCCTGTTTGTTGTAGTTGTGTGCTTCTACCACCAGTGACTGAATTTGAAATTGGATGGATTGTTTTCAAAAGAATTAAGATTTTATAATTCTCGTTCGAACCTAATGTAAGTCCACGGTCAGAGTCCAGTAGTGCCTTAGACCAACCAGATTTCCAGGGTATAAGCTTTTGAGAATCACAGAACCATAGAGTTGGAAGGGGCCATACAGGCCATCTAGTCCAACCCCCTGCTCAATCAGCCCAAAGCATTTATTTATTTTTATTTTATTAAATTTATATCCCACCCGCCCCAGCAAATGCCGGGCTAAGGGCGGCGCGCAACATAGTTAAAACATCATTTTATAATTAAAAACTTTCTTAAATATAAATCCTTAAATAAAAATTTGCCCTATAAAAAACTCACTTTGGTGCACTTTGCGGCACAGACTGCAGCAGAATAATCAGCTAACACCCCCAAGACAATAATCTACAGAAGGAACGGGGTGGGGGGACAGGTTTGGGAGCATCCCTGAGAAGTGTTCGTCCAGCCGCTGCTTGAAGACTGCTAGTGAAGGGGGGCTCACTGCCTCCCTAGGCAGCCAGTTCCACTGCTGAACTACTCTTACTGTGAACAAAAATTTCCTAATGTCAAGCCAGTACCTTCCTGCCCATAATTTAAACCCATTATTGCGAGTCCTGTCCTCTGCTGCCGACGGGAACAGCTCCCTGCCCTCCTCTAAGTGGCAGCCCTTCAAATACTTAAAGAGATCATCAATCATGTTGCCCCCCAAACCTCTTCTCCTGACTGAACATTCCCAACTCCCTCAGCCTTTCCCCTTGGGCTTGGTCTCCCAAGTCCCTTGTCAGATGCCCATACCAGATATCTGATGAAGGAGCTTTGACTCTTCCCAACCTTTAGCCGAAAACTCTTTTGATTCCATTTCAACCCGCTGGTTCTGGTCCGACCTTCTGAGGCAACAGAAAACAACTCAGCACCATCCTCTATATGACAGCCCTTCAAGTACTTGAAGAAGGCTATCCTATCGTGGTCCTTCCGGGGAGTTGGTCTCAAGCCATAGAGGGCTACGGAGGTCAAGACCAGCCCCTTAAATGGTGCCTAAGAACAAATTGGAAGCCGGTGTAGATGGGCCAAGGATGGAGGGATGTGGTCCCTACGACCCACTCCCGTCAACATCCTGGCTGCAGCATTCTGTACTAGTTGAGGTTTCCAAACACTTCTCAAGGGCAGCCCCAAGTAGAGCACATTGCAGTAGTCTAACCTAGATGTAACCAGGGCTTGCACCACAGTGGCCAGATATTTTCTGCTCAGGAAAGGCCACAGCTGGCTAACCGGTCAAAGCATGTAAAAAACATTCCTGGCCACAGTAGCCGTCTGCTCATCCAGCAGTAGGCCGGGGTCCCCTGGACTACAGACCTGTTCCTCCAAGGGGAGTGCCTCCCCATCCAGAATGGCTGACGCCTTACATACCATAACAAGCTGCCTTATCCTGAGTTAGACTGTTGATCCACCTAGCTCAGGAGGGATGGTAGCTCCGTGTTAGAGCGTCTTCTTGGCCTCGAGAAGGTCCCAGGTCCAATCACCTGCATCTCCAGTTAAAAGGACCTGGTAGGAGATGATGGGTTATAGATCAAATCAAGCCTAAACTGACCCTAGAAGCTAAAATGACTAAACTGAGGCTATTGTATTTTGGTCAAGTCATGAGACGACAAGAGTCACTGGAAAAGACAGTCATGCTAGGAAAAGTTGAGGGCAGCAGAAAAAGAGGAAGATCCAACAAGAGATAGATTGACTCAATAAAGGGAGCCACAGCCTTCAATTTGCAAGATCTGAGCAAGGCTGTCAAAGACAGGACATTTTGGAGGACTTTCATTCATAGGGTTGCCATGAGTCGGAAGCGACTTGACAGGACTTAACACACAACACAGGAGATGATGTGAAAGACTTCTCTCCACCCAAGATCCTGGACAGCCGCTGCCAGTCTGAGTAGACAATGGTGACCTCAACAAACCAATGGTCCGATTCATTATAAGGCCGCTTTGTGTGCATGCTGTGGTCAGGTGTGACTCTGTTGATTCTCCTCTCCCCGCCCCGTTTGTATTCTAAAATAAACACAAGGTTATATGATCAGGGCTTTGGCCCCTTTGTTTCTGATTGTCCTTGGCTCTCCACCGTCTCAGACAGAGGAACAAAAAACTTTCCCAACACCTTTCACTGGAGATCTGCTTGTTACACACAATAAAAGAATACTGGCCAAACCTGCAGTTATTTGTGAGTCACGGTGGTTAATTGCTGTATGGGAAAGTGACACCTTTGATGGATGTCTGGCATGCTTGCAGAAGGGATTACATTTTAGTACATCACATGCTTTGAGGTACTTCATATTTTGTGTTCAGGTTGCCTTCCTTTTAAATAAATAGTTTTATTTAAAAGGGAAATTTGAAATTGTTGCCGTCAGCCTTTCTTGGCATGTTCGTCCCTTCCCTCACACCTTGTCGTAGCTGAATAAGTCACTGCTGATTTTTCAGGGGCCGGGGATGTTCCACGTGGTGACCGTGAATTTTCCTGACACTGACCGGGCATTGTTGGAAAATGCCCAGAGGCAGCTCGGCAGGCAAATCAAGGAAGAGAGTGGAGAGGATGACCGCTCGATGGGTAAGTGCTGCCACGGACTGCTGGAGCTTCTGTGGTGTAGTTCTTAAGAGTGGCGGACTCTAATCTGGAAAACCTGGTTTGATTCCCCACTCCTCCACATGAATCCATCTGGGTGACCTTGGGTTAGTCACAGTTCTCTCAGAACTCTCTCAGCCCCACCTCACCTCACAAGGTGTGTGTTGTGGGGAGGAGCAGGTAAGGTGATTGCAAACCGCTTTGCTTTTTTTAATAATTTTTTTATTGATTTTTTGATAAATGATACAAAACTAAAAAAAAAGAAAAGAATTTTTTTTAACAAATATGTAAATAAAAATAATAACATTCATAAAGGAAAAACATCCAAATAAATAATACAAAGAAATACTTATTGCGCACTATTATATCCTAAACTAATACAATTATGTTTACTGTCTATTCAAAAAGCTATAGTGCGTCGTGCCCATCACCCACCCAAGTGCCCTTCACCATAGGACTTCCGGCGAGATGGTATGGCAGAACATTAAAACATCCTGTTAATCTATTACATAATTAAAATTCATATTAAACTATAATTCATTAAATATAACTTTAAAATCCATTTTTGCCAGTTTATCCCAATATGCAACGGCCTTTGACCAAGTATTCTTAAATTCATCTACGTCTTTACCATGTAAAAAATCAGTAATTTTGGCCATCCGCATATAAAATCATAATTTTTCTCTCCATTCTTTAATTGAAGGTTTATTTGTTTGCTTCCATTTTTTAGCAATCGTAATTCTTGCTGCAGCAAAACTATATTGACATATGACTCTGTCAGCTTTATCTAACTCTTTTTTTTGGGATTCCCAATAAACAAAAAGCAGGATCTTTTTTAATTTTTACTTTTATCAAATTATTTGTTTCATTCAAAACCAAGGACCAAAACCTCTTAATTTTTTTGCAAAACCACCATGCATGCATAAATGTTCCAATATTGCAAGCCGCTTTGCGACTCCTTAAAGGTAGAGAAAAGCAGGGTATGAAAACCAACTCTTCTTGTTTGGGGATCAGCGGGGCAGGAGATTGAGTGAATCTCCTTTCCACACGAGAGGCTTGGATAAGTGGAGACGCAGTGAGTCTCCAGGGACCAGTGTGATCTCACGCGGGCTGGGGACTACCAGTAAATTGTTGTTCATTGAGAGTAAAGCTCTCTGGGGGTGTGTACCAGGAGAGGCGGTCCCGAAGGTACGATGGCCCCAGACGCTATTAAAATTAGGGCCGGGGGGGACTGTTCACTCCCTTCGTGGCCGCAGTGAAAGGCTGCCAAGCCCAGAGACATAAGAGAATCTGGGTTTGTGTTTCAGCTGATGGTGAATGGCTGTGACGCACCTACCCAAGAGGAGCTCTGTGCTTGGCCATTTCTATTCAATACTTTTTGGATTTCATGACCACATACATGACCACATGAAGCTGCCTAATACTGAATCAGACCCTCGGTCCATCAAAGTCAGTATTGTCTACTCAGACCGGTAGCGGCTCTCCAGGGTCTCAGGCAGAGGTCTTTCACATCACCTACTTGCCTGGTCCCTTTAACTGGAGATGCTGGGGATTGAACCTGGGACCTCCAAGAGGATGTAAAAGGGTACCAGGACTCTCTAGTGCAGGCGTATCGAACTCTCAGTTGTTTCAAGCGCCAGATATGATATACATGTCACTTGGTTGGGCCGGGTCATGCCTTGGCAGCCCAGATCGAGAGTGGGGGAGTGGTTGCCTTGGCTGGCTCGCAGGCCAGATAAGAGCTCCCAAGGGGCCGGCTCCAGTCCGGGAGCCTTATGCTTGACACCCCTGCTCTAGTGTCTCTGGCAGAAAAAGGTCATACCCAAGACGGGATGCCAGGGATAATCTGGGACCTTCTACGTGCAAAGCTGATGCTCGACCGCTGAGCCATGGCCCTTCCTCATCATTTTGTAAACCACCATTCTGCTTGTGAGTTAGTTTCCTTTCCTAGGGACAGAGAACGACTCATGTTTGGATTCTCTTTTTCATTCCAGCTGATGATGGGCCCGCAAGCGAGAGCAAGGAGGCTGCCGCGTGGAAAACCACTGGGCAAACAGAGCCACAAGGGTCATTGCCGGGGAGAGCCGGAGATGTCGGCAGGCTTCCCGAAGGGGGAGGTATCTCTGAGGCTCTGAAAGGGCCCCAGGGAGACGCCCCGCCAGCGACTGAAGGGAGCGCTACAGGAGAGAAACACTCACTGTGTTCTAACTGCGGAGGTGTTTTCAATCCGAGCACAGGGCTTCCCGGGCTGGACGGAGCAAATCCTTACAAATGCTCCGTGTGCGACAAGAGTTTCTGCCAGGTGGCGAAACTCATCGCGCACGAACGGCTCCACACGGGCGACTGGCCGTACAAGTGCTCTTTCTGTGGGAAAAGCTTCAACCGGAGCTCAGACGTCTCCCGGCACGAGCGGATCCACACGGGGGAGAAGCCATTCCAGTGCACCACCTGCCAGAAGTGTTTCAGCCAGAGGTCCAAGCTGATCGTCCACGAGAGGTTCCACACGGGCGACAAGCCTCACACGTGCTCGTACTGTGGGCGGAGCTTCCACCAGAGGTCGGATCTCGTGAAACACGAGCGCATCCACACGGGCGAGAAGCCGTACAAGTGCTCCGACTGCGGGGGCAGCTTCCACCGGAGCTCGGATCTCGTCAAGCACAAGTGGATCCATACGGGGGAGAGGCCGTACAAGTGCTCGACATGCGAGAAGAGCTTCCGGCAGCGCTCAGCGCTCCTGTACCATGAGAGGACCCACACGGGAGAGAAACCGTACACGTGCTCGGCCTGCGGGAAAGGCTTCAGCTGCAAAGCACACCTGGTGCTTCACAAACGGACCCACACGGGGGAGAAGCCGTACAAATGCAATTTCTGTGGGAAAAGCTTCACCACCAGTTCGTACTTCGTCAAGCACCAAAGGATGCATCTGGGGCAAGAGCCGTTAACGATGCACTGAATGGAGGAATACCCGTGGCGGTAGAGCAGGAAACACGCTATCAGCAGGAGACTTTGTTGCCAGACTGTACCGCTTCAGTCTGGGGGACGAATCTTTGAATGTTACATTTACTGTCTAAAAATCTCTTTGCACATGCAAGACAAGCATTTCAGGGAGATGGGGTCAAGTGTAGCCTCTTCCCTGACATGCCCGGTTCCTATAAATGGGGATATTTTTTCTACAGTTGGGGGAATGTTCAAATGTTCCCTGACCTCTGTGTCTGAAGTGGTACAGCCCAGCAGCAATGGTAACTTCGCAAAAAAGCCCTGCTGATTGTCGAAATTGGCTCTTACAGTTTGCAACGACCAGAGAAGAAACACTTGCACACGCACACACAAGAGGGAAGGAGAGAAGAAAAATCATATTGTTTGTGGGGGGGGGGAATCCCAGAGAAGCCCTGGAATTGCTTGTGTGACGAGAAATGGATAATCTTATTAATATCAAAGGCTACTTCAAATGCTCTAATTATTGTAATCCTTAGCATTTAGCGAGCACTTTTGAACATTCAAAAACATTTCCCAGAAACTGTACAGCAACCCTTTATGTTAGGCCACTATTATCCCAGCATTACATACTTTGGGGGGGCTGTGGGACAGAGTGGGTGGCCTAAAGGCCACCTAGTGTGTCTATAGCAGAGGGAAGATTTGAACCCAGGACCTTTGGGATCACAGCCTAACATTATGCCTGTTCATACCTCACCGGACCCATTAAATGTATTAAAGTAAACTAGCATAGAGAGAGTGAACAGAGGCTAACGTTTCTCCGTCTCCTGTAACATAGAACCTCCCGATGAATCACGGTCTCTAATAAGGAAGTGGGGGGTTTGCATCCATTGCAAAAAAACAGCCAAGCCAGGTACGCACCAACAAGGTAGGGGTCTTTACCCACTTGGGGGGACTCCCTGGGTATGCAGAAAGATATGGCTTTGTAAATTAACCAAAAGAAAGATGACAAAGGGCACTAAACAGCCCGAAGAGGACTGAGTATGTCCATTGAAGCACAGAATGTTGAGAATAGTTGAGAGTGAGTTACGGGAGAGGGCAAAATGGAGAGGAGGAGATTCGAGAAACTGTAACCTTTTCAGCCACTCCGTCAGTATTGTCTACTCAGACTGGCAGAGGCTCTCCAGGGTCTCAGGTGGAGGTCTTTCACATCGTCTGCTGCCTGGTCCTTTTGAACTGGAGATACCAGGGACCTTCTGCATGCCAAGCAGATGCTCTACCACTGAGCAGTGGCCAGGATTTCCAAATCCCTCCCTTGGTTCCTTATGGGTTTGCGCTTAACAATGAAATTTATTTTATTTATTGAGTTCTTCAAAGAACTGGAAACTGTACAGAATGTACAAGGAAAACCAGGCTTACCCGCATAGATTTACTATGGAATATTCCACAATTTTCCCTCTATTTGGTGTGACAGATTATCTGCTTCTTGCACAGCCCCTTTGGATCCAATAGTTCTTTCAGCCTGTCAGCCAGTCATTCATCTCCCCTTCAAGTACGTGGTAGCTGGCTGAAATAGGTGATCTACTCCTACACTTGAGTCTGATGTCTGACTCTGTTCTGTACCAAAAGCCTCAATCAGTCTGACACAGGACCTTTTCTGAGAAGAGATGAGGGGTATGAAACCATGTTGGGATGTCTCAGACTCCAGCTACACATTATGAAGACCTCATGTCATATTATGGAATAAAACTGGCCAAATTTAAAAAACAAAAACTAAAGCCACAGGGAGGAATTAAAACTATTGCTTTATTGGGAAGGAATCTTATTGGCAATAGATGTTGAAAGGAAGTGGTTTCTTTGCCCCTTGTGCAGTTAAGTTTCTGATCTTGTGCGCACTTACATAGAACTGAGCCTCCAAATCTCAAGATTTTTATCTTGAGCGTAGAGCATGAGACTTACTTGCAAGTAAACATGCACTAATTTCAGGCTGTCCCTTAAAGAATTGGCTACTTCGAGAAGTGTTCGTGGCAACCAACTCAGATTTTTAAAAACAAAAAGAAATCTGACAATTCATGGAGGAAAGCTCTGCTAATGACAGTTCGTCACAATAGGTTAGTGGACCCTCCATGTTTAGAGGCAGTGTATCTTTGAATACTAGATTCTGGTAACAGACAATGGAGAAGCCTTATTTGTAGGCTTTTTTAAAACATCTGGCTGCTGGAACATAACGTAAGAACGGTCATATTCGGTCAGACCAGTGGTCCATCTAGTCCAGCATCCTGGTCTACACCGTGGCCAACCAGTTGCCCTGGGGGCCCGACAGACAGGTCGTAGTGGAAATATTGTATCTGGTCCAGTAAGTTAGTTTCCGAAAGAACCCAGTGGGTATGAAACCAAAACTGGCTTAATGGTGATTATTGCTGCAATGTTTAGTTGATAATTCACGAACTTCCAAAAGGTTTATTAAATGAGCCCCTTGATTAATCAGGGGTCATCTTAAAAGACATGTTCTTCCTTTTTCTCTCTCTTCTTCCCTTCTCCCTTTTAAATTGGTGCCTGTTATTTCCTTCCCTTTCCCGCCCCTTAGCATGGGGTGATAGGATGGGAGAAGGAGGCGAACGGCACACAGCGTCTCAAAATACTCTTGTGGTGCTGCTGGATCCCGTCCGCTTGGTTACAAAACAAAACCTGTCCCACCGTCGAGTCAATACACCAGACTTTGAAATCAACGGGACTTATGTCCGAGTAGCCCAATCCAGTAATTGCATCCTCGAAAATCTTTTTTTCTTTAGAGCATGTACAGACTTGTGTAAACGGAATCGACAGATTAAATCAACCGACACTCCTCCGTTGTACTGACCTAAGATTTCTTGAAGCGGGTGACACCCCTGTTTGATCATAGCAAGATATGTTTTACGCTCAGGACTCTGGGCTGATGCTCGCTTTGATTCGGCTAGGCCTGCTTTGAAGGTTGTGCTTTTTTCCACCACAGCATTAAGAAAGCCGCGGAAGAATAGCAAGAACTTGTTTATGGACATAGTGATGGGTATATGTTCGGCCTACCTTCCTACATGAAATACGGGGTAGCGGACGTTGCTCGTCCATTTCATTAGAGACTTGATGTTAGTGCGTTGTGGGTGGTACAAATAAGCTCCAGAATATTGTCGAAGGCTTTCACGGTCAGAGTTCATTGGTTCTTGTAGGTTGTCCGGGCTGTGTGACCGCGGTCTTGGTATTTTCTTTCCTGACGTTTCGCCCGCAGCTGTGCCAGGCATCTTCAGAGGAGTAACACTGAAGGACAGTGTCTCTCAGTGTCAAGTGTGTAGGAAGAGTAATATATAGTCAGAAGGGGGTTGGGTTTCAGCTCAGCTACAAGAACCAATAAGCTCCAGAATGCTAAAATTCTGTTGAGCTTTCGAATTTAAGGGGGGGAAATGAAATATAGTTTATATCAGAATGGTTAACGGTTAGTTGATCGATTAATGCGATCGATTAATGTGATTAATTGAGGCTCTCGCCTCAAGCAAATTTACTGCTTCTGGGTGGACTCCACAAGGGAAATGGCCCATGGAAAGCTGTTAATGTCCGAGATCCCTTGCGGGTCATGGTATTGGGGTTGGTTGGTTTCCTCTTGTGGGGATTCAGCCCTTGGAGAGACTAAATAGTCAATACTTAAGTGGGCTTAACCCAGGTTAAATTCTACCAGTTGACTTGCTTCGATCGGTGATCAAGTCAGCCTGTTTCTGTATTGTGAGCACAAACTCGGACAAGGGGCTCCCGAACTTTCTTCTCCCCAGTGAACAGTAACGGAGGCTTCTGCGAAAGCCGTCGGCTTTTGCCGCTCATTTGTTCCTCTCCGTTTGCCTCCATCTTGGCTGAGAAGAGGCTTCAAGGAGGCCTTTGCTGGGTCTCCGGAGGGAAAAGCCGCTGAGGGAGTTGACAGACTGTGGAGAGGGGGGAGGGAAGTGGTAGGGCAGGAAACCTCTGGAGACCAGAGTCGAGTCCTCCAGTTTGCTACTCCGCAGACCGAAACTACTTCTAGCGTCGCGGTTAAAATGAATTTCTGTCTTTCTAAAGGCCTTTGTGCACTGGTTCTCGTGTTGGAGAACGAGGTGGTTGGAGCCCTGAGGTGGTAGAAAGGACTGCACCGCTTTGGTGGATTCCAGCTTGGAACGTTCCTTCTTGTTAAAAAAGGAAATCCGTCCCCGCAAGTAGAAAACTAGCACCATAAGCTGAAACGTTTTCTGCTTGCCACACTGCTTTTCTGCTTGCGAGGGGATTGTTAACCTCATGGAACATTCCAAGCTGTGATCTGCCACCAGGTGACTGAAGGGGTCCCATCCTTTCTATACTCTCGGGGCTCTTCCACCTCTTTTTCCGGCATGCGTGACCCTGAGTCGATGGAAGCTATCAGGACACTACATGTCTATGCTTTGAGGGGAGGGGGGGTTGGGGAACGCATGGGTAAATTTTAATCACCGTCCTTGTATTGAAGATTCTGCGTTTATGCTGTGTTTTATTATGTATATAGCCTTGCACATTTCTATGCCTTGATGGACTTAAGTATATTTGTGGTCAACAATGCCATTCAGGTAGCCGTGACTCTTGAACATGCAGCTATGCAACGCTGGACATTTTTTTTGGGCTTGTGACATTGACTGCTCCCCAGCCTCGTGTCCGTCCGTCTGTTCTCTTCCCCCCACCTCTCCGGACCCAACGCCTGATTTTGCCAAAGAGCACTCTGCCTTACTCCAAGCCTTTTAAGTAGGTCTGCAAATGTTACTATCCCTCAAAAACAAAACTAAAGAAGCCTTTGCTCGTGCGTAGCTGACGTTTGCGGCACGTCAGGGGTCCAGATGGAAACCCAGGAAGGCGCAGCTCTCTTCCAGTTTTACACAAGCATCCCTGCCGGCTCACCGGGAAGAGTTTAAACTCGCCATAGGCGACCAAGCAAAGTAGTTCCACTTGGACGTCTGCCTTACTTCACAAGAACTTGAACATTGTTTGCATATAGCAGTGTGTGGACCCTCTCCACCAAGTCAGGGATGCTGTAGATACTCCCCGTGGACTCGTTTCTTGGCATCCAAAAGACATTTGTGTGCAGCGTGTGGTACTTTTCTGTGTTTGTCCTCTGGCCCTTATTAGTTTTTGTTTTGGCAATGGGCGCATGTAAATTAATTTGCCGCACCTTCTTTTATGACTCCCCTTGTGGCGGAACATCCGTCCCAGTGGATTCGGGGAGAGGCGATTTGGAGAAACCGGACTCGTTCGCGCTTCAGCACGAACATTGGCATTGGGTTGTCTTCTTGACCAAAGCGCGGCCCTGTTCTTTGCATGGGCGGGTGGAAGCGGGCAACCTCAGTCCCCCCTTTACCCTAGAGGTTGTACTGGAAGTTGTGAAGTGGCTGCCCCCCCCCTCCCCAGCTCTCCTTCCCTCTTCCATATTCTGCTTTGTCTTTTTTTGTTTTTTGCCTGAGATATTAGTTTTGATGTGACTCAGATTTGCATGTTTAACGAAGCCATTGAACTTGGGGAGGGTTGTCTGAGATTGGTTAACGGCCATGTGGGTTTTGATATCACAGGCATGTACCGCCTGCAGCTTGTTGACCTTATAAAACAGTGTTTTTTGGGGGGAGAGCCTGGTGTCCATCATCATGGCTCTGTGGCAGGGTTGTCTGTGAAAAATGCATGCCCGATAGACGGTCTGTCTTACGCTTTCCAACGTGAATGGAAAATACTCAAGATCTGATACCCTGCCATCTCTGGCTGGTCACAGCTTTGGGGCAGTGCTAACTAGCGGTTTTAATGTTTATGATTGTCTTGTATTCCCGTTTTGTGTGCCTGTTTATGCTGTTTTCTTGAAATAAATGTCCCTTTGATTAAGCACCCTGGAGGCCAGCTCTCCTTGTTTTAAAGGCAAGATTTGTGGAGGCTGGTAGCGATCAGCCATCTTGGGCTATAACATATTGACATAGGGTTGCCAGCTCCAGGTACTAGCTGGAGATCTCCTGCTAATACAAGTGATCTCCAGCCGATCTCCAGCCGATAGAGACCTGGAGAAAACGGCCGCTTTGCCAATTGGATTCTATGGCATTGAAATCCCTCCCCAAACCCCCGCCCTCCTCAGACTCCGCCCCAAAAACCTCCCACCGGTGGCAAAGAAGGACCGGGCAACCCTAGTGCCAGGAAAGGTATCAGCTGGTGCCTATGGGCACCATAGCACCCATGGGCACGATGTTAGGGACCTCTACCATAGTACAATAGCAATTAAGGTTTTGGAAGCAGGACCCAATTCTAAACTGGTGGGAGGTTTTTGGGGCGATGCCTGAGGAAGGCGGGGTTTGGGGAGGGGAGTCCAGTTAGAGTCCAGTTGCCAAAGCGGCCATTTCTCCAGGTGATCTGATTTCTGTTGCCTGTAATAGCAGGAGATCTCTAGCCACCAGCTGGAGGTTGGCAACCCTACATTTTATGCCACACTTCAAGGCCTGAAGGGCAGTATCATTTTTATGCGGTAAGGGGTCATGGCTCAGCAGTAGAGCATCCACTTTGTAGGCGGAAGGTCCCAGGCTGAATCCCAGGTAGCAGCTATAATTGAAAAAGGGTTAGGTAGTAGGTGATCCTGCTTTGGTCACATCACATGTTGGCGTATGTTAGAAAGCGTTGCAGCTCTACAGGCGAGTAAGCACAGAAGACTCAGCACGTAGTACAAAAGTGCTCTTTTATTCACAGTGACAGAATGCTCCGCTTGGTCATCAACTCTCCACAACCCACAACCCAATACATATATAACACACCTATATACATATCTGGCATAGTCTCTCAGCCAATCACCTGTTGGCTGCCTTGTCTCCAGGACTATCTAGCTCAGTCCAGTACAAGCCAGTTTTTCTGCTCAGTCATTGAGCTGTCATGTGACACCACCAATCACCTGGCTGTCACATAGATCTTTTACATCTGCTTGCCATCTGCTTGCCATGTGCAGTCTCATATTACAACACTCCTCCTAGACTGACATTGCAAGCCCCAATTTGCTTCTAAATAGTTCAAACTTTTCAGTAGACAAACATTTGGTGAAAACGTCAGCAATATTTACATTTGAAGCACAATGTTTCAGAACCATTAAACCATTGTTTACCGCTTCCCTGACATTCTGGTATCTTATTGTGATGTGTTTACTTCTTGTTCTTATACCTTGATATCCAGCCAATTGCTGTGCTGCAGTATTATCACAGTAAACACTTACAGGCATTTCATATTCAAGATTTAGGTCTTTAGCCAGTTGACACAGCCATTCCAGCTGAATCTCACTGTCGCTTAATGCAGAATATTCTGCCTCACATGTGCTGGTAGCTACATGAGTCTGTTTTAAGGACTTCCACATAACCAGTGCTCCATGTAGAAATAACACGTACCCAGTGGTAGACTTTCCTTCTTCTCTTTCCCCCCAACTGGAGTCACTATACACTGTGATTGTTTCCTCTGCATCAGCCTTTAAACACAACCTGGCTGAAGCTGAGCCTTTTAAGTATCGCAGCACCCTTTTTGCTGCATTCCAGTCTTTCATGTATGGACATGCACATTTCTGGCAAAGCAAATGTACTGCCATACAAATGTCTGGTCTTGTCCAACATGACAGATATAACAATGAACCCACCAACGATTGGTATTGATTTTTATCATGGAATACCTTATCATCCACCTCTTTCACATACCCTGTTGTCATGGGAGTCTCAGTGCTTTTGGCCTCTGTCATTTTAAATTTTTCTAGGAGCTGTTCAATCTTTTTCTCCTGGCACAATTCAAAATATCCTTCTGGGTTCCTGGTAATTTCTACCCCCAGATAATTTTGAATGTCACCAAGATGCTTCATTTTAAACAGTTTTCCAGTTGCCTCCTTAAACCAGTTTAGTTGTTCTTTTGTATGACACAACAAACAAAGATCATCAACATATAAAAATACAACACAGTCAGAGCCCTTTACACATTTGGTAAACATACAAGGATCAGCAACACCTTGCTTAAACCCAAGATTTGCCAATGCTTCACTAATGCATTGGGACCATGCACGTGCACTCTGCTTTAATCCATACAGAGCCTTATGCAATTTTAATACTCCTTGTTTACCCTTGCATTCAAACCCAGGGATCTGCTCCATATATATTTCTTCACTTATTGTTGCATTCAGATATGCAGTGGTGAAATCAAAATGGTGCACTAACATGTTATCTCTGACAGCTTTACACAATGCAGCTCTTATAGTATCAGCCTTCACAGTGGGAGCAAATAATTCATCAAAGTCTTGCCCTTCAACTTGGGAATAACCCTTAGCCACAAGCCTGGCCTTACGGAGTATCTTCCCTTCTGGACACTGTTTGACTTTGTAAAGCCATCTGCACCCTATGGCTTTTCTCTGAGCTGGCAGTTTTGTTACAGAGAATACCTTATTCTCTTTCAGGGAATCAAACTCAGTTTGCATGGCTTCTAGCCAGGCCTCCTTTTCCCTGCTTTCCAAAGCCATTACCTCCTGAAAACTCTTTGGTTCTTTGACCTGTACATGATTTACATCAGTGGTCTCAAAACCATACCTCTCCGGGGGAATTTCTTTAGTGCTCCTGCTTGACACCCTAGGAATCTGTCTCCCCTCTTCAGCCCTTGGCGATGAAGCCCTTTGAGGAGACCCCTCCTGCTTCACCCCATCTGCATCCTGTGAGAGATCTGTCAATGGTAGCCCAATTTCTTTTGGCTCCTCCTGTCCATGAATTCTGGCCCAGTTATTACCCTCACAAAAATTCGCAGCTCTGCTGTAGCTGAGAGAATTATGTTCATCAGCAAACCTGTATGATTTCATGCCAGACTGATACCCAAGGAAGGTTAGTTTTTTAGCTCTCGCTCCTCCTTTCCTTCTCTTGGATATTGGCACATCAACCCAGGCTTTTGTACCAAACACTCTGAGGTAACCTAAGCTAGGATCCCTCTGGTACAAAACCCTATAAGGTATGTCTTGTATGGACCTGGTCCAGATCCTGTTGGAAACATAGGAGGCGGCCTTTATTGCTTCTGCCCAGTATGTCATTGGCAACCCTGCATCCTGCAACATGGAATACATTTTTGTTTGTAGCATTCCCCCATGTCGTTCAGCAACACCATTTTCTGCTGGCACCGCCACGTTGGCAACTCTGTGCCTCACACCTTGCACCTGTAACCATTTCTTAAACTCATTTGACATGAATTCTCCCCCAAAATCTGTTTGGAGAGAATCCAAGGTACATTTAAGTTGTTTCTGCACTCTTTTGGCCCAATACTTAAATGTTTCAAACACCTGTGACTTCTTTTTCAAAGGATACACCCAGGAGAATCTGGTGCAATCATCCACCAGAATCAACGCGTAATGGTTACCTGAGTGACTCTCCCTGTAGGGGCCTATTACATCTGCATGTACTACCTTTAATGCAGTGTCTGAGAGTCTCTCACTATGCTTAGCCACTGGGTAAGCCTTAGATTTGGAACTTTTGCATACCTCACAATCCAGGTAGTTCCCACACTCTTTAACTTTTTCCTTCCCCAGTAAGGCTAGCGTTTTCTTTATGGTCTCATAATTTGCATGAGCCAACCTTCTATGTAGCAGATGTATGCAATTGTCATGGGGGCTCTTATTAGTTATCATCTTTGCCTCCACATGCCTATTTTCTACCACATACACATTATTACACATTTTCCCTGTAAGAAGCACTTTCCCACCTTTGGATATCTTACAAGCCTTGTCTGTAAATGTTACAGTATATCCAGCCCTGTCAAGGGCACTTACACTTAACAGATTGTTCTCTAGTTCAGGGACACATAGCACCTTTTTAAATGTATAGTTCAAAGCTGGGAACCACACACTCCCCTCACGTGTCACCTCAGAATTCCTTCCATCAGCGAGGCTTACGTGCGGCAAACTTGAGTCCCGTGTGTCTTTTAAAAGTTCCTGATGCCGGCAAATGGTCTGTGACGCACCAGAGTCTAAAATCCAGACACCGGCTGTGTCACTGTGCTCAGTCAGCACCAATGATGCCTTCTGACCGCTCACAAACTCACGTGACGACTGGTCCCTTCGGCTTTTCTTCCTTGCTTCTGGGCAGTCACGCTTTAAGTGATTTGTAGCCTTGCAGATGTAGCAACGTCTGACCCTCAGAGCCACGTGCTGCTGTAAATCACCCGGCTTTCTCTGCTCCGCATTCCTTTCTCCGCCGGCAAACCTCCGCGTCTCCTGGCTTGGCAGGTTTCCCTCCGGCTTGGCAGGCTTCTCAGGATTTCTTGCAAGCAATCTCTTTTCATGTTCCAAAATTCTTCCAATAACATACTGTAAAGTTAGTTTATCAATTTCAACCGACTCCAGAGCTGTAATTAGCATGTTATACTGCTCAGACAGAGAGCTCAGGAGTATATAAACTTTATCATCCTCCGGTAGAGTTTTCCCCCTCTGCTCCAGCATTTGGAAACATTCAGTCAGTTCATTTATATGGTTTCTCACAGGAACTGACGGCAAAAGAAAAGTTCTGTACAAACGTCTCGTTATGGCTATCAAAGAGCCAGCTGTTTTTTGGACGTAGACCTGTGATAATGAGTTCCAGGCTGCTTTCGCTTTCAAAGCTCCCGTCACATGGACAAGCTGGTCGTCAGCCACGCTCAGCACTATGCTTGCCAGTGCCTTCTCATCTTTCACCACGTCCTGCGGCGTCTCAGGATCCGGTGGGTTGGAGACATAAATCCACAGTGCCTCTCTTTTAAGGTAGTGTTGCATTCGTAACGCCCACACATTGTAGTTGGTAGAAGTGAGCTTCTCCACAAGCAAGGACATTGCAGCTTGAGCCATAATTTCTCCCGCTCCCTGCTGCTCCTGCTCCGTGTCGCTCTCCTCCTCCGCCTCAGACGCACTGCTGCTGACAGACCTGCTGGGCACCTCCTCTGCTCCGTCTGACTCAACCTCAGACATCCACTCGCCTTCTGCTCACTACAGCCCTTGTTCCACAGATAGTACCTCTGCTCAGAACCTCCAGGATGTAGCGCAGTTGAGCTGTTCTGGGCCCATAACCCTGTTGGCGTATGTTAGAAAGCGTTGCAGCTCTACAGGCGAGTAAGCACAGAAGACTCAGCACGTAGTACAAAAGTGCTCTTTTATTCACAGTGACAGAATGCTCCGCTTGGTCATCAACTCTCCACAACCCACAACCCAATACATATATAACACACCTATATACATATCTGGCATAGTCTCTCAGCCAATCACCTGTTGGCTGCCTTGTCTCCAGGACTATCTAGCTCAGTCCAGTACAAGCCAGTTTTTCTGCTCAGTCATTGAGCTGTCATGTGACACCACCAATCACCTGGCTGTCACATAGATCTTTTACATCTGCTTGCCATCTGCTTGCCATGTGCAGTCTCATATTACAACACATGCAAGACAATAATGCTAGGGAAAGTTGATGGCAACAAGACAAGAGGAAGACCCAACGTGAGAGGGGTTGAATCCATCAAGGAAAACTCGGCCCTCAGTTTGCAAGACCTGAGCAAGGCTGCTAAGGATAGGATGTTTTGGAGGCAATTAATTCATAGGGCCGCCATAATTCGGAAGGGACTTGACAGCCCTTTACACACACACCAGGCGATGTTGAAGATCTCAGCATAAGACTCTGGAAAACCATCACCAGTCAGAGTAGTTGAGAATTTCCTGCATTGGGCTGGACTAGATCAAAGCTTCTTATACTATGGTAACTGAATGTGGGGGTTGTGAAAAATTTGGCAACAGTAAAATTTCTGTATGATTTATTATCAGTAAATGTTTGATTTGTATACCTATTTTATATACCTATATACCCGGGGTCGCGTAAAACTTTCTCGGGCAAAAAGTTTAAGAAGCCCTGGACTAGATGACCCTGGTGGTCCCAACTCTATGATTCTCTATGAGAGTAGACAATGCTGACCAATCTGGCAGGTTATTTAAAAAGTATGAGATCACTTCGAGGACTCTTGTGGCGCCTAAAAAATTGGGTAGATGACAGCCCAGTTCATCAGAAGCTCCAGGAAATCTTCCCAGCGAATTACCACCTTTCAGGTCCCGCAAGGCTCTTTGGGATCCGTGTTGAGGAGGAGGAGGAGGAGGAAGAGTTGGTTTTTATATGCCAACTTTCTCTACCATTTAAGGAAGAATCAAAGCGGCTAACAATCACTTTCCCTTCCCCTCCCCACAACAGACACCCTGGGAGGTAGGTGGGGCTGAGAGAGCTGTGACTCGCCCACGGCCACCCAGCTGGCTTCAGGTGCAGGAGTGGGGAAACAAAACCCAGTTCACCGGATTAGCCTCCGCCGCTCAATTGGAGGGAATCAAACCCGGTGCTCCAGATCAGAGTCCACCACACCACTGCACCACACTGGTAAGGGATGGATGGATGGATCTCTTTCTGTGTGTGTGTGTGTGTTGCAAAAGCCGTGCAAGAGTTAAAACCAACAGAGCTCTTGATTCTCAGAGAGGATCCCAAAGACCTTTGCAAAGGGGGGAAAGGGGAGGTAATTTTTTTTTTGCAAAGGGGGGAGAGGGGAGGTAATTTTTTTTTTTTTGCAAAGGGGGGAGAGGGGAGGTAATTTTTTTTTGCAAAGGGGGGAGAGGGGAGGTAATTTTTTTTTTTTGCAAAGGGGGGAGAGGGGAGGTAATTTTTTTTTTTGCAAAGGGGGGAGAGGGGAGGTAATTTTTTTTTTTGCAAAGGGGGGAGAGGGGAGGTAATTTTTTTTTGCAAAGGGGGGAGAGGGGAGGTAATTTTTTTTTTGCAAAGGGGGGAGAGGGGAGGTAATTTTTTTTTTTTGCAAAGGGGGGAGAGGGGAGGTAATTTTTTTTTTGCAAAGGGGGGAGAGGGGAGGTAATTTTTTTTTTTGCAAAGGGGGGAGAGGGGAGGTAATTTTTTTTGCAAAGGGGGGAGAGGGGAGGTAATTTTTTTTTTTGCAAAGGGGGGAGAGGGGAGGTAATTTTTTTTTTGCAAAGGGGGGAGAGGGGAGGTAATTTTTTTTTTTGCAAAGGGGGAGAGGGGAGGTAATTTTTTTTTTGCAAAGGGGGGAGAGGGGAGGTAATTTTTTTTTTTGCAAAGGGGGGAGAGGGGAGGTAATTTTTTTTTTTGCAAAGGGGGGAGAGGGGAGGTAATTTTTTTTTTGCAAAGGGGGGAGAGGGGAGGTAATTTTTTTTTTTGCAAAGGGGGGAGAGGGGAGGTAATTTTTTTTTGCAAAGGGGGGAGAGGGGAGGTAATTTTTTTTTTTGCAAAGGGGGAGAGGGGAGGTAATTTTTTTTTTGCAAAGGGGGGAGAGGGGAGGTAATTTTTTTTTTGCAAAGGGGGGAGAGGGGAGGTAATTTTTTTTTTTGCAAAGGGGGGAGAGGGGAGGTAATTTTTTTTTGCAAAGGGGGGAGAGGGGAGGTAATTTTTTTTTTTGCAAAGGGGGGAGAGGGGAGGTAATTTTTTTTTTGCAAAGGGGGGAGAGGGGAGGTAATTTTTTTTTTGCAAAGGGGGAGAGGGGAGGTAATTTTTTTTTGCAAAGGGGGGAGAGGGGAGGTAATTTTTTTTTGCAAAGGGGGGAGAGGGGAGGTAAAAAAATTTTTTTGCAAAGGGGGGAGAGGGGAGGTAATTTTTTTTTTGCAAAGGGGGGAGAGGGGAGGTAATTTTTTTTGCAAAGGGGGGAGAGGAGGTTTTTTTTTTGCAAAGGGGGAGAGGGGAGGTAATTTTTTTTTTTGCAAAGGGGGGAGAGGGGAGGTAATTTTTTTTTTTTTGCAACGTCGCTTGCTCTCCTCTTTCTAACCCCCCCACCCCACCCCAGCATGAGAACAGCTGGCTTATGCTCCCAGAAGGCATTGCTCCTGAAGCTTTCAAGTGGAGGTGAGTTAAGGATGGGGGGGGGAGAGGAATCTAGAGTAGGATCGCGTTGCAGCGAGAATTGGGGGGGGGGTCACACGCCAGCCAGCCCTAGACCCGGCCCCTGTCGAATCGGTGCAAGATCCCGCGGGGGGAGCCGTCCGCTGAAGGTTTAGACGAGAAATGAATGGGAATTCAGTGGCAACAGAGAAGCGCCCCTCCCCAAATCAAACGCTCAAGGGCTGAGAAAGTCGCTGCCTCTCTTCGAGGGGGTCGGATCTTGCTCGGATCTTGCTTCCCAGGCCAAGGGCCACGAGAAGCAGAGAGAGGGGATCAGGCTTCTTGCATTCTTTTGCATCACAGGGTTGCTTTGGCGTCCAAGCCGGCAGGACCTCCCCTCCCTCCCTTGGTCTGAACCTGCTGCCAAGAAATCAGAAGGCGGTTGAGACTGGGAAGGGCCGCCATGAAGGAGCTAGAAAAGATCTGGAAGTGTAAGGATGTGTCCCTGGCCACCAAGACTAGATTAATTCATGCCATCGTATTCCCTGTTACTATGTATGGGGGTGAAAGCTGGACAGTGAAGAAAGCGGATAGGAAGAAAATAGATTCCTTTGAAATGGGGTGTTGGAGGAGAGGGTTACGGATTCCGTGGACTGCCCAAAAAACAAATCCGTGGGTTCTAGATCAAATCAAGCCTGAACTGACCCTAGAAGCTAAAATGACTCAACGGAGGCTGTCGTATTTTGGTCATGTCATGAGACAAGAGTCACTGGAAAAGACAGTCATGCTAGGAAAAGTGGAGGGCAGCAGGAAAAGAGGAAGACCCAACAGGAGATGGGTTGACTCAATAAAGGAAGCCACAGCCCTCAATTTGCAAGATCTGAGCAAGGCTGTCAAAGATAGGACATTTGGGAGGACTTTCATTCATAGGGTCGCCATGAGTCGGAAGCGACTTGACGGCACTTAACACACACACACACACAAACCTGCTGCAGATACGGGGCTAGGGTCCTAAGGTAGTACCACTTCAGACTGCAGGAGGGAGATCCCGTTTTTGAATGCTTCCTGGCACTTTTATTGTTTACACTGGCCGCTTATGCACGGGTTGTTTCCATCGCAATCACACACACACCCAACGACTTCGGGGCTTCCTTTTCATTATGCACGTCCTTTCTTTCCCCGCGTTTCCCCCATGTTTTCTGAATGCTCTTTCTGGCGGCATCCAGAAAACGTGGGGAGAGACCAAAGTGAGTACTAAAGGTCAGAAAAAACATGCATAATTAAAACAAAGTGCCAAAGTAGAAGAAGCAGAAGAGTTGGTTTTTATATGCCTACTTTCTCTGACACCTAAGGGAGAATCAAACCGGCTTACAATCACCTTCCCTTCTCTCACTCTCAACAGACACCCTATGAGGTAGGTGGGGCTGAAAGAGTGTGACTTGCCCAAGGTCACCCAGCTGGCTTCATGGGGAGGAGTGGGGAAACCAAGCCGGTTCACCAGATTAGCCTCCGCCGCTCATGTGGAGGAGTGGGGAATCAAACCCGGTTCTCCAGATCAGAGCCCACCGCTCCAAACCACCGCTCTTAACCACTACATCACGCTGGCTCTCCCAAAGTACTTGGGAATGACCATGACAGGAACAACCATTTCTGCCCAAAAGTGGAAAGTTTAGTTGTCCTCTTGTCTCTTTCTACAGAGCCAACTATTCACAGACTTTGTTAGCCAAAGTCTCTACATGGATGAACCATTTCTCCAGAGACCCTGATGGTAAGAAGAGGGGTTGAAGACACCCCAGTAATTCTTTGAAGAAGAAGAATTGATTTTTATATGCCGATTTTCTCTACCTTTTAAGGATAATCAAACCGGCTTACAATCTCCTTCCTTTCCTCTCCCCACAATAGACACCTTGTGAGGTAGGTGGGGCTGAGAGAGTTTGGATTAGCCCAAGGTCACCCAGCTGGCTTCATGTGGAGGAGTGGGGAAACCAACCCGGTTCACCAAATTAGAGTCCATTGCTCCAGTGGAGGAGTGAGGAATCAAACCCCGTTCTCCAGATTTGAGTCCACCGCTCTTAACCACTACATCACGCTGGTGGCGAGGTAACTCCAGCCAAAAAGGCATGAAATTTGTCCAGCATTTTGTGCAAAAGGGGGCCTGAGCGGAAATCGTTGCCTCCAAAGACATAGTTGAATTTGTCTCCCACTCCTCCTTTTCTAGTTCTAGGCTATTTCAGGGCGTGAATCCAGATATGAAAATGGAGAAAGCAGAGTCGACAGGCCCCAAACTAGAGATGGGAACCATCAGGTCCTGTTTCAGAGGAACAGGGCTGCAACATGTCAAAAACGAGCCGGAGGATGGACTATCCACTCAGCGATGGGAAGCCCAATGGCAGGAGTTCCTCAAGACAGTTCAGTCCCCTCCCTCCGGATGGCTGAACCCACATCTTCCAGAGCCTGCACTGTGGGACGATACAAAGACTTCTCCAGACCCCGCCGAGGATACTGTCAACTCAGAGGGACAGTGCCAAAACTTCAGGCGGTTCCGATATCCGGAAGCTGCCGGTCCACAGGAGGTTTACAGCCGCCTCCGGGAACTTTGTCGTCAGTGGCTGAAGCCAGAGAGACATGCCAAGGAGCAGATCCTGGACTTGGTGATCCTGGAGCAGTTCCTAGCCATCCTGCCCCAGGAGATGCAGATCTGGGTGAAGGAACAGGGGTCTAAGAACTGCTCCCAGGCGGTGGCCCTGGCAGAGGATTTCCTCCTGAGACAGAGGAAAGGAGAGAACCTGGAAAAGGTGGTGAGAACATTTTGTCCTTTAGTTGTGGGGAGTCCAAACTTGACCTTGTCCTGGACGGCCCAGGCTAGCCTGTTCTTGTGAGAGCCTGGAAGCTAAGCAGGGTAAGCCCCCGGTTAGTACTTGGATGGGAAACCACCAAGGAAGTCCAAGGTTGCTGCACTGAGGCAGGTAATGGCAAACTGCCCTGGTTATCACAGGCAGGACAAGGCTGCTGCAGTTGTCTTGTTTATGGGCTTCCTAGAGGCACAGACTGCTGGACTTGATGGGCCTTGGTCTGATGCAGCAGGGCCTTTCTTATGTTCTTAACACAGGCAAAAGAATGCTGCTGCAGTCGTCTTGTTTGGGGGCTTCCCAGAGGCACCTGGTTGGCCACTGTGTGAACAGACTGCTGGACTTGATGGGCCTTGGTCTGATCCAGCAGGGCCTTTCTTATGTTCTTCCGTCTTGCCTTGAAAACCCTACATGGTCAACATAAGAGGGCTGCAACTTGACAGCACTTTCCACTACCACCAGCCCAAACGTGACCACATGAAGCTGCCTGATATTGAATCAGGTCTTTGGTGCACTTAGCCCATCTGAATTTTATTTCACTTCATTTGTACTCTGCTTTCCCCCCAATGGGGACCCAAACTGGCTTCCATGATTCTCCTCTCCTCCATTTTATCCTCACAACAACCCTGAGAGGGAGGCTACGCCGAGAGTGCGGGTCTGGCCCGAGGTCACCCATTGAACTTCCATGGCAGAGCGGGGATTCGAACCTGGGCTTCCCAGATCCTAGTCTGACACTCTGACCATTACACCGCACTGGCTGAGATTACCTCTCCAGGCTCTCAGGGAGGAAAAAATGGTCTTTCCCAACACCTGCCACCTGAGATCCTTTAACTGAAAATATCAGGGATTGTAATTGGGATCTTTTGCAATTTAATGAAAATGCTCACCTACTCAGCCAGACCCTCCCCGTGGCACTGGGGCACGCGAACAGGACAAAATCTGTTGTCACCCGCTGAGTGTTTCATCATTACTTGACGATAGTCTTTGGTTTCTCGTTTTCAGGAGCCTGTGAGGCTGTTCCAAGAGGCGATTGTCAGTCTTCCAGCAGAAGAGGGGCCTTTGCTGGAAATCTCACGGAGAGAGCCATCCGGGAAGGTCAAACAAGAGAGTGAGGGGGATGCCGTCTTGTTCGGTAAGGATTGGCTGGGCCCATAATTTATTTATAGAGCTGGGCAGCTGGAGGGGGGTTGTGCTGGCTAGGTGCTTTCTCAACTCCCCATCCTGCCACACCTTCCAAGTAGCAGTGACCAGGTTGATTTTAGTTGTGGTGTGGGTTGCACGTGGCCTGTGAGGCAACGTCAACAAATGACTGTGCCGGATTACGTGCTGCTATTACAGAGGAAGCCTGGGGAGGTAAAGTAGGAATCGGAGGTGATGTCTATTGCTTTCCCCCTCTCCTTCTCCTAGAGTGATTCACACCAACATCTTGGTTTTTGCAATACAAAAAAATAAATATATCGTATCTTCTTTAGAAGGGCTCCAAGCTGAGTGGTTTGGTGAATAAAGCAAGGAATTTACCAGTTATTGGTTATTTACAGTGACAGGAGATCTTCTGTGACCTTAGGCAGATGATGAGAGGGAGGGCATCTTGGCCATCTTCTGGACACTAGGGGTGTGGAGGGGGGAGGTAGTTGTGAATTTCCTGCATTGTGCAGGGGGTTGGACTTGATGACCCTGGTGGTCCCTTCCAACTCTATGATTCTATGATCTGCTGTAAAACAGTAACCATTGCACATATTCACAGCTTTACTGAACTGACAGGCTGTTTCTGCCAGAGAGAGAAAGGGAATGACTTCACTTGGGACTTCTTCTTAAATCCAAGAATGTCAGCCTATTGAAATAGGGTTAGCTTGTCTCTTCAGATATTTGCCAAAAGAAAAAGCAGGTTTTTATACCCCATTTTCCTCTACCTTAACTGGTCCCAAAGCTGCTTACAATCCCATTCACTTCCTCTCCCCACAACGTGCATCTTCAATCCCTTGGAGATAAAAAAAAAAAAAAAGGCCGAGGCCAATGGTGCAAAATAGGTAATAAAATTATATTTTATTACTCAGATAAAATTCCCTATGTGTTTCGCCCAAGAGGCTTCTTCAGGGGAACTACTCTTACTGTAAAAAAAAAAAAAAAATCCCTAACATCCAGCTGGTACTTTTCCACCTGTAATTTAAATCCATTATTGCGAGTCCTGTCCTCTGCTGCCAACAGGAACAGCTCTCTGCCCTCCTCCAAGTGACAGCCTTTCAGATACTTAAAGAAAGCAATTATGTCCCCCTTCAACCTCCTCTTTTCCAGAATGAACATTCCTAAGTCCTTCAGCCTTTTTCTCATAGGGCTTGGTTTCCAGGCCCCTGATCATCCTTGTTGCTCTCCTCTGCACCCGCTCCATTTTGTTCACATTGTTTTTGAGAGAGATTGTTTTGATCTTGGAAGGAGCACCTAGTAACAATCAAATCAACAGCCTTGAGATCAATTGGTGCTATTCTGAGATTTTATTTTACAAAAGGAGGGTTTCTTATCGCTCCAGCTGTAAAACTTTTCCTCCGTAAAGTTATTCCCCAACTATTATACAGCATAGAAGTTTGGGGCTGGAGTGATCGTCTGATTTCCAGCCTGGAATCTATCCAAAATTATTTCATGCGGAGAATCCTTGCTCTACCTAAAGGAACCCCTGCTGCTCTGTTGCAGGCAGAACTTGGCTTACCCTCTATACAAGCCCGTGTGCATGTTTACCTACTAAAATACTGAAGAGAGCATCGTAAAGCTTCCACCAATATACTTGGCCATCTTAGCTTTGAGGCGATGCTCTCAAAAGATGGGGTTTGGCCAACATCTTATAACAATATTCTCATTCACTATTCTATCATGAGTGATTCACAGGGTGTGCCTATCTCAGGTTTTACCATGCGGGAGTGGGTATTCAGGTGTGATGCTGCATCGGATGGTCAGATGATCTCCCAGTCTAATTTTTCACCTTGGTTTAAACTGTTTAATAGGAACCATGAAAGAGCCCCCTATCTATCCAAAATTTCTGCATTCAAGCTGAGAGCAGTGTTTACGTTATTAAGATTTCAGACCATGCCAACAGCCATGTTAGCTGGACACTATGCCCAAATCCCGAAGGCCTCTCGTGTATGTATCTGTGGATCCTCAGAACTCGAGGACCTCCCCCATTACTTGCTGAACTGATCTATGTACCATGAAACCAGATCTAAATTTCTTGGGTCTTTTTTTATCCAAGATTGGCTGTTTTAATGATCAGGAGAAGCTCTCTTTTCTCCTTTCCGATACTGACTCTTCTGTCACTTACAATATGTCTCTTTTTGCCCTAGCAGCCAGGAAAATTCGAGCCAGCATTGCAGTTAAACCGGACAACATTTGTATTTGATTTACATTTTTTTAACTGTTTTCTTGTTGAATCTGATTTGATTGTGTCTACTTGATTGGTACGGCCTTTGGCTATATGCAATAAATCTGTACCTACCTACATTGTTTTTGAAGTGAGGCCTCCAGAACTGCACACAGGACTCCAGGTGCAGCCTGACTAATGTGGCATACAGAGGGACTGTGACATCTTGCAATTTGGATTACGCCACAGTGACTGCTAGCCATGGTGACTGAAAGGAGCTGCCATATCTAGAGGCAGCAAACCTCTGAATACCTGTGGTGAACGGCAGCAGTAGGGGAGGGCCTCAGCCTTTATGCAGTGTTTGTTGGCCCTCCAGAGCAACTGTTTGGTTACTGAGTGAAAAGAGTCTGATCCAGCAAGCTTTTCTTGTGTTCACAGACGGAAGGGGTGTCTGTCCACAGAGCATCTCCTCCTTCCCACTGAAGAGCAAAAGGCCCCCTGAAATTCTGCTCCATGGGGACAGCCCGCCCTGAACAGCATAAGGGAGGAGTTAGAGACCTGCCACAGGAAGGGGAGAACCGCCCCCCCCATCCATGAAAATCTTCTGCTGGATCCAACCCATCATGTTTCTGCCTTGTCCAACTCCACAGCAGTTCTGATCGGTTGCTTCCATGCAAGTAACGTAGACTTTTCTCTCTTGATTCCAACAGGTAATGAGTGTCAGGGTGAGACCAAAAAGCAGCCATGTGTGGTGTTACAGGAAGGTGCCAAACAACATGGGGTGGAAGGAAATGATGGAGTTAATCAAGACGGGCAAAAATGGAAGGAGGGAATTGTAACCAAGGAATGGAAGAATGAATCCATTGCTTATCAAGATGGAGATTTCCACGAAATCACAGCGCAGCCAAGGATGCACAAGAGGAAACGAAGGAATAAATGTACTGTATGTGGAAAAATCTTCAGAGATGAAACTTACCTTCATAAACATCAAAGAACCCACACAGGGGAGAAGCCATATGAGTGCTCTGACTGTGGGAAGAGCTTCCGGTGGAGCTCAGACCTTCACCGCCATCACAGAACCCACACGGGAGAAAAACCATATAAATGTTCAGACTGCGGGAAGAGTTTTCGTCGGAGTTCAAACCTTCATAGGCATCAGCTAATCCACACTGGAGAGAAATCCTATGAATGCGCCGACTGCAGGAAAAGTTTTCGTTGCAGCTCTAGCCTGATTAGTCATAAGCGGACGCACACCGGAGAGAAACCATACGAATGCTCGGACTGCGGAAAAAGCTTCCGTCTGAGCTCAAACCTTATTAGCCACAAGAGAACCCACACTGGAGAGAAGCCTTACGAATGCCCAGACTGTGAGAAATGTTTTCGTCGAAGCTCACATCTGAACACTCACAAGAGAATCCACACTGGACAGAAACCATATAAGTGCTCAGATTGTTCCAAAACCTTTTCTGATAGGTCCAACCTTCTTAGCCACCTGAGAATCCACACAGGACAGAAACCGTATAGCTGCTCAGACTGTACCAAAACCTTCTCCAATAAATCCAACCTTCTCAGCCATCAGAGAATCCACTCAGGGGAGAAGCCCTATGCATGCTTAGACTGTGGGAAAAGTTTCAGTGTGTGCCAGTATCTCACCAGGCATCAGAGGAGACACACAACAGAGAAACTGTATGAATGCTTAGACTGTGGGAAACAATTCAGTCAGAGCCAGTATTTAATTCGGCATCGAAAACACTCACATAGAAGGCAAAGCATGTGAACGCTCGGACCAAGCAAAAGATTCCATCGGAGTGTGCACAACTAGCCATAAAGCTGTTCTTACCAAATGAGGATCATATCAATACTCCACTTTGTGGAGATAAAACTGGAGCACAAATCCTAATGTTCTATGAGCCTCCACCATAGAAGATATGGTGGGTATGATGCAGATAGGGTCTTTCTATCCATGGCCTCATGACTGCAGAATTGTTTCCTTCAGGAGGTGCATCTTGCTGTCTCCCTACTAGTGTTTGGGTGACAGAGTTGAGCTTTTCTGGAGAGTGTTTGGAAGGTAATACTCATTAGTTACCAACCGTTGTGATTTCTTCCCCATTGCCGGACATTTTAGTGATTTTCTGCTGGTTTGGCTTGGCTGTTGTCACCCTGATTCAAAAATATTTAACGTGATTTTACCATTTTCTCTGCCACCTGGTGGATTCTGTGCAGAAGCTTTTAATAAAGAAAATATAAATAGAGACTTCATTCACAGTTGGTATGCTGTCCGTCACACACTGATTTCCTCCAAGGTTTGATAGTTGAGGGCACAGTTTTTCACCTGACTAGTGATTCTAGGAGGGAGGGTTTGGGGTTCTACCAAAATAAGGCAAGGCTGTGTTATGTGACATCTGTATAACACACAGTGTGGCACTCGTGGGCTTTGTGGTGTCTGCTGATCTTTCCCTGGTGCCCACCAAATGGGCCGTTCTGTCCAACAGGGCTTCTGGCTGGCCATTGGAGTTCCAATTGGCTGTGCAGTTTTTTTTAATTGCTTCAGCAGCAGCTGCCACCACAACACAAGGACTGCGTAACTGAGGATAAGGTGTGTGTAAGCAAGAAAATATGTTTATACAATATGTTCATTTTAAAAGACACCGTTAAACATAGCCTCTGGCGGAAATGTTGTAGATTTACTATTAGAGCTACGCATAACCTCACTTCCTAGGGGGGGAAAAGACGAATCACAGTGTGAAATACAAACCAGAAACACAATATCCTGGGAGTCCAAAACGTTTTCCATCACTATGGTTTTTAAGATGTGCCTGCCTGTTATCAAATTTTCATAAGTGGCTGGACTGGTAGAGCTCCCTTATGTCTTAGGATATTCCTTCAGGTGGGGCTTTTTGGATGTTTTTGTTTAGGGTAGATAAGCATTAGCTGTTTTGTTCCATTCAGCTGTGTCATAACTCATTAAATTGGTCATAATGTATTATAATATATCAAGAATTAAGCTTTGGCTGATGAAGATTTTTGGAATGGAATTACATCCATGTTCCTGTTCCTACTTCTGCAAACATTTTGTCTTACGACTGTAAATGGTGTTAAGTTTAGCTATTTGTTTGGCCACATTTTGTAATTCTTGTAGACGTCCGTTACTTGTTCAATCTTCATTGTAGTAAATAATCGTTAATGTGGGTTTTTTTTTACCACGGTGTATTGTGTTTCTGGTTTGTAACCTCACTCCTTGACATGGTTTGGTTGGCTGTGCCTCCTGCAGCCATTTTGTAGTTGCATCCACCACCCTCTGTCAGAATTCCAGATGTGCCTGCTGGCTCAAAAACATTGGGGACCCCTGGAGTAGATGCCAGCATGGTGTAGTGGTTAAGAGTGGTGGACTCTGATCTGGAGAGCTGGGTTTGACTCCCCACTCCTCCACATGAGCGGTGGACGCTAATCTGGTGAACTGGATTTGTTTCCCCACTCCTCCACATTTCTTCCCAGAACGCCAAGGGTGCAAGCTGCCACTGGTGGTACTTTACAGAGGAAGCTGAGAAGACATAGTCTTAAGATCATGACTTGAGATCTCTGCTCCCCCCACCATTTTTTTTACATCCAGCTTGATGAAGAGTTCTGGAGGTGATACTCTTTTATGTCACCTAGGTTGGTCCTAATAAAAAGAACAATGTGGGTTTTTTGGATTTCACTGGCAATCAATCCATCATTCGAGAACACAAATAATAAGCAAGTAGGCTAGTAATCAAACAAGGTATCTAATAACCATCACTACACCTTTACTTCGTACATGTTGCATAATAATAACCACTTAAAGGCCCAGGCTAGCCTGATCTCGTCAGATCTCAGAAGCTAACCAGGGTCAGCCCTGGTTAGTATTTGGATGGGAGACCACCAAGGAAGGCCAGGGTTGGTGTGCAGAGGAAGGCACTGGCAAACCACCTCTGTTCGTCTCTTGCCATGAAAACCCCAAAAGGGGTCGCCATAAGTCGGCTGCGACTTGACAGCACTTCACACACACACACAAATACTATAAATCATGTGTACAAAACCCACATGGTTTATAGTATTTAGGTGGATATTATTATGCAACATATATGAAGTAAAAGTATAGTGATGGTTATTAGATGCCTTGATTACTGGCCTACATGCTGTTATTTGTGTTCTAAATCCATCATTCGAAACAGAACTCAATAATGAACTGGGCAAGAGAAAGATATACCTGGTTGATGCCGGAAGAAACCCGAGTGCTAATTATACCTGTTATACCTCTCCAGAGTCCCCAAGATTTTCCCCACCTGGCTTAACAAATCCTGTTCCAAATCTCCCTTGGGGTCTGCACCCCCCCGCAAACAACTTGTTTTGGTTGTTGCAGAGACTGCAGCAGTAAATGCCAGAGCCCAGGAGGTAACAGGGAGGGAAGGAGGAAAGTGTCTGAATTGGTCTCCCTCCCCTCCCCCCACCCCATATCTTCGAATCATAGAGTTGGAAGGGACCACCAGGGTCATCTAGTCCAACCCACTGCACAATGTAGGAATTTCACAACTTCCTCCCCCCCACACCCCCAGTGACCCCTACTCCATGTCTAGAATGCCAGTCTAGCCCCGTTCCTGACTCCAAGAGAAATGTAGTTCCTGGGATGCCGTTGAAAGGCAGCAGAGGGAGAGAGAGAGGCTGGTTCTGCCCCCCCCCCCCCACAAAAAAGGCTGCCACACAGGGTTGCCAACCTCCAGGTGGTGGCTGGAGATCTCCAGGCAACAGAGAACAGTCCACCTGGAGAAAATGATCCCTTTGGGAGGTGAACTCTATGGCACTGAAGTCCCTCCCCAAACCATGCCCTCCTCAGGCTCCACCCCCAAAATCTTCTCGTATTTCCCAACCTGGGGCTGACCCCCCCTATTGCCACAGTAGCTGTTGGGCAAGTGGAAGAGCAAGGGGAATAAGGGGGAATCTCTTCTCTGGCTTGGAATGTAGCCTCAGCCGTACAAAGCAAGGCTGTCATTCAGTGATCCCCAACATGCTGCTCGAGGGACGCCTTGATGCCCCACCCATGGGTTTTCTACCCTGAGAGCCAGTGTGGTGTAGTACTTAAGAGAGGTGGTTAGGAGCGGTAGACTCTGTGATGAACTGGGTTGGTTTCCTCACCCCTCCCCATGAAGCCAGCTGGGTGACCTTGGGCTAGTCGCAGCTCTTAGAGCTCTCTCAGCCCCACCTACCTCACAGGGTGCCTGTTGTGGGGAGGGGAAGGGAAAGGTGATTGTAAGCCGGTTTGATTCTTCCTTCATCGGTAGAGAAAGTTGGCATATAAAAAACCAACCCTCCTCCTTCTCTTCGCTTCCCCAAAGCAAAGTACCAGTTCCTGGCTTTCCTCCACCTCACTGCTGCTAGAGGTGGCTCAGAGGAGCCTAGGAAGAATTTCCTTAGTTGCAGGGAGTGTCCATTTGGAAACAGCCAGCCCAACCGCACAAAAGTTTGCAATTGTCCCCAGTTCCCATGGTAGCCATTTTAGTGATTGGCCCGGCCTCCACTGTGTGATTGACCCCAGCCCCATGGCAGTCATTCTATGGCAGCTGCTGGCCCACCACGATTCCCAGCATTTCAAAATTGCACCAGGTTCAAAGAGGCTGGGGATCCCTGTACCCCCCTCTGCGGACTCGCCGTATGTGAGCTGGACCAGAGAGACGGGGGTCCAAATCCCAACGCTACGACGCTGACTTAGGCCAAAGAAGAGGTAGGCAATTCTTGGCACACGTCCTGAAAGGCCACACGCCCATTCATTTTGCTTGGCGTGGCAGTTCCCTTTCTACACCCCCAAAAGAAGGGGTGTAGTTCATCAACGGTTGGCTGAGAAGCAGAAAGATCACGAGGACTAGTCCCCTCCTGTAGAACAATGACAGTCTGGAGTGGGGTACGATCTAAGAATGAACATCTGTGTGTAAACTCTCACACTGGGGACTGCATGCCCTGTGGCCACCCCTCCTCATAAAGCATCTTTCAGGACCAGACACTACACAGGTATTATTTTCATCTGCTAGATTCAGGTTAGGAGTCCCGTGGCGCAGAGTGGTAAACTGCAGTATTGCAGTCCAAGGCTTTGCTCACGACCGGAGTTCGATCCCGACGGAAGTTGGTTTCAGGTAGCCGGCTCAAGGTTGACTCAGTCTTCCATCCATCCGACGTCGGTAAAATGAGTACCCAGCTTGCTGGGGGTAAAGGGAAGATGACTGGGGAAGGCACTGGCAAACCACCCCGTAAACAAAGTCTGCCTAGAAAATGTCGGGATGTGACATCACCCCATGGGTCAAGAATGACCCGGTGCTTGCACAGGGGACCTTTATCTTACCTTACCTAGATTCAGGTTCCTAAGTGTGCACCCTGAACACAAAATCACTGATGTTTCACACGGACCTTTCTAAAGCGGTCTTATTTTAGTCACCAACTTCTATGCAAACCCCCCCCCCCCAAAAAACCACACATGCACAACTATATACAATGTACATAGCAGGTCTGGCCAAGTATATGCCTTGTGGCTGTACCTCTGCCTCCCCCTCACGACCATACAAATATTGTCGCCCTCACTAACATACAAATATCGTCAGAGGTAGCCGGGTTCTTTGTTCGGCACCTGGGTGAAAAGGCTGCTTATGCCAATTTAAAAGCTGCTTCCACTGCCGCAAGCAAGATCCTATGTTTATTCCGAACAAGTTCTAGTTCCAGTCACCAAACCGTCTGGTGTCTCCCTGCCACAAACGCTCCCCCCCACTTTATTTCTTTTTTAAAAGGCTGTTGTGTGATTTTGATTCCACCACTGAGGTCGCAGAAGAAAAAGACTTGATAACAAAGAAAGTTAAGAGCTTTTCCCAGTATAAACAGGAAATGACTCTTTGAAGGTCAGTTCAGGAATGCCAGGAAACAGTGTATTAAGAAGCAGAAAAATGGAAGCCTCTTTAAAAAGAAGGGGCGAGGAAGAAACCGTAAAAGAGAGTGTAGCTCTTAGGAAGCTTGGGTTAGCGTTTAGTCAATACACACAGGCTGGCGCAACAACTGTGCTTTAAGTTTCAAAAACTTGGCCCCCCCAAAAAAGACTGGGAAAAAACCCTGGAATGCAAATGTTTGGAAATAACGTTACATGGGCAAAAACAAAAGCAAAGGAACCATGTCCAGTTACTCTAAACGGCTAGCATGGAAATTTCAATCAAGTCTATCTAATGTGGAAATAACTGGATAATCTCTAGATTCGAGTCCAGGAGCAGCTTAGAGACCCACAAGATTTCCGGGGTATAAGCTTTCGAGGGTCAAAGCTCCCTTCGTCAGACACGAGTTGGAATGGAGAGCGAGTCCTTATATCCCCGTTAGAAGGTGGGAGGGGTGTTGCAAAGAAGGCAGCCAGGATGCAGAGATAACACAAAATGTAATCCCCTTGATTAGACTAGGGGGAACTGCTTAGGGGCCAAAAATTAGCATCTGTAGTGAGATAAGAATCCTAAGTCTGTATTCAGCCCTGGGGAGAGTCCACTGTTCTGAATAAGGACACAGGGTTCATATCTCACTACGGATGCTAGTTTTCTGCCCCTAAGTATTTCTCCTCTTCTCTAATCCAGCAGATTACATTTTGCATGGTACCTCTGATCCCGAGTCCCTTTTTTTGTAACACACCTTCCTCCTTCTGAATGGGATATAAGAGATCTCCAATCTGACTCATATCTGACAAAGGGAGCTTAGACTCTTGGAAACTTATACCTCAGAAACCTCGTTGGACTTTAAGGCGCTAGTCAACATGAATCTAACTGTTTTACTGCAGACATTATGGCTACCCTCTGAAACTTGACAATCTGTTTTGTCTTTGAGGTCAAATAACCGGCAGGCTGCAGAGAGCCTCCAGTCAGCGGCCTCGAGGGTCATGCAGTGAGTTCAGAGCAGAGGCAGTCCCTCTCCCGAACGGGTTTCCTCAGGCCCAACCTACACAGGAGGACCTTCTGTCCCCAAGAAGGTCCTCCTGTGTTTTTGTGAGGTTCAATCTGCTGTGGACAAATCGTCTTCCCCGTGGCTCCTTCTGTGGGCCACCAGGGTCGAGTAGTAAGCGAAGCTCTTCCCGCAGGTCACGCAAATGTACAGGTTCTCTCTCGTCTGGACCTTCACTCCCGTGTGGATCTTCTCGTGGCTTTCAAACTGTGCACGCTGGCTGAAGGTCTTCCCGCAGTAGATGCACTCGTACAGCTTCTCTCCTGTGTGCATCTTCTGATGAGCACGCATGGACCTCGCGTCGTACTGTTTGCCACAAGCGCAGCACTGGTAGATCTTCCAGTCCGTAACGGTTTCTTTGCACGGCGTCAGGACGGATTTCCAGCGGAAGGTTTTCCCGTAGCCGGTCCAGACTTCTTCTCTTTCCCCTCTGGTCTCTTCCTCTCTACCCAGCTCCAGCCCCGGCGGTTCCGGTTCTCCAGACTTCCCCGGCTTCTCTTCCACCTTCACAGCCGCTGTCTTGCCATTTGAAGAGGAGGGAGAATCTGAAAAGAAATCAGTCCCCGTGTGAAGGAGAGCCGCATGCAGAATCCCAGGAATGATTATGAAGATGAGAGATATTTTTCTGCCCACAGACAAAACAAAGCCTTTAAAGGACTTGGCTGTATTCTCTTAACCTCCCCTTGTCCCTCTCTGCAGAATAGCTAGGTGGCACCACCCGTCTCGCTCCAGTCAAATCCCTCCTCTTCTGAGGATCCTGTCTGGCTTCACTAGCAAGCCTTATCCCCAGCTGAAAGAGTCTGCAAATGAGGCAGGATATGCAGAGAGGGAACAGCATGTAGGGAAGGGAGTTCCAGGACAGCAAGCGGGGACAGGGCACAGCCATTTACAGGAGAAGCATGCCGTCATTTGCTCCCTGGTTCTGCTGTCTCTCTTGAGGACGGTGTCAAGGGTCAGCCCTATTCCGCATGTGCTGAGGCAAGTGGCTGCAGGGCCCAGCTGGGGCAACTTGTGTAGCAATTACCGCTCAGCAAGCTGCACGGTGGCCACCACCGGTTCCAGAAACTCCTCGCTCCAATGGGGGGCAAGGCAAGGGATGAGTCGTGACTGGTTGGCACTCCCAGTCTGCCCCAACGCCCAGACAGCAACAGTGTCGGTCACTGAGCAAAGAGACAAGACTGTTTCAGCTTGGACCTGGATTGCTGTGCGACACGCTTTCGTTGTTATCTAGCCCCCAAACCTGTCCTGGACTTAACCGGAGGGCTGATCCAGGGACGCACAAACTCCAAGCTGCCAGCTTGGAGGGCTTTAAGAGGGGAGTGGACATATTCATGGAGGAGAGGAGTATTCACGGCTGTTAGAATGGATACTAGTCATGCTGCAAACCTATTCTCTCTAGTATCAGAGGAGCATGCCTGTTATTTTGGGTGCGGTGGAACACAGGCAGGATGGTGCTGCTGCACTCGTCTTGTTTGTGGCTTCCTAGAGGCACCTGGTTGGCCACTGTGTGAGCAGACGGCTGGACTTGATGGGCCTTGGTCTGATCCAGCAGGGCCTTTCTGATGTTCTTAACACAGACAAAATAATGCTGCTGCCGTCGTCTTGTTTGTGGGCTTCCTAGAGGAACCTGGTTGGCCACTGTGTGAACAGACTGCTGGACGTGATGGGCCTTGGTCTGATCCAACAGGGCTTTTCTTATGTTCCCGCTGGAAGAGCCAGGATGAGTCAAGCCTCTGTCAGGCTGAGCACTGCCCTGCCACCGATCAGCCGTCTGGACAGCTCGGGGCCCTTTAAATCCCTGGCTGCGGCTTCCTATAGGCAACACCAGGGAATGGTGGGCTGGGAGGAGGAGTTGGAAGTGACTCTGGCAGCAGCGCTGCCCTCCCGCTTACTGCCCAGGCCTCAAAAGGGGCCAGGATGCAAGCCAGGGAGGAAGCCAGTGCTGGATCTCTTGATGCCCAGACACAGAGATGGAGAGAGAAAGATGCCCTAAAACAGGGGGGTCAAACATAAGGACCACGGGCCGGATCCAGCCCCTTGAGAATTCTTATCCGGCCCGGGAGCCAGCCACACACCCCAGTCCCAATCTGGGCTGGTGAGGCATGGCCCGACCAAGTGACATTTATCTCATATCTGGTCCTTGTAACAATTGAGTTCGACTCCCCTGCCCTAAAAGGTCTAAATAAAATTTAAAAATAAAATAAAATCAGCTCTAGGGAGGACGAGGAACAGGGTGAAAAGCCAACCCCTACCCTTCTCCCTTCTGAGACCTCGCAGGCTCTGCTCGAGGGGACCAGGGACCTATTCCTCATCTCTGACAAGGCAGGGGACATTGCTACCCCAGCCCAGCCCCAAAGATGGTGATGTGGGAGCTCATGGTTTGCACAGAAAATTGCTATCATTGATTCTCTGCGAGTGCATGATTTAAAGTCTAACCAACAGTTCCCTTATTCTACTTACCTGGATTACAGGTTGCTCCTGGTTCTTCTTTTGGGAGTCCAACTACTGCAGACCCGCTTGGAAAGGCAATATTCCACTGGGCTATTCCTTCTGCTGTCGCAGGAGCTTCACTCAGATTCTCTTCTTTGATTTCCCTGACGGTCCCATCACCTTTTGGGGTACAGAATCCAGGAGGAAAAATACTTGTGCTAGTGCCATAAGGATTTTTTTTAATTATAATTTTCAATACAAACAAACATATAATCACACATACATTTACACAATTTATACTCTTTCGGGGAGTCTGTTTCATCTTATATCTCAAAAGTCTTCTATATTATCATTGTGATTTATAATAAATTCCTTCTATTCTAATTATTAAATGTAATATAATCTAAACTTTGCTTCTGACAATCTATCCCTTTTGTTGTACATAGTCCAAATAACCTTCCCATCTTCATTGAAATTCTTCAGTTGTCTTCTCTTTAATCAGGCTAGTCAATCTAGCCATCACCACAAATTCGTCCATTTTCTGTTGCTACTTTTCCACATCTGGAATTTCTTCCTCTTTCCAAAATGTTGCCAGTACCAATCTGGCCGCCGTTGTCATGTAGCCAAATAGTTCTCCCGAATTTCTGTCCAAATTATTAGGTTCAATTCCTAGTAACATGCTCTCAGGATGCAGCAAGAATCTAGTTTTTTAAAATTTTCTGCATTTCTTGGTGGATTTGTATCTAAAATTTCTTAACTCTCTTACATGTCCACCACATATGAAAATATGTTCCATCTATACCTTTGCATTTCCAACATCGGCTATCGTATGATTTGTCTATTTTTTTAATGTCCATCGGTGTGACATACCAGTGCCAGAAGGATTTGACTTTTAAAAGAAAGTAGGGACCAGAATGGGCTCAACCTTTCTCCTGCTGGGAGTTTTGAGAGGTTTTTTTTTTAATTAATTTATTTATTTATTTTGCATAGGGGCTTATTAAAAGTGACCTCTCCCCCACCCAACATGGAGATAGAATCAAAGAATCATAGAGCCAGAAGGGACCACCAGGGTCGTCTAGTCCAACCCCCTGCACAATGCAGGAAATTCACAACTACCTCCCCCCCACCCAAATCACACAAGGTTGGAAGAGACCACAAGGGCCATCCAGTCCAACCCCCTGCCTTGCAGGATCCCACAATAAAAGCAATCCTGACAGACGGGCATCCAACCTCTGCTTAAAGACCTCCAAAGACAGGGACTTCACTACCCTCCGAGGTAGCGCATTCCACTGTCGAACGGCCCTCACTGTCAGAAAGTTCTTCCTAATGTTTAGGAGGAAACTTCTTTCTCTTTGTTTAAATTCATTACTCCATGTCCCAGTCTCTAGAGCAACAGAGAACAAGCTGGAAACTGCAACCTTCCCTCGCACTGAAGATGATAATATGGGGGCTCATTTTGCAGATAATAACTGATTCTCTGTGAGTACATGATGACCTGGATGGCCCAGACTAGCCCGATCACATCAGATCTCAGAACCTAAGCAGGGTCAGTCCTGGTTAATACTTGGATGGGAGACATCCAAGGAAGTTCAGGGCAGTTCTTGCCTTGAAAACTGTACAGGATCGTACTAAGTCAGATGTAACTTGATGGCACTTTCCACCTGTTGTGTAGTGTTGGAGGAGAGGAGACTGATGGCAGCTGCTTTGGGCCGCCACTGAGGAGAAAGACAGAGTATAATTGAGGGAGGTAAATAAATAAATAATATTATCACCATTGCTTTCCATAATCTACCTACTTTGCGGGGAGGTTGCTCCTGGTTCTTCTTTTGGAAGTCTGACTAGTGCCAACTTGCTTGGAGAGGAGATACTCCCCTGGGCACTTCCTTCTGCAGCTGCAGGCGCTTCCATGAGCGAGTCTTCCTCACTTAGATTCTCCTCTTTGATCTTCCTCACGGTCCCATCACCTTTTGGGGTAGAAAATCCAAGAGGAAATAAATACCTGTGCTACTCCCAGAAGGATTTTTTTTTAAAGTAGGGGCAGAATGGGCTAGAGCAAGGGTCCCCATCCTTTTTGAGGCTGTGGGCACCTTTGGAATTCTGACAAAGGGTGATGGGCAGAACCACAAGATGACCACCATGAGAGGTAGAACCACATACACAGGAAGAAGAGTTGGTTTTTATACCCTTTAAGGAGTCTCAAAGTGGCTTACAATCAACCTTCTACCTTTCTCTACCTTTAAGGAGTCTCAAAGTGGCTCACAATCAACCTTCCCCACAACAGACACCTTGGGAGGTTAGGTGGGGTTGAGAGAGTTTGGAGAGAGCTGTGACAAGCCAAAGGTCACCCAGGAGGCTTCATATGGGGGAGCAGGGAATCAAACCCAGTTCTCCAGATTAGAGTCCACTGCTCTTAATCACTACACCACAATGGCTCTTTCAAGTGCACAGGACAAGAGGGCTAATTTTTAAAAAATACTCTAGGAAAGAGGTGTGAGAGAGAAAGGAATCTACACTGTGGTGGTACCTACTGGCAAAACATTATTTTAATCTCAACAGCCAATCAGATCTCCTGTGGCCAATCAGAAGCCCTGCCAGGCAGGGGTGCCACCTGGCCCCACCTACTGTCTAAAAACACCTGGTGGGTGCCAGGAAGCAGGTGCCACAATGCCCACAGGTACCATGCTGGGTTCCCTGGGCTAAGCCTTTCTCCTTCTGGGCCAGTTTGTCAGCCTTTTTTTTTGCACAGGGACAAACTCAAAAGCGTGACCTCTCCCCCTTCCCGTCACAAGTAGGATGGTGCAGCCTACCCTCCCCCACTGAAGAAGGTGATTCAGAGGCTCACATAGAATCATAGAGTTGGAAGGGGACACCAGGATCATCTAGTCCAACCCCCAGCACAACACAGGAATTTCACAACTACCTCCTCCCCCACATCCCCAGTGACCCACAATCCATGCCCAGAAGATGGCCAAGATGCCCTCCCTCTCATGATCTGCCCAAGGATATCCAATCAGCATTGCTGACAGACGGCCATCTAGCCTCTGCTTAAAAACCTCCAGGGAAGGAGTGCTTACCACCTCCAGAGGAAGCCTGTTCCACTGAGGAACCACTCTAACTGTTAGAAAATTATTTCTAATGTCTAGACGGAAACTGTTTTGATTTAATTTCAACCCGTTGGTTCTGGTCTGACCTTCTGGGGTAACAGGAAAAAAAACTCAGTACATTTGGCTGTAAAAATGCTTATGATTTATTTTTTTGTAAGGACATTATTTGCCATGACCTGGATGGCCCAGCTTGGAAGCCAAGCAGGGTCGGCTATGGTCAGAACTTGGACGGGAGGACCACCAAGGAAGCCCAGGGCTGCCACACAGAGGCAGGCAATGGCAAACCTCCTAGGCTTGTCTCTCACCTTGACAACCGACGGGTTCGTAATAAGTTGCTGCAACTTGATGGCATGTTTCACCTCCACCATTATGTAGATTATAACCACTGTTTTCCATACTCTACCTACTTGGATTACAGCTGGTTCCAAGTTCTTCTTTTGGAAGTCGGAACAACGCAGGCTTGCTTGGAGAAGAAATACTCCCCACGGCGCTTCCTTCTGCAGTCGCGGGCGCTTCCATGAGAGAGTCTTCCTCGCTTAAATTCTCCTCTTTGATCGCATTCACAGTTCCAGCGCCTTTCAGGGTCGGCAGGAAAAAAAAAAAAAGAGGAAAAAGAATATATATCTGTGCTAGTCCCAGAAGGATTTCGCTTGAGAAAAGAAAGTGGGACCGGAATGGGCTCAAGCATCTTCCTGCTATGCCAGTTTGAGAACACTTTTACGCAGGGGTGCATTTCCCCCCCCTTTTATTGCATTGGAAGTCATTTTTACATCTCCATGTAAAACTTTTATAATTACAAAAGTACACTTTCTTTCTTCCAATACAATTTTAACCCCTTCCCCCCCCATCTCCCTCCCCCCACGGACCAAGTCGAATAGATCATATTTTCATATTTTTAGCCATGAGCATAGTCTTTTTAATTTTACTAAAGTCTCTTCGTTGGCATCTCCACTTTTCACCCAATCAATATATAGGTTCCACTTAGTCTTTAACTCCAATTCTTCTGTTTCACCCATCGTCTGTTGTTTTAAATATCCCAACACATCTGATTTAACATATTCAAACACATAGTTATTCCACCTGTCTATAGTCCACTTTGTTCTATCTTTCCATCCAAAAGCTATAACTGCATGAGCCGCTAATATCATTGCTTTAAACATCTCATTTACTCTTTTCCACCTTCTCACACCCCATAACTCCCATAAACATCAAGTCTACCATTACTTGGAGTCTAATATTAAACAATTTTCTAATTTTTTAAAGTATTTTGTTCCAGAATTCTATCACCCTTGGACACTCCCACAAATGTGAGAACCACCACGTAGGGGTGCATTTAAAAAAACAACAACACCTGATCCTTCCACTGGCAGTCTGTAATCGGACTGTTTGCTCCACCCCCTCCAAGAGTCCGAGCACACATGGCCACAAAACGGTGGCCTTACCCAGCACGGTGGGATCACTGTCATCCTCCTGCTTGATCTCTCTGGACAGCGGCTGCTGGCTGGAGTCTGACGGAGGCTCCTCTGCCGCTTTCTGGAGCAGTCCCGTCGCCTGCGACAAACAGTGAAGAGTCCTCATTGAGGGCAGAACAAAATTAACGAAAACTGGAATCCGATGCGATGGAGCCAACGCGGGGGCTCTCAATCCCATGGAACGCTGTCCGGGGAGAGGACGGGCGTGCCTGACCCTTCTCCCTCACCCCCAGTTCTGGTTGTCAGAAAGGATACGGCGGAGCTGAGAAACATGCAAACGACAGCAACGGAAGCGCTCATAACGCTGGAGCACCTTACCTGTGAGACCAGTTTGGGGCTTTCCAGTTCAGAAAAAAAGACAGCTAAGGAGCGGCTTGGGGCCTGACCTGGATGGTCCAGGCTGGCCCAGTGTTGCCAGACCTCAGAAGTTAAGAGGGGTCTGCCTTATCTGTACTTGGATGGGAGGCCACCAAGGAAGTCCAGGGTTGCTGCCCAGAGACAGGCAATGTCCATAGACTCAAAGTAAAGCGCCTGGCTTCATCTGTTTCTTGAACTTCCCTTAAGAGAGTAATGCCAAATGTCCGGTGGGGACCCCAACTGAATCCAAATTTTTCAGAACCAGATCAGAGAGAGGAACGCAGATCCATGGTATTCATTGCGTTTCACCTAAGGCTTATCAGCCGCAATTAGTTTCTCAAGTCGCCTAGTTCATATCAGTCAGTTTTCAAAACATGCTCAGAGGTTTGGAAAACTAACATGTTTTGAAAACTGACTGATGTGAACTAGGCGACTTGAGAAACTAATTGAGGCTGATGAAGCCTTAGGTGAAATGCAATGAATACCATGGATCTGCGTTCCTCTCTCTGATCCAGTTCTGAACAATTTGGATTCAGTTGTGGTCCCCACCAGACATTTGGCATTACTCTCTTAAGGGAAGTTCAAGAAACAGATGAAGCCGGGCGCTTTACTTTGAGTCTATGGACATTATTAGTATCAGTAAGCTGAATAGCTTGATGAATGAATCTGGTGGTGACTATTTGTTGTAAATACTGTATATAGTACATTGTTGTTGTTCAGCACCATTGTTTGTGTGTACAGTCCTTGTTTGCATATTGTTGCTTTGCTCTTTGAATACATTTGATACTGTTTGCTTAATATTGCGCCTATTGTTGTAATTTGTATTGAACTATTTCAGCACAACTAGGAGTAATTTTGTTTTGGATCAGAGACAGGCAATGGCAAACACCCCTCCTCGTCTCCTGCCTTGAAACCCTTCCGGGGTCGCCATGAATTGTCTGCGGCTTAATGGCCCTTTCCACCCCCAAGGGGGTTAGAGAATTCAGGGAGGACGTTGCCTCCTGTCAAAAGGCCTTTTTATCTTGACAGCTTTGTGGAACCCTCATGGTTGGAGGCAGTCCACCTTTGGCAGGGTACCAATTACTGGGTGGGGAGCGGACAGCAACAACAGGCAGGGGATCTTGGCCTCTGTGCCCCACCTGTGGGCCTTCTGGCTGGTCAGCAGGGGAGACAGGAGGCTGTACTGGTCTTTATCCAGCGGGGCTTTTTCAGTGTTCATATTCTTAGCCCTCCCCCAACTTTCTCATTCCTTCCCCAACATCTCCCTGCTGGCTTCACCCCCTCCATTTTCCCACATAGCTGAGCAATAAGATCAAAAATAACCCACCTGGGGGCAATGGCTTGGGAGGTGGGGCTAACACACATAATTCTTCCTTGGCTTTTTGCTTCACCTCCCCCATCCTCCCTCTTAGTGTTGCCCCCACCCCAGTATGATTTAAAAGGTAAAGGTCCCCTGTGCAAGCACCGGGTCATTCATGACCCATGGGGTGACGTCACATCCCGACGTTTACTAGGCAGACTTTGTTTACGGGGTGGTTTGCCAGTGCCTTCCCCAGTCATCTTCCCTTTACCCCCAGCAAGCTGGGTACTCATTTTACTGACCTCGGAGAGATGGAAGGCTGAATCAACCTTGAGCCGGCTACCTGAAACCAACTTCCGCCGGGATCGAACTCAGGTCGTGAGCAGAACTTTTGACTGCAGTACAGCAGCTTACCCTGACCTGGATGGCCCAGGCTAGCCTGATCTCATCAGATCTCAGAAGCTAAGCAGGGTCAGCCCTGGTTAGTATTTGGATGGGAGACCACCAAGGAATACCAGGGTTGCTATGCAGAGGAAGGCACTGGCAAACCACCTCTGTTAGTCTCTTGCCACGAAAACCCCCAAAAGGGGTCGCCATAAGTCAGCTGCGACTTGAAGGCACTTTACATACACACACAGCAACTTACCACTCTGTGCCACGGGGCTCCTCAGTCCGATTTAGGAGATACATATTTCTCAAGGACTGGGGAAGTTCGGTTCCAGATGCCACACGCAAGGGTCTGATCCAGCCTTTTCTCCTGCACCCACGTAACATTTGTATTCAGCCAATGCCTGCCACAAACCGTGCCTTATATTTTTTTTAAATTAGATTTATGCCCAGCTCTCTTCCTGACCATGACTGGGCTCAGAGCAGCCTGACAGAGTTTGGGGCTGCCATAATCTCAATTATTTGACACTGCCAGGACCTGAGCCTTCTGCATGCAAAGCAGGGGCTCTGTCCCTGAGGCACAGCAGTTCCTCAAGGTTGGGGTAGGGGGCTGCAAGGAAGAAAGGGTTGGTCGCAGGCAGAAAGTGACTCAATCAGCATCCTTCCTTGATGGGCTGCAGCTTGCCCCCCTTCCCTATACAGAACAGGACAAAATCTGCCTGCTCTTTCTCTCCATTAGCCACCGGATGCTCTCACCATTTGCTCCTGGAGGAGCAGAAACCCCTCCGCGAGGGCCACTGCCCGAGGACAGGTGTCCGGCCGCTGCTGCTTCACCCAGCTCTGCATTTCCCGGGGCAGGATGGCCAGGAACTGCTCCAGGATCACCTGCTCCATGATCTGCTCCTTGGTGCGTTTCTCGGGCTGCAGCCACTGGCGGCAAAGTGTCCAGAGTCGGTAGGAAGTCAGCCTGGGTCCCACGGCCTCGTAGTAGCAGAACTCCCGGAATTTTTGGCACTCCGTGTTCCAACTGACGGTGTCCTCACCCGGGATCACTTCCTCACGTCCTACCTCACTGGGGAACTCATCCTTCACTGTCTTGTCCATGGCCAATGTGGTGTCTTGGGGGCTTCTGATAGAGCCAAACCGGAGCTGGGGGACCTCACGTCCTCTAAGCTGTTGACTTGCATCAAGGGGGGGCTGAGAACAGCCTGCATGTCCCTGCTGTCCAGGCAGCTCCAAACGTCCCTCTTCTGAGCTGGGGGTCTCCATGACCTTCGGTAACGGCTGCCTCTGCACTTCCCACCCCTGCCACGGCTCTTCGTCTGGTTCCTGTTTCACACGTTCCAGGGATCTCCCTTCCCCAAACTCCTTCACAGCCCCGGCTTGGGAGACGAGACAGGCCGGGTCCACTTTGATCCTCTTCCCACCCGGCTCTCGTTCGCCATCCAAGTGGACATGCCGTTCAGATGCAGCTCTGTCCCCCGTCTCCATATTCCTCAGCTCGCCTGCCGCTACAGATCACACTCTCAAAGCCGGTGCCTGCTTCACTGCGATGCAGCCAAAGTGGACCACTTGCTGGTGATCTTTCCTAGCAAAAGAGGCTTCCCCCTGTATGAGAGACCATCATCAAGAAAACAGGGGGGTTAGGGGCCCAGATATGACCGAAGGGTCCATGGAGGAAGAGCAAACTCCTGAGATCTTTGTAGGCTCGACTGCCACAAGACTCTGTTGTAACTTGCCCTGCCCCAAAACTTCCCCTAGTCCTCCTTCAAACACCTGAACCCCAAAAGATCTATCCTGCCCATTGCTTCTCTTTCCAACCACCTCACTTTCTTTGTAGCATAATCAGTAAAGAAACAAGGACAGATGCAGGGGAAATATCCATTAGCTATTAATTAATTTATGCACTTGGGTCCATGTAATTAATATATTATTTATCAACTGTAAAAGTGCTTCAGACACAGTATCTTGTGAACAACAGTCTAAGGCAGCTAGATTCGAGTCCAGTAGCACCTCAGAGACCAACAAGATTATAGGGGTATAAGCTTTTGAGAGTCAAAGCTCCTCTCATCAAATACTTTGTCATATATCTGATGAAGGGAGCTTTGATTCTCGAAAGCTTATACCTTGGAAATCTTGTTGGACTCAAATTTAGCTGTTCTACTGCAGACCAACATGGCTACCCACTGAGTCTAAAGCAGGGTATTAATGCATCTGCCATTGCAGATGAGGAGGTGAGGTTGAGAGAGAGCAGCTTTCCCCGAAGCCATCTGGGAAGTTCACAGCACTGACAAAATTCAAGCCAGGGACTTCCTGATTCATAAGCTCAGCCTCTGGTTCCCCCTTGTTTTATTATTTGTCACACTGGCCTCATCTGGAAAGAGCTGCACCTCTCAGGGCTGATTCATGCATTATGGGCACCAGAGAATTAAATACTGTTTAAAGTCCCACTGATTTCAGTGGAATAAATTTCACTCTCATAGTGACATTTCTAAGCCCTGAATTCTGGTTGGCTCACATCCTGTCTCCCAGGTGGGCATGTCACAGATAAAAGTTTAAATCTTGGTTATACTCTCAAGATTTCTTTCAAAGCAATAATTATAAGCAAGCAAAATACTGTCTGAAATATGATAAACAAGGTTCCTGACATAGGGCCCAGAGAAAAAGGAATAATTGGTTCTTGTAGGTTATCCGGGCTGTGTGACCGTGGTCTTGGTATTTTCTTTCCTGACGTTTCGCCAGCAGCTGTGGCAGGCATCTTCAGAGGAGTAACACTGAAGGACACTGAGACAGAGACACTGTCCTTCAGTGTTACTCCTCTGAAGATGCCTGCCACAGCTGCTGGCGAAACGTCAGGAAAGAAAATACCAAGACCACGGTCACACAGCCCGGATAACCTACAAGAATCAATGAACTCTGACCGTGAAAGCCTTCGACAATAAAAAGGAATCAATTTGCCTCACACACAGTCACACTGCCAGCCTCAAATATTTATACTTTAAAAACTCATACTATGTTCCAGAAGCAATGCTATGCATTCACTGTTGAAAAAGAGGTCAAAAAAAACAGGAAGGAATCAGAAAAACTGCAACATTTGAACAAGAAAAAAAAAGGGTTTGGAGGGAAATATACAAAGAGGCTTGTGGGTAAGAATTAGGTCCCCTCTAACTGTTTCCTTTTTTTAAGGCGTTTTTTATAATTATAAATGACATCTCAGACACCTAAGACAGAAGATACAAAATTATATAGATTCGCCCAGATAAGTATGTTAAATGGTAGACTATGACTGTATTGTTGTATGTATTGTGTGAAGTGTAGTGTGGATTTATTGTTATGTATTATGTGTTTGATGTTTTTTGTGTTGTTTTGAAAATAAAAAATTACTTTAAAAAAAAAGAAAGAATTAGGTCCCCTCAAGTCCAGTATCCGACTGCTGATAAATACTTCCAGGAAGCTCAATAGGCAGGATGATGGAAGAAGCATTAACAATTTGAGGTATGCAGATGACACCATATTACTGGAAGAAAATAGTGAAGCCCTGAAATGACTCACAGGCTCAATCATCAACCAAAAGGGAGACTGCAACAGAGAAATCAGAAGGAGATTGAGACTGGGAAGGGCAGCCATGAAGGAACTAGAAAAGATCCTTAAGTGTAAGGAAGTGTCACTGGAGTCCAAGATCATTCATACTGTGGTATTCCCCAATACTGTGTATGGATTTCAAAGATGGACAATTAAGAAAGCTGACAGGAAGAAAATTGATTAATTAGAAATGTGGTGGCGGAGGACACTCTTACGGAGACCATGGACTGCCACAAAAAGACAAATTAGAGGGTTCTAGACCAAATCAAGCCTGAACTCTCCCTAGAAGCTAAAATAACTAAACTGAGGGCTATCGTACTTCGGTCACCTCCTGAGAAGGCAAGACTCACTGGAAAAGTCAATAATGCTAGGAAACCTTGAAGGCAGCAGGAAAAGAGGATGACCCAACATGACACGGATTGACTCTATAAAGGAAGCCACTGCCTTCAGTTTGAAAGACTTGTACAAGATTGTTAACTATAGGACATTTCGGAGGCCATTAATTGATAGGGTCATCATAAGTCACGAGTGACATGACAGCACATGACACATGCACACACAAGCAGGACACCAGAGACAACCATTCCCCCCTGTTGTTTACGTACGTAAGTGCCATCAAGTCGCAGACGACTGAAGGCAATCCCTGCAAGGGGCTTTCAAGACAAGTGAGAAGTAGAGGTGGTTTGCCTTCCTCTGTGGATCCTTCCTTCGTGGTCTCCCATCTAGGTTCCAAACCCGCTTGGCTTCCAAGATCTGACCAGCTCAGGCTAGACTCATGCTGTCCTCCCTCCCCCCCGTTCATCCCCCTACTTATAATTCTAATTCTGAAGTGTGCCCCCTATCTGCGGAGACTTAAATCCGCAGATAGGGGACACACTCAGCCCCAACAGGTTTTTCTGCAGGCTTAGGGAACCACCCCCCCAAGGTCTACAGAAAACTGAAATGGCCGCTTTGGAAGGTGGACTCTATGGCATTATATCCCACTGAAGTCCCTCCCCTCCCAAACCCCGCCCTCCTCAGGCTCCACCTCCCAAAATCTCCAGGTATTTCCCTACCTGGAGCTGGCAACCGTACAAATGAATAACACTTGAAGGAAAGGGAAGTAGCCATAAATGTGGGGGGATAATCATGCATTCATTCCTGTTATGTGTAACTAGGCTCAACTGGAGAAAGGATGCGAGGCAAAGGGGTTGTACTCAAAATGTCAGTGGGAAGGGGGTGTTAGCCCCCCCTTTGACGCTCTCTATTATGGGCACCAGAGAGTTAAATACTTTTTAAAGTCCCACTGATTTCAGTGGAATAAATTTCACTCTCATAGTGACATTTCTAAGCCCTGAATTCTGGTTGGCTCACATCATGTCTCCCAGGTGGGCATGTCACAGATAACAGTTTAAATCTTGGTTATACGTCTCAAGATTTCTTTCAAAGCAATAATTATAAGCAAGCAAAATACTGTCTGAAATATGATAAACAAGGTTCCTGACATAGGGTCTAGAGAAAAAGGAATGAGTTTGCCTCACACACAGTCACACTGCCAACCTCAAATATTTATACTTTAAAAAATCATACTATGTTGATGAGGAAGCTGAAATTGTTCAAGACTTTCTATTCCTTGGCTCCACCATCAACCAAAAGGGAGACTGCAGCCATGAAATCAGAAGGAGATTGAGACTGGGAAGGGCAGCCATGAAGGAGCTAGAAAATATTTGGAAGTGTAAGGATGTGTCCCTGGCCACCAAGGCTAGATTAATTCATCCCATCGTCTTCCCTATTACTATGTATGGGGGTGAAAGCTGGACAGTGAAGAAAGCTGATAGGAAGAAAATAGATTCCTTTGAAATGGGGTGTTGGAGGAGAGGGTTACGGATTCCGTGGACTGCCCAAAAAAACAAACCCGTGGGTTCTAGATCAAATCAAGCCTGAACTGACCCTAGAAGCTAAAATGACTCAACTGAGGCTGTCAAAAAGGGCAAGAGTCCAGTAGCACCTTAAAGACTAACAAAAATATTTTCTGGTAGGGTATGAGCTTTTGTGAGCCACAGCTCACTTCTTCAGATACAGCTAGAATATTAATCCATCTGTCTTTAAGTAGAGGAGAGTGAATTCAGACAAGCATATCTGAAGAAGTGAGCTGTGGCTCACGAAAGCTCATACCCTACCAGAAAATATTTTTGTTAGTCTTTAAGGTGCTACTGGACTCTGGCCCTTTTTGACTACTGCAATCAGACTAACACGGCGACCCACTGTGAATTATCAACTGAGGCTGTCGTATTTTGGTCACATCATGAGACAACAAAGAGTCACTGGAAAAGACAATAACGCTAGGAAAAGTTGAGGGCAGCAGGAAAAGAGGCAGACCCAACAAGAGATGGATGGACTCATTAAAGGAAGCCACAGCCTTCAATTTGCAATGTCTGAGCAAGGCTGTCAAAGATAGGACATTTTGGAGGACTTTCATTCATAGGGTCGCCATGAGTCGGAAGCGACTTGACGGCACTTAACACACACACACAGATGCACATCTAGATGCAGGAAAAGAGGAAGACCCAACAAGAGATGGACGGACTCAATAAAGGGAGCCACAGCCTTCAATTTGCAAGATCTGAGCAAGGCTGTCAAAGTTAGGACACTTTGGAGGACTTTCATTCATAGGGTCGCCGTGAGTCGGAAGCGACTGGACGGCACTTAACACACACACATATGTTTCAGAAGCAAAACTATGCATTCACTGTTGGAAAAGAGGTCAGAAAAAAACACGAAGGCATCAGAAAAACCGCAACATCTGAACAAGGAAAAACCACCGCAAGGGTTTGGAGGGAAACATACAAAGAGGCTTGTGGGCAAGAATGAGGTCCCCTCTGACTCTTCGTCCCTCTAGACCAGCATCTCATTCCCGACCCTCACTAAGCAGTGAGGGTCTCTCAAAAGCACAGCGCGAAGGCCACCGCCTCTGGCAGCCTGGTATTTAAACGCCCGCTGCGCTGGACCATGGAGGTTCGACCGCCGGCTCGCCTCGGAGGTACGGTGGCAAGCCCGCGCCTGCGGCCGCGCCGCATGTGGACGACCGCCTCGCCTCTCCCCCACCCCAGCATTTCGAGAGTCCTTGGCCTCTCCTGCCCCCCTCCCTCCCTCCTTCTCCCCACTCACCCGCCGGCTCCGCCCGGCCTCGCTGGTAGGCAATTGAAAGGCAACTTTCTCAATCTGACGAGGGGCAGGAAGTGGCCCCTCTCCGGCCCTTCCGTCTCAGGGCAGCCGCTCTAGGCAGCTCGGGCGGGACTCGCTCAGCTTAACCCTTGCAGCACCTGCGTGTGTGTGTGTGTGGCGACCCTATGAATGAAAGTCCTCCCAAAATGTCCTATCTTTGACATTTTGGGAGGACTTTCATTCATAGGGTCGCCACACACTGACTTAATAAAGGAAGCCACAGCTGTCTTGCTCAGATCTTGCAAATTGAAGGCTGTGGCTTCCTTTATTAAGTCAATCCATCTCTTGTTGGGTCTTCCTTTATTCCTTGCTCAGATCTTGCAAACTGAAGGCTGTGGCTTCCTTTATTAAGTCAATCCATCTCTTGTTGGGTCTTCCTTTATTCCTTGCTCAGATCTTGCAAACTGAAGGCTGTGGCTTCCTTTATTGAGTCAACATAGGATGATGGAATTACAGAGTTGGGAGGAGAAAGTTGCCTTTTAATTGCCTACCAGCGAGTTGGGAGCCAGTGCCCGGGCTGATCCGGCATTGAGCAGGGGGCTGGACTAGACGGCCTCTATGGTTCCTCCCAACTCTGTAACTCCATCATCCTATGTTGACTCAATAAAGGAAGCCACAGCCTTCAGTTTGCAAGATCTGGCACTGGCTCCCAACCGGGGGTCCGCGAGAACTGAATTAAGGTCCGCGAAACAAAGTTATAAACCCATCATAAATTAATATTTTCAATTAAAAGTTCTCTATTGTAAAAATAGATATTCAAATATTATTCTAAGTTTAATGTTTAACTAACAGTTATGATTCAAGTTTATTTGCAAATTCTCGGAATTTTTATTTTGAACCTTGGGGTCCCTGCACCGAACAAAAAAGTCCTAGTGGTCCCTGGTCAAAAAAAGGTTGGGAACCACTAGATCATCCCTGGCAAGTGCTTGTCCAGCCTCTGCTTAAAGACTGCCAGCGAGGGGGGAGCTCACCACCTCCCTAAGGCAGCCGATTCCACTGTCGAACAACTCTTATTGTGAAATTATATCTTAATATCTTTCCACCGGTAATTTAAAACCCATCTGTGCTTGGGAAAAAAACCAGGAGGCGAGATTGCTACCATTTCTTTCAATAGGCAGATGGATGTCTGATAGTCCAGGAAAACTGGGGGTGTGTGTGTTTAACTATAGGAGACAAGGTTGCCAACTCCAGGTTGGAGAATTCCTGGAGATTTTGGGGAGTGGAGCCTGGGGAAGGCAGGGTTTGGGGACAGGAGGGACCTCAGCATGGTATAAAGCCATAGAGTTCACCCTCCAAAGCAGACCTCTGTAGTCTGCAGGTTTGCCAGCTCCCTCTTCACCACCTTTGGGGGCAGAGCCTGAGGAGGGCGGGGTTTGGGGAGGGGAGGGACTTCAGTGCCATAGAGTCCAATTGCTAAAGTGGACATTTTCTCAAGAGGAACTGATCTCTTATCAGCTGGAGATCAGTTGTAATAGCGGGAGATCGCCAGCTAGTGCCTGGAGGTTGGCAACCCTAGTTAGTCTGGATATCAGTTTCTGGCACAGAACCACCTTCTCAGTTACCATTAGCCAAAAGAGCCACGTGACTCCTGGATGCCTTCTTCAAACCACACGCACAATGATATAACTAGTACTATTAAATATAACTATTAGCCATTTTACCAGAGCACCTCGAGGCACATAGGATTATCTCTCTGCACCCATGTCAAACCTTAGCCAGTCCTTGTGAATCTGCAGTCAGGGGAAAAGAGCAATAAGGGGTCAACTAACAGAACATGCAACTATGGCAGAACTAACATCCTTAATACATAATAGATCAACTTCTGAATTTCATGAAAATTTGAATGTATTTTTAAACTATATAATCAAAAATTAAGAATTTTAAACTACTTCCTCACTCTAATATCAGTTTGCACTGCAGCAAATACCCAGGTGATGCGATCGACCTCTATGCCGCGAAACGCTTCACCCGCCTTTTTAGATTCCATTCAAGTGATGGGATCATTTTTCTTTTCCAGTTCTTCTCTCGTAACGCTGTGATGTCATTCAAACTATGTGTTGTATGAGTAATGAGCTCATTCGAACTTCCCTATATGAACTTCCCTATGTGAAGTTCTTAGCCCGAGCTGAGCCTGTGTGTGAACTTCTCAGCTCGAGCTTTTAATAAAGAATTGCTTTAACGGCTCTGTTTTGTCGGGAATGCATCCCTGGGCAACCCTCGTTGGAACCTGCAATAAACTCCCTGTCACCTGTATGCCGTGAAAAGCTTCGCCCGCCCTTTTAGACTTTGTTCAAGGGCCGAGGCATTTTTCTCCTGGCCAGTTGGCAACTCTGAGAAGCCGCTTCCCCTCACTCTGGACAAAAGCCCCAACCCAAGGAGATGGCTGCCCTTCTTCCAAGGGCCCTTCTAACTGCTCCTTTGGTGGTCTTCTTCAGAACTCCTTCTTCCATGGGAAATAAACCCTTCACCACCTCAGCTCCTTCTTTTCTGTTTTGGTGGTTTTATCTCCTTTTTCTGCCCTGTTGGCAGGTAACCCTCTCAACCCACTGTCTCTGCAAAAGTCACCTTCCTCTAGAAAGCAGTGTTTCTCGACAAGAACTCCATCCCAGTGCCAGATTTATGTATTAAGCTAAACAAGCTATAGCTTAGGGCCCCACTCTCTTGGCCCCCCCCCAAATTTTTTAAATTAAATAATAATTGGTTCTTGTAGGTTATCCGGGCTGTGTGACCGTGGTCTTGGTATTTTGTTTCCTGACGTTTCGCCAGCAGCTGTGGCAGGCATCTTCAGAGGAGTAACACTGAAGGACAGTGTCTCTCAGTGTCAAGTGGGTAGGAAGAGTAATATATAGTCAGAAAGGGGTTGGGTTTGAGTTGAATCATTGTCCTGCAAAAAGTATCAAAGGTAATGTGCTAATCATTGTCCTGTAAGTATCAAAATAATAATAATAATTATTATTATTAGTATTTCCCTATTAATATACTTCTTAATTGTATTGTATTTCAGTTCAACAATTACTTTGATAAAATACATATTTTGTTAGGTGCAAATGGCTTTAGATACCTATTAGGTCCATAAAATACCATATAGCATATATTCAACACAAAAAAACAGCGACAATTTGTTGTTGACAAAGGACAGCTGGACATATAAAGGGCCCCATTACCTTCAATTGCTTAGGAGGGCCTCATCAAACCTACATCCAGCCCTGCATCCATCTATCCATCTATCTGTCTAATCCATCTATCTAATCCATCTGTCCATCTAGCCATCTAGCCATCTCTTGTTCATTTATAGCCCGCCTTTCACACTGGGACCCAAGGAGGATTGCAACTGCGATAAAAACTTCTCGATAAATCAGTAGGCGGGTTACAAAATGCCACATCAGGCAACCAGCGAGCAGATCACAAAATGGGACCACATTTGACTCGAACCGCAGAGATTCCTAGTGAGACAAAATAATGCAGTCGGGCTGCAGAAGAGGGCAACGAGGCAATCGTTGTAGGAAAGACTTTTTCCCTAACAAAAGTCACACACACACACAGCTGAAAAATCGTCTCTGCAGGGACGCTCCCCTGAACAATCCTGTTTCGTACATTTTGAAAACAATAGACGTGTCGGGGCTTTTCTAACAGCCTCGGGAGGATTGTTCCACAATGTAGGAGACTCCTGTGCAGAGGAAATCAGGGCGCCCACGTACTAATACTAAATAAAATATTTTCAGCAGGCGTAGGTCATGTTTTCCTCACCCCCCTCAGCAAAAACGCCTCAGCTGTCTCTCACCAACTGCCAGTTTTCTCCAACTGCCATTCACCTCAGGCATTCTTGACTCTCGGGAGTTCCCTAATGGTGTCTGACAATATTTGGGGATATCTCCTACGATCTTTCCCACAACTTCCCTACAGCTGATTTTTCATGACCAACAGTCCTTCTTAAAGTTTATGTGTGTGTGTGTGTGTTAAGTGCCGTCAAGTCGCTTCCGACTCATGGCGACCCTATGAATGAAAGTCCTCCAAAATGTCCTCTCTTTGACAGCCTTGCTCAGATCTTGCAAACTGAGGGCCGTGGCTTCCTTTATTGAGTCAATCCATCTCTTGTTGGGTCTTCCTCTTTTCCTGCTGCCCTCAACTTAAAGCTTATACCCTGCCAGAAAATGTGTTAGTCTTTAAGGTGCTACTGGACTCTTGCTGTTTTCTACTGCTAGTGACAGACTAACATGGCTACCCATCGTGGTTGAATTGGCTGTTGGTAGGGTTGCCAACCCCCAGGTACCCTATACAGGAAAATTATTTTTCAGTACACAACCACTAATCACTCTAAATATTCTTTTCCAAACTGTATTACACTTTATACATATCAACATATGATGAATTATTACAGTAAGACATACAATACTGAATGCATAAGATGGACCATAACATGGAAGTGTCCATAAACCAAAGTTCATATAACTGATGTTCAAAGTTATATAACAAGCATCCATCCAGAATTGTAATAATGTAATAGTTGGAACACCAGGGGGAAAAAAAGGGGGGGAATTCCACTTATCCGGCAGTATGATCCTTCAGTGCCAAAATTGAAAGATGCACTTGTTCCGTGGCCAGCTGATCCTTGCTGGCCAATCCTATGTTGTTCCTTGGATGTATTGCTGCTAAAAAGCTAGCGTAGAAAATGCTGCTGGAGAAAACTATGCGCTGTACATGTAATTGTACATGCATGCAATGTATACACACAGGTTGTATACACTGAAGGATCATTTATAGACTTCCAACAATCATATTATAAGTAAAAGATACAATTTCTGATCAGCCCATCATTATGTCATTGCTTGCATTTTGTTATTCTGAAATTGACAAGTTCTCTATGCGCAAGCGCTTACAGCAGCCCAGGGAGTTATCAGGAACGAACAGTTCTTTCTGTGCCGGAGTGGAAGAGAGAGGAGGAAAGGTCTGCCGACCTTGTATAGTATCGGCTTTTGAATACTTTTAGTGAAGAAGAGAGAGCTGACACGTGTTTATGTATACGCGTGTCTTACATAAGTGCAGAGAGAGGGGGGCGTTTCCATAGGCACGTCAAGTTCACCTGGAGGAAATGGCAATTGGACTCTATGGCATTGAAGTCCCTCCCCTCCCCAAACCCCGCCCTGCTCCAGCTCCGCCCCCCAAAAACCCAGGTATTTCCCAATCCGGAGCTGGCCACCCTATTTGATGCTGTGGTTGATTTCATGCACAGCTTCTGTCCTCAGCCTCTCTCCGTTCCTTCCCAAGATTTCCTTTTCTGACTTTAATCCCTTCTTCCGGTCAAGAAAGCCCCTTTTGGAGGCGCTGTCTCTAGGGTCAACATCCTCCAGGTGAGGTCTGGAGAACTCCCAGAATTACAACTCCAGATCAGTTCTCCAGATCAATGCTGAAACAGCAGCATCCGTCCATCAGTGGTGATGTTAAAGGGTTAACAGACCCACAGGACATCGTGGGAAAAGGGGCAGGGGTTATGCAGATCTCCCACCAATGGCTACCATATCAATGGCAAACAAAATCATGAAATTGACAAGGTGGAAAGAATCCACAAAATAGAGAACCTAGCTGCTGGGCAGGCGGCCAATTACCTGGCGGGTAGAAAGCATAGGATTTGGGGGATAGATTTGGAAGGAATGTGAAGCAGGCAGTTCTGGCTGTGGCGTTGGGCGCCTCCAAGGGCAGCACAGCTGACAGAAACCTGAAGGAGCATCAAGCTGATTCGAAAATCAGTTTCGAGACCACTTCCTTTATCGCTTCTCGGCCTATCGGCTAAGATCAAGTGTAGTGTCTGTTCTTATCAGTTTAATACCTGATATGTCCTCTATTTGAGGATTATCTATTAAATGGATTTTTGGAACTGGGAAATGGAATAGGGGCTTGCTCTAACCATTCCACGCATTGACCTGGTATTGCAGTATCTCCAGGAACAGTGCACCTCCCTTGGGGAGAAATATTTCCTGGTAAAAAACAGATCAGTGTTTCTTTTACCTTTTCCATGAGCCCAGCATCATGGGGTGTGTTGAACTGGATGGAGCAGAATGGCCTGATCTCAGCAGATCTCAAAAGCTAAGCAAGGTAGCCTCTGGTTAGTACTTGGATGGGAGACCACCAAGGAAGTTGCTACACAGAGGCAGGAAATGGCAAACCACCTCTTGTTTGGTTCTTGTAGGTTATCCGGGCTGTGTAACCGTGGTCTTGGTATTTTCTTTCCTGACGTTTCGCCCGCAGCTGTGGCAGGCATCTTCAGAGGAGTAACACTGAAGGACCAGTGTCTCTGTTACTCCTCTGTAGATGCTTGCCACAGCTGCAGGCGAAACGTCAGGAAAGGAAATCCCAAGACCACGGTTACACAGCCCGGATAACCTACAAGAACCAATGAACTCTGACCGTGAAAGCCTTCGACAGCACCTCTTGTTTGTCTCTTGCCTTGAAGTAGGGTTGCCAATCTCCAGGTGGAGATCTCCAGACAATAAAGGTCAGTTCGTGGTGATTTGGGGGTGGGGCTGGAGAAGGATCGAGTTCGGGGAAGGAAGGGAGCACAGCAGGGATGCAATGTCATAGAGTGCACCCTCTGAAGCTGCCATTTTCTCCAGGAACTCTGCCATCTGGAGAGCAGTTGTAATTCCGGGAAATCTCCAGGCCCCACCTGGAGGTTGGAAACTAACTGTATGAGATAAATTGAGAGAAGATAAGACATGAAGCTTAGTCTACTGAAGCCAAACTGCATTAGCTTGACCTCAGGCAAGCTCAGTCTTTTCCTGCGCTTGTTTCTGTCCTGAGGTGTGAAGGAGTTTGTTTATTTGAAATTCATCCTGGACATCTTGCAAGAAGCTCAGAACACTGCGAGGCCCAGACATGAATACAGGACCTCAAAATCGATAAGACAGGCAGCTGCCTTCAACTGAAGCTGCCTTCTAGTGAATCAGACCCTGGGTCCATCAGTCAGTATTGTCTACTCAGACCGTCAGTGGCTTTCCAGGGTCTCAGGCAGAGGTCTTTCACATCACCTACTTGCCTAGTCTCTTTAAGTGGAGATACCGGGAATTGAACCTGGCACCTTCTGCATGCTAAGCAGATGCTCTACCACTGAGCCACAGCTCCTCGAGGGCTGGGATTCCACCCAGTGCTTCTTTGGCTTCAAAGACTTCCACCTGTGGACGCAACTTTCTCTGCGTAGACTGCTGACCATCAGTGGCTCTCTAGGGTCTCGGATTTTCACATCATCTCCCATCTGACCCTTTTAACTAGAGATGCTGGGGATTGAACCAGGGACCTTCTGCATGCCAAGCATGCTACCACTCAATCGCAGCCCCTCACCACCGGCTCTCTCTTGAGACCTCTCCAGGGTCTCAAGCAGAGGTCTTTCACATCACCTACTTGCCTAGTCCCTTTAACTGGAGATGCTTGGGGACTGAAACTGGGACCTTCTGCATGCCAAACAGATGCTCTACCACTGAGCCACGGCCCCCTCCCAGTCTGTTCACACAGTGGCCAACCAGGTGCCTCTAGGAAGCCCACAAACAAGAAAACTGCAGCAGCCGCATCCTGGCTGTGTTCCACAGCACCTACCATAATAGGCATGCTCCTCTGATCCTGTAGAGAATCATGACTAGCATCCATTTTTACTAGTAGCTATGAATAGCCCTTTCCTCCATGAACACGTCCACTCCCCTCTTAAAGCCTTCCAGGTAGGCAGCCATCACCACATCTTGAGGCAGCAAAATCCACAATTTAACTACGAGCACAGAGGCTAGGAAACAACCTGCATTTCCCCTAACACAATGACATTTCAGGCATTTCCACACGCACCTTCATTGGGGTCTTGACTGTCGTTTAAGGTTCCGGCAGCCGTTTGAGGAAGCGGGTATGAATCTCTATGGCCATTTATTCTTGGAAGGTTTTGCATTGGATTTGCCACTCTTTAGATTTTTTCCCCATCCATATTCTCAAAACTCAACAATAAGCTGCCATGCAGAGTTTTGAGAATCCAGATGGGGGAAATGCGCATCTATAGAGTGACAAATCCAATGCAAAACCTTCCATGAATAAATGGCCTATGAGGGAAAAGAAAACATCCTTTGAGCGAAGCTCAGCCAGGAAGAAAAGCCTGAAGGGGACTGGAACACCTCCATCCGAGTAAAAAAAGAAGCGCAGCCATCACCGCATCCTGTGGCAGCAAAATCCACAATTTACCGCCACCAAAATGATTTTAATTTGTTTTAATCATGTTTAAGCAGCAGCAGCTCCACGGCAGACGTGAAAACACTGCCGTATCTAGTTTGGCCCAGAGAAATAAGGATTTGCTTGCCAGAGAACACCAGGTTGAGAAAGTAATATGGTCGCTAATTGGCCAAGAGCAAAATATCTCATCTCTTGAACAGAGGCTAAATTCATACACTTGAAGCTCTTCAAGACACGTAGAGGGAAATAATGTCACCTGTTTGCTGCAGATCAAACTGATATTATTATTAAAGTGACTGCTGGAAGGACCAGTTCAAACATTAGTAGCCCTAGGAAGGATCTGAAACTGGTGTAGTAAAAGTGCCAGCACACCATCTCCCTCCAACACACAAACTTTTTGCAATTTGGAGGGACGTGGAGTCAAGCTGGATTTACCCTAAGGGAAAAGTAGTGAGCGTCTTGTCAGGCATCCAAAACCAGGTTCTGAAATTTGTCTGGGTTCAACCGCAATATCCTTTAAAGGAAAATAACTAGAAAATTGGACATTTCATCTGGTCCTGGCCACTCTGACCTTCAAGTGTGCATCATTTGACCCTACAAGCTGCCCAACACTTCTCCTTAGGAAGTATCTTTGGGCCTGAGAAAACATCAGGACCCTTCTGAGGAGGAGAAGGCAGAAAATAAGATCCTGTTGTAGGTCACTTTGTGAATTTTACAGAGGCACTTTTCTCTCATCAGGACTCAAATCCCAGAGTTTTGTGGTTATTCTTCCCAATGCATTCACAAAGAGAAGGGCCAGCCTTCAAGCAAATTGGCTGTGTGTGGTTCTTCTCAAGCTCAGGAAACCCAGAAGGGGACTCTCAAACATAGGATTGCCAACCTCGAGGTGGGGCCTGGAGTTCTAGAATTACAACTGATCTCCAGACTAGAGAGATCTGTGTATGTGTGTGCAGTGCTGTCAAGTTGCAGCCAACTTAGGTTTTTCAAGGCAAATGATTAAGCGGAGGTGGTTTGCCACTCTCTTCCTCTGCAAAGTTTCCCTAGTGGTCTCCCATCTAAGTGCTGACCCAGCATAGCTTCCGAGATCTGACATGATTGGGCTATACCAGGGGTGGGGAACCTTTTTTCTGCCAAGGGCCATTTGGATATTTATAACATCATTCGCGGGCCGCGCATTCTGGCCCTGCCCCCTTTAACCCTTCCATTGTTGCCACTTCTGCCCCCAGCCCTCTTGTAATACAGAGGAAAAGATTTCTTTCCCTGGTGGGAAAGGGTTAATACAGTTTCTTGGGCAGTCATAACAGCTCTATAGCTAATGACTCTTCTCCAAGGGGGAAAGAAGGTTCCTTTTCTCAGCAAAACAAACTCCCATCCGCCTTGAATAGAGGCTGTTCCTGTCCGAGGGAGCGGATCGCCAGTCTAAGATCCTTCTGAGCTAAAGATCTGCCAGGACCCACAAAGGGCCAGACCAAATGATTTCGCGGGCCTTATACGGCCCCCGGGCCTGACGTTCCCCACCCTGGGCTATACTATATCATTCCAGAGATCAGTTTCCCTGGCGAAAATGGCAATTTCAGATGGCAGAATCTATGATAGATTCTAGGTAAAATTCCTCCCCAAATACCCTCTCCACAGGCGCCACCTCCCCAAATATGCAGGGATTTCCCAAGCCAGATTTGGCAACCCGCCTAGTTGCAGAACGAGAGGGAAAGCGAAATGCTGTTGTTTTGGACTCTCTTCACATGGAAGTTTCCCCAGGCATTTGGGTGCCAAATCCCTAGCTTTCTCGTTTTCCATTTGTTATCTTTCCGTGGGTTCTGCATTGCTTCTCAGTGATTTCTTAAATCAGATCAAATGTGGCTTGAGAAAGCAGGAGGGAAATGCGGAAAGAGAATGGGAAATGAGAAAGGGAGGCGGCTCAGAGGAAAACCATGGCACACAAACCCCAGCAAAACCTCTGTGTGAGATGACGAATTGTGTGGCTTTATTTTCTTGCTGCCAGCTGTGTTGTAAGACCCCTGGGGTGTCCATATTTATGACCTTTCCCTTTGATAGTGGTCACATTACACTAGATGTGTGACAATATATTTGCTTCATCATCTTGTAGTGGAAACTGCGGAAGACCATTGTGTTACGAGGAGGTAGATGGTGATCAATGCAGCCCTTCCCCATGTGAGAGTTAACTTTAGGGAGTTAACTTTCACACAGCACTGTAAATGATGAGCACCTGGTGATGGGGGAAAAGGTTAGTTTTCACTCTCTGTTAAAAGAAGGGGAGGGCTTCACATAAGGAGCCAGCCAGGAGGAGGGCGTCTGGAGAACCAGGACGGCTGCCAGAGAAGAAGCGGCTTGCTTGCCTCCCAGGAGACAACTTCCCATCCTTATTTCAGACTCAGCCTGGATAAAAGGTTATTTTTGTTGAAAGATTACTTAGCTTGGGTAAAAGGGTGTATTTTTTGTTTAATAAAACGGCATACTTTTGCCTGTTGGACTCATTTCTTTACCGAACCATGGGTAACCACTTCTTCTCACCTCTGCTCTAATCAACCTGATTACAATATACATCCTTTACAAGCATTCTTTACAACACCCTTCCCACTGGAATATAAAGACCCAGATTTCCATTCCTACTTGTATCTGAGGAAGGGAGGGAGGACAGTAAGAAGGGCGAAAGGGAAAGGGGGAGGTGGGGAAACTGGCCTCTTCAAGCGCTTAAGTGTTATCAATTCCTCATGATCAATTTTTTAAAAAAAGGATGAAAACACAATACTTTCTTTAAACAAAAGTTTTATTTGTGTCCAGTATTTCTTCAATATCCATAAATACATTTTTCGAAACAACAAAAGGGGGGAATCCCCAAGGACATCTAAGAAGGGTTTTCAACCATCTAGAACCAAAAAAAAAAAATCTATAACCCTGTTAGACTGGATGCACACCGATTTAGATATTATGCTGTTGCAACCGTTCTGTCGTTGGAGAAGTGCTGTGACATAATGGTTACAGCGTTGGACTAGAACCAGGGACCTGGATTCAAATGCCCACTACAGGGCCTCGATACATGATACGCACCGTTCCTGGGCCTGTCAACTGGATGTGCGGGGGTAATCCCAAGGATAACATTCCCCCGCTGCCAGGAGGGGCTTCCCCACAGCTGCTCAGATGGCTGGCAGGGTGGCAGGAAAGGGGGGCGTTGGCAGAGACCCAACACGCTGACATCACTCCCCGTGCGTATGAAAGTGATGTCAGCGTGACCCCAGGGATGACCTGGCATTTGGGCCAAACTCTGTGGTTAAACTACAGAGTTCTGCCTAAATGCCAGAGTGTCCTTGGGGTCACGCTGACATCATTTCTGGGTGCACGGGGAGTGATGTCAGCGTGTCACCGGTAGGGTTGCCAACCTCTAGGTACTCCAGGGAAAAAGAGGGCTCTGTGCTGTATAATGAGTATAACAAACCAAGAACAGCACAACAACAGTAAATTGCAAATTTAAATATATTGGTGACTGGGTAAAAAGGTGATCGAATATAAATATGTAAAATACAAATTACAAAATACAATACACAATATACAAATAAACACAGATTGGCAACTTGCATCTAAAGTTTTCTCCAGTCAAGGATTTTTGAGCAGGCAACAACAGTACCCGATACAATATGTCATATATAAAGGTAAGTATCCCTTTTTAAACAATCTTGAATATAGTTGAAATAACAGTGTCCTTTCCTTTCTTTCAGAATAGAGTTGTTAACTTGACTTGGAAATGAACATCAAAGCTATTCCATAACTAGATCTGGACGTGTCGTCTAGATCACATGAACACGTTTCGCTTTGAGCTTCATCAGCTATACAATCTGTGCATAATAAAATTATTAACATAATTATTGGTCATTATTATTAAAATTGAGCACTATGTAACCATCCATTATGCAAAAATCATAGTCATCAATATATTTAAATTTGCAATTTAGTGTTGTTATGCTGTTCTTGGTTTGTTAACCTCTAGGTACTAGCTGGAGATCTCCAACAGAGATCAAGTCACCTGGAGAAAAATGGCCGCTTTGGCAATTGGACTCTATGGCACTAAAGTCCCTCCCCTCCGCAAACCTCGCCCTCCTCAGGCTCCGCCTCAAAAACCTCCTGCCAGTGGCGAAGAGGGACCTGGCAACCCGAGTCCCTGGTGATGTCAGTGCATTGCCGGCAAGAGCCCCGGCCGCCGGTTAAGTCCCCTGGCCAGCTGCCAGACGTCCCCAGTTGAAACATTTATTTTCCAAGACTTGGAGACTGACTGTTACCGCACTTGTATTCCCAGCGATGTATTAAGAGTTTGAAAATGTTATAAAAAATACTGTTTGCACTTTCTATGTATTCCCAGCGATGTATTAAGAGTTTGAAAACGTTATAAAAAATACTGTTTGCAGCTGTGAAGATGTCTTCCAACCATTTATAAGCCGTGGTATCCAAAAACCCTTTTAAAGCGATGTTTTTTACAACATTTTCAAACCCTTAATACATCGCTGGGAATACAAAGTGCAATAACCCCCTTAGATTGAGACCATGGGGAAGGGGGGTGCAAGCTGTCCCCTGTGACGTTTTGATGACCCGAAATGGCCCGATTGGGGGGGGGGGCTGTTTGGGAAAACCCCATATAGCCCATTGGTACGCCTAAGTTTCACCAATGGGGCAAGTAGGAGCTGCAGTTCAGGGAAACAATGCCAAGGGAGGATCAAGCCCCTTCTCGCCACATTCCTGACCCAAATTGGTGCCCCACACCCTTGAGAATCCAAGCTTCAGTACCCCGTGTAGTTAACACCCTCATCTCCAAAGCTGACTTTCTCAGCTGAACCTACCTCACAGGGTTGCTGTAAGGATGAAATGGAAGAGGTGGGAACTGTGTAAGCCACCCTGAGCTACTTGGAGAACGGGCAGGGTTTTTAAAAGGTGATAAAAGATCTGTTTTCTACCCAGCTAGCAGAATTTAAGCGGTGGATTATTACAATAGCAGAACATCAGGTGTGCCTCCTGTCACTGTCTATGTTATTTATTTAGTATTCAAATTTGTAGCCTGCCCTCCCCAGCAAGCCAGCTCAGGGCGGATAATTACAATTATCTTTGTACTACAATTACATAATTACTTTGAAGCGTAGTCAGTCCAAAGGTATAGCGCCATCCCTGAAGAGTGGCTAAGAAAAATGAGTGGGGAGAAGAGAACAAGCCCTCGACTGTTACTCTTAAGTATATACAAATTTGTATTTTGTAATAAATAATTACATTCAGGGAACATGCCCATTTTTTTACCTGAGAGATGAAATAAGAACCTTGCTGTTCGGGTTGCCAACTTCCCGGCGGTGCCTGGAGATCTCCTGGAATCACGACTGATCTCCAGGCTAGAGAGATCAGTTCCCCTGGGGGAAAAGCTGCTTTGGAGGAGGGACTGAATGGCACGATGCCCCACCGGGGTCCCTCCCCTCCCCAGGGTCCACCCCCCAAGACTCCAGGCCCCTTCTTATGTTCCCAAACTGCAAGAGGCGACACAGGAAGAAGGTCCTACAATCTCTTTTCCAGGTGTGAGCAGACTTACAAGGCTTTCCCCTAACTTTCCCTGTACAAATTTACTGCTTGTTCCTTTAAAGCGCAACAGTTGCCCATCGGAAGCTGATTCTATGATTCCCTTCTACGGTGCTACTGGAAACATTTAGTAAGTTTTATTTTTTTCTCCTGTCCAGTTTCTTCTTCTGCTGCCATTTTTTAAAAATAATAGATGGTTGTTTTATGGATTTTGTTTTGCACCCTACACCAGCATGGAGTAGCGGTTAAGAGCGGTGGACTCTGATCTGGAGAACCGGGATTGATTCCCCACTCCTCCCCATGAGCAGCGGACACTAATCTGGTGAACTGGGTTGGTTTCCCTACTCCTACACATGAAGCCAGCTGGGTGACCTAGGGCTAGTCACAGCTCTCGTAGAGCTCTCTCTGCCCCACCTACCTCACAGGGTGTCTGTTGTGGGGAGGGGAAGGAAAGGTGATTGTAAGCCGGTTTGAGTCTTCCTTAAGTGGTAGAGAAAGTCGGCATATAAAACTCAACCTTCTTCTTCTACTTTTCAGGGATCAGGGGCAATAATTTCACATTGAAGATGAAGGTAACTGGTCTTGCCCATGAGATGGATTGTTTAGGGAAGGGGCCAAAATTTGTGCAGAGCCATTACAGCTCTCAAAAATGGGGAGGGACTACAGACTCTCCAAAATGTCCTCTCAAAAAGCCAGCCCTTGTTTTACCATTTCCACACTGCTTCCCCTCTTGTGGGAGGTGTTCTTTCGGCACCATTTTCTTTTTTTTTTTAAGGAGAGTGATTCTTGCAAGCAAGGCGATCTAGCCAGTAAGGGCTCATGCAGCTGTTGCCATGACATCTTCACGGTGTCACATAATCAATCCAGTGCAGCAATCTAACAATGTCACAAAGCCAGTTCAGAGCAAGGGCAATGCTTCTTGCCCTCACTCTGAATGGGTAACTGGTTTCATCTCATTTTGCAACCCCTCTCCCCTTGAACTATCTCTGAGGAAAGGAATTTTTTTCCCTACAGGAGATAAAGCTTTTGGTGTTTGGGAGCCAGTGTGGAGTAGTGGTTTAGAGTGTCAGACTAGGTTCTGGGAGACCCAGGTTCGAATCCTCACTTCTGTCATGGAAGCTGACTGGGTGATCTTGGCCTGTCGCACACTCTCAGCTTGATCTACCTCACAGGGTTGTTGTGAGGATAAAATGCAAGAGAGGAGAACAATGTGAGCCGCCTTGGGTCCCCATGGGGGAAAACAATGGGTTATAAATAAAATAAAAATAATAAATAATTTGGCTTCATCCCAGGGCTTTTCAGTCACTCCACAGGATGATCCCACAAAAAAGCAGACCCCACAGAGCACCGATAATGCTTAAATATACAGTTAGGAGTGACCAAGCATTGACAGGACAGCTGCTGCCAAAGCAATGTTTTTTAAATTCTGCACAATAAAATCTCTAATGGCCCTTCAGAAGCCTTGCTGGGGAAAAGTCCCACATAGCCACGCCCACCTTCTAAGAACACTTGGTGGGCTCTGTGTGTCAGTATGTACATAAAGACTGCAGACAGTAAGGAGATGGAGATAATCTACTTGACAGTTTACTGACAGCTGTAGTCACATGACTGTAAGAAAGATGTAGTCAGAACTGGCCTGGACAGGTACTAAATGATGACTCAGCAACTGCCAGTTGATTGGTTAAAAGACTGGGCAGAATTGTATATAGCTGTACAAAGATTGTATGTATTAGCTCTGCTACAACTGGAGTGTCTGGCGGAGCACTTTGTCGGAGTGTGCCAGAACTTGCTTGTATATATTTATTGCACCTGTAAATAAATGTAGATAGCACTGATTCAAAGTGTGCTGACTCTGCTGTTCTCACTTGAGCCTGGGGTGCCAGCAAAACCTAAACTACAGACGCCGTCACTGTGGGCACCCCGTTGGGGACCCCTAGTCAATCCCAACCAGCAACAGTTCTCCAGGGCATCAGGCACCGGTCACTGTCACAGCACAACACCCCGAGATCCTTTCTACGATGACCAGGATCAAACCTGGGACCTTCCTGCATGCATTACCCTACCACCGAGCTAGGGACTTTCAATAACTATCAACAGTTGTGGTCAACTCTCCGTATGCAGAATCGCTATAGACTAAGCAAAACCAAGCTCAACCCAACTTTGTCTCCAGTGGTAATATATACGTACTAAAGGTTTATACCCTACAAGTAAATTTAGCCTACGTTGTGCAAGCATAGATAAACACATTCCTAGGACGGAACTAGGCGCATCCCAACCCACCCACCCCCAAATGCCAACGGAAGTGTGAAGGAGCAATCAAATTCCCACATGCAACACTTCATCCTTCTTTCACATTTAACTAGTCATCAGGGCAGGCCTCAACTCTGCGGGTGCCGGATGTTCATGTTTCGAGATGTTCTAGGGTTTTTAAAACTGTGCGGAAGCACCCTACCCATCTGGACAACCACAATCCATGTTTAGGTCTTTCCTTCTTGGTGGGTGCTGCTCTGGTGCCTAAGGAGGAGTGACCGGTCGCTGAAGATCTTCCCGCAGTCCGAGCATTTATAAGGCTTCTCTCCCGTGTGGATTCTCATGTGCACCCGCAGGTTCGAGTTGCCCCCGAAGCTTTTCCCACAGTCCGTGCATGTGTACGGTTTCTCTCGAGTGTGAGTCCTCTCGTGCACCAGGAGGCCGGAACTCTGGCTGAAGCTCTTCCCGCAGTCCCTGCATTTGTACGGCTTCTCGCCCGTGTGGATCCTCTGGTGCCGGATGAGGACGGGCCGTTCCCGGAAGCTCTTCCCGCAGTCAGTGCATTTGTACGGCCTCTCTCCCGTGTGGGTCCTCTTGTGGACAATCAGGTTGGAGTTGTCACAGAAGCTCTTCCCGCAGTCGGAGCACTGGTAGGGCTTCTCACCTGTGTGGATCCTCTCATGAGTGATCAGGTAGGCTCGGGTGCTGAAGCCCTTCCCGCAAACAGAACACTTGTACGGTTTCTCTCCTGTGTGGGTCCTCTCGTGGGCTTGAAGGTTACATTTCAGCTGGAAGTCTTTCCCGCAATGAGCGCATGCCTTCTCCCTCTCGTTTCCCATCTTCTGCGCTTCCCCTGAGGGGATGGTTAGCTGGACCACAGTTCCATCAAGTTCCACGTACCTGCCCTGAGAATTAATAAACTTGTCTCCCTCCTTCTCGGGGTATGTTTCCTCCTGGTTCACAGAAGCATCTCCTCGATCAGGCCAAGGAATGCTTTGTCTGGCTCTTCCCAAAAATGGCCATCGTGGCTCGGATTTCCTCGAACTTTCTGGCTGATTCTGCTCCTTCCCATCTTCTGCTGGAATAAACAAGAGAACTGTAATGACAATCTTAATGTTAAAAAAAAAAAAAAAACACCCTACCAGATCAGGCTGAAGGTCTATCGCGACCTGACCAACAGACCTCATGAATAACCTTAAGGACTGCCTTCTCCCATATGAACCTACTTATCCACTTCAGTTATCTTAGGAGGCCTGCTTTTGGTGCCCTGGCCAGTTGAGGCTAGATGAAGACAGGGCCTTCTCAATCATAGCCCCAAAACACTGGAACTCCCTTCCCAGGGAGATTCAACTGTCTCCCTCCATCACTGTCTTCCACTAGCAGATGAAGTGGACAAGAGGCCACAGTTAGAACAGAATATGGAGAAACAGAATGGTTTCCAATTGGCAAAGGTGTCAGACAAGGATGTATTTTATCTCGCTATCTCTTCAATCTATATGCAGAACATATAATTAGGAAAGCTGGATTAGATTTAGATGAAGGTGGAGTGAAAATTGGAGGAACATTAATAATTTGAGAGATGGCGATGACACTACATTATTGGCAGAAAAATAATGAAGATTTCAAACGACTACTGCTGAAAGTTAAAAGAGAAAGCGCCAAAGCAGGACTACAGCTGAACATCAAGAAAACAAAAGTAATGACTACAGGAGAATTACACAACTTTAAGGTTGACAATGAGGAAATTGAAATGGTTCAAGACTTTCTATTCCTTGGCTCCACCATCAACCAAAAGGGAGACTGCAGCCAAGAAATCAGAAAGAGACTGAGACTGGGAAGGGCAGCCATGAAGGAGCTAGAAAAGATTTTGAAGTGTAAGGATGTGTTACTGGCCACCAAGACTAGATTAATTCATGCCATCGTATTCCCTATTACTATGTAGGGGTGTGAAAGCTGGACAGTGAAGAAAGCTAATAAGAAGAAAATAGATTCCTTTGAAATGTGGTGTGGAGGAGAGTGTTACGGATTCCGTGGACTGCCAAAAAAACAAATTAGTGGGTTATAGATCAAATCAAGCCTGAACTGACCCTAGAAGCTAAAATGACTAAACTGAGGCTATCGTATTTTGGTCACGTCATGAGACGACAAGAGTCACTGGAAAAGACAGTCATGCTAGGAAAAGTTGAGGGCAGCAGGAAAAGAGGAAGACCCAACAAGAGATGGATTGACTCCATAAAGGAAGCCACAGCCTTCAATTTGCAAGATCTGAGCAAGGCTGTCAAAGATAGGACATTTTGAAGGACTTTCATTCATAGGGTCGCCATGAGTTGGAAGCAACTTGACGGCACTTAACACACACAGCAGATGAAGACTATTTTGTTGCATTTGCCGTACCCCCCAGTGACTCTTTATTGGCTCCACTCCCTGGTTTTTATTATTTTATATATACTTTATTTTAAATCTTTTAGTGTTTAAATGTTTCAATGGTTGCCATCTTGGGTTTTCATCCACTGTCAGCCATAAAAAAAAATCATCACTGGGTGACCTTGTGCGAGTCCCTTCAAATCTAAATTATCTCACAGGATGACTGTGAAGATTAAAATGGAAGATAGATAGAATCATTAGTTATTTTATAGCAAAAGCATATATCTTATCTCCATTGACCTGGCAATAAAATGATAAAAGAACATAAAAACAAGCCGTAAAAACAGCATGTAAACGTCCAAGGGCACAATAGACGATGTCATGCAAACGTTCAGTCCCATGAAATGATAACCATAACCGGAGGAGGGGTGGGATGAAAGAGTGACAGGTTAAACCAACGAGTAAAAACAGGTAAACATGTGAACCTTGCATCCATCTTAAGGATTCCAAAAGGTTAAAGTTTTGCTGTCCGGCAGCTTCTCTTACAACAACCCTGTGAGGTACCACAGGATCATTCACATCACAAGGCAGACTAGAAGAAGAATTGTTTTTTATACTGCACTTTTCTCTACCTTTCAGGAGTCTCATAGCAGCTTACAATCGCCTCCCCCCGCCCCACAACAGGCACCTTGTGAGGTAGGTGGGGCTGAGAGAGTTCGGAGAGAACTGCGACTAGCCCAAGAACACCCAGCAGGTTTCATGTGGAGTGGGGAAACAAACCCAGTTCACCAGAATAGACTCCGCCACTCATGTGGAGTGGGGAATCAAACCCAGTTCTCCAGACTACAGTCTGCTGCTCTTTACCGCTGCACCATGCTGGACACCTCCCCCTCGCCTCGAGATTAACAGCAAATAGCCGGTTGGAAGATGCTTGGAAAGCTGATGGCAGAGAGGTGGCTCCTACTCATATCTTATCACTCCACTGAGCAAAGGACCTTCATTCATTCATTCATTCATTCCCTGCTGCTCCCATTGGCTCATTTGAAGCCTTCCTTCAAATTAAGTGGCTCTTCCATTGATGGAAGAGGATGGCTGGAAGAGGGCTGGATTTACCCCAATGGCAAGATTCAAACACTTGACATCCCAATCAGTGGGCCACTGGGCTCTGCCCACTCTCAGCGGAGGACACTGTTCTGTACAGCCCCTAGCGGAGTTTCAGGTAACCCAGCGCGATAAAAATGACCAGGCAGCGAAGGCTGGGAAAAGGAAACCCTTACCCAGCGAGGTGGCATCTCTGCTGCCCTCCTGTTTGATCTCCCTGAAGATCTGGCACTGCCAGGGGTTTGGAGAAGAACCATCCACCTCAGGAAAACCAGCTGCCCCATCCTTGAATGGCCTTGACACCTGAAAAAGCAGGAAAGGTGACATCAGCAATGCTGATTCTGTTGAACTTAGGCAGATCATGAGAGGGAGGGCAGGAAGGGTTGCGTCAGTGTTTGGCTCTAGTGGCCCTTTCCTACATGCCCAGGTTAATGCCGATCGCCACTTTGGGGTCAGGAAGCAATTTTCCTCCAGGCCAGATTGGCCAGGGATCCTGGAGGGTTTTTTTTTTTTCTTTGCGCCATCCTCTGGGCACAGAGTAGAGATCACTGGGGGTGTGGGGGGGTAGAGGTAGTTGTGAATTTCCTGCATTGTGCAGGGGGTAGGTCTGGATGACCCTGGCGGTCCCTTCCAACTCTATGTTCCACAGCTCAACAGAGTCCATGTGACTCTGTCCCATTTGGTCAGAGAGAGGATCTCAGTTTCCATCCCTTGGCCAGGATTTGCATTTGAATTGAATTTGATAGTGACAAAGGCAACCTCCTGCTTTCAGACAGTCCTGCAGGACCTGGCGGGGGTCTACCAAAATATGCACACCTGTGGCTTCCAGGTAGGGGGGGGGAATTGCCCTTTGGACAGTGGGATGCCACCACAGTTTCTGGGAGCAGCTACATGATATCATGCTCATTCTGGAGCAACTTACAGGCCTTCTGGAGCTTTCCCCGTTGAGCCACCTGACAAGGAAAACCCCTGATCTGGGTCAAAAGAGGAAGGGATGGGTAGTTGTGGGCAAAGCATTCACAAACAGTGAGAAGTGTGGGGACGAGGAGAACTGCAGACAGAGGGGGTTCCCGCACTTTGTATTCCCAGCGATGTATTAAGAGTTTGAAAAGGTTGTAAAAAACATCGCTTTAAAAGGGTTTTTGGATACCACGGCTTATAAATGGTTGGAAGATGTCTTCGCAACTAAAGGGGCCAAACAAAGTGCGAACAGTATTTTTTATAACGTTTTCAAACTCTTAATACATCAAAATATTGTTGAAGTCTTTCACTGTCAGAGTTCATCGGTTATTGTAGGTTATTCGGGCTGTGTGACCGTGGTCTTGGTATTTTCTTTCCTGACGTTTCGCCAGCAGTTGTGGCAGGCATCTTCAGAGGAGTAACACTGAAGGACAGTGTCCCTCAGTACCAAGTGTGTAGGAAGAGTAATATATAGTCAGAAGGGGGTTGGGTTTGAGCTGAGTCAATGTCCTGCAAAGCATTAAAGGTAATGTGCTAATCATTGTCCTGTAAGTATCAAGATAATGTGCTAATGAGGGTGTGGTATATTAATGTGTTAATACATTAATGTTAATGATGTTAATACATCGCTGGGAATACAAGTGCGGTAACGATGAGAGTCTCCATCCATTGTTGCTTCCACAGCGGGTACATCTTCTCCCACCCAACCCCTGTGTGGAAGCAATCCTGGCCTGGTGCCTACTGTCACCAAAGTTTATTCTGAGTTAGAGATCTCTAACTCAGGTAGATTACCCTACCTCTTCCAGCAAAATCGGCTACCCTCTCTAGAAAAGCTGGAACTGCTGCTCAAGAAGCAGATGTTTCCTGGGAAGCGACCAAAATTCAAAGTTTTTCCCAAGAGGGTCAGTTAGGAAAGATGTCCCTTAATTTTTGAACTGCAGTTTCGAACTGGTCTGGTTGACTCAGCATTACCAGGCTCTAGCCTGCAACACCTGGAAGGATGGAGTGGGGGGCAGGCATGCCAGCATCATGGTTTGGGGAAACTAGAGGTGATGTCATGATGTTGGGCAGGACACTCTAGTAGTTGCAAAAAACAACAACACACACACTATGGTTAAAACCATAGAGTTTTTTTGCAAATCCTAGAGTGTCCCTTCAACATCATGCCATCGCCTCTGGTTTTCTCCACAGCAGCCTCTGGTTTCTCCCTTTTCCTCTTGCTGGCATTTCCGTCACTGGTGGGCAATTATTGTATTTACCAAAGGTCTACCTCCATAGCGGGAGACCTTACAATCGTATCTACTTACAACAGGCATCTTTCTTGCTCAAGAACGATGTTAAGTCACAACCCGAAGGATGTTAGATTGTAAAAAGACAACATACTGGATCCTGCACCATTCAGGCTGAGCCACTCCCGACTACGGGAGCACGCTCCACAAACTTTACCAATAAAGTAGGAATTGGAACTGAGTTCCTTTCCACCCCAGTTACCAACCATTTGGCTGGAAAATGCCACACAGAGACACACTGAAAAGGCCTGCATTTCACCTTCAGTGAACTGAAGGGGGCAGGTCAAACCCTGCATATATGACAGAGGCTCAACTCACGCACACGGCACAAAGAACTGGAGAGGTGGTGGTAGAATCTTTAAACAGGACATCTGACTGGAATAGCTTTGGGGGTGTGGGATGATGCTGTGGCCCAGTAGTACAGCATCGGCTTGGCACACAGAAGGTCCCAGGTTCAATCCCCGGAATCTCCAATTAAAGGGACTAAGCAAGCAGGTGATGTGAAAGACCTCTGCCTGAGACCCTGGAGAGCCGCTGCCGGTCTGAGCAGACGATACTGACTGAGATGGACCCAGGGTCTGATTCCGTATGAGGCAGCTTTGTGTGTGTGTTCATGTGTGCTTATCACGCTCAGCCTAACCCATCCGACAGGGTTGCCGTAAGGTAGGGATGGGGAACCTCAGGCCCAGGGGCCATATGCGGCCCCCGAGGACATTTTTTGTGGCCCTCGGGAGCTCCGGGGACCTGCTGCGGAGGCGTGGCGCAGGGCGGCCCTCCCTGAGGTTGTTTCTGGGGCCACGGCTTGCAGGGGTGCTGCGGCACCCTTTGGACCTCCTCTCGCCGACTGACGGCTGTCGGTAGGCGAGAGGAGGGGGAGGGACGCATCCCCCAAGGCTGCCCCCTATAGCCGTAGCGTGCAGGAACGCTGGGGCACACTGTAAGCCCCTCTCGCTGCCTGTCGGCTGTTGAGCAGCGAGAGGGAGGGGGGGAAAGAGACCCGCGGCTCCTGGCGGCAGAGCATGCGTGCAGGAGCCGATTGGGCTTCGGGGGGCCTTTTGTGGATTTTTGGGGGGAGGGCATGGAGCCTGGGGCCAGGTCATGTGGGGCTGGCAGGTGTGTGTGTGGGGGGGGGGAAGGCTTTTCTCTCTCCCTCTCTTTCTGTCTCTTTGTCTGTCTCCCTCCGTCCTTTTCTTTCCCCCTCTCTTTCCATTTCTTTCTCCCTCTCTCCCTTTTCCTCTTTCTCTGTTTTCCTTCCTTCCTCCCTTGCCGATTGGCTGCGGGCTGCGCCCCCCTGGCGCCTCGTTTGCTCAGGCCCACCACTGGCTGCCCTCCTGCCTGGGAGGGGGGAGGACCGGGGGAGCGGGGGCGCTCTCCAGGCATTCTCTGCATGGCTTCCCCTGGGGTTGCCAACCTCCAGGTGGTTACAAATTACAAGCTTTCTTGGATTGTTGACTAACTATATATTGCAAAGAGCAATCACTATGGCTATTTAAACAGAAACCAATGATAGCAATATATTATAAGCACAATTTCTTTTTAGTCTTTTGTTTCTTCACAAAGACATATAAACTTCACATATCAACGTATCCAACAAAATTCAGATTTCAAAACAACAATATCAAGACAGGCTTCCAGTAACTGTTCTGTTTCATACAAACTTTCATCAGTTGGTAAGTATTATTAGGTAGGTTTTATAGTTCATAAGAAGTAATCCTCTTTTTCTTCTTTTTTCAGGTTTCTTACTGAAGAAGTGGTGAGGATTATCAATGCTCAATAGCCATCCCACGGTGCTTCCTTTTCTAAATAAAACATTAATCCAATATAGTATCATTGGATCTTATTAACAAATTAAAAAAACATGCAGCATAACGAAAATACAAATATACAATTCATATTGCTTACAGACAACTTTCCACGTCTTTTATTTTAGTCAGCACAACTCCATGAGTCAGTATATATATTCCATGATGGGAAACAATGGGGAGAGTGGGTGCGAGATTGGCGTTTTCTATAAATCTCGCACCCACTCTCCCCATTGTATCCCATCATGGAATATATATACTGACTCATGGAGTTGTGCTGACTAAAATATAAGACGTGTAAGTAATATGAATTGTAGATTTGTATTTTTGTTATGCTGCATGTTTTTTTTAATTTGTTAATAAGATCCAATGATACTATATTGGATTAATGTTTTATTTAGGAAAGGAAGCACCGTGGGATGGCCATTGAGCATTGATAATCCTCACCACTTCTTCAGTAAGAAACCTGAAAAAGAAGAAAAAGAGGATTACTTCTTATGAACTATAAAACTTACCTAATAATACTTACCAACTGATGAAAGTTTGTATGAAACAGGGCAGTTACCGGAAGCCTGTCTTGATATTGTTGTTTTGAAATCTGAATTTTGTTGGATACGTTGATATGTGAAGTTTATATGTCTTTGTGAAGAAACAAAAGACTAAAAAGAAATTGTGCTTATAATATATTGCTATCATTGGTTTCTGTTTAAATAGCCATAGTGATTGCTCTTTTTTGACTAACCTCCAGGTGGTGGCTGGAGACCTGGCAACCCTAGCCTCTCTCCCCCCACCAGGAGATCTACACCTGGAATGGCCCCCGAATGATGTTATAAATGTGCAAATGGCTCTTGGCAGGAAAAAGGTTCCCCACCCCTGCCGTAAGGCAACAATGAAGCAGAGGAGAACAGCATGTTCTGCCCTGAGCTCCATGGAGAAAGGTCAGGTTAAAAATAGGTAAGACACCAAATCTGAATACTCCCTGCGTAGGGGGGAAAGCTCCCCGCTTACAGGAAACTAGCTCATCAAGAAAAGGACTAGGCTACAAGCTAGCTTTCGGTTTGCAGGAAGACTTCAAAATATACAAGGGGGAATCATTCCAAAAATGCTGCCGCTTGAGGCGGTGTGCTCCACATTAGGATTCCACCCTCTCAGTCGAGGCTGAAAGGATGAAACGCCTGCTCACCTGCTCTTCCCGCCTCTCCTCGGGCGAACATCTCCGCAGGAAATCCTCAGCCAGGGCCACCGCTTGTGCACAGGTCTCCGGCCCACCTTTCCGAACCCGCCTCTGCATTTCCGGGGGCAGGACCGTCAGGAACTGTTCCAGGATGACCAGCTCCAAGATCCTCTCCTTGGTGTGTCGCTCCGGCTTGAGCCACTGGTGGCCAAGTTCCCAGAGGCGGCCGCAAGCTTCTCGGGGGCCTTTGGCCTCCTGGTAGCGGTACATCCGGAAGCGCCGGCATTGCGCTGCGGCACTGACGGCCTCTTCCTCCAGGATTTCTACCTTCACTTGCCCACGCTCTTCTTGGCTGGTGTCCCCATGTTGGGTTTCTCTGCCGAGACCCAGAAGGTGTTGGGTCAGGATCCGTCCTCTCGGGTGCCACATGGGGCCAGACGATTTCCCAAAAGGGAACGGAATAGTCAGAGCCTCGTCTCTTACCGTCAGCCCTGGCTGGTGTGGATTTCTCCCCTCTGATTGAGAGGGCTCCATCGCCTTGAGGAATTCCTGCAGCCGGGCTTCCCACGGCCTCACGTTCTCCCGTTTTACGTGGTCCTGTATGTTTCTTTCCCAGAATTCCCCAATGTTCGCAACTTGCATTGCGTGAAGGTCTTTTTCAGTCCCCACTTCAAGGGTCGCTCGGTCTAGCGTCTCCGTTTTCACCCCTGGCCGTACCCCAGCCACCAGCTGGAGATTCAAAGGCACAGCGTCGTGCTGCTCAGTGGCCATTTTGTTTTCTGGGCAACAGCTGGCCAGATGTGATATTATCAGATAATCCCACCAATTGGAAAGGCCTTTCTATGATGTTCCACGGATTCCAGGCATGCAAGTGGTCTGGAAGGGAAGATGATGATCAGTGGAAAAGAGGTTTTCCTCTGACAAATCTTAGCATTTGGACATTTAGGTGGCTATTACCACCCCCGAAACATGTTTCTGAACCTGTGCGAAGTACCATAAACCCACACATATCTGAGATTAGCCAAAGGATTTATCGGTCAAAGGACTCTTATTTTTGAATCAGTCTAAAATCCAGTTTAAAACACTAGCAATTAATACATTCATCGAATCATAGAGTTGGAAGGGCCAACCAGGGTCATCTAGTCCAACCCATTTTATCCTCACAACAACCCTGTGAGGCAGGGAAGCCTGAGAAAGAATGACTGACCCTCAATCACCCAGGCAGCATCACGACAGAGTGGAGATTTGAAATCTCAGGGTAGCTCTCTAACCACTACACCTCACTGACTAATAAGATACATTCATCAAGGGTTACTCCATCCATAGCTGCCAGATATAATGGCTAATGGAACCTCCATGTTCAGAGACAGTATACCCCTGAACACCAGTTGATGCAGGGGGAAGATCCGGGAGGAGACTCCGCTTTGCTTTGGCAGGGCAGAGAAGAAGGGACCCGATTGGCTGCCGTTGGAAACAGGCGATTGGTCTGATCGGGGATTTTCCAAAGCCACAGCAGGCAGCGATCCAACAGGCACAGCTTCCCCCAGCACAGTGCATCAGCGCTGATGGAGTGAGACTTTTACCTATGCAGTTGCTGCCTGCCCCATTCTTGCAGGAAAAAACCAACAAAGCCGCCCCCTCCCACAGGGACATTAAATTTCCCCCCAACTCACCTGATTTCCCCCCCTTTAAAGAAAATCTCTCCAGATCCGGCGGCAGCGGCTGGGAAATTTAAACCCTGCTTTCCCACGGTAGGCGGAGCAGGAAGTGATCGCCCCTCTGCCCATCCCAGAGCATCTGCAGCTGCTCTAGGAAGCCGCGCGTCGGTGACTTTAACCCCTTGCTCTCCTTGCGGAGCCGGGCGCCCCTTTCAAAGGCAAGGCGGCTGTTTCTTTGTGTCCTTCTGCCATGCCAGGCGAGCCCGAGTCACGGAGGGCGAAGGGAATCGCTCGAGGAAAGCGACATGGAGCCTCTCTTTTTTTTTTAATATAATTTTTTATTAATTTTAATAATAAATAATTTTTTAATTTTAACCCCAAAAAAGAAAACATCACAAATGATAAATCACATAAACAAATAACTAAAAAGGGGAAAAAAATACCAAAATTACAAAAAGAGCACTTGAACTACAGCTTTTCCTCTTCTGCTATAATATTGTAAAATGAACATTATGGTAGAAGATGAAATGGAGCCTCTAGGGTTGCCAGCCTCCAGTTGGTGACTGGAAAGCTCCTGGGATTGCAAAGCTCCTGGGAGTCAACAGAGATCAGTTCGGTTGGAGCAGGGGTCGGCAAACTCATTAGTCAAAAGAGCCAAATATCAACAGTACAACGATTGAGATTTCTTTTGAGAGCCACATTTCTTAAACTTAAACTATATAGGTAGGTACACTGTTTATTAACTTAATAAACTTTAATTAAAGTTTTAAGTTTTAATTAAACTATAGGTACACTGAATAAAACTTGATATCATACTTAATAGGAATCTTATTTATTGATAAAAAATTAAATTGTAAGTCCCTGCCATTTCCCCCTCCCCGTCCGGAGTCCTCGTCTGGAGGCCTGGTCTACCGCCATAAAAGCCTATTGGTAGACCTGGCCTCCGGCTGAGTCCCATTGGGAGGCCAGGTCTACCCATTGGGTTTCTTGGCAGTAGACCTGGCCTCCGGAGGCCCATAGAAGCCAATGGGTAGACCTGGCCTCTGAAGGGGGACTTTTCCCCCTCCTCGGAGTCCAGGTCTACCGCCAAGAAAGCCAGTGGGTAGACACGGCCTCCCAATGGGACTCAGCCGGAGGCCAGGTCTACCAAAGGAAGCCCGCCCCGCCCAACAGCTGATAGGCGGGGGGGGCAGGAACCGCCGAGCCGCCCAGCAATCGCTCGGCTAGAGGGGACGGGAGGCTTTAGCCTCCCAACCATTGAGGGCAAGGGAAAGGGGGACCCGGCCATTCTCCACGGCGGGTGGGGGGGAGAGACAGCGCGCCCGCTCACCCACTCTCTCTCTCTCAGGCGCGCCGGCTCCGCAGCCTGGCTGCTGACGCGAGCGGGCGCAAGAGCAGGGGCTCTGAACCAAGTTCGGAGAGCCGCACTCAACGGGCCAAAGAGCCGCATGCGGCTCTGCAGCCGCAGTTTTGAGACCCCTGGGTTGGAGAATAGGGCTGCTTTCGAAGGTGGACTCTATGGCTTTATGCTCTCTCGAAACCCCTCCCTCCTCAGGCGTCACACCCCAAACATCCAAGGATTTCCGGGCAATCCTAAGCCTCCAGGTTCAGGGGCAGTGTATCCTTGAATTCCATTGGCAAATATGAAGGTGTGCTTTATGCCAAATCAGCCCATAAATGGTTGGAAGACGTCTTCGCAGCTCAAGGGGCCAAACAAAGTGCGAACAGTGTTTTTTATAATGTTTTCAAACTCTTAATACATCGGTGGGAATACATAGAAAGTGCGAACGGTATTTTTTATAACATTTTCAAACTCTTGATACATCGCTGGGAATACAAGTGTGGTAATCCCCTAGGTTCTGCCAGCTCCAGGTTAGAAACTTCCTGGAGATTTTGGGGGTGCAGCCTGGGGGGGGCGGCAGAATTTGGGGAGGGGAGGGACTTCAGCGGGGTATAATGCCATATAATCCACCTTCAATGCCATAGAGTCCGATGGCCAAAGCGGCCATTTTCTCCAGATGAACTGATCTCAATCGGCTGGAGGTCAGTTGGAATAGCAGGAGATCGCCAGTTAGTACCTGGAGGTTAAGTAATCAAAGATTAACACCTCTGTACTAGTACCTACGGTTAGAAAATAAGTACAGAACAAATCACTATAGCCAAATACTCAAAAAGTGTAATAAGCATAAGCAAACATCACATAATATACAGTAACTATCAATCCAAGGTAAGTGTCTACAAGAGAGTAACAATCAATCCAAAGGTGAGTGTCTACAAAAGAGTAACAGTCACAGTCAATCCAGCTTGGAAGACTCATTGTATCCTATTTGGGAACCTTGTAAATTATTGAATTTGTCTGTGCAACCATGTACTGGAGAATGAATATCCTTGTTTGGAAATCATAAGATATGAAATATTAATTCTACATGGTATGCTTCTTTTCTTCATCCCTATGGGAGATTATTACCACTGGCTTTGAAAGCTTGCATTGAAACAAGTGTTAAGGCTCAAACTAAATGGGACTGAGGAAGACTTGGAACGATCGTATCCCTGTTTACCTTCTCTTCTTTTGAAGACTTCCAAGCTGGATTGACTGTGACTGTTACTCTTTTGTAGACGCTCACCTTTGGATTGATTGTTACTCTCTTGTAGGCACTTACCTTGGATTGATCGTTACTGTATATTATGTGATGTTTGCTTACGCTTATTGCACTTTTTGAGTATTTGGCTAAAGTACCTGGAGGTTGGCAGCCCTTTAATCTGACCCACCAGGGCTGTGCTCTCATCTTTAATGGTTATGAAGGGTCCATAACTGTATTATACGTCAGCAAGAGAGCCGCTGGTGAGCTCCTGTCTGACTCATTGTGGGCTTTGGAGAGACTCTGGAAACAGGGGGCCTCTTTCCTGCTTCCCAAGACTCCCTGAAGGCCACCTCAAAGTCAAATTATGGGGCTAGGGGACAACCTTTTTTTGGTTGTCAGATTTTGGCTATACAACCACAGATTTTGGCTATACAAGAATACCAAAAAGTTTTGGATCCTTAACCATGATAGACTTCTGACAAATTATTCAGGGATTGTAGAAGTCAATTTCACTGCCCGAAGGCAGCATGAAGTAGCGTTTACAGCAGATTGCTGCCTGTGGGTGACATGGTACCCAATGATACCTTTCCCGCTGCCTGCCAAGTTTTTTGAAAGTGGGCGGGGCCAGGTGGAGTTTTGCCAAGCAAGACTTCTGATTCGCCATTGGGGATTTGATTGACTGTGCAGATGTGTTGCTTTGGCAGCAGCTGCCACCACATCACAAGGATCTTCCCTGTGTGACTGCAGGTAAGCTGCATTTTGGAGACAGCGCCATCTCCTGTGCCCACGAAATGAATTCCAAAGGCACCCCCAGGCTCAAAAAGGTTGGGGACCCCTGGATTATAGTGTCAAGCCATGTCAGGCTTCAGTACCCCATTGCGTCTCAGCAATAAACTTTACTCCAGACGTTGCAGAGAGTTTAAAGATTTATTAAGAAAAGCTAACGGGTCAGTAGGTCTAACGAACTTAAGGTCAGAATGCAGGTATGGGGAATACAGGGCATCTTTATAGGGAACGTACAATACATTTGGTTACATCATTGGTAGGACATGAAAGGGTAAGTTTCATCAAAGGAAGAGTATTTGTCACCTCAAGAGCAGATAGCAGTTTACCATTGGAAGGCTTACTTTGAAGTGGAGATCGCTGCCTCCGGTCTTCACACTGATTCCTCAACTTCCCACGGGAAAGGAAGTGGCTTTGATACTAAACATATGCTTATCCGGGGCCCGAATGGATGCCCTGGCTGACAGGCCAGGACCTTCGTTCTAATCTCTGTTTGAACACATGAAGCTGCCTTATACTGACTCAAACCCCTGGTCCATCAAAGTCAGTATAGTCTACTCAGACTGGCAGCAGCTCTCCAGGGTCTCAGGCACAAGTCTTTCACATCACCTAGGGTGGTGTAGTGGTTAAGAGCGGTGGAGCGATGGACTCTGATCTGGAGAACTGGGTTTGATTCCTCACTCCTCTACATGAATGGCGGAGGTTAATCCGGTGAACTGGATTCCCCCCCACACACACACACATATGAAGCCAGCTGGGTGACCTTGGGCTAGTCAGATTCTCTCAGCCCCACCTACTTCACAGGGTGTCTGTTGTGGGGAAGGGGAGGGAGGGTGATTGGAAGCCGGTTTGAGTCTCCCTTAAGCGGTAGAGAAAGTCGGCATAGAAAAACCAACCCTGCTTCTTCTGTGCACAGGACCGGCTTGGGATCACGACAGACTTTAAACTCAGGATAAAAACAGCATCCAGAAAATGTGGAGCGAATGTGAGGGGAGGGCCTTTTACGTAGGGCTGTTTCCCTCCCGTCATCACCCCCCCACACACTACTTGGGGCTTGGTTTTCATTATGCATGCATTTTCTGACCTTCAGAAATCACCTCGCTCTCTCCCTGCCAGCATCCAGAAAACGTGGGGGGAGGCTGAAGGTCGGAAAATGCATGCATAATGAAAATCAAACCCCAAGTAGTGTGGTTAGGGAAACAGCCATGCATAAAAAGCAGAGAGAGAGGGGATTTCTGAAGGTCAGAAAATGCATGCATACTCAGAATGAAGCCCTGCAATAGTGGGAGGGGGACCGTGCTGAGAACAGCCCCTGCATAAAAGGCCTTTATCTCCGACATCAAATTAGCTCTGTGAAGGGGCTGCTTCGCTGTGCATTCCTTTTTAGCACTCTTTTCGTTTTAAACGCTGTCTGAGCAACTGAGAAAAACCAGGGCAAGGCAGCAGTGTCAAAAAACGCTCTTATTTTTTACTCAGATGGAGGTGTTCCAGTCCCATTTCTTCCGGGCGGAGCGTCACTCACGGGATGTCTTCTTCTCCCTCGTAGAAATTCATAGCTGCTTCCTCAAAGAGCGTCGGAACCTTAAACAACGGTCAAGATCCCAATGAAGGTGAGTGTGGAAATGCCTGAAATGTCATTGTGTTAGGGGAAATGCAGGTGGTTTCCTATCCTCTGTGCTCATAATTCAATTGTGGGTTGCCAAGTCCCTGCAGGAGGTTTTTGGGACAAAGCCTGAGGAGGGCAGTGTTTGGGGAGGGACTTCAATGCCATAGAGCCCAATTGCCAAAGCAGCCATTTCCCCCAGGTTCATTGATCTCTATCGGCTGGAGACCAGTCATAATAGTGGAAGATCTCCAGCTAGTACCTGGCGGTTGGCATCCCTAGCTGTAGCCTAACACCAGGTGCACATCAATGGCTGGCAAGTCCGGCTCTTAATCATAACCTGGAAATTTTCTGGTTTCTCCTCCCCTCGAGTGTTTTTTTTTTGTTTAAAGAGTCAGTGTGGTGTATGGTGGTTAAGAGTGGCAGAATCTAATCTGGAAAACCGGGTTCTATTCCCCACTCCTCCCCATGAGACCCGCTGGGTGACCTTGGGCCAGCCACTGTTCTCTCTGAACTCCCTCAGCCCACGAGGAGGCAGGCAATGGCAAACCACCTCTGAACATCTGTTGCCTTGAAAACCCTACAGGGTCACCATAAGTCAGCTGTGACTGGATGGCACACAAGTTTGTTTTAAAAAAATTTTTTTTGTAACATCTGCCTGATGAAGTGTTCTGGTGGGCTCAGAAGACCGCACAGTGTTTTGTGTCAATTTGGCCAACCCCGATAAGAGGCGTCCCATGGATTTTTAAACATTTTCTGGGTTTTGCGCAGGCCAATTTGGCATCCAAGATATGGCCATGATCAAATCTGTAAAATGCAGGGCACATACAGAGAATAGAGGCGATGGATTTGAGTAGAGAAGAGATAATCCAAGGACATATGTCCTTAAATAGGGTGAAGGTTATAGAGAGGTCAGTGATATTGGTGGCTATGGAAAGTGCCAAATCACTTTCAAGGCAGGGTTGCCAGCTTTGGGTTGGGAAATACCTGGAGATTTTGGGGGTGGAGCCTGTGGAGAGTGGGGTTGGGGAGGGGAGGGACCTCAATGCCATAGGGTATAAGCCATCAGGTTTGGCTGAACCCGCAGGGACCTTAGGTTTGTCAGGAAATTACTGGGAGAAAGGGGGGAGGCGTGTGAGTGATTTTGTGTTTAAGTGGAGGGGTGGTCCACCCGGCAAAACAGCCACTTACTCCAGGGGAACTGACCTTGATTGTCTGGAGATCAACTGTAATAGCGGGAGATCTCCAGGCGCCACCTGGAGATTGGCAACCCTACTTCAAGGCAAGAGACGAACAAGAGGTGGTTTGCCATTTCCTGCCTCTGTGTAGCAACTTGAGACTTCCTTGGTGGTCTCCCATCCAAGTACTCACCAGAGGCTACCTTGCTTAGCTTTTGAGATCTGCTGAGATCAGGCCAACCTGGGCCATCCAGTTCAGAATACCCCATGATGCTGGGCTCATGGGAAAGGTAAAAGAAACACTGATCTGTTTTTTAACTGGAAATATTTCTCCCCAAGGGAGGTGCACTGTTCCTGGAGATACTGCAATACCAGGTCAATGCGTGGAAGGGTTAGAGCAAGCCCCTATTCCATTTCCCAGTTCCAAAAATCCATTTAATAGATAATCCTCAAATAGAGGACATATCAGATATTAAACTGATAAGAACAGACACTACACTTGATCTTAGCCGATAGGCCGAGAAGCGATAAAGGAAGTGGTCTCGAAACTGATTTTCGAATCAGCTTGATGCTCCTTCAGGTTTCTGTCAGCTGTGCTGCCCTTGGAGGCGCCCAACGCCACAGCCAGAACTGCCTGCTTCACATTCCTTCCAAATCTATCCCCCAAATCCTATGCTTTCTACCCGCCAGGTAATTGGCCGCCTGCCCAGCAGCTAGGTTCTCTATTTTGTGGATTCTTTCCACCTTGTCAATTTCATGATTTTGTTTGCCATTGATATGGTAGCCATTGGTGGGAGATCTGCATAACCCCTGCCCCTTTTCCCAGGATGTCCTGTGGGTCTGTTAACCCTTTAACATCACCACTGATGGACGGATGCTGCTGTTTCGGCATTGATCTGGAGAACTGATCTGGAGCTCAGTTGTCATTCTGGGAGTTCTCCAGGCCTCACCTGGAGGATGTTGACCCTAGAGACAGCGCCTCCAAAAGGGGCTTTCTTGACCGGAAGAAGAGATTAAAGTCAGAAAAGGAAATCTTGGGAAAGAACAGAGAGAGGCTAAGATGTTTGTTTGTTTGTTTGTTTGTTTTATAATCCGCCCTCCCCGGCCAAGGCGGGTAACATCACTTAAAATATATCAAAGCCTTAACAGCAAAATTAATAATAATTCAAAAATTAAACAATAAAACCCCAATTAAAAGCCTTAAAAATCCAGATGGCGCCTAAGTTAACCTTATCAAAGGACAGATACTGTATATCAAAGGATAGAAGCTGTACATGAAATCAACCATAGCATCAAATAGGGTAGCCAGCTCCGGGTTGGGAAATACCTGGGGTTTTTTAGGGCGGAGCCTGAGGAAGATGGGGTTTGGGGAGGGGAGAGGCTTCAATGCCATAGAGTCCAATTGCTGAAGTGGCCATTTTCTCCAGGGGAACTGATCTCTATCAGCTGGAGATCAGTTGTAATAGTAGGAGATCTCTAGCTAGTACCTGGAGTTTGGCAACCCTAGCATCAAATCATGACTTGCTATTCATGGTTATATTCTACCCAAAGTGCCTGGACATCAGGAATCCCTAAGCTTGATGAGTATGTGGTCATTTTTAGAATTTTGAGAAAGGGCAATGGGAGCCAGCACAAAATGACTGCTGGGGTGGGGCATGCCCCAAATGGCTGCTGGGGGGGCGGGTGAAGCCATGCCGAAAATGTCAGATGGTGCCAAACCAATAATCCTCCTGGAACATTAGCAGCTGTTCCTAAATGGGTGCTCAATGGGTTGCCTGCTGTGTCTCTGTGTGGGTCACCGTCCAGCCTGGTGTTCTTCCAATCACCCTGTGCCAGAGGTGGGTCAATTCTGCTTCGGGCATGATTAGGATACCTTGCTTAGCTTTTGAGATCTGCTGAGATCAGGGCTAACCTGATCAGGGCTAACGACTTGACAACACTTAACACACACAGTATCATGGGGCTATGCTGAACTGGATGGCCCATCCAGTTCAGCATAGCCCCATGATACTGTGTGTGTTAAGTGTTGTCAAGTCGTTTCCGACTCATGGCGACCCTATGACTCAATGTCCTCCAAAGTGTCCTGTCCTCGCATGATTGTTTTTTGCGTGACTCCCATGATACTGGGATCATGGAAAAGGTAAAAGAAACACTGGTCTGTTTTTTAACTAGAAATATTCTCCCCAAGGGAGGTGCACTATTCCTGGAGATATATAATCCTCAAGTAGAGGACATATCAGATATTAAAACTGAAGAAGGGATTAAAGTCAGAAAAGGAAATATTGGTAAAGAACGGAGAGAGGCTGAGATATATCAAAGGACAGAAGCTGTACATGAAATCAACCGCAGCATCCAATAGGGTGGCCAGCTCCGGACTGGGAAATACCTGGGGATTTTTGGGGCGGAGCCAGAGGAGGGTGGGGTTTGGGGAGGGACTTCGATGCCATAGAGTCCAGTTGCCAAAGCGGCCATTTCCTCCAGGTGACTTGATCTCTATCGGCTGGAGATCAGTTGTAATAGCAGGAGATCTCCAGCTGGTACCTGGAGGTTGGCAACCCTACCAACAGCCAATACAACCACGATGGATAGCCATGCTAGTCTGCCACTAGCAGTAGAAAAGAGCAAGAGTCCAGTAGCACCTTAATGACTATAAAAATTTCTGGCAGGGTATTGAGCTTTTGTGAGCCACAGCTCACAGCTCCTACCCTGCCAGAAATTTTGTTAGTCTTTAAGGTGCTACTGGACTCTTGCTCTTTTCTACAGCAAATTCTACAAGTGAGGCTTCTCCCAGCATGGGGATGCCACAGTGGGAAGTAGTTTTCTTCGGTTGAATTTCGGGGGTTACCACACTCGTATTCCCAGCGATGTATTAAGAGTTTGAAGATAATTCCCAGGGGGTCGCCGTGTTCGTCTGTCTGCAGTAGTAGAAAAGGGCAAGAGTCCAGGAGCACCTTCAAGACTAACAAAAATATTTTCTGGCAGGGTAGGAGCTTTCGTGAGCTGTGCATCCAGGATTTCTGTGGCTCACGAAAGCTCATACCCTACCAGAAAATATTTTTGTTAGTCTTGAAGAGTTTGAAAACGTTTTAAAAAATACGGTTCGCACTTTCTATGCGTTCCCACCGCTGTATTAAGAGTTTGAAAACGTTATAAAAAATACAGTTCGCACTTTCTATGCGTTCCCACCGATGCATTAAGAGTTTGAAAACGTTTTAAAAAATACGGTTCGCGCTTTCTATGCGTTCCCACCGCTGTATTAAGAGTTTGAAAACGTTTTAAAAAATACGGTTCGCACTTTCTATGCGTTCCCACCGATGTATTAAGAGTTTAAAAACGTTTTAAAAAATACGGTTCGCACTTTCTATGCGTTCCCACCGATGCATTAAGAGTTTGAAAACGTTTTAAAAAATACGGTTCGCACTTTCTATGCGTTCCCACCGATGTATTAAGAGTTTGAAAACGTTTTAAAAAATACGGTTCGCACTTTCTATGCGTTCCCACCGATGTATTAAGAGTTTGAAAACGTTTTAAAAAATACGGTTCGCACTTTCTATGCGTTCCCACCGATGTATTAAGAGTTTGAAAACGTTTTAAAAAATACGGTTCGCGCTTTCTATGCGTTCCCACCAATGTATTAAGAGTTTGAAAACGTTATAAAAAATACGGTTCGCACTTTCTATGCGTTCCCACCGATGTATTAAGAGTTTGAAAACGTTTTAAAAAATACGGTTCGCACTTTCTATGCGTTCCCACCGATGTATTAAGAGTTTGAAAACGTTTTAAAAAATACTGTTTGCACTTTGTCTGGCCCCTTGAGCTGTGAAGACGTCTCCCAACCGTTTATAAGCCATAGTATCCAAAAAACCCTGTTAAAGCGATGTTTTTTATAACATTTTCAAACTCTTAATACATCGCTGGGAATACAAAGTGCGGGAACCCCCTTCGGCAAGTTACACCTGCTCCACCAAGGGGGGTGTATGTGAGAGAGAGACCACAATGAAATGCTTAAAATTGTTTTCTATTCAGCCTTAAAGCTTTTTTTTTTGCTTTCCTCCAAGGTGTTCTGTTAAGGGTTAAGTCGATGGAGCTCTCGTGTCTAGAGAGGCTCGGAAATGGTACCCAGGCTGTGTCAATATCACGTCATTTCCCTGGGGTTCGGCTGTCCTGTGTTGATCGCTTTGGTGGTTCCATCTGGACTGGAGCGCTTCTTGCAACTGATTCCTGGGGTTGCAGCACAAAAGATGTAGCTTGGAGGAGCAGGTGAGTTAAATCAGGAGTGCGCTTGTCCGGATTTTCATGCTAGGGAGAGGCAAAAAGTGGTATATTAGATGTGAGAGAATGGGAGGCATGGATAACATATTGCGACAACAAATTAAATAGGGGAAATGTTAAAGGCTATGATTTAATCTAATCCAGCTGATCAACGTTGAAAGGATGAAGTATGCAATAATTAAAAGTACATAGGATGATTATCTGTAGTTTATAGAAATGATATAATGAATTAGAAAACAAATACAGAGAGACACTGTCCTTCGGTGGGACGCCTCTGAAGATGCCGGCCACAGCTGCTGGGAAACGTCAGGAAAGAAAATACCAAGACCGCGGTCACACAGCCCGGATGACCTACAAGAACCGATGAACTCTGACCGCGAAAGCTTTCGACAATATTTAGAGGCTTTATGGATTGCAGTCAGGACAAGAAGCACAAGTGTCTAGAAACCTCAAAGAAGCAGCATCTTTGTGTTTCATTGGTTCTTGCAGGTTATCCGGGCTGTGTGACCGCGGTCTTGGTATTTTCTTTCCTGACGTTTCGCCAGCAGCTGTGGCCGACATCTTCCGAGGAGTCACACTGAAGGACAGTGTCTCTCAGTGTCAAGTGGGTAGGAAGAGTAACATACACACTTGACACTGAGAGACACTGTCCTTCAGTGTGACTCCTCTGAAGATGCCGGCCACTGCTGCTGGGAAACGTCAGGAAAGAAAATACCAAGACCACGGTCACACAGCCCGGATGACCTACAAGAACCAAAATACAGAGGGGATTACATAGATATTAATTTGATAGAGGAGGGGAGAGGGGAAGTCAGAAAAGTCAATGCTGATTAGGCTGATTAGTTTGAAACGGTTTTATTTTATGTAACTCTGAAGATGACAATATTGAAATTGAATGTGACTTAATACGAAAATAAAAAAATTATTTAAAAAAAAGTGGTATATTAGCAGGAGAGAGGCAGGACATCCATGGTAGGACGGAGGGCAAGGTGGAAAATAGAAAAAAAAAATCCTACCCGCTGGCATTTTTCATGATGTGCATCCAGGATTTCTGGATTTTGTTTTCAAGCAAGCGGGAAAACTGAAACCCCATATAGTGGTTAGAGGGTCAAACTAGGATGTGGGAGACCCAGGTTCGAATCCCTACTGTGCCACAGAAGCTTGGGCCAGTCACAGACTCTCAGCCTAACCTACCGCACAGGGTTGTTGTGAGGATAGAGGAGAGGAGAACGATGCCAGGCACTTTGGGTTCCCACTGGGGAGAAAGGCATGCTATGAATGAAGTAAGTGAAATTAATAAGACAGACTGGACGTTCTGTGTAATTATGTGTAGAAATGGACGGCTTTCATATTCGTGATCAGTGCGATATAAAACATGATGGGTTTGTACACAGTTTTTAACTGAATAAAAGACAGTAGGTTTTAATATTTATTTAAATATAAATATAAAAATATAAATATAAAAATATAAAAAATATAAATTTTATATTATTTATAAAATAATAAATTATTTTATATTATAAAATATAAAGGGGGAATTCTTCATTAATAATTGTGAGAATAGATAACAGAAGAAGAAGAGTTGGCTTTTATACCCCGACTTCCTCTACCTTTTTAAGGATATTCAAATGCGCTTACAATCTCCTTCCCTTCTTCTCCCCTCAACAGACACCTTGTGAGGTAGGTGGGGCTGAGAGAGTTCGGAGAGAACTGTGACTAGCCCAAGGTCACCCAGCAAGCTTCATGTGGAGGAGGGACTAATTGAACCCGGTTCTTCAGATTAGAGTCCGCCACTCTTAACCACTACACCACGTTGGCTGGCTGGCTAAAAGTCTTAACACACCTTATATCTATCCATAGCATTTTTATCTGACATTTTTCCACGTTCAGAGTGGCATACCTGTTTCTCTATGTTACCTTATGACGTAGATCGGTGCAATATAAAAGGTAGTGGATTTGTACACAGTTTTTAAATGAATGGAAGACAATAGGTTTTAAGTGCTTTGTAAAATATAAAGGGGGAATTCTTCATTAATATTTGTGAGAATAGATAATATTTTGTTTCATTCAATGTATACCCTAGATCGAGAGAGAGTGGGGGTTACCGCACTTGTATTTCCAGCGATGTATTAAGAGTTTGAAAATGGTTTAAAAAATACTGTTCGCACTTTCTATGTATTCCCACCGATGTATTAAGAGTTTGAAAACGTTATAAAAAATACTGTTCGCACTTTGTTTGGCCCCTTTAGCTGTGAAGATGTCTTCCAACCATTTATAAGCCATGGTATCCAAAAAACCTTTTAAAGCGATGTTTTTTATAACATTTTCAAACTCTTAATACATCGCTGGAAATGCAAAGTACAGTAACCCCCAGTGACTGATCCAACGTCACCCACTGAATATTGGGAGGGAGGAATTGAGCCTGGATCTCCCCACTTAACTAGTCTAGCATGCTAATCACGACCCGACACTAGATAAGAACATCAAAAGAGCCCTGCGGGATCAGACCAGTGGTACAGCTGGACTAACATCCTGGTTCATACAGCAGCCAGCCAGTTGCCCTGGAGGGCCAACAAACAGGGCACAGAGGCCAAGGCCTTCCCCCTGATGCTGCTGCCTACTGGGATTCAGAGGTTGACTGCCTCTGGATATGGAGGTTCCATTGAATCATCATAGATAAAAGCCATGGATGGAACTCTAATTCCTTTTTTAAACTAACTGAACTAGCGGCTAGGAGGTCTTAGATGGCTTCCTTTTCTCCATCATGAATCTACTGCCTGTCTACTTCAAAGGGTGCCCCTAAGATCGAGTATTATGGGAGAAGAAAAAAATATTCTCTCTACTTCTCTTTTACTAATCTCTGCTCCACTAATTTCAGACTACCCTAGCATTCTCATACTATTTCAGAGCAGATTTGTTGCTGTTGAATCTTCATTACATTAGTGCATAATTTTTATCTTTCTTTTAAATTGAGCCAGATTAAGGTAAAGAATTGGGGTAGGGCAAGGAATTATGGAGAGCCAGGGTGGTGTCGAATCCCCACTCGCGCCATGGAAGCTTGCTGGGTGACCTTGGGCCAGTCACACACTCTAAGCCCTGACCCTGGCTAGCATTTGGATGGGAGACCTCCAAGGAATACCAGGGTCATGACGCAGAGGCAGGCAATGGCAATCCACCTCCGAACGTCTCTTACCTTGAAAACCCTATAGGGTTGCCATAAATCAGCTTTGACCTGACGGCAAAAAAACAACCAACCAACCAAGGAATTATGAATAGCATGAGGTTAAATGGGTATGTTTAGCCTGAAGAGGAGAAGACTGAGAGGGGATATGATAACCATGTTCAAGTACTTGAGGGGCTGTCATATTGAGGATGGTGCCAAGTTGTTTTCTGTTGCCCAAGAAGGTCGGACCAGAACCAATGGCTTGAAATTAAATCAAAAGAGTTTCCGTCTAGACATTAGGAAGAATTTTCTAACAGCGCGGTTCCTCAGTGGAACAGGCTTCCTCGGGAGGTGGTAAGCTCTGCTTCCCTGGAGGTTTTTAACAAGAGGTTAGATGGCCATCTGTCAGCAATTCTGATTCTGTGACCTTGGGCAGATGATGAGAGGGAGGGCATTGTGGCCATCTTCTGGTCACTAGGGGTATGTGGGTGGGAGGTAGCTGTGAATTTCCTGCATTGTGCAGGGGGTTGGACTAGATGACCCTGGCGGTCCCTTCCAACTCTATGATTCTATGAAGTGGCTGATCTGTGACATCGCTGTGGAAAACTGAGAAGGACAGTGAACATGGTGGTTATTTATTTTTGGTTTCTTCTTTGCCTTAGGGAGATGCCGCTTTCCGTAGATGGTGATGTTGCTCCTGTCTCCATGCCGCTCTCTTCTTGGAACGTGAAACCTTGTTGAGGGGGTTGGCTTCTTCCCACAAAAGCGAACCTAAAAACGGCACCAGGGTTTCCAGCTGACCAGAAAACCTACAGCCCGGCCTGCTCCGCTGCCCTCAACGGTGGTTTGATCGGCGGAAAGCGACGGAGGAGGTTTTTTGCAGCATGTTGCTGAAAACAGCTGTCTCCCGCAGCTGACAGAGCAGTGAACGAAACCGAACGGTGACAATAACCAGCACGGATTTCTCTCGAGCTCCTGTACAGAGGAGCGAAATGGCTGCCTTGCAGAGGACGGAGGCAGGGCTCGGCTTCTGCGACCAGGTTCCCTTCGACCCAAACGTGCAGCCGAGGGTGAAGACCGAAGAGGCGGCTCTGTTGGTCCCCGAAACGGGGGCGGCCTCCGTAAACGCCTCTTTGTTTGCGGAGACGGAAAATGGGAGGGTGTTTCTGAAATGGGGAACACCCCCGCCGGTTAAAGTGGAGCCAAGCGAGAGGCCGTCTCGGTGCTGGGAAGCCCAATGGCAGGAGTGTCTGAAAGGCCTACAGTCTCCTCGGACAGGATGGGGATATCCTCCGCCGTTGTTCCCCGGTCCGGTAGATGACTCAGAGACCCTTCTGAAGTCCCCTTTCAAAGGGGGGGCCGACCACGGCCAGTGGGCCAAAGGAGCCTGCCGGAGCCCGCTTGAGTCAGGGCTCAATGGCGCCAACCTGGATGGTGGAGACAGGGAGGATACTGGGAAAGTGAAGGAAGAGATCCCGGAGGAGCAGCCTGTCGGCCCCGATCCGGAGTGCTGTCGCTTTAGGCAGCTGGCCTATCGCGAGGCCGAGGGCCCCCGAGCTGTTTGTGCCCGACTCTGGGAATTTTGCTATCGGTGGCTGCAGCCCGAGAGGCGCACCAAGGAGCAGATCCTGGAGCTGGTGATCTTGGAGCAGTTCCTGGCCATCCTGCCGCCGGAAATGCAGAGCTGGGTCAGGGAAGGCAGGCCAGAGACCTGCCTCCGGGCGGTGGCCCTGGCAGAGGACTTCCTGCAGAGACAGCATGAAGAAGAGCAGCAGGTGAAGGAAACCTTTCAGAGTTCTGGGGAGAGGTTGGAGTTCGGAGGCAGAGTGTGTTTCACGCAGGGAGCTGCGGTGGTCTACAGCAGAACAGCAAGATTGGAGTCCAGTAGCACCTTCGAGACCAGCAAGGTTTCTAGGGTATAAGCTTCTGAGAGTCGAAGCTCCCTTGATCATATACAAGTAGGAATGGAGATCCCTGGGCCTTTATATGGAATAGAATCATAGAATCATCGAGTTGGAAGGGACCACTTCACCACCAGGGTCATCCAGTCCAGCCCCCTGCACAATGCAGGAAGTTCACAACTACCTTCCCCCTCTGCACCCCCAGTGACCCCTACTCCACGCAAAAAAGCCCCTCCAGGATCCCTGGCCAATCTGGCCTGGAGGAAGATTGCAGTGTTTCTGCAGAGGGGAGCGGCTGAGAGAAAGTATGAGTTTTTTGTGACTGAAATGTGATCTGAACTGGGGACCCTGCAGATCACAGCTCACTCTGTTCTTTGTTAGTCTCTCTGCCAATTCCCAACCCCTCTTAAAATGATAGAACTTAAGGTCACACAATAAAATTATGGATGTCTTACTCAGGGGGTATACGTGGTTCGCCCTTCCTTCATTTCATCCTTGCTACAGGTTAGGAGGACAAAACGATACTAACTGGCTGGAAGTCACCTGGTCAGCTTCATGGTTAGGTGGAGATTTGAACCCGGGTCCCAGTCTGCACTAGATCGGTTGGCATGCAAACAGATGAAAGCCTTTCTGTACAAAAGGTGTGATTAAGCCCATGAAATTCTGACTGCTACAAAGATGTGGGGATGGGACGGCTGCTCGTTTTGGTTGCTCTGAAGAGAGTTAATTCATTCCTGTCAACAGCCGATAGCCATGATAGCTGAACAAAAAAAAATGGAACCTCTGTATTCAGGGGCAGTATAACTTTCCTTTAACAAATGCTAAACAGGGGAAGTCCATCTCCTCCCTGTGCTGTTTGAGAGTTTCCCGGTAGCTTTTGGAGAAGGAGTGCTGGGTGGATTGACTCTTTGTTCTGATACTGCATTTTCTGCACTTTCAGATTCCATTGGAAGGCACGGCTGCACATTCCGCCAAGGTGGAGCAGGATCCAGCCGATCCTGAGCTGGCTCAGTTCTGCATTGTGGTCAAGGAAGAGGACGACTCACTGGGTAAATTCACTGGATGGGGGAACATTATGTTATTATTGAGGACTAGTGACTTGCAAGCTCCTTCCCTCCCTGACCCTTATTTATTAAGAAGAGTTGGTTTTTATTCGCCGACTTTCTCTACCTTTTAAGAAGAATCAAACCGGCTTTCAAACTCCTTCCTTTCCCCACAACAGGCACCTTGTGAGGTAGGTGGGGCTGAGAGAGTTCAGAGAGAACTGTGACTAGCCCAAGGTCACCCAGCTGGCTTCCTGTGTGGGAGTGGGGAAACCAATCCAGTTCTCCAGATTAGAGTCCTCCGCTTATGTGGAGGAGTGGGGAATCAAACCCAGTTCTCCAGGTCAGAGCCCACCGCTCTTAACCACTACACCACGCTGGCTCTCTTAGAGGTGTGGCTCGCCCTGTTTATGGTGTTTAATGGTAGTTCGAATCTTGAATGAGCAGTTCTGGCTATGGTTGCCATCCTCCAGGTGGGGCCTGGAGATCTCCTAGAATTAAAACTGATCTCCATACTGTACAGGTCAGTTCCCCTAGAGAAAAGGGCTCCTTTGGAGGGTGCACTCTATGGCATTATGAACCACTGAGGTCCATCCCTAAACACTGTCCTCTTTAGGCCCCACCCCCGCTCGACCCCGCAAATCTCCAGGAATTTCCCAATGTGGAGTCGACAACCCTAGCGCTGCTTCCTGAAAAAAGAGTTATGGCAATACCAGATGAAGCAATAGATTCAGAGATCCTCCTGTCATAGAATCATAGAATGGAAGGGACCACTAGGGTCATCTAGTCCAACCCCTGCACAATGCAGGAAACTCCCAACTATTCCCCCAGTGACCCCCCCACTCCATGTCCAGAAGATGGCCAAGATGCCCTCCCTCTCATCATCTGCTTAAGGTTATAGAATCAGCATTGCTGACAGATGGCCACCTAGCCTCTTCTTAAAAACCTCCAGAGAAGGAGCAAACTGAAGGCAAAAATAGATTGGTAACGAATGTCATACCTTGCTGGTTCTCGTAGGTTATCCGGGCTGTGTAACCGTGGTCTTGGTCTTTTCTTTCCTGACGTTTCGCCAGCAGCTGTGGCCGGCATCTTCAGAGGAGTAACACTGAAGGACAGTCTGTCCTTCAGTGTTACTCCTCTGAAGATGCCGGCCACAGCTGCTGGCGAAACGTCAGGAAAGAAAAGACCAAGACCACGGTTACACAGCCCGGATAACCTACGAGAACCAATGAACTCTGACCGTGAAAGCCTTCGACAATATGTCATACCTTGCCTTTCTCCCCAATGGGAACCCACCCTAGCTTACACTGTTTTCCTCCCAGGCATTATCCTCACAACAACCCTGTGAAGTAGGCCTGGCCAAGAGGCTATGTTGGGACTTGCAGTGCCACAGTGAAGGTAATCCGAGCATAGTGGCATTGATTTCTTTCTGCTGTTTGCAATGGAAGCAAAGGTTTACTCGCAAGAAGCCAAGGAAGTGCCGGCTGCAGAGACAGGGAGGGTGGGGAATATCCCCTCTGTTAAAAAAAAAGACTTCCCTGACAAAGTTAGGACATTTTGGAGGACTTTCATTCATAGGGTCACCATGAGTTGGAAGCGACTTGAGGGCACTTAGCACACACACACACAAAAAAACTTCCCTGACCTATCAAGAGTCTGTGTGGAGTAGTAGTTGTAATGGTGGACTAGGACTGAGGTAGGGTTCTGATTCTTCTGTGCAAATGATTTCTTCGTTATTTCTGTTAAGGGGTTAAGGCAGTTAAGGGGAGACATGATAGAGGTCTAGAAAATTATGCCTGTTATGGAGAGAGTGGTCAGGGAGAAGCTTTTCTCCCTCTCTCATAATACTAGAAAGCGATGTCATTGCTGAAGCTGGAGGGTGAGAGATTTAAAACCAATAAAAGGAAGTACTTCTTCACACAATGCATAGTTAAATTGTGGAACTCCCTGCCCCAGGATGTGGTGATGGCTGCCAACTTGGAAGGCTTTAAGAGGGGAATGAACATGTTCATGGAGGAGAGGGCTATCCATGGCTACTAGTCCAGATGGATAATAGTCATGATCCATACTTAATCTCTCCAGGATCAGAGGAGCCTGCCTATTATCTTAGGTGCTGTGGAACACAGGCAGGATGGTGCTGCTGCCGTCGTCTTGTTTGGGGGCTTCCTAGAGGCACCTGGTTGGCCACTGTGTGAACAGACTGCTAGACTTGATGGGCCTTGGTCTGATCCAGCAGGGCCTTTCTTATGTTCTTATGTCTCTTTTCCTCTAAGGTTATGAGGACAATGAGGGGAAATGTTCACCTGAAGCCTCTGTAGAATTGGGATTGCCGGGAGCCTTCTCAGGACGAAGGGAAGAGAGGATGCTGCAGAGTCAGGAGCAGGAAGTTGAGTCTGAGAACCATCAGGTGTCAGTCAAGGAATTCAGAAGCAGCACAGTTGAAAGAGCAGATGAGTTTGAGGAAACTAATCCATCTGCCAGCCGACAGAACACTCAAAAGGCAGAGAGGCAAAAGACCCATTCTGGGCAAGGGAAAAGTTTAGGTCCCAGCTTGGATGAGAAAGCAGCAGAAGACAGAACCGGCGCAGGAGAGAAACCATATAAATGCCCGGTCTGTGGAAAATGCTTCGGCCAGAGTTCCTCTTTGGTTTATCATCAGAGAATCCATACGGGAGAGAAACCATACTTATGTCTGGAATGCGGGAAAAGCTTCCGTGTCAGTTCGGACCTTTTCCGCCATCAGAAAATCCACACCGGCCAGCGCCCTTTCAAATGCTCGGACTGCGGGAAAAGCTTCTGCCGGAGTTCACACCTGGTGAGGCACCAGAGAATCCACACGGGAGAAAAGCCGTACAAGTGTCCCTGTTGCGGGAAAGGCTTCAACGACAGCTCGTACCTCATTACGCACAAGAGGCTCCACACCGGAGAGAAGCCCTACAAGTGCTCGGAGTGCGGGAAGAGGTTTAGCAACAGTTCGAACCTCAACTCCCACGAGAGAATACACTTCACGGAGAAACCGTACAAGTGTCTGGAGTGCGGGAAAAGGTTTTGTAACAGCGTCGACCTCGCGATGCACGAGAGGATGCATTTGATAGAGAAACCGTACAAATGCTCGGAATGCGACAAAAGCTTTAACTGGAGCTCGGACCTTACGGTTCATCAGAGAATCCACAGGACTGTGGAAGAAATGGTACTCAGCTGATTTCTCAAAAAGTTATCATTATTACTATCTTTGGTTTTCCTAACAGATGGGTCCACATTCTCAATGTAATTTTCCCTCTTCACAGAATTTCTTTTCCCCCCACTTGTATAGTGTTAACAATAATTTTAATTTTAAAAAAATCCTATCTACGATTGTAATAAAGTGTGCCAAAAAATCCCATAGGAATTATATTTTCCTTGGCCCCAAATCACTGAGCATTATTTGAAGACAAGAATTTGCCCTTCTCATGAATCAGACTATTGGTATGTCTAACTCAGCGGGTTAGCGCACTTTGTATTCCCAGCGATGTATTAAGAGTTTGAAAATGTTGTAAAAAACATCGCTTTAAAAGGGTTTTTGGATATCACAGCTTATAAATGGTTGGAAGACGTCTTCACAGCTAAAGGGGCCAAACGAAGTGCGAACAGTATTTTTTATAACTTTTTCAATCTCTTAATACATCGGTGGGAATACATAGAAAGTGCGAACAGTATTTTTTAAAACATTTTCAAACTCTTAATACATCGCTGGGAATACAAGTTCGGTAACCCCCTCAGTGTTTCAGAGAGTAGCTGTGTTGATCTGCAGTAGCATCTTAGAGACCACCAAGATTTCCAAGGTATGAGCTTTCAAGAGTCAAAGCTCTGGTGAAGGAAGCTTTGACTCTCAAAAGCTCGTAGCCCAAAAATCTTCCAGTGAGTATCACAACTGAGTGGGGATTTGAACCTGGGTCTTCCAGTACTCAAGGCCAGCATGTAAGCAGTTGGACCCTTCCTCCCACTAAGGGGTGCCATGGAGGCACGGGGGCCAAAGACTGGCATAAGAGCAAGACACTGCTCCCCACAAAATGGCTACCTCTCAAGAGAGTTTTGGGATCCACCTTGTGTGTCAGGAAGGAGGTTGGCCAGTGAACTTTTCCCCTGGCCCGAAGGTGTGCCTGGCTGGACGATGGGGCTAGTTAATCTCCATAAGGTGTTGCCGTAAGGTGATTTAATCAGCACTCCGAACAGACCGTTGCTCACCCTGTCTGCACCCATCCCAGCAAGCAATCAGTATTCAAGAGAATAGTCCAGGCATCCTCTTGGGTCCTGATTACTCATCAAGCCTCTCCTATCTTTTCCTTCAGACCCCTATAAAGAGTTCAATTCTTTGTCTCTGGTTTCCTGCCAGCTTACCTCATACCACTTCAGGACCCATTTTGGGGTATGAATATTAGTCCTTCCATAGTGTGTGTGTGTTTCTGGATCCGTGCATGCACCCTTACCTGCACGAGGGCTCTTTCCTTTGCTCCTGGAAACTTTGGTCATTTTCCTCTTCAGTGCTGCTTTGCCTGGACGTCCCTTCAAGACTGGTAACTATTGCTTATCCCTAAAACCCTATCCAACTTCCACCGTTTTCTCTTAGTTAGCTCTTGTGTAATTCGTGTGTGTATGTTCATTGCTTGAAAGTATATTTCTTGTTTTTGTTTTTATTCTGTAATAAAATCCATTTCAATTATACAGCTACCTGCTCATTTGAGAGTTTTCACCCAGGATTTTACTGGTATACGTATGTTATTGATCCCAGTTACCCCTCTCTCGCTCTCGATCTCCCCAGCTCATTCCCCCAACTTAAGCAGAGACTGCCTACTGAGGGTAATAAGCATTAGTTGAAAGACAACCTGAAGGAGGAAGGAGAAAAGATGAGATCCCAGGCCCTCTCCCAATGACCTTCTCACTAGCTGCTTTGCCTACAAGCCAGGCGAAACAATCCTTGAAATACCATAAATTTATTTAGAACATAGTTTTGCTAAGCCAGAGCCATTTCACACAAAGGCTTAAGCAACAGCATGTGAGCCTTAACCTGTTCCTAAAACCTGTAAATAAAAAGGAAATATCTCTCTGTCTCAGAACCTGAAAATATTTTTCAGAATGGAGCAGGTGCAGAGGAGAGCAACGGGGATGATCAGGGGCCTGGAGACCAAGCCCTGCGAGGAAAGGCTGAGGGAGTTGGGAATGTTTACTCTGGAGAAGAGGTTGAGGAAGGCCATGATTGCTCTCTTTAAGTATTTGAAGGCCTGTCACTTAGAGGCGGGCAGGGAGCTGTTCCTGTTGGCAGCAGAGGATAGGACTTGTAATAATGGGTTTAAATTATGGGTGGAAAGGTACCGGCTGAATATTAGGGGGGTAAATTACTGGAAAAGACAGTCATGCTAGGAAAAGTTGAGGGCAGCAGGAAAAGAGGAAGACCCAACAAGAGATGGATTGACTCAATAAAGGAAGCCACAGCCTTCAATTTGCAAGATCTGAGCAAGGCTTTCAAAGATAGGACATTTTGGAGGACTTTCATTCATAGGGTCGCCATGAGTCGGAAGCGACTTGACGGCACTTAACACACAAATTACAGAAGGAGTTGTTCAACAGTAGAATCGGCTGCCTAGAGAGGTGGTGAGCTCCCCCTGACTGGGTTGGGCTGGGTTGTCATCCATACGACGATAACGTTCAGGGTTATCTGTTGATGGATGGCCAGCTGGATGCCGCCCGAGACACACTGGCCTGGTGGATGGAGGCTGTGACTAAATGGTTGAAACAGAGTTGACTGGAACTAAATCCATCGAAGACGGAGGTCCTGCGGCTGGGTCAGGGAGAACCAGATGCGGTGCACCCGCTCCTGACAGTGCGGTTAAATTGTGGAACTCCCTGCCCCAGGATGTGGTGACGGCTGCCAACCTGGAAGGCTTTAAGAGGAGAGTGGACATGTTCATGGAGGAGAGAGCTACCCATGGCTACTTGTCAAAATGAATACTAGACATGATGATTACCTGTCCTCTCCAGGATCAGAGGAGCAGGCCTATTATATTAGGTGCTGTGGAACACAGGCAGGATGGTGCTGCTGCAGTTGTCTTATTTGTGGGCTTCTTAGAGGCACCTGGTTGGCCACAGTGTGAACAGACTGCTGGACTTGATGGGCCTTGGTCTGGTCCAGCAGGGCCTTTCTTATGTTCTTATGACTCTTGATGGTGTGCAATTGATACCTGAGTCTGCCATTAAGAGTCTGGGTGTGATTCTGGATGCCTTGTCATTGGAGGCATAGGTCACAGCCATAGCCAAGGCAGCCTTCTACCATCTCTGCCAGGCTATCTTTCCTGCCATGACCTACCCACAGAGATCCACGCAACAATCACCTCCATGCTAGATTTCTGTAACTCACTCTATGTGGGGCTGCCCTTGAGACTGATCCAGAAACTCCATCTGGTCCAGAATGAAGAAGAAGAGTTGGTTTTTATATGCCGACTTTCTCTACCACTTAAGGAAGAATCAAACCAGCTTACAATCACCTTCCCTTCCCCTCCCCACAACAGACACCCTGTGAGGTAGGTGGGGCTGAGAGAGCTGTGACTAGCCCAAGGTCACCCAGCTGGCTTCGTGTGTAGGAATGGGGAAACCAATCCAGTTCACCAGATTAGCCTCCGCTGCTCTTGTGGAAGACTGGGGAATCAAACCTGGTTCTCCAAATCAGAGTCCACCGCTCCAAACCATTGCTCTCAACCACTTCACCACGCTGGAATAAAGGGAGGAAGAATTCCAGTCTTTTACCTGGCGATCACACGCTACAGCAAAAAATATACCAAGGTGACAAGAGGAATGAGCACATTGCAGGCAGGGAGATTTTTACTGAAGAATCAGTTGTTAATATTCAACTGAACAGCCCCTTCCCAAATATAACAGCAGAATGGAAACAGGGAAGCCCACTGCAGTAGAGCCGAGATGTCAAACATACAGCCTGGGGGCCAGATCCAGCCCCTTGAGCGCTCTTATCCGGCCCGGGAGCCAGCCGAGGCAGCCGCCACCACCCTCGGATCTGGGCTGGCAAAGCATGGCCCGGCCCCACCAAGTGACATTTATGTTATATCCGGCCCTCATAACAAATGAGTTCAACACCCTGGTGTAGAGTTTTCAAGGCAAGGGACAAACAAGAGGTGCCTGCTTCTGTGTAGCAACCCTGGATGTCCTTGGTGGTCTCTTATCCAAGTACTAACCACGTTAGTACTCCCGAGATTTGATGCCATCCGGCTAGCCTGGGCCATCCAGGTCAGGCTGAAGCCCACTTAGTCCTAGCTTATAATGTAGACCAGGAACCAGCCTCCCCTCAGGGGGGCTATTAGTTCTGTCAACCTGTCGAACACCAGAGTAAAACAAGGGGTTAACAGCCTCTGTCACAATGTGGGACAGGTATTTGGGGGGCAAGGTTGGGGTACCAAGGCTTTAGTCAACTATCTCACCCCCACCTCTTGTCTCAGCTACCCTCCATCCAAACTAGTTTGTTCATATATTTATTAAAGCATTTATATCCCACCTTTCCTTGTGGTTGGCTTACAATAATAGTGAAGGACCTTTTCAGTTAAAACCAGAAAATAAAATAGTAAACCCAACATCTTTCCCCTCTTCCTTAAAAGATGGCTGCCGTTCAAACCCCCTCAAAAACCCTGGCCCGCCGGCAGGGCTTGTAGTGCCTCCTGAAGATCTCCAAGGAGGGGTCACCCCTCACCTCTTCAGTCCATCCCCAGTTGCTAACCAAGAGATCCTAGCTAACTGGGGTTTATTTATTTATTTGACTCTTATGCCCCCCTTTCCTGACCAGGTCAGGCTCAGAGCGGCTCACAAGCACTTTCAACACAATTAAAACAATCGTAATTTACAATTAAAACTATTACATACTAAAAAAAAAATCCAGGCGCCCTCAAACCAATAACCAGCACAAAATAGCAATAGCAGAAAACTATACAGAGCGTGTGCGTTTTACATCAAAGGGGCTAAACCTATTCCAAGAGAAAAAGAATTAAGAAAACATTCAGCAAATAATGAACGGACGGGAAGCTGGCAAGATAGGGACTGTCACTGGCTTCAACCATTTGCCTGGCGGATAGGGTTGCGAACCTCCAGGTACCAGCTGGAGATATCCTGCTATTACATGTGATCTGCAGCCGACAGCGATCAGTTCCCCTGGAGAAAATGGCCACTTTGGCCATTGGACTCTATGGCATCGAAGTCCCTCCCCTCTCCAAACCCCGCTCTCCTCAAGCTCCTCAAGCTGGCAGAACAGCTCGGTTTTACAGGCCCTGCATAAGAACATAAGAAAGGCCCTGCTGGATCAGACCACGGCCCATCAAGTCCAGCAGTCTGTTCACACAGTGGCCAGACTGCAGAACGGTTTCATGTCCCACAGGGCCTGGATCTCACTTGACATAGCATTCCACCAGGCCAGGACCAGAGCCAAAAAGGCCCTGGGCCTGGTTGGGGTCAGACGGATACTTTTCAGGGCAGGGAAGAAGAAGAAGAGTTGTTTTTATATGCCAACTTTCTCTCCCGCTTAAAGAAGAATCAAACCAGCTTACAATCACCTTCCTTTCCCCTCCCCACCACAGACACCCTGTGAGGTAGGTGGGGTTGAGAGACCGTGACTAACCCAAGGTCACTCAGCTGGCTTCGTGGGTGAGAATGGGGAAACCAACCCAGTTCACCAGATTAGCCTCTGCCGCTCATGTGGAGGAGCGGGGGATCGAACCCGGTTCTCTGGGTCAGAGTCTACCGCTCCAAACCACCGCTCTTAACCACTACACCATGCTGGCTCTCCACCAGTAAGTTGTCTCCAGCTGAGGGAAGTGTTCATTGGGGGGATATAGCTAAAAATGTCCAAAACTCCAGTCCTTGCAAGAACCTTCTATAGGATTCTGTCACTCAGGTGGATTCTTTGGTGTTTGGTGAAGTTCGATATGTAATGGAAGGTTCTCCCACAGTCTTGGCACTTGTAGGATTTCTCCGTGTGTACTTTCTGGTGTCTGGTGACGCTCTGCTTGCTACAGAAACGCCTCTGGCACTGTGGACACTTGTAGGGCTTCTCCCCTGTGTGGAACCGGTTGTGTGACACGAGGTGCGCTTTGCTAATGAACGTTTTCCCGCAGTGGAGGCATTCGTAAGGCCTCTCCCCGGTGTGGATTCTCAGGTGCTTAATGAACTCCTCTTTCCACCGGTAGGTCTTCTCGCACACAGGGCACGTGTAAGGTTTCTCGCCGGTGTGGATTCTCTGGTGCTCGACCAGTTTCCCTCGCTCCCGGAAGCTTTTCCCGCACTCCAGGCACTCGTGGGGTTTCTGGCCCGTGTGGATCCGCTGGTGCCGGATCAGCTTGTCCCTGCGGCGGAAGGTTTTCCCGCATTCCAGGCACGCGTGGGGCTTTTCGCCTGTGTGTATCTTCTGGTGTCGACTTAATGTCCATTTGTGCTGGAAATTCCTCCCGCACTCGGGGCACAAGTGCTTGATCGACTGCCCATACAGCGCTGATTCCACAACGGCCCCGTCGCTTTCCGTGTGCCCAGCAGGGTCACCCCACGTCATCACCAGAGGCTCTTCCTGCTTTCGTTTTGATCCACGCCCTTCCTCGAAGTCTTCGCACCTCAGCCGAACATTCCCCCGGGACCTCCTTGGTAATGTGTAGTGTGATTCTGCCTGCTCGGAGCCTACCACCTCTTGTTCCACTTCCTTGTTCTCCGCCTCTGAACCACCACCTGCTAGGACAGAAAGACAACCAAGTTAAGAGAGGCAATATGTTGAAAAATCAATGGGGGAGGAATCATGAACACACATGAACACATGAAGCTGCCTTATACTGAATCAGACCCCTTGGTCCATCAAAGTCAGGATTGTCTACTCAGACCGGCAGCGGCTCTCCAGGGTCTCAGGCAGAGAAAGGTCTTTCACATCACCTACCTAGTCCCTTTAACGGAAAATGCCAGGGATTGAACCTGGGACCTTCTGCATACCAAGCAGATCATGAGGAATACCAAATGTCAGACTCAGGCATCCATCCCTAGCATCCCATAAACAGACACGCTCAGGCAGGTGATCCTAAGCAATGCTAATTTATTAGGAGCAAAAAGACAGATTTTAAGAAGCTGACTGCCTCTCATGCAGGAGAGGGTGCTAATGGGGTCTAAGCAGGTAAATTACAGTATAAAAGCATTCTAGGCAAAAAAGTGCAACAAAGTGAAACCACAGTGCAGTAAGTCCGGATCACGGTTCCCAGAGAATCGCAGTCATAACATCTGTGATAAACAGTACACAGGATTTGCAGCATGGGAACAAAACCTTGACTAGCAGCCAGAACCTGGCCTTGACAGGAAGCCAGCCTCTTGCCTGCAATTGCCAAACTCCTACTCCAAAGGTAGCAAAGTCCTGACACCAACTCTTTCTCCACATCAGGGGTGCCAACTCCCGTCTTCTGGTACAGCAGCTGAATTTAGTGATAGGTTACATACTCAGGGGAGTAGAAGAACTATCTCATGCTTGAATTCCATAAGAACTCTTGAGAGCCAGCGTGGTGTGGTGGTTAAGAGCGGTGGGCTGGAGAACCGGGTTCGATTCCCCTCTCCTCCACATGAAGCTTGCTGGGTGACCTTGGGCCAGTCCCAGTTCCCTCTCAGAACGCTCTCAGCCCCTGCTGAGAGAGTTCTGTGGCCAACCACCTCCGAACATCTCATGCCTTGAAAATCCTAGAGTCGCCACAAGTCAGCTGTGACTTGACAGCCCGCACATACACACAGGGTTGTCAACTGCAGATTGGGAAATTCTTGGGGATTTGGGGGTGGTGCCTGGGGAAAGGAGGGCTGGGGCCTCAGTGATGTAAAAATGGAGTCAGAACTGAGAGGTGCTCTGAATGAATACGCCCGCAGTTGTCAAGAACGGTTCAGTCAGTTAAATGTTAGTATTCTCATTGACCTAGAATCATAGAGTTGGAAGGGACCACCAGGGTCATCTAATCCAACCCCCTGCACAATGCAGGAAATTCACAACTATCTCCCTCCCACACACACACACCCAGTGACCCCTACTCCATGACCAGAAGATGGCCAAGATGCCCTCCCTCTCATGATCTGCCTAAAGTCATAGAATCAGCATTCCTGACAGATGGCCATCTAGCCTCTGCTTAAAAAACCTCCAGGGAAGGAGAGCTTACCACCTCCCGAGGAAGCCTGTTCCAATGAGGAACCGCTCTGATCAAAAGTGATCAGTGATGAGCACTGTAACTGTGTCCTTTTATATGAATAAAGTTGATTAAACAATTTTTCCTCTGACTGCTTTTGTACCCAAAAAATCCATATTTTAATAGCTAACAGGCTATATATATATTCTGCCGTCAAGTCACAGCTGACCCTGGTGGTCCCTTCCAACTCTATGATTCTACAACAGCTACAGCAGTTTCTGGATGACATATTGGCCCTGGATCCTTTCCAGTCCAGCTTCCGACCCGGCCATGGGACGGAGATGGCTCTGGTCGCCCTGACAGACGATCTCCGGCATCAGCTGGATCGAGGCGGGTCAGGGCTGTTGATTTTGCTAGATCTGTCAACAGCCTTCGACATGGTCGATCATGAGCCCTTAGACCACTGCCTCGCTGACGTGGGGATTCGGGGCACAGCCCTTCAATGGCGGCACTCCTTTCTCCAAGGTCGGGGACAGAGGGTGGCACTGGGGGAGGTGATGTCGCAGCGGCACCCCTTGGTGTGTGGGGTGCCGCAAGGAGTGATTCTCTCCCCTATGTTATTTAACATCTACATGCGCCCTCTTGCCCAGCTGGTTCAGAGTTTCGGGCTGGGGTGTCATCAGTATGCTGATGACACCCAGCTTTATCTGCTTATGGACGGCCATCCGGACTCCACCCCAGACACACTGGCCGGGTGTTTGGATGCTGTGACTGGTTGGTTGAGAAAAAGTCGGCTGAAGCTGAATCCAACAAAGACGGAGGTCCTGTGGATAGGTAGGGGCGGCTTGGGTGTGGGATGCCGGCTCCCAGCTCTTGACGGTGTGCTATTAACACCTGCCCCTAAATTAAGACAACCCTGTAGGGTTTTCAAGGCAGGAGACATTTGGAGCTGGTTTGCCATTGCCTGCCTCCATGTCACGGCCCTAGTATTCCTTGGAGGTCTCCCATCCAAATACTAGCCAGGGTCAGGGCTGAGAGTGTGTGACTGGCCCAAGGTCACCCAGCAAGCTTCCACGGCACGAGTGGGGACTGAACCTGGGTTTCCCAGGCCCTAGTCCGACACCTTAACCACTACTGCACTATATGCTTCACCGTTATTATCCGTTTTAAAAATTTATGCAGCCAGCACACGTGTGGGTTTCTGATTGTGTGGCCCACTACTGAGAAAATTTAGTCATCTCATATGGACTTCAGCAGGGGCGTCAGACGTTTTTGCAGTGTCCCTTTCTGATGATGATGAAGAAGAAGAGTTGGGTTTTATATGCTGATTTTCTCTACCACTTAAGGGAGAATCAAACCGGCTTACATTCGCCTTCCCTTCCCCTCCCCACAACAGACACCCTGTGAGGCAGGTGGAGCTGAGAGAGCTCTTAATAGAACTGTGACTTGCCCAAGGTCACCCAGCTGGCTTCGTGTGGAGGAGTGAGGAAACAAATCCAGTCCACCAGATTAGTCTCCACCGCTCATGTGGAGGAGCAGGGAATCAAACCCGTTTCTCCAGATCAGACTCCAAACCACCGCTCTTAACCACTACACCACACTGGCTCCTTAGCAAGGGCAAATCATGGCAAGGACAGAGGGTCAGTTCCAAAAATTCGTTCTCTGATCCATCCCTAACTTGAAGGAAGACAGCTGCCAAAAGCGAATACAAAGCCCCTGCCTGGTAGACAATGGTAGAATGAACCCCATACCCAATGATACAGCATCACTCTGGCCATCCTGTTTGATCTCTGTGAAAAGCATCGAGTTCCAGGCATCTGATGGAACCTGCTCTTCCTTAGGGGAGTTCCCCGACCCTTCCAGAAGCGGATCTGGCACCTGTGACAAGAACAAAGAAACTGCATTCAGAGGAAGATCACATCACAGGTAGGATCTGTATAGGCCAGGAGTACACAAGGAGCAAAATGAGATGGTAAAAATCAGCTTCACTGGACTAGATGGATCAGAGGTCTAGCTCCTTATAAAGATGCTGCCATTGCTTTTCCTACCACCAAAATAATTCCCCCCACAGCCGATTTGGGCACCATCCTCCAGGGGATCCCCCAAATTAAAATAGATTGCCAGATGACAGCGATCAGTTCTGCTGGAGAAAATGGTAACTTTGAGGGTGGAGTCTACGGTATTATACCCTGCTAAGGAGGGTTGCCAACCTCCAAGTACCAGCTGGAGATCTCCTGCAGTTAAAACTGATCTCCAGCCGATAGAGATCAGTTCCCCTGGAGAAAATAGCTGCTTTGGCAATTGGACTCTATGGCATTAAAGTCCCTCCCCTCCCCAAACCCTGCCCTCCTCAGGCTCCATCCCAAAAACCTCCCACCGGTGACAAAGAGGGACCTGGCAACCCTACTGATAAGGTCTCTCCCTTCCCCAAATCCTCCCTTCTCCTGGCTCCACCCCCAAATCTCCAGGAATTTCCCAACCCAGAGTTGGCAACCTTAGTACCACCGCCAGCCAATGTCCATCTTTGCATCATAAGGTTTCAAGCCAGTCACCTCCTCTCCCCATCTCTGTGTCTCTTGGTGCCTCTTCAGGAAATCTTCTGCCAAGACGATCGCCTGGGAGCAGCTTCCAGGGTCCCGATCCCGGACCCAGGTCTGCATCTCTGGGGGCAGGATGGCCAGGAACTGCTCCAGGATCACCAGCTCCAGGATCTCCTCCTTGTTATGCCTCTCGGGCTTCAGCCACCGGTGGCAAAGCTCCCGGAGCCGGCCATACACATCGTGCAACCCTCTGGCCTCCTGGTAGCGGAAATGCCGGAACTGTCGCCGCTGGGCCTCCACTTGGACCGCTTCCGTCGGAAGAACGCCATTCTTCCTTTTGCTGCACCCCTTCCGGACTCGGTTGCTGCTCTTTGGCTTGCTGGACTCTCCTCCTCCTTCCTTTCCACCGACAGAGGTCTGCCAAGTTCCCCACTCTCCTGCGGTCAGCCATTTGCAAGAACGATCCGATCCCTCAAAGGGTTCGGGGAAAGCTTTCGGATTGCCCCACAGGATGGGGTCTCTTGGCAGGTGGTTTCCCCGCTCGACGTTGAGTGATGGCTCGGCCTTTATCAACTCTTCCTGTTCCTGGGCTCCCCAACGCACCTCTTCAGGTTCCTCTTTGACCGTTGGCGAGGCTGCCCATCCCAAGTGCGCGCCAACACACACTGCCTGGATATCATCGGTGTCCGTGTCCAGTGGGCCCTGAGCCCCCGTTGCTCTGTCCTCGGCAGCCATTTTGTCTTCAAATGGGGCCTTACCGGTTGCTCTGCGGGCGCAGAGGAGAGCAGCAAGGATGGTCAGGGGCCTGGAGACCAAGTCCTATGAGGAAAGGCTGAGGGAGCTGGGAATATTTACTCTGCGGAAGAGGAGGTTGACGGGGGACATGACTGCTCTCTTTAAATATCTGAAGGGCTGTCACTTAGAGGAGGGCAGGGAGCTGTTCCTGTTGGCAGCAGAGGGTAGGACGCGCAGTAATGGGTTTAAATTGCGGACAGAAAGGTACTGGATAGATATTAAGAAAAAAAATTTCACAGTAAGAGTTGTTCGGCAGTGGAACCAGCTACCCAGGGAGGTGGCGAGCTCCCCCTCGCTGGCAGTCTTTAAGCAGAGGCTGGACAAGCACTTGTCAGGGATGCTCTAGGCCACTGGTTCCCAACCAGGGGTCCGTGGACCCCCAGGGGTCCGCGAGAACTAAATTAAGGTCCGTGAAACAAACTTATAAACCCATAATAAATTAATATTGTCAATTAAAAGTTCTCTATTCTAAAAATATATATTCAAATATTATTCTAAGTTTAATGTTTAACTAACAGTTATGATTAAAGTTTATTTTCAAATTCTCGGGATTTTTATTTTGAACCTTGGGGTCCCTGCACCAAACAAAAAAGTCCTAGTGGTCCCTGGTCAAAAAAAGGTTGGGAACCACTGCTCTAGGCTGATCGTGCATTAAGCAGGGGGTTGGACTAGATGGCCTCTAGGGCCCCTCCCAATTCTACGATTCTCAAACCCAAGTTCTTCAGCACACCCTTGAAGAAAACATCCTGACTTGCTTCCTGGGTTGTGGTCGGACAGGGATCAGTAGCAAAAATTGACTGACGAGTAGCAATTTTATCTCAGCAGCAAGTGGCGAGAATGAGTCAAAAAGCTGTCTAGGGAGGAGTTGAGAACATTCCTGATGGTGACCAAGGCTTCTCCCTGAAAGAGAGAGAAGGAAAAAAGAGAATTTTAAAGCCTGGATTGGCAACTTGACTGCCTAGGAAGGCTGGCTTCCCAAAACGAGTCTCTGCAAAAACTCTTCGTCATGGAAGCAAGCGTGTCAAATTCCCTGCTGCCGTCTCTTTGCCACGCGCCCCCTCCCTCAGCCATGTTTGCCACCATCAAAAGGATCATGGTGGTTTTACCTCAACCTTTCTCCGTGTTCCCCTCACAACAACCCGGTGAGGTAGGTCAGATCCAAGGTCACCCAGTGGGGGTTTTGAATCCACATCTCTTTGGCCCTGTCCTGGCACACTAGCCACCTATTGGTCACCAACTGGTTTTCTTCTTTTTTTAAAAGCAATACTCGATTAATTAAAATCAATTAAAATTAATTAAATCAATTAAAAGCAAAATGATCCTTTTCTGTCATTGCCCGTGTGGGTGTTAGGTGCCGTCAAGTCGCTTCCGACTCATGGCGACCCTATGAATCAATGTCCTCCAAAACGTCCGATCTTTAACAGCCTTGCTGGAGTCCCGCAAACTGAAGAAGGAAGCCGTGGCTTCCTTTATTGAGTCCATCCATCTCTTGTTGGGTCTTCCTCTTTTCCTGCTGCCCTCCATTTTTCCTAGCATGGTTGTCTTTTCCAGTGACTCTCGTCTTCTCATGTGACCAAAGTACTCAAGTCGCAGCCGAAGTACGGCGATCCCTTTTTGGGGTTTTTGTGGCGACCCCTTTTTGGGGTTTTCGCGGCAAGAGACTAACAGAGGTGGTTTGCCAGTGCAGGGCCGGATTTAGGTTTGATGAGGCCCTCCTATGCTATATGGTAATTTATGGGCCTAACAGGTATCGAAAGCCATTTGCAATTGAAGGTAATGGGGCCCTTTATATCTCCAGCTGTCCTTTGTCAACAACAATATTTATATATAGTATTATAGTAGCAAGTGGGGGTAATAGGGAACTGTACTGGTAAATAATAATATAGGCCTACTACTACATAATAAAGATGAATATTTTTCTAAAGTAATTTTATAATGGGCCCATTACTTACATCATAGGAGCCTACACAACACAAAACACTGTTGCTGAAAGCAGGTTTTATTTTATTTGTTTTTTATCTTATATTTTGGAAATGTGCATCCAGGTTTTTTTTCCTTTAATTTTTTGGGGGGGTCCCAAGAGAGCGGGGCCCTAAGCGATAGCTTGTTTCGCTCATACGTCAATCCGGCACTGTGCCAGCGCCTTCCTCTGCACAGCCACCCCGGTCTTCCTTGGTGGCCTCCCATCCAAAGACTAACCAGGGCCGACCCGCTCTCCAAGGTCTGAAGCGCAGAAAGGGCTTTCCCGGCCCTGGAGACGCCGGGGATGGCACCCAGACCCTCCGAGACGCGAAGGAGATGCTCTGCCGCTGAGCCACGACCCCTTCCCCAAAGGGGGAAGCCCGTGTGAAAAAATAAAGGCTTGCACGCAACGCTCAGCCCTGCGGGTTTCATTCAGGGGCTCCCCTCTTTCCACCCAGGGCCGGATTTAGGTTTGATGGGGCCCTGAGCTATTGAAGGGAACGGGGCCCTTTATAGGTCCAGCTGTCCTTTGTCAACCACAAATTGTCGCTGTTTTTTTGTGTGTTGAATATATGCTCCATGAAAGAGTCCAGTAGCCCCTTCAAGACTAACAAAGCTGTTTTCTGGTAGGGCATGAGCTTTCGTGAGCCACAGCTCACATCTTCAGACGCCCACTGTGAATTACATGCTATATGGTAATTTATGGGCCTAACAGGTATCGAAAGCCATTTGCACGTAACAAAATACGTAGGTTTTATTTTGTTTTTTATCTTATATTTTGGAAATGTGCATCCAGTTGTTTTTTTCCCTTTAAAAATTTTTGGGGGGCCCCCCCAAGAGAGGGTGGCCTTAAGCTCTAGCTTGTTTCACTTATGCGTCAATCCGGCACTGTTTCCACCCTATCCTTCCTGCAAGAAACAATCCCCCCCACACCCCGCTGCCCTTCCTTGCCTCTCCATCCTCTGCAACCCCCTCTCCCTTCGCTGCCACCCCTCCCCGCCCGCTGCCACCCCTCTGGCTCCAGCTCCCCCACCTCCCAGCCTTGGCACCGCTGCCCCTTTGCAACCTGGAGCGAAAGGCAGCCGCCAGCCACTGTCCATCAGCCCAGAGAAAGGAAGAGGGAAGGGGCCTGCCCTTGGCCACATCCTCGGCTTCCCGGCTTCGCTAGGAAGCGGTCTTGGTGGTTTTTAACCCTCTAGGGCAGGGGTGTCTGCAGTTCTGGCCGCCACACCTAAAAAGCACCCTGGGTCGCCGTGTAGTAGAAAAGGGCCAGAGTCCAGCAGCGCCTTCCAGGCTAACCACAATATTTTCTGGCAGGGTGTGAGCTTTCGCGAGCCACAGCTCCCTTCTTCAGATCTGAAGAAGGGAGCTGTGGCTCGCGAAAGCTCACACCCTGCCAGAAAATATTGTGGTTAGTCTTGAAGGCGCTGCTGGACTCTGGCCCTTTTCTACACCTAAAAAAAGGATATTACAGAGCTTGAGAAGGCGCAGAAAAGGGCAACAGAAATGATCAGGGGGCTGGAGCAGCTGCCCTATGGGGAGCGGTTAGGACGCTTAGGGCTGTTGAGCTTGGAAGGAAGGCAGCTAAGGGGAGCCATGATAGAGGTCTATACAATTATGCATGGTTTGGAGAGAGCGGACAGGGAGAGGTTTTTCTCCCTCTCCCATAATACTAGGACGTGGGGTCATCTGCTGAAGCTGGAGGGAGAGGGATTCAAAACTGATAAAAGGAAGTATTTTTTCACACAACGCATAGTTAAACTGTGGAACTCCCTGCCCCAGGATGTGGTGATGGCTGCCAGCTTGGAGGGCTTTAAGAGGGGAGTGGACATGTTCATGGAGGAAAGGGGTATCCATGGCTATTAGTTAGAATGGATACTAGTCATGCTGCATACCTATTCTGTCTAATATCAGAGGAGCATGCCTATTATTTTGGGTGCAGTGGAACACAGGCAGGACGGTGCTTCTGCAGTCATCTTGTTAGATAAGGTTGCCAACTCTGGGACTGGGAAATTCCTGGAGATTTGGGAGTGGAGGCCGAGGACGGTGGGGTGTGGGGAGGAGCTCAGCAGCGATGTGAAATGTGATGTCCTCGATTCCACCTCCGGAGCTGCCATTTTTCTCCTGCGGATCTCCTGTAGCCTGGAGATCAGTTGTGATTCCAAGAGCACTCCAGGCCCCACCTGGAGGATGGCAACTGTAGGCTGGCAAGTCCCCAAGTGTGGCCTGTCAGCGAAAGACTCTCAGTGTCCTCCCCAGTGATTGATATTCAGAGGTAGACTACTTCTGAAGATGGAGGTTCTGTCCTCAGGTGTATAACAGACTGAGAAGGCTTTATTCTGTACCTGACCAGCAGAAGGTGTAGAATATATAATCTGCCTTGTCTCATGTTGAGCTTAAAAACTGGATGGGTGATCAGGACAAAGAAGCCTAAACTTTCCAAAGCCAAGTTAGAGCAATTTACAAATTAACCACATTTGTTTGCTTTTTGGTGGATAAGCTGCCTCTTCTGTAGGTATAGTTGCCAACCTCCAGACAGTGCCTGGAGATCTCCTGGTATAATTGATCTCAAGGCTGCAGAGATCAGTTCCCCTGGAGAAAATCACTGCTTCGGAGGGTGGATTTCACGGCATAGTACTCTGCTTAGATCCCTCCTATTCCCAAACCCCACCCTCCCCAGCCTCCACCCCTAAAATCTCTGGGTATTTTCCAATCCAGAGCTGGCAATCCTACGCCATAGGCTAAAGGCAGAAGAACAGTACAGTACAAAGTATAATGTGTGTGTGTAAAGTGCCGTCAAGTCGCAGCCGACTTATGGGGACCCCTTATGGGGTTTTCATGGCAAGAGACTAACAGAGGTGGTTTGCCAGCGCCTTCCTCTGCACAGCAACCCTGGCCTTCCTTGGTGGTCTCCCATCCAAATACTAACCAGGGATGACCCTGCTTAGCATACAAGCAATGCATTAAAGCAGAATAACAATATTGGAAAACAATGCAGTGTAATACATACAACAAAGAAAACAATGAAAAAATTCTTTTTTTAAAAAAAATCCATCTTTCTGAAGCTCTTCCTTCAACAGCTGCATGACAGTCAGAAATTCTCCAGGTAAAGTCTTTGCTGACATCCAAAGCAGGGAGCAAAGTAAGGACGTGGGTTGCAACCAATTATTTTTGTTACTCTCGGCAGGCCTTCTGTGCTGCTCAACAGGCAGAAATTCACCCGGTCAGTTACCATTTTCCTGGCGGGGGAAACCAACCAACCAAACCTTGGCCTGTTTAATTTTTCTTTTCTTTTTTTAATTTAAATGTCTTTATTTAACTTAAAATAATCACATCAAGGCATCATAAAAGACATAGAACAAAACTAGAATAAGAACCCCCCATCAACTCCCAGACCTGTTTAATTTTTCCATGTCAGGCTGCTGTCGAAGCCTAGCAGCAAAACATTCCTCCAAAAGTTTAATTCCAATAATATCTCAGGGTTGTGTTTTTTTAAAAAGGGGGGAAGGAATTGGATCCTTCAAAGAGTTAAGGCAATAGAGAAGGCGGTTTTTCAGACAGGCCCGGAAATGTCAAAGGAGGAATGGGAGCTGCAAATCCCCTTCCTGCTCCATCTTCCCCAGGAGGGAATCTGCCTTTTGAATTTTCCCAGCCTCGATTATTGCAGAGGTTGGGAAATCGGCCAAAAAAAAAGTGTTTTTCTTCCATTTTCTTTGTCTTTGCTGCTGCAGGTTGCAAGTGGAGGTGAGTGAGAAGGGACCTGGGGGTGGGGTGGGGAGCCAAAGAGGGAAAGAGAACAAGAGATGGGGATTCGCACACATGCTTGCAACTCTCCATCCTAAATTTAGGGAGAGGCAATGAGGGGCATTTACCTAGGAGATGTGCTTGGTTCGTCTCTCTTTGGCTTACCTGGCTCCTGAGTGCAGACGGCTGGATAGGGTTGCCTGGAGATCTCCCAGGATTACCATCCGCAGACTACCAAGATCAGTTGCCCCGGGAGAAAATGTATTGGAGGGTTGGGACTGCTTGGCATTATAGAATCGTAGAGTTGGAAGGGACCACAGGGGTCATCTAGTCCAACCCCCTGACAGGGGTCATCTAGTCCAACCCCCTGCACAATGCACGAATTTCACAACTGCAATTTCACAACCCCACACACACCCCCAGCGACCCCTACTCTATGCCCAGAAGATGGCCAAGATGCCCTCCCTCCCATGAACTGCCTAAGTTCACAGAATCAGCATGGCTGACAGATGGCCATCTAGCCTCTGCTTAAAAACCTCCAGGGAAAGGTGCACTCACCACCTCCTGAGGAAGCCTGTTCCATTTATACTCTGCTGGGGTTTCTGTTCTTCCCCACGCCCCGCCCTCCCCAGGCTCCAGCCCCCAAATCGCCAGCAATTTCCCAACCCAGAGTTGGCGCTTCTGTTGCCAAATAGTGTGAAGCATCTGGCACGTGGCCTGCAATCATTCGCAAATGAAAATATTGGCACCCTGGTGTGCTTTTAAATATCGGCGCCTTCTCCCACCAAAACTGCAATAAATTTATGCGGCTCCCTTGACCTTCCCAATTGTGAGTGTGTGTGTGTGTTAAGTACCGTCAAGTCGTTTCCGACTCATGGCGACCCTATGAATGAAAGTCCTCCAAAGTGTCCTGTCCTTGACAGCCTTGCTCAGATCTTGCAAACGGAGGGCCATGGCTTCCTTGATGGAGTCCATCCATCTCTTGTTGGGTCTTCCTCTTTTCCTGCTGCCCACAACTTTTCCTAGCATGACTGTCTTTTCCAGTGACTCTTGTCGTCTCATGACGTGGCCAAAATATGACAGCCTCAGTTTAGTCCTTTTAGCTTCTAGGCTCAGTTCAGGCTTGATTTGATCTATAACCCACTGGTTTGTTTTTTTGGCAGTCCACGGTATCCGTAGCACTCTCCTCCAACACCGCATTTCAAAGGAGTCTACTTTTTTCCTATCAGCTTTCTCTATTGTACAATTACCTTCCCAATTACTCTCTAGATAAGAACTCGGCTTTGTTTTCTTTACTACATTTCCCCCCTTGAATCACTCCCTTATGTTGATGTCCGTTTAAATCCCTGATACGTTCATCTAGTAATTTTTTTTCATATCATCCATGTTTGTTTCCAATTTATTAAAATTTCCTAATGAAGTCCTTATTGTCTCTGAGATTAGGAGAGCTTCCTTTGATAAAATCTCTACAGCTGCGTGAGTTTCCAAAGTGCTCCCCGAAATAGGGGAAGCTCTCTGGTTAAATTGTTGCTGGTTCTTGTGACTTGGAATGGTAAAAAGAAGTTCCTCTCCAGTATTATCACCTGGCAAGCAATCCGTATCATTCCTCAAAACAGTGAATCGATTAGTTACTGAAATACCTTCGTGAGTTGTCTTCTGTGAAGCTTTATTAAATAAATATTAAATATTACACCTCGGAGGTAATGATCCATTTTTAGTTGTTTCCCAGTCTTCATTCCAGCCATCTCAGGGGAGGAAAGTTGGCCTTTTCTCGAGCACATAGTCACTCCCTGCGTCCGACCGCCGGAGTCTGTTTCTCTTAATGCCGTTTAGTTCCCCTGCCGTAGTTAAAATCTCAATCTTGCAAATCTCAGTCAAAATATTGCTGATAAAACCACGAATTACACTAAAACTAGGCTAAAAACAGCGGGGTATCAGGAGCTCAAAGCAGCGCTCCTGCCCCGGCGGCCACCTTCCAACCAAACACCAAGACAGTGCAATCCTGTGCAGAGTTATTCCAGACCCACTCCATTGATTTCAAAGGCAAGAACAAGAAGAGGAGAAGAAGGAGTCATCCTTGACACTTGGACAAAAAAGACTTGATTCTAAAAATATAATAATAATAATAATAATAATAATAATAATAATAATAATCAGAAGTGTTGGAAAAACAAAAACTCACAGCAAGAATAAAATTAAAAGGAAGCATGCAATCCAGGGTGATAGAGAGACACGGAGGGCTAAATAGGGAATTATATGTTGACTAGTGAATTATGCTATCATTGATCTAATCCATTTATTTTAAGGATATTTTTTAGATAAAAATCTGTTACTATATTAAACTAACAATAAACATGTAATAATTGTAATGAACTAGATAATTAAGAATTAATTTGTAACTAAGTTAGAAGTATTTTTTTGGATTAGAATTACTATACAAAAGAGTAGATAAATTTATAATAAGATGGAGGAAGATGAGGGGGAAGTCTTTTAATTAATTTTCTTTTTATTAACAGATAAAAATGCTTTTCGACATGGTTGTTAAATTTTTTATTAGTATTATTTGTGAAATGAATATGTTGCTGAAAAGTTACCCAACAGTAAAAAATTGTGAAAATAATAAAAATTTTATCGGGAAAAAAAAAGGAATTGCACTGTTGACCCACCCCCTCCCCACTCCATCCTGTCCTTCCACTTTTCTGAATTGTGGGAAACGTATCCCTACTTCTAGGACAGGGGTGGGGAACGTCAGGCCCGGGAGCCGTTTAAGGCCCGCAAACTCATTTGGTCTGGCCCTTCGTGGGTCCTGGCAGATCTCCAGCTCAGAAGGATCTAAGACTGGCGATCCACCCCCTCCCGCAGACAGGAATACCCTCTAGTCAAGGCGGATGTGAGTTTGTTTTGCCGAGAAAAGGAACCTTTTTCCCCCCTTGCAGAAGTCATCAGCTATGGAGCTGCTAGGACCGCCCAAGAAACTGTGTTAACCCTTTGTGTTAACCCTTTTCCCGCACGGGGAGGGGGGTCATCTGGGGCAGCTGCCTGCTTGGGGCTTGGTCAGTTAATTTTTAAGTTGATAATTTTGTATGGCCCGTGAATGATGTTATAAATTTCCAAGTGGCCCTTGGCGGAAAAAAGGTTCCCCACCCCTGTTCTAGGAGATGGGAGTTGCCGGTTTCTCTTTTAACAGCCCTTGACACTGTGCTTCTGAAACTGGGGCACAGTCGCTTGCTGGTGGTTGTAGTTTACTTCACTTTACATCTTTATCATGAGGGCTTCCGGTGTGTGCAGAAGCAGCATCTGAAAAGCACTGCTGTTGTTTATTGTTTGATTTTTTTTGCCCAAGTTAATCTCTTCCTTTAAAAAAAACAAAACATTATTAGTAACCACTTTTCCAAAACAAAAAAATTGGTTGCCGTTTAAAAAATTTTTAGCAACCGCTTTCCCAAAAACTGATCAGTCTTTTGCTTCCCTCATTAGGTTCCTCCATATCATGAAAATGTCTGAAGAATTATAAGATCCTGAATTTCCTGAATCCAGTCATGATCTGCATTTTAAGAACATAAGAAAAGCCCTGCTGGATCAGACCAAGGCCCATCAAGTCCAGCAGTCTGTTCACACAGTGGCTAACCAGGTACCTCTAAGAAGCCCACGAACAAGACGAGTGCAGCAGCACCATCCTGCCTGTGTTTCACAGCACCTCCTATAATAGGCACGCTCCTCTGATCTTGGAGAGAATAGGTATGCATCATGACTAGCATCCATTTCAACTAGTAGCCATGAATACCCCTCTCCTCCAGGAACACGTCCACTCCCCTCTTAAAGCCTTCCAAGTTAGCAGCCATCACCACATCCTGGGGCAGGGAGTTCTTTTTCATTCTTTTTCTGGATTTTTCCATCGTATAAATTTGGGGAGGGCAGTTGCTAGTAAAAATTGAAATACATTTTTATGAAAATACACCTCATCTCCATTATATCTGTGCCTACGGCCATTGTTGCATGAATGCCTTTCCATCGAAGGTAGATTCAATCACATTCCGTATCAGGAGAGACTCTGCCCCTGTGGTTCAGGATCTCCAGATTCGCTTATGCACATTATATTGGAATGTCGCCTGGGTGAGGGCCTTCGTAATGACTGTCTATTAGATTTGCTTGATACTGATTTAGTCAATAATAAAAGCCAAATGTTTTACTGCTCTACTGTCCGATGTCAAGCCTGAAACAACTGCCTCGGTTGCAAAATTTTTGGTAATGTTACTGAGACGGGGATCTTTGAAGCCTGCCTAATATTTCAAGTTGCTGCTGTGATGTGGTTTATCTAGAGCACTGGTTCCCAACCGGGGGTCCGTGGACCCCCAGGGGTCCGTGAGAACTAAATCAAGGTCCGCGAAACAAAGTTATAAACCCATAATAAATTAATATTTTAAATTAAAAGTTCTCTATTATAAAAATATATTCAAATATTATTCTAAGTTTAATGTTTAACTAACAGTTATGATTAAAGTTTATTTTCAAATTCTTGCAATTTTAATTTTGAACCTTGGGGTCCCTGCACCGAACAAAAAAGTCCTAGTGGTCCCTGGTCAAAAAAAGGTTGGGAACCACTGATCTAGAGACTGGTCAATGATCATGATAATCATTGTTTATTATATCACAGTCTGGCTGGCTGGTTAGATTATTTTAATCCTTTATTTTAACCTTTTGTTTAATACCAAAATATGGGTCATTTTATATATTTCATACTTAACTGTATTGTATACTCTATAGGGGCCCTGGTTTGTTCATCAGGGATTTGCGTGATCTGTTTTCGATCGTGAGAATCTGTATGAGCTGTCTTTTGTACTATGCCTATTAAAGGCTATTGAATTGAATTGGATCAAAGTTTGTATCCAGTTTAGTTTGTCATTAATTTTGTCTGTGTTTTCCCTAGGGATCAAGGTTTCCCTGGGAGAACACCGTTCTGAGACCAGGACCTGAAAGAAAGGCCAAAACGTGACAGATTCTCCTGGTAAGGAGAGTGAGAGCGGAGGCAGGTTGGAGCTGCGGCACACCTGTCCCTTAGCCTGGGAAAGAAAATGGCGGAGGCGCAAAGAATTGTGGGAGAACAGGCTGCTTTGGATCAGGAGGAAGATCCAGGAGAGAAGATGAATGAACCAATCTGCAGACAAACGGAGTGTTTGAAGAGAGAGGGAAATGCGTCTCCTCAGGTCATCCGTTCTAGAAGGAAAATACCAAAAAGGATAACCGCTCTGCAGGTTAAGGAGGAGCCAGAGGAAGAGCTGTCCCAAAGCCCAAAAACCCTGGAGTCCCCAAAGGGGAAGCAGTCCTACTGGAGCAACCGGCAGTTGAGAGACCCCATGACGCCATGGGAAGATATTAAGGCCTTCCTGGCCCATTTTGAGGGCACCGATGAGGCCAGCCGCTGGGTCGCTCGCTTGGTCCCTGGCCTTGGAGATGCTGAGGAGGCCCTGCACAGTCTCGATGTCAGGGAGAGCTTTGGGGAAATGAAAGCGGCCATCTTGCGAGGGGAGGCGAGCTGCCGGGAGTGGCAACGCCAGCGCTTCCGGCACTTCTGCTACGAGGAGGCCGAGGGCCCCCGAGAGGTGTGCGCCCAGCTGCGGGAATTTTGCTACCAGTGGCTGAAGCCGGAGCGGCGGACCAAGGAGCAGATCCTGGAGCTGGTGATCCTGGATCAGTTCCTGGCCGTCCTGCCCTCGGAAATGCAGACCTGGGTCCGGGAAGGAGGGCCGGAGACCTGCGCCCAGGCGGTGGCCCTGGCTGAGGAGTTCCTGCTGCTGCAGCGACGGGAGGATGAGAGGCAGGAAGAGCTGGTGAGAGCATGGGGAGGCATCAACACTGGGAGGGAAGGGAGCTGAGATACAAAGAGTCCGTGACGGACAATAATGTAGCAGGGTAGAAATCCTCCTCCGAATTGTGCAAGATGTGTGTGTTGTACAGAGTATCCCAGAGGGGAGGGGCTGTGGCTCAGTGGCAGAGCTTCTGCTCGGCATACAGAAGGTCCCTGGTTCGATCCCCAGCATCTCCAGTTTTTTAAAAAAGGATTAGGCAGTAGGTGACGTGAAAGACCTCTACCTGAGACCCTGGAGAGCCACTGCCAGTGTGAGTAGACAATATTGACTTTGATGGTCCAAGGGTCTGATCCAGTAGAAGAAGAATAGTTGGTTTTTATATGCCGACTTTCTCTACCACTTATGGGAGCATCAAACCAGCTTACAATCACCTTCCCTTCCCCTCCCCAGAACAAACACCCTGTGAGGTAGGTGGGGCTGAGAGAGTGTGACTAGCCCAAGGTCACCCAGCTGGCTTCATGTGGAGGAGTGGGGGATCAAACCTAGTTCGCCAGATCAGACTCCACCGCTCCAACCACCGCCCTTAACCACTACACCATGCTGGCAGCTTCATGTGTTCATGTGGAGTCTGGGATAGGGATGCCCACCTTGTTGCCTGTGACTCTCCCTAGTCTTGCCAGAGATGGTGGCCAAGAGTGTTTTGTGGGAGGAAACTTTGCCTCTCGTTGGCCCCGCCTGTAGCCTTTCCTCTTTCCCTCATTCTGACCCACTTACCTACCATTTTCTGGTCCATTCGCTTTCCTTCTCCCTTTCTTTTCTCCCTGGCACCTCCTGAGCTACCTTTTCCTGTTTCTCCCTCTGACTGCCTCTGCTCCCTCCCTTTACTCACCTACCCACCCATCCTTTAGAGACCCACCGTGATGTAGTGGGTAAGAGTTGCAGACTCTAATCTGGAGAACCGGGTTTGATTTCCTGCTCCTCCACATGCAGACTGCTGGGTGACCTTGGGCCAGTCACGGTTCTCTCAGAATTCTCTCAGCCCCACCTACCTCACAAGGTGCCTGTTGGGGGGGGGGGAAGGGAAGGCAACAGTAAACTGCTTTGAGACTCCTTACGGTAGAGAAAAGTGGAGTATAAAAACCAGCTCTTCTTTTTTCTGTTTCCCTGTCCCATCTTCAACTGTTCCCTTTTATCAGTTTTTGCTCCTGCCCAGGGGAACTGACCTCCGTAGTTTGGAGATCAATTCCGATTCTGGGAGATCTCCAGGCCCCACCTAGAGGTTGGAGTTGGAAGGGAAACAGTACTCTATTTGCAAAAATATCAAGAGTGTATTACAATACAGTGAATATAACAGTGAAGTGAAAACAAAAGCTTATAAACATCCTAGACAAAAATCAACATGAAATATAAAGTTCATCAATTGAGTCCAAATGACTTCTAGAAGTTGTGAGATCTTATTTATAGTCCGCTAGAACTTGCATGTATCTTGATGCTTGATTTTCTAAAGATCAAGTGAAGTCTGGATTCCTTGGAAGAGGTAAGTGAAGATGGGAAACGTCTTCCGGAATTTTTTAAAAACGTTTTTCGCATATAATGCTTCTTCAGCCTGAAGGTACATAATTATAAGCTACTATTAACTACCCAATTATTTTAAAAGCGCTAAGCGTCATAAGTTACAGGCATGTATTTGGCTTTTAACAATGTGACTAAAAAAATGAAACAGTACCTTTACAATTGAAGTTTGAGGCGCCACACTAGGGGCTGCAGCTTTCCTTGTCAAAGTTCTTTTGGTAAAAAAAATCCTCGAGATATTATCAAATACTTTCTAACTAATTAGGTCACAGGTGTTTCTCTAACTCAAAGCTTCGAGGTAGAGCAGGTGAGAGTAGGAACGGGAAGGCTGTGCTGATTGCATAGGTGCTAGGTGGTAGCTAAACCAGTTTTACTTAAGATCCTGGTTGATAGATAAATCATAAGTAGCATGATAAATCTAGTTCTGTATTAAGACCATGTGGTATTAGAGGTTGGCAAACCCTACCGCCAAGATATCTCATGAGGTCTCAATGGCATTCTTTTTTCCTAGCAAACAAACATTATATCTATGGCAGTAGAAAAGAACAAGAGTCTAGTAGCATCCTAAAGACTAACAAAATTTCTGGCAGTGTATGAGCTTTTGTGAGTCGCAGCTCACTTCTTCAGATACAGCTAGACTGAAGAAGTGAGCTGTGACTCATGGGCCTCTTGTTGCTCTTTCAGAACCCGGGGCTGTTTGAAGAAGGAGCCGTCATTGGTCCCAAGGGCCAGCCGATGGATTCCAGACATATTCTTCTTAACAGAGAACCCAAGGAAGAGGGTTTCAGTGAGAACGCCAGCTTGCACGGTAAACTGGGAAAAATCTTGGCTTGAAAACGCTTGTTTCGTGATATATATTGTTTATTTACATTATTTATTGTCTGCCATTCTCCCTGAAACTCAAGGCAGATTACACAGTGTAAATTCAGCACAATCAGTGTCCAGTAAGCAATACGATAGGATTAGGACTGCAGAAATCCAAAACCATGCAGTAATCTGAAAACAGAGCTGAAACAAAACGTGCGTATTAACACAAACATATTAATATATGTATTAACGCTAACAAAACATATGTGTTAATAGTAACGTACGTATGAACACTAACAATGCCTGGTGGAACTCTTTGTCTAGTGAGACCCATGCCCTGCAGGACCTCGCTTAGTTCCGCAGGGCCTGTAAGATGGAGATATTCCACCAGGGCTATGGTTGAGGACAGCGAGGGTCTACACAAATAAGGTTATTGCAGCAGCATTATCCTGCCTGTGTTCCAAAGCACCTAATATATTTGGCATGCTCCTCTCATCCTGGAGAAAATAGGCATGCATCATGACTTGTATCCATTTTTACTTATAGCCATGAATAGCCACTCCATGAACATGTTCACTCCCCTCTTAAAGCCTTCCACGTTGGCAGCCATCACCACATCCTGGGGCAGGGAGTCCCACAATTTAACTATACATTGTTTGAATAAATACTTCCTTTTATCTGTTTTGAATCTCTCACCCTCCAGCTTCAGCAGATGACCCCACGTTCTGGTATTATGAGAGAGGGAGAAAGGCTTCTCCCTGTCCATACCATGCATAATTTTATAGACCTCGATCATGTCTCCCCTTAACCGCCTTCCTTCCAAGCTAAACAGACCTAAGCATTTTAACTGCTCCTTATAGGGCAGTTGCTCCAGCCCCCTGATCATTTTGGATGCTCTTTTCTGCACCTTCTCAAGCTCTGCAATATCCTTTTTGAGGTGTGGTGACCAGAACTGTACACAGTATTCTAAGTGTGGTCTCACCATAGATTTGTACAAGGACAGTATGAGCATGATAGGCAGAGGTAATCTGTTCTGCTTGCTTTTCAGGAAGGAGTCTTTCCCGTAGTGGCTCCTTCCTCCTTGAGTCAATTTGACTAGTACCAGAGATCACTTGGATTATAAGCCTCCTTAATACCTATGGTGAAAGGTGAGGTATAAATACTTCAGGTAATCATTTGCTGGTTTTTAAAAGCCAGCTTTTGTCCCGTTAGACAGAAACAGTTGCTAATCTGTCGTGGCTAATGCAGCCTTTTCTTTCCCGCCTTTGACAGGTGATAATGAGGGATCGACTGAAAATGAGAACATTTCTTCACAGGGAAATCCAAAGCAAGTGGAATTTCGTGGGGCGGTTCTCGGAAAAGCTAAAGACATTTCCCGGCCTCAAGATCCAGGACAACCTACAGAGAAACGGCACGGTCTAAAAAGGAAGCCAGGAACCAACCCGGTAAAAAAGGCAAGCTTGTCTGTTTTAGAAGGAGGCAGAGGAGAACCCAACGACACACCAGCTAGGCCCGCATTTGAGAGCTCAGAAATCTACGATGGGAATGATTTTGTTGAGGGCTCGGATTTCTTAATCGATGCCGAGGGCAAACCTCATAAACGCTCGGAGTCTAGGGAAATGTCTGGAGAGACCCCTGACATTGTCCAGCACTGGAACGAGAAGCTGAACAGGTGTCTGAGCTGTGGGAAAAATTTCCATCATGGTTTGAATGGGGATGAGGGAAACCAAAACCATCTAGGAGAGAAGCCTGATGAATGCTCTGAATGTGGGAAGAACTCTACCAAGGACTTGGGCCTTGTCGAGCATGAAGAACCACACCCGGAAGAGAAGGTTTACGCCTGTGTAACTTGTGGGGAGAGTTTCCGTTTGTATTCGAGCCTTATGAAACATGAGCGAACCCACGCACCCTTTGAGTGTGAAAAAATGTCACGTCAGAGTGGCAGCCCGCTAACTTCCGAAAACGTGGCAGAGAAGCCATATAAATGCCCCACCTGCGGCAAGAGCTTTAGCAAAAGCTCAGGCCTTCGGTTCCACAAGAGAATCCACACAGGGGAGAGGCCCTATGAGTGCGCAGATTGTGGGAAAAGTTTCAGCCAGAGGTCCAACCTCATCCTGCACGAGAGAACCCACACGGGGGTGAAGCCCTTCCGGTGCTCCGACTGCGGGAAGAGCTTCCTTCGCAGCTCAGACCTCGTGAGGCACGAAATCACCCACACCGGCGAGAAACCGTACACCTGCTCCGAATGCGGGAGGTCTTTCGGACACAACTCGACCCTTGTCGCGCACGAGCGGACCCACACGGGGGAGAAACCGTACAAGTGCTCCATCTGCGGGAGAAGCTTCCGGCACCACTCGGGCCTGATCAAGCACGAGCGGACCCACACGGGGGAGAGGCCTTACCCGTGCCCGGCCTGTGGGAAGGGCTTCAGTCAGAGCTCGGGGCTGACATTACACATGAGGACTCACACGGGAGAGAAACCGTACCAGTGCTTGGTTTGTGGGAAGAGCTACAGTCAGAGGTCAAAGCTCACGAAACACGAGAGAACCCACATGGTCGGGAAAATGTAACTGGAGGTGGCGTGGGGGGGTGGAACTGAGGGAGACGGCAAACTCTGCTTTGGGGCTTCATACTTATAAAGATGGCTGTGAAATAGTTGTCTCTGTTTCTCAGGGCTCGACCAAGGATTTTTCTAACCAAACAAAAAACTGAAGGAGAGATCGAACCTTTGATGCGGGTGCACGCATCGAGAAAGAGAAACTTTAGCCAACTATTGGCGCACACAGGTTGCAGAGTACAAGAATACATTTAAAAGCACTTTCTCAGGGCTTGAACAAGGAAGGCTTTGGTATGCTCTGCGCAAAGAGTCCCGTTTGAATATTTTTTCAGATAAGTTGGTTTGTGGTATATTTTGGCCCCTTGGCCAGGGATTTTGCATTGTAGCTTCCTTCCCTTCTGAGTTCCTTAACTTAGGGCCTGTTCAAATTGCCTTTATAATCTGTTTGAGCAGCAGGTTGCTAATGGATTTTTTGTGTCAGTTCAGACACAACCGGTTGGGCTCCTGGCTGCTAACGGATTTTTCTTTTACCTGTTCAGACGAAGCCGCTTGGGTCCCATTTGCAAAGCGAGGCTGAGCTGGTTTTTATGAAAACTGTTTTCAGTTCTTGCTTGCACCTCTGAATTGCTCCAGTGTGCTGTTTGAACTGCCTGGAGCACTTTGGGAAGGACCTAAATTGTTTTCCTGCCTTTTTTGCCGTTGTGTTCTTTTTTAATGTCCTGAGATTTGCGTTATAGCGCTATAGCTATACAACATTATAGCTATATAACGCTATAGCGCTATAACGCAAATCTCAGAACGTCCCCCCCCAAAAAAGCTGGAAAAGATCACACCAGCAAAAAAGCCGGGAAAACAATCGCGGGGCTGTTTGAACTAGCCAGAGTGCTTTAGAGATGGCTCATAGATGGATTGAAGTGAGCTGTATGAACACCCATCTTTCTATCGCTTTATTCCAAAACAGGCCAACAACATTACATCCGGTTTAGAACTGTAATCTGAATAGGGCCTTAGTTTTCCATTTCCGTGTACTTCACCTGTGCGTGTATACGTTTTTCAATCCAACCCTGTACCTGTTTTCTCTCATTTAATGACGCAGGACTTCTTCCGCACACCTCTGCGGAAGTTCTGTGGCCTAAGTCTGCCATCTGCTGCAGCTAGTGGATGCGTTCCCAACTTCACGCATGGGGGCTGGGTATAATTTGTACCGTGCTTTGTATAAATCATGCAGATTGACACACGTATGCGAAACTTCTTTTGGTTTTCATGGTCTTAGGTAGGGCAAAGGGACTGAACCCTCCCTCCTAAGCCCTTCTAAGCCCTGCGCAACTATCCCTCTGGCTTTTGTGCTGTTAAGCATATCTTTGCAACCCTAAGATCTAGGAACATTTTTAAATGGAAACTGAGAATCTCAAAAAAGCTGCTTTCTGCACCCTCTAACCGCTTCCTATGCCCCCCTACGCTCCCCTGGAATCTAGACCTCTCTATGGGAATGTTGTTCTTTTTAAAACAAGGCATTGAAATTATGTGCCAAAGCCAAGCAGATCTTTCCCCAAGACAGGTATGAATGCTTGACCTATAGAAATCAAGGATGTTAAGCTGCTTAGCGTTGGGAGTAATTATACTCCGCTTTTGCTAACCTGCAGTAAAGTAGAATAAAGGGCTGCTCCAGCCTTTCCCCCTAGGAAATCCTGATTAGACAAGCCACCTACCCCCCCCCCTTGAATGAATGATGCACCATGAAGTCGCAACTGATTCATGACAACCCCATTTGTAGGGTGTCCAAGGCAAGAGACCAGTGGAGGTGGTTTGCCATTGCTTTCCTCCACGTAGCAACCCTCATCTTCATAGAATCATAGAGCTGGAAGGGACCACCAGGGTCATCTAGCCCAACCCCCTGCACAATGCAGGAAATTCACAACTACCTCCTCCACACACACTCCCAGTGACCCCTACTTTGTGCCCAGAAGATGGCCAAGATGCCCTCCCTCTCATGATCTGCATAAGGTCATAGCATTGCTGACAGACGGCCATCTAGCCTCTGCTTAAAAACCTCCAGGGAAGGAGAGCTTAACACCTCCCGAGGAAGCCTGTTCCACTGAGGAACCGCTCTTGTTGTGCCTAAAACATTACCCCAGGTAGATCTGATCAAGGATAACGCACTGGCGATCAGGAATTACTTTTACAGCTTATGCTATTTAACTGTACCAGTTTAACAATACAAGCTGGGATCAAGTTTCTCCAGCCAAAACCAAAAGAATCACACTGCAGAAAGAATCACACTGTAGTTCAGCATTCATCAACCTTTATACACTTTCAACAATTGCCTTCAATAAAGATACATTTCTACTTTTCCCATGGTGTCATTCTTGGCTATTGAAATCAGCAAGGTTGGCAGCGAGCGATTCTCTAATTGCACATGCGTTAGGTCTGAACAGAGAGTCCCCTCACCAGGAACATCAGAGTCCCTTTAACTAGAAAATGAGCAAAATACCGGCAGCTGTTACTTGTTGCAGTTAGAGGAATGTGTGCGTGCTTTATGCAGACTAAGTGAATAGAAAGCAAGAGGAAAAGAGAGGCGGGGGGGCGGATCTTGATACGCGTTTATCTACACTGGTGTCATGTGTAAAAGGATTCCTGCTACTGTTTATGTACATGGGAAGTTTATAGCGCCACAGGTAAAAGACCTTTATTGGGAGCACTTTCACTCTAACTGTTAGAAAACTCTTCCTAATGTCTAGGCGGAAACTCTTTGATTTAATTTCAACCCGTTGGTTCTGGTCCGACCTTCTGGGGCAACAGAAAACAACTCGACACCATCCTCCATACGACAGCCTTTCAAGTACTTGGAGATGGTTATCATATCCCCTCTCAGTCTTCCCCTCTTCAGGCTAAACATACCCCAGCTCCTTCAGCCGTTCCTCATGGGACTCGGTCTCCAGACCCCTCACCATCTTTGTCTTCCTTGGTGGTCTCTCATCCAAGTATTAACTGTGGCCAACCCTCCTTAGCTTCCAAGCTCTGGCAAGATCAATCTACTTTATATTTATTTATTTATTTATTTATTTATTTATTTATACCCCACTCTTTCTCAACTGACGTTGGGCTCAGGATGGCTTCCAACAGCACATATCATACAATATCAGTTAAAACATAAGTTAAAACACAGAAATCAAAACAACATACAGATTAAAATAAGGCCATCCAATTGACACCTACTGTAATAATAAAATATAATTTCCTAAAGGTGAGGAGGGCCCATGAGCAGAAGGCCAGGGAACTCTGCAGCCCAGCGTCCGGTTTCCCACAGGGGCCTGGAGGTTCTCCTGAGATTTTGTGGGTTCCCACAGTACAGAGGCAAGGCCACTGAGCCCACATTGAGTGTACAGCACAGAACCATCCCCAGAATCCTTTCATAGAATCATAGAGTTGGAATGGACCACCAGGGCCATCAAGTCCAACCCCCTGCACAATGCAGGAAATTCACAACTACCTCCCCCCTCCACATCCCTAATGACCAGAAGATGGCCAAGATGCCCTTTGCCGCAGTGTGCACCGCAGAACCCTTCCCGTACTTTTTTGCAGCCAAAGCTTCCCCATCATTGGAGAAAATGTAGCCTGAAAGTTTGGGAGGCGGGTGGTGGGGGGACACGTGATTTTCTAAACATTATGTCCTCGTTTCTTCCATCCTTGCAGGTACCAATAAAGGTATCTCTTTATGAAGGCGGTGTGGCTGTTTTTAATCCACAAAGTTTATTAAATAACACCACCATTTGCATTTACCTTATTTGATCTGCTGGATAACACATTTGCTGTCCCCATGCATGGGTTTTCTGGGTGAGTTGCTCTGGGAAGCCTCCTCGTTGGAAGAAAGCAAGTCCAGAGCCGAGTACTGGAAAGCTTCCTTTTAAGACAGGTGACTTTGTAGCCTCTTTGCACCAGAAATTACTAACAATCACATCCAAAGCAGGCACAGCAGAGTTACCCACACCCAAGGGAGACATTGGAAGGAGGAGACCCTAGAAGAGCAACTCACAAAGAGAAGCAACTGGCAGCCTCTGCTGAGAGTGGGTAAATTTGATTGCATCTCTGCCTCAGGAATGGCTGAGTGATTCCCTTACCTACAGTGCAGAGCCCAGACACAATTCTTAACCGAGGTTGGCTAGAAGGAAGTAAATGGGGACAATGTATGATGTCTTTGGGTATGTGTGGGGGAGAACAATGTGCCACATCCTGAGCCCCTTGGAAGAAGGGCAAGGTAAAAATGTAATGCATACAGACCAGTGACTCATACAGAGCTGCAGCGGTCAACCTCATCCGGGGTTGGGGCTGGTCTCACTGGAGCCTTTGTCTTGCCTCTCACAAATCCAGCCTACAAGGACAGGGTAAAAATGTAATGGATGTAGACCACTGACTCATACAGAGCTGCAGTAGTCAGTCAATAGAAGCCAAATTGGGTAGCGTTAACTGGTGAATGCAAAGCACACACACACACATTCTAAGTTTTATTTTCATTTATTGTTATTTTAATTCATTTATACCCTGCCTTTCCCCGCAATGGGAACCCAAAGCCGATTACAGCATTCTCCTCTTCTCCATTTTATCCTTCCAACAACCCTGTGAGGTAGGTTATGTGGAGAGAGTGTGACTGGGCCAAGGTCACCCAGCGAGCTTCCATGGTATGAGTGGAGATTCAAACCTGGATCTTCCAGATACTTGTCCAGCACTCTTAACTGCTAGGCCAGCTTTTGAAGATCATCTTCCTCTATTTGAAGGATCCCTTTCTCAAAAGCTAAACTTGATGTTTCTCAAAACAGGCAAAGATTCAACTCACTTCATCAACAAAATCAGTCCATTAAGACTCAATCCAAAGGATATATTAATCAGTTTTGATGTTGTATCCCTCTTTACCAAGGTTCCAGTTAAAGACACAATCTCATTGATTAACCAGATTTTTCCAGAAGATATAACAGCCTTATTTCACCATTGTTTGACAACAAGTTATTTCCTATGGGATCAAGAATTTTATGAACAGATTGATGGAGTAGCTATGGGAAGTCCACTCAGTCCAGTAATAGCAAACTTTTACATGGAATATTTTGAAAAGACAGCATTAGAATCAGCACCTTACAAACCTACAGTCTGGTTCAGGTTCGTAGATGATACATTTACCATTTGGAGCCATGGTGAAGAAAAATTAATGGACTTTCTAAACCATCTTAATAATATCCATCCAAACATTCAGTTTACCATGGAAAAGGAAATTGAGGGTAAACTCCCATTTCTTGATACCCTTGTCATCCGTAAATCAAACCTTCAGTTAGGTCACAAGGTCTACCGGAAACCAACTCACACAGATCGCTACTTACACAAAAACTCCAACCACCACCCCCGACAGAAAAGAGGAATAATCAAAACATTAATGGACCGTGCAAGACGGATCTGTGAACCACAGTTTCTCAAGGAAGAAACTAACCATCTAAATCACGCACTGCTAGCAAACGGCTACTCCAAGAATGAAATCAGAAGGGCCATTGAACCAAACAAAAATCAGAAAACTCAAGAAAAACAGTCTCCCATAGGAAAGGTATTCTTGCCATTTATTAAAGGAGTCACTGATAGGATGGAGAAACTTTTGAAAAAACATAACCTACAAACAGTGTTTAAACCCACCAAGAAAATACAACAAATGCTACGATCAGCAAAAGACAAAAGAGACCCCCTCACCTCTGCAGGAGTATATCGTATACCTTGCAGCTGTGGAGAAGTTTACATCGGGACCACAAAACGCAGCATACAAACAAGGATAAAAGAACATGAAAGATACTGCAGACTTGGCCAACCTGAGAAATCAGCAGTGGCTGAACATGGACTGACACAAACAGGACACAGGGTCTTATTCCAAGACACTGAAAGACTGGACAATTCTACCAACTATTTTGTCAGATTGCACAGAGAAGCCATTGAAATTCACAAACATCAGCACAACTTTAACAGAAAAGAGGAGAGTTTAAGAATGAATAAGGCTTGGCTTCCTGCCCTGAAACACCTCCAGACAAAGACAACATTCAACAATAGCCATACAGATTAGTTTTGGATTACACACATTAACAGATCACTTCAGGATACAATGGTTCCATATTAACATACCATACCCTCATTAGCACATTATCTTGATACTTACAGGACAATACTTTTGCAGGACAATACTCAGCTCAAACCCAACCCCTTTCTGACTATATATTACTCTTTCTACACCCTTGACACTGAGAGACACTGTCCTTCAGTGTTACTACTCTGAAGATGCCTGCCACAGTTGCTGGCGAAACGTCAGGAAAGAAAATTCCAAGACCACGGTTACACAGCCCGGATAACCTACAAGAACCAATTCTCAACAGTGATGATCTGTAGCGAAAAAATAAAAATACATAAACAACAGTACAGAAGAGGGCAAACGGGGTGATTAGGGGGTTGGAGCACCTTCCGTATAAGGAAAGGCTGAAGAGTCTGGGACTTTTCAGTTTAGAAAGGAGACGATCAAGGGGGTAATTATAGAGGTTTATAAAATTATGCATGGGGTGGAGAGAGCTGACCAAAAGAGCTTTTTCTCCCTCTCCCAAAATACTAGAACTTGAGAGCATCCAATGAAACTCGCAGGCAGTAGATTCAGGACGGATGAAAGGAAATACTTCTTTACACGCTGAATAAGTGAGCTTTGGCTCACAAAAGCTCGATACTCTGCCAGAAATTTTGTTAGTCTTTAAGGGGCTACAGTTGCTCTTTTCTACTTTACATAGCGAGTGATTAAAATGTGGAATTCGCTGCCAGAAGATGTAGTGATGGACCACCGGCATAGATGGCTAGAAAAGTGAAGTAGACAGATTCGTGGAACGGTTGAGGTCTCCCTAGAGTCCGATCAGATGTTGGAATTCAGTCTTTCAGATCCTGGGATCCCCTTTGTTCGAATACAGGACCTGGTACTCTTGGGAGTCTGACTGGTTGTGTTGGACTGGCATTAGCACGCCAGGCAACGGCCCATTTTGGCAAAAGGAGGACAGGTCTATCGGTGGCTACCAACCATGGTGTCTAAAAGGAACCTCCGCATTTAGAGGCAGTCCACCCCTGAATCCCAGTACCAGGAGGCAACATCAGGGGAAGGCCTCAGCCTCTATGCCCTGTTCTTGGCCCTCCAGAGGAACTGGTTGGCTGCTGTGGGAGACGGGATGCTGGACTGGATGGACCTCTGGTCTGATCCTGCAGAGCTCTTCTTAGGTTCTAACAGTCCTTATTATAAAGGAGTAAGTGTAGGGTTAGTTGCATTATGAGAAGACAAGAGTCACTGGAAAAGACAATCATTCCAGGAAAAGTTGAAGGCAGCAGGAAAAGAGTAAGACCCAACATGAGATGGATTGACTCTATAAAGGAAGCCACAGTTTGCAAGACCTGAGCAAGGCTGTTCAGGATAGGACGTTTTGGAGAACATTGATTCATAGGGTCGCCATGAGTCAGAAGCGACTTGACGGCACTTAACGCACACACCCAAGTGTAGGGTTGCCAGCTCCAGGTTGGAAAATACCTAGAGGTTTTAGGGGTGGAGCCTGGGGAGGGCAGGGTTTGAGGGAAGGAGGGACTTCAATGGGGTATACCTTCCAAAGCAGCCTTTTCTCCAGGTGCACTGATCTGTCGCCTGGAGATCAATTGTAATAGCAGGAGATCTCCAGCCACCATCTGGAGGTTAAACAATTATACACTTGAGCTGCAATATGAAAGTTAATCAAACCTATGCAGCTACTACGGCAAAAATAAATTAAACATAAACCAATGGTACAATTTCTTATATATATTTCTGTTTCTGTTATTCCACAGAACTCTTAGGAGAATTGTTGAAAATATTTATGCAAATATACAACCTTGTTGCTCCACAAGAGTTCAAAATGATCTTATTGTACAGGCTTAAAAATGAAGAAGTATAAGTATATAGTCTTGTTGCTCCACAAGAGTAACTTAAGATGAAAGTATATACATAATAATAACAAAACAAGACAGGATTCCGGGATATGTCCTGTTTCAAAATAAATTTCCTCAGTTGGTAAGTATAAAATGTCCAGTTGTTCGTTGTTTGTTCTCTTGCCCTTTTAGGAGCAGTTTGTTCAGTGCTGCGTTGTGCTGACTGCTGTATGTGAAGTTATTTTCAATGCAATTAAATATATTAAGTGCAGAAGGTGTACGGTGAAAACACACACAACAAACAGTACACAGGGTACAAAGGACCAAGAAGATTCAAACAGATAAAGGAAGAACTAAATGTTGTTGCTTATCAATGATTTGACAATTTTTTTCTCAGAGTTTTTTTCATCAGCTGATCAATTTCTCAATAAGAATTCTGTACAATATATATCCATAATAGGTACAATTCCAACTGCCCACAGGCTTGATGATGAATCAGTGTAAAAGCGCTGATGAAGCTTTGGCAAAACGTGAATAATGATCTAGACAACACGTCCATCTTCATCTTCTCTCCAGCTGTTCTAGTTGTTTATATGTCTTCGAAACCTTTGGACAATTGCACTTACCTGGAAGTTTTAACTCTGTACTGTTTCTTGTAGGTTATCCGGGCTGTGTGACCGTGGTCTTGGAATTTTCTTTCCTGACGTTTCGCCAGCAACTGTGGCAGGCATCTTCAGAGTAGTATCACTGAAGGACAGTGTCTCTCTCTGTACTGTTTGTTGTGTGTGTTTTCACCGTACACCTTCTGCACTTAATATATTTAATTGCTTTGAAAATTTGTGCTGTTTTTGTCTTTTCCATACTACACAGCACAGTGCCTTTTTTTCTGGTATGTGAAGTTATAGCAAGACTAGAAGTCTTTTTCAGCTATGCTTCCATAGATTTTCAGATTATTCATATTGATCTCAGCCGGTATTTTCAGTCTCATCTTGCCTTAAATTTCAATGTAAATCAAATGGGACTCTGCCCCGCAAAAAGATGCTGCCCCCACCCCCCGTGCCACGACTGGTTCTGCGCATGTTGGATGCAACAGACTTGACAGGGAACAAGAGGCAGGAGGGGAAATGGCATTTTTCCAAAGGCAGTGTATAACTGTGCATGAAAGGGTTAATCGTACAGACTCTCGCTTCCTAGACACATCTGGCCATGGGTATGCAAACAGAGTTTAAAAAGACCCCTTCCTGTCCAGCCCCCCTTTCCATTCCCTCCCCATGGTGGGGGGAAAGGGGCATCTGGAGTCGAGATGCCCAGGTGAGGGTTCCTACTACCAACAGAGGTAAGCGAGATCCATCCCTTTTCCAGTTTTATGGGGGGGGGGAGCACTGGGATTTGGGGCGTGGGAAAATTGGGGCTTCGGGGTTTTCCCACGTTACAGAACCCGGGAAGGCTTGCCAATCTGCGTGGGTGTATTGTTCTGATGCAACTGTTGCAATGAAAAACAGCTGTCTGGGGTGAGGAATGGCTATCCCCCCCCCCATGGAAGAGAAGAGCTCTCGCCAGGGGGAGCATGCAAAAGCAGAGTTACTCTGCCACCCTATACAGCCCCTCTAGCCTCTGCTTCGTCGATCCACTGAAACCCGTGGGCTTCACCTGCAGGGGATTCACATTACGAGGGGCAGATCTCGTTTGCCAGATGTGCCTGCCTCTTTTGAAAACTGCTGGTAGACCAGAGGTGTGTTGGTTTATGCATTAACCCCCCCACACCGTGCTCCGGGAATTAAATACTCTAACCTCCCTCTTTAAAATTGCATTGTAATGATAAATAATAGACAAATATTACACAATAGTAGTAGAAAAGAGCAAGAGTCCAGTAGCACCTTTGTTAGTCTTTAAGGTGCTACTGGACTCTTGCTCTTTTCTACTACTGCAGACAGACTAACACGGCGACCCACTGTGAATTACACAATAGTGTTATGTCCATCCCTTCTTCCAAGGAGCTGAGTTAATGCAATCCCCTCCCCTCCTACTTTGTATCCTTCCAACAACCCTATGAGGTAGGCAAGGGAAAGAGAGAGAGAGAAAGAGAGAGAGAGAGAGAGAGAGAGAGAGAGGCTGAGCTAAGGTCACTGGGAGTGCCATCCTAAACAGAGTTAGGGGAGGGGCTGTGGCTCAGTGGTAGAGCCTCTGCTTGGCATGCAGACGGTCCCAGGTTCAATCCCCGGCATCTCCAGTTAAAGGGACTAGGCAAGCAGGCGATGGGAAAGACCTCTGCCGGACACCCCAGAGAGCCGCTGCTGGTCTGAGTAGACAATACTGACTTGGATGGACCCAGGGTCTGATGGTCCATTAATCATGCAGATGGAGGGGTGGTGGAAATGACTGCATATGTGTCAGGTCGTCTCTTGTGAAATGACAGCTGCTGGAGACACGATCTGGGCACAGAGAGAGAAAATGGATTCCCTCTAAATCTCCCTTCTTGCTAGTGCGGGGGCCTCTGTCCATAACGTCTGGGCTTGACTCCCATCTAGAGTGGCAGGAACTCACGTCTATGTGGTTGCCATGTAATACAGTCCTGGAGTTGGCAACCGCTGGCTTACAGAGGGGCCATGGTAGAGCCTCTGCTTGGCATGCAGAAGGTCCCAGGTTCAATCCCCGGCATCTCCAATTAAAGGGACTAGGCAAGGAGGTGATGTGAAAGACCTCCGCCTGAGACCCTGGAGAGCCACTGCCAGTCTGAGTAGACAATACTGACTTGGATGGACCCAGGGTCTGATTCGGTATAAGGCAGCTTCATGTGTTCATGTGTGTACACCCTTCTAAGGACATTTAATTCAGTGAATTTAGAAGGGTGTAACAGTATAGGATTGTACTGAGAAGAAGAGTTGTTTTTTATACCCTGCTTTTCTCTACCTTTTAAGAAGAATCAAACTGGCTTACAATCACCTTCCCTTCCCCTCCCCAGAACAGACACTTTGTGAGGTAGGTGGGGCTGAGAGAGTTCGGAGAGAACTGTGACTAGCCCAAGGTCCCCTAGCTGGCTTCCTGTGTAGGAGTGGGGAATCAAGCCTGGTTCTCCAGATTAGTCCACCACTCCTAACCACTACCCCAGTGGTTCTCAACCTTTTTCCGACAATGGCCCCCTTCCGACCTAGTTTTCATCCTGTGCCCCCCCTGTCCTATAGGTAGAAAGGTAGCTATTTAAATGTTTTGTCTGTAAATTGCCAAGGAACAAAGAAGCGTAAACAGCCACACATGCAGTTCTTATTGGGAAACTGAAATTTACAAAAAATACCCCACAAAAAGGGAATACAACACGCTAATAAACACGCTAATAAACAAGAGTCACTGGAAAAGACAGTCATGCTAGGAAAGGTTGAGGGCAGCAGGAAAAGAGGACGACCCAACAAGAGATGGACTGACTCAATAAAGGGAGCCACAGCCTTCAATTTGCAAGATCTGAGCAAGGCTGTCAAAGATAGGACATTCTGGAGGACTTTCATTCATAGGGTCGCCATGAGTCGGAAGCAACTTGACGGCACTTACCATAACACACACACACACAATAAACACCAATGTTCACATACAAGGGAGAACAAAGCCTCTACCACCGTTGCACAAGATTACAACGCTACAAAAATCCACAGTTGCAAACGATGCACAGAAGTGCAATGAAGAAAGTCATGTGTTAGGTTTTCATGTTGTTTCGGTTTTCTTCACTTCTCACTTCCCTCTGTGGCCCCCTAGTCTCGTGCCTCGTGGCCCCCCATTAACGCCATTTTCACCTGTGGCCCCCTTGGAATATTTATATATAGTTTATTTTTATCCTGCCCTTCCTTCAAGAAGCTCAGGATAACAGACATGGCGTCATTTTTCCTCCCTCCGTTTTATTCTCCCAACAACTCTGCGAGGTAGTCCCTCGCTCAAACTTGCCCAAAGAACATAAGAAAAGCCCCTCTGGATCAGACCGATTAACCTTGTAGTGTCCAGCATCCTGTTTTCCACAGGGGCCTGGAGTCCAAATCCTCCCCCTGCTGCCTCCCCCCCCAGTGAATGACATTCAGAGGTATTCTACCTCTGAACTTGGAGGTTCCATTTAGCCATCATGGTCAACAGAATAGTGATCTACACGATTGGCTGGGTGTTTGAATGGGTCTCCCCAATCCCACTCTTTTCTAACCAGACGGAGACCAGCGTGGTGTAGTGAAGAGCGGTGGACTCTAATCTGGAGAAGCGGGTTGATTTCCCCACTCCTCCACATGAAGCTTGCTGGGTGACATTGGGCTAGTCACAGTTCACTCAGAACTCTCTCAGCCTCACCTACCTCACAAGGTACCTGTTGTGGGGAGAGGAAGGGAAGGAGATTGTAAGCCGGTTTGAGTTTCCTTCAAGGTAAAGAAAAGCAGGGTATAAAAACCAACTCTTCTTCTTCACAACATAACAATGGCTGTTGTGTGCAGGTTCACACAGACATCTTTCACCACAGATGGAAAAAGATTTTTTGCCAGTAAAAAAAAAAATGTGTTTCTTGCCAACAGAGAGACTCGATCTTGCAGTGGGTTAGTGGTCTGAGCTGTGGGGAAATCTCCGAAATCAGCTTGTTGAAGCTACACAATACTGAGTATAAAACTGATCAAACCTGTGGGTTGTGAAGCCAGATGGTTTGCTGGGTGACATGACATTTTGAGAGTGGAGGGGAAGTGGAGCATTATAGAAGAGGTGTTGAGAAGAAAACGGCATCTGAACGGAGATCTCTGGGAGGCCGCATCTCTCTTGAGAAGGAGCTGCTGCTAAGGAAGAGCATGGAGGACCTGGGCTCCAAGAATCCTGACCCCAAAAATGGACCGGAGAAAGAAGACCCTCGAATTGTCCAGAGTGGCACCGCTGAGGACTTGGTAAGGTGGTCACCACGTGTGAAGCTGGAACCGGACGATGAGTTGACTGACCACTGGGAAGCCCAGTGGCAGGAGTTCTTGAAGGACACACCATCCCTCCGCTTGAGATCTGAGGACCCGCCGAGGTCCGAGCGCCCCTCGTGGAGCGACACGAAGGCCTTCCTTGCGTCTTTCGAGGAAGCAGCTGTTGCATGGCGGTGGTCTAGTGGAGAGTGGGTAGCCTGTCTTGGGCCAGCTCTCGACAGAGAAGTGGGGCGGGTCTCGAGCGGCTTGGATAGCCGCTGCCGGGGATCCTCCCGGACGGCCAAAGACACGGAGGAGGAGGACTTGCAGCCGGGCTCCCAGAGGTCTGAGGGCCCCCAAGAAGTTTGCCAAAGACTCTGGGAGCTGTGCCATCAGTGGCTGAAGCCCAAGACCTCGATGGAAGAGCAGGTTCTGGAGCTGGTGATCCTGGAGCAGTTCTTGGCTGTCCTGCCGCCGGACGTGCAGCGCTGGGTCCGGGAACGGCGTCCAGAGACCTGTGCCCAGGCGGTGGCCCTGGCCGAGGACCTCCTGTTATGGCAGCAAGAGGCCGAGAGGCGGGAAGTGGAGGTGAGAGCGTTTTGCCCCGAGGACCCTGAGGGAAGTCCGATATTGGCAGTCAGCTGTTGACGGTAACAGGGATGTGTAGGGGAAGGTTGGAGAGCACACGCCATCCGGTGCGGGTCTTGGCGGAGGGGACGGGGGACTAGAGCAGCTGCTCTATGAGGAGCGGTTAAAACTCTTAGGGCTGTTTAGTTTGGAAAGAAGAGGGCTAAGGGGAGACATGATAGAGGTCTATAAAATGATGCAGGGTTTGGAGGGAGTGGACGGGGAGACGTTTTTCTCCCTCGCTCTTAATAGCAGAATGCAGGGTCATCGGCTGAAGCTGGAGGGTGAGAGATCCAAAACCGATAAAAGGAAGTATTTCTTCACACAATGCATAGTTAAATTGTGGAACTCCCTGCCCCAGGATGTGGTGATGGCTGCCAACTTGCAAGGCTTTAAGAGGGGAGCGGACATATTCATGGAGGAGAGGGCTATCCATGGCTACTAGTCAAAATGGATACTAGTCATGCTGCATACCTGTTCTCTCTAGTATCAGAGGAGCATTCCTATTATATTAGGTGCCGTGAAACACAGGCAGGATAATGCTGCTGCAGTCGTCTTGCTTGTGGGCTTCCTAGAGGCACCTGGTTGGCCGCTGTGTGGACACACTGCTGGACTTGATGGGCATGGGTCTGATCCAGCAGGCTTTTCTTAAACTGAATCAGACCTTTGGTCCATCAAGGTCAGTACTGTCTACTCATACATGCAGTGGCTCTCCAGGGTCTCAGGCAGAGGTCTTTCACATCACCTACTACCTGATCCTTTTTAAAAAATTGTTGATGCCGGGGATCGAACCAGGGACCTTCTGCTCGGCCACTGAGCCGCAGCCCTTGCCTATCAAGCGGCCTTCCAGCCTGTTTGCTGTGTCCCATAGAATGGAAACCAAGATGAGCGGTGATGGTGTGTAGCTGCACAGCCACGCCCCCTTCGTTTGCATGACCACACCCCTTCATCTGCATAGCCACACCCCAGTTGTCTTGGTGGGAGCTGTCCTTTGCCTTCTAAAGGATTCTCATCCCCTTGATTTGCAGGGGCTGCTTTGGGGGGGGGCAAGCCCAGAGTTGATTTGGGCAAGGTTCAGGGTGCCAAATCCAGCCTTTGTCTGCAGTGTTTCCCTCTGCAGCCTAGCCACCCTGCACTGAACAAGAACCCTCGTCGCTTCTGTTCTTGCAGATCCGGGGGCCTTTGGGGCCGACAATCGTGAATTTGCCTGTTGCAGAATGGACGCTTTCTGAAATCGGGCAGCGGCATCTTGGCAGGGGGGCCAAGGAAGAGAGCGAGGGGGCGGGCAGCTTGCTGGGTAAGTGTACAAGTGTGGGATTTCGGCGTCGGGCAGAATTCTGATTCCTGAGGATTTCCACTCTGATTTTGTTTGAAGTTTTTAATGATACGTTTCTAGCGAAGTCAGGCTCCAGCTATGCTTAGTGGGTTCTCATAATATGGACCGGAAAGCAGTTGAGCAAGTTTCCCAGCTTTAATTATCAAATCTTTCCAAGTATGCATGGTATGGTTTAAATTTTCAAGAAATGTTAATTAGGTTCTGTACATAAAACACCATAAAGAGACAGGCCCTGGCCAGCTGAGACAAAACCAGTAGCCAGTGAACTGGGTGTTCTTCCATTTCTGGTCACATCTAAATGCAAGGTGCCTTCTCTTGCCTTCTCTTGGGTTCTTGATTCTCAGCTGGTTCCACTGTCAAATCTGCACCCTTCCTTCAGCCACCTTGACTGTAAGCCTCTTTCCCCTTAGCTTCCCTACTTCCTATGATTTCCTTCTGCAGAAAGTCTACAGCCTGCCCGGCAAAGCGATTCCTGCCCTGCAAGCCTTTAAGAACAGCCAGTCTGACAACTTTCCCTTCCCTCACAGAATCTGCACTGCAGATGTTCCAACAGCTTTGTTCCTTGAGAAGCTGGAATGTTTGTGAACGTTGCATGCTGTCACAGTTGCTCAAACTTTGTGAAAAGATTGGTCCAGTGACTCGTGAAGGGAAGGGAATGGAGAGGAAAGTTTGAGGAAACCGCTTAGTTTGGTAATTCCAGAATAAAAATGTGAAATATTTGCTGTTTAAATCTAGTTGAATCCAGGTTGATATTCTGTTTAATAAATAATAACAGTGTAATTTCACCTTTGATTTAATCCCATTGGGAGAAAATTGCCCCTCTCTCCAATACAGGATATATAATTCCCACTATTACTCGTTTTTTTGTTTTAATTCCAGGTGGGCAGAGAAATCAGAAGAATTTCTTCTTCAAAAGTGGGCCGATTACTTCACTGAGGGATGCTAAGGAGAACCAAGGGGAAGCCCCAAAGAATTTGGAGAAGCTACAGCAACAAAAGGAACCTCGCAAGAAGACTGGACTGAATACGTTGGTCATTTCTGGAGGAGGAAGGAATCGTGCCAATGATGTCCTCAGCACAACAGCTATTCATCAGAGACACTGCGAGGATGAGAGGACAGAAATCTCAAACTTGTGCCCTGACTTTACCATGCATGAGGGAATGAGCCTTGGCGTGAAAATGTACAATTGCTCAGACTGTGGGAAACGTTTTTCCCGGAGTTCAGACCTTATTAGCCACCAGAGGACTCACGCGGGCGAGAAGCCGTACAGATGCTTCGATTGCGGGAAAGGGTTCACCCGTAGCTCAAACCTTATGAACCACCAACGGACCCACACAGGAGAAAAACCATACAAATGCTTAGACTGCAGGGAGAGCTTCTCCCGTAGCTCGCAGCTGATCAGCCACCGGCGAATCCACACCGGCGAGAAACCCTACCAGTGCCCTGAATGTCGGAAGTCCTTCAGTTTGCGTTCGCTCCTGATTCGGCATCAGAAAATCCACACGGGGGAAAAACCATACCAGTGCGCCGAATGCGGGAAAAGATTCATTGAGAGCTCTGAACTCATCACACATGAGCGGACCCACACAGGTGAGAAGCCTTACAGGTGCAACATTTGTGGGATAAGCTTCTGTCAGAGCTCCAATCTCCTGGCCCACAGCCGGACCCACACTGGAGAGAAACCCTACCGCTGCCCCAGCTGCGGGAAGAGTTTCAGCCGGAGCTCGAACCTCATCGTGCACGAGAGGACGCACACGGGAGAGAAACCGTACGAGTGCTCCTTCTGCGGGAAAGGCTTCAGCCAGAACTCGCGCCTCATCAGCCACAAGAGGATCCATGCTCGAGAAAGCGCGCACGAACCTTCGGGAAAGGTTTCCCCTCACGACCGACGAGGCCTTGACTGGCAAAGCAGACTGGCAAACCAAGTTGTGTAAATCTTTGGACAATTTTAAAAGCTGCTCTGAGACTTCCAGTTTTTTTTTCTTATTATTTATATGTCGTTCTTACGCAGGAGTCCCCGGTTCGCATCAGTGAGGCTTTAGCATCAGTCGCCCTCAGGCCTTTCACTCGGCCCGTGACCTCCAAATTTGATAGGATTGCTGCGGAAGGGTGGTTTTCTTTTTTCTTTTTTTTTTTAATAATCTTAAATTTGGTCTCCAATTTTGCAGCTCTGTCCTCCTCTTAATTCGGATAAGGTTTTTTATACCTGGTGGTGGAAAGTGCCGTCAAGTCGGAGCTGACTTATGACAACCCCTCAGGGTTTTCAAGGCAGGGGATGGACAGAGGTGGTGTGCTATTGCCTGCCTCTGCATGCCAGCCCTGGTATTCCTTGGTCCCCCTCCACGTGGCCTGCCTGCCTATACATATTATCTAACAACTCCTCGTCTCTGTAGAGCTTTTTGCTTGGCTAGATTGAATGCTAACCCTTCTATGGTAATGCAGGGCAGAATTCTGAATATACCATACTCAGACAGGATCTGCCCTTGCTCTTCTGGCTCTATTGACTCATTAGCCCATGCACTTTTGGAATGCCACTGTTACTAGGAACTTCGATCGCACTGTATTTCCCCCCTTTTAATATACAAATCCAATGCCTCTGTGACTGACATAATGCCTTTTTTACTAAGTGATAGGGACCCCAAAGCTACATTGTCAGTGGCAAGATTTGTTTCAGTCCTTATATCCCTCCAACACTAGATATATGCTGCTCAAGATCAATTGATCAAGGAGCTTCTAAGGGATAAAAGGAAAGGAAAGGAAAGATATTCCTTGGTGGTCTCCCATCCAAATACTAACCAGGGCTGGCCCTGCTTATCTTCTGAGACGTGACGAGGTCAGGCTAGCCTGGGCCATCCTACCTCAACATAAATGTCATGCCGACCCTCATCTAAGGGATGTCTCAGGCAAGAGATGAGCAGAAGTGGTTTGCCGTTGCCTTCCTCTGCATCCCAGTCTTCCTTGGTGGTCACCCATCCTAGGACTGACTGGGGCCAGCCCTGCATAGCTCACAAGCTTTGACAAGGCAGGCCTATGCTGGCTTATTCGGGCTGCTGCTCTTACCATACCAGATACATACATACATTTCTGGCAGGTGGCACATCTTCATTGATAGAGTTTACTTGAGACCAAGGAAAAAAGTAATGGAAGTAAATGTCACCATTTTCACTGTCCAGTCAAGAAAGTTCTGACTAATCCTAGAAAGGAGTAATGCGTCTCACTTTATCAGAAATGTATTGCAAATGTTTGTTAAAATGTTTTAGTGAAATATAGAGGATGGAGGTCAGATAGTAAAGGATCTAGGATAAAAGAAGAGAAGATTATAAGTATTTTCTCCTACAGAGATTGTTCTTTTGTGTGTTTGACATGGAGTGCCATGCAGTTTCCTCTCTTTTCTTGCAGTCTCCTTCGCTGTCACTCATTTCTCGACTGTTTCGGTTGACATGTGCGTTTTAGCCCCTCCTCCTTTAATTTAAAGCTTAATTTAAAGCGGATTTAGTTTAAAGTTTCAATTTAAAGTGGAAGCATGCTGAGCACGCAGCCTGTGCCCCGCTGCGGCAGCTCTTGCTGCGCTCACCGCTTTTTTCGTCACCGCTTAGCTGGTACTGGAAGGTCTTTTTTTGGTTTCATCCGCACTTCCACTCACCTGTATCGGGATCAGCTATTTTGTCTGTATCATTCATCTATGAAGTCTTCTCATTATGACTGTTTAAAATCTGTGTTTATATACAGATCAGGACTGTTAAAAAATTGTGTATAAAAATTGTGCTGATAAATGTTTGTATTTGTATATTTACCTTCAGTGACATTATCTCACAGTATCTTGAAGCTGAATACAGCTATTTATTTTCATTTGAGCTCTGTGCTGTTTTTCTTCTCTACTACTTCCAGTTACAGCACAGGTGTTGTTTGTTAGGTCCATCAAGATGTAGGGCAGAAAGCTGTCCTCTAGTGGTCATCTTTATTGCCTCAGCCTCTCCCCACATCCCACTGATCTAAAAGGGCGTTTGTTCCTCAGGCTAATGAAACACTGGGGAGTAAACACTTCACTATTGTATTGTTGAAAAGGTCCAGTTGCGTACACCACATGCATACTCATTCTCAGAGTTCATGCACAGACACATGAACGGATGGGTACTAGGGATGAAGCATCCATTCCTTACACGCCAGCTGCGCTATTCTCAGCATCACTTGTTCCCGTCCCTTCCCCTGGGCCAGGGGTCTACAAACTGCGGCTCCCGAGCCGCATGCGGCTCTTTGGCCCATTGAGTGCGGCTCTCTGAATTTGGTTCGGAGCCCCTGCTCTCGCGCCCACTCGCTCCGGCAGCTGGCTGTCTCTCCCCCCCCCCGCCGTGGAGAATAGCCAGGTCCCCCTTTCCCTTGCCCTCAATGGTTGGGAGGCTAAAGCCTCCCCTCCCCTCTAGCCGCGCAATTGCTGGGCGGGCGGCTCGGCAGTTCCTGCTCCCCCACCTATCAGCTGTTGGGCAGGGCGGGCTTCCTTTGGTAGACCTGGCCTCCGGCTGAGTCCCATTGGGAGGCCGTGTCTACCCACTGGCTTTCTTGGCAGTAGACCTGGACTCTGAGGAGGGGAAAAGTCCCCCTTCAGAGGCCAGGTCTACCAGTTGGCTTCTATGGGCCTCCGGAGGCCAGGTCTACTGCCAAGAAAGCCAATGGGTAGACCTGGCCTCCCAATGGGACTCAGCCGGAGGCCAGGTCTACCAATAGGCTTTTATGGCGGTAGACCAGGCCTCCAGATGAGGACTCCGGATGGGGAGGGGGAAATGGCAGGGACTTACAATTTAATTTTTATCAATAAATAAGATCACTATTAAGTACGATATCAAGTTTTATTCACTGTACCTATAGTTTAATTAAGACTTAAAACTTTAATTAAAGTTTATTAAGTTAATAAACAGTGTACCTACCTATATAGTTTAAGTTTAAGAAATTTGCCTCTCAAAAGAAATCTCAATCGTTGTACTGTTGATATTTGGCTCTTTTGACTAATGAGCTTGCCGACCCCTGCCATAAGGGGAGGTGTTAGCTAAATTGCTCGGTTATGAATATTTATATGGGGGAATTAGCAAATCAATAACCGGCAATGGGCACCTGATCCTGTAGGGGGGACGTCCAAGGTTCCGTGCAGCAGAGAGGAATAAAAAGGGGGCGGGGGGGTCCCCTGCGTGTTCGAGCATCGCTGCCCACTCTGACAGAGGGACAGCGAGTATGAGGGGGCAGAGGCGGATCTACTGTGAAACCAATGAAGCTTAAGCTTCAGGGCCCCAAATCCCGGAGGGGGCCCCTGAAGCCACTTTCTTTTAATTAGTGAATTTCTCAACAAAATTGATGGGAATTTTTCATAGTGATAGAATCATAAGCCAATGGGTTGAAGTCCTTAATATTGACCTTAGAATATGCTCTAATACCCATTTCATGTGGCCTCAAAATCTCCCTGTAATTGGTCAAATTTCAAAATTTTCTCGGGGACTTGCAGCACTCAAACCCCCAGCTGTAAGGGCTCTCTGAGCTCACCTGAATCTATTCATAGCCTACATTTTGGCAGCTGGATCCTCAAATCCTTCGCTGGTGCATGGCTTAATAGTTCTATAGATTTCATCACTGAATGGCCCATTTTCCAGGACTCCACCCCACCACCCTGTTCTCCGCCATTTGGGCCTCAAGGTCCTTGCATGGGCAGTTGGTTCAATCCCCGGCATCTCCAATTAAAGGGACTAGGCAAGGAGGTGATGTGAAAGACCTCTGCCTGAGACCCTGGAGAGCCGCTGCTGGTCTGAGTAGACAATACTGACTTGGATGGACCCAGGGTCTGATTCGGTATAAGGCAGCTTCATGTGTTCATGTGTGTACACCCTTCTAAGGACATTGATTCAAACCGCAGAAAATGATTCAAACCGCAGACATCAGTCCAGAAAGACTTTTTTTTTAAAAAAAGCATCACCCACACATAGCTAATGTTAGTCATTTGTGGTAGAAGAGTAGCCACAAGGAAAGAAAACAAATTCCATCTGCTCTCATTGTTTGCCATAATGTGTTTCTAATGGCAAGGAATTCTTAAACTGAGGGAAGCCTTCCAAAACCATGATTCCTCCTCTGGCAGTCTTGAAGGGGTGTCGTTTATTCAACCTCCTTCATAGTTGCTTCCTCGTTTTTTTCTGCAAGCATGAATCAGCACTTAGCATGCCTCTTCCCCCACCCCAACTCCTTCGATTTGTGCTTTTCCCAAGCCTTTGGTACTCATCATTTCAGTCCTGTTTGCTTCCCTGCCCCACAAACCCCGAAAGACGGGGTCACTCTCCTTCGATGCTTTCATGTTCATGAATGTAGGAAGAAGAGTTGGTTTTTATATGCTGACTTTGTCTACCTTTTAAAGAGAATCAAACCATCTTGCAGTTGCCTTCCTTCCTCTCCCTACAACAGACACCTTGTGAGGTAGGTGGGGCTGAGAGAGTTCGGAGAGAGCTGTGACTTGCCCAAGGTCACCCAGCTGGTTTCATGTGGAGGAGTGGGGAATCAAACCCGGTTCTCCAGATTAGAGTCTGCTGCTCACGTGGAAGAGTGGGTACTAAAACCTGGTTCTCCAGATTAGAGTCCACCTCTCCTAACCACTACACCACGCTGCAGCTCTTCCCGTGGTCCAGGCCTCCATGGGCCTTCTCCTTTCCATCCATTCCATAAACCTTTAATGGCATAGAGGGCCTTCTCCTTCCGGTGGGTCCTCTCGTGTTTCAGCAAGCCAGTCCGGTTGCTAAAGCGCTTCTCGCACTCGGAGCACTGGTACGGCTTCTCGCCAGTGTGGATCCTTCTGTGCTTGATCAGGACTGAGCGGTTGCCGAAGCTCTTCTCGCAAACCAAGCACTTGTACGGCTTCTCCCCCGTGTGGGTCCTCTTGTGAGTGATGAATGTCGAGTGGTGAGCGAAGCTCTTCCCACAGGCCACGCATACGTACGGCTTCTCCCCCGTGTGCGTCCACTGATGCCCGAGGAGCTGCGACAGTTGGCAGAAGCTTTTCCCGCAGTAGAAGCATTTGTGAGGCTTTTTCCCCGTGTGGATCCTTTGGTGCCGAACGAGATCTGACCTCTGGCTGAAGCTTTTCCCGCATTCGGAGCAGATGTGAAGCTTCTCTCCCACTTCGACCCTCCTTGTCAAGTCTGACACTAGTATCCCAAGTGATACTAGTGATACCACACTAGTATCCCAAGGGAACCTGTTGACATTGCTGTGGCTTAATATTGAACCTTAGTGGACTTTGTAATATTTTGGAATACTATGAAATAGATGATATATATGGGGCTGAAGAAACCAAGGTGAAACGGCCGTCCCCCATCTTTTGGATTTATACCTGAGGGATATCCTATGGAACTGATCATCTTTAAAATATTAAGAAGAGGACATTTTTGCCTGTGAAATTACACTGTGATTTTTGTGCTTTAATGTATATATTAGTCACACGTTGTTAGGTTTAGTTGTTACACATTGTTTGTCCTTTGGCTTCATCACGTACTATATACTTGTGTGCTATAACTTGGCTCTGTGCATTTGTGTACCTTTTACCCGTGCTAATTCCCAAACCTCCAGGTACTAGCTGGAGATCTCCTGCTATTACAACTGATCTCCAGCAGATAGAGATCAGTTTCCCTGGAGAAAATGGCCACTTTGGCCATTGGGCTCTATAGCATTGAAGTCCCTCCCCTCCCCAAACCCCGCCTTCTTCAGGCCCCGCCCCAAAAATATCCCGCTGGTGGCGAACAGGTACCTGGCAACCCTAACTGAGTCAGACCCTTGGTCTGTCAAGGTCAGTACTGTCTACTCAGACTGGCAGCTGCTCTCCAGGGTCTCAGGTGGAAATTTTCCCCATCCCCTCCTACCTGATCCTTTTAACCAGAGACGGTGGGAATTGAACTTGGGACCTTCCATATGCAATGCAAACACACTACTGCAGAGCCACAGCTCTTCCCAGCAACACCCCCCCCCCAACCTCGAACAACAGAAAGCTTCACAAGCTAACTATATCTGGTATGTTTTTATGCTGGTCTTGGACCGTATTAAACGCTCTTTGACTCTTTGACACAAGCTAACGTGACTAATGTCTAAAACACCTCGCTCAACGTGTCTGTGAAATCCCAGGATTAAAAGTCTTGCTCAGCAAGGCCCTGCAAAACGTGCCTAGCGAAACGTGCTACAGCTGGCTACACGTTCTCCTCTTTGAGTAGTATTGTTTTGCCTTGGGACTCTCCCCTGGACCTTTCTGCAGCCTAGGAGGAATTGGACCTTCGGGCACCCTTAGGAACCTTTGTGGTCAAGAATGGGTGCAGACGCGGTTGCTGGTCTATGACTTGGACCTCCTCCTCGCGTCGTTGCTGAATTGCAAGTCTTTTCCCTTGTATGTTTTGTGTTGTCAGGTTGTCTTAGGTAGTTAGGGAATTTTGTTATTGTGTTTGATTGTGTTCAGGCAACAGCATGAAGTAATGCTGGAATTGCCTAGTCATAAAAGACTCAATGTGTTTAATGTCCTATTATGGACTGTTGATTTATGAGCCATCGTGCTGCCTCTTCTATAAAGTATTCTTAACCCTGGCACAGGTTAATTTTTAAGATTGCTTACCCACCTGGAGGTTGGCAACCCTCCTTACGGCAACAGAAGGGCTGCGGCTCAGTTTGTAGAGCATCTGCTTGGAATGCAGAAGGTCCCAGGTTCAATCCCCGGCACCCCCAGTTAAAAGGACTAGGCAAGTAGATGATGTGAATAGACCTCCGCCTGAGACCCTGGACAGCCATTGCTGGTCTGAACAGACTATACTGACTTTGATGGATTAAAGGTCTGATTCAGTATAATTCACAGTGGGTAGCTGTGTTAGTCTGTTTGCAGTAGTCAAAAAGGGCAAGAGTCCAGTAGCACTTTAAAGACTAACAAAAATATTTTCTGGTAGGGTAGGAGCTTTCGTGAGCCACAGCTCACTTCTTCTGAAGAAGTGAGCTGTGGCTCACGAAAGCTCCTACCCTACCAGAAAATATTTTTGTTAGTCTTTAAGGTGCTACTGGACTCTTGCCCTTTTTGACGACTGATTCAGTATAAGGCAGCTTTATGTGCTCATGTGTTATGTGATAGGGCTTTGCCCCCAAGCAGCTTGCAATCTGAAACTGGAGCCAGGGGAGGGAACAGAGGAAAGGGAGTAAAATGGGTCCCTGCCCCTAAGGAGCTTGCAATCGGGAACAGGTACGGGGAGCGGAGGAGAGATTAGTCCTCCCTGTGTGTGTGTGTGAAGTGCCGTCAAGTCGCAGCTGACTTATGGCGACCCCTTTTTGGGGGTTTCCTGGCAAGAGACTAACAGAGATGGTTTGCCGGTGCCTTCCTCTGCACAGCAACCCTGGTATTCCTTGGTGGTTTCCCATCCAAATACTAACCAGGGCTGACCCTGCGTAGCTTCTGAGATCTGACCAGATCAGGCTAGCCTGGCCCATCCAGACCCCTTTTTGGGGTTTTCCTGGCAAGAGACAAACAGAGGTGGTTTGCCAGTGCCTTCCTCTGCACAGCAACCCTGGTATTCCTTGGTGGTCTCCCATCCAAAGACTAACCAGGGCTGACCTTGCTTAGCTTCTGAGACCTGACGAGATCAGGCTAGCCTGGGCCATCCAGTCCTCCCTACCCCTAGGAAAAGGGGAGGGCAGCAGGAAAAGAGGAAGACCCAACAAGAGATGGATGGACTCAATAAAGGGAGCCACAGGCTTCAATTTGCAAGATCTGAGCAAGGCTGTCAAAGATAGGACACTTTGGAGGACTTTCATTCATAGGGTCGCCATGAGTCGGAAGCGACTTGACAGCACTTAACACACACACAGAGATGCACATCTAGATGCAGGAAAAGAGGAAGACCCAAGAAGAGATGGATGGACTCAATAAAGGAAGCCACCGCCTTCAATTTGCAAGATCTGAGCAAGGCTGTCAAAGACAGGAGCTTCTGGAGGACTTTCATTCATTCATCGGGTCGCCATGAGTCGGAAGCGACTTGACGGCACTTAACACACACACACACACCCCTAGAAGCGTGCAACAATAAATCTGTTTTGCCTTCCGGGTGCCTCATGCTTGCCACTGATTGCTTTCAAGGGTTAAAGCCACAGAGGTCTCCTTTGCAGATGGGTTTTAAGAGGGGACTGTGCACAGTGGGCAGCCCCTTCCTGCTTCGGTGCCCAGCTGGGCTTTTGCTGGGCGGCTATTGTTGCATCGCAAAGGTTTGCAGCAGAGGGCGCGAGTTGAATGGGGGGCGTTTAAAGGGAGGGGTGTTAGGAGCTTCGCTGTAATGGGGGGGGAGGGCGTGGAGTTGGGATTTTTGAATGATCCTGTAAGAGGGATCATCCCGTTTTTAAAGCTAGCAAATGCAGCCAGGCTTTTTTTTCTTTTCTTCCAATGGGGCCAAAATGAATAGAGTTCCTTTAAAAATAAAAATAAAAAAAGGAACCCTGTATTTATACACCTGTATTCTGTATTAGCCAGGACAGGGCACGCGTGGCTTTGAGACAGAGACTCCAACTTCCTACCATTGCATGGGTTTGTTGTTATCCCTTTCTCTCTTCCCCCTTTGTGTAAATGTGGGTCCCCCTTTCCCTATGCAATTTTTTTCAACAGCTGGCCAAGTTGTAACAAAGCAGAGCGGATGACAGTTTTGCCGCACTTGTATTCCCAGCATTGGATTAAGAGTTTGAAAACGTTATAAAAAATACGGTTCGCACTTTCTATGTATTCCCACCGATGTATTAAGAGTTTGAAAACGTTATAAAAAATACGGTTCGCACTTTCTATGTATTCCCACCGATGTATTAAGAGTTTGAAAACGTTATAAAAAATACGGTTCGCACTTTCTATGTATTCCCACCGATGTATTAAGAGTTTGAAAACGTTATAAAAAATACGCAGTGGGTCGCCGTGTTAGTCTGTCTGCAGTAGTAGAAAAGGGCCAGAGTCCAGTAGCACCTGAAAGACTAACAAAAATATTTTCTGGTAGGGTATGAGCTTTCGTGAGCCACAGCTCACTTCTTCAGATACAGCTGGAATGTGAATCCATCGGTCTTTAAGTAGAGGAACAGTATGTCAATGTGAATAGCAGGCTTGATGGGATTAGGTGTGATATGCAGAAGAGTCTGTGATGTCCAGGGGAGAGATGGGTGTGGAGAAATCAGCACTGGTAATGGGCTATGAAGGCAAGGTCTTTATTCAGCCCAGGTAAATGCATTGACTATATTCAAACTATATTCAAACTAAAGTCAATGCATTTACCTGGGCTGAATAAAGACCTTGCATTCATGGCCCATTACCAATGCTGATTTCTCCACACCCATCTCTCCCCTGGACATCACAGACTCTTCTGCATATCACACCTAATCCCATCAAGCCTGCTATTCACATTGACATACTGTTCCTCTACTTAAAGACCGATGGATTCACATTCTAGCTGTATCTGAAGAAGTGAGCTGTGGCTCACGAAAGCTCATACCCTACCAGGAAATATTTTTGTTAGTCTTTAAGGTGCTACTGGACTCTTGCCCTTTTTGACTACTATAAAAAATACGGTTCGCACTTTCTATGTATTCCCACCCATGTATTAAGAGTTTGAAAACGTTATAAAAAAATACCGTTCGCACTTTGTTTGGCCCTTTTAGCTGTGAAGACGTCTTCCAACCATTTGTAAGCCGTGATACCCAAAAACCCTTTTAAAGCGATGTTTTTTACAACATTTTCCAACTCTTAATACATCGCTGGGAATACAAAGTGTGGTAACCCCCAGTGTAAACCGAGCTCTAATAATGTGGGAATATTAATTCCTCCAGCTCTCTGGAAGCAGCAAATCTAGAATGTGCACCTGTGAAATTTTGTTGGAATTTTTAAGTAGTAGAAGAAGAGTTGGTTTTCATATGCTGACTTTACCACTTAAGGAAGAATCAGACTGGTTTACAATCACCTTCCCCTCCCCACAACAGACACCCTGTGAGGTAGGTGGGGCTGAGAGAGCTCATAAGAGAACTGTGACTAGCCCAAGGTCACCCAGCTGGCTTCGTGTGGAGGAGTGGGGAAACAAATCCAGTTCACCAGATTAGCCTCCGCCGCTCATGTGGAGGAGTGGGGAATCAAACCTGGTTTTCCAGATTACAGTCCACCGCTCCAAACCACCGCTCTTAACCACTACACCACGCTGGCTCTCATTTCTCTCTCATAAGTCTGATTTCAGCCATATCTCTCAGCCCTACCAGTTCAGGCTGCAGGTGGGAGCTCATCCCTTTCTCCGTACAAAAATGTTTCCTCCACACAGAGATCTCAATTTTTTAAAAGCAAGCTTCTAGACCTTTTGATCGTGAAGACAGGTTGGAGCTTGAAGCCGTGTCTGGTGGAGTCTCCGAAGCCGAGGTGGCTGCAAATGAAACGGCTTTATTTATTTATTTGCAATATATATGTCCTGCCTCCCTGCCCCATCAAAGCCACCAAGGTGGCAAACAATTAATACAGAACCCTATAAAAACCGGTAGGAAAACCAGTTAAAACCCAGACTGAAACACGCATGTAAAGATTTAGCGATGACATTTAAAATGTAGGGGGGAAAGGAGGTGTCACTGAGAGAATGCAAGACGAAACCACAAAAAGGTCTTAATCTACTGGTGGAAAACAGTGATAGAAGGGGACAGACAAATATCCTTGGGCAGGGAGTTCCAGAGGTTTGGTGTCATTACCAAGAAGGCCCTCTCTCAGCTTTCCATCTGTCTAACTTCAGGAGACAGAGACACCTAAAGCAGTTATATGAATCTTCTCATCTTCCCAAGGTGGGGAGGGGGAGAAAACAGGTATACCAGAGTCGTGGTACAATGGTAAGAGTATCAGGCCGCAATCTGTGAGACTCAGGTTCAAATCCTACCCATCCACCAAGCTTGGTGCCTGACTTTGGGCCGCTCAGCCTGACCCACCTTACAAGGCTGTTGTGAGGATGGAATGGGGAAAGGGAGAACGATGTATGTCAGCCTGTGATCCTTGGAAGAAGGGTGTACTAAAATGTACTAAATAGATCTATAGGCTCTCTTTATATTATTTGAGAAATAAAATAGGATTTTTTCCCCCCTGTCATGAGATCGTATAAATGGGATGCGGGGGATAGACAGAAAAACGATGCTTAAGTACTGGCCGTGTGGGGTTTTTTTCCAGCACAGTTTTCTCTAAGAGTTTCTTTCTGTGTGTTTAATGTCATTACCGTGTGCATCTGTGAGGTCTCCAGTTCTACTCATGTCTAATGAAGGGAGCTTTGACTCTTGAAAGCTAATACTCTGAAACTCTTGTTGGTCTCTAAGGTTGTTTATGCATGGGACTTTTACCCGAGCTTTGTTGCTCACTGAGCCCACAAGCTCAAATCAAGTCCCGCCCCTTTAAATGCCGCTTTGCAATTGGCTTGCTTCGTAGAGCTTACTGTGAGAGAAAATCCCCCCCCTCCCAAACCAATTGCTGCGTAAAAACAGCATTTTGAGAACAAAAAGGCGCAATCTGAAAGGAGGGGAGAAATCCAAGCCTCGGTTTTAAAAAGCCTTTCTTCTGCTCAGAAAGAGCTCCCAGGAAGCTTTTGAATCCCTGCCTCTGGACACGCTGCTTTGTAATTAGCTGTGAGAAGAACCAAGCTTGCGTATCCCGCGCTTTGCCTTATGCATGGGGATTTCACCGGGGCTGAGCTCAGAGGAGAGGGAAGAATCGGGTTAACAGAGGAACAGGAAGTCCTGGGATTGGCGAGGGCTGGCAGCGAGGTCATTTCTAACGGAGGGGAAACTCATGCATAACTCCAAGGAAGAACCGAGAGAGACTGGGGGGGCGAACGTGAGTGAAAGCACCCATGCATAAATGACCTAAGATGCTGCTGGACTCAAATCGAATTGTTCTGTTGCAGATCAACATGGCCACCCTCTGAGATGACGACGTGTGTCTCTTTCCTTCAGGATAACATCCCTCCTGGAAGTCTCTGCTGCTGCCTGCTTAATGCCTGTTTGATTTAAACCCGGCACTTCTGTAGAATATCTTTGAGAAGACTTGAATCCTGGTTGGAAGTCCAGCCTCAGTCAGGGGCCTGGGAGAAGATTGTCCTCAAAGGCCGAGAGAAAGGGATCAACGCCCACTGAGATTCAGGCCTTTCGCTTTTAGCCAGAGAGAGAAAATGGCTGCCAAGCAAGTGATTGTGGGAGATTTGGTCCCGCTGTTCCAAGCTGGGCTCCAGCCTACGGGGCAAATAGAAGAACAGGGCTTGGTAAGTCCCAAGCCAGAAGAAGCCAAAGGGCTGAAAGAAATCCCTCGTTGCCTCCCGACTGGAAACGTGGAGGGATTTCCAGACAAATTGACACCCCCGCAAATCAAAGAGGAAGTGGACGAGGGGCTGGCACAACCGTGGGAAATGCGGTGGCAGGGTTTCCCCAAGGACCTGCCGTCCTTTCACCCGGGATGGGGGAACCCACTGATCACAGATCCTCCCTTATGGGACGAAACAGGGCCTTCCCTGCCCCCTTTTGAGGGCGCCGCTAACTCCGGCCAACGGCCTAGAAGAGAACGGCCGGCCCAAGGACTGCCTGGCCCCGAGACGGACGGCCGACTGTTTGCCAAACGCGAGACAGACGGTGAGAAAGCCGAGGAAGAGACCGTCCACGGGGAGATCCGCCGGCAGCGCTTCCGGCGGTTTTGCTACCTGGAGGCCGAGGGCCCCCGGGAGGTCTGCAGCCGCCTCTGGTTCCTCTGCTACCAGTGGCTGAAGCCCGAGAGACGGACCAAGGAGCAGATCCTGGAGCTGCTGATCCTGGAGCAGTTCCTCGCTGTCCTGCCCCCGGAGATCCAGAACTGGGTGAAGGAAGGCGGCCCGGAGACTTGCGCTCAGGCAGTGGCCCTGGCCGAAGGCTTCCTGCGGCGGCAGGAAGAGCCCCTGAGACTGGACTGTGATCTCTCTGAGCCCCTTGCGGAAGGAGAGGGGAGCTATGAGTCCCTGTTGCCCTTACAACACATGGAGAAAGTGGTGAGGATTTGGTCTCCTCCCCTCGCCTCCCCCCCAGCGTGGCGTAGTGGTTAAGAGCGGTGGTTTGGAGCGGCGGACTCTAATCTGGAGAACCGGGTTCGACTCCCCACTCCTCCACATGAGCGGCGGAGGCTAATCTGGTGAACTGGGTTGGTTTCCCCCCTCCTCCACATGAGGCCAGCTGGGTGACCTTGGGCTAGTCACACTCTCTTAACCCGTCCTACATCACAGGGCGTCTGTGGTAGAGAGGGGAAGGGAAGGTGATTGTAAGCCGGTTTGATTCTTCCTTAAGTGGTAGGAAAAGTCAGCGTATAAAAGCCTCCTTCTCTTCCTCCTTGGGTTGCCAGGTCCCCTTGGCCACTGGCGGGGGATGAGGGGGTAGGGTTGCCAGGCCCAGGTTGAGAAACTCCTGGAGATTTGGGGATGGAGCCTGGGGAGGACAGGGACCTCAGTGGGGTACAGTGCCATAGAATCAGCCTCCAAAGCACCCATTTTCTCCATGGGAATGGATCTTTGTAGTCTGGAGATGAGCTGTAATTCCAGGGGATCTCCAGGTCCCACCTGGAGGCTGGCATCCCTGCCCCTACCCCAAATCAATTTTTGAAAGATTTCTGGAGCTTTAACACACCAATGGATAATTATTTTAGTGGCGGCTGGGAGGGCTGTAACCTCCGCCTAATTCAGGGGTTCTCAACAAGGGGGGGATTTTAGGGTTCCAGGGAGGGAATTAGGAACACTATTCAGTAAAGTGTGATGCCCTATAGATTGTGTACAATCTGTAAAATTGTAGTTCTTAATTTTGAGTTAGAGTGGGAAAGTAAAGGTCCCCTGTGCAAGCACCGGGTCATTCCTGACCCATGGGGTGACGTCACATCCCGACGTTTCCAAGGCAGACTTTGTTTGCGGGGTGGTTTGCCAGTGCCTTCCCCAGTCATCTTCCCTTTACCCCCAGCAAGGTGGGTCCTCGTTTGACCGACCTCGGAAGGATGGAAGGCGGAGTCAACCTTGAGCCGGCTACCTGAAACCGACTTCCGTCAGGATCGAACTCAGGTCGTGAGCAAAGCTTTTGACTGCAGTACTGCAGCTTACCACTCTGCGCCATGGGGCAGTGGGAAGGGGGGGATTATATTCTGAACAATGGTGAAAGGGAGGAAGGGAGCAAAAGAGGTTGAGAACCACTGGCCTAATTCCTTTCCACCTTTTATAAACTGGAAGAGGTTCTAGCTGTCTGTGAATCAGAGCCTCAAATAGGTTTGCCAACTCTGGGTTGAGATATTTCTGGAGATTTGGGGGTAGAGCCAGGGGAGGGCAGGGTCTGGGGAGGAAAGTGACCTCTGTGGTGTGTGATTCCATGGGAGACCACCCTCCAAAGCTGCCATTTTCTCCAGAGGGCCTGTCATTGGAGAACAGTTGTAATAGGAGCATGCCTATTATTTTGGGTGTGGTGGAGCACAGGCAGGACGGTGCTGCTGCCGTCATCTTGTTTGGGGGCTCCCTAGAGGCACCTGGTTGGCCACTGCGTGAACAGACTGCTGGACTTGATGGGCCTTTGGTCTGATCCAGCAGGGCCTTTCTTATGTTCTTATGTAATTCTGGGAACTCTCCAGGCCCCTCCTGGAGGTTGGCAACCCCAGCCTCAAGAAAGGTTGTGGAACCAGAATCTTGGGCTATAGGGATGGTGTCATGACATTTATATGCCCAGGCAAGATGAAGACTTCTGAAATCAGGGCTACTTCCACATGGCAGTTTTTCCTCTTTTGGGCTGTCCCAGGTGTCTGGGGTTTTTAATGTCTGGAAAGACTTCATCAGATGAAGTATCTGATAGAGGGAGCTTTAAGAACATTAGAAAGGCCCTGCTGGATCAGACCAAGGCCCATCAAGTCCAGCAGTCTGTTCACACAGTGGCCAACCAGGTGCCTCTAGGGAGCCCACAAACAAGACGACTGCAGCAGCACCATCCTGCCTGTGTTCCAAAGCACCTAATAAGTAAGTAATAAGTTTAATACGGTCCAAGACCAGCAAATGCCAAAGCACCTAATATATTCGGCGCGCTCTCTGATCCTGGAGAGAATAGGTATGCATCATGACTAGTAGCCATGGATAGCCCTCTCCTCCATGAACATGTCCACTCCCCTCTTAAAGCCCTCCAAGTTGGCAGCCGTCAACACATCCTTGGGCAGGGAGTTCCATAAATTCACTATGTGTTGAGTGAAGAAATACTTCCTTTTATCAGTTTTGAATCTCTCACCCTCCAGTTTCAGCAGATGACCCTCCATACTAGTATTATGAGAGAGTGAGAAAAGCTTCTCCCTGTTCACTCTTTCCACACCATGCATAATTTTATAGACCTCTATCATATCTCCCCCTAACCACCTTCTTTCCAAGCTAAACAGCTCTAAGCGTTTTAACCGCTACCCATAAGGCAGTTGCTCCAGCCCCCTGATCATTTTGGTTGCTCTTTTCTGCCCCTTCTCCAGCTCTGCGCAGAGTGAGCAAGGTCGGATATTTTGGTGGGAAGGGTTCGTCAAGCAGGAGCTAATGGAAGAGGGGTCCTTGGTGGACAAGCGCACACATTTAGTTAACCTCCAGGTGGAAGCTGTAGACTCTCCCGCTGTTTCAGTTGATCTCCAGGCAACAGAGATCAGTTCCCCAGGCTGCTTTGAAAGGTGGACCCTACGGCATTATGCCCCGTTAAGTCCCCCCTCCCCAAACCCCACCCTTCTCAGGCTCCACCCGCAAAATCTCCAGGACTTTCCCAACCTGGAGCTGGAGGGTGAGAGATTCAAAACAGATAAAAGGAAGTATTTTTTCACACAACACATAGTTAAATTGTGGAACTCCCTGCCCCAGGACGTGCTGATGGCTGCCAGCTTGGAGGGCTTTAAGAGAGGAGTGGACATATTCCTGGAGGAGAGGGGTATTCATGGCTGTTAGTTAGAATGGATACTAGTCATGCTGCATACCTATTCTCTCTAGTATCAGAGGAGCATGCCTATTATTTTGGGTGCTGTGGAGCACAGGCAGGACGGTGCAGCTGCCGTCGTCTTGTTTGTGGCTTCCTAGAGGCACCTGGTTGGCCACTGGGTGAACAGACTGCTGGACTTGATGGGCCTGGGTCTGATCCAGCAGGGCCTTTCTTATGTTCTTATGGAGCTGGCAACCCTAACATATGGGAGAAAGCTTCAGGGGCCAGGATTTGAACCTAGGAACGTCTGCTTTGCCACTGTCCAGCTCGGGCCCACCCTCACGTTTCGATTCAGTCCCGACCCATATTTTCATTCTCTCTCAGGTCTCTGGGCTGTTGGCAGAAGCGGGCCTGTATTCCTCCAAAGCGAAGGCCTCTCCGCTTGGCAACTCCCAAAAGGAGATGCAAGAGGGCAACGTGGATCCTCCTTTATCGGGTAAGTTTCTTAATTTTATTTTAAAAGATTGATATGTTACCCTTGTACAGCGCATCTCCCATGGCCATGACGAGCACGTCTCAAATCAACAATAAATACTAACCATTTCCAAACAAGCTTGATGGAGCGACATAACCACCGTCAAACTAGTAAATAATGGAAATATTATACACTCAGTGCCCTTGGGGGAGTTAGATTCCCCTCCTTTCCCCCTGTTCTGTCAGATGCTTGGGTAAACCAGAATTATTTAACTAGCACCTGAAAGTTAAAAGATCAGGCGGCAGGCAGGCGGCCGAGGAGAGAGTGTTCCATACGCTTTGTGTCATCACAGAAACATCCTGTCTCTGATAGCCACCTGCTTTTCTTCTAAAGATGGAGAATGGCAGATAACAACGATACTGGGGTGGGCTCATACTAGAAGGGTGGTCCCAGACTATTGAGAGCCAGTGTGGCTTAGTAATTAGAGTTACACTAGGATCTGGGAGACTTGCGTTCCAGTCTCCACGTTGAAGAAGAAGAGTTGGTTTTTTATATGCCAGCTTTTTCTACCACTTAAGGAAGAATCAATCCAGCTTACAATCACCTTCCCTTCCCTACAACAGACACCCTGTGAGGTAGGTGGGGCTGAGAGAGCTCTAAGAGAGCTGTGACTAGCCCAAGGCCACCCAGCTGGCTTCATGTGTAGGAGTGGGGAAACCAACCCTGTTCACCAAATTACCATCCGCCACTTATCTGGAGGAGTGGGGAATCAAACCTGGTTCTCCAGATTAGAGTCCACTGCTCCTAACCACCGCTCTTAACCACTACACCATGCTGATTCTCATGAAGCTTGCTGGGTGACCAGTATGAAAGCCAGGCAGTTTGTACACAACCATAAAACATGCTTTTTCCCCACCCCCAAAATAAAAAGATATTAAAATTGGGTCCGGTCCAGCTGGAACTCCCTTCAAGTGCTAATTCTCTTTTCATTCCTGCAGACAGAGAGGTGCCACCCAGGAAAAACTCAGCCACTTCTCTGCCGGCTAGCCCTAAGAAAAAGGAACCGTCGAAAGATCGCAGGGAGGACTTTGGCCTGAGCTCTAACGTTAACGCGTGTGAAAAAACTCCCCCCGGGCTGAAACCGCACAAGTGCGTGGAATGCGGGAAACGGTTCCACCAGCTGTCGCACCTCAACAGGCACTTGAGAATCCACACAGGGGAGAAGCCATACAAATGCCTGGATTGCGGGAAAAGCTTCACCCAGGGCTCCTGCCTGCTCGGGCACCAGAGAATCCACACGGGGGAGAAGGCCTACTCGTGTTCCTTCTGCAGCAAGAGCTTCATTTGGAGCTCTGGCCTGCACCAGCACGAAAAGATACACCTGGGCGAGAAGCCCTACAAGTGCCTCGAGTGCGGGAAGAGCTTCCACCGCAGCTCCGCCCTCACCGACCACGTGCGGTCCCACACTGGCGAGAAACCATACACATGCTCGGACTGCGGGAAGGGGTTCAGTCAGCACTCCAACCTCATTGTGCACAGGCGGGTCCACACGGGGGAGAAGCCCTATGCGTGCTCGATCTGCGGGAAAAGCTTCACCCGCACGGCGCTGCTCATGGCACACCTGCGGATCCATACGGGAGAGAAACCTTACAAGTGTTTAGTGTGCGAGAGGAGTTTCCGGGAGAGGCCGGCGCTTACAAAACACAAGAAGATCCACATGCGAGAGAGTCTGTAGTCGGCCCAGGGGGAGCTGGTGTGTTCGTTTCTCATCAGTTACATCCGTTTGGCTCTGAGTCCAAAAGCCGAGCTCATCCTATCACACAACCAACAGGGATGGCATGAAACATACACAAACATTCAGCCTGTGTGGTTCAGCTGTGCTGGTGGCAGTGCAGGTCTGTGCTGGTGGCAGTGCAGGTCAGTGCAGGTCTGTTAAAGGGGAAAGCTGGTGCAGCTGGGCAGAAGACATCATGGTGGGCACCGGCTAGAGGTTTTTGGAGGTGGGGAGGAATGTAAGGCAGAAAGCCGAAAAGGCCAGATTGGGAAAGTGTGGGAGCTAAACAGTCTTTGGCACAAAAGCATGATGGACATGTCAGTGCAGAAAAGGATAGGTGTCCGCCATCAGAGTAGCCCCTTTCTCCAGTTCCCTCACCAGGACATGCTGTGTCCCTCAACATGCTGTGTCCCTCAACATGACTTCCTATTTATTTCCTTTAGATTTTATTTCACCTGATAACTTGAAAGCTTGGGAACAAGAGCAGAGCACAGATAATCCTGGACTAGGATTTGGGAGACCCGCGTTCAAATCCCCACTCTGCCATGGACGTTTGCTGGATTATCTTGGGCCAGTCATGTACTCTCTCGGCCTCAACAACCTCACAGGGTGGTTGTGAGGATAAAATGGAGAGGAGAAAGATGCAGCCCATTTTGGGTTCACCATTGGGGAGAAAAGCAGGGTATAAATATCTAAATAAATATGTCCGTATACCTCTTTTTCCTAGGGAGCATGGTGGTCAAGAGAATGAGCTGTGATCCAGGCTGTCCCTTTTCTACAAACTCACTAAGTGGTCCTATCTAAGCCACTCCCTTTCAGCATCTGCAGTATGATTATAATGCTGCCGTGTTTTACAGGACTGTTATATTGATTATAGAATCATAGAGTTGGAAGGGACCACCAGGGTCATCTAGTCCAACCCCCTGCACAATGCAGGAAATTAACAACTACCTCCCCTCACATCCCCAGTGACCCCAACCCTCCCCCCGCCATCCAGGATCCCACAATAATGTTTTTGAACTGCTTTGGATACTGAAAGAGATGCATCAATGCTAGGTTATGGGAGGGTGGTGTTATTATTATTCCTGCTGTTACTCTGTTAAATGTATGGGGCTCTGTCAATAATTGAATGGCAGAACAATGCCGTATGTTTGAATGAAAAATAATAACAATACTCACAGCCCTTTCAGCTCCAGTTGTCTGAGCCGATCACCAACCCAGTTTGCAAAATGAAGATAGCTGCCTGTTTTGCAGATGTGATGGAAACAATAAAGACATCTCTCCCTGAAAGAGCTTATCTTTACTTAATTAAGCTATCCTTTCAACAACAAAAGCTTCATTTTTATGTATTTTCTCAAAGCAGCTAAAGGCCAGAGGATCTTACATCAACAAACCAACTCTAGCCAAAGGCGTTTCACCCAGCTGTAGTAAATGGCCAGTTTTTTTGCATATAATATTCAAATGGAAACAGCCTATCAAGCAAGAACAGCTAGATTTGAATCCAGGGAGCTTTGATTCTGCAAAGCTCATACCTTGAAAATCGTGTTAGTCCCTAAGGTGCTACTGGACTCAAATCTGCCACTGCAGACCGACATTGCTACTCTCTGAAACTATTAAGCAAAAGAATTCCAATGTCCAGTATTTACTGCAATGTAAGATTAGATTTTTATCCAGGGATGCCATCAAAAAAACAGGGAGTCATCTTACATTCGCATAGAAATTACAGTTTTATCCAGTTAAAAACATTCCTTGGTGTGTAACTTTTTTAAGGGAGATCACGACAGGTAGCCGAGTTAGTCTGTCAATAGCAGTAGAAAAGAGCAAGAGTCCAGTAGCACCTTTAACAACATTTCTGGCAGGGTATGAGCTTTCCTGAGCCACAGCTCACTTCTTCAGATACATCTAGAATGTGATTCCATTCATCCTTAAGTAGAGGCGACTGAATTAGACACACAATGGCAATGAAAATGTCAAAAACAAGTAAATGACATTAGCAGGCGTGACTGGATTAGGTGTGATATAGAATCATAGAGTTGGAAGGGACCACCAGGGTCGTCAAGTCCAACCCCCTGCACAATGCAGGAAATTCACAACTACCTCCCCCCCACACCCCTAGTGACCAGAAGATGGCCACGATGCCCTCCCTCTCATCATCTGCCCAAGGTCACAGAATCAGCATTGCTGACAGGTGACCATCTAACCTCTTCTTAAAAACCTCCTGGGAAGGAGAGCTTACCACCTCCCGAGGAAGCCTGTTCCACTGAGGAACTGCTCTAACTGTTAGAAAATTCTTCCTAATGTCTAGACAGAAACTCTTTTGATTTAATTTCAACCCGTTGGTTCTGGTCCGACCTTCTTGGGCAACCGAAAACAACTCGGCACCATCCTCTATATGACAGCCCCTCAAGTACTTGAAGATGGTTATCATATCCCCTCTCAGTCTTCTCCTCTTCAGGCTAAACACACCCAGCTCCTTCAACCTTTCCTCATAGGACTTGGTCTCCAGACCCCTCACCATCTTTGTTGCCCTCCTCTGGACACGTTCCAGCTTGTCTACATCTTTCTTAAATTGTGGTGCCCAAAACTGAACACAGTACTCTAGTTGAGCAGAGTAAAGTGATACCATCACTTCGCGTGATCTGGACACTATACTTCTGTTGATGCAGCCCAAGACTGCATTTGCCTTTTTAGCTACCGCATCACACTGCTGACTTATGTTCAGTGTTTGGTCTACTAAGACCCCAAGATCCTTTTCACACACACTACTGCTCACACAAGTCTCCCCCATCCTATAATTATGCATTTGATTTTTCCTACCTAAATGCAGAACTTTACATTTGACTTTGTTGAAGTGCGTTTTATTAGTTCTAGCCCACTTCTCCAGCCTGTCAAGATCATCCTGCATCTTGGCTCTGTCTTCTACTGTACTTGCTACCCCTCCCAATTTAGTATCACCTGCAAATTTAATAAGCATCCCCTCTATTCCTTCATCCAAATCATCTATAAATATCGAGAGGGGTTGTAGGCGTAGAGAAATCAACATTGGTAATGAGACAGGAATCCCAGATCTTTGTTAAGACCAGGAGAATGCATAGTCTTGAGCTTCATTATTAGTTGTAATTCAGCAGTCTCTCTTTTGAATCTCCCATTGAAATCCCTTTGAAAGAGAACTGCTACTTTTAAATCAGCAACCAAATGTTCTGTAAGGCTAAAATGTCCCCCCACTGGTTTCTTAATGTTGTGGTTTCTGATGTCAGACTTATGTCCATTCAATCTTTGTCGCAGGGACTGGCCCCTTTGTTCAATGTCCTTCCACCTTCTACATCTGGGATTCCTATCTCATTACCAATGCTAATTTCTCCACCCCTACTACCACTCTGCATATCACACCTAATCCAATCAGGCCTGCTAATATCATTTACTTGCTTTTGACATTTACATTGCCATTGTGTGTCTGATTCACTCCTCTCTACTTAAGGATAGATGGAGTCACATTCTAGCTGTGGCTCAGGAAAGCTCCTGCCCTGCCAGAAGTCTTGTTCATCTTCAAGGCGCCACTGGACTCTTGCGCTTTCTTTTAAGGGGGTCATCTTACATTCAACGTCTCCTTCCTTTCAAGTAAATACGGTAGGTGGATTTTTTTGCCTTTCAGTCCTGCAGTGGGGAGGAGATTTTGGGCTGGAATTTGGGCTGGGCAGGGACCTCAGTAGGGTACCATGCCGTAGGGTCCACACCCCCTCCAAAGCATCCATGTTCTCCAGGGGAGCTGATCTCTGTAGTCTGGAGCTGATCTGTAATTCCAGGTAGGGTTGCCAACCTCCAGGTAGTAGCTGGAGATCTCCTGCTGTTACAACTGATCTCCAGCCAATAGAGATCAGCTCACCTGGAGAAAATGGCCGCTTTGACAATTGGACTCTATGGCATTGAACCCCACCCTCCTTAGGCTCTGCCCCAAAAACCTCCTGCTGGTGAAGAGGAACCTGGCCAACCCTGCATGCAGGGCTGTAGTGGTAAACAGGGGTTCGTGGGGGAAATAGAGACCTGAACCGTTATTTCAAGAAAACAGTTTATTCTGGCAGCTGCGACCCAGAGGCCCTAATGGGCAGAAATCTCTGAGTCCCGATTATACTGGGGAAGAGATGTGTGTGTTGTGTGTGTGTTAAGTGCCATCAAGCTGCTTCCAACTCATGGCGACCCTATGAATGAAAGTCCTCCAAAATGTCCTATCTTTGACAGCCTTGCTCAGATCTTGCAAATTGAAGGCTGTGGCTCCCTTTATTGAGTCAATCCATCTCTTGTTGGGTCTTCCTCTTTTCCTGCTGCCCTCAACTTTTCCTAGCATGACTGTCTTTTCCAGTGACTCTTGTCGTCTCATGACGTGACCAAAATATGACAGCCTCAGTTTAGTCATTTTAGCTTCTAGGGTCAGTTCAGGCTTGACTTCATCTATAAGAGATATTTATCCAAATTCAAGTTATGACGATACATCAACAAGTTATGCATATCTGATAGCACTACAGACATAGAGGCGACTCAGTACAGTTGCAGTTTCATCCAGCTTCTCCTATCATTGTTTATCGTTCACTCTGACACTCCATGACTCTTAACCCACTTACTTAAAGCACACAGAGAGCAAGCCTGTATCTAGAGCAGTGGTTCCCAACCTTTTTTTGACCAGGGACCACTAGGACTTTTTTGTTCGGTGCAGGGACCCCAAGGCTCAAAATAAAAATTCAGAGAATTTGAAAATAAACTTGAATCATAACTGTTAGTTCAACATTAAACTTAGAATAATATTTGAATATATATTTTTATAATAGAGAACTTTTAATTGAAAATATTGATTTATTATGGGTTTATAACTTTGTTTCGCGGACCTTAATTTAGTTCTCACGGACCCCTGGGGGTCCACGGACCCCTGGTTGGGAACCAGTGATCTAGATAGACATTCCTTCCCCCAGCTTCCCTGGCAGTCTGGATGCCAATTATTACCGGGGGATCTTTTGGGCCACTGTTACAGGGCAAAGACTCAACAGATGGACCCTTCTTTCAGACCACATGAACTCATGAAGTTGACACATACTGAGCCAGAAACTTGGCAAAGAGGGACCTGACGGCCCTAATTCCAGGGGATCCCCAGGTCCCACCTGGAGGCTGGCACCCCTACCTGGAGAAAGCGGCTGCTTTGGAAGGTGGACTCTATGGCAGTATCTCCTACTAAAGTCCCTGCCCTCCTCAGGCCCCACTCCCAAATATCTGTAGGTGTTTCCCAACCTGGAGCTGGCAACACCTGCTGAATGCCTGCCCAGTTCTAAGATGGCCGCGCTAGACTGCATAACCTGTAGAAATGGGGCCCTGCCCTCTTCCAAGATGGCCGCAGGGGCCAGCGTCCCCGGAACCAGCGCCGGCTTCGCTGCCATTCTCCAAGATGGCCGCACTGGAGGCGTCGCCGTAAGGAAAAGGCCTGCCTTGCCCTTTTCCATGATGGCCGCGCGGCACTTGTCGCCAAACGGCAAATGTCGGCTGTGACCTTTTCTAAGATGGCTGCGCTGCCTCCGTTGCCAGTAGCTCCACGTTGCTCCGGGGTTGGGACGTACGGAGACCGGCAATTCAGAGGGAAAACAGCACAGCAGCTATGGGTTCCCGCACTTTGTATTCCCAGCGATGGATTAAGAGATTGAAAATGTTATAAAAAAAATACTGTTCGCACTTTCTATGCATTCCCACCGCTGTATTAAGAGTTTGGAAACGTTATAAAAAACACTGTTCGCACTCTGTCTGGCCCCTTGAGCTGTGAAGACGTCTTCCGACCATTTATAAGCCGTGGCGTCCAAAAACCCTTTTAAAGCTTTGGCTGTTACCGCCCTAGGTATTCTCACCGATGTATTAAGAGTTTGAAAACGTTATAAAAAATACTGTTCGCACTTTGGCTGTTACCGCACTAGGTATTCCCAGCGATGTATCAAGAGTTTGGAAATGTTCTAAAAAAACATTGGGGGTTACTGCACTTGTATTCCCAGCAATGGGTTAAGAGTTTGAAAACGTTATAAAAAAATACTGTTCGCACTTCCTATGTATTCCCACCGATGTATTAAGCCTGGATAACCTACAAGAACCGATGTATTAAGAGTTTAAAAACGTTATAAACAATACTGTTCGCACTTTGTCTGGCCCCTTGAGCTGTGAAGACGTCTTCCGACCGTTTATAAGCAGTGGTGTCCAAAAACCCTTTTAAAGCGATGTTTTTTATAACCTTTTTAAACTCTTAATGCATCACTGGGAATACCTGGGGCGGTAACAGCCAAAGCTTTAAAAGGGTTTTTAAAGCTAAAAAATGGTTGGAAGACGTCTTCACAGCTAAAGGGGCCAAACAAAGTGCGAACAGTGTTTTTTATAACAGTTTCAAACTCTTAATACATCGCTGGGAATACCTAGTGCGGTAACAGCTTGTTTGGCCCCTTGAGCTGTGAAGACGTCTTCCACCCATTTATTAGCCGTGGTGTCCAAAAACCCTTTTAAAGCGATGTTTTTTTATAACCTTTTCAAACTCTTAATACATCGCTGGGAATACAAAGTGCGGTAACTCCCATAACAGAGATATGGGTGTGCAGAAAAGAGTCCCATGGACACATGACAGTTTTCACGTGTACACCTCAAGCGTGCCATGCGGCTACACAGTGAGAATCGACACCAGCCCTTGCTCTCCGCTGTGGGCATCCTTGGAGGCAAAGGCAAACCCAGGTTTACATCAGTGTAATATGAGAAAGAGACCCACTGTGTGTATATTCTCTGCTTGCTCTGGGAGAATGGCTGCTTGTGTGAACAGACAATGGGGGTTATCGCACTTTGTATTCCCAGCGATGTATTAAGAGTTTAAAAGGTTATAAAAAACATCGCTTTAAAAGGGTTTTTGGATACCACGGCTAATAAATGGGTGGAACACGTCTTCACAGCTCAAGGGGCCAAACAAAGTGCGAACAGTATTTTTTATAACGTTTTCAAACTCTTAATACATCGGTGGGAATACATAGAAAGTGCGAACAGTATTTTTATAACATTTTCAAACTCTTAATACATTGCTGGGAATAATATGAGACTAGAGGAGGAAGAGTCACTGGAAAAGACAGTCATGCTAGGAAAAGTTGAGGGCAGCAGGAAAAGAGGAAGACCCAACAAGAGATGGATGGACTCAATAAAGGAAGCCACAGCCTTCAGTTTGCAAGATCTGAGCAAGGCTGTCAAAGATAGGACATTTTGGAGGACTTTCATTCATTCATAGGGTCGCCATGAGTCGGAAGCGACTTGACGGCACTTAACACACACAGAGGAGGAACCAAGTTTCTGACTCAGTATATGTCAACTTCATGAGTTCATGTGGTCTGAACGGGTCCATCTGTTGAGTCTTTGCCCTGCATGTAGGGTTGCCAGGTCCCTCTTCACCATCAGCAGGAGGTGTTTGGGGTGGAGCCTGAGGAGGGCGGCGTTTGGGGAGGGGAGGGAATTCAATGCCATAGAGTCCAATGGCCAAAGTGGCCATTTTCTCCAGGGGAACTGATCTCTATCGGCTGGAGATCAGTTGTAATAGCAGGAGATCTCCAGCTACAGTCTGAACTATGCACCTACTGTGCCCTATATATCACTGTCACAATTTGCATAGTACAGCCACAAAATTCATATAAAACCTTTAATGCCAATGTAACATAATATCAAATACAAAATTGTCTAACAAACACACCCAAATGTAATATATCCCTGTGTCTAACCTTAACATTACCTATCTAAACAACAAACAAGCAAGGATACATAAATTTCAAGACAGTTTTTACCATTTTTAACAAATTGCTGTTGCAGCTATAACATCAGTTTGTAAGTTTGGCCTTGGGCCTATTGTGTGTATTTTTCACACTGATGTAATTCAGTCTCATAGGAAAAGTCCAACACTGTTGCACTTGGAAAAAGTCCATCATTGTTGGACTTTTTCCAAGTGCAACAATGTTGGACTTTTCCTATGAGACTGAATCAGTGTGAAAAATACACTGATGTTATAGCTGCAATAGCAACTTGTTAAAAATGGTAAAAACTGTCTTGAAATTTATGTATCCTTGTTTGCTTGTTGTTTAGATAGGTAATGTTACGTTAGACACGGGGATATAGTAGTAGTAATATTTATTACGGTCAATTGACCAGTCTCACGTAAAACTCCAAGGTCTAAAAACATTCACGCTACCATCAACCAAGAAGTACAAACCCGGGAATGCGTACTAATAGTTAAAATTCAATCATATACACGAATAGACAAATACAAGTAATATCATTATTACCCTATTTAGTAAACTCAGGAGTCCCCATTGAGAGCTGGAATAACAGCATGAATCGGTTTGGCCTTCCTTACATTGCACGCCAGTCTACCGAACCCGGCCACCCATTTTGTTATGTCAGGAAGGTCATTGTTAAGTAGAAGATTTACTCTATCTACCTCAGCATAACCTGTGCTTTTCTCAAGAAAAGGGCCCAATATCTTTCTGTGCTCTTCATTATAGAAACTACACCTAAATAAGATGCCTCCAGTTCCCCAGAGGCACATGAACAAAACCTTTGTGAATAGGGGATCTTTAGAAATCTCCCCTCCAAGAGGGCCGAGCCGAACAGCGTGCTAGAGTGAAAGCTCTCCTAATGTTATTTGCTTCTAATCTCGAAAGATATTCTGCAGGACAGGCTCGATATTTGGTGTTAACCGGTGCTCTAAATAAAGGCACACGCCCCAGATCCGTTTGTCTTTCTCGATCTATTATTCTTTGTTTTACTGCTCGCCTAGCAGCTACACACTGGGATATATTACACTTGGGTGTGCTTGTTCGACAATTTTGTATTTGATATTATGTTATATTGGCATTAAAGGTTTTATATGACTTTTGTGGCTTTACTATGTGAATTGTGACACTGAAGTGGAACAGAGCCACTTTCCCCACGGGGACAAGTACATATCAGCATGGCGTAGTGGTCAGTGTCGGACTAGGATCTGGGAGATCCAGGTCTGAACCTCTACCATAGAAGCTCACTGGGTAACTTTTTCTGAAAGATATTGTCGAAGGCTTTCACGGTCAGAGTTCATTGGTTTTTGTAGGTTATCCGGGCTGTGTGACCAGATACCAGGACTACGGTCACACAGCCCTGATAACCTACAAGAACCAATTTTATGAAAGAGTTGCTCTTGAGTGGATAAAATAGTAGAGGAGAGAATGATGTTGTAAGCCACTTTGGGCTGTTGAGGGGTGTAAATAATCCAAATAAATAAAGTTATAATTGGCCATAATGATCCTATATTTTGCCAGGGGACATGAAGAGTTCTTGAGAGGGCCCTGTTGATCAAGTGAGGGCTCTGAAGAAATCAGAGGTGCAAAATCAGGCCTGGGTTTCCATGGTTTACTGCCGCAAGACCTTATCGATCGGTACGAGCTGGAGGTTTCCCTTGCATTCATAGCCAGGGCTGAACAGAGGTGAAATTCTCCCTGCTAGAGGATATGGCTTCCAAGGAGGAGGCAAAACTTTGGGGTTTCCAGTTCCAGGCTGCGGTCAAAATGGAAGAAGAGGGAGAGGCGAGAGTTTGTCCCAGTCCAGAGATGGGATCGGAGGGGACCGTGGACGCCCTTCAAGTCATCCAGACAAGGGAGAAAGGAGAATGTGTGGAGCGGACAACGCAGCACGTCAAAGAGGAACCAGATGAGGGGCTGTGGTCACAGCGCTGGGAAACACAGTGGCAGGCATACCTTGAGACCCTACGGCTCCCAGAGACTCACGTGAGGGCTGATACTACCCTTTCCCGGGCTCCCATTGCAGCAGAAGCTGCCACTAATCAACGGTATAAAGCAAAGAGGGTGCCTGGACCCCTGCCCAGCGATAAAGGGGTGACTCTACAGGCCGATGACCGGCCAGACCCCACAGGCAAGAGACACAACGGCCAGTCGAAGAGCAGCGACAGCAGTGATTCAGACGCACTGTGCCAGCGGTTCAGGCAGTTTGCTTATCAGGAGGCCAAGGGTCCGCAGGAGGTGTACAGAAAGCTGTGGGAACTCTGCCGCCGGTGGCTGAAGCCGGAGACCCATACCAAGGAGCAGATGCTGGAGCTGGTGGTCCTGGAGCAGTTCCTGGCTATCCTGCCCGCGGAGATGAAGAGCTGGGTGTTGGAGCGCGGGTCCGAGAGTCGCTTCCACGTGGTAACCCTGGCGGAGGGTTTCCTCCTGAGTCAGCGCGAGGCCGAGAGGCAGGAACCGCAGGTTAGGAGGGACCAGAACTGGGCCAAGGGGTATGGCACGTGTCCCTTAGCAGTGGCGGAGGGCCTTCCATCTCTCCCCTTGTGGCCCTCCTTCCTTGGTTTAAAACATTTGCCGCTATTTTCAGATTTCGAGGGAGATGTCCCAGGAGGGATCTGCAAATCTCCTGGCTGCTTCATCAGAAAATGCACTGAAACGGCTGTGCAGGGAGATAAAGCAGGAGGGGAAAGGAGATCCCAGCTCAGGAGGTAAGGATTTGTTGGGTCTGAATGGATTTGCTACTGATTTGTTGTACTGTTGTTTGAAACCTATTCTCTCCAGGATCAGAGGAGCATGCCGAATATATTAGGTGCTGTGGAACACAGGCAGGACGCTGCTGCTGCAGTCGTCTTGTTTGGGGGCTTCCTAGAGGCACCTGGTTGCCCACTGTGTGAACAGACTGCTGGACTAATGGACCTTGGTCTGATCCCAGCATGGCCTTTCTTATGTTCTTCTGAGTAAACATGCATACATGGGATAGGGGCTGCAGAGCATGCACCCTCGCTCCCTTGCGAGTAAACCCCACAGTACGCACAGTGACATGCAGGATCTCAGACTTTGTAGCCATTCATGCATGGGAGGTTTCGCCTTGGATTTGCCACTCTCTAGATGCACATTTTCATCATCCGAATTCTCAGAACTCTGCACGGGGGTTTATTTTTGATTTTGGGGATTCAGATGGGGGAAATGTGCATCTCTCTGTGTGTGTGTTAAGTGCCATCAAGTCGCTTCCAACTCATGGCGACCCTATGAATGAAAGTCCTCCAAAATGTCCTATCTTTGACAGCCTTGCTCAGATCTTGCAAATTGAAGGCTGTGGCTTCCTTTATTGAGTCCATCCATCTCTTGTTGGGTCTTCCTCTTTTCCTGCATCTAGATGTGCATCTGTGTGTGTGTGTTAAGTGCCGACTCATGGCGACCCTATGAATGAAAGTCCTCCAAAATGTCCTATCTTTGACAGCCTTGCTCAGATCTTGCAAATAGAAGGCGGTGGCTTCCTTTACTGAGTCTGTCCATCTCTTGTTGGGTCTTCCTTTTTTCCTGCATCTAGATGTGCATCTCTGTGTGTGTATTAAGTGCCGTCCAGTCGCTTCCAACTCACGGCGACCCTATGAATGAAAGTCCTCCAAAATGTCCTAACTTTGACAGCCTTGCTCAGATCTTGCAAATTGAAGGCTGGGACTTCCTTTATGGAGTCCACCCACCTCTTGTTGGGTCTTCCTCTTTTCCTGCTGCCCTCCACTTTCCCTAGCATGACTGTCTTTTCCTGCCTCCAGATGTGCATCTAGAGAGCGGCAAATCCAAGGCAAAAACTCCCGTGCATAAATGGCTTTCTCCTACTGATTCTTCTGACAACCGCCAAGATTCCTAGAGAGGCTATTTAAAAAAAAAAAGTCTGCAACAGGGGGGCTGAAAATAGGGACGGGCCACTTCCTGTTCCTTTCTCTTGCAACCCCCCCTCCCTTCCAGTCTGGGAGATCCTGCCCATTTCCTCCCCCCCCCCCACCAGTTGGTTGTGCAATTGGGTCCCTGTGCCTTTGCCGTGTGGAAGATCTGCAGATCGGAAGCCTCTCTTGCAGCTTTCAGGTGGGGAGTTAAAGGGGGGGGAGGGAGGGGGGGAGGGGGGGATTGCTTCTTAAATTCCCTGCTTTTTAAAAAAACAAAACAGGAGAGACAAAAGGAAGAGGGGAGGCAGAGCCATGTTGGACAATGGGGGTGGGGTGGGGAGGGAGATCAAAGGAGCCCGCCATTTCCAGGCCGATGAAAGGTCCCGTTTTTGCAGAACGTTCCTCCTTTGCATCGCTTGAGATCAAAGGGAGAGTGACGTTCTCTCCGTTCCTTTGTGCGGGGCTGTTGTGGGCAGCAGCCTGTTGGGGGTGGGGGTGGGTGGGTTGGCCCTTTAAGGTGACCAGCTGACCAGTCAAACAAAACCTGCCCTTGTGGATCTACTTACTTTAATGATATTTTTGCTAGTCTTGAAGGTGCTGCTGGACTCTGGCCCTTTTCTACTGCTGCAGGCAGACTAGCCCGGCGACCCGCTGGGAATTAAAAATATTTTCTGGTAGGGTAGGAGCTTTCGTGAGCCACAGCTCACTTCTTCAGATCAAGACAGATGGATTCCCATTCTAGCTGTAAGCAGAGGAGAGTGAATTCAGACAAGCATTCACTCTCCTCTACTTCAAGACAGATGGATCCCCATTCTAGCTGTATCTGGAGAAGGGAGCTGTGGCTCACGAAAGCTCGCACCCTGCCAGAAAATATTCTTGTTAGTCTTGAAGGTGCTACTGGACTCGTGCCCTTTTGTACTACTGCAGGCAGACTAACACGGCGACCCACTGGGAATTAAAAATGTTTTCTGGCAGGGTGTGAGCTTTCGTGAGCCACAGCCCACTTCTTCGGATACCAGTGGGGAATCAAACCTGGTTTCTGAAGAAGTGAGCTGTGGCTCACGAAAGCTCACACCCTGCCAGAAAATATTCTTGTTAGTCTTTGAGGTGCTACTGGACTCTTGCCCTTTTCTACTACTGCAGACAGACTAACACGGCGACCCACTCTGAATTAATTTAGCGGGTGTGAGTTGATCTATGAATGGATGGGAAAGATTTCCAAAAATATTTTTGCTAGTCTTTAAGGTGCTACTGGACTCTTGCCCTTTTCTACTACTGCAGACAGACTAACACGGCGACCCACTGTGAATTCACTTTAATGATATTGTTCGCAAGGCCAATTCGACCCTGGGGGTTACTTTGTATTCCCAGCGATGTATTAAGAGTTTGGAAATGGTGTAAAAAAAAACGTCGCTTTAAAAGGGTTTTTGGACACCACGGCTTATAAATGGTTGGAGGACATCTTCGCAGCTCAAGGGGCCAAACAAAGCGCGAACAGTATTTTTTATAACGTTTTCAAACTCTTAATACATCGCTGGGAATGCATAGAAATTGCGAACAGTATTTTTTATAACGTTTTCAAACTCTTAATACATCGCTGGGAATGCATAGAAAGTGCGAACAGTATTTTTTATAACGTTTTCAAACTCTTAATACATTGCTGGGAATGCAAGTGCGGTAACAGCCATTGTTCACGTGGCCAATTCGACCCTGAACAATGTCACACTGAGATCATCTCTTGTGGATCTAAGAATGGCTGGGGTGTACAGAAAAACAACAGGTGATGCTGTTTCGTGCCTGGCGAAAGCCACTGTTCGCCCATGGTGCCCTTTGAAAAGGCATAGGCACAGAGGCTGGCTGAAGAGCTGGCAACCCCTTGCTTCTTTTTATTTTCCGAACAACAGGTTTCCCCCAGCGCTTTTCACACAGAGGTCCAGAAATGCATGTGGATTCCCTCAATAAATAGGCCGCCCCCCCCCATGATCCCCTGCAACTTTCTCAACATCCGAGTCCAGTAGCACCTTAGAGATCAATAAGAGTTTGGGAGTATAACCTTTAGACACTCAGCGCTCTCTTCATCAGATACAACTTTCTCTGTAACTAGTCGAGGAATTTCACAGGATCTCGGTGAGTAAGGTTCCCAGTGTCCAGGTGGTACCTGGAGATCTTCTGGAATTATAACTCATATCTAGACTACGGGAATCAGTTCCCTTGGAAGAAATAGCTGCTCTGGAGTGCGAACTTTAGGGCAATACACCCCGCTGAGGTCTCTCCCCTCCCCCAACCCCACCTTTCCCAGGGTCTTACCCCTCCCCCCAAATCTGCAGGAATTTCCTGACCGAAAGCTGGCAATCCTATCAGTAAGCCATTGCAAGGAGATTGTTATACCGTTAAATCTTTTTTCCCTCCCCTTCCTTCTAGATTCTGGAAATCATTATTTGGTCATCTCTAAGGCTATTCAGTGGTATGCTTTCCTACAAACGTGTCTGGTTGCATGCATGCTTGGGAGGGGCTCTGTATGCAAAAGTGAAAGCCGAAGGGCCAATAGCACAATCGACGGCCTCCCACCAGAGCCAAGGTGTGGGGAGGGGCTGGGCCCAGTGGTAGAGCATCTGCTTGGCATGCAGAAGGTCCCAGGTTCAATCCCCAGCACCTCCAGTTAAAGGGACTAGGCAAGGAGGTGATGTGAAAGACCTCATCCTGAGACCCTGGAGAGCCGCTGCCAATCTGAGTAGACAATACTGACTTCAATAGACCAAGAGTCTGATTCAGTATAAGGCAGCTTCATGTGTTCATGTGTGTGGGGCAAAGGGCTCTTTCAAAGAGAGGCTTTGCCAGAGAGCCTTTTGGTCACACTGTTATTTTCTTGGGTCCTGGCTGCTGTATGGAAGTGAGCAACTTGGGTGCATATCAAAGGGGAGGGGCTTTGCCAGAGCCTCTTTGCTTGTTCGTACTGGAGAGGAGAGGGTTAATGAGCCCTTTGCCCATTTCAGCTTTGGAGGTACAGGTTGAGTATCCCTTATCTGGACATCCAATATCCAGACTGATCCAAAAACCGGACCATTTGAGCCGACTTCCCGGCATTATTCACAGGCCCTCAGCAGTGCCCTTGATGGTTCAGCGCACACAAAATTATTAAAAATATTGTTTCAGATTACAGTCAGGCTGTGTGTATAAAGTAAATATAAAACACAGATGAATTTCTCATCATGCATATTCCGAAATAATGGACCCCTTCTGGTCCCAAGCAGTCCAGATAAGGGATGCTCAACCTGTAGTATCAGAGGTCCATAATTATGGGTATGATAACCATAATTTTAGGGGATATGATAACCATGTTCAAGTACTTGAAGGGCTGTCATATAGAGGAGGGTGCCAAGTTGTTTTCTGTTGCTCAAGAAGGTCGGACCAGAACCAACGGGTTGAAATTAAATCAAAAGAGTTTCCATCTAGACATTAGGAAGAATTTTCTAACAGTTAGAGCGGTTCCTCAGTGGAACAGGCTTCCTCGGGAGGAGGTGGGCTCTCCTTCCCTGGAGGTTTTTAAGAAGAGGTTAGATGACCATCTGTCAGCAATGCTGATTCTGTGACCTTAGGCAGATGATGAGAGGGAGGGCATCTTGGCCATCTTCTGGGCACTAGGGGTGTGGAGGGGGGAGGTAGTTGTGAATTTCCTGCATTGTGCAGGGGGTTGGACTTGATGGCCCTGGTGGTCCCTTCCAACTCTACGATTCTATGATTCTGTGGGTGTTTGGGGTGTCTGTGATATCAGAGGCAATCTTGGCAAGCAGGTGGGAAGATTTTGAGCCTGGGATTGCTGTTGCCTGTCCCGACTCCAGGTTTTTTTAAGTTATTAATTTTATTGATTTAATTCATGTATACCCTTCCTTTCTCCCCGATGGGGACCTTGAGCTTCTTACATCACTCCCCTCTCCATTTTATCCTCACAACAACCCTGTAAGGTAGGCTAGGCTGAGAGGGCGTGACCGGTCCAAGGTTACCCAGAGAGCTTCCATAGTACAAGTGAGGATTCAAAACTGGGTCTCCCAAATACTAGTCCGACACATAGAGCCAGCGTGGTGTAGTGGTTAAGAGCGGTGGCTTGTTCGTAGCGGTAGACTCTGGTCTGGAGAACTGGGTTCGATTCCCCACTCCTCCACATGAGCGGTGGAGGCGAATCTGGTGAACTGGGTTGCTTTCCCCACTCCTACACACGAAGCCAGCTGGGTGACCTTGTGCTAGTCACAGCTCTCTTAGAGCTCTCTCAGCTCCACCTACCTCACAGGGTGTCTTTGGGGGGAGGGGGAGGGAAGGAGATTGTAAGCCGGTTTGATTCTGCCTTAAGTGGTAGAGAAGGTTGGCCTATAAAAACCAACTCTTCTTCTTCTGAACCACTACATCACCCTGGCTGTCTTTTGACATTGAGTACACGACATGACGCCCATTCATTTATGCATTAAATTATTTATACCTCGCCTTTCCTCTTAGCTCAAAGTGGCTGGATCCATTGAATCCAGATGAACAGAGGTAGAAGTCTTGTCTCCGGTTCTAAGCACTGCACTTTAACAAGGACGTAAACCTGTGGGAATGGGTTCAGAGCAGGGTTGCCAGCTCTGGGTTGGGATATACCTGGAGATTTTAGGGGTGGAGCCTGGGGAGGGTGGAGTGTGGAGAGGGGCAGTACCTCAGCAAGGTATAATGCCAGAGTCCACCCTCCAAAGCAGCCATTTTCTCCAGGGGAACTGATCTTGGTTGTCTGGAAATCAGTTGTAATAGCGGGAGATCTTCCAGGTGCCATCCGGAGGTAGACGACGACGAAGAGTTGGTTTTAATACCCTGATTTTCTCTACTTTTAAGGAGTCTCAAAGCAACTTACAATCTCCTTCCCTTCCCCTCCCCACAACAGACACCCTGTGAGGTATGTGGGGCTGAGAGAGCTGTGACTAGCCCAAGGTCACCCAGCTGGCTTCATGTGGAGGAGAGGGGAATCCAACGTGGTTCACCAGATTAGAGTCCGCCGCTTTGAACCATACACCACATTGGCTCCCCTAGTTCCGAGGGAGGCCACAAAGATAGATGAGGGTTTGGAAAACAGGCCCTCTGAGGGAAGGTTGAAGGAACCAGGTGCTTTCAGCCATGGAAAATGAGCCTAGACAAATGTGGTTCAGATTCAGGGTGTGTCTACTTGAGCATCCCTCTGCCCATGTTAGCCAGCTAGGTGCACTTGAAGGCCCACAAATCAGGCACACCAGCCAAAGTCTCCCCCTGTTACCCCCCACAACTGGCAGTCAGACCTGTATATTCCCTGGATTTGTTTCATCCCTTTAAAAGCTGTCCAGGCTAATGACGGTCACTATATCCAGGGGCAGTGAGTTCCGCAAGTGAATTGCTTGTTGTGCGCAGAAGGTTTAGCTTTTGGCCGGTCCTGACCATTGACTTTGTTGGGTGACCCTGAGTTCTGGTATTGCACAAGAGGAAGAACAAGTTCCTTTTCTCAGAGAGGAGGTTAGGCTGGGATACATGAACACATGAAGCTGCCTTCATGGGAGCCAGTGTGGTGTGATGGTTTGGAGCGGTGGACTCTGATCTGCAGAACCAGGTTTGATTCCCCACTCCTCCACGTGAGCGGCGGAGGCTAATCTGGTGAACTGGATTTGTTTCCCCACTCCTACACATGAAGCCAACTGGGTGACCTTGGGCTAGTCACACTCTCTCAGCCCCACCAACCTCACCTAGTGTCTGTTGTGGGGAGGGAAAGGTGATTGTAAGCCAGTTTGATTCTCCCTTTAGTAGCAAAGGAAATCGGCATATAAAGACCAACTCCTCCTCCTCCTCCACTTCTTCTTCTACTTCTACTTCTTCTACTTCTTGTTTTACTTCTTCTTCTACTACTACTACTGAATCAGGAGTCATTCACACATGTCAAATAATGCACTTTCAGTGCACTTTAGTGATCGTTTGCAAGTGGATTTTGCCAGTTCACACAGTAAAGTCCAACTTCAAAGTGCATTGAAAGTGGATTGAAAGTGCATTATTCATCATGTGTGAAAGTGCCCTCAGACTGTTGCTCTATCAAGATCAGTATTATCTGTTCAGACTGGGAGCAGCTCTCCAGTGTCTCAAGCGGAGGTTTTTCGCATCACCTACTATTTCCTGTCCCCTTTAACTGAGGATGCCAGGGATTGAAACTGGCACCTTCCACGAGCCAAGCAAATGCTCTACCACTGAGCCACAGCCCCTCCCCAAACTCTTAACCCTTTTGCATGTAGAGCATTTCCCCCATCTTAAGGAGCATTCCACGCGTGCAATCTGAAGTGTTAGAGCAAGAGGGATAGTATCTCAGAGAGAAGTAGTCTAGAATCTGATCTGTGTTTCTGCTGTTCTTTATTTTTATCCCAGCCATGGGCGAACAAACGAGCGAGAACGAGGAAGTTATTGATCTGAAAAGTCCTGAGCCCGCGGACCGGTGTGAGTCGCTGCTGGAAACGGCGGAAGACCTATCTGGGTTCCCTGACATGGGAGGAATCTACGCGATTCAGCACAGACCGGAGGATCCGCCTGACCTCATCCAAGGCTTAGAAGTTGGTAACCCTATCGAAGGGACTTCCTATATATGCTCCGAGTGCGGCAAAAACTTTTGTAGCATATCCAGCCTCATCAGCCATGAAAAGAGAAACCACACAGGGGAGAAGCCGTACAAATGCGGCGAATGCAGTAGGAGCTTCAACCAGAGCTCCGACCTCGTCAAACACGAGAGGATCCACACGGGAGAGAAGCCGTACAAGTGTTCGGTGTGCGAGAAGCGCTTCAACCAGCGGTCCTATCTCATTGTCCACGAAAGGTTCCACACCGAAGAGAAGCCATACAAATGCTACCTGTGCGGGAAAAGCTTCTGTTCCAACGCGCACCTCATGACCCACCAAAGAACTCACACTGGAGAGAGACCCTATCAGTGCCCCGATTGTGGCAAGAGGTTCATCACCAGCTCGAACTTTGTGAACCACAAAAAGACCCACACGGAGGACAAACCGTACAACTGTTCTCTCTGCGAGAAAAGTTTCAAGCGGAGCTCAAACTTGATCCAGCATGAGCGGACCCACACGGGCGAGAAGCCCTACACCTGCTTGACCTGTGGGGAAAATTTCGCCTCCAATTCGGGTCTGGGGAAACACCAGAGAAGTCACACGGGGGAGAGGCCTTACAAATGCTCCTACTGTGGGAAAAGCTTCAGCCAGAGCATGATCCTCACCCAGCACGAGAGGACCCACACGGGCGAGAAGCCGTGCAAGTGCCCTGTCTGCGGGAAGAGCTTCCGCTCCAGCTCGGACCTGGTGAAACACAAGCGGATCCACACGGGCGAGAAGCCATACAAGTGCTCCTTGTGTGGGAAAAGCTTCACGACCAGCTCGGACGTCGTAAAGCACGAGAGGACCCACACGGGCGAGAAGCCATACAAGTGCGGGACCTGCGGGAAGAGCTTCAGCCAGAGCGCGCATCTCATGCAGCACCAGAGGATCCACACGGGGGAGAAGCCGTACATGTGCCTCACCTGCGGGAGGAGCTTCACCTGCAGCGCACACCTGGTGGTCCACAAAAGAACTCACAAGGAGGGGGATGCCTTACAAACATAAAATGTTTCCGTTGGGTCAGATGACCGGGAGAGAGAATGTTCCAGCTAGGTCCAGCCCAGGGCTGAACGAGACAATATCTTGTCCCCGAATTGGGTCGGGGTTCCCCTGACCCAACTTACAGGCCTATGAGCAACCGAGAAGTAAATGGCAGGAGTGCGATGAGACCCAATTCTGCTTTGAATTGTGGTGTGGAGGGAGGAGGGGCTTTAGCCTTCCCCCCATGCTGTTTTCCCCAGCCAAAATGACCACGGGGAACCCTTTTCTGCTCATGGGCCCCACAGCAATTCCAGCTCTGGAAAACTGCACAGGAGGGCAGGCTGGAGCCTCTTCTCCCACGCCCCAGTCCCAAGCAGAACTGGGACTTCCGTTCCCAATTCTCCAGTGCTCTTGAACATTACTTTCAGATTGCACTTATGCCTTTTAATTGGGTCCAGGTTCGTTTGGCTCCTCGTGAAGCATCAAAGATTCCATTCCAGAAGAAATCTTAGGAATGCTCTAAGCAACAACTTTTATGCTGAACTAGACCCTCTTTTATTTTCCCTCCCTCCCCCAAAAAATTTTTTAGAACCTGTAGAGGAAAGAAAATCTAAAACTTAGTAGCCCATCTAATCATTTTATGCATGAGAGAGAGAGAGAGAGGAGCCGCCCAGAAAGGAGAAAAGCCATAGAACTGTTTAGATTTGGAGAAGTCACTGGAATGTTCTTATCTGTTATTAAACCCAAAGGAAGTTTTTTTAAAAATGGTTTTAATAATGTTGATTGAAGAAGAATTGTGGAAAAGGAGCTCTAGGCAGTAGGATTTGGGGGCATTTGTGCAGAGAGGCAGCTTACAGAGGGGACTGCAGGGGTGTCTAAAGGGATGGCTACAAAATGAACATCTGTATAAAAGCATAATGGGTGGTCACATGTTAACTGTACATAGTCTAGAGATAGATTTGAGTCTAGTAGCCCCTTACAGTGTATTCCTAAGGAGAGTTACTCCAGTCTAAGCCCATTCATTTCAATTGGCTTAGACTGGAGTAACTCTTCTTAGGAATGCACTGTTAGAGTCCAACAAGATTTTCAAGGTACCAGCTTTGGAGAGTCAAAACATTGTTTGTCAGATACCCTGAAAATTTTGTTGATCTCTAAAGTGCTACTGGACACGAATCTAGCTAAAGACCAACATGGCTAACCTCTATACCTATTTTGTTTCTAATAAACTGGTGGGCTTGTTTTGTGTGTTTGGGACAGGACTTCTTTATCAGCGCCCTCTGGCAATGGTTATGTTTTCAAATGATGCTGGATAAATGATGCTTAGTTTCTTTTTTTTTAAATTAGGGGCACACTGCCTTTTCACCTGTGGCCAACTGGCTGGGAGTGGGGAGGGAGAAGGGGGTCTTTTTCACACGCACGCACCCCAAAAAACCTTTCTTGCACAAAATAAGAAGAGTTGGTTTTTATACCCTGCTTGTCTCTACTTTTCGTAAAATCATAGAATCATAGAGTTGGAAGGGACCACCAGGGTCATCTAGTCCAACCCCCTGCACAATGAAGGAAATTCACAACTACCTCCTGCACACACCCCCAGTGACCTCTACTCCATGCCCAGAAGATGGCCAAGATGCCCTCCCTCTCATGAACTGCCTACGGTCATAGAATCAGCATTGCTGACAGATGGCCATCTAGCCTCTGCTTAAAAACTTCCAGGGAAGGAGAGCTTACCACCTCCCGAGGAAGCCTGTTCCACTGAGGAACTGCTTTAACTGTTAGAAAATTCTTCCTAATGTCTAGACGGAAACTCTTGTGATTTAATTTCAACCCATTGGTTCTGGTCCGACCTTCTGGGGCAACAGAAAAGAACTCGGCACCCTCCTCCATATGACAGTCCTTCAAGTACTTGAAGATGGTTATCATATCCCCTCTCAGTCTTTTCCTCTTCAGGCTAAACATCCCCAGTTCCTTCAACTTTTCCTCATTGGACTTGGTCTCCAGACCCCTCAACATCTTTGTTGCCCTTTGTTGTTAAGAAGTCTCAAAGCAGCTTCCGGTCGCCTTCCTTTTCCCTCCGCACAAAAGGCACCTTGTGAGGTAGATGGGGCTAAGAGAGTTCAGAGAAAAGTGTGACTAGCCCAAGGTCGCCCAGCAGGCTTCATGCGTAGGAATGGGGAAACAAACCCGGATCACCAGATTAGAATCTGCCGCTCTTAACCACTTCACCATTGTACGGCCATCTTTGAAAGCCAGCATCCTCAGATGGAACGTCTTGGCTGCGTGAAGATAATTGTGTCAATGTTCTGGTTCCTTTCTGGCCGTTCGTCCCCTGAACTAGCTTTCTTTACCAGGGGTCCCGAACATTTTTCGGCCAGTGGGCATCTGTTGAATTCTCACGCAAGGTGGCAGGTGCAGCCACAAAACAGCCGCCACTGTAGGTGAAGTCAGCCACAAAACGTCAGGGAGCGAGGTTATGCAGAATCCTAATAGTAACTCCTCAACATTTCAGGCAGAAGCTCTATTTGACCGGAGGCCTTTTAATCTGCACAGCCGATCGGACGTCCGGCTGAGTAAAAGCCCCAGCTGGCCCCACCCACTTTTTAAAAGCGCTTGGTGGGCGCCAGGAACCGCGTTGGTGGGTGCCACGGTGCCCACGCCCACCATATTGGGGACCTCTGCATCGATTTCTTTGAACAGAATAGTTAGCAGGCATCGTATGAATGCATTTTTAACAGGCTCAGGAAACAGCATATATCCCCGTCAGTTCCCCAAACAGGTGCAGTGCAGAAAGAGATTTGCTAGTTCGTTCGTTCATTCATTCATTCATTCATTCCTATCCTGTCTTTCCTCCAAGGAGCTTGGTGCATGGTTCTTTCCCCTCCCCTGTTTTGTCCTCACAACGACCCTGTGAAGTAGGTTGGGTGGAAGGAAAATATGACTGGCCCACGGTCACTCCGTGATTTTAGTAGCAAAAAGGCGATTTGAACCTGGGTTTCTCAGGTCCGACGCTCTAACCCAGGGGTGTCAAACATAAGGCCCGTGGGCTGGATCCAGCCCCATGAGAGCTCTTACCCAGTCCATAAGGCAGCCGTACACACACCCACTCTTGATCTGGGCTATCGAGGCCTGGCCTGGCCCGACCAAGTGACGTTTATTTCATATCCCTGCTCTAAGCACTATGCCATGATGGCTGTATGGATTGTGCCTCACCATAGCATTCAGATTCCTTTTGAATTCCTTTGTGCTCCTGCATGCATATTCTGACCCAACAAGAGATGGATGGACTCAATAAAGGAAGCCACAGCCTTCAATTTGCAAGATCTGAGCAGGGCTGTCAAAGACAGGACATTTTGGAGGACTTTCATTCATAGGGTCGCCATGAGTCGGAGGCGACTAGACGGCACTTAACACACACATGCATATTCAAGCCACCCAGCAACATCTTTGTTTCCAACCCAGGACACAAGAAAATCCACAGCATTTAAACTGTTTCAAGAGGAAGAGTTGGTTTTATACACTGCCTTTCTCTGCCTTTTAAGAAGAATCAAACCGGCTGAACAATCTCCACAGCAGACGCCTTGTGAGGTAAGTGGGGCTGAGAGAGTTCGGAGAGAACTGTGACTAGCCCAAGGTCACCCAGCTGGCTTCATGTGGAGGAGCGGGGAATCGCACCCGGTTCACCAGATTAGAGTTTGCCACTCATGTGGAGGAGAGTGCCTGAGAAGTTTTTCCAATTCACATGAACTGGCAACCTTTTATTTGGCCGCTTTGGCCATTGGACTCTATGGCATTGAAGTCCCTCCCCAAACCCCATCCTCCTCCGCTCCACCCCAAAAATCTCCTGCCAATGGTGAAGAGGGACCTGGCAACCCTAGCATGGTGTAATGGTTAAGAGTGGTGGACTTGAATCTGGAGAAATGGGTTCGATTCCCCACCTACGTCACAAAGTGCCTGTGGGGGGGGGCAGGAAATTGTAAGCCCCTTTGAGACTCCTTACAGTATAGAAAAGCAAGGTATAAAAACCAATTATCTCTCCCCCCACCCCAGCGGATCCTATGGGCTCCTGTGGGGAGAAATGCAGAGCTTGTTACCCTGCTATGTTTGAGCTTAGCCTAAGGCCAAAAGACATGGCAACTAAATTAACCTAATTTATTATTAGGCTCCCATCGCCCCTTTAACCCATTAAAATCAGATATTTGTTTTACAAAAAATCGGTTTGAGGAAGGGCAAGCCCAAGGTTGTCAATGAACTAAAAAGTGTGGGACAGAATTAAAGAGAGCCAGACTTCAGCAACAGAACAGAAAAAGCTGTGGAAGAGACTGTCGAGATCTGATGCACTGGATATAGAGCTGCTTTCACACAGCCCAAATAATGCACTTTCAATCCACTTTCAGTGCACCTTGACGATCGTTTGCAAGCGGATTTTGCCCGTTCGCACAGTAAAATCCACCTTCAAAGTGGATTGAAAGTGCATTATTTGGGCTGTGTGAAAGTGCATTATTTTGGCCACTGTGTGAACAGACTGCTGGACTTGATGGGCCTCGGTCTGATCCAGCAGGGCCTTTCTTATGTCCTTAAGTATTGTTATGGCAGAACTCAGGAGCTGGATTTTAGAGTTCAAGACACAAAGACCTCAGACCCCTTTTCTTAGGAAAAGCAAGGTTTATTTAGCAATTGCTAGTCCCAGCTTTCGCTCTTGTAAGTGATAAAAAAGAAAGCTCGGCCCCGAACAAAGGCGTGCAAGACCTTTTATAATCTTTGGTTAGCTCATTATGCATTTTCTAAAATACGTCACTTATACATTATACTAATGATTGGTTTACAACTTTTCTGCTAACGTATTGGTTGATGAATATGTAATTCATTTGTTAATTGGCTTACTCATACAGACATTTCATTGGTAAATCATAAAGCAGCAATAACATGATTGGTGAAATAAACTTGCGTAAAGAGTCCATTGTTAAAACACCTGATATTCTATCTAATCTTCCTCCCTAATAATTCCCTGACGCCTTTTCTGTTTTTCAACCTTGGGCTTGGCCGAATAATAACTTTTTGGTTCTGTTATTGTCTCCTCCTTGCCTCTCCCTGTCTATCTCCGAACTAAATATATCTTCTTGGCCCCCTCCTTTGGAATCCAGTAATTTTCCAAAAGGCCTATTAATTTTCCAGAGGCTTGCTGTCTCAGTATAGCAGGGGCGGGGGACCTTTTTTCTGCCAAGGGCCATTTGGATATTTATAACATCATCCGCGGGCCGTACAAAATTATCAACTTAAAAATTAGCCTGCTGTATTTGGTCAAACATTTAGCCAAGAGGCACGAGTGTCTGCCACGTAGAGTGACTTGCTTTTGGGCTCCGCCGTCCCCAGCTGGGCCCGAGAGATTCAGGCAGGGCAGCATCCTTCTGAGCTAGAGATCTGCCAGGACCCATGAAGGGCCGGGCCAAATGATTTTGCGGGCCTTATGCGGCCCCTGGGCCTGAGGTTCCCCACCCTTGCAGTATAGAGATACAGATAAGGAAGGCAGCACGCTAACCTAAAAGCCAGCGATATTGATTTCCTAGAGAGGCTATTTAAAAAAAACCTGCAACAGGGGGGCTGAAAATAGGGAAGGGCCACTTCCTGGTCCTCTCTCTTTCAACCTCCATCCCTCCTCTCCAGTCTGGGAGATCCTGCCCTCCCACCCCCCATTGGTTGTGCAGTTTGGTCACTGTGCCCTTGCTGTGTGAAAGATCTCCAGATCAGCAGCCTTTCTTGCAACTTTCAGATGGGGAGTTAAAAGGGGAGGGGATTATTTCTTAAATTCACTGCTTTTTTTTTTTAAAGGAGCTGCAAAAGGAAGAGGGGAGGCAAGGCCGGGTTGAACCATGTTGGGGGGAGAGAGGTCAGAGGAGCCCACCATTTCCAGGCCAATGAAAGATCCCCTTTTTACATAACGCTTTTCATTTGCATCGCTTTGGATCAGAGTTGGGCCTGCGCCGGGTTGGGAAATACCTGGATATTTTTGGGGCGGAGCCTGAGGAGGGCGGGGTTTGGGGAGGGGAGGGACTTCAGCGCCATAGAGTCCAATTGCCAAAGCGGCCATTTTCTCCAGGTGAACTGATCTCTATCGGCTGGAGATCAGTTGTAATAGCAGGAGATCTCCAGCTACAACCTGGAGGTTTAGCAAACTAAAGTTAGCTTGCTGACAATAACTTGGCAAACAAAAAAACAGCAACGATATGCAAAAGATACAAGTGGTATTAATTTATCATATCCACTTGCATAAGAAAATAATTAATTCTGTAGAGAGGCAAACTTGCCCATTACAAAAATTAATGCAAAAATTAATACAATTATGATTATCCAAGGAATACACTGTGCATAGTAGCATGTGTAGCTCATCACTTTGTCCAAGAGGAGTGTTGCAGGTTCTTTTGAAGTTTGCCTCTCTATAGAATTAATTATTTTCTTATGCAACAGTGGATATGAGAAATTAATACCACTTGTATCTTTCGCATATCGTTGCTGTTTTTTGTTTGCCAAACAACCTGGAGGTTGGCAACCCTAGATCAAAGGGAGAATGACATTTGAACACATGAAGTTGCCTTATACTGAATCAGACCCGTTGGTCCATCAAAGTCAGTATTGTCTACTCAGACCGGCAGCGGCTCTCCAGGGTCTCAGGCAGAGGTATTTCGCATCACCTGCTTGCCAAGTCTCTTTAACTGGAGATGCCAGGGATTGAACCTGGGACCTTCTGCATGCCAAGCAGAGGCTCTACCACTGAGCCACAGCCCCTTTGTGCGGGGCTGTTGTTGGTAGGAGCATATTTGTTTGGGGTGGTGGGGTGGCCCTTTAAGGGGACCAATTGACCAGTAAAACAAGATCAGCTTGGATCCACAAAATCTTGTGGATCTGAGGACCGCTGGGTGTACAGAAATCAACAGGTGAAAACCAGTTGTTGGTAGTGTTGTGCCTGAGTAATCACATTCAGACACGCAAGCGACATGCATAAACTGCTTACAACTCACAGAGGCCGCTGCCAAGTGGCCCCCCCTTTCCTTTAGCATCAAGCAAAGCCCACTTATGGCGACTCCTTATGGGGTTTTCAAGACGAGAGACTAAGAGAGGTGGTTTTCCATTGCCCTCCTCCGCATAGCAACCCTGGCATTCCTTGGGGGTCTCCCACCCAAATACTAACCAGTGCTGACCCTCCCTACTTAGCTTCGAAGATCGGAGATCAGACTATACAATGCTGCCTTCCCTCCTGGCAAAATATAGAAATATATAACAGCAAGACCTGGAAACTGTTCTCCCTCTTGCATTCCACCCCCTCAATCCATCCCATTTGACCCATTGCGTTAAAAAGCCAGGCTGTCTTAAGTTTCCGTCAGTTTCTATAGGTCTAAAGAGGAGTCCAGGGATCCTTTCCAGCAGTGGCAGGAAGCCAGAGACCACCACCCCCAACACACCCCTGTGACCTTTCTGAAACCCTTTCCTTGGTCAGGGAAGGGAGCCCGCTCCCCAGATGTGGGGGGGGGGGGCGGTAATTTCTCCACCATTTTCTTTTCCCTTCCACCCTATTTTATGCCAGGGGACAAAGTGGCTGCTGTTCTCAAGACATCTCACAGGGGCCCCTGTGAGCTCGGACTAAGGCCTCCGCTGGGGTATGACTCTTCCGCAGCTTTAAAAAAATAATTATTATGGAAGCATCAAAAAAAATGTGTGTGTGTGTTAAGTGCCGTCAAGTCGCTTCCGACTCACGGCGACCCTATGAATGAAAGTCCTCCAAAATGTCCTGTCTTTGACAGCCTTGCTCAGAACTTGCAAATTGAAGGCCGTGGCTTCCTTTATTGAGTCCGTCCATCTCTTGTTGGGTCTTCCTCTTTTCCTGCATCTAGATGTGCATCTGTGTGTGTGTGTTAAGTGCCGTCAAGTCGCTTCCGACTCATGGCGACCCTATGAATGAAAGTCCTCCAAAATGTCCTGTCTTTGACAGCCTTGCTCAGATCTTGCAAATTGAAGGCTGTGGCTTCCTTTATTGAGTCCGTCCATCTCTTGTTGGGTCTTCCTCTTTTCCTGCTGCCCTCAACTTTTCCTAGCATGACTGTCTTTTCCAGTGACTCTTGTCGTCTCATGACGTGACCAAAATACGACAGCCTCCGTTGAGTCATTTTACCTTCTAGGGTCAGTTCAGGCTTGATTTGATCTGGAACCCACGGATTGGTTTTTTGGGCAGTCTACGGAATCCGTAACCCTCTCCTCCAACCCCACATTTCAAAGGAATCTATTTTCTTCCTATCAGCTTTCTTCACTGTCCAGCTTTCACACCCCTACATAGTAATAGGGAATATGATGGCATGAATTAATCTAGTCTTGGTGGCCAGTGACACATCCTTACACTTCCAAATCTTTTCTAGCTCCTTCATGGCGGCCCTTCCCAGTCTCAGTCTCCTTCTGATTTCTTGGCTGCACTCTCCCTTTTGGTTGATGGTGGAGCCAAGGAATAGAAAGTCTTGAACAATTTCAATTTCCTCATTGTAAAAAAAAAATACAAGAAGGTATATATATAATTCAAAAATCACGAAATATAATGGAAATTACCGGACATTATTATTGTGATTACAAATGAACAATTTTATGCCGTATGTCCACAAGTCAAAATGGCAACAATTAGAAACAGTATCAAAAAGATTTACAAGCCTAATATAGCCACAACAAAAATTGAATACAGATATCATATACAGCTTCGATATGGCAATTCTATACAAAGGTTAACAAGCTGGAGAAGAGCACAGAACAGACAGGTTGCCAGCTTAAGTTCCTGTTTCGATGTATGAATCTTCATCAGTCATGAATGTGTTGCTTAATTTGGAAGCCAAAAAATCAAGAGCAAATTCATAGTATGTAGTACGGTGTAATTTCAAAGGATAATCGCTTTGGCTCCTACCCCAGTGTGTTTTCTTGGGGTAGCAAGCGTGGTGTAGTGATTAAGAGCGGTGGACTCTAATCTGGACAACCAGGTTTGATTTCTCACACCTCCACATGAGTGGTGGACTCTAATCTGGTGAACCAGGTTGGTTTCCCCACTCCTACACATGAAGCCAGCTGGGTGACCTTGGGCCAGTCACAGTTCTCTCCAGACTTTCTCAGCCCCACCTACCTCACAAGATGCCTGTTGTGGGGATAGGAAGGGAAGGTGATTGCAAGTTGGTTTGAGACTCCTTAGAGAAAATCGGGGTATAAAAACCAACTCTTCTTTTTATAGAAAAGGTTATTGATCATCTGCTTGGCATGCAGAAGGTCCCAGGTTCAATCCCTGGCATCTCCAGTTGAAAGGATGAGGTAGGCCCAAGGGTCTAACTCAGTAAAAGGCAGATGCGTTTAGGGAGGGCTTAGTGATAGAGCATCTACTTGGCATGCAGAAGGTCTCAACTCCCGGGTTCAATCCCCAGCATCTCCAGTTAATAGGATCAGGTAGTAGGTGATATGAAAGACCTCCGCCAGAGAGCTACTGCTAGTCTGAGTACATAATATTGACCTTGATAGACCAAGCGTCTCATTCAGTATAAGGCAGCGTCATGTAGCCATGTGAATGTTTGGGGCTCCCTCTGCCCACTTTCTGTCTCTCTCCCAGGTCATCTGTGTTTTTGAATTGGCTCTGGGTCACAGGCACAGGTCAAAAGGGACCTGTGACTAGGGGCTGCTTACCAAAAGTGGGAAAGAGATCTACCTGGAAGGGGAGAGAGAAAGAAACCTGCCTAGCAGTTGGAAGGAAGGAACATTGCTGGCCTCAGAACTGACCAAGGCAGGGTAAAGCTGAACCACACAAGACTTAGCAGATCAGTATTTTAACCTGCCTCTTAGGCGTGGAGGATGGCTCTTCATCTTGACCTCGCAATTTGGCCATGTGGATCCACGCTACAGTAACTGCAATGCAAGACTACTGTAACATGCTTATTGTGGATCTACCCTAGAATCCACACAATCCAGCTGGTACAGAATGCCACAACACAATTACTCTTAGTGAGCGTATCATGTTGGATAATGATTCATTATGAAATGCAAAAGATGTTTAAACCTAGGTTTGCGCTGTGCCCGAGCAGTATACTATCAAATATCTTGCCAAGTAATATCCAAAAAATACATAGTGAATATTTAAGTATATGGTGACAGTGGAAGAGTAATACATATGACAAAATGGAAGGCAGAGAAATACGGTACCCAGATTTGACTGAATGGACGAATAAGCTAACAGAATATGCTACTATGCAAAACTAACATATTTTATACATAAAAGACCAATTTCAGGAAAAATGGAATGTCTTTTTTTGAATAAAATAGCTAATAATTAAGACTAGAATCAAAACAGTAAAAAGTGGTTAAAAGTAATACATGCTTTTATAATAAATAAAGACATATTGAGAATATGGAGCACTGTAATTCAAAGGTAATTATTAAAATGTAATTGTAGAAAAGTAAGCTCCATATAAACTGCAATATGTTTATGTTTGAATGTTTGTTTGCTTGTAAAAAGAAATAAAATGTGTGTGTGTGTATTTATTTATTTATTTTAAAAAATCATTTCACAACCATGGCTGTGTTTCACTCCATTAGCTACCAATTACTTTTCAGGTCCAATTTAAGGTATGTTATCTCCTGCGGAGTGTTTCAGGGCCTAGAGCCTGCATTTTGACTGGGCTGCTTCTCTTGATGTGTTCTGCAGAGACGGCTGCGCTCGTCTGAGAAAAGCCAGTGGGTGAGATCAACAGCTGCACGTACAGAAGCATTTTGAGCCTCTTTTGAGGCTCCTATTTGGTGGAATTTCTTCCCACATTTAACCATTCCACAGACTGTGTAAAATTTAACTATTTAAAAGGAGGAGGAGGAGGAGAAGTTTGTTTTTATATGCCGACTTTCTCTACCACTTAAGGCAGAATCAAACAGTTTACATGCTTGAGGATATACAGACTGCGCCAGTTCTTCCCATCCCCTGACTTCCCACAAAAATCTCCCCCCCCCCACCTCCATCCCAAATAATCAACAGATCAACTACAGGTTGAGTATCACTTATCTGGACCTCCGATATCCAGGCTGATCCGAAAACTGGACCTTTTGAGCCGGCATGTGGGCATTACTCACAGGCCCTTGGCAGTGCCATTGATGGTTCAATGTACACAAAATTAGAAGAGGAAGAGTTGGTTTTTATATGCTGACTTTCTCTACCACTTGAGGAAGAATCAAACCAGCTTACGATCACCTTCCCTTCCCCTCCCCACAACACACCCTGTGAGGTAGGTGGGGCTGAGAGAGTGTGACTTGCTCAAGGTCACCCAGCTGGCTTCGTGTGGAGGAGTGGGGAAACCAACCCAGTTCACCAGATTAGCCTCCGCCGCTCATGTGGAGGAGTGGGGAATCAAACCTGGTTCTCCAGATCAGAGTCCTCTGCTCCAAACCACCGCTCTTAACCACTACACCAAGCTGGAATTGGGTTGTAGTTTTAATCTCTGAAATTTTTTACAACATTTTACTGCATTGTGTTAAGTATGCATGTATACTATTGCATTGCATTGCTCTTAATTTTTTTAAAAATAAATATTTTATTAAGATTTTAAACAAACAAACATACAATTATACATACATTCACACACAATTTATACTCCTTCGGAGAGTCTGTTTCATCATACATATCAAAAATCTCCTATATTAACATTATAATCTAAACAATAAATTCCATCTGTTCTAACTGATAAAAAAATTTGTGGTCTAAATTTTACGCTCTCTTAATTTTGTCAATCCCGTTTGCTTTGATACAATGTCTTTCCGCACTCCAGGAATTTATATTTTTTTCTTCCCTGGGTGAATTCTTGTATGTGAATTGACGTTTTTGCTCTGCCTGAAGTTCTTTCCACACTCCTGGCATGACAATTTTCTCTTTGCTGTGTGAGTTTTTTCATGGAAAGCAAGTCTTGCACTGTGACCAAAGGTTTCCCCACACACCAGGCATTTACAACTTTTCCCCTCTTTGTGAATTCTTTGATGGGCACCAAGGTTTCCAGCCTGACTGAAGCTTTTCCCACACTCCATGCATTTATATGGTTTCTCACCTGTGTGAACTCTCTGATGGGAAGTTAGAAAATCTTTCCGCCTAAACGTTTTCCCACACTCCAGGCATTTAAAAGGCTTCTCCCCTGTGTGAATCCTTTGATGGGCAGTAAAGTTTCCACTCCCGTTAAAACTTTTTCCACATTCCAGGCATTTATACTTTTTCACCCCTGTGTGAATGCTTAGATGGGAATTCAAGTTTCCACTCTGGTTGAAGCTTTTGCCACACTGCAGGCATTTATATGGTTTCTCCCCAGTGTGAATTCTTTGATGGGAAGTTAGAATATCCTTCCGCGCAAAGGTTTTTCCACACTCCAGGCATGTATGCCGTTGCTCCCCTGTGTGGATTTCTTGATGGGAAGTCAGGTTTGTAGTCCTAGTGAAGCTCTTTCCACACTCCAGGCATTTATATGGTTTCTCTCCTGTGTGAGTTCTTTGATGGGAAATTAGGTTATCCTTCCGTGCAAAGCTTCTTCCGCACTGCAGGCATGTAAATGTTTTCTCTCTGTTATGACTCTTCTGGTGCTTATTACAGTCTGATTTTTTTTCTCCGCTTGCAGTTGGCTCCTTCCTGTTGTCTTTGTCGTGTATTTTTAGAAGTACTGGAAAAAGCACACATGGCTGCAAAGCTATAGGGTGAAAATGGCTCGGAAGAAGATCCTGACTGTTGAAAACAATTTTTAAACAGGTGGTAAAAGGCTGCGGCTTCGCTTGCAGGTTGCCGCATACAGAGGAATTATTCCTCCTGTTGAGTGGGCTGTTTCCTTCCTCCACCAGTCCTTCCCCAATGTTCTCTTTCACATCGAGATATGAATCCTCATTCATAAATGCTGGACACTCTTTCGTCAGGTTCGTTGACTCCCACACTCCTCCTGCTGAATAAACAAAGAGAAGCCTGGTGTGAACTCGCCAAAATAAATGGTGCATGACGTTCGAGACTGAACTACATTAACTGCTTAGCAGAATACAAGAATATAACCTAGTGGCGTCTGGACCCATTTCTGAAATACTTGGCCGGGAATCTGGTCCCTTGACATAAGAGATTCTCTTGATTGATTAGTAGTTAATATCAGTGACGGAGGGGATAGCTTTTCCCTGTTATCAGCAGGTTATTAGCAGAGAGATCCTTCTCTAAAGTGAAATGGAAATCAGAAAAGCTGCCAGAAGGTGTAGGAGAAAGCCAGGGAACCCTTACTCAGGCACAGATCAGCCAATAGATCTGGGAACACATGAAGTTGCCTTATACAGAATGAGACCCTTGGTCCAAAGTCAGTACTGTCTACTCAGACTGGCGGCAGCTCTCCAGGTCTTTGGCTTTACCTCTTAACTGATCCTTTCAATTGGAGATGTCAGGGACTGCGCCTGGGACCTGGGCCAGAGTGTAGTGGTTAAGAGTGGCGGACTCTAATCTGGAGAACTGGGTTCAATTTCCCACTCCTCCCCATGAAGCCTGCTGGGTGACCATGGGCTAGTCACAGTTCTCTCAGAACCCTCTCAGCCCCACCTACCTCACAAAGGTGCCTGTTGTGGGGGAGGGAGAGAAGGCGATTGTAAGCTGCTTTGAGACTCCTCATGGTAGAGAAAAGAAGGATATGAAAACCATCTCTCCTTCTACATGCCAAGCAGATGTAAATGCTTGTTAAGAACAAGTGGGGGAGGAGAATAAACTTTACATTATAAAAGAGAACCCCAACCTTACTTTAGGGGGTGAGGGACAAAAAACGTGCTCATGTGAATGCTGTCTGGACTTGCTTTGAGTCATGATGCTGGGTTGAAGCACACCAAAAGTCCCAGATGTGGTCTCTAGCATCTCCAGTTTAAAGAATCTCAGGTGTCAAAGGGGTGGGAAACATCTCTGTCTGAGAGACCCTGGACAATACTTGGATGGATCAACTCTGACTTGGTAGGAGATGGTAGGAGATGGTAGAAGATCTCTTCGTATGTTCAAGCTGTAACTTCTTTTTATTTACTTATTCCAATGACTGACGTTCCAGCCTATCTCTTGGGCAAATCAGGACCCAAGGCATGTAAACAATACCTCCTCTTTCGTTCAAGTGCTTTTGAGGAGAATCAGTTATGAAGACAAAGCTGACGTGAGGAGCTGAGAGATGTTTGGGGCAGAATTTGGTGGCAGGCTATTATGAGCTAGGAAAAAAAACTAGGCCTTGGGAAAGCCACAAGGCCTCGGAAGGGATGCCAGAGCTCCCAGACACCAGGGAGACCCCCTGCAATCAGATACAAGCAGCTACCTGCTAATCCTTCTACTTTAGAGTCATGGCGAAAGAGCTCTTCCTCTTCTTCCAGCCAGGTTATGAGGTCAGGTTTAGAAATCACAGGTCCTTTTTTGGGGACGGAAAAAAAACCATAATTATGGGGGCATATAAATATTCAGCAATTCCAAGCCACCTTCACTCTATCCCTCCACAAATGAGACAGCTGGACCACAGCTCATCCACCTGGCATTTGCTGTTATTGCGCCCACTGCTTAACCAGCCAGGTCCTAAGTAATGGAAGGGAGGCCGTTGGTATGCTTTAGAGTGCCCTGAAATCCCAGGGGTGAGAACCAGCGTGGTGCAGTGGTTAAGAACGATGGACTCTACTGGAGGACTGGGTTCGATTCCCCATTCCTCCCCATGAAGCCTGCTGGGTGACCTTGGGCCGGTCACAGTTCTTTCCGAACTCTCTCAGCCCATGTGAAGCCACCTCCGAACGTCTCTTGCCTTGAAAACCCCTTTCGGGGTTGCCCTAAGTCAGCCGAGACTTGACGGCACTTTCCGCCACCAAATCCCAGGGGGTATGCAAAGCCAGAGATCCAGAAGGCTTCCCTTTTATATCAAACCATGCAGTTCTGAGAGGGAAGGGCCTGATTCCTTTTGTTTAATTGAATTTTTTATCAACTTTTTGAAATTAAAAAATTACAGAAGAAAAAATAAAAAGATTTTAAACAAGTTAAAACAAGTTAACAGAAAAATAATAATAATATTGAATTAAAAATAAAAGTCCCCATCCCTCCCTCGTGATTATGTGCCCACTCCACCCCCATTGTGACTTCCGGAGAAGTACCCCTTAACTTTATATCATCCACTATATATTTAGTTTCCCTTTACTACAGTGTTTTATTTACAACTCTTTCACAATCTTCATAAAATCAGTTTTTGCCATGTTAGCCCAGTGTACAAAGGCCTTAGGCCAGTCTTTTTTGAATTCTTCTACATCATTTCCATGTAGACTATTAGTTAATTTGGCCATTTGTACAAAATATAATACTTTGTCTCTCCAATCCTTTAAAAAAAGCCTAGTTTCTCCCTTCCAGGTTTTAGCTAGCATTAGTCTTGCAGCCGCAAAACTATAATGACTGATCACCCTAACTGCTTTCTCCATTTCTTTTGGTAAAAGGCCTAACAGGCAGTATTCCGGTTTCTGGATTCCTATGGGAACACCACCACAATCAAGGTCCCCCATATACCCCAGCGATGATTAAAGAGCAGAGTTTGGTCCTTAATAGGACAATAATGAAACATTCCATGCCTGTCTTCCCCGCCAGCAGTTTGTACGTACATAAATTGCCCTGTTGGGGTACTTATTTCACTGACTTTGCTGCTCCACATGAAGTATCTGCGCATGTGGAGCAGTAAAATGGGTGAAATAATTCCACCCCAGTGCTCTTTCTTGATCGAAAGAGGCAGTTCCCTGCAGCTGCTGTGAGGCTGCAGGGAACATGTTGTAAACAAGTGAAATAGGTAATGTATTGAGGGTATGGCTGAGGGTATGCAAGCACCCAAAGATCTCCTGGAACAAAGTGCCTCCGACTTACACAGGTGGGGATGCTTGCATCTGTGTGTGGAAAATGCTGTCAGGTCACTGCTGACTTAGAAGAAGAAGAAGAGTTGTTTTTTGTATGCCAACTTTCTCTACCACTTAAGGCAGAATCAAACTGGCTTACAATCCCCTTCCCTTCCCCTCCCCACAACAGACACCCTGTGAGGTAGGTGGAGCTGAGAGAGTGTGACTAGCCCAAGGTCACCTATCTGGCTTAGTATGTAGGAGTGGGGAAACAAATCCAGTTCACCAGATTAGCCTCCGCCGCTCACGTGGAGGAGTGGGGAATCAAACCCGGTTCTCCAGATCAGACTCCACTTATGGCTACCCCGTAAGGTTTTCAAGGCTGGCTATGGCCCTGTATGCCAAATTGAGAGCCTATTCAATTTTCAATTCAGAACTGTTGGTTTTTACATTAGTATTTAATTGCATTCTTGTATATTTTTATTGTATTTTATCATATCTGATGGTTGTGAGCTGCCCTGAGCCCAGCTTCGGCTGGGATGGAGGGCGGGGTTTAAGTCCAATAAATAAAATAATAAATGAATGCAGAGGTGGTTTGCCATTGCCTGCCTCTACGTAGCAACCCTAGACTTCCTTGGCGGTCTCCCATGCTAGTACTAACCAGGCCGACACTGCTTAGCAGCCAAGATCAGGCTAGCCTGAGTCATTCACATACCTAAACACGGGTCTCCTTTTGGTAACAGTGTTCCTCTCACAGCCATATCTCAGTAGAATTAAAAAAAGAAGAAGATTTGGTTTTCATATGCCGACTTTCTCTACCACTTCAGGAAAAATCAAACCGGCTTACAATCACCTTCCCTTCCCCTCCCCGCAACAGACACCCTGTGAGGTAGGTGGGGCTGAGAGAGCCGTGACTAGCCCAAGGTCACCCTGCTGGCTTATGTGGAGGAGTGGGGAAACCAACCCAGTTCACCAGATTAGCCTTCGCTGCTCATGTGGAGGAGTGGGGAATCAAACCCAGTTCTCCAGATCAGAGTCCACTGCTCCAAACCACCGCTCTTAACCACTACACAACGCTGGCTCTCTCAGAAGACCCAGAATGGAGAGAATCGCCTGCTTGGATTGTCCCACCTTCTCCAAACAAAGCATCACTTGGCAGTGACCTCCCCTGGTACCTTTCCAGGTGGTTCAAGGACTGCTAGGTAGGGGCTTCCCGAACCCTTGGCAGGTCTGTAAACAGAATGGGTTACCGCACTTGTATTCCCACCAATGTATTAAGAGTTTGAAAACGTTATAAAAAAAACTGTTCGCACTTTCTATGCATTCCCAGCGATGTATTAAGAGTTTGAAAACGTTATAAAAAAATACTGTTCGCACTTTGCTTGGCCCCTTGAGCTATGAAGACGTCTCCCAACCATTTATAAGCCGTGGTATCCAAAAACCCTTTTAAAGCGCTGTTTTTAATAACGTTTTCAAACGCCTAATACATCGCTGGGAATACGAAGTGCGGGAACCCTTAGAGTGGCAGAGCACAGCCAGTGAGTCCCACTACATCTTTCCCAGATCAGAGACTTCCGCACAATGCCCCGAAAAGTAGCCCCGTTCCCATCTCACAGGGAGAGTCGCGAAGAAAAGGTTCCTTACCCAGAGAGGCCACGTTCCCAAAATTCTCCAGCATGACTTCCTTGTACAGGGCTCTCTGGGCTGGGCGCAGCAGGGCCCACTCCCTCTCCGTGAAATACACAGCCACCTCTTCGAAGGATACCGGGCCCTGAAAGAAAAAGAAAGCGTTCCTTTATTTCACAGCAAAACTGGCCCGTGAAGACACAAAGAGACAATGAACAGTTCATGGGAGAATGGGAGGCATGGATGAATTACTGTGAATAGGAACTTGGTTTGGGGAAAATGGAAGGTTACTCTTTACTCTGATCCAGAATGTAAAATTTTATATGAACTGAAGTTTGGAATGATATTAATATTGGGATCAGAACATATTAACGGAGGATTGTAATACTTTATTAAGAGGTAGACGGAGGTGGTGGGGAAGTCAATTTATTTTTATGTTCACTTATAATTAAGACAACAAATGATAAAACTGTGATTTGGATATTACTTTTAAATTGTTGTTAAAATGATGAAGAATTTATATTTGAAAAACCAATAAAATTTATTAAAAAAAAAAAAAAACAGCCAAACATGCCCAGATCTCCAACCACCCCCTGGAGGTCAGTCCCTCCCCAAAGTCTGCCTTCCCCAGGCTCCGCCCCCCCAAATCTCAAGGAATTTCCCAACCTGGAGTTGGCAGCCCTACTCCACAGGGGTGTAGTGGTTAAGAGCGGTGGTTTGGAGCAGTGATCTGGAGAAGCGGGTTTGATTCCCCACTCCTCCGCATGAGCGTCGGAGGCTAATCTGGTGGACTGGATTGGTTTCCCCGCTCTTCCCCACGAAGCCAGCTGGGTGACCTTGGGCTAGTCACGCTCTCTCAGCCCCACCTACCTCTCAGGGTGTCTGTTGTGGGGAGGGGAAGGGAAGGAGATTGTAAGCCGGTTTGATTCTGCCTTAAGTGGTAGAGAAAGTCAGCATACAAAAACCAACTCTTCTACCTTACCTCAGCTTGCTCCATGGCAGCTTCACCACACGGAGGTGATGGAGAAGGCACCGAGGGTCTCTTTTCGCCGTTGCCTAGAAGACTGAGGAAAGAAAGTTGGCAGAAAAACCCTCTTTGCTACACACACATTTTCTGCACTAGTCTCCTGAGGGTACCTCTATCAGGATTTTCTTCTGGGCACAATTCGACTCAACAGATTTGATCGTAGAAAGGATCAGGAGTGTTTCAGCCCACATCTCTCCCCCCCCCCCACCCATCCATTCTATATGCAGGGAGGTCCCAAGTTCTTCATTCATCTGTCCCCCTCCCCTTTGGGCCATATTTCCTCCCAAACTCTGCAACTCCATCACTGGGCGATGAGTCCCTGACCTGGCCGAAAGTCAATCTATCCCCCCAACCCCACCCCTGTGAGGAAGAGCTCAGTCGTACTCCACCCATTTAGGAAAATATATTGCTAATGAGACGGGAGGGCCCTGAGATGCTAGAACTAGTCTCAAAGAAGCAGCTGGGAGATCCCAGCCATGAACTCAGAAATGGCAAATGTTTCTTTTTATAACGGAAAAAAACCTCCCCAATATGTAGAAAGTTGGCACTGTAAGGAGAAAGTGTGTGCCCTCTGTCTGTGCTTGTGTGTGTGTTAAGTGCCGTCCAGTCGCTTCCGACTCATGGCGACCCGATGAATGAAAGTCCTCCAAAATGTCCTATCTTTGACGGCCTTGCTCAGATCTTGCAAATTGAAGGCTGTGGCTTCCTTTATTGAGTCAATCCATCTCCTGTTGGGTCTTCCTCTTTTCCTGCTGCCCTCAACTTTTCCTAGCATGACTGTCTTTTCCAGTGACTCTTGTGGTCTCATGATGTGACCAACATACGATAGCCTCAGTTGAGTCATTTTAGCTTCTAGGGTCAGTTCAGGCTTGATTTGATCTAGAACCCACAGATTTGTTTTTTTTGCAGTCCACGGAGTCCGTAACCCTCTCCTCCAACACCCCATTTCAAAGGAATCTATTTTCTTCCTATCCGCTTTCTTCACTGTCCAGCTTTCACACCCATTCATAGTAATAGGGAATACGATGGCATGAATTAATCTTGGTGGCCAGTGACACCTTACACTTCAAAATATTTTCTAGCTCCTTCATGGCTGCCCTTCCCAGTTTCAATCTCCTTCTGATTTCTTGGCTGTGCTGTTTTTCTGTTGCGGGGAGTTTTTAAACACAGGCAAACATTCCATAATGTGATTTTCTACCTGCAGTCTGAAGTGACGCTGCCCACTCTATCGCCTCAGGTCTCTCCCACCTGCTCATCCCGCAAGTATGACCCAGGCCTCTTCCACATGGACCAGGTGGGTGTTTTGTTGCTTGTTAGGATTGCCAACCTCCAGGTGGTGGCTGGAGATCTCCTGGGATTACAACTGATCTCCCCCTACAAACCTCCTGCCCCTCCTGCTGTTCCCCAGCTTTGAACCATCACTCCCCTAGGGTTGGCCAACCTTCAGGTAGGGCCTGGAGAATTACAACTGATCTCCAGAGTACAGAGATCAGTTCCCTTAGAGAAAATGGATTGGGGGGGGGGGGGAGTTGGACTCTATGACATTATATCCCACTGACTAGGTCCCTCCCCTCCCCAAAACCCCACCCCACATAGGTAAGGTAAAGGTCCCCTGTGCAAGCACTGGGTCATTCCTGACCCATGGGGTGACATCGCATCCCGACGTTTACTAGGCAGACTTTGTTTACGGGGTGGTTTGCCAGTGCCTTCCCCAGTCATCTTCCCTTTAACCCCAGCAAGCTGGGGACTCATTTCACCGACCTCGGAAGGATGGAAGGCTGAGTCAACCTTGAGCCGGCGACCTGAAACCGACTCCCGTGGGGATCGAACTCAGGTCGTGAGCAGAGCTTTTGACTGCAGTACTGCTGCTTACCACTCTGCGCCACGGGGCACCCCACATAGGATGCTCCCAAATCTCCAAGAATTTCCCAACCTGGAGCTGCCAACCTAAACCCCTTCTCAATCCAAACCCAAAAGAAGGTCAAGAAGGGTCCATTCTGTGTCATCTTTAAACCCACAGCTGATCTTTGGGGGATTCTTTGGCTTCGTGCAAAGTGGCTCCTCTGATGCAAGAAAAGGGAAGGTCAGAAGCTGGCATTTCCCCCTTTTGGCTGCTTTCTCCCTGTCTTGCTTGGCAGCCCCCCCCCCCCATATTCCCCCTTATGCCCCCCAAAGACCTTTGAGCTCACCCGATTCCTTCCCAGCCATACAAGGAGCAGCCTGGGAAATTCAAAGAGGGGTTCCTCTTGCAAGGGCTGGTTGGGTTGGAGGAAATCACTTTCTCTGCACCCCACCCCACCCTCACCCCCACCCACATGTGCCTCTCTAGGGCTGTGGATTCTCTTGCTTTAACCCTTGAAGGGGAATCTTACCAGTTAAAAAGGAAAATGAAATAAATAAAATGAGCCCCGTGGCGCAGGGTGGGAAGCTGCAGTACTGCAGTCCCAAGCTCTGCTCTCGACCTGAGTTCGATCCCAACGGAAGTCATGGGTCAGGAATGACTCAGTGCTTGCACAGGGGACCTTTACCTTTTTAAAAATGAAAATGCAGGCACGAAATATCACCAAATGCACAGCAAGGTTGCCACCTCTGGCTGGGGAAGGGGGGAGATAGGCGTAGCCTATGGAGGGGGAAACTTGGGGAAGGATTTCACCCAGAGTCTATGGTATACCATCGACTCTGAAATCCTTCCCCGAGTTTCCCCCTCCATAGGTATACCATCGAGTTCTCCAAGGGAACTGATCTGTATAGTCTGGAAACTAGTTGTAATTCTGCAGGGTGATCAGTAGGGTTGCCAGCTCCGGGATTGGAAAAACCTGGAGATTTGGGGGGGGGGAACCTCTGAAAGGCGGAGGTTGGGGAGGGGAGGGACTTGATTGCCATAAAGTCCAATTGACAAGGTGGCTATATTCTCCAGGGGAACTGATCTCTATCGCCTGGAGATCAGTTGTAATAGTGGGAGATCTTCAGCCACCACCTGCAGCCTTACAATACAAAATAGGCACCTCCGTGCCAATACCAATGGTTAGAAAATCTGCAACGGAGTCTCCAGTACAAAAGTAGCAAAAAATACTTATTGGTGCTTACACATGTAACATCAACAATACAAGAGTGAAAGATACATATAAGAACAATCAAAGCTATATACAGTATGTACAATCTAAGTAAGGTGCAGTCTCAATGCACCAATTGCCATGTTCTTTCAAGTAAATGTTGTATTTTCTTCAAAAGGTCCAATAGTAGGTACTACTATTGATTGTTCTTATATGTATCTTTCACGCTTGTATTGTTGATGTTACATGTGTAAGCACCAATAAGAATTTTTTGCTACTTTTGTCCTGGAGACTCCGTTGCAGATTTTCTAACCACCTGCAGCCTGGCAGCACGAGGGCTCATATATTAGTGAACCAAATTGGTAAGTATTAGGTTGTAATTAAATCATTTATTCTAACACAGTTAGAGTATTAATTTGTGCTGTAGTCTGCATCATAAAACAAAAACAGTCAGCAATCAGAACGTCAATCCGCTATCGAGCTATTAATCAGGCATAGCAACAGATGCGATATAAATGAAAAGTACAAAGAAAAGGAATAGAATTGCAATTCAACAACGACGGGGTAAGTCCATGTAGAAATATCTCAACTTGTATCAGCGTCTGCACTCATTCTTGACCACGAAGGTTCCAGATCATAGACAAGCGGTTCTGTCACAAAGATGGGTGCCATTAAGTCTAGAGGGAGAACCCGAAGGCAAGATAATTCAACCCAAAAGAGAACGCGAAGCTAGCGTGTCACGTTTCGATATGCTTCATCAGCTCATTCCTTGTTTATTGGCTCCGTGAGCATGTCAAAAACAAACTGTAACGCATGCTGTCGGATGCCTCAAGAAGCCAGACAAGTGCGTCTATCTGTTCTAACTGTTATGCGCGCATACATACATACACACTTACATACATACCTCCCATCAGAGTAGCCGGATCTATTTTGATGGGATGATGCAAAATTAGAATCACAGAATCGTAGAGTTGGAAGGGACCACCAGGGTCATCTAGTCCAACCCCCTGCACAATGCAGGAAATTCACAACTACCTTCCCGACACACACACCCAGTGACCCCTACTCCATGCCCAGAGGATGGCCAAGATGCCCTCCCCTCTCATCATCTGCCCAAGGTCACAGAATCAGCATTGCTGACAGATGGCCATCTAGCCTCTGCTTAAAAACCTCCAGGGAAGGAGAGCTCACCACCTCCCGAGGAAGCCTGTTCCACTGAGGAACCACTCTGTTAAAAATATAGAAGTGGGGACCCGCAAGGACTTGCGGGAGGCATCTCACTCCCCCTCCACTATCCTCTTTCCCTTTCCCGAAAGCCCCCATAACCTCTCCCCTTTTCCTGCTTCCTTCTCTCCTTACCGCTGAACGGACAACCTGCATTTATCTACCTTTCTGTCTTCAGCTTTCCCTCTCCCTCCCCAGCAGCCTCTGCCGAGGAAAACTATGGCCCAACTGTGTGGGGGTGCCATTAGACCAGGCCCATTTGCATTGTAAGGAACCCTGAAGGATTGGGGGTGGGGGGATCTCCCCTTTTTCTGATTCCTTCTGATATGAAAACATAATATCATTACTTTTTCATGTTAAAAAATTGTATATGTGGCATATTTACTGCTGATTTTGTTTCATAACTATCTTACTGCAGGCTAACCTTTGTCTGCCAATCTCCAGGTAGTAGCAGATCTGCTGTTACAACTAATCTCCAGCCGATAGAGATCAGTTCACCTGGCCGCCTTTGGCCATTGGACTCTATGGCATTTTTTTGAAATATTTTTTTATTTTTATTGTTTATATCCATAAAAAACAATATAGTAATGATAATAAAGGGGGGGAAAACAACTATTATTGTAATTTAACAATCAAGTTCCTCTCCCTCTCCGTCTACAAATTAAATGGTATAATCTTTTGCTAACAGGACTAATCCCAACTCTACGGCCTTGAAGCCCCCTCCCCTCCCTAAGCCCCGCCCTCCCCCAGGCTCCCGCCCCCAAAACCTCCCACCGGTGGCGGAAAAGGGACCCGGCAACCCGACCCGTCTCCCTTCTTTCCCCCCGCCCCGGGCATAGGCGGCGGTTCTGCAAGGTTAAAGTGAGTGAGTCCCTCGCGGCTGCCTAGAGCGGCTGCCCAGGAAGAAAGCCAAGAGGAGCCACTTCCGGCCCCGCCCGCGGTGGGAAAGTTGCCTTTCCAGTTGCCTGAGCAAGACTGGGTGGGTTTCGAGGGCGAGGGGGAGAAGAGGGGGGGGGGGAGAGAGGGGGGGGGAGAGAGGGGGGGAAGAGGGGGGGGAGAGAGAGGGGGGGGGGGAGAGAGGGGGGGAGAGAGGGGGGGGAGAGAGGGGGGGGGGAGGAGGGGGGGAGAGAGGGGGGGGGAGAGAGGGGGGGGAGAGAGGGGGGGGAGAGAGAGGGGGGGAGGGGGAGAGAGGGGGGGAGGGGGAGAGAGGGGGGAGGGGGAGGACCCCCCCCCAGGATAGATTAGGTAGCCTGGAAGGAGGTGGGAGCGGGGCGTACGGTCTTCACGTTACTGGCAGCCCGCTCACGTGTGCTGCTGTCCCTCTCTCGCAGATCGTAATTAGGACAGCCAGCAGTTGAGCCTCCATGTTCCAAGGCAGCATACCATTGGAGACTAGATTGTGGAGACAAAATCCCTCCCACCCCAAGCCTGGAGGGCTGTTGCCTTCATGCTGTGCTAGTGTGCTCCTCGGGCACATCTGGTTGGCCGCTTTTGGAAACGGTGCTGATCTAGCTGGACCCAATCAATAGGGTTGCCAGGTCCCTTTTCGCCACCGGTTTTTGGGGCGGAGCCTGAGGAGGAAGGTTTGAGGAGGGGAGGGGCTTCAATGCCATAGAGTGCAATGGCCACAGCGGCCATTTTCTCCAGGTGAACTGATGTCTGTCGGCTGGAGATCAGGTATAATAGCAGGAGATCTCCAGCTGTTACCTGGTAGTTGTCAACCCTACCAATGAAGCAGGGCTCTTATAGTCTTATGCACTCCTTTCCAAACTCCTGTTAGGTATTTCATTTTTACAGATTTTCCTGTCGTATTTGTCTGGCGGCTATTCCCACAGTAAATATACAGCTGTGTTTCTCAATATTTTTGGTATAATGGTGTGGGGGGATGTTGTGTGAGTGTGAATAACGGTAGCTTTTTGTTCTAAATTCTGTTTTTCATACTTTTAAGTTTGGTCCATTGCTCAGTGAGTTGGAATAAATGTGCATGTTTTAAACTAAAAGATTTTTTAACTGTGCTTGCCCTAGAGATGGGGTGTAATCTTACCAGTTAAGCACTTTGAACATTTCTTTCTTATCAGGCACTCCAGCCCCCTCTGGCCTCTTACGCTCGCTGATCCTGACCACGGTCTCCCACTCAGGGACAAGGTGCTCTTGTGAGGGAAGATCACTGGGAGCTCTCGGCTGTGGTTGTATCACGATGAAGCCGGTGACGGCTTTGGGAGTCTCGCTGTAGCGTCAGTTCAGCCTGTGGCTGGAGAAGGAAAATAGGGACAGGGCACAGAATTGGAGCTGCACTGAGCATCTGTTCGGATTGTGTACGGGAGAAAGGTGTGAAGGGGTCAGAGATGGACCCAGCAGAAAAAAGCTGTCTTGTCGCCCGAGATGGCAGCATCAAGGGATTCTGGGAAGGCATCGCCCTAGGACGTGTGAAAGAGGAGCCAGACGAAGGGCTGCAGCAGAGGTGGGAAGCCCAATGGCAGGTAGTCGAGACCCCCAGTTCAGAAGGGGGGGCAGTCAAGACAACAAAGAAACTCAGGCTGTTCTCAGTCCCCTCTTGGCGTCGGTCAACAGCTTATTGGATACGAGGTCCCCCAGCTCCTGTTTGGTTCCCTCAAGGAGACTCAACAGCCCGAAGATGCTTTGTTGGCCAAAGACAAGGCAGCCTGTAGAAAAATAAAGGATGAGTTCCCAGTTGGGGAAGAATACGAGGAAGTGATCCTGAGAGACGACACTGTCGCCTGGGACGCAGAGCGCCAAAGGTTCCGGTGAGCTCTGCTACCAGGAGGCCAGGGGGCCACGAGGAACTGATGGGGCGCTCCGAGATCTTTGCCATGGATGGTTGAAGCCTGAGAGATGCACCAAGGGAGCAGATCCTGGAGCAGCTGATCCTGGAGCAGTTCCTGGCCATCCTGCCCCCGGAGATGCAGAGCTGGGTGAAGGCACATTGCCCAGACAGCTGTCCTCAGGCGGTGGCTCTAGCGGAGGGTTTTCTGGTCATCCAGAAGCAAGAGGTGAGAACATCCGGTGGCTAGTGGTGTGAGAGAGCAGGCAGATTTTGCCCCGTTCTGTACAGGGAGGGGAGTCTGTGTGCAGCCGCATCCTCATTTGAAGGATTTTGGGTTGTGCAGAAAGTAGGAGAACTAACTTGGTGTATGGCTAAGAACGGTGGACTCTTGTCTTGTGAACCTGGTTAGTTTCCCCTCTCATGCACATGCAGCCTGCTTCGTGATCTTGGGCTAGTCACAGCTCTCTCCGAACTCTCTCAGCCTCACTTACCTCACAAGGTGTCTGTTTTGGGGAGAGGAAGGGAAGGAGACTGTAAGCCAGTTTGATTCTCCTTAAAATGTAGAGAAAGCATATTTAAAAAAACCCAACTCTTCTTCTTCTTTCCCCCCCTGGGCTGTATAGGGATGTAGGAGTCTTATCTCACTACAGATGCTAATTTTCTGACTTGAAGCATTCTCCCTTGCTCTAATCAAGCTGACTGCACTTTGCGTTAATCCACCTCCGCATCCCGAGTTCCTTCTCTGCAACACACCTCCCACCTTCTTACAGGGATATAAGGACTCAGGGGTTTCCATTCCAATGAGGGGAGCTTTGACTCTCGTAAGCTTACACCCCGAAAATCTTGTTGGCCTCTAAGGTGCTACTGGACTTGAATCTAGCTGTAGAGCCTTTTGGTTGCCATCTGATTCAGAGCAGCCAGGTTAGGAATCTGTGAGCCAGGAAGGTCAAACTGGATTTGGGCATTGGACTGTTTTGAGCAATGGCCATGGCGACCCCCAAATTTGCTCTGTCTCATCTAATTCCATTCTTGTTGTCCATGTTTCTTTCATCCTACCCTGAATGTTTGTTTCAGGTGCCAGGGCATCCATCTGTTCTCCTGCGGCTTTAGGCCTTAATAACGGCTTGGGTAAAATGGCTAGGTTTTGGATAATCTAGAGGTACCTTCTCAACGCTGTGTTTTTTTATTAGCTAGGGTTAACGCATTCCCATCTAGGATGCTCTCAGGCCGATATCTTCAGATCCCCAGGCATGAACATTTATGCCCATGTGGTTTAAATTTGCTTGATACAATTGATCACATCTTTTTAGATTGCCCTTTTTATGTGGCTCTGTGGGATAAACTGTTATTTACTTTGCTCCATGAGATACAGGAGCAATGAAGTGAAATGTAAATTTCTCTTGAGTGATCAGGATCCTAAAATTACGGCTACTGTGGCTGAATTTCTTACAGGAGTTCTTAAAGAACAAGAAACGTTTTATTAACTTGAATTGTGAGTTATATGTATTGTCCTTTGGAGGTATATTGTTGTTTTATTTTTGTTCTCTGGCATGCCAATAAAGGATGATGATGATGAGGTGCCAGGGCCACTCCAGAAGGAGGCGGGCGATTTCCCCAAGGTCGAGGGGCCTCTGTGGGACTCCAGCAAATGTCCGCTTTTTAGAGAGATCAAGCAGGAGAGTGACAGCAATCCCACCGCGCCAGGTAAGGCCAGTGATGTACATGCTTGCACTGTAGAGGTGGTGGGGCAGGGCACTACCGTTGCAGACTTCCAGCAGGAGGGTCGCTTTTGAAAAAATATGCCCCTATGAAAAAATATAACTTGGGAAGGGCCCTTTCACACATGACCACAAGAAGTTGCCTTATACTGAATCAGACACCCTTGGTCCATCAAGTCAGTATTGTCTACTCAGACCGGCAGCGGCTCTCCGGGGTCTCAGGCTGAGGTCTTTCACATCACCTACTTGCTTGGTTCCTTTAACTGGAGATGCCGGGGATTGAACCTGGTGTCAAAAAGAGAGCGGCAACCGGTCTCCACCAGCTGGGCTCTCTGGTGTTTAGGTTTGGGGTAATCTACAAAACAAAACGTTCAACTCTAGGCTTCCGCCTTGAGCTGAACGGGTCGCTGCCACCAGCTCTGAATCAAAAGGTTGAGCCTCCAGGCAAAGGGCTCAGAGCAACCCTTACCAAGCTCCAAATACAGGGTGAGTCTCTCTGCCAAGCTGAGACTTGGTCAGAGTGGTTCACACTGTCCAAAAGGTTCACACAAAAGATAGCATGGGCAAAGCCAGTCTAGGCACTAGGATTCAGGCTTGGGAAAACCACAGAAACCACTAGACACAGCAAATATAATAAACTAGAAGTTTATTCAAAAGTTTGTGCTCGTTACAGAAAGACAAACGTGAGGCAGGTTAGCATATAAAACAAGAAAGCTTCAATAATCTAACTACACATTTCATCAGAAAGGCAATTGGCTTAGGTTTAGGCAATCAGGCAAATTGGTAAAGCTTTTGGAGATGCAAAAGAGTTACCACAGTCCACGAGTTAGCATCTGGGTGTCAGCATGCTGGTCTCCTCAGTCAAGCATAGATTCGTTCTATGGGACAAAGCAAAAGGTGATGACAGACTCCAGGATGCGCCCGCGCATCCCAAAAGCCTCCATGCTTCTAAGTCCAAACAGGGCTCATTTTATTCCCTCCATCTTAGCGGCTTATGGCCATCTTAGCCAATAAAATGGCGAGAATTTCAATCAGCCCTGAATTAATTGTCAGGTCATCTCCCAGTCACGAGTGTTACCGGTGTCTCGCATTCTGCAGTTATGCGAGGCACCTGGAAAGACTCCAACTGAGTGATAACGCTTAATGGGCCCCTTCGTTGTCAAGGAGATAAATCGTTGGTGCTGCCCCCAATAGCTGTAAAGTCAGGGCAGCTGTTTATCTCCAACCTTGAGATCTTTAAGGAGTACCTCTAAAACCGAAAGTACATTCCACTGTGATTTGTGAGAAGCCTGCTTGTTATTCCAGGCCCCTCAATGTTTAATGCTCCAACGGTTAATATCAGAAAATACCAGGCCTGAAGCCTGAACCAGTGTTTCATAGAAGGAAAGCAGGGTGCTTTTCCTTCACATCCTTCCCTTCGGGGAGATGAAAATACGCGGTTCGCTTATTTTTATCTTACCATAAAACTAATCTACCATAGTCAATTAAAATCACGCAACAACCTACACAGTTTAATACAGAAACTAAACATATATGAGGTAGATTAGGTTTTACTAGCAGCATTGTGCAAAAATGGCTATATTCCAATAACTACACAAATACAGAAGAGAAAACAGGGTTAAAACAGCTTAACCTAAACCAAATCAGAGTCCACATAAGCTCGAGAGAGGTGATCAGCAACCTTGTTGTCCCTCCCTTTGATGTGAACTATTTTAAAATCAAAATCTTGCAAAGCAAGGCTCCACCTCAAAAGTTTCTGGTTGGTATTTTTAACTCTATCAAGCCAGCATAAAGGTGAGTGATCCGTTTGCAATTCAAATTGCTGTCCCCATAGGTAAGGTCTCAATTTATTTAATGCCCAAAAAATAGCTAAACACTCCCGTTCAATAACTGCCAGGTTCCTTTCTCGTGGCAGCAACTTTTTGCTCAAAAATACCACAGGCCTCAGTTCTCCCTGAGGATCCTTCTGAAGCAGGGCAGCTCCAAGGCCAAAATCAGACGCATCCGTCTGGACTACAAACTGTTCATTAGGATCAGGGGCAATTAGCACCTGTGATTGCAAAAGAGCCTGCTTTAACGCAGCAAATGCTGTTTGACACTCCTCAGTCCAAACAAGCCTAATGGGTTGTCTTTTTCTACATAACTCCGTCAGCGGAGTGGCCAGGGTAGAGAAGTGGGCTATAAACCTCCTGTAAAATCCTATAAGGCCCAGGAAGGCCTGCAATTGACGTTTGGTTTTGGGCCTAGGCCACTCTTGGATACTTTGCACCTTGGCCTCTAGAGGCTGAATCAGGCCCTTGCCAACGATATAGCCCAAATATTGAACAGATCCTAGCCCAAATTGACACTTTGGGGCTTTCACAGTTAGGCCTGCAGACTTCAGTCTCTCCAAAACCTTTTCCAAATGAACCAAATGTTCTTCCCAACTGTCACTATAGATCGCCACATCATCTAGGTACGCACAGGAGAACTCATTAAGACCATTTAACAGGAAATTAATTAACCTTTGAAAGGTCGCCGGGGCATTTCGGAGACCAAAAGGGAGAGTAACAAACTCATAGAGTCCCATAGGAGTAGAGAAAGCAGTTTTCTGAATGGACTCGGGCTCCACAGGGATCTGCCAGTACCCTTTGGTCAAATCTATACAGCTGACATACTGGGCCCGCCCCAACCTTTCAATCAAGTCATCTATCCGTGGCATTGGGAAATGGTCTGCCACTGTCACAGCATTCAGCTTCCTATAGTCTACACAAAATCTAATAGAACCATCAGGTTTATTCACCAACACCACAGGGGAACACCAGGGGGAATTACTTGGCCTAATCACCCCCATCTCCAGCATAGCTTTTACTTCCTCTGCAATGGCTTTCCCTTGCTGAGGTGACACTCTATAGGGATGTACAGCTAATGGGGCTGCAGTTCCAGTATCAATTGCATGTTTAGCCATGCTGGTCTTTCCCGGTAAACTAGAAAAAGTTGTTTCAAACTTGCTCAAGACACCATACAACTGTTCAGCCTGTGAAACACTCAGAGCAGGGCTTAACATTAGCTCACTCAACCCACCAGGTTGCTGGCAGTCTGAAAGCAGATCAAAAGGCTGTTCCTCCAGCTCTGCTTTTACTGCAAACATGCCAGGAGCTCGCTCATGGTACCTCTTAAGGGTGTTCACATGATAGAGGCGAGGCTTGGGGTGTTCCTGGGGGCAAGATACCAAATAATTCACTTCATTTTCCCTCCTCAGAACTTCACCAGGTCCTAACCAGGCCAAAGTTCGCTTATTAGGCCTGATATGCCTGAGAATCAACACTTTATCCCCAGCCTCAAATTCTCTGACCACAGCTTTTTTATCATAGTATTTTTTCTGTACTATTTGAGCCTTCTTCATGTTCTGCTGGGCTATTTTCCACACACCACTTAGAGTTTCCTTCAGCTTAGTCATGTATTCACACACAGATCTGGGCCCAACCTCTAGGGTCCCTTCCCACTGTTGTTTTAACAAGTTTAGGGGGCTGCGTACAGATCTGCCCAAAGCCAACTCATTTGGGGAAAACCCCAGGCTTTCCTGAATCGTATCACGGTAGGCACACACAAGAAACAGCAAATTCTGATCCCAGTCAGCTGGGTGAGTCACAGCGTACTTTTTCAGCATGGTCCCAATTGTTTTATTCAACTTCTCTATCAGACCATTTGACCAGTGACAATACGCGACGCTGACTCGGTGTTCTATGTTAGCCAACTTGAACACCTGTTGGACCAGGTTGGACAGGAAACTACCCCCAAGATCGCTGGCTATGGTCTTAGGAATCCCAAAGGAGCACACAAGGGTTAATAAAGCTTTAGCAATGCTAGGAGCTGAGATACTAGCAAGGGGAATGGCTTCACAAAAGTGGGTACAAAAATCAATCATGGTCAGTATATATTTCTTCCCAGTTCTGGTGGGGGTCGGAAAGGGCCCTACCAGATCAATTCCCCATTTTGCAAAAGGCTCTCCCTCTATGGCAGAGGGTTGCAGGGGGTACCTTGCATGATCTCGCTCATACCCCACCCTCTGGCACACATCACAAGTTCTCACATAATTTTTAACATCCTCATACACATCCGGCCAATAGAACTGTCTGGAGATCTTCTCCAAAGTCCGTTTCACTCCAAAATGCCCACTAAAAGCACACTCATGTGCCATCTGAAGCACACTGCCTCTCTGAGATTTTGGCACAACCAACTGTTTTCTAGGGGCACATTCAGGAGCTAAGTCCTTGGGATGAAATTCTCTATAGAGCAACTCATTTTCAAAATAAAAGCGTACCCTTCTGTCTCCAGAGGCCCTTGGCTCTGTCTGGGCCTGTTCTCGGCACCTTTCAAGAGTCTCATCTTGTTGCTGCTCATTTGCAAAGTTAACATTTTCTACTGTGAGAGGTAAAGGCTCTCCTGGTCCCTTTCCCTCACTCTCAGGCTCATGTACATCTGAAGGGGAGGAATTCGTGGAGCTGCTCTCTGGCAAGAGAGGCTTAGCAATCAAGACAGGTAAAGGAATTTCCCCTTCCCCCTCTTCCTCCTTTTCAAAATTCATTTTATCAATCAAATATTGCTTATATGCTACATCATTTCCCACAAGACACTGATGCCCACAATTGTTTGAGTGGACTAAGACAGGCATAACCTCATTCACATCTTTATAAGCAATTTTTACAAAAGCAACCCTCATTGAAATTGGATCACTGGCATAAGGGGTCACCCACATTTGTTGTCCCTCTTTCAACTGTCCCGGTTCTAACAAATTCTCATTTATACTACTTATTTCTGAACCGGTGTCTCTTAGCCCTAACACTTTTTTATTATTCACCTGAAGTTCGCAGCTAAAAGTCATATTGGACCAGCAGGGTTGCCTCGGGTCGATGAAGGCCATCCTCACAGGCTGCAGGCTTGCATCAGGCTGGGCTGGGGCTGCTTCTCTCGGCTCCCTCCCGGCTGTCTGCATTCCGGCTGGAGGAGTTGAAACTGTCGCCGCTGGCTCACCCTCAGTTATGCTGATTTCCTCTTCCCAATTTTCAGCTGCAGGCTGCTGAGTTGTAGTCACAAGCCGCACTCTTGGAGCAGGAGTGGGGGGGGTTGATTTTTTCTTCTCCCTCTCCTTTAATGCCGGGCAGTCCTGTCTTTTGTGCCCTTTCTTCTTACAGAAGAAGCATAGGCCAGACTCGATGGACACATGGGGATGTACTGTAGCTGTAGGGGAGGTTTCTGCTGGCTTTCCCCCACGTCTTTCTTCCCCTCCCGACTTCTTACTCTGAGTTGGAGCAGGGTTTCGTGGCTGCCCTCCCATGCTGCTTGGTTTTCCAAAGCCCTTCTGCCTGTTCAATTGCAGCTGCTCAGCACAACTGGCTGCACTGGTCAAAGTCCCTGGGCTTTTATCCTTGACAAGGGCCACCAGATCCTCCGGGAGAAGCCGAAAAAATTGTTCCAGAAGCATAAGCTCTTTCAAGTCTTGGAAAGTATGGATGTTCTCTGAGGCTAGCCACCTTTCAAAATTGCGATTCAAACGGGACGCAATGGCTGGGTAGCCCTCAGTGGTATTTCGGTCAATCTTTCTAAAGGCTCTACGATAGGATTCAGCAGACAAAGCGAAGTGCTGCTGAGCTAGCTTCTTAAATGCCATATAATCATTACTCGCGCTAAGGGGGAGGTTCCCCATCAAGTCAAGTAGGCTCCCCGATATCTGGGCCCTCAAAACTCTCATCCAATGATTAGTCGGGATATTAAAATCCAGACATGCCAATTCGAAAAGTGAAAAATATGCCAAAAGATCACAAGACTCTGAGTATGGCGGTAGCAAATGTCTATTGGCTCGCCATGTAGCGAGGGGATCTCTCTGGCTTCGGCCACGGTGCGGGGAAAAGTCTTCTTCCTCATCGGAGGTATAGTAATCTCTCCACTTGCTTCTCCTCCTCTCCCGGCTCTGCTGCCGCTGCCTTAGGGGTCTGTGATCCGTCAGCTCGCCTGCCCCACCATCTCCCTGCCAGGTAAACTTCCACTCCGCTGGGGATGGGCTGCTGTAGGGGACTTCTGGCTTGGCTCTAGGTTCGAGGGGACGGGATCTCTCTCGGGTGTCCCACAGGGAAAACTTCCTCTGCTCTTCCTCCCGTCTCTCCCAGTCTCTTTGCCTGGACCTTCCCCTCTCCTCTGAGTCTTGGGGTGGGGGTACTGGGGAATTAGCTCGAAAAGTCTTTTCCCCCCTTTCCCCAATCTCACCAATGTAGTCTTCCGGGCTGTAAGTCATCAGCTTTGGCTCCCGGGGCACACAACATTCCAGCTCCCATCTCCTTGCCTCTCGGTCTCGAGGGTGGATGTTTGGGGACTTCGCTCTTTCTGGCTCTCCCCTCCTTTCCCCAGACTCACCGAGGTGGTTTGCAGAGCTGTAAAAAGCTGCCGTCGGCTTCCTTGGTTGGCCCCACTCTCTCTCCCATTTCCGTCTCATCTCCTGCCACATCTCCTCCTCTCTCTGCTGGGCACTTCGGAGTTCTTCCTCCATAGCCGCAAGCTGGGTCGAGCTGCCAGGTCGAGTAGTCGTTGCCAAGTTCCCAACAGTTGGGGGGGCAGGTTGTTTAGAGCGTACTGCCGGCTCACCACTGATAGGCTTCCAACACGGTTGTGGGTCTGGCCTTACTAGGTCCCACTCATCCTCCGAGAGCTCCACGAGGTCTCGCAATCCCACTTCAGTCAGAGGTTTAGTAATTCGTCCCTTTCTGTCAAGTAAAGGTCTCTGGGGTTCTCCCCCCTCTTCCCCCATCCGGTAGGAAGTGTCCAAAAGACCAGTCTGGTCAACTGTCATTAGGCTGCTCTCATTCTGGTTTTCAAAAGACAGCCTACCTGTTGCCATTGCCAAATTCCTAACTCACACCTCACAAAATAACAAACACTTGCCAGCCACCTCACACTGTAATCCTTAGCACAAAATAGGTGTAAAGCAATCTCTGGGTTCCCAGTTCGAATCCAACCGCTACGCCACCATGTCAAAAAGAGAGCGCCAACCGGTCTCCACCAGCTGGGCTCTCTGGTGTTTAGGTTTGGGGTAATCTACAAAACAAAACGTTCAACTCTAGGCTTCCGCCTTGAGCTGAACGGGTCGCTGCCACCAGCTCTGAATCAAAAGGTTGAGCCTCCAGGCAAAGGGCTCAGAGCAACCCTTACCAAGCTCCAAATACAGGGTGAGTCTCTCTGCCAAGCTGAGACTTGGTCAGAGTGGTTCACACTGTCCAAAAGGTTCACACAAAAGATAGCATGGGCAAAGCCAGTCTAGGCACTAGGATTCAGGCTTGGGAAAACCACAGAAACCACTAGACACAGCAAATATAATAAACTAGAAGTTTATTCAAAAGTTTGTGCTCGTTACAGAAAGACAAACGTGAGGCAGGTTAGCATATAAAACAAGAAAGCTTCAATAATCTAACTACACATTTCATCAGAAAGGCAATTGGCTTAGGTTTAGGCAATCAGGCAAATTGGTAAAGCTTTTGGAGATGCAAAAGAGTTACCACAGTCCACGAGTTAGCATCTGGGTGTCAGCATGCTGGTCTCCTCAGTCAAGCATAGATTCGTTCTATGGGACAAAGCAAAAGGTGATGACAGACTCCAGGATGCGCCCGCGCATCCCAAAAGCCTCCATGCTTCTAAGTCCAAACAGGGCTCATTTTATTCCCTCCATCTTAGCGGCTTATGGCCATCTTAGCCAATAAAATGGCGAGAATTTCAATCAGCCCTGAATTAATTGTCAGGTCATCTCCCAGTCACGAGTGTTACCGGTGTCTCGCATTCTGCAGTTATGCGAGGCACCTGGAAAGACTCCAACTGAGTGATAACGCTTAATGGGCCCCTTCGTTGTCAAGGAGATAAATCGTTGGTGCTGCCCCCAATAGCTGTAAAGTCAGGGCAGCTGTTTATCTCCAACCTTGAGATCTTTAAGGAGTACCTCTAAAACCGAAAGTACATTCCACTGTGATTTGTGAGAAGCCTGCTTGTTATTCCAGGCCCCTCAATGTTTAATGCTCCAACGGTTAATATCAGAAAATACCAGGCCTGAAGCCTGAACCAGTGTTTCATAGAAGGAAAGCAGGGTGCTTTTCCTTCACACCTGGGACCTTCTGCATGCCAAGCAAACGCTCTACCACTGAGTCACAGCCCTCCCCTAACATACTGAATAATGGACTTTCAATCCACTTTCAATGCACTTTAGAGCTCATTTGCAAGCAGATCTTGCCATTCCATACAGTCAAATCCAGCTGCAAAGTGCATCGAAAGTGGATTGAATGTACATTATTCGGCATGTGTGAAAGAGCCCTTAATCTTGTACAATTTTTTTTTTGTTAAGTCTCTGATTCAGCCTGGTGTGACTGCTTTTTCTTCCTGACCCGTGGGGTATCTCACATGAGAATTCTCTCCTTCTGCCAGCAGGTGGTGATGAGGAAATGGGTGGGGAGAAGGACAACCAGGGAGGAAATTCTGTGGAAGCAGAACCACCCTGGATGCTTTCAGAAGAGGCCGAGCCTGGGAACTCTGGAGACTCCTCGGAGGACTTCCCACGAAAGCGCAAGGAGGGACTGATTGATTTTCAGAGGTGCAGCAGGGGACTCGACAAAGAGACGGACCAACCCTGGATCCTTGCGGGCGAGCCAGAAAAAATACACCATCAGTGTGGAGAAGTCTTTCAGTCCTGGCCTCAGTTCGCTGACCACCAGCGAAGATGTACAGAGGAGTCAGCGTATGAGCATTTAGCCTGTTCGGAAAGCTTTAGAAGTGGCAGTACCCTTGTTCCTCACGTAGGAGACAAGCCCTACATCTGCTCGGCCTGTGGGAAGAGCTTCACTGACCACACTGTCCTCGTTGCTCACGAGAGAACTCACAGGTCCGAGACCCCGTTTAAACCCACGGACGCCGAACCCCCTTTCCCTCACGACTCGTTGCCAATCAAGGATAAGAGAGCACCCCTGGGAGAGAGACCGTATAAATGCAGTGATTGCGAGAAATCGTTTGGGACCAGGGCAATCCTGAGCAGCCACAAGAGGACCCACACAGGGGAGAAACCGTACCACTGCCCCGACTGCGGGAAATGCTTCGGCATGACTTCGGCCCTCATCAGACACAAGCGAACCCATACGGGGGAGAAACCGTACAAATGCTTGGAATGTGGGCGATGCTTTGGAGACCGATCCGGGTTCAACATGCACGTGCGCATCCACACGGGAGAGAAGCTCTACCGGTGTCTGGACTGCGGGAAAAGCTTTGGGCGGCAAGCCCACCTGGCCGACCATGAGAGAATCCACACAGGTGAGAAGCCCTACCAGTGCCCGGAGTGTGAGAAGCGCTTCAGCAGCTTGTCAATCCTCATCAAGCACAAGAGGACCCACACGGGCGAGAAGCCCTACCGGTGCTCGTTCTGCGGGAAAAGCTTTGGCCAGAGTTCGAGCTGCATGAAACATGAACGCACCCACACGGGAGAGAAGCCGTACAAATGCTCCTACTGCGGGCAAAACTTCAGCCAGAACTCGAGCTGCCTGAGGCACGAGAGGACCCACTCCGGGGAGAAGTCTTTCAAATGATCACCCCCCCTCCCCCTGCCACTTTTCATACATTCACCTGTATGCCGGATCCCCAAAAGAAGAAGAAGAGTTGGTTTTTATACGCCGACTTTCTCTACCACTTAAGGAAGAATCAAACCGGCTTACAATCTCCTTCCCCTCCCTTCCCCACAACAGACACCCTGTGAGGTAGGTGGGACTTGGAGAGCTCTAAGAGAACTGTGTCTAGCCCAAGGTCACCCAGCTGGCTTCGTGTGTAGGAGTGGGGAAACCAACCCAGTTCACCAGATTAACATCCACCACTTGTGGGGGGAGTGGGGAATCAAAACCGGTTCTCCACTGCTCCTAACCATTGCTCTTAACCACTATACCACGCAGGCTCTCCCTCCAAGCCCAAAAGCTTCATTTCATGCTAAGGCAGTCAGTGGAAGGCTCGTATCTGGGATTCCCGGTTCTCTGCTGAATATCTGAATTCACGGGGGGGGGGGGAGGGTACAATTTGGAGAGTCATTAACTCTTTCCTTCTCTAACTGCTCTTCATATTAGGCATTGCTGAGGGGGGCAAGTAGGAGAGCAGAGGGGCAAAACTGACAGATGGAGGAAGAATTCATCTCTCCACAACCACCACCGTTGTGGAGATCCTGGGTGCTTGCTGGATATCTCGTTTTGCCTTCAGACGCTTGGACTCTGTGCCCAGCTGAATGCCCCAAGGGAAAACTAACATAAAGAAGACTGCATGTTTTGTGATCACGCAAATGTGTAGATTTAGTACTGGGTGCCCCAAAGAAGCAAAGACCAGCTGTTCCTTGCATACAGGCATATTCCCATGTTATTAAAAAACTAGTTTACACGGACCTTTGCTTCATGGGGAATATAATATTTTTTGATCCTGTATAAAATCTGTTTAGAGAGTCAATGTGGAATAGTGGTTAAGGTGTCGGAGTAAGATCTGGGCCATCCAGGGCAGGGCAACCTGAAGTTAGGGATCTGGAATTAGAATCCATTATGTCTGGACAGATTCTCACAAGGCTGCTTCAGGTAAACAGATGTTATTTAGTTACTTTGCCATCAAGTCACAGTTGACTTATGGCAGCCCGTAGGGCAGTGGTTCCCAAAGTGGGCAGTACCACCCCCTGGAGGGGGATAACCTAGGGAGGCACTAAAAGGCAGGGGGGCGCTAGAGGTGGGCCCCTTCAACTGTGCTGTTCACTAATTTACAATAGATCAAGCTATGGCATCATGCTGGCAAATTTGGTGGAAACTTATCAGAATTTTTTTCCAGACTTTGAGGAGCTGGTACCACTGGATCAAGTTCATCAGTTATGTTGAATAAATTTCAACTAAAAAGTTTTTATTTGGTTTTTGAATTGTTGCTGTTTTGGAATTTTCTTGTTCTTGTCTTCTTTAATGCGACATGCAAACTTCTATTTTGAATAATGCTTCTTATAGGGTAGGGGGTGCTGGGGTTGAGTTTGTGGAACCAAGGGGGGGTGGCCCGAAAAGTTTGGGAACCACTCCTGTAGGGTTTTCGAGGCAAGAGACGTTCAGAGGTGGTTTGCCACTGCCTGCCTCTGCGTCACGCCCCTGGTATTCCTTGGAGGTCTCCCATCCAAATATTTGTCAGGGTGGAGGTGGAGAGTGTGACTGGCCCAAGGTCACCCAGCAACTTTCCATGGCAGAGCTTGGATTTGAACCTGGGTTTCCCAGTGCCTAGTCCAACACCTTAACCACTACACCATGCTGGCTCTCTAAAAAAATTTTTAGCTGTCAAGTCACACCTGACTTATGGTTACCCCGTAGGGTTTTCAAGGCAAGAGATGTTCTATCTCCCATCCAAATACTAACCAGGGCCAATCCCTACTTAACTTGAGATCTGAAGAGATCAGGCTAGTCTATGGCCATCCAGGTAAGGCAGCTTACAATATGAATAAAATACATAAAGTACATGAAAATGCATACAACCAAAATTTAAAATCACAGTTTAGGACTCCTTTAATCAAATGCAGTCCTAAATAGAATCATAGAGTTGGAAGGGATCACCAGGGCCATCAAGTCCAACCCCCTGCACAATGCAGGAAATTCACAACTACCTCCCCGCTCCACACCCCTAGTGCCCAGAAGATGGCCAAGATGCCCTCCCTCTCATCATCTGCCTAAGGTCACAGAATCAGTATTGCTGACAGATGGCCATCTAACCTCTTCTTAAAAACCTCCATGGAAGGAGAGCTTACCACCCCCAGGGAAGCCTGTTCCACAGAGGAACCGCTCTAACTGTTAGACAATTCTTTCTCATGTCTAGACGGAAACTCTTTTGATTTAATTTCAACCCGTTGGTTCTGGACCGACCTTCTTAAGTTTTGTTTCTTAAGATATTTAAGAGAGAGCCAGCATGGCATATGGTTAGAGTGTTGGTCAAGGATGAGGGAGGCCCCATGCTCAAATCCCCGCAGTACTGTGGAAGTTTTCTGGGTGACCTTGGGCCATCACTGACTTTCAGCCTAACCTACCTCACAGGGTTGTTGTGAGGGTAAAATGGAGAAGAGGAGACTGACGTGAGCCACTTCGGGTCCAAGTTGGGGAGAAAGGCGGAGTAGAAATTAAATAAATAAATGAAGCTGTCTACGTTGTGTTGCTTAAGATATTTTAGTGTTGCCTCATGGGACAAGTACCGGTACTCCAGCCCTTTATGATCGCTGTGATTGTCCTTTTCTGAATCTGACGGTAGCTCTGACATAGACTACCTTCTATCCACTACCACCCCAAGATCCCTTTCTTGGTCTGTCACTGCCAGCACAGATCTCATCAGTGTATATGTGAAGTTGGGATTTTTTGCCCCAATATGCATCTCTTTACACTTACATTGAATCTCATTTGCCATTTTAATGCCCATTCTTCCAGTATGTAGATCCTTCTGGAGCTCTTCACAGTCCGATTTTGTTTTAACCACCCTAAATAATTTGGTGTCATCTGCAAACTTGGTTACTTCGCTGTTTAACCCCAACTCCAGGTCATTGATGAACACGTTGAAAAGCACCGGTCCCAACACAGATCCCTGAGGCACCCCACTGCTGACATCCCGCCATTGTGAGAACTGACCATTGATTCCTACTCTCTGCATCCGATTTTTCAGCCAGTTCTCAATTCATAAGAGGACTTGTCCTCTTATCCCATGACTATGAAGTTTGCTTAGCAGTCTTTGGTGGGGGAGTTTGACAAAAGCTTTTTGGAAATCCAAATACACAATATCCACAGGTTCACTCCTGTCCTCATGCTTATTCGCGCTTTCAAAAAACTCTAATAGGTTAGTGAGACAGGACCTACCCTTACAGAAACCATGTTGGGTTTTGCCCAGCAGACCTTGCCCTTCTATATGCTTGACAATTCTATCTTTAATAATGCTTTCCACCAATTTACCCGGAACAGACGTTAAGCTAACTAGCCTGTAATTTCCTGGGTCCCCCTGGAACCTTTTTTATAAATGGGTGTTACATTGGCCATTCTCCAGTCCTCTGGTACAGAGGCTGATCGAAGGGACATGTTACATATCTTTGTTAGAAGTTCAGCAATTTCCCATTTGAGTTCTTGGATGAATACCGTCTGGTCCCTGTGACTTGTTAGTTTGCAGTTTGTCTAGACGTTCTAGGACTTCCTGCCTTGTTACCACTATTTGCCTCAGTTCCTCATTTTCCCCTCTCCAAAATCTCTGTTCAGGAGAAGGAATCTGCCCTGTATCTTCAACAGTGAAGACAGATGAGAAGATTTCATTTAGTTTTTCAGCAGTCGCTTTATCCTCTCTTAGAGTTCCTTTACTCCCATTGTCGTCCAATGGTCCAACCGCTTCCCTATCTGGTTTCCTACTCCTAATATACTTAAAGATCCTAATATACTTAAAGATTTTCTTATTGTTTGTTTTGATGTGTTTAGCAATATGCCCCTCAAATGTCCCCCTAATATCCAGCCGGTGCCTTTCTGCCTGCAATTTAAACCCATTATTGTGAGTCCTCCAGAACTGCACACAATAGTCCAGGTGCGGCCTGACCAATGCCGTGTACAGCGGAACTATGTCATCTTGCGATTTGGATGTTATGCCTCTGTTGATGCACCCCAAGCTAACATTAGCCTTTTTTGTCACTGCATCACACTGGCTGCTCATATTTAACTTACAGTCCACCCGTACCCCAAGATCTTGTTCACATACACTGCTGCCCATGCGAAAGCTTATACCCTGAAAATCTTATTGGTCTCTAAGGTGCTACTGGACTCCAACCCAGCTGTTCCTTTTCTGCAGTTTCTGCAGCCCTCCAACGTCCTTTTTTTTTGAGCCGTGGTAACCAGAACTGTTCGCGGTATTCCTGATGTGGCAGCATTGTATGGAGGCATTCCTATCATGGCACTTTTATTCTCAGTCTCTTTCCTGAGGGTACGGATGAAAAGAAAAAAGCCCCGAGGGAGTGGCGGGGATTGCACGTACTTGCAAGCAGAAAACGAGCCTGGCAGAAGGAGCACTGAGCCCCCTCCCACTTTTCTTTGCCGAGCTGATTTTGTATTTGCAGGGTGCTTTTAACAAAAGGAGCTTCCCCAAATGACCCTTCGCTTGTAGTTGGAAGTGATGCTGTCCATTTTGCCACCTCACTCTCCTGGATATATTGCTCCATCTAGTTCAGCAGCGGAGGATCTTTTTCGCAGCCCCGCCACTTGAGATTCTCTTATATGGACATGCCACATTGGTAAAAAGTAAAGGTAGTCCCCTTGTGCAAGCACCGGGTCATTATTGACCCATGGGGTGACGTCATATCCCAATGTTTTCTAGGCAGACTATGTTTGCAGGGTGGTTTGCCAGTGCCTTCCCCAGTCATCTTCCCTTTACCCCCAGCAAGCTGGGTACTCATTTCACCGACCTCGGAAGGATGGAAGGCTGAGTCAACCTTGAGCTGGCTACCTGAAACTGACTCCTGTTGGGATCGAACTGAAGACGCTCAAGCTACTATGATAGTTTCCTTTTATTGCTATGCTTCAGATTTATTAGTATAAAATCAGTATATATGCCATAAATGTAAGAAAATGTAAGAAAAGCAAAACAACCTCAGAAGGTTGGAAGGCTGAGTCGACCTTGAGCCGGCTACCTGAAACCGACTTCTGCCAGGATCGAACTCAGGTCATGAGCAGAGCTTAGACTGCAGTACTGCAGCTTACCGCTCTGCGCCACAGGGCTGCTATGCCACATAGGACTCTGTCCTAATAAAATTATAGGCCTCTGCTACCCTCGGCCAGAATTTTGATCCAGCCTATTACCTCTCTTCTCTGACTGGCAGTACCTCTCCCAGGTTTGTCCCAATACCTGTGAGGGACTGCTCTGTTCCGTGTCTGGACTGTCCGTACAAGCGACAGGCCAGACCTTTTTCATCTGGTGTAGCAGGAGGGCTTCCTTCCGGGCCGGATCGTCCTCGAATCCGACCCCGGGAACTGCAGTCCTCCGAGGCCGCGTCTCATCCCTCGAGAGCGACCAAGTACGCGGGGACTCTAACCAGGTGTTCAAGTGGGTCGTCTTGGGTTTCGTACCCAAACCCAATCCTGAGTCGGCTCCACTGGGCGTCTTCCCAGTCGACGTCCCTTCCGAAGGGTTAGGATCGGGATTCGTCGGTACAGTGCTGTCCTCGTCCTCCTTGTCATCCCCATCGCCTGCCATAGCTGTCCAAAAGTGGTACAGGAGCAGGAACTGGGGCAAGGGACTTGTAGCTTAATGTGAGGTTCTCCAACCTCCCTGGGCTATTTCCATAAAACCACTCGCTCAGACGACCACTCAGAAGCAGGTAAGTTTATTGGAAGGCATCAGGTATGGCCAGGGCCTACATGGTCAAAGCTACAAGTGCTTACATTTTCAAAAGAGCCAGAATATAAACAGTTCTACATTGCAGACGTCGGTTACATGTTTTGAGAACCAAGAGATAACAGCATTGAGCTAAGCTACTGAATACACATCAAAGACACCAGGGAAGCTCATTAACTCAAGCCTGAGAAAGCCGAGGAAGGAGGAGGGAACGAGGAAAGGAAAGCGAGCGGGACATTCCAGCAGGGGCCTAAATGGGAAACAGTCCAGCCAAGGCCTGAACCCTTCTACTGAAAGAGGTCTGGCCTGTCGCTTGTACGGACAGTCCAGACACGGAACAGAGCAGTCCCTCACAATACCGATGATTCTTTAATAAGGGATCAAAACTGAGACCTTCTGGAGGTAGGGTTGCCAACCTCCCGGTGGCACCTGGGGATCTCCTAGAATTACAAACTGATCTCCAGACTTTTCAGATCGGTTCCCCTGCAGAAAAGGGCTTGCTTTGGAAGGTGGACTCTATGGCGTTATATCCTACTGAGACCCCTTCTTTCCCCAATCCTCACCTCCCCAGGCTCCACCCCCAAAATCTCCAGGAATTTCCCGATCCAGAATTGGCAACCCGTGCCATGCAGGTACTTCACTACGGAGTTCTACAAAGATATCTCTTGTACCAATACAAATGAATGCTGTTAGTTCTTAAGGTGCTGCCATGTTTCTGTGTTATATTGCTACAGTAGGCTAAGAGGGCTAACCTTCTGGAATTAACTTATTTCAAGCCGTACCCTTTCAGCTAAGTATGGTCTACTTTGACTGGGAGCAGCTCCCCACAATCTCAGGCAGAGAATATGATTCCCACAGTCAGCTTCCTGAATTATTATTATATTATATTATATTATATTATATTATATTATATTATATTATATTATATTATATTATATTATATTATAATAATAGCTATTTGTATCCCACTCTCTGTCCCAGCCAAGGCTGGGTTCAGAGCAGCTGACATCAAATACAGTACAGTGCAACACAATAAACCCCATGTATCTAAATAAATCAACTTTAAATTTTTAAAACCCGTTTTCTGTTATTAATCAATTGGTGCCCACCTATAACACATAGGCAGGGTTGCCAACCTCCAGGTAGCAGCTGGAGATCTCCTGCTGTTACAACTGATCTCCAGCCGATAGGGATCAGTTCACCTGGAGAAAATGGCCACTTTGGCCATTGAACTCTACGGCATTGAAGTCCCTCCCGTCCCACCAAACACCGCCCTCCTCAGGCTCTGCTCCCCCCCCCAACCTCCCGCCGGTGGCGAAGAGGGACCTGGCAACCCTACATAGGTCCACGGTGGACCTGGGGAAGCAATGGGGTCCCCAACTAACTGAAGCGGCTGGGAACTGAGCCTGAACACATGAAGCTGCCTGATACTGAACCAGACCCCTTGGTCCATCGAAGTCAGTATTGTCTACTCAGACCAGCAGCGGCTCTCCAGGGTCTCAGGCGGAGGTCCTTCACATCACCTGCTTGCCTAGTGTAATGCCCAGATATAAGGGCTGGTATAAAATACTATGTACTCATACACACACACATGGAAGCTTTGGGAAGTTGGCATCCAGGAGCCATGAACCAACAAATCATGCTCTCTGTGCTTGGTACGGCCTTTCACCAGTAGAGAGCTCTGAATTACCTTCATCCTTAGGAATGTGGTTTCTGGTTACCAAGCTCACAAGATCAGGCACTCACTAAGTGACGCCTTCGGCCAATATCTATAGGTTATGCTAATTAGAGTGAAGTAGACACGTGTGCATTGGTGCTTTTGTGTATCAACCTGCTTGTCAGCAGCCATGGGCCTGCCCCATGCGAATGCATAAATGATACTGACTTTGGTTCTTGTAGGTTATCCGGGCTGTGTGACCGCGGTCTTGGTATTTTCTTTCCTGACGTTTCGCCAGCAGCTGTGGCAGGCATCTTCAGAGGAGTAACACTGAAGGACAGTGTCTCTCAGTGTCAAGTGTGTAGGAAGAGTAATATATAGTCAGAAAGGGGCTGGGTTTGAGCTGAATCATTGTCCTGCAAAAGAAAGACTGGACAATTCTGCCAACTATTTTGTCAGATTGCACAGAGAAGCCATTGAAATTCATAAACATCAGCACAACTTTAACAGAAGAGAGTTTAAGAATGAATACGGCTTGGCTTCCTGTCCTGAAAACCTCCAGACTAACAAAGACTACAGTCCACAATAGCCATGCAGATTAGCTTTGGATTTCACACATGAACAGATCACTTCAGGATACAATGGTTCCACAATGACATACCACACCCTCATTAGCACATGATCTTGATACTTACAGGACAATGATTAGCACATTACCTTTGTTACTTTTTGCAGGACAATGATTCAGCTCAAACCAACCCCCTTCTGACTATATATTACTCTTCCTACACACTTGACACTGAGATAATTCACAGTGGGTAGCCGTGTTAGTCTGTTTGCAGTAGTCAAAAAGGGCCAGAGTCCAGTAGCACCTTAAAGACTAACAAAACTATTTCCTGGTAGGGTATGAGCTTTCGTGGGCCACAGCTCACTTCTTCAGATACAGCTAGAATGTGAATCCATCGGTCTTTAAGTAGAGGAACAGTATGTCAATGTGAATAGCAGGCTTGCTATTTACATACTGTTCCTCTACTTAAAGACCGATGGATTCACTTTCTAGCTGTATCTGAAGAAGTGAGCTGTGGCTCACGAAAGCTCACACCCTGCCAGAAAATAGTTTTGTTCGTCTTTAAGGTGCTACTGGACTCTAGCCCTTTTTGACACTGAGAGACACTGTCCTTCGGTGAAGATGCCGGCCACAGCTGCTGGCGAAACGTCAGGAAAGAAAATACCAAGACTGCGGTCACACAGCCCGGATAACCTACAAGAACCGATGAACTCTGACCGTGAAAGCCTTCGACAATATTTTGATACTGACTTTCCTTTGTTTCTCGGGGGAGTAACTCTGCACATCTTATTTGTGGGTTATGTCACCCCCAGGGTCTCTGTTTAGCTAAATAAAGAACTGTTGCTCTTTTTAACCTCCTCCTAGTTGTCTTCATTGGACTCTCTAAGACAACCAGGGCACTTCACTAGTCCCTTTAACTCACTGGTTCCCAACCAGGGGTCCATGGACCCCCAGGGGTCCACGAGAACTAAATTAAGGTCCGCAAAACAAAGTTCTAAACCCATAATAAATTAATATTGTCAATTAAAAGTTCTCTATTCTAAAAATATATATTCAAATATTATTCTAAGTTTAATGCTTAACTAACAGTCGTGATTAAAGTTTATTTTCAAATTCCCGGAATTTTTATTTTGAACCTTGGGGTCCCTGCACCGAACAAAAAAGTCCTAGTGGTCCCTGGTCAAAAACAGGTTGGGAACCACTGCTTTAACTGGAGATGCCAGGGATTGAACCTGGGACCTCCTGCATGCCAAGCAGAGGCTCTGCCACTGAGCTAGGAGGCAAAACCTTCCTTGCTGCCAGGCGTGTGCGGTTTTGCCCTTGCCCCAAACCAGCTTCTCCCCCCCCCCTCCCCTTGTCTGTCCACTCTTGGCTGTTGGGAGCCTCCAAGGCAGCGCGCTCTAAAGGGTTAAGGAGAGCGAGTTCGCCCCGACTCCTAGACAAAACCGCTATCGCGGGAAAGGCGGATGCTGGGGAGCGAGAGGGTCAGGGGGGGAAGGCACTTCCGGTTCCCGTGGGGAAGCGGCCTTTGAATTTTCCCACGCGCAGGATCAGAGGCTGGAAGGGCCTTTTTTGCGGGGGAAATCCCGGGAAGGGGCCCGGTGAGTTTAAAGGGCGGGGGAAGGGGGAAGGCTGGGGCCTGAAGCGCCGCAGGGCAGGTTGCAGTGCAACCGGGGAAGCTGTTCCCTGGCTGGGAAGAGGACTGGGGGCGAAATCTTCACCGTTTGGATTTCTGCCTGTTGTGCAAGGAGGGGGAGGGGGAGGAAAGGCAGGAAAGCTGGGTATCTTTGGCCTCGGGTCCTGCACCCAGTTTTTCAAAGAGGGGCAGGAAGGAGCCTCTGAAGAGAGAAGGGCGACGTCGTGAACACAGGAAGCTGCCTGATACTGAATCAGACCCTGGGTCCATCAATTGTCTACTGAGACCGGCAGCGGCTCTCCAGGGTCTCAGGCTGAGGTCTTTCACATCACCTACCTGCCTAGTCCCTTTAACTCAGTGGTTCCCAACCTTTTTTTGACCAGGGACCACTAGGACTTTTTTGTTCGGTGCAGGGACCCCAAGGTTCAAAATAAAAATTCAGAAAATTTGAAAATAAACTTTAATCATAACGGTTAGTTAAACATTAAACTTAGAATAATATTTGAATATATATATTTTATAATAGAGAACTTTTAATTGAAAATATTAATTTATTATGGGTTTATAACTTTGTTTCGCGGACCTTAATTTAGTTCTCACGGACCCCTGGTTGGGAACCAGTGCTTTAACTGGAGATGCCGGGGATTGAACCTGGGACCTTCTGCATGCCAAACAGATGCCCCACCACTGAGCCACAGCCCCTCTCCATGGCTCTCCAGGGTCTCAGGCAGAGGTCTTTCCCATCACCTTACTTGCCTGGTCCCTTTAACTGCCGGGGACTGAACCTGGGACCTTCTGCATACCAGGCAGGTGCTCTGCCACTGAGCCACAGCCCCTCCCCAAATGATGGTTTAGAAACGGATGGGAGGGGGGAGAAATTTTCCTCACCCAAAATACAGAACCCCCAATGGTTAGAACGGCTCCCTACATTCATTGTTATACCAGAACACTAGCGGCAGAGCGTCTGCGTTGCATGAAGAAAATTTCAAGTTAAGTCCCTGGCATCTCCGGTTAAAGGATCTCAGGCCTTTCTCTCTGCCTGAGACCCTGGAGAGCTGCTGCCAGCCAGAGTAAACAATACTGACCTTAACAGTAAATTATATGAGTCAGTACAAGCCAGCTTTGTGCGTGTTCAGAAGAAGAAAAGTTGGTTTTTATATGCCGACTTTCTCTACCACTTAAGGAAGAATCACACCGGCTTACAATCTCCTTCCCCTCCCCTCCCCACAACAGACACCCTATGGGGTAGGTGGGGCTGAGAGAGCTAAGAGAGCTGTGACTAGCGCAATGTCACCCAGCTGGTTTCGTGTGGAGGAGCGGGGAAACCAAACCGGTTCACCAGATCAGTGTCTGCCGCTCATGTGGAGGAGTGGGGAACCAAACCTCGGGAGGTGGGCTCTCCTTCACTGGAGGTTTTAAACAGAGGCTCCATGGTCATTCGGCAGCCATGCTGGTTCTGTGAAGGGGTGAGCCAGCGCTTGGCTCTCGTGGCCCTTTCTTACGTGCCCAGGGTAATGCTGATTGCCACTTTGCCTCTGGGGTCACTGGGGAGTTGCAGGGGAGGTCATTGTGGGTTTCCTTCATTCTGCAGGGGATTGGACTAGATGACCCTGGAAGTCCCTTCCAGCGCTGCGATTCTATGTCTTTGTTTCTATGACTATATGGACAACTGGTCAGATCCAGCAGGGCTCTTCTTAACGTTCACTCAGAAAGGAGAAGCTCTCGTCTGCCGTGGCCCAAGGCCGGAGAGCAATCCTAAGATTTTTCTGTTCTCTGTTGAGATTCTAGCGCTCTCACCCGGCATCCCCAAGCAGAGAGGATGGCCCGTCCTCTGCCAGACCTTTGCAGAGAAGCGCAACCGATGGACCACGAGGACAGAGTCGAGTGTGTGAAAGTGAAGGAGGAGATCCTGGACGAAGAGGCAGCCGGCCTGGAGACGCAGCGGCAGCACTTCCGCCGGTTCTGCTACCGAGAGGCCGAGGGGCCTCGAGAGGTTTGCAACCAGCTCTGGGAGCTCTGCCACCTGTGGCTGAAACCCGAGAGGCACACCAAGGAGCAGATGCTCGAACTGGTGGTCCTGGAGCAGTTCCTGGCCATCCTGCCGGCGGAGGTCCAGGGCTGGATCCGAGACGTCGACCTCGAGAACTGTTCCCAGGCGGTCGCCCTGGTGGAAGAGTTTGTGCTGAGGCGGCGGGAGGAGGAGGAGAGGCTGGGCGGGCAGGTGAGGCCATCCAATGCTTTTGCTTCTGAGCTTGCGGAGACATTGGGGATTGAACCTGGGACCTTCTGCATGCCAAGCAGATGCTCTGCCACTGAGCCGCAGCCCCTTCCATAAAGGAACTTGCCTTTTGCTGAGCTAGGCCCTTGGTTTACTTTGTCCTTTCAACAGGAGATGCTGGGGATTGAACCTGGAACCTTCTGCACGCAAAGCAGAGGCTCTTCCACTGAGCAATGGCCCCTCCTTGTGCATACCCTAGCTTATGCAACAAGCCGTTCGGAGTTGCGGCCATGACTTTTGCTTGTAATGTGTTCCTGTTATTGTTCAAAGATGCCATCAGTTGCAGCAGGTGACCCAGAGGAGGCACTTTGAGCGGCGGACTCTAATCTGGAGAACTGGGTTCGATTCCCCACTCCTCCACATGAAGCCTGCTGGGTGACCTTGGGCCAGTCACAGTTCTCTCTGAACTCTCTCAGCCCCACCTACCTCACAAGGTGCCTTTTGTGTGGGGGGAGTTGTTTGTAAGCCGGTTTGATTCTCCTTAAAAGGTAGAGAAAAGCGGGGTATGAAAACCATCCTCTGTTGCTACTGTTGGGCAGTAGCACCGTGGCATTTTTGGTCTTGTGGATGGCAACAGGGTTGCCTGTAGAGGGCGGGGCTTCTTGGAGCACATGGGACTGGGTGGGGGCAGAATCCTGCCCCCTCATCCCTTTAATCTTGGGTCTCATCCTTGTGCTGTCCGCTTTAAGAGGACCCAAACTGCTGGCCTTTTTCAGGTGCTGGGGCCATTCAAAGAGGAGGCGGATGATTTCCCTGAGGCCGAGGAGGTGGCGTCGGACACCTGGCAGAGGGTGATCTTGGGGGAGATCAAGCAGGAGGATGACGGAGACGCGGCCTCCCTAGGTAAGGCCTGTTTGCTCAATTTACAGAATGCTTAGAAATTCGTACAACAAACTCCCCCCCACCCCGCCCTGTGGCATGCAAGAGAGCTGATGCTTGTGGACTGTTGTTATCATCCCCCAGAAGCTCAGCTTTGGCCTCTGCCCTGCTTTTTAAAAGTATAGTGTGCAGCCTTGGTCTTTCAAATGCCAGGGAGATCACCTTGGAGTTACAACACTGAACTTGTCTATGGCCTGGTCTTACGTATCCAACAGAATGAGGCGGTCGAATTCCGAGGGGGGCAAAATGGGCTTTGCCACTTCATAGTAGAAATTGTGGGAGGGGGGTTTCACATTTTTACAGTGTAGGGGTGCTTCACATTTTTAAAGTGCCACAAGAGGAAGGGCCTTTTCTGTGCTGGCACCCCGCCTACTTTTGTTTTTTAAAGGTGGCCAACTGGAATCTCTCATGGGTTAATTTCTGGGATTGGCCCCCTAATGTTCTTTCTCTGTGGATGGAGATTTTTAGATTTAATTGTAGAGGTTGCATATCCCTTATCCGGAATGCTTGGGACCAGAAGTGGTCCGTATTTCTGATCTTTCCATATTTTGGGATTTTTACATATACATAATGAGATATCTTGGGGAAGGGACCCAAATCTAAACACAAAATTCATGTTCTATATATACTTTATACACATAGTCTGAACGTAATTTTAAACAGTGTGATGTAGTCATTAAGAACTGTGGTTTGGAGCAGTGGACTCTGATCTGGAGAACCGGGTTTGATTCCCCACTCCTCCACATGAGCGGCAGAGGCTAATCTGGTGAACGGGGTTGGTTTCCCCACTCCTACACACGAAGCCAGCTGGGTGACCTTAAGCAAGTCACACTCTCTCAGCCCCACCTACCTCACAGAGTGTCTGTTGTGGGGAGGGGAAGGGAAGGTGATTGTAAGCTGGTTTGATTCTTCCTCAAGTGGTAGAGAAAGTCAGCATATAAAAACCAGCTCTTCTTCCTCCTCTTCCAATTTTGTGTACCAGCTTTTGTGTAATTTTGTGTAATTTTGAGAACCATCAATGGCACTGCCGAGGGCCTGTGAGTAATGCCTACATGCCGGCTCAAAAGGTCCAGTTTTCGGATCAGCCTGGATATCGGATGTCCAGATAAGTGATACTCAACCTGTAGTTGATCTGTTTATTATTTGGGGTGGAGGTGGGGGGGGAGATATTTGTGGGAAGTCAGAGGATGGGAAGAACTGGCGCAGTCTGTATATCCTCAAGCATGAGAATATGTACGATGGTGGAAACAGGCCACGCCAGTTAAGGGCAAGAGATCTAAGACAGTGAAGGACTCTTTTCTCTGAGCCCATTCTCATCCTGAGAGACTCTGGGCGTCAGGTCAACTTGCCTCTAGGCGAAAATGTGCTGGATTTCTAGTCCAAAGCAGGGCAGTTCATGTTACCGCCTCAACACTCTACCCCTTTTACTGTCTCATTTGGATGAATATCTCTGTTTACTGTCCCATTTGGATGAATATCTAGAACCTATCTAACTTACTTATCAAGAGAGCCAGCGAGGTGTAATGGTTAAGAGCGGTGGTTTGGAGCGGTGGACTCTGATCTGGAGAACCAGGCTTGATTCCCCACTCCTCCACATGAGCGGCTGACACTAATCTGGTGAACTGGATTTGTTTCCCCACTTCTACACATGAAGCCAGCTGGGTGACCTTGGGCTAGTCACAGCTCTGATAGAGCTCTCTCAGCCCCACCTATCTCACAGGGTGTCTGTTGTGGGAAGGGAAGTTCTGCCTTAAGTGGTAGAGAAAGTCCGCATACAAAAACCAACTCTTCTTCTTCTTCTAACTTATCTTACTGTTGCTGCTGCTGTTATTGCTGAACCACCACAGTCTAGGCAGAACATTTTGATCTAGATCAGTGGTTCCCCAAGTGGGCAGTACCATCCCCTGGGGGACAGTGGGATTACACATAGGGGCACTAAGAGCCAAGGGGGCAGCAGGGGGCACTAGAGGTGGGCCCCTTCAACTGTGTTGTTGGATAGGGTAGGGGGCGCTGGGGCTGAGTTTGTGGAACCAAGGGGGCGGTGGCCCTAAAAGTTTAGGAACAGCTGAGATGGACCAAAGATCTAATTCAGTTTCATATGTGCACGTGATTCATTTTTGGATTCTCTCCTTTTGGGCAGGTGATGAAAGAGCATATGGGGAGGAGCCAGAAAATCCAGGAGAACTAGGACCCCAAGGGACGTTGTTGGGAAGAGCAGGGCAGAACAATTCCCGCAGTCCTGATCTGGGGGAAGCCTCCAAGAGCCAGCAGGGAATCTATCCCGAGAAGGAAAAAACGGTTTGTGCCCCACGGGGGTACCAGCAAGCCAAAGGGGTGACGGTCCCACCAAGAATCCAAGACGAACGGTTGAAAAAATGCTCCGAATGTGGGAAAGGCTTTGTCTGGCGGTCCGAACTCGTTGAGCACCAGAGATCCCACACAGGGGAGAGGCCCTATTCATGCTCGTACTGCGGGAAAAGCTTCAGCCGCAAATCGTACATCATTAAGCACGAGCGGATCCACACGGGGGAGAAGCCCTACATCTGTTCTCACTGCGGGAAAGGCTTCATTTCGAAATCGGACCTCATTAAGCACGAGAGAACCCACACGGGGGAGAAACCGTACATCTGCTCAGACTGCGGGCGGAGCTTCAGCAGGAAGCAGTTCCTAGTGACCCACCGGCGGACCCACACGGGCGAGAAGCCCTACAAGTGCTCCGAGTGCGGGAAGAGCTTCAGCCAGCGCACGTGCCTGGTCATTCACGAGCGAGCCCATACTGGAGAGAAACCCTTCCAGTGCCTGGTTTGCGGGAAAAGCTTTGGCAGGAGGGACATCCTGGTGACGCACCAGAAGCTGCACACCAGAGAGAAGGCTTTCCAGTGCTCGGACTGGCTGTGAAAGAGTGGTGGAGCTCCAGGGCTATCCCTCTTGGCATTCGCAATGGAATATATTTGAATGAATGACCGAATGAATGAACAAATGAATGAACAAATGAATGACCGAATGAATGAATGAAGCCTGTGTTGGAAAAACCTTGGACACAAAGACTGGAAGTGGAAGGCTTAAAATTACAGGCCTAAAGCACAAGTCTGGATAGACATAAAAGAGCCCCAGATGGCAAGGCCACTGCACACATTGCCTTTTTTGTGTTTTTAACTGGAAACCCAAACATGCATCAAGGAGTGAGGTTAACTATAGTATCATAGATGTAATTCGCATCCAACAACCAAGAATGGCAACAGATCTGTCTGCACGCTCCATAGCGGGGGAACCACGGATTTTGGCTCACCGTAGCCATAAGCCAGTTGTGACTTGACGGCACTTAATTATTATTATCTGTAAATGGAAACCCAAAAAATGTGTTGATGGGTGAGGTCAGTCATAGTGTCATAGGCGTAATTCTCATCAAAGAGCCAAGATGGGTGACAGATCGCTCTGCATGCTCCATAGTGGGGGAACTAGGGATTTTGGCTCCGTACATGCTCTGAAGTCTCCATAAGTTGGTTGTGATTTGACAGCACTTAATTATTATTGTTTTTAAATGAAAACCCCCAAATACGTTGACGAGTGAGGTTAACCATAGTATCATAATCCTCATTAAAGAACCAAGATTGGCAACAAATCTCCCTTCATGCTATGCAGTAGGGAAACCACGGGTTTTGGCTGGCTGTGGGAGCCAGCCCAAATTTGCTCTCTCTGCCAACCCTGGCCTAACAGAGGTGGGTGAGATTTGGCAGTGCCCTGCTGAACTTTGAAGGCTCTCTGTCTCTAAGGCCCAGCCTAATTGCAGGATCCAAGTCTGTGAGTAGTGGAAAGGCGCATGACCTCTCACAGAACCTCAGAGATGCTCAGAAAATGAAGTGAGATTGTGGGGAAGGGCTGTATCTCAGTGGTAGAGCATCTGCTTGGCATGCAGAAGGGCCCAGGTTCAATCCTTGGCATCTCCAGTTAAAGGGACTAGGAAAGTATGTGATGTGAAAAACCTCTGCTTGAGACCCTGGAGAGCCGCTGCTGGTGTGAGTAGACAATACTGACTTTGATGGACCCAGGGTCTGATTCAGTATAAGGCAGCTTCATGTGTTCATAAGGGCACAGTATGATGTTGAGACTTCCCGCCCCTCTCCGCGTTTAGAAGACGGGGGGACCACTCCCCGTCTACCGCGATGGGCGCTCATCAGGGCGAGCGGTTGGACACACTTGTGGGTACTTGTCTTGTAGCGAACCCTCATATGCCGCTGCTTAATGCGTGGACCAGTCCTGAGAGAAAGCAGGCATGCTCAGTTTGTGGGGATCACTTCACTGACAGCGGATTTCGGCCCCAAGCTGGAGAATTTGTGGTCGAATTCTGTGTGGCCAAGGAGGATTTGTCCTAATGGTTTCTTGAACAACAATCCTTCTGTGGCCCATGGCAAACCACTTTTGAAAATGAGAGCTTGAATGTCTGTTTGTGGTGTGTCAGGATGGAGGAGGGAAGTTTTTGAAGAAAGGGGGAAAAGGTCAAAAATCTCTCTGGTTCAATTTGGACATCGTGTTAAACCACGGTTTGTGCGAAACATGGTTCAGAATGCAAACCATGGTGTTGAGCTTCCAAGCATAGATGCCACTCAGCATTCATGGTTTGATGGTGCAGGATTTTTTTCAGAAGTGAAGCAACAGCCGTAACTGGGTTGCAGATCCAATAATTGGGACGACAATGGTTCAGAAACGCATTTCAAACCCCGGTTTCTGGTTCTGTTCAGTTTCAAACCAAAGTTTGCCACTTCAGCCATCATGTCTTGATAGCACAAACCATGGTTTGCAACCCTGCTCCAGTTTCCATGCTTAGGTGGCTGATCATAAAATGTAATGTGCAGCTCCAGTTGTTGTGCGGGATCATAATTCACAAAGCAAGCTGAACCCAGAGTTTCCAATTCTGGTTGCTGGCCAGTCGCAAAGCCTCATTTGCTGATTCGAACATTGCTCTAAACCAGGGTTCCTTAACCACAGTTTTGGCATCACATCTTAATTGTTCTGCTGGATTGTGTTTTATTTGTAACGTTTGTAGATTTCTGAAAAATTCATCAGCATTCCCTCCTAAAGCAGCAGAACAAACTTAAAGATGAAACATGCAATTGGAATGAGAAGTGAAGGAAACTTTCTGCCAACTCAGCCCGTCTGTGTCAAACTACCTGTTACAAAGCGGCTCCCCACAATTTCCTAGCAACGTAACCTTACTTTTAGATTGTAAGCCTGCGGGCAGAAATCCTCTTTTTAACATTGTATAGCATCTAGCATTCTTTTTAAGCCCTTGGTAGTTAATAATTAAATAAACACGTGTGTTTCCGTTCCTCCCCACCCACCCTTGCAAGAGCCGGAGGGCTTGGTAGTATTGGTGTAAATTGAAAATGCTCACCTGTATCTCTTGTAATATCAGAATGCAGGGTCATCTGCTGAAGCTGGAGGGTGAGAGATTCAAAACAGGTAAAAGGAAGCATTTCTTCACACAACGCATAGTTAAACTGTGGAACTCCCTGCCCCAGGATGTGGTGATGGCTGCCAACTTGGGAGTCTTTAAGAGGGGAGTGGACATGTTCATGGAGGAGAGGGGTATTCATGGTTACTAGTTAAAATGGATACTAGTCATGATGCATGCCTATTATTTCCAGGATCAGAGGAGCATGCTGAATATATGTGCTGTGGAACACAGGCAGGATAATGCTGCTGCAGTTGTCTTGTTTGTGGGCTTCCTAGAGGCACCTGGTTGGCCCCTGTGTGAACAGACTGCTGGAATTGATGGGCCTTGGTCTGATCCAGCATGGCCTTTCTTATGTTATTCTTATGTTCAGTGATTCACAAGACAGCCCTGTAAAGCAGGACGGTAGTCTTCTGTTCAAGATGCAGTGAAGCTGGATGGTTGCTTTAATATCAAGAGAATTTGTGGCTTATCAAAGGCCACATGGGTTTTTATTCTTTTCCCTAACTAGCCCATGCCCTGACCTGGATGGCCCAGGCTAGCCTGATCTTGTCAGATCCTGGAAGCTAAGCAGAGTTGGCCCTGGTTAGTAACTTGGATGGGAGACTTCCAAGGAAGTCCAGGGTCACTACACAGAGGCAGACAATTGGCAAACCACCTCTGAACATCTCTTGCCTTGAGGTTGGCAACCCGTGGTTAGCCTCTAGTTACTAGGAGGTAGGAATCATCATTGCAAGAGCGGTCAGGGGAGGAAAAAAGGAACAATCCTAAATTATACAATTCCCTGCTCATTGACAGAGCAATAATCATGGTTAATATTTGTGGAGACTTTTCACATGCATTTTCCTGGTCTTCACAACAATCCTGTAAGGTAGGCCAGAATTGTTACCCCCGTATTGCAGACTGAGGCTTTGTAGGGTTGCCAGCTGATGGAAGGAAAAATATAATACAGCCCCTTTAGTAGAGGCTCTAAGGGCTGTTTACCAGATTATGACAATATTTAACTGAATGCCCTAAAATCTTCAGCTGCCCTTTGTCACACATTGAACCCGTTAAACACGTTGAACACATTTTTCTCCAGTCCCACTGGCAGCGTTAAGTGAAATTGTCTTACAGCTAATGACTTGCTAACGAATTTGGGGCAGAGGCCACATTTGAAACGGGGACTTGTTCGTTCGTAGCTCAGCCTCTTCCAGCAGATATGACTCATGCATGCCTACTCGGAAGTAAATCCAACTGCATCCAATGCAGCGCACTCTCTAATCTAGGGTTGCTAACCTCCAGGCATGGCCTGGAGATCTCTGCGCATTGATCTCCAGAATAAATCGCCTATTTCTTTATTATTTATGCATTTAAAACATTTATTCCACTGCTGGAGAAAATGGACGCCTTTGGAAGGTGGACTACCCGGCATTATACCCTGCCGAGGTCCCTCCCCTCTCTAAACCCCACTCTCCCAGGCTCCACCCTCAAATCTCCAGGTATTTCCAAACCCAGAGGTGGCAACTCTTTCAGGTATAGTCACATAAGGCAGCAGCCTTGGTTTCATTGGGTTTGCACAGCTGCAGGCATAGGGTTGCCAGGTCCCTCTTCGCCACCACCAGGAGGTTTATGGGGTGGAGCCTGAGGAGGGCGGGGTTTGGGGAGGGGAGGGGACTTCAATGCCATAGAGTCCAATGGCCAAAGTGGCAATTTTCTCCAGGTGGGCTGATCTCTATTGGCTGAAGATCAGTTGTAATAGCAGATCATCTCCAGCTGGTACCTGGAGGTTGGCAGCCCTATACAGGCACCAGATTATTCTGTGCGCTCTGAATGGGTTAAAGTGTTTAAAGTGCTCATTCCTAGAGCAGCCTGGGTTTGACTGAGGGAATTGGCTGGGTATTGTGACGTCACTTCTGCCGCTTAGAAGGGAAAAGTCGCCTAGAGCGTCCGACCAAGAGGTCATCCTAATGGTTGTGCAACAGCAGTTCTGGTTGAAAGGAGGCGCAAGAACAGTGGGCCATTTGTGCATGGGAGGTTTTGCCCTGGATTTTCCGCTCTCTAGATGCACATTTTCCCCATCCAAATTCTAAAAATTGCATGGGGGGGCTTGTTGTTGAGTTTTGAGAATTAAATGGGGGAAATGTGCATCTAAAGAGTGGCAAATCCGAAGCAGAACCTCCCACGCAGAAATGGTTGTTCGTGGAAATTGATGCTTTGACTCGAATCCAGCAGTGGAAAGTAGAGGCTTTCTTTGCAGCAAGCGCGCCTTCTTCCTCCGCCTAAATGAACGAGACATCTGCAGATTATAGTTTTATTTATTTGATAGCATTCCCCTCTCACCAGCTGTTCACATATACACAATTTCACCCTCATCCCTTCCTATAACCCAATAGCCAATAAAAACCAGCTTTTTTCTTTTTTCTTTTTTAAATAATTTTTTTATTATTTTTCCAGAATTATTAATCAGTTTCACAATTGACATAAACAATAAAAAGTAAAAACAAATAGGAAACATTGTTAAAGATATTTCTGTATAATCAAATAAATTCCCCTACACCTCCCTCCATCTTGTGATAAATTAGTAATCTCTTTTGCATAAAATTCTAATCCTGATATTGTTGCTAATATTTATTAATAGTTAGTACTATCATATAAAAGAAAGAAAAAAGGGAAAATAAAATAAAAGAAAAAAGAAGAAAAATAGTGAATCTCACTAATAATAAATGGATTAGTATAGTAGAAAACACTTAATTACTTCCATTAAAAATTATTTTGTAAGTATTTCTCCCTAACACTCATTTAATACATTTTATATTTCTAGGAAATTAATATCATAAATGGTTCTATTTCCATTATAGCCAATCCTTTTAACCGGTTCCTTTTTAATCTCATCCCAACTAGACTCTTTTAAATTAGTCCCTTTGTCCGGAATTTCCAGCATTTCCTTCGTTTCGTCATTAACAGTAAGCGTCGAAGAGCATCCTTGGAAATGGTTAAAACCAGCGTTTTACCCTGCACATGGTGGCATCTATAGGAGCCGGCAATGAGGACCTTAGGGAGCTATTTTTTAAAAAAGACTTTTTTTTGTGCACCAGCGGTTGCAGGATTCAGTTCTGCCTTTGAGAGGTAATGGGAGTGCTGTCACAGGAGGAGAGGGGCTGACTTGCAATGGGAGGGAAAAGGCAAAGAAACCCTACCCCCATCCCAAAATACATGCATTTTGAAACTGGGAAAATAGGGGCGGTGAAGGAAGAGAGGCTAGGAAGAAATTTGCGAGGAATGCCCGTGTGTTTGTCGTTCCTTTCATCCTTACTCTCTTCATTGCTGAGAATGTGGGAGTGGGCTAGGCTTGTCAACCTCCAGGTGGTAGCTGGAGATCTCCTGCTATTCCAACTGATCTCCAGCCGATAGAGATCAATTCCCCTGGAGAAAATGGCCCCTTTGGCCATTGGACTCTATGGCACTGAAGTCCCTCCCCAAACCCCGCCCTCCTCAGGTTCCGCCCCCAAAACCTCCCGCCAATGGCAAAGAAGGACTTGGCAACCCTAGAGTGGGCCAAAGTCAACTAGCAATCTTAGTTCTATGACTGAGTGGGGATTTGAACCTGGATCTGCTTGATGCTAGTTCAGTGATCATGGGTTGGGATCATGTGATCATGGGTTGGGAAATTCTTGTAGATTTGGGAGGTGAAACCTGGGGAGAAGAGGGACCTCAGCAGGGTCAAACTTCCAAAGCAGCCATTTTCTCCAGGGGAACTGATCTCTTTGGTCCGGTTGGAGGTTTTTGGGGCGGAGCCTGAGGAGGGCAGGGTTTGGAGAGGGGAGGGACTTAAATGCCATAGAGTCCAATGGCCAAAGTGGCCATTTTCTCCAGGTGAACTGATCTCTGTTGGCTGGCGATCAATTGTAATAGCTGAACTTGCTGAGCTGATAAGATTAGGCTAGCCTGGGCCATCCAGGTCAAGGCATTTCATTTATTAGGCTATTTGTAATCTTTCACCCCCACCCCCAAAATGACCTAAGAATATTGTCGAAGGCTTTCACGGTCAGAGTTCATTGGTTCTTGTAGGTTATCCGGGCTGTGTGACCGTGGTCTTGGTATTTTCTTTCCTGACGTTTCGCCAGCAGCTGTGGCAGGCATCTTCAGAGGAGTAACACTAAAGGACAGTGTCTCTCAGTGTCAAGTGTGTAGGAAGAGTAATATATAGTCAGAAAGGGGTGGGTTTGAGCTGAATCATTGTCCTTACCTTTGATATTTTTTGCAGGACAATGATTCAGCTCAAACCCAACCCCCTTCTGACTGTATATTGCTCTTCCTACACACTTGACACTAAGAGACAGTGTCCTTCAGTGTTACTCCTCTGAAGATGCCTGCCACAGCTGCTGGCGAAACGTCAGGAAAGAAAATACCAAGACCACGATCACACAGCCCGGATAACCTACAAGAACCAATGAACCCAATGAACCTACAAGAACCCAAGAATATTCCCTGGTGGAGACGTGTTTTTGTACAGAGACAATTATCAGAGAACCAGGACTAGGCGCATGGTAGAGAGCCAGCGTGGTGTAGTGGTTAAGAGCAGTGACCTCTAATCGGAGAACCGGGTTTGATTCCCCACTCCTCCACATGAGCGGCGGACGCTAATCTGGTGAACCGGGTTGGTTTCCCCACTCCTCCCCATGAAGCCAGCTGGGTGACCTTGGGCTAGTCTCGGCTCTTTTAGAGCTGTCTCAGCCCCACCTACCTCACAAGGTGTCTATTGGGAGGGGAAGGGAAGGCGATTGTAAGCCGGTTTGATTCTCCTTAAAAAGGCCGAGAAAGTCTACATATAAAAACCAGCTCTTCTTCAAAGTGGGGCTTGCACCTCCACAAAGAGTCCCCTTGAGAATGCAGACAGAGGAATAACTGCATGGCTGGGTTGTAGGGTTGCCAGGTCCCTCTTCACCACCAGCGGGAGGTTTTGGGGGCGGGGCCTGAGGAGGGCGGGGTCTGGGGAGGGACTTCAATGCCATAGAGTCCAATTGCCAAAGCGGACGTTTCCTCCTGGTGAACTGGTCTCTATTGGCTGGAGATCAGTTGTAATAGCAGGAGATCTCCTGCTAGTACTTGGAGGTTGGAAACCCTCTTGGGTTCCCCCTGCCAAAGACTCCCTGACTGAAAAGCTAGTGCTATCAAGGAGAAGGGAACAAGCCTAGCTTCCCTGATATGCTACCTTTCAACACACAGGGACTCTTGCTGTAGAAATTAGATGAGACCCTCCCCCTTTATTCTCTATCCTTAGTACAATAATTTTTAAAAAATTTCTTGGCTTAAAAAAAACCTTGTTTACTGTTAGAAAACCACCGTAGGCACTTGCAAGCAATCCTGACAAGTCAATCCAAACCTTGTCTTTTTATCAATAACTTCCCCAAGATTTCTTAGACATAAATATGCTTTTGTTCAAACACACGGACGCAGAAAACAAATGAAACACACACACACCCAAGAACCCCAAATTACTTCTTACATTCCTTTATCTCTAGTACACTTCATTGTGTATCGCGCTGCAAATTGCAGTGGTTTTTTTTTTTAAAGGAAACAATATACAAGACAATGCATGCCATTATTAGCGGGCAAAATTAGCCCACAAAGAACCGCAAAGGGAAAATAATTAATTCTCTCCCACATGTATATTATCATCCAACTTCTATCCTCTCCCTTCTGCAGGGTTGTTCTCCCCCTTTCTTTCACAGTCTCACATCCAGATGCACGGCACACGCGCATACCCTCAGTCACACTCCGTTACACACAAGACATCCTTTGTCTCACTTTCCCGGTCCCACCCACTACCACCCACCCACACTATTTCACCCACTTGGTTCCTGAAACATATGCACCACCTCCCCTCGCATGCTCCCCTCCAGGTTGCCCTCTCGTCTTTCCCGCACACGCGTGCGCGCACACACACAATCTGTTGAGGTTCTGGATTATTCATCTGCTACCAAAGAGAGTTTAATACGGTCCAAGACCAGCATAAAAACATACCAGATATACATACATAACACAACACATATAACAATCCCTCACTCATAAAAGCCATTAAGCGCTTACTTAAAAAATATTACATGTTTGGAATTAGTATAAATATAAATATAAAATCGCTCAACCATTAAGTTCGACCCATGCACGCCTGATCCTCATTGCTTGCCACCCAAATTTGGCCACTTTAAAAGTTATCTCCATATCCTTGTCTGAGAGCATGTTAGAAAGACTAAAAGCTCTGGATCGCCCTGGGGGGTCCGATAATACAGAAAGAATGGCTTCTCGTATCTTGTTGTAGATTTTGCATTCAAACACAACGTGCTCAAGGGTCTCAGTACTCCCATCAGAGCAGGGGCATAATCATCTGCTACCATTCAGAGGGATAGGATCGTTGGTTATGGCTTATTGAAAGTAAGGATGAGTAATGCACACACACACACACACAAGAAACAAAGTCGCTTGTCTTAGCAAAAACTAATCTTTACTAGGTTAACTCAAGGGTAGGGTTCACTGGGAGGAAAACAAATAATCCTTTCTACATGGCTAAGTTTCCTAACCTTGCCAGAAGCTGGCAGGTACTAAGCTTACACACGAGTAGGCATTCTTGGAAAGCAAGATTGCCTCTCCATCCTTTCAGGTTGGTATCAGACTGTTCCCAACCAGGGGTCCATGGACCCCCAGGGGTCCGCGAGAACTAAATTAAGGTCCGCAAAACAAAGTTCTAAACCCATAATAAATTAATATTTTCAATTAAAAGTTCTCTATTATAAATATATATATATATATTCAAATATTATTCTAAGTTTAATGTTTAACTAACAGTTATGATTAAAGTTTTTTTTCAAATTCTCGGAATTTTTATTTTGAACCTTGGGGTCCCTGCATTGAACAAAAAAGTCCTAGTGGTCCCTGGTCAAAAAAAGGTTGGGAACCACTAGGATGCGAAAACAGTAAACATGCAGATTGCTTGTGTACGTGACACGTTTGCAATGGATACTCTCTATTAACACATTACATCATTTCCTTGAACTGGTCATAATCTATACATTCATTATTCACCCTTGACTGTCTGATCTGTAACAAAGCTCGCTACCTAACGCCCAGCACAATCACTCCTTCTCTCCCACATATACATATTGTTAAGTCCGCGTGGGAAGGATTCACGAGATCAGAGAACGGAGTTCAGCAACACAGCTTTATTTGATTTCAGCACAGAACTAACTTACACACTGCACGTGCCCTGCTTATATGCCCCCCTGGCCGCCTGCGGCCACCACCACCCCGATCCGTGGTAGGGGGGGACTACCCTCTCGGTGACCAATGGGACATGCTGGCTTAGGGCCAATAGGGTCCGTTTGCTTAGCCAATAGGGCGAGCAGGGTTTAGGATCCTTCATGTGGAACTCAAGCTCCTAAGTCTCCCCTTGCTTACTACCCTACTAAATACACATCCTAAGTCATACTCTCTCACTGGCTCCCTGAAAAATGCATGCTCCCCCCCTCCCATGGACATGTTCCCTCACCAAATTCCCATTCTGTCTCATACACACATTGACCTGCTCAATTGCTTCCTCAAACACATGCTCTCTTTCTCCACCTGCATACACATGCCCCCTCCGTTTCACTCCTACATCACTCACATGTCTTCACAGCACCCTTCCCTCTCCAACACACATGTTCCTCTGGTCACCTAAAAAAGGATATTACAGAGCTTGAGAAGGTGCAGAAAAGAGCAACCAAAATGATTAGGGGACTACAGCAACTGTCCTATGGGGAGCGGTTAGGACGCTTAGGGCTGTTTAGCTTGGAAAGAAGGCGGCTAAGGGGAGACATGATAGAGATCTATAAAATGATGCATGGTTTGGAGAGAGAGGACAGGGAGACGTTTTTCTCCCTCTCCCATAATACTAGGACGCGGGGTCATCTGCTGAAGCTGGAGGGTGAGAGATTCAAAACAGATAAAAGGAAGTATTTTTTCACACGCATAGTTAAATTGTGGAACTCCCTGCCCCAGGATGTGGTGATGGCTGCCAGCTTGGAGGGCTTTAAGAGGGGAGTGGACATGTTCATGGAGGAGAGGGGTATTCATGGCTGTTAGTTGGAATGGATACTGGTCATGCTGCATACCTGTTCTCTCTAGTATCAGATGAGCATGCCTATTATTTTGGGTGCGGTGGAAGACAGGCAGGACAATGCTGCGTCAGTCGTCTTGTTTGTGGCTTCCTCGAGGCACCAGGTTGGCCACAGACTGCTGGACTTGATGGGCCTTGGTCTGATCCAGCAGGGCCTTTCTTATGTTCTTATGTTCCTCCTCTTCTCTCTCACACACACTCACGCACAACATTTCCCCTCTGTCCTACACACATTCTCACTTGCTCCTTATTACTTGCTCCTTCAGTCCCACACATTCGCCCATCCCCTGTAATGTTACAGCTTTAAACCCTGTATGAATGTTATCACTTTAACTCTCCATTAATCTCAGCAATTTCCAGATGAGTTTTGTCAGAGAGACACGGGTACATACTGACAGATGCCTCAATGTGAACGCCAGGGTGCAATTGTGCAACTCCAAAACGTAGGAAAATATACTTACTCGACATTGTTGGAAATGGTAAGCCCCAAGTGTTTCCGACTTCCTTGTTTTCAGACATTCATTGTAATAGGTATACATCTGTGACATAGCAGCCTCACCGCTGACTGACATTTTTGCTTAGATGGATTTTCTTTTATGGGGACTTTTCTCACCGAGATTGAACTCTAGTCCAGTTCCCATCACAGTAGTCAACCTGTAACTGGCTTGTACCTATTTCAGATTCACATACTCCTCAATCACCCCCCCCAAAAAAATCCCTACACACAGAAAGCTAGCTGAACAAGGAGAAGGACGAGGATAAAACCCTTATCTCTCACAGGCCATTTTACTCATACAGGGTTTTGTTTTTGTTTTTAATACAGAGAAGGAATCAGCTATCAAAGTCCTCACTTGGGTCTGGTGTATTCCTCAAAACAGTATCCCCTCTTGATGAACAAGTTCACTTGCTTCCCAATATGAAGACTCCTAAGATTTCTATGTGGGCAGGGTTTCTTTTGTCCCTCAGCAACAGTCTTCATATGGAAGAAGAAGAGTTGGTTTTTCTATGCCGACTTTCTCTACCAGTTAAGGAAGAATCAAACTGGCTTACAATCACCTTCCCCTCCCCACAACGGACACCCTCTGAGGTAGGTGGGGCTAAGAGAGCTGTGACTAGCCCAAGGTCACCCAGCTGGCTGTGTAGGAGTGGGGGAAACCAACCAGGTTCACCAGATTAGTGTCTGCTGCTCATGTGGAGGAGTGGGGAATCAAACCCGGTTCTTCAGATTAGAGTCCACCACTCCTAACTACTGTTCTTAAGCACTACACCACACTGGCTGGAAGCATTTCTGCAAACTTTCACCAGAATCTGCAATTTCGATGTCCTTTCTCAAAATCATTTTTACAAGTTTCATTGGCAAGCGAAGCATTTTCCCACAGTCCAGTAGCTTTCTTAGATTTCTCTCCCCTGTGGGTTCTCTTGTGCGCATAGAAGCTCAACCTGTCGCGGAAGCATCTCTCACTGTCCGGACATTTATACAGCTTCTCTCCCATGTGAGTCCTCCCGTGCACCAAAACTCTGCCCACAGCACAAACACGAGTACGGCTTCTCTCCCGTGTGGGTCCTGCGATGGGCCCCCAGGACGTCTTTCCAGCTAAAGCTCTTCTCGCAGTCCGAGCACTGGTAAGGCTTCTCTCCCATGTGGATCCGCTCGTGCTTTATGATGTACGATTTGCTGCTGAAACGCTTCCCACAGTACGAGCAAGCATAGGGCCTCTCGCCTGTGTGGGTCCTCTGGTGTTCGATGACCTGAGACATCCACACAAAGCCCTTCCCACCATTGGGACACGTTTTCAGTCTCTCGTCTTGGATGACCTTCGGCGGGGCAGCTTTATCCTCCAGTTCTTCATATTGCCCCTGGCTGTTAATGAATTCTCCCTCTTCCTTCTCTGAGAGGCATTCTTTGCGGCCCTGAGAGGTTGTAATGCCTGAAATTATTATATGCTATGGGAAATGTATTGGAAATGTATGCTTCTATGCTCAGTCCGCATACTCGCACTTATAAAGATGCTAAGCCCAAAATATAAGGGTTAGCAACTAGCACAATACCATGTGAGAGCACATATATGTAATTGACAGGCAGCCCCAGGTATAAGGGGTAAAGTATTGATCCTTGGAACAGATGCCCTCATGTGCAATCATTAGGGTTAGCATGAGTCTGGCAGACGCCATTATGAGCTGCCAGAACAAAAGACTACATTGCTTGCTTGCCTGGTACGGCCTTTCACCAGTAGAGAAAAACAGCGTCTTACCTTCATCCTTAGGAATGTGGTCTCTAGATCACAAGACCTAATGCTTGCTTAGAGACAGCTTTTGACCAACATATATACGCTATGCTAATTAAAGTGAATTAGACAACCAATGTGCAGTGAATCTATGTAATAGTAACACCCTTGACCCAAAGTTATAACCGTTGTTGTAATCCTTTGTTCGGTGTGTGAATTGTCCTGCGCATTTGGGGCAATTCTCACCCGGTGTGTATATTGGGCCTAATAAACAGCCTGCTTTGAACTCTCAACCTCCTACTGCATTATTGCCATTGGAAATTAATACAATAATACAGGCTTATCAAGGTTTCCCCCGTGTAGGGCAGCAGGAATCTTTACCTAGAGAAGAAGCGTCCCAGTCACTCTCGTGTTTGATCTCCACAAAGGACGAAGTTGCGTCTCTCTCCGGGAAATTAACAACCTCCTTCTCGAATGACTCCTGGAAGAAGAAGAGTTGGTTTTTATACCCCAATTATCTCCAGCTTTTTTTAAAGGGGACTCAAAGCGGCTTACAATTGTCTTCCCTTCCTCTCCCCTCAACAGGCACCTTGTAAAGTGGTAGGCTTGAGAGAGTTCGGAGAGAACTGTGACTGGCCCAAGGTCACCTTGCAGGCTTCATGTGTAGGCATAGGGAAACCAACCTGGCTCCCCAGATTAGAGTCCCCCGCTCATGTGGAGGAGTGGGGAATCGAACCTGGTTCTCCAGATTAGAATCTGCCGCTCTTAACCACTACACCACGCTGAAAGCAGCAAGGATCCCTTTCAGTCAAAACCCCTGTAGCACCGTGGAGGCGAGGAAAAGGGAGGTGCTTTGAAGGGACGAGGGAAAGGGCCCAGCTGGAGCCAGTAACCCCATAGCTCAGGGATGACGGTTGGGCCGAGGCTGGATACTGGGAGCTGGAGCTGCGCCGTTGGGAGAAGGCATTCTTCTAGGCCCCTCCCATGCTACTCAGGTGGAAGACCAGCATTGCAAGAGGATTTAAGGATGGCTGCCTTGATGAGCTGGGGGGAGGCGGCAGAGGACGTACGAGGATTGCACGGCCAGGACTGAAGTGGTATTTCGGTACGCTGGCAGCCGTTTTGCTGACCTCAAGGGTCTATTCAACACGAAGCCTGACTATCAATCAGACAGGCTTCCGGTAAATATCCTGTTTCATAATTATTTTCATCAGTTGGTGAGTATCATAGTCCATAAGTATTAATCCTCTATCTTCTTCTTTCTGTCTGATTGATAGTCCGGGAATACTGTTATCTTGTGTTTATATGTCTTTGTGAAGAAACAGAAGACTAATATATGAATTATTTATACAAAGATTGATATCACTAGTTTTTGTTTAAGAAGCCATAGTGATTGCTTCGTGTTGAATAACTATATATTGCAATCCAAGTTTGTTTGTAAATTGTGACCTCAAGGGTCTGGCAAAGCTCCTGGATCTCTGGGGAATCATAGAATCATAGAGTTAAAAGGGTCCACCAGGATCATCTACCAGTGGTCAGCAAACTGCGGCTCACGAGCCGCATGCGGCTCTTTGGCCCCTTGAGTGCGGCTCTGCCACAAATGACCATGTGCGGGCGCGCAGTCAGTCACCAGTCTCATTGTGTGCCAGGCGGGCAGGCGGCTTTGGCGGCGCGCCTCTTTTTCCAAGCGGCTCGCCCTCTAACTGGAGAGAGGCAGCGGTGTCGGGCAGCTGGGCGTGACTTGGCTGGCTTTCACCTGCCTGCCTGCTCTCTCCCGCCCGCCTGTTGGGGGGACTGCGAGTCAGTGCGGGGACTGGTTGCTCCTTCCCCCCGCCTTGGGGAGAGTGTGGGGTGCAGATCAGCTCCCGGGAGGGGAGCATTGGGAGCCATTCTGCCCCCCCCCTGCGGGTGTGACCCTGGGAGCTGCTGCGTGCCTGGGGGGGGAGAAAGAGAGCGAGAGGCGCGCCTGGCACCCAGACGGGAAGTTCCAGGCGCCGGGGGAGGAATCCCGTTATTTTGGCTGCCTGGTGCCAAAAAGGGCAGAAGGGAGAGACGAGTTTTCTGCGGAGTCTGGAGCGGGAGCGAGGGCAGAAGCGAAGCCCGTCTTGCTCGCCCCAGGAGGGTGAAGGGTGGACGGGCTGCCTTCGATTCCCAAGCCCAGAAACTTTGTGCAAGTTGCGTGTTGCTGGCCAAAGGGTTGAGGGCGGCAGCAGGGCAAGCTGGCTGCTCTGGCCATTTCTGCACGGGAGGCTTTGCCTGGGATTTGTAGCTCTCCAGATGCACATTTTCCCCATCCGAATTCTCAAAACTCTGCAGATAATTCACAGTGGGTAGCCGTGTTAGTCTGTCTGCAGTAGTAGAAAAGAGCAAGAGTCCAGTAGCACCTTAAAGACTCACAAAAATATTTTCTGGCAGGGTATGAGCTTTCGTGAGTCACAGCTCACTTCTTCAGATACAGCTAGAATGTGAATCCATCTGTCTTTAAGTAGAGGAGAGTGAATTCAGACAAGCATTAGTATGTAAATGTTAACAGTATGTAAATGTGAATAGCAGGCGTGATGGGATGAGGTGTGGTATGCAGAAGAGTCTGTGATGTCCAGGGGAGAGATGGGTGTGGAGAAATCAGCATTGGTAATGAGCCATGAATGCAAGGTCTTTATTCAGCCCGGGTAAATGCATTGTCTTTCGTTTGAATATCAACTGTAATTCAGCAGTTTCTCTTTCCAATCTCTCTTTTAAATTCCTTTGTAAGAGAACTGCTACTCTTAAATCTGCAACAGAATGTCCTGGAAGGTTGAAATGTTCTCCCACTGGTTTTTGAATATTGTGGTTTCTGATGTCAGACTTATGTCCATTTAATCTTTGTCTAATCTTTGTTAGTCTTTAAGGTGCTACTGGACTCTTGCTCTTTTCAAAACTCTGCAGGGAGGGTTATTGTTGAGTTTTGAGAATTTGGGTGGGGAAAACGTGCATCTAGAGAGCGGCAAATCCTCTGTATTTTGTCTATTTCTTGTCTGTTTCTGCTGTTACACGATGGTTTTAGAACTGGATCCATATCAGACTTGCCTTGTGTTACTTATTAAAAAAGTAAAGTCTTCTGTTCAGTCACTGATTAAAATGGCACTGTTATTATGATAATATAGAAAAGTATACCCTGCAGTGTATTACAAGGATGTAATTATGCTGAAGAACTCCTATAATGTATCTTTGGTCTCACAGTTTAGTTATCATTCTGCACAAAATAAAAATAAAAATACAGCGCCTTGAAATAAAACAAAATATGTAATTTTTTAAAAATAATGATAATGCTGACGTAATCTTCTGGATTAAGACTTAAAACTTTAATTAAAGTTTATTAAGTTAATAAACAGTGTACCTACCTATATAGTTTACGTTTAAGAAATTTGGCTCTCAAAAGAAATCTCAATCGTTGTACTGTTGATATTTGGCTCTGTTGACTAATGTGTTTGCCGACCACTGATCTAGTCCAACCCCCTGCACAATGCAGGAATTTCACAACTACCTCCCTCACACACCTCCAGTGATCCCCTACTCCATGCCCAGAAGATGGCCAAGATGCAACATGGTTGTACAAGAGCCTAAGCAGGATCCTATAGGACCTTAAACTACATCAAAGGATGTTATTTCAACTATATGAAGCTAATGCTCTCAACAGTCTTCATACATGAAGCTTGAAGGGCTTTAAGAGGGGAGTGGACATATTCATGGAGGAGAGGGGTATTCATGGCTGTTAGTTAGAATGGATACTAGTCATGCTGCATACCTATTCTCTCCAGGATCAGAGGAGCATCCCTATTATATTAGGTGCTGAGGAACACGGGCAGGATGGTGCTGCTGCAGTCGTCTTGTTTGGGGGCTTCCTAGAGGCACCTGGTTGGCCACTGTGTGAACAGACTGCTGGACTTGATGGGCCTTGGTCTGATCCACAGGGCCTTTCTTATGTTCTTATGCTCTTGTTACAACCACGTTGCATAAAGCTTGTGCTTTGAAAAGAAATTGTGAAATTAATACAATTCAAAGCAACATAAGAAGGGGACACGGGACGGGACGCAGATGGCTGAAGAAGGAAGAAACAAGATCTTTTACCAGGGACTTGTCCCACCCTTTTGTGTCCTGGTTCATGCTTACCACATTTTTTTTTGGTTATATGTTGTATAACAGATTTGTAACAAGATGCTCATTTATTTGTCCTATTGACCTATTGTAAGAAGTATTACATTGGCCATACTCCTATATTTATTTGTAAAACTACTTGTATGAGTTTAATACAAATGAAATAGTTTGTCAGAGTTTTATTTACAGTATTATAATTTAATATATTGTGCACTGATATATCTAATTGGCAATATTATGCATACAAAGTGATATCATTTCTTATTTTCAGCCATAGTAGTTGCAATTTCTAAATACCCAGAGGTTGGCAACCCTATCCCTGTACCTTTAGCAAAGGATTGGATTTACAAAATTGGATAGCGGTTTTTTTCCCCTCCAGAGCTAAATATCAACACCTTTTAATAGCTACAGGTGGGACTGCGGGGAAAGGCACAGCGACAGGGGGCAATTGTAAAGTTGGCAATTTTAGAGACGCCTGCAACGTTTAGCAAAGTTCAGCAAACAACCGCCTTCCAATGGGCGAGAACTACAAATCACAATCATGCAGCTCTGTCCTGCCTAACATCCTACACCGAGGGGTCCTCAGCCTTTCTGAGCCTGCAGGCGCATTTAGGGCGAAAACGCATGGTTGCTTTATCCTCCTTTAATCCCTGTTTCAGACAGGATTCAGACCGGATCGAACACATGCGTTTCACCTAAAGTGCGTTCGATCCTGGTTAAAACAGGGATTAAAGGAGGATAAAGCGACCATGCGTTTTCGACCTTAGAGTTCTGACATGGTATGGTGGGCGCAGCAACAAAACGGCTGCCGCAGCTTATCTTCAGTCACACAGTGAACATCCTTGCGTGGTGGCAGCTGCTGCCCCAACAACATTTTAAAAAATATATATGTACAGCCAATCAGATCTCCAACAGCCAATCTGTAGGCTTGTGTCAGCGAGGGCATGCAGTCGAGCCCCGGATAACAAGCTCCGTGTTTCCCCCCCCCACACCTTTTGGTCCCGTGGGAAAGTCTCTTCAGTTTGGGAGAGAGGTGCTATGGCCAGAGGCTCCGATGTCTCCATTTCAAAGTAGCCTTCCTACTGTAAATCTACTCTGATCTCAAGGTGTGATTTTGCCGGAACCCTCTCCCTCTTGAACAAGGGTGGGGAACGTCAGGCCCGGGGGCCGTATAAGGCCCGCGAAATCATTTGGTCTGGCCCTTCATGGGTCCTGGCAGATCTCTAGCTCAGAAGGATGCTGCCCTGCCTGAATCTCTCGGGCCCAGCTGGGGACAGCAGAGCTCAAAAGCGAGTCGCTCTATGTGGCAGACACTCGGAGCCGTCTCCGCTCGTGCCTCTTGGCTAAATGTTTGACCAAATATAGCAGGCTAATTTTTAAGTTGATAATTTTGTATGGCCCCCGAATAATGTTATAAATATCCAAATGGCCCTTGGCAGAAAAAAGGTTCCCCATCCCTGCTCTTGAAGTTTGAGAGAACTCTGATGTTTTGCATTTCAAAGCCATTACAGGTAAACCATTCTAGTGTGTGCATCCTATAAAGCTGATCTGTAAAATCTCCGTCGCCATTCTAACCTTAAGTTGTATAGACCACTGAACTTGTTTGCTTTCTTAATAACTGTCCTTCAGTGTTACTCCTCTGAAGATGCCTGCCACAGTTGCTGGTGAAACGTCAGGAAAGAAAATTCCAAGACCACGGTTACACAGCCCGGATAACCTACAAGAACCAAAGAACTCTGACCGTGAAAGCCTTTGACAATATTTCTTAATAAAACTTTTAAAAACTCTCTGCCACGTCTGGAGCGAAGTTTATTATTCCTGAGATGCAACTTGGTCCTGGAGTCTGACAGCTTGCTGGGCAGAAGCTCCACCTGGCCCAGTTCATTTTTTTTAAAATAAACATTTGGTGGGCACCACGTTGGGAAGCCATAGCTTAAGGCAGCTTCATGTTTGGGGTCCTCACTTCCCAGTCGAAATGCTGGCCGACAGACCTCACCCTTCAAGAAGGAAATCCTCCTATCGACCACTGGAATCGCAAACTGCAGGCTACCGCTGGGCGTCATTGAATGAAGCCGAAAACGTCAGCAAGGCCTTAATATTAGAATCATAGAGTTGGAAGGGATATTGGATGTGGTGTTGGAGGAGATGGTTATGGATACCCGGGACTGCCAATAAAACAAATCAACCGGTTCTAGATCAAATCAAGCCTGAACTGACCCTAGAAGCTAAAATGACTAAATTGAGGCTATTGTACTTTGGTCACATTATGAGAAGACAAGAATCACTGGAAAGACAATCACGCTAGGAAAAGTTGAGGGCAGCAGGAAGAGAGGAAGACCCAACAAGAGATGGATGGACTCAATAAAGGAAGCCACAGCCTTCAGTTTGCAAGATCTGAGCAAGGCTGTTCAGGATGGGACGTTCTGGAGGACATTGATTCATAGGGTCGCCATGACTTGGAAGTGACTTGACGGCACTTAACATACACAGCGTTGGAAGGGACCTCCAGGGTCATCCAACCCCCTACACAATGCAGGAAATTCACAACCACCTCCCCACCCCCGTACCCAGAAGATGGCAAAAAACCCCTCCGGGATCCCTGAACAAATATTCCTCTGAAAAAGTAATTCAAACACACTGTCTAGAGCAAAGTTTGTTTTTAATTTATAAACACTCAAAAAAAAATGTTGTGCCACAATAAACTTCTGACGGTTTTGTTCCCTCGTATCCTTCAAAATAAAATTACCTTCAAGTAGTACATAACACACAAATTGCATCGCTGTGTAAAAGTATTTCTAGGCCAGAAAGATGCTTTCAGGAGGCTCCCCAGTAGGGTGCAAAGGAGGCGGCCCATCCCTGTCACTTGCCCGAGCACCTTGAACTTGGAGGTATACTGCCTCCGAACATGGAGGCTCTATTCTCGGATCTCACAATCAATAGTTTTTCGTGAACCTATCCTCCATTAATGTGTCTAAATCTTTCTTTAAAAAGTCAGTGCCCATCCATCTTGTGGCAGTGAGTTCCATACGTTAAATATGCATTGTGTGGCTTTCTTTTTAATTTTTTCAAAGCAACTGCAGGTCCACACAAGGGGATGATCTTCCCACTGCAACTTAGTGTTTTCAGAAAAAAAGTACTATTTACTCTCTATTCAACATTCAGAACTATATAGGTCCACACTTTTCTAAATTCTTTACCCCTACATGATAGGGGAGGTACATCAACCCATTTCTGTTTTGCCACCTCAATAAAAGCTTTATTGAGATAACGTGCTCGAAATGCCCACCACGTTCTACTAGTTTCTCTTCTTTTTCTGGTAGGATTGCCAACAGATCAGAAAAAAAACCCTTCAGGCTAGCTCCTGTGCCCCTAAGAGAGATCAGATATGCAGAAATCAGCCAAAGTTTTCACAGCTCAGCGTGATCACCAGCTAATGGCTGTAGATCATACTGCAGTTAAAGGCACAGCTCTAGGCACCAAAAGTTGGCAACCCCTCATTTTGGGTAACCAACTTTTAGACCTAACCCCACTATTTTGCCTTTAGCAGCAAAATGATTGGCAGAGGGTAACACTTCTCTCCATGCTAAAGAGAAAATCATGCTTGCAAATCAAAGCCGCTGTAGACGGCAGAAGAACAATTTGAATTTTTGTATCCGGTTAGTTGGCAACCTTCAAGTGTGTGTGTGTGTTTTTTTTGGGGGGGACAATCTAATTCGGAAAACCTCTCCATATCCAGTCGGACAGCGCTGCTCACACTACACTAAATGTATCTGAAGAAGTGAGCTGTGGTTCACGAAAGCTCATACCCTACCAGAAAATATTTTTGTTAGTCTTTAAGGTGCTACTGGACCCTTGCCCTTTTCTACTACTGCAGACAGACTAACACGGCTACCCACTGTGAATACACTAAATGTGTTAGTCTTTACAAGCCACAAGCCCTTTTTTAAAAAATGTGTTCTCCACCAATCTAATGAAAGGAATTGAAAACCTGTTCAGTTTATTGTGTAGGTTACAACACTTTCCAGTCCACTTCAGGAAGGGGGAAAAAATCAAGGCTAAAATGGCTGACATACCTCCCAGAATCCTTTGCTTCTCACAGTACGGAGACTAAATCTCATCTCCCTTTCTTTTATTGCTGCTGGAAGGTGGATCTCCTTTGACCTGAAATTCAAGGTCAAACCTAATACCCGGTTTTAAGTATTGCTTATTAATCAACAATCTTCGCCAATAAACAAAATCAATTTTTTTTGCTTTGACATCATATAAGAAACAAACATGGGAACTGATAAAGCACCAAAGGAAGGAATTTAACATACAGCCATATGTTGGAAACAAAGAATTCCTATGAGTCAGGGTTAGGTGGGTGGAACATCCTGTATTGTTTTGGCGATTAGAGTCATAAAGGCCAGCCGGTGTAATGTGTCTGCAGAGGAGTCAAGCTGGGATCCACCACCATACCTTTGGATCTCCCCAAGGGCTAAGAGATCTTGAGAACATTTTCCCCCATTGGCACTTCCATACAGAATTGATGCTTGGGGTGCCAGTAACAGAGGCTCATGACCAATTAACAGACCAACCTGCGCCTGACAATCTGACGTTCAGAACATCCAAATAATTCAACAGAAGAACAAAAGCCCCCAAAAGGAAGAGTTTTTGAGGTGGATGAAGTGTCTCGGGGTGGGGGAAAATATCTGGGTGAATACAGTGAAGCTAAGCAGATCTTGGCCTGGTCAGCGATCGGAGAAGAGACCGGCTAGGAAGCTCTGATGTAAAAAAGGCAGAAAGCCACTAGGCCACTTTAAGACTAAACCAAAGTCCCTTCAAACCAGGTGCTGCAAGACATTATAAAGCCCTGATGTGCCTGCTGCATCCCTTCATGAGTCCGTGTACTTGGCCTTGCTTCCTCTGCATTTCTGCATGGGCCACGAGTGGAACATTCACTTTCTGACAATCTGGGGGGCAATTAGCCACTCAAATAGGAGTCTGCCTCTGCATGAATCACCACTTTAAGCATGCTTCCTTGTGCATGTGACTCATGCGCAAGGAAGCGGGCTTTTCTGTGAGCAGGTAATTCCTTACTCTGATACGTGGAGGGGCACGAGGCACATGTCCGATTCTAAATTCGGAAAGTCTCGGGTACCAGAAATTTGGGAACTACTGAAGTAGCCACAAGTATATTAAATGGAGAGCTTGAAGGGTATCTAGCCATTTTCTCATGCCAGGATTGGATTCACATCCCCCATCCTCAGAGCAGGCCAGATACAGGCTGTGTGCTCAGATTCTGTGAACTCACCCCCTCGGCAAGATGGCTGCCTGCAGGTTTGGGGAGGCTCGGAAGACAGATTAAACTTTGACAGTCCCCAGAGCAGAAGGTGGTTACCTCTTGTTCTGGTGAGGGAAAAGAAGAGGGGTGAGCAGGTGGCTTTGGGGAGGAGGCACAGCTGGAGCAGAAAAATCTGCGTTACCGCAGGTCTCTGGTTTGCCGCCCAGCTCAAGGATATCGGCAAACACTTTCCTTAACCTTAGAGCTGTTAAGAAGTCGGAGCTAGCGATGGATCGACGGCCTGACATGGTATAAAGCAGCTTCATAGGCAATTCTAGTTAAGTGACTCCACACAGCCAGGGCTGGGCTTACTGCAGGGGCCTTGCACTCCCTTCGCTTCCGGACTGGTTGGGCAAGCCCCCTTCAGGGGACATGAAGTGGACATTTCGAGCAATCTGGAAGCCAAGGGAGCTTGCACTGCTAGTGCCACTTGGAACAACTGCCCAGGAAAACAGAGAGATGCTTAGCAGGGCAACGGAGAAGAACTGGTGTGGTCGGAGGGTCAGGCTGGGATCAGAGAGGCCCAGGTTCAAATCCCCGCTCAGCCGCAATGCAGCTTGCCGGCTAACCTTCAGACATTCGGTCCCTCTCTCAGCTCTAAACTAACTTGTTATGAGAATAAAATGCAAGAGCGGAAAAAACTACATAACATCTCCGTATTTGGAGTGATGGAACTATCTGGCACTGGAAACTGAACCTGTCCCTCTCAGTGGTACCATCTCACCCCTTAGTGCTCAACCAGCAGCATACATTTACACGGTAATCCTTCCTAGCAACCCTGAAAGGTAGGCCAGTCTCATTCTTCCCAGTGTTATATCGTGGCGAGAGAAGGCTGGGGAAACCCTGGGTTCAAATCACCACTCAGCCACGAATCTCACAGGGGCCAGTTTCTCTTTACCTAGCCTACCTCACAGGGTTTTTGTGAGTATAAAATAGAGGGGAGGAAAACCACATACACTGTGAGTCCCCTAGAGGAAGATAAAATGTGATAGTCTGTGGGGAACCTGTTTTTTTTTCACAGCAGACCGACCCTATTGTGGCAAGGGATGGTTTAACACTGCCTTGAAAGGTTACCTTTGCATGCGCTTTTAAATCATTCTGCATGCCCTTTTAAACCATTTTATTCTTTGGGTTGTTGTTTTTTTTTAAAAAAAAAGCATACTGCCTTTCTCTCTCAGTGATGGTGCTTGATAAAGTTCGAATTGTCGCTGAATCTCTTCCCGCAGACCGAGCACTCGTACGGCTTCTCGCCCGTATGGATCCTCTTGTGGACGATGAAGTTGGAGTAGTCGTTGAACCGCTTCCCGCAGCCCAAGCACTCGTAGGGCTTCTCGCCCGTGTGGATCCTCTTGTGCCTGGTGAGGCTCGAGCCGGTGTTGAACCCTTTCCCGCAGTACGAGCACTTGTACGGCTTCTCCCCAGTGTGCACCCGTTGGTGGATCAGGAAGGCGGCCCGGCTGACGAAGCTCTTCCCGCAGTCCGAGCAGTTGTACCACCTCTCCCCCGAGTGGGTCCGCTCGTGGGCGATGAGGTTCGACCTCCGCCGGAAGGCCTTCCCGCACACGTGGCAGGAATTGTCTCTCGCACCAGGCGGGAGCATCTGCTGCATGATGCTCTCGTCCAAGTCCTCATACGCTCCCTGCGAATTGATGAATTTCCCCACTCCCCTCTGCGGGTGGTTGTCATATGGGCTTTCCGAAGGTTCTCCTCGATCCGGACAATGGGAAGTACTCAGTTCCGCTCGTCCGGACAGCATCCAAGATGGGGCTAGACCCACTGAACTCTCCAGCGGGTTTTTCTCCTTCCTGCACATCTTCTTGTTGTCACCTGCCAAAAAGAACACATACCCTCATATTGGAAAAATCCAAGAACACCGACTAAAAGAGAATGGATTCAGAAACTTATGGATTTTGCAACCATGTCCAAAGTAACCTGTTTAATAAAGAAACAACCTCTGGAGGTTTTTTGGGACAAGTGGCAACCCTTTTATGATAAGTTTGGATAGAGAAATAATTTGCAGTTAAACTAATATTATCTTTGTGGTACAATATAGAATTTTTAACAAAATGAATTAGCCATATTGAATGAATAAGATATTTAATGGTTGACAATGAAATTTAATTCAGTCTGATTATAATATACAATATAGTATTATAGAATTTTGTAATAGAAGACAAGAAAATATATAGAGATTAACATTTTAGATAAATACAATATGGGGGTTATTATGAATATAAATTGTAGAAGAACTATAATGAACATTTTAATTTTAATATAGAAGTACAATGTGTTAATGCGTCAAGTATCAGATGTGGTGGACTGTCACAAGAATATATGTTTATTTTTACTGTTCCCTCCCTAGCCCCTCCTGTTGTATTAACATTTTAGATAAATACAATATGGGGGTTATTATGAATATAAATTGTAGAAGAACTATAATGAACATTTTAATTTTAATTTAGAAATACAATGTGTTAATGCGTCAAGTATCAGATGTGGTGGACTGTCACAAGAATATATGTTTATTTTTACTGTTCCCTCCCTAGCCCCTCCTGTTGTATTTTGTACCCTAAAAATCCAATAAAAAATTTTCAAAAAAAAAAAGGACACATACATGTCAAACAAGGATAAATCCTTACAGAATCATAGAATTGGAAGGGACCACCAGGGTCATCTAGTCGAACCCCCTGCACAATGCAGGGAATTCACAACCACCTCCCCCGCACACACACACCCAGTGACCCCTACTCCACGCCCAGAAGGCCAAAAAAGTTCACCAAAAGATGGCCCCTGTTTTGTCAAGGAAGGGAAACTAACATAAGGTAGCCAGAGTGGTGTGGTGGTTAGTGTCAGACTAGGATCTGGGAGTTCCCGGTTCAAGTCCCCACTCTGCCATGGAAGCTCACTGAATGACCTCAGGCCAGTCATACCCTCTCAGCCTAACCCACCTCACAGGGTTGTTGTGAGGAAAAAATGGAGGAGAGGAGAAGGATGTAAGCCGCTTTGGGTCCCCACTGGGGAAAATGGCAGGGTATAAATTAAGAAAATAAATTTAAAAATTAATAACATAAGGGAAAGGCAGTCCCCTGTGCAAGCACTGGGTCATTCCTGACCCATGGGGCGACGTCACATCCCGACGTTTCCTAGGCAGACTTTGTTTGATGGGGTGGTTTGCCAGTGCCTTCCCCAGTCATCTTCCCTTTACCCCCAGCAAGCTGGGTCCTCATTTACCAACCCCGGAAGGATGGAAGGCGGGGTCAACCTTGAGCCGGCTACCTGAAACCAACTTCAGTTGGGATCGAACTCAGGTCAAGGAGGAGGTAACATTTGTGTCTAGGTTGTACCATTTCAGTTTGTGGAGAGAGGGAGAGAGGGGGAGAGAGAGAGAGAGAGTTGGGCGTAGTGTAGAATTAGCTGCAGATAGTGGCATCAAATAAGAGGTATATCCATGGCTGAGCAGGGAATGCTTGATTAAAAGACTGCAGGAGGTTGGGATCTCCCTCCAGCACATCTCCCTGTGGTAGAGGATGCCAGTTTTCAGGAAGAAGAAGAGATGGTTTTTATATCCCGCTTTTCTCTACCGCATGGAGTCTCAAAGCAGCTTACAGTTGCCTTCCTCTCCCCACAACAGGCAACGTGTGAGGTAAGGTGGGACTGAGAGAGTTCAGAGAGAATTGTGACTGGCCCATGGTCACCCAGCAGGCTTCAATGTGAAGGAGTGGGGAAACAAACCCAGTTCAGAAGAAGAAGAAGAGTTGGTTTTTATATGCCAACTTTCTCTACCACTTAAGGGAGAATCAAACTGGCTTACAGTCACCTTCCCTTCCCCTCCCCACAGCAGACACCCTGCGAGGTAGGTGAGGCTAAGAGAGTGCGACTGGCCCAAGGTCACCCAGCTGGCTTCGTGTGTAGGAGTGGGGAAACCAACCCAGTTCACCAGATTAGCGTCTGCCGCTCACGTGGAGGAGTGGGGAATCAAACCCGGCTCTCCAGATCAGAGTCCGCTGCTCCAAACCACCACTTTTAACTACCACACCACACTGGGTTCACCAGATTAGAGTCTGCCACTCTTAACCACCACACCAAGCTGGCTCTCAAGTACCAGGATGTGAAGTACCCCCGGCTGATGTTCCTTTTTTTGCCTCAACAACCAAGAAACTCCAGCATGCCGAAATCCTTACCCAAGAAGGAGGCCTCTGCGTCACCCGCCGGCGGGAGCTCCCCGAAGCATGGCTTCCTCCAGGGGTCCGGCAGCACCTTCTGTGCTGGGTCTTCCTCAAATGGAGACATCACCTGCAACGGCAGACCCAGTCAAGAAACACACGGATCCAGCTCGCTGGGCGGCAGAGAGAGACACCGCTCTCCCCTAACAGATACCAGCACAACTATCATTGTGCAGGGGGTTGGACTAGATGACCCTGGTGGTCCCTTCCAACACTGTGATTCTATGTTTCTCACCTGCTCCTCCTGTGTCTCATTCTCCTGCTGCCTCATCAGGAAATCTTCTGCCAGGACCACCGCCTGGGCGCAAGTCTGGGGGCTGCATTCCCCAATCCAGCTCTGCATCTCGGGGGGCAGGATGGCCAGGAACTGCTCCAGGACCACCAGCTCCAGGATCTGCTCCTTGGTGTGCCTCTCGGGCTTCAGCCACTGGTGACAGAGCCGTCGGAGATGCCGGCACGCCTCCCGGGGCCCTTCGGCTTCCTGGTAGCCAAACTGCCTGAAAAGCTGGCCTTCGCCGTAAGAGCTGATGGTCTCCTCCATCGAGACTTCCTCCTTGACTTTCTCGCAGTCGCTTTTGTCTTGGGCTGCCACGCTTTCTTTGGCCGGGAGTGCTTCTATACTGAGGTCAGGCAGGAATGGAGCATCCTTGGCCAACTGGCCAGAGTTGGCCGTCCCCTCAAACGGGGTCCGAAAACCCCGAGTGTTGTTCCTCGGAAGGGGGCCTCGGATCGGCAGGCTTTCCCCTTCGGAGTTCGGAGGCTCCAGGGCCTTCATGAACTCCTGCAAATGAGATTCCCACTGCCGTTGCAGACCCTTGCGTTGCTCCCGGGTCACCTCCTCCGGTACGGTCCTTTTCCAGAAGTCCTGGATGCTCTCGGCATGGATGAGGCGAGGGTCTTTTCCTCTGCCCTTCCGCGGCTCAGGGCCGGCTGGTCTCTGCTCTCCCGTTTTCATCCCCTTCCCTTGCTCAGCCTGCGAGAGACCCAGGGCTGATGCGTCTGTGTGTTCTGCAGCCATTTCCTTGCAACCGGAGTTGACAGTCAAGTCAGCGAGGTGGCAGGCAGGGGAAGACAGATCCCTCCAAAATGACAAGTAGGCCTTCTCCCTGAATGAATGACAGGAATCAAGTGACAACCTGGGGTGTCCAAAGATGCTCTGACTCAAAGCCATGTCCCAAATCTTTAGAATATCCTCGCTCCACACTAGGGCTTTTTATATGCCCAGCGATACTTTGTGGAACAATCATAATGAAATTCATAAGGCTTCACATACTTTAACCCAGGGGTGTTGAACATAAGGCCCATGGGCTGGATCGGGCCCCTTGAGAGCTCTTACACGGCCCAGGAGCCAGCAAAGGCAGACACCCCTCCCCAGACCCAATCTGGGCTGGTGAGGCATGGTCCGGCCTGACCAAGTGACATTTATGTCATACTCGGCCGTCCTAAGAAATGAGTTTGACACCCTTGCTTTAACCCATACAACAGTCTTTTAAAGTAGGTCACTTCTATCCTTCCTCTGTTGCAGATGGTCTGCTTCAGGGCCCTTAAAAGCACCTTGATTTTTAGGGAAGCTCACAAGCAGGGCATGCAGGCCCCAACATCTCTGGTATTCAAAGGTACACTGCCTCTAAACATGGAGGTTCCCTTCTAACTTATCGTGGCTAACAGATAGGGGGAAATAACTCATGAAGGATAGGTATTTTTTATTTTTAAGGCTACCACCACATCTTGTGGCCATGAATTCCACAAAGAAATTACGCATTGTGGTAAGCAATCCTTCTTTTGCCCATCCTGATTCACCTGCCCATCGCTGATCGACTCTTCTAGCCCCATTCACATGTTACAGTGAACCCACGCACATCCTGCCTGCATGAGCATACATCTGCTTGTAAGAGAAAGCCAGCGTGCGTTCGATTTACAAACAAAACCAGGGACAGACCGGTAGCTGGACAGATGTGGGGTCTCAATCACATGTTCAGCTGTACAAGCATCGAATGTACCACAAGAATTATTGAATGCACAGGTAAAGAAAACGCAGAGGTACCCTGTGCACAAGTCGTACGTGCATGCTCTGTTACTTGAGAACAGGGCTTCTTATGTCCGACTATCATGGGAGAGGGAGGGAGAGTTCTTTCTAGCCACTTTCTTCTGACTAAGTACAACTTTATAAAACGCAGTTATGTCCCACCTTGCTCTTTGTTTCTCTAAAGAAAACAAAATCCAGACTCTTCTTCAGCGGGAAGGCACTTTGAGAGCTTTGGGTTTCTACGTCCTGCACTTTTCCTGGTGCTACAATATCCTTTTTTTTGAGCTACAGCGACCAGAACTGCGCCGCGTTTGTCTAAAAGAGGCATTACGATACTGGCCTTTTTTTATTTCCACCCCCCTTCCTAATGATCCTTAGCGCGGAATTAGCTCTTTCTCCTAGCTGTTTCCCACCCACCCTGAGACCACGGCCAACACAGATCCCACCATCAACGTATGCATGAAGTTAAAAGTATCAGCTTTTGTCCCAAACTGCAGCTGAAGCTTTTCATGTCATGGAGGGGGGGGGGACTCGATCCCCTAATATCTTCTGCAGCTCAGGCTGCTGTTAAAGGCACAGTTACAGAAGCTGGCTCAAAAGTTGGCAACCCAACGGAACCCACCATCAACGTATGCACGAAGTTAAAAGTATCAGCTTTTGTCCCAAACTGCAGCTGAAGCTTTTCATGGCATGGAGGGGGGGGGGGAACTCGATCCCCTAATATCTTCTGCAGCTCAGGCTGCTGTTAAAGGCACAGTTACAGAAGCTGGCTGAAAAGTTGGCAACCCAACAGATCCCACCATCAACGTATGCATAAAGTTAAAAGCATCAGCTTTTGTCCCAAACTGCAGCTGAAGTTTTTCATGGCATGGAGCGGGGGGGGGGGGGGGGAGAAACTCGATCCCCTAATATCTTCTGCAGCTCAGGCTGCTGTTAAAGGCACAGTTACAGAAGCTGGCTGAAAAGTTGGCAATCCAACAGATCCCACCATCAACATATGCATGAAGTTAAAAGTAGCAGCTTTTGTCCCAAACTGCAGGTGAAGCTTTTCATGGCATGGAGGGGGGGGGGAGGAAAAACTCGATCCCCTAATAGCTTCTGCAGCTCAGGCTGCTGTTAAAGGCACAGTTACAGAAGCTGGCTGAAAAGTTGGCAACCCAACAAATCCTACCATCAACGTATGCATGAAGTTAAAAGCATCAGCTTTTGTCCCAAACTGCAGCTGAAGTTTTTCATGGCATGGAGAGGGGGGGGGGAGAAACTCGATCCCCTAATATCTTCTGCAGCTCAGGCTGCTGTTAAAGGCACAGTTACAGAAGCTGGCTGAAAAGTTGGCAACCCACCAAATCCCACCATCAACGTATGCATGAAGTTAAAAGTATCAGCTTTTGTCCCAAACTGCAGCAGAAGCTTTTCATGGCATGGGGGGGGGGGGACTCGATCCCCTAATATCTTCTACAGCTCAGGTTGCTGTTAAAGGCACAGTTACAGAAGCTGGCTGAAAAGTTGGCAACCCCAGACTTTGCTCGTCTCCCTCGCCTGCTGGGCACTCTCCTCCCTGGATTTGCCCCCCACCCCCCTCCAAGGGGATCGTTTCCCCCCCACCTGCACGTTTTAACTCACCTGGTTCCTCCCCCCCTCCCAGAAGCCCGGAAGAACCTTCCAAACCAGAGTCTGGGAAATTCAAAGGCCAATTTCCCACGGTAGGCGGGGCAGGAAGTGACCTCATCTGTTTACATCCCGCCCTTCCTCCCCCCACCAACATCCGGTCCTCTCTAGGAGGGAAAAGGCTCTCGTGCAATTTAACCCTTTTAAGAAAGCAACCACCGTTTTTAAAGCTTTTTCTCTCCAATCCCAAGAATGTGAACCTGAAAGGGGGGGGGAAATGTGTCCCTTTAATGTATGGGAATGGGCAAGTGAAAGTTATCAGACAGCAAGGTAGACTTCCCCTGACTATGGAAGATCCACTGATTTTGCAATTTGTAATAATCTCTTTTCGTTTCTGTAAATGTATTGAAATGTATGGGAATGGGCAAGTGAATGTTATGAGACAGCAAGGTAGACTTCCCCTGACTATGGAAGATCCACTGGTTTTGCAATTTGTAATAATCTCTTTTCCTTTTTGTAAATGTATTGAAATGTATGGGAATGGGCAAGTGAAAGTTATCAGACAGCAAGGTAGACTTCCCCTGACTATGGAAGATCCACTGGTTTTGCAATTTGTAATAATCTCTTTTCCTTTTTGTAAATGTATTGAAATGTATGGGAATGGGCAAGTGAAAGTTATCAGACAGCAAGGTAGACTTCCCCTGACTATGGAAGATCCACTGGTTTTGCAATTTGTAATAATCTCTTTTCCTTTTTGTAAATGTATTGAAATGTATGGGAATGGGCAAGTGAAAGTTATCAGACAGCAAGGTAGACTTCCCCTGACTATGGAAGATCCACTGGTTTTGCAATTTGTAATAATCTCTTTTCCTTTTTGTAAATGTATTGAAATGTATGGGAATGGGCAAGTGAAAGTTATGAGACAGCAAGGTAGACTTCCCCTGACTATGGAAGATCCACTGGTTTTGCAATTTGTAATAATCTCTTTTCCTTTTTGTAAATGTATTGAAATGTATGGGAATGGGCAAGTGAAAGTTATGAGACAGCAAGGTAGACTTCCCCTGACTATGGAAGATCCACTGATTTTGCAATTTGTAATAATCTCTTTTCCTGTTTGTAAATGTATTGAAATGTATGGGAATGGGCAAGTGAAAGTTATGAGACAGCAAGGTAGACTTCCCCTGACTATGGAAGATCCACTGATTTTGCAATTTGTAATAATCTCTTTTCCTTTTTGTAAATGTATTGAAATGTATGGGAATGGGCAAGTGAAAGTTATGAGACAGCAAGGTAGACTTCCCCTGACTATGGAAGATCCACTGGTTTTGCAATTTGTAATAATCTCTTTTCCTGTTTGTAAATGTATTGAAATGTATGGGAATGGGCAAGTGAAAGTTATGAGACAGCAAGGTAGACTTCCCCTGACTATGGAAGATCCACTGATTTTGCAATTTGTAATAATCTCTTTTCCTGTTTGTAAATGTATTGAAATGTATGGGAATGGGCAAGTGAAAGTTATGAGACAGCAAGGTAGACTTCCCCTGACTATGGAAGATCCACTGATTTTGCAATTTGTAATAATCTCTTTTCCTTTTTGTAAATGTATTGAAATGTATGGGAACGGGCAAGTGAAAGTTATGAGACAGCAAGGTAGACTTCCCCTGACTATGGAAGATCCACTGGTTTTGCAATTTGTAATAATCTCTTTTCCTGTTTGTAAATGTATTGAAATGTATGGGAACAGGCAAGTGAAAGTTATCAGACAGCAAGGTAGACTTCCCCTGACTATGGAAGATCCACTGGTTTTGCAATTTGTAATAATCTCTTTTCCTTTTTGTAAATGTATTGAAATGTATGGGAATGGGCAAGTGAAAGTTATCAGACAGCAAGGTAGACTTCCCCTGACTATGGAAGATCCACTGGTTTTGCAATTTGTAATAATCTCTTTTCCTTTTTGTAAATGTATTGAAATGTATGGGAATGGGCAAGTGAAAGTTATCAGACAGCAAGGTAGACTTCCCCTGACTATGGAAGATCCACTGGTTTTGCAATTTGTAATAATCTCTTTTCCTGTTTGTAAATGTATTGAAATGTATGGGAATGGGCAAGTGAAAGTTATCAGACAGCAAGGTAGACTTCCCCTGACTATGGAAGATCCACTGATTTTGCAATTTGTAATAATCTCTTTTCCTGTTTGTAAATGTATTGAAATGTATGGGAATGGGCAAGTGAAAGTTATGAGACAGCAAGGTAGACTTCCCCTGACTATGGAAGATCCACTGGTTTTGCAATTTGTAATAATCTCTTTTCCTGTTTGTAAATGTATTGAAATGTATGGGAACAGGCAAGTGAAAGTTATGAGACAGCAAGGTAAACTTCCCCTGACTATAGAAGATCCACTGATTTTGCAATTTGTAATAATCTCTTTTCCTGTTTGTAAATGTATTGAAATGTATGGGAATGGGCAAGTGAAAGTTATGAGACAGCAAGGTAGACTTCCCCTGACTATGGAAGATCCACTGATTTTGCAATTTGTAATAATCTCTTTTCCTGTTTGTAAATGTATTGAAATGTATGGGAACAGGCAAGTGAAAGTTATGAGACAGCAAGGTAAACTTCCCCTGACTATAGAAGATCCACTGATTTTGCAATTTGTAATAATCTCTTTTCCTGTTTGTAAATGTATTGAAATGTATGGGAATGGGCAAGTGAAAGTTATGAGACAGCAAGGTAGACTTCCCCTGACTATGGAAGATCCACTGGTTTTGCAATTTGTAATAATCTCTTTTCCTGTTTGTAAATGTATTGAAATGTATGGGAACAGGCAAGTGAAAGTTATGAGACAGCAAGGTAAACTTCCCCTGACTATAGAAGATCCACTGATTTTGCAATTTGTAATAATCTCTTTTCCTGTTTGTAAATGTATTGAAATGTATGGGAATGGGCAAGTGAAAGTTATGAGACAGCAAGGTAGACTTCCCCTGACTATGGAAGATCCACTGATTTTGCAATTTGTAATAATCTCTTTTCCTGTTTGTAAATGTATTGAAATGTATGGGAACGGGCAAGTGAAAGTTATCAGACAGCAAGGTAGACTTCCCCTGACTATGGAAGATCCACTGGTTTTGCAATTTGTAATAATCTCTTTTCCTTTTTGTAAATGTATTGAAATGTATGGGAATGGGCAAGTGAAAGTTATGAGACAGCAAGGTAGACTTCCCCTGACTATGGAAGATCCACTGATTTTGCAATTTGTAATAATCTCTTTTCCTTTTTGTAAATGTATTGAAATGTATGGGAATGGGCAAGTGAATGTTATAAGACAGCAAGGTAGACTTCCCCTGACTATGGAAGATCCACTGATTTTGCAATTTGTAATAATCTCTTTTCCTTTCTGTAAACGTATTGAAATGTATTAGGACCGCAAGGGAATAGCTTGTTGCTGGGCAGGGTATCTCTGTGGGTCTGTGTGCTAAGGAATTGGGGAAAGAGTCACGGAGGGTTACAGTGAACCATAACAAGTTATTAACACATGGAGGTAAATAACATCCCATTCAACCTCTACTAAAAAGATGACAGGGTTCAAGACTTTCTATTCCTCGGCTCCACCATCAACCCAAAGGGAGACTGCAGCCATGAAATCAGAAGGAGATTGAGACTGGGAAGGGCAGCCATGGAGGAGCTAGAAAATATTTGAAGTGTAAGGATGTGTCCCTGGCCACCAAGACTAGATTAATTCATGCCATCGTCTTCCCTATTACTATGTATGGGGGTGAAAGCTGGACAGTGAAGAAAGCGGATAGGAAGAAAATAGATTCCTTTGAAATGGGGTGTTGGAGGAGAGGGTTACGGAGACCGTGGACCACCAAAAAAACAAATCTGTGGGTTCTAGATCAAATCAAGCCTGAACTGACCCTAGAAGCTAAAACGACTAAACTGCGGCTGAAAAGTTGAGGGCAGCAGGAAAAGAGGAAGACCCAACAGGAGATGGATGGACTCAATGAAGGAAGCCACAGCCTTCAATTTGCAAGATCTGAGCAAGGCTGTCAAAGATAGGACATTTTGGAGGACTTTCATTCAGATCGCCGTGAGTTGGAAGCGACTTGATGGCACTTAACACACACACACACAAAAGGGCAGAACATTTTTCTCCAGGCTTGTTGGCAACGCTACTGAAGCTGTTTTTGGTTGTAGAAAAAAGCTATTCTGCACAATCTATTGTGCATCTATTTATAGTCTCATTTCTGGATGGGAAAATACACCTGGTTATGCTTATATGAGTTCGCCCGATACCAAGTCAGACCAACTAGCTGGTAGCTAGCAATGTATGTGAATGCTAGATCTAATTGGCACCAGCTCTCAGGAAGAGAAGGGTCTTTTTCTGGATTTACTTACCTGAGATTTTTTAGCTAGAGATTCTGGGGAGTGAATCTGGGACCTTTCACATTCAAAGAAGAGGAGTTGGTTTTTATATGCAGACTTCCTCTACCACTTAAAGGAAACTCAAACCGACTTACAATCACCTTCCCCTCCTCATAACAGACACCCTGTGAGGTAAGTGGGGCTGAGACAGCTGTGACTAGCCCAAAGTCACTAGGATGCTGGGCTAAGCAGACCTCTGGTCGGAATCTGCAAGGGCTCTTCTTACATTCTCACACGGGTATAGTATTATAAAAGGCTAGAAGTTATTCCACCATCATAGAATCATAGGCTGTTACCGCACTAGGTATTCCCAGCGATGTATCAAGAGTTTGGAAATGTTATAAAAAACATCGCTTTAAAAGGGTTTTTGGATGCCACGGCTAAAAAATGGTTGGAAGACGTCTTCACAGCTAAAGGGGCCAAACAAAGTGTGAACAGTATTTTTTATAAGAGTTTCAAACTCTTAATACATCGCTGGGAATACCTAGTGCGGTAACAGCCATAGAGTTGGAAGGGACCACTAGGGTCATCTAGTCCAACCCCCTGCACAATGCAGAAAATTCACAACTACTTCCCCCCCACACCCCTAGTGACCAGAAGATGCCCAAGATGCCCTCCCTCTCAACATCTGCCCAAGGTCACAGAATCAGCATTGCTGACAGATGGCCATCTAGCCTCTGCTTAAAAACCTCCAGGGAAGGAGAGCTTACCATCTCCCGAGGAAGCCTGTTCCACTGAGGAACCACTCTGTTGGAAAATTCTTCCTAATGTCTAGATGGAAACCCTTTGGATTTAATTTCAACCCGTTGGTTCTGGTCTGACCTTCTAGGGCAACAAAAAAACAACTCGGCACCATCCTCTATATGACAGCCCTTCAAGTATTTGAAGTTGGTTATCATATCCCCTCAATCTTCTTCTCTTCAAGCTGTTTTTGCTTCTTTTGCAATGGATATTAGCGCCGGTTCTTCAGGCAGTTCTGCTATGAGGATGCTGGTGAGCCTGTTTTATACTGCGGGACCTGGCAACCCTATGTCTCACCCACCCTTATCTTCATGTGCCATTTTACTGCCAAATTAAAGCAGTTTCTTGGTTCTTGTAGGTTATCCGGGCTGCGTGACCGTGGTCTTGGTATTTTCTTTCCTGACGTTTCGCCAGCAGCTGTGGCAGGCATCTTCAGAGGAGTAACACTGAAGGACACCTTCAGTGTTACTCCTCTGAAGATGCCTGCCACAGCTGCTGGCGAAACGTCAGGAAAGAAAATACCAAGACCACGGTCACGCAGCCCGGATAGCCTACAAGAACCAATGAACTCTGACCGTGAAAGCCTTCGACAATATTTTCAAGTAATTTCATTTTTGCAATATCTCCACTTGAGCAGAAACTGTACTTTTTGTTTTTGAACAACCAATCCAATTTTAAATTAATTTTCCTCAGGTTTACAGCACCCTCAACGGCAGCTGCGGTTGGCTCCATGATGTGGATTTAGCTGTCTGCACAGGGTCCAGCCCTTGGCTATTATAGTGATGGTCGTCATTCATTGTTACGGGGGAGAAATGTCATAGATGTCGTTGCCCCACCTTCTGCAGTAGTTGCCCCAGACCTTATTGACAGCTAAGGGGGTTATAATGTATGTGCAGGATTCAAATGGCTCTGTACCCAATAAAGGTAAAGGTCCCCTGTGCAAGCACCGGGTCATTCCTGACCCATGGGGTGAAGTCACATCCTGACGTTTACTAGGCAGACTTTTGTTTTAAGGGGTGGTTTGCCAGTGCCTTCCCCAGTCGTCTACACTTTACACCCAGCAAGCTGGGTACTCATTCGACCGACCTCTGAAGGATGGAAGGCTGAGTCAACCTTGAGCCGGCGATCTGAAACCAACTTCCGTTGGGATCGAACTCAGGTCATGAGCAGAGCTTGGACTGCAGTACTACAGCTTACCACTCTGTGCCACGGGGCTCTTCCTCTGTACCCAATAGGAGACCCTAAAAAAAACAAAAAAACCTTTCCCATTATGAGGACTGTATTTTGCTATAATTGCAGGCATGGGGTTGGATCCAGACTAGAAGAAGAGTTGGTTTTTATACCCCGCTCTTCTCTACCTAAAGGAGCCTCAAAGTGGCTTACAATCACCTTCCCTCCCCCCCTCAACAGGCATCCTGTGAGGTAGGTGAGGCTGAGAGAGATCAGAGAGAACTGTGACTGGCCCAAGGTCACACAGTAGGCTTCATATGTAGGAGTGGGAATCAACCTGGTTCTCCAGATTAGAGTCCACTGCTCTTAACCACTACACCACGTTGGCTCTCTCCGTTTTCTATCAGCAGAACCTTCCTGCCACACACCCCACAGAAGATGAAGAGTTGGTTTTTATATGTCGACTTTACCACTTAAGGGAGAATCAAACCGGCTTACAATCACCTTCCCTTCCCCCCCCACAACAGACACCTGTGAGGTAGGTGAGGCTGAGAGAGTATGACTAGCCCAAGGTCACCCATCTGGTTTCGTGTGCAGGAGTGGGGAAACAAATCCAGTTCACCAGATTAGCCTCCGCCGCTCATGTGGAGCAGTGGGGAATCAAACCCGGTTCTCCAAGTCAGAGTCCACCACTTCAAACCACCGCTCTTAACCACTACATCACGCTAATCTGTGCAAAATGATGCTCCTGGAGAATAGGGGACCCTGAGGAATGATATTAGAGAGTCTACAGTAAGAAAATTGGTGGAAATTGCTGATTTAGTCTGGAGCATGAGAGCATCACGAATGTATACAGCATTTCATTCCAAACTTGATTTACACTATTTATTTATTTGCTGCTGACTTCCAAATAATACTGTGAGCTCCCTTGGTATCACTCCCATTTTCCGGAAGGGGAGGAACTTAGGCTGACAGAAAGTGACTCTCCCCAAGCCACAGAGTTTGTCCACGGGGCAGACAGTTTGTCGCTTAACGGAGCTCCCCTCTCCATGACCACCGCTGCCCTGCCACTCTTTCCAGCTTCTAAGCCCCTCGGGGGTTTCTCGCCGTTGTGGATCCGCTCGTGTCGAATGAGGGTCGACTGGTGGCTGAAGCTCTTCCCACACTCTGAACATTTGTACGGTTTCTCCCCTGTGTGAGTCCGGTTATGCGCGATCAAAGACGACCGGTCGCTGAAGCTCTTCCCGCAGTCCGAGCACGAATACGGTTTCTCTCCGGTGTGAGTCCGCTTGTGCGTCGTAAGGGTGGACCGGTCGCTGAAGCTCTTCCCGCAGTAGGGGCACTTGTAGGGTTTCTCCCCTGTGTGAATCCTCTCGTGTTTGACGAGGTGCGGGCGCTGGCTGAAGCTTTTCCCACAGTTGGCGCACTTGTATGGTTTCTCCCCGGTGTGGGTTCTCTCATGCAGAATGAGGTGCGATCGCTGGCTGAAGCTTTTCCCACAATCCAGGCATTTATATGGTTTCTCCCCCGTGTGTATCCTCTGGTGGGTAATGAGGACGTTCCTTCGGCAAAAGGTTTTCCCACAAATGGAACATTTGTACTGGGTCTCTCCTGTCAGGGTCCTTTCATGAACAATCTGGTCAGACCTTAGCCTAAAAACCTCTCCCCACGCAACAGATGTGTTCTCCCGTCCGCCCTTGAGGGTTTTGGATTGTTCCATTGTATTCTCATCAAGATCCTCATAGCCTCCCTGAGAGTTTATGAATTTGCCCCCTTCTTCTGGCCCTGGGCTGATTCGCTGCAGGCTCTCGGATCCGGCCTCTCGAACACAACGGTCCTGCTCCATTTCTCTCGATGGCAACACGAATGTTCCTGATTCCTCAGAATTTCCTGGCTCATTTTTCTCTTTCTGGCACACTGTCTCAGGAGCGGCTAGAAGGGAAAAAAGAATACAGATGGGCATTTGCTGGCTGAAAGAAAAATTGAACCTCAAAATAAAGAGGAGGCCATGTTTCAGTGGTTAGAGCCCCGGCTTCACAAGAAGAGCCTCTAGGGTTCAATCCCCGGCATCTTCAGCTGAAACTATCTCCAGTATTCAGGAACACCTTTTTTCTGCCTGAGACCTTCAAGAGCTGCTGTCAATCAGAGTGGAGGTTATAGAGGGACCCAGGTTCAAATCCTCTGTCAATCACAACTTTCACAGGGTGGCTTTACTGATCACCATCTCTGAACCTAACCCACCTCACAGGGTTGTTGTGAGGATAAAATGGAAGGCGGAAGAACTGTATGCATTCTCCTAAGCCCCTTGGAGAAAGGGTGGGATGGAAATGTGATATTGTGTGAACAGACTGCTGGACTTGATGGAACTTGGTCTGACCCAGAATGGCCTTTCTTATGCTCTTATGTTCTAGGATTGTTGTTTTTATTGCTGGTTATTTATCAGATTGGGAGGGAAAGCAGCATGGTACAGCCCGATCTCGTCAGATCTGGGAAGCTAAGCAGGGTCAGCCCTGGTTAGTATTTGGATGGGAGACCACCAAGGAATACCAGGGTTGCTATGAAGGAAGGCACTGGCAAACCACCTCTATTAGTCTCTTGCCATGAAAACCCCATAAGGGGTCGCCATAAGTCAGCTGCGACTTGACGGCACTTTACACACACACACATTTATCAGATTATTTTAATTTTCAATTTTTTGTCAGAAGCCTCCTCAGAATTACCTTACACCAAGCCAGACCATTGGTTCATCTAGCTCAGTATTGTTTCCTCAGATTGGCAGCAGCTCACCAGGGTCTCAGTAGACATGATCTGCCCCAACAACTCAATCTTCTCATGCTGGCCTTTGCAATAAATACACTGAATCACTAAAACCAGCACACAGCAAACTGTGTACACCTAAACTCCTGGGTGAATAAAATGTGCCCTGCAAGTAGCTTTGGGGAAGAAGTTTCCACAATTAAGGGGCCACCCCCAAGAAGGCCCCGGGTTCTACCGGCCATCCACCTTCAGACAGAAGAACTCCTTACCCGACAAAGGGCCATCTCTCTCACGTTCTTGCTTGATTCCCCTGGAGTGGGGCCTCTTCCAGGTATCCAATGGAGCCCGCTCGGTCTCAGGGAAATTCGGGACTACTTCCTGGCATGGCTGTGGCCCCTGAAAAAGCAGCAGCAAAGAGCCCATTCAAAGAGCGTCTCAACCTATTTCCAGCACATCATTCATTCATTCACACAACACCATGCATGAATTATGGTGACCCCAGCAAGGGGCTTTCAAGGCAAGTGAGAAGCAGTTTGAACACATGAAGCTGCCTTCTACTGAATCAGACCCCCCTTGGTCCATCAAAGTCAGTATTGTCTACTCAGACCAGCAGCGACTCTCCAGGGTCTCAGGCAGAGGTCTTTCACATCACCTCCTTGCCTAGTCCCTTTAATTGGAGATGCCAGGGATTGAACCTGGGACCTTCTGCATGCCAAGCAGAGGCTCTACCATGGCCCCTTTGTAAGCCAGTGGTTGCCAACTCCAGGACTGTATTACATGGCAACCACATAGACGTGAGTTCCTGCCACTCTAGATGGGAGTCAAGCCCAGACGTTATGGACAGAGGCCCCGCACTAGAAAGAAGGAAGAATTAGAGGGAATCCATTTTCTCTCTCTGTGCCCAGATCGTGTCTCCAGCAGCTGTCATTTCACAAGAGACGACCTGACACGTATGCAGTCATTTCCCCCACCCCTCCATCTGCATGATTAACGAACCATCAGACCCTTGGTCCATCCAAGTCAGTATTGTCTACTCAGACCAGCAGCGGCTCTCCAGGGTCTCAGGCAGAGGTCTTTCCCATCACCTACTTGCCTAGTCCCTTTAACTGGAGATGCCGGGGATTGAACCTGGGACCTTCTGCATGCCAAGCAGATGCTCTACCACTGAGCCACGGCCCCTCCCCTAAGGTTGCCATCGTATTGCACATTTAACAAATGCCAGAGAGATCATCTGTTGCAGCAAACACAGCCAAGAGTCTCCCAGCACCTTAAAAGGCTTATCACATCATGGGCTTTTGTGGCCAGAACCCTCTTCCTACTTAAAGGCAGACTATTGTCAACAGAAGCCGACGCTGGAATAAAATATTGCTAGTCTTCAAAGTGCCATGAGACTCCTGTTTGTTTTTGAGACAACAGCTTAACGCAGCTACCCCATGAGGAAGATAGAAACAGGTCACGCTGTTCTTATCTTGCCATTGCCTTCCTCTGCAGACTCTTCCTTGGGGGTTCCCCATCCAAGTACCGACCCTGCTTAGCTTTTGAGATCTGATGAGATCGGGCTGTACCATGCCACCTTCCCACCATCCACACTATCAAGCAACAAATGCAATTCCCAGGGAGTCATTTTGCAACCCCTCCCCCGTACGTCTGCACTCAGGTTTCAGACAAACTAGCTAGAAACTCCAAACTCTCTCCTCCTAGATTTTCTTCTTAGAAACCACCCACAAAAAAGTGACTGAGGCAGCTGATTGGAAATAATAGGCAACAAGCCAGGAATCTGAACCATATTAATAGTGCAAAGACCGTCCTCATTGTAGAATTTGGGCTTCTACTCCATGACAACAGCGGGAAATTGCCTCAAACCTGCTCCTGGAAAAATCAGGAGAGTAACAAGGAAAATCCCAGATTATTATTGACATTATCAGGAACCACCATTATTACTGCATGTACAATTGATGGCAACTGCCCCACAATTGACTGGATCCACCCCAGAAAGAAGAACCAGAGAGCCAGTGTGGTGTAGTGGTTAAGAGCAGTGCTTTGGAGCAGTGGACTCTGATCTGGAGAACCGGGTTTGATTCCCCACTCCTCCACATGAGCGGCAGAGGCTAATCTGGTGAACCATGTTGGTTCCCCCACTCCTCCACACAAAGCCAGCTGGGTGACCTTGGCCTAGTCACAGCTCTATTAAGAGCTCTCTCAGCCCCACCTATCTCACAGGGTATCTGTTGTGGGGAGGGGAAGGGGAGGTGTTTGTGAGCCGGTTTGATTCTGCCTTAAGTGGGAGAGAAAGTCAGCATATAAAAAAACCAACTCTTCTACTTTACTGGGCAACCTGAGAACATTTGCAATCATGAGGCAGGAAGGATGCACTCTCGTGACCCTTCAGACCTTCACTGTCCTCAACCCTCTTACCTGCTCATCTTGCCTCTTGTCCCCTCGCTGCCTCAGCAGGAACTCCTCGGCCAAGGCCACCGCCTCAGAGCAGGTCTCCGGCCCGCCTTCCCTGACCCAGCTGTGCATTTCCTGGGGCAGGATAGTTAGGAACTGTTCCAAGATCACCACCTCCAGGATCTGCTCCTTGGTGCGTCTCTCCGGCTTCAGCCACTGATGACAAAGTTCTCGGAGCTGTCCACAAACCTCTCGCGGCCCCTCAGCCTCCCGGTAGCTGAACTGCCTGAAGCGTTGGCGCTCGGGATCCGAACTCCGGACCTCCCCTGCCTCTTCCTCCTCCAGGATTTCTTCCTTCACTTTCCCACAGTTTGCCTGGGCTTCAGCCAACACCCCGGTATCTGACTGTTGGGTTTCTCTCCTCAGGTGTGATGGTAGATGAGTCACACTCTCTCTTCCAGGAAGCATCCTGGTGTCAGTCACTCCCGCAGATGGCAGAAGAACTGCAGGTGACTCCTCCCGTAACGTCAACCCAAGAAGCTGCGGGTTTCTCCCGTCTGAATGAGAGGACTCCATGACCTTCAAGAATTCCTGCAACTGGGCTTCCCAGGGTTGCTGCGCCCCCTTCTGCGGCTCTCCTTTAACGTCCCCTGCCATGTTTCTTTCCCAGATTTCCTGAAGATTCTCAGCCTGGACAACGGGAGGGCCTTTCCCTGCCAGGGTCCCACGTTTGGACAGGTCTGGCTCCTCCGTTTTCATCACAGGCTCCAAACGTAGCCCCAGGGTTGACGTATTTCCTAGCCCTGCGGCCATTTTTACTTCTTCTCCTGCTAACTGCGTGGGCCAGAATGGTATGGCTATCGGCCAGTCTTTCTCCTCGCTGAAATATCACAGGCTCCAGCTGGGCGAGCGGTCCCAAGCCGTATTTCTCACATGAGAGAGAAATGCTTCTTTTTGAAGGAGATCAACCTGAAAAAGTGGCATCGGTGGGTTGAGGAACCCTGAAGAAGTTCCTGAAGAGCAACCTGAAGGAGTGAGATCAGTGGGCTGAGGAACCCACCCCCAAAATGAGTCATATGATGCTACAGAATGTCAATACTTCCTTTCTCTGCCCCCTCCCCACACACAAAGTAAAAAAAAAAGTCAATGTTTGTCATAATTATTACTAATTGAGGGAAACTGATGGTGTGCTCACAGAACCCTGACTGGGAAAAAAATAAGAATTATATAGAGATGGTAAGCAGGTTGCCATCGTATTCCCTATTACTATGTATGGGTGTGAAAGCTGGACAGTGAAGAAAGCTGATAGGAAGAAAATAGATTCCTTTGAAATGTGGTGTTGGAGGAGAGTGTTATGGATTCTGTGGACTGCCAAAAAAACAAATCAGTGGGTTATAGATCAAATCAAGCCTGAACTGACACTAGAAGCTAAAATGACTAAACTGAGGCTATCGTATTTTGGTCATGTCATGAGCCGACAAGAGTCACTGGAAAAGACAGTCATGCTAGGAAAAGGTGAGGGCAGCAGGAAAAGAGGAAGGCCCAACAGAGATGGATGGACTCTATAAAGGAAGCCACGGCCCTCAGTTTGCAAGATCTGAGCAAGGCTGTCAAAGATGGGACATTTTGGAGGACTTTCATTCATAGGGTTGCCATGAATCGGAAGCGACTTGACGGCACTTAACACACACACACAAGCAGGTTGAAAGGTAGCTCATAGCTCAGAGGGACAGCCCCTGCTGGCAGAATGTCCCTGGTTCAATTCCGGGCTGGACAAACACTCATCAGGGATGCTCTAGGCCAGTGATTCCCAAACTTTTCGGGCCACCGCCCCCTTGGTCCCACAAACTCAACCCCAGTGCCCCCTATCCGATCCAACAACACAGTTGAAGGGGGCCACCTCTAGCGCCCCCCTGCTGCCCCTTTGCCTCTTAGTGCCCCCCTAGGTAGTCCCCCCCAGGGGGTGGTACTGCCCACTTCGGGAACCATTGTTCTAAGCTGAGCCGGCATTGAGCAGGGGGTTGGACTAGATCAGTAGTTCCCAAACTTTTCGGGCCACCGCCCCCTCGGATCCACAGACTCAACCCCACTGCCCCCCTACCCTATCCTATAAAAAGCATTATGCAAAATAGGGGTTTGCATGACTCACTAAACAAAATAACAATAAAATTTCAAAACAGTAATAATTAATTGCTCATCTATTCCAAATAAAATTTAAAACTTTTTAGCTGAAATTTATTCAACAGAACCGATGAACTTGATCCAGTGGTACCAGCTCTGCCACCAAATTTGCCAGCATGGTGCCATAGCTTGATCTATTGTAAATCAGTGAACAACACAGTTGAAGGGGCCCACCTCTAGAGCTGCCCCCTTGTCTTAGTGCCCCCCTAGGTAATCCCACTGCCCCCCAAGGGGTGGGACTGCCCACTTTGGGAACCATTGGACTAGATGCCTGTACGGCCCCTCCCAACTCTGCGCTTCTAATATAAGGCAGCACCGTGTGCTCAAAACCTCTGGGCGATATTGCAAGAACCTACATGATCTTTAAAAAAGTTAATTCACAGCGGGTAGCCGTGTTAGTCTGTCTGCAGTAGTAGAAAAGGGCAAGAGTCCAGTAGCACCTTAAAGACTAACAAGAATATTTTCTGGTTGGGTATGAGCTTTCATGAGCCACAGCTCACTTCTTCAGAAACCAGGTTTGATTCCCCACTGGTATCTGAAGAAGTGGGCTGTGGCTCACGAAACCTCACACCCTACCAGAAAATATTCTTAATTCACAGCGGGTCGCCGTGTTAGTCTGTCTGCAGCAGTAGAAAAGGGCAAGAGTCCAGTAGCACCTTCAAGACCAACAAGAATATTTTCTGGCAGGGTGTGAGCTTTCGTGAGCCACAGCTCACTTCTTCAGAAACCAGGTTTGATTCCCCACTGGTATCTGAAGAAGTGGGCTGTGGCTCACGAAAGCTCACACCCTACCAGAAAATATTCTTAATTCACAGCGGGTCGCCGTGTTAGTCTGTCTGCAGCAGTAGAAAAGGGCCAGAGTCCAGTAGCACCTTCAAGACTAACAAGAATATTTTCTGGCAGGGTGTGAGCTTTCGTGAGCCACAGCTCACTTCTTCAGATACATGTATCTGAAGAAGTGAGCTGTGGCTCACGAAAGCTCACACCCTGCCAGAAAATATTCTTGTTAGTCTTGAAGGTGCTACTGGACTCTGGCCCTTTTCTGCTACAGAAAATATTCTTGTTAGTCTTTCAGGTGCTACTGGACTCTGGCCCTTTTCTACTACAGAAAATATTCTTGTTAGTCTTGAAGGTGCTACTGGACTCTGGCCCTTTTCTACTACAGAAAATATTCTTGTTAGTCTTTCAGGTGCTACTGGACTCTGGCCCTTTTCTACTACAGAAAATATTCTTGTTAGTAATATTGTCGAAGGCTTTCACGGTCAGAGTTCATTGGTTCTTGTAGGTTATCCGGGCTGTGTAACCGTGGTCTTGGAATTTTCTTTCCTGAATTTTCTTTGTCAGATTGCACAGAGAAGCCATTGAAATTCATAAACATCAGCACAACTTTAACAGAAAAGAGGAGAGTTTAAGAATGAATAAGGCTTGGCTTCCTGCCCTGAAAAACCTCCAGACAAAGACAACATTCAACAATAGCCATACAGATTAGTTTTGGATTACACACATTAACAGATCACTTCAGGATACAATGGTTCCATATCAACATACCATACCCTCATTAGCACATTATCTTGATACTTACAGGACAATACTTTTGCAGGACAATACTCAGCTCAAACCCAACCCCTTTCTGACTATATATTACTCTTCCTACACCCTTGACACTGAGAGACACTGTCCTTCAGTGTTACTACTCTGAAGATGCCTGCCACAGTTGCTGGCGAAACGTCAGGAAAGAAAATTCCAAGACCACGGTTACACAGCCCGGATTCTTGTTAGTCTTTCAGGTGCTACTGGACTCTGGCCCTTTTTAAAAAAGTGAACTGCAAATCTTTCTGTCGCCAGTCCCATTATGATTGCAGGGAGGCGCGGCGGGGCCACAGATGCAGGGCCAAGGCGGGGGGGGGGGGGAGACAAGGAAAAGGCGTTTGCAAGAGGGGTTGCTGGAGCATCGCTCCCTGCGTGCAAAATGCACGGCGGGGTGCCCCCATCGGGGGAAGTGTGGGTGGGGGGCAGCCCCCAAAGCACCGGGCAGCCACGCCGACGCTCCCAAAGGTCGCTCAGCACCCACCTGATCCTTCCAGGAGCGGCTATGGGGGGGGTCCCCCCCTCCCCTGTCCCCGTGTTTTTAATCTCGCCTCCACGATGCACGAGACGCTCCAACCCCACCTGATCCCCCCACAGCGTGGCAGCGGAGAGGAAACGACCATAGAGGGGGAGCCGAACGGGGGGCAAGAGGTCCCCACGCCCCCAGGACTTCCGGCACCGCCATGAAAGCGCCCATTGGACCATAGAGGTAGAAAGAGGAGTTTGGAGGCCGACCGCCCCCTAGTGGCTGGTTTGCTGTGGGGGGGGGGGGAGATGGGGAAACCTCAGTTTCCTGCATTTTCTTTAATATAATTTTTTTAAATTTTTCTTCATGTATCAACAAAAATATAATAATATAAAACAATATATTATAATATAATAATAAAATATAATAATAATAATAATAAAAATAATAATACAAATATTCAATAAAATAATAGAAAAACAAATAGTATTTCTAGTTTAACAATCAAATGACTTCCCCCTCTCCCTCTCCCATCTAAAATTGCATTGTATAATCTTTTGCTAACGGAACTAATTTTAATTAGCCTGTTCTTGTCGTATCCAACATTATTAAATCAAAACCTAATATAAAAATCAATACAAAGTTTGAATAAGGGATTGGATCGATACGTATCCTTTAAATGGTCCCGTTAAAAAATAATTTTCACAGTTTCCTGCGTTTTTCAGGGTGGTTAAAACATCAACCAAAAGGGAGGCTGCTGCCAAGAAATCAGAAGGCTATTGAAATATATAGATACTCTTATGTATTTTCTTTTTAAATTTTCTTTAAATTATTACTATTGTATTTGTTTGCTTTGTTTTATGTTATATATATATATATATATATATATATATATATATATATATATATATATATATATATATATATATATCTCAACCAAAAGGGAGACTGCAGCCAAGAAATCAGAAGGAGATTGAGACTGGGAAGGGCAGCCATGAAGGAGCTAGAAAAGATTTTGAAGTGTAAGGATGTGTCCCTGGCCACCAAGGCTAGATTAATTCATGCCATTGTATTCCCTGTTACTATGTATGGGGGTGAAAGCTGGACAATGAAGAAAGCTGATAGGAAGAAAATAGATTCCTTTGAAATATGGGGTTGGAGGAGAGTGTTGCGGATTCCGTGGACGGCCAAAAAAACAAATCAGTGGGTTATAGATCAAATCAAGCCTGAACTGACCCTAGAAGCTAAAATGACTCAACTGCGGCTGTCGTATTTTGGTCACATCATGAGATGACAAGAGTCACTGGAAAAGACAGTCATGCTAGGAAAAGTTGAGGGCAGCAGTAAAAGAGGCAGACCCAACAAGAGATGGACTGACTCAATAAAGGAAGCCACAGCCCTCAATTTGCAAGATCTGAGCAAGGCTGTCAAAGATAGGACATTTTGGCGGACTTTCATTCATAGGGTCGCCATGAGTCGGAAGCGACTTGACGGCACTTAACACACACACACACACACAATCAGATCTCGGAAGCTGAGCAGGGTCAGTACTTGGAAGGGAGACATCTGAAGAAGACTCTGCGGAGGAAGGCAATGGCAAAGCACCTCTGCTTGTCACTTGCCTTGAAATCCCCTTGTGGGGGTTGCAGTCAGCTGTGACTTGATATCACCTTACACACACACACACACATCTTTCTAACAGAGCGGTTCCTCGGTGGAACTGGCTGCCTCGGGAGGTGGTAAGATCTCCTTCCCTGGAGGTTTTTAAGAAGAGGCTAGATGGCCATCTGTCAGCAATGCTGATTCTGTGACCTTAAGCAGATCATGAGAGGGAGGGCATCTTGGCCATCTTCTGGCCGTGGAGTAGGGGGTCACTGGGGAGGGGGAGAGGTGGCTGTGAATTTCCTGCATTGTGCAGGGGGTTGGACTAGAAGACCCTGGTGGTCCCTTCCAGTTCTATGATTCTATAATTATATGATTCTAGTTAAATATGTTTTAAACTACATGATCCCCTCCTCATTTTTCCCCACAGAACATCCCAGTAAGGTGAGTTGAGAAACTCTTGACTAGCCCAAAGTTCCATAGTGAAAAGTGATGGTGAACTTGGAGCTGCTCTTTAAGCGACTGTGTAGATTTTGCACTGCTCCTTCCCCTGAACTAAAAAAAACCCCCATAGATCCATCTCCCAGCGTGGTATAGTGGTTAAGAGCGGTGGTTTGGAGCGGTGATTTTGGAGCGATGGACTCTGATCTGGAGAACCAGGTTTGATTCCCCACTCCTCCACATGAGCGGCGGAGGCTAATCTGGTGAACTGGATTTGTTTTCCCGCTCCTCCCCATAAAGCCAACTGGGTGACCTTGGGCAAGTCACATCTCTCTTAGAGCTCTCTCAGCCCCACCTACCTTACAGGGTGTCTGTTGTGGGGAGGGGAAGGGGATTGTAAGCCGGTTTGAGTCTCCCTTAAGTGGTAGAGAAAGTCGGCATATAAAAACCAACTCTTCTTCTTCTTCTTCTTCTTCTTAGATTTGGCAAACGTATCCGGGCATGCCCTCCAAACTCACTCTAGGCTCCACCCCTTATGAGGACAACACCCTTTTGCTGGCATACTGAGACTTTCCCAGATCTCTCCATGAACGGGCATTTTGGGAAACGAAGCAGAGAACAGAAGGGTTCTTATGAAACTGTTTTTAATCTTTTCACATTTCCTAACTGGGCAGGAATAAACACATTAAAACAGTACGCCAGCACCTGATTTCCCCAAACCCCAAACTGGTAAAACAAGGAGAAACTTCATAGGTTACAGGTATCCCTAACCTTTTTAAGCTTGCAGGCACATTTGGAATTATTAGCACAAGATCTTTGCATTGTGGTGGCAGCGGCTGCCAAAGCAACATTTACCCCCCAAAAATCTGCACAGCCAATCAAAACTCCAATGGCCAATCAGCGTGGTGTAGTGGTTAAGAGCGGTGGCTTGGAGCGGCGGACTCTGACCTGGAGAACCAGGTTTGATTTCCTTGCTCCTCCACATGAGCGGCAGAGGCTAATCTGGAGAACCAGGTTGGTTTCCCCACTCCTACACATGAAGCCAGCTGGGTGGCCTGGGGCCAGTCACAGTTCTCTCAACCCCACCTACCTCACAATGTGTGTCTTGTGGGGAGAGGAAGGGAAGGAGACTGTAAGCTGGTTTGATTCTCCTTAAAAGGCAGAGAAAGTCAGCCTATAAAAACCAACTCTTCTTCAATCAGAAGCCTTGCTGGGCATGTAGAGTTTGGTCTTTCCGATCGTATGAGCTGAAAATTCCCCCGGGGTTCTGCTTTAGATACAATTCACAGCTTCATATCAATCCTTGCTTTACCATGCCAGAAAAGTGATCACCCTTTCCAACTTTTGATAATACAATATAATCTTTGGAACCGCGAGTCCTGTTGTTTCTCTTATTCAAGTAACCAGAAATTGACCAAACGCCTATTTGAATCTTTCTATCTTTTATTGATAAAAGAGGTTCTTTTTATTAAGCAAGACAGTGTACAGTAAAGAAGTGAAATAATTGATCCTACACAAAATGTGTATGATTATAGTTACTAACATTATTTTAATACATATCAAAATTAGTTATAACTGTTTAAACAGATCAGGTTTCAGTCTTCTTGTCTATTGCATTGTGCAGGGGGTTGGACTAGATGATCCTGGTGGTCCCTTCCAACTTATGATTCTATGAATAAGCCTGAAGGTCCCAATGTCTTACCAACCAGGGTTTCTTCAGTCTCTGCCTCCTGAGCCTCAGTTCAAGGAAATCTGATTTGCTCTTCACAACCATGTATATTTATAGAGAAAAATCTATCTATCTGATCAATCTCTAAAGCTGATAAACACAACCATGTAACTACTTCCAAGTATTCTGATTGGCTATTGTAATAAGCAATATCATCAGAAATACAGCTGCTTACTTCAACAAATACTTGTGAGTTCACTTCTAGAAGGCTGGAACTGTCTCGGCAAAAATACATTCTCATGCTTAACAGCTGCAAAACAAAGGATGACCTAACCTGTCAGATGCGTAACCTCCTTATACTGGGGATCATTACTACTGCGACAGGCAAAAGCCCCACTTGGCCCCTCCCACTTTCTAAGAACACTTGGCAGGAAAGGCCAAGGCCCCCCACCGGCACCATATTGGGTATCCCTGGATTAGTTTTGCACATGTGTTTTAGCAAATGGTTTCTCCATGGGTGATCCTGTGTTTATTATAATTAGAGATGTAACTAAAGCGTCTTCCGCAGATGGAGCACTGGTACGGTTTCTCTCCCGTGTGGGTCCTTCTGTGGACAACGAAGCTCGGATTGTCCTCAAAGCTCTGCCCACAGTCAGAGCATTCATAGGATTTCTTTTCCCGGTGGCTTCTCTCGTGCAGGAAGAGAGATGCCTTCCTGTCGAAGCTCATTCCACATTCTGAGCAGTGGTACGGTTTCTCCCTGGCGTGCGTCCTTCTGTGAGCTACAAAGTTCGACATGTTGTTGAAGCTCTTCCCGCAATCGGAACATTCCCTCGTATGGATGCTATTGTGCCTATTCAGGTGTGATCGACTGCTGAAACTCTTCCCACAGTCAGAGCAGACGTATGGTTTCTCCCCGGTGTGGGTCCTCTGGTGGATCACAAGGTCGTTGTTGCGGCAAAAGCTTTTACCGCAAACAGAGCACTGGTATGTTTTCTCTCCTGTGTGGATCCTTCGGTGGAAGTTGAGGCGTGAGCTATGATTAAAACTCTTCCCGCAGTCCGAGCATTTGTATGGCTTCTCTCCTGTGTGGATCCTCTGGTGATGAATGAGAACTGGCCGGTTGTGAAAGCTCTCAGAGGCTTCTGCCTGATTAAGACGGCAGCGAAGATCTCTCTCATCTCTTCCGGGTAACATCGCCCATGATTCCAAGGAATTTTCTAGCTGATTTTGCTCTTTCCCACATGCTCTCTCGTCACCAACTTCTGGAATAAGAGAGGGGGGAATCCTAACATGAGTCTTTCTCTGTGCCACTGAGAAAAACACAGGCTGCAACTTTGTTAAACGAGAGAGAAATGCAAATACTTGCAAATACACTGGAAAATAGTCTCAGGTGGGTAGCTGTCTTGGTCTGCAGTACAAGATCAAGATTCAAGTCTTGTATCACCTCAAAGACCTATGAGATTTCAAGGTATAAGCTTTCCACAGTCAAAGCTTCCTTCGAGCTTATGGAAATCTCATTGGTCTTTAAGATACTGGACGCAAATCTTCCTTATACACAAAACAGTAACTCTAGTCCTCAAAGATTTGGACTTAACATACTGGCTCATACACCTACTTTAGTTATTTGTGGCCTCAGAGGAAGACAGTGAACTTCGGTAACATTTTCATAGAATCATAGAATCGTAGAGTTGGAAGGGACCACCAGGATCATCTAGTCCAACCCCCTGCACAATGCAGGAAATTCACAACTACCTCCCCCCCACACACCCAGTGACCCCTACTCCATGCCCAGAGGATGGCCAAGTTGCCAGCCCTCTCATGATCTGCCTAAGGTCATAGAATCAGCATTGCTGACAGATGGCCATCTAGCCTCCACTTAAAAACCTCCAGGGAAGGAGAGCTCACCACCTCCAGAGGAAGACTGTTCCACTGAGGAACCGCTCTAACTGTTAGAAAATTCTTCCTAATGTGTAGACAGAAACTCTTTTGATTTCATTTCAACCCGTTGGTTCAGGTCTGATCTGGGGCAACAGAACTCAGGTCGGGTATCTTGGCCATCTTCTGGGCATGGAGTAGGGGTCACTGGGGGAGGTAGTTGTGAATTTCCTGCATTGTGCAGGGGGTTGGACTAGATGACCCTGGTGGTCCCTTCCAACTCTGTGATTCCATGCTTTTAAGGAAGTGGTCACCAGGAAACATGTCAGGCACCCTGGTGCCCCCAGCAGGGACTGCTGCACACAGCCAACACACAAGCTCATCCTTACCCATTGCATCTCCAGCATCTTCCTGTTTGATCACCGTGACGAATGGCCTCTGTGGAGAGTCTGAAGCAGCCCTTTCTACCTCTGCTGATGTACCAGCCTCCTCCTCCAGTGCCCTCAGTACCTGAAACGGCAGCAAAGGTCCCATTTAGTGGCGAACACTGAGGCAGACGGAATGGAGCAGGTTAAGATCCAAATTTTTCATTTTGGTTCAACTTTCCTGAACCAGTGTGGTATAGTGGTTAGAACAGGGGGGAGGGAGCCAGCATGGTGCAGTGGTTAAGAGTGGTGGTTTGGAGTGGTAGACTCTGATCTGGAGAACCAGGTTTGTTTCCCCACTCCTCTACATGAGCGGCAGAGGCTAATCCGGTAAACTGGGTTGGTTTCCCCACTCCTACACATGAAGCCAGCTGGGTGACCTTGGGCTAGTCACAGCTCTCTTAGACCTCTCTCAGCCCCACCTACCTCACGGGGTGTCTGTTGTGGGGAGGGGAAGGGAAGGTGATTGTAAGCCGGTTTGATTCTTCCTTAAGCGGGAGAGAAAGTCGGCATATAAAAACCAACTCTTCTTCTTCTTCTCAACCTTTTTGAGCCTGTGGGCACCTTTGGAATTCCGGCGCAGGGCGGTGGCTGCAACTACAAAATTGCTGCTGTAGCAGGTGGAGCCAACCACAAAATCGCTGCCACAGGAAATAGAGCCATCCTCAAAATGTCAGGGTGTGAGGTCATGCATAACTCTGATCGTAACTCTTCAACATTTCAAGCAGAAGCTCTGTTTATAGGGTTGCCAACTTTCTCATGAAGATTTCCTCCCTACTCACATGTTTTCGAACTTGTGATACTTGTACCCTTAGTAGTGGACTATTCATAGAGTATTGTATATAGTTCCTTGTCTTTGTCATTGTTGTTTGTCATTTAATGCACCTGATACACCCTGTTATACACTAGCTGTGTTTATTTGTATATACCAGCCTCTCCTGTACTCATTTCCTTACCGGTGGTATTAGTACAGAGGTGTTTATTTTGGTTGTTCAACTTCCAGGTAATAGCAGAAGATCTCCTGCTATTACAACTGATCTCCAGCTGATAGAGATCAGTTCTCCTGGAGAAAATGGCCGCTTTGACCATTGGACTCTATGGCATTGAAGTCCCTCCCATCCCCAAACCCCACCCACCTCAGGCTCCGCCCCCAAAACCTCCCGCCGATGGCGAAGAGGGACCTTCTGAACTAGGAATAGCTTTGTTGTGCTGAACTAGGAATAGCTTTGCCAGGTCCCTCTTCGCCACCGGCGGGAGATTTTTGGGGCAGATCCTGAGGAGGGCGGGGTTTGGGGAGGGGAAGGACTTCAAGGCCATAGAGTCCAATTGCCAAAGCGGCCATTTCCTCCAGGTGAACTGATCTCTATCGGCTGGAGATCAGTTATAATAGCAGGAGATCTCCAGCTAGTACCTGGAGGTTGGCAACCCTAACTAGGAACAATGTCGGGCAAATCCTTATTCTGCCTCCTTGCACGTGCTCCCAACCCATCGTGATTCCCAGTATCAAATTCTCTCACCGGAGCGTCCTGTTTCTGGACCTTTCGCTGATTCAGCAGGAAACTCTCCGCCAGGGCCACCGCTTGCGAGCAGGTCTCTGGCCCGTTTCCCTGGACCCAGCTCTGGGTGTCCTCTGGCAGGATGCTCAGGAACTGCTCCAGGACCACCAACTCCAGGATCTGCTCCGTGGTGCGCCTCTCCGGCTTCAGCCACTGGCGGCAAAGCCCCCAGAGCTGGCCGCAAACCTCTCGCGGCCCCTCCGCCTCTCGGTAGCGGTACCCCCTGAAGCGTTGGCACAGCACGTCGGAGCCGATCTCCTCCTCCGGGACCTCTTCCTGCCCTGCCCTGCCCCGCCCCTGCTCTTTGGCAAACTCCTTGTGGTCCATCTGCAGGTCTTCCCTGCCAGCGGTTGGCAGGAGTCGGGGCGGTGGGTTCGGCTCTGCCGCCCCCTCAAAGTAGGGCAGAAGACCCTCGGTGTCGCCAACTGAAGCGGGGCCCGACTTTGGAGGGCTGCCCTCCTCTATGGGAGCGGACTCCACCATCTTCAAGAACTCCTTCCACTGATCTTCCCAGCTTTGCTCGCTCGGTTCCAATTTCACTTGTGCTGATGCCGTTTCCCCCCAGAATGGCTTGACGCTCCCATCCTGGAGGAAGTGAGGTCCATTTTCTGCTCCTTTCCCTGGTTCACAGCCAGCTGCATTCTCCTCCTCCTCCTCCGTTTTCATTCCCTCTTCCAGCACAGATGTGGACGGGGGCAATGCTGGTACCAAAGGGAACTGCAGTAATCCGGATCTGGGCAGTTTGCTGATGCAATGCTTGGGAAGGTCCACAGGTGGCCTAATGCAGATCAGGTGCAGTGAGTGTATGTAAGGCTATGTAACTGTGATTCTGTAACCTATTAGGAGGAAGCCTGGAAGTAGTAGTGGAGAAGAGTATGTGATGGTATGTTTTATCTGTGCACTGTAAATAAAGACACTGTTTCTTATAAAGCAAGACTTCTGGTGGTATGTCCTGGAGGAACTCCTAATCCACTTGCTTCCATGTCACTCTTCCTCGGTCACCATTTTCTCTCAACACAAACGGAGACCTTCGCTTTCCTGAGAAAAAGATAAATCTTTATTTATTTAGGGCATTTGTGTATCCCACCCTTCTCCCAACTCAGACAGGCCTGATTGGATAAGGTGCGATATGCAGAGGGGTAACAGGCGTTGAGAAATGAGCTTTGGTAATTAGACAGGGAGCGAGCGTGGTGTAGTGGTTGAGAGCGGTGGTCTGGAGCGGTGGACTCTAATCTGGAGAACCGGGTTTGACTGCCCTCTCCTCCACATGAGCGGCGGAGGCTAATCGGGTGAACTGGATTTGTTTCCCCACTCCTTCACATGAAACCAGCTGGGTGACCTTGGGATACTCACAGCTCTCTCAGCCCCACCTACCTCACAGGGTGTCTGTTGTGGAGAAGGGGAGGGAAGGTGATTGTAAGCCAGTTTGATTCTCCCTTAAGTGGTAGAGAAAGTCGGCATAGAAAAACCAACTCTTCCTCTTCTACCACTAAGGAAGTACAGGGTTGTTGTGCAGAGGCAGGCAGGAGCAAACCACCTCTGAACATCTCTTGCCTGGAAAACCCCACAGTCCAGAGAATCATGATGGGTAGCCATTTAGTCTTTCAATAGCAGTAGAAAAAAAGCAAGAGTCCAGTAGCATCTTAAAGACTAACAAAATTTCTGGCAGCGTGTGAGCTTTCGTGAGCGACAGATAACTTCTTCAGATACAGCTAGAATGTGATCCCATCTATCCTTAAGTAGAGAGGAGTGAATTAGATACACAATGGCAATGTAAATGTCAAAGGGAAGTAAAGGACATTAGCAGGCGTGATTGGATTAGGCGTGATACGCAGAGAGGTAGTAGGCATGGAGAAATTAGCACTGGTAATGAGACACGAATCCCAGATCTCTATTCAGTCCAGGAGAATGCCTTGTCTTGAGTCCAGAGAATGAGAAGGGGGTAGAAATTTATCCATCACGGTCGCTCTGATCTGCCCGAGGTGGGCCTGATAGGTGATTTCCCCCCATTTACATTAGCATCCGAGATCCTGGAAAACAAGTGATATTTAAGGGAAGGATAGCCGGAACGTATGGTACTATAGTAAAGATTCTTCCTTCTTCTCTCTCATTCTACTCCACACGAATGGGCTTAGGTTAAATTGTGGAACTCCCTTCCTCAGGATGTGGTGATGGCCGCCAACTTGCAAGGCTTTAAGAGGGGAGTGGACATGTTCATGGAGGAGAGGGCTATCCATTGCTACAAGTACAAATGAATACTAGTCATGATGCACGCCTATTCTCTCCAGGATCAGAGGAGCAGGCCTGTTATATTAGGTGCTGTGGAAGACAGGCAGGATAATGCTGCTGCAGACTTGTTTGTGGGCTTCCTAGAGGCACCTGGATGGCCATTTATTTGCTTCCAGTTCTTAGCAATTATATGTGTTTTTAATAAAGGAATATAATAATAGGTTTTTAAAGACTGTCATAACACCGCTCTGGAAGTCCAAGGGTGGAGGGCACAATGGTGGCTGGTGGAGGTTTGGGCACTATATATTTTATAAAGGATAGCATAGATTGCATTTATTATAGATGTAATAGTGCCCTTTGTGTGATTTTGTATCTTTTATGTATTTTTTTATTGTATTATGATTTTATTTTTGTTTTCTTTTTGTTTTAATATAAAAAAGCAATAAAAAAATTTATATATAAAAAAAAGACGCTTAGGGCTGTTGAGCTTGGAAAGAAGGCGGCTGAAGGGAGACATGATAGAGGTCTATAAAATGATGCATGGTTTGGAGAGAGCGGACAGGGAGACACTTTTCTCCCTCTCCCATAAGACTAGAACGAGGGGGCATCTGCTGAAGCTGGAGGGCGAGAGGTTCAAAACAGATAAAAGGAAGTATTTTTTCACACAACGCACCGTTAAATTGTGGAACTCCCTGCCCCAGGATGGGGTGATGGCTGCCAGCTTGGAGGGCTTTAAGAGGGGAGTGGGCATGTTCATGGAGGAGAGGGGTATTCATGGCTATTAGTTGGGATGGATGCTGGTCATGCTGCATACCTGTTCTCTCTAGTATCAGAGGAGCATGCCTATTATTTTGGGTGCGGTGGCGCACAGGCAGGATGGTGCTGCTGCCGTCGCCTTGTTTGGGGGCTTCCTAGAGGCACCTGGTTGGCCACTGTGTGAACACACTGCTGGACTTGATGGGCCTGGGTCTGATCCACCAGGGCTTTCCTTATGTTCTTATGACTGCTCCCCGCCCCTTTATTTCTCATGCCTTTGTTAATATCTCCCCCCTCCAAGCACGCATGCTCTGGTGCATCTGACCCACCACCGCTTCGCATGAGTGTAAAGCTCACCAAAGTCTTGCAAAAAAGCTTCAGCCTGATGCAGCTCCTGGGAAGCTCAGAAGCCAGGGGAAGGAGGGAGGAGGAAGAAGCAGGAATTCCTCTTTCCCGCCTGCCCAAGCATCTCTAATCCTCTATCAGCTCTCTATCATCTTAACCCTTGGCAGGCATCTCATGTCTGGCGTGAGCCATCTGGAGAGGCGGCATCCTAGGACAGGGTTGCCAACTTCCGGCTGGGGGAGGGATGTCCTGCCCTTTTAATGTGATGTTATTTGTCAGACGGTATTATTTATTGTGTTGATTTTTTAAAATTCAATTTATACCCCATAAGTGTTTCTCTATTACAGTGGTTCCCAACCTTTTTTTGATCACTAGGACTATTTTGTTCGGTGTAGGGACCCCAAGGTTCAAAATAAAAACTCCGAGAATTTGAAAATAAACTTTAATCATAACTGTTAGTTAAACATTAAACTTAGAATAATATTTGAATATATATTTTTATAATAGAGAACTTTTAATTGGAAATATTAATTTATTATGGGTTTATAACTTTGTTTCGCGGATCTTAATTTAGTTCTCGCGGACCCCTAGGGGTCCATGGACCCCTGGTTGGGAACCAGTGCTCTATTATAATATACATATTCAATGCTTACTTTATTGTAAAAAAGAAAAGAAAAGATACCAACTAAAATTGTGATTTAAGTCTCCATCTAAACCACTGGTTCCCAACCGGGGGACCATGGACCCCCAGGGGTCCGCGAGAACTCAATTAAGGTCCGCGAAACAAAGTTATAAACCCATAATAAATTAATATTTTCAATTAAAAGTTCTCTATTATAACATATATATATTCAAATATTATTCTAAGCTTAATGTTTCACTAACAGTTATGATTCAAGTTTATTTTCAAATTCTCGGAGTTTTTATTTTGAACCTTGGGGTCCCTGCACCGAACAAAAAAAGTCCTAGTGGTCCCTGGTCAAAAAAAGGTCGGGAACCACCGATCTAAACTGACAAAATACACTATTTTTTGTCAGATTCATGTTAAGATATAAATTAATAATATTTAAACATACTATTGCAGAATATTCTTGGCAACCTCTGTTGTGAAGCTCTGTGGAGGATCTGAAACGAAGCTTTTGGAAGTGAAAAAGCAAGTTCCGTTTGGCTTTATTTTGCAATTCGTAGCTGTGACTTGAAGGCAAAGAAAAGGCGAAATACTTCCCATCAATGGTTTCAATAGTGCAGTCACACAAAGTAATAGAGGTTAACAGAACACAAAGGTAGATTTTTGATGAAGGCACCGCAGGGCTCACGGTGGCTTCCAGTGATTAATGCAACCAGCACAAAACTATTTAAAAGTATTTAAAACATGGAATAAAAGCTTAAAACTAACCCCCTGGTTGACACAGACGGGGCTCTGGCTCAGCTCCTATGGAACTAGCACCCTCCAATGCCATGAAATGCTACACCTGCCCATTTCCATACATTAAGCTTCTGTTAAAAGGACAAGATGTTTTTCTCCAGGCCTGTTGGCAACCATGTGCTCAATCCACCATCTTTAGACAGACACAGAGGACCTATGTTAATCTGAAGGGTTTTGTTGACACTCAGAAAATTGGATAAATTCGATTTTTGGTCCTTGCAGAGAGACAACATAGAAGAACTCGTATGGGTATTCTCAAGTAGTTTCTACGTTTATTTAACCGTCTCCCACCTTTCCTTTTGAAACACCCAGAATGGTGAGGAGTCCTGCAGCACTCAAAAGCTTGCGCACTGTAGGGTTGCCAACCTCCAGGTGGAGCCCGGAGTTCACTCAGAACTACAATTCAACTCCAGATTACAGAGATCCGTTCCCTTGGAGAACATGGCAGCTTTGGAGGGTGGGCTCTATGGCTTTATATAGGAATGCCAGGTCCCTCTTTGCCACCGGCCGGAGGTTTTTGAGGCGGAGCCTGAGGAGGGCGGGGTTTGGAGAGGGGAGGGACTTCAATGCCATAGAGTCCAATGGCCAAAGCAGCCATTTTCTCCAGGGGAACTGATCTCGGATCAGCTGGAGATCAGCTGTAATAGTGGGCGATCTCCAGCTAGTACCTGGAGGTTAGCAAAACCCAAAATAGCAGAAAACATTCACTAAGACAATAGTTGAATTGGGCATATGTATTGATTTACTGATTAGAAATGTTTGTGATTCAACAGCATATATGCGAACTGATTTAGAATTGATAGGAATTCACATAATTTGGGCATTACTAATGAATATATTCTTGGAAATACATATGCCTAATTGGACTATTGTCTTAGTGAACGTTTTCGGCTATTTTGGGTTTTGCTAACTAACCAAATAGCAGGCTAACTGTATATTTATTCAAGTGCCTGGAGGCTGGCAGCCCTAGCTTTATACCCTGCTGAAGTCCCTCCCTTCCCCAAACCTCGCCTTCCCCAGGTTCCATCCCCCAGATCTCCAGGAATTTCCCAACCCAGAGTGCCTGTTTTCCTTCTGGGGTGGTGGGCTTGGTGTTGTGGTTAGAGTGTGCTGGGCTAGGACCCGGGATGACCTACCCCATGAGGTTGTCGTTTTGAGGACAGAGTGGAGGAGGGGAGAAAAAGGGGGTTCCCGCACATTGTATTCCCAGCGACGTATTAAGAGTTTGAAGACATTATAAAAAACATCGCTTTAAAAGGGTTTTTGGACACCACGGCTTATAAATGGTTGGAAGACGTCTTCACAGCTCAAGGGGCGAAAGTGCGAACAGTATTTTTTATAACGTTTTCAAACTCTTAATTCATCGGTGGGAATACGTAGACAGTGCGAACAGTATTTTTTGTAACGTTTTCAAACTCTTAATACATAAGAGTTAATAATAAAACTCTTAATAACTCTTTAAACACCAAGACCACGGTTACACAGCCCGGATAACCTACAAGCACCAATCTTAATACATTGCTGGGAATACAAGTGTGGTAACTCCCAAAGATGTGAAAAGGTGCTTTGGGTGCTCGTTGAGAAGAAAAGTGGGATATAAATAAAATAATAAGTATCGTTTTCTTCTTGTTTTGCATGTTAATCATTTCTCAGGGAATCATGGTTGGGTCTCATGTAAGGTTGTAAACCCTTGTTTCTATGGTTCAATGTAGACACCGCAGACAAACCACGGTACGTTTGTCACGAATGCCCTCGGGCTCCCAACTCCCCGTGCCCAGGTCAGACCTCTTGCCCCGAAAGAAGCCGCGGTTTGTCACAATGTCTGAATGGGGTGAAACGACACACTGCGCAGTTCCTTCTCTTGGACTACTTCAATGCGACTTTGAAGGGCTGGTTTGCAGGCGAGCCAACGCGCCAGAGGAGGGGGTTGTGACTCAGAGGCAACACATCTGTTTGGCATGCAGGAGATCCCAGGCTCAATCCCTGGCATCTCCAGATAAAAGGATCGGCTGGCATGCAGGTGGTGCGAAGGAGCGCCGCCGGAGATCCTGCAGAGCTGAGCTGTTGCAAGTCAGAACAGACGGTGCTGGTGGTAAGAGACCAGGGGTATAAGGCACCGCCTTGGTTAGATTTCACTTTTGGGAGGGTCTGTGGGTCAGCGGTAGACCATCACTTCAAAAAGGATGTGGACAGAATCCAGCGGGCGCAGAGGAGAGCAATGAGGATGATCAGGGGCCTGGAGGCCAAGCCCTATGAGGAAAGGCGGAGGGAGCTGGGAATATTTACTCTGCGGAAGAGGAGGTTGACGGGGGACATGACTGCTCTCTTTAAATATTTGAAGGGCTGTCACTTAAGAGGAGGGCAGGGAGCTGTTCCTGTTGGCAACAGAGGATAGGACTCGCCTTCAAGTCGCAGCCGACTTATGGTGACCCCTTTTGGGGTTTTCATGGCAAGGGACTAACAGAGGTGGTGTGCCAGCGCCTCCCTCTGCACAGCAACCCTGGCCTTCCTTGGTGGTCTCCCATCCAAATACTAACCAGGGCTGACCCTGCTCAGCTTCTGAGATCTGACGAGATCAGGCGAGCCTGGGCCATCCAGGTCAGGGCAGGGGGAAAGGTACTGGCTGGGTATTAGGGAAAAGTTTTTTTACAGTAAGAGTTGTTCGAGGGTGGAATCAGCTGCCTAGAGAGGTGGTGAGCTCCCCCCTCACTGGCAGTTTTTAAGCAAAGGCTGGACAAACACTTGCCAGGGATGCTCTAGGGCCGTGTTGGCGAACCTATGGCACGCGTGTCGCAAGCGGCACGCGTCTGCCTAGGGCTGTGCCGTGTTGCGGTGCTGCTTCTCCCCAAGCCCATGCTCCCCAAGCCTGCGCTGGCACTCTCCCTCTCCTTGCACCGGGGCAAGCCCCTCCCTCTCTCTCAGCTGAGCTGCCGCAGCAGCTCAGCTGTTTGTCGGGGGCCCGCCCTCTTCAGTTTGGACGGGGAGGCTGTGGCCAAGCACCTTGCCATGCCCCCCTCCTCTCAGCTGAGCTGCTGGGCTCAGCTGTTTGTCGGGGCCCCACTCTTCTTCAGTTTGGGGGGCCCGCCCTTCTTCAGTTTGGGCCCCCCGCCCGTCTTCAGTTTCTTCCATTCTGCTTTCCTAGGTAGGTATTACCACATTGATTGCTCTGCCTTTTTTCTTTTTATCCCTGCTTACTCTGTCAGCTTCTCATCATCCCTTACCATCCAACTTGACTCTCTTCACCCCTTTCCAACTGCCTTTTCAAGCAGAGTCTAGGCTGATCCTACATTAAGCAGGGAGTTGGACTAGATAGCCTGTGTGGTCCCTTCCAACTCTATGATTCTGTCGGCTTGGCATGAAGAAGATCCCAAGTTCAATCCCTGGCGTCTCCAGTTTTCAAGGACCTACCTCGGATTCTAACGCTAATCCTTGTAAACTGTGGCCTCAGGCAGAAATCCTGGATGGCCCAGGCTAGCCTGATCTTGGAAGCTAAGGAGGGTCCTGCCCTGGTTGGTAGCTGGACGGGAGACCACCAAGGAAGTCCAGGGTCGCTAAACAGAGACAGGCAACGGCAAACCACCTCGGAAGGTCTCTTGCCTTGAAAACCCTACAGGAGCGCCATAAGTCAGACACGACTTGATGGTACTTTCCACAACCAGCAGTGGTTGCTTTCCAGGGTCTCAGGCAGACATGATCTTCACCCAAGCACCCATAATACCCTTTAGTTTAAAAAGCAGGAGATTGGGATTATCTGCAAAGCGTGCGCTGTCCCCGAGCCTTAAAGGTAAAGGTCCCCTGTGCTATTTAAAGGTAAAGGTCCCCTGTGCAAGCACCGCATCATTCCTGACCCATGGGGTGACGTCACATCCCGACGTTTGCTAGGCAGACTTTGTTTTACGGGGTGGTTTGCCAGTGCCTTCCCCAGTCGTCTTCCCTTTACCCCCAGCAAGCTGGTTACTCATTTTACCAACCTCGGAAGGATGGAAGGCTGAGTCAACCTTGAGCCAGCTACCTGAAACCAACTTCCATCAGGATCGAACTCAGGTCGTGAGCAGGGCTTCTGATTGCAGTACTGCAGTTTACCACTCTGCGCCACGGGGCTTCTTAGGTGCTATTTACACAGCCCAAATAATGCACTTTCAATCCACTTTCACTGCACCTTAACGATCATTTGCAAGAGGATTTTGCCAGTTCACACAGTAAAATCCACCTTCAAAGTGCACTGAAAGTGCATTATTTGGGCTGTGTAAACAGCACCTTAGATTTTCCCCCCATGCCAGTTTATCTTGATACATAATTTAAGTTGCAAAGAAGAAGTGGAAGAGGAGGAGGAGTTGGTTTTTACATGCCAACTTTCTCTACCACTTAAGGAAGAATCAAACTGGCTTACAATCTCCTTCCCTTCCCCTCCCCACAACAGGTAGGTGAGGCTGAGAGAGCTCTAAGAGAACTGTGACTAGCCCAAGGTCACCTATCTGGCTTCGTATGTAGGAGTAGGGAAACAAATCCAGTTCACCAGATTAGCCTCCGCCGCTCATGTGGAGGAGTGGGGAATCAAACCCGGTTCTCCAGATTACAGTCCACCACTCCAAACCACCGCTCTTAACCACTACACCACGCTGGCTCTCTCTGAAACATTTTAGTGCAGAACACAGTTAGGTTGACACAAACGGTTTTTTTGTACCATCCCTTTTTTTTTAATAATTGCAAACACCCCCAAACAGAAAAGAAATGGAAAATATATTCTACTCCTGTGGTTATTCCTATACATGGGTTCTTTCATGTTTCATGCGCTCAGCCATCTGGATAAAGCTTTTTCCACAGTGGGCACATTTATGCGCTCTCTCCCCTGAATGGGTCCACTTATGTTCTTTCAGGCTGGATCCAGCACTGAAGCTCCGTCCGCACTCCAGGCATTTGTATGGCTTCTCCCCCGTATGTCGCCTCTGATGAGTCACCAGGTCGGTCCTTCGGCTGAACGGTTTTCCACAAACGGAGCATTTGTACGGCTTCTCTCCGGTGTGGATTCTCTCATGGTTGATCAGCTGCGACCGCTGGCAAAAGCTCTTCCCGCAATTGGCGCATTTGTACGGCTTCTCTCCAGTGTGGATTCGCTCGTGTTTCATGCAGGTCGAGCTCTGGCTGAAGCTTTTCCCGCAATGTGAGCACCGGTACGGCTTTTCCCCCGTGTGGGTCCTTTTGTGAGTGTTTAAGTTTGACCTGTCGCTGAAGCTCCTGCCACATTCGGCGCACACGTAGGGTTTTTCCCCCGTGTGGACCCGCTCGTGCGCAATCAGGTGCGGCTGCCGGCTGAAGCTTTTCCCACAGTCCGGGCATTTGTACGGCTTCTCCCCTGTGTGCATTTTTTTGTGCGCGATCAGGCGAGATTTGTAACTGAAGCTCCGGCCGCAGTCTAAGCACTCGTACGGCTTCTCGCCTGTGTGTGTCCTTTCATGCGCGACCAGCTCTGCTTGCCACCGAAAAGACTTCCCGCATTCGAGGCAGACCTTTTCTCTCCCGCTCTTGAGGGTTGTTTGCTCCACTGGTCTTTGAAGGAGATGCTCGTAGATCTGAGGATAACCAATGGGGAATGCTCTGTCCTTAGCTAGGGACTTTTCCTGCCAGTTCTCAGAACTTTCTCCCTGACTGGAACCCTGGGAACGGTTCAGACCGGCTCTTGCTGGTAGCATCTCGCAGGCTTGAAGTCCCTCACAGTTTTCTAACTGGTTTTTCTCCTTCTCACAAGAACTCACATCACCTGCTTGAAGAAGAAGAGAAATCCTTAAATGAGTGATTTCCTGGGACAAGATGAAAAGGGAACCAGGTCAGAGATAGAAATTAAAGCTTGGCATTTTGGCAGTGCCCAGTAGTTAAACAATTTTGGGGGAAAAGACACTTGAATAAATTACTTGAATAACAGGGTATGAAATCCCAAAAGCCTCAATATGTTTTTTGTTGGGCCTTTTATGAGGACATATTCCTAAAATTCATAGATGTATGGTATTAGATTCTTTTCTGCTGCAAGAATGTTAATCACATAGATCTTGGATAAACAAGATTCAGGACAGGGCCCCCCCAACATGGCTCCCATGGGCACGATGGTGCCTGCCAACACTTATTCCGGCACCCACCACCTGGCACCCACCAAGTTTTAGAAAGTGGATGGGGCTCCTGCCCAGCAGGGCTTCTGATCTGATTGGTTGTGTAGATTTAAAAGAATCATAGAATCATAGAGTTGGAAGGGGCCATACAGGCCATCTAGTCCAACCCCCTGCTCAATGCAGGATGTTCTTTTCACCACAGTGTTGGTTTTACTCTCTCACTCACTCCTCTTTCCCAGAATTTTTTTTTTAATTACTCTTCTTGTCCCCTGTATTTGGAATTCCTTTCTGTGCTTGTGCGGCTCCGACTCTTGTGGTGGCCATTTTGTGATTGCTTCCACCTAGGGTTGCCAGCCTCCAGGTGGTGGCTGGAGATCTCCCGCTATTACAATTGATCTCCGGGCAACAGAGATCAGTTTACATAAAGAAAATGAACACTTTTTTAAAAATAGGGGGAGTTAAGCCCTCCTTTAAAAAAAAAAATCAGATTTTTCTGCAGACCCAGGGGTTCCCAAGTCTGCAGAAAACCTATTGGAGGAAGTGTGCCCCTATACCTATTCTCTCCAGGATCCAGGATCAGAGGAGCATGCCTAATATATTAGGTGCTTTGGAACATTGGCAGGATAATGCTGCTGCCGTCGTCTTGTTTGGGGGCTTTCTAGAGGCACCTGGTTGGCCACTGTGTGAACACACTGCTGGACTTGATGGGCCTTGGTCTGATCCAACATGGCTTTTCTTATGTTCTTACATAAAGAGGGATTTGTAAGAAATGCAGCGCCAGGCTTTCTTACCCACAGAGCTAGCATCTTCCTCACCCTCCTCTTTGACCTCTCTGAAGACCAGCGTCTGCCAGGCATCAGATGCCGTCTTCTCAGCCTCTGGAGAAGCAGCAGGTGCTTTCTCGGATATCCTTGGCACCTGAAAAAAGCATGATCTTCAGGTATTTGCAAAGCAATTGCTTATCTCTCCCTGTTTTGAACAGCTTCATCAACTAGACAGATTGATTAAAAACATTTGGACAGTGCTCACATGCCACGTGTGAGTGTTAGAGAGGTCCTTAAATACACCCACAAGCCCCAACCCGTCTCCACATCCCCAGAAAGAGGTAGGCATCTTATGCCACTAGTAACAAACATGGAGGACAAGTCAATCAAAGGCTACTAGACGTGGTGACTAAAGGGAACCTCCACATTCAGAGGCAGTCAACCTCTGAATACCAGTTACAGAACGCATCATCAAGGGAAGGCATTGGCCTCTATATGCTATTGTTTGACCTCCAGAGGGGCTGGTTGGCCACTGTGTAGCTCCAGGTAGCAGCTGGAGATCTCCCGCTATTACAACTGATCTCCAGCCAATAGAGATCAGTTCCCCTGGAGAAAATGGCCGCTTTGGCCATTGGACTCGATGGCATTGAAGCCCCTCCCCTCCCCAAACCCCGCCCTCCTTAGGCTCCGCCCCCAAACAACCCTACCACTGTGTGAGACAGGATGCTACACTAGATGGATTAGCCTAGATTAGCCTAGGGATGGCATGAAATGCTCTCACCCGCTCTCGCCAGTTCTCCTCCTCCTGTCTCCGCTGCTGCAGAAAATCCTCCGCCAGGGACACGGCTTGCCCACAAGATTCCGGGCGCCCCTTTCTGACCCCGTTCTGGATCTCCGGGGGCAAGACGGTCAGGAACTGCTCCAGGATCAGCAGCTCCAAGATCTGCTCCTTGGTGCGTCTCCCAGGCCTCAGCCAAGAATAGCAAAGTTCCCGGAGTCGGCTGCAAACCTCTTGGGGACCAGCAGCCTCCCGGTAGCTGAACTGCCGGAAGTGCTGGCGGCTGGTCTCTGCATCCGGGTTTTCTTCCTTCAGGGTTTTATACCCTGTATTGGTTTTGGATGACAGGTTTCTACCGGTGGGCTGGGCCTCTCTGCTAAGGAGCTGGGCCACCCTCTCTCTGGGAGGCTGAGTCCCGGTATCAAAGAGGCCCTCGTTCGGAGAAACACCCCTCTTTGAGAGGCCTGGCTGTGGAGACTGGACTGTTTTCAGAAACTGCTGCCACTGCGCCTCCCAACGCTCATGGAGCGCTATCTCCGATTCCTGTTTCACATCATCGGGGGCAACCCCTTCCAAGACTTCCTTCATACTACCGGCCTGGCTGATGGGAGGCCCTTTGTCTGCATCCTTTCTTTGTTCCCGGTCAGTTAGGTCCCGTTCCTCCATCTTCACTCCTGGCTCCAGCGCAGCCGCCAAACAAGATCCAAAATTGGATGCATCCTTCTGCCGTGCTGCCATCTTTCCTATGCTGAGAAGGAAGAGACGATGTGAGAGATGGCTAAATTAAGGAAATCATGTCAGATAGCAACGTTATGACGGACCTATATGAATACGTCTGTATTTGATAAGCGCTTAATAAGGAACAAAGAATATTAACTGAAGAAATTATTTCATGAAACGAGTTTAGAATACTAACTGAAGAAGTTTTCTACGAAACAAGCATATACCTGGGAACTTGTCTGCACATTATCTGTGAAATCACTATTGTACATTACCTGTGGAATTACAACCTAATTGTATTTAGAAATATTATTACTTTAATTTGTGTGACTAACCTACAACTTGCATTTGTTTAACTTTCATTAAGCATATGTTCATTATGTACTTTACATGTTTAATTGACAACCTGTATGCTGTATGCTTAATTGAAAAGATATAAACTTACAATTGGATTCATTGTAATTTTTGATAAGGGGTACTACTGTGGGCTTTTGCAGATTTGATATTTTTAGTACCTTTATTCTCCCTTGTATCCATTGTTTGTACTATTTTCCTTCTCAGGCCAAGGTTAGCCGCTGTTGGCCAGACTGCCACCAACTCAATGGCTTTGTGAAAGACTGTGCTTGCAGAGTGCAAATTTTTATTCTAGAAAGGAGGGCGGGGGCACATCATCCTGAAGGGGAGAAGACAATAATGCTGAATCAGGCAGGGTAGTCTGAAGTTTCCTTATATCAAGTCAGACCGTTGGTTCACCGAGCCCAGTACTTTTGGTGGTTCCCCAGGGTAGAGGGAGTTTCATTGAAAGCGTTGGGGATTAAACTTGATACGAACACATGAAGCTGCCTTCTAGTGAATCAGCCCCTTGGTCCATCAGTCAGTATTGTCTACTCAGACCGGCAGCGGCTGTCCAGGGTCTCAGGCTGAGGACTTTCACATCACCTACTTGCTTAGTCCCTTTAACTGGAGATGCCGGGGATTGAACCTGGGAAATTCTGCATGCCAAGCAGATGCTCTACCACTGAGCCACAGCCCCCCTCCCCTTGTTGGGATGATAAAATGGAGAGAACTATATTAAGTTGCTTTGCACCCCACTGGGAGAAAGGCAGGGTATAAATGAAATAAATAAATAAATATTTGATGATGATGATGATGAAAGGGACCAAATATCTTTCTCCAGGAAAGCTGGCAATCCTCTCCTTACCTCAGATAAAGATACGGATGCACCCCCACTGAAGACAGTTAGCTCACACTAGGTTAAAAGCCTTTATTTCACCCCCATAAGACTTAATGTGACTTTGTGTAGGAAAAAAATTGGGCTGCCTCTCCCAGGAACCTGTGCCATGTTCCAATAAATGTTACTGGCTTCATCATGGTGTCTAGTGGGGGACTTAGCTCTTCTGTTTCTTGGGGCACTACCCTAGTCCCAGCCTATTCACAACAGTTAAGGCCCATATGAGCTTTTAAGTGGGGAGAGGAAGGTAAGCCGGACTTAAGACTCCTTAAAGGTAGAGAAAACCGGGGTATATAAACTAGAGTCGCCAGCTCCGGGTTGGAAAATACCTGGAGATTTTGGGGGGCAGAGGCTGAGGTGGGCAGAGTTTGGGGAGGGGAGAGACTTCATTGCCATAGAGTCCAATTGCCAAAGCAGCCATTTTCTCCAGGTGGACTGATCTCTATCAGCTGGAGATCAGTTGTAATAGCAGGAGATCTCCATGTGACCACGTTTCACTATGGGCTTCAACCTCTAGTACCTAGAGGGTTGGCAACCCTATCTCCAACCTCGTTTCGCTATGGGCTTCAACCTAGAGTACCTAGTACCTAGAGGGTTGGCAACCCTATCTCCAACCTCATTTCGCTATGGGCTTCAACCTAGAGTACCTAGTACCTAGAGGGTTGGCAACCCTATCTCCAACCTCGTTTCGCTATGGGCTTCAACCTAGAGTACCTAGTACCTACAGGTTGGCAACCCTATCTCCAACCTTGTTTCGCTATGGGCTTCAACCTAGAGTACCTAGAGGTTGGCAACCCTATCTCCAAACCATCCCCAATCGCTTTGAAGCCCCCCCGACACCATATATATATATGTGTGTGTGTGTGTGTGTGTGTGTGTGTGTGTGTGTGTGTGTAAACAAAGTATATATATGTGTGTGTGTGTATGTATATATATATATATGTGTGTGTGTGTATATATATATATATATAAAATTTTTTATATATAATATATATAAATTTTTTATTATATTTTCAAACAAAACAACACAAACAAAAAGTATAGCAATATACAAAACTACATAATAAGATAGATAGATAGATAGATAGATAGATAGATAGATAGATATGAAAAACTCAAAATATATTGGTTCTTGTAGGTTATCCGGGCTGTGTAACCGTGGTCTTGGAATTTTCTTTCCTGACGTTTCGCCAGCAACTGTGGCAGGCATCTTCAGAGGAGTAACACTGAAGAGAGACACTGGAGAGACACTGTCCTTCAGTGTGACTCTTCTGAGGATGCCTGCCACAGTTGCTGGCGAAACGTCAGGAAAGAAAATTCCAAGACCGCGGTTACACAGCCCGGATAACCTACAAGAACCAATGAACTCTGACCGTGAAAGCCTTCGACAATATTTCAAAATATATTGATTTCATTCTTTGATTGATTACATTCTTTGCATTAATTACCTTCTTATTACATTATTACATTACATTATTACATTTCTCTTACCCAAGCTGACCCTCTGATCCCCCCCTCCTCAATGCCCATTCAGGTCTTGCTGGGAATCGAGGCGTGCAGCTTCTCCGTGGGATGCCCCGATGGATCGCCCAGCCTTCCAGGCGCACCGCTTGGATTCCCCTGCCCTCCCCTGCCTTTGGGAGAGGGATCCCAGCCATTCGGGGGTGCCTCGTTAGTATTGCTGTGATTATCACCTCGTCCAGCCGCTGGGAGAAACAAAGGAGGCAGAAGGAGGGGGGGTGGGGGGGCTTCAGCCTGCAAGGCAGAATTCCCCGGGAGAGGCTTTCTATGAGCCCTCAAGAACTACAATTCCCAGAGTTCCTTGGGAGGACGCGAGCGGGCGGAGAAAGCAGGAGAGAAGGAGATGGGGGGGGGAGTCTTTCCGCACGAAGGACCACCAGCAAGGGGGTTTTCAAAGCTTGACGGCTGTATCTCCTCCAGAACTACAATTCCCAGAATTCCTGGGAGTGGGCTGGTGTCTTGGGAGAGAGAGAGAGAGAGAGAGAGAGAGAGGCTGGTCGAGAAGCCGGTAGTTCCACCGGCTCATGATAAACGTTGCACCTATTTGCATTTAACAAATGGGGAAAATATACATGAAATTGCAGTCCTTTATATATATCTATATCTATCTCTATCTCTATAGAGATAGATAGATAGATAGATAGATAGATAGATAGATAGATAGATAGATAGATAGATAGATAGATAGATAGATAGATAGATAGATAGAAAACAAACAAATATAATCTATAATAATATAAAACAAACAAATACAATAATAACAAAAATAAATACAAAGAAAATACAAAGAAAATACAAAAGAGTATCAATTATAATAATATAAAGTTATAAAGTTCAACAAAGCCAAAATACCCTTTGGACCCTCCACGCACCTTAAAAAGTGACCCTTCACCTGACTTCCGCAGAAGTGTCTAAACAGTTTTAAAAGTTGTTAATAATAATAATATAAAAGTAAATAAACGTGTTTCTATAACTCACTAACTAAAATAGTAAAATCCATTTTTGCCAGTTTGTCCCAATCTGTGACGGCCTTTGCCCAAGTTTTTTTGAATTCTTCCATATCTTTTCCATGTAGGAATTCTGTTAATTTGGCCATCCTCATATACGTCCATAGTTTCCCTCTCCTTGAAATTGCAGTCCTGAAGCTATGAACTTGCTCTTTTATTATCCTGAACCTTAGAGTTAGGGTTGCCAGCTCCAGTCTGGGAAATTCCTGGAGATTTGGGGGGTGGAGAGTGTGCATGGGAAAGGCAGCATTTTGAGGGGAAAGAGTGTGTGTGTAGGGGTTCCCCCCCCCCCCCCCGCATAGAATCCACCCTCTAGAGTGGCTATTTCATCCAGGGGAACTGATCTCTGACTGTAGTGCCCTAATTAACTTAGTTTATACAGAAAACATATATGCTGTCACATATATGCATATTCACATAGCATAACACACATACATATATATATATTCTTATGTACAAGTCTAGAATCACTTTGCATTATGGGTAACATGTACTTTGGTCAAGCTATATTCATTGCTGAGAAGCCTGGGTCACAGTGACCCAGCAAGCAGTTTGCAGGCAGCTGACTAGGTGAGGTCATTCCCTCTTGGTACAGGCAGGTTCCTTAATTAAGCCTGGAGCTTTGATTGAAGACAAGACATGTCATTCTGGAATGTGAAGCTGTGCCTCCTCATTAACCATTAGGCAACGCCTTGAAGAGCATTTTCTATTGGATATGCAAATAATTGCTTATACGTCCAAAAGGTTTATTGGACAGGTCAGTCTGACGTGTGTATTTCGCTTCTGTAACCACCCATCATCAAAGTCTATATCCATGCTTGCAATCCTTTGATGTGTGTGGAAATTGCTCTACGCTTTAGGCAATTTTCACCAGCACTTGTATATTGGCCAATAAAACAATCTGCTTTTGAATCTTCAGCTTCCAACTGTTTTATTGTGATTGAATATTAATACAATAAGGCAGGAAAACACTACATGACTACCGCTGGAGAGAAAGATTGCGCACACTCTCACTCCCTGTTTTTTGGGGGAGTTTCAAGACGCAATTGGCCATAAAGCAATTGTGTGTGTGTTAAGTGCCGTCAAGTCGCTTCCGACTCATGGCGACCCTATGAATGAAAGTCCTCCAAAATGTCCCGTCTTTGACAGCCTTGCTCAGATCTTGCAAATTGAAGGCTGTGGCTCCCTTTATTGAGTCCATCCATCTCTTGTTGGGTCTTCCTCTTTTCCTGCTGCCCTCAACTTTTCCTAGCATGACTGTCTTTTCCAGTGACCCTTGTCGTCTCATGACGTGACCAAAATACGGTAGCCTCAGTTTAGTCATTTTAGCTTTTAGGGTCAGTTCAATCACCAGCAGCATTTAACGCCCTTGAATGCTTGAAAAATGTTCCGAAGGAGCTGATGAAGCTTTCGTGAAACGCAATACGACTGGTCTTGCGTCCTCTTTGTTTATTCCTTTCACCTTGAATTCCCCAAGGTCTTCCTGGCACCCGACAGTTATGCCTCTGTAGACCACGTTCGGATGCTTTCACAACTTGCTTTGAGGCTTTGTGCTTATGAACAATTGTGCTGTTAATGAATTGCAATTCTACATTCTGTAATCTTGTTGTTATATTGTGTGCAGGTGTTTTTCTGGACTTTGCATTTGGTTTATTTCTAGGCATGAAGTCAATGGCCAGTAAATACTGATTTTTTTTTCTTAACACACGGCATATGTCTGTTTTTGTACTGTGATTTATATTGAGCCTTTGTGCTATTTCCTACGGTATCCTATTACGGCACAGGTTGCTTGTTTTATTAACCTCCAGATGGTGGCTGGAGATCTCCTGCTGATAGTGATCAGTTCCCCTGGGGAAAATGGCCGCTTTGGCAATTGGACTCTATGGCTTTGAAGGCCCTCCCTTCTCCAAACCCGACCCTCCTCAGGCTCCACACCCAAAATCTCCAGGTATTTCCCAACCTGAAGCTGGCAACTCTACAAGGTTGGCAACTATGGTTGCCAGCTCCAGGCTGAGAATTTCCTGGAGATTTGCAGGTGGAGCCTGGGGACAGAGGGGTTAGGGAAGGGGGAATTCAATGAGGTATATAATGTCATAGAGTGGAGGTCCCCAACATGGTGCCTGTGAATGCCATGGTGGTCGCCAACACCTTTTCTGGTTTCCAAGTGTTTTTAGGAAGTGGGTGGGGCCAGGTAGGGCTTTTGCCCAGCAAGGCTTCCGATTAACTATTGGAGATTTGATTGAATGTGCAGATTTTTTTAAATGTTGCTTTGGCAGCAGCTGCCACCACAGCAAAACGAACTGTGCTTGGGTTGCCAACCTCCAGGTGGTCAAAGATAAAGTCTAACAAGTACAGAACTATATAGATGTAATTAACAACAATAAGAAAGTAACAAATATAGCAAACATCAATGAGTGAAGCAATGCTGATAACTGCTATATAACATAAAGTCCATGTCTAAGAGCAAGGCATGATAGAACATAGTTCTATCATGTTAACTATCGCATAGTTAACTATCGCATAGTTAAATTGTGGAACTCCCTGCCCCAGGATGTGGTGATGACTGCCGGCTTGGAGGACTTTAAGAGGGGAGTGGACATATTCACGGAGGAGACGGGTATTCATGGCTATTAGTTAGAATGGATACTAGTCATACTGCATAACTATTCTCTCTAGTATCAGAGGAGCATGCCTATTATTTTGGGTGCGGTGGAACACAGGCAGGATTGTGCTGCTGCAGTTGTCTTGTTTGTGGCTTCCTAGAGCAGGGGTGGGGAACCTTTTTTCTGCCAAGGGCCATTTGGATATTTATAACATCATTCGCAGGCCATACAAAATTATCAACTTAAAAATTAGCCTGCTATATTTGGTCAAACATTTAGCCAAGAGGCACGAGCGGAGACGGCTCCGAGTGTCTGCCACATAGAGTGACTCGCTTTTGAGCTCTGCTGTCCCCAGCTGGGCCCAAGAGATTCAGGCAGGGCAGCATCCTTCTGAGCTAGAGATCTGCCAGGACCCATGAAGGGCCAGACCAAATGATTACGCGGGCCTTATACGGCCCCCGGGCCTGAGGTTCCCCACCCCTGTCCTAGAGGCACCTGGTTGGCCACTGTGTGAACAGACTGCTGGACTTGATGGGTCTTGGTATGATCCAGCAGGGCCTTTCTTATATTCTTATGTAACATGTATCATGTCTTGCTCTTAGGCATGGTCTTTTATAGCAGTTATCAGCATTGCTTCACTCATTGATGTTTGCTATATTTGTTACTTTGTTATTGTTGTTAATTACATCTATATAATTCTGCACTTGTTAAGACTTTATGGCCACTGTGCTGTTTTCTTCAGCCTAGCTACTTAACAGCACAATATATTATTGTTTCATAACCTCCAGGTGGTGGCTGGAGATCTCCCGCTATTATAACCCATCTCCAGCCGATAGAAATCAGTTCCCCTGGAGAAAAGGGCCGCTTTGGCAATTGGACTCAGAGTTGTAACTTATCTCCAGACTACAGAGATCAGTTTCCTGGGAGAAAATGGCGGCTTTGAAGGGGGATCTCTATGGCATTATACCCTGCTGAGGTCCCTCTCCTCCCCAAACCCTCCCCTCCCGACTCTACCCCCACATCTCCAGGCATTTACCAACTGGGAGTTGGCAACCTTATGCAAAAAGGAGCACGAGGATCAGAATGCCACAATGAAACAATGGAGGAAGGGCCATGGGACTATCAGTGTGGTGTATTTATTGTAGACCTACAACGGAAAAGTTTGTTCCTCCCTCTGATAGCTTCCTAGGGAACACCACAAACAAAAAGCAGAGAGAGATGGCTAGTTTCTGATCTCTAATTCCACACAGTCTACAAATGCTTTTCAACAATGCGATTTCTAACTTAGATCGCAATGGGTAGCCATGTTAGTCTGTCACTAGCAGTAGAAAAGTGTAGGAGTCCAGTAGCACCTTAAAGACTAACAAAGTTTCTGGCAGGGTGTTGAGGTCTGAGGAAGTGAGCTGTGGCTCACAAAAACTCCTACCCTGCCAGAAATTTTGTTAGTATTTAAGGTGCTACTGGACTCCTACTCTTTTCTACTGCTAATTCTTAGTTTTCCTTTGGTTAAAAAAAACCTGGCTGTAGTCCTGGATTGTTTTAAATTTAATAAATAAACAAAATACAAGGACGTTCCAAGGTCTTCTTCATGAATCAGGCAACCCCTGGTTTGAAATTTTACTCCGTTCTTTTCTCAGCCTCAGTCTGCACTATCTGCACTAGAGGGTTGATAATGTTGACCTACCTCCTAGGGCTGTTGTGCTTTGAACACTTGAAAATAAGATGCCTATTGTAAGAATTATAAGTAGGTGACGAAAAAGCACAGGAGAAGCTGATGAAATTGCTTTTTAATATCTTTGTACCCTTTTTTGAGAGATGCATACACTCCTCCCTGTCCCTCCTCCCCCTTTCTATCTCCCACAGTGGAACAAAACACACAAAGACAGACCACTTTCCCCCTCTAATGCTTTTCATTGTGTCAGTCATCTTCTTCATAAATGTTCTGAGTATGCAGCTTTATACAATTACTTTCCTTGAGGGATGTCATAGATACACGGCCAATAACCCCCCACAGTCCCAGAGATCAATTTAACACTTTCTCTTTTGAATGTGTTCTCTCGTGCACAAGGAGGTTTGGCTTCTGGGTAAAGCTCTTCCCACACTCTAAACACTTGTATGGCTTCTCCCCCGTGTGGATCCGCTCGTGTTTCAGAAGATTAGAACGATGGCTGAAGCTTTTGTCACAACCCGAACAGTGGTACGGTTTTTCATGTGTGTGGGTCCGTCGGTGAACGATGAATGCTGATTTGTCTCGGAAGCTTTTCGGACAGTCAGAGCATTCAAAGGGCTTCTCCCCGGTGTGGATCTTCTCGTGCTGGAGCAGACCGGCGTTTTGAGAGAAGCTTTTCCCGCACTCCAAGCATTTGTATGGTTTCTCTCCTGTGTGAGCTCGCTTGTGCTTCATCAAGGAAGACCCATCGCCAAAGCTCTTCTCGCATTCAGTGCACTTGTACGGCTTCTCCCCTGTGTGGATCCTTTCGTGCGCAAGGAGGTTAGTGCGATGCCGGAAGCTCTTCCCACAGCCCGAGCATGAGTACGGCTTCTCCTCCGTGTGGATCCTCCGGTGGACGAGGAAAGCCGACTTGTTCCGGAAGCTTTTCGAGCAGTCAGGGCATTCATGTGGCTTCTCACCTGTGTGGATTCTCTGGTGCCGAATCAAGTCGAACCTCTGACGAAAGCTTTTCCCACAGTCAAGGCAGTTGTAGGGCTTTTCCCCTGTGTGGATCCTCTGATGAGCCACGAGCCCAGTCCTTCTGCTAAAACTCTGCCCACAGTCGGGACACGCAAACGGTTTCTCTTGAGTGTGGGTCCGTTCGTGCGCTGTGAGATGTGATCGCTGATTGAAGCTTTTCCCACAGTCTAGGCAGTTAAAGGGTTTCTCTCCAGTGTGGATTCTCTGATGAGCGACAAGAACATTTCTTCGGCAGAAGCTTTTACCACACTCCGAGCACGTGTACGGTTTCTCTCCTGAATGCATACGCCGATGCTCAGTAAGTTCTGCCTTGCATCGGAAGGATTTGCCACACTCTGTGCAGGTCTCGCCCTTGAGGATTCGTTGCTGGACTGCTGGAATTTCATGGAGCTGTTCAAAACTTTGTTGAAAATAAATGCATTTGTCTTTATTGGGGAGAATTTCTTGATGGTTCTCAGAAGCTTCTCCCAGATCAGAATAGTGGGAAAAGTTAAGTTCTGTTCGCCCTGGCAGCATCCAGTGAAGCTCAAGTTCTGCAGAATTTTCTTGTTGATTACTCTCCTTCCAAAATGACCTCTCATCATCTGTGGGAATGAGGAGAGAATGGCATTACCAAAGAGAGACAGTGTGGCGTTGTGGTTAGGGTATCAGACTAGTATCTGGGAGACCCAGATTCAAATCCCTGCTTGGCCATAGACGTTCATTGGGTGGCTTTGGGCGAGTCACATCCTCTCAGCCTAAACTACCTTGCAGGGTTGCTGTATGGATAAAATGGAGAAGAGGAGAGAATCATTGACGAGGTCCTAAGCTCCCTGAAGGAGTGTGGGGTAAAAGAGAACTAAATTAACAAATAATTTTATTTCACAGCCACTCTGTTTTGACTAGAAAATCCAGTTTCTGATATGAACACACATGAACACATGAAGCTGCCTTATACTGAATCAGACCCTGGGTCCATCAAAGTCAGCATTGTCTACTCAGAACGGCAGCGGCTCTCCAGGGTCTCAGGCAGAGGTCATTCACATCGCCTAGATGATGTGAGCCAGCGTGGTGTAGTGGTTGATGTGAGCCAGATGATGAGAGCCAGCGTGGTGTAGTGGTTAAGAGTGGTGGTTTGGAGTGGTGGACTCTGATCTGGAGAACCGGGTTTGATTCCCCACTCCTCCACGTGAGTGGCGGATGCTAATCTGGTGAACTGGATTTGTTTCCCCACTCCTCCACATGAAGCCTGCTGGGTGACCTTGGGCAAGTCATGTTCTCTCAGTCCCACCCACCTCACAGGGTGTCTGTTGTGAGGAGGGGAAGGGAAGGTGATTGTAAGCGGGTTTGAGTCTCCCTTAAATGGTAGAGAAAGTCAGCATATAAAAACCAACTCTTTTTGTTCTTCTTCTTCTACTTGCCCAGTCCCTTTAACTGGAGATGCCGGGGATTGAACCTGGGACCTTCTGCATGCCAAGCAGATGCTCCACCACTGAGCCATGGCCCCTCCTTTTGTCTCCCTATGTCTCCATTCAGGAGAAAAATATGACAGTCCCAACCCCTCATCTTTATGAGCAGAGTTCAGTAGAAACATGGTCTTTAAACTGGACGTCTGGTTTTTGCATCGGTGGCACTTATCTTCTCTGCACTGAACACATGAAGCTGCCTTATACTGAATCAGGCCCTTGGGTCCATCAAGATCAGTATTGTCTACTCAGGCTGACAGTGGATCTCCAGGGTCTCAGGCAGAGGTATTTCACGTCACCTACAGCCAGATCCTTTTAACTGGAGATGCAGGGGATTGAATGCCCAGGGAAATGCCAATCGCCACTTTGGGGTCAGGAATCAATTTTCCTCCAGGCCAGATTGGCCATGGATCCTGGAAGGTTTTTTTTGCCATCTTCTGGGCATGGAACTCCCTGCCCCAGGATGTGGGGATGGCTGCCAACTTGGAAGGCTTTAAGAGGGGAGTGGACATGTTCACGGAGGAGAGGGCTATTCGTGGCTACTAGTAAAAATGGATACTAGTCATGATGCATGCCTATTCAGTACCAGAGGCGCATGCCTATTATATTAGGAGATGTAAAATACAGGCAGGACAATGCTGCTGCAATTGTCTTGTTTGTGGGCTTCCTAGAGGCACCTGGTCGGCCACTGTGTGAACAGACTGCTGGACTTGATGGTCCTTGGTCTGATCCAGCAGGGCCTTTCTTATGTTCTTGTGAGTTGGGGTCACGGGGTATGGAGGGGAGGTAGTTGTCAATCTCCTGCATTGTGGAGGGGGCTGGACTAGACGAACCCGGAGGTCCCTTCCAACTCTTATGTTTCTATGATTCTAACCTGGGACCTTCTGAAGGCCAAGCAGATGTTCTACCACTGAGCCACAGCCCCTCCCATTCAGGAGTTCAGAGCACCTAGTCCCCCCTAAAAAGCCTTACCCAGTGTAGTGATACCCCCATCCTCCTCCTGCTTGATTTCTCGGAAGAGCGGCCACTCGCAGGAATCTGATGGAGCCCCCTCCGTCTCTGGGAAATCAGCCACTTCCTCCTTCAACGGCCATGGAACCTGAAACCGCAGCAGAGAAATCATTCCGCATGAAAGAAGCAGAACTTGGGGAAGAAAGAACGGCCGGGATTCAGCCTGTGACCGCCCCACACCCCAAATTCTTAACCCAGAGACTTAGAAATGGGTCAGAACCTTCAGGAGTTATTGAATATGATGGACTAAACCAGAGTGCACAACAGTCGGCTCTGTGGTATTTACCAAGTACAATTCAAGATGCCGGTTATAACCAAAGCCCTGGAGTTCCCCTACATGGCACCCTGAGGCCTGTCAAGCTTTTCAGAAAGGAGGTAAGCTCTCCTTCCCTGGAGGTTTGTAAGCAGAGGCTAGACGGCCATCTGTCCGCAACGCTGATTCTGTGACCTAAGGCAGATCATGAGAGGGAGGGCATCTTGGCAATCTTCTGGGCATGTAGGGGTCATAGAATCATAGAGTTGGAAGGGACCACCAGGTTCATCTAGTCCTACCCCCTGCACAATGCAGCATCACTGGGGGTGTGGGGGGGAGGTAGTTGTGAATTCCCTGCATTGTGCAGGGGGGTTGGACTAGATGACCCTGGTGGTCCCTTCCAACTCTATGATTCTATGAGGTGAGGCCATTGGAAGGCAGAGCTCATCGTTGGCTGCTCCCATTCAGAGAAATGGTTTTTCCATGGCTGCAATACCAGCCACAGCCACTAGAGGAAGAAGAATTGGTTTTTATATGCCAACTTTCTCTACCACTTAAGGAAGTGGTCGGCAAACTCATTAGTCAACAGAGCCAAATATCAACAGTACAACGATTGAGATTTATTTTGAGAGCCAAATGGTCGAGTCCCAAGGCGAGGACGAGGGCCGGCTGCCTCTCTCCCCCACCCTTCATGGGTACGGCGTGCACACGAGACGATGCCGGGCCGCGGTTTCTTCCTGCACCCCCTTTTTTTGCGGGAAAACGGGGGCTCCCCCCCAATTTTGCAGGACCAGAAAGCAGCAAAAATAAATAAATAAATAAAAGCATCCTCCCCACTGGAGCTGGCGGAGAATGAATCAAACATGGCTTTCCCCCCCCCCAGCCCCAAGGCCTACCCTGACCCCCTCCTCCTCCTCGCCGCCTGGGCTCCTTCCTTCCTTCCCTCCACGGCCGGCCTGCCGCCCGTCCTCAGCGCCTCGGCCTTCTCCGCCAGCCAAAACCAGCACGAAAAATCCTGCCGGCTGATTGGCTGCCGCCGCCCGCCTTGGCGCCGCCGGCCCTCGAGCGCCGCGTTCAAAAACGGGCAGCGCTGTGAGGGGAGGGAAAGGGGGGGAGGAGGAGGAGGGCGCTTTACCTCACACACCGCCCCTCTCGTGGGGGGGGGATAAACCCGAAATGGGGCGGTGAGGACAGGTTTCGTGGTCGACTTTTGGCGGGGGGCGCGCTCGCCTCTTCCTCCTCCTCAGAAACGTTTGGGTTTCCAGAGCCGCACTCAAGGGGCCAAAGAGCCACATGCGGCCCGCGAGCCGCGGTTTGCCAGACACCGACTTAAGGCAGAATCAAACCGGCTTACAATCGCCTTCCCTTCTCCTCCCCACAACAGACACCCTGTGAGGTGGGTGAGGCTGAGAGAGTGAGACTTGCCCAAGGTCACCCAGCTGGCTTCGTGTGTAGGAGTGGGGAAACAAATCTAGTTCACCAGAATAGCCTCCTCCACTCATGTGGAGGAGTGGGGAATCAAACCCGGTTGTCCAGATCAGACTCCACCGCTCCAATCCACCGCTCTTAACCACTACACCACGCTGGCTCAGGATCAGGAGGACTGGTAAGAACCCAGGCTTTCTTTAGGCAACGTGTGGTTCCATTCCCCCTTTAGGCTTTAGTTTTTGTTATTCTCCCTTCTCCTTCTCCCTCCGGCTCAGGATCCCCTTCCTTTATTTTTATTCCCTTCTGCAATTATTTTGCCAAGTGAGGTGTGAAGTAACGCATTTGGCTCCGCCTCTCCTGTCAGCCATTTTGGGTTTGGGTCTACCTCCTGTGGCAGCCATTCTGGAGTGGCACTCACCACCCCCTCTCAAAATTCCAAAGGTGCCCACAGACTCAAAAGAGGTTGGGGTCTCCTGCCCTAAACAGCTTAGGCTTGATACAGTCTGCCCCTTTTGTGGTACCCCTTTAATCAGCATATCTGTAAAAATGTAAGCGCTTTAATGGATCAGGCCCAACCCAGCATCCCATTTCCAAAATTTGCCCACTAGATGCTTCCAGGAAACCCTCCAAGCAGGGCAGAAGCCCTCCTCTGCGCCTTGGTGCCAAGCAACAAACAAGTGTTTAGAGATAGCCTGCCCCTGAACATTGAGGTTCCATTCTTAATTTTCAAGGCTGCTTGTAGAAACGGGCACCCTGAGTTTATTTGTAAGAATGTCAGAAGAGCCCTGCTGAATCAGATCAAAAGTCCATCTAATCCGGAATCTATGTGGCCCCACAGCAGCCTCCAGAGAGCCCATAAGCGGGGCATGGAAGCAACATCCCTCCCCTGACGTTACCTCCCTTCTGGCATCTGGTATTCAGGGGTAGACTGCCTCTGAACAGGGAGGATCCACTGAGCTGTCATGACTAATAGATATCTTCTTCCATTACTATCTCTCTGCTCCCCTGACAAACCTGTAGGGTTGTTAAAACCACCTTTCAAGTTCCAAGTTGTGACCAAAACACTCTCGCATAAGGACATATACTGAGCCCTGCTGGATCAGACCAGTGGTCCATCTACTCCAGCATCCTGTCTCACACAGTGGCCAACCAGTCTCTCTAGAGGTCCAATAACAGGGAATAGAGGATAAGGCTGTGGCTCAGCGGTAGAGCCTCTGCTTTTCATGCAGAAGGTCCCAGGTTCAGTCCCTGGCATCTCCAATTAAACGGACTAGGCAGGTAGGTGATGTGAAAGACCTCCGCCTGAGACCCTGGAGAGCTGCTGCCGGTCTGAGCAGACACTACTGACTTTGATGGACTCAGGGTCTGATTCAGTCTACGCATCTTCCATGTGTTCATGTGAGGCCTTCCCCTGATGTTGCCTTCTGGCACTTCACAGTTTGACTGTCTCTGAATATTGGAGGTTCTCTTTAGACACCATGCCTGGTAACCACTGATAGACCAGTCCTCCATGAATCTGTCTAATCCCCTTTTAAAGCCATCTATGCCTGTGGCCATCACTAGATCATTTGGCAGCAAATTCCACATTTTAATTGCTCACCTGTTGTTCCTGCCTCTCGTCGTTTTGTCGCCTCAGCAGGAAATCTTCGGCCAGGGTCACCGCCTGGAAACAAGTCTCGGGGCGACCTTCCCGGACACAGCTCCGCATCTCCGGGGGCAGGATGCTCAGGAACTGCTCCAGGATCACCAGCTCCAGGATCTGCTCCTTCGTCTTTCCTTCAGGCCGCAGCCACCGATGGCAAAGCTCCCGCAGCGTTCCACAAACTTCCCGGGGCCCCTCGGCCTCCTGGTAGCAGAACTGGCGGAAGCAACGGCGCTCCAAATCCCAGCTGGCGTCCCCCTCGGCCAGGGTCTCTTCCTTCACATTTTGGCCATCTACTTGCTCTTTGACCAAATGGTTGTTAACAGGTTGTTGGGTTTCCCCACCAATGCCGGGCAAGAGCTGCGTCCCCTTCTCGCCAGAAAGCAGCCACCCGATATCAGAGGCCCCCTCGCCTGGAGAATCGCCCCTCGGTGCGAGGCCCGGCGACCGAGCATCCCCCTGTTCGGACTGAGGAGACTGAACCACTTTCAGGAATTGCTGCCACTGGGCTTCCCAACGCTCGTGCAGCCCTGTCTCCGGTTCCCGTTTAACGTGCTGGGGTGCGGCCTCTCCCCAGGCTTCCTTGAGCTTGCCAGAGCGGATGGCGCAAGAGCCTTTTCCCATATCCTTCCCAGATTTTGCAGGGTCCTGCATCTCCATCTTCATTCTCGGCTCTAGCGTTCCATCTGTTCGGAGGACCCAGGTAGCTGCATCTCTGCGATCTGTGGCCATCTTCACCGGTGTCAAGGGTCTTTGTGAACAGGCTCTTTGTGAGTTACAGTATCAACAGGTGGTTCTCAGTATTTATTCATTTATACCCTGCCTTTCTCCCCAAGGGAAAGGCTCTGTTATCGTCTTGCTTCTGCCTGAAGGAGAGAATTAAGAATTAGAGATAACGTTAAGGGGGTAGGGTTGCTAGCTGACAAGATGCCCCCAACCTGACCTGCTCCTGTGCCTTTAGCAAAGGATTGGATTTACAAAAACCGGACAGCAATTCCACACACACCCCAGTGCTAAATATCATCACCTTTTAATAGCTACAGATGGAACTGCTGGGAAAGGATGCTACCTTATAGGATTTTCTTCTACTAGCTTAGGGTAAAGGTAGTCCCCTGCGCAAGCGCTGGGTCATTACTGACCCATGGAGTGACGTCACATCCCAATGTTTACTAGGCAGACTGTGTTTAAGAGGTGGTTTGCCATTGCCTTCCCCAGTCATTTGCACATTAGAAAGCATTAGAAAACATTAGCTTAGAAAGCATTAAAAGGCAGAACGGAACAAATTCACGAGGGGCAACTCAATCAATGGCTGCTAGGCATAGCCTAGTATGAGCCTCCATATTCAGAGGCAGCATACCTCTAATGACCAGCTGTTGCGGGGGGGGGGGCGCTTTGGACTTTATGGGCTTCCTGGATGCTTGTGGCAGTCCGTGGTTGGAAACGGGATACTGGATTAAGAACATACGAAAGGCCATGCTGGATCAGACCAAGGTCCATCACGTCCAGCAGTCTGTTCACACAGTGGCCAACCAGGTGCCTCGAGGAAGCCCACAAACAAGACGACTGCAGCAGCATTATCCTGCAGCAGCATTATCCAAAGCACCTAATATAATAGGCATATTCCGCTCCTCATAGGGCAGCTGCTCCAGCCCCCTGATCCTTTCGGTTGCTCTTTTCTGCACCTTCCCAAGCTCTGAAACATCGGTTCTTGTAGGTTATCCGGGCTGTGTGACCGCGGTCCTGGTATTTTCTTTCCTGACGTTTCGCCAGCACCTGTGGCAGGCATCTTCAGAGGAGTAACACTGAAGGACAGTGTCCTTCAGTGTTACTCCTCTGAAGATTTTATAGACCTCTATCATGTCTCCCCTTAACCACCTTCGTTCCAAGCTCAACAGCCCTAAGCGTTTCAACCGCTCCTCATAGGGCAGCTGCTCCAGCCCCCTGATCCTTTCGGTTGCTCTTTTCTGCACCTTCCCAAGCTCTGAAACATCGGTTCTTGTAGGTTATCCGGGCTGTGTGACTGCAGAATTGGAATCGGTATTTTCTTTCCTGACATTTCGCCAGCAGCCGTGGCAGGCATCTTCAGAGGAGTCACACTGAAGGGCACTGAGACAGAGACACTGTCCTTCAGTGTGACTCCTCTGTAGATGCCTGCCACAGCTGCTGGCGAAATGTCAGGAAAGAAAATACCAAGACCGCGGTCACACAGCCCGGATAACCTACAAGAACCGATGAACTCTGACCGTGAAAGCCTTCGACAATACTCTGCAACATCCTTTTTGAGGAGTGAGGACCAGAACCGTACACTGGTATTCCAAGTGGGGTCTCGCCCTAGGGGGGACCTTGGGCCTGATCCTGCAGGGCTATTCTTGAAAAAATAAATTAAAAATTAAAAAAAATTGGAAAAAATCCTCCCTCTGCTCCTCCCAGGGCCGTCCTAGCCTAGGGGCTGCCCCCTTCCCCATACAGTCGCATCCTCCTGATGCTCTCTGGACTCACCCTAAAGCCTGTCTGCGGCTGCAGCGGGCGCACAATGCTTTCCGAGCATCATAGAGACATCAAAGGGAAAAAGGGGGAGGAGCGGGACTTGGGGGGGGGGCTAAACCTCCCCTTCCTGCCCAAGGGTCGCTCTAGGAAGCAAGTCGCGCTCAGCTTAACCCTCAGTTAGGCGGACTTCGGCCAAGGGGCGGGGGGAGAGAGGGAACGTTCCCTGCTCTTCCCACCGTGGGAAAATCGCGTTGGATTTTCCCACGCGGGAGGCGCGGTGGGAAAAGAGCCCGGGTGCATTTATGGGGCGCTTTGGAAGGGGGTGGGGTGGGGGGCAGATCCGGATTAACGTCTAAGCTCAACAAGCTATAGCTTAGGGCGCCACTCTCTTGGGGGGCCCCCAAATTTTTTTAAAGGAAATAATAATTATTTCCCTATTAATATACTTCTTCTTAATTGTATTTCAGTTCAACAATTACTTTGATAAAATACATATTTTGTTATGTGCAGATGGCTTTAGATACCTATTAGGTCCATAAATTAACATATATAGCATATGTTCAACACACAAAAAACAGCGACAATTTGTTGTTGACAAAGGACAGCTGGACCTATAAAGGGCCGCATTACCTTCAATAGCTTAGGGCCTCATCAAACCTAAATCCGGCCAAGTGCCATCCAGTCGCTTCCAACTCATGGCGACCCTATGAATCAGTGTCCTCCAAAACATTATATCGTTAACAGCCTTGTTCCATATCTTGCAAACTGAGGGCTGTGGCATCTTTTATAGAAGAAGAGGAAGGGTTGGTTTTTATATGGCAACGTTCTCTACTGCTTAAAGAAGAATCAAACTGGCTTACAATCTCCTTCCCTTCCCCCACCCTCAACAGACACCCTGTGAGGTAGGTGGGGCGGAGAGAGCTCTGAGAGAGCTGTGAGTAGCCCAAGGTCACCCAGCCGGCTTCGTGCGGAGGAGTGGGGAAACCAATCCAGTTCACCAGATTAGCCTCCGCCGCTCATGTGGAGGAGTGGGGAATCAAACCCGGTTCTCCAGAGTCCTCCAGCCAGCACTTAGGAAGAAGGTTTTGGTAGCTTATGTACCCTGAAATCAGTTTGGGTCCAAACCAAATTATATACCTCTCCCTGGACTGGAAGACATACCCCAAATTGCCTCTGGCTCACAAATGTTGCCCAGTTGCTCTTTAACATGCAATGTCCCAAGGTTAAAATACTGAAAAATACAGAACTGGAGTTTTGTGACTCTAAATAAGCTTTTGCCGGTCTCTTTCATGATCCTTGCCTGCTAGGAGAGCCCCCTAGGGTTGCCAGGTCCCTCTTTGTAACCGGTGGGAGGTTTTGGGGCGGAGCCTGAGGAGGGCGGGGTTTGGGGTGGGGAAGGGAAGGGAAGGGACTTCAAGGCCATAGAGTCCAATGGCCCAAGCGGCCATTTTCTCCAGGGGAACTGATCTCTATCGGCTGGAGATCAGTTGTAATAGCAGGAGATCTCTAGCTATTACCTGGACGTTGGCCACCCTAGAGCACCCCCATAAGATGCTTCTTGTACTCTGGCACCAAGTCAGTGGTGGAGTGGCAAAGAGAACGAGTTGAGGTCTGGGAAGTCCCTGGTTCAAATCTCTCCTCTATCAAGCTCTCGCCAAAGCTGTAATCCTAAGCAAAGTTGCACCTTTCTAAGCTTGTCGACTTCAGTGGACTTAGAAGGGTATAAGTGCCTGGGACTGTACTGTAAGGGTCCAGTCATAAGGACACTTCCTGGGAGTAAGCCCCCTTGAATAACATGGAGCCCAGAAACAAAATCCTCAGGGCACATAAACCATAGATTCCGATGGCTTTGTACTGTAGTGCCCTAATTAACTTAGTTTATAGAGAAAACATATATGCTGTCACATATATGCATATTCACATAGCATAACACACACACACATATATATAGATTCTTATGTACAAGTCTAGAATCACTTTGCATTATGGGTAACATGTACTTTGGTCAAGCTACATTCATTGCTGAGGAGCCTGGGTCAGAGTGACCCAGCAAGCAGTTTGCAGGCAGCTGACTAGGTGAGGTCATTCCCTCTTGGTACAGGCAGGTTTCTTAATTAAGCCTGGAGCTTTGATTTAAGACAAGACATGTCATCTTGGAATGTAAAGCTGTGCCTTCTTATTAACCATTAGGCAACGCCTTGAAGAGCATTTTCTATTGGATATGCAAATAATTGCTTATACGTACAAAAGGTTTATTGGACAGTCCAGTCTGACGTGTGTATTTCGCTTCTGTAACCACCCATCATCAAAGTCTATATCCATGCTTGCAATCCTTTGATGTGTATGGAAATTGCTCTGTGCTTTAGGCAATTTTCACCAGCATTTTGTTATATTGGCCAATAAAATAACCTGCTTTGATTCTTCAGCTTCCAACTGTTTTATTGTGATTGAATATTAATACAATAAGGTAGAACATTACAGTACTAATGCACAGAGTATGGGAAACAAGCAGGAGGAACTTGAACGCCTAATACAGGAAGGGGATTATCACCTAATAGGCATTTCTGAAACTTGTTGGGTTGACTCTCAGGATTGGAATATTAGGATTGAGGGGTACAACTTGTTAAAAAGGGTTAGACAAATAAGGAAGTGGGGAGGAGTAGCCTTATATGTCAAGGATGTGTATATTTCTGAGGCAAAACATGAGTCTGAGCATAGAGGTTCAGTCGAGGGTCTCTGTGTAAAAATAAAAGGAGTAAGAAATAATAGTGATACTTTGGTGTGGGTCTGCTGTAGACCACCAAACCAGCCAGAGGACTTGGATGAGACACTCTTAGAACAGATTACAAAGTTCTTGAAAAGACGGGACACAGTTGTCATGGGGCAAAAAATCCCAACTTCACATATACACTGATGGGATCTGTGCTGGCAGCGACAGACCAAGAAAGGGATCTTGGGGTGGTAGTGGATCGCTCGATGAAGATGTCAACCCAGTGTGCGGCTGCTGTAAAAAAGGCAAATTCCATGCTGGCCATAATTAGACGAGGAATAGAGAATAAAACTGCTGATATCATACGGCGCTTGAACAAATCTATGGCGAGACCACACTTGGAATACTGTGTACAGTTCTGGTCACCACACCTAAAAAAGGATATTACAGAGCTTGAGAAGGTGCAGAAAAGAGCAACCGAAATGATCCGGGGGCTGGAGCAGCTGCCCTATGAGGAGCGGTTAAGACGCTTAGGGCTGTTTAGCTTGGAAAGAAGGCGGCTAAGGGGAGACATGATAGAGGTCTATACAATTATGCATGGTTTGGAGAGAGTGGACAGGGAGAAGCTTTTCCTCCCTCTCTCATAATACTAGAAGGCGGGGTCATCTGCTGAAGCTGGAGGGTGAGGAATTCAAAACAGATAAAAGGAAGTATATTTTCACACAACGCATAGCTAAATTGTGGAACTCCCTGCCCCAGGATGTGGTGATGGCTGCCAGCTTGGAGGGCTTTAAGAGGGGAGTGGACATATTCATGGAGGAGAGGGGTATTCATGGCTGTTAGTTAGAATGGATACTAGTCATGCTGCAATACCTATTCTCTCTAGTATCAGAGGAGCATGCCTTTTATTTTGGGTGTGGTGGAACACAGGCAGGATGGTGCTGCTGCAGTCGTCTTGTTTGTGGCTTCCTAGAGGCACATGGTTGACCCCTGTGTGAACAGACTGCTGGACTTGACGGGCCTTGGTCTGATCCAGCAGGGCCTTTCTTATGTTCTTATGGGATTTCAATTACCCGGATATCTGATGGAAGTCCAACTCTGCTAAAAGTGAAAGGTCAGATTAATTCCTGACTTGTCTTGCTGACAACATCATTTTCCAGAAAGTGGACAGGGAAACAAAGGGATCTGCTATCTTGGGCCATACCAGGTGTAGAGCTCCCAGTGGAGGGGGAGGCTAGGGTTGCCAGATCTCCAGCCACCACCTGGAGGTTGGCAACCCCAGGGGAGGCCACACAGAGAAGACCTGCAGGGGCCCCCGCTCCCCCCTCCCAGGTGGGAGGGCAGCCAGCGGTGGGCCCGAGCAAACCAGGTGCCAGGGGGGCGCAGCCCACAGTCAATCAGCAAGGGAGGGAGGAAAACAGAGAAAGAGGAAAAGGGAGGGAGGGAGAAAGAGAGAGAAAGGGAGAAAGAAATGGAGAGAGGGGGAGAAAGAAAGAAAATGACGGAGAGAAAGAAAGAAAAGGACTGAAGGAGACAAAGAAAGAGACAGAAAAAGAGGGAGAGAAAGGAGAAAGAGTGACAGAAAAAGAGGAAGAAAAGACAGAAAAGCCTTCCGCCACACACACATACACACCCACACACACACACACCGGCCTCGCGCGACCGGGCCCCAGTCGCCATACCCCCAGAGTCCACAAAAGCCCCCCCCCCCGAAGCCCAATCGGCTCCCGCATGCATGCTCTGCCACCAGGAGTTGCCGGCCTCTTCCCTCCCCCTGCTGCTCAACAGCCGACAGGCAGCGAGAGGGGCTTACAATGTGCTGCAACGTTCCTGCATGCCGCGGCTGTAGGGGGCAGCCTTGGGGGAAGCATCCCTCCCCCTCCCCTCTCGCCGACCAGCAGCCGACAGTGGGCGAAAAGAGGTCCAAAGGGCGCCACAGCTTCCCTGTAAGCCGCAGCCCCAGGAACACCCTCGGGGAGGGCCGCCCTGTGCTCCACCTCTGCGGCAGGGCCCCAGAGCTCCCGAGGGCCACAAAAAATGTCCTCGGGAGCCGCATACGGCCCCCGGGCCTGAGGTTCCCCATCCCTGTCATATACCTTGCAGTTGTGGACAAGTTTACATCGGGACCACACAACGCAGCATACAAACAAGGATAAAAGAACATGAAAGATACTGCAGACTTGGCCAACCTGAGAAATCAGCAGTGGCTGAACATGGACTGACCCAAACAGGACACAGGGTCTTATTCCAAGACACTGAAAGACTGGACAATTCTACCAACTATTTTGTCAGATTGCACAGAGAAGCCATTGAAATTCATAAACATCAGCACAACTTTAACAGAAAATAAGAGAGTTTAAGAACGAATAAGGCTTGGCTTCCTGTCCTGAAAACCTCCAGACTAACAAAGACTACAGTCCACAATACCTATGCAAATTAGCTTTGGATTTCACACATTAACAGATCACTTCAGGATACAATGGTTCCATATTAACATACCACACCCTCATTAGCACATTATCTTGATACTTACAGGACAATGATTTGCACATTAACTTGGATACTTTTTGCAGGACAATGACTCAGCTCAACCTCCCCCTTTCTGACTATATATTACTCTTCCTACATACTTGACACTGAGAGACACTGTCCTTCAGTGTTACTCCTCTGAAGATGCCTGCCACAGCTGCTGGCAAAACGTCAGGAAAGAAAATACCAAGACCACGGTCACACAGCCCGGATAACCCACAAGAACCAAAGATTAACTTTTGTTATGTAGCCTGCGTGCTGTATTTGCTATTTGGATGTTCTCATATTCACCTGCATTGAGGCTGGACTAAGTGGCATTAAACAGGACCTGAGTTCAATCCCGACGGAAGTTGGTTTCAAGTAGTCGGCTCATGGTTGACTCAGCCCTCCATCCTTCCGAGGTCAGTGAAATGAATACCCAGCTTGCTAGGGGTAAGATGACTGGGAAAGGCACTGGCAAACCACCCTATAAACAAAGTCTGCCTAGTAAATGTCGGGATGTGATGTCACCCCATGGGTCAGGAATGACCCAGTGTTTGCACAGGGGACCTTTATCTTTTAAGTGGCATTATGGAGTTAATCCTGCCAACAACTTGAACCCCATGTATTTAAAATCTCAAACCTGCATGCCTCCTGCTTGGTGGGAGTTAAGGACAAAAATAAGGAAATATCCTGAGACCCTGGAGAGCCATGAAGAGGGGCCATGGCTTAGTGGTGGAGCATCTGCTTGGCCTGCAGAAGGTCCCAGGTTCAATCCCCAGCAATACAAGAAGATCCCCTATGGTGAACGTCTATGCCCTTGTTCTGATGGGAGCATAGAGACCCTTGAGCATGCCATTTATGACTGCAAAATTTATAATAAAATAAGAGAAGATATTTCCCTTGTAATAGCTGACCACTCAGGGAGCACTAGAGCGACTCGCCTTTCTAACTTGCTCTCAGTTAAAGACTCTGAGCTAACTTTTAAAATGGCCAAATTTGGATGGCGAATTATGAAGGCTAGACGAGCATGGGTCGAACCCAACGTATGAGTTTTAACTGTGTTCCAGTTACGCTTATGTTTTTAACAGTTCCCCTACGAATGTTTGATTATATATTTATTGATGTATTGATGTATATAGCTCTTGTTTCTATTATGTAAAAGTTTTTTATTGTTGGTCTGGGACCGTATTAAACACACATTAACAACCCCCAGCATCTCCAGTTAAAGGGACTAGGCAAGTAGGTGACATGAAAGACCTCAGCCTGAGACCCTGGAGAGCCATGAAGAGGGGCCATGGCTTAATGGTGGTGCATCTGCTTGGCCTGCAGAAGGTCCCAGGTTCAATCCCCAGCATCTCCAGTTAAAAGGGACTAGGCAAGTAGGTGACATGAAAGACCTCAGCCTGAGACCCTGGAGAGCCGCCTCCTTTCGCTCTTCTGTTTTTACTGCAGACCAGGAGCTGGCCTTTCGTCAAGGCCAGGTGCTGGCTGCTGTTCAAGGCTAAGATCTCGTGCTGTTTAGTTCGCTGTATTATGACCACGAGGCTGTGTGAATCCTTATCTTCTTGTACCCACGGTAAACAGATAGTTCACTGTATTGCTGCTTTCGTTTTGAAATGATTTTTAAGTGTACCACAGTGGCTTTGCGTTCATTACTTGCGGGAGGGCTGTCCACTGCTGTAAATCTGTCTTTTTTCCTCCTAATAAATCAGCATCGCTTAGAACCCTGTCTAAGTGTGTCTGTTTATGGGAAGCTAAGAGGAGACGCCTGAGTGACACGCTGCCAGTCTGAGTAGACAATACTGCCTTTGATGGACCAAGAGTTTGATTCAGTATATGGCAGCTTCATGTGATATCACAGAATCGCAGAATCATAGAGTTGGAAGGGACCACAAGGGTCATCTAGTCCAACCCCCTGTAAAATGCAGGAAATTTACAACTACCTCCCCCCACCCCCAGGGACAAGAGATGGCCAAGATGCCCTCCCTCTCATCATCTGCCTAGGATCACAGAATCAGCATTGCTGACAGATGGCCATCTAACCTCTTCTTAAAAACCTCCATGGAAGGAGAGCTCACCACCTCCCTAGGAAGCCGGTTCCATTGATATGAGCATGACATGAGTTGTACACGGAGGGTTGCCAACCTCCAGGTATTAGCTGGAGATCTGCTATTTCAACCGATCAATAGAGTTCCCCTAGAGAAAACAGCCGCTTGGGCAATTGAACTCTATGGCATTGAAGTCCCTCCCCACCCTAAACCCCGCCTTCCTCAGGCTCTGCCCCAATTTCCCAACCTGGACCTGGCAACCCTATGCATGTGGGAATTCCTTGGAAGCAGAGACAGAACTCATCATAGGGTTTTCAAGGTAAAGGTTGGTCAGAAGTGGTTTACCAGTGCCGCCTTCTGCGCAGTACTAACCAGGGTTAGCCGCAGTGGCACTGCTGTTGTCTACGAAAGATTCTCCGCCAGTGTCACCTTCCACTACTGCTGCTGCCCAGTAGCTAACCTTCAGGGATTCCTCTGCCCCCATCTCCATTGGAACTGCCTGTTCTCTTCTGCGGATGTGGCCATTGATCTCTTAAGGGCGTGGATGCATCTTCGTCTGGTGTCTCAGTTGTGACCATTCCGTCTTGAGTGACTTTGCTAGGAGTTTAGTCTCTTGATAGAGTCTAGACCCCTTACGGTATTGCTCTCAGCTTCCCTGACACACACGAACCCCCTCACCACATTAAGGTGTGCATCCAGAAGGGGGGGAAAGACAGTCATGCTAGGAAAAGTTGAGGGCAGCAGGAAAAGAGGAAGACCCAACAAGAGATGGATGGACTCAATAAAGGAAGCCACAGCCTTCAATTTGCAAGATCTGAGCAAGGCTGTCAAAGACAGGACGTTTTGGAGGACTTTCATTCATAGGGTCGCCATGAGTCGGAAGCGACTTGATGGCACTTAACGCACACAAGAATCTTGGCGGTTGTCAGAAGAATCAGTAGAAGGCGGCCCAGGCCATTTATGCACGGGAGGTTTTGCCTTGGATTTGCCACTCTCTAGATCACTGGTTCCCAACCAGGGGTCCGTGGACCCCCAGGGATCCGCGAGAACTAAATTAAGGTCCGCGAAACAAAGTTATAAACCCATAATAAATTAACATTTTCAATTAAAAGTTCTGTATTATAAAATATATATATTCAAATATTATTCTAAGTTTAATGTTTAACTAACAGTTATGATTAAAGTTTATTTTCAAATTCTCAGAATTTTTATTTTGAACCTTGGGGTCCCTGCACCGAACAAAAAAGTCCTAGTGGTCCCTGGTCAAAAAAAGGTTGGGAACCACTGCTCTAGATGCACATCTAGATGCAGGAAAAGAGGAAGACCCAACAAGACATGGATGGACTCCATATAGGAAGCCACGGCCTTCAATTTGCAAGATCTGAGCAAGGCTGTCAAAGATAGGACATTTTGGAGGACTTCCATTCATAGGGTCACCATGAGTTGGAAGCGACTTGATGGCACTTAACACACACACAGGAATCTTGGCGGTTGTCAGAAGAATCAGTAGAAGAAGGCCCAGGCCATTTATGCACGGGAGGTTTTGCCTTGGATTTGCCGCTCTCCAGATGCACATCTAGATGCAGGAAAAGAGGAAGACCCAACAAGACATGGATGGACTCCATATAGGAAGCCACAGCCTTCAATTTGCAAGATCTGAGCAAGGCCGTCAAAGACAGGACATTTTGGAGGACTTTCATTCATTCATAGGGTCGCCAGGAGTCGGAAGCGACTGGACGGCACTTCACACACACAGAGAGACAGAAAGGGAGGAGAAGTGAACTCAGGAAGAGATCACGAGGCTGATGGGGGAGACACCTCTCCTGTCCCAATCTTCAAGGCCTTATTATTGCTCCTGTCTCCTGCCCAGAGAAACTACAACTCCCACAAGCCACTGTGAGCCGGAAAGCGCCCCCCCCCCGCCTCTAGAGTCAGGCAACCGAGTGGAAGCCGTGCGCTTTCCTAGAGAGGACGGGAAAGTTCAGGCGCGTGGGGTTGAAGCCCAGCCTCTTTCTCCCCCCCCCCCACTCTTTTTCCCAGGAAGACCTGACAGAAATAAACAAAGACTCTCGTTTTCGTTCACCGGAGGGAGATTTGGGCTTTTTGTTTGGATGCGGGAATGGTGAGTTTGAGGTTTCCTAAAGAAATCTGGGGCAAGAATTGGTAGAGGGGGCGGGGGGAGAGCAGGCGAGGCCTCGCAAATCCCTCCTTCTGTAAAACCCCTTAAATGAATTTAATGCAGCTGTTACTATGTATGTCAAAGACAGGACATTTGGGAGAACTTTCATACATAGGGTCGCCATGAGTCGGAAGCGACTTGACGGCACTTCACACACATACATTACCATGTATGGGTGTGAGAGCTGGACAGTGAAGAAAGTTATAGGAAGAAAATAGATTCCTTTGAAATGAGGGGTTGGAGGAGAGGGTTACGGATTCCGTGGACTGCCCAAAAAAACAAACCCGTGGGTTCTAGATCAAATCAAGCCTGAATTGACCCTAGAAGCTAAAATGACTCAACTGCGGCTGTCGCATTTTGGTCACGCCATGAGATGACAAGAGTCACTGGAAAAGACAGTCATGCTAGGAAAAGTGGAGGGCAGCAGGAAAAGAGGAAGACCCAACAAGAGATGGATGGACTCAATAAAGGAAGCCACAGCCTTCAGTTTGCAAGATCTGAGCAAGGATGTCAAAGATGGGACATTTTGGAGGACTTTCATTCATAGGGTCACCATGAGTCGGAAGTGACTTGACGGCCTTTAACACACACACACACACACACACAGCTTGAGTTTATTCTTATTGCTAACAATACGAATAATTCCAGCCTGTGGCTCTTTCCACTCAAAATCCGACCACCCCTTTTAATAGAGTGGTTTGTCTGCGGTGTGTGTGTGTGTTTTTTTTAACCTTCTCTTCCTATTAGCCTAACTAATAATGTTGACTGACCAGGATGCAAGCCTCAGAGTAGCACAGAACTCCTCTTCGGACATAAGTATTTAAAGCAGGAACATTGCATAAAAATGCCCTCTGTGTATTTCTATTCTCTTCCTATTAGCCTAACTAATAATGTTGACTGACCAGGATGCAAGCCTCAGAGTAGCACAGAACTCATCTTCGGACATAAGTATTTAAAGCAGGAACATTGCATAAAAGTGCCCTCTGTGTATTTCTATTCTCTTCCTATTAGCCTAACTAATAATGTTGACTGACCAGGATGCAAGCCTCAGAGTAGCACAGAACTCCTCTTCGGACATAAGTATTTAAAGCAGGAACATTGCATAAAAATGCCCTCTGTGTATTTCTATTCTCTTCCTATTAGCCTAACTAATAATGTTGACTGACCAGGATGCAAGCCTCAGAGTAGCACAGAACTCATCTTCGGACATAAGTATTTAAAGCAGGAACATTGCATAAAAGTGCCCTCTGTGTATTTCTATTCTCTTCCTATTAGCCTAACTAATAATGTGGACTGTGTATTCCTTCTCTTCCTATTAGCCTAACTAATAATGTTGACTGACCAGGATGCAAGCCTCAGAGTAGCACAGAACTCATCTTCGGACAAAAGTATTTAAAGCAGGAACATTGCATAAAAATGCCCTCCGTGTATTTCTACAGTAAAGCAGAGAAGATGTTTTTCAGGGTCTGAAAAAACACATTTAATTTTCCTCAGGTTAGAGGCCTGTTTGGTTTGTGTCTTCTTCCCTAGAGGCTTAGGAGCAGAAAGACGTGATCAACTGTGAAATTTTTCCCTCTTTCAGGGGCCACCCACGTCCTTCGAGGAGGTGGCCATTTTCTTCACGCAGGAGGAATGGGCTCTGCTGGATGCGCCCCAAAGAGCTCTGTACTGGGAAGTCCTGAAAGACAATTATGAGACTGCGGCCTCCCTGGGTAAGGAGCTGTACCCTCTTCTCTATAATAATAAAAGGCTCCCTGCCTCTGTGGCAGCCATTACTTGTCAGAAAATACAGGGTGTAGGTCCTGGGGCTCCGTGGTAGAGCATCTGCTTTTCCCGCACAGTATTGCTGATTCAATCCCTGGCATTTCCATTTGAAAGGATCATGTAGTAAATGATGTGGAAGAACCTCTACCTGAGTGCCGCTGCCTGTCTGAGTAGACAGTACTTACCTAATGGGCCAAGGGTCTGATTCAGTAGATGGCAGCTTCATGTGTTGATATGTTAAAAATACACCCTGCAGCATCGAAATTGGCCCCTGGCTTCTGGATGGTCATGGGAGTTGCAGTGGCAAACATGGAATGATTGAAACAGCCTTACCCACACGATGCCCAGAAACCCCCCCCCCCACATCCCCTCTCTATGTATTTGGCTTGAAGCCATGATTGTCTGTGGCAAACATAACTCATCTGAATCTACAGCTAGGAGTCTTGAAACTGGCCACCCACTTCAGGATGATGGTGGGACTTGCATAGGGCTGCCTGGTCCCCCCTCGCCACCAGCAGGAGCTTCGTAGTGGTGGGGCTGGGCTGGTGAGTGACACAATAACATCATTTCTGGCATAAACCCGGAAGTGAATGGGACAGTGTAGCACATTCCTCCAAAAACTCTATGGCTTCCATAGAGTTTGTGAAGGAATGTGCTAGAGCATTTACCCTGGAAGTGACATTAATTGCCCCCCCTTCAGCTAGCCTTCTTCCACCCGCCATTACCTGGTATCTGGCAACCCTAGACTTGCAGGAGGAATGTGCTAGAGCATTTACCCTGGAAGTGACATTAATCCCCGCCCCCCTTCAGCTAGCCTGCTTCTGCCTGCCATTACCTGGTATCAGGCAACCCTAGACTTGCAGTACTAAAAATAAAGGGATCGAACTGTCCTGGCACAGATTGGCTTCACAACAGTCTGCGATTTGCAATGGAAGCAAAGGTTGGCTCCCGAGAAGTCAGGAAAGTGGCGGCAGCACAGAGTGGGTGTGTGGACAAGAATCCCTGTGTTTTTTCACAGGGTGGGGGGTTAACTACTTCCCTGCTCTAGCAAGGCCCTAGTGTGCTAGTGGTTAGAATATTGGAAAAGGATTGCGGAGATCCAGGTGTCTTTTCTGACAAGTTGCTAGCGGACTGGAGGGCCGGTCTTGCACTCTCAGCCAGATTGACTTTGCAGGGTTTTTAGGATAAAATGGAGTAGAGAAGATGGAGTAGAGAAGCTGTTTCAGGCCCCCACAGGGGAGCAAGGTGGGGTATGCAGCTCAAATCTCCTACCCCCCCCCGACAGGACCCATCCTTTCATGGCCTTGACAGGACTCCCCAGTTCACCTCGTTTAAAAGTCTACTCCCTCTCCCTGTTGTTTCTCCTTCCTCCCGGCTCTTCTGTCATTGTGTCTGTTTACACCTCTGGTAGACTGGAAGAACAGTGAGGTGAATTTTGAAGAAGAGTTGGTTTTTATATGCCGACTTTCTCTTCAAGGAAGAATCAAACCGGCTTACAATCACCTTCCCTTCCCCTCCCCACAACAGACACCCTGTGAGGTAGGTAGGGCTGAGAGAGCTCTAAGAGAGCTGTGACTAGCCCAAGGTCACCCAGCTGGCTTCTTGTGTAGGTGTCGTGGCCCAAGATTCTGGCTCGTCTGAGGAAGAACCGGAACGAGTAGCAGCCCCTCCAGAGACTGCAGAGGCAGAACCTCCTGAAACATCAGATGATGGGAGACTGCCGATGGAAACAACAAAGCAGACAGAAGGGCTGCAGGGCCCCACGGGAGGCCAGAAAACAGAGGAATGCTCTCCGGGAGAACAAAGACGAAGAAAGATGAGGCAGCTAATGAGTGAAAGGCGTAAATCAGCGCGTCTTCAAGCGAGGCGCGATTTAACAGCTGCTGACGAGGAGGAGAGTGATTAATTGCCAGGCCCGCCTCGTTCTGAGAACCAGCCTGATTTAAGGAGCAGACGGGGAGAACGCTGTTGTGGAAGCAACTTACTGACCTCCGGTATCAGACGCTCCAGTCTCGGATTGCCTTGCCTGCTTGTGACTTCAGCCTGGATTTGGAACTACGGACTGCCTTGCCAGTGACCTTGACCACGGACTGCCACTCAACTATTGCCTAACTCCTAACAAATACTTCCCTGGCTTGACTTCTGGACTGGACTTGACCTGTGCTTTCCCTGCTCTCTCTCTCACCCAGTGCAGCCAGCTGGCTGCAGAAGCGGCAGCAGCTTCAGTCTCTCCCCCTCAGCGTCCTGTCACACCCTTCCTCAGCTCTCTCTGCTCCTTGCTGCAGTCCCGCCTGCCTGCCCGCCTAGTACAGTAGGAGTGGGAAAACAAATCCAGTTCACCAGATTAGCCTCCGCCACTCATGTGGAGGAGTGGGGAATCAAACCCGGTTCTCCAGATCAGACTCCACCACTCCAAACCACCACTCTTAACCACTACAGCAAGCTGGCTCTCCAGCTCACTTTGGCTGCCTCCAGCTCAATTCTCCTGCCCCCTGACAGCCAGGCACTGATTAAGGCTGTATCCGCTTCATCGTAGAGCGTCAGATGCTCAGTGGGCCTGTGATGGATAGGTGAGGGTTGGACTTCCCTCCCTCATCCCTGTTCTGCAGGTTAGGAAATATCTCTCTGGTAGATTGGAAGAGCAGTGAGGTGAATTTTGGCTGTCTCCAGCTCGAATTCCTGCCCCCCCCCCCGACAGGACCACTCCTTTCACGGCCTTGGCAGGACTTTCCAGTTCACATCACAAAAGTCTACTCCTTGTGTGTGTGGAGGGGCCCTAAAAGGTTAGAGAAGTGGGATTCTCTTTAATTTGACCCAGGAAAAATGTGTTCTGAGTTTTCCTCATGTGGCATGATATTATCCACTCTTGTGTGGATGTGAACCCTGAAAGGTTCCGTGTTCTCTGTAGGCCGATCTAGAGTTGTGAAGGCCCAGGAGGGAAAAAAATCTGAATTAATTTTTTTGCCTTTACCCCCCTGATGCCTTTGAAAAAAAATTCCAATGGAAAAATTGGAAATTTTGTTAAAGACAAAATAGGCAAGTTGTAGACATATACAGCTCTTAAATCCAGGATGCATTCCTGCACCCTACCTAAACTTCATGAGGGGCAGTTAGAAGAAGAGTTGGGGCTTTTATGCATGGGTAGGATGTCCCTGTTGTTTCTTCTCCCAGTCTGTCTATCATTGTGTCTGTTTACATCTTGGCGCTTGGTTTTTCCTCAGTTCAGGACAAGTATCTTGTAGGTATCTTGAGTATTAGAAATAGCTTTCTCCCCACAAAACAAGTATGGGCATGTTCTTGTCACACAAACATTTGTCAAATGACTTTCATGTTTTCTTCTGTTCTGCTTGAAGGACTTTGGGTTCCTGGGCTGTTCCTCTGCTCTCAGCTGCACCCAAATCCAAGACAAACGCCGTTCCCCCAGAGCTCGGAGGAATCGGAAAGATTTGAAGGTGCCCTCTTGTCAGGTAATAAGGGGAAATGAAGGGAGTATTTCCAGGGGGATTTTTCAGGATATTTTTCTGTGGGAGCACCATTTGTTGTTTCATATCTAATCATGGACACAACCTGGTTAAAAAGTGCCCTGTTTAGAGAGAGGCCCTCCTTTTGACTGCAGTTTCCAGAAGAGAAATTGTGTCAGGGCCAAACTAGGCAGGGCAGCAAACATTTGGTTTCAAGAGGAGGGTGCCGAGTTGTTTTCTGTTGCTCAAGAACCAGAACCAATGGGTTGAAATTAAATCAAAAGAGTTTCCGTCTAGACATTAGGAAGAATTTTCTAACAGAGCGGTTCCTCAGTGGAACAGGCTTCCTTGGGAAGTGGTAAGCTCTCCTTCCCTGCAGGTTTTTAAGAGAGGCTAGATGGCCATCTGTCAGCAATGGTGATTCTGTGACCTTAGGCAGATGATGAGAGGGAGGGCATCTTGGCCATCTTCCGGTCACTGGGGGTGTGGAGGGTGGAGGTAGTTGTGAATTTCCTGCATTGTGCAGGGGGTTGGACTTGATGGCCCTGGTGGTCCCTTCCAACTCTATGTTTCTATTCTATGATTCTAAGAAACAGCAGGTTCTGGTCTGTTTTTTTCCAAGAAACAGCAGCTGCCGGTCTGGTTTCTTCCTCTTCCCCCTGTTTGGAGACCTGCGCACAGAGAACATTCTGCTGTGAGGAGGAGTTGGGGCTCAGTGATTAGAGCCTTTGCTTTGTGGGAAGGAGGTCCCAGGTTCGACCGCCAGCGTTTCCAGTGAACAGATCTCAAGTGGGAAGATGTTGGGAAAGTCCTTTCTGTGCCTGAGACCCTGGGAGACCTGCTGCTTTCACCAAGGGTTGATCAAGTCCCCTGGCCTCCAGCCTTTCCCTGGCTTGCAGGATCTTACTCTGAAAGAATGAAATACCCAGCCAGTGATGTTTAATTTCAAAGTAAGATTTATTGAGTTCAAAGAAGACAACTGGCTATGCTCCTCGTATGTACCAGGGAGGCCCTTGAAGCCCTTTTGAGAGCTCGACAGCGAACCTTTGGCTCTTCCAAGAAACAGCAGCTGCTGGTCTGGTTTCTTCCTCTTCCCCCTGTGTGGAGTCCTCTGCACAGAGAACCTTCTGCTGTGAGGAGGAGTTGTGGCTCAGTGGTTAGAGCTCCTGCTTTGTGGGAAGGAAGTCCCAGTTTCCACCTCCCAGTATTTCCAGTGAATGGATCTCAAGTAGGAAGGTGTTGGGAAAGTCCTTTCTCTGCCTGAGACCCTGGAGAGCTGCTGCTTTCACCAAGGGGTGATCAAGTCCCCTGGCCTCCAGCTTTTCTGTGCCTTGCAGGATCTTACTCTAAAAGAATGGAATACCCAGCTAGTGATGTTTAATTTCACAGTAAGATTTAATGAGCTCAGAGCAGACAACTGGCTGTGCTCATATGTACCAGGGAGGCCCTTGAAGTGCTTTTGAGGGCTCAATTCAGAGGCTCTGGTGACAGAAATGGCTCTGTCCCTCCTCCTAAGCCCCTGCCTCGCTTCATCTTCTGGTAGCCAGTCACCACCCATTCCTTGTCACGAGCTTGCCAGGCCTCGAGACAACTCCCAAGATGGTGTTCTACAGTGCTACTCATTGAGTTACCTCCCCTTATTTTCAGGCAGCGAATTCCCAGAGAGAAACCCCTCTCTTGCTTCTGCAACTAGGGATCAGAGTAGGGTTGCCAACCTCCAGGTTCTAGCTGGAGAGCTCCTGCTATTACAACTGGTCTCCAGCCGATAGAGATCAGTTCCCCTGGAGAAAATGGCTACTCTGGCAACTGGACTCTATGGCACTGAAGTCCCTCCCCAAACCCTGCCCTCCTCAGGCTTCGCCCCAAAAACCTCCTGCCGGTGGCAAAGAGGGACCCGGCAACCCTAGATCAGAGGTTACTATGATTGATCGAATCGTTTTATTTGTATTTAGCCGTAAGCCATTACAAACATATCAAGGATATCTCAGAGGTTACTAGCACATTGCCTTCTCATCTGGTGGGAAGTGACTTTTGGCCACAGCAGCCATTTGGGGGCTTCTTCTGCAGAGTGAGCCTGAGGTTTCTAGCACCCGCCTAGGAAGAGGCCTTCACATCCCTGCTGGCATTTGTATATTGGAGATAAGCCTTGTAGGCCAGTTTGTCCTTGGCTCTGTCTGTTGCATGCATGCACGTATGCACAGCCAAATTATGTCAATACTTGGAGACTACAAAATTATTCAAAGAAACATAATTGATTCCAAGTACGAGGTAGCAATGCCTGACTTGATTGGAACCACAGAAGAGCAATACTCAGGTGTTGTAAAAGTACTGGAAACTTTTGGAAGGGGAAGGTACAGCTTACCTCACAGCCTTTCCAGTGAGCAGATCACAGGAAGGAGCTTTTGGGAAAGACATTCCTCTGCCTGAGACCCTGGAGAGCTACTACTGGTCCAAACAGATAGTTGTCTAGATGGACTGCTGTTCTGACTAAAGGCAGGTTCACAGAGTCAAATCCCCCCTCACACACATTAATATAGTCACTGTGCCTTTAAGAAAAAACAGGTTTAAATGTTCCGTTTCTCTCAATGTTTCCTCAACTGCAGAAAGATCTCCAATTCCCAGAGATGACCTCATCACTTGCTTGAAGAAAGAGGAAGATGAGTTTGTCCAGGACTCCAGGGAAGCAGAGCTGCTAGCAGGTACTTCCTTGGATGGGTGGAGGGGCCCTAAAAGGTTAGAGAAGTGGGATCCTCTTTAATTTGACCCAGGAAAAACAGGCGTTCCCCCTCCGAGTTTTCCTCATGTGGCACGATTATCATCCACTCTTGTGTGGATGCGAACCCTGAAAGGTTCCGTGTTCTCTGTAGGCCCGTCTAGAGTTGCGAAGGCCCAGGAGGAAAAAAATCTGAATTAATTTTGGGGGGCTTTTAAAAAAAAATCCAATGGAAAAAATGGAAATTTTGTTAAAGACAAAATGGGCAAGTTGTAGACATATACAGCTCTTAAATCCAGGATGCATTCCTGCACCCAGAAGCCTACCTAACCTTCATGAAGGGCAATTAGAAGAAGAAGAAGAAGAGTTGGGGCCTTTATGCATGGGTAGGCTGTCCCTGGTTCGTCCCTCTCTTGTCTCACACTATCCTATCCTGAGGTCTGACAACCTTATGCATGGTGATCGCTGCCCTGCTTGAATCCCGCAGTGATCATGGTGGAAAGTTCCCATCCATCGTGCCCTCTGTTAAAAGCAAGTTAGTTGTGCCCTTGCCTCTTCTGTCACCTCTTTGTGATTATCGGCTGATGTTGCTGAGAGGGGGCTAAACGTGGAGTGACTGCCCTGTCAGCTTATCAGTATACCGTCAAATCCTCATAAAAGTAATTCCCCCCCCAAGTTATTTTGTTAGCATACTTGCTGAATTGACACTTTCTCTGTGGGAAGCCTTGACTGAATGGATTGGCTTGGCTTTACTGTTCTTTGTCATTTGATGGTCATCACGGGCCACCCCCACAAACCCCTCGGCGGGAATCTTTGGTTGGATCTTTCACGAGTGGCCATTTTCACTACTTGCAGAGCAGAGCAGAGCAGAGAATCACAAGCTGGTTCCAGAAACAGAATTTCTCCACGCTATGCCACCCGCTCGACTGCCCACCGCCATGGCAGTTTTCATGGCACAGCTTCTGATGGCGTTCCAGGTGCTCAGCCAGTGTTTCAGAAACGCGGCTGCCATTTCTTCGGCTTTTCTCGAACACAGGGGTCAGCAACGGAGGGCTGCCAGAGAACTTTTTCTGCGATCCTCCACACGGTGTGGAGTTACTTGCAGTCACGCCCCACGTTGTTACTCCCGCATTTTGCGCAGGAAATGGTATGCCCTTGCCCGTGTGCCGGTGCCCCGCCGCAATTGGGAGTACCCAAAAAGCAGCGACTGGTGGGACCGATTGGTGAGTGGGACACGGGGAGACGAGCAGTGGATGACCAACTTTCGGATGTCCCGCTCTACATTCATGGAAATTGTGGATGCTCTGAGAGGAAGGCTGCAGCGGGAGAGAACAGTCATGCGGGTCCCTATCCCGGTGGAGAAGCGTGTCGCGGTCGCCCTATGGTACTTCGCATCTGGCAGCACGTACAAGTTGGTGGCCCAGCAATTTGGAATTGGAGTCACAACAGTTGGCGAGATCATCCGTGAAGTCAGCATATGCATTCAGCATGATCTATACCGCAAGACCATCCTCCTAGGCTTCGACATCCTGCAGGTAATGGCTTCCTCTAAGCCTTTTGATTGTGATTTTAGACATTTCTCAGTAATATACTCTTGAATGTTGAAAAGTTTGTTAAGTGTGTGTGTGGTGGCCATGTGTGCAGACAGTCTGTGTTTGCTAATTTTTAATTTTTGAAATCTATTTTGGGTTTTTTTTTAACATCGACGTTTCATTACAGCAAAATTGAATTGTGCAACCTTTGCAATCAAGCGGAGATTAAAAAAACAAATATATGATATTTTCTCTTTTCCAGATCATGGCAGGCTTTGCTCGCCTGGGAATGCCACACTGTGTGGGCGCCATAGACGGGTGCCACATTCCCATTCGTAAACCTGGAGGAAGGGTGACCGAGTACAGCAACCAGAAGAATCTTTCCACCATTCTGTTGCAGGGCACAGTTGACCACACAGGGAGATTCACTGATGCAGTTGTGGGTGGGACAGGGAGAGAAAACGATGCTTGCGTGTTTGCCCAGTCGGAGCTCTGCCGATCCATGGATTGTGGGGGCTTTGTCCCTGGCAACCCGACACTAACATTGGAAGGGCTGTCTGTGCCCGCAATTATGGTTGCCGACGGGGCATACCCAATGAGGCGCTGGCTGATGAAGCCATTTGGGAGTGCAAGGGACTTCAGAGAACAGACATTTGACGATGCATTAGGCCGGGCACGAAATGTGGTGCAGAGAGCCTTTGGCCGTCTGAAAGCGCGCTGGCGCTGCCTTTATTACAGCAAAATTTGCGTTGCCGAGGTAAATGCCACCCCAATCATAAACGCATGTCTTACTCTGCACAACATTTGCGAGCAGAAGGGGCACGAGTGGAGGACTGGGGAAACCAAAGGACCGGAGCTTGCAGAGTGCAGTAATGCAGAGAGCAGTGATGCCCCACAAACTGTGGGGCACAGAAGGCCGGATGAGAATGACGACCCCCATGACGAGCGCCACTTAACCGAGGGTAAGGCAGTGAGGGAGGTCCTGGCCAACTACATGCTACGGGAAATGCAGCGTTGAGGGGATGGTTTTTCCCCCCTGTATAACCGTGGCTGAAATAAAGCTTTCATATTTTCGACTAGCTGTGCTTACTGTGATATTTCGCCCCTAAGAAACCCAAAAGGAAGTCCGGTCTCCTCTTACAGCAGGGGTGGGGAACCTTCTTTCTGCCAAGGGCCATTTGGATATTTATAACATCAATTATGGGTCATACAAAATTATCAACATAAAACTAGCTTAGCAGCTCCATAGCTAATGACTCTTCTGCAAGGGGGGAAAAAGGTTCCTTTTCTTGGCAAAACAAACTCACGTGTGCCTTAAATAGAGGCTATTCCTGTCCATGGGAAAGGGTGGATCGCCAGTCTTAGATCCTTCTGAGCTAGAGATCTGCCAGGACTCACGAAGGGCCAGATCAAATGATTTCGTGGGCCTTAAACGGCCCCCGGGCCTAACGTTCCCCACCCCTGTGTTAGCCAAAATGCCTGGTTATGAATTGTTATATGGGGAAATTAGCGAATCAATAACCGGCAATGGGCATAACTTGAGCTGGGATGCAACCTTTATCTACCAGAGTCCATACCATGACCAGTAAAGAGGCAGAAGCAAGGGAATTAGGTTAAAAGGAATTTACTCAGATTATATGTTCACACGCACATACAAAACTGCACATACACATCACATAACATACAGAGTCTAGGAATCAAAGAGAGGAATAAAGAGAGTTTTGCCATGTGGCAGGCAGAGGAAAAAATATACTACACCTCTCTTCAGAGTAATTGTCCGTCCTGAATTCCATGCAGCTTTGGGGGATAAAAAGGGGACGGGGGGGGGGGGTTAGGTGTCCAAGCATGAACACCCACTCTGGCAGAGTGCCAGGCAGTATGGAGGGGAAGGCCCAAGGGAGAGAGAGAGTGGGCTGGGAGCATTGCAGTTATACTGTTTTTCTGGGGGCGGGGAGAACTCCTCCTAGGTTCCCAGGTGGCAAAAAGGTGACAAAGGATTAAGCTGTGGGGTAGTGAGAATTTGGAAATCTATTATAATTCCAATGGCTTTTGCAATCCCAGGAGAAGTCAGGAGTCTCACTGATTGGCTTAATGGCTTGAAACAAAAGGTGCGATCACTGCTAATGTCTGGAGATCGTTGCTGAAGAGCGAGTCATTGTTATCTTAATGTCTGCTGAATGGCTTTGCTGAACTAGTCCGATGTTGCAAGGGGGGGGGGGTGCTGGTGCAGGCTACATGCCTGGACATATTCCCTACAATATGGCTTTCACTAGAGCAGGATACACAGGAACATGGTTGCCCTCTGGTTTGCTGGAGGGACTGCTTTGGCTGCTGCTCTTTGACTGCTGGTTTCGAGGGATGAAGAGAAGTCCTTTCCATGGCGGCACAGGCTTGCCACTTGGTCTGGAGAGGCTTCTGCACACATCTGCCAGGGTTGCCATGACCAGTCCAGGAGATTGGCAACCCGTTAGGCTACACCTGTGCTAGAGTGTGAGAGGGAACAATGCCAAGGATTAGAACTGGTGTTTTCTGGCAGCGGGGAAGAGGAGGAGGGAATGCTTGCCTTCATTGAGAGAAAGGGGTATGCTGCCCAGTTTATGGCCCAACACCATATAAAAAATGAACCTGTGCTGTGATACGGAATCATCCAAATAACTAATACAGCACGATGGCTATATAATAATGAATAATCTTATTTACACATAATGTATTCAATACCACCAAAATAATAGCAACAAAAATACAGCTTAGACTAGCTCCAAATACAAGCAAAATTCATATACAGTTAACCAAGCAGGAACCAAGATCAGGGATCCAGGTCTTCCATACATGGCGATACTTCAAAGTTTTAAGAAGAAGACAATTGGACATCCATTGACAGAAGCTTGTTGCGTAAACGGATGAAATAATATTGTCGAAGGCTTTCACGGTCAGAGTTCATCGGTTCTTGTAGGTTATCCGGGCTGTGTGACCGTGGTCTTGGTATTTTCTTTCGTGACGTTTCGCCAGCAGCTGTGGCAGGCATCTTCAGAGGAGGAACACTGAAGGACAGTGTCTCTCAGTGTCAAGTGTGTAGGAAGAGTAACATATAGTCAGCTGAATCTTTGTCCTGCAAAAAGAATCAAAGGTAATGTGCTAATCATTGTCCTGTAAGTATCAAGATAATGTGCTAATGAGGGTGTAGTATGTTAATATGGAACCATTGTATCCTGAAGTGATCTGAAATCCAAAGTTAATCTGCATGGCTATTGTGGACTGTAGTCTTTGTTAGTCTGGAGGTTTTCAGGACAGGAAGCCGAGCCTTATTCATTCTTAAACGCTCTTATTTTCTGTTAAAGTTGTGCTGATGTTTATGGACTGACACAAACAGGACACAGGGTCTTATTCCAAGATACTGAAAAACTGGACAATATTTTGTCAGATTGCACAGAGAAGCCATTGAAATTCATAAACATCAGCACAACTTTAACAGAAAAGAAGAGAGTTTAAGAATGAATAAGGCTTGGCTTCCTGTCCTGAAAACCTCCAGACTAACAAAGACTACAGTCCACAATAGCCATGCATTTGGATTTCACACATTACCAGATCACTTCAGGATACAATGGTTCCATATTACCATACCACACCTTCATTAGCACATTATCTTGATACTTACAGGACAATGATTACCACATTACCTTTGATACTTTTTGCAGGACAATGATTCAGCTCAAACCCAACCCCTTTCTGACTATATATTACTCTTCCTACACACTTGACGCCCTGACCTGGATGGCCCAGGCTAGCCTGATCTCGTTAGATCTCAGAAACTAAGCAGGGTCAGCCTGGTTAGTATTTGGATGGGAGACCACCAAGGAATACCAAGGTTGCTGTGCAGAGGCAGGCACTGGCAAACCACCTCTGTTAGTCTCTTGCCATGAAAACCCCCAAAAGGGGTCGCCATAAGTCGTCTGCGACTTGAAGGCACTTTACACACACGCGCACACACACACACACACACTTGACACTGAGAGACACTGTCCTTCAGTGTTACTCCTCTGAAGATGCCTGCCACAGCTGCTGGTGAAACGTCAGGAAAGAAAATACCAAGACCATGGTCACACAGCCCGGATAACCTACAAGAACGGATGAAATAATATCCGGAATCTCCACCTTAATCCTGTTACCAGTGGTCCAATATTGACTTTTGCCTTTGATGGAATCAAAGTCAAAGTCAAAAACCTTTAATGGCATAAAAAGAGCATAGAAAGAGCATGTTAAAATAGTACAATACTTATCAAGTTCAATATAATACAATAGTAGAGTTCCACTATAGGCACCAAAGAACACAAGCAATTGGCACAGCTATTACTTGTCAGTGTTAAAATCAGTAGCTAAATTTTTTGTCAAATATTCGGCAACTGCTTCTGTAGAGTTGGGGGACTTATCCGCTAGTAATAGCTGGGTAGTCCTATTCGCTGGGCCAGGGAGATTCATGATGATTGGATCTATGAAACGATTTCTTAAAACGGAGGAAAAAGGGCAAATAAATAAGATGTGAGTTATGGAATCGGGTTCGAGGTGGCAAAATTTACATAATCTGTCTCTAAATGGGAGATTGAATCAAGAACATTGATCTGCAAAACAGAATTGGGTTAGTAAAGAAGAGGAAAGCATTCCACGTATGGAAGACCTGGATCCCTGATCTTGGTTCCTGCTTTGGTTAACTGTATATGAATTTTGCTTGTATTTGGAGCTAGTCTAAGCCGTATTTTTGTTGCTGTCACTTTGGTGGTATTGAATGTATTATGTGTAAATAAGATTATTCATTATTACGGTATATAGCCATCGTGCTGAATTAGTTATTTGGGTGCCCGGTTTATGGCCAGCACGTGCATTCCAAATGCCTCCATGTTTGCGAAGGTTGCCAAGCACCATGCTGATGGTGGGTTTCCCAGGACCCTGGAGCAGTGCCTCTCCAAGTTTTAAGAGAATTAGGAATGCCTTCTTTGAGGCGATGGAGGCCTGGCAGGGGATACCCAGGCTCAGTGGGCACTCCACCCCCTTTAAAATAATGCACTGGATCTGGGAGGCTGGCAGGAAGCCTCGCTGGGAAGACTGCCCCCATGCTGGTAAGTTTGGTTGCGTCTACCAAAAGCAGAATTGAAATGCAAGTGGCCAAAATGTCCCCAGTCCCTGCATCTTTGGCAGGGTGGGGGAGGTTGCTCCATCGCTGTGCACAAGGCTGATTCCCTCCCCCACCCCCCGCCAACTGCTTGGGAAAAGGGCACGAGCCAGCAAATCTGCACGTACAATTTCTTCTGCATGTACAATTGTGGTGTAGTGGTTAAGAGCGGTAGTTTGGAGCGGTGGAGTCTGATCTGGAGGACCAGGTTTGATTCCCCCACTCCTCCACATGAGTGGCAGATGCTAATCTAGTGAACTGGGTTGGTTTCTCCACTATTGTGTTGCTTCTTCCTGTGTTGCTGCAGCTCCTTGTCAGAGCAGAGCTAGCGTTGTCAACTCCAGGCTGGGAAATTCCTGGCGATTTTGGGGGTGAACCTAGGGGAGAGGGGCGATTGGGAGGGGAGGGATCTCTGCAGGGTGTAATGCCATAGAGTCCACTATCCAAGGGAGCCATTTTCTTCAGGGGAAGAAGAGGTGGTTTTTATATGCTGACTTTCTATACCCCTTGATTCCCCACTCCTCCACATGAGCTGAGGAGGCTAATCTGGTGAACTGGATTTGTTTCCCCACTCCTCCACATGAAGCCAGCTGGGTGACCTAGGACTAGTCACAGTTCTCTCAGCCCCACCTACCTCACAAGGTGTCTGCTGTGATTGTAAACTGGTTTGATTCTCCTTAAGTGGGCGAGAAACTCGGCATATAAAAACCAACTCTTCTTTTTTTTGCTCTGCCTCCCATTTTGCATGGTTTCCCCCTGTTTTATTTCAAGTTGCACCACGCAATAAGGCCATAACACCTATCTGAGTGCAGCCTCCCCTTCCCAACTGAAGGGAATAATGCTAACCATGCTGGGATTATGGGAAGAAAGGAAGCCGCTTTGCCCACAAGGAGTAAGCCAAAGCAGGTGCCGCCATCGGGAATCAGGCAAAGCATGCTTGGCCATAGGGAATAAAGGAGACCACGCTGGCCCTTAGGATATTAATTATTCCCTGTTAATTAATTAGCAGTCATGCTAGGTCCATGCTGTTGAGGGCAGCAGGAAAAGAGGAAGACCCAACAAGAGATGGATTGACTCAATAAAGGAAGCCACAGCCTTCTATTTGCAAGATCTGAGCAAGGCTGTCAAAGATAGGACATTTTGGAGGACTTTCATTCATAGGGTCGCCATGAGTCGGAAGCGACTTGATAGCACTTAACACACACACATTAATTATTCCCTGGAGAGCCAGCATAGTGTAGTTGTTAAGAGTGGTGGTTTGGAGTGGTGGGCTCTAATCTGGAGAACTGGGTTTGATTCCCCACTCCTCCACATGAGCGGCAGATGCCAATCTGGTGAACCGGGTTGGTTTCCCCACTCCTCCACACGAAGCCAGCTGGGTGACCTTGGGCTAGTCACACTCTCTCAGCCCCACCTACCTTACACAGTGTCTGTTGAGGGGAGGGGAAGGGAAGGTGATTGTAAGCGAGTTTGATTCTTCCTTAAGTGGTAGAGAAAGTCGATGTCTAAAAACCAACTCTTCTTCTTCCTATGGTCAAGTGTGGATTCCATTCTCTCCTTATTAAACTGTGGGCCCAGCAGCTTTTGCTCTCTCCCGGACACAACCCAAGCACCTTGAGGCCAACTTGTCCCTGCATTGCTCAAATTAAACAAGTGCCCAAAGGTGGGGTACGGTTTTAGTCTGGAACAATGGAGCCTCGTGTTGATGAGGCCTGCTAGAGAAGCTTGCTCCTAAAATGGCCTGAACCTTGTCCTTCCGGTTAGAGGAAGGCATTTCCCATGACTCCTCACCTTTTCGTCCAAGGTCGAAATGGATGTATGTGAAGGCCAAGAAAATGGCGCTGATCACGGGTGCCATTTTAAGTAACACAACATGTCTAGTAACCATCCCCCACATAAGTTGCCCATGCCACTTATTCTCTTTCATACATTGTGAACGCACAACATGACAATGATTAATGCATGCCTCATTGACAGCAATCTTTGTGTTTATGCAAAGGTTAACATTGAACATTACACGGAATAGTAGACAAGGGACCTGATTCAACTAATCATTTTGACAATAAATTGACCATTGTCGCGTTAAATAAGGGGGGGGGAGGGTAGATGAACGGGAGGGTGAGGATGGAAAAGGGAATAACGGGTTGGGAAGGGGGAAAGGTCAGTGATATTATATAATATTTTGTGCGTGGTGGGTTGGTTTAGCAGAATGGTTGAGTGGCTGCTGTGGGGATGGGAGAGCAAGAAAGGCATTCTCCAGCAAATTGTTGATATATTGAAAAAACAACATAATTTTAAAAAAATATCCATACCAAGGTGTGGCCAAGGAATGGCGGACGAAAAATGGCAGAGAAGTTACCGAGATCAGGCAGGAGGAGAAATGGGAGGAGGAAAGAAGAATAGGGGCATGTTGGGACATGGGATGATTGACCCACGGCTGAACTATGCACCTCCCAATGACTCAGGCTTGGAACTAAAGTAAAGAGCATGATAAAAGAGGGATTGGAAAACACAGGGAAGTAATGGAACGGAAGCAAGCTGAACCGCCAGGGAGGGGAATAGCATGCATAACCCCATGGAGAACCGAGTCAATTGAGGGAGAATCAGACAAACTAACCATGCATAAAAGCCCCACGTTTTTTATACCCTGATTTTCTCTACCTTTAAGGAGTCTCAAACTGGCTTACAATCACCTTCCCTTCCTCTCCCCACAACAGACACCTTGTGAGATAGGTGGGGCTGAGAGAACATAAGAACTTAAGAAAGGCCCTGCTGGATCAGACCCAGGGCCATCGTCCAGCAGTCTGTTCACACAGTAACCAACCAGGTGCCTCTAGGAAGCCACAAACAAGACGACTACAGCAGCACCATCCTGCCTGTGTTCCGCCACACCCAAAATAACAGGCATGCTCCTCTGATACTAGAGAGAATAGGTTTTGCAGCATGACTAGTATCCATTCTAACTAACAGCCATGAATACCCCTCTCCTCCATGAATATGTCCACTCCCCTCTTAAAGCCCTCCAAGCTGGCAGCCATCACCACATCCTGGGGCAGGGAGTTCCACAATTTAATTATGCGTTGTGTGAAAAAATACTTCCTTTTATCAGTTTTGAATCCCTCGCCCTCCAGCTTTAGCAGATGACCCCGTGTACTAGTATTATGGGAGAGGGAGAAAAACGTCTCTCTGTCCACTCTCTCCAAACCATGCATAATTTTATAGACCTCTATCATGTCTCCCCTCATCCGCCTTCTTTCCAAGCTAAACAGCCCTAAGTGAGTTTGGAGAAAACTGTGACTGTCCCAAAGTCACCCAGCAGGACTTCTGTTGATTCTCAGCTGCTGCTTGCCTTCTCTTGTCCTTTTGACCTTACTGATCACTTGTGGTTGACTTGTTCACCTCTCCCTCAAACCACTGTGGTGCTTGTTACCCACAGGTTGGGTAACAAGTAGTTTATTGCTCTACGGTAGTTAAGGTGCATCAGTTAGCAGTTTACTCTCAAGTACTGGATATATTTGTAATTTTGCTTGTAGAAAACTAAGGCATTTCTAACTTTTAAATTCCATAAATTCCAGCAACTATTGCAATTTTATATGCTAATTTAGTTAAACATGATGCATTTTATGTTGTTTAAAACAGTTAAATTAGTTTTGGTTTGATAGGACAGTAAATATTGCATATATGTTCCCTCAAATTTCCATTTTTTCTCAGGGAGAAAACATTCCCCCCCCCCCCAACCATGGCTTCAAAATTTCTGGAAATTGTACATCTCTAGGCTTGTCCAGTCTTCTCTAGGTCATCCTAGAAGAAGTTGCTCCTCTCCTTTCTTGGATTTCCTCCCGCAATAGACCAAAGGTTCCCTCTTTCTCTCCTCCTCACACAGATGATGAGACCTTGAGGGAAAAGAAAGGTCTTATCTCAGAAGAAGCACAGGAAAGTTTACCCGGAGGATCTCAAGAGAACATTTCCCTCCCAGCTAAGCAGGGTGAGATTGAGTGTCGGGTACACTTCTATTGTAGAAACGGGTGGTAAAGGGGTTTGGGTTGGGAGGAAGTTACTTGGCCCTTTTCTCCGCCATCCGTTTCCTAGTGGATGCCATCTTGTTCCCTTTTATAGCATACCAGGTGTCCTCCTGCCCACCCCTGTGCAAGCAAAATGAGCAAGGCCAGGATGTCAAAGAGATGTTGCTTATTGACTTACTGGTTTTCAGTTTGCAAAGGAAAAGACTTTCAGAATACCTTCCAGACTTCCTAGACAAGAAGGAAACTGCTAGTTTTTCCGTTTGTTCTCCGAGGGGGCAAAAATCCCCAGAGACAGGGACCAACAAGGTTGTGTAGATGTACTATCAGGGTGTCCTTGCGGCAAGAGAGCAAGGTGGAGGCCTCACTTCTGTCCAGTGGATGTTGGGCGAACGGGAAACAAACCCTCCTTTGGCTACCTCCAGGCCTCCCCCTTAATAGTTTAATGGATAAAGGGAAGGTAGGAATCGTGTGGGCTGAGCGGGAGCTTCCTGTCTGCCAGTGGAAGGGCCAAGTGCTCCTCAATTTTTTTATTTTTCCCACCCTTGGCTCCGGAGAGGATCACAAGGGCATCCATTTGGTAACTCCATGGAGCTAGTAGACTCTAAACAAGCAAGCTGTTGTTTATTCACAGGGCACTTTGGGGGCAGCAGGAATTTCTCATAGCCGGTGGCCTCAACAGAAAGCTTCACCTGAAGGACTTCCCACTTCCTCCTTCCCCCTCAATGTCCGTGTTCGGCCTAGGGCAACAAAGCAATTTGAGAGGAGGTCACCAGTGCTCCTGAGGCAGGACGCTCCTCAGTTGCCAGTGGTGAGGCCTTTTTCCCCCACAGCTCAAGTACTGGTGGTCAAGAGATGAGAGATAGAGATGAGCCATGGCAGAAGTAAGTCAGGCTGTAACAGAAACAGAGTGGTAAGCAGGGGTGGTGGTGGAAGTGGGGGTTGAAATTCTTCTTCCCTCTGTGACCGCTTAATCTCTCCCCAAGGTTTCTGGGGGCCTGATACAGCCTCTGCCTTGGTACTGGGTGGACTGCAGGTTCCCCTCCCTGATCCCTTAAGGATTATATACTTTGTGTTCCAGTCCCACCATGTAGAGATGCAGATAGTCTCCAGAGGACCATCTGATTCTAATTTTTTTTTAATGGATACAACCCCCCACCCCAGGGCTGACTTCTATGAATCAACCAAGGGGGTCTAGACAAGATTTTGAGGAACCACTCTTCAAGCAGGGGCCGGCTCCACAGCCCAGCTGCCGGTGCGACCGGGCGCGAGAGCAGGGGCTCCGAACCAAGTTCAGAGAGCTGCACTCAACGGGCCAAAGAGCCGCATGCGGCTCGTGAGCCACGGTTTGCCGACACCTGTCTTAGAGTAAGTTGTTCCCCTCAGTTATAAGGTATAGTTGGAGTAGCATTATAAATGTTTTGGGTTCACTGCTGTGTGATAAGTTTTATGGTGATCAAGAAGGACATGAAAACCACTGAGGCAGAGCTGTATGAAAATAAAGGTTTATTTATGTGCAGTTAATTTGTAAAGAACAGTACAGCAGCACACATGTCTAGGAGAAGCCTGGGCGAGGCACTTAAACAAGCTAGTTATGGCTTCAGGCAGTGCCGGATTTACGTATAAGCTAAACAAGCTATAGCTTAGGGCCCCACTCTCTTGGGCAGCCCAAAAAAATTTAAAGGAAAAAAAAACCTGGATATACATTTCCAAAATATAAGATTAAAAAACAAATAAAATAAAACCTACGTACAGCAACAGTGTTTTGTGTTGTGTAGGCTTCTATGATGTAAGTAATTGGCCCTGTCTTTTTAATAGTATTTCAGTTCAACAATCACTTTGATACAATACATATTTTGTTATGTGCAAATGGCTTTAGATACCTATTAGGTCCATAAATTACCATATAGCATATATTCAACACAAAAAACAGCGACAATTTGTTGTTGACAAAGGACAGCTGGACATATAAAGGGCCCCATTACCTTCAATAGCTTAGGGCCTCATCAAACCTAAATCCGGCCCTGGCTTCAGGTTGTGGTTTGAATTCTCTTTGACTCTTGTGGTTACAAACAGGCTTTCACTGCCTAGTCACCATGTTGGATCCTTTCACACACATAGATGTTTATTTACTAAGGGCAATTGTATCTCTACAAATTAAACAGTCTTAGGTTCTCTCTTAATTAAACAGCCGTAGGTTCTCTCCTAATCTGCAGAGTCTGCTTCTCAGGGCTGGTTTTCTGAGGTAAAGGATTTTCCTCAAGGGGCCAAATTCCTTTTTATTCTCTGAGGATCAAAAACAGAAGCAGAGTAAGGCATTGGTTGCCTTTCAGGGCAGGAACTTGCATGAGATCCCAGGCCAAGACAAAACACAAACGAGAAATAGGAATACGTGTCCTGTGAACAGAAAAGAGTCTAGCTGCAAAACCAGTGATAAGAGATATCAGAAAATCCAAAGAAGTGAGAACCCACATAAATAACTGGAGTGTGGAAAGAGCCTCAATAATCGTAAAAGCCCTGCTGGACAACAATTAATTCACACAGGGTAGGGACCATATACATGTTTGGAGTCTGGAAGGAACTTTAGTCTGAATGGAAACCAGGTGGCACATCGAAGGATTCACAAAGGAGAGAAGTTGTATAAGTGCTGCAGTTGTAACCAGAGATTTTCCATTAAATAAAACCTTATTACAAATATGAAGATTCACACAGGGGAGAAGCCATATAAATGTTCGGGATGTGGAAACTGCTGCCATTATACCATGCAGTATGTGCAGATCAGAATTGTTCATAGAGGCTTTCTTGTAGGGGGAATAAGGTTGTGGTGTAATGGATCAGCTCAGGAAGTGACTTTTATTAGGGATAAAGTTTTCCTTACACAAATGGTCTTGTTGCTTTATATAGATTTTTGTTTGCATTTTTCTTGTTCTCTCCCCCCTTCTACAATCCCAGCCCAAATGCATTGTATTGTTTTACTAGGAATCTTTGCCGTTAGATTCAAAAATTATCTTATAAACCACTTAATAATTGATATTTTATCATACTTGTAATCTGCCTTGAGTCCCTTTGAGAAAGGTGGACTATAAATGAAAATAATAATTTCTCATTGTTTCAGGTGAGAAACCATTCCAGTGCTTGGAATGTGGGAAGAGCTTCAGTGGGAGTGGCAGTCTCCGCTCACATCAACGCATTCATACAGGGGAGAAGCCATATGAATGCCTGCAATGTGGAAAGAGCTTCTCTCAGAAGGGCCAACTAACAGTACATCAGAGAACTCATACCGGGGAGAAGCCATATAAATGCATGGAGTGTGGAAAGAGCTTCAGTCGGAGTGACCACCTTGCTTTACATCAAGCAGTTCATTCAGGGGAGAAGCCATATAAATGCTCAGATTGCAACAAGAGGTTTTCTATTAAATCAAGCCTTATTACACATATAAGGATTCACACAGGGGAAAAGCCCTATAAATGCTCTGATTGCAACAAGAGGTTTTCTGTTAAATCAAGCCTTATTACACATATGAGGATTCATACAGGGCAAAAGCCATATAAATGCTTGGAGTGTGGGAAGAGTTTCCATCTGAGTACCAGCCTTACTTCACATCAAAGGATTCACACAGGAGACAAGCCTTATAAATGCTCAGATTGCAACAAGAGTTTTACTCTCAAAACAAGCCTTAGTAAACATAAGAGGAGTCATGCAGGGAACAAGCCATATAAATGCTTGGAGTGTGGGAAGAGCTTCTCTCGGAATGACTGCCTCACTCAACACCAAAGGGTTCATTCATGGGAGAAGCCGTATAAATGCTTGGAGTGTGGAAAGAGCTTCTCTTGGAATTACTGCCTCACTCAACACCAAAAGATTCACACAGGGGCGAAGCCATATAAATGCTTGGAGTGTGGAAAAAGTTTCTCTTGGAATGACTGCCTTATTCAACATCAAAGGATTCACACAGGGGAAAAGCCATATAAGTGCTTGGAGTGTGGAAAGAGCTTCTCTCGGAATCACCAGCTAACAGTACATCATAGGACTCACACAGGGGAGAAGCCTTTTAAATGCCTGGAGTGTGGAAAGAGCTTCTATAATAATAGCTGTCTAACTGCACATCACAAGATTCACACAGGGGAGAAGCCATATAGATGCTTAGAATGTGAGAAGAGTTTCTCGCAGAAGGGTGACCTAGTTAAACATCAACGGATTCATACCGGGGAGAAGCCATATAGATGCTCAGAATGTGGGAAGAGCTTCTCTCAGAATGGTGGCCTAATTAAACATAATAGGACTCACACATCAGAGGATTCATACAGGAGAGAAGCCATATAGGTGCTTAGAGTGTGGAAATAACTTCTCTCACAGTTGCAGCCTTTCTTCACACCAACACATTCACACGGGAGATGCCATATAATTGTTTGGAGTGTGGAAAGAGCTTCACTCAGAAAGACAACCTAATGGCACATCACAGGACACACAGGAATTGCCATATCAGTGCTTGGAGCAGCAGAAGACCTTCAGTCACAACAGAAGCCTTAACCTGCACCAATCACTTAAGGCGGCCTGTTTGCAACCATCACATTTTTGGTGGCTGTCCTTTAAGCCCCATCTCTTTGCTCAAGCCTCTCAATTCAGTCCATCTGCCCTCCTTTCTTTTCCTCAGCCTTTAGGAGATTTTTCCCCAGCAGTGTGATTCCCACCCAACCTCTCTTTCCTGATTTTATTATTAAGAACATAAGAAAAGCCCTGCTGGATCAGACCAAGACCCATCAAGTCCAGCAGTCTGTTCACACAGTGGCCAACCAGGTGCCTCTAGGAAGCCCCCAAACAAGATGACTGCAGCAGCATTGTCCGTGTGTTCCACAGCACCTAATATAATAGGCCTGCTCCTCTGATCCTGGACAGAACAGGTATGCATCATGACTAGTATCCATTTTTACTAGTAGCCACGAATACCCCTTTCCTCCATGAACATGCCCACTCCCCTCTTAAAGCCTTCCAAGTTGGCAGCCATCACTGCATCCTAGGGCAGGCAGTTCCACAATTTAACTATGCGTTGTGTGAAAAAATACTTATAGAATCATAGAGTTGGAAGGGACCACCAGGGCCATCAAGTCCTGCACAATGCAGGAAATTCACAACTACCTCCCCCCTCCACACCCCTAGTGACCAGAAGATGGCCAAGATGCCCTCCCTCTCATCATCTGCCTAAGGTCACAGAATCAGCATTGCTGACAGATGGCCATCTAACCTCTTCTCAAAAAGGAGAGCTTACCACCTCCCGAGGAAGCCTGTTCCACTGAGGAACCGCTCTAACTGTTAGAAAATTCTTCCTAATGTCTAGATGGAAACTCTTTTGATTTAATTTCAACCCGTTGGTTCTGGTCCGACTTTCTTGAGCAACAGAAAACAACTCTGCACCCTCCTCTATATGACAGCCCTTCAAGTACTTGAACATGGTTATCATATCCCCTCTCAGTCTTCTCATCTTCAGGCTAAACATACCCAGCTCCTTCAACCTTTCCTCATAGGACTTGGTCTCTAGATCCCTCACCATCTTTGTTGCCCTTCTCTGGACCCGTTCCAGCTTGTCTACATCTTTCTTAAATTGTGGTGCCCAAAACTGAACACAGTACTCTAGTTGAGGTCTAACCAGAGCAGAGATACTTCCTTTTATCTGTTTTGATTCTCTAACCCTCCAGCTTTAGCAGATGACCCCGCGTTTTAGTATTATGGGAGAGGGGGAAAAACTTCTCCCTGTCCACTCTCTCCAAGCCATGCATAATTTTATAGACCTCTATTATGTCTCTAAGCTTTCTTTCCAAGCTAAACAGCCTTGAGCGTTTTAACCACTCCGCATAGGGCAGTTGCTGTAGTCCCCTAATCATTTTGGTTGCTCTTTTCTACACCATCTCAAGCTCTGTAATATCCTTTTTTAGGTGTGGTGACCAGAACTGTACACAGTGTTCTAAGTGTGGTCTCACCATAGATTTGTACAAGGGCAGTATGGTATCAGAAGTTTTATTCTCAATTCCTCGTCTAATTATGGCCAGCATGGAATTTGCCTTTTTTACAGCAGCAGCACACTGGGTTGACATCTTCATCGAGCTATCCACTACCACCCCAAGATCCCTTTCTGGGTCTGTCTCTACTAGCACAGATCCCATCAGCATATATGTGAAATTGGGATTTCCCCCCCCAATATGCATCACTTTACACTTGCTCACATTGAATCTCATTTGCCATTTTAATGCCCGTTCTTCCAGTTTGTAGAGATCCTTTTGGAGCTCTTCACAGTCCAGTTTTGTTTTAACCACCCTAAATAATTTGGTGTCATCTGCAAACTTGGCTACTTCGCTGTTCAACCCCAACTCCAGGTCATTGATGAACACGTTGAAAAGCACCGGTCCCAACACAGATCCCTGAGGCACCCCACTGCACACATCCCTCCATTGTGAAAACTGACCATTGATTGCTACTCTCTGCTTCCTATTTTTCAGCCAGCTCTCAATCCATAAGAGGACTTGCCCTTATCCCATGACTATGAAGTTTGCTTAGCTGTCTTTGGTGGGGGACTTTGTGTATTTGGATTTCCAAAAGGCTTTTGACAAAGTCCACAGGCTCATTCCTGTCCACATGCTTACTGACACTTTCAAAAAACTCTAATAGGTTAGTGAGACAGGACCTACCTTTACATGTTGGGTTTTGCTCTGCAAAACCTTTCTTCTGCTGTCTCTGGAATTTCTGCTCTGTCACAGAAGCAGGCAGGAAATTTACAGTTAGGGTGGTAAAAGAATGATAAGTATAGAAGTTCCCGAACCACAGAATGGGGGGAGGTCTTTTTCTGTTCTAACCCAAGTGCTACCTTAGACCTTAGGTCCTTTTTCAGTAGCCATGTATATGTGTGCGACTTTGCCATCAAGTCACAGCCGACTTAACAGTTATCGTGTAGAGTTTTCAAGGCAAGAAATGTTCAGAGATGGTTTGCCGTTACCTGCCTCTGTGTAGGCTGAGAGAGTTCTGAGAGAATTGTGACTGGCCCAAGGTCACCCAGCAAGCTTCATGTGGAGGAGTGGGGAATTGAACCTGGGTTTCCAGATTAGAGTCTGCTGCTCTTAACCACTACACTACGCAGGCTCCCTTCCATGGCCATAATAAAGCCAAACTATGGATGAGAGCCCCATGAACCATTCCTGAGTACTTGTAACTCCAAGAGGAGGGATCTTTCCTTACAGTAACATCTTATGGATCAGTACAGAACAGGAACGGACGATTTTCAGGTTATACTGGTCTCACCACTGGAGAAGCAAGTCAATGCAGGTGCAAAAACCACTTTCTTCCAATTTTGTTAAGCTTGAAAGATAGCATGCTACCTTGACTCAACTGACATGGCCACCTGGATCCATGCAATGGCAATATCAAGACTAGACTATTGCAATGGACTGCTCTTGAAATCACCTAGGAGTCTCCAGTTGGTTCAGAATGTTGCAGTCCAATTATTGGCCATTACCACGCCAATATTTATTTGTTTGTTTGGATTTATAGCCTGCCCTCATTCTCAGCCAAGGCCCTGCTTACTGGCCAAGGCCAGGCCGTGCTTACTGTAGAGTATAGAGTATCCCTGTTGATCCAGGGATTAGGTTTGGAAGCAAATCCAATTTTTCTGTCTGCGTGCTGCCTTTCCCCAACGTTTCACCTTGTCTGCATTTTAAAAATAAAAACGTGTTCCCAGGGAAGCGTCATGTCATTCGTGATGTCCAGGACGCTCCCCCTCTCCCCCCCTCTTTTTGGTTTTCAGATACCAAGAGAAACCACAACAGACAGCGAGAGGGCACCCATGAGTCAGGAGAGGGAGGAGCCACCAGCCACTTGGTCCCTCCTTATGCCCGCAAGCCGAGAGCACCTGGGCTCTTAAGGTGCTTGTTGAATGCCTGCTGCCCAAGACCAGTGTCGGCTTTTCCCTCCTCTTCCTCTGCTGGAGAGATCCGCTCCAATGTACACCTCTCCGTTTCCTTCCTCCTCCTCCCTCCAAAATCCCCTTAATGGGATCATTGTCCCTTTTTAATACAAAGTAGGAAAGGAAAAAGGGTATAGGAACAATTGTGATATATTATACATGGGTGGCATTCTGTACGGGTCCACACCATTTTCATCAATTCATTGTATTCATATTTCATTATCTACCGCAATCTAATGTTTACCATTCTAGATCTTATTAATCAGTATTCTATAATTATTATAGCACAGGAAATAACTAGCAAGAGGGGAGGGGGAGTTGGGAAGAGGGAGGCAATGCAGTGGGTGTGGCCAATGGAGGGATGGGGAAAGGAATGGCATCTCCAGTTTGTCTGCACCTGGGGGACTGTCCTCTTTGAAATGGAGTAAGGAAATACATCATATAAGCATTTGTTGAAAGCACAGACATTAAATGCTTTGAAATCATTTCCAACACCGAAAGGACTGCCCGCTACTGGGTTCAATGCAAGATATTGTCATGTACAAAGCCCTGCATGACTTTGGACCCTCATATTTGCAGGATCACCTCTTTTCCTATACTCCACCATGACGATTTTGCTCATCTAAGCAGAGCCTTCTTCAGGAGCCACTTTGCAAATGGGCAATACCAACATTAGCCCACATGTATGAGTTCTCTTTAGTGGCCTCTGTCTTGTGAAATAGCCTGCCTGAAGAGGTCAGGTAGGCTCCCACACTTCTGCGATTTCACAAAGAATTGTTCAGGGGGGAGCTTTATAAAGGGGGGGAAGGAAGTGTTAACTATATCACTGTGCATAGAATGTATTATCACTGCATTATTTTATATGGATGTAACACAATTTTTCTGTATTGTATCTGCACTCTGTACCATGTCTAATATTCTCTGCTTGTTCAAATTTTTGTAATGCTAGTCTTAGTACATTGCTTATTAGATGCCTCGTTGTATTGTCTGCAGGCAAGATTTCTTCCCTAGCAGCCAGGACCATTTATTCTGAAAGCTGCGCTGAAATGTCGGCATCTCGAACGACCGGGAAAAATAACAGTAGCTGTTGGCCCGTTGGTGCAATTCATGAGAGGTCTCAAATTTAGGGTATGCATGGTTACTGTTTTTGGCAGAGTCCATCTATGGACAGATCAGAATGAGAGCAATGCTTGTTCTTCCCCAACATGGACAAATGAGCAGTAGCCTTCCCTCCCTCTCGATGCTTACTTTATTTCTCTGGACATCAAAAATACAGGCAGAATCGGGTGCCAAGGACGGTTGCGCATGGTTTGGTGTAGGGACTCGTGGGGAATTTACACAATTTGCACCTCTCACCCGTCCCAGAATATTTTAAGCTGTTTTTTTCTCTCTTCATTTTGTTTCATGCCCCATTTTGTCACAGACCACATTTCAAAAGAGGACAAAATGGCTTCCGACCTGACCCAGTTGCCCAGTGTTTCTGAATGCTGTTAAGAGGAGACTGGACTTCCTTTTGGGTTTCTTAGGGGCGAAATATCACAGTGAGCACAGCTAGTTGAAAATATGAAAGCTTTATTTCAGCCACGGTTATACAGAGGGGGAAAACCATCCCCTCAACGCTGCATTTCCCGTAGCATGTAGTTGGCCAGGACCTCCCTCACTGCCCTGCCCTCGGTTAAGTTTTGCTCGTCATGGGGGTCGTCATTCTCATCCGGCCTTCTGTGCCCCACAGTTTGTGGGGCATCACTGCTCTCTGCATCACTGCACTCTGCAAGCTCTGGTCCTTTGGTTTCCCCAATCCTCCACTCGTGCCCCTTCTGCTCGCAAATGTTGTGCAGAGTAAGACATGTGTTAATGATTGGGGTGGCATTTACCTCGGCAACGCAAAGGGGACCATAAAGGCAGTGCCAGCGCGCTTTCAGACGGCCAAAGGCTCTCTGCACCACATTTCGTGCCCGGCCTAAGGCATCGTCAAATGTCTGTTCTCTGAAGTCCCTTGCACTCCCAAAAGGCTTCATCAGCCAGCGCCTCATTGGGTATGCCCCGTCGGCAACCATAATTGCGGGCACAGACAGCCCTTCCAATGTTAGTGTCGGGTTCCCAGGGACAAAGCCCCCACAATCCATGGATCGGCAGAGCTCCGACTGGGCAAACACGCAAGCATCGTTTTCTCTCCCTGTCCCACCCACAACCGCATCAGTGAATCTCCCTGTGTGGTCAACTGTGCCCTGCAACAGAATGGTGGAAACATTCTTCCAGTTGCCGTACTCGGCCACCTTTCTCATGGGATTACGAATGTGAATGTGGCACCCGTTTATGGCACCCACGCAGTGTGGCATTCCCAGGCGATCAAAACCTGCCATGATCTGGAAAAGAGAAAATATAATACACTCTTTTTTTAATCTCCACTTGATTGCAAAGGTCACACGTTTCAATTTTGCCATAATGAAATGTCAATCTTTCGAAAAAAAGATAATATATATTAAAAAATTAGCAAACACGGACTGTCTGCACACGTGGCCGCCACACACACACACTTAAACTTTTCAACATTCAAGACTAAATCACTGGGAAATGTTTAAAATCACAATTAAGGAGGCCATTACCTGAGGGATGTCGGTGCCTAGGAGGACGGTCTTGCGGTATAGATCGAGCTGAATGCATATGCTGACTTCACGGACAATTTCGCCAACTGTTGGGACTCCAATTCCAAACTGCTGGGCCACCAACTTGTAGGTGCTGCCAGATGCGAAGTACCATAGGGCGACCGCGACGCGCTTCTCCACCGGGATAGGGGTACGCATGACTGTTCTCTCCCGCTGCAGCCTTCCTCTCAGAGCATCCACAATTTCCATGAATGTAGCACGGGACATCCGAAAGTTGGTCATCCACTGCTCGTCTCCCCGTGTCCCACTCACCAATCGGTCCCACCAGTCGCTGCTTTTTGGGTACTCCCAGTTGCGACGGGGCTCCGGCACACGGGCAAGGGCATACCATTTCCTGCGCAAAATGCGGGCATAACAATGTGGACTTTGCCTGCGAGCAACTCTACACCGTGTGGAGGATCGCAGAAAAAGTTCTCTGGCAGCCCTCCGTTGCTGACTCCTGTGTCGGAGAAAAGCCGAGGAAATGGCAGCTGCGTTCCTGAAACACTGGCTGAGCACCTGGAACGCCATCAGAAGCTGGGCCATGAGAACTGCCATGGCGGTGGGCAGTCGAGCGGGTGGCATAGCGTGGAGAAATTCTGTTTCTGGAACCAGCTTGTGAATCTCTGCTCTGCTCTGCTCTGCAAGTAGTGAAAATGGCCACTTGTGAAAGATCCAACCAAAGATTCCCGCCGAAGGGTTTGTGGGGGTGGCCCATGACAACCCATTGAATGACAAAGAACAGTACAGCCAAGCCAATCCATTCAGTCAAGGCTTACCGCAGAGGAAGTGTCAATACAGCGAGTGTGCTAACAAAATTTACTTTTATGAGCATTTGACAGTATATACTGGTATACTGATGAGCTGACAGGGCAGTCACTCGGCGTTTAGCCCCCTCTCACCAGCATCAGCCAATCACAAAGAGGTAAGCAAAATTGAAAGGAATATAACAGCAGCACAGACCACAAACTACACGATTCTTAAATGCTACACTTTACTAGCAATATGTCCCTTCTAATACATAAATTTACAAGGCAGTCATAAAGCAAAGTATCCCCAAACATATATAAATCAAATGCAAGTGGATCGGAGAATAATAAAGAACAACTCAGCTTGACTCGCTCCACACTTCTGTTGGACACGCCTTCGCTCGATAGTAAATCTTGTGTCACAACGAGATAAGCCTGTTCCAAAAAACACCACAACGAGAGGCTCTGGATTGGAAGGACCGAATCCAGGATACTCAGCACAAGGCTGTAAAAGCGTGGAGCGAGTCTGCGAACTGCATGACTGAGCGGCATGTGCAGCCAGTTCCTGCGTTCCATCGGACTTTGAGTCAAGCTGAGTTGTTCTTTATTATTCTCCGTTCCACTTGCATTTGATTTATATATGTTTGGGGATACTTGCTTTATGAATGCCTTGTAAATTTATTTTCTGGTAGGGTATGAGCTTTCGTGAGCCACGGCTCACTTCTTCAGATACTCACTTATCTGAAGAAGTGAGCTGTGGCTCACGAAAGCTCATACCCTACCAGAAAATATTTTTGTTAGTCTTTAAGGTGCTACTGGACTCTTGCCCTTTTTGACTACTGCAAACAGACTAACACGGCTACCCACTGTGAATTGTAAATTTATGTATTAGAAGGGACATATTACTAGTAAAGTGTAGCATTTACGAATTGTGTTGTTTGTGGTCTGCGCTGCTGTTATATTCCTTTCAATTTTGCTTATTATTTTAACAGCACGCTACTTTGTGTATAAATCACAAAGAGGTGACACAAGAGGAAGGAGCACAACTAACTCACTTTTAACAGAGGGCACTATGTGTGGGAATTTTCCTCCATGATCACTGCAAGATTCACGCAGGGCAGCGATCACCATCAAATCTCGGGATAGAAGAGTGTTAGACAAGAGAGGGACGAACCAGGGACAGCCTACCCATGCATAAAAGCCCCAACTCGTCTTCTCATAGCCCCTCACGAAGATTAGGTAGGCTTCTGGGTGCAGGAATGCATCCTGGATTTAAGAGCTGTATATGTCTACAACATGCCCATTTTGTCTTTAACAAAATTTCAATTTTTTCCACTGGGGAAATTTTTAAAAAGGCCTCTGGGGGAAAAAGCCCCCAAAAATTAATTCAGATTAAAAATATTGTCGAAGGCTTTCACGGTCAGAGTTCATTGGTTCTTGTAGGTTATCCGGGCTGTGTAACCGTGGTCTTGGAATTTTCTTTCCTGACGTTTCGCCAGCAACTGTGGCAGGCATCTTCAGAGTAATAACACTGAAGGACAGTGTCTCTCAGTGTCAAGGGTGTAGGAAGAGTAATATATAGTCAGAAAGGGGTTGGGTTTGAGCTGAGTATTGTCCTGCAAAAGTATTGTCCTGTAAGTATCAAGATAATGTGCTAATGAGGGTATGGTATGTTAATATGGAACCATTGTATCCTGAAGTGATCTGTTAATGTGTGTAATCCAAAGCTAATCTGTATGGCTATTGTTGAATGTTGTCTTTGTCTGGAGGTTTTTCAGGGCAGGAAGCCAAGCCTTATTCATTCTTAAACTCTCCTCTTTTCTGTTAAAGTTGTGCTGATGTTTATGAATTTCAATGGCTTCTCTGTGCAATCTGACAAAATAGTTGGTAGAATTGTCCAGTCTTTCAGTGTCTTGGAATAAGACCCTGTGTCCTGTTTGTGTCAGTCCATGTTCAGCCACTGCTGATTTCTCAGGTTGGCCAAGTCTGCAGTATCTTTCATGTTCTTTTATCCTTGTTTGTATGCTGCGTTTTGTGGTCCCGATGTAAATTTCTCCACAGCTGCAAGGTATACGATATACTCCTGCAGAGGTGAGGGGGTCTCTTTTGTCTTTTGCTGATCGTAGCATTTGTTGTATTTTTTTGGTGGGTTTAAACACTGTTTGTAGGTTATGTTTTTTCAAAAGTTTCTCCATCCTATCAGTGACTCCTTTAATAAATGGCAAGAATACCTTTCCTATGGGAGACTGTTTTTCTTGAGTTTTCTGATTTTTGTTTGGTTTAATGGCCCTTCTGATTTCATTCTTGGAGTAGCCGTTTGCTAGCAGTGCGTGATTTAGATGATTAGTTTCTTCCTTGAGAAACTGTGGTTCACAGATCCGTCTTGCACGGTCCATTAATGTTTTGATTATTCCTCTTTTCTGTCGGGGGTGGTGGTTGGAGTTTTTGTGTAAGTAGCGATCTGTGTGAGTTGGTTTCCGGTAGACCTTGTGACCTAACTGAAGGTTTGTTTTACGGATGACAAGGGTATCAAGAAATGGGAGTTTACCCTCAATTTCCTTTTCCATGGTAAACTGAATGTTTGGATGGATATTATTAAGATGGTTTAGAAAGTCCATTAATTTTTCTTCACCATGGCTCCAAATGGTAAATGTATCATCTACGAACCTGAACCAGACTGTAGGTTTGTAAGGTGCTGATTCTAATGCAGTCTTTTCAAAATATTCCATGTAAAAGTTTGCTATTACTGGACTGAGTGGACTTCCCATAGCTACTCCATCAATCTGTTCATAAAATTCTTGATCCCATAGGAGATAACTTGTTGTCAAACAATGGTGAAATAAGGCTGTTATATCTTCTGGAAAAATCTGGTTAATCAATGAGATTGTGTCTTTTACTGGATTGTGTCTTCCAGTAAAAGACACAATCTCATTGATTAACCAGATTTTTCCAGAAGATATAACAGCCTTATTTCATCATTGTTTGACAACAGGTTATTTCCTATGGGATCAAGAATTTTATGAACAGATTGATGGAGTAGCTATGGGAAGTCCACTCAGTCCAGTAATAGCAAACTTTTACATGGAATATTTTGAAAAGACTGCATTAGAATCAGCACCTTACAAACCTACAGTCTGGTTCAGGTTCGTAGATGATACATTTACCATTTGGAGCCATGGTGAAGAAAAATTAATGGACTTTCTAAACCATCTTAATAATATCCATCCAAACATTCAGTTTACCATGGAAAAGGAAATTGAGGGTAAACTCCCATTTCTTGATACCCTTGTCATCCGTAAAACAAACCTTCAGTTAGGTCACAAGGTCTACCGGAAACCAACTCACACAGATCGCTACTTACACAAAAACTCCAACCACCACCCCCGACAGAAAAGAGGAATAATCAAAACATTAATGGACCGTGCAAGACGGATCTGTGAACCACAGTTTCTCAAGGAAGAAACTAATCATCTAAATCACGCACTGCTAGCAAACGGCTACTCCAAGAATGAAATCAGAAGGGCCATTAAACCAAACAAAAATCAGAAAACTCAAGAAAAACAGTCTCCCATAGGAAAGGTATTCTTGCCATTTATTAAAGGAGTCACTGATAGGATGGAGAAACTTTGAAAAAACATAACCTACAAACAGTGTTTAAACCCACCAAAAAAATACAACAAATGCTACGATCAGCAAAAGACAAAAGAGACCCCCTCACCTCTGCAGGAGTATATCGTATACCTTGCAGCTGTGGAGAAGTTTACATCGGGACCACAAAACGCAGCATACAAACAAGGATAAAAGAACATGAAAGATACTGCAGACTTGGCCAACCTGAGAAATCAGCAGTGGCTGAACATGGACTGACACAAACAGGACACAGGGTCTTATTCCAAGACACTGAAAGACTGGACAATTCTACCAACTATTTTGTCAGATTGCACAGAGAAGCCATTGAAATTCATAAACATCAGCACAACTTTAACAGAAAAGAGGAGAGTTTAAGAATGAATAAGGCTTGGCTTCCTGCCCTGAAAAACCTCCAGACAAAGACAACATTCAACAATAGCCATACAGATTAGCTTTGGATTACACACATTAACAGATCACTTCAGGATACAATGGTTCCATATTAACATACCATACCCTCATTAGCACATTATCTTGATACTTACAGGACAATACTTTTGCAGGACAATACTCAGCTCAAACCCAACCCCTTTCTGACTATATATTACTCTTCCTACACCCTTGACACTGAGAGACACTGTCCTTCAGTGTTACTACTCTGAAGATGCCTGCCACAGTTGCTGGCGAAACGTCAGGAAAGAAAATTCCAAGACCACGGTTACACAGCCCGGATAACCTACAAGAACCAATTAATTCAGATTTTTTTCCTCCTGGGCCTTTGCAACTCTAGACCGGCCTACAGAGAACACGGAACCTTTCAGGGTTCGCATCCACACAAGAGTGGATGATAATCGTGCCACATGAGGAAAATTCAGAGGGGGAACACCTGTTTTTCCTGGGTCAAATTAAAGAGGATCCCACTTCTCTAACCTTTTAGGGCCCCTCCACCCATCCAAGGAAGTACCTGCTAGCAGCTCTGCTTCCCTGGAGTCCTGGACAAACTCATCTTCCTCTTTCTTCAGGCAAGTGATGAGGTCATCTCTGGGAATCGGAGATCTTTCTGCAGTTGAGGAAACATTGAGAGAAACGGAACATTTAAACCTGTTTTTTCTCAGATTAAAGGCACAGTTACTATATTAATGTGTGTGAGGGGGGATTTCACTCTGTGAACCTGCCTTTAGTCAGAACAGCAGTCCATCTAGACAACTATCTGTTTGGACCAGCAGTAGCTCTCCAGGGTCTCAGGCAGAGGAAGGTCTTTCCCAAAAGCTCCTTCCTGTGATCTGCTCACTGGAAAGGCTGAGGTAAGCTGTACCTTCCCCTTCCAGAAGTTTCCAGTGCTTTTACAACACCTGAGTATTGCTCTTCTGTGGTTCCAATCAAGTCAGGCATTGCTACCCCATACTTGGAATCAATTATGTTTCTTTGAATAATTTTGTAGTCTCCAAGTATTGACATAATTTGGCTGTGCATACGTGCATGCATGCAACAGACAGAGCCAAGGACAAACTGGCCTACAAGGCTTATCTCCAATATACAAATGCCAGCAGGGATGTGAAGGCCTCTTCCTAGGCGGGTGCTAGAAACCTCAGACTCACTCTGCAGAAGAAGCCCCCAAATGGCTGCTGTGGCCAAAAGTCACTTCCCACCAGATGAGAAGGTGATGTGCTAGTAACCTCTGAGGTATCCTTGATATGTTTGTAATGGCCTACGGCTAAATGCAAATAAAACCATTCAATCAATCATAGTAACCTCTGATCTAGGGTTGCCGGGTCCCTCTTTGCCACCAGCAGGAGGTTTTTGGGGCGAAGCCTGAGGAGGGCAGGGTTTGGGGAGGGACTTCAGTGCCATAGAGTCCAGTTGCCAGAGTGGCCATTTTCTCCAGGGGAACTAATCTCTATCGGCTGGAGACCAGTTGTAATAGAAGGAGATCTCCAGCTAGAACCTGGAGGTTGGCAACCCTACTCTGATCCCTAGTCGCAGAAGCAAGAGAGGGGGGTTTCTCTCTGGGAATTTGCTGCCTGAAAATAAGGGGAGGTAACCCAACGAGTAGCACTGTGGAACACCATCTTGGGAGTTGTCTCGAGGCCTGGCAAGCTCGCGACAAGGAATGGGTGGTGACTGGCTACCAGAAGATGCAGCCGAGGAAGGGGCTTAGGAGGAGGGACAGAGCCATTTTCCGTCACCAGAGCCTCTGACTCGAGCCCTCAAAAGTGCTTCAAGGGCCTCCCTGGTACATACGAGCACAGCCAGTTGTCTGCTCTGAGCTCATTAAATCTTACTGTGAAATTAAACATCACTGGCTGGGTATTCCATTCTTTTAGAGTAAGATCCTGCAAGGCACAGAAAAGCTGGAGGCCAGGGGACTTGATCACCCCTTGGTGAAAGCAGCAGCTCTCCAGGGTCTCAGGCAGAGAAAGGACTTTCCCAACACCTTCCTACTTGAGATCCATTCACTGGAAATACTGGGGGGTGGAAACTGGGACTTCCTTCCCACAAAGAAGGAGCTCTAACCACTGAGCCACAACTCCTGCTCACAGCAGAAGGTTCTCTGTGCAGAGGACTCCACACGGGGAAGAGGAAGAAACCAGACCAGCAGCTGCTGTTTCTTGGAAGAGCCAAACGTTCGCTGTCCTGCCTAGTTTGGCCCTGACACAATTTCTCTTCTGGAAGCTGCAGTCAAAAGAAAGGCCTCTCTGTAAACAGGGCACCCGGTACCTTGGTTGTGCACATGATTAGATAAGAAACAACCAATGGTGCTCCCACAGAAAAATTCCCCCTGAAATATCCCCTTCATCGTCTTACTTCCCCCAACCCCCTTACCTGACAAGAGGGACCCTGCAAATCTTTCCGATTCCTCCGAGCTCTGGGGGAATGGCATTTGTCTTGGATTTGGATGCAGCTGAGAGCAGAGGAACAGCCCAGGAACCCAAAGTCCTTCAAGCAGAACAGAAAACAACATGAAAGTCACTCGACAAATGTTTGGGTGACAAGAACATGCCCATACCTGTTTTGTGAGAAGAAAGATATTTCTATTATTCAAGCTACCTACAAGATACTTGTCCTGAACTGAGGAAAAGCCAAGCGCCAAGATGTAAACAGACACAATGACAGACGGACTGGAAGGAAAAACAACAGGGCGAGGGAGTAGACTTTTAAGCTATGTAAACTGGGAAGTCCTGTCAAGGCCGTGAAAGGAGTGGTCCTGTCAGGGCAGGAGATTCGAGCTGGAGGCAGCCAAAATTCACCTCACTGCTCTTCCAATCTACCAGAGAGGTATTTCCTAACCTGCAGAACAGGGATGAGGGAGGGAAGTCCAACCCTCACCTATCCATCACAGGCCCACTGAGTATCCGACGCTCTATGATGAAGTGGATACGGCCTTAATCAGTGCCTGGCTTGGCTCCCACTGGGATCTGCTCTGAGCGGACCAAGGGAGAACAGAGTATTGCAACAAGAGGTGCTGCTTTCTTCAAAATCCTCCCTCATCGCATGGGAACCCTCCATCAGTGTCTCCTGCTTAGCGTCTCTACCCTATAATGGCACCTCCTGTCGGCACACTATATTGAACATGTGGGACATACGACCCAGATCAGAGCCAACGTGGTGTAGGTTTGGAGCGGTGGACTCTAATCTGGAGAACCAGGTTTGACTCCCCACTCCTCCACATGAGCGGTTGAGGCTAATCTGGTGAACTGGGTTGGTTTCCCCACTCCTACACACAAAGCCAGCTGGGGGACCTTAGGCTACTCATAGTTCTCTTAGAGCTCTCTCAGCCCCACCTACCTCACAGGGTGTCTGTTGCGGGGAGGGGAAGGTGATTGTAAGCTGGTTTGATTCTTACAAGTCCTATGAGGAAAGGTTGAAGGAGCTGGGTATGTTTAGTCTGAAGAGGAGAAGACTGAGAGGGGATATGATAACCATCTTCAAGTACCTGAAGGGCTGTCACATAGAGGATGGTGCCGAGTTGTTTTCTGTTGCCCCAGAAGGTCGGACCAGAACCAATGGGTTGAAATTAAATCAAAAGAGTTTCTGTCTAGACATTAGGAAGAATTTTCTAAGATTTAGAGCGATTCCTAAGTAGAACAGGCTTCCTCGGGAGGTGGTGAGTGCTCCTTCTCTGGAGGTTTTTAAGCAGAGGCTAGATGGCCATCTGTCAGCAGTGCTGATTGTATGACCTTAAGCAGATCATGAGAGGGAGGGCATTTTGGCCATCTTCTGGGAATAGAGTAGAGGTCACTGGGGGTGTAGGGAAGAGTTAGTTGTGAATTTCCTGCATTGTGCAGGGGGTTGAACTAGATGACCCTGGTGGTCCCTTCCAACTCTATGATTCTATGGTAAGTGGTAGAGAACGTTGGCATAAAAAACCAACTTTTCTTCTTCCCCTGAAGAAAATGGCTCCCTTGGAGAGCCTACGGCATCACACCCTGCAGAAACCCCTCCCCAATTGCCACTGTCCCCTAGGTTCACCCCCCAAAATCTCTCTCCAGGAATTTCCCAGCCTGGAGTTGACAAAGCTAGCTCTGCCCCGACACAAGAGTTGCAGCAATACAAGAAGCGACAGCCTCAAAGATGAAGAAGAAGAAAAAGAAGAAGAGTTGGTTTTTATATGCTGACTTTCTCTACCACTTAAGGAAGAATCAAACCGGCTTACAGTCACCTTCCCTTCCCCTCCCCACAACAGACACCCTGTGAGGTAGGTGGGGCTTAGAGAGTGTAACTAGCCCAAGGTCATCCAGTTGGCTTCATGTGTAGGTGCGGGGAAACCAGTCCAGTTCACCAGATTAGCCTACGCCTCTCATGTGGAGGAGTGGAGAATCGAACCCAGTTCTCCAGATCAGAGTCCACCGCTCTTAACCACTACACCATGCTGGCTCTCCTTTCCTGACAAATTGGAGGCACAGTGAGATGTGTTGCAAACTTCGTACCCTGCCTTGCTTCCCACTGGGGACCCAGAGCAGCTTACTTTGATCTCCTCCACTCCCCCATTCTAGCCTACCAACAACCCTGTGAAGGAGGCCAGGCTGAGAGTGCGTGTCTGGACCCAAGTCCGCCAGCAACTTTCTGTGACAGAGCAGGGATTCACACCTGGATTTCCTCGATCCTTTTCCAAGGGCCATAGCTCAGTAGTAGAGCATCTGCTTGCCATGCAGAAGGTCCCAGGTTCAATCCCCAGCATCTCCAGTTAAAGGGACCAGGCAAGTAGGTGATGTCAAAGACCTCTGCCTGAGACCCTGGAGAGCCGCTGCCAGTTGTCAGGCATCGGCCTGGTATCCAGCGAAGCCAGGTGGTGTTTCAAGGTCGAACTGTTGTTCTATTCTGGGTTTGTTATGTCTTGCTTTGCCCTGGGAACAAGGGCTATCTCTGGGTTGCCGAGCCAACCCGTAGTTTGAAAGTTCACTTTATTTCTCCAGTACCCTCTGTATTTTCCCCATTAGTATCCTTCCCAAATCTCAAGTCAGTTTCTGTAACTTGCTGTGCTTTCCATAATAAATCAATTGTCTATCCTGTCTAGAGGTCTGTTATTGGGATTTGCCTAGTGAGCCCAGAAATGACGTTACTGTGTCACTCACCCGCCCAGCCCCACCACAACGAAGCTCCCGCCAGTGGCGAAGGGGGACCAGGCAGCCCTATGCAAGTCCCATCATCATCCTGAAGTGGGTGGCCTGTGTCAAGACTCCTAGCTGTAGATTCAGATGAGTTATGTTTGCCACAGACAATCATGGCTTCAAGGCAAATACACAGAGAGGGGATGGGGGGGGGGTTCTGGGCATTGTGTGGGTAAAGCTGTTTCAATCCTTCCATGTTTGCCGCAGTAACTCCCATGACCATCCAGAAGCCAGGGGCCAATTTCGATGCTGCAAGGTGTGCTTTTAACATATCAACACATGAAGCTGCCATCTACCGAATCAGACCCTTGGTCCCTCAGGTCGGTATTGTCTACTCAGACAGGCAGCCGCACTCAGGCAGAGGTTCTGAACACACGCATGAACACATGAAGCTGCCTTCTACTGAATCAGACCCGGTCCATCAAAGTCAGGATTGTCTACTCAGACTGACAGCGGCTCTCCAGGGTCTCAGGAAGAGGTCTTTCACATCAGCTACTTGCCTGGTCCCTTTAACTGGAGATGCCGGGATTGAACCTGGGACCTTCTGCATGGCAAGCAGATGCTCTACCACTGATCTACGGCCCTTCCCCACATCATTCACTTTCAACTGGAAATGCCAGGGACTGAACCTGCAATACTGTGCATGCAATACTCTACCACGGAGCGCCAGGACCTACACCCTGTATTTTCTGACAAGTAACGGCTGCCACAGAGGCAGGGAGCCTTTTATTATTATAGAGAAGAGGGTACAGCTCCTTACCCAGGGAGGCCGCAGTCTCATAATTTTCTTTCAGGACTTCCCAGTACAGAGCTCTTTGGGGCGCATCCAGCAAAGCCCATTCCTCCTGCGTGAAGAAAATGGCCACCTCCTCGAAGGACGTGGGTGGCCCCTGAAAGAGGGAAACATTTCACAGTTGATCACGTCTTTCTGCTCCTAACACTCTAGGGAAGAAGACACAAACCACACAGGTCTCTAATCTGAGGAAAATTAAATGTGTTTTTTTCAGACCCTGAAAAATATCTTCTGTGCTTTACTGTAAAAATACATGAAGAGGGCATTTTTATGCAATGCTCCTGCTTTAAATACTTATGTCCGAAGATGAGTTCTGTGCTACTCTGAGGCTTGCATCCTGGTCAGTCAACATTATTAGTTAGGCTAATAAGAAGAGAAGGATAAAAAACACACCGCAGACAAACCACTACGTTTATGTCCGAAGATGAGTGTGCTACTATAATGGGATTAAATTACAGGTGGAGAGGTACTGGCTGGATCTAAGGGGAAGGTGTTTTACAGTAAGAGTTGTTCGACAGTGGAATCAGCTGCCTAGGGAGGTGGTGAGCTCCCCCCTGACTGGCAGTCTTTAAGCAGAGGCTGGACAAACACTTGCCAGGGATGCTCTAGGCCAGAGGTTCCCCCATATTTTGAGTCATGGAGCACTTTTCAGGAGAGAAATTCGTCATGGAGCACTATTTTTCACCTGGCACCTATATACTAAACTGAATGACGGTAATATTTTTCTTTCCAATCTCTTCACAGAGCACTAGATGTTTCGCAGAGCACCAGGCTCTCTATGGAGCATAGATTGGGAACTGCTCCTCTAGGCTGATCCTCCACTGAGCAGGGGGTTGGACTAGATGGCGTCTATGGCACCTTCCAACTCTCTGATTCCACTCCGAGGCTTGCAGCCTGGTCAGCAAACATTATTAGTTAGGCTATTTACAGTCAGGCAAATATTTACAGTTATGTTCTAACAAACTTAAAATCTCAGGAGTTGTAGGCTTTGAAACAATGAACTCTTCAATAGGAAGAGAAGGATAAAAAAAAAAACACACCACAGACAAACCACTATATTAAAAGGGATGGCCGGATTTTGAGTGGAAAGAGCCACAGGCTGGAATTATTCATATTGTTAGCAATAAGAATAAACTCAAGCTGTGTGTTAAGTGCCGTCCAGTCGCTTCCGACTCATGGTGACCCTATGAATGAAAGTCCTCCAAAATGTCCTGTCTTTGACAGCCTTGCTCAGATCTTGCAAATTGAAGGCTGTGGCTTCCTTTATTGAGTCCATCCATCTCTTGTTGGGTCTTCCTCTTTTCCTGCATCTAGATGTGCATCTGTGTGTGTTGTGTTAAGTGCCGTCAAGTCGCTTCCGAATCATGGCGACCCTATGAATGAAAGTCCTCCAAAATGTCCCATCTTTGACAGCCTTGCTCAGATCTTGCAAACTGAAGGCTGTGGCTTCCTTTATTGAGTCCATCCATCTCTTGTTGGGTCTTCCTCTTTTCCTGCTGCCCTCCACTTTTCCTAGCATGACTGTCTTTTCCAGTGACCCTTGTCGTCTCATGACGTGACCAAAATGCGACAGCCGCAGTTGAGTCATTTTAGCTTCTAGGGTCAATTCAGGCTTGATTTGATCTAGAACCCACGGGTTTGTTTTTTGGGCAGTCCACGGAGTCCGCAACACTCGCCTCCAACCCCTCATTTCAAAGGAATCTATTTTCTTCCTATAACTTTCTTCACTGTCCAGCTCTCACACCCATACATAGTAATATATGTGTGTGAAGTGCCGTCAAGTCGCTTCCGACTCATGGCGACCCTATGTATGAAAGTTCTCCCAAATGTCCTGCCTTTGACATACATAGTAATAGCTGCATTAAATTCATTTAAGGGGTTTTACAGAAAGAGGAATTTGCGAACGGCTCCCTCGGCCTCGCCTGCTCTCCCCCCGCCCCCTCTACCAATTCTTGCCCCAGATTTCTTTAGGAAACCTCAAACTCACCATTCCCGCATCCAAACAAAAAGCCCAAATCTCCCTCCGGTGAACGAAAACGAGAGTCTTTGTTTATTTCTGTCAGGTCTTCCTGGGAAAAAGAGTGGGGGGGGGGGGAGAAAGAGGCTGGGCTTCAACCCCACGCGCCTGAACTTTCCCGTCCCCTCTAGGAAAGCGCACGGCTTCCACTCGGTTGCCTGACTCTAGAGGAGGGGGGGCGCTTTCCGGCTCACAGTGGCTTGTGGGAGTTGTAGTTTCTCTGGGCAGGAGACAGGAGCAATAATAAGGCCTTGAAGATTGGGACAGGAGAGGTGTCTCCCCCATCAGCCTCGTGATCTCTTCCTGAGTTCACTTCTCCTCCCTTTCTGTCTCTGTGTGTATGTGAAGTGCCGTCCAGTCGCTTCCGACTCCTGGCGACCCTATGAATGAATGAAAGTCCTCCAAAATGTCCTGTCTTTGACAGCCTTGCTCAGATCTTGCAAATTGAAGGCTGTGGTTTCCTATATGGAGTCCATCCATGTCTTGTTGGGTCTTCCTCTTTTCCTGCCTCTAGATGTGCATCTGGAGAGCGGCAAATCCAAGGCAAAACCTCCCGTGCATAAATGGCCTGGGCTTTCTTCTACTGATTCTTCTGACAACCGCCAAGATTCCTGTGTGTGTGTTAAGTGCCATCAAGTCGCTTCCAACTCATGGTGACCCTATGAATGAAAGTCCTCCAAAATGTCCTATCTTTGACAGCCTTGCTCAGATCTTGCAAATTGAAGGCCGTGGCTTCCTTTATTGAGTCCGTCCATCTCTTGTTGGGTCTGCCTCTTTTCCTGCTGCCCTCCACTTTTCCTAGCATGACTGTCTCTGCTTCCAAGGAATTCCCACCTGCAGCTCATCTCTTTATGTGATGGTGAATAGGGCGAGGTGAATTTGATGAGGAAGGGCAAACCCCCTCCTCCCCATTTCTCAGCCCTGCCCCCAAATAACCCCCCTGCAAATGATTTTTAAGATTAAAAACTGTCAGCAGAGCCAATCATGAGGCTCCTATGCAATGTCCAATTGAGGACAGATTTCTAGCCTATATTATTTCCTTAGGGTTCTGAGAAATATATAGGGTTGCCAACCTCCAGGTAGTAGCTGGAAATTCCTGCTATTACAACTGATCTCCAGCCGATAAGAGATTAGTTCACCTGGAGAAAATGGCAATTGGACTCTATGGCATTGAAATCCCTCCCCTCCAAACCCCACACTCCTCGGGTTCCGCCCCAAAAACCTCACGCCGGTTGCCAAGAGGGACCTGGCAACCCTAGAAATATAGGTACTTGTGGTTCATTCAGTGTATTTATATTGGGCTTTTAAGACAGGTGTGTTCCAAGGTGACCCCAATCAGGCTTCACAAGGTGTCAAGGAAAAAAAGATACAGAACTAAGCAAGAATTTATAAATTGCATTTTAGCCCCAACTTTCTTCCAGGATACACAGTTCTTCTGTCCTGTTTTATTCTCACAACAACCCTGCGAGGTGAGTTAGGCTGGGAAAGAAAGTAAGTTCTCCAAGGATACCCTGTGAGCTTCCCAGCTGGAAGGAAGATCCGAACCCTGGCTCCAACAGTAGCAACGCAAAACACACTCCGTTACACCTCTAAAGAGATCCTTTAATATTAACATTGTGTTTAAAAATATTTTCTTGCATACACACACAGTAACACAGTGAAGACCTTCATGCTGTGGTGGCAGCTACTGCTGAAGCAACTTTTAAAAATACCTGCGGCGAGGACAGGAAAAGCCATTCAGTGTTAGCTTTTGTTTAGCATTTTGAATGCTTAAGAAACTGTTGCTCTGGAATTGCAGAGGCCTAGCGGAGTCCAGGGATAACCAGATGCACCTGCAGCCTGTTACCAGGCAGATAAGACCCGTTCAAGGCCGAGCCAACATACCAGCCTAATTGGGAGCTAGTTTCATCTGTGGGAAGTTGGGAGGGGGGAATGATCTCACGCTTCACTCCTAGGGCCCAGTCCGGCCTGAACCATCTAGAGATTTCTTTGAACCACTGTTTCTGATTGGAAGTCGTGGGTCATCTGACTAGGGTCCAGAGTGCCATAGGTTTAGCCATGCTTATTCTATACTAACTATCATCATCTGAACTGCTTTAGCACGTTACTCTGCTCAGCTGCAGCAATGCCACAATGCAAGAAACTAAGGCCTGAACCAGCTTAGCTTAAGAATAAGGAATTTCAGCTATGTAGTAGAGTTGTAAGCATAATCAGCAAGACTTTGTTATTTTCTTTGCCAGTGTGTCTTTAAGATTACTGTACTTCCAAAGCGGCCACTTTCTCCAGGTGAACTGATTTCTGTCGCCTGGAGATCAGTTGTAATAATGGGAGATCTCCAGCCACCACCTGGAGGTTGGCAACCCTATATAAATGGAGTAAGTAAATAAGCATTATGACATTACACTGGGCCAGCAAGAAATCTGGAAATGGTTGTTCAGACACTACAGAGACAGCAGCATAAATAATTAGAAAGGTATTGCTTTTGCAGGCTTCCAAACAGCGTAGCAGCCCCTTGATCCAGTCCAAGCTCCCAGGTTGCCATGGAGACAGCGTAAGTACCAACATCCGTCATCTTACATCTCCCAGCCTCCTCAAGCACACCATTTGTTTCTTCTTGATCTTTGATCCCTCTCCTGGTTTTGCCTTTTGAGGTTTTCTCTCCCCCTATCCCACAGATTTGAAACACAAGCTGTAGCAATTAGGAGGGGCGCACATCCGGAAGAAATCTGTCTGCATGGGCTAGAAATCCACCCCCCCCAACCCAAAATCAGCAATATCAAAAGGGAAGGGTAGGGACACGACTCATTAGTGTTCTCACCAAGAAAGTAAGTAGAGACATCTAGCGGCTAAAAGGATGGGAGTAATAGAATCCTCCCTTGCCAGGGCAGAAGCTAGGGTTGCCAAACTCCAGGTGGCACCTGGAGATCTCCCAGAATTACAACTGATCTCCCGGCAACAGAGATCAGATCCCCTGGAGAAAATGGCTGCGTTGCAGGGTGGACTCTGAGGCATTTATATGCTGCTGAAGTCCCTCCCATACCCAAGCTCTACCCTCCCCTGGTTCCACCCCCAAATCTCCAGGAATTTCCCAAACCAGGGTAGGCAACCCTAGGAGAAGTGGGCATTGTATCCAGCTGGTGAGAAATGATAATGGCAGAAGGTGAATGCACAGGTGGCTTCCTGTTATAGTCGTGGTGGGGTTTCTGATAAACAAACAGCTGCCTCGTGGCCCCTTAAGCCTTCAGATACCGCGGAAGAAGGCAAAGGTTTGTTCTTTTTTGCTTCAAAGGGCAAGACTTGATCTGAAAAGTTTAACTGACAGGAAGGGTTAGATTTGGGCAAGGAGAAACTTCCTAGTGGTGAAAGCAACGTGCTGATTACCAAAGAACTGGGCTCCCCTCACCCACTCTGTTGGGATGCTCTTGGGATGCTCTTTTAGATTTCCTTCATTGATAGGGGTGGGTGGGCTGGCTAGATGGCCTCTAAGACTAATAGATGGCTACTGGCCATGGTGACTAAAGGGAACCTCCATGTTCAGAGGCAGTCAACCTCTGAAACCCAGTGATAGGAGGCAACATCAAGGGAAGGCCTTGGCCTCCATGCCTTCCGTTCAGTTCTGGGCACCACAATTTAAGAAAGATGTAGACAAGCTGGAACGTGTCCAGAGGAGGGGTCTGGAGACCAAGTCCTATGAGGAAAGGTTGAAGGAGCTGGGTATGTTTAGCCTGAAGAGGAGAAGACTGAGAGGGGATATAACCATCTTCAAGTACTTGAGGGGCTGTCATAGAGAGGAGGGTGCCGAGTTGTTTTCTGTTGCCCAAGAAGGTCGGACCACAACCAACGGGTTGAAATGAAATCAAAAGAGTTTCCATCTAGACATTAGGAAGACCTCAGGAGGTGGTAAGCGCTCCTTCCCTGGAGGTTTTTAAGAAGAGTTTACATAGCCATCTGTCAGCAATGCTGATTCTGTGACCATAGGCAGATGATGAGAGGGAGGGCATCTTGGCCATCTTCTGGTCACTGGGTGTGTGTGTGGGGGGAGGTAGTTGTGAATTTCCTGCATTGTGCAGGGGGTTGGACTAGATGACGCTGGTGGTCCCTTCCAGCTCTATGATTCTATGCCCTGTTGTTGACCCTTCAGGGGAATTCCAGAGGAACTGGTTGGCCAGCCACTGTGTAAGACAGGACGCTGGATTAGATGGACCACTGGTCTGATCCAATAGGACTCTTCTGATGTTCATCTACAACAAGTGGTTAACATGTGGAATTCACTACCAGAGCATGTAGTGATGGCCACAAGGCATAGATGGCTTTAAAAGAGGAGTAGATAGATTCATAGAGGATAGGTTTGTCAGTGGCTACTTATGCTCTTAAGACCCCTCCCAGTTCTAGAACAGTAGCATTAGCGTTCTTGGGCTCCAGCCCATTTCATCCAACACCACTAGTCCACAAAAGTTCTAGATAAACAAAAAATAAACCAATCTTGCGACACCTTAAAGGGTAAGGAGCTTTTAATCTTGATAAGCTTGCTATGCCACAAACTACAGCCAGTGTGGCATAGCGGTTAGTGTGTTGGACTAAGGTCTGGGAGACATGGGTTCAAGTCCCCACTCCGCCATGGAAACTCACTGGGTGACCTTGGACCAGTTACGCACTCTCAGCCAGACCTACTTCACAGGGTTGTCGTGAGGATAAAATTGAGGCAAACCACATCAGCTGCTTTGGAACCCCGTGGGGGAGAAAGGTGGGCCATAAGGAGGGACACCTGCCTCCAGGTGGAACCCAGGGAACCCCCGAATTACAGCTCACCTCCAGACTACAGAGATCAGTTCCCCTGGAAAAAAATGGATGCTTTGGAGGATGAACTGTAATGCATTGTACCCCCCACTAAGGTCCCTGTCCTCCCCAGGTTCCATCCTCAAATCTCTAGGAGTTTCCCAGTTTGGATCTGGCAACCCTACCCCATCTCCTGCTGGTGGCAAGGGGGGACCTGGCAACCCTAGGCATAAGTGTAGTAAACAATTTAAAATAGTAATTTTTGTTGTGACAGATTCACATGGCTACCTGTCGGGAAATAATATGTACCTTCTCTCTTTAAACTAGGGCTTACTCACCTGCTGAGGCAAACAACCCAGCTTACAGGATGTGGCCATTCAGATGTTTAGCAACCCCCAGAGGGTGAAAGTAAGCCGGTGTGTAGCTACCCAAAGGGTATATTCTGCAGCTAGGCAGATCTGGATCTGGTCAGTATCAGAATGGGAGACAGGCGCCTGGCACCTCTACTTCCAGGAAAGTTCAGCTATTAAATAGAACTGAGTATCTGCTCCACCGCCCTCTGGAAAGAACTTTGCATTGTTATCGTATCAAAAGTTTGATTTGATTTTGAAATGCTTCTCCCTGAAATCAGATAAAGGGAGTCACGTTTCCCCCCGCCTCGACATAAAGGCATCGGGCACAGGCCCTTTTCGCTTTGAAAAGTGAAGCAGTTTTCTGATTGTCACCAGTACTGACCACTATGCAAATCTGTAGGGTTGCCAGGTGTGTAGGGTTGCCAGGTGTGTGGTTTCAGCAGGCAATTACCCACCAATCCACCTGGCTGGTCCGGAGAGTCACGCAAGCATGCGCGACTCGATCACATCGCTTCTGGGTTTACCCATTGGGGCTTTGAGTGCTAAAGCAGCCACAGCAATGCGGCGCTTCCGGGGGTAAACCCAGAAGTGACGTGATCATGCGGCCCCACGCATATGTGATCGCCCCAGCCTCACCCCCCCAAAACTTCCCACCAATGGAGAGGGGGGACCTGGCAACTGTACAAACCTGGCTTCTTGGCACAGAAGAGATGAGGGTTGAAATCCCCACAGCCACAAAGCTCATAGGGTAACTTTGGACCAAACACACCATTACTCCTTAATCTACATCATAGGGCCATAACGATCAAATGGAGGAGGGGAGAGCCACCTGTACCACCCTGAGACCCTTGAGGGCAGGGCAGAAGAACTCGATGGACCTTAAAAGTAGTTTATTTTGCCTACTTTCACACCACAAGTTTCTGGCCCTTATGGATTTGAAACTGCATGAGCAATATGCACCACAACCCAAGGAGCCAGCAATGGGATTGAGCAGACGGAGAGGCCCTGCATACCTTTCCCTGATTAACTGAAGCAACCTAAACTTTGCAAGAGATGCAAATATATGGTAATTAGTTCAATTGGCAGTTCTTGAGAAGGTAGAAAGGTGGTATATAAATTTTGTAAATAAATAAAAATAAAATTGTGGGAAAGCATGAAAGCATACTACAATATTTTGAGTTTGGAGGTGGTTTGCCATTGTCTACCTCCACGTCATACCCTGGTATTCCTTGGAGGTCTCCCATATATATATATGAAAAGTTCAACATTCTCTTCTTTCTATTGAGGGTGTCAAATTCAATTCTTACAAGGGCCAGATATGACATAAATGTCCCTTGGTTGGGCTGGGCCATGCCTTGCCAGCCCAGATCGAGAGTGGGGTAGGGTGGCTCCCTCGGCTGCCTTGCAGGTCAGATAAGAGCTTTCAAGAGGCCGGATCCAGCCCTCGGGCCTTATGTTTGACACCCCTGGGGGGTACCATAAATCAGCTGTGACTTGACAGCATTTTTTTAATGAGACAGATCTTGGATTCTTGGAGAAGAAATAATGCTGGAAACATGGTTTTCAGAGATTTGTTTATTGAGCTTAGGAAATGAAAAAACAAACAAAGAATATTAATATTCAAAGAAAAATTAAGAGAAAAAAGACAGATCATTATAAAAAAAAATAGCAATGGGGCTGGAGAAAACAAAGCAAGCTACATAAAAGCCAAAATTGGACACTAAGCAACTATTAAACGAGTTGGTGGGCAGCAACATGGCTCAGATGCTCCAGTAACAAGTCCACCTTAATTCTGACAAAGAAGAGAATGATCCTAATATCTACAGAATAAATAATAAGTACTACGAGTGTTGTGAGCCTGCTTACCTAAGCCAAAATGCTAACAGGAGAAGAGAGAGCATTCATTTATCACAGTGGAAGGTAATTCATCTAAACCAATTCTGTTCTAGGACCAGTCCACTCCTACACAGATCAGCCCATCTCTCAGGGCCAACTTTAACTCCCCCCCAGGCCTTTGACCACCCCCCAGGAAAAAAAAAGACATTGGCGTGGAATCAAATGTGAGTCTCAAATTGGTAAATCTCATGCTGACTGGCTGTTGGCCATCTTGGAGAGCTGATGAGTTAATTGTGGGCCGCTGTGTGTCTACCTCAGGTGCATTCCTGCCAGCCCAAGTTTCTTTACAGCTTACTCCATAGGGTAGAATTGATTTTTTAAAAGCCTTAGCTTACCTAAATAGTCCACTTACGGGGTCACCAATAGGTAATATCGGTAACCTCCAGGTAATACTGATTGTATCCGGCTCCGGAACGTTACTTGTTGAATTTGTCTGCGCAACCATGTGTTGGAGAATGGATATCCTAGTTTAGGAATTTATGAAATAATTCTACATGGTGTGCCTTTTACATCCCTATGGGAGATTGATATAGCTTGCTCTGGAAGCTTCAATCGAAACAAGTGCACATGTTAAGATACTAACTAAACGGGACTGAGGAAGACTTGAAACGATCAAATCCCTTTTCACCTTTTTTCTTTGAAGATTTCAACCTTGGATTGACTGTTTATGTATACTATGTGATGTTATTTATATACACTTATATGTTATATGCATGTTTTTTGTACTATTACACTTTTTGTTATCTTGCAACAGGAACCTCCAGGTAATAACAGAAGATCTCCTGCTATTACAACCGATCTCCAGCCGAAAGAGATCAGTTCAGTTCACCTGGAGAAAACGGCCGCTTTGGCGATTGGACTCCGTGGCATTGAAGTCCCTCCCCTCCCCAAACCCCGCCCTCCTCAGGCTCCGCCCCAAAAACCTCCCACCGATTGCAAAGAGGGACCTGGCAACCCTAGTCGCCAAGTGTGGGGGGGCTTCTAGCCCAAACCTGCCCCCCTCAAGAAGTCCTGCTTGGCAGTTCCCCTTTTCCCACCCCTGTCACGTTGCAGAAACAAATATTTCAGGCAGAAGTGGGAATACAAGGGGCCTCATAACCCTGATGGACCTTGTTTTGCTAGCCTCAGCTCTTTCAAGCATGTCCTTCTCTCCGCCTGAGGCCCCTGAAAACCTTTTGTTCTTGGCAAAGATGGAGGAAGAACTTAGCACAAGGGGGCTGTTGCTAGGCAACAGGATGCTGGGGATGGTGGTAGGTGGCCTGTAGCTAAGCAACTACCACACGCTTCCTGGTCCTCCTTTCTGCTGCTGGAAAACAAGATGGGGGAGAAAGGTTTTTCATTCTGTTTTGTTCTGAGGCCTTTTTTTAATTTTGTTTTTAAACAGAAAATTCAGGGGAGGACTGAAAAGAAACTCCTATGGGAAAAAGTTTTTCTTTTAGAATAAGTAAAATCTTCTTACGGCAAGGTTTTTTGTACTCAAAATGAATAGCATGAACAAATTTGAGGACTTCTTCCATTTGGGGGGGGGCTCTACTATAGACATATACAGTATTTTTAAAAAAAATGTTTAAATGTAAATAATTCTGGCAAAAAAGAATATGCTCTAATGTACTTACTGATAATACATTATTGAAAATTTCAGGGTTTCCAATGTTAAACTTTAGCTTAATATCCAAACATATTCTGGCAGTCCTGCCTATTCTATGAGCAAGTTTGTTCAAATAATATCCTGTCTTTTGTTTACTACAGAATTTATTTTCTACCTTCAAATGATATTTTATCCTACCTCTCAGATGGGGAACATTAAACATATATATGAAGTGGTAGAAAAGTGTGCAGCAGTTTGCAACTCTTTCTCAAATGCTGGGTAAAATTGCAATTTTTCTTATAGAAAATGAAAGGATTAATACTTTAAATTCCATAAATATGCCAGATATTACAATTTTGTATGCTAAATTATATATGACGGATTTTATGTTGTTCAATCAGTAAAATAACACATTGTTCTCTTCTTCCACTTCCTCTGGATAGCCCTCTTCCGATGCCTGCAAAAAGTCTGATATCACGCTTGGATTCATACACTCGGGGCATTTTCTGGATTCTCTATGCTTAATGAGAAACTCTTCTAGCACTTGGCGGATATAAAGACTTTAAGCCCAGGTGGCTTCGCTGATGGCGAATCAGGGCCGCTCTGGCCTTGAAGCAGCTCCCACACTCTGGACAGACATACGGCTTTTCACTGGTGTGTGTTCGCTCATGAGCAATGAGCTGGGATCTCTCTCGGAAGCACTTCCCACAAGTTAAACACTTATAGGGTCTCTCGCCTGTGTGGGACCTCTCATGTGCTACTAGGCTGGACCGCTGGATGAAACCCTTCCCACACTCGACACAAACGTGAGGCTTTTCTCCCGTGTGGGTTCGCTCGTGCTTGTTGAGACTTGAGCGGACGCTGAAGCTCTTCTCGCAGTACATGCACTGGTACGGCTTCTCACCCGTGTGAATCCGCTCGTGGGCAATCAGCTCCGAGCTCCAATTGAAACCCTTCCCGCACTCCAGACATTTATGCGGCTTCTCGCCCGTGTGGGTCCGGATATGTGCCATGAGGTGGGAGTTCTGGCTGAAGCTTTTCCCGCACTCAGAGCATGTGTATGGCTTCTCTCCTGTGTGGATGATCTGGTGCCTTATGAGGTCCGCACTCAAACTGAACCCTTTCCCACATTCAAGGCATTTGTAGGGTTTCTCTCCTCGATGGCTCTTCTCATGAAGGATGAGGGTGGTCTTCTGGCTCAAACGCTTCCCACACTCTGAACAAGCATACGGCTTCTCTCCCGTGTGGCTTCCCTCATGGATGATAAGGCTTGAACGCTGGTTGTAACTCTTCTCACACAGCAGGCATTTGTAGGGCTTTTCGCCAGTATGGGTCCTTTCATGCAGCTGAAGGTGGGAGCTCTGGCGAAACCTCATATCACAATATGAACACTTGTATGGTTTCTCTCCTGTGTGGGTTCTCTCGTGCGTGTTCAGGGTTGACCGCTTCCCAAAGCATTTCCCGCATTCATTACACTGATATGGTTTGTCAACTGTTGGGCCTTTCTCTGGTGCCCCAAACTGAGATCTCTGGCTCAGACTTGCTCCAAAATTCTTCAAGATCTCTTGGTTCTTCTCCTGGAAAAAGCTTTGCTGGACTGCGAACTCACTGAAATCGAATGAGCCTCCTCCGAAAGGAATCGAGATTTGGTCTCTGTTCTCCAACAGGTCAGTCTCGGAGAAACACACCTGGCCTTCGCCTCTGGGGACACTGATTTCGTCTCCCCCCCACATCATCCAGTTCAGCTGCAGGCGATCTGAGCTTCCCAATGAAGGTTCCCCTTCCTTGATCTCCCCTAGCCAGCCAGCTGTGGAAATAAAGAGAATTGAGATAGAGGCCATTCAAAAGAAGACAATATACATACCACACACATTCTAGATTGCTAGAGGTGGCGATTGAGCAGATCTGTACCGGAGGTCTCAGCCTTTTGGACCCTATGGGGAACCTTTAGAATTCTGACACAGGGTGGTGGGTACAACAGCTATATGGCTGCTGCAGCCAACCACAAAATGCCAGGGAGTGATATTATGCAAAACCCTAGCAGTACCTCTTCAACAATTCAGGTAGAAGATCCTGTGATGGCAACTGCTGTCAAAGCAGTGTTTAAAAAAACACACATAGCCAATCAAATTTCCAATGGTTAATCAGAAGACTACTGTACTCCGCCAATAGGAATCGACATTGAGAAAAGTCAGACAAAGGAAAAGGGAGGCACCCAGTGTTTGTTAGGAACCTCATTTTTGGAAGTTTGAGAGACGGGGCTTGGGTATGGCTTGGCACAGAGGCTGATTTTAATGACACGATACATACACTGGCTCATATATCAACAAGTTCACATCTGAGTTGCTTAAGATTCCTTGGGTGTATTCCATCTGGACCTGGAGAGCTGTTGGTTTTCAGACTGCCTAGAGATGTAACATTTCGAGAAATTTTGAAGCCATGGGGGAGGAGGCTTTTTTTCCAGCTTCCCCCCTCCCCAAGAGGTGGAAAGGACATTTTGGGGAAATTTGAAATGCAATACTTACTGTTATATCAATCTTAAACTAATTTTACTGCTTTAACACCATAAGAGGCATCATGTATAGCTTAGTTAGCATATGAAGTTGCCATATGTGGCATATTTAAAAGTTATAATTAAAAGTTATAAATGCCTTTGTTTTCGACAAGCAAAGTTGTAAATATACCCCATACTTGAGAGAAAACTGTAAGCTGATGCATCCTATGCTACGTTAGGGAGATAAGATACTTGTTACCCCATCTGTGGGTATGTGTGTCACAGTGGTTTGAAGGAGATGTGAAACTATCAACCACAAGGGAAAAGTCAGGTCAAAGGACAACAGAAGGCACGCAACCGCTGAAAAACAATAAAAGCCCTGCATGCTCCCCTCATGAAGATTAGCCATCCTTCTGTGTGTGTGTAAAGTGCCTTCAAGTCGCAGCCGACTTATGGTGACCCCTTTTTGGCAAGAGACTAACAGAGGCGGTTTGCCAATGCCTTCCTCTGCACAGCAACCCTGGTATTCCTTGGTGGTCTCCCATCCAAATACTAACCAGGGCTGACCCTGCTTAGCTTCTGAGATCTGGCGAGATCAGGCTAGCCTGGGCCATCCAGGACAGGGCAGGCATCCTTCTAGTAAGAAGAAGCTTACTATTGTTCGGCTAGTAAGACTCTGATAGCTGCCATAATGTAAGCTCCTGACCCTTCGAACCAGAAATCACCACAGAGTCGTATAGAATCCAAGCAGATGGCTTTTACTGGTCAAAAAGGCAATACAGTGCATACAGGGAACTATGGCAGCTATGAGAGTCTTACTAGCCGAACGATAATATAAGGCAGTAAATGGCGGGAGATTATACAACATCAGCATACACAGACAGAGGCAACTTTCCCAGGAGCAGTATTCCCAGGCCTTGGTATGTGTGGTCGGCCTTGAGGCTAGACAGTACAGTACCGACACAGAAACAATACTGAAACCGAGATAGCAGCCTGACATCGCAGACATATGTATGTCTACAGCAGCCCTACATTGTCACTAAAAGAAAAGAAAAATTTCAGAGTTTTTCATTGGCCTCCTTTTTCTATAAAGTATAGCCTATGATGGGAGCATACGCATTTCCTTTTGCATTTCTTACTTTCCTGTCCCTACCCCATCTGCGCTATCGCTGCATGCTCTGGAACACCATGCATTAGCTATCAGAAACCAATATCTCTGCTGTAAGAATTGCATAAGTAGTTAGCCAGTTTATCTCTGTTATTTTCTGTGCGTTTGAACTGCCACCAGAACTGTACATATTGTGTTAAAAAATTTTTTTTATTGAATTTCTTCAGTGAGCCTTCTTTGCTTGATGCTGTATGTTACTGAGAAGTATTCTGAACCAAACCCAGATTGAGCTTGGTTACGTTCACACACCAAGGCAGGGTCAGTCTTGACAGTCGTCCAATGGCCTAATTGTCTCCCTAGCCAGTTTCCTGCTCCTGAAATAATTAAAGCAATGCTTACCAAATTAATTGATGCAATACTCCCCAAATTCTCTTTTCACTTGCTTTATCATCAACTGACATTTGTTTTGCCTGAACACGTGCTCCTTTCTGTTCACTTCAATCGTGAAAACAGTCAATTTTCAAAAAGAAGTCTTTTTGCCTTTTATGGCTTCCTCGACATAACTTCTCTGACTTGAGGTGTGCAGTCTATCTGGGCCTCAGTTGTGCATGTGTTAAGTGCCGTCAAGTCGCTTCCGACTCATAGCGGCCCTATGAATGAAAGTCCTCCAGAATGTCCTATCTTTGACAGCCTTGCTCGGATCTTGCAAATTGAAGGCCGTGGCTTCCTTTATTGAGTCCATCCATCTCTTGGTGGGTCTTCCTCTTTTCCTGCTGCCCTCCACTTTTCCTAGCATGACTGTCTTTTCCAGTGACTCTTGTCGTCTCATGACGTGACCAAAATACGATAGCCTCAGTTGAGTCATTTTAGCTTCTAGGGTCAGTTCAGGCTGGATTTGATCTAGAACTCACTGATTGGTTTTTTTGGGCAGCCCACGGAGTCCGTAACCCTCTCCTCCAACACCACATTTCAAAGGAATCTATTTTCATCCTATCAGTTACTGTAGTTTTAAATAGTTTCCTGGCACCATGAAGGAATTTGATTCTCTTAATTTTACTTTTTAGCTTCCTTGTGACTAGTCCCCTCATTTTTGCACAGTTCCCTCCTTTGAAATCAAAAGTGATACTTCTTTGGGGCAGTTTAACAGCACTGTGGCCACTGTTCCCAGTTAATTGAGGTTGCCCACCGTCTGGTGCCACCCAGAGATCTCCTGCTACTGGAATTGATCTCCAGGTGATAGAGATCAGTTCACCTGGAGAAAATGGCTTTGGAAAGTGGGCTTGATGGCATTAAACCCTGCTGAGGTTTAATCTAGATAGCCCCATCGTCCAGCCAGGCACATCTTTGGGCCAGGAAAAGTTCAGCGGCCAACCGCCTTCCTGCCCATGTTAGACACACAAGCTCTCTGAGCCGACCATTAATTATCCTATCTGTACCCATCCAGGCAATCAATCAGTATTTAGGAGACTAGTCCAGGCATTATCTTGGGTCCTGATGACTCATCAAGCTGGTAAAACAATCAATTCGTTGTCTCTGACTTTCCTGCCAGCTTACCTCATACCACCGCAGGACCTATTTTGAAGTATAAATATTGGTCCTTTGGCCATTGATAGTGTGTTTGTCTTGGATCTGTATGTGCACCCCCACTTGGATGTGGGCTCTTCCTTTTGCTGCTGGAAATGCTGATTGTTTTCCCCTTCAGCGCTGCTTTCCCTGGACGTCCCTTTAAGACTGGTAACTATCGCCCATCCCTGAAACGCTATCCAGCTTCAACTCTTTTCTCTTAGCCAACTCGTATATATTTTGTGTGTGCGTGTGTTCCATGCTTGAAAGTATATTTCCTGTTTTTATTATTTTATTCTGTAATGAAACCCATTTCAATTATACAACTGCCTGCTCATTTGAGAGTTTTCATCCAGGGCTATCCTGGTATACATAGATTATCGATCCCAGTTACCCTCCTCTTGCTCTCTGTCTCCCCAGCTAATTCTCCCAACTTAAGTGGAAACTGCCTACTTAGAGTAACACCGGGGAGGAAGCAAGAGTGCCTCAGCCTGCTCCGCTGATGGCCTGATCAGGGTTGGGTCCTGGGGGCATTTTAAAATCACTTTAATCATTGACGTTTCGCCAGCAGCTGTGGCAGGCATCTTCAGAGGAGTCACACTGAAGGACAGTGTCTCTCAGTGTCAAGTGTGTAGGAAGAGTAATATATAGTCAAAAAGGGGTTGGGTTTGAGCCGAATCATTGTCCTGCAAAAAGTAACATAATGTGCTCATCATTAATGTGTGAAATCCAAAGCTAATCTGCATGGCTATTGTTGACTGTAGTCTTTGTTAGTCTGGAGGTTTTCAAGACAGGAAGTCAAGCCTTATTCATTCTTAAACTCTCTTGGCTTCCTGTCTTGAAAACCTCCAGACTAACAAAGACTACAGTCCACAATAGCCATGCAGATTAGCTTTGGATTTCACACATTAACAGATCACTTCAGGATACAATGGTTCCATAATGACATACCACACCCTCATTAGCACATTATCTTGATACTTACAGGACAATGGTTAGCACATTACCTTTGTTACTTTTTGCAGGACAATAATTGAGCTCAAACCCAACCCCTTTCTGACTATATATTACTCTTCCTACACCCTTGACACTGAGAGACACTGTCCTTCAGTGTGACTCCTCTGAAGATGCCTGCCACAGCTGCTGGCGAAACGTCAGGAAAGAAAATACCAAGACCACGGTTACACAGCCCGGATAACCCACAAGAACCAATGAACTCTGACCGTGAAAGCCTTTGACAATACTTTAATCATTCCTATAGCAGACACAAGGAAGCCTTCATGTCTAGTTTTGGCCCTGATTCTGTCTGCTTCCAGCTGAGAGCTGTGGCTCCTCCCCCAAGCCTGACACAATGGCGGTCTCTATCAGATGACCCACCTCCACCAGCAGAGGCTCCTCCCACTAAGACCACATGCTTCAACACACACCAGAAAGCTGGAAACAAGCTTCAAACACACACACACACACACACACACACACACACACACACACACACGCAGCTCAAGAACCCAAGCAGAAGGCACACCTTGCACCTGTTCCATCGCTAAATGCCCGTGTTAGCATGGCCTGTTCGCACAACCCGTTCGCATGCTCCTGAAACTGCTGTTTGACTTCTTAAGAGCCTTGACTTTCCAAGATCTGAACTGGAAATTTCTATCCACCACTGTCTACTCCAGTGGGTGGGGTGGGGGCTCTGCAGGGCCTAAGACAGGGGCCTCTCCCAGCACTAACGCCAGTGATTTGCTCTCTGATACTCTTTTCATTTGGTAGGAATTGAACCGGGGAGCTTTCATGTTGAGAAGGCTCTCTGCCAATCATCTAGGGCAGTGATGGCAAACCTGCCTGCTGCTCCGGAGCCGGTCAGAGGTCCATCGGGAGGCTCCGGGAAGCAGGGGGGAAAGGAAGGGGGGAGGCAGGCCGGGGCGGATCCCTCAGGGTTTTAGCACGGCGGGCGGGCGAGGGGAGGGACCAAATGGCCAAAACGCACGGGAGGTTTTGCCTTGGATTTGCAACTCTCTAGATGTGCTGGGGCGACGGCACACGTGCCCACGGAGAGGGCTCTGCGTGCTGCCTCTGGCACGCGTGCCGTGGTTCGCCACCCCTGATCTAGGGCCACTCCTCTTGCTCTCGTGAAACCACTCATGCAAATCCCACTCTCTTCCCATCAGTCTGTGGTGCACCAGCAAAGGATTATGGGACTTTCACGGTCAGAGTTCATTGGCTCTTGGGGGTTATCCGGATAACCCCCAAGAACCAACGATTATGGGACTGCCGCTGCATGTCTCAATACAAAGGCTGGAGAATAAGAGAGCAGCTGCAAGTATATGTTCATTTAAGGCAGGATCTGTCCCTTCCAATCAGACCCTTCTCCATTGACAGAATGTGAGTTTATTTTGTTGGTTTAGGGGGCATTCATTTTGAACCATAGAAACAGGGGAGTTATGTGATTTGCTCTGTGACAGATGAAAACTTGTCCAGAAATTAACGAGGGGCCCGGTTAGAAGCTCTCCCCAACCGTCTCTTTCGTATTTGTGATAAAAGGGCAAAGATGCTTACCCAGAGAGGCTACGGTCTTGTAATTCTCCTGCATGACTTCCCAGTACAGAGCTCTCTGGTCCGGATCCAGCAGAGCCCATTCCTCCACTGTGAAGAATACGGCCACCTCCTCAAAGGACATTGGTGGCCCCTGAAAGAGGAAACCATTTCCCACTGTATCATGTCTTTCTATCCCTAAACATTTAGGGAAGAATATAGCAACCCATAGACCAATAATTTGATAGAAACAGAGCGGACCAACTAATAGCCATAAACATAAAATGTGTCTTTTTCACACCCTGAAAATATTATCTTCCAAGTTTCACTCTAGAAATACATGAGATGGCATTTTCATGCAATGCCTCCTGCTTTAACTATCATTGTCTGAAGCGGAGCTCTGTGCTTCTCTGAAGATTGTGTCCCGTTCGGAAAAAAATGGCTGGGCCATCGTGTCTCTTGTTCTGTTTTTTCTAATAAACTTAAGACCAGACCTTTCCTTTGAGGGTGTGTGTGGAGAGATTCTGTGTGTAGAATACCACAAACATACACACCACAAACATGCTTCTTCTTAGAGGCTTCTAAATATTTGTGCATTTTGCAATGACTGCAAAATACAGTTTGCACCTGAACCTCATGTCAGCTCCTGCATCTCAAGATATTTGAAATATAAAAGGATGAACTCTTGGAAAGGTAATAACCATAATGCAGGAAAACTATGTTATTGGGGGTGGTTATTAGGGGGATTTTGAGTTTTTAAAAAACCAAATGGGGATTATTCTTACTGTTAGTAGTTACAGGAATGCACTCAGTCAGTGGCTAGCATGAAACTCATTCAAGAATGTTTAAAAAGAAGCAAGAAAGCAACCTGGAAATCACTCTTCTTCCCCAAGTGCTCTCCAGTTACCTTCTCCTAGAGGCTTTCTCTTAAGTCTTCATTCATTCATTCATTCATTCATTCATTCATTCCAGGCATACTGGTCTGTTTGTCTCGCCCTCCCCTTCCCCTATTCTTGCCCAAGATCTCTTTAGTAAATCTTCAACTCACCTTTCCCTCGGAGGAGCAAAAGCCAAATTCACCTGCCCACCAGGGGAAAAGGGGGAAATCAGAGTCCATCTTATTGGATGAGATCTCCCCCTAAACAAGGGGGAAAGAATCACGCCTTTCAGCCTTTGCTTCCCTTCCCCCCTCTATGAAAAACGCAGGGGATTCTGGGAGCTGTAGTTCTTATATGAGAAAAATGCAGTAATTGACCAGGGCCAGATCTACATTTTTTTTTTGAAGGGGGGCAAAAATACAAAATGACACCCTCCATATATTATATACATATTTTTTTCTTACATATATGTATATAATCAACTTATATAATCAAGAGGTTTAAAATGACAAGAGTTATGTTGACCTCTATGAACTGATAACGAATAATTACACTTTTGCATTATTTTATCTATAATGTTTGAATGTTACCTCAGTCTCTCTGCACGCACAAAAACCCAACCCAAGGATAAAGTTTTTCAGCCTAGCCTTTTCCTGGACAGCACACATAATTTGACACCAAACATGCCGGATAAAGCACAGCTCAAGAAATGATTTAACTGGTCATTATTGGGCTATTAAAAATATATATATCAGTGGGTTATAGATCAAATCAAGCCTGAACTGACCCTAGAAGCTAAAATGACTCAACTGAGGCTGTCGTATTTTGGTCACGTCATGAGACGACAAGAGTCACTGGAAAAGACAGCCATGCTAGGAAAAGTTGAGGGCAGCAGGAAAAGAGGAAGACCCAACAAGAGATGGATGGACTCAATAAAGGAAGCCACGGCCTTCAATTTGCAAGATCTGAACAAGGCTGTCAAAGATAGGACATTTTGGAGGACTTTCATTCATTCATAGGGTCGCCATGAGTCGGAAGAGACTTGACGGCACTTAACACATACACACATTTTAAATAGGTTGTTTTATTGTGTTTTTAGACTGTGCAAGCCGCTCTGAGCCCGAAGTTCGGGTTTGGGAGAGCGGGGTAGAAATGTAATAAATAAATAAATAAATAAATAATGGTGCTAGAAGCTAAAATGACTAAACTGAAGCTATAGTACTTTGGTTACTGGAAAAGACTCACTGGAAAAGACAATATTGCTAGGGAAAGTTGAAGGCAGCAGGAAAAGAGGAAGACCCAACAAGAGATGAATTGACTGTAAAGAAGATTTCCAAACTTTTTGAGTCACGGAGCACTTTTCAGGAGAGAAATTCGTCATGGAGCACCAATTTTCATCTAGCACCTATATACTAAACCGAACGACAGTAGTATTTTTCATTCCAATCTCTTCATGGAGCACCAAGTGCTCCTTGGAGCACAGTTTGGGAACCTCTGCCTCAGTTTGCAAGACCTGAGCAAGGCTGTTAATGATAGGTGGTTTTGGAGGCCATTGATTCATAAGTCAGAAGCGACTTGATGGCAGATAACACACATGAACAAGCCCTCCGTTCTTGCCCCCCCCTTTCCCAAGGTGTAAAATCAGGCTCTTTGGGGAAGGTCAACCCTATCAGATGAGCATGCTGCTGGGCATTACTCCACCAGACTTGCCTGTGCAATCAAGAGAACTGTTCAAATCTGCTGCAACAGCTGCTATAATTGTTCTAGCTAGAAAATGGAAGTTGATATCACTTCCAGATGCTGAAGAATGGAAGGAAAAGCTGTCTGAATATGCAATCATGGCCAAAATGACCTATCTAGCAAATAATGATCGACACGACGAGTGGTTTTATGAAAACTGGAAAATCTTATTATCAATATGTAAAGGATTAATCATAGAAGATGTTAGGATAGAACATACTAGAAGGGTAGAATTGATACCAAATTTTGAGATCTTTATTGATTATTTTTAAGCTGAGAAAGTTGTTTGGATATGGGTAAACCATGTACCCCAAAGCACTAACACATGCATGTAACAAATTTCTCTTTTTTTGGGGGGGGGGTATTTTCTTTATTTTCCAATTGTTTCATTTTCCCTTTATACTAAAAATAAATAAAATATTTATATTTTTAAAAAGCCTATCAGATGAGTAGGTTGGCCAAGTTCCAGGTACTAGCTGGAGATCTCTTGCTATTACAACCGATCTCCAGCCGATAGAGAGCAGTTCCCCTGGAGAAAATGGCGGCTTTGGCAATTGGACTCTATGGCACTGAAGTCCCTCCCCTCCCCAAACCCCCTCAGGCTCCACCCCTAAAATCTCTAGGTATTTCCCAACCCGGAGCTGGCAACCCTACAGCTGAGGGGGCAGGACTACCAGTGGCCTTTGGCAAAGCCAAGCATAACACCTCTCCCAGTTTTAAAGCGGTGGGGGGCAAGAGAAGAGCCCGTCCTCTTCCCCTGCACCCCGTTCGACTCCAGGCTGCAACAAGGCAGGGGTTGGGAAAGAGGGGCGCATCAGGCAGGGCGCATCTAAACCGCTAATGGTCACCAGCTCCACTGTCAAGACAAAGAGAGGATATTTTGTGTGCTTGACTGAAGTTTTGTTCTGAGTTTTGAAACGTTAAGCGTTCGCCTTGGTGGTTTTCCAGAGGCTCAGTTCACAGAGATAGAACAGCCTGCACCTTGTTAGGCTAGCAGATAGCTGCTCAGCGACACCTACATTCCAGCCGAATTGGATGGCACCGTGCATCTGTGAGAAAGTTGGGAGGGGGGGGGATGAGATCATTCCTCTGTGCTTGAGAAGAGCGCCGGTCAGAACCGGTCTGACCCATCTACAGCAAAGCTTTTTAAACTGTGCGTCGTGACCCCATATGGGGTCGCGAAAAACTGGGCAAGAAGGGTTGGTTTTTCTGTGCCGACTTCCTCTCCACTTAAGGGAGAATCAAACCGGCTTACAATCACCTTCCCTTCCCCTCCCCACAGCAGACAGCCTGTGAGGTAGGTGGGGCTGAGAGTGCGTGACTAGCCCAAGGTCACCCAGCTGGCTTCATGTGTAGGAGTGGGGAAACCAACCCGGTTCACCAGATTAGCCTCCGCCGCTCACGTGGAGGAGTGGGGAATCAAGCCCAGTTCTCCAGATCAGACTCCACCGCTCCAAACCACTGCTCTTAACGACTACACCACGCTAAAAGGTTTCTGAACCTATACCAAAGAATTGTTTTAAAATAAATTTCTTTTATGATTTATTATCAGTAAATGTTTGATTTGTATACCTATTTTATATACCTATATATCCAGGGTCATGTAAAAATTTCTTGGGCGAAAAGGGGTTGAGTGGGAAAAGTTGAAGAAGATCTAGAGGTTTCTCCCTGACTAATATCCTGATGGGGAGAGAAGGGTCATCCGACCTGGGTCCAGAAATCCTAAGTGCAATTAGGCCTTATTGGTGGCTAACTTTCCTTTTGCTTTCCTCTCACTTGGGACGACGATATTCAGCACCTCAACGTCATGCCTAGACTCTGCAATGCTTTGTGCCCAGCCTATTGAGCTGAAACCAAAACCAGCTTCAGCAGTGTGTTATAATGCCTGCTAAGTAACAGGAAGTATTCTGATCAGCTCAGACTTTTATTATTTTCTTGCCAGCGTGCCTTAAACTGTAAAAGGTAAAGGTCCCCTGTGCAAGCACCGGGTCATTCCTGACCCATGGGGTGACGTCATACCCCGATGTTTACTAGGCAGACTTTGTTTGCGGGGTGGATTGCCAGTGCCTTCCCCAGTCATCTTCCCTTGACCCCCAGCAAGCTGGGTACTCAATTTGACCGACCTCGGAAGGATGGAAGGCTGAGTCAGCCTTGAGCCGGCGACCTGAAACCGACTCCCGTCGGGATCGAACTCAGGTGGTGAGCAGAGCTTGGACTGCAGTACTGCAGCTTACCACTCTGTGCCACGGGGCACCTGTGTTTTAATCAACAATCGTGAATTTTCTTAATAAAGCTTTTTTCAGCTTTTTAAAAGGCTGGTTTTTTTTTTTGTTTGCTGACCTAAGCTCGCTCCCTCTACAAGTCCTGGGGTCCTGGAGACAGCTCATGCTTGACACCCCCCAAAACTCTTCTCCCCGCGTTGAGAAAGCGCCCTAAGCCCCCCTACCCCCCTAGTAGATTGTGTCCATTGAGGAAGGCCTTCTTGGCCAAAATGCATCTGGTCCATGTATATTGTTTCATTGGATTAATCTGTGGTATATTAAGGCACTGAAAGAAGTGTATAGTGTATTGCAAAGTGACTTGTATGGCTTAGAACAGTTTCCCAAACTTTTTGAGTAATGGAGCACTTTTCAGGAGAAATTCATCACGGAGCACTTATTTCAGGAGAGAAATTCATCACGGAGCACTTACTCGTCACTTAGCACCTATATACTAAACTGAATGACAGTAGTATTTTTCTTTCCTATCTCTTCACGGAGCAATAGGAGATGTTTCGTAGTGCACCAAGTGCCCCGTGGAGCACAGTTTGGGAACCTCTGGTCTAGAAGCCTGTTTTGTTTTTAATCTGTTTTAAACGAATTGCTGCATTAAAGACATATACTAATTCCTTTTCATAGTGTTGCCCTTAATGCCCAGCACAACCACAAGATCCAGCAATGGGAATGAAAAGAATTTCCAACAAGCGAGGGCCGCCCTGCCTCCCTATCCCCAACTAACGCCATCTAAGGCTTGCAGAAAAGTAAATTTGCTCACTTGGAAACACTGGAGGAAAGAATAGAATAGGGGTGTTCAACTCAATCGTTACAAGGGCCGGAGATGACATAAATGTCACTTGGCCTCAGCAGCCCAGATTGAGAGGAGGGGGGTGGCTGCCTCAAGGTTCATTTAAGTAGGGTTGCCAACCTCCAGGTACTAGCTGGAGATCTCCTGCTATTACAGTTGATCTCCAGCCCAGAGATCAGTTCACCTGGAGAAAATGGCCACTTTGGGGAGGGGCTGTGGCTCAGTTTGCAGAGCATCTGCTTGGCATGCAGAAGGTCCCAGGTTCAATCCCCGGCATCTCCAGTGAAAGGGACTAGGCAAGAAGGTGATGGGAAAGTCCTCCGCCTGAGCCCTGGAGAGCCGCTGCCGGTCTGAGCAGACAATACTGACTTTGATGGACCAAGGGTCTGATTCAGTATAAGGCAGCTTTGTGTTCATGTATGTATGGCATTGAAGTCCCTTCCTTCCCCAAACCCCACCCTCCTCAGGCTCCACCCAAAAAAAACCTCCCACTGGTGGTGAAGAGGGACCTGGCAACCCTACGGATAGGAGCTCCCAAGGGGCCAGATCCAGCCGTCAGGCCTTATGTTTGATACCCCTGGCACAGAAGACAGATGATCATGGTATCATACTTTTGACTTCGGTGTTGCATTTTGGGGGGACTGAGGGGAGAGGTACAAAGTAGATATCTTCCCGAGAGGCAGGTCTTTATCTTCTTTGAGAGGAGATGATAATGCTGGAAGCCTGGTTCCTAGAGATCATTTTATTGAGCTTAAGAAATTGTGGGGGGGGGGGTGATGCCTGAAAGACTATTCAAAACAAAACATATTCATATGCAAAGGAAAATTAGAGGAAAAAAAGACAGAACAATCATCATAAAATGAATAATCAGCAAAGGGGACAGAGAGACCAAAACAAGCTACATAAAACCAAATTTGGACACTGGACAATTATTAAAAACAGTTTTGGGGTGCCTTTTCTTCCAACACTTGATTTATGGCAGAAGGAATCCTGCCCATGGCGCAAAACGAACCGTGAACTGAGGATCTGATCACAGCGGCAAGGGGCACGGCGTTGATACGCAGCCTACATTCTTTGTGAAAAGAGGCAGGTGTGCTTCTCTTGCTTGCTTTTTCTCCAGCAGGGCTGGTGAAAAATAAGCAGGGTTAGGCCCTTCGCAGTCGATTAAAGTCTTAAAAGGGTGCAACTCCGCTTAGGATTGTACTGCAAGCCGCCTAACTTGGGAAACTGAATTACAATCTTGGGGGTAAGTTCCTGGGACGCCGACTGCCCAGGGCCCCAGATTCCACTGGGAGGGAACTGCTCCTTCAAAGATGTACCCCTGAGGGTTTAGAAAAAAGAAAAACATCCTTGTATTTGTGACCGCCTAGGCATTCTAGTCTATCTCATCATATACAAGAAAGATTCTGGTGTTTCAAACAAGAGACACCATCCCATGCGCAATCCTTGTCGGATCAGAGAGGGCCACACGACATCATGTCATGACTTCTCCATCCAACACGCTCACCACTGCACTTCGGGATTCTCCCAGGAAGAGGCAGACTGTCAAACTACTACTCCTCGCTCATTCATTCGACTCAAAGATGCCAGTTAAAACCTCCTTTCATCGGCAGCAACAAGAGGTAGCTATACCAATATCCCTTATGAGGACTCTGCTCTCGCTCAAAAAAACAACCTGCATCGGTAGCCCACATCCTCTTGCACTGTGAATTACATACCTCGGCAAGAGAGAAATATAGGCTGTTACCGCACTTTGTATCCCCAGCGATGTATTAAGAACGTCAGGAAAGAAAATACCAAGACCACGGTTACACAGCCCGGATAACCCACAAGAACCAATGAACTCTTGACCGTGAAAGCCTTCGACAATATTTTGATGTATTAAGAGTTTGAAAACGTTATAAAAAATACTGTTCGCACTTTGTTTGGCCCCTTTAGCTGTGAAGACGTCTTCCAACCATTTATTAGCCGTGGTATCCAAAAAACCTTTTAAAGCGATGTTTTTTTATAACATTTTAAAACTCTTGATACATCGCTGGGAATACAAAGTGCAGTAACCCCCATACAAAACCCCTACCTAAAAGACAGCCGAGCTCAAACTGATGCGAAGCTTGTACGCTACTTACTGAATGATTGTAATACTCATGTAACTTGGTTGGTAGCTAGATTCCTTGAAGTTTCATTAGGAACATCGAACTAAATGGGCCCTACCCACCAGCGTGCTTTATTTGACGATGTGATAATTGCTGATACTCTAGATACCGTGGTCTTCTGACTGGTAAATTTTAAGTAGAATTTGTTACGATTATGCCAATAAAGGTATTGGATTTTTTTTTTACTCCTCTCTCCCACAAAGAACTCTGGGAAACGCAGTTCCATAAGGATGTTGAGAATTTCTTGGGGGGTTGAATTCCCTTTCACACACTCCCAAGATTCCTTGTTTGGGCACCCCGACAGCCCTTCCATCCACTTTATAGTGGAAAGGAGTGGGCTGCAGCCAGCAATAAGCCAAACCTTGAGACGATCAGGCGAAGAAGTATGGCTTCAGGCTGCAGCCATTTTGAGAACGCTCGCTTAAAAACAATAAACTACCTACCGGTAGTTCTCGTCACGGAGAAAGCTTTCACGGAGAAATTTTGTTCTGTGCTCTTCCAGTTTTCTATATGTAGGGAGGCAGCTTTTTAAAAAAGATACAAAAGGAAGGTTATACTACGGGGAGCATTCCCAAACTGGTCTCATTTGGAAGCAATCCCCGTCTCATTCAATGAGGCTTATCCCAGAAATGCGTCCTTAGGACTGCGACCATACACTTGTAGCATTGCAACTCCTTCTACCACGGCAGGCAAACCAGGCCTCAGTTATGCAGAAGAACGAGGTGGGAGAATTCTGAAATGTACGGCCTGCAAATGGTGGTGGTGGTGATGGTGGTCTTATTTGGATTCTCTCCCCCCGCCCTTTACACAGAAGGGAGGGACCACGCTTCCCAGCATGAAATAAACCACCAGCTTCGTGAAAGTGAGACACAGCATAACTCTTCCCCTCATTTGCTATTTTCTACACGCAGAAACATTCCTTGTTCTTTTTTTTTATACGGGGGAGCATTCAAAATAGAGATGAAAAAATAACATCAAGGCCAATGATGCAAGTAAAAAAAAATGTTTTATTACTCCGCTACTGATCTTATACGCTTGTTGAGGGAACACTGAAACCCTATCAGATTACCCAGCAGTGAAACACGTAGGGAATTTTTTAGCTCAGTAATAAAATATACATTTCTACTTTACTTGCATAATCGGCCTTATTTTTCACCTTTTAGTAACTGGTGCAGCTCTTTTATTTTTGCCTCGGAGCATTCAAAATATCCATCCCTCCTTCAGTTTAGAGAAGGGCAGTTCAGAATTCTATTACCTTGTTCTGCACAGTGTGTAGATCGGCATTAAGACCCAGACTATCCATGCAACGGACAGAGAGGGTAGAGTCCTTGAAATGGTCAAATGGACTGTACTCCTCCTTCCAACTGCAGATGGGTGAAACACATTCTGCATACATAAGAAAACTGCCATACAACAAGAAGAGTAGCACCACAGGGAGAATTCCAAATTCTTTTGAGAACACCCATGTGTTAAAAATGTACACTGAAGGAGAAAGTTAGCATATAAAGGAGAGAACCCAGCTCATCCTCTGCTATGCTACTTTTCTACTTGCAGGGAATGGTTTTCTTTAAAAAAAATGGGGAGTAAGACTATTTTAGTCCATGTATTTTGTTTTATCTGGCCAAGGGCTGTATATAAACTATAAATCTAAAAAATGGGGCTATATTCTGAAGTGTGTTTTCTTTTCCCTTAAGCTACCGAGTTCCTCCTGCCTTTCCAGGACTCTACCACTGCATCAACAGACCCAATCAAATTTCTCTGTGTGCTCTACTGATTTAAACTCAAAGCTGGATGACAGGGGAGAGAAGTACACTCTGTGGGCAGCAGCATGGCCAAGCGCAGTGCCCCAGTAATGTCCACCCTAATTCTGACAAAAGAAAACGATCGTAATATCTACAAAATAAATAATATGTACTTGCAAGCCAAGCCTGCTTACCCAAGCCAAAATGCTAACAGGAGAAGAGAGAGCATTCATTTCCCACAGTGGCAGGTAATTCATCTAAACCAGTTTTGCTCTAGGACTGGTTCCCTTACATAGGCCTGGCCAGCCCATCTCTTCAGGGGTGACTTTACACTCCCCCATCAGCCCTCTGATCACTTCCCCTCAAACCCGCCCCCAAATCAGTGCCATGGAATTGAGCTTCTGTCACATCTGCCAACTAGCCATTGGCCATCTTGGAACACTGCTGGTCAGTTAACTACAGCCAGCTGTGTGTCTACCTCAGGGGTGTTCCTGGCATCTAAAGTTTCGTTCTAGCTTATTCCACAGAATTCATTTTTAAAAGCTTTAGGTTATATAAATAGTCCCACCTAGGGGTCAGCAAATGAGGGGGACGCCATCTGGAGCAAACCAGCCCCTCTTCAAGAGGACCTGCTTGGCAGCTCAAATGCCACCGCCCTGCCTTCCGTTTCTGCTGCATCGCGGAAACAAATGTTCCAGGCAGAGGTGAGGATACGATGGGCCGCACAGCCCTGATAGGCCTCGTTTCACTAGCTCGATTCTTTCAAGAATGTCTTTCTTCCCCTCCTGGGGTCCTGAAACCTCTTTTCCTTGTTTTGGCAAGGATGCAGGAAGTGCTAATCACACATCATTGCTGTTATGCAACTATACAGCCTCCCCCTGCTCCCCTCCACTGCTGAAAAACATCATGGAGGAGGGGTAAGAAAGAGATGCATGGGGTAGGAAACGGGGGGAGGAAATGGAGAATGCAGGGAGGAAGTGGACGGTGGCAAGAGAAAGGGAACATTCCCACCATCCTTGTTGCCTCCTCAGGAGGAGCTGTTGACTAGGCAGCTATAGCGGCTGTTCTCTTATCAGTCAAGACATCTGATGTCAGCCGAGCCTCACTTCCTCTATGCTATTATCTCCTTTGCTAGAAGATACAAGCTCTGATGGGGTGGCAGGCTTTTTTCACATTTTAATTCCATCATTTTCTCCTTCCATCGCCTCCGGATAGGCCTCTTCCGACGCCTGCGAGAGGTCCGACATCAGGCTCATATTCACACACTCAGGGCATTTTTCTGGATTCTCGGCACTGGATGAGAAAATCTTCCCGCAGTCAGCGCATATAAAAGAGTTTAAGCCCAGGTGGCTTCGCTGATGGCGAATCAGGGCCGCCTTAGCCTTGAAGCAGCTCCCACACTCTGGACAGACGTACGGCTTTTCGCTGGTGTGTGTTCGCTCATGGGCAATGAGTTGGGAACTCTCCCGGAAGCACTTCCCACAATCTAAGCACATATAGGGTCTTTCACCCGTGTGGGACCTCTCGTGAGCTACTAGGCTGGACCGTTGGATGAAACCCTTCCCGCACTGGAGGCAAATGTATGGTTTTTCTCCCGTGTGGGTTCGCTCGTGCTTGCTAAGACTCGAGCGGACGCTGAAGCTCTTCTCACAGTACATGCACTGGTACGGCTTCTCACCCGTGTGAATCCGCTCGTGGGCAATCAGCTCCGAGCTCCAATTGAAACCCTTTCCGCACTCCAGACATTTATGCGGCTTCTCACCTGTGTGGGTCCGGATGTGTGCCATGAGGTGGGAGTTCTGGCTGAAGCTTTTCCCGCACTCAGAGCAAGTGTACGGTTTCTCTCCTGTGTGGATGCTCTGGTGCCTTATGAGGTCCGCACTCAAACTGAACCCTTTCCCACACTCAAGGCACTTGTAGGGTTTCTCTCCCCGATGGCTCTTTTCATGCAGGACAAGAGTGGCCTTCTGGCTGAAGCTCTTCCCACACTCTGTGCAAGTGTATGGCTTCTCTCCAGTGTGGCTACGCTCATGGATGATGAGGCTCGAACGTTGGTTGTAACTCTTCTCGCACAAAAGGCATTTGTAGGGTTTTTCGCCAGTATGAGTCCTCTCGTGCAGCTGAAGGTGGGAGTTCTGGCAGAACCGCTTCTCACAATGTGAACACTTGTACGGTTTCTCTCCCGTGTGGGTTCTTACATGTGTGTTCAGGGTCGACCGCTTCCCAAAGCATTTCCCGCATTCATTACACTGATACGGTTTCTCAACCGTTGGGCCATTCTCTGGCGCCCCAAGCTGAGAACTCTGGCTCAGACTTGCTCCAAAGCTCTTCGAGATCTCTTGGTTCGTCTTCTGGAGAAAACTTTGCTGGACTGCGAACTCGCTGAAATCAAAGAAGCCTCCCCCGAAAGGAATCGAGATTGGCACTCTGTTCTCCAACAGGCTGCTCTCGGAGGCACCCGCCTGTCCTTCACTTCTGGGGAAGCTGACTTCGTCTCCCCCCCACATCATCCGGTTCAGCTGCAGGCGATCAGAGCTTCCCAATGAAGGCTCCCCTTCCTTGTTCTCCCCTAGCCACCCAGCTGTGGAAATAAAGAGAATTAAGATACAGGTCATTGAAAAGAAGGGACTGCAAACACTACACATGTTCTAGATAACTAAGGGCAGAGATACACAGATGCTCTACACAAGTATCAAGTTTCTAGTCCCTACTGGCCAAGGTGATAAAATAGAAACCATGGCAGTATGTAACACATGATTAGAAGTTATCTACTTGAAGAAATCAATAGATATGAAGACTTGCAAGCCCTGTTCCTTCAGGTTCCAAGGAGGATGGAAAACCCCTAGACTGTCCCAAGTCTCTGCTCAGAGCCCCATCCCTCCTTACTCTTGGGGGTGGGAGGTTAGTACCACAAACTAATTGGTTAGTAACTGCTGCCACCAGCAAATCAGAGAGTATCTCCTGCTGGATGGAGTTGCACAATCAGAACTCTGTATTTTTGTTGCCATTTTGGGGCTCTGCCTAGTTGCCATGTCTTTTGCTTTACTCCTACAAGGTGCTGCAAGAGGTAATCAACTGCAATTTCCAGCTATCATGCTCAAAGGATGATGACTTTACCCATTGCCCCTTCCCATTAGCGCTCCTCAGCTAGCATGACTGAACAGATACTGTGTGTTTACAGAGATCAGGCTTAGAGCATTCAACATATAAGGAAGTTTTACAAACAAAAATTAAAAAGAGCACACATTGCCTGTTCAAACATCAGGCTAAGCAAGGATACAAAGAAAAGGTGCACATGTACAATCCTGGAAGCTAAGCAGGGTGTCCTCTGGCTAGTGCTTGGATGGGAAGTCCAAGGTCGCTGCGCAGAGGCAGGCAACGGCAAAGCACCTCTGTTTGTCTCTTGCCTTGAAAACCCTACAGGGTTGCCATAAGTAGGCTGCAACTTGCAGCACTTTCCACCACCCACCATCCTTATGCCTCCCAAACTCTGGGTAGTACCACTGATGAGAGACGAATCACCTTTGAGACTCAACATCATCTCCTGGAAGGCTGTATTGCTCTGACATATGTCACCGTATCTCTGCCTTATTTCTTCAGTTCCCAGGGCTCGGAGACTTTCATCTTCCCTGAGGGGGGGGGGAAGAGAGAACGAAATTAAAATGAGGAGAGGTATGAAGCGTCTTTGAATTCAGAAATGGGAAACTTGTGAAGTTCAAGGTGTGCAATGTTGGACAAAAACAGCCCCCGTCTTGATGGGCTATCACTCGGGAGAAAAGGGAGTCTGTATCACAAGGCATTTTTTGTCCTGATTGCCATTCCTGGAGAAACAATGGCCAGCGGTCTCCTGCCCCTCAAAGCCTAGCCTCTTGGTTCACACAAAACAAAGAGTGGGCAGATACCAGGACAAATCTCCCAAAGCTTCTGTTGTTCTTTGTACCATCAGGGGGTATGGTGGGAGTTGGATTTTGTGTGGAACCAACAGGAAAGTCAATGAGCAAGATCCACGACTGCCTGTCCCGTGGCCTTCTCTGCTGCGGCCCCCACCTTGCGGAAAGACCTGCTCGAGGAAGTCAGGAAGGCTCCTGTACTTCTGTCATTCCACAAACTAAGCAAAACAGAATTATTCAGGAGGGCATTTTGCTAAAGGTAAATAGGGCTTTATGATAACAGGAATTCAGGAATTCAGGAACCATTCCTGGTTCAGGAATGTGCTTTTATAAAAGGAATGGGACTATGAAGAATGCTTTTGCGCACAAGACATATTATCTGTTTGCTATAGGTATCATCTTGCTCTCCCTGCTTTGTTATTTTTTACTTACATAATACCATTTTCTGCATTGTTTAACATATCAGGTCTACTGCTTTTTGCTTTGGTTCAGATTTCTGATATCCTAGTCCTAAAGGTAAAAGTCCCCTGTGCAAGTACCGGGTCAATACCATGGGGTGACATCATATCATGACGATTACAGGGTGGTATTCTATTGTCTCCCCCAGCCATCTACACTTTACCCCCCACAAGCTGGGTACTCAGTCCTAGTATATTGCTTATTAGATAGTTCATCCTGTTAATTGCATTGACTCACACCGAGTAATCCACCTCATTGTGAAAAGTGGACCATATCCCACACATGAAGTTGCCTTATACCGAATCAGACCCTTGGCCTATAAAGATCAGTCATCTACTCCAACTGATAGCAGCTCTCCAAGGTCTCAGGAAGAGGGTCTGACATCACCAGCTACCCGTTCCTTTTAACTGGACGTGCTGGGGGATTGAACCGGGGGATCTTCTGCATGCCAAACAGATGCTCTAACTGCTAAGCAACAGTCCCTCCCCAAAGTCCAAGTCAACCAAATGAACTCCAGGGGTTATCCTTTTAAAAACATCTATCAAGATCATCTTCCTCTTTCTTCAAGGAAAGTTCGTAGCTCGGTGGTAGAGCATCTGCTTGGCATGCAGAAGGTCCCAGGTTCAATCCCCGGCATCTCCAGTTAAAGGGACTAAGCAAGTACAAGGAGTAGTTAGAGGCGGGGTTGAACCTGGGTCTTCCGGGTCTAACATCCTAACCACTATGCCACACTGGAAAATTAAATAGTTTCACTTTAAAAAAGGAGGGAAATGGGCTGCCAAACCCAAAAAGGAGGGAAATGGGCTGTCACATTAGCAAGGGAACTTGATTCCTTTTACTCCAGGTGGGCTAAAAGGAAAAGGATCCCCATCAACAGGACGAGAATCAAGATGCAGGCAAATAAAAGAAGGATTTTTCTGAGCAAAAGTCCTTACCAGGAGACCAGAGAAGGTCTTACCTGCTCCCAATGCTTCCAGCCTCCTTTAGGGGAAGGGAGGGAAAGGAGAGAGAGAGGAGAAATTAATCACCCACGAATAAGGAAAAATTAAGCATTTTTTCACAAAACACAGGGTCCAATGGGAGGGGGGAATAACAACAGCAGGTTAAAACACATGCAAAGGGAGGTACGTCTTTGCATGATACATAACAGTGGAACTCACTGCCACTGGATGTTGTGACTGACAGCATACATATATATATATATATATATAGAAAGAGAGAGAGGTTTAAATACTAAGATGATCTGTCTTGGTTGAGATCACAGTTCAGATCTTTCCTGAACAATATTTACCTCATGAGTTTGGGGCATCCAAAAGGCCTGGAGGGGCAGTGTGACGGTTCCTGACAACTTTCTGAGCCAAAGCGAGATACCACTGAGCTAGATGGACCAATAATCTGACAGTGTAAGGCCGATTCATACATTGCATGATATATAGAACAGCAGTCCTAACCCTATATTCTGGATCGAAAAGGAATGCATTTGCCCAGTAGCAGAAAATCACATTAAATAATGACTTCCTTGTCACATTACTGTTTTTTGTGTGTGTGGGGGGGGGGGGGTATATTGGCGGTACTATGCAACATAACTTGCTTACTCAAGCCCCCTTGGATTTCCAGAAAAGAGAGGAAAAACTTACCACTATCTCCTCACTGCTACTCTCTTCATCAGCAGCCTCCTTTTCTACACACCCTGTTCCCAAACCTGTCGCTTTCGAATCCAGTGACACCTTTAAATGAAGACATGGCTGACATTAATAACACAAAGTTCTTTCAGTGTGTATTTTTTTAATCGCTTTTTAAAACACACAAAAAAATCATGCTGTAAGACAAGAGTCCCCAACATTGTTAAGCATGCAGGCGCTTTTGGTGAATTTTGACAAAGGGCCATGGGCGCCACGACAAAATGAGGGTGGGGGGAATGAACAAATCTTTTTTTATTATTATTATTGTCATTAGGTTATACCTTATTTTCAAATCCATACTATGTTATACATTTTTTCCCCACCCCACATTTTCACACCGAAATCTTTAACAAGGAGCACAAGTTCCTAAATTTCTTAGTTGTATTAGGGTTGACTTCCTCGCATTTTATCCAATTCAGGTACAGAGACCACTTGTCCTTTATTTCCCTTATTTTACTATCCCACGGTGAATCTTTAGCCAATTGTGCAACAATATCTGATTGTATATATTCATATAAATACTGATTCCAACATTCAAAAGTCCATTTGTTTGCGTCTTTCCAGCCTTTTGCTATTGTAGCTTGTGCTGCTAGGATCATAGCTTTACAAAGTTCCTGGGCATCTCCAGTTATTCTTTGTTGTCCCACTGCACCCATAAATAGCACGTCTATATCCAAATTAATCTTGATTTTAAAAAGCTGTTCCATTCTCTTCAAAATCATTTCCCCCAAAAGTTTAACCCTCGGACGTTCGAACCACATATGTAAATACCAACCTTTATTCCCTCCACAATGCCAACAATTGGGGCTTTTGGGGGGAATGAACCAATCACAAAGCTGCTACAGAGCCAATCTCAAAACGTTGGGAGGCTCCACGAAAGACTGGGAGGGTCTCCAACCATACATCTCCCCAAAACGTAGGCCGCTGCCCTAGATAACTGCTTCCGTTGTCAAGCGGTTTCTCCTCAGGTTCAACCAAAATCTGCCCTCCTGGAATGTCTTCAACAGGGCAGCCCTTCGAGTATTCAAAGAGCGTGATGGCATTTCCCCTCACAGACTTCTTTGCTGCAGTCTAGATAACTGATATCCATGCCCACCTGTTTTGAGGAGATGTCAGCCACCAGGGACGGCATTAAACCTTTCGTTCCTTCTTTTTTTCACCCGATTTTTAAAAATTATTATTAAGTGCTATATTTGAGCTAATATAAGCTATGTCTTGAACGAGGCAGTGTGCTGGAAGAGGAACAGAACTCCACATAAAGAGGAGTGGCTGGAGAAACTAAAGGAACGTGTACAGTGGAGAACCCAATTTTTTATCGGATAACATTTTTATCATTAAAATGTATCATTTTAAATTGTATTTAATTATGTTTTTATTGTAAGATATTTTTGCTGTGAGCCACTCCGAGCCTGACCTAGTCAGGAATGGCTGGCATATACATCCAACAAACAAACACATAAATAAGAGACAGCGTGCTGCAGTGGTTAAGAGTGGCAGGCAGACCAGGACCGGGGAGAACCAAGTTCCAATCCCCACTTATCTAAGCAGCTCACTGGTTGACCTTGGGCCAGCCTACCTCACAGGGTTGTGGTAAGAATGCAACGATGGACACTGATGAGTCTTAAAGAGCCAGTGTGGTGCAGTGGTTAAGAGCGGTGGTTTGGAGCGGTGGAGTCTGATCTGGAGAACCAGGTTTGGTTCCCCACTCCTCCACATGAGTGGCGGACGCTAATCTGGTGAACTGGATTTGTTTCCCCACTCCTCCACATGAAGCCAGCTGGGTGACCTTGGGCTAGTCACACTCACTCAGCCCCACCTACCTCACAGGGTCTGTTGGGGGGAGGGGAAAGTGACTGTAAGCCGGTTGGATTCTTCCTTAAGTGGTAGAGAAAGTCGGCATATAAAAACCAACTCTTCTTCTTCTTAAATGGTGAATTGTTATGGTTTAAAATTGTTTGCTGGAATTTGCTGTAAACCACCCTGAGCCTGATTTGTTGGGAACGGTGTACAGTCCTATGGAGTAATGGTAGGATGCAAGCGGGGATGGGGAGGGCAGGTTCGGCAGTCGTCCCAAAGGAAAACTCTCTGAAGAACCCACCAAAACCTCACTGTCGTTCCTGTCTCCTTCCTCATCTATCAGTAATTCTTCCTCACTGCTCTCTTCCTCAGCTTGAAGTTCGTCGCCTCTCCTTTCGGGCAGACCAGTCTGCTTTTCCTACAAGGGGAGGGGGAGAAACAAGCACCACGTTAACTTAATCTGGCTCCGCACTTTCTTTTAGTTTGTGAAAGAGAATGAGGTGGCCGAATGAGCTTCAGGCTGCGGGTGGGGGGACTTCCTGCTTTGGAAGATCTTTTATATTAAAAAAACCCCACACAAGCAGAAAACTGGCACAGCCAGGAGAATGAGCGCAGTCTCCTGCCCCATCTCGTTGTTTGATGTGTTTGTTTTCCATTTTTTTAAAAAAATCAAAGCAAATATTCCAAAATGGTGGCTTTCAACCCACTGTAAAGTGGTGCAGTTTCAGAGCACATCAGACAAAGGAAGCGTTGACTCTCAAAAGCCCGGTCCCGACTGGGATAGGGAGGGATATAAATCTAATAAATAAATAACAGTAATACAAGCACATACCCCCAAAATCGTGTTGGTCTCGACGGTGCTACTGAACTCAAACATCACTGAAGCAGTGTAGTTTCTTCCACTACCACGTTCTCCCTGCCCCTTAGTGGTTTCACTCTGATCCTGTCAATGAATTTTAATGTCTATCATAAAAAATATATGTGTTTTTCATGGCTTGATTTTATTCAGTTAGCATAAATAGGCCTGAAATTACTATGGTTCATAGAATCTGCTTGGGAGTCTCCCTGAAAAGTTACAATCAGGAATTTCTTTCTCTTTGCTCCAGCACATAGTTACTGTCCTTGAAAGACAGCTTACTTTGCCAGGGGGAATTGATTCTATTATTCATTAGGAACAGCAGTTCATCTGCCAGCATAAATCCCAGAACAAAGAACAATGACACTGCAAATGGAAACTTGGGCTGATCTTGAAGTATTATTTGTATGCTGGGAACAATGTCATGCTCTTAAAGATGGTGATAATCAGGCAAGACAGTAGACTATTTCCCCCCCCCCCAAACAAATACATCCTAAATAAGCTATCAGCACACTATGACCTATGCATTTCTCAGATCAGAATTGTAGTGAGGCTATTTTTATTTTGTCTGCAAAGGTTCTGGCTAAGAAACTCAGAAATTTTTAATTTATTCTTAAATCCAATTTTACCTAAATAAGTAAGAATGTCACATGCCTGTACTTGGATGGTCCAAGCTAGCCTGATCTCAAACCTCAGAAGCTAAATAGGGTCAGGCCTGGTTAGTACTTGGATGGGAGACTGCCAAGGAAGTCCAGGGTTGCTATGCAGAGACAATCAATTGAAATCTACCTCTGCTCATCTTTTGCCTTGAAAACGCTGCGAGGGGTTGCCGTAAGTCAGCTGCGACTTGACAGCAGTTCACATATGCACAGGAACGTTGTGTACGTTCCTTGGTCCTTAATTCTTTTTATTTATGCCGGTGCTATATGTGTACTTGGATCTAGTTCTATGTACTGGTTATACAGTGTCACACTAGGATCCGGGAGACCCAGGTTCGAATCCCCACTGCCACAGAAGCTTGCCGAGTAACCTTGGACCAGTATACTCTCAGCCTAACCTTACAGGGGTGTTGTGAGGAGAAAAGGAGAATTAAGGCCCTTTGGGTCCCCATTGGGGAGAAAAGTGGGGTATAAATAAAGTAAATAAATAAAGAGGCTCCCCTGAACAATTCTATGTTACACATTCTGCAGAAAGATAGGAGCCTTCCTAAACTCCTCAGGCAGGCTAGTCAGTTAGATATAGGCTTTGTTTTCCACTGTTGCTATGTGTGTGTGTTAAGTGCCGTCAAGACGCTTCAGACTCATGGCGACCCTATGAATGAAAGTCCTCCAAAATGTCCTATCTTTGACAGCCTTGCTCAGATCTTGCAAATTGAAGGCGGTGGCTTCCTTTATTGTCCATCCATCTCTTGTTGGGTTTTCCTCTTTTCCTGCTGCCCTCAACTTTTCCTAGCATGACTGTCTTTTCCAGTGACCCTTGTCGTCTCATGACATGACCAAAATACGACAGCCTCAGTTTAGTCATTTTAGCTTCTAGGGTCAGTTCAGGCTTGATTTGATCTATAATCCACTGATTTGTTTTTTGGGCAGTCCACGGAGTCCGTAACACTCTCCTCCAACACCACATTTCAAAGGAATCTATTTTCTTCCTATCAGCTTACTTCACTGTTGCTATGGCAATCTGATTTTTATGCCGCCTTTCCTCTAAGGAGCTTAAGGTGACATACATAGTTCTCCCCTCCTCCCTTTTATTCCCATAACAATCCTGCCTTATAAGGAGTGTATCGAAGCCAGTCTGGTTTCCTTTTAACCGGCAGAGGTCCCAGGATAAAGTCTTTCCCACCACCGACTGCCAGGCCCTGGAGACGCTGGGACCTTCCACACGCAAAGCAAATGCTCTACCACCGAGCCAGTTTCTCCCAAATTAAATCACCTTGATTTCAGTCAGTCCACGCCGACTTGTGTACTTACTTCATTATCCTGAGGTGACGGAGACGGACGACAGACAGCTTGGGAAGTAGGCATCGGTGGATGGACAGGCCCAGAAAAACGATCTGCTGTCTGGAAGAAAACCCCCAATGACGTTAATCTCGGCCAAGAACAAATCGCCACTCGTGAAGCGTTACAGAGACGGGATCGTGATACCATTTCATTTTTCTTACAGTATGCATGTGGCTATCGTATTTTGGTCACGTCATGAGACGACAAGGGTCACTGGAAAAGACAGTCATGCTAGGAAAAGTTGAGGGCAGCAGGAAAAGAGGAAGACCCAACAAGAGATGGATTGACTCTATAAAGGAAGACACAGCCTTCAATTTGCAGGATCTGAGCAGGGCTGTCAAAGATAGGACATTTTGGAGAACTTTCATTCATAGGAACGCCGTGAGTCGGAAGCGACTTGACGGCACTTAACACACACACACATAAAGGCCTTCTGAAAACTGAAGGGCTACCAGACACGGTGGACAAGCCGGCGTGGCCTCAGAGTTTGGGGATTTCATTTTTCAGGAAATGCAAACTGACTCAATCATGCCCTGACTTCAGAGGTGGTAAAAGTAAAAGGAGCCCTGCCAGACTACGAACGGGACATGCCATTATAAAGCTGGCGTACATATTAGGGAACCAAATGGCTTTCACTGTTCTCCTTTCCTGCCTTTTACCCTGAAAACAACCCTGCAAGGTAGGACAGGCTGACTGTATGTGACTGGAATGCGTACCGCAGACTCATCGGTGGTCACGTTCTTGTTTTCTTCTTTTACTGGTAACGCCACGCTAGTCACGCTCTCCTTTTCCTCTTTTAATGGCATCCCCTCGTTGTCCGTCAGCTCCTCGGGTCCCCCCTCATGCGCTCTCTCCTTTTTCAGGTCGATCAGATGCTCTTCTGAAATTTCCTGAGGAGGAAAGGGGGGGGGGGGAGACTGAAGATCATGTTAAATCTCTTCACACACCCACAGAGAAAACACCGGAAGGGTCTCGAATGCAGGAATCTGCCTTATGCCAAATCAGACCACTGATCTATCCCAGCCAGACAGTGGGGGTTACCGCACTTTGTATTCCCAGCGATGTATCAAGAGTTTTAAAATGTTGTAAAAAACATTGCTTTAAAAGGATTTTGGATACCATGGCTTATAAATGGTTGGAAGACGTCTTCACAGCTAAAGGGGCCAAACAAAGTGCGAACAGTATTTTTTATAACATTTTCAAACTCTTAATACATTGCTGGGAATACAAAGTGCGGTAACAGTGTGTGTCTGCTCTGACTGACAGAAGCCCTGCAGGATTGCAGGTGGAGGTCTTTCACATCACCTCCTACCTGATCAGTTTGGCTGGAAATGCCGGGGACTGAACCTGGGACCTTCTGCATGCCAAGCAAAGGCTGTGCTGCCAAACCATGACTGTCCCCATGAATAAGGGACCCACATATTTGAAGGACCGTCTCCTTCAACATGGCCCCGTGAGCCTGCTGTGGTCATTGGGTGGCTATTGGTGGGCTTTTCCACCACTCAAAGTGGCCCGTCTGACATCGACCAGAGCCCCGGGCCTTTTCCATCGTGACTCCAGCTCTGTGGAATGGGAACTGGCGTGGTGTAGTGGTTAGGAGCAGTGGACTGTAATCTGGAGAACCGGGTTTGATTCCCCACTCCTCCACATGAGCGCCGAACTCTAATCTGGTGAACCGGATTGGTTTCCCCACTCCTACACATGAAGCCTGTTTGGTGACCTTGGGCCAGTCACAGTTCTCTCCAAACTCTCTCAGCCCCACCTACCTCACAGGGTGTCCGTTGTGGGGAGGGGAAGGGAACTGTAAGACAGTTTTATTCTTCTTAAAAGGTAGAGAAAGTCGGCATATAAAAACCAACTCCTTCTTTTTCATCATCTCTGAAGAGGTGAGGGGAACCCTCTCCTTGGAGATCTCCAGGAGGCACTCCAAGGCCTGCCTGTTTGCCAGGGCTTTTGAGGGGGTTTGAGGGGCAGGCATCTTTTAATGGGGGAGGAAGATCTGGGGTTGGCGATTATGTTTTTGGTTTTAACAGAAAAGAGCAAGAGTCCAGTAGCACCTTAAAGACTAACAAAAATATTTTCTGGCAGGGTATGAGCTTTCGTGAGCCACAGCTCACTTCTTCAGATCAAATTCACCACTGTGAATTTTAACAGAACATGTTTTAAGGTTATTGTAAGCCATCTTCAATCACAAGGTTAACACATAAAGGTTTTAAATAAACAAAATAATAAAGCTGCCTTAGACCAACTCAGACTAGCGATACCCTCTCAGTGGCTCGGGAACCAAGTGTGGCTCTTCTGAACCCTCTTCCAAAAATGGCGCCTGCCCCATATTCTAGGGAAGTGGGTAGGCCTTGAGGCTGGTAGGCAGTTCCCATTTTGAAATAATGGAGGGACAAGAGGATGGGTAAGCTTACACCCACACTAAGAAGAGTTGGCTGTTATATGCCAGGTTTCTCTACCACTTAAGGAAGAATCAAACAGGCTTACAACCACCTTCCCTTCCCCTCCCCACAGCAGACACCCTGCGAGGTAGGCGGGGCCGAGAGAGCTGTGACTAGCCCAAGGTCACCCAGCATCAGACCAACTTCCAAAATTTTAACCAGCAATACAGGAAAGCCACTTACAAACTATTCCACTAAACCGAACGCTGCCTGTTCATGATCTATGGAAGTCTTCCTTCAGCGTCTTTACCACCTTTGCACAGATGCAAACCACCCATTCATTCGAGCGGGGGAGACGACGGTCCTTTTCCTTACTCCCCTTTGTGAGCCAAAAAAATGACATTGTTTGAGAGGGTTAAAGATCGACAGGAAGTCCTACCGCCATAGCTCCTGGAAGACTTTTCTTTGTTCCCTCTTTTGATCGACAGAATGTCACGAAATTTTGCGTCACTCTGACAAAGGGAGTGTTGACTCTCGAGAGCTCGTACCCCGCAAAATCTTGTTTGCTACTGGACCCAAACCTAGCTGTTCTACTGGAGGACCAACATGGCAACCCTTTGAAATTAAAGTCAATCTTGCATGATTTGTAGAATGTACATAATTTTTATAGGCCTTGCCTCATCCGTTAGCATGAGTTAGTCTGAATAGTAACGCTGCATTGAATCTACTGTTGACTTATCGTAACAAATTCAAAAAGGCCTTTTTCCCCATTCCCAATGTACAATTATTTAGCTAGCACCAGGCAGTTCTGTAGTAACATCTTATGAATAGTTGGTCGTCTGCCAGCACAAACACACACATGAAGCTGCCTTATACTGAATCAGACCCTTGGTCCATCACAGTTGGGTTTGTCTTTTCAGACTGGCCGCAGCTTTCCAGGGTCTCATGTCCCACTCTACTGCCAGATTCTTTAACTGGAGATGCTGGGGATTGAACTGGGAACCTTCTGCATGCCAAGCAGGCGCCACAGCCTCTCCCCAAAATCCCAGCAAATAAAACATTTTCCGCAGCAGTCAGAAGGGAGTCTTCAGAATTTCTCTTGCAACTTTCATTTGCATGCTCAGAGGAGGGTCATGAAATAGACCACTTAGAAACAGAAAATAGACAGAAAGATGGATTTATGTTGCATGCGCAAAATATAAGCTCTCGCTCCCTTCTGAGATATAAGCTCTAAGTGCCTTGTGACGAAATGAGCTTCTTAGATCCAGATTAAGTGAGCTTGCTCCCTTTCCCACAAATTCTTCAGTACAACTTAAAACTTCAATTAATTTGATTTAATTTAGATAATAATGTAGGAATGTCATGTGCACTCTTTCATTTTTAACACCTTTTGCTTATGCCTGTGTGATCTACGACTATTTTTGTGCTTCATTTTATCATGTTTAGTTAGACTACGAACTGACATTTTTAACTAGAAATCTTTGTGATTACTGGCTGGGATAAACAAGGTTTTCACAGGGGACCTGGGATAAATAAACTCATGATTTCCCCTGGAAAGAAGACAGAACTCTGGAAACAGGCAAATTCCAGAGGGAAAATGCCCTCGACACTGTGATTTATATTATTTATTTACTTCTTTTACACCCCGCCTTTCTCCCCAATGAGGACCCAGAGTGTAACTTAGTGGTTACAGCACTGCTAAATTCAACCAAAGGGCTTTCTTTAGAAGAAGAGTTGGTTTTTAATCTGCCGACTTTCTCTACCATTTAAGGAAGAATCAAACCGGCTTACAACCACCTTCCCTTCCCCTCAACAGACCCCCTGTGAGGTAGGTGGGGCTGAGAGAGCTCTAAGAGAGCTGTGACTAGCCCAAGGTCACCCAGCTGGCTTCATGTGGAGGAGTGGGAAAACCAACCCAGTTCTTCAGATTACACTCCACCGCTTTTAACCACGACACCAAGTGGTTTCCATGCGGTTGGCTTTTTGGTAATATTCCCCCACAAATCAGTTGTTTGGCCCAGCATAATTAAGCAGGTAACTTTTTACTTGACATCTGCCACTTTAGGATTTTTGAGGGCTGTGAAGACAGAAGAGACCATTTTGTATTAGCTTTAGCTAAGCATCACTTATTCTCCATTCTGTGTGCCTAGAATTTTGCTTTGTAGTTCACGGAAGCCTAACAGAGCTCATAGCTAAGAAGATGCACCCGCAACCTGTTATCTAGCAGATAAGACCTGTTCCAGGAGGAGGCAACATACCAGCCTAGTTGGACAACTCAACTCATCTGTAGGAAGTTGGGAGGGGGGAATGATCTCACTCTTCACTCCTGGGAACCCGATCCCGGACTACACCAGTTTGAACCATCTAGAGCAGTGGTTCCCAAACTTTTCTGGCCACCGCCCCCTTGGTCCCACAACTTTAAAGAATTCTGCAACTTGCATTTCAATCAATTTAAGCGTTTATTCCTAAATAAACCTTTTGCATTTAAAAGGTGGTGTGAGTGAATTGGCCTGACTCGGTGACGTCACAACACGGCTGGGGCTCAGGTAAGACTGGCCAGTCTGGACAAGGGGCATATGCCATTTAACCACTGCATAAGATGGCAGCGTTCCAAGCCTGCAACTCCACGAGTGTTTACCTTGGAGTAGGCCCCACAGAATAAAATGGAAATTACTGCTGAGTAGGATGCACTAGAACACACTGTGAACCTCAAGTCACAGCGATGCAAGAAGCCAGAAATGTAACACAGGTTTCCGTTCAAAACTTTTGGGCTAATAAATCAGGGGGCTACAAAATATTAAAGAGGGTGTACGTTCCTGGGAGGGAAGGCAGCACGGTATAGCCCAGGGGTGTGTGTGTCAAACGTAAGGCCCGGGGGCCAGATCCAGGGCCAACCCTCAAACTCCCGAGGTGTCAATGATCAAAGACTGTTCAATAAAAGAAAATACTGTTAAGAGTGTTATTGTTTAAAGCATGCTTGTATTTTAAGGAAAAAGTAAAAAAATAATATCATTAATTGGCTTGGCCTGTGTCTTCTGTAAAGTGTTATCTCTGATAACTTGCATTAAATTTTATGGTACACGTGGCCCGACCGAGTGGCATTTATGTAATATCTGGCTCTCGTAACAAATTCGACACCCCTGGTATAGCCCGATCTCAGAAGCTAAGCAGGGTCAGCCCCGGTTAGTATTTGGATGGGAGACCACCGAGGAATACCAGGGTTGCTGTGCAGAGGAAGGCACTGGCAAACCACCTCTGTTAGTCTCTTGCCATGAAAACCCCAAAAAGTGGGCAGCAACTTGACGGCACTTTACACACAGAGATACAGTCCTAGTTGTTCCATCTCAAAAAGGATACTGTAGAGTTTGGGGGGGGGGATACAGAAAAGGGCAATCAAATTTATCATGGGGCCGGGACACCGTCCCTGCAGGGAAAGACTGGGAACATGGCTCTTCCCCATGTCCTGGAATTTAACGTCAAATCTTGTACGTGAAGTAGAATGTATTTTTTGTAGGTTTGAGTTTGTTTAGTTGCCATCAGCAGGCCTGAAATCTGCTTGCGAGACTTCCTGCAAAAGCTACAATCGAGCATTTTTTACTTGCTGTTCCAGCGTACAGATAGCATCCTTGAGAAAGAGCCAGACTGAACCAGTTCGGTTGTTTGTTCCAGTGACTTATGAATAGCTGGCCGTCTGCCAGCCTAAACCCCAGGAAACAGAACCCTGACACTGTTAGCAGCAGCAGGATGTCGCCTTAAGTTTTTACTTAAAAGTATCATTTGTAGGCTCAGAGGAACATCACGAAACATACAACTTATCAGAAACATGGCTCTTATGCACATGGACTCTATTGTGTCGGATACTTTTTTTAAGGCGCTGTTTCTAATTCTTGTCATCCTGGTCCTTTTGCATTGTTCCTAGATCCCTCCTGCTGTTTTACACCCTGTAAGCTGCCCAGGGTAGCCCAATCTTGTCAGATCTTGGAAGCAAAGCAGGTTAGCCCTCGTTAGTACTTGGATGGGAGACCACCAAGGAAGTCCAAGGACGCTACGCAGAGGCAGGCAATGGCAGACCACCTTTGAACATCTCTTCCCTTGAAAACCCTGTGGGTCACCATAAATTGGCCGCGACTCAGTGAGAAAGGTGGACTATAAAAAACACAAATATGTAAACCCTTCTAGTTCCTTGTAGCATGAACCTCTCAGACACTGATTGAGTGAGGCTGTTCCTTTTCAGGAAATGCTTCGGTGGGTAAGCAAAATCTGATCCATTCATAAATGCAGTCTACATAGAATAGGAACGTCATGTATGCTCTTTTGATTTTTAATGAGCTTTTGCTTACGCCTGGGTGATTTGTGTAAGATCCTTCCTATGTATTTTTTTGTCTCATTTGGTTAAACTACTTTAAAGTTAACGTTTGTAACTAGAACACAGTGTGATCACTGGTTGGCCAAACAAAAATTTTAACAAGGGGCACGGACTAAATAAACGTTGCGCTTTCCCTTCAATCAGAAGCCCAAGCTCTGGAAAGCAGGGGAGAATCTATTCAGCACTGGGAAACTCACCTTTTCACAATTTCCCCCAACCAACACAGCCATGTTTACTTCCATCCCTGGCATATAAGGCTTACACCTCAGGGAATATGGGGCTGTGGCACAGTGGTAGACCCTCGGCTTGGCATGCAGAAGGTCCCAGGTTCAATTCCTGGCATCTCCGTTCAAAGAGACTAGAAAGTAGGTGATGCGAAAGACCCCTGCCTGAGACCCTAGAGAGCCGCTGCCGGTCTGAGTAGACAATACTGACTTTGATGGACCAAAGGTCTGGTTCAGTATAAGGCAGCTTCATGTGTCCACACTTTACCGGTTCCTCCACTGGCAGCAGTTTCAAGGTGGGAACCAACTACCAGCCACAAGCGTGCGTGCAAACACACACACACACACCATGAGCAAGGCCTTGCCCACTTTTGTGAAATATGGGGCAGGTGCCATATTGGGAAACAGTGCTCAGAAGAGGTGACATAGCAAAGAGCCACATGCGACTCCCAAGCCACGTAATATCACTGAATTAGCATGTTGCTAAAATTCAACCAAAGAGACTTTTAAGTTTCCATGTGGTGTTTTATTTGGGAGGGAGGGAATACCCTCTGACAAGTAGATCTCTTAGACTAATGGACCCTCTTCTAGCCTGACACCTTAATCACTACAACACCCTGAATTCTTGCTCTGAATGAGCTGGGTGGTTATACGGCAGGGGTGGGGAACGTCAGGCCCACTAATTCATTTGGTCTGGCCCTTTATGGGTCCTGGCAGATCTCTAGCTCAGAAGGATCGAAGACTGGTGATCTGCCCCCTCCCATAAACAGCCTTTATTCAAGGCAGATGTGACTTTGTTTTGCTGAGAAAAGGAACCTTTCCCCCCCCCACCTGCAGAAGAGTCATTAGCTATGGAGCTGCTAGGACCGCCCAAGAAGCTGTGTTAACCCTTTCCCACCCGGGCCATGGAGAAGTGTATTCCCTCTGTCCTACAAGAGGGATGGAGGCGGAAGTGACAACAATGGAGAGGCCAGAATGCGCATGGGGGGGTGAGTTCTTAGCCAGTGTGTCCTCATTTCATCCCTGCAGGCGGAGGTAGCAGGAGCCAGCTGTAGAATCCGGCCCCGACCATGCAGAGCAGGAGCAACTCCGGCGTGTGGCTGGACAGCTACACCCGGCTGGTGCAACAGACCATCCTGTGCCACCAGGTGAGCAAGTGCGCCACCGGTTGGATGCCTGCCAGCTTGCCAGCGCAGGGGGGGTCATCTGGGGCAGCTGCCTGCTTGGGGCTTGGTCGGCTAATTTTTAAGTTGATAATTTTGTATGGCCCGCGAGTGATGTTATAAACATCCAAATGGCCCTTGGCAGGAAAAAGGTTCCCCGCCCGTTATATGGGGGGAGCAATCCTTGACTTCTGCCTGGGGTCTCAGAACTACAAAGACTTCCCCTGAGATACAGCTCATGAATGGCCCCCCTTATTTGAATTGGCACATGAAGAGCCAGCATGGTGTAGTGGTTAAGAGCGGTGGTTTGGAGCGGTGGACTCTGATCTGGAGAACCGGGTTTGATTCCCCCCTCCTCCACATGAGTGGTGGAGGCTAATCTGGTGAACCAGGTTGGTTTCTCCACTCGAGGACATGGCAGCTGGACTAGGATGATGGACTAGAAAGACCACTGGTCTGATCTGACATGGCCACTCTCACGTTATTAAACAAGAGAAGAAGAAACCCATTCAACTGGGACCGTCAGCCTTGATAGCTAAAAGGAAGCTCCGTGTTCAGAGGCAGTGTACCTCTTGAATATTAGACACTAGAGCCAAAGAACCAGGGAGGGATTTGGCCGTCACAATCTCCCATGTGGGCCTCCTACGGCAGCTGTGGCTGGTGCTCTCAAGAAGTGGGGGCGCATCCTACAAGTCCCCCCCCAGCTACTCCCATCACACCTTCCTTCAGCTTTACACATCACAATATCTTTCCACATGCTCAGCTCTAGCATCTGCAAACCCCTGCTAATTTACATGACAGCAAAAAGGAACCCAAACCGAAGAGGTTGAACTGAAAAAATGCTAAAATTACAAATGTATAAATTTTAATAAGGTGCACATTCAAGTTAAAAACATAAGGCCTCTAAAATAGGCAAGACTCTCATATTCAATGTATACAAACATGAGCACCTGCGATGTACAATCTTACATTGACGAAAGTAGGATCCATAAAAGGACCAGATGCGTTTCGGCCTAAGAAGGCCTTCCTCAGTGGTCAGTAATATAGTTATAATTTAGCATACATCCTGATAATATAATTATATCATGAAGAACAGTAAAAAATGTATAAAAGCCCTTCTAGTATAGTGAAGCTCCCTGGAAGTTTATTTATTTCTTATATACTAGAACGTGGCTTCCATGTCTCACCTTCTGTTGCATGCCGGGCTCTTAAGGATGTGTATATATCAAGCAGTGTAATAGGTCAAGTCAAGCAAAAAGGAACCTCCATGTTTAGAGGCAGCCTACCCCCGAACACTAGAGTGGTGGCCTGTGTCTGAAACATAGCAGTGGCCTAGAGGGATGTGATGGATTTGCCCAAGGTCATGATCTGAGTACAAGGCCGAGTTCTCACAAGTGTCCCAACATTTCAAACATTCACAGTTTATCCCCACTCCTACACAGAACTGCCCACAAATTGAAACTCCCACCCCTTCCCCCAAATAATTAGATGCGATTAGCTGACACAGGCAGGAGATCCAACAGGTGCATCACTTTACCCATGTGCTGGGAAGAGCGTGACCTGCTGAACTTCTGCCTTTTAAATAAGGTGAGTAACCCCAACCCACAGTCTCAAACAGAGAGAGGTCTTTTCTTGTCACCTGCTCTCGAGAGCCTTTTAACTGAAGAAGAGGAAGAGTTGGTTTTTATATACCAACTTTATCACTTAAGGGAGAATCAAACCGGCTTACAATCGCCTTCCCTTCCCCTCCCCACAACAGACACCCTGTGAGGTAGGTGGGGCTGAGAGAGTGTGACTAGCCCAAGTTCACCCAGCTGGCTTCAGGCGGAGGAGTGGGGAAACAAATCCAGTTCACCAGATTAGCCTCTGCCGCTCACGTGGAAGAGTGGGGAATTGAACCCGGCTCTCCAGATCAGAGTCCACCGCTCCAAACCACTATACCATGCTGGGTCTCTCTGAACGATCTGAGGATTGTACCTGAGATGTTACGCATCTGAAACAGGGGCCCTCCCACTGAACGACAACCCCTTCCCAAAGATCACACAAGTTACGTCAAGCAGATGCCCTTGGAGCAGTGTGATGTAGTGGTTAAGAGGGCCGGACAAGGTGCTGGGAGATCGGGATACAAGTCCCTACTCTGTTGTGGAAGCTCGCTGGGCGGTTATGGGCAAGCCACTCTCTCGCAGTCTAACCTATCTCACAGGGTTGTCGTGAGGATAAAATGGGGTAGGGAGATCCACATTCACCGCCTAGAGTTTAGAAGACCAGAAACACCCCAGATAGGAATGCACTCCACTTTCAACTTTTAACAGTAGTTTTCCAGTGCGGAAGTAAGTTTGCTTCCACGACAAAATTAACATGTATATGCGCATCCCCTCAGGTGTTCTCAACGACAGAAGAGCAAAAATGAGTGGTGCTTGTGTTTTATTTTCTGGCGTACTAGTGATCATTACACCAAGTCAGCTGGTTTGTCTACACAGCCCAATATTGTCTCTCTATTCTGACTGGCAGCAACTCTCCTGGGTCTCAGGCAGATAAAGATATTTTCTGACTACCCGAGATCTTTTTAATGGAAGATGTCAGGAACTGAACCTGGGACCATCTGCACGCAAAACCGTTGTTCTACCCACTGAGCCACCGCCCATCTTTCCTGGGAACGTCCTATACTAAGGATGGAGCCATCTCGTTATGAAGCCGTGGGGAATCCACTCTCAGCTACCCACATTAAAGAGGCAGCATGGTGTAATGGCTACATTGTCGGACTACGATCTGCGACCGGGTTCGAATCCCCGCCCTGCCACGAAGGCTCACTGGGTGTCCTTGAGCTAGAGAGACACTCTCAGCCTAACCTACCTCGCAGGGTTGTTGTGAGGATAAAACAGAGGAGAGGAGAACGACGTAAGCCGCTTTGGGCCCCCAGCGGGAAGAAAGGGCATAAGGATCGGCAGAAAATAAAGTAAATAAACCAAGATCCTCTGCCTCTCCCAGATCCATACCTGCTTTATCGCCTCTTGCGCTTTCCCATTTTCGCTGTCCATGGTTAAGGTGAGCCAATCTGCAAAACCAGGCTGCTGGGCCCTGCAAGCAGAGAAAAGAAAGAGTAGAAAGAGGGAGGATGGGAGATGAAATTATAATTATATATATATATATATATATATATATATATATATATATATATATATATATATATATATATATTATATTTTATATATATATATATATACATACACACACACACAGTATATATTTGTTTTTATGAGACTGGAGAGAGAGAGGAGAAAAAACAGCTAACGACACAACTTTCTCACCACGCCGTGCATAAATAGGCAGGCAAGGGAGAGATTTTAAAAGTCTGCAAAGATATAATTGAAGGCTTTTTAAAACCTCTTCCTCTGCTGGCCAGGGTCGAAATCTGACCCGGCACAGAGATCTAGGAGGCTCAGCTGCGCGGGTCGGTGGGACCGGAAAACGGTTCCTCTGAGCATGCACAGAATCCATTCTTCCCATTCCCCCGCCCAAACAGCATAGCCCACCCACCCCCAAGTGCTGCCCCCACTCAGAAGAAATCGAGAGAAAACGGAGAGGATGGAGATGATTTTGCTCGAGAAAGAGAAAATCCTTCTGAGTGTGTGCAAAATGCAACACACCTCTGAAGATGCCTTCCGGAACTAAGCGCGTGATGCAATCAGCGAGGCTTCTGAGCATGTGCAAACAACCTCCCCCTTCCAATCTGGAGCAGGAAGGCCTCCCAGGAGCTGATGCAATAAGCAAGCCTTCTGAGCATGTGCAGAGTGCCCACCCCACCCCACCCCCGTCGCATGACCAGTGCCCTACTCCCACCTCCTCCCATCTCAGATAAGAGAGCGCTTCCGTGAAAGGTGGCCCAGTACATTTCCTCTGATCATGTGCAAAGGGCATTTCCTCCCACCTCCGGGCGTGCTTTCCAAACAGGTCGGGCGTCCGCTCCTCCCCCTTCTAAAAAATTAAGGATAAATAAGTGCAACCTTGCAGATCGGCTCTCGGGTCCAGCCTCTAACGTTTAGCAAGAATGTCCAAATTGCAAACTTAAACCGGTTAGACGCCCCCTGGCTTCCCTTCCCGGGGAACCCTGGGAGTTGTAGTTCCGCAAAGGCGAGCCGGCCACGAGCGCTCCGGCGGGGAAGGCTTGGCACGCCCCCCCCCTCAGACTACATATCCCAGAGTCCCTTGCAAGGCGCTTGCAGTAAGCGTGGCTCTGAACGAGGCTCGTCTTCTACCCCAGCAACCGGATTGAAACAATGAACCGCAATTCATAACGTTACATGTTTTAATTGTTTTATATTAACCTTATCTGCTCATTTACATGTTGCCATATTAAAAGAAAAATAATAAAAAATTATTATTAAAACAAAAACAAAACAATGAACCACAGAAGGGAGGACTGTAGATTGTTTTCTGTCTTCCCCCTCCAGATTCAAACCTGTCTCCCCTTCTGGGACTTGGACTCTTTGAAGAGTGGGGGGGGGGGGAAGCTGACAAACTGGTTTGAAACCGGTTTACGATTGTGGAATGTAAACACGCCTTCTTTTGATTGCCCCCTCCCCTTCCCCGCGTGGCAGGAAAACGAGACCTTGCATTCATGGCTCATGGCCAATGCTGGTTTCTCCCCACCCATCTCTCCCCTGGACATCACAGACTCTTCTGCACACCACCCCTAATCCCATCACGCCTGCTATTCACATTTACATACTGTTAACCTTTACATACTGATGCTTGTCTGGATTCACTCTCCTCTACTTAAAGACAGATGGATTCACATTCTAGCTGTATCTGAAGAAGTGAGCTGTGGCTCACGGAAACTCATAGCCTGCCAGAAAATATTTTTGTTAGTCTTTCAGGTGCTACTGGACTCTTGCCCTTTTCTACTACTGCAGACAGACTAACACGGCTACCCACTGCCCGGAGTGCAGCAGTTGGGGGTTGCGCTCACCGTTTACATGGGCAGTGCCCGGATAGAGAATCTGCTGTCGGAAGAAGCGTGACTGGAGCAAGAAAATGCAAGAGGGTGGCCGCCCTCACCTCTTTTTTCCCCTGTACAAATGCCCAGAGCCATCTGGTGGCCAGAAAGAGTGGTAGAAAAGGGCAAGAGTCCAGTAGCACCTGAAAGACCTAACAAAAATATTTTCTGGTTGGGTATGAGCTTTGTATCTGAAGAAGTGAGCTGTGGCTCGCGAAAGCGCATACCCTGCCAGAAAATATTCTTGTTAGTCTTTCAGGTGCTACTGGACTCTTGCCCTTTTCTACTACTGCAGACAGACTGACACGGCTACCCACTGTGAATTACCAGAAAGAGTGGATTAGTCATCCACCACAACCAGATCGCCGGGCAAGTTCGAGGACAAAGCAAGCAAGCGGCCTCCGTCTCCCCCTTTTGGTTAAAAAAAAACAAAAGAAGAACTTTTACCGATTTGCAGCAGGCAGAATTTCAACAGGTGTAGAATCTAGTTCTAAAATAACGTGCAAATAATTTAAAACTGAATATTGTCAAAGGCCTTAAAACTGCATTCCTACGCACACTTGCCTAGTAAATGAACATAAAAACATAAGTCACAGTGGATAGCCGTGTTAGTCTGTCTGCAGTAGTAGAAAAGGGCAAGAGTCCAGTAGCACCTTAAAGACTAACAAAAATATTTTCTGGTAGGGTATGAGCTTTCGTGAGCCAGTGAGCTGTGGCTCACGAAAGCTCATACCCTACCAGAAAATATTTTTGTTAGTCTTTAAGGTGCTACTGGACTCTTGCCCCTTTCTACTACTATAAGAACATAAGGAAAGGCCCTGCTGGATCAGACCCTGGCCCATCAAGTCCAGCAGTCTGTTCACACAGTGGCCCACCAGGTGCCTCTAGGAAGCCACACACAGGACGACTGCAGCAGCACCATCCTGCCCGTGTTCCACAGCACCTAATATATTCGGCATGCTCCTCTGATCCTGGAGAGAATAGGTATGCATCATGACTAGTATTCACTTTGACTAACCCTATTCCACATGAACATGTCCACTCCCCTCTTAAAGCCTTCCAATGCTCTGATTCAGTATAAGGTAGCTTTATAAGTCTACACAGAAATAAGTCCCACACCATTAAATAGTGGTTACTCCCTGGAAAGTCTGAATAGGTTTGCCCCCTTAATCTCTTTGCCCTGTCTCTGAACCTCTGAATGCAACCGCTCCCTGTCCAAGTCTGGCAGGACAGTGAGTTACAGAATTTCTGTTGGTTATCAGTAAATTGCTGATTCCCCCTCCCTTCTTTTAAAACACTAGTTGAAAACCTGACAGCCCCACCAAGGGACAAAGGCTGGCTATTGTATCTCAAGGGCATGCAGATTTAGGAATGTTGACCTCCCTGCAGGTTGAGATCTAGTAATTCTCTCTTCCCTTTCACACAGTGTGTTCACTGTTTCTACTGGGAGTCCTGCAGAACACCTGCACTGGAGTGCAGAAGGAGCAACAATCTAAGACTCTCCCACGGTTTCCAAAGCAGTTCAGTATAACTTAAGTAAATGGGCTGGTCAACAAAGAAACCACCCAAGGAAGGTGAGGCTCACCTGGAAATTCTGAGTCTTCCAGAAGATCAGAACTGGGAATCTGTCTTGCTCCTGCCGTCTCATGATTAAAGGAATTCAGCCCACATAGTTTGATAGTTTATTGATTGCCATAGGAATAAACAGAGCTGGAGAACTGGCTTTCCAAAACAGAGAAGCAATTGTTAACACCAACACTATATATGCATTCCCCACCCCCCCGGCCACCCCAAATATTTTTTTTGAAGCAAAATAACAGTTGTGTCTCTCAAAGACATCCCAATTAATTTTCTGCCTGCACTAGTTTTGGACAGTAACAGTAACAGTTCTTGTAGATTATCCGGGCTGTGTGACCATGGTCCTGGTATTTTCTTTCCTGACGTTTCGCCAGCAGCTGTGGCAGGCATCTTCAGAGGAGCAACACTGTCGTTACTCCTCTAAAGATGCCGGCCACAGCTGCTGGCGAAACGTCAGGAAAGAAAATACCAAGACCGCGGTCACACAGCCCGGATAACCTACAAGAACCGATGAACTCGGACCGTGAAAGCCTTCGACAATATTAGGAACAGTAACGTTTTATCTGTTCTGCCCTGCGCTGCAGATTGTAACACCCCGTTTTGTGTCCTGGTTTTATTTTTGAAGTAGTCGGACTCTGCCCTCCCATAACCCATCCCTTCCATTCAAATGTTGGACTGTACTGGCATGTTTCTCCATCCCATACAACCTGTGGAGAAGGGGCATGATGAGATTCATTTCCTGCGCCTGCTTATGTACGCAGGCAGTTAATAGTGCCGCAGGTAAAATACCTTTATTGTGGGCACTTCAAATGTTCCTCCTTTCCTAGGTGGAAAACAACAAGCTCCAAAAATAGACATATTTTGGAATAGCTGAGAGGGAAGCTAGAATCCTACACCATCAGTAAGAGATCTGTTGGCCTTTACTCTATATCCTGCTGTGGTTTCAAGGGCAAAGGTTCCCCCTTCCCTTTCATGTGTAAATCATTTTTTTCTGGACTGACCTTCAAAAAACTAGCCGACACAACCGAGAATACAAAGTTGTCCACAGAAGGAAACTGTAAAAAAAAAATTCAGTCCCACTACTTCAGATTGTAGGGGGAGGTTGTTTTTTTAAACACTCCCCCATATGTGAAACATTTTGTACATGTAGAAGGACAGTGCATCAAAAAGGAGAATTTAATAAAAACCCTAGTCTCTCTTTTTAAGTTCTCTTATGCTAGTTCCTTACATTAAACCTTTCCTCTCAATACACTTTCTTAAACATAAAACATCTAGTGCTCCAGAAGGACTTAACATAAATCATATTTGCTGATGCACCAGTTTTAAAATAAATCCAGTACATCCGGTTAAAAAAAATTAACATAAAAATCTAGCACATCCAGAAAAGGATAATATTAAACCACACTTAGACCTCAATCCTAAGAACATTCAGTATTAAGTCCCATTTTATTCAGGTGGTTTTCTCTCAGGAGAGAAAAACCCCTGATTAAAACGGGACTTACTACCAAATAGGATTGTTCTCTTAAATCCTTTTTCTTGGTGAGTTAGCTCTTTGTTTAGGCTTTCTCTCTGAGGAGTTAGTCTTCTAAGTGCACAAGGAGTATTTCTCTAAGGGGCTAGTCTTCTAAGTGCACAAAGTGTTCTGCATATTAGAAGAATCAGCAATCTGAATTTGTTAGAAGAGCAGAATTCCCCTCCCTCATTCTGCACAAATGACCCCAATTTGTCATCAGATCTGCCACACACACATATACACACTGAAAAGGGTCATACATTTTCTGTGACGCTTATATTTGTGGTGAGAACATTCCCCCCTTCCCGTTCCTCACAGAACACTTATCATATTTTCTCCCGTGTGAATTCTCTGATGCCTAAGGAGAGTCTCTTTTTGACCAAAGCTTTCCCCGCAGTCCAGGCACTTGTAAGGTTTCTCCCCTGTATGGACTTTCCAGTGCCTCATCAGGGTCTCTCTCTGATTGAAGCTTTTCCCACACATCGGGCATGAGTACGGTTTCTCTCCCGTGTGGACTCTCTGGTGACGAATCAGTTTGGCTTTCTCGCTGAAGCTTTTCCCACACTCTGAACAGGAGTACGGCCTCTCGCCGGTGTGGATTTTCTGGTGTGCAGCCAGATTCCCTTTCCTTCGGAATCTCTTCCCACACCAAGGACAATCGTAAGGTTTTTCGCCGGTGTGGACCCTCTGGTGCCGACTCAGTCGGACTCTCTCACAGAAACGCCTCCCACAATCGGGGCATTCATACGGCCTCTCGCCTGTATGGATCATCTGATGCGTGAGGAGGTTCCCTTTCCGGGGGAAGCTTTTCTCGCACCCGGGACACTCAAAAGGTTTCTCCCCTGTGTGGACCTTCTGGTGCCGAAGCAGCTTGCCTCTGTCGTAGAAGCTTTTTCCGCACTCAGAGCAGCCGTACGGCTTCTCTCCTGTATGGATTTTCTGATGTGCAAGGAGGTTATCTTTTCTTTGAAAGTTTTTCCCACAGACGATACATCTGTAAGGTTTTAAGCCTGTATGGATCATCTGATGTTTCACCAGTTGGGACCGATAATGAAACCTTTTACCACATTCAGGGCACGCATGTTTTCTCTCGGCCTCCTGGGAGGCACGTTTGTTAAGGGATCGCAGACCTTCCACAAACTGAACGGATCCACGCCATCTCTGTCCAGCCCTCCTCCCTTGTAGCCTCTCCAAATCACCTCCTTCTTTGTGGGTCTCAAGTTTCACAGATCCAGGGGATCTCTCTGGGAAGCTCTCTTGTGATCCAGCCGCCTCAGGACCATGCCACTGAAAAGTTTCCACTTTGATCTCAGTCGGGGTCCTGTTATCTGTGGGAACAAGGATGGAATCCAGATCAAATAAGGAAGAAAGGGTAGGAGGTGATGAGAGAGAAGCAGGGAAAAAGAAAGAATTATGGAAATGGAAGGATCAAGTCAAGCACACTAACCACACCCTAAGAGAATCACAGCATCACAGAGTTGGAAGGGGCCATACAGGCTATCTAGTCCAACCCCCTGCTCAATGCAGGATCAACCTAGAGCATCCCTGACAAGTGTTTGTCCAGCTGGTGCTTAAAGATTGCCAGTGAGGAGGAGCTCACCACTTCCCTACGTAGCCGATTCCACTTTTGACAACTCTTACTGTGAAAAATGTTTTTCTAATATCCAGCCGGTACTTTTCCACCCATAATTTAATCCCTCTCAATCTCCTCTTCTCCAGACCAAACATTCCCAAATCTGTCATTCCCAAGTCCTTTCCTCATCGGGCTTGGTCTCCAGCCCCTGAGGGACTTCAATGCCATAGAGTCCAATTGCCAAAGTGGCCATTTTCTCCAGGTGAACTGATCTCTGTTGCCTGGAGATCAGTTGTAATAGCGGGAGATCTCCAGCCACCACTTGGAGGTTGGCAACCCTACTCTACCTGGATGCAACTGCCTTTCTGCGAAGCCCCACTTCCTCATAGAATCATAGAAAAATAGAGTTGGATGGGGCCAACTCTTTCATGGCTGGCTCTGCCTCCTGTGGCTGCCAGCGTGAGGCGGCCATTTTGTGGCTGTGCCTGCCACAGTATTTTGGACTTCCAAAGATGCCTGCATGCTGAAAAAGGTTGGTGACCCGTGGTTTATTCTTTTCAGATAATTGGGTTTTCTTAGTGCAAGGTTTTGGTTGTTAAAAGAGCAGAATTATTATTTTGTTCTAAAGCATGGGACATGTACACAAACCAGCGCAGGAGAAAACCCTGAGAGTGTTAAGTGGGGTGGGAGTGGGGGAGAACCAACGTTAGCACTATGTTTACCTGAAAAGCTTGGATCCAGGGAAGGAAGGGACTAGTCCTCATGGTTGTCATGGTTGTTTTAACCACAAGCACCTTAAAGAGTAACAACCCCCAGGTTCCAAACCCCCGCTCCGCCTGAAGCCCCCTGGACGACCTGAGGCTTGCCACTCCTCTCAGCCTAACCTACCTCACAGAGTCATTGTAAGGGTTAAAATGGAGAGACAAACTGCCCTGTGGAAAGGTGGGATTAAAACATGTAGACAGCCCAAGGGACGTTCCCAGGTCAAACGTTATGGAGAGGGGTGGGGCTAAGCATTCATGCAATGCTGCATGGTGTCACTTCCGGCAGTGGAACCGGACGAAGAAGAGTTGGTTTTCATTTGCCAACTTCCTCTACCGCTTAAGGCAGAATCAAACCGGCTTACCATCACCTTCCCTTCCCCTCCCCACCTCAGACACCCTGTGAGGTAGGTGGGGCTGAGAGAGTGTGACTAGCCCAAGGTCACCCAGCTGGCTTCGTGTGGAGGAGTGGGGAAACCAATCCAGTTCACCAGAGTAGCCTCCGCCGCTCATGTGGAGGAGTGGAGAATCAAACCCGGTTCTCCAGATCAGAGCCCACTGCTTTAAACCACTGCTCTTAACCGCTACACCATGCTTGTAATAACAGAGATGCATTAAAGGGATCCTCACTCACCCATTAATGTCACATTCCCATAATTCTCTTGGAGTACTTCTCTGTACAGAGCTCTCTGGCCTGGATCCAGCAGGGCCCATTCCCCTTCAGTGAAGTGGACGGCGAGTTCAAAGTCTACTGAACCCTGTAACGAGAAGGAATACCCTGAAAACAGGGGTGTTCGCAGAGCGTTGCTCCGACACGGTACCTAAGACAGCCAACAGAGTGAGACAGTAGCTCCTTCTCCATCTGTAGAAAACTTTTACAGAACACAATGTACCTACAATCATAAAGATTTTTAGAAAGTTGTGGTACATTTTTAGTCTGGAACTGTGATTGTTTTGACCACTGAAGAAGGCCACTTGGCCGAAACAGGTTTGGTCGAAGTCTTGCCGGCTCACCAGAAGCTGCTCTGGGCAGTCAGGTGAGCCAGCTAGGGAGGCCTTCCTCCCTCGGTTCTTTTTGGCTCACCCGAGGCCACACAGAGCGGGCGGGCAAGGCCTCCCTCCTCCACAGCCTAGCTCTTTTTTCTTAAAGGTAAGTGGCTGGTGAAATGGGATTCCCCTTCCGTGAGTTTCGCAGGCCCCCACTTGTCCTTTTTAAAAAAACTGTGCACACTCTGACTTTCAGAATGGCATTTCCCCAGGGTAATCAAACTGGATGGCTTATGGCTTCATCGTATTCCCTATTACTATGCATGGGTGTGAAAGCCGGACAATGAAGAAAGCTGATAGGAAGAAAGTAGATTCCTTAGAAATGGTGTGTTGGAGGACAGTGTTATGGATACCATGGACTGCCAAAAACCCCAGAACAAATCAGTGGGTTATAGATCAAATCAAGCCTGAACTGACCAGAGAAGCCAAAATGACTAAACTGAGGCTGTTGTACTTTTGGTCACATTATGAGAAGACAAGATAATACTAGAACACGGGGTCATCTGCTAAAGCTGGAGGATGAAAGATTCAAAACAGATAAAAGGAAGTATTTTTTCACACAACGCATAATTAAATTGTGGAACTCCCTGCCCCAGGATGTGGTGATGGCTGCCAGCTTGGAGGGCTTTAAGAGGGGAGTGGACATATTCATGGAGGAAAGGGGTATTCATGGCTATTAGTTAGAATGGATACTAGTCATGCTGCATACCTATTCTCTCTAGTATCAGAGGAGCATGCCTATTATTTTGGGTGCGGAGGAACACAGGCAGGATGGTGCTGCTGCAGTCGTCTTGTTTGGGGCTTCCTAGAGGTACCTGGTTGGCCACTGTGTGAACAGACTGCTGGACTTGATGGGCATTGGTTGGATCCAGCAGGGCCTTTCTTATGTTCTTAAGAGCCACTGGAAAAGATGATCATGCTAGGAAAAGTTGAAGGCAGCAGGAAAAGAGGAAGACCCAACAAGAGATGGATTGACTCTATAAAGGAAGCCACGACCCTCAATTTGCAAGATCTGAGCAAGGCTGTTAAGGATTGGAGGACATTGATTCATAGGGTAGCCATGAGTCAGAAGCGAGTTGACGGCACTTCACACACACACACACACGGCTGCACCATAGACTCTGCACCAGAAAAAGACACTATAGTCAAGGCAATTTTAGAGAATTCCATTGGATTGTGGAGCCTGAGTTGATCTCATAAAAAGATATTTGGGTCGCTTTGAGGAAGAAGATCTGGGGACGGAAGCATTTGGGGCACAGAAACTGAAACACATGAAGCTGCCTTCTGCTGAATCAGACCTGTGGTCCATCAAGGTCAGTACTGTCTACTTAGACTGGCAGCAGCTCTCCAGGATCTCAGGTAGAGTTTTTTCAGCATCTACCACCTGATCCTCTAAACTGGAGATGCCGGTGATTGAACCTGGGACTTTCTGCATGCCAAGCAGATGACCTACCACTGAGCCACAGCTGCTCCCGGCACACTCCTGCCCTCAGAAACACACACATACCTCAGCCGGCCCTGCTTCAGCTGATTCCCAACCCTCAGGGAGAAGCAGCGACGTGGAATGACCGGCGGCCATCGTACCACCATCTGTGGAAGATAACAAGGCTGGTAAGAAAGAATACGGAGGAAGGGTTTAGCAACTGGCAGCCACTGTGCTGTGTCAACCACTAAACCCCCCCCACACACACACACTGAAGGAACTGATGCAGCCATTAATCAACATGTTTTATTCCACTTCCTCCCCAAATGGAAACAGGCAACAGCGCAAACATGTGAGAAGAAGAGGGCTGTGGGTGAGGAGAAGAGAAAGCCAGATCTGCAGCCTCAACAGTGAGAAACAGTAAGAGATAATGTATGTCTGCCTATGTGTGTGTGTGTGTGTAAAGTGCCTTCAAGTCGCAGCCGACTTATGGCGACCCCTTTTGGGGGTTTTCATGGCAGGAGACTAACAGAGGTGGTTTGCCAGTGCCTTCCTCTGCATAGCAGCCCTGGTATTCCTTGGTGGTCTCCCATCCAAATACTAACCAGGGCTGACCCTGCTTAGCTTCTGAGATCTGACGAGATCAGGCTAACCTGGGCCATCCAGGTCAGGGGTATGTCTGCCTATAGCCCCAAAGAAATACAAATTACTGCACACAGCCAAATGAAAAGCTATGTTCCTATCAGGACATGAGTTGAACAAAACAAATGTCCTTAATTAGTTGCATAATCCAAACTGCTGATGGCGACGAGACCTTGAAAGTCTGAAGACAGAAGATAGATACGAAAATCCGGAATCGGTCCGTTTCGTTCATGAAAGAACTTCTTCAGTCATAATACAATGCCAGGCATAGGAGACACACTCTGATAGTCTTCACATCAGACAACCAAGGACATATGCTTTGTTCAACTCATGTACTGATAGGAACATTGTATAATTATTCAGTTTACTTATGTTCTTGGTTGTTTATGATGTATTGCAATGTTGGAATGATTAGCTGCGTATAATTGGACTATATAAATATGCACTTATTTAGGCTTTTCATTTGGCTGTGTGGTAAGCTGAAATTTGTTTGCATAGCCCAAAAGAGGCATGCTGAGATATAAACCTAGATCTGGGCAGGCTGCACCAGTGTGGCATAGTGGTTAGAGTATTATACAAGGATCCGGAGACCTGGGTTTGAATCCCTGGGTTCGAATCCCCATAGTGGCTCACTGTGGGACCTTGGGTCAGCCACTCTGTCTCATCCTGAGCTACCTCGCAAGGTTGTTATCACGAGGATAAAATGGACTAGCGGACAATGTCGTAAGCCGCTTTGGGGGGAAAAGCAGGATAGAAATATCTAAACCAGTGGTTCCCAAGCTTTTTGAGTCATGAAGCATTTTTCAGGAGAGAAATTAGTCACGGAGCACTAATTTTCACCCAGCACCTATATACTAAACCGAATGACAGTAATCTTTTTCTTTCCAATCTCTTCACGGAGCACCAGGAGAGGTTTCGCAGAGCACCAAGTAGGTTTGGGAACTGCTGATCTAAATCAATAAACAATGGAACGCTCTTATATATGGGCCAAAATATTCTCTCACAAAGAGAAGTATAATGTCAGGCACAAGGCTATAATCTTTCTCATCAACAAAATAAGTTTTTTTTAATATGCCGGGAATTTCTTTTCTTTCTTTCTTTTTACTGAGAAGAATTCCATCAGATGAACCTTGTGGAGTCTGAAGAGGTACAATCCGGACACAGGCTTTGCCACCTCAATGAGATCTAAGCTGGAATGCCACCACCAGAAGGGTCTAATCCAGCGAAACCATTTTTTATGATTTTACAATAGGATGGCTCCCCACAGGGCAGCAGGAACTAGGTACACAACAAGATCCAGTTTGTACACCTACTCTAAGGGCAAACTATAAAAGCAGAAATTTTAAAACTGATGCTCTTGGTGGGTCGTTCTGCTTCAACTTACAGGTGTGTGCATGTGGAGGTGAATCATACGATTGAATGTTCCCTCTACTTTATGTGAGTGTAACCCAGGGGTCCCCAACCTTTTTGTGCCTGAGGGCTTTATTTTACAAACAGGTGTACCCACATACAGGCTGAATGTACTTGCGTTCACTATAACATGTGAATGGAGCTACGTGTACTAGTACTGATGTGAGTGTGGTGTAGTTCAGCTCTACATCACACAAAACTCTGTGTGTGAGATTTCCCTCACTGCTGCATTTACTTCTTCTTTACCTCAGGCATGAAAAGTCAACACCACAGATACCGTCATCAAACCTACCTGACAAATTAGCATCCATGCTAATACCCGGCTTGGGTTCTACATACAGGTCCTTCTTTCCAGAGCCCGGCGGACTCAGGATTACATCCTTGGAGGGCACCAAGACCTAAGGCATAAGAAAGGGTCACAGAGAGCTTAAAAAGAGGAGGAGGGGGGGGAGGAGGAGGAGAAGAAGAAGAAGAGGTTTTTATATGCCGACTTTCTCTACCACTTAAGGGAGACTCAAACCAGCTTACAATCACCTCCCCCTCCCCACAACAGACACCCAGTGAGGTAGGTGGGGCGGAGAGATTGTGACTTGCCCAAGGTCACCCAGCTGGCTTTGTGTGTAGGAGTGGGAAAACAAATCCAGTTCACCAGATTAGCCTCCGCCACTCAGGTGGAGGAAGGAGTGGGGAATCAAACCCGGTTCTCCAGATCTGACTCCACCGCACCAAACCACCGCTCTTAGCCACTACACCACACTGGTGTATTTATAGTCTTCCCGTCTCACTGAGACTCAAGGCAGATTACACAATCTAAGTCGGTACAACCTCCAGAATGAGGAGATATGTAACAAAACATTGCAACAGGACTAGGATTTCAGAAATGTGAAACCAGGTATAAGTATGAAACGCGACATACTACACAATGCCAAAAATGCTGCCAGTGTGGTATAGTGGTTAAGAACGGTAGTTTGGAGCGGTGGACTCCGATCTGGAGAACCGGGTTTGATTCCCCACTCCTCCATATGAGCGGCAGATGCTAATCTGGTGAACCGGGTTGGTTTCCCCACTCCTACACATGAAGCCAGCTGGGTAACCTTGGGCTAGTCACAGCTCTCTCAGCCCCGCCCACCTCACAGGGTGTCTGTTGTGGGGAGAGGAAGGGAAGGTTTGATTCTTCCTGAAACGGTAGAGAAAGTCAGCATATAAACACCAACTCTTCTTCTTCTTCTTCTTCTTCTTCTTCTTCTTCTTAAATAAACAGATCTATAGTTTAGTGAGAATGAGATGTATATACTGCGTTTCTTCCCAAGCAGGGTCACCAAAGTAGCTAGGAAGTAAAAATGTGTGTGTGTGTAAAGTCACAGCTGATCTATACCAACTCCTGGTGGGGTTTTCAAGGCAAGGTATTAAGCAGAGGTGGTTTGCCGTCACCTTCCTCTGCAGAGTCTTCCTTGGGTATTTCTCTCCAAGTATCAACCCCGCTAAGCTTCCGAGATCTGAGAATGAGCTATATCATGCTGCCTCCCCGCTTCCCAAAGAAGTAAAAATAGGACAGCATAAAAACTAGGGTTGCCAACTCCAGGTTGAGAAATTTTTAAGCGTTCTGAGAAGGGGATCCTGTGGAGGGGAGAGTTTGGGGAGGGACCTCAGCATGGTATATTACCATACCCTCCAAAGCAGCCGTTTTCCCCAGAGGTCTGGAGATCTGTTGTAATTCTGGGAGGTCTCCAGACCCTACCTGGAGGCTGGCAACTCTAAACCCATAATAAACTGAGTAAAAACCAGCACTGAAATAACAGAACAGAGAAGCTGGGAGGATAAATTAGTGATGGAACGGCAGAGTTGGGCCTATTCTACCTTTGGAGCATTGTAACTATCTAAATTCGACAAAATGTGGGTAAAGGTCCAAGAGCCCCAAAGCAATCAAGTGAAGAAGAATTTGAAGAAGTCCAAGAATCAGAAGTTGTGTCAAATTCAGCCATTAAATCTTTAACAGAGCAATCGCAGGCTCTGGCTGCCCAGATGACGGGTATGCTGATTTACATTGGAATCAAGAGCATCTTTTTCTAATATTAAGTTACAAATAGCTAAATTGTTATCTAGTATAAGTATCCGTAACATAGATATGTTGAATATACTGCCTATTATTAATTAGTGATCATTTAAAGAAAGCTGTATACTAGGTTAAGAGGTATAACAATAAGTATGGTATGTGTGTGTGTAAAGTGCCGTCAAGTCGCAGCTGACTTATGGTGACCCCTTTTGGGGTTTTCATGGCAAGAGACTAACAGAGGTGGTTTGCCAGTGCCTTCCTCTGCACAGCAACCCTGGCCTTCCTTGGTGGTCTCCCATCCAAATACTAACCAGGGCTGACCCTGCTTAGCTTCTGAGACCTGACGAGATCAGGCTAGCCTGGACCATCCCGGTCAGGGCAAGTATCGTATACATGAATTAAAAAACTATTAAGTGGTATAATATAGTATAATCAAAGGATATCGGAACTATTCTAATATGCATTGTTAATATAGATACTATTAATAATCTAATAGTTAACTATTGTAAAGAGTGGTTTGTCATATGGCACACTTTAGAAGGTTTGGAATGGTGTTATGTATGGTATTTTGTAACGTAGTGTGTTTTTGTAAAAATTAAATAAAAAATATATTTAAAAAAATAAATTTGATAAAATGCTTGTAATATCCCAGATCTGCCAGTCATGTAATTCTGGTACATTTCTACTTTATGCCCCTGGTCATGCTTATTTTCAGCTTTGGAAATTACACCCTGCAGCAATGAAAATGAACAAGACCGATGAGGGGCGTGTGTGTGTCACATGATCATCTGAACTCAGGACCGCAGTCTCACCTGCCATTTCCATGTCTCAGTCTCTTGCTGGCTCATCAGGAAGTCCTCTGCCAGACCAGCCGTCTGGACACAGTTCTCTGGGCCGCATTCCTGGACCCAGCTCTGGATCTCCGGGGGCAGGATGGCCAGGAACTGCTCCAGGATCAGCAGCTCCAAGATCTGCTCCTTGGAGCGCCTCTCCGGTTTCAGCCACTGACGGCAAAGCTCCTGGAGTTCGCCGTAAACCCTTTGTGGGTCTTCAACGTCCTGGTAGCGGAACTGCCGGAAGTGCTGGCGTTGCGTCTCCATTTTGATGGCGTCCCCTCGCAAGATGGCGGCCTTCACCTTCCCATAGTCCCCCCTGTCTTTGGCTTCCAGGATGCTAACGGCCTGCTCGGCTTCTCCACTCAACGCTGGCAAGAGCCGGGACGCCCACTCTTCTCTCGGCCACCGGCAGGCTTCGGCCACTTGCTCAAAGGAGGCCAAAAAGGCCTTGGCATCTTCCCAGGGTCCAGGGTCTTTTGCTGGTGGGCTCCCCCATCCCGACAGAGGGTAATCTAAGGCCTTCAAGAATTCCTGCCATTGGCTTTCCCATTCCTTGGTCTGTCCTCCTTCAGCATCCCGTTTCAGCCATTTTGTTGCAATGCACCTTGGGAAATCTCCCACGCCATCAGGCTGGCTGGCCTGAGACACTTTTTTTGGACCTTCTGCTGCTGTCCCTATCCCCTGTAGAATCTGTTGCTCCATTTTCAATTGTAGAGTCAGCCTCCAATCTAATGCATCTCTTTTGGGGTACTCCCCCACCACTGTTTTGAGCCTGGCTTTGCGTGCTCCAACTATATCTGGAAATGCAAGGAGGTGGTGGTGAAGACAGAGAGCCCAGTCAACGCACCCGGCCAATCCAACAAAAAGGGACCTTTATGGATAACACAGTTCTTGCATGGAAGACTTTAACATTGATCCATCCAAGAGGGGGGAAAGGTCTCTAGAGGTTTTCCTGGTTGGCAAGAGATCCTGTTGGAAAGAGACAAAACAATTTTATTTTATTTTGCATTTGTGTTCCATCCTTTCTCCCAAGGTGCTCAGGAGGAAGAATGTCAAACACACAAAGGTGTCTTATATCGAATTAGACCAGCAGCCTATCAAGGTCAGTACTGTCTACTCAGACTGGCAGTGGCTTTCCAGGGTCTCCGGTAGAGGTGTTTCACATCGCCAACTACGACCTGGTCCTCAACTAGCATTGCCGGGGATTGAACCTGGGATCTTCTGCATACCAAGCAGATGCTCTGCCACCGAGCCACAGCCCCTCCTCACTGTTTCCCCTCCTTCCATTTTAGCTTCACAACAATCCTGTGAGGTAGTTTAGACCCAGAGTCGATTTCCATTCTACAAACTCCTTGTGTCTCTGCTATTTTCCCTGTTGGGGGGGTTTACTCCAGTGGGACAAACTGAAGACCCCTAGGGCTCAGATCAGGAACATGAAGGTGGGGGGTTATGCTTCCTCTCCCCCAGTCCTGATCTGCATTGCAGCTCCGTGTGCCTGAGAATTAAGTTCTCAACACCAAACCTCCAGAGCACATCTCTTGGTAAGACCCATCAGCGACCACTTGGGGGACAAGAGGATGTTCTAATGTGCGAACCAGCCCTGAGAGTTACCAGCTCTACATCACCCAGTGAGATTCACAGTACTTTTGGCCAGCGTGGTGTAGTAGCTAAGAGCCGTGGTTTGGAGTGGTGGAGTCTGATCTGGAGAACCGGGTTTGGTTCCCCTCTCCTCCACATGAGCGGTGGAGGCTAACCTGGTGAACTGGGTTTGTTTCCCCACTCCTACACACGAAGCCAGCTGGGTGACCTTGGGCTAGTCACACTCTCTCAGCCCCACCTACCTCACAGGGTGTCTATTGTGGGGAGGGGAAGGGAAGACGATTGTAAGCCGGTTTGAGTCTCCCTTAAGTGGTAGAGAAAATCGGCATAGAAAAACCAACTCTTTTTCTTCCTCTTCTAATTCTGTTGTTTAGGGTTAAGCTTTTTCGCTTGTTGTTGTTGGTATTCCAGCACCCCACCTGCTCATCCAATAGACCTGTACTTAAAGGATGGATTTTCTTTTTTAAAGATCCACATCTGGTCCCATATTGAGCCACGTTTGGCTTTCTAGAGCCGTAGGTGGCCAACTTCCTGCTCTCACCACTGTACCCCACTACCTTCCCAGATTACTACAAACAGCACATCAGAGCCAGTTTTAAGCCCCATTAACACTTTTAGACAAATAGATAGTTTGCATTAAAGATGCCAAACAAGCAAAGATAAACCCATTTAAAAATGACCATTACTTTTTAAAATATTCATCTAGAATTGGTGAAAAATTGCTCCTTTCCTTCCATGCATGCATCCAAAAACAGGATGATAATAACCAAGGTAATAACTGAAAAGGCACATATGCACAAATAGACAAACTTATAGCAGATAGGTCCATCAATGGCTATTAGCCACGATAGCAAAGAATGGAGCCTCCCTCTACAGAGGTAGTCTACCTCTGAGTGCCAACTACTGGGTATAGACAACAAAGGAAAGCATTTGGCCAGCAGCCGAATGTAAATTTGAGACGTGAACCAGCAAGGACATTCTTATGCATTTAGATCTCTTTTTCTTTTTCTTTTCCATATCTGTATCTGTGGGGTTTTCCCTACCCTGAGAACCCTGCTTTTAATTTGGACCGAAAAAAAACACCCCTTTTGCCTCACCTTGGGAATTGAAGCAATTCAAAAGCCAGTTTTCCCCTCCTTACACAAACCAGAGAGAAGGGGCGGCGCAGGAAGTTATTGATTCCCACCACACCACTAGGAATGAGAGCTCGGTTGCTTTAACCCTTAGAGAACTTCCCAGAAATTCCCAACTAGCTGAAAATTGGTTTATAGAGAGTTGTCCTTGGTTTATAGAGAGTTTGCAATCATACTCACCTCCAGGGTGGGGGGGAGCTGTCCCTGTCCATCACAACAACCTAACATGCAGAAGATTTCCGCATGTGGATCTTTCTGTCCCAAATTCTGTTTCCATGCCAGGGAAAATTTAATTTCAGCCTGTAAAAAGCACAGGTGACGACAAGGATCACTGGAAAAGACAGTCATGCTAGGAAAAGCGGAGGGCAGCAGGAAAAGAGGAAGACCCAACAAGAGATGGGCTGACTCAATAAAGGAAGCCACAGCCTTCAGTTTGCAAGATCTGAGCAAGGCTGTCAAAGACAGGGCATTTTGGAGGACTTTCATTCATTCATAGGATCGCCATGAGTCGGAAGCGACTTGACGGCACTTGACACACACACACACACACACACAAAGCACAGGAGCAGGGCTAGTGAAAAAAGTTGGCAGTCATGAAGTGGGCTGTTGATTATTTCTTAAGAGGCTAGTCCCTAATATTCTAGCAAGGTTCGGGTGCTGTGAAAGCCATGTGACAACAGGCAAAAAAATATAACGGGCAAAGTTAGGAGCCCAAGCAGACAAGAGGCACACCTTAGTAGATTGGAAGATTAAAAAAAAATCCTTTATTGCAATAACCTTTATTGCAATAAATCCTTTATTGTAATAAATCCTTTATTGCAATAATTGACCCTGTTCCCAGGGTCGGCTTATATCCCTTCTCCCAGCCGCAACTCACTCCCCTCTCCAGCTCCCATTGGCTGGGATGCCTGGAGTTACAATCTACTCCCGTTCTGCCTATAACATACAAAAACATACGTCACGTGTATCATTAAGCCCCTAGTTATACATTCAGGGAAGTTTGTGTTAATATTTATAAGCTCATCGAGCCTGCGTTTTTGTTAGTGACCGGGCCTACGTCTTTGCTTGGTTTACTGTACTTCGCTAGTCCAACCTCATAACCACATCCTATTGAAATTTCCTGTTTTTCTGACTCAGATCCTTATGCCTGCTGACTTCTGTGCAACTACTTCTATTTTTTGCAACAAACACTCTGTTATTCACCCTCCCCTCTTTTCTTACAGAATGAAAGCTAAATGACATAGTAATCAAATAGTTGCTTGCTCCATTTCCAGGTATTAGTCTGTGGTTACTACAAGAATGAGGCCATCATTCATCATTCATCACCTTTTTTTCATAAAAGGTATAATTGACACATGGAACTCAGTGCCACCACATTTGTCTATGGCTACTAATAGGGGGGGAAAGGCTTTAAAAAGAATTGGCCACATTCACTGGAGATGGGCAACCAAGAGCCCCGAGCCACAGTAGAACCTCCATATACAGTGGCAGTATATTCTTGTGTATTAGATGCTGGGGACAAAAAAATCAGGGGATGGCGGTCACCTTTATGCCTAGCTTGGGTGGAAGCAGACGTCTGGCCTCGGTTTGATCCAGCAAAGCAATTCTGACTATTTTTAAAATCCCCTTCTGGAGAAAACCTGCACCAAAAAATTAGCAGGTCTCCTACATTAAACGTGCTCAGGTTTGCTTTTGAGCCCCGCTGGCATTTCCAGGGAGAACCTTCCCCGATTGTTAAATATTTTTTTGGAAAGCCTGCTTGCAACGGCACAGCCGCCCTCCTTGCTCAGAGGGAGACACCAGCATTGGCCAGAGGGGACGCCCTTCCCTGGAGGTTTTTTAAGCAGAGGCTAGATGGCCATCTGTCAGCAACGCTGATTCTATGACCTTAATGCACATTCTAGCTGTATCTGAAGAAGTGAGCTGTGGCTCCCGAAAGCTCCTACCCTGCCAGAAAATATTTGTGTTAGTCTTTAAGGTGCTACTGGACTCTTGCTCTTTCCTGCATTGGGCAAGGGGTTAGACTAGATGACCCTGGTGGTCCTTTCCAACAGAAAACTTCTGAAGAAGTGCGCTGTGGCTCACGAAAGCTCATACCCTGCCAGATAATATTTTTGTTAGTCTTTAAGGTGCTACTGGACTCTTGCCCTTTTCTACATCTATGACCTTAGAGCGGTTCCCAACCTTTTTTTGACCAGGGACCACTAGGACTTTTTTGTTCGGTGCAGGGACCCCAAGGTCCAAAATAAAAATTCAGAGAATTTGAAAATAAACTTTAATCGTAACTGTTAGTTAAACGTTAACCTTAGAATAATGTTTGAATATATATTTTTATAAGAGAGAACTTTTAATTGACAATACTAATTTATTATGGGTTTATAAGTTTGTTATAAATTTAGTTCTCGCGGACCCCTGGGGGTCCACGGACCCCTGGTTGGGAACCAGTTAGGCAGATCACGAGAGGGAGGGCATCTTGGCCATCTTCTGGGCATGGAGGGGGGGTCCCTGGGTGCGTGGGGGGGAGGTCGCTACGAATTTCCTGCAGGGGGTTAGACTAGATGACCCCTGGTGGTCCCTTCCAACTCCATGATTCTGTGACTCTCGCCTGCCCACACGCCAAAGGGTTAAAACGCAGAGAAATTTGAGAAGGGAAGTGGGGGGTGGAGAGAGGGAATCTCCACCACCCCCCTCGGAGGGAGGCTTTTGAATGGCTGCGGGAAAGGTGAGCGATTGGGGAGGGGGCGGGGGTCTTTGGTGCTGGAGAAAGATGGGGGGTCCGGCGAAGGGAGACAAATTGCAGGAGGGGGGGGGAGAGAGGGAAAGGAGGGGAAGGTTTGCGTGCTGCTTGTGCACCCAACCCCCCCTTTCCGGAAGAAGGCAGAGGGCAGAGCCGAAGTGGGTGGGAGCTGGGGTGGGGGGTCTTTGCTGCATGCACTGCATGCATTGTGTGCGTGTGTTAAGTGCCGTCCAGTCGCTCCCGACTCACGGCGACCCTATGAATGCAAGCCCTCCAAAACGTCCTATCTTTAACAGCCTTGCTCAGATCTTGCAACAAAAAAAAATTAATAAAATTTTTATTTTTTCAAATTTGCTCATATTCAGTTACAAATACCTATTAACAAATTATATAATAGAACAACTCATTCTTATCACACAACTAACCTATAGATCTTTGACTTCCCCCCTCCCCTCCTCTCTCTCTTTGTTATCATTGTTACTCTGTATCATTGTTACTCTCTTTGTATTTATTGTCTAATTCTTTATAATAAGTCACCTGTATCATTATATAGAAATATAAACGAATATCGTCTCTTGATTGTTTCAGCAAATGGGGATTAGATCAAAGTATATCCCTTAATGTCGCAGTTAAATTCATTCGTACAATATTTTGTCCATGCCTCCCGTTCTGCCACAAATCCAATATCTTCTTTTTGATTTATTAATGCTGTAAGTTTTGCCATTTCATCTAGTTCCATCATTTTGTCTATCCAATCAGTCTTATTTGGTATCTCAGTCATTTTGCATTTCTTAGCATAAACCAGCCTAGCAGCGGTAGTGGCATGTATCAAAAAATATCTCTGAGTCAGATCTTGCAAATTGAAGGCTGTGGCTTCCTTTATTGAGTCCATCCATCTCTTGTGGAGTCAATCCATGACTCGATTTTTTGACTCAATCCATGACTTATTGAGTCAATCCATGCATGCATTAGGGTTTGTTTTTGTTGTTCTGTTTTTTTGCAACCCTGATGCCCCCTCCTACATTTCCCTTGTTGCCCCACACGCCCAGACCTGCCTCCCGGATCACCTGCCGGATGCTCTCCCCTCCTCCAAACCCCCCTCCTCCACAAAGCCTTTGCAATACAGCGTCCCCCAGTCCCCAAATGTGTATTGTCTCCCTCTTTCCCCCCCCCTCGCTGTTATTCTCTACCTCCCTCTGTCGTCTTCTTTAGGGCGGATTTCAGATTGTAAATTCCTTGGGGCGAAGAGCTAGGCTCTGGATCGCTCTGGGAAGTGCCCCACTCCTTGCAATGCCTTCTAATAGTTTGAAGAGGAGAATAAGGGTCGTTTCCCTGTTCAGGTCTCAAGGATTATTTCAGCACTGCTGAAGGCACATATTTTATCTGTCCCTATCCCTATAAATTTGCAAGATCTGAGCAAGGCTGTCAAAGATAGGACATTTTGGAGGACTTTCATTCATAGGGTCGCCATGAGTCGGAAGCGACTGGACGGCACTTGACATACACACATCCCCTGGCAAATCACTGGACACTTCTATGCTATAGGGAAGTAGTCCCCCCCTTCCCCCCAGCATCCCAGTGCTATCACTCACATCCTGGGTTTCCCCCCTTTTTCCTATTTGATCTGTGTTTTTACCTTTGGGGGCTTGTTCAGATTTTCTTCGTGTCAAGGCTGTAGGCTGTTGGTTCTTGGGGTCAGGTGTCTTTTAATTTTAATAGTTTAATATATTGTCGAAGTCTTTAATAGTTTAATGTTTTTAATCTTCCTGTCATTTATACAGTTTTTAAACTGTTACCCGCCTTGAGTCCCCATTGCCTGGGAGGAAAAGGCGGGCTCATAAATGCTATAAACAAACAAATAAATATTTGCATATTATAATTTACCCCAAAGGTGAATCCAGTGAGAATCATGATTTTTTTTATACAGAGGAAAATGGGAAATAGATGCAAGCAGCATCATAGCATGTAAAGGTAAAGGTCCCCTGTACAAGCACCGGGTCATTCCTGACCCATGGGGTGACGTCACATCCCGACGTTTCCAAGGCAGACTTTGTTTACGGGGTAGTTTGCCAGTGCCTTCCCCATTCATCTTCCCTTTACCCCCAGCAAGCTGGGTATTCATTCTAGTTGTAGCATGACTATTACAAAATTGTGAGTGACTACTAACAAAATGCCAATCAAGTAATATTCAATGTTTTAAATTAATCAATCAATTAGTTAATTAAATTCATACTCCGCTCTTACCCCAGCCAAGGCTGGGCGCAGAGCGGCTCACAACATTTAAAATACGTTACAATAAAATATGAATGATAAAAATCTAATATATTCCAGTAAAATCCTAATACTAAGACTAGTTGGCACCTACCATTGGCGCGCAGGTTCACGACAAGTCTGGAGGAAGCAATCAGTACCCCACTCAGGATCAAGAACATATGAACAGCCCTGCTGGATCAGACCAAGGGCCATCAAGTCCAGCAGTCTGCTCACACAGTGGCCAACCAGGTGCCTCGAGGAAGCCCACAAACAAGACGACTGCAGCAGCACCATCCTGCCCGTGTTCCTCAGCACCTAACATAATAGGGATGCTCCTCTGATCCTGGAGAGAATAGGGATGCATCATGACTAGTATCCATTTTGATTGGTAGCCATGGATACCCCTCTCCTCCATGAACATGTCCACTGCATTGTACAGAATAACGTACAATGTGTGAAGCAAGTTTATCCACACCAAATCTGCAAACTGAAAAACAAACACAAGGTAACAGTGGAATACCTAAAAAAGGGTGTTGCAGAGCTTGAGAAGGTGCAGAAAAGAGCAACCAAAATGTTCAGGGGACTAGAGGAGCTGCCCTACGAGGAGTGGTTAAAATGCTTAGGGCTGATTAGCTTGGAAAGAAGGTGGTTAAGGGGAGACATGATAGAGGTCTATAAAATTATGCATGGTATGGAGAAAGTGGACAGGGAGAAGCTTTTCTCCCTCATAATACCAGAATGCGGGGTCATCTGCTGAAGCTGGAGGGTGAGAGATTCAAAACAGATAAAAGGAAGTATTTCTTCACACAACACGTAGCGGCTAGGAGTGGTGGACTCTAATCTGGAGAACCAGGTTTGATTCCCCACTCATCCACGTGAAGCCAGCTGGGTGATCTTGGGCTAGTCACAGCTCTCAGAACTTTCTCAGCCCCACCTACCTCACAAGGAATCTGTTGTGGGGAGAGGAAGGAAGCGATTGAAAGCTGGTTTGATTCTCAAAAAGGTAGAGACAATTGGGATATAAAAAGTTTTCAAGATCTGACAAGATACAGCCTCGCCCGGGCCATCCAGGTCAGGGCTACACTATATTACACGTAATGTATTTCTTGCTGGCGTTTTCACATTCCTTTTTGCATGTCTTTTTCACATAGAGAGACATCACTCCATCAGCAGAGTTGGGGGTTGAAAGTGCCGTCGAGTTGCAGCCAACTTATAGCAACCCCATGAGGTTTTCAAGGCAAGAGACATTCGGCGTTGGTTTGCCGTTACCTGCCTCTGTGTAGTGACCCTGGACTTGCTTGGTGGTCTCCCGTCCAAATACTGATGAGGGCTGACCCTGCTTAGCTTCCGATACCTGACTAGATTGAGCTAGCCTGGAGCCACCCAGATTAGGGCTGTCTCCCACCCGAGTACTAACCAGGACTGACCCTGCTTAGCTTCCAAACTCTGACAAGATCGGGCTAGACCGGGCCATTCAATCGGCAAGGTTACCAGTTCTAAAGCAGACGGATACGGACAGCCAAGGGTGGAAATGGAAGGGGAAAGCCCCACGGACCCTCCCGAACCGGAAGAGAGCATGGAAGGAGCGGGAAAACATCCCCTGGTGGGTCTCCCAGAGTGCACGGTGGAACAGCCCGAGTGGAGAGTGCCAGGCCAGGAATTATGTAAGGTCCAGCAAAATCCCTGGGATGCCCAGTGTCAGGCTTTCCTGACAGGTCTGGAGCACCCTCGCAGGGCGTGCGGGAACCCGCTTCTGATGGACTCCACCCCGTGCGAGAACATCAAGGCTTTCCTGTCCTCCTTCGAGCAAATCGCCGAAGCCTGTCGCTGGCCCAGAGAAGAGTGGGTGAGCCGGCTCCTGCCGGCGCTTAGCGGAGAAGTCGTGCGGTTCTTTGGCCACTTGGAAGCCGGAGACAGGGAGAACTACGGGAAAGTGAAGGCCGCCATCTTGCGAGGGAACACCATGCGCCTGGAGACGCAGCGCCAGCACTTCAGGCAGCTCCGCTGTCGGGAGGCGGACGACCCGCGGAGGGTTTACAGCCAGCTGCGGGAACTTTGCCACCAGTGGCTGAGACCTGAGAGGCACACCAAGGAGCAGATCCTGGAGCTGCTGATCCTGGAGCAGTTCCTGGCCATCCTGCCTCATGAGCTACAGAGGTGGGTCAGGGAAGGGGGACCGGAGAACGGCGCCCAAGCTCTCAGCCTGGTGGACGAGTTCCTGATGAATCAGCAAAAGGCTGAGGCGTGGAAGTGGCAGGTCAGGCTGGGTGCTTAACCGGGTTTTTCCCCCCTCTTTGAGAACAAAATGTTTGTGCGCATTCTGTTTCTTGCATCTAGGGTTGCCCACAGGCCTGGGGAAAAATACCTTGGCCCTTTAACAGAGGCTTAAAGGGATGTTATTTTCCAGGTGATGTTTTTGACCCCCATGGGAGATGTAAAGTTGCCAGCTTCAAGTTGGGAAATTCCTGGAGATTTGGGGGTGGGGCCTGGGGAGGGCGGGAGGATTTGGGGGTGGGGCCTGAGGAGGGCGGGGTTTGGGGAGGGGAGGGACTTCAATGCCATAGAGTCCCAATGGCCAAAGCAGCCATTTTCTCCTGGTGAACTGATCTCTATCAGCTGGAGATCAGCTGTAATAGCAGGAGATCTCCAGCTAATACCTTGAGGTTGGCAACCCTAACTCCAAAGCTGCCATTTTGTCCAGGGGAACTGATTTATGTAGTCTGGAGATCAGTTGCAATTTCAGGAGATCTCCAGGCCTCACTTGGAGGTTGGCAACCCTAGGTAGGTGGGTGAGTGGGGAGGGAAGGGCACCTAACGGCCTCAAAGGGCAGGGAGGGAGGAGAGCTTTTAGACCTTGGCGTGTTATGACGATGCCATCACCACATGCCAAGGCTTCTAGGTATCTCTGGTGTTGGGTTCTGATGTTCAGATAGCATTTAACAAAACTTCCCTTCTGAGATGTTTCATTTAAAGGGAGGGATTTTAATGGTGTGGAGACCGTGAGTGATCTAGTTTGCAAGTGTCATCTCTGGGTTGCATCCTGGATCTAAACGGTGTCACCATTCCACACAAAGGAAGACGAAGCAGAATGGTGCAGTTCTAGGGTTGCCAGGTCCCTCTTCACCACCGGCGGGAGGCTTGTGGGGCGGAGCCTGAGGTGGGCGGGGTTTGGGGAGGGGAGGGACTTCAGTGCCATGGAGTCCAATAGCCAAAGCGGCCATTTTCTCCAGGGGAACTGACCTATGTCGGCTGGAGATCAGTTGTAAGAGCAGGAGATCTCCAGCTAGTACCTGGAGATTCAATCAAACAAAGTATTGAGCGCTCAATGTAAAGTCAAACAATCACAACAGCGCTACTGGCAAAAAAACTCGCAAAGCTTATGCCAAGTGAATGTATTCCAATGGTAACAACAAAAGCATTCCAGAAGTTGTCACACATGTGCAAATTACAAATATCTCACAACAAGTAGTCAATCAAGTACTAATTCCTATGTATCAATTGATAGCAATAAAGTGCAAAGTTCATAGTTGCCAATATAATGGGCTTCCGGTACGTTGTCCCATTTCGCAGCAGCTTCTTCAGTACAGGCAATTCTGTGACAATATTTCATGGAACATATGTTCCACACAAAGGTGTATAACCTCCTATATCAGTGATGGCAAACCTTTTAGAGACCGAGTGCCCAAACTGCAATCCAAAACCTACTTATTTATCGCAAAGTGCCAACACGGCAATTTAACCTGAATACTGAGCTTTCTTCCCAGCTGGGCGGCCGGGAGTCCAGGGAAGGCAGACATTACAGCTGCTCAACTTACCCGCACGTGCCCACAGAGAGGGCTCGACGTGCCAAGTCCGGCATGCGTGCCGTAGGTTCGCCAACACGGTCCTATATCAATGGATGGCTTGCTGAGTCACCTCTGGAGATTGGCAACCATATGCCATACTAGTCTTAGGGTGTCCAACTAGGATCTGGGAGGTTTGAATCCCCACCCTGCTGTGGAAGCTCCCTGGTTGCCCTCGGGCCAGTCACACACTCTCAGCCTAACCTACCTCACAGGGTAGTTGTGAGGATAAAACGGAGGAGAGGACAGCGGAAAGCCGCTTTGGTTCCCCTTTGGGGAGAAAGGCGGAGCATAAATTAAATAAACAGAGTGTTGGACTAAAGGGACCCAGGTTCAAATTCTGATGCCCTGACCCTCTCTGTTTCCTGCCTTCCTTACGTGGAGAACCTTCCAGCAGAAAAGTCCCACTTCAGCCCCCCTCCTCTCAGCCTTGAATCTTACCCCTTCCTTTGTCTCCAAGCCAACCAAGAGGTTTTGCCCCCGGCCCCGAGTTCTTTCTCAGCCCACTTCCCTCTCAGCCCAGGTAAATCAAACTTTGGTTTTTGTTAGGCTCTGTCCCCTACAACAAGAGCAAATTCTCAGCCTTCTGACCCACACTTGGATTGACTGGATCTTCATTCACTTTTACCACATGCAGAAACATCTAATATTGGAAGCTGGTAAGAGTACCCCCTTCCAAAATGTGTAGCTGCCAAGATGATCCAGAGAGACATCCTGGGTCTTGCAATATCTTGCAATATATATTACATCTTGCAATATCTCAGCTGCCACTTTTGGCAATCTCAGCAGCCCTCAGAACTAGGGCTGCCAGTGGGTGAAGGAGAGGGTGGGGACGGGGGGATGACAGGGCACTGCTGATGCAAATACCCAGAAATGACATCACCATGCTGGTGTGACGCTCTAGGATTTGCCAAAATTCTACAGTAAATGCATAGAGTTTGGGCCGAATCCTGGAGTGCCACATTGGTGGTGTGACTTTACTTCCAGGTATTTGCTGAAAGCGATGGCACGATGGTGATATTTCAGCTATTCTACCCACTACTCCGCCCCACCCCACCAAGTGGTGGCAGCCAAGAAAAGGGAGGCCTGTTCAAAACACTGAGGCCTCATTTCCTGCTTTGTCCTCCCTGAAAAAACACTTCCTCCCCACGTTCCAAGTGGTGGTTAAGGACGGCTGGATGAGGAGCCAGGTTGGCGAGGGAAAGAGGGCCCTACCTTGTCAATATTTATTATCCATGACAGCAAAATGAAACCTCCTTATATGGAACCAATACACTGTGGAGTATTTAATGTGGAAAAGCATCAGTGGAATGGGGCATCACTTCATGTCCTGGTATTAGGCTAACCACTGCTGGAAAGAAAATGCAGGGCTAGATGAACTGTGATGGTTTCTCCAATGCTCCTTATACTCAGCCAGCATTCACCTTTCGACCATATTCCTTTGCATGTTCATCTCCAGTTAAAGGGACCAGGCAGGTAGGTGATGTGAAAGACCCCTGTCTGAGACCCTGGAGAGTCCCTGCCAGTCTGAGTAGACAATACTGACTTTGATGGACCAAGGGTCTGATTCAGTATAAGGCAGCTTCATATGTTCATGTATGTGGGAGCCTTCCTGACGGCCTCAGGTAGGGGCCTCTGCTGAAAAGGCCCTGCTTCTAGCCAGCACATATCTAATTTGTTGGCCAGGTTGGAGTTTCAGCAACAGCTGATCAGCTGAATGGAGCATAGTGGGATGGGCTATCTGCTAGAAGCCCCAACTTGTTCTCCAATGCTCCTTATACTCAGCCAGCATTCACCTTTCGACCATGTTCCTTTGCACTGAAATTGATGTTCTTTGTTGTTTCAGGTACCGATTCAGGAGGTGGCCAGGAGTTCCCTAGAACCGGAGAGGCCTCTGCCAGACACTGCTCAGAGTATGGCCTACATGGACGTAAAACCTAAAGAGGACGGAGACATTGGCTTGCTGGGTAAGGATTCAGTTGCTAATGGTTTATTGGATGTTACCTGGCAGGTAAAGAAATAGAGTCTCACAAAGAAACTAGAATTGGCTTGGATTCAGATTTTGGAGGTTCTCCAGCGTGAAGGAATTATATACCTAGTGGGAGTAGCCACCCAAAGCACTTCTCTCTATAACAGTGTTCCCCAACATAGTACCTATAGGCACCATGGCGCCCGCCAGTGATTCTCGACACCAGTTTTCCCCAACATAGTATCTATAGGCGTCATGGCGCCCGCCAGTATTTCCCTTGGGGGTCAACCAAACTTTCAGCATGTGGGCAGGGCCATTGTAACGCAGGCCTTGATTTGGCTGCCCTCATTCAAATTAAAGGGTTTTTCACCTCAGGATGAGGACTGGTAAACATCTGGCCTTTCCTTAGTCAGCTTGTGGTTTCATTCCCCCTTCACGATTTCCTTTTTCCCAGGAGGTGTGAGGAGAGAAGTATTCCATATGGCACCACCTCCTGAGGCAGCCATTTTGTATTTGGCTCCAGGTCCTTTGGCAACCATTTTGGGGTGTCACTCACCATGCCCTCTCAAAATTCCAAAGGTGCCCACAGGCTCAAAAAGGTTGGGGACCCCTGCTTTATACCATTCTTGGCATCTGGGGGGATATGAACGAACGGGAATGCTTTATTTTGTCTTGCAACGCTATCATGTGGTTTTGTCGAAGGCTTTCATGTGGTTTGTTTCTCCACCCCACCCCAACTTTCTTTTCCCTTCTTCCCTTCCAGCCAATGGATTAACATTCCCAAGTCCTCCCAAGCAACACGAAATGGCAGAAACGGGCCTGACAGAGGTACAGGGAGGGGTGGTGTGTTGAGGGCAGGACTGGGGGCTTTACAAAAGGAGAGTCCAGTAACAAAGAAAGGGGGCTGAGTGAAGAGACCTTGTGGTCTCTTCCAACCTTATGTGATTTTGTGGAGGTCTTTAAGCAGAGGTTGGATGGCCATCTGTTGGGAGCGCTTTGATTGTGGGATCCTGCATGGCAGGGAGCTGGACTGGATGGCCCTTGTGGTCTCTTCCAACCTTGTGTGATTTTGTGGAGGTCTTTAAGCAGAGGTTGGATGGCCATCTGTTGGGAGCGCTTTGATTGTGGGATCCTGCATGGCAGGGGGCTGGACTGGATGGCCCTTGTGGTCTCTTCCAACCTTGTGTGATTTTGTTATTTTTTTGTAATTTTGTGAACACCAGCCCTGACCTGGATGGCCCAGGCTAGCCTGATCTCGTCGGATCTGAGCAGCTAAGCAGGGTCAGCCCTGGTTAGTATTTGGATGGGAGACCACCAAGGAAGACCAGGGTTGCTGTGCAGAGGAAGGCACTGGCAAACCACCTCTGTTAGTCTCTTGCCATGAAAACCCCAAAAGGGGTCGCCATAAGTCGGCTGCGACTTGACAGCTCTTCACACGCACACACACAGATTGTAGAGCCCTACTGGATCAGGCCAATGGTCTGCCTCATCCGGTGTCCTGTTTCCCAGAAAGCTGGACATGGATTTTCCCCTTGCTGTTCCTTCCCAACATGGAGGCTCTATTTAGTTGTTTCGACCAATAGACCTTATCCTCCATGCATTTGTCCAGTCCCCTTAAGGACCTCAGAAGACCCCTGCTGGATCACACCAAGGGTCCTAATCCAGTATCCTGTAGTCCATAGTGGTCTTAAGGTGTGGAAGAAAAAAAGGAGGGGACTAAAACCCAACCTAAAAACAAAAGCTGGTTACCCAAGGTTGGGTGAAAAGAAAATATATATAAGTCTATGTATAAATACTAAAAGTATAATTTATTAGAAGCGCTATATAAAAGTTAAAATTATTTAAAAGCATTAAAATAGCACAATGGCATTTCCTGAGGTTGATAACTATAACCACATACCAAATGTGTTTCGGCCTATGGGGCCTTCAGCAGGGCTTTAATAGGTTGATACCGGCACACATAGTATTTGAGAGACTTATACTAACCAGTATTACAACAAGAACCTATTATACCAGATGTTTGAGTAATTGGGAATAGAATTTACAACAGATACATATGCCTGGTTGGGTTTGAACTGTTTGTATTTGTATTTGTGTTCATTAATGTATTTCTGTGAATGTGTGCAGGTTTAACAAAGGGTTTTAATTAACCACTTCTGAAGGCCCCATAGGCCGAAACGCGTTTGGTATGTGGTTATAGTTATCCACCTCAAGGAAATGCCATTGTGCTCTTTTAATGCTTTTAAATAATTTTAACTTTTATATCACCTAATAAATTATACTTTCAGTATTTATACATAGACTTATCTATATGTTCTTTTCACTTAACCTTGGGTACCCAGTCCATAGTCGTCTACCAGAGACTCATTTGGGAGCCTGTTCCCCACCCCTCCCCAGAGTTGTGGGACAGGCTCCCCTAGCAGGTAAAGGTGGGCACCCTCTTTTGAAGTATTTTTAGGAGGCACCGCAAGGCTATGAGGGCTTTTTAACAGGGTTTAAGCTGCAGGAATTTTCTTGGGAAAGGAGGTGAATGAAGTTTTATTGTGTTTTGTATGTTTTTAAAAATCTTGTGAACGTCCTTGAGCTATAAGGGGAAGGCGGGGCATAAATATTTAGAAGAATAAATAAATAAGCAAGCAGGAGGTGGGGGGTGTTGGACCCAGTGGAAGAGTTCAGAGGAGTTGGTTGAGCGACTCTTTTCCCATCCAAAACTGGGGGGGGGGTCCCCTCAGGACGGGTTGCTGAGGGCCGGAATGGTGTAGTGGTTAGAGCATTGGACTACAGTCTGGGAGACCCTGGTTCGAATCTCCCCTTTTGCCATGGAAGCTCCCTGGGTGACCTTGGGCCAGTCACACACTCTCAGCCTAGCCTGCTCCACTGGGTGGTTATGAAGGTAAAATGCTGAAGTGGAGAAAGATGTCAGTCACTTTGGGTTCCCACTGGAAGGCGGGGTATAAACGAAGTGAATGAACAGATGAAATGACAAGGCAGAATTGGTAAAATTGCCTCTATCCCTTCTGTTTGAGGGTGCGTCAGCACAGAAGGGAGAGAGGCCTTATACCTTCTTATACCACATGAACACATGAAACTGCCTTCTACTGAATCAGACTCTTGGTCTATCAAAGTCAATACTGTCTACTCAGACCGGCAGCGGCTCTCTGGGGTCTCAGGCAGAGGTCTTTCCCATCCCCTCCTTGCCTAGTCCCTTTAACTGGAGATGCCGGGGATCGAACCTGGGACCTTCTGCATGCCAAGCATTTTGCCTGTGGCACATTTTGCTGGTGAGGTTCTCCTGATCCTCAGAGGAATTTTGGGGACACACCTGAACACATGAAGCTGCCATATCCTGAATCAGACCCCTTGGTCCATCAAAGTCAGTATTGTCTACTCAGACAAGCAGCGGCTCTCCAGGGTCTCAGGCAGGGGTCTTTCACATCACCTACTTGCCCAGTCCCTTTAACTGGAGATGCCGGGGATTGAACCTGGGACCTTCTGCATGCCAAGCAGATGCTCTACCACTGAGCCACGGCCCCAAGCAGGGCACTTGGGGAAGAGACAAGGTCCATTCTTCCAGCTGTTTCTGTGAACTCTTCTACCACATCCAAGTCAGGATATGAGGGCCAAGGTCACCCTTCGTTTCTTCCCCCCAGCAAAATCTATTCAGAGGTACACTGTCTCTGGACATAGAGGCTCCATTTAGCCTTGCTAGCTAGCAGCTATTGAGAGGCCTGTTCTCCGTGAATTTGTCTACCTCTGTGCATGTGTGGAGGGCATTTGCTACTCTGCTGAGTGACTACCTTGAGCGTCCCACTTCCCAAATTTCAGCACAGGCTCTATTGGCAAGACTGGGAATCATAACTGGTTGGCTCCCTATGAGGCAATCCTGAGAAAAGAGCATGCAATCTTGTTTCTGTGTATCTGGATCGCGTTTTGGAACATTCGCTCTATGTGAAGAATTCCCTGCAGTAGAATTCCCAGCATAGCTAACAAGGGATGTGTGTGGGGGGGTGGGCTAGAACCATTTCCCCTGCACAATAGTTTTCCACATGCGGGGTTTTTTAAAGGAAAATGCAAAATGACATTCGAATCTGGAACCCTCCCCCCAACATGCAGTCTGAAGTGGAGTCGGCCGTTTTGCTGCCCACGAGGCTTCCTCATATTAAGCCATGTTAGAGCAGACCAATGGCCCATCAGGTCCTGAGTTCTCTTTTTCCAACAGTGGCAGGTCAGATGCTGAGTAAATCTTGCGAGGAAGGCCTGCTGGCAACAGCCCTCAGATGCCGACTGCTTCTCGGCATCTGATAGGCTGTGACGTTTGGCCTCTGACCCCTGAGGCCCAATTCAACCATTGTGGCTGACAGCCAGTGAGAGACCCTATCCTCTGTAAACCTATCTAACCCACTTCTAAGCCATGGGCCATCTTGTGGCAGGGAGTTCCTTATGTCATCTATGTGTTGTGTAAAGGGGTATGTCCTGTTTGTCTGCAAACCCCTGCCAACCAGTCTCATATGGGTGACCCAAAGGTCTAGTGTTATAGGCGAGGGAGAAAAAGGTGTCTCTCTTATCCAAGCACCAACCATGCCTGAAAGTTGTTTCTTGGGCAACGGGAGAACTCTGAACCAAGGATGTTTGTCTCTTTCAGGGACCTGCGAGCTTCAAGGAGATGGACTTGTCTTTTGACAAGGATGAGCAGACTCTGGTGCATTCGGGCCAGAGAACCATGTTCTGGCAAGTCAAGGAGGAGATCTGTGGGAACGCAGCATCTTTGGGTAAAAATCTCTTCTGCCCAGGCCAATAAAGCCAACAAATGAAAAGATGCTTTTTGCTGCTGTGAGCATTATCATTTTGTGGCACAGAATACGATATTCGTGTTTTAAGAAGAAGAAGGAAGAGTTGGTTTTTATATGCCGATTTTCTCGACCATTTTATTCTGTGAGGCTTTCTCCCAGAAAAGTATTCTTAGGATTACTGTCTACGTCAAGCAGATGCTTACGTTTTCTCCCAGTGAAACCAACTGGGCTTCGACAGAAAGGGGCAGGGCCGTGGCAGAGCACTTGCTTAGCATGCAGAAGGTGCCCCAGGCTCAATCTCCCGCTTCTCCAGTTAAAGGATTTGGTGCTAAGTGATGTGAGGGACCTCTACCAGGCAATATAAGGCAGCTTCATGTGTTAATGAATAACTTTGGCTGGATTGTGCCCATCTTCTGACATCGCGACACACATATTTTTTATCTCTAAAAAAAGAGAGCCAGCGTGGTGTGGTGGTTAAGAGCGGTGGTTTGGAGCAGTGGACGCTAATCTGGAGAACTAGGTTGGTTTCCCTAGTGCTACACATGAAGCCAGCTGGGTGACCTTGGGCTAGTCACAGCTCTCATAGAGCTGTCTCAGCCTCACCTACCTCTCAAGGTGTCCATTGTGGGGAGGGGAAGGGAAGGAGATTGTAAGACAGTTTGAGTCTCCTTAAAAGGTAGATAAAATTGGCATATAAAAACCAACCCTTCTTCTTCATCCACATCTTCTGACTGAAGAAGCATTTTTTTTTGTGGTAAGGAAATATACTTTGGACACATTATGAGAAGACAAGAGTCATTGGAAAAGAAAATCATGCTAGGAAAAGAGGAAGACCCAACAAGAGATGGATTGACTCTATAAATGAAGCCCCGGCCCTCAATTTGCAAGATCTAAGCAAGGCTGTTAAGGATAGGACACTTTGGAGGACATTGATTCATAGGGTCGCCATGAGTCGGAAGAGACTTGACGGCACTTAACGCACACGCACACAATGAAATATAGCCTGTTGCTCAGTAACTCTATCTATTTGTAAATACTAAACATACAAAAGAAATATATAAATTTGTTCTGCATGGGAAGTTTCTGCATTTTATGTGGAGGATGAGGAAAGTAGCATGGAATTGCTTTGCAAGTCTGTCCAGAAAAGCACGTTTTCAGAGGGTACCTATGTCTGTCAGGTAGATTCTGAGGAAATGTTCTTTAACTCATTGGTCTCTAAGGTGCTACTGGACTTGAATCTATCAGGACGTTTAGAAGTTGGTCCTGCTGAGGGTTGCCAACTCGAGGCTGGGAAATTCCTGGAGGTTTGGGGGTGGAGGCTGGGAAAGGTGCAGTTTGGGAAGGGGAGGGATCTCAGCAGGGTATAATGCCACAGAGTCCACCTTCTAAGGCCACAAAGTTAACCCAATGCTCCTGCCTTTGTAGAGCCCAGGTAACTGGTGTTTGCTTTGAGCCAGGATTTCTTCGTCTTTCTCTGTAGAAGGAGGGAGGAACGGTTGAGCATATCAGCAAACCGGGTTTGGGCACATCCTCGTTTAATGTGATGTACGAAAGTAGCCATTTTGTGTTCCTTCTAAACAATAATTCTGTTTCTCTCTCCTCATCCAAGAGGGACTTTTGATTCCAAAGCCTGACCCAGTTTTCCAGCCAGGGAAAGGGGAGATGTTCTTACAGGACCCAGGTTCAGGTAAGGGGGTAAGAAGTCCCTCGGCAGCCTTAGCAGTGAACACTGTTCTATTTAAGATAGTTTCAGAGGCTAGCTCTGTTGGTGTGCAGTGTAACAGTTAGATTTGAGTCCTGTAGCACCTTAGAGGGGGAGGAGAAGGAGAAGAGTTGGTTTTTATACACCAGCTTTCTCTACCACTTAAGGAAGAATCAAACCCACTTACAATCACCTTCCCTTCCCCTCCTCATAACAGACACCCTATGAGGTAGGTGGGGCTGAGAGAGCTGTGACTAGCCCAAGGTCACCCAGCTGGCTTCATGTGGAGGAGTGGGGAAACCAATCCTTTTCACCAGATTAGCCTCCGCTGCTCATGTGGAGGAGTGGGGAATCAAACCTGGTTCTCGAGTTCAGAGTCCACCGCTCTTAACCACTACACCACGCTGGCTCTCCAACAAGATTTTCCAGGTATAAGCTTATGAAGGGAGCTTTGACTCTGAAGAACTTATACCCTGACAATCTTGTTGGTCTCTAAGGTGCTATGGACTCGAATCTACCTGTTCTATTTAAAATAGTCTGAATCTTTCATTACTCTTTCCTCAGCTTAACATGACCCATCTACAAAATGGGGGGGGGGGAAAGCTAATATAGAATTGCATTTGTGATCACCTGAAAGAAAAGAGGAAAAGTATGCAAAATTTGATGTTCATCCTGATATTGCTATTTGGGGTTAAACACAGACACGCTGGGAGCCTGGGAAAAACTGGGGGACTGAGAATGAGCGGGATAATCCCTGCCTGCCAAAATTGCCCCCACCAGCAGGAGTGGTTTAGCTATTGTGGTCACTGGGATGTCTCCTGTGGCCTAATGGCCCCCTGCCATCTAGGCTCGGCCAGTGCTAGTGAGGGAAGAAGAAGAAGAGTTGGTTTTTATACGCCGCTTTTCTCTACGTTTAGGAGTCTCAAAGAGGCTTACAATCCCCTCCCTGCAACAGGCACCTTGTGAGGTAGGTGTGGCTGATAGAGTTCAGAGAGAACTGTGACTAGCCCAAGATCACCCAGCAGGCCTTATGTGGAGGAGTGGGGAATCAAACCTGGTTCTCCAGATTAGAGTCTGGTGCTCTTAAGCATTACACTGGTCTTAACCACTATCTCAGTTCCTGGCACCCAGCTCAACCGAGGCCCATGAGCTCAGGGAAGATGGCAACCAGAGGCGCCCGGCCCACCTGAGGCCTGTGTGGTGAAGCAGTTAAGAGTGGTGGTTTGGAGTAACAGAATCTGATCTGGAGAACCAGGTTTGATTCCCCACTCCTCCACATGAGTGGCGGATGCTAATATGGTGAACTGGATTTGTTTCCCCGCTCCTACACATGAAGCTAGCTGGGTGACCTTGGGCCAGTCACAGCTCTCTTAGAGCTCTCTCAGCCCCACCTACCTCAAAGGATGTCTGTTGTGGGGAAGGGAAGGAATTGTAGCTGGTTTGATTCTTCCTTAAGTGGTAGAGAAAGTCGGCATATAAAAACCAACTGTTCTTCATCTTCTCATGTGATGGTCACACACAAGAGAGGGCCTTTTCAGTGACAGCCCCATGATTACGGAGCTACCTCCTCAGGGAGGGGTACCTGCCCCCCTCACTGTTTGACTAATTAATTTATTTATTTATTGGTGGTCCTAATTGGAGATTTTAAATTATGGTCTTTTTTGTGTGTGCATGTTTTTATAATTATTTTATTCGCATTATAAGCTGTCTTGAGTTCTGTAAGGTAGAAAAATGGCTAACAAAAGTTTTAAATAAACAAATTAAATAATATCTTTGGAAAGAAAATTGGTTTTAATTCCTAGGGGCAGAATGAGTACTTCAGGCATCTTGGACTTCTCTCAGCCAGGAAAAAAGCTTGCTCTTCTTGTTTCAAAGAAGACTGTATTTGTTGAAACTACTGAATTTGTTGAAACTATGCTCACAATAGCATCTGCCTTGAAATACGTTTTCGCGTATTAATAAGTGCAAGGAAAGGTTTGATTCAGAGGGCTGTTGAAAGCTATTCTCATGTGTGTAGGTTGATAAGAAAGTTTGCTTTGCTGTTCTGTTAGGAATAGATCCCAGGAGTAAGGGGGGGGGGTAATCACAATTCCCCAGGCCTGAAGAAATAATTGTTAGTGTGAATTGGTTAAACAGAAACACCATCATTAAAAGTTCACCGGTTAAATGAGTTAGAAGAGGATGGGGGACGCTCCTTAAATTAGCCAATTGCAGCTTGCAGTTTGGAGTAAAATTAATTCTCAGGGTAGGAAGAGTGTTCAGCTGGGGGTTCATTTGTAATTGGTGTTTGCCAGAGCAAAAAAAGGACAGGAGATGGTAATCCACGAGCAATTAAAGGTACGGTTGCTCCACTGGGGCTTTGTGGGATCTGGATAAGGGAGGTTGCAGTTACAAGGCCCATATGGCTTACAGATGAGGAAGCGATTGGGGATTTGAGGTCCGTGTACGGTGAAGCGATTAGAGCTTGTTATGATAATGCCATGAATCTAAAGTGACTTGACGGCACTTAACACACACACACATATTCACACAATAATGCCCCAGAGAGAAGAAGTATGAAGAGGGTGCACCTGAAGAGCAGAGCTGGACAGGCAAAGGATTTATCCAGTTCTGCATCAAGTTTCCCACACTGGACAGATGAAGGCCTCCAAGAAGCCCCCAATCAGGACTTTAAAGGCAGGAGCCAGTCCTGTTCTTTGATAATTAATGTATTAAAAGCACTCAGGTTCTACTTGCCCTGTCATCCCAAGGGTCCAGGGCAGTCCTAAGCAGAGTTACCCCCTTCTGAGCTCATTTGGACTGCCAAGCCGCCCCCCCCCCGCCCCCCCCCCGCCCCCCGGATGTCAGACTAGATGCAGTATGACATCACTTCCAGCAAAAAACACACACACACCAAAAAGACAGACGTGACATAGGGTAGCTCTAGGAATTGCTGGAAGCGCTATGATTTTGCCACAGATAAGTTTGGAGTTCCTGTGTCCTTTGGCAGGAATTCCCCAGGTAGGTAGAAAAATAGTTGGTTTATAAGTAATAATAATAATAATAATACTAATAATAATAATAATAATAATAATATACATGCTGAAAGGGACCACTGAAGACTGAGCGTGCTCATTGCCTGCCAGGAACTATAGAATGTTGAGGGCAGTTAATGTTATCTCAATATCCCATTTTTCAGTTAAATTGGCTCCCAGAACAGTTTATAATTCAAATCAATACCACTAATAACAACAGTGGTTAATACTGAATCTTTTTTTAGGGTTGTCAGGCCCTTCCGGCAACCAGAAGTAACACCATGCTTCTTTTTTCTTCTTTTTCTGACAAGTCACAGATGACCTATAGCAACCCGGTAGGGTTTTCAAGGTCAGAGACGTGCAGAGGTGTTTTGCCATTGCCACGACCCTGGTATTCCTTGGAGGTCGCCCATCCAAATACTTGCCAGGGTCGACCCTGCTTAGCTTCTGAGATCTGATGAAGATCAGGGTAGCCCTGGGTCCCCCCAGAAATGATGTCACACTGTTGCCAACAGTGATTTTTAAAAAATCACTTCCCTGCCAGCCACTGGAGTGCCAGGGGGCACATGGCAACCCTAATCCTTTCCCTTTCTGAAAGCAGCAAAGGAAACTTTGGGGGGCTGAGAGGAACAATATCACTCAAGTCCTCTCCTCAAGCATTCTACTGACTTGAGTTGCCATCTCCAGGTTGGGAAATACCTGGAGATTTTTGGGATGGAGCCTGGGAAGGCCGGAGTTTGCGGAGGGGAGGGACTTCAGTGGAGTATAACGCCATAGAGTCCACCTTCCAAATCAGCCATTTTCTCCAGATGAACTGATATCTGTCACCTGGAGATCAGTTGTAATAGTGGGAGATCTCTAGCCACCACCTGGAGGTTGGCAACCCTACTACTGTCACTACTGATTTTTGTACTGGAAGTAACATAATGCCACAGACTGAGAGGGAAAAGGTTTATTTGCTTCATCTATACCTTGCCCTTCTCCCTAGTGGAGACCCAAATGGCATTCATCGTTCTATTTGCCTCCATTTATCCTGACAACGACCCTGTGAGGTAGGTGAGGCTGAGGCCACGCGGCCCACTTAATTATTGCAATTATTTTCTTTGCAGGTGAAGGGAGAAAGATCAAGGTGGAGAATTCTCATCCAGGAGGGGGTGGTCCAGAGGAAAAACAGACAGTGTTACTAGCAAGTACCCATGGGAACGTTTCCATGACAGCTGACATTCCAGAGCCGAGAGGCAAGTCCAAAGAACAGCAAGGAGAAACTGACAGTGTCCTCAGGGATTGCCTTGCGGCCCCAATAAACGAAAGTTTGATACACCTTGGGTTGGAACAGCCTTTGTCCTCTAAGAATGGGCAAAAATGCTGCTACAAATTGGAACTTGTTAAGATGCATGCAGAGGAGAACCTTTATGCTTGTTCTGTGTGTGGGGAAAGATTCCAGGAAAAATACTACCTTGACGAACACCAGAGAATACACACAGGAGAGAAACCATACGAATGGTCTGAGTGCTCTCGGAGAGAAATCTGGGTTCGACATCCGAGCGGTGATATGGAAGAGAAGTCTTGCGAATGCCCCGAGTGTGGGAAAGGATTCAGCTGTAGAGCAACACTAATGAGGCACCAGAGAATCCACACTGAAGAGAAACCACATGAATGTTCTCACTGCGGTAAAAGCTTCAGCCAGAGGACGAACTTAATGAGTCATCTGAGAATCCATACCGGGGAGAGACCATATCAGTGTCCCCAATGTGGGAAAGGGTTCCGGTGGAAACTACACCTGAAGAGACATCAGAAAATCCATACAGGAGAGAAACCTCACAAATGTTCTGAATGTGGGAAAAGCTTCTCTCGGAGAGATACGTTGATCAATCATCAGCGAACACATACAGGAGAGAAGCCCTATGAATGTCCCGAGTGTGGGAAGAACTTCAATCATCCATGTAACTTGATCGAACACAAGAAAACCCATACAGGAGAGAGACCGCATGCATGCTCTGTGTGTGGTAAAAACTTCTTGCGGAGAGATACATTGATCAAACATCAGAGAACCCACACAGGGGAGAAGCCTTATGAATGTGCCGAGTGTGGAAAAACTTTCAATCACCCATGTAACTTAATCGAGCATCAGAAAACCCATACTGGGGAAAAACCACATGAATGCCCCAAGTGTGGGAAAAACTTCTCTCGAAGAGACACATTGATCAAACATCAAAGAACCCATGCAGAGGAGAAACCGTATGAATGTCTTGAGTGTGGGAAAACCTTCATTCAGAAAAAGGCATTCATTAGACATCAGATAATTCATTTAGGGCATAAACCATGTTAATGTTTTTGACAAGGCTAAATGCTACAGAAAATTCTACTGAAAAAAGGGAAGTTTTGATAACAAATTTATTCTTGTTACACATCAGAAAGCCCATGCTGTGTCAGTGTTGCATGACCAAACAAAGGCCAAAGCAAACCAAAAATGAAACACCACAAAAGTACAGGAAGCATGGGATAAACACATAAACTTAATTTCCATCTGTAAAGAAATCCAGAATGTCTTAATAAAGGAAGTTTTAAAAATGTGATTATGAACTAAAAACATTCAGTGAAGAATGGGCAGTGAAGAATTCGAATTTAAACTAACAAATCTAGCAGAAAAGATTGTGAAAGTAAATGAAGGAAATAAATTGGGGGTCAGGATCTAGGTGAAAACCAAATAAGAAAGAGAGAGAAATTGGACACAATGTTTTAAATTATTAGGATAAGATTCTGAAATACAATAAATAGCTGATGAATTAAATGAGTATCTGGAGGGCGAAGGCAATCTGTCTAGGAAAAAAAATGAAGACATCTGAAGAATTAAGGAAGAAGTGGGCGGCAGGGGGATTTAAGACAAAGAGTTATTGAGTTGCTTTTGTTGCTCATCTATAACTGATACAGAACTGATACAGATTTGCTTTGTGGACTAATAGCTATTATTCAACCCAATATAAGGCTACTTAGAACAATTACATTAACCGCGCATTCCTGAGCTGCACCAGCGGATAGGACGAATGTCTTCTGGAGGCCGGCAAAGGGCTGCGCCAGCACAAGGGCCCACAGCGCTGGCGTCCAGGCAGTGTACACTGGCATTTGTGGCCCCAACGCCAGCGTGAAGGCCTGGACATCGGTCACCGGCCGCTGCCACGTCAGTGCTAGTCTGGGATGCCAGCGGAGCCTTCCGCCAGCATCTGGACACCGGCAAAGGCTGTGGTGGTGTCCCAGAAGGCGTTCCTGGGGCATCATGGCGCCACCCTGGGGGCGGGGGCGCCATTAGGCGGCCTCCTAAGCCGTTATGGCTCAGGAACACCCCCTTTGAGGGTTGCACAGATTTTTGGTGCCGGGCGGAGGTTTCGGCAGGGCCGAATCCTCCTTATGAGGCAGCGCCACTGCATTGCTCCTAAGCCCGGCGCAGGCATTCCCCTCAGGAATGCATGGCAAGGTTCATAATTGTTCGTAGTGCCAGACTCTAATGAAACATGGCTTAAATATGGATGATTCAAAAAGTGGTGTCCCCCCCCCCATCTTTCTGCAGTTACAAGACAGAACTTGACATTTTCTAACAAGAAGGTTGAATAAAGAAAAGGTTTTGTTTTAGTGATGTTTTCCATTTAAGCTGTTGATTAATCAAAAAGAGTGGACAATCATTATCAGAATAGTAGAAGAAGGAAGGGAATGTAGCAGTTTACTAGATTCAGAAGAGATAGATGCTGATATTTGAATTACATAAATGAGGTTATTAGAACCAGGAAAATGGAACTAGGAGTTTGTTCATGAGGAAGTATTGGATAGGATTAGATCCTAAATGTTTAACTATAAAATGTCTGCAGAATCTGTTGAATAGCATAGGTGCTAGTTACTCTTAGAATCAAAAGGTAGAATATCCCTTTATTTCTTTGTTGGCTCAGATTCATTTTCATTTTCCTTTGCATTTTTAAAAGACATTTTAAAATGAAATTATTATCTTTAAGTGTCACAGGACTAAACGATCCCCTAAAGAGGAGGTGAATTAAGAGGGCTCAAGAAAGTAGACAGGTTATTTCTTCCAGAAACACAAATGAGAAAGAAGCATTTTAAAATGGCTAATTAGAGATATCATGCTGCAGCCTTTTATCCAAACTAAAGGCATTTTGATAGGACTTTATAAAAAAGTTTCTGTGACTATAGTTGACATATGTAAAGACCAAGAAGGAAGTTATCTTTTTCTTTCTTTCTTTGTAAGGGTGATCTGGAATTATGTAGATTAATATTAGGATGTGTGTATGCACTGGACCATGGACAACAGACTTTCTGTTGAGGAGGGCCCGAAGAGCTTCTGTTTTGCACACAGAAAGTCCCAGGCTGAATCCTCAGCCTCTACTGTTAAAAGGAACAGATAGTGAGTGATGTGAAAGACCTCAGAGAATGCTTAAAATACTTAGGGCTGTTTAAAATTATGCATGGTATGGAGAGAGTGGACAGGGAGAAGCTTTTCTCCTGCTCATAATACCAGAACGTGGGGTCATCTGCTGAAGCTGGAGGGTGAGAGATTCAAAACAGATAAAAGGAAATATTGCTTCACACAATGCATAGTTAAATTGTGGAACTCCTTGCCCCATGATGTGGTGAAGGCTGCCAACTTGGAAAGCTTTAAGAAGAGAGTGGACATGTTCATGGAGGGCTTTCCATGGCTAATAGTCAAAATGAATACTAGTCATGATGCGTACCTATTCTCTACAGTCTCAGAGGAGCCTGCCTATTATATTAGGTGCTGTGGAAGACAGGCAGGATAATGCTGCTGCAGTCGTCTTGTCTGTAGGCTTCCTGGAGGCCCCTGGTTGGCCACTGTGTGAACAGACTGCTGGACTTGATGGACCTTGGTCTGATCCAGCATGGCCTTTCTTATGTTCTAATGACAACGGGCTTTCTATAAGGGCATGGGGAGGGCCCGTAGAGCATCTGTTTTTGCACACAGAAAGCCCCAGGCTGAATCCCTCAGCCTCTCCCATTAAAAGGATCAGATAGTGAGTGCTGTGAAAGACCTGAGAACCCTGGAAAGTTGCTGCCAGTCAGAGTAGGCAATGCTTACCTCAACAGGCTAATGGTCTGACTCAGGATACAGCAGCTTCGCAGCTTTGTCAAGTAGTCAGTTTGCAGAACAAGCAGCTCTTCCATTTGAGGCTTGCTAAACAAGACTGCAGTTGGCTTCAGCTCCGTCTCTGGAAGATAGCAGAACTATCTTTGGGCCTTATCACAGTTGGGCCTTATCACAGTTGGGGAGCTACAGGGGCTCAAGAGGCCCACCACAGACAAGAATGTGATCGGCCCTTGGCCTCATGCTTGTGGTGGGTCTTTTTCAGGCCCCTGTAGCTGCCCAGTTGTGGTAACCGTCAATAACTGTCTTTCTGAAAGACAGAAGAGAGGACATCTTTACTTCATATGAAATAGCTCAAAATATTTTTTAAAAAAAACATTTGCATGAGGCTACAGCTCAGTAGTGGAGCATCTGCTTGGCATGCAGAAGGTTCCCGGTTCAATCCCCAGCACCTCCCGTTAAAAGGTCAGATAGTAGGTAATGAGAAAGGCCTCCATCTGAGATTTTGGAGAACCACTGCCACTCTGAGTAGACAAGACTGACCTCGATGGTCCAAGAGTTTGACTCGTATAAATCGACTTCATGTGATCAGTTATTTTTGAAGAATTAGGAGTCAAAGGCATGCTTCAGAAACTTCTGGAGGGGTAGCCATGTTAGTCTATTGTAACAAAATAAAAGTCTGGTGGCACCTGAAAGACTAACATTTATCCCAGCATGCGCTGTCATGAACCAGAGCTCACTGAATCTGCATGTCAATAATATTAAGTGGGGACCGTATTTGGGGCAATATCAGATGAAAGAATATGTTCTGTTCCTTTGACAATTCTGCACCAGAGGTTGTGTTGTATGGAAGCCATTAATCCCTGTGGGTCTTTTTGTCCTGGGGCTACTTGCTTGGGGGGAGGGGTACCTATCAGGATGATTACTGAGATCCCAATCCAAATTGTGCATTTCTCCTCCTGTCTCTGCTTTTTAAGGTTAAACTAGCTGTCCAGAGATTCGATCACAGATTACTTTGGCTCTGAGCAAAATTGCTGAATAGGCTTTCATCCTATTTGGCTACACAATACATTTTGGTTTTGTAACTGGTGAAATGAATGTTTTATATGGTCTATAAAAGCATGGTACTCCTCTTGGGTTTTGAATGGAATCTCGTTTTGTGGTAATCATTTGGTTGTAAGCGAATAAACTTGACTGTTTACTAATTGCTAGTTGTGACACATTTAAAAAATAGTGATTCTATAACCCACGCAAGAAAGCAAAATGAACATTAACCTTTAAACCAGGGGTGGGGAACGTCAGGCCCGGGGGCCGTATAAGGCCCTCAAAAGCATTTGGTCTGGCCCGTCATGAGTCCTGATAGATCTCTAGCTCAGAAGGATGCTGCCCTGCCTGAATCTCTTGGGCCCAGCTGGGGACAGCAGAGCTCAAAAGCGAGTCGCTCTATGTGGCAGACACTCGGAGCCGTCTCCGGTCGTGCCTCTTGGCTAAATGTTTGACCAAATATAGCAGGCTAATTTTTAAGTTGATAATTTTGTATGGCCCCCGAATGATGTTATAAATATCCAAATGTCCCTTGGCAGAAAAAAGGTTCCCCACCCCTGCTTTAAACCATATTAAGACCCCCTGCCAAAGGGTGTAATCGTATGGAGCAATTGCCCTATGAAATATTGATTACAAGCTCTTGACTCTGGTAAGGTGAAGAAGAGCCACACAAACGCCAATTTGGTACTGCTGGACTAATAAAGTGTGTTTATTAAAATGCTTCACACACAAAAAAGGCAATGTAGCTAGCAAGCCTTTCAGAAGTCTCTCCCACTGAACAATGAGACCCTTCCTGGGCCTTCAAAGATGGCGAATGAGTACAAAATTCCACTGGCCAATCTTTATATCTAGGGTCCAGCTCCACTTTCCACTTGGTTTTATGTATTTATTTGGTTCCTTTACACCCCACCTTTCTCCTCAATGGGGACCCAGCCTGGCTTACACTGTTCTCCTCTCCTCTATTTTATCTCCACAACAACCCTGGGAGGGAGGTTAGGCTGAGAGGGTGTGACTGGCCCAAGCTACCATGGCAGAGTGGGGATTTGGGTCTCCCAGATCCTACTTTGGCACTCTAATCATGACAATAAACAAGGGGGGGGAAAGGGGGGGACCCAACCTGAAAAATCAAAAGGTACTCAAGGTTGGGTGGAGAAAGGTAAAATGATGTTATAGAGAAATATATTTGTTTTAAGGCACTTACTTATATCAGGGTTACAAACATTAAAAATGATAAAAGAAAGCACAATTGCAACTGATAAGGTTGATAAACCACACACCGTAAGTGTTTCGGCCAACAGCCCTTCATCAGCGGTCCGATAAAAACCTATGTAATGCACACACAAATAATATACAAATGTATTTCATCTAGCAGGCTTTCAAATTTGAAATTTGTTCATACACCCTACATACATACCTGGGCTTTTATAATTGTGTTTATATATTGTGATACGTTCAGGAACTAGGAAATGCAAATAAGGAACTGGGAACCAACTGGAAACCAGCTTCAGCCTCCTCTCAGTCATTCCTTTAAAAAAAACAATGTAAAAAAACCAGAGAAAAGCACAAGAAGCGCTGTAACATGTTCCTGCACCTCTTATCTCTTTCCGCCTGCATGGGAGTCTTTCAGATGGGGGAGGGGATCAAAGGTCTCTCCGCTTAGCCTTTGAAGCGCTGGGGAGTGGGGGAGGGGTTCCCAGGACTCCTCCACACTGTCATAGGGTGCCAGCAAGAGAGAGCACTATGGACAGAAGACATGTGCTTGCAAACACTCACCTCCCCCCAACCCCTCCCGTAAAAGCTTCCCTCCCCCACTAAGCTCGCCAACCTCCAGGTACTAGCTGGAGACCTCCTGCTATTACAACTGATCTCCAGCCGACAGAGATCAGTTCCCCTGGAAAAAATAGCCACTTTGGCAATTGGACTCTATGGCACTGAAGTCCCTCCCCTCTCCAAACCCAGCTACTCAGGCTCTGCCCCAAAAACCTCCCGCCGGAAGCAAAGAGGGACCTGGTAGCCCTATCCCCCACCCTTGTTCCTTCACATAAACTGTATTGGATTAAAGCAATCAAAGGAGCTAATTAAAAAAAACACACACACAAGCACAGCTGAGGTTTGAGACATCTAACTCAACGACATCCCTGCAATGCCGGGCATGGGAAGACATGTATACAATGGGAGCGCTGCAGAGCACCCCATCTTCTGCGGGGGAGGTCATAAGAACATAAGAACATAATAAGAAAGGTCATGCTGGATCAGACCAAGGTCCATTAAGTCCAGCAGTCTGTTCACACAGCGGCCAACCAGGTGCCTCTAGGAAGCCCACAAACAAGACCACTGCGGCAGCATTGTCCTGCCTGAGTTCCACAGCACCTAATATATTCGGCATGCTCCTCTGATGCGGGAGAGAATAGGTATGCATCGTGACTAGTATCCATTTTGACCAGTAGCCCTCTCCTCCATGAACATGTCCACTCCCCTCTTAAAGCCTTCCAAGTTGGCATCCATCACCACCATCCTGGGGCAGGAAGTTCCACAGTTTAACTATGCATTGTATGAAGAAATACTTCCTTTTATCTGTTTTGAAGCTCTCACCCTCCAGCTTCAGCAGATGACTCCGCACTCGGGACCATCAGGAGCGGTTTTGTGCTTGTGGGGTGCATCAGCTCTAACTGGTGGGAACACTGCCACAAAGTCTTTGGGGGGGGGTTCGTATGACCCCCCCCCATTGCAGTACATGACTGGGGGTCTGCAGCGCAGAGAATAAGGGGCTTCTGCCCATGTTGTTACAGATAACATGGTAGCAAGACCCACTCTTCTGTACAAAAAGGAAAAAGATAAGAGAAGCCCACTCGATACAAGAGTATCAATGTTTACATTATATTTCAGGGGTTCCCTAATTAAAAAGTAATCACACAACTGTTTTTATCATCCACAATGATGACAACATCTTAGAGTTTTCAGATGTTGGCCCTGAGATCAATTCAAAATATGTAATGCTTCACTTTAAAAAAATGGGGTTTTATTCTAAAATATTGGTGTTCTCAATACAATTAGGGTCTCTAGTCAGTCCCCTGCAGTCGAGGATCTATGGGCAGTATGCTCGAGATAGATAAGGAGAGAAACACTGTCCTTTGAAGATATGGGTCATGCCGGCCGGAGCTATGGGGCTACTCTGTCTTTAAAAAAGCAGGTAGTCTTCACGCATTTGTCTTTTCTTTCACAGGGAAACCAACAGTGGATTCACAACAGCTTCAGGACGTGAAAGGTATGCCTTGGGGAATGCTTTAAAAATGTTTTTATATTAATAGCATTGAGAGCAAGGGTTGTTTCTCTCTCAAACTCCTCTATGTTCTCTGTTTTTGTTTTAGAAATTTTAATTGAAAAAATGAACAGGGCTGCTATGTCTGTTTCCCCCACCCCCCCGTTCAGGGCCAGCAGATGCCAGCGCTGAACCATGCCACGCAGGTGCCCACCGAAATCGATGGCATGCCAGAGCATTTCATCTGTGATGAAATCTGTAATGAAATAGGCACAGTGAGTCTATCAGTTACCTTTGATGGGCTGATTGTGCTAAAAAGGTGTTGGGGTTTTTGTGATTAATTTCTGTTCTCTCTCATGCTTTGACAGAGATTATCTCTGAGGGGAACCTGTAACAGCTGCCCAGCATGAGCGAGCTACACCTGTCAGAGGGTCACCTGTGTATCTTGAGACCAGTGAGTTTAAAAAAAAACTAAACTGCAAAAAGGTCCTTTCTTGCATGCCCAGTGTAGTGCTGATCGCCACTTCGGGGTCAGGAAGCAATATTCCTCCAGGCCAGATTGGCCAGGGATCCTGGAAGGTTTTTTTTTTTTTTTTTGCCATCTTCTGGGCATGGAGTAGGGGTCACTGGGGGTGTGGGGGGAAGGTAGTTGTGAGTCCCCTGCATTGTGCAGGGGTTGGACTAGATGACCCTGGTGGTCCCTTCCAACTATGATTCTATGACTCTAAGTAATAATCTGACCCTTTTGATCACAAAGACCAGAGATATTGGGGATACCACTGACATTTTCCTGAATCAGGGCATGGAACATTATAGATGCACCTGCTGAAATATCAGGCAGTAATAGTCTGGATTTTTTTATCAGTTTGGGATTGAACTGCTGCTGGGAGAGGGAGGGAGGGAGTGTGTGTGTAAAAGATTCATAATCAAAGATTAGCTTGAGTCTTGTGTTCAGCTGTATTTTTAGATATGTTTTATACAGTGGTATACGACTGTATTGGTTTTATAGTTGCATTTTATCTATTGGTTTTATGTGTTTCTTGTGTAGGTTTTTGAAGTTTTGCATTTTATTGCCTGTTGGGCTAATGTATTCCCAGCGATACTGTAAACGATCAGTGGGCTTCTGGTAGTGGAAGAACCAGCTATATGCGTAGGGTTGCCATCTCCAGGTTGGGAAATATCAGGAGACTTTGGAGGTGGAGCCTGAGGTGGGCGGGGTTTGGGAAGGGGAGGGTCTTCAACACCAAAGAGTCCAATGGCCAAAGCGGCCATTTTCTCCAGGGGAACTGATCTCTATCGCCTGGAGATTGGTTGTAATAGCAGGAGATCTCCAGCCACCACCTGGAGGTTGGCAACCCTATACATAGACGTGTAATAATAAATAAAATATGAGAGCGAGACGAGGGAATGTATTCCTTTCTATGCTTTTTTCATAGATGTGCTGAAAAGGGAAGGTGCCGGATACCCTCAGTGATGGTCAGCTGTGCCCAATACCCACGGAGGGCCTAATATGAAAACAAGAAAAGTTGGCACACCAAGAGCTGGTGCAGATCTCTATAAGAAGCGTGTTTCTGAAATCATAGCACGTATAAAGGAGAACGGAATTATTCTTGAGAAAACTAAGCATTCTTTGGAACGAGATATGGCCCAGTTCAACAAGATGGTTAACAAATATGAGAGCGAAAAATTTTAAATTCTGACCAGTATTTGTAATGTCCTGATCACGCTATGCACAATTAAAAAAACAAAACACTATAGCAGTTATACATAGTGTATAATAGAATACTGATAATAATTAAACGGTGATCATCCTACTAGAAGAAGAGTTGGTTTTTATATGCCGACTTTCTCTTCCGCTTAAAGAAGAATCAAACCAGCTTACAATCACTTTCCCTTCCCCTCCCCACAACAGACACCCTGTGAGGTAGGTGGGGCTGAGAGAGTGTGACTAGTCCAAGGTCACCCAGCTGGCTTCATGTGGAGTAGTGGGGAAACCAATCCGGTTCACCAGATTAGCCTCTGCCGTTCATGTGCAGGAACTGGGAATCAAACCCAGTTCTCCAGATCAGAGTCCACCTCTCCAAACCACCGCTCTTAACCACTACACCATGCTGGCTCTCCTAATCTGAATGTAAATCATAAGATATTCTATATGGTTGTTATCAAACACAATATTGAAGTTAAGCAATGTTATAAAATGAATTATAAAATATATTAGACAAAACTGCTTGTAATAATAATAATAGTTATTATTATTATAGGGGAGAAGCTAATGTGTGTTACTATAAAAAGCCTGGACCTAAAATTAATCGATTCTCTGCTTCCACTATACCCTCTGATGCTGCTTCCTCCTTCGCGGCCTCTACCCCCTCCTGTATGGCTGGCTCCTGCGTTCATGCTTGTTCCACCCTGCATATGGTGGCTGTGTGGGGACTGAAGTGATACGATTAAATGATTACAGTGGCATGCAACAACTTTCATCAAGAGTCACTCAACATCAAGTTGACAGTCCACTTTCAGCAGCGACGAGCAATTACCGCCCACGCCTGTCCGCCTAACACAGTCTCGCATCTTTGCTTTGTGCATATAAGGACACATCTCAGCACAGAAAACATCACTGCGGGAAGCACTAGGCTTCTGTAATGTGCAAGAAAGCAGGTGAACCACACACACCACAAAAAAATTGTAGTTAACAACAGGGAGGGCTGAACCCGACGTGCACTCAAGTGCAACGGATATTAACATGCCAGTATGCCACATTATACCCCACCACAGGAAATGTCAAAACCCCTTTTTTTGGGGGGGGGATGGACCTTGGCCCATGTTTTTGTCTAGCGCCAGAGTATATAGGCTTTGGTACTTTAGGAGGGGAATGTTAAGTCCATCACTAGTCAGCCCATGCGCCAGTTTTAACCTTTGGGGGCTTGGGCGTTGGTGGCTGGGAAATAACAGCAATGATGGCAAAGCAGTTGTTTTTCTGCTTGATATGAAAGCCCCTTCATGCCTGCGGTCCTCCCATCGTGGTCTCCCAGCTGCGTCCCACAAGCACAAAAACATGTTGAAATGTGGGGGGGCCGAATCGTCCCCCTTGCGACACCCTGCCATGCTTCTAAGGGCATCCATGAAGGAAGCCTTGATCTGTTTAAATCTGGAGAGGCCATGCTCTGGGGGTGCCTGCATAGCTACCCACCTTGAGGTCCCTCGCAACCGCCACATAAATGCTGTGGTTCTCGAGGTGGGCGCTTGCCAGGAGACACTCTGAATGTCCAGGGCGCTCAGTGTATTGCAACTTATGCTGCACCTCCCTGGCTCACCTGAGAGCCAGCGTGGTGTGGTGGTTTAGAGTGGTGGTTTGGAGCAGTGGGCTCTAATCTGGAGGACCGGGTTTGATTCCCCACTCCTCCACATAAAGCCAGCTGGGTGACCTTGGGCTAGTCACAGGTCTCTTAGAGCTCTTTCAGCCCCACCTACCTCACAAGGTGATTGTTGTGGGGAGGGGAAGGGAAGGTGATTGTAAGCTGGTTCTTTGTTAAGTGGTAGCGAATGTCGGCATATAAAAACAAATTCTCCTCCTCCTTCTTTTCCTCCTCCTCCTCCGGCTGCCAAAAGGTGCCCCCTCTTCAAGGAGGGTTTTCCAGTGGTCTAACAACCCTGCCTCTAAGCAGAAACTCCTTCTCTAGGGGAGAGAGGTGAAGTTTGGTGGCAACCAATTTGAGGTCTAAAGAGGACCCTTAAATTTTCAAGCTTTCAAGCAGTTGTCCAAAGCAGGTGTGTGTTAAGTGCCATCAAGTCGCTTCCAACTCATGGCGACCCTATGAATCAATGTCCTCCAAAATGTCCTATCGTTGACAGCCTTGCTCAGGTCTTGCAAATTGAGGGCTGTGGCTTTATAGAGTCAATCCATCTCTTGTTGGGTCTTCCTCTTTTCCTGCTGCCCTCAATTTTTCCTAGCATGACTGTCTTTTCTAGTGACTTTTGCCTTCTCATAATGTGGCCGAAATACGACAGCCTTAGTTTAGTCATTTTAGCTTCTAGGGCCGTGATGGCGAACCTATGGCACGCGTGCCACTTCCGGCACGCGTAGCCCTCTCTGCCGGCACGCGCAGTTCCTCCAAGCCGCTGGCCTTTCCGGCTCTGCCCCGGATGGGGGAGGCTGTAGCCCAGGGGTGGGGAACCTCCGACATCATTGGCGGTAGCCCCCAGACTCTCCCACATTGCCGCCGCTGGAGCGTGCGCGGCCAGCCAGGCGGGTGGGAGAGCGGGGAACAGAAGCCAAGCACCCACACTCGGCATGGCCGGCGGCTTCTCCGACGCCCTCTGGGCCTGTGCGGGTGGAGGGGCGTGGCTGGCCAGTGGGTGCGAAGGAGGCGCCCTCTGCCCCACCCTGCTCGCCTCTCACAAGCCTGCCGCCGCTGTGCCCCACCGAGTGGCAAATCCAAGGCAAAACCTCCCATGCATAAATGGCCTCTTTCTTTTTCTGTCTCCCTCTGTCCTTTTCTTTCTCTCCCTTGCTCCATTTCTTTCTCCCTTTCTCTCTCTTTTTCTTTCTTTCTCTCCCTCCCTTCCTTCCCTTCTTTCCTTCCTTCCTTCCTTCTTTCCCTCCAGCGGCTTCTCCGGCGCCCTCTGGGTCTGTGTGGGCAGAGGGCATGCAGTCCCATTCCACCTTTGAAGTGCCCACAAGCTATCCTCCAAACACCTTTCCATTTGTCTTGATATGTAGAGAGAAAACACTAAAGAACTAGTTGCCAGTCTCCAGGTACTAGCTGGAGATCTGCTATTACAGGTCATCTCCAACCAATAGAGATCAGTTCCCCTGGAAAAAATTGCCACTTTGGCAATTGGACTCTATGGCACTGAAGTCCTTCCGCAAACCCCGCCCTCCTCAGACGCCACCCCAAAAACCTCCCACTCATGGCGAAGAGGAACTTGGCAACCCTAGCCTCTCCCTCTGGGCCCCCTGTGGGGGTGGTATTCAGGTTAAATTGCCGCATTGGCACTCGGCGATAAATAAGTGGGTTTTTGGTTGCAGTTTGGGCACTCGGTCTCTAAAAGGTTCGCCATCACTGTTCTAGGGTCAGTTCAGGCTTGATTTGATCTGTAACCCACTGATTTGGCAGTCCACAGTATCCGTAACACTCTGCTCCAAGAGCGGCAGAATCTAATCTGGAGAACCGGGTTTGATTCCCCACTCCTCCCCATGAGGCCTGCTGGGTGACCTTGGGCCAGTCACGGTTCTCTCAGAACTCCCTCAGCCCACGCAGAAGCAGGCAATGGCAAACCACCTCTGAACATCTGTTGCCTTGAAAACCCTTCAGGTAGCCATAAATCAGCTGTGACTGACGGTGCACACACACAAGTTTTGTTTTTGTTTTTTTGGTAACACCTGGCCTGACGAAGAGTTCTGGTGGGCTCAAAGGACTGCAGTGTTTTGTGTCACTTTGGCCAACCCCAATAAGAGGTATACTAAGATACGGCCGTGATGAAATCCCTAAAATGCAGGGCATATACAGAGAATCCAAGCAACGGATTTGAGGATAGAAGAACCATAGAATCATAGAGTTGGAAGGGACCACCAGGGTCATTTAGTCCAGCCCCCTGCACAATGCAGGAAATTCTGAACTACCTCCCCCCCACACCCCCAGTGACCCCTACTCCATGCCCACAAGACAGCCAAGGTGCCCTCCCTCTCATGATCTGCCTAAGGTCATAGAATCAGCATTGCTGACAGATGGCCATCTAGCCTCTGCTTAAAAACCTCCAAAATAAACCAAGTACATATTTCCTTAAATAGGTTATAGAGAGTACAGTGATATTGGTGGCAATGGAAAGTGCCAAATCACTGCTGACTTATAGCGACCCCCTTGGGGTTTTCAAGGCAGGGTTGCCAGCTCAGGGTTGGGAAATACCTGGAGATTTTGGGGGTGGAGCCTGGGGATGGTGGGGTTGGGGAGGGGAGGGACCTCAACAGGATATAATGCCATAGGGTATAATGCCATAGAGTCCACCCGGCAAAACAGCCACTTACTCCAGGGAAACTGACCTTGATTGTCTAGAGATCAACTGTAGTAGCAGGGGATCTCCAGGCGCCATCTGGAGATTGGCAACCCTATTTCAAGGTAAGAGACGAACAAGAGGTGGTTTGCCATTTCCTGCCTCTGTGTAGCAACTTGAGACTTCCTTGGTGGTCTCCCATCCAAGTACTCACCAGAGGCTACTTTGCTTAGCTTTTGAGATCTGCTGAGATTAGGCCAACCTGGGCCATCCTGTTCAGCATACCCCATGATGAAAAAGGTAAAAAGAACACTGATCTGTTTTTTTAACTGGAAATATTTCTCCCCAAGGGAGGTGCACTGTTCCTGGAGATACTGCAATACCAGGTCAATGCATGGAATGGTTAGAGCAAGCCCCTATTCCATTTCCCAGTTCCAAAAATCCATTTAATAGATAATCCTCAAATAGAGGACATATCAGATATTAAACTGATAAGAACAGACACTACACTTGATCTTAGCCGATAGGCCGAGAAGCGATAAAACAAAGTGGTCTCGAAACTGATTTTCGAATCAGCTTGATGCTCCTTCAGGTTTCTGTCAGCTGTGCTGCCCTTGGAGGCGCCCAACGCCACAGCCAGAACTGCCTGCTTCACATTCCTTCCAAATCTATCCCCCAAATCCTATGCTTTCTACCCGCCAGGTAATTGGCCTCCTGCCCAGCAGCTAGGTTCTCTATTTTGTGGATTCTTTCCACCTTGTAAATTTCCTTATTTTGTTCGCCATGGATATGAGAGCCATTGGTGGGAGATCTGCATAACCCCTGCCCCTTTTCCCAGGATGTCCTATGGGTCTGTTAACCCTTTAACATCACCACTGATGGACAGATGCTGCTGTTTCGGCATTGATTTGGAGAACTGATCTGGAGCTCAGTTGTCATTCTGGGAGTTCTCCCGGCCTCACCTGGAGGATGTTGACCCTAGAGACAGCGCCTCCAAAAGGGGCTTTGTTGACCGAAAGAAGGGATTAAAGTCAGAAAAGGAAATCTTGGGAAAGAACGGAGAGAGGCTGAGATATATCAAAGGACAGAAGCTGTGCATGAAATCAACCACAGCATCCAATGGGGTGGCCAGCTCCGGGTTGGGAAATACCTGGGGATTTTTGGGGCGAAGCCTGAGGAGGACGGGGTTTGGGGAGAGGAGGGACTTCAATGCCATAGAGTCCAATTGCCAAAGCGGCCATTTCCTCCGGGTGAACTGATCTCTATTGGCTGGAGATCAGTCGTAATAGTGGGAGATCTCCAGCTAGTATCTGGGGGTTGGCAACCTTAGCTGCAACCTAACACCAGTTGTACATCAATGGCTGGCAAACCCAGCTCTTAACCATAACCTGAAAAATCTACTGGTTACCCCTCACCTCAAGTGGTTTTTTTAAAAAGAGCCAGTGCGGTGTATGGTGGTTAAGAGCAGAGGCAGATCTACTGTGAAACTGATGAAGCTTAAGCTTCAGGGCCCCTAATCCCAGAGGGGGACCCCCTGAAGCAACTTTTTTTTAATGAGTTAATTTCTCAACAAAATCGATGGGTTTTTTTAGTGATAGAATCATAAGCCAATGGGTTGAAGTACTTAATACTGATCTTAGAACATGCTCTAATACCCATTTCACATGACCTCACAATGTCCCTACAATTGGTCAAATTTCAAAATTTTCTCGGGGGCTTGCAGTGCTCGAAACCCCCCCCCCCCGCTGTAAGGGCTCTCTGAGCTCGCCAGAATCTATTCATCGCCTACATTTCGGCAGCTGGGCCCTTAAATCCTTTGTTGGTGCACGGCTTAATAGTTCTGTAGTTTTATTTTCCAGGACTCCACCCCACCGGGCCTCGGGGTCCTTGCAAGGGCAGCAAGGCCCTTTGGACCTTGTTGGAGGTTGCCCTATTGTTGCTGGTTGCAAAGGGGCCCCCAGAACAGTTCAAGCCTCAGGGCCCCCAAAATGTAGGTCTGCCACTGCCCCCAAAGGAGTAGGAGGCTGAAGTTGGTTCCTTAATCCCAGTTCGTTCCCTATTCCCAGTTCCTTATTCTTCCTTTCAGCTTTCTTCATTGTCCAGCTTTCACACCCTCCAAAGCAGGAGGGGAGGTGAAATTGACAGGAAGGAGATAACAGTTCACTAATGTCATCTGGATGGTGAGCATACGTGGCCTTACAGCTTACCACAAAGGAGTACACGGCAAAAAGTGTATATTAAAAGTTATTTTAAACTGGCCAGTGGTAGGGTCATTTGATCGCGAGAAACTGAAACGTTTAAAGAAGCGGTATAGAGGACTACAAGAGCCCCGTGGCACAGAGTGTTAAGCGGCAGTACTGCAGTCAAAAGCTCTGCTCACGACCTGAGTTCGATCCCGACGGGAGTCGGTTTCGGGTCGCCGGCTCAAGGTTGACTCGGCCTTCCATCCTTCCGAGGTCGGTCAAATGAGGACCCAGCTTGCTGGGCGTAAAGGGAAGATGACTGGGAAGGCACTGGCAACCCCCCCCCCCCCGCAAACAAAGTCTGCCTAGTAAACGTCGGGATGTGATGTCACCCCATGGGTCAGGAATGACCCGGTGCTTGCACAGGGGACCTTTACCTTTATAGAGGACTATTATCCACGGCACTTCCTTCTGTGGAATGAGGTTGCAGGAGAAAAGATAAACACTGTGATTTTTAAAATATTGTCAAAGGCTTTCACGGTCAGAGTTCATTGGTTCTTGTAGGTTATCCGGGCTGTGTAACCGCGGTCTTGGTATTTTCTTTCCTGACGTTTTGCCAGCAGCTGTGGCAGGCATCTTCAGAGGAGTAACACTGAAGGACGGTTACACAGCCCGGATAACCTACAAGAACAACTGTGATTTTTAGTTTTTAAAACACAGGAAGGCTCCGTTACAGCAGCAGGCTGTATAGATTTACGGGCTCCCTCACAGGGGGGAAATAGAAGAGATTCAGAATTAATTTCCTTGTGTGTGTGTGTTAAGTGCCGTCAAGTCGCTTCCGACTCATGGCGACCCTATGAATGAAAGTCCTCCAAAATGTCCTGTCTTTGACAGCCTTGCTCAGATCTTGCAAATTGAAGGCTTAGGATTTTAAAACAGTCGCTGCAGCAAATTCTGCTAACCCACAAGTCATTAATCAGCTCAGCAGAGCTTGGCCCCGTGGTTTATTTTGGGCGCTCTAATGGGGCTATACATGCCAGAGAGAGCGGAAAAAACAGAGGAAACCTGGTGAACTGGTTGGTTTCCCCTCTGTTTTTTCCGCTCTCTTTGGAGGAGGCTGAAGTAGGTACCCTATTCCCAGTTCTCTCTGGCATGTATAGCCCCATTAGAGCACCCAGCTCCCCTGGCAACCGATACCACTAGCTTCTCTCTGGCAACAGATACTATCTCCTCCCCGCCCCCCAGCGTGGTGTAGTGGTTAAAAGCAGTGGTTTGGAGCAGTGGACTCTAAACTGGAGAGCCGGGTTTGATTCCCCACTTTTCCGCATGAGCAGCGGACACTAATCTGGTGAACTGGGTTGGTTTCCCCACTCCTATACATGAAGCCAGCTGGACGACCTTGGGCTATTCACAGCTCTCTTAGAGCTCTTTCAGCCCCACCTACCGCACAGGGTGTCTGTTGTGGGGAGGGTGAGGGAAGGTGATTGTAAGCCGGTTTGATTCTTCCTTAAGTGGTAGAGAAAGTCGGCACAGAAAAACCAACTCTTCTTGTTCTCAGCACCACCACGCCCTGCAGAAAATCTTTTCTTGGAGTTATTGTGAATTGCTTCTAGAGATATTCCCCAGGATTTATGCAGATTTTCTTTTGGGGGACTACTGTGTAGCGTGCTTTCATCGTCTGACTTCAATGTTTAATGACTCAAGCCCGCCACGGAGCAACTGACAACCACCCCCACCCACAACGGTTCTTTTCAATATTATGAATTGTTTCTGCAGTGTTTCCGCCGGGATTCTACCCTTGATCCTGACCAATTTGCTTCTGTGGGGGTTGACAGTTTATTAAATGCTCACAAGCCTCAAATTGCAAGTTAAATTAAAAAATAATGCTGCAGGTTGGGCCAGAAAAAAAAACTCCTCTGGACATTTTTAAGAGCTGCGAATCACTTTGACAAAATTTCCCAAAATTCAAAAGAGAAGACAGGAAGTTGCAGACTAAAACCGTTAGCCTTGCAGATTGGAGGAATAAAAGCAAGGGCCGGCCCGGGGAGAAAACCAAATGCTTCTGTTCACCCCACAGTTTCCTGAAATTGCATCAAGTGCACCATCTGGGCCCCAAGGAGGCTGAAGTTGGTTCCTTATTCCCAGTTCGTTCCCTATTCCCAGTTCCTTATTCACATTTCCTAGTTCCTGAATGATTTTGAGGACATTTCAAAAGCTATGCACCCCAAGATATGGATTGGACCACCACATATCATACACCCCCACATTCAGGGGACTGTGCCCTTCCAGATGGCATATGCTGGGTCCTGGTCCAAAGTCCGGTTCTTGTACCAGCGGCTCCCAAGTGAGGTGCCCCCAGGACCAAGGCACATGCAGACCCTGCACCCCAAAATAATCTTTGGACCACCCCAAATGACACATCCCCACACTCCAGAGACTGTCCCCTCCAAGAAGACATACAGCGGTGCCCGGTCCAAACACCGGTTCTGGTGCCATTGGCTTCTTTTTGGGTCCCCCCCCCCAGAAACCTGTATTGCAAAGAGGTTTTGAATAAGGAACTGGAGCTCTGCACCCCAAAATATGGATTGGACCACCACATATCATACACCCCCACATTCAGGGGACTGTGCCCTTCGAGATGGCGCATGCTGGGTCCAGGTCCAAACTTCGGTTCTTGTGCCAGCGGCTCCCAAGTGGGTGACCCAGGACAGATGCCCATACAGACCCTGCACCCAAAAATAATCTTTGGACCACCCCAAATGATACATCACCACACTCCAGAGACTGTCCCCTCCAAGAAGACATACAGCGGTGCCCGGTCCAAACACCGGTTCTGGTGCCATTGGCTTCTTTTTGGGTCCCCCCCAGAAACCTGTATTGCAAAGAGGTTTTGAATAAGGAACTGGAGCTCTGCACCCCAAAATTTGAATTGGACCACCACATATCATACACCCCCACATTCAGGGGACTGTGCCCTTCGGGATGGCACATGCTGGGTCCTGGTCCCAAGTCTGGTTCTTGTGCCAGCGGGCACAGTCCCCTGAATGTGGGGGTGTATGATATGTGGTGGTCCAATCCATATTTTGGGGTGCAGAGCTCCAGTTCCTTATTCAAAACCTCTTTGCAATACAGGTGTCTGGGGGGGACCCAAAAAGAAGCCAAAGGCACCAGAACCGCTGTTTGGACCGGGCACCGCTGTTTGTCTTCTTAGAGGGGACAGTCTCTGGATTGTGGGGATGTGTCATTTGGGGTGATCCAAAGATTATTTTGGGTTGCAGGGTCTGTATGGGCATCTGTCCTGGGTCACCCCACTTGGGAGCCGCTGGCACAAGAACTGGACTTTGGACCAAGACCCAGAATATGTCATCTCGAAGGGCACAGTCCCCTGAATGTGGGGGTGTATGATATGTGGTGGTCCAATCCATATTTTGGGGTGCAGAGCTCCAGTTCCTTATTCAAAACCTCTTTGCAATACAGGTTTCTGGGGGGGACCCAAAAAGAAGCCAATGGCACCAGAACCGCTGTTTGGACCGGGCACCGCTGTATGTCTTCTTGGAGGGGACAGTCTCTGGAGTGTGGGGATGTGTCATTTGGGGTGGTCCAAAGATTATTTTGGGGTGCAGGGTCTGTATGGGCAACTGTCCTGGGGGCACCCCACTTGGGAGCCGCTGGCACAAGAACCGAAGTTTGGACCAGGACCCAGCATGTGCCATCTCGAAGGGCACAGTCCCCTGAATGTGGGGGTGTATGATATGTGGTGGTCCAATCCATATTTTGGGGTGCAGAGCTCCAGTTCCTTATTCAAAACCTCTTTGCAATACAGGTTTCTGGGGGGGACCCAAAAAGAAGCCAATGGCACCAGAACCGGTGTTTGGACCGGGCACCGCTGTATGTCTTCTTGGAGGGGACAGTCTCTGGAGTGTGGTGATGTATCATTTGGGGTGGTCCAAAGGTTATTTTTGGGTGCAGGGTCTGTATGGGCATCTGTCCTGGGTCACCCCACTTGGGAGCCGCTGGCACAAGAACCGAACTTTGGACCAGGACCCAGCATGCACCATCTCGAAGGGCACGGTCCCCTGAATGTGAGGGTGTATGATATGTGGTGGTCCAATCCATATTTTGGGGTGCAGAGCTCCAGTTCCTTATTCAAAACCTCTTTGCAATACAGGTTTCTGAGGGGGGGACCCAAAAAGAAGCCAATGGCACCAGAACCGGTGTTTGGACCGGGCACCGCTGTATGTCTTCTTGGAGGGGACAGTCTCTGGAGTGTGGGGATGTGTCATTTGGGGTGGTCCAAAGATTATTTTGGGGTGCAGGGTCTGCATGTGCCTTGGTCCTGGGGGCACCTCACTTGGGAGCCGCTGGCACAAGAACCGGACTTTGGACCAGGACCCAGCATATGCCATCTGGAAGGGCACAGTCCCCTGAATGTGGGGGTGTATGATATGTGGTGGTCCAATCCATATCTTGGGGTGCATAGCTTTTGAAATGTCCTCAAAATCATTCAGGAACTAGGAAATGTGAATAAGGAACTGGGAATAGGGAACGAACTGGGAATAAGGAACCAACTTCAGCCTCCTTGGGCCCCACCAACAAGGGAAGGACTGTGCCACTATTACAAGAAAGTTGAGCAATGGAAAATTTTAGTGCTGGGGTAGACACAGGGTAGACAGAACTATTTGCCCAGAAAATCTGAGAAGCCTCCATCCCCCCCACACACACACATCAGGGCTTCTCAGTCCGCCAAACGCTTTCCAGCACCCAGCTCAACCATGTTAACTATGTCCTATTAACTTTTGATGGTTCCCTTTCTCCTTCAAGGAATACTGTCTTTAGCTGTGAGTGTGGAGAGAAACCCCACATCCCATGTACTTTCTCAACCAGCTTCTGTATGTTTGGGGTCCCTTAAATGAGGGGAGGGGTGTGACAGAGCATCTGCTTGGCATGCTTGGTATGCAGGAAGTCCCAGGTTCAATCCCCAGCATCTCCAGTTAAAGGGACCAGGCAAGTAGGTGATGTGAAAGATCTCTGCCTGAGACCGTGGAGAGCTGCTGCCAGTCTGAGTAGACAATACTTTGTTTTGTTTTGTTATGATGGGATACAAAAAGGAAAAAGGGTGGAAAGGGGGAAATCAAAAAGATAACTGTGTCCGAGCTTCATTATAATGCATACACATTTCTTCATCAATTAAGCTAAGACTGCAAGTTTCTAAGACTGATTACTAATTTAACAACCTTCATATAATGGCAACCATTTTATTCTAAATCATCTATTGTCTTCATTTTCACCAAATATGTTAATGTGGACATCAAAGCAAAGTCAAATAGTTTGTTAATCCACTCATCAATATCTGGAATCATACTGGATTTCCAGTGGGTTGCATCTAAAATTCTTAGCAGCAGTAGTTGCATATTGAAAAAGCTCTTTATGGGTTGAATTCACTTGTGGGGATATTATACTCAACAGCATATATTTGGGATTTAACTCAAAATTGACAGGTAACATAGCTTGCATTTCTTTATGTATTCTCCTCCAAAATTGTTGACTTTTTTTTTTTTTTTGCAAGTCCACCATTGGTGATAAAAAGTTCCTTCCGTTTCGGAGCATTTCCAGCAGTTAGCTTGATTTGCTTTGAACATCTTTTGGAGGTGAGTAGACAAGACTGACTTTGATGGACCAAGGATGTCTGATTCAGTATGAGGCAGCTTCATGTGTTCATGTGATGCTTGTATAACTTGCCTGTATACTTCTGTATGCCCTGACCTGGATGGCCCAGGCTAGCCTGATCTCGTCAGATCTCAGACGCTAAGCAGGGTCAGCCCTGGTTAGTATTTGGATGGGAGACCACCAAGGAAGGCCAGGGTTGCTGTGCAGAGGAAGGCACTGGCAAACCACCTCTGTTAGTCTCTTGCCATGAAAACCCCAAAAAGGGGTCGCAGTAAGTCAGCTGTGACTTGACGGCACTTTACACACACGCATACTTCTGTATAATGTTGCCTCCTAACTTGTCTGTTAGGAAGGGATCTTCTGCGTAAACTGGAAGCAACCCTGTTTTGCACCACTGATGGAATCTGTGTCGATCTTCCCACTGAACTGGCTCCAGAAACAGATTGTGAGGAGATGTCCCTGACCCAGGATGTGGTGATGGATGCCAACTTGGAAGGCTTAAAGAGGGGAGTGGACATGTTCACAGAGGATAGGGCTATCCATGGTTACTAGTCAAAATGGATACTAGTCATGATGCATACCGTATTATCTCCAGTATCAACGGAGCATGCCTATTATATTAGGTGCTGTGTAACAAGGGCAGGAGAATGCTGCTGCAGTTGTCTTGTTTGTGGGCTTCCTAGAGGCACCTGGTTGGCCACTGTGTGAACAGACTGCTGGACTTGACGGGACCTGGTCTGATCAAGCAGGGCTTTTCTCATGCTCTTATGTCCTCTGATCTTGCCCAGGTTGCCACCAGAGTTTGGGCGCAGCATTCAAACAAAGTGGGTCACCTCTGGGTTTCAAAAAAGTCACAAGACAACCCGGCTTGTGAGTTTTTTGGGGGGGCGGTGACGGGGGGGGGGATTAACAAGACCTGGGATGTGAATCCTCACAACACAATAAGTAATTGCTGCTGTTATAGCAAACTTTAGGAGTTAGATTTTCAAACACAAAGACTCAAAGCCAACTTTGGAAGAATCAGATTTATTATTTCAAATAGCTATTTGAGTCTCCAGACTCTGCCCTTCAAAGGCTTTTTAAGATGGAGCTGGAGGCCTAGATACAACTGTGTTCAGACTTATATAACCTCTTAATTAGCTCATTACAATATTTTAACTACACATATTACATCATAGCTTTTCATTGGGCTCAGAGGTTTAGGGGATGATTCATACAATTTAGAATAACTTTCATTGGTTTTAATTATACAGACATCTTATTGGTGAATTATAAGACAGAAATTACCTGATTGGTCAAACAAACTTGTGCAAAGAGTCCATTGTTAATGCACCTGTTACTTTATCTGGTAACAATTAATCTTTTCCTCCCTAATAGTTCCCAGACATCTTGTCTGCTTTACTCTGTTTGTCAACCTTGGAAGAACAAGTAGTATTGTATAGTTATCTTCTTCTTGAATTCTCTTGTCTGTCTTTAACTTCTACACATATTTCTCCAGAGGCCCTCTGATTTTGGAGTTTAGTAATGCTTTCTTATTTATTTATTTTTATTGTTAGAGGCCTGTTGGTTTTCTAAAAGCCTGCTGCTCCATTCCCCCCTTTGATAACAAGGCTCCTTTGGGCCTTGTTTATCACCATAGTTACCACAGCTTTTAGACCACCTAGAGTTTTGAACCAAGTTTTGACTTATTCAAGTAATAGTCTTTTCCATGTTTGTATCAGGGACATGAGCTACCTTGCGGATATTCGTGGCCAGGTCTATGATTGCCTTTCCATTGTGAACTTCCAATGTTAATACTCCTTCTAGTTCGGGTTAGGTCATTGAACACAGGAGTACCCCGAATTTTTCCTTGTTGTCTCAGGAGGAGGAAGAACCCCGGGACAATGGTCCCAAATGCACATGTTCCCCACCAGTTGTGTGGTGGCTGGGAGTAAGCACTCCTGCCACAAAGCCAGAAGAATTCAGATTATGCCACTATCCTTGGAATTTGCTCACTGCCTTCTGAGCCGGGTAAACGCCTGAATGGGTTATTCCCGGAGCAGTTATTCCTGAGGTAGTGCAATTCCTAGTGAGGGGGATTGGTGACCATATCGCTTTCAGGGGTTTGGGGATTCAAGTCATACCGGAAGACGTTACTGACAATATTTGAAAACAGGCAGAACTTCCTACAGATTCTGTGAATCTGTTGGTTGGTTTCCGGGGAATACAGAGATGGGCCACTACTGAATGAGATAACTCCCACACTTGTGGCCGAACCTTTTGGGGTATAAGTGAGTTCCATTACGCTGGGCCAAGGACTTTGGGGTGGTCTTTAACCATATTTAAAGGATTATCAAGAAGGGAGGTGGCAGACTTTTTAAGACACTTAAAACTTTCATAGGGAGGGCTAAAACTTTTAGGACATGTATCAGTAACAGAACAGACACCACACAGGCACTGTCTTTGCAAACAACAGAAATAAAAACAAAACTACATTCAATTAAAAATTTCACTAGTTCATAAAACCAGCGCATTCAAAAATAAGTCCTGAAATCTCCAGTTGATCCTCAGTCTTCTGGCGTGCGACTAACCAGCTTCCGGATGTGGTTAGAACAGGCCTGTAGTCCCGTTGCCCGTTTTCCGGGAATTATTAGGGTTCAGTAAATTAGTTTATTAAGTCTCAGCAAGTTTGGTAACCTTAAGAGGAGCAAGCTTCATACAAGAGTGGTGGATCCAAAGCTTTAGCTTGGCAACCCGGAATTCAGAGAAAGCCATAAGGAGCCACGCCCAATTGCCTGGTTTCATAATGTATAAGTCAGAATTCAGCACTTCCGGGAGCCCCCCTTTGGGTCTACCTGTAGTGAAGAGATAAGACAATTCTCCAAAGCTATTAGTTGTTTTTACAAAACAAGATTTTCTTTTACTTAATAAAAGTTTTCTTTTAGGCACTGAGTAAATAAGAATGATTGATTACATATAAGTTTACAAGGAAAATATTTTTTTTTTACTGACCAAACAGACAGAAGGCTGCTAAGGCAGACATGAATTTCAGAAACATATATGAGTTTGGGACCACTGGGTATAAATCCACTGTGGATCTGTTTTCTAGACTGAGAAGTGTTCTGCAGGCACTATTTTAGAGTTTTGAGAACAACATCCTTTAACCTGGAATAATAGTACAGCTGGCACAGGCCCTTAGGAACATTTAAACTTTCTGCAATAAAGAAGCACAGTTAGAACAGTCATTGTTTACAACAGTGAGAAATAATACACTTGATTAGGTACTGAAAACCACATTCTTCAGGACAAACATTTTTGCAGAAAGATCATTGTAACATGTACAGTACCTGAACTGTATACTTTTGGCACTGGAAATTGAATGAAATTTTAATTTTGTCTAGTCCTTTTACCAAACATACGATGGCTTTTTGATGTTTCTTGTTTAAGATCCAGGTTTTTTTTTTCTCTCCCTAAAAATAGAATTCTAAAACAATTCAGTTATTATTTATACATTAACAGATGTTTCCAGACTCAGAGTTTATATATGAGGTAGATAGAATTTACATATGAGGTAGGTAGATTTTGCCTATGAGATAGATTTTGCCTTTTTTTTTTTTTGCAGTAGTTTATATAAAAACAGACATACCATTATATTTCAAACATTAAAACATTTTCATTTTGCATTTTTTTTGGGTACCTGCCCAAGAAACAAAAGGCGCCATGTATATTAACATTTTTATATTAAAAGTAATATAACCACCAGAACAGGACAATTAGTAATTACACCACAGGCATAGGATTAGGAAAACATATTTGAATTCAGCATTATTGTGAGATCTGCAGCCAGCAACAGGGCCCTGGCAAAAATTACTTGAGCTTGTGTCATCATTGCATATTTTGTGTCATCATTGCATATTTTGACCTATGAGAGCTTTTAGAGCTTGCTATTTCCAGGGATTGTTAGACTTTACTGTGACTGGAAAGCCAGGGGATGGCACACATGGCTTTTTTCGCTTCACCCCAGAGAGCACTGATACTGACTGACCTGAAAACTTATACTGGGACAGTGCTCTCTGGTGGCTGCTGTGGGGTGGTAAGAGAGGGGCACTCCAAATTTCTTGGCGAGCCTTAAAGGGTAGGGGGTACTTGCAGAGGTAAATGGGTCTAGCCCCTAGCTTCGACTCAATTATGACTGGGGGTACATTGTGTGTAGCGGGTTTCCCTCAGCCCATACTCCTGGGACATTTTTGAAAATTAGAGGATCACCATTTCTTAGTTAGTGGCCTAATAAGGGAGCAAGTTGCAGGCTTCCAGGACAGAGTCAGGGATGCCGTTTTATGGTAGTCTGCAACTTACTCAGGACACCTTAGCCAAAAGAGGGCTATCATGGAATTGAGTTTTTACTAGGAAGAAGAAAAAGCATAACTAATAACAGACCTTTTTGCAAACTGGTAAGCTGTAACTAAAATGGGAAAACTTGCCTTTAAATACTGGGTGACTGCTATGCTTGACAAGCTTGTGCATTTGGAAACAGCTTAACCAGAGGAGGGGCTATTTTTCCCCCTTTTTCAATAAATTTTATAAATAGAGTGCAATTTCAACATTTTTTTTTTAAATGTAAAATTGCATTTAATTTTACTTTGTAATTTTGAGTATAAAAACTGTATGACAGGCTTTCAACATAACTTAAAAGACATACAGGGTAGTGCCAAAATTGTTAAAATTTTCTGGAAAACTTTCATAAAAGTTTGAATAAGCTTTTCAGAAATAACTAAATATCAGTCTCACAGAATACTGAACTTCCAATGCCATTTGAAATATTTAAAAGATACTGAAAACACAAATAATACATTTTTAACAATCCTATAGGACTGAGCCTCTCTCAGCCAAAGCCAAAACCAGTGTACACATTTTAACCAGAATATAGGAGAACAACGTTCAGCCCTTGTAGCTTCATTATTACTATATTTTAAGCACAACATTAACTTTCAACTTCAGATCATGTCAGCCCAACCTTTTCTATTTCCACCACACTCTTTTTTTTGCACAATACCTTCCCTTCTTTTTTCAACAACCAACTCCTTCCTATTCCACCTGTCTCTCCACTCCTCCAGTTTTTTTACTTTCCAAAATCCATCCTTTACACCAGTTCACCACAACCAGCAGCTTTACCTTTGCAAAATTTCTCTATTAGACTGCACCAAATTACACCTTTTTTCCACATGTCCAACCAGGCCCATCTTCCCTGACATCCTCGAACCCTTTACCTAATCATAAATATACAGTCACACTTTCTGAAACCTGCTCTTAAGAATTTTTATAAACCACAGCCTGTCACAGACAGACTTCTTTCTCCAACTTTTAAACTAAAGCCTCTTGACACCTTAAGATTTTATATGCACATGAACACACAAAACTACCCCACACTGAATCAGACCCTTGATCTACTAAAGTAATTTTTGGAGAGAGAGAGAGAAAACTATTCAAAAAGTGTCCCCAGTTACAGTATAGGGCAAGCTTTATAAAGTCCTTTTCCAAAGCTTATTAATGTGGAGCTCTTTCTAGGATAGCTTTCTCCCCCCTTTTTAAGAAAAGGGCATCCATGAATATGGAGGCTGTAAGATCAATTTAAGTATAGGTTTTTAAATTGATGTAGAGCAGCTGCCCAGAATGGCTTGAAACTTTTAAAACATATAACGGTCTAAATAACTTCATGTTTTACAAAATGTTGCACTTCCTATTTTTATTAGAGTACCCTTTAGATGCTTTTTTTTTAGGGGCATCTGAGCATTTCTTTTTTTTTTTTTTTTTAAACACTCCACACTTTGAATTATGCTAGCTACAAGGAATATTATAACAACACAAGAACATAAGAAAAGCTCTGTTGGACCAAACCAAAGCCCACCAATTTCAGCAGCTTCATTTTGACCATATTTTAGGACACCTGCACTTTCAATATAATAGGCATGCCTTTCCATTCCCAGAGAAAACAGGCACGCAGCATAACCAATTCCCATCCTATTTAACAACCATAAATATTTTCCCCTTTTTATAAACTTGCTTATTCCCTTTTTAAAGTTTCCTTAACCATACACAATACAGCATCATGTTTTTCCTCAGCCGCATTTTTTTTTTTAATTTCTTAACCACCTTGGCTGCTTTCTGCAACCAGAAACAAACTTAAAACATGCCATAGCTTCCTTGTGATTCATTTCCTTTCAAAATTCACTTGCTTTTTACAAAACCATAATACACACATTTCTTTTTCACCTTGTAAGCACCCCAGTTCATCATATATATTTTTTATTTCTTTTTTTACTTTTTCTTTTTTAAACTTCAGAGAAAGAAAAGATCTTTTGTTTTTAGCTGGCAACATTAATTTATATACAGCTAAGAGATAGCAACTGTTTTACAGGCAATGCAAACAGGCAAAAGTATTAGGAAGCTTATGAACTTTTCCCTTTTTAACAGAACAGTTTTACTGGCTTGATTTACGACCATCCTGATAAGGAACAGACTTTGAAAGAGAAACCAACTAGATTATTTAAAGCAGTGGTTCCCAACCTTTTTTTGACCAGGGACCACTAGGACTTTTTTGTTCGGTGCAGGGACCCCAAGGTTCAAAATAAAAATTCCGAGAATTTGCAAATAAACTTTAATCATAATTGTTAGTTAAACATTAAACTTAGAATAATATTTGAATATATATATATTTATAATAGAGAACTTTTAATTGAAAATATTAATTTATTATGGGTTTATAACTTTGTTTTGCGGACCTTAATTTAGTTCTCGCGGACCCCTGGGGGTCCACGGACCCCTGGTTGGGAACCAGTGATTTAAAGAGACGCTTCAGGAGAAAGGAGGGGTGTGCGGGGGGAAGCTTTTTCCCTAGCCGAGAATGTCCAGTCATTTTTTCAGAAAGATAAAATTGGAAAGAGAGAAAACAGCCAGATTAATAACAGTAAGAGCACCACAAAGCCAGACTGGCAGCTGTAGCAGCCTCTTTTCACACCTCGACCCTCAAAAGAGAAAGAAAAGGGAATGACGGAGGGGGAACTCTTTTAGCCACTACTGCCCGTTGTTTCAGGCTAGCTTCACAGAATACAAACACCTCAGCACGTGCCAAACAGTCACGTAACTCTTTATAAAGTACTTTACAGAAAGCGGGGACGTAAAACAGGTCACGCTGGACAAGACAAAACAAACGCAAAACTATTTTCCCTTTCCCTCCGCGAGAAGCAGACAATTCTTTAGCCCCCCCTAAAGAGGGTGGAGGGAGAGAAAGAGACCTTGAGTGTGTGTGTTTTTTTTCACTTAGAGATTTTAAGAAAACAGTCAGCATTCTTACACGTTACCTTATTTTAAACCCAGCTGACTTTAAAGCGTTTCAGTCCTCCTGACCAAGAACACAAATCGCCATTTTTCTTTATACAAAGGCATGCTGACCAACTGCCCTCAAGGCAATTGATCCTTTTGAAATTCCACATACACACAACCATACTTTCCAGACCAGAGAATTGTCGTGGTTTCAGATGCCCTCCTGCATCTTACTCGGACGAAATTCAAGGGGTGATCGGGCCCTCCTGGTACTGGTACTGTCTGGGGGCCCCCCCTTCTTCCCGTTATACTTCACCTGGCTTCTGTGTCTGTTGCCAGTAGAAAAGAACTGACTTCCAATGGCTTTATTCAGAGTTCAGGAAGGCGCAGTCCCCGGCAAGAGTCCAGGCACTTAAAGATGACTCCCCCTCCATTAAAATCACCGAGAGGCGCCCTGGGGAGCAATCCAAAACCACCCAGGCTCAAGCCGAAGCGGACGACTCCTGAGAGACGCAAATCTCGTTTGTGTTTGATCAATCCATCTCCAGGTCCCGGGTTCAACAATCCCGGCAAAGAGCCCCCAAAATGTTATAGCAGACTTTAGGAGTTAGATTTTCAAACACAAAGACTCAAAACCAACTTTGGAAAAATCAGATTTATTATTTCAAATAGCTATTTCAGTCTCCAGACTCTGCCTTTCAGAGGCTTTTCAAGATGGAGCTGTAGATACAACTGTGTTCAGACTTATATAACCTCTTAATTAGCTCATTACAATATTTTAACTACACATATTACATCATAGCTTTTCATTGGGCTCAGAGGTTTAGGGGATGATCCATACAATTTAGAATAACTTTCATTGGTTTTAATTATACAGACATCTTATTGGTGAATTATAAGACAGAAATTACCTGATTGGTCAAACAAACTTGTGCAAAGAGTCCATTGTTAATGCACCTGTTACTTTATCTGGTAACAATTAATCTTTTCCTCCCTAATAGTTCCCAGACATCTTGTCTGCTTTACTCTGTTTTTCAACCTTGGAAGAACAAGCAGTATTGTATAGTTATCTTCTTCTTGAATTCTCTTGTCTGTCTTTAACTTCTACACATATTTCTCCAGAGGCCCTCTGAGTTTGGAGTTTTAATAATATTTCTTATTTATTTATTTCTATTGTTAGAGGCCTGTTGGTTTTCTAAAAGCCTGCTGCTTCAGTAGTAGAAAAGAGCAAGAGTCCAGCAGCACCTGAAAGACTAACAAAAATATTTTCTGGCAGGGTGTGAGCTTTCGTGAGCCACAGCTCCCTTCTTCAGATACAGCTAGAATGCGATTCACATAGAATGTGATCCATAGATCACATAGAATGTGATCCACATAGAATGTGATCCATAGATCACATAGAATGTGATCCACATAGAATGTGATCCATAGATCACATAGAATGTGATCCACATAGAATGTGATCCATAGATCACATAGAATGTGATCCACATAGAATGTGATCCACATAGAATGTGATCCATAGATCACATAGAATGTGATCCACATAGAATGTGATCCATAGATCACACAGAATGTGATCCATAGAATGGATTCACATTCTAGCTGTATCTGAAGAAGTGAGCTGTGGCTCACGAAAGCTCACACCCTGCCAGAAAATATTTGTGCTGGTCTTGAAGGTGCTCCTGGACTCTGGCCCTTTTCTACCACTGCAGACAGACCAACACGGCGACCCACGGGGAATTAAACTCATAGGGATTTCTTGGAAACAAATCACGGGAGGGAGGCCTGTGCAAACCGGGATGCGCTCTGCAGAGAGCCGGGGGGAGAAGAACTTTTCTCTGCCAAAAATACTTCCGGATTTTTTTCTTTTTTGGTGTGTGTGTGTGTGAATCGTGTTTTCTTGTCGTTGCTGAGAACTACAGTTCCCAGGAGGGCTTTTGCAAGCGCGCCCACCCGGCCTTTTCCTGGGCGGGGGCAAACAGATCAGACCCAGCCGGAGAAAGAGAGGGGGAAAAGTTTGAGCAACCGCAAACTAAGCGGGGTCTCTTCTTTTTCTCCCCCCCTTTCCCCCCCCCCCGGGTGGAGGGGGATCTCGGCTGTTGCAGATGTCTGGCGGAAAGGTGAGTTTGTAGGGTTTCCTAAAGAGATCTTGGGCGAGGGGAGAGGAGAGAAAGCACGCGGGGGGCGGGATGGAAGCCGGGGGGGGGGACGAAGAGGAAGAGTTTGGGTTTTGCACCCCGCTTTCCTCTACCTTTCTCAAAGCGGCTTACAGTCCCCTTCCCCTGCTCCCCCCCCCCCGAAACAGGCACCTTGTGGGGTAGGCGGGGCTGAGAGTCCCACGAGGTTTCCAGTAAAATTCTCGAAACTTTGCATGGGGTGGGGGGCTTATTGTTGAGTTTTGAGCATTCGGGTGGGGGGAAATGGGCATCTAGGGAGCGGCAAACCCAAGGCCAACCCCAAATGCATCAATGCATGGCCAACCCAAATGCATCAATGCATGGCCAACCCAAATGCATCAATGCATGGCCAACCCAAATGCATCAATGGAAGGCCAACCCAAATGCATCAATGGAAGGCCAACCCAAAGGCATCAATGCATGGCCAACCCAAAGGCATCAATGCAAGGCCAACCCAAAGGCATCAATGCAAGGCCAACCCAATTGCATCAACGCAAGGCCAACCCAAATGCAAAATCCAATCCATAAACGGCCCTTAAGGAGTCTCAGAGCGCCTTACAGTCGCCTTTCCTCCATCTCCCCCCCCCCACAAACAAGCACCTTTTAAGGTAGGCGGCGATGAGTCCCACGAGGTTTCATGCGGCGGAGCGGGGACTCGAACCCGGGACTCCAGATTCGAGTCTGCTGCCGCTCTTAACTAGTCCCCCACGCTGGCTGGAGGGCGCTCCTGGGGGAACGAGAGAGAGGGCGGCTTCCCTTCCCGGACAAGAGGTTCGCACAACGAATGCTTTAAAAACGAAACAAAATACGCCCTTGAAGCTGTTTCTTGCTGATCTGGTTGGTCCCCTAAGAGGTCTGCAGGGGTTTTGTTCTTTCCTGCTGCCCCCATCTTGAGTTTAATCCTGGAGGTCTTCTGCCTTCCTCTGGGTATAGAGCAGGGGACACGGGGGGAGTGAGGGGAGGCAGTTGTGAATTTTCTGGATTGTGCAGGGGGGTTGGACTAGATGACCGCTGAGGTCCCTTCCAGCTCTATGTTACTATGTTTCTTCATAGTGAAAGCCTTTGACAATATCTATGTTACTATATTTCTGTGCTCTCCAGATGACAGAGATCACTTCCCCTGGATAAAAGAGCTGCTTTAGAGGGTGGGCTCTATGGGATTATACCCTACTGAGGTCGCTTCCCTCCCCAAACCTCGCTCCACCCATAAATCTCCAGGAAATCCAAAACCTGAAGCTGGCAGCCATAAGGGGGAATCGATCTCTGTGGTTGAGAGATCTGCTTTGATTCAAGGAGATCCACAGGCCGCACTTGGAGGTTGGCAACCTTAGCCAGGAGGGAAGGAAAACCTAATAGCCTCAAGCCCAGGGCAACTAACACGTGGAGATGTCCAGTATAGTAGATACAGGTATGGCCAGTGAGAGGGAGGGGGTTACCTTTAATGGTCCTCATGCTTTCAGTGGATCTGACAAACTGGTTCCCAGTTCTGTGCAGTTTTCTGCATATATATTTCAGTGGGGTGTGGATGTTTTGGAATACCTTACAGAAGCTGAAAAAACAACAACCCCGGTTCATTTTCCCCCCTTGCCGTTAGTTTGCTGTCTTGCATTTTTTAAATCAAGTGACCGAGCTGATGGAATTCTGTTTCCTTCCATGAATGCTCAAGTGACAGGAAGAGATGCTCAACTGGGAAATGTTCTCCCCTTTCAGAGACCATCCATGTCCTTCGAGGAGGTGGCCGTGTCCTTCACGGAGGAGGAATGGGCTCTCTTGGACCCATGCCAGAGAGCTCTGTACTGGAAAGTCATGCGGGAAAATTTTGAGACTGTGGCCTCTCTGGGTAAGGATCTTTGCTCTTTTATCATTGTGGCGAGAATATTTATGATTTGGGTTAAGAATAATCACATTCATACCTTAATATTGTTGGATGCAAAAGCCAGACCCTGTTCAGTGGCACAGACCCACCCAGAACAGGGACGACTCAGGTTATTTTCTTTTAGAAGCAAAAGGTTTATTTATGCCAGCATAAGAGAGAATGTGGGTTTCCCGACCTAAAGCCACACCTCTGAATTATTATACAAAATGGAGAGATACTTATACACTTCTAGAGTCTTTTGTTAGCTCAGATTTCAGGGGGCAGTATATTGCCCACCCCCTATGAGCTCCGTTGTTTTTCTGTACCTCTCTGTATCAGCCAGTGATGTCATAGATACCTGTACAAAAGTTCTAGGAAAAGCCTTTGCCAGGATACACTGCTCCCTACTGGCTTATATGGATAACTACAGCTTACAAATATTATTTTAAACTTGTGCCATTATAGAATAAATCAAATAAATTGAAATTTTACACTTCCCTCAATATTATAACCTATAGTCACACAAAACCTGACTAAGGCTTTCAGAAAGCAGCCCTCTAGCTGACCCCAACTTTTCCATTAGGATCCTGACCTTAGAAAGTAACAGGAGATTTGCATTACTAACAGTTAGTCACCCAGAACACATTAGGTACCTAGAAATTATGTTCAGGGGTACAAGGTCATTTAAAACGGACAGCAGAGTGCCTGTTTACAGAGTGAGAAAATTGTTTATGAACAAGGAGTAACGGATGAACGGATGGCTGTCAAAGACCTGGACATGGCAAACCTATTATGAAACAAAATATTCCCAAACAACTTATAGCCATGATTTGTGAAACCTCACCTCCTGACTAATTTGGAAGGAGGGGGCCATTTGAGATCTCACTCACACAGTGAAACCTATAAAAGGCTTTCAAAAAGTCCAGTCCTGGGTCCTTCTAAGGGAGAGACCGTGGCCTCATTGCCATCCTCTCTTTCTTGGAATGATCCAGAGATCTCTGACACACCCCCCCGTTTGTCTGTGTGTCAATTTATCTGTGAGTTTGTCTACTTCTACCTTGTATATTGAAGCTAAGTACTGATTCTTTCCTTGCTTTATAGTTCAATAAAATCTGTCTGATTTGTAAGGGCCAAAACGCATGGTCGCTTTATCCTCCTTTAATCCTTGTTTTAGCCAGGATCGTATGCACATTAGGTGAAACACATGTGTTCGATCCTGGCTGAATCCTGGCTGAAACAGGGATTACAGGAGGATGAAGCGACCATGCGTTTTTGCCCTCTGTTTAATAAAAACGGTCTGATTTACTGTTATATGTCTTGGTATGTTATCTGAGTCTGTTTTTCCCTCTGGCTTTGCTTTGGTAAGAGGCAGGCAGAGAGAAGTCCATGCACAACGAACTTAGAATTCTTGCATCAATCATGAATGTGGAAGAGATGGGAAGGGGTTAGCGTCCCCCTTGGCCCCTCTTTGGTTGCAGAACTTGCTTTCGTTTATTACAAAGGAGGGAACAGAAGACCTGAAAATGGCATCACGGTGCCTGAAAAGGAAAACATGAAATAAATCCAAACCGTAAAGAGAAATCGGTTGACAAAGAGGGCTCTGATGGGAAGAGATGGGCCCAATGCGGTGGGCGCAGCCACAAAAGGGCTGCTGCAGGAGGCGGAACAAACCACAAAACGGCTGCCGCAGCTGACCTTCAGTCACACAGCGAAGATCCTTGTGCTGTGGAGGCGGCGGCTGCTAAAGCATTGCTTTTAAAAGCCTGCTCAGCCAATCAGAAGCCTGGCTGGGCAAAAGCCCCACCCACTTTCTAAAAGCACTTGGTGCATACCATGGTGCCCACAGGCACCAAGTTGGGGACCCCTGGACTGGAATGGGGCTCGATGGACATTTCTAGGCAAAAATCTTGGACAAAGAAAAGACAGGAGTCATTTGTGAGCCTTATTTTGCATGACAGGGAGGGAAGGGTTGCCAACCCCCAGATAGTAGCTGGAGATCGCCTGCTATTACAACTGATCTCCAGCTGATAGAGATCCGTTCACCTGGAGAAAAGGGCTGCTTTGGCCATTGGACTCTATGGCATGGATGTCCCTCCCCAAAAATTCCGCCCCCAAAACCTCCTGCCGGTAATAAAGAGGGACCTGGCAACCCTAAGGGAGGGTCGAGGACAAAGAATGTGCTACGGTGGTAAGGCAAGCAGCACTGCAGCAAGGTCCTTAGGGAATGGGAGAGGGTTTTTGTGGCAGAAACGCTTCCTTTTGTGCCAGCCAGCTCTTCCTTGCCCAGCTCAGACGTGGTCCCACTGGGTCTCTGTCAGGCACCGAGCCGGCCGGCATCCCCTTTCTCCTAGAGCGTCAGTTACTCTCGGAGTATTCAGTGGGCCCATGGAAGGTGAGGATCGGGGCCCCCTCACGGTTCTGCAGTTCAGGAAATATCCGTCTAGTCGTTTGAAAGAATGACGAGGGGCACTTTGGGCTCCTCCACTTTGAATTTCTAGGGCCTCCTCCCCCACACACCCCAGGATACTTCATAAACTCATTCCTCTAGGGGGAAAAAAACACCTTCCTCAACAAATCTCTGAAACATCTATGGCCACAACCTGCTGTCCGCCTACCCCACCCTCATCCTTGCGTTGTGTCTGTTTCCAATTTAGTGCTTTCTCCACCTTGGAAGAAAGATCTTTTAAGTAAAGTAAATGTTAGAAATAATCCCACTCCCCCAAATGTCCTTGGCACACAAACGTTATTGGAGTAATGAAAACCCTTCAAGTTGTTTTCTCTTCCCCCCACCCGAAGGACTTTGGGTTCCCGGGTCGTTCGTGGGCTCTCAGATGCATCTGTGGGAAATGTGGTTCCTCCACAGCTCTGAGGAATCCGGAGGATGTGAAGATGTCATCATGTCAGGTAAGGGTTGCGGGAAGCAAGACCATAAAGGGACCGTCTTGAGATTATTCTTAAGGGGTTTTTTTGGGGGGGGAGGTGCTCCAGAGAGCTCTTTAGTCTTATCACAGACCTAATCTGTATAAAAGGTGTCTGACTGTTCTAGGGGCCAGCGTGGTGTAGTGGTTAAGAGCAGTGGTTTGGAGCGGGGGACTCTAATCTGGAGAACCGGGTTTGATTCCCCACTCCTCCACATGAGCGGCAGAGGCTAATCTGGTGGCCTGGATTTGTTTCCCCACTCCTCCCCATGGAGCTAGTTTGGGCTAGTCACACTCTCTCAGCCCCACCTACCTCCAGGCTGTCTGTTGTGGGGAGGGGAAGGTGATTGCAAGCCGGTTTGATTCTGCCTTACGTGGTAGAGAAAGTCAGCATATAAAAACCAATTCGCCTCCTCCTCATGAGCCTGGGCCAAACTAGATGGGACAGCAAATGTACTGCTGTTTCAAATACAGCTGCCACAGATCAGGTTTATGACCTCAGCACATCACAACCTTCTGCTGTGAGGAGGAGTTGAAGCTCAGTGGTTAGAGCCCCTGCTTCACATGCAGGAAGTCCCGGATCCAACCGGTATCTCCAGTGAATGGATCTCAGATAGGAGATGTTGGGAAAGACCTTTCTCTGCCTGACACCTGGGAGAACCACTAGTGGTCAGAGTAGATCTTTACCTACCAGTGGGCTGACTCATCATAAGGCAGGTTCACAGGTTTGGATCGCTCCATTAATTAACGATGCCACCATAAGCTGAGCTGCACCCTTTCTAAGTCTACCTATGGTAGACCTGGCCTTCGGCTGAGTCCCATTGGGAGGCCAGGTCTACCCATTGGCTTTCTTGGCAGTAGACCTGGCCTCCGAAGGCCCATAGAAGCCAATTGGTGGACCTGGCCTCTGAAGGGGGACCTTTTCCCCTCCTCGGAGTCCAGGTCTACCGCTAAGAAAGCCAGTGGGTAGACATGGCCTCTGAGGAGGGAAAAAAGTAAGTAAGGTATCCATAAAATTAAATCATGACAATGACTGACAAACAATGTGAACAAACTTCTAGATTCACAGACGCAGTAAACACATGAGAACATAAGAAAGGCCGTGATGGATCAGACCAAGGCCCTTCAAGTCCAGCAGTCTGTTCCCACAGTGGCCAACCAGGTGCCTCCAGGAAGCCCACCAGCAAGACCAGTGCAGCATCATTGTCCTGCCTGCTTTCCATAGCACCTGGTATAATAGGCCTGCTCCTCTGATCCTGGAGAGAATAGGCATGCATCATGACTAGTATCCATTTTGATTAGTAGCCATGGATAGCCCTTTCCTCCATGAACAGGTCCACGCCCCTCTTAAAGCCCTCCAAGTTGGCAGCCATCACCACCTCCTGGGGCAGGGAGTCCCACCATTTAACCACGCGTTGTGTGAAGAAATACTTCCTTTTATCACTTTTGAATCTCCCACCCTCCAGCTTCAGCAGACGACCCCGAGTTGTAGCATTACGAGTGTCCCAGTCGGGGGCCCCACCCTGCTCCCCGGGGCTTTCCCGCCACCCTCCACTTACCAAACAAGCCCCTGCGATGGCTCCAAAGTGTGCCTCTTCCTGGCTTATAGGGACCCGCAGGCCCAGAAGACGACGGGGGAATTGAGTTGGCGCCGCAGAAGACAGAGCACCGCAGCCCAACACCGCTGCTGGGGATGCGCCACCAAAGGAAGCCCGCCCTGCCCAACAGCTGATAGGCGAGCCCGGGCCAGGAACTGCCCAGCCGCCCGCCCAGCAATCACGCGGCTAGAGGGGAGGGGAGGCTTTAGCCTCCCAACCATTGAGGGCAAGGGAAAGGGGGACCCGGCCATTCTCCACGGCGGGGGTGGGGGAGACAGCGTGCCCGCTCGCCTGCTCTCGTGCTCACTCGCTCTCTCCCTTTCAGGCTCGCCGGCTCTGCAGCCCGGCTGCCGGCGCGAGCAGGCGCAAGAGCAGGGGCTCTGAACCAAGTTTGGAGAGCCGCACTCAAGGGGCCAAAGAGCCGCATGTGGCTCTCGAGCCAGTTTGCTGACCCCTGGCCTAAGTGGTTGTGAAACAGCTCCTGTGGAGTGACAGGCAGAGATTGGGAGAAAGGGACCCGAGATCAGGTCACCGAAAGGGAATACGTTCTGGGAAGGAGATATTCCAGATGCAGGGATTTGTTAAAGAAATTACTGCCACAAAAGTGGGATAGATCTATAGCGAGTACTGGAAGAGATTTGAAGAGCAATTTCCCTACTTCTTTGTTCACTGGGGAAGAGAGACTGTATAATCTCCATACTGTCCTGTTAACTAGGCAGCATAGTCTGAATAAGAACGAAGTTCTGGGAATGGAACTGAATTTGGGAACTTAATTTAAGAATTGTAATTTTGTACTAACTAAGCCATCTAAGATCAATGCCTTATCTGTAGTAAAACTTACAAAATAGCTCTGGTTCTATGCTTTCCCTACCTACTGTTTTCCCTCCAAGTCTATCCCTTGTACAGTGTTCAATAAATCTCTGTTACTTGGTTGTTAACTTGAAGGGACTAAGGAGAAAAATTAAAACTCCAATCGAACATTTTGGCAAGCGGCCTCTCTCTCGCTTGGTTCGCACGGGTCGTGATAGCATGTAAGACCATCTTATCCCAGGGAGCAGTTGGTGGAGAGTCGATGGTTGCAGAAGATGTGGCTGTGCTCATTTTTCTCCTGTTTTTAACCTTATGAGGGATGAGTTTGAGTTTTGACAGCTTTCAACTTCTTAATGTGTATTTTAGTCTTTTAATTTTTAATTTTTATTTTACAGTTGTAGTTAAAGTTTGTCCAACCTCCTTGTTACACTGTTAGCTGACTGGTATCTATTGTAGGATAGAAATTATTTAAATGAATAAATCTTCCATATTTAAATGAATAAAACCCCACTCTGGGTTTTCCTCCTGTGGTTTGGTGCCATCCATTCCTGCCTGGACATGAACCCTCAAGAGGCCCAGGTTCCCTACATGCTGGCTCAGTCTTATCTAAGTCATCCCAGAAATATTTGTTCCTCTCTTGGATTTCCTTCCTTGATGGGGCAAAGATTGTCTGTCTCTTCTTTCCCCTAACTCAGAAAACCGGACTTTGAGAGAAGAGGAAGGCCTTGAGTTCGAAGAAGCACAGGAGAGGTTATCAGGAGGATCTCAAGATAATATTTCCTTGCCAAATGAGTTGGCTGAGGGTGAGTATCCTTTGAGGTTCTTCTGAGAAAACAACATACTTGACTCCAGAAGATGTTGCTAAGTGGCAAAAATGTCCTATGGAGAGCGGTTAAGACGCTTAGGGCTGTTTAGCTTGGAAAGAAGGCGGCTGAGGGGAGACATGATAGAGGTCTATAAAATTATGCATGGTTTGGAGAGAGTGGACAGGGAGACGTTTTTCTCCCTCTCCCATAATACTAGAACACGGGGTCATCTGCTAAAGCTGGAGGGTGAGAGATTCAAAACAGATAAAAGGAAGTATTTTTTCACACAGCGCATAGTTAAATTGTGGAACTCCCTGCCCCAGGATGTTGTTACCCGAAATGCTCTTTAATTGGGGAATTAGCTGAGCAGATCGGTAACTTTAATATTTATATGGCGAGATCAACCAGCTATACCAGAGTCCATATTCTGTGACCTTGGAATGAAGATAGAGACAAAAGGATTCCAAATTAAATAGTGTTTATGTATTCAAGCATTCAAATGGTGCTACACAAACATGCAGAGAATCTAGGAATAAAAAAGTAGTAGGAGGAGACTTTTGCCAGGTGGCAAGAATATTTCCATGGGATATACAATACCTTTCCAGTAGTCCAGAGTTGTTCGTCCTGGGTTCCAGTAGGCTATAGGGGATAAAAAGGGGACAGGGGGAACCCTCTGTGTGTTCAAGCATGAACACCCACTCTGGCAGAGTGCCAGGCAGTATGGAGGGGAAGGCCCAAGGGATCATCTGGACTTTCGGGACCTCAGTTATACTCTTCCAGGGGGTGGGGGCTGATTGGATTAGACATTAAAGTTAGGAAAGTAATATTCCATGCAAAAGGCAGACTTATATCATGATGTCTATTTGATACAAGAACAGATTTATTAAACAAAAATTAATGTTTAACGCTGTTTGGATTTTTTCTGTCAAGTCACATCTATGACTTGTGGCGACCCCAGTAGGGTTTTCAAGGCACAAGATGTTCAGAGGCAGTTTGCCATTGCCTGCCTTCACCTCACATTCCTGGTATGCCTTGGAAGGCTCCCATCCAAATACTTGCCAGAGTCAACCCTGCTGACCTTGGTCTAAAACGCATGGTCAATTACTCTGGTTTCTGCCCTGTTTCCTCCCCGTTCCAGCCAGGATTAAATGAACCCAGGCTGGGGGAGAATCTGTATGCATTACCTTTGTTGATCCGTGGCGAAACTGTGTGCTGATCCGTCCGTGAAAACAGAAAATGCGGGAGACACGCACTTCCTGGTCGTTCAGCAACGCCCCCTCCCCCTGGTGATTGGTCGATTCATACTGACCAACGACAGCCTTGCGAGGGGAGGGGTTTGGAGGTGGGCGGGCCGTTGTGACGGGGGAAGACTCGGCTCGTGTTTATCTGAGACGAGCCAGGGATAATGGTTTGGCTCCTCAATGCAAAACCGGGTTCGTTTTGGGTAGACACATCGCTCAGCCAGCAGCAAATTAGGTGCCGTTTGTTTGGAAGGATTCGATCCTGGGTGAAACAGGGAATAATCAAGGAGGAAACTGGGCAGAAACCGGAGTAAGTGACCGTACGTTTTAGACCCTTCTGACATCTGACGAGATCAAGCTCTCTTGGTCTATTATATTTAACTGTATTTGCTCTGATCCTGTGATTAAGAGTCTACGGAGGTGCATAGAGACTCCTATCTGTTGCTGGTTTCCAAATGAAGGTGGTTCCTTTTTTGTAACATTATGATGGCTTTCCATGCTACCTTATATTGGTGCTTATGTGTTTGCCTGGTTTTTTTTTCTTTTATTTTCTGCAAAACAAAAACTTTTCCAATAAACCGTGGTCTTGGAATTTTCTTTCCTGACGTTTCGCCAGCAACTGTGGCAGGCATCTTCAGGAGTAACACTGAATGACAGTGTGTCTCAGTGTCAAGTGTGTAGGAAGAGTAATAAGAGTAATAATAGTAATAATAATTATTACTCTTCCTACACACTTGACACTGAGAGACACTGTCCTTCAGTGTTACTCTTCTGAGGATGCCTGCCACAGTTGCTGGCGAAACGTCAGGAAAGAAAATTCCAAGACCACGGTTACACGGCCCGGATAACCTACAAGAACCAATGAACTCTGACCGTGAAAGCCTTTGACAATATTTTTTCCAATAAAATTCAAGCTTTAACAAAAAGGAAGCTTCGCTGTCCCTAACCCTACTGAATAAACGCTAAAAAACGCATTAACAATGTTTACCCACTGGCTGTTCTTTCTCTGGTCTCGAGCAACTGTGAATAACAGAGACACAAATCCTGTTTGTCCCTGCTGTGGTAATCACCTTCTTCCAATCCAAGAAATCAAATTTATTAATACGGTCAACTGACCAATCACCTGCCAACACATCAAATTTCCAGACTCAATAGTTTTGCACTGCAGTAACACAGACTGCCCATACAAATAAAGGTGTGTGTGTGTGTTAAGTGCCATCAAGTCTCTCCGACTCATGGCGACCCTATGAATGAAAGTCCTCCAAAATGTCCTATCTTTGACAGCCTTGCTCAGATCTTGCAAATTGAAGGCTGTGGCTTCCTTTATTGAGTCAGTCCATCTCTTGTTGGGTCTTCCTCTTTTCCTGCTGCCCTCAACTTTTCCTAGCATGACTGTCTTTTCCAGTGACTCTTGTCATCTCATGACGTGACCAAAAGACGATAGCCTCAGTTTAGTCATTTTAGCTTCTAGGGTCAGTTCAGGCTTGATTTGATCTATAACCCACTGATTTGTTTTTTTGGCAGTCCACGGAATCCGTAATACTCTCCTCCAACACCACATTTCAAAGGAATATTTTCTTCCTATCAGCTTTCTTCACTGTCCAGCTTTCACACCCATAAATAGTAATAGGGAATACGATGGCATGAATTAATCTAGTCTTGGTGGCCAATGACACATTCTTACACTTCAAAATATTTTCTAGCTCCTTCATGGCTGCCCTTCCCAGTCTCAATCTCCTTCAGATTTCTTGGCTGCACTCTCCCTTTTGGTTAATGGTGGAGCCAAGGAATAGAAAGTCTTGAACAATTTCAATTAACTCATTGTCAACCTTAAAGCTGTGTAATTCTCCTGTAGTCATTACTTTTGTTTTCTTGATGTTCAGCTGTAATCCTACTTTGGCACTTTCTCTTTTAACTTTCAGTAGTAGTCGTTTCAAATCTTCACTATTTTCTGTCAATAATATAGTGTCATCAGCATATCTCAGTTTATTAATGTTCCTCCCTCCAATTTTCACTCCACCTTCATCTAAATCTAATCCAGCTTTCCTAATTATATATTCTGCATATAGATTGAAGAGATAGGGAGATAAAATACATCCTTGTCTGACACCTTTGCCAATTGGAAACTATTCCGTTTCTCCATATTCTGTTCTAACTGTGGTCTCTTGTCCAGAATACAGGTTGCGCATCAAAACTATCAGATATAGTGGCACACCCATTTCTTTTAAAACCAGCCATACCTTTTCATGATCCACACAGTCAAAAGCTTTGCTGTAATCTATGAAACACAAGCTGATTTTCTTCTGAAATTCTCTCATATGCTCTAGTAACCAGTGTATATTTGCAATATGATCTCTAGTGCCTCTTCCTTTTCTGAAACCAGTTTGAACATCAGGCATTTCTCGTTCCATATATGGTAACAGCCTTTGCTGTAAGATTTTGAGCATCACTTTACTTGCATGAGAAATTAATGCGATGGTTCGATAGTTGCTGCAATCTTTGATGTCTCCTTTCTTGGGAATTGGAGTGTAAGTGGATCGTTTCCAGTCTGTGGGCCATTGTTTTGTTTTCCATATCTGTTGGCATATTCTTTTTTTTTTTTTATAATAATTTTATTGGTTTTTATAATACAAATTTTCCATGATAATAAACAACAATAAAAGCAATATGAAATTCAAAATTCTAACTCTATGTTGTTATAGTTTCTTAAATTCATAACAAAAAAAAACAAATTAGGAAAATTTATGACTTCCCCATCACCTCTCTCCGCCTCTTAATAAAATATTCATCCCATCGTAATTGGTCTGATCTTAACTATCATAAATTCATTTAACTTTCATAAAACATCTTCTATTAATATAAATGATTATAACTCTTAATATTAATTGTGTCCTCTAGATCAGATTAATAAGTATTCTTCCATTTTCCCCAGTTTTAATTCATATTCACAATATTTCATCCAATCCTCCCATTCCCCTAAAAATCGAACATTGTCTTTTTCATTTAAAATGGCTGTAAGTTTTGCCATTTCCACCAATTCAAACATTTTCCCAATCCAGTCTTTTTTCTCGGGAATTTCTGCCCCCTTCCATTTTGCTGCATAAAGCAGTCTCGCAGCTGTTGTAGCATAGATCAAAAAAGTTCTTTGTATTAGCAAGTTGTCAGGTATCATACTTAATAGCATCATTTCTGGTGTTTTGGGTATATTTTTTTGTACTATTAGTCTCAGTTCATTGTATATCATATCCCAAAAATCTTTAGCTTTATCACAAGTCCACCACATATGGTAAAAGGAACCAATTTCCTTATTACATTTCCAACATTTAGGGGATGTCACTTTATATATCTTTGCCATCTTCTTGGGTGTTAAATGCCATCTATACATCATTTTATAAATGTTTTCTCGAATTGATTGCGCATTTATTCCTTTCAGATCTTTTGACCAAAGTCTTTCCCATTTATTTAAAGCAATATCATGTCCGATATTTTGAGCCCAGTCAATCATAGTTGATTTAATTGTCTCCTGCTCACAATATAATGTTAAAAGTAGATTGTACATTTTAGAGATCAGTTTCAAATTGTTCTCTAGTAACATCTTGTGGAAAGGGGACTTTTCTTTAGAAAATCCATTTTTCAATCTTGTACAAAAACTGATTTAATCTGACAATATTGCAACCATTGTAAATCCTCTTTGAGAAATTGAAATTCCTTTAATGAACATTTTTTTCCCTCCCAATTAATTAATTCCTGGTAAATTATAAATTTGTCCGGTCTAAGTGGACGTAATGTTAACATTTCTTGCGGTGAAATCTACATCGGAGTTGTTGGTTCCAAAATATGTTTATATTTCATCCAGATGCGCAGTAGAGAGGACCTGATTATATGATTCCTAAATGATGCTTGTATCTTAATTTTGTCATACCATAAATAGCCATGCCATCCACTAATATTATTAAAGCCTTCAAGCTCCAGTAAACGTGTATTTGATAAGGTTATCCAGTCTTTTAGCCATGTTAAGGCTACCGCTTCAGCGTAAAGTTGAAAGTTTGGTAGTGCTAAACCTCCTCTAACTTTAAGGTCCACCAAGTATTTATAAGCAATCCTCGGTTTTTTCCCTTGCCAGATGAAATTTAAAATGTCCTTCCTCCAAGTATCAAAGTATTTAACATGTGATATTATAGGCAAATTTTGGAATAAGAAGAGCATCCTTGGTAACACATTCATTTGAATTGTTGAAATACGTCCCAATAGTGACAACTTTTTATTTGACCAAATAATCATATCAGTTTTTATTTTACCCCATAATTTAAAGTAGTTGTTAGTTAACAATTCTTTGTTCTTCGCTGAGATCCAGATTCCCAGATATTTAACTTTATTGGCCTTCTCCCAACCTGTAAACGAGATGAATTCCTGTTGTTCTATTTCTGATAAATTCTTGAATATTGTCTTTGTTTTTTCTTGATTAACTTTAAATCCCGATATTTCCCCAAAGTCGTCCAGAGTCTCTTGTAGTAACTTCATTGATTGTGTTGGGTTTTCCAGAATTAACAGGAGGTCATCCACGAATGCTCTCAATTTAAATTCATGTTTTTTAATTTTTAGACCGCGAATGTCCTCCATACTCCTTAGTTTACAACATAATGTTTCCAACACCAACAAAAATAATAACGGAGACAAAGGACAGCCTTGTCTAGTTCCTTTCTTAATTTGACAATTTTCCGACATTGATTCATTCACCAAAATTTTCGCATGTTGGGATGTGTAAATAGCCGATATACCTTTCAAAAAACGGTCTCCAAAATTTAATTTTACCAATGTTTTTTCCATAAAGCCCCATGAGACCATATCAAAGGCTTTTTCCGCATCCAAAAATACAAAGGCGGCTGATCGTTGTATATTCTGATCATAATATTCTAATGAGTCCAATAAGATTCTTATATTGTCTTTAATTTGCCTTCCTGGAAAAAAGCCCTCCTGATCTTCGTGTATATGGTCTTTAATAAATTTTCTTATCCTATTCGATAAGACCGAGGCATAAATCTTATAGTCCACATTTAACAACGAAATAGGTCTATAGTTTGATGTTTTTTCTGGGTCTCTTCCTTCCTTGGGTATCAACGATATGTATGCATGCGACCAAGTTTCTGGGGCTACTCCCTTATCCAAAATTGTATTGCAAAGTAATACAAAAAAGTGCTAAGTTGTCACTAAATGTTCTATAAAATAGAGCAGTAATTCCATCTGGTCCAGGTGTCTTATCCGGTTTTTGTTTCATTATTGCTTCTTGTATTTCTTCCCTTGTGATTGGAGCATCTAGCCATTCTCGTTGGTCTATTGAAAGAATATTCATCTGTATTGAACTTAAAAACTTATCTATTTTCTGTTTTGAAATATTTTCTTTCTGATACAGCTTAGTGTAAAATGAAACAAATTCTTTTTGTATATCTGTAGTTGAATGAACTGGTCCTTTAGCAGTTTGAATTTTTGTTATAATCTTCTTCTGAAATGAGTCTTTCAGTTGTGTTGCTAAAAATTTCCCAGGTTTATTAGCATGTTCAAAATATTTTTGTTTGGCAAATTTTAAGTTTTTGTTCATTTCCTCCATTGTGACCAAATTTAATTGATGTTTAGATACAGAAATCTTCATTTGTATTTCATTTTTCTCTTCTTCTTGTAACGCCATAACAAGTTTTTGTTCCAAATTTTGTAAATCCCAAAGTATATTATTGGTAAATTGTAGTTGAGTTTTCCTCCACGCTACATGTTTCTGTATCATAAATCCTCTTAGAACTGCTTTAAACGCATCCCACACTATATTCAACGTAGTTTCTCCATTAAGATTGACTTCAAAAAAATCTTTAATCAGATCATATAATTCTTTTTGAATCTTATTTTCCTTTAAAAGTTTATCATTCAATCGCCATCTAAATGCTTGTTTATTGTTCCACTCAAATGTAACCGGATTGTGATCAGAAAAAGTTCTTGGTAAAATATGTATTTTACGTAGTTGCGTAAAAATTGATTTACTAGACCAAATCATGTCTATTCTGGAGTGTGAGTCATGTCTCGCTGAATAAAAGGTATATTCTTTGGCTGTAGTATTCATTGTTCTCCAGATGTCTTGTAATTCCAATTCTGTAGCCATGGTGAAGAAAGTTTTAGGTAAACATCCTTCATTTTCGTCTTTTGCTTTTGATTTTTTATCCAAGATTGGGAGAATAACGCCATTTAAGTCACCCATCAATAAAATCTGGTCATTGGCATACTGAGAGATCAGTTCATGCAATTGTCCATAAAATTTTGTTTTTCCTTCATTGGGAGCATATATTCCTACCACAATCGTCTTTTGCCCCAATATTTTGGTTTTTATAATTACAATTCTCCCTTCGTTGTCTTTATATAGTAGTTCAGGACTAAGGCTAGAATGAGCATATATTACTACTCCCTTAGTTTTTGTTTTGGCCGATGCCACAAATGCTTGTCCAAGCATTTGCCTATCCAAATATTTTTTGTGTTTTTTTGCTATATGAGTCTCTTGTAAACAAATTAGGGAGTATTTATACTTCTGTAGATATTTAAAAATTCTAGCCCTTTTAGTTTTTTCATTCAAACCATTCACATTCCAAGAAATTACTTTTGCCATGGTACAATGATTATTGAAGCAAAATATGCAGTCTATAATTTAGTTTCTCCTGCTGCTCCCTGTGGTTCTTCTTCTTGTTCTTCTTCCTCTTCCTTTTGATCCCCAGTTAATCCTTTAAGATCTGATTTATATTTTCTCAGAAATTTTCCCACATCTGCTGTAGATGTAATTGTCATTTTCATTTCTTTGTAGGTAAAAGCCAAGCCTTGTGGCATAATCCAGCGATATTTGATACCATTAGCTTTCAAAACAGACACAAATTCTTTGTAATTATTCCTCTGTGAGAGTAAATGTCTTGGTATGTCCTTTAATAAAATTAGAGGAATGTCTCCTGCTGACACCCGGTTGTCATAATGCATCTTCATGATCTTATCCTTAATCCTAGTGTCATAGAACACTATCATCAGGTCTCTTGGCTTAGATTTTTTCATTCTAGCAGGTAATGGTATTCTGTATACTCTGTTAATAGCTTGGTTCAATTCTTGTTCGTCCATCTGAAACAGGTAAGCCAGATTTGGGACTACAGTTTCTTTGTTATCTCCCATCATATCTGGAAGATTGCGCAGACGAAGGTTGGTCTCTCTCACTCTCATCTCCATCATGGCTATTTGATCTTTTACAGATGTCTGATTTAATTGTATTGTTTCAATCTGTTTTTCTTGGCTTGCTAATTTTTTCTTTGTATCCTTATGCTCTTCCATCACTTTCTTTATTGATGAATCCATTGCTTGCATATCTGACTGCATAGTACTCATTTGAGTTTTTACTTCTTTAAGATCTCCTGTTACCACATCCAATTTGTGGTCAATAGCTTGAGATGCTTGGCCTAGATTTGTCATCATAGAAGTTAGCTGTGCCATCTGTGTAGACATCTGTGTAGACATCTGTTCAAGCTGTTTATTTGTTGCCTCTGTTTGTTTGGCTAACATATCCTGTAATTTCTTATCCATAGCTGAAACTTGTGCTGACTCCTTCAGTTTAGTATAGGCAGGGCTATGCAGTGAGCCAGAACGGGGTCGGGTTCCAGACATTTACATTGGAATAAAGCTGGTAAAAGTCATGTCCTCAGACAGGGCCCTCCAGATGGTGGTTAATAGAGGGTAATTCAATGATCAGCTTAATAATTTTTTCGGGTTGAAAAGAGCCAAATTTGGCTTTAAAACAGCTTAATAAAGTTTTGAAATACCAACGAGTTTTACTGGACGCTCTAGGTCGGATCTACCAGGAAGTATTCCGGAAGTTGTATTTGCCGTGGACCTTCTACCGCCTCATCTCGATGGTTGTTTCCTTCAGGAATTATTTCTGTGTTACTCAAGTGCGACGCGTATCTGGTCCTACGACTTGTATCCTGTTGTTGTAACTCAGATGATAGAGAGGGTGGTATAGAGGGGCTTCCGGTCTGATGAATCCCTTGCTGCTAACGTGGCAGGAAATTCTTTTTCACCAGAGAATCAGGAAGAAATTCGCCCTCCCCTTCCCTCAGAGTTGCTTCTCATTGGTAGAGATTTTGGTCCGTCATCTAAGCGTCCTTCCAACTCTTTGTTTTGATTTAAGCTGATCTATTTGATAAGGCTCCTGCCGCTAATCCTGATGGAATTTACAAATCAAACTTTCCCGATTAAAATAAGGGAGGAGCAGAGGTACTGGGAATATCTTCATCTACCCCCCGGTTATTCGAAAATGCCAGTAAAAGACGAAGGGTTCTTTGTACTCACTTAGGCATCGAGAGGTGAGGTTCTTCTCTTAAAATAGTCCTTTATGTTGGTGTTAAGGTGGTGGAGGGTAGAGCCTTATGCCAAAGTTGCGTTTTGGCGATTCCTTTCCCTATTTGCCCTCGCAGGACCGGCGTCCAGAGCTCTGGGGGACTTATAAAAGCCCCCTCAGAGTCTTTGGGAGGTCACACTGCGTTTGCGGGCTGCAGGGAGTTCCTGCTGTCCGACCCACTTGCAAGGGTCGGATTGGGGTGCATATATCACCCCTAAATTAGCGCAAACTTGGGTTTCCCCCAGGACAACCTGAGGGAACGTCTTACTCGTCCCAGCGCACCACCGGAAGCCCATCTGTTGGCATATTCTTGTCAAGATTTTGATGGACTCCGTTTCTGTGGCTTGGAATAGCTCTATTGATATCCCATCTCCTGGTGATTTGTTTCTCCCGATTGCTCTCAATGCAGCTTTCACTTCACTTTCTAAAACTGTAGGTTCTTCTTCAAAAGATTCTTCTTGGAAAGAATCTTTTATCCTTTCATCTCTTCTGTATAGTTCTTCAGTGTATTGTTCCCACTTTTTCTTTATTTGGTCTTGTTCAGTTAATGTATTTCCATGCTGATCTTTCAGCATGCCTAACCGTGCTTTAAATTTCCCTTTGATTTCTTGAATCTTGTGGAAGATCTCTTGTTCTTCCTTTTTTGCTGTTCTCTTCTATTTCTTTACACTGGTTATTATAATAGGTCTCTTTGTCTCTACGTGCGAGTTGCTGGAACGTTGCACTGAGACTTTTGATTCTATTTCTTTCACCTTCTACTTTTGCTTCTCGTCTGTCTCTGGCAATTTTAAGTGTTTCTTCAGACATCCATCGAGGTTTATGTTTTCTTTTGGCTACAGGAATAGTCTTTGTACATTCTTCCTTGAGAATATCTCTAGTTTCCATCCATAGTTCTTCAGGTTTACATTCACTTGAACTCAGTAATGCAAATCTGTTCCTTACATGGTCTTTAAACTCTTCCGGAATATTGCTTAGATTGTATTTCGGTGCTATGAATGTTTTGGTGTTTTTCTTAAGCTTTATCTTGATTTTCGATATTAATAATTCATGATCTGTACCGCAGTCGGCTCCTGGTCTTGTTTTGGCCGAGAGAATAGAGCTGCTCCATTTTCTGCTTCCAATTATATAATCTATTTGATTTCTATACTGGCCATCTGGTGATGTCCATGTATACAATCGTCTATTTGGTTGCCTGAAACATGTGTTTGCAATGAACAGATTGTTGTCTTCACAGAATTCTACGAGGCGTTCTCCTGCTTCATTCCGTGCTCCTAGCCCAAATGTGCCAACAACATTTCCTTCTGCTTTGTTTCCTACTTTTGCGTTCCAATCACCTATGATTATCAGCATATCTTGTTTAGGTGTGTGATCAATTTCTTCCTGAACACTGGCATAAAAACTTTCAATTTCTTCCTCATCAGCATATGTAGTTGGGGCATAAACTTGAATGATGCTTATGTTGATAGGCTTTCCCTGAAGTCTGATTGGTATTATTCGGTCAGACTTTGCATTATAGCTCCTGACTGCCTTTGCTACATCTTGCCTCACTATTAAAGCAACTCCGTTTCTTCTCTTTTTGTCATTCCCTGAATAAAACACTTTGTAATTTTCTGATTGAAAATGTCCTAATCCAGTCCACTTTAATTCACTTACTTACTCCCAGGACTGAAATGTCCATACGTTCCATTTCTTGTTTAACAATTTCAAGCTTACCCTGATTCATGCTTCTCACATTCCATGTTCCTATTATATGCGTTGAACAGCTTCGGACTTTCCTTTTGCATCTATTCATGTCAACCACAGAACGTCCTTTCGGCTTTAGTCCAATCGCATCATTAAGAACAGTGCTCTGCTTTACCCCAGTAGCAGATTGAGTGCCATCCGACCTGGGGGTCCCATCTTCCAGCACTATATCTTTTTTCATTTTGGATTGTCTCATCATAGGGTTTTCAAGGTAAAGGTTGGTCAGAGGTGGTTTACCAGCGCCTTCTTCTGCGCAGTACTAACCAGGGTTAGCTGTAGTGGCACTACCATTGTCTACTAAAGATCCTCCACCAGTGTCACCTTCCACTACTGCTGCTTCCCAGTAGCTAACCTTCAGGGATTCCTTTGCCCCCATCCTCATTGGAACTGCCTGTTCTCTTCTGCGGATGTGGCCACTGATCCCTTAAGGGGGTGGATGCATCTTCGTCTGGTGTCTCAGCTGTGACCATTCTGTCTTGAGTGACTCTGCTATAAGTTTAGTCTCTTGATAAGAGTCTAGACCCCTTACGGTATTGCTCTCAGCTTCCCTGACACATACAAACCCCCTCACCACATTAAGGTGTGCATCCAGAAGGGGAACTAAATGTGTAAGATCAATAAAAACAATCCCTGGTTAAAAATTATCACCTTAAAACTGATAAAAATGTAAAATATTGTAATTGTCATTCTCTAATAAAGTTCTGCCTATTTTAATAACAATAGCGCAGAACTTGGAAGTTTGGAGCGTAAGGTGAGGATCTCCTAACAGGAGCTTCTTTGCCAAAAGCTCAACTGACTCTTCAGGGAATTTACCAAGCACGGGGGAATAAGCTTTGATCTAACTTCGTGGTAGAATGGGCAACATATCAGTGCAAAATATTGTCGAAGGCTTTTACGGTCAGAGTTCATTGGTTCTTGTAGGTTGTCTGGGCTGTGTAACCGTGGTCTTGGTATATTCTTTCCTTACGTTTTGCCCGCAGCTGTGGCAGGCATCTTCAGAGGAGTAACACTGAAGGACAGTGTCTCTCAGTGTCAAGTGTGTAGGAAGAGTAATAGTCAGAAGGGGGTTGGGTTTGAGCTGAGTCATTGTCTTGCAAAGTATTAAAGGTAATGTGCAAATCATTATCCTGTCTGGACTATTGTGGACTACAGTCCACAATAGCCATATAGATTAGCCTTAGATTCCACATGTTAAAAGATCACTTCAGGATACAATGGTTCCACATTATCATACCATACCCTCATTAGCACATTATCTTGATACTTACAGGACAATGATTTGCACATTACCTTTAATACTTTGCAAGACAATGACTAAGCTCAAACCCAACCCCCTTCTGACTATTACTCTTCCTACACACTTGGCACTGAGAGACACTGTCCTTCAGTGTTACTCCTCTGAAGATGCCTGCCACAGCTGCGGGCGAAACATCAGGAAAGAAAATACCAAGACCTTGGTTACACAGCCCGGACAACCTACAAGAACCAATACCAGTGCAAGTTTGATGGTTTCAATGTCCCCTGTCCCACATGGACAAAACCTCTTTGATCTAGGGATCTTCTTACCGTATATACCCGTGTATAAGCCGACCCGCGTATAAGCCGAGGTTCCTAATTTCTCACCAAAAATGGGGAAAAATTAGGCACCTGTGTATAAGCTGAGGGTCGGCTTATAACCCCTCCCCCCCCAGCAGGCTTACCTTGGATCCAGGCAGGCGGCGGTGGCGGGCACACACACCCCCCGTGGCCCAGGAGGCCCCGCAGGCCGCTCCTAGGCCGCTCCAGGCCCGGCGAAGGCAGTGGCGGCAACCCCCCCCTGCGGCCCAGGAGGCCCCCCCAGGGCGCTCCTGGCCGGGGGGGGAGCCGTGCGCGCCTGGCAGGGGCGGCGGTGCGGCCTTCCAGTGGCCACAGGAGGCCCTCCCAGGCTGGTGCCAGCCGGGAGGAGCCGGGCGTGCCTGGCGGCAATGGCGGCGCAGGCCTCCAGCGGCCGCAGGAGGCCCTCCCAGGCTGGTGCCGGCCGGGAGGAGCCGGGCGTGCCTGGCGGCAATGGCGGCGCAGGCCTCCAGCGGCCGCAGGAGGCCCTCCCAGGCCGGTCCTGGGAGGGGGGAGCCGTGCGAGCCCGGCGGCGATGGCAAGTTCCCCTCTCCCTCCCCCCTCCCCCCTCCTCTACTGTATTGACCCTCGTATAAGCCGAGGCCGGCTTTTTCAGCCCTTTTTTTGGGCTGTAAAACTGGGCTTGTACGCGAGTATATACAGTATATTTCCCCTAAAACAGCCGATGGTAGGGCTGGGCACCTGGCAAGGGTAAAGGCTTTCCTATAATTAATAAGCTCAAGATGAGAAATTAAGCCGCAGGTGAGACCTATTTAGTATTTAGTATACTAATAAGTATTTAGACTTATCAGGTACTAGGAAAAATTGTGATTTTCCAAGGTGTGTTTGGCGTTCAATGTCTTCCACCCTTTGCTTCAAGAAACATAATGCTTTGTCTACACCCATGGCTAACAGGATAGGTGGAGAAAGGCCCAGGCAGGCCATTTTATTAAGGACCGTCTTTAGCCATGTTGATTGGAACTTATCCTGTAGAAACAGGGATAGTAGTCACTTTACTGTGCTCTGGTTACACCTCATCTAGAGTATTGTGTTCAGTTTTAGGCCCCACAATTTCAGAAAGATGTAGACAAGCTGGAACGTGTCCAGAGGAGAGCGACAAAGATGGTGAGGGGTCTGGGGACCAAGTCCTATGAGGAAAGGTTGAAGGAGCTGTTTAGCCTGAAGAGGAGAAGACTGAGAGGGAACATGATAACCATCAAGTACTTGAAGGGCTGTCGAGTTGTTTTCTGTTGTCCCAGAAGGTCAGACCAGAACCAACAGGTTGAAATTAAATCAAAAGAGTTTCCATCTAGACATTAGGAGGAATTTTCTAACAGAGTGGTTCCTCAGTGGAACAGGCTTCCTCGGGAGGTGGTAAGCTCTCCTTCCCTGGAGGTTTTTAAGCAGAGACTGGATGGCCATCTGTCAGCAACGATGATTCATAGAATCGTAGAGTTGGAAGGACCACCAGGGTCATCTAGTCCAACCCCCTGCACAATGCAGAAATTTCACAACTACCTCCCCCACACACACCCAGTGACCCCTACTCCATGCCCAGAAGATGCCCAAGATGCCCTCCCTCTCATGAACTGCCTCTCATGAACTTCCTAAAGTCATAGAACCAGCATTGCTGACAGATGGCCATCTAGTCTCTGCTTAAAAACCTCCAGGGAAGGAGCACTTACCACCTCTTGAGGAAGCCTGTTCCCCTGTGGAACCGTTCTGACTGTTAGAAATTTCTTCCTAATGTCTAGATGGAAACTTTTCTATGACCTTAGGCAGTTCATGAGAGGGAGGGCATCTTGGCCATCTTCTGGGCATGGAGTAGCGGTCACTGGGTGTGTGAGGGGGGAGGTAGTTGTGAATTTCCTGCATTGTGCAGGGGGTTGGACTAGATGACCCTGGTGGTCCCTTCCAACTCTGTGATTCTAGGGTTAAGATTTAACTTAAGTAAAAGAATAATGGAAGCAGTACAAACCCTTGCCTCCACCCTCACCAGTCCTGCCTCCAGTCTAGCAGTAGCATTTGATACACAACGAGGTAAATGGAGGGCTGCTCTCAAGAATTTAGATTGAACCCACTGCAGTGGGACAAAGGTAGATGAAGGTGGCCCAAGTAAAGTGCCATGTGTCAGCTGTGCCAGTGTTTTCGCTTGGTAAAGCTTAAGGGCAGCTGGAAAGTAATGCCCTCCCTTAGTTCTTGAAAATTTAATGATGAATCCAAGACATCTTGGCTTCTGGTTAGAGGCTGCAGGGACTTTTCCAAGACTCTGGCTCTTATTGTATACTGTAATGACTGACGGTACCTAATAAATGGTATTTGAAAGCTTTGATTCTTAGGAGACTTTTGTCTCTCTTTTCCAGCAACACATTTGTGGGATCTGGCAAGTGAGAGGGAACCCGGAAAGGTGACTGTGGAAAGAGATGAAGATCCAGAGGCGGAAGCAGAATCTGGGGATCAAGTTGCAACAAAGAGACAGCAGAAAAGGAAAAGTGAAGTGAAACAGAAGCAGAAGAAGGCTATGATTGCTTGTCAGAGCAGTAATATGTATGAACTCCCTGGCCAAGAAAAAATACATAAGGGAAAGAGAAAGCATAAGGATCCTGTGACTGCAGAAGGGTTGGTCTGCAAATCCAGTGTTAGAAAACATCGGAATATGACAGCAGTCTGGAAACCATATACATGTTTGGAGTGTGGAAAGAGCTTCATTCGGAGTGACCAACTAACAGTACATCAAAGGATTCACACTGGGGAGAGGCCATATGAATGCTTGGAATGTGGGAAGAGCTTCAGTGTGAGAGGCAGCCTTATTTTACATCAGAGGATTCACATAGGGGAGAAGCCATATGAATGCTTGGAGTGTGGAAAGAACTTCCGTCAGCGTGGCCAACTAACAGTTCATCAAAGGATTCACACTGGGGAGAGGCCATATGAATGCTGGGAATGTGGGAAGAGCTTCAATGACAAGGGCCATCTAACTGCACATCAAAGGATTCACACTGGAGAGAAGCCATATAAATGCTTGGAGTGTGGGAAGAGCTTCTGTCAGGGTAGCCAATTAGCAGCACATCAAAAGATTCACTCAGGGGAGAAGCCATATCAGTGCTTGGAGTGTGGGAAGAGATTCGCTCACAAGGCCGTACTAACAGTACATCAAAGGATTCACACAGGAGAGAAGCCGTATAAATGCTTGGAGTGTGGGAAGAGCTTCTCTCAGAGCAATGACCTACGTATTCATCAAAGGATTCACACAGGGGAGAGGCCATATAAATGTTTGGAGTGTGGAAAGAGCTTCAGTAGGAAGAAGGGACTTACAGCACATCAGCGAATTCACACAGGGGAGAAGCCCTATAAATGCTTGGAGTGTGGAAAGAGCTTTTCTCTTAATAGCTCACTAGCTGTGCATCGAAGGGTTCACACAGGGGAAAAGCCATATAAATGCTTGGAGTGTGGAAAGAGCTTCCGTGTGAAGAACAAACTTAATGCACATAAAAAAATTCACACAGGGGAAAAGCCATATAAATGCTTGGAGTGTGGAAAGAGCTTCTCTAAAAATGGTGCCCTAGCTATACATCTCAGGATTCACACAGGGGAGAAGCCATATAAATGCTTGGAGTGTGGAAAGCTCTTCAGTGTGAAGGACAAACTTAATGCACATCAAAAAATTCACACAGGGGAGAGGCCATATAAATGTTTGGAGTGTGGGAAGAGCTTCCCTGAGAATGGCCAACTAACTGTACATCAAAGGATTCACTCAGGAGGCAAGCCTTATAAATGCTCAGATTGCAACAAGAGTTTTACTCTCAAAACAAGCCTTAGTAAACATAAGAGGAGTCATGCAGGGAACAAGCCATATAAATGTTTGCAGTGTGGAAAGAACTTTTCTCAAAATAGAACTCTAATTATTCATCAGAGGGTTCACACAGGGGAGAAGCCATATAAATGCTTGCAGTGTGGAAAGAGCTTCTCTCAGCGTAGTGGCCTAAGTATTCATCAAAGGATTCACACAGGGGAGAGGCCATATAAATGCTTGGAGTGTGGAAAGAGCTTTTCTCAGAGTGGCCAACTAAGAGGACATCAAAGGTTTCACACAGGGGAGAAGCCATATAAATGCTTGGAGTGTGGAAAGAGTTTCTCTCGGGGTTGTGACCTAAGTATTCATCAAAGGATTCACACAGGGGAGAAGCTGTATAAATGCTTGGAGTGTGGAAAGAGCTTCTCTCAGAGCAATGACCTACGTATTCATCAAAGGATTCACACAGGGGAGAGGCCATATAAATGTTTGGAGTGTGGAAAGAGCTTCAGTAGGAAGAAGGGACTTACAGCACATCAGCGAATTCACACAGGGGAGAAGCCCTATAAATGCTTGGAGTGTGGAAAGAGCTTTTCTTTTAATAGCTCACTAGCTGTGCATCGAAGGGTTCACACAGGGGAAAAGCCATATAAATGCTTGGAGTGTGGAAAGAGCTTCTCTAAAAGTGGTACCCTAGCTATACATCGCAGGATTCACACAGGGGAGAAGCCATATAAATGCTTGGAGTGTGGAAAGCTCTTCCGTGTGAAGGACAAACTTAATGCCCATCGAAGAATTCACATAGGGGAAAAGCCCCATAAATGCTTGGAGTGTGGAAAGAGCTTCTATACTAATAGCTGTCTAACTGCACATCACAGGATGCACACGGGAGAGAAGCCATACAAATGCTTGGAGTGTGGCAAGAGCTTCTCTGAGAGTAGCGACCTAACTAAACATCAAAGAGTTCACACAGGGGAGAAGCCATATGAATGCTTGGAGTGTGGGAAAAGGTTCTCTCAGAGTGGCCAAGTAACAATACATCAAAGGGTTCACACAGGGGTGAAGCCATATAAATGTTTGGAGTGTGGAAAGAGCTTTTCTGTTCGTAGCGCATTAGTTTCACATCACAGGATTCACACAGGAGAGAAGCCATATAAATGCTTGGAGTGTGGAAAGAGCTTTTCTTTTCATAACGCACTAGTTTCACATCACAGGATTCACACAGGAGAGAAGCCATATAAATGCTTGGAGTGTGGGAAGAGCTTCTGTCAGGGTAGCCAACTAGCAGCACATCAAAAGATTCACACAGGGGAGAAGCCATATCAATGCTTGGAGTGTGGGAAGAGCTTCTCTCGGAGTTGCCACCTAGCAGTACATAGAAGGATTCACACAGGGGAGAAACCATACAAATGCTTGGAGTGTGGAAAGAGCTTCTCTGTGAGTAGTCATCTAAGAGTACATCAAAGGGTTCACACACGGGAGAAGCCATATAAATACTGAATGTGGAAAGACCTTCAGTCACAGCAAAAGCCTTATCTTACACCAAAAAAATTCCACACAGCATGGAGGAATAGCACCAAAGACTTCTAAAAGGTAAAGATCCCGTCAAGCACTGGGACATTCCTGTCCCATGGGGTGACATCAGATCCCAACATTTACTAGGCTGACTTTGTTTACGGGGTGGTTTGCCAGTGCCTTCCCCAGTCATCTTCCCTTTACCCCCAGCAAGTTGGGTACTCATTTTACCAACCTTGGAAGGATGGAAGGCTGAGTCAACCTTGAGCTGGCTACCTGAAACCAACTTCAGTTGGGATAGAACGCAGGTGGTGAGCAGAGCTTGGACTGCAGTACTGCAGCATACCACTCTGCGCCATGGGGCTCTTACTGACATCTAGGCACTGCTCTATCCTGCCCAATTTGGCATCTAGGCACCAGTGGTAGTCGAAGCCCCGCCTTCTTGGTAACGTGCCAATTTCCTGACCCTCAGAGAGGTTTTCTCTCCTCTTTTGATACTGCTGCCATCAACTGGTCTTTGTAGGAAGTAACCTGCTGGAAGGACCAGTGCTCTCAGCTTTTTTTCCTTGCATTGCTGTTCAAGACCTGTCTTGGGCCTGCATCTCCCACTACCCTTACCTGATGACTACATGGACAACTAATTGTACTTGCACAAAATTGAGGCAGATTCAAATCCAACAGCACCTGCAACTATTCTAAGGCAAGCTCTTTAACACAGGACTTAACAGTGTTCTAGTAGCTTCCCATTAGCTTGGGCAGTTTTTTCAGGCAGCCAGCCTTGCTCCACATCACAGTGGAATTGTCTCCAGCCAGGGAGGTCATTAGCAATATCTAAAGCCTGGCTTGGTGAGGCTGAACAGCATTTGGCTTCCCTCCTTTCTGTTCTCTGCTAAGAGAGAGAGAAACTTTTTTAAAACTGAAGGTGAATGTTTTGTATAACCCAGACAACAATGTATTCCTCCAAATGGGAATAGTTACCCAATCAGATAGCATGTGGAAAACACTGAAAGTGTCTGACCTTGTCTATTTGTGACCGTCATATGTTTTTTAGTAGGTGCCTTTGATGAGGTCCATCTCTCTGCCCGATTCCCTCCTTTCTGTCTATCCACTCTCTTTTTCTCGGTCTTTGGGTGCTTCTCAATTTATATCAATATCAATAATATCACGATTTAAATGCATAGCATATAGACAGCAATTGCTTATGGACATGTTTTTGGATATTTAGAAATGTTATATAGAAACTTATGTGTGTATCTGTCACCAGTTATATTTTAGTCTCCAGTATGTATCTTTTTTCTTCTTTTTAAAAACCATTTAGTTGCTGGATTTTCAGCTTCCCCTTTTTCTGTTTTTTTTAAAGGATTTTTAAAAAAATCTCCCAGTTACAGATAAAATGACAGGATACAGAAATGATGGGGAGAAAACAACATTTGGATGTTTCCGGGTAACTACCGACCCATCAGCTTGACTTCTATACCGAGAAAAGTTTTTGAAGAAATCATCAATCAGTCCTTGTGAATTTTAAAAGGATGGATCTGATCACTAAGAGCCAGCATGGGTTTCTCAAGAACAAGTCTTGTCAGACTAATCTTATCTCCTTTTTTGAGAAAGTTACTACCTTGCTGGATCAGGGGAATTCTGTAGACATGGTTTATCTTGATTTCAGTAAGGCTTTTGATAAGGTTCCACATAGTATTCTCATTGACAAATTGGGAAAATGTGGTTTAGATCCCATTACTGTTAGGCGGATCTGTAACTGGTTGACAGATTGCACCCAAAGAGTGCTTATTAATGGTTCCTCATCCACTTGGAGAAAAGTGACTAGTGGAGTGCCTCAGGGTTCAGCCCTGGGCCCTGTGTTGTTATATGTTTATAAGTGATTTGGATGAAGGAATAGTAAAAGGTAAAGGTCCCCTGTGCAAGCACCAGGTCATTCCTGACCCATGGGGCGACGTCACATCCCGACGTTTTCTAAACAGACTTTGTTTGTGGGGTGGTTTGCCAGTGCCTTCCCCAGTCATCTTCCCTTTACCCCCAGCAAGCTGGGTACTCATTTTACTGACCTCGGAAGGATGGAAGGCTGAGTCAACCTTGAGCCGGCTACCTGAAACCAACTTCCGTTGGGATCGAACTCAGGTCGTGAGCAGAGCTTCGACTGCAGTACTGCAGCTTTACCACTCTGCGCCACGGGGCTCATTTGCAGTGTCATTTGCAGATGATACTAAATTGGGAGGGGTAGCAAATACAAGACAGAGCCAGGATACAGGATGATCTTGACAGGCTGGAGAATTGGGCTAAAACTAATAAAATGCACTTCAACAAAGATAAATGTAAAGTTCTGCATTTAGGTGGAAAAAATCAAATGCATAATTATAGGATGGGGGAGACTTGTCTTAGCAGTAGTGTGTGTGAAAAGGATCTTGGGGTCTTAGTAGACCAAACACTGAACATGAGCCAGCATTGTGATGCGGTAGCTAAAAAGTGTCAGGCCTTTGCCGTTAGCAGGAGTAAAGGCTCTTGACATGAGTTAGGCCAGTTTCTGGCTACATGTCAAGTCCTTGGTTCTCATGCCTGTAAACATCTGTGCACAGTTTCACTCATCGTGTTTTCCACAGCTGCGCTAATGTTTAGTCTTCCTTCCTGGGAATCGCTTATCTCGGGGTTGCTTAGCCATGTTTACCTTCGCAGCCTGTAGTGCTTTTAAACATGCAACCTGCCTATAATCGCCATTACCAGCCTCACCTGACAGGGGGCAGTCAGCTCTTAAATCTGCCTTTTGCTCTCAATAAAGTGTTACTGCTTCAGATCTACCTGTCTGGATGAGTTTGCTTATGGGATGCTAGGGACAGATGCCTGATCCTGACAAAAAGGAAAATGTGATCTTGGGCTGTATCAACACAAGTATAGTGTCCAGATCATGCGAAGTGATGGTATCACTTTACTCTGCTCTGGTTAGACCTCACCTAGAGTATTGTGTTCAGTTTGGGGTACCGCAATTTAAGAAAGATGTAGACAAGCTGGAACGTGTCCAGAGGAGGGCAACCAAGATGGCGAGGGGTCTGGAGGCCAAATACTATGAGGAAAGGTTGCAGGAGCTGGGTATGCTTAGCCTGAAGAGAAGACGGGGGATATGATAACCATCTTCAAGTACTTGTGAAGGGCTGACATATAGAGGATGGTGCCGAGTTGTTTTCTGTTGCTTCCAAAAGGTCGAACCAACGGGTTAAAATTAAATCAAAAGAGTTTCCATCTAGACATTAGAAAGAATTTTCTAACAGAGCGGTTCCTCAGTGGAACAGGCTTCCTCAGGAGGCGGTGAGCTCTCCTTCCCTGGATGTTTTTAAGCAGAGGCTAGATGGCCATCTGTCAGCAATGCTGATTCTGTAACCTTAGGCAGATCATGAGAGGGAGGGCACCTTGGCCATCTTCTGGGCATGAAATATGGGTCACTGGGTGTGTGTGGGGGAGGTAGTTCGAAATTTCCTGCATTATGCAGGGGGCTGGACTAGATGACCCTGGTGGTCCCTTCCAACTCTATGATTCTATGATTCAAAGACTGTGTCGTATTTATTGTAGAGCCTTTGTATACAAGAGGGAAAAAATGGAATTCAAGTTAGAAGGATCAATCAACTGTACAATCCAATTTGCTTAGATTGTGAAAGAATAAGAATTCTCACATAGAAGTTGCCAGCCCAACATCCAGTTTCTGGATGAGTCACACTGTTCTGAGCATTTAATGAGGAGGAAATTAAGTCATGCCTCTGACTCTTCCCCTGAGTAGTGAGGTGCCATTGTTGTACTGCCTTTGCCCAGAGGTCCCAAACATAGTGCCTGTGGGCACTGTGACACCCACAATACCTTTCCTGATGCCCACCAAGTGGTTTTGAAAGTGGCAGGGGCTTTTGACCCGCACCTGTAAGGCTCCTAATTACCCAGTGGAGATTTGATTGGCTGTGCAGATTTTTTTTAAATTATTGCTTTGGCAGCAGCTGTCACCACAGCACAAGGGGAAATTCAATGTTTAATGTTCGGGAAGTATTTTTAGAAATTCAAAATAATAATTACCACTGCAAGTATTTTAATCTATTTTATTTCATAATTCATTTTATAATATTGTCCAATACAATACCGTGTTTTTCAAGTATTAAAGCATTCTATGACTTATGCTAAGAATAGGATAATTACAAGCACAATATTATTCTGCTATATATTACCTCTTATTAGCACAATGGAAGCCAGTTCAGAGGAAGAGAAAATTAAATTCCTCTTATGGGAGGGAGACTTTCAGCGATCTTTGCAAGTAGCCAAGTATTGCTCTGCAGCTATTAAAATCCGCTCGGAGAAGGGTATTAGTGATTTTTAATTGATATGTGCCTGTGTGAACAAGGTGATTTTTAATTCATTTAATTTTATCTGATTTTGTATATAGAGATTTTTATTATGTAATCGGTTTTACTGACAAGGTTTGCAGCTTATCTGGCTATTGCCATAATAATAAAATAATTCATGCTATATATGGCTCATAATTGCTGTTGTCTTTGTATCACTTTGTATCATAATTGCCTATTGTCATTGTATCACTGTTGTTATATTCTTGCTTTTTATTTTTTCTGGTGTAATCAATTTAATTGTAACTTCTGTCATAATATAACTTTTACAGTGCAATCATGAAGGGGGGCCAAATCGCATTAGGAGCTGGGGTAACCCCTGCAGCAGCACTATCACCAGTGCAGGGCCACTTACGCTGGCGCTGCAGTGCCGGTGGAGCCTCACCAACAGAGTTTCTCCAGAGCGGGGGCTTGTGCTGGTGCCAGAGGAAGCGTTCGCGGTAGGGCTGTGCAAAAAATAATAATAAAATTCGGGAAATTTTGGATTCAGGTTTATTGGACCCGAATACTTTCAAGAAACCTGAAATAAGCCAAATTCCCATACCAGTAAATATGGGAATTTGGCTTTCCCCCCCGGGTTTCCCAAAAAAATAAAGCATATGGGCTCCTGGGTGAGCATTTTTGTAGGTAGAGCCCCCAAATTTTCACCCTGGCTCTAGGTCTCCTTGCTAGAACCCCCAGGTTTGGTGAAGATTGGATCAGGGGGTCCGGAATTATGGGGTCTGGAAGGGGTCGCCTCTTCCTCCTCCATAGAAAAGAAATAGCGAAGTGGCTGTATTCAGATTCTTTAGTGGGAACTTTGCTATGTACCTCTATGGAGGAGCCAGGCTTTAAACCATGGGAAAGTTCGCCTGGCTCCTCTATACTTGGGGTTCTTGCAAGGAGAGTCCCTTGGAGCCATGCTGAAAATTTGGGGGCCCTACCTGCAAAAATGTCCACACAGGAGCCATGGAAAGCCAGTCCCGAAAAAGCCTGATATTTATCCAGTTTTTTGGGGGGTTAGCAAATTCGGCTTTGCCATACTCCCGTTTTAGGGACTTGGTAAAGCCCAACCCAAAATGTACCAAAATAGCTTTTTTCTGGGTTTTTTTTTAGTTCGGGTTTATCAACATGCACAGCCCTAGTTCATGGGGGCAGGGCTGACTTTAGTTAGCTTCCGGGGCCCTTTTGCCCCAGGAATTCCCCCTTTCGCCCCAAGTGCACCCCCTTATTACAGAAAATAATATGGAATACATAAGCATTATGTATCCAATATTATTTGCTGAAATCATATGCATTTTTCTGATGGGTTTTGTATCCCTGCCTTTTGCATATTGATTCCCATATCATGCATCTGATTCAGTTTGCAATTTGCTTCTGTAATGTATTGTGTAGTAATGCCTACCAATAAACTGCTTCATTCATATCAATAAGACTTTGGATTCTGCGTCTTCTGACTGAGTTGTATACCCACTGGGGTGATAAGAACCCATAAAAATAGAGACCTTCTTAAGGAGACCAAATTAATGCACTTCAACTGCACTTCTCCATACAGATTTTATTTTATAGTGGACAGAATCTATTACTCTTCTGAGCATACCTGCTGGCCTGAAGGGGGTGGGCACAGAGCAGGGGCACATACAGAGATGCAGCTGGCAACAGCTCTCAGAGCAATGAATAAAACCATCTTAAGTGGAGTTATAGTATTAAAAGTCTGTTGCTTGGAGCTGCTTAGATTGGCATTTTAATTCACCTACATCTCTGCATCAACCATGATTCAATCAGTCCTAAAGTGAAGATATAGTAGAATTACCTAACACCAGACAAAGCTTATTGGAAGGAGGCAAGGCCAGTGCAGAGACTCACGCAGAGACACACAGGCACACTCTTGTGTCCAGACATGTTTTGGGATTACAGAAGGCTTTGTTTCATTTATATATTTTTCAGGGCACACAAGTTCTCTTATGGCATATGCTTTAGTGATTACTATGGAGGGAATAGGGCTGCAGTCACGAACCACCTTTTATCTAAGTACTCCTCGTTAACTGTGCAATCCTGAGCAAAGTTACATCTTTCTAAATCCACTGCTTTCAGTCCCATTGAAGTTACAGAGCTATAACATACAAATGGGGCTACGTGTACGAGTACTGTGTGTATGTGTGTAGTTCAGCACAACATCACACAAAACTCCATGTTTGTGTGAGATTTACCTCACTGCTGCATTTACTTCTCCTTTACTTCAGGCATGAAAAGTCAATACTATAGACACCATCATCAAGCCTACCTAACAAACTAGGATCCATGCCACTACCTGGCTTGGTCTCTACATAACAGGTCCTTCCTTTAAGCATGCTAGCGAAAGCACAAACAAGCCACAAATCTTTAAGTGGGGCGTTCCACAGGCAGTGATAACGTAGTGGCCAAGATATGCCAAACAATTCAGAGTGGTAAGAACCAATGCAGGTTGTGATGATCTACAGGAGGATCTCTCTTACTGTGGGTGAATGGGAAAGAACCAAGTTCCATGCTGGTAAGTGTAAGGTAATGCACACCACCACCACAACAAAATACTGATTGTATCTTGACCAGGTGAGGCTGAGAGGGAAAGAGATCTGGCTGTTGTGGATAGCTCAATGAAAATGTCAACCCTTTATATTGCAGTGGTGAAAAATTCAAGCTGAGGGGCTGTGGCTCAGTGGTAGAGCATCTGCTTGGCATGCAGAAAGTCCCAGGTTCAATCCCCGGCATCTCCAGTTAAAGGGACCAGGCAGATAGGTGATGCAAAAGACCCCTACCTGAGACCTTGGAGAGCAGCAGCCGGTCCAAGTAGACAATACTGACTTTGATGGACCAAGGGTCTGGTTCAGTATAAGGCAGCTTCATGTTGAAGCGGGTCCGTGCTTTTCAAGTGACTAGGCTCTTAGAATTGACCCCTTCCTGAGAAGTGGTATGTTATCTTATTCAGCCAGTCACCTACTAAGCAGGACTCAACTACTTTACTCACTTAAAAAAGCAAGTCTTTATTGATGTACTCCAAGTAAATATGTATATATGTGTGTATATGCATGTATTACAAAGTCTTTACATTCAGTAAGAATGTATTCAGTAAAGCAAGCAAGTTCTACATACATATGTATGTATACATACATATAAAATATAACAGTTAAAGAAGTCTGATTTAGTTCAAAGTATCTAATTCACACTCTAGAATAATCTATTTGTAAAGCCATACATACCAATGCCTTCTTCTGAGAGAGGTCTGAAGTACTAGCCTTTCTGTTTCAGTCACCTACAATGAGGTTGACTTTGAGAAATGTGCAATTCTTATTCTTACTGCTCATGCTCAGTAGCCTCCCATTGCATTACCAAATATGGACATCCTCTTCCTGGAGGCTATTTTGCTAAACTATAAACAATCAGTTTTAAGCTTTATAATTACTGAGAAGAGACTGAAGGAGCTGGGTTTGTTTAGTTAAAGAGAAGGTTAAGGGGTGAGTGACATCAGCAGATTTTTCCCAGGCGTGTCTATACTCATGAGATAGCAGAAGCTCACACACAATTAGGTGCAAACCAGTGAGTATATTTATAGTACAAAAATCCAACAGAGTAACTAGCCTTGTGAACATCGACTCTACAGAGTTAAACTTATCATATACACACTACTTATATACATATATACATCCAATATACATGCAAACCAGTGAGTATTTATTTATAGTACAAAAATCCAACAGAGTAACTAGCCTTGTGAACATCGACTCTACAGAGTTAAACTTATCATATACACACTACTTATATACATCCAATCACAATACAAACTCAATGCTTGCATCAGCTCAGTACAGCTGCTCTTAACTGAATAATTGGCAGCTGCCCTCAATCAGCATTCTACAGCACTTGTCAGCTGTCAGACTAGATCACTAAGATCTGAACATATCCTGAGTAGAAACATTCTCTATATGACACTCCTAATGTTGGTGAAGGATCATTTTAGTTAACTGCTCAAATCTTGTCTTGTCAAAACATTTTGTAAACAAATATGCTACATTTTCAGTTGAGGTACACTTTACAATTGTTATTAGTTTTCTTTGAATTGCATCCATCACATTATTGTACCTGACTGCTATGTGTTTACTTTTACTTGAAAAACAGTTTTCATTACTACAATGTGTAGCAGCTGCATTGTCACATTTCAGTTACAGGCATATACAGTTCTCCTAGTAAAAAACAGAACCATTCAGTCTGAGTAGAGACATTGCTGATAGTAGCATATTCAGCTTCACATGTTGACAATGACATGAAAGTTTTACAGCTTTCCAATGTATTGGTGCATTTCCAAAGTAAATTACATATCCAGTGGTGGACCTTGCAAACTCTCTATCCCCCCAACTGGCATCTGCGTAAGCTTTTAGTTTACCATCGTCTGCATCTAGCCTAAGCTCAAAATTTACTGCACTCTCTTCTCTCTCCTCTCAGGGCAGTCGCGATGAAGATGAGTAGACGATCCACAGCCATAACACCTGCGTACTCCCAAGGCTTTTTCCTGCAATGGTTGGGGGAGTTGCTGCTTGCTGGAACTGCAGCCTTTGCTGTTGCTGGGCGACTCCTCCACAGCTGTTGCTGGCTTGCTTCCACAGGGTCCCTGCTGTATGGTCTGATGAGAAACAGCAGTCTTCTTCTGACAAAAAGTATGATCCATCAAAAGACCTGTTGTATACTCCCAGGTTAACTTGCCAAAATCACACGTCTCCAGGGAGGTGACGAGCACATCAAAACTTGGTTCCAGGGAACTCAGCAATAGGAAAACCTTATCAGCCTCCTCAAAATGCTTCCCACGTAATTCCAAGTCACGGTAAATGCCAGCCAGACAATTTATGTGTTCTCTTCTCTGAGGATCAGAGAACATCTGATCAGCGGGTGTTTCCTTTTCCTATGCTCAGGGAGAGGCAGGATATTAAACCTTTTGCTGCCTGCCCTCTGCTGGAAAACGCCCTGAACTGCCAATTCTCCTCCTGCCTCAGAGGGAGAAGCAGCGTTGGAGCGAGCTCCGTAGCTAGGCCTTACAACTTACTCCTTTAATCGTCTACTTTCAACCTTACCATCCTATATTTCTGTCTCCTAACAACTGTTCCCCTCCGTTCGTTGTGTTCCCTTCCTCCCGTGGCCGCCTTTGTCCTTTTGTGCTCCGTTTCCCTCCCCTCCTCCTGTGCCTCCATATTTTCCCTCTCTGAGGAAAATGGCGGCGTCGCCAGAGCAGTCTGGGGAGGAACTCCTCTCAGGAGATGAGGCAGTGGCAACGGAGCTCCTTCCCTCCCGCCGGCACAAGCCAGCAGAAAACTGCGGAGGGAAGGGCAAGCGGCGCCAGGAGACTCCCGCCGCGGCGGCCAAATCAAAGAGGAAGCCGGCTGAGGACGACGGAGAAAAAGGCGCGAAAAAGACGCGCACCGAGAAAACAACCGCGGAGCCTCCCCGTTCGTCCCTGATGGGTGACGAGGGTGAGAGCGCAGAGCCCGCCCGTATTGCCAGCTCCAAGGGAGAATCGGCTACGTGCAGTGCAGGCGGTAATGTACAAACCTCCCTTCCCCTTTTAACGGCGGGGGGGCTAGTGAGCAGGGGATGCTTGAGCTTATGAGAAGGGCTTTACGAGAGGAATTTGCCCTCCTTGGGGAATCGTCTTCCAGGGGGCCATTGAGTTCAAGGGCATCCTCCCCATCTAGAGGCTCTGTGCGTTCAGAGCCTACAGCCCAAGGTTCCAGCTCTGCCTGGCCAACAAAGGCAGCCAGAAAGGCACCCCCACCCCCCAATTCCAAGACAGTTCACCAGCATCTCTCTTCCGAAGATGAGGAGAGAGAAGAAGGACAGTTCTCAGAAGAGGAGCAAGAAGGGGGGGCCCAGGGCCAAGATCTCCACCCACGTTTATTCAAGGCAGAAGACTACCAGTCCTTCTTATGTAAAGTCATGGCAGCCCTTGACCTCTATGAAGATGAGGACACTGAAATTATTAAAAGCAAAACTAAATTCAGGGGTTCTAAGGAGTTTTTTGCCAGATTACAGTCTAAACCACTTTCAGTGCCTTTCCCTGAGTATTTTGTAGACTTAATTAAGGCAGAGTGGCAAAAACCCATGTCAACTAAGCAGCTGCCAGCTTCAATAAAAAAGTTGTATACCCTGGAACCCAGAGCCATGACCTTATTGCAAGTACCCCTGGTAGAAGCCCGTGACAGATCTACAATCCTCGGGCTTAATATCAGAGGACGGGGCAGGTAGCATAAAAGATCCCCTAGATAGAAAAAATGATTATGCCACAAAAAAGACGCATGAGACTGCAGCTCTGTCTACCCAGGCATCAGCCACAGCAGCCCTGGTGGCAAGAGCTAGTATAATGTAGATTAGGAAGATTATTGACTTGCTTCCACAGGAAAACAAGAGAGTGCTGGATGGCCTAAACAGGCTCCTAAAAGCCTCCAACTTCATGGCCGATGCTACCCTGGACTCTATGTCCTTCACAGCAAAATCTTTGGCAGCGTTCTCGGCGGCTAGAAGGGCAGCCTGGATTAGATCCTGGTCGGCTGACGCAGGGTCAAAATCCATACTTCTGGGATACCCCTTTGAGGGAGGTCGTCTCTTCGGTCCCAAGCTAGATGACATCCTCATAGAGACCAAAGACAAGAAGAAAGCATTACCTAAGTACCTCAAGAAAGATGGAAAACCATCATTTTCACATTCCTTTCGGACCTTTCGGACCTTCCACTTCATGGCTCGCTCCAGATCCGATGGACGAAGAGGCGGCTGGAGTTCAGGCCGAGGATCCTTCAGGAGAGGTTCAAGATTCGGAAAGGGATCTGCCTTCCAGAACCAAGGTCCAGAGAAGTCACCACGATTTGGTGACAAACAAAACAAGCAATGACTCTTCAGCAATTCCAGTAGGGGGCAGACTTATTTATTTTGCAAACATCTGGGACTCTCCTCACACAGATGCCTGGGTGCAACAACTAATTCGCCAAGGCTACAGCATAGAATTTCTAAGACCCCCTCCAAATCGTTACGTTATATCTCCGATCTCTCGAAGACCAGACAAAGCCCTTCGGACCCAGGCAGCCATCCAACACCTCTTAGAGATCCAGGCAATAGAACACGTCCCAAGCTCAGAGCGGCGAGAAGGGGTGTACTCCTTTTTCTTTACAGTGCCCAAAAGAAATGGAGATTGGAGGGCAATACTGGATCTGAAGTATGTCAACCGCTTTGTCTGCAAAAAACACTTCTGGATGGAGACACTCCGCTCCATTGTGGAGGCTCTACGACCTCGGGCATACCTTACATCTATCGACCTGACGGAGGCGTATCTTCACATCTTGATACACCCATCCCATCGCAGATACCTCCGCTTCACCTACGGTCAACTACACCTTGTTGTTGTTCAGACCTTGATCCACCACGGCTTCTTGGTGAACATGTCAAAGAGTCTAACTACGCCTGTTCAATCAATACACCATCTGGGAGCCATCATGACACTTCGCAAAACAAGATGTTCCTTCCTCAGGACAAGATCTCCAAACTGATCACCCTAGCCAAAACCACCATGTTGGCGAGAACGACGGGTCTCTCTTCTCTAGTAAGTCTCCAAGGCCTTATGGTGTCCTGCATAGGTCTGGTACCATGGACTCGTCTACACATGAGGTCTCTTCAATGGTTCCTGAAACCTTACCAGGTACAGATCTCCCAAAAGAGAAACCCTCGCATGGCTCTGTCCCAACAAGTCAGGAGCAGCCTCAAGTGGTGGGTACGCCGAGAAAACCTGGCCAAAGGACTCTCGTACATACAAGACTCCGCGATTCAGATTTTTACGGACGCGAGCTTAGAAGGCTGGGGAGCAACTATACAGCATCACATAGTGCAGGGTCAGTGGACAATGTCGGAGACTCGTCTCCATATCAACAAACTAGAGTTGAGGGCCATCCACAAAGCTCTTCTTCAGTTCCAGCCAATGATAGAGAACAGACACATCCTCATCAGAACGGACAACGTGTCAGCGAAAGCGTATATAAACAGGCAAGGAGGGTCTCGTTCCTCCTCCCTCCACGCAGAGGCCCTAATCATCCTCAACTGGGCGGAAAAACATATCGCCTCAATAAGGGCGGAACACATAAAAGGTGTCCTAAACTTGCAAGTACTGGCTGAGCAGACAGACGGTGGACGAAGGAGAATGGACTATAAAAAGGGAAATCTTTCACCTCATCCATGCGAGATTCGGTCGTCCGTCAGTGGATCTGTTCGCCTCATCGAAGAACCGACAACTACAGAGATTCTTCTCCAGGTACAATCACCCAGAGGCAGAGGGCGTCGATGCCTTAGAGACTCCTTGGCCAAGGGAGACACTATATGCCTTCCCGCCCCTCCCGATACTCCCCAAGGTTATCCGGAAGATTCGAACACAGCAGGCCCACGTCATCCTGATTGCGCCTCACTGGCGTTGCCGTCCTTGGTTCCCAGCGCTGAGAGAACTATCCATTCAAGAACCGTGGGAGCTCCCAGTACCCAGATCTTCTTCAACAAGGCCCCATTTTGCACCCGGACCCGTCATGGTTAAAACTGACCGCTTGGGACTTGAAAGGCAGCGGATGCTGAGCTGGGGATACTCAGAACAGGTAGTGTCCACCATGTTAGAAGCCAGAAAATTGTCAACAAAACGCATATACAACTTTACCTGGAAGATGTTTGAGCGTTGGTGTGCTAGAAAGCGACTGGATCCCCTAACCATTACAACAGCTGACCTTCTACGCTTTCTACAAGATGGTTTGGACCTTAAACTAAAGGCGTCCACTCTTCGCAGACAGGTCGCGGCCATAGCCACTGTACTCACCCACCTAGATGGCTACCCCACGACTCGACACCCTCACGTCACCACCTTCCTAAAAGGGGTTTCCTACATATCTCCGCCTACTGTACACAGGTTCCCTACCTGGCGTCTGAACTTAGTTCTAAACACCCTGACTAAACCACCGTTCGAACCTTTGAGAGAGGTCGCCTTGGCCTTCCTACGTATGAAGGTTCTTTTTCTCGTCGCAGTCACCTCAGCGAGACGAGTTTCAGAGTTGGGTGCTCTTCCTTCCAGGGACAGCCTTTGCGTATTCCACGCAGACAAAGTGGTCCTTAGGCCGGACCCAACTTTTATACCAAAGGTGAACTCCAGTTTTCACAGGCAACAAGAGCTAATCTTACCATCTTTTTGCCCCAATCCGACTCATCCAAGAGAAAAGAACTGGCACACCTTGGATCTGAGGAGAGCACTCCGAATTTATCTTAAGTGGACTAAGCCCTTCAGACGCTCGGAGGCCCTTTTTGTGTCAATTTCTCCACCCAACAAGGGATCCAAGATGTCTAATCCAAGCATTAGCAAGTGCCTCAAACAATGCATTCAACTCTGCTACAAACATTCTGGCATGTCCTCTCCGCAGGGGATTACAGCGCACTCGGTGCGTAGCGCAGCGACTTCAGCGGCCTTTGATGCGCAAGCATCAGTGGAAGAAATCTGCAGAGCGGCCACTTGGTCAAGCCCCTCCACATTCGTCAGGCACTACAAAATCAACACCTATGCCTCTGTGGATGCGGCCTTTGGGAGAAAAGTCCTGCAGCAAGTAGCGAAGGATCCTTAATCCCACCCAGATAACACAGCTTTTGAAAATCCCGCTGATCAGATGTCCTCTGATCCTCAGAGAAGAGAACGGAGCCTTGGCTTACCTGTGAGGGCTCCTTCTTTCTCTGAGGGAAGAGGACATCTTGCCCACCCAGGGTGAAGAATATTAATAAAAGGATCACGATGCGCTAACTTCAAAAGTACAGTAACCATCCACTCTGTCCTGAGTGTTATTACCCAATGTTCTAACAATCACTGTTTTTTCACGTTACGTTACCTGTTGTTACGTATTTACAGCCAATTATTCTTGCATGTTTTTCTGCATTACGTGTTATGTTATTGTATTACGTGTTATGTGCTTCCTGTCTCTTTTCACTGCTATGGAAATCCTCGAATTGACAGTTCAGGGCGTTTTCCAGCAGAGGGCAGGCAGCAAAAGGTTTAATATCCTGCCTCTCCCTGAGCATAGGAAAAGGAAACAGCCGCTGATCAGATGTCCTCTTCCCTCAGAGAAAGAAGGAGCCCTCACAGGTAAGCCAAGGCTCCGTTCTGCCACAGGCTGACCTGGCAGCTGAACAGTTCTGTAAAGTCTTTTGGTTAAAGACAGCATTGACCCAGCCAAGTCTCTCAGGTACACAGCTTGTAGAACTCTCCAAGCGTCCCTAGCAGAAACTTTTCCAGCTACATACCCAAGATGTGAGTTATCAACTGTTAAAACCATAGCAGCTAACACCATGATGTCAGCCTTCTCCTTAGGAGTCTTTGGTCGGCTTTCAATCACTGTCCACAGCTCCTCTCTTTTAAGATAATGTTCCATGGGGACCGACCAAACCGCACAACTGGAGGAGTTTAGCTTCTCTATCAGTATCATTACTCCTGGCTGAGCCATCTCTAGGCAGCGTCTGCTGTTGTTTCCAAGCTTTGCTGAAACTCGAAACCTTCAGCTCCACAGCTCCTTCTGGCACACAACAGCACACTCACTTCTCTCACTGAGCTCTGTTACTCACGAGTAGACCTGGGCCCATAACCCTGACATCAGCAGATTTTTCCCAGGTTTGTCTATACTCATGAGATAGCAGAAGCTCACACACAATTAGGTGCAAACCAGTGAGTATTTATTTATAGTACAAAAATCCAACAGAGTAACTAGCCTTGTGAACATCGATTCTACAGAGTTAAACTTATACACACTACTTATATACATATATTCATCCAATCACAATACAAACTCAATTAACTGTCAGACTAGATCACTAAGATCTGAACATATCCTGAGCAGAAACATTCTCTACATGACAGTGACATGATAGCCATGTTTGCCATGTTAATGAGGGAACTAGCTTGTTCTCTGTTGTTTCAGAGACTAGGACATGCAGTAATGGATTTAAACTAAGAGAAAAGCGATTCCACCTAAACATTAGAAAGAGTTTTCTGACAGTGAGGGCAGTTCAATGGTGGAATGTGCTGCCTCGGGGTGGGGGAAGTCCCTGTCTTTGGAGGTCTTTAAGCAGAGGTTGAATGGCCATCTATCGGGAGTGCTTTGATTGTGGGATCCTGCATGGCCGAGGGTTGGACTGGATGGCCCTTGTGGTCTCTTCCAGCCTTGTGTGATTTTGTGATTTGTGATTCTGGTCACAGACACCCCGGGAAGTTCAAGTACTACAATCAGCTACCACACCAAAAGAAACTAGAAATCCGACAGTAACCATTATACTTTCACCACCACAAGAAGAAATGCCAAAATCCAAGAAGAATAAACAAAACCCATCAGAAGAAGAGGGTCTGTTGATGGAAGATCTTTAAAACCTTATGCTACAACTCAATGAACAGAGTGTAAAAAAAAAACAGGAGGAAACACAAGTGCCTTCAAGACAGCAACAAAAAGCTACAAGAGACTTTAACAAGGATTGGAAAAAAAAACTGATGACAATGCCAAAGAAATAAAAGCATTTCAGCAAAGACAACAGAAATCTGAAGAAAAATTAGAACAGCAAACAAAAATTCTGAATTCACAAGAGGAAATGCATCAGGAAACAAAAGAGCATTTTGATCTTCAGGAGATCATTAATAGAGAACATAACCTCAAATTTAGGAATTTGCCTGAAAGTTTTTGCTTGAAAGAACTGGAAAAATGCTTTAAAGAATTTCTCCAAACTGAATTTTTTTCAGAGATAACTGCATACTCAAGGAAATATCAAACTCCAAGAGACATTCTGTTTAAATTTGCACATCAGAAAACAAGAGACGAAATTTTACATGCACAGAGAGAATAGAGACTAACTTATAACAATAAAGAAGTGTTGGTCTTCTCTGACCTGCCCCCCAGTGTGATACAAGAAGGAAACAATTTGATGAGTTACGTGCCATCCTCCACAAGAACAATGTAAGATTCTGTTGGATTGCCCCATATGCTCTTTACATATCGCTACCTAAGGGCAGGAAAATTGTAAGGAATAAAGAACAAGCTGGTCAGCTCATAGAGAACTGTTGTATAATTATTCTCCACAATGAGAAAGAAATAGTGAAGAGCAGAACACTCCGGCACAACCAGAACATCACTTGTTACCAGTCAACAAGAAAGAGCATTAATTGACATTCCAGCATTAGAAGGATCCACACCTGACAACAATGAAGAAGCAAGAAATAGTTAAGCATGTATTCTAGACTTTAAGAAAGCTGATTTCAATAAATTTAGGGAACTACTGGGTGTGATTCCATGGGTGACGATATTGAATGAGAAGGGAGTACATGAAGGATGGGAAATTCTCAAAAGGGAGATATTGAAGGTGCAATTTCAATCAATTCCCACGAGGAGAAAAAAAGGTAGAGGTTTGAAGACACCAGGGTGGATGTCTAAAGAACTTTTGGTTGAGATAGGATTTAAGAAGGGCATGTACAAGAAATGGAAAAAGGGAGAAATCAACCAAGAGGAATTCAAACAAGTAGCCACACATGTAGGGAGAAAGTCAGGAAGGCTAAAGCACAGAATGAGCTCTGGCTAGCCAGGAAGGTTAAAAACAACAAAAAAGGGTTTTTTGGTTATGTCCATAACAAAAGGAAGATCAGGATAATGATCGGGTCATTGCGTGGAGAGGATGGTGAGTTATTAACAGGGGAAGCAGAAAAGGCAGAATTACTTAACTCCTTTTTTGTATCAGTCTGCTCCCAAAAGGGGAATAGTGCTCAACGTGGGAATAATGGAGCAGAGCAGGGGAATTACAGCATAGTATAGGCACTGAGATAGTATGGAAATACCTGGCTTCTCTTAATGAATTCAAGTCTCCGGAGCCGGATGAACTGCATCCAAGAGTGTTAAAAGAACTGGCTGAAGTGATTTCAGAACCACTGGCAATAATCTTTGAGAATTCATGGAGAACAGGAGAAGTTCCAGCAGACTGGAGGAGGGCTAATGTGGTCTCCATCTTTAAAAGGGGGGGGAAAGAAATCCCAAACAATTATCGCCCAGTCAGCCTGACATCAATACCAGGTAAAATACTAGAGCAGATAATTAAACAGACGGTCTGTAAGCACTTAGAAAGAAATGCCGTGATCACTGACAGTCAACATGGGTTTCTCAAAAACCGGTCATGCCAAACTAATCTCATATCTTTTTTTGAAAGAGTGACAAGTATGGTAAATGAAGGGAATGCTGTGGATGTAGTGTACCTTGATTTCAGTAAAGCCTTTGATAAAGTCCCCCATGATCTTGGAACAAAGCTAGTAAAATGTGGGCTGGACACTGCTACTGTTAGGTGGATTGGTAATTGGTTGACCAACTGAACCCAGAGGGTGCTCATTAATGGCACAACTTTATCCTGGAGAGGAGTGACCACTGGGGTACCACAGGGGTCTGTCCTGGGACCGGTACTATTTAATAGTTAGATAGTTTATTTGTGGCCCATGGCCAGATAAAACAAGATACATGGACTAAAATGGTCTTACCGACAAAGGTTTACAGTCCAAGTCTTAAGTCACTTAAAAAAATAAAATAAATAACATCCAAGTTACATCTGCCATTTGGACTAAGAGACTACTCCGTGGCAACGAATTTTTATTGCAGCCGTACAAAATTTTGCTACGTGAGAGGTGATTAAGGGATTATCTCCTTGTAGGTGCTTTTCTATCTTTTCTCTTTCCCTGTCGGGTCCCATTCTCAGTATGAAGGGCTCAATAAACTTAGAACGGGGTATAGTGTAAAAGTTATGTTCAGTGGTTTCTAAATCCCCGGATTTGCAGGGGCATAGTCTCTCTGCCCTGGGAATCTTCTTGAATTTCTCCTCTAACATAGCAGAGGGTAAGGCTGCACACCTAACCAAGGTAAAAGCCCTCCTATATTTGTTTATGTCTAAGTAACGGAGATAGGCAGCCGGTGCAAGGATAAATTTGGAGTGGGGGGGAGCCATAAATAGGGGCACTCTTGCTAGATCTACTTGTCGCTCAATATCTGTAACCCTTTCGTTTATTGTTGACTTAGCTTGATCCCACCCTAACTGAAGTAGTGCTAGGGGGGTAAAACCCAGGTTATTTAGTTTGTCTTCAATGGCTATTATCCACTTTGTACTAAAGGTATCACAAAGAATCAGTGGAAGAAGACCCTTGAGGTTGAAATTAATTTTCAGCCAGAGATAAAGCGAGGACAAGACAACCCTTGCCTCCACCTTCATCATGCCAGTTTCTAAACGGATCGTAGCATCTGAAACACATCTTGGCAATTGCAGGGCAGCTCTAAGAAACTTGGATTCCACTCGTTCCATGGGAATAAGACATGAGGGTAGAGAGCCAAGTTGTGTTCCATATAACATTTGTGCTAGAGTTTTCGCCAGAAAAAGTTTAAGGGTGGCTGGAATATAGTGTGCCCCTTTTGTCCGGAAAAAAATTATTATTGAACGGGCTGATCTTTCCCCTAAATTGGCAACATAGGTATTATGGGCCAGCTTGAAGCCAGATGCCTGGATTGTCATTCCAAGATATTTGAATTGGGTTACCTGTTCCAACCCATGGCCATTTGTGCTCCACCTCCTATAATTAAGGCAATTACCAAAAGCCATTACTTTTGTTGTACTATTTAATATTTTTATAAATGATTTGATGACGGAATAGAGAGCATGCAAATCAAATTTGCAGATGACACCAAATTAGGAGGGGTAGTTAATACCCGAGGATAGGGTCAGAGTTCAGAATGACCTTGATAAACTGGAGAGCTGGGCCATAAGTAATAAAATGGATTTCAATAGGGAGAAGTGTAAGGTATATAATTTTAATAGCGCAAGGAGCTGATGGCAGGAAATTTACTATTGCCAATGTTTATGCCCCAAATCAAGCAAAAGAAAAAAATATATAGACTTTTTTAAAGATCTACTTGACTTCCATCAAGGGGAGATGGTTGTTGTTGGGGATATGAATGGAGTAATGGATACAAAACTTGACAAATTGGTCAAACTGAAGTGTGGTAAACTACCAAAAGTTGTATTTGAATTTTTACAGGATTGGAGACTAACAGATGTATGGAGATTTAAACATCCCAAGGTTAAAAACTTTACCTTCTTTTCGAGCAGACACAATTCTTATTCTAGGATCGACCTAGCTTGGATTTCTAATTCTCTGCTAAGTAACATTGATGAAGTTTCTATTCTCCCAGCAACCTTCACTGGCCATAATCCTCTATTGATAAAACTACTAGGAGAAAGGAAAGGATTAAGAAGATGGCGTATGAATAATTTATTTCTTCAGAAAGATACAACAAAGCAATGTCAACAGGAAATCAAAGATTTTTTTGAACTCAATACAATGCCCGGTTTTGCGGCTAAGACAATTTGGGATGCAAATAAGACTTTCATGAAAGGAAGATTAATAGCTCCAATGCCCAAAGCCAAAAAAGATAAGAATCATTGACTTGATATTTTTTATGATCAGTTGCAAAAATTAGAAGACCACCAAAAATCCAGAGACAAACGAGATCTACTAAAGATCTCTACTTTAAAACGCCAAATTGATGAGACTGAAACAGAGGAAATGCAAGAGAAACAAAGATTTGTCAAACAAACACTTTGAACAAGCTAACAAGCCTGGAAAAGTATTGGCAAATATACTGAAAAGTGAAACAGAGAAAAGAAGGATACTTGCAGTCCTTAAAGATAACCAAATTTCCAATAAAGAAGCAGACATTCAAGAGACATTTCAATCCTTTTATTCCGCACCTTATCAAAACAGAGACACAGCACAAATAAATATAGACTCTTATATTGAAGTGGCTAATCTTAAATTCTCAGAAGAAGACAGGTTAATTCTCAATCAAAAGATCACCATGCATGAGATCACGGAAGCATTCAAGAAGCTAAAAACGGTTACAGCTCTGGGACCTGATGGACTTACAGCAAGCTACTACAAAATGCTGGAACATATATTGGCCTCACATCTTCAATCAGTTTTCAATGACATACTTCAGAAGGGTGAAATTCCTGGATCATGGGAAGACGCACACATCTCGCTAATACCCAAGGATGAAAAAGAAACCCATCTCCCTCAAGCGTATAGACCAATACTGTTGCTGAATGTTGACTATAAAATTTTTGCAACTATTCTGACAGAAAGATTGAAGAGATGTCTTTCTAAAATTATACACACAGATCAATCTGGTTTTATGCCCAAAAGACAGATGAAAGATAACATTAGAGTGGTACTTGCTGCAATTAACCGTATTAGGACTACCAAAACCAAAAAAGCACTGCTCTTTCTGGATGCCAAAAAGGCATTTGATAATGTTTCCTGGAATTTTCTACACAAGACTCTGCAGCAAATACAATGTGGCATGCAATTTCTATTGAGAGCTATTTACTCAGAACAAAGTGCGAGATTGTTGAACAATGGTCTATTAATGGACAGTTTTAAAACTGAAAAAGGAATGAGACAAGGCTGTCCCCTTTCTCTGCTACTGTTTAACATAGCCATGGAAGTATTGGCTAACAAGATAAGACAAAATTCTAATATCGAAGGACTGAAATATGAAGATCAACAATATAAGGTTAGAAGCTATGCAGATGATGTGGTCTTAATCTGTCAGAATACAAACACATCTCTACAAGAGATTAAAAAGCAGATAGATCAATTCAGCTACTATTCAGGATATAAACTGAACAATAAGAAAACAAATATGATCCTGTATAATGTACCTCAAGAAGAGAAACTTACAATTCAAAAGATATTACAGTGCACCATAGCTAAAACGTGTGTTAAATACCTGGGATTAAAAATACCAACAGGGAATGATTCATTCTTTGATTTAAATTACAAAGCTACATGGATAAAGTTTGAAAAAGATTTGGAAAGGTGGAATAGACTCCAGATTTCTTGGCTGGGCAGAATTGCAACCATTAAGATAAATGTTCTCCCCAAACTGAACTTTTTGTTTATGACCTTACCAATCAGTATTAAAACAATAACTCATAAGCAATAGCAACAAACGATTAACAAGTTTGTCTGGAAAGAAAAAAATCAAAAAAAGGAGAGGTTTGGCGTTACTGAACTTAACATGGCTTCCATCATTTACTATGGGAAAAAGATTCCAAGAAGGACTTCAAAACACGATTTGAAGAGAACATTATGATCCAGCTTATTAAAATGTGGAATCCTATGAAAGGACTACTAAGCCCTTCCCCCCGGGCCCCAATGACACTGACAGAAGCCTATTTGGATTTTGCGGGAAGGACAAAGAACGACTTCATAGTTTATAATGACTTAGAAGAGACAGACAAATAAAAACATTGCAGGAACTACATCAAGAAAACTTTAAGATTTCCTCGTTTGCCTACCACCAACTAATCCATGGATTAAAAACAGACTATTTGAAAACAGTCAGAGAAAGTTAACCGACTTCGAACAACTGATTACTAAATCAAAAGGCCATCTGTTGTCAAAGATATATTAACTGCTTTTGCTTCAGGAAACGGCAGATGAACAAGTGAAGACATGTATGATTAAGTGGATGCAGAATTTTGGTGAAATGATCCCAATGCAAAACTGGGAACAAATGTGGTCAAAGGACATTAAGTTTACATCATCAAAGGAAATAAAAGAAAACGGATATACGATATTTTATAAGTGGTACCTCGCACCAAAAGATCTGCAAAAGATGTACAAATCTAATCAAGCAAAACTGCTGGAAATGTTCGGACAAGGAAGGAACCTTTTTTCATCAGTGGTGGACATGTAAGAAAGCTCAACAATATTGGAAAGGAATACATCAAAAAATTCAAGGTATGCTGCATGTCAAATTCGAACTAAATGCTAAAAATATGTTGCTTGGGATGATACCAGCACAAATTAAATCCATCCATAAAGAACTATATCAATATGCAACTGCTGCGGCCAGAATTGTTTGCAAAACATTGGAAAGCAAAAATCATACCATAAAGAATGGACTGGATCATAAAATTCAAGAATATGCAACAATGGCGAGACTAACTCACCTTTTAAAAAACCAATTTATGGAAGATTACAAACAGAAGTGAGCTGTGGTTCACAAACCAGAACCCTACCAGAAAATATTTTTGTTAGTCTTTAAGGTGCTACTGGACTCTTGCCCTTTTCTACTACTGCAGACAGACTAACACGGCTACCCACTGTGAATTACAAACAGAAGTGGCAGACGATGTTTGACAGATATTAATGAATGGATCTATGTAAATAATGGAGCAGTAAATAGGGGTTGAGGATATATCAGTAACAAAGAATATGTATATGTAAAAGTATTTAGTCTTATTATTAGAAGGTGAAATGATAGAGGACTGAATAACACAGATATGTAAAGAGAGCATATGTCTGTTTATGATTAATATAAATCACAGTGGGTAGCCGTGTTAGTCTGTCTGCAGTAGTAGAAAAGGGCAAGAGTCCAGTAGCACCTTAAAGACTAACAAAAATATTTTTGTTAGTCTTTAAGGTGCTACTGGACTCTTGCCCTTTTCTACTATGATTAATATAAAGTGAAGATTAAAATTACACAATAGAACATTAAATTAAGATTAAATATGGAGCAAGAGCTAAATTATGACCATGTCTGTGCCTGGAGATATCAAATGATAAAATGACATGTTAAATTCCCTTCCCTGTTCCCCCTATTCTCTTTTTTCTGTACCCTTTTTATCATGAAAAATAAAAAAATTAAAGGAAAAAGAAAATGCCCTCAAATTCAGCAGGAAGAATCGGAAATGACACCTAATATTTGAAGATGGGAAGGTTTTCACAGCACTGGGTGTGCCCGAGCCTATTGGTAGTTAAGGCTGCTCAATTAATTGTAAATGGTCTTTGATGAAATACTTTTGAAGTAGAGATATGGGTGCACACAGGCCATGGAGCTGGGGCAGAGGGCTATATAAAAGCCCTAGTGACATCCTGCCTCCATGATGGAAATTTGCTCTGGACATGGCAGGCAGATATGCTCACTCACACCTGTCCCAAAGATCTGCCCATTGTACTTTAGGCTTCCAAGAGGGTGCAGTTTAAAAAAGTGAGAGAAGATGGGTGATCAACATGGGGTGTCTCCACTGAAGAGGGGACAGGGCCTTACACTAAGCATTCAAAGGTTTCTCCCCGGTGTGGATTCTTTGATGCCGTTGTGACTGAATCTCTTTCAACACTCTGAATATTCAAAAGGTTTTTCTTCTGGTCTTTGATACAATTGAAAATTGCGCTCCAACTGAATTCTCTTTCAACACTGAGCATTCAAGTTTTCTCTCCTGTGTGGGTTCTTTGATGCTGTTGAAGATGGCCACTCTGACCGAATCTCTTTCCACACTCTGAGCATTCAAAAGGTTTCTCTCCTGTGTGGGTTGTTTGATGTTGTTGAAGAGTGCGTGTCTGACTGAATCTCTTTCCGCACTCCAAGCATTCATAAGGTTTCTCTCCTGTGTGGATTCTTTGATGGGTTTGAAGACTGCTACTGTGACTGAATCTCTTGCCACACTCTGAGCATTCAAAAGGTTTTTCCCCTGTGTGGGTTATTTGATGCCGTTGAAGATTGCGTCTCAGACTGAATCTCTTTCCACAGTCCGAGCATTCAAAAGGTTTCTCTCCTGTATGGATTCTTTGATGCTGTTGAAGATTGCCACTGTAACTGAATCTCTTTCCACACTCTGAGCATTCAAAAGGTTTCTCCCCTGTATGTTTTTGGTGATGCAGGTGAAGACTGCCACTGTGACGGAATCTCTCTCCACACTCTAAGCATTTAAAAGGTTTCTCCCCTGTGTGGATTCTTTGATGGGATTGAAGATTGCCACTGTGACTGAATCTCTTTCCACACTCTGGGCATTCAAAAGGTTTCTCCCCTGTGTGGGTTATTTGATGCCGTTGAAGACAGCGTCTCAGACTGAATCTCTTTCCACAGTCCGAGCATTCAAAAGGTTTCTCTCCTGTGTGGATTCTTTGATGCTGTTGAAGATTGCCACTTCGACTGAATCTCTTTCCACACTCTGAGCATTCAAAAGGTTTTTCCCCCGTGTGGATTCTTTGATGCCGTTGAAGATGGCTACTGTGACTGAATCTCTTTCCACACTCTGAGCATTCAAAACGTTTCTCTCCTGTGTGGGTTGTTTGATGTTGTTGAAGATAGCGTGTCTGACTGAATCTCTTCCCACACTCTGAGCATTCAAAAGGTTTCTCTCTTGTGTGGATTATTTGATGCCGTTGAAGATGGCTGCTCTGACTGAATATCTTTCCACACTCTGAGCATTCAAAAGGTTTCTCTCCTGTGTGGGTTGTTTGATGTCGTTGAAGACCGCATGTCTGACTGAATCTCTTTCCGCACTCCAAACATTCAGAAGGTTTCTCTCCTGTGTGGATTCTTTGATGAGTTTGAAGACTGCCACTGCGACTGAATCTCTTGCCACACTCCAAGCATTCATGTTTCTCCCCTGTGTGGGTTCTTTGATGCTGTTGAAGATTGCCACTCTGACTGAATGTCTTTCCACACTTTGGGCGCTGAAAATGTTTCTCCCCTGTGTGTACTTTCCGGTGCACATGGAGCTGTGATCTGTATCTGAAGTACTTTCCACACCGAAAACATTTCTGTGCCCCCATTATACTATGCTTCGGGAAAAGTGCATTACCTTTTCTTCCAGGACAGAACATGCTTCCACTCTCTGTGCAGACAAATGACTTTTCTCCTGAATGAATTCTTTGGCATTGAAAATGGTCTGATTTCTGTGAGAAGCTGTTCCCACAGTCAGAGTGGCTGTAAGGTTTCTCTTCTTTATGTGTTCTTTGATGCCTAAGAAGTTCTGCTCTACAAAGAAAGCTCTTGTGACACTCCAAGCATTGATGGGTCTTCTTTCCACTGGGCATTTGCAAATGGATACCATATTGGCCCTGATCTGAGAAATTCATTCCACACTCCAAGGACTTATATGTTTCTTCTACCATGTGGCTTAGTTCACAGTAATCCTGCCCTTGGCCATGAACGGGTTTAACCCTCTTCTTGACTATGTAATTTCTTTTCTGCCTCTTAGGACCACCATGATTCTTGAAGTTTCCTTTCAAATTTTCATTCTTCACTTTATTTGGCAATAGGTGATGAATGTCATCATCACCCTTATTCCACTGATCATCCCCTGCTAAAATCAAAAGAGAGATCCCGTTAGCACCCACACAAAGAGGTCTGATCATCCATACGCAAAGCATTTCAGCAGCTTTTTCCTGCTCTACATTGAAAGGTACATTAATAGACACTTTAAAGGGACATGAAGGCCTGCTAGTAGTTATGAGGTACACCCTTTTTTTAAAACTCAGCTGTCAGTTTTTGAAGGCTGCTCGTGTGCCAGACAGGCTCATAGGGCAGCATGGAGCCCTGTGTGTGTTCATGATAAGCAGGGGCCTATCATCCCTTGTTTGTTTGTGGGCCACAGTTCATATCGTGGCCTGCGGGGGTTTTAAGAGCATATGTTTTGAGAGCTCTGTTGTAAGACAACTTACTTTTTTAAAAAAAATGCCAACGAAGCAGAGGTGTCACGGCTACGTAGGTGTAGGTGAAGCAGGGTTTTGGGGGCAAGTGTGTGCCGGCCTGTCTGTACAGGGGAGGAAGGAGGGAGGCCAGTTTCCAGCCCCTGGGCTTTTAGAGTGGTTCTGAGCCCTGTTTTTAGGGCATGCCACCTCCAGCCCTGGAGTTTCCAGCCAAGTGGTTTATTATTAGTCAGCCAGCAGGGTTTTTAAGACACAGTGTGGTACGGGTTTGGAGGGCGTATGCTTATGCAAGCATGTTTTATGCGGCTGGAACCACCTCTCGCTCTTTTGAGAGCCAGAGAGTGTGTTTGTGCACATTCATAGTTCCTGCAAGGAACAGTTGACAATCCCCAAACACCATTCTTTTTCTACACACAAAGCCCCTTTTGCTAGGGGGCTGAAACCCTCTCCCCACCCCACATCGGAAAAAAGAGCTGTTTTAAGCCAGGAGGGTAAAAAGCTTTCAGAGCTCCTGAGAGAGAACTCCAGAGAGAGAGAGTTTTTTTTAAAAAAGGGTTGGAGACCGTGTGTAGATTTATAGCACAGGGCAAAGTTAAGTCTTTTTTCAGTTATCCAGCAAAGTTTTTTTTAGAGATCTACCTCAGAGCTACCAAGGCATGCAAAAAGACACAGAGAAATAGGTCTCCCCCTCCACCCGCACTTTCGTGGTTCCAGAACTTCTTGGCAAGAATGCAAACAACCTGCTCCTCCTTATCTCCTCAATACACACACACCTCAGACTTCCATCCCGGCCACAGCAGTGAAGTTAAATTAGCAAGAGACAGACAGAGAGACAGAGACAGAGACAGAGAGAGGTTGACAGAGACAGAGAAAGAGAGAGGGGGGGAACGGGGGAGCCGAGGGGGGGGGAAGTCTCTAACAGGCTGCCCCTCCTTGCAAAAAAGCTGGATAGGCAGACAGAGTTATAAAAATGCGGGGTGGGGTAGCTACACACGTTATTTTATTTTAACAGACTGGAGCTGATTCCTCCTCCTTCAAAGACCCAGGCAAAGAGGCAGTGTGCCACACCTCCTTGCTGGCTGTAACAACGGATGGGAGGTTTTTTTTAGATAACCACTTGATGCCCATGCATTCACTCTAGCGGAGCCGTAGGGTACGTACAGAAGCCCCAGCAGTTCTTTTCATAATTGCTGACTCACACCTCTACAGAGCAACGGGTGATTGACAGGCCCTAGCAGCCTGCCTTTTCTCATAGCAATGCTAAATCAAAACTACAGCACCCAAATAATTAATCAAATGCAATGTATTACTAACAAATAACAAGAGTAGAAAAATTACCTCACTATCTAAAACATGCAACAATACAAAGACAAAATGCAAATTACAGCAGATGTTGAACAACAGCACAAAACAAATCCAACAATTATATACAATATATACAATGGAAAATGAACGTGGTCTCATAATTCGCTTATGAAAGGACACAAAGGAAAAAGGTTTCCTTGTAACTCGGTTTGAAGTAGCAAACATAAGCTTAGCTATGGGCAACGAAGCCCTCCATTAGTTTCTCCTGCAGTCCTCGTTTACGGCCATTTCCTTAAAAGGGCAATGTAGGTAGAATAGTGGGGACCACAGTCCGAATGAGATTCTATTACACATGGAGTAGTTCAAAATCTCTAAACAATGGAACGCAGATCCCAGGTAGTCTTTGCATTTCTCCATAAAGAAAGCCTTGCGTCTTTCTGGGTAATTCTCATTTACCTTAAAGGGTTTAAGAACTGTGGCAGCATATGGTCAACCGTGGAAGTGTTGCATTGTTCCACACAGGAAGGGGAATGTGTGTGAGAGAGAAGAATGCAGTTAACTTCTCCCCCCTCAAAGATTTCACAAAAAAACAAGACTTCAAACAACACAGAGCGCCACAGATGTTTACCTTTTCATTATTATTTTATTTTTAACCCTTTATCCTTTTCCACACATACTATAGACCAGTGATGGCGAACCTTTTAGAGACCAAGTGCCCAAACTGTGTCCTGGGTCGAGTGTCCTGGGTCGGGCCTCAAGCCCCACCCAGGACTTGCTCCAGGATGCACACCCGAAGTTCTCCCCCCCCCCTTACCGGCAGCTCTGGAGAGGCGGCGAGGCGCCGGCGCCGGACAGTGGAGACGTTGGGCCCCGGCGCGGCGGCATTGGGCACCTGCTGTCGTGGGCAGGGGAGGAGGGGGCGGCGAGGGCGAGCGCGCCAACACTTGCGACCCCGCCAGCCTGCGGGCGACCTTAGGGGGCGGGGAGAGAGAAGGCAGAGGCCACGCAGCCACGCCCAAGCCGGAGGACTCGAGGATGGCTCCGGCTACCCCACAAGCTTAACGCAGGAGTCGGGGACGAGCGCGAACGGGGGGAGAGGGGGAGGACGGCGGGAGATGGCAGGCCTTTCTCCGGCGGACGCACGGCTGTTGAGGGGCCGCCTGGCCCTCCACGAGCGCCCGGAGGAGGAGGCGGGCGAAAACGGCTGGGGGAGAGGCGCCTGAGGAGGAGGACGATGGCGGCGGCAGCCTGGACTGCTGGGAGCCGCCTGAGGGGGACAAGGAGGAGGAAGGCGGTGAGGAGGAGCTGCTTCTGGAGCCTAGAGGAGGAGGCCCCACCTCGTTGCTTCTGGCCTCCCCGCCGCCTATCAGCTGTTGCGGGGCAAGAGGGGGGGAAGAGGAAGAAGCCAGCCGCGTGCGTGCGAGGCAGGAAGCTGACGCGCCGACGCACGAACGGTGGGGGGGAGCTCAGCTGAGAGAGGGAGGGGCACAGACGACCCGGGAGGCCTTCTGGAGCTCACCCGTGCGTGCCGGCAAAGAGGGCTACGCGTGCCGGAAGTGGCACGCGTGCCATAGGTTCGCCAACACGGCTATAGACCGATCTAGACTCTAAAGCAGAGGAACATAGGGTCCTTCTCCTTGTGTACTGAAGCTTTCTTTAAAATCAAGAATTATAGGAACGTTCTATTCACTTCCACCACTTACACAGATACAGATTAAACTGTACATCTTTTAGAGGTTGTGTCACCATGACTGCTTAAATACAAGTGTGCAGAATTTATACAGTCAGGGAGTTGTGCAAACCATAGTCTGAGTTTGGGCACAATCACGACCTTGAAAAGCTGTCTGCTTTCCTGTCCCTCCTCCCTTCCCTAGAAGGTCCGAGCACTGTGCCTCTTTCCCCCATAAATCTTTGCATAAACAAGCAGAAGTGCTGCGAAGAATGCAAGACTTTCTGCTCGGACTTGCTATGAGAAAAGGCAGGCTGCTGGGGCCTGTCAATCACCCGTTGCTCTGTAGAGGTGTGAGTCAGCAATTATGAAAAGAACTGCTGGGGCTTCCATACGCACCGTCCGGCTCCGCTAGAGTGAATGCATGGGCATCACGTGGTTATCTAAAAAAACCTCCCGTCTGTTGTTACAGCCAGCAAGGAGGCGTGGCACACTGCCTCTTTGCCTGGGTTTTTGATGGAGGAGGAATCAGCTCTGATCTGTTAAAAAAAAAATAACGCGTGTAGCTACCCCACCCGTGTTTTTATACAGTAACTCTGTCTGCTATCTCTCCAGCTTTTTTGCAAGGAGGGGCAGCCCTGTTAGAGACTTCCCCCCCCCTCGGCTCCCCCGTTCCTCTCTCTCTCTCTCTCTCTCTTGCTAATTTAACTTCACTGCTGTGGCCGGGATGGAAGTCTGAGGTGTGTGTGTGTGTGTGTGTGTGTGTGTATTGAGGAGCAGGTTGTTTGCATTCTTGCTAAGAAGGTCTGGAACCACGAAAGTGCGGGTGGAGGGGGAGACCTATTTCTCTGTGTCTTTTTGCATGCCTTGGTAGCTCTGAGGTAGATCTCTAAAAAAAACTTTGCTGGATAACTGAAAAAAGACTTAACTTTGCCCTGTGCTATAAATCTACACACGGTCTCCAACCCTTTTTTTAAAAAACTCTCTCTCTCTCTGGAGTTCTCTCTCAGGAGCTCTGAAAGCTTTTTACCCTCCTGGCTTAAAACAGCTCTTTTTTCCGATGTGGGGTGGGGAGAGGGTTTCAGCCCCCTAGCAAAAGGGGCTTTGTGTGTAGAAAAAGAATGGTGTTTTGGGATTCTCAACCGTTCCTTGCAGGAACTATGAATGTGCACAAACACACTCTCTGGCTCTCAAAAGAGCAAGGGGTGGTTCCAGCCGCATAAAACATGTTTGCATAAGCATACGCCCTCCAAACCCGTACCACACTGTGTCTTAAAAACCCTGCTGGCTGACTAATAATAAACCACTTGGCTGGAAACTCCAGGGCTGGAGGTGGCATGCCTTAAAAACAGGGCTCAGAACCACTCTAAAAGCCCAGGGGCTGGAAACTGGCCTCCCTCCTTCCTCCCCTGTATAGACAGGCCGGCACACACTTGCCCCCAAAACCCTGCTTCACCTACACCTACGTAGCCGTGACACCTTTGCCTTGTTAACTTTTTTTTTTTTAAATGCTGCCTTACAACAGAGTTCTCAAAACATATGCTCTTAAAACCCCCGCAAGCCACGATATGAACTGCGGCCCACAAACAAACAAGGGATGACAGGCCCCTGCTTATCATGAACACACACAGGGCTCCACGCTGCCCTGTGAGCCTGTCTGGCACACGAGCAGCCTTCAAAAACTGACAGCTGAGTTTAAATAAAAGGGTATACCTCAAAACTACTCTGCTGCATCAGAAAGGCTTCGTTTGAAATATAACAATTTATACAACCCCTCACCTGAGTGAATTCTTTCATGTGAAGTCAGGGCTGACTTCCGACTGAAGGTCTTTCCGCATTCCTCGCAATCATATAGTTTCTCTCCTGAGGGAATTTGTCTCTTAGAAATAATATTCAGGTTCTTACTGAAGGTCTTTCTAAAGACCACACTTGCATTTTCATTTCCCCTGGAGCAGTTTCTTTTGTTAGCACAGAGGCCTTTGTTCCTCCTTGTTTTGGTTGACCTTTCTTCTTGGACTGAGATTTCATGCAAGCCCCCTCCTTGGGAAGGAATGGCCTTATCCTTCCTCCTGTCTGCATGGCTTCCCTCCTGCTGCTGTGGTCCATCTCCATCCCCAATATTTCCTTTGGAGTCTTTATTCTTGGCTTTTTCCAAAGAAAACCCCTGGAATCCCCCAACCGTCTCCTCTACATGTGCTGCTGGAATAAAGAAAGAGATCCAGTCAGCACCTGCGCAAGAAGCCATCAGGCACCCATCAGGCATTGTTCATTAATCAACCCTTCTTTCTCCCCCATGGCTAAGCCACTGGTCATACCTTATCCCCTGCCAGGCCACCCAGGTTAATAGCTTTTGTATTCTGCCTATCTCTCCCCTCCCAATACTCCTTATGTGTACTTTCCCCCCTTAAAGTGGCAAAGAATCATTCCCCCACTGTTCACATTTGACTTGTCAGGCAATGCTTTTGAGTCTCTGCTATTGATAATTAAATAGAAGAGACAAAGAAGACAAGGGTCATTTATGAATGGGAGTTTTACCTGGGGTTCGTTGCTGGCTGGACCCACACTTCCCTGTAGGGAATCTATGTACAAGCAGTCTCCAAACTAATATCTAATCCCGCCCTTTAAATGCTGCTGTGTAAATGGCTTACTTTGTAGTGCTTACTGTGAGAGAAAATTCCCTCCCCCAAACCCAGCTGCCACTTAAAAAAGTATTTTAAGAACAAAAAATAACAAATGGAGCTACGTGAAAGAAAAGGGACGGGAGAAATCCAACCCTCATTTTTAGAAGCCTTTCTTCTGCTCAGAAAGAACTCCCAGGAAGATGGAAGCATTTGAATCCCTGCCTCTTTACACGCTGCTTTGTAATTGGCTGTGAGAGAAAGCAATCTTGCATGTCCTGAGCTTGCCTTATGCATGGGGATTTCACCCAGACTGAACTCAGGGGAGATGGAAGAATCGGGTTAACAGAGGAATGGGAAGTCCTGGGATTTGTGAGGGCTAACAGCGAGGTAATCGCTAATGGGCGGAAAGCTCATGCATAACCACTCTTAACCACTATACCATGCTGGCTCTCCACGACAGAGAGGGAGGGAGAGAAGGTTCTTATATGAGAAATGAAAAGAAAGCCACGAAAGAGGAAACTTTTTTCTGGAAGAATGGAAACCTGGTCAAGATTAAATCCCACAATCCCAACCAGAGTAAGGGGGACGGATCCTTTCCTGGTTGCCGTCAGAGGGGATGATGGTAATCCCATCTGGGGGACAAGTGTGTGTTAATGGTTGGCAACTGAGAAATTAGAATGGGGCCCTTTCCAGAGTCTTCTTGAAGGCCTCTCAGTCCTGCATTGGCCTCAGGCCAGGACACCTTCTCTGGCTTGGGTGACGGCCATAACACTGGCCTCAGTTTCCCCTGGGCCAGCCAGGCTGCATGGGTCACTCTACCCAGCCATTCGGAAAATTGCTTTTGCTGCCACCCCACCACCTCAAGGATCCCAAAAGGGAGCAAATAACTGGGCAAGTGTCAAAGCAGCATATTGCTATTCAAGATGTTGATTCACAAATCAGACAAGTGGCACAATCCTACTGTCAGCAATTTGCACCTATGAAAGTTCCTTACCCAGAGAGGCCACGCTCCCGTAGTTCTCCAGCATGACTTCCCTGTAGAGAGCTCTTTGGTTTGGATCCAGTAGGGCCCACTCTGCCTCAGTGAAATACACAGCCACCTCCTCAAAGGAAACCGGAGACTGAAAGAAAAAGCAGATTCCTTTGTCAGAGATCATGCAAGGCAGAGGCGACAATCTGGAAGGGGGCACTGGGAGGGTGCAGGATGGAGAGTTCAGCATATGAAAAAGGAGTGGTGTTCAGAGCCTCTTACCAGGGCCCCTTAACAACAACTCCAGGAGAAAAGCCCCCGAGAAAGGAGAGGGGACTGAGACCCCTTACCTGGACTAGAGATACAGCAGCTGTTTCCACATCTCCGCAAAGAGAACGGATCAACACTGTCTCTTCACTCCCTGCGAAGGAGAGAAAAGTGGAAGGGTATTAGCCTTGACTTCCTCTTTGGTTATGTGAATGTGCTTCATGCACCCGTTCCCAGGGCTGTGAAAGCTTGCCCTATGTATCCTTAAAAAATCTGTAACACTTTGTAGTAGGTTCTGGGAGAGGCAGAAGAGAAGCAAAAGGTACCCATCAGCCTTGGGGGGGGGGGGAGCTTTAAATGCTGTTGACCCATTTCAGACTTCTGTGGTACTTGAAACCTGTCCTGTGAACTCTGGAGCTCAAAAACGTGACAGCATCTCTTCTGGAACCAGTGGGATACGGTCATCCCTGGATACAAACTCTATAGAAATGACAGGGAAGGGTGTATTGGAGGGGGTGTTGCTATGTCTATCAAGGAAGGCATAGTGTCTAATACACTAGAAACCATAAAAAGGGCAGACTCATCCACAGAATACTTGAGGGTGACAATTCCAGGCCCAAAGGTAATTTAGTACTAGGGACATCCTAGCGGCCCCCTGACCAAAGGCTCAGGGTGATCTAAAGATGGAGAATAAAATCAGGGAAGCATCCAAAGATGATGAAGTAGTAATAATGGGAGACTTTAACTACCCTCATATTGACTGGATAAATACATGCTCCAGTCAAGCCAAAGAGATCAAATGTCAATAAACCTTTAATGGCATATTCAATGTTACAAAGAGGGGGGAAAAGCAGTATAAATACAACTATCAGCTAAAAACTAAAATAGACATAAAATCATAACACAGAGTTTCCCAAATTTTTCATTCTTAACACATCAACTAAAAAATTGGCCACCGCCACAGTGATCTCTACGGTTGTATCATTCAATAAGATTTGACTTTTTATATTATTAGGAAGAAAATATTTAGAATATATCCAGTATTTAACCATTTCTTCCTAGTGGACGTGTACAATAAGCAATCTAGCAATATGTGCTCGATTGAGTCCTAAGAATTAGAGCCACATTCACATTTCCATTCATGTTTAGGAATATTTTGAAACCTTCCATCTAACAACTTTGATGGAAAGGCATTTACTCGCGCAAGAGAAAAGGCTCTGTGATGGCTAGGACTATCAAGATTGTATAAATAATGGGGAATACATCCCACAACATTCTTGAGATTTAGCATAGCTGATGAACAGACAGGAGGTTGAAAAGGTTTCATTTTTTGAAGTTCAATATCTAAAAGCCTCTGTTTAATTGTCTTAAAAATATAAACTTCTGAGGAGAAAGTTAGTTCCTCCAGGGAGATACCAATGGATCTTATTTTAGTTCGGATTTTATGATCCCAAGAGGTATTATAAATTTCCTTTAATAAAAAAGACAGACGCGAGCCATCATCAGTATTAAAATACAGTTTAAGCCAGAAGCGAATAATTAACGTCCATGCCTTAGTTTCAATTAAATTTAATCCTAATTCAGAACACAATGCATAGTAAGAAACACAGTTTGGGAAACCCATAATTTGTCTAAAAAAGGATGCTTGAATCGCCTCCACTTCACAATTAAAAGCGTTAAACCATATAGGAACCCCATAAAGAACCTGTGGTAAAATTTTAGAATTAAAAACTTTAACAGCGGCAGGGACAAATTGATTTCCTTTGGAGGACAATTTCCCCAAATTAATAGACTTTCTCCTATGAGTAGCCCATTGGAGGTTAAAATTAAACGTAACGCCCAAATATTTATAACACTTAACTTGTTGGATCTTATTCTTACCAACATGCCACCTATAGGGGACCCACTTTTTATTAAAAACCATAACATTGGACTTGGAATAGTTAATTTTGAGTTCATTAAGATTGCAGTAATTCTCAAAGGCCATCAAATATCGTTGAAGGCCTACTTTGGTAAAAGATAAAATTGCCTTATCATCTGCAAATAAAAGGATAGGCACTGCTCTGTCACCTAATCTTGGAAGATGGCCGTCCACAGATTCCAATGCTCCAGACAAATCAGAAATAAATAAATTAAAAAGCAGAGGGGCAAGAACACATCCTTGTTTAACACCCTTGTTGGATGGGATTTTGTCAGTGAGAAAACCATTTCGAGAAAATTTAACCTGGCATGATGTACCAATGTGAAGTTTCCTCAAAAGGAATAAAAGGCGCTGATCTATTCCTAGATTACTCAGCTTGACCCAGAGTTTGTCTCTCATTACAGAGTCAAATGCACTTTTTAAATGAATAAAGGCAACGTAAAGTTTCTTCGTGCCAATTTTCATATACTTCTCAGCCAAGGTTAGTAAAGTTAAACAATGGTCCAGGGTTGATTTATTTTTAGATAATCCAATCTGCTCAGGTCCAATGATATTGTTGTCCTTTACCCAGCTGCGCAAGCGCAGTTCTAGATGTTTCGCATATAATTTGCCAGTTACGGATAAGAGACAAATAGGGCGATAGTTGTCAGATATTTTAGGATCGCCTTTCTTGTAGAGTGGAATTATTATTGAAGTTAGCCATGAGTCTGGCAAAATGCCATATAAATTAATAGATGGAAAAAGTTTGGCAAGAACTGGTGCCCACCAGTCAATAAACTCCTTAAAAACCTCTGCAGAGAGACCATCAGGGCCAGGGGCTTTACAAGATTTCAAACTACTTATTAAGTCAATAATTTCCTCCTCACTAATGGGAGGTCATCTGGGGATGTGAGGGGGTATAATTGTTTCAGGAGAAAGTGCATCATTGCTAAATGAATTTAAAAGATTGGAAAAATGGTCCACCCAAATTTGAGGGGCTATATCAGCTTAAGACAGGAAATTATTTTTGGATGAGTTTACTATCATCCTCCAAAAGGTCTTACTATCCTGAGATTTAAGAGCAGGGAGCATCTGAGACCATAAGTGATGGAAGTAGGTTTTCTTCTTCCTCGTAACTAAATCTTGGAATTGCTTTTTAGAGGTGAAAAAAATACCTAGTCTGTCATATGGTGCATCAAAACAGAGATCCTTAAACAAAATTCTGAGGTGTCTTTTAAGTTCTAAGCACTCTTTATCAAACCATGGAGATGGCTTGGTAGAGCCGGTCCGCACAGGCTCCGCCAGTGAAGAGCAAAACAGCTCAGTCTGGGTAAATGCCAAAAGTATCTCAGAGTGAGAATCAGAATTCAAAATCATAGTTCTCTGCGTAATAAGTGTCTCAGAATAGAGAAGAGAGGAAAGAGATTCCTCCAAGGATTCAGACCACTTGATTCTTTTAAGAATCAGATATGACTTTGAATCAACTAATGGTTCTTGAAGATAAGCATTTTTATTTAAATGGCCCAAGGAAAGCAAAAGTGGAGAGTGATCACTTTCCGGACGAAAATCAACAATAAAAGATTTAACAAGAGATAAAAAACAGGGATGGCAAATACCATAGTCGATCACACTTCTCACTTGGTGGGAGTTAAATATGAAAAAGTGAGAGGATGGAAATTGTAGCAAGCCATTAAGAGTAGAGATCAAATGTCTAGACATCCTCAATGACTGTGTCCTTGAACAGTTGGTCATGGCCCTAACCAGAGGGGAGGTGATCCTGGACTTAATACTCTGTGATGCAACCAGCAACTTAGTGTGGGTTGTAGTTGAGCCAGTTGGCAATAGTGACCACAATGGCATCAAATTTAATTTATATGTATGTGGGAAAGTGCCTGGGAAATCTCACACAATTACCTTTGACTTGAAAAGAGGGAATATCTCTAAAATGAGAAACCTGGTAAAAAGGAAGTTGAAAAGAACAGTTAGGAGGGTTAAATCTCTGGAAAAGGCTTTGGAGTTACTCAAGTCCACAATACTAGAGGCTTAGCTAGATTGTATACCGCAGGTCAGGAAAGGTGGTAATAAGTCCAAGAGGTCGCCACCATGGAGAACAGCTAAGGTGAGGGAAGCTATTAGAGAAAAAAAGGCTTCCTTCAGAAACGGGAAGGATTGCCCAAACCAGGCAAACAAAAGCAAACACAAACTTGCACAAAGGAAGTGCAAGCAGACAATTAGAGATGCAAAAAATGATTTTGAGGGGCATATCACTAAACACATCAAGACCAACAATAAGAAATTCTTTAAGTATATTAGGAATAGGAAACCAGCTAGGGAAGCGTTTGAACCATTGAATGACAATGGGAGTAAAGGTACACTAAGGAAGCCTTAAGCAGTTGTTGAGAAACTAATTCTTCTCATCTGTCTTCACGAAGATATAGGGCAGATACCTTCTCCTGAACAGAGGTTTTGGGGAGGGGAGAATGAGGAACTGGGGCAAATAGTGCTAACAAGGCAGGAGGTCCTACAACACCCAAACTGTAAGGTAAGGTAAAGGTCCCCTGTGCAAGCACCGGGTCATTCCTAACCCATGGGGTGATGTCATTCCTGACCCATGGGGTGGGTCCCGTCATTCCTGACCCATGGGGTGACGTCACATCCCGACGTTTTCTAGGCAGACTTTGTTTGCGGGGTGGTTTGCCAGTGCCTTCCCTTTACCCCCAGCAAGCTGAGTACTCATTTCACCGACCTCGGAAGGATGGAAGGCTGAGTGAACCTTGAGCCGGCTACCTGAAACCAACTTCCATTGGGATCGAACTCAGGTCGTGAGCAGAGGTTTTGACTGCAGACCCAAACTGTAGATGACACCAAATTATTTAGGGTGGTTAAAACAAAATTGGACTGTGAAGAGCTCCAAAAGGAACTCTTCAAACTGGAGGAATAGGCATTAAAATGGCAAATAAGATTCAATGTGAGCAAACATAAAGTGATTCGTATTGGGGCAAAAAATATATATACACTGATGAGATCTGTGCTGGCAGCGACAGACCAAGAAAGGGATCTTGGGGTGGTAGTGGATAGCTCAATAAAGATGTCAACCCAGTGTGTGGCTGCTATAAAAAAGGCAAATTCCATGCTGGCCATAATTAGACGAGGAATAGAGAATAAAACTGCTGCTATCACACTACCCTTGTACAAATCTATGGTGAGTCCACACCTGGAATACTGTGTACATTCTGGTCACCACACCTAAAAAAGGATATTACAGAGCTTCAGAAAGTGCAGAAAAGAGCAACCAAAATGAACAGGGGACCAAATCAACTGCTCTATGAGAAGTGGTTAAAACACTTAGGGCTGTTTAGCTTGGAAAGAGGAGACGTGACAGTGCTCTGATCCAGCAGGTCTTTTCTTATGTTCTAATGTTCTTATGGATCAGACCAAAGGCCTAAGCAGACAATTCTCCCACCAGCTGTGCCCTCGCACACGCTCTTGGGTTCAGACTGGTGGAAGAAGAAGAGGGAGGTGAAAATGACATTACATGGCACCTCGCTGTCACATTTGGCCAAAAAACCAGATGTGAACTGAGCACATCTGGAAACTCAAGGCAATATGCCAAGCATCTACTGACCAACTAATTTCACATCCAGGTTTTTGGCCAGAGGCAACATCAATGTGACATCACATCCGCCCCAAGCCCCTCCCCAAAGGTGTTGGACACGCCAGACCACAGCCTGGCACCCCTAGTCCAGCATCGTATTTCTATAGCCTGTCAGATGCTCTGCTAAGGATGAGCACAAAACACATCCTCCCACTATTCCTGGCCTCTAGCAACTGGTTTTCAGAGCTATGCTGCCCTTCATGTGCAAACTCCATTTATTTGCAAGACTGAAGAGCTTGGCTGAGATTTGTCCGCCTTTTTTTCTGAACCACCTTGATTACACTAAACAATGTGAGGAATTGCATCCATGAATTGTCTAACCCTCTTTTGTGTGTGTGTAAAGTGCCGTCAAGTCGCAGCCGACTTATGGCGACCCCTTTTTGGGGTTTTCATGGCAAGAGACTAACAGAGGTGGTTTGCCAGTGCCTTCCTCTGCATAGCAACCCTGGTATTCCTTGGTGATCTCCCATCCAAATACTAACCAGGGCTGACCCTGCTTAGCTTCTGAGATCTGACAATATCAGGCTGGCCTGAAAATTAGTGAACATTGCGTGCCTCAAGTTGGGTGGAGAAGCATTTATTTTTTTCCCCTTGACCAGAACTCTCTACCCATCAAATTCACTTGGTGCCCCAATCCCATCCAGGCATAATGATTCCTTACTGCGTGAGAGGGCATCTCGGGCACGCTCCAAGGCCTGGGCTCGCTGCCTTTCCTCCAATGGAGCTCTTTCCGCCTCACAGAGTTTAGCTTCCATCTTCCCGGATGGACCCCACCTCTGAAACAGCAATGAGGGAAACAGGTAAGAGACGGACTGGAAAGACAACAAGGAACGGATCCTGCCCCATTCCAATACTCCGAACCTTTTTATCAGCAGATCTGGCAGGGATTTCTTTCAACCCTGGGGAATAATCTGGAGGGATAAGAAATTTCGTAGAAGAAGTGGCTGCTGAAGCAGGTTGTCAAACCTCCCGTTTGGATGATTAACACTTGGTCAAATACCAGGAAGGGAAGCTTTAGGAGGCCAGTGTCGTTGCATGAATTGGAATACCTGGGGAAAAAAGCCCTCACCTGTTCTGCCTGCCACTTCTCCTCTGCCTGACTCAGGAGGAAGCCTTCGGCCAGGGCCACCGCCTGGGAGCTGGTCTCCGGCCTGCATCCTCTGACCCAGTGCTGCATTTCCTGGGGCAGGATGGTCAGGAACTGCTCCAGGATCACCAGGTCCAGGATCTGCTTCTTGCTGTGCGCCTCCGGCTTCAGCCAGTGGTTGCAAAGTCCATGGAGCTGGCTGCAAACCTTTCGGGGCCCATCGACTTCACAGTAGCGGAACTGCCGGAAGCGCTGACAACGTACTTCTGAGTTCAGGGGCTCCTGATCCCAGATCTCTGGCACAGCTTCCTCCCAGAATTTGACACCTCTCCCAGCTTGGATGGGCTGGGAGCCTTTTCTTGCTCTCTTGCCAGGTCCAGGTCCTTCTGGGTCCTGCTCTTCCATCTCCTTCCCTTTCTATTGGGTCACCTCTATTGGGTGAGTAGAGATCCCTTTACTCACTTGGCTATGAAGAGAAGCTTCTCCCTACAGGGGAGGGGGAAGGGACAGACAGCAATGTGCAAAAAGAAAAACAAAAGAGAACGGAGAAACATGATGGATCAGAACCAAAGTGCCACTTTTGGTTTGCGATATCATGTCACTATATTACATACCAGGCTTTTTTAAGATGTGTGTGTGTGTAACCCTGAGTCACTGTGAGGGGGGCTAAAGAGTAGGAATACTCCACATAAGGAGAAAAAAGGCACAATCCCCACTCCACTCTCCCATTTTTTGAGATGGCTGAACAGCATGGGAGCGCAACCCTGTGCAGAGTTACTCCACAGTAGCCCCGCTGAACTCCTCGGGCATTTCTGATGGTGGCCCGGCTGAAGTCCAGTCCAGTCCAGTCTCTCCGGGGTCTGTGCACTGCTCCTGATGGGAGGGACATAGGGTTTCCAACCTCCAGGTAGTAGCCAGAGATCTCCTGCTATTACAACTGATCTCCAGCCGATAGAGATCAGTTCCCTTGGAGAAAATGGCCACTTTGGTAATAGGACTCTGTGGCATTGAAGTCCCTCCCCAAATCCTACCCTCCTCAGGCTCTGCCTCAAAAATCTCCTGCTAGTGGTGAAGAGGGACTGAGAGCAGGAAATTTTTTTCTCCAGGCGTGTCTATACTCGTGATATAACAGAAGCTCACACAAAATAAGGTGCAAACCAGTGAGTATTTATTTATAGTACAGAAACAATAAACAAACCGACAGAGTAACTAGCCTTGTGAACACCACCTCTCCAGAACACAATCTTACATATGTACACTTCTTAAATACATGTATACAGCCAATCACAATACAGACTCAATTAGTGCTTACATTAGCCTAGTACGGTACAGTTTGGCCTTAATTGGATAACTGGCAACTTCCCTTACTCAGCACTTTTCAGCATTTGACAGCTGTCAGACTAGATCACTAAGATCTGAACATATGATCCTGAGCACAAACATTTCCTACATGACAGGGACCAGGCAACCCTAGGACAGGAAGCACTGAAAGGGTTAAACTGAAAGGAGCTGTTTGCTAGATGGGTCAAATAAGTAGTGGGGGAGATAAAAGGCTCTTTTCCTGTGGGGGGTGGTGGAAGGGTTTGCTTCTGCATTGCCAAAGAAAACAGGAAGGACCACAGCACAAGGGGAAGCCTTTCGGCTGGGTCCTGGGAGGTTAACTTCGAAGTAAGTCGCTGGGGGATAAGCTTTTAGACCTTGGAAAGGAGGTGGGCTGGGATCATAGCCAGGGTGGTGTTCATAGGGTTGCCCATTCCCACAGGGCAAATTCCTGGACATATAGGGGTGAATGCTGAGATAGGCTGGTTTCAAGGCCAGGGGGGCGGCAGCTCACTGGGATATAATGCTATCAAGTCCACCCTCCCGTGTAGCCATTTTCTCCAGGGGGAAGTGATCTCTTTCACCTGGCTGTACTTTTGGGAGAACTTCAGGCTCCACCTGGAGGTTGACATCCCAGTTAGGCACCAGTTTGGCTCCACTATCTAAGTGGAAGTTTGGGGTTATTTTGCTTATTGCAAAAAAACGTCACCGCCCCCACAGCTCCCCTGTCCCGCGCTTTGGCTTATGCATGGAGAGGACAACAATTTGACCCAGGCTGATCTCAGAAGAGACTGAAAAACAGGATAACAGCAACAGGAAGACCTGGGATTTGCGGGGGCTATTGGCAGCATCTTTCAGCACAATAAAAGTTAAATGGATGAAACTGGCATTCTATTGCTGGTCATTTTGAAAAACCAAGAGAGACCTTTTGGGGTTTGATGTGTAAAATTGGGCATGAGGGAAGGGAACCTGCCTGCATTGGAATCAACTGCAGCACCATCCTAAGACCACAATGCTTGCGGGTCCAGGGCTGCAAGCTGGTGTCCAAGGCCTGCCCAGCAGAGGAGAAGAAATTTTTTTAAGCCTGTTGCCAAGATCCAGACAGCTTATCAACGCCACCGATGTCCATGGAAACACCACCAACCCCAACCCCCCCAGTCACTGCACGAGGTGACGTCTCTCTGATCGGCAGAGAGGGACAGAGCATGTTGGTAATGCCACGCCCTCTCGTATCAGCCCACTGCACCCAACTTCAACAGAGGTGCGGCATTTCTGTAATCTTCCGGGTCCAATTTCTCCTTGTAGGTAGGGTTGCCAACCTCCAGGTACTGAAACAAAATATGCACAGGTACTAAAATAGTCAAGCTGTGAGAAAGAATAGTACTGGGCTCATCAAAGTATTGCAAACAACATATATTGAATATAGTAACAAAGTGAAAGGTGCAAACATCAACTTTCACAATACAAAACTCACAATACAAAACAAGACCAAACAATGTAGCTAAGGTATCTACAGAGATATATTACAAAAGGGTAGAATAATTATTACTGGTCTCATAAGACTCTTATAATGTTCATATCAACTCATGTAGGATTTGTGTCCCCACAAACGCGGGAAAAGATGACAGATGCAGGGAGGAGATGGAACGCCGTCCGGATGTGCCTCGTGTTTTCACTGCCACACAGGCAGCTTCGTCAGCTCTCCGTTTATCTAGAGTCAAAGCTCCTACAAATAACAATAAAATACTATATTTTCTCTATACTAAGGTCTCATTTTGATTCTTACTAATATAATAAAACGCTAAATACAATAAACAAACCGCACATACCTTTAGGAAGAAAGTTTTTTTCACTGAGAAAGATGATTATTTTCTTACGCCTGCAAGGCTGTTCCGCTCTAAACTGCTTCTAGCCAAAGCCCCAGGTGTTGTTAATTTATTCTTTACTAGTGGAAAGTCAAGCCTCTGCCAAGGGCATGTGGAACAGCTATGATTATGTCATCATTTAATGCTGTCATTTTACAGAAAGCAAGAAAGATCTATTTCATTATTAAGGCCAAAAGGAAAAAAAGATTTTAAAAGATAGATGAAATGCATTTCCTGTCTTAGGAGAATTTTTTGAACATTGTCCAGATCAAAAGAATTCCCTTTATAAGTCCAAATGACAAAGAACCGGAGGTCATTTTCATTATGCTTGTTGCTGATGAAGTGTGACGTTAAGGGAGCATCAAGCACTCGTGCCCTTATTCTCGACTTATGTTCACCTATACGCAGCTTTACAGGGCAAACAGTGCTGCCCACGTACAATTTTGCGCATTTGCACGTGATGCCATAGACGACCTTGCTAGTGGCACAGTTCGAGAAATGATTCCGTCTGAATTTTAAGTCTGAAGTGGTCGAACTAAATTCTTTCAGAGGTAAGCTAAGTGGGCAAAAAGAACAAGAACCGCAGGGGAAATGCCCTAGTACTGGCGGGGAGGGACGTCTGGGAGAGATGTCAGAATGAATGACTTTCTCTCAAAGAGACATTTCTCCTTAAGCCAAAGATCGGGGGTTCAGAACATCTGTCTATGTTTGACAGAACGTGCCAATGCTTTTTAATAATACTCTGAATAGAGTTGGCGTGACGGCTAAAGGCTAAAGGTAAGAGAACAGAAGATCCTATTGTTGGCGGTTTTCCTACTGGAGTGCAACATGGAATTGTGAAACCTAAGGTCTGCTTTTCTTTTAGCATTACTTACTATCTCATTGGGATAGCCTCTATCCGTGAGATCTAATTGTGGGTTCCTGGCTGACAGTTCATAATCTTGTTTTAAGGTGGAATTTCTTTTAAGGCGGATGAACTGGCTAATCGGCAAGTTGTTTTTAAGGTGATAGGGATGCTACGAGTCATACCGTAAGCCTGAGTTCCTAGCCATCGGTTTTTTAAAGGGTTTGAACGCAAAAGTTCTGTCTGCCCTGATGAAAAGCTCAAGATCTAAAAATTGTATGCTTTTAACATCATGAGAGCCTGTAAATTTAAGATGTTGGTCACAGATGTTTAGCCATTCAGAAAACTTCAGAAAGGAAAAGAAAAACAAAAGATCATCAACGTAACATTGGAACAACAGCATTTCTTCCTTAAAAGGGTTATCAAAAATAAACCGTTTTTCAAAAGAAATAATGTAAAGGTTGGCCACAGCCGGGGCGCAAGTGGCGCCTATTGCCACCCCTTTCGTTTGAACAAAATAATCTGAACCATACCGAAACACGTTTTCTAGAACTATATCTGCTATGTCCAGCAGAAAATGTGTAGGTGGGGACAGGATGGAACGTCTATCTAGATGGTCGGCAATAATATTGAGTGCTGAAATAATACGCGTGGCAGTGAAAACGCGAGGCACATCTGGACGGCGTTCCATCTCCTCCCTGCGTATGTCATCTTTTCCCGCGTCTGTGGGAACACAAATCCTACACGAGTTGATATGAACATTATAAGAGTCTTATGAGACCAGTAATAATTATTATATTCAATATATGTTCAATATATGTTGTTTGCAATACTTTGATGAGCCCAGTACTATTCTTTCTCACAACCTCCAGGTACTAGCTGGAGAACTCCTGATATTACCACTGATCTCCAGCCGATAAGAGATCAGCTCACCTGGAGAAAATGGCCACTTTGGCAATTGAAGAAGAGTTGGTTTTTATATGCTGACTTTCTCTACCACTTAATGCAGAATCAGACCTTCCCTTCCCCTCCCCACAACAGACGCCCTGTGAGGTAGGTGGGGCTGAGAGAGCTCTAAGAGAGCTGGGACTGGCCCAACGTCACCCAGATGGCTTCGTGTGGAGGAGCGGGGAAACAAATTAGCCTCCGCTGCACATGTGGAAGTGTGGGGAATCAAACCTGGTTTTCCAGATCAGACTCCACTGCTCTTAACCACTACACCAAGCTGTATCACTCCCCTTCCAAAACCTTACCCTAAGGCTCCGCCCCAAAAACCTCCTGCAGGTGGCAAAGAGGGATCTGGCAACTCTATATGTAGGGCACCCAAACAGGGTGTGGCTTCCTAGGTGTGCAGCAGAGTTTGGGGACTGAAAGAAAAGGATCGTCCCCCGCCCCAAACTACCCCACACTTCAGATGAAATTGGGTGCAAAAGGGAACTGGGTAAAAGTCAGATCTAGATTAATTTAAACGGATCCTCATGAAATCATGTGATTTTTACATGGATCCTCACTATTTTTTCATTGGATCACTCCAGATTTACTATCAAATTACATATAGTGTCCATAGCCACAAATTAGGAGCTAAAACTAGACTGTCTTGCTCAAGGGGGCAGGTGGGAGATTCCAACCCTGAACTTGGCAACTACAAATGTTCCTTTGCATTGTGTAAAACTCCCAGCACATAGAAGACTAGAACTGCAACGAGAAAGGCTGTGCCCACTGTCTCTGCTTGCGTGAATCAGGTCAGAGATTGATGTCTCCTAGGCGTGCTGAATGCGGGCTGCATGCCTCTTCTTCCATCCAGCACATGGCGCTGCTAACCCTGAAGAGAGCCTGCAACTCTGGTTCACAATCGTGGGAAGCCTGGAGGGTGGGAGAAAAGCAGCCCACAACCCAGAGGACCAGGATTACTAGAGGGAGAAGGACAAAGTGGAGTAGAGAGGGGGCACCTCCCTCACCTATTTCCAAGGAGATGGCTGCATATCTTATGAAACTGATGGGGCCAGGCTGGCAAGGGGCAGAAGAGGAGGGGGGCACCCCCAAATCTCCTGCCCCTCCTCAGCCTTGACCCATCAGCACCCTCTCCCCAGTCTAAAGGGACTAGAAGGTCTCTTCCCTAGTCACCTCTCCTGTGGGGGAGGGGGAGACTTCATTCCCTGGCTCTTCTTTCTTTGGGGACTTCTTTGTTTTGCACAAAGCAGCTCTTTCTGGCCCAGGAAATGGAGTGAGTGAACATAAGAACATAAGAAAGGCCATACTAGATCAGACCAAGGCCCATCAAGTCCAGCAGTCTATTCACACAGTGGCCAACCAGGTGCCTCTAGGAAGCCACAAACCAGATGACTACAGCAGCACCATCCTGCCTGTGTTCCACAGCACCTAATATAATAGGCATGCTCCTCTGATACTAGAGATAACAGATATGCAGCATGACTAGTATCCATTTTAACTAATAGCCATGAATACCCCTTTCCTCTGTGAATATGTCCACTCCCCTCTTAAAGCCTTCCAAGTTGGCAGCCATCACCACATCCCAGGGCAGGGAGTTCCGCATTTTAACCATGCGTTGTGTGAAAAAATACTTCCTTTTATACATTTTGAATCTCTCACCCTCCAGCTTCAACAGATGACCTCACATTCTAGTATTATGGGAGAGGAAGAAAAGCTTCTCCCTGTCCACTCTCTCCAAACCATGCATAATTTTATAGACCTCTATCATGTCACCCCTTAGCTGCCTTCTTTCCAAGCTAAACAGCCCTAAGCGTCTTAACAGCTCCCCATAGGACAGTTGCTCCAGTCCCCTAATCATTTTGGTTGCTCTTTTCTGTACCTTCTCAAGCTCTGTAATATCCTTTTTTAGCTGCGGTGACCAGAACTGTACACAGTATTCCAAGTGTGGTCTCGCCATAGATTTGTACAAGGGAAGTATGATATCAGCAGTTTTATTCTCTATTCCTTGTCTAATTATGGCCAGCATGGAAATTGCTTTTACAGCAGCCGCACACTGGGTTGACATCTTCATTGAGCTATCCACTACCAACCCAAGATCTATTTCTTGATCTGTCACTGCCAGCACAGATCCCATCAGTGTATATGGGAAGTTGGGATTTTTTGCCCCAATATGCATCACTTTACACTTGCTCACATTGAATCTCATTTGCCATTTTAATGCCCATTCTTCCAGTTTGTAGAGTTTCTTCTGAAGCTCTTCACAGTCCAATTTTGTTTTAACCACCCTAAATAATTTGGTGTCATCTGCAAACTTGGCTACTTCACTGTTCAACCCCAACTGCAGGTCATTGATGAACAGGTTGAAAAGCACCAGTTCCAACACAGATCCCTGAGGCACCCCACTGCTCACATCCCGCCATTGGGAGAACTGACCGTTGATTCCTACTCTCTGCTTCCTATTTTTCAGCCAGCTTTCAATACATAAGAGGACTTGTCCTCTAATCCCATGACTATGAAGTTCGCTTAGCAGTCTTTGGTGGGGGACTTTGTCAAAAGGTTTTTTGGAAATCCAAATACACAATGTCCACACGCTCATTCCTGTCCACATGCTTATTGACGCTTTCAAAAAACTCTAATAGGTTAGTGAAACAGGACCTACCTTTACAGAAGCCATGTTGGGTTTTGCTCAGCAGACCATGCCCTTCTATATGCTTGACAATTCTAACTTTAATAATGCTTTCCATCAATTTACCCAGATGTTAAGCTAACCGGCCTGTAATTTCCTGGGTCCCCCATGGAACCTTTTTTATAAAAAAAAATTTGAGGAGGGTGACTCTTCTCCCAGTTCACTGCTCCCCCCCTCTTCCTTTCTTTATGCTTTGGGTCTTGGATAGCAGACCCTGGCCATACATTGCTACTCCTCCCAAAAGCCCCTTTCAGCTCACCAGACACCCCCCCCCCAGCTATTCCTGCGGCAGCCCGGAAGACTCAAACCTTCCCTCTGTAGGGAGGGAGCAGCAAATGCGCCTCCCCCACTCATGTCCCTCTCCAGGACTATGGACTCTCTCCCTTTGACTATTCTGTCCTCCCTCTACGGATGCCAACCTCCAGGTACCAGTCAAAATTCGGCTGCAAGTGGTACTCAGGAGTTTAGAATTCAAGGTGCAAGCACCAGCAAAAGTAAACCTAAAATAAGGTAACTACAATACAAAATTGCTCTTAAAATGTATATTAAAGGTAATTACTAACAGGCACAACCTTGGTTGAGCAAACAGGAAATTTACAAAAGGTTCAAAGTGAATTCAATATAACAGCATACAAGCTTTACACAAAGATAAATATAGGCAAAAGTGCTCAATGCATATCATAATTTCAAGTCCATGCATGTAGATTGCAAAATTCAAGCAACGGAGACAAGATGTGGTGCAATGGAAATCCGGTATAATTCCATTTCATATGAAACTTTTTCAAGCTCTTAGTCCTTCCGTGCTAAGTTCTGTGGAAAAATGCATGGCTAAATAACACACCATTCGATATGAAATGCCAATAAAAAGTAAACATTCAAAATGCAAAATTACATACCATTCAATATACGAAGGAGTGTGCCTTCCTTGTATACATGGACGGCAAAGTAAGACGTCTAATTACATCAAGTCAACACATCATTAAAAAGCCTGTTGGAATTGGACTCTATGGCACTGAAGTCCCTCCCCTCCCCAACCCCGCCCTCCTCAGGCCCCGCCCCAAAAACCTCCTGCCGGGGACGAAGAGGGACCTGGCAACCGTACCTTCCCCCCCCCCCATCTAAGCCAGGAAATAAACTGGTTTTTATTCCCATTCGGTCAAAGATTCAAACACTCTCACCTCTGCCTTGCAGGAAACAACTCCCCCCCCCCATCCAGCCCCCCTTTCCTTGAGTCACCCCCCCTCCCCAGGACCCATCCAGAACTCTCCCCTCCTGCCTCCCACCCACCGTCCACATCTGGATCACTTGCAAAAAAGGCCTCTGCAATGCAGGGAGGGAAGGAAGGGGCTGCATCTCTTCTTCCCCCCACCCCCAAGCCTTATGCAGAGAGGTGGGGGGGAAACGGATAACCAGACGGAAAAGCCCCCCCCCCGGCTTTTCAGCGTGTGTGTTTGGGGAGAGGGGTCACTCCCTCTCCCTCCCTCCCCTGGCCTCGCTCCCCTTCCACCCCCACATTTCCCTGCCTCGAGATCCCCCCCATAGCTCACTGCGAAGGAGCAGCTCCTGCTGTTCCAGGCGCCGGAACAAGGAAGGCCGCTTTCCCACGCGTGGACTCCACGAAAGACCGGAAGCGGCCTCTCTAGGATTGTAAGCTCTCTGCCCAAGCGTCGCCCCCCTCCCATTGGGGATTCAACGCGCGCATGTGCACAGCCCCCTTTCTCTCTGCAAAAGGGGCTTTGCATTTGCTTGGGGGAGGGGAGAACCTGGAGAGGCAGAGAAGGAATTGCTGGAGGAAACCAGAGGCATTTAGGGAAGGGGCAGACTCCCCCCACCCGCCTTGAATTACCTCTGGCAAAAGGAGCTGCTGCCCTGCTCTCTTCCCTCCTCCCTAGAAGCCTCCCCCAAGCAGGATCCGGCCTGCCTGTTCCCTTCAGGACTTTTATTTTCTCCTAGAAGACCCAGCCAGAGATGGTCTGACTGTAGGGTTGCCAACCTCCAGGTACTCAGCACAGAGATAACTGTACAGAGCGAACACACAAACATATATTCAACCAAAGTGCAGTGATACATATAAGAAACACATACAACTATGTGATGACCAAAATAGAGGGCAGCAGGAAAAGAGGAAGACCCAACAAGAGATGGATGGACTCAATAAAGGAAGCCACAGCCTTCAATTTGCAAGATCTGAGCAAGGCTGTCAAAGACAGGACATTTTGGAGGACTTTCATTCATAGGGTCGCCATGAGTCGGAAGCGACTTGACGGCACTTAACACACATACACACAACTATGTACACAAATATACAATGTTTTTTCTAATGCAGTCTTTGTGCAAACAAATATTTCCGTTGTAGCAGTAGTTGTAGGAAAATTCTTTAAAAGGTCCACAAGGTACTTCTTAATATTCAAATCTTCAGAGAAAGGCAATGGCTGGGGGACGGCCGTTTCAAGAAAATTTCTTCAGCCCCAATTCATTCAATCTTACAATGTTATATATCCTGCATTCAGTTAGCTGGTTCCCATAGGATACTTCCAAGTGTAAAAGCCAACCTCCAGGTACTAGCTGGAGATTTCCCGCTATTACAACTGATCTCCAGCCAACAGTGGCGGACCTACATTTTTGGGGCCCTGAAGCTTGAACTGTTATGGGGCCCCCATTGTAACCAGCAACAACAGGGCAACATCCAGCAAGTTTCAAAGGGCCTTGCTGCCCTTGCAAGGACCTTGAGGCCCAAATGGTGGAGAACAGAGTGGTGGGATGGAGTCCTTGAAAATGGGCCATACAGTGATGGAATAAAACCATAGAACTATTAAGCCGTGCATCAACAAAGGATTCGAGGATCCAGCTGCCAAAATGTACGCTATGAATAGATTCTGGTGAGCTCAGTGAGCCCTTACAGCTGGGGGTTCAAGTACTGCAAGCCCCTGACAAAATTTTGAAATTTGACCAGTTACAGGGACATTTTCAGGCCATAGGAAATGGGTATTAGAGCATATTCTAAAGTCAGTATTAAGTACTTCAACTTCAGCTTATGATTCAATCGCTAAAAAACTCCATCGATTTTGTTGAGAAATTCACATTGAAAAAAGTTGCTTCAGGGAGCCCCTCTGGGATTAGGGGCCCTGAAGCTTAAGCTTCATTAGCTTCACAGTAGATCCGCCTCTGCCAGCCAATAGGGATCAGTTCACCTGGAGAAAATGGCCACTTTGGCAGTTGGACTCTATGGCCTTGGAGTCCCTCCCTCACCAAACCCTGCCCTCCTCAGGCTCCACCCCAAAAACCTCCTGCTGGTGACAAACTGGGACCTGGCAACCCCATCTGATTGGGAGGCTGGTGGAAATAGAGCCAGGACACTAGAAAGCTCGATGAGGATGCCTGGTCTCTTTAGAGATCACCTGAATCCAGCTGCCACTGTTAACATTGACAAAATCTGGGAATCCATGAAGGCCACCCCTTGTCCCCTGGATCCCTGTCCATCCTGGTGCCGGAAACCATGCAAGGCCCTCACTACACAATGCCTAGTTTCCAGAACTGTCCCAGGTCCTGCGCTAGTTTTGTTCTGGGAGTTATGTGCTTAGAACTTGTTTTCCATACTTGTTATGGCCCAATCAGGATTTGCAAAAGAGTCACTTCAGGCCATTTCAGATATTTATTTCCTTAATTCATTTCTACCTTTCCTTTCTCCCCAGTGGGAACCCAAAGAAGCTTATATCATTCTTCTCTCCTCCATTTTATCCTCGTAACTGCCCTGCAAGGTAGGTTAGGCTGAGAGTGTTACTAACCCAAGGTAACCCAGCGAGCATTCCATGGCCTGAGTGGGGATTCGAACCTGGGGCCTTCACAAACTAGTCCAACGCTCTTAACCACTACACCTCACTGGATCTGGCAAACCGTGTGGCGGGAGACTTAAGGTTTCTTGTCTTCTATGGTCCTGATCCAAATCAGGCCCTCACATGCCTGGAAATGAAGTTTCCAACATGGAACAAAGAGGACGCTTCTTTAAACAAAATCCAGGAACGGCAGATCCAGGAGCACTGAATCCTAAAAGAGGCGAATGGGTCTCCAGAATCCATTTTCTTTTTTCCAGTCGTTAGTTGGGAGACAAAGCACGAATCCTTCTTTTCACCGCAAGGACAACTTCCACCCTTGAGTCAGTCAGTCCATCTTTGGTCATCTGAACTTTGAACTCATCAAGACCTTCCTTTCTGACTTAGCTCTGGGTCTTCCTTTCACCCCTCCTGGGACATTTGGACAGTTTTTTTCTCTTTTTCCCTCTCCTTCTCCCCTCGTCACCTTATGAGGCAATACCATAGGTGTAAACTACGGGCGGGGCTGAGGGGCTTGAGTCCCTCCCCCCGGCAACCAGTGCCCACACGAAGGGCTCAGTTACAATGGCAGCTGAAGCACAGACCTGTCCTACCTTTCAGTTGTATCATATTACAATTTCCATGATTCTTTGCGGCTTTGTTCCTGTTTGCTAGTATGTATTTGTGTGTATTCTGTAAAAGGCACTCCTGACAATTTTAGCATCAGTAAGGTACCTTGCCTATCGGCATTGTACTGTACAGTGGGGAGGGGCCATGGTTCAGTGGTAGAGCATCTGCTTGGCATTCAGAAGGGCCCAGGTTCAATCCCCGGCATCTCCAGTTAAAGGGACCAGGCAAGTAGGTGATGTGAAAGACCTCTGCCTGAGACCCTGGAGAGCCACTGCTGGTCTGAGTAGACAATACTGACTTCGATGGACCCACGGTCTGATTCAGTACAAGGCAGCTTCGTGTGTTCATGTGTACAGGCTCTTGTAAAGCATGAGGAGCCAAGAGCACTATATGTTCATTGTTTTGCACATGTGGTGAATAGGGTCGTGCAAAAAAAAAAAAAAAGGGTAAATTGTGGGTTTGGGTTTATTGGGCCAAAAGTGTTTTAAATACTTTCAGCAGCCAGAGAACATAACTCTGAGACACTTTTGCCCCACTATGTTAGAGAAGCTTCCTTACAGTCAGTGGATTCAAAGTATAGGGGGTTGATTCAGTTCTTTGAGAATGTATCATAAGAACATAAGAAAAGCCCTGCTGGATCAGACCAAGGGCCATCAAGTCCAGCAGTCTATTCACACAGTGGCCAACCAGGTGCCTCTAGGGAGCCCATAAACAAGATGACTGCAGCAGCACCATCCTGCCTGTGTTCAACTGCGTATGCATCATGACTAGTAGCCGTGGATAGCCCTATCCTCCATTAACATGTCTACTGTCCTCTTAAAACCTTTTTCTGAGCAGAGATTTGGGGGAGGTGAGTATGAGGAACTAGGGCAAACAGTGGTAACATGTCCTAGAATTCTAGACAAACTGCAAACTAACAACTAACTGGGACCAGATTGTATTCACCCTCGAGTTCTTCGAGAACTCAAATGGGAAATTGCTGAACTTCTAACAATGATATTGTCCTGTGACGGACCGCGTCCCGGGCGTCGCAGGCCCTTCCGCGGGCCTATCGCTCACCTTGGGCTCGGGGGGGGGAGGTCACGGTGGTCCCGAGGGCCGACCCCGCAAGCCAGACGCCGACGCGGCTTGGACGGAGGCGGCGCAGGGGAATGGCGCCGCTCCCCGCCGGCCGCTGGCGGGTCGCCTCGACGCAGAGAAACTTACAGAGAAACTTCCCTTACAGAGAAACTTCTCTCAGAGTGCCAGATCCCAATGAAATTGATGGGTGACACATTTAGGACTGACAAAAGGAAATCTTTCTCTGGTGGTTCCTAGCGGTGATGCAGGCTACACTATCAGGGGAAACCTCCTCTTGGCGTGGGCAGGATCATGAGCTCTTTCCACAGACTCCAGTAGGACCTTCTCTGTTTCCCAGTTCAGCCCTGTCTGGCAAGCGGACAGGATGTTGTGAGCCTTACTCTACTGAGTGAGTTGACTCAAGGTCTTGTTCAGCCCAAAACTGAATTATCCCCAATCTTTCTCTATTTCTTCACCTCTGCTTCCCGCCCCCCCCCCATCTGAATCAGGAGGGATTAAAGGTTCATCGTTGTGTCTTCAAGTGCAATCCCACTGCTGGCGTGCCTGTCCACCCTCCATCTTGGGCCCAAAGTGAGGCGATTTCCCACCCAAACGGCCTCGTGACAGAGGCGGGGCGAGCTCTCCTCCCTCGGATCGCTCTTCGCCGCCTTTGAGGGAGGATGTGTCTTCTGATCAGAGCGCTTTTTCTGAGGAAAAATTCTTTGAGAGGTCTCGTCGTGGCTTTATTTTATTTTTAATATGCCAAATGTGGCACAAAGATGGCCCCTAATGATGAGCACACCAACTGTCTATTTTGTCTCTGAGAGACCCACATTTCTGACCCTTGCCCGTCATGCTGCCTCATCACACCTAAAGCAAGACAAGTGTGAAAAGAGAGACCAAGATGCCCAAGTTAGCTCTATTGTGCCGGCCCGAGCTCAGCCTTAAGTGCAACTTTGACAGGAAGGAAATGGCCAAGGCCACCACTAAAACCCTGTAGCGACGGCAGCAAGAAGCCTGTTGAGGGTGGCAGAAATCATCAACCACACCAACGCCCAGTTCCTCCGTTGCTAGGGTTGCCAACTTCCAGGTGGTGGCTGGAGATCGCCTGGGATTACATCTAGGGTTGCCAACTTCCAGGTAGTAGCTGGAGATCTCCTGCTATTACAACTGATCTCCAGCCGATAGAGATCAGTTCACCTGGACAAAATGGCCGTTTTGGCAATTGGACTCTATGGCAATGAAGTTCCTCCATTTAAAACTTCCTGCCGGTGGCGAAGAGGGACCTGGCAACCCTAATTACATCTGTTCTCCAGGTGTCAGAGATCAGTTCACCTGGAGGAAATGGCCACTTTGGAAGGTGGACTCTATGGCATTCTACCCTATTCAAGCACCTCCTCTCCCCAAACCCTGCCTTCTTCAGGTTCCACCCCCAAAAGTTCCAGGTATTTCCCATCCCAGAGCTGGAAACCCTATACATTGCAAGAAATGCCATGCAAAAGGCAGCAGCATTAGTTAGTACTGGTGATGGATGCTGCCCTACACGGCCCTTTGGTCTGACCAAGCAGAACTCTTGTTACTGCATTTGTATAGAAGAGGATTAGACAGATGCCATATATATCCACAGATCGCCCTAAAAGCTTCACACGGTGTACAATGGAATTACTGGTGCAAGGCTATCTGAGAGGATTGGCTAACCTTAAAATAACCATAACCAAAGTCCAATAAAACAACATAAATTTTTATTTAACAAAAGAAGAAGCGAATTGTGGTGTTAACTGGCCACAACTTAATTTCTTAACTCTATAAACAGCTGTAAGGTTTGGCACAGCATCTGAGGCAGGATCTGGAACATCTGCTGACCCCAATGCGGACTGATGTTGTTCCTATTCCAGTGGTCCCACTGGAATAGCTGGGGATGGCAGTAACTGCATATACCTGGGCGTGAGCCATTTGATAAAATCCTCCACCACCCGCTGGAATAGCTGGGGATGGCAGTAACTGCATATACCTGGGCGTGAGCCATTTGATAAAATCCTCCACCACCCTAGGGAGAGACCACCCTGGCCGCCCCAGAACTGGCCTGCCTTACCACCATGTCTCTCCCCTAAATCCCTTATGGGGATTCCCACAACAGAGGAAAGGGGTTCGCAGACCGCTTTCCTCCTAAAATAGATCCTGCCTGATGCGCACTCCACCAAATAGCAGTGCGGAGCCCATGGATCCGCTCTGCTTCCAAATCCCTACAGCTGTAACCATTCACCTAGCCCATAACGGATACTAGACAACCATAAATCCACCCCCCATTCCGTCAGATTAACCCCATCCCCCCAAAATATGGCGGGTTGCCGGAATGAGATGGCCCAGTGCCTGAACACCATACCCCCGAGTGTCCCAATCACCCGCCCAATGGTGTTAGTGACTTTGAGTCTGACAATATCCACTTTCCCTGGGTTGGCGGCATCCTTCCAACATCACCGCTCCAACATATCAGACCAGCATAATAGGGTTCTGGGCCACCGAGCTGCAATGTTCCGGACCGTTGTGCAGGCCGTTTCCATTAAGTCTTTCCCTTTTCGTGATGTCAGGTCATTCTCTCCCAAATGTAAAAAACCGGCAACGAACTGAAGCCTGCTCTGTCGGGCTTCTCTTTCTATTTTGCATAGACGGACCGGGGAGGGGACTTCCCTCCCCAGTCCGTTCTATTCCCCCCCACCTTTTCCAACGGTCGTAACCGCCATCCCCTTTGCCCGGGGGGAGAGAGAGTTGATTGGCCACCAGGCAGCAGCCCTACAAGCCCCCTGCCCGGCCCAGAATCGCCACCCTCTCGCCTGGCCCCAGCAAACCTGGCTCCAGGTGATCCTGGAACCAAGGACTTCTCCATCAGAAGAAGTGGAAACAGCCAGTGGTTTAGATCAGGGGTCCCCAATGTGGCGCCAGGGCACTTTCATTCCCGGGGCTCATCAAATGTTTTTAGACAACGGGTGGAGCCAAGTGGGGCTTTTGCCCAGCAAAGTTCCTTCTGATAGGCATTTAAGATCTGATCGGCTGTGCAGATTTTGTAAAAGTTGCTTTAGCAGCAGCTGCTGCCGCCGCCACAGCACACAGATCTCCACTGTGTGACTGCAGAAGCCATTTTATGGCTGGCTCCGCCTCCTATGGCATAGTTTTATGGCAGCCATTTTGTGGCCACGCCCACTACTCTGTGTCAGAATTCCAAAGATGCCTACAGGCTCAAAAAAGCTGAGGACCCCTGATTTAGATGATTAGACAAAATTCATGGAGCAAAGAGTATATACCATCCCTGGGAGCTGTTGCCTGCCTGACCTGAGTTTCTCAGGGTTATCTAGGATGCATGTTTTTCATCAGCTTTATCTTGATTTTTGATATTAACAATTCATGATCTGTACCGCAGTCGGCTCCGGGTCATATTTTAGCTGAGAGACAAGAGCGTCTCCATAGACTCTGTTTAAAGCAATTAAAATGAAGTGATGTTATTACGGAAAAAGGTAGTATAGAAAATTTACAAATAAAATGAGAGACTAAGGCTCCTTTCAAACTGCCCTTATAATCCATTTTAGCAGCTGGTTGCTAACGGATGTTTCGTGTCTTTGCAGACACAACCGTTTCGTGCTCCTGGCTGCTAATGGTTTTTTAAAACCCTTTCAGACAAAGCCACTTCTGTCCCGTTGCCATCCTGGGGCTCAGCTGTTCTTTTTTTTTAATGAAAACTACTTTCTCCCATTTTCAGTTTTCCCTCTGAATTGCTGCAGCGTGCTGTTGAAAAAGTCTGGAACACTTCCGAAAGGACTGCTTTTTTTCTGGCCTGTTTCCGCAGCTCGCTCTTTTCCAGCTTTTTCTTTAACGATCCGAGATTTGTGCAATAGCAATAGAGCACCATCGCAATCCAATTCATCTGAAATGAGCTGTATGAAATGCCCCTCTTTATATCACTTTACTCGGAAATGGGCCAACAATGGATGACATCTGGTTTGGACCTGTAATCTGAAAGGGGCATAATATTTTTCCTACCATGCGTAGGTAGTGCGTCACTGCAACAATATGCAGCAAGAAACAGACGCTGTGATATCTGTTCTCTCTCAAGCAGGCTGTTCCCAAAGTCTAAGCATCCACATGAGAGAAAAGGGATACAGAGAGACAGAGAAATGCACCATTCTGCACTTCAAACCTGTCAATACAGACAGTAGTCGTAGGGAGCCTTCTGGGATAGATAACATTGCTGGTGCCACTTTGAACCCTTTTCCTTTAAAAAAAAAACAATGCTCTGAATTTATTTTTTGCATTTATTTATATTATTAAAACGTTTGTATCCTGCCTTTCCTTGCAACTGTAATAGTTAAAAACATTTTCAGAAAACCAAAAATAAAATAGCCAACCCCAAATCTCTGCCCGCTTAAGACACCTACCACTTCAAACCCCTTCAAAAGCCATATAAATCAGGCAGACCTTGTAGCGCCTCCTGGAGATCTCCAAGGAGCCCACCCCCACTTCTTCAGGAAGCCCATTCCACAGAGCCAGAGCCTCGATAGAAAAGGCCTGGGTTCTGGTTGATGCCAGATGGGACACCCTAAGAGGTGAAATAGCCAACAGATGGTTGCTCAATGACCATAGTTGGTGCACAGGAACATATAGAAGGAGATGGTCCTTCAAATATGTGTGTCCCAGATCATGAAGGTAGACCAAACACTGAACATGAGTAAGCAGTGTGATGCGGTAGCTATAAAGGCAAATGTAATCTTGGGCTGTAACAACAGAAGTATAGTGTCCAGATAACGCAAAGTGATGGTATCGCTTTACTCTGCTCTGGTTAGACCTCACCTAGAGTATTGTGTTCAGTTTTGGGCACCACAATTTAAGAAGGATGTAGACAAGCTGGAACGTTTCCAGAGGAGGGCAACAAAAATGGTGAGGGGTCTGGAGACCCAAGTCCTATGAGGAAAGGTTGAAGGAGCTGGGTATGTTTAGCCTGAAGAGAAGACAGAGGGGATATGATAACCATCTTCAAGTACTTGAAGGGCTGTCATATAGAGGAGTATTGCATTCAGAAGGGCTGTCATATAGAGGAGGGTGCCGAGTTGTTTTCTGTTGCCCCAGAAGGTTGGACCAGAACCAACAGGTTGAAATTAAATCAAAAGAGTTTCCGTCTAGACATTAGAAAGAATTTTCTAACAGTTACAGCGGTTCCTCAGGAGGTGGTAAGCTCTCCTTCCCTGAAGATTTTAAACAGGCTAGATGGCCATCTGTCAGCAATGCTGATTCTATAACCTTAGGCAGATCATGAGAGGGAGGGCATCTTGGCCATCTTCTGGGCATGGAGTAGGGGTCACTGGGTGTGTGTGTGGGAGGTAGCTGTGAATTTCCTGCATTGTGCAGAGGGTTGGACTTGATGACCTTGGTGGTCCCTTCCAACTCTATGATTCTATTCTATGATTAAAGGTCATAATTAGCATCTTGAATTGAATTTGGAAACAGACTGGCAGCCAATGTAGTTGTTTCAAAATGGACAACATATGTTCTCAGTGGCTAGTCCCTGACAGCAATCAAACTGCCACATTCCAAACCACTTATTTCTGGATCATCTTCAAGGGCACTCCCACACAGAAGTGTGTTGCAGCAATCAAACCGTGAGGTTACAGTAATCCAACTCTGAGATTATCTAAGTCATTCATTTAAAATGAATTATCCCCCACATTATATTCACACACAATCAAATTTCAGCCCATAGCTTGGGTGAAAGTAACCCAGTGAAATTGGCTGTGATACCTTCCATCTTCTTGTTCGAGCCCCTTGAGAGAAACACAGTCTGTAAAAAATTTAAGTTAACTTTCAGCTCTGGCTCATACTGAAATGTTCTCTGGTTTTTCCATCCATTGTGTGGATCTTATGGTGCTTATCAAGGCTAACTCTCTGGATGAAGCTCTTCCCACAGTCGGAACACTCATAGGGTTTCTCCCCAGTGTGGATTCTCTGGTGTCGATTTAGATTTGAATTGCTACTGAATCGCCTCCCGCAGATGGGGCATTTGTGCGGCTTCTCTCCAGTGTGGATTCTCTGATGACGGTAAAGGACCGAACTGCACTGGAATGTTTTCCCACAATCTGGGCACTCGTAGGGCTTCTCACCTGTGTGGGTTCGCTGGTGAATTATGAGTTTGGAGATGGAGAGCAAGTATTTACCACAGACCAAGCATTTGTGTGTTTTTCCTCCTGTGCTAGCCTTCTTCAAGACACTGGAGTTCTGACTCAAGCTTTTCCTGTAAGCTTTGCTGGAGGGCTGTTTTATACCAGGGTTATTTCCCGTTTGGACTGTGGTTTCAATGTAGGCCTTGTAACTTTCCCCACGTGACACAGATTCATCCGCTTCCTCAACTGGGTGGATTTCCTGGTGGAACTCTGGACTCTCCCAACTCACTGAGGTATTTTCCTGCTCACAAGGCCAGAAGGGGGTCTCTTTGCCTTTCCACAAAAACTTCTGACATGGTCTTGCTTGTTCCAAATCTTCTGGCGCACATTTCTCCCCCTCATCTCTGGTCATCCCTTCTTGGCCTGCTGGAGAAATGAGAGAGTCCTAAACAATTACTTCCCCAGGCTAGATGAAATGGAATGTGAAAAACAGGAAAATAAAATATGATTAAAAGATGATGATGTTCCCTTCAAAGATCCCATTTACTGGAGATCAAGCCCTATGAGGAAAGGCTGAGGGACTTGGGATAATCTGGAGACAAGGAGGTTGAGGGGGGACATGATTGCTCTCTTGAAGTATTTGAAAGGCTGCCACTTAGAGGAGGGCAAGGAGCTCTTCCTGTTCGCAGCAGAGGACAGGGCTCACAATAATGGGTATAAATTACAGGTGGAAAGGTATGGCCTGGACATTGGACATTAGGAAAATATTTTTTACAGTAAGAGTAGTTTAGCCGTGGACTCAGCTGCCTAGGGAGGCGGTGAGCTCCCCCTCACTAGCAGTCTTTAAGCAGCAACTGGATAAACACTTGACAGGGATGCTCTAGGCTGATCCTGCATTGAGCAGGGGGTTGGACTAGATAGCCTGTAAGGCCTCTTCTAGTTCTATGATTCTAAGAAGCCAGACATCAGAGGGATGCCCAAAGTACAAATCTTAAATTAAAGAAAACAGAACAGGAAGGTCAAATATCTTATGCTCTATGAATAACAACCTACTGGTGGTCCCTGGCCCAATGAGTGTGCAGCTGTTCTCAGCTTGGTGGAATAGGCTCCCTAGTGACATCAGGGCCCTGCGGGACCGTCAGGAGTTCCGCAGGGCCTGCAAAATGGAACTATTCCACCAGGCCTAAAACTGAGGGCAACCATGAGTTGTCCGTCGTTGCTGGCCTCCCTATCTCCCCACTATTGTTATTTGTAGGGGTTTAATCTGCTTGCCCGGTCCCATAGGGGCCACCATTGTTATCTGAATGCAATTGTTCCATAGTTGTTATAATTGTGGGTTTTAATTTGATGTTTTATAATTTTATGTGATTTTAGAGGCTGTTACCCGCCCTGAGCCTGGTTCAACTGGGAATAAGGGCAGGCTATAAATATGAAAAATAAATACATGAATAAATTACTCTTGTTACTTTCAGCAGAAGATCTATGGAGCATCTGTTAACTCCTAAACCTGAACCTTTATGGCCACAGGAAGCAGTTACCGTATTTTTCGCTCCACAGGACACACCTGACCATAAGACGCACCTAATTTTTAGAGGAGGAAAACAAGAAAAAATCTTGTTTTCCTCCTCTAAAAACTTGTCTTATGGAGTGAATGCCGGCTGGGCGCATGCGCGTTGGGACGGTGCGAGCCGTCCTGATGCGCACGCGCCCAGCCGGCTCTGTGCACCCCACCCGCCTCCCAGCTGGCCGTCGAGGCGGGGAATGCCGGCTCTGTGTGGCCCCGCCCGCCTCCCAGCTGGCCGTCGGGGCGAGGAATGCCAACTTGCGCCGTCCCGACGTGCACGCGCCCAGCCGGCATTCACTCCATATGACGCACAGACATTTCCCCTCACTTTTGAGGAGGAAAGAAGTGCGTCTTATGGAGCGAAAAATACGGTAATCGATTATGGTACATTTGTAAAGTATTTGGGTGATAAAATCTCTTCTCTATGTTCTGGCTGTAGCATAGCTCATACAGGAGAGATGAGTTAACATGTTGTCTAGTCTGTTTAGGAGCCCCGTGGCACAGAGTGGTAAAGCTGCAGTACTGCAGTCCAAGCTCTGCTCACAACCTGAGTTCGATCCCGATGGAAGTCAGTTTCAGGTAGCCGGCTCAAGGTTGACTCAGCCTTCCATCCTTCTGAGGTCGGTCAAATGAGTACCCAGCTTGCTGGGAGTAAAGGGAAGATGACAGGGGAAGGCACTGGCAAACCATCCCGAAAACATAGTCTGCCTAGTAAACGTCGGGATGTGACGTCACCCCATGGGTCAGGAACGACCCGGTGCTTGCACAGGGGACCTTTACCTGGTCTGTTTAGGAACCATTTTGAGCCCCTCACCATGACAAATGTTGACAAGATCTTAGGAGCTGTGAAGGCTACCACTTCTGCTGTGGATCCTTGTCCATTCTGGTTACTAAAATCATACAAGGACCACATTAACTAGTCCTCGGCGCCCATCATAAATAGATCACTGACTCAGGGCATCTTCCTGTGGCCAGTCGTAGAGGAACAGCTGAAGGCAGCTGGAAAAGAGGAAGATGGATTGACTCCATCAAGGAAGCCAGGCCTGCACATTAGAACCTGGGGAGAATTTCAATCCCCACCCTGTTTCTTTAGAATATTGGAGCCAGGCTGCAAGCAACGTTCAGAAGAGGAGGAGAAGAGGAGGAGGAGCTGTTGGAAATGCAATAAAGAAATAGGATCTTTTCATCAAATGTGGTGGACTTGTGAAAAAGCTAAGAAATTTTGGGAGATGATATATAATGAAATAAGGCTGATTTTACAACAAAATATCCCTAAAACACCTGAAATGATGCTATTAAGTATGATACCGGATACCATTTTTACTCACAGAACCTTTTTGATTTATGCCACCACTGCTGCACGATTGCTATTTGCAGCTAAATGGAAGACAGTCGAGATACCAGACAAAAAAGACTGGATAAAAAAGATGCTAGAATTGACCGAGATGGCGAAGCTTACAGCTTTGATAAACCAGAATGATAATGTACAATTTTGGGGGGAATGGGAGGCTTGGAGAACCTATTGTGAAAATCAATTTTCAATGGGACCATTTAAAGGATACTCTTTGATCTAATCCCTTATTTATACTTTGTATTAATTTTATATTAGGTTTTGATTTAATAATGTTGGATAGGATAAGAACAGGTTAATTAAAATAATATTGGGATTAGCTCCGTTAGCAAAAGTTTATACAATTCATTTTTAGATGGAAGAGGGAGAGGGGGAAGTCATCTTATTGTTAAATTAGTGATACTACTTGTTTTTCTTTTTATTATTATTATTATTTTTAATATTGGATATCGTTTCTGTTGATATGTTAAATGAAGAAAATAAAAAAATATTTAAAAAAAAGAGAGGAGGAGTAGTAGTTGGTTTTTATAACCAGCTTTTTTTCTACTCTTAAGGAGTCCCAAAGCAGCTTACAATTGCCATCGCCTTCCCCTCCCCACAACAAGCACCTTGTGAGGTAGGTGGGGTTGAGGGAGTTCTGAGAGAACTGTGACTGGCCCAAAGCCACCCAGCTGGCTTCATGTGGAACAATGGGGAATCAAACGTGGTTCTCCAGATTAGAGCCCCCTGCTCTTAACCACTACACCACGATGTCTCAGTTAATGCCACTTATATTGGGTAGGGTTTTAAAACCTAACCTATATATTTATACACAGTGTTCCTTTCAATTGTATACTTTACCTGTTGTTAGCTGCCCTGAGCTGGACTCCAATCAGACTGGGGCGATTTTTGAAAAGGTTACTTTGGTAGTGGCCTGCCATCTTCACTGTGTGATTGAAGGTAAGGTACGGAAGCCCTTTTGTGGCTGGCTCCGCCTCCTGCAGCAGCCATTTTGGAGCCTGGAGGCTCAAAAAATTTGGGGGCCCCTGGGTTAGAATGTCAGACTAGAATCTGGGAGACCCTGGTCTGAATACCCACGCTGCCATGGAAGCTTGCTGGCCAACCTTGGGCCACTCAGACATTCTGAGCCTAACCTACCTCACAGGGTTATGGCCAGGATAAGAGGGAGGAGAAGAGAACTATGTAAGCCTCTTTGGGTCCCCATAAGGAGGAAGGGATTGTGTAAATGAAGTAAGTGTCCAGAGGAGGGCGACCAGAATGGTCAGAGGTCTGGAATCCAGGCCCTGTGAGGAGAGACTTAAGGAGTTGGGTTTGTTTAGTTTGGACAAGAGAAGGTTGAGGGGAGACGTGATAGCCATGTTTAAATATCTGAAGGGATGTCATGTTGATGAGGGAACTAGCTTGTTCTCTGTTGCTCCAGAGACTAGGACACGGAGTAATGGATTGAAACTAAGAGAAAAGCGATTCCACCTAAACATTAGGAAGAACTTTCTGACGGTCAGGGCTGTTTGACGGTGGAATGCGCTGCCTCGGAGGGTGGTGGAGTCCCCGTCTTTGGAGGTCTTTAAGCAGAGGCTGGACGGCCATCTGTCGGGACTGCTTTGATTGTGGGATCCTGCATGGCGGGGGGAGGGTTGGGGTCACTGGGGATGTGGGGGGGAGGTAGTTGTTAGTTTCCTGCATTGTGCAGGGGGTTGGACTAGATGACCCTGGTGGTCCCTTCCAACTCTATGATTCTATGATTCTATGAAATAAGGACAGGACAACCTGCAGAACGAAGGCGCCGTTCCTGAGGAATCTCAGAGCACCGAAAGGCCCAAGCATAAAGAATCCCTACTTACCCACCAGGCTGGCACCCTCACCATCTTCCTGCATGGGTCCCCAGCACATCCGCCTCTGCTTGGCATCAGGCTGAACTGGATCTGCCTCCCAGAAATGCACACCCGCCACTGCCAATTCCTCCTGGAACAGCAGCAGTGAAAACTTTCAGGGCAGAACCATGAATCTAGAAGGAAGAACCCTGACCCCCCCACACACACACACACTTAGCCTCATTTCCTGCCCCTCCCATTTATAGGGTTGCCAGGTTGCTTGGATTTGCAGGCAATTGCCCAACAACCCATTGGCCAGCTTGGAGTGGGGATCGCACATGATTATGTCACTTCCGGGTTTACTGCTCTGCAATGGTTTAACACTCAAACTCTCATTTGGGGGGTTTGAGTGCTAAAGAGTCCCGTCACAATGCCGCACTTCTGTGGTAAATCCGGAAGTGACGTAACTGCGCTCCACGGAGCCGCACACACGGGATCGTTGCCCTAGTCTTGCCCCAAAAACCTCCCACCGGAGGACAGGGGGACCTGGTAAACCTAACCATTTAGCCTTGTTTCCATTAGCTCCATAGACATGACATATGTGTGTGTACAAGGGCAGCATATGGGGGAAAGAAGAGAGGAGGAACAAGAATGATCATTCTGACGCCACTTTGCGATCAAACACACTATCACCCAGGAAGATTCATGGGAGAGAATGGATTAGACAGCAGGTTCCTCCCTTCCTATTCTGACACTCTTAGCCCCAACACTAGGGTTGCCAGCCTCCAGGTAGTAGCTGGAGATCTCCCACTATTACAATTGATCTCTAGCCGATAGAGATCAGTTCCCCTGGAGAAAATTGCTGCTTTGGCAATTGGACTCTATGGCATTGAAGTCCCTTCCCTCCCCAAACCCTGCCCTCCTCAGGCCCCGCCCCCAAAACCTCCCGCCGGTGGCAAAGAGGGACCTGGCAACCCTACACAACACCAGTGAAGCTATAGGCGAACTAGAAACTGCCAGCTCCCCATATGGCTCTCAGCACAGCCAAGTCATGAGATCACATGCCTTGCAGGGGAGAAAAAATCCAATACGAATATCCTTAAAAAAGATATGACTTCCAGATCCAACAGCAATGTATTAGGAGGTGGGGCTGGAAGAGGGCAACCAAACAAGATTAAGTTTCTTTTAACAAAGGTTATGATTTTAGGTCCTGACCTGGATGACCCAGGCTAGCCTGATTTCCTCAGATTGTAGAAGATGAGCAGGGTCAGTCCTGGTCAGTATTTGGACGGGAGACCACCAGAGAAGTCCAGGGTCATGACACAGAGGCAGGCAATGGCAAACCACCTCTGAATGTCTCTTGCCTTGAAAACCCCACGGGCCAGCAAAAAACAAAAAAAGATTTTAGCAGCTGGAAGGGGGCAACAAATCAGGACTGACTTTCCTTTTACAAATTTAACAATTTTAAGAGCTTCCTTCAGCCTTTATTTAGTCCAAGGGTCCCCAACCTTTTTGAGCCTGCAGGCACCTTGACAATTATGGTACAGGATGGTGGGTGCACCCACAAGTACTGGGTCATTCCTGACCTATAGGGTGACGTCACATCCCAATGTTTAGTAGCCAGACTTTGTTTATGGGATGGTTTGCCAGTGCCTTCCCCAGTCATCTTCCCTTTACCCCCAGCAAGCTGGATCCTCATTTGACCGACCTCGGAAGGATGGAAGGCGGAGTCAACCTTGAGCCGGCGACCTGAAACCGACTCCCGTTGGTATCGAACTCAGGTGGTGAGCAGAGCTTGGACTGCAGTACTGCAGCTTACCACTCTGCGCCATGGGGCTCATACACAGGAAGTGGAGCCAACCACAAAATGGGCTCCCCAGCTTACTTCCAGTTACTGACTGAGGATCCTTGCACTGTGGTGGCAGATGCTGCCAAAGTAGATTTTAAAAATCTGCAAAGCCAATCAAATCTCCACAGACCAATCAGATGCCTTGCTGGGTAAAAGCCCCACCTGGCCCCGCTCACTTCCTAAAAACACTTGGAGGGCACCAGAAAAGGTGGTGGGCACCATGTTGGGGACCCCTGTCTTAGAAATTAAACAAGTTTATATTAAAGGCACACAATACAGCCTCACCTCATTTATATTAAAGGCACACAATACAGCCTCACCTCATTTTCCTGTCTCTCAGATTCTGGTTGCCTCAGGAGAAAAGCCTCAGCCAGGGCCACCGCCTGGGAGCAGGTCTCTGGGCCAAGCTCCCGGACCCAGCTCTGGATCTCCGGCGGCAGGATGGTCAGGAACTGCTCCAAGATCAGCAGCTCCAAGATCTGCTCTTTTGTGCTTCTCTCAACTTTCAGCCACCGACAGCAAAGTTCCTGGAGCCGGCTATAAGCCCCTCTCGGGCCCTCGGCCTCCTGATAGCAGAAACCTCTGAAGTGCCGGCGCTGCTTCTCCCTAGTGACGGATCCCCCTCTCAAGATGGCCGCCTTCACTTTCCCGTAATCCTCTCGGTCTCTGGCCTCGAGCCTGTTAAAAGCCCGCTCCGCTTCTCCACTGAGTGCCGGCAAAAGCTGGGCTACCCACTTTCCTTTGGGCCAGCGGCAAGCTTCAGCCACTTGCTCGAAGGAGGACAGAAAGGCTTTAGCGTCCCCCCATGTTGTAGGTTCCTCAGGCAGCTGTGAAATTTGTACCTCTAAATGAGGGGAAGTAACTGTCTTTAGGTACACCTGCCGCTGGGCATCCCAGTGCTGGACTAAACAGTCTTCTGGTTCCTCCTTCACCCATCCAAGGGGCCTTCTAGTACTTTCCAGCTGCACTGCTTGAGAGGGTTTACTTCCTCCCACCAAATCCATCCACGGCTTGAGGCCTAGAGCATCTTTGAGGGCCTGAGGAGCTTTTCCTTCTCCCTCCAGCGTTTCCCGTCGTGTATGGCCTGTGAGGACGTGTTCTTCCATTTTCATCCTCGGTCTACCTCACAGAAATAATGCTGGGGCGTGGAAAATTCTAGACGAGACAACGGTGACGTCGATAGGTGCGCTGCACTTCTGCTGGGAGGGGGAACAGACAGAAAGCATCAACACAATAGTTATGAATCAGTAAAACATGCATGCATTCTTTCACAAAATTCCTAGCAATAATGACCTGGAAGACAACTTTGATACGCTCCCCATTATCTCGTACTGGCAATGGCTTCCCGGGATTGTTAATAATTTTATGAAACAAATGGAAAATGTCCTGCCTTAGTTTTCTGTGCCTTACAAAGAGCTGTTATTTGTACTCTTTTTGAAGTTTAGTATGCTTGGTTGTGGAAAGAGCCATCAAAATACAGCTGATTTACGTTAACGCTATAGGGAAGAGAGATTAATAGGTGGTTTGCCATTGCCTGCCCCTGCTTAGCAACCCTGGCTTGGTGGTCTCCCATCCAAATACTAACCAGGGCCAACCCTGCTTTGCTTTTGAGATCTGATCAGATCTTTTCTGATGAGATAGGGCTAGGCTGGGCCATCCAGGTCATGGCTTAGTATGCTTAGATACATTCAAAACTCTTTTTCTTTTGTTTCGTATGCTACTGAAAAGACAAAACTATGTTTCTGAAAAGTTTACTTTAGAAGCTGGATCATAGAAGATTCTTGGATTTGAAGGAAAGGAGTCTGTACATGTTTTTGAGAAAGTACTTTGTTGAAAAGAGATGTCAGTCTGAGTAGACAATACTGACTTTGATGGGCCAAGGGTCTGATTCAGTATAAGGCAGCTTCATGTGTTCATGTGGGACACCTCTCTTCCCCTTTTGGCTTGTCTGATTCAGTGCAAGGCAGCTTGCTGGGTTCAATTTCTGCACCCAAAGAAATCTCATTAACAGGAAAAACAGTACACGGGGAGATGTATAACAATGAATTAAGACAAATTATAAGATGTATAAGACAAATTAACGACGATTGAGAGGGGAATCCTTTCAGAACAGAACACTGTAGCTACAAGAGGCACCTAAAACAGGACAGCCCAATGCAGACTCTAAAGTGAAGGGGGATCCCTAGGCTTGCCAATTTCCAGGTGGGTCCTGGAGATCTCCCGGAATTACAATTGATTTCCAGATAACACAGATCAATTCCCATGGAGAAAATGGCTGCTTTGGAGGGTGGAGTTTATGGCATTATACCAGGCCGAGCTTCCTCCCCAACCCTGCCCTCTGCAGGCTCCACCCACAAACACTCCAGGAATTTCCCATCCTGGAGTTGGCACTGGGGTCAGCTCTTCCCCCACCTTAGATCGCAAAGCCCCCGCCTATCCTAAAAACCAAGCATTGCCTTTTATGCTGATGGAGTAAACCAGAGGTTCGTGGGGGAGAAGGGGACCCGAGACCGTTGTTTGCAAGAAAACAGTTATTTATTCGGAGCAGCTGCTACCCAGAGCACTCTACCGAGTAAAAATCTCTGAGCCCCGATCATACTGAGGAAGGGATATTTATCCAAATTCAAGATATGACAACCCATCAACATTCAGGGTAAAGCTGATAGCACTACAGACATGGAGGCGGCAGTAGAGTAACAGTTTCACCCAGTTCTTGTTATGGTTCATTGTAACCCTCCATGACTCTTGCCCCAATTCCTTAGCACACAGACACACAGAGATACCCTGCCCAGCAACAAGCTATTCCCTGGCTGTCCTAATACATTTCAACACATTTTAAAGAAAGGAAAAGAGATTATTGCAAATTGCTAAATCAGTGGATCTTCCATAGTCAGGGGAAGTCTACCCTGCTGTCTCAGTGCGGATAGACCAGAAATAATTAAAATTACCCAAAACAGCAAAATTACTAAATCCAGTCCCCAAATGGTTCTTGTAGGTTATCCGGGCTGTGTAACCGTGGTCTTGGTATTTTCTTTCCTGACGTTTCGCCAGCAGCTGCGGCAGGCATCTTCAGAGGAGGAACACTGAAGGACAGTGTCTCTCAGTGTCAAGTGTGTAGGAAGAGTAATATATAGTCAGAAAGTATATCGTATACCTTGCAGCTGTGGACAAGTTTACATCGGGACCACAAAACGCAGCATACAAACAAGGATAAAAGAACATGAAAGATACTGCAGACTTGGCCAACCTGAGAAATCAGCAGTGGCTGAACATGGACTGACCCAAACAGGACACAGGGTCTTATTCCAAGACACTGAAAGACTGGACAATTCTACCAACTATTTTGTCAGATTGCACAGAGAAGCCATTGAAATTCATAAACATCAGCACAACTTTAAGAGAAAAGAAGAGAGTTTAAGAATGAATAAGGCTCAGCTTCCTGTCTTGAAAACCACCAGACTAACAAAGACTACAGTCCACAATAGCCATGCGGATTAGTTTTGGATTTCACACATTAACAGATCACTTCAGGATACAATGGTTCCATATTACCATACCACACCCTCATTAGCACATTATCTGGATACTTACAGGACAATGGTTAGCACATTACCTTTGTTACTTTTTGCAGGACAATGACTCAGCTCAAACCCAACCCCCTTCTGACTATATATATATTACTCTTCCTACACACTTGACACTGAGAGACACTGTCCTTCGGTGTGACTCCTCTGAAGATGCCTGCCACAGCTGCTGGCGAAGCGTCAGGAAAGAAAATACCAAGACCACGGTCACACAGCCCGGATAGCCTACGAGAACCAATGAACTCTGACCGTGAAAGCCTTCGACAATATCCAGTCCCCAAAGTTACTGCGAGCGGCGCCCCACGTGCTTTGCAAGCGGAGAGAGTGCACGTGTGGAAAAACAAACAAACAACCTTTCTCCAAAGGAGGAAGAATGCAAACGGAGGCTCTTGCTCAAGGGCGAGGGGCAGGATCTCTGCAACTGCCCACCATGCTGGGAGAGGAATCTCCACCCCACCCAGATCCTGCATATTTACCTCTCCGTCTGCAAACGGAACTGGTGCATCCGTGTTTGCAGTTGCAGTGGGGAAATTGACAAGCTCGATCCGCCCCCCCTTCTATCCTCTCTAGGAGTTGGAGCTCGGTCGGCTTAACCCCTCCACGGCCCACTAGATCCTATAGGGTTCGGGGGAGCCCCCCCCCCATCCCCTCCACTCCTCCGGTGAGTATGCATAGGATCACGACTTCAAAGAGCATGTAGGGGCGTGCACAAAAGAGAAAGAAATCCCACAGAAACAGCACCACCCAAAATGTGTCGCAGCATTTTGGAGAGTTTTCAGTGCAATCCTATGCAGAGTGATTCCTGTCAAAGGTCGTTGAAATCCATGAGCTGGAAATGGAGTAACTCTCCAGTGTATCCTTTACAAGCATTCTTGACAAACTCCCCACCCACCCCCATCTGCTGACTAGGATAAAATGACTAAGGCCACTTATGCATGGGATGTTCTGGCTTGGGTTTGCCTCTCTCCAGATGCACATTTCCCCCATCCAAATTCCCCAAACTCAACAATAAGCCCCCATGTGCATCTAGAGAGCGGCAAATCCAAGGCAAAACCTCCCATGCTCAGAGGTTTCCTTTCAAGCTTGTGTCTGTCAAAGGGAGTTCTGACTCTGAAAAGCTTATACCTTGAAACTCTTATTGGTCTCTAAGGAGCCGCAGGATTTGATTCTGGCTCTCCTACTGCAGACCAACTCTGAATCTTATCTGCAGTGTACGTCTTCCGAATGTCAAGGATTAACCTTCCCCCTGACAAGTTTAGTACACAGATTTATTGTGACACGAAAGGGTTTTTGCAAAATTGATGCCCCGCTACAGCAAATGCAAGAAATGTTTGCCGTTGGCAGATTTTTCAATTTTTAAAAATTAATCTTAAGACATATAAACACATTATATGTGTATACAATAATAATCAGCTGTGAATATAATAATAATAACTTAGGTGGCTTCTTTCGGCCTCTAGCTTGTATATGGACATTGTTGTTTGAGTGAGCCTCATTGGGCACACCTTTTCCCCACTATTTGTATGTAATTGCTTTAGGACTAATTATACTCTGTCTGCAGGTATTTATTTCAGTCTTGTTGATTATGATATGGAATGTTATAATTGATTGCCATCTTGTGGCTTGATGTGGTAATACACAGGTTAATTCCAGCACTATCAGCCAACGTGTATTCATTCTTTATTTATGCTTAGGTTTTGGTGGCCAGTGCTGCTGGGATTTTTTCATACCGTCTGAAGGTTAGCAACCCTATTCTCCGCCACACCCCCATGTCTCCCCCACTCTCTCTACATCAGGGCTTCAGGCTCATTCACACAAGCCAGCTGTTGTTTGTTGTGGGAAGGCTAGCAGAGCCTGGGGAGGGAGAAGAGGCATGCCGTTTCCATTCTGGATTCAGCCCAGACTGCAATCCGAGGTAGGTCTGTGTGTGTTAAGCGTGACAAGTCACTTCCAATTTATGGCGACCCTATGATTTAATGACCTTCAAAACATCCTGAAGACAAGACTTACATTTACTTGTGTGTATCATCTTCTCATGTTTTGCTTTCTGAGCTACCTCAAGTAGGTCTTTGGAGATATGGCACATCAATTTTCTAAACAGATAAACATTGTTTGATGACATCAATATACTAATTAATTTGATAATGACAGGCGTAACAGTCACATTTAAGTTAGTAAAATGGCCAGGCAATCAAAGATGAATTTAGGTTTCACCTTTGTGAGGGGAAACTGTTTGATACGGCCCATTCTCCCAGAAAATTAATTTCAGATAGATCAGGAAGGGTAGCTGTGTTAGTCTGTCAATAGCAGTAGAAAACAGTAGGAGTCCAGTAGCACCTTAAAGACTCTTGTTCTCTTACAAAAGGATTTCAAAGGGAGGTTAGAAAGAGACAGCTGAATTACAACCAATGACGCTCAAGAGTATGCATTCTCCAGGACTTGGGATTCCTGTCTCATTACCAATGCTGATTTCTCCACATCTTCTACCCCTTTGCAAATCACACCTAATCCAATCACGCCTGCTAAGATCATTTACTTGCTTTTGACATTTACATTGCCATTGCGTGTCTAATTCACTCTTCTGTACTTAAGGATAGATGGCCATCCAGGTTAGAGCTGGGCTGTCCAGGTCAGGTTATGTGCGTGTGTGTAGTGCCGTCAAGTCGCAGCCGACTTATGGCGACCCCTTTTGGGGTTTTCATGGCAAGAGACTCACAGAGGTGGTTTGACAGTGCCTTCCTCTGCACAGCAACCCTGGACTTCCTTGGTGGTCTCCCATCCAAATATTAACCAGGGCTGACCCTGCTTAGCTTCTGAGATCTGACGAGATCAGGCTAGCCTGGGCCATCCAGGTCAGGGCCCAGGTCAGGTTAGCTCCTGTTAAAAAAAATCTTGGATGTTGGGAAGGGCCTTTCTCTGCCAGAGATGATGGAGAGCAGCTGATAAGTAGAGGGAAAAGTTATGAAAACAGATGGTCTGACTCTTGGTTATAACAGCTTCACCTGTCCCATTAATCCAGTTCATTGCTCTTTACTCTCACAGGCTTCTGTAATCCTCAAATAACAACATAGTTTGGATAACAAAAGTATAGTTTATGAAATGGTTTCAGGAGGGCAGCCATGTTGGTCTGCAGTAGAAGAGCAAGGTTTGAACTCAGTAGCACCGTAGAGACCAACAAGATTTTTGGGATATGAGCTTTTGAGAGACAAAGCTCCCCTTCATCTGGGAGCGATGAAGGGAACTTTAACTCTCAAAAGCATACACTCTGGAAATCTTGTTGGTCTTTAAGGAGGAGGAGGAGGAGGAGAAGAGGAGTTGGTTTTTATATGCTGACTTTCTCTACCATTTAAGGGAGAATCAAACTGGCTTACAATCACCTTCCCTTCCCCTCCCCACAACAAACACCCTGTGAGGCGGGTGGGACTGAGAGCTGTAAGGGAGCTGTGACTAGCCCAAGGTCACCCAGCTGGCTTTATGTGTAGAAGTGGGGAAACCAATCCAGTTCACCAGATTAGCCTCCGCCGCTTATGTGGAGGAGTGGGGAATCAAACCCAGTTCTCCTGATCACAGTCCACCACTCCAAACCACTGCTCTTAACCACTACACCACACTGGCTGGTGTAGAAGAAGAGTGGGTTTTAATATGCTGACTTTCTCTACCACTTAAGGCAGAATCAAACCGGCTTACAATTTCCTTCCCTTCCCCGCCCACAACAAACACCCTGTGGGGTAGGTGTTAATAGAACTGTGACTGGCCCAAGGTCGCCCAGCTGGCTTCGTGTGTAGGAGTGGGGAAACCAACCTGGTTTACCAGATTAGAGTCTGCAGCTCATGTGGAGGAGTGGGGAATCGAACCCGGTTCTCCCGATCAGCTTCCACCGCTCCAAACTACACCGCTTCCACTACACCACGTTGGCTCTCATACTGGACTCAAATCTTGCTTTAGTTTACGAAATAGGTAACATCCACCAAATATACCACAAGAGGAAAAAACTGCTCAAAAGAGCCATAAATAAAAGCATAATTGAAGGCCAATTTAAAAATTGTCAATGTATCATTCACACTCATAAGAACATAAGAAAGGCCCTACTGGATCAGACCAAAAATAATATAGTTAGCCTATCTAACTATAAGAAGAACTGTAGACCATCAGACCATAAGAAGACGCCGGCAAGATCAGACCATAGGTCTGCTAATGTAGCTTGGGGTTTCCAACAGCAGCCAACTGGGTGTCTCCTGCAAGCCTCCGCCCCCCCCCCCAAAAGTGGTATCCCTCAGAGTTTGCTTTCCACGTCTGCTCTTCAGCCTATTGAGGTTAAGAAATGTTTGCACTGGTCTGACTGGTCTTCCCACATTTTCGTCTCCGGCCAGAGTGGAATGGTGGCAACACAGCTTGAGTCCCCCTCTTGATGGTCAGGATTTACTGTGAGTTCGAGTTCTGACACTGGCACAGATTCTCACGTCTTTATTAAATCCAGCTGAAGCTTTGCTATGGTTTCTCTCTCATGTGAATGTCTTGGTGCTTAATAAGAGTCGATTTCAGACCAAATCCTTTCCCACACTCAGAGCACTGATATGGCTTCTCTCCAGTGTGATTTCTCTGATGTCTGACAAGGTGATGGTTGTAAATAAAGCCCTTCCCACATTCCAAGCACTTGTATGGCTTCTCTCCAGTGTGGGTTCTCTCATGGGCTTTAAGCTGCGACGGCCGGTTGAAGCTTTTCCCACACACTAAGCATTTATAGGGTTCCTCCCCTTTGTGGGTTCTCTCATGGTTATGAAGGCTTGATGTCTGGTTGAAGCTTTTTCCGCACTCTGAGCATTTGTAGGGTTTCTCCCCTGTATGTATTCTCACATGTACAACAAGGTTGGACTTCAAACAGAAACTTTTTCCACAGTCTGAGCACTGGAAGGGTTTCTCTCCCGTGTGGATTCTCTGGTGCCTAATGAGGCTGGCTTTCTCACCAAACCCTTTACCGCAGTCAGAGCATTTGTGTGGTTTTTCTTCCATGCGCATTCCCTCCTCGGCAAGATGTATTTGGTGATGTTTAATAAAGTAAGAGATTTGTCTGAAGCTTTTCCCACATTCTGGGCATCTATAGGGTTTCTCGCCAGTGTGAGTTCTCTCGTGTTCCTTCAGGTTCCCAGCCTGACTGAACCTCTTCCCGCATTCAGAGCACTTATATGGTTTCTCTCCTGTGTGGGTTCTCTGATGAGCAATGAGATTAGAGCTCGTACTAAAGGATTTTTCACAGCCTGAACATTTATATGGTTTCTCTCCTGTGTGGAATCTGTGATGTGTTGTGAGCTCAGAGATTTTTCGGAAGCTCCTTCCACAGTCTAAACATGTATACGGTCTCTCTCCTGTGTGGGTTTTCTCATGTTCTTTAAGGGACCCTGACCGGCTGAAGCTTTTCCCACAGTCGGGGCAGTTGTAGGGTTTCTCTCCTGTGTGGATTCTCACATGCAAAACAAGGCTTCCTTTATGGCTGAAGCTTTTCCCACAATCTGAGCACGCATATGGTTTCTCTCCCGTGTGGATTCTTGAATGTGCAATAAGGTTTCCCTTCTGGTCAAAGCTTTTACCGCAATCCAAACACTTGTACGGTTTCTCCCCCGTGTGGATTCGATGATGTCTAATGAGTTTAAAGTGAGCATTGAAGGACTTCCCGCAATATACACATTGGTATATTTTCTCCTCCATTTGGGTTCCACCAGACGCAGCGAGGTCTGATCTGCCCCCCCACTGCATTAACATTTCCTGTCTCCTGCTTTCACAGATTCCTTCCTGGCCTGCAATTCCAGTTTCCCAGCAAGCAGTAGAGTCGCCCTCTCTCTTCTTCAAGTCATTTTCTTCTTTCCCCCACGGCCCACGTGGACTTCTAGCAGCTGCAGGACTTTTAGAAGCATTCCCTCTGGCTGTTCCATCGGACATATGTAGATTCCCTTGCGCGAAGGTTTCCCAACGGCAATCTTCATTTCTGTTGTCATTCACACATCCCTCACCTAACAGGGATAAGAAAATTCCAGAACAAGTTATTAGGAGTAAAGCAATTTGTCCCAACGAGCCGAGCAGTGCCCACTTGGACTGGCAGTGGCTTTCCAAGGTCTCAGCAGATAAAGATCTTTCCTGACCCCTGCCACCTGAAGGTATTTTAGGGGGCTTAACTCAAGACCCAGAGACACAACACTGGTCTACCTAGCCCAATACAAGCCATTTGCACAGACGGCAGATCACCAGGGTTTCAGGTAGAGTTCTGTCTCAGTATGAGAGCCAGTGTGGTGTAGTGGTGTAGTGGTTAAGGGCAGCGAACTCTAATCTGAAGAACTGGGTTTGATTTCCCATTCCTCCACATGAAGCCTGCTGGGCTAGTCAAAGCTCTCTCCAAATTCTCTCAGCCCCACCTACCTTACAAGGTGTCTGCTGTGGGGAGGGGAAGGGGATGTGATTGTAAGCCACTTTGAGACTCCTTAAAGGCAGAGAATAGTGTGGTATAAAAACCAACTCTTCTTCTTCTATCTAATGTCCAAGATCCATTTACTGATAAGTACCAGGAATTACACGTGGGACCTTCTACGTACTATTTGCCTTTCCATAAAATTAAGTCAAAGTCTTAAAAGGATCCCTAAATGAAGGAAAACATGGCAGGAGGTAACATCATAAGTTCATACACTAGCTTTATTTGGGGAGACGGGTCAGAAACTCTAAGATTTGATCTGTTCATTATATACAATAAAGTCACAGACAGATTGCCTTGAAGTTGTGGCTGAGGTGCTGAAAGTTAAAAACTACGAACAGAATCCAGACAAAATGGAGATGATCCTGTTTAGGAAGGCTGATGTTCTGGAGGGAACTGATCTGCTTGGGCCAGATGGGGTAAGTCTGAAAAGAGCTTAGGGGTGCGTTTGGACCCAGCCCTGCTACCGGACAAATTGGTTGGACTCTGTTACTAGAGCACCTTCCCTCAATTACATAAGCGTCATGAGAACATAAGAAAAGCCATGCTGGATCAGACCACCGACCACCAAGTCCAGCAGTTTGTTCTCACAGTGGCCAACTGGGTGCTTCTAGGAAGCCCACAAACAAGATGACTGCAGCAGCATTGTCCTGCCTATGTTCCTCCTGGCCTGGACTCATCTGACCTACTTCCAGTGATCCATGTTAGTACAACCTCTAGGCTAGGCTACTGCAGTGAACTTTATGTGGGGCTGCTCTTGGAAGCTTCAATTAATGCAGAATGCTAGAATGATGCACATCAATCTGAACAGTTAACATCTGTTCGTGAAATGATTCATTGGTAGCCTCTTTATCTTTGTGGGCCTGTATGGCCCCTTCCTAGTCTATGATTCTATGAGTGCTGCTTATTATTTTAAAGCCACACACAATCTGGGAAACACACATGTAAAGGACCGCCTCTCCCAGTATGAAGGCATGTGCCGACCTATCTAGCTAAAGATAAAGATGAGACACGTTGATGTAAGCACGGTTACAGATTAATAGCTCTACTCTAGATCATTAGCCATCGGATTAATATGGAAGGTGTCTTATTGTGGTTTTATCATGAGATATTTTTAATGATTACAATATATTTCAATTTTTTTAATGAAAAATCTTGTTTTATTTTGATGGACTCATTATGCTGTTGCTATGGGTTATTTGTTGATGCACTTAAGAGTGTGAATGTGATGATCTATCTAGGCAGCCTAACTCAGCAATGTTTCCCTTCAGCTAGGCATGCATGGAACTTCTCTCACCTTGGTCTTCGGAGCACCCAGGTCCCTTCTCACATTTAACTGCAGTGTGGCCAAAGAAGTCCTCTGCATTCTTCAAAGGGGTCTTCTGTGGCTGTCCCTCTTGACTCATCTCAGGTCTTGGCCTAGTTTTATATGCCTCAGGCTTTGAGGAAACTTCATCCTTGGTTTTCTCCAAAGAAGTCACGTGTTCTTCATCAGATGCAGGGCTCACCACTTCAGAGATCTCTCTGATCTTATTTGCTATGTTGTCATCTACCAGGATGAAGAGAACATAGTGTAACACAAAGAGTACAATTACATTTTTGTGGCCGATTGTAGAAGAAGAAGAGTTGGTTTTTATATGCTGCCTTTCTCTACCACTTAAGGAGGAACCAAACCGGCTTACAATCACCTTTCCTTCCCCTCCCCACAACAAACCCTGTGAGGTAGGTGGGGCTGAGAGAGCTCCAAGAGAGCTGTGACTAGCCCAAGGTCATCCAGCTGCCTTCATGTGTAGGAGTGGGGGAACAAATCCAGTTCACCAGATTAGCCTCCGCCCCTCATATGGAGGAGTGGGGAATCAAGCCTGGTTCTCCAGATCAGACTCCACTGCTCCAAACCTCCACTCTTAACCACTACACACACTGGTCGTGTCATCATTAATTGTAGAATAAGAGTTGGTTTTTATATGCTGACTTTCTCTACCACTTAAGGAAGAATCAAACTGGCTTACAATCACCTTCCCTTCCACTCCCCAAAACAGACACCCTGTGTGGTAGGTGGGGCTGAGAGAGTGTGACTAGCCCAAGGTCACCCAGCTGGCTTCATGTGCAGGAGTGAGGAAACAAATCCAGTTCACCAGATTAGCATCCACCACTCATGTGGAGGAGTGAGGAATCAAATCCAGTTCTCCAGATCAGAGTCCACCACTCCAAACCACCGCTCTTAACCACTACACCATGCTGGCTTTTCACAGCCATGAAGATAATTTCTGAGGGGAGCTGTGTTGGTCTGCAGTAGAAGAGCTAGATTTGAGTCCAGTAGCACCTTAGAGACCAACAAGATTTGGGGGATATGAGCTTTTGAGAGTTAAAGCTACCTTCAAAGGGATAAAGGGAGCTTTGACTTTCAAAAAAACCTCACCCCCAGAGTTCAGAGAGAACTGTGACTAGCCCAAGGTCACCCAGCTAGCTTCATGTGTAGGAGTGGGGAAACCCGGTTCACCGGATTACAGTCCACTGCTCATGTGGAGGAGTGGGGAATCAAACCAGGTTCTCCAGATTAAAGTCCACCACTCTTAACCACTACACCACAATGGCTCCCTTTTGTGCCCCACCTTTCTCCCAATGGGGACCAAAAGTGGTATGCATCCATTTTATTTTCACAACAACCCTATGAGGTAGGTTACATTGAGAGTGTGTGACTGGCCCAACTTCACCCAGTGAGGTTCTATGGCGCGAGTGGAGATCCGGACCTAGGTCTCCCAGATACTAGTCCAAGATTCTTAACCACTACACTACACTGCCAACCAACAAACACACCCACCCTCTGTTTTCAGACGATGAAGATGTTTCACAGCAGCAGCTTCTTGGAAGAAGCATTCCCCCTTCTCTCACAGATAGGATGGGAGAATGCCTCTTTTACGATGGTGCTTGCCCATCTTATTTATTTATTATTTTAGTTATTTATAGACCACCTTTCTCACTGAGAGGAAAGGAAGATTACACAATGTAAATCAAGTACAATCAACAGGATGGGGAGGGGCTGTGGCTCAGTTCGTAGAGCACTTGCTTGGCATGCAGGAGGTCCCAGGTTCAATCCCTGGCATCTCCAGTTAAAGGAACCAAGCAAGTGGGTGATGTGAAAGACCTCCGCCTGAGACCCTGGAGAGCCGCTGCCAGTCTGAGTAGACAATACTGACTTTGATGGACCAAGGGTCTGAATCAGTATAAGGCAGCTTCATGAGTATCCAGTGAGCATATTTACAGTGTTCAGTAGTATTACAGTTGTATAAGTCACAGTGGTATAGGTCACAGTCCCTACCCTTTTACCAATGCAACTTTCTGATCATTTCATTACAGTACTTTCCTACTTACCTGTGTAAAATGCCCTTCTGAATAATTCTATTTCACATAGTTTACAGGAAGCCAGCTTTTCTTGGCAGAGGCATTCCCCCACTCACTTGTTCAGCAGAGGAACTTCTAAGAGGACCCCTGCCAACTGCAGTTTTCTAAATGCCTAGTAGAGGCACTCCGCTCTCACCGGAGGCAATGCCTCTTCTGAGATGGTGCTTGCCTTCTGCACCTTTTCTAAGTGCTTAGCAGAGGCAAATCCCCCATCACTCGTTCAGCAGAGGAACTGCCTCTTCTAAGAGGACCCCTGCCAAGTGCAGTTTTCTAAATGCTTAGCAGAGGCACTCCTTTCTCACTGGAAGGAATCCCTCTACTATGATGGCATCTGCCACCTGTCATTAAAAGATGTCTTCAGAAGAAGCATTATCCCTTCTCTCACATACAGGAGGGAATGCTTCTTCTAAAACAAGGTTTGACATCTGCCAGTTTTATAACTGAGGACCCTGATTGGGTGGAAAGGTGGCATATAAATGTTTCAAATAAATAAATAACACTAGAAATTTTTATGAGTCTGCAACCCAATTAATTGGGGCATCCTTTCAGTTGATCAAAACATTAAGAACGTAAGAAAGGCCATGCTGGATCAGACCAAGGTCCATCAAGTCTAGCAGTCTGTTCACACAGTGGTCAAACGGGTGCCTCTAGGAAGCCCACAAATAAGACAACAATACAACTGCAGCAGCACTGTCCTGTCTGTGTTCCACAGCACCTAATATATTAGGCATGCTCCTCTGGTAATGGAGAGAATAGATATGCATCAGGACTAGTATCCATTTTTACTAGTAGCCATGAATACCCCTCTTCTCCATGAACACGTCCAATCGCCTCATAAAAGCCTTCTAAGTTGGCAGCCATCACCACATCCTCGGGCAGGGAGTTCCACAATGTTTTAATCAGTTAATCTAAACAAGATGGTTTCAGAGGGTAGCTGTATTGGTCTGCAGTAGAACAGCTAGATTCGAGTGCAGTAGCACCTTAGAGACCCGCAAGATTTTCAGGGTGTAAGCTTTCGAGAGTTGAATCTCCCTTCATCAGGTATCTGACAAAGGGAGTTTTGAATCTCGAAAAATTATACCCCAAAAATCGTGTTCATCTCCAAGGTGCAATTGGACTTGAATCTAGCTGATCTAAACAAAGAATCGACTAACTGTTATATCAACAAGTGCTACCTAAATGCAAATATGAGTACCATTAATGAAGCTTGTAACTTTATTCATTCACAAGAGAGAGGAAAATCAATCCTTACCCAGAGATGCCACGTCCTTCGAATTCTCCTGCATGTCTTCCCTGTGCAGCAACTTCTTCCAACAGTGTCCAGTCTCTGAACAATGGAAGAAGAAGAAGAAGAGTTGGTTTTTATATGCTGACTTTCTCTACCACTTAAGGCAGAATCAAACCGGCTTACAAACATTCCCTCCCCCTCCCCACAACAGACACCCTGTGAGGTAGGTGGGGCTGAGAGAGTGTGACTAGACCAAGGTCATCCAGCTGGCTTCATGTGTAGGAGTGGGGAAACAAATCCAGTTCTCCAGATTAGCCTCCACTGCTCATGTGGAAGAGTAGGGTATCAAACCCGGTTCTCCAGATTAGAGTCCACCGCTCCAAACCACTACACCACTCTGGAAGGGGATAAAAATCTTACACCCTGTAAATGGTAATGGATATAAGTTATGTATTTTATTTCAAACATTTCTATGCTGCCTTTCCTCCCAATTCAGGGTCCCCGAGGCAGCGAATATTAAAACGTTCCAACCACTGAAACATTTCAGGCCTTAAAAAGCATTTAAAATACAAGTACGTTCAAAATATTTAAAACAAATAAAACATAAAATAAACACAAAAAAATACAAATGCAAACACACACACACAGCGAGAAGGGCTAATAACAGTTAGCCAAGGGGTGCCAAACAAAACATAGTCTTCACCCGCTGGCAGAAGACAATGATGGGGAAGACAGACAAACCTCCCTGGGAAGGGAGTTCCAAAGTTAGATCCCATCCCAGTAAAGAAGAAAAAGAAGTCTTGGTTTTTATACCCCACTTTTCTCTGTTCTCAGGTGCTTTTTTCAGGTTTTTGAATTGAAAAACTAGACGTTCAGGGGAGCTTAACCCCCGCCCCGAACTTACTTTTTTCCCAATTAAAAAAATTGAAAAAAGCACCTGAGAACAAAACAAAAACTGTTATTTCCCCTATTCCCCTTCCCCTTCACATTTCTTATTCTTCTGTCCTCCATTTTATCCTCACGGCAACACACACACACTTCCCACTTTTGGAATGAGTGAAATGCTCTTCAAGACAAGGTTTTACTGAGAATTTTGTATTATGAAGCTTTTAAAGAAAGAGATACACAACATAAGTCAAGTGTGTATTAATTGTGTGTGTGTAAAGTGCCGTCAAGTCGCAGCCGACTTATGGCGACCCCTTTTTGTGGTTTTCATGGCAAGAGACTAAGAGAGGTGGTTTGCCAGTGCCTTCCTCTGCACAGCAACCCTGGCCTTCCTGGGTGGTCTCCCATCCAAATACTAACCAGGGCTGACCCTGCTTAGCTTCTGAGACCTGACGAGATCAGGCTAGCCTAGGCCATCCAGGTCAGGGCTGTGTATTAATTACTCAAATGCAAATAGGTTTGTCCAAAATTAATATGCTAAAATATGTATGATAATACAATAATGAGGACTTCAGGGTTTTCGGTGTTATAAAAGTTTACCTTCAATATCCAGCTGGGCCCTCTTGTGACTGCATGATACTGTTTCTGTTCAATTTTCTTTTCTGCAAAAATTTGTGCTGTCTGTTTCTCAGTGGGGGGGCCATGCCTGCACTGCACATCTGAACCAGTTTCAGGCTTGGTTCACCACTACAGCTCTGAACACATGAAACTGCCTTATAAAAAGATGCTTTCCACTTGGAGATAGGCTTGTACAGTTTTGCTGATGCCACCATGGCTGCCAATACAGCACAGAAGAATTGGGGGCTTCCACATGACTTGTTTCCCCATATTTTTCCCTGTCCCAATCCCCGAGGTAGCCACCTCCCAGCACACAGGGATTTTATAAACCAGCAATTGATTTTTTAAACCAGCAATTTGTGATTTTGTGATATCATTATAGCATTATAAGGATCTACCTACTACGTCCTCTGAATTCCCAGCTTTCACTTTTGTAAAGTACGTCTCTAGCCCCTTTCATTGTGGAGATATAAGGGGAAAGGTGTATCTACACAAGTAAAAGAACTTTTTGTTTTTAACGAAAGCTGGGAATACAGCGGAGCTAATATACAGGTGCCAATTAATAAAAGAGAAACTCTCTATGAAGAGAAGAAAAGGCCACCACAAGGGTCTGGGGTTGGGAGAACAGCACCAACATGGATGGTACTGGAAAGATCCAAACTTTCCCATCCACATAAGTGGGGGAAGGGTCGTAGCTCAGTGGTACAGCATCTGCTTGGCATGCAGAAGGTCCCGGGTTCAATCCCTGGCATCTCCACTTAAAGGGACTAGGCAAGTAGGTGATGTGAAAGACCTCTGCCTGAGACCCTGAAGAGCTGCAGCCGGTCTGAGTAGACAATACTGACTCTGATGGACTGATTCAGTATAAGACAGCTTCATGTGTTCATGTGTGAGTGCCAGCCCAGTTTTACTCCGATTTCCCCCACAATATCACAGCAAAGCAGGTTTTGGAAAGACTGCAGGAAAGATGGGGAAAACCCGGGAGGGAACCAGAACCACCACACACTTTCCTTTAGCATCCAAGCCAGGGGAAACAACCAGTGTGGAAGTGACCAGAGTCAGATTCATCTAACTCAGCACTATTTACTGGTATTGGCATTCCAAGGTCTCGGGCAGGGAAAGCCCTTTTCTAACATCTGCCACCTGGCAGCCTTTAACCAGGGTAGAATCCAGAACCTTCCGCCCACAAAGGGCATCCTCCGTGACTCATTCAGGACCACGCAGTCACCCTCATATTCCTTGGCCATCTTGCATGCCTGAAAACCTTATTTTCGGGCACTGGAAACAGCACCTGACCTATTAATGCTAAACCAGCCCCTTGCAGCTCTCTGCCCACCTGATCTACAGGAATGAGTACATGTTCATTCTTTCATGCATGCTGTGCTAAACTATATATTTAACTCAGGGCTTCACTTTTTTCAATTTTTAACCCTATCCTGCCACCAAGCTGAAGTTCAAGACAACAATGTGGTGTAGTAGTAGAAAAGAGCAAGAGTCCAGTAGCACCTTAAAGACTAACAAAATTTCTGGCAGGGTATGAGCTTTCATGAGCCACAGCTCACTTCTTCAGATGCAGCTACAATGTGAGTCCATCTATCCTTAAGTAGAGAAGAGTGAATTAGACACACAATGGAAATGTGAATGTCAAAAGCAAGTAAATGACATTAGCAGGTGTGATTAGATTAGGTGTGATGTGCAGAGGGGTAGTAGGCATGGATAAATCAGCATTGGTAATGAGACTGGAATCCCAGATCTCTATTCAGTCTAGGAGAATGCATTATCTTGACCTTCATTATTAGTTGTAATTCAGCAGTCTTTCTTTCTAATCTCCCTTTGAAATCCCTTTGTAAGAGAACTGCTGCTCTTAAATCAGCAATTGAATGTCCTGGAAGGTTAAAATGTTCCCTCACTGGTTTCTGAATGTTGTGGTTTCTGATGTCAGGTTTATGTCCATTTAATCTGTGTTGCAGGGACTGGCCTGTTTGTCCAATGCAGAGGGTGGATGGGCACTGCTGGAATGTGATGACATAAATCACATTAGAAGATGAGAGGAGTATGAACCTGAGATAGCATGGCTGACATTGAAGGCCCTGCAATGGTGTTGCTAGGATCTACATGAGAGCAAAGTTGGCACCTTGGTTTGTTGCAGGCCTTGGTACCAGAGTCCATGCTCCTGTTGTTTATCATTGCAGGTGAGAAGTTGTTTTAGGTTAGCAGGCTGTCTGTAAACGAGAAACGGTCGGCTCCCCAGTGCCTTAGCAAGGGAAGTGGTTGTAGGTCGTTAATAATATGTTGGACTGCCTTGAGTTGTGGTGTAGCAGTTAGGGTATCATACTAGGCATCTGGGAGATACATGTTCAAACCCCCACACTGGGGCCAGTCACTCTGCCTCTCGAACTCGTCTACCTCACAAGGTTGCTGTTGTTGTCAGGATAAAATGGAGGTGCACAGTGCAAGGTGTGCCAAACCTGAGTTCCTTGATACAAAGAAGAAACTAGTGCTGTTCTAATGGATAATATAATGAATTCACAGCTGCTATGGCCAAACCACAAGTATAATTAGTAAATACATAATAATAATAATTTAATCATAAATTAATCAATGTTGTAATGCAGCATGTGTGTTAGACTCGTATATTTGAATTACTTCAATATCCCCAAATACAACCAATGAGAAACACCTAACTAGGTGCACCTAACCTAGTGCCCTTAGTTAGTTAGGTGTTTCTCATTGGTTGAATTTGGGGACATTGAAATAATTCAAATATACGAGTCTAACGCACATGCTGCATTGCAATGTTGATTAGTTTACACCTAACTAACTAAGTGCACTAAGTTAGGTGCACTTAGTTAGGTGTTACTCTGATCTAACTTAGTTAGGTAGAGTCTGATCTGGAGAACCAGGTTCAATTCCCCACTCCTCCACATGAGCAGCGGAGGCTAATCTGGTAAACTGAATTTGTTTCCCCACTCCTACACACAAAGCCAGCTGGGTGTCCTTGGGCAAGTCACACTCTCTCAGCCCCACCCACCTCACAGGGTGTCTGTTGTGGGGAGAGGAAGGGAAAGGTGATTGTAAGCCAGTTTGATTCTCCCTTAAGTGGTAGAGAAAGTCGGCATATAAAAACCAACTCTTCTTCTTCTTATTGGTTGTATTTGGGGATATTGAAGTAATTCAAATATACGAGTCTAACACACATGCTGCATTGCAATATTATTATTATTATTATTTACTAATTATACTTGTGGTTTGGCCACAGTGGCTGTGAATTCATTATATTATCCTGAGTTCCTTGGCAGAAGAGCAGGATAAAACGTACTATAGAGGAGGGTGCCGAGTTGTTTTCTGTTGCCCAAGAAGGTCAGACCGGAACCAGCGGGTTGAAATTAAATCAAAAGACTTTCCGTCTAGACGTTAGGGAAGAATTTGCTAACCGTTAGAGCGGTTCCTCAGTGGAACAGGCTCTCCTTCCCTGGAGGTTTTTAAGGAGAGGTTAGATGGCCACCTGTCAGCAATGCTGATTCTGTGACCTCAGGCAGATGATGAGAGGGAGGGCATCTTGGCCATCTTCTGGTCACTAGGGGTGTGTATGGTGGGGGGAGGTAGTTGTGAATTTCCTGCATTGTGCAGGGGGTTGGACTTGATGGCCCTGGTGGTCCCTTCCAACTCTACTATTCTATGATACTAAATAAATAAATGCACAGTGTCAACGGAGGGTTCAACAGCTGGCTCAGCTTAGACTCACCTGCTGCTCGAGGTATCTAATTCATATCAAAGAATCTTTGGCTCTCCCTGTTCAAGTTCCCATCTCTCTAACTCCCCTCCAGCCAGCTTCCCCCTGCTGTGCTCTTTGCTTCCTTTTGGGGATCAATTTTCCCTTTGTGCAAATGCTCATTTGCCCAACTTACCTCTCCAAGTCTCTCCCAGCAGGCATGCAAAAAAAAAGAGGAGGGGAGGAACCGGACAGGAAGAGGCAGGGGCTGCACCATTTCCAATCCCCCTTCCTCAAGTCCCTTTGTCTCTCTAGGAGCGGGCACTTCGTCCCCTTAACTCTTCTGTGTCCAGATGGTTGTTTGCTTGTTCAAACACAGTTTTTTTTTTTACATTAAGCTCAGGACTGGCCGCCGCCGCTTCTTCCCAAGGGTCTGATGGAGACTTGAGGCTGCCTTATCCTGAATCAGAGGTCTCTCCAGGTTAGTATTGTCCACTGGGACTGGCAGCAGCTCTGGTCAGTTTCAGGTCCAGGAGGTCTTTGAAATCATCTATTCCCTAATGCTTTTTCCCCCCTTCTTTTCATTGGAGATGCTGGGGATTGAACCTGGGGCTTTCTGCATGCCAAGCGGATGCTCTGTCGTTTGGGTTGCCAGCATCCAGGCTTTGCAAGGGATCTCCAGACTGCAGAGATCTGTTCCCCGCCCCGGGGAGAAAATAGCAGCTTCATAGGGTATATCACTGGTTCTAGGTGAAATCCCTCCCCAGATTGACCCCTCCACGGGCACAGCCCCCAAATCTCCAGGAATTTCTCAGGCTGCAGTTGGCAACCTTATGTCATTGAGCCTGGGTCCCTCTCCTTCTCCCCATTTGCTCTGTGAACATTAGTGGGTGATAGGGACTCAATGGTAGCTTACACACGAGGGGCAATAAGGTGGTGGAACAGGCAGGCTCCTGGTGGAAGATCATGTTTTTATGTGCTTCCACTGTATTGAAGAAAGCCCCTGCAGAAAGAAAACCAGCCTTGGAAGCAAAGAGGACGGGGGTGTCTCCGGGGAACTTTCCTCCCCTGATAAGTTAGCTTTCTGTTTGCAGGGAGATTTTTTTTATATATAGTAAGGGAGCATTCAAAGCTAGAATTCCTAGCCTAAAACCTTGAAGGGCTGCAGTCTGCTCTGTCGCTGTCATGCGTTGCCATCTGATCAGTGGGCCTTTGCACCCAAGAAAAGCAGTTTTAGCATTGCATGTACAGCAAGCAGCACAGCGCAAATCAAACACCTGATTTCCCAAAAGTTTGACAAAATTTTAAAAGCCAGAAGGGGGAGCCATGAATCATCAGGTTGCCTGAGATCTCATGACTTGGGCTGTACTGAGAGCCGTATAGGAAGCTGGCAGTTTCTAGTTCGCCTATAGCTTCATTGGTGTTGTGTAGGGTTGCCAGGTCCCTCTTTGCCACCGGCGGGAGGTTTTTGGGGCGGGGTTTGGGGAGTGGAGGGATTTAAATGCCATAGAGTCTAATTGCCAAAGCGGCCATTTTCTCCAGGTGAACTGTTCTCTGTCACCTGGAGATTAGGTGTACTAGCAGGAGATCTCGAGCTAGTACCTGGTGGTTGGCAACCCTACATCGTACCCCACTGAGGTCCCTGTCCTCCCCAGGTTCCAACCCCAAATCTCCAGGAGTTTCCTAACCTGGAGCTAGCAACTCTACCCCCGCTCCAGTAGCCAGGGGAGACCTGGCAACCCTACCTCAAAAGCTGCCCTTTTCTCCAAGGAAACTGATCCTTGTGGTCTGGAGATCCGTGGTGATTCTGGGAGAATTGTAGGCCACACCTGGAGGTTGGCAACCCTACCCTACGTTTTCCTGACTCCAAAGACCCTGAGGAGCCTCCATTTGCAGTGCAGGGGATACTCGTGTGTGTGTGTGTGCGCGCACACACACACACACATGTGCAACCCTGGTGTTCTTTGGTGGTCTCCCATCCAAGTACTAACCAAGTACTGACCTTGCTTAGCTTGTAAGATCTGATTAGATCAGGCTATCCTGGACCATCCAGGTCAAAGCTAACTTAGGCATAGGGCACAAGAACAAACAGGAGGGAGTTGCAACCAACCCAAAAGACAGAAAACAAGAAAAGCTGAGGTATATATGCATGTAAGCGGTAAAGTATAAATCCAGTCCATTAGAAACTAAATATACAAATGTCCTTTGATAAATAAGTATAACAGAATAGTCATAACATTAAAAAATTTTGTCAATCAGAAAACTAAAGAGCAAACATTTTTGATAAAAGCTGTCTTCATCAGTGATTAACCGTACGAATTTTTTTTTGGGGGGGAGGATAGGGTTGCCAGCCTCCAGGTACTAGCTGGAGATCTCCTGCTATTACAACTGATCTCCAGCCGATAGAGATCAGTTCACCTGGAGAAAATGGCTGATATGGCAATTGGACTCTATGGCATTGAACTCCCTCCCCTCCCCAAACCCCGCCTTCCTCAGGCTCTGGCCCCAAAACCTCCTGCCAGTGGCAAAGAGGCAACCCTAAGGGAGGAGGCGATACAACTGATTCCTATGAAATATGCGTAGAACAGGCAAACTGTTGTACACAAGATACACAGAATTAAAATATTTATCAGGTCAGCTGTTCATTTCATGTTAGACCATGTCCACTGAATGTTCCTTCATACACTCATTTTCAGTAAACTAAAAAATACACGTTTTACAAAACTTAATTTTAAAAATTCTTTATGTAAAAATAATTGAATAAACAGATATATTTATTAAGGCAACCAAAAGTTTCCCTGGCCATAACTTTAGAAACATATTTCCTTGGCATTTTATTGAAAGGGGTTCCCAGGCAACCCTTTGGTAAAACCCATAAAGAGTTCTGACTCAGTAGTAGCAAAAATTAAGCAGGAGTCCAAGAACCTCTAAAAAGCTCAATTCCTACTCGTATCTGACGAAGGGAGCTTTGGTTCTCGAAAGCTTACAACCTGAAAATCTTACTGATCTCTAAGGTGCTGCTGCACTCCAGTCTAGCTGTTCTACTTCAGACCAACACAGCTACCCTCTTTGCCTAAAAGGCTCCTTAGTTTTGTCCTAAACTGTTTAATTTTTGTTAGCCTTTAAGTCACTCCAGGACTCCTGTTTAAATTCTGAAATGAGCTAACCGCTCCCAGATCCTGTGGAGTTCAAGGCTGATAGGATCAAATCTGCATATGAATTCCAGCCTTAGTAGCTTATGGATGGGGCTTCCCTTTGAAACTCCCCTGGCGCCTGGGTGATCTTTTAATGTGAAAACAGGAGTTTTACAACATTCTCCCTGTTTTCTCCTGTGGAGGATATGTAAAGCCGGTCTGCCCCTCCTTTACCATCATCACCTGTCTATTAGTAGAAAAGGGCAAGAGTCCAGTAGCACCTTAAAGACTAACAAAAATATTTTCTGGTAGGGTATGAGCTTTCGTGAGCCACAGCTCACTTCTTCAGATACAGCTTAGAATGTGAATCCATCTGTCTTTAAGTAGAGGAAAGTGAATTCAGACAAGCCTTAGTATGTAAATGTGAACAGTATGTAAATGTGAACAGCAGGCGTGATGGGATTAGGTGTGGTATGCAGAACAGTCTGTGATGTCCAGAGGAGAGATTTCTCCACACCCATCTCTCCCCTGAACATCACAGACTCTTCTGCATACCACACCTAATCCCATCACGCCTGCTATTCACATTTACATACTGTTAACATTTACATACTAATGCTTGTCTGAATTCACTTTCCTCTACTTAAAGACAGATGGATTCACATTCTAGCTGTATCTGAAGAAGTGAGCTGTGGCTCACGAAAGCTCATGCCCTACCAGAAAATATTTTTGTTAGTCTTTAAGGTGCTACTGGACTCTTGCCCTTTTCTACTACTGCAGACAGACTAACATGGCTACCCACTGTGAATCACCTGTCTATTGTTCTGGAGATCTTGTTATTTAGGAGGAGGAGACCCAAGTCTTCTCTTAAGGGACTGATTTCTTTAAGTATGCTTTTAGGCCTTTATTTTCTGAACATTTCAGGAAGTCCCACCCACCACGTGGCAAAGCAAGGATTGCCCCAGAGGATGGACTTGGTGGAAACTCTTCTTGGAGGTCTCTGGGACGAGAAACCCTGTTGACGGCGGGTGAGGCCCGCTTTTTGGATTGATCTGGAGTCATCCAGGGAGGCAGAAGCAGTATCTGTGGCACGCTCTGCGCTGGCCCCAGCGGGGATTTCAGAGAGGGTCAAATTTATCTCAGGAAGATCTGTGTTAGAGAGGAACTGGTTTCAGGCAAGGGTGAAAATGGAAGGTAGAAATCGTGTGGAGGGATTAGAAAAGGGGCTCAAGAGACCAGGAGATGTCCCCCATGCAGATCTGGCTGGATGGAAGACAGACAACGTCTGTTCAGGATGGACGACGTCAGAAGTGCTTGAATGGGAACCGTTCAGGAGGCTTCAACAGAGCCGGGAGGGTCAGTGGCAGGACTTTATGAAGACACTCCAGACCCCTTGCTTGGGACTGAGGAACTCACTGCCACTGGAGCCCGAACCATGGGACGACACTAAAGCCTTCCTGGCCTCTTTTGAGCAAGTTGCAAAAGCCTGCCAGTGGCCCAGGGAAGAGTGGGCGGCCCGGCTCCTGCCAGCCCTCAGCGGAGAAGCCCAGCAGGCCTTTGGCAGCCTGGAAGCCAGAGACAGAGAGGATTATGGGAAAGTGAAGGCGGCCATCTTGCGCGGAGAAGCCAACCGCATGGAAACCCTGCGCCAGCACTTCCGGCAGTTTCGCTCCCGGGAAGTGGAAGACCCGCGCCGGATCTACAGCCAGCTGCAGGAGCTTTGCCGTCAGTGGCTGAGGCCGGAGAGTCACTCGAAGGAGCAGATCCTGGAGCTGCTGATCCTGGAGCAGTTCCTGGCCATCCTGCCGCCGGAGCTGCAGAGCTGGATCAGGGCTGGTGGCCCTGAGAACTGCACCCAAGCCGCGGCCCTGGCGGAAGATTTCCTGTTGAGCCAGCAAGGGGGCGAGATGAGGGTATGGCAGGTCAGTATAGAATATTTCTAGGGTTGCCAGGTCCCTCTTTGCCACCAGCAGGAGGTTTTGGGGCGGAGCCTGAGGAAGGCGGGGTTTGGGGAGGGACTTCAATGCCATAGAGTCCAATTGCCAAAGCAGTCATCTTCTCCAGGTGAACTGATTTCTATCGGCTGGAGATCAGTTGTAACAGCAGGAGATCTCCAGCCAGGGGCTGTGGCTCAGTAGTAGAGCATCTGCTTGGCATGCAGAAGGTTCCAGGTTCAATCCCTGGCACCTCCATTTAAAGGGACTAGGCAAGTAGGTGATGTGAAAGTCCTCTGCCTGAGACCCTGGAGAGCCGCTGCCGGTCTGAGTAGACAGTACTGCCTTTGATGGACCAAAGGTCTGATTCAGTATAAGGCAGCTTCATGTGTTCATGTGACCTTTGGCCAGTCACACACGCTCAGCCTCACCTACCTCACAGGGTTGTTGTGAGGATAAAATGGAGAAGAGAATTATGTAAGCCACCATGAGTCCCCATTGGGGAGAAACGTGGAGTATAAATGAAGTAAATAAATAATGAAATCCACCGATGGGTTGCTCCTCAGCAATTTGTATTCAGAGGTACACTTCCTCTGAACTGGGCGGTTCCATTTAGCCATCGGGGTTTATAGCCATCGATCTTCATTGCTGTTTCAGGTGCCGCTGCAAGAGAGGGCCGTGAATTCCCTGGAGACACAAGATGCTCCACTGGTTTCCTCCCGGAGGAGGAATGAGATCCAGGATGAGGTGGATGATGCTAAGATTGGTTCAGTGGGTAAGGAAAAACTGATTTGTGAGGACTGCTGTTAAATAGCTAATGGAAGGGGCTCAGCTAGCCTTAGACACCTGCCCCCCCCCCCCGCTCCCAAATCTGGGATGGGGTAGATCGGGCCCCATCCTGCTCTGGGGGTGGGAGAGCAGGCTCTTATAGGAAAAGGAAGACAGATGTCTTATTTATTTAAAACATTTCTATGCTGCCTTTCTGCCCAAATAGGGTCCCCAAGGTGGCAAACAGCCAAACATTAAAACATTTAAAACACGATAACAGCATTTAAAATCAGTAGAAGAAAGTAAGAGTCCAGTAGCACCTTAAAAACTAACAAAATTTCTGGCATGGTATGAGCTTTTGTGAGCTCACTTCTTCAGATAAAGCTAGAATGGTTGATTCCTTACCTTTTGGGTACCTTGTTCTCGTTTTATAGGGTTAAGGTCCCCCCCTTTTTCTTGTTGCTGTATTTTCTCCAGGGGAACTGATCTCTATCGGCTGGAGATCAGTTGTAACAGCAGGAGATCTCCAGCTACTACTTGGAGGTTGGAAAAGATCCAAAACAGCACTCACAACAATTTGAAAATAAAGTGAGTTTTATGAAGGTGAGGAAAGTGCAGGGGAAATGGGAAATATATACAACAATAATACAATCATATACAGATACAAATTAACGAGCAAAATACCAGCATAACTCGAGAACCAATCAAAGGATATTATCACCATAAGTGGCAGGTAAGTTCAATATTATTGTCCAAGAATTATAGTCCATAAAAGGTTCTTTTTATATGGTTGGGAGTCAAAAGTCCAAGCAGCTGGAAAATATACAATGAGGCAAAGCCAGAACGAGGAGATATCAGGACTTGTCGTCTAGATCAAGATCACGTTTCGCACATGGTTTCATCAGCTATTTGTATCAAAATAGCTGATGAAGCCATATGCGAAACGTGATAATATCCTTTGATTGGTTTTCAAATTGTTGTGAGTGCTGTTTTGGATCTTTTCCATTACCCTTACAGCACTGAGCCTTCGGTTCTATCCAGGACTACCTGGAGGTTGGCAACCCTAGGACCGTCTCCAATCCCCCCCCCACCTTCAGAACGCCTTCTTCCTGCCCAGAGCAAAACCCCAGATCAAGTGTGACCTGCACAGTGTGTGGGGGGCTCTTCTATTACCTGATACAGGAGACCATCAGGGGAGGGGCAGTGGCTCAGAGGGAGAGCATCTCCTTGGCATGCTCCTGCCCTTGAGGCTGGGTCTCAGCTGGCTTTGGTGTTACTTTTGGCACCTTGTTTTCCTTCTCTTCCATATGTCTCTGGTTTATCTGGGGCAGGGGGGCTTTGCATTCTGCCCACAGTCTGAGCAATTATTCTTTGCAGGCAGCCGTGACCTCGGGCTGTGGATACGGCTCCCACACGCACACATTCCACCGGTATCCAGTTTCCCCGGAATCAGCGTCCTTTTACTGATACTGCAGGAAGGAGCATGTGCAAAGGGCGGGGGGGAATGGCTGCAGTTTGGTTCTGGCCGCAGGCCAAAATTTCGGGATCACTCTAATACTGAATATTGTATACGATATGTTATTTAGGAAACCTCCATATTCAGAGGCAGCAAACCTTGAAGGGAATTACAAGATACGATCCACTAGGGTTGGCAGGTCCCTCTTCGCCACCGGTGGGAGATTTTGGGGGTGGGGCCTGAGGAGGGTGGGGTTTGGGGAGGGGAGGGACTTCAGCGCCGTAGAGTCCAATTGCCAAAGCGGCCATTTTTCTCCAGGTGATCTGATCTCTATCGGCTGGAAATCAGTTGAATTAGCAGATCTCCTGCTACTACCTGTCAGAAGGCAACCCTAACAATAACGTTTAAATCTGATGGCAAAGATCCTTTGTAAGGCAAAATAATATAGTTGGGCTGAGGTTGTAAAATGGAGGAAAGAAAAAAAAAAGTGGAATGCATGCAGCCACAAGGCAGTGTGACATAGTGTGCAGAGTTTTGGACTTTTTACAAAATTGGACATAGGAGCCATAGCATATTTGTATCCTGTCCTTTTGGCTAATATGGGTCTTCAGGCAGTTCATAACCAGGTAATATAATGGACAAAGAAGGGACATGGTTCTAACAGTGCTGTCCCAAGTGGAGTTACACTAGGGTTGCCAACTTCCAGGTGCTGTTACAACTGATCTCCAGGCGACATAGGTCAGTTCCCCTGGAGAAAATGGCCGCTGTGGCAATTGGACTCTATGGCATTGAAGCCCCTCCCCTCCCCAGGCTCCGCCCCCAAAACCTCCTGCAGCTGGCAAAGAGGGACCTGGCAACCCTAAGTTACATCCTTCAAAACCCATTGATTTCGGTGGACTTAAAAGGGGGCAACCGTGTTTAGGTGTGCACTGCAAAACGCCCAGCAAGGCCACAGACACGCTATCATAGGGGTCCTCAACATTTTTGGGCCACAGGAGGGGGAGCCAGTCACAAAATGGCCACTGCAGGAGGCAGAGACACACACAGAGGAAGCCCACGTACAGGGGAGAAGAAGAGTAATTTTCAAAAATACGCCGTGGAAGAGGAGGGTGTGAGAGAGAAAAACCCACACTGTGCTAACTGCTACCATCACAACAATGTTATTTTAATCTGCATAGCTTGTCAAGTCTCCAGTGGCCAGTCTGCTGAGCAGAATTCGCACCTCCACCTCCCCCCACTTTCTAAAAACAGTTGGTGGGTGCCAGGAAAGGTATCGGCAGGCAACACGGTGCCCACAGACGCCCTGTTGGGCACCCTTGCTCTATCACTAAAACTTGCAGCACTAAATAAAAAATAAAATGATATAGTATCATAGAATCTTAAGAGTTGGAAGGGACCACCAGGGCCATCTAGTCCAGCCCCCTGCACAATGCAGGAAATTCACAACTACCTCCCCCCTCCACACCCCTAGTGACCAGAAGATGACCAAGATGCCCTCCCTCTCATCATCTGCCCAAGGTCACAGAATCAGCATTGCTGACAGATGGCCATCTAACCACTTCTTAAAAACCTCCTGGGAAGGAGAGCTTACCACCTCCCGAGGAAGCCAGTTCCACTGAGGAACCGCTCTGTTAGAAAATTCTTCCTAATGTCTAGACGGAAACTCTTTTGATTTCATTTCAACCCGTTGGTTCTGGTCCGACCTTCTTGAGCAACAGAAAACAACTTGGCACCCTCCTCTATATGACAGCCCTTCAAGTGCTTGAACATGGTTATCATATCCCCTCTCAGTCTTCTCCTCTTCAGGCTATTAATATGTAGGATGGAGCAGTAAGCATAAATTATCCTTGAAAAGCAGCTGTGATTTTACAGCATCCAATAAGCAGAATAGCAGGTAGCCTAAAATATCCAACAGCTCTTACCCTTAAATAATTAGATACGTTTGATAAGCTTGGTGTTCGGACAAGGAGAACCGTTTTCATTGATGTCAGAGATGTTAGTTTTTTGTCTTGTGTAGCATGGGAGGATGAAGTAATCTTTTTTGGTGTGTGTCTCTCTTTTACATAGATATGGGAATGGCGGCCCCAAAGATCTGTGACCCGATGCTTCCTTCAGAAAGGCAAGAAACAGCTGGTACTGAGCCAAATGAGGTACAGGAAGTTCGGGGGGGGGGAGTCATTGGCAAAGGGAAGGCCGGGATAAGCCAGAAGAAGTTTTTTTGGGATTTTGCATGGACCATGTACAAGACCAAAACCATTGTAATGCCTTTTATTCGAATCAACCAAATTGACACAAAATGCTGTGCAAGCTTTTGCCTCAGCAGAACTCTTCAGCAGGCTGGAGGTTACAATGTTTAAAAGTTTGAGAATGGTGGAAAGTAGGTTTCCCAGGCTGTGGTTTAAGATTACAACATTGTCTGGAAAATCTGCTTTTCGCTTTTCTAATGTTTTTAAACGTTGTAACATCCAGCCTGGTGAAGAGTTCTGCTGAGCTCGAAAGCTTGCACAGTTACGTGTCATTGTGTCGGTCCTAATCAAGGTGTTATGTGGCTTCTGGTCAGACTGAACTAATCAAACACAGCCCCCCAGTCATATATCATGGCCTACCAGACATCTTCCACTTGCCCCTGCCCCTTTGCAACGAGAAAGGAGGTGTATCGAGCACCTGGTAGGCTGCAAACAGGACACTTTTAGTTTAGTGAGTTACACATTTTATAGGCCTGCTCTGTGGCCTAGTTCTCTCTGAGGTGATTAACTTTGATCTGGGCTGTGTTGCTTGTCTAGGTTGTACCACTTTAGACAAGCGACACAGCCCAGATCAAAGGTTTCAGGGTGGGGAGGGGTCCTGTGTGGGTAGCCATGTGGGGCTTTTGCCCAGAAAGGCCGCTGGAGATTTGATGGGCTATCCAGATTTTTTTAAAATGTTGCTTTGGCAGAAGCTGCCACAGCACATGGATCTTCACTGTGTGACTGAAGGTAAGCCGTGGCAGCCATTTTGTGGCTGGCTCTGCAGCCTGCAGCAGCCATTTTGTGGCTGCCCCCACTGGGCTGTGTCAGACTTCCAAAGGTGCCCACAGGCTGAAAAGGATTGGGGATCCCCGTTCTAAATATGTAAAAAGTAAACATCAGTGGCTATTGTACGGCTGCCTCATGCTGACCGAAGGCTAACATGGTCGAATGTTCTTCCCAACCCAACAGATATCTTCACTAGAATGGGAGGCTTTCCCCTGACGTTCTAGTTTTCTACATGAAGGGAATTCATATGTATGGAGAAGCAGTCTACCACTGCCTCAATGAGAATAAGGCCACAACACTGAACCTGAGGCTGTTCTTCATGTGCAGATATGGAATCTGTGCCATGAAAGGTAGTGGTTTGGGAATTGGAATAGGATCTGAGAGACCTGAGTTCAAAACCCCGCCTTGGGAGAGTTACTAACTTTTCTAGTTTCACCTACTTCACAGGGTTGTTGTAAATTGTGGCAAAGGCAGAATGACATAGACTGTTCTGAGCTACCCAGAGGAAAGGCACGGAAAAAATGTACCATCGGCCCAACTTCTGAGTGGGGGATGCTTTGCCGTTTTAGGGAGCCATGCGTTCAAAGCCTGTCTTGCTGGATGAGGTTCAGGAGATTGTACCAAATCTCTCCGAGAAGCCTCTACGCTGGGAAGTCACCCAAGATAATTTTGGGGAAGTCACCTCTTCAGGTAACTATCTTTTGTAAGGTTGGCATTCCTTACTGAAGCAGATCTGCAGTGTGTGTAGGAAGCGTGGCGTAGTGGTTAAGAGCGGTGGTTTGGAACGGTGATCTGGAGAACCGGGTTTGATTCCCTGCTCCTCCACATGGGCGGTGGAGGCAAATCTGGTGAACTAGATTTGTTTCCCCACTCCTACACATGAAGCCAGCATGGTGACCTTGGGCTAGTCACAGCTCTCTTAGAACTCTCTCAGTCCCACCTACCTCACAGGGTGTCTGTTGTGGGGAGGGGGAGGGAAGGTGATTGTAAGCCAGTTTGATTCTTCCTTAAGTGGTTGAGAAAGTCGGCATATAAAAACCAACTCTTCTTCTTCTACCACAAAGCTATGGTGCTGTACAAATCTGTTTTGTACCCCATACAACAATACGTCCTTAAGTAAATCATTTTTTGGGAGGGAGCTGCTCTGTATCCACCCACAATCTGATAGAAGGTGGCTGCTTGTATGATATAAGGGCTTCTTACAGCCAGCATGGTATAGCAGAGTGTTGGGCTAGGATCTGAGAGATCCATGTTCGAATCCCCACTCTGCTGTGGAAGCTCGGTGGGTGACTTAGGTCAGTCACAAACACTCAGCCTAAACTATCTCACAGGATTGCTGCAAGGATAACATGGAAGGAGGAGAATTATGTCCTTTGGGTCCTTACTGTGGAGAAAGGCAAGGTATACGTGAAATAAGTAAATAATAAATGTTGTTGCTGGTGACAGCTAGATTGTGGGACTCTTTCAGAAGATAAGTTTTTTGGCTTCTTCTCTGATGGAATCCGGATGACAGATTAAGAGTCTGCTGTTTTGAATTGGGTGTGGGCAGTGCTTGACTTATGGGGAGGCCTCACCCCCCCGCCGGAGGAGCCCCATGGCACAGAGTGGTAAACTGCAGTGCTGCAGTCCAATCTCTGCTCAGGACCTGATTTTGATCCCGACGGAAGTTGGTTTCAGGGAGCCAGCTCAAGGTTGACTCAGCCTTCCATCCTTCTGAGGTTGGTAAAATGAGTACCCAGCTTGCTGGGGGTAAAGTGTACATGGCAGGGGAAGACAATGGCATAAATAAAACAATGAAATATATTTATTATAAAGCGATTATGCATTTATTATAAGCAAGCCCATGTGGCAACAGATACAGGGTTGATAATTAAAACCACATGCCAAACTCGTTTCGGCCCTCAGGCCTTCCTCAGTGGTATTAAAAGGTAAAGGTCCCCTGTGCAAGCACCGGGTCATTCCTGACCCATGGGGTGACGTCACATCCCGACGTTTCCAAGGCAGACTTTGTTTGCGGGGTGGTTTGCCAGTGCCTTCCCCAGTCATCTTCCCTTTACTCCCAGCAAGCTGGGTACTCATTTCACCGACCTCGGAAGGCTGAGTCAACCTTGAGCCGGCTACCTGAAACCGACTTCCGTCGGGATCAAACTCAGGTTGTGAGCAGAGCTTTTTGACTGCAGTACTGCAGCTTAACACTCTGCGCCATGGGGCTCCTCAGTGGTATTTAGCACACATTAAAATTTCAAATACAAATATAATCATTTAGTGTCAGCCCAGATATGTAATTCCAAGTGAGTGTTTCCAAACTATCTTTAGAAATTTATAAGCACGCCTCCAAGGAGCGTAGTTAAAATAATTCTTTCTGGACCGGGCTGGCATAACATTTCGAGTGTGCACTTCATTATCAACCAAAAGAGGAGGGACCTCAGCAGGGTATAATGCTATTGAGTCCACTATGCAAAGCAGCCATTTTCTTTAGGGGAACTGATTTCTATAGTATGGAGATCAGTTGAAATTCTGGGAGAACACTAGGCCCAACCTGGAGGCTGGTAACCCTAGGCAGTGAGTAGAAGACAAATGAGGCTGTTCTTTATATTAACAGCTAGGAATTCCTGTCAGGAGGTGATGCATGCCTTTAAGAGCCGATAAAGCCAAAATATTTAGGATTGCCTCATGACCAAAGAGCAGACCACCCCTCCCCAACCCCCTTAAACAAAGTGCTGTGAGAAGATCTTCCTCCTTATTACAAAATCTCTTTCTTGGCTATTTCAGTTCAGTATTTGAGTCCCTGAACTGGCCGAAAGACAGAATAAGAACATCAGAAGAGCCCTGCTGGGTCAGGTCTGTGGTCAATTTGTTCCAGAATCCTGTCACACGCAGGGGCCAACCAGTTCCTCTGGGAGGCCAATGATAGGGTGTATAGGCCAAGGCCTTCCCCTGATGTTTACCTTCGCCATGGCTAGCAGAAATATTATAAATAAACAAAATTCCCTTCCCCCGCATCTCAATAAACCAAATTTTCTTTGATTAATCGATGTGATCGGTCACCCAAAGGAGGTCTCTTGGTACCCAAACCTCAGCGCATCTCCGTGCCAGAACGAGAGAAGGTGAACTGTGGCTTGCGCTATGATGACGGTGTGGCTTTTCCAGGTAAGCTTGCACGGGGGTGGGGGTAAGATGGAGGGGATGTGGTTTTGTGGGAGTCACGATGAGAATGCAGCGCTTGACTTCTGGGGTGATCACATCTTAATGTACCCACTTTCTTGGGGTTCCTCTTCCACTAGGTTTCCTGTTCTGAGAGCCAGCGTGGTGTAGGGGTTAAGAGTGGTGGTTTGGAATGGTGGACTCTAACCTGGAGAACCAGGTTCTATTCCCCACTCCTCCACATGAGCGGCAGAGGCTAATCTGGTGAACTGGATTTGTTTCCCCAATCCTACTCGAAACCTGCAGGGTGACCTTGGGCCAGTCACAGCTCTCTCAGGCCCACCTACCTCACAGGGTGTCTGTTTTGGGGAGGGGAAGGGAAGGTGGCTGTAAGCCAGTTTGATTCTTCCTTAAGTGGTAGAGAAAGTCGGCCTATAAAAACTAACTCTTCTTCTCCTGTATGTGGCCAGGACTAATTCTGCCGAGACTGGTTTGTTCTTATTGTTTTTTCCTCCTGCAAAGATTCATAGCAGATGCTGTATTTACTTCTGATGGATCTTCAAACCAAATACATTCTCTAGAAGTCTAAAAGCATATCACTGCAACAAAGGGAGATAGAGACTTTAAAAAAAATGAAAGCTGGGAACTCTGAGAACCTAATAGGTGGTTTGGTATCCGGGGAGGGGCTGTGGCTCAGTGGTAGAGCATCTGCTTGGCATGCAGAAGGCCCCAGGTTCAATCCCCGGCATCTCTAGATAAAGGGACTAGGTAGAGGTCTTTCACATCACCTACCTGCCTAGTCCCTTTAACTGGAGATGCCAGGGATTGAACCTGGGGCCTTCTGCATGCCAAGCAGATGCTCTACCACTGAGCCACAGCCCCCCCCCAAACCTGAGGAAAACCTGGAAGGTGCAGAGAAGCACCACAAAATGGTGGTGAAGCACAAAATGGTGGTGAAGCATCTGGCCCAGTGCAAACAACCGGTATTTAAGTTGACCTGAAATTGATTATTTCTTCTCTGTTGCAGGTGTTGTGGAGCCAAATAAAATCAGTATGAATCCTGAGCAGGAAAAGACTGAGACTGTGAAAATCAACAGTCAGCTTCCGAGAACACAACAAGGGGGGATTTATTGGGCTGCTGTTTGTCAGCAGATATATGATTCTGAGGGGCAGCGAGGACAGGAGCCGGAAGAGGCCCAAAACAAACCCACGGGGTGGGCGCAATACCCCAGGAACGCGGGAGAAGCCATGATGGACCCGTGTGTGGAAATGGGCAGGAAGATTCACAACGGCAAATCTACGTGGTTTCAAAATCCGAGACACCGCTCGGAAGAGAACCTTCCTGGTGGCTCAGCGCGTGGGAGGCAGCCTCTGCAAAAACCCCGACAGAAAACGCTCAAAAACACAGACCCCAAAGTATATGAGTGTGCCGAATGCGGGAAAAGTTTTCGCCTCAAGGCTAAACTGGTCAGACATCAGCGCATTCACACCGGAGAGAGACCTTACGAGTGCCTCGACTGCGGGAAGACCTTCTGTCGTAGCGACGGTTTACTCTCCCATCAGAGATCCCACACAGGGGAGAAGCCGTACAAGTGCATGGAGTGCGGGAAAGGTTTTCGGTGGAGGAACAAGTGGCTCGCACATCAGAAGGTCCATACAGGAGGGATGGACTGGGAACAAGTGGAAATCCTCAATTACTAGTGGCAGAGGGCAGTCACAAAGCAGGAAGGGAACACTTCTGAGCGAATGCGTGTGCACATCCACAGACCATTTCATTGCATGTTTTTTCCTCCAACATGCTCTTCCACAAGTCTATCACAATCATTTGAAAGCTTACCTTCCACCGATACGTTCCCATTCTCCATCCTTGGAGTCACATTCACAAACTAACTCCAGTTCCTTTACAAAGAGAACAGCCCTGTTTTATTTGCTGGCTCCCGTATTTACTTCGCCTCAACCCTCTTCTCGTGCATGGGCCCACAATTGGAGATTTGGGAGCTTCGAAATACTTGGTTTTACAGCCCACAGATCCAGGATTTTAAACTGGCACTTGCAGCCCTCGTTTGCGGGTGAAAAAGAAACCGCCGGTATGTTGAAGGAATCTAATCAGACATCCTGCCGAGGCATTGTGTAGATCAAAGACTTCCTTAACTAGGAATTTCGGCTCGATGTGTAAAGCAGAGGTGGGGAACCTTTTTTCTGCCAAGGGCCATTTAGATATTTATAACATCATTCGCGGACCATACAAAATTATCAACTTAAAAATTAGCCTATATTTGGTCAAACATTTAGCCAAGAGGCAAGACGAGACGGCTCCGAGTGTCTGCCACATACAGCGGCTCGTGTTTGAGCTGGGCCCGTCCCCAGCTGGGCCAGAGAGATTCAGGCAGGGCAGCAAACACAAGACAGAGTGAGTGACAAGCCGCTCAGAGCTTGTAGGCGAAGGAGCCCGGTCCAGTAACGCCCTGATCCGGCACTTTCCTGCCCTACGCATCTTTTGCAGGACTTAAAGGGGGAAAGAACCAGAAGGGAGAGGGGGTACCAACCAAGCCCCAAGCAGGCAGCTGCCCAGATGACCCCCCCACACGTGGGCAAGCAGGCAGGCATCCAACAGGTGGTGCACTCGTCCGCCTGGTGGTACAGGATGGTCTGTTGCACCAGCCGGGCGTAGCCGTCCAGCTGCACGTTGAAGTTGCTCCTGCTCTGCATGGTCGGAGCTGGATTCTACAGCCAGCTCCTGCTACCTCCAACTGCAGGGATGAAATGAGGACACACTGGCCAAGAACTCGCCCCCCCCCCCGCACATTCTGGCCCTGCCCCCTTTAACCCCTCCATTGTCACCACTTCCACCCCCAACCCTCTTATAGTAGAGGGAATACGTTTCTCCACATCCCGGGTGGGAAAGGGTTAACGCAGTTTCTTGGGCAGTCCTGGCAGCTCCATAGCTAATGACTTTTCTACAAGGGGGAAATAAAGTTCCTTTTCTCAGCAAAACAAACTCACATCCGCCTTGAATAGAGGCTGTTCCTGTCTGCGGGAGGGGGCGGATAGCCAGTCTTAGATCCTTCTGAGCTAGAGATCTGCTAGGACCCACAAAGGGCCAGACCAAATGGTTTCGCGGGCCTTATACGGCCCCCGGGCCTGACGTTCCCCACCCCTGGTGTAAAGGAAGGAGGGATGAAACGCACATGTAAGTCTGAGAAGGAACTGGTCTCATCAACTGAACGGTAGTTTGTCTTTCCAACCAATTCTGCCCAAGTGTTGCGTTGTGTGGGCAGTGTTGTGTGGGAAAAAGGGAGGGACACGTGTCCAGTGACTCCCTCTGAAAGCATGTGAGCTCGAAAGTTATGTTCTAGCTTGGGCAGTGTAAGAAGTTTGGTTCCACCACCTTCACCACCCTTTACTCTTCTACCTTCATGGTAGAAAAGACTGCTCTCACCTACTCACATATTCTTAAAAGTCTACCATGTGGAGATTCTCTAATGTGTAAGGAGATTAAATTGAATATGAAATATTCTATGTGTTTTACCTCTGCCTTTTCAGTAGGTCGGATATGCATTATGGCTTGTTTGCCTTCCATAATCAGTGTCTCACTCATCATCATCATCTGTTTATTACGGTCAAAGACCAGCTTGTGTCTCACTCTATGCCTTGGGTTACAAGGCATTTATCTAATAACTTGTAGCTACTCCAAAATTTTACAAAATAGTAGTAGCCAGCGTGGTGTAGTGGTTAAGAGTGGTGGTTTGGAGCGGTAGAGTCTGATCTGGAGAACCCCACTCCTCCACATGAGTGGCAGAGGCTAATCTGGTGAACTGGATTTGTTTCCCCACTCCTCCACACGAAGCCAGCTGGGTGACCTTGGGCTAGTCACACTCTCTCAGCCTCACCTACCTCACAGGGTGCCTGTTGTAGGGAGGGGGAGGGAAGGTGACTGTAAGCCTGTTTGATTCTCCCTTAAGTGGTTGAGAAAGTCAGCATATAAAAACCAACTCTTCTTCTAACACCAAAGGTTCAAATACATTGCAAAACATGTCTTACACTTTACCCCCAGCAAGCTGGGTACCCTTTTCTGGTGCCCACCAAGTGTTTTTAGTAGTCAGGAAGGGCTTTTGCCCAGCAAGGCTTCTGATTGGCTTTGCAGATTTTTTTTTAATGTTGCTTTTGCAGCAGCTGTCTCCACAGCACAAGGATCTACACTGCATTACTGAACTAAAGCAGTGGCAATGAATTGGTGGCTAGCTATGCCTCCTACAGCAGCCTTTTTGTGGCAGCCATCTTGTGGATGCGCCCACCCTGCTCTGTCAGAATTCCAAGTGTGCCAGCAGGCAGAAAAAGGTTGGCTCCCCCTGATTTAGCCCTTTATGTGGCTCAAGAAGGAAAAAAACCTCCCAGTAGTGCGGTGGGGGGGAGGGAATACCAGCCATATTATCTGAGACAAAGCACAAGGAGTAGGAGTTGCCAACCTCCAGGTACCAGCTGGGGATCTCCTGCTATTACAACTGATCTCCAGCCGATATAGATCAGTTCCCTTGGAGAAAATGGCCGCTTTGACAATTGGACTCTATGGCATTGAAGTCCATCTCTCTCCAAACCCCGCCTTCCTCAGTCTCCACCCCAAAAATCTACAAGTATTTCCCAACCTGGAGCTGGCTACCCTTAACAGGGAAAACTGTCGTGGACAATCCACGGAGGATCCTCACCAGGTAGAAACTGCCAGGCAGAGCATTTCTTCAACATTTCCACTGGGGATGCAGAGGCAACCCCCCCACCCCACACACACACAAGCCACAAACAACATTTACAAACTCATCAGTCTTATGAAACACAGCTTAAAAAAACAATAACCATCTTGGCAAAATTCATATAATAATATATCACCTTTCCCACAATAATCATTCAATACTCTCCAAGAGCTGTTTCCTCCTGGGGGGTCATTGGGCCTTCTTGGAGAGGACAAGGAGAAAACAGAAACCCACAGTCCTCTCTGACTTGGTTCTTTCTGTAATGCAGACCCTGGAATAAATTACTCATGAGTAGCACCTGAGTTCCTAGGGGTGTTAGCCGGGGTTTCTCCCCCATCTTCTAGGTCTGCCTTCTTACAAATGTTCTAAAATCCCATGAGCTGAATGGCACAGCTCAAAGACAACACCCCGTTTTTCTTTAAATGAGAGGATCGAAAGGTAATTTGAAGGAAAGCCTCTTCTGATAAGAGCAAGCACCAGCTTGGAAATTTTTTTTCATCAGGCAGCCTCGTCAAGGCCAGACTCTGCATTCCTTTAAAATGCCTCTTACCTCCTTCTCCTATTAATCTTTCACATTGCTTTCAACAAGCAGCCTCTCTGAGATACATTTGTTCCCTAAATTAATTATAAAACTTCTTCCTTGTCCCTTCCAATACAATTCAAGGGAGAACGAGATCTTTATGGATGCTTTGACCCTGAGAGGTTATTTATTTCAACAGGCACAAGAGTCCACAATATTATCTAGCCCACATGCTAAATCCAAGCCTCAGTTTTAAAAAGCCTTTCTGAGGAAACAGGAAGCATTTGAATCCCCACCTCTTTACACACTGCTTTGTGACTGGCTGTGAGAGAAAGCAAGCCTCTGTGTCCTGTGCTTTGCCTTCTGCACAGAGATTTCATCCGGGCTGTGCTCAGGCAGGAGGGAAGAGTCGGATTAACAAAGGAATGGGAAGACCCGGACATTGTGAGGTCTGGGCACGAAGTCATCTCTAATGGACGGAAAACTCATGCAGACCTCCAAAGAACAACCGAGTCAGATGGGGCAAGCGTGAGTCATAGTGTGCGTGTGTGTGTAAAGTGCCGTCAAGTCGCAGCTGACTTATGGTGACCCCTTTTGGGGTTTTCATGGCAAAAGACGAACAGAGGTGGTTTGCCAGTGCCTTCCTCTGCACAGCAACCCTGGCCTTCCTTGGTGGTCTCCCATCCAAATACTAACCAGGGCTGACCCTGCTTAGCTTCTGAGATCTGACGAGATCAGGCTAGCCTGGGCCATCCAGGTCAGGGCGTGAGTCCAAGTACCCATGCACAAAATGACCACAGACTTCAGCAGATGCTCAGATAGCCTGTGGCCTTGATGTCAAGAAGTTCCAAAGAAAGAGATGTTGTACCATGCTTCACAGACTGTTGTAAGCAGGCCACTAGTTTTCACAAAGATGTCGATGAATCTCCCTGACTCCCATTTGTCTCCAAGAAGGAAAGGCGGAATGAGATCACCAGGGGATTCTGAAGGCCCAAGGGGTATATGGAAAGTTGACAACCTTTAGGTGAGACCTAGAGATCTCCAGGAATGAATGACCTCCAGACAACTGAAATCAGTTCCCCTAAAGAAAACAGCTGCCTGTGTTCCCTGGCACCTAATATATTAGTCAAAAAGGGCAAGAGTCCAGTAGCACCTTAAAGACTAACAAAAATATTTTCTGGTAGGGTATGAGCTTTCGTGAGCCACAGCTCACTTCTTCAGATACACTCATACCCTACCAGAAAATATTTTTGTTAGTCTTTAAGGTGCTACTGGACTCTTGCCCTTTTTGACTACTGCAAACAGACTAACACGGCTACCCACAGTGAATTACCTAATATATTAGGCATTCTCCTGTGATCCTGGAGAGAATAGGTATGCATCATGACTAGTATCCATTTTGACTAGTAGCCATGAATACCCTTCTCCTCCATGAACATGTCCACTCTTAAAGCTTTCCAAGCTGGCAGCCACCACCCCATCCTGGGGCAGGGAGTTCCACAATTTAACTATGGGTTGTGTGAAGAAATACTTCCTCTTATTTGTTTTGAATCTCTCACCCTCCAGCTTCAGCAGATGACCCCCCCTTTTTCTGGTATTATGAGAGAGGGAGAAAAGCTTCTCCCTGTCTACTCTCTCCATGCCGTGCATAATCCTTGCTGTCATTCAGTACTTATCCTTAATATTTAGGTTTTGCCTTTCCATGACCTACAAGCCACTGAGTGGCGCCTCTGAGGTTAAACTCTGATTTCCCTAAAGGAACTGGGACATTGGAGGCAGGGGGTGGGAAATCTCCATTTGCTGTTGCCTTGGGGAGGAGACGGATTGGCCAGTGGGGGAGGCAAAGTGAGATTTCAAAGGAGCTGCGTGGGCGGGCGCTGGGGGGGGGAGGGGTTTGCTGAATACGGGCGGAGGACTAAGGGGGCGGGGCGGAGCGCACGTGGGAAAGGGGAGGGGGCGTGTGTTGCCTGCAGCGTTGGTGATCGGCTTAAGCACGTCATTGGCCTTAATTGAGGGAGGGAGCAAAGGGTGGGTTGCTATCCTCGTCTCCCACGTGAGAAGGCGGCAGAAGGCTTAGCTCTGGAGTAGCCAAGGAAGAAGGTAATGGGGGTTACTCAACCTATGGCACGCAGAGGGGCAAAATGTGCAGGCGGGGTGTGTGCATGGACATTTGTTCCTCTTTAGGGGATTGCTGGAATGGCAGAACCGGAGTAATAACCTCGCTGGATATATATATATTTTTAAACTGGGCCCTTTTATGTTGTTTTTATCACTGCCTGTTCTGCACAGTGAGCCGTAGAAAGGCAACTCACAGGTATTTTAAAAATAAATAAATAAAGTCCTGCGGAGTTCCTTGTGTCAGGGAGAAGGGAAGCGGAGGCGAAAGTTTTGACCGGCCGGAAGGAGGGCGCGTGAAATCTGTGTACGTGAGAATGGGAGGGGTTCTGGGTTCGAATGACCCTCGTGGGGAGGCCGGAACTGCGGGCCGGCTAGCTCCTCGCCGCGCCCCCGTGGTAGAGAAAAGGTGGGAAACCAGCTCTCCTCGACCCATTGAAGCGGGCAGCGCAAAGCTGGAGGAACCAAAGGCTTGATGCGATGCATTTGAGGGAGGGCATCTTGGCCTCCTTCTGGGCATGGAGTAGGGGCTACTGGGGGTGGGTGGGGGAGGTAGTTGTGAATTTCCTGCATTGTGCAGGGGATTGGACTAGATGACCCTGGTGGTCCCTTCCAACTCTGTGATTCGATCAATGCATGCTCATTGCCAAAATTGCAAACTCAAAGGAGGGAAGATAATTCACAGTGGGTCGCCGTGTTAGTCTGTCTGCAGTAGTAGAAAAGGGCAAGAGTCCAGTAGCACCTTAAAGACTAACAAAAATATTTTCTGGTAGGGTATGAGCTTTCGTGAGCCACAGGCTCACGAAAGCTCATACCCTACCAGAAAATATTTTTGTTAGTCTTTAAGGTGCTACTGGACTCTTGCTCTTTTCTACCACTGCAGACAGGCTAACACGGCTACCCGCTGCGAATTAATTTAGCGGGTGTGAATTGATCTATGAATGAATGGGAAAGATTTCCAAAAATATTTTTGTTCGTCTTGAAGGTGCTACTGGGCTCTTGCCCTTTTCTACTAAAGGAGGGAAGGTTTATCGAAAGCCTGGTGAGCAAGCTGCACCTATACTGTTGGAATATCTGCATCCAAACCAGATGGGGGTCATGTATAAAGCGGGCGTCGCCCACCTCGTTAAAGAAGGGGGAGGGGAAGGAAGGGAGATTTTTGATTGAGTTGACGAAGTTTGTTCCTCCAGAGCGCCTGTAGTTGGACTCCGTGGAACTACTTTTCCCAGCATGCTAAGGAGGAAGAGCCGAGGAGAAAGAAAAGGCGGGCGTGCGCTGATAAGCAAGGCTGTGTCTTTTCCAGAAAACATTTAAACGTTGCAGAAAAGGCCAAGGCCGTGTTCTTAATTCTTCCTCGGCGGCGGCGAGAGCCCTTTCCCGAGGAGCCCTGTCTGCGAGCCATTGCTTCGGGAAGTTTTTGTTTTAATTGCAAAACTATCCGGCCTGGAAACGTCTTCCGGAGGCCATTGTAAGATTTCTTCTTTTTATCTTTTGGGCGGGCTGGTGGGGGAGGGTTAACGGCTGGGTTTTGACAAGCGCCGTTTCTTTTAATCTGTTTTTCTTTTGCCAAAAATAAAATAGACACGGTCTTCTTTTATTCGTGTTTCGGGAAAACCTTTGCACCCTGTCCTGAGCGCAGAGGCGTAAAACGTGGCGCGGTTTTGGAAAGGGGGGGGAGAGAGAAAGTTTGCACGCAAACCAGCCAAAATCAAACCGTTTTTAAGGTCACCGCTCCGTCCCCTTCTCTTAAAATCAGCAAGGTTTAATTTCTCGCATTGAGTTGGGATCGGATTGCGCCCGCTTGGTTGCTTTGCTTTGGAATGTGCGAACTGACATTTTGGAAAGAAGATACGCAGTTCCTTGCTTCTGCGGCATGTTAACTTGCTTCTGCGGCATGTTAACTTGATTTGCCGTTTTAAGGACAGAAAATGTTCTTTGCATGCCCTAGAAAGGGGGCAACCTCCCCACATCCTGCCTTCCATTGCTTTAACCCCATGGTTGGGGGGGTGGGGAGGAAATGAGAGCTATATGTAGCGTTGTTTTAAAATATATTTACTTATTTAAGAACAAGACAACTGTAGCCATTAGGCACACTTGCTGTAGAAGCAAGCCCCATTGAGTATAGTGGGATCTTTCAGAGTAAACAGGCCTGGGGTTAAATTGTTCTTGTGTTAATGACAACTAACGTTTCAGTCCTCTGCATGTTTACCCGATGTGAATCCCACTGAACAGAATGGGATTTCTGTCTGTATGAACTTGCCTGGGTGGTAATCCTGTTGTAAGGATGTGAAAACCCCTAAATCGTATTCCCTAGTTTGTCTCTTCATGGTATGTTCCCTGTTTACCTATAGCCAACTGTGTAGTGAAGTCCAAAATGAGGCTCAGACCAGAATAAGGAATTAAAAAAAAATATTCTTACAAAAGAAATTATCAGAAAGTTATAAATTAAAACAAGCAACAAAAATGTGTCACATGCATTTGAGTGTAAATCTAAACATGTTGGGCAGTTAGAAATTTCAAGTTAACCTCAAGTATCATTTCTAAAAACAGTCATTTAATACCTCTTATTGTATGTTACCTGCCATCAAGGGCCTTCCAATTTATGGCGACCTTTATGAATTAACAACCTCTGTAGCATCCTATCCTTAACAGCCTTGCTCAGGTCTTGCAAGTTGAGGGCCCTGGCTTCTTTGATGGAGTAAATCCATCTCATGTTGGGTCTTCCTCTTTTCCTACTGCCTTCAACATTTCCTAGCAAATATCTTTCATTAGGATTAACCGAAATATTGCAAAACATTTTGCAAACTTTTGTGTTATCCAGAACCTTTTTCATTGTTCCTTACAAGAAAAGGATTTTCTCCTCCCAGATTTTAAGACACTGCACATCCTATGGATTTATACAGGACACATATTCTGTATTCCACTCTTAAGGCACCCCAAACTGTAGGCAAAGGTCTTCTCCATTATGCTTTAAAAATAATTTTCAACTCTTCTGCCACCTCCCCCTTTTTGTGTGTGTTGAACATCCAGGCTGATGAAGAGTTGTGGAGAACTGAAATGCTTGCACATCTTTTGAGAGATTTTGGTTGGTCTTAATAAAAAGGCAGAACACCAGTGTTGTGTTTGAGGTTCTTCTGTGGCCCACTGTGGACCAACATGGCTACCAACCATCTTTGCCTGATTGTGGCCCACAGGATGCCAGGCACTGTTATTTACATAATACATCATGTTTGAAGATAGCTAGTTAATTCACTACGGGGGAAATCCAGAAAACAGCAGGTAGGCACCCAGGTATTACCCTGCTGTTGTGTTGCGGGGTTTTATGTAATTGGAACATTTTAGAAAATGGACCATGGAGGCCATGAAAGAACATCTGCCATCCATAGTTTTTAGCCCTGTGCTTTATTAGGTAACACTGCACTTGTTATTGGGAAAACACATGGCCTAAGGTACATGAGGTATCCTATTTTTGTCTAAACAGATCTTTAGTTTCCTAAATAATCAAGTCCCATAATTCAGTTGTTGGTTGGGTTTTACTGTTCCTTATGTTGGTTAACAAAATTCTCTGAGCTGAGTTTCAGTCTGGCTAATGCAGAAATTTTTAGTTCAAAAGATTACTGTGTCAGAAATTCAAATAGATCAGCATAATGTGATTGGCCTGTTTTGCCAGATGCTATTAATGGCTTGCTGTCATTTAACAATGTTCCCATGGGTAGTAATGTTAAGTGCCATCAAGTCATTTTTGTCTTATGGTGATCCTATGAAACAATGTCGTCCAAAATGTCTTCTCCTTAACAGCCTTGCTCAGGTCTTGCATAGGGCTGTGGCTTCCTTGATGGTGTCAATCCACCTCATGCTGGGTTTTCCTCTTTTCCTGCCGCTTCAACTTCCCAGCATTATTGTCTTTTCCAGTGAGTCTTGTCTTCTCAGAATGTGACCAAAGTACAATAGCCTCACTTTAGTCATTTATGGACAGTTCAGGCTTGATTTAATCTGGAACCCATTTATTTGTCTTTTTAGCGGTCCATGGTATCTGTAATACTCACCTCCAACACCACATTTCAAAGGAATCTTTCTTCCTGTCTGCTTTCTTCATTGTCCAACTTTCACGTCCCTTCTTAGTAATGGGAAATACTATGGCATGAATTAACTTAACCTTGGTTGCCAGCAACACATCCTTACACTTAAGAATCTTTTCTAGCTCCTTCATGCCCTTCCCAGTCTCAATCTCCTTCTGATTTCTTGGCTGCAGTCTCTTACAGCAGACATAAAGCCCTGATACACATCAGGTCTGTTGTGGATTCAGGGGCACTTAATGTAGTGGGACTTGAGTTCAAAAGGTTGGACTAGCTGTTTGTTAAAGATATACGTTCTTAAGAAGTTTAAAAAAGTACATCTTTTTGGATTTTTATTAAAATTAAAGCTACAACAGTAGTTGAAATTTCCTCCAAGATTTTTTTTTGTCCACTCGACTTTAGAAATAACAGATGGCCTCAGTGTTATGTAGAAGCAGAAATTGTTTGTGTTTCTAGAGAAGCGACTTGAAAAATTAACATCTGTAAAAATACAAATAACGCCACTTCTTGGATAAATATAGTCCCCCCCCCCTTCAGATTTTTTAATGTTTGGGCTGCCATCTGCCATTTTTGGACACCATTCTTATGGTGGCCTTTAATTCACGTGTTTGTGTTTTGTTTTAATGGTTTTTATGTGTGTTTTAAAGCTTGTTTTAATGTTTTTATTGTTTGCTGCCTTGGGCACCCTAATTTAGGTGGAAAGGGCACTTTAAAATGTTTTGAATAAATTTATAATTGTTAAATGTTTCGGGGGAATTTCTGTTGGCCATTTTCAGAACTAGGAGACTTTCCTGGATGAGGGAGGCATGGGAGGAGATGGGAGTGGTAAAACTGAGTGAATGATAAAGGGTGAAAAGCGTTGTGCTTAAAAAGGAGTTTCCTAGTCTGGGCAGAAAGTGGAAGATCTTCTGCTTTGCAAGTAGAAGTTCCCAGGTATTAAAGGTTCAGGGCAGGCATTTCCAGTTAAAAGGATTAGGTAGTAGGTGATGCAAAATACCTACCCCTGACACCTTGGAGAGTCGCTACCAGTCTGAGTAGACAGTACTGACCTGGATGGACTGATGGTCTGATTCAGCATAAGACAGCTTCATGTGTGACCAGTAGACCAGTGACTGGGTTACCAGTAGACCAGTGGCTGGGTTACGTGTGGCTGGTAATAGTTTCTGGATGCAAATACGTGGTTCTGCTTTTTTAATACTTCCAGTGGCTCAGAAGCGTCCCTTCTCCCACACAATACTTCCTTGGCCAATGACTTGTTCTTTTTTTTTACTAGTTCCCTTCTTGGATAAGGCCCAGACCTGTGGCCCTTTGTGTTCCAAATGTATCAGGTTGCTATATTTTTCTTTTTGGTTTCTACTTTAGAGCTCTACTGGTAGAAACCAGCTGGCTGTGGGGGAGAGATCGTGGGGGTTGTGGAGAGGTTTGTGTTCTCTGATTTGGGGTGGGACTTAGGCAAAAGTCTGGAGACGGTGCTCATCTTCTGTTGCACATGAATAGCTCATCTGTTTTGCTCCAGGTTCTCAGTGCTGCTTGCCCTTCTAACTGGAACAGGCCTAGGTTATTGGCTTGGCCAAACCCAGTGCAGTCTCTTTCTTATTAGGCCTCAAGTGCATCAAGCTGCAGAGTATTTCAAGTGCATCAAGCTGCAGAGTATTTCCTTCTCTGGTGTGTGCAAGAGACAGAGGAGGTGTGTGTGTGCCATTCTATCTCATTGTGCCTCTTGTGTGTCTCAACCCCATCTTGTGCCCAACTTGATAGGAAAAGGGCCCTAAGTCATGTGGGCTTGTTATATGTGATTGTGTGTTGTAAAAAATCGGAATCGTTGCACACTAATGTGGAAATGTTTTGGTAACCATTTTAATATTGTCCAAAATTCTTTGCACTCTAGGATATGTAGTGCTGATAGCTGAACTTTGCCTCATTTTGGGGGTTCATTTGAGGACTTTAGGGTGGGAAGGAAGAGGGACTCCTGATTTAGATGAACAAGTTTTAAAATGTTTACACAATAATCCCCTGATCAGGCTTTTGCTGATACCTAGATAATACTGAAGGCTGCTTGCTTGATAAGAAAGGGTGGTGACTTCTTTTGTTTTCACCTTGATAAGAAAGGTGGTGACTACCCTTTTGTTTTCAGAAAGGGAAGAAGGAAAAAAAGTTTCTGCACTCTGGAATTCCTGCTCCCCCATTAAGCTTTAGCTAATGGCTGTCCAGGCATCCAGACACAGGATAGATGGATTTAGAATGGCTCTTATCACACGAAATTCTCACCCGGTGCTCAATTTGTGATCTGCTAGAGAGTTTAGCTTTACAGATGACATGTGCTATCAGTGGTTCTTATTTACCTCACCATCCTACAGGACTGTATGCATGGCTTCAGTCCTGGCATGGGTTTTACCCAGTCATGGCTCTGACCTCTGAACGGTCGTCCAGAGGGAGATGAAGAAGGCACCTTCTGTGTTGATTATTCAGAAGTAGAGGTAAAATGGCTTTGTTCCAGGGAGCTTTTTAATTGAGTAGGATGGTAAGCTCCCATTGTTTTTGTGATACTGGTATTTGGTGAGTGGTTACGGTTCCTGATTTATAACAAGGTGATCCCATGTGGCAGCTTTGGTCAGGGCAGCTATGCGTTTGTGATCGTTTTGCCCGCTGCAGGGTTACATTCTTCTGCGTCCTGCTTGCAGGCTTTTTCTGTGGCTGCTCCCATGTTGTGCAATAGCCAGCTGGAGGAAATAAGAAAATTTTGAAGGACTTGTAAAACAGAACCTTTAGGAAGAGATTATTTTGGCCACTTCAAGATGATGGCTTTTTGTGGTTGTCTCTGTTGGGCTTTATTTCTCCATTTGCTAGTGGTTTTAATTTCATTCTTAAAATGAAGTGATGCTGTGCTAATTCTTATTGTTGTTACCCGTCTGGAGTCTTGTTAATTCTTATTGTTACCTGTCTGGAGAAGGGCAAACTTAAATGTGTCACTGCGTGTTTTAAAATGGATGTGTATATAAGCAGCATTGGGTCCCTTTTGGGAATGGGTGATAGGAATGCCTCTGAATAAATGGATTTGGAAAGGGTTTAGACAGAGAGGGTGTGAATGCTAACGAGACATGCCACATAGCTAGACACGCCACATAAGTGGACTGCCTCACAGGAGGATTATCAAGATTGAACCCAATCCGCCAGTCATATTTTCAGTCTAACTTCGTAGGGTTGTTGTGAGGATAAAATGGAGAAGGGGAGAATGTTGTAGGCCACATTGGGGAGAAAAGGGAGGTATAGATGTAGGGTTGCCAGGTCCCTCTTGGCCTCCGGCGGGAGGTTTTGGGGGTGGAGCCTGAGAAGGGCAGGGTTTGGGGAGAGACTTCAATGCCATAGAGTCCAATTGCCAACGCTGCCATTTTCTCCAGGCAAACTGATCTCTATCGGCTGGAGATCAGTTGTAATAGCAGGAGATCGCGGCTAGTACCTGGAGGCTGGCAACCCTTTATACATGGAGTGACCGAAATATGCAGCACATCTTATGTTCTAAATTATATATATGTTCTGTATATTTTAATATCTATTATGTATTAAAATAAAAATATTTTTAAAATCCAAAATCCTTGAATATTTTAAAATGGGCTCCAGTGTGCTCCCCAAAGAGCGCTTCGTTTGTCCACTGGCGACTTAACTGATGGTCCCTGGCCTGAAGGCCATCTGGCGGTCCTCGACTAGGGCCAGAGCCTTCTCGGCTGTGGCCCCGGCCTGGTGGAACTCTCTGTCGAAGGAGACTTGGGGCCATTAAAGATCTGGCCCATTTCCAGTCGGCCTGCAAGGCGGAGATGTTCAACCGGGCCCGTAGTTGAGGGCAGCAATGGGTAACCATGTATGCTGGCCTGGATTGTGGGACCCCCGCCATTTTGCCACCCCTTCTCTCTCTACCTTACCAACTCTCCTGATATTTGGGGCACTTCTAGTTGCTGCACCCCTCCCCCCAGTTTTCCGTAGGGTCAACACTTGATATTTTCACTTGGACTCTGTTGGGTTTTTTTTTTTTTAATAAAGCACCATTTTTATATGGTTTTAGATGCAATGAACTGGATCCACTTGTTGTGGTTTTAATCGCTTTGAAGTCTATTGTTTTGTTATGTGTATGTTAGCCGCCCTGAGCTCTGCTAGACAGGGGGGAGGGCAGGATACAAGTTTAAAGAATAAATAAAATGTTTGAGTACTTCTGGTAGAAGGCCCACATATAAATGCAGAGTAAGTTGATAATAGGCCTGGTAGGGCTTAAATCAGAAACATGGCTAAAGATGGGGAGTTTAAAGTAGCATCAAGTAGCTGCCCTCAAAATCCTCTCCTCAGAGCACGGAGGCCGGGCCTTAGAGGAGCCGCCTCCTTGATTGGCCGTCTTCCCTCTGCTCCCTTTCTCATTGGCTCTCCTTGTTGCCTGTAGGAGGAACTGCAGATTGCCATCTTTTTGTTTAAACTGGCTCAGCTTCTATGTCTTTTAAAAGCAGCTGACCTTGGAGAAACAGTGGATAATTTTTCTCTGCATATCTTGTATGGCGGGAAAGGTTTTTTTTTTTTTTTTTTTTTGCCTGCTGCATTTCTGTGGGTCAGGCTGCTTTTTAAAACTGCAGGAGCCAGGGCTGCCCAAAAAAAAAAAAGGCTGAGTGGATTCAAAATGGCTGCTGTCACGCTAATGTCTTGCTCACAACTTTAATTTGTAACCTGCCTTTGTTATGTGGAAAGAAGAAATTTTGAATTGCAAGCTTAGGAAAGCTAATGCTCACATAATGCAGCGGAAGGTGAAAATTCGGAAGTGGCTGAGAGGCTCAGAGTGGCCAGGTTTTTGATTGGCTGTCTTCCTTCAGCTCTGTCTCTGATTGGCTTTCCCTATTGCATGCGCAAGGGGGAGGGGTGCTGATCAGTGATATGAATTTTCCGGGGGAAATTTGAATTGGATTTTTTTTCCTATTCACATTGAAATAACTTAATTACTTAAATAGTTTTAGCGCAGAACAACAGCATAAAAAGATACAGATAAGACTATGTTAACATATGTGGGTGGAAAATTTTCCAGAAAAAAATATAGCAGTGGAAGATTTTCCGCCCTACATAACTGACATTGGTCGTCACTTTTTAAAACTGGCCATGCTTTTGTGCGCTTTAAGTGTGGGATGTATAGAGATGAAGCCATCCCCCCCGCCCCCACAGCAAATAAATAAATTGCATAGTTAAATTGTGGAATTCCCTGCCCCAGGATGTGGTGATGGCTGCCAATTTGGGAGTCTTTAAGAAGGGAGTGGAGGAGAGGGCTATTCATGGCTACTAGTCAAAATGAATACTAGTCATGATGCATACCTATTCTCTCCCATATCAGAGGAGCACACCTATTGTATTAGGTGCTGTGGAACACAGGCAGGATGGTGCTGCTGCAGTTGTCTTGCTTGTGAGCTTCCTAGAGGCCCCTGGTTGGCCGCTGTGTGAACAGACTGCTGGACTTGATGGGCCTTGGTCAGATCCAGCATGGCTTTTCTTATGTTCTTAAATTAAAGGGAAAGCATAGGAATGGGGTGTTTTCTTTTTTATAAAAAGCAATATGGCAACTGTGAATGCTTCTCACAGGCACCAGGGTTGGCAGAACGGAGGGAAGAGGGTAAAGATGCAGGAAAGCAGCAAGTGAAATCTCTCCAGCATATTGAGAGAAGTTGTGAGGTTTTCATTAAACATGCTAAAAATTCTGCACATTGGATGGTTTCTAAAGGTATAAAAGTGTCTTCAAGAAAGGCAGCGTATAAGTGAAGTAAATAAAGCTGTCACTTAAAGTAAGGTAGTTTAACCATATTCACACTTGGGTGGGAAGGTTTTTTTAAAATCATGCTTACATCCATTTCCATTCTAATTTGCCTTTCTGTTTTATGCAGGCAAGATCGTTGCTTTTAGGAAATCCATCCCCTTGTGGGGGAGGGATGCCTTTGGAAAAAGGGCAGATTTAAAATTTCCAACATTCTGAGAAACATAACTGTAGGACCAGCCAGTTGAAATAAATTTCTGACCACCAAAGGCCAGTGCCTGGACTTCAAGGCACCAGCAGGCGCTTAGCTGGAGCGTCTGGTTCCAGCACCACGCAGGTGGTCCTAAAATGAAGACTGACATGGAGAAGAGTTTGGAAGCCTCAGAGAAGGTCCCACGCATTGTCCAGGTGATGTACTTCAAAGAAGTCCCGAGACCATCTGCGAGCCAGCAGCCGGAGCAGAGTTTGCCCCAGGTGAGGGAAGCCCAGTGGCAGCAGTTTCTCAAGACTCTGCAGCACTCTCACACCGGGTGGGGCAACCCGCAGCTGACCGAAGCGGCACCGTGGGAGGACACCAAAGCCTTCCTGGCTGCCTTTGAGCAAGTGGCCGAGGCTTGCCGGTGGCCTAGAGAAGAATGGGTAGGCCGGCTCCTGCCGGCGCTCAGGGGAGGGATGGAGCAAGTCTATTGCCGGCTGGATCCCAGAGATAGAGGAGACTACGGGAAGGTGAAGGCCGCCCTCTTGCGCGGGGACGCCGTGCAGACGGAGTCCAAGCGGCAGCACTTCCGGCAGTGCTGTTACCAGGAGTGTGAGGGGCCGCGTCGGATTTACGGCCATCTCCAGGACCTCTGCCGACAGTGGCTGAAGCCGGAGCGCCGCACCAAGGAGCAGATCTTGGAGCTGATCATCCAGGAGCAGCTTTTGGCCATGTTGCCGCCCGAAGTCCAGAGCTGGGTGCGGGAGTGCGCGCCGGAGGACTGCATCGAGGTGGTGGCTCTGGCAGAGGACTTTATGATGGGCCGCCGGGCAGCCAAGATGTGGAAATGGCCGGTGAGAATTTGGCCGGGTGGGGGGAGTGATTTGGTGTTGACTATTTTATCTTTGGTTTTAGCTGGGGCTGTTTTTACTATTCCTGTAAGCCGCCTTGAACCCGGAGGACAGGCAAGATATTAACTTTTAAATAAATAAATACATTTATTCTACTTGTTGACGTCCGGTGTGGTCCTGAATATAAAGTTGTGCCCTTCTAAGATCATTGACTTCAATAGACTTAGAAGAATGTAACTCTGTAGGGTTGAACAGGCTAAAAATAAGGGACTAGCACTTTCAGTTGCAACCGGAAGAAAATTCGAGTTAAGAACACGATGAGGCCATTAATCTGCAGCTCTCACCTGGACTTTTGTTGCTTTTCTCAGGTGCCTTTGCAGCAGATTACCATAAATTCGCTGGAGGCAGAAGGGCCCCGGGCAGACGCCACTGCTAGACAGCACAACGCGGGAGTCCGTCAAAACCATGAAGGTGAAATCTGTTTAAAAACTTCAGGTGCTCTTAATCTTTAGCAGTGTAATTGGAGATACAAAGTTGTAGATGATAATCATGCCGTGAGGCAAAAATTGTCTGAGTGATGGGTTCATGTGACTGAATGAATGGTTTGTCACATTGTGTGACCGTTTTGAATAAATATTGGGTTGTTGTACACAAATGGGCGGTAGTGGCTGATTTTGCAGTAGGGTTGCTGACTCTAATTCTAGAAGAACTCCAGGCCCTACCTGGAGGTTGGCAACCCTATCTTACAGCGATAACTTATTACTTTAAAATGTATTTATTCCTGCCTGAAAGAGGCAGTGAAGGGAATAGACGAAACATTGATCTCCTCTTCCTCCATATGAAGCCAGCTGGGTGACCTTGGGCTAGTTGTGGTTCTCTCCGAACTCTCTCAGCCCCACCTGTTGTGGGGAGGGGAAGGGAAGGCGATTGTAAGCCACTCTGAGACTTCTTAAAGGTAAAGCAGAGTATAAAAACCAACTCTTCTTCTTCCTATGCTTTACAGCCAGTGAAAGGATGTCCGCAAGGAATGCTGGTTTCATGCTTTCTCATGAGAGACATGGAATGGCCGGAGCAGGTCTGACTGAGGTATGCAAAGCTTCTGGAAGTGCTGAAAGCAAAGCTTTGGGGTTCTGCTTGGAGGCAAAACTCAATTCTCTGTAGGTTGTTCTCAGCGGAAAATTCTGCCTTGGATTAAGAAGAACTTCTGAACATGTGTGGATTGTTTTAGTGTGCACATGTTTTGGTTTGCACAGTGCCCTGGCATTTGGTGGAAAACAGGCGCTGTTACCGCGCTTGTATTCCCAGCAATGTATTAAGAGTTTGAAAACGTTATAAAAAATACTGTTCGCGCTTTGTTTGGCCCCTTTAGCTGGGAAGACGTCTTGCAACCATTTATAAGCCGTGGTATCCAAAAACCCTTTTAAAGCGATGTATTAAGAGTTTTAAAATGTTGTAAAAAACATCACTGGGAATACAAAGTGCGATAACCCCAAGGGTGTCTAGGCCAGAACGTAGCCTTAAAGTCTTTTGTAGCCTTAAAGTTTTTGTTCTGACACAACCTGCTGTGGACTAGACTCCACAGGTGCATGCAGAAGTCGAATACGTAGACATGAGGTTAAACAGGAAAAAGAAATTGTCAGGGTCAAACAGCTACTAAATGCTGGAAGTACAAGATTGAACAAAATTACATAAAATTCTCAGTCTTGTGTTGATTAACACTGACGATGGGGTGGATCGTACTTCTACCGCTCACTGCAAAGTTTGAAGCTTTGCTCCAAATTAAGTGGTTGTCTTCTTTAAGGAGGGCTCCTTGGAGAATGGTTGGAGCTGTGCCAATAGCCTGGGGGGAGGAAGATGGGGTACTTGTGACCATCCAGGAGATGCAATATATGTCAAATAGCGTATTAGCACACAGTGTATGAATGGGCTGTAGCCGCCCCACCTCTCCGCTGTGAAGCTCTCTGAGTGACAGTTGAGTCTGTTCCTGTCTTTTGACTAGACTAGAGCTTGCCTCACTGGGTTCAGTGGTACCCTGGGAATGATGGATGCTGCTTTGTACTCCTTGAAGGTCAGGATAAAAACATGATAAATGTTCATTTAAAACATGTTGAAGCCTCATTTCTGCCCAACTTACGGTCCCAAAGGCGGCAAACAATAAAAGTGTTCAAACAAGTTAAGAATATGTGAGCCAGCGTGGTGGTGTGGTTAAGAGCAATGGTTTGGAGCGGTGGAGTCTGGTCTGGAGAGCCAGGTTTGATTCCCCACTCCTCCACATGAAAAGCACACACTAATCTGGTGAACCGGGTTGGTTTCCCCACTCTTCCACATGAAGCCAGCTGGGTGGCCTTGGGCTAGTCACAGCTCTCTTAGAGCTCTTTCAGCCCCACCTACCTCCCAGGGTGTCTGTTGTGGGGAAGGGAAGGTGATTGTAAGCCGGTTTGATCCTTACGTGGTAGCAAAAGTCAGCATATAAAAGCCAACTCTTCTGAATGGGAAGCAGGGTCGATAAGAACGAGTAAGGGAATCCCAGATAGAACAGGAAAGTCTTCGTCTGCTGGTGGAAGACATTGATGGAAGGGGACAGAAGACTCTCCCTGAGGGAAGTCCACGGCTTTGAACACAAGCAAAGCCCTGCTGGATCAGACCAGCGTTCCATCTAGTCCAGCATCCTGTCTAACACAGTTACTCTAAAGCAGGGGATCCAGGGGATCCGGCCCTTTGAGAGCTTTTATCTGGCTTCAAGCTGGCCAGGCAGCCACCCCCACACACACTCTCCATCTGGGCTGGCGAGGCATGGCCCGGCTCAACCAAGTGACATTTGTGTCATATCCAACCCTCGTAACAATTGAGTTCGACACCCCTGCTCTAGAGAGCCAACAACAGAGCAGAGAGGCCGAGGCTTTCCCCCAGGCTGCCTCCTGGCACTGGTATTCAGAGGTTTACTTCTTAACGTGGAGGTTCTCTTTAATAGTCGCCACTGATAGACCTCTCCTCCATGAATCTGACTAATCTTGTTTTAAAGCTGTCTGCCTGTGGCCAGTACTATATCCTCTGGCAGTCAATTTCACGTTTTAATAACTTGCTGTGTAGAAGAAGAATTGGTTTTTATATGCCAACTTTCTCTACCACATAAGGAAGGATCAAACCGGCTTACAGTCACCCTCCCTTCCCCTCCCCACAACAGACATCCTGGGAGGTAGGTTGGGCTGAGAGAATGTGACTGGCCCAAGATCACCCCGCTGGCTTCATGTGGAGGAGTGGGGGAAACAAATCCAGTTCACCAGATTAGCCTCCTCCGCTCATGTGGAGGAGTGGGGAATCAAACCAGGTTCTCCAGATCAGAGTCCACCACTCCAAACCACCGCTCTTAACCACTACACCACGCTGGCTCTCAAGTGTAAAGAAGTATTTCCTTTTGTCCTTCCTGAAGTTACCACCTGACTTCATTGGATGCCCTCCTAGTATTTTGGTAGAGGGAGGGAAAGTTCTGTCTGTCCCCACTCTCTACCCCATGCATAATTTTACAAAACTCTGTCATGCTCCCTTTAGTCATCTCTTTTCTAAACTGAGACGATTCAGGCTGTTCAGCCTTTCCTCATAGGGAAGATGCTCCAACCCCCCTTATCATCTTGGTTGCCCTCTTCTGTACTTTTTCTAGCTCCCCAATGTCCTTTTTGAGATAACAGTGACCAGAGCGGCACACACTATGCCAAATGAGGCCACACTGTAGATCTCTTGCGGGGGCATTACAGTATTGGCAGTCGTGTCGTCGGTTCCTTTCCAAGGATCCCTGGCATGGAGTTTTCCCTTTTCACTGCTATGCCAGATGGGTTACATTCTCAGGTTGCTGCCCTTCCAGCCTCAGATGGCAGTGGCAACCAAAGGAGGGCCTCCAAAGATCATAGGATCATCGAGTTGGAAGGGACCACCAGGGTCATCTAGTCCAGCCCCCTGCACACTGCAGGAAATTCACAACTACCTCCCCCTCTCACACACACAGTGATCCCTACTCCATGCCCAGAGGATGGCCAAGATGCCCTCCCTCTCATGAGCTGCCTAAGGTCACAGTCAAAATTGCTGATAGATGGCCATCTAGCCTCTGCTTTAAAACCTCCAGGGAAGGAGAGCTTACCACCTCCTGAGGAAGCCTGTTCCACTGAGGAACTGCTCCTAACTGTTAGAAAGTTCTTCCTAATGTCTAGACGAAAACACTTTTGATTTAAGATGACTGTAGCGGTCCAGTAGGTTTATATGGGGATAGGCGGTCCTTAACATACCCTGGCCCCAAGCCAAATATGGCTGTAAAGGTCCATTTGAAAGACCAATTGTACATGTGCTTTGGGCTTGTTTCTAGGGGTCTGAGCAGGGGCACGTTTTCTGGTTTTTGTTTTCCAGGGGTTTGCGAATTTGAAGGATAGGAGTGTGGCTTTGGAGAGGGGTGGCTGGACCATGGTAAATCTTGATCAGAAGCCCTTGCACTGGGAAATTGCACAGGGGAACTACGGGCATGGCAGCGGTTCAGGTAAGCCTTTTCTCCTTTGGGGGGAGAGGTATTGTTGGGGGAGGGGTGTGTGGGGGTGGTGTTGATGGTTGGTTCATGGAGCTTTAAGATTCAAGTTAAAAGTTGCCCCAATAATAAGGCTGAAAAGAGGGAAAGGCAGTCTATGAACATAAGGGCAGGTGAGAGAGCGCTCCCTTGCTGGATTGGCCCCCGAGGTCTGCCTGGTCTGTTCTTTCCTCCTGTCCCAGCTTTGCGTCCCCCCAGGGGGTTCTAGAGTGGATCTGGAGGCCATCTAGTCCAACCCCCCCCACCCCGCACAGTTCATTCTGAGGTATACTGCCTCTGCACATGGAGATTCCATATAGCTGTCAAGGTCAACAGCCACCAATAGACGGTAACTTCCATAATTTTCATGGATTTGTTTAATTCTTTTTAAAAGCCATCTGAAAATCATTGCATCTGTAAATGTAATTTGTCATGTGATAGTATTGCTTTCTTTATTAGTGCCTGTTGATTTGAGTGGAGAACCCCAACACACGCCACTTCCCTCCTGCCTGCTTCAGCTTTCCTTAACAAGATGGAAGTGGCTTCAGAGGGCCCCTCCTCATAAGCAGGAGGTCTGCTCTCGCTTTTCTCCATGCTTCAAGGATAGCCCCCTGTACGGAGCCCTGCATTAGTCTGTTATCCAGATTTGTGAAGGGGTTGGGCGTTTTGCTCATCAGCCTGCTTGTCAGGAGTCCATTTCACGCCAGAAAAGGGCAAGAATGGGCCAGGCTCCTGATCTTTTCTGTTTGTTTGTCTTCTGTTTTCCCATACCCAAGAAGAACTCTTGGTTCCCACGCCAGAAATCATCTCTCAGCCCGACCAAGAAAGGAGCATCTTCTATATTACTGAGACAGGGGAAACTGTTCCAGCCCTTCCTGCAGGTAAGAGTTTGATGCTGAGGGTGAGAAGCCCCAGACTTAATAATAAATAATAATTTGGTTTTTAGGTAGCTCTCTCTCCCACAAGTCAGACTAAGAGCGGCTTACAACACATTTAAAAACCAGGCAGTGCCTGGCAGCTGGCGGGAGAGTTGGGAGTGAACACATGAAGCTGCCTTCTACCAAATCAGACCCTTGGTCCATCGAAGTCAGTATTGTCTACTCAGACCGGCAGCGGCTCTCCAGGGTCTCAGGCAGGGGTCTCTCACATCACCTACTCGCCTAGTCCCTTTAACTGGAGATGCCGGGGATTGAACCTGGGACCTTCTGCATGCCAAGCAGATGCTCTACCACTGAGCCACAGCCCCTCCCTGCAGCGTCACAAGATAATTTTTTTTAATGTAGCCTTGCGTATTCCTTCACCTTATTACAGCCAAAGGCCAGTATAAAATATACATCTTATGATTATACAGATCCTGCTTACAGCATCCCGTTCGTGCTGCTTAACCTGAAGATTTACCCATAACACCTTGATTCATCATTAATGCCTTCTGTTTCCAACAGACATGAGAGAAATTTTTTTTAATGCAGAGTGCAAAATAAGTCCCCTTATACTCCAGTAGATACTCCACCAAAGACGCCTCAGTGGTGTAAAAGTGTACAAACCAAGATAGCAGGGGAGTAATTAAACAATTTCTGGCATCATCATAATATTCACAATGAAACAATATATGTACTAGCATCTCTACCATACAGCAAGAACATTTGCGTCTCTCTCTCTCTCGGGCAATGAAGAAACCTTCCCTAAAGTACAGCTGATGTGTACTTACCAGAAGTACTTATTAGAAGTGGCAAAGGTGAATTGCCAGAATTGCCAGAAGCTCTGGTAAAACCATAGAGTTTCCAATGATTCCTTGAACTACCCTTTGTTACTTCCAATAAGTACATGAGGCTGTTGGGGGGGGGGGAACACAAACAAATTCTCTCACCTACGGGCAGGTTATCTCCATCCCCACCAGGGGCTGGGCAGCCCTAATCCTGTTTCACATAGTGGCCAACCATCTGACTTGGAAGGTCAGCAAACAAAACCTAGAAGCCGAGACCCTCCTGTGCCATCTCCTGGCACTTACCCTCCCATGCAATCTCCTGGCACTGTTTATGGAGGTTCCCTTTATGGCTAGTAGACATCGACGGACCTCTCCTCCATGAATCTGTGTAATCCCCTTTGAAAGGCTTCTATGCTCGTGGCAGTGAGTTCTACAATTACTCGTTGAGTAAAGAAGTACCTGGGGCACCTTCCTATGAGGAAAGACTGATGAGTGGGACTTTTCAGTTTACAAAACAGATAAAAGGAAGTATTTTTTCACACAATGCATAGTTAAATTCTGGAACTCCTTGCCCCAAAATGTGGTGATGGCTGCCAACTTGGAGGGCTTTAAGAGGGGAGTGGACATGTTCATGGAGGAAAGGGGTATTCATGGCTATTAGTCAAAATGGACACTAGTCATGCTGCATACCTATTCTCTCCAGGATCAGAGGAGCATGCCGAATATATTAGGTACTGTGGAACACAGGCAGGATGGTGCTGCTGCAGTCATCTTATTTGTGGGCTTCCTAGAGGCACCTGGTTGGCCACTGTGAACAGACTGCTGGACTTGATGGGCCTTGGTCTGATCCAGCAGGGCCTTTCTTATGTTCTTAAAGAGACAGTAAGAGGGGACATGATAGAGCTTTATAAATTGTGTGTGGGGCAGAGGAAGTGGGGCAGATAACTTTTTTTCTCCCACTCCCAAAACACTAGAACTCAGGAGCAGCCAGTGAAGCTGGTGGACAGTGGATTCATTCTGGACGGGCAAAAGGCAATACTTCTTGACGCAGCGAGTGATTAAAATGTGGAATTCGCTGCCAGAGGATGTAGTGATCGCTGCAGGCATAGACAGCTTTAAAAGGGGTTTCGACGGCTTCATGGAGAAGATGTTTCTCAGTGGTTACTAGCCATGGTGACTGAAGGGAAAACCTCCACATTCAGTGGCAGTTAGCCTCTGTATGCAGTGTCAGGAGGTAACATGAGGGAAGGGCCATGCCCTTAGTCCCAGTTGCTGGACCTCCAGAGGAAGTGGTCAGTCACTGTGTGAGACAGGATGCTGGACTAAGTGGACCCCTGGTCTGATGCAGCAGGGCTCTTCTTAAGTATTTCCTCTTGACTGTCCTGGGCCTATTGTCTGTTCACTTCCTCCTCCCTCTAATGACATGACTCCAGACACTTTATGAATTGGGGAGAAGTTGGGGTCATTGCCTCCGTAGTTACAGCATCCTTTGGTTAGAAGAAGAGTTGGTTTTTATATGCCGACTTTCTCTACCACTTAAAGAAGAATCAAACCGGCTTACAATCACCTTCCCTTCCCCACAACAGACACTTTGTGAGGTAGGTGAGGCTGAGGGAGCTCAGAGAACTGTGACTAGCACAAGATGTGAACATGTGTAAGAGTGCGGAAACCAGCCTGGTTTAGCCTCTGCTGCTCATGTGGAGGAGTGGGAAATCAATCCCGGTTTTCCAGATTAGAGTTCACTGCTCCAAACTGCTGCTCTTAACAACTACAACATGCTGGTTTTAAAGGCAGCAGAACCACAAGGCGGCGGGGGAGAGCCCTCTAGCTTTTGCATTGGAAGGGGGCCAGCCACTGAATATGTTCATTCAAGATGTCTTCCCGTCTGTTAAATGGGAAGAATGGTGACCACTGGTGGTATTCGGAGTCCATTTGAGAAGCCTCCCAGGTCTCAACTTAGCTCCCTGTCTTCTGAGCCAAACTGGCTTACTTGCTGGCGCAATGACTCTTGGTATGTTTGAGAAGAGAAGGCGGTTTTTATATGCCAACTTTCTCTACCACTTAAGAGAGAATCAAACCGGCTTACAGTCACCTTCACTTCTCCACAACAGACACACCATGAGGTAGGTGCGGCTGAGTGTGACTAGCCCAAGGTCACCCAGCTAGCTTCATGCAGAGGAGTGGGGAATCCAACCCGGTTCACCAGATTAGAATCTGCCCCTCATGTGGAGGAGTGGGGAATCAAACCTTTTTACTTTCCTCTCTTCCACTAGAGAGCAGAATTCTGGGCGAGATCAAGATAGAAAGTTACGAGGATGCACATTCAGATACGGAAGACTCGTTCGAGGCTTTAACAGAAGGCTCCCCGGAGGCAGATCCCATGAGCCCCAAGACCGGCAACGAGAGTCTCAAGAGGAAACTGCGCCCTAGGGAACCTCCAGGCGTGAAGCCGGGCAGACCCGCAGCTCGAGGAACCTCCATGCAGCTCCGCAAAAAAAGAGCCTCCCCGGCAACACCCAAACAGCAGAAGGAGAAAAAACACGAGTGTGAATTGTGTGGGCATCGTACCTATTTTGTGTCGGAACTGCTGAGACATATGAGTGTCCACAATGGGAAAAGGCCCCACCGGTGCCTGGACTGCGGGAGGACTTTCTTGAAGCTCACCTCTTTCGAGGTCCACAAGAAGATGCACGGGCCTGGCCGGAGGATCCGGCCCTTGAGGAAAGCCGTAAGCCGTCGAAGGAAAGGGAGCCGTGTTGGCGCTGTGCGCAGGAGGCGGGTGATCCCGCCGCCCGCCCTTGCCAAGCCTCTGAACACCCACCCAGGAGGAGGGCCTCATTCGTGCGAGGAGTGCGGCCGGAGCTTCTATTGGATGTCGAGCCTTTTTAGGCACTGGAGGATGAAAAGCTGCCACAGGACCCGCGGAAGGCAGGTCAAGCGCAGAGGTGGGTTGCGATGGTGGAGGGTCTCGTGGCTCCTCAGCCATTTCGCTCGTTTTGCAGAAACTCTGTCTTCTGGCGTTACTTTTGCGCTTTGTTTTGTTTCTTCGTTTACTTGATCATTTGTCTTCATTTACTTTATTTATAGCCTAGCTTTCTTCCGAGCGGGGACCCGAAGCAGCTTACATTGTTGTCCTCCTAGTTAAATTGTGGAACTCCCTGCCCCCAGGAAGTTCTCTTCTCCTAGATAAATAGTGGAACTCCCTGCCCCAGGATGTGGTGATGGCTGCCAACTTGGAAGGCTTTCAGAGGGGAGTGGACATCTTCATGGCTGCTAGTCAAAATGGATACTAGTCATGATGCATACCTATTCTCTCCAGAATCAGAGAAGCATGCCTATTATATTAGGTACTATGGAACACAGGCAGGATAATACTGCTGCCGTCGTCTTGTTTGTGGGCTTCCTAGAGGCACCTGGTTGGCCACTGTGTGAACAGACTGCTGGACTTGATAAACCTTGGTCTGATCCAGCAGGGCCTTTCTTATATTCCATTTTTTATCCTCACAATAGCCCTGTGAAGTAGGTAAGACTGAGAGTGTGACTGGCCCAAGATCACCCAGCAAGCTTCCGTGGCCGAGCGGGGATTGGAAACCACTTTAACTACTGTATCACACTGGCTGTAAGATGCAGTCATCTATATTAGTTTTGAATGAGTAGGAGCAAAAAACAGGAGACCCCCCCCCCCCAGTTATCATGTTAAAAGTAAAGGTCCCCTGTGCAAGCACCGGGTCATTCTTGACCCATGGGATGATGTCACATCCTGACATTTACTAGGTAAGACTATGTTTGCGGGGTAATTTGCCAGTGCCTTCCCCAGTCATCTTCCCTTTACCCCCAGCAAGCTGGGTACTCATTTGACCGACCTCGGAAGGATGGAAGGCTGAGTCAACCTTGAGCCGGCTACCTGAAACCAACTTCTGTCGGGATAGAACTCAGGTCGTGAGCAAAGCTTTGGACTGCATTACTGCAGCTTACCACTCTGCACCACTGGGCTCCTGTTATCGTGTTAATGGACTGAAAAGAATCTAATAGTGCACAGAGTCAGGGCCATGGTTTAGTGGTAGAGCATCAGCTTGGCGTTTAGAAAGTACCAAATACAATCATAGTTATCTCCAGTCATTTATTTAGCATATTCGTATTCTGTTTTTTTGGGGGGTGGGGGCTGTCCTGTACACAAAGAGAGGAAAAAGACAAGCCAAACCAGAACAGCAGAGAGGCTTCCGGTGGTCAGGCGGGTCTTTTCACTGCTTCCTCCACCCAGTTTTATGCCTGTTCAGTGTAATTAGTTCACACATTCAGGTGCCGCGTAGAGAGAGAACAAGTGATGAACCTGAAAGTGTGAACTTCCAGTCGCTTCGAGGTTTGCTTCTTCATACTTTTCCCCCCGCTTGGGGGAAAAAAAGGCTGGGAGGGGTGACTCATAAGAGCATCTGTGCTAGCTCAGTCCAGTGGTCTGTCTAGTTTGGGGGTCTCCCTCTGTGGTGCCCGCGAGCACCGTGGCATCCACAGACCCCTTGCCTGGCACCCGCCAAGTGTTCTTAGAAAGAGGGGCAAGGCCAGGTGAGGTTTTTGCCTAGCAAGGCTTCTGATTGGCTGGGCAGATTTTTTTGTTTTTTTAGACGTTGATGGCAGCAGGTGCCACGGGAGCACAGGGGTTTTCACTATTCACAGAAGTAAGCTGCGGCAGACACTTTGTGGTTGGCTCTGTCTCCCGAGGCAGCCATTTTGTGGCTGCGCCTGCGTCATAATTCTGAAGGTGCCCACAGGCTCAAAAAGGCCGGGGCACCCTTTGCATAAGGGCATCGATTTTTTTGGAAACAGGCTGTAAAAATTGTGTCAATTGGGTTGAGGAAACAAATTCAATAATAAGGTTTCTGGCTTAAATTGAGCTATCTTCCTGATATTCCAAAAGACCAATGGATAGTAGCGTTACATATGTTAACTGCAGCTAGAATGGTCTTTGCTAGGCAGTGGAACAAAAAAACCTCCCCTAAGATACAGGACTGGATTTCAAAAATAAAAGAGGTATATATTTTAGTGAATGATGAAATTGATAGTGTAGATCTGAACACATGAAGCTGCCTTCTGCTGAATCAGACCCTGGGTCCATCAAAGTCAGTGTTGTCTACTCAGACCGGCAGCAGCTCTCCAGGGTCTCAGGCAGAGAAGGTCTTTCACATCACCTACTTGCCTGGTCCCTTTAACTGGAGGTGCCAGGGATTGAACCTAGGACCTTCTGCATGCCAAGCAGTTGCCCTTGCACTGAGCCACAGCCCCATCCCTGTTATGGAGAAGAACAATTCAAAGGATGGAAATGTCCACCTTACAATAAGATACAGTTTTGGTTAAGCGAGAAAGGGTTGTAAAGTATTGTGTGACTTTATGTTATTATGGGACTATTTGTTTTCAGTTTATGTATATATTTATTGTTGACTATCCATTTTTATGAATAAACTATTTTTTTAAAGGGGTGGGGACCCTGATATAGTTTATCTCAGTGGCAAATCAGATGCTTCCCCACCCAGAGGCCTTCAAGCAGAGTCCAAAGGCCAAAACCTTCCTCTATAGCTTTCCCCCAGCACTGGTATTCAGAGTTACTTCCTCTGTGCTGCCTCGGAGGGTGGTGGAGTCCCCGTCTTTGGAGGTCTTTAAGCAGAGGCTGGATGGCCATCTGTCGGGAGTCTTTGATTGTGGGATCCTGCATGGCAGGGGGTTGGACTGGATGGCCCTTGTGGTCTCTTCTAAACTTGTGAACTTGTGAATGTTGAGTGTCCACCTAATCATTGTGGCTAATAGCTGTTGATGGATCTGACCTCACATTAACTAATCTTCCATCTTGAAATTACCTGTTGCTGCAGCTGTTGAAGAAATCACACACCATGCTCACCGGGGAAGGACCGAATCAAAATACAGGGTTGCAAAGTTGTTAGGACAGTCCCCAGACACCCTTTCAGAGGCTACCAGGGCTTGCAAGGCGACCCCCATCGCCTCCAGACTGCGTCCAAGGAAGCCCCCAGGGGACGTCCCAGAGGCGAAACCTTCAGACCTGAAGAATCACGTGTGCCCAGAATGCGGGAGGAGATGTATGAAGCCTGCAGACCTCATTCAGCACATGAAGGTTCATACGGGTGAAAAACCCTACGAGTGCCCAAAATGCCAGAGGGCTTTCAGATGGTCAACGAACTTCGTTGCGCACCGGCGGACATGTTGCGCCAAAAGACCTGCTCTTGCGGAACATCGGGTGACACACACAGGTGGGTGAGATGGGACGGTGTAGGCGCTTGACCTAACTCGTGAGGTCTGCATTGTTTCAGTCTGGTCATTTATGCATGGGAGTTTTACCTGAGGTTCGTTGCTGGCTGGACCCACACTTTCCTGTTTGGAATCTCTGCACCAGCAGTCTCCAAACTCAAATCAAGTCCCACCCCTTTAAATGCTGCTTTGTAATTGGCTTACTTTGCAGTGCTCACTGTGAGAGACAGTTCCCCCCCCAAAAAAAAATAACCAATTGCTGCATAAAAAAGCATTTCAGAACAAAAAACAGGGCAATCTGAAAGAAGGGGGGGGGGAATCCAAGCCTCGGTTTTAAAAAGCCTTTCTTCTGCTCAGAAAGAGCCCGCAGGAAGCATTTGAATCCCTACCTCTTTGAAGCTGCTTTGTGATTGGCTGTGAGAGAAAGCCAGCTTCTGTTTCCCACACTTTGCCTTCTGCACAGAGATTTCAGCCGGGCTGAGCTTAGGGGAGAGGGAAGAGTTAGGTTAACAGAGGATTGGGAAGACCCGAACATTGTGAGGGCTGGGCGTGAGGTCATCTGTAATGGATGGAAAACTCATGCAGAACTCCAAGGAACAACTGAGTTAGACGGGGTGAACGCGAGTCCAAGTACCCATGCGTATATGACCTAAGTCTGTTAAAGATCAATTAAGCACCTCCCAACATACAGGGCAGCAGATTTGAAAGCCATAAAAGTTAAAAGTAGGGCCTACGAAGATGACCATAGCGGTCATAGAATCATAGACTTGGAAGGGACCACCAGGGTCATCTAGTCCAACCCCTTGCCCAATGCGGGAATTTCACAACTACCTCCCCCCCACACACAGCGACCCCTACTCCATGCCCAGAAGATGGCCAAGATGCCCTCCCTCTCATGAACTGCCTAAGTTCATAGAATTAGCATTGCTGACAGATGGCCATCTAGTCTCTGCTTAAAATCCTCCAGGGAAGGAGCACTTACCACCTCCCGAGGAAGCTTGTTCCATTGAGGAACTGCTCTTACTGTTAGAAATTTCTTCCTAATGTCTAGATGGAAACTTTTGATTTAATTTCAACCCATTGGTTCTGGTCCGACCTTCTGGGGCAACAGAAAACAACTCAGCACTAACCTCTATATCAGAGCTTCTCAAACTGGGTCGCGACCCCATTGGGGGCCGCGTAAATGCATTTTTGGGGTCGCGAAAAAGCAAAGCAGGAAGCACCGACAACAAGGAGAAGTGGGGGTGGAGAAAAGAAGGACGGGTGGGAGAGGGGAGGACCAACTTGCTTGTCTCGCTGTGAAGGAGTTGGGCGCCAAGCAAGTTGTCCTCCCTTCTCCCGCCCATCCTCTTCTCCTCCCCCCCCCCTCCGCTGCCCTGCTCCCGCCGGACAGACCAACCCGCAGCGGCATTCAGTTCCCTGCCGCCCTTTCGCTTCCTTCCCCGCCCCTGCCCGTGGGAATGCTGTGCCGCGCCCCTCGCGGGGCAGCTGGTGGGGAGGAGGCTGCAGTGCAGGGGGGCGCTGGCCAGCTCCCCTCCGGAGCGGGCGAGGGCCTTCCGAGGGCAGCAGCAGGGAGCCCGCCCCGAGCAAGGAGCAAGAATGGGCGCTGCCCTTCTGCAGGCCCCCACCTGCTGTGGGTGGCCCCCACGCTCCCCCCCCCCACGGCCCTGGGAAGGACAGAAGAGGCGGGTGGAGCAGCTACCTGCGGGGTGGGGGTGGTGGCCGCCAGCTGCGTCTCCCTTGGCCGGGCTTTTGTGCCTGGCCAGCCCCCACTGCTTAGGCCAGCATCTTAGCCCAGAGCTGTGGCCTGTGGGTGGTGCGCGGGCCAGAGGAGGGCGGCGGGGTGGCAGGGGGTCTGCCTTCGCAAAGTCGGCAGCCAGGAGCCCCTCTGTGAGCATACAGCAGTGAGGCCCCGCAACAAATGGGAAGGGGTCTCCGAGGGCCATGGGGTCTGACCAGGCAAAAAATAATAGCAATTCATGGCTATTAGTTAGAATGGATACTAGTCATGCTGCATACCTATTCTCTCTAGTATCAGAGGAGCATGCCTATTATATTGGGTGCTGTGGAACACAGGCAGGATGGAGCTGCTGTGGCGGTCTTATTTGTGGCTTCCTGGAGGCACCTGGTTGGCCACTGTGTGAACTGACTCCTGGACTTGATGGGCCTTGGTCTGATCCAGCAGGGCCTTTCTTATGTTCTTATCCACATGTGCCAAGAAAAGGTAAATCAACGAGCAGCACCTTTCTGTCTGCGCTATTTTCCGTTTCATCCATCGAGCCTGTCCTCGAGTCCCCGAATCCACCAGCCTTGCCCCCCCGCCACCCCCAGCCTGGAGCTTCAGTCAGCGGTTTCCAGGTTTGGGGAGGGGGTCGCTTGGCCCAGAAGGGACTCTCTGCCCGCCTCCCCTTCGCTGAATCCTGCGGCCTCCTGTCCTGCCTCGCCTGGCACCACACGCAGAGGGCTCGTCAGGTCACACTCAGCGCCTGGGAATGGGCAAAGGCGGTGAAACTGCCCTGCCGGGAAACTGCAGCCGCGGTGGCAGTGCTGGTGCCCTCTGCTCCTGGAGAGCGTGCATGGGGGGCATGTTCTTGCTGGGCATTGCAGCAGCATTCTGCCTGTGTTCCACAGCATCTAATATGTTCAGCATGCTCCTCTGATCCTGGAGAGACTAGTGTTCATTTTGACTAGTAGCCTTGGATAGCCCTCTCCTCCATCAACATGTCCACTCCCCTCTTCAAGCCTTCCAAGTTGGCAACCATCACCACATCCTGGAGCAGGGAGTTCCACAGTTTAACTATGGGGGTTACCACACTTTGAATTCCCAGCGATGTATTAAGAGTTTGAAAATGTTATTAAAAAAAATCGCTTTAAAAGGGTTTTTGGATACCACGGCTTATAAATGGTTGGAAGACGTCTTCACAGCTAAAGGGGCCAAACAAAGTGCGGACACTGTTTTTTATAACGTTTTCAAACTCTTAATACATCAGTGGGAACACATAGAAAGTGCGAACAGTATTTTTTATAACATTTTCAAACTCTTAATACATCGCTGGGAATACAAGTGCGGTAACTTTGTATGAGTTGTGTGAAGAAATACTTCCTTTTATCAGTTTTGAATCTCCAGCTTCAGCAGCTGACGCCACTTTCTGGAATTATGAGAGGGAGAAAAGCTTCTCCCTGTCCATTCATAATTTTATAGACTTCTATCATGTCTCCCCTTAACCGCCTTCTTTCCAAGCTAAAAAGCCCTAAGCTTTTTAACCACTTCTCATAAGGCAGTTGCTCCAGTCCCCTGATCATTTTGGTCACTCTTTTCTGCACCTTCTCAAGCTCTGCAATATCCTTTTTGAGGTGTGACCAGAACTGTACACAGTGTGGTCTCACCATAGATTTGTACATAGGCAGTTTTATGTCAGCAGTCTTATTCTCTATTCCTCGTCTAATTATGGCCAGCATGGAATTTGCCTTTTTTACAGCAGCCACACACTGGGTTGACATCTTCATTGAGCTATCCACTACCACCCCAAGATCTCTTTCTTGGTCTGTTGCTGCCAGCACAGATCCCATCAGTGTATATATGAAACTAGGATTTTTTGCCCCATTACGCATCACTTTACACTTGACTGCATTGAATCTCATTTGTTATTTTAATGCCCATTCTTCCAGTTTTCAGAAATCCTTTTGGAGCTCTTCAGTCTGATTTAACCACCCTATTTTATATACCGTATATACTCGCGTATAAGAGGAGTTTTTTAGCCATGATTTTTGGCTTAAAAAACTCACCTCGGCTTATACTCGGGTCAATACGGTAATTCGCGGTAGGCGGCGGTTTCTTTGGAGCCGTGCTGAATCTCCTGCCAGGCCCTCTCCCAGCCCGCTCCCGCTGGCCAGCTGATGGGCGGGCTGTCCCGCCTTCCCCCCCCCCCGATCTTGCCTTCTGTGCGGCGGCGGCGGTTTCTTCCCCCCCCACCCCACTGTGCCTTCTGCTGGGTGGCAACGGCGGCGGTTTCTTCCCCCCCACCCCCCCACCTCACCTGGGTCGGTCCTCCCGTTTGCCAGCTGATCCGTGGGCCTTGTCCTCCCGCTCTAAAATGGCGGCCGCCATTTTAGAGCGCAGCATCGCCGCCTCTCCTGGTGAGTAGGGGGTTCACGGGCTCTTCCCCCTCCCCCCCTTGGATGGCGCTGGGGTCGGGGTGGGTCTGGAGGGGCTGGGCAGGAGGGCGACCTGGGGCAGGGGCGAGATCGTCCTGGCGCCGCCATTTTAGAGCGCAGCATTTTCGACCCTCGGCTTATACTCGGGTCAATTAAAAATTCCCTTTTCTGGCCTCAAATTTGGTGCTTCGGCTTATACTCGGGTCGGCTTTTACGTGAGTATATACGGTACCTTATATACCTGGGGTCCCCTAAAAATTTCTTGGGCAAAAAGGGGCCGCAAGTGGAAAAAGTTTGAGAAGCTCTGCTCTATATGACAGCCCTTCAAGTATTTGAAAATGGTTATCATGTCCCCTCTCAGTCTTCTCCTCTTCAGGCTAAACATACCCAGCTCCTTCAACCTTTCCTCATAGGACTTGGTCACGCAGGTTCATAAAGGAGTAGGCATCTCTGTTGGTCCCAGACTGTACAGGGTTTAAAAGCTTAGGGCCAACACCTTGAATCATGCCCAGGAACAGATCGGGAGCCATGTGGGTGGACCAAGACTGGAGTGATAAATGTTCCTTACGATTCTCAACGGCAGCTCCACGTAGGGTGCATTGCAGTGATCTGATCTAGATGTAACCAGGGCTGGGCACCACGGTGGCCAGGTAGCTTTCTGCCCAGAAAGGCTGCCGTTGGCAAACCAGTCAAAGCTGGTAAAAGACCCTCCTGGTCACAGCTGCCACCTGCTTACCCAACAAAGAAGCCTGGGTCCAAGATTTTAGGTGATTGCATGTTTCTGCTCTCACTCACCTGAAACAAACACACATACAGGTGCCATTCACTTCCCTTTGAAGGTGACTACTACACTCTTTTCCTCCGGAAGTTCAGCATTTTGACAGATTGGCCAGGGATCCTGGAGGGTTTTTGTTATTGTTGCCATCTTCTGGGCATGGTGTAGGGGTCACTGGGGGTGTGGGGGTGAGGTAACTTGGAAGGCTTTAAGAGGGGAGTGGACATGCTCATGGAGGAGTGGGGCTATCCATGGCTACTAGTCAAGATGCATACATGTTCTCTACAGCAGAGGTTCCCAAACTGTGCTCCAAGGGGCACTTGGTGCTCTGTAAAACATCTAGTGCTCTGTGAAGAGATTGGAAAGAAAAATACTACTGTCATTCAGTTTAGTATATAGGTGCTAGGTGAAAATTAGTGCTCCATGATGAATTTCTCTCTTGAAAAGTGCTCCATGACTCAAAAAGTTTGAGAAACTCTGCTATCCAGGATCAGAGGAGCATACCTATTACCTTGGGTGCTGTGGAACACAGGCAGGATGGTGCTGCTGCAGTCGTCTTGTTTGTGGCTTCCTAGAGGCACCTGGTTGGCCACTGTGTGAACTGACTGCTGGACCTGATGGGCCTTGGTCTGATCCAGCATGGCCTTCCTTATGAGGTTGGACTAGATGACCCTGGTAGTCCCTTTGTGATTCTATGAATAGGTATCTGGTCGTTAAGAACTGGGTTTTTGGACCTGACATGTTGATCAGTTGACTAGTTCTTCCGACTACCAGCAGTTTTTAACTAAATTGTTAATTTTAACTAGTGGTTTTTTTATGTATTGTATTTTGTTTGCATTGTAAGTCCCCTTGAGTTCCTGTTAGGTAGAAAGATGGCTAAATAAAAAATGCAAGCTATCCAGTAGTTTTCTGGGCCAACCCCATCGCCTACTCTTGATAGAACATAGCATTCAATTCCATTCTTTCAAAAAGTTTGGGCTCCACCTTTCTACAATATAGGCTGAAAAAGTTGAATTTTTTCTGTTCGGCCAAAACTGGCATCCATTCGACATATTCTGATATATTTTTGCCAACCTCCAGGTTAAAAAAAATAAATGCCACTGACTTCCCAGTTTTCTCATGTTTGCAAGTTTACTGGGAAGGGGGAGGAGTGACACTATCATTAAAAAAGAAGAAGGATAGTTGATTTTTATATGTCGACTTTCTCTGTCACTTAAGGGAGAATCAGACCGGCTTACAATCACCTTCCCTTCCCCTCCCCACAACAGACACCCTGTGAGGTAGGTGGGGCTGAGAGAGTGTGACTTGCCCAAGGTCACCCAGCTGGCTTCATGTGTAGGAGTGGGGAAACCAACCGAGTTCACCAGATTAGCATCCACCTCTCCAAACCACCCCTCTTAACCACTACTCCAGATACCTTCATGTTCAGAAATTTCCGCACATCTGATTTCACTGAATAGCTGAGATTTGCCATTTGTAATACACCAGTTGCATTTCTCGCTAACTTTGTCAATTGATAGTGCTAAGTAGGAGCAGGAAGACCTTAATCATCAGACACGATCAGATTTTCAAAGTTGTCATCTGTTTGTTTACTATCCCCTTGCAGGCGACGAGCAGCTGTGTAAAGTGAAGCAGGAAGAGATCAAGTCAGAAGATGAATTTGGGACGTGGCCCATAGAAGCCCCCGGTGCCATTTCCCCCCAGGGTTACGAAGTTAGGTCCCCGTTGACGGTGAAGCCAGACGAGCTTCAAGACGAGGAACAGGAGGAGTCCGACCCGCCCGGCACGGGTGCCTTTTCCAGAAGAGCAGTGGGCCGTCCAAAAAGAAAGAAACACCCATGCCTGGAATGTGGGCGCAAGTTCCTAAGGTTTTCGGACATGCTTAACCACACAAAAGTCCACACCGGAGTGAAAAATTATGAGTGCTACGATTGTGGGAAAACTTTCCGGTGGGCGGCCCACCTTTCCGAGCACCAGAGAAACCACAAGAACTACCCTAAGGAGCCCGCTCCTGGTCCCGGTCTAGCAGAATGCGACGTCATTCTGGAAGGTGGGTGTGTCTGAGGGTAGTCCACCACATAGAATCATAGAGTTGGAAGGGGCCACCAGGGTCATCTAGTCCAACCCCCTGGGTCATCTGGTCCAAACTACCTCCCCATCACACCCCCAGTGACCCCCTACTCCATGCCCAGAAGATGGCTAAGGTTCCCTCCCTCTCATCATCTGCCTAAGGTCATAGTATCAGCATTGCTGACAGATGGCCATCCAACCTCTTCTTAAAAACCTCCAGGGAAGGAGAGCTCACCACCTGAGGAAGCCTGTTCCACTGAGGAACCACTCTAACAGTTAAAAAATTCCTCCTAATGTCTAGACCAGTGGTTCCCAACCTTTTTTTGACCAGGGACCACTAGGACCTTTTTGTTCGGTGCAGGGACCTCAAGGTTCAAAATAAAAATTCCAGGAATTTGAAAATAAACTTTAATCATAACTGTTAGTTAAACATTAAACTTAGAATTATATTTGAATATATATATTTTATAATAGAGAACTTTTAATTGAAAATATTAATTTATTATGGGTTTATAACTTTGTTTCGCGGACCTTAATTTAGTTCTCGCGGACCCCTGGGGGTCCATGGACCCCTGGTTGGGAACCAGTGGTCTAGACGGAAACGCTTTTGATTTAATTTCAACCCGTTGGTTCTGGTCCAACCTTCTGAGGCAACGGAAAACAACTCGGCACCAGCCTCCATATGACGGCCCTTCACATACTTGAACGTGGTTATCATATCTCCTCTCAGTCTTCTCTTCAGGCTGAACATACCCAGCTCCTTCAACCTTTCCTCATAGGACCGTGTTGGCGAACGCATGGCATGCATTGGGCACACGTGGGGAGCCGTCGCCATGGACGGGGCGGGCGGGGCGCTCCTCCGCTTGCAGCAGCCGGAGCCTTTCTGCGTGGCGGCCGTGCTGCGCTCCCTTCGGAAGAGGCATCCTCTCCGACGCCTCCCTCCAGAGGCCGGGCTGGGCGCAGTAGAAGGGGCGGGGGCCCTCTCCCGGGGGCAGGGCCAGGGGAACTGGGGTGGGGGCAAGGGACTAGGCGGCACTCTCCTGGCCGAAGCCTCCTTCTGACGGCGGTGGCCTGGAGCTGGACTTTTGGGAGCCGCCTGAGGGGAACGAGGAGGAGGAAGGCAGCGAAGAGGAGCTGCTGCTGGAGCTTAGAGCCCCGGCGTCGTTGCCTCTGGCCTCACCGCCCCCGCTGTCATCCCCCCGGGCTGGCCTCGGTGCTGCTGCCACTGGCGGGGGCCTTTGAGGGGGCCGGCAGGGAAGAGTGCCCAACACACCGCCTTTCTCCCCCCACCTGCGTGCACACGCATCAGCAGGGCTGAAGGCTTCGTGCCTCGTATGCAGGCGGCTGGCTTCTTCCTCTTTCCCCTCCTCCCGCCCCCCAACAGCTGACAGGCGGTGGGGAGGCCAGCGGCAAGGAGGCTGGGCCTCCTCCTACAGGCTCCAGCAGCAGCAGCAGCTCCTCGTCCCCCTCAGGCGACTCCCAAAAGACCAGGTCCAGGCCACAGCTGTCGCCATTGTCGTCCTCCTCAGGCGCCTCTCCCCGGCGGTTTTCCAGGCGGCCCCTCAACAGCTGCACGTCCGCCAGAGAAGGGCCTGCCATCTCCCTCCATCCTTTCTCCCCCTTCTCCTTTCCTTTCTTCCTCCCTCCCTCCCTTTCATCCTTTCTTCCCCAGTTCCTTCCTTCTCTTTCCTTTCCCAGTTCCTGGGAGAGCTACACCTGGTATGGCCCCGGAATGATGCTATAAATATGCAAATGGCCCTTTGCAGGAAAAAGGTTCCCCACCCCTGCGGTAGATGCTTTCGGCCGTGTTGGCTTAAATTGCCATGTTTAAATTGCCGTGTTGGCACTTGGCGGTAAATAAGTGGGGTTTGGGTTGCAGTTTGGGCACTCGGGCTCTAAAAGTTTTTTTGGGGGGGAGGTAATTGCTGATTGCTCTTCTGTGTTGTATTGTGAAGCACTCCGAACAACTGTTCTGGGTGAGCTGGCCCTGGTCAGGAAAGGGTGGGGTGAAAGTAGGGTTCCCAACCTCCAGGTACTAGCTGGAGATCTCTGATCTCCAGCCGTTAGAGATCAGTTCCCCTGGAGAAAATGGAAGCTTTGGAAATTGGACTCCATGGCATTGAAGTTCCACCCCAAACCCTGCCCTCCTCAGTCTCCGCCCCAAAAATCTCACACTGATGGCAAAGAAGGACCTGGCGACCCTACATAAAGATCTAATAAAATTAAAAGCAGTTTGTGCAAAAAGCTTAAGTAAATCAGCTAATAGTCTCTTTCTGCAAGACGAGGAGAGGGGGCGTGATTCACTGGCAGAGCATCTGTTTGACACACAGAAGGTCCTGGGTTCAGTCCTTGGCATCTCCAAGTTAAAAGCATTAGGTAGGAGGCCTGGAGACCCTGGAGAACCACTGCCTGTCTGAATACACAATACTGACCTTCATGGTCTGCTTCAAAATAAGGCAGCTTTGTGTGTGTCTATGTGACGAGATGCCACACCCCTGAATTGTTTTTTTCGTACTTCCTAGCTCCCATGACCCACTGGTTTTGAGCAGTTAACAGGGAGGTTTTTCCCCCTGTTCCTTTAAGGAAAATAAGGTGGGGAGACACTTGGCCACTGCCGGTGTTATACTTGGATCTCTCTCCACCAGCAAAAAGAGGACTATTTATCACCTGTTACAGTGGTGGGTAGTTTAGTTAAAATAGGAGTAATCCATTGCTCATGTCGGCGTTTGAAACAGGGACTCTCCAGCATTGTGTGAGAAAGCATATTAATTTTCTTCATGTTACTTTAGCCAAATATATATATAATATTATTATTATTTTCTATCCTTGCAGATGAAGAAGAGTTGATCCACATTCTGGAGAGGAATTTTCAGAAGGGAGGGACCAAATCAGGAGGTTTCCTTCGGACACAGTCAGAAGAATCCCCGGATGCTGCCTCCGAGGACATCGAGTACCATAAGGTCAGGGCTACCTCAAAGTTGCGTCCGAAGATGCGTGGAAGGGTGCGGCAGGGTCTGAAAATGGCGGCTGCGAAGAAAAGCAAGTATGGCAAATACGACCAAAAAGAAAAGAAACACAAGTGTAACGTATGCGGGCACAGGACCTATTACTTGTCTGATTTACTCAGGCACGTGAACGTCCACAAGAGGGAGAAGCCCTACAAATGTCTCCAGTGTGGCAAAGCCTACACGCAGAATTCGGCCTTTCTTTTCCACCAGAGAAGTCACTCGTCCGTCAGCAGTTCCAGCGGCAGGAAGAGCGTCGCAGCCCGGAGGGGTGGGAAAAGAACTCATAAATTGTCTGGCCTTGTTAAACCGACGCAAAGCCGCACAGAGGAGAAGCCTTTCCTTTGTGAAGAGTGTGGGCAAGCCTTTAAGTGGCCTTCAAACCTCTCCAGGCACCGGAAAATCCACAGGGATGGCCAGGAAACCTCATTTGTGGGGAGTCAGAAAACTGAAGCAGGTTGGTTGGTTGGTGTGCTGCTGGTTGGTGAAAGGGGCACTTGCCTCCCTGGCTCACTTTTCTTTCTGCAGAAATTTGATGACTTGTTTTGGCCTACCATTAGCAGTTCTCTAGGTTCTTTCCCAATCCCATGGGCGTCTTTGGGGTCTCAGACTAGGAAAGAAAGGAATTTAAGTTCAACCCATTGCTCCCTCCTTCCTGGTGGACATATCCCAGGCATTGGTTTAATACAGCCCACGGCTCTTCCAAAACAGACTGGGGAATCCCGGGAGGTCTCTATTCCTTCTGCCCTGTCTTGCCATACCCTAGTTGCCAGTTCGCCTGTCTTGGCATCTTTAGCTTCCTGATAGGCACCTCTTTTCAGTGACAACCACCAACATTAATTTCTAATTATTCAGCTTTGTTCAGCTAATTAAGGAAGTCTGCATTAATTAATTAATTAAATTTTCTTGTAGCAAAAAACTTAATCATAACGTAAGCTTCATTTCACTTTCTGTACTTCAATCCAAGCTTCAATTGGATCTTTGGAAATGTATCCTGTTTCCAAAATTTAGCAAAAACATTGGAAGGCAGGGTGTAAAAAAAATTCTGGTATCAGGAAGCAAAGTGTAGGCTTGCCTCTTCCTGCTCATTCCTGCCATCGCGTGAGAGAATGCCTCAATATAAATAGGTGTTGCTGATAAAACCACAGTTCCTGAAGGAGTGTCAGTGGATCGTTCAGGGATTAGAGGCCCAGCTGACTTGTCCCTTTCTGTGTTTTTGGTAGTTCCTTGACTGGAGCTGTCTCATGTCTGGATTGTTTTTCCCCTCAGGCAGCAGTAAGCCAAACAAGATGGCGGTAGAGAATTCCCCGCAGGTAAGAGCTACTCTAAAGAGAATGGGTGAGACATCGGCGGAAATAACCCCTGGGGTCGCTTCTGTGACGGTCGTGATTAATGACAGAAGGTGGAAGTCCAAGAACCAGCCTAGTATGAAATTGGCAAAAGGGAAGCTAACGATGAAGGAAGCACCACAAGCAGAAAGATTCTTGTATTCAAAAAGCGGGGCAGCGTATCGCTACAAATCTGGACTTGTGACACATCGGAAGACCCGTGCAAAAAAGCATCAGTGTAGAGTATGCAAAAAATCTTTTTCAGCAAAATGTCTCCTCCATGATCATGAAAACATCCACACGGGAGCAAAACCCCACAAATGCGACGAATGCGGGAAATGCTTCGCTTGGAGGAATAAGTTGCTCCGCCATAAGAAAATTCACATCGGAGTGAAACCCTATCAGTGCCCCGAGTGTGAGAAATCCTTCTTTCGGAAAGACAGCTTGATGGCCCACCTACAATCTCATGGCTCCTCCTGCGCATATCAGTGCTCGCAGTGTGGCAGGGGGTTCAGCGAGAGGGATCAGCTGTTCAGACACCAGAGAATCCACGCGGGGCGGCAACCTTACGAGTGTGAGGAGTGCGGTCGGGGTTTTAGCCGGAAAGATTATTTGATTAGACATCAGCAGCAGCATGCAGAGGAGAAGTAATGTGAGCGAGCAGAGGCCAGAGTAAATTTACGAAGGTGTTTGCATGTGTTGTAATAACTGCCTCTGTGTCCCATCCACTTCTGGACTCATGTAGTTTCCCAAACTTTAGGAGGGCACACTTGTATTCTAACAGTTAACCAGCACTTCAGCCGTGCTGCCTGCTCTGTTCTGTGGTAAACTCTTCTACCAAAAGCCCGAAATCCCATCTGTTACTAAGTCTTGTGTGCTGGTAGGGTTTGGGGGTGTTGTTTTTTGTTCAACTTGTGAGGAATTGGGGGTGTTTCGGTAGATTCCGTACCGCTTTGGCAGGGAGCTGACGGGGAGGAGATCCCTTCGTCTGTGGAAGCCAGAGCTCTTAATTGATAATCAATAGGGAGATAACACGGCAGCCAACATTTACCTCATTTTCATCACTACACCTTTACCGGGAGGGAGTGTGGGTGTGCACATGGGATAACCTTGTCCGTATTCTTTAGTTCTAATACCAGCATTTGTCCCCACCTATAGTAAATGCCCTAAGACATTATCCAAATCTGGCTTCTTCTGAACACAGAGCTCTTCTGTCAGGAAGAAAATTCCTTAATCGGGGAATTCTTGGGGGGGGGGGAGAATCCCTGTTAATGGTCAGAGTGGGGCCCCTTGGTCTGATTGGGGGGGAAAAAGAAATTCCTGCTCAAGTAAGATGCTTAAGGACAGCAACCCACAGCACACCAGAGGATCCGTATGGGAGAAGAAGCTTATGGATCACAATGGGGCTCTCCCGCCTGCCATATGGATTATTATTGCAGACACACTATGCTTTCCCCCCCCCCGCCCCAAATCAGGGAGGAAGCCCCAGCACACCGAGTTAAAACTAGGATATAGGTCTGATCTGTGCATACCAACGGATGAAGTGGCAGAATTGGGAGCAGAATGGACCGTTGCATTATGAATATTCTATAAACCCCATTGGTGTGTGCTTCTGACGAAAGATGGTGAAACCTGGCCACACAGCTCCAAGCGAACATGGGCGAGAGGTATTCAGCATTCGTTTTAAAGGGATTGTGGAGACAAAACCTTTTCTCGGCCCTTTCTGCTGGTGCATTGTTAAGTAGTCACACTAGTTGCCAGCATTTTTGACTGGCTTCCTCCCCTGCCTCAAACTTCAACACCCATTAAGTTAGGATGCCTGTCTCCCATACCGTGAGAAACATTTCTGGCTTACTGCAAGACGCTGTTGGTTACGAGAGCAGACCAGGAAACAATTTCCCTTCTGGCCGATTGGAAACCCCAACTTGAAAAAAACTTCCATGTACTTGGAACTCGATTATCTTCAGTGTTTTTGACCTCCTGATCAACTTCCCTTTTTTCCTTTTATTGGGTTATCTTTTTAAAAAAAGCATTTACTGTGAGCCTGCTGATTTTTTTTTTTTGATGTTTGTGATTGTAGTATGTTTTAGATGCTCTTAGAAAAAATTCAGGGATGGTGGGAAAAGCTTTTGCCTGAGTAATTCCTGTGTCTCGCGGTGCTGCGGAAGGTGCAGGATTGGGGCCGGATGAGAAGCTATATATAGTCCTTAGAAGACCAAGGTGTACATGCTAGGATTAAGGTTTTTGGTTTTTTTTTACATGTTAAGCCACACAGATCCGTTGCTTGTAATCAAATCTGGCATGGTTGGTTTAGTTTTAAATCAATAAATCGGTGTTTTACAACCTCTTGGAATTACGTGCTTTTTAAAAAAACTAGTATGTTTTTATATTTTGGAAGATTAGCTTTAAAGGTGTATGGCCGTTATCCCATTTGAGAGTCAGTCGCTTTCAACTCTACTGACATCACTTATTGAGCATGCAAGTATAGGATCTGGAGTGGCTGAGCTCAATAGCCCTTGCTTCCATTTGTCCCCAGCATGGTGGTGTGGTTTGGAGCGGTGGACTCTAGTCTGCAGAACTGGGTTTGATTCCCCACTCCTCCACATGAGCGGCTGACGCTAATCTGGTGAACTGGATTTGTCTCCCTACTCCTACACATGAAGCCAGCTGGGTGACCATGGGCTAGTCACAGCTCTCTTAGAGGTCTCTCAGCCTCACCTACCTCACTGGGTGTCTGTTGTTGGGAGGGGAAGGGGAGGTGATTGTAAGCTGGTTTGATTCTTAAGTGGTAGAGAAAGTAAGCATATAAAAACCAACTCTCCTTAAAATCCCATTGTTTAAAATTCTAAAGGTGTACAATTCTAAAAAAAATACAGGGATCTTCCCAGTGGTTAATTTAAGGGCAGGTCCTGCCTTGGATTGGAGCTGTGCTGTAGGGGAGGATTGAGTCTTCTACCCAGGGTTGCCAACCTCCAGGTGGGGCCTGGACATCTCCCAGAATGACAATTGATCTCCACTGAAGAAAATGGTTGCTTTAGGGGGTGGACCCTAAGGCATTATACCTTGCTGAGGTCCTTCCCCTACCCAAACTCCAACCTCCTCAGGCTCCACCCTCAAAGTATCCAGGAATTTCACAACCTGGAGTTGGCAACCCTACCTGCATAGTTCGACCAATCAGATTCCTCGTTAGTAGACTAGGCTTGGGGAAAGCAAAGTTTCATTCCGATTCCAGTATTAACCACCATCCGGGAGGGTTAACTCCTACGGCACTGTAGCTTTGTGAATTTGGGACCCACGTGACTGCAATTTCTGTTGAGAAAACACGGGAAATCCATCCATGGTGCTTCCAGCATTCTGCTTGCAGCCTGGACCTCATGCGCAGGAGAATGAGGGGGCAGAGTGGGCTCTACTATTTCAGATTGCCGGTGGAACAGGGGAAATGCCATTTTTGGAATGTTCTATGTTACATGCTTTTTCATGTAAAGAGAAGATGGTATAATGTTACTTGCTCTGCCTCCTTTCTATTTGAAGGGAATGTTATTTATTTAGGGGTGAAAATCATACACCACCTCTCCAGAGGCCTGCTCGTGGTGGCTTGGCACTAAAACAACAAAACCATTTTTTTTAAACGAGCCATTAAAACAAGCCACTAAAAAGGAGTTGGTTTTTATACCCCAGTTTTCTCTACCTTTTAAGGAGTCTCAACCCGGCTTCCCTTCCTCTCCCCACAACAGTCACCCTATGAGGTAGGTGAGGCTGAGAGAGTTCTGAGAGAACCGTGACTAGCCCAAGGTCACCCAGCAGATTTCATGTATAGGAGTGGGGAAAATAACCCGGTTCACCAGATTGGATTCTAATCTGAATACGCCACTCATGTGAAGGAGTGGGGAATCAAATTTGGTTCTCCAGATTAGAATCTGTCACTCACAGCTATGCTGGCTCTCAGGTTACCATGTTGGCTCTCATGCCTATGTTACCAAGGACCCCCTTCCTGAATGAAGACTTGCCCCAACTCCATTTAGCCAAATTCACACCTTGGCAGCCATTGTAGGAGCAAACAATAAAGAAGAGTTGCTTTTATATGCCGACTTTCTCTACCACTTGAGAATTAAACCGGCTTATAATCACCTCCCCCTCCCCACAACAGACACCCTGGGAGGTAGGTGGAGCTGAGAGAGTGTGAATAGCCCAAAGTCACCCAGCAGGCTTCGAGTGAAGTGGGGAAACAAATCCAGTTCACCAGATTAGCCTCTGCCACTCATGTGGAGTGGGAAATCAAACCCAGTTCTCCAGATCAGACTCCACTGCTTCAAACCACCACTCTTAACCACTACACCGCACTGGCTCACTTTGGAGATGGTGAGAACATAGCTCTTCTTAGTCAAGCTGTACTATCTAGTGGCCAATACCTTGGGTAGGAGTCTGATTCAGTGATGGGATATCTGCCAGCCTATCCATTGCCATGACGTCTCACAAAAGCTGGGTACCCTTCCTCGATTTATCAAATTTCTCTAGCAAATGCAAGTCCTTCTGAGTGCAAAATCTAATTACTATCAAGCCACCAGGTGGGCTGGATTACCTTTTACTGACCTGGCCTGCCTCAGGTAGGGGTGAAGCCTCCTCCATCCTGCCTGCCCTTTGGGGAGGGGCTGTGGCTCAGTGGTAGAGCATCTGCCTGGCATGCAGAAAGTCCCAGGTTCAATCCCCGGCATCTCCAGTTAAAGGGACCAGGTGAGTAGGTGATGTTAAAGACCTCTGACTGAGACCCTGGAGAGCTGCTGTTGGTCTGAATAGGCAATACTGACTTTGATGGACCCAGGGTGTGATTCAGTTGAAGGCAGTTTCATGTGTTCACCCAGGATATTGCCCTGCCTGGATACTGTCACTTTTTGTTACCCATGTCATTTTCACGCTGCTGCTGGACTGGAGAGCTCCATATTCAAATCCCCACCTGCTGTAAAACTTGCTGGGTGACCTTATGGTAGTCTCACTTGCTCTCCCCAGCCCACCTCCAAGGGTTATTGTGAAGATAAATGAGTAAGAAAGAGTCATGTTATGCCTACCGGCCATAAGTCAGCTGTCACTTGACAGCACTTTCCACCATCACCACATGGGAGGTCACCAAGACCCAGGTGTGGTTTGCTTCAAAGTGACGGCATCACAGTCCTGGACTAAGCCCCTTTTCACACACCAGAATGTATCTCCAAAGTAAAAGCATCAGACAGGGTCACAAGTCAAAAAAACCATTGCAACTTCAACAACGAACCTTTGCATTTATTACAGTACTTGATTGGGTGCTTCAAAGCCCTCCCCCTGCACTCTCTTGCTGTAATCCTTACAACAACCCTGCAAGGTAGGTCAGTGTTGTTCATCTCCCCACACTGCAGACGTGTAGAGCAAAGGCTGAAAGTGAATGGCTTCCCTAAGGCCACTTCTGAGTAAATGGCAGGGGCAGGATCTGAACACAGGACTAGCAGATTCATAGTGCAGTCTCTGCTACTTTTCCAAACATGATTTGGAGAAAGAGAGACATGAGTGCCAGGGGTATCAAACAGGGGACTCTGCTCGAAAACTCAAAGCACCTTCATGCATGCATGAATGTTTTCATCTTTATTGGGTTCATGAATATTTGCTCAAATCTTTGCAGAAATTTTCTGTCTCAGAGCAAGTCACCATCAAAAATTTGCGAGATTTATTTACTTCTAAAACCAGGCATTCCCCCACCCCTGCATCAGGAAGGCAGGCAGCAGGGTACAGCCCAATCTTGTCGGATCTCAGAAGCTAAGCAGGGTCAGTACTTGTAAGGGAGACCACCAAGGAAGGCTCTGGGGAGGAAGGTACTGGCAAACCATCTCCACTTCTCACTGCACTTGAAAACCTCTTGCTGCGGTCGTCACAAGTCAGCTGCGATTTGATGGCACATAGAAACATCCACATGGTTTCCCCTGCCCCAACTTATTCAAAGCGACATAGAAAAAGTGTAAAAAATGTCCCACTGAATATATATTTTTTAAAAGTGAAAACAAAGCAAAGAATTTAAGTCATTCTCACGCAATAATATTAGTAAATTACAAAATAAGACACGGTCAGAGTAGCAGGGGTGCAGCCAACAGAAGAACGCCTGCAGGTAAAATCCTTCACCCGCAGCAGTGTTGCTTAGGTCCCGCTGAAAATAAATGGGGTTTATGAACTGGTAATGGCGTGCTGGGCTGCAGTTGGCAAAGGGTGGTGCTCAGATCAGAGGGCTCCCTGCTGTTGGTGCCAGCCCCCTAACCTTGGGGGCCCAGGCTAGCCCGATCTTGTCAGACCTCAGAAGCTAATCAGGGTCAGCTCTGGTTAGAACTTGATTGGGAGACTACTGAGGAAGTCCAAGGTGGCTGTGCAGAGCAAGGCGACAGCAAGACACCTTTGTCTCTGCCTCAAAAACCCTGGGTTACCGTAAGTCAGCTGCGACTTGACAGCACTTTTCAACCACCACCACTAGAAGAAGAGTTGGTTCATCTTCTGTCTTCGGTGCAGCCCCACATGTGTGGACTGTGCCTGCGCGCAGGCCTGCCACCAGAAAAAACTTTATTAGCCTTAAGCCTTAGGCTTACCAGGTCTCTCTTCACCACCAGCGGGAGGTTTTTGGGGCAGAACCCCCCCCAAAAAGAAGACGACCTTGGGCAAGTTACATGCCGACTTTCTCTACCACTTAAGGAAGAATCGAATCAGCTTGCAATCACCTTCCCACGACAGACACCCTGGGAGGTAGATGGGGCTGAGAGAGTGTGACTAGCCCAAGGTCACCCAGCTGGCTTCGTGTGTAGGAGTGGGGAAACCAACCCCGTTCACCAGATTAGCCTCCGCCACTCGTGTGGAGGAGCAGGGAACCAAACCCGGTTCTCCAGACTGGACTCCACCGCGCCAAACCACCGCTCTTAACCACTACAACCACACTGGTTTCCTAACAGACACTAGTTGTTTTAAGATAGAGACAGGGAGGTGGAGGTTATAGATTGCATTCAAGGCCCTCTTACCCTTCCCTCCACCCTAATCATTCGAGCACTGACTCCTCCCAACCTGGGAAAAGGGATGCCACCAAGCCCTTTGACTGAGGAGCCAAAAGGTCTGCCATTGATCCTCGCAGGGGAATCTGGGCATAGTTTGGACTTGCAAAAAACAAAAAATATTATCTCTTTCAGTAAAACACACCAATAATAGACAAAGGGCAGGGTTTCTTCCCCTAAAAGGAGAGGGAAGCAGACAGAAGGGCTTGCTCTCAGAGTATTAAAAAGTCCCTCTCTTCCAGATGGATTTTTTCGTGTCTGTTCAGTATAGCTCTTTGAGTGAAGCTCTCCCCACACTGCTGGCACTCGTATGGCTTTTCCCCCGTGTGGATTCTCTGGTGTCGGATCAGTACTTCTCGCTGATTAAAGCTTTTCCCACACTCGGGGCACTCGTACGGCTTCTCCCCTGTATGGATTTTCTGGTGCCGTACGAGCGAATCCCTCCGGCAGAAGTTCTTCCCGCACTCGGGGCATTCGTACGGCTTCTTTCCCGTATGGATCTTCTCGTGCCTAATCAGGCTCTCCCTCTGGCTGAAGCATTTCCCGCACTGGGTGCATTCGTGCGGCTTCTCGCCGGTGTGCGTCCCCTTGTGTCGTATAAACCCTTCTCTCCAATTGAAGCTTTCCCCGCACTCCGAGCACTGAAACAGTTTAGGTCTCATGTGGATCCTCTGGTGTTTCGCAAGGTAGTTCTTTTTCTGAAAGCGTTTCCCACAGACCAGGCACTCATGAAGGGACGCTCCAGTGGGGATCATCTGATTGGCAACGTGTCCTGATTTACAGCGATACCATTTCCCAGTCTTGGAGTGCAAAAACCTATTCACCCTGGCATGCCTCGAGGCTTCCTTCATTGCCGTTGGGCCTTCCATGGATTCATTCCATTTCCTTTTCCTGTCAGAGTCACATCCTGTCTCATGGATCTCAGCTACCAGAGAAGCCTTTCCTTGGGATATCTCCAGCGACATGCTGTATATTTCCTCTGGCTCGCTGTTTTCTTGTGGGGAATACTCCTCTTTGACCTCGCTTGGATCCTCGTCATCTGTAAGGGATGAGGAATGAATGTATTTTAGAGAGGTCCGCTGCAGCCCAAAACAGATATGTTTTGTGGCACCTCAAAGACTAACAAATTGACTGCGGTCAAATTTTTCGTGTGTGGCAAGAGACCATAATAGTGTTATTGTGGGGCCATGGCTCAGTGGTAGTGCATCTGCTTGGCATGCAGAAGGTCCCACATTCAATCCCCAGCATCTCCAGTTAAAGGTACGAGGCAAGTAGGTGATGTGAAAGACCTCTGCCTGAGACCCTGGAGAGCCACTGCCTGTCTGAGTAGACAATACTGACTTTGACGGACCAAGGGTCTGATTCAGGTTAGTCCAGCTTCATGTGTTATGTCTTTAGAGGGACTCTGTTAATTTTATTTATTTATTTATTTTGCGGCTTATAGCCCACCCTCCCCGGCCGAGGCCAGGCTCAGGGAGGGTACCATCATTTAAAATACATAGATAGTGATAAGCAATAAAATTAACAATAACTTTAAGTTAAAACAATAAAAACCCAACTAAAATAATCCTCAGCTCACAAATTCAAGATGGCACCTAAACTATACTCATATTCATGTTAATGCATTTAGAGCTGCTTGACATGATTGGTGGTTCTGCTAACTTCCATGTGATAAGGGCATTCATGCAATCCCATGTGATTGTTTTAAGTTGTGGTTGAAACATCCACAGATCTCTGCTTCAGCCTCCAAGTACCCTCTTTGGGATTGGATATGAAGTAGGGAATTGGCTGTCCCAGGGATTGGGATTCTCTTAAGTGCAGGAAGACCACTTCCCTCTGTTTCCTGCCCTTAAGGTGGTACAGAAAAGCACATGAATGGAGGGAAGTTTTAAGACTTAGGAGAAGCACAAAGAAGAAGTGAGAACAGATTGTGCTTGACAGGAGAAGGGGGGGACAGACCAATACAAGACATGGGGAAAGAAGAACAAACAAAAACCTTCAAACAACCATTCCAGAGGGATCCATAAGGAAGAAGAAGAGTTGGTTTTTATATGCGGACTTTCTCTACCACTTAAGGGAGAATCAAACTGGCTTACAATCACCTTCCCCTCCCCACAACAGACACCCTGTGAGGTAGGTGAGGCTGAGAGAGCGCTAAGAGAGCTGTGACTAGTCCAAGGTCACCCAGCAGGCTTCATGTGTAGGGGTGAGGAAACCAACCCGGTTCACCAGATCAGCATCCACCGCACATGTGGAGGAATAGGGAATCAAACCCAGTGCACAACGGACACAAACCGGTGCACAACGGACACGAAGCACGATGGAAGGGGAACATGTAAAGTGATTCACATTCCCCGTGCACAAAAAGGAGAGAAAAACCCTGACCTGCTAAGATCCTATTAACCAGGGTTAAGGCCCCAAACGCAAAACCATGTGTAACCTTACTAGGGCTCCAGAGTGCCACCTAGAGCATTGGATATTTTTTGGAATTATTAATTTTCCAATAAACACACATACACTCCCTGGGAGTGCCATCACAGAGAATGAAACAGAATTGGGAAACCTAGGAGAAATTCTGCAGAGCAGGTTTTTTCCACACAACAGCGTGGTATCTGGTGTGGGCTGTGTCCCTACCCCCACCCTAGCCCCCTTACCCCATCAGGCCCCTCCCTCACCAGAGAGGCTTCCTGGAAAAGCTTCCCCCTCCTCAGAGTCCTGGACAAAGACCATTTCTCCTTGTTCCATCTGGGGTACAGCCTCTGGTTTGGGAATCACAAATCCTCCTTTGGGATGGAGAGAGAAACAGGAAATCAAAAAGCAGAAGAGTCGGTTTTTATATGTTGACTTTCTCTACCACTTAGGGAAGAATCAAACAGGCCTAGAAGAAGAGTTGGTGTTTATATGCCGACTTTCTCTGCCACTTAAGGGAGAATCAAACTGGCTTACAATCACCTTCCCTTCCCCTCCCCACAACAAACACCCTGTGAGGTAGGTAAGGCTGAGAGAGTGTGACTAGCCCAAGGTCACCCAGCTGACTTCATGTGGAAGAGTGGGGAAACAAATCCAGTTCACCAGATTAGCATCCGCCACTCATGTGGAGGAGTGGAGAAACAAACCCGGATCGCCAGATCAGACTCCACCGCTCCAAACCACCGTTCTTAACCACTACACCATGCTGGTTCTCCAGAGTCCAACACTCCAAACCACCTCTCTTAACCAAAATGGTGCTGAAGGAACATGGTGGTAGTGGGGAGAATAGTCATGGTGTCCTGTGTAGTTATACGGGGGGGAGGGGGGGTAGTAACCACAAGAAGGCCTCTCCGTCATAAGCTCAGAAATTCCACAGGTGAAACCAGAGCAGACTGAGGCTCATACCAAGCCTCCACCCCCCAAATCAATCACACAAGGCCGAAGCCACATTCTTGCTGTATGCATCTCTGTGTGATGTTCGTGTTCCTGGTGAAAGAGAGTTTCAGAGGGAGGCCCTGTTGGTCTGCAGTAGAAGGGCTAGATTTCAGTCCAGTAGTACCTTAGAGACCAACAAGATTTTCGGGGGGAGAAGCTTTTGAGAGTCAAAGGCTTCTGACAGGGAGCTTTGACTCCCCGAAGTTATACCCTGAAAACTTGTTGGTCTCTAAGGTGCTACTGGACTTGAATCTAACTCTCATAAAGAGAAACATTTAAGTTATCCCAGTTCAAAGTACACCTCAGCTGCAGTGTGTCATCTGCCAGCCTGCACACTGAATGGCATCTTAATGTTCATGCGCAGGTTTTTTCCAATACCATTGTTGCTGGCCTCCCCATCCTCTCCCCCTGCAACTTAGGTTGGGGGTCACTGACTGTCCTGGTTTTTTTTCAGTGGCTCTGTTTCTTGAATTTTACTGTTGCCATCTTGTTTTATTTATTGCTAGAAAGTGCGACTTTAAATATGCTTTAATGTATGTTTTACATTAAATGTTGTGACCCGCTCTGAGCCCGGCTTGCCAGGAATAAGGGCAGGATACAAATGTGAGGAGATAAATAAATAAATAAATAAATTAGAGCCATCCGCTTCCCACTTTGGGATTTAACGTGTAGAAACTCAGAGAGGCAGTCGAGTCTCGAGGAATGAGAACATGAGCGACTCACCCTGACAAAATTTTAACAAAACTAGGGATTGATTGTGGAGGAGAAGCACTCCTGTTTACCAGAGTTGGAGGGGGGGGGCTGTTTACTCTCAATTCATCTCCATCTCTTGCTCCCCGTTGAAAATGGGCCAATTCGTCCAAGATTTTGGGAGCTTTATCCTGTTTCTGCCACTGGTATTTGGTTTCTCTTTTGGAGGGGTTGGGATTTCCTGAATTTCCTCCAGAATCTCCAGTTCTGAACTTCAGTGGCGATACTGGAGCTTGAACCAGGCATATGAAAAGCCAGAACTCTGCAGGCCCTTCTGAAGCAGGTTTTCCTACGAAATTGTGTGTCCCTTCACAGTGCAGAATACAAAAGGCTCATCGGTCAACGTTTACCTCTCTGCACATCCAGTTAAGATTGTACTGGGCTGTACAGGGGTGTTTTGGGTGGCCGTTCCTCAATGATGCAATTTGCTCTTAGGGATTTTTGAGACTGCAGGCACCTTTGGAATTCTGACACAGGGTGGTGGGCGCAGCCACAAAATGGCTGCCACCAGAGGTGGAGCCAATGACAACATGGCTGCTGCGGGAGGTGGACCAACCACAATATGTAAAGGAGTGAGGATATGCATAATTCTGATAGTAGCTCTTTGATATTTCGAGTAGAAGCTCTGTTTAACAGGATGCCTTTTAAAATGACCATATTGTTTTAAAATATTTTCTTGCACGCCCACAGCTTACCTTCAGCAATGCAGTGAAGATCCCTTGTGCTGTGGTGGCAACTGCTGCGAAAACCAACTTTTAAAAAATCACAGCCAATCAGATCTCCAGCAGTCATGGCAAAAACTCCACCTGGCAGCACCCACTTTCTAAAAAGCACTTGGCAGGCACCAGAAAATATGTCATAGACACCACGGTAGGGGCAACTAACCTAGCACTAACAAAAGTGGATAACCTGCATGATTGAAAGTTGTTCTGTATTTTTTTTAAATCCCTTCATCTAGAAAAGTAGCATGACATGGAGAAAGCAAAGCTAGTTTTCTAGCTAGAGGGAACTGTTTCCTACACAGGAACATTAAGTCACATGAATGCCCACTGAAGAGGGTCTGAAGTGTCAGCTGAGATCAGATTTCCCCAAACTTTTTGAGTCATGGAACACTTTCTGGAGAGAAATTGTCACCTAGCACCTATATACTAAACCAAATGACAGTATTTTTCTTTCAAATCTTTCTATGGAGCACTAGGAGACGTTTCGTGGAGAAACAAGGAACCTCAAAGATCTGTAACTAGATCTTTTTTAAAGGACATTTATATATATTTTAATTTGTTGATTTAGGAAATGAATAGACCACTGAGTCCTGCTTTTATAATCAGTAGAAACCCCTTTTTATATTGGCTGCTGGCTCAGACAATATCATAATGAAAAGTTGTTCCAGGCCATCAAATAAAAAAAGTTGTTCCAGGCCATATCAAATCATCTGGCTTACACATGATCTACTGGCTGACAGACTGACTCAAGATATATACAGACTGTGAAACTTCACTGAAAGGGCATTCTTTTTGTAAGGATCCAGATGGTTAGGAATAGAACTTTAAACAAAAGCCAAGACAGAAGGAAAAGCCAATGTTTGTATTTTCTTTGTTGTCAGTTTGGAGTATATAGAATAGACCAGGGATCCCCAATGTGGTGCCCATTGGCACCATGGCGCTAGCCCACCAAATGTTTTTAGAAAATGAGTGGGGCCAGGTGGGGCTTTTGGAGATTTGGCTATTGGAGATTTGATTGGCTGTGCAGATTTTTTAAAATGTTACTTTGGCAGCAGCCACCAGCACAGTACAAGGATCTTCACTGTGTGATTGAAGGTAAGCTGCGGCAGCGATTTTGTGGCTGGTTCCGCCTCCTGCAGCAGCCATTTTTTGGCACAAGAGCTCCAAACGGCTCCCGGAAATAAACAAGTTCAGTCCCCATCAGCTTTGTGAAAAGGTACAGACCCTGATTTTGACTAAATTGCCCTTTGTTTCAGCTGCCTGTTGTTCTTACTGACAGAAGGGAAACCTGGAAAGGGAAGTCTCTTCTTGCTTTGGCACAAGCAGTGAGGAATAGAGAGCAGGAAATGTCTTTTGCTGAGACGCAGCCTCCCAGTTCTCATCTTTCCGGTTTCTAATCACGAAGTGTGTTTGTGTGCGCGTGTGTGCGTGTGGGAGGAATACCTACCTAAACTGCTGACGTCCTCCGAGTTCTCCTGCATGACTTCCCAGTGCATGGTTCCTTGACTGGAGTTCAACATGGCCCAGTCAGCGTTATCCAAAGGCACCGTCACCTCATTCAAATTCACAGTCTCCTGAAACAAGAAAGCATCTCCGATTCAGCTCCCACTGCTACCCTGTTTTAAAATACTGTTCCCCCCACCCTTACATCTCACTTGAACTGGTTTTTGTCCGTTTCTCTCAGGGCAAAGTAGGCAGAATTTTCACCACAGAGACACCAATGGATAGAGTGACATCACTCTACCCTCTCAGTACATCATGGTCAAAGGCAGATTTCAATTTTTGGCTGGAAATTCTGGCAAGCTCTCACACTGGTCTTTATTGATAGGGTTGCTAATCAGGTTGGAAAATTCCTGGAGATCTGGGGGTGGAGCTCAGAGGGGTATAATGGCCACATACTGCACCCCCGAAGCAGCCATTTTCTCCAAGGGAACTGATTCTTGTAGTCTGGAGATCAGATGTAGTTCCTGGAGATCTGGCCCCACCTGGTGGTTGGAGAGAAGATAACACCTATGCTATACTGAAAATGGTAGTGAGAAACAATAGCACAAGGCTCAAAGTAAATTGCAAAATCTGGTGGTTGGCATCCCTGTTTGTTACTGTGTATTTAAAGGGCTGCAGGAGCTATGTACCTGTCTTAGATAGGAGAGGTAGTGACGTGTAGTGAATGTCAGGGAAAGACTGGTGAGACCTAGGTTCAAATCTTCACTCAGGCACGGAACTCACTGGGCGGACTTGGGCCAGTCAGCCCAAGCTACCTCACAGGGTTGCTCTCAGGAGAAAACGAAGGAGGGCAGAACCACATACAGCACACCCCAAGCTCCAATGGGCAGGATAAAAATCGAGCAGATGGACAGGTTAGGCCTTGGCACTCTCCACTTACCTCACCCAGCCCACCTTCAGCCAAGTCTTGGTCTTCAGGAGGCAGCACTGAGCTAGGGTGGCTTGTGGACATTATTCTGCTGGCTGCGAGGGACAGTAAAAAGGGGGAGATTTCAGAAGAAAGGATTCTTTCAATTTCTTCACCCCCTAAAGTTAAACCACCATCTCCACCCTACCTCCTCCCCCTCCCCGGTTGCTGTAAATGGGCTCTACTTCTTTGGAGGTTTTTAAGCAGAAACTAGATGCCCATCTGTCAGCAATGCTGATTCTGTGAACTTAAGTGAAGGAAAATAAAGACACCTCTGCACACGTATCAGAAAGATGAGGAAATTAGTACAGGAGTATAGCTGTTACCAAAGCCAAATATATTGTAATACAATAAATAAATAAAAAATACTTTTCACCTTACTCCTATGGGGAAGCGTAATGTATTCTATTTATGAAATGGTTATTCGCTTGAAACCAGATATTGTGGATGATGAAATATAATTGCAAGCATTATATTTTTGTAAGTATTTTTGTACATATTTAAATGACTAACTGTGATAGAATTTTAGTAACTTATTGATAAATGAGACCAGACATTTAGAAGAATTGGAGACAATTGAAAAGTATTTTTTATTTATTTATTGTATTACATAGGAAGAACTGATGAAGAAATGGGCTTTATGCCCTGAAACGATCATTTTCTCCTTCTATGCATAACTTGCTGTTGTGTGAACAAAGAGCATCTTAAGAGAAGACTTCGTGTCTCTCCTTCTATGCACATCTTGCTGCTATAAGGATAGAGCATCCTATAAGAACATTTCTTGCAAACTGTACTTCATTACTCACCTGCTGGAGGAATTAATGTGTTACTTGCTTTGACATTTCATTATGTAAAATTGTACATCTTTTGTTATAGTATATAGAATTGTTAAGGGTGGTTGTGTTACCACATACTGTGAAAAATACAGCTACAATATATTTGGCTTTGGTAACAGCTATACTCCTGTACTAATTTCCTCATGATTCTGTGAACTTAGGCAGATTAGGAGAGGGAGGGCAGGAAGGGTTGAGTCAGTGCTGGACTTTCATGGTCCTCTCTTGCATGCCCAGGGTAATGCCAATCACCACTTTGGGGTCAGGAAGCAATTTTCCTCCAGACCTGATTGGCCAGGGATTCTGGAGGAGGTTTTTTTGCGGGGGGCATCTTCTGGGCATGTAGTAGGTGTCACTGGGGGTGGGTGGGGGAAATAGTTGTGAATTTCCTACATTGTGCAGGGGGTTGGACTAGAATACCCTGGAGGTACCTTGCAAATCTATGATTCTATTCCCTTCTCCACCAGACCCCTTTCTGAATCCAGGAAAGGAGTCGAGGGACTTGTGTGTGCTAACAGCAGTGTCAATTAGGTGGCTGTAGTGGGATGAGGGAAGAGAAGAAGTGTCTTTGTCTTTTGCGCTCTGCTCACAGGGAGGGAAAGGAAGGAGCTATTTTGCCTCCTTCTACCTCTTTCCCCATCCCAACAGCTGCCTGACCCATGAGGCTGATCGTGCACTCAAGTCTCTTGAAGCCCTACCGTAAACTTTTCCGGGGTCAGAAAAGGCTCTAGGTGGGAGGGGAAGTTCTGTGAGCCTTGAACCACCTGCACAATGTGGCATCCATCCCTTGGATTTCCATACTCAGGGGGCTCCCTAAGCATGTAGAAATACATCCTTGCAAGGACAACAAAAGCCACCCTGATAAGGACCAAGCATGGTCCAGGAGGTGAGGAACATTGAGACCGGCTGAGATTGACCATCCACCTTCTGAGATTAGGTGGGTGGCAAACCGGGAGAGGGCCTTCTCGGGCATGGCATCAAACCTCTGGGAGATTCGTCTGTCTCCTTCTGTTGCCATCTTCTGCCAGTACATGAACACATGAAGCTGCCTTATACTGAATCAGACTCTTGGTCCATGGAAGTCAGTATTGTCTACTTAGACGGGCAGCGGCTCCCCAGGGTCTCGGGCAGGGGTCTTTCACATCTACCTGCCTAGTCCCTTTAACTGGAGATGCCGGGGGATTGAACCTGGGACCTTCTGCATGCCAAGCAGAGGCTCTACCACTGAGCCACAGCCCCTTTGTTTCATTTGGCACTCCCTCAGTGATCCTTACTTGAACAATGCTTTATTTGCTGTTTTTATGTCTTTGTATGCGTTTTAACTCTGTTTTAAATTTGTTTTAATGATGTGTGTTTGGGAGGGGCGTTGGTTTGAATAGTTTTAAAATGTGATTTTATCACATGTGTTTTAAACTGTTAGCCACCTTGGTGGCCCTTGTGAGGGCGGAAGGGCGGGATATAAAATTTCTAAATCAATATACCATAGGAAGATGGGGAAGTCGGCTGGCTCAGTCCTGAAGGAGGAAGTTCAGGTCTAGGGAGGAAATTTCCAGATTGTTTTGCGATGGCACAACCCTCTGCAATCTCCCCCCCCCTCCCCCCAGCTACTCTTCTAAAAGTGATCCCCAACCTTTTTGAGCCTGTGGGCACCTTTGGAATTCTGACAGAGCTGGGTAGGCACAGCCAAAAAATGGCTGCCGCAGGAGGCGGAGCCAGCCGTACAATGGCTGCTACAATTTACCTCCTGTCACACAGTGAAGATCTTTGTGCTGTGGTGGCAGAAGCTGAAACAACATTTTTTAAAAATCTCCACTGGCTAATCAGACCAGACCTCTAGCCACTTGGCGGACACCAGGAAACTGCATTAACTCAAATGAATATTACCCAGCAAGCAGAGATCCCCTTCTGCTTTCTCCCTGGCCTCCACGTAGCTCGGTCTCTGAAGGACCCTCTCAGCTTCTGGCCTCACAGCTGCCTCCTCCAATGGAACCTGAAAGAGCAACAATGCTGCAACTCGAGAGAAATAGGCAGGGATTGGCGCCAGGACTATGGATGAGGGCCCCCATTGCATCCCCTCAGGTTCTGTTTTTCTGGGCACATTTGAAGACGCCCAGCTATGGCTGAAAGACAATCTGGGAGCAGCGTTCTTCAGCGCCGACAACGTACCACACCCTTAGGCCCAGGAAACGTCGACCTGGAAAATATTCCCATGTACCCTTCTGGTCACCCCATCTCAAAAAGAAAACTATAGAGTGGGAAAAGGTGCAAAAGTGATCAAAGGTTAGGAAATCTCCCCTATGAGGAAACGGTTTGGAGTTTTTTGTTAGTTCAAATAAATATGACCCTGAGGAGAAACGTTAGTTAAAAAAATTATTTCTTTCCTGTAGTTCCAGAATTCAAGGGCACCCAGTTTTAGTTGATGGGCCATTGATCCAGGACAGAGAAAAGAAAATAGGCAGGGAAGGCCCTGGCCCTGGTCGAGGCCAGCCAGACATTCCTCGGACCGGGGACCACCAGTAAGTTGGTATTGGATGATCTTAACCTTATCTGGGGAGCATACCAGGATACCTAGTGATGATCACTACCTCAGATGGTTTTCAAGGAGGACCGGACAAATTTTCAAGGAGGATCCGAGAGCCAGTGGTCTTAATCGATGGATTAAGACCCGGGGGACCTCTCGCTCAGCCTAACCCGCCCCACAGGGCTGTGGTGAAGATAAAACAGAAGAGAGGAAAATGATGTAAGCCGCTTTGGAGAAAGGCAAGGTGTCAAGGATGTAAATAAATAAATAAAATCCCACAGAGGAGATGTCTTTCAATAGCTAAAGGGAATGATGACTAACTAGAACCTCCATCTTTGGAGGCAGCAAAATCTCTAAATGACAGTTGCGGGGTGGAAGGTTTTGATGTCTACGATGCTCTAGGAATCCTCCCCCCCCCCCACCGTGTCTATGGGGAAGACCGAAGGGACTGGGGAAATTCCTAGAGCATCGTGGACAGCAGGCCATTTATGACAGAGGAAAGGAGTGGGAAGTTGCCCACAGTGGACGAGAAGCCAGTAAGTCTAGCATATTTAGGATTGCAATCTTAATCCTGTAGGACAGGACAGAAATCTGACAGACATAACATTAAAATATTGGGGAAGCTCCACAAAGCTGATGCTTTCCTTCTCCATCCTGTCTCCTTGTACATGAACTAATGCACCTCACTGGAACTCACCGTGATGTAGTGTTACATCCACAGAGAACTGATGACTAACCGTGGTTCGTTCAAACAAGAACCGATGACTAACTGTGGTTTGCTCAAACCACAATTTGCAGACTGGCCGCTTCCCATGTTATTTACCACATTTATAGTTAATCTATCTTGTTTAGGCTCAAGGCAGATGCAGACATAAGGCTGCCTCACAATGACTTCCCAAAAGAGGGGAGAATTTGTGCAGGAGATATGGGAGGAAGGAGAGAGACACACATGAGCCAAGGAGATGGGGAATGTTGTGTATTAGTATTAGTGAATCTATGGCAGAGGCTGGCCCTGGTGGCTGAGCCTCAAAATACATTATGCTTACCATCACACACCCTGATAGAGATATTTTTCAAACCTTACCTGCCATTCCCAGGCCTTGGCCTCTTGAGGACTCATCAGGAACTCTTCTGCCACTGTTGGAGTGCCAGTCTCTAAGTCCCGGGCTCTGACCTTGCTTTGGATTTCCTGGGGCAAAATGGCCAGGAACTGCTCCAGGATCAGCAGCTCCAAGATCTGCTCCTTCGAGTGCCTCTCCGGCCTCAGCCACCGGTGGCAAAGCTCCCGGAGCTGGCCATAAATCCGCCGTGGGTCTTCCACCTCCCGATAGCGGAACTGCCGGAAGTGCTGCCGCAGGGCTTCCATGCGGTTGGCTTCCCTGTGCAAGATGGCTGCCCGCACTTTCCCATAATCCTCTCTGTCTCTGGCCTCCAGGCTGCGGAAGGCCCGCTGGGCTTCTCCGCTGAGTGCCGGCAGGAGCCGGGCCACCCACTCTTCCCTGGGCCACTGGCAGGCTTCGGCCACTTGCTCGAAGGAGGCCAGGAAGGCCTTGGTGTCCTCCCAGGGCCCACGTTTTATCAGCTGTGGGTTTCCCCATCCTAAACAATGGGAATCCAGAGCTTTCAGGAACTCTTGACACTGAGCTGCCCGTTGCTGTGGCAACCCGTCATCCGGTTGCTTTTCACCTTTTTGCGAGGTCACCTGTCTCGGGAATTCCTTCAAACACGTCTTCTTGACAATGTGGGGAACTTCCCCTGTGGTTTCAACTCTCTCCTCCTCCATTTTCAAGCCTGGCTCCTTCCCCTCCAGTTTACCCACAGGCCAACCAGGCAGCTGGCCGTTTTAATCCTTGCTAGGCCTCAGTCTACAGCCACCAAGAGGCAAGTTCAACAAGCCGTTCCTACAGCATCTCGTTGGGACGCGAGACTTGACGGGTCCTCAGAGGGCATCGCCTGACAGTATTTCGGAACTGCAAGCAGGATTGCTTCCTGTAGGAAAGAGAAAGATACAGAAGAGTGTGAAAGAATTTAGGAAGGAAGGAAGGACAGACAGTGGATGGATAGATTTAGGTTAGAGATGTTTAATAAGCAAGTAATAAACGTGTTAACGGATACGGAAGAAAGTGTGGAGAAAAAAGAGTAATGTAATTCAAAGATGTTGGCAATTGAGTTGTCATTCTGAATGTAAAGTTTCATGCATTATGTATCTGATTTAATGTCCTTGTTTGTTTATGATGTCCTGTTAAAATAAAATTTTAAAAATAAAGAAAGCGAGAGAGAAAGCGAGAAAGAGAAAGAGAGAGAGAGAGAGACAGAGAGAGAGAAAGAAAGAGCCTCATCCTTGTACAGAAATAAAAAGCTGACAGAATAAACTAACTTTAAAAATAAACTTAGTGAAGGCTGTGGTGTTCCTAATTATTATCTATACAACAACAGGCTCCAGGTAGGGGAACAATGCGGAGATCCCTGTGCATCCCCAAACCTCCACAATTGTCTAAGCTCTCACAAGCCATTTTTCACATCTCCTGCTGTGCTACTTTTCTACTCACTGACTCTCAACTGCTCTCAGCATTCTGCGCTTCCAGGAGCACACTCAGTCCACGTCAGGCTGGTTTAGGTTAATTTACAGAGTCCTCTTTTTTCTGCATACCGTGGGAGGCCCTCCCCAAAGTATATAGAAACAACTTGTCTATAGGTGGTCCAGTTTTGGTGTTCTTGTGATTGGCACAAGCTACCTAAAGAACATTAGGGACCATTAGCAAAGACACACAAAAGTGTTACCAAGCGCTTCTTAGTAACCCATACAATAACCCTATTAGGTAGGCAGAACCCTGTTAGGTAGGAAGTCACAGATTCTTCAGCCTTTCCCGATCATTAAAGTGGATACATGTCCTCATGATCTCCCATATCCACTTCAGGATGCCAAACAAACAGAACCATCCCCGGCCAAAGAAGAAATGGAGTGGGATGTAATGGTTAGAGCACAGTTCCCCAACATGGTGCCCACTAGTACTTCCTTTGGCACCTGCCAAGCTTTTCAGAAAGTTGCCGGGCCCATTGTAAGGCAGGGCTGTTATTGGCTGTCCTTATTCACAGTAACTGTGTAACTCAGTGTGTGGTTCCGTTCCCCATTCAGGATTTCCTACTTCCCAGGAGGCATACAGAAGGAAGTACTCCATTTGGCTCCGCCTCCAGAGGCGGCCATTTTGGGTTAGGTTCCGCCACTTGTGGCAGCCATTTTGGAGTAATGCTCACCACCCCCTCTCAAAATTCTGAAGTTGCTCACAGCCTCAAAAGGTTTGGGGGCCCCTGGGTTAGTATATTGGACTAGCGCTGGGGAGATCCGGGTGCAAATCTCCCATTCTTGCCATAAGGTTCACTGTGTGGCTTTGCGTCAGTCACTCTCTCTCACCTGATTTTTGTTAGTATAAACTTTGGGGAGGGATCAATTCTGAAATACATGTAATATACATCGGTGTAGAAGGAAATTTTTCTACCTTTTATAGTAAGACCTCGGTGTCCTCCACAGAAGCCAACTGGCATACATTCAAGGGAGACCAAAGAAAAACACTTCTTCAGGTGTAGCTAATTTATGGAACTCGTGGCTACAAGATGAAATGATATTAAATTGTTTTTAAAAAAGCAGGAAGAGGACAAAGTCATGGAGGGCAGATCTATCAATGGCTAGTAGCTGCAATTGCTACACAGAACCTCCACATTTAAAGGCAATGTGTGCCTCTCTGTGCCCTCACCTGGGTGGCCCAGGCTAGCCCGATCCCATCAGATCTTGGAAGCTAAGCAGGGTCTGCCCTGGTTAGTACTTGGATGGGAGCCCACCAAGGAAGTCCTGGTTTGCTACACAAAAGCAGGCCATGGTAAACAAACCTCTGAACATCTCTTGCCTTGAACACCCCACGGGAACTGTCATGAGTTGGGTGCGATTCAACAGCACGTTCCCCCACCCCCCATGCCTACCTGTTGCTGAGAACAAACCCAGAAAAGCTTCATGCACTAAAACATCTGCTTTCCTGGCGGCTGTTAAATGGGCAAAATAATATATGCCAGTGTGTTGTAGTGGCTAAGAGTGTTGGACTAGTATCTGGGAGACGCAGGTTTGAACCTCCACTTGTGCCATGGAAGCTCTCTGGGCGACCTCAAGGCAATCACACCCTCTCATCCTAACCTACCTCACAGGGTTATTGTGAGGACAAAAATGGAGGAGAGGAGAACGATGTAAGCGGCTTTGGGTTCCCCACTGGGGAGAAAGGAAGGGTACAAATGAATAAAATAAAATCAATAAACAAAATAAATATTTTACTAATTCAGAACCCAACCTTCCTTCCTTTTCCCCATACGCCATCTGGGGGCTGAGGCAGACCAACCCTCCCCCAGCATGAGACACTCTTTGGTCCAAAACGGAAAGTCCAAGAGGTTCAGGGTTTAACTGTGTGCAACAGAGCGGCCCCACCACCTGCTTTTAGCACTAGCGGCACAATCTTGGAGTACAGAATTAAAAAGAACAACATGGATTGCATATGTGTGTGTGTGTGTTAAGTGCCGTCAAGTCGCTTCCGACTCCTGGCGACCCTATGAATGAAAGTCCTCCAAAATGTCCTATCTTTGACAGCCTTGCTCAGATCTTGCAAATTGAAGGCTGTGGCTTCCTTTACTGAGTCCATCCATAGGGATGCCAAACTCCAGGTGAGGCCTGGAGCTCTCCCAGAATTGCAACTGACCTCTAGATAACAGAGATCAGTTCCCCTGGAGGGAACAGCCAATCTGGAGGGTGAACTCTATTGCGTGACACCCCAACCAGGTCCCTCCCCAAATCCTCCCCTCCCCAATCCCCATCCCCAAAATCTCCAGGAATTTCCCAACCCACAGCTGGCAACACCTAGAGTTTGCCAGTGCCCCTGAGCAAGTGCAGAGTGCAATTCTCTCTTGTATAGAAGGACATATCAGAAATGGGGGGGGGGTTGTGTGGTATTGGAGACATTCCGTCCAGCACCTAGCAATTTTCGGCACTTTAATACCCTTAAGTTAAGCAGGGAAGAAAATCAAAGCCCCTGCTTGGGGGATGGCGGGGTTGGGGGCTTGATTGACACCACCCCGGAAGAAGGGTGCCTTTTTCTCCTTAAAGAAAGGAAGGAGATAGATAGATAGATAGATAGATAGATAGATAGACAGACAGACAGACAGACAGACAGACAGATGGATGATAGATGGTTGATAGATTGATAGATAGATAGATTGATAGATATAGATACAGATATTTGTTAGTCTTTAAGGTGCTACTGGACTCTTGCCCTTTTCTCTTTCTCCTTCGCAACTTTCCCCTTCCCCCTGCCACCCCCTCCCCTTCCTTAAACCAAAATCTCCCCCTTTCAAACTCACCTCTGTCTCGCAGCCATTCAAAAGCAAGCATGGGCTCCCCCCCACTCCCAACAAAGCAGGAAAGAGCCCGGGGGCGGGGTGGGAGGCTGGGGACTCCTCGCCTTTGCAGCACCCACCCACCCCTCCTCAAATTTCCCAGCCCTTCCAGCTTAACCCTTTGCACGCCTGCCCCTCCCCTGGAAAGGAAGCCCTTGCAAGGCTGCAAAAACCAGGCACGCGCCTCCTCTGGGAGGAGAAGCCCCATTGGCCCCAGCGGGGTTTACTTCCCCGTAAAGCGTGCATTGCGGGGAGGATCAGGCTGCAAAGGGTGCCTAGGGGAAGGGGGGGGCAGGATGCCCGGAAGGACCCAAAGAGGCAGGAAAGAGAGTCAAGCCCCCGCCCTCCCGCTTCCGGTCCCCTTTTGACCCGAGGAAGGACTCGCCCTAGGAGGAGCCGCGTTGGGCACAAGCGTCGCTTCCGCACGTGAAAACGGCAGACACGCTTGAAACACAAGATACGTGAATCTCTTCCACGCCGCTGCCCGCTGGCGAAGGCTCTGCTCTATCATTTGCTGCCTTTCCTAATCACAGAGTTGGAAGGGACCCCCAAGGGTCATCTAGTCCAACCCCCTGCACAATGCAGGAAATTCACAACTACCTCCCCACACACACACACACCCAGTGACCCCTACTCCATGCCCAGAGGATGGCCAAGGTGCCCTCCCTGTCATGATCTAACACCTGGCCTGATGAAGAGTTCTGGTGGGCTCAAAGGACTGCAGTGTTTTGTGTCACTTTGGCCAACCCCAATAAGAGGTATACCATGGATTTTTAAAAAAATCTTCTAGGTTCTGCACAGGCCAGTTTGGCATCCCAGATACGGCCATGATGAAATCCCTAAAATGCAGGGCACATACAGAGAATCCAAGCAACGGATTTGAGGATAGAAGAACCATAGAATCATAGAGTTGGGAGGGACCACCAGGGCCATCTAGTCCAACCCCCTGCACAATGCAGGAAATTCACAACTACCTCCCCCCCCCCCACACCCCCATGAAACCCCAACTCCATGCCCACAAGACAGCCAAGCTGCCCTCCCTCTCATGATCTGCCCACGGTCACAGAATCAGCATTGCTGACAGATGGCCATCTAGCCTCCGCTTAAAAACCTCCAGGAAAGCCTAATCGTTTTTTGGACAAACAATAAAATACCCTAAAACCGTCAAAGAGTAGCGCAGAATGTGTGAAAAGTAATTGTCCAGGAGGGCATTTTTATAAAGGGAATTAAAGGGAATTTTGCCATCTGGGCGTGGAGTAGGGGGTCACTGGAGTTGTGGAAAGTGCAGGGGGTTGGACTAGATGACCCTGGTGGTCCCTTCCAACTCTATAATTCTGAACACTAAGGCAAAAGGTCTATAGTTTTTTTTTTACTTGTTTTTTTATTGTTTTGTTTCCTCATTTAATCTAGTGTTTGTCGTGGGGTTGCCAGCCTCCAGGTGGGTCCTGGAGATCTCCCTCCCAGAATTACAACTGATCTCCAGATGACACAGATCAGTTTCCCTGGAGAAAATGGCAGCTTTGGAGGGTGGACTCTATGGTGTTATACCTCACTGAAGTCCCTCTCTTCCCTAATGCCCCTTCCCCAAGATCCACCCCCAAATCTCCAAGAATTTCCCAACCCAGAGTTGGCAATCCTAGTTTGTGGTCTGTACTGTTTGATTCCATTGTATCTAACTTTGTAGCTGGCCTTATCACATATATTTGTATTGTGTTGAATCCCAAGCAATTGTGATGTTTTAAAATCACACTGACAAAATGTTGGGGAGGGGCCATGGCTCAGTGGTAGAGCATCTGCTTGGCATCCAAAAGGATCCAGGTTCAATCCCCAGCATTTCCAGTTAAAGGGACTAGGCAAGTAGGTGATGTGAAAGACCTCTGCCTGAGACTCTGGAGAGCTGCTGCCAGCCTGAGTAAACAATGCTGACTCTGATGGGCCAAGGGTCTGATTCAGTATAAGGCAGCTTCATGTGTTAACAGGCCAGCTCTGAAAGCCCAAAATAGTGGCAGGCATTTTGTTTAAAAAAGGGGCTTGCCCATGGCAATTAACAACCTTCCTTTTCCTTTACTTGCCCCTGTTCGTTCCTTCCCTCTGGCCTTCAGACTTAAAACTTTTGCAAAGACAGGAAATAAAGGAATAAAATGTTAGTGTGAGTTGTCCCAGAATTAACCACTTTCCTTATTCTGTCTGTAGAAGAGATTTCGGCAATGCCAGTTTTCAGGGTTGGCGTCAGCCTACCCCGAGATGGGGCAGCTACTAGGGGCCAGGGCTTCCAGCAGGGCCTACTGCCCCCACTGCTGCCCATCCAAAACGCCCTCCTGCCACCCCACACCATCAGGATAAGTCCATGCATGTCTGTGGTGCATGTTGGCTGGGAGCATGAATTTTGCTGGGTCTTCTGATAAACAAAGAGCTGCTTATGTCGGGGGCAGGGGGGGAGAGGCTCTTTAGGCTGGAGGAAGGGCTTGAAACACTGCTCAGCGAAGTAAAGAATTTATGGGAGGGTAGAGCATCCCAGGTTCAATCCCTAGCATCTCTGAGTAAAAAAGAGCCTTAGATCACCCTAAATATCGGAGAGCCTTCACTTTAGCCCGTTTTAATGCCCTTCCATCTGCTCTTCTTGATGGGAGATATGCCCGTCTCCCTTACGAATTCTGCCTCTGTCCATGTCAATCTGAAATGGTGGAAACAGTTGAACATGTTCTATTACACTGACCATTTTATCAAGACATACGTAAAACGCTCATTGATCCAATTTTGTCTAAGCTTCCCAGATAGAGACAGAGTTAGCTACACTACTTTATTATTAGATGATTCTGTTAAAGATATTACCTATCAGGTTGCGAGATTCTGTGCCAGGGCATGTGCTATAAGGCAGAAGAAGCTGTTATAATGACTTTTCATGTTAAACCTAATATTTTACCTAGATGTAACTAAATTTACATTTTATTGAGCAAATTTCAGACATTTTGTTTTTAATTACTTATGATATTTCTTTTTGTGCAAGCTGGTCTTTGACCATAATAAACAAATGATGATGATGATGAGTAAAAAAGAAAGAAAAAAGAATCAGGTAGGAAGTGACGTGGACAGACCTCAGCATGAGACCCTAGAGATCTACTGCCAGTCTGAGTAGACAGCAGGGGCCTTGTGGATCCACGGCCTGAATCAGTAACCTTGTCCACGTGTTAACAGAGCTCACAAACGCACCCTGCATATAAGTGTATCAGGGCAAGCCAGCATGGTGTAGTGGTTAAGAGCTGTGGTTTGGAGCGGTGGAGTCTGATCTGGAGAACCGGGTTCGATTCCCCACTCCTCCACGAGTGGCGGAGGCTAATCTGGTTAACCAGGTTGGTTTCCCCACTCCTACACACAAAGCCAGCGGAGTGACCTTGGGCTAGTCTCAGCTTTCTTAGCCCCACCTACCTCACAGGGTGTCTGTTGTGAGGAGGGGAAGGGAAGGTGATTGTAAGCCGGTTTGAGTCTTCCTTAACTGGTGGAGAAAGTCGGCATATAAAAACCAACTCTTCTTTTTCTTCTATTAAAGGGGCAGTCAGAGGGACCCACAGAAAAGCTGGCAAACTTAGTCCAACACTCTAACTACTATGCCGTACTGACTTCCACAATCTCTTCAAGACCTTAGTTAGAACCAAGGTGGTCATAAAGGGAAAAAGCCACTCTACCAACTTTCAAATCTAAGATTTTTTTTTACAATTTATTTTTATATACAAGAAAACAATTTATTAATTTTTGCAGGGGAAAAATTGTATCCTAGTGCTCTATACATTTGCAATTGTTTACAAAAGAATTCAAATGGTTTCCCCTCCAAACCAGCCATCTCTCCCTCTCTCCCCCTCCCTCTCATTAGTTTTATGACTTGGACCCTGACCTCCTTTTCCACTTGAAGAAGCATCCCCGTTTTGTGGGTGGAAGTGCCTTCCCAAAAGCAGAAAAGGAGCCTAGGATGTGCCTTATTTGATTAAAAGTTTGTCTGGTGTGCAGTCAACTTTTTAATACATCCAAATGAGCGTCAGCCCCAATAATTATCAGGACCTGCTCTGAGTGTGGAGTCTCACATCAATAGGCCTTAGAATGTTCTAAAAGTTACCAGAATCTATGAAACCAGTTTGAAGAAGGGCTGGAATTTAAACTGTAACTTCCCAAATAGAACTAGTGCCATTTCTCTTGTAGGGATTCTCTGGTGGTCAATTAAACTCTAAGAGAACTGTGTCCTCCCCACCCCACAGATGTTTGCTTTTGTGTGAATTCTCAAATGTTTAATCAAATGACCCTCCTCAGGGGCATCTACTCCTGTGTTAATCCTCCTGCTTTTTAAGATTGACCAATGAAGCCCTAGTTGAGGTACATCTACGATGATTTCAAAATTGGCAGCCGCAAAAAACTATTTTTGAAGTGGTCTCCCCTTAACAACAGCACATCTCCCAAGGATATCCATCTGTCCCCATGAATGGTCTTAGGGACAAAGGATACCCCTAGTTTTTCATTGTGAATTTAAAATGGAAATCTGAGATTGACAGAGGTCTGATGTGCTGAGTCAGTTGGTGATATATTTCTCTCCCATGCAGATTTGCTGATTGCCTTTGAGGTACTGTCTTCTAAGAATGAGTTGGACATTCACGGAATGTCCGTAGGGTTTCTCCGCCATGTGGGGGGATTCCAGGATAACATGGCGTTGTCTGTGGGGGGCAGATTTTGCCACCCTGGAGATACAATAACTTTTTTACCCACACATTCCTTGTGTCTTCTTCTGCGGATGAATTATGTTCAACAAGCTTGATAGAGTTGTTTTGGTTCTGTGTGGACTCCTTCTCCGGATGTCCCTTCAGCTCATGTTCTCGTTCAAGAATCACTGTTGTCTCAGGTATCATAATCTGGATTACATCTGACAGTGTACTGTTAACTTCCTCTGGTTCATTACTTTCCTTCTGAGGAGTCTTCTTTCCATGCTTATTGGGCTCCTTGTCATCTGCAAGGAGACAGAGATAAATAATCCTGGCTTAAGTGTTTTACTTGGATTTTTACTGAATTTTAAGTGAGATCATGAAGGTGCCTTATATTGAGTCACATCATTAGTCTAGTCCAGGGGTCGGCAAACTCATTAGTCAAAAGAGCCAAATATCAACAGTACAACGATTGAGATTTCTTTTGAGAGCCAAATTTCTTAAACTTAAACTATATAGGTAGGTACACTGTTTATTAACTTAATAAACTTTAATTAACGTTTTAAGTCTTAATTAAACTATAGGTACACTGAATAAAACTTGATATCATACTTAATAGTGATCTTATTTATTGATAAAAATTATTTATTGATAAAAATTAAATTGTAAGTCCCTGCCATTTCCCGCTCCCCGTCTGGAGTCCTCATCTGGAGGCCTGGTCTACCGCCATAAAAGCCTATTGGTGGACCTGGCCTCCGGCTGAGTCCCATTGGGAGGCCAGGTCTATCCATTGGCTTTCTTGGCAGTAGATCTGGCCTCCGGAGGCCCATAGAAGCCAATGGGTAGACTTGGCCTCTGAAGAGGACTTTTTCCCCTCCTCGGAGTCCAGGTCTACTGCCAAGAAAGCCAGTGGGTAGGCATGGCCTCCCAATGGGACTCAGCCGGAGGCCAGGTCTACCAAAGGAAGCCCACCCCGCCCAACAGCTGATAGGCGGGGGACCAGGAACCGCCGAGCCGCCCGCCCAGCAATCGTGCGGCTAGAGGGGAGGGGAGGCTTTAGCCTCCCAACCATTGAGGGCAAGGGAAAGGGGGACCCGGCCATTCTCCACGGCGGCGGGGGGGGGAGAGATAGTGCGCCCACTCGCCCGCTCTCTCTCTCTCTCAGGCGCGCGGCTCCGCAGCCCGGCTGCCGGCGCAAGTGGGCGCAAGAGCAGGGGCTCTGAACCAAGTTCGGAGAGCCGCACTCAACAGGCCAAAGAGCCGCCTGCTGCTCTGGACCCGCAGTTATGAGACCCCTGGTCTAGTCTCTGTCTGGCAATGGCTCTCTAATGTCTCAGTTGAAAATCTTTTCGTATCACTTCCACATACCTGATCTTTTTAATTGGAGATGCTGGGGATTGAACCTGGGATCTTCTGCATGCCAAGAAGATCTGCCACTGACCAACGGCCCTTCCCCATGAATATATTTCTTTACAATAATTGTTCAGATATTCATACAACAAAACTACCTTTTGGTTTTCTTTTATTATATTTTAATATTTATATAATTATTTTGTTTTGCCTTTATTCTTTTTCAACATTTGATAGTCTTATACCATACTTTTCACCACTTCTGCATATGATACAAAGGTAAACCATTTTTCCCTAACACATATAAAATACAATTGGGATTTTCCATACATAACTATCTTGTCCATTATCATGATTTTCTCTTTTTTTTCTTTTTAAATACCAGCTTGTGATGTTAGTGGTCTTTTCCTCCTGCCAATGTCTTGCCCCTAAGAGACTGGCTCCTTATTTTGCTGTACTTAACATTCAGCCTGCAGAAAAGTACCTGATGGTTATTCTGTCTTTTAAAAAGAAAATACATCTCAAGATGATTCAGAGCCAAACTGGATGTTATGGCGGTCACAGGACAGCACCGTTTTAGAGAAGATTTTTGCCATTTACAAAATGTTGGGAATGCCCAATTCTGATCAAACCCATGGCATGGGGTGTGGGGAGGTAATCTTATATCTCCCTTCCCCATGCCTTTTCAAATACCAATCCGGGGTGCGAGTAGGGGAGCACATATGATCTTCTGGTCCCCTCATGCCATGGGAGCAATCAGGATCAGGCCCTCGGAGCATTTTCAAATGGCAAAATGGCAAAAATCTTTTCAAAAATGGGATAACATCTAGATTGGCTCTCGACAACACATTTCCATTTCATGTGTTTATTTCATAGACACAGACGCCACTTCTCTTTGTGAACTTGGAAGGGATATAGTTTTATTAAAAAAAACAAGCAAGCAAAACACATCATTTCCAAAATATTGTCGAAGGCTTTCACGGTCAGAGTTCATTGGTTCTTGTAGGTTATCCGGGTTGTGTAACCGTGGTCTTGGTATTTTCTTTCCTGATGTTTCGCCAGCAGCTGTGGCAGGCATCTTCAGAGGAGTAACACTGAAGGACAGTGTCTCTCAGTGTCAAGTGTGTAGGAAGAGTAATATATAGTAATATATAGTCAGAAAGGGGTTGGGTTGAGCTGAATCAGTGTTACTTCTCTGAAGATGCCTGCCACAGCTGCTGGAAAACGTCAGGAAAGAAAATACCAAGACCACGGTTACACAGCCAGATCTCCTGGCTGGGGGGGAGAAGCTAGGGTTACCAGGTCTCCAGCCACCACCTGGAGGTTGGCAACCCCAGGGGACGCCACACAGAGAAGGCCTGGAGGGCGCCGCCGCTCCCCACGGTCCTCCCCCCTCCCATGTGGGAGGGCAGCCATTGGTGGGCCCGAGCAAATGAGGTGCCAGGGGAGTGCAACCCACGGTCGATTGGCAAGGGAGTAAAGGGGGAAGGAAGGAAAACAGAGAAAGAGGAAAAGGGAGGGGGAAAGAGAAAGGGAGAAAGAAATGGAGAGAGGGGGAGAAAGAAAGAAAAGGTCGGAGGGAGACAGACAAAGAGACAGAAAAAGAGGGTCAAAAAGAGGAAGAGGAAGGAGAAAGAGTGTCAGAAAAGGAAGAAGAGAGAAAAGCCTTCCCCCCCCCCACACACACACACACGCAGCCCCGCGACTGGGCTCCAGTCTCCATGCCCTCCCCCTCCCGAGTCCACAAAAGGCCCCCCGAAGGCCGATTGGCTCCAGCGCACATGCTCTGCTGCCGGAAGCCGCGGGCCTCTTTTCACCCCCTCCCTCTCGCCGCTCAACAGCCAACAGGCGGCGAGAGGGGCTTAGTGTGTCGCAGCGTTCCTGCACGTCATGGCTGTAGGGGGCAGCCTTGTGGGAAGCCGACAGTCGGCAAGAGGAGGTCCAAAGGGCGCTGCAGCGCCCCTACAAGCTGCAGCCCCAGGAACAGCCTAGGGGAGGGCCACCCTGCGCCACGCCTCCACAGCAGGGCCCTGGAGCTCCCAAGGGCCATAGAAAATGTCCTCGGAGGCCGCATACGGCCCCCGGGCCGGAGGTTCCCCATCCCTGCAATAAAGGCAGCTACAGCCCTCAATTTGCAAGACCTGAGCAAAGCTGTTCAGGATAGAACGTTTTGGAGAACATAGGGTCGCCATGAGTCGGAAGCGACGTGACGGCACTTAACACACTCACACACTCTTTCTTCCCTATCCTGCATATTTTACTATGTCCTATGCATATTTAACATTACATATGTTTTATATGACAATATTATACATTCTGCTTTCAATATTAAAAAATCTTACAATAACATTGTTTTTTTTTTTTAAATGCAAGTGCACCTTAGCTATCAAAAGATTGGGAAACACTCACCTCGACACGTTCTCTGTCTTTCAGAAGGAGAGGCACAGCGAAGGGATTTCCTCCTGCCACGGAGGTTTGGTTTGGATGTGTGAATTCTCTGATGACCATTAAGGGCGAACCTATGGTTAAAGATTTTCCCACATTTGAAGCATCGGTAGGAGGTGTCTCCCGTGAAGATTCTTGTGTGTCTAGTAAGGTCGGAAGAGAAAGAGGTTTTGTGTCCGCAATCAGGACGCCCGTGATTTCTCTCTCTTGGGGATGCTGTGATTCTTTTTGCGATCCTCTCATCTGTCCCGGCAGTCTTCTCCTGCTCCTTGCCTTGATGGCTCCTATGGAGCTGTGCCGAGCTGTGCCTGGCCTCGAGCCTGAAAGAACCCCAGCTCTGGCTATATCCTGGGAGGGGCTCAGGCAGTTCTCTTAGCTCAGCGCTTCCTTGTGGAAAATTCTCATTTTCATTCTCGCTTGGAATCCTTTCACCCTCTGTGAAGATGAGAAAAACACCCTGTTACTTTTATTTTATTTGTCACCTCCCTTTGCTCCCCAATGAGGATGCAACATCATTCTCCCAGCCTCCACCTTACCCTCATAACAACAACCCTGTGAGGATTGTTAGGCTGAGAGAGAATGACTCGCCAAGATCACCCAGAAGCTTCCATGGCAAAGCGGGGATTTGAACCTGGGTCTTCCAGATCCCAGTCTGAAACGCTAACCACTACACCACACAAGCAGCATTCTCTTGTGGGTAGAGACCTGTACTTTAGATCTGGCATACCTGAGATAAAATTAGGGTTGCCAGCTCTGGGTTGGGAAATTCCTGGAGATTTTTGGGGGAGAGCCTGGGGAAGGGGGGATCTTAGCAGGGCACAATGTCATTGAGTCTACCCTCCAAAGCAGCTGTTTTCTCCACGGGAACTGATTTCCATAGTGTGGAGAGCAGTTGTAATTATGGGAGATCTCCAGGCCCCTCCTGGAGATTGGCAACCCTAGTCCATAGATAGGGTTGCCAGCTCTGGGTTGAGAAATACCTGGCGATTTGGGGGTGGAGGCTGAGGAGGGTGGGGTTTGGGGAGGCGAGGGACTTCAGTGGGGCATAATGCCATAGAATCCACCTTCCAAACAGCCATTTTCTCCAAGTGAACTGATTTCTGTCGCCTGGAGATCAGTTGTAATAACAAAAGAACTCCAGCCACCACCTGGAGGTTGGCAACCCTATCAGGAACATTGGTTCTTGTAGGTTATCCGGGCTGTGTAACCGTGGTCTTGGTATTTTCTTTCCTGACGTTTCGCCAGCAGCTGTGGCAGGCACCTTCAGAGGAGTAACACTGTCCTTCAGTGTTCCTCCTCTGAAGATGCCTGCCACAGCTGCTGGCGAAACATCAGGAAAGAAAATACCAAGACCACGGTTACACAGCCCGGATAACCTACAAGAACCAATGAACTCTGACCGTGAAAGCCTTCGACTATCAGCAACACTTTCAAAAGTTTTACTGAAATCTAGGTAAACAATTGAAATCTACTACTCCTACTATTATTATCTACTATTACTACTATTAGAGTTATACACAACCTCACTCCCTGACATTTTGTGGTTTACTCTGCTCCTGTGAGAGTCATTTTGGCTCCACTGATACCAGAGCATAAAGGCATCCTTAAATGAACCCCCACATTTCAGTATAATTAAGATGGTAAAGGTAGTCCCCTGTGCAAGCACTGGGTCATTACTGACCCATGAGGTGACATCACAACATTTACTAGGCAGACTTTGTTTTATGGGGTGGTTTGCCAGTGCCTTCCCCAGTCATCTTTCCTTTAAGCCCAGCAAGCCGGGTACTCATTTTACCGACCTCGGAAGGATGGAAGGCTGAGTCAACCTTGAGGCGGCTACCTGAAACCGCCTTCCATCTGGAAAATTAAGATGGGGCTCCACTTCCTAGCATAACAAAAGGACAGCCACCTGAATAGGGATGTAGTGGAATTAAGTCCCTTTCTCCACTCGAAAATGCAAGCTATGTATCAATGATTAGCTATAACATACCCTTAAGGCAAGGAAGGATCCAGTCAGCAATCATCCCTCTCTTAAGCCTATTGTTTCCCCAGGATCCGATTGTCAGTTCACACCTAGTTCTTTGTCCACCCTCTAGACCAGCCAGTGACCAGTTCAAGTGACTTAAGTCACCTGAGTTGCTCACCTTTTTTGTAGTATAAAAGAGCAAGAATCCGGTAGCACAGTATGAGCTCATACCTGCCAGAAATTTTGTTAGTCTTTAAGGCGCTACTGGACTCTGGCTCTGGACCCCACTGGCCACCAATTTCCAGTGTTTTTACAGCATAAATATAGCTCTCCTGCAAAACCCTAGAACTTTGCAGCAGTCATTCTCCCAAACCTCCCCACTATTGCCCCTGTGTAACTGGAACACAGGACCCTCAGAGACCTTGAGCTGGCTTCGATCTCTGCCCTGCTTCTTCCTTCTTCACTCTCCTTCCACCCTGGGCCCCCAGGGACCCCCTCACCATGTCACTCAGACAGGCTTGTATGTTTTTATCTGGCTCCCTTTATTGTGTACTTTTATTACATAGGTGTTAGGTCGTCTAGGGTGTTAGGTCATCTAGGGTTAAAGTTTGCTGTGTGATTTCTTGAGTGCCTCCTGCTTTTCTCAATCTATTTTTTCTAAATAAAGATTTAGACTTTGATTCTATTTTTCACCTGCTTTATTTCTGGAAACCTCTCCATTCCCATAGTGAAGAGCTACTACCAGATTCTGGGCCTTGGCATAGGCAGGCAGTGGTCTCTAATTTAATTTTACCTGGGTACATTTGTGTGCGCTCTTAACATGCAAGGGGGGCACTTCAAACACTGGAGGGTCACATATGTGTAGGCCATTTGGGTAACACTACCTCCTGTGGCAGCCTTTTTGTGGTTGGCCCCGCCTCTTGTGGTGCCCATTTTGTGGTTGGCCCCACCTCATGTGGCACCCATTTTGTGGTTGGCCCCGCCTCTTGTGGCACTCATTTTGTGGTTGGCTCCCCCTCTTGTGGTGCCCATTTTGTGGCTGGTTCAACCTTCTGTGACAGCCTTTTTGTGGTTGGCTAGGCCTCTTGTGGCACCCATTTTGTGGTTGGCCCGCCTCATGTGGCACCCATTTTGTGGTTGGCTCCCCCTCTTGTGGTGCCCATTTTGTGGTTGGTTCGACCTCCTGTGACAGCCTTTTCGTGGTTGGCTAGGTCTCTTGTGGCACCCATTTTGTGGTTTGCTCCGCCTCTTGTGGCACCCATTTTGTGGTTGTGCCCACCACCCTGGGCCAGAATGCCAACAGTGCTCACTGGCTGAAAAAGGTAGGGGGTCCCAGACTTGTCCCCTAAGGTCCATTTAGTCTTTCTTTTTGTTGCCCGCAGTGACCAACCAGACGCCCCAGGAAGCCCACGTGGAGGGCATGAAGGTGACAGTCCTCCCCTTCTCTTTGTCACTCAGGGAACAATGTGGTGCCTCTGAACATGGAGGTTCCATGTAAGATGCCTCTTTACAACACCCAGTGGTGTGAATGCTGGGCCGCAAAGAGCTGGGTGGGAATCCCTGCTCAAAACTCGAAGCTCTTAGTGCTAAGCCAATCTTTCTCTTCCATCCTAACCTTTTTCATGGGAGTGGTTGGGAGTGGGGGAAGAACAAAATAAACCCAGCTGCGAATGCCACCCTGAACTCTTCAGAGGATGGATGGGGTATAAGCATGAGGAATGAATGAATGTTACTGGGGCGGATCCAAGCATCCTCCAAAGAGCCTTATTTCAACTTAAATGGCTCCAATGGAAGAACTTCTTCATTTAGAGGAAGGCTCCTTTGATTGGAGGAAGGCTTCAGACTTGAGCCAAAAGGAAAGGTGGAGGAAATGAATAAATAAACTTTGTTCAGTGATGTGGTAGGATAACGGTAGGACCCACCCCCAGTAGCTGCTAATGCACTTACAATCTCTGAATCTGTCTCAACTCCCTTGTAAAGCCATCCAAAACCAGTGGCAATGAATCCCGCAGGTTAATGATGCATCCCAAAAGGTTTGGCTATATTTACTTCAATGTGAGACAATGCACTCTGTGTATGCTCAGAGGCACTCTTCGCTTTCATATTGCTTTCGATATTCCAGAAAGTCTCGGTGTTAAGCCCAGGATGACCATCAACAGCCCTGTCCCCAACCACTCCCCACCTGAGAAGCTACCTGGTATGGTCACGGCATCCTCGCAGGCCTGGGCGTATTGTGCTTCCTCTTGTTTCAGCTCAGAGAAGACTTCAGCCTTGGGAACAAGCAACCCTCCTTCAGAGCAAAGACAGAAAAGGCAAAAGAGAGGCTATTTTTCCCTGATGTTATGTTATTTTGTAATCTGCCTGTTGACTGACTGAAAAGTTTGTTTATTGTTCTTGTAATCTGCCTCGGACGAGCCCCGTGGCGCAGAGTGTTAAGGTGCAGTACTGCGGTCAAAAGCTCTGCTCACGACCTGAGTTCGATCCCGACGGAAGTCGGTTTCAGGTAGCCGGCTCAAGGTTGACTCAGCCTTCCATCCTTCCAAGGTCGGTCAAATGAGTACCCAGCTTGCTGGGAGTAAAGGGAAGATGACTGGGGAAGGCACTGGCAAACCACCCCGTAAACAAAGTCTGCCTTGGAAACGTCGGGATGTGACGTCACCCCATGGGTCAAGAATGACCTGGTGCTTGCACAGGGGACCTTTACCTTTTTAATCTGCCTCTGATCCCAGTAAGAAAGGCGGACTACAAATGAAAATTGATAAAATGATTTTGTAGCACTCCAGAAAGAAGTGAGAGTAATCACAGATTAGAGCATTCATTTCTCCAGGGGAACTGATCTCTGTCACCTGGAGAAGAGCTGTAATTCCGGGGGATCCCCAGGTCCCACCTGGAGACTGGCATCCCTAGACATTCCTCTATCTCTTTAGAATAAATTATTCAGTGCTCTGCGGGCATTCTGTATGACATTCTTTTTTTAGAACATTGTTCTTTGCCATGGGGCAACTCAAAACAAATGCTTTATTCCTATGCAGATTTATGGAGATTTAATCAATGGACAAATTACCTGTATCCAGCAGCCACCTGCCTCCCTTCTTGAGGGAGAGCCATCTGGAGCAGGGTCTCAGTAGCTGATGCTTACCAAAAGAGTCTGCATTCCCACAGCTTTCTTCCACAACCTCCCAGTATATCGGTTTTGGGCTGGCTTTCCGCGCAGTCCCTTCAGCCTCTCCCAAAGACACGGTCTCCTCTTTCAAATCCGAGGGAGCCTGAAACAGGAAGAGCGGGAACCACTGCTCACATCTTGAATTCATTTGAAGTCGCTTATAGATTTATCGGCCCTGACTTAGATGGCCCAGGCTAGCCGGATCTCACCAGATCTCAGAAGCTAAGCAGGGTCAGCCCTGGCTAGCATGTGGATGGGAGACCACGAAGGAAGTCCAGGGTTGCTGCACAGAGGCAGGCAATGGCAAAACTGTCTTTGAACATGTCTTGCCTTGAAAACCCTACGGGGTCACCGTAAGTTGTCTTTGACAGCACTTTCCACCACCACCACCGCCATAGATTTATAACCTAAATGGGACAGCCCTGTTGATCTGGATTTGGGTGCTATAGTGTGGTTTGGTAAAGAAGAGGGGAGGAAAAAGCCCTTTAAAGGGCTGACAAGTGTGTTTGGGGTGTGTGTGCAGTGGCTAGCCCTGTGGTATGAAGGGAGCATTTAACTCTGTCCCCCTCCATGAGGTGGCTACAATGGTGCATTCAGATGCCTTCCGCAACCAGTGCCACTTTGGAGGAAATGGGGCTTATCTTTTATCCAGAGCAAACGATAGTAAAAATGGAAGTCAGGCGAGTCAGGCCCAGGTTGGCCATGATGTAATCTGGATTCTCCCCTTTCTTGTGGGGGCTTCCTGCTGCCCAAGTGGAGAAAAATCCTCATGTAGGAGCAAACTTAGTGGTTGGGTGGCCAATAACCTGGAGTGAAAAATATCCTGTCCCCTTAACAGTGGCTTAATGGATTGTGATTTACCTCCACGCCATGAATGTTTCAGCTGCCCATTTCCAACCTCTATTAAAGGGACAGAGTGTTTTTTCCACATGTGGTTGGCAACCCTACTTAGCAGCTGTCACTACCACCATTTATGCATGGGAGGTTTTGCCTTGGGTTTGTCGCTGCTCTCTAGCTACACATTTTCCCCATCCGAATTCTCAAAACTCAAAAATAAGCCCCCTTACAGAGTTTTGAGAATTTGAATGGGGAAGATGTGCATTTAGAGAGTGGCAAATCCAAGGCAAAACCTCCCATGCATAAATGGCCTATGTTTGATGGCACCCAAAACTACCCCACCTTAGGAGGATGTTATAAGGTAGCTGCGCAATAGTGCCTGCCATTCAATATCATTCATTCTGTTGGGGGTTAAGAATGAAAAGTAAAGGCATGGCTGAAAGGCAAGTCAGGTCCTGTCCCCCCACTGGAGTTGGTAACCTCTTCCCCAGATGCAGAAACCCAGGCCACTAAATATTCAGTTTTAAAATATCACCCGGCATGACTGTGTCTCGTCCTCTTGATGGCACCTCAGGAAATCCTGCCCTAGAGTTGCGGCTTGGGTGCAGTTCTTGGGACCGCCGGCCCTGATCCAGCCCTGCATTTCCGGTGGCAGGATGGTCAGGAACTGCTCCAGGATCAGCAGCTCCAGGATCTGCTCCTTCGAGTGCCTCTCCGGCCTCAGCCACTGATAACAAAGTTCTTGCAGCTGGCTGTAAATCCGGTGCGGGTCTTCCACCGCCTGGGAACGGAACTGCCGGAAATGTTTTCGCAGGGTTTCTGTGCGGTTGGCTTCCCCGTGCAAGATGGCTGCCTTCACTTTCCCATAATCCTCCCTGTCTCTGGCCTCCAGGCTGCTAAAGGCTTTTTGGGCTTCTCCGCTGAGTGCCGGCAGGAGCCAGGCCGCCCACTCTTCCCTGGGCCACTGGCAGGCTTTTGCCACTTGCTCGAAGGAGGCCAGGAAGGCCTTGGCGTCCTCCCAGGGTCTGGGCTCCTTCCCCCTGACCATATGTGGGGAATCTCCTCCCCATAGGAACTCATGCCATTGGGTTATGCAGTGCTGGCTCAACTGAGCCCCTGTTTTATGGGTAATGTTTTGTAGAACTGCATGTCTTGGAAACTCTTGGAAACGCTTTATCTGAGTGATATGGGCAGCTGTATCTGCATTTTGAAATCCCACTTCCATTTTTTACGTTTCTGGGTCTCTCCCTGACCTTAGAAGAGGAGGTTTGGTGATCTCGCTCCTGGTATCTCGAAGCCTGTCTGGGCCTCAGTCTGTGGCTACCTGGAGATCAGCTGGGCTAATCTTCTCAAGTCCTTCATAAACCTTCCCTCAAGAAGGAAAGATTTTTGTTTTTTGCCTGGGAGCGCTCCTGAATGGCACAAGAGGAAAGGAAGAAAAGGTTACTCATTACAGAAAAGTGACAGAATATAAAACTCTGGAACTTTGCACAGGCACACCTCGTTTCATTAAGCTTCACTTTATTGCGCTTCACAGATGTTGCATTTTTGAGCAAGTCTGTTGGCACCATTTTTCCAACAGCATGTGCTCACTTCAGTGTCACATTTTGGTAATTCTCGCCCTATTTCAAACTTTTTCATAATTATTACAGTACATTTTTTTAGACAAAATGGTATTGCACTCTTTATAGACTACAGTATAGTGTAAACATAACTTTAATATGCACTGGGAAACCAAAAAAATTGTGTGACTCGCTTTATTGCAATATTTGCTTTATTGGAACCAAACTCGCAATAAGGTTTGACCCAACAAGAGATGGATTGACTCAATAAAGGAATCCACAGCCTTCAATTTGCATGATCTGAGCAAGGCTGTCAAAGATAGGACATTTTGGAGGACTTTCATTCATAGGTTCGCCATGAGTCGGAAGCGACTTGACGGCACTTAACACACACACACACACACCAAATTGTTAGGGGAAATCCCAGCTTTAAAAACCCCCACTCATTTCAGGAAACAGTTTTGTAATGTGGCACACAATTTGGTAAGCTCGAAGGCCCTGCTCTGCTTTCCCTCACCTTTTGAAGCAAGGTGGGTAGATTATCACAGACAGGGCTTTCTTGGTGGGGTCACCTCAGGGCCTAAATTGTTTTTGGATCAACCTCAGGACCTATTGACCACTGATAGGATTGCCAAGTGCCTGGAGGGGGAAAAAATGTTGTGTCCCTTGACTTTTGTCCTGTCCTGCTCCTCGAGGAGCATGTTCCTTCTTGTTACTGAGGCAGATGCAGTTATGGGGGGAAACTGAACTTAGGCTTGCTAGATTTGAATCCAGTAGCATCTTAGAGACTAACAAGATTTTCAGGTATGAGCTTTTGAGAGCCAAAACTCCCTTCGCTAAACACCTTTGTCTTCTTGGTCTCTAAGGTGCTACCAGAATCGAATCTAGCTGTTCTACTGAAGACCAACATGGCTACCCTCTGAAACTGCACTTAGGCCTGGGAGCCTGAAAGGTAGGGTTGCCAGGTCCCTTTGCAACCAGTGGGAGGTTTTTGGGGTGGAGCCTGAGGAGGGCAGGGTTTAGGGAGGGGAGGGACTTCAATGCCATAGAGTCCAATTGCCAAAGCAGCCATTTTCTCCAGGTGAACTGATCTCTATCGGCTGGAGATCAGTTGTAATAGCAGGAGATCTCCAGCTAGTACCTGGAGGTTGGCAACCCTACTGTACGGAAGTACCAACATTTAAACCATATGAGAAATAATACATAATGTTACTTCTACTGTGGAACCCCCAGGAATATCATGGGAAACATTAAGAGCCAGCATATTATAGTGGTTGGAGAATCAGCCTAGGACCTGGGAGACCCAGGTTCAAATCCCGTCTACCATAGGAACTTGCTGGGTGACCTTGGCCCAGTTGCACACACTCTCAGCCTAACCAACTTCACAGGGTTGTAAGGATAAAATGGAGGAGGGGAGAATGTTGCAAGCCATTTATTTTAGGCCCCCTCTGGGGAAAAAAGTGGGGTACAAATGAAGTAAATTTTGAAAATGGAAGGACGGGTCGCTGCAAAGAGAGCAAGGCATCACCAAAAATCCCACTTTTCTGTGGGATTTCTATAGTAGCTCCAAGACCAAGCCACAAATCCAAAGGGCAGAGTCCCAGGTAGGGCTGTCAAAAAAAAAAAAATTCGGTACAGTTCGGATTCGGCCGAATTTGGCCCTTGTGGGTTCGGTACGTGCCGAAGTCCGAACTCCCCCACTTCGGATCCATTCAATTCGGCGGGAATTCAAAGTTCGGGGAAAAAATTCGGCCGAATAAAGCCATTAAAAACACAACCGCGCCTTTCCGCGGCTCTGGGGGGGGCATTTTTGGGCTTAGAGGTCCCAAACTTTCAGCAGAGCTTCAAAGGACGTATATTGAAAGACTCCCCAAGTTTTGTAAAGATTGGGTCAGGGGGGGCTGAGATATGGGCCCTGAAAGGGGTCCCCCCCACCCTTAATGTGGATCTCTCCGCAGAGCTTGCCGCCCACGCACAAAGCTCCCGGCCGACAAACAGCTGATGAGAGCAAGGGCGGGGCAGGTGCTAAGAACTTTGCAAAGCAACACAACTGCAGAGCAACCCCTTTGCAAATATGCAAAGGGCGGGGCAGGTGTGAAGAATTTTGCAAAACAATACAACTGCAAAGCAACACAAGCACGCAATGCAAAACCTTTGCAACAGTGCATAGCAACACCTGACACCTGGGAGTTTGCATACCATGGAAAGGGACAGAGGCAGCTGGCTATGCATAATGAGCAGGAGGGGGTGGAATGTCTCCTTTTGCATTGGACTTGGGACCAGGCAGATGCATTCTTTAAGTCACCATTTGAAAACCAGTTTTGAGCAAGCATCAATAACCTAACTGATCTTATGAATGAGGAAAAACCTGAAGAATAAAAATGAAGCCCCCCCTCAAACCAGGGAGAGAGAGACTGGAGGGGGAACACACACCCCCAGGCAGAACCGGCAAAAGCCCCCTTTGGCTTCCCCCCCCCCACCCACAGAAACTGCTCCCTCCCCACACACACACACAGACTCTGCTTTCCCCCCCACACACACACAGAAAAGAAAAAATATAGATTAAAGCCCCCAAAGGGGTCTTACTGTGGCTGTCTTCTGTTCCAGCAGGAGGGGCTGGGAGGCTGGGTAATCCAATATGATTCCATTTGTATCCAATATAAGATCCATATGTATGCATCTCTCGAGGGTGATCCATTCATCCCAATAGGGGAAAGGGGAAAGCCCATATCTCGGGGGGCCCTGACCCAATGTTTACAAAACTTGGGTGGTCTCTTAAAAAGCCTTGACTGAAGCTCCGCCGAAAGTCTGGGATCGGCACACCCAAAAATGCGCCCCCTGCAGCCATGGAAAGAGAAAGGGGGGGAGCCAATATTTCAGCCCCCACTGAACCCATCTTTACAAAACTTGGGTGGTCTCTTAAGAGGGATTCTCTGAAGCTATGACAAAAGTTTGGGGGCTGAACCCCCAAAAAAGCGCCCCCTGCAGCCACAAAAATGGAAAAGGGGGGAGAGGAAAAAGGGGTGGAGCCCATATCTCGGGGGCCCCTGACCCAATGTTTACAAAACTTGGGGGGTATCTTAAGAAGCCTAGTCTGATGCTCCGCTGAAAGTTTGGGGTCGGCACACCCAAAAATGCGCCCTCTGCAGCCATGGAAAGAAAAAAGGGGGGGAGCCCATATCTCGGGACCCCCTGACCCAATGTTTACAAAACTTGGGTGGTCTCTTAAAAAAACCTGTCTGAATATCCCCTGAAAGTTTGGGGTCGGTACCCCAAAAAATGCGCCCCCTGCAGCCACGGAAAGGAGCGAATGTGCACAAGCACCCCCTCACACACACATGAGGATTTCCCTCTCTCTCTCTCTTTCCCCGGCCAGCCGCACATCAGCTGATTCCTCCAGCACTCAATCCTGACTGATTGGCCAGAAGAAGACCCAGCTTGGCCACCGATTGGCCGGGGGAGGAGAATGCTGCTTACTGACGGTTATGCTGCTTACTGACGGCCGAATTGGCCGAATTTATTCGCCGAACTCCCGAACTCGCTGAATTCGGCCCCCCCGGTTGCCCGCCAGTTTTGAGTTCGGATCCGTCCGAACTAAAAACCGCCGAATCAAGGGAAATTCGGCTGATTTTCAGTTCGGGCCGAACCGAATTGACAGCCCTAGTCCCAGGTACAAATCTCATCTCCAGCCTGAACTCACTGAGTATACCCAGGCAAAATAGTGTTACCCATCCACTCCCCACCCCCAAATAGGGTTGCAGGGTCCAGGTAGGGAAATACTTGGAGATTTTGGGGGGCGGAGCCTGAGGAGGGCAGGGTTTGGAAAGGGGGGGGACTTCAATGCCATAGAGTCCAATTGCCAAAACGGCCATTTTCTCCAGGGGAACTGATTTATATTGCCTGGAGATCAGCTGTAATAGCGAGAGATCTCCAGCCACCACCCAAAGGATGGCAACCCTATCTCCCCAACAGGTGAACTAATACTGGCCCACCTTATAGGGTTGTTGTAAGGAATGTATCTCATTGGATTACATCTGCAATATACCCCGCGCTCCTCTTTTAAACATCTACAAACTGCAGACTAAGACTTTCCCCCTATCACAGCCTGAAACTTCTTTCTCTCCCCTCCCCAACTTTTTCTTTCTTTTTTTGCTCTGAACACTCATCTGGTATTTTAATGATTGTTTCACAGACCAATGTGGCTTTTAACAAACTTTATCCGAAATAGGAAACGTGGCTGAAATCAATTATTTAAAAACAGCCTTCATTTCAGTCATTCCATCCTGATTTGCAAGGCTTAATCTCAGCCAGGCCTAAATTTTGCTTCCACCCTGCCCCCAATTTTCCTCTTTTAAAGGGCAGGGGGAGGTGAGTGAAAAAGTAATACAAGGAAAACATACCTCTGAGAATATACAGAATGCCAGATGATGAGTAAGCCACATTGCCTACTCTTGCAGTGCAGGCATTGAAGATCAAGGGGAAGTGCTTCCAGGTCAAAGAGCATTTCTGGTTGCCAAAGCCCCAAAAATAGGGTCCATGCACAAAGGAACCATTTTTTTTCTTCCTGTTGGGTAGTTATGGGTTCTGTGGCCTGTAGTAACTGCCTTATGCCATTTATATTTTGCCAGGTTCCTGAAGCAGACCTGTGGAAAGCTGCATTATAAATACAACAAATCTGTAAGCAAAAAAAATAAAAAAAAAAATTTAAATTGGGAAAATATGGCTGTAGAAAGGCAATTGGTGAGATGTACTGAGTGAGCTTAAGATCTAGGAGATCTGAGTTCACAGCCTCATTACAACTGATCTCCAGCCGACAGAGATCAGTTCACCTGGAGAGTATGGCCATTTGGCAATACGACTCTGTGGCATTGAAGTCCCTCCCCTCTACAAACCCCGCCCTCCTCAGGCTCCGCCCCAAAAACCTCCCACCTGTGGCAAAGAGGGACCTGGCAACCCTAACACTGTGCCAGCTGCACAAATGTCCTTAGCTCTTTTTATTATGGATTCAAAGTAACCCCGAGCTCTAAGTGCCTGAGAAAGCTCTAAGGCCGAGCTCTCAAAATCAGTTGAAGTTGAGGAACTGAGTTTTAACCTTAGGAATTGCCGGGACAGGGTAAAAGCCGGAACGGGCATTAAACATATAATAGTTCCGCAAAAAACAATGGCATGCCTTGCAGGGGCTCCAGAACAATATTTTAGAAATCAAAATGCAGAGAGAGCGCATTTATAAACCCCTTTTTGATTCCTGAAATATTTTTCTGGAGCCCCTGCAAGGCATGCCACTGTTTTTTGCTGTGGTATTATTTGTTTAATGCTTGTTCCGGAGGCATTTTGGCCTGGAAAGGGTTAATAAATGCACATTCTCTCCCCGTTTTGATTTCTGAAATATTTTTCTGGAGCCCCTGCAAGGCATGCCACTGTTATTTGCTGTGGTATTATTTGTTTAATGCCTGTTCCGGAGGCATTTTGGCCTGGAAAGGGTTAATAAATGCACACTCTCTCCCCGTTTTGATTTCTAAAATATTTTTCTGGAGCCCCTGCAAGGCATGCCACTGTTTTTTGCTGTGGTATTATTTGTTTAATGCCTGTTCCAGGCCGTTCCGGCTTTTACCCTGTCCTAGAATTGCCCATATCGCTTTAAGAGGCTTTGCCAACTCATTTTGCACCTGTGGTTCATCAGACTTGATATCGTTCTCTGTGACTTGGATAGTCAGCTAGGATTTGGCCATGGCTGCAATACAGAAGACAGCTAGAATGCTCCTCTGTTTAAATGGTATGCATCTATACTTTCATGTTGTTATAATTATTCTTTGCATGCAGCTTTCTGCACAACTTTAGATTGACTTTATGTTTGTAGTGTTGCACATTACAGTTGTATTTTATGATATGTTTAGACAGAAATATTAAGCTCCTAAGGAAGAATCCTATAGGATCTCGGAATAGGATCACCACGCTCCGATGCTGGTCAATTCCACTCAAGCACGGACATGACTGATGAAGATTTATATGGAAAGGGACGTTTATGTATCGGACTCCCTTTTTGCATTCCAGTGCTGAGATTGAAGATTACTCCTTCTTTATGTCAAAGTAGTTCGGAGATATTGTTATTTTTTGGTACTTACCTTGATGTTATATTGCTGGGTTTTGCAGACTATGCATATATTTGTTGTTATCTGTGCACCCGTGTATTATTATAGTTTCTTGTTATAGTAGTACTATTGGCCACCATGCTTTTGTTCTTTATTTGCTAATCTCCCTGAGCACAAAATTATAGTTTAGTCTAACCTCCAGGTGGTAGCTGGAGATCTCCTGCTATTGCAACTGATCTCCAGCCAACAGAGATGAGTTCACCTGGAGAAAATGGCTACCTTGGCAATTGGACTGTATGGCATTGAAGTCCCTCCCCCCAAACCCCGCCCTCCTCAGGCTCCGCCCCAAAAACCTCTCAGTGGTGGTGAAGAGGGACCTGGCAACCCTACACCTGTCCCAACTTCCCTCTGATAGGCTCAGGGTTCTCAACTTTTCCTATCAGCAGGCCAGTGAAACGGGGTTGCCCATTGACAAAGGTAAAATTTTGGATTCCACATGTTAATAGATCACTTCAGGATGCAATGGTTCCACATTAACATACCACACCCTCATTAGCACATTATCTAGATACTTACAGGACAATGATTAGCACATTACCTTTAATACTTTGCAGGACAATGACTCAGCTCAAACCCAACCCCCTTCTGACTATATATTACTCTTCCTACACACTTGACACTGAGAGACACTGTCCTTCAGTGTTACTCCTCTGAAGATGCCTGCCACAGCTGCTGGCGAAACGTCAGGAAAGAAAATACCAAGACCACGGTCACACAGCCCAGATAACCTACAAGAACCGATAAAAAATTTTGCATTCTTGGAGGATTCCCTAGGTACAGAGAAAAATATGGCTTTGTACATTAGAAAAACAGGGAAGAAGAACTAAGCCTGATAAGGACTGAGCATGCTCAGTGACTTCCAGGAAGCAAGGAATGTTGAGGGTGGTGAGCAGAGAAAGAGATTTGGGCTGAGCGGAAAGCTCCAAAATGTCCTGTCCCTCTAATAAAGGCTTAATGGGATATTCAACACCAGGTGGTTTACATGACACCAAAAACTTTGGCTACCTATTTCCTTATATTACGTTTTTGTTAAAGGGACAGGACATTTTGCTTCAGGCCTGTTGGCAACCTGAAGCATTAAATTATATCCTGAACCCGCATAAATTATATCCTGAACCCGTTATATCCTGAACCCAAACAGGGAAGTTAACCCAAAGGGCTCGTTTTTGCTAGGCCTTAAATATATTCTTGCACATGTGGTTATGTGGTTATGTGCAGCTCCTGTTCCTGTAGGAGTTGCTTAAAACTTATTTATTTAGAAATTTATTGGAAACCCTGTTATTCTCCACAATGGGGATCCAAAATGGCTTACAACATTATTATCCCCCTCCTCCCATTTTATCCTCACAAGAACAGTCCTCTGGGGTCAGTAACATACTCTCTGGGCTGAGGGTGTATTACTCACCCAAGCTCACCCAGCAAACTTCCATGGCACAGTGGGGATTTGAACCTGGGTCCCCCAGATCTTGTCCAACACTCTAATATGGGCAAGGACTGGGTAGAAATCTATTCCTCACCCCTCCCCCACCCCCTTTGAACCTTTCTCCAGGACAAAGACTCAGTGACTGGTGGGAGGGTGGGGGAGCTTCACCAGCAGGATTTCTCTGTTGAATTTCTGTCTGTTTATTGTGCAAGCATCTCAGCAGGGAAAAGGTGGCATATCTGGGGGTGTGGATACTAAGTTGGATGGCCCAGGCTAGCCTGATCTCGTCAGATCTCAGAAGCTAAGCAGGGTCGGCCCTGGTTAGTATTTGGATGGGAGTCCACCAAGGAATACCAGGGTTGCTGTGCAGAGGAAGGCACTGGCAAACCGCCTCTGTTAGTCTCTTGCCATGAAAACCCCAAAAAAGGGGTTGCCATAAGTCGGCTGCGACATGAAGGCACTTTACACACAGAGATACTAAGTTATCACACTTGCCTCCTTTCTGACTGGGATTCTCTCCCCTTAGTGCCTGCGTGACAGAGAAGAAATCAGCATTTGAACCCACATCTCTGGATTCTCATATTGGGGAAAACTGCATCCCCTTAACTTGTGCTTAGCACGCAGCTATGAACTACAAGCGCTGGAGTGCTACCAGCCGATTAGGAAAAAAATACTTAATGTGAACTATATTGAAACAAGTGGGGTCCTCCCCCCCCCCATTGCTGATAGGGTTGCCAGCTCCAGGTTGGGAAATACCTGAAGATTTTGGGGGCGGAGCCTGAGGAGGGCGGGGTTTGGGGAGGGAATCTCCAGCTATTACCTGGAGGTTTGGAAATCAGCACAGTCAAAGTACACCACACAGGTGTACACATATTCTCAATGCTATAGATGCAAATATGCCATTTTTCTTTATGGTGAGGTTGAAAAGTCCAATTCAAGTCGGATATCCAATGAATGGTGTAATCCAAAAAGAATGAGCTTGAAACGGCCGTCCCCCAGCTCATTCTTTTTGGATTATACCATACACCTGTGTGGTTGACATTGAGAGAAGTTTGTATATATGTATCATAGTAGGATAGCATTTGTTGTTATATAACAGTTATTGTAATTTGTCCTAATCACTAATAATAATTTTGTAATTTTGTACTTTGACTGTGCTGATTTCCAAACCTACTAGGTACAGGCATAGTGATGCTCTTATTTGTTTAATCTATTACCTGGAGGTTGGCAGCCCTAGACTGGTGAGGAACCACGAGGGAACAATAGGGAGATTTCCCCCTCCCCCTATGGAGCAAGATGACTGGTCTCTGGGTGGGGTTGCCAACCTCCAGTGGGGTCTGGAGCTCTCCTGGGATTTCAGCGGATCTCCAGACTACAGAGATCAGTTCCCCTGGAGAAAATGGCAGCTTCGGAGGGCAGACTCTTTGGCACCACGAGCCTGCTGAGCTCCCTTCCCTACCCACTCTGGCATGTAAAGGACTATCTTAACAAAACTGTTGTGAGAATTAAGGTGTGCGAACTGCTTTTGAAGGCTTAAAAACACAATACAACAAATATTTTTATTGATGTTCATTATGTAATCCAGCAAGGATCCAGAGAGCTATTCTTTGAAGGGCTTCCTTCCCTTAATTCTCACAACAGTTTGGTAAGATAGTCCTTTACCTTTTTTCCTTTTTTTAAAGGACCTTCCCTCCCTCCCCAAAAAGAAACCAGCCTGATGAGGACTGAATGTACTTGTTGTCGTCCAGGGTTCAAACCGCCAATTGGTCACAAAGTTCACTGGCTGACCAAAGGTCAGTCACCCTCTCCCATCTTACCTCACAGAGGTGGTGTGAGGATAAAATGGAGGAACAGAGAGTCATAAATGCTGCTTCATTATCAAAATGTGATAATTTTCTGTGTGGAGAATCTCTGCCCACCAAGAGGGGACTAGCTGGCTCCTTAGGAGGAGGAGTGATGATCAGATGAGGGCAGCTACTAATATTTTTTATGTATTTGTTAAAAAATGTATACCGCAGGTTTTTCCTGAGAGAGAACTGAAGGGGTGTACACTGAGGTGCTGCTATTTAACCCGAGCCAAAGCGTGGCTGTCTGAAGAAAAGCTGCCCTGTGTGAACGGTTCGGATGCGCCTGGGGAAAAATCGCCAGGCGTGGGTGTCAGTTCTAGCCCTGCGGCAAACCCATAAACAGATTCCAGATGTTTGTGTGTGCAGGGTGTGTGTTCAAAAGTTCTAGCCCTGCGGCAAACCCATAAACAGATTCCAGCAGACGGCAAGTCCACAAAAGCAGTTTTATTGACTAGACTCGACAGGTTACAGAAGCCATATTCAGAATGACACTAGTAAGGGGCTAAGGCAAGGCACATGGCATATATGGAAAAGCAAAAGGAGATAACCAGTAGCCCAGGCAACCCCCCTCCCAGAGGCAGGAAGGAGTACTTGGCAATTCCCACACTAAAGGAATCTATGAAGGACTCTATGAAGTCTAAACACGGGGCACGGACTGGCCTTGGAGAGAACTGCAAAACAACACCTGGGAGCACAACCATGAACTGTCTTCATGGCCTGCTTCCATTCTTCACAATGCTTTGTCAAAACCTGCTTTGCTGCAAAGGAAAGTTGGTGGCCAGGATCCCAGCAGGAGAAAGGGTGTAGTGCGTCAACACCAGATCAGTATTCTCTCTAGTGGGACAACATTTTTTATTCCAGTACAAAATATTCTAAGCGCCTCACAAAGTTCTGAGGTTTCCCCTCAAATCTTGAACTTTGAGAAGTAACTTTGGTGCTAACAGTGGTTGGGCACTGTGTGAACCGACTGCTGGACTTGATGGGCTTGGAGAGCCAATGCACATCAGAGGAGACAGTACTGAGCTAGATGGCCTGCCGCAGCAAAAAATCAAAAGTACAGTGCTTTATAATTTATGAGGGGCCATGGTTCAGCAATAGAGCCCAAGCTCTCTCTGTGTGTGTGTGTTTGTGTGCAGCACCCTCTGGGGGCAGGGGAACATCACACCTGGAGTCCATGGGGTCTTGAGATCACGAGTCCAGTCACTGTTTCTTTAAGCCAGTTACTTTATTCAGCAAGATCACTCAGCAGTCTTCATATGGAGGAGCGGTGACTCACACCTGGTTCTCCAGACTGGAGTCAGCCGCTCTTAACCACTACGCCACAACTGGCTGTCTGGTTAAAATAGTTTCAGTGGGGAGCTGTGTTGATCTGCAGTAGAACAGCTAGGTCCAGTAGGACCTTAGAGACCAACAGGGATTTTCAGGGTAGGGCGTGCGCTTTCGAGAATCAAAGTTCCCCATACTCGAGTCTAGCTAGTCATTAGTAGAAACTACTGAGCTAGACGGGCTGACAGTGTGATTTGGTGTAAGACAACTTTAAATGTTTGTGTGTGCAGGGTGTGTGTTCAAAAGCAGATTGTGCTATGCCCTGGGGAAGGGAACTGTATTCAGTTCTTTAAAAGTTACACTAGACATTGATGTGCAGCTAAAATAGTCTTTTGGGTACGAGCCATTGTACTGGCTGTGGCTCAGTGCAAGGGCAACTGCTTGGTATGCAGAAGGTCCCAGGTTCAATCCCCGGCATCTCCAGTTGAAGGGACCAGGTGAGTAGGTGATGTGAAAGACCTTCTCTACCTGAGACCCTGGAGAGCCGCTGCCGGTCTGAGTAGGCAATACTGACTTTGATGGACCAAGGGTCTGATTCAGTATAAGGCAGTTTCATGTGTTTAGTTCTTTGCCTGGAGACAGCAGCACCAGCGTTAGAGGATATTGAGAGTCTGACTAGGATCTGGGAGACCCACAATTGAATCTCCCCTCTGCTCTGGAAGCTCAGTTGGTGACCTCAGGCCCTGTCACTTTTAGAGCTGTACTGGATCAGACCGGTGGTCCATCTAGTCTAGCATCCAGTCTCACACAGTGGCCAAAAGGTTACTCTGGAGGACCATCATACAACAGGCGCATGTGCTCTCGCTCTCTTAACCTAACCTACCTCACAGGATTGTTTTTGTGAAGATAAAGCTGGGGAGGAGAGAACGATGTTGCAAGCTGCTTTGGGTCCCCACGGGGGAGAAAAGTGGTGTACGACTATCTAAATAAATAAAATCATCCTGGAAGAACGAGCTTGGATGATTGTTACTGCTGCTGCATTTACATTTAGCCCTGGCCTGCACAGTCCAGGCTAGCCTGAGCTCGACAGATCTCAGAAGCTAAGCAGGGTCGGCCCTGGTCAGTATTTGGAAGGGAGACCACAAGCGAATACCAGGATTCTGACATGGAGGCGGGAAATAGCAAAACCACCTCTGAATGTCTCTTGCCTTGAAAACCCACGGGGTCGCAATAAGTCAGCTGTGACTTCAGGGTCAAAAAAATAGTTACATTAAAATTTCAGAGGGAGTGGAACATTCCTGTCCCAACTCATTCAAGAAGGATTTAAAAAGACACCATTCTGCAGTTTTTCAAAATTCCAAGGCTTTATTGAAAAAAACAAATAAACGCTATCGCTATTGTTTAGTGGATGCCTCTAGCCTCTAGCTGTGACTTGACGGCAAAAAAATTAACCCCTAGGCTCTTTGTAACAGTACAAAAGATGGCGCCGACTCAGAAGTTTTGACAGCATTTTAAAACGGCTACCATTTACCCCGGAAGATGCCCCGCATCACAGCAGCCTCAAGATAGATCAGTCTGACAATTTGCACCTAAAATTTCACTTTTCGCATCTCTCAACCACATTTAAGGCCCCGCCATTTCAAAACTCGCCTCCTCTGGGTTAGCAAAATTAAATTCCTTCCTTCCTTAGAACCAAATAAATGCAATTAAATAACACATTTTTTTTACCCATCATGCTAAGCAGCCTCACTTCCCTGGGGGAGGGGGATGATTCAGGGCATTTTTAAAATTAATACCATTTACTCTTGTAGTGCTATCGCTCTTCATAGCACTAGTAGAGATTAACTTAAGCACACACAAAAAATTAATTGGAGGGGCCATGATAGAATGCATGCAAGTTCTGCTTATGTCCAGGGGAAAAACTATTTTCAGACACTTTAAAAAAGATGTCTGCAGCATAAAGTTCCAATCCTGGGTGGCTGTTTTCAGTCCCTTTCCTCGAAGAAGTCTCTTCTCTCTTTGTGCTGTTAGTGGATCCTGGAGGACTGAGATATCTACCGTAGTTCATTTATCGGTCTCTCTCAACACTCAGAGCCTCTGCTTTTGGTTGAATCAATTAGATTTTAAAAATTGGGTGTTCAGAAAGTCTTGTTTGGGGTCACTCTACTGGAATTTATTTCTGTTCTGAAGTTGACTGGGACTTGTGTCATTATTTGGGAGCCTCCTGAATGGGAATGTATTTCATGATTCCCTAGTGATTTAATTTTTATTATAAGTAGAGGTGCTGCCTTGGTGAATTCATCCCAGAGTTCGACAGTTACCTCACAGGTTGTCTCAATGAATACAATAGGATTCACATCTGAGCACACTGCCGTTAGTCAGCTAAATTCAGGAACGTGTTTTAGGGGCATGTGAGATTTTTATCAGTGTTGGTTGATTTAATTTTATTGAATACAAGGAAGGCCCCTCACACATGCCTCTGAATTTTTACTCATTTCAAATTGTGTTATCTGCACAAAGTATTTGAATTTCCCTAATCCAGGAGCGAGACATAAAATGCAGAGTATGCAAAGCCCTAGACCCAGAACTAAAAAGATTTATCTCCTAGTTAACTTTTCATTGATGATTCGCAAGGTGATGTTGTGTTATCCTCTGAGCATAAACACCATTAAAAGCCTCGATGAATTCTCTGGTGTCGCAGGAACTTCTCCTTATGAATAAAGCTTTTCCCACACTCGGGGCATTCGTATCGTTTTTCCCTTGTATGAATTCTCTGATGTTGAGTTAGTTTATCTCTCCGGTAAAAGTTTTTCCCACACTTGGGACATTCGTGCACTTTTTCTCCAGTGTGGATCCTCTGGTGTCTCAAGAGATTTGTTCTCTGGTTGAACCATTTCCCGCACTGCCGGCATCCAAATGGTTTCTCCCCAGTGTGGATTATCTGATGGACCATGACAGCTCCTCGGGATGTGAAGCTTTTCCCACACACGGGACATTCGTAAGGATTCTCGCCAGTATGAACCTTCTGATGTCTCATCAGGTTCGATCTCAGATGGAAGCTCTTGCCACACTCGGAGCACACGTATGACCTCTCTCCCATTTGGATCATCTGATGCTTAACAAGATACGGTTTGGGCTGCAAGTTATCCCCCGATATGGGAGGTTCAAAGAAGTCCTCTGCAGCATGACTGATAACAAATCCTGATCGGCAGTGGTACCTTCTACCATACTTGGAGACTAAGGGCTTTTTCGCCGGGGAGGATGCTGCAGAGTTTCCAATGATGGAAGCTGTCAATGCAGTCTCATTGCACCCATGCACTTCCTCTGCCGGCTTTGTTCCCTGATCCCCATGGCACTCCCATCTTTGCCCATAAATCTCCGCTGCTGCGGGACTGTCCCAGGGAGAGATTTCTCCTAATGTCCAGTGTGCTTCTTCTGGGCCCAGCTCTACCTGCTGCCAGTTCTCCACCTTGATCTGACTTCTCTTCTCGTCACCTGAAGAGACAGAGAGAGGAATTTTGTCCATGCTCTGGTCACTGCTTGTTTAGAGCCCAGCAAATTCTCTTGGGGGGGCCTGAAACTTCCCTCCCAGCTCCATGTCCAACTGATCCAGGAGCCTCCGCTGAACTTATCTTTCTGTTGCTGCTCCTATGATCACATGACCCCTCTTACACCTACAGCATTCTTCCCTTTCAGAAAAGACAACCTTGATCGTTTTAACTCTGTGCCAAAAAAAAAAAAATCCCCCATAAATCTGGCACTGAGTACACCATAGAAAATACACAACCGTGACTGGCTTGGTATACTTTTTGATAATCATATGGAGGACCAAAAGCCATGGGAACCACAGGAAGTCAGAACTCTATTGCAGGAAAGGGGCTATGGTTCAGTGGTAGAGCACCCAGAAGGTCCCAGTTTCAATCTCCAGCATCTCCAGTAAAAAGGATGAAGTAGTAGGTAGTGTGAAAGACCTCTGCCTGAGACTGTGGAGAGCCACTGTCAGTCTGAGTAGAGAAGACTGACTGTGATCGAACAAGGAAGCAACCCTAAGCAGTTCTACTCAAAATCCTTCTCAGGTCTATTAAGTGCAGCTAACTCCCAGGAAAGTGTGATTGCCAGGGTCTCACAGTATAAGGCAGCTTCAAGAGTGTGCATGTGTGCTCATGTCAAACATTTACAATGCAGTGCTTCATGAGGCAACTATGAACTAGTCTTTGCAGGGGTCTCAGCATGCTCAAACTGTGAACCTGGATTCTTGAGGGTAGGAGGTGGGTGGGAATGCGCAACAAAAGGTACAATGGTTTAAAATATGGATTTGCAGCCTTATGTCAAATTCAGTTTAATAATAACAGCCTTGTTTACCTAGGCCCCACTAAATTTAATAAAAGATACTGCAAAGCTGAGCATGCTTAGGTGACATTCCTGAGCGTTTTAGCCACAGTTTGCTTGTAAACAAGAACAAATAAGCTTTCTGGGTACAACTGATCGCACCCTCATAATACAAGAGGCGTGATCTTCTCTGGGCCCATGGGTCAATGCTAAAGAATGCCAACTGACTGCGAAGTTTTAAAGTTTAAATCAGGTGTCCTCAAAATGGTGCCAGCCAACACCTTTCATGTGCCCAAGTGTTTTTAAAAGTGGTTGGGGCCAAGTGGGGCTTTTGCCCATCAAGGCTTCTTATTAGCCAGTGGAGATTGGCTGTGCAGATTTTTAAAAACATTACTTTGGATGCAGCTGCCACCACAGAACAAGGATCTTCAGTGTGTGCCTGAACCTAAGATATGGCAGCCATTTTGTGGCTGGCTCCGCCTCCTGTGGCAGCCATTTTGTGGTTGCGCCCACAGCCCTGGGTCAGAATTCCAAAGTTGCCTGCAGGCTCAAAAAGGTTGGGGACCTCCAGTTTAAAAGTTAGCTTACTACACTGTTTGTGAAATTTGTAGAAACAAAACCTTTAGAATTCAGGTAGATAGTTTGAGTAATAAGGGATTAAAACACTGGTCCACCCCCACCCCCCAAAATGGCCTCCAGGGAAAAAATGCCTAGTATGAGTACACAACCATGTTAATGTGGCCCGTGGATGTTCTGATGCTTAGTCAGTGTGCTTTTGTGACTAAACCGCTTCCCACAGTCAGGACACCCGTAAGGTCTCAGTCCCCTGTGAGTTCTCTGATGCCCAGTCAGCTTATCTCTCCGAGAGAAATTTCTGCCACACTCAGGACATATGTATGGTTTCTCTCCTGTGTGGGTTCTCCGATGGACCATTAAATGTTCTCTCTGCCTGAAGCATTTCCCACACTGAGAACATTCAAAGGGTTTCTCTCCAGTATGAATCCTCCGATGCCTCGTTAGCGCTCCTCTCAGAGTGAAGCTTTTCCCGCACTCGGGACATCCGTGCAGTTTCTCTCCAGTGTGAATGATCTGGTGCTTTTTCAAAGTTTCTTTGTATCTGAAGCCTTTCCCACACTGAGAACATTGATATGCTCCCCCTTCGGCATGAACTCCTTGGTGTCTCTTTAATGACTTTATACAACTGAAGTTTTTCCCACACTGGGGGCAGCTGCAAGGTCTCTCTCCTATGTGGTTGCTCTGGTGTCCAAATGAGGGATCCCTTTCCCCTACTAATTCATACCGCATGTCGCCCTTGTGGATCCTCTGTGGATCAAGGCCACGTTTTGGCTGGACGTTTTGCCCCAATGCAGGAGAGTCGTCACTGGGATTATTCTCACTGGTATGCATCATAACAAGTCCTGATTTGTAGCGGTGCTTTTGCCCAGACAACAAGGGCCTTTTCCCTGCTGGGTCCACCAGGTAGGAGTTGCTAAACAAATCTGCTAGGCCTTCTGTGAACTGACTTCCTTCATTCTCTCCTGGCCTCTCCTGTTGCCAGTTAGACTCGTATCTCTCCTTATGGATTTCGAATGTCCCAGGAATATTCCACTGAGCTAGTTCTGCTAATGTCCCATATATTTCCTCTGGGCCAGGGTCCCCCTGCTGAGAGTTCTCCACTTTGATCTGACTTCTCTTCTCAACACCTGAAGAGACAGAGAGAGGAATTTTGTCCATACTCGTTCACCTCTTGGCTAGAATCCTGCAACCTCCATCTCACAGTCCTTCCCTCCTGCCCTGTCTCCTTGTTTGGCCGATTTCGGCAGCCTCCACTTAAATGTCTTCTCGTGTCTCTACAATCGTATTATACCTCCCCTTATATCTGGGGTCTATTTCTTCACTTGCCCTGATCTGCATGGCCCAGGCTAGCCTGATCTTGTCTGCTCTCAGAAGCTAAGCAGGGTTGGCCCTGGTCAGTGTTCAGAAGGGAGACCACCAGGAATACCAGGGTCGTGACACATAGGCAGGCAATGGCAAACCACCTCTGAAATGTTGCTTGCCTTGAAAACCCTAAGGGGTCTCCATAAGTCAGCTGTGACTTGATGGCACTTTCCACCACAACCAATTCGTCACTTAAAAGAAATTACAGGACCAGAAGAGATATGTATCAAGATAAACTTAATTGTGTGTGAAAGTGATCAAGTGTATAAATTATACAAATCAAGGAGGCGTTCTACTTTGCACAGATCTATTGTGCTGCTACTTATTGGGAGTGGGATGGGGAACACCCTCTAGTAAAGGCAGAAGACTAAACCTGCTGTTTTCCCTTCTACTGATCAAACCCCATATCAGACCTTCCTTCTGGAAGGGGGACAGAGACAGCTTACGAAATTGTGCTTTGTGAGGCAATAACAGACTAGAGTTTTCTGCACACTCATAGAAGGCAATTCCCAGGGTGCCCTACAGGAAAAAAATGGCAGGCACTTTTGGTTTCAGAATATGTGACCTCCATAAGCCTAAAAAAGCTTACTTGTTACAAAGAAGAAAAGCTGGTTTTTATATGCCGACTTTCTCTGCCACTTAAGAAGCAAACCAGCTTACAATCACCTTCCCTTCCCCTCCCCACAACAGACACCCTGTGAGGTAGGTGGGGCTGAGAGAACTGTGACTAGCCCAAGGGTCACCCAGCTGGCTTCATGTGTCGAAGTGGGGAGTCAAACCCAGTTCTCCAGATTAGAGTCCACCGCTCCAAGAAGATGAACTTCGCATCTTTGTATGTACAACTGATCATTCCCAGCCAATGACTTTGGGCCCCTGGGTCAAAGCTGAGGGATACCAACTGGTTGTTCTGTTGTGACATCTTTGGGAACGAACCTTCCAGAGAACCACTTTTGGCAGTAACAAGAGTTGGAGGCACTGGCTCACCCTGCTTCTGAAATGACCCTCTAGGGAAATCAGCTACCAGTTCAAAGCAAAATCCCTGCTTCAATCTGCCTTCCATGATCTCTCTGATGCGTGATCATCTGATCTCTCCCATAGAAGTTTCTACCACCAGCTGTTTTGTACATTTACTGTCCTGTGAAGATTCTCTGGGGGCCATCGGCGGATCTCCTTGAATGAAACCTTCCCCCCCACACACACACTCAGGACAACAGTAAGGGTTTTTTCCCTGTATGGCTACTTTGATGTCTAATCAAATTGGCTCTCAGAGGAAAAGTTCTCCCACACTCCAAACACTCATGAGGTTTCTCTCCTGTATGGATTGTCTGATGTCTAATCAAGTGAGCCCTCTCAATGAAACAGTTCCCGCACTCAGGACATCTATGTAGTTTCTCCCCGGTGTGCAACCTCAGATGTTTTGTCAAAGCTCCTTTGGAAGCGAAGCCTCTCCCACACTCAGTACATTTGTAGTATTTCTCTCCTAGATGGCTGCTCCGATGTCTCATGAACTTAGTTCTCATATGGAAGATTTTACCACATTCGGGACATTCATAAGATCTCTCTCCTATTTGGATTGTCTGACGTTTGTCTAGGTCTGATTTTTGCTCCAAGTTTTCCTCTGGATTCAGATGTTCATAACAGTCCTCTTCAGCATGCTTTACCAGAAAACTTGATTTGTGATGGTCACTTATGCCACACTCGGGGACAAAGGGATTTTTTGCTAAGACACACAATGTGGAGGTCTCACTAAGAGAAGGTTTAAGAGCATCTGTGGTCTCACTGCATTCATTCCTCCCCTCTGCCAGTTTCTTCCCCTGCTCTCCAACAGATTCACCCTTTTCCTTGTGAATTTCAGATGGCCCAGGCACGCTCCTCTGGGTTCCTTCTGCTAATGTCCTGAGTGTTTTTTCTCGTCTAGTCTCTTCCTGCTGAGAGTTCTCAGTCTTGATCTGACTTCTCTTCTCACCACCTGAAGAGACAGAGAGAGGAATATGGTCCAAGCTGTGGTGAACTCTTTTAAATTTTTATTTAAAGCTTACTGCAATCTTCTCGTAGCATACTTAGGGGAAAGGGCTGTGGCTCAGTGGTAGAGCATCTGCTTGGCATGCAGAAGGTCCCAGGTTCAATCCCTGGCATCTCCAGTTAAAAAAGGATTGGGTTGCAGGTGATGTGAAAGATCTGGACCAGACACCCTGGAGGATCAATATCCATCAAGTGTAGACTAGGCAGCCTTTGACAGACCAAAGAGTCTCTGACTCAGTATAAGGCTTCATGTGTTTATAGACTTTTTATGCATAAATTATTTGTACCATGCATAGTTTATGGGTGAAAATAGAAGCTATACAGGGCACTGAAAACCAGATCACCCATTCTATGGGTCATTTCACATGTCATGGCTTCTCTGTTGAAAGACCAAAAAGGTATCAATCAAACAGTTCCTAGGAATTGCGCTTTTGGAAGGAACCACAGACTTCCAAGTCTCCTAAGAGGATAAAGCATGCCCACCAGATACAGTTCCCAGGGCGCCTTGGGGGAAAGCAGTGAGAAGTATAGTGGTCTAAAATACTATTTACAAACCAATTTTAAAAAAATCAGTCCCATGAAGTGCAATGGGAGGTGTCAGGCTGTGGCCTACGCCACTTTACTGGTTACTAAGGAGGAGAAATCAGAAACCGTCCCTGCACAATTTGAAGTTCTCAGAACATCAGAAAGGTCCACAATAGCAGGCTGCTGGGTCAAACCCAGCTCCACCCCCCCCCCAAGGAATGCCGACTCTGTTGCCAACTTAGCCGTTAATGTGGTGTGGAGAACACAGGATGAACAGAAATTGGAATGTGCTGGCAGACCAACTTGAGAAGGTGGTGGAATTTCAGACACTCACCCAACCTTCTGAAATGTCCCTCCAATTTGCTGACCCAGAGAGCAGAAACTCACTGTGCAAAAGTGCTACTCTGATGCTTAAATCAGGGTAATTTTCCACCTGAAATTCTCCCCCCACTCAGAACATCCACAAGGTTCCTCTCCTTTGTGAACTCCCTGATGTCTGACAAGCTTGTCTCTCTGACAGAAGACTCAGACATGGTCTGGTCATGTACATGGTTTCTCTCCTGCATGGGTTGACTAATGTTTCTTCAAGAGAAGTTCCTCTCACATTTGTGGCATTGGTATGGTGTCCCCCTGTACGGATTCTCTGATGTCTCACCAAATCACTTTTCTGATGGAGGAATTTACCACACTGTGAACATCCAAATGGTTTGTTTCCGGTATGGATACTCTGATGCCTCTTCATATTTCTTCTCTGATAGAACGATAGGCCCCACTGCGAACATCTGAATGGCTTCTTTAGAGCTTGGATTCTCTCACGTTCCACTAATCCTAACCTATGAGTTTTTACAGACTCAAGACTTTCTCTCCTTCCTCCCCCTGCTCCCCATGGGACTCGCATCTTTCTTCGTAAATTTCAGCTCTCGTGAGAAAATTCCATCAGGATAGTTCTACTTAACATCCCAGATGTTCCCTCTGCCCCACCTCTCCCCCTGCTGAAACTTCTGCACCTGGAGCTGATTTCTCTTCTCATCACATGAAGAGACAGAGATACAAGAATTTTGTCCATGGCTTCAGGTCACCTTATTTCTTAGACTGTCGCCATCTCCTTCTTCCCAGCCTACCACTCTAGCTGCCTTGGGAAGTGCCTGCTAAACTATTCATTGATAGCTAAACTGACCGCCCCATCAAAGAAACTCATCCAGTGGGTACATAAGAAAGGGCCTTTTCAGTGTCAGCCCCTTGATTATGAACAACCTCCCCAGGGAAATGACCCTGGCCCCCTCTCTTTCAATCTCTCGGAGGCAGTTGAAGTCGGTTTTATTTGGGACTGCATTTGATTAAGTTACTAGCAGTCCTAAACTGTGATTTTAAATTTTGGTTTTTATTTTATTTTACCTATAATTGTAAGCCTCTTTGAGCTCTGTAAGGAAGAAAGGTGTGTTCAAAAGGTGGCTAATAAATGTTTTAAATAAATTAAATCCATCCTGTACCTCATCTCCCTTTTCCTTATAACAAGGGATGTGTGTGTCCCCCACTCCCCAAATATTAAAGTGGAAAATTCTGCAGCAAAGTAATTGCCCAATTTCCCTGCAGGTTGTGCAATGCATACAGACAATCAAACCCATGTTTTCCAATTTCCATAATTTCATGTAATCCCATTTTAACCCCCATGGGTTAGGGCAGGAAGAGAAAACTGGGCCTATCACCCATTCATCATTTCACACTTTACATCATTTTCAGGGTGGGAGAGAGAACATTCCAATTTAAGAGCGAAAATTATGTTTTGTGAGAAATCTAAGACCAATGGGCTGCATTCAGACATTGCTTTTAATGGGCAGTAAATGGGGATCTTCAGAAGACTGACTTGTTCCCAGGTCTGCGCATCTGTCTCGCTCTCTCCCCACACTCTTGCACAGAGAATTCCAGTCAAAAACTAACTCTCCACAAATGCACGTGGGTTAACTGAAGCTAGTTTCCCTCCCTCCTCACAAACCAGGATTCTAAACCAAAGTTCAATCCCGGTTTACAGTCCTAGTTTGTTCGGGGGGGGCGGGGGGGGCTAACTCTGGTTAACCTGCCTGCCCACATTCACTAAGTTTCTAATCAGGATTTTAAACACACACAAAAAGGGAAGGAAGGAGGAACCTGGCATATGCCCAAGCTTGGCAACAAGCCAGTGTCACAATATCAGCTGGGAGACCCAAATTCGAACCTGCACCCTGCCATGGAAGCTTACTGGGGGACCTTGGGCCAGTCACACCTTCTCAGCCTATCCTCCCCTCACAGAGTAAAATGGAAGAGGAGAGAATAATGTTGTAAGCCATTTGGGGAGAGAAGAAGGGTACAAATATCTCAATACATCCCAGCTTAGTGCTGGTTGAAAGTGACGCCTTAACGCCACACTTGTCTCTCAAGAGGCTTTTCATCACCCTCACAAAATATGATTCCCAGGACTCTTTGCGGAAAAGCAACGGGAGGGACATGAATTTAAAATCTGTTTGCCAAGACTGTCAGTACAGCCAGCATGGTGTAGTGGTTAAGAGCAGTGGACTCGAATCTGGTGAACCGGGTTTGATTCCCCACTCCTCCACATGAGTGGCAGACTCTAATCTGGTGAACTGGGTTGGTTTCCCCACTCCTACCCATGAAGCCTGCTGGGTGACCGTGGGCTAGTCACAGCTCTCTTAGAGCTCTCTCAGCCCCACCTACTTCACAAGGTGTCTGTTGTGGGGAGAGGAAGGGATTGTGATTGTAAACCAGTTTGATTCTCCTCAAAAGGTAGAGAAAATTGGGGTATAAAAACCAACTCTTCTTCTTTTCTCAAAAACATTTACTCATTACGTTCCACAGGAACTATTCTTACCACAGTCTACCACAATCTATGCCAGTCTACTTCCTGATTATTAATAAGGATAAATTTGGAGATTTATCTCCACAATCTGAAGCTCCCTTCCACAACAGAAGGCTAATTCAGCTTCCTAGCCCTGCCAGCAGGCAGCTCCGTCAAAAAAACAAACTGATGTGGTCTTGGAGGCATCTGTCAAAACAGAATCAGCAGATTGACAACATTACAATGTAAGGAGTTTAGATGTCGGTTCAGTATCCCACACTTGTTTCTCGAAGGGTGCCTTCCATTATTGGTGATCAAGGGAATTTGAACTCTGCCAATCCACTGCATGGATGCTCTGATGCTGAATCAGGGTAGCTTTCTGACTGCAACTCTTCCCATGCTCGGGGCATTCACAAGGGCTCTGCCGTCTCTTCCGTGTGTCCTCTGATGTCTGATCAATTTATCTCTACGAGAGAAGTTTCTCCCACACTCGGGGCACTGATGTGGTTTCTCTCCCGTGTGGATTCTCTGGTGCCTAATCAGATGCACTCTCTGAATGAAACTCTTGCCGCATTCGAAACACTCATATGGTTTCTCTCCGGTATGGATTCTCAGGTGGTTCATTAAAACTGTTCTCTGGATAAAGCGTTTCCCACACTCGGGGCATTGGTAAGGTTTCTCTCCGGTGTGGATTCTTAGATGTCTCATTAAGGTGTTGGAAGTGAAGATTTTCCCGCACTCGGGACAAGCATACGGTTTCTCCCCCGTGTGGCTGCTCTGATGCCTGATCAGGTTCGCTCTCAGAGGAAAGCTCTCCCCGCACACAGAGCATTGATACGATTTGTCTCCTATAGGTGTTATGTAGCCTTTGAAGAGGTCTGATGTTCCCTGGAAGTTGTCCCCCCCCAGAGAGCATACATAGCGGTCCTTTCCAGTATGTTTTGTAAGGAGTCCCGATTCGTACCTCCTATCACATGGGGAGACCAAGGGATTCTTTGCCCTAGACGGCACTGAGAAGCTTTTGCTATTGGCAGCCATAAGACCACCTGCGATCTCACGGCATTCACTCTCCCCCTTCATGGCCTTCGTCCCCTGTTCCCCACTGAACTCACATCTCGGCACATGAATTTCAGCCACCACAGGAAAGTTCCACTGGGATATTTCTGCTGCCGTCCTCTGTGTTTCCTCCGGCCCCGCCCCGACCTGCCGAGATCCCTCCATCTTGATCCGACTTCTCTTCTCAACACCTGAAGTGACAAGAGAGAAATTTCCCAAGTTTTATCAACTTCGTTCTGGACTATCCTCTCCCTCGACTGCTGATTTCCGTGGCCTTGGCTGAAACTCACCTTTCTATCCTGTCCCTCCCCCCTTCTGTGCATGCTTTGAGCTAAATAATGAAAATAAAAACTCTCCATAATCTGCGTATTGCTTGCAATTCATTCAATTTGTGCTAGCTAGAATGGGTGCAAGAGATGTGTGACAAACAGGCTTAGGCACACATATAAACAAACCCCAGTGCATACCCCAAACAGTGGTGCTAGAGGCAATTTTGCACAGCATGCCAGTCACGTTCTCCACCTAAGCAACCAAGGGGAGCTTCTCTAGTACTGGCAGCATGGGAGAGGTATAACTTATACCTGTCTCTGTGACAAGCTCAATGGTCTGGCAGCACCATAGGGGCTCAGCACCCTCCCAGTATGCCTCGACCAAGCACAACCCATCTCCTTGTCTCCTTCCTCCACTGGTTGGCTGGGAAACCAACACCTTCACAGGGAGAGATGGTGGCAAGTTCCCATAATGGAAGGAGGGGAGATTTTTTGCCAGGCCTGCAACTCCCTCCCCGCTCACACTGTTCCTGGGTCTCCTCTATGCCCCCAAGAGACTGGAAAGGGGAGGAACTCCCATTCTGTTGCCAGAAATGCCGTCCATTAGCAAAGATTTACTGCTGGTACCAAGGCTGTAGATCCAAGTAGAAAGTGAACAGAGAGAATTTCCCCTCCACCTTCTCCCATAATACTAGAACAGGGGTCTCCAACATGGTGCCCATGGGATCCAAAACATCTTAAGGTAAATCTTCCTTATGGACAATTTCTATATTTAAAGAGAAACTGTACACTTCAGAGTTCTTATAACCATTTGGCTAATTCCTTAACTGAAAATTTAGCTGTTTCCCCAATCTATTGGCTGCAGATGACAGGACTTGCTATAATCGGTATAAATTATGGGCGGAAAAGTACCAGCAGGATATTGGGTGGGGGGTTTACAGTAAGAGTAATTCGGCAGTGGAATCAGCTGCCTAGGGAGGTGGTGAGCTCCTACTCATTGTAATCTGCACAACAGATCAGCACCATTATCTCACTTCATATTGCTACAATGGCAAACGGTTTTAATTCTTGGTTAAGGTAATTGCTTATACTGTTCCTTAATTATGTATTGATGGTTGATAATATTGGATTTTGACACATAATTGCATCTGGTGGAATTTTAAAGACTGTTATACACAATATGTAGTGTAACATGAACCCCTTCTTTTGTCTCCAATTAATGGGAAGGTTTAAAACAAACTGAAGACTGCTTGTCGAAACGAGTAGTACCCAGGAGCATATCTTATACAACTTATGCGATCTTCAGATTTATGTAATCTAAAATGTGCATTTAAGTGGTATTTTTTATACTGACATACTACATATGGCACTGTTATTATTCAGCTAGAGTACATTTTTTGGAGTGGATGGGACATCCTGTTGTGATATTTGAAACACACTCTTGGATTTCTGTGAATATATGTACATATTGTATGTCTGTATGGTTACTGTTTGCACTTTGTAGAGGTCTTAACTTTCCAGTTTCTTTCTTTCTTGCTCTTCGAGAGGCCCTGCCAGTCAGATTAGGCCAGGGTCCCTAATCTTTTTGAGCCTGCAGGCACCTTTGGAATTTTGACACAGCACGGTGGCCCCAGTCACAAAATGGCTGCCGTAAAATGGCTGCCACAGGAGGCAGAACCAGCCGCAAAATGCTGCAGCTTACCTTCAGTCACACAGTAAAAGAAGAGATGATTTTTATACCCCGCTTTTATCTACTGAAAGGAGCTTCAAAGCGGCTTACAATCACCTTCCCTTCCTCTCCCCACAGCAGACACCTTGTGAGGTAGGTAGGGTCGAGAGAGCTCTGAGAGAACTGTGACTGGCCCAAGGTCATCCAGCGGGCTTCACGTGGAGAAGTGAGGAATCAAATCTGGTTCTCCAGATTAGAGTCCGCCGCTCTTAACCACTACAGCATGCTGGCACAAGTGAAGATCCTTGTGCAGTGGTAGCAGCTTCTGCCAAAGCAATGTTTTGAAAAATCTACACATCAACAATGGCCAACACGAAGGCTTGCTGGGCAATAGCCCCTCTGCTCCCCCCTTTCTACAAACACTTGGCAAGTTGCCATGGCACCCACTTGGTGGTTGCCATGGCATCCACAGGCCCCATCATTGGGAACCCCCAGAGTAGACAGTACTGAGCTAGATCACCCAATGGTCTGACTCAACACAAGGAAGATCCATCTGTCCAGAAGGTTTCTTTTCCCCAACCTCACAAGACCCTCAGCACAGTTTCTTTCACACAGCTCAGTGGCAGAGCACCCTCCAGGTTGGGGACAGACTGCTCAGAGCACAAACAGCATTTATTTATACCATCACTCAACATTTATTATGATCAAAAGATCAGTCAACATCAGTTTAATGGCACAATCTGCACACAAATATAAAATTAAAGTACAGAGATTAAAATTCATAACCTTATTGTGCTGTAGTTAATTATACCAAAGAGTCCAGGTTGGGCATGGCGTTTTCAGAACATAAACAGCATTTATTTATACAGGGGCCCACTCTACAGAAACAAAATTAACAGGTCCCTGCCTGCCAGCTTGCAACCTGGGGGAAAAAGAAGGCAGCAAAAAGAAAGAGGACTTGTAAAGGAAAAACTTTGCCAGAGGTGAGCAAGACTGAACAAAGGCGCAAAGCACTCATTATGGTTGAGCTGTACTTTTAACAAATAGTTTTTTAAAGAAGTCCATCATCAGGAAAGAAATGCAAGGAGAAATGGGTTTTTTAACAGTCCCTTAAAGCAGGGCTAGTGGGAGCCCCACTAACTATATGCATTGAGGCCCTGCGTGGATTTTATAATGAGCAACTCCATGATGGAAGCTTTTCCCCAACTCAAGGCATTCCTAATGTCTCTGCTGTCCTAACAGTTCTCTGACAGCGATCAACGGTTTGCTGAGAAATTTCTCCAGCTCTCGAGGCATCTGAGTGGTCTTTCTCCTGCAGAGATTCTCTGATGACTCACGAAATGATTGTTCTCCGCGAAGCACCCATCTTGTTCAAGACATTCAAGTGACCTCCTCCCCAGCCCAGATTCTCTCTGTGTTCCATTAATGCCAGCTCTTAACTGAAAACTTTCCCACCCACAGGACATCCATGAAGTCTATTTTCTGCCTGGTTTCACTTGCACTGGGCCAAATCACTTATTTGATGGAATGTTTTCCCATCCCAGGAGCATTCATATGATCTCTCTCTGCTTAGGTTCTCTACTGTCTCTGCATATCTTCTCTCCGCCCACAAAAAGGTCTTTGGATGCAAGGTTAAGAATTTCACTGGATGCTTTTTTCCCACCATGGGGCATTCCTGGGAGGGGAGGGCTCTCACCCACTGGCTGCCAGCAGACATGTTTATGGTCGTTGTCTCCTGTGAATTCTCTGATGTCTGAGTAGCGTATCTCTCCGAGAGAAGCTCCTGTCACACTTGGAACATTTGAATGGTTTCTCTCCTGTGTGGGTTCTCTGATGAATCACAAAATGCTCTTTCCGTCTGAAGCATTTCCCGCACTGAGGACACCCATATGGTTTCTCACCAGTATGGATTATCAGATGCCTCGTTAACGCTCCTTGCTGAGTGAAGCTTTTCCCACACTCAGGACATTCATGCAGCCCTCCAGAATGAAGCAACCAGTGTTTCTTCATGTGTTCTCTCTGACTGAAGCATCTCCCACACTGAATACAACTAAAGCGTTTCCCATAGTCAGGACATTCATACGGTTTTCCTCCCAGAGGGCTACTCTGAGATCCAACCTGACAATGTTGTTTGAAGTACTCGGAAATGTCACATCGTTTCTCACCTGTGCGGATTCTCTGATGTGCACCAAGGCAACTGTTTTGTGGGACATTTTCTCCTCCTGTGGAGCATTCATCAGGGATCTCTCTGGTATGCATCATAACAAGTCTTGATTTGAAGCGGTATCTCCTCCCATACTTGGAGAACAAGGACTTTTTCTGCTCTGGATCCATGATTTCCATTTTGCTAGGGGAAGCCGGAAAAACTTCTGCTATCCGACTGTATTCCTTCACTCCCTTCATTGACTTCTCCTCCTGTGGCCCTTTGGATTCACATCTCTGCTTGTGAATTTCAGATGTCTCAGGAAAATCCCCCTGGGACATGGCCGCTGTCCTGTGTGCCACCTTTGAGCCACTCTCTCCCTGATCAGAGCCCTTCGCTTTGACCTTTCTCTTCCCATCACCTGAAGAGAGACAGAGAGAAAGGAATTTTGCCCATGTTCCCATGACTTCTTTGCAAATCTAGATTACCATCCTCCCTGCTACAGCTCCCTCATCATGCCTTGTGTTTTCTTTGCGGTGGCAATTCTCAAAGTTATATGGGATATCATACCCTACAATCTGCGGCACCATCCGATTCCATACGATGCACAGGAAACAAGTTTGGTTTGTTGAAGAAGGACAGTGCCCGCTGTCCATATTCCCAGCGCCTATTCCTTTCCAAGCACTCTTTGAAACTGGAGCTGTTTTGTCTTCTCACGGAGCTACTCCCATGACTTCCCGGCAGGCCACGTCTGCAACTTGTTGCTGATGTGCTAGAAATGGGAGGGGGTTCTGCAGTCTGAGGAGAGGACCCTCCGCATCACATCTTCTCCCCAAATCTGAACAAAAGCCCGAGTTTCATCATGCGTCCAGCAGGGGCTTTTTGAGCAGCAGCTGGCAGAACCCTGAGTGGGACAGGAGGGCCTTGGTGAAGGCCCCTCTGGAGGGCAGGACACCGAATCTGAGAACCCCATGATACGCGACCCTAAGCTGCCAAAACGGCAAAAGCGGACAACGACAAAGTGCATTTGAAAATGATGAGCTTAGCCATGTGAGCCAGGATTCTTTCAAAAGCCACACAGGAGGAGAAGCAAGTAGGAGGCAACAGAGAGGCTGTACAGGTAACAAAGCTTGGAAAAATAGGTACCACACTCAACAGCTGCAAGTCAGAGATGCACATAGCAGGACCTGGGATGCTGTTTGCTCCGTAATCACAACAGAAGCACTGGCAGAAACAGGCCACCAGAAGAACAAATGTAAAGAGAAACAATACCTCTAAGGCGGGGGGTCCCCAACGGGGTACTCGTGGGCGACACAGTGCCTGCTGACACCTTTCCTGGCTCCCACCCAGTGTTTTTAGAAACTGGGTGGGGCCAAGGCTTCTGATTGGCTGTGCAGATTTTTAAAAACATTGCTTTGGCAGCAGCTGCCACCAGAGAACAAGGATCTTCACTGTGTGACTGAAGGTAAGCTGCGGCAACCATTTTGTGACCGGCTCTGCCTCCTATGGCAGCCATTTTGTGGCTGTACCACCATACTGTGTCAGAATCTCAAAGATGCCCACAGGCTCAAAAAGGACCTTTCCCTCAGGTGAAGAGCAGCCCCACTGGAGTAGGTTCATCTAGCTAACCACACATCCCACAAGAAGGGGCAGAAAGGCTAAGGCCTTACCCTGTTGTTACCTCCATCCTGTCCCTTGCAACATGGAAGAGGAGGAAGAAGATGAAGAGGAAAAAGAGGAGGAAGAGGAAGAAGAGGAAGAAGAAGAGGTGGTTTTAAAACCCCACTTTTTCTCAAAGTGGCTTACAATCACCTTCCCTTCCCACAACAGACATCTTGTGAGGTGTGGGGCTAAGAAAGTTTGGAGAGAACTGTGACTAGCCCAAGGTTACCCAGCTGGTTTCATGTGTAGGAGTGGGGAAACCAGCCCGGTTCACCAGATTAGAGTCCATCGCTCATGTGGAGGAGTGGGGAATCAAACCTGGTTCTCCAGATTAGAGTCCACCACTCCTAACCATGCTGGCTCTCTGAACATGGTATGCTGCCTCTGAACATCTAGCCATCCTAGCTAAGAGTTGTTGATGGACCTTATCCTCCATAGATTTGTCCAATCCCCTTTTTAAGAAATCTAGATGAATGGCCAACACTGCATCCTGTGGCCGTGAGTTCCACAAATTAATCAACGTTGTGTGTGAAGAACCACTTTTGTTTGTCTCTCCTGAAGCTTCTTCCCATCAACTTCTCATTGAAGGCCTCCACTTTCTCTTAACATGCACAGTTTTATCACTCTCTCTCCCCACCTCTGTCCTTCCCACCTCAGTTATCTTCCTTCTAAGATTCATCTGGTCTGTGATCTTTTCTGGCACCGTCCATTCGCATTCACGCTTATTTTTGCTTAAGGACTAGAAACATGTCTTTTCAAAAAATAATAATCCTAATACCACCTTCTGCATATTTTTCTGAAATTGAAAAGATAAGCAGGTCTGTTTTATTCTGCACAACTCATTCCTCTTCTGCTAGATGAGAAAATAAGCACCTGCTTAACAGACTTCTTTCTGCCCATGTTGCAACAATCACCAAATCCAGCCCCTTACCTGGATTTCGGCCTGGGAGCCTCTCGCTTTCCTTTGGGAACTGGGCAAACATCTCGTCGTCTTTTTCCAGGTGGGAGGTGAGGTCAGATTTTGGAACCAAAAGTCCCTCTACAAGGGAGGGAGGCAGAAATGGAGCATGATTTTTGGAGCACTGGGAAAAAACAAAAGAGCTTACGGATCCTACCTTTGGTTTTAGCTTTCTGACAGACACTAAAACACAGAATCCTAACTGGGGAAAGCAATGGCAAACCACCCCATAAAAATAGTCTGCCTACTAAACGTCATGATGTGACATCACCCCATGGGTCAGAGATCACGCTGGGAAAGCGTGGTGTGGTTAAGAGAAGTGGTTTGGAGCAGTGGCCTCTAATCTGGAGAACCGAGTTTGACTCCCCACTCCTCCACATGAGTGGACACTAATCTGGTGAACTGAGTTGGTTTCCCCACTCTTCCACATGAAGCCAGCTGGGTGACATTGGGCTAGTCACAGCTCTCTCAGCCCCACCTACCTCACAGGGTGTCTGTTTTAAACACAAGAACACATGAAGCTGCCTTATACTGAATCAGACCCTTGGTCCATCAAAGTCAGTATTGTCTACTCAGACTGGCAGCAGCTCTCCAGGGTCTCAGAGGTCTATCACATCACCTACTTGCCTAGTCCCTTTAACTGGAGATGCCAGGGATTGAACCTGGGACCTTCTGCATGTCAAGCAGATGCTCTGCCACTGAGTCACAGCCCCTCCCCTGTGGCGAGGGGAAGCTGATTGTAAGTTGGCTTGATCCTTCCTTAAGTGGTAGAGAAAGTTGGCATATAAAAACTCTTCTTCTAATGACATGGTGCTTGCACAGGGTTCTACCTTTACCTTAGAGTGTTGGAATGGATGGGGTCCCACAGAATCAGATTGACAGCACCAGACCACCACAGGAATAATTATGACTTCTCAGAAAGGGGGCATTTACTGGATCTGAGCCAGAAGCATTCCTTACCCAAAGCATCCACATTCCCCTCATCTTCCTGCATGACTTGCCAAAACATCGTCCTTTGGCCGGGCTTCGGCAGATCTGGCTCAACCACATGCAAAGACGGGCCTGTCTCGAGGGTTGCTGGCGCCTAAAAGAGAAGAACATTTCCACCCTTTATTCCAAGCCCCTTGTACGAAAGGGGACTCACAAAGACACCCCATTTTAAGACATTTCTGATAACCGAGGGGCAGAAAAGGCCTCCAGAGTGATCAAGATGGTTCAGCACCTTCCCCAAAACTAAAAGCTGAAGTGTTTTGGCTCTTCGGAGAAAAGATGACTAAGGATGCCGGGCCGGGTGCTGGGCCCACTGGGTCTGATCCAGCCCACAGGTCTTTTGGAGTGTTTTTATTTTTGTATTTATGTTAAATTTTTCTGTGCCACCTTTCCACCTGAACAGGTCCCCAAGGCGGCAGTCATCAAAACATTTCAACATTACAAAAAAAGTATATATAAAATAATCCAATAAAAACAAATAAACACACGTGCCTGTATGCTTATATGTTAGGCATAAGCTTGGATCCAGCCACACACCCCAACATTCACTTACCTCTTTTAGCCCAGCTTTGGTAGCATCCTGCTCTTTGGGAGGAAGAGAGATCTCAGAATCATTAGGACATGTCATTCGACTGCCTAAAAGGGAAAAAAAGAGAGAGACACAAAAATTTAGAAGAGGACTGGGAATGAAAATTTTATCATGCCTGGGATCACCAGAAGCAACAGAGTGGAATTTTTGTGTTTTCTGATATCTGTACAGAAAAGGGAACTTTGTAAGATGATTGTTCTCACTCAGGAATGAGGAAAAACTGCTCAGTGGAGTTCTTCACTCTACATATTAAAAAATACTAGAATTTCACTCTCTTCCTTTGCTCCAGCCGAGCCTAAATCACTCCATAAACATGAAACAGAATGCATGTTTACTTGGGAATGTACTGGGACTTGATCTAATGAGTAAATAAGGCCTAATGACTCATTGAGGCCTTACCCAGCAAACCGGTCTCTCCGCTGCAACTGTTCTCCTTGGTTTCTTTGACTCGTCTCTGATCAAAGTCTGAGGGAGCCCCTTCCACCTCCAGGGCTCCCCTGATCATCTCCTGCAAAGGCTCCTGAAACAGCAAGGAAAAGCCTAGTCAGGAAGTGTGATGAATAAAGACCACCTCATGCTCCTCAAAATCCTTTTTGTTTGTAGAGATAATTTGAGGATCAGGTTTTGACTCATGGCGGTGATGGAACTTATGACGGAGGGCTATGTGGAGGAACAGCCCCACTCCGACCCGCAGGCCGTGTTGCACGATGTTACCTAGTTGGTTATGAGGTATTTTCAAGGGTTTCTATCCAGTCACTTTGTTATTGCTCTAGTACTGCGCTAGAAGGATCACTCAGAAGATCAGCCTAGATTGGGGTCCCCAACCTTTCTGAGCCTGCAGGCACCTTTGGCACTCAGATACTTCAAAGTGGGCTCATCCACAAAATGGCTGTCACAAGAGGCGGAGCCATCTTCAAAATAGCTGCCACAAGAGGTGGAGCCAACCATTACATCTCAGAGAGTAAGGTTATGCATCAGGCAGAGGCTCTGTTTAACAAGATGCCTTTTAGAACATACATGTATTAAGAAATTTTCTTAGAATCATAGAGTTGGAAGGTACCACCAGGGTCATCTAGTCCAACCCCCTGCAAAATGCAGGAAATTCACAACTACCTCCCCCCACACTCCCAGTGACCCCTACTCCATGCCCAGAAGATGGCCAAGATGCCCTCCCTCTCATGAACTGCCTAAAATAATAGAATCAGCATTGCTGACAGATGGCCATTTAGCCTCTGCTTAAAAGCCTCCAGGGATGGAGAGCTTACCACCTCCCGAGGAAGCCTGTTCCACTGAGGAGCTACTCCATTAGAAAAATTCTTCCTAATCTTGCACATACATAGCTTACCTTCAGTCACACACTAAAGATCCTTGTTTTTAAACATCTGCACACCAACCAGATCTCCAAAGGCTAATCAGAAGCCCAGCTAGGCAAAAACCCCACCTAACCCTCCCTCCCTTTCTAAAGACACTTGGAGGGCACAATGAAAGGTGTCTGCGGGTGCCATGGTGCCCATAGGCACCAAAGTTGGGGAACCCTGGTCTAGAGGTTCTTAGGTGGTCCTTGAGTGGTGGCAGCTGGTTACCAGGCTGCTTTCCAAGGAAATCTTGGTTCTACGGGAGTATCCCAGCAAGGAAAGACGTTGTTCCCCCTCTTCCTTCCGTAACAGGCTGTATAACAAAGAGAGGCCAGCCTGTTTCTGAGTCTTCAACTCGAGCTTAATGTGCAGAAATGGAAGCGTGCACCAGTGGTCAGAATGCTGCACTAGGTCTGGGGAAGACCTGGGTTCAAATCCCCACTCAAAGAGGAATACTCACTGGGTGAGCTTTGGCTGACTATTCTCACAGCTTCATTTACCTCAAGAGGTTGTTATGAGGGTAAAACGGAGGAAGGAAGAACCATGTACGCCACTCTACAACAAGGCTGGAAATTTCAGTCAGAACATAAAAGCTAATCTAACACACAAATGATATCCGTAACCCATTGTTCTACACCCGGCTAGAGACTCAGGGGATTAAATATAACCTCACCTGCCATTTCCAAGTCTCAGCCTTGTGCTGGCTCAGCAGGAAATCATCCACCAGGGCCGCGGCTTGGGTGCAGTTCTCAGGGCCACCGGCCCTGATCCAGCTCTGCAGCTCCGGGGGCAGGATGGCCAGGAACTGCTCCAGGATCAGCAGCTCCAGGATCTGCTCCTTGGAGTGCCTCTCCGGCCTCAGCCACTGACAGCAAAGCTCCTGTAGCTGGCTGTAGATCCGGCGAGGGTCTTCCACCTCCCGGGAGCGGAACTGCCGGAAGTGCTGCCGCAGGGCTTCCATGCGGTTGGCTTCCCCGCGCAAGATGGCTGCCTTCACTTTCCCATAATCCTCTCTGTCTCTGGCCTCCAGGCTGCTAAAGGCCTGCTGGGCTTCTCCGCTGAGTGCCGGCAAGAGCCGAACCGCCCACTCTTCCCTGGGCCACTGGCACGCCTTTGCCACTTGCTCAAAGGAGGTCAGGAAGGCCTTGGCATCATCCCACAGGGTGGTCTCTGCCAGCTGCGGGCTTCCCCATGCTGCGTGAGGAGACTGGAGAGTCTTCAGGAACTCCTGCCACTGAGCTTCCCAGTGCTGCTGCATCCCCTTGGAGGGGTCCCATCGGATATCTTGCGTTGACTTCCAGCTGGATTGTTCCCCTGTGAATTCGGACTGAGCCATGCCGACAGGGTTTCTTGCTCCTGCCGGTCCTTCACCTGGAAGAGCCCTTGATTGCTCCTTCATGTTCACCCAAGTAACAAAATCCTAGATCTGGAAAGGCCGTGAGATGAAGAACCTGCTGGCAGTTAAATCCCTGCACAATTTGCAGATGGAGGGTCTTAGAACCCTGATCTCATTTGAAAGATAAAGAGGCCTTCTGTCTCGACTGATCTATCTGGTCTCAGGAGTGACGGGACAAGGTGAGCAACAGGCAAACTGATGTCATCAGAAACATCCCAAGCGCTGCTTTCCAAGGGTATTGCGGAGCTCCACCTTCAGCAAAAACAAGATGCACAGAAGAAGGTGAAAAAGCAAACAAACCCAGAGTTGGGGAGGGGGGTTTGAAGGGAAGGAAGAAGAGGCAACAGGAATCAGCTCCTCTGAAAATCTTTTGAGGTTGCCTGCTTATTTACCACTCTCTCCCTGTTTCAAAACAGCAAACAACAACAATAAAGCATTATTTATGTATTTAAACATAGTGTCCACGGGCACTGTGGTGCCCGCCAACGCCTTTCCTGGAGCCCACCCAAAGTTTTTAGGAAGTGGGCAGGTGGGGCTTTTGCCCAGCTGGGCTTCTGACTGACTATGCAGATTGTTCAAAATGTGGTGGTCTCCACTGCACAAGCATCTTCACTGTGTGACTGAAGGTAAGCTGTGGCAGCCATTTTGTGGCTGGCTGCCTCCTTTGGCAGCCATTTTGTGGCTGTAGCACCACGCTGTGTCACAAGGCTCAAAAAGGCTGGAGATCCCTGATTTAAAACGTCTATTAGCTGCCCTTCTACCTTGTAGGAACTCAAGTCGGCTCTTACAACGTAAATAATAACAAAATACTTAAAGACCACTATTTAAAATCATTAATTTAAAACTGCTAGTAGGCAGAAGAACTAATCAAATGCCATCATAAATAAAACTGTCTTCAGCTGCCTCCCAAAAGGGGAAAGCGATAGGGCCAGCTAATTCCTGGGAGGAACATATGGGAAAAGCCAGTCCCAAGGGCAAAACCAACACCTTTCATTGGGCTCGGAAGTGGATCTGAAGCAAGTGTAATTTGTTACAGGATTGGGGTCACATGATCCTGGTAACTTAGGGTTGCCAGCTTCAGGAAATACCTGGATATTTCTGGGAGTGGAGCCTAAGGAGGGAGGGGCTCGGAGAGGGGAGGGACTTCAATGCCATAGAGTCCAATGGCCAAAGAGGCCATTTTCCCTGGAGGAACTGATTTCTGTCGCCTGGAGATCAGTGGTGATAGCGGGAGATCTCCAGCCACCACCTGGAGGTTGGCAACCCTACAGTAACTGGACCAATCCAGCAGTCTAACAACAGCATTCTGCACTAACTGAGAGCACTTTTAGTTTTAAGGGATTTTTTCCCTTTTATTGCATGATAATAGATTTGTGATTGCGTGATAACTATTGTTTTATCTTTTATCCTGTAACTAATTTTTAATCAGTCTTCTTAGAATTTAGTAAATATTTTAGGATACTTTGTAATGGCCTACTGCTATTCAAATAAACTAACTTGTACTTGTAACCGCAGCCTCTGGACTCTCTTCAAGAGTAGCCCCCAAGCTTTACTGATGTGGTGTAGTGGTTAAGAGCGGTGGTTTGGAGAGCGGTGGACTCTGATCTGGAGAACCGGTTTGATTCCCTACTCCTCCACATGAGCAGCGGAGGCTAATCTGATGAACTGGGTTGGTTTCCCCACTCCTACACATGAAGCCAGCTGGGTGGGCTAGTCACAGCTCTCTCAGCCGCACCTACCTCACAGGGTGTCTGTTGTGGGGAGGGGAAGGGGATTGTAAGCTGGTTTGATTCTTCCTTAAGTGGTAGAGAAAGCTGGCATATAAAAACCAACTCTTCTTCTACATGGGTCTGCCCTTGGACTACAATTGGTACAAAATGTCACAGCTTAAGCTATTATCAAGAATCAGGCAGAGCACAAGTATTTCTCCCATTCTGCAGTCACTCCATTGGTTACTGCTCAGTTACCAGGTCTAATTCAAGGTACTGGTTATCACCTACAAAGCCCTTTGTGGCCTTGGATCCCCAAACTGGCAGGGCTACCTCTCCTGCTCTGCTCCACCATGATGTCTTCGCTTTATCTGTGCAAAGCCTTTCGAAGGTGCCACCCCCCACAAACCGGGAAGACTGCCAAGTGTCCCCATTCACCCGAACTATCTGTGAAGCTCCCCATTTATGGAACAGCCTGGCTGGGGAGTTAGAAACAGGGCCGCAATATCATGGAGTGGTTGGTTCAGGAGGGTTCTTTTATAAGGGAATAAGACTGTAATAATCTACTACACGATTCGTGGTCTGCATTATCTTCATTTTACGGCCTTGCCGTCTCCTTTTCCAATTCATTTTGTGGTACATCATGTCTTTTGGCTAAACCAGTGAACGTTTAGAGATAGGTTCTTGTAGGTTATCCGGGCTGTGTAACCGTGGTCTTGGTATTTTCTTTCCTGACGTTTCGCCAGCAGCTGTGGCAGGCATCTTCAGAGGAGTAACAGAGACACTGGTCCTTCAGTGTTACTCCTCTGAAGATGCCTGCCACAGCTGCTGGCGAAACGTCAGGAAAGAAAATACCAAGACCACGGTTACACAGCCCGGATAACCTACAAGAACTAATGAACTAGTGAAAGCCTTCGACAATGTTTAGTGATAGGGTTTGCATCTCCAGAGTGTTGGTTGGGAGATAAGAACATAACAAACATTAAGAAAGGCCATGCTGGATGAGACCAAGACCCATCAAGTCCAGCAGTCTGTTAACACAGTGGCCAGCCTAAGGTAGCCCATAAACAAGACGACTGCGACAGTATCCAGCCGGTGCTCCACAGCACCTAATATAATAAACTTGTCTCAAGAACATAAGAAAAGCCCTGCTGGATCAGACCAAAGGCCCATCAAGTCCAGCAGTCTGTTCACGCAGTGGCCAACCAGGAGCCTCTAGGGAGCCCCCAAACAAGACGACTGCAGCAGCAGCATCCTGCCTGTGCTCCACAGCACCTAAGATAATAAACTTGTCTCACGAGACTTTGGAAGTCTCAGAGCCTATCTTTTGTGATAAAGCAAGCTAAGCTTCAGGGACAGACTATACCTATCTTAAAGCCCCAATATCTAAGGAAAACTACTGGAAGATTTGTGCTTTCTGAGAGGAGCTCACATTCACACTGTGAGAATCCTGAGACTGAGGGAAGCCCAATATTCACCTCAAGGATACAAACGTGACTGCTAACTGTTCTTTATAGTCCTAAATTGTCAACAGTAACCCAAAAAACCCCAAACCAATGGGTTATAGATCAAATCAAGCCTGAACTGACCCTAGAAGCTAAAATGACTAAACTGCGGCTATCGTATTTTGGCCACGTCATGAGACGACAAGAGTCACTGGAAAAGACAGTCATGCTAGGAAAAGTGGAGGGCAGCAGGAAAAGAGGAAGACCCGACAAGAGATGGATTGACTCAGTAAAGGAAGCCACAGCCTTCAATTTGCAATGTCTGAGCAAGGCTGTCAAAGATAGGACATTTTGGAGGACTTTCATTCATAGGGTCGCCATGAGTCGGAAGCGACTTCACGGCACTTAACACACACACACACAACCTTATAAATGAACAGGCCCAGAAAGACTTGTGCTATACCTGTATATAGATTCTTTTCTCATTTCTGACCACCTTATTCCCCTATCCCTGTGAGTAAATAAAAGTTTCTGGTGGGTTTTCCTCATGGGTGCTGAATTTTTTTTTTTATTCAGAAGCCTCTTGAGCTAAATCTGTCACCAAGCCTCACATCTGATCTCTCCCATCTGAGTGGTAACCATGACACTCGTTGACAGGAGGCAATTCAGACTTTTTATTAAGGTGTTGATCTTATCAGCCCTTTAACAGTCTTTTAATGGCCTGCGTTTTAATCTTGAGGTTTTTTATCTCAAGCGGGCCTCTGAAGAGGTGGCATCGAAATATTCCAAATAAATAAAATGCAGAAAGACAGCAATGCTTTCAAACTAACAAACCACAGCTAAATTAGTACATGGCTCCGGAGAGCCATGTATTTTGTTTAAGGAACGATATAGTACCATCCCCATAAAACATCAATTAGAAAAGAGAATGAGACCACCTTAAAAAGCACTAAAAGATAGCAACTTTCCAGCAGGGGATGGATTAGTCAGTACTGTCTAACTCACCCCCAAAAAGTAGATACAAAAAGTAGAAATTTATACCATTACAAATCCAGACTTGGTCATGTAGGCAAACGGGCAGATTTCTGCAATATTTTTTTTTTAATTGAAAAGGTTCTTGCTTGGCCTTGAAAGTAACAAGCCATTTAGAATTATTATACTCATCCTAGGGATGGGGAGACAGAGAGTGTCTTACATCAATCCTGCATTAAGCTCTTCATTTTCCAGATGACGGTCCTTGCTACAGATCCTAAAGTAATTCCTAACAGTGCAGGTGTGCAATACTTTTTTAAAAACTTAGGACCAACCAAAATATTGCAAAAAGGGTCCGAGCTTTTGAGCACCACAAACCTCTTCCTCTGGCTGGATATTCAATGAAAAAAACCAAAGGGGGAGGGGAGAATTCATGGTGGAATTATCCCATTAGTTTCCCCCCCTCCAAAGATACCAGAATTCAAGGGCATCCAATGAAGTTGATGTGCAATAGATTAAGGGGAGTCAAAAGGAAATACTTCTTTACACAAAGAGGATGTAGTGATGGCCTCGGGTACAGATGGCTTTAAAAGGGGATTAGGCAGATTCATGGAGGAGAGGTCTATCAGTGGCTACCAGCCCTGATGACGAAAGGGAACCTCCATGTTCAGAGGTAGTCAATCTCTGAATCCCAGTGCCAGGGATCCACATCAGGAGAAGACATTTATGCCCTGTTGTTGGACCTCCAGAGGGTTGGCCACTGTGTGAAACAGGCAGGATGCGCGCATGAACACATGAAGCTGACTTCTACTGAATCAGACCATTGGTCCATCAAAGTCAGTATTGTCTACTCAGACCAGCAGGGTCTCAGGCAGGGGTCTTTCACATTACCTACTTGCCTAGTCCCTTTAACTGGAGATGCCTGGGATTGAACCTGGGACCTTCTGCATGCCAAGCAAATGCTCTACCACTGAGCCAGGGCCCCTCACCTCTGGGCTAGAGGGACCCCTGATCTGATCCATAATAGCTCTTCTTATGATCTTATGTACAGGTTTAAGATGAAATGCAGAATTGTGGTCCAGACTTCAACTTACTTGATGTTATACACAACTAAATTTCAAGCAGGGACAGGGAAGACTGGCTCCATCCCCAGCTGAAGCCAGGCTCAGGGCGGCTAACAACATCAAATACATAACAATAAAATAAAAACAGAAACTTTTAAGGCAACATTATCCACTCCACAGTTAGCAGAGCCATATTTATAATCAGAATCAAAAGAGCCAGATTCACTTCCATCCCTGGTATGAGACCTTCACCTCAGGGAGGCTCATAGCTTCCATTACTCCAGCAACGGCTGTTTCAAGGTGGCAACACCCTGCCAACCACAATCCCCACCAGGCAAGGACCTTGCCCACTTTTCTGAAACATGGGGCAGGTGCCACATTGAGGAACGGTGCTTGGAAGAGCCAGAGGGTGACACAGCGAAGAGCTACCCAAGGCACCAAGCAACTATCACTGTTTTAAGGTAATACAAAAACTCCGGTCTGGTTCACTCACACAGATGAATGATGTGAATACATAAAGCTGCCTTATCCTGAATCAGACCCTTGGTCCATCAAGTCAGTATTGTCCACTCAGACTGGCAGAGGCTCTCCAGGGTCTCAGGCAGAGGTCTTTCACATCACCTACTTGCCTGGTTCCTTTAATTGGAGATGCCGGGGATTGAACATGGGACCTTCTGCATGCCAAGCAGATGCTCTGCAAAGTGAGCCACAGCCTCTCCCTTCAACATGTGGCAAAAAGCCCCGAGGAAGCAGGATTTCAGTTTGACAATCTCCCATCTCTTTGCATGACAAAAATTTCCTGAAAGTCAAAATTAGCTCAGCAAAGGGGAAAGGTCTTTCTTGCTTGCTGCTTTGGCATTTTTATTGTCAGGAGAGCAGTCAAATCTCCCCCCCCCCCACCAGTCTGAACCAGGGCAGCTCATTCTACCACACTATCATTCTTATCAACTCATTTTCCTGCATGAATCAATCAGGACTGGTTCACACAAGCAGGGGAACAAGCCAGCCATGAGGCAGCAGAGACTTTGGATGACAACGGACCATACCACATCAGTACAATGGAGGGTGAGGAAAACCACATTCTCCCCTCTATTAAAGGGGGTGCCCTGACCTGGATGTTCCAGGTGAGCCCAACCTTGTCAGATCTCAGAAGTTCAGCAGGGTCAGCCCTGGTTAGTGTTTGGACAGGAGACCAACACGGAAGTCCACAGTTGCTATCCAGAGGCAGGCAATGGCAAGCCCCCTCTGCCTTGAAAACCCTCACAGGGTCGCCATAAGTCAACTGCAACTTGACAGCCCTTTCCAACCACCTTTAAAGAGGGAAAAAACTTCTCTGCAAATAGGAAGTGAACTGAGGGTGATAACGGGGGAGGCACATATCCTTAGTCTTCTGAAACAAAATGTAATGGTTTGGCATGTAATGGTGTAAAAGCCAGTAAAGTTTAGCCTTGCTGGCATTGTGCTAGGAGGATAGTTTTGAGAGAAAGGGTGACAGAAACGAGGTTTAGATTTTTATTCTAAACAGCCCAGGGTGGCAAACATGAATCGTTTAGGGTGCCAACTAGCAGGAGGGGAAGACAGAGGTGGCCTTTCGTCCGGTCGCTTTAAATAGATGCTTGATCAGCACAAACTGGCAGATGAAGGAAGGTATTTTCGATCACCTAACAACTGCACATTAAATACACACAAAGCTGCCTTATACTGAATCAGACCATCGGTCCATCAAGTTCAGTACTGTCTAATCAGACCGGCAGCATCTCTCCAGAGTCTCAGGTTGACATCTTCAAATCACCTACTGCTTGATCTCTTTAACTGGAGATGCCGGGGACTGAACCTGGGTCCTTCTGCAAGCCGAGCAGATGCTCTACCACTGAGCCACCGTCCCTCCCCAAACTAGCCAAGGGGCCAAGAAAAAAGCTGGTGAGCCCCTTTTTGTTGGCAAGTCACCGCCAACTTATGGCGACCCCGTAGGGTGTTCAAGGCAAGTGACATGGTGGTTAGCCATTGCCTGCTTCCACGTAGGGACCCTGGACTTCCTCAGCAGCCTCCCATCCAAGCACTAATCAGGGCTGACTCTGCTTAGCTTTTGAGATCAGACCAACCTGGGCTATTCAGGTTTTCCCCCACCACGAGCCCAATTTCATCCCCGTAGCAACCCTTTGAGGGCCAAGGACAAAAAAGTCCTTTCCTGAGCATCCCGTCTCACTGAGGTTGCCAACTGACCCCGGTGTCCTGCTCCTGGGCTTTTAAACAACAGCTCGCTCAGCCAAAGCCAGCAGCAAAGATTTCTTTCTCCTCTTTTCTTCTCGGCACCAGAGATTTAACTCATCTCCTCACCCGACAAAGTCTGCAGATTCAGCTGCTATTAAGAGCACAGGTACTCGAGTTCAAAGCCAGCAGGTAGAACTGCTAACCTTACGGCACCTTCAAAATATTATTATTAGGGTTGCCAACAGCCTGTAGTGAGGGGGGAGGGAATACCTTGGCTCCTTGATGCATGGAAGCCTTTCCAGGCAGACGAAAACAATCTCTCCAAGCCTCCACCAAATTGGACACCTCCCTTATTATCCATAGATAATCAATACCCACCAGATCCTTCATCTTCAGAAGGGGCTCCACGTGTTAATTTTTTAACGCACCCTCATCAGAGATCATAAAATAATAATAATAATAATAATAATAATAATAATAAAAAAGAGGCAACTATCCTTGCTTTGACTCAGGCCTAATTCCCTGCTGGCTCACTTTATTCGCTTCCCCCCCCCCCCATGCAAGCTGAGCCCTGGGGGAAAAAGAGAGATGGTGCATGTGTATTTTGGGGGGGGGGGGAAGGATTATAGCTATATCCAAAGCGAGGAAAGGGTGGGTGGGAAACCAAATCAAACCAGGGAAGAAAAACTGGGAGATGAGAAAAGCTCAACTTACTTCCGCAGGCCTGGCTCTGCCCCGGCCCAGCCCCTGCAGAGTTGGGGGCCCCACCCTGGCTTGCAAAGTCCAAGGGAGGCAAGAGGGGGGGGGCGGCGGACCCCGGGAGCGGCTCCCTTTGCACCGGAGATGCCCGGCCCAGCTCCGCCTCCTCGACCCCTTCTGTTTTCCTCCTTCCTCGGTGGCTTCAATGGCGGGTCTGCAGCAACGCCAGCCGAAGGGCTCTCGGCTGCTCCCTACTGAGCCCTTCGCTCATTGCTCATCCCCCAAAGTAGGGGGGGGGGACGTTGCACGCCACCACCGCGCGTGGCAGGAGCAGAGATACCCCCGGGTAAAGCCGGAGAAGGTTAAAGGCTGCAAAAACGGCAGGCGCGTTCCAAAAAGCAAGCAAGCAAACGCCTCCCCAAAGTCGTGAACATAGGGTTGCCAACCTCCAGGTGGTGTGCTGAAATAAGGTTATGGAAATCCCTGCACAGGGAAATTATTTTTCAGTACACGACCACTAAAGCTGACCACGGAACAAGTGCATCTTTCAATATTGGCACTGAAGGATCATACTGCCGGATAAGTGGGATTTCCCCCCCTTTTCCCCCCTGGTGTTCCAACTATTACATTATTACAATTCTGGATGGATGCTTGTTATATAACTTTGAACATCAGTTAAATGAACTTTGGCTAATGGACACTTATATGTTAGGGTCCATCTTATGCATTCAGTATTGTATGTCTTACTGTAATTATTCATCATACGTTGATATGTATAAAGTGTAATAATTCATCATACGTTGATATGTATAAAGTGTAATACAGTTTGATAAAAGAATATTTAGAGTGAATAGTGGTTGTGTACTTTAAAAAATCCTGTACAGGGATTTCCATAACCTCCAGGTGGTGGCTGGAGATCTCCCGCTATTACAACTGAGCTCCAGGCAATAGAGATCAGTTCCCCTGGAAAAAATATGGCCGCTTTGGCAACTGGACTCTATGGCATTGAAGTCCCTCCCCTCTCCAAACCCCACCTTTCTCAGGCTCCACCCCAAAAATCTCCAGGTATTTCCCAAATCAGAGCTGGCAACCCTACGTGTATATTATAATCATTTAGAACTGCCAACCTCCAGGTGAGGCCTGGAGATCTCACAGCTGACTTACTGTAAAAAAAAAAAATTCCGAATATCCAGCCGGTACCATTATTGCGAGTCCTATCCTCTGCTGCCAACAGGAATAGGTCCCTGCTCTCCTCTAAATGACAGCCCTTCAAATATTTAAAGAGAGCAATCATGTCCCCCCTCAACCTCCTCTTCTCCAGAATAAACATTCCCAAGTCCCTCAGCATTTCCTCATAGGGCTTGGTCTCCAGGCCCCTGATCATCCTCGTCCCTCTCCTCTGGACCCACTCCATTCTGTCCACATCCTTTTAGAAGTGAGACCTCCAGAACTGCACACAATGACATCTTGCAATTTGGATGTTAAGCCTCTCTTGATGCACCCCAAGATCGCATTAGTTTTTTTTGTCGCTGCATCACACTGGCTGCTCATATTCAATTTACGGTCCACCGGTACCCCAAGATCTTGTTCATACACAAGATGTATAAAAATGCTTTGAAAGTGCTCAAAAAAGTCCTGTGCTGAATAACAAGTTTCACTCTGTCGCAACAGGGAAAGATGCCTCTGGTAGCCATTAAATTTTAAAACAAAATGAAGACTCACGATTTAGAAAAACCCTTCCCAAGTTCTCAGAGCATTTAGAGGTTCAAACAAGCTGATTTCTGCCTCCGCCCCTTTCCTTTCTCTGACTCTCAGCTGCTCTCAACAGTCTGTCCCTTCTGAAGCATGCTCAGTCCTCTTTAGGCCATTTTATGGCCTATTTTCATGCAGTCAATTTGTGAGTGTGTTAAATGCTCTCAAGTCGCTTCTGACCTATGGTGACCCTATGAATCAGTGACCACCAAAACGTCCTATCATTTACCGCCTTGCTCGTGTCTTGCAGACTAACATCTGTGGCTTCCTTTATCAAGTCAATCCATCTCATGTCGGATCTTTCTTGCTGCCTTCAACTTTTCCTAGCATTCTTGTCTTTTCCAGAGACTCTTGTCTTCTCATAATGTGACCAAAGTATGATAACCTTAGTTTAGTCATTTTAGCTTCTAGGGAGAGTACAGGCTTGATTTGATCTAGCACCCTCCAGTGCAGTTTCCCAAACTTTTTGAGTCATGGAGCACTTTTCAGGAGAGAAATTCATAATGGAGCACTAATTTTCACCTAGCAGCTATATACTAAACCAAACGACAGTAGTATTTTTCTTTCCAGTATCTTCATGGAGCACTAGGAGATGTTTCGCAGAGCACCAAGTGCTCTGTGGAGCATAGTTTGGGAACCTCTGCTCTAGTGGTTAATTTACAGAGTCATTTTCCATCCACATTCATAGAGTTCCCCCCCAGTAGGCAGAAAGCTCTTACCCTTTCTGTCAGTGATCCACTTTTGTGGCTTTCATTATTCACAAAGAGGTCAGCCTGATTATTTATTTACTTTGCTTACTTTCCCAATGTGGCTTATATCATTCTCTTCTCCTCCCAGTTTTATCCTCACAACAACCCTGTGAGGTAGGTTAGGCTGAGAGTGCATGACTGGCTCAAGGCCACCGAGCAAGCTTCCATGGCAGAGGGGGGATTACAGTTAGAAACACTATTTGCAGTTTTTAGGCTTCAACCTTTTTGGGGAGGGGTTTCCTTCCCAGCTTGCTTAAAAAGAGAGCACTTGGCGGCAGTTTGGAGATCTAGGACTTTATTGACCAAAAGTATTATTCAGTGTCTGGAAAGCAGGAAATGTAAAAAGAGAGAGAAAGGCCCTGCCTTCAGGGATACAGTCTAACCTAATAACTAGGCAAACGTTTTAAAACCACCGCAGTTTTATACAATCTACTCTCTTTCATAATAGTAGAACAAAGTGTCATCTGCTGAAGCTGGAGGGTGAAGATTCAAAACTGATAAAAGGAAGTATTTCTTCACACAATGCATAGTTAAATTGTGGAATTCCCTGCCCCAGGATGTGGTGATGGCTGCCAACTTGGAAGGCTTTAAAAGGGGAGTACATATGTTCATGGAGAGAGGGTTTTCATGGCTACTAGTAAAAATGGAGACTAGTCATGATGCATACCTATTCTCTCCAGGATCAGAGGAGCATGCCTAATGTATCAGGCGCTGTGGAACACAGGCAGGAGAATGCTGCTGCAGTTGTCTTGTTTGTGGGCTTGCTAGAGGCACCTGGTTGGCCGCTGTGTGAACACACTGCTGAACTTGATGGGCCTTGGTCTGATCCAGCATGACCTTTCTTATGTTCTTATGTATCCTGCACATCACCAATAATGGAGGGGAATGTGATTTTCCCATCTCTCCAATCCTAAAAGATTTCAACAAAACCAACCCTTTGAAACAAAGGCATTGCACATGCCCTGCAGAAACAAAAAATCCTTCTTTTCCTTCCTGTAAGACCCTAATTGCCCTGACCTGGATGGTCCAGGCTAGCCTGATCTCATCAGATCTCAGAAGCTAAGCAGGGTCGGCCCTGGTTAGGGGAGACCACCAAGGAATACCAGGGTTGCTGTGCAGAGGAAGGCATTGGCAAACCACCTCTGTTAGTCTCTTGCATGAAAGCTCCAAAAAGGGGTCGCCATAAGTTGGCTGCGACTTGGCGGCACTTTACACACACACACACGACCCTAATTACATGATACGCTGCTCTGGGGTACATCTCCACATCTACTCTGGGCCCTGCCTAGCACATGTGCTGGAATTTAGATTCTCAAGGAGTGCAGAAGCCCGATTCAGATTGGGACTGCAGAGCATGGGGCATAAGCTTTTGTCTCCCCGCCATTTTCCTGATCTGAAACAGTCCTGGGGAACCACCATTTGGCCTTTTGGGGAAACTTACATGTACACATAAAGCTGCCTTATACTGAATCAGACCCATGGTCCATCAAAGTCAGCATTATCTACTCAGACTGGCAGCAGCTCTCCAGGGTATCAGGCATGGGTTTTTCACATCACCTACTCACCTAGTCCCTTTAACTGGAGATGCCAGGGATTGAACCTGGGACCTTCTGCATGCCAAGCAGATGCTCTACCACTGAGCCACAGCCCCTCCAGTGTGGTTTAGTGGTTAAGAGCAATGGTTTGGAGTGGTGGACTCTGATCTGGAGAACCGGGTTTGATTCCTCACTCTTCCACATGAGCTGCGGAGGCTTATCTGGTGAACTGGATTTGTTTCCCCGCTCCTACACACAACGCCAGCTGGGTGACCTTGGGCTAGTCACAGCTCTGATAGAGCTCTCATCCCCACCTACCTCACAGGGTGTCTGTTGTGGGGATGGGAAGCGAAGGTGATTGTAAGCCAGTTTGATTCTGCCTTAAGTGGTAGAGAAAGTTGGCATATAAAAACCAACTCTTCTTCTGCTCCTCCCCATCTATACCTATCTATACCTATAGTGCATCTATACCTGTGGAGCCCCAGTAGCAGCTCCCAGAGCCATTTCATGTGGGGAAAACAGCTTGGGTGGGAAAGATGAAGCCCCCTTCTCCCCACACGCTGCCTTCTCAGTCTGAATCCAGCCTCCATGAACCTGGGAATGACATTACAAGCATGAAACGCCCACCACATAGCAGCTGACAGAGCTTGTATATTTTATGCCATTAAAAGGTATCGGTATTGGCTGGACAGAATTCCAAGGCAGATTCAGCGACCGTCCAAGGAACAGTGTATCATATAGCTATGCCCTAAGGCAGAGGCAATCCACTCACTTCCAGGTTGGATGGCAATCTTGCATGGTCTAACTCTTTTTTTCTAGCAAGAGCGAACCTTTGGATTCTCTTAAGGAACCGGCGAGCCTGAGTTTACCTAACATTTTCCTTAAATGCTTAAGGTGCACATTGCTAGACCATTTCTGAGGCCCAGTCTAATTTTCAAATTGGCAAGTGGTTTTGAACAGAAAGAAAATGAAGTAACATCTTCATGCGGAACTCACCACCACCAGATGTGGATGTGGTAACAGTGGGGTTCCTTAGATGGTCTTTAAAAGAAAGGTTTGAACAGATTCCTGGCTGAAGGAGGCCTATCTTAGTCATGATGACTAAGAAGAAGAAGAAGAGTTGGTTTTTATATGCCGACTTTCTCTACCACTTAAGGGAGACTCAAACTGGCTTACAATCACCTTTCCCACAACAGACACCCTTGTGAGCTAGGTGAGGCTGAGAGAGTGTGACTAGCCCAGGGTCACCCAGCTGGCTTCATGTGTAAGAGTGGGGAAACAAATCCAGTTCACCAGATTAGCGTCCACTGCTCATGTGGAGGAGTGGGGAATCAAACCCAGTTCTCCATAGAGTCCACCGCCCCAAACCACCGCTCTTAACCACTACACCACGCTGGCTCTTAGTCATGATGGGAGCTTCGTGTACATATGGCAGGCACTAGAATTAAATTCCACAGTTTAATCACTTGTTAAGGCTAGCCCGGTCTCATCAGATCTTAGAAGTTAATCCGGGTCGGCCCTGGTTAGATGGGAGGCTGCCAGGGTCAAGACCCAGAGGCAGGCAATGGCAAATCACCTCTGAATGTCTCTGGGCTTGAAAACCCCCATAAGTCAGCTGCGACTTGAGGGCACTTTACAGACAAACATAGCCCATCAGCTCCATTGGGTGCTGAGTTCCAGTATTAGGGGAGCAAAAGGTTCTCCCTGTCTACTTTATCTGATGGTGGGAAATGCTGTCAAATCACAGCCAACTTGTGGCAACTCCTTATGGTAAGAGTTGCCAACCTCCATGTGGTGGCTGGAGTTCTCCTGCTATTACAATTGATCTCCAGGCGACAGAGACCAGTTCCCCTGGAGAAAATGGCCACTTTGGCAATTGGGCTCTTATGGCATTGAAGTCCCCTCCCCAAACCCTGCCCTCCTCAGGCTCCACCCCCAAAATGTCCAAGTATTTCCCAATCCAGAGCTGGCAACCTTACTTATGGGGTTTTCAAGGCAAGACACAAACAGATGGCTTGCCATTGCCTGCCTTCGCACACCAACCCTCAACTTCCTTCTTGGTTGTCTCCCATCCTATACAAACCTGGCTTGACCCTGTTTAGCTCCCAAGATCTGATGAGATTGGGCTAGCCTAGGGCCATCTAGATCAGAGCCAAGTTTCTCTGCTCCCTTTATAATTTTACAAAGGACTTTTGCTGGGTGTTTGGCTTTTGCCAAAGGGTTCCTCTGTTAATTTTTTTCTGGGCTGTTTAATCATAGACAGTTGCATTTAATTGGCAGGTGGTATTGATCTGTGGTTTTTATTTGATTGCTTGTACATTAATTTAAAAAAATGTTTTAACTGTTTTATGTTGTAAGCTGCCTTTACCTTGCTGGAAAAAAAAACAAGAAAAACCTGTCTTGCCAGTGTGAACGTTACCAAGTTTTTAATCAACTAACCTGCATCCAACAAAATCAGGGACATACATCCATAAAGCATGATGCAGGGGCCCCCTTCTGCAGGGTGAAGGGCCAATGGGTAACTCAGATCCAAACAACCCATTCTCAAAAGCCACAGCTAAGAACAGAAGAAGAAGAGTTGCTTTCTATACCTCGCTTTTCTCTACTGTAAGTTGTCTCAAAGCAGCTTACAATCGCCTTCCCTTTCTCTTCCCACAACAGGCACCTTATGAGGCAGGTAGGGCTGAGTTCAGAGAGAGAATGTGATTGGCCCAAGGTCACCCAGAAGGTTTTGTGCGGAGGAGTGCACAAACCTGGTTCTCCAGATTAGAGTCCACCCTCTTAATCACTAAATCATGCTGAACCTTGGAGTGCATTTGGTCTACAGTGCCATTCTAAGTGGACAGTTTCAGAGGGTAGTGATGTTGGTTTGCAGTAGAACAGCTAGATTCCTCAGATATGAATCTGATGAAGGGAGCTTTGGTTCTCAAAACCTCACCCCACCCACCAAATCTTGTCAGTCTCTAAGGTGCTATTGGACTCGAATCTAGCTATTTTTAATGGAGTAACCCCTGGTGCAGAGTGGTAAGCTGCAGTACTGCAGTCCAAGCTCGGCTCACAACCTGAGTTCGATCCCAAAGGAAGTCGGTTTCAGGTAGCCGGCTCAAGGTTGACGCAGCCTTCCATCCTTCTGAGATTGGTAAAATGAGCACCCAGCTTGCTGGCAGTAAAGTGTAGATGACTGGGGAAGGTACTGGCAAACCACCCCATAAAACAAAGTCTGCCTAGTAAAAGTCGGGATGTGACATCATCCCATGGGTCAGGAATGACCCTGTGTTTGCACAGGGGACTGACTACCTTTACCTTTTCCCCCTTCTAAGTCCACTGACATCAGTGAGCTTCAAATGGTGTGACTCTCTTTCTTAGGACAGCACGCCTAAGTGAGTCAAAGACGCTTAGGCTTCAGATAGCTTTGTTTGACTAAAGCAAATAAATAAATTCTGGCCAGTGTGAAAATTACACTGCTTTCGCCACCCCTTGGATTCTCTGATGAGTCACAAAGATGAAAATGGCTGGCTTATTTCTCCCCCGTGAAGAACCCTTAACTCCCACAGTCGAAGCTCTGCTGGTGTCCTGTGTGGGTTCTCTGATGTTTTACCAGTGTGTCTTTGCGGCTAAAGCTCCTCCCACACTCTGGACACCTGTAGGGTTTCTCCCCCGTATGAACTTTCTGATGTCGCTCCAGATGAATGCTCTGGTTGAAGGATTTTGCACAGTAAGAGCATCCATAAGGCCTCTCCCCAGTATGAATTCTCTGATGGGACTTGAACGATCCACTAGAACGCAAGCTTTTCCCGCAATCGGGGCACTCGTAAGTCTTCTTCCTGGCGTGTCGACGCTGGTGCCTAATCAAGTGTTCTCTCTGCAGGAAGCTTCTCCTCCCATGGGGGAATTCATAGTGCTTCTCTCCTGTAAGGATTCTCTGATGTTTATGGAGGCTTGGGTGGAAGTCTCCCCCACGCATGGGACACTGGTGGAAGTTCTCTCCAGCTGGCATTGTATCATGATGATCTGCAACAGCAGTATCTTCTCCCATGCTTGGAGATCCTTCAGGGCTTGTAGACACTGCAGTTTCAATCTTGGCAGCTGTATACTGCCTTTGAGATTTGCATGCCTGCTCGTGAATCTCGGCAGCCGCCGACATGTTCCTTGGGGTTAAATGTAGCACAGTCCTGTGCATTTCCTCAGCTTCTCTTCTTCCTTGGCAGGCCTTCTCCACCTGGGCCTTAATCCCCTTTCTGCCACCTGCAAAGACAGAGAGAAGAGTCTTGTAAATGCTCTAGTCACCCCTGCTCAAGACCACAGCCAAGTCCTTCTTGCTGGCTCCTATCTCTATTCACAACACCCCTCTCTCTGTATCACGGACTGGCAGTGTATCTTTGGGGCTAAACTTTAAAGAACAAAATTCTGCTGCAATGGTATTCCTATCCTGTGTCAAGGAATACTGAATGGTTGCCACCTGTCCTATTGCACAAGGGTGAACATTTTATACTGGTTTTCAGTTACAGATGCCGCAACTGATAAATCATAGACACTTGCTGATTCGAGGCACCCAATGTCAGACCTGCTGCATTTTCACTTAAGAGTTCTACCTGACACCACAGTTTCCCTGTTGGAAGAGCAACACAGACAGTCCCAAGGAGAAGTCCCCTGCTAAATCACATCAAAGGTCCGTCTAATTCACCACCCTCTTCCACAGCAGCCAATCAAATGCTTCCAGGAAGCCCACAAAAGCAGGGAATGAAAGTTAACTCTCTGTATTTGTGTCCCCTAGACTCTCGCATCCAGAGGGGCACTGCCTTTGAGAATGGAGCTTCTGCTTAGCTGTCATGGCTAATCACTGTTGATGCCCCATCAACGGCTACTAGCTGCGGTGATTAAATGGAGCCTCCACATTCAGAGGACACCCATCTCTGAACGCCCATGATAGGAAGTAACATCAAGAGGAAGGTCTTGGATTTTTGCTGTCCCTCAAAGGAAACTGGTTGAGAGATAAGATACTGGACTAGTTGGGCCACTGGTCTGTCCCAATCAGGTTTGCTGCAAACTATGCAAAACTGAATCATTCAAGAGGATTTTTCTGTGCTGACTTACACTGTACTAAATTATTCATAAAGTCACTTGGAAAAACTATTAAGGACTGTGGTCTATACTACTGAGTATAGCCTGCTGAAACAAGGATCCTACTGTGTAATTTTTGCATCATTTAATGTGTCATGTTAATACTTATGCTTTGCTTCATTCCTGTTTTTAGATTTCTGGTTGGTTCTACAACCCTAAACCTACTGTATTGTTTATTGAATGTCCTACCCTGTCGATTATATTGACTCGCTAGATGTATACTGCCTTGAGTCCAAGTAAGAAAGGTGGGCTATAAATAACATAAGTAAATAAAATAAATATCCTCTAGACCTCCCCTCCATGAATGTAAAGTCCAAATGGCCACAACCATAGTCGGTGGCAGTGAATTCCATAAATTATCAAATGAGCACAAAAAAGACTTTTTAAAACCTGTGCTGAATCCAACTTTAATTGGTTATACATGGAGCTTTAGTGTTATGTCAAACTGAGAAAACATATAACCTCTACTATGTCCCCCCACCAAATAAAGTTTTTTTCTTAGTTAAAAAGAGCTTCTCAAAGTGGTCTCCCAGGGAAAGTAGTCACCACTTTGGAAGTAAAAACAGTTCACGGCCCTACATGGATAAGCAGAGGATTAATGGCTGCTACTCTTTCCCATGCTAAGGGTACTCTTGAGGTCTCCGTTGCTGGTGGGTCTCCCAATGTTGGACCAGGGTGAAATTCCAAGTGAAATTCCTCCCACACTCGACACATCTGATGGGCTTCTCTCCAGTGTGGGTGGTCTCATGGCTCATTAAATAGTCTTTCTTCTTGAAGCATTTCCCACACTGAAGACCCTCAAAAGGTCTCTCTTCTGTATGGATTGTCTTATGCCTTGTTAACTTTTTTTTATACAGGAAGGTTTTCCCACACTTGGGACATTCGTGGTGCTTCTCTCCAGTGTGGTGTTTCTGGTGGTTCAGCAAATTTTGCCTGTATTGGAAACTTTTCCCGCACTCGGGACATTCGCAGGGACTTCCTTTGGTGCGAATTCCTTGGTGACTCTCGAACGACTTTCTGGAAGGGATGCTTTCCTTGCAGTTGGGACATTCATCCGACATCTCACCTTGACTCCGATGTCTGGTCAAATTATCCTCCTTCACGCACTCATAGAGTCTGAATTGATTCTTGCCTGTAAGAGTTGCCCCAGGTTCCTCAAGGAAACGTTTTTGTTGGAGGGTTGTCTCTGAGATTGGCCATTCGTAGGGGTTCCCACCAGCACGCATCCAAAAATGTCTGTGTTTGTATTTTCTCCCATACTTAGAGAACAAGGGCTTCCCTCCCTCTGCATCTACTGTATAAGTTTGGCTAGCAGAAAGACCTTCTGAACACTCTGTGTGTTCCTTCTTGGCTTGCAGCCTAGGGGACTCACGTTTCTGCTTGTGGATTTCAGAGGTCCCAGGAATGTCCACTGGGCTTGCTTCTGTTGATGACTCCCTTGTTTCACTTGGACCAGTTTCATCCTCCTCTGAGTCCTCCTCCTTGATCCTCTTCACATCACCTGAAAGAGACAGAAAGAGAAACTGGTCCACCTTTTGCTTCGAGACCTCGAAGGGAGGGGAGGGGCCATGGCTCAGTGGTAGAGCATCTGGTCGGCGTACAGAAGGTGCCTAGGTCAATCCCCGGCATCTCCAGTTAAAAGTATCAGGCAGTAGGTGATGTGAAAAACCTCTACCTGAGAGCCTGGAGAGCCACTGCCAGCCTGAGTAGACAACAAGAAGAAGAAGGGTTGGTTTTTATACCGTGATTTTCTCTACCTTTTAAGGAGGAGACTCAAACTGGATTACAACTGCCTTCCCTTCATCTCCCGCAACAGGCACCTTGTGAGGTAGGTGGGACTGAGAGAGTTCGGAGAGAATGGTGACTAGCCTCATGTGGAGGAGGGGGGAAACCAATCCGGTTCTCCAAATTAGAGTCCGCTGCTGTTAACCACTACACCATGCTGGCTCTGACCTTGATAGACCAAGTGTCTGATTCAGTAGAAGGCAGCTTCATGTGTTCATGTGTGATCTCCTCCTTTCTAACCTTCCTGCCCAGCTGACTCTGGATCTTTCTGCTCAACTACTCTTTATTTACTTCATTTATGCCCTGCCTTTCTCCCCAGTAGGGACCCAAAGCAGCTTACACTGTTGTTATCTCCTTCATTTTATCTTCACAATAACCAGTTAGGCCAAGAGTATGTGACTAGCCCAAGGTCATTCAGCAAGCTTCCATGTGGGGATTCAAACCTGGGTCTCTCAGATCATGGGACGTAACACAAGAACACATGAAGCTACCTTATACTGAATCAGACCCTTGGTCCATCAGAGTCAGTATTGTCTACTCAGACAGGCAGCGGCTCTCCAGAGTCTCAGGCAGAGGTCTTTCACATCACCTGCTTGCCTAGTCCCTTTAACTGGAGATGCCAGGGATTGAACCTGGGGCCTTCTGCATGCCAAGCAGATGCTCTACCACTGAGCCACAGCCCCTCCCCGTATAAACATATTAACTCTTCCATAGAAACTTGGAGCAGCTGTATAATTTCTGTCCTATGAAGGGTTCTCTGATATTTATCCCAATCCCCCCTCATCAGACATTCTGTGCATAGAAGAAACCAGAATCTTATTCTGGACATGATGAATATTCTTATTTGCAGATCAAGAAAATTTAATTATTCCTTCCTCCTCCTGTTTCCTGTTTTACTTTCATTACTTGCATGCAAGTAATTAACAGGCTGGCCTTTTTAAAAACAACTGTTCAGGGTTAGTTGCTTCATACTTAATTAATTACAAGCATTAATGGGGACTAGAAACTATTTATTTTGAAAAGAAGGAACTCCAGAACCACCTTCAGCAAGCTTTCTGCACTAGAACGGACTCTCAGGGCATATGAACAGATGCTTGGCTTATTCAACATCACTCCATCTCTCAACCATTGCAGTAATTCAGAAATCTGTGCAAAATACTACTGCCTTTGTGTGTGTTTTTAAGGAACAATGGCTGGAGCGCTCTGCCAACCTCCAAGACAATGTCAGAGTTCTTCTTGAACTGTAAGAATCTCCGAAATATCCTTATCCAGTCCCTTACCTGAATCTTGGCCTGGGAATCTCTCTCTTCCTTCCAGGAACTGGACCAACATTTCTTCCTCTTTTTCCATGTGGGAGGGAAGGCCAGATTTAGGAACTAAAAACCCCTCTAGAGTAGAGATATAGAGAAAAACAGAGAATTATTCCTGACACATTTGGATTAAAAGAATGTTCACTGATTATCCTTTTTTGGGGGGGGAGTTACTTTTTAAAAATTTAAATACATCAATGAGAAAATTCAAAGTAAAACAAAATATCACAAACAATAATTTTGTCCTTACCTATAAGTAAATATCAGACAAAACTATTACCTTGACAATCCGTAACCTTTCACCTAGGAGAGAGACACCCCCCCGTGATAGCCATTACACCAGCTCACACCCTCCTCTCAGACCTATTTGCAAGCCTAGCAACCACCATATTCCAGCCTAGGAAGCAAAAACAGAGGTAGGATACAGAGTTGGGTGCCCAGCCTCCAGGTGGGGCCTCGTATTACATCTGATCTCCAGGCTACAGAGATTCATTCCCCTAGAGACTATGACTGCCCTGAAGAACAGACTCCATGGCATTATGCTCCATTCGGGTCCCTACCCTGCCCAAACCCCACTCACCCCAAGCTCTACCCCAAATCTCCAGGAATCCCCCAACCTGGATATGGCAGCCCTAAAAGGATGAGCAGCAGGCAGTCAACTGTTCATTCTGGTAAAATCCACATTTCTATACCTTCTCACTTTTTGGTGGCCATGTCTATGATAATAAATATTTTGCCCACTGAATATACTAAAAATCCTTTAAGGTCTTTTTCATATCAGATGCACGTAAGGAACGCTGTGTATGTAAAGACACAGGGAAACACAAGGTCAAATTCTAAAACTGATAGTGACGTTTTCTGGATTAATCATACCTGAGCAAAAAAGGTCCTTACCCAAAGTATCTACATTCCCTCTGTCCTCCTGTAGGACTTGCCAAAACATGGTCCTTTGGCTTGGCTCCATCAGACTCTGCTTAACAACATCTGCATCCCCAAAAGTCATCTGTTTCTTGGAATGGAGGGGGGGAAACACCACACGCACATGATTAATAATGTGAAGGTGCAAACAGAAGATCATACGCTGGAATTCCAAAATCCAGAGCCTTTCAAATATACAATCCTTAATTCACTCACAAAAGCCAACACTTCTAGCATCATCTAATCACATGAACACATGAAGCTGCCTTATACTGAATCAGACCCTTGGTCCATCAAAGTCAGTATTGCCTGCTCAGACCAGCAGTGGCTCTCCAGGGTCTCAGGCAGAGGTCTTTGACATCACCTACTTGCCTAGTCGCTTTAACTGGAGATGCCAGGGATTGAACCTGGGACCTTCTGCATGCCAAGCAGAGGCTCTACCACTGAGCCACAACCCCTCCTAAATCACCCTGGTTTAGAGTCAAGAAAAGGCCTGTTAATATGTTTGAAGAAGAAGAGTTGGTTTTTATATGCTGACTTTCTCTACTACTTAAGGGAGACTCAAACCGGTTTACCCTTTCCCCTCCCCACAACAGACACCCTGTGAGGTAGGTGAGGCTGAGAGAGTGTGACTTGCCCAAGGTCACCCATCTGGCTTCATGTGGACGAGTGGAGAAACAAAACCAGTTCACCAGATTAGCGCCCGCCGGTCATGTGGAGGAGTGGGGAATCACACCCGGTTCTCCAGATCAGACTCCACCACTCCAAACCACCGCTCTTAACCACTACACCACATGTGCATGTGTGTAAAGTGCTGTCACGTCGCAGCTGAATTATGGTGACCCCTCATGAGGTTTTCAAGGCAAGAGAGGTTCAGAGGTGGCCTCTGCATAGCCTCTTGACTTCCTTGGTGGTCTCCCATCCAAATACTAACCAGGGCTGACCCTGCTTAGCTTCCAAGATCTGATGAGATCAGGCTAACCTGGGCCACCCAGGTCAGGGTTACTCAATACATAAAGGTAAAGACAGTCCCCTGTGCAATCACTGGGTAATTCCTGACCCATCGGGAGATGTAACATCCTGACATTTACTAGGCAGTCTATGTTTACGGGGTGGTTTGCCAGTGCCTTCCCAGTCATCTTCCTTTTACCCCCAACAAGCTGGGTACTCCTTTTACCAACCTCGGAAGGATGGAAGGCTGAGTCAACCTTGAGCTGGCTGATAATAATAATTATTTATTTACGGCTATTTGCCTGATAAAACAAAGACAACCTTACAAAAAGTGAATTTTCAGACCAAGTCTAATCTCAATATAAAATACCAGGTTATACATTTTCCGTTTGAGCTGGCTACCTGAAACTGACTTCCGTTGTGATCGAACTCAGGCCATGAGATATTTTGACTGCAGTACTGCAGCTTAACACTCTGCGCCACGAGACTCCTCCATACTCAATACATAAAGTAAAGTAAAGGTCCCCTGTGCAAGCACCGGGTCATTCCTGACCCATGGGGTGACGTCACATCCCGACGTTTCCAAGGCAGACTTTGTTTGCGGGGTGGTTTGCCAGTGCCTTCCCCAGTCATCTTCCCTTTACCCCCAGCAAGCTGGGTACTCATTTGACCGACCTCGGAAGGATGGACGGCTGAGTCAACCTTGAGCCAACTACCTGAAACCAACTTCCGTTGGGATCGAATACGTACTCAATACATACATATAGATTAATCTCTTGTGGCAGAATAAATCACTTTTAGGTAAGCAGGCAAGAACGTTTTCATAAACTGAATTTTTTTAAGCCTTAGGAACTACCAGTCACAAAAATGGCAACTTCATGAGTAGAGCCAGTCACAAAAAAAATGGCAGGTTGTTCAAAAAGTGCAGCGTTTCAGAGCAGCTCTGCCGTGCTAGGGGTGAAAAACCCATTCCTCTACGGTCTTCCCAAAGCAAACCACTACCACCATCACCACCTCAAATTGTAATTTCCCTCTCCCCACTTATCTCTCCTAAAGGCAAAATATATTGTCACTTACCAGGGACAGATACCACAAACCAGGGTACCATCCTGGTTACAACAAAAAGAAGGGCAACACCAATTGGAGCAAAGAGAAGAGGAGAAGGTCCAGTGGGAAGACGATTTTATTCCAATATAATAATAACCTCAACGCATTTTGCATTGAGCTCCCTCCTAAAGTGGGAGCATCCTGACAGCCATCATGGTGTAGTGGTTAATAGTGGTGAAGTGGAACAGTGGATTCTGATCTGGAGATCCGGGTTTGATTCCCCACTCCTCCACATGAGCAGCGGAGGCTAATCTGGTGAACCAGGTTTGATTCCCCACTCCTCCTCATGAAGCCAGCTGAATGACCTTGGGCTAGTCACAACTCTCTTAGAGCTCTCTCAGCCCCACCTGCCTCACAAGGTGTCTGTTGTGGGGAGAGGAGGGGAAGGTGATTGTAAGCTGCTTTGATTCTTCCTTAAGTAGTAGAGAAAGCCAGCATATAAAAACCAACTCTTTTTCTTCTCCTTCTCCCATGTTTCACAGATCCCCCTGAAGAAGCTCAATGCAAAATGTGTAGGGGTTATTATTATATTGGAATAAAGCCATCTTAACACCCTAGTTAAACATGGATCACTAGATCATAGGCTGTTATTGCAACTCATACTTGTTTTGGTGCTTGGTTGTGTTTGTTTTTAAACTTGGAAGCTGCATCCAGTGGATCTCAGAGAGGCAGGATATATAAATCTCTAAATACACAATAAAACAAACCAAACTTTTCTCCAGGGCATCAGTGTACCTTTGCCTGCTCAGAGTCACTTGTTTCCTGTCCTTCAGGAGAAAGAGATAGCGGGAAGTGTCTTGGGCGTTTGGTCCCTCTGCCTGAAAGGAAGGAAGATATAAGATGGGGAATCAGAACACCGTCCTTATGGTGACCAGATATGAAGAAAGAAAAGTTTCACAGTTGTGTGGGAAAAGGGAATTTTGAAAAGGAGGCAGCAGGGTTAGGTAGGGGCAGAGAAGATGTACACATCAAAATCACCTCTTATGCACACTGGTTCAAGGTCCAGGAGTCTGTTTTTTGCACACAGTCGCACTACAAAGAGGTAGAAGAAGAAGAGTTGGTTCTTATATGCCGACTTTCTCTACCACTTAAGGCAGAATCGAACCGGCTTACAATCACCGACCCTTCCCCTCCCCACAACAGACATCCTGTGAGGTGGATGGGGCTGAGAGAGTGTGACTAGCCCAAGGTCACCCAGCTGGTCTCTTGTGGAGGAGTGGGGAAACAAATCCAGTTCACCAGGTTAGCCTCCGCCGCTCATGTGGAGGAGTGAGGAATCAAACCCAGTTCTCCAGATCAGACTCCACCACTCCAAACCACTGCTCTTAACCACTACACCACGCTGGCTCTCTTTGCACATACCAAGGTAGCCACAGATTCTCCAGGAATTTCCCCCCCCCTTGGCCTCATTCATAGCCTGTCTCTTTTCTGTCGCTCTGCTGCTTACCCCTCGATATGTGCAAAGGAGCAGAGGCGTTCCAACAAGCTCTGCTCATACCTCGCAGCTCAGGTCTTGCAAGGGGTTTTTGTAATTATCTTTCAGACACCCAAGTACATATTTCCCGGGCAGTCCTTCTCAAGGTGAAATTGCCCAGGAGAAAAATCTGAATAACTGGCCAAAGGGGGGAAGCTTTGAAGATCTTTATGTAGGGCTGCCAACAACCTGGAGGAGAAAAAAATAATCTCCAGCCCCTGTAAGAGAGGCTCAATGGGATGTTATTTATCGGGGGGGGGGGTTTTTAATTACTTCTGTGCTATGAAAAGCTTCAGCTGACCATATCCAAACATTAAAGCGGCAAGACTCCCCACACCCAGCTCACTGGCAACCCTATCTACATGCTGCCTTGAGTTTGAGGAGACAAAATGAGACAGAATGTTTTAAATGAATAAATACATTTTGTGCGTGTTAAGTGCCGTCAAGTCACTTCCGACTCATGGCGATCCTATGAATCAATGTCCTCCAAAATGTCCTGTCATTAACAGCCTTGCTCAGGACTTGCAAACTGAGAAATGTGGCTTCCTTCATCTCTTGTTGGGTCTTCCTCTTTTCCTGCTGCCTTCTACTTTTCCTAGCATGACTGTCTTTTCCAGTGACTCTGGTCGTCTCATGGCGTGACCAAAATACGATAGCCTCAGTTTAGTCATTTTAGCTTCTCGGGTCAGTTCAGGCTTGATTTGATCTAGAACCCACTGATTTGGGTTTTTTGTTTGTTTGTTTTTGGCCATCCACAGTATCTGTAACACTCTCCTCCAACACCACATTTCAAAGGAACCTACTTCCTTCCTATCGGCCTTCTTCATTGCCCAGCTTTCACACCCATACATAGTAACAGGGAATAAGATGGCACGAATTAAATTGACCTTGGTTGCCAGTGACACATCCTTACATTTAAGAATCTTTTCTAGCTCCTTCATGGCTGTCCTTCCCAATCTCAATCTCCTTCTAATTTCTTGGTTGCAGTCTCCCTTTAGGTTGATAATGGAGCCGAATAGAAAGTCTTGAACAATTTCAATTTCCTCATTGTCCACCTTAAAGTTGAGTAATTCTCCTGTAGTTGTTACTTTTGTCTTCTTGATGTTCAGCTGTAGTCCTGCTTTGGCACTTTCTCCTTTAACTTTTAGCAGCAGCAGCAGTAGTAGTAAAATACATTTTATATTTTTAAATATTGTTACTGATTAATGGATACCCAGGTAAAACTGTATACAACAGAGATTGTTTAACTAGTGATCCTTTACACGGCGCCTGCATAATTAAGTCCTTTCATTTGCAGGGGGTGGGGTGGGGAGATGAAGACTGAGCAGAACCCTTACCCAACAAATGTATCTTCCCTTCGGTGTTCTGCATGGCTTCTTTGTAGACCTTTCTCTGCACGGAATCCAGGGATTCCCCCTCTTCACTCAGGGAATCCTGAAACAGCAAAGAGGATCCCCACTCAGGACAAGACTGGGTATGTAACGGGGAAAGAGGGACGTAGTTTGCTACCTCAGATCCTTTCGGGCATGACTCGAAGGAGCCGTTTCTGAACAGATAAAGCTCCTAAGAGATCTCTGATGCTCATGAGGATCTGGCATTAAGCAAACAGCTGAACTGGGAGTTCCAAGTCTGACTGCGGAAGGGTGTGTGTGCCCCTGGACTTTTAAGAAAGCATAGAGGGACCAGTACACTTTAAGAAACACATGCTCCCTAATACACCTACCTGGCCACTCCAGTCATCTATGAGAACCCTGCTTCAGGTGCCCCTGCCATCTGAGGCTAGACACAAGAAAGGACCTTCTTGGCCATGGCTTCAAAATCACAGCAGAGAAATGCATCTATCTCCCTCTACCATTGTCTTCCACCAGCAGGTTCCCTGACTCGCCCTTCCCTGACTCACCCTTTGATGCCAAGTGGATGGTAGGACATCCATCCCTGCAGGGTCTCACTGATTTTCCTTAGCTCAGTCCCCATGACCATTCCCCTCAGCCACCAGAGGGCTTTTAAAAACTGAAAATAGTTAGAGCGCTTTAGTGTAATATCATTATAGGTGTGCTGGCCAATGGCCGTAACAATAAATGTATATAATTATAGGAGCTAAGGCAGCATGGTATAGCCTGATCTTATCAGATCTCAGAAGCCAAGCAGGATTGGAGCTTGGAAAGATGACTCTGCAGAGGAAGGCAATAGCAAATCCCCCCTGCTTCTCACTTGCCTTGAAAGCACCATATGTCAGTTGTGACTTGATGTCCCATACATTATAACAGTCTATTGCAACAATGCACTAGTTTCCCGCTTCCATTTTTTAAAAGTCTCTGACCCCTTTCATTGCTGAATTGTCAGGGGAAATGTGCAGGCTGTATGTTTTCTCTTGCGTCTCTACAACAAAAAGGGCTAGGGATGCACTTTTTTTTAATGAAAAGGGAACTGAGTACCTTGTTGCAACAGTCTATCTATAGACCCCCTGAGCCCTGATTGACAGGGAAAGGTGTGGGGTAGAAGTTGAATAAAATTAAATAAATATGACCATTTTAAAGCCTTAAATAAGTTCCCCATGGCAAGGTAAGCAATGTGAGCAACACAGAGAATAGTCTCCTTGTGGAAGCAGTCCCACCGATTTCTACAGGAGCAAGCCAGGTTGGTTTTCTTCTGGTCAGCAATTACTTTGAAGGAGTACTGTTTTCAGAAAAGTGGCATATAATATTTTAAATTAAGCTGTAGTGGCAACCCTGAATCTGCCTCACGGGGTTGTTGTGAGACTCAGAAGTACTGGGAAGGATTCCATAAAGGGAAAACAGCTAGAGGATTCATAGAGAATAGATGGTATTTAAGATTATTCTGAACAGATCATTAGTGAAAGGTCACGGATAAGGATGAACTGAAACCTCATTACCAATGCTGTCTCTTTTTGTCATAAAATATTTATCTACTGTAAAAGAATTATTTCCTGCATAGGTAACATAATAATGTTAGTACAAAAAAGGAAATTCCGCAGCACCAACAAGCATGGAAGATCCTCCAAAATACGAGACTGCCCTAAGCATCTTCCTGAAATATTCAAAAGCACCAATTTGAAAGGGCCTACAACAGAGCTGGGTTAAGCTGGTTGGTACTCACCTTTCCTATAATATATTAGTTCTACCGATTCAAAGGATGCCAACAAACCTACCCACATGGACACATGAAGCTGATTTTTACTCAATCAGACACCCTTGGTCCATCAAAGTCAGTATTGTCTACTCAGACCAGCAGTGGCTCTCCAGGGTCTCAGGCAGAGGTCTTTCACATCCCCTACTTGCCTAGTCCCTTTAACTGGAGATGCTGGGGATTGAACCTGGGACCTCTGCATGCCAAGCAGATGCTCTACCACTGACCCACAGCTCCTCCCACATGTTAGGTTCTGTTGGAGACTCTGGGGACTAAGTATTAAATCCTCACCTGCCATTTCCAAATCTCAGCACTGCCTTGATGCTTCATGAGGAAAACATCCACAAGGGCAGCAGCTTGGGTGCAGTTCTCAGGGCAGCTGGCCCTAATCCACCTCTGCAGCTCTGGCGGCAGGATGGCCAGGAACTGCTCCAAGATCAGCAGCTCCAGGATCTGCTCCTTCGAGTGACTCTCCGGCCTCAGCCACTGACGGCAAAGCTCCTGCAGCTGACTGTAGATCCGTCTTGGGTCTTCCACCTCCTGGGAGCGGAACTGTCGGAAGTGCTGCCGCAGGGTTTCCATGCGGTTGGCTTCCCAGCGCAAGATGGCCGCCCTCACTTTCCTATAATCCTCCCTGTCTCTGGCCTCCAGGCTGACGAAGGCCTGCTGGGCTTCTCCGCTGAGTGCCGGCAGGAGCTGGGCGGCCCACTCTTCCCTGGGCCACTGGCAGGCTTTTGCCACTTGCTCGAAGGAGGCCAAGAAGGCCTTAGCATCCTCCCAGGGGCTGGGTTCCTTCTCCCATCCTGGGTGAGGGGAATCCATTCCTCCCAAGAACTCCTGACTTCGGGCTTTCCAGAGCGGTTCCTCTCTACCCTCTCCAGGTCGCACTTCAGGCTGAATTATCCGGATCGCTTCTCCAGTTCCTTCTCCGGGTCCCCCTTCTCGCTCTGGCCATGCAGACTTTTGCTCCTTCATTGCTTTTACCTGTGGCTTTACCAGTGCAAATCCAAAGAGTTACTGAGAATCCTGCTATCAGGCTGATTCTAGGCCAAAAACCTGTCTTGTTTCTTTAAACACAGGATCTTGCAAGAAACACAATTCCGGAAACTGATGAACTTCCGCCTTATTTCCTGGGTTTTATCTCTGCAAGAGGATGACTTCGTTGGTGACAAACGATTTTCAACTGTCAGAGGCCATAAGCCTGTTCCCTGGTTCCTGATTTGCAAGGAGAAAGTCTCCCTGGCCTGGAGAGAGACACACAATGGAATGGTTAAAAAAGACAAGCAAGCAGCAAACCATTTGCACAGACCACCTCGCAAATGCATTCTTTTTCCCTTACCAAAGAACAGGCAGAAGAGAAAATGCATGCCTACATAAAGAACTTGTTTGGGCATTGCTGAGATCTAAGCATGGCGAAGAGGTTGAGCCATGAATTCATAAGTCCCAAGTTCAAATCCCACTTTGGCCATGAATGCAGTAGAAACCCCTGACTAGATCTTTTACCCAACCTAATTTCAACAGCAGTGCAGTAATTAAATTAGGTGGGTCAGGGTCACAAATGTGTAATAAATAATCTCAAAAATGCCCCCCCTTTTGTGTGGGGCGAGCAGCATCTTCTCTGGACCGCAAAAGCCCACACAGGAAAAGCTCTGTGACTTTCTACAGCTTTTCAGCAGAAAAGAGCAGGAGTCCAGCAGCACTTTAAAGGCTAACAACATTTTTGGCAGGGTAGGAGCTTTGGTGAGTCACAGCTGTTTATCTGTAGCAGTAGAAAAGAGCAAAAGTCCAGTAGCACCTTAAAGACTGACATTTCTCATATGAGCTTCAGCGAGTCTGAAGAAGGGATCTGTGTTGGGACCGGTGCTTTTCAACCTGTTCATCAACGACCTGGAGTTGGGGTTAAACAGTGAAGTAGCCAAGTTTGCAGATGACACCAAATTATTTAGGGTGGTTAAAACAAAATCGGACTGGATCTCTGTGTACTGGAAGAATGGGCATTAAAATGGCAAATGAGATTCAATGTGAAGAGTGTAAAGCGATGCATATTGGGGCAAAAAATCCCAACCACATATATACTGATGGGATCTGTGCTGGCAGTGACAGACCAAGAAAGGGATCTTGGGGTGGTAGTGGATGGCTCAATGAAGATGCCAACCCAGTGTGTGGCTGCTGTAAAGAAGGCAAATTCCATGCTGGCCATAATTAGACGAGGAATAGAGAATGAAACTGCTGATATCATACTGCCCTTGTACAAATCTATAGTGAGACCACACTTGGAATACTGTGTACAGTTCTGGTTACCACACCTAAAAAAGGATATTACAGAGCTTGAGAAGGTGCAGAAAAGAGCAACCAAAATGATTAAGGGACTAGAGCAACTGTCCTATGGGGAGTGGTTAGGACGCTTAGGGCTGTTTAGCTTGGAAAGAAGGCGGCTAAGGGGAGACATGATAGAGGTCTATAAAATTATGCATGGTTTGGAGAGAGTGGACAGGGAGAGGTTTTTTCCCCTCTCCCATAATACTAGAACCTGGGGTCATCTGCTAAAGCTGGAGGGGGGAGAGATTCAAAAGAGATAAAAGGAAGTATATTTTCACACAACGCATAGTTAAATTGTGGAACTCCCTGCCCCAGGATGTGGTGATGGCTGCCAGCTTGGAGGGCTTTAAGAGGGGAGTGGACATATTCATGGAGGAAAGGGGTATTCATGGCTATTAGTTAGAATGGATACTGGTCATGCTGCATACTATTCTCTCTAGTATCAGAGGAGCATGCCTATTATTTTGGGTGCGGTGGAACACAGGCAGGATGGTGCTGCTGCCGTCGTCTGGTTTGTGGCTTCCTGGAGGCACCTGGTTGGCCACTGTGTGAACAGACTGCTGGACTGGATGGGCCTTGGTCTGATCCAGTAGGGCCTTTCTCATGTTCTTAAGAAGTGACCTGTGGATCATGAAAGCGCATACCCTACCAGAAATGTTGTTAGTCTAAGGCACTGCTGCTCATACCTTACCAGAAATTTTGTTAGTCTTTAAGGTGTAGGTCCCTCTTTGCCACCAGTGGGAGGTTTGGGGGGGGCGGAGCCTGAGGAGGGCGGGGTTTGGGGAGGGACTTCAATGCTATAGAGTCCAATTGCCAACGCTGCCATTTTCTCCAGGTGAACTGATCTCTGTATGCTGGAGATCAGTTGAAACAGCAGGAGACCTGCTAATACCTGGAAGTTGGCGGCCCGATTAAAGGCGCTACTGGACTCTTGCTCTTTTCCACTGCCACAGACAAACAGGGCCACCCCTCCTGATCTACAGCGTCTCAGTTATCGCCTGTTTTTAGATCCCCAGCCTCCTGTTTCTTGCAAGGCATTGCAACCCAGATCCTAGTCTGACCCTCTAACCACGGGCCCCACCCTGGCTCTCGATTCACTATCCATTCATTGTGAAAAACCAGGGATGAGGTTCTCAAAGCCCCACTGTACTTCCCGTGGGTGTACAGGGAGAAAGGGAGAAAAGGTCTCTGCCCGGAGGAAGTTTCCGATCTGGGTGTCAACTGCGCTGGGGAGACGAGCGCGAGCCAAATGCGCCCACACGTGCGCACTTATAGATCCAGACTTCCCTTCCTATGGGGTATTAAGGGGGGGGTAGGCTGGGGAGAGGCTTTGAAATAATGCGAGCCCCCCCTTTGCCTCGTGGCCAGAGGCGGAGGGACAAGGAGTTTGTCGATCAGTTTGGGGGGGGGGGCTGGGGTTTCTCCCAGGTCCCCCGGCTGTCTCCCCTCCCTTTCGCCCCCGCTCCCAGCGCCCCCTTTGCACTCACCTCTCTCCCGCAGCCATTCAAGCAAACACACAAAAACAAAGCCCCCCCACCCAAAAGAGGGAGGCTGGCGCGCCCGTCCCTCCTCCTCGTCCCCACCCACCCCCCGGCTCAAATTTCTCAACTGCTTCCGAGAGCAGCGCGTAACCCTTCGAGCGTCTCGTATTTTTCTTGTGTTTTAGCAAGTCGGTCGAGTTTGCAAGAGCCCCGTGGCAAGAGCCCCGCGTTTGCAAGAGCCCCGTCGGTCGAGTTTGCAAGGAACTGCTGCCTCCCCCCCCCCCCACTCGCCCCCCACCCGGCCGTCTCCCACGGGCTTTGATGGAGTTTGATACATTACAATAAGAACCGAATGCTGTAAAAAAAAAAAAAAAAAAAAGGATTTTTTTCTCTTTCTTCCCCCACTTTCTTTCTTCTCTTCCCTTCAAGTTCCCACCTGAAATCCTATGCACAAATCTCACTTTGGCCACGAATGCGGTAGAAACCGTTCACTAGATCTTTTTCCCTTACAAAAGTATCGAGAAAGAATGACAACTCCATCCTGGTTAAAAGATCCAGCTAGGGTTGCCAACCTCCAGGTAGTAGCTGTAGATCTCCCGCTATTACAACGGATTGCCAGCCAATAGAGGTCAACAGTCAGCAGTGCCATGTGCTGGATGGAAGAGAGAGGCGGCCCCCATCCAGAACACCTAGGAGGCATCAGTCTCTGACCTGGTTCACACAAGCAGAGATAGTGTGGGCAACCTTTCTCCTTGCAGTTCTAGCTTTCTGTGTGCAGGGAGTTTTCCATGATGCAAAGGAATATTTGTGGTTGCCAAGTTCAGGGTTGGAATCTCCCACCTGCCCCCCTTGAGCCAGACAGACTTGTTTTAAAATATTGTCGAAGGCTTTCACGGTTCTTGTAGCTTATCCGGGCTGTATGACCATGGTCTTGGTATTTTCTTTCCTGACGTTTCGCCAGCAACTGTGGCAGGCATCTTCAGAGGAGTAACACTGAAGGACACTGTCTTGGTATTTTCTTTCCTGACTTTTCGCCAGCAACTGTGGCAGGCATCTTCAGAGGAGTAACACTGAAGGACACTGTCTTGGTATTTTCTTTCCTGACTTTTCGCCAGCAACTGTGGCAGGCATCTTCAGAGGAGTAACACTGAAGGACACTGTCTTGGTATTTTCTTTCCTGACTTTTCGCCAGCAACTGTGGCAGGCATCTTCAGAGGAGTAACACTGAAGGACACAGTGTTACTCCTCTGAAGATGCCTGCCACAGTTGCTGGCGAAACGTCAGGAAAGAAAATACCAAGACCACGGTCACACAGCCTGGATAACCTACAAGAACAGACTTGTTTTAGCTCCTGATTTGTGGCTATGGATGTTATATGTAATTGGATAGTAAATCTGGAGTGATCCAATGAAAAAATAGTGAGGATCCATGATTTTTAATGCTATTTTGTACCTTTGTGGTGCCACAAAGCAGTGGGTCCAGGATTTTTTGGTTCAGTCTGTGGGTATGGGCATAATATGTGGTTTGAGTTTGGAGTGCCCCAGCGCAAAAACCCTGAACATGTATGAGGGTCTATGTTTTGGGACCATGTTTCTCTGCCATGTCAATGCCACAAAGCAGTGGATGCCTGATTTATGCAGTGCAAACTGTGGCTATGAACATGATATGTGATTTGTTGGCTATGTCAGGGTGACCAAACATAAAAATCAGGGTCTAAATGAATTAAGTAAATAAATATCTGGAATGGCATCAAGTGACTCTTTTGCAGATCCTGATTGGGCCATAACAAGTATGGAAATCAAGTTCTAAGCACATAACACCCAGAACAGAACTATCTCAGCACCTGGGACAGAACGTATTAAAACACCCGCCCAGCTCCTTCCCCTCCCCAAGCAAATGCAAAGCCCCTTTTGCAGAGAGAAAGAGGGCTGTGCGCATGCGCGCCTTGCATCCCCAATGGGAGGGTGGGGGGTCTCTTGGGCAGAGAGCCTCCAATCCTAGAGAGGCCGCTTCCGGTCTTTCTTGGAGTCCACGCGTGGGAAAGCGGCCTTCTTTGTTCCGGCGCCTGGAAGAGAAGGAGCGGCTCCTTCGTAGTGAGTCATGGGGGGGATCCCGAGGCAGGGAAATGTGGGGTGGGTAGAAGAGGAGCGAGGCCAGAGGCGGGCCCTGATCCGGGGGGGAGGGAGAGTGACAGACCCCTCCCCCCAAACACACACGCTGAAAAGCCTGGGGGGGGGCTTCTCCGTCTGGTTATCCGTTTTCCCCCCACCTCTCTGCCTAAGGCTTGTGGGGTGGGGTGGGAGGGGGAGAGATGCAGCCCCTTCCTTCCCTGCATTGCAGAGGCCTTTTTTGCAAGTGATCCAGATGTGGACGGTGGGTGGGAGGCCGGAGGGGAGAGTTCTGGATGGGTCCTGGGGAGGGGGGGTGACTCAAGGAAAGGCGGGCTGAGGAGGGGGCTGGATGGGGGGTTGTTTCCTGCAAGGGAGATGTGAGAGTGTTTGAATCTTATTTGACCCCATGAGAATAAAAACCAGTTTATTTCCTGGCTTGGATGGGGGGGGGGGCGGAGATACGGTTGCCAGGTCCCTCTTCGTCCCTGGCAGGAGGTTTTTGGGGCGGGGTTGGGGAGGGTTGGGACTTCAGTGCCATAGAGTCCAATTCCCAAAGCGGCCATTTTTTCCAGGTGATCTGATCTCTAGCGGCTGCAGGTTTCCAGCTGGTACCAGGAGGTTGGCATCCATAGAGGGAGGACAGAATAGCCCAGAATAGTCAAAGGGAGAGAGTCCATAGTCCTGGAGAGGCACATGAGTGGGGGGGGGGGCGTATTTGCTGCTCCCTCCCTACAGAAAGAAGGTTTGAGACTTCCGGGCTGCTGCAGGAATAGCTGGGGGGTCTGGTGAGCTGAAAGGGGCTTTTGGGAGGGGTAGAAATGTAAGGCCAGGGTCTGCTATCCAAAACCCAAAGCATAAAGAAAGGAAGGGGGGGGGGAGCAGTGAACTGGGAGAAGAGTCCCCCCGGCGCCGCCCTGAGTTCACTCACCCTCACCCCACTTCCTGGGCCAGAAAGAGCTGCTTTGTGCAAAACAAAGAAGTCCCCAAAGAAAGAAGAGCCAGGGAATGAAGCCCCCCCACACACACACACAGGAGAGGTGACTAGGAAAGGGACCTTCTAGCCCCTTTAGACTGGGGAGAGGGGGCTGATGGGTCAAGGCTTAGGAGGGGCAGGAGATTTGGGGGGATGCCCCCCTCCTCTTCTGCCCTTCCTGCTTCTTGTCAGCCTGGCCCCAGCAGGGCTTCCTTCCCTCATCAGGTTCCTAAGATATGCAGCCATCTCCTTGGAAATAGGTGAGGGAGGTGCCCCCTCTCTACTCCACTTTGTCATTCCTCTCCTGAAATCCTGGTCCTCTGAGTTGTGGGCTGCTTTTCTCCCACCCTCCAGGCTTCCCACGATTATGAACCAGAGTTGCGGGCTCTCTTCAGGGTTAGCAGTGCCATGTGCTGGATGGAAGAAGAGAGATGCGGTCCGCATCCAGCATGCCTAGGAGACATCAATCTCTGACCTGATTCACACAAGCAGTGGGCACAGCCTTTCTCCTTGCAGTTCTAGCTTTCGATGTGCAGGGAGTTTTCCGCGATGCAAAGGAACATTTGTAATTTCCAAGGTCAGGGTTGGAATCTCCCACCTGCCCCTTGAGCAAGACAGTCTAGTTTTAGCTCCTAGTTTGTGGCAGTGTGTGGTTCTTCAAGGTAGAAGGAGAAGTGCTCGCTTGGAGAGGCTAAGCAGACAGAGAACTGGTGCTGAGTCGTTTCAGGATGAAGCCTAGCCTGGAAGTGCACTGACTGATCAAGGCAGTGCAGGCTTGCTTTCACTTTGTGGAAGCAACCGTGCAGTTTATCTGTGTTCCAGCTACCGTTCATGATTAATCTCTCCGGCCGTTGACTCCTGCCTGCTTTGACGACGCCTTCGACTTTTGACCTCTGTAGACAACATAATCTTCATCACCTGCTCCAAAAGGGGCTAGATACCTCCCGCACGTCTGAGGATTGCGGGCACCGCCCAGGCCTTGGCCTACGCCGGCACAGGATCCATGTACAAATCACATGATTTCATGAGGATCCGTTTAAATTAATCTAGATCCAATTTTGACCCAATCCCCTTTTGCACCCAATTTCAGCTGAGGTGTGGCATAGTTTGGGGCAGGGGATGATCCTTTTCTTTCAGTTCCCAAACTCTTCTGAGTACCTTGGAAGCCACACCCCACACCCTGTTTGGGTGCCCTACAGAGAGGAGTTGGACCAAAAATATTACAGAAATGCCACACCTCAGTTGAAGTTGGCTGCAGCTGGCTGATCCCTGGGGTTGCCAACCTCCAGGTAGTTTTAGTGAAAATCTCAGCACTAGCTCATATGTAATAATGCCAATAACTAACAGATAATAGATGCAATCACTTTACTCACAACTCAGTATAAACAAACTACAAATCCAAACTCAGTATAAACAATTCTCAGAAAAACCGGTTACCTCACCGGGAAAGTAGAACAAAAAATAAGTACAAAATACCCAGTTCAAAAAAGAACTAATTCATTCGTTCTTATAATCCAGAACACAACTAAATAGAATCCAAAGAGTTCCATAAAGTAGTCAGTTCATGGTGATAGCGTTTCCAATGCTAAATATGCAGCGTGATAGAAGTAATTCCTGGCGAAATCAAATGGAGAATATCCAATTTCAAAAGTTCCAAAAGTCAAAAGAGTTCCAGTGAAAGTCATCAACAAAACGACACTTCCGGATATATGTTCGTTTCGCTCATAGGCTTCATCAGTTGGTGCAAATAAGCTTGTAAGATTTTTTAGGGTCAAAGACCTCTGAAACAACATAAAGATCTAACGATCAATGGTGCTCATATAATAATTAATAGTGCTCATACAATAAAAAGGTACAGTCTATTACAGCAATATTTACAGCAATTTTTGCCCAACAGTAAATAGAACATCATATCAACACTTACCCAATAGACCAGCAGACCGGTAGCGTGTCTCACCTAATTGAGGGCTGGTGAATGATACTCCTAACCAATACACTTAAATCCCCAATGGCACTATCACAGCTGGAACACATTAGCGAACCTCTCAAAGAAAGCTGGAAAGCTCAAATTCATTGTTCAAACCTGCTGGGGATAGTGTTTTAAAGAGATAGATGTACCTAGATTCCTGTTGGTGTAAAATTTTAATCACGTCATCCCGACAGTAATGTTTTGGTCTGTACTGCCAAATGGCAAAGAACAGAATGTCATCTTCTGTGTGTCCTTTTTCTAGATAATGATTAGTGAGGGGTGCCTCTACAACCTTAGAACGTATTTTCGTTCTATGTTCACTGATCCGTATCCTAAGAGGGCGTATCGTCGAGCCAACATACATCTTCAAACACGGGCAAATTACAGCATAAATAAGATTTTTGGATGAGCAATTCGTAAAACTTTGCAAGGTATATTTGAAATTGGAGCTAGAAGCGCTCACCTCCTTAATGGGTAAACAAAAACAACAACATGCGCATGCTCCGCATTTGTAATGTCCCAGGATGTTAACTCCTTGAGTGCTGGTTATCCAATCAGTTTTAATCAAAAAGTTCCGAAGGGACTTAGTTTTTTTAAGACCAAATGTGGGCATTTCAGAGCAACCAGGAACATTAAACAGAACGTGCCAGTGCCGGCAGATGATACGTTGGATTTCATATGTCATGTGGGTAAATTCCAATGATGTACAAATGCCCATGTGTTCCTTAGCCGTAGGCATCCGTGGATTTAAAACCGACTGCCTGTCCCTCTGTTGGACTTTGGCTAATGCTATGTCCAAAACAGGTTGCTGATAGCCCCTAAGACGGAAATTGTGACATAATTCCATTGCTGCTGCTTTAAAATCCGGGACAAAGGTAGCATTTCTTTTAATCCTAAGAAGTTGGCTAAATGGCAGATTGCATTTTAGATACAACGGATGGTTGGAGGAAAAATGTAAGCCCGCTCCCACGTCAGTGGGTTTACGAAATGGTTTTACCGCTAAAGTGTGCTGTGGGGTCCTAAAGACTACCACATCCAAAAAGGAAATCTCTTGCTTATCCATATGACCTGTAAATTTCAAAGAAGGGCTCAAAGAATTAAGATATTCAAGAAGTAGTCCATAGGATTAATCAGAATCAATAATACAAAATAAGTCATCAATGTAACAAAAATATTTAATAACATGGTTTTTAAACAGCTGGTGTTTAATAAGTAATTTAGATTCAAAAGAAATCATAAAGGTGTTGGCCACTGAGGGGGCGCAGGCTGCGCCCATTGCCACACCCTGAACCTGCAGGTAAAATTGGTCTCGGTACCTGAAAAAATTATTTTCAAAAATGATGTCCAATAAACTTAATAAAAAATGTGTTGGAATGGTCTTATCATCCTGTGACTCAAACAATTCCTCAATAATGTCACGAGCCTCTTCCAAGGGAATGTTGGTGTACAGTGAGGCCACATCAAATGTGGCAAGGATAGCATTCTCAGGTAGTTGTAAATATTCCACCCTCTTAATAAAGTCACATGAATCCTTAATATAAGAATCAGTCATTTTGCTGAAAGGTTGTAAAAAATAATCAATGAATTTTGATAGGGGCTCAACAATGCTGCCAATGGCCAAAATGATAGGACGCCCAGGAGGGCTAATAAGAGACTTATAGATCTTAGGCAGGGAATAGAATATTGTTACCCTAGGGTACTTCACCATAAGATAATCCGCTGTAGATTTTTGAATATAATTTAATGCCAACCCCTCATAAACCACCTGGATAAAATGGCTGTTTTGATAAACTATGGCATTGAAGTCCCTCCCCTCCCTTCTCAGGCCCTGCAACTAAAAACCCCTGCTGGTGGCAAAGAGGGACCTGGCAACCCTACTGATATCAGAGGGCGGGACATTACCAACATGCTCTGTCCCTCCCTGCCTGTCAGAGAGGCGCCACCTCGTGCAGTGACTGATGGGTGTTGGTGGTGTTTCCATGGACATCGGTGGCATTGCTAGGCTGTCTGGACATTGGCAACAGGCTTTAAAAAATTTTTGTTCTCCTCAGCTGGGCAGGCAGGTTTCCTTCCCTTATGCCCACTGTTACGCATCAAACCCCAAAAGGTCTGTCTTGGTTTTTCAAAATGACCAGCAATAGAATGCCAGTTTCATACATTTAACTTTTATTGTGCTGAAAGATGCTGACAATAGTACCCCCCCCAAAAAACCCCCCAAACTTCCACTTAGATAGTGAAGCAAAACTGGTGCCTAACTAGGATGTCAACCTCCAGGTAGCGTCTGAAGTACTCCCAAAAGTACAGCCAGGTGACAGAGATTACTTTCCACTGGAGCAAATGACTACATTGGAGGGTGGACCTGATAGCACTGAACCCCAGGGAGCTGCTGCCTGGAACCCAGCCTTGCTCAGAATCCGAATTTTCCCTGTGGGACTTGGCAACCCCATGAACACCACCCTGGCAGAGTATGATCCCAGCCCTCCTCCCTTCCAAGGTCTAAAAGCTTATATCCCCCAATGACTTACTTCAAGGTAAACCTCCCAGGACCCGGCTGAAAGGCTTCCTCTTGTGCTGCGAAGTCCTTCCTGCTCTTTGGCAATGCAGAGGCAAACCCTTCCACCCCGCACAGGAAAAGAGCCTTTCATCTCCCCCACTACTTATTTGGCCTCTCTAGCAAGCAGCATCTTTCAGTTTAACCCTTTCAGTGCTTCCTGTCCTGCTAGGGTTTCCAGGTGCCTCTTCGCCACCAGCAGGAGGTTTTTTGGGGCAGAGCCTGAGGAGGGCGGGGTTTGGGGAGGGACTTCAATGCCATAGAATGCAATTGCCAAAGCGGCCATTCTCCGAGGCAAGGGCATCTTTATCTGTGGGTGTTTTCCTGCTCTTTCCAGGAGGCAGGACCAAAGCTTATTTCCTGTCTCCTTGGCGGGAAGACCACCCCTAATCCCCAGTTTTCGTCCTGCCTTTCATCGGAGAGCAGCGTCTTCGTTCATCTCTAAGCTTAGTCTAAGATTTGTACTACCTTTGTCTTAGATTGGTACTACCTTTGTCTCAGTCTCGAGTACCCTCGTCAGTATTTGTATCTGTTTGTCTTGTGCCATCCCTCGTAACAACCTTCCACCCCCCCCCCGGTCGTCCCCCTTCTTACCGGCAGTTTAAGCGAGGCAAGATGGCCAACGTTACAGTCGGGAGAGAGGACGATCTCTCCGTGGAAGATTATCAGAGTGGGCTGGTCCATTCCGCCCAGAGGGACAGCCCTCCCAATGGCCGCACCAGCGGACCCTTAGGGAAGGAAACAGGCGCACCTAGCCAACCTGCAGGAGACGAGGAACCCGCGCCCCCGCTGCAGAAGAAAAAGACGTGAAAAGCAGCCACGCCAAAAGCCGTGCCACTGCCGGTGCACAAAAGAAAAAAACTCCACAGTAAATTCATCACCTTTCTGAGAGCCGACTCCTCAAAACCCGCCTACTCGGTGCCTTCCGAATGGACGATCCCGGTTCAGCCTGCAAACACCACCGCGCAGTCTTTGAACTCGGGCGGTTTTCGGGTAGGATCCCCCTGTCGGGAGATGGCAATTCTGGCTGAAATGATGGGTGGGCAGATGTATTCCACTGAGAAGACCAATGACCTAGTTAATATGGCCCTCCAGAGACAGTGGCAAGCCTTCTAGGCATTCCAAATGAGGCTCCCCCCCACTTCCCCTGGGTGACACATGAGTCCTCACCAGCCTCCTCCTCTTCCCACCCCCTTAGTGCTGGACAGGAGGTTCCTATATCCCCTTCAGCCACCTCATCCCAATGGCTCACCAAGGCAGCCAAAAAGACCACAGCTCATACTACTGTGGTGCAAGACGATCCCCTTTCCTCAGATCAGGAAACCGATCCAGAGGAACGCGAAGAGGGCGAATTTGACTCTGAGGAAGAAATCATCTCCTCAGACGAACAACAACCCAGGCTCTTCTCTGGGGAAGACTTCCAGGGACTACTGGCCAAGGCCTTAGTGGCCCTGGACCTTAACGAGGAACAGGAGGTCTCAGACGAACCTGCTCCTAAGCGTAAGCAAGGGATAAAAGAGTGCTTCCCTAGGAAGCTGTTGCGGTAAACCGGGGTTCATGGGGTTCGTGGGGGGAAAGAGACCTGAGACCGTTATCAAGAAAACAGTTATTTATTCTGTAGCTGCGACCCAGATGCTCTACCAAGCTAAATCTCTGAGTCCCGATTGTACTGAGGGAGAGATATTTATCCAAATTCAAGTTATGACAGCCCATCAACATTTAGGGCATATCTGATTGTATCACAGAGAGGCGGCAGTACAGTAGCAGCTTCACCCAGTTCTGTGTTATGGTTCACTGTAACCCTCCATGACTCTTGCCCCAGTTACTAAGAGCACACAGACAGACAGAGATATCCTGCCCAGCAACAGGCTATTCCCTTGCTGTCCTAATAAGAGATTATTACAAATTGTTAAATCAGTGGCTCCTCCATAGTCAGGGGAAGGCTACCTTGCTGTCTCAAAGCAAACCCAAAGTAACACAGTCCCCTTTCCTGAGTTCTTCCTAAGAGCAGTAAAAGAGGAGTGGGAAAATCCACCCTCAGGCAAACAGATCCCTACCGGAGTCAAGAAGTTATACACCTTGGCCCCACACGCCATGAACCTCCTTAAGGTGCCACTGGTGGAAGCCCCCATTATTGACCTCCAGACCCCTGGACTGGTTCCAGAGGACGGAGCAGGCTCCATAAGGGATCAACTGGATTGGAAAACAGAGTCCTTAACCAGGAAGGCCCATGAGGCGGCAGCATTGGCAATTCAGTCTAGCGCCACCATCTCTATCTTTGCCAGAGCCTCGTATCTCTGGGTTAAGAAATTAATCCAACTGATTCCAGAGGAAAACCACCGGGTATTAGCAATCTTGAGAGGGTCCTCAAAGCCACCACCTTAATGGCAGATGCTTCTCTGGACTCTTATTTTCTTTACGGCAAAATCCATGGCATCAGTCACCTCCACAAGAAGAGCCTTATGGCTGAGAGCCTCGTCTGCCGACTTCAAAGCCAAGACAACCTTAATGGCCTACCCCATTCAGGAGGGAAGGCTTTTGGGGGATAAGCTTGACAGAATTCTTGTAGAAACTAGAGACAAGAAACATGTCATGACCATACAGCTTAGAAAGGACACCCGTCTTACGGGATATCAGTTCTTTCGGGGACCCAAGACCCCATTCAGGTACAGGGCAGATTTCAGAAAGGGCACATGGAACAACAACAGCAACACCCTTTTCGTAAAAGCGGAAAGTTCAATAGACAGGGCCAGCAGCCCAGATTGGACAAGTCGAACAAGTTCGCAAAATCCAATGCCCAGTGACTACAAGTCACTACAGCTGGGGGGACGACTGCAGGCATTCACCAGCAGGTGGGTGGAGTCCAACCCAGACAAATGGGTCTCCCAAATAGTTTCCAAGGGCTACCTCTTCAAATTTGTTGTCCCACCACCGGACCGATACCTACCTTCCCCCCTCTCCTCAAACAGAAAGCATTCACGCACCCACCAGGCCATAGTACATCTGCTAAGGATGGCCGCCATAGAACCGGTCCCACTGCAGGAAAGGTTCCAGGGAGTTTGTTCCATTTTCTTTACGGTCCCCAAAAGGAACGGGGACTGGAGGGCAATCCTAGACCTCAAATACGTCAACTGCAAGATGCAGAAAAAGCACTTTCGTATGGAAACCCTACGTTCCATCGTGGAGTCCCTCCTCCCTGGCACCTTCATAACGGCAGTGGACCTCAAGGAGGCCTACCTGCACATACCCATTTACCCCATACACAGAAGGTTCCTCTGCTTTGCTTACTCCCAGGGACACTTCCAATTCAAGACCCTCCCCTTTGGGCTCTCCTTAGCCCCATGGGTTTTCTCGAAGGTCTTGGTCACCATCATAGTGATCCTCAGACAGGAATCCATCCAGGTACATCCGTACATGGACGATATTCTGATCTGTGCCCAGACTCATCAACAGTCCCTGTTGCACACAACATGAGTAATTCAGATCTTGCAGGAACACGGGTATCTGCTAAACCTCGAAAAGAGCTCGCTGGAACCCTCCCAGATTGTTACCCATCTGGGTGTACGAATCAATTCCATAAAAAACACTCTATCCCTACCCCAACAAAGGATGGGGAAAATAGTTGCACTGGCATCAGCCACCATACAGAACAAAAAGTCTCGTCTCATGTCCGTTACAAAGCTCATGGGTCTTACGGTGTCCTGTATTGCCATAGTCCCTTGGGCAAGGTTTCACTTGAGACCACTACAATGGCTCCTCTGTCCCTTTCAGAGGGACATTACCCACAAAAGGGACAGACTGCTTCAGGTAACATTCAAGGTAAAACACAGCCTACGCTGGTGGATCAATCCGCTGAATCTAGGAAAAAGTCAACAGTACATTCACAAGGATCCTCTACAACTGTTCATGGACGCCAGCCTTGAAGGATGGGGGGTGACCCTCAATGGAACAGTAGCCCAGGGCCTCTGGTCTATGCAGGAAAAGAAACTTCACATCAACCTGCTGGAACTCCGGGCAGTAAGACTCGCCCTACTGGCTTTCACCACAGACCTCCATCACCACCATGTTCTGATCAGGTCAGACAACATGACGACAAAGGCAAACCTGAACAAGCAGGGAGGCACCAGGTCAACAGCTCTTCATCTGGAGGCCTCGTGGATCTTCCGGTGGGCACAGAACCACGTGAGATCTCTGAGGGCGGAACACATCAGGGGAGTCTTAAACATCCAAGCAGACTGGCTGAGCCGCAAGACCATAGAGGAAGGCGAGTGGGCTCTGAGTCAACAAACCTGCACCATCACTCACAGATTCGGACTACCAACCATAGACCTGTTTGTGTCAGCCATCAACCACAAACTACCACTATTCTTCACCAGGTACTTTCACCCATAGGCAGAGGGAACGGATGCTCTCCTGAGTCCATGGCCTCAAGGGCTGTTGTACGCCTTCCCACCACTGCCTGTCCTATCCAGATAACTACGCAAGATACAGCAGGAGAGGGCCAAGGTCCTGGTGGTAGCCCCATTTTGGCCCCGCAGGCCATGATTCACCACCCTTCACAGGCTATCAATCCAGGACCCCTGGCAAATACCTTTTACTCGGGACATGCTGCAGCACTAGTCCACCCAGGCCCTTGATGGTACTGTTTGACCGTCTGGGTCTTGAACGGAGGAGACTGTTAGACTGTGGCTACACAGAACAAGTTCATACACAGAACAAGTTGTGAACACCATCCTGGAGGCTCGCAAACCGGCCACCAGACGCATCTATACTGCATCCTGGAAGGCCTTTGTTCGATGGTCCCGCAGAAAAAAGGTGGACCCCCTCAACCTGGGAGTCAGCAAGATACTACAATTCCTACAAGAAGGAGTACGTTTACAGCTATCGGCATTTACCCTTCGACACCAAGTGGCAGCAATTTCCACGATCATCCCTTTCGCAGTAGGAGTCCCTACTTCTCAACATCGCGACATCATCGCCTTCCTAAAAGGAGTGACTAAATTACAAACCCCCGCGATACACCGTTTCCCCACTTGGAAACTTAATCTCATCCTAAAAGCCCTCACTTCAGACCCCTTTGAGCCTCTGAAAACCGTACCCTTAAGGTTCCTTCGGATGAAGGTCCTATTCCTAACCGCGATCACCTCGGCTCGTCGTGGGTCAGAACTACCAGCGCTTTCTTATACAATCACAACAGTACATTACTCAGCAATAATATGCAATGTTAGTCTTCAATATTCAAATTATCCCACAATGTTGTATCCTTAATCATTCAGTTAAATATCACACTGTTTACCCTTCAAATGCCAAATGACAAAAAGACGGAGATAATTTTCAGAATGGCGGGCAGCCAGAAAATGATCAACTACTGCAGCATTAGAAATTTATGCATGAATCCGTGCACAATGTGTCACGGTTCGTGCCGTTCAAGTAACTAAACTCTTAGAATCGACCCCTTCCTGAAAAGGGATATGTTATCTTATTCAGCCGTTACCCACTAAGCAGGAATCAATGCTACCTCTTTCGAGATAGACTTTCTCTTGAAATGCTCCAGTAAAAATATGAAAAGAATATATGAGTAAAATGTTATTTATTTCACATAAAATATATGCATGTAAATGGTTACAGAAATAAAAACTATATTGGTTAGTTCAATAGTATGTAGGCATTCTTATAAATGCTATCTTATGTATGCAAGCAATATTAGCAATATCAATAATCTCTATGACTCTATATGAGAGTTTCCCAAGTATATATTTCATTCAGGAAATAATGCAGTTTACAGAAATCTTGTAAAATAATGGTTAGTGCATTGAATAAGTATCCTAATTAAAATCATTCAAATATAAGACATACTTTACCCAGTCATGTCATTGCAGAGCTTCTGTAAGGTTTCTAAAAGTTCACTTAGAATAGTTAGATTTCCTTCAGGTATTCTCTAAGTATTATTCTGTTATTTCAATCTTTAGTAGTTGCAAAAGTAGGAGAGATCTCTTTGGTTCCATGGTTTTCATGTTAAAGCCGATACTATAGCTCTCCCAGCAGTCTGTTTGTGACTGAAGGCATGAGACCATAGAGTCTCTATATGTTTGAGGTTTATGGGTCTGAAGCCCATGCATTGCTGTAATCATTGCTGTATAGCTAAGAACCATCTTTAAGGCTTTGGCTATACTGTAATTAATCAGTATTTGAATCTATGTGTAAAGCTTAACATTATGTGTATAGTATAAACCTATTCTACAGTCTCCCTGGCAGTGCCAATCTTTAGAGAGTACTGAGTATAGTTCAGTTTAAGAGTTTAAGGCTCCATGGATTTCCATCCATGTATTCCAATTATATGTATTCCAATTGGAGTAATTCTATGTGTTGGCCATTGTTGGCTATGATGCATGTTTTTATGCATGTTTATGTCAGACAGTTCTGTGTGAGACCTTGGACTTAGAACTGACTGCAGAGTATATTCAGTGCTTCCTCCTTGTGTAGAGAAACCCCTGGAATATGCTCTTGTAATAGGCTTCTAAAAGAAGCTGCATTTACATCTTGTCTGTCAGAACTGGGAAGTCTGTATAAAGCATAGATCTTATGAGAAGACATTAGTCTTGTTAGAACAAATGAGTTCTCAATGTCACCATATTCAAATATGGTAAGATCCATACCCTTATAATCCTTAGACTAAGAGCCTTCATCACATGTTTAGGATGAAGCATTGTACAGACAGTTATTCCAGACAATCAGTCTCAGAAAGACAGACTGTGTGGTATATCTCTCTATGAGAGTTCTCCAGACTTAGTGACAAGTATAAATGATTGTTCCTAATTCACGCAAGAATCAGGTTCCTAATTCACGCAAGAATTAGGCTGCCAAGGTTTTACATCTTTGGTAGATGGAGGAAGTCCATAGGTCAATAGGTTTAGACCATCAGGAACTTCTCTAACCTGTAGTCAGATAAAGGTCTCTATTTATATCTTTTCAGAGCCTTTTTCTTGGAGATGTGCTGGAATTAAGCTAGGAGCTTATGTATTTCCAGTCACCTATGGTTCCAGTATCCTTTGGATAAAGCATTCTGTAAATAAACACTAGTAACTTAGTCAGTAGTTCTTAAGCAGTACTGTGAAATTGACTGCCATCTGCAGTGGTCAGAGGATATGACCTTGTCTATCATTCCTAGTCAAGCTGGATAATTGGCAGTATGTTTTGCCTAACCAGATGAGCACAACTTTAGTTGTGACCTTCAGCTGTGACAGCTGTATGCAGACAAGAACACTGACTATATCAGAGTCATAGCTTCTATAGCTAAATACAATTAAATAAGTATTCTTACACTTTACAATGAATAACACAACTTCTTTTTAACACATTTCTTTCCTTAGGAAGCCTAATGGGACATGTTTCATATCAAAATCCTGTTTATATGTAGTTGCCTGTGACAAATGTTCAAGGATCCTATTTTTAATAGGTCTAATACTGGATCCTATATATAATAATAAACCGCAAGGGCATAGAAGGCAATATATTAATCTAATATATTGGCCATAGGGTAGATTCTCTCTCGGATGCTTAGGATGAAAAGACCTGAAATGCAATAATGCATTGCGATCAGTTGGTTTCTTATATACTCTGACTGCCAATTTATGTAGTGCATTACGGTATACCAAAGTATCTAGAAAAGATATACAGTTGGTATCACTGGTACCCGCAAATCTAATTGAAGATCATGCATTCAACCATTCCCAAAAACTATCAAAATTAATATCTGCTGAAAAAATGAAAATCAGACCATCTATAAATCAGATCATCTATTTTTGTCATTTTGCACCTGAAGGGTAAACAGTTTGATAGAAGGGACACAAAGAGGATTCTGAGGCAAAAGGAGGCATTTTTCATACACCTTTTTAATACAATAAAACCCAACGGTCTGAACTTAGAAAATGACCTTTCCTGTTTCATTTAATTTAGGTAGAATACCATAACTAGACTAACAGTCATGCTATAATTTGTAAAATTAGATAGAATATGGTAGGTTACCAGAGAACGCGCAGGCAGAGATTAGCTTGCCGGCACCTGGTTGATATTTAGTAAGTTGAGAGAGGGAAAGTTTTATTGCCACACTACAGAGTATCCTCCGTGGAACCAGTGAACTACCTCTATTACCTCACCCCCATTTGTGATGACTATGACTACAAAAGGGAACTCATATAAGGCTCACTTCACCCTGAGCATCACATCTTAGATTTTCTCCCTTAGATCCTTCATGAAGTGGACACAACAAACAGGAATCCCCTCTTTTTGCTTGGGGCAAAACACCAACAACAATAATACTCCTCCATCCACGAGACAAGGTACATATGAGCTTCCAGAAAAAAACAGCAGAGAGGACAGTGTAATAACAGCCAAGGCAAGGGAGAAACAGTTTCTCTAAAAAGTGCCAACTGGGCTCCAATAAAAATTGGCAAAGTGGACTCTAGTGCACAAAACTTTATGCTGGACTAGAACTCATCAGTCTTTCAAGGTGCCACAAGACTCCTCTTTGTTTTTATTTCTCTCTTGTCATCATACATCATAAGTATAGCTCTAGATATGAAGATACCTCATCTGGAATGCTGTTTTTAATGTCCTAACTTTTAAATTCAAGTGTGGGGTTAGGGGCAGTTGATGCTATTGTTGACTTCTGGGTGGATGGTGGCAGATTGCAGGTTAAGAACGACTGGACTGATGCCTTCCATTCCTGGCTCACGGGGCCTGGAGGCCATGTCACGGTTGGTCACCGGCCACAGGATTGCTAAGAATGCTGCCACATTACTTCTTTGTCACAGCCATTATTGCCCTTTTTAATGGGCTGCTGAAAGAGTGTAGGGTAGCAATTAGCAACACCAGAGCAAATACCAGCATGGCGGTGTGACCATGCTAGCAGGGTTATGGGCTTTGCCTTCCTGCATGTCATATTTTTGAATGTCTTTAACAAGCCACCCTGTTTTGCTGTAGTCCCCATTAATTTTTTACTTTGTAAGAGTGTGATATATCTAGTGAGTCACTAGTGTACACCCATGTTTTGCTGTAATTGCATTAATGTTGTAACATGTTTTCCATTTAGAAAGAACTTTGTTAAAGCTTCCATCCATCCCTTTATTATGGATGTGTTCTAAGTTTCATTGGCATGACGCTTGAACTGTGAATAACCTTGGAAAAATTATGACTAATTTCAGCTTGCTTTTGGTTTACTTTATATAAGAGTTCTACAATTTATTCTAATGTCTCTCAAGATTTGAGTTACCAGTCTGAACTAGACCTACCCTCCAATGGGTTTGTAATGCTTGTATTTCAGGTACTGATCAACACACAGGCCCCTGAACCTCACACTTGAACACATCAAGTGTTAAGGGGAGGGGCTGTAGCTCAATGATAGAGCATCTGCTTGGCATACAGAAGGTCCCAGGTTCAATCCCCGGCATCTCCATTTAAAGGGACTAGGCAAGCAGGTGATGTGAAAGACCTCTACCTGAGACCCTGGAGAGCTGCTGCCGGTCTGAGTAGACAATACTGCCTTTAATTGACCAAGGGTCTGATTCAGTATAAGGCAGGTTCATGTGTTCAACTATCCTTATGACGAACTGTGCAGATACAGATAGCAAAATTACGTGATTACTTGGAAAAAAAATCTGTGAGTATGAGCTTTGTAATAATTGGATTTCTTTGATAATACATGACAGCTGCACCAATTTACATTGTATATGTTTAACATTGGATTGGATATGAGGCTGAAGACTGTGAAACGGCCGTCCCCCCCCCCCTCTTCTTTTTCCCATTTCACTTCATTGATGGGATTATTCTGGATGATACCAATTTTTGGATCATTCTAAGAACTGTGTTTGTTAATCACGAAGAAGACTTTACACCAAGAAGACTAGATTGTTGCATAGAGACTGCTTCATACATGCTTTGTATATACTGTACATATTAATATTTATGTTTGTAATGTCATGTAATGTATCTCATGTTATGTTGTTAATATATGTTTAGCATTTATAAGATTCTTGCAATTTTGAATTTATTTCTCCTGTGCTGATTTTCTAACGTATATGGTACAGGCACGGAAGTGCCTCCTTTTTGAGATTGTAACTACCTGGAGGTTGGCAACCCTATGTCCTTCCCACCAGGAGCAGTGCACAGACCAGGAGAGACTGGACTGGACTTCAGCCGGGCCACCATCAGAGATGCCCAAGGAGCTCAACGAGGCTACTGTGGAGTAACTCTGCACAGTGTAGCGCCCCTATGCTGTTCAGCCACCTCAGAAAATGGGACGGTGGAGTGGAAAGGGGCAGGATTGTGCCTTTTTCCCCTTATGTGGAGTAGCCCAACTTTTTAGCCTACCCTCACAGTGACTCAGGGTTACACACACACATATCTAAAAAAGCCTGGTATGTAATATAGTGACATGATATTGCAAACCAAGAGTGGCACTTTGGTTCTGATCCATCATGTTTCTCCATTCTCTTTTGTTTCCCTTTTTGAACATTGCTGTCTGTCCCTTCCCCGCCCCTTGTAGGGAGAAGCTTCTCTTCATAGCCAAGTGAGTAAAGGGATCTCTACTCACCCAATAGAGGTGACCCAATAGAAAGGGAAGGAGATGGAAGAGCAGGACCCAGAAGGACCTGGACCTGGCAAGAGAGCAAGAAAAGGCTCCCAGCCCATCCAAGCTGGGAGCGGTGTCAAATTCTGGGAGAGAGCTGTGCCAGAGATCTGGGATCAGGAGCCCCTGAACTCAGAAGTACGTTGTCAGCGCTTCCGACAGTTCCGCTACTGTGAAGTCGATGGGCCCCGAAAGGTTTGCAGCCAGCTCCATGGACTTTGCAACCACTGGCTGAAGCCGGAGGCTCACAGCAAGAAGCAGATCCTGGACCTGGTGATCCTGGAGCAGTTCCTGACCATCCTGCCTCAGGAAATGCAGTGCTGGGTCAGAGGATGCGGGCCGGAGACCAGTTCCCAGGCGGTTGCCCTGGCCGAAGGCTTCCTCCTGAGTCAGGCAGAGGAGAAGAGGCAGGCAGAACAGGTGAGGGTTTTCTTTCCAGGTATTCCAGTTCATGCAACGACACTGGCCTCCTAAAGCTTCCCTTCCTGATATTTGGCCAAGTGTTAATCATCCAAACGGGAGGTTTAACAACCTGCTTCAGGAGCTGCTACTTCTAGGAAATTTCTTATCCCTCCAGATAATTCCCCAGGGTTGAAAGAAATCCCTGCCAGATCTGCTGATAGAAAGGTGTAGAGTATGGTAGTGGGACTGGGTCCGTTCCTTGGTGTCTTTCCACTCCATCACTTACCTGTTCCCCTCATTGCTCTTTCAGAGGAGGGGTCCATCTGTGAAAATGGAAGCTACATTCTGTGAGGCGGAAAGAGCTTCACTGGAGGAAAGGCGGCGAGCCCAGTCCCAGGAGCGTGCCCAAGATGCCCTCTCACACAGTAAGGATTCATTGTGCCTGGATGGGTTTGGGGCATCCAGTGAATTTGATGGGTGGAGAGTTCTGCTCAAGGGTAAAAAAGAAATGCTTTTCCACCCAACTTGTGGCACGCAATGTTCACTAATTTTGATGCCTGTTAAAGAGGGTTAAGAGCCCCGTGGCGCAGAGTGGTAAGCTGCAGTACTGCAGTCCAAGCTCTGCTCACGGAAGTTGGTTTCAGGTAGCTGGCTCAAGGTTGGCTCCGCCTTACATCCTTCCGAAGTCGGTAAAGTACCCAGCTTGCTGGGGGTAAAGGGAAGATGACTGGGGAAGGCACTGGCAAACCACCCCGAAAACAAAGTCTGCCCAGAAAACGTTGGGATGTGACGTCACCCCGTGGGTCAGGAATGACCCGGTCCTTGCACAGGGGAACTTTACCTTTTTAAAAGAGGGTTAGACAAATTTGTGGAGGCAATTCCTCACATTGTTTACTGTAAACACATCTCACCTTTTTTCCATTAGAGGGACTCAAGGTGGCTCAGAAGAAAAGGCAGACAAATCTCGGCCGAGCTCTTCAGTCTTGCGAATAAATGGAGTCTGCACATGAAGGGCAGCATAGCTCTGAAAACCAGTTGCTAGGGGCCAGGAATAGTGGGAGAATGTGTTTTGTGCTCATGTTTAGCAGAGCATCTGACGGGCTGCTATGGAAATACGATGCTGGACTAGGGGTGCCAGGCTGTGGTCTGACATGCCCCACAGCTTTGGGGAGGGGCCTGGGGCGGATGTGATGTCATGTTGATGTTGCCTCTGGCCAAAAACCTGGATGTGAGATTAGTTTGTCAGTAGATGCTCTGGACACTCACAGATATTGCCTGAGTTTCCAGATGCGCTCAATTCACATCTGTTTTTTTGGCCAAATGTGACAGCAAGGTGCCATGCAACGTCATTTTCACCTCCCTATTCTCCCACCAGCCTGGACTCAAGGGAATGTGCGAGGGCCCAGCTGGTAGGAGAATAGCCTGCCTGGGCCTTTGGTCTGATCCATAAGAATATTAGAACATAAGAAAAGCCTTGCTGGATCAGACCAAAGGCCATCAACTGCAGCAGTCTGTTCACACAGTGACCAACCAGGTACCTCTAGGAAGCCCACAAACAACACGACTGCAGCAGCATTATCCTGCCTGTGCCCCACAGCACCTAGTATACTGGGCATGCTTCTCTGATCCTGGAGAGAATAGGAATGCATTTTGACTAGTAGCCATGGATAGCCCTCTCCTCCATGAACATGTCCACTCCCCTCTTAAAGTCTTCCAAGTTGGCAGCCATCACCACATCCTGGGGCAGGGAGTTCCACAATTTAGTTGTGTTGTGTGAAGAAATACTTCCTCTTATCTGTTTTGAATCTCTCACCCTCCAGCATCAGCAGATGACCCCGCGTTCTAGTATTATGAGAGAGGATACTAGTCCACTCTCTCCAAACCATGCATAATTTCATAGACCACTATCTTGCCCTTCTATCTGCTTAACATTAATGCTTTCCATTAATTTACCTGGAACAGACCATAAGCTAACTGGCCTGTAATTTCCTGGGTCCTCCTGGAACCTTTTTTATAAATGGGTCTTACGTTGGCCATTTTCCTGTCCTCTGGTACAGAGGCTGATCTAAGGGACATGTTACATATTGTTGTTAGAAGTTTAGCAATTTCCCATTTGAATTCTTGAAACATTCTGGGATTGAATATCGTCTGGTCGTCTGTGACTTATTAGTTCGCAGTATGGATGTTCTAGGACTTCCTGCCTTGTTACCACTATTTGCCCCAGTTCCTCATTTTCCCCTCCCCAAAATCTCTTTTCAGGAGAAAAAATCTGTGCTATATCTTCAACAGTGAAGACAGATGAGAAGTATTCATTTAGTTTCTCAGCAGTTGCTTAATCCTCCCTTATTGTTCCTTTACTCCCATTGTCATTCAATGGTCCAAACGCTTCCCTAGCTGGTTTCCTACTCCTAATGTACTTAAAGAATTTCTTATTGTTGGTCTTGATGTGTTTAGCGATTTGCTTTTGTTTCCCTGGTTTGGGCAATCTTTCCAGTTTCTGAAGGAAGCCTTTTTCTCCTCTGATACCTTCCTTCACCTTACCCATTAGCCATGGTGGTGACCCCTTGGACTTATTACCACCTTTCCTGAACTGCGATATACAATCTCGCTGAGCCTCTAGTATAGTGTACTTAAGTAACCCCAAAGCATTTTCCAGAGATTTAACCCTCCTAACTGTTCTTTTCAACTTCCTTTTTACCAGGTTTCTCATTTTAGAGAGGTTCCCTCTTTTAAAGTCAAAGGTAATTGTGTGAGATTTCCCAGGCACTTTCCCACATACCTATAAATTAAATGTGATGCCATTGTGGTCACTATTGCCAACTGGCTCAATTAAATCCACTTCCCACATTAAGTTGTTGGCTGCATCACACAGTATTAAGTCCAGGATCGCCTCCCCTCTGGTTAGGGCCATGACCAACTGTTTAAGGACACAGTCATTGAGGATGTCTAGACATTTGATCTCTTTGGCTTGACTGGAGTATGTATTTATCCAGTCAATATAAGGATAGTTAAAGTCTCCCATTATTATTACTTCATCATCTTTGGATGCTTCCCTGATTTCATTCTCCATCTTTAGATCACCCTGATCCTTTGGTCAGGGGGCCGCTAGGATGTTCCCAGTACTAAATTACCTTTGGGCCTGGAATTGTCACCCTCAAGGATTCTGTGGATGAGTCTGCCCTTTTTATGGTTTCTAGTATATTAGACACTATGCCTTCCTTGATAGACATAGCAACTCCCCCTCCAATACACCCTTCCCTGTCATTTCTATAGAGTTTGTATCCAGGGATGACCGTATCCCACTGGTTCCAGAAGAGATGCTGTCATGTTTTTGAGTTCCAGAGTTCACAGGGCAGGTTTCCAGTTCCTCAGAAATCTGAAATGGGTCAGCAGCATTTAAAGCCCCACCCCCCCCCCCCAAGACTGATGGGTACCTTTTGCTTCTCTTCTGCCTCTCCCAGAACCTACTACAAAGTGTTACAGATTTTTTAAGGATACATAGGGCAAGCTTTAACAGCCCTGGGAACAGGGGTGCATGAAGCACAATTCACATTACCAAAGAGGAAGTCAAGGCTAATACCCTTCCGCTTTTCTCTCCTTCGCAGGGGGTGAAGAGACAGTGTTGATCCGTTCTCTTTGCGGAGATGTGGAAATAGCTGCTGTATCTCTAGTCCAGGTAAGGGGTCTCGGTCCCCTCTCCGTTCTCAACGGGGCTTTTCTCCTGCAGTTGTTGTTAAGGGGCCCTGGTAAGAGGCTCTGAACGCCACTCCTTTTTCATATGTGGAACTCTCCATCCTGCACCCTCCCACAGTGCCGCCTTCCAGATTGTCGCCTCTGCTTTGCATGATCTCTGACAAAGGAATCTGCTTTTTCTTTCAGGCTCCGTTTTCCTTTGAGGAGGTGGCTGTGTATTTCACTGAGGCAGAGTGGGCCCTGCTGGATCCAAACCAAAGAGCTCTCTACAGGGAAGTCTCGCTGGAGAACTATAGGAGCGTGGCCTCTCTGGGTAAGGAACTTTCATAGGTGCAAATTGCTGACATTAGGATTGTGCCACTTGTCTGATTTGTGAATCAACATCTTGAACAGCAATATGTTGCTTTGACACTTGCCCAGTTACTTGCTCCCTTTTGGGATCCTTGAGATGGTGGGGTGGCAGGAAAAGCAATTTTCCGAATGGCTGGGTAGAGTGATCCATGCAGCCTGGCTGGCCCAAGGGCAACTGAGGCCAGTGTTGTGGCTGTCACCCAAGCCAGAGAAGGTGTCCTGGCCTGAGGCCACTGCAGGACTGAGAGGCCTTCCAGAAGACTCTGGAAAGGGCCCCATTCTAATTTCTCAGTTGCTAACCATTAACACACACTTGTCCCCCAGATGGGATTACCATCATCCCCTCTGACGGCATTCAGGAAAGGATCCGTCCTCCTTACTTTGGTTGGGATTGTGGGATTTAATCTTGACCAGGTTTCCATTCTTCCAGAAAACAGTTTCCTCTTCCGTGGATTTCTTTTCTCATATAAGAACCTTCTCTCCCTTCCTCTCCCTCTCTGTCGTGGAGAGCCAGCATGGTATAGTGGTTAAGAGTGGTTATGCATGAGTTTTCCGTCCATTAGAGATTACCTCACTGTCAGCCCTCACAAATCCCAGGACCTCCCATTCCTCTGTTAACCCGATTCTTCCATCTCCCCTGAGCTCAGTCTGGATGAAATCCCCATGCATAAGGCAAGCTTAGGACATGTAAGATTGCTTTCTCTCACAGCCAATTACAAAGCAGCGTGTAAAGAGGCGGGGATTCAAATACTTCCTGCTTCCTGGGAGTTCTTTCTGAGCAGAAGAAAGGCTTCTAACAATGAGGGTTGGATTTCTCCCGTCCCTTTTCTTTCAGGTAGCTCCATTTGTTATTTTTTGTTCTGAAAATGCTTTTTTATGCGGCAGTTGGGTTTGGGGGAGGGAATTTTCTCTCACAGTAAGCACTACAAAGTAAGCCATTTACAAAGCAGCATTTAAAGGGGCGGGATTAGATTTGAGTTTGGAGACTGCTTGCACATAGTTTCCCTACAGGGAAGTGTGGGTCCAGCCAGCAACGAACCCCAGGTAAAACTCCCATTCATAAATGACCGTTGTCTTCTTTGTGTCTTCTATTTAATTATCAATAGCAGAGACTCTAAAGCATTGCCTGACAAGTCAAATGTGAACAGTGGGGGAATGATTCTTTGCCACTTTAAGGGGGGAAAGTACACATAAGGAGTATTGGGAGGGGAGAGATAGGCAGAATACAAAAGCTGCTAACCTGGGTGGCCTGGCAGGGGATAAGGTATGCCCAGTGGCTTAGCCATGGGGGAGGAAGAAGGTCTGATTAATGAACAGTGCCTGATGGGTGCCTGATGGCTTCTTATGCAGGTGCTGTCTGGATTTCTTTATTTATTCCAGCAGCACATGTAGAGGAAACGGTTGGGGGATTCCAGGGGTTCTCTTTGGAAAAATACAAGAATAAAGACTCCAAAGGAAACGTTGGGGATGGAGATGGACCACAGCAGCAGGAGGGAAGCCATGCAGACAGGAGGAAGGATAAGCCCATTCCTTCCCAAGGAGGGGGCTTGCATGAAATCTCAGTCCAAGAAGAAAGGTCAACCAAAACAAGAAGGAACAAAGGCCTCTGTGCTAACCGGACAAACCGCTCCAGGGAAAATGAAAATGCAAGTGTGGTCTTTAAAAAGACCTTCAGTAAGAACCTGAGTATTATTTCTAAGAGACAAATTCCCTCAGGAGAGAAACTATATGATTGCGAGGAATGCGAAAAGACCTTCAGTCGGAAGTCAGCCCTGACTTCACATGAAAGAATTCACTCAGGTGAGGGGCTGTATAAATGGTTACATTTCAAACCAAGCCTTTTTGATGCAGCAGGCCTTCATGGCCCTTTAAAGTGTCTATTAACGTACCTTTCAATGTAGAGCAGGAAAAAGCTGCTGAAATGCTTTGCGTATGGATGATCGGACCTCTTTGTGTGGGTACTAACAGGATCTCTCTTTTGATTCCAGCAGGGGATGATCACTGGGATAAGGGTGATGAGGACATTCATCACCGATTGCCAAAAAAAGTGAAGAATGAAAATTGGAAAGGAAGCTTCAAGAATCACAGCGGACCTAAGAGGCAGAAAAGAAATTACATAGTCAAGAAGAGGGTTAAACCCATTCATGGCCAAGGGCAGGATTACCGTGAACTAAGCCACATGGTAGAAGAAACATATAAGTCCTTGGAGTATGGGATGAATTTCTCAGATCAGGGCCAATATGGTATCCATTTGCAAATGCCCAGTGGAAAGAAGACCCATCAATGCTTGGAGTGTCACAAGAGCTTTCTTTGTAGAGCAGAGCTTCTTAGGCATCAAAGAACACATAAAGAAGAGAAACCTTACAGCCGCTCAGACTGTAGCAACAGCTTCTCACAAAAATCAGACCACTTTCAATGCCAAAGAATTCATTCAGGAGAAAAGTCATTTGTCTGCACGGAGAGTGGAAGCATGTTCTATCCTGGAAGAAAAGGTAATGCACTTTTCCCGAAGCATAGTATAATGAGGGCACATAAATGTTTTCGGTGTGGAAAGTACTTCAGATACAGATCACAGCTCCATGTGCACCAAAAAGTACACACAGGGGAGAAACATTTTCAGCGCCCAAAATGTGGAAAGACATTCAGTCAGAGTGGCAATCTTCAACATCAAAGAATCCACACAGGGGAGAAACCTTTTGAATGCTCTGAGTGTGGAAAGAGATTCAGACACAGTAGCAGTCTTCAAAATCATCTAAGAACCCACACAGGAGAGAAACCTTTTGAATGCTCTGAGTGTGGAAAGAGATTCAGTCAGAATGGCAGTCTTCAACGGCATCAAAGAATACACACAGGGGAGAAACCTTTTGAATGCTCGGAGTGTGGAAAGAGATTTAGTCACAATAGCAATCTTCAAAATCATCAAAGAATCCATACAGGAGAGAAACCTTTTGAATGCTCTGAGTGTGGAAAGAGATTCAGTTGCAGTGGCAGTCTTCAGCTGCATCAAAGAACCCACACAGGAGAGAAACCTTTTGAATGCTCTGAGTGTGGAAAGAGATTCAGTCACAGTAGCAGTTTTCAAAGTCATCTAAGAACTCACACAGGAGAGAAACCTTTTGAATGCTCAGAGTGTGGAAAGAGATTCAGTCAAAGTGGCCAACTTCAACGACATCAAAGAACCCACACAGGAGAGAAACCTTTTGAATGCTCAGAGTGTGGAAAGAGATTCAGTTGCAGTAGCAGTCTTCAACAGCATCAAGGAACCCACACAGGGGAGAAACCTTTTGATTGCTCGGAATGTGGAAAGAGATTCAGTCATAGTAGCCATCTTCAACGACATCAAAGAATCCACACAGGAGAGAAACCTTTTGAATGCTCAGAGTGTGGAAAGAGATTCAGTCGCAGTGGCAGTCTTCAGCTGCATCAAAGAACCCACACAGGAGAGAAACCTTTTGAATGCTCGGAGTGTGGAAAGAGATTCAGTCACAGTAGCAGTCTTCAAAATCATCTAAGAACCCACACAGGAGAGAAACCTTTTGAATGCTCGGAGTGTGGACAGAGATTCAGTCAAAGTGGCCAACTTCAACGACATCAAAGAACCCACACAGGAGAGAAACCTTTTGAATGCTCTGAGTGTGGAAAGAGATTCAGTCGCAGTGGCAGTCTTCAGCTGCATGAAAGAACCCACACAGGAGAGAAACCTTTTGAATGCTCTGAGTGTGGAAAGAGATTCAGTCACAGTAGCAGTCTTCAAAGTCATCTAAGAACCCACACAGGAGAGAAACCTTTTGAATGCTCAGAGTGTGGAAAGAGATTCAGTCACAGTAGCAGTCTTCAAAGTCATCTAAGAACCCACACAGGGGAGAAACATTTTGAATGCTTGGAGTGTGGAAAGATATTTAGTCACAGTAGCAGTCTTCGACGACATCAAACAACCCACACAGGAGAGAAACCTTTTGAATGCTCAGAGTGTGGAAAGAGATTCAGTCAGAGTGGCAGTCTTCAACAGCATCAAGGAACCCACACAGGAGAGAAACCTTTTGAATGCTCAGAGTGTGGAAAGAGATTCAGTCAGGGTGGCAGTCTTCAACAGCATCAAGGAACCCACACAGGAGAGAAACCTTTTGAATGCCCAGAGTGTGGAAAGAGATTCAGTCAGCGTAGCCATTTTCAAGTACATCAAAGAATCCACACAGGAGAGAAACCTTTTGAATGCTCAGAGTGTGGGAAGAGATTCAGTCAGAATAGCCAGCTTCAACGACATCAAAGAACCCACACAGGAGAGAAAACTTGAATGCTCCGTGTCGAAAGTGACTCAGTTGGAGACCCAATTTTCAATTGCATCAAAGACCAGGCGAAAAACTTTTTGAATATTCAGAGTGTTGAAAGAGATTCAGTCACAACGGAATCAAAGAATCCACAGGGGAGGACTTCCGGTAGAGACGCTGATCTGAGCGCCATATTTCTCGGGAGCTCCCGAGGGACCCAAGAAACGTTCAAGTCTGGGGTGCAATCCTGCACCCCTAGCTGGATCCTAAGTAGTGGACTGGGAGCAGGAATACCCCTGCAGCCTTCAAAAGCGGTTTGACCCCCATTTTTTCTGAGAGTAACTTCGGAAGACTCTCAGGAATTTTGGATGGGGTCCCGCCAGCATCAAGGGGAACTACAACGCCGCAAACGTTTCCTTGGCATCAGGCTCAGATCTCTATCTACTACCATCTAAGCAACTATACTGAAGCAAGAATACCTACTCTTCTAAAATCTGAGTAAGTTACAAGAACTCTTTCGTTTTACCTGGATTTGGAAGTTTTGAAGAATCGTTAAATACATCTCTTAAATCCGTGCCTCCCCACCTGATGTATAATTGACTCTTTGAAAACAAGAACATATCAGATAAATCGGCAGGAACCCTATCAATCTGATCAGTGGGTAGACATAGCAAACAGAGTCTTTTGAAAGACGCTACAACTACCAATCAGATACTCTGACGCAGGAAGGGGAGGGAGGAAGAGATATCCCCCCCATCTCAGCGGTGACGTCTTTCCGACCTAAGTGTTTAATACCATCGCGAGAGTTCTGTTGGTCGAGAGACCGGAAGTGTGGCTCCTTTGTGTAACTGGCAAATATTTCCCAAGTTCCTGGATAAGAGGAGGTAACGGAAGGTCCACGACCCTGCAACTTTTTGCGTAGATCCTGTTTCCTGCAGTTTCCGTGCTAGAGCATCCTTAACTCGATGGTATTCTAAAACTAAAGGACTACCCACATTACAAGAATCCTACCAAACCATTTACAAATTTATTTTTTGGGTGTATTTGTCTGGACTCTACCAACTAAGTTTTAATAGAATTTTTGAAAGCAGCAACCATGGAACGTGCGATCAAACAGATGGATCAACTATTTGCTATGATAAACACTCAATATCAATCTATGAACCAAAAATTGGACATTATATTAGGCGAAATTAAAGATATATAAAAAACCAAGCTACTACAATGAAGCCAGATGTAGGAACAGTGGATTTTCTAACTGAGAAGACGGCTGAAGAACAGAAAAATCCTATAAAGGAAGTGGAGAGTCAGGATAAGCAACCAGAGGTTCTATACCTTCAAGAAGAAATTGCAACAGATCATCTGGCTACAATGGATCTGAACGTGAGAGACTTTGATTTTTGCCTTTACAATCTACCTGAAGAATTCTTTTAACACTTGCTTGGAGGACTTGAAGGATGGAAAGGCTGAAGTCACTGGGATTTCTCTTTATGACTTGGGGATGGAAGAAACCACAATGCAAATTGACCACAAGAACCCTATGTCTGCAGAGGGAATTTTACCAACCATCTCCAAGGTTGCTCTTCGACGATTAGTGTCAAGGAGGAAAAGCGGAAGATGCTGGAAATTCCGGACAAAGGGACTGGTTAAAAGAGTTTAGATCTTCTGGAAGAATAAAGGAACTGGTTAAAAGGCTTGGTTTTGGTGAAAATGGTACAACGTATTAAGCTAATATGTTAGAAAGATAACTTACAATTAATAGGTGTTTGGAGACATGGAGGATTTACAGATAAATTGTTTTTTAAAGGAGGTGATAAATATTGTCGAAGGCTTTCACAGTCAGAGTTCATTGGTTCTTGTAGGTTATCTGGGCTGTGTAACCGTGGTCTTGGTATTTTCTTTCCTGACGTTTCGCCAGCAGCTGTGGCAGGCATCTTCAGAGGAGTAACACTGAAGGACAGTGTCTCTCAGTGTCTCTTCTGTTAAGAGTTTAAGAATGAATAAGGCTTGGCTTCCTGTCCTGAAAACCTCCAGACTAACAAAGACTACAGTCAACAATAGCCATGCAGATTAGCTTTGGATTTCACACATTAACAGATCACTTCAGGATACAATGGTTCCATATTAACATACCACACCCTCATTAGCACATTATCTTGATACTTACAGGACAATGATTAGCACATTACCTTTGATACTTTTTGCAGGACAATGATTCAGCTCAAACCCAACCCCTTTCTGACTATATATTACTCTTCCTACACACTTGACACTGAGAGACACTGTCCTTCAGTGTTACTCCTCTGAAGATGCCTGCCACAGCTGCTGGCGAAACGTCAGGAAAGAAAATACCAAGACCACAGTTACACAGCCCAGATAACCTGCAAGAACCAATGAGGTCCTTTTTAATGAATATATTCAATGCTATTTTAAAAAAAATTGTATGTGATTTGGTTTAGTGAATTAAATTAAAAATATTAGGATTGGAATTGTTAATACTAAAGAGTTCACAGGTTTATCAACAGAGGGAGGAAGATGTAGGGGAAGTATTTTTTTCTTTTTTAAAATTTATATTAGATATACTTTCAATAACAATATAATTTTTGTATGAATATTAGACAATGTAGAAATGTATATGTTTATCTGTCTTAGAAAAATAATAAAAATTGTTTAAAAAAAAGAATCCACAGGGGAGAAACCTTTGAATGCTTAGTGTAAGGCCCCTGTCCCCTCTTCAGTGGAGACACCCCAATTTGATCACCCATCTTCTCTCACCCATCGTTTTTAAATGGCACCCTCTTGGCAGCCTAAAGTACATCTTTGGGACAGGTGTGAGTGAGCATATCTGCCTGCCATGTCCAGAGTAAATTTCCATCATGGAGGCAGGATGTCACTAGGGCTTTTATACTTAACTTTATATTAATCATAAACAGACATATGCTCTCTTTACATATCTATGTTATTCAGTCCTCTATCATTTCACCTTCTAATAATAAGACTAAATACTTTTACATATTCATATTCTTTGTTACTGATATATCTTAAACCCCTATTTACTGCTCCATTCTATACATAGTTCCGTTCATGAATATCTGTCAAACGTCGGCTGCCACTTCTGTTTGTAATCTTCCATCAGTTGGTTTTTTAAAAGGTGAATTAGACTCGACATTGTTGCATATTCTTGTAATTTTATATTCCAGTCCATTCTTTCTGGCATGATTTTTGCTTTCCAATGTTTTGCAAACACAATTCTGGCTGCAGCAGTTGCATATTGATATAGTTCTTTATGGATGGATTTAATTTGTGCTGGTACCATCCCAAGCAACAGATTTTTAGCATTTAGTTCGAATTTGACATGCAGCATACCTTGAATTTCTTGATGTATCCCTTTCCAATATTGTTGAGCTTTCTTACATGTCCACCAGTGATGAAAAAAGGTTCCTTCTTTGTCTGAACATTTCCAACAGTTTACTTTATTAGATTTGTACATCTTTTGTAGATCTTTTGGTGCGAGGTACAACTTATAAAATATCGTATATCCGTTTTCTTTTATTTCCTGTGATTATGTAAACTTAATGTCCCTTGACCACATTTGCTCCCAGTTTTGCATTGGGCTCATTTCACCAAAATTCTGCATCCACTTAATCATACATGTCTTCACTTGTTCATCCGCCGTTTCCTGAAGCAAAAGCAGTTAATATATCTTTGACAACAGATGGCCTTTTGATTTAGTAATCAGTTGTTCGAAGTCGGTTAACTTTCTCTGACTCTGTTTTCAAATAGTCTGTTTTTAATCCATGGATTAGTTGGTGGTAGGCAAACGAGGAAATCTTAAAATTTTCTTGATGTAGTTCCTGCAAGGTTTTTATTTGTCCGTCTCTTCTGAGTAAGTCATTATAAACTATGAAGTCGTTCTTTGTCCTTCCCGCAAAACAAATAGGCTTCTGTCGGTGACATTAGGTCCCAGGGGGAAGAGCTTAGTAGTATTTCATATAATTCCACATTTTAATAAGATGGATCATAATGTTCTCTTCAAATCGTGTTTTGAAGTCCTTGGAATCTTTTGCCCTTAGTAAATGATGGAAGCCATGTTAAGTTCAGTAACGCCAAACCTCTCCTTTTTTTTTTCTTTCCAGACAAACTTGTTAATTGTTTGTTGCCATTGCTTAAGAGTTATTGTTTTAATACTGATTGGTAAGGTCATAAACAAAAAGTTCAGTTTGGGGAGAACATTTATCTTAATGATTGCAATTCTGCCCAGCCAAGAAATCTGGAATCTATTCCACCTTTCCAAATCTTTTTCAGTCTCTATCCATGTAGCTTTGTAATTTAAGTCAAAGAGTGAATCATTCCCTGTTGGTATTTTTATTCCCAGCGATTTAACATGCGTTTTAGCGATGGTGCACTGTAATATCTCTTGAATTGCAAGTTTCTCTTCTTGAGGTACATTATACAGGATCATATTTGTTTTCTTACTGTTCAGTTTATTTCCTGAATTGTAGCTGAATTGATCTATCTGCTTTTTAATCTCCTGTAGAGATGTGTTCAGATTCTGACAGATTAAGACCACGTCATCTGCATAGCTTCTAACCTTATATTGTTGATCTTCATATTTCAGTCCTTCGATATTAGAATTTTGTCTTATCTTGTTAGCCAGTACTTCCATGGCTATGTTAAACAGTAGCGGAGAAAGGGGGCAGCCTTGTCTCATTCCTTTTTCAGTTTTAAAACTGACCATTAATAGACCATTGATCAGCAATCTCGTACTTTGTTCCGAGTAAATAGCTCTCAATAGAAATTGCATGCCACATTGTATTTGCTGCAGAGTCTTGTGTGGAAAATTCCAGGAAACATTATCAAATGCCTTTTTGGCATCCAAAAATAGCAGTGCTTCTTTGGTTTTGGTCGTCTTAATACAGTTAATTGCAGCAAGTACCACTCTAATGTGATCTTTCATCTGTCTTTTGGGCATAAAACCAGATTGATCTGTGTATAATTTTAGAAAGACATCTCTTCAATCTTTCTGTCAGAATAGTCGCAAAAATGTTATAGTCAACATTCAGCAACAGAATTGGTCTATACACATGAGGGAGATGGGTTTCTTTTTCATCCTTGGGTATTAGCGAGATGTGTGCTTCTTCCCATGATCCGGGAATTTCACCCTTCTGAAGTATGTCATTGAAAACTGATTGAAGATGTGAGGCCAATATATGTTCCAGCATTTTGTAGTAGCTTGCTGTAAGTCCATCAGGTCCCAGAGCTATATCCGTTTTTAGCTTCTTGAATGCTTCCGTGATCTCATGCATGGTGATCTTTTGATTAAGAATTAAACTGTCACAAGAAATGCTGACGTTGAAACCATTAAGACCCGCCCAATTTATTACCTATCAAGATCTTTTAAAGTGGGAAGGAACACAATGCTCACTTAAAGATGGCAGTCAATTTCACAGTACTGCTTAAGAACTACTGGCTAAGTTACTAGTGTTTATTTACAGAATGCTTTATCCAAAGGATACTGGAACCATAGGTGACTGGAAATACATAAGCTCCTAGCTTAATTCCAGCACATCTCCAAGAAAAAGGCTCTGAAAAGATATAAATAGAGACCTTTATCTGACTACAGGTTAGAGAAGTTCCTGATGGTCTAAACCTATTGACCTATGGACTTCCTCCATCTACCAAAGATGTAAAACCTTGGCAGCCTAATTCTTGCATGAATTAGGAACCTGATTCTTGCATGAATTAGGAACAATCATTTATACTTGTCACTAAGTCTGGAGAACTCTCATAGAGAGATATTATACCACACCGTCTGTCTTTTGCATTTTCTCTGTTTCAATCTCATCAATTTGGCATTTTAAAGTAGAGATCTTTAGAGATCGTTTGTCTCCGGATTTTTGGTGGTCTGCTTTTAATTTTCGCAACTGATCATAAAAATATTAATTCGACTATTCTTATCTTTTTTGGCTTTGGGCATTGGAGCGATTAATCTTCCTTTCATGAAAGCCTTACTTGCATCCCAAATTGTCTTAGCTGCAAGACCGGGCATTGTATTGAGTTCAAAAAAATCTTTGATTTCCTGTTGACATTGCTTTGTTGTATCTTTCTGAAGAAATAAATTATTCAAACGCCATCGTCTTAATCCTTTCCTTTCTCCTTGTTGTTTTATCAATAGAGGATTATGGCCAGCGAAGGTTGCTGGGAGAATAGAAACTTCATCAATGTTACTTAGCAGAGAGTTAAAAATCCAAGCTAGGTCGATCCTAGAATAAGAATTGTGTCTTCTCGCAAAGAAGGTAAAGTCTTTAACCTTGGGATGCTTAAATCTCCATACATCTGTTAGTCTCCAATCCTGTAAAAACTCAAATACAACTTTTGGTAGTTTACCACTTTTCAATTTGACCTATTTGTCAAGTTTTGTATCCATTACTCCATTCATATCCCCAACAACAACCATCTCCCCTTGATGGAAGTCAAGTAGATCTTTAAAAAGTCTATAATTTTTTTTCTTTTGCTTGATTTGGGGCGTAAACATTGGCAATAGTACATTTCCTGCCATCATCTCCTTGTGCTATTAAAATTACATATCTTCCTTTCTTATCTTTGAGGGAATCTATTACCGCAAATTTGTTCCCTCTTACGCAGATGGCTACTCCTTTTTTTTTTTTACTGTAGATGATGAACAATATAGTGTTCCTAGTTTGTTGCAGTGTAAGAATCATAGAGTTGGAAGGGACCACCAGGGTCATCTAGTCCAACCCCCTGCACAATGCAGGAAATTAACTACCTCCCCCCACATCCCCAGCTACCCCAACCCCCCGCAATGCAGGATCCCACAATCAAAGCAATCCCGACAGATGGCCATCCAGCCTCTGCTTAAAGACCTCCAAAGATGGGGACTCCACCACCCTCTGAGGCAGTGCATTCCACCATAGAACAGCCCTAAACGTCAGAAAGTTCTTCCTAATGTTTAGGTGGAATCACTTTTCTATTAGTTTACATCCATTACTCTGTGTCCTAGTCTCTGGAGCAACAGAAAAAAAGCTAGTTCCCTCATCAACATGACATCCCTTCAAATATTTAAACATGGCTATCATGTGTCCCCTCTCTTCTCCAAACTAAACAAACAAACCCAACTCCCTAAGTCTCTCCTCATAGGGCATGGATTCCAGACCTCTGACATTCTGGTCGCCCTCTTCTGGAAACGCTCCAAGTTGACAATATCCTTCTGAAATTGTGGAGCCCAAAACTGGACACAGTATTCCAAGTGAGGTCTGACCAATGCAGAATACAGTGGTAGTATTACTTCCCTTGATCTAGACACAATACTCCTATTGATGCAGCCCAGAATTGCATTGGCCTTCTTAGCCGCCATATCACACTGTTGACTCATGTTCAGTTTGTGGTCCACTAAGATTCACAGATCTCTTTCGCATATACTGTTGTCAAGCCGACTACCTCCCATCCTGTACCTGTGCCTTATGTTGTGTTTGCCTACCCTACACTTCTCTCTATTGAAATCCATTTTATTACTTATGGCCCAGCAATCGCCCTAATTATAGGAGGTGGAGCATAAATGGCCATAGGTTGGAACAGGTAACCCAATTCAAATATCTTGGAATGACAATCCAGGCCTCTGGCTCCAAGCTGGCGCATAATACCTATGTTGCCAATTTAGGGGAAGATCAGCCCGTTCAATAATAAATTTTCTCTGGACCAAAGGGACACACTATATTCCAGACGCCCTTAAACTTTTTCAGGCGAAAACTCTAGCACAAATGTTATATGGAACATAACTTGACTCTCCACCCTCATGTCTTATTCCCATGGAACGAGTGCAGTCCAAGTTTCTTAGAGCTCCCCTGCAATTGCCAAGATGTGTATCAAATGCTACGATCTGTTTAGAAACTGGCATGATGTAGGTGGAGGCAAGGGTTGTCTTGTCCTCACTTTATCTCTGGCTGAAAATTAATTTCAACCCTAAGGTTCTTCTTCCACTGATTCTTTGTGATACTTTTAGGTCAAAGTGGATAATAGCCATTGAAGACAAACTAAATAACCTGGGTTTTACCCGCCTAGCACTACTTCAGTTAGGGTGGGATCAAGCTAAGTCAACTATGAACCAAAGGGTTAAAGATATCAACCAACAAGTATATCTAGCAAGAATGCCCCTATTTATGGCTCCCCCCCCCCACTCCCCTTGAATGCAGTTCATCCGGTCCCGGAGACTTGAATTTATTAAGAGTAGCCAGGTATTTCCGTACTATCTCAGTGTCTATACTATGCTGTAATTCCCCTATTGCATCCTCTGCTCCCTTATTCCCAGGTTGAGCACTATTCCCCTTTTGGGAGAAGACTGATACAAAAAAGGAGTTAAATAATTCTGCCTTTTCTACCTCCCCTGTTAATAACTCACCGTGTTCTCCACGCAATGACCCAATCGTTACCTTGATCTTCCTTTTGTTATGGACATAACCAAAAAGCCCTTTTTTGTTGTTTTTAACTTTCCTGGCTAGCCAGAGCTTATTCTGCGCTTTAGCCTTCCTGACTTTCTCCCTACATGTGTTGGCTACTTGTTTGAATTCCTCTTTGTTGATTTCTCCCTTTTTCCATTTCTTGCACATGCCCTTCTTAAATCCTATCTCAAGTAAAAGTTCTTTAGACATCCACCCTGGTGTCTTCAACCCTCTACCTTTTTTTCTCCTGGTGGGAATTGATTGAAATTGCGCCTTCAATATCTCCCTTTTAAGAATTTCCCATCCTTCATGTACTCCCTTCTCATTCAAAATCCTCACCCACGGGATCACACCCAGTAGTTCCCTAAATTTATTGAAATCAGCTTTCTTAAAGTCTAGAATACATGGTTGACTTTTTCTTGCTTCTCCTTTCTGCTGTGTAACAAACTCCAGGAGAACATGGTCAATTTAATAAGTTTATGAACAAAATCTGATGACAATTTAATAAGTTTAATAAGTTTATGAAAGATCCTTTTCGCTGGGGAATTAAGTTCATTAACGTTTATTGAAGTAATCTTCAAGTTGTCCATGTTAGTTTAATGCTGTTGCTTCGTCTAATTTGGCTTCTTCATCGTTGTCAGGTGTGGATCCTTCTAATGCTGGATTGTCAATTAATGCTCTTTTTTGGTGACGGGTAACAAGTGATGTTCTGGTTGTGCCGGAGTGTTCTGCTCTCCACTATTTCTTTCTCGTTGATGAGAATAATTATAAAACAATTCCTCTATAAGCTGACCAGTTTGTTCTTTATTCCTTACAATTTTCCTGCCCTTAGGCAGCGATATGTCAAGAGCATATGGGGCAATCCAACAGAATCTTACATTGTTCTTGTGGAGGATGGCACGTAACTCATCAAATTGTTTCCTTTGTATCACACTGGGGGGCAGGTCAGAGAAGACCAACATTTCTTTATTGTTGTAAGTTAGTCTCTTTTCTCTCTGTGCATGTAAAATTTCGTCTCTTGTTTTCTGATGTGCAAATTTAAACAGAATGTCTCTTGGAGTTTGATGTTTCCTTGAGTATGCAGAGTTTTCTCTGAAAAAAATTCAGTTTGGAGAAATTCTTCTCTGAAGCAAGCTGTAAGTGTCTTGCAGAAGCTGCTGAAGTTCTTTTTCCAGTTCTTTCAAGCCAAAACTTTCAGGCAAATTCCTAAATTTGAGGTTATGTTCTCTATTAATGATCTCCTGATCAAAATGCTCTTCTGTTTCCTGATGCATTTCCTCTTGTGAACTCAGAATTTTTGTCTGCTGTTCTAATTTTTCTTCAGATTTCTGTTGTCTCTGGTGAAGCGCTTTTATTTCTTTGGCGTTGTCATCAGTTTTTTTCCAATCCTTGTTAAAGTCTCCTGTAGCTTTTTGTTGCTGTCTTGAAGGCTCTTGTGTGTTTCCTCCTGTTTTTTTACACTCTGTTCATTGTTTTAGCATACGGTTTTAAAGATCTTCCATCTGCAGACCCTCTTCTTCTGATGGGTTTTGTTTATTTCTTTTTGTGGTGGTGAAAGCTGAATGGTTAGTGTTCGATTTCTAGTTTCTTTTGGTGTGGTAGCTGATTGTAGTACTTGAACTTCCCGGAGTGTCTGTGACCAGAATCACAAATCAAAAAATCACACAAGGTTGGAAGAGACCACAAGGGCCATCTAGTCCAACCCTCTGCCATGCAGAATCCCACAATCAAAGTACTCCCAGCAGATGGCCATTCAACCTCTGCTTAAAGACCAACAAAGACGGGGATTCCCCCCGCCCCCGAGGCAGCATATTCCACCATCAAACTGCCCTCACTGTCAGAATTCCTAATGTTTAGGTGGAATCATTTTTCTCTTAGTTTAAATCCATTACTCCATGTCCTAGTCTCTGAAGCAACAGAGAACAAACTAGTTCCCTCATTCACAAGGCATCCCTTCAAATATTTAAACATGGCTATCATGTCACCCCTTAACCTTCTCTTCTCCAGACTAAACAAACCCAACTCCTTAAGTCTCTCCTCATAGAGCAGAGATGGCGAACCTTTTAGAGACCGAATGCCAAACTGCAACCCAAAACCCACTTATTTATCGCAAAGTTCCAACACGGCAATTTAACCTGAATACTGAGGTTTTAGTTTAGAAAAAAACAACTCATACATTAACATCTTTTGTCTTAAAAGAAAAACACAATAACGAAGCAACTACAAGGTACAGGGAAAACAGCAGAAAGGATGTGAGCCCCTTAGGGACAGGGAGCAGTAAGAAAAGTGAAATATAATTACTGTCAATAATAGTAATACTGTGCAAGATTGCATTTATTTATTTTTATTAAGCCAGCAGTATCCTAGTTGGATGGCTGCATCATGCTGTATGTCATGAACACTCACAGCTATGTGAAATTCTGCATGCAGAAAAGCCATCTGAAACATAATCCAGCAAAAATGGAGGACTTATAGCTTGGCTGGGGAGCCTGGGGAAGGGGGTTTGTTAAGTATGTGTTTTTAGTTTACTGATTGATTGTTTTAAAGATTTTTAGACTATTATTCTATATTTTATTTGTTTGGTTTTGCTCGGGAGGGGACATCAAATGTCCATGAAAAGAAATAAGGTGCTTACTGTAGATTCTTATAATATTACACCTTTTTATTCAGTTTTGTATACAATAAAATTAAGATTATAATCACTTCACCTTTTTTTATAATTTTATTTTTGGGTACTCCTATTGAGATCTACCCAGATATACACAGACTACAAAATCCCACATTTAGGAGTGGGGAAACCAACCCGGTTCACCGGATTAGCATCCGCCACTCATGTGGAGAAGTGGGGAATCAAACCCAGTTCTCCAGATTTGAGTCTACCGCTCCAAACCAGTATGCCAGCTGGTACCATGCTTAGTGAATCCCGAGGCATTAGTACTGTGTTGTATGTGAGAGAATTTTGGATTTGGCGTTCAGGGGCAGTTGGGGGAGGTTTCTTTCCCCCTTAAGAAATCACATAAAACAATCCAGTGAGTTGCGGTATAAAAACCTCCTCCATACACACGTCTACAATCACCCCAAAACATAATTTTTGTAATAGTTAATGCAGGTTGCATGTGAAGCCAAGGGACAGAAAAATAAGAGTATATTTTAATAATAGGGCCATAACCAATCTGGAATGTTATGCCAATTTTTTTTGAAGATTGCTATTCACACAGTTCATTATTGGGGCTCCAAATATAGACAAAAGTAAAATCTGGCCTGAACTCGTCCTGGAACACCCATCAATCATGTAAATAAACTTGATGCGACCATGTTGTGCCAAAACAGACTTTTTAAAAATAACATTAACCCAAATAGACGTAAAACTTGCTCCTTTTACAGATTTCCCCCCACTGGATATGCCTTCATGCATAGCTGTACAGTTTACCCCCCACCCCAAGAACTATTCTTGTTAACTCAAAGCTTGCCCAAAGAGACTTGCTAAATAAGCTTGATGCAACCATGCTGTGCCCAACAGACTTTTTAAAAACAACAGTAACCCAAATAGACATAAACTGTGCTACTTCTACAGCATTTTTTACTTGGATATGCCTTCATGCATAACTGTACAGTTTACCCCTCCCCCAACTGTACAGTTAGCCCCTCCCCGAGGATTGTTCTTGCTAACTCAAAACTCGCCCATAGAGACCTATTGGCTGTACAATTTCCAGCATGCGCTCTGATCACCTGCTTTCCAAGACCACAGAAACATCTCGTCTGTCTCAAAATTCTTAACTGCCCCTCTCTTTGGACTACACAAAACCAGAAGTATTTGAAAAGGTAACTCATTCCCTCTGCCATAAATACTAGGTGTTGCAATCTGCATATTTTCTTCTCTTTAAATATAGCAATTCCGTTTAGATGTTACGGTTAAGACTTACTGAGTGGCCAAAGGCCTACAAATTCACCTTCTCCAGAAACCACGATGGCCTTCTGCAATTGACTTACTGGTTGTATGAAGCTGTTCTTGCTTTACATCATTCCCAGATCTACTGTTTTTAAGCGATTTCACTGGGAAATCCTGAGACTTAGCAGTATTAGGAAAGGGGAGGATTTTTTTTTCTCCCTGCCCACAACATTCATGATTGTATAAAACACCTATTCTATCCCCCCAGTCCTCTCCCCGTGCCACCTACAGTAAAGTCTGAAACACTTCCTGTCGCGCCTCCCGGGCGCCGCCGTCGCCTTTGGGGTCTCTGCCCTGGAGGAGAGCCGGACTGGAGGAGCCTCTTCGGCCTCAGACCAGTCCGAGGGGGATTCAGAACTTGTCTCCCCCTCGGAGGCAGCCAGGTTGCTCTGGGTCAGCTCAGCCCCTGCCACCTAGTGCTGCTACTCCTCCCTGGCCCAGGCTCCTCTCTGGCCTTATATCCCCTCCAGGCCAGAGAGGCCCCGCCCCTTCCTCCCTAAGCCCCGCCCCCGGAGTTCCCACATAAGGGCCTCATTCTGGCCACGTGGCTGGCCTGGAGGCTGCGAGCCGGCGCGCTCTCTCCCGCCCCCCCCGCGCCCGCCCGCAGCTCAGCTGTTGAGCGGGGTGGGGTGTAGACGCGCTGGCGGTTCCCGCCGCTGCGGCTGGGGGACCTCTTGCGTTCTCTCCGCTGGGCCTTGGAGAGAAAACCAGGGCAGAGGTTCCGCCGACCTGCCTGCCATCGGCGGTGCAGACCGCCTCGCCTGCGGGCCCCCTCCCTCTCCCGGTGAGTATGGGCTCTTCTCCCGGGGTGGGGGAAGGCTTCGGATGTCCCGGGTGACTCCGGGAGGGGCTCGACCCGGGACACAGCCTACTTTTCTTTTAAGGAAAGGTTCTCCAATGCCTTAGCTACGTCAGTGACCCATTTCTGCACTTTTTCCAGCTCGTTGCTATGTTTCCCAAGGTGAGGAATCCAGAACCTCTCCTTCTGGCCAAAACCTTGACAACCATTTTATGGGGGGAAATTTACCAACCTTTAATCGCCCAAGATGTTTCTCTGCACCACAGTTCCCAGGATTCCTTGGGTGGGGGGATGAAGAACAAGATCAACATTTTTCTCCCAAATGTGTCAATAAGTCCCACCAAAGTTAAAGGGCACGCTACATCCCAGAAAGTATGATTAGAATACCAGGCTTGTTTTTTGGACAAGCCATCTTTGTGTGCACAACCTGACTCTGTTGGGAGTTCAAAAGGGGTGAGAAAGTGACAGCCATTATGGCAAATCCAGGCATAGTGCTGCTCAGTATTTTCACCTATGATGGGACATTCCCCAAGGTCCTCTCCAGCATGTACCCTAAGAAATCCTGGTTTGTAGCAGTATTTTCTCCCATTCTTGGAGATCAGGGGCTTTTCCTCTTCAGCATCCTCTGCGTAACATTTGCCAACAGTAGGATCTTGGTCCATCCTAGCCTTAAGTCTCCCACCACATGGCTTGCCTGATCCAGTGTGGATCAGTGTAAGCCATTGTGGTGTAGTGGTTAAGAGTGTTGGACTAATATGTGAAGGCCCCAGGTTTGAATCCCCACTGAGGCCATGGAATGCTCTCTGGGTTACCTTGGGTCAGTAACACTCTCAGCTTAGCCTACCTTGCAGGGTTGTTGTCAGGATAAAATGGAGGAGAGGAGAATGATATAAGCTTCTTTGGGTTCCCACTGGGGAGAAAGGCAAGGTAGAAATGAATTAAGTAAATAAATACCTGAAATGGCCTGAAGTGACTCTTTTGCAAATACTGATTGGACCATAACAAGTATGGAAATCAAGTTCTAAGCACATAACTCCCAGAACAAAACTACCACAGGACCTGGGACAGTTCTGGAAACTAGGCATTGTGTAGTGAGGGCCTTGCATGGTTTCCGGCACCAGGATGGACAGGGATCCAGGGGACAAGGGGTGGCCTTCATGGATTCCCAGATTTTGTCAATGTTAACAGTGGGAGCTGGATTCAGGTGATCTCTAAAGAGACCAGGCATCCTTATCGAGCTTTCTAGTGTCCCAGCTCTATTTCCACCAGCCTCCCAATCAGATGGGGTTGCCAGGTCCCACTTTGTCACCAGCAGGAGGTTTTTGGGGTGGAGCCTGAGGAGGGCAGGTTTTGGTGAGGGAGGGACTCCAAGGCCATAGAGTCCAATGGCCAAAGTGGCCATTTTCTCCAGGTGAACCGATCCCTATTGGCTGGAGATCAGTTGTAATAGTGGAAAATCTCCAGCTAGTACCTGGAGGTTGGCAGCCCTCCAGTCAGACCATCTCTGGTTGGACCTTACAGGGAGGGGGGCTTTCCATTGCTAGGAGGAAATAAAAGTCGTGAAGGGAACAGGCGGGCCGGATCCTGCTTGGGGGGGGGGGAGGCTTCTAGGGAGGAGGGAAGAGAGCAGGGCAGCACTCCTTTTGCCAGAGGTAATTCAAAGCTGGTGGTGGGAGTCTGCCCCTTCCCTAAATGCCTCTGGTTCCCTCCAGCAATTCCTTCTCTGTCTCTCCCGGTTCTCCAAGCCCTGCTCCTTCCTCCACCACCCCCCCAGGCAAATGCAAAGCCCCTTTTGCAGAGAGAAAGAGGGCTGTGTGTATGTGAGCGTTGCGCTTTGCATCCCTGACCGGGCGGGGGGCGCTTGGGCAGAGAGCCTACAATCCTAGACAGGCCGCTTCCGGTCTTTCGTGGAGTCCACTCGTGGGAAAGCGGACTTCTTTGTTCCGGCGCTTGGAAGAGAAGGAGCGGCTCCTTCGCAGTGAGTCATGGGGGGGGGGGATCCGGGGCTGGTTTGGGGGGACTCTAGGCAGGGAAATGTGGGGTGGGTGGAAGGGGAGCGAGGCCAGAGGCGGGCCCTGATCCGGGGGAGGGGGGGAGGGAGAGTGACAGACCCCTCCCCCCCAACACACACGCTGAAAAGCCTGGGGGGGGGCTTCTCCGTCTGGTTATCCGTTTCCCCCCCACCTCTCTGCCTAAGGCTTGGGGGGCGGGGGAGAAGAAGAGATGCAGCCCCTTCCTTCCCTCCCTGCATTGCAGAGGCCTTTTTTGCAAGTGGTGATCCAGATGTGGACGGTGGGTGGGAGGCAGGAGGGGAGAGTTCTGGATGGGTCCTGGGGAGGGGGGGTGAGTCAAGGAAAGGCGGGCGGGAGAGGGGGCTGGATGGGGGGGGGGTTGTTTCCTGCAGGGAGAGGTGAGAGTGTTTGAATCTTTGACCGCATGGGAATAAAAACCAGTTTATTTCCTGGCTTGGAGGGGGGCGGAGATACGGTTGCCAGGTCCCTCTTCGTCCCTGGCAGGAGGGTTTTGGGGCGGGGCTGGGGAGGGGAGGGACTTCAGTGCCAGAGAGTCCAATTCCCAAAGCGGCCATTTTTTTCCAGGTGATCTGATCTCTAGCAGCTGGAGGTTTCCAGCTGGTGCCTGGAGGTTGGCATCCATAGTGGGAGGACAGACTAGTCAAAGGGAGAGAGTCCATAGTCCTGGAGAGGCACATGAGTGCGTGGGGGGAGGGGCTTATTTGCTGCTCCCTCCCTACAGAAGGAAGGTTTGAGTCTTCCGGACTGCTGCGGGAATGGCTGGGAGGGGTCTGGTGAGCTGAAAGGGGCTTTTGGGAGGGGTAGAAATGTAAGGCCAGGGTCTGCCATCCAAGACCCAAAGCATAAAGAAAGGAAGAGGGGGGAGCAGTGAACTGGGAGAAGAGCCCCCCCCCCCCGTGCTCCGAGTTCACTCACTCCGTTTCCTGGGCCAGAAAGAGCTGCTTTGTGCAAAACAAAGAAGTCCCCAAAGAAAGAAGAGCCGGGGAATGAAGCCCCCCCCCCACACACACACAGGAGACGTGACTAGGAAAGGGACCTTCTAGCCCCTTTAGACTGGGGAGAGGGGGCTGATGGGTCAAGGCTGAGGAGGGGCAGGAGATTTGGGGGGGGTGCCCTCCTCCTCTTCTGCCCTTCCTGCTTCTTGCCAGCCTGGCCCCAGCAGGGCTGCCTTCCCTCATCAGGTTCCTAAGATATGCAGCCATCTCCTTGGAAATAGGTGAGGGAGGTGCCCCCTCTCTACTTCACTTTGTCATTCCTCTCTAGAAATCCTGGTCCTCTGAGTTGTGGGCTGCTTTTCTCCCACCCTCCAGGCTTCCCACGATTATGAAGCAGAGTTGCGGGCTGTCTTCAGGGTTAGCAGTGCCATGTGCTGGATGGAAGAAGAGAGATGTGGTCCTCATCCAGCACGCCTAGGAGACATTGAAGCGGATCGTGCTGTTCAGATGACAGGCTCTTAGAATGTATCACTTGCTGAGAAGTGAAGTTATCTTATTCAGCCAGTCATCGAGTAAGCAGGACTCAACAACTTTACCTACTTTTAAAAAGCAAGTCTTTTTATTGATATACTTCTAGTAAAATATGTGTAAGTGCAGATTATCAAGTCTTTAACACTTCTATCAAAACTCTTGTCAAAGTACAATGTATGTATTTACAATGTCTGAAGTAAAAGCAAGCAAGTCTTACATACTATTCAGTTTCAAAATCCAACTTCTAAAATATAACAGTCAAATTATTTTGATTCAGTTCAAAGTATCTAATTCATAAAGTCTAGAGTAATGTATTTAAGCCATACATACCAGTCAGCCTTTTCTTGAGAGCCTTTGGAAGGTTCTGATTCTCTGGGCTTACTGTGGCTGTATTTATACTGTTTCAGACTCATTAAGAGTGTTGATTTTACCATCAGGAGGGATATCTTCCTCCCCACTTTCAGATAACATGAGCAGTGCAATAATGTCTTAGTTGCAGCTGTTCAGGTTATTAGCTTCTCCCCATGACCAAATATGGGCTTCCTTTCCTTTCAGTCTATTTTGCTTAAAGTATAAACAATCATTTCTGAGCTCCATGATCACTCCATATGCTCAATTTTCATACTATTCTCATCTTCAGTACAATACGCATTAAACGAGACTATTTAGAAATCTACAATATATAACTATATAAATCATAAAACACAATTATTGCTCACATTGTAACATGTAACCATCTGGTCTGTAGGAAACATAGCCTTCAGCAAGGTTATAGAAAGCAAGAAGCTTACTGCACTTATAGCCTTGAGGTCTTTGAGTAGACCTTCTCAAGGTCTGGGGATAGCAGGACTTTTCTGCTCTTGAGATATGAGCAGCTGGCAGCTGAATCAGGAAGGACCGTGATACTCTCTACTTGTACATTTCAGGATTCATTCCCGCAAAATATTTAACATGTTACAAAAATTCAAAAACATAACTTTGTTACATTTATTAAGCTGTAGATTTCAATTTTCTTTGTTCAGTTTTTACGTTGTGTTCAAGCTCTACATGGAATTCTGCACATGTACACAAAATACCATAATTATGTCAGAGACCGTGATACTCTCTCCTTGTACATTTCCGGATTCATTCCCGCAAAATATTTAACATGTGACAAAAATTCAAAAACATAACTTTGTTACATTTATTAAGCTGTAGATTTCAATTTCTTTGTTCAGTTTGTACGTTGTGTTCAAGCTCTACATGGAATTAATTCTGCACATGTACACAAAATACCATAATTATGTCAGAGACCGTTACAGTTCTGTGTGAGACCCCAGTCTTAGAACTGACTGCAGAGTATATTCAGTGCTTCCTCCTTGTGTAGAGAAACCCCTGGAATATGCTCTGGTAGTGGGCTTCTAAAAGAAGTTGCATTTACATCTTGTCTGTCAGAACTGGGAAGTCTGTATAAAGCATAGATCTTATGAGAAGACATTAGTTTTGTTAGAACAATTGAGTTCTCAATGTCACCATATTCAAACATGGTAAGATCCATACCTTTATAATCCTTAGATTAAGGGCCTTCATCACATGTTTAGGATGAAGCATTGTACAGACAGTTATTCCAGACAATCAGTCTCAGAAAGACAGACTGTGTGGTATATCTCTCTATGAGAGTTCTCCAGACTTAGTGACAAGTATAAATGATTGTTCCTAATTCACGCAAGAATCAGGTTCCTAATTCACGCAAGAATTAGGCTGCCAAGGTTTTACATCTTTGGTAGATGGAGGAAGTCCATAGGTCAATAGGTTTAGACCATCAGGAACTTCTCTAACCTGTAGTCAGATAAAGGTCTCTATTTATATCTTTTCAGAGCCTTTTTCTTGGAGATGTGCTGGAATTAAGCTAGGAGCTTATGTATTTCCAGTCACCTATGGTTCCAGTATCCTTTGGATAAAGCATTCTGTAAATAAACACTAGTAACTTAGCCAGTAGTTCTTAAGCAGTACTGTGAAATTGACTGCCATCTGCAGTGGTCAGAGGATATGACCTTGTCTATCATTCCTAGTCAAGCTGGATAATTGGCAGTATGTTTTGCCTAACCAGATGAGCACAACTTTAGTTGTGACCTTCAGCTGTGACAGCTGTATGCAGACAAGAACACTGACTATATCAGAGGCATAGCTTCTATAGCTAAATACAATTAAATAAGTATTCTTACACTTTGCAATGAATAACACAACTTCTTTTTAACACATTTCTTTCCTTAGGAAGCCTAACGGGACATGTTTTCATATCAAAATCCTGTTTATATGTAGTTGCCTGTGACAAATGTTCAAGGATCCTCTTTTTAATAGGTCCAATACTGGATCCTATATATAATAATAATAAACCACCAGGGCATAGAAGGCAATAAACCGTAGAAGGGCATAGAAGGCAATATATTAATCTAATATATTGGCCATAGGGTAGATTCTCTCTCGGATGCTTAGGATGAAAAGACCTGAAATGCCATAATGCATTGCGATCGGTTGGTTTCTTATATACCCTGACTGCCAATTTATGTAGTGCATTACGGTATACCAAAGTATCTAGAAAAGATATACAGTTGGTATCACTGGTACCCATAAATCTAATTGAAGAACATGCATTCAACCATTCCAAAAAACTATCAAAATTAATATCTGCTGAAAAAATGAAAATCAGATCACCTATAAATAAGATCATCTATTTTTGTCATTTGGCATTTGAAGGGTAAACAGTTTGATAGAAGGGACACAGAGGATTCTGAGGCAAAAGGAGGCATTTTTCATACTCCTTTTTAATACAATAAAACCCAACGGTCTGAACTTAGAAAATGACCTTTCCTGTTTCATTTAATTTAGGTAGAAAACGATAGCTAGACTAACAGTCATGCTATAATTTGTGAAATTAGATAGAATACGGTAGGTTACCAGAGAACGCGCAGGCAGAGATTAACTTGCCGGCACCTGGTTGATATTTAGTAAGTTGAGAGAGGGAAAGTTTATTGCCACACTACAGAGTATCCTCCGTGGAACCAGTGAACTACCTCCATTACCTCACCTCCATTTGTGATGACTATGACTGCAAAAGGGAACTCATATAAGGCTCACTTCACCCTGAGCATCACATCTTAGATTTTCTCCCTTAGATCCTTCATGAAGTGGACACAGCAAACAGGAATCCCCTCTTTTTGCTTGGGGCAAAACACCAACAACAATAATACTCCTCCATCCACGAGACTAGGTACATATAAGCTTCCAGAAAAAAAAAACAGAGAGGACAGTGTAATAACAGCCAAGGCAAGGGAGAAACGGTTTCTCTAAAAAGTGCCAACTGGGCTCCAATAAAAATTGGCAAAGTGGACTTTAGTCCACAAAACTTTATGCTGGACTAGAACACATCAGTCTTTCAAGGTGCCACAAGACTCCTCTTTGTTTTTATTTCTCTCTTCTCATCATACATCATAAGTATAGCTCTAGACATGAAGATGCCCCATCTGGAATGCTGTTTTTAATGTCCTAACTTTTAAATTCAAGTGTGGGGTTAGGGGCAGTTGATGCTATTGTTGACTTCTGGGTGGATGGTGGCAGATTACAGGTTAAGAACGACTGGACTGATGCCTTCCATTCCTGGCTCACGGGGCCTGGAGGCCATGTCATGGTTGGTCACCGGCCACAGGATTGCTAAGAATGCTGCCACATTACTTCTTTGTCACAGCCATTATTGCCCTTTTTAATGGGCTGCTGAAAGAGTGTAGGACAGCAGTTAGCAACACCAGAGCAAATACCAGCATGCTAGCAGGGTTATGGGCTTTGCCTTCCTGCATGTCATATTTTTGAATGTCTTTAACAAGCCACCCTGTTTTGCTGTAGTCCCCATTAATTTTTTACTTTGTAAGAGTGCGCTATATCTAGTGAGTCACTAGCATACACCCATGTTTTGCTGTAATTGCATTAATGTTGTAACATGTTTTTCATTTAGAAAGAACTTTGTTAAAGCTCCCATCCATCCCTTTATTAGGGATGTGTTCTAAGTTTCATCGGCATGACGCTTGAACTGTGAATAACCTTGGAAAAATTATGACTAATTTCAGCTTGCTTTTGGTTTACTTTATATAATAGTTCTACAATTTATTCTAATGTCTCTCAAGATTTGAGTTACCAGTCTGAACTAGACCTACCCTCCAATGGGTTTGTAATGCTTGTATTTCAGGTCCTGATCAACACACAGGCCCCTGAACCTCACACTTGAACACATCAAGTGTTATGGGGAGGGGCTGTAGTTCAATGATAGAGCATCTGCTTGGCATACAGAAGGTCCCAGGTTCAATCCCCGGCATCTCCATTTAAAGGGACTAGGCAAGCAGGTGATGTGAAAGACCTCTACCTGAGACCCTGGAGAGCTGCTGCCGGTCTGAGTAGACAATACTGCCTTTGATGGACCAAGGGTCTGATTCAGTATAAGGCAGCTTCATGTGTTCAACTATCCTTATGACGAACTGAGCAGAGACAGATAGCAAAATTACGTGATTACTTGGGAAAAAAATCTGTGAGTATGAGCTTTGTAATAATTGGATTTCTTTGATAATACATGGTATTGTGACAGCTGCACCAATTTACATTGTATATGTTTAACATAGGATTGGATATGGGGCTGAAGACTGTGAAACAGCCGTCCCCCCCTCTTCTTTTTCCCATTTCACTTCATTGATGGGATTATTCTGGATGATACCAATTTTTGGATCATTCTAAGAACTGTGTTTGTTAATCACGAAGAAGACTTTACACCAAGAAGACTAGATTGTTGCATAGAGACTGCATCATACATGCTTTGTATATACTGTACATATTAATATTTATGTTTGTAATGTCATGTAATGTATCCCATGTTATGTTGTTAATATATGTTTAGCATTTATAAGATTTTTGCAATTTTGAATTTATTTCTCCTGTGCTGATTTTCTAACGTATATGGTACAGGCACGGAGGTGCCTCCTTTTTGAGATTGTAACTACCTGGAGGTTGGCAACCCTATGTCCTTCCCACCAGGAGCAGTGCACAGACCAGGAGAGACTGGACTGGACTTGAGCCGGGCCACCATCAGAGATGCCCAAGGGGCTCAACGAGGCTACTGTGGAGTAACTCTGCACAGTGTTGCGCCCCTATGCTGTTCAGCCATCTCAGAAAATGGGACGGTGGAAAGGGGGAGGATTGTGCCTTTTCCCCCTTATGTGGAGTAGCCCAACTCTTTAGCCTACCCTCACAGTGACTCAGGGTTACACACACACATATCTAAAAAAGCCTGGTATGTAATATAGTGACATGATATTGCAAACCAAGAGTGGCCCTTTGGTTCTGATCCATCGTGTTTCTCCATTCTCTTTTGTTTCCCTTTTTGCACATTGCTGTCTGTCCCTTCCCCGTCCCTTGTAGGGAGAAGCTTCTCTTCATAGCCAAGTGAATAAAGGGATCTCTACTCACCCAATAGAGGTGACCCAATAGAAAGGGAAGGAGATGGAAGAGCAGGACCCAGAAGGACCTGGACCTGGCAAGAGAGCAAGAAAAGGCTCCCAGCCCATCCAAGCTGGGAGCGGTGTCAAATTCTGGGAGAGAGCTGTGCCAGAGATCTGGGATCAGGAGCCCCTGAACTCAGACGTTCATTGTCAGCGCTTCCGGCAGTTCCGCTACTGTGAAGTCGATGGGCCCCGAAAGGTTTGCAGCCAGCTCCATGGACTTTGCAACCACTGGCTGAAGCCGGAGGCTCACAGCAAGAAGCAGATCCTGGACCTGGTGATCCTGGAGCAGTTCCTGACCATCCTGCCCCAGGAAATGCAGCGCTGGGTCAGAGGATGCGGGCCAGAGACCAGTTCCCAGGCGGTGGCCCTGGCCGAAGGCTTCCTCCTGAGTCAGGCAGAGGAGAAGAGGCAGGCAGAACAGGTGAGGGTTTTCTTTCCAGGTATTCCGGTTCACGCAATGACACTGGCCTCCTAAAGCTTCCCTTCCTGATATTTGGCCAAGTGTTAATCATCCAAACGGGAGATTTAACAACCTGCTTCAGCAGCTGCTACTTCTAGGAAATTTCTTATCCCTCCAGATAATTCCCCAGGGTTGAAAGAAATCCCTGCCAGATCTGCTGATAGAAAGGTGTAGAGTATGGGAGTGGGACTGGGTCCGTTCCTTGGTGTCTTTCCACTCCATCCCTTACCTGTTCCCCTCATTGCTGTTTCAGAGGAGGGGTCCATCGGTGAAAATGGAAGCTACATTCTGTGAGGCGGAAAGAGCTTCACTGGAGGAAAGGCAGCGAGCCCAGCCCCAGGAGCGTGCCCAAGATGCCCTCTCACGCAGTAAGGACTCATTGTGCCTGGATGGGTTTGGGGCATCCAGTGAATTTGATGGGTGGAGACTTCTGCTCAAGGGTAAAAAAGAAATGCTTTTCCACCCAACTTGTGGCACGCAATGTTCAGTAATTTTGATGCCTGTTAAAGAGGGTTAAGAGCCCCATGGCACAGAGTGGTAAGCTGCAGTACTGCAGTCCAAGCTCTGCTCACGGAAGTTGGTTTCAGGTAGCTGGCTCAAGGTTGGCTCCGCCTTCCATCCTTCCGAAGTCGGTAAAATGAGTACCCAGCTTGCTGGGGGTAAAGGGAAGATGACTGGGGAAGGCACTGGCAAACCACCCCGTAAACAAAGTCTGCCTAGAAAACGTCGAGATGTGACGTCACCCCGTGGGTCAGGAATGACCCGGTGCTTGCACAGGGGACTTTTACCTTTTTAAAAGAGGGTTAGACAAATTCGTGGAGGCAATTCCTCACATTGTTTACTGTAAACACATCTCGCCCCTGACCCGGATGGCCCAGGCTAGCCTGATCTCGTCAGATCTCAGAAGCTAAGCAGGGTCAGTGGATGGGAGACCACCAAGGAATACCAGGGTTGCTGTGCAGAGGAAGGCACTGGCAAACCACCTCTGTTTGTCTCTTGCCATGAAAACCCCCAAAAGCGGTCACTGGCTGCAACTTTTTTCCTCCCATAAAATTTTTATTATTTTCACAATATTTTACTGTCAGGAACTTTTCAACAACACATTCATTTCATAGACAATACAAAAGAAAACGTTAACAGCGTTGTCAAAAAGCATAATCATATAATAATATAAAGATATTCAAATAAAAGACTTCCCCTCATCTTCCTCCATCTTGCTATAAATTTATCTATTCTTTTGTATAGAAATTCTAATCCAAAAAAATAGATCTACCTTGATTACTAAATTAATTCTAAATTATTTAGTTCAATACAGTTAATAAGTGTTTATTATTAATTTCATATATAGTAACAGATTTTATTTCAAAACCATTCTTAAAGTAAAAGGATTAGATCAATAATTACAAAATTCACTAGTCATCATTTAAATCCCTGTTTAGCCCTCCGTTTCTATCACCCATAAACTGCATGCTTCCTTTTTATTTTGTTCTTGCTGTGAGTTTTTGTTTTTCCAACACGTCTGTTATTTTTAAAGTCCGGTCTTTTTTGTCCAGGTGTCAAGGCCAACTCCTTTTTCTCCTCTTTTTGTTGTTGTTGCTCATGGTTAGGACCAACTAGATCTTTTTCATGGTTTTTCAGAAAATTTTCCACGTCTTCCTGTGAGGAGATAGTAAATCTTTTTTTTTAAATTATTTTTATTATTTTCTACAATTCAACAAAATAAACATATCTCAACAATATATTCAGTTGTAACTACTTGTAACAAAAAAAGCTCATTGCTGTTACTGAGAATATGTTATCTATAGTATTCAATGCTACCTGCTATATATGACTTCCCCGTATCTTCTTCAGTCACTAATTCTACTGGTTAACACTTTTGCATTCAAAATAATTTCTAATCCTTATTTTCTCTCATACAGACTTGCTTTAAGCTATCTATACTACTTCTATAAGCAATTTCAAGTCCTACATAGTTATAATATTATCATCATTGTCTCTATATAACATTCTGTTATTCTATAATGAAGGGATTAGATCAATACATAAACAAATTTTCCCATTTAAAAATTCATCAAAGTAAATCCACCGTGCCTCCCTTACACCCCAAAAATAAGCATCATCTTAGCCATTATCTTGTTTTGGGAGGGGATCTGCCAGTCCTTCTTTATTTCCCAATCCCCACCCCCCGTTTTTCAGTATAGTAGCTGCAATTCTGGCCTCTGAAAATGTAAAAGAAGATCCCAGTGATTGTATGCATTGGCTTCTTGTTAAAATTTCCAGCTGCTTCTTGGTAAGCTCCTTCGTCATGTCTCCATCGCTGGCTGCCAGGAAGTGTTTTCTTGGGATAATAATGTTCTTCCTGTCAGCAGTAACTCAGACAAGTAGATTGTAGAGGTATTGAATTCTCTCATGTTGCTCTCTCTCATTGCCAGCTGGTCATTTGCAGCTACCCCTTTAACAATAAATTGTTCTAGTTATTTCCAGATTATTATCACCATTTCCACATAGCATTCAATCGCCATCTCCTTAGTAGAACCTTTTATTTCCATTGACATAATTGTTGTCGTATCTTGGGTCTTCATATCGTGGATCCCCTCAATAATTGTATCCAGTTTTCAATTAATTGATTTAAATAGGATATTCATCATCTCAGCTAGTTGAAATACTTGATGTGAGAGCGCTTGTTGTTTTTCAAAGACTAAATCTTGTTGCACTGCAAACATGTCCATTTGTTTGAGTAACATCTCTTCCATCCTCGTTTGACATATCTGCTTGTATTCTTATATAGAAGCAGGCTTTGTAATTTTCAAGATATCCTCAATTACGCTTCAAAGCGGCACAGATAAAGAAAAGGAAGTAGACAGGAAACTGCAGTATCATAGACCCTGCATCATCTCCTCTCGGTGGTTAAGTGGTAGGAACGATTTGATGGTTACACCGGGGAGATTCACTTCAAGTCTTCCAATCTGCCCTGTCTTTTCGATGGTAACAAAGCCCTTCTTATGATCTTCCGGTCTTAAGAGGCAACGTGGCTGGACTGATTGAATCAGAGAGAACCGGAAGTGGGGGGGCGAAGGTTTTCGTCTTCCTCCCTCCCCTCAAAACATTTAATTAGTAGTTATAAAGTCATTCAAAAGTCCCTTTTATTGCGTCTACTCACTGATCAAGTTGATAAGGTCTTACTCGGTTCATTTAATGGCATTTGTTTATTTAAAAAGTCTCGTTACGCTGGGCAGGGAGTCGCCGGTTTTCGTAGGTGTTTTTATCATCATTCAGGTCTTCTCAATCAAGATAAAGGCAAAAAGTGTCTTTCTACTTACTCTTGACTTCCAAAGGTGAGGCTTCTTGTTCTTTTCATAGATTCTTTGATGTTAATGTATAGAGGAGGTCAAAGCCTAAATCCAAAGAGTTGTCCGTGGCAATGGTAGCCCCTATGTGCTGGCTGGGACAGCTTCCAAATCTCGAAGAGGCTTAATAAAAGCTCTCTCAGAGAATATGGGAGTCCAACTGCTTTTGAAGGCTGCAGGGGAATTTCCTGCTTCCCGATCCACTATTTAGGACCAGGTTGGGGTGCTTTTTGCACTCCAAATCTAAACGACTCTTGGTGTCTCCTGGGAGCCCCCAAGAAACAATGGCGCTCGGACCAAACGCTCTACAGGAAGTCCCTGTGAGGAGATAGTAAATCTGACCTCTTTGTAGGTAAGAATAAGTCCCTGTGGAAAGATCCAGCAAAATCTTATTCCATTCTTCTTCAGTGTCCCAGTAAATTCTTTGTATATGTTTCTCTTCATCATCAAATGTCGCGGAATGTCCTTTAGAATTATGAGTGGATTTCCATTCACTGACAAAGGCTTATCATAAAAAGTTTACATAATATAATCTTTCATCCTTTTTTTTTTATATAAATTTTTTATTGCATTTTTATAATAAATCAAAACCAAAAAAAAAAAGTATACATGTAAAAAGAAAAGAAAAGAAAAAATACATATACATATATAGAGCGTAAGTTTCTATTATACATTGTTATTCATATAAAACTAAATATTACGCCCTAGGTCAAAAACCCTCCCCCCACCACTGTGCCCATCACCAATGGACTTCCGATGAGGTGTCATGACAAAGATTAATAAATCACATTGTTATAGATTAGTTAAAATCACTTTATACTATAATTCGTTAACTAAATTCTTAAGATCCGTTTTTGCCGATTTATCCCAATATGCAGTGGCCTTTGACCATGTAATTTTAAATTCCTCCATGTCTTTACCATGTAAAGATGCTGTAATTTTGGCCATCCGCATATACATCCATAATTTCTCTCTCCATTCTTTAATTAAAGGTTTATTTGTTTGCTTCCATTTTTTAGCAATTGTAATCCTTGCAGCTGCAAAACTATATTGACATATGACTCTGTCAGCTTTATCCAATTCTTTTTTTGGAATGCCCAATAAGCAAAAGGCGGGATCTCTCTTAATTTTTATTTTAATCAAATTATTAGTCTCATTCAAAACTAATTGCCAAAATCTCCTAATTTTTTTACAATACCACCAGCTATTCATAAATGTGCCTATATCGGTACCACATTTCCAGCAAAAAGCTTTATAATCTTTTTTCATTTTATTTAATAATGCTGGAGTTATGTACCATCTATAAAACATTTTATATAAGTTTTCTCTTATTTCATTCGAGATTGTAAACCTAAATTCATTTTTCCATAATTTTCCCCAAATCTCCAACTCTATATTATATCCTAAGTCTCTCATCCATTTCAGCATAACTGGTTTGACCCTTTCCTGTTCTAATTTCATTTCTATAAGTACTTTATAAATCCTTCCTATCAAACCTTTATTACCCTTTGATAATATTATCTCAAGTTTAGATTTGGATCGGTTAAATCCCAATCTATTATCCTTAACAAAAATATCTTTTAATTTATAATACATAAACCAATCTTTTATCTATAGTTCTTCACGTGTTTTCAAAACCCATATCCCATCTCTGTAATCTATCATTTCTCTATAAATATCACAGTCCAAATTTAAATGTGCACCTCTTCTAATATATGCTTCTATAGGATTTAACCACCCAGGGGTTTTACTTTCTAAAGCATCTTTATATTTATTCCATATCTGTAATAAATTTTTCCTTATAATATGAGAATTGAATTCTTTATTCACCTTCTGTTTTTCATACCATAAATAAGCATGCCACCCGAACCTTAGCTTATATCCTTCTAATTCTAATAACTTTGGATTCTCTAAGAGGATCCAATTTTTGATCCAGGTAAAGCAGGCCGCATGGTAGTACATTTTTAAATCTGGTAAACCCAAACCTCCCGTTTCCTTCAATTCTATTAAATTATTATATGCTATCCTATGTTTTTCTTTACCCCAAAGAAATCTCATAACATCTTTTTTCCAATCTTCAAATATGTGTGCACCTGTCACTATTGGTAAATTTTGGAACAAAAAAAGCATTTTGGGTAATAGCATCATTTTAATTACTGCTATTCTTCCCCATAATGATAGGGGTACTTTTTCCCAATTTATCAAGTCTTTTTTTTATTTGTTTCCATTGGTTTACATAATTATCCTGAAATAGATTGAGATTATTATTCGATATCCATATACCCAAATATTTAACTTTATTTTCAATGTTGAGTCCCGTCTTTTTACTTAATATTTGTTGCTGTACACGAGTCATATTTTTCACAGATTTTTGTTTTAGCTTTATTAATTTTAAAACCTGAAAGCTTTCCATAAACCTCCAAAATGTTATTCCATCTATCAAACTGTTCAATTGGATCAGTCAAAAAACATACTAAATCATCAGCATATGCTTTAAGTTTATAATGATTTCTCCCTATTCGTACCCCTACTACATCATTAGACTTTCTAAAATTATTCAATAATATCTCTAAAACTAAAATAAAAAGTAAAGGGGAAAGAGGACAACCCTGTCTCGTTCCCCTTTGAATTTCAATCTTTGGTGATAATAGTCCGTTTACAATCAAATTAGCTGTTTGTTGTGTATATATACCTTTTATAGCAGTTTTAAAACTCTCACCAAAATCCATAAACTCCAATACCTTAATCATAAACTGCCAATTAACATTATCAAAAGCTTTTTCAGCATCCAAAAATATCAAGGCTATTGGTGTTGTGTCTTGTTCCGCATATTCTAAAAGATCTATTACCACCCTTACATTCTGACTAATCAACCTCCCGGGTAAAAATCCAGCCTGATCATCATATATTAATTGATTCAATACTCTTTTTAACCTATTAGCTAAAATTGCTACATATAATTTATAATCAATGTTTAATAATGAAATCGGTCTATAATTTTTAACTTCCAAAATATCAGAGTTATCCTTTGGTATTAATGCTATGTTTGCTTGTTTCCATGTTTGAGGGATAGTACCTTTTGTCATGCCTATATTCATCACTTCCAGAAGATAAGGAATTAATTGCTCTTTAAATGTTTTATAATAATATGCTGTAAAGCCATCTGGTCCAGGGGACTTATTGAGTTTACTTTTACTTATTGCTTGTTCCAGTTCCTCCGTAGATATTGGAGAATCTAAGAATTCTTTATTTTCAATTGTTATTTTCCCCCAGACCGATTTAGTAAGATAGGCTTCCATCTCTATCTCTGAAACTAAATTTTTTTTGTATAAATCTGTATAAAATTTCACAAACGTATCAACTATCTCCTCTTTAATTCTTGTTATCTTACCATTCCTTCTAATCTGGGTTATTGGATTTTTTTTTCCTTTTTGTTTAAGTTGCCAAGCTAACATTTTACCCGGTTTATTCGCGTGTTCAAAAAATCTTTGTTTGTTATATATAACTTTTCTTTCAATCTCTTCAGCAATTAAAAATTCATATTGTTGTTGCCAATTTCTAGAAATTGGCAACATAATCTTTCATCCTGATATCATAGAAGGAAATCATAATATCTTTTGCCTTTGTCTTCTCCAATCTGGTGGGTAAAGGGATTCTATATACTTTGTTTATTGCAAGGTCCAGATCTTGTTCATTTATGTGAATCAGGTCAGCCAATGATTTTATGATAGTTGTTCTGGTACCTCCCATCTCTTCAGGAAAATTGCTAAAATGTACATTCGATTGTCTTAATTTTAACTCCGTAATAGCTAGTTGGTCCTTGGCATTTTCTTGTTGGGAATGAATAGCTTGGATTTGATTACCTTGAAGTAACTGTTTATTTTTATGTCTTTCTGTTCTTCAGATGCCTTTTTAATTGAAATATCCATTTTTCCCATATCGGTTTTCATTGTAGAAACTTGAGATTTCATATTTGTAATATCACTTGCCAAAATGTCCAATTTCTGGCTAGTCTGGTTAGTGGTTTGAGTTAAACTAGTCAATATGCTGGTTAACTGAGCCAGATGTTGAGGTATTTGCTCATATTGTTTAGTAAAGGCATCAGTGTGTTTAGCTAGCATTTCGTGTATTTTCTCGTTGACCTTTCCCATGTTTATTTCTGAAAATAGTTCTAACAATTCATCAATATCAGAGAAGTGCTGTTTTAAATATGTTGGCAGGAGTCAAAACCTTGTAACAGTTTCCTATTCATCAATTTTATAGTTCCCGGGGTTAAATAACTACAAATTGTTCTCTGTGTTGTAAAACAATTAGTATAGTTGTAAAAAGCCTTCACATTTTACTGACACTCTGCTCGGCTGTAAAAGGGGGTGAGCTGGGTGTTGTTAATTCGCGGGCCGTCCATCGCCTCCTCTCGTTCCAGGTGGTAGGAATATTTTACCCATTGCACAAGGAAGACGGACTTCCGGCCCTACGATTTCCTGTAGAGTCTTTCCCCTTTAGTCTCGATGGTTTTAGTTGGTAAAGCAGCAAGAATGTTTACGTGGCAGAAAAGGCTTCTTGAATCGGAAAGACGTCAGCTCCATAGGAATTTATCCCATTCGCTCCCACCCCTTTTAACACCTCGGCATCTAATTGGTAGCTAGAGTGTCTATCAAACGACCCATTTGTTGTGCCAAAATAGAGATCGAGTAGATAAGGCTCCTGCCTTTTAACTGTAGTCTTTTTAAACAAACAAAGTCACTGTTATGCTGGGCAGAGAGGTGCGGATTGCATTGATGATTATAACAATCTTCCGGAATGTCGGATTCAAGGTAGAAACAAAAGAATTCTTGTAACTTACTCAGATGTTGGATGGTGAGGTTGTAGTATTAATGATGTTCTTAGATGGTGATTGAAGGGGGAAGACTGAGCCTAATTACCCAGGAAATGTTCTGGCGATGACTTTTCCCTTCTTGCCCACGGGATCGGCATCACAACCTCCGGGGGGCTTAAAAAAGCTCCCTCGGAGAGTTCTGGAGATCAAACCGCATAAGTGGCTGCAGGGAATTTCCTGCTTCCCTAGTCCACTGTTTAGGACCGGGTTGGGGTGCTATTTGGTACCCCAATTTGAACATTTCTTGGATTTTCCCTGGAAAGTCCAGGAAACATGGCGCTCAGTCTAGCTGCCCCAGCTGGAAGTCCCATAAGTCAGCTGCGACTTGACGGCACTTTACACACACACAAACACATCTCACCTTTTTTCCATTAGAGGGACTCAAGGTGGCTCAGAAGAAAAGGCAGACAAATCTCGTCCGAGCTCTTCAGCCTTGCGAATAAATGGAGTCTGCACATGAAGGGCAGCATAGCTCTGAAAACCAGTTGCTACGGGCCAGGAATAGTGGGAGAATGTGTTTTGTGCTCATGTTTAGCAGAGCATCTGACGAGCTGCTATGGAAATATGATGCTGGACTAGGGGTGCCAGGCTGTGGTCTGGCATGCCCCACAGCTTTGGGGAGGGGCCTGGGGTGGATGTGATGTCACGTTGATGTTGCCTCTGGCCAAAAACCTGGATGTGAGATTAGTTTGTCAGTAGATGCTCTGGACACTCACAGATATTGCCTGAGTTACCAGATGCGCTCAATTCACATCTGGTTTTTTGGCCAAATGTGACAGCGAGGTGCCTCGCAATGTCATTTTCACCTCCCTATTCTCCCACAGCCTAGACTCAAGGGCATATGCGAGGGCCCAGCTGGTAGGAGAATAGCCTGCCTGGGCCTTTGGTCTGTTGCATAAGAATATTAGAACATAAGAAAAGCCTTGCTGCATCAGACCAAAGGCCATCAAGTGCAGCAGTCTGTTCACACAGTGACCAACCAGGTACCTCTAGGAAGCCCATAAACAACGCGACTGCAGCAGCATTATCCTGCCTGTGCCCCACAGCACCTAGTATACTGGGCATGCATTTTGACTAGTAGCCATGGATAGCCCTCTCCTCCATGAACATGTCCACTCCCCTCTTCAAGTCTTCCAAGTTGGCAGCTATCACCACATCCTGGGGCAGGGAGTTCCAATTTAGCTATGTGTTGTGTGAAGAAATACTTCCTCTTATCTGTTTTGTTTTTGTTTTTGTTTTTTTTTTTTAATTTAATTTTTTCCTTAAGGGGTACAGGAAAGGAAAAAGGGAAAGGGGTAAATGTAAGCATTATAAAAACATACAGTATTATAAAGTGATTTCTGGATAAAATAAGATTACAAAGTGACTTTGATTTGGAATTCTTGCATCATAATATCTCTGCATATTAAAAATTCTTATTCTAATTTAACGATTATTTGATATAAAAAGTATACAACAAAGTGTTATAATATATTAACATAGGTTGTTCATGTTAGTTGGATTTCATATATTTGTAAAAAGATGCCCACTTTTCCTGAAATTGCACGGTAGATTCACTGGGTTTATGATTTAGTTCGTCAGTCATTTTAGCCATTGCTGCATATTCGAGAAGTTTTTCTTTCCATTCGTCAATTTCAGGTATGTGGGTTTGTTTCCATGTTCTTGCTAGGATTATTCTAGCAGCTGTTGTGGCATATTTAAAAACGTCATGCAGTTTTTGAGGTAGATTTGACGGTACTATACTGAGTAAGTAAAATTTTGGATCGAGTGTAAACTTCATATCTAACATCAATTGTAATTCTCGATGAACTCTTTTCCAGTATAGTTGTAACTTTGAACACGTCCACCACACATGAAAATAAGAACCGTCTGATTCTTGACATTTCCAGCATGCGCCTTTTTTCCCAGGGGTTGTCATTTGGGAAAGCATATTGGGAGTCAGGTACCATCTGTAGAAGGTCTTGTACCAATTTTCTTTCACTTCTTGGGAAACCGTGTATTTCAATTCGGAGAAACAAAGTTTTTCCCATGAGTCCATATTAATCATTTCTCCAAAGTTTTGCATCCACTTTATCATGTTTATTTTCACTTGTTCTTCTTCTGTATCATATTTCAAGAGAAGTTTGTATATTTTTCCTAATATGTGTGAATCATTTTTAGATATTAACTGCTCAAATTCAGTTGGTTCACGAAATGGTTGTGGATATGAACAATCTTTTTGCAGATTGGATCTCAGTTGTAAAAAAGTTAACCAGTTCAACTTTTGAAATTTTTCTTGGAGTTTAGACATATCCTTGATTTCACCCGTAGAGTCTATCATATCGTTATAAGTAAAATGAACGCCCGGTTTTAGTCTAACATTATCATGATAGGCTTCAGTTGGTGACATTATGGATGGTGGAGAAGGACTTATTCTCTTTTTGTATCTTTTCCAGACTTTCAATAACACTATTTTGACATCGCAATCTTCTTGTACTTTATCTTTTTGGATTTTTGATTTGGGGTCCCACAAAACTTTGTGAAAACCTTGTCCCAAGTCCGCCCGTTCTAGAATAATATGTCGACTTTTTGGTTGTTTTATCCATTCGGTTATCCAAGATAGGCAGGCTGCATGGTAGTATAGTTTAATATTGGGCAATGCCAACCCTCCTCTTTTCTTTTCATCTTGAAGGACTTTAAATCTTACTCTCGGTCTTTTTCCGTTCCAAACAAATCGATTGATTTGTTTTTGCCAATTATCTAATGTCCTTTCAGGGATGTCGATCGGCAGAAATTGAAATAAAAAATTTAATCTGGGAAGAACGTTCATCTTTATCGTCGATATCCTTCCTAACCATGAAATGTTCATCTTTGACCATAGACTCAAATCTTTTTGTATTTCTCCCCAGGTTTTCGAGTAGTTTGACCTTAAAAGCGTGTTATTTTGTGAGGATATACTGACACCCAAATATTTCACTGATTCTTTAGTAATTCGACATCCTGTAGTGTCTTCTATGAGCTTATCTTCATCTGGTGTTAAATTGAAAGTCAATATTTTCGTCTTTGTTTTGTTAAGTTTATACCCAGAGTATTTTGCGTATTCGGTGAGATGATTATAAACATATGGAAGTGTTTGCTCAGGGTTTTGACAGATTAAGACAACGTCGTCTGCATAACTTTTGATTTTGTGTTCTTCATTTCCTATTGATAGACCCTTGATTTTTGGATCATTTCTTATATAATTGGAAAGAGCCTCCATTGATAAATCGAATAATAATGGAGAAAGAGGACAGCCTTGTCTAGTGCCTTTTGTAATGTTCAATTCTGTAGACAGCTGACCATTAATCAGGAGGCGAGCTCTTTGCACTGAATATATCGAATTGAAGACTTTAAGTAAAGTTTCTCCACAATCCATTTGTTGTAATGTTTTGCTGATAAAGTGCCAAGAAACATTATCAAAAGCTTTTTCAGCGTCTAAAAATATCATTGCTGTTTTTAATGATTTTGACTTTACATATTTTATTGCACTGAGAACCAGTCTCACATTGTCTCTCATGAGTCTTTTAGGAATGAAACCTGTTTGATCTGGATGTACCAAATTTCCGATGTATTTTTGAACTCTTTTGGTAATTATAGAGACGAAAATTTTATAGTCTGTATTCAATAAAGATATTGGTCTGTAAGCTTGGGGAAGACCTTGGTCTACAGCTTGGGATTAGTGAAATATGAGCTTCTTGCCATGACGGAGGAATCTTACCATGTTCTATAACTTCGTTGTAAAGAGAGAGTAAAACCGGAGTTAGTTGGTGTTCTAGCAGTTTGTAGTATTGAGATGTTAGACCATCTGGTCCCGGTGCCGTGTCTAATTTTAAATTATTGATAGCATCTACAATTTCTTGGGTTGTTATCTTCTGGTTAAGTGTCTCTTGTTCATCTGATGAGAATTTGGGTAATTGTGCATCGACTAAGTAAGTTGAAAGTCCTTGTTCTCGCAGATCGTCCTTCGAATAAAGTTGTTTGTAATATTCCAGAAATATTTTTTCGATTTCATCTTGTTTGTTATAAATTATCCCATCAGCTTTGGCACCGGTTATCTTCCTTTTCTTCTCTTGTTGTCGAAGTTGATTGGCTAAAAAACGACCAGGCTTATTTGCTCTTTCAAAAAACCTTTGCTTAGCATATTTAACTTTTATTCTGATTTCTTCTGTTTCTATCAACTCTATTTGGTGCTTGGTCATCTTGATATCATGTAGAATGGTTTTATCTGGCTTGATCTGGGCTTCCTTTTCCAATTTTCTTAATTGATCTTGTAATTCTTTAAGTTTCTTCTGTCTCTCTCTTTTTTTTTTGGAATTAAAAGCAATCATTTTCCCTCTTACAAAAGCTTTACTGGCGTCCCATATGACAAGATCGGACATTTCTTCTGTTTTGTTTAAAATAAAAAATTCTTTCAAGTCTTGTTTACATTGTTCAAGTATTTGCTTGTTCCGGAGTAATTGATCGTTCATCCGCCATCTTCTGATCCCTGTTTTACCTCTTCTTAAAGTCAATTCGATTGGATTGTGATCTGACAATATCCTGGGTGCTATAAGTATCTTCTCCACATTTGTTATCATTGATCTAGAAGTCCAGCACATATCAATTCTTGAGTGTGATTTATGACGGTTTGAGTAGAAAGTGTAATCTTTTATTTTTGGGTTTTTCATTCTCCATATATCAATTAAGTCAAATTCTTTCATTGATTTGAAGACACTCTTCGGCAATTTTCCGGATGTGCTACTATGAGTCTTGTCAATCATGGGATTCACGACTGCGTTGAAATCTCCTATAACTATAATTTCTCCTTGATGGTATTCTGTGAGATTCTTAAACAGTGTTTCGTAGAAAGTTTCTTTAGTAGCATTCGGAGCGTAGATGTGCACTATTGTGAAGCAAATTCCATCTGGTCCAAAAAGAATTAGGATCTGATAGCGTCCTTCCAGATCTGCCATATGGGATTTTACCGTCAAAACTTTTTCGTTAATATAAGTTGCAAGACCTCTCTTCTTCACGTTCGCCGATGCCAAGTAAGGGGTTCCAAGATGGTTTGTATGTAGAATTTTTTCATGATTTTTTTTAATATGAGTTTCTTGGAGACAGATAATGTCTTTCTTTTGCTTTTTTAAGCTGTGAAATACTCTTTTTCTTTTGTTAGGAGAATTGAGACCGTTAATATTTAATGATATTATCTGCAGATGATTCATGGTGAAATCGAGATTCGATTCTACAAGGCAGCTGCTTGATTTAGTTTGTCACCTTCAGAAGTCTTCTTGTTTTTTCTAAGTTCTCGCTTCTCAAGTGGTTGTTTTTCCCCCTTCTGAGTCGGCTGGGATTTACTGGGGCCTTCTCCTGGAGAGTCTTCAGAGTCTTTTGGATCTGTGTCTCCTTGAATTTTGAGTTCTTCAAGTAAATCTTTGGCTTGAAATCGATTATGAATTATCCTTTTCCCTTGCGGCAAAGAAATCTCTAGTGAATATGGGATAAGCCAACGGAACCTAATTTGTCGCTTGTCCAATTCTTGCTTCAGATCGTTATACTCTTTCCTTTTTGTTAGGACACTTCTCGGAAGATCAGTTAAGATCTGTATTGAGTTCCCCTCCCAGATTAGTGGGTCGTCTCTTTGTGTCTTTAACAAGAGATCTCTAGTTCTTTTATGAACAAATCTCACCAGTATATCTCTTGGTTTTTTATACTTGGTGGCATAAAATGAGTTTATTCTGTAGCAGAATTCCAGGAGAGTATCGTCTTCTTCGAAATCGTAATTATCATGGAGAAGTGTCCTGATATCTGATTCTAAAGTTTCTTTCCCGAAATGTTCAGGAATCCCACGAAATTTGATGTTCTTATCTCGAAGCTTCACTTCATGTGCATCAGTTTTGGTTGAAAGATCTTGAATTATTTTTGATTGTTCCAGAAGTTCTGTAGTATGATGTGTTACTGATGTCTCAATTTCTTCTTGCTTCTGTTTAATTTTGACAATTTCTTGGGAGTTGAGTTCAAGTTTTTCTTCGACCTTAGAAATACTCTGAAGAACCTTTTGTTCTGAGTCTTGTATTGATTTCTGTAGAGAAGTTTTCAAATCTAATATCATCTCCTGTGTACGTAGGAAAAAATCTTGACCTTCTTTTGCCATGACCACACTTTTGTTTTTTTTTATCTGGTATATTTTCTAATACGGGTTTAAATTTTGCAACGTCAACCTCTTGTTCTTCTTCTTCAGAGACTACAAATTCTTCTAAAAAAATTTTTTGTTGTTTACCTTTCAACTTCTGAGATTGTCGGTGTGCAAAACTTGTAAATCTCTTCCTCATAGTAGTTACAAAAAAACCCTGGAAATTGTCAATTCAAGTTGCACACGCTATAAAATTTTGGTAGTCTGACCACTTCCACCCCCACAAAACTTGAAAATCTAATGTAAGACTAACAATTCATTACTTTCTATGCATTCAATGAACTGGATCAGACCACAATATTGCTTCAAATGATTGCAACAATAAGACTGATTGAATTATATATGAATAAAAAAGTTGGTCAATGTTTATCTTTTTTTTTTTTAAATAAATGAAAAAAAAGGTTATATGAATTACGTATGAAAAAATCAGTAATATTTCATTAGTTGTCACCTTTATAGTTCAAACTGTAATGTTCATTAGTGTATTATTTTGAAGGTTAGTTTGTCTTTAATCAACTTGAGAAGGAGAACCAAAATCTCAGTCTTATATATATGGGAATAAATGAGGGAAATTAGCTGCAATTGGTCCAACGGCCACAGGAGGGCAGTAGAGCGTTCTTAATTCTTTCTGAGGGAGAAACGAAAGTTAACTTTAGCAGCCGGACTCCATTTTTATTTCCCCCCTTCTGCTCCGTTTCAAGTTCATTTCAAATCAGAAGCCTTGCAGCAAGAAGTAAAAAATATGAAAGGAAAAAATATAATCCTGGGGGCGCGGAGCTAAATCCCAAACGAACGTTGTATTTCTTGGAGGGGGGGTCGGGAAGAAAACAAGGAAGGATTCAAGTCTCCAGCCGGGACCGCCGCTGCGCCGCCTCTTTGCCCGGTCTCCTACAGCCCGCCCTGCCCCCGTCCGTCCACCCGCTCCCGGGTGGGCCAACTGGACCAGGGCAGCTGCACAGAGACCCACGATTGATTCCTGACACGGATAGCCAGAAGAAAGCCTTAGCAGCCCCGAGCCTGGAGCACAGAGCCGCAGAAAAATCCCCCCCCTCCTCTCCAGTTGTCTTCGCTCGAACGCAGCCCCCTTCAGCAGGTATTCAGATTTAGATAGGTTAAGATAAGTTCTTGGATTTTTGAGTTCTTGGTTTGTTTTTATTTCGTTATGTGAAAGTTCTTTGCAGTTCTTTAAAAAAAAAGGAGGTGGGGGGGAGGGAAAGAATAGAGCGGACGGCCGCCATGTCTCAGTGAACTCACCCCCAGCTGGTTCCTTCTTCACCAGACGCAGAACGTGCGTTTTGCTGGCAGTCGGACCCTCGGGAGTGAACCGGGGGGGCTTTAGGGAGGGTCTCTCCTGTATAGCCGACTCCCCCCAGGCCTGGGGAGGGTCTCCACGGAATCAGTTGGGAAGCCGCGAGAAAACTCGCGTCTGGGGCAGGGAGTTCCACAATTTAGTTGTGTTGTGTGAAGAAATACTTCCTCTTATCTGTTTTGAATCTCTCACCCTCCAGCATCAGCAGATGACCCCGCGTTCTAGTATTATGAGAGAGGACTAGAAGCTTCTCCCTGTCCACTCTCTCCAAACCATGCATAATTTCATAGACCACTATCTTGCCCTTCTATCTGCTTGACAATTCTATCTTCAATAATGCTTTCCATTAATTTACCTGGAACAAACCATAAGCTAACTGGCCTGTAATTTCCTGGGTCCTCCTGGAACCTTTTTTATAAATGGGTCTTACGTTGGCCATTTTCCTGTCCTCTGGTACAGAGGCTGATCTAAGGGACATGTTACATATCGTTGTTAGAAGTTTAGCAATTTCCCATTTGAATTCTTGAAACATTCTGGGATTGAATATCGTCTGGTCGTCTGTGACTTATTAGTTCGCAGTATGCATGTTCTAGGACTTCCTGCCTTGTTACCACTATTTTCCCCAGTTCCTCATTTTCCCTCCCCAAAATCTCTGTTCAGGAGAAGAAATCTGTGCTATATCTTCAACAGTGATGAGAAGTATTCATTTAGTTTCTCAGCAATTGCTTAATCCTCCCTTATTGTTCCTTTACTCCCATTGTCATTCAATGGTCCAAATGCTTCCCTAGCTGGTTTCCTACTCCTAATGTACTTAAACAATTTCGTATTGTTGGTTTTGATGTGTGTAGCGATATGCCCCTCAAAAAAAAAATTTTTGCATCTCTAATTGTTTGCTTGCATTTCCTTTGTGCAAGTTTGTGTTTGCTTTTGTTTCCCTGGTTTGGGCAATCCTTCCAGTTTCTGAAGGAAGCCTTTTTCTCCTCTGATACCTTCCTTCACCTTACCCATTAGCCATGGTGGTGACCCCTTGGACTTATTACCACCTTTCCTGAACTGCGATATACAATCTCGCTGAGCCTCTAGTATAGTGTTCTTAAGTAACCCCAAAGCATTTTCCAGAGATTTAACCCTCCTGTTCTTTTCAACTTCCTTTTCACCAGGTTTCTCATTTTAGAGAGGTTCCCTCTTTTAAAGTCAAAGGTAATTGTGTGAGATTTCCCAGGCACTTTCCCACATACCTATAAATTAAATGTGATGCCATTATGGTCATTATTGCCAACTGGCCCAACTAAATCCACATCCCACACTAAGTTGCTGGCTGCATCACACAGTATTAAGTCCAGGATCGCCTCCCCTCTGGTTAGGGCCATGACCAATTGTTTAAGGACACAGTCATTGAGGATGTGTAGACATTTGATCTCTTTGGCTTGACCGGTCAATATAAGGATAGTTAAAGTCTCCCATTATTATTACTTCATCATTTTTGGATGCTTCCCTGATTTCATTCTCCATCTTTAGATCACCCTGAGCCTTTGGTCAGGGGGCCGCTAGGATGTCCCCGGTACTAAATTACCTTTGGGCCTGGAATTGTCACCCTCAAGGATTCTGTGGATGAGTCTGCCCTTTTTATGGTTTCTAGTATATTAGACACTATGCCTTCCTTGATAGACATAGCAACACCCCCTCCAATACACCCTTCCCTATCATTTCTACAGAGTTTGTATCCAGGGATGACCGTATCTCACTGGTTCCAGAAGAGATGCTGTCACGTTTTTGAGCTCCAGAGTTCACAGGACAGGTTTCAAGTTCCTCAGAAATCTGAAATGGGTCAGCAGCATTTAAAGCCCCCCCCCCAAGGCTGAGGGTACCTTTTGCTTCTCTTCTGCCTCTCCCAGAACCTACTACAAAGTGTTACAGATTTTTTAAGGATACACAGGGCAAGCTTCCACAGCCCTGGGAACAGGGGTGCGTTTAGCACAATTCACATAACCAAAGAGGAAGTCAAGGCTAATACCCTTTCTTCCGCTTTTCTCTCCTTCGCAGGGGGTGAAGAAACAGTGTTGATCCGTTCTCTTTGCGGAGATGTGGAAATAGCTGCTGTATCTCTAGTCCAGGTAAGGGGTCTCAGTCCCCTCTCCTTTCTCAGGGGGGCTTTTCTCCTGCAGTTGTTGTTAAGGGGCCCTGGTAAGAGGCTCTGAAACATATGCTGAACTCTCCATCCTGTACCCTCCCAGAGTGCCGCCTTCCAGATTGTCGCCTGTGCCTTGCATGATCTCTGACAAAGGAATCTGCTTTTTCTTTCAGTCTCCGGTTTCCTTTGAGGAGGTGGCTGTGTATTTCACTGAGGCAGAGTGGGCCCTGCTGGATCCAAACCAAAGAGCTCTCTACAGGGAAGTCTCGCTGGAGAACTATAGGAGCGTGGCCTCTCTGGGTAAGGAACTTTCATAGGTGCAAATTGCTGACATTAGGATTGTGCCACTTGTCTGATTTGTGAATCAACATCTTGAACAGCAATATGTTGCTTTGACACTTGCCCAGTTACTTGCCCCCTTTTGGGATCCTTGCGGTGGTGGGGTGGCAGGAAAAGCAATTTTCTGAATGGCTGGGTAGAGTGACCCATGTAGCCTGGCTGGCCCAAGGGCAACTGAGGCCAGTGTTGTGGCTGTCACCCAAGCCAGAGAAGGTGTCCTGGCCTGAGGCCACTGCAGGACTGAGAGGCCTTCCAGAAGACTCTGGAAAGGGCCCCATTCTAATTTCTCAGTGGCCAACCATTAACACACACTTGTCCCCCAGATGGGATTACCATCATCCCCTCTGACGGCAATCAGGAAAGGATCCGTCCCCCTTACTCTGGTTGGGATTGTGGGATTTAATCTTGACCAGGTTTCCATTCTTCCAGAAAAAAGTTTCCTTTTCCGTGAATTTCTTTTCTTTTCTCATATAAGAACCTTCTCTCCCTGTCTGTCGTGGACAGCCAGCATGGTATAGTGGTTAAGAGTGGTTAAACATGAGTTTTCCATCCATTAGAGATTACCTCGCTGTCAGCCCTCACAAATCCCAGGACTTCCCATTCCTCTGTTAACCCTATTCTTCCATCTCCCCTGAGCTCAGTCTGGGTGAAATCCCCATGCATGAGGCAAGCTCAGGACATGCAAGATTGCTTTCTCTCAAAGCAGCATGTAAAGAGGCGGGGATTCAAATACTTCCTGCTTCCTGGGAGTTCTTTCTGAGCAGAAGAAAGGCTTCTAACAATGAGGGTTGGATTTCTCCCATCCCTTTTCTTTCAGGTAGCTCCATTTGTTATTTTTTGTTCTGAAAATGCTTTTTTACGTGGCAGCTCGGTTTGGGGGAGGGAATTTTCTCTCACAGTAAACACTACAAAGTAAACCATTTACAAAGCAGCTTTTAAAGGGGCGGGATTAGATTTTAGTTTGGAGACTGCTTGTACATAGATTCCCTACAGGGAAGTGTGGGTCCAGCCAGCAACGAACCCCAGGTAAAACTCCCATTCATAAATGACCGTTGTCTTCTTTGTGTCTTCTATTTAATTATCAATAGCAGAGACTCAAAAGCATTGCCTGACAAGTCAAATGTGAACAGTGGGGGAATGATTCTTTGCCACTTTAAGGGGGGAAAGTACACATAAGGAGTATTGGGAAGGGAAAGATAGGCAGAATACAAAAGCTGCTAACCTGAGTGGCCTGGCAGGGGATAAGGTATGCCCAGTGGCTTAGCCATGGGGGAGGAAGAAGGTCTGATTAATGAACAGTGCCTGATGGGTGTCTAATGGCTTCTTGCGCAGGTGCTGTCTGGATTTCTTTATTTATTCCAGCAGCACATGTAGAGGAGACGGTTGGGGGATTCCAGGGGTTCTCTCTGGAAAAAGCCAAGAATAAAGACTCCAAAGGAAACATTGGGGATGCAGATGGACCACAGCAGCAGGAGGGAAGCCATGCAGACAAGAGGAAGGATAAGACCATTCCTTCTCAAGGAGGGGGCTTGCATGAAATCTCAGTCGAAGAAGAAAGGTCAACCAAAACAAGAATGAACAAAGGCCTCTGTGCTAACCGGAGAAACCGCTCCAGGGAAAACGAAAATGCAAGTGTGGTCTTTAGAAAGACCTTCAGTAAGAACCTGAGTATTATTTCTAAGAGACAAATTCCCTCAGGAGAGAAACTATATGATTGCGAGGAATGCGAAAAGACCTTCAGTCAAAAGTCAGCCCTGACTTCACATGAAAGAATTCACTCAGGTGAGGGGCTGTATAAATGGTTACATTTCAAACCAAGCCTTTTTGATGCAGCAGGCCTTCATGTCCCTTTAAAGTGTCTATTAACCTACCTTTCAATGTAGAGCAGGAAAAAGCTGCTGAAATGCTTTGTGTATGGATGATCAGACCTCTTTGTGTGGGTACTAACAGGATCTCTCTTTTGATTCCAGCAGGAGATGATCACTGGGATAAGGGTGATGAGGACATTCATCACCGATTGCCAAAAAAAGTGAAGAATGAAAATTGGAAAGGAAGCTTCAAGAATCACAGTGGACCTAAGAGGCAGAAAAGAAATTACATAGTCAAGAAGAGGGTTAAACCCATTCATGGCCAAGGGCAGGATTACCGTGAACTAAGCCACATGGTAGAAGAAACATATAAGTCCTTGGAGTGTGGAATGAATTTCTCAGATCAGGGCCAATATGGTATCCATTTGCAAATGCCCAGTGGAAAGAAGACCCATCAATGCTTGGAGTGTCACAAGAGCTTTCTTTGTAGAGCAGAGCTTCTTAGGCATCAAAGAACACATAAAGAAGAGAAACCTTACAGCCGCTCAGACTGTGGCAACAGCTTCTCACAAAAATCAGACCACTTTCAATGCCAAAGAATTCATTCAGGAGAAAAGTCATTTGTCTGCACGGAGAGTGGAAGCATGTTCTGTCCTGGAAGAAAAGGTAATGCACTTTTCCTGAAGCATAGTATAATGAGGGCACATAAATGTTTTCGGTGTGGAAAGTACTTCAGATACAGATCACAGCTCCATGTGCACCAAAAAGTACACACAGGGGAGAAACATTTTCAGCGCCCAAAGTGTGGAAAGACATTCAGTCAGAGTGGCAATCTTCAACATCAAAGAATCCACACAGGGGAGAAACCTTTTGAATGCTCTGAGTGTGGAAAGAGATTCAGACACAGTCGCAGTCTTCAAAATCATCTAAGAACCCACACAGGAGAGAAACCTTTTGAATGCTCTGAGTGTGGAAAGAGATTCAGTCAGAATGGCAGTCTTCAACGGCATCAAAGAATACACACAGGGGAGAAACCTTTTGAATGCTCGGAATGTGGAAAGAGATTTAGTCACAGTAGCAGTCTTCAAAATCATCAAAGAATCCATACAGGAGAGAAACCTTTTGAATGCTCACAGTGTGGAAAGAGATTCAGTCGCAGTGGCAGTCTTCAGCTGCATCAAAGAACCCACACAGGAGAGAAACCTTTTGAATGCTCTGAGTGTGGAAAGAGATTCAGTCACAGTAGCAGTCTTCAAAGTCATCTAAGAACCCACACAGGAGAGAAACCTTTTGAATGCTCAGAGTGTGGAAAGAGATTCAGTCAGAGTAGCAATCTTCAAAATCATCTAAGAACCCACACAGGAGAGAAACCTTTTGAATGCTCGGAGTGTGGAAAGAGATTCAGTCAGACTGGCAGTCTTCAACAGCATCAAGGAACCCACACAGGGGAGAAACCTTTTGAATGCTCGGAATGTGGAAAGAGATTCAGTCATAGTAGCCATCTTCAACGGCATCAAAGAATCCACACAGGAGAGAAACCTTTTGAATGCTCACAGTGTGGAAAGAGATTCAGTCGCAGTAGCAGTCTTCAGCTGCATCAAAGAACCCACACAGGAGAGAAACCTTTTGAATGCTCGGAGTGTGGAAAGAGATTCAGTAGCAGTAGCAGTCTTCAAAATCATCTAAGAACCCACACAGGAGAGAAACCTTTTGAATGCTCGGAGTGTGGAAAGAGATTCAGTCAGAGTAGCCAGCATCAACGACATCAAAGAACCCACACAGGAGAGAAACCTTTTAAATGCTCTGAGTGTGGAAAGAGATTCAGTCGCAGTTGCAGTCTTCAGCTGCATCAAAGAACCCACACACGAGAGAAACCTTTTGAATGCTCTGAGTGTGGAAAGAGATTCAGTCACAGTAGCAGTCTTCAAAGTCATCTAAGAACCCACACAGGAGAGAAACCTTTTGAATGCTCAGAGTGTGGAAAGAGATTCAGTCAGAGTGGCAGTCTTCAACAGCATCAAGGCACCCACACAGGGGAGAAACATTTTGAATGCTTTGAGTGTGGAAAGATATTTAGTCACAGTAGCAGTCTTCAACGACATCAAAGAACCCACACAGGAGAGAAACCTTTTGAATGCTCTGAGTGTGGAAAGAGATTCAGTTACAGTAGCAGTCTTCAAAATCATCTAAGAACCCACACAGGAGAGAAACCTTTTGAATGCTCAGAGTGTGGAAAGAGATTCAGTCAGAGTGGCAGTCTTCAACAGCATCAAGGAACCCACACAGGAGAGAAACCTTTTGAATGCTCAGAGTGTGGGAAGAGATTCAGTCAGAGTGGCAGTCTTCAACAGCATCAAGGAACCCACACAGGAGAGAAACCTTTTGAATGCCCAGAGTGTGGAAAGAGATTCAGTCAGCGTAGCCATCTTCAACTACATCAAAGAATCCACACAGGAGAGAAACCTTTTGAATGCTCAGAGTGTGGGAAGAGATTCAGTCAAAGTGGCCATCTTCAAAAGCATCAAAGAACCCACACAGGAGAGAAAACATGAATGCTCCGTGTCGAAAGTGACTCAGTTGGAGACGCAATTTTCAATTGCATCAAAGACCAGGCGAAAAACTTTTTGAATATTCAGAGTGTTGAAAGAGATTTAGTCACAACGGAATCAAAGAATCCACAGGGGAGGACCTCCGGTAGAGACGCTGATCTGAGCACCATATTTCTCGGGAGCTCCCGAGGGACCCAAGAAACGTTCAAGTCTGGGGTGCAATCCTGCACCCCTAGCTGGATCCTAAGTAGAGGACTGGGAGCAGGAATACCCCTGCAGCCTTCAAGAGTGGTTTGACCCCCATTTTTTCTGAGAGTAACTTCAGAAGACACTCAGGAATTTTGGGTGTGGTCCCGCCAGCATCGAGGGGAACTACAACGCCGCAAACGTTTCCTTGGCATCAGGCTCAGATCTCTATCTATTTACTACCATCTAAGCAACTATACTGAAGCAAGAATACCTACTCTTCTAAAATCTGAGTAAGTTACAAGAACTCTTTCGTTTTACCTGGATTTGGAAGTTTTGAAGGATCGTTAAATACATCTATTAAATCCGCGCCTCCCCACCTGATGTATAATTGACTCTTTGAAAACCAGAAAGTATCGGATAAATCGGCAGGAACCCTATCAATCTGATCAGTGGGTAGACATAGCAAACAGAGTCTTTTGAATGACGCTACAACTACCAATCAGGTACTCTGACGCAGGAAGGGGAGGGAGGAAGAGATATCCCCCCCCATCTCAGCGGTGACGTCTTTCCGACCTAAGTGTTTAATACCGTCGCGAGAGTTCTGTTGGTCGAGAGACTGGAAGTGTGGCTCCTTTGTGTAACTGGCAAATATTTCCCAAGTTCCTGGATAAGAGGAGGTAACGGAAGGTCCACGACCTTGCAACTTTTTGCATAGATCCTGTTTCCTGCAGTTTCCGTGCTAGAGCATCCTTAACTCGATGGTATTCTAAAACTAAAGGACTACCCACATTACAAGAATCCTACCAAACCATTTACAAACTTCTTTTTTTGGTGTATTTTTCTGGACTCTACCAACTAAGTTTTAGTAGAATTTTTGAAAGCAGCAACCATGGAACGTGCGATCAAACAGATGGATCAACTATTTGCTATGATAAACACTCAATATCAATCTATGAACCAAAAATTGGACATCATATTAGACGAAATTAAAGATATATAAAAAACCAAGCTACTACAATGAAGCCAGATGTGGGAACAGTGAATGTTCTAACTGAGAAGACGGCTGAAGAACAGAAAAATCCTATAAAGGAAGTGGAGAGCCAGGATAAGCAACCAGAGGTTCTATACCTTCAAGAAGAAATTGCAGCAGATCATCTGGACACAATGGATCTGAATGTGAGAGACTTTGATTTTTGCCTTTACAATCTACCTGAAGAATTCTTTTAACACTTGCTTGGAGGACTTGAAGGATGGAAAGGCTGAAGTCACTGGGATTTCTCTTTATGACTTGGGGATGGAAGAAACCACAATGCAAATTGACCACGAGAACCCTATGTCTGCAGAGGGAATTTTACCAACCATCTCCAAGGTTGCTCTTCGGCGATTAGTGTCAAGGAGGAAAAGCGGAAGATGCTGGAAATTCCGGACAAAGGGACTGGTTAAAAGAGTTTAGATCTTCTGGAAGAATAAAGGAACTGGTTAAAAGGCTTGGTTTTGGTGAAAATGGTACAACGTATTACGCTAATATGTTAGAAAGATAACTTACAATTAATAGGTGTTTGGAGACATGGAGGATTTAAAGAGAAATTGTTTTTTAAATGAGGTGATAAATATTGTCGAAGGCTTTCACGGTCAGAGTTCATTGGTTCTTGTAGGTTATCTGGGCTGTGTAACCGTGGTCTTGGTATTTTCTTTCCTGACGTTTCGCCAGCAGCTGTGGCAGGCATCTTCAAAGGAGTAACACTGAAGGACAGTGTCTCTCAGTGTCTCTTCTTTTCTGTTAAGAGTTTAAGAATGAATAAGGCTTGGCTTCCTGTCCTGAAAACCTCCAGACTAACAAAGACTACAGTCAACAATAGCCATGCAGATTAGCTTTGGATTTCATACATTAACAGATCACTTCAGGATACAATGGTTCCATATTAACATACCACACCCTCATTAGCACATTATCTTGATACTTACAGGACAATGATTAGCACATTACCTTTGATACTTTTTGCAGGACAATGATTCAGCTCAAACCCAACCCCTTTCTGACTATATATTACTCTTCCTACACACTTGACACTGAGAGACACTGTCCTTCAGTGTTACTCCTCTGAAGATGCCTGCCACAGCTGCTGGCGAAACGTCAGGAAAGAAAATACCAAGACCACGGTTACACAGCCCAGATAACCTACAAGAACCAATGAGGTCCTTTTTAATGAATATATTCAATGCTATTTTTAAAAAATGTATGTGATTTGGTTTAGTGAATTAAATTGAATATATTAAATTCTATTTTTAAAAAAATTGTATGTGATTTGGTTTAGTGAATTAAATTAAAAATATTAGGATTGGAATTGTTAATACTAAAGAGTTCACAGGTTTATCAACAGAGGGAGGAAGATGTAGGGGAAGTATTTTTTCTTTTTTAAAATTTATATTAGATATACTTTCAATAACAATATAATTTTTGTACGAATATTAGACAATGTAGAAATGTATATGTTTATCTGTCTTAGAAAAATAATAAAAATTGTTTTAAAAAAAGAATCCACAGGGGAGAAACCTTTGAATGCTTAGTGTAAGGCCCCTGTCCCCTCTTCAGTGGAGACAGCCCAATTTGATCACCCATCTTCTCTCACCCATCTTTTTTAAATGGCACCCTCTTGGCAGCCTAAAGTACATCTTTGGGACAGGTGTGAGTGAGCATATCTGCCTGCCATGTCCAGAGTAAATTTCCATCATGGAGGCAGGATGTCACTAGGGCTTTTATACTTAACTTTATATTAATCATAAACAGACATATGCTCTCTTTACATATCTATGTTATTCAGTCCTCTATCATTTCACCTTCTAATAATAAGACTAAATACTTTTACATATACATATTCTTTGTTACTGATATATCTTAAACCCCTATTTACTGCTCCATTCTATACATAGTTCCGTTCATGAATATCTGTCAAACGTCGGCTGCCACTTCTGTTTGTAATCTTCCATCAGTTGGTTTTTTAAAAGGTGAATTAGACTCGACATTGTTGCATATTCTTGTAATTTTATATTCCAGTCCATTCTTTTTTGGCATGATTTTTGCTTTCCAATGTTTTGCAAACACAATTCTGGCTGCAGCAGTTGCATATTGATATAGTTCTTTATGGATGGATTTAATTTGTGCTGGTACCATCCCAAGCAACATATTTTTAGCATTTAGTTCGAATTTGACATGCAGCATACCTTGAATTTCTTGATGTATTTCTTTCCAATATTGTTGAGCTTTCTTACATGTCCACCAGTGATGAAAAAAGGTTCCTTCTTTGTCTGAACATTTCCAACAGTTTACTTTATTAGATTTGTACATCTTTTGCAGATCTTTTGGTGCGAGGTACAACTTATAAAATATCGTATATCCGTTTTCTTTTATTTCCTGTGATGATGTAAACTTAATGTCCTTTGACCACATTTGCTCCCAGTTTTGCATTGGGCTCATTTCACCAAAATTCTGCATCCACTTAATCATACTGTGAGAGTCCCCAACTAGACTGTGCAAACTTCTTAAAATCACTTGCTCAGACGTTGATGCAGAAACAAGGAATTTATTGAAGGCTTCAGACAGTACAAGGCAAACACGAGTTAAAGTTGCAAGTGAGCTGCATTCCAATGCTACAGAATATATCTCCTACAGGGCATCAAAGTTCACACCTATGTTATGGGAAGCTAAAAGATAGATGGGTACAATACAGACATCAATCGACCACAAAGAGCTTGTTAGGGCTATTTAGTCTCCAAGGCCGCATCTGGCCAGAGAGAGTGACTACAAAGCAAGCATAAAACACAGCGGGGGAGTGGGAGAGGAATTCCGGCCAGGGCCTGACAGATATGGCGCCTGAACCCAGGAAATGCCAAACGGTGTGAACTGCTTTTACGAGTTCAAAGGGAAGGGGGGAGCTGGGATCGGTAGACGGCGATATGCAAACCTTCACACATACATGTCTTCACTTGTTCATCCGCCGTTTCCTGAAGCAAAAGCAGTTAATATATCTTTGACAACAGATGGCCTTTTGATTTAGTAATCAGTTGTTCGAAGTCGGTTAACTTTCTCTGACTCTGTTTTCAAATAGTCTGTTTTTAATCCATGGATTAGTTGGTGGTAGGCAAACGAGGAAATCTTAAAATTTTCTTGATGTAGTTCCTGCAAGGTTTTTATTTGTCCGTCTCTTCTGAGTAAGTCATTATAAACTATGAAGTCGTTCTTTGTCCTTCCCGCAAAACAAATAGGCTTCTGTCGGTGACATTAGGTCCCAGGGGGAAGAGCTTAGTAGTCCTTTCATATAATTCCACATTTTAATAAGATGGATCATAATGTTCTCTTCAAATCGTGTTTTGAAGTCCTTGGAATCTTTTGCCCTTAGTAAATGATGGAAGCCATGTTAAGTTCAGTAATGCCAAACCTCTCCTTTTTTCTTTTCTTTCCAGACAAACTTGTTAATTGTTTGTTGCCATTGCTTAAGAGTTATTGTTTTAATACTGATTGGTAAGGTCGTTCAGTTTGGGGAGAACATTTATCTTAATGATTGCAATTCTGCCCAGCCAAGAAATCTGGAATCTATTCCACCTTTCCAAATCTTTTTCAGTGTCTATCCATGTAGCTTTGTAATTTAAGTCAAAGAGTGAATCATTCCCTGTTGGTATTTTTATTCCCAGCGATTTAACATGCGTTTTAGCGATGGTGCACTGTAATATCTCTTGAATTGCAAGTTTCTCTTCTTGAGGTACATTATACAGGATCATATTTGTTTTCTTACTGTTCAGTTTATTTCCTGAATTGTAGCTGAATTGATCTATCTGCTTTTTAATCTCCTGTAGAGATGTGTTCAGATTAAGACCACGTCATCTGCATAGCTTCTAACCTTATATTGTTGATCTTCATATTTCAGTCCTTCGATATTAGAATTTTGTCTTATCTTGTTAGCCAGTACTTCCATGGCTATGTTAAACAGTAGCGGAGAAAGGGGGCAGCCTTGTCTCATTCCTTTTTCAGTTTTAAAACTGTCCATTAATAGACCATTGATCAGCAATCTCACACATTGTTCTGCATAAATAACTCTCAATAGAAACTGCATGCCACATTGTATTTGCTGCAGAGTCTTCTGTAGAAAATTCCAGGAAACATTATCAAATGCCTTTTTGGCATCCAAAAATAGCAGTGCTTCTTTGGTTTTGGTCGTCTTAATACAGTTAATTGCAGCAAGTACCACTCTAACGTGATCTTTCATCTGTCTTTTGGGCATAAAACCAGATTGATCTGTGTGTATAATTTTAGAAAGACATCTCTTCAATCTTTCTGTCAAGAATAGTCGCAAAAATTGTATAGTCAACATTCAGCAACAGTATTGGTCTATACACTTGAGGGAGATGGGTTTCTTTTTCATCCTTGGGTATTAGCGAGATGTGTGCTTCTTCCCATGATCCAGGAATTTCACCCTTCTGAAGTATGTCATTGAAAACTGATTGAAGATGTGAGGCCAATATATGTTCCAGCATTTTGTAGTAGCTTGCTGTAAGTCCATCAGGTCCCAGAGCTATATCCGTTTTTAGCTTCTTGAATGCTTCCGTGATCTCATGCATGGTGATCTTTTGATTAAGAATTAAACTGTCACAAGAAATGCTGACGTTGAAACCATTAAGACCCGCCCAATTTATTACCTATCAAGATCTTTTAAAGTGGGAAGGAACACAATTCTCACTTAAAGAACATTAAGAAGTTAAAGATCGTCTAACCTGTCGAAGGCTTTCACGGTCAGAGTTCATTTGTTCTTGTAGGTTATCCGGGCTGTGTAACCGTGGTCTTGGAATTTTCTTTCCTGACGTTTCGCCAGCAGCTGTGGCAGGCATCTTCAGAGTGGTAAGATACCTCCTCTGAAGATGCCTGCCACAGTTGCTGGTGAAACGTCAGGAAAGAAAATTCCAAGACCACGGTTACACAGGCCGGATGACCTACAAGAACCAGTCTAACCTGGTTCCAATATTATCAAATAAAATCGGTTTTTCTTCAAGATCAAAAAGTGGGATTTTCAAAAAAACCGACCTTTCAAAAACTTATATTGGATACAAATGAACATTTAGTATCGAAAATCTGCAAGCTATTGCTGGAACTTTACTGTGGGCAAGAAAGAATTAAACCCACCATTATTAATTGGGCACAGATGTTGGGTCACGATATACAACTTTATAAATGGGAAAGACTTTGACCTCAAGATATGAAATCCATACTCTCTCAATCATTAAGAGAAAATATTTATAAAATGATGTACTGTTGGTATCTGATACCGAAAAAACTGGCAAAGACTTACAAAACAATGTCCCCACAATGCTGGAAGTGCAAAAAAGACATAGGTTCATTTCATCACATGTGGTGGACTTGTGAAAAGGCTAAAAAAATTTGAGATATGATATATAATGAAATTAGGTTGATTCTGCAGAATATTATTCCAAAGACACCTGAAATGATGCTACTAAGTATGATACCGGACACTATAATTACCCAAAGATCATATATGCAGCTAAATGGAAACTGACTGAAATACCAGATAAAAAAGACTGGTTACAAAAAATGATGGACCTGATGGAAATGGCGAAACTTACAGCTTTAATAAATCAAAAAGACAATATGCAATTTTCGGAGGAATGGGGGGCATGGAAAACGTACTGTGACCTGAATTTCAAATGGGGTCGTTTAGAGGGTATTCATTAAACTAATCTTTTTATACATATAAGTAAAAATAGCTTTTTATCATATGTTAAATTTATAATAACGGCAAAATGTTATGTTATAATTAGCTTACAAAGTAATAAAATATTAGTGAATGAAATGAAATGTAAGATTAGTAACCATTTACAAAAGAGAAATAATTTTATTTCTAGATGGAAGGAGGTGGAGGGAGGTCAAACGCAACTTAAATTTAATGTTATAATATATCAACAAAGTTTTGTTTTTCTGTTATTGTAATTTAGATGACAATGGACTGTTAAACTTGTTGAAAAGCCGAGTTAAGATTTTGGAGAAAATAATAAAATTTTAAAAAAGATAATTAACCTATCTTCCGAGAATTTCTTAAAATTAGCCACTTCAATATAAGAGTCTATATTTATTTGTGCGGTGTCTCTATTTTGATAAAGTGCGGAATAAAAGGAATGAAATGTCTCTTGAATGTCTGCTTCTTTATTGGAAATTTGGTTATCTTTAAGGACCGCAAATATCCTTCTTTTCTCTGTTTCTCTTTTCAGTATATTTGCCAATACTTTTCCAGGCTTGTTAGCTTGTTCAAAGTGTTTATGTCGGACAAATCTTTTGCATTTTCTCTGTTTCAATCTCATCAATTTGGCATTTTAAAGTAGAGATCTTTAGAGATCGTTTGTCTCCGGATTTTTGGTGGTCTGCTTTTAATTTTCGCAACTGATCATAAAAATATTAATTCGACTATTCTTATCTTTTTTGGCTTTGGGCATTGGAGCGATTAATCTTCCTTTCATGAAAGCCTTACTTGCATCCCAAATTGTCTTAGCTGCAAGACCGGGCATTGTATTGAGTTCAAAAAAATCTTTGATTTCCTGTTGACATTGCTTTGTTGTATCTTTCTGAAGAAATAAATTATTCAAACGCCATCGTCTTAATCCTTTCCTTTCTCCTTGTTGTTTTATCAATAGAGGATTATGGCCAGCGAAGGTTGCTGGGAGAATAGAAACTTCATCAATGTTACTTAGCAGAGAGTTAAAAATCCAAGCTAGGTCGATCCTAGAATAAGAATTGTGTCTTCTCGCAAAGAAGGTAAAGTCTTTAACCTTGGGATGCTTAAATCTCCATACATCTGTTAGTCTCCAATCCTGTAAAAACTCAAATACAACTTTTGGTAGTTTACCACTTTTCAATTTGACCTATTTGTCAAGTTTTGTATCCATTACTCCATTCATATCCCCAACAACAACCATCTCCCCTTGATGGAAGTCAAGTAGATCTTTAAAAAGTCTATAATTTTTTTTCTTTTGCTTGATTTGGGGCGTAAACATTGGCAATAGTACATTTCCTGCCATCATCTCCTTGTGCTATTAAAATTACATATCTTCCTTTCTTATCTTTGAGGGAATCTATTACCGCAAATTTGTTCCCTCTTACGCAGATGGCTACTCCTTTTTTTTTTTTACTGTAGATGATGAACAATATAGTGTTCCTAGTTTGTTGCAGTGTAAGAATCATAGAGTTGGAAGGGACCACCAGGGTCATCTAGTCCAACCCCCTGCACAATGCAGGAAATTAACTACCTCCCCCCACATCCCCAGCTACCCCAACCCCCCGCAATGCAGGATCCCACAATCAAAGCAATCCCGACAGATGGCCATCCAGCCTCTGCTTAAAGACCTCCAAAGATGGGGACTCCACCACCCTCTGAGGCAGTGCATTCCACCATAGAACAGCCCTAAACGTCAGAAAGTTCTTCCTAATGTTTAGGTGGAATCACTTTTCTATTAGTTTACATCCATTACTCTGTGTCCTAGTCTCTGGAGCAACAGAAAAAAAGCTAGTTCCCTCATCAACATGACATCCCTTCAAATATTTAAACATGGCTATCATGTGTCCCCTCTCTTCTCCAAACTAAACAAACCCAACTCCCTAAGTCTCTCCTCATAGGGCATGGATTCCAGACCTCTGACATTCTGGTCGCCCTCTTCTGGAAACGCTCCAAGTTGACAATATCCTTCTGAAATTGTGGAGCCCAAAACTGGACACAGTATTCCAAGTGAGGTCTGACCAATGCAGAATACAGTGGTAGTATTACTTCCCTTGATCTAGACACAATACTCCTATTGATGCAGCCCAGAATTGCATTGGCCTTCTTAGCCGCCATATCACACTGTTGACTCATGTTCAGTTTGTGGTCCACTAAGATTCACAGATCTCTTTCGCATATACTGTTGTCAAGCCGACTACCTCCCATCCTGTACCTGTGCCTTATGTTGTGTTTGCCTACCCTACACTTCTCTCTATTGAAATCCATTTTATTACTTATGGCCCAGCAATCGCCCTAATTATAGGAGGTGGAGCATAAATGGCCATAGGTTGGAACAGGTAACCCAATTCAAATATCTTGGAATGACAATCCAGGCCTCTGGCTCCAAGCTGGCGCATAATACCTATGTTGCCAATTTAGGGGAAGATCAGCCCGTTCAATAATAAATTTTCTCTGGACCAAAGGGACACACTATATTCCAGACGCCCTTAAACTTTTTCAGGCGAAAACTCTAGCACAAATGTTATATGGAACATAACTTGACTCTCCACCCTCATGTCTTATTCCCATGGAACGAGTGCAGTCCAAGTTTCTTAGAGCTCCCCTGCAATTGCCAAGATGTGTATCAAATGCTACGATCTGTTTAGAAACTGGCATGATGTAGGTGGAGGCAAGGGTTGTCTTGTCCTCACTTTATCTCTGGCTGAAAATTAATTTCAACCCTAAGGGTCTTCTTCCACTGATTCTTTGTGATACTTTTAGGTCAAAGTGGATAATAGCCATTGAAGACAAACTAAATAACCTGGGTTTTACCCGCCTAGCACTACTTCAGTTAGGGTGGGATCAAGCTAAGTCAACTATGAACCAAAGGGTTAAAGATATCAACCAACAAGTATATCTAGCAAGAATGCCCCTATTTATGGCTCCCCCCCCCCACTCCCCTTGAATGCAGTTCATCCGGTCCCGGAGACTTGAATTTATTAAGAGTAGCCAGGTATTTCCGTACTATCTCAGTGTCTATACTATGCTGTAATTCCCCTATTGCATCCTCTGCTCCCTTATTCCCAGGTTGAGCACTATTCCCCTTTTGGGAGAAGACTGATACAAAAAAGGAGTTAAATAATTCTGCCTTTTCTACCTCCCCTGTTAATAACTCACCGTGTTCTCCACGCAATGACCCAATCGTTACCTTGATCTTCCTTTTGTTATGGACATAACCAAAAAGCCCTTTTTTGTTGTTTTTAACTTTCCTGGCTAGCCAGAGCTTATTCTGCGCTTTAGCCTTCCTGACTTTCTCCCTACATGTGTTGGCTACTTGTTTGAATTCCTCTTTGTTGATTTCTCCCTTTTTCCATTTCTTGTACATGCCCTTCTTAAATCCTATCTCAACTAAAAGTTCTTTAGACATCCACCCTGGTGTCTTCAACCCTCTACCTTTTTTTCTCCTGGTGGGAATTGATTGAAATTGCGCCTTCAATATCTCCCTTTTAAGAATTTCCCATCCTTCATGTACTCCCTTCATTCAAAATCATTCAAAATCCTCACCCACGGGATCACACCCAGTAGTTCCCTAAATTTATTGAAATCAGCTTTCTTAAAGTCTAGAATACATGCTTGACTTTTTCTTGCTTCTCCTTTCTGCTGTGTAACAAACTCCAGGAGAACATGGTCAATTTAATAAGTTTATGAAAGATCCTTTTCGCTGGGGAATTAAGTTCATTAACGTTTATTGAAGTAATCTTCAAGTCGTCCATGTTAGTTTAATGCTGTTGCTTCATCTAATTTGGCTTCTTCATCGTTGTCAGGTGTGGATCCTTCTAATGCTGGATTGTCAATTAATGCTCTTTTTTGGTGACGGGTAACAAGTGATGTTCTGGTTGTGCCGGAGTGTTCTGCTCTCCACTATTTCTTTCTCGTTGATGAGAATAATTATAAAACAATTCCTCTATAAGCTGACCAGTTTGTTCTTTATTCCTTACAATTTTACTGCCCTTAGGCAGCGATATGTCAAGAGCATATGGGGCAATCCAACAGAATCTTACATTGTTCTTGTGGAGGATGGCACGTAACTCATCAAATTGTTTCCTTCTTTGTATCACACTGGGGGGCAGGTCAGAGAAGACCAACACTTCTTTATTGTTGTAAGTTAGTCTCTTTTCTCTCTGTGCATGTAAAATTTCGTCTCTTGTTTTCTGATGTGCAAATTTAAACAGAATGTCTCTTGGAGTTTGATGTTTTCTTGAGTATGCAGAGTTTTCTCTGAAAAAAATTCAGTTTGGAGAAATTCTTCTCTGAAGCAAGCTGTAAGTGTCTTTCAGAAGCTGCTGAAGTTCTTTTTCCAGTTCTTTCAAGCCAAAACTTTCAGGCAAATTCCTAAATTTGAGGTTATGTTCTCTATTAATGATCTCCTGATCAAAATGCTCTTCTGTTTCCTGATGCATTTCCTCTTGTGAACTCAGAATTTTTGTCTGCTGTTCTAATTTTTCTTCAGATTTCTGTTGTCTCTGGTGAAGCGCTTTTATTTCTTTGGCGTTGTCATCAGTTTTTTTCCAATCCTTGTTAAAGTCTCCTGTAGCTTTTTGTTGCTGTCTTGAAGGCTCTTGTGTGTTTCCTCCTGTTTTTTTACACTCTGTTCATTGTTTTAGCATACGGTTTTAAAGATCTTCCATCTGCAGACCCTCTTCTTCTGATGGGTTTTGTTTATTTCTTTTTGTGGTGGTGAAAGCTGAATGGTTAGTGTTCGATTTCTAGTTTCTTTTGGTGTGGTAGCTGATTGTAGTACTTGAACTTCCCGGAGTGTCTGTGACCAGAATCACAAATCAAAAAATCACACAAGGTTGAAAGAGACCACAAGGGCCATCTAGTCCAACCCTCTGCCATGCAGAATCCCACAATCAAAGTACTCCCAGCAGATGGCCATTCAACCTCTGCTTAAAGACCACCAAAGACGGGGATTCCCCCCGCCCCCGAGGCAGCATATTCCACCATCAAACTGCCCTCACTGTCAGAAAGCTCTTCCTAATGTTTAGGTGGAATCATTTTTCTCTTAGTTTAAATCCATTACTCCATGTCCTAGTCTCTGAAGCAACAGAGAACAAACTAGTTCCCTCATTCACAAGGCATCCCTTCAAATATTTAAACATGGCTATCATGTCACCCCTTAACCTTCTCTTCTCCAGACTAAACAAACCCAACTCCTTAAGTCTCTCCTCATAGAGCAGCGATGGCGAACCTTTTAGAGACCGAATGCCAAACTGCAACCCAAAACCCACTTATTTATCGCAAAGTTCCAACACGGCAATTTAACCTGAATACTGAGGTTTTAGTTTAGAAAAAAACAACTCATACATTAACATCTTTTGTCTTAAAAGAAAAACACAATAACGAAGCAACTACAAGGTACAGGGAAAACAGCAGAAAGGAAGTGAGCCCCTTAGGGACAGGGAGCAGTTAGAAAAGTGAAATATAATTACTGTCAATAATAGTAATACTGTGCAAGATTGCATTTATTTATTTTTATTAAGCCAGCAGTATCCTAGTTGGATGGCTGCATCATGCTGTATGTCATGAACACTCACAGCTATGTGAAATTCTGCATGCAGAAAAGCCATCTGAAACATAATCCAGCAAAAATGGAGGACTTATAGCTTGGCTGGGGAGCCTGGGGAAGGGGGTTTGTTAAGTATGTGTTTTTAGTTTACTGATTGATTGTTTTAAAGATTTTTAGACTACTATTCTATATTTTATTTGTTTGGTTTTGCTCGGGAGGGGACATCAAATGTCCATGAAAAGAAATAAGGTGCTTACTGTAGATTCTTATAATATTACACCTTTTTATTCAGTTTTGTATACAATAAAATTAAGATTATAATCACTTCACCTTTTTTTATAATTTTATTTTTGGGTACTCCTATTGAGATCTACCCAGATATACACAGACTACAAAATCCCACATTTAGGAGTGGGGAAACCAACCCGGTTCACCGGATTAGCATCCGCCACTCATGTGGAGAAGTGGGGAATCAAACCCAGTTCTCCAGATTTGAGTCTACCGCTCCAAACCAGTATGCCAGCTGGTACCATGCTTAGTGAATCCCGAGGCATTAGTACTGTGTTGTATGTGAGAGAATTTTGGATTTGGCATTCAGGGGCAGTTGGGGGAGGTTTCTTTCCCCCTTAAGAAATCATATAAAACAATCCAGTGAGTTGCGGTATAAAAACCTCCTCCATACACACGTCTACAATCACCCCAAAACATAATTTTTGTAATAGTTAATGCAGGTTGCATGTGAAGCCAAGGGACAGAAAAATAAGAGTATATTTTAATAATAGGGCCATAACCAATCTGGAATGTTATGCCAATTTTTTTTGAAGATTGCTATTCACACAGTTCATTATTGGGGCTCCAAATATAGACAAAAGTAAAATCTGGCCTGAACTCGTCCTGGAACACCCATCAATCATGTAAATAAACTTGATGCAACCATGTTGTGCCAAAACAGACTTTTTAAAAATAACATTAACCCAAATAGACATAAAACTTGCTCCTTTTACAGATTTCCCCCCACTGGATATGCCTTCATGCATAGCTGTACAGTTTACCCCCCACCCCAAGAACTATTCTTGTTAACTCAAAGCTTGCCCAAAGAGACTTGCTAAATAAGCTTGATGCAACCATGCTGTGCCCAACAGACTTTTTAAAAACAACAGTAACCCAAATAGACATAAACTGTGCTACTTCTACAGCATTTTTTACTTGGATATGCCTTCATGCATAACTGTACAGTTTACCCCTCCCCCAACTGTACAGTTAGCCCCTCCCCGAGGATTGTTCTTGCTAACTCAAAACTCGCCCATAGAGACCTATTGGCTGTACAATTTCCAGCATGCGCTCTGATCACCTGCTTTCCAAGACCACAGAAACATCTCGTCTGTCTCAAAATTCTTAACTGCCCCTTTCTTTGGACTACACAAAACCAGAAGTATTTGAAAAGGTAACTCATTCCCTCTGCCATAAATACTAGGTGTTGCAATCTGCATATTTTCTTCTCTTTAAATATAGCAATTCCGTTTAGATGTCACGGTTAAGACTTACTGAGTGGCCAAAGGCCTACAAATTCACCTTCTCCAGAAACCACCATGGCCTTCTGCAATTGACTTACTGGTTGTATGAAGCTGTTCTTGCTTTACATCATTCCCAGATCTACTGTTTTTAAGCGATTTCACTGGGAAATCCTGAGACTTAGCAGTATTAGGAAAGGGGAGGATTTTTTTTTCTCCCTGCCCACAACATTCATGATTGTATAAAACACCTATTCTATCCCCCCAGTCCTCTCCCCGTGCCACCTACAGTAAAGTCTGAAACACTGCCTACTTTTCTTTTAAGGAAAGGTTCTCCAATGCCTTAGCTACGTCAGTGACCCATTTCTGCACTTTTTCCAGCTCGTTGCTATGTTTCCCAAGGTGAGGAATCCAGAACCTCTCCTTCTGGCCAAAACCTTGACAACCATTTTATGGGGGGAAATTTACCAACCTTTAATCGCCCAAGATGTTTCTCTGCACCACAGTTCCCAGGATTCCTTGGGCGGGGGGGTGAAGAACAAGATCAACATTTTTCTCCCAAATGTGTCAATAAGTCCCACCAAAGTTAAAGGGCATGCTACATCCCAGAAAGTATGATTAGAATACCAGGCTTGTTTTTTGGACAAGCCATCTTTGTGTGCACAACCTGACTCTGTTGGGAGTTCAAAAGGGGTGAGAAAGTGACAGCCATTATGGCAAATCCAGGCATAGTGCTGCTCAGTATTTTCACCTATGATGGGACATTCCCCAAGGTCCTCTCCAGCATGTACCCTAAGAAATCCTGGTTTGTAGCAGTATTTTCTCCCATTCTTGGAGATCAGGGGCTTTTCCTCTTCAGCATCCTCTGCGTAACATTTGCCAACAGTAGGATCTTGGTCCATCCTAGCCTTAAGTCTCCCACCACATGGCTTGCCTGATCCAGTGTGGATCAGTGTAAGCCATTGTGGTGTAGTGGTTAAGAATGTTGGACTAATATGTGAAGGCCCCAGGTTTGAATCCCCACTGAGGCCATGGAATGCTCTCTGGGTTACCTTGGGTCAGTAACACTCTCAGCTTAGCATACCTTGCAGGGTTGTTGTCAAGATAAAATGGAGGAGAGGAGAATGATATAAACTTCTTTGGGTTCCCACTGGGGAGAAAGGCAAGGTAGAAATGAATTAAGTAAATAAATACCTGAAATGGCCTGAAGTGACTCTTTTGCAAATACTGATTGGACCATAACAAGTATGGAAACCACATTCTAAGCACATAACTCCCAGAACAAAACTACCACAGGACCTGGGACAGTTCTGGAAACTAGGCATTGTGTAGTGAGGGCCTTGCATGGTTTCCGGCACCAGGATGGACAGGGATCCAGGGGACAAGGGGTGGCCTTCATGGATTCCCAGATTTTGTCAATGTTAACAGTGGGAGCTGGATTCAGGTGATCTCTAAAGAGACCAGGCATCCTCATCGAGCTTTCTAGTGTCCCGGCTCTATTTCCACCAGCCTCCCAATCAGATGGGGTTGCCAGGTCCCACTTTGTCATCAGCAGGAGGTTTTTGGGGTGGAGCCTGAGGAGGGCAGGGTTTGGTGAGGGAGGGACTCCAAGGCCATAGAGTCCAACGGCCAAAGTGGCCATTTTCTCCAGGTGAACCGATCCCTATTGGCTGGAGATCAGTTGTAATAGTGGAAAATCTCCAGCTAGTACCTGGAGGTTGGCAGCCCTCCAGTCAGACCATCTCTGGTTGGACCTTACAGGGAGGGGGGCTTTCCATTGCTAGGAGGAAATAAAAGTCGTGAAGGGAACAGGCGGGCCGGATCCTGCTTGGGGGGGGGGGAGACTTCTAGGGAGGAGGGAAGAGAGCAGGGCAGCACTCCTTTTGCCAGAGGTAATTCAAAGCTGGTGGTGGGAGTCTGCCCCTTCCCTAAATGCCTCTGGTTCCCTCCAGCAATTCCTTCTCTGCCTCTCCCGGTTCTCCCCGCCCTGCTCCTTCCTCCACCACCCCCCCAGGCAAATGCAAAGCCCCTTTTGCAGAGAGAAAGAGGGCTGTGTGTATGTGAGCGTTGCGCTTTGCATCCCTGACCGGGCGGGGGGCGCTTGGGCAGAGAGCCTACAATCCTAGACAGGCCGCTTCCGGTCTTTCGTGGAGTCCACTCGTGGGAAAGCGGACTTCTTTGTTCCGGCGCTTGGAAGAGAAGGAGCGGCTCCTTCGCAGTGAGTCATGGGGGGGGGGATCCGGGGCTGGTTTGGGGGGACTCGAGGCAGGGAAATGTGGGGTGGGTGGAAGGGGAGCGAGGCCAGAGGCGGGCCCTGATCCGGGGGAGGGGGGGAGGGAGAGTGACAGACCCCTCCCCCCCAACACACACGCTGAAAAGCCTGGGGGGGGGCTTCTCCGTCTGGTTATCCGTTTCCCCCCCACCTCTCTGCCTAAGGCTTGGGGGGCGGGGGAGAAGAAGAGATGCAGCCCCTTCCTTCCCTCCCTGCATTGCAGAGGCCTTTTTTGCAAGTGGTGATCCAGATGTGGACGGTGGGTGGGAGGCAGGAGGGGAGAGTTCTGGATGGGTCCTGGGGAGGGGGGGTGAGTCAAGGAAAGGCGGGCGGGAGAGGGGGCTGGATGGGGGGGGGGTTGTTTCCTGCAGGGAGAGGTGAGAGTGTTTGAATCTTTGACCGCATGGGAATAAAAACCAGTTTATTTCCTGGCTTGGAGGGGGGGGGGAGGTACGGCTGCCAGGTCCCTCTTCGTCCCTGGCAGGAGGGTTTTGGGGCGGGGCTGGGGAGGGGAGGGACTTCAGTGCCAGAGAGTCCAATTCCCAAAGCGGCCATTTTTTTCCAGGTGATCTGATCTCTAGCAGCTGGAGGTTTCCAGCTGGTGCCTGGAGGTTGGCATCCATAGTGGGAGGACAGACTAGTCAAAGGGAGAGAGTCCATAGTCCTGGAGAGGCACATGAGTGCGTGGGGGGAGGGGCTTATTTGCTGCTCCCTCCCTACAGAAGGAAGGTTTGAGTCTTCCGGACTGCTGCGGGAATGGCTGGGAGGGGTCTGGTGAGCTGAAAGGGGCTTTTGGGAGGGGTAGAAATGTAAGGCCAGGGTCTGCCATCCAAGACCCAAAGCATAAAGAAAGGAAGAGGGGGGAGCAGTGAACTGGGAGAAGAGCCCCCCCCCCCCCGTGCTCCGAGTTCACTCACTCCGTTTCCTGGGCCAGAAAGAGCTGCTTTGTGCAAAACAAAGAAGTCCCCAAAGAAAGAAGAGCCGGGGAATGAAGCCCCCCCCCCACACACACACAGGAGACGTGACTAGGAAAGGGACCTTCTAGCCCCTTTAGACTGGGGAGAGGGGGCTGATGGGTCAAGGCTGAGGAGGGGCAGGAGATTTGGGGGGGGTGCCCTCCTCCTCTTCTGCCCTTCCTGCTTCTTGCCAGCCTGGCCCCAGCAGGGCTGCCTTCCCTCATCAGGTTCCTAAGATATGCAGCCATCTCCTTGGAAATAGGTGAGGGAGGTGCCCCCTCTCTACTTCACTTTGTCATTCCTCTCTAGAAATCCTGGTCCTCTGAGTTGTGGGCTGCTTTTCTCCCACCCTCCAGGCTTCCCACGATTATGAAGCAGAGTTGCGGGCTGTCTTCAGGGTTAGCAGTGCCATGTGCTGGATGGAAGAAGAGAGATGTGGTCCTCATCCAGCACGCCTAGGAGACATTGAAGCGGATCGTGCTGTTCAGATGACAGGCTCTTAGAATGTATCACTTGCTGAGAAGTGAAGTTATCTTATTCAGCCAGTCATCGAGTAAGCAGGACTCAACAACTTTACCTACTTTTAAAAAGCAAGTCTTTTTATTGATATACTTCTAGTAAAATATGTGTAAGTGCAGATTATCAAGTCTTTAACACTTCTATCAAAACTCTTGTCAAAGTACAATGTATGTATTTACAATGTCTGAAGTAAAAGCAAGCAAGTCTTACATACTATTCAGTTTCAAAATCCAACTTCTAAAATATAACAGTCAAATTATTTTGATTCAGTTCAAAGTATCTAATTCATAAAGTCTAGAGTAATGTATTTAAGCCATACATACCAGTCAGCCTTTTCTTGAGAGCCTTTGGAAGGTTCTGATTCTCTGGGCTTACTGTGGCTGTATTTATACTGTTTCAGACTCATTAAGAGTGTTGATTTTACCATCAGGAGGGATATCTTCCTCCCCACTTTCAGATAACATGAGCAGTGCAATAATGTCTTAGTTGCAGCTGTTCAGGTTATTAGCTTCTCCCCATGACCAAATATGGGCTTCCTTTCCTTTCAGTCTATTTTGCTTAAAGTATAAACAATCATTTCTGAGCTCCATGATCACTCCATATGCTCAATTTTCATACTATTCTCATCTTCAGTACAATACGCATTAAACGAGACTATTTAGAAATCTACAATATATAACTATATAAATCATAAAACACAATTATTGCTCACATTGTAACATGTAACCATCTGGTCTGTAGGAAACATAGCCTTCAGCAAGGTTATAGAAAGCAAGAAGCTTACTGCACTTATAGCCTTGAGGTCTTTGAGTAGACCTTCTCAAGGTCTGGGGATAGCAGGACTTTTCTGCTCTTGAGATATGAGCAGCTGGCAGCTGAATCAGGAAGGACCGTGATACTCTCTACTTGTACATTTCAGGATTCATTCCCGCAAAATATTTAACATGTTACAAAAATTCAAAAACATAACTTTGTTACATTTATTAAGCTGTAGATTTCAATTTTCTTTGTTCAGTTTTTACGTTGTGTTCAAGCTCTACATGGAATTCTGCACATGTACACAAAATACCATAATTATGTCAGAGACCGTGATACTCTCTCCTTGTACATTTCCGGATTCATTCCCGCAAAATATTTAACATGTGACAAAAATTCAAAAACATAACTTTGTTACATTTATTAAGCTGTAGATTTCAATTTCTTTGTTCAGTTTGTACGTTGTGTTCAAGCTCTACATGGAATTAATTCTGCACATGTACACAAAATACCATAATTATGTCAGAGACCGTTACAGTTCTGTGTGAGACCCCAGTCTTAGAACTGACTGCAGAGTATATTCAGTGCTTCCTCCTTGTGTAGAGAAACCCCTGGAATATGCTCTGGTAGTGGGCTTCTAAAAGAAGTTGCATTTACATCTTGTCTGTCAGAACTGGGAAGTCTGTATAAAGCATAGATCTTATGAGAAGACATTAGTTTTGTTAGAACAATTGAGTTCTCAATGTCACCATATTCAAACATGGTAAGATCCATACCTTTATAATCCTTAGATTAAGGGCCTTCATCACATGTTTAGGATGAAGCATTGTACAGACAGTTATTCCAGACAATCAGTCTCAGAAAGACAGACTGTGTGGTATATCTCTCTATGAGAGTTCTCCAGACTTAGTGACAAGTATAAATGATTGTTCCTAATTCACGCAAGAATCAGGTTCCTAATTCACGCAAGAATTAGGCTGCCAAGGTTTTACATCTTTGGTAGATGGAGGAAGTCCATAGGTCAATAGGTTTAGACCATCAGGAACTTCTCTAACCTGTAGTCAGATAAAGGTCTCTATTTATATCTTTTCAGAGCCTTTTTCTTGGAGATGTGCTGGAATTAAGCTAGGAGCTTATGTATTTCCAGTCACCTATGGTTCCAGTATCCTTTGGATAAAGCATTCTGTAAATAAACACTAGTAACTTAGCCAGTAGTTCTTAAGCAGTACTGTGAAATTGACTGCCATCTGCAGTGGTCAGAGGATATGACCTTGTCTATCATTCCTAGTCAAGCTGGATAATTGGCAGTATGTTTTGCCTAACCAGATGAGCACAACTTTAGTTGTGACCTTCAGCTGTGACAGCTGTATGCAGACAAGAACACTGACTATATCAGAGGCATAGCTTCTATAGCTAAATACAATTAAATAAGTATTCTTACACTTTGCAATGAATAACACAACTTCTTTTTAACACATTTCTTTCCTTAGGAAGCCTAACGGGACATGTTTTCATATCAAAATCCTGTTTATATGTAGTTGCCTGTGACAAATGTTCAAGGATCCTCTTTTTAATAGGTCCAATACTGGATCCTATATATAATAATAATAAACCACCAGGGCATAGAAGGCAATAAACCGTAGAAGGGCATAGAAGGCAATATATTAATCTAATATATTGGCCATAGGGTAGATTCTCTCTCGGATGCTTAGGATGAAAAGACCTGAAATGCCATAATGCATTGCGATCGGTTGGTTTCTTATATACCCTGACTGCCAATTTATGTAGTGCATTACGGTATACCAAAGTATCTAGAAAAGATATACAGTTGGTATCACTGGTACCCATAAATCTAATTGAAGAACATGCATTCAACCATTCCAAAAAACTATCAAAATTAATATCTGCTGAAAAAATGAAAATCAGATCACCTATAAATAAGATCATCTATTTTTGTCATTTGGCATTTGAAGGGTAAACAGTTTGATAGAAGGGACACAGAGGATTCTGAGGCAAAAGGAGGCATTTTTCATACTCCTTTTTAATACAATAAAACCCAACGGTCTGAACTTAGAAAATGACCTTTCCTGTTTCATTTAATTTAGGTAGAAAACGATAGCTAGACTAACAGTCATGCTATAATTTGTGAAATTAGATAGAATACGGTAGGTTACCAGAGAACGCGCAGGCAGAGATTAACTTGCCGGCACCTGGTTGATATTTAGTAAGTTGAGAGAGGGAACGTTTATTGCCACACTACAGAGTATCCTCCGTGGAACCAGTGAACTACCTCCATTACCTCACCTCCATTTGTGATGACTATGACTGCAAAAGGGAACTCATATAAGGCTCACTTCACCCTGAGCATCACATCTTAGATTTTCTCCCTTAGATCCTTCATGAAGTGGACACAGCAAACAGGAATCCCCTCTTTTTGCTTGGGGCAAAACACCAACAACAATAATACTCCTCCATCCACGAGACTAGGTACATATAAGCTTCCAGAAAAAAAAAACAGAGAGGACAGTGTAATAACAGCCAAGGCAAGGGAGAAACGGTTTCTCTAAAAAGTGCCAACTGGGCTCCAATAAAAATTGGCAAAGTGGACTTTAGTCCACAAAACTTTATGCTGGACTAGAACACATCAGTCTTTCAAGGTGCCACAAGACTCCTCTTTGTTTTTATTTCTCTCTTCTCATCATACATCATAAGTATAGCTCTAGACATGAAGATGCCCCATCTGGAATGCTGTTTTTAATGTCCTAACTTTTAAATTCAAGTGTGGGGTTAGGGGCAGTTGATGCTATTGTTGACTTCTGGGTGGATGGTGGCAGATTACAGGTTAAGAACGACTGGACTGATGCCTTCCATTCCTGGCTCACGGGGCCTGGAGGCCATGTCATGGTTGGTCACCTGCCACAGGATTGCTAAGAATGCTGCCACATTACTTCTTTGTCACAGCCATTATTGCCCTTTTTAATGGGCTGCTGAAAGAGTGTAGGACAGCAGTTAGCAACACCAGAGCAAATACCAGCATGCTAGCAGGGTTATGGGCTTTGCCTTCCTGCATGTCATATTTTTGAATGTCTTTAACAAGCCACCCTGTTTTGCTGTAGTCCCCATTAATTTTTTACTTTGTAAGAGTGCGCTATATCTAGTGAGTCACTAGCATACACCCATGTTTTGCTGTAATTGCATTAATGTTGTAACATGTTTTTCATTTAGAAAGAACTTTGTTAAAGCTCCCATCCATCCCTTTATTAGGGATGTGTTCTAAGTTTCATCGGCATGACGCTTGAACTGTGAATAACCTTGGAAAAATTATGACTAATTTCAGCTTGCTTTTGGTTTACTTTATATAATAGTTCTACAATTTATTCTAATGTCTCTCAAGATTTGAGTTACCAGTCTGAACTAGACCTACCCTCCAATGGGTTTGTAATGCTTGTATTTCAGGTCCTGATCAACACACAGGCCCCTGAACCTCACACTTGAACACATCAAGTGTTATGGGGAGGGGCTGTAGTTCAATGATAGAGCATCTGCTTGGCATACAGAAGGTCCCAGGTTCAATCCCCGGCATCTCCATTTAAAGGGACTAGGCAAGCAGGTGATGTGAAAGACCTCTACCTGAGACCCTGGAGAGCTGCTGCCGGTCTGAGTAGACAATACTGCCTTTGATGGACCAAGGGTCTGATTCAGTATAAGGCAGCTTCATGTGTTCAACTATCCTTATGACGAACTGAGCAGAGACAGATAGCAAAATTACGTGATTACTTGGGAAAAAAATCTGTGAGTATGAGCTTTGTAATAATTGGATTTCTTTGATAATACATGGTATTGTGACAGCTGCACCAATTTACATTGTATATGTTTAACATAGGATTGGATATGGGGCTGAAGACTGTGAAACAGCCGTCCCCCCCTCTTCTTTTTCCCATTTCACTTCATTGATGGGATTATTCTGGATGATACCAATTTTTGGATCATTCTAAGAACTGTGTTTGTTAATCACGAAGAAGACTTTACACCAAGAAGACTAGATTGTTGCATAGAGACTGCATCATACATGCTTTGTATATACTGTACATATTAATATTTATGTTTGTAATGTCATGTAATGTATCCCATGTTATGTTGTTAATATATGTTTAGCATTTATAAGATTTTTGCAATTTTGAATTTATTTCTCCTGTGCTGATTTTCTAACGTATATGGTACAGGCACGGAGGTGCCTCCTTTTTGAGATTGTAACTACCTGGAGGTTGGCAACCCTATGTCCTTCCCACCAGGAGCAGTGCACAGACCAGGAGAGACTGGACTGGACTTGAGCCGGGCCACCATCAGAGATGCCCAAGGGGCTCAACGAGGCTACTGTGGAGTAACTCTGCACAGTGTTGCGCCCCTATGCTGTTCAGCAATCTCAGAAAATGGGACGGTGGAAAGGGGGAGGATTGTGCCTTTTCCCCCTTATGTGGAGTAGCCCAACTCTTTAGCCTACCCTCACAGTGACTCAGGGTTACACACACACATCTAAAAAAGCCTGGTATGTAATATAGTGACATGATATTGCAAACCAAGAGTGGCCCTTTGGTTCTGATCCATCGTGTTTCTCCATTCTCTTTTGTTTCCCTTTTTGCACATTGCTGTCTGTCCCTTCCCCGTCCCTTGTAGGGAGAAGCTCCTCTTCATAGCCAAGTGAATAAAGGGATCTCTACTCACCCAATAGAGGTGACCCAATAGAAAGGGAAGGAGATGGAAGAGCAGGACCCAGAAGGACCTGGACCTGGCAAGAGAGCAAGAAAAGGCTCCCAGCCCATCCAAGCTGGGAGCGGTGTCAAATTCTGGGAGAGAGCTGTGCCAGAGATCTGGGATCAGGAGCCCCTGAACTCAGACGTTCGTTGTCAGCGCTTCCGGCAGTTCCGCTACTGTGAAGTCGATGGGCCCCGAAAGGTTTGCAGCCAGCTCCATGGACTTTGCAACCACTGGCTGAAGCCGGAGGCTCACAGCAAGAAGCAGATCCTGGACCTGGTGATCCTGGAGCAGTTCCTGACCATCCTGCCCCAGGAAATGCAGCGCTGGGTCAGAGGATGCGGGCCGGAGACCAGTTCCCAGGCGGTGGCCCTGGCCGAAGGCTTCCTCCTCAGTCAGGCAGAGGAGAAGAGGCAGGCAGAACAGGTGAGGGCTTTTCTTTCCAGGTATTCCGGTTCACGCAACAACACTGGCCTCCTAAAGCTTCCCTTCCTGATATTTGGCCAAGTGTTAATCATCCAAACGGGAGGTTTGACAACCTGCTTCAGCAGCTGCTACTTCTAGGAAATTTCTTATCCCTCCAGATAATTCCCCAGGGTTGAAAGAAATCCCTGCCAGATCTGCTGATAGAAAGGTGTAGAGTATGGGAGTGGTACTGGGTCTGTTCCTTGGTGTCTTTCCACTCCATCCCTTACCTGTTCCCCTCATTGCTGTTTCAGAGGAGGGGTCCATCTGTGAAAATGGAAGCTACATTCTGTGAGGCGGAAAGAGCTTCACTGGAGGAAAGGCAGCGAGCCCAGTCCCAGGAGCGTGCCCAAGATGCCCTGTCACGCAGTAAGGACTCCTTGTGCCTGGATGGGTTTGGGGCATCCAGTGAATTTGATGGGTGGAGACTTCTGCTCAAGGGTAAAAAAGAAATGCTTTTCCACCCAACTTGTGGCACGCAATGTTCAGTAATTTTGATGCCTGTTAAAGACGGTTAAGAGCCCCATGGCACAGAGTGGTAAGCTGCAGTACTGCAGTCCAAGCTCTGCTCACGGAAGTTGGTTTCAGGTAGCTGGCTCAAGGTTGGCTCTGCCTTCCATCCTTCCGAAGTTGGTAAAATGAGTACCCAGCTTGCTGGGGGTAAAGGGAAGATGACTGGGGAAGGCACTGGCAAACCACCCCGTAAACAAAGTCTGCCTAGAAAACGTCGAGATGTGACGTCACCCCGTGGGTCAGGAATGACCCGGTGCTTGCACAGGGGACTTTTACCTTTTTAAAAGAGGGTTAGACAAATTCTTGGAGGCAATTCCTCACATTGTTTACTGTAAACACATCTCGCCCCTGACCCGGATGGCCCAGGCTAGCCTGATCTCGTCAGATCTCAGAAGCTAAGCAGGGTCAGCCCTGGTTAGTGGATGGGAGACCACCAAGGAATACCAGGGTTGCTGTGCAGAGGAAGGCACTGGCAAACCACCTCTGTTTGTCTCTTGCCATGAAAACCCCCAAAAGCGGTCACCGGCTGCAACTTTTTCCCCCCTATAAAATTTTTATTATTTTCACAATATTTTACTGTCAGGAACTTTTCAACAACACATTCATTTCATAGACAATACAAAAGAAAACTTTAACAGCGTTGTCAAAAAGCATAATCATATAATAATATAAAGATATTCAAATAAAAGACTTCCCCTCATCTTCCTCCATCTTGCTATAAATTTATCTATTCTTTTGTATAGAAATTCTAATCCAAAAAAATAGATCTTAACTTGATTACTAAATTAATTCTAAATTATTTAGTTCAATACAGTTAATAAGTGTTTATTATTAATTTCATGTATAGTAACAGATTTTATTTCAAAACCATTCTTAAAGTAAAAGGATTAGATCAATAATTACAAAATTCACTAGTCATCATTTAAATCCCTGTTTAGCCCTCCGTTTCTCTCTATCACCCATAAACTGCATGCTTCCTTTTTATTTTATTCTTGCTGTGAGTTTTTGTTTTTCCAACACGTCTGTTATTTTTAAAGTCCGGTCTTTTTTGTCCAGGTGTCAAGGCCAACTCCTTTTTCTCCTCTTTTTGTTGTTGTTGTTGCTCATGGTTAGAACCAACTTGATCTTTTTCATGGTTTTTCAGAAACTCTTCCACGTCTTCCTGTGAGGAGATAGTAAAACTTTTTTTAAAATTATTTTTATTATTTTCTACAATTCAACAAAAATAAACATATCTCAACAGTATATTCAGTTGTAACTACTTGTAACAAAAAAAAGCTCATTGCTATTACTGAGAATATGTTATCTATAGTATTCAATGCTATCGGTTATATATGACTTCCCCGCATCTTCTTCAGTCACTAATTCTACTGGTTAACACTTTTGCATTTCAAATTAATTTCTAATCCTTATTTTCTCTCATACAGACTTGCTTTAAGCTATCTATACTACTTCTATAAGCAATTTCAAGTCCTACATAGTTATAATATTATCATCATTGTCTCTATATAACATTCTGTTACTCTATAATGAAGGGATTAGATCAATACATAAACCAATTTTTCCATTTAAAAATTCATCAAAGTAAATCCACCGTGCCTCCCTTACACCCCAAAAATAAGCATCATCTTAGCCATTATCTTGTTTTGGGAGGGGATCTGCCAGTCCTTCTTTATTTCCCAATCCCCACCCCCCATTTTTCAGTATAGTAGCTGCAATTCTGGCCTCTGAAAATGTAAAAGAAGATCCCAGTGATTGTATCCATTGGCTTCTTGTTAAAATTTCCAGCTGCTTCTTGGTAAGCTCCTTCGTCATGTCTCCCTCCATCGCTGGCTGCCAGGAAGTGTTTTCTTGGGATAATAATGTTCCTCCTGTCAGCAGTAACTCAGACAAGTAGATTGTAGAGGTATTGAATTCTCTCATGTTGCTCTCTCTCATTGCCAGCTGGTCATTTGCAGCTACCTCTTTAACAATAAATTGTTCTAGTTATTTCCAGATTATTATCACCATTTCCACATAGCATTCAATCGCCATCTCCTTAGTAGAACCTTTTATTTCCATTGACATAATTGTTGTCGTATCTTGGGTCTTCATATCGTGGATCTCCTCAATAATTGTATCCAGTTTTCCATTAATTGATTTAAATAGGATATTCATCATCTCAGCTAGTTGAAATACTTGATGTGAGAGCGCTTGTTGTTTTTCAAAGACTAAATCTTGTTGCACTGCAAACATGTCCATTTGTTTGAGTAACATCTCTTCCATCCTCTTGTTTGACATATCTGCTTGTATTCTTATATAGAAGCAGGCTTTGTAATTTTCAAGATATCCTCAATTACGCTTCAAAGCGGCACAGATAAAGAAAAGGAAGTAGACAGGAAACTGCAGTATCATAGACCCTGCGTCATCTCCTCTCGGTGGTTAAGTGGTAGGAACGATTTGATGGTTACACCGGGGAGATTCACTTCAAGTCTTCCAATCTGCCCTCTCTTTTCGATGGTAACGAAGCCCTTCTTATGATCTTCCGGTCTTAAGAGGCAACGTGGCTGGACTGATTGAATCAGAGAGAACCGGAAGTGGGGGGGAAGGTTTTCGTCTCCCTCCCTCCCCTCAAAACATTTAATTAGTAGTTATAAAGTCATTCAAAAGTCCCTTTTATTGCGTCTACTCACTGATCAAGTTGATAAGGTCTTAGTCGGTTCATTTAATGGCATTTGTTTATTTAAAAAGTCTCGTTACGCTGAGCAGGGTCTCGCCGGTTTTCGTAGGCGTTTTTATCGTCATTCAGTTCTTCTCAATCAAGATAAAGGCAAAAAGTGTCTTTTTACTCACTCTTGACTTCCAAAGGTGAGGCTTCTTTTTCTTTTCATAGATTTTTGATGTTAATGTATAGAGGAGGTCAAAGCCTAAATCCAAAGAGTCGTCTGTGGCAAAGGTAGCCCCTGTGTGCCGGCGGGGACAGCTTCCAAATCTCCGAGAGGCTTAATAAAAGCTCTCTCAGAGAATATGGGAGACCAACCGCTCTTGAAGGCTGCAGGGGAATTTCCTGCTTCCCGATCCACTATTTAGGACCAGGTTGGGGTGCTTTTTGCACTCTAAACGACTCTTGGTGTCTCTTGGGAGCCCCCAAGAAACAATGGCGCTCGGACCAAACGCTCTACAGGAAGTCCCTGTGAGGAGATAGTAAATCTGACCTCTTTGTAGGTAAGAATAAGTCCCTGTGGAAAGATCCAGCAAAATCTTATTCCATTCTTCTTCAATGTCCCAGTAAATTCTTTGTATATGTTTCTCTTCATCATCAAATGTCGCGGAATGTCCTTTAGAATTATGAGTGGATTTCCGTTCACTGACAAAGGCTTATCATAAAAAGTTTACATAATATAATCTTTCATCCTGATATCATAGAAGGAAATCATAATATCTTTTGCCTTTGTTTTCTCCAATCTGGTGGGTAAAGGGATTCTATATACTTTGTTTATTGCAAGGTCCAGATCTTGTTCATTTATGTGAATCAGGTCAGCCAATGATTTTATGATAGTTCTTCTGGTACCTCCTATCTCTTCAGGAAAATTGCGAAAACGTACATTCGATTGTCTTAATTTTAACTCCATAATAGCTAGTTGGTCCATGGCATTTTCTTGTTGGGAATGCATAGCTTGGATTTGATTACCTTGAAGTAACTGTTTATTTTTAATGTCTTTTTGTTCTTCAGATGCCTTTTTAATTGAAATATCCATTTTTCCCATATCGGTTTTCATTGTAGAAACTTGAGATTTCATATTTGTAATATCACTTGCCAAAATGTCCAATTTCTGGCTAGTCTGGTTAGTGGTTTGAGTTAAACTAGTCAATATGCTGGTTAACTGAGCCAGATATTGAGATATTTGCTCATATTGTTTAGTAAAGGCATCAGTGTGTTTAGCTAGCATTTCGTGTATTTTCTCATTGACCTTTCCCATGTTTATTTCTGAAAATAGTTCTAACAATTCATCAATATCAGAGAAGTGCTGTTTTAAATATGTTGGCTGGAGTCAAAACCTTGTAACAGTTTCCTATTCATCAATTTTATAGTTCCCGGGGTTAAATAGCCACAAATTGTTCTCTGTGTTGTAAAACAATTAGTATAGTTGTAAAAAGCCTTCAAATTTTACTGACACTCTGCTCGGCTGTAAAAGAGGGGGTGAGCTGGGTGTTGTTAATTCGCGGGCCGTCCATCGCCTCCTCTCGTTCCAGGTGGTAGGAATATTTTACCCATTGCACAAGGAAGACGGACTTCCGGCCCTACGATTTCCTGTAGAGTCTTTCCCCTTTAGTCTCGATGGTTTTAGTTGGTAAAGCAGCAAGAATGTTTACGTGGCAGAAAAGGCTTCTTGAATCGGAAAGACAGCTCCATAGGAATTTATCCCATTCGCTCCCACCCCTTTTAACACCTCGGCATCTAATTGAGCCTAATTACCCAGGAAATGTTCTGGCGATGACTTTTCCCTTCTTGCCCACGGGATCGGCATCAAAACCTCCTGGGGGCTTAAAAAAGCTCCCTCGGAGAGTTCTGGAGATCAAACTGCATAAGTGGCTGCAGGGAATTTCCTGCTTCCCTAGTCCACTGTTTAGGACCGGGTTGGGGTGCTATTTGGTACCCCAATTTGAACATTTCTTGGATTTTCCCTGGAAAGTCCAGGAAACATGGTGCTCAGTCTAGCTGCCCCTGCTTGAAGTCCCATAAGTCGGCTGCGACTTGACGGCACTTTACACACACACACAAACACATCTCACCTTTTTTCCATTAGATGGACTCAAGGTGGCTCAGAAGAAAAGGCAGACAAATCTCGTCCGAGCTCTTCAGTCTTGCGAATAAATGGAGTCTGCACATGAAGGGCAGCATAGCTCTGAAAACCAGTTGCTACGGGCCAGGAATAGTGGGAGAATGTGTTTTTTGCTCATGTTTAGCAGAGCATCTGACGGGCTGCTATGGAAATACGATGCTGGACTAGGGGTGCCAGGCTGTGGTGTGGCATGCCCCACAGCTTTGGGGAGGGGCCTAGGGCGGATGTGATGTCACATTGATGTTGCCTCTGGCCAAAAACCTGGATGTGAGATTAGTTTGTCAGTAGATGCTCTGGACACTCACAGATATTGCCTGAGTTTCCAGATGCGCTCAATTCATATCTGGTTTTTTGGCCAAATGTGACAGCGAGGTGCCTCGCAATGTCATTTTCACCTCCCTATTCTCCCACCAGCCTAGACTCAAGGGCATGTGCGAGGGCCCAGCTGGTAGGAGAATAGCCTGCCTGGGTCTTTGGTCTGTTGCATAAGAATATTAGAACATAAGAAAAGCCTTGCTGGATCAGACCAGAGGCCATCAAGTGCAACAGTCTGTTCACACAGTGACCAACCAGGTACCTCTAGGAAGCCCACAAACAACGCGACTGCAGCAGCATTATCCTGCCTGTGCCCCACAGCACCTAGTATACTGGGCATGCTTCTCTGATCCTGGAGAGAATAGGAATGCATTTTGACTAGTAGCCATGGATAGCCCTCTGCTCCATGAACATGTCCACTCCCCTCTTCAAGTCTTCTAGGTTGGCAGCCATCACCACATCCTGGGGCAGGGAGTTCCAATTTAGCTATGTGTTGTGTGAAGAAATACTTCCTCTTATCTGTTTTGAATCTCTCACCCTCCAGCATCAGCAGATGACCCCGCGTTCTAGTATTATGAGAGAGGACTAGAAGCTTCTCCCTGTCCACTCTCTCCAAACCATGCATAATTTCATAGACCACTATCTTGCCCTTCTATCTGCTTGACAATTCTATCTTCAATAATGCTTTCCATTAATTTACCTGGAACAAACCATAAGCTAACTGGCCTGTAATTTCCTGGGTCCTCCTGGAACCTTTTTTATAAATGGGTCTTACGTTGGCCATTTTCCTGTCCTCTGGTACAGAGGCTGATCTAAGGGACATGTTACATATCGTTGTTAGAAGTTTAGCAATTTCCCATTTGAATTCTTGAAACATTCTGGGATTGAATATCGTCTGGTCGTCTGTGACTTATTAGTTCGCAGTATGCATGTTCTAGGACTTCCTGCCTTGTTACCACTATTTTCCCCAGTTCCTCATTTTCCCTCCCCAAAATCTCTGTTCAGGAGAAGAAATCTGTGCTATATCTTCAACAGTGATGAGAAGTATTCATTTAGTTTCTCAGCAATTGCTTAATCCTCCCTTATTGTTCCTTTACTCCCATTGTCATTCAATGGTCCAAACGCTTCCCTAGCTGGTTTCCTACTCCTAATGTACTTAAACAATTTTGTATTGTTGGTTTTGATGTGTTTAGCGATATGCCCCTCAAAAAAATTTTTTTTGCATCTCTAATTGTTTGCTTGCATTTCCTTTGTGAAAGTTTGTGTTTGCTTTTGTTTCCCTGGTTTGGGCAATCTTTCCAGTTTCTGAAGGAAGCCTTTTTTTCCTCTGATACCTTCCTTCACCTTACCCATTAGCCATGGTGGTGACCCCTTGGACTTATTACCACCTTTCCTGAACTGCGATATACAATCTCGCTGAGCCTCTAGTATAGTGTTCTTAAGTAACCCCAAAGCATTTTCCAGAGATTTAACCCTCCTAACTGTTCTTTTCAACTTCCTTTTTACCAGGTTTCTTATTTTAGAGAGGTTCCCGCTTTTAAAGTCAAAGGTAATTGTGTGAGATTTCCCAGGCACTTTCCCACATACCTATAAATTAAATGTGATGCCATTGTGGTCACTATTGCCAACTGGCCCAACTAAATCCACATCCCAAACTAAGTTGCTGGCTGCATCACACAGTATTAAGTCCAGGATCGCCTCCCCTCTGGTTAGGGCCATGACCAATTGTTTAAGGACACAGTCATTGAGGATGTGTAGACATTTGATCTCTTTGGCTTGACTGGAGTATGTATTTATCCAGTCAATATAAGGATAGTTAAAGTCTTCCATTATTATTACTTCATCATCTTTGGATGCTTCCCTGATTTCATTCTCCATCTTTAGATCACCCTGAGCCTTTGGTCAGGGGGCTGCTAGGATGTCCCTAGTACTAAATTACCTTTGGGCCTGGAATTATCACCCTCAAGGATTCTGTGAATGAGTCTGCCCTTGTTATGGTTTCTAGTATATTAGACACTATGCCTTCCTTGATAGACATAGCAACACCCCCTCCAATACACCCTTCCCTGTCATTTCTATAGAGTTTGTATCCGGGGATGACCGTATCCCACTGGTTCCAGAAGAGATGCTGTCACATTTTTGAGCTCCAGAGTTCACAGGACAGGTTTCAAGTTCCTCAGAAATCTGAAATGGGTCAGCAGCATTTAAAGCCCCCCCCCCCGAAGGCTGAGGGTACCTTTTGCTTCTCTTCTGCCTCTCCCAGAACCTACTACAAAGTGTTACAGATTTTTTAAGGATACACAGGGCAAGCTTCCACAGCCCTGGGAACAGGGGTGCATGAAGCACAATTCACATAACCAAAGAGGAAGTCAAGGCTAATACCCTTTCTTCCGCTTTTCTCTCCTTCGCAGGGGGTGAAGAAACAGTGTTGATCCGTTCTCTTTGCGGAGATGTGGAAATAGCTGCTGTATCTCTAGTCCAGGTAAGGGGTCTCGGTCCCCTCTCCTTTCTCAGGGGGGCTTTTCTCCTGCAGTTGTTGTTAAGGGGCCCTGGTAAGAGGCTCTGAATCATATGCTGAACTCTCCATCCTGTACCCTCCCAGAGTGCCGCCTTCCAGATTGTCGCCGGTGCCTTGCATGATCTCTGACAAAGGAATCTGCTTTTTCTTTCAGTCTCCGGTTTCCTTTGAGGAGGTGACTGTGTATTTCACTGAGGCAGAGTGGGCCCTGCTGGATCCAAACCAAAGAGCTCTCTACAGGGAAGTCTCGCTGGAGAACTATAGGAGCGTGGCCTCTCTGGGTAAGGAACTTTCATAGGTGCAAATTGCTGACATTAGGATTGTGCCACTTGTCTGATTTGTGAATCAACATCTTGAACAGCAATATGTTGCTTTGACACTTGCCCAGTTACTTGCTCCCTTTTGGGATCCTTGAGGTGGTGGGGTGGCAGGAAAAGCAATTTTCCGAATGGCTGGGTAGAGTGACCCATGCAGCCTGGCTGGCCCAAGGGCAACTGAGGCCAGTGTTGTGGCTGTCACCCAAGCCAGAGAAGGTGTCCTGTCCTGAGGCCACTGCAGGACTGAGAGGCCTTCCAGAAGACTCTGGAAAGGGCCCCATTCTAATTTCTCAGTTGCTAACCATTAACACACACTTGTCCCCCAGATGGGATTACCATCATCCCCTCTGACGGCAATCACGAAAGGATCCGTCCCCCTTACTCTGGTTGGGATTGTGGGATTTAATCTTGACCAGGTTTCCATTCTTCCAGAAAACAGTTTCCTCTTCCATGGATTTCTTTTCTTTTCTCATATAAGAACCTTCTCTCCCTCTCTGTCGTGGAGAGCCAGCATGGTATAGTGGTTAAGAGTAGTTAAACATGAGTTTTCCATCCATTAGAGATTACCTCGCTGTCAGCCCTCACAAATCCCAGGACTTCCCATTCCTCTGTTAACCCTATTCTTCCATCTCCCCTGAGCTCAGTCTGGGTGAAATCCCCATGCATAAGGCAAGCTCAGGACATGCAAGATTGCTTTCTCTCAAAGCAGCATGTAAAGAGGCGGGGATTCAAATACTTCCTGCTTCCTGGGAGTTCTTTCTGAGCAGAAGAAAGGCTTCTAACAATGAGGGTTGGATTTCTCCCATCCCTTTTCTTTCAGGTAGCTCCATTTGTTATTTTTTGTTCTTAAAATCCTTTTTTATGCTGCAGCTCTGTTTGGGGGAGGGAATTTTCTCTCACAGTAAACACTACAAAGTAAACCATTTACAAAGCAGCTTTTAAAGGGGCGGGATTAGATTTGAGTTTGGAGACTGCTTGTACGTAGATTCCCTACAGAGAAGTGTGGGTCCAGCCAGCAACGAACCCCAGGTAAAACTCCCATTCATAAATGACCATTGTCTTCTTTGTGTCTTCTATTTAATTATCAATAGCAGAGACTTAAAAGCATTGCCTGACAAGTCAAATGTGAACACTGGGGGAATGATTCTTTGCCACTTTAAGGGGGGAAAGTACACATAAGGAGTATTGGGAGGGGAGAGATAGGCAGCATACAAAAGCTGCTAACCTGAGTGGCCTGGCAGGGGATAAGGTATGCCCAGTGGCTTAGCCATGGGGGAGGAAGAAGCTCTGATTAATGAACAGTGCCTGATGGGTGTCTGATGGCTTCTTGCGCAGGTGCTGACTGCATTTCTTTCTTTATTCCAGCAGCACATGTAGAGGAGACGGTTGGGGGATTCCAGGGGTTCTCTCTGGAAAAAGCCAAGAATAAAGACTCCAAAGGAAACATTGGGGATGCAGATGGACCACAGCAGCAGGAGGGAAGCCATGCAGACAAGAGGAAGGATAAGACCATTCCTTCTCAAGGAGGGGGCTTGCATGAAATCTCAGTCCAAGAAGAAAGGTCAACCAAAACAAGAATGAACAAAGGCCTCTGTGCTAACCGGAGAAACCGCTCCAGGGAAAACGAAAATGCAAGTGTGGTCTTTAGAAAGACCTTCAGTAAGAACCTGAGTATTATTTCTAAGAGACAAATTCCCTCAGGAGAGAAACTATATGATTGCGAGGAATGCGAAAAGACCTTCAGTCAAAAGTCAGCCCTGACTTCACATGAAAGAATTCACTCAGGTGAGGGGCTGTATAAATGGTTACATTTCAAACCAAGCCTTTTTGATGCAGCAGGCCTTCATGGCCCTTTAAAGTGTCTATTAACGTACCTTTCAATGTAGAGCAGGAAAAAGCTGCTGAAATGCTTTGTGTATGGATGATCAGACCTCTTTGTGTGGGTACTAACAGGATCTCTCTTTTGATTCCAGCAGGGGATGATCACTGGGATAAGGGTGATGAGGACATTCATCACCGATTGCCAAAAAAAGTGAAGAATGAAAATTGGAAAGGAAGCTTCAAGAATCACAGCGGACCTAAGAGGCAGAAAAGAAATTACATAGTCAAGAAGAGGGTTAAACCCATTCATGGACAAGGGCAGGATTACCGTGAACTAAGCCACATGGTAGAAGAAACATATAAGTCCTTGGAGTGTGGAATGAATTTCTCAGATCAGGGCCAATATGGTATCCATTTGCAAATGCCCAGTGGAAAGAAGACCCATCAATGCTTGGAGTGTCACAAGAGCTTTCTTTGTAGAGCAGAGCTTCTTAGGCATCAAAGAACACATAAAGAAGAGAAACCTTACAGCCGCTCAGACTGTGGCAACAGCTTCTCACAAAAATCAGACCACTTTCAATGCCAAAGAATACATTCAGGAGAAAAGTCATTTGTCTGCACGGAGAGTGGAAGCATGTTCTGTCCTGGAAGAAAAGGTAATGCACTTTTCCCGAAGCATAGTATAATGAGGGCACATAAATGTTTTCGGTGTGGAAAGTACTTCAGATACAGATCACTGCTCCATGTGCACCAAAAAGTACACACAGGGGAGAAACATTTTCAGCGCCCAAAGTGTGGAAAGACATTCAGTCAGAGTGGCAATCTTCAACATCAAAGAATCCACACAGGGGAGAAACCTTTTGAATGCTCAGAGTGTGGAAAGAGATTCAGTTTCAGTGGCAATCTTCAACGGCATCAAAGAATGCACACAGGAGAGAAACCTTTTGAATGCTCTGAGTGTGGAAAGAGATTCAGACACAGTAGCAGTCTTCAAAATCATCTAAGAACCCACACAGGAGAGAAACCTTTTGAATGCTCAGAGTGTGGAAAGAGATTCAGTTGCAGTGGCAATCTTCAACGGCATCAAAGAATACACACAGGGGAGAAACCTTTTGAATGCTCGGAGTGTGGAAAGAGATTTAGTCACAGTAGCAGTCTTCAAAATCATCAAAGAATCCACACAGGAGAGAAACCTTTTGAATGCTCAGAGTGTGGAAAGAGATTCAGTCGCAGTGGCAGTCTTCAGCTGCATCAAAGAACCCACACAGGAGAGAAACATTTTGAATGCTCGGAGTGTGGAAAGAGATTCAGTCAGACTGGCAGTCTTCAACAGCATCAAGGAACCCATACAGGGGAGAAACCTTTTGAATGCTCGGAGTGTGGAAAGAGATTCAGTCACAGTAGCAGTCTTCAAAGACATCTAAGAACCCACACAGGAGAGAAACCTTTTGAATGCTCAGAGTGTGGAAAGAGATTCAATAAGAGGGGCAATCTTCAACGGCATCAAAGAATGCACACAGGAGAGAAACCTTTTGAATGCTCTGAGTGTGGAAAGAGATTCAGTCGCAGTGGCAGTCTTCAGCTGCATCAAAGAACCCACACAGGAGAGAAACCTTTTGAATGCTCTGAGTGTGGAAAGAGATTCAGTCAGAGTGGCCAACTTCAACAGCATCAAGGAACCCACACAGGGGAGAAACCTTTTGAATGCTCGAAGTGTGGAAAGAGATTCAGTTGCAGTGGCAATCTTCAACGGCATCAAAGAATGCACACAGGAGAGAAACCTTTTGAATGCTCTGAGTGTGGAAAGAGATTCAGTCGCAGTGGCAGTCTTCAGCTGCATCAAAGAACCCACACAGGAGAGAAACCTTTTGAATGCTCTGAGTGTGGAAAGAGATTCAGTCACAGTAGCAGTCTTCAAAGACATCTAAGAACCCACACAGGAGAGAAACCTTTTGAATGCTCAGAGTGTGGAAAGAGATTCATTAAGAGTGGCAATCTTCAACAGCATCAAAGAATCCACACAGGGGAGAAACCTTTTGAATGCTCGGAGTGTGGAAAGAGATTCAGTCAGACTGGCAGTCTTCAACAGCATCAAGGAACCCACACAGGGGAGAAACCTTTTGAATGCTCGGAGTGTGGAAAGAGATTCAGTCGCAGTGACAGTCTTCAGCTGCATCAAAGAACCCACACAGGAGAGAAACCTTTTGAATGCTCTGAGTGTGGAAAGAGATTCAGTCAGAGTGGCAGTCTTCAGCTGCATGAAAGAACTCACACAGGAGAGAAACCTTTTGAATGCTCTGAGTGTGGAAAGAGATTCGGTCACAGTAGCAGTCTTCATAGTCATCTAAGAACCCACACAGGAGAGAAACCTTTTGAATGCTCAGAGTGTGGAAAGAGATTCAGTCAGAGTGGCGGTCTTCAACATCATCAAGAAACCCACACAGGGGAGAAACATTTTGAATGCTTGGAGTGTGGAAAGAGATTCAGTCGCAGTGGCAGTCTTCAGCTGCATCAAAGAACCCACACAGGAGAGAAACCTTTTGAATGCTCTGAGTGTGGAAAGAGATTCAGTCGCAGTGGCAGTCTTCAGCTGCATCAAAGAACCCACACAGGAGAGAAACCTTTTGAATGCTCTGAGTGTGGAAAGAGATTCAGTCACAGTAGCAGTCTTCAGCTGCATGAAAGAACCCACACAGGAGAGAAACCTTTTGAATGCTCTGAGTGTGGAAAGAGATTCAGTCGCAGTGGCAGTCTTCAGCTGCATCAAAGAACCCACACAGGAGAGAAACCTTTTGAATGCTCTGAGTGTGGAAAGAGATTCAGTCACAGTAGCAGTCTTCAAAGACATCTAAGAACCCACACAGGAGAGAAACCTTTTGAATGCTCAGAGTGTGGAAAGAGATTCATTAAGAGTGGCAATCTTCAACAGCATCAAAGAATCCACACAGGGGAGAAACCTTTTGAATGCTCGGAGTGTGGAAAGAGATTCAGTCAGACTGGCAGTCTTCAACAGCATCAAGGAACCCACACAGGGGAGAAACCTTTTGAATGCTCGGAGTGTGGAAAGAGATTCAGTCGCAGTGGCAGTCTTCAGCTGCATGAAAGAACCCACACAGGAGAGAAACCTTTTGAATGCTCTGAGTGTGGAAAGAGATTCAGTCAGAGTGGCAGTCTTCAGCTGCATGAAAGAACCCACACAGGAGAGAAACCTTTTGAATGCTCTGAGTGTGGAAAGAGATTCGGTCACAGTAGCAGTCTTCAAAGTCATCTAAGAACCCACACAGGAGAGAAACCTTTTGAATGCTCAGAGTGTGGAAAGAGATTCAGTAAGAGTGGCAATCTTCAACAACATCAAAGAATCCACACAGGGGAGAAACCTTTTGAATGCTCGGAGTGTGGAAAGAGATTCAGTCAGACTGGCAGTCTTCAACAGCATCAAGGAACCCACACAGGGGAGAAACCTTTTGAATGCTCGGAGTGTGGAAAGAGATTCAGTCGCAGTGGCAGTCTTCAGCTGCATCAAAGAACCCACACAGGAGAGAAACCTTTTGAATGCTCTGAGTGTGGAAAGAGATTCAGTCAAAGTGGCCATCTTCAACAGCATCAAAGAACCCACACAAGAGAGAAAACTTGAATGCTCCATGTCGAAAGATACTCAGTTGGAGACGCAATTTTCAATTGCATCAAAGACCAGGAAAAAAACTTTTTGAATATTCAGAGTGTTGAAAGAGATTCAGTCACAACGGCATCAAAGAATCCACAGGGGAGGACTTCCAGTAGAGACGCTGATCTGAGCGCCACATTTCTCGGGAGCTCCCGAGGGGCCCAAGAAACGTTCAAGTCTGGGGTGCAATCCTGCACCCCTACCCGGATCCTAAGCAGTGGACTGGGAGCAGGAATACCCCTGCAGCCTTCAAGAGCGATTTGACCCCCATTTTTTCTGAGAGTAACCTCGGAAGACTCTCAGGAATTTTGGGTGTGGTCCCGCCAGCATCGAGGGGAACTACAACGCCTCAAACGTTTCCTTGGCATCAGGCTCAGATCTCCTCTACTACCATCGAAGCAACTATACTGAAGCAAGAATACCTACTCTTCCAAAATCTGAGTATGTTACAAGAACTCTTTCGTTTTACCTGGATTTGGAAGTTTTAAAAGATCGTTAAATACATCTATTAAATCCACGCCTCCCCACCTGATGTATAATTGACTCTTTGAAAACAAGAAAATATTAGATAAATTGGCAGGAACCCAATCAATCTGATCAGTGGGTAGACATAGCAAACAGAATCTTTTGAAAGACGCTACAACTACCAATCAGATACTCTGACGTAGGAAGGGGAGGGAGGAAGAGCTATCCCCTCCCATCTCAGCGGTGACGTCTTTCTGACCTAAGTGTTTAATACCATCGCGAGAGTTCTGTTGGTCGTGAGACCGGAAGTGTGGCTCCTTTGTGTAACTGGCCAATATTTCCCAAGTTCCTGGATAAGAGGAGGTAACGGAAGGTCCACGACCCTGCCACTTTTTGCGTAGATCCTGTTTCCTGCAGTTTCCGTGCTAGAGCATCCTTAACTCGATGGTATTCTAAAACTAAAGGACTACCCACATTACAAGAATCCTACCAAACCATTTACAAACTTCTTTTTTTGGTGTATTTGTCTGGACTCTACCAACTAAGTTTTAATATAATTTTTGAAAGCAGCAACCATGGAACGTGCGATCAAACAGATGGATCAACTATTTGCTATGATAAACACTCAATATCAATCTATCAACCAAAAATTGGACATCATATTAGACGAAATTAAAGATATAAAAAACCAAGCTACTACAATGAAGCCAGATGTGGGAAAGGTGGATTTTCTAACTGGGAAGACGGCTGAAGAACAGAAAAATCCTATAACGGAAGTGGAGAGCCAGGATAAGCAACCAGAGGTTCTATACCTTCAAGAAGAAATTGGAACAGATCATCTGGCTACAATGGATCTGAACGTGAGAGACTTTGATTTTTGCCTTTACAATCTACCTGAAGAATTCTTTTAACACTTGTTTGGAGGACTTGAAGGATGGAAAGGCTGAAGTCACTGGGATTTCTCTTTATGACTTGGGGATGGAAGAAACCACAATGCAAATTAACCACGAGAACCCTATGTCTGCAGAGGGAATTTTACCAACCATCTCCAAGGTTGCTCTTCGGCGATTAGTGTCAAGGAGGAAAAGCGGAAGATGTTGGAAATTCCGGACCAAGGGACTGGTTAAAAAAGTTTAGATCTTCTGGAAGAATAAAGGAACTGGTTAAAAGGCTTGGTTTTGGTGAAAATGGTACAACTTATTACGCTAATATGTTAGAACGCTAACTTACAATTAATAGGTGTTTGGGAGACATGGAGGATTTACAGAGAAATTGTTTTTTAAAGGAGGTGATAAATATTGTTGAAGGCTTTCATGGTCAGAGTTCATTGGTTCTTGTAGGTTATCTGGGCTGTGTAACCGTGGTCTTGGTATTTTCTTTCCTGACGTTTTGCCAGCAGCTGTGGCAGGCATCTTGAGAGGAGTAACACTGAAGGACAGTGTCTCTCAGTGTCTCTTCTTTTCTGTTAAGAGTTTAAGAATGAATAAGGCTTGGCTTCCTGTCCTGAAAACCTCCAGACTAACAAAGGCTACAGTCAACAATAGCCATGCAGATTAGCTTTGGATTTCACACATTAACAGATCACTTCAGGATACAATGGTTCCATATTAACATACCACACCCTCATTAGCACATTATCTTGATACTTACAGGACAATGATTACCACATTACCTTTGATACTTTTTGCAGGACAGTGATTCAGCTCAAACCCAACCCCTTTCTGACTATATATTACTCTTCCTACACACTTGACACTGAGAGACACTGTCCTTCAGTGTTACTCCTCTGAAGATGCTGCCACAGCTGCTGGCGAAACATCAGGAAAGAAAATACTAAGACCACGGTTACACAGCCCAGATTACCTACAAGAATCAATGAGGTGATAAATGTTACCTATTATTCTAATCCATTTAATATAATGATTAATTCCTTTTTTGTTAATATCAGTTACTTTTTAATATATTCAGTGCTATTAGGATTGGAATTGTTAATACTAATGAGTTCACAGGTTTATCAACAGAGGGAGGAAGATGTAGGGGAAGTCTTTTTTTCCTTTTTTTAAAAATTTATATTAGATATACTTTTAATAACAATATAATTTTGTATGAATATTAGTCAATGTAGAAATGTATATGTTTATCTGTCTTAGAAAAATAATAAAAATTGTTTTAAAAAAAGAATCCACAGGGGAGAAACCTTTGAATGCTTAGTGTAAGGCCCCTGTCCCCTCTTCAGTGGAGACACCCCAATTTGATCACCTATCTTCTCTCACCCATCTTTTTTAAATGGCACCCTCTTGGCAGCCTAAAGTACATCTTTGGGACAGGTGTGAGTGAGCATATCTGCCTGCCATGTCCAGAGTAAATTTCCATCATGGAGGCAGGATGTCACTAGGGCTTTTATACTTAACTTTATATTAATCATAAACAGACATATGCTCTCTTTACATATCTGTTATTCAGTCCTCTATCATTTCACCTTCTAATAATAAGACTAAATACTTTTACATATACATATTCTTTGTTAGTGATATATCTTCAACCCCCATTTACTGCTCCATTCTATACATAGTTCCTTTCATGAATATCTGTCAAACGTCGGCTGCCGCTTCTGTTTGTAATCTTCCATCAGTTGGTTTTTTAAAAGATGAATTAGACTCGACATTGTTGCATATTCTTGTAATTTTATATTCCAGTCCATTCTTTCTGGCATGATTTTTGCTTTCCAATGTTTTGCAAACACAATTCTGGCTGCAGCAGTTGCATATTGATATAGTTCTTTATGGATGGATTTAATTTGTGCTGGTACCATCCCATGCAACATATTTTTAGCATTTAGTTCGAATTTGACATGCAGCATACCTTGAATTTCTTGATGTATCCCTTTCCAATATTGTTGAGCTTTCTTACATGTCCACCACTGATGAAAAAAGGTTCCTTCTTTGTCCGAACATTTCCAACAGTTTGCTTTATTAGATTTGTACATCTTTTGCAGATCTTTTAGTGCGAGGTACAACTTATAAAATATCTTATATCCGTTTTCTTTTATTTCCTGTGATGATGTAAACTTAATGTCCTTTGACCACATTTGCTCCCAGTTTTGCATTGGGCTCATTTCACCAAAATTCTGCATCCACTTAATCATACATATCTTCACTTGTTCATCCGCCGTTTCCTGAAGCAAAAGCAGTTACTATATCTTTGACAACAGATGGCCTTTTGATTTAGTAATCAGTTATTCGAAGTCGGTTAACTTTCTCTGACTCTGTTTTCAAATAGTCTGTTTTTAATCCATGGATTAGTTGGTGGTAGGCAAACGAGGAAATCTTAAAATTTTCTTGATGTAGTTCCTGCAAGGTTTTTATTTGTCCGTCTCTTCTGAGTAAGTCATTATAAACTATGAAGTCGTTCTTTGTCCTTCCCTCAAAATCCAAATAGGCTTCTGTCGGTGACATTGGGGCCCGGGGGGAAGGGCTTAGTAGTCCTTTCATAGGATTCCACATTTTAATAAGATGGATCATAATGTTATCTTCAAATCGTGTTTTGAAGTCCTTCTTGGAATCTTTTGCCCTTAGTAAATGATGGAAGCCATGTTAAGTTCAGTAACGCCAAACCTCTCCTTTTTTTTTCTTTCCAGACAAACTTGTTAATTGTTTGTTGCCATTGCTTAAGAGTTATTGTTTTAATACTGATTGGTAAGGTCATAAACAAAAAGTTCAGTTTGGGGAGAACATTTATCTTAATGATTGCAATTCTGCCCAGCCAAGAAATCTGGAATCTATTCCACCTTTCCAAATCTTTTTCAATCTCTATCCATGTAGCTTTGTAATTTAAGTCAAAGAGTGAATCATTCCCTGTTGGTATTTTTATTCCCAGCGATGGTGCACTGTAATATCTCTTGAATTGCAAGTTTCTCTTCTTGAGGTACATTATACAGGATCATATTTGTTTTCTTACTGTTCAGTTTATATCCTGAAAAGTAGCTGAATTGATCTATCTTCCTTTTAATCTCCTGTAGAGATGTGTTCGGATTCTGACAGATTAAGACCACATCATCTACATAGCTTCTAAACTTATATTGTTGATCTTCATATTTCAGTCCTTCGATATTAGAATTTTGTCTTATCTTGTTAGCCAGCACTTCCATGGCTATGTTTAACAGTAGCGGAGAAAGGGGGCAGCCTTGTCTCATTCCTGTCCATTAATAGACCATTGATCAGCAATCTCACACATTGTTCCGCGTAAATTGCTCTCATTAGAAATTGCATGCCACATTGTATTTGCTGCAGAGCCTTGCGTAGAAAATTCCAGGAAACATTATCAAATGCCTTTTTGGCATCCAAAAATAGCAGTGCTTCTTTGGTTTTGGTCATCTTAATACGGCTAATTGCAGCAAGTACCACTCTAACGTGATCTTTCATCTGTCTTTTGGGCATAAAACCAGATTGATCTGTGTATAATTTTAGAAAGACATCTCTTCAATCTTTCTGTCAGAATAGTCGCAAAAATGTTATAGTCAACATTCAGCAACAGAATTGGTCTATACACATGAGGGAGATGGGTTTCTTTTTCATCCTTGGGTATTAGCGAGATGTGTGCTTCTTCCCATGATCCAGGAATTTCACCCTTCTGAAGTATGTCATTGAAAACTGATTGAAGATGTGTGGCCAATATATGTTCCAGCATTTTGTAGTAGCTTGCTGTAAGTCCATCAGGTCCCAGAGCTGTATCCGTTTTTAGCTTCTTGAATGTTTCCGTGATCTCATGCATGGTGATCTTTTGATTGAGAATTAACCTGTCACAAGAAATGCTGACGTTGAAACCATTAAGACCTGCCCAATTTATTACCTATCAAGATCTTTTAAAGTGGGAAGGAACACAATGCTCACTTAAAGAACATTAAGAAGTTAAAGATAGTCTAACCTGGTTCTAATGTTATCAAATAAAATTGGTTTTTCTTCAAGATCAAAAAGTCACATTTTCAAAAAATAAATCGACCTTTCAAAAACTTATATTGGATACAAATGAACATTTAGTATCAAAAATCTACAAGCTATTGCTGGAACTTTACTGTGAGCAAGTAAGAATTAAACCCACCATGATTAATTGGGCACAGATGTTGGGTCACAATATACAACTTTATAAATGGGAAAGACTTTGACCTCAAGATATGAAATCCATACTCTCTCAATCATTAAGAGAAAATATTTACAAAATGATGTACTGTTGGTATCTGATACCGAAAAAACTGGCAAAGACTTACAAAACAATGTCCCCACAATGTTGGAAGTGCAAAAAAGAAATAGGTTCATTTCATCACATGTGGTGGACTTGTGAAAAGGCTAAAAAATTTTGAGATATGATATATAATGAAATTAGGTTGATACTACAGAAAAATATTCCAAAGACACCTGAAATGATGCTACTAAGTATGATACCGGACACTATAATTACCCAAAGATCATATATGCAGCTAAATGGAAACTGACTGAAATACCAGATAAAAATGACTGGATACAAAAAATGATGGACCTGATGGAAATGGCGAAACTTACAGCTTTAATAAATCAAAAAGACAATATGCAATTTTCGGAGGAATGGGGGGCATGGAAAACGTACTGTGACCTGAATTTCAAATGGGGTCGTTTAGAGGGTATTCATTAAACTAATCTTATTATACATATAAGTAAAAATAGCTTTTTATCATATGTTAAATTTATAATAACGGCAAAATGTTATGTTATAATTAGCTTACAAAGTAATTAAATATTAGTGAATGTAATGAAATGTAAGATTAGTAACCGTTTACAAAAGAGAAATAATTTTATTTCTAGATGGAAGGAGATGGAGGTCAAATGCAACTTAAATTTAATGTTATAATATATCAACAAAGTTTTGTTTTTCTGTTATTGTAATTTAGATGACAATGGACTTTTAAACTTGTTGAAAAGTCGAGTTAAGATTTTGGAGAAAATAATAAAAAAATTTTTAAAAAGAATTAACCTATCTTCTTCCGAGAATTTCTTAAGATTAGCCGCTTCAATATAAAAGTCTATATTTATTTGTGCGGTGTCTCTATTTTGATAAAGTGCGGAATAAAAGGAATGAAATGTCTCTTGAATGTCTGCTTCTGCTTCTTTATTGGACATTTGGTTATCTTTAAGGACCGCAAGTATCCTTCTTTTCTCTGTTTCTCTTTTCAGTATATTTGCCAATACTTTTCCAGGCTTGTTAGCTTGTTCAAAGTGTTTATGTCAGACAAATCTTTTGCATTTCCTCTCTTTCAATCTCATCAATTTGGCATTTTAAAGTAGAGATCTTTAGTAGGTCTCGTTTGTCTCCGGATTTTTGGTGGTCATTCTGTATTTCATGAACACTCACAGCTATGTGAAATTCTGCATGCACTTCTTTTCCAATAGGATTGGAGAAGCAATTCTGTGGTTCACCTTTAAGATCATATAAAAATTAGTTTTGTGTGACATTCTTACAGATAAGCCTCCAGCGGGCGACAAGGCAGGGCCAGCGGCACGTTCAGGGCTGGCATTGCAAAGCCCGCGGTGTGGCCCGAGCGCTCTGATCCCCTCCAGCTATGCCACTCTGTGAGCTATGCTCCCCTCCAACCTAGCTCCTCTCCAACCTCACTATGGGAATCACCTTCGCCACAGACTCAACAGGCTGCCGTCCGTGCCGCACCCTCATGCCACATGTGAGCCTCCCGCCTTACCCCAGACAGGGGAGGGAGGAAGCGCTCCCATTGGGCTGCTGGGCAGAGGGGCGAGTGATGTGAGAAATGCCCTCAGGCACGCTTAGATTGGGGGAGGGGAGTAGCTCGGCCCCACATCCCTCTGGCTTTCTAGTAACGAACACAGGTGAACTCTGTGCTGAGGCAACGGCGTGCGTGCCCACAGAAAGGGCTCTGAGTGCCCCCTGTGGAACGCTTGCCATAGGTTCGCCACCACTGTCATAGGGCATAGATTCCAGACCTATGGCCATTCTGGTCGCTCTCCTATGGACACTCTCCAACTTGTCAACATCCTTCTTAAATTGTGGAGCCCAAAACTGGACATGATTGATATTTCTTTGACCAGGTTTTATATTTGATCTTATTATATTTTATATATTTATATTTGCTCATATTATATTTTATATTTGCTCATATTACGTGTTTTATATCTGACCAGGTTTTATATTTGCTGATATGTATTTTTTCCAGTCAACTACACACCATTAGTTACGACAAATTAATGATCACTATTCAATTAATTACCTCCAGTTAACTGCTCTATTGAAATTAATTTCCTGGGTACCCACAATCAATTGATACTGTAATACTGATTAGCTAAGAACAGATGAGAAAAAAAACAACTTAATGCACTGTAGGTTAGAATAGGTTATTTTAACTGATTAGTACCAATTAGTAGTGTTGATTGCGTGATTAGATTTTATTATAACAGATTGTTTGTTAAATAATGCACTTGAAGATTAGATGAGGAAAGGTTTATATCAAAAGCAAGATGCAATATTAGGTTTGCATATGGGTAGCTGTTAGATGCAGGGAAATAAAATAGCCACTGGATAGTGCCAAACATCGTTGCAGCTTCCCCGCACTGTAATTCTTTGTCTTTGGTCAGTACCGGCTTCCGTAGGAGCAGGGGGGGGAAGAAGAGCGGGGGGGGGCTACCCTAGAAGGTCTACTTCAAAAGCAATGCAAAGTCAAAATAAAGTTCCGTTCTTAAATCAGGTGGGGGCTTTATACAGTTTTGATCTTTATTCGAGCCTACAGCTGTCTGGCGCCTCGCCTCTACTGCCCGTCTCAGCCACTTTGGGTTTCAAAGAATTTGTGCGCGCTTCTTCTGCTATGTGCTGGGCTCTGGGCACTATGTAAAGCTCCCGGTGCGTCTCTCCTGAAGCCCGACCGTGCCCTTGCCTTTCCAACTCACTCCCCCCCCTTTATAACACTCCTGGTGATTAGGGGGAAGAAAAAGAGAAGATGCTTTGTAAACGCCTTGAACTGGACCGGCCATTAGAGACTCACAGTTTCCAAGAAGTTGTCCAGCGATGGTGTGGAGCTTCAAAAATCCATAGGATAAGTGTCAAGCCTTTGGTGCTCCTGTGCGTGAAGCAGTCTTTTAACTTTACAATGAAGATAATTCACAGTGGGTAGCCGTGTTGGTCTGTCTGCAGTAGTAGAAAAGGGCAAGAGTCCAGTAGCACCTTAAAGACTAACAAAAATATTTTCTGGCAGGGTATGAGCTTTCGCGAGCTACAGCTCACTTCTTCAGAGCTGTGGCTCATGAAAGCTTATACCCTGCCAGAAAATATTTTTGTTAGTCTTTAAGGTGCTACTGGACTCTTGCTGTTTTCTACTAATTTTACAATGAGTGCATGTAAAAAAGAAAAAGAAGGAAGAGGGAAGGGGTGGAAAATGGTGGATGGAGGCCAGCTCGAGAGGACCCGACTTTCCCATTGGCTTCGCCCGGAGCCTGCAATGAGTTACAGGGGGCCAGTTCTTGTGGACCTCCATTTAATGAGGGCGGGGGGTCAATTTGTCGCCCCCCCCCCAAGCTCCGAAATCCTTCAGAGCTCCTCCAACTAACGGGTGTAGCAGGCAGCCAGAAAGATTCTGACTAGCCCGATGGACATGTCCACCGGAAGTAGCGTTGCCAGGTCCCTCTTTGCCACCGGTGGGAGATTTTTGGGGTGGAGCCTGAAGAGGGCGGAGTTATGGGAGGGACTTCAATGCCATAGGGTCCAATTGCCAATGCAGCCCTGCACCTGGGGAAAAGTCTCCCCCTTCACCCTCGGCCCAGCACGACCGGGAAAGGGCCTCCCCATCCCCCCCGGCCGTGCCAGCAGCCTTGCAGCCCAGCAAAACTGGGAAGATGTTTTGCAGCGGCACCCAAAGATTTTTAGATTATTATTCTATATTTTAATGGTTTGGTTTTGCTCTGGAGGGCACATCAAATGTCCATGAAAATAAATAAAGTGCTTACTGTAGATTCTTATAATATTACTCCTTTTTATTCAGTTTTGTATACAATAAAATTAAGATTATAATTACTTCACCTTTTTTATAATTTTAATTTTTGGTACTCCTATTGAGATCTACCCAGGTATACACAGACTACAAAATCCCACATTATTTGTTTCTCTAAAGCTAACTTCCCCTACTCTGGGTCGAATTTGGGATGGCAGATCTATGGTGGAGAATTGCTCGGGCAAGTCGCAGGTCTTTAAAGCCTAAAGTGCCTGCCCAACCCTTTCTTTAAATTACATGTAAATAGGGGGAAAATCTCAGCAAAGAAGAAGTCAAAGAAGAAGAGTTGGTTTTTCTATGCTGACTTTCTCTACCACTTAAGGGAGAATCAAAGCGGCTTACCATCATCTTCTCTTTCCCCACCCCCACAACAGACACCCTGTGAGGTAGGTGGGGCTGAGAGAGCTGTGCCCAAGGTCACCCAGCTGGCTTCATGTTTAGGACTGAGGAAACCAACCTGGTTCACCAGATTAGCATCCGCCACTCATGTGGAGAAGTGGGGAATCAAACCCGGTTCTCAAGTTTTGAGTCTACCGCTCCAAAGCAGTACGCCACGCTGCTACCATGCTTAGTGAATCCCAAGAAATTAATACTTTTTCTACCACTTAAGAGAGAATCAAAGTGGCTTACAATCATTTCTCTTCCCCCACCCCCACAACAGACACCCTGTGAGGTAGGTGGGGCTGAGAGAGCTCTAAGAGAGCTGTGCCCAAGGTCACCCAGCTGGCTTCATGTATAGGACTGAGGAAACCAACCCGGTTCACCAGATTAGCGTCTGCCACTCATGTTTAGGAGTGGGGAAACCAACCCGGTTCACCGGATTAGCAACCGCCGCTCAGGTGGAGAAGTGGGGAATCAAACCCGGTTCTCAAGATTTGAGTCTACCGCTCCAAACCAGAATGCCACGCTGGTACCATGCTTAGTGAATCCCTAGGCATTAGTATTGTGTTGCATGTGAGAGAATTTTGGATTTGGTGTTCAGGGGCAGTTGGTGGTTTCTTTACCCCTTTCTCTCTGTGAAACTGAAGCAGGTCTAGCCACACCTAGGATAGGTCACTTTGGTGAACCTTGTTGGAACACAATGGGGCTGAATTTGGTCTCCCCTCTCTATAAAATGGGTGGTGCACTAAGGTATAGTATAGAAAAGGGTTGTGCTCTAGAGGTTGTCAGAATCAGCAAAGGCAGCTGCCACCATTTTTGGGTTACAGGAGAGAAGTTCCTAGAGCGTTTAGTTTGTGCAATTCCGGGCATCCAACAAAACAAAGGGAGCTATACCACACCTGTGCAACAGGCTACGAACCTAGAAGGTTAAGCCTATATAATCAAAGATAACATTACAAATAAATATTATTAAGTGCAATTAACATAAGAACATAAGAAAGGCCCTGCTGGATCAGACCAAAGCCCATCAAGTCCAGCAGTCTGTTCACACAGTGGCCAACCAGGTGCCCTTAGGAAGCCACAAACAAGACGACTGCAGCAGCACCATCCTGCCTGTGTTCCACCGCACCTAAGATAATAGGCATGCTCCTCTGATACAGCATGACCAGTATCCATTCTAACTAATAGCCATGAATACCCATCTCCTCCATAAATATGTCCACTCCCCTCTTAAAGCCCTCCAAGCTGGCAGCCATCACCACATCCTGGGGCAGGGAGCTCCACAATTTAGCTATGAGTTGTGTGAAAAAATATTTCCTTTCATCTGTTTTGAATCTCTCGCCCTCCAGCTTTAGCAGATGACCCCGTGTTCTAGTATTATGGTATTCTAGTATTATGTTCTAGTATTATAATTGCCTCTCATGTGCCTCTCCAGGACTATGGACACTCTCCCTTTGACAATTCTGGGCTATTCTTTCCTCCCACTTTGGATGCCAACCTCCAGGTACCTGTGCTGAATAACGTTAGTTAAAACAATTGGGCAGCACCACAGCTCACAATTTACAAATAGAAGAATTCAATAGAAATCACACATTTCATTAGGCATAAACAAAATATATTCAAACAGCCTACTATAAAACGCCAATCATGAAGAAACAAAATACAATAGCAAATAAACAGGTTACTTCACCATATAATCCTAGGTATAATTGTAAATCAACTGGTTGCTTCACCATGTAGTCCTAATCCATAATGTGCAGTAAGCAATCAAAATAGTCCCAAAATAATATAAGCTGATAATCCAAAAGTCCTCAAGCGGTTACTCCACCGTTGTAATAATGTGCAGGTTCCAAAAAAGAACTAAACAAAGAGCTTCAATGAAATGGAGGACGATCCGTTCCAAGAGAAGGCTGCAAACAAAGAGTTTCAACAAAATAGAAGACAAAACGACACCTCCGGATCTCGTGTGCGTTTCACAATAGCTTCTTCAGTTGTAAATTCATCCATCTATAAATTCATGTATCCACATTCAATTCATGATAATTCATATATGGTCCAAGAGACCTCTGTAAACATGAAAGAGAAGCCTAGTGGTTATCTCCTAATACTGTGCTCGTGAACCAAAGAAAATTTTTTTAATAGTAATAAGTATATGATAGTTTGCCTTACCAGATCCTGACCAGCGACCCAAAGGGCTTCTTACTATCTCTGATAGCTGGTAATGAGACACGGTTTGCATCCCCATTAAGAACAAATTACTCTGTCTGCACAGCTGAGGGAAATAGAAGTCTTAAAGGAAACTAGACAAATCAAACTCATTGTTGAGTCCTGCAGGAGATAATGATTTAAACATATGAATATATCGTAATTCCTGCTGATGTAATATTTTGATTATGTCCTCTTGTTGATAGGGACGAGGTCTATATTGCCATAAGGCAAAAAAGCGAATGTCATTTTCAGAATGATTATGATGCAGATAGTGTTCTGTGAGTGGCGCCTCCAGGACCTTAGACCGGATCCTGGTTCTGTGCTCACTGCTACGTGTTTTTAATTGGCGAGATGTCAAACCAACATAAATTTTTAAACATGGACAAAGGACCGCATAAATAACATTTTTGGACAGACAATTGGTAAATTGTTGTAAAGAATACTTAAAATTAAGACTAGAGGAACTTACTTCCTTAATAGGAAGGCTATATGGGCACATCGCACATGTGCCGCACTTGTAGTGTCGCCGGTAGGGCTGTCAATTCGGTTCGGCCCGAACTGAAAATCAGCCGAATTTCCCTTGATTCGGCGGTTTTTAGTTTGGGAGGAACCGAACTCAAAACTGGCGGGGCCGAATTCAGCGAGTTTGGGAGTTCGCGAATAAATTCGGCCGATTCGGGGCCGTCAGTAAGCAGCATAACCTTCAGTAAGCAGCATTCTCCTCCCCCGGCCAATCAGTGGCCAAGCTGGGTCTTCTTCTGGCCAATCAGTCACGATTGAGTACTGGAGGAATCAGCTGATGTGCGGCCGGCCGGGGAAAGAGATAGAGAGAGGGAAATCCTCATGTGTGTGTGAGGGGGGCTTGTGCACATTCGCTCCTTTCCGTGGCTGCAGGGGGCACATTTTTTGGGGTACAGACCCCAAACTTCTAGGGGATATTCAGACAAGTTTTCTTAAGAGACCACCCAAGTTTTGTAAACATTGGGTCAGGGGGTCCCGAGATATGGGCTCCCCCCTTTTTCTTTCCATGGCTGCAGAGGGCGCATTTTTGGGTGTGCCGACCCCAAACTTTCAGCGGAGCATCAGACAAAGCTTCTTAAGATACCCCCCAAGTTTTGTAAACATTGGGTTAGGGGGTCCCGAGATATGGGTTCCACCCCTTTTTCCTCTCCCCCCTTTTCCATTTTCGTGGCTGCAGGGGGCGCTTTTTTTGGGGTGCAGCCCCCAAACTTTTATCATAGCTTCAGAGAATCCCTCTTAAGAGACCACCCAAGTTTTGTAAAGATGGGTTCAGTGGGGGCTGAAATATCGGCTCCCCCCTTTTCTCTTTCAGTGGCTGCAGGGGGCGCATTTTTGGGTGTGCCGACCCCAAACTTTCAGCAAAGCTTCAGACAAGGCTTTTTAAGAGACCACCCAAGTTTTGTAAACATTGGGTCAGGGCCCCCCGAGATACGGGCTTTCCCCTTTTCCCTATTGGGATGAATGGATCACCCTCGAGAGATGCATACATATGGATCTTATATTGGATACAAATGGAATCATATTGGATTACCCAGCCTCCCAGCCCCTCCTGCTGGAACAGAAGACAGCCACAGTAAGACCCCTTTGGGGGCTTTAATCTATAATTTTTCTTTTCTGTGTGTGTGTGTGGGGGGAAAGCAGAGTCTGTGTGTGTGTGTGGGGAGGGAGCAGTTTCTGTGGGTGGGGGGGGGAAGCCAAAGGGGGCTTTTGCCGGTTCTGCCTGGGGTGTGTGTTCCCCCTCCAGTCTCTCTCTCCCTGGTTTGAGGGGGGGCTTCATTTTTATTCTTCAGTTTTTTCCTCATTCATAAGATCAGTTAGGTTATTTTGATGCTTGCTCAAAACTGGTTTTCAAATGGTGACTTAAAGAATGCATCTGCCTGGTCCCAAGTCCAATGCAAAAGGAGAAATTCCACCCCCTCCTGCTCATTATGCATAGCTAGCTGCCTCTGTCCCTTTCCATGGTATGCAAACTCCCAGGTGTCAGGTGTTGCTTTGCACTGTTGCAAAGGTGTTGCATTGCATGCTTGTGTTGCTTTGCAGTTGTATTGTTTTGCAAAATTCTTCACACCTGCCCCGCCCTTTGCATGTTTGCAAAGGTGTTGCTTTTCAGTTGTGTTGCTTTGCAAAGTTCTTAGCACCTGCCCCGCCCTTGCTCTCATCAGCTGTTTGTCGGGGCTGGGAGCTTTGTGCATGGGCAGCAAGCTCTGCTGAGAGATACACATTAAGGGTGGGGGGACCCCTTTCAGGGCCCATATCTCAGCCCCCCCTGACCCAATCTTTACAAAACTTGGGGAGTCTTTCAATATACGTCCTTTGAAGCTCTGCTGAAAGTTTGGGACCTCTAAGCCCAAAAATGCCCCCCCCAGAGCCGCGGAAAGGCGCGATTGTGTTTTTAATGGCTTTATTCGGCCGAATTTTTTCCCCGAACTTTGAATTCTCGCCGAATTGAACGGATCTGAAGTGGGGGAGTTCGGACTTCGGCACGTACTGAACCCACAAGGGCCAAATTCGGCCGAATCCGAACTGTACCGAATTTTTTTTTTTTTTGACAGCCCTAGTCCCCGGATGTTAATCCTAGGTTTACTCTTGGGGCTGTCATTGTGAACAAGAAAATTACGAAGAGCTTTGGTTTTTCTCAAACCGAATACAAGAGGTTCTGAGCATCCTGGAATATTATATAGAATGTGCCAATGACAGCGAATTATACGTTGTATTTCATGAGTTAAATGATTAAACTGTAAAGAAGCAAAAACACCATTGAATTTTTTTATCATGCCGTATAGATGGTTTCAAAAGAGACTTTCTATCCCTATGGGCTACTTTTTCAAGTGCCGTGGAGAGAAGGGCATCTCTATAACCCCTTGATTTGAAATTGTGGCACAATTCTCGTGCTGCTGGGTAAAAATCAGAAAGGTGTGTAGAGTTCCATTTAACAGCTGGCTAAATGGTAAGTTACGCCGTAAGTGTAATGGATGATTAGAAGTGAAATGAAGCCCAGCACCCATGTCAGTGGGTTTGCAATAGGGTTTAACGGCAATGGTGTTCCCCTGGGTCAGTGATGGCGAACCTTTTAGAGACCGAGTGCCCAAACTGCAACCCAAAACCCACTTATTTATCGCCAAGTGCCAATACAGCAATTTAACCTGAATACTGAGGTTTTAATTTAGAAAAAACAACTCATACATTCACATATTTTGCGTTAAAAGAAAAACACAATAACAGAGCTTTCAATGATACAAACAACTTTTTATTGAAAGGTAAAAGTTTGCATTTGGCATGAATCTCTCCAGGACTCGTCTTCTGCTCAGCCACCGGACATTATTGTACATAAGTAAACAATTATACTGTGCCTGAACCTCCTCAAGAAGTGCTTGAAACTGTCAACAATTCAGAGCACGAGCCATGATGTAATTCACCATTTTTGTGACATCTTTGAGGACATCTTCAAATTTTTTGAACAATTAATGTGATTTTTGCTGTTGTGTGCATGCTGATAATTTGTCTACCCTTGGCTCATACTTTGTAAGTTTGAGAGCAACACATGCAGCACTCAGGTCATCTGTTAGCCTGTTTCTGGTGTCAGATTTGATACAATTCAAAGCTGAAAACAGCTGCTCACAAGCATAAGATGATCCAAAGTAAGGAAAGCAATTCCAAGTGCTTTCATTGACTTAAAATTATTTGGCAGAGAATTCCACACTTTAAGGATTTCATTTTCAGAACTAATTAGGCTGTCCTTTGGCATCCCTTCTATCTTCTCAAGTGTTTCACGCAGGTCATAGATTTTATTTTTCCAGATAGAACTTCCTTGAAATTCTATTAGCTCCATTTCCAGATTTTCTAAATCTAACCAGTGTAGGCAGGAGAGATCAAGTTCTTCGAATTTGGCTTTATCTGGAGAAGTAAGAAAACACAGGGTTGTCTCCATCTTATGGAACTGTAAAAATCTGTTACTGACATTTACCTTTGCAGCTGCTACAATGCTAGAAAATTCCTTGTAGATTTCCTGATGGCTTGTAGGAGTGTCTGCAAATGTTGTAGAATTTTCTAAATGCTTTTTTAGACAGGTGGGGCCCCAGACAAACTTAAGGCGGGCGGGGGCCCCCGCAGCTCAGCTGAGAGGGGTGTGTGGCAAGGTGCTTGGCCACAGCCTCCCAGTCCAAACTGAAGAGGGCGGGCCCCGACAAACAGCTGAGCTGCAGCTGAGAGAGAGGGAGGGCGCCAGCGCAGGCTTGGGGAGCATGGACTTGGGGAGAAGGAGCACCACCCTCACCACGGCAACACAGCACAGCCCTAGGCAGACGCAACGGGTCCGCGCGTGCCCACAGAGAGGGCTTGGTGTGCCGGTTGCGGCACGCGTGCCATAGGTTCGCCAACACAGCCCTGGGTCCTAAAGACCAACACGTCCAAGTAGGCTATCTGCTGCCTATCACACAGTCCGGTGAACTTGAGATGAGGGTTTAAGGAGTTCAAAGTACTGATGATAGAATCATATGAGTCAACTGTGTCAAGTATACAGAATAAATCATCGATGAAATGGAAATAATGAAGAACATGCTCACGAAATGTTGAATGAGTACTCCAGCTCTCTTCAAAAGCAATCATATATATGTTGGCCACTGAAGGGGCACATGCTGCCCCCCTTGCTACTCCCTGCGTTTGTAGGTAAAAAGAATCCTGATACCTAAAAAAGTTGTTCTCAAAAATAATATCAATCAAACTTAAAATGAAATGAGTCGGAATAGATAAATCAGTCCTTGTGTCCAAAAGCCTTTCAATAATACACCTGACTTCTTCCAATGGAATATTGGTGTAAAGAGATGAAACATCAAATGTGACTAATACTGCCTCCATTGGTAAAGTTAAGCCTTCAATCTTATTAATGAAGTCCCTAGTGTCTTTAATATAAGAATCAGTTGACTTACTAAATGGTTGTAAGAAAAAATCAACAAACTGAAATAGGTTCAAGGATGCTACCTATTGCGGAAATAATAGGACGACCAGGTGGGTCTCTTAATGATTTAAGGATCCGGTCTAAGGTCCTGGAGGCGCCACTCACAGAACACTATCTGCATCATAATCATTCTGAAAATGACATTCGCTTTTTTGCCTTATGGCAATATAGACCTCGTCCCTATCAACAAGAGGACATAATCAAAATATTACATCAGCAGGAATTACGATATATTCATATGTTTAAATCATTATCTCCTGCAGGACTCAACAATGAGTTTGATTTGTCTAGTTTCCTTTAAGACTTCTATTTCCCTCAGCTGTGCAGACAGAGTAATTTGTTCTTGTATATATAAATTTTATTGGGTTTTATGATAGAAATTTTCCATTGCATTAAACAACATCTATAACAATATCGAATTTCAATTCTAACCTAAAGTTGTTATAATTCCATATCATATAATAAAAAAGAGAAAAGAAAAAAGAAAAAAAGAAATGGAAAATTTTTTGATTTCCCCATCACCTCTATCTGCCTCTTAATAAAAAGTTCCTCCCGTCATAGGTAATCTAATCTTGATAAAATATCAATACCATATATAAAAAACCATAATCTGTTAGTAAATATAATTATGCTTATTCAATATAAAAAAAAATCAAAAATAATCCTCTGGATCAGATTAGAAAATATTCTTCCATTCTTCCCAATTTTAACTCATATTCACAATAATGCATCCACGCCCCCCATTCCCCCAAAAACCGAACGTCATTTTCTTCATTTAGAATAGCTGTGAGTTTTGCCATTTCTGCCACTTCAAACATTTTAACAATCCAGTCTTTTTTCTCTGGAGTTTCTAGCCCTTTCCATTTCGCTGCATAAAGCAGTCTCGCAGCTGTTGTGGCATATATCAAAAAGGTTCTTTGTGTTGCTAAGTCGTCTGGAATCATACTCAATAACATCATTTCTGGTGTTTTGGATATATTCTTTTGTAGTATTAATCTCAGTTCGTTATAAATCATGTCCCAGAAGTCTTTGGCTTTGTCACAGGTCCACCACATGTGATAAAAGGAACCAATTTCTTTGTTACATTTCCAACAAGTAGGGGACATCGTTTTATAAATCTTTGCAATTTTCTTGGGTGTTAGATACCATCTATACATCATTTTATAGATGTTTTCTCGCACTGACTGTGCTTTTATTCCTTTTAAATCTTTAGACCATAATCTTTCCCATTTATTTAAAACAATATCATGTCCCACATTTTGAGCCCAGTCGATCATAGTTGGTTTAATCGTGTCCTGCTCACAGTATATTGTTAAAAGGAGATTATACATTTTAGAAATCAGCTTTGTATTATTGTCTAGTAGAATCCTTTGAAAAGGAGATTTTTCTTTAGAGAAACCTTTTTTTGCATCTTGTACAAAAACTGATTTGATTTGGTAATATTGAAGCCATTGTAAATCATCCTTAAGCAGTTGAAAGTCTTTTAGTGAGCATTTCTTTCCTTCCCAATTAGTTAGATCTTGATAAGTAATAAATTTGTCTGGTCTAAGTGGGCGCAAAGTTAGCATTTCTTGGGGCGATATCCACATCGGTGTTTCTGGTTCCAAAATGTGTTTATATCTCATCCAAATACGAAGTAGAGAGGACCTGATTATATGATTACGGAATGTTGCTTGTAATTTAATTTTATCATACCACAAATAACCATGCCATCCACTTAAGTTATTATAACCTTCCAAGTCTAGCAAACGTACATTTGACAAATTCATCCAGTCTTTTAGCCATACTAAAGCTACCGCTTCAGCATAGAGTTGAAAGTTAGGCAGTGCTAAACCTCCTCTAGTTTTTAGATCCACCAAGTATTTATAAGCAGTCCTTGGTTTTTTTCCTTGCCAGATGAAGTTTGAAATGTCTTTCCTCCAAGTTTCAAAATATTTTGTTTGTGATATTATTGGTAAATTTTGGAATAAGAAGAGCATCCTCGGTAAGACATTCATTTGGATCGTTGAGATACGTCCCATTAATGACAATTTTTTGTTTGACCATATAATCATATCAGTTTTAATCTTACCCCATAACTTGAGGTAATTGTTGGTTAACAGATCTTTATTCTTTGCAGTGATCCAAATTCCCAGGTATTTAACTTTGTTAGCTTTCTCCCAGCCAGTATATGATATAAATTCCTGTTGTTGTATTTCCGATAAATTTTTAAATATTATCTTTGTTTTTTCTTGATTCACTTTAAAGCCTGATACTTTTCCAAAATCATCCAAAGTCTCCTGAAGTATATTCATTGACTGTGTTGGGTTTTCCAAAATTAGCAGTAGGTCATCCGCGAATGCTCTCAACTTAAATTCATGTTTTTTAATTCTTAGCCCGCGGATGTCCTCCATACTTCTTAGTTTCACACATAGCGGTTCCAACACCAACAAAAATAAAAGTGGAGACAAGGGACATCCCTGTCTAGTCCCTTTCGTGATTTGGCAGTTATCTGACATTGATTCATTAACCAAAATTTTAGCTTGTTGGGAGGTATAAATAGCCGGTATACCTTTCTGAAAACGATCTCCAAAATTCAATTTATCCAAAATCCGTTTCAAAAAGTTCCAAGAGACCATATCAAAGGCTTTTTCTGCATCCAAAAATACAAAAGCCGCAGTTTGTTGAATATTATGGTCATAATATTCCAGTGAATCTAGTAAAATTCTTACATTGTCTTTTATTTGCCTTCCTGGTATAAAACCTGCTTGGTCCTCATGTATAAGATCCTTAATAAATTGCTTTATCCTACATGCCAAAACCGAAGCAAAAATTTTGTAATCCACATTTAAGAGCGATATAGGTCTGTAATTAGATGTTTTTTCTGGATCTCTTCCTTCTTTGGGTATCAGTGATATAAATGCGTGTGACCAAGTCTCCGGGGATGTTCCCTCGTCCAAAATTGCATTGTAAAGTGAACCAAAAAATCCAACTAAATTGTCACTAAAAGTTCTATAAAATAGTGCAGTAATTCCATCTGGTCCAGGTGTTTTATCCGTTTTTTGTCTCAGTATTGCTTCTTGTATTTCTTCCCTTGTTACTGGAGCTTCAATACATTCTCTCTGGGTCATTGACAAAGCTTTCATCTGTATTGAGTTTAGAAATTTATCTATTTTCTGTTTTGGAGTATTTTCTTTCTGATATAACTTAGAGTAAAATGAAACAAATTCTTTCTGAATTTCTGAAGTTGAATAAACTGGTCCTTTAGCAGTTTGGATTTTTGTTATAATCTTCTTTTGAAATGAGTCCTTCAGTTGTGTTGCTAAAAATTTTCCTGGTTTATTTGCATATTCAAAATACTTTTGTTTAGCAAGTTTCAGATTTTTATTCATTTCCTCCATTATTACCAAATTTAATTGGTGTTTAGATGCAGAAATCTGTATTTGAATTTCTCTTCTCTCCTCTTCCTGTGTTACCATTACCAATTTCTGCTCCAAATTTTGTAAATTCCAAAGTATGTTGTTTGTAAATTGCAATTGAGTCTTCTTCCAGGCCGAGTGTTTCTGTATCATAAAACCTCTCAGAACAGCTTTGAATGTGTCCCAAACTGTATTTAAAGAAGTTTCCCCATTAAGGTTAATTTCAAAAAAATCTTTCATTAAAACCTGTAATTCCTTTTGTATCTTGTTGTCTTTTAAAAGTTTATCGTTCATTCGCCATCTAAATGCTTGTTTATTGTTCCAATCAAAGGTAACAGGATTGTGATCAGAAAAAGTTCTAGGTAAAATATGAATTTTACGTAGTTGCGTGAAAATTGATTTACTGGCCCATATCATATCGATTCTGGAGTGTGAATCGTGTCTTGCTGAATAAAAGGTGTATTCTTTAGCTGTTGTATTCATTGTTCTCCAAATGTCTTGTAATTCTAATTCTGAAGCCATGGCAAAGAAAGTTTTAGGCAAGCATCCATCATTGATATCTTTTGCTTTTGATTTTTTGTCCAGAGATGGGAGAATAATTCCATTGAAGTCGCCCATCAATAAAATTTGGTCTTGTGCGTACTGGGTTATCAGGTCATGTAATTTTTCATAGAAGGATTTTTTCCCTTCATTGGGTGCATAGATTCCAACCACTATTGTCCTTTGTCCCAATATTTTAGTTCTGATAATTACAATTCTTCCTTCATTGTCTTTATATACTAGTTCTGGACAGAGACTGGGGTGGGCATAGATTACCACTCCCTTTGTTTTAGTTTTAGCAGAAGCAATAAATGCTTGTCCAAGCATCTGTTTCTCCAAGTATTTTTTATGCTTTAAAGCTATATGGGTTTCTTGTAAGCAAATTAGGGAGTATTTATATTTCTGTAGATATTTGAAGATTCTGGCCCTTTTAGTTTTCTCATTCAGTCCATTTACATTCCAAGAAATTGCTTTTGCCATAATGTAGTATTTTTTAGCAAAATAAAAAGTCTATAGTTTAGTACCACCTTCTGCACCCTGTACCTCTTCTTCTTCCTCTTCTTCTTCCTCCTTCTCTCCAGGTAATTCTTTAAGGTCCATTTTATATTTTCTCAAAAATTTCCCCACATCTGCTTGGGATAGAATTGTCGTTTTCACTTCCTTATAGGTGAAAGCCAAACCTTGTGGCATAATCCAACGATATTTGATGCCATTAGCTTTCAGTATAGACACAAAGTCTTTGTAGTTATTCCTCTGTGAAAGTAGATGCCTTGGAATATCCTTCAGTAGTATAAGAGAGGAGTCTCCTGCTGACACTGGATTTTCATAATGAATCTTCATAATCTTGTCTTTAACTCTGGTGTCATAGAACACTATCATCAAATCTCTTGGCTTAGATCTTCTCATTCTAGCAGGTAGTGGTATCCTGTATATTCTATTAATGGCTTGTTTTAATTCTTGTTCATCTATCTGAAATAAGTAGGCCAAATTTGGTATTGCAGATTCTTTATTATCTCCCATCATATCTGGAAAATTGCGTATACGAAGGTTGGTCTCTTTCACTCTCATCTCCATCATTGCCATTTGATTTTTTGCCGCCATCTGATCCGCTTGTATTGTTTCAATCTGTTTTTCTTGGCTTGTTAATTTTTTCTTTGTGTCCTTGTGCTCATCCATCACTTTCTTAATTGATACATCCATCGCTTGCATATCTGTCTTCATAACAATCATTTGAGTTTTTACTTCTTTCAAGTCTCCAGTGACCACATCCAACTTCTGATTAATAGCTTGGGATGCTTGACCAAGATTTGTCATCATAGAAGTCAACTGTGCCATCTGTGCAGACATCTGTTCAAACTGTTTATTTGTTGCCTCAGTTTGTTTAGTTAGCATATCCTGTAACTTTTTTTTCCATGGTCGAGGTTTGTAAAGAGTCCCTTAGTTTAGTATAGGCAGGGCTATGTAGTGAGCCAGAGCGGGGTCGAGACATTTACATTCAAAAAAAGCTGGTAAAATACATGTCCACCGACAGGGCCTTTAAGGTGCTGGTTAAAAGATGATAGTTCAAAGATCAGCCTAGTAATTTTTTCGGGTTGAAAAGAGTCGAAATTGGCTTTAAAATTGCATTTTAAAGTTTTAAAATACCAGTGAGTTTTTTCGGTCGCTCTAGATCGGATTAATCAGGAAGTAAACAGGAAGTTACTAGTGCTGCAGACCTTCTATCGCCTCTTCTCGATGGTTATTCCTTCAGGAATGATTTGAAAGTAACTCGAGTGCGACGGATATTCAGTCCCGCGGCTACTTCCTGTTGTTTTAGTTCCAATGATAGAGAGGGTGTTATAGAGAGTCTTCCGTTCCAGGCACTCCCTTACTGCAAACGTGGCAGGAATTCGCCGGAAAATCAGGAAGAGAAATCACCCTCCCCTTCCTTCGGACCTCTCATTGGTGATAATTCTTGTCAGTCTAAAAGGTATCCTTCCGACTCTTTGTTATGGTTTAGGCTGATCGATCCGATAAGGCTCCTGTCGCTAATCCCGATGACTAACTCAGATCAAACTTTTTCAGTTCGGATTATGGAGGGGTGGGGGTCCCAGAAATATTCTTATCAGCCTCCCGTCTGTTCAAATTTCTAGTAAGTAGACGAAGAGTTCTTTTGTACTCACTTGGGTGTCAAGAGGTGAGGTTCTTTTCTTTATGTAGTCCTTATGTTGGTATTAAGGCAGTGGAGGGTAGAGCTTGCTGCCAAAGTTGCGTTTTGGCGATGTCCTTCCCTAGTGCCCTCGCAGGACCGGCGTCTAGGACTCCGAGGGGCTTTAAAAAGTACCTAGGAGGTCAAACCGCGTTTGCGGGCTGCAGGGAGTTCCTGCTTTCCAACCCACTTGCAAGGGTCGGATTGGGGTATCTATGTACCCCAAAAATAACGCAAACTTGGATTTCTCCCAGGACAACCTGGGGAAATGGAGTGCTCTCTCCAACGGCACCACCGGAAGTCAAGCGACAGAGTAATTTGTTCTTAATGGGGATGCAAACCGTGTCTCATTACCAGCTATCAGAGATAGTAAGAAGCCCTTTGGGTCGCTGGTCAGGATCTGGTAAGGCAAACTATCATATACTTATTACTATTAAAAAAAATTTTCTTTGGTTCACGAGCACAGTATTAGGAGATAACCACTAGGCTTCTCTTTCATGTTTACAGAGGTCTCTTGGACCATATATGAATTATCATGAATTGAATGTGGATACATGAATTTATAGATGGATGAATTTACAACTGAAGAAGCTATTGTGAAACACACACGAGATCCGGAGGTGTCGTTTTGTCTTCTATTTTGTTGAAACTCTTTGTTTGCAGCCTTCTCTTGGAACGGATCGTCCTCCATTTCATTGAAGCTCTTTGTTTAGTTCTTTTTTGGAACCTGCACATTATTACAACGGTGGAGTAACCGCTTGAGGACTTTTGGATTATCAGCTTATATTATTTTGGGACTATTTTGATTGCTTACTGCACATTATGGATTAGGACTACATGGTGAAGCAACCAGTTGATTTACAATTATACCTAGGATTATATGGTGAAGTAACCTGTTTATTTGCTATTGTATTTTGTTTCTTCATGATTGGTGTTTTATAGTAGGCTGTTTGAATATATTTTGTTTATGCCTAATGAAATGTGTGATTTCTATTGAATTCTTCGATTTGTAAATTGTGAGCTGTGGTGCTGCCCAATTGTTTTAACCTCCAGGTACTGGCTGCTTTGGGAACTGGACTCTCTGGCACTGAAGTCCCTCCCCTCCCCAACCCTGCCCTCCTCAAGCCCCCCCCCAAAAAAAAACCTCCTGCCAGGGACGAAGAGGGACCTGGCAACTGTACCTCCCCACCCGCCATCCAAGCCAGGAAATAAACTGGTTTTTATTGTCATGCGGTCAGATTCAAACACTCTCACATCTCCTTGCAGGAAACATCCTTGCAGGAAACAACCTCCCCCCAATCCAGCCCTCTCTTCAGCCTGCCTTTCTTTGAGTCACCCCCCCTCCCCAGGACCCATCCAGAACTCTCCCCTCCTGCCTCCCACCCACTGTCCACATCTGGATCACTTGCAAAAAAGGCCTCTGCAATTCAGGGAAGGGGCTGCATGTCTCCCCACCCCCCAAGCCTTATGCTGAGAGGTGAGAGAAAAACGGATAACCAGAGGGAGAAGCCCCCCCCCCCGACTTTTCACTATGTGTTTTTTTTTGGGGGTTGGTGCCTCGTGGCGCAGAGTGGTAAGCTGCAGTGTGTGTGTGTATAAAGTGCCGTCAAGTCACAGCCGACTTATGGCGACCCCTTTTTGGGGTTTTCATGGTGATATGGTAAAATGGTTCGTGGAGGAGAAGGAGAAGGGAAGTCTACCTGCTGTCACAATGGCAAGAGACGAACAGAGGTGGTTTGCCAGGGCCTTCCTCTGCACAGCAACCCTGGCCTTCCTTGGTGGTCTCCCATCCAAAGACTAACCAGGGCTGACCCTGCTTAGCTTCTGAGATCTGACCAGATCAGGCTCGCCTGGGCCATCCAGGGCAGGGTAAGCTGCAGTACTGCAGTCCCAAGCTTTGCTCACGACCTGAGTTCAATCCTGATGGAAGTCGGTTTCAGGTAGGCGGCTCCAGGTTGACTCCGCCTTCCATCCTTCCGAGGTCGGTGAAATGAGCACCCAGCTCGCTGGGGGTAAAGGGTAGACGGCTGGGGAAGGCACTGGCAAACCCCCCGTCCCGTTTACCTCTGGCAAGAGGAGGAGCTGCTGCCCTCCCCTCCTCCCTAGAAGCCTCCCCCCCCCAAGCAGGATCCGGCCCGCCTGTTCCCTTCAGGACTTTTATCTTCTCCTAGAATTGGGAAGCCCCTCCCCGTAAGCCGGCCAGAGATTTATTTTATTTTTATTTATTTTTCGACTTTATAACGCCCCCCCCCCCCATCCCCAGCAAGCCAGGCTCAGGGCGGATAACGAGAATTAAAACATCCAATATATAAATCATGGGGGGCGCGGGCGACGCTTCGCCAGAGAGTCTAAAATCCTAGAGAGGCCGCTTCCGGTCTTTCGCGGAGTCCACGCGTGGGAAAGCGGCCTTCCTTGTTCCGGCGCTTGGAAGAGAAGGAGCGGCTCCTTCGCAGTGAGTCATGGGGGGGGGGGGGATCCGGGGCTGGTTTGGGGGGACTCTAGGCAGGGAAATGTGGGGTGGGTGGAAGGGGAGCGAGGCCAGAGGCGGGCCCTGATCCGGGGGAGGGGGGGAGGGAGAGTGACAGACCCCTCCCCCCCAACACACACGCTGAAAAGCCTGGGGGGGGGCTTTTCCGTCTGGTTATCCGTTTTCCCCCCACCTCTCTGCATAAGGCTTGGGGGTGGGAGGGGGAGAGATGCAGCCCCTTCCTTCCCTGCATTGCAGAGGCCTTTTTTGCAAGTGATCCAGATGTGGACGGTGGGTGGGAGACAGGAGGGGATGGGTCCTAGGTGGGGTTGCCAACCTCCAGGTACTAGCTGGAGATCTCCCGCTATTACAACTGATCTCCAGGCGACACCGATCAGGTCCGCTGGAGAAAATGGCCGCTTTGGCAATTGGGCTCTATGGCATTGAAGTTCCTCCCCAAACCCCGCCCTTCTCAGGCTCCGCCCATAAAAACCTCCCTCCGGTTGCAGAAAGGGACCTGGCAACCTTAGTCCTGGGGAGGGGGGGTGACTCAAGGAAAGGCAGGGTGAAGAGGGGGCTGGATTGGGGGTGAGCTTCCTGCAGAGAAATATGTGAGTGTTTGAATCTTTGACCGCATGAGAATAAAAACCAGTTTATTTCCTGGCCTGGATTGGGGGGTGGGGGGAGGACACAATACCCCAGACAGTCAAAGGGAGAGAGAGTCCATAGTCCTGGAGAGGCACGTCAGCGGAGACCCCCCTCTGTTCTCCACTTTCCCCTTCTCCCTCTAGAAATCCTGGTCCTGTGGATTGAGTTGTGGGCTGTGGATTGATTTGTGGGCTGCTTTTCTTCCACCCTCCAGGCTTCCCACGATTATGAACCAGAGTTGCAGGCTCTCTTCAGGCTTAGTAGCGCCATGTGCTGGATGGAAGAAGAGGCCCGATCAGACACACCCAGAAGACATCAATCTCTGACCTGATTCACACAAGTAGGGACAGTGGGCACAGCCTTTCTCCTTGCAGTTCTAGCCTTCTATGTGCAGGGAGTTTTACGCGATGCAAAGGAGCATTGGTAGTTGCCAAGTTCAGGGTTGGAATCTCCCACCTACCCCCTTGAGCAAAACAGTCTAGTTTTAGCTGCTAATTTGTGGCTATAGAAATGATATGTAATGTGATGGTAAATCTGGAGTGATCCAATGGAAAAATAGCAAGGATCCATGTAAAAAAAAGTCACATGATTTCATGAGGATCCATTTAAATCTATCTAGACCCGATTTTTACCCAGTCCCCTTTTCCATCCAACTTCTGCTGGGGTGTGGGGTCATTTGAGGTGGTGGATGATCCTTTTCTTTCAGTTCCCAAACTCTTCTGAATACCTAGGCAGCCACATCCCACACCCTGGAGAGAGGAGTTAGATGAAAAAGATTACAGAAATGCTGCACCTCAGTTGAGGGAGCTGCTGCCTGGAACCCAGCCTTGCTCAAACTCCACCCCCAAATGTCCAGGTATTTGCCCTGTGGGAGTTGGCAACCCCATGAACACCACCCTGGCATAGTACGATCCCAGCCCTCCTCCCTTCCAAGGTCTAAAAGCTTATATCCCCCAATGACTTACTCCAAGGTAAACCTCCCAGGATCCGGCTGAAAGGCTTCCCCTTGTGCTGTGAAGCCCTTCCTGCTCTTTGCCAATGCAGAAGCAAACCCTTCCACCCCCCACAGCAAAAGAGCCTTTCATCTCCCCCACTACTTATTTGGCCCCTCTAGCAAACAGCATCTTTCAGTTTAACCGTTTCAGTGCTTCCTGTCCTTCTAGGGTTTCCAGGCCACCAGCAGGAGGTTTTTGGGGCAGAGCCTGAGGAGGGCAGGGTTTGGGGAGGGACTTCAATGCCATAGAATGCAATAGCGAAAGTGGACATTTTTTCCAGGTGAACTGATCTCTATCGGCTGGAGATCAGTTGTAATATCAAGAGATCTCCAGCTAGTACCTGGAGATTGGCAACCTTATGTCCTTCCCACTAGGAGCAGTGCACAGACCAGGAGAGTGTCAGCCCTTGGCCCACTTGAACCAAAAACCACATCAGAGACAGTCAGGTCCAAAGAAGCTGGTTTTACTGGTCAAAATAGGATAACAGAGCATAAAGGAAAGGGTGACAGCTATGGAGCTGTCTGGCTTGAACTTGGTAATATAAAAGCACTGAAAAGGAGAGAGATTACATATCAAAAACAGAGCTTCAAACAGAGTTCAGTAGGCATAACAATCCTTGAGTCTGGTCGGCAGGAAAGCGAAAGTAAACAACTGAGATACAGGCCTGACAGAGAGGCTGGACTGGACATCAGCTGGGCCGCCGTCAGATATGGCCGAGGAGCTTGATGGGGCTACTGTGGAGTAACTGCACAAGGTTGCACCCCCATGCTGTTCAGCCACCTCAGAAAATGGGATGGGGGAGTGGGGAGGGGGAGGGTTGTGCCGTTTTTCCTTATGTGGAGTAGCCCAAATCTTTAGCCCCCTGTCACAGTGACACACACACATATCTAAAAAAACCTGGTATGTAATATAGTGACATGATATTGCAAACCAAGAGTGGCCCTTTGGTTCTGATCCATCGTGTTTCTCTGTTCTCTTTTGTTTTCCTTTTTGCACATTGCTGTCTGTCCCTTCCCCCTCCCCTGTAGGGAGAAGCTTCTCTTCATAGCCAAGTGAGTAAACCGATCTCTACTCACCCAATAGAGATGACCCAATAGAAAGGGAAGGAAATGGAAGAGCAGGACCCAGAAGGACCTGGCAAGAGAGCAAGAAAAGGCTCTCAGCCCATCCAAGCTGGGAGAGGTGTCAAATTCTGGAAGGGAGCTGTGCCAGAGATCTGGGATCAGGAGCCCCTGAACTCAGAAGTACGTTGTCAGCGCTTCCGGCAGTTCCGCTACTGTGAAGTCGATGGGCCCCGAAAGGTTTGCAGCCAGCTCCATGGACTTTGCAACCACTGGCTGAAGCCGGAGGCGCACAGCAAGAAGCAGATCCTGGACTTGGTGATCCTGGAGCAGTTCCTGACCATCCTGCCCCAGGAAATGCAGCGCTGGGTCAGAGGATGCGGGCCGGAGACCAGTTCCCAGGCGGTGGCCCTGGCCGAAGGCTTCCTCCTGAGTCAGGCAGAGAAGAAGAGGCAGGCAGAACAGGTGAGGGCTTTTCTTTCCAGGTTTCCAGTTCATGCAACGACACTGGCCTCCTAAAGCTTCCCTTCCTGATATTTGACCAAGTGTTATCCAAACGGGAGGTTTCACAACTTTCTTCAGCAACCACTTCTAGGAAATTTCTTATCTCTCCAGATAATTCACCAGGGTTGAAAGAAAACCTTACCAGATCTGCAGATAGAAAGGATCTGAGTATGGGAGTGGGGCAGGGTCCGTTCCTTGGTGTCTTTCCAGTCCGTCTCTTATCTGTTCCCCTCATTGCTGTTTCAGAGGTGGCGTCCATCCCTGAAGACGGAAGCTAAACTCTGTGAGGCGGAAAGAGCTCCATTGGAGGAAAGGCAGCGAACCCAGGCCTTGGAGCGTGCCCGAGATGCCCTCTCACGCAGTAAGGAATCATTATGCCTGATGGGATTGGGGCAACCAGTGAATTTGATGGGTAGAGAGTTCTGGTCAAGGGGGAAAAAAGAAATGCTTTTCCACCCAACTTGTGGCACGCAATGTTCACTAATTTTCAGGCTAGCCTGATCTCGTCTGATCTCAAAAGCTAAGCAGGTTCAGCCCTGGTTAGTATTTGGATGGGAGACCACCAAGGAATACCAGGGTTGCTGTGCAGAGGAAGGCACTGGCAAACCACCTCTGTTAGTCTCTTGCCATGAAAACCCCAAAAAGGGATTGCCATAAGTCAGCTGTGACTTGATGGCACTTTACACACACAGACAAAAGAGAGTTCGACAAATTCATGGACGCAATTCCTCACATTGGTTACTGTAATCAAGGTGGCTCAGAAGAAAAGGCAGACAAATCTCAGCCGAGCTCTTGAGTCTTGCAAATAAACGGAGTCTGCACATGAAGGGCAGCATAGCTCTGAAAACCAGTTACTAGGGGGCAGGAATAGTGGAAGAATGTGTTTTGTGCTCATCCTTAGCAGAGCATTTGACAGGCCGCTATGGAAATACGATGCTGGACTAGGGGTGCCAGGCTGTGGTCTGGCATGCCCCACAGCTTTGGGGAGGGGCTTGGGGCGGATGCGATGTCACGTTGATGTTGCCTCTGGCCAAAAACCTGGATGTGAAATTAGTTGATCATTAGATTCCAGCAGGGGATGATCAGTGGAATAAGGGTGATGAGGACATTCATCACCTATTGCCAAATAAAGCGAAGAATGAAAATTGGAAAGGAAACTTCAAGAATCACGGCGGGCCTAAGAGGCAGGAAAGAAATTACATAGTCAAGAACAGGGTTAAACCCGTTCATGACCAAGGGCAGGATCACCGTGAACTAAGCCACATGGTAGAAGAAACCTTGGAGTGTGGAATGAATTTCTCAGATCAGGGTCAATGTGGTATCCATTTGCAAATGCCCAGTGCAATTAGTTGGTCAGTAGATGGTTGGCATATTGCCTTGAATTTCCAGATGCGCTGAGTTGATATTGGTTTTTTGGCCAAATGTGACAGCGAGGTGCCATGTAATGTCATTTTCGCCTCCTCCTTCTTCTCCCACCAGCCTGGACTCAAGGGCGTGTCCGAGTGCCCAGCTGGTGGGAGAATTGTCTACTTAGGCCTTTGCTCTGATCCATAAGAACATTAGAACATAAGAAAAGACCTGCTTGATCAGACCAAGGCCCATCAAGTCCAGCAGTCTATTCACACAGTGACCAGCCAGGTGCCTCTAGGAAGCCCACAAACAAGATGACTGCAGCAGCATTGTCCTGCCTGTCTTCCACAGCACCTAATATGATAGGCTCCTCTGATACTAGAGAGAATAGGTATGCATCATGACTAATATCCATTTTGACTAGTAGCCATGAATAGCCCTCTCCTCCATGAACATGTCCACGATCCTGTTAAAGCCTTCCAAGTTGGAAGAGATTACCACATCCTTGGGCAGGGAGTTCCACAATTTATGTGTTGTGTAAGGAAATACTTCCTCTTATCTGTTTTGAATCTCTCACCCTCCAGCATCAGCAGATGACCCCATGCTCTAGTATTATGAGGACGACAATCTCTCCGTGTCTCCTCTGTCCATACCATGCATAATTTTATAGACCACTGTCACGTCTCCTTTCCAAGCTAAACAGCCCTAAGTGTATTAACAACTTCTCATAGAGCAGTTGATCTGGTCTCCTGTTCATTTTGGTTGCTCTTTTCTGCACTTTCTCAAACTGCAATATCCTTTTTTAGCTGTGATGACCAGAAGTGTACACAGTATTCCAGGTGTGGACTCACCATAGATTTGTACAAGGATAGTGTGATAGCAGCAGTTTTATTCTCTATTCTTCATCTAATTATGGCCAGCATGGAATTTGCCTTTTTTACAGCAGCCACACACTGAGTTGACATCTTTATTGAGCTATCCACTACCACCCCAAGATCTCTTTCTTGGTCTGTCGCTGCCAGCACAGATCCCATCAGTTTATATGTGTATATATTTTTTTGCCCCAATATGAATAACTTTACATTTGCTCACATTGAATCTTATTTGCCATTTTAATGCCCATTGCTCCAGTTTGAAGAGTTCCTTTTGGAGCTCTTCACAGTCCAATTTTGTTTTAACCACACTAAATAATTTGGTGTCATCTACAGTTTGGGTGTTCTAGGACCTCCTGCCTTGTTAGCACTATTTGCCTCAGTTCCTCATTCTCCCCTCTCCAAAATCTCTGTTCAGGAGAAGGTATCTGCCCTATATCTTCAACAGTGAAGGTAGATGAGAAGAATTCATTTAGTTTCTCAGCAACTGCCTAAGGCTTCCTTAGTGTTCCTTTACTCCCATTGTCATTCAATGGTCCAAACGATTTCCTAGCTGGTTTCCTACTCCTAATGTACTTCAAGAATTTCTTATTGTGGTCTTGATATGTAGTGATATGCCCCTCAAAATCATTTTTTGCATCTCTAATTGTCTGCTTGCACTTCCTTTGTGCAAGTTTGTGTTTGGTTTTGTTTGCCTGGTTTGGGCAATCCTTCCCGTTTCTGAAGGAAGCCTTTTTTTCTCTAATAGCTTCCCTCACCTTACCTGGGTTCCATGGCGGTGACCTCTTGGACATATTACCACCTTTCCTGACCTGGGGTATACAATCTAGCTGGGCCTATAGTATTGTGGACTTGAGTAGCCCCAAAGCCTTTCCCAGAGATTTAACCCTCCTAACTGTTCTTTTCAACTTCCTTTTTACCAGGTTTCTTATTTTAGAGAGGTTCCCTCTTTTGAACTCAAAGGTAATTGTGTGAAATTTCCCAGGCACTTTCCCACATACATATAAATTAAATTTGATGCCATTGTGGTCACTATTGCCAACTGGCTCAACAACATCCACATCCCACACTAAGTTGCTGGCTGCATCACAGAGTATTAAGTCCAGGATTTCCTCCCCTCTGGTTAGGGCCATGACCAACTGTTCAAGGACACAGTCATTGAGGATGTCTATACATTTGATCTCTTTGTCTTGACTGGAGCATGTATTTATCCAGTCAATATGAGGGTAGTTAAAGTCTCCCATTATTACTACTTCATCTTTGGATGCTTCCCTGATTTCATTCTCCATCTTTACATCACCCTGAGCCTTTGGTCAGGGGGCTGCTAGGATGTCCCTAGTACTAAATTATCTTTGGGCCTGGAATTGTCACCCTCAAGGATTCTGTGGATGAGTCTGCCCTTTTTATGGTTTCTAGTATATTAGACACTAATCCTTCCTTGATAAACATAGCAACACTCCCTCCAGTACACCCTTCCCTGTCATTTCTAAGGAGTTTGTATCCAGGGATGATTGTATCCCACTGGTTCCAGAAGAGAAGCTGTCACGTTTTTGAGCTCCAGAGTTCACAGGACAGGTTTCAAGTTCCAGAGAAGTCTGAAATGGGTCAGCAGCATTTAAAGCCCCCCCCCCCCCCAAGGCTGATGGGTACCTTTTGCTTCTCTTCTGCCTCTCCCAGAACCTACTACAAAGTGTTACAGATGTTTTAAGGATACATAGGGCAAGCTTTCACGGCCCTGGGAACAGGGGTGCGTGAAGCACATTCACATAACCAAAGAGGAAGTCAAGGCTAATACCCTTTCTTCCACTTTTCTCTTCTTCGCAGGGAGTGAAGAGACAGTGTTGATCCGTTCTCTTTGCGGAGATGTGGAAATAGCTGCTGTATCTCTAGTCCAGGTATGGGGTCTAGGTCCCCTCTCCTTTCTCAGGAAGTCTTTTCTCCTGGAGTTGTTGTTAAGGGGCCCTGGTAAGAGGCTCTGAACGCCACTCCTTTTTCATATGCTGAACTCTCCATCCTGCACCCTCCCAGAGTGCCCCCTTCCTGATTGTTGCCTCTGCCTTGCATGATCTCTGACAAAGGAATCTGCTTTTTCTTTCAGTCTCCGGTTTCCTTTGAGGAGGTGGCTGTGTATTTCACTGAGGCAGAGTGGGCCCTACTGGATCCAAACCAAAGAGCTCTATACAGGGAAGTCATGCTGGAGAACTACGGGAGTGTGGCCTCTCTGGGTAAGGAACTTTCATAGGTGCAAATTGCTGACAGTAGGATTGTGCCACTTGTCTGATTTGTGAATCAACATCTTGAACAGCAGTCTGTTGCTTTGACACTTGCCCAGTTACTTGCTCCCTTTTGGGATCCTCGAGGTGGTGGGGTGGCAGGAAAAGCAAACCTCAGAATGGCTGGGTAGAGTGACCCATGCAGCCTGGCTGGCCAAGGGGCAACTGAGGCCAGTGTTGTGGCCATCATCCAAGCCAGAGAAGGTGTCTTGGCCTGAGGTCAATGCAGGACTGAGAGGCCTTCAATAAGACTCTGGAAAGGGCCCCATTCTAATTTCTCAGTAGCCAACCATTAACACACACTTGTCCCCCAGATGGGATTACCATCATCCCCTCTGACTGCAATCAGGAAAGGATCCATCCACTTACTCTGGTTGGGATTGTGGGGTTTAATCTTGACCAGGTTTCCATTCCTCCAGAAAAAAGTTTCCTCTTCCATGGATTTCTTTTCTCATATAAGAACCTTCTCTCCCTCCCTTTCCCTCTCTGTCGTGGAGAGCCAGCATGGTATAGTGGTTAAGAGTGGTTATGCATGAGTTTTCCGTCCATTAGAGATTACCTCGCCGTCAGCCCTTACAAATCCCAGGACTTCCCATTCCTCTATTAACTCGATTCTTCCATCTCCCCTGAGCGCAGTCTGGGTGAAATCCCCATGCATAAGGCAAGCTCAGGACATGCAAGATTGCTTTCTCTCACAGCCAATTACAAAGCAGCGTATAAAGTTAAAGTGGCAGGATTAGATTTGAGTTTGGAGACTGCTTGTGCATAAATTCCCAACAGGGAAGTGTGGGTCCAGCCAGCAATGAACCTCAGGTAAAACTCCCATGCATAAATGACTCCTATCTTCGACAATATCTTGTCATCTTTGTCTCTTCTATTTATTTATCAATAGCAGAGACTCAAAAGCATTGCTTGACAAGTCAAATGTGAACAGTGGGGGAATGATTCTTTGCCACTTTAAGGGGGGAAAGTACACATAAGGAGTATTGGGAGGGGAGAGATAGGCAGAATACAAAAGCTGCTAACCTGGGTGGCCTGGCAGGGGATAAGGTATGCCCAGTGGCTTAGCCATGGGAGAGGAAGAAGGTCTGATTAATGAACAGTGCCTGATGGGTGCCTGATGGCTTCTTGCGCAGGTGCTGACTGGATCTCTTTCTTTATTCCAGCAGCACATGTAGAGGAGACGGTTGGGGGATTCCAGGGGTTCTCTTTGGAAAAAGCCAAGAATAAAGACTCCAAAGGAAACGTTGGGGATGCAGATGGACCACAGCAGCAGGAGGGAAGCCATGCAGACAAGAGGAAGGATAAGGCCATTCCTTCCCAAGGAGGGGGCTTGTGTGAAATCTCAGTCCAAGAAGAAAGGTCAACCAAAACAAGAAGGAACAAAGGCCTCTGTGCTAACCGGAGAAACCGCTCCAGGGAAAACGAAAATTCAAGTGTGGCCTTTAGAAAGACCTTCAGTAAGAATCTGAGTATTATTTCTAAGAGACAAATTCCCTCAGGAGAGAAACTATATGATTGCGAGGAATGCGGAAAGACCTTCAGTCTGAAGACAGCCCTTACTTCACATGAAATAATTCACTCAGGTGAGGGGCTGTATAAATGGTTACATTTTAAACCAAGCCTTTTTGATGCAGCAGGCCTTCATGTCCCTTTAAAGCAGGGGTGGGGAACCTTTTTCATGCCAAAGGCCATTTCCATATTTATAACATCATTCGAGGGCCATACCAGTTGTAGGTATGGGGGGGAGAGGTTAGGGTTGCCAGGTCTCCAGCCACCACCTGGAGAAACTATGCAGAGAAGGAAGGGGAAGGAGGGAAAGAAGGAAGGAAGGAAAGGAAGAAAAGAGGGAGAAAAAGAGAGAGAGAAAGGGAGCGGTTCCCAGCTTCCCCCCCTCACACACATACAGGCACGCTAGGGTTGCGATCTCCAGCCACCACCTGGAGAAACTATGCAGAGAAGGAAGAGGAAGGAGGGAAAGAAGGAAGGAAGGAAAGGAAGAAAAGAGAGGGAGAGAAAGAGAGAGAGAAAGGGAGGGGTTCCCAGCTTCCCCCCTCACACACATACAGGCACGCTAGGGTTGCCAGGTCTCCAGCCTCCACCTGGAGAAACTATGTAGAGAAGGAAGGGGAAGGAGGGAAAGAAGGAAGGAAGGAAAGAGAGGGAGAGAAAGAGAGAGAAAGGGAGGGGTTCCCAGCTTCCCCCCTCACACGCATACAGGCACGCTAGGGTTGCCAGGTCTCCAGCCACCACCTGGAGAAACTATGCAGAGAAGGAAGGGAAAGGAGGGAAAGAAGGAAGGAAAGGAAGAAAAGAGAGGGAGAGAAAGGGAGGGGTTCCCAGCTTCCCCCCTCACACACATACAGGCACCCCCCCCGGCTGCGCAGCGGCCGGGAGCCATCAGGGAGATGCCTCTGCAGCTTCTCCCGCCTTTCTGCGCGCGCACACAGACACACAAGCCCGCCCGCCCCCGAGTACGAGCAGCCGGGAGCTATCGAGGAGAAGCCTCCGCGGCTTCCCCCGCCTTCGCTGGCGCACACACACACACATGCAAGCCAGCCAGCCAGCCCCCAACCACATGAGCGGCTGGGAGTGATTGTCGCGCACAGCTTGTCTGGACTTCAGGAGTTTACCTGGTAGCAACTTCACACCACGCAGTTCTGCTATGTACAGTTTATTTACAATATCTACACAGAGTCCTTTGGCTGTTAACATTCACAACTCTGAGCATCAGCATGCTCCGCCAGCATGTATATTTCAGGCAAGAAGTAACTTACATTCACTACACAGACTTATATACACATTCATGACCAATCACAGTTCACCTGAGATGAGTCATTCTGGAAATCCCCATTCCTGGCTGTACAAACTGGATCAGACCAGCATCATCACATGACTTAGCTGTCACTCTGATCAGTATGATCTATTTAGCAAACTGCAGACTAGGCATAACTTTGACATATGTTGACACACCTCCCTAGTCAAACGTTTGTTAAACACAGCCATTTCTTTAAGTATAGAAATCTTTCAGTATTCAAACATTTCAGTCTCCTGGCTTAGTGCACACCAACCATTCTCATTTCTGGAGACTTGCACCCCTAGGTAATTCTTAATTGGTCCTAGATGTTTCATTGTAAACATTTCCTGTATGGTCTGCATAAACCATTTCAACTGTTCCTTGTTGTGGTACATTAAACATACATCATCCACAAAAAGTAATAAATAACAGGTTTGTTTACATATTTCCACTTGATACAGACATGGATCAGACACACTCTGCTTAAACCCTTTTCTGGTTAAAGCATTTTTTATACACATATTCCATGCATGTCCTGATTGCTTTAAGCCATATAATGCCTTGTGCAATTTTAACACTGTTTTGGCATTTTGACATTGAAACCCTGGTATTTGATCAAGAGATAGCTCTTCCTCAATAGGTGCGTTCAGATATGCAGTATCAAAATCAAAATGATCAACTAGCATTCCTTCTGCTCCAGCCTTGGTTAATGCAACTCTTATTGTTTCCAACTCTTATTTGCGTAATTCCCCTCGCAACTAATCTTGCCTTATATTTAACATTTCTATTTGGCAAGGTTTTGAGTCTGTACAACCAACGGCAACTCAGAGTTTTCTTATCTGCCGGCAATTCAGATAAGGAAAATACTTCATTTGACACCAATGAGTTATATTCCACCTCCATGGCTTGCAGCCAAGGATTTTTCTCTTTTGAGGCTAAACTTAACACGTCATTGTAATCAGTTGGAACTTTAATAAACACATGGTTAGCAGTTACACCATACCTTTGAGGTGGAACACCTTTTGTAGATCTAGAGGACACTCTTGGCACTACTCTCTGATCTGCACTTTGCACACTCTCAGAGTCTGCATGTATTGGTGACTGCACCTCCTGTTTCACTTCTGGCATGTTATCAGAATCATCGTTCATAGGTAACAGTACTGTGGATGGTAATTGGTTTGCATGTATCTTAGGCCAATTAGCATCCTCACAGAATGTAGCTGAACGACTGAAACTTAATACATTTTGGTCATTCACAAAACGGTAAGATTTCATCCCTGTCTGATACCCCATGAATGTCAACTTTTTTGCTCTTTCACCACCTTTCCTACGTTGTTTCAGTGGTATATTGACCCATGCTTTACTGCCAAATATCCTGATATGATCCAAACTGGGATCTTTCCCATACAAAGCCTTGTATGGAATATTGTTTGTGGCACTTGTCCAAATTCTATTTGATATATAACAAGCATTTTTTGCTGCTTCAGCCCAGAACATTTTTGGCAATCCAGCATCAAGTAGCATTGATTTTATCATTGTTTGCAGTACTCCTGCCTTTCTCTCTGCAACACCATTTTCTTGACTCATAGATACATTAGCAATTCTATGTTCAATGCCTTGAGTCTTAAACCAATGAGCTATTTCACCAGACATTTACTCGCCCCCAAAATCACTTTGGAACTTACAGATTTTATGCCCCAATTGCCTTTGCAGATTGTTAGCCCACATCTTTATAGTGTCACACACCTCTGACTTCTTTGCTATGGGATACACCCATGTGAACCTTGTGGCATCATCTATCAAAAGAAGAAGATATTTTCTTTTAGATATACTGTCTGGGAAAGGGCCTACCACATCACTATGTATAAGATATAGAGGGGTTTTTGTTACTCTGTCACTCCTTTGTGCAACTGGGTGTGCTTTAGACTTACTTTGCTTGCACACATCACAATCCAGATATGTTTTGCACCCTTCAACCTTCTCATTGCCCAGCAGGGCAAGAGTTTTATTCAAGGTGCCCCAGCCTACATGACCGAGTTTTCTATGTAGCAAATGTATACACTTATGGTGAGGGTTTTTATTTAACACTGTTTGTGCTTTACCTGCCATGTTCTCTAGCACATACACATTATCTTTCAAATTCCCCACTGCCATAATTTTATCACCTTTGAGAATATTACAGCACTTATTTCTGAAAATGGTTTCTCTCAAGAGAGGGTATACAAAACACATCATTGAATGTATGGTTTAAACTTCCAAACATTACACTTCCTTCACAGGAAACAGTTGCAGAACGTCCATCTGCCAAACTTACATAACCTAACGGCGACTGATGTGAGTTCATTAGTAGCCTTTCCTCCCTCACAAATATTTGTGAAGCTCCTGAGTCAATTATTCAGGGAGTCATTCAGGGAGTCTGGACTCGCTCTCACCAGCGTAGCTTGCTGTTTGGTCACAAATTGAGTCTTGTTTCCTCCTCTGTATTTCTTTGCAGCAGGGCAAAATCTTTGAATGTGGCCTTCCTCTCCACATCTGTAACATTTCCTGACACGTAAAGCTACAGGTATAGGCTTGCTTGCTTCACAGACCTTCGTTGCACAGCTGAGGCTTGTATCCTTCCTTATCTCATGCTTGGCACAGCTCCCGGTCTGGCCAACTGCCAACTCCCGTTGCGTATATCGTGCCTCTTCCTCTAACAATCTGCCAGTGATGTACTGCAGAGATAATTTTGCTGCGTCAACAGATTCAAGGGCTGAGATAAGTGGGTCGAAACGCTCCGTCAGGGAACTTAAAACAATAAACACCTGGTCCTGGTCAGAAATCTGCTTTCCCCTTTGAGCCAGCAGTTGAAAATACATTGCTAAGGTATTCAAATGAGCTCTGACTTTCTCATTTGGCTCCATAGTCTTTCTATAAATCCTTCTCATCAGGGAAATAAGGGATCCAGCCGTGTCTTGCACATATACAGCCTTGAGGCTATTCCAGGCATCTTTAGCTGACCCCTGTCCCGCCACATGTACCAACTGGTCATCAGCAACACTTAATATCAATGTGGCTAATGCCTTCTGGTCTTTTAAACTTTCCTCAGGCGTGGGAGCTTGTGGGGGAGAATCCACATACATCCACAATGACTCATGCTTAAGATAATGCTCCATTCGCAGGGACCACACGGCATAGTTATCTGCGGTCAGTTTATCAATCAGCAGGGCAGAAGCAGCTTGCGCCATGATATCTTTGCTCACCGGCAGTAGCTGATTATCTTCCTCTGGTTCCTCCTCCGACTCTTGGTCAGAAACAACTGAACCGTCTTCAGACTGTACATCAAGGTCCTCAGCGTCGCTGGCCTCTGTAGACATCCAAACCGCTCACAGCAGCAACTCACGGCAGTAGCTCACCAACTCCAATAGAACCTCCAGCTCTCGGCGCAGTCTATCTGGGCCCATAGCCCTGTCGCGCACAGCTTGTCTGGACTTCAGGAGTTTACCTGGTAGCAACTTCACACCACGTAGTTCTGCTATGTACAGTTTATTTACAATATCTACACAGAGTCCTTTGGCTATTAACATTCACAGCTCTGAGCATCAGCATGCTCCACCAGCATGTATATTTCAGGCAAGAAGTAACTTACTTCACTACACAGACTTATATACACATTCATGACCAATCACAGTTCACCTGAGATGAGTCATTCTGGAAATCCCCATTCCTGGCTGTACAAACTGGATCAGCCCAGCACCATCACATGACTTAGCTGTCACTCTGATCAGTATGATCTATTTAGCAAACTGCAGACTAGGCATAACTTTGACATATGTTGACAGTGATCAGTGAGAAGCCTCTGCAGCTTCCCCCTGCTTCACGCGCGCACACACACAATAGCCAGCTAGCCATCCCCCAGCTGCACGGGTGGCCGGGAGCAAAGGGGGAGAAACCTCCGCGGCTTCCCTTGCCTTTGTGCGCGCACACACACAAGCAAGCAAGCCAACCAGCCAGCCCCCAGCCGCGTGAGCAGCCGGGAGCGATCAGAGAGAAGCCTCCGCGGCTTCCCCCTGCTTCGTGCGCGCGTGCACACACACACACAAAAACCAGCCAGCCCCCAGCTGCACGGGTGGCTGGGAGCGATGGGGGAGAAACCTCCGCGGCTTCCCCTGCCTTTGCGCACACACGCACTCACGTATTTTGGCCTCGGGGGAGAGTGAGGGGAAAGCTGCGTAGGAGCCCACCGAGCCAGTGGAGGGTGCAGCGCGGCCATCGGCAGGGCAATAAGAGTGGGGGAGAGGGGCAGGAGATTTGGGTGCCCCCAACAACTTTAAAATGCGCCGCCAGGGCGCAGGCCGGGGAGAGCGGCAGGAGATTCAGGTGCCCCCAACAACTTTCTCTCCAGGAACGGGAAGCAGGGAGACTTGGGGAAAACGCCCCCACAGTCACCCAATCAGCTTTTAGTTTTGTTAGCATGCTCTCCTGCCTCTCTGCAAAGCCCGAAGCACCGGGAGAAGGACCTGGCTAGCGATAGCTAGCTCCTGGTCTCGGCAGGTGGGCCATGGAGCTCCAGGCCTTGGCAGGCGGGCCGGGGGCCGGACAAAATGGCCTCGCGGGCCGCATCCGGCCCGCGGGCCAGAGGTTCCCCACCCCTGCTTTAAAGTGTCTATTAACGTACCTTTCAATGTAGAGCAGGAAAAGGCTGCTGAAATGCTTTGCGTACGGATGATCAGACCTCTTTGGGTTCTAACGGGAGCTCTCTTTTGATTCCAGCAGGGGATGATCAGTGGAATAAGGGTGATGAGGACATTCATCACCGATTGCCAAATAAAGTGAAGAATGAAAATAGGAAAGGAAGCTTCAAGAATCACGGTGGACCTAAGAGGCAGAAAAGAAATTACATAGTCAAGAAGAGGGTTAAACCCATTCATGACCAAGGGCAGGATTACCGTGAACTAAGCCATATGGTAGAAGAAACATATAAGTCCGTGGAGGGTGGAGTGAATTTCTCAGATCAGGGCCAATATGGTATCCATTTGCAAATACCCAGTGGAAAGAAGACCCATCAATGCTTGGAGTGTCACAAGAGCTTTCCTTGTAGAGCAGAGCTTCTTAGGCATCAAAGAACACATAAAGGAGAGAAACCTTACAGTCGCTCAGACTGTGGCAACAGCTTCTCACAGAAATCAGACCATTTTCAATGCCATATAATTCATTCAGGAGAAAAGACATTTGTCTGCACAGAGAGTGGAAGCATGTTCTGTCCTGGAAGAAAAGGTAATGCACTTTTCCCAAAGCATAGTAGAATGGTGGCACAGAAATGTTTTCGGTGTGGAAAGTACTTCAGATACAGATCACAGCTCCATGTGCACCGAAAAGTACACACAGGGGAGAAACATTTTCAGCCCCCAAAGTGTGGAAAGACATTTAGTCAGAGTGTCAATCTTCAACAGCATCAAAGAACCCACACAGGGGAGAAACCTTTTGAATGCTCAGAGTGTGGAAAGAGATTCAGTCAGCATAGCCATCTTCAACTACATCAAAGAATCCACACAGGGGAGAAACCTTTTGAATGCTCAGAGTGTGGAAAGAGATTCAGTCAGCATAGCCATCTTCAACTACATCAAAGAATCCACACAGGGGAGAAACCTTTTGAATGCTCAGAGTGTGGAAAGAGATTCAGTCAGCATAGCCATCTTCAACTACATCAAAGAATCCACACAGGAGAGAAACCTTTTGAATGCTCAGAGTGTGGAAAGAGATTCAGTCAGAGATGCGATCTTCAACGACATCAAAGAATCCACACAGGGGAGAAACCTTTTGAATGCTCAGAGTGTGGAAAGAGATTCAGTCAGAGTAGCCATCTTCAACTACATCGAAGAATCCACACAGGAGAGAAACCTTTTGAATGCTCAGAGTGTGGAAAGAGATTCAGTCAGAGACGCAATCTTCAGGTGCATCAAAGAATGCACACCGGGGAGAAACCTTTTGAATGCTCAGAATGTGGAAAGAGATTCAGTCAGAGTGGCCATCTTCAACAGCATCAAGGAACCCACACAGGGGAGAAACCTTTTGAATGCTCAGAGTGTGGAAAGAGATTCAGTCAGAGTAGCAATCTTCAAAATCATCTAAGAACCCACACAGGAGAGAAACCTTTTGAATGCTCAGAGTGTGGAAAGAGATTCAGTCAGAGATGCGATCTTCAACGACATCAAAGAATCCACACAGGGGAGAAACCTTTTGAATGCTCAGAGTGTGGAAACAGATTCCGTCACATTGGCAGTCTTCAAAATCATCTAAGAACCCACGCAGGAGAGAAACCTTTTGAATGCTCAGAGTGTGGGAAGAGATTCAATCAGAGACACAGTCTTCAACGGCATCAAAGAACCCACACAGGAGAGAAAACCTGGATGCTCAGTGTCAAAAGAGATTCAGTTGGAGACGCAATTTTCAATTGCATCAAAGACCAGGAGAAAAATATTCAGAGTGTTGAAAGAGATTCAGTCACGACGGCATCAAAGAATCCACACAGGGGAGAAACCTTTGAATGCTTAGTGTAAGGCCCCTGTCCCCTTTTCAGTGGAGACACTCCAATTTGATCACCCATCTTCTCTCAGTTTTTTACACGGCACCCTCTTGGAAGCCTAAAGTACAATGGGCAGATCTTTGAGACAGGTGTGAGTGAGCATATCTTCCTGCCATGTCCAGAGCAAATTTCCATCATGGAGGCAGGATGTCACTAGGGCTTTTATATAGCCCCCTGCCCCAGCTCCATGGCCTGTGTGCTCCCATATCTCTACTTCAAGAGTATTTCATCAAAGACCATTTACAATTAATTGGCAATCACCTCTGAGAAGCCTTAACTACCAATAGGCTTGGGCACACCCAGTGCTGTGAAAACCTTCCCATCTTCGAATGTTAGGTGTCATTTCCAATTCTTCCTGTGAATTTGGGGGCATTTTCTTTTTCCTTTAATTTTTTTTTATTTTTCATGATAAAAAGGGTACAGAAAAAAGAATAGGGGGGAACAGGCAAGGGAATTTAACATGTCATTTTATCATTTGATATCTCCAGGCACAGACATGGTCATAATTTAGCTCTTGCCCCATATTTAATCTTAATTTAATGTTCTATTGTGCAATTCTATACTTAACTTTATATTAATCATAAACAGACATATGCTCTCTTTACATACCTGTTATTCAGTTCTCTGTCATTTCACCTAATAATAAGACTAAATACATTTACATATACATATTCTTTGTTACTGATATATCTTCAACCCCTATTTACTGCTCCATTATCTACATTGTTCCGTTCATGAATATCTGTCAAACATCACCTGCCACTTCTGTTTGTAATCTTCCATAAATTGGTTTTTTAAAAGGTGAGTTAGTCTCGACATTGTTGCATATTCTTGTAATTTTATAATCCAGTCCATTCTTTCTTCTATGATTTTTGCTTTCCAATGTTTTGCAAACACAATTCTGGCTGCAGCAGTTGCATATTGATATAGTTCTTTATGGATGGATTTAATTTCTGCTGGTATCATCCCAAGCAACATATTTTTAGCATTTAGTTCGAATTTGACATGCAGCATACCTTGAATTTCTTGATGTATCCCTTTCCAATATTGTTGAGCTTTCTTACATGTCCACCACTGATGAAAAAAGGTTCCTTCCTTGTCTGAATATTTCCAACAGTTTGCTTGATTAGATTTGTACATCTATTGCAGATCTTTTGGTGCAAAGTACCACTTATAAAATATCTTATATCCGTTTACTTTCATTTCCTGTGATGATGTAAACTTAATGTCCTTTGACCACATTTGTTCCCAGTTTTGCATTGGAATCATTTCACCAAAATTCTGCATCCTCTTAATCATACATGTCTGCATTGTTTATCCGCCGTTTCTTGAAGCAAAAGCAGTTAATATATCTTTGACAACAGATGGCCTTTTGATTTAGTAATCAGTTGTTCGAAGTCTGTTAACTTTCTCTGACTCCGTTTTCAAATAGTCTGTTTTTAATCCATGGATCACTTGGTGGTAGGCAAACCAGGAAATCTTGAAGTTTTCTTTATGTAGTACCTGCAATGTTTTTATTTGTCCGTCTCTTCTGAGTAAGTCATTATAAACCATGAAGTCGTTCTTTGTCCTTCCCGCAAAATCCAAATAGGCTTCTGTCGGTGACATTGGGGCCCGGGGGGAAGGGCTTAGTAGTCCTTTCATAGGATTCCACATTTTAATAAGCTGGATCATAATGTTCTCTTCAAATCGTGTTTTGAAGTCCTTCCTGAAATCTTTTGCCCATAGTAAATGATGGAAGCCATGTTAAGTTCAGTAACGCCAAACCTCTCCTTTTTTTATTTTATTTTTCTTTCCAGACAAACTTGTTAATCATTGGTTGCCATTGTTTAAGAGTTATTGTTTTAATACTGATTGGTAAGGTCATAAAAAGTTCAGTTTGGGGAGAACATTTATCATAATGGTTGCAATTCTGCCCAGCCAAGCAATCTGGAGTCTATTCCACCTTTCCAAATTTTTTTCAATCTTTGTAATTTAAGTCAAAGAGTGAATCATTCCCTGTTGGTATTTTTAATCCCAGATATTTAACACACGTTTTAGCGATGGTGCACTGTAATATCTCTTGAATTGCAAGTTTCTCTTCTTGAGGTACATTATACAGGATCATATTTGTTTTCTTACTGTTCAGTTTATATCCTGATTAGTAGCTGAACTGATCTATCTGCTTTTTAATCTTTAGAGATGTGTTCAGATTCTGACAGATTAAGACCACGTCATCTTCATAGCTTCTAACCTTATATTGTTGATCTTCATATTTCAGTCCTTCGATATTAGAATTTTGTCTTGTTAGCCAATACTGCCATGGCTATGTTAAACAGTAGTGGAGAAAGGGGGCAGCCTTATCTCATTCCTTTTTCCGTTTTAAAACTGTCCATTAATAGACCATTGATCAGCAATCTCGAACTTTGTTCCGAGTAAATAGCTCTCAATAGAAATTGCATGTCACATTGTATTTGCTGCAGAGTCTTGTGTAAAAAATTCCAGGAAATATTATCAAATGCCTTTTTGGCATCCAGAAAGAGCAGTGCTTCTTTGGTTTTGGTAGTCTTAATGCGGTAAATTGCAGCAAGTACCACTCTAACGTGATCTTTCATCTGTCTTTTGGGCATAAAACCAGATTGATCTGTGTGTGTAATTTTAGAAAGACATCTCTTCAATCTTTCTATCAGAATGGTCGCAAAAATTTTATGGTCAACATTCAGCAACAGTATTGATTGTACAGACAAATTCAACATTTCAACTGTTCCCACTGGGATACTGCACAGGGCCACGCTTTGAAAGACCATACACAGCTTGATCTCCTATCAGTTTGAGAAAGAGACTGTATTTAAACTGGATAACCTTATATGCATATAAGAGAAACTTGAACTAAATGGAACTGATGAAGAATACAGAAACGATCGTATTCCTAGCAACTTCTATATGAAGAATTCCTTGATGCTTGGATCTTAAACTAGCATTTTGTACCTTGGACTTTGAAAGAGTTTTGTATTATATTTTGTGTTTATTATATGTTAATTTGTACACTTGATACACTTTGATACACTTTTTCACACTTGAATGTTGTCTGTTATATCTCAGTAATTCCAGCAACCTCCAGGTGGTGGCTGGAGATCTCCTGGGACTATAACTGATCTCCAGGCAACAGAGATCAGTTCACCTGGAGAAAATGGCTGCTTTGGAATGTGGACTTTATGGCGTTATACCCCATTGAAGTCCCTCCCCTCCCCAAACTCTGCCCTCCTCAGGCTCCACTCCCCAAATCTCCAGGTATTTTCCAACCTGGAGTTGGCAACCCTCCTGGTTTGTCCTTGGATGGGAGACCACCAAGGAAACCCGGGGTTGGTATGCAGAGCCAGGCAAAGGCAAACCACCTCTGAACATCTCTTGCCTTGAAAACCCCACCAGGGGTTGCAGTACGTTTGCTGCGACTTGAAGGCACTTTACACAGGATGCTTTCCAGAACTGAAAGATCATGTATTTAAATGCAGATCTAAATCTCTTTAAATGCAAACAGAGAACATTCAAAACGGATCCACTTGAGGAGGGTAAAGTTTGTAGAAAAGTCAAGCTACTAAAGAGAGGACAAACTTTTTTCTAGTAAATAGGTAAAGCACCGGGTCATTCCTGACCCATGGGGTGGTCACATCCCGACGTTTACTAGGCAGACTATGTTTACGGGGTGGTTTGCCATGGCCTTCCCCAGTCATCTATGTTTTTTTAAGTACCTGGTGAAAAAACAACAACCTGTGTTTCAGAAATGGTCATTATTCATACCCTGCATATCTGCACACCTGCAAAACGGCCTTGGCCTTTACACCTGAACCGTCCCTCAAACACAAAAAACCCACAAGGATTGAACTGGGCAGTGGATCTTTACCTGGCAAACTGATCTCTGCCTGTTCAGCTTCTTTGTGTCTCTGCACCTCAACAGGATCTAAGAGGGTCTCTATACCCTGGCCACCCAGGTGGACCCCCTGAAACAAGAAAGACCAGTCTTGCTGAGCAGAGCCACAGTGTTCGTTTACTAAAGTAACATTAAACACAAGTCTAAGGGTTACCAACCTCCAGGTGGGGCCTGGAGTTCTCACCGGATTACAACTGATCTCCAGACTCCCCTGGAGAAAACAGCTTCATAGGGAAGACTCTATGGCAGGGGTGTCGAACTCATTTGTTACGAGGGCCTAGGGTTGCCAACCTCCAGGTACTGTGGTAAACAAAGGTATTCCATAATGAATTTCATATTTCAAAGATATAGTTGCACAGACATCTTTGCAAAGTTGACCATTCCCAACGGGATACAATGACTACAATCAGCTGCTGGTTACACACACTTAAATGAGTTGCAGGTGACGCATGTTATAGTTTCTTAATCCCTTTCTCAAAGCTCGGCATAATGAGAACGAACTTCGTTTTTTTGTAGTTTGGCGTCTCAAGGGTAAATTGTTTGACAAAAGGAACAACGAACGGCTCTTGAGACAAAAGGAGGCTTACTTTATTAACTTATTTCATTCTCTAGAACCCCATGGTTTAAATGTTGAAAATGATTTATCGTGCTTTATTTGACACTGTCACTTTAAGAAACTGTAACATGCGTCACCTGCAACTCATTTAAGTGTGTGTAACCAGCAGCCTATTGTATAGTCATTGAATCCCGTTGGGAACGGTCAACTTTGCAAAGATGTCTGTGCAACTATATCTTTGAAATATGAAATTCATTATGGAATACAGTTATTAATAGTGATATAGTTGGAGAATCTATCCTGAATGGGAAGAAGTGAAATTAATTGGATACATTAATGTGCATGTTGAATGAAATCAATTGTAAGTATATTGACTTTTAATAGTGTAATCCTTTATATACATTATAGATATTATATCTAGATATATTTTTAATTAATAATTTTTGATATAGGAACGGAACTGATGAAGAAAGAAACAATCGTCTTCCTACCTACCACTATTTTCTACATGTTTGCTGAGTTCTATATGTTTGCTGAGTTCATATAACCAGCACACAGAATTTTCCTTGGATCAGTGTACCTTTGTGGACTATTAGAAAAGTTTTTTGTAAATATTTGTATATGTTGTTAGTCCCTTTTCACTTTTGTATGCACTGAATACACCTTGATGTTTCATCAGTTGGATTTGTATTTACTGTTGCCTAAATATTCCTGCACTATCTTCCTTACCGTTGGTATTAGTGCAGAGGTGTTAATTTTGGCTTGCTCTACCTCCAGGCACTAGCTGGAGATCTCCTGCTATTACAACTCTATCTCCAGCAGATAGAGATCAGTTCTGGAGAAAATGGCCGCTTTGGCAATTGGACTCTATGGCATTGAAGTCCCTCCCCTCTACAAATCCACCCCCTAGGGCTCCAAACCCAAAACCTCCCGCCGGTGGCGAACAGGGACCTGGCAACCCTACTTTAACTGAACAACTGCTCATGATGGCAACAACTCATTCTACAGTCTGCATGCTGTTAGAATTTCTGCCAATTAAAGACTGCAACCTCACCTGCCATTTCCTGGTCTCAGCCCCCTTTGCTGGCTCAGCAGGAAATCGTCTACCAGGGCTGGCCCTGATCCAGCTCTGCAGCTCCAGCGGCAGGATGGCCAGGAACTGCTCCAGGATCAGCAACTCCAGGATCTGCTCCTTCGAGTGACTCTCCGGCCTCAGCCACCGGTGGCAAAGCTCCTGCAGCTGGCTGTAGATCCGTCTTGGGTCTTCCACCTTCTGGAAGTGGAACCGCCGGAAGTGCTGGCCAGGGTTTCCATGCGGTTGGTTTCCCATCACAAGATGGCTGCCCTCACTTTCCCATAATCCTCCCTATCTCTGGCCTCCAGCTGCCAAAGGCCTGCTGGGCTTCTCCGCTGAGTGCTGGCAGGAGCCGGGCCGCCCACTCTTCCCTGGGCCATTGGCAGGCTTTGGCCACTTGCTCGAAGGAGGCCAAGAAGGCCTTGGCATCCTCCCAGGGGCTGGGCTCCTTCTCCGACCCTGTGTGAGGAGACTCCAGACTCCTCAAGAAATCCTGCCATTGGGCTTCCCAGCGCTGGTGCAGCCCTTTGGCCGGTTCCTCTCTTCCCTCTTGCCCTATTCTCCCTCTGGGCTGTTCCGCCACATCCTCAATCCAAATCGCTTCTTCCGCTCTTCCTTTTGGGCCGGCAGAGTTCTGCTCCATAACCTTCCTCTTTTGCCTCTGAAATCCAGAACTAAAGAGCAAGTGACGATCAGACGGATTCCAGGCAGAAAATCTTTGCTCTCCAGCTTCTGCTCTTCCTCCAAATGCAAGAAAAGGCCCAACCTCCGCCTCTGGGGCTGCTCTTAAAACCCTTCAAGTGGAGGGATGACCCCTGTTGAAGAGTTTTACTTGGTGACAAAAGAGCTGTGATTGTCAAAAGCTGCCAGTCCAAAGCCATCCCCTGGGGGCATTTCTGATTTGCAAGGGGACGGCCTCCCTGAGCCAAGGCAAAAACACAGGGCAAAGGGGAAGGGGGGGACCTCAATTAAATTAAAAAAGAACAGCATGCAGTTTGGATTCCTTTGACAGCCAACACCTTGTCTTCCCTCCCCACAGAGTGTGAAAACTGGTCAATAAACCTTCAGATTGTGGTTTCAGTGTTGCTCCAGTTTGGGAAATTCCTGAAGAGGGTGGGGTTTGGGGGAGGGGATAGAGGGTGGGCTTTGGGAAGGGGAAGGGAGAGAGATCAGAGGGACCATAGACTTCACCGTCCTAAACAGCCATTTTCTCTATGGGAATTGACTTCCATAGTCTGGAGATCAGTTGTAATTCTGGGAGAACTCCAGGCCCCTCCTGGAGGTTGAACAAATACAAAGTTAGCCTGCTATATAAGTAGTTAGTAAACCATGAAATAGCAGAAAATATGCAAAATTTTATACTGCAATATTTTTAGCTAGATATGTTTTACAAATATCCACATTATATTAAGATTCATATATGAATTTGTACAATCACAATATATCAATTAACATTCACAAATTGTGCAAAATCTCACTTTGACTTGCGTCTTGGAGATGTGAAGGTAGTCCCAGTGGCAAGGGTTTCTGGCAATAAGGTACCGGTAGTCTTTTCTTCTTGCCACAGTCTTTTAGGTATAAGGTCTCACAGGTGGCAATTTCAAATTTGTAGCCAAGTGGCAATCTTCAAATTATAGGACAAATTCCCTATTTCAACCATTCAGGGTCTTCTTCAGCTGCCAATCAGCTGCTTTCCTCAGCCTTGAATTCAATAAGGGCACACACACACACACAAAAGGGGGGGAATAATGGGGAGCCCTTTAATTTAATCAATTGTTGCACCTCCATCCTCAAAACAACAGGGCTATAAGAATCTAGGCCTGCCTGTCTCCTTAACAACACCTCAATTTTTGAGGCCTGGGTAGGGTTGCCACCTCCAGGTTGGGAAATACCTAGAGATTTTGGGGGTGGAGCCTGAGGACAGTGGGGTTTGGGAAGGGATGTCCGTGTGGTATAATGCCAGAGTCCACCTTCCAAAACGACATTTTTCTCCAGGGGTACTGATCTCTGTCATCTGGAGATCACTTGTAATCCCAGGAGATCTCCAGCCGCTACCTGGAAGTTACAACCCACAATAATTACTTAGCTGTGCTAGAATATGTTATTCAAAAAAACACAGCTGTATGGCTTATATTTTCTTTCTCATACTTACTACTATTAAAGAGCTTCTTGTTATGTTGCCCAAAATAAGGTGTTGGCTATAATAAATTTTCTTATGCCAAAGTCTTTTCTATATAATGTTGTAAATCAAACAAATTTATACAACTGTTGTATAAGAGAGAGAGAGAGAGATTGTTAGGATTATCACTTTTCAGCCTATCTTTGCTGCTGTATCTTCGGAGGTATCTTGCTCCTTCCACACTGTGAAAAACTTCCCTTGTAGATGCTGCTGCTGTTGGGGCTGGTTGAAAAGTTGGCAACCCTCACAGGCAGGTGAGGGTGGAAAATGTTTTTTTGTGGACTATGTGGTGGGTTAGGCTGAATGTGTGTGTGACTGGCCCAAGGACGCCCAGAACACTTCCATGGCCGAGTGGGGATTCGAACCTGGGTTTCCCAGAGCCTAATCCCGTGTTGGCGAACCTATGGCACACGTGCCACAAGCGGCACGCCGAGCCCTTTCTATGGGCACGTGTGGAGCTGCCGCCCCCCCCCGGCCCCCCGGCCCCTCCTTGCGGCCTTGACACCATCTGCCTCCGTTGCCCCGCTCCGCCTTAGCAGCAGCAGCAGCACCGCCGCCCCACCCAGGCATCGCTCCAGACCCCCCGCCGCCCGCTCATGCTCAGCCCCGAGGGCTGCCCTGCCGGCCGCACCGCTACGCCCGCCGAGTTGCCCCCGCCCCCTCCTCCGCCCCCTTGGCTGCCTGTCCCCCTCCTCCGCCCCTCCTCGCGGCCTTGGCGCATGTTTCCACCACGCCGCAGCCAACTTTGTTGAGGGGCGGGGGCGACTCGGCGGGCGTAGCGGGGCAGCCGGCAGGGCAGCCCTTGGGGCCGAGCATGAGCAGCCGCGGCGGGTCCAGAGCGGCGCCTGGGTGGAGCGGCGGCGCTGCTGCTGAGGCGGAGCGGGGCGGCGGGAGGCTTGCGGGAGGCTTGCGGCGGGCGGCTCTTTCGCTTGGACTTGCCACTCAGATGCACATTTCCCCCATCTCAAAACTGAATGGGGGGGTTGTTGTCCATTTGTGTATGGGAGGTTTTGCCTTGGACTTGCCACTCAGATGCACATTTCCCCCATCCAGATTCTCAAAACTGCATGGGGGGGGTTGTCCATTTGTGAATGGGAGGTTTTGCCTTGGACTTGCCACTCAGATGCACAACTCAACAATAAGCCCCCCTGCAGAGTTTTGAGAATGCAGATGGGGAAAATGGTGTTTGTCAGTCATTGCCATGATTTAATTTTATGGATGACAAAGGATAGTACAGTTCTGAAAATGAAATCCTTAAAGTGTGGAATTCTGCCAAATAATTTTAAATCAATGAAAGCACTTGGGATTGCTTTCCTTACTTTGTTTGGATCATTTTATGCTTGGGAGCATAACGTATGAGTTGTTTTTTTCTAAACTAAAACCTCAGTATTCAGGTTAAATTGCCGTGTTGGCACTTTACGATGAATAAGTGGGTTTTGGGTTGCAGTTTGGGCACTCGGTCTCTAAAAGGTTCGCCATCACTGGCCTAATCTGACACTTTAACCACGACACTCTGAATATGCAAATTTGAAGCTATAATAGAAGACACTAGAATGTAGAGAGTAGTTGTAATGATTTTGATAAGAAAGTAAAAGTGGAAATGGCCTTAAGAAATTAAATAATACTGAAGAAACCATAGTTTAAGTAGAAATGGCATAGATATCATAATGTTAAATGTAAATTTTAGAAATAATAAGATGGCAGTATATTGTGACTTTAAGAATTGTTATACATCAACCCTGGAAGAAGCCCAATTTGTATATGAATGGGATGAATGTAGTGTTTGTTATGCTCGTTAAAATGTAATAAAATGTTTTTTTTTAAATAACCACTACACTCTGCTGGCTCTTATGGCCCCTATGGGGTCGCCATAAGTTGGCTGTCACTCAATGGCCAAAAAAGCCCCCAAAGCCTTCATAGCATTTCGACTATGTGCACAGGATTGCGGTCAAAGTAAAAGTAGTGGGGAAGTTGCAACAGAAAACCCTGGAATATAACAAGAGGAACAGGGCAGGGGCAGATTGGACATTGAGGCCACTGGGAAGAGCCCTGGTGGGCCGATGGGTTTTGGGGGGGGCCACACACCCCAGGACCACTGTATTCTAAAGAGAGAGGAGGGCATGAGCCAGAGCTGCAGGAAAAGAGGACTCTCCATACCAAGAAACACAACTGCCTAGCCTCGCCAAGAGGCAGTGCTGAACTCATTGTATTTTTTCCTCCGATCTCCTTCAATCCAGAGCTGTGTGTTTCTACCTCCTAAACATTGTACGTCCCAGTAACTGGATCCTGGGGGAAAGGTGTATTCTGTACCTTGCATTTGCTTACGAAATGAAGTGGATGATGCTCTTCCATTGTTCCTGCACAATTCATTACAACTGGGCTATTTGCAGAAAGAAGAGGGTAAACAGACCAGCAAAAGACCAGATCTGCCTTCTCCCTTTCTACAGGTCACGCCTCTTAGTATTGTTATGGCAGAACTCAGGAGCTGGATTTTAGAGTTCAAGACACAAAGACCTCAGACCACTTTTCTTAGGAAAAACAAGGTTTATTTAGCAATTGCTAGTCCCAGCTTTCGCTCTTGTAAGTGATAAAAAAGAAAGCTCGGCCCCGAACAAAGGCATGCAAGACCTTTTATAATCTTTGGTTAGCTCATTATGCATTCTCTAAAATACGTCACCTATACATTATACTAATGATTGGTTTACAACTTTTACAGACATTTCATTGGGTTACAACATAAGGAAAAATCATAGGTTTACAGAAATAGAGCAATATTTTAATTGGTCTAGATAATGCTTGTTTAAAGTTATTGTTAGTGCACCTGGTATTTCTATCTAGCTACAATTAATCTTTTCCTCCCTTAACATCCCAGCCACCCTGGCGCCTCTGTCTGTTATTACATCCCTGGCCAGCCTTGAGATGAACAAACAGTATTGTATAGCTATCTCTTCTTGAATTCTTTTCTGTCTGTCTTTAACTTCTAAAAATATCTCTCCAGAGGTTCTCTGATTTTGGAGCTTTTAAATAATAATTTTCAATTTTTAACTCTCACAGGCTTGCTGCCTCAGTATGGTTCAGATTTGCACCTCAAATTTAAACTGTGGGAATAGTACTCAGGGAGGCAACAGCAGACCTCTTCCTTCTGAAAAGGTTTCTAAGGCAATATTGAAAGGGACCGTGGCTGCTTCTGCACTGGGAAGTTCCTCTTTCTGTTCATAGCATCATAGTGTTGGAAGGGACCACCAGGGTCATCTAGTCCAACCCCCTGCACAATGCAGGAAATTCACAACTATCTCCCCCCCCACACACACACACACAGTGACCCCTACTCCATGCCCAGAAGATGGCAAAGATAAAAAAACCTCCAGGATCCCTGGAGGAAAATTGCTTCCTGACCACAAAGTGGCGATAGGCATTACCCTGGGCATGTAAGAAGGGCCCCCGACTGCCAAGCACTGACACAACCCTTCCTGCCCTCCCTCTCATGATCTGCCTAAGTTCACAGAATCAGCACTGCTGACAGATGGCCATCTAGCCGCTGCCTAAAAACCTCCAAAGAAGGAGAGCCCACCACCTCCCGAGGAAGCCTGTTCCACCGAGGAATTGCTCTAACTGCCAGGACAATCCCTCATTCCTGCCAATGGGTTTCTTGGCAATTTTTAAATCAGTAATAGGGATATCGTTATAGTCCTGGAACAATATAGCAATTTATCTATTACTGATAAAATAAAAAATAGCTGACGGAAAAGCCCGCTGGGCAGTTCAGTTCGAGGGGGAATGGTACCAGATGTGGTCAGGGACGTGTGGAAAACCTTCCTGCTCACAACTTCACCAAACCTGCTTTATCTTGCTGGAAATATTGAACCAAAGCAGGTGTGGGGAAACTCACAGTGGAGCGGCGGGGGATGACGACGACCAGGAAGAGGAACAGCCGCATAGGATTGCCAGCTCCGGGTTGGGAAATACCTGGAGATTTTGGGGGTGGAGCCTGAGGATGGTGAGGCTTGCAGAGGGGAGGGACTTCAATGCCATCGAGTCCAATTGCCAAAGCTGCCATTTTCTCCAGGGGAACTGATCTCCAGCCGCCACCTGGAGGTTGGCAACCCTACAGCCACATGATGATGTTGGGAAGAAGTCCCGCAAAGAACGGCTGCAGTTTTTGGGGGTGGGTAAAGGAGACCTCCATATGGAAGCAGCAGTAACAGCAAAGGGCCCTTCGGCACATTTCACAGCGCAACACTATGCATGTTTACTCTGAAGTCAGTCCCATGTTATTCAGTGCGGCTCTCTTCCAGGTGAGTGCTTTTAGCCTTAGCCTTCCTGTCCAACTAAACTATCATTAACTTGTATCAGAAACCTGTCAGCTGATCCATAAAAGCCACCAGGGAGGCAGAGAGGGAGATTCCTCCTTGTTGGCAAGGAGCTCCTCAGCAACAGAGTAGACTGAAAATAAAACCAGACTGGATGTTCCTAATCAGGAGTGTTTCTGCACAGCTTATTTGCCCTGAGTTAGACACTGCTGGGAAGTGGGTTTATTTATTTGCTCAGAATATTTCTATTCCACCTCTTTCAGAGTCCTGCTCGAGGCAGCTTACAACTGAAAAACTACCACCACAACAAGCCATTTGCCTTATGCAGCATAAAAAATAGAGCGGACCTTAAAACGATAACATAAAACCCCTAAATTAAAAACCCCTTAAAAGATTTCTTTTATGGCCAGGTGCCTGAAAGAAAGCAAAGTAGGCACCAGGCAAGCATCAAGGGGGAGGGTGTTCCAGAGGCAAGGGGACCACCCCATAAAATACCCCGCCTCCGGCTGCCATCTGCCTTACTTCCGACTGCAGGGGCACAGAAAGCAGGGCTTGAGAGGCAGACCTTAACTGGCGGGCTGCGCAGCTCCTACTTCCCACCGCTTCATGGTGCATTTGTGCACATCCCTGGGTTTCCCCAGCTTTTCTCTGATCTTTCTCAAACCCTGCTTTGCTCTGACGTTTTGGGAAAGATCACAGTGAAGGCCCAGTGGCTGCCATGTGGGTGGGAAAATTCAGATTTTTCTGGCCCCACCCACACCCATTCCTCCCTGCCCAGTAGCCATTTCCTCTCTCTACCGCAGGTTTTTCTTTTTTTGAAACCAGCAGCTTAATAGTGTTATATCGATATACTGTGATACCAACATATGCATCAGGTCCTGTGAATTCTCAGCTTTCTTAAAAAAAAAATAAAAAAAAATCTCTGTCTTCTTTCCTTGAGGAGATATAGGGGGAGGGAAGCATATTTCTACAATGAAATGGGATAGATATTTACTTTAAAAAAATTAAAGTTGGGAACTCAGAGAACATGATTCATATTTTGGTATAATGGTATATCGATATAATGCTATTAAATTGCTGCTTTTGAAAAAAAAAAAAAACCTACCAGGGAAACCTGCTGTGTGGAAACCCTGATTCCATTGGGATGTATTAGCAGCTGCAGCAGCAACTGAGAAACTACACAATCCGGTCCCCAAATGGAAAACACCTAGATGAAATGGCTGCTGAAGCTTTTATAGGGCTTTTCCGCAGCAGGTTTTTGCTGTAGCTTAGCTTCTTAACTATATCATTGGTTTCCCCCACCACCTCCCGCCTTCCTTTACGTAGACAGTGTTGTTTGATCTCCTGAATTTTTTCTGCCTTTAAATGAAAACTAATTAGCTGAACAAAATGATGTTGTGAGTGTGTATACAATGATGCGGTTAAGCCAAGTAGCAGCAAAAATCCCATGTGGAAAAGCTCACAGTCTGAGGGGTAAAAAAAACACTGTACACTCAGGCTGTTAACTCCCCTAATGTCATTTGTGGATTCTCTGGTGATTAACCAGTACACTCTTGTAACAAAAGTCTTTTCCACACTGGGGGCATTCATAAGGTCTCTTTCTTCCGTGACTTCAAATCATCCGTCTGAGAAAATCTTTTACCGCCTCTGAACGGTTTCTCTCCTGTATGGATTCTCAGATGTCTGATCATATTTTTCTTCCACTTTATGCGTTTCCCACACACGGAGCATGTGTAAGTTGCTTGTTCTTGGGTGAAATCATACATTCTCTCTCCCCTGTGGCTTCTCCGATGCCTCACTAGATTAACTTCTTTGGGGAAACTCCCCCTGCGCTTGGGGCATTTGTAGGATTTCTCTCCTGTAGAGATTCTCTGATGTTCATCAGGGCCTGAGTTTTCTGAATTGGAATATTCATCTCGGTCCCCTCCAGTGAGTTCCGAAACAAGTCCTGATGTGAGGTGGTACCTTCGACCGTACCTGGAGACCAAGGGCATCCTGTTGTTTGTGTTTGCTGTGTGAATTCTGTTGGAAGAAGCACTAAAATTTTCTCTGGATTCATATTCTCCCCTCAGCTGTTGCTTCCTCATCCTCCTCTTGGGCTTGCATCTTTCCTCGTGAATCTCAACCATCACCAGCGTATCCTCTTGGGTCATCTTTGGGTCTCCTGGTTTAATTCCTCTATGAGAAGGATTCACCACTTTAAATTGACTGCCCTTCTTGTCACCTGCAAGAGACGGAGGGCGGAATTTTATAACCATCTTTGGACTGGCTTTTGCCTCCACCTCAGGTTCCCAGCATCTTGGAGGGAAAAAAATACTCTGCCCCCTTGATAGATGCTTCATGGGAATTTATTTACCAGGTGATGTGATTTACCTCCATGCCATGAAAATCTTCAGCTGCCCATTCCCACACAATAGACTTCTGTTGGGCAGGACGTTTCCCCCTTCTAAGTTGTCAATAACCCTACTTCCACACTAACTCATGACCATGGACAACATGGGTTCCAAGTCAGCTGACTGTGTAAGTGCATTCAACTGCTTTCTGTTCTTTTTTAACCCTCTTTTTTAAAAAGGGGGGATTTTTTTTAAAACCCCAGGTTGGAGAAAAATCTCTTTTCTGTCAGTGTGGCCCTAATCTGTGGATTTAAGCATTCACAGATGGGGAACACAGTTGAGAATTAGACATATGGATGATTAGAGAAGATTTTAGCAGGTATTTTCTTCTTCTGCAGAATTCGTTCTGCTTCTTCGAGCTTTGGAAAAGCAGAAGAATCTGTGTAAAGTACTTCCAGATATGAAGGTGGGAGTGTTCCCCAGCTCTTCAATGGAACTCTGGAGCCGTTCCTAAAATGCTACAAAACCCCATAGATTTCTCAAGCTTTTTACCTAAAGCTTGGCCTGGGAATTTTTCACATTCCTCTGGGAGCTGAACAAACATTTCTTCCTCTTTCTCCAGCTGGAAGCGGTGGTCAGACCTGGGAACCAAATGTCGCTCTTCAGAGCAGACTGAGAAAGAATAAATGCTGGTGTATTTAGGCACAAAACAAACATAAATCGCGGCTTTTTCGCTTTTTGATCAATGAAATCAAAGTACAAAATGAAACAGAACAATGTCACATTCATTGATATTGCACATGACTATGAGGTAAATTTGTGACTAAACAACCTGCATCCAGTCCAGAAGCTGCTGGGCTTCTTGTCCCTTGAGACAAATATCACTGTTTTCTAGGGCTGTCAACTGGCTTGGAGAAAATTATCCTGCCCGTTAATATAACAGAAGGTTAGTCACCAGATGATGTTATTCACCTCCATGCCATGAAACAAGTCAGCTCCTCATTTCAACACATTAAGCCCCTGTTAAAGGGGCAAGATATTTTTCCTTTGTTTGTTGGCAACCCTAATCTGAGGCGTTATCGAGTATGCAACTTTTAACTGAAGTGTGGTGGATGGCGGAGGGGTTGTAGCGTGGCTCAGTGGCAAACTATCTGCGTTGCATGCCAAAGGTTCAATACCTGGTATCTCCAGGGGAAAGGACCAGGTAGCAGGTGATGTGAAAGACCCTGGAGAGCCGCTGCCAGTCTGAATAGACAATACTGACCTTGATGGACTGAGGGTCTGATTCAGTATATGGTGGTTTCGCATGTGTGGGTGGCTATAAAAACAGGGCCTTTTCTGTGGGTGCACCTTGCTCATGGAACTCCTCACTACTATATGCCTTTTCCTTTCCGTTGTAAGGATTCGGGTGCCAAGTGTTTTGTGTACTCCTGCATTTGCGTCCATGTAGGTGGCTAGTTTTCTTTCCTAATTCAATGGCTTCGGTTTTATCACAACCACAGTTAATCTTATGCTTATTGATATCCTCTTGCCTTTATTTCTGGCATATTGAAATGTTTTAAAATTGATGCCGAACTTATGCAATTGTTGACGTTCTTCTTAAGAACATAAGAAAGGCCCTGCTGGATCAGACCAAGGTCCATCAAGTCCAGCAGTCTGTTCACACAGTGGCCAACTAGGTGCCTCTAGGAAGCCCCCAAACAAGACGACTGCAGCAGCATTACCCTGCCTGTGTTCCACAGCACCTAATACATTCGGCATGCTCTTCTGATCCTCTGAGAGAATAGGGATGCATCATGACAAGTATCCATTATAACTAGTAGCCATGAATACCCCTCTCCTCCATGATCATGTCCACTCCCCTCTTAAAGCCTTCCAATTTGGTAGCCGTTATCCTGGGGCAGGGAGTTCCACAATTTAATTATGCGTTGTGTAAAGAAATACTTCCTTTTATCAGTTTTGAAATTCAATATTGTTACTGATTTCATCTATTTTTGTTGACTGCAATTTGCTTATATCCTGATTCCCACCAACCCACCCTCCCAATATGCTGCCTTCAAAGTTTTGTGGCTGTGAGACAGAATACGAAGTACCTAAACAGACAAGTGAACAAATGCCTTCGTTGACAGCAGTCACCATTTCCACACTCATCTAAGACCTATTTACATGCCTAGCAACTAACATAAAAGGAGACAAAAAGGGTTGCCTTAACAATTCTGCATGCAAAGAAAACAGAAAGTGCCTGGAAGGAAGAGGGAGGCAAGAGGTAATGGAGAGATCAGAAAGAGGCTCATGGAAAGAAAGCTCCTTTGCAAAGTATGGGTTGCCGTTTGCTCAGCTATAGTCAACATATTAAAACTCATTAACATTGTGTTAACTGGCATGGTGTAGGGTTTAGCATGTCAGACTAGGATCTGGGACACCTGAGTTCAAATCCATGCTCTGCCATGGAAGCTTGCTGGGCAACCTTTTATTATTATTTAAAGTATTTATTAGCTGCTTCTCCCCCCCATATTAAAGACCTCAAGGCAGTTGACTGTTGGAAGATAAAACACGCAAAATAAAATACATTAAAATATTTTTAAAGGATTTAAAATCACCTTGGGCCAGACTCTCTGTCTCAGCTCAAACCTACCTCACCGTGTTGTTGTTGTGAGGATGAAACGGAAAACAGGAGAATGATGTAAACCATGCTGAGTCTCTATTAGGGGATAAAGTGGAGCTTAAATACCTTAATGAAGTGTTTTGCATCACATATAGGTAGAATTTAACTTAAGAGCAGATCTACCTATCTCTATCTCTGCTTTCAGATTTTTAGAGATAGCTATCATGATAGTTACTGATTAATTGGCCCTGAGTGGACGAAATGCTTATCAACATGGTGCAGTGGTTAGAGGGTTGGATTAAGATCTGGGAGACAGAAATTCAAATCTCCACTCTCCCTGGAAACATGCTGGGTGACCTTGGGTCAGTAACTCTTTCAGCCTAACCTACCTCACAGGCAGTAGAAGACAGCAAGAGTCCAGTAGCACCTTAAGGACTACCAAGATTTCTGGCAGGGTATGCGCTTTCGTGAGCCACAGCTCACTCCTTCAGATACAGCTAAAATGTGATTCCATCTATCCTTAAGTAGGGAAGAGTGAATTAGACACACAATGGAAATGTGAATGTCAAAAGCAAGTAAATGACTTTAGCAGGCATGATTGGATTAGGTGTGATATGCGGAGGGGTACTAGGTGTGGAGAAATTAGCATTGGTAATGAGACAGGAATCTCAGATCTCTATTCAATCCAGGTGAATGCATCATCTTTACTTTACAGGGTTGTTGTTGTGAAGATACACTGCAGAACAGGACAGAGATGTAAGCTATACTGAGTCTCTGTTGGGAAGAATGGTGAGTTATAAATGATGCTGATCAAGAAAAACAAATAAAATTACCCAAAGGATATACTTTCCCGCCATCCCCCGGCAGGACTTGCCAGAACATGGTCTTTTGGCCCGGCTGTGTCTCCTCCACAATGTGCAAAGACACGCCCATCTCCTCACAGTCCATCTGTGCCTAAAAACAGGGAAACAGACATCCTCGTTCAGATAGAGGATAATCAGAAGGCATGCGTATCAGAGGCGAGATGCATTTGCTCCCCTCTCAGACAACTGATTCCTAAAGAAGGTAAAAACAAAAGAACAGCGACTCTAGTATGTGTATTTTGATGGAACGCATGCAGAGTGCTCAAGGGCACACACAGTGGAATTTACCTGGTGTCTGTGCTACTGAGGAAATAAAGTTACTCAGAGCCTTAGCAATCTAGTGTGTGTGTGTGTGTGTGAAGTGCTATCAAGTCACTTCCGACTGATGGTGACCCTATGAATTAATGACCTCCAAAAGGTTCCATAGTTAACAGCCTTGCTCAGGTCTTTCAAACTGAAGCTGTGGCTTCCTTTATTGAGTCAATCCATCTCATGCTGCTCTTCCTCTTTTCCTGCCTTCGCCTTTTTCTAGCATTATTGTCTTTTCCAGTGAGTCTAGCCTTCTCGTGAGGTGGCCAAAATATGACAGCCTCAGTTGAGTAATTTTAGCTTCTAGGGAGAGTTCAGCATTGATTTGACCTACAACTCACTGATTTGTCTTTTTGGCGATCCACAGTATCTATAAATCTCTCTTCCAATATCACATTTCACACATAACCTTGGCCTTGCCAGAACGTCACCCACCTCAGTCAGCTCTTCTTTAACCACTTCCTGTGCTTCTGGAGAAAGCAGGAGACTAGGGAGGCTCATGTTTTTGGTTCCATGACCTGGGAAGGACAGAGGGTGGATTTCAGAAGGGGAATAATTCCTTCTATACCATAACCAGAGGAAAAAGAGAAGTTTCCAGTCCCTGTAACAGTTGTGTGCTAAGGGAATTTGGACAGAGGGAGGACGGCAGCTTGCCAGGTAGGCAGTGGAATGTGACAAAATTTCCTCTTCCACATAACTAGGGTTGCCAGCCTCCAGGTGCTGGCTGGAGATCTCCTGCTATTACGACTGATCTCCAGCCAATAGAGATCAGTCCACCTGGAGAAAATGGCTGCTTTGGCAATTCCACTCTATGGCATTGAAGTCCCTCCCCTCCCCAAACCCTGCCCTCCTCAGGCTCCGCCACAAAACCTCCTGCTAGTGGTGAAGAGGGACCTGGCAACCCTACACACAACTGATAAAGGCTGGGGGAATGTCCTCCTCAGCACTTGTTCACCCTACAAAGAGACTGTCAGAGACTTAGGGCCGAACTTTACGTTACTGTTTTTTTAAAGAGTTGGGTCTGAGCTCCCTGGACCCAACTAGGATTCTTTAGCTGCACAGCAGTTGTGAGGAACGCCTTCTAAAAAACAAAAAGGAGAGCCCAAACAGGCTCAGAATGGTGCCGTAGGCTGAAGAAGAGCTCCTGCTTCCTCTGCCCCAAGCCATTCTCCTGTGCGAAAACTGCACTGGGGTGAGTTATTTCCCCAGTTTTGTTGCTCCATGTGGAATATTTGTGTGTGTGAAGCAGCAAAATAACTCCTCCCCTGCAATTTTTGCACAGGAAAACAGCTGGAGGGGAGGCAAGAGGTTTCCTCCCCTCATGGTTTTTTCTAAGATTGACTGATCATGTACTTCTATGCAGACCTGTTTCAAATGAAGAATGTGAGTTATATATACAAACTAGAACTGCAGCATTTTGTGTTAAAGAGAGGAGAGAAACTTGCTTTCAGTTATTGATATCCCGCCTTCCCACTGGCAATCAGAGTTATCAGACCTCTTTACATCTTCCGTCAAGGGGGCATTTTTATCAGGGCAACTTAAAAAATTATTTTATTTTATTAGATTTACAACCCGCTCTCTTCCCAGCTGTAACCAGGCTCAGAGCAGCTAGCAGTCACTCAACAAGTCAGTATTATACACAAAACTTCAATAAATCTTAAAAACCACTAAAATCCACGATTTAACAATAAAGCTGTATAAAAACCATTAAATTGATCTGCACATATTTCTAACACACTGGGCTCTTCCCAGCTGTAACCGGGCTCAGAGCAGCTAACAGTCACTGAACAAGTCAGTATTATACACAAAACTTCAATAAATCTTAAAAACCACTAAAATCCACAATTTAACAATAAGGCTGTATAAAAAACCATTAAATTGATCTGCACATATTTCTAACACACTGGGCTGTAGTGAGCAGGGGGAAAGTACAGCAATCCACACACTGCCAAGCGATGAAATAAAGTCCCCTTTAAGACAAAAATATATTTGTTTCACACATCTGTTAAATGCACAGGACAATGGGGTTGCCATCTCAAGGTTTGTACATTCCTGGAGATTTGGGGGTTAGCGCCTGGGGAGAACAGGATTTAGGGAGTGGAGAGACCTCAGAAGGGTTGCCAACCTCCGGGTATTAGTTGAAGATAGGGTTCCCAGCTCCGGGTTGGGAAATACCTGGAGATTTTGTGGGTGGAGCCTGATGAGGGTGGGGTTTGGAGAGGGGAAGGACTTCAATGCCATAGGGTCCAACTGCCAAAGTGGCTGTTTTCTCCAGGGTGTAACTGATCTCTGTTGGCTGGAGAGCAATTGTAATAGTGGAAGATCTCCAGCTAGTATCTGGAGGTTGGCAACCCTAGCTGGGGATCTCTGCTACTACAACTGATCTCCACCCAACAGAGATCAGTTCACCTGGAGAAAATGGCCGCTTTGCCAATTGGACTCTATGGCATTGAAGTCCCTCCCCTCCCCAACCCCCGCCCTCTTCAGGCTCCACCCCCAAAATCCTTACGCCATGGGCGAAGAAGGACCTGGCAATTGTAATAATGACAGAGTTCACCCTTCAAAGCAGCTACTTTCTCCAGGAACACTGATCTTTGTCTGGTGGAGATCTAGGGTTGCCAACCTCCAGGTACCAGCTGGAGATCTCCTGCTATTACAACTGATCTCCAGCCAATAGAGATCAGTTCCCCTGAAGAAAATGGCCACTTTGGCCATTGGACTCTATAACATTAAAGTCCCTCCCCTCCCCAAACCCCACTCTGCTCAGGCTCCACCCCAAAAACCTCCCCCTGGTGGCGAAGAAGGGCCTGGCAACCCTATGGAGATCAGTTGTAATTCTGAGAGATCTCCAGGCCCTACCTGGAATCTGGCAACCCTACAAGAGGGGCGGACCTTCTTCACACCCAAATCACCCCCCAAATTCCAGTGGCGTACCACCCATCATACAAAGAACCTACCCAGTAAAGTGGTCTCCCCGTCAGCGGTTTGCTTGGCGTCTTTGGCAATTGGTCTCTGCTTGGGATCCCAGGATTCCCCCTCTGCAACCAGGGCACCCAGGCGTACCTTCTGCAAGGACCCCAGAAAGGGAGACATTGTTGCAACTAAGAAAAGAAAAGCAACATGTGGCCTCTGCCACTGCTATGAGCAGGAGATGCATTCTGAACACACACACACACACACACACACACACACACACACACACACACACAAAATCCTACTCCCTTTTATGTACAACTACCCTGTACTCTGCAGTCAGGTTTCCTTGAGTGGTACTGGTCGCTTCTCCCGGAGCTAGCCAGGTTTAGGGAGCTGCAACTGGGAATGGTAAGCTCGTACCTGGTACTAGGGTTGCCAGGTCCCTCTTCGCCACCAGCAGAAGGTTTTTGGGGCAGAGCCTGGGGAGGGACTTCAATGCCATAGAGTCCAATGGCCAAAGCGGCCATTTTCTCCAGGGGAACTGATCTCTATTGGCTGGAAATCAGTTCTAATAGCGGGAGATCTTGTGCCCAGGCTTCATTGGGGGAAGAATCCTATCAAGGATTCCACCCACTGGCACCATGGCCAGGCCAGGTAGGGAGAGCAGAGGCGGCCAGCCTGGCCCTGCATCTCCAGTAGGCTATCTTGGCACAAGCCCACCGCTAGGCTTACCAGGTCTCTCTTCACCACCAGCGGGAAGTTTTTGGGGCAGAGCCCCCCAAAAAGAAGAAGACCTTGGGCAAGTTATATGCCGACTTTCTCTACAACTAAAGGATCAAACCGGCTTACAATCACCTTCCCTTCCCCTCCCCTCAACAGAAACCCTGGGAGGTAGGTGGGGCTGAGAGAGTGTGACTAGCCCAAGGTCACCCAGATGGCTTCATGCGTAGGAGTGGGGAAACAAATCCAGTTCACCAGATTAGCCTCCACCTCCAGTGTGGAGGGGTGGAGATGGGAATCAAACCTGGTTCTCCAGATCAAATAACACCCCATGAAGCCTTTATTAAAGGAGAAGGCCAAGTTGTTGGCAACTCCATGCGGTCATGTTGCAGCCGATTTATGGCAACCCAGGAGGGTTTTCAAGGCAAGTGACTAACAGAGGGAGTTTGCCATTGCCTTCCTCTGCATAACGACCCTGATATTCCTTGGTGGTCTCCCACTAAGCAGGCCGACCCTGCTTAGTTTCTGAACTCTGACAAGATCAGGCTAGCCTGGGCCACCCAGGTCAGGGCAACCCTATGTAGCCCCAAATAAATGGCAAAATTATTTGAAAACGTATCCCTAGCATCCTTCCATTTAAAATGAAGTTAGAAAAAACATTTTAAACAATTCATCCTCTGATTCCTCTAGCAATATTTAATATATTCTTGTAAGTAAATACCAATACTTCTTAGAAAAAGAATATCTGTGGTGATAATGATGTATACTACTCTATGAAATTGCTTTAAAGCCCTCTGTGAGAAGTTTTTTGAAGTTTAAGTGGAAGAGATATGCAACATTAATCATACATGATGCAAAGATAGGTGCCAGGACCACAAGCATGTAATTTCCTCCAATTGGAGACTCGCCAGAGGGTGAGCCTGAGCATCTTTCAGAATGCCCTTATTTGGAATGGACTTCAAGGATGTCGTTAAGTAGCTTAAGAGGGAGTCACCCTTTCTCTCATATTATCAGCTCTACCCAATTTTTATCAAGACAACCACAGATGATGATAAACTGAAAATACATTCTGGATCATGTTAGAAAGTAGGAAAATGAAATATAGATTCCTCACCTGCCATTTCCTGGTCTCAGCCCCCCTTTGCTTGCTCAGCAGGAAATCGTCCACCAGGGCTGTGGCTTGGGTGCAGTTCTCGGGGCCGCTGGCCCTGATCCAGCTCTGCAGCTCCAGCGGCAGGATGGCCAGGAACTGCTCCAGGATCAGCAGCTCCAGGATCTGCTCCTTCGAGTGACTCTCCGGCCTCAGCCACTGACGGCAAAGCTCCTGCAGCTGGCTGTAGATCCGTCTTGGGTCTTCCACCTCCTGGAAGCGCAACTGCCGGAAGTGCTGGCGCAGGGTTTCCATGCGGTTGGCTTCCCAGCACAAGATGGCTGCCCTCACTTTCCCATAATCCTCCCTGTCTCTGGCCTCCAGGCTGCCAAAGGCCTGCTGGGCTTCTCCGCTGAGTGCTGGCAGGAGCCGGGCCGCCCACTCTTCCCTGGGCCATTGGCAGGCTTTGGCCACTTGCTCGAAGGAGGCCAAGAAGGCCTTGGCATCCTCCCAGGGGCTGGGCTCCTTCTCCGACCCTGTGTGAGGAGACTCCAGAGCCCTCAAGAAATCCTGCCATTGGGCTTCCCAGCGCTGGTGCAGCCCTTTGGCCGGTTCCTCTCTTCCCTCTTGCCGTACTCTCCCTCTGGGCTGTTCCGCCACATCCTCAATCCAAATCGCTTCTTCCGCTCTTCCTTTTGGGCCGGCAGAGTTCTGCTCCATAACCTTCCTCTTTTGCCTCTGAAATCCAGAACTAAAGAGCAAGTGACGATCAGACGGATTCCAGGCAGAAAATCTTTGCTCTCCAGCTTCTGCTCTTCCTCCAAATGCAAGAAAAGGCCCAACCTCCGCCTCTGGGGCTGCTCTTAAAACCCTTCAAGTGGAGGGATGACCCCTGTTGAAGAGTTTTACTTGGTGACAAAAGAGCTGTGATTGTCAAAAGCTGCCAGTTCAAAGCCATCCCCTGGGGGCATTTCTGATTTGCAAGGGGATGGCCTCCCTGAGCCAAGGAAAAAGCACAGGGCAAAGGGGAAGTGGGGGGGACCTTCATTAAATTTAAAAAGTACAGCATGCAGTTTGGATTCCTTCAATAGCAGACACCTTGTCTTTTCTCCCTAAAGAGTGTGAAAACTGGGCAACAAACCCCATAGATCGGGTTGCCAACCTCCAGGTGGTGGCTGGAGATCTCCCACTATTACAATTGATCTCCAGGCAACAGAGATCAGTTCACCTGGAGAAAATGGCCGCTTTGGAAGGTGGACTCAATGGCATTATACCCTCCCCTCCCCAGGCTCCACCTCCAAAATCTCTAGGTACTTCCCAACCTGGTGGTGGCAAAACCCACCCCACCCCGCGCACAGATGAGGATTTGTAGTTTCAGTGAAGAGTAGCCCAGCTAAAAAAAACTGAGCAGGCTCTCATAGGGCTGCCTGCTCCAGGTCAGAAAATCTGTGAAGATTTGGGGGTAGAGGGTGGGGTTTGGGGAGGGAAGCTCAGTGGAGTATAATGCCATAGGCCCCACTTTGGGCCAGTCACACACTTTCAGCCTAACCTACCTCACAGGGTTGTTGTGAGGATAAATTGGAGGAGAATGATGTAAGCCGCTTTGGGTCCCCATTGGGGAGAAAGACGAGATATGTAGTAAAAGAAGATAAAAGTAAAAAAATAAAAATACAGGGCTTTTAAAACTTTTGTTGCATTTAGGGTTGCCAACCTTCAGGTGATCGCCAGCTTGCACAGAGCAGCTCCCACAGGAGAAAATCGCAGCTTCAGAGGACAGACTGTATGGTATAGCATAGATTCTAGGTGAGTTCCTTCCCTAAATTCCCTCCTCCACTAGCACTAAATGTTCAGGAATTTCCCATGCCGGAGTTGGCATCCCTAAATTGCATTACAGCGGTGGGACCAAGTGCGGGATCAAATGTACCTTGGATCAAATGTACAGTTCAGCCAGCCACGCTCTGACCAGGTGGCTCCCACTCTTTTGCAGCCTTACTTTCTGCTGTCTTTCATAAGACCAAGAAAACTTTCAGTGTAGAAGCTTTGGAGAGTGAGAGCCCCCCTTCGTCAGATATGAGATGCAGGGAGCTCTGACTCTACAAAGGCTATCCCTTGGAAATCTTAAGTGTTCTGCTGGACTTCTCCCTTTATTAGACACTGAATGGGTGGAAATGGATAGATGAAGCTGTGCTAGTTTTCTAGTTGCAAGCAGTATTTCATGCAACCCAAAGACAGAACTGACCATCTGCATTCAGTGCGGGGCTCTGCCACTTACATTCCCACCTACTTCCTTTGCAAGAGTGAAATCATATATTTGTCAGATTCATGTATAGAAATGGGCCAAAGCCTTGCAGGGTTATCAAGGTACATAACATCCACCTGGTATTTGCTGCAGACCAAAGTGATACTAAAGGGGAACAGTTTAAAAGTTGGCAATTCTAGGAGGTCCACTAAATGTCTGCAGAAGAAGAAGAGTTTTTATATGCCATCTTTCTCTACCTTTTAAGGAGAATCAAACCTGCTTACAATTGCCTTCCCTTCCCCACTACAGACACCTTGTGAGAGAAGTGGGGCTGAGAGTTCGGAGAGAAGGGTGACTCGTCCAAGGTCACCCAGCTGGCTTCATGTGGAGGAAGAGTGGGGAAACTAATTAAACTAATTCAGAAAAGCATTTTGGATTTTTATTACTCTTCATATGTTTACTCAGCTTGGCTGTAGGTATTACTAATTTATTCGGCTTTTCCCCCCTGCAAAAAAAAACCAAAAAAAAAACCAAAGTGGGTCTCCCCAAAAGTTTCAAAACATAAACATGCAAAAAAATTAAGTAAATCAAAATTCAAGTAGCAGAAAAATGGAAAACAGCCAAAACACACAACACATCTAATGACATACATACCTGTCAGACCTCAGTACCATGTTGCGTTTCTTGCATAGGGAACTTCACTCCAGACGAGGTCGCGAGTTTAAAGTTTTATTAAGAAAGCCAGCGAGTTCAGCAAATCATAGAAACTTAAGGCTAGAATACAGACATGGGGAAATACTGGTACATTTATAGGGAACATACAATGGGGTTGATTAGTTCAGGATACAATACAAAAGGACGAGGAGCAGCAGAGTTGTCTTGATGGTTCAGATACAAGGAAACAATACGGAAGTTAACAGCCGGTAACTACTTAAGAAAACGCATACAAGAAACTAAATCTGGGGTAAAGAGGGATCCCACCGGCCGTTCGACTTTGCAGTCGTATTGTGGCATACGGGACAACCCGTCTGCCAGACTATTTTCCCTCCCCGGGATGTGCCTAATAGTGAACCGGAACTTAGAGAAGAAGTCGGCCCACTGGAGCTGTTTGGCCAAAAGCTTCCTCTGTCCCAAGATGGCTTCCAGATTTCGGTGGTCCGTCCAGACCTCAAACGGTTCCGCTGCCCCCTCTAGAACTGGAGGCAGATCGTGAGGGCATGCTTAATTGCCATGGCCTCTTTCTCCCCAATCGGCCAGTTAAGCTCGGGGCCAGATAATTTTTTAGAAAAGCAGGCGCAGGGTCTAAGTACCCACTGAGCGTCCCCCTGAAGGAGCGCACCCCTCATGGCCTTATCAGAGGCATCCACCTGAAGGGTGAATGGACAGTCAGGGTGGGCCTTCTCAGAGGTAAAACAGCTCTTTAGCAATTCAAACGCCGCCTGACAGCGGTCATCCCACGGTATCTGGAAGTGAGCACCGGTAGCCGCCTGCCCCTTTCCTTTAGTTTTAAGGAGGTCTGTGATGGGCAGGGCAATCCTGGCAAAGTCCGGAATGAAACTGCGATAAAAATTAGTGAACCCCAAGAATTGCTGGACTTGTTTGCGAGTCCTGGGGGGTTCTCATTCACGGACCGTTCTCATTCACGGACGAGGAGCGGCAGAGTTGTCTTGATGGTTCAGATACAAGGAAACAATACGGAAGTTAACAGCTGGTAACTACTTAAGAAAACGCATACAAGAAATTAACACGTGCAATAGCTAGATGATCTCCAGGGCTCCCAGGCATTGTTCTGCAGGACCTGGTATCAAACTAGCGATTACTCGGGCGGGTCTTCATTGTGGTGCAGATGCTGGGCAGGGGGCAGAGTGCAAACAGGGAAGGACAGAGTGCACAAAAAAAACTCCATTTTGTTTGTGCGGGGAACCATCTTGTTTTACCAGCCTAGCTGACAATACCAGGCTAACATTGGAGGGGGGAAACAGAGCACTTGTGAGACATTTCTGATCAGATCTGCCAGTATTCTTAATATGGAAGCAATACATGATCAGGACATCAATAATGTTTCTCTGCCCTTTAATTTCTCAAGTGCTATATAAATTTGCTATTGGAGATTTTCTGCAGAAAATACAACTTTCACAGTCTAAACTTTGTTAATACTCTGCATGGATTCTCTGGTAGCTAACCAATGTACCCCTGTGACTTTTTCCCATACTTGGGGCATCCTTAAGTTCCCTGCCGTGTAGGAACCCGCTCATGTCCAATCAAATATTGCTCCAGCTGTCAGAAGCATTATTAATCTCTCTTTCTCTGTGATTCTCTGTGAATTCTCTAGTGAAACATCAATGCATATCCAAATAAGTTCATCTCAAATTTTGGACACCTGAGTTATTGATATAAGACTCTCTGGACCACCAGCTCAAGGTGGCTTCATTTATTTATTCAGCATATTTGAACCGTTTTTCGTGCATGGGTTCTCTGGTGAGTCACCAAATGTTCTCTCCGCATGAAACCTTTCCCACACTCAGAACATTCAAAGGGTCTCTCCCCAGTATGGATTCTCTCGTGTCTTGTCAGTTCCCCTTTTGTCGTGAAGGTTCTCTCACACGAAGGACATTTGTATGGCTTCTCTCCTGTGTGGATTCTCTGATGTGTCGTTAATGCTGCGTTAGAAATGAAGAGCTTCCCGCACACGACACATTCATGCGCTCTCTCTCCTGTGTGAAGTTTCTGATGTTTCCCCAACGTTGTTCTGTGTCTGAACCATTTCCCACAATGGGAACACTCATAGGGTCTGCCTTCTGTATGAAGGCCTCGATGATTCTCTAATGATATTCTACAACCGAAGCGTCTCCCGCAATCAGGGCATTGATAAGGTCTCTCTCCCACGTGGTTAGCCTGATGTCCAACCATGCTCTCTATTTTCCTGTACTCGGAGATTTCATACCGTTTCTCACTTATGTGGATTCTCTGATGTTTATCAAGACATCCTGTCTGCTGGATGTTTTCCCCTAGTGTGGGGCATTCAAAGGGGTTCTCGCCAGGACGTAACAGAACAATTCCTGGTTTGTAACGATATTTTCTCCCATACTTGGAGAACAAGGGCTTCTTTCTCCCTCTGTGGATGGGACTAGTTTTGTTTATACTTTCTGAGTACTGGTTGCATTCATTCTCTCTCCTTGCCGGTTTCTTCTCCTCTTGCCAACTGGACTCCCATCTTTGCTTATGAATTTCGTATCTCCCGAGAATATTCCAGTGAGTTACTTCCAAAGTTGTTTCTTGAGTTTCCTCTGGGCCCGTCTCTTCTATCTGCAAGTCCTCCTTTTTAATCTGACTTATCTTTTCATCACCTGCAGAAACAGAGAGGAATATTGTACATCTTTGGGGGGCTTTTTTTTAAAGATTCATATAGCCTTCATACTTCATACAAAGTACTTTGTGCCTGAGGCCCAGGTCAAACAGCAGTCCAACCCCCCCCCCAAAGTTGGTCCTGCCAGCGTGGTGTAGTGATTAAGAGCGGCAAACTCTAATCTGAAGAACCGTGTTCGGTTCCCCACTCCTCCACATGAAGCCTGCTGGGTGACCTTGGGATATTCACAGTTCCTTCTCAGAACTCTCTCAGTTCCACCTATCTCACAGGGTGCCTGTTGTGGTAGAGGGGGAGGGAAAGTGATTGTAAGCTGCTTTGAGACTCTTATAAAAACCAACTCTTCTGCTATTTCCCCTCCACTTATATAGAAGTTGAGAATGCACGAGAAGACAGAAAGTTACTCTGTCTCTTCTAGCCAAGGAAGATTACAAGAATCAGTTTAAAATATTTCTGGGAGGAAAAAGACGCAAGGGTTTTGTGTTCTCTGGCTCTCCTGGGGGACTTTCCAAACAGAAAAAGTGGCCAGGCTTCTCCGTCCCCTTACCCAAATCTTGGCCTGGGAGTCTCTCAGTTTCCTCTGGGATCTGGATGAACATCACTTCCTTTTTTTCTGGGAGGGAGGAAAAATCAGGTCTGGGAACTAAAACCCTCTCTTGAGAAAGGGAGTGGGGGGGGGGGAGAGAGAGAGAGAATGCAGAGAATTAGTTCCACTTCCTTGAGACAGTGATATTCATAAATATCTAACTTTGTTGGTTGATCAAAAATGGATCCTCCATGCCTTTACCACAGCTAAAAAACTCATATTACAACACTGGAAAGACACAAAACCACCTCTGGTAAATCAATGGATTGAGGACCTTAGAATGCTATCAATATTTGAACGAACAGCATAATAGGCGGCAATTATGCATGGACTCGTTTTTAGATATTTGGAAACCATTTATAGAAACTGATGTCTAGATTCCCCACCACTGTTATTATAGTTTTGTCTTTACTTTATTAAGTCCCCCACATTTTTGTAAGGAAATAAAAGGAGAAATAAAATAAACTTTGTTGGCTGATTTCTAACTGGAAAAAAGTAGAGGAAAATTCAAAATGAAGTTGATTCATATCACGTGCAAAACAGAACAGTTCAGGAAAGTTTTTTTTAAATAAAGGAACTGAACTGCCTTGAGTCTCAAAATGAAAAGCAGATAGAATCATAGAGTTGGAAGGGGCCATAAAGGCCATCTAGTCCAACACTCTGCTCAATGCAGGATCAGCCTAGACTAGACCATCCCTGACAAGTGCTAGTCCAGCTTCTGCTTAAGGATTGCCAGTGAGGGGGAGCTCACCACCTCCCTGGATAGCTGATTCCACTGTCAAACAACTCTTACTGTAGAATATTTTCCCCCTAATATCCAGCCAGTACCATATCTCCCGCAATTTAAACCCATTATTGTGAGTCCTATCCTCTGCTGCCAACAGGAACAGCTCCTTGCCCTCCTCTAAGTGACAGCCCTTCAAAAACTTAAAGAGAGCAATCACGTCCCCCCTCAACTTCAGACTAAACATTCCCAGCTCCCTCAGCCTTTCCTCATAGGGCTTGGTCTCCAGGCCCCTGATCATCCTCATCGCTCTCCTCTGCACCTGCTCCATTCTGTCCACATCCATTCTGAAGTGAGGCCTCCAGAATTGCGCACAGTACTCCAGGTGCAGCCTGACCAATGCCACGTACAGCAGAACTATGACATCTTGTGATTTGGATGACAAAACGGAATTAATGATGAAGGGCATTTTCTCAAGAGGCGCTAAAATTGTAATTGCGTGGGATGATTTTAGGCAGTTCTCTTGCTCTTCCACCTTCAAGCTGTAGTGCTCACCAGAGTTGTTAGCTGCCTTCATCTCCCTTTCTCCATGAAATCCAACCCTCTGACTCCTATTCTTTTTGAAATCCAGGCAATTGTATACATTACACTGATTTTATTCCATCGTTCATTAATTCTGCAGCACATTTCTATTGCATTGTTTACTGTATGTATTATATGTATTATACTAGTATTTTTTGCATTGTTCTTATAAACTCTGTAATCTGCCTTAAAGCTCAACCTTCTTAAAGGCAAGAAGGCTGTTAATGAAAGTGGATTTTAGAATGAGCCTTTATAACATCTATAGCCTAATACCCACTATATTTCCATCCTTAGTTTAGAACTATTTGCATGCCTAGCAACCAACTTACCTAAGATTACAGAAAGGCACAAAATAGTGTCGGCAGTTGAAGGATCATAACTCCTGAGGGCTTCCGGGGGTGGCGGTTGCGTGACGCCACACAACAATGCTGCGATGTCACTTCTGGTCAAGTAACCAGAAGTGACAACACATGTCACCAAGACACTCTAGCAATCCCCCAAAATGCTTTGGAGAATCATTACAGCATAAAAGCAATGTGTGATGTCATTTCTAGTTATGCTATGGGAAGTGATATAGCGGAGCTTATGCAATGTCAGCCCCCCTCCCCATTTCTCCCGCTGCTGCACTGGGCCACAGTAGGGGGAGGATTGGGGGTGAGAGGTCAAACCTGCCATGCTAAGAACTGCTCCGACACATGTCTTATTTTGTATCATACACATGTAATAGCTGAAAAAGCATTATATCTCTCTCTAAATATATAATTTTCTATTTGAAAATTAAAAATACGAGGGCAGAAAGGCAGGGTATAAAGAAATGGCAATCACATTGGGTGATGTTTGTGTACTAACTGAGTGGAAGAGCTCCTCACCTGAAGACTCTATGTCCCCACTGTCTCCTGGTAGGACTTGCCAGAACATGGTCTTTTGGCCAGTTTGAATCTGAGACTCGTCAACCATGGGCAAAGATGCATCTGTCTTCTTGAGCTCCGTCAATCCCTAAAAAGAAGAAAACACCCCCAACCCCAGTTGGACTAGATTTCCCTAGAAGCAGCTTGAATGCACTGCAGAATTGTTACCAGTCCGCTCAGAATAGGATAGGGTCAAGGATTTTCCGGGGGGGGGGGCGGAACGGGGGCTACCTTGATAACCAGGGGTGATCAGAGGCTGTCTGTCTGGCTCAAACGGAGAGAAAAACAATTATCCTTAACTGTGTAAAAAACCAAATTGTTATTAATCTCAGTAGATGAAACCATATCTTAACAAGAGTGAGCCACTTACATAAGCCCTCAATAAGACTCAATATCATACCCACAAATTAAGTTACCAGTGTTAGAAAAATATTTTTTTTAATCTTTCTAGTTAAGGATAATTGTTCTTTTTGTTTTTGTGGCCTCTGGTAGTCAGCACCCTTTGTGTTTTCTTATAGGTCTCTTCTCTTTTTGTCTCAAATGGAGCCCTTGCATGTTGCAAACTGCTCCCCCCCTCCCCCTGGAGAGAAACGTACCTCCATCTGCCCAGTGCCAGCCGTTTGGTGCTTTTCAAGAGGAAGCTGTGAAATGGAGTGACTTTGCCATTTTGTTTCCCTGCCCGGTAACAACGGAAGGGAGATTTTAGAAGGGGAAATGCCGCTTGCCTCTTCATCATTGGGGTGCCCAGCTGCAACGGAAAAGACAACACATAGTTAAATTGCGGAACTCCCTGCCCCAGGATGTGGGGATGGCTGTCAGCTTGGAAGGCTTTAAGAAGGGAGTGGACATGTTCATGGGCTATCCATGGCTACTAGTCAAAATGGATACTAGTTATGATGCTTACCTAATCTCTCCAGTATCAGAGAAGCGTGCCTATTATATTAGGTGCTGTGGAACATAGGCGGGATAACGCTACTGCATTTATCTTGTTTGTGACTTCCTAGAGGCACCTGGTTGGCCACTGTGTGAACAGACTACTGGACGTGATGGGCCTTGGTCTGATCCAGCTTTTCTTATGCGCTTATGTTCTCAAGTTTCCTGCCCCCTTTAACAGTTCCATACAACCAGAGGGAACTGGGACACAGACAGGTTGTCATATGGGGGGGGGGGAGAAAGAGAAGGTGCACAACAGGATTCTCTCCTGCTTTGGTTTTCAGCATCTCATATCTTGAAAGGGTTTTTTCCCCCAATGATCCAGAAAAGCAGCTGTCTTGAAAAAGATAGAAACATCCCAGTGAAACAGGCTCTTGTAAAATCTAAGAATGAAAACAGCCTGGATCAGAGGGGGATGCATCAAATGTACAGCTTTTACTTTGTTTTATTGCCTAATAGTAATTATTGATTGACATTACTGGATCAGGCATTTCTAGGATGGACAGATGCAGACAAAGAGGTCACCAGAGTAGAGAGGAAGGGACATTGCCTGGACCAGCTCTCCTCTCTCTGGCTGCCAAAATTCCATGATCTCCATAATTATTGAAGGTACTTTCAGGCGGGTAGCTGTGTTGGTCTGTAGTAGAAGAGCTAGATTCATATTCAACAGCACCTTAGAGCATCATGATTTTCAGGGTATCAGCTTTTGAGAGTCAAAGCTCCCTTCATCAGATTGAAGGTACCAAAGACTTACTGCCCTTATTTTTCAGCTGGAAATCATGTCCACTAAATTCATCCCCTGCAATTCAAAGAGGCAGTGTGGTACAGCAGTTCGTGTATTAGCCAGGAACAAGTTTGAATTCCTGCTCAGCCACAATGCTCAGATCTAAGGCCACTCTCTCTATCTCGGCCTGGGCTACCTTACAGGTTTGTTGTGAGGATAACACGGAGGAGGGTCAAACCCCCTGGAATTCTGTGCTGGAAGAGATGGATAAAAGTGCAATATGCACCTTTTCAGATTCAGGTCCTGTTAACTGCTTAGTTTTGAGCTTTCATGGTGCCTTCTCAGGTTGACCGATAGCCTACTTAAATGTGCTTCTCTTTAAAATACAAAGTATTAGAAACAGACCCATGTCTGGGGGACACCTGTTCTAATTTAAAGGCACAGCCTTTCACTTCAAAGGGAAGCTAATTTCAGCAGCCTGTGGGAAAATTCTCTATTCTGGCCTCCCTCTGTTTTGACTGGACTTTCCTTATGGAAAGAATCGACTCCTACATGGCAAAACTGCATCTGTTTGAACTGTGTCTTCTGTGTAGCAACTGAAGGCCCAGGAGTCTCAGCCTTACCGACAGGGAAGATGCAGAGTTCTGAATAGCTCCATGAATCTTACCGAGTAATTTCATCTCCCCTTGGATGGTCTCCCTGGCTTCCTTGTGCATCTTGCTCCGCGCAGGGCCCAACGGCTCCTCTTCGGCTTTTCTGGACGGAAGCCACCCCTCCTGCAATGGCCCATGAAACAGGAAGATCTGTCTCAGAACTGATTGTGAGAGACATTCTGCTCCCCACCCCCAACTTTTGACATTAATTCATGAGATAATGGTGTTGTGGTTAAGAGTGGTGGACTGTAATCTGGAGAACTGGGTTTGATTCCCCACTCCTCCACGAGTGGTGGACTCTAATCTGGAGAACTGGGTTTGTTTCCTTGCTCCTCCATATGCAGCCTGCTGGGTGACCTTGGGCTAGTCACAGTTCTCTCCCAACTCTCTCAGCCCCACCTACCTCACAAGGGTGCCTGTTGTGGAGAGGGGAAGGTGATTTTAAACTGCTTTGAGACTCCTTAAAGGTAGAAAAGAGCGGGGTATAAAAACCAACTCTTCTTCTTCTTCCATATGTCCTTGTGTGCCCACAATGGTTGCCAGGCAGCCCCCCGTCAGCTATCCCACCACTCAGAGAAGCCTGTCTGGCATTGACCATAGCCCGGGCCTTTTCCATCGTGAGTTCAGCTCTGTGGAATGGATCCCTGAAGAGGTGAGAGGGGCCCGCTTGTTGGAGCTCTTCCAAAGGTGCTGCAAAGTCCTGCTAGTTTGCCAGGGCTTTTAAGGGGGTTTAAATGGCAAGCATCTTCTTTTGGCTGGGGGGAGGGAGGGAGATTTGGAGTTGGCGGTTTTATTTTTAGTTTTCTGAAAACATTACGGTTGCAAGGAAAGGTGAGATTATTCTAATAAATAAATAAATAATCTTGAGGACCAAGGAGGCTTGCAGATGCATTTCTCTGTCACCGCTTTTGGACCATTGAGAGGGAGGCATAGGACTAGCAGAATTCCCACAGCTATACAGTTCCCTGCACACTGAAATAATGCTATTTTGTCAGTCCTTGACATGCTGAGGAAAAGCTTCACTTGGGGATTTTTTACTCTGCCCTGAGAGATGAAGCACCTGACAAGGAGGAAAAAAAGGCGGCAAACCTCAAAAAGGAGGCAAACCTCATACCCTCCCAAAACAACAGGTGTCTCGGGCACCAAGAACACGACCACATTTTTATTCTGGTATCAGATTTCATAGAATAGAGCCCACTTCTTCAGAGGCTATGAGTGTATCCACTAACAAGGATTGTAGGATTGACCAGTAAAGAAGAATACACAAAAATGGAAAACTTTCCCCCAGGAATGATGAATCTTTATTCACAAGAATTAGTTGCTTGTTCACACTAATTCAGTAGCCAATAAATTAATTTAAATTATGACCTTTTATGTGTTTTCATAGCTGTTTTATTTATATTGTAATTCGCCTTGAGTTCCAAAAGGGAGAAAAGCGGCTTGTAAATGTTTTAAATAATAAAATAAAGTAACTGAATGTTTCTGTTGCATAAGTGATGAACAGATACAATGCAGCATAAACACTGTCCTTCAATGTTCCTCCTCTGAAGATGCCTGCCACAGCTGCTGGCGAAACGTCAGGAAAGAAAATACCAAGACCACGGTCACACAGCCCCGATAACCTACAAGAACCAATGAGTTAGCCATTCCTTAGTGTTATCACCTCTACCCCCATTTTAATTGAAAAAACACAGATGGTGTCAACAACCCCATTGACAATGAAGATTCTGGGATTAAATCCTCACCTGCTGTTTCTCTGCCTCGGCTGATCGCTGGCTCACTAGGAAAACATCTACCAGGGCTGCAGCCTGGGTGCAGTTCTCAGGACTGCCTGCCCTGATCCAGCTCTGCAGTTCCGGTGGCAGGATGGCCAGGAACTGCTCCAGGATCAGCAGCTCCAGGATCTGCTCTTTCGAGTGCCTCTCCGGCCTCAGCCACCTGTGGCAAAGCTCCTGCAGCTGACTGTAGATCAGTCTTGGGTCTTCCACCTCCTGGAAGCGGAACTGCCGGAAGTGCTGACGCAGGGTTTCTGTGCGTCTGGCTTCACCACGCAAGATGGCCGCCCTCACTTTCCCATAATCCTCACTGTCTCTGACTTCCAGGCCGCCAAAGGCCTTCTGGGCTTCTCTGCTGAGTGCTGGCAGGAGCCGGGCCACCCATTCTTCCCTGGGCCACTGGCAGGCTTTTGCCACTTGCTCAAAGGAGGCCAGGAAGGCCTTAGCATCATCCCAGGGTCCGGGCTCCTTCCCCGACCCCATGTGAGGGAAATCCATTCTTCCCAAGAACTCCTGACTTGGGGCTTCCCAGCACAGTGCCTCTCTTCCCTCTTGCCATGTTCTCCATCTGGGCTGCTCCACCATATGTTGAGGCTGAAGTATCTGGATATCTTCTCTTTGTTCCTGTTGTGGGCCTGTAGAATTTTGGTCCATCCTCATTTTTACTGCTGGCTCCACACCTGCAAATCTAGAATAGCGATCCTGCTGGCAAATAGATTCCATCTAGAAAATCTTTGCAGTCACAGCTTAACCCCAAAAAAGAAAAGGCCCAACCTCTCAAATTACCCCACTGCAAAGAGGCTGACGCTTGGTGGCGAATCATAGGATCATAGTTGGAAGGGACCACCAGGGTCATCTAGTCCAACCCCCTGCACAATGCAGGAAATTCACAATTAACTCCCTCACACACCCCCAGTGACCTCTACTCCATGCCCAGAAGATGGCCAAGATGCCTTATACTGAATCAGACCTCCCCTTCCCAAACCCTGCCCTCCTCAGGCTCCGCTCCCAAAACCTCCTGCCGGTGGCAAAGACGGACCTGGCAACTCTACCAATCATACAGATCCTTCTGAAAACATAGGACAAATGGAAAACAAGCTCTCATGAGAACAGAGTGTGCCCAATTTTTAACAAAACCTAGTATGGCTGATGGGCTCAGTCCTGTGCCTGGGGTTGCCAACCTCCAGGAGGGACCTGGAGAGCTCCTGGAATCACAGTTGATCTCCAGACTACAGTGATCAGCTCCCCTGGAGAAAACAGCTGCTTTGGAGGGTGAATAAGGTTGCCAGGCTCCTTCTGGCAAACGGTGGGAGTTTTACGGGGGCAGGGCTGGGGGTGGTAATCTGCATGCCCAGCGCAATGATGTACCGTATTTTTCGCTCCATAAGATGCACTTTTTTCCTCCTCAAAAGTGAGGGGAAATGTGGGTGCGTCTTATGGAGTGAATGTGCATCTTATGGACCCTAGCCCAGTCCATAAGATGCACATTCTAGCTTGGAAGGAAGGCGGGAGGGGCGCACAGAGCCGGCTGGGCAGAACGACGCGGGCCGGTGTTCCCTGCCCCGACGGCCAGCTGGGAGGCGAGCGGGCCTGCTCTGTGCACCCGCCTCCCAGCTGGCCATCAGGGCAGGGAACGCCGGCTCGCGTCGTTCTGGCGCGCCCAGCTCTGTGCGCCCCGCGCGCCAGAACGGCACGAGCCGGCGTTCCCCGCCCCGACGGCTAGCTGGGAGGCGGGGGGAGCGCACAGAGCGGCTGGGCGCGCCAGAACGACGCGAGCCGGCGTTCCCCACCCCGACGGCCAGCTGGGAGGCGGGGGGGCGCACAGAGCGGCTGGGCGTCTTATGGTCCGGTGTGTCTAATGGAGCGAAAAATACGGTAACTTCTGCGTCAATGGGGAAGCCCCAGATGGTGCCAGGGACACTTAGAATAAAGCTTCTGCCACAATCAATTCAGTAGTTTTAAGGTGTCACCAGACTCTTTGTTATTTTGGCTGTGGCAGATCTAACATGGCTAACCCCTCTGGAACACTTTGGCTACTGTTTCCAGGATTCCTTTCCACCCCACCTTTCCATCAACTTACCTCTCCCGCAACCACTCACAAACTAAAGTCCTGCCACAGGAAGAAGAGGGGAAAAACTACTTCCTCATTGGCTTCCCCACCCCTGTGCTCAGATTTCTTAACTGCTCCAAAAACTGGCATTTAACCCTTCGAGGTTCTGGAGAACCACCATGAGGACTGGGCACTATACCACAAAACCTTATGCTAAAATAACAGCTTCTTATTCTTTAAGGTGCCAGAAGACTCATGTGTTTTTGTTCTGATAATGATGATGATGGATAGATGCCATTCATCATCATTTAGAGGAAGGGATGTGGCTCAGTGGCAGAGCATCTGTTTGGCATGCAGAAGGTCCCAGGTTCAATCTCTGGCATCTCCAGTTAAATGGACCAGGCAATAGGGGATGTCAAAGACCTCGACCTCTGGAGAACTGCTGCCAGTCTGAGTAGACAATACTGACCTAGATGGAGCAAAGGTCTGATTCAGCATAAGGCAATGTCTTGCCTTGCCTGTAAGATCCCTCAGGCAGGAACCTCATTGATTGCTTCATTACAATCTCATTACAACCTCATTACAATCACTGTGGAATCCTGTGAAACGCACCCTTCCTTTCCAGAAGCTGAAAACATCTCAACCCACACAAGTTCTTGGATCCATTTCAATCTGGGTTCAGGCAGAGATCTGGGACAGTCTGAGGCTGCCACCCCACACCGACTCAAGAGCTGCTTCTAAACTAACAGACACAGGACAGAGGACTAGGGAGTAACTTTCCCTGAATTCAGTAGCACCTGTTTCTGCATTAGACAGAGATCAGGGTTAGAGCAGCTGCAAAACTGCATGCTTGCTTGCTTGGGTATAGTCAAACTGAATCCACTGGGTCTTCCTTTCAAGTAAAAATGAGTAAATGAAGCTGCCTTTTACTGAGTCAGATTCTTGGTCTATCACGGCCAGTATTGTCTACTCTGTCTGGCAGCGGGCTGGAGTGGCAACTCTACTTGCCTTCCATCTGGATCACTAGGAAAAATTGTTGAAAAGGGCAGTTAAAGTGATCAAGGGGGTTGGAGCCCTTTCTTTATAAAGAACTGATGAAGAGGTGTGGGGCTTTCGAGTTTAGAGAAAGGGCATGTAAGGGAGGGCAAATAAAGATCTGAAAAGTTATTATCGGTTTGGAGAAAGTGGACAGACATAATATTTTGTTTCCTTGGTCATTATAGAAAACCATGGCGAGGGATCATCTGATTAAATTGATTAGTGGTTAGTTCTGGAAAGGCCCAAGATTTTTTTTTGCATATTTCTGGAGTTTGCTAACACAACTTACGGAGACGACAACTGGTTTAGGGGGGCTTTTAGGGGCAGGTAGAGCTACGAGCAGTTCTTAGCCACAGAAGGCAAAGAGAAGCATAACAAGAAGGTGGGAATAAATCACAGGCAGTCTTAGAAGTATGAAGTTAGTGTATGTATGGCTACACATTGTGGTGTTCTTTAAAACAGTGTTAGGATGTTACGAAGTGGTCATTACCGGTGCTTGTGATTTTTTAGCTCCCCTTCTCCACTGTTGTAGATAAACAGAGCCTCCAGCTACAGAGGCAGCCTACCTCCAAACACCAGATGCTGAGTGAAGACCAACAGACATCACCGTCATGTCCTTGTTCTGAAGCTTCTGCTTAACAGCTGTGAAAAACACAACAATGGATTAAATGAACCCAGGTCTGCTCCAGCTACACGTTTCTGAGGGTTATTTATTACATTCTTATCTCGCCCTTCCTTTGAGGAGTTTGGGGTGGCATCCAAGGCGCTCCCTTTCTTCTTTTTAATTGCTGCAACCCTGTGAGATAGGCTAGGCTAAAAAGGCATGCCAGGCTCAAAGGCACCAAGTTTCATGGCAAGCGGGGATTTGAACTTGGGTCTCTCCACTCCTAGTCCAACAACAATCCCACAGGTGTTTACTCCGACTTGACTGTAAACAAATCTCCTAACTATTTAATTTTAATTTAATTTCCCCATTAAATTTTTTAATTAATTTATTAAAACATTTATATCCCACCTTGCCTCACATCCGAAGTGGCTCACAAGTAAAAGTTTAAAAAAAAACAAGGGGGAAAATAATATTTAAATATCAATTTATTTTTAAAATACGCACAAGGAGCAGGATAACAAAACAGAGAAACAGTCAACCATCAGCAAGAAGAAAGAAATACAAAACATTCGGACAGTGTGTGAGATTCACTATTATCTGATCACATGTATATGAGCTACATAGGGCACAGACAACATTTTCCTGCCCTTTGGATTCTCTGGCCTGTAAGACGAATTATTGGAGTTGGAAGTTTTCTATAGAATGGTCTAAAAACTCTGTCAATGCATTCCTTGGATTCTCTAGTGGCTTATCAAAGTGACAACAGATTTCCCCCATACTTGGGAGTTATCCATCATTTTTCTCCCCTATATGAATCCTCAATCTGTTCAATCAGTTTCTTTCTCTGAGGAAAAAAAATATTTTTTCATATTCTGTGTCCTGCACAAACTTTGCGGTGTCTCCTTGAATTTTCGTACTCGCTGAAAGAAGTCCACGCCACAGGGCCATTCATAGGAATTCTCCCGTATAAGAATCCTCTGATGTTCAGTCAGCTGGCTTCTCCTTTCAAGGGAAACCTTCTTTCACAACAGGGACAGACAGGCCCTCTCCCTTACTGCATTTCTAATGTCGCCTCTAAAGGATTGTGCACAATACATTCTATTTCCAGTATAAATTCACAGATGTTGAATTGATTTCTTGCCCATTTTCTTCACACAGAGAGCATTTATAAGTCTTCTTTCTCGTCCATCTACTCAAGATGCCCCCTCAAATCATCTTTCTGGCCAAAACTTCTCCTGCCGAATTCGTACAAGTTCTCTCATGCACGAATTCCAGTATCTTTACCAAGATCCGGTTTCCGACCGGGTTCTTCCCCCTCCACAGGGCACACCTTGGAGGTTTCTTTCCCGTGTGCACCAAATCAACTCCTGATCTAGAATGGAATCTTCTCACTCTCGAGGCCAAGGGTCATTCAGGTCTTGGAGGCACAACAGTTTCGCTACTACTAGCAGCTGTACCCCTTCCTGCGATTCATTCTCTCCTTCCGCTGGTCTTGTCCTCTGCTGCCTTTCAGAACTGCGCCTCTGCTGTTGAACCTTAGCAGCCACCAACACCTTCCTTTGGGTTAAATCTGGCACAGTCCTGAGCATTTCCTTGGCTCACTTCCTCCGCACTGAGAATTCTCTACCGAGCTTTTCCCCTTCCCTGCCACCTGCAGAGAAAGAAAGAGAGGAAGGTTCTGCACTACGTACGTATAAAGCAATATTTGCATTTGGGGCAAAGCAATGGTCAACTTTGCAATTGTTCCCAATTATGCAGTTGTGCTTTTTTGCTTATTTTGCATCATTGATTCTGCCCGTGTTAGCTGGAGGATTGACAACATGAAGCTCGAAAGATCAGAGCTGTCCTCATCTGGATTTACTAACCATGCCTGACATCACATTCTCCCTGTTGGGAGGGGAAGGAAGAAGAAGAGTTGGTTTTTATATGATAATTTTCTCTGCCTTTTAAGGAGAATCAAACTGATTTAAAATTACCTTCCCTTCGCCTCCTTACAACAGACACCCTGTGAGGTAGGTGGGGCTGAGAGAGCTCTAAGAGAAGTGTGACTAGCCCAAGGTCACCCAGCTGGCTTCATCTGGAGGAGTGGGGAAACCAACCTGGTTCACCAGATTAGAGTCTGCCGCTCATGTGGAGTTGAGGGGAATCAAACCCGGTTCTCCAGATTAGAGTCCACCGCTCCCAACCACTACACCATGCTGACTCTCATCATACTCCAAGAAGAACCCTACTTAAGTGGGCCGAGTGTCCATTTACTCTGCATCTGGTCCCTAGGGGTGACCCACCAGGTCCTTCTGGGAATCCAACCAGCAAGGTATGAAGGCAATCTGCCCGCCCCCCATTGGATGTTCCCCTATCCATTGGCAGTATTGTTATTTAACTAGCACCACAGATGTGAATAGTGATTTAAAGCGCTCAAGACCACAGGCCCTTTCCAAAACTGAGACCCAGGAGACAACAAATGGAAGAGATGGCAGATAAATGGGATAAGGTACACAGCCTCTGAACATGGAGGTTCCAATTTGGTGTTCTGCTTAATTAAAGTTTAGGAGCCTATCCTCAATGAATTCTTCTTTTTTAAAAACAGCCCTGTTTTATCCACTTTTAAAGCCATCTGAGTCCTTGGCCATAGTAGAAAATCAGTTCATTTAATAGGGCATTGTGTGAGGTAACTCCTCTTGCTTGTCTACAATCAACTGTCCATCCCTTTCTATGGATGACCCCGGAGGGCTTGTATTATTGCAGACAGAAATTTAGATGTTCTGCACCAGGCATAATTGTATGCATTTCCATAGATTACCCCTCCTCCCCATCATGTTTTTTTTAACCTAACAAAGCCACACATGCTTTGGTTTTTTATTATGGGGAAGATGCTGTAAGCCCTTGAGCCTTACTCATATGTCAGTCCCACTAAGGCCTAACAGGCACAACTTCCCAGTCAGCATGTGGAGGACACAACATCTGCTACTGACAAGATGGAATTTGCTTTTGAAGCTTTCTGGGCAAAGCAGAAGGCTGTAAACAACACCCCCTGCCAACACCCCACCCCCCGCAATGATATATGGCTCCCCAGTAGCTAATGAGACTAGTTACTACTGTACTACTGTAACACTATGTCAGGCTACCCTTGAAGACAGCCCAGAAACTCCAAAATGCAGCAACCTGATTATTACAACATCTTTATTTTTAAGGGCTTTGCATTGGCTACATGTTTATTTCTGGGTTGAATTTAAGATGCTGATCCTTCAATTTAAAGGCCTTCATAGCTGGGACCAAAATCCCTACAGGATCAGCCTCTCCTGGTATAAACCTGTGGCAGCTCTGGTCTTTATAACAAAATCTCCTTGCTGGCCTCTCTAGCAGGACTGTTTAGAACTGCTGCCACATGACCACAGGCATTTCCCACTTTTCTGGGTCAAGAAGGCATCTATTCTTCTGGATTTCAGGCTGCACAAAGCAGAACTATTCAGGACAGCATGTGAGAGTGGTTAGAGGAAATTTTAAAAAAATTCTGCTGCAAGTGGTTTTTATTGATAAAGGTTGAGAAGTGGTCTGTATTTCAGATCTCTCTGTATTTTTGCATATTTTGGAATTTTTTGCATCTACATAATGAGATATCTTGGAGATGGGACCCAAGTCTAAACATGAAATACCATTTATGTTTTTAATATGTTTTATATATACTTTATACACATAGCCTGAATGTAATTTTAAACATTATTTTTCATAATCTTGTGTACATTGAACTATCAATGGCACTGCTGAGGGCCTGTAATGCCTGCACGCCGGTTCAAAAGGTCCGGTTTTCGGATCAGTCTGGATATCTGACGTCTGGATAAGGGATACTCAACCTGTATCAACCATTTTGGAGATAAATGCAAGGGTAGATGTGGCTTAAATAAATAATATTAATGTTAGAAAAAGAGGAATCCGCGGCAAGAGTCCCTGTAGGTAGCTCATGTTACAGTATGGATCAACCCCTTGCTTTTCAAATGGGAGTTCCAAGAAAAGTGCTTTTCAAATGGAAAACTACTTACCACCTAGGGAATCTGAACTGTCAAAGTCCCACATGGGTGCTCCGGTGGTTTATCAGCATAGCTTTCTGACTGAAGCTTTTCCCACACTCAGGGCATTCGTAATGTTCCTGCGTTCTATGGGTTTCCAGATGGACGATCAACTTATTCCTCCGATGTAAGTTTTTCCCACACTCGAGGCACATAAATGGCTTCTCCCCTGTGTGAGTTCTGTGGTGACTCATCAGGTGGACCCTCTGTCTGAAAGATTTCCCACACTGAAGACATTTGTACGGTTTCTCTCCCGTGTGGATTCTCTGGTGCCTCATTAATTCTCCTTTAGAAGTGAAGACTTTCCCACACTCGGGACATTTGTGAAGTTTCTCTCCGGTGTGGATTTTCTGATGCTTCAGCAACGTCTGCCGGTGTCGGAAGTGTTTTCCGCACTGTGAACATTCGTAGGGTCTCCCTTCGGTATGGACACCTTGATGACTGTCTAAGGACGTTCTGCAATTGAAGCTTTTCCCACACTCATAACACTGATAAGGTCTCTCTGTCGTATGTCCAATCAAACCATCTCTTCTCTCGTATGCCGAGAGTTCGTATCGCCTCTCACCCAGATGGATTCTCTGGTGCTGTGGGGTGTTCTTCCCCAATGTGGGACATTCAAAAGGGTTCTCACTGGTATGGACCGTAAGAAGTCCTGATTTGTAGCGATACTTTCTCCCATACTTGGAGAACAAGGGCTTCTTTCCCTCTGCATGAACTGGGCTGGTTTTGCTAATACCCTCTGAGTGCTGGCCATATTCATTCTCTTGTTCTGTTGGCTTCTTCTGCTGCCAATTTGAGTCACATCTTTGCTTCTGAATTTCCGACGTCCCCGGTATGTTCCATTGGGTTACTTCTGCCAGCATCCCCTGCATTTCCTCCGGGCCCATCTCTCCCTCTTGCATTTCCTCAATCTTGATCTGACTTCTCTTCTCCTCACCTGAAGAGACAGAGAAAGGAATTTTGTCCAACGCTCTGGAGGTCGCCTCTCTTTTTTTTTTTAGTCTCTTTTTGCAGGCCTTCCCTTCTGCCATACAGCATGCTTCTCCTAAACTCCTCATTCTTCGCCTGTCTCTACGAACACATCGTCCCTCTCCTTCTAGATCTGTGTGTATTCTTGGAGTGAAGAAACTAAAAAGGCAGAAAAGTTAACCCTGGTTCTGCTCCTGGAAAAAGAGTGCCTTATATACATTCTGGAGATTAGGTACCTATAATTTAATCCAACTAGTCCCAGGTTGGGGGGGTGCTGATAAAGAACAGCTCTGCTTTGTTCCACTGTGTCAGCCACACCTCACAACATGGTTTTCTTTGTGAAAGGGATTCAAAACAGACCCAACCCCTGGGAACTGGGCTTTCTAGTCTCTTCAGCACCCTCACAAAGAGCTCTTTCCAGGAAGCTTAGAGAGAAAAGCAATGGCAAGAACAGTGGGGTAAGGTGTAGTGATTGCAAACTTGATTACTTGTAAGTACACATGAACACATGAAGCTGCCTTATACTGAATCAGACCGTGGGTCCATCAAAGTCAGTATTGTCTACTCAGATCAGCAGCAGCTCTCCAGGGTCTCAGACAGAGGTCTTTCACATCACCTACTTGCCTAGTGCCTTTAACTGGAGATGCCGGGGATTGAACCTGGGACCTTCTGCATGCCAAGCAAATGCTCTACCACTGAGACACAGCCTCTCCCCAGTAACTCCCATTAAACCCAGTGGAAAATATATCCAGTATATTTACAGGGCAATCCTAAAGAATGTTATACCTAGGGATTGCCAAATGGCCTGGAGAAAATGTGTCCTGTCTCTTTAATACAGGTCTGATGGGATGTCATTTACCAGGTAATGTTATTTTTACCTTCATGCCAGGAAAGCTTCAACTGCCCATTCCCAGACAACACAGTTCTATTAAAGAGATAGGACATTCTCTCAAGGCCTGTTGGCAATCCTGCTTACACCTGTCTAAATCCATTGGAAATAGGTTTAGAAGGATGTGACTCTGTTTAGGCTTGCAGTTAGTTACTACAGGGTTTGGCACTCTCAGATTGACAGAGTTGCAAATAACCCACTTCCAGTGGGAGAATCCCTGCCGGTGTTCCCTGTCACCCTGGAGCAAAGGGAGAAAAACTGATGGGGTGGTGGAGGAATGGTGCCACATGACACCATGACTTCATTTCCGGCTGAAAATCTGGAAGTAATGTCACTGCATTGTATAAATGCTCTATGGATCACCCCAATTTCTATGGTTTACTATAGAGATTGGGGGGGGGATTCCTAGAACATCATGTTGACATCACTTCCATTTTTTTGGCCAGATATGAAGTCGCAGCATCATACAATGCCATTCCCGCTTGTCTCCAGCCTCCCAATCCTTCTGTAACCATACAGATTAAAATGGTGGAATATATCTGAAGAAAGTTTGAAGAACATCCTCTCATAAACGGTGAGATTTTTGGGTGCACGTGTGAGATTTTCAAATTGTTCCTGTGATTCCACATAGATTCCAGCTTGTAACAGTAAATTTTTGTACCATGAGTAAAATTATAAATTCCAAATGAACTAATGGATCTTAAAAAAAGCAGAAACCAAAAAAAGCCAAGCAATATATATATATATATATAAAACCTTTTACAGTACAGGGTACAGGACACAAGATCAGTATCTAAGCAAGTCCTTCTTGCTCACAGCAAAGAGATATTGATTTTTTTAAATATCAAATGTTCAGTTCCCAGAGTATAAACATATTGATGATTTCTTTTATGCTTTTGTGACCAAAATGTACTTCGACATCCGTAAGGTCTCGGTGAATTCTCTAAGATATGATTCTTCCCAAAAGAGTTTATTCCCCGTTCATGACATTTGTACTGTTTCTTGGGTGTCTCATTCATACATCTGAAATAATGCTTTTCCCACATTTGGGACCATTGTAATTTTCCTCTCCTTTTATGGATGTTGTGAGGTAACCAGGTTTGGTCTCTCATAGCAGCTGTCCCTTAGCCTTTGCACAGTCTCTTTCCTGCAGAGATTCTCTCATCTTTATCAAGGTCAGATATTTGCAGGAAGCCCCCCCCCCCCCCATAGATACACCAGTGGACATCCATACCTGACTTCTCTATGGTGTTTTGTAACAAAACTTCATTTGTCCCTTCTACCATATCAGGAGAACAAAGGCTCCCCACCAAAACCACCACCAATTATCCTCAAGTATCTCTTAAGTCTTTCTTCTGCAGCCCCACGATGGACTCACGTGTTTCCTTGTGGATCTCATCCGGCGCCAGCAAATTCCCTTGGGTCACCTCTGGGTTTGGCCCAGGAGTTACTTGTGGCTCATTTCTTCCACAGGGAGAATTCTCCACCTTGAGTGGTCTTCTCTTCTGGATACCTGCAGAGACAGAGAAGGAAGATTTTGTACATTTGCCCATGATCCCTAAACCCCCACAACCTCCTTCCGGCTGTGTTCTACCATTTCTCCTTTCCCCTCAACCTCTCCGCTACACATCCTTTTTATTCCTGTCTCGATAACCAGTGTTCTGAATATCTGCTGATGAGGCAGCCCTGCTCAGCACAGTGATGCCTTCTAGGGGTTTCAAACCCTGCAAGAGTACAAATGACAACTCGTTTGCTCTTTCGGTAGCCATTCTGATGCTACAAAACGCTGTCCCAGAGGACATTCTGCAATTCTGGAGGGGATGGAAGACTGCAGTTTTAAGACGGGCCTTTGGCTTGTTCCGAAGAGTGTTTCAAACACTCTGGTTTTGAAGGGCACCTGTCTGGATGCTATTTATGTGGGTTGTTACCGGCTTTTAATGGTTATTCTTTTCATGATGGATTGGTTTTATTTTTGCTACCTGCCTTGGGTCCCAGTTTTCCAGGAGAAAGGCATGTCTATACATGCCTGCAATAAATAATAAACTGTATAATCTCTGTCCTTCCTTTTTAATCTAAGGTTATTGTGGAAGCCATTTGGGAAGTCTCAGACCAAAGGAAACTAAGCTTCTATGTCAACATAATTTGGATTCTGCTGCTACAATGACTTTCGCTAGTTGCCAGTTAAAGAAATGTGACTTTTTTTTTTTTTTTTGCATAATTGATTCTACTGGGAGGTATACAAACTGCTAAAGACTCACTGCCTGATCACTGGAATTCTTTATTCAGTTCCCATCTGCACCATCCTTCAGGGCTTGTGGGATTTTATCAAGATCACTAACCACAGCCTTTAGTGAATTTTTACTTCTGTAATGATATTTTTTGGGCATTTTAACCCCCTCTCCAATTTTAAGATTCTTCCCTGCTTCCAATATCTCTTATTTAGTGTGCATGTTTCTTGGTTTGATTTTTTTAAGCCATCAGCCAGGACTAGTTTTAATTTTTTTTTTAATTGATGAAACATAAATTTGGCATCTAACAGGATATTTGTGCTTTACAAATAAATAAATCCACCAGTACTAATAAGGGCTAAATAATTTTTAAATGACAGAATACCAGGCCCACACTCCACAACTTTTCAGTAAGAGAAAATAAATATGGAAGATTATATAATTATAATATTTTATTTAGCAGTTACATTAAAACTCACTGTTCTTCCACAATCTGAGGGTGTCTGACCAAGTGAGCTTTTACTCATGAAAGCTTAATACCTGGGGAAATTGTGTTGGTCTTTAAGGTGTTTCTGGACTCAAATGTTTTTCTTCTACTACAGACTAACACAGCTACTCACCTAAACCTTTCTTCCATCATGGAATTCAAGGCAATTTATGGCAGTTTGCCAGGTGGTGTCTCATTAGGGCTGCTAAACCCCTAATCAGGGTTGGGGAATCTCCTGAATCCTGCTCTCAGTGGCAGCAGGGGGGGAAAAACTTGCAATGGCAGCTATGTTGACATGTCACTTCCAGTAAAAACTGGAAGTGACACAGGGTAGCTCTAGGAATTGCCAGAAACTCTGTTTTTACGATAGTTTCCAGTGATTCCTAGAGCTACCTATGTAGCTTCTAGTTTTTTTTTTTAACTGGAAGTAACATGACATTGCAACTGGCATTATGGCTCCCCCCCATATCCCCACCCACAACCCTCCTGCTCGATTTTAGTAAATCCAGGTACAGACCAGATCCCGCCTCGTTCTGTTTTAGCAAAACGGCTGGCTGACATGCTTTACTTAGATCCTGCCACAATATAACCTAAGACACAGCAATATAAGCAGGTTTTTCTTACACTATATGGTTTATTCAGATTCTGTTAAACATGGGAAATCAATAAGAATCTATGTAAAATGTTTCAAGGAGAAAAGAAACAGAGGCCAGGGTGTTCTCCAATCCTCCGTGGAAACCAAGCCTTCTTGAAATGAAGAGGGAGAAAATCACTAAATGGGCCCTTCCATCCCCTTACCTGAATCTCTGCCTGACAGTCTCTCTCTTTCCTCCAGGTACTGGACAAATATCCCTTCCTCTTTTTCTGATTGGGGTGTGTGGTCAGGTTTGGGTACCAAATGTCCCTCTTGCATGTGCAGAGGAAAAAACACACAATTGTTTCTGTAAGTTCTGATTAAGTAACTATTTATATGCTGTATTTTTTAAACATTCCAATTTAAAAAAAACTAATAAATCAATAAGAAAATTCAAAACAAGACAGCTTAAGATCATGTTCAGCCATGGTCCATATGTCAGTGAGATAATAGAGCACATATGAGAAATCTGTACTGTGGGAGAGAGCCCTTCACTTCTCAAATGCTTCTTTCTCTACGGGAGATAATGGTCCTTTTGGAAAGGTTTGTGTGATATTAGCAGCCAGTTATTTCTCAGGCCTATCTGCATGCTTAGCAAACCATGACACCAAAGGCTACACAAGTCAAGAGTCAGGATGTATAAATTTATAATAGAAACAAATTTAGAGCAAGAGAGCATCAAACCAGTCATGATAAAATGGATGAGAGATTTGGGATATAATATTAATCTTGAGGTTTGGGAAAGATTATGGAAAACAGAATTTAAATTTACAATTACTAATGAAATAAGAGAGAATTTGTACAAGATGTTTTATAAATGGTATATCACACCAGTGATGGTAAGTAAATTTAAGATGGGAAATTCTGATTTATGTTGGAAATGTGGAACGGAAAAAGGAACTTTTATGCATGCTTGGTGGGTCTGTAAAAAAATTAAATTTTTTTGGAGAAAAGTAGTTAGGGAGACAAACAATTTGATTAATACCATAGTAAATATGGACCCAGCTTTTTGTTTATTAGGAATTCCTAGAGATAATATGAATAAGAATGATAGACTCATATGCCAATATAGTTTTGCTGCAGCTAGGATGGTTATTACTAAATCCTGAAAGCTTGTAAATAGACCTCTAATTAAAGACTGGAGGGAAAAACTATGGTTATATATGCGGATGGCTAAATTAACAGATTCCCTGCATGGGAAGGATGTGGAAGATTTTAAAACTATGTGGTCAAAAGCATTCGCATATTGGGGTAAACTGGCAAAAATGAATTTTATTAGTATAGTGAACAAGTTGCAGATTCAGTTTTGTAATTCAAATTATTGATAAAATGATTTATTAATAAACTGTTTAGACACTTCTCTGGAAGTTAAACACGGTGGTGGGAGGGAGGTGGGAATATAACGGATAAGATAATTGTAATAAGAATGTAACAATTGTATGTTTGGTTATTTTTCTGTGAACCTTTTTATAGATATCATTCTTATTATGTATTATATTGTTACATTTTTATATCTTTTGTTGTTTGTATTTTGTTTTTTCTGTTTGTTTGAACATTTATTAAAAATCTTTAATAAAAAAAAAGAGTCAGAATGCCTTCTAACAAGTGATGCTAGCTCATGAAGAAGAAGAGTTGGTTTTTATATGCCGACTTTCTCTACCACTTAAGGAAAAACAAACCGGCTTACAATCACATTCCCTTCTCAAAACCAACTCTTCTTCCGCCGCTCATGTGGAGAAGTGGGGAAACAATCCTGGTTCTCTAGATTAGAGTCTGCCTGCTTTTAACCACTATGCCATTCTGGCTCTCATACCAAGTAGTAACCTCCTGAAAAGTATTGGAACTTAGAAGAGAAAAAAAGAGATGGCTTTGATATGCCAACTTTCTCTACCACTTGAGGAAGAATCAAACAGGCTTACAATCACCTTCCCTTTTTCCCACAATAAACACCCTGTGAGATAGGTGAGGCTGAGAGAGCTGTGACTAGCCCAAGGTCAACCAGCTGGCTTCATGTGTAGGCGTGGGGAAACAAACCCAGTTCACCAGATTAGCCTCCGCCACTCATGTGGAGGAGTGGGGAATCAAACCCGGTTCTCCAGTGTCAGACTCAGGGGTTTGTCCTTAGCATCCCTCAAGCAAAACTCATTCAGGCAAAGGCTCTGAAGCAGTTTAGACTTTATTAGGAGCAAAATTAGACAAAGTAAGAAGCTGGCTGCCTCCTGGGCATACAAGGCTACTAATGGAGAATCAGGGTGAGGATACATGGTTAAAATGCATTGCAGACTTCAAAGATGGCCAGGCAAAGGTAAACAGGCAAGTAGAATCCATGATAAGCTTTCTCAGGGTAGGAAGACATAACATGGCTACACAGCTGTGGTGGTTGTGGTAAAAGGATAGACATACCATACTGGGCATAGCAAGCAGGATACAACTACTGTACAAAGGCATGAGAACCAGGAGCATGTGACCAGGGCCTAGACATCGAGCCAAACTCTGGCCTGCTCTGATCAAGAGCCAGCAGGAAGCCGTGTCAGGCTAAGGCCGAGAGGCAAGGCCTGACATCCAGATCAGAGTCCACTTCTCCAAACCACCGCTCTTAACCACTACACCAGGGGTGGGGAACCTCCGGCCCCTGGGCCGGATCCGGCCTGCGAGATCATTTTATCCGGCCCCCGTGCTGATTCCAGGAACTCCAGGGTCATGCCGCTCCAGGTCTCACTAGCTAGGCTCTCTCCTTGGCAGTTAGGGCTTTGCCAATTGAGTGACTGTGGGGCCCTTTCTCCCAACTCTTCTCTCTTCCTGGAGAGACTCACAACTTCTGCCCAAAAAGTGTGCTTGGCCGGAAGCTCCCCTCCCCTTTGTCTCACCGGCTGTTTCTACGTGAGTGGGTGGCGTGCCCTGCTCCTCCAGCTCAGTGGGCCCCTAGGCGGCTCTCCCTTCACTCTCCGACTTAAAGCTGCTTGGGCTCCCAGAGCTTATGCCACCATCTCCCCCCTCGCCTGCCTGCCACTGGCCGCTCCCTCTGCCGGCTCGGTGGGCCCCTACACGGCCCTCCCCTCGCTCTCCCCCGGGCCGAGGACAAAAGGTAAAGCTGGCTCTCCAGCCATGCCAGCCTCAAACTTTCCTCCCCGCTCCCTAGCTTGCCTCTGACCCGTGCAGCAGGGCGATCTGGTGAGTACGTGTGTGTGTCTGTGTGTATGAAGGAGAGATCCCCGTGCGTGCGTGCGTGTGTGTGCGAGAGAGAGAGAGAGATCCCCGGGCCATTGTGCAGCCGGGTGAGTGCATGTGTGCTTGCGCGAGAGATCCATGGGCCGTTGTGCAGCCCGGTGAGTGCATGCATGTGTGTGCGAGAGAGAGAGATCCCTGGGCCATCGTGCAGCCCGGTGAGTGCATGTGTGTTTGCGTGAGACATCCCCATGCGTGCGTGAGTGCGCGCGCGAGAGAGAGAGATCCCCAGGCCATTGTGCAGCCCGGTGAGTGCATGTGTGTTTGCGTGAGAGATCCCCGTAAGTGCGTGTGTGTGCGAGAGAGAGAGAGAGAGAGAGAGAGAGAGAGAGAGAGAGAGAGAGAGAGAGAGAGAGAGATCCCCAGGCCATTGTGCAGCCCGGTGAGTGCATGTGTGTTTGCGCGAGAGATCCCCAGTGTGTGCATGTGTGTGTGCGAGAGAGAGAGAGAGAGAGAGAGAGATCCCTGGGCCATTGTGCAGCCCGGTGAGTGCATGTGTGTTTGAGTGAGAGATCCCCGTGTGTGTGTGCGAGAGAGAGAGAGATCCCCAGGCCATTGTGCAGCCCAGTGAGTGCATGTGTGTTTGCGCGAGATTCCCGTGAGTGCGTGTGTGTGCGAGAGAGAGAGAGAGAGATCCCCAGGCCATTGTGCAGCCCGGTGAGTGCATGTGTGTTTGCGCGAGAGATCCCCAGTGTGTGCATGTGTGTGTGCGAGAGAGAGAGAGAGAGAGAGATCCCTGGGCCATTGTGCAGCCCGGTGAGTGCATGTGTGTTTGAGTGAGAGATCCCCGTGCATGCGTGTGTGTGTGCGAGAGAGAGAGAGATCCCCGGGCCATTGTGCAGCCCAGTGAGTGCATGTGTGTTTGCGCGAGAGATCCCTGTGCGTGCATATGTGTGTGAGAGAGAGAGAGAGAGAGAGATATCCCTGGGCCATTGTGCAGCCCAGTGAGTGCATGTGTGTTTGCGTGAGAGATCCCCAGTGTGTGCGTGTGTGTGCGAGAGAGAGATCCCAGTGCGTGTGTGTGTGTGGGGGGGGGAAGTCTCCCTCCCTCCCTCTCTTTCCTTCCTTCTTTCTTTCCTTTCCTTCCTTCGCTATCCGACTGAATTGCAAGTTATCTCGGAATAAGCAGGTTTTTTCCCCTACCTGTGAAGCCACATACGCAGTTTGGCTTGGTCCCCGTACTGCCGATCCAGCAGGCTTACTTCGCCCAAAACCATCAGGTTTTCTAGGCTCCACTCGCCTGCAATTCTCCCGACTGCACTTCAGGCTCCGGAACCCTTTTTCCGGGTCTTTTGTATACCCGCTTCGTCAGTGCTGGGAGTGTGCGTTCTTCAGCAAGACGACTGCTCACCGGGATGATTCTTTTCCCGGCTTGGATTTCACTCACTGAAGCAAGTTTGCCCAGAGTTTATTTTGTTCAATTGAGACTTTTTATTTAACTTAAGCATATTGTGTATATATTGTGTAACATTTGGCTTAGACCTATGGTGATTTGTTTCAATATGATCAGATTGTGTGCCATCAGTGCTTACTTTGTTGCTTAATTCCAATTATTTAAGCACGAGGTTTTCTTTTGAATACTAAACCTCCTGGTGGTGGCTGGAGACCTGGCAACCCTAGCCTCCCCCCCCCCACGCGCGCCAGGAGATCTACACCTGATATGGCCCCCGAACGAAGTTATAAGTGTGCAAATGGCCCTTGGCAGGAAAAAGGTTCCCCACCCCTGCACTACACCATGAGCCATGACCTTGCCAAAAGAAAGCTGACCTGGCCACAGTCACACATGTCACACAGTAACTTCCAGATCTGACTACAAGGTCTATGTGGGGCTGACCTTGAGCATCTTCAGTTTAAAGAACGAGGTAGTCGGTGATGTGAAAGACCTCTGTCTGAGACCCTGAAGAGCCGCTGCCAGTCTGAGTAGACAATGCTGACTTTGATGGACCAAGGGTCTGATTTGGTATAAGGCAGCTTCATGTGTGTGCTCGAAAATGGAACTCGGACACAGAGATCCTTACCCAAAGCATCTGCATTCCTACTGTCCTGCAAGACACGCCAAAATATGGTCCTTTGGTTCGGCTGTGTCAAAGTCTCCTCCACCACATCCAAAGACACGCCTGTCTCCTTGAGGTTCATGGGTTCCTGGAAGAGAGGAAAATGCCCCCGCCCTCCTGTCATGATCATGTTGTACAACACACAGTGTTAAGGCACAGACCTCAGATCACAACTTGTAAGTCCAAAACTCAGTCCTGCCCCCAAGGAGATGCATGCATTTTTTTGCTTTTAAACATTTCTATCCCATTTTTGTCCCCAACGCAGACCCTAAAGCAGCTTAGAACAGGGGTGTTGAACTTAATTGTTACGAGGGCTGGATATGACATAAATGTCACTTGGCTGGCTCGGGCCATGCCTCACCAGCTCAGATTGAGAGTGGGGGTGTGGGGGTGGCTACCTCGGCTGGCTCGTGGGATGGATAAGAGCTCTCGAGGGGCGGGATCCAGCCCTCGGGCCTTTTGTTTGACACTCCTGGCTTAGAACATCATTCTACCCTCCTCCATTTTCTCACAACAACCACCCTGTGAGATACCTTGGACGGAGAGGTGACTGGCCCAAGGACACCTCAATCTTCCTTAAAGGCAAAATAGGGATCAGGTACAGCTACCGAGTTGTCTCCAGGGCTGGTTAAAGCCAGGGTGGATTTTCTGGCTCATGCAGAGCCCTGGGCCATGCAAAGGATAAACTACCCCAGCAGATCGTCACGTACCTCTGCCTGTTCACCTTTAGTTGTTTCCTGTTCTTCAGGGGGTAGCAATGAACAGGGCAGACTTGAGCATTTGGATCCGCTGCCTGTGAAGGAAGGAAGGGAGGCCTTAGGAGGAAAATTGGTCCATATCTTTAAGGAGTGTGTGCTGTCAAGTCACAGCTGACTTATGGTGACCTGGTAGGGTTTTCAAGGGAAGAGACATTTGGAGGTGGTTTGCCATTGCCTCCTTCACATGGGCTGAGAGAGTTCTGAGAGAACTGTGACTGGCCCAAGGTCACCCAGCAGGCTCCATGTGGAGGAGCGGGGAAACAAACCTGGTTCCCCAGATTAGAGTCCGCTGCTCTCAACCACTATACCACACTGGCTCTCTATCTTTAAGGTGACCAGGTGCAAAAGAGGACAGATTTCTTATCCCATTTATAGCATGCAACAAGGAATGCCAAAAAAATCAGGAAATCATCCACTGCTCAAGACGTAGGGAGAAAACTCAAGAGAGGGAGCATATAGCCACACTGACAGACCATGTTTCTGTCTGCCACGAACCAATGCCTGGATGCAGCCTTGGCTGGGGCTTCAGGATGGCAGTTCCTTTAGAGTGTAGATTTCTGTTGCTCGGCTAAGTTAGCTACGGGTCAGTATGTACCAAGGAACTTGTGTGTGTGTGTGTAAAGTGCTGTCAAGTCACAGCCAACATGTGGCGACCCCTTATGTGGTTTTCAAGGCAAGAGACTAACGGAGGTGGTTTGCCATTGCCTTCCTCTGCATAGCAACCCTGGTATTCCTTGGTGGTCTCCCATCCAAATACTATCCAGGGCCAACCCTGCTTAGCTTCTGAGATCTGTTGAGATCAGGCTATATATACCATGCTGCCTTCTCTCCCACCAAGGAACTTAAGGCTTTCCATAATCTCGGATCTTGAGGGCTGTGGCCCAGTGGTAGAACATCTGCTTTGTGTGCAGAAGGTCCCAGGTTTAATCCTTGGTGTCACCCATTAAAAGGATCAGGCAGTAGGTGGCAAAAGACCTCTCTCTGGGACCCTGGAAAACTGCTGCCAGCCAGAATCAATAAATTCTATTATTTTTCTAAAAGAAAGAATGTTTTAGTTGCGATTTCCTTACACACCGAGAAGCTCTATTCGTCAAAATTCTCTTATCCTCTGCCACTATTAAAGGCAGAAGAGCTGTGGTTGTCCTTTACAAGTGGTCACCTGAATAATCCCACAAACATGAAAGATACAGAACCCTTAGCAGAGTACTGACCTGGCAAACTGATCGGCCCACCGGTGCTCTGCCTGGCGTCGTTGTAGATATGCCTCTGCACAGGGTCTGGGGGTTTCATCTCGGCATCCAAGGAACCCAGGCACACCTCCTGCGTTGGCCCCTGAAAGAGAGAGGATGATTCCACTCAGAAAAGAAGGAAAGACTAGGGAAGAGGTTTCTGTGGTAATCTCCACTGATGGAAGAAATTTCTGTCAGCAGTATGGAATTTGCTCAATTTCCACCCACCTGCTGGAGCTCAATATGCTACTGCTGTGGGAGAGGAGACCCGATGGAAGAAGGGAATTGGCCAAAGCCACTGTCCCCTCTGTGAAAATCTATCACTGGATCCAACCCACTAAGTGCAAAAGTACATTTTGCTTCCCCAAATCCTATCCTGTTTGAGGTAAACTTCAAGAAGCTGTTTTTGATTAACAAAGTTCTCAGCCGCTCACTAGTTCTCAAGAGGCGGTTGTGAAGACAAAAACCGTGGGCCAAGTAGGTTTACTAACTCCCCCACCCCCAAAGAGCCATGGATGACCGACATAACAAGGAACAGTTTTCTTATTTCATACATTTGGTGGTGGGAGGAATCCTACATAAGTGTTTTTTAAACTCCGTTAGGCAACTGTCAAGGCACAGCCATCCTGTCAGAAATACAAAATAACCAACTTACAAACTGGACCCCTTTAAAAGCAGTTTCATTGACATCATTAACAAGTGACTACACTTCACTTCAATCATAAAAATATTCACCTGCTTCCTGTCCTGAAAACCTCCAGACTAACAAAGACTACAGTCCACAATAGCCATGCGGATTAGCTTTGGATTCCACATGTTAACAGATCATTTCAGGATACAATGGTTCCATATTAATATACCACACCCTCATTAGCACATTATCTTGATACTTACAGGACAATGATTAGCACATTACCTTTGATACTTTTGGCAGGACAATGGGGTTTAACGCACGGCCAATTTGTCTCGCCTTTGTGCCTTAAAAGTAGCGAATCCCCGTGGTCCACACGCACGACCGTCCAAGGGCTGCGCATCGGACCCACCTTAGTCGCGAATTAAGGCAAAAAAACCCGGATTAAGCAATCCCTGGTTTCTAGCGATCTTTTCGGTGCTAAACCGCTACTTTTTTTTAATTTCGCCACATTACCGGAACGCCGACGTGCGTGTAATGACTCAACTAGCTCGCTACTAATGCCCCTTACCGGTCTCCTCCGTCCCGCCCCCTTTCCTGCGCGAGCAATTGCCGCTTCCGGTCTCCCGTCCCGCCTTTTTTTAATTGACAGGTTGAGAAGATGGTATACCGGAACGCTGGTGTTCCAAGAAAAAAAAAGGGGGAGAATCGCCCTTTGATTGGATAACTCCTCAGCCAATCCTTGGGCGATGTCACTCCCCTGCTATCCCATATTGCGAACTATCCCACATTATATGGTTGGTTCAAACACACGGGGAGCCTCCAGCAGCTACTTGTTTCAGACTTATAGTGGGATGGGCTGGCGTCATGCGTTTGATTATCCAGTCTTAAATATTGTGGGATTAAAATATTGTGAGATAACAGAGGAGCGAACCAGGAACATTCTGCCCGTGCGTTAATCCCCAATGACTCAGCTCAAACCCAACCCCTTTCTGACTATATATTACTCTTCCTACACACTTCACTGAGAGACACTGTCCTTCAGTGTTACTCTTCTGAAGATGCTTGCCACAGCTGCTGGCAAAACGTCAGGAAAAAATATACCAAGACCACGGCCCCGATAACCTACAAGAACCAATTCACCAGCTGAATTCTGGAACTCAGGCCTCTATTAAAGGAGCCTGGCTGGTTGGCAACTTTAAACGTACCTCGCAGAGTCATTGCGAGAAGAAGGCTGTGGAACTAAATAATCTTACTGAAAAGTAAGCCCTCACTGAACAAAAGGGGACTGGCTTCCATGTAAACATTCATGAAATCGCGCTCTACGCGAGATAAAGACTGCAACAGGTTACAAACACTCAGATCGATTAAGAACAAACAGCAATTAATACTGTTGTGGAGAGCTGAAAAATGAAAGAGTATTGACAGCGAATCACACTTAATGGATGTGTGCTACTGGTGTGTATCCAGACTCACACATATGGAATGCCAATTTCCCAGCCACATAAAAGGACCAGTAGACAACAACCACCGTGGGGCTCAACAGAATAACATATCCATGTAATTATATTTAACTCTAAATATACTTTTATTACAACTTCCCTTTAAACACCTCAAAAGGTTGATAACTCCATAGAAGGACCAGGCAAGTAGGTGATGTGGAAAAACCTCTGCCTGAGACCTTGGAGAGCCTCTGCCAGTCTGAGCAGACAAGACTGACCTTGATGGACTGATGGTCTGATTGGGTATAAGGCAGTTTCATGTGTGTTCATGGGTCCCGCTACCCCTGGGATGATAGGGGGTGGGTGGGAATGGCCTGCTGGAATAAAGAGGAATGCAGGAAAATCTGGGCCTTCTGTGCTGTTGGAGACAGGCTGTCTCCCTAGAAGGCACAAGGAAGTTTGCCTGCAGTCCTCTCCTTTGCAGCAGCTCCTGCTGACCCTTGGAAAGGTGATTCTTGGGGTACCCTTTTTGCTTATTAAGAGAGGAAAATATTCAGTACTAAAGAAAGCTACTACAATAAAGAGAATCAGTGATTATTCTATTTAAGGAAAGTTATATTAACTAAGCATGGTAATAGCAGTTCCAGGAATGGATATTCTCCCCAGCAGCACCAGAAAGTGGGGGACTTCCTACAACTGGAGATTCCCTAAGGTCTGAGCCTGTGCATCTGCTAGAATGATCCAAAGACACTTTTGTTTTGGAACAGACTTCAGGGATGTAGTTAAGCCGCTGAGGAAAGTTTCAGCCTTTCCTACATGCTATAATTTCTGTCTATTTTTAATGGGAGATTAAATGTTGATTCCTCACCTGCCGTTTCCTGCTCTTGGCGACCCCTTGCTGGTTCAGCAGGAAATCATCCATCAGGACCGCGGCTTGGGTGCAGTTCTCAGGACTGCCTGCCCTGATCCACCTCTGCAGCTCCGGAGGCAGGATGGCCAGGAACTGCTCCAGGATCAGCAGCTCCAGGATCTGTTCCTTCGAGTGCCTCTCCGGCCTCAGCCACCTGTGGCAAAGCTCCTGCAGCTGGCTGTAGATCAGTCTTGGGTCTTCCACCTCCCGGAAACGGAACTGCCGGAAGTGCTGCCGCAGGGTTTCCATGCGGTTGGCTTCACCGCGCAAGATGGCTGCCTTTACTTTCCCATAATCCTCCCGGTCTCTGGCCTCCAGGCTGCCAAAGGCCTGCTGGGCTTCTCCGCTGAGTGCTGGCAGGAGCCGGGCTGCCCACTTTTCCCTGGGCCATTGGCAGGCTTTTGCCACTTGCTCAAAGGAGGCCAGGAAGGCCTTGGCATCCTCCCAGGGGCTAGATTCCTTCCTCCACCCTGCATGAGAGGAATCCAGACCCTTCAAGAAATCCTGCCATTGGGCTTCCCAGTGCGGGCATAGCCCCTTGCAGGGCTTCTCTTTACACTCTTGTAGCATTCTCCATCTAGGCCGTTCCACCATGACTTCAGGCTGAACGATGCTGGTGGTTTTTCTGGCTCCTTTTTCCAGTTCTGGGTCTGCATAATTCTGCTCCATTTAGCTTATCCCTTAAATCCCAGAACTAAAGAGTAAAGGAGGATCTCTCTGGAGAGGGGGGTCAGTTTGAGGCAGAAATACTTTGTTCTCGAAATCCTGATCTTCCTAAAAACACAAAGGAATTAAGGGCCCAGCTTTTGCCTCTTATATCCCCCTCAAGTGGATGACACCTTCCCTAGGGCAGATGAGAAAGACTTGTTGTCAGACTCCACTAACAATCCAAGGCCGTCCCCTGGAGATCCCTGTGATTTGCATGGGGAATTTCTCCCTAGGCTGAAGAGACACACAATGGATTGGTTAAAATACCAGAGACAGAGGCAGTTTGGATAAAGCACCTCCAAAATATATTCAGCAAAGTGAGGCAAAGTGAAAAATAAAACCCCCATCTATGGATTCACCAACAGGCGGTGTGGCTGAAAGTCTGAGCTCTGCACCAGGGAGTCCCTGGTTCAAATTCTGCCTCAGACATGAATCAGAATGAGGCCTCCTTTCCCAAAATGTTAGAAAAATAACCCGGGAAGGAAGCCCTTGGAGGAAGAGGCTATTTCTATGCAGAGTGGCACCTCCTCTTGTGGCAGCAGGCCCAGCTGAGGAAATCCATTTTGCTCAGGCCTGTCTCCTAGCAACGCCTCCATGCTCAAAGCCCCAGCCTTCGGAGAATGGCCTCAGCCTTGGAGGAAGTTGAATTCCTTCAGCCTGTTTATTTTTGTTTTCTGTTTATTGGAGGTTCAAGCACAAGACATTAATTTCTTAAAGCTATGATTGACACCAGGATACAAGTATCACTCCAAATTTAACAAAAGGCACTGAATTTTTAGCAAGTGTACTCAGTCTCTTATATTTCCCACCCACCCCTTGCTACAATAGCATTTATTTTTTGGCCTAAGAGGCAAATTCCCAAATAACTATTATTTAAATATTTGTAATTAAAAATCTTTGATAAATTCAGTACCTGGGGCAGGGAAGGATTTTTCAAAAAATTTCACAACACAGATTTCCCTGGAGGTTTTTAAGGAGAGGTTAGATGGCCATCTGTCAGCAATGCTGATTCTGTGACCTTAGGCAGATGGTGAGAGGGAGGGCATCTTGGCCATCTTCTGGTCACTAGGGGTGTGGAGGGGGGAGGTAGTTGTGAATTTCCTGCATTGTGCAGGTTGGACTTGATGGCCCTGGTGGTCCCTTCCAACTCTATGATTCTATGATTTACCATTTATTAGTTGCCTTCAAGGCAGCTTACAATGTAAATAATAATAAAATACAATAAGATACAGGAGCCCCGTGGTGCAGAGTGGTAAGCAGCAGTACTGCAGTCCAAGCTCTGCTCACGCCCTGAGTTCGATCCCTACGGAAGTCGGTTTCAGGTAGCCGGCTCAAGGTTGGCTCCGCCTTCCATCCTTCCGAGGTCAGTCAAATGAGTACCCAGCTTGCTGGGGGTAAAGGGAAGATGACTGGGGAAGGCACTGGCAAACCACCCCGTAAACAAAGTCTGCCTAGGAAATGTCAGGATGTGACGTCACCCCATGGGTCAGGAATGACCCGGTGCTTGCACAGGGGAACTTTACTTTACTTTAAAATAAGTTACATAAAAATAATTAGTTAAGAGTAGTTTAAAACTGCCGGTAGGCAGAAGAACTAATCAAATTCCATCTTGAATAAAACTGTCTTCAACTGCCTCCTAAATATCGAGTGTGAGGGAGTCTCTCTGGGGAGGTTGTTCTATAACTGTGGGGCTGCCACTGAAAAGGCCCTCTCTTGTGTACCCACTGGACATACTTATGTTGAAAAATAATTTTTGGCCTGTCACCGTGTGGGAACGTCTTCCCTTTCAGATGAGGTAGGGCGCCATCCGCATATAGGGTACACTCCCGTTAGTACAGATTAGATTTATGGTTTTAATTATATATTTTAACTTTATACTATATCTGTGTGTATTACATGTAGTTAGCTGCCCTAAGCCTGGTTTTACCGGGAAAGGGCAGGGTATACGTCAAATCAAATAATAAATAAATAAATGGGCAGCTGAAGTTTTTCCACAGTATGGAGGTTAATAACATCCCTTCTGTTAAAGGGACATGACTTTTCCCCCCTCCAGGCAGTTGGCAAGCCAAGGTTTGATCCATCTGCTCGTTCAGCCTTAGAGCCAGTGTGGTGCAGTGGTTAGAGTGTCCAGCTAGGATCCAAGAGACCCAGGTTCGAATCTCCACTCTGCCATGGAAGCTGGTTGGGTGACCTTGGGCCAGTCACAGCCTCTCAGCCTAACATAACTCACAGCTTTGTCCTGAGAATAAAATGGAGAGAGGGGAGAATTGAAATAGGGTTGCCAACTGGCCAAGAGAAAAATGTCCAAAATATTGTCGAAGGCTTTCACGGTCAGAGTTCATTGGTTCTTGTAGGTTATCCGGGCTGTGTAACCGTGGTCTTGGTATTTTCTTTCCTGACATTTCGCCAGCAGCTGTGGCAGGCATCTTCAGAGGAGTAACTCCTCTGAAGATGCCTGCCACAGCTGCTGGCGAAACGTCAGGAAAGAAAATACCAAGACCACGGTTACACAGCCCGGATAACCTACAAGAACCAAAGAAAAATGTCCCTTTCATAGAAGCTGAATGTGTGGAATGGGGTGGGGAAATAATGTCAACTGGGAAGGCTCAGTTAAAGCGACTGGACATTTTTTTCCAGGCCAGACAGCAGCTGGACATTTAATTGGCCTTAGCGTTGTCCAAGAGAGCCAGCATGGTGTAGTGGTTACCTTGTCAGAATCCCAGGTTCGAATACCCAATCTACCATGGAAACTTGCTAGGTGACCTTGGGCCAGTCACACATGCTCAGCCTCAACCCTGGCAAGTATTTGGATGAAAAACCTCCAAGGAATACCAGGGCCATGATACGGAAGCAGGAGGCAATGGCAAACCACCTCTGAATGTCTGTTGCTTTGATAACTCTATGGGGTCGCCACGTTAGCTGTGACTTGACAACAAAGAAAAAAAGCATGGTCCAAATGGGAAAGTAGTGAAGGAGATGATGCGTCTATGAGAACAGAACTCCTTATCATGCTTAAATATTTTTAGAGTGCTCAAAGCAGAGGCTAGATGGCCATCTGTCAGCAATGTTGATTCGGTGACCTTAGACAGATGATGAGAGGGCGGGCATCTTGGCCATCTTCTGGGCATGGGGTAGGGGTCACTGGGGGGTGGGGGGGAGGTAGTTGTGAGTTTCCTGCATTGTGCAGGGGGTTGGACTAGATGACCCTGGAGGTCCCGTCCAACTCTGATTCTATGGCAGCATTTAACACACACACCTATTTAATTTACCCAGCCTCCCCCCAATTTTTTGGGAAGTCACAGATGCTAGCGGCTAACACTATTCCATGTGGCAATGAGTTCCATAAGCCCATTCTGCAAGCGAGGAAATGAACCTTAAATTTGGTTTATGGAATCCAAAGGAGGATCAACGATTTAAGAAACCACCAGGATATCACAGGATCTGCCTCCTTCCTGCTCGCTCGCTCTCCTGCACTTGTGTACACAGAAACAAGCCTGGCTGGTTGCAAAGGGGGTTTAAACCCGGTCTAGACACGCAGCAAAAGCAGCGGAAGAGGGCTGCGGCGGTAGGATGGACCGGACCATTTCGGACTGCAGGGGAAGACTGCTGTTATTCAAAGCTCCTCCACATAAATCATTTCTTATTAAGTGGGAAACTTGCACATGACGCGCTAGGTCGCACTCTTATTTCTTGCAGGACTATTTTATGTTTTATTTGGAGGTTTTTTAAAAAAATTACTTAGGGGACGTGGAAAGCGTGACCCCCCTGAAGTCGTAAGTGGTACAGCCCATCTTCCCAGCTCCTTCGGCCCGAGGACTGGACTCTAGACCAGGCCTTTCTCGCCACTCTCCAAAACGTGCCTGGGCTTGCAAAGTTAGTGAATCCGGAGTCACCGATCGCTCCCGGTCCAAAGCAGAGTCCCCGTTTCATTGGATTCAAGCGGCGCGACTCCTTAACCCGTTTTAGAGAGACACCCCAATTGCAATAAGGGCAGGGACTTTTGTGGCCAAGGCGCCCTCCCTGGAGATGCGGTATTCCTTTTTTGGGGCGGAGGAACCGCAAAAAATGAATGCAGCCCTCTCGGACTTTGCATGCATTTATCTGGGAACCACCAGCGTGCGTAGATTTAACTTTGCAGGAAAACCGCAAAGGAGCAGACTGCGGTGGAAATTAAGATGTGGGGGGGGCACACATGCACTTTTGCGGGGGATTTGCTTCCATTGGCGGATGTGAGGACGAAAGGGTTAAGGCACAGGCTTTCTGGGAAAGGCGTCGGGTTTTGAATGAAACCAGCCCCTCTGCAGACCTCCGGGGGGTGGGTGGGACAGGATCCAATTCAGCTGCAGAGAGAGATCTTCCAGTCCCTTTTGCCCGGGGGTGGGGGGTTGCTGCTCAGCTAGCCGATTTCCTCCACCCTGCTTTTATGTGCTCTTCCTCTCCTGGATCCAACCCCCTCCCCCCCGTCCAAGATCCACCTTAACTCACCTCTCCTGCAGCCATTCCCAAACAAAAGTCCCTCCAAGGAGAGAGGAGGGCTTCCCCATTGATGTCCCCGCCCCCTTCTCCGATTTCGGAAAGGCTGCAGGGATCAGTTTTAACCTTTAAAGCGCCTGGGAGAAGGACCCCTTGCAAGCCTGCACTTTCCATCCATCGACCCACAAACACGCGGAAGGAGGGAAATTTAGATTACGTGGTCCGGAAGGATCCTACCTTTAGCAGTAGTAAAGGGCAAGAGTCCAGTAGCACATTAAAGACTAACAAAAATATTTTCTGGCAGGGTGTATGCTTTCGTGAGCCACAGCTCACTTCTTCAGATGCAGCTAGTGATGTTACTCTGCAAACATCCGAGCACTTTGAGAAAAACGCCAGAGGGGCAGTCGATTCATCTGGCGCAGCAACTGGTTTTGCCAACCTCCAGGCGGTATCTGGAGATCAACCAGAATTACAACTGATCTCCAAGTACGAAATCTGTTCCCTTGGAGGAAATGGCAGCCTTAGACTGTCGGTTGTAGGGGATCATATGGGAACCATATCCCTTTCCCTTAATTCTGCTTTCCACATACTCTCTTCCCAAATCTCCAGAAATTCCCCAAGCCATAGCTTGGGGCAACCTTAACAACGACACAGAAGCCTGGGGGTATCAGACTCACAAAATTGTATTTGAGCCAGAACTTTTGTGAGTTTGAGCTCACTTTGTCAGATAATTCACAGTGGGTAGCCGTGTTAGTCTGTTTGCAGTAGTCAAAAAGGGCAAGAGTCCAGTTGCACCTTAAAGACTAACAAAAATATTTTCTGGTAGGGTATGAGTGTATCTGAAGAAGTGAGCTGTGGCTCATGAAAGCTCATACCCTACCAGAAAATATTTTTGTTAGTCTTTAAGGTGCTACTGGACTCTTGCCCTTTTTGTCAGATAAGTGCACCTCAGACTGGTGAATATATGTGTTGTCATAGGTTGCAGACAACAAAGGCAGGAAGGGAAAGATGTTACGGAGACAAATCGGTATAAAACAAGATCCAGTCAAAATGTTTATAGGTATTTATACCCTGCTTTTCTTTAGAATGGAGACCCAAAGCAGCATGCAACAATGTTGCCCTTTGCTCTGCTTTATCCTCATAAAGTTCTCATTATAATTACTGGCGATGGTTCTCATTATAATTACTGGCCTCCCTAGTCCTTTCCCCACCCCCCTTTCCCCGCTGCTGAGCACCACCCCTTCAAGACCACCTTAGGGTGTGGTTAGATTAATTTATACAAATTTATGTCTCTGGAGTTTTGGCGCCATTGAGAGGCATTACTGGGCTATTTTAAATTATCTTAAACTATTTTAATGGGTTATTGTTTTATTGTGTTTTTAGACTGTGTAAGCCGCTCTGAGCCCGACCTTCGGGTTGGAGAGAGCGGGGTAGAAATGTCATAAATAATAATAACAACAACATTCTGTGGGTTTGGTTAGGTTCAGAGTGTGTGACCGGCCCGAGGTCACCCAGCAAACCTCCGTGGCACAGTGGGGATTCGAACCTGGGTCTTCCAGATCCTAAAGTTAAACAGTATATATACCTATCACACCTAATCCCATCAAGCCTGCTATTCACATTTACATACTGTTCCTCTACTTAAAGACCGATGGATTCACATTCTAGCTGTATCTGAAGAAGTGAGCTGTGGCTCACGAAAGCTCATACCCTACCAGAAAATATTTTTGTTAGTCTTTAAGGTGCTACTGGACTCTTGCCCTTTTTGACTACTGCAAACAGACTAACACGGCTACCCACTGTGAAGTATATATACCGTTCAACTTATTCAGACTTGATGACATCTTTATGACTGGGATACCTTAATCAGTGCACCATAGTAGGCAAGAAATCCAACATCTCCCCATTTAAGAGGGTTTTATAAAAGGAATTAAATTTTCAGATTAATTGAAGCCTAAAACTGAAAAGGAAAACCTGGATGGTGTTTATAAGTAAACCTTATATTTTATAAACATCACTTTTACTCAGTCATAAAGATTGTTATACTGACATATATTTGTATATTTGAATATCTGTATAATGGTAGAATTATATTCTGGATTTTAAAGGATTCTTCCAGATCCTAGTCTGACACTCTATTCATCCCAACAGGCTGGCAAGTATAATCAAAAGAGTGATCAAACCACTTAGAATGATAGCACTGCAGGATAATTTAAACTGGAGGTTGAACCTCAAAGTAGGTATTCCTCCACTGAACCTGACCTCCTCCGAGGGCATAGCCAGGTGCCCAGAGTGGCTGGCATGACTATGGGGAGGGGGATGCTCCGGCACCCTTCCCCTCTCTGCCCCTTGAGGACTGTTGGACCTCTAGAGGAACTGGTTGGCCACGGTGTGAGACAGGATGCTGGACTAGATGGACCACTGGTCTGATCCAGCAGGGCTCTTATGGCAACACGTTGGGTCAAAGTTCCTCTGACGTGACCTGGACACAGACAGATGTCAGGAACTGGGGAATTTGTTTCTCAAATACCTGAGGCCAGGGGTTTGGCTTGGGACTGTAGCACAGGGGGGAAGATACTTAAAGTCTTCACCATTTACTGACGGGATACACGGTCAACCTCCTGACTGGGCCAATAATCCCCACAAAGGTTGCCTGTGCAGGTAATCTTTGTACTCTGGCTGAAGATCTTGCTGACGAAGGGAGCTTTGACTCTCAAAAGCTTATATCCTGGAAAACGTGTTGGTCTTTAAGGTGCTATGGACTCAATTCTTGCTGTTCTTCTGGAGACCAACATGGCTACCACCAGAGATAGGGTTGCCAATCTCCAGGCAGTGGCCGGAGATCTCCCGCTATTACAACTGATACCCAGGCTAGAGAGATCAGTTCCCCTGGACAAAATGGTCACTTTGTCAACGGGACTCGATGGCATTGAAGTCCCTCCCCTCCCCAAACCCTGTCCTCCTCAGGCCCCACCCCTCAAATCTCCTGGTATTTCCCAACCTGGAGCTTGCAACACTTTTGGGGGGTTTGCCATCAGTGAATTCCTTTAGTCGGCCACATGGCTGCTTCCTTCTTATACCTCCTCAGTGGTCTGCTGCCCTGCAGAATGAGAAAGGAGACACCTTCCCTTGAGCAGAAAGCTAAACGTTTATCCCCCCCGGTTTTATCTTGTTAAATCGTAATAGTGTGGTTTGATTTCCTTGTTGCCAAGCTGCTTAGTGAGATTACTGAGCTTAGAGCACAGCAAGTTGATATTTAATAATGTTTCCTTTGCTCGTAGGCATGTCACGCATATTTTATGATTTGCAATATATTTCCTTGTGCATCTTCCAATCCTTTTTCGCGTTTCATAGAGTTGGAAGGGACCACCAGGGACATCAAGTTCAACCCCCTGCACAATGCAGGAAATTCGCAACTACCTCCCCCCTCCACACCCCTAGTGACCAGAAGATGGCCAAGATGCCCTCCCTCTCCAGCTGATTGAGATCAGTTTCCTCTTTCTCCTGGCTAAGAGATGTTTAACATATGGCCCGATCCAATCGGGATACTGTGCAAATTGTCTGAATTGTAGATCAAACTGGCAGGATGTGGGGGCAGCTAAGTCATAAAACATTGAAAGCTTTTTCAAAGGCTGTGTGTCTGGGCTTTGCAGTAAATAAGACACATGTCCAACATTTACTACACAACTGAGGCACAAACTTTCTTGAATCTAGATTAGAAGGACAGTTCAGTTCCACCTCACACACACCCCCAATGTTGCAGAGTGCGAAAGAGTAAGAATTCTCTTCTAGAGGTTTCCACTTTAACATATTTGTGTTTCTGGGTGAGTTAACATGTTCTGAATAGGAATAGGCAGCCGGCATGGAGCCCTGACTCATACAGAGAAACAATGGCCAACTCCCTGTCAGAGTGGCGAATTCTCTGGAGTTGAGGAGACACACAGAACTGCCAGTGAGACATACAACTTGCCCCCACAGGCCTTCTCCGTCTGCAAAAACACAGGGAAGGGAATGATGAAACCTCTCCCACCACCACGCAGGTGTTTGGGACAACTTTTTCCCCTCACACACCATTTTGAAGCTTGTGTTTAACGCCTCATCTAGTCAGACTCTCAAAGCAAAACCAAATGAGATGCTAAACCTTCAGAGTCTGCAGTGCCCACAATTTTTTGTTTTGTTTCAACTTAAATCCCCAGCTTGTAGACCCTGTTTCGAATCCAGGCTGTAGCAAAGGGGGAAGAGTGGATTTTGCCTTCCTCTTCGCACCATGTATTTAGCCCATAATGACCCCACGGAGTGCCAATCCAGAGCTCTCTTTCCACAGTACCTATACTACTGGCAGGACTGGAGTTGGTAGAAAACATGGTGGAGTAATCCCCACAGACGCCCACCCTGAATCACCTCAGCAGGTGTCCCCAATGTGTTGCCCATGGGCACCACAGTGCCCACTGTTTCTTGCACCTGCCAAATATTTTTTGGAGGTGGGGGGGGCAGGTCGGGCTTTTGCCTAGTAAGCCCTCTGACTGACTATTGGAGAATTTATTGGCTTTGCAGACTTTTTTAAATGTTGCTTTGGCAGCAGCTGCCACCACAACACAAGGATCTGCACTGTCTTACAGAAGTTAAGCTGTGGCAATCATTTTGTGGCTAACCAGGGCTGATCCTGCTTAGCTTCTGAGATCTGACGAGATCAGGCTAGCCTGGGCCATCCAGGTCAGTTGCTCACCATGCTGTCGCATAATTCCAAACATGCCCACAGGCTCAAAAATGTTGGGGACCCCTGGCCTACAGAGTTCTGGCATTTCCCCCCCATACACTACAATGCAAAGGAGATTTCACATTTATTCATTTATGTCAGATATTTCTACCCACCTTTTGACCACACTGTCCCCCATGGTGGCTTCCAACTCATCATTGACCACCATATCCAAGTCTGACTTTGAAGGACTGAGGGTCTGATTCAGTGTAAAGCAACTAAAGAAAAGGGGAACAAAGAAACTCAACTTAAACGTCAGGGGAAACCAAAGGGGTTAAGCTAAACAATATCTAATATAGCAAGCAATAAATCTATTTTTATTCTATATTATGCACAACTGTATTTAAAAACACAGGGCCTAATATACAGGCTTCCTAAAAAGCACAAACATAGTTACATATAACACACATAACAGTTGATGTTAGTGCATAAAATCAACTGTTATGTGCTGGTTATCTTTGTAACTATTTTGTGTTTTTAGGAAGCCTGTATATTAGGCCCTGTGTTTTTAAATACAATAGTGCACAACGTATAATAAAAATAGATTTAAGTAAAGGTAAAGGTCCCCTGTGCAAGCACCAGGTCATTCCTGACCCATGGGGTGACGTCACATCCCGACGTTTCCTAGGCAGACTTTGTTTATGGGGTGGTTCGCCAGTGCCTTCCCCAGTCATCTTCCCTGGGTACACATTTTACCAACCTCGGAAGGATGGGAGGCTGAGTCAACCTTGAGCTGGCTACCTGAAACCGACTTCCGTCGGGATCGAAATCAGGTCGTGAGCAGAGCTTTTGACTGCAGTACTGCAGCTTACCACTCTGCACCACAGGGCTCCTACAAAAAATAGATTTACTGGTTGCTATATTAAATATTGTTTAGCTCAACCCCTTTGGTTTTCACTGATTTCGTATAAACCAACTTCATACGTATGCGTGTGAAGCTCTTTCCTCACTGTAGAGTCGAACAAGATGCCAAAAAGGGCAACCGAAATGACTGAGAGGTTGGAGCCAGGGTTGTCAGCTGCCTAGAGGGGGAAAAAATCCTGTCCCTTTTATCAGAGGCTTAAGGGGATGCTATCAACCAGGTGATGTTCTTTACCTTCCACAACACAAAAAGCTTCAGCTGGCCATTTCCACACACTGAGCCTGGATTCAAGGGCTAGGACAGCTTTTTCCAGGCCTATAGGCAACCCTATTTGGAGCACTTTCCCTACAGGGGCTTTTTTTTAAGAAAGAAAAGATGACAACTGTATGTGCGTGTTGGAGAGAGAGAAAGAGACAATGAAGCACGATCAAATTATAAACAGTGCGGAGAAAAAGAGAAGCTTTTCCTCTCTCAGAATATTCAGTGACACCAAATGAAACCGATTATTAGTCGAGTCTGAAGGGACACAAGATGTTAGTCTGCACAATAAAATTTTTGGGGGAGGAGGCCACTGAAGGGTAGAATCATAGAGTTGCAAGGGACCACCAGAGTCATCTAGTCCAATCCCCTACACAATTCAGGAAATTCAAAACTACCTCCCCACCACACCCCCAGTGACCCCTACTCCATGCCCAGAAGATGGCCAAGGTGCCCACCCTCTCATGATGTGCCTACGGTCATAGAATCAGCATTGCTGATAGATGGCCATATAACCTCTTCTTTAAAACCTCCAGGGAAGGAGAGCCCACCACCTCCTGAGGAAGCCTGTTCCACTGAGGAAGAGCTCTAACTGTTAGAAAATTCTTCCTCATGTCTAGACAGAAACTCTTTTGATTTAATTTCAACCCGTTGGTTCTGGTCTGACCTTCTGGGGCAACAGAAAACAACTCGGCACCCTCCTCTATGCGACAGCCCTTCAAGTACTTGAAGATGGTTATCATATCCCCTCTCAGTCTTCTCCTCTTCAGGCTAAACATACCCAGCTCCTTCAACCTTTCCTCATATGACTTGGTCTCCAGACCCCTCACGATCTTTCTTGCCTTCCTCTGGACACGTTCCAGCTTATCTACACCCTTCTCAAATTGCGGTGCCCAAAACTGAACACAATACTCTAGTTCAGGGGTGGGGAACCTCTGGCCCTTGGGCCATAAACGGCCCATGACATCATTGGCAGCGACCCGCGGACTCTCCTGTGGAAGCCACCGCCATTGCTGCCGCAGGGCAGCGCACATTCGTGTGGGTGGGAAGCCGAGAAGGCTTCCAGCTGATCACTCCCGGCCACTTGCACAGCCGGGTGTGGGCATGGGCAGGGGAAGCCGGGAAGGCTTCCTCCGATCGCTCACGGCCGGGAGCGTGCGTGTATGTGTGTGGAGCTTTTTTTCTGTCTTTCTCTCCCTCCCTCCCTCTTTCTTTCTCTTTTCTTTCTTTCCTCTCCCTTCCTCCATTTCTTTCTCCCTCTCTTTCTTTCTTCCTCTTCTTCCTTCCTTTCCTTCCTTTTTTTCTTTCCTTCCTTCTCTGTGTAGCCTCTCCTAGGGTTGCCAAACTCCAAGTGGTGGCTGGAGACCTGGCAACCCTAACCTTCCCCCCCCTGGGAGATTTACCCCTAGTATGGGCCCCGAATGATGTTAAAAATATGCAAATGGCCCTTGGCAGGAAAAAGGTTCCCCACCCCTGCTCTAGGTGAGGTCTAACCAGAGCAGAGTAAAGCGATACCATCACTTCACGTGATCTGGACTAGTGTCCAGATAGTTACTTCTGTTGATACAGCTCAAGATTGCATTTGCCTTTTTAGCTACCACATCACATGAGTATGTTCAGTTTTTGGTCTACTAAGACCTCAAGATCCTTTTCATACACAACTGCTAAGACAAGTCTCCCCCATCCAATAATTATGCATTTGATTTTTCCTACCTCAATGCAGAACTTTACATTTATCTCTGTTGAAATGCATTTTATTAGTTTTAGCCCAATTCCCCAGCCTGTCAAGATCATCCTGTATCCTGGCTCTGTGTTCTACTGTATTTGCTACCCCTCCCAATTGAGTATCATCTGCAAATTTAATAAACATCCCCTCCATTCCTTCATCCAAATCATTTATAAAGATGTTGAACAACACAGGGCCCAGGACAGATCCCTGAGGCACTCCACTAGTCACTTCTCTCCAAGCAGATGAGGAACCATTAACAAGCACTCTTTGGGTGTGATCTGTCAACCAGTTACAGATCCACCTAACAGTAACAGGATCCAAATCACATTTCCCGAATTTGTCAACAACTGTTAAATCAGATAGATAAGTAGAACCTCCCTGTACACAGGCAGTTTACCCCTAAATATCAGATTCTGAGGACAAGCAAAAGTGGACAGCCCTCTCCTTCATGCCTCCATCCAACTTATTTTGGTAGTCACTGTTAAGAAACGCCATGCTGGATTAAATGGGCATTTTAATCCAACTGACAACTGCAATTCTCATCCCCTCCCTTCCCATGTGAGTCTCTAGTCTGCTGAATATTCTTGCGGTGTCAAAATGATACTCTCGGGCTTTTAAGAAAAAAGGCTTCTGTGCCTCTTGGATTCTCATGTGTGTAACAATGAGATTTGCTATCGAAGAGTTTCTGATGGAAAAAAAATCAAATATTCACAGCCTAAGCCCCATCAGTGCCGTATGTGGATTCTCTGGTGGCTGACCAGCGTGCCCCTGTGGCTAAAGCTTTTCCCACATTGAAGACACCCGTAAGGTTTCTCCCCTGTATGAATCCTCTGATGCTCGATGAATTTATCACGCCGGTAAAAGTTTTTGCCGCACTCGGGGCATTCGTAGAGGCTCTCGCCAGTGTGAAGTTTCTGGTGCCTCTTCAGATTCATGCTGTGGCTGAAGAATTTTCCACAGTAGGAACACTCATAGGGTCTCTCTCCAGTGTGGATTCTCTTATGGGCCTTGAGCGTTCTTCTGCAAGATAAGCTCTTCCCACATTCAGAGCACTCGTAGGCGTTTTCCACTGGATAGGTGCTCGGATGCCTAAGCAACGCTTCTCCCTGGTTTAAGTTCCTCCAACGGTCAGGGTAACCAGCTCCAAGATGGCTTCTCTGCTCGTTACGAAGGTATGGGTTTTGCGAGAATTCTTCCCCCCACACTGGGCATTCATAGGAGTCCTCTCCAGCGCGGATCATGACAAGTCCTGATTTGTAGCGGCATCGTCTCCCATACTTGGAGTCCGAGGCCAGGTCAGGCCCCGCATGCAGTGTAGTTTTGCTGTCGGCTGCAGTACGAATTCCTGTGAGGGTGCTAGACTCATTCCTTCCCTTCACGAGCTTCCTTTCAGGCAGCCTTTTGAACGTGTACCTTTGTTCTTGAATCTCTGGCGGCGCCACCAACTCGTGGGTTAAATCCAGCACCGTTTCCTCTGGCTCGCTTCCCTCACAATGTGAATTCTTTACCTTAACCTTAATCCTCTTCCTGCCACCTGGGGAGACAGAGAGAAGAGTTCTGTTCTGCTTTTCCAAAACGCCACCGCCTCCTTCATTCTCGCTTTATTAAAATACGTCAACCGCGCCTTTGTTTTGTGGCCCAAGGCAGCTTGCCAATCCAAATTTAAAGTGTAAAAGGCACCACAAAAGCCTCAACAATACTGAAGCTGGAGGATGAGAGATTCAAAACAGATAAAAGGAAGTATTTCTTCACACAATCCATAGTTAAATTGTGAAACTCCCTGCACATGGATGTGGTGATGGCTGCCATCTTGGAAGGCTTTAAGAGGGGAGTGGACATGTTCATGGAGGAAAGGGCTATTCATAGCTACTAGTCAAAATGAATACTAGTCATGATGCATACCAATTCTCTCTAGTATCTCAGGAGCATGCCTATTATATTAGGTGCAGTGGAATGCAGGCAGGACAATGCTGCTGCAGTCGTCTTCTTTGTGGGCTTCCTAGAGGCACCTGGTTGGGCCGCTGTGTGAACAGACTGCTGGACTTGATGGACCTTGGTCTGGTCCAGCATGTTCTTATGTTCTTACTTCTTTCACCCAAAACACCTGCAGCTTATGCTCCATGAAATGCCCAGGCAAACAAAAAAAGCATTCCTTGCCCCCACTCTCTTCCTTTAGGGAGCCCATTCCACAGAGCAGGAGCTACAGTGGAAATGGCTCGGGGGAGGGGGGCTCTAGTTGATGCTGGGAGGGCAACAACCAGCAGGTGGCAGCCTGAGGACCACATCTGGCCACATGGGGAGACACCATGAAGGGCTTTAAAGGCCATAACTGGCACTCTGAATTAGACTTGCCGCTGAGCCACAGCCCCTCCCCTGCCTCCTGGAGGGAAAAATGAGCATGAACCAAGGCTTGGTTGCCAGGCTTCTGCATGCCCCTCCCTCATCCTTTCTTGCATGGAAAAGTGTGACTAAAAAGGAAGCCGAAAAGGAGAGTCAGCGTGGTGTAGTGGTTAAGAGTGGTGGTTTGGAGTGGTGGACTCTGATCCGGAGAACCGGGTTTGATTCCCCACACCTCCACATGAGTGGCGTAGGCTAATCTGGTGAACTGGATTTGTTTCCCAGCTCCTACACACGAAGCCAGCTGGGTGACCTTGGGCTAGTCACAGCTCTCTCAGCCCTACCTATCTCACAGGGTGTCTGTTGTGGGGAGGGGAAGGTAATATAAACCAGTTTGATTCTTCCTTATGTGGTAAAGAAAGTTGGCATATAAAAACCAACTACTCCTCCTCTTCTTCTTCCTCTTCCTGCCAATGATGTATCAATGCAGATGTGCAAGTTAACCAGAGTTCCTCCCCACATGCACACACACTAATAAGAGATTTACAAGCCTAGTTTGGGATGGGGTAGCTGTGGGCTGATTCCAAATAACCTGCGTACCTTCAAATTATACATCATCAGTAACCAGAGTTGGTTTGGGGAAAGATGAGAGGGAGTCAGGGGTCTTTGGCAGCCATCTGTGGGAAGCCAAACTTCTTTCAATAAAAAAATTACCAAAAAAAGCTCCTTCAGCTCCTTACCTGATCCTCGGCCTGCAAGATTCCCTCTTTCCTCCGGGAACTCAATGAACATCACTTCCTCTTGTTCTGGATGGGAAAGGAGGTCAGGTTTAGGAACCAAAAGTCCTTCTTGAGAGCAGAGAGAGAAACAGAATTAGTTCTGGCGCTTTGGAACACACAAAATATTTGTGGCTTTTTTCACACTTCTATAATGGGTAAGAGGCATACATAATACATGACCAAACATCCATGCATTTGGAAAGCAAAAGACTGTATTTGAGAAAACTGGAAGTCAACAGTGCCCCTGTGACAGCCAGTGTGACAATTCCTATTCTCCTCTCAGACCTATCTGCATGCCTAACAACAAACATATCAGATCACAGAAAGAGATGACCAGTGCCATCCAAAGGAGAGTTACTCCAGTCTAAGCCCATTCATTTCAATGGGCTTAGACTGGAGTAACTCTGCATAGGATTGTGCTGAAAGGATACCTTACTCAGCTGCTCCGGAAGCAAAAGATGGATGAAAGAGAGGGTAAGGGGGAAAAGGTGAAGTAAAAACTGGCACTCAACTATGCATTCTGGTAAATCCCAAATTTCTACACTTTCTCCCCTTTCGGTAGGCATATCTATGATACCTCATACCTGTAAGTAAATGCTATGCATGTAAACACACACAGTTTCCTTTTTCCAATTGTAACAGATATGGGTAGTTTATGCATGGGTACTTTCACTCACGTTTGCCCCCGGTCTGAATCGGTTGTTCCTTGGAGTTACACATGAGTTTTCTGTCCATTAGTGATGACCTCATGCCCAGCCCTCGCAATGTCCAGGTCTTCCCATTCCTCTGTTATCCCGATTCTTTCCTCTCCCCTGAGCAAAGCCCGGGTGAAATCCCCATGGAGAAGGCAAAGTGTGGGGCACGCAAGCTTTGTTTTGCTCACAGCCAATTACAAAGCAGCATGTCCAGAGGCAGGGATTGAAATACTTCCTGCTTTCTCTGAGCTCCTTCTGAGCACAAGAAAGGCTTTTAAAAACAGAGGCTTGGATTCCCCTCCTCCTTTCAGATTGCTCCATTTTTGTTGTCGTTCTTAAAATGCTTTTTTATGTGGCAATTGGGTTTGGGGGGGTTTCTCTCACAGTGAGCACTGCGAAGTAAGCCAATTAAAGAGCAGCATTTAAGGAGGTGGGACTTTATTTGACCTTGGAGAGAATCCCAACAGGAAAGTGTGGGTCCAGCCAGCAACGAACCTCAGGTAAAATTCCCATGCATAAATGACCACAGAGATGTATACTGGATTGACTGTACCTGAGTGGAGAGATCCTTACCCAAAGAATCTACATTCTCCCTGTCCTCCTGCAGGACTTGCCAAAACATGGTCCTTGGGCCAAGCTCTGTGGGGCTCTGCTCGATTACATGCATAGCCACGCCTGCCTCCTTGAGGCTCTTCAATCCCTGGAAAGAGAGACATATCCTCAGCTGACAGAGCCCTTTGCTGGCCGAACAAGGCACAACCCACAAAAACGTGTCCCTTAACTCCAAGAGCCAGAACCATTTACAATTCCTAATCCACTTATAAATTTACAATGAAACCATGAAGACATGAACATATGAAGCTGCCTTACACTGAATCAGACCCCTGGTCCATCAAAATCAGTACTGTCTACTCAGACCAGCAGCGGCTCTCCAGGGTCTCAGGTAGAGGTCTATTCACATCACCGACTTGCCTAGTCCCTTTAACTGGAGATGCCGGGGACTGAACTTGGGATCTTCTGCATGCCAAGCAGAGGCTCTTCCACTGAGCCACAGCCCCTCCCCATAGGGTAAACCGACCATTCCAGTAGCATCCTTTCCTACCCTGGATCTACAATATACAAAAAGGTGATTATATTAAGCCTGCATTTGGTGTATATTAAAAAGCCCACAGTTTGAAATTAAATCAAAAGAGTTTCTATCTAGATGTTATGAAGAATTTTCTAGCAAAATATTGTCGAAGGCTTTCACGGTCAGAGTTCATTGGTTCTTGTAGGTTATCCGGGCTGTGTAACCGTGGTCTTGGAATTTTCTTTCCTGACGTTTCGCCAGCAACTGTGGCAGGCATCTTCAGAGTAGTAACACTGAAGGACAGTGTCTCTCAGTGTCAAGGGTGTAGAAAGAGTAATATATAGTCAGAAAGAGGTTGGGTTTGAGCTGAGTATTGTCCTGCAAAAGTATTGTACTGTAAGTATCAAGATAATGTGCTAATGAGGGTATGGTATGTTAATATGGAACCATTGTATCCTGAAGTGATCTGTTAATGTGTGTAATCCAAAACTAATCTGTATGGCTATTGTTGAATGTTGTCTTTGTCTGGAGGTGTTTCAGGGCAGGAAGCCAAGCCTTATTCATTCTTAAACTCTCCTCTTTTCTGTTAAAGTTGTGCTGATGTTTGTGAATTTCAATGGCTTCTCTGTGCAATCTGACAAAATAGTTGGTAGAATTGTCCAGTCTTTCAGTGTCTTGGAATAAGACCCTGTGTCCTGTTTGTGTCAGTCCATGTTCAGCCACTGCTGATTTCTCAGGTTGGCCAAGTCTGCAGTATCTTTCATGTTCTTTTATCCTTGTTTGTATGCTGCGTTTTGTGGTCCCGATGTAAACTTCTCCAGCTGTGGAGAAGTTTACTTCTCCAGCTGTGGAGAAGTTTACATCGGGACCACAAAACGCAGCATACAAACAAGGATAAAAGAACATGAAAGATACTGCAGACTTGGCCAACCTGAGAAATCAGCAGTGGCTGAACATGGACTGACACAAACAGGACACAGGGTCTTATTCCAAGACACTGAAAGACTGGACAATTCTACCAACTATTTTGTCAGATTGCACAGAGAAGCCATTGAAATTCACAAACATCAGCACAACTTTAACAGAAAAGAGGAGAGTTTAAGAATGAATAAGGCTTGGCTTCCTGCCCTGAAACACCTCCAGACAAAGACAACATTCAACAATAGCCATACAGATTAGTTTTGGATTACACACATTAACAGATCACTTCAGGATACAATGGTTCCATATTAACATACCATACCCTCATTAGCACATTATCTTGATACTTACAGGACAATACTTTTGCAGGACAATACTCAGCTCAAACCCAACCTCTTTCTGACTATATATTACTCTTTCTACACCCTTGACACTGAGAGACACTGTCCTTCAGTGTTACTACTCTGAAGATGCCTGCCACAGTTGCTGGCGAAACGTCAGGAAAGAAAATTCCAAGACCACGGTTACACAGCCCGGATAACCTACAAGAACCAATTTTCTAGCAGTTAGGGCAGTTCCTCAGTAGAACAGGATTCCTCAGGAGGCACTGAGCTCTCCTTCCCTGGAGGTTTTTAAGCAGAGGCTAGATGGCCATCTGTCAGCAATGCTGATTCTATGGCCTTAAGCAGATCATGGGAGGATTTTTGGTTGCCATCTTCTGGGCATGGAGTAGGGGCCACTGGGTGTATGTGTGGGGGAGGTAGTGGTGAATTTCCTGCATTGTGCAGGGGGTTGGACTAGGTGACCCTGGTGGTACCTTCCAACTTTATGATTCTCTGATCACCAGTGTCAAGTTAAAATTTCAGGTGATAAGGAATGACACAGGGGAGGAAAGTTACTTCTTTGGTGGTGGAAAGTGCTATCAAGTCACAGCCAATCCCATAAGGTTTTCAAAGGAAGGGATGAGCATAATGCAAACAAATAGACTCTCTTCCCTTTATCATAAACCCCCATCATTACAGAGATGAAAGTGAATTGAATCTTCTGTATGCCTAGTCACAAATCAAGGATCACCCACCCAATCGCAAAAGACTCTTCTGTATCTTCTGAATGTATTTACTCTTCGATAGCGCATCCATCCTATAAAAAGCAAAGGCGGTTTGTGTTCCTTGACTAAGGACATACTGGGGGAAAAAACACAACTACCTTCTTAATACACAATCGACGGCTGAAAACAAACCTTTGCCAGCCTGTGCCTGTGTGCCCTTATGCATTTACAGGCATGCACACAAGAGACCATGCATTTGCTCCCTGTCTGGAGGTTTAATTTCTACCGAGGCTGAAACCCCCAAGAACAGCGACTCCTGAGTCTTGAAGTGCTGGCTTCCCCTGAATCTCCCTCAAAGGCAAGAAAAAGGAACAGGTACTAGAAAATCAAGGGTGGCAACAGGGATGGTTAGAACACGGGCTGGCTCATGCAGCGACCTGGCTGGTCTGGGGATTAAGAGAGAGTTAGAAATCTAAATAAATAAATAAATAGCAAACTAGCCCACTGGAACGTCACATACCTCCTTCTGCCCAGTTCCGGCCACTTCCTGTCCTTCAGGCGAAAGTGATGGACTAGAGCTATTCAGGCCTTTCTTTCCCCTGCCTGCAGTGAATGGAAGGGGGACTTTAGAAGGGGAAATAACTCCATCTGTTGTCTGGTCCAATGCAAAAGAGGAGAGAGGTGCTCAGGAAGGAACTCAGGCCAAGGTACGCAGGGAAGAAGAACAGGAAGAAGAGTTGGTTTTTATATGCCGACTTTTTCTACCACTTAAGGGAGAATCAAACCGGCTTACAATCACCTTCCCTTCCCCTCCCCACAACAGACACCCTGTGAGGCAAATGGGGCTGAGAGAGCTCTAAGAGAGCTGTGACTTGCCCAAGGTCACCCAGCTGGCTTCACGTATAGGAGTGGGGAAACAAATCCAGTTCACCAGATTAGCCTCGCCGCTCATGTGGAGGAGTGGGGGAATCAAACCCAGTTCTCCAGATCAGACTCCACCATTCCAAACCACCACTCTTAGCCACTACACAACGCTGGGTGGGAGAAGCTGCCCCTGCCAAAATTCTCTCTTCTGCCAGGCACATATTCCTTTGTACATTTAAGGCTACCAGTCTCAAAAAAGAGGCCAGAGGGTCACAGAAGAGGGAATTTCAGCCAGGGCAGCTTTCCTCTTCCTTGTATGACAATCTACAACTGCCAGAATGCCCTCTTTCGCATTGGACTGAAAAGGTACAGGGGTCCCTGCCGTCTTCCCTTGTATCTCTCTCCACCTGTTCAATACACAGAGTGTCAGTAAAAATCTTGAGAACTTCTCTCTTTTACTCCTTTGAAAGGCTTTCTGATAATGTGTTCCAAGGCAGATTTCTCTCTAAACAGGAGCAAATTAGGAACTCATTCGCACTGGAGAAGGTGCATAGACAAAACACATGAACACGTGAAACTGCCTTATACCGAATCAGACATTTTTTGGTCCATCAAGATCAGTATTGTCCACTCCAACTGACAGCAGCTCTCCAGGGTACCAGGCAGAGGTCTTTCCCATCACCTACTACCTGGTCCTTTTAACTGGAGATGCTGGGGATTAGAACCTGGAAACTTCTGCATACCAAGCAGATGCTTTGCCACTGAGACACAGCCCCTCCCCTAAGATAGTCATGTGAAATAATAACTGGTTCCTTATGAATATCCTACCCTCCAGCTGAAGTTAAAAAAGGCCAGACAGAAAGACTAGGCCTCGTGTTTGAAGAGTGGACTATTTTGGCAGATGCAGCTTTTCACTTTCCCCATCTGCCAAATTTCCCTCTTCCAAGCAACTGACAGCACAAGAGCTCGGGCCTTCCTCTGCACCTGGAGGGAGGGGCCGTGTCTCAGTGGTAGAGCATCCACTTGGCATGCAGAAGGTCCTAAGTTCAATCCTCGGCATCTCCAGTTAAAGGGACTAGCCAAGTGGGTGATGTGAATAGACCTCTGCCTGAGACCCTGGAGAGCCACTGCTGGTCTGAGTAGACAGTACTGACGTTGATGTACCAAGGGTGTCTGATTCAGTAGAAGAAAGCTTAATGTGTTCAAGTATCTCTAGAACCATCCCACAAACATGGAATAGAGCATTGTGTTCAGTTTGGGGCACCACAATTTTAAAAGGATGTAAAGCTGGAACGTGTCCGGAGGAGGGCAACAGAGATGGTGGGGGGGTCTTGAGACCAAGTACTAGGAGGAAAGGTTGAAGGAGCTGGGTATGTTTAGCCTGAAGAGAAGACAGAGGGGATATGATACCATCTTCAAGTACTTGAAGGGCTGTCATATAGAGGATGGTGCCAAGTTGTTTTCTGTTGCCCCAGAAGGTCGGACCAGAACCAACGGGTTGAAATTAAATCAAAAGAGTTTCCGTCTAGACATTAGGAAGAATTTTCTAACAGTTGGAGCTCTTCCTCAGTGGAACAGGCTTCCTCAGGAGCTGGTGAGCTCTCCTTCCCTGGAGGTTTTAAAGAAGAGGTTATATGGCCATCTATCAGCAATGCTGATTCTATGACCGTAGGCACATCATGAGAGGGTGGGCACCTTGGCCATCTTCTGGGCATGGAGTAGGGGTCACTGGAGGTGTGGTGGGGAGGTAGTTGTAAATTTCCTGCATTGTGCAGGGGGTTGGACTAGATGACCCTGGTGGCCCCTTCCAACTCTATGATTGTATGAAACATGAATTATGCGGAAGACTGAGAATCTCCATGGATCCTCACCCAGTAGGCTGCTCTCCCTGCCGCTGTTCTGTTTGGCGTCCTCGTAGATCTCCCTCTGTGCAGCGTCTGAGGACTCCTCCTCTGCATCTGGGGAACCCAGGCAGACCTCCTGTGGCAGCCCCAGAAAAAGAGAACAATCCAACTCAGAACAGAGGGGGCAAGTCTGCAATGGCCAGTTTGGCCATACCCCAAACCCTAGTTCCTTTTATTTATAATCCCAAACTCTCAGCAGCTCACGGTTTCTCATGTGGCTGTTCAGAGGCCGAGGGAAAAGGCAGAGTTGTGAATGAATGATTTATTTACAGCCTTTGCCAAAACAAAGTAAACAATTACAATCTTAAACAGGATTTTAACAGGATGGGTATCAAATCTAAAAATATCTCCGTAACTTAACAGGAGTATATTAAAATGACAAGAAGAAGAGTTGGTTTTTATATGCCGACTTTATCACTTAAGGCAGAATCAAACCGGCTTACAATCACCTTTCCCTTCCCCTCCCCACAACAGACACCCTGTGAGGTGGGTGGGGCTGAGAGAGCATGACTTGCCCAAGGTCACCCAGCTGGCTTCATGTATAGGAGTGGGGAAACAAATCCAGTTCACCAGATTAGCCTCCGCTGCTCATGTGGAGGAGTGGGGAAACAAATCCAGTTCACCAGATTAGCATCTGCCGCTCATGTGGAGGAGTGGGGAATCAAACCCGGTTCTCCAGATCAGACTCCACCTATCCAAACCACTGGTCTTAACCACTACACCATGCTGGCTCAAAATAATTACATTTAAAAACATTGTCCTAAAATATGAATCTGTAAGAATTTACCTGATAGCGGCTGGTACTCTAATCTTCCTAGAGCTGGACGTGTATTCGTGCTAAAAACTACTGGCAATCCTGTCTTGATGTAATGGAAGCTGGTTTTGGTTCTGATTTAACACTCACAATTGAGGCTTTTTTGCCTAATCATATACCAAAGGTTTCTAATAACTTGCGCTCTATTTTCTTACATCTCATCATAGCTGCTAGAATCCTACTTGCAAGGCACTGGAAACAAACTACTGCTCCGACTATTCACGAATGAGCACAGAAAAGCTTAGAGACATATCAACTGATCAGATTGACAGTACTGAGGAACAGGAAGAATGTTCAATAGATAGAGTTGCTTTGGAGTCCAATTCTGGCTAAGTTATATTATCTCACCAAGTCAGGTCATTATTTTGTTTATGTCATTTCTTTTCCTGTATACAAAATATTATTATGGGGCAAACATGGCTGTTCTGTATGGCTGCACCACAAACATGGAAGTTCCTCCATCTGGAGACTCAACCAAGTGTGAGCTTGAGCATCTTCTGGTTGTGTTCCCTTTGCCCTCGGTGAATGGTGCTAAGCTGGATATTAGCTCTTCCAACACATTCTTTATTTTATGCATTTTGGGACTCACCTGCCATTTCTCTGCTTCGGCCTCTTGCTGGCTCAGCAGGAAATCCTCCACCAGGGCCACGGCCTGGGCACAAGATTCTGGCTCCCCGGCCCTGATCCAGCTCTGCAGCTCTGGCGGCAAGATGGCCAGGAACTGCTCCAGGATCAGCAACTCCAGGATCTGCTCCTTTGAGTGCCTCTCTGGCCTCAGCCACCGGTGGCAAAGCTCCTGCAGCTGGCTGTAGATCCGTCTTGGGTCTTCCACCTCCCGGGAGCGGAACTGCCGGAAGTGCTGGCGCAGGGTTTCCATGCGGTTGGCTTCCCTGCGCAAGATGGCCACCTTCACTTTCCCATACTCCTCTCTGTCTCTGGCCTCTAGGCTTGCGAAGGCCTGCTGGGCTTCTCCGCTGAGTGCTGGCAGGAGCCGGGCCACCCACTCTTCCCTGGGCCACTGGCAGGCTTTTGCCACTTGCTCGAAGGAGGCCAAGAAGGCCTTAGTGTCGTTCCAGGGGCCAGGCTCCTTCTCCCACCCTGCGCGAGGGGACTCCAGCCCTCCAAGGAGATCCTGCCATTGGGCTTCCCAGCGCGGTTCCTCTCTGCCCTCTCTCCACACTCTCCATCTGGGCCGCTCTGCCATATCTTCAGGATGAACTATCCTGATAGCATCTCCTGCTCCGTCTGGGCCCTCTCCTCGTTCTGGTCCTGCAGACGTTTGCTCCTTTATCACATTCATTGGCTCTATCCCCACAAATCCAGAACCGGAGAGTAAATGATGGTTCTCCGGTCAGGTTGATTCCTGAGGGAACCCCTTAGTCCCAAACAGCCTTCTTGACTGGCTTTACATTCCTCTAAGAAGATGACCCAGCCTCTGGGTTGAAGGGATTGATACTTGCTTTTCCTTCTTCACTGACAAAAGTTACCAATATCCCAAGGCCTTTTCTGTTTAACACTGGAAGTTCTTTCCTGGGGTAAAGACAGACACGATTACAGTACAAGAAATATTTAATTTGAATTTACCACTTCAAAAATGCATTATCAGAAAGTAGAAAAACTGCAAAATACACCCATACATTTTGTATACTTAATTAAGTGGGTTTCACTAAGATCTAGGATGACTAAGAGGCTGAGCTATGAATAGGGTTGCCAGCCTCCAGGTGGTGGCTGGAGATATCCTGCTATTACAACCGACCTCCAGGCGACAGAGATCAGTCCCCCTGAAGAAAATGGCCGCTTTGGCCATTGAAGTCCCTCCCCTCTCCAAACCCTGCCCTCCTCAGGCTCCACCCCCAAAATCTCTACGTATTTCCCAACCTGGAGCTGGCAACCCTAGCCATGAAGCCCCAAGTTCAAATCCCATCTCAGTCATGTAGGAAACTTAGCAAGGTACCCTTTTTCTTCTGAAAGAGTCGGAAAGGAATGGAAAAGCCAGAAGTAGAAGCAGCAGAAGCAGAGATGGTTTTTATATGCCGACTTTCTCTACCACTTAAGGAAGAACCAAACCAGCTTACAAGCACCTTCCCTTCCCCCTTCTCACAACAGACACCCTGTGAGATCGGTGGGGCTGAGAGCTGTGACTAGCCCAAGGTCACCCAGCTCGCTTCATGTGGAGGAGTGGGGAAACAAATCCAGTTCACCAGATTAGCATCTGCCGCTCATGTGGAGGAGTGGGGAATCAAACCCGGTTCTCCAGGTCAGAGTCCACGGCTCCAAACCACCGCTCTTAACCATTACACCACACTGGCACCACATTTTCAGTTGATATCATTGCACCCGCCCTTCTATGGTCAGCCATTTTGTTCAGTGTCTGTCTCTCAGCCACGCTTCCTCCCTCAAGGCCTGATTGGACAACATTCAGGGTACAGCCTAGAAGAGCTGTTCTTAGGGGCCCTGGACTGGGTGGTTGATATGGGGTTGGAGGAGGAAGTATGGAACATTGATATTTAAATGTTATAATAGTTTTATCTAGCCTCTTCTTAGGGTTGCCAACCTGCAGGTGAGGCCTGGAGATCTCCCAGACTACAACTGATCCCCAGACTACAGAGATCAGTTCTCTTGGAGACAGTGGCAGCTTCAAGGGTGGACTCTATGGCATTATACCCTGCTGAGGCCCTTCCCCTCTCCAAAACCCCACCCCCACATGCTCAACTCTGAAATCTCCAGGAATTTCCCAGAGTGGAGTTGGCAACCCTACCTCTTCCCCTCCCCACCCAAAAGGGGCCCAACAGTCACCGGTCACGGCCTTGTCAACTGTCACCAGCTGATAAATTAGAACTAGAGGCAGTCTGAAGACGGAGACTTGAAGACATATTCCCAAGATCACAACAATGGCATTGTTTGAGGGTTCAAAGTGATCTACGTATATTTCACCACACTCATTTTTATAAAAGCCCTGTAAGGGATGGCCTGGCTTATTAAACCCATTTTGCAGATGGCCAGGGAAGGACTGAGACCCGTGTTGAAATGGTGTAAATGGAAGCTGTAAATGGAAGCTGTAAATTTAATCCCAATTCATTGGTGCTGTTTTTCAGCAATCGCGAGATGATCCTCCATTTGTGGACGCAGACTCCGGCATCCGGGTAAGCAGAGAAATCACACCAGATAAAGTCAACATCATGACGTTTACTAGGCAGACCTAGTTTATGGGGTGGTTTGCCATTCGTATACACTTTACCCCCAGCAAGCTGGGTACTCGTTTTACTGACTTTGGAAGGCTGAATCAGCCTTGAGCCGGCTACCATTTAAGGAGAATCAAACTGGCTTACAGTCTCCTTCCCTTTCTCTCCCCACAACAGACACCTTGTGGGGTAGGTGGGGCTGAGAGAGTTCTGAGAGAACTGTGACTAGCCCAATGTCACCCAGCAGGCTTCATGTGCAGGAGTGGGGAAACCAACCCTGTTCTCCAGATTAGAGACTGCTGCTCTTAACCACTACACCACACTGGCTCAAATTTGAGATCACTTAAAGGTGTCGCCCTGTGGCGCAGAGTATTAAGCTGCAGTACTGCAGTCAAAAGCTCTGCTCATGTCCTGAGTTCGATCCTGACGAAAGTCGGTTTCAGGTAGCTGGCTCAAGGTTGACTCAGCCTTCCATCCTTCCGAGGTCGGTCAAATGAGGACCCAGCTTGCTGGGGGTAAAGGGAAGATGACTGGGGAAGGCACTGGCAAACCACCCCGCAAACAAAGTCTGCCTTGGAAACGTCGGGATGTGACATCACCCCATGGGTCAGGAATGACCCGTGCTTGCACAGGGGACCTTTACCTTTTAAAGGTGTCACACAAAATCATGCCAGCACATGGTGCATTTGAGATTGTGAGGGAACCCTAAGACGGCTCCCTGCCTCAAAAAGTTTACACTCTAAATGTGGCTGAAGGGAGGGGAGGAAGGCGGCAACAGCCAAAATATATATTTCATCTTCCTTTCAGATGGAAGATAAGGAATGAGGGGTGAAGCCTAATTTGTTTTTTTGGGGGGGGGGGTGGATGGGTCAGGTGCGTAATGAAAGGAACCCCCTGCTCCCCTCAAGGCCAAGCAACTGTGATCAACTGCAGAGACACCCTTCCAGGTGCTGACTCCAGGTTGGGAAATTCCTGGAGATTTGGGGCAGTGCCTGTGGAGGGGGGGGGATTTGGAGAGGGATTTCACCTAGAAGCTGCGGTATATCATAGACTTCACCCTTTTATTTTTTCAGGGGAACAGATCTCTGTAGTCTGGAGATCAATTGTAATTCTGGAGGGGGAGGACTTCAGACTCTGTGGAGCCTGCTAAACCTGGTTATTCCATGGGGTCTGTAAAGAATTTGAGGGCCAACTTGAATTGGAGTTTGGGACAATCAACACTTGTTTTCTGATTCAGATCTTTGGACGTGTTGATCTCAGCGTGGGTATGAATCTGTTACATAATTGGGCTGTTGGTGACCCCACCTTCTTGTTTATATTTGGTGTTCGAGGGGTGCTGTCCCTTTGCTTCCCCCCTCCATCTTTCGTTTCCTCCAAAAGCCCCTTTAACCCTTGCAGCCGCTGAAAACCTTTAAACCACCTGAACTTCACAATCGCTCTGGAGCCGAACCCTTCGAGGATGACCTGTTTGGAGGAAGGCAGGGGAGGGCTGAGCAGCCCACGTTGCAATCGGCTGGGAGGGTGAATCGCTTGCAACAATCCCGGTTCGTCCTCCCTTCCCCGACATCGCACAGCGGAGCGAGGCTAAGCTGAGGAACAACGGCTTACCACAACCCTGCAAGGTAGTCTAGGGGTGTTATTCACGTGTCGGAAAGGGGGCGGGGTTTTGGAGCAACCCCCTTGCGCAGCGGACGACAGCGGGAGGAGGACGGGCTGAGCTTTTGTCCTGGAAAAAAATGGCACATCGCAAAAAAAGCAGCAGGGCTCCGAATAAATCCGAGGCAACCCTCCGCCCAGGGAAGGTGGTGATGTTAAGCAATTCTGCACCCAGCTGCCCAGGCAATAACCTCCTGGGCCTTTACTTCAGGAGGTCCGAGGATGCTCCCGCAACCCTTAGCCTTCCCGTACCCCTTTCAGGGCCCGTTATCGCTATGCAACCCTCCCAACAGCCCTGCAAGGTTGCCCGGTTTTATTATTCCTCCCCCTCCTACGTATTGCAAGGTGGGGGAGGGCAGAAAGAGTAAGCGGCTTGCCTGAAGCCATTCCGTGAGTGGCAGGGGCAAGATCGGAACCGCAGACCTCCCGGACCACAGCTTCTCCTCTCCGCCCCCTTGCTGGGCCCGGGCCCCTGACGCAGCCCTCCTGTCTTGCAAGGAAGAGAGGGGCCCGATTTCAAGGCACCCGCCTCCAGTCCCGGGCACGCAGAGGGCATTGCGCGCACTTACCACTCTGAGAAATGCTCTGCGGAGTAGCCAAACGATACCGGAAGGCAGTGGGGGCCTTGTGTCTCTTTTTCTATCTCTATGATGGGAACAGGAAACACAGGAAGCGGCGTTCTAGCCTTGCAGCCACTCTATGGTCTTTCTCCCTCATAAGACTACATTTCCCAGGATTCCAACCTCCACGGTTTTTTAGAAGGCTGCCATTGCCAACTGCAACCATTCTGCCCACCGGTGTCTATGGCAGAGGCTTGCTATCTGGTTCCCAACCTTTTTTTTGACCAGGGACCACTAGGGCTTTTTTGTTCGGTTCAAAATAAAAATTCCGAGAATTTGAAAATAAACTTTAATCATAACTGTTAGTGAAACATTAAACTTAGAACAATATTTGAATATATTTTTATAATAGAGAACTTTTAATTGAAAATATTAATTTATTATGGGTTTATAACTTTGTTTCGCGAACCTTAATTTAGTTCTCGCGGACCCCTGGTTGGGAACCAGTGCTAGAAGTCAGCTGGTAAAACTGACCAAATGTTTTGTTAGATTAGTTGCTGCCTGCAGAGCAGGGCGATAAAATATTCGCATGCGTTAGCTGCCACAAGCCATGAAGATAAAAATTGTGGACATGTTATTCGCCGCAAGGCATGGAGATAAAAGTTTTGCACAAGGGGATTAAAACTAGGAATGTCTACCCTATTGGGCATCAAGGTGACAAGCATGTGTCGTTTCCCCATGTGTGTGTGTGTGTGTGTAAAGTGCCGTCAAGTCGCAGCCGACTTATGGCAACCCCTTTATGGGGTTTTCAAGGCAAGAGACTAACAGAGGTGGTTTGCCAGTGCCTTCCTCTGTATAGCATAGCTGCTGCCAATACAACACAACATGGCAGGCTTCCAGGCCCCAGGAAGTTTTTTTTTCAAATGTCAATTGAATATCATGATATCGCTGTTATGTTTTAACAATATGTGCAGCAGGTTCTCTGAATTCCAGGCTTTCGTTTTTTTAAAGTAAGTATCTAGCCCCTTCTGTTGTGGAGATATGCCTTTTCCCTTATATCTCCACAATGAAAGGGGCTACAGACTTTAAAAAAAGGAACCTGGAAATTCAGATAACCTTTTATATATATATTGATATGTTTTTATCACTATAACAATATTCAGTTGACAATGTTTTAAAGCTCCCCTCCCATGAGTGGAGCAGGAAATGGCCTCCCTAGGAACAGAAGGAGGAGAGGGAAAAAGGCAGTATGCTGGTCTGTACAGGAGCCCCTGTAAAATCCCAGTCACCAGAAATCCTCAAGCTACAGTGTGAGATTCCCTAACTTTACAGTGACTGCCTTTTTGATGTTCATGAAAATCCAGACCTATATATGCTTGAGTGCCTTTTTCTTTACTTCTGTATTTCTCTAAATAACTTCTAAACCTTGGTTTGGAAAAGATCTGGTGGTTCCCCCCCATTATTCAAGTAAGGATTTCTAAACCACACACATTCTGCTTCCGCATTGTGTCACCTTAAGGTGATTTAATCAGCTCTACCATTATTCACCCACCCCTTTAATGGCACTTGCTTGCACAGGGGACTACCTTTCCCTTTTAAACTCTAAAAAGCATAAAAACCCAGCAAAGACGACAGGCAAAAGCACAGCCGCTGGTAGTCAAGCAGGGTTGCCAACCTCCAATGTCTCATATTGTATGTAATTGCACATAGCTATTTATAAATCTATTTGCACTTTGTTTATGTAGTGTTTCGCTCCTGTACTAGCTTCTAAATCCTTGGATAATTGTACAGTGGTGTCTATTTTCTCCTCAACCTCCAAGTGATGGCTGGAGATCTCCTGGGATTTCAACTGATCTGCACACTGCAGAGCTCAGTTCCCCTGGAGAAAATTGCCGCTTTGGAAGCAAGACTCTATGGTTTATACCTCATTGAAGTCCCTCCCTATACCAACCCACGCCCACCTCAGGCTCCACCACCAAAATCTCCCAAGTATTTTCCTAACCCAAAGCTGGCAAGCCTATGGTCAAGAGAATTTTTTTTTTCAAAAATCAAGGAAAGCACAGGTTTTAAATATTCAGACTGCAGGTAGCCACGTTGGTCCAAACCAAAAATCCCAAACAATAATCTAATATTGTCGAAGGCTTTCACGGTCAGAGTTCATCGGTTCTTGTAGGTTATCCGGGCTGTGTGACCGTGGTCTTGGTATTTTCTTTCCTGACGTTTCGCCAGCAGCTGTGGCAGGCATCTTCAGAGGAGTCACACTGAAGGACAGTAACACAGTGTGACTCCTCCGAAGATGCCTGCCACAGTTGCTGGCGAAACGTCAGGAAAGAAAATTCCAAGACCACGGTTACACAGCCTGGATAACCTACAAGAACCAATAATCTAATACATTTTATGAAGGCTAACTAAAATCACGCAAAACAAAACAGTTGCAAAGCTTTCCTTGATTGTCAGTTCTCCAAAACACTTCAGCAGGCTGAATGTTAAAAAAAAGAAAGAAAAAACAGCGAGGGAGAGAAAACCTGCAGTAGGACATTTATGACAGTAGAGGACGAGGAGCTGAACAATCAGGAAAGGATTTCTGAATGAGAGTCTGGCCGAAATAAACCACAATTCCCAGAAGCCCCTGCGAGTCCCTAAACCGCCTTTTGATTGCAATTGATTTAGGAAAGGTGCAGCCCTTTGGGGATCGTAACTCAGGACGGGCTGGAGGGGAGTTTCCGGAAGGCAGTGATTCCTTCATTTCCTGATTTTGGTGTTCTTAGTTTGGGGTGGAGAATTTGGCTGCTACAGGAAAGGTGAGCAAGTAAATAACAGGGGGCTTGGGTTCAGGGCCGGATTTAGGTTTGATGGGGCCCTAAACTATTGAAGGCAATGGGGCCCTTTATATGCCCAGCTGTCGTTTGTCAACAACAAATTGTCGCTGGTTTTTGTGTTGAATAGATGCTGTATGGTAATTTATGGACCTAATAGGTATCTAAAGCCATTTGCACATAACAAAATATGTTGCTGTTTTGTGGTATAGGCATGTGTATGTCTCTTTAAGAGAAGTGTAAGATAATTATATATAAGAGTATGTAGATTGTGGGAGAGGAGTGCAGCAGTTTGGATGTGTTTTTAAGTTGCTTATCAGACTGAAATAAAGAAACCTTAAAGAAACTTGGAACTTAAGTGTGGAGGCGTTATTCAACAGACATAACTTGTTTGTAGGTTTTATTTTATGTGTTTTTTTATCTTATATTTTGGAAATGTACATCCAGGTTTTTTTTCTTTTAAATTTTTTTCGCCCCCCCAAGAGAGTGGGGCCCTAAACTATAGCTTGTTTAGCTGATATGTAAATCCGGCACTGCTTGGGTTGCCAGCCTCCAGGTGGAGCCTGGAGATCTCCTGGAATGGGAGCCGATCTCCAGCCTACAGAGATCGGTTCCCAACTCCCCCTGGAGAAAACGGCTCATTTGGGGGATGAACTCTACGACAAACCCTGCCTTCCCCAGATTCCGCTGCCGAATCCCCAGGAATTTTCCAGCCCAGATTTGGCAAACCTAGGGGTGTGTGGGGAGTGAGAATGCAAGAAAAGACAGGGGGAAAAACGGGGCTGCAACAAAAAAATACAGATCTGGTGTTTAAAAAAAAAAATTGACGGTCATTATTTTATATGTAATCTTGCTTGTTCTCGTAGATACCGCAGCTAAACCCTTGATCTAATTAATGAGGAAAATGCCGTCTGACACTTTCCCAAAGCCAGGCTTTGACACATGTGTTTTTTGGGATTTGGGAGCCAGCCCCACAATTAAAGAGTGCAGTGCTGGCGGCCTCTAGGGGAACCGCCCTCTTTGCCTCTGAAGCCTGCAATGTCAAGCCAAGGAAGCCTCCTCGGCCTCAGACCCTTTTGAGGGAGAGTCCGAATCGCCCTCTCCCTCGGAAGAAGCCAGGGTCACTCTGCTGTCGTTTCAGCGATAGGACGGCTTGCTTCCCCTCTCCTCTGTCCAGGGGAGGTGCGTCTGCCCGGCCAGATCTGCCACTGGACCCCGTCCGTGTCCCGAGGCCTGTGGATAGAGTAATCCCCCCCCAGGTAAGGGGGCGTCTGTTCCAGGTTCTGGTTTCCCGGGTGTCTCCTTTCCCTTCCCTGGGGAGAAGAAGAAGAGTTGGTTTTGATATGCCGACTTTCTCTACCACTTAAGGTAGAATCAAACCGGCTTACAATCGCCTTCCCCTTCCCACAACAGACACCCTGTGAGGTGGGTGGGGCTGAGAGAATGTGACTAGCTCAAGGTCACCCAGCTGGCTTCCTGTGGAAGAGTGGGGAAACAAATCCAGGCCACCAGATTAGCCTCCGCCGCTCATGTGGAGGAGTGGGGAATCAAACCCGGTTCTCCAGATCAGACTCCACCGCTCCAAACCACCTCTCTTACTACACCATGCTGGCTCTCTTCAGTGTGATGATTAGGTGAGGAGGATTTTGGGTTACTGGGGTGGTGGGCGAGTCCCGGGTAGGCCGGGGTGTGGGTTGTCTCGGGACAAAAGAGCAAAACTCTTTTTTTTTCCTCCAGGAGGGAGTGAGCTGCTAAGAAGCAAAGCCCCTCTCTTGGGGGCTGATTGAGGCAACAGCCTTTTGTTCTAGTTAATTTACTTTGGGTTGTGGGACCAGCCACCTGAGACAGCTCTGTGCTGAACAAAAATGAAGTGGGATGCGTTTGACAAAATTTAGGCTTGTATAATCGGTAGCAACACACTCACGCTTATTCCTGTTTGTTCTTTCAGCCCAGCTCTTCCTCTATCCTGCAGAGGGTAGAATGGTGTAGTGGTTAGACTGAGATCTAGGAGCCCCAAGTTTGAATCCCCGCTCTTCTGTGGAAGCCCACTGTGTGACCTTGTACCACTCACTCTCATCCTTACCTACCTTACAGGGTTGTCGTAAGGGTAAGATAGAGAAGTGGAGAATGTTGGTGTAAGCTGAATTGTGTCCCTGCTCGGGAGAAAGGCAGGGTATAAATATCTTAATAATAAAAGAAAAACATTGCAGGTTGTTCCTGGTTTCATGTTAACAGAATGACAGACTCACGGTCTCCAGGCAGTTTATGTCCGAGTCGTGATTTGAACGCAATTTTCCCAGATCTTAGTTGGGCGTTCTGGTCACTCCTCTGCACTGGCCTGTTTCATAATCTAGTCCAGGACAGAATTTTGCAGAGGAACAAATGAACCTATGGTAGAGGGACAAGATCCAAGAGCAATGTGTAATGCTGAAACAAGGAGACTGAAGGGACAACCTTCTGATGTGAGAATCGTTGCAGTGTGATGATTAGGTGAGGGTCTTCATTTGTGACCCGGTGGATTTGTGCTGTTTTCCAGAGTAAAGATACCAGAAGAGAAATTACATCAAGTGGTGCAGGAAACCTCTCAGGCATTGAGGATGCAGCTGGGTCTCCAGGTGATGGCTGTGGAAGAGGAGCCTCTTAGGAGACAGCGACAGCTAGCCATGTTGGAAGGGCAGGTGAGACTTCTGACTTCTCCAGAGGGATTTGTGAGCCACAAATGGGCTTGCTGGTTCCAACCGTGAAGTGAAATTCAGCCCCTGTCTTTGGCAGTGCCTCTCCCCTGGTTCTGCGGTCTACAATCCTTCCCCTTGCTTGTTCACTGAACTCCTGATAATTTCATACAAACCCTATATTCTTCAGGAAGCCCTCTTCTTCTTTTGATGGCCTCTCACCAGCGTGGTATAGTGGTTTGGAGTGGTGGACTCTGATCTGGAGACCCAGGTTTGATTCTGTCAGAAATAGTAAGACTGATATATCAGTATCTGATAGTGACAAGTTCTAGATCTGGGGCATCTAGATGGGAGATACCTGGAAAGTCCCTGACTGATGTCATTCAGTAAACCAGCCTGAACCAGTTTAGACCGAGGCTGATGTAAGGTCAGGCAAAAGGTGCAGTGAGACAGCACTGACCTGAATGGTGGCTGGAAACAAGAATATCCCTGTAACTATGGTGTGGGAGAATATAGTGGATGGAGGATGTGTTGGAGATTGCTGTTAATCTAAACACTGTAAATAAATCAAGCAAGGATCTCTGGTGGTTTTTCCTGGAACTTCTGACTAATCCGCTAGCTCCTGCGACAGATTCCCCACTCCTCCGCATGAGTGGCGGAGGCTAATCTGATGAACCGGGTTCGTTTCCCCACTGCTCCACATGAAGCCAGCTGAGTGGCCTTGGGCTAGTCACAGTTCTGTTAGAGCTCTGTCAGCCCCACCTACCTCACAGGGTGTCTGTGGTTGGGAGGGTAAGGGAAGGTGATTGTAAGCCAGTTTGATTCTCCCTTAAGTGGTGGAGAAAGTCAGCATACAAAAACCAACTCTTCTTCTCCTCCTCCTCCTCCTCCTTCTGCTCCCTCTCTTCCAGCCCCTTTCCTTCACTTCTGTCAAGCCAGAGGGTTGGATCCAGTCTGAGCTGGCAATTTCCACCAGTTTCCCCTTCCAGTTGTAACCTCTGCCCTGGGTCATTCCTCACAGTCCTCTGTCCCTCAAGAGCAGCATTTTTGGTTATTGGGTTTTCCTTCTGTGTGGCCAGGATATCACACTACAGGAGCAGGTAGAGGGCTGCAGCAAGCATGCTGATGACAGTGAAATGTAGGTCCACATGTTAGCAGTTGGACCCCTCCACCCATTAAGGGCTTCTTGGAGGCAAGGGGATCTCTAAGAAAGCATCAGAGCAGGGCACTGCTCCCCAAAATGGATTCCCCTCAGAGATTGAGAACCATTTTGTTTAAAGCCTGGGCAGGAAGGGATTAGCAACCTATAGGTGTGCCTGGCTTAACAATGGGACCAGCTAAATCCCATTGTAAGGGTTGCCAGGTCTCCCTTTGCCACCAGCGGGAGGTTTTTGGGGTGGAGCCTGAGGAGGGTGGGATTTGGGGAGGGGAGGGACTTCAATGCCATAGAGTCCAATGGCCAAAGCAGCCATTTTCTCCAGGGGAACTGGAGATCAATTGTAATAGCAGGAGATCGCCAGCTAGTACCTGGAAGTTGGCAACCCACAAAAATCACAAATCTCAAAATCACACAAGGTTGGAAGAGACCACAAGGGCCATCGAGTCCAACCCCCTGCCATGCAGGATCCCACAATCAAAGTGCTCCCGACAGATGGCCATCCAACCTCTGCTTAAAGACCTCCAAAGACGGGGACTCCACCCCCCCGAGGCACCACCCCCCCGACTCCACCACCCTACCCATTGTGTCACCTTAAGGTGATTTAATCAGTGCTCCAAGCAGACTATTACCCAAAATGGTAGCCTTTGCCCACTTCCACTTTAGGGATACCTTTCCAAGTCTGGATGAAGAAATGTAATTTTCATTGCAGTTGGTTTCAAGTTTTCCAGTGCTTTATAACTGTGCGTGTGAATATAAAGTGGATTTTGCCTAGATGGATTTTGCAATCCTCTACAAATGCCCTGGAACAGGAAGAGACAATCAACTGGGAAATGCTTCCTTTTTCAGGGTCCACCAGTGTCCTTTGAGGATGTGGCCATATTCTTCACAGAAGAGGAATGGGCTTTGTTGGATCCAGACCAAAGAGCTCTTTACTTGGAAGTTATGGAGGAAAATTATGAGGCAGTGACCTCTCTGGGTAAGGGTGATGGCCTTTCTGCTGCTTGGAAAAGAAAGGAGGCCGGCAGCTTCTTCCACAGCCCCTCTTTAATTTAATGGCACGATGTAACTGGCCATAGAGGAAACATCCTTCCTTTCCACTGTCTAGCTGTGTCAGTGCATTGGAGTGAATTTCTCTGATGCATTTGGAAGTTATATAGCCCTCCTCTCTCTGATCCTCTATTGATGGAGATGGCTTTGTTTCAAAGAAGTAAATTTTGTCCTAGATAGATGAGTTTTTGGACAGTGGGTCCATCGGTGCCATTTAGCCAAGTTATCTGCATGGGAATTTCATGTTCAGAGGCTGACCATGCTTAGTTTCCCTGATCTGACCAGATCGAGCTACCCTGGGCTGTCCAGGTCAGGGGGATAAATATGCAGCTACTGATAAGATAGGAGCCCCGTGGCGCAGGGTGGTAAACTGCAGTACTGCAGTCAAAGCTTTGCTCGCAACCCGAGTTCAATCCCAACGAAGTCAGTTTCAGGTAGTTGGCTCAAGGTTGGCTCAGCCTTCCATCCTTCTGAGGTCAATAAAATGAGTTCCCAGCTTGCTGGGGGTAAAGTGTAGGCGACTGGGGAAGGCAATGGCAAAACCACCCCGTAAACAGTCTGCCTAGTAAATGTTATGATGTCAGCAATGACCCCATGCTTGCACAGGAGACTACCTTTACCTTTTTACAGATAAGATAAAGTGAAAAGCAGCCTGTGTCATGCTCTGTCTTCCCCCTTTATAATGGGCTTGTGATATCACAGTGTTGTGGTGACCAAGGCCCAGTGGGCGCAGAATCTGTTTTGCTTGTGAAAAGCCCCAGCTTATTCTTCGGCATTACAAATTATGTGATCTCAACTAGCCAAGATCTCTATTTTTTTTTTTAAGTGAATACGTTTTTAAATCCTGGCATTCCTCCAGGGAACTCCAGGTGCCATCCATTTCTCTTCTGTCTTCCATTTTTACCCTCACAACAACCTTGTGAGGTAGGTTGGTCTGACAGAGTGATCGGCCCAAGGTCACCAAGCAAGCTTCTAATGGCACAGTGGGGGAATTCAAGCTCGGGTCTCCCAGATCCAACACTTTAACCACTACTGAGCTACCACCAGCCAGTACTCTCTGTCACTCCTACACTGTTTCAGGGGATCCCCTGCCTTGTGGAGCCTGCAGGCACTTCCAGGTTTTTAACCAACCATAGTGGGCCCCACCACAGAATGACTGTAGTGGGCTGGTGGGCAGGTGAGTCACAAAATGGATGCCATGGGGGCAAGGGAGGGTTGGCCCTTTGCTTCAGGGAAGAGATGTTGTTGGGGTTACATTTCCCAAGAAAGGGGAGGATTTCCTCCCTGCACAGCCTCAGGGAGAGGTTGCCAAGGCCAGGGAGGTAAGAAAGTCCGGCTCTGTGGTCAAACTGAGGACCTCTGGCTGTGAGATAGCTGGTTGAGAGGAGGCCTGCACTTTTCTGGCCAGTCAACTGGTAGAGAGTGACCTGAAGCCCCCTGTTTGTTTACTTTTCCTTTCCAGACCTTTTAGATTTTATCCCCTAGGGTTAAGAAGGAAGTAAAAAACATGGATCTGTAGGATTCACCACTTTTATTTAATGCCTCTCTGGAAGTTAGGCTTAAAAAACACACAACTGTGATCCAATCTGCTTAGAGACCAACAAGGTTTTACAGGGTATAAGCTTTTGAGAGTTAAAGCTCCCTTGGTCCTATCTGATGAAGGGAGCTTTAACCTTCAAAAAATTTTTCCCTATAAAACCTTTTTTGTCTCTAAGGTGCTACTGGACTGCCACTGGAGTCAGAGACTAATACTAAAATGGCTGCTGCAGGATACGGAGTCAAATGCAAGACCTCCCTCCCCAGTTTGTGGCTACGGGAAACCCTTCCATTTGCATGAGGGGAGCCAGTGACAAGACCTGCCTTTCAATGGCTTCACCCACTTTCTGAAATGCTTGCTGGCTGCCATGAGAAGTATTGGTGTGTGCCTTGAAAACCCTCTGGGGTTGCCAGTCAGCCAGCTGCAATTTGACAGGACTTTCCACCAAACAGGAAGGAACTTTCTGGATTCCTTGGGAGCTAGAGGCAGATAAATTTTGCTGTCCCCTTTCAGGTGAATATCTTTTTTCCACACTTTTATCAGTTTGTCTGAAGCACTCCTAGCTTCAGTCCAACATTATTAGCAAGATCGTTGGTTTCCTGAGGTGTCTATTTCATAGAGATGCCACCCCTATGGTGCGGTGATCAACTGGACCCCCCTGGAAATGGCTTCCGTCCATTTGGGCAAATTGGACGGGGGCGGGTAAAGCCTCAGAGTCGGCTCTGAGTGCAGCAAAAGTGGCTTCGCTTATGAGAGTGCGACAGCAACCGGAGTCAATTAGTGCTTTGACGGGGAGTTGTGGACCACCGTTAAGGTGTTGTAAAACTGCATCCACGTAGACGGTGGAGTCCACTTCTTTGATTTTGGTAGGAGCATTCGGTTTGATAGGAAGATCCTGAGAGGTCTGTGGAGACGCTCCATTCACCACAGACCGGAGCCGTTTTTTGACAAGTCGAGGGGAGATTCCAGGTTTAAGGCTGGAGAAATCCAAGGATTTTCCTCATCCGAAGAGGGAAAGCTGTCCCCCAATGGGGCACTTGTAATCCGAGACCCGGCGGGGTCGTTGGTAGTAGGCAGGGAGGCTGGGTCCCCGGCATGGAGTGCAGAGGGTGTGGGTCTTCCCGGAGCTGCGCTGCGGGTGGCCGCGGTGCCTCTGCGTGGTGGACGACCTCGGGCGCGGGTTGTCGTGCTGGGACGAAATAATTCCTGGCGGCGCGGGCAAACGGCTGCAAAGTGGCCCATTTCTCCGCAAGTAAGACAGGCACCCCTCTGAAATCGGGCTTCACGTTCCTGGGGGGGACGTGGGGGATTTCGTGGGACGAGCAGTGGTGCCTTGGGTTGAGGCTTTTGGGTGCCTTTTTCCTTGTGCTTTTGACGAACGAGAGAAATAAAGCGTCGGCGGCTTTCCACTTCCTCGGCTAATAGGATCCAGTCTTCGAGGGTATCGGGATCGCCCCGCATGTAAGACCAGTTCAGAATGTCAGGATGCAAGGCTTCCCTGAAATGATGGATCAGGGTGGTTTCGGGCCAACCTACAATTTTACTTGCCAGTCGTTGAAATTCATCGGCAAATTCTCGAACTGTAGCAGAGCCTTGTTTTAATTGTAAGAGTTCCGTTTTGGCTCTTTCCCCCAGGAAGGGGTCCTCAAACCTCCTTCTCAGGGCAGTCATGAAGTTGTTGAGGGAACGAATAGCACGAGAGCGGGTGTCAAACTGGAGGACCATCCAGTCAGCCGCTTTACCTGTCAGAAGGGAAGCTACGTAACGCACCCAGCTATCTTCCGTGGGGAAAAGTTGTCCTTGTTCTCGCATATAACTGTCCACTTGATGCAAGAAACAAGGCAAAGTCTCGAGAGATCCGTCATACGTAGTCCTCAATTTGAGTTGCTTCCAAGGGCCGGGCGCAGGTTGGCCCGGTTGCACGGGTGGTCCGGGCGGAGGAACAACAGGAGCTCCAGGAGGCAAGGGTGGAGCAGGCACATTAGCGGGTGGTTGCACGGGTGGTCCGGGCGGAGGAATAACAGGAGCTCCAGGAGGCAAGGGTGGAGCAGGCACATTAGCGGGTGGCTGTACGGGTACCCCCTGACCCGGTATCGGAACGGGCTGTCTCTGAGCTATCAGGGTTTGTTGTAATTGCCTGTTCTCCTGAAGCATACGTTCCATTAGTTCCTGGAGTTGATCAACACGGTCGGAGAGCTCCCGATTCTGGGCTCGTAAGAGATGAACCTCCTCACTTGGGCCACCAGTAAGATGAGGTTTACTGGTCCGGAAGCTTGTGGCCCATTGAGAGCTATCCCCATATAGATCCTCGTCTTCAGACTCTCCTGAGTCTCGACGTCGGTCAGCCAAACGGCGTGCGCGTTGGGTCGCGCGCGACGGGACAAACGCCGGGGAAAAAGACAGACCTGATAGCCCTTGTACATTGTCCTTGGGGCGCGTGTCCACGTTCGCTCGATCCCTAATCCTTGCTGCAGCCGCCCTGGCTGCTTCCGCAGCTTCTCTCTCTCTTGCGACCTTAGCCACTTCGGCGGCTTGCTGATCCGCAAGAACTTTGGCGTTCTCAAGTCTTAGGGCAGTCTCTGCCGTAATGCGCGGTAAAAGTTCTGTCTCCAGGAGTGAGAGTATGGGGTCGGGTTCCCCGCCCAGCAGAGGTTGTACTCGAACCGCCAGTGCGGGTGCCTCGGCTCCAAAAGTCGAGGTCAAAACTTGAGCCAAGGTGGCTACCGGGGTGTCCTTTGTACATTCCACAAGGAGAAGAGCGGTGCTAATAGCGACTCGCTTGGCCTCAGCCTGACAGCTGGCTGCATCCGGGATCAGGGAAAAACCCTCCGGCGGGGCTCCCGCCATGGTAGAAAGAGTTTCTCGAGAAATAAGATTATCCAAAAGTCCAGTTAATATTTGTAAATCCTCAGTTGCCAACCGGGCATCGTCCAGTAATTGATCCAAGTCTTGAAGATCTAAGCGAGTATCAGTATCCTCCGACGTTAACATCCAGAGAGTTCCTGTAAGAGATTGCCACTGTTCCTGTACCAGTCCCCTCAAGCGGCAAACCTCTCGGGTCGTCCGGAAAAGTTCAGCGATTAAGTCTTGTAACAGAGTAGGATCCTCAGAGAAGGGCTCCAGGGTAGTAGATCACCTGGAGAGCTGCACAGCTCCCATCCAAGTGGCAGGCGAACCCCCCTGGGCTCCAGCCTGGCTAGTAGAATGGTGAAGAGATAGCTGTCATAATGTCAGCCCTTGGCCCACAGAACCAGAAATCACCACAAAGTCATATAGAGTCCAAACAGATGGCTTTTACTGGTCAAATAGGCATACAGTGCAAACGAATAAAATGACAGCTATGAGAGACTCACTAGCTGGGAGATAATATAAGGCAGAAAAGGCGGGAGATTACAAGCATAGGCTGAATACAGTTTCCCAGGAGCTGAGTTCCCAGGCCTAGGTATGCGACCTTGGGGGCCAGACAATACAGCGCAGAGACAGAGGCAATAACGAAACCGAGATAGCAGCCTGACTTCACTATAGCCCCTATCCGATTTGAAGTGGTCTTGGGAATTAACTGGATTAAAGGACATAGTCCCAGTATTGATTAGGAAACAAACACTATCTCCTTCGCTAGTCCCACCTGCGACCAGCATCGGCAGAACTTTGCTCTGCTATATCCGCCCGTTCCAGCATTAACCTCTACTGCCCCAGCGCCACCAGTTCTACCTGCTGTATACCGGGACTTTGAAGATGTCTTCGACCTTAGGGAATGTGATGCCTTACCCCCCCACCGGGCCTCAGACTGTGCGATTGAAGTGGTAAAGGACTGCACATTAACCAAGAGTAAGATTTACCCTATGAGCGCTTCCGAGCGCACTGTCCTCCGGGACTTTTTGGACAAAAACTTCGCCAGAGGGTTCATTCGCCCTTCGAATGCCCCAAACTCGGCCCCCGCGTTTTTCGTCCGGAAAAAAGAGGGCGACCTTCGCCTGTGCATTGACTTCAGAAAGCTCAATGCGGTTACCCAGACCAACGCCTATCCTATCCCATTAATATCGGATATTTTGGGACAATTACAGGAAGGCCGTGTGTTCTCTAAATTAGACTTGGTGGAAGCTTACTACCGAGTCCGTATCCGCGAAGGGGATGAGCACCTCACTGCCTTCTCTAGCTGTTTCGGAATGTATGAATTCCTAGTAATGCCGTTCGGATTAAAAGGGGCCCCGGGGGTCTTCATGCAACTCATCAATGAAATCCTACATGACCTTCTATATCGTGGGGTGGTGGTCTATTTAGATGACATTCTCATTTATTCGAAAACTATGAACGAGCATGTGGCTCTGGTCCGGGAAGTTCTGCAACGCCTGCGTGACCATCAACTTTTCGCAAAACTAGCTAAGTGCGAATTTCATCAAAGCAAACTCACGTTTTTGGGATACATCATCTCCCACCAAGGTCTTCGCATGGACCCCGCCAAAGTCCAAGCCGTCCTCGATTGGACTCCCCCCACCAACCGTAAGCAAGTACAACAATTTCTGGGATTTGCAAACTTCTATCGGGGATTCATCCCTAACTTCGCCCAGGTGGCTCTACCCATTACGGACCTACTGAAAACTAAGGGAAAAGTAAGCTCGGCTGCCTTGCCCTCCGCAAAAATCCTATGGACTGAGCAATGCCAAGCCGCTTTTCTGGCCCTCAAACGCCTCTTCACTTCGGAGCCGGTGCTACGGCACCCAGACCCGAATCAAATGTTCATTGTGCAAGTCGATGCTTCTGATGTAGCCATGGGAGGGGCTCTCCTCCAGCAAGGACCGGATGGTCTTCTTCACCCTTGCGCTTACTTTTCAAAAAAAATTGCGCATGCTCAATTAAACTGGCCCATCTGGGAGAAAGAGGCCTCCGCAGTTCATCATGCACTAACTCTATGGCGACAATTCTTGGAAGGGTCTAAAGTCCCCTTTGAGGTTTGGACCGATCACAAAAATCTAGCTGCCCTCACGGGGTCCCATAAGCTATCGGCGAAACAACAACGGTGGGCGGAGTTCTTTGCTCAGTTCCGTTTCACCCTGAAGCACGTCCCTGGGAAGCAGAACGTTCTCGCGGATGCCCTCTCCCGTTTACCACAATATCCGGTAAAACTCGAGAGACCCACCAACTCTCTGTTCACCCCTATGCAACGTGGGACCCTACCTATGCTGGCTGTGCAAACTCGATCCCAGCATCAGCACGCCTCACCCAACCTACAAGCTCCGCCAGCCCAACCGGCTGCCCAGCCGCCACCGCAACAGACCGGCGTTCCCGCCCTTCCTACCCCTCCGGCCGCCCAGCCGCCTGCAGTCTGCGCGCCGCCGCACGTAAGCACTAGCCCCATAACTGTTTCTAAGATCTCCATGGCCGACGGGGGGGCCCCCTCCAAACTCCCCATCTCCGAGTCCTTTTTAAATGTCCTTCGGGACCAGTGCCTTTTAGAACGCTCCGCTCATACCCTACCCCCTGGTGTTTTGGAACAGGGAGGGTCCTGGTACAAGGACTCGAAATTGTATGTACCCAAAGCTCTCCGGAAGGACGTTTTACATTTAGCTCATGGAGCCAAAACAGCTGGGCACTTTGGGTTTCTGAAAACCCTTCACTTATTGCGCAGACAGTTCTGGTGGGGGGGAATGCGTTCCGACATTGACTCCTTCATCCGCAGCTGTCCCGTTTGTGCCGCTGCGAAACGATCGCAGAGCAAACCCCCGGGACTGCTACAACCGCTTGAAACGCCCAGCAAACCTTGGGAAGTGATTGCTATGGACTTTATGACTGATCTCCCTCTCAGTGGGGGTAAAACTGTGTTGTGGGTTGTTACTGATTTGTTTTCTAAACAAATACATTTGATTCCATGCGCAGGGATCCCCTCTGCTCAGAAACTGGCCCGCCTCTTCGTGACGCATATCTTTCGTTTACATTCGTTTCCGCGTAAGATAATTTGTGACCGCGGAAGTGGTTTCGTTTCTAAGTTTTGGAAAGCTTTCCTCAAGTTGGTGGGAGTAGAACAAGGGTTGTCTAGTGCATACCATCCTCAAACTGATGGTCAAACTGAACGTGTCAATGCTGTACTTGAATGTTATTTACGCTGTTATGTTAACTACCACCAGGATGACTGGGTGGAACTGTTACCTTTAGCAGAATATGCCTACAATAATGCCATGCATCAATCCACAGGTTTTAGCCCATTTTTTGCTGTATATGGACAAGATTTCAGTCCTATTGCTCCTGCAGATGATGTAGAGGGGGAGGGGAACCCCGACATTGCCTCCTGGGCACACACCCTCCGTACCACTTGGCCCTGGCTCGTTAGCAACCTCGACCGAGCCAAGCGTAAATACAAAGCGCAAGCTGACAAACATCGCTCCCCCGGGGGTGATCTGCAAGTGGGTGCTTTGGTTTACCTTTCCACCAAAAATCTCCGTTCCACCCGTCCGTGCCATAAGCTCAGTGCTAAATTCATTGGCCCTTTCCCCATCACCCGGGTCATAAACCCTGTCACGGTGGAACTGGCTCTCCCCAAGTCCTTGAGGCGTGTGCATCCTGTTTTCCACATTAGCCTCCTCAAACCCCATGTTGCTTCTCCACAGTGGCATCCGGATCCGCCTCCTGCGCAACCCATCATGGTGGGGGGGGAGGAACACTTCGAAGTCTCCAAGATCCTTGACTCCCGTGTTCACCATGGCAACCTGCAGTATTTAGTCCGTTGGAAACATTTCCCCCCTGCCTATGACGAATGGGTGCGCGCACGGGATGTCTCCGCCCCCGACCTCGTCAACGCCTTTCACATTGCTTACCCGGATAGGCCGGCCCCCTTGCGAACTGGGAGGGGGCCTTGAGGGGAGCAGAATGTCAGGCTGCTATCTCGGTTTCGTTATTGCCTCTGTCTCTGCGCTGTATTGTCTGGCCCCCAAGGTCGCATACCTAGGCCTGGGAACTCAGCTCCTGGGAAACTGTATTCAGCCTATGCTTGTAATCTCCCGCCTTTTCTGCCTTATATTATCTCCCAGCTAGTGAGTCTCTCATAGCTGTCATTTTATTCGTTTGCACTGTATGCCTATTTGACCAGTAAAAGCCATCTGTTTGGACTCTATATGACTTTGTGGTGATTTCTGGTTCTGTGGGCCAAGGGCTGACAGATTCGTGGGTCTTCTGTGGGGCCCAAGACTCATCACTGTGTTTTTCTCTTTATTTCCGCAGCAGGCATGATGGAAACAGAGAGTGAGGGAGAAACAGGTGGGGGATCGTCAGGAAGAGATGAGGGTCTGGAGGTTGAAGAGGAAACCGAGAATCGAGATAGATCAAAAAAGCAACAAAGAAGGGAACCCAGCCTTAAGAGACATCTGAGAATACAGACAGGAAAGAAATTATATAAAAGCACCAAACGTAGAAAGAGCGTCAATCAAAGGAAGCCCCTTACTTCACATCAGAAGCGTCACTTACGGAAGAAACGATACAAATGTCTGGAATGTGGTCAGAGCTTTGGTCAGAACAGAGATTTTGTTTCTCACCAAAGAATGCACACAGGGGAAAAGCCATATAAATGCTTTGAGTGTGGAAAGAGCTTCCGAAGGAACGACCACCTGACTTCCCACCAAAGAGTGCACGTGGGGGAGAAGCCGTATCAGTGCTTTGAGTGTGGGAAGTGCTTCTGCCGGAGCACAAGCCTTACTTCGCATCAAAGGATGCACACTGGCGATAAACCGTATCAGTGCTCAGAGTGTGGAAAGCGCTTCAGTCAGAATGCTCACCTTTTTTCCCATAAAAAGATCCACAAAGGGGAGAAACACTATAAATGTTTGGAGTGTGGCAAAAGTTTTATTCGGAGAGCACACCTTTTCTCGCATCAAAGCATCCATACAGGAGAGAGACCATATAAATGCCTCGAATGTGGAAAGAACTTCCGTCGGAGTGACCACCTGATGTCCCATCAGAGAGTCCACAGAGAGTAGAAACCATGTCAAGGAAGGTTTTCTCCAGCTACTGAGCGTTCAAACCTTTCGTTGGGTCCAAACTTTTTATTTCACAGAATCAATGCCTGGATTGCTAAGAAGTGTATTTTAATTTTCTTTACTAATTTTTTGAATACTTTATTAAAACCAAATAAAATACAAGGGTCTAAAATGCAAATTACTAAATACATCAACATCAAAATATATGAGCTCCAACTAACTGCATGTTCTAGACCAAAAAAATAATAATCAATTTTTCAAACTATTTGGACTTTTGGCTGTGTAAAAGGCAGGTTAGTTTACTCAGACAAATGCACTCTGACAGCTTTGGGATTCAGTAGAAAGTGCTACTTTAATTTTTAAATTAAAATTTTTTTAACAAACTTATCTACTGCCTTTGTGCTTTCACATGGGATCCTAATAACAGAAATGGCATGATGAGGGCTAAGCATGCTCCAGGTGGCACAGTATGTGAGAGTAGCCAAGAGTCCAAAGGGGGAAAGGAGTGAGGGGGAGATTTGGGCGGGGGGCGCTTGGGATTCCCAAATTGGGACTCTCTTACAGTTTCTCACAGCTTGTGACTCCAATTTCTAGGCCACGCTGATAAATGCAGTTTTTCTAGTTCTGGGGCTGTTATTTGAGACGCTCTGGTGGCAAAGGGTGTGCTTGAAAGTAAAGGGGTTAAGCAAATTGAAGATGCTACTTTATTAAATGGTTTGACATGACCAGTTTGGTAAGGAATTTATATAAATCTATATACTGCACCCAATTCTAGTTCCCTCAGAACGGATGCTGCGGAGATGGAAACAGGCAGGCAATCGCAAGCCAGTGGATCAAAGTGTTGGACCGCTTTCCCTACCCGGGGTTTGGGGCTTTTTAAGTATAGACACACACAAAAAGATAATTTAAGAGGGTGGAATAGATGACATAGAAGACCTGCTAGTGAAATAGTGCACAGCAAGTATTTGGTGCTATCCAGTGAAAGTGCTATCCACTTTGGTGGTGCTATCCAGTTAAAGTGATGGGCAGGAGATTCTGGACAGATGTGAGAAAAATGGCTTTGGCTGCCATTCTGAGAACACTTTCCTGGGAGTAGCATGGGACTTACTTCCAAGTAGACCTGCTTAGGACTGATTGTTCGCATCTTTGCACAGTGTTTGAAAAATCCACCATCAGAAGATATAGTGACAGCCACTGGCTTAGACGGCTTTATAGAGGGATTAGAGAAATTCATGGAGGAGAGTTCTATCACAGGCTTTAGCTAAGTGGAACCTCCAGGTTAAGCAGCAGTCTACCCATGAATACCTAGTGCTGGAGGAAACAATAAAAAAGGCTGTTGCCTTTGTGTACTGTTTGTGGTTGGGTTTCCAGTCTCCAGGTGGGACCTGGAGATTTAGAATTACAGTTGATTGTCAAGCTACAAAGATCGGTTCCCCTAGAGAAAATGGCAGCTTTGGAGGGTGAAGCCTAAGGCATCATACCCTGTTGAGGTCCCTCCCAAGGCTCCACCCTGAAATATCCTGGAATTTCCCAAACCACAATTGGCAACCCTAGCTTCAAGGGTTTCTTCCAGGTAACTAGTTGGCCTCTTCTGGAAACAGGATGTTGGACAGTTGGTCTGATCCGTCAACTCTCAACTGACTTGGGTGACCCCAGCAAGGTTTTTTTTAAGCGCAGTGAAAAGCAGAGATGGTTTGCCATTACCTTCCTCTGCAGAGCCTTCGCTTCTCAGATCTGATGAGATCCGGCTATTACCGTGCCTCCACAGTTCATTCTAAACCCCTTTAAAGCAATGGGAATTCTGCATAGGATTCCAATATAAAATGATGAGGAGTTGAATGGGGGATTCTCTCCCAGCTGGTGCATTTTTATCCTTCTCTTCTTCCAGGGAATTCAGGGCAGTCTACAACAATAGCTACAACAATGTGAAATTGGTTAAACTGACAGAGCTTCATGGCCCAGTAGCTATTAGAACCCTGGTCTTCCAGACTTCACTCCACCACTCAAACCACCTGCTCTAACCCTCTCCCCTTTTCCTGTTATGCCTCAGCAATGTTAATTCATAATCCTGAGAGTAAGGCCTGATGGCTTTTTAAAAATTGCCTTTGTAAAGTGCCTAGCAACCTTTAATTAAAAAAAAAATTAAAGAGAAAGGAAAGTTAAGAAAAATGATCTCCAACCTCGGGGAGAGTTCTGTGTAATGTGGAAAACCGTTGTTCTGCATTGTAAAGCATTACTTGGCCAAGTTGCAATCACTGTACCTACTAAGCCTCTGCTTTGAGACAAAGGATAAACGAAGTGCCTTAATTTTTTTTTTTAATTTCCTCAAAGCTAACTATAAAGCTAAATAAAATAAAGCACAGAGGTCGGGAGGGGGTTACCGACCATCCCCCAGTTTTCTGCAAGCTGAAATGTTGTTGCATCTCAGGAAGGGATTTGATGCCTGGGCGGAAACATCCCTTTTCTTCGACCTGCTCCTTCTCTAACGGTTAATGCAAGTGAGGCCATCGGTTTCCTAGAGAGGATTTGGGGATGGATTGGGGGGAAGGCAGGAAAAGGAGAGATGACCCGACCATAGAGCGAGGGGGCGAGAAAGACAGAAATGGAGAGCACGCTTTCCTGTCCATCCAGAAAACTGACTTGGGTTTGTCAGTTTCCTTGGTGCAGAGAAGAGTTGAGGTTGGTGCATGGGAGAAGTGCAGCAGTGATTTAAAGAAAGATGCAGATTAAGCTAGCGAGGTTTTGGGGTTTGGGGAAGACAGAAACTGGGGAGCATTGCAGAATGCTGGGGGGGGGGAGATAAAGAGAGAGGCAGGGATTCCCTGGTATCAGGATCGGGGCAAAGAGCTTATTACCTAATAGCATTGCTTGCAAAACAAAACTGAATTTTATAGCTTGGAGCGGCACCTCTGTAAAAAGCAAGCCAGGAAGAACACAGTGTTTATGAAATTTTTCTCCTGCCCTTTTTTCAGGGAACTGGGGGAGGAGGGAACAGCATACATAGGCTCTGCCTGCCCCCTTTCTCCACACAACAGCCTTGTGAGGTAGGGTACCTTAAACTGGTATGGCTGGGAGAGAACTCTCCCGAGTTGCTAGCTGCCTTGATTCCGAGGTGATAAGGTAGGATATAAACGGTTTGAGTAAATGGTGTGCTACACACATTTGCTCCTGAACAATGAGGTGCCACTTCTGACCAGGCATATTTTCAGCACATTTTAGCACATTGTTATCCTATCCAGTAGCATATGTTATTCTCCCCCCTCCTCCATTTCATCCTCTAGGTATGGCTAAGGGGGAAACTGGTCCAAAAGACACCGCAACATTCATGGTGCAGTGGAGGTTCGAACCTGTGTCTCCCAGATCCTAGGATGACACTCTAGCTCAGCTTTTCTCAACCTTTTTACCTTTTTGGGACCCTTGAAGTAATATTAATGTCTCAGGGAACCCCTACATATGATTACATATTATTTACATATGATTAGCCTATTCATCACTATTTCTCGCGGAACCCCTAGTGATTTCTCACTGAAGCCTAGGGTTCCGGGAAACCCTGGTTGAGAAATGCTGCTCTAACTACTACACGACATTGGCTAATCATGGCTTAAATCTACTAGTCACCCTGAATGCTTACCAACAAATCTGTCTCCCTATAAGCTTATTAAAACCCACAGGTTTTCCCAGGGTTTCCAGAGGAACCTCAGACCCGAAGTTGTTGGAGGGGTGACCGTGAGGGAAACAGCCATCCATAGAAGGCCTGTGTGAGAAAAGTGGATTATGAATAACCTTTTTTTTCCTTCAAAAAAATGGTCAAAGTCCTTTCTCAAAACAGCTGACGAAATAATTTAATTGGTTCTTGTAGGTTATCCGGGCTGTGTGACCGTGGTCTTGGTATTTTCTTTCCTGACGTTTCGCCAGCAGCTGTGGCAGGCATCTTCAGAGGAGTCACACTGAAGGACAGTGTCTCTCAGTGTCAAGTGGGTAGGAAGAGTAATATATAGTCAGAAAGGGGTTGGGTTTGAGCTGAATCATTGTCCTGCAAAAAGTATCCAAGGTAATGTGATAATCATTGTCCTGTAAGTATCAAGATAATGTGCTAATGAGGGTGCGGTATGTTAATATGGAACCATTGTATCCTGAAGTGATCTGTTAATGTGTGAAATCCAAAACTAATCCACATGGCTATTGTGGACTGTAGTCTTTATTAGTCTGGAGGTTTTCAGGACAGGAAGCCAAGCCTTATTCATTCTTAAACTCTCTTCTTTTCTGTTAAAGTTGTGCTGATGTTTATGAATTTCAATGGCTTCTCTGTGCAATCTGACAAAATAGTTGGTAGAATTGTCCGGTCTTTCAGTGTCTTGGAATAAGACCCTGTGTCCTGTTTGGGTCAGTCCATGTTCAGCCACTGCTGATTTCTCAGGTTGGCCAAGTCTGCAGTATCTTTCATGTTCTTTTATCCTTGTTTGTATGCTGTGTTTTGTGGTCCCGATGTAAACTTGTCCACAACTGCAAGATATACGGTATACTCCTGCAGAGGTGAGGGGGTCTCTTTTGTCTTTTGCTGATCGTAGCATCTGTTGTATTTTCTTGGTGGGTTTAAACACTGTTTGTAGGTTATGTTTTTTCAAAAGTTTCTTCATACTATCAGTGACTCCTCTAATAAACGGCAAGAATACCTTTCCTATGGGAGACTGTTTTTCCTGAGTTTTCTGATTTTTGTTTGGTTTAATGGCCCTTCTGATTTCATTTCTGGAATAGCCGTTTGCAAGCAGTGCGTGATTTAGATGATTAGTTTCTTCCTTGAGAAACTGTGGTTCACAGATCCATCTTGCACGGTCCATTAATGTTTTGATTATTCCTCTTTTCTGTCGGGGGTGGTGGTTGGAGTTTTTGTGTAAGTAGCGATCTGTGTGAGTTGGTTTCCGGTAGACTTTGTGACCTAACTGAAAGTTTGTTTTACGGATGACAAGGGTATCAAGAAATGAGAGTTTACCCTCAATTTCCTTTTCCATGGTAAACTGAATGTTTGGATGGATATTATTGAGCTGGTTTAGAAAGTCCATAAATTTTTCTTCACCATGGCTCCAAATAGTAAATGTATCATCTACGAACCTGAACCAGACTATAGGTTTGTAAGGTGCCGATTCTAATGCTGTCTTTTCAATAAAATAATTTAAAATAATTTAAAATAAAATAATTTGAAATTGACAGTAAAATGCTAAATTCACAGTGCAGTCCTATGCAGAATAACACAGTTCTAAAGTCATTGTAGTCAGTGGACTTAGAGAAGCGTACTTTTGCTTTGGATGGCACCGGCAGTGAGTTATTTATTGTGTGAAGGAGTAAAAATGTCCAACCATTGAGGCAGGCAAGAAGCTCTAATAGTTCTTAGCTGATGGGTCAGAACCCATTTGGTTGCACCCTGACTCAAGCTTAATTGTACCGACGCTGCCTCAACGATTCCTCACTTATCTCATTTTTTCCCCATCAGAAAAGAAGACTTCTCAGAAATCCTTCGGCTTCTGCTCTGTTGTTGATACTGCAGAGGGAGCCTCCATCTGCCATTTAGAGTCTCCCGGTATTACGCCTTTTGAACCTTGGATGTTTCTCCCACTGTTGCGGAAAGGGACAGAAGGACTGGTTTGAGTTCGAATCATCTCTCCGCCGGAGGAAATGGCTGAAGGGAAGAAGAGAGAACTCTCAGTCCCAGAGCTCCAGTTCCAGGCTACAACAGAGCAGGGCATGAAAATGGTGACGATAAACCTAGGAGACCCCAAACCTGAGATGGGGTCCAAAATGGCCTTGCTTGCAGCAGCCCAAGGGGGATCCGCGGGGCATGAGGGGCTTCTGCAGCTTTGGGAAACCCAGTGGCAGGCATTCCTCAAGGCGATGGAGTCTCCTCACTCTGAGATGGGGATCCCACTGCTGCCAGAAGCTGCTTCCTGGGGGGATGCAAAGACTTTCTTGGCTCCCTATGAGGGAGCCACAGCAGCTGGCCAACCGTCTAGTGAAGGATCTCTCGTAAGTCTCCAAGAAGCAGCCCAACAGCAAAGAGTGGAAAAGAAAGGAGACTATGGGAAAGTGAAGGAAGAGAGGGAGAGGGAGAACATGGAGGTGCGGCGCCAGCATTTCAGACGCTTCTGCTACCGTGATGCTGAGGGCCCCCGAGAGGTTTTCAGCCAGCTCTGGGAACTTGCCCATCAGTGGCTGAGGCCAGAGAACCACACCAAGGAGGAGATCCTGGAGATGGTGATCCTGGAGCAGTTCCTGGTCGTCCTGCCCCAGCGAATCCGGAGCTGGGTGAAAAAGCGGGGGCCCCAGAGCTGTGCCCAAGCGGTGGCCCTGGCAGAGGATTTCGTGCTGACTCAGGGGGAGGCCAGGAGATTGGAACAGCAGGTGAGGGTCTGCTTGGCTTCTGCTAGTCCTGAGTGAGGTTGTGGCATTTAACCCATTAAGCGTCTTTTGGATTTAGCACAATGATGGCCTTGATTAATTGAGCAGCAGGGTTATTAATTGTTTTTTTTTAATGGCTACTTGCAAAGCCTTCTTGGAAGGAAGACCGAAATCCAATAAGTGCAGATGACAAACAGATTGCTAATGGTATTACAAACCCCAGCATATATGTGGGAAAGCAGAGGAATATTTAGATCTGACTGAATGGATGAATAACAGAATATGCAATTATGGCAAAATCAACATTTTTAATACATAATAGATCAACTGAATTCCATGAAAAATGGTGTGTTTTTTATTATACAAATTAAGAATTGAAATAGAGTATAAAAATCTGGGCAACACATGTTTAAAAAGAAAGCTATTATCAGATATAAAATATAAGAACATGGGAAAGCGCAAGTTAAAGTGTAAATTAAAGAAGTTAATAATTGAAATGTAATTTCAAAATAAGCTCCACTATAATTCAATAATTCTACTGTTTATATATTTATGTGTTTGTTTGTGTTGTGTTTAAAAATAAAACCTTATTTTTTAAAAAAGAAAGAATTCCAACTAGCTCTTCATCAGGAGATGGAAAAAGAAACAGGTGTCATATGGAGTCAAGTTTTTAATCCCAATGGAGGTGACTTGGCCAAGCTAACGAACGATTGCAATGGCCAGTAAATGTGCCTCTTACACGTTTGGATTCCTGCCTTTTCCTGTCGTGTGGTGCTGACTTTATGGTGTGTTTGGGTTTTGGGAAGAGGCATTCTCCCTTCTCTGTTGTGCCCAAGAGGGAATGCCTCTTCTAAGGCAATCGCAAAGGGCCTTCCGCTCCTCTCACACAGGAGGGACTTCTCCTTCTGATACAGACTTAAGAGGTATTCCTCCTTCCATCTCTCACTGGCTCTCGCTGACTTCGTTTCTATGCTTTTAAAAGCAGAATAAGAAGCAGAAGTTCAATTGGTGAAAGTTTCACCAATGAAGGACTTCAATGTCATAGAGTCCTATTGCCAAAGCGGCCATTTTCTTCTGGTGAACTGATCTCTATCGGCTAAAAATCAGTTGTAATCACAGGAGATATCCAGCCACCACCGGGAGGCTGGCAACCCTAGTTATAGTGCTAGACTTTAACTGGTGGATCTGGGTTTAAATCTACCACTGCCACGAGGCTACCTGGATGATCATAAGCAAGTCACTGTCTCTCATACTAACCTACCTCATGGGGTGTCGTGAGGTTAGCAGGGAAGGGAGAACAGGCCACATTTGCCACACTCGGGGTTGGTGTCTTGGCATTGTGGAGCATCCAGCTTTTTACACAGTACAAATATTTGAATCAAACAACACTTGCCGTTTCAGGATGCTGATTTGTCTCAAGAGGTGGTTTTGAATTTCCCCTGTGACGAGGGGGCTTCCCCGGCCAATGCCCAGAGGCGGATCTGGAATGTGGTGAAGCAAGAGAGTGAAGGAAAGGCCACCTTGGTGGGTAAGTATAGCGATGGGGTTTTTGGCACTCTGAATTAAAAAAAAAATCTGCATTGAGAAATGTTGAATACAGCAACTGACAATTGTGCAAACTGAACCTATCCACAGAACCCTCTTTGCACCGTTCATTGTGGTTTTGCTTTTCCTTGGGGATCAGGTTTCCTGCTATAGTGGGAGACCTCCTGCCCCCTCCTTTGCTGCCCAGTACTGGGTGACACTTGGGAGGGTGCCATCGGGATAAAACTGTGAGATCACCTCTGGTTGCATTATTGGAAGTGACATCACGTGTTGCTATGATGCTCTAGCAATCCCTGGTTGCTGGAGCATTGCTGTGACATGTGATGTCACTTCTGGTTGTGATAGGAAGCGGCAGTGTGCCATCGGGTAATGCCACATGGGCCCTAGCCTCACCCCCCCTCAAGGGTGGCCAGCTCTTGCCAGACCTCAACTGGCTACCCTATTACAGAATGTAGAAGGCTGGGGAAGGGCCGTTGCTCACTGGTAGAGCCTCTGCTTGGCATGCAGTCCCAGGTTCGATCCCCAGCATCTCCAGCTAAAAAGGTCAGGTAGGAGGTGAGATGAAAGACCTTAGCTTGAAGCCCTGCAGAGCCACTGCCAGTCTGAGTAAGCAATACTGACCTTGATTGATCAAGGGTTCGATTCAGTATAAGGCAGCTTCATGTGTTCAACTGTGAGAATGAACATAAAGATGGAAACACCAGAGTACCAAACGCCCTTTGATTTCTATTTTCATTTGGGAAATCCATCCATCTCTGCCTGATCTGCCTCTTGGGTAGCGCAGGCCCTGGTCCCCAAAGCAGGAAAACAGTGACACAGTGTGGTGGGTGGGGCCACCCCACCCATCGTTCACAGTGTCAACTTGGTAGTAAACAGCACTGCTATGTCCTATTGATGCTATACCTTTCTTTGCCTTGGGCTTTCTAGACCACTGTGGAAATGTTGCCCTGATCTGAATGGCCCAGGCTAGCCTGATCTCCTCAGATCTCAGAAGCTAAGCAGGGTTGGCCCTGGTTAGTATTTGGATGGGAAAACTCTAAGAGGAACACCAGGGTTGTGACGTGGAGGCAGGCAATGGCAAACCACCTCTGAATGTCTCTTGCCTTGAAAACCCTACGGGGTCGCCATAAGTCAGCTGCAACTTGACTGCTCATTCCATCACCACCATGGAGATTCTTATTATTAATCTTTCCTTAAAATTCAGATAAGAAAATCATGAGGAAGGAGGAAGCTGATGGCCGGGGAAGTTCTAAGCAAGATGGACCAGAGACGGTGTCAGAGAAAATAGCCACAGAGAATGACATTAAGTCTTGCGAGCAGATTTTGGGTCTACGTGGAATACGGAGGCAACAGGGAAACTGCCCAGGGATAAGAACAGATACGTCAGCTGCTAGCAGGGCGAGCTATCAAGATTTTAGTGAAATTACCATCGAAGAAGTGACCTCAGCTGAATATGATCAGAGCTCAAACTTCATGACATGCAAAAGAACCGACATGGATGAGAAACCATATCAGTGCTTGGACTGTGGGAAATCTTTCCATATGAAGGATAAACTGATCAGACATCACAAAACCCACACAGGAGAGAAACCGTACAAGTGTTTAGACTGTGGCAAATCCTTTAGTACCAAGTACGGGCTCTTAAGGCATTATCAGATCCACAGAGGAGAGAAACCTTACGAATGCTCCTACTGTGGAAAGTTTTTCCGGATGAACTACGACCTCGTTAGGCATCACAGGATCCACACGGGGGAGAAGCCTTTCAGATGCTCGGAGTGCGGGAAGTCCTTCAGCATGAATTCTGACCTTGTCAGGCACCAGCGAATCCACACAGGGGAGAAACCGTATGAATGCACGGACTGCGGGAAGACCTTCAATGTAAAAGGCAGCCTCGTTGCCCACGTCAGGATCCACAGTGGGCTTAAACCGTACAAATGCGGGGAGTGTGAGAAGTGTTTCAACCAGAGTTCAAAACTTAAGACTCATGTGAGAATTCATACAGGGTAGCACCCTGTGATGGACTAAGGGTTAATGTCAGTTAGTGACTATATGTGAGAGGGACATACAGGGAGTGGGGCAGCGCTTAACAGAGAAGACTCTGAGCTGTTGGGAAAAAGTTTTTTTCCCCCCTCTGGGTTCTGGTGTGATGGGTTGTGCCTAGTGTATAACTGGGGAGAAAACCTGGAGGGTGACAAAAGAGAGAGTTTGGGGGAAAAGATCCCTATTCCAGTCACGGGGGAGGAATAGTCGCTGAGGAAAGAGATTCCTGGCCCAAGTATTGTGAGATAATTACTTTAAGCGCTGTGAAGTAATTCCATAGTAAATAAAAAGGAAGGACAAAGGGAAAATCTCCATACTACCTAGTTTTAGGCACCAGACTAACACATGAACCTCTGTGTGTAGGTTCTGGGACTAAGCTACCTTAAAGAGTTGGAAACCTGGGTTAAGTAAAATAACATGTGTGCTGTACTTGTTGAGCAACTCTTTATTTATAAAGAAATTTTGTACCTTTCATTAATACTAGTTTTTCCTCCAATACCTTTCCCTGTGAAGTATAATAAAATTCTGTTATTTTATTGTTGAGCCGAATAAAGCCTCTGGGGTCTCAATTGTCTGAGATAAAACAAAGTAGGAGACGTGGGAGAGACACCCCCCCCCGTCACACACCCCTATAAAGGCAAGGAATTTTGGGAAAATGTTTTAGTATAGAGCAGGGGTCCCCTACATGGGGCGCGTGGGCACAATGGCACCTGCTCACACCTTTCCTGGTGCCCACCAAGGGGTTTTAGAAAGTGAGCAGGGCCAACTGGGGCTATTACCCAGCAATGCTTTTGATTGACTACTGAAGATCTGATTGTGCTTTTTTTTTTTTAAATGTTGCTTTGGCAGCTGCTGCTACCACAGCATAATGATCTTCAGTGTGTCACCAAAGGTAAGCTGGGGCACTCATTTTTGGGGAGTCAGAGATGCATTTTTCATCAGCTTCTGAGGAAGAGTCTGAGCAGAGTTAAGTGTTCTCTAAAACTTAAATTTCTGCACTCAGAAAATCCATATTCAAAGGGCACTCTGAAGCTGGTGGCCATCAGTGCCAGGATGCTGACATACGTGAACGATGGGTGGATGGGAGGGAGCCAGTGGATGCAGCCAGAGAGAAGATGGTGGATGTTGATGGACAGAAGCCAGTGGAAGAGTTCAGAGGATCCTGATGGATGGAAGAGGAGTGGAGGAACTTGGAGGAACTTGCTGCTTATTGTGGTTGTGCTTTGCACGTAGGGTCGTCTACCGGAAGGCCTCCCGACATCCTTGATGATTGCTTGCCCGCACCTGAAGCTCCAGCAGTGGGGAATGGAAACCATAGAGCTTTGCAATTCCTAGAGTGTTCCATGAGGTCATTTTTTTGTTTTCACCGGAAGTAGGGTTGCCAACCTGTTTTGAATCAGAGATTCAAAACAGATAAAAGGAAATATTTTTTCACACAACACATGGTTAAATTGTGGAACTCCCTGCCCCAGGATGTGGTGATGGCTGCCAGCTTGGAGGGCTTTAAGAGGGGAGTGGACATATTCATGGAGGAGAGGGGTATTCATGGTTATTAGTTAGACTGGATACTGGTCATGCTGCATACCTATTATCTCTAGTATCAGAGGAGCTTGCCTATTATTTTGGGTGCGGTGGAACACAGGCAGGATGGTGCTGCTGCACTCGTCTTGTTTGGGGGCTTCCTAGAGGCATCTGGTTGGCCACTGTGTGAACAGACTGCTGGACTTGATGGGCCTTTGGTCTGATCCAGCAGGGCCGTTCTTATGTTCTTAACCTCCAGGTACAAGCAGGAGATCTCTATTACAACTGATCTCCAGCCGATAGAGATCAGTTCACCTGGTGAAAATGGCTGCTTTGGCAATTAGACTCTATGGCATTGAAGTCCTTCCCCTCCCTAAACCCTGCCTTCCTCAGGCTCCACCCCAAAAACCTCCCGCCAGTGGCAAAGAGGGACCTGGCAACCCTAACTGGAAGTTATATCAGTGTACTAACATGACGCTGGGTGCACCAGTCCCTGCCCTCTAATTGCTCAGGTGGAGGGAGAGTTTCTAGCTGCGGACTAGGGTTGCCAGCTCCGGTTGGGAAATACCTGGAGATTTTGGGGGTGGAACCCGAGGAGGGCAGGGTTTGGAGAGGGGAGGGACTTCAATGCCATAGAGTCCAATTGCCAAAGCAGCCATTTTCTCCTGGGGAAACTGATTTGTATTGTCTGGAGAGCAATTGTAATAGGGGGAGATCTCCAGCCACCACCTGGAGGCTGGCAACTCTCAGTCTAGCATCCTATCTCACACAGTGGCCAACCAGTTACTTTGGAGAACAAACAACTGGACATAGACCTAGGATTGTCAAGCCCCTCTTCGCCACTGGCGGGAGGTTTTAGGGGTGGAGCCTGAGGAGGGTGGAGTTTGGGGAGGGGAGGGGCTTCAATGCCATAGAGTCCAATGGCCAAAGCAGCCATTTTCTCCAGGGGAACTTTATCTCTATCAGCTGGAGATCAGTTGTAATAGCAGGAGATCTCCAGCTTGTTCTCTGTTGCTCCAGGGACTAGGACACGGAGTAATGGATTTAAACTAATAGAAAAGCGATTCCACCTGAACATTAGGAAGAACTTTCTGATGGTGAGGGTTGTTAGACGGTGGAATGCGCTGCCTCGGAGGGTGGTGGAGTCCCCGTCTTTGGGGGTCTTTAAGCAGAGGCTGGACGGCCATCTGTCGGGACTGCTTTGATTGTGGGATCCTGCATGGCGGGGGGAGGGTTGGGGTCACTGGGGATGTGGGGGGGAGGTAGTTGTGAGTTTCCTGCATTGTGCAGGGGGTTGGACTAGATGACCCTGGTGGTCCCTTCCAACTCTATGATTCTAGTACCTGGAGGTTGGCGACCCTACAGACCTCAATGCTACACCCCCCCACCCCAATATTACCTCTTAGCACTGGAATTCAGAAGGTGACTGCCTCTGAACATGGAGTAGTAGAAAAGGGCAAGAGTCCAGTAGCTCCTTAAAGACTAACAAGAATATTTTCTGGTAGGGTATGAGCTTTCGTGAGCCACAGCTCACTTCTTCAGAAACCAGGTTTGATTCCCCACTGGTATCTGAAGATCTTTAAAAAAGTTAATTCCCAGTGGGTCGCCGTGTTAGTCTGTCTGCAGCAGTAGAAAAGGGCAAGAGTCCAATAGCACCTTAAAGACTAACAAGAATATTTTCTGGTAGGGTATGAGCTTTCGTGAGCCACAGCTCACTTCTTCAGATACTGTGAATTATCTGAACATGGAGTTTGTTTCAGCGGGCAGGCCGTGTTGGTCTGCAGTCAGTTAGATTTGAGAAGGGCAAGAGTCCAGTGGCACCTCAAAGACTAACAAGAATATTTTCTGGTAGGGTATGAGCTTTCGTGAGCCACCGCTCACTTCTTCAGAAACCAGGTTTGATTCCCCACTGGTATCTGAAGATCTTTAAAAAAGTTAATTCCCAGTGGGTCGCCGTGTTAGTCTGTCTGCAGCAGTAGAAAAGGGCCAGAGTCCAGTAGCACCTTAAAGACTAACAAGAATATTTTCTGGCAGGGTGTGAGCTTCCGTGAGCCACAGCTCCCTTCTTCAGATACTCCTTCTTCGCATCTGAAGAAGTGAGCTGTGGCTCACGAAAGCTCACACCCTGCCAGAAAATATTCTTGTGAGTCTTTAAGGTGCTACCCACTGTGAGTTAGATGCGAGTCCAGCAGCGCCTGAGAAACCAACCAGAGTTTCAGGGTCAAGCTTGCTTTGCTGTCGCAGGTGGTTCTCGAACTGAGAACTACATTTCCCAGAAGCCCACGCGGGTCGGAAAGAGGCGCCTCTAGGATTTTCTTTGCATAGCAGACGAATCAAGGGGGAGGAGGAAACTTTCAGCCCTCCCCCCCTGTAGTTTCCTTCCTCTCCCCTCCCCCCCATAATTTCGAGCAAAACATTATGGAATTAAGCGGGGATTCTCCTCCTCCGCATTTTCCCCGTTTGGAAGCAGGATTTGATTTTTGCATCTTGGAAAGAAAGGTGAGGTTATTCAAAAAGGGCCAGAGTCCAGTAGCACCTTAAAGACTAACAAAAATATTTTCTGGCAGGGTCTGAGGGGAGGTTATTGATACCCCTCTCTAAAGAGATCTTGTGCAAGAATTGGGAAGGGGAGGGGGGAATCGTGGATGAATTGAATGAAGGAGAAACGAAGAGAAAGAGTAGGAAAGAGCTGGTTGAAGGGAGGCGGGCGTGGGGAGCGGAGGGGGGCTCCCAGGACTGGGTCTATGCACGCAGACACATTTGTAAGTTTCTAATTACTAATGACCCCCTTTATTTCTTTAAACCCGACATCCAGCCACCCCTCATAATATAGAAGCCTCTCTGCAGTACTCACAGTGGGTAGCCGTGTTAGTCTGTTTGTAGTAGTCAAAAAGGGCCAGAGTCCAGTAGCACCTTAAAGACTAACAAAAATATTTTCTGGTAGGGTGTGAGCTTTCGTGAGCCACAGCTCCCTTCTTCAGATACAGCTAGAATAGGCACTCACATTCTAGCTGTATCTGAAGAAGTGAGCTGTGGCTCACGAAAGCTCATACCCTACCAGAAAATATTTTTGTTAGTCTTTAAGGTGCTACTGGACTCTGGCCCTTTTTGATTTCTGCAGTACTGTAATGCACATGAACACATGAAGCTGCCTTACACTGAATCAGACCCGTTGGTCCATCAAAGTCAGTATTGTCTACTCAGCCTGGCAGCGGCTCTCCAGGGTCTCAGGCAGAGAAAGGTCTTTCCCATCACCTACTTGCCCAGTCCCTTTAACTGGAGATGCCAGGGATTGAACCTGGGACCTTCTGCATGCCAAGCAGAGGCTCTACCACTGAGCCACAGCCCTGTCTATATTGTGTGTTTGCTATGATTTGGAATGGTTTCTTACCTGTTAGGAAAGAAAGGGGCGCTGGATGGGTGAGCGAAGGTAGCTGTATTGCTTGGTAGCTATAGTCTAGGTGGCAGAGTGTTTATTTGTATGGCAACAACTCCAGCAAGGCCCAGCTACAGCCCACAGCAACATCCACTAAAAAATAGAACCCTGTAACAAGACCTAACAAACTCCCATAGATAATAGGGGAGGAGCAGATTGCACCGTTATGCACATATATCACAGTAAATATACCACACATGCAAAAATTATTAGCCTACATGGCAAGAAGAAGAGTTGGTTTTTATACGCCGACTTTCTCCACCACTTAAAGAAGACTCAAACCAGCTTACAATCACCTTCCCACAACAGACACTCTGTGAGGTAGGTGGAGCTGAGAGAGTGTGACTAGCCCAAAATCACCCAGCTGGCTTCATGTGTAGTAGTGGGGAAACAAATCCAGTTCACCAGATTATCGTCCACCACTCATGTGGAATCAAACCTGGTTCTCCAGATCAGAGTCCACCTCTCCAAACCACCGCCCTTAACCACTATACCACGCTGGCTCTCACTATATGCTGGGGAGTGAGATTTTGTGTTGTCTGTATTCTCCCCCCCACCCCCGAAGTGACTGGCCTTTGGGAATCAGGCCTCTCCCCTAAATGCTCAGGGAGAGCAAGAAATGTTTAAATGGGGATATTTACCTTTCAGAGGCCCCCAGTATCCTTTGAGGAGGTGGCTGTCTTCTTCACACAGGATGAATGGGCTCTGCTGGATCCATCCCAAAAAGCCCTCTACTGGGAAGTCATGTGTGAAAATTACGAGTCTGGAGCTTCTGTGGGTAAGGATCTTTTCCCTTTTCTCATGAATGCAGAAGATAAAGGTAGGGAGGCACATCTTCCGGCGGGGGGTGGGGGCATGTTTGACCACAGGACAAGCACCCATCCGTCACAGAGGACAGAACATGCTTCTTCCATCTGCATGTGTCACAGGGCCTCCAAACAAATGCATTTGAAACATTCATAATCGAATGCATCCTAGCAGATCCCTGCAACTCCATTACTCTTCTCCAGCCCCTCCATTTTGGCATCTGTTGGTTCTTCCCACAGTCCTTTGCTTGTGCGCCAGAGGCTAAGCAATTGGATAGGAGGAGGGTCCCTAGTTTAGTGGCAGAGTTCCTCATGGGGGAGGTCCTGGGTTCAATCCTTCACTTGTCAGGGATGCTCTAGGCTGATCCTCCATTAAGCTGGGGGTTGGACTAGATGGCCTATATGGCCCCTTCCATGATTCTAATCTGAGGGAATGTGAAAGGGTGTCCTACAGAAAGATCTTTGGGAGGGGGGCTGAGAAAGACCCGTGCCTCAGGCCCTGCAGAGCCACCCCCGGAAACATCCAGGCAAGGTATCGGAAGATGGGGGTAGAATATAAGTGTGCAGGCAGGAGGCGCCATTGTGCAGTAGAGAAGTCAAGTGGGACAGACTGCAGTGGGACCCCCAGGCCATGAAGGAGGACTGTTGAGAAAGAACCACTGCTTGTCGTAATCTTCTGGTCTCCCTTGGCCAGCTCCGAGGAGGTCTCAGTGGGAGCTAAGTCAGGCACTGACCAGGCCGACGTCAACTTTATGCTGGACTGTAAGATACTCTCAGAGCATTCAGTGGGCCCAAGATGGGGACAAGATGGATTCCCCTCTCTGGTTTCTGTTCAAGGAATATCTGTCTGGTTGTTTGGAAAGACAATGAGGGGCCATCTGGCCTATGTACTGCAGTTTGAATTTCCTCCCCCATGACATGACCTTCATAACCATGAAAAATAGACAGGACGTCTCAGCTTTCCATTCCACTCCTCTGAAAAATCTCTACCCTCATCCTGGGATTTCTCCTTTTTTGCAGTCCTTCTAGTGTCGTTGGTTCTCGTAGGTTATCCGGGCTGTGGCCGGCATCTTCAGAGGAGTAACACTGAAGGATGCCGGCCACAGCTGCTGGCGAAACGTCAGGAAAGAAAATACCAAGACCACGGTTACACAGCCCAGATAACCTACGAGAACCAATGAACTCTGACCGTGAAAGCCTTCGACAATACTTCTAGTGTCGTGTTTGTTTACAGCTTGGTTCTCATTTCAGGAAAAGTATCTTGCCAATAGCTTGAGTATTAGAAATACCTTCCCCCTCATAAAGCAGGTGTGGGCATATTCTTGCCACACAAACATTTATGGAATGGCTAAATTCTTTCATGTTGTTGTTTTTTTTCTTCCCTGGAAGGACTTTGGGTTCTTGGTCAAGTCCTGGATTTTGAGCTGCATCCAAGGGAGATGTTCTTCCTCCAGAGCTCTGAGGAATCGGGAAGGGGCGCAAGTGCCCCCTTGTCAGGTAAGGACTGGGAGAAGTGAAACAAAGAAGTTGCCATTTCAGGTTATTTCTTAGAATTTTTTCTAGGGGAGCTCCACCTGTTCAGTTTCGTCTAATGAAGGACACAATCGGAGTAAAAGATGGCCTGTTTTTATTGTGGCCTTTCTCACATGTGCAACCTCCAGAAGAGTAGCCATGTTGCAGCCCAGCTAGACAGGGCAGCAGTTGCAAGGCTCTTACAAGAAAGAGCAGCTACAGGTCTGGTTTCTTCCTCCGTCCTGTGTGTGATAACTTCAGGATATCACCTTGTATGGTGTTGAGGGGTCATAGTGGTTAGAGCCCCTGTTTGGCCTGCAGGAGATCCCAGGTTCAGCCTCTAGCACAGGGGTGGGGAACGTCAGGCCCGGGGACCGTTTAAGGCCCGCAAAGTCATTTGGTCTGGCCCTTCATGGGTCCTGGCAGATCTCTAGCTCAGAAGGATCTAAGACTGGTTCCCTCCTACAGACAGGAATAGCCTCTATTCAAGGCAGATGTGAGTTTGTTTTGCCGAGAAAAGGAACCTTTCCCCCCCATTTCAGAAGAGTCGTTAGCTATGGAGCTGCTAGGACCACCCAAGATGCCCCTGGTTGGATGCCTGCCTGCTTGCCCGCATTGGGGGGGGGGGGTCGCCTAGGGCAGCTGCCTGCTTGGGGCTTGGTCGGCCAATTTTTAATTTTGTATGGCCCGCAAATTATGTTATAAATATCCAAATGGCCTTTGGCGGGAAAAAGGTTCCCCACCCCTGCTCTAGCATCTCCAGTGACCAGATCCCAGGTAGGAGTTTCTGGGAAAGACCGTTCTCTGACTGGCACCTGGCAGAACCACTTACTCACCTAGGTGGACCACTGGTCTGACTCATTCTAAGGCAGGCTCACAAATTCAAATTCATCCCCTCATGTAAGTATAAAAAAATACCCATTAAATTATCTAGAACATAAGAAAGGCCATGCTGGATCAGACTAAGGTCCATCAAGTCCAGCAGTCTGTTCACACAGTGGCCAACCAGGTGCCTCTAGGAAGCCCACAAGCACAATGACTGCAGCAGCATTGTTCTGCCTGTGTTCCAAAGCACCTAATAGAATAGGCATGCTCCTCTGATACTGAAGAGAATAGGTGTGCATCATGGCTAGTATTCATTTTGACTAGTAGCCATGTATAGCCCTCTCCTCCATGAACATGTCCACTACCTTCTGAAAGCTTTCCAAGTTGGCAGCCATCACTACATCCTGGGGCAGGGAGTTCCACAATTGAACTATGTGTTGTGTAAAGTGTGTATAAGAAGAAAAAGGTCAGTTTCTCATGATTTGTTCCTCAATTGCAGAACAAGTTCCGATTCCCAGAGAGGACCGCATCTCTTGTCTAGTGGAAGAGGAAGAGGAGTTTGTCCAGGACTCCAAGGAAGCAGAGCTACCAGCAGGTACCTCATTGTTGTGGGGACCCTCAAATGTTTGAGAAATGAGATCGTACAGATGTTTCCTGTTCTGGGTTTTTTTCTTGCTTCCTCCAAATCCATTTGGGCACAATCTTCTAGGAAAGATAGTGCCCAAGGAGGTTTGGGAAACCCTGAAACAGAGCCAAGGAAGACCCGAAAGTGTGGCGAAAGTACTATGATGTCATGCCAAAGCCAAATTAAAATTCACGACGGTTTGGGGGAAGGGCAGAGCAAGAGGTCTGTGCAACAATAATGTAAGCATAGGATAGACCACTCAAAACTTGATTATGTGCAGCTGTAGATAAGAAAAGTCAAGTATAAATGAGGTGTTCCTCTTACATTTCCCCAGGTATAGGAAGATCTCTGATTCCCAAAGGTGGCAACCTCTATTGCCTAGTGAAAGAGGAGGATTTTGTCCAGGACTTTAAGGAAATCAAACTACCAGCAGGTATTTCTTTGGATCTATGGAGGGGACTCCTTCAGGGTCTGAGAACAGGGATCCACCAGGGAAACTGCTGTGTTCCGTTCTGAGTTTTTCTTCTGTAGCATGACATCCTCCATTTTGGTCTGGACATGAACCCTGAAAAGGGACCATGTTCTCTGCAGGACAGTCCAGCCTTCCCTAAGTCATCCTAGAAGAATTTGCTCCTTTCCTCTCTTGATAGATCAAAGATTCCCTCTTTCTCTCCTCCTGACAGCCTTCTGTGAGGCCTTGAAGGAAGAAGAAGGCCTTGCCTCAGAAGAAGCGCTGGAGAGTTTACCTGGAGGATCTCAAGAGAACATTTCCTTCCCAACTGAGCAAGGTGACAGACAATATCCTTTCCTGTTGGGGAAACAGAAGAGACAGAGCCTAGAATGGTCTCTTCTTTGTGCCCTGACGTGAGTACGTTATCCTTGAAGAGGAGTTTGGGTTGGGAATAAGTTCCCTGCTCCTCCTCACCCCCTCCCCATTCTCTGTGTTCCTTTGTGGACACCAACTTGGTGCCTCTTAAAGCAAAGCAAGGGGCCTCCTGCCCATCCCTCCAGAAGAAAAACAGGCCAGGGCAGGATGTCAAAATGGAGTTGAACACATGAACAACACACATGAAGCTGCCTTATACTGAATCAGACCCTCGGTCCATCAAAGTCAGTATTGTCTACTCAGACTGGCAGTGGCTCTCCAGGGTCTCAGGCAGAGGTCTTTCACATCAACTTCTTGCCTAGTCCCTTTAACTGGAGATACCATGGATTGAACCTGGGACCAGCATGATGTAGTGGTTAAGAGTGGTGGTTTGGAGTGGTGGACTCTGATCTGGAGAACTGGGTTCGATTCCCCACTCTTCCACATGAGTGGCAGATGCTAATCTGGTGAACCAGGTTGGTTTCCCCTTTCCTACACATGAAGCCAGGTGGGTGACCTTGGGCTAGTCACAGTTCTCTCAGAACTCTTTCAGCCCCACCTACCTCATAAGGTGTCAGTTGTGGAAAGAGTAAGGGAAGGAAATTATAAGCCAGTTTGATTCTTCTTAAAAGGTATAAAACCCAACTCTTATTCTCCTTATTGCCAAGCAGATGATCTACCACTGAGCTACGTCCCTTCCCCTAAGGTGGCTGTTGCCAGCGTGGTGTAGTGGTTAAGAGCAGTGGTTTGGAGCAGTGAACTCTAATCTGGAGAACCAGGTTTGGGGTGAACAGCGAGGTGACCAGATTTGTAGATGACACCAAATTATTTAGGGTTGGTAAAACAAAATCAGACCATGAAGAGTTCCAAAAGGATCTCTTCATACTGGAGGGATGGGCATTACAATGGCAAATGAGATTCAATGTGAGCAAGTGTAAAGTGATGCATCTTGGGGCAAAAGAACACATTTGCACTGATGGGATCTGTGCTGGCAGCGACAGACCAAAAAAGGGATCTTGGGGTGGTAGTGGATAGCTCAATGAGGATGTCAACCCAGTGTGTGGCTTCTGTGCAAAAGGCAAATTCTATTCTGGCCATAATTAAATGAGGAATAGAAAATAAAACTGCTGCTATCATACTACCCTTGTACAAATCTGTGGTGAGCCCACACCTGGAATTCTGTGTACAGTTCTGGTCACCACACTGGAAAAGGATATAGCAGAGTTTGAGAAGGTGCAGAAAAGAGCAACCAAAATGATCAGGGGGCCAGAGCAACTGCCCTGTGAGGAGCGGTTAAAACGCGTAGAGCTGTTTAGCTTGGAAAGAAGGCAGTTAAGGAGAGACATTACAGAGGTCTATAAAATTATGCATGGTATGGAGACAGTGGACAAGGAGAAGCTTTTCTTTCTCTCTCATAATACCAGAACGCTGGGTCATCTGCTGAAGCTGGAGGGTGAGAGATTCAAAACAGATAAAAGGAAGTATTTCTTCACACAACACATAGTTAAATTGTGGAACTCTCTGCCCCAGGATGTGGTGATGGCTGCCAACTTGGAAGGCTTTAAGAAGGGAGTGGACATGTTCATGGAAGAGAGGGCTATCCATGGCTACTAGTTAAAAAGGATAGTAGTCATGATGCACACCTATTCTCTCTAGGATCAGAGGAGCATGCCTAGTATATTAGGTGCTGTGGAAGACAGGCAGGACAATGCTGCTGCAGTTGTTTGTGGGCTTCCTAGAGGCACCTGGTTGGCCACTGTGTGAACTTGATGTGCCTTGGTCTGATCCAGCATGGCTTTTTTTATGTTCATATGAGAGTGGGAATATGAGGGTGAGGTTTGGGGAGGGGAACAACCTCAGCAGGGTCCAATGGTATAAAGTCCACCCTCAAAGGACCCATTTTCTTCAGAGGAACTGACTTGTGAAGTTGGGAGATGAGTTGTAATTTAGTGAAATCTCCAGGGGCCCCCAGAGGATGGCAGTGCTGCTCATTCAATATTCAAACTACCATTAAAAATCATGAGCAGAGAGAGCGGGTGCACTTCTAGTACAATAATAATGGAAAAGTAATGAAGCTGAGCGGTCAAGAACTGTCTGCTCTTCTTTTGAGGTCTCAAGAGCAACACAAGGCAACAAAAAGATTCCCCTTTCTGCCGGCTTTGGCCGTCTGCTCTGGTTACTTCTGTGTCTCCATCCAGGCTTCAGGTTAGAGGTTGCAGATGCTTTTCCAGGCCTGTAGTTCTCTTCTGGGAAGTGTCACTTCCTAATCAGTGTCCCTGCTTTGAAGTGCTTGAGAGCCAGTGTGGTGTAGTGGTTAAGAACAGTGGTTTGGACTCTGATCTGGAGAACCGGGTTTGATTCCCCACTCCTCCCCATGAGCAGTGGAGGCTAATCTGGTGAACTGGATTTGTTCCCCTGCTCCTACACATGAAGCCAGCTGGGTAACCTTGGATTAGTCACACTCACTCAGCCCCACCTACCTCACAGGGTGTCTGTTGTGGGGAGGGGAAGGGAAGGTGATTGTAAGCCAGTTTGAGTCTTCCTTAAGTGGCAGAGAAAGTCAGCATATAAAACCCAACTCTTCTTCTTCTTGTTCCCTGGGGTCTTATTTGATTTTTGTCTCTCTGATTCAGCAGGAGATGAGTGGGAGGCAGAGAATGAGAGGGAACCAGGAGGGATGTCTGCAGAAAAAGAGGAGTATCTGGAGGCAGAAGAGGAACCTGGGAATCGACAGAGAGCCAAAAAGCAGTGGAGATCAAAAAAGGAAGGAAAATGGAAGCAGAGGAAAGAATTGGTTCCCTGTCAGGGCCAGAACTTGCATGAGATCTCAAACCAAGACAATATGCCGAAGAGAACGAAGGGGAATAAGTTCCCTGTGGATGGGAAAGGGTCCTGCTGCAAAGCCAGTGATAAGAAAAATCAGAAAATCCCAACAGGTAAGAACCAACATAAATGCAAGGAATGCGGGAAAAACTTCAGTCATGGTAAAGTCCTTGCTGAACATCAAAGATCTCATGAAGGGGAGAAACCATATGAATACTTAGAGTGCAGAGAGGACTTTGGTCAGCATGGAACCCTTGTGGCACATAGAAGGATTCACACAGGGGAGAAGCCATATAAATGCTTGGAGTGTGGAAAGAACTTTTCTCAAAGTGGGGACCTCACTAAACATCAAAGGATTCACACAGGGGAGAAGCCATATGAATGTTTGGAATGTGGGAAGAGCTTCAATCAGAGTACAGGCCTTATTCATCACCGAAGGATTCACACACGGGGGGAGAAGCCATACAAATGCTTGGAGTGTGGGAAGAGCTTCTCTTATAGTGGTGACCTCACTAAACATCAAAGGATTCACACAGGGGAGAAGCCATATAAATGCTTGGAATGTGGGAAGAGCTTCAGTCAGCATGCACACCTTATTTCACATCGAAGGATACACACGGGGGAGAAGCCGTATAAATGCTTGGAGTGTGGGAATAGCTTCAGTCACAGCACAGCTCTTACATTGCATCTCTGGCTTCACAAAGGTGAGAAACCATATCAGTGTTCGGAATGTGGGAAGAGTTTCAATCACAGCACAACCCTGACTCGTCACAGAAGGATTCATACAGGGGAGAAGCCGTATAAGTGCTTGGAATGTGGAAAGAACTTCTCTGACAGTGGCAACCTCACTAAGCATCAAAGGATTCACACAGGGGAGAGGCCATATAAATGCTTGGAATGTGGAAAGAACTTCTCTCACAGTGGCGACCTTGCTACGCATCGAAGAATTCACAGAGGGGAGAGGCCATATAAATGCTCAGATTGTGGCAAGAGCTTTTTTGATCAGTCAGGCCTTAATAAACACAAGAGGATTCACACAGGAGAGAAGACATATAAATGCTTGGAGTGTGGGAAGAGCTTCAATCAGCGAGCACACCTCACTTCACATCAAAAGATTCACACAGGGGAGAAGCCGTATAAGTGCTTGGAGTGTGGGAATAGCTTCAGTCACAGCACAGCCCTTACATTACATTTCTGGCTTCACAAAGGTGAGAAACCATATCAGTGTTTAGAGTGTGGGAAGAGTTTCAGTCACAGCACAACCCTTTCTCATCACCAAAGGATTCACACAGGGGAGAAACCATATAAATGCTCAGATTGTAGCAAGAGCTTTTTTGATAAATCAAGCCTTAATAAACATCAAAGGATTCACACAGGGGCGAAGCCATATAAATGCTCTGAGTGTGGAAAGAACGTCTCTTTCAGTGGCTACCTCATTACGCATCAAAGGATCCATACAGGAGAGAAACCATATAAATGCTCTGAGTGTGGTAAGAGCTTCAGTCAGCATGCAAACCTCATTAAACATCAAAGGATTCACACAGGAGAGAAGCCATATAGATGCTCTGAGTGTGGAAAGAGCTTCTCACAAAATACCCACCTAACTGTACATCAAAGGATTCACACAGGATAAGCCATAACAATGCTCAGAGTGTTGGAAGAGTTTCAGTCAGGGCACAATGCTTACTTGTCACCAAAGGATTCACACTAGGGGGAAAACTTCACATTGAAGCATTCACACGGGAGAAGCCGTCTAAATGCTGAGAGTGTAGCAAGAGCTTTTCTCATAAATCCTGTGTTATGTGCATGAGGATCACTGCAGAGAAATTATATAAATGCCTGTTTTTTTTTCTTGATCAATTTACTAGAAATGTTCCTGCCTGTGAGGTACTGTTCGTCCTTACTCTACCGTTTGTTGGCCCTCCCTTGTGTCACCCTGTTAGGGCAAATCTCCCTCAGGCCTCAGAATAGGAGGGCAGGGCATTGCGTCACCTTGTTCCTCCTCCCAGCTGGACAAGTACCCTCCGCCACCTGGGTCTGCAAGCAACTCTTTCCTTCCTGTACTGATCAGGGAGTTCTCTTTTATGCTTCCCTGTACTACACCCCCCTCCTACTAATCTCCCTCCTGGGTTTTAACTATCCGTTTACCCCGTTGCCACTCACCCAGACTGCACCTCCATTGGTGCCATGGTCTTGTCAGCACGCTCACTCCCCTGCCCCACCCCTTGGCCTCCCTTGCCCATCCTAGCCTTCCCTGAGCTTCTTATTGTATTGAGGCTGGGTAGAGTTCCATTGCCAATCCTGCTTCAAGCCTTGAGAAAGCCACCCCAGCTCCCTTGGACCTTTGTGTCAGCCCGAATCTCGTGACACCAACAAATGATGTAAGTGGGGTCTCCGTGGGATGGAAATCTTCGGCTGTATCAACAGAAGTATAGTGTCCAGATCATGCGAAATGATGCTTTGCTCTAGTTAGACCTCACCTAGAGTATTATGTTCAGTTTTGGGCACTGCAATTTAAGAAGGATGTAGGCAAGCTAAAATATGCCCAGAGGAGGGCAACAAAGATGGTGAGGGGTCTGGAGACCAAGTCCTATGAGGAAAGGTTGAAGGAGCTGGGTATGTTTAGCCTGAAGAGGGGAAGACTGAGAGGGGATGTGATAACCATGTTCAAGTACTTGAAGGGCTGTCATATAGAGGAAGGTGCCGTGTTGTTTTCTGTTGCCTCAGAAGGTCGGACCAGAACCAACGGGTTGAAATTACATCAAAAGAGGTTTCCTATAGACATTAGGAAGAATTTTCTAACAGTTGGAGCTCTTCCTCAGTGGAACAGGCTTCCTCGGGAGGTGGTAAGCACTCCTTCCCAGGAGGTTTTTAAGCAGAGGCTAGATGGCCATCTGTCAGCAATGCTGATTCTATGACCTTAGGGAGCTCATGAGAGGGAGGGCATCTTGGCCATCTTCTGGGCATGGAGTAGGGGTCACTAGGGGTGTGGGGGGGAGGTAGTTGTGAATTTCCTGCATTGTGCAGGGGGTTGGACTAGATGACCCTGGAGGTCCCTTCCAACTCTGATTCTATGAAAGGAAGCGGCCGTTCCTCCTGCACTGCTCCTGGGATGGCTGCCTATGTCCTGGTGGTTGGGATAGCTGGGTAGGTCACGGCTGTCTTCTGTGGCGAAGGGAGGGGGCCTGGTGGCTTTCATGGCAGGGCTTGTGAGTCCAGAGCTGGCCCATCAGTCTGGTTCAGGTGGAGGCTGAGGGTTGGCCTTAAAAGAACGTTTCCATCTTGAAACTGAAGTAAAATTTTCACCCATTAAATATGTTTAGAGAAAACATTTTTAGGTAAGGTTAATCAGTGCTCCCCTGCCCTGGATAGCCTGAATTTGTCAGATCATGGCTGCTCAGCAGGGTGGACCTTTGTTAGTACTTGGGTGGGAGACCATCAAGGAATACCAAGGGTCAAGGGTTGCGGGGAAAGGTGAGCGTCCGCTCAACCCAGTCTATGGAGGGATTGTGTCCCAACAACCAATTCATCCCTAACACAATGGGTGCGGTGATGGGGGCAATGGTAAAATAAAGTCGTTCCCAATGCTCCCCTATAGCCATGACGACCGCGGCGGTGCGGTGAGTTACAGGTCCTTTTTTAAAGTCACTGCCATCCATCTGGGAAAAGCGGATGGGTTCAGGTAGCCGCTTTCGCTTAACGCGCAATTGTTGGGCAGCCTCTTCGCTTATCAGGGTGCGGGCACAACCCGAGTCAACTAGGGCCGTAAAGTCTAACGTGGGCCCCCCTTTAGGCAGTGAGAGATTGACCTTTACATACACATTGTCTTCCTGAGCGCTTACCATCAGTGGAGCTCCTTGCACAACGTTCGGAGCGGTCTGCTGAGGAGCCCCCTTTACAGCAGACCGACAGCGTTTTTTGCCGGCATGTCCCAGTCCTCCTCCTCGCTGGAGGAAGCAGCTGCGGTATTTGTAATCCGTGACTCCGATGAGTCAAAGGCTTTATTTGTAATCCGTGGCCCCGATGGGCCGGCAGGGTCCGAGGCTTCGACCTCGGCGCGTGCGTGCAAGGCCGAGGGTGTGCTCCGTCGGCTCGGTGCGCCGCTTCGGCGGCGAGGTTGCCCCTCGGGAGGGGGCTTCTCAGGTTCGGTCGTTGCCGGATGAGACGGTCCCGGACATCCAGGTCGTGAAGGGCATTGAGAGGCAAAGTGTCCTCTTCCCCCGCAAACGAGACAGACCCTGCTCTCAAAGCGTTTGCGGCGGTCGGTCACGGAGGGTCCTCCCCCCGAGGGGGGACGGGAGTCCTTTGGACCGCCGGGCCTGTCTCCACGGGTCTTGGTCTCCCGTCCGGTGCGTTGTCGGGACAGGAGCAGCAGTTGTTTTCGGTTTTCGATGTCAGCGGCGTGGCGGACCCACCCTTCAACATCGGGAGGGTTACCTTGCATGAAAGCCCAGTGTTGTAATTCCGGGTTCAAACCTTCGCGGAAACACTGCACCCTGGTAGCTTCACTCCAGTCCAAAATGCGACTCGAGAGCGACTGGAACTCGCTGGCATACTGCGTGACAGACTTAGTCTCTTGGCGCAGTTGTTGCAAGGCATCTTTGCTCGCTCACCCAAATGCGGGTCCTCGAAACGGTGTCGAAGGGCGACCATGAAGTCATCGAGACTTCGCAAGACCGGGGAGTGGAGCTCATACTGCTGTACCATCCAGGCGGCCGCCTCCCCAAGTAGGAGGGACGCCATGTATTGGACCCGGGATTCTTGCGAGGTAAAAGTCCGGGCCTGTTCACGCATTAAAATGTCCACTTGCACCATAAAAAACGTCAGCTGGTCACTCGACCCGTCATACGTGACCTTCAGATCTCGGCGGGCCGGTGGAGCGGGACGGATGGGAGGTGCGGGGACCCCGGGTGGGCCTGGTGGTTGCTTTCCGTCCGCCGGAGCCACGGGTGGAGTCTGAACCTTCAGGTCGTCCATGGCTTGGGCCATGTCCAGCATCACTGCGTTCATGGCATCCATCCGGTCTAGTAACTCCTGGCGCTCTTTCTGCCAGCGCTGCCGCTCCTCATCCATCTGGTGAAGCAGCAGGGCTTCCTTTCGGGCGGGATCGTCCTCGAACCCCAACCCATGAACTACAGTCCGTCTTGACTGCGCGTCGCTCTGCGGGAGCAACCAATGCCGGGGAGATTCCAGCCAGGTCTCCAAGCGGGTGGGCTTGGGCTTTGCACCCAAACCCGATCCTGAGTCAGCTCCACTGGGCGTCTTCCCAGTCGACTTCCCTTCCGAAGGGGCCAGGTCGGGCTGTTTGGGTACAGCGTCGTCCTTCTTGTCGTCGTCATCCCCGTTGCCTGCCATAGCTGTCCAAGAACGGTACAGGAGCAGGATAACGAGGCAAAGACTTGCAACTTAATGTGAGGGTTCCCAACCTCCCTGTGCAAACTCCATAAAATCACTTGCTCAGACTGTCATGCGGAAACAAGGATCTTTATTGGAAGCTTCAGGTAGTACAGGCCTTACACTGGTAAAGTTGCAAGTGCTTACAGTTTCACAAAGACAGAATTATAACCCCTACAGGGAAGCAGATGTCAAGCGTATGTTATGGGAAGCGATAACTGTGCATGGTCCAAAACATCAAAGAACTCAGGGAGCTTGTTAGTACTATCTACCCTCCAAGGCCATAGCCGGTGGAAGGGAGTCAGTGAGAGCAAGGGAGGGACGTGGGAAGAGGGAAGAGACATTCCAACCTGGGGCCTGTCAGATGCCGCGCCTGAACCAAGGAAAGGCAAGAGGCCTGGACTGCTTTTACGAGTCCAGGGAGGGGGGGGGGAAACATACAAGGCAAAGGCCTTACCCAAGGCAAAGGCGTACAGACCCTCACAGCTATGCAGAGGGCAGTCAATGGCAAACCACCTCTGAACATCTCTTATCTTAAAAACCCTACAGCAGGGGTGTCGAACTCATTTGTTATGAGAGCTGGATATGTCACAAATGTCACTTGGTTGGGCCCAGCCATGTGAACCATAAAATTTAATGCCAGATACCAGAGATACAAACTTTATAGAAGACACAGGCAAAGCCAATTAATGGTATTATTTCTTTTACATTTTTTTTACTTAAAACACAAGCGATTCTACAGTATTTTATTTTATTTAAAAGTCTTTGATAAAATTGGGACTGGGAGGAGGTGAGCGGCTGCCTGCCTTAGCTGGCTCATGGGCCGGATAAGAGCCCTCAAGAAAACTGCTGGGTGACCTTGGGCCAGTCATACACTCTTAGCCCAATCTACCTATCTGAAGAAGACAGCTGTGACTTACGAAAGCTCATACCCTGCCAGAAATTTTTGTCATTCTTTAAGGTGCTGGACTCTTGCTCTTCTCTACTACCTCATACAGTTTTGTCATAGAGAAGATTTCTGCTTCAACGTGAGAACTGCAACAATTATTAAGAGAAGCGTATTGCATCTTTCCCTTGAAGACATGGATGCCCTGTGGTTTAAATGAAGTAAACAGGACTTCTTTTTGGGGGGTAGGTGTATACAAAAAATCCTGACTTGATGCATATTGATTGTGTGTAGTTCCTCTCCCCTTAAGATACTTGACCTTAGAGAATATAGGAGGTTCTTACAGATCGGGTTACTCCATCCCCAAGTAAGCAGTTTCTCCTGTCTACTGATGTAGCTCTTTCTGCCTTTGAGCAGAATATTTCTGTGGTCTGTTGAATAAATTGTTTGATGCCACATAGAAACATTGATGTATTAATCCAGATTTGGTCATATATTTTATTCTGTTGATATAGGAATGCATTAAAACAAATTTATTAGGTTTCTGGTTTTATAAATATTGTTTTTCAGCTGTTTGCAGTGATATTTTCAGTGCTTTTTGCCTAGTATCTCATATGTAGACGGAAGACTTCAAAAAGTCTTTGAAGGTCTAGCACGTAAATACAGACTTTCAGGATCCCTTTAATTTCCAGCCTGATTGGAAGTTTGCTTTCCCCCTTAACAAGACCATAAGAAAGGCCCTGCTGGGTCAGACCAAGGCCCATCAAGTCCAGCAGTCTGTTCACACAGTGGCCAACCAGGTGCCTTTAGGAAGCCACAAACAAGACGACTGCAGCAGCACCATCCTGCCTGTGTTCCACCGCACCCAAAATAATAGGCATGCTCCTCTGATACTAGAGAGAATAGGTATGCAGCATGACTAGTATCCATTCTAACTAATAGCCATGAATATCCCTCTCCTCCATGAATATGTCCACTCCCCTCTTGAAGCCCTCCAAGCTGGCAGCCATCACCACATCCTGGGGCAGGGAGTTCCACAATTTATGTGTTGTGTGAAAAAATACTTCCTTTTATCTGTTTTGAATCTCTCGCCCTCCAGCTTTAGCAGATGACCCCGTGTTCTAGTATTATGGGAGAGGGAGAATAACCTCTCCCTGTCCACTCTCTCCAAACCATGCATAATTTTATAGACCCCTATCATGTCTCCCCTCAGCCGCCTTCTTTTCAAGCTAAACAGCCCCAAGCGTCCTAACCGCTCCCGATAGGACAGTTGCTCTAGTCCCATGTTGGCGAACCTATGGCACGCGTGTCGGACTTGGCACGCCGAGCCCTCTCTGCCGGCACGCTCAGGTAAGTTGAGCAGCTGGGCGGTGGGGGCTTTGAACCCTCCCCCCCTTCCCTGAACCGCTGTTGAAAGCCTCCCCCCCACGTCCTGCTTCAGGAGGCCAGGTCATCCGAGCTGGTAGACCTGGCCCCTGGGAAAAGCCATCCACTGGAGGCCAGGTCATCCGGACTGGTAGACCTGGCCCCCAGGAGAGAGAAGCAAGTGATCCCTGCTCCGAGAGACCAGGTGTTAAAGTATGAGTTGTTTTTTCTAAACTAAACCCTCAGTATTCAGGTTAAATTGCCGTGTTGGCACTTGGCGATAAATAAGTAAATAACTCTCTCCAAACCATGCATAATTTTATAGACCTCTATCATGTCTCCCCTTAGCCGCCTTCTTTCCAAGCTAAACAGCCCTAAGCGTCTTAACCCCTCACCACAGGACAGTTGCTCTAGTCCCTTAATCATTTTGGTTGCTCTTTTCTGCACCTTCTCAAGCTCTGTAATATCCTTTTTTAGGTGTGGTGACCAGAACTGTACACAGTATTCCAAGTGTGGTCTCACCACAGATTTGTACAAGGGCAGTATGATATCAGCAGTTTTATTCTCTATTCCTTGTCTAATTATAGCCAGCATGGAATTTGCCTTTTTTACAGCAGCCGCACACTGGGTTGACATCTTCATTGAGCTATCCACTACCACCCCAAGATCCCTTTCTTGGTCTGTCGCTGCCAGCACAGATCCCATCAGGGTTCTTGTAAGGATAAAATGGAGGAGAGCACAACGATATCAGCTGCTTTGGGTCTCCATTGTGGAGACAGGCAGGGTATCAGGGGACGGACTTCAGTGCCATGGAGTCCAATTGCCAAAGTGGTCATTTTCTCCAGGTGATCTGACCTCTTAACTGCTGGAGGTCAGTAGTAATAGAGATCTTGTACCTGGAGGTTGGAAACCCTAGAGTGGAGAGAAAGACCAGCCACGTGCTAATCCCTGGGGCCTGAGAAATAAGGAAGGAGCCTGAAAAGAGCCGGCAGCTGATTGGGGTGGGTGGGAAGTATTCTCTTTGCTGTGAACTACAATTCCCAGAAGCCCTTGCAAGTGGAAGAGAGGATTTGTTTGGTTCCTAGAGAGGACAGGAAAGTGGAGGCGCGTGGTGTGAACTCCCCCACCCCTCCATTTTTTCTAGGAGGGAAGTTTGAAGCGGTGTCCTCCAGCTCTTTTTCCCAGGTCGGAGGAAGAAATTGGATTTTCGGCGTTGGTTGCAAAGGTGCGTTTGTGATTTCTTAAAGAGGTTTTGGGCAAGAAAGGGGACGGGGCGGAGAAGAGTTGTGCATGAACTGCAATCGCGCCTTTGCAAGGGGGAAGGGGGCTTCCGGGGCAAGATCCTGGCGCAGAAGTGCATTATCTTTGAAACACCCCGGTGGGGAGGGTGGATCCGCATGGGGTGGCTCCTTCATTTATTTCTCACCCTTCCCGTTGCCCTTGAGAAGTCGGCAAAAAAGCGGCCGGGCTCAGCGGATGGGCCGGAAGGCAGAACCGCCCGGAGGAGCCTCGGCTGCAAATTGCACCGCTCAGTCCCAGTCCGGGGGTGCAATTCAGCCCCTGCCCGGGGAGTTTCCCTTCTCCCCCCCCTCCCCCGTCCTTGGGCCAGAGGGAATCGCCCAGTGCTAAACATCCCCCCCTTTCAGTTGTTTCCCTTCCTGATCAGAGCAGGCATCCTCCCCCGCCTCCCCCCCCTTCTCTGACCCACCTCTGGTTCTCAGCCGGCTTGTTCCCCGGGCAGGGTTACCAACCTCCAGGTGCGGGCTGGAGATCTCCTGCAGTTACAGCTGTACCCCGCTGAGATCTCTCCCCAGTCTCCATCCCCACATCTCCAGGAATCCCCTGACCCAGGATTGGTAGCCTCTACCTGCCCAGAATTAACACCTGTACCAGGGGGTATAAGTGCTGCAGGCGACAGGAAGGGCCTTGTGTGATGGGATGTCCCTCCAAACCGGGAGTTTCCTGCGCACAGAAAACTAGTCTGGCTAGTTTATAGAAAACTGACTCAGCGGATGGGCCAGAAGGCAATTCAGCCCCTGCCCAGGGAGTTTCCCGTCTCCCACCCCCCGCTTGGCCCAGAGGGAATCTCCCAGTGCTAAACATCCCCCCTTTCGGTTGTTTCCCTTCCTGATAAGCGCAGGCATCCTCTCCCGCCTTTCCCCCTCCTCTTCTCCCATCTCTACTTCTCCACTGGCTTCCCCCCCCCGGGATAGGGTTACCAGCCTCCAGGTGGGGCCTGGAGATCTCCAGCAGTTACAACTGAACTCCACTGAGATCTCTCCCTAATCTCCGTCACCAAATCTCCAGGAATTCCCTGACCCAGGATTGGTAACCCTGTTCCCAGACCTCAACCTGCCCAGGGTTAAAACCCATACCAGGGGGTATAGTGCTGCAGGCGACAGGAAGGACCTTGTGTGATGGGATGTCCCTCCGAAGCAGGAGTTTCCTGCGCACGGAAAACTAGCCCCTCAGGAAGGCTAGGTTGGAATCCTTTTCCTTCAGCTGTTACTTTTCTACAGCCAAGAAAATTCTTTGTGTGGAGGCGCGGGCCAGCATTTGAAGCCCTCCCAACCCTCAGTCTGCCTGTGATTTTTAGCCGGCCTGTGCTCCTGACCTAAGTTTCCCCCCTCTCATTTTCCCTGACAGAACAAACTATTTGTCAATAGTCTATGGATAACAATCCAGTCTAATCAACACTTTACAGAAAATATTAATAGATACTCTGCTGACGTTTTTTGTTATTTTGAATACCCCAAAATGTTTCTGTTCCCAAAAATCAAGGAGAGGTTTCCAGTGATTAGCAAAGATATTCATTCACATTATCAGTAGTCTGCCTTTCTCACAGGGACTCAAGGCGGATTACACAGAGTGGGTCAGTACAATCAACCAAATGGGACATTCAGTAAACACTGTACTAAGGTTGTAGAAGTCTGGAAACACCAGAAAGAAGTGAAGCATAGCATAACTATTAACATGACGCATTATGCGGTACAGAAATTACTTGCTAGGATCCTACTTACCGTAAGCTATACACAACAGTATGGACCACAATCCCTAATAATTTATCCAAGTAAGTTGGTGAACCATTTGGTTCAGTACAACCCAGTGAGCTTCCGTGGCAAAGGGTGAATTTGAACCCGGGTCTCTCAGGTCTCAGTCCAACACACTAACCGTTACACTGGCTCTCAGTCATGTACAGACTCTGTTTCTGTGAGACCAAATAACTTCATACGTGTTTAAGAATTAGAGTAAAAAAAAAGTTCAGCAGAAATGTAGCAGATTTGAAGGTATAATGGAGGGTGGGAATCCTGTGTTTGATCCATTACACAGGCAATTTTATTCGTATTTTATAAAACAAACAAAGATAGTATTGTAGGTGGGGGAACATTCCCTCTGTGTCAGCTTGCAATTAATTCCATGCATGTTTTAAGCAAACTTGGACACAAGAAAAATCTGATGAGGCACGGTTTTCTGAATCTGTATTGCTTGAAATATTGTTCCAAGGTAGCACCCCTCTGATTTTTGCAGATTATGTGAGTTGTATGAGCCAGCATGGTGTAGTGGTTAAGAGCGGTGGTTTGGAACGGTGGATTCTGATCCGGAGAACTGGGTTTGATTCCCCACTCCTCCACATGAGCGGTGGAGGCTAATCTGGTGAACTGGATTTGTTTCCCCACCTACACACGAAGCCAGCTGGGTGACTTTGGGCCAGTCACACTCTCTCAGCCCCACCCACCTCACAGGGTGTCTGTTGTGGGGAGGGGAAGGGAAGGTGATTGTAAGCTGGTTTGAGTCTTCCTTAAGTGGTACAGAAAGTCAGCATGTAAAAACCAACTCTTCTTCTCTTCTATGACTCATGAGGTTCTCTTCAGTCTGAAAATACACAATTTTTCTTGCAGTTATTTGATACATTTCATATTTTCCCCCAGATTACCTGCATATGGGATTCTGCTTTCTTGTGTGAATACTCTGGCATAGTTAGAGAAGATGAACTGGGGAAATCCTTCTGCAGGGCCCCCAAAGTCTTTTATGGAGGTGGCTGTGTTCTTCACGCAAGAGGAATGGGGTCTGCTGGATCTGGCCCAAAGAGCTCTGTACTGGGAAGTCATGCAGGAGAATTACGAGACAGCAGCCTCTCTGGGTAAGGATCTTGGCCCTTTTATCCTGAATACAGAGGAGAAAAGAAGAGGGAGTGTCTATAACAAATCCAGGCCGTCAATGGGGAAGATCTTGTCAGTTGGGTTTTGAGGGTCGAGAGTTACTGGTTGGAGTCATGCAGGGGGGAGGGGGGGTTAGTTTACCAGGTATGTAAATTACAGAAACCTGTGGAGGTATCAAATCTTTGCTTAAGTTTTTCTGATTGGAGAACTGAGCATACTGAGGTGTTATACAGTTCACTGAGCATACTGAGGTGTTACACAGTTCACATCTAAGAACACCTTCCTGGAGTAAGCCCCACTGAGTAGACTTGAGTAGGGCTCTTAGGATAGCACTACTATTTGGGTTTGCTGGGTCTAGCGGGTTACTGACTTGCACCAGAGTGCCGTGTTTATATGTTGTAAACCCGTTCGAGAATAGGTGTTCTTAGTTATGCACTGTTGAAGACTAAACATCCCACAACTTGTGGTTAATGGTTAATATTTACCTCAGGTTAATCTCTGAATAAAATATGTGACTGGTATTTACATCATAATATGGCTTGCATTGTGTTTACATTAAGGTGGAAGTAAAGATGTTGCAGGCAGTTTGAATACCCCTCCATCCCCCAAAGACTGGGTGTATTCTCAACACCATAAACATACTTGGAAAGTCTACATCCCTTCATGGTGTCTTCTGTTCCCCTTGAAGGACTTTGTGTTCCTGGTCCATTCCTTGATGCACAGCGCCGTCCAAGAGAAGAGCGGTTCCTCCAGGGCTCTGAGGAAGCGGCCAGGTGTGCAGGTAATAGGGAGGAGGCAACACAGTAAAAGGGCTGTTTCAGTTGGTTCTGCAGCATTTTTTCTGTGGGAGCTCCATGTTACTTCCATTTTGTCGAATCAAGGATACAATCCATGTAAGAGGTGTCCTGTTTTCATTGTGGCACTTCTTGTGCATGCAGTCTCCAAAAGAGTCGCAACTGAGGGCCAAAGTTGACATGACAACAGTTGTGCAACTGCTCCAAGAAACAACTACTGCACTTCTGGTTCCTTCCTCCTTGAATGATCTCAGCCTGCTCCCACCCAGGATGGATTTATCCTGCTCTGTGATTTTGTCTCTTGTGGCATGACATCATCTCCTGTCCAGATGTGAATGCAGAGAGGGGCCACGCTCCTTACATGCTGATCATCACCCAACTCCCTTGATAGAACAAAGATTCTGACTTCCTCTCCTCACACAGAAAGTGGAGCCTCAAGAGACGAGGAAGGCATAGCCTCAGAAGAAGCACAGGAGAGTTTACCAGGAGGATCTCAAACTGTACAACTGCTCCAAAGAACAGCCGTCACAGGTCTGGTTTCCCTCTCCTCCCTTTCTTTGATGATCTCAGCCCATTTTTTTCACCCAGGAGGGATCTCTCCTGCTCTGGGTTGAACTCCTGTAGCATGACATCATCCACTCCTGTCCAGACAGGAACCCAGGGAAGGGACACTGTCTTTGCATGCTGATAACCAGAGTAGAATCTGCCCCTCTCTCATATGCTCCCATGATAGAACAAATGATTTTCTCTTTCTCTCCCCCTCACACAGACAGTGGGATCTCGAGAGCAGTGGAAGGCCTTGCCTCAGAAGGAGCGTTGGAGAGTCTACCAGGAGGATCTAGAGAAAATGTTTCTTTCCTGACTGAACTGGGTGAGAGCGAGAATCTTTCAGGGAAACAAATAAGGCATATCTATGAAGGATCTCTGCTTTTCTCCCTGATGAGGTCATATTCTCCTGTGACATGATCCTAGGCCTAAGGCTTAGGACCAGAGCTGCCTGTAGGCCTCAGGACAGCCTTTCCCTCGCACACAGGACTTGGGCCTTGCTGCAAATTCTCCCAGCCTACCTTTGCTGGGCCCCCTCCAAGCATCACAGGACACCCATTCCCATGATATCCTCGAAGGGGAGATTTGGGTTGGGGGAGGGATTCCCCAAGCCCTTCTCTTCCCACCCCAATTCCTCATGTTTCCCACTGGGTTCCCTTTTGTCACTACAGAAGCAACAGAAGTGAGATATGTGATTCAGAACTGGCGGTGCTCATTCGTGTAGTGATTTTTTGGGTTGCTTTTCAAGTGGTCTGGAAACTTTGGTTGGATCTATATGTGGTAACCAGGCTATTCTCAAGGTCAAGATAGTGGGGTGGTATCACTCTGGTGCTGATAGATTGTGCTCAGTGCCTATTCTGAGTGGAATTCAAAAGGCAGGTTCTTCACCATAAGACACTAAATGGTTTGGGGCCAGGTTATTTGGGAAAAACCCTCCTCCCCTCCTGTACAGCCTGCCAGCTAAAACCCTCTTCACCAGCCTTGCCTTCAGAGGTGGGGCAGCCGACAGCCAGAAACTGGGGTGGCAACTTGCCTATAGAATGCCCTTCCACTTGAGGTTTGTGTGGTACCTATACCTGCATCCCTTTTGTGCCTGAATGTTTGTCTTTACCCAGGTTTTTAATTAATTAGACGAGGAATAGAGAATAAAACTGCTGATATACTGCCCTTGTACAAATCTATGGTGAGACCACACTTGGAATACTGTGTACAGTTCTGGTCACCACACCTAAAAAAGGATATTACAGAGCTTGAGAAGGTGCAGAAAAGAGCAACCAAAATGATTAAGGGACTAGAGCAACTGTCCTAATGGGGTGCTGTTAAGACGCTTAGGGCTGTTTAGCTTGGAAAGAAGGCGGCTAAGGGGAGACATGATAGAGGTCTATAAAATTATGCATGGTTTGGAGAGAGTGGACAGGGAGAAGTTTTTCTCCCTCTCCCATAATACTAGAACACGGGGTCATCTGCTAAAGCTGGAGGGTGAGAGACTCAAAACAGATAAAAGGAAGTATTTTTTCACACAACGCATAGTTAAATTGTGGAACTCCCTGTCGGATGTGGTGATGGCTGCCAGCTTGGAGGGCTTTAAGAGGGGAGTGGACATATTCATGGAGGAGAGGGGTATTCATGGCTGTTAGTTAGAATGGATATTGGTCATGCTGCATACCTATTCTCTCTAGTATCAGAGGAGCATGCCTATTATTTTGGGTGCGGTGGAACACAGGCAGGATGGTGCTGCTGCATTCGTCTTGTTAGTGGCTTCCTAGAGGCATCTGGTTGGCCACTGTGTGAACAGACTGCTGGACTTGATGGGCCTTGGTCTGATCCAGCAGGGCCTTTCTTATGTTCTTTTGGATGTGCTGCCACAGAGTCTTTGGAGCAAGAGACCTGTCCAGTGATCATTGGACTGCAAGGAAGCAGTTCCTCTTTGGTCTGCCCTTCCGGTTCCCTCTGCCCCCTTCCCCTCCTTGTCCTTTCCCTTGTCTGAAGTTATACAGAAGCCTTTCCTGGCCTCCAGTTCTCAGCAGGGAAAGTATCACTTGGTAATGACAGGCCGTGCTAAGTGGCCTTCCTTTCCTGGAGCTTTTATTTGATTTCTCGATCTCTGTTCCAGCAGGAGAGACGTCAGAGGCCGAGAGACAGGAACAACCAGGAGGGGTGTCTGTAGCAAGAGGTGAGGATCAGGAGGTGGAAACTTGGGATCGAGAAGGACCTCAGAGACAGCTGAAAAGAAAAAGGGAAGGAGAACCGAAGCAGAGGAAGGAATTGGTTGTCTGTCTGCAGAGAATCGTATATGAGATCCCAGCCCAAAGCAAAATACAAAAAGAAAAGAAAAGGAATAATTGCCCTGTGAATGGAGAAAGGTTCAGCTGCGTATCCAGTGTTAAGAAAGACCAGAAGATCCAAGCATGCAAGAAAACATATGACTGCTTGAAATGTGGAAAGAGGTTCGTTTGGAAGAGCCACCTCACTGTTCATGAAAGAATTCACACAGAGGAGAAGCCACATACATGCTTGGAGTGTGGAAAGAGGTTCAGACGGAGAGGCCACCTTATAACACATCGACGCGTTCACACTGGGGAGAAGCTATTTAAATGCTTGGAGTGTGGGAAGAGTTTCAGTAGTAAGTACAGACTTATTACACATCAACAGATTCACACTGGGGAGAGGCCATACAAATGCTCAGATTGTAACAAGAGCTTTTCTGATAAGTCAGGCCTTCATCAACATCAGAGGATTCACACAGGGGAAAAGCCGTATAAATGCATTGAGTGTGGAAAGACCTTCGGTCAGAGCGCACAACTTACGTTACATTTCCTGATTCACACAGATGAGAAACCATATCAGTGTTTGGAATGTGGGAAGGGCTTCAAACTGAGAAAATACCTTAGTGCGCATCAACACATTCACACTGGAGAGAAGCCATATAAATGCTTGGTATGTAGGAAGACCTTCAGCCAGCATGGATGCCTAATTAAACATCAAATGATTCACACAGGGGAGAAACCCTATAAGTGCTTGGAATGTGGGAAGAGTTTCGGTCGAAAGGACTGCCTTTCTTCACATCAACGCACTCACAGTGGGGAGAAGCCGTATAAATGTTTGGAGTGCGGGAAGAGTTTCCGTTGGAAGGGCAGACTTATTTCACATCAACACATTCACACTGGGGAGAAGCTGTACAAATGCTCAGATTGTATCGAGAGCTTTTCTGATAAGTCAGCCCTTCGTGAACATCAGAGGATTCACAGAGAGGCGAAGCCACATAAATGCATGGAATGTGGAAAGACCTTCAAACTGAGTGCACAACTTAGATTACATTCCCTGACTCACCGAGATGGAAAACCGTATCAGTGTTTGGAATGTGGAAAGAGCTTCAAACTGAGAAGATACCTTACTATACATCAACACATTCATACTGGAGCGAAGCCATATAAATGCTTGGAATGTAGGAAGACCTTCAGCCAGCATGGAGGCCTAATTAGTCATCAAATGATTCACACAGAGGAGAAACCCTATCAGTGCTTGGAATGTGGGAAGAGTTTCAGACAGAAGAATGGCCTTTCTTCACATCAACGCACTCACACTGGGGAGAAGCCATATAAATGCTCAGGTTGTAGCAAGTGCTTTGCTCATGCATCAAACCTTAATAGGCACAAGAAGATGCACACAGGGGAGAAACCATAAAAATGTTTGGAGAGTGGAAACATTTTCATTCCCACCACAAAGTTACCTGTCACTGAAGAAGTCATAGGAGGTGAAAAACTTCACATCGAAGCTATCACAAAGCAAAGAAGCCATCTAAATGCTGAAACTAACGCAACAGCCTTTCTCATCAATCTAGTGTTACCGTACTTATGAGGATTCATGCAGAGAAATAGCATAAATGCTTGGGGGGGTTTCTCCATGAGTAAATTACAGTGTAAAGTGGGAGCGAGTTTTCTAGTTGTCTTTCGTGCTCAAATAGAAACCTGCCGATCACACCTGCAGCTGACGCAGAATAGAACGGGGGTTCCTTCCTTGGATCAGTAGTCAAATAGTCACTGTGCTGCTGCTTGTAAGACATCAAATCTTGATGCTGTGGTTTTATTACTCTCCTATGGCAAGCCGGTGTGAGCTCTTTCAGCTGTGAGCATGGGATGTAAATAAATACGACTCCTTTGTTTGGTAATCGTTGTATTTTACTATTCAGTGGGGCTGTGCCATTTCCTGGGAGGCACAGGGCATGTGACCCTATCCTTATTTTAAGAATAGAATTCAGTGCTCCCCTCCCAAGTTTCTTCTCAATCTTTAAGTTTGCTACTGAAGGGGGCAGGGGTTTCCCTTGCCTGGGAGTCCCCTGATTTGGTGTTTTCTGTTGGGGTTATTGAATTTAGGGTGCCATCTGTGTTTTAACTGATTCAGTTTTTGGAATTTTAATATGAGTTGTTTTTAACTGTTTATGTATTTTATACCTTGTTGGAAGCTGCCCTGAGCCCGGCATTGGTTGGGGAGGGCGGGGCACAAATTTAATAAATAAATAATAAATAAACAAATTAGATAGATGGGGTTACTTCCATTGATCAGCGATCAGAATAGCCACTGCGTGCCGCTGTTTGTAAGATGTCAGATCTTGATATTATGGCTTTATTATTTTCTTGTAGCAAGCCACCTTGTGAGCGCTTTCAGCTGAGAGCATCAGATGTAAATAGCTGTGAATTTTTTTTAAGTATTAGTCAGATTTTACAGTCTGCAAAATATCAGTATGTATCTGATTGCTGCAGCTGGTTGTCACCATAGCTTAAAAAGGATATTGCAAACTTGGTAAAGGGGGCAGAAGAGGGCATCCCAGGAGAAAGTAGTTAAGAGAATTTTTTTCTCCTTCTCTTAAAGTACTAGAACCAGTGAAGTTGACAGGCAAAAGGACTTAGAACGAATGATTAAATTGTAGAATTTGCTGCCAGTGGATGTACTGCTGGCTGCGAGTATCGATGGCTTTAAAGGGAGGAAAGGCAGTTTTGTAGATGATCGGTCCTTCGATGGCTACTAGCCAAGGAGACTGAAGGGAACCTCCACATTCAGAGGCAGTCAACCTCTGAATCCCAGTGCCAGGAGGCAACATCAGAGGGTGGCCTTAGCCTCTGTGCCCTGTTGATGGACCTCCAGAGGAACTGGTCGGCTGCTGTGTGAGACAGGATGCTGGAGGAGATGGGCCGTTGGTCTGATCCAACAGGTCTCTTCTTATGCATTCTGCTCTGCAAAGCTGATTGCATTTCTCCACCAAAAGGGCCACTTGAATCAGCGGAAACCTCTCTGGCTCCAGCAAGGCATCACATTTTGTGAGGCAAAGTGGCTGGAGATATGCCTGTATGGGTGCTTTTCTTGCAGGTTTGCGATTGGATATTCAACTATGTCGATGACATTGCTGATAGATATTAAGTGCCATTTTTAAATGTTGAAATGCTTTAATGTTTGGATGTTGACTGCCTTGGGGACCCTGTTTGGGTGGAAAAGGCAGCACAGAAATCTTTTAAATAAATGAGTCAAGCAGGGAGCAGATTTTTCTGCGCACAGCCAGGAAATCCCTCAGACTTCCAAAATGCAGCTTTAACTAGCAAGGTGTTGAAGTTATTAGACAAGATCATGATGGGTAGCCATGTTAGTCTGTCAGCAGTAGAAAAGAGCAAGAGTCCAGGAGCACCTTAAAGAGCTTATGAGCTTTTGTGATCACGAAAGCTCATACCCTGCTAGAAATTTTGTTGGTCTTACTTTTGGTGTTACTTTTGGTGTTACTAGACTCTTGTTCTTTTCTACTGTCGTTAGACAAGAAACTGTCGAAAGTATTTTAGAGGATGTGTCTTATGTAACAGCCAGTGAACCTCATATTAAAGCGGGATCTTTTCTAAATCCATATTGGATGTGCACTCAGACTTTGCTCTGTGAAGTTTTTGTTCATTATGTAATTATCCTCCCATTCAAGACCCCACTGCCCATGTTTCTGCTGAGATGGATGTCTGAGAACACTCACCAACCAGAAGGGGTAGGGCATAGAGCAGCAGGGCATACAGAGGAACCACAGGCAGCTCTCTCTCATGGCGGCTTATACTCCTGCATCAACGATGATTCAATGAAACTTGATCAGAGACACTGTATCGTTAACTGAAATCTAACAGAATCTGATAAGAAGGAAGAAAGCAAGGCCCGTGGGCTCACGTGCATAAATACTTGGGTCATGGCCTTCTCTACTAGCACCGTACCTGTGAATCTCCCTGTCAACCGAAGCCAGCTAGGCCTTATTTCCTCTTGATGTTTCAAAAGTTCCTGAAGTCTTCTCTGTTCTCTTCGGCTTTAATGTTGTTTTCTACTGTTTGCTTAGTAAAATGCAAGTCGTATGTGTGTATATGGAGGGACTATCAATCACAGAGACCTTGGTCTTGGAAGGACCAGTGCCTTGGAGACAGGGACCCAAACAGAAGTGCTGTGGTTAGGAGTGGTGGACTCTAATCTGGAGAACCGGGTTTGATTCCCCACTCCTCCACATGACTAATCTGGTGAACCGGCTTGGTTTCCCCACTCCTACACATGAAGCCAGCTGGGTGACCTTGGGCTAGTCACAGTTCTCTCCAAACTCTCTCAGCCCCACCTACCTCACAAGGTGTCTCTTGTTGGGAGCAGAAGGTGACTGTAAGCCTGTTTGATTCTTCCTTAAGTGGTAGAGAAGGTCAGCATATAAAAACCAACTCTTCTCCTCCTTCTCCAGCCAGATCCCTTGACTTCTCTGGGGCATCTAATCTTCCTTACCAGTCGGGAGGGGCCACTTCTGTGGCATGTTGTCTTTTGGAGGGAGAGGCAAGTCTACCCATCGGCATCCAGACTTTGTCCCACCACAACACTGACTCTCCAGAGCTGTGATTTTCTTTTCCCTTTGAGGAGGAAATCTCAACAGTACATCTGGAACCAGTGGTTAGGTGTCAGATTAGGGTGGGGGGATACTTGTGTTCAAATCCTCATGCTGTTATAAAAACAACTTCAGGGCTGGTCAGTCATCATAACCTTTATGCCCCATCTGCTCCTCATTCACTGCAGTCAGTTTGGGGAAGAACTGGGTTAAAATTTGATAGGGGCAGGAGAAAGTATAGTGGTACGTTGTGAACAAATATGAAGCTGCCTTTCTGAGTCAGACCTTTTGGCTCATCAAAGTCAACCTTGTCTACTCAGACTGGCAGTGTCTCTCCAGGATCTCCGGCAGAGATTCTTTCCCATCACCTCCTGCCTGATCCTGTTAAGTGGAGATGCCAGGGATTGAACCTGGGACCTTCTGCATACCAAGCAGAGGTTCTGCCACTGAGATGATACTTCCTTTGCTGCACGAACCCATTTGCCTCTCCGTTTTCAGGCCCTTTGTTTAACTCCTCGAATAAAGCAGGAGCTGGATTTTTCCTTCATCTCTGAAACCCCCCCCCCCCAGTTCTGTCTTTTTTTGGGGGTGGGGGCACTGGCTTCTGTATTTCTAAATCTACAGTGATGGTTATGTTGGTCAAGTTGTGGTTTTAATCTCTTTGCTGTGTTTTTGTTAATCACATTGTGGGCTGCTTTTGAATACCTGTGGAAAGAAAACACAAAAGGAGGCAAGTGATGAAAATGAGTGAGTTTAAACAGCAGAAACCATTTTAATTCTATATGCCTTAACTTTAGTATTTCCTCCAAAATGGGACTTGGGGGGGTGAGAGGCTCTCCTCTCGACAGGGCAATCTCTACTGGCCACAGCAGATCTTCAACTCCTGTTTTCCATCTCAAGCGATAAGAGGGTTGGGGTTCGTCTCCCAAAATATTGGAATTTGGATGGGGTTCCCATTGATCAGCAGTTGATTTCTCTCTGGGAGCTACGTATGGGTGAGAGCAGTTCAAATGGGGATGAAGAGCCAGGGATGATGGTCTTGGATCCACTGGGGTGCACCGTGAAGGTCACAGGCTGCAGATCAAGAGCCAGGATCCTTTTGGCTCTTGCCCTTCAACTCCCACCTCTGGATACTTCCAAGGCTAGCCTGATCTCATTGTATCTCGGAAGCTAAGCAACCCAGGCAGAGCCTGGCAACCGGCTGAACCGTTGGGGACGGATGTGGTTGGGGAAATGGAGTCACCCGGTGTGATGATGTCATTTCGGAGGAGAAACCTGGAAGTGATGGCGAGTAGCTCTAGGAATTGCCACTTTCCATTGATTCCTAGAGCTATCTGCCATCCCTTCTAGGTTTTCCCTGGAAGTGACTTTGTGATTCTGGCAATGCTGACTTAAAAAATTCCTCCCTTGTTGCTGCTTAGAGTGGCAGTGGGCAATGGGAGCCCGGGGTGGAGATCCCCTGCTCCACTGGGGACTTGGCAGCTCTATGTCAACCCACCAGCATCACACCAGCTCACCAGTCCCCGGCCTTTAATTGCTGTTCTGTAGTCTGGAGATCAGTTGTAATTCCAGGAGGACTCCAGGCAGCCCCATCTGGAGGCTGGCAAATTTATGTCCAGCATCTCAGTGGGCAACCAGTTCCTTTGGAGGGCCAGCAAGAGGGCAGAGAAGCCAGAGCTTATCCCCCCCATTTAGCCTCCTAGCACTGGTATTGAGAGGTTGACTTCCTCTGGATATGGAGGTTCCCTTTAGGCAACAAGCCACTGATGGACACCTCCTTCATGAGTGTGTCTAGTCCCCTTTTAAAGCCACCTGTGCTCCTGGCCATTACATTCTCTTCCAATTGTGAGGGTCTCTGTCTTTGTGTCTCTGCTTTCCATCACCTGCTGTATTATCAGTGAACTCGTAAAAGCAGTTCACACCTTCTGGTCTCAGGCGCCAGGCCTGATGGCCCATGTATCTTCCCCCCCCCCGCTGTTCTTCCTGCCAGTACTCCCTCAGGCCGATGCGGCCTTGGAAGTGTGATAGCCGCCCAGACTTCCTGGGATCTGTCTGATGTTTTGTATTATGCCAAGCTTGTAACTTCCCATAACAATAAGTGTGAACCCCAGTGCCCCAGTGCCCTGGAGTCAATATATTCTGTAAACCCGTATAGCCCCTCACTTGCAACTTTCTACCTGTGCCTGTCTCATCTCCTGAAGGCTTCAATAAATCTATTGTTTCTGTATCAACGTCTGAGCAACTGATTTGGAGAAGCAAACTCAGAGAGGGGGATCTCTCACATTAAGTTGCAAGTCCTTGCCTCTCGGACTGCAGCTGTACCGCTTTGGACAGAATGTCAGCCGACGAGGACACCACCCCTAACCCCGATGCCCCCAAGGAACCGGACGAGCCGGAGAAGCCGGACCCGAAGGAGGAGGGAGCCAAGCCAAAGAAACCGAAGGGTCGCGCCCCCGACCAAGATCGGGACGGACGTCCCCGGGGGCTTACTTATTGGCTGGACTCTCCCAAGGGCTGGTCGCTCTCGCGGACTGCGGCGAAGGATCGCCGGTTGGCCTTCCCCAGCACGGGACTCGAAGGGGACCCGGCCCGCAAAGAGGCCCTCATGGAGGAAGAACGAAAGCAGTGGCAGGAAGACCGCCGGGCTATGCAGGAGCAGATGGAGATCATGCAACGCGTAATGGGTGAGATGGCCACGACCCTAGATGCGCTGAAGTTGCAACCTCCAGCCGGTGCTCCCCCAGACGGGGCGCCGGTAGTTCCGCCCGCAACCCCGGCCCCCCCGGCCCGTCGGGACCTGAAAGTCACGTATGACGGGTCGGGAGACCAGTTGACCTTTTTTATGGTCCAAGTAGACATTTTTATGCGGGAACAAGGCCGAACCTTCGTTTCTGAGGAGTCCCGGGTGCAGTACGTGGCTTCCTTACTGCAAGGGGAGGCGGCTGCCTGGATGGTGTTGCAGTATGAACTCCGCTCGCCGGTGCTGCGAACCCTGGACGAGTTCATGGTAGCACTCCGAAACCGTTTTGAGGACCCGACTCTAGGTGAGCGGGCTAAAGCCTCCCTGATGCAACTGCGCCAAGGGACTAAGTCGGTGGCGCAGTATGCAAGTGAGTTCCAGTCACTGGCTAGCCGAATTCTGGACTGGAGTGAGGCTACCTTGGTACAATGTTTCAGGGAGGGTCTCAACCCAGACCTCCAACATTGGGCCTTCATGCAAGGGAACCCCCCGGATGTGGAAGGTTGGGTTCGCCATGCTGCTGACATCGAGAATCGCAAACAACTCCTGAACTTGTCCAAGCAACGGATTGGGCGAGACCCCAGGCCCCGGGGTGACCGTGGCCGGGAACTCCGGCAAGGGGGTGGCGGGGTCCTCTCGGCCGCGGAACGCCGCAAGCGGTTCGAGGCCGGCGTCTGCCTGATCTGCGGGGGAAAGGGTCACTTTGCATCGCAATGCCCCTCTCGCTCAGGCCGTCCGACCCCTCCCCGCCAAACCCAGGCCGAGCCGACGAAACCGGCCGCCGACAGCCAGCCTCGCCGCAGAAGTGGACCACTGAGCCGGCGCTCCGGCGCACCCTCCGCTCTCCACGCACGTCCCCAGGATGGGGCATCCGACTCTACGGTCCCATCGGGGTCCCGGATTACAAATACCGTCTTTGATTCGGACGGCTCCCCGGAGGCCACTACCCCGTCCCCCTCTTCCAGCGAGGAGGAAGAGTGGGAACAGCCGGCAAAAAACGCCGTCGGTCTGCTGTAGAGGGGGCTCCGCAGCAGACCGTCCCTATCGTTGTGCAAGGAGCTCCACCGATGGTAAGCGCCCAAGAGGACAATGTATTTGTGCGTGTCCATCTGTCCCTACCCAAAGGGGGTCCCCCGTTAGAGGTCCCCGCGTTGGTCGACTCGGGGTGTGCCCGCACCATGATAAATGAGGAAACTGCCAAGAAGTTGGGTGTCCGGCGCAAGCGGCTTCCGGGACCTCTCCGTTTTTCCCAAATGGACGGGAGTGACTTTAAACGGGGCCCGGTGACCCACAGAACTGCAGCCGTGATTATGTCCGTGGGGGAACATTGGGAACGGTTGTATTTCACTATCGCCCCTATTGTAACCCCTGTGGTGTTAGGGATGAACTGGTTAAGGGGGCACAATCCCTCCATTGATTGGGTTAAACGGGTGCTTTCCTTCCCCGAAAACCCCTGTGGGTTGCATGACAAGGAACGGGTACTCAGGACTCCAGCCGCCGCACTGGTAGGGTCCCCCGCCCCAGTCTCTCCTCAATTACCCTCTGAGTACTCGCAATTTACTGATGTTTTTGATGTTAGAGAGTGCGACGAACTGCCTCCCCACAGAGAAACGGACTGTGCCATCGAGATTGTAGGGGAAGGCAAACTGTCTAAGGGAAAGGTTTACCCCATGAGCCCTAGTGAAAAGACAGTGTTGCGAGACTATCTGGATGTCAATCTGGCGAGGGGTTTCATACGCCCCTCCAAGGCTCCTTATTCAGCCCCAGCTTTCTTTGTAAAGAAAAAGACGGGAGATTTAAGACTGTGTATTGACTTTCGCAGACTGAACGCAGTCACCCAGTCTAATGCTTACCCCCTCCCTCTTATTCCTGACCTTCTAGCACAATTAAAGGAGGGCCGAATCTTCACCAAACTGGACTTGGTAGAAGCCTACCACCGCATTCGCATCAAAGAAGGAGACGAACCCAAAACGGCCTTTTCCAGTTGTTTTGGGATGTTTGAGTACCTAGTCATGCCGTTCGGACTTTCGGGGGCTCCGAGTGTCTTTATGCAATTAATTAATGAGGTTTTGCATGATTTGCTGTTTCGGGGGGTGGTGGTATTTCTCGATGACATCCTTATTTACTCTGAAACCATGGAAGACCATGTGCGCCTAGTGCGAGAGGTGCTCCAGCGGCTGCGGGAGCACAAACTGTATGCTAAGGTGTCCAAATGTGAATTCCACCAACCCTCCATTACATTTCTGGGGTATGTGATCTCCCACCAAGGGTTGGAAATGGACCCCGCCAAGGTCCAGGCAGTGCGGGACTGGGAACCCCCCACTACCCGCCGCCAACTTCAGCAGTTTTTGGGGTTTGCCAATTTTTACCGGAACTTCATTCCTAACTTTGCCCAAGTTGCGCTTCCCCTCACTGCCCTGTTGCGTACCAAGGACAAGGGGGCTAGCGCCGCGCTTCCCTCAGCCCGTTTGCAATGGTCCCCCCAGTGCCAGCTAGCTTTTGAACGTTTGAAGCTACTTTTTTCATCCGAACCCGTTTTGGCTCACCCAGATTGCACCAAGCCTTTTGTGGTGCAAGTGGATGCCTCGGATGTAGCCATGGGCGGGGCCCTATTGCAAAGGGATGAGGGGGGACGGTTGAGACCATGCGCCTACTTCTCCAAGAAGTTTTCCCAGTCTGAAATCAACTGGGCCATTTGGGAGAAGGAGGCAGCAGCGGTCAAACATGCCCTTACCATATGGCGACACTTCTTGGAAGGGGCCGAACTGCCATTCGAAGTGTGTACCGATCACAAGAATCTTGAGGCCCTCAAGGGGGCTAGAAAACTCAATGCCAAACAGGTTCGGTGGGCCCAATTTTTCGCTAAGTTCCGGTTCACTCTCAGACATGTCCCTGGCAAAGAAAATGCCCTAGCCGACGCTTTGTCACGACTTCCCCAGTATCGCAACGATTTCGATCGCCCAGTCGACTCCCTGTTCACTCCCGAGCAGCGAGGGGAAGTTCCTAGCTTAGCCGTCACCACCCGGTCCCAAGCCCGACCACCGGAGACCCCCCCTACACTCAAAGGCATCCCGGAAGCCTTCCAACAGCGACTCCGGGACGCCTCCTTGCAGGAGGAGGAGCATCATCTCCTCCCCACTGGTCTGGAACGTACCAACACTTGGTGGGTGCAAGGGGGGAAACTGTACGTCCCCTCCTCTCTTCGCAAGGAAGTATTGGGACTTGTACATGGTGCCAGGCTAGCGGGTCATTTTGGTTTCATAAAAACGCTTCACCTGGTTCGAAGACAATTCTGGTGGCCCGGTATGAGATCTGATGTAGAGTTGTATGTGCGCAGCTGCCCCACCTGCGCCACAGCCAAGAAACGGATGGGAAAACCCCCAGGGCTTCTCAAACCGCTTGAGAGCCCCTCCCGTCCCTGGGAAGTCATCGCCATGGATTTTATCACCGACCTACCTCCGAGTCGGGGAAAAACGGTTCTTTGGGTTATCACAGACCTCTTTTCCAAACAGGTTCACTTCGTTCCATGTGCAGGCCTTCCTTCAGCCCAGGGCTTAGCTAAACTGTTCATCACACACGTCCTCAGGCTACACTCGATCCCGAGGAAGGTCCTCTCCGACCGGGGGGTCCAGTTTGTTGCCAAATTCTGGCGGGCCTTCCTAAAGTTAATGGGAGTGGAAGAGCAGGGCCTTTCTTCCGCCTATCACCCCCAAACGGATGGTCAAACAGAACGAGTAAATGCGGTGGTAGAATGTTATTTGCGTTGCTATGTAAATTTCCACCAGGACGACTGGGTCGACCTGCTGCCATTTGCCGAATATGCGTATAACAATGCACCTCATTCCTCTACCGGCTTTAGTCCCTTCCAAGTTATATACGGGACGGATTTCGGCCCTTTCGGTTCTGCCCCCGTCTCGCCAGAGCTCCAGTCTACCCCTGACCTTCAGGAGTGGATTCAGGTGGTTAAATCCACCTGGCCATGGTTGCTCAAAAATCTGGAAAGGGCAAAAAGCAAGTACAAGGAACAAGCAGACAAACACCGGTCTCCGGGATGGGAACTCAAGGTGGGGGAGCAAGTCTATCTGTCCACCAAAAACCTCCGCTCTCTTCGCCCCTGCAAAAAACTGAGCGACCGTTATGTGGGACCTTTCCCCATTACCAGAGTAATCAACGAGGTTACTGTGGAACTGGACCTCCCAAAAACTCTGAAAGGAGTCCATCCAGTCTTTCATATAAGCCTCCTCAAACCCTATGTGGCAGCCCCCCAGTTCCACCCCCCTCCCGCACACGAGATTCCTACCGTAGTAGGAGGGGACACCCATTTGGAAATATCCAAGGTTTTAGACTCCAAATGGAAGAAAGGGAAACTGTTTTACTTTGTTCGCTGGAAAAACCTTGGCTCCGCTCATGACGAATGGGTGGCCGCACCCCACATGGCGGCTCCTCGCTTAGTCCGGGAATTCCACCTTGCTTATCCCGATAAGCCTCGTCCTCTCGGGGACCCCGGGGGGGGGCCTTAAGGGGGGCAGAATGTGAGGGTCTCTGTCTTTGTGTCTCTGCTTTCCATCACCTGCTGTATTATCAGTGAACTCGTAAAAGCAGTTCACACCTTCTGGTCTCAGGCGCCAGGCCTGATGGCCCATGTATCTTCCCCCCCCCCCGCTGTTCTTCCTGCCAGTACTCCCTCAGGCCGATGCGGCCTTGGAAGTGTGATAGCCGCCCAGACTTCCTGGGATCTGTCTGATGTTTTGTATTATGCCAAGCTTGTAACTTCCCATAACAATAAGTGTGAACCCCAGTGCCCCAGTGCCCTGGAGTCAATATATTCTGTAAACCCGTATAGCCCCTCACTTGCAACTTTCTACCTGTGCCTGTCTCATCTCCTGAAGGCTTCAATAAATCTATTGTTTCTGTATCAACGTCTGAGCAACTGATTTGGAGAAGCAAACTCAGAGAGGGGGATCTCTCACACCAATGTCCTGAGGAATGAGAGACCAGCTGCCCATGGGAATAGCTTATAGAATCATAGGCCATTTTTGCATAGTAATTAGCAGTGTGTTCCAGGCTGAATTGCCCTGCATATTTTTTTGAATTTGCACACTGAACTGTCATTCTGGAAGTGACTGCGAAGCCAGCGCATACCTGCTTCGCATTACTAAAGAGCCCATTTAACGTGACCTTTGGTGTTGGCCGCAAAGAATCCCCCTCAAGGACCCATGCAAAACAACAGAGGCACGTTAGCTATGCATATGCTAATGGCTATGCAAACAGGAACAAAGGAGCAAACGAGTGGGTGGTGGTGGAATTTCTCCTTTTGTGTCAAGACCGTGAATAGGCATGGGAAATGTTAAAGGCCATGATTTAATCTAATTCAACTGATCAATGTTGAAAGGATGAAGTATTCAATAATTAAAGTATATGTAGTTTATAGAAATGATATAATGAATTAGAAAACATACAGAGGGGATTATATAGATAATAATTTGATAGAGGAGGGGAGAGGGGAAGTCAGAAAAGTCAATACTGATTAGGCTGATTAGTTTGAAATTGTTTTATTTTATGTAACTCTGAAGATGACAATATTGAAATTAAATGACTTAATAAGAAAATTAAAAATTTTTTTTAAAAAAAGACTGAATAGGCATTTTCAAAGTCACATTTTAAAAAAGAGCTTGGAGCGAGCATCAAAATTGACCGTGCAAAAGTGGCCATAGAGTTGGAAGGGGCCATCGAGGCCATCTAGTCCAACCCCCTGCTCAAAGCAGGATCGGCCTAGAGCATCCCCGACGAGTGTTTGTCCAGCCGCTGCTTAAAGACTGCCAGCGAGGGGGGAGCTCACCACCTCCCTGGGTAGCCGATTCCCCTGCTGAGCAACTCTTACTGCAAAAACTTTCTAATGTCCAGCCGGTAGCTTTCCTCCCCGCAGTTTAAACCCACTATTGCAAACTATTGCAAACCCTACCCTCTGCTGCCGACAGGAGCAGCTCCCTGCCCTCCTCTAAGTGACAGCCCTTCAAATGCTTGTGTGTGTGTTAAGTGCCGTCAAGTCGCTTCCGACTCATGGCGACCCTATGAATGAAAGTCCTCCCAAATGTCCTATCTTTGACAGCCTTGCTCGGATCTTGCAAACTGAAGGCTGGGGCTTCCTTTATTAAGTCAATCCATTTTTTGTTGGGGCTTCCTCTTTTCCTGCTGCCCTCCACTTTTCCTAGCACGACTGTCTTTTCCAGTGACCCTTGTCGTCTCATGACGTGACCAAAATACGACAGCCTCAGTTTAGTCATTTTAGCTTCTTGGGTCAGTTCAGGCTTGATTTGATCTAGAACCCACTGATTTGTTTTTTTGGCAGTCCACGGAGTCCGTAACCCTCTCCTCCAACCCCACATTTCAAAGGAATCTATTTTCTTCCTATCAGCTTTCTTCACTGTCCAGCTTTCACCCCCATACATAGTAACAGGGAATACGGTGGCATGAATTAATCTAGTCTTGGTGGCCAGGGACACCTCCTTACACTTCCAAATCTTTTCTAGCTCCTGCATGGCTGCCCTTCCCAGTCTCAATCGCCTTCTGATTCCTTGGCTGCAGTCTCCCTTTGGGTTGATGGTGGAGCCAAGGAATAGAAAGTTTTGAACTGTCAAATTTCCCTTCAAATGCTTAAAGAGAGCAAATCGCATCCTTCCTCTTCTCCAGACGAAACCTCCCCAACTCCCTCTGCCTTGCCTCCCCGGCTTGGTCTGCAGGGCTTGCAACGAGGGAGGAGGTCTCGAGCGGGGCAGGAGCCCGGGGGGACGGGGAAGAGAGGCCTTTCCTGCACCGAGCTTCGGGGTTGACCATTGCATTTTGCTCCCGGGGTGGGGACTACACTTCCCAGGAGCCCCTGCGAGCCGGCAAGCGGCCGGTCTTGCATTTCCTTGACAGCGCGGACAAATTAAGGGGAGGGAGAAAACATCCCACCCACCCCCCTTTTTTCTTCTTCCAAATTTCTAGGGAAACGGTATGGAATTAAGTCGGGGCTCTCCTCTGCCGCGTTTTCCCCACTGGGAGGGAGAGTTTGGCGATTGCAGCTTGCAAGGAATGGTGAGTTTTTAAATCCCCCTCCCACTCACCCACCCACCCAAGAGATCTTGTGCAACAATGGCGGATGGGCGGGGATGACTTGTGGATGCATTGAATGCAGGAGAAACAAAGGAAAAGAGCAGGAAACAGCTGGTGGGAGGGAGGGAGCCTGTGCAGAGCGCGCACACACACACACAGGCTTCCAGAACAAAATTACACACACACACACACACACACACACACAGGCTTCCAGAACAAAATTACACACACACACACACACACACACAGGCTTCCAGAACAAAATTACTTACACACACACACACACACACACACACACACACACACACACAGGCTTCCAGAACAAAATTGCTTGCGTCTTTAACGCAGTTGTATATAAGTTTCATATCACCAACCTGAGTTTATTCTAATTTCTAATGACCCCCCTTTATTTCTTTAAACGTGACATCCGGCCACCCCTTGTAATATAGAAACCTGTCTGCAGCTCGTGGCTCTTTTTCAGCCCCACGTCTTTTGAGATGCGGCTCGAGGAGAGGCTTCATAGACTGCAGTCAGGACAAGAAGCACAAATGCCTAGAAACCTCAAAGAAGCAGCATCTTTGTGTTTAATTGGTGCTTGTAGGTTATCCGGGCTGTGTGGCCGTAGTCTTGGTATTTTCTTTCCTGACGTTTCGCCAGCAGCGGTGGCCGGCATCTTCAGAGGAGGAACACTGAAGGACAGTGTCTCTCAAGTGTCAAGTGGGTAGGAAGAGTAATATATAGTCAGAAGGGGGTTGGGTTAGCTTTGGATTCCACATGTTAATAGATCACTTCAGGATACAATGGTTGCACATTAACATACCACACCCTCATTAGCACATTATCTTGATACTTACAGGACAATGATTAGCACGTTACCTTTGATACATTGCAGGACAATGACTCAGCTCAAACCCAAACCCCTTCTGACTATATATTACTCTTCCTACACCCTTGACACTGAGAGACACTGTCCTTCAGTGTTACTCCTCTGAAGATGCCTGCCACAGCTGCTGGCGAAACGTCAGGAAAGAAAATACCAAGACCACAGTCACACAGCCCGGATAACCTACAAGAACCGATGAACTCTGACCGTGAAAGCCTTTCGACAATATTTTGTGTTCAATGTTCCGAGCCCCACATTTCTCCTTTCCCTTTTCAAAGATCACAGTTTGGTCTGAATATACTTTAGCTGAGTTGGGGAGGAGGGATAGAACAAAGATATGGTGAGTCTATTTAGCCCCACTGGATGCAAGCTTTGGAGTAGCGCAGAACCCCCTTTTCAAGCAAAGATGTTTAAAGAAGAATCATTATGTGAAAATGCCACCTCCGTGTATTGCTAGATTGAAACAGGCAAGGTAGTATTTTCAGAGTCTGATTTTTTTGTTAAATTGCAGCTACTTTGTGTAGTCTATAGGGTTTTTTTCCTGAATGGACTGTCTTCTGGAAATCAGGCCTCTCCCCTAATATTTGCCTTTCAGAGACCCCCGATGTCGTTCAAGGAGGTGGCTGTGTTCTTCACACCTGAGGAGTGGGCTCTGTTGGATCCAGCCCAAAGAACTCTGTACTGGGAAGTCATGCAGGAGAATTACGAGTCTGCTGCTTCTGTGGGTAAGGACCTTAGCCCTTTTATCCTGAACGTGTACGGTGAAGATAGGAAGGAACCTCCTGCAGCTTGAATATCCTCTCCCCTGACAAGATTCCCTCTTACTCTCATTCACCTGGAAAATAGATAGACATTTCAATTTTTCACTCCACACTTCTGGAAAGTCTACTGTCTCACCCTGCAATTTCTCCTTTTCTCACAGTCCTTCTAGTGTTGTGTCTGTTTACAGCTTCGTGCTCATATCAGGACAAGTATCTTGTAGGTAGCGTGAATATTATAAATAGTTTTCCCCTCACAAAGCAGGTTTGGGCATATTCTTTGTGCACAAACGTTTGTGGAATGACTAAATGCCTTCACAACACTTTCTGTTCCCCTTGGAAGGACTTCGGGTTCCTGGGCCATTCCTCGACTTTAAACAGCATCCAGGGGAGATGTTCTTCCTCCAGAGCTCTGAGGAATTGGGACGGTGTGCAGCTGTCCTCATGTCAGGTAAGGATTGGGGAAGTGAAACAACTAAGTCACCATTTTAGGGTATTTCTTAGAATTTTCTTGGGGGAGCCCCACCTGTTCAGTTTTGTCTAATGAAGGACAGAATCCGAGTAAAATGCATCTTGTTTTTATTGTTGGTAGAACTTGCAGAAGAGAAGCCATGTTGGAGCCCATGACAGGAAATGCACAACTCTTCCAAAAACTAGTAACTGCAGGTCTGATTTCTCTCGCCCCCCATGTGATGAGTTCTCCATATCACAACCTTCTGCTGTGCAGAGGGTTTATAGTGGTTAGAGCCCCTGCTTTGCATGCAGAAGGTCCTTGGTTCAGCCTTCAGTATCTCCAGTGTATGGATCTCAGGTAGGAGCGTCCAGAAAAGACCTTTCTCTGCCAGACACCTGGGAGAACCTCTGCCAGTCAGAGTAGGTACTTAGCTAGATGGACCACTGGTCTCACTCACTATAAGACCGATTCCCAAATTCAAATTCTTCCCCTTGCAAGTATAGTAAATACCCACTGACGTTAGATTATTTGAAGTATATATAAGAAAAAAGTGTCTTTTCCTCTTGGTTTGTTCCGTAATTGCAGAAGGATCTTCTGTTCCCAAAGATGACTACCACACTTGCATAGTGAAAGAGGAGCTTGTCCAGGACTCCAAGGAAGCCGAAATGCCATCAGGTACTTCCCCCACCCCCCCGAGCGCCGCAAAGATTCTCCATAGGCTTCCTATACTGGGAAATTTTTCTCTGCCTGATTCTTGGGTCTGACATAGGTCTATTTTAGTCTTTGAGGGGCTTGGACAGAATGTTTTTTTGAGGTAGAGGCTCCAGCATGGTGTAGTGGTTAAGAGCAGTGATTTGGAACGGTGGACTCTGATCTGGAGAACCAGGTTTGATTCCCCACTCCTCCACATGAGCGATGGAGACTAATCTGGTGAACTGGATTTGTTTCCTCACTGTTACACATGAAGCCAGCTGGGTGACCTTGGGCAAGTCACGCTCTCTCAGCCTCACCTACCTCACAGGGTGTCTGTAGTGGGGAGGGGAAGAGAAGGTGATTGTAAGCTGGTTTGATTCTGCCTTAAGTGGTAAAGAAAGTCAGCATATAAAAACCAACTCTTCTTCTTCAAATGTTCAGCTTAGCAGCCCATGGCTCTCCTTACAAGAACCCGTACGTTTGGTAAAGATTGGGTCAGGGTCTCCAATTTTATAGCCCCCATTTTAGTAAACACCCACTAACATTAGTTTATCTGTAGTGTATATAAGAAAAAAAGGTCTCTTGATTTGTTCTGCAATTGCAGAAGGATCTTCTGTTCCCAAAGATGACTTCCGCTCTTGGGTAGTGAAAGAGGAAGAGGAGTTTGTCTGGGATTCAGAGGAAGCCAAACTACCAGCAGGTACTTCCTTGGATGTGTAGAGGGGGACCCGCTAGTGTTGAAAAGTGCTATCCTATGTAATTTCTCACAGGAAAGTCATAGAAACACAGTGCTGGAAGGGACCCCAAAGGTAATCTAATCCAACCCCCCTGTGCAATACAGGAAAATCTTGGACCGTCAGATGCCCTCAGCGCACTCAGTGGGCCCAAGAGGGCTGGGACTTGGAAGCCCCATACTGTTCTGCAGTTCAGGGAATATCTTTCTGGTCATTTGGAAGACCAACAAGGGGCTCTTCTGCCTCCTGCACTTGAATATCCTCCCCTCAACAGGACCATCTCTTACCATCACAACCCTGGAAAACAGACAGGATGTCCCAGCTTTTCACTCCACTCCTCTGAAAAATCTACTGCCTCATCCCAGGATTTCTCCTTTTTTGCATTCCTTCTAGTGTTGTGTCTGTTTACAGCTTGATGTTCATTTCAGGTATCTTGCCGATTTCAGGTATCTTGCCGATAGCCTGAGTATTAGAAATAGCTTTCCCCTCCTAAAGCAGGTGTGGGCATATTCTTGGCATGCAAACATTTATGGAATGACTACATCATTTCATGTTTTGGGTTTTTCCCTGGAAGGACTTTGGGTTCCTGGTCAAGTCCTGGATTCTGAGCTGCATCCAAGGAAGATGTTCTTCCTCCAGAGCTCTGAGGAATCGGGAAGGGGCGCAAGCGCCCTCTTGTCAGGTAAGGATTGGGAGAAGTGAAACAGTGAAGTTGCCATTTCAGGGTATTCCTTAGATTTTTTTTTTCCACGGGAGCTCCACCTGTTCAGTTTTGTCCAATGAAGGACACAATCGGAGTAAAAGATGTCCTGTTTTTATTGTGGCCTTTTTCTTATGTAGGAGCCCCGTGGCGCAGAGTGGTAATCTGCAGTACTGCAGTCCAAGCTCTGCTCACAACCTCAGTTCGATCCCGACGGAAGTTGGTTTCAGGTAGCTGGCTCAAGGTTGGCTCAGCCTTCCATCCTTCCGAGGTTGGTAAAATGAGTACCCAGCTGGCTGGGGGTAAAGGGAAGATGACTGGGGAAGGCAATGGCAAACTACCCCGTAAACATAGTCTGCCTAGTAAACGTCGAGATGTGACATCACCCCATGGGTCACAAATGACCCGGTGCTTGCACAGGGGACTACCTTTACCTTTTTTTTCTTGTGTGCAACTTCCAGAAGAGTAGCCACTTTGGAAACCAACTAGACAGGGCAGCAGATGCTTTTCCAAGAAAGAGCAGCTGCAGCTCTGGTTTCTTCCTCCTTCCTGTGTGTGATAACATCAGGATATCACAGCCTTCTGTGGTATCAAAGGGCCATAGCTCAGCGTTAGAGCCCCTGTTTGGCCTGCAGAAGATCCCAGGCTCAGCCTCTAGCATCTCCGGTGGCTAGATCTCAGGGAGGAGTTTCTGGGAAAGACCTTTCTCTGACTGACACCTGGCAGAACCACTTACATAAGAACATAAGAAAGGCCCTGCTGGATCAGACCAAGGCCCATCAAGTCCAGCAGTCTGTTCGCACAGTGGCCAACCAGGTGCCTCTAGGAAGCCACTAACAAGAAGAGTGCAGCAGCACCATCCTGCCTGTGTTCCACCGCATCCAAAATAATAGGCATGCTCCTCTGATACTAGAGAGAATAGGTATGCAGCATGACCAATATCCATTCTAACTAACAGCCATGAATATCCCTCTCCTCCATGAATATGTCCACTCCCCTCTTAAAGCCCTCCAAGCTGGCAGCCATCACCACATCCTGGGGCAGGGAGTTCCACAATTTAACTATGCGTTGCGTGAAAAAATACTTCCTTTTATCTGTTTTGAGTCTCTCACCCTCCAGCTTTAGCAGATGACCCCGTGTTCTAGTATTATGGGAGAGGGAGAAAAGCTTCTCCCTGTCCACTCTCTCCAAACCATGCATAATTTTATAGACCTCTATCATGTCTCCCCTCAGCCGCCTTCTTTCCAAGCTAAACAGCCCTAAGCGTCTTAAGCGCTCCCCATAGGACAGTTGCTCTAGTCCCCTAATCATTTTGGTTGCTCTTTTTTGCACCTTCTTAAGCTCTGTAATATCCTTTTTTAGGTGTGGTGACCAGAACTGTACACAGTATTCCAAGTGTGGTCTCACCACAGATTTGTACAAGGGCAGTATGATATCAGCAGTTTTATTCTCTATTCCTCGTCTAATTATAGCCAGCATGGAATTTGCCTTTTTTACAGCAGCCGCACACTAGGTTGACATCTTCATTGAGCTATCCACTACCACCCCAAGATCCCTTTCTTGGTCTGTCGCTGCCAGCACAGATCCCATCAGTGTATATGTGAAGTTGGGATTTTTTGTCCCAATATGCATCACTTTACACTTACTCACATTGAATCTCATTTGCCATTTTAATGCCCATTCTTCCAGTATGCAGAGATCCTTCTGGAGCTCTTCACAGTCCGATTTTGTTTTAACCACCCTAAATAATTTGGTGTCATCTGCCAACTTGGCTACTTCACTGTTTAACCCCAACTCCAGGTCATTGATGAACAGGTTGAAAAGCTCCGGTCCCAACACAGATCCCTGAGGCCCCACTGCTCAAATCCCGCCATTGTGAGAACTGACCATTGAACTCACCTAGGTAGACCACTGGTCTGACTCACTATAAGGCAGGCTTACAAATTCAAATTCATTCCCTCATGTAAGTATAGAAAATACTTACCGTATTTTTCCGTGTATAAGACACCCCCATGTATAAGACGACCCCTATTTTTTTGAACCTAAAATTAAGGAAAAAATAGGGGTCGTCTTTTACGTGGGGGTGAAAGAGGCTGGTGGCCCTGGCCGGCCGGTGTCCACATTCAAACCAGTCGCTGCCTACCCCACCCGACAGCTGATGGGAGGTGCCTGCGGCGACCAGTTTGAACGCCTGACGCTGGCCAGGGCCACCAGCCTCTTTCCCCGCTAGCTCTCTTCCCATGGGAAGAGAACAAGTAGGCAGGGAAAGAGGCCGGTCGCCCTGGGCGTCCAGGTCACCCCCCCCCCCCGGTCCACCCGCAGCGACCGGTTTGAACAGCCGGCGGCCAGGGCAACAGGACTCTTCTGCTTGCTTTGTTCCCCACCTGACAGCTGACAGGAACAGAGCAAGCGGCCAAAGAGGCCTGCTGGCATCCGGTGCTCAAACCAGTCGCTGCCCACCCAACAAGGCTGGGTGGGCGGCGACCGGTTTGAACACTGGACACGGGCCGGACAGGGCGACAGGACTCTTCTGCAGTCCCCTCCCTTCCCCGCCCATCAGCTGACAGGCGGGGAAGAGAGGGAGGGGCAGAAGACTCCTGTTGCCCTGTTCAAACTGGCTGCTGATGGGCGGGGCCAGCAGCAGCCGGCTTCTGTGTATAGGATGACCCCCAATTTTGGGGAAATTTTTTAAAGAAAAAAGTGTTGTCTTATACACAGAAAAATATGGTACATTGGAGAGCTCAGGCATTGCATGCAGTAGAGACCACCCATAGAACAGCCTCCGCCTTTATAAGATTTATCAGGGATGCTTTAGGCTGATCCTGCATTGAGCAGGGGGTTGAACTAGATGGACTGCATGGCCCCTCCCAACCCTATGATTCTGTTTCCCAAAAGAGGCCTCTTTTATCCCTGTAGCAATCAGGGTCTTTCAAGGAAAGGTTATTACCCAAATCCTGTATGGCTCCCAGCTCTGTACGTACAAGGAAAGGCACTTACTGGAAGCTGTACAATCTTAAGTTCCTGTAAAAGATTTTTGGAGTTCCCTGATGCATTTCAACTGCCCTTCTCAGACTAGAGGGTGGAGTAATCTCTTTGGAGACATGGATGTGGTTACTGGCATTCACCTACTGGCTCAAACTTATTTTCAATCCTAAGGGTCTAGTGCCCTTGATCCTTACCCACAGATACCACTCAACCTGGCTAACAGCAGTTGAGGAGAAACTCCAGGAGCCAAGTTCTATTGCACCTTGGGCTCCAAAAAGCAAAAGAAAATATTAAATAGTTGCTTTGGGCTCATGCCTTACAATCAGGCGGGGCACAGATACAGAAATATCCAGTTATTTTGCAGCATACCAAATATTTTCAATGAGCAGATTGTCTTAAGTCCCTTGAGATCCCCAAATATCAGAGGATTTTTACACTGTCACGTTTTAATGCTTTACCATCAGCCCTTCTGGAAGGCAGATACCATCATGTCTCGCTTTCTCAGCGACTCCGTCTGTGTAATACTGGGAAAGTAGAGTCCTTAGAATGTGTTCTGCTGTCTTGCCCATTTTATAAAGATATTCGACATCAGTATATAGCTCCAGCTTTGCCAATCATATTGGGAAGATCTGAATAATTTTATGCCTCCTTCTTGCTGATTCTTCCCAGGAGATAATTTATAAAATCACTAAATTTTAATTGTGGGCATGCAACTAAGTCTTAGCAGCTTTGCCTGATTGATGGGGGAGGGCTTTATACTTCTCTGTTGCCCTCTCAATTTATATTTACTGTTTTATATTTACCACATTATATATGTTTACTTTTATTTTTATTCTAACCAATTGTTAATCTTCTGGAGCTGATTTTGTATCAGATAAAACAGATAAAATGAAGTATTTCTTCACACAGCGCATAGTTAAATTGTGGAACTCCCTGCCCCGGGATGTGGTGATGGCTTCCAACTTGGAAGGCTTTAAGAGGGGAGTAGACATGTTCATGGAGGAGAGAGATATTCATGGCTACTAGTGAAAAAGGATACTAATGATGCATACCTATTCTCTCCAGGATCAGAGGAGCATGCTTACTATATTAGGTGCTGTGGAACACAGGCAGGATAATGCTGCTGCAGTCATCTTGTTTGTGGGCTTCCTAGAGGAACCTGGTTGGCCACTGTGTGAACAGACTGCTAGACTTGATTGGTCTGATCCAGCACGGCCTTTCTTATGTTCTTATGTTATCGAAATAAATTTTGATGATGGTGATGAAAATACCCATTAAATTATCTGAAGTGTGTAAAAGGGTTGAAGGAAAGGTCAGTTTCTTGTGATTTGTTCCTAAATTTCAGAAAAAGTTCCTATTCCCAGAGAGGACCGCATCTCTTGCCTAGTGAAAGAGGAAGGGAAGTTTGTCCAGGAGAAAGCAGAGCTGCCAGCAGGTACCTTCATTGTTGTGGGGATCCTCAAGTGTTTGAGAAATGAGATCATACAGATTTCTCCTGCTCTGGGTTTTTGTCTGACTTCCCCCAAATCCATTTGGATACAATCTTCTAGGAAAGTTAGAGCCCAAGGAGGTTTGGGAAACCCCAAATAAGAGCCAAGGAAGACCCAAAAGTTTGGCAAAAGTACTGTGAAGTCATGCCAATGCCAAATTAAAATCCACTATGGTTTGTCCTTGCAACGATAATGTAAGCATAGGATATACCTCTCAAAACTTGATTATGTGCAGTTGTAGATAAGAAAAGTCCAGTATAAATGCTGTGTTCTTACATTTCCCCAGGCATAGGAAGATCCTTGATTCCTAATGGTGGCAACCTCTCTTGCCTAGTGAAAAAGGAAGAGGATTTTGTCCAGGACTTTAAAGAAGTCAAACTACCAGCAGGTATTTCTTCGGATCTGTGGAGGGGACCCTTCAGGGTTCTGAAAACGGGGATCCTTTTTAATTTGACCTGGGAAAAACTGTGATGTCCTGTTCTGAGTTTTTCTTCTGTATCATGATATCCTCCATTTTGGTCCAGACATGAAGCCTGAAAAAGGACCATGTTCTCTGTAGGACGTTCCAGTCTTCCCTGAGTCATCCTAGAAAAATTTTCTCCTTTCCTCTCTTGATAGATCAAAAATTCCCTCTTTCTCTCCTCCTCACATAGATGATGAGGCCTTGAAGGAAGAGGAAGGCTTTGCCTCAAAAGAAGCGCAGGAGAGTTTACCCGGAGGATCTCAAGAGAACATTTCCTTCCCAGATGAGCGAGGTGAGAGTCAATATCCTTTCCTGTTGGGGAAATAGAAGAGACAGAGCCCAAAATGGTCTCTTCTTTGTGCCCTGAAGTGAGTACGTTATCCTTGAGGGGGAGATTTGGGTTGGGAGTAAGTTCCCTACCCCTTCTCATACCTTCCCCATTTCCTGTCCCCCCCATGGACCCCACCTTGTTTTCTTTTACAGCAAAGCAGGTTCCCCCCTGCCCATCCCCCCCGGAAGCAAAACAAGCCAGGCCTCAGCTGTCAGTGTGATGCTGCTCAATATTTTATTAGTTTTCAGTATGAAACAAGGGGACTTCTGGCATCCAGGCAGACCTCCTGTACAGAAACAAGCCTCCAGTTTCTTCCTTCACTCTCCAAGGGATCAAAAATCCCCAGAGACAAGGCTCAAGAGGCCTATGTGAATGTGTGGCAGCATAGGCGTAAACTATGGGGGGGCTTGGGGGCTCGAGTTGTCCAGAATACAGGTTGCGCATCAAAACGATCAGATGTTGTGGCACAGCCATTTCCATTAAAACCAGCCACAGCTTTTCATGTCGGGACGATCCATCAAACTATCGGCCGATCAGTTTTTTAAGTATCCCCAGCAAAATATATGCAAATCACTTTTTAGGCAAATTATCTTCCTGGCTAGAACAGGAAGAGCTAATTGGGATTGAACAAGCTGGGTTTAAGAGAGGGGTTTCTACTATGTAGGAGCCCCGTGGCACAGAGTGGTAAGCTGCAGTACTGCAGTCCAAGCTTCTGCTCACGACCTGAGTTCGATCCCGACGGAAGTCGGTTTCAGGTAGCTGGCTCAAGGTTGACTCAGCCTTCCATCCTTCCGAGGTCGGTAAAATGAGTACCCAGCTTGCTGGGGGTAAAGGGAAGATGACTGGGGAAGGCACTGGCAAACCACCCCATAAACAAGTCTGCCTAGGAAACATCGGGATGTGACATCACCCCATGGGTCATGAATGACCCGGTGCTTGCACAAGGGACCTTTACCTTTTTATCTTTTCTACTATGGATCACTGTCTGGTCATTCAACATATGGCGGAGAAATATGCTCCAGTTAGCCCTGCTCCACTTTTTGCCGTTTTCGTTGATTTTAAAGCGGCTTTTGACTCAGTTTCGAGAGAGCGCCTCTGGGAAAAGCTTGAACGTACATCTATAGACTGGAGGCATTTAATCCTCCTCAGAGCCCTGTATCAAGGCACCAATCTCCAAGTGAGATATAGCAAACAGGGTCACCTTTCGGACCCCATAAAGACCTCTAAAGGTGTCAAACAGGGCTGCATATTAGCCCCTACACTGTTCAACTTCTACATCAATGATATAATTAAATTCTTTCAAGATCCCAATCTTCATCCACCAACCTTGGCTCAACGACCAATCCCTATACTGCTTTATGCAGACTATGTGGTCCTCCTTTCCAGAACCCCGATAGGACTTAGGAGAGCACTAAGGAAACTGGCCACTTATTGTGCCAGGGAACTCCACGAGATAATTGGTTCTCGTAGGTTATCCGGGCTGTGTAACCGTGGTCTTGGTATTTTCTTTCCTGACGTTTCGCCAGCAGCTGTGGCCGGCATCTTCAGAGGAGTAACACTGAAGGAGGTCCTTCAGTGTTACTCCTCTGAAGATGCCGGCCACAGCTGCTGGTGAAACGTCAGGAAAGAAAATACCAAGACCACGGTTACACAGCCCGGATAACCTACGAGAACCAATGAACTCTGACCGTGAAAGCCTTCGACAATATTTCCACGAGATAAATTACCAAAAGACCAAGGTCATGGTCTTTGGTAAGCGTCCCAAAGTTAGAACCTGGAAAATAAATGACTAGCAAATTGAACAGGTTACTAAGTTTAAGTATTTAGGAGTGATTATCCAATAATCTGGATCTAGGAGTGCCCACTGCAAGCATGCAGCTGATCAGGGCCAAAGATCTGTGAACTCCATACTTAAATTTCATCGATCCAAGGGTGGGCAATTTATACCAGCTGCTTTGAAACTATTAACTGCAAAGACCTTGGCCCAACTTATGTATTGCTCAGATACCTTGAAACATGCATAGCCTCCTTAGAGAGGGTTCAATCTAAATTTTTAAGGACCATTCTCCAGCTTCCCCAATGTGTTTCTAATTCTGTGGTTCACTTGGAAACAGGGATGCTTAGAGTGGAGGATAGGATCTGTACGGCATCCATCATAAAATGGCTCAAACTTAACAAAAACCCTCAGGGATTGTCGTCATTGATATTACATGACAAATTTCACTCGTCATGGTTTGCAAGTGTCCAAAGTAAATTAGCACATCTAGGTTTTTCTACTCACTCTATATTAGAACTAAGCTTAGACCAGGCTATAACATCAGTTAAACAGAGAGTTAAGGACATTGGACGCCGATTAGACTTGACTAGAACACCATCCTTTATTTCTTCAGCCACAACTAGATACCTGATGGCACCAGCCACATATTTGCTTTCCCTTGAAGCAAATAGACATAGAAGAGCATTCACACTTGCCAGATGCTCAGCATTGCCCTCAGCCTCACTAGAGGGTCATTATAAAAAAATCCCCAGGGCTCAAAGATTTTATCTGTGTGGCAGTGGGCAAGTTGATACCACAGAACACATCTTACTGTTCTGCCCTCTTCATGAAAATGCTCGTGCTGAAATGATTTATCCATTGTTGGTAAGATTCCCAGACCGGGAAATTGTTAAGCGGCGAGAACCCCCAGGTTACAACTCAGGTTGCCAAATTTTGTGCGGTCTCTATGAAGCTTCGTAGACTCCTGCTAGAATGATGCTATTGGTACTTGTTGCACTTTTTTTCTACCCCCATCCCTTTTTATGTAAAGTGTTCTTAAAATTTATATAAATATGTCTCATTTCTTAAAAATGCTCTTTTACATTGTTCATGCGAGGTTTATTGTTGTATAGTTTTTACTGGTCTGATTGACTGTACCAATAAATATTATTATTATAGTAATAATAGGAAATAAGTGAAGCTGAATGTTTATTAACTGTTCTTTTTTTATGGTTTCAAGAGCAAGGGAATGAAAGACGGAATCCCTTCCCCTCCCCACCTGCTTTGGCCCTCTGCTCTGGTCCATGTCCCCATCCAGGAGTCCTTGGCTTCTGGTTAGAAATTGCAGAAGCTCTTATAGGCTAACCAGTGCTCCTCCTCAGTGCTTGTTCCCTGGGGTCTTACTTGATTTCTGTCTCTCTTTTCCAGCAGGCGATGAGTTGGAGGCAGAGAATGAGAGGGAACCAGGAGGGGTGTCTGCAGAAAAAGAGGAGGATCTGGAGGCAGAAGAGGAACCTGGGAATCAACAGGGAGCCAAAAAGAAGTGGAGATGGAAAAAGGAAGCAGAAAGGAAGCAGAGAAAAGCCAGTGATAAGAAAAGTCAGAAAATCCAAACAGGTGAGAAACCTCATAAATGCATGGAGTGTGGAAAGAGCTTTAGTCGGCATGGAGGCCTTGTAATACATCAAAGGATTCACAGTGGTGAGAAGCCATATAAATGCTTGGAGTGTGGGAAGAGCTTCAGTCAGAGTGGACACCTTCGATTACATTGCCTGCTACACAGTGGTGAGAAGCCATATAAATGCTTGGAGTGTGGGAAGAACTTCAGTCAGAGCGGACACCTTAGATTACATCGCCTGCTTCACAGTGGTGAGAAGCCATATAAATGCTTGGAGTGTGGGAAGAGCTACAGTCAGAGCGGGAGCCTTACAATACATCGCCTGCTACACAGTGGTGAGAAGCCATATAAATGTTTGGAGTGTGGGAAGAGCTTCAGTCAGAGTGGAAACCTTAGATTACATCGGCTGCTACACAGTGGCGAGAAACCATATAAATGCTTGGAGTGTGGCAAAAGCTTCAGACGGAGCGAACACCTTAGATTACATCACCTGCTGCACAGTGGTGAGAAGCCTTATAAATGCTTGGAGTGTGGGAAGAGCTTCGGTCAGAGTGGAAACCTTAGATTACATTGTCTGCTACACAGTGGTGAGAAGCCATATAAATGCTTGGAGTGTGGAAAGAGCTTCAGTCAGAGCGGAAACCTTACAATACATCGCCAGCTACACAGTGGTGAGAAGCCATATAAATGCTTGGAATGTGGAAAGAGCTTCTCTAGGAGTACGTATTTAACCGTACATCAACGGATTCATACTGGGGAGAAGCCATTTAAATGCTCAGATTGTAGCAAGAGATTTTCAAGAAAATTAATCCTGAATCAACATAAGAGGATACACACAGGGGAGAAGCCATATAAATGCTTGGAATGCGGAAAGAGTTTCTCTCTGAGTATGTACTTAACTAGACATCATCGGACTCATACTGGGGAGAAGCCATATAAATGCACAGATTGTAGCCAGAGCTTTTCTGGGAAATCCGGCCTGAATAAACATAAGAGGACTCACACAGGGGAGAAGCCATATAAATGCTTGGAATGTGGAAAGAGCTTCAGTAGTGGATCTGGCTTAAGTTTTCATCGACCACTTCATACAGGGGAGACTCCATATAAATGCTCTGATTGTAGCAAGAGTTTTGCTCACCAATCAAGCCTTAATATACATAAAAGGAGACATAGAGGGGAGAAACCATATAAATGCTTGGAGTGTGGAAAGAAATTTAGTAGGAAGCAAAGCCTCATTGGACATCAAAGTGTTCATACAGGGGTGAAGCCAAATAAATGCCTGGAGTGTGGGAAGAGCTTCAGTATGAAAGCGAAACTTAGTCGACATCAGAAGAGTCACACAGGGGAAAAACCATATCAGTGCTTACAGTGTGGGAAGAACTTCATTTGGAAGGACAGCCTCACTTTACATCAGAGGAGTCACACAGTGGAGAAGCATTATAAATGCTCAGAGTGTGGGAAGAGTTTCAGATACAGCTCAAACCTTAGTCGTCACCAAAAAATTCACACAGGGGTGAAGGCACATAAATGCTCAGAGTGTGGGAAGAGCTTTAGGCACAGCACCAGCCTTACGAGTCACCTAAGGATTCACACAGGGGAGAAGCCATATAAATGCTCAGAGTGTGGGAGGAGCTTTAGTCAAAGTGGAAGCCTGAAGTTACATTTCCTGCTTCACACAAGTGAGAAACCACATCAGTGTTTGGAATGTGGGAAGAGCTTCAGACGGAGAGACTACCTTACTTCACATCAACGCATTCACGCCACAGTGAAGCCCTATAAATGCTTGGAGTGTGGGAAAAGTTTCAGTTGGAATACTGCCCTTACTCATCACCAAAGGAGTCACAATAGGGGGAAAACTGAATCTATTGAAGATGGAAGTCCTCTGTGTGGGCCAGGGAGGGGTAGAAGTGGGACATCAGCTCCCGGCTCTGGATGGGATGCAATTAACACCTGCACCAACAGGTAGGAGCCTGGGTGTGACTCTTGCTGCCTCCCTTTCAATGGCAGCACAGGTCACAAATGTAGCTAGGGTGGCATTCTTCCATCTTTGCTGGGCTAGGCAGCTGATGCGCTACCTGTCTTGTTCCAATGTAGTCACAGTGATCCATGCAATGGTCACCTCCAGGTTGGACTACTGTAACTCACTCTACGCAGGGCTACCCTTGAAGGCTGCTCTGGAAACTTTAGCTGGTCCAGAATGCAGCAGAATGGGTCCTTATGGGGATCCCACGGAGTATATCCAACTGTGCTCCGCCAGCTTCACTGGCTCCACATTGAATACTGGATCAGGTTCAAGATTTTGGTACTGACCTTTTAAAGCCCTGATCGGTCTGGGGCCAGCGTGGTGTAGTGGGTTTGATTCCCCAGTCCTCCATATGAGCAGCAGACACTAATCTGGTGAACTGGATTTGTTTCCCCACTCCTACACCCGAAGCCAGCTGGGTGACCTTGGGCTAGTCACACTCTCAGCCCCATCTACCTCACAGGGAAGGGAAGGTGATTGTAAGCCAGTTTGATTCTCCCTTAAGTGGTAGAGAAAGTTGGCATATAAAAAACCAACTCTTCTTCTTATCGTCTTCTTTTATCTGCAGGGCCACCTCTCCCAGTACACCCCCACAGGAGCATTATGCTCATCTAATAACAGATTACTTGTAGTCCCTGACCCTAGATATATCCAGCTGTCCTTGACCAGAGCCTGAGCTTTTTCAGCTCTGGCTCCAGCCTGGCGGAACTCTGTCAAATGAGACCTGGGCCCTGTGGGACTTTGCTCAGTTCTGCGGGGCCTGCAAGACTTGAGATGTTCTGCCAGGCCTGTGGTTGAAGACAGCAACGGTTCCATCTTAGCTGGCCTCCCTACCCTATCCCTCCTCCTCCTGACTGTTTGCCTTATTATTATCAACATAAGAGGCAACATCTGGAATTTTTCTGAAATTTTTAGATTTGTTAAAAACTTTTAAGGATTTTAAATAATAGGTCTATAAAATTAGGCATGGTATGGAGAGAGTGGACAGGGAGAAGCTTTTCTTCCTCATAATACTAGAACGGGGTTAACTGCTGAAGCTGGAGGGTGAGATTCAAAACAGATAAAAGGAAGTAATTCTTCACACAACGCGTAGTTAAACTGGAACTCTCTGCCCCAGGATGTGGTGATGGCTGCCAACTTGGAAGGCTTTAAGAGGGGGATGGACATGTTCATGGAGGAGAGGGGTATTCATGGCTACTATTAAAGATAGATACTAGTCACGATGCATACCTATTCTCTCCAGGATCAGAGGAGCATGCCTATTATATTAGGTGCTGTGGAACACAGGCAGGATAATGCTGCTGCAGTCATCTTGTTTGTGGGCTTCCTAGAGGCACCTGGTTGGCCACTGTGTGAACAGACTGTTGGACTTAGATGGGCCTTGGTCTGATCCAGCATGGCTTTTCTTATGTGCTTAGTGTAATTTATATGGTATTGCTGCTAAGAAAAATTGAAGGCAGCAGGAAAAGAGGAGGAACCAGCATGAGATGGATTGACTATGTAAAGCAAAACATCACCCTCAATTTGCAAGACCTAAGCAAGACTGTTAACAAAATGACATTTTGTAGGACATTAATTCACAGGGTCACAAGGAGGCAGAAGCAACTTGACCGCACTTAGCACACACATACTGTATTACTTTGATGTACTGTTGTATGCATTGTTATTTTTCTGGTTGTGGGCTGCCCTGAGCCCGACTCTGGCCAGGAAAGGGTGGGATAGAAATCCAAGAAATGAAATTAAACTTCACAGCGAAGCATTCGCACAGAAGCGAAGCTGACTAAATGCTGAGAGTATAGCAAGAGCATATAAATGCAGACTTCAAGAATCCCTCTAATTTCAAGCCCAACTGGAAGTTTGCAACATTTGCTCGTCATCAAGACACTTGTAATAAATACGTCAGTCTCTTTGATGAACTTGCATTATAGTTTGTAATATTTTGAATGATCATTGACTTCTGTTTTCATTTAATTAGTTTTTTCCCTTCATTTTCGTCCTTTTTAGTTGTTCATTGTTTAGGCTGTTTGCAGATCTGTTGTTTTATCATATCTTTCTGATGTCATTTGTATGTCAGAATAGAACAACAAAAAAAGGAACAACAAAATTTAGATTCATCACAGGTTGATGTACACACATCCGGAAGCATTGTTCATTTTGCATCAGATTGTGTAAGCAACTGCCCATGTGGAAAGACCCGAAATTGAGGTTAAGTATTGACATCAAGCCACACAAAATATCAGATAAAAATATTTCATTAGGTTTATTTCTGGAAGTGTTTCTATACTTTTATTTATGACCACTGAGGAAGGCTTACTCAGGCCGAAACGCATCTGGTTAAGCATTGGTCATGTACATTGTTGTGTCAACTGTGCATAGGAATTTTATAACCGTAATTTGTACGTCATCAGCATTTTTAGGTTGAGATAAATTGTGGCTTGTAACATACAGTATATTTACACCACTGAAGAAGGTGGAAGCCAAAACACTTTTGTTGTTTTGGAATAACTGAGTACGTGACAAATGTGTTGGTTGTTCTTGATGAACTTGTTAAATGATAAATACTTGCCTCGTTAGAGCCATGTATTTATAGTATGTATTGGTTTACTGGGTATTTAGCATTGGAGAAACTGTTTCTAGTGTGTTGTGTTTACTGTGTGAATATATTTCATTGTTATTATTAAAGTGTAGGTTCTCCTACATTTTTGGAGTGAGCTTCCTCAAAAAATTACTTAGTCTGTTTCTTTGAGTTTTCTGTTGCCCCCTCCTTTGGCTTGACCTTGAACCAGTTACACATTATCAGCCTAACCCAGTGGTCGGCAAACTCATTAGTCAAGAGAGCCAAATATCAACAGTACAACCATTGAGATTTCTTTTGAGAGCCAAATTTCTTAAACTTAAACTATATAGGTAGGTACACTGTTTATTAACTTAATAAACTTTAATTAAAGTTTTAAGTCTTAATTAAACTATAAGTACACTGAATAAAACTTGATATCATACTTAATAATGATCTTATTTATTGATAAAAATGAAATTGTAAGTAAGGTATCCATAAAATTAAATCATGACAATGACTGACAAACACTTAATGTGAACAATGGCCTTGCATCTCCTTGGAAAGTTTGGGTAAATCAGGTTTGTATGTTGTTGTTTTTAATTTTAGGCATGATTACAGGTTCTCATCAATAAGACAACTTCTCAATTTACTCTTGATAAGGTTCATGCTTGAAAACGATTGCATGAATATGTAGAACCGAAAAGGGAAAGAACAGCAAACGCTAGTAGAGGAAGGGAGGGGGGAGGAATGGAGAAAGGAAGGAAGGAACTGGGAAAGGAAAGAAGGAAGGAAGAAAGAAAGGGGGGAGGGATGGAGAAAGAAAGGAAGAAAGGAAGGAACTGGGAAAGGAAAGAGAAGGAAGGAACTGGGGAAGAAAGGATGAAAGGGAGGAAGGATGGAAGGAAGAGTGGGGGAGGGACAGAAAGGAAGGAAGGAAGGAACTGGGAAAGGAAAGAGAAGGAAGGAACGGGAAGAAAGGATGAAAGGAAGGATGGAAGGAAGGAAGAATGGGGAGAGGGACAGAGAAAGAAATGAAGGAAGGGGGAAAGGAAAGAAGGAAGGAACTGGGGAAGAAAGGAAAAGGAGGAAGGAAGGAAGAATGGGGGGAGGGACAAAGGAAGGAAGGGGGAAAGGAAAGAAGGAAGAAACTGGGGAAGAAAGGGAGGAAGGATGAAAGGAAGGAAGAGTGGGGGAGGGACAGAAAGAAAGGAAGGAAGGGGGAAAGGAAAGAAGGAAGGAACGGGAAGAAAGGATGAAAGGGAGGAAGGATGGAAGGAAGAGGGGGAGGGACAGAAAGAAAAGAAGGAACTGGGAAAGGAAAGAAGGAAGGAACTGGGGAAGAAAGGATGAAAGGGAGGAAGAGTGGGGGGAGGGACAGAGAGAAAGGAAGGAAGGGGGAAAGGAAAGAAGGAAGGAACTGGGGAAGAAAGGATGAAAGGGAGGAAGGAAGGAAGAGTGGGTGAGGGACAGAAAGGAAGGAAGGAACTGGGAAAGGAAGGCAGCCTGGAGCTGGACTTTTGGGAGCCGCCTGAGGGGGGCGAGGAGGAGGAAGGCGGCGAGGAGGAGAGTTTACCCCTTCCAAGTGGGCCAGTGATTAAGGCGCCAAATCCGCCCCCCGCCCTGGAAGTTCCCCCACAAGATCTCGGCCGGGCAAGACGCGACCTGCGCGGGGGGCGGGAAGGCGTTGCGCCAGACCGGCTCCAAACTCTCAGTCTGAGGCTCAGGGAGGGCAAAGCGACCCAGGAAGCATCGCCATCCCCGCCTGGGGCAAGGCGGAGCCAACAGGAGGAGGAGGAGGTGGGGGGGTGAGAGGTTGCCCAGCTCCAGTCGCCCATAGAGACAGAGGAGGGAAGGCGACGGTGGCTGAAACAAGGACTGTGCAGCCGCGCCTCACTCCTCACCGTGGAGAGAAGGAAGGGAGGAGGGAGGAGCCCCCTCTCTGCCAAACCAAGGCGCGCAGCCGGGCGGCAAGAAAAGACGGGGGGGTGGCAGCTGAGGGGCTCTTGTCGTTCTCCGGCCGCCGCCGCAATGGTGGGAGGCGGGGACGGCACTGGGGCAAGAAGGAGGAAGGGCCATTCCTTCCTCTCTCGGAGACCCTCCCGCTGCTTTGGCCAGCTAACCTATCTCATAGGGTTGCCAATATCTCCTCATACATAATGTAACCCCGTTATTACAGATCCTATCCTCCACTACCAATAGAAATAGCACCCTATCCTCCTCTACATGACAGCCCTTCAAATACTTAAAGAGTAATCATATTCCCCTTCAAACTCCTCCAGGCTGAACATTCCCAGTTTCCACAGAACTGGGAAGAAGACCCGTCCATTTATCCTATGACTGCTTCTCTTACTCAGGAGTCTTTGGTGAGGTCCCTTGTCAAAAGCCTTTTGGAAGTCCAGGAGGAGGAGGAGAAGAGGTTTTTTTATATGCTTTGTGGGTTTTACTGATTGTGTTGTTAAGAAGAAAGAGTTGGTTTTTATATGCCAACTTTCTCGACCTTTTAAGGAGAATCAAACCAGTTTATAATTACCTTCCCTTCTCCTCCTCACAACAGACACCCTGTGAGGTAGGTGAGGCTGAGAGAGCTCTAAGAAAACTGACTAGCCCAAGATCACTCAGTAGGCTTCATATGGAGGTATGGGGAAACCAACCAGGTTCACCAGATTAGAGTCTGCCGCTCATGTGAAGGAGGAATCAATCTTGGTTCTCCAGATTATTGTCCACCACTCTTTTTTTTTTTATAAATTTTTATTGATTTTTTAAAGCTATAAATTCTCCATAATTTTGACAACAGCGTAAAAATAATGTCACAATCGCAATTATATTGATTGTTGTCTTAATTACCATTAAACATAAAAAATATGACAACTTCCCCATCACCTCCATCTACCTCTTAATAAAGTATTATTAGCCTTCGTTAACATATACTGATCCTAGCATTAATTTCATTCTAAAGTTTCATGTTTTATAAAGTTTTACATTCTGGATCAAAATAAAAAGTAGCCTTCCATTATTCCCAGATCTTGTACATTATCACAATGATTCCTTCAATACTCCCCTTTTCCCCAGTTTCTCCAACTCCACCAGTTCTAGCGTTAAAATGATTTAATCCCTTTATTCTGAAACCTTTGTCCCTTTCCATTTAACATAAATTTAAAATAGCCATGCCACCCGTCCACACTGTCAAAGCCTTCCAATCCAGCAATCATATTTAAGTCAATCCTTTAACCATGGTCTAATACTTCCTTCTGTAACTGAAATAAGTCAGTCAGGTATGGGAACAAGATTTCTTTGTTTTCTCTCATTTCCTCAGGCAAGGTGCATATCCAAAAATAATTCTTTCTGGGCTTAATCCCCATCGTGGCTTCAATCTGTGTTCCTTGATCTGCTCTCTTCTTCCTTGTATCCACACGTCCTTCCATGTCTTTTTTAAATGAAAAGTCCATTTCTTGTATGTCTGGTCTCTTTGTCGCCGGCTGGTTACTTTCTTGAACTTCTGTCTTCTTCTTTATATCCTGATATTCTTCTGTGACTTTTTGGGCAGAAGAATCCATTGCTTGTATGTCCATATTTGTAGTCATCATTTGAATTTTCAAGACTTTTATGTCTTCTGTAACCAGATTCAACTTCTGATTACATACCAGTGATGATTGGTCAAGAGTCATCATCACTGAAATCAATTGAGCCATCTGTGTAGAAATCTGTTTTAATTGTTTAATTGTCGCCTCAGAATATTTAGCAAACATGTCCTGTACTTTTTTTTCCATGATTGAATTCAGTAGAATTCCCTTTGATTTCATAAGAGCAGGGCTATGTATTTAGCCAGATCAGGGAGAGGCTCCAGAGTATGTAACTTTATTAAAAATTTGATGGTCATCTAGCAGGAGTCCAGCATGTAGTTAATAGAGAATACTTTATTGTCCAACTTAATATCTTTTTCGGGTTGAAAAAATAAGTATTTAAACTTAAAAAAACTTTTTAAAGTTAAAAATACCAACGAGTTTTACCAGACGCTCTAGATCGGCTGAGCCAGGAAGTATTCCAGGGATTACCTAATCGTAGACCTTCTATCGTCTCTTCTCTATGGTTATTACCTTCAGGAGTGGTTTTGGTGTAACACGAGTAAGACGAATTTCCGGTCTTACGACCTTCTTCCTGTTGATTTGTAGAGCAGTGGAGAGGTAAAGCACAGAGTCTTCCGGTCAAAGGATCCTCTTTGTTGTACACGTGGCTGGAGGACCTTTTTTTCCTCATGTAACTTCTCAAAAGTTCCTCCCTCCCCTTCCTTTAAGAACGCGTCGGATTGGCAGATCTTACATCAATCATTCAAGCTCGTTGTTTTAATTTAAGTTGATCAGTTTGATAAGGCTCCTGCTGCTTTATCTGATGGATCTCATACAACAAAATCATCCAGTTCAATTAAGGGAGAAAAACGGTTACCAGGAATATTTTCTTCAACCCCCTGTTATTCGATGACGCCAGTGAAAGACGAAGGATTCTTATCTACTCACTTGGGCGCCCGGAGGTGAGGCTTTAATCTTAATGTAGTCCTTATGATGTTTATAGGGTGCTGGAGGGTAGAGTCTAAAGCCGAAGTTGCGTGCTGGCGATTTCAATCCCTTCGTGCCCACGGGACCAAACGTCTGAAACTCCGGGGGGCTTATTAAAGCTACCTCAGAGTATTCAGGAGGTCAAACCGCATATATGGCTGCAGGGAATTCCTGCCTCTCAGCCCACTTGCAAGGGCTGGGTTGGGGTGCAATAAAACACCCCAAATCACACGCAAACTTGGATACTCCCCAGGAGCCCCTGGGAAGACGCAGCACTCAGCCCAGCTCAGCACCGGAAGTTCATTGTCCACCACTCTTAACCACTACACCACGCTGGCTCCTGGATGGCTATTGGATCAGAGTAGGATGGCTACTGGATCACATATGTTAACCTGCTCAAAGAACTTCAAAAGATTGGTGAGGCAGGACTTATTTCAACTTTGCAGAAGCCCTCCTGATTTTTCCCTTATTGTACTTTGTTCCTCAATGTGATTACTAATAATGTCTTTAATAACAGTTTCTACTAATTTGCCTGGAACAGTTGTTAGTGGGGTTGCCAGGTCCCTCTTCATCATCAGTGGGAGATTTTTGGGGTGGAGCCTGAGGAGGGCAGAGTTTGAGGAGGGGATCAACTTCAATGCCATAGAGCCCAGTTGCCAGAGCAGCCATTTTCTCCAGGTGAACTGATCTCTCTTGGCTGAAGATCAGTTGTAATAGCAGGAGATCTTCAGCCACCACCTGGAAGTTGGCAACCCTAGTTGTTAGGCTAGTTAGGCTGCAGCTTCCAAACACGCTTGTATAGTAACTTCAAGGGTAACCAGGACCAAGAGAACACAGGCAGGATAATGCTGCTGCTGGACTTGATGGACCTCGGTCTGATGCAGCATAGCCTTTCTTATGTTCTTATGACCAAGGGAAGCCCCACAGGTAGCCTTGGGATCTTTGGGAATGTGAACATTGGGTCTTACGATAGATTTCAGTAATCACAATATCCTTAAATTTTTTAACGTGGCCTCAACATGTGTCGAAAATCTAATTGCTTGGCTTTTTCAGACATCTGGTGTTTCTCTTGAAATTCAACTGTCACAAAGAGTTGACAGATTTAACTATGCACGTGACTGTCCAGCACTCCCATTTTCAAACCACCCACCACGCACCCTACGCGGCAACCAAAACTCTGAAAGAAAAGGGCATTACGAACTGTGTTGAAGACACAGTGTTATCTATACCCCAGTTTTCCCCAGTGGGGACCCAAAACAGTTCACAACATTGTTCAGCTGCCCTCTGCTTATCCTCACAACAACCCTGTGAGGTAGGTGAGGCTGAGGGAGTGACAACCCCAGAGTCACCCAGGGAGCATCCACGACTGAGTGTGAATCAGATCCTGGGTCTCCCAGATTCAAGTCCAACACACTACACAACACTGGCTCTCAGTCACGTACAAACTCTGTTTCTGTGAGGCCAGACAAACGTTCAGCACAAAGGAAGCAGATCTGAAGATGTAATTGGGGGCAGATGGGTTCAAGAGAGAATCCATCAGGCTTGTTAATTAATTTGCATGATTCACCTCTGAATCTAGAGATACCAGCCTCCAGGTGGGGCCTGGGAATCCCCTGAAATTACAGCTCATCTCCAGACTACACAGATCAGTTCCCGTTGGGGTTGCCAGGTCCCTCTTTGCCACCAGTGGGATGTTTTTGGGGCAGAGCCTGAGGAGGGGAGGGACTTCAATGCCATAGAGTCCAATTGCCAAAGCATCCATTTTCTCCAGATGAACTGATCTCGGCTGGAGATCAGTTGTAATAGCCGGAGATCTCCAGCTAGTACCTGGAGGTTGGCAACCTTAGTTCCCCTGGTGAAAATGGAGGGTGGAATCTATGGGCCTTGGTCTGACCCAGCATGGCTTTTCTTATGTTCTTAGGGTGGGATATGCTCATGACAGGCAGGTAGATAGTAACAGGTTAAATATTTACATGAAGTGTCTTTCATATAGGAATTTTTTAACATGGGGAAATGCCTGTTGATTTGCCACAGAGCAACGGTCCTATCTGGACCCATCATAATAAAATCACTCACACGTATTTGAGTAAATTGCTAAGCAGTTTCACAGAAAGAGCAGATAATTCATCGAAGTTTTCATCTTGTTGTAAACCGCCCTGAGCCCTGCTTGGTAGGGGGAGGGCAGCATATAATAAAATTTTTATATTATTTGTAGCAATGGGCTCAGAACTGTTATCGCCTTCCTGACAGTACTTATCAGTTTGGGCAAATCACACATTCTTTTAAGTTTAACATACCACCTGAGAAGATGAATTGATATATATTTTCCCCGGCCCAGTAGCGGATATGAATGGCAGCTTTGGATGAGGATGGAAAGGCAGCAGGTAAAGAGGAAAACCCAACATGAGATGGATTGACTCTATAGCGCAAGCAACGGCCCTCACTCTGCAAGACCTGAGCAAGGATGTTAACAAAAGGACATTTTGGAGGACATTAATTGATAGGGTCTCCGTAAGTCAAAAGCGACTTGACGGCATTTAACACACACACGTTGGTATTGAGAGGTTGACTACCTCTCAATATGGAGGTTCCATTTTGGCACCATGGCTAGAAGTCACTGACGGACCTCTCCTTCATGAATGTGTAGGGTTGCCAGGTCCCTCTTCGCTACTGGCAGGAGGTTTTTGGGCCGCAGCCTGAGGAGGGCGGGGTTTGGGGAGGGGAGGGACTTCAACGCCATAGAGTCCAATTGTCAAAGCGGCCGTTTTCTCCAGGTGATCTGATCTCTGTCGTCTGGAGATTAGTTGAAATAGCAGGAGATCTCCAGCTAGTACCTGGAGGTTAGTCAACACTAAACAAAGGTTACTTATGCTGAATAACGTTAGTTGCAGAAATAAACAGCACACAGCTCAATATTACAATAAATAGAAGCTATTTAGTAATGTATAAGGCCGTGTTGGCGAACCTATGGCACGCGTGCCCGACCTGGCACGCGTAGCCCTCTCTGCCGGCACGCGGGTAAGTGGCTCGGGACGGGACCGAAAGTCCAGGCGGGCGAGGCAGCGACGGATGGAAGCGGTGGAGAGAGAGCCAGCCCGCTTCCCGAGGGACGGGGCGAGGAACCGGCAAGCCAGCAGCCAGGAAAAGACGGAGCGCAGAGACGCGGCGGCGCGCTGCCGCACCCCAGCTGTAGCCCCGCCGCCCGGTCGCGCCTGCGCCAGTCAGAGGACTTGGCTGGGGGCGTGGGGAGGAGGGCAGGATGTTTCAGCCCTCCCTCTAGTCCCGCCCCCAAGACCTTATTAGGGCTGAAACATCCTGCCCTCCTCCCCACGCCCCCAGCCAAGTCCTCTGACTGGCGCAGGCGCGACCGGGCGGCGGGGCTACAGCTGGGGTGCGGCAGCGCGCCGCCGCGTCTCTGCGCTCCGTCTTTTCCTGGCTGCTGGCTTGCCGGTTCCTCGCCCCGTCCCTCGGGAAGCGGGCTGGCTCTCTCTCCACCGCTTCCATCCGTCGCTGCCTCGCCCGCCTGGACTTTCGGTCCCGTCCCGAGCCACTTACCCGCGTGCCGGCAGAGGAGGCTCCACCCCCACCAAAGGTCGACCACGAAGCCTCTCCTCACCGCCCCATTTCTGGTTTATTCCCCCCACACACACACACACAAGAGAGGTGGTGTGTGAGGTAAAGCGCCACCCTCCCCCTCCCCCTCCCCCTCCCCTCACAGCACGGCCGGGTTTTGAATGCGCGCTCGAGGGCCGGCAGCGCCAAGGCGGGCGGCGAGGAGGAGGTCGGGGGTGGGGGGTGGGGAAAGCAATGTTTGATTCAAAACTCTGCATGGGGGGTTATTGGCCATTTATGAATGGGAGGTTTTGCATTGGATTTGCCATTCAGATGCACATTTTCCCCATCCAGATCCTCAGAACTCAACAATAAGCCCCCTTGCAGAGTTTTTTTTCAGACGGAACCCTCTGAATATAGAGCAGGTTTTGCTTCATATATTTGCCTTAGGGTTGCCAGGTGTCTCTCCCCCAATCATTTACCTCTTTCCCTGATGGTTCAGTTACAAATATCAAGTTTCACTTTGAAGAAGAGTTGGTTTTTATATGCCGACTTTCTCTACCACTTAAGGAAGAATCAAACCGGCTTTCAATCACCTTCCCCTCCCCACAACAGATACCCTGGCCATTTATGCATGGTCAGTTTTGATGTTCACTAAAAGCTCTTTTTTAAAATGCAAATTTAAAACTGCCTATTCACGGTCTCGAAGCAAAAGGAGAAATTCCACCCCTCCCACTCGCCTGCTCCTTTGTTCCTGTTTGCATAACCATTAGCATGTGCATAGCTAACCCGCCACTGTTATTTTGCATGGTTCCTTCAGGGGGATTCTTCAGGTTAAATTGCCGTGTTGGCACTTTGCGATATATAAGAGGGTTTGGGGTTGCAGTTTGGGCACTCAGTCTCTAAAAGGTTCGCCATCACTGGCCTATAAACTTCGTTTATGGGATAACATATATGCTTTCATCTATCTATCTATCTATCTATCTATCTATCTATCTATCTATCTATCTATCTATCTATCTATCTATCTATCTACACTATATATATAATATATATATATAAACACTCATAGGTGTATGAGGTGCTATTCTCAGGTATGAGATAATAGCATCAGCCACATATATATTCTGCACACACATGGAAGCTTTGGGAACATTGGTTTCCCCAACTGTAAGAGGCCAACAGATTACATGGCTTGCCTGGTACGGGCTTTCCCCAGTAGAGAAAAACAGTGTCTTACCTTCACTGTTAGGAATGTGGATCACAAGACCAAGGGCTTGCTTAGAGACAGGCTGGGGCAATCTCTATAGTCTATTCTAATGAGATATTGGAATAGACACCCAATGTGCATTGAATCTACGCAATTGTAACGCCCCTGACCAGAGGCGATAAAGGTTTTTGCAATCCTTTGTTCGGTGTGGGAAGTGTCCTGCGCCTCGGGGCAGTTCTCACCTGGTATGTCTATTGGGCCTCATAAACAGACTATTTTGAACCATCAACCTCCTACTGTGTTATTGTCATTGGGAATTGATACAATAACTCAGGCACACTTCGTTTGTGGTCATGGCCAAGGCATTGGGACGACTGCATAAGAGACCAGCCGCCCGTGGGGAAAGCTTGGAAGCAGAGGAATAAGGGAGGAAGGTGCAAGATGGGAAAGATCTTTTCCGACAAAATCTCCGAGGATTTATTGTTGCAGGGCCTTCTCCAGCTGCGAACTACATTTCCCAGAAGCCCCTGCAAGCCAGAAAGAGGTTCGTCTAGGATTTTCTTGGTGTAGGAGTCAATCAAGCGGAGTGAGCAAACATTCAACCCTCCCCTTTTTTTTAGTCGCCTTCCGGATTTCGAGTGAAAGGTTATGGAATTGAAAAGGGTCTCTCCTCTGCCGCGTTTTCCCTATGGGGAGGGAGAATTGGGCTTTTGCATCTTGGAAGGAATTGTGAGTTTCTGAGATCTTGTGCAACAATGAATGAATGAATGAATGATGAATGAATGAATGCGTGGCTGGCTGGCTGGCTGGGTGGGAGGGAGGGGATGAAGACTTGTGGATGAACTGAATGAAGGAGAAACGAAGAGAAAGAGCCGGTGGGATGGAGGGAGCCTGTGGGGAGAGAGATTGAGGCTTAACGCACTTGTATATATGTTTCATGTAACCAGTCCGAGTCGATTCTCGTTTCTAAAGACCCCCCTTTTTTAAAAAAATAATTTTTATTTTTTATGGTTAGCGCATTACCTTTGTTACTTTTTGGTTAGCACATTACCTTTGTTACTTTTTGCAGGACAATGATTCAGCTCAAACCCAACCCCTTTCTGACTATATATTACTCTTCCTACACACTTGACACTGAGAGACACTGTCCTTCAGTGTGACTCCTCTGAAGATGCCGGCCACAGCTGCTGGCGAAACGTCAGGAAGGAAAATACCAAGACCACGGTCACACAGCCCGGATAACTTACGAGAACCAATTTTTATTTTTCTTCATTTAATATATCCAAAAAATCAATATAATAATAATTATGATAATAAAGAAAAAAACATATATCATTCCAGTTTGACAATCAAATGACTTCCCCCTCTCCCGTCAAAAATTAAATTGTATAATCTTTTGCTAACGGAACTAATCCCAATATTATTTAAATGTATCTATTCTTATCATATCCAACATTATGAAATCAATACCTAGTATAAAAATTAACACAAAATATAAGTAAGGGATTAGATCAGTGAGTATCCTTTAAATGGTCCCGTTAAAAAGTAATTTTCACAGTACATTCTCCAAGCCTCCCCATTCCCCCCAAAATTGTTCATTATCATTATCATTCTGATTTATCAAGGCTGTAAGTTTCGTCATCGTCAATTCCAGCATCTTTTTTATCCAGTTAATGACCCCTTTTATTCCTTTAAGTTTGACATCCAGCCACCCCTCGTAATACAAAACCTGACTGCAGTACGTTCGCTGCTCTTTTCAGCCCCAGATCTTTTCAGATGAATCTGGTGAACCGGGTTAGTTTCCCCACTCCTATACATGAAGCCAGCTGGGTGACCTTGGGCTAGTCACAGTTCTCTTAGAGCTCTCTCAGCTCCACCTGCCTCACAGGGTGTCTGTTGTGGGGAGGGGAAGGGAAGGTGACTGTAAGCTGGTTTGGTTCTCCCTTAAGTGGTAGAGAAAGTCGGCATATGAAAACCAACTCTTCTTCTTCTTCCTATTATTATTATTATTTTGCTGACAGGTCACAGCTGATTTATGGCGACCCGATAGGGTTTTCAAGGCATGAGACACTCAGACGTGGTTTGCCATTGCCTGCCACTCGTCATAACGCGGGTATTCCTTGGAGGGTTCGAGCCTGCATCTTTGTGGTTAATGTTCTGTGCCCCACATTTCTCTGTTCTCCTTTAAGGATCACGGTTTGGTCTGAATTTATTTTAGCTGTGTTGGGGAGGGGAGAAATAGAACAAAGATATAAGGAGTGTATTTAGCCCCACTGGATGCAAGATTTAGAGTAGCACAGGACACCTCTTTCAGACAAAGATGTTTAAAGCAGAATCATTGTGTGAAAATGCCACCTCTATGTATTGCAATATTTAAACATGCAAAACAGTAGTTTTTAAAATTGCTGCTGACTTGTGTAGTCTGTAGTGTTTTTTTCCTGAATTCTGGGAATGAGGCATGTCCGCTAATATTTGCCTTTCAGAGGCCTCCAATGTCTTTCGAGGAGGTGGCTGTGTTCTTCACGCCGGAGGAGTGGGCTCTGCTGGATCCGGCCCAAAGAGCCCTCTACTGGGAAGTCATGTATGAAAATTACGAGTCTGCCATTTCTGTGGGTAAGGGCCTTTTCCCTTTTATCATGAGCGTGGACGGTGAGGGTAGGGAGGAACATACTAGTCTTGATGCATACCTATTCTCTCCAGGATCAGAGGACCATGCCTAATATATTAGGTGCTGTGGAACACAGGCAGGAGCTTCCTTGTTTGTGAGCTTCCTAGAGGCACCTGCTTGGCCACTGTGTGAACAAACTGCTGGACTTGATGGACTTTGGTCTGATCCAGCATGACCTTTCCTATGTTCTTCCAGAGTCCCTCTTTCACTTCAGGACAAATGCTCATCCATCACAGAGGACAGAATGTGCCTCTTCCTTCCACATGTGTCACAGGCCCTCCAAACAAATGCCTTAAAAAATTCAGAATTAAATGTATCCGAGCAGAGCCCTGCAGGTCCATTTCTCTTCCCCAGCCCTTCCATTTCGGCAACTCTTGGTTCTCCCACGGAGGCTCAGGAACATTGGGGAGGAGACTGGAAATTGGATAGGAGGGGGTTCCCTAATTCAGTGTCAGAGCTCCTGTTCTGCATGGGGCGAGTCCCTGGTTGAATCCAAGGGAATGTAAGCGTCAATAAGCATGTGGACAGGAATGAGCCTGTGGACATTGTGTATTTGGATTTCCAAAAAGCTTTTGACAAAGTCCCCCACCAAAGACTGCTAAGCAAACTTCATAGTCATGGGATAAGAGGACAAGTCCTCTTATGGATTGAGAGTTGGCTGAAAAATAGGAAGCAGAGAGTAGGAATCAATGGTCAGTTCTCACAATGGAGGAAGTGAGCAGAGGGGTGCCTCAGGGATCTGTGTTGGGACCAGAGCTTTTCAACCTGTTCATCAATGACCTGGAGTTGGGGTTAAACAGTGAAGTAGCCAAGTTTGCAGATGTCACCAAATTATTTAGGGTGGTTAAAACAAAATCGGACTGTGAAGAGCTCCAGAAGGATCTCTACATACTGGAAGAATGGGCATTAAAATGGCAAATGAGATTCAATGTAAGTGTAAAGTAATGCATATTGGGGCAACAAATCTCAACTTCCCATATACACTGATGGGATCTGTGCTGGCAGCAACAGACCTAGAAAGGGATCTTGGGGTGGTAGTGGATCGCTCAATGAAGATGTCAACCCAGTGTGCGGCTGCTGTAAAAAAGGCAAATTCCATGCTGGCCATAATTAGACAAGGAATAGAGAATAAAACTGCTGATATCATACTGCCCTTGTACAAATCTATGGTGAAACCACACTTGGAATACTGTGTACAGTTCTGGTCACCACACCTAAAAAAGGATATTACAGAGCTTGAGAAGGTGCAGAAAAGAGCAACCAAAAAATGATTAGGGGACTACAGCAACTGTCCTATGGGGAGTGGTTAAGACGCTTAGGGCTGTTTAGCTTGGAAAGAAGGCGGCTAAGGGGTAACATGATAGAGGTCTATAAAATTATGCATGGTTTGGAGAGAGTGGATAGGGAGATGTTTTTGTCCCTCTCACATAATACTAGAACGCGGGGTCATCTGCTGAAGCTGGAGGGTGAGAGATTCAAAACAGATAAAAGGAAGTATTTTTTCACACAACGCATAGTTAAATTGTGGAACTCCCTGCCCCAGGATGTGGTGATGGCTGCCAGTTTGGAGGGCTTTAAGGGGGGAGTGGACATATTCATGGAGGAAAGGGGTATTCATGGCTATTAGTTAGAATGGATACTAGTCATGCTGCATACCTATTCTCTTTCTTTCTTGTATCAGAGGAGCATGCCTATTATATTAGGTGCTGTGGAACACAGGCAGGATGGTGCTGCTGCATTCGTCTTGTTTGTGGCTTCCTAGAGGCACCTGGTTGGCCACTGTGTGAACAGACTGCTGGACTTGATGGGCCTTGGTCTGATCCAGCAGGGCCTTTCTTACGTTCTTATGTAAAAGGGTGTCAGACAGGAAGATCTTTGGGACAGGGCCGGGAAAAGTCCCCTGCCTAAGGCCCTGCAGAACCACCCCCTGGAAACATCCAAGCAAGATCCAGGAGAGCCAGCATGGTGTAGTGTAGGACAATACCTCGTGTGGCGTGCATGCAGGAAGCATCATTACATACTAGAGAAACCAAGCAGGATGCCTTGAAGGGTGGTCCCTAGGCATTAGGAGAGGACTGCTGAGAATAAAATGCTTCTTGTTTTAATTATCGCCAGCTCAGATGGGGTCCCAGTGGGAACCAAGCCAGGCCCACATCCACTCTGTTCTGGATACCCTCAGAGCACTCGGTGGGCCCAAGATGGCTGGGAGTTGGAGCCCCCTCACTGTTCTGCAGTTCAGGGAATATCTTTCTGGTCATTTGGAAGAAATACAAGGGGCTCTTCTGCCTCCTGCAGCTTTAATCCCCTTGACAGGACCACCTCTTACCGTCACATCCCTGGAAAATAGACAGGATATCCCAGTTTTTCATTCCATGCCTCTGAAAAATCTACTGCCTCACCCGTCCATTTCTATTTCTTCACATTCCTTCTTTCCATTGTGTCTTTTTACAGCTTCATGCTGATTTCAGAGCAGGTATCTTGTAGGTAGCTTGAGCATTAGAAATAGCTTTCCCCTCACAAAGCCGGTGTGGGCACATTCTTTGTGCACAAACATCTGTGGAATGACTAAATGCCTTCACAATGCTTTCTGTCCCCCCTACCCCACCCGGAAGGACTTCGGGTTCCTGGGCCATTCCTCAACTCCGAGCAGCATCCAAGCGAGATGGTCTTCCTCCAGAGCTCTGAGAAATCGGGACGGTGTGCTGGTGTCCTCTTGTCTGGTAAGGACTGGGGGAAGCGAGGCAACAAAGTTGCCATTTTAGGGTATTTCTTAGAATTTTTTCTGTAGGAACATTCCTGTTCAGTTCTGTCTAATGAAGGACACAATCCGAGTAAAAGGCATATGGCTGTCATTGCGGGTAGAACTTCCAGAAAAGTAGCCATGTCGGAGCCCAACTAGACATTACAGGTAATGCACAGCTCTTCCAAGAACCAGCAACTGCAGGTCTGATTTCTCCCCTGTCCCCATGTGATGAGTTCTCCATATCACAACCTTTGTGCTGTGCAGTGGGTTTATGGCTCAGTGGTTAGAGCCCCTGCTTTGTATGCAGAAAGCCCCAGTTTCAGCCGTCAATATCTTCAGTGAAGGGATCTCGGGTAGGAGCTTCTGGGAAACATCTTTCTCTGCCACACACCTGGGAGAACCTCTGCCAGTCAGAGTAGATTTTTAGCTAGATGGACCACCGGTCTGACTCGCTGTAAGACAGATTCCCAAATTCAAATTCTTCCCCCCACACAAGTATAGTAAATACCCACTGACGTTAGATTATTTGAAGTATATATAAGAAAAAAAATGTCTTTTTCTCTTGATTTGTTCCATAGCTGCAGAAGGATCTTCTGTTCCCAAAGATTACTTCCACTCTTGCATAGTGAAAGAGGAGTTTGTCCAGGACTCTGAGGAAGCCGAAATACCAGCAGGTACGCTCCCCGCCCCCCCCAGAGTGCTGCATAGATTCTCCACTGGCTTCCTGTTATAGGAAATTTTTTTCTGCATGATTCTTGGGTCTGACATAGGTCTATTTTAGTTTACAGAATATCTTTGAGGGGCTGTTTTTAATCTGTTTTTTATCTTTTGTCTATAGAATATCTTGGAGGGGCTGACTTTTAAGACAGAGGCACCAAATGTTCAGTTTAGCTGCCTGTGCCTCTCCTTAGAAGAACCCCCGAGTTTGGTAAATATTGGGCCAGGGTCTTCAATTTTATAGGCCCCCATTTTTCCCTCTTTTTGGGGGCCCAAAAAATTGGACCCCCTGATCCAGTCTTTACCAAACTTGGAGGTTCTTCTAAGGCGAGGCACCGGCACTTGTGCTGCAAATTTGATGCCCCTACCTTAAAAAACAGCCCACCCATATCCCTGCAAAGATTCCCACCAGTTTCATTCGAGGCATTTTGCCTTGATTGAAGCCTATAGAATCCCCAAAAGCCAAAAAAGGCATTTTTTTTTTTTACTTTTTCTGGTTTGGGCTTTTTTCAGCGCCAGTCAAATGGTGCTTTTTTCAGTTTGGCATATCCGAATGCACACCCCTAATCTCCGCTGCGTCCAGCCAATTTATTATTTAGATGTCATGACATGTAAATAACCGTCTGCAGAGGTTGCAGAGCAGGGCTTTCCTGCTTCCATCTTCTTCTGCATTCCACTAAGCCCCCAACATCTTGTTCTGGGGATGGGGTTGGGGTCCCTTCAGGGCAAAGTGGGGTCTGAGGGTAAGATAGGGGAACTGGCAGAAATGTCTACCCCCTCTTTCACAAACAAAAATGCTGTTTTGTTGGAGGAACAGCGTCATTCGATACATGGTGTTTGACAAGGAATGTGCATGGGAAAGTAGTTCTGTTCTTTAGGCTGCTTTCTCCTGATGCACCTTAGCACTGCAGTGATCGAGTTATTATCTATTTTGGGTTACTGAGTCCTCGATGGGGCATAAATAAATATCACCAAGGCGTAACTTGACCATTGGCAGAATGACACAAACCATAAAGATGTTAACTCTTTGAACCTCTGTATTAGTAATCTGCAAGTCAGTTTTGAGGTCAATCATTTCACTCCCAATGAGTGGTTGTTTGTTTTGGGCTTCTGAAAAAATATACTACCAGAACTGAACAGCACTCAGCGGACACCAATTTATCACAGACAAAAGGAAATCAGTATATTGTTACACATGTTCTACTTCTGCGTGGTGAAGTGGATAAGAGCAGTGGTTTGGAGCAGTGGACTCTAATCTGGAGACCCGGATTTGATTCCCCACTCCTCCACGTGAGCAGCCGAGGCTAATCTGGTGAACTGGGTTGGTTTCCCCACTCCTACACATGACACCAGTTGGGTGACCTTGGGCTAGTCACACTCTCTCGGCCCCAAATATCTCACGGGGTGTCTGTTGTGGGGAGGGGAAGGGAAGGAGATTGTAAGCCGGTTTGATTCTCTCTTAAGTGGTAGGGAAAGCCAGCATATAAAAACCAACTCTCCTCCTCCTCCTCCTGTTAGAGATGAGAATTTGCAGGGACAATGATTCCCCGGGTCATTTTCTTTGTAGGAGAGAGAGTACTGGAAACTTAGATTTTTTTTTTTTTGCTATCTGCTTTATTTAAAGATAGATGAGTAGAGCACAGGTGGAGCCAAAGAGAGACTTCTGTAGAGCAATAGATCCACAGTGGTGGCCCCGTTTTTGAAATGCCTTCCTCCATGAGGCTCGCCTGGCCCCTGCCTTACTTTCCTTTTTAGGCACCAGGCTAAAAAGTTCCTTTTTACCCAGGTTTTTAATTAAGGGGTTTTGTCTTTTAAACATGTCAGGGTCTGCTTCTGGACCATGGATCATTTTATCTACATCGTTTTAGGCTGCTTGGTGTGTATTTTAGTTATATCAAAACCAAACTTGTGCTGAGCCAGTGAGTTATGCAAAGAAAACAGCACTATGGCCAAAAAGCAAACTTATCAAATTGCAACCTATTCCTGCTAACATACACTATTATATAATATTTTAGAAATGGTTCTTTTCCACATTAGTTTTGAGCAGTCCAGTGAAAATGCTTCCAGTTGTCCAGTCATTGATATCTAGTCCACTAAAATCACAAAAAAAGTCCAATCCACTGCGAGAAAAGGATGCTGGCTTCCTTTTTCCTGAACTCTTTCTTTCATCAGCCGCCCTTGAGAGAATTGGACCCGCTCCTGGAGAAGCTGGACTTGAGCACGAAGCTCTTCAATTTCTTATTCAGCAGTTCTTTTCCCATTACACACGCTGTCATTCTTAACATCACATCGGAGACGCTGTTTGGCTTACCTTCCGAATCGGAAGACGATCTTTGGCCATGTGTATTTTACACTGTTGTTAAGCCCTGGCTTGTTTTAATTGTGTTGACCTGTTTTTTATTTTTTAAAAGTCTTTCTTTTGCTATCTTAGTTGTAAGCCACCTCGAGCAGGTCTCTGGTAGGGTTGCCAACTCCTGGTGGAGCCTGGGGTGTGTGTGTGTGAGGGTTTTGGGAGGGCAGGGATCTCAGCAGGGTATAATGCCATACAGTCTACCCTCCAAAGCAGCCATTTTCTCCCAGGGCACTGATCTCTGTCTTCTGGAGATCAGTTGTAATTCGGGGAGATCTTCATGCCCCCACCTGGAAGCTGACAACTCTGGAGAGGTGGCATATAAATTTTCTAAATTAGTAGATGACTCCACATCAAGTCCTCAGAAGGAGATCAGCCAACTCTCAGCAGGGTCTGTCTGGATCTCTCTTTACATTTCTTAAACTACGCTTTCTTCCCAGACACAGGCACACATCTTCTCCCCCCCATACCTCATCTGCAGCAGAGACTAGAGTCTGTCTCCTCCAAGTCCTGATGTTTGCTTTGCATGGAGTCATTTCTTAACATTTCAGGCCCACTGAGAAGATATCTACAGTAGTAAAGAAACCTTACCCTTCTTTTGTCAAGGGCTCAAGTTCCAACTAGGTACAGTATTAATCACATATTGATTAAAAATATTTAAAAGAAAATAAAAGAAGAATTGGTTTTTATATGCCGACTTTCTCTCAAGGGAGAATCAAACCAGCTTACAATCACCTTCCCTTCCCCTCCCCACTGCCTGTGAGGTAGGTGGGACTGAGAGAGTGTGACTAGCCCAAGGTCATGCATCTGGCTTCGTGTGTAGGAGTGGGGAAACAAATCCAGGGAAAATAGGGAATATTTGCTCATGTTTTATTGTAATGTTCAGCGATGGCTCATATGACTGAATGAACCATCATCGTTCTAGTGCTACAGACAGAAGTTTCGTATCACCTGGGATCACTCTGAACACAGAGTGCTTTTCAGGGGAGTTGGTTCACATGCTCCACTTCCAATCAAAGGGGTTCAGGCACAGATCCCTGAAGCAGGACACGTGCAGGAGTGATACAAATACATTTAGGCAAGTATGTGAAGTTAATCATGTCTGCCTTTTCTTTTTGTCCTAGTTAAAAAAGTTGTGATTGTAAATGATGCTGAAGCAAGGCCCGGAGGGAATCTTCTTCCAGTATCTGATGCAAGTGATGCTTTTGAGAACAGGTGCGAGTCCAAAAAGCAAGCCAAAATATCTGTCACAAGGCAACAAGTAAAACACGCTACTTACAAAACACTTTTGGAGAAATGTGAAGACATTGTTCTGCACCTACCTGGTAAAACCGATCGATGGAACAGACCAACTGACCCACTTCAGAAAAACTGCACAGGCAAACCACCTCATAAATGTAAAGAATGTGGGAAGTGTTTCAGTAAAAACCTTTACCTGAGGCGTCATCAGCAAAGCCATACAGTGAAGAATCTCATGAAATGTGCTGAATGTGGTAAAACTATGTCTAGGAGTGCAGATCTTGTCAAACATCAGAGAGCCCATACAGGAGAGAAGCCGTATCTGTGTCCTCAGTGCGGAAGAAGTTTCTCTCAATCATCGAATGTTGTTAGGCACCTGAGAACTCACACAGGAGAGAAACCTTACAAATGTACAGAGTGTGGGAAAAGCTTTAGCCAGAATTCTCATTGCCTTTCCCATCAAAGAAGCCACAGTGGAGAGAAACCCTATTTGTGTATTATATGCGAGAAGAGATTTAGTGAAAAAGCATCTCTCCACCTTCACCAAAGAATCCACACAGGAGAGAAACCCCACAAGTGCTTAGAATGTGGGAAGAATTTCCGCCTTCTGTCTACCTTCATTACTCACAGGAGAATCCACACCGGAGAAAAGCCCTACAGGTGTCATGAATGTGGAAAGAACTTTACTCATAAATCAGCACTTACCGTGCACCATAGAATCCACACTGGGGAAAAGCCTTATATGTGTCCTGAATGCGGTAAGTGCTTCAGTCAGAGTTCCTATGTATCTGTTCACAAGAAAATACACGAGAGAAGCACTTAAGCGGTACTCTGAATATTGGTTCCACTGTGCCAACTCCATGGTTGAGAATCCAAGATGAAAACCCATGTGAGTCTACAGAGGGTGGACATGGTTCTGCCATGAAACCATTTTGGGAGTCTGCAAAGCACTTATGAGAATCTTTCCGAATGGATATTTATGGAAAGGGTATTTGAAAGCAACCTAAATACTCAAAGATGTGAATGGCTGGGATAAGTTCCATTTGTATACATGTTTCATCAGTGATGTCGTTGTCTGTTTTAGGTGGGACTTAGTAGGACCAATAGCGAAGGCTTGACTATGAGGTAAGCTAACATTTAGATGCAGGGATTGGCTTGAGTGGGCAATTCAGCATATAAATCTGGATTTCAGATCATAGTTTTTTGAACCACATCTTTGTAGAACATGAGCACTTTGGCATATCTGCAACCTTAAATGGTTTAATGGTCATTCCGTTTACTCCAGGGAACCTTGACAGCTGTAGTACTAGAGGAATTAGGATTTCTTTTCTTTTTAACTCTTTACTTTAAGTTTATTTTATAATAACAACAACAACAAAATAAAAATACAACCACAAGAGATTAAACATTGTACAGTCGAGATATGTTTCAATACTTGGTTCCAATATATGTTCCAATATTATACATCAGTACTTTTTACAGAACTCATACCATTTGTTGTATTCACTTAGCAGAACTTAATAAATGCAAATCATACAATAGTTTCGTGAGTATCGTTTACTTTGTGATGCCCCTTTTTCCACTTGTTCTAGAAAAGGCAGCCATCTATTTAAAAAGTTTGTAGAGTTAAGATAAGTTATTTGCTACTTTGAGTTGTGAAGATACCGTGTTTTATCTAAAATTAAAAGCTTCCACTCCTCTTCATACCACTGCCCAGTAGAAGGCATCTTTGCTTTTTTTGGAACTAGGATTTCTAACAGAAATTTTTTAGCATCCTTACTCAGTTACAGTATCTTTGGGGCAATCATAACAGGTAAAACAGGTGTAGAATCTGTATTAAGTTTATAGCACACACCTTTAGTGAATTAGAAATGCAACCCACTGGGTGAAATGAACATTAAAATGTTAGGCTTTACTCCTTGCCTGTCCTTTACTCCTTGCCTTTACTCCTTGCAGCTTGTGGACTCCTCGTCTGAGGAGGTGTAGGTAGGCTGACCCCATGACACTTGCTTCAAAATATCTCTAGAATTTTTGGCTCCATTCTTCGCCAAAGAACTTAAAAGTTGAGCTGAAAATTATAACCAAATAGTGATATTATTTATTAAGCAATGTACACTGAATTAAAAAACACTGGGCCTTTAATATTCAGGCTGGCCAATTAAAAGAATATATAAAAATAGTTGCTAATTTTCAACATAGCTAATAATACAAAATCAATGTAAATGACCAATAAATAAACCAAATGTGTTTCGGCCTATGCGGCTGCCTTCAGTAGTCAATTATACATTCACATATTTTATAAACACATCCAGAAATACAAATAAAGGTATGCTGTAAAGTAATAACCTTCTGTATTATGTGGCTCGTTGTCACTTGTTGTAAAATATGGGATTTTCATTGGCATATACACAGAGGTCTTATAATATATTTCCAATGTCGTATGGATGTGTATATCATCAATCAATGATAAAACTTATTGGCCAATTGTTATCATTTATTATAATTTTCAGCTCAACTTTTAAGTTCTTTGTCTAGTTTGAGTTCTTCTTCCCTTTTTGTTTGTTCCATTCTTTGCCATAATGTTTAATATTTTAGAAGACCTCGTAAACCTGGATTTAGCCGTATTTGTCCAGAATAGCCTTTTTTCATTTAAATTTGAGTTGATCCGTTTTGCTTCAGGTAGCCATTTGGAGTTAATTATCCATGCAGGGAATTAAGTAAGCTAACATGTTCGCTGCTCAGCCTGACATTCTGTTTACACTTGCTTGAAAAGTACGTCCTGCTGAAAGCAGCATGACTGATGAGTTAGTTTATGCGCAGAATCAGGCTTCAGTACGCGCAGTACCGAGACTGTAGGAGTTAAGAAAGTTATTGGTTATATCATACCCCCTAAAACAGGGATGGGGAACCTCAGGCCCGGGGGCCCTATGCGGCCCCCGAGGACATTTCGGGAGCTCCGGGGGCCCGCCGTGGCGGCACAGGGCGGCCCTGCCTGAGGGTGTTCCTGGGGCTACGGCTTGCAGGGGCGCTGCAGCGGCCTTTGGACCTCCTCTCGCCGGCAAGAGGAGGGGGAGGGACGCTTCCCCCAAGGCTGCCCCCTATAGCCGCAGCGTGCAGGATCGACGGGGCACACTGTAAGCCCCTCTTGCTGCCTGTCGGCTGTTGAGCAACGAGAGGGAGGGGGGAAAAGAGGCCCGTGGTTCCTGGCAGCAGAGCATGCGCGCAGGAGCCGATCGGGCTTTGGGGGGCCTTTTGTGGACTCTGGGGGTGGGAGGGCATGGAGCCTGGGGCCAGGTCGCGTGGGGCCGGTGTGTGTGTGTGGGGGGGAAGGCTTTTCTCTCTCCCTCTCTTTCTGTCTCTTTCTTTGTCTGTCTCCCTCCATCCTTTTCTTTCTCCCCCTCTTTCCATTTCTTTCTCCCTTTCTCCCTTTTCCTCTTTCTCTGTTTTCCTTCCTTCCTCCCTTGCTGATCGACTGTGGGCTGCGCCCCCCTGGTGCCTCGTTTGCTCGGGCCCACAGCTGGCTGCCCTCACACCTGGGGGAGGAGCGGGGGCGCCTTCCACGCTTTCTCTGCGTGGTGTCCCCTGGGGTTGCCAACCTCCAGGTGGTGGCCGGAGACCTGGCAACTCTAGCCTCTCCCCCGCACACTGGGAGATCTACACCTGGTATGGCCCCCGAATGATGTTATAAATGTGCAAATGGCCCTTGGCAGGAAAAAGGTTCCCCACCCCTGCTCTAAAATATTTTGCTGCAGTGCACGTTGATGGGCCTTAATGCAGCTTACTGTTGGGTTCTGGTCTGGCGTAAGGTCTTATGGTTTTCTGGACTCCTTGTTCATTGCTGCTGTTAGTAGTATGGTTGCATATTTTAAAATAAAATCTTCCTTTCCCCCCTTACATTGCATCGTGTTGTCTTCATAGATACTTCCGATATTTCTGTGCAATTAGTCTTCTGTTTAGTGAGCAAATGACTGAGGATATGTATTAGTTAATATAGCAAAGCTGCACCGTCGTAGAAGCGTGGAACCAGGTGCAGCAAATAAACTCCAAGCAAGTATAATTGCAAAAAGGCAAAACATACATTTATTGAGGTAGGTTCACTTCACTTCCATGTTGCCATCAAAAGGAGAAAGTAGCCTAATCTAAAGAATATTATTCCCTATCGCAACTGACCAACGCATCCAGTGTCATGTTAAGTAGTTAACAGTGTCATGTTAGGAGGTAGTTGAGAATTTCCTGCATTGCGCAGGTGGTTGGACTAGATGACCTTGGTGGTCCCTTCCAACTCTTTGATTCTATGTGTGCGCAAATAAGAAGGCATGGCTTCTGCATGAGAGAACTGTAGATGGCAGGTCCACCAGGAGAGAGAGGACAAAGGACACAGTAAGAGGAGGAGGAGTCAGAGAGAAGTTCATCTCATTCATTAAGAAGATAACAAATATGCACATCGAGCATAATGTATCCCCCCCCCAGTGTCCAGGCATGCCAAGTCACCTTACTCCAGCACAAACAAATGGAGCCTCCTGTTGGTGAACATTTTGAGAGCCAGGGGGGTGTAGCCATTAGGGTTGGAAAGAGAAATAAAAAGGCCCCACCAGTTACAGAAGATAAAAAATAAAGCCAAGGCCGATGGTGCAAAATAGGTACAGATATTCTTTATTACTCAGACTGCATGGCATTATACTCCATTGAAGTCCCTCCCCTCCCCAAACCCCATCCTCCTCAGGCTCCACCCCCAAAATCTCCAAATATTTCCCAACTCAGAGCTGGCGATCCTAGGGTGGGGGTGTTTCACACCTTTGTCAACACTTCTGGTTCACCTAGTTGTATTTTCCTATGTACCTGGAACAGAGAAGTCCCTGAAGGTGTCTCTGTTAGAAACAGGCATTTTTTACTGAACTATTTTATACTGTTTGCCTCAGTTACCCTTACAACAACCCTGTAGGGCAGGCTAGTGTTATTACCATTCCTATGTTACAAATGAGGGAATTGAGACAAGGATATAAAAGCATCAACTAAAGATTTTCAGCGAAGGGAAGACTGCAACCTCGAAATGCTTGTCTCACATCTTGCTGCAATCTGGTTGGTTTTCACATCCTTCCTAAAGCTGTGTTTCTAAAGGTCAGTGCCAATTTTTCAGTGAAAAACTCTGAGAGCCAAACAATTTCTAATAATCTGGCCCTGCACGCTGCTATAAGCTGCCAGCTGCTTTACAGGCACAGCTGCATGTCCCAGTTGCAGGTCTAACGCGGTGTAGTCCTTTTTCTTGCATCAGGGCTCTATCACCTCATTCCCACTTTAGATCTAGATGGTGACAGAACTTATTTATTTACTTACTTAATTATACCCCATTTTTCTCCCCAATTCGGGGGGGGGGGGCTACAATAGCTTGCAACATAATTATTCCTCCCCATTTTATCCTCACAACAACCTTATGAGGTAGATCATGCTGAGAGCATGTGACCAGCCCATAGTCACCCAGCTTCCATGGTAAAGTGGGCGTTCAAACCTGGAATCTCCCAGATCCCTAGTTCCACAGCGTAGAACTACTTTGTTCAAACCCAGGTCTGTCTTGCTCCTGGAAGTGGTCTTATATTGAGATCAGAAGTGACACACGGAGAGGGGGTGTTAGGGGTTATGGTAGAGTATCTGCTTGGCATACAGGAGGTCCCAGGCTCAATCCCCGGCATCTCCAGTTAAAAGGGCCAGGCAGTGGGGGTGGGTGAGAGACCCTTGACCTGAGATTCTGGAGCTCCTGCTGCCAGTCAGAGTAGACAATCCGGACCCTGATAGACCAAGAAGAGTAGGTTTTTATATGCCTACTGAGAACAGAATCAAACCAGCTTACAATCACCTTCCGTTCCCCTCCCACAACAGACACCCTGTGAGATAGATGGGGCTGAGAGAGCTCTTAATAGAACTGTGACTGGCCCAAGGTCACCCAGCTGGCCTCGTGCAGGAGTGGGAAATCAAACCCAGTTCTCTAGATTAGAGTCCACCACTCCAAACCACCAGTCTTAACCACTACAACCATGCTGGCTCTCCAAGAGGTCTGACTCGGTAGAAGCAGCTTCATGTGTGTTGCTCCACACATATACACTAGGATAGCTCCTCACAGTAATGGAGAACAATTTACTTGTGGAATTCACATCCACAGGATCTAGTGATGGCCACTAGTGTAGGGACCTTCCTTGTTCAGAAGCAATGTACCTGTGAATACCAGTGTTGGGGGGGGGGGTCAGTAACAACAAAGGTAGGTCTCAGCCTCCATTCCCTGGTTGGCCAAGTATACGAACCAGGATTCTGGAGTAGATGGACCACTGGTTTAGATCCAGCAGGGCTCCTCCTGGATTATGTTCTTACATTCCTATGTGCAAAAGGCCAAACAGTGCCTTCTTCACAGTGTTTCTGTTAAGAATAACACCATGTGGGAGAGAGGCTGAATCTCCTACACACCGTGGTGCCAATCTGTAGCAGGAACAGCATGCGGAGAGAAGAAAAAATATACCAATTGTATATGGCAGTGTTCGAGTTCACTCTATAATCCAGGCCCTGTGAATTCTGTCTTGTGGAAATCAATCCTGACACACCTCATAGCTGTAGCCTTGTATGTGTTTTTCTCCACGGTATTGTTTCCTCAGAATAACCCTATGAGGTAGGTAAACTGAAGAAGAAGAAAAGTTAGTTTTTATATGCCGACTTTCTCACTTAAGGAAGAATCAAACTGGCTTACAATCACCTTCCCTTCTCCTCCCCACAACAGACACCCTGTGAGGTTAGGTGGGGCAGAGGGAGTGTGACTAGCCCAAGGTCACCCAGATGGCTTCATGTGAAGGAGTGGGGAAACAAATCCAGTTCACCAGATTAGCATCTGCCGTTCATGTGGAGGAGTGAGGAATCAAACCTGGTTCTCCAGATGAGAGTCCACTGCTCCAAACCACTGCTCTTAACCACTACACCACGCTGTCACTACACCAAGCTGAGACAAATTGAATGGCTCAAGGTCAGCCAATAAGCTTCATGGCTGACTGGGGATTTGAACCCAGAACTCCCTGCTCTTAATCCTACACTGTAACCACTACACCTAACTAGTTCTTTCTTCTCACTTCATGCAAGAGTTTCTTGAAGTGACTCATTTGTATGGTTTGAATCCCCACATGGATTCTTCGCATCAGACAGAAACATCCCTCATCATTTGAGCATCCAGAGGATGACTTCTCTTGTGTTTGATACATGCTGAGTTCAGTTTAAAGTTTTTGCCACAGATAGAGCATTTGTAGGGTTTTTCTCCTGTATGGGTTCTCTGGTGCGCTGTGAGATGAGCCCTCTGACTGAAACCGTTGCCGCAGAATGAACACTTGAACGGTTTCTCCCTCGTGTGGGTTCTTTTGTGAACAATAAGGTGAGATCTCTGGCTGAAACTTTTCTTACAGTCCGAGCATTTATACGGCTTCTCTCCCGTGTGGGTCCTCTCATGTTTAGAGAGGCTCGAACTCAGTAGGAAACTCTTCCCGCAATCTGAGCATGTATGCAGTTTCTCTCCTGTATGGATTTTCTGGTGCCGGTTAAGGTCAGGTCCCCGCCGGAAGCTCTTCCCACAATCTGAACACTTGTAAGGTTTGACTCCCGTGTGGATTCCTCGGTGTGAAGCAAGATGGGAACGCCGATGGAAAGATTTTCCACAGTCCGAGCAGTCGAACAGTTTCGCCGTTCTGTGGGTTCTCTTGTGTTTTTTAAGGTAGGAGTGCCGGCTGAAGATTTTACCACAGTCTGAGCATTTTTGAGACTTTGTGCCCATGTGGGATCTCTTATGCTTAAGGAGGAGGATACTTGAACTAAACAGTTTTCCACATTTGTTACATGCCTTTTGCCTCCCATCCTTACCGATCTTCTTCTGGACAGCAGTTTTCTTGACATCCTGACAGCCATTCTGAGGAGTAATGGGTTTCTCCTCTTTGGCTCTGGTTTGGTTTTTTTGCTGTCTCAGTGATCTGCGTGGATGCCCAGCCGAATCCCCTCCCCCATGATTCTGGAGAGGTATGTCCTTTGCGCTTCTGAAAGAAGTCTCATGAGGTTTGTCTTGCACAAAATTGTCCGGCAGTAGATTATTCTCCATCCTGTTCGTATTTCCTTCAAAAACATGGGCTGGAATAAAGGATTGGGGAGAGACATATAAGTTTGACTTTTGGTTCTGCTTTCCCATTCTACAGTACTGTGGGTTGAAGCACTCAGCTCCCCTGGGATTCCCTGACATTGTAGGCTTGACCAAAGGGTTAATGAGAAAATGAACTAAAGAAATTAAAATGCTTTTGCTAGACTGAGTAAAAGGCAGCCACAAAACCGTGAGCTAATGGATGAAAGACTCTTTGGTATACAATAGCTGCAAAGTAACTGCAAAAAGAAACAGGAGATAAGAAAGAATGATGAATACCCACCTCCCACAGAACTCCTCTGGGCATTCATTGTCTCAGTAAATGTGGATTAGGTTGCTATCTTGGCCAAGGCCAAAGTATAGAGGCCTTGCTTCATTAGCATAGTAAACTGCCCACCCTAAAGGCAAAGCTGCCTCAATTTTCTGATAATGGGTCGTATGGAAAGATGTAATGTGGGCTTAACATGATTTTGTATGTCTGAGGTGGGGAAAGAATGATGTAAAGAGAAGGAGAACATGATGTTTGTAATGATTGACATCTTGGCAAGTTTATAATCTTATGCTGGACTAAAAGTGGTTCTGCTTCGAACTGGAGCCTGTTTTTCAGCTGAATAATAAATCTTTCGACTTTCTCCCGCTTGGTGTGTTTTAATATGGGCTAAAGGACACCAAGGAATGAAACCTGTTAGTTGTAAAACTGTCGCCAGTCAACAACAGGATCCGCTAACATTGACTTTAATTTATTCTATTATATTTTACCTTGGTCTTCCTCAGAGGATGTTAGGATTCCCCCCTCCATTTTATCCTCTCAACAACCCTAAGTTGTAACCATTACACTGTTTCTGGATCTGCTGTGGGCCCTGTCAAACCACAACACAGCACTTCTGGCGATTTTGAAACATAAATCTCAGCTGTGTGGAGGCCCAGTTTGGATGGGGACAGCAGTGGGTGAAGAGAAGGGGATTAAATTCTTCTTCCCTGCACCATTTTCTCCCACCTGAAACAGTCCGTGGAGCCATTATTTGCCCTATTCAGAAAAAATATGCATACTGATAAGCCTACATGTAAGGTTTCCTGGAAGAACAACTAAAGGCTACCTGGGTCCAATTCAAGTTGGGAAGATGGCATGAGAGGGTGGGGGGGAGGATTAAGCCCCCTCACTCCACACATCATGTTTCATATTCAAACTGTACTAGGGTTGCCAACCTCCAGTCCAGGAGATCTCCCAGTATTACAACTGATCTCCAGCCAATAGAGATCAATTCACCTGGAGAAAATGAGCATTGAAGTCCCTCCCTTCTCCAAACCCCGACCTCCAAACCCTCTCCACATATTCCCCAACCCGGAGTTGGCAACCCTAAATTGGACCCCCCTCTCACTCACACACCTGAGAAATTTCAACCTGAAACCCCCATGGTCCAGAGCATGCATGTAAGGTACAGGTATCTGGTTATTCAGGCTTACTGATGGGGTACATTTCCCTAATATCATAAATCAGTGGCTCACTGGAGCCATTTCCAGTCAAGAAAACTGTATGAGGAGTAGAAAGTGTAAGCACAATCAGGTTCCTGAGAATAAAGTTTTCTGAAAGCCTGTGAGCACCCAACATGTAGCTCCCTGCTGGGCACATTTGGTTTGACAGGAACCACTGGTGGCCTGAGGTGGGCATGGAAACAGCATAGTGGGCAGTTAAACCTTCAGGTAGCAGCCTGGAAGGAACAGTCCTCTGATTAGATGGCACTGGGTAATAGACCAGTGGATTCTCCCACCTGTACTGGTGACTTCACAATGGTTCCTTTTGTCTGAGTCCTGAGAATATGGAATCAGGAAGCTTGCCCTTTCCTCTTCTTCTGCCCAGGGTGTCCCATCAAACTTGGTGAGGGAAAGCACTGTTGCCAGAGAGAAAAAAGAGAAGGAGGGGCAAACATTAATTTCTGTAGTTGCGTGCTGCTTACTCATCCTCCTGAATTTCCCTGCCAAAATCTTACACAGCAGAGTCCACGGATCGTCCTTCTGAGTGTGTGCACAAGCACAAGGGTGTCTGTGGAGATACGGAGATCAGGAATTCAGATCATATCCGGCACACTGAGGACCAAACCCGATGTGACGGCAGTCACAGGGCCAACTTCTGGCCACCGACACCATTTTTGAGGAGAATTCAACCATCTTGAAATTGCTGTTGAGGGTAGCGCGGTGGCATCAGGCGATCTTGCCCCCCTCCCCATGCCTTTTTAACACTGTGGTGGGCCTGGCTGGTACAGCACAGAAGAGGAAAGCAAGATTGCCTGTTGCTGCCACGTTGCATGCCCAATCAGGATCAGGCTCTCACAGCAATTTTTAAATGGCCAAATTCTCCTTTGAAATGGCATCAGTAGCCATGGCTAGATTCTAATTTGGCCCTGAATCTGTGGCATCCTCACAAATATATTTTGGATATACTTTGGCGCTACATGTAATAATCTCTGTTTATGATATTTATTTGTTGCCCTCCTTTCCTCAGAAAGGCTGACAGAACTGGCATCTGTAGTGATTACTTTTACCACACGGCAGCCCAATCCAGCACAAATGCCTATCCTTACAGGCATGCCCTCCCTTATCTTTCTTCTCTTACTTCTCTGGCTCTCAGGGCCAAATTACGCATTCAGGTTGTAACAAGTTGGGTTCATTCTCGTGTGAAAACAGTGCTGGGAGAGTTATTTCAGCAAAAATGGGAAAATGGAGGCCGGGGGGTGAGGAGGGGAATAGCCCTTCCTCCCCTCACAACAGTATTCTGAGCCTGTTCAGACTCTCTTTTTAAAAGCCATTCTCCGAAACTGCTGCGTGGCTGTAGGGAATCTGGACCCAGCGCATTAAAAACACACACAAGCAGTTCAGGCTCTCCTATTCTGACCCACCTCTGTCCACCATTTTGGTGCTTGAGGTGGGAAAGGCGGTGCGTGATGCAAAATGAAATCAGTGAAAGCTCCTCTGGAGGGAGGTTTGATTCTCAAAAGTTCATACCCCAAATATCTTGTTCAGCTTTCAGATTACTGAAACAAAGGATCTTAGGGCATCGAGTGGCAAACCTTGTCCTCATCAGCGTGCAGGGTCTGCTCCCCATCACAGCTTGGTATTCATCTGACACTTGGAGCCCTACTCTCCTACTTCTCCCATTTAACTTCTCCACAACTACAAAGGGCCTTCATGATAGTGCGTCTGAACATCTTTCCATTAGAAATCCTTTGGGGCAGATTTAAGAACATCCCTGTGTGCAATTGGACTTGCCCACGTTCGCAGAACCTGTGTGTGTTAAGTGCCATCAAGTCGCTTCCAACTCATGGCGGCCCTATGAATGAAAGTCCTCCAAAATAAGAGAAGGAAGGGAGCCTTGCTCAGATCTTGTAAATTGAAGGCTGTGGCTTCCTTTATAGAGTCAATCCATCTCTTGTTGGGTCTTCCTCTTTTCCTGCAGAACCTACCAGAGACAAGAACCTACGTGCGGCTCCACTGTGTCTATTATGAGTCTCTACGGGAAGCTCATATTGAACTGCTGATAAAAGATATCTTATATCTCCCTGCAAAAGACAAAGTGGCTCTCCTTTTGGATGACTGGCACTCTTGTACCACGGAGAAGGTAGTAAAGTTTCTTTTAGCTGCCATGAGAATTCAAGGAATTAAGCGGAACTTACCCAATGGCTACCATGAATGAATTTTATTAGTTGTATTTTTATACACTAGATATCAATTTTATGGTTGTCATTATAACCAATATGCCAATAAAGGTATTGATATCTTGTTCTCTTAGGTGCTACTGGACTCAAATCTAGCTATCCTACTGCAGACCAACACGGCTACCCCCTGAAACTATCTTCAATTCTCTTGAAGCCTGAAGTACCAGGTAGAAACAAGTCAGGCGTACTGAGACACACACCCGTCCTTCAAACCCAAAGGAAATGAATTCTTACCCACAGAGGTGACATTTTCATAGTTCTCCTGCATAACGTCCCTGTACAAAGCTTTCTGGTGGGGGTCCAGGAGAGCCCACTCCCCGTCGGTGAAATGGACAGCCACCTCCTCAAAAGTCACAGGCCCCTAAAACACCAGAGAACCCCGTTCAGAAGGGAAGGGAAGAAAACGAGGCCTCAGTTTAGACTAGACCTCATTAGGTCTTTCAGCGTCAAACCCGTTGCGGCCGCCCCATTGCAAGCTTTCGAAACAAATGAAGTACAGAAAAATAAAAGACAGTCTTTGAGCAGCTGCAGAGTGTTGTTCACTGAAAACTACACATTACATGGGAATGGGTGGAGGGAAGGCCCAACAATTGTTTTATTAGAGAAAAAGCAGTGTCAAGGAGAGTGATATTGATCACAGGAGTGACAGGAGGGAGGGGAAGCTTAATTTTGTCTCTGCCATCCACTATTCCATTCCAAATCAAGCTCCCTCAAGTTGCTTCTCTACGCCCCCCCCCCCGCCGCCGCCGCCATTTCTGGCATGGCTTCAAACATGTGTGAGGAAAATTACATCACTGAAAGTCAGCTACAAATCAAAAAGCTGTAAGCCTGAGGAATAACATATGTTACAGCTGCTAGCAGGATGTTTCGAGTTGCCGTCTTCAGATAAATAAAGGTTATTCTTTTCTTCAAATATGAAATGTGCTGCTTACATAACACAGCTGTTCCAGATGGTACTGATTCTGCATAAAGAACGAAGACGTTCCAGAAATCTGTCTTTGACAGAGGCTGTTTCCACACGGCATCAGGTGAAACACAGCATCCCCCTGCTATATTTAGGAGTTTCCACATGATGCTGTGCCCTTTCTGAGCGTGGCTTGTGGGTAGGGTTGCCATCTCCAGGATGGAAAATTCCTGGAGATTTGAGGTGCAGCTGCACACAGTGGCAATCAGTTGCCTTGGAGGGCTAGCCATAGAGTCTATGTATAAATACTGAAATTATAATTTATTGGAAGCGCTATGTAAAAGTTAAAATTATTTAAAAGCATTAAAATAGCACAATGGCATTTCCTGAGGTTGATAACTGTAACCTCATACCCAACGCGTTTCGGCCTATGGGGCTTTCATCAGTGGTTAATTAAAACCCTTGTTAAGCCTGCACACATTTACAGAAATACAATAATAAATACAAAGAGTTCAAACCCAACCAGGCATGTGTATATGTTGAAAAATCTATTCCCAATTATTCAAACATCTGGTACAATAGGTTCTAGTTGTACTTTACTAGGTTGATACCTGCACACATAGTATATGAGAGATATATACTAACCAGTACTACTTTGTAGTGCAAAGGCAAGACCACCCAACTTGGACTAATCCAGAAGAGCCACCCCTCCCAGATTCTGAGCCCACAATCACCTTCTCCCTCCCCAGTCACCCCCTGCAATCTCCCTTACCTGGTCCAGCTCTAACCCAGCCGTTTCCCTTCCATATGTTCGGCAGCAATGGAGAAATCTTAAGTAGAAGGATGACTTTCCTTGGCAGCCTGGAAAAGACATTTTGGAAAGCATTTCTTCGTTCACAATCCCGCTGCTCCCCTCTGCTGGAGTCCAACAATGAACTCACAAGGCAGTTTAGATAAATATGGGAATGCAAAGCCCATTGAAATGCTATTGAAATGTAACAATATCAAACCTGATGTAGGTGCAGGCGAGCAAGCACAAAGCAGGCAGAAGAACTCCCTAAACCCACTGGAAATAACCGTAAAATTGCCAACGATCAGGCATTCCCTTCATAGAGAAAGTTGTAAGAATCTTCCTGTTTAGACCTCCAGGTGGCATCTGGAGTTATTCCAGAATTACAATTGATCTCCAGATAGGGTTGCCAGGCTGAGCCTGGCAACTAGTAGGATTGGGAACAGGGACATCACTTTTACCATAGAGTTTCTGGCAACTCCTAGAGTTACCCTATGTCACCTGTTCTTTTTTTTTCTTTCTGGAAGTGACATACTGACACAACACACCAGTGTGTTGTTTTTGTTGATCAGGGAAAAGGCACAGGGAGTAAAAAAAAAATTAACTCTCCTCTCAGTAGGTTGGATCCAAGCCAATGTATGGAATTCATTGTGGCAAGGTGGCCACTGGCTTAGACCGCTGTAGTGAAACTAGGCTTACTTTTCCAAAAGGAAGATAAACCCATGCACCTGGGTGTTTTGATTTGTGTCTTTGTTAAAGGAACACAAGGGGGGAAATGTAGACATTTGTCCCAAGGGTTTGGGAGGCTAGCAATGACCTTGCTGGGTGGTCAAAAAGGACAAGAGTCCAGTAGCACCTTAAAGACTAACAAAAATATTTTCTGGTAGGGTATGAGCTTTCGTGAGCCACAGCTCACTTCTTCAGATACCTGAAGAATAACAGGTATCTGAAGAAGTGAGCTGTAGCTCACGAAAGCTCATACCCTACCAGAAAATATTTTTGTTAGTCTTTAAGGTGCTACTGGACTCTTGCCCTTTTTGACTACTGCAAACAGACTAACACGGCTACCCACTGTGAATTATCTTGCTGGGTGGTTTGCCAAGATTCTTCGAGGTATCTCCTCTGGGCTGTCTGAACCTCACTTCTGTTTCTGACATGTTGTTTCTAAACCTCTGAGACACGTCTAACCTCAACAACGGCTTTCAAGATGTCAGCTTCACAGAAGGCACGTTCTATCAATAGCGGTGGTTACTTGTAGGGCAATAATTATTATTAACCATTGCTGATGTCAGGCTTCCAATTTGTTACCAGCGTATATGTTAATCATTATGCTTTTGTATTTAATAAATAATAAGAAATAATGTGGCTTGGCTGTAAGGAATCGGCATCCACAGAAGTGACCTTAACAGTCACAGTCCATATAAATTCATCGGTGACGGGCGTGTGTAGGCAGGGAGAAAATATTTGTATGTTCTTACCAGATAAGAAAGTTGGAGTTGAACTTAAGTCATTTCCCAGCTCCATTTGCAAAATTTCTGAGGAGAGAAAGGTAAGGGAAAGTAAGAATCCAGGTCCTGTGTATCGTTTTTTAGAACTAGTTTAATTATTTCTAAATCTGTTATCTGTATAATAGCTAATGGTTTTATAAAACAGACCCATGTTCTGCCTCCAAAGATTATTGGAATGACTTAAACAAGGGCATTGGTATGGTGGGCTCCTTACTCAGATGACTTTCAAACCTGTTCCAACCACCACGGCTTTTGTAAAGACTCATCTACTGGATTAGATCATTGGTCCTTCCAGTCCTGCATCCTTGTTTCCAACCGTGATCAACCAAATGCCCCCAAAGCAAAATATGAATAGCCTACTCTCTGCCTTCCAACATATGCTAATGAGAGGTATGCTGCCTCTGAATATGGAAGTTCCATTTAGCAATCACAGCTAATATCCTTTGACAGACCTCTGCACCAATAAAGGCTTTCAGCTAGGGTTGCCGACTCCAGGTTGGGAAATTCCTGGAGACCTGGGGATGGACCCTGGGAGGGCAGGGTATGGGGAGTGGAAGGACCTCTGTGGAGTATAATGCCATAGAGTCCACCCTCCAAAGCAGCCCTTTTATCCAGGGGAACCGATCTCTGGAGATCAGTTGCAATTCCTGGAGATCTCCAGGCCACACCTGGAGGTTGGGTACCCCATTCTCACTTCAGGAATACTTGGAAATGTCACTGGCAGGGTTTCTACACTGTCGGATATAGCATTCTCTAATATCAAGTCCCGATCTTTCACTGTTCAGAAATGTTGAACATCCGTTTCTTTAAAAACAGTAAAACCACACTGTATAAAATAAACACTTTCCTGAAGGCTACAAAACCTGTGATGCAGTGTGAGTGTTAACTCAATCGACCTAAAGTTGAAGCGCACAACTGTTAAACCTGAAAGCGTGACCACGCAGGTAAGACCAGCCAGTATCCAAAAGGGCTGGCAGAATTGTTCAAGGATGGAAACCTGGATTACAAGACAGAAATCTACTGAGAGATTCCATTCTTTCCTCTTCCTCTAGGGAGTGTCCTGTGCCCTTAGATTCAACCTCCTAATGGCTGGACTCACCTTTAAATGCCAGCAGCATGTTTTGTGTGACAATCCTTTTCTGAGAGAAGTGCTTTATCCTCTGTTCCAGCTCCACAAGACCCATTTCAGGTTTAGGGACAACCCCATTATTCCTGATGAAGAAAGAGAGGGAAAGGTAAGAACCAGTCCCACTTATTAGTTAAAATATTTATACCCAGCCCAGTCCATCTTGGGTCCCATTCTGCCACACCCCTAGACTGTTTTCTGTATGGATACTCTTCCTTCACCTTCCTTCCCAAATTGGAAGAGGTTGGGTTTTTTTAGAACACCATGTCTATGCAACATCATCATCCAATCATTTGCCTTCTGGATTTTCACCTGCTTCATTGAGATCTTTCCCAAACCTGCTTGTGTATGATCTTTCCAGGAGAATCGTAGTATAAAATCAAGGTTGACTACAATAGTGGGAGGAAGGATGCTGCTTTCAGGCCCCCTGGCCCACATTGGCATAGGGTTGCCTGGTCCCTCTTCGCTACTGGCGGGAGATTTTTGGGGTAGAGCCTCAGGAGGGCGGGGTTTGGGGAGGGACTTCAATGCCATAGAGTCCAATTGCCCAAGCGGCCATTTTCTCCAGGTGAACTGATCTCTATCGTCTGGAGATCAGTTGTAATAGCAGGAGAGCTCCAGCTAGTACCTGGAGGTTGGCAACCCTACATTGACATCAGTTTTCCTTGGTATCCCCTCACATTTTACACCCTCAACCTATTGGTAGGCTTTTTGGCCAGTATTTTTTACAATAACACTAGAAAGCCAGCATGGTGTAGTAGTTAAGGTGTCGGACTAGGATTTGGGAAACCCAGGCTCAAATCCCCACTCTGCTATGGAAACTTGCATGGTGACCTTGGGCCAGTCTCACACTCTCAGCCTCGACCCTGGCAAGTATTTGGATGGGAGACCTCCGAAGAGTACCAGGAGCTTGACGCAGAGGCAGGCACTGGCAAACCATCTCTGAACATTTCTTGCCTGGAAAACTCTAGGGGGTCGCCATAAATCAGCTGTGACTTGACAGCAAACAAAAAAAATCCTTACACTATAGCAGTGATGGCGAACCTTTTAGAGACCGAGTGCCCAAACTGCAACCCAAAACCCACTTATTCATTGTAAAGTGCCAGCACGGCAATTTAACCTGATTACTGAGGTTTTAGTTTAGAAAAAAAACTCATACGTTAACATCTTATGCTCACAAGCATAAAATGATTCAAACAAAGTAAGGAAAGCAATCCCAAGTGCTTTAATTGATTTAAAATTATTTGGCAGAGAATTCCACGCTTTAAGGATTTCATTTTCAGAACTAACTGTACTATCCTTTGTCATCCATAAAATTAAAATTAAATCATGGCAATGACTGACAAACACCATTTCCCCCATCTGCATTCTCAAAACTCTGCAGGGGGGCTTATTGTTGAGTTGTGCATCTGAGTGGCAAGTCCAAGGCAAAACCTCTCTTTCACAAATAGACACCCCCCCATGCAGTTTTGAGACTCTGGATGGGGTAAATGTGCATCTCAGTGGCAAGTCCAAGGCAAAACCTCTCTTTCACAAATAGACACCCCCCCCATGCAGTTTTGAGACTCTGGATGGGGTAAATGTGCATCTCAGTGGCAAGTCCAAGGCAAAACCTCCCATTCACAAATGGCCAATAACCCCTGTCCTGAGCCCAGGCCTCCCCGGGCCACCTCGGGACTTCCCAGACACCGGCGGGGGCTAGCCACCACCCGCGGGGGGAGAAAAGGAGTCAGGACGGCAGGATAAAAGCCCCTCCCACCTGTCCTTTTCTCCACCCGCCGACAAACCTCCACAGTTGGGCGCCTGGCCGGGGGGGGGAGGGGGGCGAAGCGCCGACGACACCACCCCCAGACAGGAGCCGACCCCCACCACCTACCTTTCCCCCGCAGGTTCCCCAAAGGCAAAAAGGGCAGACGCCCCTGAACCGGCCCAACTGAAGAGGGGTGGGGGGCCTTCTGGCAGGCGGGGAGTCCAGCCCCCCTGACACATGTGTGTGTGTGCACGCGCGCACCCTACTCCTCCACGTGGGCCCCTCCAGAGGGCCGCGGGGGACAGCCGGCCAGCCGGCTGCTGGGAGTGAGAAGGGTGGCTGGGCGGAACACCCTCCGGGGGGGCGGAGGGACACCAGACGCCGAAGGAGGCGCGACAGCGTCAGCGAGCGGAAGCGGCGACGGGCTCCCCTCTTCCGGGCAGCGAGAGGCGAGGAGGCCCGGCTCAACGGCCGGGGAAGGAGCAGCGGGAGGCCCTGATGCGCGCACCCCCTGCAGGGATTTCTCCCCCCACGGCCAGGCCCGGGAGTGGAGCGGGAGGCAGCAGGGAGGGGGGGTTCTCCGCCCCCCCTCGGCTCTGGGCAGGGGGGGATCGGGACCGAGGCTGGGGTGGAAAAATTCGGCAAGGAGTCCAGGAAAGGGGGGCTTTGAACCGAGCGGTTCAAAGCCCCCGCGGCCCAGCTGGGCAGCCGCCTGCCTACAGCCTCCCCCATCCGGGGCGGGGCGGAGCCGGAAAGTCCAGCAGCTGGGAGGAACCATGCGTGCCGGCAGAGAGGGCAACGCGTGCCGGAAGTGGCACGCGTGCCATAGGTTCGCCAACACGGCACTATAGCAACACAGAAACTACTGATTTATTTTTAAAGGTGTCAAGAAGCCCTTCGGTGGCATGGTTCGGAACGGCAGGAACAAGAAGGGTATTTATTCATTCATTTACTCCATTTATACCCTGTGTTTCTCTCCAATGTGGCTTACAATATTTTATCCTCCATTTTACCCTCACAACAACCCTGTGAGGTAGGTTAGGCTAAGGGAGAGTGACTGGCCCAAGGTCACCCAGCAAGCTTCCATGGCAGAGTGGGGATTCGAACCCAGGTCTCCCAGAGTCGTAGTCTGACACTACGACTTCTACACCACACCAGGGAGAGCATGGAGAATACCCCCCCAGTGGATGCTTTGGTGAGAGTGAGAATGTTCTGCATTGGCAATAAGCACACAACGGAGAACCGCTAGCATGTGGAAGCCGCCCAAACAGCTACCTGCTCCAGTCCAGGGAAGTTCCAAAAACAAGCCAAGCAGAGCAACATGCGTCCCGAAAGACAGAAAACATACCTGCTCCTAGTCCTTCTGATGCTCTAGAGGAGACATGGAGAAAGAGAGAAAATCACAGAATGGAGTGGTAAACATTTTGATTTCGCATTAATGGCCAGACTAACTCACTTGCTAAAAATGAACTCTATCGACGAATTTATAATAAAATGGCAACCATTATATGATCATTACTCACGTGCCCTGAATACCTATTAATAACAAAGAGTTTAGAGAATCATTTCAGAAATTATTCAATGAATGTATATAACAAGGTTTGCATGTTTAATACGAATGATGCTATTTTGATATGATGATATCTTAGACTGTGTAAAGCTCGGAAGACGAATTAGATTTGCTTCCCCCCCATCCCTTTTTCTATTTTTTGTATCCTCTTATTAAAAACGAGAGAGAGAGAGAGAGAGAGAGAGAGAGAGAGAGAGAGAGAGAGAGAGAGAGAGAGAGAGAGAGAGAGAGAGAGAGAGAGAGAGAAGAACCTATCAGACATGAACTAAAGACCTCTGTACCTTTCTAAGTGCCTGTACTTACAGACAATGGCAGGAAACCTTGTCAGTTGTACGACCAAACCATACTACACTTCTAATTCAGACTAGATTCAGGAAATTGTTTTTTTTTTTTTTTTAAGGCTGAGATGTTAAATCAGATTAACTGATTTGAAACCTTGGCATCAATTTAAAGTGTGCCCCTGATAATTTGGTTGGCTCTAAGCGATTTTCTGGGCAGTACTTTGCTGTGAAGCTCTTTCTGACCGCTCTAGGAGCTGCAGAAGTTTGTTGCTTCCACTCACGCAAGACTAGTACCTTCCAAAGAGCTGAAAAGCACCTAGCCTCAGAGGAAAGCCCTGCAGAACAGCGAACCGCCTCCCATGATGGACAAAGAGGGTAGAGCAAGGCTACAGAGCCAAGCCACTGATTTTATATGGCTGCTGATGTTCTAGTTATTACTAGTTATTGCTGATTTAGTGTTGCAGGTCTTTTTAATTTGTTTTGATTCTTTCACAATTTGGGTTTCATATTGTTGCAAACCGCTTGTGGCAGAGAGTCGGCATAAAAGCGCTTTAAATTTAAATAAACAAATTTGTAAATAAAAGTTCCCCAGATGTGTTAAGGTTTTTCACCTTTGCAGGTGGTCTCCCACGGTCTTCTGCGTTCATGCCAGGTAGTGAGGTCTTCTCGCCGCTTCTGGAAAAGCTCCCATTTGACCTCGCAATGATTTCTCCGTCCAACAACTCCAGTGTTTTCAATGCGCATTTTTCTTGTTCTTCAATGAACTCCCGCAGCTCCTTCCACTCTTGGATGATAATCTTCCTCTCAGTTTCCGTCTCTCTCTGCAGTCACAGGGGCAAGAGTTTGGGGGAACTTACCACAAGAGGACAGTTTAGTGCCACTGAATGGTCACGATTCTGTGGTAGCATTAAGGTTGCCAGGTCCCTCTTCGCCACTGGCGGGAGGTTTTTGGGGTGGGGTTTGGGGAGGGGAGGGACTTCAATGCCATAGAGTCCAATTGCCAAAGCGGCCATTTTCTCCAGGCGAACTGATCTCTGTACTTTGGAGAGCAGCCGTAATTCCAGGAGTTCCCAAAGCCCCACCTGGAGGTTGGCAACCCAGACGAGCATCCCGAACTCTCACAAGATTACTTCCTCTCATGAGAGTTCAGCCATCCTTTGGGCCAGGGGTCCCCAACGCCATCAGTGAAAGATTTTTGGGGCGGAGCCTGAGGAGGGTGGGGTTTAGTGAGAGGTGGGACTTCAATGCCATAGAGTCCAATTGCCAAAGCAGCCATTTTCTCCAGGGGAACTGATCTCTATCAGCTGGAGATCAGTTGTAATAGCAGGAGATCTCCAGCTAGTACCTGGAGGTTGGCAACCCTACTTTTTGAGCCTGTGAGCACCTGTGGAATTCTGACACAGGGTGGCGGGCACAGCCACAAAACACAGAAAAACCCAGGTTCAGGGCAGGAGAGGGGTAATTTAAAAAAATACACCAGGGAAGAGGAATGAGATAAAATAAAATTAACACAGCTGCCACCATAGTAACAGTGGGGGTTACCGCACTTTGTATTCCCAGCGATGTATTAAGAGTTTGAAAATGTTATAAAAAACATCGCTTTAAAAGGGCTTTTGGATACCACGGCTTATAAATGTTTGGAAGACGTCTTCACAGCTAAAGGGGCCAAACAAAGTGCAAACAGTATTTTTTATAACGTTTTCAAACTCTTAATACATCGGTGGGAATACACAGAAAGTGCGAACAGTATTTTTTATAACATTTTCAAACTCTTAATACACCGCTGGAATACAAGTGCGGTAACCCCCAATGTTTTAAATCTGCATAGCCAATAAGATTTTCAGTGGCCACTTAGAAGCCCTGCTGGGTAAGAGCCCCAACCGACCCCACCCGTTTCCTAAAAACACTTTGTGGGCATCAACAGCAGGCAGCATGGTACCCACGGGTACCACATTGGGGACCCCCTACTTTAGGGAGCGACAGTGGTATTCTTCCGAATCTGCTGTCTGCAGTGATGGCCTCACCTCTCCTCACCGAGGAGCCGGACCACGTTTCCGATCTATGAAGCTGCATGGGGACAGGTGGAGATTAAGCCCCCTTTTTTTCTCCAGCTCTACGCCCCTGATCCAGATCAATCCCCATCAGTGACATTTTTCCAAAACGAATTTACATGTCTAGAGTTCGAATTGTGAAACTTCTGCAGTGACAGAATTTCGGAAGAATGCCCCAGGGGCTTTCGTTCCAAATGGATTCTGGATACTTACCAAAAGCGCCTTGCTTTTTCTGAGATGTCCTTCTTTCATGCCTTCTCCTTCTTTATCCTCGCCGCTTCGTCGCATCTGCAGGTTCAGGGAAACGCAACAAGAAAAGAGCTTTCCCGCCTATATCCAAATTGAATTCTATAGCTGAAACAAATCACTCTTGTGGGAACCAACGCTAAGCACACCGGGGCCGCAAAATTCTGTTCCTCACACAAAAAACGTTTGCTGGAACTGAAGCCTCTCTAAACACAAGCAGGTGCAAAACCTGTTTGTCCTCATTCCTCGTGGGCATGGGGCTCTCTCAAATTCTAAAAAAGGCATTCAGAAGTTTTCAGGGGCTTTGAGAAAATTCTCCCTGCCCGGCCTCCTGTTTCAAAGGCAAAGGGGGGAAAGATGCATCCCACCTTTGAGAAGCCACTCCCGTCCCTCAGTCTTTCCCTCTTGGAATGAACGCAAACAACCTCTTAGCCAGCATCTGCGTGAGCCAGGGGTGTCCTCACCTTCTCTTGCAAGGATTGCATCACCTGGCAATTGCAGAGTTTCCTCCCTCCATGGCTGCTTGTAAATACAGCGTTCCTACAGTCGGCACGGAGATTACCGCTTTTGTTTTCATAATGCATGTAACATCAGAGCCTCCATGTTCAGAGGCAGTGTACCTCTCAATGCCAATTACTAGGAGACACCATCCTGCTCATAAACGGGGTCGCCAATTCTGGCCTGGGAAATTCCTGGAGATTTGGGGGTGGGGCCTATGGAGGGAGGAATTTGGGGAGAGATTTCAACTAGAATCTATGGTACACCATAGAGTTTGCCCGCTGAAGTTGCCATTTTCTCCTGGGGAACTGATCTCTGCAGACTGGAGATCAGTCGTTCCAGGAGAACTCCTGGCCCCACCAGGAGGTTGGCAACCCTACTGATGGGCCTTCCTGGGGTATCTGACTGTCCACTGTGGCGTATACTGGACTAGGTGGACCATTGGTTTGATCCAGCAAGGATGCTTTTTTCATTCCTCCTTTGTTTTTCTGAAGATTTAATTGGACAGGCCAGGACTTAATTATGGCCTCTGGTCTTTTGTTTTACCACTGAATTTACTCACATTCCTCCTGTCAGACTAATAAAATCCCAATCGGCTTTTAAAGAAAGAAAAAATCCTTTAAAAGTTCTTTTTGATTGTTCTGCTTACATCCTCTTTTTAAATAAATAAAATGCTTGCTGATCAAAGTCACTCTCCACATGCTCAAGGGCACACTCCTCTTAGATACTAACTTCAGAGGGTCCAGACCTGTGTTTGAAAACAAACTGGGGGGGGGAGTGTTCTAGTTAATTACGCAAGTCTATGAATTTCTAGTAGATTTCCCCAGGATAGCATGCAGCAGTGGTTAGAGCAGCAGCTAGGAAACGGGTTCAAATCCCCACGCTCTCTCAGTATAATCCACCTCACAGGGGGACATCTTTATTACAGCCAAAGGCAAGCATAACATCAAAAATATACATCCTATGATAAAACTATACAGCTCCTGCTTACAGCATCTCATCCGTGCTGATTAATCTGAAGATTTACCCATAAAACCTTTATTCATCATTAATGCCTTCCTTTTCCAAGACATGAGAGCAGACTTTTGCTACTGAGTGCGAAATAAGAGTCACCCTGTCTTCTTGCAGATATTCTACCAAATAAACCTCAGAGGTGTAAGAGTATACAAACCGAGATAGCAGGGGAGTAATTTAAAAGATTTCTGGCATCATCATAGTATTCACAATGAATCAATATATGTACTAGCGTCTCCACCACATCCATAGAGCAGGAACATTTACGTGTCTCTCTTGGGCAATGAAGAAACCTTCCCAAAAGTACAGCTGACGGAAGGGCATCAAATCAGGCCCTAGAGGAAGGTACCTTGCAGGGTTGTTTTGAGCAGTGGAGAGACGCAAGTTGTCCACCCTGAACGTGGAGGAAGGCTGGGGTAACAATAAGACCGAGCTGTAGTTAGGATGGCTCTATTGAGATTTCCTTCTCCTTCTCCTGCCCCTTCCATACCTTTTGTTCCTACAAGCTGAAACAGCAGAAGGAAGAGAAGCGGCAGATGCCCTCCGTCCTTTGTCTAGATGTCCTCCCCCAAGCCTTAGGGATGGGGGCGTCGCAGCAGCAGCATCATTTGCTTCTGTGGGGGCTCCGGATGCGGCTGGAAAAGTTCTTGGACAACTTGCTTCCCGCCGAACAGCACAAAGAAAGGAGCGATCTGTATCCAAGACCCCAGGATTTTATACAGCCCTCTGGTGGTTGCAGGGCACACTCTGTGTGTGTGTGCAGAAAAGGGCAAGAGTCCAGTAGCACCTTAAAGACTAACAAGAATATTTTCTGGTAGGGTATGAGCTTTCTGGTAGGTATGACAATTAGAATGTCTAATTCTAAGCTGTATCTGAAGAAGTGAGCTGTGGCTCGCGAAAGCTCATACCCTACCAGAAAATATTCTTGTTAGTCTTTAAGGTGCTACTGGACTCTTGCCCTTTTCTACTACTGCAGACAGACTAACACGGCTACCCACTGTGAATTATTTGTGTGTGTGCGTGTGTGTGCCCCCGCAAATCACAGCTGATTTATGGTGACCCAGTAGGATTTTCAAAGCAAGAGACGTTCAGAGCTGGTTTGCAAACTTGGAGCATGAAATTGACTTTTCAAATGGTTGCCAACTCCAGGTTGGGAAATTTCTGGAGATTTGTGGGGGGTACAGTCTGCAGAGGGCATGGTTTGTGGAGGGGAGGAAGAAGAAGAGTTGGATTTTATATGCCGACTTTCTCTACCACTTAAGCAAGAATCAAACCGGCTTACAATCGCCTTCCCCTTCCCCTCCCCTCAACAGACACAACAGCGTTTTCAATGCAAGAGACGTTCAGAGGTGGTTTGCCATTGCCTGCCTCTGAGGATTGACCAGGGACTTCCTTGGTGGTCTCCCGTCCAAATACTAACCAGGGCCCACCCGGGGCCCACCCACCCTATTAGCCTCCGAGATCTGACGAAATCGGGCCATCCTGGTCCAGCCTGGTCAGGGCAGACAATAGATTACAATAGTAGAAAAGAGCAAGAGTCCAGTAGCACCTTAAAGACTAACTAAAATATTTTCTGGTAGGGTACGAGCTTTCGTGAGCCACAGCTCACTTCTTCAGAAAGCTCATACCCTACCAGAAAATATTTTGGTTAGTCTTTAAGGTGCTACTGGACTCTTGCCCTTTTGTATTTGGAGAAGGATAATTCACAGTGGGTAGCCGTGTTAGTCTGTCCGCAGTAGTAGAAAAGGGCAAGAGTCCAGTAGCACCTTCAAGACTAAACAAAAATATTTCCTGGCAGGGTACGAGCTTTCGTGAGCCACAGCTCACTTCTTCAGATACAGCTAGAATGTGAATCCACCTGTCTTTAAGTAGAGGAGAGTGAATCCAGACAAGCATTAGTATGTAAAGGTTAACAGTATGTAAAAGTGAACAGCAGGCGTGATGGGATTAGGGGTGGTCTGCAGGAGAGTCTGTGATGTCCAGGGGAGAGATGGGTGGGGAGAAATCAGCATCGGTAATGAGCCATGAATGGATTACAAGACCAGCAGTTTGCAAAATAAGATCGCAACAGATTTGACCAGGGATTGGACTGGGCTCGCAGCAGAAGTCAGTAGCAGAGGAAGGACGCAAGAGATAACTTAAAAAACCCAAGCAATACCCAGACCAGCCACTAGGTGGCTCTGGCCGCGTTCGCCTTTCCAGGAGGCGAGTTTTGCGCCCACTCCGCGGCTGCCTCTATATGCATCAGCCTCACCCAGCGGGGCTGGTCCTAATCTAGGCAAGATGCTGCATCCGGGGGTCGGCAGATAAGGGACTGGGAAGGGGGGGTGGAGCCTTGCAAAACCCTGACAGCCCCCGGGAAGGGGAGGGGGCGTCTTCGACCCATTGCAATTGCTTGCACTTCAGCCCTATGCCTCGCGAGAGCTTAATGCAGTGCAGAGAGCCACGGATGGGGGGGCTTTAAAAGGTTTTGGCAGCTGCCCCCTTGGTGATGCACGACGTGACTCGGGACGCGGGAGGGCAGGGCTGAGAAATGCAAGCCCGGGACCCTGTTTGGGAAAAGATCCTCTCTCGCAGCCTTCGAGCAGCCGAGAAATTAGCAACCCTTTAAAAAGGAACCGATATGTGACGGTGGCACCTACGCCCCCTCTGCCTTTCGCTCCGGTTCTAGGATCTGGGAGTCGTTAGGAAGAGGAGGCAGCCTGTCCATGCTCAGAGGCAGCCTCGTCCGCCACTGGTTCCAAATCTGAGCCCGGGAAATGAGCAGGCCACTCCAGAGAGGCTAGATAGAGCCAATGCAATTGTCCCCCCTTTACATCTTCCTGTGACCCGCTCAGAAAATACCCTGCCCCAACTGAAATTACCCCACCGTGCTTGGCTGCAAACTGGCATCATCTACCTGCTTAATTTTGGGTCGGCTCCCTCCCTTTGAAGAGAAAATGGCTGAAAGAGAAGCAGCTCAGGTATGGGAATCTTGGGTGCCAAATCACACTTTACGTCTCAAGGAATATTCTCGCAGATGTTTTGCATGTGAATGTGGGATACGTTTGTTTGCCATTGCTTGCATCATGCAGGTATCCTTATCAGGAAGGCGGGGCTGGTTCTAGGGCTAGCTGCCCTTCTACTGTTTGTTTAGGAGTCTCATGTGCTGCTTCTATAGGGAACCTATCTCTCTTTTCTGTCTCACTTGCTTCTTTCCACCCATATGTGGGGAAAGCCGGTATGTGTAGTGCAGGAGTGGGGAACCTTTTTTCTGCCAAGGGCCATTTAGATATTTATAATATCATTCGCTGGCCATACAAAATTATCAACTTAAAATTAGCCTGCTGTACTCTTGGGCAGCCCTAGCAGCTCCATAGATAATGACTCTTCTTCAAGGCAGAAAAAAGGTTCCTTTTCTCGGCAAAACAAACACATCCGCCTTGAATAGAGGCTATTCCTGTCTGCGGGAAGGGGCGGATCACCAGTCTTAGATCCTTCTGAGCTAGAGATCTGCCAGGATCCACAAAGGGCCAGACCAAACGCTTTCGCGGGCCTTATACGGCCCCCGGGCCTGACGTTCCCCACCCCTGGTATAGTGGGTACAGCATTAGGCTGGAATTGATGCTAGGTGGTGAGAATGTCAGACTAAACTGAAAGACCCAGGTTTAAATCTTCACTGTGCCATGGATTTTGGCTGGGTGATCCTGGGCCAGTCGCACACACTCAGCCTAACCTACCTCACAGGGTTGTTATGAAGATAAAATGGAAAAGAGGAAAACAATGTACACTACCTTGGGGCGGCACAGGGAAGAAATGTGGAGTATGTCAAGTGTTGTTTTTTCATCCCTCTGCTGATAGGATGCTTTCTTTGGAAAATCTTGGGAAAGTCATGCTCTGTCAGCCTGACCTGCCTCATAGGGTTGTTGTGAGGATAAAATGGGAGAAAGTATTTACCCTGAGGAGTAAGGGGGGGATGAAGTGGCATTCAGTAGATAAATAAGGATCTTCAAGGTGGCCATCGAAGATATAACAAATCCAAAATCAAGCACAAATTACCCACATTACTACAAAGCTATCAAACCAGTCCGTAAACCAGCTCAGAGACCACAATATTTCACTTAATATAGTTGAAAGGCCTTCTAGAACAAGAAAACATCTGACGGGACTCACTGGAGGTCAGCAACCAAGGTACTTAGAATGGTGCTGATTTCTCCTAATTAACTTTTGCTTGCTTTTCCATCTCCCTCAGACGCCACAGGATCACCTGCCCTGCCTGACAAGCAAAGGAGACATCAAAATGCAGGAAGAAAAGCAAAATGAAGACTTCTTGGTAAGTGTCTGAGGCCCGCCCCTTCAGGGATGTATTTTGTCATACAACACATTGGGTGCTAGGGCATTATATTTTCAAAATAAAATATAGAAATAATTCACTCATGGAACTCACTGCCACAAGATACAGTGAATGCCTTTCGGTGGTGGAAAGTGCCGTCAAGTCGCACCTGACTTATGGCAACCCTGCAGAGTATCCAAGGCAAGAGACATTCAGAGGTGGTTTGCCGGTGCCTCCCTCTGTGGTCCTCCTCAGTTGTCTCCCTACCCAGTAGTGACCACGGACAACCCTGCTTAGCTGGTGTGATCAGGCTAGCCAGGGCCATCCAGGTCAGGGCAAATGCCCCATACATCGCTTTATAAAAGATTAAACAAATTAACAGACGATAAATAGCTGAAAGAGCTATTTTCCATCCTTGCTAGAGCCAGGATATATAAGCCATGATAGCTAAATGGAGCCTCCATGTTCAGAGGTAGTGTGCCTTTGAATATCTGTTTATGGTTTTTTAAATAATTGATAATTATAATCAGTTTTTAATAACTGATAATGATGGCAGAGCATAGAAATCTCAGCATGGGCAATCTGTGTTTTTCCCACTGCTGAGCTTAGCTCCCTCATCCTTTTTTCTCCTGACAGAGGGAAATAGAGGCTGAGAGGGAAAAGGCTGTCATTGACTGGAAGGAAATGCATGACATTCTGGAGGAACTGCAGCAGCTTATGCTAGGCTGGCTGGAAGAGATAAAGAGCTACATTGTCCACCAACAGAAGGAGATCGTCAGGTTTCCTAGGGAGAGCTGCCGTGTCAAGGGACTGGGAAGAGAGAAGAGACAGCAGCTCCTCTTGGTAAGGAATCGACCAGGGGTCCCCAACGTGGTGCCTGCTGGTGATATAGCACCCACCACCACCTTTTCTGGTGGCTGCTAAATGTTTTTAGGAAGTGGGCAGGGCCAGGTAGGGCTTTTGCCCAGCAAGGCTTCTGATTGACTTTTGGAGATTTGACTGGCTGTGCAGATTTTTTTAAAAGTTGCTATGACGGCAGCCGTTTTGTTGCTGCACCCACCATGCTGTGTCAGAATTCCAAATGTGCCCACAGGTTCAAAGAGGTTGGGGACCCCTGGAATAGATGCTTCAAGGCTGTCTGACACACCTGGTAAAGACTCACTTTGGCAAGCAGATGGCAGGGAATAGTTTTGCTCCTGTAAAGACTGCTGTGCGTACAAAAATTTTCCATGGGATCCAACCCATTCTACAGTGTCCAGTAAATCAACGAATGAAATGCATACACAGTCACACAAAAAACACAGGGAGTTCCGCCAGTTCTTAATTTATCTGCTTTCTCTTTCCTTCCAGGATGAGGACAGCTCTAAGTGCAGGTGAGTCCAGTTTAGTTTTTGTTGTTCCTCCTACTTTGTCTGGGCTTGGAACGGCTATTTAGCTGAGATAGCTGAATGGAACCTCCATGTTGAATAGTAGTCTACCTTGGAAGACTACCTGCTTGGGGGGTGAACTACAAGGGCTGTTTTCTTCCTGGCTTGGTTGGGGACTTCCTTGAAGCATCTGCCTGGCCATTTATAGAACCTAGATTTTTGATGAGATGGGAAGGCTCTTATTATGCTTCTCAGTGGTTTTAGAAGCCTAGACAAATTTATAGAAGATCAGTCAATTGGACATGGTGGCTAAATGGTATCTCCATGTGCAGAGGTCTCAGGCAGGAAAGGTATTTCTCATCATCTACTGCCTGGTCTTTTTTAACTGGAGATGCCAGGGATTGAACCTGGAACCTTCTGCATGCCAAGCAGAAGTTCTAACACTGAGCCATGGACCTTTCCCTAAATGAACCTGCCTTTAGCTCAGTTTGGCCCTTGGGTCTCACCCTTTTCACTGGAGATGTTGGGGATTGAAACTGGGACCTTCTGCATGCCAAGCAGAAGTTCTAACGCTGAGCCACAGCCCCTCCCCTTTTTCTCCTTTGCAGAGATGAGATGTTTTCCTTGAAGCCTCAGGTAGATTTGGTGGATCTGAAGCAGAGACTGAACGCTTTCTCTCAGAAAAGGGCTGTTTTGCAGAGGACGCTGCTGGAGTTCAAAGGTAGAGGGGACACTGGCCACCAATATTTCTCCATATGTCTGTAACAAGTTAGGGGACAGAGCCAAGCTGTGGTGGGTGCCTCAGAGATGGACCTGAGGGAGGGGCAAACATCCAAAGCCCTCAAGCTCAGCAGAAAACAACCTGTTCCTCTCTGGATTCTGGCCTCTACTGAGGTTCTGCACCCCCTTGCAGAACCAGCATGGAGTAGTGGTTCAGAGCGGTGGACTCTAATCTGGTGAACCAGGTTTGATTCTGCACTTCTCCACATGAGCGGTGGACTGAGATGGTTTCCTCACACTTGCACATTAAGTCAGCTGGGTGATCTTGGGCTAGTCACAGCTCTCTCTGAACTTTCTCATTCTCACCTACCTCACAAAGTGTCTGTTGTGGGGTGGGGGAGTGAAGGAGATTGTAAGCCGGTTTGATTCTCCTTAAAAGGTTGAGAAAATTGGCATATAAAAACTAACTTTTCTTCTTTCTTTTTCTTCTTCTTCTTCTTCTTTCTTCTACCTTCTACTTTCTTCTTGTTGTTGTACCTGGAGATACTGAGAAGCAGATATGTGATTTGGGAGGCCCCTCGTTTAAATTTTGCCTTTGGCCTCAGGCTAGGCATGCTTTTCTCAGTCCCCCAAATGCAACGTGGGGGACCCCTTTTGGCTTGCCTTGCAGGGGTGTTGTGAAATTACACTGTGAAATTGTTTTGAATTCTGAAAGCAACATAGAATCGGTCAGACCCTGAGACCAGATTCAAGGTAATCCATGGAGGCTGGCTTTTCTGCCTCACAAAAACATTCAGCTGTGACGTTCCCCCGCATCTCACCTGCAGTAAAGCACCCCAGTGGTAGGTGTTCATCAATTGAATGGGCTGTTTGTAAGAACTGGCCCTTCATTTATGTTGCTATGAAGAATCCAGAGAGGAAGAAATCCAAGCCTATGTCCATCTCTTTTGTGCTTTCCTTCTGCAGAGACTCTCCGGCTGGAACTGAAGCTCTATGGAGGTACCTTGTTCTGTAGAATATCAGCAGTGTAACAGTTTTTATTCCCCAAATTCTTCTTCTTCTTGATGAACAGTTAAGAAAAGCTTGGGATGCCCAATTCTAGCAACAATGTTCCATTTATATAAGGAATTTTGATTTCTTACAATCATAGATCAGCCGAGATCTGACGCAGAGATAGAGTCATCAGCACATCTACATACAATAAAATTTCAGAGCCAAATAATAGGCTGATTTCAATAGCACAGCCATAATTAATAAAAAAGACTTAGCCAGCTGCTTCTGTGATGAGCGTATCAAGGCACCTTAAAGGTGGTTTCATTAGAACTCCCTGAGAGGCGGAGGAGCAACATGAAATTCATCAAGCCTGCCTGGAAAATTTGATAAGATCGGAGTTAGAGACCCAATGATATACAGTAAGACATGGTTGACTGTTTCAGCCATATCCAATTGGCAGGAGCAAGCATGTTGAGGATAAGGGATATGTGAATATCTCCCTTATGAAATTGCTAATTGTAACACATTAAAGCAGGCTACAGTGAAGGTTCCAGGATTTAGCAACTCGCTATGCAGAGGCAGGCAATGGCAAACCACTTCTGTAAGTCTCTTCCCTTTAAAACCCTACGGGGTCACCATAAGTCTGCTACGATTGACAGCACAGTTCCCTACCATCAGATAAGTCTATGCCCATAATTTGTCTACTTGAAGGGCTATATCTCAGATTCTATTTATATAGAGTTTTTGAAAGGGGGAATGTTTTGTACCAAATCTGGTCCTCTTTTGTTTTATATCGCAATGGCAGATCTAACACAAATCATGATGTAGCCTCTCAGTTATGTCATTCATGCTTCTACATATCATGTGATTTTTGTGTGTGCGCGGGGAAAAAATATTGTCTCCAATGTCTAAATAAATAATAAATTGGAAATTCCCTCTTTCCTCTCGCAGGAGATGGGCAAATAAACGAGGTGGCGGATAAAAAGCCTCACATAGATCATTCCGAGCGTGAGGAACCCCATGAGAGGCCAACAGGAAAAGCCATGGAGATCATTCCCCTGCATCCCAAAATGCAAGATGCTTTGGACAGCCAGTGTAGTGCAAAGAGAGAGCCAAGAAACTGCCTGAGCAACGGGGAAGAGAATAAATCTTGCCAAGGAAATGACAGGGACCTTGACAGAAACATAGCTCAGGAGAGGGCACTGGGGAACAAGAAACAGAAGATGTGCGGAGAGTGTGGGAAAAGCTTCAGCCAGAGATCTCGCCTCATAAGGCATCAAAGGATCCACACTGGCGAGAAACCGTACAAGTGTTCGGACTGTGGGAAGAGTTTTTGCCAGCCATCCGGCCTCATCGTTCATCGGCGAACCCATACGGGCGAGAGGCCGTACCAATGCTGTCACTGTGAGAAGAGCTTCAGCTTGAACTCTAACCTCATTGCACATGAGAGGACCCACACAGGTGAGAAGCCCTTCAAATGCTCACACTGCGGGAAAGGCTTCAGTCAGCGGTCGGGCCTCCTTGCGCACGAAGGAACCCACCGGGAAGAGAAGCCGTACAAATGCACGGACTGCGGGAAGAGCTTCTGTCGCAGCTCGGATCTTATCGTCCATGTGACAACCCACACGGGGGAGAAGCCTTATAAATGTTCGCACTGTGGGAAGAGTTTTAGTCGGCGGCCAGACCTTATTGTGCATGAGAGGACCCACACAGGAGAGAAACCATATAAATGTCCTGACTGTGGGAAAAGTTTTAGCCAGCGGTCAGGCCTTATAGCCCATGAACGAACCCATGTACAGGAGAAACCGTGCAAATGCAGAATTTGCAATAAGAGTTTTAGCCATAGCTCTCATCTCGCCGTACATGAGACGACACATGTGGAAGAGAAACCATTTAAGTGCCTGGATTGTGGGAAAAGCTTTGGCCGGAAGCCGGATCTCGTAGTACACCAAAGAAACCACACTGGGGAGAAACCGTACGAATGCTCAGATTGTGGGAAATCCTTTAGCCAGAGGCCAAACTTGAGTGCACACGAAAGGACCCACATGGGGGAGAAGCTGTACCCGTGTTCGGATTGTGGGAAGAGTTTCCGCAACAGCTCCAACCTCAGGTCCCACAAGCGGACCCATATTGGGGACAAACCATACAAATGCTCGGTCTGTGAGAAGAGTTTCAAGTGGAGCTCCAACCTCATTGCCCACGAAAGAACCCACACGGGCGAGAAACCCTACAGGTGCTTGGACTGTGGGAAAAGCTTCAAGTGGAGCTCGGATCTTATCAGACACCAGAGAACCCACATGGGGGAGAACTCTTGAAGGGTCCTAATGTAAAGAAAGCCTTTTAAAGTGCTTTCACACAGTGACTTAGAAAACCCAGATTTATTTGTGGGGGAGTAACTTGTTCATATGAGTATTGCCGTATGTATGTCATGCGCAGAGGTGCCTTTTTCAAATTAATGTTGTGGCCGTCGAATTTAAAGAAGAGCCCTAAATTTGGCTTGTTTATTTCAAACCGCTATGTGAATTTTTCGCCGTGCTCATCTCTGCAGCTTCTGGCCATGTCTTTCACTTCTTCCTCTGCTTTCCTCCTTGGATTCCACACTGCTCTGGAACACTCCCTAAACTCACTGGTTCCTTGGTACGCTTCCTTCATTCTACTTGTGGAAGGAAAAATAGGCCTTCTCTTGTGGACAAGAGAAAGGGGAATGCCTCTTCTATAACGGTGCCTGCCTTCTATTATTTATTACAAAAATACAAAAAATAACCTATGCTGAAGGATAATGAAACCCAAATCAAATGACCAACACAATGGCCAAAGCAAAATAATATATTAGAAGCAATGTATTGTGCAAACAAGCCAAATCAGAACAAGCCAATGGAAATTCTTAAGCACTATTAAGTAACTGGCTATATAATAAATTGTGAGGTGCTACACAAAGATCAAAACATAACACAATAATTGGGCATTTTATCAAAAACAAAATATCATGTAATAGGCAGCCTCATGTATACATCCGTCAAAGCATCAATATAATGCGGTGAGTAACAGATAAGTCCTTAATGATGAAAAACAAAGTATTTTGTAGTCAGTACAGAGATTACAGCTAGTAGCTATTTACAGAGCTTATAGCATGTAGGCAGTGAAGACGATAACTTGCAGCTTGAAGCTGGTAGAAAAGACATGGGACTCAGGATTGGTCCACCATTTCAATAAAGCTTCCTCAGTCCAAATAGAAACGCCTTAATAGTCTGCTCACATAGAGTATAGAGAGTCTGTTCAGCAAGATGCATGTATAGTAACAGCTTCTCTTCTTCACATTGCTTCTAATATATTATTTTGTTTTAGCCATTGTGCTGGTCATTTGATTTGGATTCTATTATTTATTGACACGCCTTCTATAAACATTTTTCCCAAATTGTTCCCCAATTAAAGGGCATCTTTTTACTTGACCCAAATGCTTTAATCAACTGATTAATCAATAAAATTTGAAACTAGACATTAGCTGGTTTGATGGCGGAGAGAGAATTTTTGTTGGTGGATGACCAACTTCTGGGCGTGAGCGTTTGTATCTCTCTGTATCAGGAAATTATGTTTAAATATTCCATGCTGCTCCACAAACTTTCCCGCTTGCTCGCTCTTTCTTTCTTTCTTTCTTTCTTTCTTTCTTTCTTTCTTTCTCTCTTTCTTTCTTTCTTTCTTTCTCTCTTTCTTTCTCTCTTTCTTTCTCTCTTTCTTTCTCTCTTTCTTTCTCTCTTTCTTTCTCTCTTTCTCTTTCTCTCTTTCTCTCTTTCTCTCTTTCTCTCTTTCTCTCTTTCTCTCTTTCTCTCTTTCTCTCTTTCTCTTTCTCTCTTTCTCTCTTTCTCTCTTTCTCTCTTTCTCTCTTTCTCTCTTTCTCTCTTTCTCTCTCTTTCTCTCTCTCTCTCTTTCTCTCTCTCTCTCTTTCTCTCTCTCTCTCTCTTCTCTCTTTCTCTCTTTCTCTCTTTCTCTCTTTCTCTCTTTCTCTCTTTCTCTCTTTCTCTCTTTCTCTCTTTCTCTCTTTCTCTCTTTCTCTGATGGACCAAGAGACTGATATGAGACAGCTTCATGTTTTCACTACTTCTGGGCTTGCTGTTCTTTGGACGAAAGGGTATCAACATAAAAATGTATTTATTTATTCAAAACATTTATTAGCCGCCTTTCTACATTGCAGAAAGCCAAGTGGCTTACAATATAAATAAAACAACAATTATTAAAAAAAACACACATAAAAGACCACAATGTACTTTATTGAGAGCAGAACCTGGGTGAAGCCGTGCACTCCATAGCCCCTCAGATCCCGAGGAGAGAGAAATATGGCGCACTAAGGTGCTTTGTTTCCTACCCACCATTCAGCTCCATCACTTTGACTCTCAGTTCCAAGCTCTGATGGGCGTTTCTTCACATTCTCACATGTATCGGCTGCCTCTCCCCAGCTGGTTTGGTTGGGGGTATCGTTCTCTGAGTTCTGATGAGTCCTTGAACAAGAGGTCTGTTGAGCAGTCTGAAGCTTATCGCTGACCCAAAAGTCATTCTGGGCCCTCAGATCATGCAGGGGTCTTCTCAACATCCTCCTTCCTTTCCCCCCCCCTTCATCCCCTTTTTCTTCCTTCCCTTTCCCACCTTCTTGACCTATTTCTACCATTCCTTCCATGTTGTTTCCCCTTTCCATCCCATCCCATTATGGTTGTTCCCTGCCCCTATGTCTTCTCTGTCTCCATCCTCTCTCCCTTACCCCGGACTGAGGGATATCGATAGTGGGCATCTGATACACAGCCACCTGGAAGTAACGTGCTCCCTACAGTGGGGCGAGGTGCTGTCAGGAGGAGTTGTTCATTTAGGAATGATTTTAGACTGTTAATTTTTACAGTACTATATTGATATGTTGTATTGTATTCATTTGATGAGCCTGGTTTCCAACAATAAATTTATTATTGTTGTTATTATTATAATTATTAACTGTGCACACTTTTGGTTGTACAAGTTAGGCCCTTCCCCATCCACAGCTTTATAGGCAAATGTGCCCTCCCCTTCCCCCCACATATCCAATTTGGGCCACAGATAGGAACCGAAGCAGAGACGAGAAAATCGCTTGCCAAAGGCTACTCAGGGAGTTCATGGCTGAGGTAGTTGGGAGCTTTAATTTTTATCATATATTTAATTAATTTATACCCCACCTTTCTCCCCAGTGGGGACCCAAAGCGGCTTACATCGTTTTCCATTTTATAATCACAACTTAGAAGGTTTTAAGAGGGGAGTGGACATGTTCATGGAGGAGAGGGCTATTCATGGCTATTAGTTAAAATGGATACTAGTCATGATGCATGCCTATTCTGTCTAGTATCAGAGGAGCATGCCTATTATCTTGGGTGCTATGGAGCACAGGCAGGATAATGCTGCTGCAGTCGTCTTGTTTGTGGGCTCCCTAGAGGCACCTGGTTGGCCGCTGTGTGAACAGACTGCTGGACTTGATGGGCCTTGGTCTGATCCAGCAGGGCCTTAACAACCCTGTGAGGTAGGTTAGGCTGAAAGAGAGTGACTGGCCCAAGGTCACCCAGCAAGCTTCCAGGGCACGCATGGGGAACCTGTGTTTTCTGGATCCTAGTCCGACACTCTTAACCATGACACCACATTGGCTTTGCTGATTACAGCTTGATCTCTTGACTATAACACGATGCTATTTATTTTATTTGGCCACCTGTATCTTCTGCAGGGTCCAATCCAGTATGGATCCTCTCATGTACCAGAAGTTTGGCCCGCTGAGAGCAGCTCTTGGCACAATAGAAGCACTTGTTCGGCTTCTCACTAGTGTGGATTCTCATGCGGGTCACGAAGCTCCTGCAAACTGGGACAAGAACAGCCTCTTCAAAACAGGAGACAGCGATATTCCGAAATGCGAGCCAGCGTGATGTGGTGGTTAAGAGCAGCGAACTCTAATCTGGTAAACCGGGTTGGTCACTTAGAGGAGGGCAGGGAGCTGTTCCTGTTGGCAGCAGAGGCTCGCAAGAATGGGTTTAAATTACGGGCGGAAAGGTACTGGCTGGATATTAGGATTATTATTTTTTACATTAAGAGTTGTTCGACAGTGGAATCGGCTGCCTAGGGAGGTGGTGAGCTCCCCCTCACTGGCAGTCTTTAAGCAGAGGCTGGACAAACACTTCTCAGGGATGCTCTAGGCTGATCCTTCATTGAGCAGAGGGTTGGACTAGATGGCCTGTATGGCCCCTTCCAGCTCTATGATTCTAAGACCTGAGTCAGCCCAGTTTGACACACTACCCATTGCACCCCTTTGCCTCTCAGTACATTTCCCCATTGCAAAAAAGGAATGTTACACGTCTTGCATTTCTGCCCCTTCCATAGGGTTACCAATTCAGGCTTGGGAAATTCCTGGAAATTTGGGGAAGAACCTAGGGAGGGTAGGGTTTGAGGCAGAGAGGGACCTCAACAAGGTATAATGCCATAGAATCCGTGCGCCAAAGCAGCCATTTTCTTCCTGGGAACTGGTCAGTTGAAACTCTGGGAGATCTCCAGACAGTAGGCAATCCTACTGCCTTCCATGCAACCGTTAAAGAGCTCAGATTTAAAAAGAGGAAATAATGCTGTCTTGAAAGCTAGTGTGGTGTAGTGGCTGAACTAGGTCTGGGTTCAAATCCTCCCTCTGCCATGGAAACCCACAGGGTGAGTCACTCTCCTTGGGCCACTCACAGGGCTGTTGTGAATTTTTTTTTTAAAAGGAAGAGGAGAGGACCATTTATGTTGCCTTCTGCTCCTTGGAGGATACAGATGTACTTACACAAATAATAAATAAAATAATTAAACTACTTCGGAAGCGGGGTGGGGGGGAAATGGGACTATCAGATTCAGTGCTCCAGCATTTGGGAGGCTCTGCAATATAAACCATCAATGCCCTGAATGTTTTTTTTTATTCCCTCTTTTCTCCATCCTTCCCCCCCCCTTCCCCGAAAATGGCTCTTTCGTCCTCCAGTGCACCTTTAAAGTCACCTCTCCTGGCAAGCTCAGCCCCCCCCCCCCCAAGATCCCCAAGGAAAGGGCAGGAGGAGGACCGGAAATGGCTTCACCGGCTTCTCAAATGTCTGGACCTCTCTAGGCATCAGATCGAAACTTTATCGGTGTAACCCCTTGCCGGCGCGTTCTAGCCGCCTTGTCTGATATTTAGAGGAGACGGGGAGGAAAGGAGGGGTGTTAAACCATCTCCCTCTACTTTAGGCGGTGTTGCCAGCTTTGCAGCCAGCCCCATAGCTGCCCCTTCAACAGCATTTTTTAAAAAAGTGATCATAACTTGTATCCCTACAGGGGGAAAAGTTCAGCAGCTGTTTTCTGCCGCTCCTGACCGGGTGCAAAGTGCCCAAAATCTGCCCTGATTGGTTAATTGGTGGTTACTCCTGCCATGTATCTGCATTTTGCTCAGTGCAGTGTTTTTTTAAAAATACTCTATCACAATATTGGTAAGATTTAAAAAAAAGAAGCAGCTAAAACATCTGGGAGAATATACTTTGACTTGACTATTTCCAGAATAGCTACATTTTAAGATGGCACCAGTGAAAAAGCACTCTACACAGAGGACCCTAGATACACTGGCTTCTGCCCATCAGGGACAATATTTTTAATTTCTTTTAAAATGTTTGTTTTTCTTCCCCCGCTTCACCTCTCGCTTCTTTTCCTACTTTTCATGTTCTGCTTGCCAAAAAAAATGAGATTTTCTGCACTCTGTCCTAATGCATTGCTCATTGGATGTCCTATTCTTTGGATTGTGTTGACGACTACAACCTAACCCTCCTTGAGCCTCAGTGAGAAAGGCAGACGATAAATAACATCAATCAGTCCCTGGATTTGCTTGACGTAATGAAGATACACAGATCGATTGGGAATAAAGTCATTTTAAAATTATCATTAAAACATATATCCTTACTAAAGCATCAATTAAAAAAGAAAAATAGCTTCCCTAGGTTGGGATTTTAAGATCCATCATACAAACTTAAGACCTGATTAGCTTACCTTCAGAGTTATGGCAGGGCATTACTAATATTTCCAAAGCACCCTATGAATATTAGAAATGCCTATTTACATAATCCAGCACTTTTCAGCCCTCTTCACAAGATACAGAGGACACAAGTACAAACCGTGTACAGTACATGCTTGATTTTGTTTATGCACATGCTTTGAGCAATTCATAGAATCATAGAGTTGGAAAGGGCCATTCAAGTTCCGTCCAGTGCACGCACAGCTGAATATGTGCTATAAACCACACTTTTATCCACGTACTGGTGCCCAGTTTCAATTGCAAAGTGAATGCACGTTGGCTTTATTACACAGATGTATGTACATACATGCAGGATGTATGTGTGTTCACTGTAACATGGGAACAAGGCTTTTCTCTCCAACAGTAGCCAAATGAGACTGGAAGCTCATAAGCAGGTGTGAAGGGTTATCCCTTGTTTTAAACATCCACTCACCAAAGGCATGTTCTGAATGTGGAGGTTCCATCTAACTATCATTGATGGCCATGAACTGGTTTAATCCGTTGGAAAACTCTCTTAAGCTAGCAGCTTTCGCATACTGGGTTCCCTAAATTCAGGAAATGTAACATAAAGAATGACTCCCTTTTATGTGTCTTGAAACTGTGGCTAAGCAATTCCACCCTGAGCTTTAGTGTTTTGAAGGAGAACGATTCTGGAAGAGAAATTGCTGTAGAAATGATGATATATCAGTTTCAAAAGAACAGATGATCTATCCATTTCAAAAAAGTAGATGTTCTCTTATCCAGCAAGAGAACAGAAATGGCCTTTGGTTAAAGGCAGACTCATTTATCGCAAAACATGGTCACTTTGTTTGGAGGAGGTTTTTAAAGATTTCTGGCATTTTGCTGTTTTGCCCTCTCCCGATTAAGTGAAAAATTATTACATTTTAAAACACCATAAGGACTTCATGACTAATAGCTTTTCAACCAACAGTCTATCCCAACCAACATTGGATGAGCCTCTGTGAGGTCACACAGTGTAAGGGCCGAGGGGGAAAGCTAAGCCATAGAAGGTTGACCTCTGCTTGTCTCAGGCACCAGGATATCAGTTTAGCTGCTGGAAAACTTGCATGCAAAACCCAGGAACAGAAGCAGCAGCAATGCCCTGGTCAGATAATGAATTTGGGAGGCTGAGAAGTGAAAGCGAGTGAACTGTGCACGTTTATTTAGTACATGATTGCATGAAAATTCTTTTAATAGTGCATAGATTCTCTTTTGTATTTGGTTAGCAACATCAAGGCAGAAAAATTGTTTTGTAGTCCTGGTTTGAACATGGGCTGTATTTTTTTAAAAAAGTTTGTTCATAAGTAAACTATTTTTTATCTAGCAAAAGCAAGCGACCAGGGCTGGTTTCCAAGCAAACTCCCTATAAAACGGCTTACAGCAGGGGTGTCAAACATAAGGCCCGTAAGGTCCCCTTGAGACCTCTTATCCAGCCCGTGAGCCAGCCGAAGCAGCCACACATACCCACTCTCGATCTGGGCTGGCAAGGTATGGTCCGGCCCGACCAAGAGGCATTTACGTCATATCCGGCCCTCATAACAATTGAGTTTGACACCTCTGGCTTAGAGTGTTGAAATTCAAGGGGCGCCCCCTCAGCTGTCCAAACGTCTCAGAGAAAGGAATGAGATCTCTCCTTCTGCCATGGAATTTGCAAGTGCAGATGTACGGGTGTGAAAGTTGGACCATGAAGAAAGCTGATTCATTTGGAATGTGGTGTTGGTGGAGAGTTTTACTAATACCATGGAGTGCCAAAAAGACAAATCAGTGGGTTCTGGATCAAATTAAATCTGAACATTCCCTAGAAGCTAAAATAACCATACTGAGGCTATCGTACTTTTGTTGCATTATGAGAAGACAATAATGCTAGGGGAAATTGGAGGCAACGGGAAAAGGGGAAGACCCAACATGAGATCAGTCGTAATTCCAGGAAATCTCCAGGCCCCACCGGGAGGCTTGCTTTATGAGTGTTTAATTTGGGTTAATTTAATATACAATTAATTTAATATACAAAGTGATATTTTGCTGCATTCCTAAAAAGTCCCCTACATATGTAACCATGCTCTCCTTGTGTATGAGAGATGCTCTCCTATGTCTGATTTTCCTGCCTTCGTCATCTAACCCACCCACCCCCAGTACTCAACAATTTTACCCAGGATTCTCTTTCATATGAAACTGCTTTGGACCACATCAAACCATCCATCCTTCTAGCTCATAACTGTTTCCTCTGATAAGCTCTGGATCTCAGGCTGAGAAAGACCTTTCCAGAACTTGCTGCCCAGTCAGAGTTGCCAGGGAGTGAACTTGGAACCTTCTGCGCGCCAAGGACATGCTTTACCACTGAGCTAAGGGCCCCCTTCCTCTCGGCTGGATCTGCAGCCATTTTATGATACAGCCAATGACAGACTCGTTAGTATGACAGCTGATGTGTGCCAAAGGTCCCATGATAGCATGTGGAGTCTGTGAGTGCGCACACACACATCGCAACCTCTCTCTGGGTTGCCTGAACCCTGGACAGAGGGCAGGTTTCCCCTCAGCACACTGTTCCTCAAGCAAGACAGTTTAATTTCCCCCAGGTAGGAAATTTCATTTTGCTGAGGCCCAGGCATGCCAACCTCCAGGTACTAGCTGGAGATCTCCTGCTATTACAACTGATCTCCAGTCAATAGAGATCAGTTCACCTGGAGAAAATGACTGCTTTGGCAATTGGACTCTATGGCATTGAATTCCCTCCCCTCCCAAACCCTGCCCTCCTCAGGCTCCGCCCCAAAAACCTCTCATCAATGGCAAAGAGGGACCTGGCAACACTACTGAGGCCTAAGCCTGCTCAGTCCCCAGGTGCACCCCCTAACCATAGAGAACCCAGCCTGCCCCTTTATTTGCATAGCCTCCTCTGGAATTCGGCTGATTGGTCCGGTTGCAGCATGTCAGAATGATGGAAAGTGGCTTTTGTTTACATATGCAAAAGAAGATGATTTAGCTCTGCCTCCTGCCAAGGGCGGTTCAGCTCCCCTGGGCCCTAGATTCCTCCAGTTACCATCTTCAGTGGAAATTAATCTACACCCCACCTGGATATCCAGCTAGGATGAACACTGATATCTAAATAGGAAATCTCCATGTACAGAAAGAGTATACCTCTGAATTCAAGATGCTTTTTTTTTGGGGGGGGGGGTTAAGGAAACAGACCTGTTGCTTCATATCCTGCTTCTGAGTTTCCAGAAGTGTCCAGCAGCCACTACTGATCACAGATAATGGGACTCGGTGGAGTATGGTCTTCTGCTCCAGGAAGACAGATATTATCAGATAAGCTCACTTTTCAACTAGATCATAACATGGGCTGAATTTTGGTTTCTGAACACACCAGAGCGCTCGCACGACATACCTCTGTGCACGTGATGAATGACAGTCACCATGCACTCAAGTGGCTGTGTGAATAGTTCCCCCGGATTACAAATGCCACAGAATACCAAAAAATGATTATATGGCTTTTGAACAGATTCCTAACAAATAACATTCTACCCACACCTCAGTCAATGCTAACAACAGACCATGTGGTAAAACTGCTCTGGGACAGACTCCAGGGAGGGAATGTTCACATGCTCCTTCCTCACAACAAAAAAGTCTCTGCACATAGAAAGGTAGCATTTCAAGACATTAACTTTTCTCTTTGCCATCTAGATTTCCATGTGCAAGATTTTTTAAATATTTAGTGAAGTATTGAATTATGTAATCCCCGCTCGACTGAAGTGGTACAGTTTAAGAACAGTTTTGCCATCAGATATGCTTTACGCAGGCTGGTTCTGATCCATTGATTGCTACAAATGAAGGTTTTAACTATGCCAAAGCACAGCAAGAATCTTTCCCCTTCCTAGGAATTTTCTGATCTTTAATAATATGCGACCACACCATGTTTCTATTACAGTCAGAATTTTTTTTTAAAAAAATTATATCTTATGCAAATTATTTTTTCCTGTGTAAAATAGATTGCGTTCAAGAAGGCAAACTTGTCTCCACTTGCTGAGCTTGTACAGGACTCCCCTCTTGTCCGGATTCGCTTAAGTTTAAGAAAATTAGATAGCCCACAGTAGCTTTTCCGACAGTGTTGATTTTTATATGGCTTTTTCGGTGTGACGTAAGGCCTGCCCGCTGACTGAATCTTTTCCCGCACTCGGCGCACTTGTATGGTTTCTCCCCCGTGTGAATCCTCACGTGGGTCATGAGGTTGCCCTTCTGACTGAATGTCTTCCCACAGTCCGAGCACTTGTAGGGGTTCTCCCCGGAGTGGATCCTCTTGTGGGCGATGAGGTTCCACTTGCGATTGAAGCTCCTCCCGCAGTCCGAGCATTTGTATGGCGTCTCCCCCTTGTGGATCCGTTTATGCCCCGTCAGGTATCGTTTCTGATTGAAACTCTTCCCGCACTCAGGACACTTGAACCGCCTGTCCCCTGCGTGGGGTCTCTCATGCGCAGCGAGGCTGGAACTCTGAGGAAAGATTTCCCCACAGTGCAAGGATTTAAAGGGCTTCTCATCTACGGGCTTTGTTTCCTGTTTAAGAAGGCTTCCACTTGGTCTGAAGCTTCCTTCACCATTAACACTCGCTTTCAGCTCCTCGCAATTGTGCCTTTTGTTTTCTTTCTCGTGAAAGTCACCCTCCCAAGAGGGGAGAGCTTCGGATATCCTGTTTTCTGCGTCCTTCGCCTCCTTAGTTGCTGCTCCTGGCTGCCCCGAGACCTTCGTTCCTTCCTCGTAATGCTGGAAAACTAAGCCTATTCTCATGGATGCGTCATGTGGTTCTACCTGATCAGAACCTAGCTGACGAAAGGAATCTGCAAACGGCCCGTTGCCTGAAGGAATAAAAACAAAAACTCAGGACAGTGAGATACAAAACCTGACCGGCATAATTCTCTCAACTGGCAAAAAACCAATGGTGGTTGGCAACCCTACAAGAAGGGTATTTGCAGGCGCCCACAGGCACCACGTGGATCCCAAAAAGGTGGGGACCCCTGGTCTATACCATCCACACTGACTTAATGGCCAGGATTTCCAGGTCGAAGCAGCAATACAATTCCAAACAGATTTCAGGCCTAGGATTTATGACGTTTTCAGAAAAGGGAACATTTTTTCTTGGAGAATAGGTCAACTCTTATAAATGGAGCTGCCCTCCACATTAGAAAGCCTTACCCAGAGCACTTCCTTCTTTGCTCAAGTCCTGCTTGGCTACTCTGCAAAGTTGCCGGTTCCAAGTGTTTGACAGAACCTGGTTTGTTTCGGAGGGATTCACAGCCCCCTCTGTGAAAGGTACAGGCACCTGAAAGGATAAATGGGGGGGGGGGAGAGAAAAGGGGAAAAACAAGAAGAAGAGTTGGTTTTTATATCCCGATTTTCTCTACCTTTAAAGAGTCTCAAATTGGCTTACAATCCCCTTCCTCTCCCCACAACAGACACTTTGTGAGGTAGGTGAGGCTGAGAGAGCACGAAGAGAACTGTGTCTAGCCCAAGGTCACCAAGCAGGCTTCATGTAGAGAAGTGGGAAATCAAACCCGGTTCTCCACTACATCAGGGTTGTCATACGGCCTGGGGGCTGGATCTGGCCCCTTGAGAGCTCTTATCCGGCCCGCAAGCCAGCCAGGGCAGCCCCCAGCCAAATAAAATACTATAAAAACATTATTGTTTTAAGCATGTTTGTATTTTAAGTAAAAATTACAGTAAAAAAATAATATTGTTATTTATCTTTTCCTTTGTCTTCTATAAAGTTTGTATCTCTGGTACCTGGCATTTAATTTTACAGTCCACATGGCCTGGCCCGACCCAACCAAGTTACATTTATGTCATATCTGGCCCTCGTAACAAATGAGTTTGACACCCCTGCACTACATCATGCTGGCTCTCTACAACCCACACATTTCAGGTAATGGCCATGATAGAGCCAACGGCTACCTAAGTGATACTTTGGGGACTGTCACTTTTCACTTACTTCTTTGCATAGGGGAAAATTAACTTCTGGAACTTACTGCCACAGGATGTAGTGATGGCCACAAATTTAGATGGCTTTAAAGGAGGATTAGATAAATCTGTGGAGGATAAATCCAATAGTGGCTACTAGCCATGATGCTAACTGGAACCTCCATGTTCAGAGGCAGTGAGCCTATGAATACCAGTTGCTGGAGGAGGGGACCATAGGGGGAGGCAAAAGATGCAACATTTTGAAGCCAGGAGGTAGGGTTGCCAACATCCAGGTGGGGCCTGGAGATTGGCCGGAATTACAACAGATCTCCAGACTACAGAGGTCTGTTCCCCTGGAGGAAACTGCTGTTTGGAAGAATAACCTTATGGCATCATACCCTGCTGAGGTCTCTCTGTTCCCCAAATCCCACCCTCCCCAGGCTCTACCCTTAAATCTCTAGGAATTTCACAACCCGGAGATGGCAATCCTACATAGAGGAACACCCCCACCCGCCCATAACAATTATCACTTAGGTAGCATATAAAACAGTACTGCTTGTCACATCTATGGAACTGAGACATTTAACTGCCTTCGTTCCTTATAAGTAAAACTGCAAAAATATCCACTACTTGTGAAATAACCACAAATTGCGACACCCTATGGTACCTTAGCACTTAAGTTTTGTCCTCTGGGAGGTTGGAACCTACAAATCACGACCATGTCCATGTGGTTATTTGGAAACATCTGAATACACTAGGGTTGCCAACCTCCAGGTGTGGCCTGGAGATCTCCCCCAAGTTAGAACTGACCTCCACACTACAGAGATCAGTTCCCCTGGACAAAATGGTTGTTTTGGAAGGCAGATTCGATGGCATTATACCCCACTGACCTCCACCCCCTTCCTCAAGCCCTGTCCTCCAGCACTGACCTCCATCCCCCAAATCTCTAGGCATTTCCCAACCCAGGGCTGGCAACCCTAGAACACACCCTCACGAGTCTTGGACCTCTTGGGTTCTTCTGGGCAACCGGCTCTCTCTCACCTGTAGTCCCCATCTCTTGCTGTCTCGCCGGCCCATCAGGAAGTCCTCTGCCAGGGCCACAGCCTGGGCGCAGCTCTCCGGCCCGTTCTCCCGGACCCAGCTCTGCATTTCCAGGGGCAGGATGATCAGGAACTGCTCCAGGACCAGCAGCTCCAGGATCTGCTCTTTGGTGCGTCTCTCCGGCTTCAGCCACTGATGGCAAAGCTCCCGGAGCCTGTCGCAAACCTCCTGGGGCCCTTTGGCCTCCTGGTAGCAGAACTGCCGGAACTGCTGGCGCCGCAACTCCAGACGGACGTTGCCCTCGTTCAGAACGTCTCCCTTCGCTTTTGCAAAGGAGTCCAAGCTCCGGTACACCTTGCGGCCTTCTCCGCCGAGGCCTGGCAGGGCTTGGGTCACCCACCCTCCTCTCGACCAATGGGGGGCCTCAGTGACTCCTTTGAAGGAGGCCTGGAAATCCTTTGAGTCGCTCCCTGGCGCGGTCTGAGGCAGTGGTCCCAAATCAGGGGCTTGCACACTCTTGAGGAACTCCTGCCATTGGGCCTCCCAACGCTGCTGCAGCACCCCTTCTTCCGGTTCTCGCTTCACCTGGGGCGGGGGCCCTTTGCTGAGAAAGGTCCCGATGCTTCCAACATGCACCACCTGCGGGCCTTTCTTTGCCTCTCCCTGCATCCCGTCCCACGGTTTGGTGCCGGCTGTCACCTGCTCCTCCATTTCCAGACCTGGTGCCGTTCCCGCCTTTGCGTTCAACCTCTTTGAGGGGCAGCACCCTTGAAATTTCACTCAGCACAGGGCCTGACGTTGGCGGTTGCCTCATCCAGTGCCAAAGGGTGGGCGACGCCCTCTCAGTCTGCAAGAGGTGTTTCTTCTGATAGCGGGAGAGAAAGGAAACATGGTGGAGACCAAATCATTAGAATGACAAGCTAGAACTGGGGGTTTGGGGGTTCAAATCCCCACATGACTGAGTGTCCCTGTGCCAGTCACTTTCTCAGCGTATCCTTCCTCACAATATTTTATATTGTTTTATTGTATTATTATATGTTGTGAGCTGCCATGAGCCCGGCCTCGGAGTGAGGGCAGGATATAAAATGTTCAAAAATAGAGGGTGTTTTTTTTTTAAAAAAAATAACAACCACACCTCAAAGGCATCAAATGTCACAGCTGCACAAAACTGTACACAGCTGAGAGATGGCATAGTACCATGTCTCAGTTTCTGCTGGGTAGTTCAAATCCCCGTAATACTAGCCTCCTTTACAGGGTCATTACAGTGCTTTACCACTACATTTCTGCATCTGTTAAAGCAACAACATCCAAAATGGTGTGGTCAGGAAGTAAGGAACTTCTAGTGTCCCATGAGAAATGAACAAATTAAAGTTAAAGAATGCACCAACAGAGGAGGAGGCCTCTGCATGAGTTACTGTTCTGGCTTTGCCTTCTTCCAATCAGCCTCTGCTTGAGGGCTGGTCGTTTGCTATGCATCAGCCATAACCATGTGATCCCATCAGCCCCACTGCAGGGTCTGCCAGATGAGGGTATCTGGTGCAACTCTGTACGAGTCGCTCTAGGGCTGCACCTTTACAATCAGACTGGCAAGTACTGACGAGGGACTCATGCAGAACACACGGGGGGGGGGGGCAAACGCTTCAGAGGACCACCAATCCTTTCTTCTACACACTCGCGAAGTAAACCTTTACACTTCACAGTGGCTCAATAAAGCTCATACCCTGCCAGAAATTTTGTTAGTCTTTAAGGTGCTACTGGACTCCTGCTCTTTTCTACGGCTAGTGACAGACTAACACGGCTACCCATCGTGATCTGTCTCCATGGAAAGCACCATATTTAGCCGTACAGAATGGAAATCCCATCAACCTTGTAAAGCGTCTCTGCTTAAGGATAGATGGACGTGCACTCCGGCTGTATCTGAAGAAGTGAGCCGCGGCTCACGAAAGCTCAATACCCTGCCAGAAATCTTGTTAGTCTTTAAGGTGCTACTGGATTCCTACTCTTTTCCACTTCTTCCCGTCAGCGAAACCTGAAAAGGAGAGGCTATTTTCCTCCTCCAAAGTTCAGGAAACAACTGCGTTCAATCAATGCCCACATTACTTATTTATTTTTTAAAGCTGGCAACCCATTGCCAGAACCTTGGGCGACAAAAAGACTGCTGTCTAAAAAGAAGAGTCTCTCCAGGCTTAAACTACTCAGCTTTGTTCACGTTATGCAGAAAGTTCAAGGTGCAATCCTGACTCCCGCTCTTCTTTGCATTCGCCTGGTTGCAAAAGGTTATATATATATATATATATATATATATATATATTACTATTATATATATTACTATTATTTATATTTATTTATATTATATTATTATATTACTAAATATTACTATTTATATATATATATTTGGTGGGGGTAGGGGCAACAGCCGCCAAATTTGGGCTCAGATCCACTTCAATCCGCTCCTTCCCTCCTCTGATCTAGCAAGTCTGGCTGGGCCCCTCGGCTATCTTTTGCAAACATCCCCTTCCCCCATACCAGCGGGGTCTCTGTGCGCCCCTTTCCCCCTTGCAATGGATTTTAGCTTTAAATAGCTCTCCACCCCCGGGAAACTCACCTCTTGCAGCAAGCTTAGCTGTGCAAAACACCGTGCATCGCCTAAGGGGGTGGGGACGGCTCCAAAGTCAGTCTCCTCCCCTACCAGAGGGAGGAAAAATACTATTTATATATATTTTAAAACACTTTCCCACCCGGGCTTCCTTAGGAAGGGGGACCGAGGAAGTGGTTTCATTCCTCTGACATTTCCAGGCCTTGCTAGGAAGTTACAGCTCAGCTCGGTAGGATTAACCTATTCAGCTTCCTCTAGCTCTGTTATTTGATGTTGAAGAGGGACGTTCCTAGATCTGCAAAATTCCCAAGTAGGACCAGCTATTCCCAAATTTCCAAAATACCCTCCCCGAATTAAAGTCTTGTATCATTTAGTAGCAACCTGAGCATTTCCATAGTGCCGACTAGTTTAGTTAACGTTCATTTTAATTTGTGCAGTGTTCAATTTAATTACTTCCACCACAATTTTTAAAAACTTATTTTTTATACCCCAACAGATCACAGGATATAAAATCCCTGCATTAGGTCTAGAGCATGCTGAAGACTTGGACTGGGGAATCGTGATCCATCTTTTGCCAAAATGAGCACAGTAAATTGTGTTTGTAATGTCCAAATCAATGTATTACAAGGCAAATTCAAAAAGGAATATCATCAAGAATGCACTTTGATTACTTTATTTATTAGTGATACATTCCTTGATGAGATCAGATGCCATTGTTCTTTTCCTCACAGTATCTTCTTCAGGCTGGTTGCCAACTGACCAGGACATACAGCTTGGCCTGCTCCTGTGCTTCTAAGAAGGGTTTGTTGTGCAGAAATGAGCAGGGCATTCAGTTAAAAAAATTCAGGGAGAAAGCAGTGGGAGAGTATCTACTTTGCATGCAGAAGATCCCCAGTTCAATCCCCAACAAAATGGAACCTCCATGAACAGAGGCAGCATACCTTTCCTGGGGGGGACAATCATAAGGGGAGGCTTTGGCCTGCTTGTAGGCTTTCCAAGTGGCCTCAGGTTGGCCACTGTAGGAAACAGGTGCTAGACTAGATGGCCTGATCCACCCAGCAGGGATTATCTTATGATACAGTTGGCCAAGAATCTGGAATTCGGCTTGTTTGGGAGGGTTTGCTGTGAATCAGGTCCAAAGTTTGGGGATTTTATTATATCCAACTGAGCAAACATTGTCTGGGTTGGGGTACCAGCTGAGAGTTGTCCACTCCTAAAGTAGATTATTGTACTCAGAAGAACTTATGAAGTCAACTTACTGGGTCAAACCATTGGTCTATCAAAGTCAGTGTTGTCTAGTAGGCGTTCCAGGGTCTCAGGATAGGGTTGCCAGCTCCATCTTGGGAAATACCTGGAGATTTTTGGGGCGGAGCCTGAGGAGGGCAGGGTTTGGGGAGGGCCTTCAATGCCATAGAGTTCAATTGCCAAAGTGGCCATTTTCTCCAGGTGAACTGATCTCTATCAGCTGGAGATCAGTTGTAATAGCAGGAGATCTCCAGCTAGTACCTGGAGGTTGGCAACCCTATCAGGAGGAAGCCTTTCACATTACCTACTACCTGATCTTTTTTTAAAACTGGAGGAACTGGGGATTGAACCTGGAACCTTCTGCACACAAGGCAGATACTCCACCACTGAGTCACGGACCCATTCTGGCAACAACATGCAGAAACTCAGGCCTGGAAATTCTAGCTAGTTCAGAGTACAACAGCCTGGCTGTTAAGATGTATAGATGGGAAGGGATGTACTTTGCCTGCCTTTAAGTATCTCCACTGCCTGCTAGCTTGCTTATGAGTACAATCAAAGCCGGGCATTGAAGTACCTCCCCTCCCAAACCCCGCCCTCCTCAGGTTCCGCCCCCAAAACCTCCCACCGGTGGCAAAGAGGGACCCCTTCAATTGTGCGTATAACCTATAAAAGCCATGTGCTCTGTGTCGGATGGATGTGCCCATCTCCATTCATGCAAGGAGATGCCACTGGTGGTTTTTGGCTCACCCAGCTGAAAAACATAAAACTGTTTTCCAGGATCAGATCAAAGGCCCACCTAGTCAAGCAAGCAACCACCCAAATGCACCCAAAACCCACAAGCAAGATGTGAAGACAACTTTCCTCTTAGGTCATTCCAAAAACAATTGGTGTTCAGAGGTAGACCATGGTAGTTTTATCTAGCTACCATGGCTAAGAACTATTCACAGACAGAGTTCATGATACTTTTTATTTATTTATTAAAACACTTTTACCTGGCTTTTCCTCATGATTCAAGGGAGCTTACAATAATAGTTTAAAAACATTTCCCAATTAAAACCAAAATAAAGTTACAAACCCCAAATCTCTCTTTTCCTAATCCCCTAGTGAATATCATTAGTTAATTTCCTTTTCTGTTTCTATAGTCAAATTTCATTGGGGTGCCCACCCCACCCCCCGCCCAATTTCTAATAATATGGGAACAAACAATCTCTTCACCTTCACTTTCTCCAGACCAACCATAATTTTCATTCTAACTGCTTATTTTCTAAACCCCAGTCGCTTCAGATTTTCCACACAGTACTGGTTTATGAAGAAGATTTTTGGTTACCTTATTTTTAAAAAGGCTATATTGACAACTGAATAGCTAACGTAAGTCATAGCGTGGCTTAAGTGTACTTTGAAAGTAGAGTATGTTTTATACACGCACACAAAGATTTTACACAGAATAGTTTATTTAAAAGAAAAACTCGATCGATAATGCAGCATTTCCCCAGGCGCAATGCGATATGGCCTCTCTGTACTCCAGAGTTATGTCAGGTTCCTAACTGAATGCAAGGTCTGATCAGGCTCTTGACATAAGTTCAGGCCAAGTTCTGGCCACAAGTCAAGTCTTTGGTTCCCAGGGTTTTGAAGCTCCTGTGTATACGGTACTTTCGTTTGTGCCACAGCTGCAGAATGTTTTGTCTCCGCTCATGAGAACCACTATCTCGCTGTTGCCTAGCAATGTTTACCTTATTCTTCTGCACTAGTGTTTTTAAGCAAGTAACCTCCTAGAGATCTCTAATGCTAACCTTGCTTGCCTGTGAGCGGTCAGTTCTTTAATTTGCCTGTTAGTTCCTAATAAAGTATTACTGCTTCAGATCTACCTGTCTGGATGAGTTTGCTTGAGGGATACTAGAAGCAGATAAAGTGGCAAAACAGATAAATTACTTTAAATTTGGTATGGGAAAGAGGTATTTTGTCACACTAACACATACCTACCTTGATATATCTAATTACTAGGACACTGTATTTTATAAATCTCCTTAATGAGGGTGGGAGGAGAACTTTAAGATAATATGGTGTTGGGAAATGCCATCAAGTCCCAGACAACTCATGGTGTCCACTCATGGGGCTTCCTATTCAAGAGACAAAGAGGTGGTTTGCCATTGCCTGCCTCTGCATAGCAACCCCAACTGCCTTGGTAGTCTCCCATCCAATTACTAACCACGGCCAACTCTGCTTAGGGTCCAGGATCGGATGGGAGCGGGCTAGCGTGGGCCATCCAGGTCTGGCCAAAGAGAATGTAGCCATAAAGAATTCAGCACACTCAGCTCAATGTCCATCCATTAACCTATTAGACAACCAAACTTTCCTGGGCCCAATTCTCTCGCCTTGACTTGACTGACTGTTCTCATCCACCAGGTAGGCACAGATTGGACTAGCAGTAACAACTCTTGGCCTGGACCCAACTGGCAGCAAAGACAGGCCAAAGCCTCACCTATCGCCACCTCCTGTGTTTCTGCCAGGTTAAGTCCTAGCCAAACACTCCCTGTGAAGTTGTCAGGCCTGTATTAGACAGTTTTTCTGACTCCCGTGTGAGTTTTTTCATGCGAACTAAGGCCCGCTTTCTGACTGAACCTCTTCCCACATTGAGTGCATTTGTATGGTTTCTCACCCGTATGGATCCGCATGTGGGTCACAAGGTTCCCTTTCTGATTGAAGCTCTTCCCGCACTCCGAGCAAACGTAGGGGTTCTCACCCGTGTGGATTCGCTCGTGGATGACAAGCTTGGACCCCTTGGGGAAGCTTTTCCCACAGTGGATGCACATGTAGGGGTTCTCTCCCCTGTGCATCCTCTCGTGGATCATCAGGTAACACTTCCGGTTGAAGCTTCTCCCACAATCTGAGCAGCTGAAAGGCCTCTCGCCCACGTGGGTCTTGATGTGTTCCCGGAAGACGGAACCCTGGCCAAAGTTTTTGCCGCAATAACAGCATCGGTATGGGGCCTCCCCGGCATGGGCTCTCAGATGTTCCTTAAAGCTGGAGCCGTGGCTAAAGCTTTTCCCACAGTGGGTGAAACTGTTCACGTTATTCTCTCCCAGGCGGGTTCTCTCCTGTCTGTGATCAAAGCTGTTTCTGTCATACGACACGTGTAGTTTCTCTCCAGTGTGAACATTCTGGGGTTCCATAAGGTCAGAAGATGCAATTTTTACCTCAGAGTAGGAGACGGCTGGCTGTACTTTAACTCCTTTCCCCTCTTTTGCACAGAAAACAGATTCCTCCACATCCCTCTTCTGATGGTTTCCCTGCTCACTCATTCTTTTCTTATTGTTCTGGAAGTTTTCAACTGTTCCCAAAGATGCCATATTTAGTTTTGTTTGTTCAAGGTCTTCCCGACGCAGGGAAACCCTCTCATTCTCCCACTGCTGTCCATTACCTGCAGGAATTTACATACATTTTACTTGTTTTATTACATTTATAGCCTGCCCCCTCCCCGTGTCCTTTCTTCACAATGGCCCCACATACTTTCCTGAAGCACCTGGCTTTCCTGAAGAAGAATCATAGAATCATAGAGTTGGAAGGGACCACCAGGGTCATCTAGTCCAACCCCCTGCACAATGCAGGAAATTCCAAACTAACTCCCACACACACACACCCAGTGACCCATACTTCATGCCCAGAAGATGGCCAGGGTGCCCTCCCTCTCATAGAAGGTCACAGAATCAGCATTGCTGACAGATGGCCATCTAACCTCTTTTTAAAAACCTCCAGGGAAGGAGAGCTTACCACATCCCGAGGAAGCCTGTTCCACTGAGGAACAGCTCTAACTGTTAGAAAGTTCCTCCTAATGTCTAGACGGAAACTCTTTTGATTTAATTTCATCGTGTTGGTTCTGGTCCGACCTTCTGGAGCAGAAGAAAACAACTCGGCACCCTCCTCTATATGACAGCCCCTCAAGTACTTGAAGATGGTTATCATGTCCCCTCTCAGTCTTCTCCTCTTCAGGCTAAACATCCCCAGCTCCTTCAACCTTTCCTCATAGGACTTGGGTCTCCAGACCCCTCACTATCTTGGTTAGCCTCCTCTAGACCCATTCCAGCTTGTCTGGAGAGTTGGTTATATATGCCGACTTTCTCTACCACTTAAGGGAGACTCAAACCAGCTTACAGTCACCTTCCCTTCCCCTCCCCACAACAGACACCCTGTGAGGTGGGTGAAGCCTGGGGAAGTGCCCATGGGTGCCAAGGTGCCTACAGGAGCCATGTTGGGGAACTGCTGTAAAGACTCTTGCAGTGTAAACACAAGCAACATCAGCTTCACCTATTAAGCCCTGCTCGTGAAACTGAAGGTGGCATGAGCCTACCTTTCCAATGTCCCAAAATCACAGACCCTTTACTTACTTGGCACGGCCACCCCTTCATCATACTCCTGCTTGGATTCCCTGCAGGTCCAAGCATCCGGCAGCAGAACCCGGCCCGCCTCAGAAGAATCTGCAGTTGCCTCCACATATGACACCAGAACCTGGAAGTACAGGAAGGGGAAAAATCATTCAGAGAGGGCAGTGCTGCAACTAAGGGCCGGGGTTCACCCCAATGTGCCTGACCCTTGTCAGTTGATCCCCCCCACACACACACATGCAGTCCAATGGGACAGAAACAAAGGGTGAGGTATCATTCTCATTCAGGTTAGGGCCGCAGAAAGAGAGTTCCAGTGGATAAGGATCTGGAGTTGTGCTCTGAAAGGGCTCTGGGTCAGTCATTAAGGTCTGGTTCCCACATGGAAGAGAAGGCAGAGGGAGCTATGGTTCAGTACTAGACCAAGGGCTTTGCCTGCAGAAGGTCCCAGGTACAATACCCAGTATCTCCAGCTGAAAGGATTAGGAAGCAGGTGATGAAGAAGCTTTTACAAAAATAGGGCAGTAGACATACGATAGCAGCAATCTACAGCAGCGAGGCTTGCTCTTTGACATGTCACCTGTGGCTTTTCTGAGCACCATTCCCAAATGTGGCTATTGCCCTATATTATAGAAGAAGAAGAGCTGGTCTTTATACGCTGACTTTCTCTACCATTTAAGTTAGAATCAAACCTTCCCTTCTCCTCCCCACAACAGACACCCTGTGAGGTTAGGTGGGGCTGAGAGAGTGTGACTAGCCCAAGGTCACCCAGCTGGTTTCGTGTGTAGGAGTGGGGAAACAAATCCAGTTCACCAAATTAGCATCTGCCGCCCATGTGGAGGAGTGGGGAATCAAACTCGGTTCTCCAGATCACATTCCATCACTCCAAACCACTGCTCTTACGCTGGCTATAGGAAAGTGGGCAAGGTCTTTGCTCCATGGGCCTTGTGTTAGCAGGTGGTTCTTATTATATAACAGCTGCTGCCAGAGAAACAGGAAATCCAGACTGAGATGTAGGCCTCATGCAGGGGTGGATATCAATGTGCCTCTTCTGGTTGAGGGTAACTTCAAATACAAGACTCACCGTAAAAGACAATAATGGTAGAAGAAGAGTTGGTTTTTATGTGCTGCCTTTATCTTTTAAGGAGAATCAAACTGGCTTACAATCTCCTTCCCTTCCTCGCCCCACTTCAGACACCCTATAAAGTAGGTGGGGCTGAGAGAGCTCTAAGAGAGCTGTGACTAGCCCAAGGTCACCCAGCAGGCTTCATCTGTAGGAATGGAGAAACCAACCCAGTTCTCCAGCTCATGTGGAAGAGTTGGGGAATCAAACCTGGTTCTCCAGATTGGAGTCCACTGCTCTTAACTATTACACCACACTGGCTCTCAGGCAGGAAAAGTTGAAGGCAGTAGGAAAAGAGGAAGACCAGGCATGAGATGGATTGACTCAATCAAGGAAGCCACAGCCTTCAGTTTGCAAGACCTGAGCAAGGCTGTTAATGATAGGATGTTTTTGGAGGTCAATAATTCATAGGGTCTCCAAAAATCAGAGGCAACTTGAGGGCACTCAACACACACGCAAATGCAAAGACAGCTCTCCATGTGCTGCAGTGAGTCCCACTGACCTATGATGTTTTCGATATTCTCCAGGATACTGATTCTGCCAATAAGGTCATTTCTGTTGGACCGCCTATCAGAAACGGGCTCCTACTACACTTTCTATACCAGTTGCATTTTCTGACGAACATTGTTTTCCAGTCACTCTGTGACCACAATATATGAGGAACATTTAAACAAAAGCATGAACTACCAATACCACTGAGGAAGTAGAGTCCCGACAGTTGTCCCCTTTCAGTTTCTTTTAAAGGGCATTTAAATACTCATTCCTAATACTTCCCGCAACTTCAAAATCCATGTTGTGGTGAAACTTTAAAAGGGGTATTAGGACATTCCAGGCATTAAATCAGCAAGTGGATGATTGGTGCTCATGGGGAGGAGGGGAGTAAAAAATAGACCCATGTGAACAATCAATGCAGAGTATTAAACATGAAGAAATATAGCAGAGATCACCAACATGGTGTCTGTGGGCATCACAGTGCCAAATAACACCTTTCCTGGCACCTCCAAAGTCTTCTAGAAAGTGGGCAGGGTTAGGTAAGATTTTTGCCAAGCTGGCCTTCTAATTGGCTGTGCAGGTTTTTAAAAAAACTGCTTTAGCAGCAACTGCCACCACACCTCAATGATCTTCACTGTGTGACTGTGGGAAGTTGTGTGTAAGCAAGAAAATATTTTTGAGAGTAGTGTTCATTTAAAAAGGCAACCTGTTAAGCAGAGCTTCTTCCTGAAATGTTGAACAGCTCCTATTAGAGCTTCACATAATTTCACTCCATGACATTTTGTAGTTGGCTCCGCCTCCTGAGGCAGCCATTTTGTGGCTGTGGCCACCACTCTGTCAGAATTCCAAAGGTGCCCCCAAACTCAAAAAGGCACCCCCCCAAATATAGAAAACACTCTAAAATTGACATCTCTCTCTCTCTCTCTCTCTCTCTCTCTCTCTCTCTCTCCGAATAATGCTTACCTGGAAGTGAGCCATCCCCCTGAATAAAATGGGACTTACTTCCAAGTAAACATGTATAGGATTGAACAACAATTTGTGTCCTTTGACTTTCTTTCGCCAAGAAAACGACAGACAAGGAAGTCCTTCTTCACCCAAAAGGGGGAGGAGGCGGAATGTTACGCTGACAGAAGAAGGGGTTACTCATCCGACAAAGATGATTGCAAAGGGGTAGCCATGTTAGACTGTCGCAGCAAAATAAAACAAATGTCAACTGGCACCTTCTGGACTAGCAACGTTTATTTCAATAGGAGCTCTGGCAAGTGACTGCTCGCTTCCTCACCTGACAAAGACAATTCTAAAGAGACCTGTTGGAACAGAGAATGTGGATGAAATTACAGACAGACTACAGCCCAATACACAATCTGGACTGGTGATTCTGTGCAATTCAGAAAAAAAGAAAAGACGTTAAAGAGCCTGTTAAATAACCCGTCATCGTGGTCTTCTGCCAATTGCTGTGTTCGGTGAAGGACGCCCCTGATTTTTGACATTGTTTGCACTTTGACACCTACGAACAAAGAAGAAGCGTCACATCAAATGATGCAACGGGCGATTGTCACTGTGAAATCCGATTATGATATTTTTGCAATTATGCCATGCGCAAGGGTTAAAAAGGAAAGCATGGCGCAGTGACATACCCACGCTTCTATATCCCGTGTCATTCTTGGTCAGTAATATCGCTGCTTTATCGCCATTCTGGTTTTGACAATGCCTCTGTGGCTCCTGCGGCTACTACCGTGGAAGTCAGCGAAGATCTGCCGGGCATTGGGCAGAGTTTGGACAACTAACAGCTTGCCATAAAATAGTTCTCCTCCTGCGGGGAATGAAGAGCACAGAAATGTTAATGGGAAGGTGTTGAACCACAAAACAGCTGCCTCTTGACTACACCGCAGGGCCCACAGGAAGCCCTTTCTCTCAGCTTCAGCCCCTCCAACAGCCAACAGGGAAAGGATACTTTAAAGATTGTATTTCCAGCACAGTTTTTGTAACGAACTCACCGGCAACATTTCCATCCAGAGGGGCGTCATCAGCCACGGCTGTCTTCATGGCGAATGAATGAATAAAAATTATATGAAGCGCAAGAGAAAATACACCCCAAGAACAGAATTGTGGAAGAAGAGAAGTGCTTCATGAGTCACAGTTTCAAACACTTTCAGCACCAACACTGTTCGTATCAACTGGCTACCTATGAAGATTCGATAATGTCTCTTTTAAAGTACTTTCTGTATACAGGAGCTAAATCTGTACCATGTTGCAGCTGTCTATGAGAAGCCATAGAAATCAGTTTCTGGGAAATCTGAACAGGAAGCCAATTCAAACGGTAACAAAAAAATGACCATCAAAAAATGCAACCAGCGTAGAAAGACGGCAGAAGTCTGTTCCTGATGGACACCCCATCTGAAATGACGTCACTGCCAGAAAACATTTTTAGCAGATCTTGTGTTCCTTTTTTCCAGAGGTAGGAACTACACAATGTGTTGCGGAAAGAACAGATTCCCCCCCCCCAAATACTTTCTGTCTTGTAGACTTTGCATACTACACACTTTCAGGAAGGATCCATAAGCAATCTCCTTCTTGTGCCGTGTGAAGTAGGCAGCACACAGCAGTGGCCTTTCCTTCCTGTTCACATAGGCAAGGATAGGACCCAGGGACCACTCGGTACGAGGCCGGGGCTATTGAAACCCTTCTTCCTCTGTCACAGCCCAAGTGAAAACCTTGGTCTATTCTAGCTCAGTCTTGACCAGTCTGACCACAATAGGTTCTCTAGTGCCTCAGGCAGAGAAAGGTCTTCCCCAGCACCTGAGACCCCTCAACTGGAAATGCTGAGGATCGAACCTGAGTCCTCCTGGATGCCAAGTAGGGGCTTTAACCACTGAAACTAAACTACTTTCAGTCTGTATTTATTTGTTTATCATTTGTATTTATATCCTGCCCTCATTCCTGGCAAGCCAGGCTCAGGGCGGCTCACAACATAATTATAAAAACATCTATTAAAATCTATATTAAAACATACTTTAAAATTCATATTTCATATTATAATACAACAAGATGGTGTTAATTCCAGCTACAGGGCAGTCCTGATCAGCAGTGAGCCCCAAACCAGTTGGGGGAGGATGGGGAGGCCAGCAATTTGTAATAATGGAAAGACGTGCGGCTACCCTCAGGTGTAGGCCTGGTGGAACAGTTCTGTTTTGCAGGCCATGCGGAACTCATTTAGGTCCCGCAGGGGCCTGATGTTACTTGGTAGACTGTGCCACCAGGCCGGGGCCAGGGCCAGTAGTGTAGTGTAGTGTAGAGATGGCTTCAGGCACAGATGCCCTCCTTCTGTCCCACACAGGATAGCAACAATCCTTGGGTCAGCCCCAGGTCCGGTATGAGATGATCTCTCTAATTGCCACTTGTGTTTGGTCAGGTTTGAATTTTCAAGACTTCGGCTACCCCTCTGGATTGTCAGCGCTTGGACTTTGCAAACATCAAAGCAACTCTGAAAAAATGACGAACATCAAAATCCACCTCACCTCGGCCTCATATTGTGGAGTCTGCAGCTCTTCAAACTCATTAGTGGTCATCTCTCTTGCCTCTTGCTCCCGCTTCTCAGCCTCTTGCTGACCCTTCAATGGGAATTCCTCAGCCAGGGCCACCGCCTGCGCGCAGGACTCGGGGCCACATTCCCGGACCCAGCTCTGCATTTCCTGGGGCAGGACGGTCAGGAACTGCTCCAGGATCAACAGCTCCAAAATCTCCTCCTTCGAGTGCCTCTCCGCGTTCAGCCACCGACGGCAAAGATGTTGGAGCTGCCCATAAACCGCTCTCGGCCCCTCTGCTTCCTGGTAGCAGAGCTGTCTGAAGCGCTGACGCTGCCTCTCCCTCACGACAGCCTCTCTTTGCAAGATGGCTGCCTTCACCTTCCCATAATCCTCTCTGTCTCGATCACTGAGGCTGCTGAAGGCCTGCTCGGCTTCACCGCGGAGGGCTGGCAGGAGGAAGCTCACCCACTTGTCCCGAGGCCAGCGGCATGCCAACACAACTTGCTCAAACGAGGCCAGGAAAGCCTTGGCATCGTCCCATGGCGCCGGCTCCTCACACTTCTGTGCGTTCCCGCACTCAGAGTCAGAGGCCTGCAGTGTCCTCAGAAACTCCTGCCACTGGGCCTCCCAGCGCTGTTGCAACCCCTCCCCTGTGTCGCATTTCACTTGCTCTGGGGCTGCTGCTGTCGGTAACTGTCCAATACTCCTCACGTGTACAACCTGTGGGGCGTTTGCTGTTCCTCCAACACCCAGCCAAAGTTTAGAGGCCACTGTGACCTGTTCCTCCATTTCCAAGCTTCGGGTTTTCCCCCTCACTAATTGGAAGCTTCCTGTCACTCTCCAGTCTAAAAGGGACTTCAGGGGCAGCAGGAAATTCTCCAAGTCAACCAGCAGGAGGCGGTGGCGGTGCTCCACACTGTTGCTAGGATCAAACATGAAAAGCGTCAGAACTGCTGTTTCGTGACAGTTAGAAGCGTCAGCTGAGCACTTTGTCATCCTAGGTTCAAATCTCTCCCCCGACACAATAAATCCATTTTCTAAAGCCAAAATCCACATAACACTTTTCCTACTAAAACCAATCAAAGTAACACAAAACAGACTGCAAACTTTCGAGTTCTTCAGAACATTTCCTCAGGCTGGAGGAAGGGGTGGGGGACACATCTTTCTGTCCCAGTGTCATTCTGCATCTTTATTAATTTATTAATGAATCCTAATTCAGCAACTTCATACCATTATTCTGCCTTGGACATTCTTTAGATCGGCAACAGCATGCCCTGGAAGATTAAAACGATAATTTGCTGGTTTCTGGATGGCTGCTGTGGGAACAGGACTCAGACTTCTGATCCACAGAGCTCTTCTGATCTTAAGGCTAACAGTATAATCCTTTTCAGATTTCTAAACCCTTTGAAATGGTTAAATCATAGTAACTCTGGAAAACCCTCTCTAAAGCAGCCATTTGTAGTTAGAGCACTGGTTCCCTACCAGGGGTCCGTGGACCCCCAGGGGTCCGCGAGAACTAAATTAAGGTCCGCGAAACAAAGTTATAAACCCATAATAAATTAATATTTTCAATTAAAAGTTCTCTATTATAAAAATATATATTCAAATATTATTCTAAGTTTAATGTTTAACTAACAGTTATGATTAAAGTTTACTTTCAAATTCTCGGAATTTTTATTTTGAACCTTGGGGTCCCTGCACCGAACAAAAAAGTCCTAGTGGTCCCTGGTCAAAAAACGGTTGGGAACCACTGGGTTAGAGGCATTGATTTTTGGGTGGTTGTTGGGTTTGTTTTTTGATTGGTGGGCAGGGAGAGTATAACAACTACAACTACAATAATAATTCATTATCATGTATAGTAGTAGAAGAAGAAGACTTGGTTTTTATATGCTGATTTTCTCCACCACTTAAGGAGGACTCAAACTGGCTTATAATCACCTTCCCTTCCCCACAACAGATACCCTGTGAGGTAGGTGGGGCTGAGAACTGTGACTAGCCCAAGATCACCCAGCTGGCTTTCATGTGTATGAGTGAGGAAACCAACCCATTTCACCAGATTAACCTCCTCTGCTCATGTGGAGGATGGGGGGGAATCAAACCTGGTTCTCCAGATCAGAGTCCACTGCTCCAAACCACTGCTCTTAACCACTACACCAAGCTGGCTCTCATCTTTCTCACTGTAACTCAAGATATAATTACAAATATAATAAAAACTTTTTGATCAATTGGTGAGGGGATTACAAGATATGATAACATTTGAATCTAATGGTGAATATTCCTAATAAAATAAAACAATGCAGTTGGGGTGGGGGAAAAGAAAACAAGCAAACATACCTGTTCAGGGCAACAATTCCCATAGGAAAAACTTTATCCCCAAATAAAAGTGCGCTTCTGAGAAGATCCATTACACCGCAGAGTGGCCGAGAATGCCCTCCTCAACAATTACTGCTAAATCCTGGAAGCTTGTAAATAGACCTCAGATAAAGGACTGGAGGGAAAAACTATGGGTATATATGTGGATGGCTAAACTAACAGATTCCCTGCATGGGAAGGATGTAGAAGAATTTAAAATTATGTGGTTAAAAGCCTTCGCATATTGGGATAAGCTGGCAAAAATGAATTTTATTGATACAGGGAACAAGTTGTAGATACAATTTGGGAATATAAATTATTGTTAAAAAAAATTATTAACAAACTGTTTAGACACTTCTCCAGAAGTTCAACACGGTGGTGGGAGGGATTAAAGGTACATTGGTGGAGGGAGGTGGAAACAAAATGGATAAGATGTTTGTAATAAGAATGTAAATACAATGTAATGATTGCATTTTGAATTTTTCTTAACTTTTTTATAGATATAGATCATTCTTATTATGTAGTTTCCGATATTGTTATAATTTTTCTTTTGTATTTGTGTTTGTATTATGTTTTTTTTTTCTTTTTGTTTAAAAATTTAATAAAAATTAAAAAAAAAATCCCATTTTGCTCATGGATTTGATCACGCCTTTTTGTTTTGTTATTTTAAGCCTCAAATCTGAACTGTACATAATTGCCACCGTTTCTTTATTGCTTTCACTGGATAACAGAACTGATTTGCGTGGGTGGGGGAAGATTTAAGAGGGGAGGAAAGTTAGTTGGGCTTCTCTCCCACCAGAAAATCCAGTGTTTTCCTCCCTCCTTTTTGCAACCAGCCTAATCTGCTGCTGCTCTTTCCATGGTGTGTCCCCCCCCTTGCCCCCAAATGCCCCCCAAAACTCACCTCCCTTTGCAAATTTAGCAGGGCACCAGCCCCTCTCCCCGGGGGGAAGCTCCGGCCGCAGCGTCGAGCAAGCGATTCAAAAGTGAGATTCCCACCAGGAAGGAGAGGGAAGAAAGGGCACCGGAAGTGGCTTCACTACACGCGTCTGTGCGGCACTTCCTACGCCCACCCGGGCGCAAGTCGGTGATTTTAACCCTTTGGGAAGTCTCCTAGCCAGTGTGGTTGCGTGGCTTTCCTGCAGAAAGAAGGTTTAATGTGCCACTAGATCTTCAGATTCTTCATTTTATGCTTCCTCTTGAGTTTTCTTGCCCATCTTTTTCGTTTCTGTGAGTTTGGTTTGGCATGGATTGTGTATGCATTGGTGCTTGTAGGTTATCCGGGCCGTGTAGCACTGAAGGACAGTGTCTCTCAGTGTCAAGTGTGTAGGAAGAGTAATATATAGTCAGAAGGGGGTTGAGTGTCTCTCAGTGTCAAGTGTGTAGGAAGAGTAATATATAGTCAGAAGGGGGTTGGGTTTGAGTGTCTCTCAGTGTCAAGTGTGTAGGAAGAGTAATATATAATCAGAAGGGGGTTGGGTTTGAGTGTCTCTCCGTGTCAAGTGTGTAGGAAGAGTAATATATAATCAGAAGGGGGTTGGGTTTGAGTGTCTCTCAGTGTCAAGTGTGTAGGAAGAGTAATATATAGTCAGAAGGGGGTTGGGTTTGAGTGTCTCAGTGTCGTGCGTAGGAAGAGTAATATATAGTCAGAAGGGGGTTGGGTTTGAGTGTCTCTCAGTGTCAAGTGTGTAGGAAGAGTAATATATAGTCAGAAGGGGGTTGGGTTTGAATGTCTCTCAGTGTCAAGTGTGTAGGAAGAGTAATATATAGTCAGAAGGGGGTTGGGTTTGAGTGTCTCTCCGTGTCAAGTGTGTAGGAAGAGTAATATATAATCAGAAGGGGGTTGGGTTTGAGTGTCTCTCAGTGTCAAGTGTGTAGGAAGAGTAATATATAGTCAGAAGGGGGTTGGGTTTGAGTGTCTCAGTGTCGTGCGTAGGAAGAGTAATATATAGTCAGAAGGGGGTTGGGTTTGAGTGTCTCTCAGTGTCAAGTGTGTAGGAAGAGTAATATATAGTCAGAAGGGGGTTGGGTTTGAATGTCTCTCAGTGTCAAGTGTGTAGGAAGAGTAATATATAGTCAGAAGGGGGTTGGGTTTGAGTGTCTCTCAGTGTCAAGTGTGTAGGAAGAGTAATATATAGTCAGAAGGGGGTTGGGTTTGAGCTGAGTCATTGTCCTGTAAGTATCAAGATAATGTGCTAATGAGGGTGTGGTATGTTAATATGGAACCATTGTATTCTGAAGTGATCTGTTAATGTGTGAAATCCAAAGCTAATCTGCACGGCTATTGTGGACTGTAGTCTTTGTTAGTCTGGAGGTTTTCAGGACAATGTGTATAGTATGCATTGTTTCAATTTTATAGAATCATAGAGCTGGAAGGGAACACAAGGGTCATCTAGTCCAACCCCCTGCACAATGCAGGAAAGTCACAACTACATCCCCCACACACATCCCAGTGGCCCCTACTCCATGCCCAGAAGAGGGCCAAGGTGCCCTCCCGCTCATGAACCACCTAAGGTTGTAGAATCAGCATTGCAGACAGATGGCCATCTAGCCTCTGCTTAAAAATCTCCAGGGAAGGAGCACTTACCACCTCTCGAGAAAGTGTGTTCCACTGAGGAACCACTCTAACTTGCTGCAAGCCTGTATTTATTTAGAAAAGTCTGAGGAAAAGTAAAAGCCCAAATCATCGAGACCCTACCTTTACTCACTACCAGTTTTACGGTAGTGCCTAACAGGGACTGATATACGATGGTACTGGTTTTGTGCTGTTCAGTGTAAAAATCATACTAATTCATGAAACCCCATGAATTCTTCACATAGAATCATAGAGTTGGAAGGGGCCTTACTGGGTCATCTTGTTCAACCCCAGCTCAATGCAAGATCAGACTCTCTAGCAACCCTGACAAAGGTTTGACCAGCTGCTGCTTGAAGACTGCCAGTGTTCAGTGGGCCAGAAGGCAACAAATAGGGGGAGCACGAGGTACTCTGGGAAACCCAGGATGCACCACTTTTGGTTCTGCAGAAAAAATAGGGCTGCCAACTCTGGATTGGGGAATTTCTGGAGATTTGGGGAGGTGGAGTCTGAAGAGGGCAGGGTTTGGGGAGCAGAGGGAACTTACAAGGGATACTATGGAGCCCACCCTCCAAATCTGCCCCTCTCTCCAGAGGAACTGATCTCTGTAGTCTGGAGATCCAACTCCCAAACTGGAGTTGGCAAGCCTACTAACACGATACGCAAGTCTGTGTTTCTGGCCTCACAGGTACACCACTATGATGTGACTGCAGGGATCAGCTCAGTATTTTGTTAGCCAAAAACTGGCAATGACCTACCTTTCCCTATTTCCCCCCCTATTCCATTCAAGACCTTTTCAATAGCCATGACTGAGGCTATCGTACTTTGGTCACATTACGAGAAGACAAGAGTCACTGGAAAAGACAATAATGCTAGGAAAAGTTGAAGGCAGCAGGAAAAGAGGAAGACCCAACAGGAGATGAATTGACTCTACAAAGGAAGCCACGGCCCTCAATTTGCAAGACCTGAGCAAGGCTGTTAAAGATAGGACATTTTGGAGGACATTGATTCATAGGGTCTCCACAAGTAGGAAGCAACTTGACAGCACTTAACAATAGCCATGATAGCTAAACAGAACCTCCATGTCCCCTGCAGTATACCTTTGAACATCAACTGCTGAGTGGGGAAGGGAAAATAGAATCAGGGAGAATGCTTTGAGCCTTTAGCATCCTCACCTGTGGGCACCAATACACATGAAGCTGCATTATACTGATTCAGACCATTGGTCCATCAGGTTGGGTTTGTCTACTTAGACTGACAGGAGTCTCTGGTAGAGGTCTTTCACATCACCTACTACCTCATCTTTTCAACTGGAGAAACTGGGGACTGAACCTGAGACCCTCTGCATGCCAAGCAGGTGCTCTGACACAGAGCCATGTCTTCTGGGAGCATTTGGCTGACTACTGTGGAAAACCAGCACACTTCCTTTTACATTGTTAAATAATGGTCAGGCGTTCCGTTCAAGATGTCACAGGTGAAGAAATACACTTTGCTTAAACAAGAGGCTAAATATCCACCTCCCCTCACCTCCAGAGTGGCTTCTCAAAGTGAAAACTCCAGAGGGGTAGCTGTGTTTAGTCTATTGTAGCAAATCAAACCAGAAGTCCGGTGGCATTTTTGAGACTAACATTTATTCCATGGGACTTCTGTTTCATCTCTCTAAGGAAACCCGTTATTCAGACTGAAGAACCATATCAGGCCATGTGGGTTTATATAGAAGATAGTAGGACAGGGATTAGTTCCATTGGATCACCTGACTCCTAGACTAGAAGGACTTTGCCCAGAGATACATGTTGAGCTGAAATGGAAGCAGAACTCATATTTGCGCTCTTATTCTGAACATATGAAGCTGCCTTATACTGAATCAGAGATCCTTGGTCTATCAGAGTCAGTATTGTCTACTCAGACCGGCAGCAGCTCTCCAGGGTTTCAGGAAAATGTCTTTCACATCACCTAGTACCTCATCTTTTCAAATGGAGATGCTGGGGATTGAACCTGGGACCTTCTGCATGACAAGCAGATGCTCTATCACTGAGCCACAGCCCCTCCCCATCCTCTATCCTGTCCCTCTCCCTACACCCTCCAGTGTTATGGTAAGATGGGGACTTCTGACGTGGAACCATGCAAGGTGAGACACTAACATCCACACCCTGAAGATTATTCCCCTTGAAATAATAGCCAACGTTCAGAAGCAGCATAGCTCTGAATACCAGTTGTAAAGGAGGAAGGGATGGGTGGTTTCCTTCCTGCTCCTCTTCTTGGAAGCATCTATATGGCCACTGTGGGAAACAGGATGCTGATTTATGGTTTGATCTATGGTCTTAGCTTCTCTACCCCCTTAATATTTCCTTTTGAGAGAATACATCCTTAGGATAGTAATGAGAACGACAAGGAAGGAGAGGGAAGAAAACACGTGTTGGGGTCTGGATTCCCGAAAGAAATTCCTCCCACTTAAAAAAAAAATACACAGAACAATTAATGACAACTTATGTAATTTTAGTAAGTATGCTGGGTCCCTTTTAATTCTGCCTCCCACAGTCAGTCTGGCATCTCTCTTATGTGGGTTCGTGCATGTGAAATGAGGCTCGACCGCTGAGAGAAGCGTTTCCCACAATCTGAGCACTCATGTGGCTTCTCGCCTGTGTGGACCCTCTGGTGCCTCATGAGGACCGAACTCTGACTGAAGCTCTTCCCGCAGTCCAAGCATTCATAGGGCTTCTCGCCTGTGTGGGTCCTTCGGTGCGTTCGGAGACTCGAGCTGACAATGAAACATTTCCCACAGTCTGGGCACTTATAAGGTCTCTCTCCTGTGTGGGTTCTCTCGTGGGCCACAAGGTTTCCTCTCTGCACAAAGCTTTTCCCACAGTCTGAGCACTGGTAGGGCTTTTCCCCGATATGTATCTGCTGGTGTGTGAGGAGGGCGGAGCTTAAACTGAAGCTTTTGCCACAGTCTGAACATTTATAGGGTTTTTCTCCTGTGTGGGTCTCCTCATGGACTATGAGCCTGGATCTGTGAATAAATGTCTTCCCACACTCGGCACACTTATGCGGCTTCTCTCCCCTATGCGCTCTCTCATGGGCCACTAAAGTCGACCTATCGACAAAGCTTTTCCCGCACTTGGTGCAGCAGTATGGTTTTTGTCCCGTGTGGGTTCTTTTGTGGACAATGAGGCCTGACTGATGAGTGAAGCTCTTCCCACAGTCCAAACACACAAAGGGCTTCTCTCCCGTGTGGGTTCTCTGATGCGCACCGAAACTGGTTTTGTGGCGGAAGAGTTTCCCACAGTCCGGACACGTGTACGGCCGCTCTGCCGTGTGCAGCTTCTGATGTCTGTAGAGATGTGAGCTCAAACGGAACCGTTTCCCACAATGGGCGCACTGAAAAGGTTTTTCTCCCGTGTGGGTCCTCTCATGAGCAACAAGGTTGGATCTATAATGGAAGCTTTTCCCACATTCCAGACATTTGTGGAGTTTGTCAATGATGTTTGTTTCATCACATGGAATGAGGAGAGAGGTCTGACCACATTCAATCCCATGCCCGATCCTCTGGTGCTCATCTGAGTCACTGCAGTCTTTGTAGACCACTGGACAGGAAGAAGATTTCTCAGATCTCTTCTCTGCTGAGTTTCCAAGTTGACTTTCAACATCATCTCCTGGCTGAGGGAACAAGGTCATTCTCTCTTTGGTACATCCTAATGACTTCTCTTGCTTTTTCTCATGCGGTGGCCTTTCCTGTGGTGTAAGCATGTCTTCTGCCTCATTCCAAGACCCATAACCTGAAAACCATAAAATCACAATGTTAACAGAAGATGAAGAGGAAGCTCAGTTACATGACACCCCCAACTTCATCCTGGGGGCTGTAAGATCAGCCGATGAAGGAGACTGGTTTCCAACATGTGCAGGGTCTTTTTAGTTGTGGCTCTACTGCTGTGGAATGTTCTGGAACGTAAGAAGAGCCCTGCTGGAGTGGACCACAGGTCTATCTAGTCCAGGGGTGGGGAACATCAGGCCCGGGGACCATTTAAGGCCCGCAAAATCATTTGGTCTGGCCCTCTGTGGGTCCTGGCAGATCTCTAGCTCAGAAGGATCTAAAACTGGTGAACCGCTCCCTCCCGCTGCCAGGAATAGCCTCTAATCAAGGCAGATGTGAGTTTGTTTTGCTGAGAAAAGGAACCTTTTTCCCCCTTGCAGAAGAGTCATTAGCTATGGAGCTGCTAGGGCTGCCCAAGAAACTGTGTTAACCCTTTCCCACCCGGGCCATGGAGAAACATATTCCCTCTGTACTACAAGAGGGCTGGGGATGGAAGTGGTGACAATGGAGGAGTTAAAGGAGGCAGGGCCAGAATGCGAGGGGGGGAGTGAGTTCTTAGTCAGTGTGTCCTTATTTCATCTCTGCAGGCGGAGGCAGCAGGAGCTGGCTGTAGAATCCAGCCCCGACCATGCAGAGAAGAAGCAACTCCGGCGTGCGGCTAGATGGCTACGGCCAGCTAGTGCAATGCCCGGCTGGTGCAACAGAGTGCTCCACCGATTGGATGCCTGCCTGCTTGCCACGGGGGGATTATCTGGGGCAGATGCCTGTTTGGGGCTTGGTTGGCTAATCTTTAAGTTGGTAATTTTGTACGGCCTGTAAATGATGTTATAAATATCCAAATGGCCCTTGGCGGAAAAAAGGTTCCCCACCCCTGATCTAGTCCAACATCTTGGGTTGGAACCCAACTAGATGCAAAGACTTTCACATGCCGAATGTGACCTTCCCACCACTGCCACAGCCATGGTAGACCAAAATGTCCCCTGAATTCCTCTTTCTGGGGGTTCCCCTCCCCTGCCTCAAGAAGGAAGAAGTGGGAAAATTGTCCTCCACAGGCAGAAGTCCTTGCAACTATAGAAACGTCTGGCCTGGATCCAACCCTCTGTTTTTAACAACAAACCACCAGATGCTTCTAGAAGGTACACAAGTACGGTATGAAGACAACAGCCTGCCCTTGTCTGACCTTCCCATGGGTATCCAAAGGCATACTGCCTTTGAGCATGGAGGTTCCATTTATGGCTCTCAGCCAATGATGGATTTATTCCCTGAAAAGGGAGACATGCTTTTATTGCAAAATGCTGTGGAGCTACTGTAGTGAGAAGAACAATACACTGTATGTGAGAGTTTGTCATTTTCTTTCACCGTACATATTGAAAGCACAGCCTTACTGTTATTATTACTGATGTGAATAATCGCAAGCCACAGCCTAGGGCATTCAGTATTCCTTCACTGAACAGTGCCTAGTGTAGCATTATGCAATAATATTTATTGCACCCTCACTTTCTGTATAATCTTGTTTTTACCTCACTGTCTTTTAATTCTTGTATTCCAGTTTTTTCTATCATTGATGATATACGGTAACTTATTCTGGTTTTTCACTGCACTATTTTCTAAGCTTCGCATTTTACCTTGCGTCTCAGCAAGCAAGTGGACTATAAACATGTTAAATAATTATAATAATTATTAATATGATGGGTTGCAAGCCACATACAGTTGTGTTCCATTTTATTTCATTGTACATAAGAAGAATGTTGGTTTTTATATGCCGACTTTCTCTACCACTTAAGGGAGACTCAAACCGGCTTACAATCACCTTCCCTTCCCCTCCCAACAGACACCCTGTGAGGTAGGTGAGGCTGAGAGAGTGAGACTTGCCTAAGGTCACCCAGCTGGCTTTGTGTGTAGGAGTGGGGAAACAAATCCAGTTCACCAGATTAGCCTCCGCCGCTCATGTGGAGGACTGGGGAATCAAACCTGGTTCTCCAGATCAGAGTCCACCGCTCCAAACCACCGCTCTTAATCACTACACCATGCTGGCTCTTAAGGGCAAATAATAATAGAAGCACCAGATTAACCCTTATTGTTATTATTATTTGCCCTTAAGTCACAGCTGACTCATGGCGACCCTGTAGGGTTTTCAAGGCAAGAGGCAAACGTGGTTTTCTACTGCCTGCCTCTGCATAGCAATCTTGGACTTCCCTGGTGGTCTCCCATCCAAGAATTAACCAAGGGCAAAAACGCATGGTTGCTTTATCCTCCTTTAATCCCTGTTTCAGCCAGGATTCAGCCTAGATCGAACACATGTGCGTTCGATCCTGGCTAAAACAGGGATTAAAGGAGGATAAAGTGACCATGCGTTTTTGCCCCAAGTCAGGATACCCTTATTATTACTTGCAAAGCATCAGCTCAGCTTCCTGCCAGTTTCCTTCACTGTGCGGAGTTGAGATATTATTATTACTTGCAAATGCACCCTGGGCATGCTCCACTCCATGTATGCATGGGAGGTTTTGCTTTGGATTCGCCGCTCTAGATGCACATTTTCCCCATCCGGATTCTCAAAACTCAACAATAAGCCCCCATGGGATGGGGAAAATGTGCATTTGTGTGTGTGTTAAGTGCCGTCAAGTCGCTTCCGACTCATGGCGACCCTATGAATGAAAGTCCTCCAAAATGTCCTGTCTTTGACAGCCTTGCTCAGATCCTGCAAATTGAAGGCTGTGGCTTCCTTTATTGAGTCCATCCATCTCTTGTCGGGTCTTCCTCTTTTCCTGCTGCCTTCAACTTTTCCTAGCATGACTGTCTTTTCCGGTGAAATGTGCATCTACAGAGCGGCAAACCCAAGGCAAAACCTCCCATGCATCTCAGAAGGGAATAAACGCCACCGATTTCGGTGGGGGCTTGCTTGCGGGTAAAGATGCACAGGATCGGGGCTGCCTTCGCTTCAGTTTGGAAAAGAGGAGATATGGGGGGAAAGGGTGGGGTTAAACCCGGGTCTTTCGGCCCACACCCACCTCGCCGCCGCCGCTGCTGCTTGAATCCCAGGTCCGAAACAGACTTTTTAAAAGGGGGGTGATGGCAGTGTCTTGTTCGGGATCCTTCTCGGCTCTTCCCGGTTTCCTCTCCCCCACTTTGCACCCTCAACTGGCTCCAGCCCCTTCATGCACTCAAACCCCACATCATTCACATGGGATGAAGGGGGAGATCGACCCGGATTTTGCACGCATCTGACCTCGGAAGCTCAGCGCCGCGGATTTCCCTCGGGCCGGCCAAAAGAGAGCAAGCCAGCCGCCTCCGCCTCCTCTCTGGAGCCCTCTGCTGGCCGCCGCTTAGGCAAAGCCGCCCCCTTGGCTGCGTTCCGACGACCAAGCGGGAAGCGTGTCTGACCCCCATCCCCGGCCTTCGAGGAACTTCAGTGCTGCTGAAGCTCAAGGGATTCAATGCAAAGTGGAGTTTGCTGTCGGAAGACTTGGGAGACGCTTGCTGCAGATTCTTGCGGGAACGGAACACGTCGGAATCTGCCTCCTCCGGTTCTCTCTTTCCTCCAGTCCTAGGGAAGTCGGTGTAGCAGGCTGGTTATTAATGCTTTGCAGAGGAAGTGGTTTTGTGTGTGTGTGTGTGTGTGTAAAAGAAACGAGAAGAAGAAAGGAGAATCTGATTTGGGGATTGAGAAAAGTGGGCAACCACAAGATCCCAAGACATCAAGCATGGTTACAAGATCCCAAGACATCAAGCATGGTTACAAGATCCCAAGACATCAAGCATGGTTACAAGATCCCAAGACATCAAGCATGATTAACAAGATCCCAAGACATCAAGCATGGTTACAAGATCCCAACACATCAAGCATGGTTACAAGATCCCAAGACATCAAGCATGGTTACAAGATCCCAACACATCAAGCGTGGTTACAAGATCCCAACACATCAAGCATGGTTAACAAGATCCCAACACATCAAGCATGGTTAAACAAGATCCCAACACATCAGGCATGGTTAACAAGATCCCAACACATTAAGCACGGTTAGACAAATCCCTAGAATATATTACTATGGCACAATTAACAGAATACATGAAAGATACACGAAAGAAAGAATACACGAGAACAAAATCATGAGAGATGGAGATCCTTTTATGAATTTATTAAAAACACCAGACAAAAGATCTAATTAAATCAACTTACTACTAGGGGGGAAAAATTAATAATATGGAAGACGGTATTATAAAGAGGGATAGATATTGTTAGATATCAACAAAATGATATGTAAATAATATTATTTTCCCTTTCCCTATTTTTTATCTTGTATATCAACTTATAAATGGGAAAAAATAATAAAAAGAGAAAAGTGGGCAACCCTTCATACACTTCGGAGGGCAATACCAATTAGGGAGGGGCACCACACCTTCCAATTTTGTAGTTGCTGGTGAAGCATGGTCTCTATTTGCCCTTTGGGGAAATGCCCTTGTCAATTTTTTCATAGCTCAGATCACCAAAGTTGACGTCCTTCGGGGATCAGCTTCCAACCTGAATTTCTAAAGTTAAAACTCAAAAGCGTGGGGTGGAGTCAGACACGCTATACCTAATTCACGAAAGCTCATACCCTGCCAGAAAATATTTTTGTTAGTCTTTAAGGTGCTACTGGACTCTTGCTCTGTTCTAATGCTATACCTAGCGTGCATGTGTGTAAGGGCAGCACGTAAACACGAAGGCCTTGTTTGGTGCTCAGCCTGACCCATTGACTCATTGAAACCACGATATATTTTGAACTTTTGAGGCTTGTGTTAGAGGCATGGTTCTAGCCTTAGGTGCAAGGGATCCTGGGTTCAAGTTCTGGCATGCCCATGTTGATCATTGGGAAGTGGGGTCTATACCCCTCCTCATGGTGAGGCTGGACGGTGGGTTCAAGTTCTGGCATGCCCATGTTGATCATTGGGAAGTGGGGTCTATACCCCTCCTCATGGTGAGGCTGGACGGTGGGTTGGCTGTTCCTAGCCAGTAAGGGAGCCCCAGATATCTTCCTTTACCCCGTGACCCACCAATTTTGCTGTCTAGTGATCTGGGAAACAGTGCAGATAGGCCAACCTTTGCACAATGCTTTCTCCTCTGCCCAATTTTTTTAAAAAGGCTCAGTGAGGGAGAGAGTTAAACCTACTTATGTAGAGGAAAACAGATTAGTATTCTGTTTCCCTCACCACTCAGCCACAGACAGACACGTCCAAAGATATCCCTGCGGGCATTCAAATCACCATCTGGCTAACAGCCAGATGTGCTTGCTGATTGCGCCGCAGAGTCGACAGGTTGACAGGAGCCAGAGGAGTTCCTCCCCAGCCAGCCAGCGGAGTGCCGCAGTGGAAGCGTGCTGGGCCCATAACCCAGAGGTCGATGGATCGAATCCATCCTCTGCTATGTGTGGGGCTTCTCCTTTTAGCCTTCAAATATTTCCTTCTGCTCTTTGCCACCCTAAGGCAGCAATTTGCAGTGACGCAGAGGCCTAGACCAGGGTCCATGATGAGCATCCAGGAGTGCCCCCCATTCCCAAGCCAGGCCTGGGAGGACTACTATCGGTGAGAACATACCTGAGACTCTTGTTTTGCTGCCTTCATTTACCCAGTGGGTAGTGCAGAAAGGCTGGCGTTAACTAGGTTGCCAGGTCCTGGCCACGTGGGGTGGGGGACTTCCATCCACGTGGTGATGTCACTTGCCATGTGCCGAGAAGTGACATCAGCATGTCACAGGCAATGCTGTGGCATTTGGGCAAAACTATGGTTTAACCATAGAGTTTTGCCCAAATGCCAGTGTGTCCCCCGTGATGTGTTAGAGTCACTTCCAGGCACACAGGGAGTGATGTCAGTGTGTCGAGATGCTGCCAATGACACCGTCCCAGTTTCCTACCATTTCCCCCCTTCTAGCCAGCTCGATGGTGGGAAGCACCTGCTGGCGGCAGGGGATGCCCCACCGCAAGCAGAGGCTTCGTAAGCTTATGACGTTTTCATGACACCTTCTCCTATGGCAAAATAATAATAATAAAATAAAATAGAGACCTGGCCAGAAAAGTCTCTGCCTGTCCCAGGTGGTCTAGTGCAGGGGTCCCAACGCCTTTCCTGGTGCCCACCAAGTGTTTTTAGAAAGTGAGCAGGGCAAGTGGCGTTTTCTCCAGCAACTCGCTGTGCTGATTTTTTAAAACGTTGCTTAGGCAGAAGCAGGAGCCCCGTGGTGCAGAGTGGTAACCTGCAGTACTGCAGTCAAAAGCTCTGCTCACGACCTGAGTTCGATCCCGACGGAAGTCGGTTTCAGGTAGCTGGCTCGAGGTTGACTCCGCCTTCCATCCTTCCGAGGTCGGTAAAATGAGTACCCAGCTTGCTGGGGGTAAAGGGAAGCTGACTGGGGAAGGCACTGGCAAACCACCCCATAAACAAAGTCTGCCTAGTAAACATCTGCCTAGTAAACAGCATTTTTAAAAAATGTTTAAACACTGATTTTGTTGAAAGTACCAATAAATATATCTTTAATTTTATTGACCATTTACATTTTTATTCCTATGAGTGGTTGTGTAGGTAGGGGCCCCAGTGCACTGCTTTGGCCGGGGGTCTATAAGGCTGTTAAGATGGCCCTGGCTTTCACCGCCATGGCCCGAGTTCGATTCCTGACCAGGGAAGATTTTTGCCCAATGCTGGTGGCTTACCCATCACTTGATTTCTCTACATGGTTGTAGCCTACCAGAAACTGGGGCACAGAAAACACTTCTTTGCCTCTCTCCCTGGTGGTCTAGTGGTCAGGATTCAGCGCTCTCACCGCTGCGGCCCGGGTTCAATTCCCGGTCAGGGAAGGGGCATGTGTCTCGTTTTTCTTCCTCTCTTGCTTCTGCTGATGCATCATCTAGCTTTCCACACAAAAAGTCCTAGAGCAATTGATACTGCATCAGTCTTGTAACCTAACGGTCCTGAGTTCTAGCCTCAGGGAACAGACAGCCTAGCGTGCTTTTCTTGTCTGATTATTGAATTCCTGCGGTGTGGGAGTGGTAGAAAGGGTGTGAGCGGCTTGCCAATTGAGGGGTACGATCCTTGTTTCAAAGCAAGCAGCCTGTGTTCGAATCCCAGACAGGAATATGTTCATGATGTGTAGTGAATGTGGGTTGTCCCTTCTGAAAAAACCTCTGCCACAGTTTTTGCAAACCCTTCTCATGGTCAGCCTGGCCACTGGGGCTGGGAAGGACTGTTGGAAAATCTCCCTTCTGTTGACAGTTGTAGCTAACTGACACTGCCTCTCTCTAGCTCACTTTCTCAAGCCCGTTACACAGTTTTTATTAAAATGAGATAAAAGTTACAGAAGCCTCTTTAAGAAAAAATGATGTTTGTTTTGAATGATTTTATAAATATTTATTAAAACATTTTTTTCTTGAACACTTGATACGGGTGCTATTCAAAATTCCTCCACATTCATAGAATTGGCTGTTAAAGAGGTAGAATATTCTGCACCTGGGATATCAGTGCTGGGATATTACCCCTAAAGAAGCAAGTGGGTTATTTTCCTTTCCCCCCTCCCCAACAAGGACTAACCAGGATAGGGGGCTTCTGGCCAGAATCACTGGGAAGAAGTGTGATGCAGAAGCTAAAAAGGCAAATGAGATCTTGGGCTGCATCAACAGACGTATAGTGTCCAGATCACGCCAAGTGATGGTATCGCTTTACTCTGCTCTGGTTAGACCTCACCTGGAGTATTGTGTTCAGTTTTGGGCACCACAATTTAAGAAGGATGTAGACAAGTTGGAACGTGTCCAGAGGAGGGCAACGAGGATGGTGAGAGGTCTGAAGACCAAGTCCTATGAGGAAAGGTTGAAGGAGCTGGGTGTGTTTAGCCTGAAGAGGAGAAGACTGAGAGGGGATATGATAACCATCTTCAAGTACTTGAAGGGCTGTGATATAGAGGATGCTGCCGAATTTTTTTCTGTTGCCCCAGAAGGTCGGACCAGAACCAACGGGTTGAAATTAAATCAAAAGAGTTTCCGTCTAGACATAAGGAAGAGTTATCTAACAGAGCGTTCCTCAGTGGAACAGGCTTACTCAGGAAGTGGTAAGCTCTCCTTCCCTGGAGGTTTTTAAGAAGAGGCTAGATGGCCATCTGTCAGCAATGCTGATTCTATGACCTTAAGCAGATGAGAAGGAGGGCATCTTGGCCACCTTCTGGGCATGGAGTAGGGGTCACTGGGGGTGTGGGGGGGAAGGTAGTTGTGAATTTCCTGCATTGTGCAGAGGGTTGGACTTGATGACCTTGGTGGTCCCTTCCAACTCTATGATTCTATGATTCTAAGTGGACTCCGAAGACTGGCTTAGCTCTACCTACCAAGAGGCGTTCTGGTCCAACTTGCTAACTGCTGCACCACAGCGTGATTTTCTCAGGACGGGGAAGGTCAAAGGGCAGCAATTGTCACCTCATTCTCTTCACAGAATCTCTTTTCAGCACCTGAGGCAAGCGCCAGACCTCAGTATTCTGTTTTGTCGCAATGCACCTGTGATTTCTCTGTAGCCTGAGCACATTAACCAAAAAAAGGCAAGATATGAACTTAATAAATAATCATCAATAACCAATAACTCACTTTAGGCTAGAAAAGAGCAAGAGTCCAGTAGCACCTTAAAGACTAACAAAAATATTTTCTGGCAGGGTATGAGCTTTCGTGAGCCACAGCTCACTTCTTCAAATACTTCAGATGGTATCTGAAGAAGTGAGCTGTGGCTCAAGAAAGCTCATACCCTGCCAGAAAATATTTTTGTTAGTCTGTAAGGTGCTACTGGACTCTTGCTCTTTTCTACTACTGCAGACAGACTTACACGGCTACCCACTGTGAATTATCTTCACTTAGGCTGTAATAGAAAGGAAGGATCAGAAGGGTTTTTCATAAAAGCAATTATTTGAATAAAAATAAGCATACAGTGGGAAACCAGTGTAAAAACTCCTTCCAGCTAAATGTCCAAAAGTATGCACTGTCAGGAAAAAGGGTCCTTTTGTGACACAGGCCAGGCAGTGATCCCTTTGCTGGTTTGCTTTCTCCTGGGGCCTCTCAAACACCCTTTTCCCATCACCTTAGGCAGGCAGGCACCGCTGCACAATTTTGCTCTTGTGGACAGATGCATCCCCTAACTCTTGCTGACCGACGGCAAGCGGGTCTCTCTGTGTACTATATCCGCCTGAGGCTTACCAAACATTTCTCATTTGGGAAGGAGAGAGCAGCTGTCAGCCAACTCGAAAAGGGAGACTGTTTTTCTCCTAACAGAAAGATAAGACTGAATTCAAAATGAACGCTACATTTTTCAATGGAACGACACCCCTAAGATGCAAATATAACATCAGAACAAAGAGGCACCCTGCAGCAAACTCCTATCCTGGAGCATCTCGTATCCTGTGATCACTTCACGGTCGAGAGGGAAGCAATTTAACTTCCATCTGGAACTGTAAGAGGGAGTTTTTAACCATCGGTTGTTCAGCTAGGGGATCTGTTGGCTTTCAGAGCTGTTTTTACTGCTGTTGGCTGGTTTCTGTCTGCCTTTTATTGCGTCCCTTTTGATGCTGCCCTTTTATTGCCGGTTGGATGGTTTACAGCCGGCATTTCATGGCTGCCCTTTTATTGTCGCTAGGAATTATAGGTCTGCGTTTTATGGCTGCTGTTTGAGGTCATTGAAAATTTATGTGGTTTTATCTGCTTTTGATGCAAACTGCCTGTGAGCTTCCTCCCCGTAAGGTGGTATATACAACAATTTAAACCCACAAATAAGACATTTCCATCTCTCTGTCTGATACCCCTTTTGTACTTGGTTTATATTTGCTGCCCGTGGAGATGGGAGGAAGGAGGAATAGAAAAAGGAAGGAAGGAAAAAATGGCAGAACAGGAAAAGGGAAGGAAAAACGAGGAAACAGAAGAGGAAAAGAGAAAAAAGGAGAAACAATAGAACAAGAAAGAGGAAGCACAGAAAGAAAAAGGGAAGAACAGGAAACAGGAAAGAAGGGGAAATGACATTGAAAGAGAGGTTTTAAGCCTCCCCTCATAACATTTTCTTGACCTGAATTAGCCCCCATTGGTATGTTGTCTGCGCTGCTCTGAGTGGCAGAGGGACATAAATAAAGAAAAAATTGCTGCTGGCCTCTGCACCTCTATGTCACTTCTGGGTACAACCCGGAGGTTACAATGGGTATCTCTAGGGCCGAAAACGCGTGGCTGCTTTGTCCCGTGAATCTCCTGGGCAGATAGCGATTCTCCTCAGTCAACACACATGGCCGTCTCCGGCCTGCTTCTGATACTTCCCCGTGTTTTCCTGTTCTTGGTTTATCGCGACTTTAAACTAAAACACACTGCAAAAGTGAGAGCTTGCAGGAGCATTGAAGCATCCGGGTCGGCTCCCCAACCGGAAGAAGCTGCTTGGCTGGCCTGACAGCGGCAGCATCAGTGGCGGCACCTTTCAGCCCCTGGACCCCAACACCCTCACTCTTCCCCTCTCCCACCTGCAGCCTCCACCCACCGGCGGCTTCACCTCACCTCACCAGGGCGGTGGCAGCTCCTTCTGCCAGTTGCGGCCGCCTCCACCCACCCAGCTTCCCCTCACCTCGCAGGGGCGACTGCAGAGCACCTTCTGCCAGTCACCGCTGCCTCCACCTGCCGCTGGCTTCCCTCGCCTCCACCTGGGGGATGGCGTGGTGGAGGAGCGCAAAGCGCAGGTGACTCCTTGCCATACATTAAAAACTTTTAATTCGGGTTCATCAAACATGTGACAACACAGGAAGAAAGTAAGTAGGATCAAGCCATGTGTGAATGGCCTAGGAATCACCAAAAACTCCATGGTTTTACCATAGGGTTTCTGGTGATTCCTAGGGCTACTCATTGCCACTTCCAGGTTGCACCTGGAAGTGACATAGTGACATCATAAGGCCCCCATGCCCCACCCCCCAATCCTCCCACTGGTTGTCAAGCTCAGCATGGCAACCTTACTAGGGTTGCCAGCCTCCAAGGGACTAGCTGGAGATCTCCTGCCACTACAACTGATCTCCAGCCAACAGAGATCAGTGCACCTGGAGATAATGGCCACTTTGGCCATTGGACTCTATGGCATTGAACCCCCTCCCCTCCCCAAACCCCACCCTCCTCAGGCTCCACCCCAAAAATCTCCAGGGATTTCCCAAGCTGGAGCTGGTAGCCCTAAGGAGGCGGTCAGTCATTAGCTACTGGATTATCAGCCCATAACAGACCTTCCCTCTAGGCATGCCTGCATCTCTTAGCTAGTGACTGCTCCCACATCTGGCAGTAGATGGCACTGAAGTCCCTCCCCTCCCCAAACCTCGCCCTCCTCTGGCTCCGCCCCAAAAATCTCCAGGTGTTACCCAACCCAGAGCTGGCAACCCTAAACCTTACCCATTGGGGAAACTTATAGGTAGTCCATTTATAGATGTAAGCTTTTCCAACTGAATAAATAGCAGCTCCGCAGGGATATTACAGGTTGAGAAACAGATTTGTGGGGGGAAGCTTAATGCTCCCCATGCACCAAATTGAGTCCCTATGTATCTAAGAATTATTTCAACCCAGCAGTCCCAGTGCATATCTGGTTTGACACAACCCACAAACAGCATGGAGCTAGGTCCAGGACTTGCATACTTTGCATAATTTGAAAGAAATATTATTAGCTCCAGAGGTAAACAGACATGCAAGAATACACAACACTTAAAGAATATCAGAATTCAGTTTATAGCTGTTAGTTGCTGCTAGACTTACATTCAGCAGACTTCTTTGGAACAGTCTTCGGGGGGAAATAAATAAATAAAATGAACCAGTTATGAAATAATGATCTGAAAGATCTTCTTGCAAGCTAAAAATAGCAAATTGCACTCAATGACTGACAATCATTGCTATTTGTGATATAAATTGCGGGGAGAAGCTGGCATGGTAAGGCCTGATCTCATCAGATCTCAGAAGCTAAGCAAGGTCGGTTTTGGATGAGGGACCACTGAAGAGGACTTTGCAGGGAAATCATAGAATCAAAGAGTTGGAAGGGGCCATACAGGCCATCTAGTCCACCCCCTGCTTAATGCATGATCAGCCTACTAGGCAATGGCAAACCCCCTCAGCTTCTTACTTGCCTTAAAAGCCCCTTGCTGGGGTTGCTATAAGTCAGTTGAAACTTGACGACACTTACATATGTGATATAAACTGGGTGGTCAGTTAGGAAAGCAGCAAAACCAGCCCCCCTTGCAAATGAGGCAGGGGTTTCTCTTCAGACTTGGTGTCCCCCGCCCCAAATATGCAGGAAAAATAGATTTTGTACATTAACTTGACCCCCCCCCAACTGTCTGCTGAGGACTGAGCATGTTCCAGGAGGCATGGAATGGTGACATTAGTTGGGAGTCCATTGTGGGGAGGAGGGGGAGAGAAGGGAAATGGGGTAACTGGGCTGCTGATCTCTCTGAAAGCTTACAGAATCCCAAAGGAGGATAATTTTGTCACGGGTGGGTGTGAAATTTCCACTTTGTTTATTCCCCACCTCTGTGATTCCTTGTTAGGCCACAGTTAATAATAAACTTCAAGAACAAGTATATATTGTATAAGAGTCAAAGCACAGACAAGGTCAGGGTTTCTACAGACAAGGTCAGGTTCAGGGAATCCCCTAAGTATGCAGAAAAATATTCACTTGCAAATTTCACAAGGAACACTCCTCCAGATTCATAGGGGATAGGTCCATCAATGGCTACTAGCCATGGTGACTAGAGGGAACCTCCACATTCAGACGCAGTCAACCTCTGAATCCCTATGCCAGGAGGCAACATCAGGGGAAAGCCTCAGCCTGTATGCCTTGCTGTTGGCCCTTCAGAGTAACTGGTTGGCCGGTGTGAAACAGGATTATGGACCAGATGAACCACTGGTCGGATCCAGCAGGGCTCTTCTTATATTCTTATGAGGTAAACCAAGTAAACGGCCTGGTGAGCATGCGCACTGCCCTCAGAATTGTTGAGAGCAAGGGAAAAGGGCTGGAAAGAAACTGGCCTTCTCATGCCTTTAAGGCAGGGTTCCCCAATGTGATGCCCATGGACGCCATGGCACCCGCCAATACCTTTCCTGGTGCTCCCCAAGTATTTTTTAGAAAGTGGGTGGGGCCAGATGGGGATGCTGTCTAGTAGGGCTTTTGATTAGCCATTGGAGAACTGATTGTGCAGATTAAAATAATATTGCTTCGGTGGCAGCTGCCATACAGTGTTGGTTTTATTCTCTCCATCACTCTTTCCTAGTGCATTTTTAAAAATTATTCCTCTTCTCCTGTACTTGGATTTCCTCTGTATATATATGTGTGTGCAGCTCCGCCTCCCATGATGGCCATTTTGTGGCTACGCCCACCACACTGTGTCTGAATTCCAAAGGTGTCCACAGGCCCAAAAGGTTGGGGACCCCTTGCTTTAAGGGTTTATAATATTTTGGAAGAGGAGATCTGAGTTAGGAGGGGTCGCTTTTCCAGTCATTCCCTCCTCCCTATGATTCCTCATCTCCCCCCAAGTTTATTAATTATAAAATAACTTAATGGGACATTCCTACAATTGTGTCACTAATACTGTTGTAAGACACTAATTGGGATAGAACAGCCTAAAAATTAAATAAATAATTATTATTTATTAATGGCATTTATGAATGTGTGGGATGATGTGTCCTGTACTGTATTTTTCTAAAATATAGTATTTTAAAATAATTAAAACTCTGCTTAAATGAAAGAAAATTCAAAAACCAGAACTGAAGCTTCCTCCCCTCCCCCTCGATCCACAGCATGTGGATAAACTGTTAGAGGGTCCTTTTCTCCTTAGAGTGAGTTCTCTCGTGCGATGTGAGGCTACCTTTCTGACTGAACCTCTTCCCACAGTCTGTACACTGGTACGGTTTCTCTCCTGTGTGGATTCGCACATGAATCGTGAGGTTTCCCTTCTGGCGGAAGCGTTTCCCACAGTGTGAGCATGGATACGGGTTCTCATCCGTGTGGATTCTCTCGTGTATCACAAGGTTGGACTTCTGAGAGAAGGTCTTCCCACAATGAGAACATTTATAGGGGTCTTCCTCCGTGTGGAGTCTCTTGTGCGCCATGAGGTCACATTTTCGACTGAAGCTCCTCCAGCAGTCAGAACACTTAAAGGGTTTCTCTCCTGTGTGGGTCTGTTCATGTATACTCAGATTGCACCTCTGCGAGAAGCTTTTCCCACAGTCAGAACATTTGAAAGGTTTCTCTCCCGTGTGGATTCTTACGTGTTTCCGAAAGACAGAGCTACGAGTGAAGACTTTCTCACAGTGTGGGCACCTATACACATTCTCCCCGGTGTGGATTCTCTCGTGCGCTGTAAGGCTTGAGCTGTGGTAGAAGGTCAGCCCACAGTCTGCGCACACATAGGGTTTGTCTCCTGCGTGGATTTTCTCGTGTGCCCTGAGATTGGAGCTGTGGGTAAAGCTTCTCCCACAGTCAGAGCACTCGTATGGCTTCTCTCCTGTGTGGGTCCTTTCATGTACTAGGAGGTTTGTGCTTCGGCTGAAGCTCTTGCCACACTCTGAGCACTTATATCGTTTCACTCCCAAGTGCGTTCTTTGGCATTTCAGAAGGCCTGATTTCTGTTTGAAGTTTCCTTCTTCATCAGCACTTGTTTCTAGTCCCTCACAATCATGGTTTCGGGGTCCATCCCTATCTAAATTACAGAGATGTGCTGGATCCACACCCTCCGTTGGAAAATGTCCCCCCTCGCTGTCTGGGGCTTGCTGACTCCTGAGCCTTGTTGCCTGCTTGCAAGACCGGGGAAGGTTGCTCCTTTCCACCGAGGCATCACTTGGTCCTGCAGGTTCAGTAACTTCCTCCTGAAGACTATTTCTCAGATTCTGGTGCACCTGCCCAACACCTGCAAGATAAAGGAGAGAACTATGAGAATCAAACCTCCAGCTCAAGACCAGACCTCAGATGGAGAGAGCAGTAAAATTAAGTATTAGGGAACTCATTTGGAAGGGCCATGTATAGACAGAGTTGCCATGTGCCTGCCAGCATTGCAATGGCTGACAGGAGAAGAAATTTTTTTTAAAGTAGGTGACAGCATGGCAATACTTCCAGGTAAATCCAGAAATGCCATCACATCTCTCTAGTAATTGCAGGAAACTCTATGGTAAAACCATAGAGATTTGGCTATCCCTAGAGAGGACTGGCATCACAGCCAGGTTTCCTCCACAAGGGGCATCAGAGCTCTCTAGGAATCACCAACTCTTCTATGGGTTTACCATAGTTTTCGCTAATTCCTAGAGAGGTGTGAGGTCACTTCCACATGAAAGTACATTACTGTTGTTTTCTGCAACAGCCCCCCTCCCCAAGATCTGTGTGGTGGAAGCTGACTTAGGGAACTGGCTGCTCTGAACAGTTCAGACAAAACAGATCCTTACCTGTTAAACTCGGATTGTCATCTGGATCCGACAGAACCTGTCCTGCCTTAGCGGAATTCACACCCTTCTCTAAAATCCCCCGCACCTGAAAAGGGCAGCAAGAAAACCATTCAGATATGGGTAAGCATTTTGATAAGGGTCAGGTCCTGTCCCAAACAGCCCAGGCTTTTCAACTTTGCTCTTCGATCTATTTTGATTGATTTTTTTAAACACAATATTATATAGTTTTTCTTTCCATTTTAGCATTGTTGAACTAGTATGTGGTGGTGGTAAGTGCTGTCAAGTCACAACTGGCTTCTGGCGACCCTGTGGGGCTTTCAAGACGAGAGACATTTGGACATTTGGTTTGCCATTGCCTGCTTCTGCGTAGCAACCCTGGTGGTCTTCCATCCAAGTACTAACCACAGCAAACCCTGCTTAGATTTCAAGGCCTAACAAGATTGGTCCATCACGGTCACATTTATCCATTAATCAGAAAAAAATCATCCCACACTTCCATTAATGGAAATTTTATGTGGGATCCGACCCAATGACTAGTCCCCAGATGATGCTGTGAGTGGCCTGGCCAAGCAGGGATTTGAACCCAGGCCTTCCTGGGGGTTTCAATGTCCCTGTCTGCCCCTAATCTAGTTACTGTTGATCCTCTCAAGGAGTTTCCTGACTCCTTGGTGCAGTCGGCGTTCTGTTACCTGTAGCCTTCTTGCCATTTCTCGCCCCGTCTCCTTGCACGATTTGGCGCCTGGGAGTGCCTGTTTCTCCATGTCCAGTTGTGGGACTGCCCCCTTCTCTTCAGACATTTTCTCTTCGATTTATGTTCTCAAATCCACCATCTCTCGGTTTGAAGGGGAGGGAATCCCTCACCTCTGCCATCCTCAGCAATGCAATGCAAGCAGGGTTGCACTAAAGGAATGTGATGCCCCTGCTTCCCCCCACACTTCTGTGCCTCCCCCCAAGTTGTGCTCCTGCACTTCAGTGGACCCAAAGAAAGAGTGTGGGAAGAAAATTGGGAATTTGAAGCCAGAGGGAAGAATTGGCAAACATCTCCCTCCTATCGTCCACAGACAGAAAGCCGTTCATTGGAACGGGCGCTGTTGCGCCAATGGAGTGGCACCTTCGGATCCACGCCTAAGTCAGAAGAGGCTGGCAGACGAGTCTCTCTGGTGATGGGGAAATTACAAATTTTATCTGGGTCCAAAGAAGCGGGAAAAGTTCTCTAGTCAAACAAGACAGTGTGGCGATATTCCTAGTCAGCATGACGTGCACCTCCTCCTAGTAAAGGAAAAAATGTTAGGAACACTTAACAGAGAAGTCGAATTTCTGTCTCAGGCTGCCAATCAGTAATCCCATGAGATCATTCTGGCATATGCGTACATAAGAGGGGAACCCATCCTCCAACCTTGGCCTCACAGGCCTGACCCTTTGCTCCCTTTATTTATTCATTGTATTCACTTCCTTTATATCTGGCCTTTCTCCCCAACAGTGGCTTACATGGGTCTCCTCCAGTTTTTCCTCACAATGCTACTCCAGATTCACAGACAGCGCTATCAGTGGCTACTAGCCATGGAGACTAAAGATAACCTCCATGTTCAGAGGTAGTCAACCTCTGAATCCCAGGCGATGCCTCAGCATCTGGAAGAAGAAGAAGAGTTGGTTTTTATATGCCGACTTTCTCTACCACTTAAGGAAGAATCAAACTGGCTTACAATTGCCTTCCCTTCCCCTCCCCACAACAGTAGGTGGGGCTGAGAGAGCTCTAAGAGAGCTGTGATTGGCCCAAGGTCACCCAGGTGGCTTCATGTGGAGGAGTGGGGAAACCAGCCCGGTTCGCCAGATTAGCCTGTGCCGCTCATGTGGAGGAGTGGGGAATCAAACCCGGTTCTCCGGATCAGAGTCCAACACTCCAAACCACTGCTCTTAGCCACTACACCACACTGGCTCTATGCCCAGTACCAGGAGACAATGTCCTGTTGGTGGCCCTTCAGAGGAAGTGATTGGGCCACTGTGTGAGACAGGATGCTGGACTAGAGCTACAGCTAGTGGGAATAGCGGATGCTCTTGGCTCACCTGCCTTCTCTGAGACTGGCAGGAGGATTGGACAGCATCTTTCTGGGAGACTTCAAAAGCTGGAGCCAGCCCAGATGTGGAGCCACATGCTGCTGGACACTCATAAGCAAGACGTAAAGGCAACGGTGGTCTGGGGCTATTTGCCCCAGAAATTGGTACTCTGAGATACACTGCCTCTACACATGGTCGCTCTGTAGCGCCCATGGCCAATTGCTTTTGTTGACAACCGGCGCTAATTGCTCATAGACCAATCTTGCCACAGATTTCTTGTTTAAAGCATACACAGTGGCAAACAATTCCAACCAAAAGAAACAGGGAGGTGGAGAAAAATCAAAGAGATTCCCGAAGACCAAATAAGAAATAACTTTGCAGAGCCAAATGTGTGAAGTGGAACATGCCTCTCTGCTACAACACAGCTAGGTATCATTCTAAAATGTTTTTTTTTTTTGTTAATTGCTTTTGTTAATTGCTTCTAATCGATTCACCCCTCAGTCCGCCAACGTGCATACAACTTAAAAGGTAAAGGTCGTCCCCTGGGCAAGCACCAGGTCATTCCTGACCCATGGGGTGATGTCACATCCTGACATTTACTAGGCAGACTTCGTTTACGGGGTGGTTTGCCAGTGCCTTCCCCAGTCATCTACACTTTACCCCCAGCAAGCTGGGTCCTCATTTGACCGACCTCGGAAGGATGGAAGGCTGAGTCAACCTTGAGCCGCCTACCTGAAACTGACTCCCTTTGGGATAGAACTCAGGTCGTGAGCAGAGCTTGGACTGCAGTACTGCAGCTTACCACTCTGCGCATACAACTTAAGTGACCTGCAAAACACTGTGAGAGATCTGTCCAAACAGGGTGACCGCTGCCTTAAAATAAAGTCATGCCTTCCTCGTTTCCTTTTATCCACTACCAACTGGCAGCCACCAAACCGCCACCCTTTCCTCTGTGATCTCCTTCGCCATGCCTTCGAGAGAATCCAGAAATGTCACTGTAATGCATTGCTTTTCTGGAATATCCAGAGTGTCTTTGGAAACCAGCCTGTATTCCCCCCCTCCCATTCTCATATCACCCCCCCCCCCCAAAGATCTTAGGCATCCTTGTCCCCCGCCCCGGGACCTGGCTATACTGGATCACTCTCTTGCAAACAGGGAATCCTGCCTTTTACAGTTGTGCATTCTCTGGATTAGCTTGGATCTTGTCATGCAAACTCACCTCTTTTGGATTGGGGTGGGTGAGACAATAATGCAAAAACACACCCCCTTCCCAGTTTCTTTTCAGGGCAAATTCAAAAGCCAGGGACCCATCAGGGCTGGAGAGAGGAGTGGATCAGAAGGGTGGCTGTTCTAGCCATGTCCCGACTGGCATTATTGTTTTCCACGACCCTCTCAGACCTTTCTAGGAAGCGGAGCCGAACTCAGTGGATTTAACCTGTTAGGGCATCTCTCAGCTGCTGGGGAGGTCTGGGAAAAGTCTATATGCCTGGATCGTATTTTAGGATTTTCTCTGAGGGAGACGGACTCTTTTCTCCTGGCAGGGCGTCTTGAAACCTCTTTTGCACCCAACTGGGGTGCAGTTGACACACACAAACCCCATTCCATTTTTAGAAATTCCAGGGGGAGACATAGGGTTGCCAACTCTGAAATGGGAAATACCTGGAGATTTGGGGTTGCAACCTGGGAAGGGTGGGATTTGGGGAGGGAAGGGACCTCCCTGGGGTATGCTGCCATAGAATTCACTCTCCAAAGCAACCATTTTCTCTGTATGCTGGACATCAATTGCATTCCTGGGAGATCTCCAGGCCTTTCCTAGAGGTTGGCAGCCCTTAAGTAGCCATGTTGGTAAATCGGCTGCAGACACTCCCCCGAAAAGAGTCTTGAGGTGCCTTAAAAACAAAAAAGGCATCTTTTGGGGAATATTGTACCATTCATGGACTTGTTTAAGATTAATTAAGAGATATATACCCAGAAGATTTCAACACCAATTTGAATTGCATAGAGACTGCATCAAACTTACATATTGCATCAAACTTACATATTGTATATATTCTCTAAGATTTATGTTTATGTATCCCACTGTGTTCTGCAGATGTTATATGTTTTAACACTAATAAGCATTTTGATACTTTTGTACTTGGAGACTCCTGTGCAATTTTTCCTAACCTACGGTACTAGCACGGAGGTGCCTTCTTTTTGGATTGCAACCTCCAGGTAGTAGCTGGAGATCTCCTGCTCTTACAACTGATCTCCAGCCGACAGAGATCAGTTCACCTGGAGAAAATGGCAGCTTTGGCAATTGCACTCTATGGCATTGAAGTCCCTCCCCTCCCCAAACCCCGCCCTCCTCAGGCTCTGCCCCAAAAACCTCCCGCTGGTAGCGAAGAGGGACTTGGCAACCCTAGTTGCCAACCTGCAGGCTAATCTCTACCTGACAGGCTTCAGATGACCTGGAGAAAATGGCAGCTTCAGAGGGCAACTCTATGCCATATGGCATCATATTCCTCCTGACCTCCCGCCACGCCCCAAATTCCACCCTCCCCAGGCTCCACCCCCAAATCTCCAGGAATTTCCCAACCCAGAGTTGGCAACCCTATATCACAGGTTTGTCGCCGTACAAATGAATAAAAGGACACAAATTGAACATGGGTATTTCTAACTGTTGGCTGAGAATTCATCATGCATCTCCCAAAGCGGGCTCTAGTAGGCTAGGAAAACTTGTGTTTCAATAAAAGCCTCATTCTCTAAGTAACAAGAGATTCCTTTCGGTATTCATGGCTTGCTTTATTATGGATTGTGTTTATACCTTTAAAAAACGATTTGATTGTATTATTTTTACTGTGTGGGTTGCCTCAGGCCAGCCTCTGGAAAAGCAGCATATAAATTCAATGCATAGATAAAATAAGATGTCCATTTGAAGATTTTTTTGGTTACAGATCAGGGGCTTCTCTAATCCATCGGCAGGAAACAGCATTTAATTTGCAGGCAGAATTATGGCTACGTTGAGCAGGGGGTGGACTAGATGGCCTGTATAGCCCCTTCCAAATCTAAGATTATACTGCAGCTAAATTATTCCACATAGAGGTGGAATAATTATTCCACATAGATGTGCATAAAACCGGCTGTCTGCACTCCTAGGACTGGCTCAGTCCTTCTTCAGGCTGATGCCACCTAACAAAGAAGACGGGCGGCCTGGCCCACAGCTTTTCTGTTCCCTAGAGGTGGGTCCCAGCAGCAGGCCCTGCTAATGTCACCACAGCTACCTAAATCTGACCTTGAAGTCTGCTCCTGAGAAGAAAGATTGCCATGGCAAAGCACTCCCATTCTGGAGAAGGCCAGGAAGACAAAACCCTCTTAAACACTTTTCAACAGAGGCTGGCGGCTGAGGAAATGACAGCAACTACTGTAGTGCCCACCTAAAAAGGTACTTTACCTATGGCACTATGGAATGCCCCTGTGTAGATAAATACCCCAGAAAGCTTTGCTTTCCTCCATTTCCCCTTTCCTGTTTTGCAGTTCATTTCTCTTCCTGCTTGTTAATCGAGCAATGTCAGCATAAGCATCACACACACTAACTGTGCCTTAATGTTGCCAAGCAAGGGACACTCGCTCCTCTTAGCTGCAGAGCTAGTTCAATCTAGAATTGCTTGTCTATTATTTGCTAAGATCACACCATAGAAATGTATCAACTGAATATTGCCTGTACTATTCTGTATAAAGCAACTGCCTTCAGAACGGGCAGTGTGATTTTCTCTGGTTATTCTAGGGTGGAGAGAAGGGACTTCCCCTCTCTCTGTAACTCTGGGCTGGTTAGAGTTTTGATCCCGGCTCTGTACTGTTTAAGTTGTACGATTGAATAATAAAGCTGTTAAAAAAGGACTTCTGATCTCCAGTGCACTATCTGTGATCTGATCTAATCTAGATAGTGTTTCCAGGCGCAACACTACTCAGCACTTGGCTCTCCATCCTGGCTTGACCTTGACAGGGTGCTGCCCAGGCTGACCATGAGGGGAGGGTGGCAAAAGGTTTTTGAAGCTATATGCCCTGTTTCTCCCCCCATCACAAATACAGGTTCCTCCAGGTTTGACCCAAGCCCTCTTGTGCCCAAAGGAAGTATTGTGTCCCCTTAGGAGAAAGGGAGAGTCTGACCCACTGAGATGAGTTACATTAAAGCCACCAAGTACATTCTGTGGCCACTGCCAGGACCGTTAGCTTTTATGGTTGTATGGGGACAGGGGGCTTACAGTGTTCTGAGAACAGCTTCTAGGGTGCCATTCCACTTACCTGGTCTATAGGCGGAAGAGGGTCTTTTCAGCCAGAATCCCTCACAGCCTGTGGAACTCCCTGCCCCATGACCTATCAAGTGCTGCCAGTTCTGATCTTCCTGACATCTGTCACGACTTTTTCTTTTAAATATTCCAAAAGAGCCAAAAGATCAGGCTAGCCTGGGCCATCCAGATCAGGATCCGAAATAATAACACAGAGACAAATCCCAAATTTTTCATGGAACCATATGATTGCCCTCCTCTCCCTATGAAGTATTTCCAAAGCAAGGTACTTTAAAAAATGAAGTCTTTATGTATGGAAGTAACAGGTATATGACTTTAAGAACGTTACTTGCCAGAGGGTGATTAAGTGTCTAACCTTGATTGGTGGGGGAGGTTTTTTAAGGCACCTGCCTCGGCTTGGAAAAAAACGCTTTTTCTTCCCTTCTTTTTCGACAGCCTCTACCAGTTAGTGGAATTATTTTCTTTGCTTGTTTTAAATGGAGAACGTTGCTTTTATCTTTTTGAAAATAAACCTTGTTTTATAAAAGTAACGAGAGGAGCCGTGCGTGTTGTGGTGCAACTTTCCCGGGGGAGAACCAAAGGCCAATGAAATAAGGTTTGGACAAAGAAGAGCTTTCAACCTTGTAGTCAAAGGAGCTGTACCTTGCCCAGGGGGGGCCTGGAAGGGCTGTTATCAGCATTCCAAACCCGGACAAGAGGTTGCTGGCTCATACATGGTGGCAGGGAAGGAGACCCTGGATGTGTTCGTACTGCAGCAGCTGTGAGTAGCTCTGAGGATTAACAAGCAAAGCAAGTTTGTTTTTTGTTTTTACTTGTCTTCCTAGTAAAGTTAACATGAGTTTGGGTCAAGGGGGTTCGCTATCTGGCAACTCGTCTGACCAAGTGATTTATAAAACAGAGGCTATTGGGCTGTCTAGCTGTACTAAAGAATTTTTTCCTGAATCACCCTTGAAGCCACAATTCAGCATTGAAGATGATCTGCAGGGCCTAGGAACGAGTATGTTGGACTATAGAGAATTGCCAAGTGTTTCTCAGAGACGGGAGCTGTATTTGAAAACAGACCCATGTTTATGGCAGAGTGCAACACGAAATAGAATAAAGGAAGATTACGTGGGCACCTCACTTAAACAACTACAGTCTTCAGATAGTGCACAGCCAGCAGGTAATGGAGTTAACCCAATGTCATCTGCAGTCCCTCAGGACCCGCATTCTCCAGCAGTGCCACCAGCAGCACCAATGGATCAGCTATGTACTTTGCTAGCTCAGTTTCTTGGGCAAAATGGACAACAGATGAATATGCTCCAGACTCATCTCATCCAGAACCAGGTGATAGATGGTCCCGTCTAAAGTTCCCAGAGCTGAGGTCAGGTGAAGATATTTCAGCTTTTTTTGCCCTGTTTGAAGTAACAGCAAAGGACTATGGTCTCCCTGAGAGAGAGTATATGGGAGTACTTAGACGCTTTCGTGCTGCCAACCTGAGACCAGAAGAGTCTTACAGTGCATTTGTGAGCAGAGTTCACAGAATGTGTGTAAGGTGGGCAGAAAGTGCACAGGCACACACATTTCAAGATCTGCTGGAGTCGATAGTACGAGAACAAATTTTTCAAGCCATTCCTCAAGAGCATGCAGTTTTAGCTCGGGCCCAGAGACCTATGAATACACAAATACTTGCAGAGGTGTTAGATGAAGTTGCTGCTGCAAGTCAACCTTTACAGTCCAAGCGCTTTGGGTTTATTAGGTCTGAGAGGGATTGGCCACCCCTGCCCCCACGACAGACAAGAACTAAAGAGTACCAGCAAAGACCATCAACTCCAATTCCCAGACAACGCTTTTTAGCACAAGCAGAGGCTTTGGGTCAGGAACAGAAGGAACACATCAGCCTTATGCCAACAGTGGGAGTTTGTTATCACTGTAAGCAAGGGGGACATATTCGAGCTCGATGCCCTTTATTGGTGAAAAAGGGTGTTTCGCAGCAACCAAGGATCCATCGAATTGCAAGTCAGCCACTGACACAGCTGGCAAATCAAGACCAACATCAAGAAAAGCAAAGGGAGACAGAACATCAAGAGAGTCTTGCAACAGCCCCCTTAGGAGAAGCACTTCAAACCCAGATGATATGTAAGCAAAGACCTGGGGGAAGTAGTGACTGGCCCGCTAGAGAAGTGCAATTAGGAAGAGAACAGCAAAGCCAGTCCCAGGGTACAGTCCAACTATCAGAAGATAGAATTGAGGTGAACCGCATTGATTTGTCTACTGTCCCTAAAAAACCCATTTCATGCTATATCAGCCAAGAACAAGCTGAATGGTGCTCTAAAAAGAGAACCGTCTATGTAGAGGTACAAGAGAAGGCTCTCCTTGGGACAGTGGAGCTGATATGTCATCTATTTGTGAAACCACATTTCATGATTTAGGGCTAAAACCAGATGGGAAGGTAGAAATTCGAACTTATGATGCCCAGCCTAAAGAGCAGCTTGTTACTTATGCTAAGGTCACGGTAGGGGACTGGACTGATGATATTCCATTGCTGGTTCATCAAGGAGATGATCCTGCCTTTTTGCTAGGGATGGATGTCCATTTTAAAATGTCAAAAGCAGGGGAATGCATTAGGCAGTTCCCAGTGGTTACTAGAAGCAAGGCTAGGGTTGTTGAGATGCAAGGTCCAAGTCAGAGTGAGGAGAGCCCACTACTATATACTCAGCAGGAGAAGGCAGGAGAACAGGGAGTGAGGGAGCAAGCTTTACAGCAGTTAGATCAAAGTGACCAGTCTCCGTTTGAGACTGAAAGTATGGCTCAATCTGCGGAATATGATTCACAAGTCTTTAGGAATTTGCTAAAGACATCTTTAGATCTACAACAATGTCGTGAAACTGCTGAGAAAGTTAATTTGCCACTGGATAAACCTGGAGACAGTAAGATATTTTGGCACAATGATCTTCTTTATAGAGAGTTTATACCTAAAAGGAATAGATCATTGTTACAGTCACAAAAGCAATTAATAGTTCCTGAGCCCTTTAGAAGAGAAGTCTTAAGACTTGCCCATGACCTACCATTGTCTGGGCATTTTGGATTTAAGAGGACTCTTGCTAAGGTCACTTCAGCATTCTATTGGCCTGGAATAAGTAAGGATACTAAAGAGTATGTAAATTCATGTGAAACATGCCAAAAGGTAGGATACTCCTCCGACCATATAAAGACATCATTGGGAAAGATCCCGATTGTACAAGTGCCATTTTCAGAAATACAGATTGATGTCCAAGGACCTTTCCCCCCTACTAGATCAGGGAAGAAGTTCATTCTTGTTATTATAGATCGGGCAACCTGCTTCCCTGCAGCTATCCCTTTAAGGGTTGTTACTGCAACGAGTGTTGCCAGGACATTGTTAGAATTCTTTGCCAACTTTGGTTTTCCAAGGGTCATCATTAGTGATAGATCATCTGTGTTTGTAAGTAATCTAATGCAGAAGCTTTATGAGTTGGCAGGAGTGACTCAACAGCTTAGTGCAGTTTATCACCCACAATCTCATGGACAGATAGAAAAATGGGGAGGGACCTTGACACTTATGTTAAAAGCCTTTTGCCTAGAACATCATGGCAACTGGGATGAGGCGGTTCCATTCCTGGTCAGTGCATATCAGGATGCAGTGCACCCATCTCTTGGGGGCTATACACCCAATGAATTGGTGTTTGGAAGGAAGTTACCAGGTGTTTTGGAACTGCTGAAAGCAAGTTGGGAAGGAGTTTGGGTCCCTGAAGCATCACAGTCTGTGGCAGAGTACTTTAATAAATTACAACAGACCCTACAAAAAATACGCCAGATTGCCCATCAAGCTCTCACAGAGGCTAGAGAGAAACAAAAGGTATATTTTGACAAAACAGCTAAGCCTAGGGCTCTGCAAGTAGGAGACTGGGCTCTGCTTTTAAGCCCTGAAAATGTGGGGAAGTTAGAACTACATTGGACTGGACCTTTTAAGGTTGTGCGGGACTGTGGAAATGGAAATTATGAGATTACAGATCCCGAGAGGGGTCTCCTCTTTGTACATATTAATCGTTTGAAAATGGAGTTAACCCAATGTCATCTGCAGTCCCTCAGGACCCGCATTCTCCAGCAGTGACACGGTACAACTGAGAGCTGTGATACTGTCACATAGCTTAGACCTAAAGAATGTTACACTCCAAGATCTTAGGGGTTCCCAGTCTACATGGATTTATCTGAGTTAAATATCCAGCCATAGGAATTTCCTTGCAGTCAGAGTTTTTCTATGGCTTTCCCCCCAGAATGGATTCTCCGATGCACCCGAAGCCCCGAGCTATGCCCGAAATTCTTCCCACAGTCAGAGCACGTGTACGACTTCTCTCCCTTGTGGCTGATCTCGTGGGCCAGCAGGCACGACTTCTGGATGAAGCTTCGGCCACAGTCTGAGCACTTGTAGGGTTTCTCTCCTGTGTGAATCCTCTCGTGCGTCAGGAGTCCCGAGCGGGTTGTGAACCTCTTCCCGCACGTCGAGCACATGTACGGTTTCTCGCCCGTGTGGGTCCGTACGTGCGCCCGAAGGGTTGAACCCTTGCCGAAGCTCCTCCCACAGTCTGAACATTTGTGTGGTTTCTCGCCGGTGTGGGTCCTCTCGTGTGCCTTGAGGTTACAGCGATGCTTGAAGCTCCTTCCGCAGTGGCAGTGGTGAAGTCGGGGCAGACCTTTGACATCTTCCCACCGGACGTTACCTCCCCTGCTGGGAAGAGCTCCCTCCGTGTTCTTCTCTGACCTGGGCCCCTGCTGTCCCCCGTGTCGTGTTTCCTCTTCATAGCAGCGGGAAGCCTTGCCTCTTCTCAGTGAGGGATCTTGTAGCTCCCGTGGCTGAAGATGGTACCCCTCAAGCGCTCCTGCATGAACAGACAGACACTCCTGAGGAAAAAAATTAACCACTCTGGCTAAGATAGGGTTTACACATACAGCTAGGGTTGCCAACTTCTGACGGGGAAATCTCTGGAGATTGGGGGGGGTCAAGCCTGGGGAGAGCGGAGTTTGGGATGAGGAGGGACCTCAGTAGGGTATAACGCCATAGAGTTCACCTCCCAAAGCAGCCATTTTCTCCAGGGGAAGTGATATCTCCCCCCCTTCTTAGAAGATGCCTGCCATTCAAACTCCCTCACGTTTTCCCCAGAGGGCAACAAGCACCAGTTTATGGCACTCAAATGTATATTGCTCTTGAATATGAAGGTTCTATCCACCACTATGCCCACTAAGACCTCTCTTCCCTGAATTTGTCTAATCCCCTTGCAAAGCAACCTGATGAGGGAGAGACTAAATGCTTTTCCTTCTAGCAGGGAGCATACATGGGATTTCATCCCTGAGACATTCTCTGGAATTCCAAAGAAGCGTGTTCCCACTGAATTTGCATGGTTTTGCTCACCTGTGTGGATTTTCTCATGCACCGTGAGGCTCGAGCTATGAGAGAAGCTCCTCCCACAATAGGAACATTTATGGAGTTTCTCTCCTGGATGGATTGCCTTGTTTGCCACAAGGGTTGGGGTTAGGCTGGGAACTGCCTCCTGGTATGGCACCTTCTCAACAGAGTGGAATTTTTGATGGTCAGGAATTCCAGGGCTCCATCGGGGGTCGCCAAGTGTCAATTCTCCTTTGCACATAATATTTTGCTGAACCTCATTTTTTTCCATACCAGAGTCACCTTCCCAATAAGGAACGGATTCAGCCACGTTTTCTTCTGGATCCTGTCCCTCTTCCTTCTCAGAACTTTGCTGAATCTCCTCATAATACTGGTAGACATGGCCTCTTTCCAGCAACTCCTCTTTCAACAGCACAGAACTTCCCTGATGGAGATCCTCCATCCCATTTGCACATCCCTGCTGGTCACCTGCAGAACAAAAACAAAAACTGCATTGATAAGTAGGGTTTCCATTTGCCTGCTGCTGACAAGGGAACTCCCAAATGGTTTCCCCCTGTCCTCCACTGGCACTGACTGTGGTAGTGGTGGGGAAATGGGTGTGTGTGTGTGTGTGTGTGAAACAGTATACTGTGATGTTAGTTCTGGCTGTATAATTGGAAGTGACGTCACTGCATCATGGGACACTCTAGGATTCACCCCAAACTCTATGGTTCTTACCATAGAGTTTTGGGTGAATCCTAGAGTGTCTTGTGACATGTTAATGTCACTTCTGGTTAATGTCACTTCTGGGTTGTTGCTTGGAGTATAGGCAAGATAAAAATGTGATAGAATTATTTTTTCTTGGTTACTCATTGAGATTATGGGGCACTTATCTGACTCCTCTGCATGGCTTTTTTCAGTGGCAGGATTATTTTGAAGGCCTGACACAAAACCTTGTATGTTATCTTTCTACTCTCCTCACATTCTGAATCGTTTTAAAACATTTGTTTGGTGTAGAGCACGGATTTACTCTAGCCTCTTCCTCTTTTGTTTTGCTTTCCATATGACGTTACAGTTTTTAAAATAAACCCATGGCTTTCTTCAAAACTAAGATTTTTATTTTTAAATTGCTGTTTTAAAGTATTCTGACTGTTAAAAAAATAACACCGAGCAGTTCAGCAGCCACAACGCCTTACCAAGCGAGACTCCATCTCCTTTCTGACGTTGCTTGGCTACCTTGCCGAGTGCACTTTTCCAGGTGTCAGGTGGCGGAATCTGGTCGGTCTCAGAGGAATCCGCACCCACTATCCCCAAAGACAACAAAACCTAAACGGAAAGAAAACTTTTCAGGCAAGCGAGGGCCTACAGTCCTTTCTCTGTGTCTGGTACAAACTCCTCCGTCCCACCCTCCCTGCTATCTTATGTAGGGTTGCCAGACTCCATTTGGGGCCTGGACCTCTCCTGGAATGACAACAGGGATCAGTTCTCCTAGAGACGATGGCTGCTTTGGAGGGTGGATTGTATGGCATTATACTTCACTGAAGTACTTCTCCTCCCCAAAACTTGCCCTCCCCAGGCCCCTTCCCCCAAATCTCCAGGAGCTTCCTAACCTGGGGATAGAAATCCTAGATACATGGAATCACTTGAGTCCTGAAAGAAACATTCATATCTGTAGTGGAATATTGCAGAAGATGATTGAGATATCAAGCAGATAGTGGTGAACCACAGGTTTCTCCTTCTGTGCCAGAGATTGCTTCCTTTGACAGCATCAGACTGGAAGGGATTACTGATGCTGAGGTTCTCTCTAAAAACACACCTTTTTCTTAAGCTAATGCACTTTCGGGAGTAAGGGGAGTTACACACCTGGCATTAGAATGCAGGGAGTTGCCTTGTCTCTCTGTCTTGGAGCAACCCCCCTCCCAAGGTTAGGCATTAGACTATCACACACACGTTATAGTCTATAAGTTAAGGAGGGCTACTTTTTTCCCTTGGAACCTCATCTCAGACTAAGCCCCTGAACTTTGGCCGACATCCAGGAGTCCAGCTGCTGCTAATGTCGGGTTTCCAGCAAGTGAAAGGGGCATGGATATACTTTCCTGTTATTCTCTATTTACGTTTGTAGTTTGTAAAAAATAAAACTGTTTTCCTTCTAGCACTGGTGTGCTCGTTGCTTTTGAAATTCCTGGTGGAAAAACAACCGTTTGCCTATTAAACGTGAAGGTAGTCCCCTGTGCAAGCACCGGGTCACTACTGATCATTTGGGTGAGGTCACATCCCCACGTTTACTAGGCAGACTGTGTTTACGGATGGCTTGCCACTGCCTTCCCCAGACGTCTATATTTGACCCCCAGCAACCCCCAGGGAGGGGGCTGTGGTTTAGTGGCAGAGCATCTGCTTGGCACGCAGAAGGTCCCAGGTTCAATCCCCGGCATCTCCAGTTAAAGGGACTAGGCAAGTAGGTGATGTGAAAGACCTCTGCCTGAGACCCTGGAGAGCTGCCGCCGGTCTGAGCAGGCAATACTGACTTTGATGGACCAAGGGTCTAATTCAGTGTAAGGCAGTTTTCATGTGTTCATGTGTACTCATTTTACCAACCTCAGAAGTCTGAAAGGCTGAGTCAACCTTGAGCCGGCTTCCTAAATCAAACTCGGGTCGTGAGCAGAGCTTGGACTGCAGTACTGCAGCTTACCACTCTGCGCCACGGAGCTCTTGCTTCCCTATTGGCAACACAATATCTTATTTTTGAAATGACATGGTAGTGGGCTTGTAGCCCTGGGCTGGTTCCCCCCCCCCCCCCGTCATTCCCATTTTCCATATCTCACACACCCGGGCCAAATTTCCAGACTTTGCAAATTAGGGCGTTTTTGCAAAATTGCTGCAGTGCCCCCGTGTCATTTCTGGTTGGAACCGAAAGTCACGTAGACACGCTGGCACAATGCCACCGCTCCAGGCCCTGACCCAAATTGCTCCCGGGGTTTGCCAGACTGCAACCTGTCTGTCTGGAAAAGGAAATAAAGGACCCACTGAAGGGCTAGCATCAAAACTTCATACCTGACCTTCCCGTTTCAGGGCATTCTGCTTCAACAAGTAATCCTCGGCCAGGACTACCGCCTGCACACAAGACTCGGGGCCCCGTTCCCGGACCCAGCTCTGCATTTCCTGGGGCAGGACGGTCAGGAACTGCTCCAGGATCAGCAGCTCCAAGATCTCCTCCTTGGAGTGCCTCTCCGCTTTCAGCCACTGATGGCAAAGGTGCTGGAGTCTTCCATACACCACTCTCGGCCCCTCCACTTCCTGGTAGCAGAACTGCCTGAAGTGCTGGCGCTGCTTCTCCCTCACGACAGCTTCTCTTTGCAAGATGGCCGCCTTCACCTTCCCATAATCCTCTCTGTCTCGGGCGCCGAGGCTGCTGAAGGCCTGCTCAGCTTCCCCACTGAGGGCCGGCAAGAGGAGGGTTACCCACTTGTCACGAGGCCACTGACATGCTGAGGCAACTTGCTCGAAGGAGGCCAGGAAAGCCTTAGCATCGTCCCATGGCGTAGGTTCAGTTGCCATCCGTGGATTCCCCCATCCGAAGTCAGGGGTTTGCAGCGTCCTCAGGAACTCCTGCCACTGAGCTTCCCAGCGCTGTTGCAGCAGTTCCTGTGGTTCACTTTTTATCGCCATCTGTAACTCTCCAATAGTACCTGTGTGGACCACCTGTTGGGCTTTGACTCCTGCCCGTAACTTGTAGCCAGGTGCCTTCTGGGCCTCCTTTTCCAGCTCTGTGGCCATCATTGTCCCCTCCTCTACGGACATGTTCACCTCCACGCTCAAGGTCTCCATCACTCAGTCCACAGGTGGAAGGAGGAACGTTTGGCTTCTGAAGGGCTCTGTTTTGAATCAAGCACCCAATCGCTCCGAGAATCTCTTGCAAAATGGCTGTTCGCTTGTAAACAGAGGTGGGTGGGTAAAGGGGTCCCCAGGGAAGAGAGAGAGGCTTCGTCTCTGAGGGGAAAAGAAAATGGACATGGGAGAGAATATTGAAAAGGGAGCATCCTGCCTTAGCCAACGCACCCGAACCTACCCATTCTCTCAAGTCAAGCTTGGAGGACCTGCTTCAGATGCCCTCTCCATCTGAAGTGAGACAGACGGCAGCCAGGGAAAGGGCCTTCTCGGTTCTGGCCCCAAAAGTCTGGAACTTTTTTATTAGGGACCCCAAGGCTACATTGTCAGTGGCAAGATTTGTTTCAATCCTGATATCCCTCCAACACTAGATATATGCTGCTCAAGATCAATTGAGCAAGGAGCTTCTAAGGGATAAAAGGAAAGGAACTTTCTTACGTTCGTATGAACTCCCTCCCCAGTGAGATTTGTCTATCTCCCTCTATTGTTATCTTCCACCAGGGGGGAAGGATTTTTGTTTGTTTCGTTCGGAATACCCCAGTAATAGTTATTGGCCCTCCTCCGCTCGTGTAGTGTTTTTGTGCATATGTTTTTATTGAATTGTTTAAATATTCCATTTACACACATTTCAACTGTTTAACATCTTACATTGTGTTGCTATTCACCACCTTGGGGACCCTCTTTGAGTGGAAAGGCAGCACAGAAATGTTTTTAATAAATAAAATGCATATCCCTGCCTTTGCAAAAATGCCTGAATCGTTAGTTTTCAAGTAAAGTGGGAAGCAGATGAATAGGAGATCCCTCACGTTCTGAATGGTAGAAGGCCAAGGGACAGCTCCCTGCTAATAAGCTTATAAAGTATATAATGCTTTTTCAAGTGTTCAAAGTACTCGTTACCTCAGAAATCCTTACAACAGTTCTGTCAGGTAGGACAGCACTACTATTTTTGTACTACAGAAGGGGTGGAGAGGCTTATGTATGGAAATCAGCAGGTGAATCTTTCCACATCATGGAGATAAGATCCCCTGGTGAATAACATGGTCATTAACATGGTCTGTTAAAGGAACAGGACAATTTTTTCCCTCCACGTGGTTGACAACCCTATAGCATGGCCTTACACACCACATGTCCTTCCCATTTTATGGGATAAGGGAGTTTAAGAGTAAAAAAAAGTAGGTGGAGCATCACTTAGAGGATTAGGGCATAGGGATAGGACAAATCCTAATAAGGATTATTCATTTCATCATTCTTTCTACCTATATCTAAATGTTTAACCAACGATTCCCTAAGAGGCTAGCAATACTTAAAGCCACGCCATGTCACTATAAAATAAAATCACTATGAACAGCTGGAGGTGACATGATTTATAATCCTTCAAATTCAACGTTCAGTTCTCTCACTCTCTTTATAAGGGGGGCAGCAGCAGGTAGCTGGGAATTCTCCAAATTGGGGACCACCACTAAAACCCTTTCTAGGAGATGACAGATTTGTCACTGATGACTGAAAAAGGGTCTGACCTTAGTGTGTGTGCATGTGAGGGAAATCATACAGGAACAGGCGTTCCCCACTAAAGCAAAACCCTTCAAACCAGACCCTGAAATATACATAAGGTATAAACCTACATAAGGCTCAAGGGAGCCTTGTACCTCTAACAAAAGTTTTCACAACCAGCAAATGTAAGTTGATGAGGAGTCTCCAGATTCAGTCATAGAGAAAACCTTTACCTGGTGAATCTCTGCCAGTTGGCCAGCTGTGAAAAGCACAGGAACCCTGCCAGGGAAAATCAAACAGTGGCAACCTAAGGCTGCCAACTAACCAGAAAATACCCAACCCATTCTGCTCTTCTGTCTTTGACGTTAAGTTAAGCCATCGGCCAAAATCAGCTGGAGATTTCCTCACACAGAGCCCCAAAAGATGTTTAATGCCGCATCTCCACAGGCAGAGCTACAGAGGCCGGGGGCAAACCCTGGCAACCTTTGCATGTGTGCAACTGGAAACTTCAGTGTCAGCTTCCCCCAGAATAGGAGTATATTTCAACTTCAGAAGAGGGGCTGCTTTGGGGAGGCAGCCTGCCCTGCTTAGATTTCGCAACCCACCTCTTCCCTACCTGTCCAGCAATGCTTATTCATTTCTTCTGCCTCTCCGCTTGAAGACACCCCCTTCCACTCACCTCTCCCTGCAGGGTAGGCACTGCCCCACCTGCCTGGCCTGGACAATTGTGGCAATGCAGTTTCTAGCTTTCTCTCCCTCCCCACCAAGCAAGAGAAATTCAGCAGCCAATTCCCCACCGGGGATACAGCAAGGGTGGGAAAAGGACAGGAAGAGGCTTCTGTTTACAGCCAAGGATTACCCCCCCTTTTAAACCCAAGAGGTCCACCCAACCCACATTTCTGGTTCTGATAACAATTCTCCATTTGAGGGGCAAGAGCGGTGGAATTATATAGGAATCCATAGCCAAAAACCTTTTATTTTTAATGCCGTCAAGTCGCAGCTGATTTATGGCGACTCTGTAGGCTTTGCAAGGCGAGAGACGTTCAGAGGTGGGTTTGCCGGTGCCTTCCTTTGCACAGCAACCCTGGAATTCCTTGGTGGTCTCCCCATCAAATACTAACCAGGGCCGACCCTGTTTAGCTTCCCAGATTTGATAAGATTGGGCCAGCCTGGACCATACAGGTCAGGATCTGAAGACTACAAGTAAACTAAACAGAGATGGGTTTTTTTTTTAATTCCAACACTCATCCACCACACCAAATGATGTGCCTTCCTCCACCCCCAGGCACAGACTCAAGAATCACTGCTGAGATTCAAAGCTCATACCCTACCAGAAAATATTTTTGTTAGTCTTTAAGGTGCTACTGGACTCTTGCCCTTTTTGACTGCTGAGATTCAAATAGGGTTACCCCCAGCCTAGAGAAAACATGTCCTGTCCTTTGAATAGAGGCTCGGTGTGTGAAAATGGGCACTTTACACTTTTTTACAGACTCATAGAGTTGGAAGGGGCCTTACAGGCCATCTAGTCCAACCCCCTGCTCAATGCAGGATCAGCCTAGAGCATCCCTAACAAGTGCTTGTTCCAGCCTCTGCTTAAAGACTGCCAGTGAGGGGGAGCTCACCACCTCCCTAAGGCAGCCGATTCCACTGTCGAACAACTCTTACTGTAAAAAAACTTTTCTTAATATCCAGCCGGTACCTTTCCACCTGCAATTTAAACCCATTATTGTGAGTCCTATCCTCTGCTGCCACGAGGAACAGCTCCCTGCCCTCCTCTAAGCGACAACCCTGCAAATGCTTAAAGAGAGCAATCATGTCCCCCCTCAACCTCCTCTCCTCCAGACTAAACCTTCTGCACTCCCTCAGCCTTTCCTCATAAAGGCTTGGTCTCCAGGCCTCTGATCATCCTCATCGCTTAATACTTTTTATGGCATTAAGTTCAAGATTGTCATCATCTTCTGCGTGACATCCCAGAACCTCTGTTTAGGGGACAGGATACTTTGATTTCAGGCAGATGGCAATGCTAAGGCCCAAGTTCAAATCTTCACTCAGCTAGGAAGTTCACTGGATGATCTTGGGCAACTCTCTGTCCAAGATACCTCACAAGGCTGTTGTCAAAATAAAATGGGAGAAGGGGGGATTATGTCAAAAGCTGCCATTTATTGAATACATTTACACCCAACTTTTCCACGCAAAGCGGCTTACGAATCAAAGAACCTAGGACCACAGTGTGTGTGTTAGGGGGCACTCTAACCACTATGGCATGCAAATTTATCACTTGAGTCTCTCTCCCCCCCTTATTTTGTTTTGGGGAGGGAATAGTCAGACAAGCTTTCATGGTTGAGCATTTTAAAAAAAGGAAGTAAAACCATTGTTTTATACCCTTAGAGACTGAGGTGGATGGAAGTTCAACAGGCAAAACCACTCCCAACCTTCCCTGGAGGTTTTTAAGAAGAGGTTAGATGGCCATCTGTCAGCAATGCTGATTCTGTGACCTTAGGCAGATGATGAGAGGGAGGGCATCTTGGCCATCTTCTGGTCACTAGGGGTATGTGGGGGGGAGGTAGTTGTGAATTTCCTGCATTGTGCAGGGGGTTGGACTAGATGACCCTGGTGGTCTCTTCCAACTCTATGATTCTATGATCTCCATGCTTTAATTTCTTCTTCTCCTGAGGCTCTTTTGGGGAGGGGGGTCGTGAGAGAGAGAGAGAGAGAGAAGTCTGCCAAAAAAAGACCCATTTTTTTCCTGCAATCGAATGGTTCCTAACTGCATTTTAACATCATTCCAAGAAAGGTTTCCAGCTGCTCTTCTCCCAACTGCAATTGAGAACCGGAAGTCATGGTAGAGAACTATCAAGACTGCAGCCCTTTGTGGTTCACAGCCGGATTCCCCCCTCCTTTACGTTTCTAGGCCTCTCTAGGAATCAGGGCCGAACTCAGTGTGTTTAACCCCTGCTGCTGCCATGGTTCTGCTTTACAGGAGGTGGATTGACTGTGCCTTGTGTGTTATATGTGGATAGACTCCTTAACAGATTGCTTCAAATCAAATAATGCCTAATAGGTGTTTATGTGGAAAAAAAACCCAACCCCAATCCTGGAAGGGAAGCTGTGTTACTCTGTTGCAGCGGAAACAGGACAGGAATTTTGTGCAAAGCTTAGAGCGGGATTTGTTGGTCGTTGGGGAGGGGTGGGCATTGGCCTCCTGTTTTATTTTTGAACAATATTCAGACTTTAAGGGCGACAACGCATGGTCGCTTTAGCCTCCTTTATTCCCTGTTTCAGCCAGGATCGAACGCACGTGCACAGGAGAATTACACAACTTTAAGGTTGACAATGAGGAAATTGAAATCGTCCAAGACTTTCGATTCCTCGGCTCCACCATCAACCCAAAGGGAGACTGCAGCCAAGAAATCAGAAGGAGATTGAGACTGGGAAGGGCAGCCATGGAGGAGCTAGAAAAGATTTTGAAGTGTAAGGATGTGTCACTGGCCACCAAGACTAGATTAATTCATGCCATCGTATTCCCTATTACTATGTATGGGTGTGAAAGCTGGACAGTGAAGAAAGCTGATAGGAAGAAAATAGATTCCTTTGAAATGTGGTGTGGAGGAGAGTGTTACGGATTCCGTGGACTGCCAAAAAAACAAATCAGTGGGTTATAGATCAAATCAAGCCTGAACTGACCCTAGAAGCTAAAATGACTAAACTGAGGCTATCGTATTTTGGTCACGTCATGAGACGACAGGAGTCACTGGAAAAGACAGTCATGCTAGGAAAAGTTGAGGGCAGCAGGAAAAGAGGAAGACCCAACAAGAGATGGATTGACTCAAAAAAGGAAGCCACAGCCTTCAATTTGCAAGATCTGAGCAAGGCTGTCAAAGATAGGACATTCTGGAGGACTTTCATTCATAGGGTCGCCGTGAGTCGGAAGCGACTTGACGGCACTTAACACACACATACACACAAAGAGACCATGCGTTTTCCGCCTAAGGCAGTTTGGACCAGACATGGAGATTGCATAGTATAGCCAACAGGCCTGGAGAATGTCCCTTGAATAGAGACCTGATGTGTAGAAATGGGCAGCTGAAGCTTCTCAGGGCAGGCAGGGAGGGAAATAACATTGTAAAATGAGATCCCATTAAACCTCTGTTAAGGGGGACAGGATTTTTCTTTTCCCCAGGCAGTTGGCAACTCTAGAAGTAAACAAGATGTGAATGGTTTATTTAATTTTATTTATAGCCTGCTTTTCTCACTAAGACTCAAGGGCGGATTACAGAGTACACAGAAAGTTGTGGGTTCAAGTCTCATCTCAGCCAGTTGACTGGAGGAGTTACATTCTTTTTTTCAAATGTAAATATTCTCTCCTGCAAGTTATCCTTATTTCTCCCCCCTTCAAATGATATTAACTCACATCTCTCATATACTTGAGGAAGTTCTATACTCAGACTAAAGCGGTGCTTATTATGAGAATTAGAAGGCTTGTGTAGATTAGGGTTGCTAACTGAGCCTTCATTCTCTCCAACCTCCAGGTAGTAGCTGGAGATCTCCTGCTATTACAACTGATCTCCAGCTGATCACTACAGCACAAGGATCGGCACTGTGTTATTGAAGTTAAGCTGTGGCAATCATTTTGTGGCTGGCTCCACCTCCTGCAGCAGCCATTTTTGTGGCAGCCATTTTGTTGCTGCACCCACCATAAAGGTAAAGGTCCCCTGTGCAAGCACCGGGCCATTCCTGACCCATGGGGTGACGTCACATCCTGACGTTTACTAGGCAGACTTTGTTTTACGGGGTGGTTTGCCAGTGCCTTCCCCAGTCATCTTCCCTTTACCCCCAGCAAGCCGGGTACTCATTTTACCGACCTCAGAAGGATGGAAGGCGGAGTCAACCTGGAGCCGGCTACCTGAAACCCACTTCCATCGGGATCGAACTCAGGTTGTGAGCAGAGCTTGGACTGTAGTACTGCAGCTTACCACTCTGCTCCACGGGGCTCATAGCACCTATCATGCCATGTCAGAATTCCAAATGTACCCGCACGATCAAATACATTGGGGGCCCCTGCGCTATTGCATTGTGGCGGAGTGGGGGGTAGGTAGAATTTCCCAGTCGATTAATAGCCACTACCCCACCCACACACACACAGAGAGACACATGACAATTCTTTGTAGGTCCCCTAAAACATAACACTAACATATTAGGGTTGCCAACTCTAGCTTTGGAAATTCCTGGAGATTTACAGGTGGTACCTGGGGAGTGGTCCTGACCTGGATGACCCAGGCTAGCCTGATCTCGTCAGATCTCAGAAGCCAAGCAGAGTCAGCTTGGATGGGTAGGGTTGCCAGGTTCTACACTATTCGCTGCCAGTGGGAGGTTTTAGGGGCGGAGCCTGAGGAAGGATGGGCTTGGGGAGGGATGAGACTTGAATGCCATCGATTCCAATTGCTGAAGCAGCCATTTTCTCCAGGTGAACTGATCTCTGTCAGCTGGAGATCAGTTGTAATAGCAGTAGATCTCCAGCTAGTACCTGGAGGTTGGCAACCCTGTGGATGGGAGACCACCAAGGAATACCAGGGTCTCTAGGCAGAGGCAAGCAATGGAAAACCACCTCTGTTAGTCTCTTGCCTTGAAAGCCCTACTGGGTTGCCATAAATCAGCTGTGACTTGACGGCACTTTACATACACACACATTTGGGGAGGGTGGAGTTTGGGGTGGGAAGGGAATTTAGCAGCTCACTTCCCACCCCTACCCCAAATATGTCTCCCTCCTGGGGAACTGATCTGTCCCATCTGGAGAGCATTATGGGAGGCCCCACCTGGAGGTTGGCAACCCTACATGACATTCAAGGGCATTCCCCAGGTCTGCTGGGCTGTTCCCATGAAAGTCAGAGCCTCCGCCTGAGTCTGTACAGACAACCAAAGTCCCTTAATCTGGTCAGGCAGAGAGAGAAATTTGCCCCATACTCTGTTTTCAAATAGGAGGCAAAGGAATTATTTGTAACCACCCGACGTCTGGGCATAATAGAGTCCGGGTGGCCTCTGGAAAACATGTGCTTGTGGAGAAAGAATTCGTCGTTGGTGAAGCCGCCTCCTAATTTCTTTTTTCTTTTTTTTCCCTTGCTACTTTGATTCGTTTGTTCTGCTGGCTTTTATGGACCAATATATTTTAATTGGTTTTTTATGCTGTTGGCTGCTGTTTAACTATTTATGATTCTGTGTTGAGAGGTTTTAATGATGGCAGTCTTATTGTTTTTTATGGACGCTGCCTCGGAACACCTCTTGGCTGGGAGTCGTTTTATGAGATAAATGAGAAGACCGCCTGCTGATATTCAAAAGCAGACATCCCGCTGGGCAGAAGAAGGAGATATGATTTTTTTTTAATTATTGCTGTGATTTTGTTCTATACCAGAGCATGCCATCTTAAATAAATAAATCTGCTGTCAAAGAATGGAACAGATTTTAAGTTCACATTTACTGGTAATGCAGAAGAGGGATGGAAAGAGGTCGAGAGAGGATTTGAGGTCCCTGCCCGTCTCCTCATAATTGGAAACACGGATTGCGTGCTTTTGCTCTGGAGCAAGGCATCAATAATTTATATCTTATATTTGCACACAGGGGATGTGGATTGGTATAGTATAGCCTGCCTTCTCAGATCTTGGAAGCTAAGCAGGGTTGCTACTTGGATGGGGGGCCACCGAGGAAGGCAATGGCAGAGGAAGGCAATGGCAAACCACCTCTGCTTCTCACTTGCCTTGAAAGCCCCTTGCTGGGGTTTGCCATAAGTTGGTTGTGATTTGACTTGACTGCACCCACACACACATATATATATGGCAACCCAGTAAGGGGCTTTCAAGGCAGAGTGGTTTGCCATGATAAGTGTCAACCTGAACAAGAGAATGCAGGCACTTTTGGCAGCCAGGATTCTTTTAAGCAAAAAATCAGAAATCTAGAGATCTAGCAGACTTGAGGAATAGGGTTGCCAACTTCCAGATGGGACCTGGAGATATCCTGGAACAAACAAATGTTTTCCAGACTGCAGAGATCAGTTCCCTTGGAGATAATGGCAGCTTCTGAGGGTGGGTTCTATGACATCATATCCCTGCTGAGCTTAGGGTTTCCAGCCTCCAGGTAGTAGCTGGAGATCTCCTGCTATTAAAACTGATCTCCAGCTGATAGAGATCAGTTCACCTGGAGAAAATGGCCGCTTTGGCAATTGGACTCTATGGCATTGAAGTCCCTCTCCAAACCCCACCCTCCTCAGGCTCTGCCCCAAAAACCTCCCGCTGGTGGCGAAGAGAAACCTGGCAAACCTAGCTGAACTCCCTCCCTTCCCCAAACCAGACCCTCCCCAGGCTGAACCCCCCAAATCTCCAGGGCTTTCCTAAGCCAGAGTTGGCAACCTAGGAATGGGTTATAAAACTCGGGATTCAAGGGAGAAGGGATAATGTTTCCTGCTTTTTTATGGGTAAAAGAGAGACATAAACCACATGGCTGAAGATTAATAGCCTCTTGGCCCAATTCGCAGAGAGAGGTAGATCTGCTGTGTATGCTGAAGCCTCTCCGCTATTTCTATTGCATTTTCTTTTTTGTATTGTAAGCCACTTTGGACTTCCATTGAGGAGAAAAGCAAGATATGAATAAATAAGTAAATAAATAATTCACCGAAAGCTTCTTTGGAATAGGAACCCGAGTATGCATTATGAGGTAGGGTCGATAGTGTTGGTTCTGAGGACAGTATGGTATTGCTGAATTGATGCAGTATTTAAAACTTTAAAATTCAAAGAAAGTACACAAAGTTGAAACACATGTATTTACCCACAAACTTCCCACTCCTGCTTCTTGATCATAGAGTGGGAAGGGGCCATAGCAGCCATCTAGTCCAACCCCCTGCTCAATGCAGGATCAGCCTAGAGCATCCCTGACAAGTGTTTGTCCAGCCACTCATTGAAGACTGCCAGTGAGGGGGGAGCTCACCATCTCCCTAAGTAGCTGATTCCACCGTTGAACAACTCTTACTGTAATGACCTAATATTTCCCTATTTTTTTCTAATATATTTTTTCCTAATATGGTCATGTCATAGTTCCAAGTATCTGGTGGGGATAGGGTCGCCAGCCTCCAGGTGGGACCTGAAGATCTCCCAGAATTACAACTGATCCCCAGACTACAGAAAAAACGACTGCTTTGGAGGGTGAATTCTATGATGTATACCCCACTGAAGTTCCTTCCCAAATGCCACCCTCCCCAGGCTCCGCTCCCAAATCTCCAGGAATTTCTCAACCCACAGTTGGCAACCCTCCCTGCTATCTTCTTATGCCTCCCTCCCTGCCCGAACTCCATCTTCACCAGGTGCCGCCCCCAAATCTCCAGGAATTTCCCAAGCCAGAGTTGGCAACGCTAGGGGGAATGTTGATCTCTGAAGTGGTTCCTTCTAGTCAAGACAGCCAGTGTGGTATACTGGTCGAAGGAGGAGGAGGAGAAGAAGAGTTGGTTTTTATACCCCGCTTTTCTCTACCTTGTGTGTGTGTTAAGCGCCGTTAAGTCGCTTCCGACTCATGGCGACCCTATGAATGAAAGCCCTCCAAAATGTCCTGTCTTTGACAGCCTTGCTCAGATCTTGCAAATTGAAGGCTGTGGCTTCCTTTATTGAGTCCATCCATCTCTTGTTGGGTCTTCCTCTTTTCCTGCTGCCCTCAACTTTTCCTAGCATGACTGTCTTTTCCAGTGATTCTTGTCGTCTCATGACATGACATTCTCTACCTTAAGGAGGCTCAAAGCGGTTTACTATCACAATCCCTTCCTCTCCCCACACACAGGCACTTTGTGGGGTAGGTGGGGCTGAGAGAGATCTGAAGAAACTGTAACTGGGTCAAGGTCACCCAACAGGCTTAATGTGGAGTGGGGAATCGAACCCGGTTCTCCAGATTAGAGTCCACCACTCTTAACCACTACACCTCGCTGGCTTTCTGTGTTGGACTAGAAAGGAGGAAATCCAGTGAAATTCCTCCTCATCCTTGAAGCTGCTGATGGGTCTCCATGGTCCAGTCCCTTTCTCTCAGCCTAACCTACTTCACAGGGATGTTGTTAGGATAAGATGGAGGAACAGCAAACCATGTAAGCTGCCCAGAAGGGCAGGATAAAAACATTTTCAAATGTGGGTACTGTAGGCTTCCCGCATTCCAGAGTCAGTTGGAATAAGGAATTAGGTTTTCAAATAAGGATTTAGGTAGGTCTCTGATAAGGAAACCGGATTTTTCCCATTTGAAGAGAAGAAAAAAGATACACACTTTTGAAAAAATTGTACTATTTATTTAGAGAGCTGTGCAGAGGGGAGAAGATCTTACCAGAGAAACTAATATCCCCACAGTCACATAATCACAACATACATAAGAACATAAGAAAGGCCCTGCTGGATCAGACCAAGGCCCAACAAGTCCAGCAGTCTGTTCACACAGTGGCCAACCTGGTGCCTGTAGGAAGCCACAAACAAGACGACTGCAGCAGCACCGTCCTGCCTGCGTTCCACCGCACCCAAAATAATAGGCATGCTCCTCTGATACTAGAGAGAATAGGTATGCAGCATGACTAGTATCCATTCTAACTAATAGCCATGAATACCCCTCTCCTCCATGAATATGTCCACTCCCCTCTTAAAGCCCTCCAAGTGGGCACAAGTTCATACAAGTCAGTCGAAAACAAGCATGCCCTGAGTGGGATGTGTTTTTGTGCCAGAAAGGCACAAAAGGTTGACATCTATCCTTAGCTTGGCCATTTATAAAAAACTTTCCAAGAGAGGCAAATAGATAGCCTTTGTGCCGGGCTCCACACTTATCTTCCTTGACCCATCCACAACCAACAGACTGTGCCATACATAGTGCAGCCAGACTGTCTGCTATGGTCGGAGGTCTCCGGCTGGCAGGTCTGGTTGCCCACCCCTGCTGTCGTAGGCCAACCTGAGCTGCCCTCCTCCTCTGAGGAAGAGGAGGAGTGGGAACCTGGGCCCGTTCCTCCAATGACTGCACTGGAACAGCAGGAACGGGCATCAGAGCCACCAAGGCCCATGGCAGGGGATGAGGGCTGCTCATTCTGGCAGCAAACAGAACAGCAAGAAGAGCAGGACTCCTCGCCTGCAAGTTCTCCCAAGCCGGCTGAGAAGCAGAGAATCAAGGCCCGGCTTCAATTAAGGGAACGAAGGCAAAAGGCCAGGTGGGCCTTGAGAGATAGAGCAAAGACAATCAAGCCTAATCAGGGAGGAGTGGAAAATGCTGGAACCGCAAGGCTGATAAAAGGCCAGGCAGATTGCCAGAGCTCTTGTGGGTTCAACACATGTTGAAGGCCATTGACTGAAAGAAGCTCCAGCAACCGAAGTCATCCCAGTCAACCCCGGCGTGCAAGCTGATGCCTGATCTGAGAGACAAGGAGATTGGACTGGTAAGTGCCTCTACTCCTTTACCTGCTAACTACCTTGGTCTAGCCCGGTCCACGGGAAGAGAAAAGCCTGCGTCAGGCTCTGGTCAACGCAGTACTCCCATTGCTGTTGTTGAAACCAGAGGCCAGCCTTGGGCCTGGTTACTGCCTGCACGCTACACTCCTGCCTGAGTACGACACCTGCTTGGAGAGAAAATAAAAAACAAAATCATCAGCACTGTGTGTGCCATGAAGTCACTTCTGAGGGAAATGTAGGATAGCTTTACCATAGAGTTCGGTGACGGTGATTCCTAGAGCTACCCTACATCACTTTCTGGTTTTCCCTGGAAGTGACGACCCAGCACACACAGTGCCCTTTCCCCTGAAGCTCCTGCTGTTTGCTAGGCAAAACATTTTTGTGGAAGCAGTCTCTGTTGAGTTCCTTCTGACCTCTCTGTTCTCAAGGAACATGCAGCTATTTTGAAGTGGCTTCAGTTGAAGGCTTTGGGTAACAGGCCTACGTTTTGTGCCCTGTGTGGCTTCAAGACCCGGAACCAGCTTGCATAGGAAGATAGTACTTTATTACATTTGCTGTTTTTAGATGTCTCCCACATACGGCTGCCAGGTGCCCTCCTGTGCCGAGCAAACTCCCATCTTCCCACTCCACTGCCCAAAACTGAATCCAGTTGCAGCCCCTCCTGTGACGCTCGAGCTGGCTCGTGGGCCGGACAAGAGCTCTCAAGGGGCCAGATTCAGCCCTTGGGCCTTATGTTTGATACCCCTGCTTTAGACTCTCAATTGGATGAGGGAGATGGATTCGGGGAAATGCGACAAAGGTCAGGCTAGAAGAAAACTCTGGACACTCCCTGCCGCACTTTGCCACATCCTGCCCCGGCCCCTTCCCTTGTGCTGTGCTGAAGCGGCCGAGGGAAAGCCGCTGGGCCTGACTCTGCTCACCTGGCCTTCCGGGAGGACAGTGTTATGATGTATCCGTAAGTGGCCCTGCATGCCTGATGTGGTGAGGTGTCCTTTCACTTTCCCCCGGCTGATCACTCTCCCGCACAGAAGGCAATCCACTAACCGGGGATCCTCTTCCTTGGTGCGGAAGTGCTCCCACACCGAAGACGTGCGGGGTTTCCCTCTCCCCGGATAGGGAGCGGTAAGGACAGAGGAGCGTGCCAGAAGAGTGGGGGGAAGAGACTGAGGGGGTTCGTCCTGTTTCCTTGTGTCCCCCAAGAGACGTTTGGTGCCGCTAGGAAAGCTTCTCTGACATGTCGAGCACTGGTATAAGTTCTCCCCCGTGTGAATCCTTTCACAGGTTCTACGTTCAGTAGAACTGCAGATGTTTCCCACACGTTTGGAATACAAATGTAGTTTCTCACCAGCGTGAGTTCTCTTGTGCCCTCTGAGGTCTGAGCTCTGGGAGCTTTTCCCACAGTCACAATGTTGGACGATTTGGCAGACCCTGGTTTCTTCCCAATCCAAAACACCCTTGGCAACAGCTTCATGTAAACTGTCCCCTGTTTTGGTCCTCTCTGGTCCCTGCTGTCCCCCAGTTCTCATTCCCTCCTCGCAATACTGGAACGTATTGCACCTTTCCCGTGTCGCAACGTCCGGTACCCCTTGCTTAGGACCAGCCTGATGAACATTATCCAGTTTTCTCACATGTGCTTGACCGTCATCTGCAGGAATAAAGAGGGCCACATGTCCTGTTTGGAGTAATTTTTCCAAACAATCAACAATATTTAAAAATATGTCACTCAGGAAGATGAAATGGAAAAGAGTGGTGTTTAACTAGTACCAAGTTTGTGTCTCACTTTATTTTAGACTTTTTTTTTAAATAAGAGGAATGTAACAAAGCTGGATTTGAGTCCAGCAGCACCTCAGAAGAAGAAAAAGAGTTGATTTTTATATGCCGACTTTCTCTACCACTTAAGGAAGAATCAAACCAGCTTACAATCACCTTCCCTCCCCACAACAGACACCTTGTGAGGTAGCTGGGGCTGAGAGAGTGTGACTAGCCCAAGGTCACCCTGCTGACTTCATGTGTAGGAGTGGGGAAACAAATCCAGTTCACCAGATTAGCCTCTGCCACTCATGTGGAGGAGTGGGGAATCAAACTCGGTTCTCCAGATCAGGGTCCACCGCTCCAACCACCGCTCTTAACCACTACACCATGCTGGCTCAGAGACCAACAAGATTGTCCCAGGTACACGTTTTCAAGAGTCAAACCTCCCTTCATCAGATACACATCAGACGTGTATCTGACGAAGGGAGAATTTATTTTTTGAGGTATAAGCTTTCGAGAGTCAAAGCGCCCTTCATCAGATACAAGTTGGATGAAAGGAGCGTTGACTCTCGAAAGCTTATACCCCCCCCCCAAAAAAAAATCTTCTTGGCCTCTAAGGTACTGCTGTACTTGAATGTAGTTGTTCTACTGCAAACCAACATGGGTACCCTCTGAAACCATAACTAAGCTGAAACAGATGGTACCAGTGAAATACACACTGGAGCCTTTGGAGATGACAAACAGAGGTTTGAGGTACACAGGGCAGGAATTCAGGAAATTAATTCTTCTGGCCCTCAATCACCAACTGAGCATCAACAATTTAGCCAAAGCTTCTTTGGAACAGGTAAGGACTACATCCCGAGGTAGGGTCAATGTCACAAACTATTCCTTTTAGTGAGGCCAAGTTCTCGCTCCGTTAAAAAATAATAACAATAGAAACAACACAACATTCCAACACAATGTATTCTTACCCAGCAACCTGTCCTCTCCGTCCCACAGTCGCTTAGCTTTTGTGTGAAGGAGCCGAATATCTGATGGTGGAATCTCGTCTCCCTCAGAAGGAATCACAGCCACCCCCTGTGAACTTTCTGGGACCTGAAACAGCAGTAAACACCCCATGGCAAGTGAGCAGAGTTTCCAGACAGCACAATCGGCGATTCTCCCACCCCACAAATCAAAATTCCTGGCGGCTCAACGGGCTACAGCAGGGGTGGGGGTAGGGTTGCCAACTAGCTGGAGATCTCCTGCTATTACAACTGATCTCCAGCTGATAGAGATCAGTTCTCCTGGAGAAAATGGCCGCTTTGGCAATCGGACCCTATGGAATTGAAGCCCCTCCCCACACCCTGCCCTCCTCAGGCTCTGCCCCCAAAACCTCCTGCCGGTGGCAAAGAGGGACCTGGCAACGCCAGGTGGGGGGCAGACCCCTCCTACTCCAAGACCACTTATTTCCCTAAGGTATCTTTTTGCTTTTTGCTTGCTTTTTGTTTTGTAGTGTTACTACAGGCATAGACGGTTTTAAAGGGGGATTAGACAGATTCACGGAGGCAAGGTCAACCTCTGATTACAGTGCCAGGAGGAAACATCACGGAAAGGCCACGACCTCTATGCCCTTTTGCTGGATCTCCAGAGGAAGTGGTTGGGTCACTTCGTGAGACAGGATGCTGGACTAAATGGACCACTGGTCTGATCCAGCAGGGTTCTTCTTAAGTTTACAGCCCAGGTGATCCTTTGATCCAATTTTTCGATAAGCAATATAAAAACTAGATGATGGACACCTGGGATAGCAAGTGAACCTCTTAAACACTGGTTCTCTTAAAATAATACTAGCCCCATTTAAATATCACCAGTCAAGGACTGGGAAATCACTGGTTGTCTAAATCCATGGTCGGTCTTTGCAAAGGAATCTGGGACCCTTTGAAGTACAGTATCAACATCAAATCCTCTCACCTGCTCTTTTGGCCTCCTCGCTTCTTTCTGTTTCAACAGGAAATCTTCTGCCAGGGCCACTGCCTGGATGCAGGTCTCGGGGCCATGTTCCCGGACCCAGCTCTGCATTTCCTGGGGCAGGACGGTCAGGAACTGCTCCAGGATCAGCAGCTCCAAGATCTCCTCCTTTGAGTGCCTCTCCGCTTTCAGCCACTGACGGCAAAGTTCACGGAGCTGCCCATAAACTGCTCTAGGCCCCTCTGCTTCTTGGTAGCAGAGCTGTCTGAAGAACTGACGTTGTTTCTCCCTCGCAATGGCCGCCACTTGCAAGATGGCCGCCTTCACCTTCCCATAATCTTCTCTGTCCCGCACACTGAGGCCGCTGAAGGCCTGCTCGGCTTCTCCACTGAGAGCTGGCAAGAGGAGGGTCACCCACTTACCACGAGGCCATCGACATGCCAATGCAACGTGTTCAAAGGAGGCCAGGAAAGCCTTAGCATCCTCCCATGGTGTGGACTCCTCATACATCTGAACCTTCCCCCATTCTAAGTCGGGGGTCTGCAGTGACCCCAGGAAATCCTGCCATTGGGTCTCCCAGTGCTGTTGCAACCCTTCTTCTGGTTCCATTTTAATATGTTGTGGAGATGCTGTCATCTGTAATTCCACAATATTCTCTACGTGTGCGATTTGTGGAGCTTTTTTGCTTTCCATTTCTGCCCACAAGGTGATGGCGTCGGTATTCTCCTCCTCCTTCACCAGCCGTGGGACTATTGCTGCCCCCTCCTCTACAGACAAGTTCACCTCCATCTCTACACTCAAGTTATCCATAGTCCAGTTGAAACAATGGGAGCTAAGGCAACTCCTAACATATGGGTCGTTGCCTTCAGTTATGTCTGAATTGTAGCCCTCCCTCCTTTTCTCCAGTCATCACATCTCTTTTCAGAGGTGAAGGCAGTTTCTCTATGAAAAGAAGTGGTTCTAGTTAGAGATATGGGATTTCTTATGTCAGGAGAGGAAGACTCCCTGCCCTAGGAGGTGGTGATGGCTGCCAACTTGGAAGGCTTTAAGAGGGGAGTGGACATGTTCATGGAGGAGAGGGCTATTCATGGCTACTAGTTAAAATGGATACTAATGATGCATACCTACTAGGACTGTCGATTCGGTTCGCCCCGAACCGAAAAACAGCCGAATTTCCCCCGATTTGGCGGTTTTGTTTGGAACAAACCGAATTTTAAAAAAGGCGGGAAAACGACAAGCCGAATTTGGCGACTTCAGGCGATTGCCAAATACATTTGGCAGGTTTGGCATTCCCTGAACCTGCCTTTTCCCGCCTTTAAAGACCCACCGCCCACTTTCCCGGGAGTCCTGGGAAACCGGGTGGTGTGTCTTTAAACTGCTCCGTGCTGCCTGGGCAGGCAGCGCGGAGCAGTTTAAAGACCCCCCTGCCCCCCTTCCAGGGACACCCGGGAAACCGGGCGGTGTGTCTTTAAACTGCTCCTCGCTGCGGAGCAGTTTAACCCCCCCCCCGTCTTTATTCGGCCAAATTGATTCGGGAATGCCGAATCTCATGCCAAATTCCCCGGATCCGACTCAAGGGAGTTCAGACTTCGGCATTTCCCGAATCAAAATGGGCTGAATTTTGCCGAATCCGAATTTTGCCGAATTTTTTTTTCAACAGCCCTAATACCTACTCTCTCCATGATCAGAAGAGCATGCTGAATATATTAGGTGCTGTGGAACACAGGCAGGATGGTGCTGCTGCAGTTGTCTTGTTTGTGGGCTTCCTAGAGGCACCTAGTTGACCACTGTGTAAACAGACTGCTGGAGTTGATGGACCTTGGTCTGATTCAGCATGGCTTTTCTTATGTTCTTAAGTTCTAAGACATATGCAACATATTTATTTAATTATTAGGATTGGGGGGGGGGTCACCACTCACCCAAGGGGTCTCACTGTGACTTACAACACTTAACATTATAATGAATAAGTTAAAAACCAACACATCAAATTAAAATATATGACTCACCCCTGTACTCCTGTCAACCCAGCCCAGAGCATCTGGTTAACCACCAAAGGCTAACTAGAACAATTTGGCCTTACAAGCCCTGAGGAAATGAAGCAAGACCTGGAGGGCGTGGGTGTCATCAGAGAGCAAGTTCCACGGGGTAGGGGCCATCACTGAGAAAGCCCTTCCCCTGGTAACAGCTAAGCAAACCATCCTGTGAGGGAACATACAGAGAGAAGGAGACTCTGCCTCAGACACAGAAACAAATCTTCCCATTTTCTATTGCCAGATGTGGGAGCAGTCACTAGCCTAGAGGGAAGGTCTGTTATGGGCTGATAATCCAGTAGCTAATGACTGACCCCTCCTTAGGGCTACCAGCTCCAGCTTGGGAAATCCCTGGAGATTTTTGGGGTGGAGCCTGAGGAGGGTGGGGTTTGGGGAGGGGAAGGGCTTCAATGCCATGGAGTCCAATTGCCAAAGCAGCCATTTTCTCCAAGTGAACTGATCTCTATCAGCTGGAGGTCAGTTGTAATAGCAGGAGATCTCCAGCTAGTACCTGGAGGCTGGCAACCCTCCCCCTTGCCCAGGCAATGAATGCCATTTACAGGGAACTGGAAGCAAAGTCCCCAGGGCATATGTACACTCAGAGATTTAATATTTACATGTGGGGGGGGGGAAACTTGAAATATGAACAGCAAATATTTAAAAAGCACCCTTAAAAAGCATCCAACAGACGAGCAATTTGCTAGGGGCAAGAACCAGAAAATAGGGACAGTGTTGCCAATCATCTGAGGGGGAAAATGCCCTGCCCCTTTAACAGATGCTCACTGTGTGGAAATGGACAGCTGAAGCTTTTCACAACAGGAAAAGTAAATCACATCAGCTGGTAAAATGACATCCCATTAAACCTCTGTTAAAGTGGCAGGCAAGAGTCACTGGAAAGGACAATAACGCTAGGAAAAGTTGAAGGCAGCAGGAAAAGAGGAACAAAAGAACATAAGAAAGGCCCTGCTGGATCAGACTAAGGCCATCAAGTCCAGCAGTCTGTTCACACAGTGGCCAGCCAGGTGTCTCTAGGAAGCCACAAACAAGAGGTCTGCAGCAGCACCATCCTGCCTGTGTTCCACCACACCCAAAATAATAGGCATGCTCCTCTGATACTAGAGAGAATAGGTATGCAGCATGACTAGTATCCATTCTAACTAAATAAGAACATAAGAAACGCCCTGCTGGATCAGACCAAGGCCCATCAAGTCCAGCAGTCTGTTCACATGGGAAGACCCAACATGAGATGGATTGACACTATAAAGCAAGCCAAGGCCCTCAGTTTGCAAGACCTGAGCAAGGCTAGGGTTGCCAGGTCCTCTTCGCAACCGGCAGGAGGTTTTTGGGGCGGAGCCTGAGGAGGGCGGGGTTTGGGGAGGGAAGGGACTTCAACGCCGTTCAGAAAGACTCAGAAAGATTCACCACAGACGCTGATCAAGCCTTTTAGACTTACTGGCAGAATAGACGTCTTTTCCAATATAGGTCACATTGGTACACGGAAATTCTTGAAGCTTGAGGAAAGCTCTGAAATGGGGACTTTACCGGAAGCCCATTGTGGTTGAAAAGTGTTCTGTGCTCATTGTTACTATTACCTTTGTGGATTGTTAATTTATTCGCACCTGGAATATCCTTGTATATTTATTCTGTATTCTGCTGCACAATTGTTGCTTTTTGCTCTGCTGTCAACATCTGTGGATGTGCTTAAGTGAGTTTTTTCAGAATACAATTGTTAGCCTATGCTGTTCTTGTGCTTTATTGAGTCTACACAAGTACAGGTTTTGATTTTTTCACCCCCTGGAGGTTGGCAACCCTAAGATCAGTTGTAATAGGAGGTCTCCAGCTAGTACCTGGAGGCTGGCAACCCTAGCCGTTAACGACAGGACCTTTTGGAGGGCATTGATTCATAGGGTCGCCGTGAGTCAGAGGAGACTTGACAGCACTTAACACACAAAAAGGGACGTTTTTTCTGCAGGTTGCTGGCAACCCTAACACCGGGAAAGTCCCTAGCAAATGTAAACAGCAGGAGTGTCTGGTTAGTTCAGCAAGAGGCACTTGGATGGGTCGGGAGATCGTCTTCTGGAAGGCAAAGCAATGATTTCTCATCCCCCTCCTCAATCCCCCTCTTTGCAGATTCTGCCTTTCCTGCAATTTTGTTCTTTCCCTCTCCTCAGATTTGTCCCCCCCACCCACTTCCACCGCAAGCCCCCTTTTCACTCACCTTTCCTGGCAGGGTTTAGCTATGCAGTGCAGTTTCCCCTAACCCAGGGCCAACTTCGTACATCAGCTGTTTTGCCCCTCCTTGTGGGGAAGAAAAGTAGCTTCCTCTGTAATTTTATAATACATCCTCGCTCACATTTCCTGGTCTCTCTAGGACTCAAGAGATGAACTCGGCACATTTAACCTCTGCATGGGCTCATTGTAAAACCGTGCACACCCTTGTGAGAGGTGCCAGAGAGTCTGGCCTGGAATATTCACAGTAGAAATCTTCCAGCCTTTCTGTTCAGTATGCAATTTCCACCTTCAGTTTGGTTTTTAAAAAATCTGGCATCTCAAAGTGAGAGTCTTTCCGTATGTGCAGAATGTCTTCCAAGCAGAAAAGGGCAAAGTGTTTCTGAGGACATGCAGAGTGCCTTTTTGTGCAGGGAACCAGTTTCTTTTTTAACTAAGGGGGGGAAACACCCCTGACCTAACAGTGAAGAGGGACCTAGCAACCCTAGCCTATGCTGATCTCTTTTCGACACCAGGCCAAAACATTTCTATTCGCCCAAGCTTTTAACTCCCTTTTAATGTGTGTTTAGTCTGGAAAATAGTTATTTTAAGCTGTTCAGTGGCCTATGTTCTTATAGCCTATGTTTTTATGCTGTGGCTGGGTTTATAATGATGGATTTTAATTAACAGCTTTTAATGTTTTATTTTTATTATTTTTATTTTGTAAACTGCCTGGAGCAGGTTCCTTGTAGAGGCAGCCTAATGTTTTTTGTTTTTTGTTTTACAAACCTTCTCCTCTGGAAATGATGGCCACCAATCATCTTAATAAAACCATGACAAGGGAGTAAATTCATACGGCAGCAGGTGTTCCTTGAGAAAGGCCCTTAATTTAAACCATTTTACATTCCACCACACTCAATGAAAAACACTTCAAAGGAGGTAACCCATTCAGCTTTCCGATAAGAACCGGCAGCATAAAAATCGTTTAAAAAAACAGCACCGCAGCCCCCTGATTTAAAGCCAGCAATAAAACTGGCAGAAAGAGAACAGGAGAGATAAAATGCAGCGGTGACTCTAAGCAACAATAAAAATGACGGACGAGTGCGCAGAAATAAAAGAGGGCTGGATGAATAACATCGCGAAAGGCTCGGGGCGATAAAGATGTCTTTCCCTGGCACCTAAAAGATGGCGGGTTCTCCACCAGGCCGTTTCGTTGTTTTATAGGTCAAAAACCAGCTCTTCACAGTGGAACACTGAAAAACCCCGGTGAGACGTGATCAGTTTCACCAATCCCAGTCAATTCATTCGTGGCTGTAGAGCTTCCAAATGCTTTTCGTAGGCATCTTCACGTGTAACCCTCTGCAGAACTCTAGCCTGCCTGTTAGGTAAAGGTAAAGATCCCCTGTGCAAGCACCGGGTCATTCCTGACCCATGGGGTGACGTCACATCCCGACGTTTACTAGGCAGTCTGTGTTTACGGAGTGGTTTGCCAGTGCCTTCCCCAGTCATCTTCCCTTTACCCCCAGCAGCAAGCTGGGTACTCATTTTACCGACCTCGGAAGGATAGAAGGCTGAGTCAACCTTGAGCCGGCTACCTGAAACCAACTTCTGTCGGGATCGAACTCAGGTCAGGTCGTGAGCAGAGCTGGGACGGCTTTTTTTGTGAGGTACTTGCCAGTACCAAGCACCAGCATCTTTTCGGGGGCTCTCCGAAATTCAGATCCTTGTACACTAGCCAGCCCCACTCAGCCCAGAGCAAGAGAGTAGTAGAAGAAGAAGAGTTGGTTTTTATATGCCAACTTTTCTACCACTTAAGGAAGAATCAAACTGGCTTACAATCCCCTTCCCCTCCCCACAACAGACAACCTGTGAGGCAGGTGGAGCTAAGGGAGTGTGACTTGCCCAAGGTCACCCAGCTGCCTTCGTGTGTAGGAGTGGGGAAACAAATCCAGTTCACCAGATTAGCCTCCATCGCTCATGTAGTGGAGTGGGGAATCAGACCCAGTTCTCCAGATCAGAGTCCACAACTCCAAATCATCACTCTTTAAAAAAAAACAACAGTTTTTTATTATTTTCCATAATATTATAATAAAACATTTCAACAATTGATAAAAATCATCAACCAAAGGAAAAAATATATAATATTGTTGAAAGTACATTTTATCATTTAGTAAAAATTAAAACTTCCCCTTCACCCCCCCTCCATCTTATTATAAATTTATGTACTCTTTTGTATAAAAAGTCTAATCCTAATATTATCTTATACAATTAAATATAGTTTCTTTGATCACCATCAATTAGATTATAGTTATGTACCATTTCAAATATAGATTTCATTATTTCAAATTAACCATAATATGGTAATTGTAACTTTTAATTATTAGGTATTATTTATAATAATAAAAAATGGATTAGATCAATGAATAACCTTTGAACATCCCCATTTGAAATTCATTTTCGCAGTAAACCCTCCACGCCTCCCATTTACCCATAAATTGTACATTGTCTTTTTGGTTTATCAATGCAGTAAGTTTAGCCATTTCCATCAGTTTTAGCATCTTTTGTATCCAGTCTTTTTTGTCTGGAATTTCCATTGTTCCAAACCACCACTCTTAACCACTACACCACGCTGGCTCTCCCAGGAACAATGGGGGAGGGGAACTGGTGGGAATCGGTCCGATCTGTTGGCAACAGAGGATAGGATTCGCAATAATGGGTTTAAATTGTGGGCAGAAAGGTACCAGCTAGATGTTAGGAAAACCTTTTTTTACAGTTGTTCAACAGTGGAATCAGCTACCTTGGGAGGTGGTGAGCTCCCCCTCACTGGCAGTCTTCAAGGAGTGGCTGGACAAACACTTGTCAGGGATGTGGTGATGGCTGCCAGCTTGGAGGGCTTTAAGAGGGGAGTGGACATATTCATGGAGGAGAGGGGTATTCATGGCTGTTAGTTAGAATGGATATTAGTCATGCTGCATACCTATTCTCTCTAGTATCAGAGGAGCATGTCTATTATTTTGGGTGCGGTGGAGCACAGGAAGGATGGTGCTGCTGCAGTCGTCTTGTTTGGGGGCTCCCTAGAGGCACCTGGTTGGCCACTGTGTGAACAGACTGCTGGACTTGATGGGCCTTGGTCTGATCCAGCAGGGCCTTTCTTATGTTCTAGGCTGATCCTGCATTGAGCAGGGAGTTGGACTGGATGGCCTGTATGTCCCCTTCCAACTCCGCAATTCTGTGACATGATTACTTCAGCCCATAGCCGACTACACTGCATGAGTCAATAGAATTTATGGCTTCATTGTCTCATGTTACTTATGTGTCATAAAGGATAGCTACAGTTACAGTCCGAAGGAGGATATCGAAACAGGATACTAGCCGGCAAACCTGTCACTGTTTTATGTTATCAACACTTTTGCTTTTTGTGTTTGCTCATAACTTGTGTGCTGTAATACATGTTTGCAATTTAATTGAACCTTTGATGTTACTATCATTTTGTAATACTTTGGCGTAGCTACAAGTGATTAGATAAACACCTTGTAAGCTCTGGTGCTTTGCACATTTTTTTCTCTGTCTCCTATCGGACGTTTCCCCCCCCCCTTTTTCTCTAATACTGGTGCCTTGTTTCTTTTTTAACAAAACAGCACTGATGTTACCAATGTGTCCATCACCATGGCAGGAGACGGCTTCCCCAGGAAAGAGCAGCAGCAGCCACATAAAGATAAACAGAGCTAGAGAGGCTATTTCTGTCAGAAAGGATATGAGCACATGGAACTGCCTTATACTGAATCAGACCCTCGATCCATCAAGGTCAGTATTGTCTACGCAGACCAGCAGCAACTTACTATAGTTTCAGGTAGAGGTCTTTCACATCCCCCTACTGCTTGATCCTTTTAACTGGAGATACCGGAGATTGAACCTGGGACCTTCTGTGTGCCAAGTAGAGGCTCTTTCATTGAGCTATGCCCACCCCCTGCATAAAAATCTAATAGGACCCCCAACTTGCAGGTGTTTAACTTCTTTAAAGAAGAACTGTCCCCTCTAAAGAACAGCACAAACTCCAATGCCCTGCTCAGCTATCCTGCCCTCAACAGTAAACCCATCTTGATCTCCTGTTTCTTTAGCTCCTTACAGACTCTCGGTACCTGTTTGGAACATTCACATCCTAACCAAGATAAGAAGAATCATAGAATCATAGAGTTGGGAGGGACCACCAGGGTCATCTAGTCCAACCCCCTGCACAATGTAGGAAATTCACATCTATCTCCCCACACACACACACAGTGACCCCTACTCCATGTCCAGAAAATGGCCAAAAAAAACCCTTCAGGATCCCTGGCCAGTCTGGCCTGGAGGAAAAGTGCTTCTTGATCCCAAAGTGGCGATCAGCAAGAAAGGGCCACAAGAGCCAAACACTAATGCAACCCTTCCTGCCCTTCCTCTCATGATCTGCCTAAGTTCACAGAATCAGCATTGCTGACAGATGGCCATCTAGCCTCTGCTTAAAAGCCTCCAAAGAAAAGTACAACTGGATGCCATCAGCATAATAATATCACATTCCCCAGAGTTTAATGGAGATGTTAAAAGGGACAAGATAAAACCCTCTGACATGCTGTAGTTTACATGTCATGGGTCAGAGCCGTAGTCCCTCAGCCACACCTTCTGGAAGAGTCTTCTCAGATAGAAACAGAACCTCCGCAGTGCGATGCCTCCAGACCCCAAGGATTCAAACAGGCAATCCAGAAAGATACCTCAGTATCGAAAGCTGCTGAAAGGTCCAGGACATTCTACTGGCAAAGGCCTCTAACCAAGGTAGTTTCAAGGCCAGAGTTGGGTGGAAAGCTTGACTGAAATAGGGCTAGAAAATCCCTTGGAATTAAGGAGTGCCCCCCCCCAACCTGGAGCACTGTGCCCAAAAATGAACTGGACAGGAGTTGGAGGGCTTCTTGAAGCAATCTCTCACACCTGCCTCCTTGCCGGTAATGCATAGATTTACCGCTCCCCCTGCTTCCACATGGAACAACCTCGTTTTGTTTCATTCTTACGCTGTTTTATTGGATGCAGTATATTGTTTCTAGAGCAACACGCTCTAATTTTGTCAGCCTGTTTTATTGCCTGTATTATCCTGCTCTGATTGCATTGGTTGGTTGGTTTTTTAATTTGGGTGATCTGGCTTGGGAGAGAAGGCAGCATGGTATAGCCCTGTCTCTCGGAAGCTAAGCAAGGTTGGTACTTGGATGGGCGACCCCCAAGGAAGGCTCTGAAGAGGAAGGCAATGGCAAACCTCCTCTGAAGAGGAAGGCAATGGCTTCTCACTTGCTTTGAAAGCCCCCGGCTGGGGTGGCCATGAACACATGAAGCAGTCTCGTACTGGATCAGACCCTTGGTCCCGCAAAGTCAGTATTGTCTACTCAAACCGGCAGTGGCTCTCCAGGGTCTCAGACCGAGGTCTTTCCCATCACCTGCTTGCCTGGTCCCTTTAACTGGAGATGCTGGGGATTGAACCAGGGACCTTCTGCATGCCAAGCAGATGCTCTACCACTGAGCCACGGCCCCTCCCCCTAAGTCAGTTGCAACTTGATGGCACTTTACACATACACCATCTGCCTTGAGGCTCAGTGAGAAAGATGGAGTATAACTGACGTAAGTAAGCAAATCAATCAATCACACAAGTCTTGAGCAAACATATGGTCGGGCCTGCCCCGTTTTTATAGGCAATAAAGGCCAAGCGGCATTTGGATCAGAAAATCTTTGTTTTTCTAGCAGCTTGTTTTCGTTGTATATTTTATTTCATGAGTTTGTAGTCATCGCTGTATTCATTTTCATTGCAGTTGCTTGCCAGAGAAAACATGTTAATGGATGTCACCAATTTCCATTCAATGGGAACAAAACGTCCACAGATTAGATCTTTCACTGAGCGATGCCCCTAGCCCCATTGCCAGACAATTAGGAAAAAGGGACACTGTTTTAAAGGCAGCTAGTATTTTTCCGGCTATAGCAGGACATTCTCAAAAATATTTTCAAACTCTGTTTTTGTTTTCATTGTAAAGCCACTCATCAATACAAATATGACACTGGTGGCTGACATTAGCAGTTTTACATTAATAAATCGACTCCTTCCCGGCCAACCATAGAAACGGGTGAAGACGCTCCTAAACCTCCCTGTTCTTTCCCGAAAACAGCTGCTCGCCCCCGCCATACATTTGCAGGGAATTTTTTTAAACTTAGGAAAAACCCTGTTCTTCTCCTTTAACAAAGCCCAAGCTTGAAAGAACAGCAAGTTATTCACAAACCAACGTTATGATGATAAACGCCTTAGATTTTTCTTATGAGCGCCATTTGCTTGGAAAGGGATGGTCTCTGTGTGTTGAAAAGTGCTGTCAAATCGCAGTCGATTTTTAGAGACCTCGTAGAGTTATATATATATATATTTGTATGAGTGGGATTCAGTTAGTCCTACACTGCAGGTCGCGGAACTTCTCACTGGAGGATGCACTCTTCGCCCCTGGAGGGAAAGGGGTAATCAGTCCTTTGACTGAAAAGAAGAAAGAAGTTCGTATCGAAAGAAGTTCATTTATTTCAGTGTCAAGTGAAAACCTTGTATCCCAGCCAAAGATCACTCAATGTTACCTTTTTTTAATTTAAAAGCAGTATGACCACTCTTGAAATGATTAAACATTAATAAATCTATATACTCTTATTATAATTAGACAACTTGGCTCCATAAAAAAACTATAGACCATTTACATATAATCATTAATGACCAGTCATAAATGATCCCTTGTTCAGGGTAGGATTGCTAGGTCCCTCCTGGCAACCAGCAAGAGCTTCACGGAAATGGGGCTGGGGGTGGCGATCCGTGTGCCCAGCATGATGACGTCACTTCCGGACTGATGTGGAAGCGCCAGCATAGCACTGGGGACACTTTAGCACTCTCCCGCCAAAAAACTCTATGGTTTCCATAGTTTTTTTGGGGGGGGAGTGCTAGAGTGTCCCCCAGTGCTTCCACTTCAACCTAAAAGTGACATCGCTCCCCCTTTCTCCTGGCCTGCTTCTGCCCACCCACCAACCAACTGAAGGGCCTGCCATTACTTGGAAACTGGGAAACTTGTTTAATACAAGTCAGTTTCTCCATTTTTGCTGCCCATCACATTTTAATTCAATGTTCACTCTGTCCTGCTACTGTCCTAGATTTCTACTCTATGGCCTCTTTGGTGCCGTTGATACATTCATTAAAAATGAACTCACACTAACATTGACCTTTGGGGGAAAGACCACGCAAGATGCATTTCTGATCTTGGGTCCATTTATTGCATAAACCTGTTTTGCGACCCTATTCCAGATCCTTGAAACTTGGGCAAAGCCACCAGTAATATCCAAAGCCTGTCTCATTCACATTACATTTCCAGCTCACGTGCACAAAAATACTGACCTATAAATTCTGTTCAGTTATGAGTTGTGTCGTCGGTTGAACTATCTGATTGAACAGGATGGTTGGAAAACATCCATGTCAGTTAAATCTCATCCGATACTTCCCCTGCCCGCCCCCCCACTGCAACCTCCATGAAAACAATGCAATTCCCCCTCCTTGACCCGGGGCCAGGATGAAATTCAAAAGTGGCTTTCCCACCAGTTGTAAGGAAGGGAAGCGGCTTCTCAGTTCATTTCGCAATACCTCCTCTCTCACGTTTTTGGTCTCCCTCCTAGACAGACCCGAGCTCCAGTTTTTTTGTTTTTTTTGCAAGCCAGGGGACATGTGGGGTATAGGTAGAGAGGCGAGTTTCAGGAAAGGACATAAGATTGTTATCTCACTGCAGATGCTAATTTTCTGCTCCCAAGCATTTATCCTCTATTCAAGCAGATTCCAATATGCATGGTACCTTTGCATCCTTTATAAGCATCCTTTACAACACCCCTCCCACCTTTCGAAGGGGATAAAAAGGGATGTGATGTCCATTCCTATTCATGTCTGACGAAGAGAGCTTTTACTCTTGAAAGCTTATACCCTGAAAACCTTTTTGGTCTCTGGGGTGCTACTGGACTTTAATGGTTATTCCTCTCTAAGCCTGGCTTGGCCAGGAAAGGACTGTCTATAAATCTAATAAATGAAATCATCGTCATTATTATTTACTCAATTTCTATCCCACCTTTCCCAACCAAAGTCCGGCTCAGGGCGACTTACAACCAGGAAATATAGTAAAATACAACAATTCCATCTTGATCATAAAATGCAGTATATACTAAAAACCCGTTATTTAAATTCTACAACTGAACAATTCTGTAAGCTGATGGCGCCTGTCAAATCAATTGCTGTAACTGGGTAAACCCATCAAGGAGCGGGAGAAGAAGGGGACAGGAAATATGGAAGGGGAATAAACGATCAAAACCACAAAAATGGGGACAAGATAGGGATAGGGTAGGATAGGATAGGAAGTGGGTAAGGGAGGCCAGCTAAGATAGAGCCATTGTTGCGTTCAAGCATAGGCAAGGCCCTGCGGAACTGACGGAGGTTCTACTACAGACTAACAAGGCAACCCTATGAAAATAGTTTCAAGAAGGTGGCTGTGTTGATCCACCTGCAGTAGGAGCTAGATTCAAGACCAGTCGCCCCTTAGGGAACTACACGATTTGGGGGGCAAAAGCTTTTGAGAGTCAAAGCTCCCTTTGTCAGATACCAGGTAGCTTTGCTAAAGGCAAAGTTTGGGTTTGGGTTTCATCTGGGTGGAAGGGGGAGGTGGAGGAATTGTTTGGGGGCTATTGTTGCCAATTGGCCCGGAGAAAAAGTCCTGTCTTTTTAATAGTGGCTTAAAGTATGGAAAGCACTGACCTGGATGGCCCAGGCTAGCCTGAACTCGTCAGATCCCAGAAGCTAAGCAGGGTCAGCTCTGGTTAGTATTTCGATGGGAGACCACCAAGGAATACCAGGGTTGCTGTGCAGAGGAAGGCACTGGCAAACCACCTCTGTTAGTCTCTTGCCATGAAAACCCCCAAAAGGGGTTGCCATAAGTCGGCTGCGACTTGATGGCACTTTACACACAAAGTATGGAAATAGGAAGTTGACGCTTTTCATGGCATGGAGGCAAATTTATTATTATTATTTTTAATCTGTATCCTACCTATCTTTACAAGGGCCAGCAAGACAGCTAACAATTTAAAACACACATAATAAAATAACATTTTAGAACCATTGAAATCAAGCTTGTTTGCCCCCCCTAGGGTTGCCAACCTCCAGGTAGTAGCTGGAGATCTCCTGCAATTACAACTGATCTCCAGTCAATAGAGATTAGTTCACTGCTTTGGCCATTGGACTCTATGGCATTGAAGTTTGGAGGGGGAGTGACCTCAATGCCATAGAGTCCAATGGCCAAAGTGGCCATTTTCTCCAGGGGAACTGATCTCTGTCACCTGGAGATCAGTTGTAATAGCGGGAGATCTCCAGCCTTCACCAAGAGGTTGGCAACCCTAATTATAACTGATCTGCAGGGAAAAGAAATTAGTGTCCCTGGAGAAAATGGCAGCTTCAGAGGATGGATTCTGTGATATCATGTCCCTGTTGAGCTCTCTCCCCTCTTCAAATTCGGTGCTCCCTCAGGCTCTGTTCCCATGTCTCCAGGAAGTTGGCAACCCTGTTTGACAGCTCTAATGGGTTGGTGATCCAGGTTTGAATCCCCATTCTATCATGGAAGCTCACTGGGTAACCCTGAGCCAGTCACATGCTCTCAGCTTAACCTACCTCACAGGGACAGGGTGGTTGTGTGGATACAATGGAGGAGTGGAGAGCAACTTTGTAAGATGCTTTGGGTCCCAATTGTGGAGAAAAGTGGGGTAAAAATAAAAAACCTATGCATTATATTGGGGGATCTATAACATCCCTCTGTCCTTACCTGGATGGCCCAGGCTAGCCTGATCTCGTCAGATCTCAGAAGCTAAGCAGGATCAGCCCTGGTTAGTATTTGAATTTGGATGGGAGACCACCAAGGAATACCAGGGTTGCTGTGCAGAGGAAGGCACGGGCAAACCACCTCTGTTAGTCTCTTGCCTTGAAAACCTTCTGGGGTTGCCATAAATCAACTATGACTTGATGGCACTTTACACACCCACTCATTTCCCTGTGCCACTTTTTTCCAATCAACCCCTTCCCTGAGCTCCTTTAATCTGTGGTGTGTGTGTGGTGGGGTGGGGTAGATTTTCAATCAAATAAATATTGAGGGATCTAATTGTGTATCCCTGTCACATGTCATTTGGGCCCTTACTCCCAATTAATTATGGCTAAGACGACAGAAGACGTAGAAGCTTTCAGGTAAATGAGGTTTCTTAGAACCCTTACAGCCCATTCCTGAGCTGACGGCGTAGGGGGACGGCGTGGAAGAGGCGCCCTTTCATGGCTTTCCCCCCTTCAAGCAGGGCTTTTTGCCCCATAGGGAACAAAATGATTTGGATAAATTCTCTGCAGCTGTGTGGAAATCTTTTTCCTGAGCGGAGTTCCTCTTAAGTCTAATGAACAGACTGTATGGTAAACTATTCTTCAAATGTGAAGGGTGAAATGAACCATAATTTAACAATGCATTTTTGTCTATGTTCTTTTTATAGGGGCGCACTCCCAGTTTGTAATTGTATGAGAAATAGCTCACTGTATCATTATTTTGTATGTTGGCACATTGTTTAGTAGAAGTAAGAAAGTACCTCGAGAGTAGTAAAATTAATTAGCATTCTAGTGGCTGCGTACTGATAATTTTTCCTTAGGGGTTTTTGCATAGTACCTGGAGGCTGGCAACACTACGGACCTTCCATGTTCCTCCCTAGGGTTGCCAGGTCTGCCCTGGCAACTGGCAGGAGCTTTCTGGAGTTGGAGCAATGCAACCTGGAAGTGATATGGACGCTCTATCAATCTCCTCTGAAAACTCTATTAAAATCATTTAAAAAATTTTTTTGGGGGGGGGGAGTGCTAGAGCGTCCGTATCATTTCCCAGTTTACCCAGACGTGAGAATCGCTCTCCCCTTCAGCTGGCCCTCTTCTGCCCACCGACCACTTTGGGGGCAGCTCGGTCGCTTGGCGGGCATTTGCTTGCTAATACCGGACATTTGGCAAGCCTATCTCTGCCCCCTTGAAGGACTTTCTCCTCCCATATTGTACCAGTTAAGATTCTCTCCTTAATCGGAGACTTCCGGTGGTGCCGTTGGAGAGAGCACTCCATTTCCCCAGGTTGTCCTGGGAGAAATCCAAGTTTGCGTTATTTTTGGGGTACATAGATACCCCAATCCGACCCTTGCAAGTGGGTTGGAAAGCAGGAACTCCCTGCAGCCCGCAAACGCGGTTTGACCTCCTAGGTACTCTGAGGGGGCTTTTTTAAGCCCCTCGGAGTCCTAGACGCCGGTCCTGCGAGGGCACTAGGGAAGGACATCGCCAAAACGCAACTTTGGCAGCAAGCTCTACCCTCCACCGCCTTAATACCAACATAAGGACTACATAAAGAAAAGAACCTCACCTCTTGACACCCAAGTGAGTACAAAAGAACTCTTCGTCTACTTACTAGAAATTTGAACAGACGGGGGGCGGATAAGAATATTTCTGGGACCCCCACCCCTCCATAATCCGAACTGAAAAGGTTTGATCTGAGTTAGTCATCGGGATTAGCGACAGGAGCCTTATCGGATCGATCAGCCTAAACCATAACAAAGAGTCGGAAGGATACCTTTTAGACTGACAAGAATTATCACCAATGAGAAGGTCCGAAGGAAGGGGAGGGTGATCTCTCTTCCTGATTTTCCGGCGAATTCCTGCCACGTTTGCAGTAAGGGAGTGCCTGGAACGGAAGACTCTCTATAACACCCTCTCTATCATTGGAACTAAAACAACAGGAAGTAGCTGCGGGACTGAATATCCGTCGCACTCGAGTTACTTTCAAATCATTCCTGAAGGAATAACCATCGAGAAGAGGCGATAGAAGGTCTGCAGCACTAGCAACTTCCTGTTTACTTCCTGATTAACCCGATCTAGAGCGACCGAAAAAACTCACTGGTATTTTAAAACTTTAAAATGCAATTTTAAAGCCAATTTCGACTCTTTTCAACCCGAAAAAATTATTAGGCTGATCTTTGAACTATCATCTTTTAACCAGCACCTTAAAGGCCCTGTCGGTAGACATGTATTTTACCAGCTTTTTTTGAATGTAAATGTCTCGACCCCGCTCTGGCTCACTACACAGCCCTGCCTATACTAAACTAAGGGACTCTTTACAAACCTCGACCATGGAAAAAAAGTTACAGGATATGCTAACTAAACAAACTGAGGCAACAAATAAACAGTTTGAACAGATGTCTACACAGATGGCACAGTTGACTTCTATGATGACAAATCTTGGTCAAGCATCCCAAGCTATTAATCAGAAGTTGGATGTGGTCACTGGAGACTTGAAAGAAGTAAAAACTCAAATGATTGTTATGAAGACAGATATGCAAGCGATGGATGTATCAATTAAGAAAGTGATGGATGAGCACAAGGACACAAAGAAAAAATTAACAAGCCAAGAAAAACAGATTGAAACAATACAAGCGGATCAGATGGCGGCAAAAAATCAAATGGCAATGATGGAGATGAGAGTGAGAGAGACCAATCTTCGTATACGCAATTTTCCAGATATGATGGGAGACAATAAAGAATCTGCAATACCAAATTTGGCCTACTTATTTCAGATAGATGAACAAGAATTAAAACAAGCCATTAATAGAATATACAGGATACCACTACCTGCTAGAATGAGAAGATCTAAGCCAAGAGATTTGATGATAGTGTTTTATGACACCAGAGTTAAAGATAAGATTATGAAGATTCATTATGAAAATCCAGTGTCAGCAGGAGATTCCTCTCTTATACTATTGAAGGATATTCCAAGGCATCTACTTTCACAGAGGAATAACTACAAAGACTTTGTGTCTATACTGAAAGCTAATGGTATCAAATACCGTTGGATTATGCCACAAGGTCTGGCTTTCACCTATAAGGAAGTGAAAACGACAATTCTATCCCAAGCAGATGTGGGGAAATTTCTGAGAAAATACAAAATGGACCTTAAAGAATTACCTGGAGAGAAGGAGGAAGAAGAAGAGGAAGAAGAAGAGGTACAGGGTGCAGAAGGTGGTACCAAATTATAGACTTTTTATTTTGCTAAAAAACACTACATTATGGCAAAAGCAATTTCTTGGAATGTAAATGGACTGAATGAGAAAACTAAAAGGGCCAGAATCTTCAAATATCTACAGAAATATAAATACTCCCTAATTTGCCTACAAGAAACCCATATAGCTTCAAAGCATAAAAAATACTTGGAGAAACAGGTGCTTGGACAAGCATTTATTGCTTCTGCTAAAACTAAAACAAAGGGAGTGGTAATCTATGCCCACCCCAGTCTCTGTCCAGAACTAGTATATAAAGACAATGAAGGAAGAATTGTAATTATCAGAATTAAAATATTGGGACAAAGGACAATAGTGGTTGGAATCTATGCACCCAATGAAGGGAAAAAATCCTTCTATGAAAAATTACACGACCTGATAGCCCAGTACGCAAAAGACCAAATTTTATTGATGGGCGACTTCAATGGAATTATTCTCCCATCTCTGGACAAAAAATCAAAAGCAAAAGATATCAATGATGGATGCTTGCCTAAAACTTTCTTTGCCATGGCTTCAGAATTAGAATTACAAGACATTTGGAGAACAATGAATACAACAGCTAAAGAATACACCTTTTATTCAGCAAGACATGATTCACACTCCAGAATCGATATGATATGGGCCAGTAAATCAACTTTCACGCAACTACGTAAAATTCATATTTTACCTAGAACTTTTTCTGATCACAATCCTGTTACCTTTGATTGGAACAATAAACAAGCATTTAGATGGCGAATGAACGATAAACTGTTAAAAGACAACAAGATAAAAAAGGAATTACAGGTTTTAATGAAAGACTTTTTTGAAATTAACCTTAATGGGGAAACTTCTTTAAATACAGTTTGGGACGCATTCAAAGCTGTTCTGAGAGGTTTTATGATACAGAAACACTCGGCCTGGAAGAAGACTCAAATGCAATTTACAAACAATATACTTTGGAATTTACAAAAATTGGAGCAGAAATTGGTAATGGTAACACAGGAAGAGGAGAGAAGAGAAATTCAAATACAGATTTCTGCATCTAAACACCAATTAAATTTGGTAATAATGGAGGAAATGAATAAAAATCTGAAACTTGCTAAACAAAAGTATTTTGAATATGCAAATAAACCAGGAAAATTTTTAGCAACACAACTGAAGGACTCATTTCAAAAGAAGATTATAACAAAAATCCAAACTGCTAAAGGACCAGTTTATTCAACTACAGAAATTCAGAAAGAATTTGTTTCATTTTACTCTAAGTTATATCAGAAAGAAAATACTCCAAAACAGAAAATAGATAAATTTCTAAACTCAATACAGATGAAAGCTTTGTCAATGACCCAGAGAGAATGTATTGAAGCTCCAGTAACAAGGGAAGAAATACAAGAAGCAATACTGAGACAAAAAACGGATAAAACACCTGGACCAGATGGAATTACTGCACTATTTTATAGAACATTTAGTGACAATTTAGTTGGATTTTTTGGTTCACTTTACAATGCAATTTTGGACGAGGGAACATCCCCGGAGACTTGGTCACACGCATTTATATCACTGATACCCAAAGAAGGAAGAGATCCAGAAAAAACATCTAATTACAGACCTATATCGCTCTTAAATGTGGATTACAAAATTTTTGCTTCGGTTTTGGCATGTAGGATAAAGCAATTTATTAAGGATCTTATACATGAGGACCAAGCAGGTTTTATACCAGGAAGGCAAATAAAAGACAATGTAAGAATTTTACTAGATTCACTGGAATATTATGACCAGAATATTCAACAAACTGCGGCTTTTGTATTTTTGGATGCAGAAAAAGCCTTTGATATGGTCTCTTGGAACTCCTTGAAACGGATTTTGGATAAATTGAACTTTGGAGATCGTTTTCAGAAAGGTATATCGGCTATTTATACCTCCCAACAAGCTAAAATTTTGGTTAATGAATCAATGTCAGATAACTGCCAAATCACGAAAGGGACTAGACAGGGCTGTCCCTTGTCTCCACTTTTATTTTTGTTGGTGTTGGAACCGCTATGTGTGAAACTAAGAAGTATGGAGGACATCCGCGGGCTAAGAATTAAAAAACATGAATTTAAGTTGAGAGCATTCGCGGATGACCTACTGCTAATTTTGGAAAACCCAACACAGTCAATGAATATACTTCAGGAGACTTTGGATGATTTTGGAAAAGTATCAGGCTTTAAAGTGAATCAAGAAAAAACAAAGATAATATTTAAAAATTTATCGGAAATACAACAACAGGAATTTATATCATATACTGGCTGGGAGAAAGCTAACAAAGTTAAATACCTGGGAATTTGGATTACTGCAAAGAATAAAGATCTGTTAACCAACAATTACCTCAAGTTATGGGGTAAGATTAAAACTGATATGATTATATGGTCAAACAAAAAATTGTCATTAATGGGACGTATCTCAACGATCCAAATGAATGTCTTACCGAGGATGCTCTTCTTATTCCAAAATTTACCAATAATATCACAAACTAAATATTTTGAAACTTGGAGGAAAGACATTTCAAACTTCATCTGGCAAGGAAAAAAACCAAGGACTGCTTATAAATACTTGGTGGATCTAAAAACTAGAGGAGGTTTAGCACTGCCTAATTTTCAACTCTATGCTGAAGCGGTAGCTTTAGTATGGCTAAAAGACTGGATGAATTTGTCAAATGTACGTTTGTTAGACTTGGAAGGTTATAATAACTTAAGTGGATGGCATGGTTATTTGTGGTATGATAAAATTAAATTACAAGCAACATTTCGTAATCATATAATCAGGTCCTCTCTACTTCGTATCTGGATGAGATATAAACACATTTTGGAACCAGAAACACCGATGTGGATATCGCCCCAAGAAATGCTAACTTTGCGCCCACTTAGACCAGACAAATTTATTACTTATCAAGATCTAATTAATTGGGAAGGAAAGAAATGCTCACTAAAAGACTTTCAACTTCTTAAGGATGATTTACAATGGCTTCAATACTACCAAATCAAATCAGTTTTTGTACAAGATGCAAAAAAAGGTTTCTCTAAAGAAAAATCTCCTTTTCAAAGGATTTTACTAGACAATAATACAAAGCTGATTTCTAAAATGTATAATCTCCTTTTAACAATATACTGTGAGCAGGACACGATTAAACCAACTATGATCGATTGGGCTCAAAATGTGGGACATGATATTGTTTTAAATAAATGGGAAAGATTATGGTCTAAAGATTTAAAAGGAATAAAAGCACAGTCAGTGCGAGAAAACATTTATAAAATGATATATAGATGGTATCTAACACCCAAGAAAATTGCAAAGATTTATAAAACGATGTCCCCTACTTGTTGGAAATGTAACAAAGAAATTGGTTCCTTTTACCACATGTGGTGGACCTGTGACAAAGCCAAAGACTTCTGGGACATGATCTATAATGAATTGAGACTAATACTACAAAAGAATATACCCAAAACACCAGAAATGATGTTATTGAGTATGATTCCAGACGACTTAGCAACACAAAGAACTTTTTTGATTTATGCCACAACAGCTGCGAGACTGCTTTATGCAGCGAAATGGAAAGGGCTAGAAACTCCCGAGAAAAAAGACTGGATTGTTAAAATGTTTGAAGTGGCAGAAATGGCAAAACTCACAGCTATTCTAAATGAAGAAAATGACGTTCGGTTTTTGGGGGAATGGGGGGCGTGGATGCATTACTGTGAATATGAGTTAAAATTGGGAAGAATGGAAGAATATTTTCTAATCTGATCCAGAGGACTATTTTTGATTTTTTTAATATTGAATAAGCATAATTATATTTACTAACAGATTATGGTTTTTTATATATGGTATTGATATTTTATTAAGATTAGATTACCTATGACGGGATGAACTTTTTATTAAGAGGCAGATAGAGGTGAAGGGGAAGTCAAAAAATTTTCCATTTCTTTTTTTCTTTTTTCTTTTCTCTTTTTTATTATATGATATGGAATTATAACAACTTTAGGTTAGAATTGAAATTTGATATTGTTATAGATGTTGTTTAATGCAATGGAAAATTTCTATCATAAAACCCAATAAAATTTATTTTAAAAAAAAAAAGATTCTCTCCTTAATCCCTGCTTTCTGTGCTTCAGCCTCTAGAGGTGAGGTGGGTGGCAACCAGTGTCAGGGCTTTTTCAGTGGTGGCACCTCATCTGTATAATGCCCTCCTCCTTGAGGATTTCCTGCTGCTTACCTTACTGTCCTTTAGGCACCAGGCCAAAAATGTTTTTGCCTGTGCTTTTAACTGAAGGGTTCCATCTTTTAAAAGCTGTTTTAATAGTCATTTCTTGTCCAAGGACTATTTTAAGAATACTATTTTAAGCTGCTGTTTTTATCCTTGGTTTTATGGCTTGTTGTAATATTGGTAATTTTATGTTTGTTTTTATTATTTGTATTATTTTGTATGTTTTTTTACTTTTTGAACTGCCTCAAGCAGGTCCTTGGAGATGCAGCATATATCTTCTGGAAAAAAATAAATAAATTCTGCACTTGTGGAATGGTTGACTGAAGAGGTTTTGGGTCACACTCCTGGGTTTATATTTTAGCCTGTGCTGATAATCTCTTCACAAATACGTTTCATTTGTTCCTGCAACAAAGTATTATGCATGATGGTTCCCCAAATGCTATACAGAATATTGAATACTGCAGTTAAATTGACCTTTCTTTCTTTTGGGAATTTAATTCAGTCCCCTTGATTTAAATCAGCCACCCTGCTATTTAATTGGCTAAACTTTATATTGTTTTCCAAAATCCCATACGGTTATAAGTATAGGGGGGGAATATTTTTTAAGCAAGGGGCACGTAGCATGCTTGCTGAAATATTCAAGGCCAATTCGTAAAAGCGACAGAATTTTATTTGGAACATTAATTCCGAGGCTGATGCGGAAGCAGAGGAAGGATCCAGCTGTGAGCTGGATTCGTCCATGTTTTTTTTATGAAGGAAAAATTAGTCTTGCATTTTTAATGCTGGCTCTATAGCATGCAAAAAGGTTTCTCTCCCTTCCCACACGAACACACATGCACACCCAGTCTCGATTCCACTGAAAAAAGCGATTGCAAAGGAGAGCAGACTCCCCACACCACAAAAATAAAGGTCTGGAACCCCCTCCCATCGGCATAGCAAAGATTACTGCCCGAGCCCCCCCCTTCACCCCAGTAGATGTTGCTGGAGGCTTTTTCTCCATCTGCCATATGCTGTCTTTGCTCCGCAACAGCTAATTTTATGCGAGTCTATATCACCATCTTGCTTTTTGAGCCCCCGAAGTGGCTCGCAGGAATCAGGAGACAATACAAATTACAATTGAAATTCAATAAAAAACAGTCTCGAGGGCGATGATTTTTCAGCTGGCTGTTTCTTTTCTCTGATGGTCTGCTTGAAGCCAGTGGGAAACAGGAATGGGGGGGGGGGCAGTGGCACTGACTCTCAATCAGAGCTGGATAGAAGCATGAGAATCTAAGACGAAGAAGATTGGCCAGGGATACTGGAGGATTTTTTTGGCCATCTTCTGGGCATGGAGTAGGGGTCACTGGGGTGTGGGGGGAGGTAGTTGTGAATTTCTTGCATTTCGTGCAGGGGGTTGGACTAGATGACCCTGGAGGTACCTTCTAACTCTTATGATTCTAAGAAGAAGAGTTGTTTTTTATACCCCGATTTTCTCTGCCTTTACGGAGACTCAAACCGGCTTACATTTGCCTTCCCTTCCTCTCCCCACAACAGACACCTTGTGAGGCAGGTGAGGCTGAGAGAGTTCGGAGAGAACTGTGACTAGCCCAAGGTCACCCAGCAGGCCTCATGTGGAGGAGCAGGAAATCAAACCCGGTTCTCCAGATAAGAGTCCACCGCTAGGGTTACCAGCTCTGGGTTGGCAAATACGTGGGGCATTTTGGGGACAGAGCCTGAGGAGGGCAGGGTTTGAGGAGGGGAGGGACTTCAATGTAGGGTTGCCAAACACCAGGTATTAGATGGAGATCTACAACTGATCTCCAGCTAGGGTAGCCAGGTCCCTCTTCGCTATCGGTGGGAGATTTTTGGGGTGAAGCCTGAGGAGGGCGTGGTTTGGGAGGGGAGAGAGTTAAATGCCATAGAGTCCAATTGCCAAAGCAGCCATTTTCTCTAGGTGAACTGATCTCTATCGGCTGGAGATCAGTTGTAATAGCAGGAGATCTTCTGCTATGACCTGGAGGTTGGCAACCCTATCTTCAGCCGACAGAGTTCCGTTCACCTGGAGAAAATGGCCTATTAGGCAATCAGACTCTATGGCATTGAAGTCCCTCCCCAAACCCCACCTTGAAAATCTCCAGGTATTTCCCAACCCAGAGCTGGACACCCTTTGCCTTAGACCATTTGTTTTGTTTACACTGTTTTCCAGTTTTGTAGCTGTAGTCCTAATTCCTGCTGTGCTGTTTTTGGGAGGTCTTTGTTGTTGATTTGATTTGGGTCTTTATAAATTATAATCTGAGTCACAGAGAGAAAGACGGACTATAAATGTAAATGAATAAATAAGTACATAAAAATGAATAAGAAAATAAAAAAGCGCACAAGTGAAATCCAAGGGCCCTGAAGAGAACGCAGCACCTTGAACAAGGAAAATTCTTGCCACTCTCACTAACAACACATTTCAACAAGGCATTGAAATATGTTGGCAATTTTTTTTTTGCCAAGGGCAAAAATATGGGGAGTGTTTTAACAAGATGGGGAACCAGAAACAGGAGTTCTCCTGGGTAAACAGGGACAAGTGAGAGCATCTTAAACTGATGCTGTTTGTTTTAAATAAGCGGGCCCATGCTTTAGCCAAGCCCCAGACTTTTCCAATTTTAATTAGTCCTCACATCTGGAAATCGTTAAGCAAAGGCTCCCCACAGAAAGCAAACCTGCCTTAATGAAGCATTGTGTTCAAGTTTGCAGGACACAGGTATTTAATGTCTCTTAATAGTGGGGTTTATGAATCGTAAATAGGCGTTGTTGGCCTCCTTTAACAGCCAAAATGGTTACATTTTTGGGTCACCTATTTAAATACTGAGGTGGTGGCAGCATATGGTTTTTAAAGGCTTGGATCTTGCAGCTGGGTACAGGAGGGGCGGCCTTCCTGGGAATGCTGGAACCAATTGCTGCTGGGACGTACTCTGCGCATGTTCAGAGGATTCCCCTCCACCACACCGTTGTTAGCATTTTCTGGGTCCCATCGTTTTAGGGCGGCCAACCTCCCGCTGGGACTTGCAGATCAACTGATCTCCAGACTACTGAGATCACTTTTCCTGGAGAAAATAGCTGCTTTGGAGGGTCGACTCTATGGCATTATATCCCATTGAGATTCATCCATAATTTTGCAATGTAGAGATGGCAATCAGAGCAGAATGTGTTGATTCTTGATGTCTGGCTGTGCTCCCTCGTCCACTTTCTGAGCCATGGCCAGTTCAGAGATGGTTGAGGTGCCATTTATAGGGATGCCAGCTCTGGGTTGGGAAATACCTGGAGATCTTGAGGGTGGAGCCTGGAGAAGGTGGGGTTTGGGTGGGACCTCAGCAGGGTATAATGCCATAGAGTCCACCCTCCAAAGCAGCCATTTTCTCTAGGGGAACGGATCTTGGTCATCTGGAGATCAATTGTAATAGAGGGAGATCTCCCGGTACCACCTGGAGGTTGGCAACCTTAGGTGCCAAGCCATCAGACGAGGACTTAAGCCACCAAAAGGTCCCCGTAAAACAAAGATTTCCTCTGACTGACTTTCCTGATGCTTCAGAGACACAAAATTATCACACAGCCGTGGGTGTTTGCTGCAGAAGGGTTGAAAGAAACTGCCTCGCTTATTTTTATTTCTCAATCCATCATTTATTTATGTGTTTAATTTATTTAAAATATTTATTAGGAGACTTTCTCCCTTGTGGAGTTCAAGGTGGCCCACAATGTCAACAAAAAAACTATAAAAAAGCACAGTAAAAGCCATATAAATAAAACAATATTTATAGAAACACACAAAAGGTCACAATTTTAAAACTACAATGAGGACTGCCAACGAATAAAAACCAACTCAGTCAAAGGCAGCTCTAAATAAAACTGTCTTCAATGGCCTCCTGGAAATTGACAGTCAAGGGGCCAGGGGCATCTCCTTCCATTTCTAATACCCTTTTCTTGAGAAGGCTTGAGGCAGAAGACAAAAAAAAAGAAAAGAAAAGTCAGCAATAAACACAGATTTTTTAAAAAGCAGTAAACTTCCAGCAAACGTTAAAACCACCAAATGTCCTCCTGAGTGAAATTTTATAGAACGGTATAAACACTGGTCGAAGCAAAGTGAAGTCATTTGTTTAGTAGAACAAGAATAAAGGTACAATTATTGATTATAGCAAAATGAATATTTTTTATTTTTTATGGGAATAAGATACACTTTTTTGTGTGTGGTAACCATGATGTAATTCCTTTTTATGCTGAATCGCTACTACTATTTTTTAACAAATGTATTCTACCCGCAGACGGTCCCCTATCCCTTCCCTTCTTTCCTTTTGTACCCCTCTTTTTGAAAATAAATAAATAAATATTTTTAAAAATGTCCTCCTGAGCAAATCTGTTTTGCACGTTCTGTGGAACAACAGTAGGGTCCCAGACCCTTGTTCATTAGTGGTATTGACGGAACAAAATGTAGGCTAGACACTTTGCTTTACTTTTCAAATCTGCAAAACATGTACAAGTTTTACTTTCCCAGCTATGTTCTCACTGTCCCATCCTTGGGGAAGACATACTTTGAATAGATGGACGGATGCCCAGAAAAATCTCAGAACAAGTTGATTTAACACTTTACAGTTTTGATACATATATTTCTGTGGGAAATGTCTTCTAAGCTCAGGGAAGGTTTTGGTATGGTCGTGTGGGTTTCACATAACTGGGCTTATATAAGATAGCCACACCTCAAACACCCCTCTCTCAGAAATGGGTTGCATGAGGGTATCTAATCTTTCTGAAAGTGCTTTGGTGAGAATCTCATAAACTATATTTTATCTTTTAATCTTAAAATAGATAGGAGAAGAAGAAGAGTTGGTTTTTATATGCCAACTTTCTCTACCACTTCAGGACAATTCAAACTCAAGAAAACTCAAACCTTACCTTCCCCTCCCCACAACAGACACCCTGTGAGGTAGGTGGGGCTGAGAGAGTTGTGACTAGCCCAAGGTCACCAAGCTGGCTTTACGTGTAGGAGTGGGGAAACAAATCCAGTTCACCAGATTAGCCTCCGCTGCTCATGTGGAGGAGTGGGGGAATCAAACCCAGTTCTCCAGATCAGAGTCCACCACTCCAAACCACCGTTCTTCACCACTACACCACGCTGGCTCTCAAGGGAAGCCATGTATATCTGTCTGTTTCTGATTTCATTCATATAGACAAGTATCCTTTGTATAATTGGGATTCTTTCAAATTTACTTATTTCAAGAACGATTAGATTGCTTTTAAATAAAAACCTTAAAAGATAAACATGAGTGATCTTTAGCTGGGATACAAGGTTTTCACTTGACACCTGGAATAAACTTCTGTCAAGTGAAAACCTTGTATCCCAGCTGAAGATCACTCATGTTTATCTTTTAAGATTTTTATTTAAAAGCAATCTAATCACTCTCTCACATCTCTTCTGTCAGAGGGCTGTTAACCCACAGAAACTGGGTAGCCATTTCAATATAGCCCTGTGATTTTTGTGGTTAATGCATTGCTTTGGAACAAGCAAAGGAAGGGTTCCGTTACAATGGGGCCACCGCAGAAAATGCCTTGGTGTACGCAGCCACTGATCTTCAGGCTTTGCTCAGATGCTGTTGCTGTGAGACATATCAGGAGAGGCAGTCCTGGAGATATGTGGGACCAATGCAATGAAAGGCTTTATAAGTGATACTTCCCACTGGGCTATGCAACGTATTGTTTCTGCTGCGGATTTCCCAATATTGTGCTGCCAAGTCTATCTTCAAGAAGATCCCAAGCTTAGAAGAGCTTCTCTGGCAAGGGAGTTCTGATTTGCTTCCTGTGTTTTGTTTTCAAAACACTGCTTTTCAGCCAAAAAAAGTCCACTCCCAAAGCAGTTAGCAAGAATTGGAATGTAATCCAAATGACAATTAAAGTCCAATACAACATGTTGGCTTCTCAGCTGGCACAGTGCCTGGATTCTTCGGCTGCCCCTCCAGTCTTATAAATAGTGTTCGGAAGGAGGAGAGCTTTCCACCAACTTCCTGACTTCCCTCTGATGGAAATATTTATGGGGCTTTGTTTCACACAGAGGTGACCATTCCAGCCATCAATAGGATTTGTTACCACACATGGAAAGAGCAGTCCCATGCCACCATGTCAAAAGCTACCATGGATGAAGAGGAGCTAGATTTGAGTCCAGTAGCACCTTAAAGGCCAACAAGATTTCCAGGGTATAAGCTTTGCATCATATCTGGGGGTTTATCTAACTTGCCACCACAAGTTAGATGTAATGTCTAGTTTGGTTCAGTTCCTTGCTCACTGTGAAGCTCATAGCATGGCCTTGGGCCTGTTGTATTTAAATTATCTCGCAAAGTAGTCATGAAGATAAAAAGGTGAAGGGGAGAATCACATATGTCACATCCATAATCTTTACCTCATTTTCCTACAGACGTCCTCTATATAAAGCCAACCAAACTTTACTGATACCATCAAAAGTCACAGGCTTGGTTCAGATGTCATGCAAACCACAGTTTAACTAAAATAAAACAGAAATGGTTTATGATAGTTAGGAATTGCATATTATAAAGACTCCTAGAAGCTAGATAGAAGAATGCCTTAGAAATTAAGATTATAGTTTTTAAGAGAAATATAAACAGAATATGGATCATCTGAATTGTTTAATCAGAATATAATTACGGAATAGACGGTTGAAATACGGTAATAAAGCAATGTTATACCCAGACCAGAGAAAGGCACGTGAATGGTAGTGTAATCTTAATGGGTTAGGTTGAGTGTAAGTGATTTTGTATGGTGTATGTATTGTGTGTATTGCGTGTATTATGTTTGCTTTGATGTTTGCACTGATGTTGTAAGTTTAAAATAAAAAAATAAAAATAAAACAGAAATAAAATGGCATCTTTTATTTTATTTATTTTGCTATATTTATAATTCACCTTTCTCAATGAACCTCAAGGAGGATTACACAGTGTAAATTGGGGTGATCGATAGGATATCTAATAAGCAATGTAATAAGACCAGCATTACAGCAACCAGAAAGAAGTATAGCTAAGACTAACCAATAAGACTAACTTATTCTAGCCTAAGCTTTCATGCGTCAGAGCACACTTCATCAGATGCATCTGAAAAAGGAAGATCTGACTCACAAAAACTTCTGCTGGAATAAACTTGGTTAGTCTTAAGAGACGCCTTTTGACTTCTGTTTTATCTTTGTGTGGTAGTTGTTAATTGGAGAACAGGAACCAAAACAGCTGTTAAGATCCTTCGATTGACTTGGGATAATAAAATGCTGCCCCTTTGATTACAATTTTAACAGCAAGTCTCTCCGACAGCCCATTAGATGGATATCAAGTTTTATATGAACCAGCTGGATAGTAAGTTCTACATTTACAAGGACTTTATGAGCTCCGCTTTTCTATTCCAATCGCATAGCCTTTCAGTATTTCATTTAGTATTAAATTGAATCTTGGGAACACTGAGAGGCATTTTCTAAAATTATTCCTCAAGCGTCATCGCATGGGTTTCTTAAGGTGTGTGTATGTGTGCTTTGTAATTTGCCTTTTTACAAAATGTCACTGTTGCTATTTAGGGACATTTCCATCAGTCACAAAATAACATCCCTAATGTCTTTTTACTGGCATTCTCTTGTTCTTTTTTCTCACAAGGTACGGTTGAGTATGAAAGAATGGCCGAAATGTCAACAATAAGTGAAAGCAGAGAAGAAGCAGTCAGTCAGGAATGTGAGTACTTTGAACTTCCTAAGCAAGAGTTCAGTACTGCCCTGAATGAGTCTGACGGTTAGCATTTATCTAATAAATATGGAAACATCTGAATTTTGACAAGTTGCCTTAAAAGCTGCTTCTGTAAGTTTGTGTCTGTGAGGGTTTTGGCTCCCACTGAAGGATTTCGACTCAGAAACTCACTGTATACATGTATCTGTGTAAATTTATGATATTAAATCTGTCAGTTTCGTTGTAACACAGGAGTTTATCGTGCTTGCAAAGCACAGCTTTGCAATCCAAAACCATGGATCTTTCCAACAGTATTCTATGGCTTGAATCTGTGAAAGACGGTTTAAAGGAATAGTTATACTTGAGTTAGAGGCAGTATGGGGTAGTGGGTGGAGTAGGAATTGGGACACTGAGTTCAAATTCTCACTCAACCATGACTCGTGGATACCTTTTGGCACATCAACCCTTGAAGAGGCCACGGCTCAATGGCAGAGCACATTCCTTACACGGTGAATATCAGAGGATCGCTTTATGAGAGTTTTCTTTCTTTCCTTCAAGCAATTTATATCCGACCTTATCACCGCTGACTCAAAGTGGCTAACAACATAACACCCAGTTGCATGGATGCAAAAGGTTTAGTCCAGTAACAGGATTTTAAGAATGCAGATTGCAGATTTAAAGGTGTGCCGACTTTTAAAGGCAAATACACATAATTTTAAAATGCACATACTTTTTTTAAAATCAGAATGAAAACAGCAGCTAATATACTTCCAGTGGGGCAATTTCTCGCCAGAGGAAATCCTGGAACGTGTAGGGGTTGTAGAGAAATTATACAAAGTTCGCAGTGTGTTCCCACAATCTAGGGCAATAGCCAGCAGTCTACGCTGCACTTAGGATATCAGGTAGCAAAAGACCTTTCACTGCTTGAAACCCTACAGGAGCCTCCGCCAACCAGAACACAGAAAACTGGACCAATGATATGCAAGTCTCAGGGTTATTTTTGAAGTTTAGCTTGGAAAGAAGGCGGCTGAGGGGAGACATGAAATTATGCATGGTTTGGAGAGAGTGGACAGGGAGAGGTTTTTCTCCTTCTCCCTTAATACTGGAACGCGGGGGTCATCTGCTGAAGCTGGAGGGTGAGAGATTCAAAACAGATAAAAGGAAGTATTTTTTCACCCAACGCAGTTAAATCGTGGAACTCCCTGCCACAGGATGTGGTGATGGCTGTCAACTTGGAAGGCTTTAAGAGAGGAGTGGACATGTTCATGGAGGAGAGGGGTATTCATGGCTATTAGTTAGAATGGATACTAGTCATGCTGCATACCTATTCTCTCTAGTATCAGAGGAGCAGGCCTATTATCTTGGGTGCGGTGGAGCACAGGCAGGACGGTGCTGCTGCAGTCGTCTTGTTTGGGGCTTCCTGGAGGCACCTGGTTGGCCACTGTGTGAGCAGACGGCTGGACTTGATGGGCCTTGGTCTGATCCAGCAGGGCTTTTCTTATGTTCTTATGAAAATAAAATGGAGGGAAAACCACATATGTTGTTTTGAGTTCCTCAGAGGAAGAGTGGGGTGAAAATACAAGTCTAAAACAGGCGGAAACTGAAGCTCGCATGTCAGTGTGAGCCGCTTGACATTCCCAGATGCCAGAGACATCAGCCAAAAATGGAAAAGAGGCAATTTGTCAGCCAGCCAATCTGCCGCAGACCCCACAGCAAAGTTTAAAGAAAATGTTTGAAGGCCTCTACTTAAAACTGTCACAGAAATAAGATTTGGTTTCCCCTCCCCAGATCTCCTAAGGATATTGAAAAGCCACAGTGATGTGGCTGAATTATACAAACAGTGATTAAACTTTTCTGAGCCTGCAGCTCAAAGAGTTGAATACATTGGGATGGATGCTTTCCTCACACCGGAGTCTGCGTGACCGTGCATTTTGCTCACTGAGCAGAATTTTTCTATCACAAACGTAAGGCTGTAGCTAGCCATTTCCAAGATCAGCTGGGATGAGTTTTGTACAAACGGAAGTAAATGGTTCTTAATATTTGGCCACAAATGCCCCAACCATGACTGAACACCTTGGACTTGAAGCCAAATGGCAGCGCAGGCAAGGAGCATTGTGGGCATAACCTCCATTTGTATGATTGTGACTACCTGAGACAATCAAGTTTCTCCCTCTACCTTGTACGTGGTGTAGTGGTCAAGAGCAGTGGTTTGGAGCGGTGGACTCTGATCTGGAGAACCAGGTTTGATTCCCCCATTCCTCCACACGAGCGGCGGACACTAATCTGGTGAACTGGTTGGTTTCCCCATTCCTCCACATGAAGCCAGCTGGGGGACCTTGGGCTAGTCACACTCTCTCAGCCCCACCTACCTCACAGGGTGCCTGTTGTGGGGAGGGGAAGGGGAGGTGATTGTAAGCTGGTTTGATTCTTCCTTAAGTGGAATTCCCGGTATCTTTAGTTAAAAAGATCAGGTAGTAGATTATGTGAAAGACCTCTGCCTGAGCACCTGGAGTACCACTGTGAGTCCAAGTAGACAAGGCTGACCTGGCTAGACAAGGAATAAGGAAGCTTCATGAGTTCCCCTGATGGTCCATGTGCTGGACCACCGGTGCATATTCTATAGGGGGCAGGACAAGTTTGGAATTGTTTCAATTGATGAACTTCGAGTGTATTCATACCGCCTCACCCCTTATACTAGAATCACCAACTAACACAGAACATCAGCAGCCCTTACAAATCTACCTGGCCACTATGGTAATCTTCAGAGACCCTGATTTGGGTGCCCCAGCCTTCTGAGCTAGAAAAGATTCTTAGGTGTAAGGACGTGTCGCTGGCAACCAAGATCAAGTTAATTTATGCCATCGTATTCTCAATTACTATGTATGGGTGAGAAAGCTGCACAATGAAGAAAGCTGGCAGAAAGTAGATTCCTTTGAAATGTGGTGTTGGAGGAGAGTGTTACTGATACCGAGGACAGCCAAAAAGACAAATAAGTGGGCTCTAGATCAAGCCTGAACTGTTCCTAGAAGCTAAAATGACTAAATTGAGGTTATCGTTCTTTGTTCACATTATGAGAAGACAGAAGTCACTGGAAAAGACAATAATGCTAGGAAAAGTTGAAGGCAGCAGGAAGAGGGGAAGAGCCAATATGAGATGGATTGACTCTATAAAGGAAGCCATGGTCCTCAGTTTGCAAGACCTGAGCAAGGCTGTTAACGATAGGACGTTTTGGAAGTAATTGATTCATAGGGTCGCCATGAGTCGGAACATGATGGCACTTAACACATACATATCAAATTTTCCAATAATGATGAAACATTTTGGAGCGGGAAAGGGGGAGCTTTGTACCTCTGAATCATCCTAGACTCAAGAACACAGACCTGGCACATTTAATTTTTTTCTCCTTTTCTTTTTATTAGGATTTTAAATATTAAAATTAAGTACAATACCCACATAGTAACAGCCCATGGAAAAAATAACATAAAAATAAGATTGATTACAGCTAATAATCTCTACACAGCTAATACAGCCGAATAGGGAAGGTGAGCGAGAATCAGATGAAAAAAACAGTCAAACTTATTTAGCTCTAGGTTATAGTTTTATTTGCAAAAGAAATTAACAAAAGATAACCAACAAGAAGCAAATGTTTGCCATTTCTTCCTTCCTTTTCTGTATATACTCCATTATTTTAAGACATTTCTGCAATCTTCCATTCCTTCAAGAGAAGATATCGGGAGGGCACCATTTTGCATGCACCTACGGAGGTAAACTTTCCAATAATGTTGTAGCCACAGGGAGATAACATATCTGTCTTGGGATTGTTCTAGCCTTGAGAACACAGACTTGGATTCTTATGACAGAAACATTTTTAAAAAATTCATTACAGGCAATTCTTATTTCATAGAGGTAGCCATGTTCATCTGTTGCAGCAACAAACAATGAAAGAGGCTTGTGGCGCCTTAAAGACTTAATATTTTTTTTAACACTGCTGCCAACTTTACCATCCTTCAGCAAAAGGAGTGTAACCACTGGATGTATCTCATCAAATGAGGGCAACATAGAGTTGCCAACCTCCAGGTAGTAGCTGGCGATCTCCCGCTATTACAACTGATTTCCACCTGATAGAGATCAGTTCACCTGGAGAAAATGGCTGCTTTGGCCATTGGACTCTATGGCATTGAAGTCCCGCCCTCCCCAAACCCCCGCCCTCCTCAGGCTCCACTCCAAAAACCTCCCGCTGGTGGCAAATAGGGACCTGGCAACCCTAGGACAAAACATTTTGACTATCTGATGAAGCAGGATGTAGTCCATAAAAGCTTGGGCCATAGCATAGAGGAGGCGATGCCCCCCCCCTCCTGCTCACTCAGGGCTGGGGATCAGAGTGGGCCCATTCACTGCCCCAATGACACAAGCGGCCACTTGAGAATCCCAAAAAGCTGGGGGCGGGGAGCTGTGTGGAAGACGGTGGCAGGTACATCCTTTAAAAAGGATGTAGACAAGCTGGAACGTGTCCAGAGGAGAGCAACGAGGATGGTGAGGGGTCTGGAGACCAAGTCCTATGAGGAAAGGTTGAAGGAGCTGGGTATGTTTAGCCTGAAGAGAAGACTGAGAGGGGATATGATAACCATGTTCCAGTACTTTAAGGGCTGTCATATAGTGGATGATGCCGAGTTGTTTTCTGTTGCCCCTGCAGATCGGACCAGAACCAACTGGTTGAAATTAAATCAAAAGAGTTTCCGTCTAGACATTAGGAAGAATTTTCTAACAGTTAGAGAGGTTAATCAGTGGAACAGGCTTCCTCGGAAGGTGGTAAGTTCTCCTTCCCTGGAAGTTTCTAAGCAGATGCTAGATGGCCATCTGTCAGCAATGCTGATTCGATGACCTTAGGCAGATCATGAGAGGGAGGGCATCTTCTGGGCATGGACTAGGGGTCACTGGGGGTGTAGGGGGAGGTAGTTGTGAATTTCCTGCATTGTTCAGGGGGTTGGACTGGATGACCCTGGTGGTCCCTTCCAACTCCATGATTCTTCTGTGATTCTATGAGGTACAGCTTGTGCTCACTTTCCATCATTGGTGCTGCCAACACCGGGGGGAGGGGGTCACAGAGGGGGAGCTGAGGTTTTTCCTATTCATCCCATTTTGGATCTTACTGGGGCAGCCCAAGAAAAGGCCCTCAACTGCGGGGGGGGGGGGCATGGAACCAGGAAGCTGTAAGCGAGGCACTATTGCCTCAGGAGGAACAGCGGAGCTATCGCAAGGCCCTATGGGGGAGGGAGACTGAATGATTGCCTTAGACATTACCTAGGCCAGAGATGTTGCTTTGGCTTGTAAGGTTGAGCGGCCACAACAGCCATTGAATCATTTCCTACGGAGTTCTCTCAGTAGTCTCGATGACGTTTGGTTGAACTCCAAGAAAGGAAAATGACAGCAGACGTCCTACACAGCTGGGTCTTGCAGAGCAGACAAAGAGAGAATTATCAGTCCTAGCCCCATCGATACTCTTGAATTCCAAGCCCTCCTTCACCAAGATACTGTCCCCAGCTCCCTGGATGCATAAGCCCGCTAAAAGACTGCACACCCACCTGCTTACTTTTCCAGATGGGGAAGGAGGAACACATGAAGCTACCTTACACTGAATCAAACCCTCGGTCCATCAAAGTCAGTATTGACTACTCAGCCTGGCAGCGGCTCTCCTGGGTCTCAGGCAAAGAAGGTCTTTCACATCACCTACTTGCCTGGTCCCTTTAGCTGGAGATGCCGGGGATTGAACCTGGGACAGTCTGTATGCCAAGCAGATTCTCTACCACTGAGCCACAGTCCCTCCCCCTCCAGGAAGACTGGGGCATCAACCCAGAATGTGCACGAGTGAAAGAATAGCCTCAAACATCTACAGTGGAGAGCTAAAGGGTTCATAATTTCCACCAGGGAGGTCCATACCCCACAAAGAAATAAAAATGGGTGGCTGGTGGAGAATCGCAGAAGGACGCAGAAAGGGGTAGAAGTTCATGCAGTTATTGGTACCCTGGAAGAAAAGGGTTCCTATTCTAGAAAGAGCGCACAACTACTCCTGGACTGGGCAATAAGGGCACTGAATGAAGCCTGTCTCGTGGCCCATTTCTTTTGACTCCTCTCTTCCAAGATGTAAGCGAACACTGCTGCACCTGCCATACTTTACAGACCGTCACATCCTGGGGACCCTCAAAAGTCCCAGTAAGTCCCCTTTGTTTGCAGAAAACCACTTGGAAAGGACAGCCATATAACAGAGAATCTTAGAAGAATATTAGAGTAGGGAAATACATAGGAAGCTCCGGATCGCTGAGGAAAGACATCTCGATACAGCGGCGGAAAGAGCTCTTCTACCCATCTGATCTGGACTTAAGGGCTACTGGCAGACTTCTCCAAGCCCCCAAAATAAAGACAAAAGTGCGTTTGCCACCCCACATGGAAAATTCAAGTTTATAATGTCTCTGGACTTATCGGGGGTCACTGCTGTATTTCTACACCTTGCTATATTTCTACACTATTCGCTGTTGCTTGTACTGATGACACTGTGGCTTATACTGACAATGATTTTTCCAGGCATAACACAAGGCACAGGTTTTAACCTTTAAAGCCCTGATCAGTTAGGGACTGGGGGATCCTAAGGCCTGCACACTCCCATGAAGTTGTGCCTGTAATTATAAGATCTTCACTGGAGGTCTTTTCCCATTGCCTGCCACCTAAATGGCATGGTGTGATTAAGGAAGTGTCTTCCTCAGGAGGCTCCCCTGGTACACTCATAGAATCATAGAGGTGGAAGGGGCCATACAGGCCATCTAGTCCAACCATCTGCTCAATGCAAAATCAGCCTAGTGCTCCGTGAAACATCTCCTAGTGCTCTATGAAGAGATTGGAAAGAAAAATACTACTGTCATCCAGTTTAGTATATAGGTGCTAGGTGAAAATTAGTGCTCCGTGGCAAATTTCTCTCCTGAAAAGTGCGCCATGACTCAAAAAGTTTGGGAAACTCTAGCCTAGAGCATCCCTGACAAGTGTTTGTCCAGCTGCTGCTTAAAGGCTGCCAGTGAGGAGGAGCTCACCACCTCCCTAGGTAGTCGATTCCATTGTCAAACTCTTACTGTAAAAAAAATTTTCCCTAATATCCAGCCAGTACCTTTCCGCTCATAATTTAAACCCAACGCTCCTTCTGGTTCCAGGCATAGATGTCCCTCACTTATTTGCATGTATCCTACGACTTCACTCAGCCTCCCCTACCTCACAAGGAGTCTGTCGGGGGGAGAGGAAGGGAAGGAGATTGTAAGCCGGTTTAATGCTCCTTAAAAGGTAGAGAAAACCAGTATAATTTAAAAAAAACCCAACTCTTCTCTTCACCCAGCAAAGCCTGAAACCTCACTCTGGCCTAAGGAGACTACCTCCAAAATCATTGGCTCTCCAGCTTAAAAGGGAGAAAGTTTTCAAGCTTTGCTATGAGAAATGGCAGGATACATGCCGCTGTTTTTCATTATGGTTTTGCTGCTTATTATTGCTGTGCTTTTATTGGAGTTGCTTTAATTATGTTTTATAATGTTATTACTGTTTCTATTTAAGGATTCGTGAGAAGTTTATAGGTGGGAATTCATTTGTACTTTTATTGTATTTCGTGGCTGTCTTGGACATTTTAGCGGGAAGGTGTAGTAAAGCTATTTTTAAATTAAATAAATTATGCTCAGTATGGGGTGGGGGAGAACACCTTCACCAGCCGCAACAACTCTGGTGGCCATTCATGGGACAAGTTTACACAGCAAGTCTTCCTAGAGAGACACCAGACACTGGACTAGAATCCAAGGCCGGGGTTGGCCAACCTTTTTGAGCCTGCATTTGGAATTCTGACCCGGAACGGTGGGTACAGCAAGAAAATGGCTGCCACAAAATGGCTGCCGCAGGAGACAGAGCCAGTCACAAAATGGCTGCCACAGCTTAACTTCAGTCACACAGTGCAGATCCCTGTGCTGTGGTGGCAGCTGCTACCAAAGCAACATTAAAAAAAAAATCTGCACAGCCAATCAGATCTCCAGTAGACAGTCAAAAGCCCTACCTGATCCCGTCCACTTCCTAAAAACAATTGGTGGGTGCCAGAAAAATGCATTGGCAGACAACGTGGAGCCCATGGACACCATGTTGGAGACCCGTGACCTAAGGTCTTGGGTAGGATGAGGAGACGTAGAATCTGTTCTCGAGCCGGTGCCAATGATAGAAGTTACATTCCTTCACAGACAAGGGGGGGAATTTCTAAGCCTGTCAGGATCCTGCCGCCAATTTATACCTCACTTTTCAACCATGGCCAGTCTTCCTTCAACTGATGGAAGTACAGCACGCATCCAACTGGCTTTTTGGGGAACCAAGAAAAAATTGATTCGAAGCCCAATTCTATGGAGACTCTTCTTTGAGAAATCTGCCCCACTCCAGAGAGCGATACCCCCACAAGAATCAGAGGGTGCAGAACATTTCACATTACAGAGCAAAACTAACTGTGGAAAACAAAGCCAACCGAGTGTGGGCCTGCCATGTTTGTGCAGAATGACCTACCACTCTGTTTCACCAGATGATGGACTATAGCCCCTTCAGTGAATGCTGGTATAGTAAAGTACTACTTGTTCCTTCTTACCCTTTAGGTTCAACATCACCCACTGGAAGGAGAAATACACATATATGGGAACACTGTATCTTGAATACACAAGAATGGGGACAACTCAATTCCCTTGAGAAATGGTGTTGGGCATGGATTCCAAGCTCCTACTTGTTCACCCTATGCCAGAGAACAAACGGCCCCGTCACATGAACACATGAAGCTGCCTTATACTGAATCAGACCCTTGGTCCATCCAAGTCAGTATCGTCTGCTCAGACTGGCAGCGGCTCTCCAGGGTCTCAGGCAGAGGTCTTTCACATCACCTACTTGCCTAGTACCTTTAACTGGAGATGCCGGGGATTGAGCCTGGAACCTTCTGCATGCCAAGCAGATGTTCTACCACTGAGCCACAGCCCCTCCCCGTCCCCCATGGCTGATCCAGCTGGTTCAGTGGCAGAGGTGACCATAGGCAAGGACACCACAAAATGAGACAGCAGAGTCATCCCAGGGCAATGGTGCCATCCCAGCAACAGTATAGGCATAACCCAAGACTAGAACTGTTGCCTGGGTGACTGATGAAGGAAAGAAAGGGAAGCACAACCGGGATGTCTTACAAAGTTCGCGAGAGGATGCTGGAAGTCTCACAGAGACTAGGAAACTTGGAAGGCTTTAAGAGGGGAGTGGACATGTTCACGGAGGAGAGGGGTATTCATGGCTTCTAGTAAAAATGGATACTAGTCATGATGCATACCTATTTTCTCCAGTATCAGAGGAGCATAACTATGGTATTAGGTGCTGGGAACACAGGCAGGATGGTGCAGCTGCAGTTGCCTTGTTTGTTGGCTTCCTAGAGACACCTGGTTGGCCAGTGTGAACAGACTGTTGGACTTGATGGACCTTGGTCTGATCCAGCATGGCTTTCTTACATTCTTAAGTTAGGAAGTGAGCCCAAGCCAGCACGAAGCTCGTGCTGGTCTAATGAAGGCCAAGAAAAGTCAGGGAGAAGGTGCCCAAGAGAAGGGACAACCCGTGTGCTTTGGACCCTCCCCCCATATCAGCCACTTAACGGAGAGGAAGGAAGGGACTGGACAGCAGGAAGTGGGCGGTTCTCTTTCAGGAAAAAGCAGAATAGTCAGCACAGGGTCATATGGAAGAAAAAGAGGTTCACCTCAGGGCCTGCCAGAGTCCATGTACTGTAGTGGTTAGAGTGACTGGGAAGCCCAGGTTCAAATCCCCACTCTGCCACTGGAAGGCTGCTGGGTGACTTTGAGCCACTCATTCTTTCTCAGCTTACCTCACAGGGTTGTTGTCGTGAAGATAAAATGGAGGAGAAATTGATGCATGCTGCCCTGAACTCCTTGGAGGAAAAGGAAGGAGCTGCCCGACAAATCTGCTTGTCTTGAAGGCTCCATAAGATTCCCCACTGTAAGTGCCACCCTCTACTTACCAAACCAAAGCTAAAACCTTATTCTTCCGCACTGCTTGGCAGCCTCCCAGATTGCATGCCCGGACCGAACACCCAAAGACGTCTCGTGTCCAGAAACGTTGGAAAGTATTTCATCTCCTCTCAAACCTAAGAGGGTCGCTTGTTGAGTAAGCTAGTCAAACGCCGTGGCAACGCTACTAAGCTTTCAACTCTTAAGAAAACTGCAGCCATGTGCACTGGCGGTAAGAAGTTAATTTTTAAAAACTGCATTAAAAAGTATTTACCGTAATTTCTCATCTGCACAGAGTAAATATTTGTAAGTTACTTTTTCATGTTTTTTCCCCCATTTCATGCCTTGGAGGAAGGAGTGAGACAAAGTCTTTAAACTTCTGAATTTTCACAAATCTACATGCACTTTTTGCCTGGAAAAACATCAATTTTGACTTTTTGCAAGTTATTTACTTGGGATGACGCTACATTTCTAATGGTGGTGGTGTGCGTGGGGGAATTAATTTAATTTACTCTCGGCATCCTCCAGTAGGGATTCACTTCCTGTGTCAGAGGGAAGGCTCCCCAACTGTGTTCCTTTCCCACAGACATACGGTTGCTTTCCTATGTTATATATTTTTTCTTCTCTCATGTGCCTTACATGTTGGATGATCACTCAAGCTTTGCCCCACAATCAGTGCGCGCATAAAGAGTTCTCTGGATTGTGGGTTTTCTCATGCACCATAAGGTTGGAGTCACCACTTTTTTGATACATTGAGCATGGGTATGGTTTCTCTCCAGTATGGTTCATTTCATCGAGTTCCTTTGCACTACTGAAATTCTCTCCACATTTCAAACACCTATAAAGGTTTCTCTTCCAATGTGAATTTCTTTTCATGCACTGTAAGGGGTTCCTTTCCAGTAGAAGCTTTCCCTACGTTTCTTAACATTTGTAAGTTTTCCCTGCAGTGTGAATTCTCTGATGAGCAATAAGGTTGGAGCCCGAACCAAATCTTTTCTGACACACAGAGCACTGGTAGGGTTTATCTCCAGCATGAATTCTCTCATGTGCAATGAGGTTGGAGCCACTAGCAAAACTTTTCTCACACACAGAGCACTGGTGTGGTTTTTCTCCAGTGTGAATTCGTTCATGTGTTCTCAGGTTTCCCTTCTGCCGGAAGCTTTTCCCACACTTTGCACACTTGAAAGGTTTCTCTCCGGCGTGAATTCTCTCATGTGAAATAAGGCTGGAAACACTTGCAAAACTTTTTTGACACATCGAGCACTGGTATGGTCTCTCACCAGTGTGAATCTTTTCGTGTGTGGTCAGGTTTCTCTTCTGACGGAACCGCTTCCCACATTCCGCACATTCGTACGGCTTCTCATCAGTGTGGGTTTTCACGTGTGCGATAAGGTTGGAGCCGCTAGCAAAACTCTTCTGGCATATGGAGCATTGATGGGGTTTCTCCCCAGTGTGAATTCGTTCATGTGTCGAAAGATTGCCCTTCTGACGGAAGCTTTTCCCACACTCTGAACACTTGAATGGCTTCTCATCGGTGTGTGTTCTCTCATGAATTCTAAGGTCTGAGATCCTTCTGAAGCTTTTGCCACAGTCACAGAGGTGCATGATTTGGCAGATCTTGAATTCGTCTTGCTCCAACATACCCTTTGCAATGGCTTCGTCCACACTCTTGCCTGGTTCTGGCCTCTCCTTGCTCTCTGGTCCCTCCCGACTCGTTCCCTCCCCACAATATTGGAATGGATTGCCTCTCTTCAACAACGAGTCGCTTGGTGCCACTGGCTCAGAATCACTCTGAGGGAGAGCATCAACCTGGATCACCCGTACGTGCCCGTCACCTGAAGGAATAAACAAGAATCACAGTCCTCCACTGCTTTCCAAACATTACAACCCCAGAAATTAATACAAAAGAAGAGAGCGTCTGAGCATGTGTAGACTGCCTTTGCATAACACCGAGTAAACCACATTCACCCCCTGCATGCTGGATTAGAAGGCAGGAAATCAGCTTCTCACCCTGTGATTGGAGGTGTAAGGATCAATGGAGGAATAGCTCCTCCAAATCAAAGAAACCAAATCAAGCAGAAAGGTAGCACACCAGGGAGAAATTATTAGCAGCTATACCAGTTTCAATACACATACAAAAAAGAAAATTTACTTTTAAAAAATGAGGTCAGAATTTAAAGTAATCCAAGAGATGCACATTTGACATTACTCCTCAGAGCACATATGAAAACAAGCTCCCCACAAAAGGAATGTCAGTAGGAACCTCAAATACTTCTTCAGTAGCCATTGTTACTAGAAAAGACATTGTTGCAAGAAAAGACAGTCCTGCTAGGAAAAGTTGAGGGCAGCAGGAAAAGAAGAAGACCCAACAAGAGATGGATTGACTCAATAAAGGAAGCCACAGCCCTCAATTTGCAAGATCTGAGCAAGGCTGTCAAAGATAGGACATTTTGGAGGACTTTCATTCATAGGGTCGCCATGAGTCGAAAGCGACCTGACAGCACTTAACACACACACACACACACACACACACACACAGCTATTGTTAACTTTGTTTTGCAATTGAAAATAAATTTAAATTAATAGTTTCTACCATTCTTTGGTACTAGATTCCTATATTTAAAATAGATGTAAATATTTCAGAAGAGAAAAACCTTAAAATACATTCATTTTGGACATTTTGAAACCATGAGATGGCTTTACCTCTGGTACATTTTTTCTCTGCAGTGTGTGATATTCTGCAGCCACCAGACTGCTAGCACATTCAGATCTCAAGTGGTCACATCCTCACCATTTTACCACACATTTGAACGGGTCATACAGTATCATAATTCTCCCCCCTTAGCAGGATAATACAGCATCTTCAGACAGAGATGCTGCCCTCTTCCTCCCCACAGAAAACAGCCCCGTAGATCTGCGGAATGTTCTAGAACTTCAGCTTTTTCTTTTATAGTAAAAATCACAACAAATAATGGATGCTTGTAACAAATGCTTTGCCTAATAGAGTCAAGAGTGCTCAGCTTGTGGAAAAAGTACTAGGCCTCAAAGCAAGGCAGTTGAGCCATGCTTGAGGCCTAATACCTCTTTTTCCACAAGCCGAATAATAATAATAATAAATTTTATTTATATCCCACCCTCCTCCGGCAGTGCCGGGCTCAGGGCGGCTCACATCAAGTATACACAAACAAACATATAAATAATAATAGTATACATAATATTTTTAAAACATTAGTATAAAACAACGCTGAATATAATAATATATCTATCTAAATGGCGCCATACAAATTCCTACAGGAGTGAAGTTCCTTCGGTGGCTGTCAATCAACCATCTCTGATGTCCTACTTCAGGAGGCGGAACAGGGTAGGACATGGGAACAGGAAGAGGGAGGGGAGGCCAGATTCAGATGGTAGCTGTTGCTGCCCTTAGCCATAAGCCTGGCGGAACATCTCCGTCTAAAACACCCTGCAGAACTGAGCTAAATCCCACAGGGCGCAGGTCTCATTAGACAGAGATTTCCACCAAGGCTGAGAAAGCCCTGGCCCTGGCTGAGGACAGCCAGATGTTCTTAAAGGTAACGGTAGTCCTCTGTGCAAGCACCAGGTCATTCCTGACCCATGGGGTGACATCACATCCCGACGTTTACTAGGCAGACTTTGTTTATGGGGTGGTTTGCCAGTACCTTCCCCAGTCATCTACACTTTACCCCCAGCAAGCTGGGTGCTCATTTTACCGACCTTGGAAGGATGGAAGGCTGAGTCAACCTTGAGCCGGCTACCTGAAACCAACTTTCATCGGGATTGAACTCAGCTCTTGAGCAGAGCTTTTGACTGCAGTACTGCAGCTTACCACTCGGCGCCACAGAGCTCTCAGATGTTCCTAGGGCACTCCTTACTCTATTAGGCCCAATCATCTTTGATTTTTTGAGACCCAGGAATTATCTTTAACCCCTGTCTCTAACAGATAGGCCTTCTGTTCTTCCTTCCCCAAAAAACAACAAAAAACAAACAAACAAATGCAAGATCTTCTTACCTAGTAATTTCTCATCTCCATCCCATTCCTGTTTGGGTTTAATGTCAAGGTTCCAGAGATCTGGCGGTGGGACATTGTTTGCCTCAGCAGAATTCACAGTTGCCTTCTGCAAAGATTCAGGCACCTGAAACACCAATGAAAATCCTGTTCAAGATGGGCGGTACAAATCTGATTTTCCCCACCTTGAGAGCAGATCCCCACAACCCATTGTTTCACACTGTGGTAATGGTGGAACCCCTTTTAGACAACCTACCGGTAAGCCTGCCAGTCCAAGAATGAAAAAGAGTGGTAGAATCAACCATTGCCTGAAAAAAGAAATCTGAACTCCTCTGGAAAACAACAACATCAAATTATCTCACCTGTTCTTTTGGTCTCCCGATCCCTTTCTGCCTCAACAGGAAATCCTCTGCCAGCATTACTGCCTGGATGCAGGTCTCCGGACCACGTTCCCTGACCCAGCTCTGCATTTCCTGTGGGAGGACCATCAGGAACTGTTCCAGGATCAGCAGCTCCAGGATCTCATCTTTCGTGTGTCTTTCCGCTTTCAGCCACTGACGGCACAGTTGCCGGAGTCTCCCATAAACCGCTCTCGGCCCCTCCACTTCCTGGTAGCAGACTTGCCTGAACTGCTGACGCTTCCTCTCCCTCGCAATCGCCTCTCTTTGCAAAATGGCCGCCTTGACCTTCCCGTAGTCTCCCCTCTCGCGGGCACTGAGGCTGCTGAAAGCTTGCTCGGCCTCTCCGCTGAGGGCTGGCAGGAGGAGGGCCACCCACTGGTCGCGAGGCCATCGGCAGACGGAGGCAACTTGCTCGAAGGAGGTCAGAAAAACCTTAGCGTCTTCCCACGGTTCGGCTTCCTCAGACACCTGAGGGTTTGCCCATCCTGACTGAGGTGCCTGCAAGGTCCCCAGGAACTCCTGCCACTGGGCCTCCCAATGCTGCTGTATCCCGTCCTCCGGTTCCTTCTTTATATTGTGCAAAGCAGTTGTGGTCTCTAACTCCTCGATGTTCCCTCCATGTAGAATCTCAGTGGTTTTTGAGCCCTCCATTTCAGCCCACAGCTTGAACGTATCTGGATTCTCTTCCTCTTTCACCATCCGTGGGACTATCGCTGCCCCCTCCTCCACGGACATGTTCACCTCCACCTCCACGCTCAAGTTATCCATCACGCAATTAAAATGTTAGGAGCTAAGGAGACGTTTCGTTTCTGGGGTTGTTCTCTTTAGACCCACCTCTCCTGTAGGCTCTCCTTCTGTGGGTTAGCCAATGTGTCTTGTTTCCAAATGTCAAGGCAGGTTTTCTACAAAAGGAGAAGATATTCTATAGTTAGTGGAGCAGGATGTCTCATATGTGAAGCCATGCAAATGTGAGAGAAAGTGTGGAGAGGAGATTCTACCTCAGCACAGAAACCAATATTTGTATTGCCTCACAGTAAAGAAATACCCTGAAGATAGACAATCTCAAGTACTATTGGACCCAACCGGACTTTCTGGACAGTAGAGAAGATCATGTCCAAGCAACCATATTTTAAAGCCTTTTCCATGAGGGGAATATAATGGTAAGTTCTAGGACACTCAGAACTGGACTGCATCTGAGCCCCACTTGTTGATCTACACCTGTGGAAATCCACTCACTGGCTCCAACCCAGACTTCCTTGTGAGGTGGGGCTGCCACACGTTCAGTTGAGGAATGGGGAAAACGAGGTGACAGGATCTTCCAGAACCCATAAGAACCCATAAGAGATGATATCCAGTCCACAAAAAAGCATTAAAATACAATCAGCTAGACATTATGCCAAAGGGACTGAGAGAAAAGAGTCCACTATTGTCCCCACACAAATGACGGTGGGCAATTATGCTGCACGCTTCTGGAAACAACTGATGCTATCTTATTAACATCTCACATAGCAACTAAGAGAGGATCAAGAAAGGCATCTGAAAACCGAATTTGCCCCCAAAGAACTAATCCTTCACATCATTTTCTACTGAAAGGGCTTTCCCAAAAGAAGGCAAGCCACCTACCATGTACAATGTACTTCTCTTCAGAAAATCAATAACCTTGCTAGCCTGATGCATTCTCCACTGGTCCCCAACAAGACATTAAACTCACCCAACAATATAGTTGATCTCTCACATTGAGCTAAGGAGAATTCCCCCCCCCCATGGGGACAGAGACTATCCTTCTGCCCCACAAAATCCACATAGATTATACCGTTTTGTGGTGACCTGAAGGCTTATTTCTGTTGACTTCATCTGGAAGGATACTTCTACCCCACCACCACAACAATGGAGAGTTGCCGTTCCCTCAACATACCTCTTTTTTCAATATACAGAATCCTCTCATTGCAGTGCCGAGCAGACAACATAGCTTCAGCACAATCACAATGGTGCCGAAAGAAACACAACGGACTGCCTCAGAAACAATCCTAATATCTGTTACACAAAAGGCCAATAAAGATGGGGCAGCCATCATTATAAAGGAATTGGACTATGCATGGGAGGCCCAGTCAACTGTCCAACACCACAATTTAAAAGCCACCAACCCCAAGTACCACAGAGGAACACCAGAAAGAAAAAATGAGAGAATTACCCACATTATGTACAAGGGACAAATCCATGTGGACACACTCCAGGGACAATCCACTTTATATATATATTTAATGAAGGCCTGTTTCAACTGCAGGCAAGTAGTGTATGTGAGTGCCATCTAAGCATCTATGGGGCAATTTGTTTCAACTGCTTTGTTTCACATGGAAGTTGTAATTAGCTTTTCAGCTACAAACTTCACCCACTGTTAAAATGTGGTATTTTAAGGGATTTGGAAGTGTATTTTGAAGGAGAAACAATTTTCTAAGAAAAGGCCTGAAGAGAATTATTGAAGGAATTTGGTTTTAAATTATTTTTGTGAACCTGGCATTATGTTTTATATTGACAACACTGTATTTTGCAAATTTTACAGGGAAAATTTATATTTTAGAAACCACTGAAGACTATGAATGCTGAAGAACTGGGTTTGATTCCCCACTCCTCCACTTGAACGGCAGATGCTAATCTGGTGAACTGGATTTGTTTCCCCACTCCTCCCCATGAAGCCAGCTGGGTGACCTTGGGCTAGTCACAGCTCTCTTAGAGCTCTCTCAGCCCCACTGCCTCATAGGGTGTCTGTTGTGGGGAGGGGAAGGGAAGGTGATTGTAAGCTGGTTTGATTCTTCCTTAAGTGGTAGAGAAAGTCAACATAAAAACCAACTCTTCTTCTATTCTTCTATTTATGCCTCTAGGAAGCCACTAACAAGACGAGTGCAGCAGCACCATCCTGCCTGAGTTCCACAGCACCCAAAATAATAGGCATGCTCCTCTGATACTAGAGGGAATAGGTATGCAGCATGACTAATATCCATTCTAACTAACAGCCATGAATACCCTTCTCCTCCATGAATATGTCCACTCCCCTCTTAAAGCCCTCCAACCCTAGGCGGAGCACAATGTTAGAGAATCCAGGGCATGAATTATTATCACAATAGAGCAATATTCTAAGTTGCATGGATTAAGTTGGAGCACGGAAGTCACAGAGATCCATTCACTGTGAAATTAAGAGGAGAAAAACTGGGGTGTCTGTGGGGGGGATTAACAGTCTGGAGCTTTGAAGGAGGTGGTTAGGTAAGGAAAGTTCGGGATGAGGTCGAAATCACCCAAGGCACAGCTCCCAGAGACAACTCTTAAAATGAGTAATTAAAGTTTGGGACGGAAGTCTGTTTCAGCCGGCTAAAGGTTGACTCGGCCTTCCATTTTTCCAAGATCGATAAAATGAGTACCCAGCTTGCTGGGGGGAAAGGGTAGATGACTGGGGAAGGCACAGTGGCAAGCCACCCTGCAAGCATAGGCTATTCATGCATGGGAGGTTTTGCCTTGGGTTTGCAGCTCTCTAGATGCACATTTCCCTCATGGGAATACTCTGCATGGCGGCTTATTTTTGAGTTTTGAGACTTTGGATGGGGAAAATGCGCATCTAGAGGGTGGCAAATCCAAGGCAAAATCTCCCAAGCATAAATGGTGATAGTTTGCCTAGTAAACGCTGGGATGTGACATCACCCCATAGGTCAGGAATGACCCAGTGCTTGCACTTTAACCTTCTAAAAGTTTGGGGAGGGGAAAAGGTGCTATGGGGGCGGCAACCCATATGGGGGTTGGAGGGGGGAGATGAACTTCGAAGGTCGAGAAGCTGGAGGGGGTGAAGGACCTGGCCGAATTTGGAAAGGAGGAGACCAAGCCCACCACCTCCAAAGGCTAGGTGTTGGGGGGTGCTGAGGAGAGACCTCCAAAAAGAAAGGGGCAGCCTTTGGCTGCACCAAATCCAGAGGCCAAGGGAAGGGGGAGCGTTTGGGAGGTAGTCTTCAAGCGAAGACTTGACTACTGCTGAAAGTTAAAGGAGAAAGTGCCAAAGCAGGACTACAGCTGAACATCAATACGACAAAAGTAATGACTACAGGTGAATTACTCATCTTTAAGGTTGACAATGAGGAAACTGAAATTGTTGAAGACTTTCTATTGCTTGGCTCCATCATCAACCAAAAAGGAGACTGCAGCCAAGAAATCAGAAGGCGATTGAGACTGGGAAGGGCAGCCATGGAGGAGCTAGAAAAGATTCTGAAGTATAAGGATGTGTCACTGGCCACCGTCAAGTTAATCTTGGCATCGTGGCCATCTTCTGGGCATGGAGTAGGGGTTACTGGGTGTGTGTGGGTGGGAGGTAATGGTGAATATCCTGCATTGTGCAGGGGGTTGGACTAGATGACCCTGGTGGTACCTTCCAACTCCATGATTCTAATTGGTGCCATCGTGTTCCCTAGTACTAGTTTTCACACCCATACAGCTTTCACACCCACACAATGAAGAAAGCTGATAGGAAGAAAGTAGATTCCTTTGAAATGTGGCGTTGGAAGAGAGTGTTACAGATACTGTGGACTGCCAAAAACAACAAATCAGTGGGTTATAGATCAAATCAAGCCTGAACTGACCCTAGAAGCTAAAATGAGTAAACTGAGGCCGTCGTACTTTGCCCACATTATGAGAAGACAAGAGTCACTGGAAAAGACAATTCACAGTGGGTAGCCGTGTTAGTCTGTCTGCAGAAAATATTTTTGTTAGTCTTTAAGGTGCTACCGGACTCTTGCCCTTTTCTACTACTGGAAAAGGCAGTCATGCTAGGAAAAGTTGAAGGCAGCAGGAAAAGAGGAAGACCCAACAAGAGATGGATGGACTCAATAAAGCAGAGGTGGGGAACGTCAGGCCCGGGGGCCGTTTAAGGCCCGCAAAGTCATTTGGTCTGGCCCTTTGTGAGTTCTGGCAGATCTCTAGCTCAGAAGGATCTAAGACTGGCGATCCGCCCCGTCCCACAGACAGGAATAGCTTCTATTCAAGGCAGATGTGAGTTTGTTTTGCTGAGAAAAGGAACCTTCCCCCCCCCCTTGCAGAAGAGTCATTAGCTATGGAGTTGCTAGGGCTGCCCAAGAAACTGTGTTATCCCTTTCCCACCTGGACCATGGAGAAACGTATTCCCTCTGTACTACAAGAGGGCTGGGGGCAGAAGTGGTGACAATGGAGGGGTTAAAGGGGGCAGGGCCAGAATGCGGGGTAGGGGAGTTCTTAGCCAGTGTGTCGAAGGTAGCAGGAGCAACTCCAGTGTGTGGCTGGACAGATCATCCTGTGCCACCAGGTGGGCGAATGTGCCACTAGTTGGATGCCTGCCTGCTTGCCTGCGCAAGGGGGAGGGTCATCTGGGGCAGCTGCCTGCTTGGGGCTTGGTCGGCTAATTTTTAAGTTGGTAATTTTGTATGGTCCGCGAATGATGTTATAAATATCCACATGGCCCTTGGCGGAAAAAAGGTTCCCCACCCCTGCAATAAAGGAACCCCCGGCCCTCAGTTTGCAAGATCTAAGCGAGGCTGTCAAAGATCGGACGTTTTGGGGGGAGACTGATTCATAGGGTCGCCATTAGTCGGAAGCGACTTGACAGCACTTAACACAACACACACACAGCGATGGTTGGGGGGGTGAAATTGCAGAGGGAGGGATGGCAGGCGGAGGCCTCCATGCTGGAAAGGGTTGCGGGGAAGGGCAGGAGGCGGGATCGGGGAAGGGGGGGTCAATGCACAGAGGCGCAGCCCCCAAGAGGCGGCCTTTGCGCACGGGGAGGGGGGCGTGCGCGATGCCCTTCAGTGGGGACGAGCCTCGACGCCGAGCCAACGGCCCTAAGCTGGCTCCACCCCCAGTTCGGGCCCCAGAGGATGCTGGGAAAGTAGTTAAATAGTGGGGGGGGGAAGAGTTGGCAGCCGAAGGGGGGGGTGAGAAAGGTAGCAGCAAAAGCGAAGGGAAGAGGAGCAAAGCAGTAGAAACCAGGCACCGGCTTGGAGGCGTCGCAGGGCTCGGAGAAGGGGGTGATTTATAGGATGGCTCCGAAGGCCCCCTCCCATCCAACTTCAGCTTGCAAAATATTGCATCCCCCCCCCCACATTCCCCCAGCGACCCTATGAATGAAAGTCCTCCAAAATGTCCCATCTTTGACAGCCTTGCTCAGATCTTGCAAATTGAAGGCTGTGGCTTCCTTTATTGAGTCAATCCATCTCTTGTTGGGTCTTCCTCTTTTCCTGCTGGGTGACACAATGGGGATTAGCTAGCCCCATTGTCCAGCTTGGACCACCTTGTGTGTGTGTGTGTGAAATGCTGTCAAGTCGCTTCCGACTCACGGCGACCCTATGAATGAAAGTCCTCCAAAATGTCCTGTCTTTGACAGCCTTGCTCAGATCCTGCAAACTGAGGGCTGTGGCTTCCTTTATTGAGTCCATCCATGTCTTGTTGAGGGCAGCAGGAAAAGAGGAAGACCCAACTTTTCCTAGCATGACTGTCTTTCCCAGTGACTCTTGTCGTCTCATGACGTGACCAAAATACGATAGCCGCAGTTTAGTCATTTTAGCTTCTAGGGTCAGTTCAGGCTTGATTTGATCTATAACCCACTGATTTGTTTTTTGGGCAGTCCACGGAATCCGTAACCCTCTCCTCCAACCCCACATTTCAAAGGAACCTATTTTCTTCCTATCAGCTTTCTTCCCTGTCCAGCTTTCACACCCATACATAGGAATAGAACTGCTTTAACCCTTTGCAAACACCTGGAGAAACTTATTTTGGGGGGGGGGGAACCCAGAGCAAAGGTTCTGCCCAGGCGGGCTGCCCCGGCCCAAGATCCAGCCCCCAACCTCGGCGCCTCCGAAACGCACGCCGGCCCCGCAAAGCCAGCCAGAAGCAACGACGGGGAGTCCGGGCCCTTTGTCTCCGGAGCGGGGGGTTGCAGAGAAAGCACGCCCGGAGTGCTAGGGCAGAGGGGAGAGCAGGGATCCAAGGTTACCCGGGGAGGGGGGGTGGGGGGGGAGAGTGGTCTTTTGGAAGGCAACCTGACTTTTTTGCAGCCCGGGCTGTTCCGCCTCCCTCGCAATTTCCTTCTCCCACCGTACCCCCAGGTTCGTCCCTTCCCACTCACCCCCCACCCACCCCCGGCCAAAGCATCCCCTTCCCCACTCACCTCTCCCTGCAGGGCTTTCGCAATGCGATGCGGTTTCCCTCCGACCCGGGGCCAAGGGAGAGGGGGGGGATTCAAAAGCGGCTTTCCCACCAGTTGTCAGGAAGGGAAGTGGTTCCTCTAATCATTTTACAAGGCATCCTTTCCCACCTTTTCCCCCTAGTCTTTCTAGGACCGAGAGGTGAACTTGGTGGGTTTAACCCTTGCAGGCCTGCAAGGGGGGGGAACGGGACGCGAGGGAACCTCCTGGGAATTGCCATTGCGCATGCTCGCGCGCGCCGGAGCATGCGCGGTGCAAACAAGCGACGGGTCCCCGCGCCCTCCTTTGCCCGCAGTTCCCACCATAACGTCATTACGCTGCGCCCCTGTTCTTTGCAACGGTGATCAGAGACTGGGCAGTTGCGTTATTTTACAGCGAGGGAGGAATGGTTGCCACGCAGGGGGAAAGGGCAATATAGTTTATAGGAAACTGCTGTGCCTGCAGGACAGAATGGCGCATGCTCAGATTGCGCGTCTGAAGTCACTGCCCGTATTTGCTGTCGAGAGAGAGAGAGAGAGAGAGAGAGAGAGAGAGGCGCATGCGCAGATTGCGCGCCTGAAGTCACTGCCCGTATTTGCTGTCGAGAACTACCACGCTCATCCACAGGGCACTTTTAATCAGGACCAGTAAGGTGTCACAAAAAACAATTAGCAAGTTTTTAAAGCCCCACCCTAGGGTTGCCAACCTCCAGGCAGAAGCTGGAGATCTCCTGCTATTACAACTGATCTCCAGCCGATAGAGATCAGTTCACCAGGAGGAAATGGCCGCTTGGGCCATTGGACTCTATGGCATTGAAGCCCCTCCCCCAAACCCCGCCCTCCTCAGGCTCCGCCCAAAAAACCTCCCGCCGGTGGCGAAGAGTAACCTGGCAACCCTACCCCCAAACTCTATCAGTCTGGATAGAATCAGAGTTGGAAGGTACCTCCAGGGTCATCTAGTCCAACCCCCTGCACAATGCAGGAAATTCACAATACACCCCCAGTGACCCCTACTTAATGCTGCCAACCTCCAGGTACTAGCTGGAGATCTCCTATTAAAACTGATCTCCAGCCGATAGAGATCAGTTCACCTGGAGAAAATGGCCGTTTTGGCAATTGGACTCTATGGCATTGAAGTCCCTCCCCCCTAAACCCTGCCCTCCTCAGGCTCCGCCCCAGAACCTCCTGCTGGTGGTAAAGAGGGACCTGGCAACCCTACCCCTACATCATGCCCAGAAGATGGCCAAGATGCCCTCCCTCTCATCATCTGCTTAATGTTCACTTACAGTATTTTACTCAAGTGAATAGAATCATAGAGTTGGAAGGGACCATCTAGTCCAACCCACTGCCCAATGCAGGAAATTCACAACTACCTCTCCTGCACACCCCCAGTGCCCCTACTCCATGCCCAGAAGATGGCCCAAAAAAATCCTCCAGGATTCCTGGCCAATTTTCAAGGCAAGAGAGGTTTGGAGGTGGTTTGCCATTGCCTGCCTCTGCATGGACAGAGAGTTCCAAGAGAACTGTTGTTCTGACTGGCCCAAGATCACCCAGCAGTTTCATGTGGATAAGTGAGGAATCGAATCTGGTTCTTCAAATTAGTGACTGCCGCTCCTAACCACTACACCACGCTGGCTCTCCTGAAATCTGTGTGTGGGTAAAGTGCCGTCAAGTCGCTTCCGACTCATGGCGACCCTATGAATGAAAGTCCTCCAAAATGTCCTACCTTTAGTGTGACCCAATGGTATGATGTCCAGTCTGTGAATTGGGATCTTGCCTAACATTTCTACCCGTGCAAAGGGGAGGCGATTTTCACTGATTTCTTCGCTTCCATAGCAGACCTCCAATCCCAAACCAATCTGTTCCTGGTGGTTTCCCATTCCCAAGAGCAGAATTTTAAGAAGTATCTCAGGCTGTAGAATCCAGCAGGGATTCTTTCATGGATCTTTGGTAGAAATGCAGGCCTTTCCCACACTCCGAACACTTACATGGTTTCACTCAGGTATGGATTTCTGTGTGGACCTTAAGTGTGTTAGTGGTGTAGTGGTTAAGAGCGGTGGACTCTAATCTGAAGAACCAGGTTTGGTTCCCCACTCCTCCACATGAGCGGAGGACTCTAATCTGGTGAATCAGGTTGGTTTCTCCACTCCTACACATGAGGTCTCCTGGGTGACCTTGGGCTCTCTCTAGCTCTCAGCCCCACCTACCTCACAAGGGTCATTTATGCAGGGGAAATCTGCATTTGGTTTGCTGCACAGTTTTTTGCTCTGAATTCTCAACCATTGTATGCATGCGGGATTCCCCTCCCCAATTCCCGGAGTACCTTGATTAATTAGGCATCCCCAGTGAATCACAGTTTCTGAGTCCCTCTCCCTGAAAATGCATCCTTGTAGCACTTTACTTAGAGGGGGCAGGTCAGCTCTTATAGGGGCTGTGTGCTTTTGCTGGGTATTCCTCCCCACCTTTCTTCAACAGCTCCCTGCTGGGAGCTGCCTTCCACCCTTTGCAGCCTTCTTCAGTGACTTCCTGCACATTTCATGAAGGTTTAACTCCCTCTTTTGTGCTTTGCTTTGAGGGAAGGGGTTGGATGGGAGGGACAGACACATGGAAGGGAGAAGTCAAAATGCGTATGGGGAGACAAACCTGAAGTTAAGAACTGTGCATGGAAAGGTGGGAAATTTGCATTGCTCTTGCCTCAAAGCAGAATTTAAATTTGTTCTAAAACAGGATCCTAGAACTCCGTGGGAAGAACGAGGCCAGAGTGAAGTCACGTCTGAAGGTCGGTAAAATCATGAATAATGCAAAGGAAGCCTCTAAGCAGTCCAGCAGGGACTGCAAACTAAATACCCCTGCATAAATGGCCAAGGTGTCTGTTGTGGGGAGAAGAAGAGAAGGAGATTGTAAGCCAGTTTGGCATATAAAACCCAACTCTTCTTCTTCTTCCACATGCAAACTGTTGACAGGGCTTCTGTCCAATGTGTGTTTTCATGCGTTGAAACACAGCTCTTTAAACATTTGTAAGGTTTCTCCCTGGAGTGAATTTTGTCCTGAATGGAAGAATTGGAGCCACTATGAAACGTTTCTGAAACAGTGTTCAACTAATTTCTCTCCAGCAGGGAGCCTTTTATGAACGTGAAGATCACTAGATGTATGGAAGTTTCCTACACTTTCTGAATGCTTACATAGTTTCCCAGAAGGGTGAATTTTCTAATGGGCCCTAAGCGCGGCTGATCTACAGGAACTTTCCCCACAGTCTGAGCACTGATGTGGTTTCTTTTCAGGGTGAATTTTGTCATGAGAAGAAAGGTTTTCCTTTGAGACAAACTTTTCCCACATTCTGAACATGTATATGGCTTTTCATCAGTGAGATTTTTCTCATGAATTTTTAAGTCTGAGATTGTTCTGAAGGTTCTCCCAGAGGCAAATTGGGGGTGTTTTCATCAACCTTTGTTTCTCCCTAATCAAAAATACCATTTGCCATGGTTTCACCTATGCCTTTTCGTGGTTCATTTCTCTCCTTTCTCTCTGGTCCCTACTGACTCCAGAATGTTGTTCTCTCCTCACAAAGAGGGAAGGTGTGGCCACTTTCTAGTGATGATGTTGCTTTGAATACCAGGGGAAAAAACACAAGCATCCTTCTCTAATGGGTTAAAGGTATGACGGTCTGGTAGGACCTATACTAATTCGGTTCCAGACAATCCTTTGTTTCAGGTGTTTCAAGATGGAGTCAGCCGCATGGTGGCTCCGGACAAAGCAGTAGGAAATTTAACTCATGCAAAGCATAGTAAGCATCAATCCATAATCAATCTCCCAACATCCCCCCCTGCATTTAAAGGGAAATGCAGATTGGGGCGGGGGCTGTGAAATTGATCACTGTGGCACTGTTGAGAGAGGATTGATTCCTCCTTTCCTCGTGATCCATTCTGGAAATTTAAACTTCTTCCCCAGCTGTTATCCCACTCCCCAGAATTCCCACCCCCCATGGGTGGGAAAGCAGCACTGGAGCATAATTTTGATGGGGGGGAAATACCCTACTCCTTCTGAAAGCGTTATTTGGCTCCCTCCACCCATGCAGCAACTGCCATCAACTTTACAACTCCCCCCCCCCATTTCCTGTAATAAAAACTGAACACCGAGCGATCAATCTCCCTAGCTGAGCTTCAGGGACTGTTAAATGGTACTTAAAATGCTGCAGTGGAAGTTATTAACCCACCACCACCACCCACCTCTGGTCACTTTCTGTCTGCCTTGGATTCTCAGGCAAAGATCTCCCCTCCCCACATACATATACAAGCACAAAAGACTTCCCGACAAAGACAGTTCTAGGTAATTAGTTGACAGTTAAAATAATTTCTCGTTATGGGGTAATTCTATCCAGAGCTACACTGAACGGAGCGGCGCCTTGTGCTCGGTGGAGGCGAATGCAGCTGTGGTGCACACCTTGGCCCTTCCTCATACAGTGGAAATTATAAATCAAGCTGGGAAGCAGGGCCCTGTGTCGGAGTCGGGGGCCTTATCTGTTTACCTTGCGTGCACAGCCTACAATTCATCTCCAGCCTTGTTAATAAAAGGACTGCTGCATTTGTATTCAGCCCTCTTGTTTCGCAAGGGACCCATATGCGCTGAGGAGAGAGCTCTAAGATTAACTGCTTGGATATATGTTTTTAAATGAAGAGCGGCCGTTTCCTCCTTCTCTCTCCCAGTAGCCTCTGGTGCATCCAGAAATCAGTTTCCCCCCCTCATCTAACCCCGTTAAGTCTGCAATATCTCCTAGGGGCAATCTATGGAAGGATTTTGTTTTCTCCGCAGTTGTAAGACTTGTTATCACAATCCAGATGATATCGTCCCTCCCGACCAATTGTTTTCCCGTATTTTCCCTGTGGTTAGACTAGAAGCATAGAATAATAGAGTTGGAAGGAACCACCAGGGTCATCTAGTCCAACCCCAAGCACAATGTTGTTGGACTGGGTTCAAATCCCCACTGTGCCATGAAGCTTGCTTTGTGACCCTGGGCTGGGCACTCTCTCTCAGCCTAACCTGCCTCACACGGTTGTTGTGAGGGTAAACTGGAGGAGGGGAGACCAATATATGCCCTCTGAACTTCTGAGAGGAACGGCGGGATAAAACGTACTAAAATAAATGAGCAAGAGTCCAATAGCACCTTAAAGACTAACACAATTTCTGGCAGGGTAGGAGCTTTCTGAAGAAGTGAGCTGTGGCTCACGAAAGCTCAATACCCTGCCAGAAATTTTGTTAAGTCTTTAAGGTGCTCCTGGACTCTTGCTCTTTTCTACTGCTATTGACAGACTAACACGGCTACCCATTGTGAGCTAAAATAAATGAATACATGATCCTATTTCTTTCAGGAATTGGTTTGTACAGATTTAATATCAAGAGCAATTGCAGTCTAAACTTAACTGTGGGGACATAAGCCACAGCATCAGCAGAGGGTTTTTTTTTGTTTTTTTGCTCCTTTTAATTTTGTTTTCCACGTTCAGTCATTTGTTTTGCTTTTTATCTTATAGCCCTTTGTAAATCCTGATTGCCATCAATAATTTACTTTTTAATTACAATGCGGTGCCTTGTGGGGGTTGTTCACTCTCCACCTGCATACTAAACAGGGGAGCTTTTTCTCTCAACAATTTATACCCTGAAAATCTAGTTGGTCTCTTAGATGCTACTGGACTCGAATCTAGCTGTTCTACTGCAGACCAACACGGCTACTTTCTGATGGCTACTACTCAGATGGTGGCTGCAGAAGAAGGTTTTTATAGGTGTGAGACTAGATGGTGGCAGAGCCCAGCAGAGAAATTCAGAACAGAACAAACCCCTCTTTTGTTTTGGCTTCCATTGCCACTCCAGCCTCTACAGTTGGTTTGAGTCCTAATTCACTCCTCGGGGACCAGTAATTTAGCTCAGTGATTACCTATGTGACTAGGGTTACCAGCTCTGGGTTTGGAAATTCCTGGGAATTTGAGGGGTGGAGCTTGGAGGGGGCAGATTTGAGGAGAGGAGGACTCTATAATGCCATACAGTCCACTTTCCAAAAGCAGCCATTTCCCCAGGGGAGCAGATCTCTGTTGTCTGGAGATCAATTGTAATTCCAGGGGATCTCCAGGCCCCACCTGGAGACAATCCTGTGACACTCATGAGTGCCACGATGCCCACTGATGTGTTTCCTGGTACCCACTCATTTTTACCCCAAAGCAGAGAGCCAGTCCTGGCTTTCCACTACCTCACTGGAGCACGAGGTGCTTCAAAAGTTCCAGGAAGCACTACCTGAGTGCAAACCCCCGCTAAAGCACCCCTGTTTCTCGCCAACGATCAAATGAATGGGAGAAAAGGGGGGGAGGACGTAATAAACCTGGAAGTCACGTTACTGACGTTCTAGGATTTTGCCAGTCTGTTTTTTTTTATCATAGAGATTGTCAAAATCCTAGAGTGTTAGTGATGTCTCTTCCAGGTTTTAGCCAGAAGTGAAATTGATGTGTTCATGACATCCTTTTCCCAGCATCCTGCCCCCAAAGTATCCCAGGGGTTCCAGGCATGTGCCTGGCAACCCTAGGTAGCACCCATTTGGAAACTGCTGCTTCCGTCATAGGAGAGTGCTTGGCTTGGAACCTCTCAAAGTTGTCCCATCTTCCAATGCAGCCGTTTTATGCTCGTGCCCAGTATCTCAAAATTCCAATATATGGGAATGTCAAGATTGTTTCTGTAGTCTGTTATTTGCTTGTGATGATGCCAAGTTGTTGCTATATTTTTAGGGTTGCTAACCTCCAGGTACTAACAAGAGAAAGACACTGTACGTACTTAATAATTCTATTATGAATGCGTTCATAACAAAATCCAATTGTGTCGATTTGTTATGAACATAACAAATTGACAAAATTGGATTTTGTTATGAACATATTCATTATAGAATTATTAAGTATGTACAGTGGTTACTTTATATAGCCATCAGTGCTGTCTTTCTCTTGTTTGTAACCTCCAGCTACTAGCTGGAGACCTCCTGCTATTACAACTGATCTCCAGGCGATAGAGATCAGTTCACCTGGAGAAAATGGCCGCTTTGGCAACTGGACCCTCTGGCTTGAAGTCCCTCCCCTCCCCAAACCCCGCCCTCCCCCAAAAACCTCCCGCCAGTGGCAAAAAGGGACCTGGCAACCCTATACATATTTTAGAATTTAATTCTAAAAAAAGTAATGCTGCTTTCTATAGCAGCTTATCTTTACCCAGTGACCGTTTTTCTCTTTTGCGTTTCTTGGCCACCATATGAAGGTTCCACGCGTCTTGTGGTGGAACACGGTCGGCTTCCTCCTGCAAACATGCCGGCACCTGAATCAGCAATAAAAATACCTCCATGAGTAATATTGCCAGACAGGACCAAAGGGGGAAAAGAGGTACCGGTATTCCTACAGAGTACAGTTTCCCATGCCCTGACCTGGATGGCCCAGGTTAGCCTGATCTCGTCAGATCTCAGAAGCTAAGCAGGGTCAGCCCTGGTTAGTATTTGGATGGGAGACCACCAAGGAAGGCCAGGGTTGCTGTGCAGAGGAAGGCACTGGCAAACCACCTCTGTTAGTCTCTTGCCTTGAAAACCTTCTGGGATTGCCATAAATCAACTATGACTTGATGGCACTTTACACACCCACTCATTTCCCTGTGCCACTTTTCTCCAATCAACCCCTTCCCTGAGCTCCTTTAATCTGTGGTGTGTGTGTGTGGGGGGGGGGGTAGATTTTCAATCAAATAAATATTGAGGGATCTAATTGTGTATCCCTGTCACATGTCATTTGGGCGCTTACTCCCAATTAATTATGGCTAAGAAGACAGCAGACGTAGAAGCTTTCAGGTAAATGAGGTTTCTTAGAACCCTTACAGCCCATTCCTGAGCTGACGGCGTAGGGGGACGGCGTGGAAGAGGCGCAGTGGCGCCTCTTCCTAAGCCGTTTCGCCTACGCCGTTGAAGGGAAAAAAGACGTTTCGTGGCTTTTCCCTCTTCAAGCGGGGCTTTTTGCCCCATAGGGAACAAAATGATTTGGATAAATTCTCTGCAGCTGTGTGAAAATCTTTTTCCTGAGTGGAGTTCCTCTTAAGTCTAATGAACAGACTGCATGGTAAACTATTCTTCAAATGTGAAGGGTGAAATGAACCATAATTTAACAATGCATTTTTGTCTATGTTCTTTTTATAGGGGCGCACTCCCAGTTTGTAATTGTATGAGAAATAGCTCACTGTTTCACTGTATCACACACACACAGTTTCCCACAGTTTTGTCCTGGTTGATCTTTATGAGTTCTCCCACTATATAATTTTGGGCATGCTGCTATAACAGCCTCCTGCGCTGGCACACAACACTGCCTCTCAGGCCCAAACTAGACACGCCATCTGTCATGAGTGGGGTCAGGGTTCCCCTACCCAATTTATCAACCCGGTTTACTCTGGGGAACGAACATGCCCAAGTGCTTCAGGGCCTAATTCAGCTCAGAAGTGCCGAGTACAGGGAAGGAGGAGTTTCAGCCTTCCCTGGGGGGGAGTTCCTGGTCTCCCTCTAGGGTTGCCAGGTCCCTCTTCACCCCCAGCGGGATGTTTTTGGGGCAGAGCCTGAGGAGGGCGGGGTTTGGGGAGGGACTTCAATGCCATGGCGTCCAATGGCCAAAGCCGCCATTTCCTCCAGGTGAACCGATCACAATCTCTTTTCCAGATTAGTTTCTCCCTCTGCAAAATATCCCCGTTTTCATTCACCTACCCATGCAGGGGATAGCAAAACACCCCCTAATCTAGAGGCAAGGAAAGGATTCCAAAAAAGCTGCTTTCCCACTAGTTCTAAGGAAGGAGGATGGCTTCTTTGATGTTTCCATAATAGATCCTTCCTCACATTTCCAGGCCTTTCTAGGTCTCTGACCCGAACTCTGTAGATTTAACCACTGAGGTGAAGGGGGTTGGCTGGCAGCGCAATTTTCACACTCCATGCAAACCTCTCTTTTTGTTCCGCATGAAGTTGCTGTAATAATAAGAAAAAAACTTCTCATCTCAAACAGAATCCTCTGAATATGGGCAGAGTGATTTGTGAGGATGAACCTTTTTTTTTTTAAGGCAAAGCCTTTTTGAGGATGCACCAAGTACATTTTCTTGGTGAACTTGCTTCTGCTTTTTAAAAATAATGGCCTCTGAGTATGTAGCAAATGTCTCACCCTGAAGGATACGTTATTTGTAGCAAAACATGTAAATATTTGCCAGTGTTATGCTCTTATTTCTGAAAACAGGATGCTAGAAGGATGAAATCATGTCTGAGTTACCCTGCTGCTGGAAGACTGGAAATCTGAATTAACGACTTAATGGGGGAAAGAGTTAAGGAAGGAACGCTACAATTTTTTGCACTTGCTGGAAACTTAGATTGTACTGGAAGAACACATATTTCAGAATACATAGATTAATCTCCTGGAAGAAATGGTACCTTTAGATGGCAGACTCTATGGCAGGGGTCCCTAACCTTTTTGAGCCTATGGGCACCTTCGGAAATGGCGCAGGAAGCAAACACAGAGAGAGGGGAGGGGGAGCCCAAGTCAGGGTTGCCAACCTCCAGGGACTAGGCTGGAGCAAAAAAGGCACGTTTACTATAAAAGTCAAGCTGAGAGAAAGTATAGTAAGGGCTCTATAAATGACATACAAACTCTTATTCTATAAGCCAGTGAATTTAGTGACAAAAGTGAAAAAATTACATACAATCTAATAAAGGAAACTTATGAAAATAACTATGAGTACATGTGAGGCAATACAATACAATACAAAAATATATTTTTTTGGCTTATCTCATTCAATGACTTATTAGTCTCTTAGAATTTTGTACTGTTCATATGCTTATTGTTCCCTCAGGAACCGGGAGAAAGATGATGGACGATAGGTGGAGAGGAACGCCGTCCGGATGCTTTGCGTTTTCACTACCCCGTGGGCAGCTTCATCAGCTCTCCTTTCAATTGGAGTCAAAGCTCCTTCAATAAGTTACCATATTCATATAATCTCTCTGAGGTTAGAAGTTTCACGCGCCCACTGGGCTGCTCTGCTCTTAGCTGCTTAGCAGTGGGCGCGTGAAACTTCTAACCTCAGAGAGATTATATGAATATGGTAACTTATTGAAGGAGCTTTGACTCCAATTGAAAGGAGAGCTGATGAAGCTGCCCACGGGGTAGTGAAAACGCAAAGCATCCGGACGGCGTTCCTCTCCACCTATCGTCCATCATCTTTCTCCCGGTTCCTGAGGGAACAATAAGCATATGAACAGTACAAAATTCTAAGAGACTAATAAGTCATTGAATGAGATAAGCCAAAAAAATATATTTTTGTATTGTATTGTATTGCCTCACATGTACTCATAGTTATTTTCATAAGTTTCCTTTATTAGATTGTATGTAATTTTTTCACTTTTGTCACTAAATTCACTGGCTTATAGAATAAGAGTTTGTATGTCATTTATAGAGCCCTTACTATACTTTCTCTCAGCTCAACCTCCAGGGACTAGCTGGAGATCTCCCGCTATTACAACTGATCTCCAGCTGAAAGAGATCAGTTCACCTGGAGAAAATGGCCACTTTGGCAGTTGGATTCTATGGCATTGAAGTGAAGTGCCCACAATAAAGGTATTTTACCTGTGGCACTATTAACTGGCCCTGTGTACATGAACAGGTGCAGGAATCTCCCTTTTTGACATAACACCCCATGTAGATAAATGCGTGTCAAGAATTCCTCCCCCCTCTGTCTTCTCTTGCTTTCAAATTCACTCAGTTTGCATAAGCACACAAACATTCCTGAGTTTGCAACATCCCTGCCTTGCTAGTGTGTTATCTTGGTAACGAGAACTTCACGTTCAGCTAAAGAACTGGCTTAATGCAGAATTGTCTGTTAAGGATGACAGCATGAGAAAATTAGGATTGTATCGTATTGAAATCCATTGTGAGAAGGCTATAAAGCTTGAGCAATTCTCAACAGCAATGTGATTCTTTCTGCAGTGTGACTCTCTGGGGTCTTGGCTGGAGAGATTTGATCCCAGCTTGTATTGTTTAAATTGGTACCATTAAACGGCATAGCTGTAAAACTAACTCCTGATCTCCAGTGCGTTATCCTTTGATCTGACCTATCTGGATAGCGTTTTTCTAGGCACAACAGAAGTCCCTCCCCTCTCCAAACCCCGCCCTCCTCAGGCTCCACCCCCAAAATCTCCCAACCTGGAATTGGCAACCCTAGCCAAAGTGCAGGGGCCAAGGGGAGTGATTTTTAAAAATACACTGGGGAAAAGGAGTGTGAGAGCATATAAAACCAACACTGTGGGGGCAGCTGCTACCAAAAAATGTTATTTTAATCTACACAGCCCATCAGATCTCCATCTGCCAACTGCACCTGGCCACAGCTGCTTTCTAAAAACACTAGGTGGGTACTCGGAAAGATGTTGGTGGGTGCCATGGCACACACAGGCACCATGTTCAGGACCCCTGCTCTATGGTACACCATAGAGTCTGGGAGAAACTGAATTCCTAGAGTGATAACAAATCTCAGCTGGTCTCTCTTCCCTCCCCAAACTCTGTCCTCCCCAGGTACCCCCCCTCCCCCACTCTCCAGGAAATTTACCAAGGTGGAGGTGGCAGCTCTTTTGAATATGTTTTGAAAACCATTGAATGTTAGGTGCCAAATCTCTTAACTTCAGCCCATTCACAGCAATTAAAGTTAGGTGTTTGAGACTGTCTTAAATTTATTACATATATTTAAAAGAACACACTGTTTTAAAATGAAGCAGACGATCAAACAAATCATTTCACTATTATATCTAATAGTAAAATAGGTACCGTGCACCGTTGTTGGAAATAGCAAAACACGGCCATCCACAGACAAGCTGAAAAATTTGACATAGTTGGTTGGGGCTCCAAAGAGACACAGATATTTTGACAAATATGACTTTGTCAATTAACCAAAAGAAAAAGGATAAAGACTGCAGGAGGCATGGAATGTGGAGAACAACGGAGTCAGTAGGAAGGAGGGATGACCAATGGGAAAATAATTGCTCAAGCCCTTGAACGTTTTTCCCCCCATTTCCCTTTGTTACCCCTCCCCTATAAAAATAAACAAATGGTGAAGTTTTTTCAAGAGTACTAGGGTTGCCAACATCCAGTACAGCCCGAAATTCTCCCAGAATTACAGCCAATTTCCAGACACAGAAATTAATTCCCCTGGGGAAAATGGCAGGCTTGTAAGGTAGACTACGGTATATCACAGCGTCTACAAGAAATGGAAATCCTAAAGTGATATCACATCTCCACTGAGCTCCCTCCTCTCCCTAAATTCTGCCTTTCTCAGACACAGCCATGCCCAAGAATTTTTCAAGCTGGAGTTGGCAACCCTCTTGTATATTTGCCATCCTTGCCAAAAATTTAGGGTAAGCTAATGTTGTAAACAAGAGATGGATTGACTCAATAAAGGAAGCCCCAGCCTTCAATTTGCAAGATCCGAGCAAGGCTGTCAAAGATAGGACATTTTGGAGGACTTTCATTCATAGGGTCGCCATGAGTCGGAAGCGACTTGACGACACTTAACACACACACAATGTTGTAAACACTCTCCAGCTGTTACAATATGTGTTGGCAGCCGCTGAGAGGGAGCCTGTTTCCTTCTTATGGAGGCCAACATAGACAGATTATAGGCCATTAATCCATTAAGTAGTTTTAAAATGGTCCCGATTTGTTCAGAGTTCTGACACTCCTAGGGTTAAATTGTCTAATGAGTAATAATATAAAATCTCCCACAGAAAAACTTCCTTCTCCATCTTTTTTTTCCATCTAAAATTTGTATCCTGCGTTTCCACCAAAGCTAGTCCCCAAAATGGATTAGAACAGCTACTTCAAGCTACACAAACATACACACCAAATACAAAAGCACCAGAATAAAATGTCAAGCAACGTGAAACAGTAGCAGAGGTAAGAGTGAATAAAAACACAAACAGGGCCTGGCGGCCAAGAAAATCAGGGCGAAGCAGATCACAAAAGGTGGTAAAGCTGGATAGAGCCGAATGGGCGTATTTTGATTTCTTAACTCCCATATTCTTTTAATGATTTCGGTTTTGCATATTTTAACTAGTTGTTATACTGTTTTAGATTGTAACGGCCTGTGGCCTTATACAATAAACTTGATCTGATCTGGAAAAAAACACAATTATGAGAAAAACACCAGCAAGTGCTGTCAAAAGGCTTGCACAACTACAAAGGTTTTTCAACCGGCCCCTAAAAGGTAAGGGCCTGGTTAATGCGGATGGTGCAGTCTGGGTGCCACCACAGAAAAGACCTTTCTCTAGTAGCTACCCACCTCACCCTCCAAGGTAGGAATGTGCAGAGCAGGACCTCCAGGAAGCTCCTGACAAAGAGGCATATTCGTGTGTAGGAGCAATCTCTTCAGATACTACAGTTCAAGCTTGGGCCTTTGCAAGTTAAAAAACAACAACCCTGCACAGTGCTTTTGTTTCCAGTGCATATCTTACAAGCAGTGGTGAGAGGTGATTGGTTTTGTCAGTCCCGGTCAATTCCCTGACGGATGTATTCTGAGCCTGATGCTGTTTCCAGACGCTCTTCACCGACATCTCCACATATTACCCGCTGCAGAAGTCTAACCTGCACGTTACCAGCGTGTGATCACTGTGCTCGAACAAATACTCTACAGATATTTAAAAATCAAAGATTTTCACAGCCTAGAAATTGCCCAAACAACAGCAGAGGAACAATCTAAAAATCCAGGTAGAATTTAACAGTTTGCCACGACCTTGCCCAGTTAAGATCGCGGGCCATGTGTTGCACTAATCGTCGCATTACTTATTCCAGATTCAGTTGTGGTCTTTTATGCATGGCTGTTTCACAGAATCACAGAGTTGGAAGGGACCACTCACCGAAAACCCTCCGATGACTTCAGGTCGCCTCGCTCTCCCCCTGCATTTTGTCCGCGTATTCAGAGACCTGTTTTATCTCAAATTTGAAAACGTGGGGAAACACAGCGAGAGAGGGAGGCAACCTCTGACGGCATAATCAACACAAAAACCCAAAGTCATCAGAGGGGTGACAGTGAGTGAAACAACCATGCATAAAAGACCTGTGTTTCCCTACCCAGTCATATGTCCCTCTAACAGTCACGATTTCCTGGCCAATACACCAATGTTAATTCAGTCCCCCTGAAGCAGAGGCCTCTATCCCTACAGGTATACCCACCTGTCAAAGATAGGACATTTTGGAGGACTTTCATTCATAGGGTTGCCATGAGTAGGAAGCGACTTGACGGCACTTAACACACACACAACATACCCACCTATCAGTAGGAAGATGCCAGCTCCAAAGTGTGACTTTGCCACTGTTCTATGTGACATCACCAGGCCCCCTCCCTTGACAGTCACATCACTGGACCTCCAACCATGACAGGTATCGGCCAATGAGTCTCAGGGATTAAGAGGATGGAGACCTGGAAGTCCACCCATCCCACAGCACTTAAGCTCCTGCCTTATTTTTCACTATGTGCCTGCTTTATAGTTAACTGTTAAATTTCAGTTCAGATTACACTATCTCATCTGGTTCTTAATTCCTTCTTTGGAAAATGTGAATTTGTTATTCGTGTGTACTCTTTGTTTTCCTCTTTTCTCAAAAAACCCATTTGATTTTAATATCTCAGTTTCTGTCTAGGGTTGCCAGGCCTGTCTAGGATTGGGAGCAGGAACGGGGTGGGAATGACAACATTGGCTGCATCGCTACGTCACTTCTGGGAGAAAAACCTGGAAGTGACATACAGTATCTCTAGGAATCGCAGAGCCACCCTATGTCGCTTCCAGGTTTCTCCTGGAAATGACAGCGATGCAGTCGATGTTGCCCTTTTTTCCCTTCCCACTGATGCGTGGAACAGCTGTGGGCCCACGGACTGCCAGTGGGAGGCCCTCGACCATAGCGGAAGGCCCGGTAGCCCTATTTCTGTCTCATCCTTCAACTCAGCAAGTGGGAAACCAGATAAAAGAGAATTTCAGGAAACAGATCCAACACCCTGGCCTGGGGGAACTCAACAGTGGGGTTGGCTTTCCTCCATCTTAGATTCCCTCAGCTGACAGACCGCAACAACCTCAAACGAGCCCTGTCCTACATCTGCATATGGCTGCTCTTCTAGGTTATATGATACCTCAATTGTCATGTGCCCTGCATTTTGAGTGCTGACCGAAGTTTCCCCACAATCAGAGCTTGTACTTGATTCCCCTCTGGGGTTTGTATTCTGAGGCGAGACGACACTGGAGCCAACAGAAGAACCCTTCCGACTGGCTGAGCGCCTTTTTTGTCCCGTGTGAACGCGCTCATGCGTCATGAGGCCTGACCTCTGGCAGAAACATTTCCCACACAGTGCACACTTATATGGTTTCTTCCCTGTGTGAATCCGTTGGTGCGTAATGAGATTGGAGCCGTCACTGAAGCTTTTTTGACACACCGAGCATTTATATGGTTTCTCTCCAGTATGGATCCTTTCATGAACAGTGAGTTCAGTAGAGCTACGGAAACCTTTCCCACACTGGGAACACTTGTATGGTTTGTATCCGATGTGAATTTTTTCATGAGTGGAAAGGGTCCCCTTCTGACGGAAAGTTTTCCCACATTTCGAACATGTATAGGGTTTCTCTCCCGTGTGAATTCTTTCATGCGCAATCAGGTTAGAGCCGCTTGTAAAACTCTTCTCACACATTGAGCACTGAAATGGCTTATCTTCAAAGTGGATCTTTTCATGCGTTGTAAGGTTTCCCTTCTGGTAGAAACTTTTCCCACACTGCAAACACTTATATGGCTTCTCTCCGATGTGAATTTTTTCATGTGTCGACAGGGTTCCCTTTTGACGGAAAATTTTCCCGCATTTTAAACACTTGAAAGGTTTCTCTCCGGTGTGAATTCTCTCATGTGCAGTCAGGTTGGAGCTACTGGCAAAACTTTTCTGACACATCGAACACTGGAACGGTTTTTCTCCAGTGCTACTTCGTTCAGGGCCCCTCAGTTCACCAGCACCACTAACTCTTTTCCTACGTTCTGAATACTTCTCTGCTTTCTCTCCAGAGTGTGTTCTCTCATGTGCTTGAAGATCTACAATGCTTCTGAAGCTCTCCCCGCAGACACAGCGATGGGTGTTTTCGACAAGTTCCGTTTCTTTCTGATCACCCTTAGTAACAGGTCCATCCATTTTCTTTCCCGGTTTGGTTCTCTGCTTCCTATCTGTTCTTGTCTTACTCCCAACCCTTGTCTCTTCTCTGCAATACTGAAATGTGTGGCCACTTCCCAGTGAGATTCCCTCTGGCGTTCCTTGCTGGGGTTCACCCTGATGAAGATTGTCCACTTGGATGACACGCATGGGCCCAACGCCTGCAGAAAAGAAACACAGATAATGTGTCTTTCCTTGAGTTAAGAATGTGGAGCTCTACAGGATTGGGAGAAAGATGTGAAAGGAGAGAATGCCTCTGAACATGTTCATGGAGGAGAGGGCTATTCATGGCTACTAGTCAAAATGGATACTGGTTATGATGTGTACCTATCCTCTCCAGGATCAGAGGAGCATGCCTATTATATTAGGCACTGTGAAAACACAGGCAGGATAATGCTGCTGCAGTCTTCTTGTTTGTGGGCTTCCTACAGGCACTTGGTTGGCCACTGTGTGAACAGACTGCTGGACTTGATGGGCCTTGGTCTGATCCAGCATGGCCTTTCTTATGTACTTATAATCTGTTTTTCCCACTCTCAGCACTGAGTAACCATACCCACCTCATACATGTTTGCTATAGAGGTAGGGAGTCTAAGGTCCAGTTCGCAATGAGGTGGTAACTCTGCACAGAGGAAACTATCTTGTCAGGGAGAAGGTGGCAAGCCCGTGGGGAGGGAATTCTTTGTATGGGGGGTTATCCAGCCACGTGGGCCTTCTCAAGCAGTCTGAAATGGTACATCTTACGGCCAAACTACGCACTATGTTTTTTTTCAAGAGCTCCAGGTTCCACCGACTTGACTCACCTTCCCTGCAGCCACAGAGCAGATGTGGGCAATGTAGTTTTTAAGTCTGCAGGGGCCTGATTTAGCTCAGGACTACAACTAGGGTTGCCAGGCAACCAGTGGGGGGGACACAGTGTCACAGGATAATTTTTTTTTAAGAGCACAGCCTCATGCACTTACCAGACGTTGATACAGGAAGTGACAAGGGTAGCTCTAGGAATCATCATCTCCAATTGAAAGGATGAGGTAGACCAAGAGTCTAACTCAGTAAAAGGCAGGTTCATAGAATCATAGAGTTGGAAGGGACCACCAGGGTCATCTAGTCCAACCCCCTGCCCAATGCAGGAAATTAACAACTACCTCCCCCCCCCACAACCCCAGTGACTCCAACCCTCCCCCCACCATGCAGGATCCCACAATCAAAGCACTCCCGACAGATGGCCATCCAGCCTCTGCTTAAAGACCTCCAAAGATGGGGACTCCACCACCTTCCGAGGCAGTGCATTCCACCATCGAACAGCCCTCACCGTCAGAAAGTTCTTCCTAATGTTTAAGTGGAATCGCTTTTCTATTAGTTTCAATCCATTACTCCATGTCCTAGTCTCTGGAGCAACAGAGAACAAGCTAGTTCCCTCATCAACATGACATCCCTTCAAATATTTAAACATGGCTATCATGTCTTCCCTCAACCTTCTCTTCTCCAAACTAAACAAACCCAACTTCCTAAGTCTCTCTTCATAGGGCCTGGATTCCAGACCTCTGACCATTCTGGTCGCCCTCCTCTGGACATGCTCCAACTTGTCAACATCCTTCTGAAATTGTGGAGCCCAAAACTGGACACAATATTCCAAGTGAGGTCTGATCAATGCAGAATACAGTGGTAGTATTACTTCCCTTGATCTAGACACAATACTCCTATTGATGCAGCCCAGAATTGCATTGGCCTTCTTAGCCGCCATATCCCACTGTTGACTCATGTTCACGTGGTCCACTAAGTCCACTAAGACTCCCAGATTTCTTTCACATGTACTATTGTCAAGCCAACTCTCTCCCATCCTGTACCTGTGCCTTATGTTGTTTCTGCCTAGGTGAAGTACCTTACACTTCTCCCTATCGAAATCCATTTTATTACTAATGGCCCAGCTCTCCAGTCTATCAAGGTCATTCTGAACTCTGACCCTATCCTCCGGGGTATTAACTACCCCTCCTAACTTGGTGTCATCTGCAAATTTGATTAGCATGCTCTCTATCACATCATCCAAGTCATTTATAAAAATATTAAATAGTACCGGTCCCAGGACAGACCCCTGTGGCATCCCACTGTTCACTCCTCTCCAGGATGAAGTTGTGCCATTAATGAGCACCCTTTGGGTTCGGTTGGTCAACCAATTTCCAATCCACCTAACAGTAGCAGTGTCCAGCCCACATTTTACTAGCTTTGTTTCAAGATCATGGGGGACTTTATCAAAGGCTTTACTGAAATCAAGGTACACTACATCTACAGCATTCCCTTCATCTACCATACTTGTCACTCTTTCAAAAAAAGATAGGAGATTAGTTGAGCATGACCTGTTTTTGAGAAACCCATGTTGACTGTCAGTGAGCACGGCATTTCTTTCTAAGTGCTTATAGACCGTCTGTTTAATTATCTGCTCTACTATTTTACCTGGTATTGATGTCAGGCTGACTGGGCGATAATTGTTTGGGATTTCTTTCCCCCCCTTTTTAAAGATGGGGACCACATTTGCCCTCCTCCAGTCTGCTGCAACTTCTCCTGTTCTCCATGAATTCTCAAAGATTATTGCCAGTGGTTCTGAAATCACTTCAGCCAGGTTCATTTAGGGAGGGGTCATGGCTCAGTGGTAAAGCATGTGCTTGGCATGCAGAAGGTTCCAGGTTCAATCCCCAGCATCTCCGCTTAAAAGGGTCAAGTAGTAGGTGATGTGAAAGACCTGAGACACTGGAGAGCTGCCGCCAGTCTCAGCAGAAAGAACTGTCCTTGGTAGACCAACGGTCTGATTCAGTACAAGGCGGTATCACGAGTTCAAGGTATTCTTACCCAGCGACCACTCTTCTCCTTCCCACTCCTGCTTGACATCCACAAGGTTCCAAGTATCTGGTGGTGGATTCTTGTTCCCCTCGGAAGGAATGACGGCCGCTTCAGGCAACGGTTCTGGCATCTGAAATAGCCATGAAAACCTCATTATGTGTGACAACATATCCATAAGCAAATCTTGACTGTTGGATCTGAAGGCAGATTCCTACAAGCAGATCCTTCATTGGTTGCACCATTACACAGTACTGGACAAATTATAGATCTAGATCAGTGGTTCCCAAAGTAAGCAGTACGGGCACTAAGAGGCAAGGGGGCAGCAGGGGGGCACTAGAGGTGCCCCCCTTCAACTGTGTTGTTGGCTAGGGTAGGGGGCGCTGGGGTTGAGTTTGTGGAACCAAGGGGGCGTTGGCCCGAAAAGTTTGGGAACCACTGATCTAAATGTTTAACTCTGTGGTGGCAACTGAATCTCCTCAGATGTTACAAACCCCACTGGATCCTCACCAATTAATGAATGTGTATTAAGGAATCGATGGTTGTCTGAAGTACTAAACAACAGGCCTGTTTAGAAACATTGTCATTGAATATTGTCAATACCCGGCATCTCGTTAAAGGGACTAGGCAAGTAGGTGATCACAGAATCATAGAGTTGGAAGGGACCTTCAGGGTCATCTAGTCCAACCCCTGCACAATGCAGGAAACTCACAACTACCTCCCCCTCCCACACACACCCAGTGACCCCTTCATGCCCAGAAGATGGCCAAGGTGCCCTCCCACTCATGAACTGCCTAAGGTCATAGAATCAGCATTGCTGACAGATGGCCCCATGATGTGAATAGACCTCTGTCTGAGACCCAGGGGGAACTGCTACCGGTCTGAGTAGACAGTACTGACTTTGATGGACCAAGGGTCTGATTCAGTATAAGGCAGCTTCATGTGTTCATGAGAACTATCTCACCTGATCTTTTGGTCTCATGGCCTCATTCTTCTCCATGAGGAAATCTTCCGCCAGGGCCACTGCCTGGATGCAGGTCTCTGGATCACGTTTTCGGACCCAGCTCTGCATGTCTTGGGGCAGGACGGTCAGGAACTGCTCCAGGATCAGCAGCTCCAAGATCTCCTCCTTCGAGTGCCTTTCTGCTTTCAGCCACTGACAGCAAAGTTCCTGGAGTTGCCCATAAACCGCTCTCGGCCCCTCTGCTTCTTGGTAGCAGAACTGCCTGAAGTGCTGACGCTGCCTCTCTCTCACGACGGCCTCTCTTTGCAAGATGGCCACCTTCACCTTCCCATAATCCCCTCTGTCTCGGGCCGTGAGGCTGCTGAAGGCCTCTCTGGCCTCTCTGCCGAGGGCTGGCAGAAGGAGGGTCACCCACTTGTCTCGAGGCCAGCGGCATGTTAACGCAACTTGCTCAAAGGAGGCCAGAAAAGCTTTCGCATCTTCCCACAGTGTTGGCTCCTCACACATCTGTGTGTTACCCCCTTCCGAGTGAGGGGCCTGTAGTGTTCCCAGGAACTCCTGCCACTGGGCCTCCCAACGCTGCTGCGTCCCCTCCTCTGGTTCCCTTTTTATAAGGTGCGGAGATGCTGCAGTCTCTAACTCCCCGATACTCCCTACATGTAGAATCTGTGGGGTTTTTGTTCCCTCCACCTGTGGACACAACTTGAAAGGGTCTGTGTTCTCTTCCTCCTTCACCTGCTGTGGGACTATGGTGGCCCCGTCCTCTACAGACATGTTCACCTCCACCTCCACACACTCGTTCTCCATCAGCCAGTTACAAAGTTGGGGTGTGGGGGGACTTTTTGCCTCTGAACTGGTACACTCCAGTCTGTATTGTAGGCTCCCTATTCCCCTCCGCTGGATGTGTCTCTTTCCAAACAGCTATGCGGATTCTCTACAGAAAGAGAAGGGTCTGGTTAAGGAGACAGGATTTCTCACATTTAAAAAAACATATTCACATGATCCCAAAGCAGCCAGAGGAAATTCAATCCCAAGCCAAGTTCCCAAGTGATTAAAGGCGGCGGTTTGGAGCATTGGAGAATGGGTTTGATTCCCCACTCCTCCACATGAGTGGCAGATGCTAATCTGGTGAACCGGGTTGGTTTCCCCACTTCTACACATGTGGGTGATTTTGGGCTAATCAGAGCTCTCTTAAGAGCTCTCTCAGCCCCACCTACCTCACATGGTGTCTGTTGTAGAGAGAAGGGAAGGTGATTGTAAGCCAGTTTGATTCTGCCTTAAGTGGTAGAGAAAGTCAGAATATATAAACCAACTCTTCTTCTTCTTATGAGGAAATAAAATTGCCTGACCATGGGGGTGGGGGGAGAAAAGTTGGTTTTTATATGCTGACTTTCTCTACCTTTTAAGGAGAATCAAAGAGGATTACAATCTCCTTCCCCTTCTTCTCCCCACAACAGACACCCTGTGAGGCAGGTGGGGATGAGAAAGTTCGAAGAGAACTGTGACTAGTCCAAGGTCACCTAGCTGGCTTCATGTTTAGGAGTGGGGAAACCAACAGGTTCACCAGATTCCATTGCTCGTGTGGGGAAGTGGGGAATCAAACCTGGTTCTCCAGATTACGGTCCACCGCTCTTAACCACTACACCACACTGGCTCAGCCTCAGTAAGTGGTCAACCTTTGTGAGGAACAAGATGGTGGACTGATGGATGTTTATTGTGATGGGCTGAAGCCACTGTTAGCTTCTTCCTACTTAGCCAGGCATCAATTGGAGACAGATAGGGGTGATCTTAGTGATTCTGACGCCCCTGGCCAAAATCCAGGATGGGGGCCTAGAATCATTGCCTCCCCTTGCTGCCTGACCCCTCCACCACCAGCTGAGCCGCCCTCACCCCATGTGAAGCAGGCGGGAGCCACTGTCACAACTGGAAGCTGGCTGCCTAGGCCTCGGGCGGGGTGGGTCTATGTAGCTGCTGCTGAGCTGACTGCCCCCCCTCCCTTTGTAAGCAGAGCCATGGGAGGTCAGGACCCCCCAGCATGGGAGAAGAAGAAGAGTTGGTTTTTATATGCTGACTTTCTCTACCACTTAAGGAAGAATCAAACCGGCTTACAATCACCTTCCCTTCCCCACAACAGACACCCTGTGAGGTAGGTGGGGCTGAGAGAGCTGTGACTAGCCCAAGGTCACCCAGCTGGCTTCATGTGTAGGAGTAGGGAAACAAATCCAGTTCACCAGATTAGTGTCCGCCGCTCACGTGGGGGAGTGGGGGAATCAAAGCCGGTTCTCCTCATCAGACTCCATTGCTCCAAACCACCGCTCTTAACCACGACACCACGTAGCTGCCCCCATTGCCCATTGGTTAAGACAACCCCTGATAAAAGAGTTGAGGGAAGACAGCAGAGTACAGTAAAGCAATATCTGTTGTATGTGCATTGCGCATGGGTGCACACACAGCACTGCTGTGTACTGAGTCAGACCCTCGGTCTCTCAAGGCCTGTCCGGTCCACTCGGACCGGCAGCAGCTCTCCAAGGTCTGGGGCAGAGAAAGGTCTTTCCCAACCCCTATGACCTGATCCTTTTGGCAGGAGGCGCTGGGGGTTGAGCCTGGGACCTCCTGTGTCCAAAGCAGGTGCTCTGCCACTAAGCCCTCAATCCAGATGTACACCCACCTGCCCACCCAGGGGATTTCACTTCTAGCGACCTGGTCAAGGGAGGGAGCTCTGCACATTTGAACATTAAAACAAAGATACCTTTCCAAACATCTCTCGCCTCCTCCCAAGCAGAAACACTTTTTTTTTTTCCTGGACTGGAACAAGGAAACAGAGACAAGCTCTTATGGTTGCCAGCTCTGTAATGGGAAATTCCTGGAGATTTGGGGGTGAACACACACATGAAGCTGCCTTCTACTGAATCAGACCCTGGGTCCATCAAAGTCAGTATTGTCTACTCCAGTGGTTCCCAACCTTTTTTTGACCAGGGACCACTAGGACTTTTTTGTTCAGCGCAGGGACCCCAAGGTTCAAAATAAAAATTCAGAGAATTTGAAAATAAACTTTAATCATAACTGTTAGTTAAACATTAAACTCAGAATAATTTTTGAATATATATTTTTATAATAGAGAACTTATAATTGAAAATATTAATTTATTATGGGTTTATAACTTTGTTTCACGGACCTTAATTTAGGGGTCCACGGACCCCTGGTTGGGAACCAGTGGTCTACTCAGACCAGCAGCAGCTCTCCAGGGTCTTTCACATCATCTGCTTGCCTAGTCCCTTTAACTGGAGATGCTGGGGATTGAACCTGGGACCTTCTGCATACCAAGCAGATGCTCTACCACTGAGCTACGGCCAGGGTGAATCCTGGGGAGGGTGGGGTTTGGGGAAGGGAGGGACCTCACCAAGGTATAATGCCTTAGAGTTACGGTTGCCAACCTCCAGGTACTAGCTGGAGATCTCCCAGCTATTACAACTGATCTCCAGCCGATAGAGATCAGCTCCCCTGGAGAAAAATGGCCGCTTGGGCCATTGGACTCTATGGCATTGAAGCCCCTCCCCTCCCCTCCCCAAACCCCGCCCTCCTCAGGCTCCGCCCCAAAAATCTCCACGCGTTTCCCACCCGGAGCTGGCAACCCTGCAAAGAGTCCAGCCTCCACCGCAGACCTTTTCTCCAGAGGAACCGATCACTGCTGCCTGGAGATCAGTGGTCATTCCGGGAGATTTCCCGGGCCCAACTGGAGGCTGGCAACCCTGGCCCTGGCGAATGCAGCCTGTTGGTCGCTTTGAATGGGAAAGCGGGATCTGTGCATGAAAGGGGCAAAAATCTGGACGTTTTGCCCTCCCCTCCGACCCACATCTGGCCTTTCCTGGTTCAGAGTTCTTTTTGCAACCCGGGATCATTATTATTATTATTATTATTATTATTATTGCCTCTTTTGCAATCGCTCCCCCCCCCTTTTTCACTCACCTCTCCCTGCAGGGCTTTGCAATGCAAATCAAAAGAGCCTTTTTCCGACCCGTGGAAAGGAAGGGAAGGGGGTTCTCTGGCTCTTATAGCCTTTCTCACATTTTTTCCCCCCTTGGTCTCTCTAGGACTCAGACGTGAACTCAGTGGGTTTAACTGTTACAGGCACCTTGCAATTGCCTTTACTAGCTGAATTTCATTTGTCAAGACTGGAAAACTTGCTGTCCTTTGTGCTCAACATACAGAACATACAGGATCTTGGCAGAGCAGGCAGGCATTTCTGTCTGAACTTTTCCAAATATGTGCAATGTCTGGGGAGAACTGTTTTTTAAAAAAAAAATAGGGCAGAGTGCCTTTTCTTTGTGAAAGCAACCAGCTTCTGTTTCAAGAACATATGCAGAGTGCCTCATTCTGCAGGCACCGTTTTTATGTCGAAAGGAGGCGGGGGTAATGAAAATGCACATGTGTTTTTTTAACTAACCCGATGCTTGCATACTGGGAAGCTGACTCAAGCACATACAAGGGAGCAGGGATTGGGGTGGGGTACGGTGGGGACCAGCAACAGCTTTTTGGAATTGCCACAAATTAGATCATGAATGGAGATCATTGAAATTATTAAAATGGTTAATTCTAGAGCCATCAAGAAGTTTGAAAAGTAGAATCCTAAGAGATTCAGGGAAGCCAATGGACTTTGAAGGGTGGACTTCGCAGCTGTGCTCACCATCGCAACAATTAGTCATTTTGTTTTATCTGATCAATTAATCTCTTAAATAAATCTGTGTATGACCCAAACCACGCTGTTTGTTTTGTTTGAACTAGTATAAGAAGTGCAAGGTGACTTACAGTTTGAAAAAGAAAAGTGACCAATCTCAGAAGGAAAGGCAATCTTTTAATAATTAATAAAGGACATATTTTTCATTCTCTATTACAGCTTAATTTAAAAATGTCTTTCACTGTGGGGAGAAATCAGGAGAAGGGGGGGAAGGACTTGAATGAACTGAGGATAATAGGCCTAAAGTGAAGCTTGGTCTAAAGTGCAGCAGCAGGAAGAGTTGAACTGGAAATTGTTCGGAGGTTTGGTTTTTTTAGCCAGCGTTACTCTCATGCTTTCATTTACACCCTTAAGGACCAGAGTTTTCTTGTTAAAAGGTACACTGAAACTCTCACAGTGCTAAGTTCTGTGCCTGGCATGAAGTTCTGCGTTTGCACAGTGTGATCCCACACACAGCGTAGACAAATGTCCCCCCAAAATCTTTCTCAGAATTTCTACCACGCACCTAGTTTTTCCTTTTCTGCACGTATTATAAAAAGAAAGTCAGAGTGCCTTGTGGGTCTATAGGGGGCTGCCCCTGAAGCCAAAGTCCTGGAAACCTGACGCTGGCTGTTACTGCACTAGGTATTCCCAGCGATGTATCAAGAGTTTGGAAATGTTATAAAAAACATCGCTTTAAAAGGGTTTTTGGATGCCACGGCTAAAAAATGGTTAGAAGACGTCTTCACAGCTAAAGGGGCCAAACAAAGTGCGAAGAGTATTTTTTATAACAGTTTCAGACTCTTAATACATCGCTGGGAATACATAGAAAGTGCGAACAGTATTTTTTATAACAGTTTCAAACTCTTAATACATCGCTGGGAATACACAGAAAGTGCGAACAGTATTTTTTATAACAGTTTCAAACTCTTAATACATCGCTGGGAATACACAGAAAGTGCGAACAGTATTTTTTATAACAGTTTCAAACTCTTAATACATCGCTGGGAATACCTAGTGCGGTAACAGCCACTGTGTATCTATGAGGACTTATTCTGGAGACAGGGCTCATGAAAAATGGCAGAGCGCACATTCGCACCTCACCACAAACCTGTCTGTGAGTGGGGGGGAAGTTGTGATGGGACAGCAACACAGCTTGTTTGCTATGCTTGTGAGCTCCCTACCTCCTACCCTCACACACAGAGAGCTTTTAAAAAGCTCTCTGGTTTGGGAAGCCGGCCAATCCAATTCCCGTGGGCCACAACACCCAAAAGTGGTGTGCCTGGGCAAACTAGAGTTTTTGTTTCTGTCCTTCCCCAAAAAAGGGTTCTAAACCAGGGTTTAAAATTCCAGGAAATGTTTTGACCATACCCCCCTTGACACCAAGGGTGAAAACGCATGGTCGCTTTATCCTCCTTTAATCCCTGTTTCAGCCAGGATTCAGCCTGGATCGAACGCATGCGTTTCACCTAATGCGCATTCGATCCTGGCTAAAACAGGGATTAAAAAAGGATAAAGCGGCCATGCGTTTTCGCCCCAAGAGGCAAGCAATCAAGCTGTGTATGTGCTCCATCACAAACAAATAAAAATTTTTGGGGTTTTTTGGTGACATCTGAGGGAGTTAGTGTTGGGTATTAGAGAGCGAGCTTTGTTACATGTCAGACAGTTAAGGGGTTAATATTGTAACTGACCAAATGGCCAGTTTGTAGTGACCATTGCAATCCTGCTTGAGGGTCACGTATACAACTATTTTGCATGTTCAACTGCTTTCGATTTCTTTGTTAGAACTGAAAGCAGTTGACCACCATTCTTTTTCTTTTTGCTTGACTGCTGAACAGGCAGGATGGAGAGAGGCTCTCCTTTTGCTAAGGGTGCCTACTCGTAAGTAAGCTTAGTGCCTTGCCAAAGGTTTTGGCAAGTATAGGAAACATAGAATGTAGACAGATATTATTTGTTTTGTATCCCAGTGACTTTTTCCCTACCCTGAGTTAGAGTAAAGATTGTTTTACTTCAAGACAAATGCGTCTTGCCTCTTTTGTGCGTGTGTGTGATCTCAATTCTCATAGTTCAAGAGGAACGATCCAATCCCTCTGATTTGGTAGCAGAAAATTTAATATTGGGGTTCCCTTTACAGGAACTGGGGCCCCGATTCCCCAATAAGTGGTAGCTGAGTACGCTTGTTTTTTATTTTGGCTATTGAGATAGGATCACACCGCACTTTTTTTGCTTTTGGGATCTTCACTGGAGACGAAAGGATTTACAAACGCCCAGAGGGAATTTTCCTGTGACGGAGCCAGCAGCCTGGTCTGCAAAGGACGGCAGGAAACACAACCCCGCGCTTGAATCCTGTGAGGAGGAAAGCAGCCCTGAGCCGCTGGAATGAGCAACAATAAGGAAAGTATGAATTCAAAAGGGGCCCAGTCTGTTTCTGTCCCACATATCACCCAAGCCTCATTCCCCGTATGGAAGAGAATGGTGGAAAATGCTTTAACAGCAATTGGGGTGAATCACGTTTTGAATGAAGACCCGCCAGCTGACACAGATAGAGAAGCCCTTAAGAAATTTAAAATTGCAGATGCCCAGGCAATGAATTTGATTGCCAACGCAATTAATCCGGAAGAGACAGCGATAATTTTGAATAATGATACCGCCAGGAAAATGCTTAATGCACTCAATGAGAAATTTGGAACTGTGTCCAAAACCCAGAAAATGATTTTAAAAACTAGACTGTATGCAAATAGAATGTCTGGAGATATGACCCTCTTGCAACACCTTAAGAAAATGCAAGATATGGAATCAGAATTGAAGGCTGTAGGAGGGGAAATCGGTGAAGAGGAGTTTCTCGTACTATTTCTGGGAAGTTTGCATTCTAAATATAACGCTGAAAAAAGGAATCTTTTGGGTAGAGAGGACTTAACCCTTACTAAGCTGGTGACTGCACTTAAACAGTTTGACGCAGACAGGAGCCAAGAGAGGGAATTATCTCGTGGAGTGTCTGTACTGCGTGTAAATGACAAATCCACAATCAGATGCTTCTCATGTGGAAAGCATGGTCACCGGTCGTTTCAATGTGAGAAACGTGAAACAAAGGGAGAAATTCCCCCCCCCCTCTCGCCGGGAAGAAAAGCCCGCCAAATCCTCACAAAGGGAGAGGGATGGAAATGGGAGGCAACAGCCCCAATCATCCACAAGAGGGAGTCCAAGCCAAGGGAAGCCCAGATGGCACAATCACCAGCCAAAGGCTTATCTAGTCTCGAATAAAGCTTCAGCCAAAGATTATTTAAAGCGTGTAAATACATTTGTTCTGGACAGCGGTGCAGATGTACATGTGTCTGGCTTGAGATCAGCTTTTGACTTTCTAGAGCCTTGTGATGAAACATTAGTTATGGCTTGTGGAGGAAGATTTCTATGCACTCAGAAAGGTGAAGTTTCTATTGCAATTCAAAGCTATTGTGGAAATGTAATGCATTTAACCTTACAAGACGTATTCCTAATGCCTAATTCAGATGAAAATTTATTGTCCGTGAATAAACTAGTGGATGCAGACTTTGAAGTGTCTATAAAAAAGGACAAATGTCGCTTATTTGATTCTGAAGGGAGAGAATACCCAGTGCTATCAGTAGGCTCACACTATTGCCTGGAGAATGTTGCAAGTCAATTGGAGGAATATGCTTGTAGTGATTTTGAGAGCAATGTTGATTCTGATGAAAGTGATTTTGATGGAAATGAGGATAATGTTGAGGAAGAATCAAAGTGCCTAGTTGCTTTTAATAAAGGATTGACAGAGCAGAAGGCTGCAGACTGTAACCACAAGGACTGTTTGTACCAATGGCACGTGAAACTAGCTCATAAAAACTTTAAGTCAGTGAAGCAACTGCTGATTGATTGTGGAATGCCAGTTAAGGAATGCTTTAAGGACAAAGAACGTTGTGAAGTGTGTCTCAGAGGAAAGGGAACAGCGCCTAAGCACGTGCAGAGGCCAAGCAGTGTTAAGGCAGAGATTTTGGAAGAAGTGCACTCAGACTTGATTGGCCCACTCAAGGCTTCAGCACGAGGGGCAAAATATGTTCTGCATTTCATAGACAGCGCTTCAAGATTTGCATATGTGTATTTGTTGAAATCAAAGACTGAAGTAGCTGAAAAATTTAAAGCTTATGTTGCCCTGATGAAGAATAAACATGACAGAGGAATACAGTTATTGTACACTGACAATGGAAGTGAGTACATTAATAAAGAAATGAAAGAAATTCTTGAATCTGAAGGAATAGAGCATGCAACCTCAGTTGCATATACCCCTAGGAACAATGGGTTGTCAGAAAGGTTTAACAGAACTCTGATGGAAAGTGCAAGATGCTTAATGCTACAGGCAGGCTTGCCTTACCCCTGCTGGGGAGAATGTGTAAATACAGCAGCTTACCTTTACAACAGGACAATTTCAAGTGCTATCAACATGACTCCATATGAAAGATGGAATGGCAGGAAGCCTAGTCTGAAACACTTGAAAGCATTTGGATCTCGTGTGTTTGCATACATCCCAAAGGAGAAAAGGGGAAAAATGGATCCTACTACAGAACTTGGAATTCTTGTGGGATACCATCCTTTCTCAAAAGGGTACAGGATAATGGACATTAAGACTTACAATTTACAAATATTGAATGCAGTATATATAGATGAAAGAAATGTTATTAATAATCAACAAATTAATAACTTTGATGATCCAGAGGTTTGTGAAGAGGAAACCATAGAGATTCCATTTACAGCATGGGATTGCAATCCACCTGCTCCTGCGGAACAGCAAGAGACTGCAGATTCAAAAGGGGTTGATCCCGGTGCTGATGGAACAGCGGAACCCTCTCAGACCTTAAGGAGATCTACAAGGACTACAAAAGGAATACCAGCAGAGAAACTGAGTCTTTTCACTAGAATTGACAGCCACGTGGAACCCTCAAGTTGGGACGAACTGCAAAAGTTGCCCGATGGGGAGCGGTCAAGATGGCTGAAGGCAATTCAAGAAGAATTAGACTCACTGCAGAAGAATAATACCTGGAAACTAACCAAACTCCCACCAAACAAGAAGACTGTGGGATGTAGATGGGTGTTCAAGGTCAAGAAAAATTCGGATGGAACTGTTGACAAATACAAAGCAAGACTAGTTGCAAAAGGATTTACCCAGAAGTATGGAACTGACTACACAGAAACCTACGCACCTGTGATTAGTCACACGGCTATAAGGACTTTGCTGAGTATAGCCGCCTCCAGGAATAAAGTGGTACTGCAACTCGACGTCAAAACAGCTTTCCTGAATGGCGAATTATCAGAAGAAATATACATGGAACTTCCACCAGGATTAAAGGACTGTGATACTAAAAATCAAGTTTGTAAACTTGAAAAGACTTTATATGGGCTCAAACAGTCAGCAAGAGCATGGAACCACAAACTAACCTCATTATTGAAAGCTCAAGGTTTTGAACAAGGAAATATAGAGAAATGCTTATTCAGAAGGAAGAAGGATGATGGATGGAACTTTGTTTTGGCTTTTGTAGACGATCTTCTGATTTGTTCTGACACTGAAGAAGCTGCAAAAGAAATTGCAAACAAACTGAATGAATCAGTAGAAGTGAAACTACTTGGAGAAGTAAAGAACTATCTTGGAATGGAGATTGAAAGAAACCAAGACAATGGATTTTCAATCAATCAAAGGAACAAGATACTGGAATTTCTGCAATTCATGAATATGAAGGAGTGCAAGACCAAGGACACTCCACTTGACCCTTCATATATGGATCTAGACGAAGGTGAACTATTGCCTAACAATCACAAATACAGAGAAGCTATTGGAAAACTTCTATACTTGAGCAACGTTAGTAGACCGGATATAAGTGCAGCAGTTGGAATCCTAAGTAGAAGGACCAGCACACCTGCAGAACATGATTGGAATGCAATCAAACACCTCACACAATACTTAAAGAAAACTATTGATTTGAAGTTGAAGATAACTCCAAATACTGAGCTGAAACTGATAGGATACATGGATGCTAGTCTAGGTGGTACTAGAACAGTCAGCAAATCTACAAGTGGATATCTGTTCTACTTTGGAGAAAACCTAATCTCCTGGACCAGCCAGAAACAGCAAGTTGTGTCAACATCCTCAACTGAAGCAGAATGCATAGCAGCCAAGTGCGCATGTACAGAGCTGGAAGAGATAATTGAACTGCTACGCGACTTTGGATTAGATGAACTGACACCTGCTACAATGTTTGAGGACAATCAATCGTGTATAGCACTACTGAATGGCGAGAACTCTAAGAAAGGGAAGAAACTTCTTCGACTCAAAATGGACTCAGTAAAGGACAAACAAGAAAGAGGTCTCGTAGTAGTGAAGTACTGTGAAAGTAAAGAGATGGTGGCCGATATCCTGACGAAGCCACTGCCCAGACAACAGTTTGAATACTTGCGTGATGCATTGTGTTTATATGTCTGAATGTAACTAAACCTCGAAAAGGGGATTGTTGGGTATTAGAGAGCGAGCTTTGTTACATGTCAGACAGTTAAGGGGTTAATATTGTAACTGACCAAATGGCCAGTTTGTAGTGACCATTGCAATCGTGCTTGAGGGTCACGTATACAACTATTTTGCATGTTCAACTGCTTTCGATTTCTTTGTTAGAACTGAAAGCAGTTGACCACCATTCTTTTTCTTTTTGCTTGACTGCTGAACAGGCAGGATGGAGAGAGGCTCTCCTTTTGCTAAGGGTGCCTACTCGTAAGTAAGCTTAGTGCCTTGCCAAAGGTTTTGGCAAGTATAGGAAACATAGAATGTAGACAGATATTATTTGTTTTGTATCCCAGTGACTTTTTCCCTACCCTGAGTTAGAGTAAAGATTGTTTTACTTCAAGACAAATGCGTCTTGCCTCTTTTGTGCATGTGTGTGATCTCAATTCTCATAGTTCAAGAGGAACGATCCAATCCCTCTGATTTGGTAGCAGAAAATTTAATATTGGGGTTCCCTTTACAGGAACTGGGGCCCCGATTCCCCAATAGTTAGCGCTGTCAATAGGGTTGCCGGGTCCCTCTTTACCACCCGAGGGAGGTTTTTGGTGCGGAGCCTGAGGAGGGCTGGGTTTGGGGAGTGACTTCAATGCCATAGAGTCCATTTGCCAAAGTGGCCATTTTTCTCCAAGTGAACTGATCTCTATCGGCTGGAGATGAGTGGTAATAGCAGGAGATCTCCAGCTAGCACCTGGGGGGGTGGCAACCCTAGGTACCATTCTAATAATAATTGTGTGCTATCACGTCACAACTGACTCATGGCAACCCCAGGACCAAGGGGGTTTCCAAGGCAAAGAGATGATGTGGTTTGCTAATAGCAGATCTCCAGCTATTACCAGGATGAGTCCTGGATATGTCTCAGAGCTCCAGATCAGTTTCCCTGGAGAAAATGGCTGCTCTGGCGTGTGAATAATATGGCATTATAACCCTCAGGTCCCTCCCCTCCCCAGATCTTGCTTTCCCTAGGCTTCGCCCTCGAATATCCAGGAGTATCCCAACCCAGAATTGGCAACCCTAGAGTGGCCTTGAACTTTGGCATCTGTACTCTACACACTAGGCTGTGGTCATCTGGGATCGGCAAAAATCTTTTGGGGTAGGCAGCTAGGCTACATAACAATATTAAACCTGCTAAACGAGACCTGAATTTGACTGGTGCAACATAAGAGGGTCCTCGTTTTGTTTTGAACCTCTCTCCTACCCGGTGCTTGATTTAAAAAAATTAGGATTGCGGAAGCATAGTACACTCTAAAGTCACATAAACCCTGCCTTATTTGCAGGGGAGGTTTTTGCATGTGTGTACCTGAGAGCACAATTAATTAATTAGCATGGGAGGAAATATTTTCCCTTGAATCTCCTAATTAACTCCCCTAGGGACTCAGCTTCAGACTAGTCAGAGCCCTTAAAAGTGTAGCTGTAGGGTCGACATGCTGGTGTCTGGCAGAACAGCCAGATTCGGGTCCAGTTGCACATTGGAGACAGATAAGATTTCCGGAGTATAAGCTTTTTTAGAGACAAAGCTCCCTTCGTCAGACTCTGGAAAGCTCATACGCTGAAAATCGTGTTGGTCTCTAAGGTGCTACTGGACTCAAATCTGGCTCCAGAAGGCCCCAGGTTCAATCCCCAGCATCTCCAGTTAAAGGGACTAGGCAAGTAGGTGATGTGAAAGACTTTAGCCTGAGACCCTGGAGAGCCGCTGCCTGCATGAGTAGACAGTACTGACTTTGATGGACCAAGGGTCTGATTCAGTAGAAGGCAGCTTCATGTGTTTAAAATGTATAGCATGTTAGACAGATGTGTGTGAGAATTAGGGCTGATTTATACCTCACAAGGCAACATCCCTCAATCCTTATTTCCTTCCTTCAGAAGAATATCAGCTGCTGTGGGACTCAAACTGGACAGTTTTCTGTCACTCAATTTTCCTCCCCACAGCTGATCATTGTGTTGACACTCAGTACGTCTCAGAGTTAAATAAGCATGCTTGGTGCTCACTGGGTTATGGGGGAAGGTGTGCATCTTTTAAAAATAAATTCCCATATTAGTAATTTTCTGCACATCTGGGCAGTCCCTGAAGTATGCAGAACCCCTTATCTTGTCTGCGGGTAGCCCCCGTTCATTGCCCTAACAGCAGGCCTTCGCCTTTCGTTATCAGAAAGAAAGAGGACGTTTTGAGCCTCATGTCACGCCAGAAGCCAGATCGTGTGGGTTCTCCGACTTAAGGTCCCTAGAGACAGACCAACACCAGGCAGCCAGCTCTGCCCTGCTAATGAGGGAAAGTTTGAAGGGCCAAGCGCCTTGTATTTATACCAGACCATTCTAGAGACCTCATGATGCCGGCCCAATAGGGTTGCCAGGTCCCCCTTTGCCACCAGTGGGAGGCAACCCTGACATAGCCTCATGCACAGAAAAAGGATGTGGAGTATCAGATGCTGTGATTGGGCCGCAGGGTTGCCAACCTCCAGGTACTAGCTGGAGATCTCCTGCTATCACAACTGATCTGCAGCCGACAGAGATCAGTTCCCCTGGAGAAAATGGCTGCTTTGGCAATTGGACTCTATGGCACTGAAGTCCCTCCCCTCCTAAAACCCCGTCCTCCTCAGGCTCCGCCCCAAAAACCTCCCGCAGGTGGCGAAGAGGGACCTGGCAACCCTGGTGGGTCCAGAGGCAGGCAAAATGTGGATGCTGGGGAGAAAGCCAGGGGTGTGACTCGAGGACTACGGAGGGTCCAGGGTCCACAGGGCCGTTCAAAGTACAAAAGCGGCACAAGCAGAAAGTAATAAAGTGCATGCAGAAGAGATAAGAGAAAGACAAAACCACAGACTTCAGTTTAAGTTACATATACATATATATATATATACATACATATATGCACATATATAGAAAGAAGAAAAACGGAGAGAGACAGACAGAAAGGAAGAGTAATGTTAGGGAATTAAGTATGCGGATAACATTCCAGAAAACATTTATCCAATTTAGAGACGCGGGACACAGAAGCGGAGAGGTGATAAGTCGGTTTCTCCCAAAACACACAGAAAAACACAGCATGGCCCTAAGCAAGTTTACTCAGAAGTAAGTGCGCCTCGGTTTGCAGGCCTGTCCAGCGCCTGCTTACCTTGAAATGAGTTCAGCGGGGCTTATTCTCACATCAGGATTGTAGCCTCTTTGGAGGAAAACCTAGGCGGGCCGCACTCCAAAGTAAATCCCAACCAAGTCAATGTTATTTACATCGGAGTAAATCTGGCTAGGGTCAGGCCGAAAATCATGGATCCAAGATATTATAGGCGGAGGCATCAACACACTTCCAAGTTTCATTTACAACCAGGTTATAAACTGAAACTTCTTCAGACGTCCAACAAAAATCAGATGAATCCAATTTAACGACATAAAATCAAAACATCTCTTCACGTTCTTTTAAAAAATATATATAGACCCATAGAGGAAGACTTCTTAATCGTGATCACTGTCAGATTTTATGCTGAGGTTGGGTACTCTGTTGCAGCTCACCCCCACCAGTCACTGCTACACAAACCTTTTTGGGGGAAGGGGTTTTTTGTTTTAAAAAACATCATTTCTTCTTGCGAGAAGCCACCTTCGCTACCTGGATTCCCATTTCCCAGCCATCTCATACCTATTTCTTTAAAAGAGCTGTCATTCCCTCGGCCAATTTTTTCTTTGAACAACTCACTATGGACAGCTCTTTTTTTTTATGGAGCCCAGAAAATGTTGACTTAAGGAACAGGGGTCACTTGAGGGTTTAAGACATATACATGGGGGTGGGTGGTAGGTATAGGGAAGCCAGGCCGAAATGCGTATGGTCTGTGTGGTTTAAGTTTATCAACCTTATGAGTTGCCATTGTGCCTTGTTTTGCCATTTTTATGTTTTTAACCGAGATATAAGCACCTTAAAATAAAAAATATTTTTCTATTATATAATTTTACCTTTTCTACCCAACCTTGGGTACCCAGAAGACCCAAAAGCGGCATCACCACATTGAATGATGCTCTGGGAATCCCCTCATATTTACCATAGAGATTGGGGGAATTCCAAGAGCGTCGTTCAACATTGTGACATCGCTCCTGGGTCTTCACTTGGAAGTGACATCATCACATCACTCCTCTTCCCTACAATCCCAAGGCTCCTGGGATTGCCTGGCCCATATCTGGCAACCCTAGGTGGGAGCTACAATAAGCTGCAGTGAGATGACTTGTTTTAATTCCCTTTCTTCTCTGTGCTTTCTTTAAAGATGGGTCCAGCTTGAAAAAGGGGATGATTGTGAAATGTTTTTTTTTATTCAAGCCCACCTGCAAAGCCTCCCTTCAATTTATACATCATCATTTATAAAAAAAACTATGATAATAAATTGCAGAGGAGACAGTTGAGTCAAACAGGCTCCTGCTGGGATTCTTTGATGGACAACGCAGCCCCGAGCTCTCAGGTGGGCCCTTGCAGCTTGGCAGGAAACGGCGCCAGAACTCACTGCCCTTGCTTGCAATAACACTAGGAGAGACTGTCAAGCATGCGCACAAGCTGCATAGTCCCATAGGCTGTCGTCTCCTTCTTAGCGGGGCTGAATCGGAACAAGCAAAATGGATGCACCGTGCAAGATGAGGGGGTGATATCTGCAGCCCCCTTACATTTGCTGGTAAACTGAGACCCCTGGCAGATGACAATGTAGCTGCGAAGAGTGTAATAAAACTGGGGCCATCCAGAGCAAATGGGGACATTTGGGAGGTTGATGGTTTAGCTGCAGCAGAGGTAATAATATCAGAACCATCCTGGGAAAATGGGGACTGTTGGAAGGCACGGGGCATGTTCTAGGACACGGAAGTGCTGGCTACACATCCTGCTTCACCGATAAACCGCATGAATTGAAGACATCATTTACAATTCATTCAACTCTCTCTCTCTCTCTCTCTCTCTCTCTTTGTGGCTGCATATTGCATAGGAATATGGGAAGTGGAAGAAGAAAGTTCCCCCATATAATGTCTAATTGTCACTGCCCTCCTTATCACCTGTGCTGGAGCTGTACCATTTCACAGTACAGATGAGGGACTCACAAAACAGGAATGTACCCCACACACAGAAAATCAGTACTTGAGGGGAAAGGATCGTCCTGCCATCCTAATTTTCAATGAGGAAAGGATTATACAGATAGAGAAGCCTTTACTCATGTCAGCCCTCACCTTCAGCCTGAAACAGCCCAAACCAGATACGTGTTTACAACTTCAATGAAAGCTACGCCTGAGGAACTTCAGGGGCCCCTGGAATGTTAATTTGATAACTGCTGATAGGGTATATAATTAGAAAGGAGGGGAGAACCAAAGTCAATTCTTTTTATCTTCCGTTGATTCGCTGCATTGAAATTTAACTGTTTGAGATGAGGCCAAATTTAACATTTTTTCGACATATTTTGATTATCAAACATGAATATTGTATATAACTCCCTGCCCCAGGATGTGGTGATGGCTGCCAGCTTGGAGGGCTTTAAGAGGGGAGTGGACATATTCATGGAGGAGAGGGGTATTCATGGCTGTTAGTTAGAATGGATATTAGTCATGCTGCATACCTATTCTCTCTAGTATCAGAGGAGCATGCCTATTATTTTGGGTGCGGTGGAGCACAGGCAGGATGGTGCTGCTGCACTCGTCTTGTTAGTGGCTTCCTAGGGGCACCTGGTTGGCTACTGTGTGAACAGACTGCTGGACTTGATGGGCCTTGGTCTGATCCAGCAGGGCCTTTCTTATGTTCTTATTGTATATTTAGAGTTTCTAATCCTTCAAAAACAAACAAAAAAACAAACAGGGTGAGGTAAGGGTTAACATGGCCCGTACAGGCAGAACTGGGCTTCATGATAAGCATTTCCTTATTAAGAAGGTAACATGGGAATTGGCCCTAGCTTGCAGATAGTTTTGGTCAAACCCTCCTTCGTATACATTGCCTAATGACCAATAATGCTGCCCACTTCATTTGCCTTCCAGTCTTATGTTTTAAAGTTTCATTCTCACATGAATGTTCAGATCTTAGTAAATGCTGTACTCAGACTAAAGCATTTCTCCTCACAAGCATTTAGGGGCTTCCAGGCTGTGTAGATTTCTCTGGAGTTTTAGAACATCAGGTAACCATTTCTAGGTTTCCTCACTGTCCGAATTTTTCAATAGATCTTGTGTCTCCTGAATGGGCTTTCCCGCATACCCTAAAGGTTGAACTGTGCCCCCCGAACTATTTTCAGTCTGAGCACTGATATGGCTTCTGTCCTTTTCGATGTCTCTACCAGGCCATAAGGCTTGAACGCCAACCAAAGTTTTAAACACACATGGCTTCCCTCCAGTGTGAATTCTGTTCTGGTGACAGAAGGAATGGATCCTTTCCCTCATGGTTATGTTCCTACGTTACATTATTTCTTTTCTTTCATATGCCCTACAAGCTGAACGCTCACTGAAGTTTTCTCAGCAAACCATTGCATGAACGTGAGTTCTCTCTATTGTGGATTTTCACATGCACACTAAGCTTGGAGCCATCAGTGAAACTTTTCTGATGCCCTTTTCTGAGCATAGATAAGATTTCTCTCCAGTATGGATCATTTCACAGCACCCAAGTTCTTTAGCACTATAGAAACTTCCCCATATTCCAACCAACTAGTAGAAATCTCTTCCGATGTGAATTTTTTCGTGTGCTGTAAGTGTTCCTTTCTGACGGAAACTTTTCCCACATGTTGAACAATTATACGGTTTCTCTCCAGTGTGAATTCTCTCATGCGAAATAAGGTTGGAACCGGTACTAAATCTCTTCTGACACACTGAGCATTGATATGGTTTATCTCCAGCATGAATTCTCTCATGCGCAATGAGGTTGGAACCGCTAGCAAAACTTTTATCACATATGGAGCACTGATGGGGTTTCTCTCCAGTGTGAATTTTTTCATGTGTTCTCAGATTTCCCTTCTGATGGAAACTTTTTCCACACTTTGTACACTTGTAAGGTTTCTCTCCAGCATGAATTCGCTGATGCGCAATAAGGTTGGATCCAGAACCAAAACTTTTTAGACACACTGAACATTCATATGGTCTCTCTCCAGCATGAATTCTCTCATGTGCAATAAGATTAGAGACACTCGCAAAACATTTCTGACATACAGAACACTGATGTGGTTTCTCGCCAGTGTGGATTTTTTCATGTGTTCGAAGGTTTCCCTTCTGATGGAAACGTTTCCCACATTTTGAACACTTGTAAGGTTTCTCTCCTGTATGAATTCTCTCGTGTACAATAAGGTTGGAGCCACTAGCGAAACTCTTCCCGCATACAGAACACCGAAACGGTTTGTCTCCGGCATGAATTCGCTCATGCGCAATAAGGTTGGAGCCACTAGCAAAACTTTTCTCGCAAATAGAACATTTGTGTGGTTTCTCTCCGGTGTGAATTTTTTCATGCGTTGAAAGGTTTCCCTTCTGGCGGAAACCCTTTCCACATACTGAACATTTATATGGCTTTTCGTCAGTGTGAGTTCTCTCGTGAACTCTAAGGTCGGAGCTTCTTCTGAAACTTTTCCCACACTGACAAATGTGGAGTTTTAGGCTATCCTTGGTGTCTTCCTGATTAAAATCACCTTCGCCAATAAGAATAGGTGCATCCATGCTCTTCCCAGGTTCAGGTCTCTGCTCACCCTCTGGTCCCTCCTGACTCCCAAGCTCAGTTCCCTCCTTGCAATATTGGTAGGTGCTGTCCGTTTTTGGCAATGCTTCATCTGGAGCCACCTGCTCCGAGTGAGTTTGATGTATATTATCCACTTCGCTCACAAGCACCTGCCCAGCACCTGGAGGAACAAACAAGAGTCACATGTCCTATTCTGGACAATTTCCCCAACACACAATCAAATAAGAAACCTAGGAGGAAGGTGTAAAAGTAGAGTGCGCCTCTGAACATGTGCAGCCTGTCATTCTCTTAACATTGTTGGAGTTGAATCAGGGGGATCTGGATTCAAATCTCATGACTGGCCATGAAGCTCGCTGGCTGATTTTGTGTGTCAGTGGGGGTTACAGCACTTGTATTCCCAGCGATGTATTAAGAGTTTGAAAACATTATAAAAAATACTGTTCGCACTTTGTTTGGCCCCTTTAGCTGCGAAGACGTTTTCCAACCATTTATAAGCTGTAGTATCCAAAAACCCTTTTAAAGCGATGGGGGTTACCGCACTTTGTATTCCCAGCGATGTATTAAGAGTTTGAAAATGTTATAAAAAATATCGCTTTAAAAGGGTTTTTGGATACCACGGCTTATAAATGGTTGGAAGACGTCTTCACAGCTAAAGGGGCCAAACAAAGTGCGAACAGTTTTTTTTATAACGTTTTCAAACTCCTAATACATTGCTGGGAATACAAGTGCGGTAACCCATGATGTTTTTTATAACATTTTCAAACTCTTAATACATCGCTGGGAATACGAAGTGCGGTAATCCCCATTCTCTCTCAATGTAGCCTACTTCACACTGTTGTTGTGAGGATTAAATGGGAATCACTCTCTGACAGGATACTCTGAACTCCTCGGAAACAAGGTAGGATATGAAGGTAGCCACTTAAAATTGAGCTGTGGCTCTTTCTTCACCAGGCTCAGGGCCTTCCAGAGCAAATAAGATCACCCATCTGTGTATCATGTAATGTACAGACTCATGCAACCTCAATCTACATTAGGGCCATGCAGGGGGGGAATACAATATTTTAAACCCTTCAGTGTTCACTCAGTTTCTCTAATTGAAAGGTTGTGCTGAACCAGGCTCTCCACTTTGATAGTATTTTAACATATTGTCAGCACAGCCAGGAAACAAGTTTTGAACCAAAAACTGAGCACAGATTGTAAAGCTAAACCCCTCTCCCTTTTCTGCAGAGCCCAGAAGCAAACTGAGGCTGCATCAGCCTGCAATTGGCATTTTTATAAACTAACAGATATGTGCCTTTTTTTCATGCCCATAGTCTTCTTCTCTTTCAGGATTCAGTTTATCTCAGATTCTTCATCACTATCACAATTTTACTCCCTACACCCTCCATTTTCTCTGCAGGTTCTCTCCTCTCAAGATCTCATGACTGCTTTGTTCACTCAGAACCAACAGGAATTTTGTAAGCAGTCTTCACGTAACGCAGGAATCAGAGAACAGGAAGTCCTCTTGAACACCTGGCTCTTGCACCAAGTGAACCAGAGAGCGCAGGAATGAGGGGACACCGTTTTAGAAGCGAGCCCTCACCTAGCGAGGTGCCCATCTTCTTCACCTGTACAGGAAAGGTGCCTTGACCAGGAAGGGGGGAACAAATAAAGAGACATAATGTGGGTGCGGGCATGAATGTGTACAATGGCCAGAGAAAAAAGTATGCATTCGGAGCCTAGTTCTCCCCACTTGCCAGTTTCCATCAGACCACAAAAGGGAAGGGAAGGCCTCTGTTACCAACCACAAGAAAATAGGTCCCAGCACAGTTCTGCCACTTTTTTGCCCAACCTACATGAACAAGGAGGGAAGATCAGCCTGGCCCAATTGGACATAAATTGTCTCAAACAGATCTCCCTCCCCTGCCTTCTCCCTCCACTTCCCCTTTCCCTCACGTTTCGTCTTTTCATTTTACAAGCCTGAAGGCAGGGACCCCGTCTCTCTTTATTGACGAGACTGGCTTTGGCCGACGCTAGGCTGAAAAGCAGGCTACAACTACAACGAACAAACCAAAACACATCTTTGTGGGAGCCTGAACTATTCCCACCCCACCTGTGAGAAACAGGCAGGGGCTGTGTGCTTCATTGCAGAATTCTGTTGTTAATTATACACCAGAGTGCTGATTCACGTTTCACACTGCTTTCATTGTTGTTCAGAGCCTGCTAACTAACAGCAACTGCGAGAGTCTTCAGTCAAGACTCCACACAGCTTACTGGAAGCCTCGAAAAATGGGGGGGGGGATGCTCGCAATGAATATTTACTTCCGCCGGGAAATTTGGCCAAAAAAACACACACCCTCGACCAAAGTCAGCCATTGCTCTTGAAGAGCAGGGCAACTTGGATTTGCAGTGGATGTTACGCTGAAGCCCTGCAGCCTGGCTGTATTTATGGGGAGAATAAAATTTTATGGCGGTAACCACAGCAACGGGGGAAGGACTGCATTGCCGGGAGAAGCTGTGAAAACTCGCTGCCCTCGGCTTGTACTCGAACAAACCCAGTTTTTATGCTTTGAGTTGTGTGGCCTTCCTACGTCCCAGCTCCCGTGCATGTTTATTCACTCTACTCAGTGAGTTTTACTCCCAGGTAAGAGTGCACTGGATTGCATCTGGAGGTGTCTGCGGGACTGCACAAGAAAGATATGGAGGTAACACCTCCCGCCTCTTTTTTGTCGGTCTTCTTCCATCCCTGAAATCTGCGGTTCAGAGGTAGACTGCTATTAAAGCTGGAGGTTCCATAGCTGTCATGGCTGTCATGTACTTTTCCCACCCCAAAAGCATGAATTCTTGGATCACCAAAGCAAACCAATGATGGAGTTAAGATAAAACTGCCTAGAAATTCACTCATGTTCCCTTAACATCTGTGCAGTATAACCATTTTATAGACATTAGCAATGCTCACTTACCAAAGTGCCCCTCCATAGCCTGTCTTCAGAGATATACTGCCTAAGAACATGGAGGCTCCATTCAATTTTCAGGCCTCACAGCCCTTAATGGACTACTACACTATGAGTTTGACTAAGCCCCTTTTAAAGCCATATATGCCAATGGCCGTCACGGCAACCGGTGGCAGGGAGTTCCGCAAGTTAATTATGCATTGTGGGAAGAAGTACTTCCTTTTCTCTCTCCTGAATCTACAGCTCACAAATTTCATTTGGTGCCCCCAAGGTTTAGCATTACAGGAGAGGGTGAATAATCCCTCTCTCTGTTCACTTTTTCCTGCACTAAAAGAAATTTTATAAACCGCTATCATTTCCCTCTTTTGATTGTCTTTTTTTCTAAATTACCTTGGTAATTACATGGGCTATCACCTAAACGTCATCTCTGTGGTGAAAGTACACAGAAATAAGTTCAGGTCATGAACAGATACAAGGCATGCTTAATTATGAAGCTCAGCGAGTGACCTGGGGCCTTGTCACTACCGACGCGATCACATCACTTCTGATTTACACCTGGAAGCACCGCATTGCAATGAGCCTTTTACCACTCAACTGGGAGTTTGAGTGGTAAAACTGGGAGTTTGAGTGGTAAAACTGGGAGTTTGAGTGGTAAAACTGGGAGTTTGAGTGGTAAAAGGCCTGTTGCGATGTGGCGCTTCTGAGTGTAAACCAGAAGTGATGTGATTGCATCAGTGCGGCCACGCGCACACGCGATTCTTGCTTCCAAGCCGGGCACTGGATTGGCGGGCAACTGCCCACCAATCTAAGCGACATGGCAACCCTACTGTGTTGCACTCATATACCAATCTGCCTCTTGAGAGGAAATGTTCAAGAAGCCTACCCAACCAATGACCTTGGATCATCCTAGGATATGCATGCCATACCTCTTCAAATCAATAAATCCCACCAAGTAAAGTAGAAGTCTAAGGGACAAACTAGATATCAGGCCGTCCACGGGTCCAACTTGTAGACAATACCATTTTTAAGTGATTTTAAAAATGATGTAAGGGCCTGAACCTGATCAGGCTCACAGCGGGGCAGGCTGAGGTGCTCTTATCTAAACCCCCTTGTACCTTTTCAAGAGCCTAAACGGACGCACCCCACCCCATACAACAGTATAAGGAGAATACAAGAGACTCCAAGAATACAGAAACTGATGGTCGTGGATCCTGGCCAATCATCTTCAAGCTTTGGAGACTGATGTCCCACCTCTAACCCAACTGGCAACACGAGGCTTGCTTATTTATTTATTTATTTATTTGTCTATCTATCTCTTTCTTTTTAAAAAATACCACAGCATAGCCTTACCTGTGGACTTCTCAGCTCCTTCCCAGTCCGGCGTCGCATCCACATCAATCCATGTATCTGTTGGTGGAATCTCATCGCCCTCGGCAGGATTCACAGCCACCCCCTCCCAAGAATTCGGCACCTAAAACAGTAGTGGGAAATCCCAATTAAGTGGGATGGAACGAGTTTTGGTTTTCCTCCCTAGAGGGGTGGATTCCTACAATCAGCTGATTCCCCACAGACATTTTTGTCCCCCACTGTTCCTTTTCTGTCTCTACTGTTGCCCGGATTTGCTGTAAAAACCCTGATGGAAGATACTGTGGTGGCAACGCAGCATGCCAGACATAACCTCCTGGATTTTCATCACTCCAAGGATGTAAAAATTGGGGAATCAAAGATTGTCTGACTCCAGCTTCAGTCTCTTTGAAGGAAACTTGGACCCCTTTGAAATATCAGTATCAAAACCTCTTACCTCCTCTTTCAGCTTAACAACTTCTTTCTGCTTCAACAGAAATTCTTCTGCCAGGGCCACCGCCTGGATGCAGGTCTCTGGGCCGCATCCCCTAACCCAGCTCTGCATTTCCTGGGGCAGGACAGTCAGGAACTGCTCAAGGATCAGCAGCTCCAAGATCTCCTCCTTTGAGTGCCTCTCCGCTTTCAGCCACTGACGGCAAAGTTGCTGAAGTCTACTATAAACCGCTCTGGGCCCCTCTGATTCTTGGTAGCAGAGCTGTCTGAAGCGCTGACGCCGCTTCTCCCTTGCGATGGCCGCTGCTTGCAAGATGGCTGCCTTCACCTTCCCGTAGTCCTCTATGTCTCGGACGCTGAGGTTGCTGAAGGCCTGCTCGGCTTCTCCGCTGAGGGCCGGCAGGAGAAAGGTCACCCACTTTTCTTGAGGCCATCGGCACGCCATCGCAACTTGCTCAAAGGAGGCCAGGAAAGCTTTCGCATCGTCCCACGGGGTGAGCTCTTCAGACATCAGTGGGGTCCCCCACCCTGTGTGAGGGACCTGCAGCGATCCCAAGAATTCCTGCCACTGGACTTCCCAGAGCTGTGGCTCCCCTTCTTCTGGTTCCATTTTAATATATGGTGTGGGGATTGTCTTCATCTCCCCAATGCTCCCTACGTGTATGATCTTTGGGGCTTTGGTTCCCTCCATCTCCGAACACAGCCTGAATGCCTCTAGATTCTCCTCCTCCTTCACCAGCAGAGGGAGCGCTCCTGCCCGTTCCTCCACAGACATGTTCACCTCCAAATCCACAATCAAGTTCTCCATCAAAGACGTAAAACTCCAGGAAAGGGAAATTCTGGGGGACCCTCTGGGGCTGTTTCCTTGGGCCAAGCCCTTATTGTAGGTTACCCGCCTGCTACAGCCAATCCGGGTGTTTCCAAATGACTACGCAGGTTTCTCTACAAAAAGAGAAAGTCCAAGTTAATGAAGACACACACAAATGTGGAAGATCAAAGAAGGCAGAAACATCAGACTTAAGAGGAAATTCAATGCCAGAAGGTCCCAGCTGGCCAAACTGGGGGGAGAGAGGGGGTCACACACTGGTATGGCACCAACATCACTTCAAGGCACAGCCAGAAGTGATGACATGGGATGCTCTAGGATTTGGAAGAAAAAAAAACCTCCATGGTTTTTACCATAGAATTTTTGCAAATCCTAGAGCACCCCATAATGTCATTTTCAGTTTTTGCCAGAAATGGCATCAGCACCGGTGTACCAGCTCCCTGCCTCTTAAATGCTCCCTGAGGTTGCCAGTCATGGCCTGGCAATTCTAAAACCAGTGTTTGGGCTGCAAAAACTTGGCACTGACTTCCCCTGTTTCCCACTTCATAGGCCAGAGGGGTGTCACAGTAGCAATGATTTCATCCCCGGTCCAAGGAGACACCTGTTAACCATGTCATCCTTTGCTTGCAGTTTTAGTTTTTAGCTGATGTAATCGGGGAAAGTTTTAGGGAAAATTTGAAAAGGTTATTTTGATGAGATAGTTTCTTGTCTTCTATCTAGCTATTTCAGATACGTATTGATCATGTGATAAAGTGAACAGATGTGTTTATGCTGACTTGCTTATTATGATAGCCAACCAGGTACTTAGCATAAGTCACATGATTGTGATAAGTGACTTCAGAGATTGATCAGATAGATAAGTTTACTCTATAACTATGCATGAGTCTAAGGACCAAATCAGATTTCCTTGGACTGAAGCTCAGAGATTGAAGGACCCTTGCTTGGTAAGGTATTAGGATCCTTCTGGCTTAATTGATATTCCTTAAGAGCAATGAATAAGAGATTGAATTCTGATTCAGATTCAGACACCTTCATTGGCATAGTGAATTCTGATATATTCTAAAAGACAACTAGTTTTAATATGCATTTAAAAAAATGTTAGATTTGATTATACTTGCCTGCTTAATTAAATTCTGTACAAGTTCAATAATATTAGTATTCTATTTTATACTGTCTTGTTTAATCAAAAGAATCTTTCCCCTTTACAATAAAAGTTAGAAAGATTTACACAGGTGTCAATTCATTTGCTGGTTACCTGAATAGAGAACCAAGGACCTATGTCCTGATGTAAGCCTTTTCTAATTTGATAAAACGGGGAGAATTGTGATACTGTGAATAGCAGCCAAGAGCAAAGCCTTGAGTTATTTTCAGTTCACAGCTCTCTGAGGTTGCGAGCAAAAACCTTGATCGCTACAGGGGGAAATGGGGGCAGTTCACTGGCGTTATGCCAGCGCTAAACTGGAAGTGACGTTGTGTCAATGTAACATTCTAGGATTTGCCCAAAACTCTATAAGTTTGTGCCAGAAGTTATGTCACGAGTCAGAACGACACCAGCAAGCCTGTCCCCCTCCCTGATTTCTCCTGGCAAGTTGCCAGCTTCACAGCATGGAGATTTTTCTCTGCCTTAAACAGCAGTGTTTTGGGGGCAGGCAGGCAGGAAGCAACCAGACAATGTCATGTCATCCACTAACTCTCCGTTGTCCAGCTTTTCCCTGTTCTCCATATGTTCCTTCTCAGATCTGGTCTGCTACAAAATTTGTGGAAAGAACACAGTCCAAGAAATTTGGATGGGGAAGAGCACATTTCAGAAAGTCTCGTCCCGCAGCCACCATTTATCTCTAGCACCAGGGGGCTTTTCAAGCAAACCCCCCCCCAACAACCAGTAATTGTTATTGCGCTACAGCCCAATAACATTATAATGATATACTCCCACAATCAATTCGTTCCTCTGAAATATCACCTTCCAAAGAAAAAGGTCTCTAGCCCTTTTCATTGTTGCTTACTTAAAAACAAACAAACAAAAAAAGGAAGCTAGAAGATTGTGGCAATAGATATTTCACGGTAGCACTACAGCAGTTACTGATTTTTTTAAAGCCCCCCCAAAAGTTTCAAGGGCCCCGTGGTGCAGAGTGGTAAAGCTGCAGTACTGCAGTTCAAGCTCTGCTCACGACCTGAGTTCGATCCCAATGGAAGTTGGTTTCAGGTAGCCGGCTCAAGGTTGACCAGCCTTCTATCCTTCCGAGGTTGGTAAAATGAGTACCCAGCTTGCGGGGGGTAACATGTGGACAACTGGGAAAGGCAACGGCAAACCAGCTCGTAAACATAGTCTGCCTAATAAACATTGTGATGTGGCATCACCCCATGGGTCAGTAATGACCTGCTGCTTGCACAAGTACATGCACAAAACTCTGCATTCGCTGCAACAGTGACAGGAAAATGGACAATCCTTGTCATGTGGAGGCAGCCCAAACCCTTAGGCCTCTGGAAATTGTGCAAATAAAATTAATGAGTTTGCATTGCAAAGTTTACTCTGATTCTTTTACATATGGGGATGAGCAAATATTTCCGCATGGCCCTGAGGACCCATTCTCCCTGACCACTGGAAGTCAGGTTCAGTCCACTGTACCAGATCCCTCTTTCAAGGTATGGCCTTTCCACACCTCACAGGCTAGAAACTCACTTTCTTTCTTTTAATAAGAGGATTCAGACTTCCCATTCCTTGGCTCCATCATCAACCAAAAGAGAAACTGCAACCAAGAAATCAGGAGGAGATTGAGACTGTGAAGGGCAGCCATGAAGGAGCTAGAAAAGAGTCTTAAGTGTAAGGACGTGTCACTAGCAACCAAGATCAAGTTAATTCATGCCATAGTATTCTCCATTACTATGTATAGGAGTGAAAGCTGGACAATGAAGAAAGCTGACAGGAATAAAGTAGATTCCTTTGAAATGAGGCATTGGAGCATAGTCTTATGAATACTGTGAACCGCCAAAAAGACAAACCAGTGGGTTCTTGATCAAATAAAGCCTGAACTCTCCCCAGAAGCTAAAACAACTAAACTGAGGCTATCATACTTTGGTTACATTATGAGAAGACAAGAGTCACTGGAAAAGACAACAATGCTAGGAAAAGTTGAAGGCTGCAGGAAAAGAGGAAGAGCCAATAAGAGTTGGATTGACTCTATAAAGGAAGCCATGGCCCTCGGTTTGCAAGACCTGAGCAAGGCTGTTAAGGATAGGATGTTTTGGAGGACACTGATTCATAGGGTCACCATGACTCAGAAGCGACTTGATGGCACTTAACACACACACACACACACAAGGATTCTATCCTTCAATAGGCCTCAGCTTGGTACAAGTGGTAACCCTGAAATCTCAGAATACACGCAAGCCCAGCTTCTGTAGTCAAAGCCAAAATCCCAAACCTCTTCTTAAGGGCTATGTTGCTCAGTAGGTACATGTTGGAAGGGTTGCAATGTCTGGCGTGCAAAGGAACTGAGAAGAAGACCCAGCAGGGGACGGGCAAGCGGTCAGCTAGACAGGGCTGCAAGGTTAGACACCTTTCTACCTCTCTTTCCACACCTCTTGTCTGTCCTTAGACTGATATTCTTAGGGAAATTTCCTCCTTCTTCTCGAAAGCTATTCTACCCTCTCTCTCCCTCCTTGGTTAGTTAACAAGCTAGAGGCTCTATCTCTCAGCTTTCCTATCCTAAATGTAGTTCCTTCAATAAAAGCAACTTTAACTCTAATCAGTGAGACTGCTCTTCACTGCATACTTAGCATACCTTGCCAACAGTACAGCCCCCGCTTTGCACTCAGAAGGTCCCAGTTTCAATCCTCAGCATCTCCAGGCAGTAGATTTTGGAAATACTTTCCTCTGTCTCTAGCGAGCCCCTTCCAGTCAGAGAAGACCACACTAGATGGACCAGCAGCTTGATGGTCCACGTCAGCTTTATGTGTTCACTTATTAGGAACTAAACCCCACTGGCTGGCATCAAGAGAAAATACACCTGAGGTTATCTCCACCTCGGGTTGCCAGCCCTAGGTTGGGAAATTCTGGGAGATTTGGGAGTGGAGCCTACGGATGATGGGGCTAAGGGAGGGGAGGAACCTCTGCAGGGTGCAATGCAGTCGAGTCCACCCTCCAAAGCAGCTATTTTCTCCAGGGAAACTGATCTGTCATTGGGATATCCGCTATAATCCTGGGAGCTCTCCAAGGTCCATCCGGAGGTTGGCAAACCCACCCCTCCATACAGATATTCTTGTGGACTTGTGGTGGTTGGACTAGATGGCTTGTATGGCCCCTTCTAACTATGATTCCACCTCCATTCTTGTACCAAAGATCACTGACTAAGGCAATCACTTCACCCCACCATTATACAGTCTGACAAAGGCTCCTCTGTGTAATGCTATATTCATTGACTGGGGGAAGGGATCAGGTGAGGGCAGGGAGACAGCCCTGCTCCAGCTTCTCAAGCAAGCTGTGTTAGTTAAACAGACACACAATTTTTTTTTTTAGGATTTCCCCTCGCAAGAAAACATTGTCAACTTTCACGGACCAGAAATTTGCTTTATTCCTGTGCTGCTGTGGTTCCCTCACTCCCCATTGCATATATTACATAATGCCTTAATGCATATGAGATGAGAAAAAGAAGGGTACTTATAACAACTGATACAAAGCAAAAGGGTATGTTCCCCCTTCCCCAATTCCCATACATAACAATAATTGGCCGAAGTTCCAAAAAATTATCTGCACATCACAAATTAGTTCTTTGCAACATTCCAGATGCAATTCAACCCATCTTTTATTGGGGGGAGGTCTGTTTTCTTCCAATATGCCACAATAACCACCTTAGATGATATAAGCGAAGTTGAGGCTAAGGACTTTTAGGAATGGATAGTTTCCATTGGATATGCTGCTCTCTTGATGCACAGTATTTGAACTTGAATTCTCAAATCACTATGCACAGGGGCTTTCCCCCCCGAAGAAATTCCCACAGTACTTGGGGTTAAATTTATGCACCATGGAAAATGCAGAACGACAGAACTTCTCGCTAGTGTTCTCGCTAGTTGCAAACAAAAAAACACTGTTTCATTATGCTGACCCCACTCGCTTGCTGTGAAACTGACCAAATAAGCAGCCACATAGTTTGTGATTATTTCAGCATTCTGGCTAGTTGCAAACAAAAAAATTTGTTCAATCAGGTTGAGGTCTGAAAAACTGACCACACTTGCTGTGAAACTGACCAAATAAGCAGCCTCATGGTATTCCAGCTTTAAGGGGAGGGGTTGGATGAGGGGAAAGACAAGTGGGAGGGAGAAACAAGAATGGGAGTGGGGAGAAAACCCCAAACTGACAAGTATGCACAGGACCAGCCTTCGATTTGGGATCAAGGCAGACATTAAACTCAGGGTAAAACAGCATCCACAAAACACAGGGAAAATGCGAGGGGAGAGAGAAGTGACTTCTAAAGGTCAGAAAATACATGCATAATGAAAACAAAGCCCCAAATTACTCAAGGCTTGACGGTGATGGAAACAACCTGTGCTTAAAAGGAGTTGGTTTTTATATGCCAACTTTCTCTACCACTTAAGGGAGAATCAAACCGGCTTACAATCACCTTCCCCACAACCCTGTGAGGTAGGTGAGGCTGAGAGAGTTCAGAGAGAACTGTGACTAGCCCAAGGTCACCCAGCTGGCTTTGTGCGTAGGAGTGGGGAAACAAATCCAGTTCACCAGATTAGCCTCTGCCACTCATGTGGAGGAGTGGGGGGTCAAACTCAGTTCTCCAGATCAGACTCCACTGCTCCAAACCACAGCTCTTAAACACTACACCACACTTGTTCTAAAGGAAGCTTCAACTCAGCAACCAATACCAAATGTTATGCTTGTTGCTGTTTGGAGAATCTCAAGGAAACACATGAAGCCACCTTACACTGAATCAGACAACTGGTCTCTCAACATCAGAACTGTTTATTCAAACTTGCAGCAGCTCTCCAGGTCTCAGGCTGTGGTCTTCCACATCACCTACTCCTTGGTCCTTTTAATGAGAGATACCAGGGACTGAACCTGGGATTTCCTGCATGCCAAGCAGATGCTCTGCCACTGAGCCTCCACATGCAAAGCTGCTATCCTTAGCACCTACACTTTACTAGGAAGTCAGTCCCATTGAATTCAGTTGGACATATTTCAGAGAAAAGAGTATTGGATCGTCACCTTCCCATCGCTTCACCTGTGGAAAGAGAGACAATCTGGTATGTGTGGAGATCCTGCTGTTCTCACCCCAAAGATCACTGCCTAAGCCACAAGTGCCCCACCCCCATACTATATAGATCAGGGATGTCAAACTCAATTGTTACAAGGACCGGATATGACATAAATGTCACTTGATCAGGCCGGGCCATGCCTTGCCAGCCCAGATTGTGGTGGTGGGTGGTTGCCTTGGCGGGCTCGTGGCCTGGATAAGAGCTCTCAGGGGGTTGGATCCGGCCCACGGGCCTTATGTTTGACACCTGTGATATAGATGATGTCAAAGGCTATGCTGAACTGGCCCTTTATTCTGGATAAGATTTTCTTGAGCTGCCTTCTCATGAGCAACATGCATTTGCAAAACGGCCATAGCATAACAAGCTGCCTTCAACTGAGTCAGACTCTCGGTCTACTCTAACTGGAAGCAGCTCTCCAGAGTTTCAGGTGGAGGTCTTGCACCTCACCTACTATCTCATCTTCCAAACTCGGGATTTATTTACTTCATTTATACCCAGCCTAACTCCCTAACAGGGATTTATCTCATTTCCCTCGTGTCTCCATTTTAGGTAGATTGGCCTGCGAGTGTGTGACTGGCCCAAGGTCACCCAGCAAGCTTCTGTGGCAGAGCGGGGATTCAAACCCATGCCTCCCAGATCCTAGTCCAACACTTGTCCTGCTACATCACACCGGGATAACAGAGAACTGACAGAGAACTAACAGAGACTGAACTTGGCACTTTCTGCATGCAACACCGATGCTTTAGTTTTCAAAACTTAAGGATTTTTACAAGAACCCTTAACCTCACAATAGATTAGTTCAGCTTTTTTTTCTTTTGCCCTCCCCCCGTATAAAATAGTAACCAAAGCAAATAACACATTTACTAGCTGGATAGGCATTTAAACAAAGGTGCAGAAATTAAATGGAATTTATTACAGAATGTAGGTCCTTCTCCTGACCCATATAATGAGATTTCATTTCTAGAGATGGGAACTCTCCACATGTGCACACTAATAAAGTGTTTAAAAGGAAAACACCCTCCCCCCCCCCAAAATAACATCTCCCCCAAAAGCAAAAATAGTGGTAACAACTTGCACTAGGGCAGGAATTATGAACCGTGTGTGGCTAGTTTGGAACAGAGCATAGATTGGGGGGGGGGGCATCTTTTGGAAGACGGATTTCGCCTTCCCTATTGCCCTACCTGGCAAATCCTGGCTCAGCGTCTCACTTGGGACCAGAGATTCCCCTAGTTCTCTTTTATTTTCCTTTTATTTCACACTCACCCGCTCCCTGCTGGTTCCTCTCCAATGCAATTTCTCCCAGACCCGGGGACAAGGAAGAAATGCAGAAGGCTGATTTCTCACCAGTTGTAAAAGAGGGGAAATGACTTCTCTCATATTTTTACAAGCCTTTCTCATGTTTCCTGGCCTCTCTAGGACTCACCGAGGCACTTGGTGGATTTAACCTTTGCAGGCTCCTCAACACTACTCTTGTTGCTGTGAAAGGTGCTGATTGGTCGAGCTTCAGTTTTTCTGCACTCCATGTGAACCTTCTGGCTTCTCGGTTCAACATCCGCTTGCAAACGCTCTCTGCGAAAAAGAAGAAGGCCAAGTGTCTCTGAGAATGTGCAAAGTGTCTTTTCTTTCTGGGGTGAACTAGCTGTGGGGCTTATGAACACTGTACATCTGAGCATGTGCAGAGCATCTCATGCTGAAGGTAGTTTCAGAGGGTAACAGTAGAACACCTAGGTCTGAGACCAGTAGCACCTTAGAGACCAACAAGATATTTTTGGGTTTATGTTTTTGAGAGCCAAAGCTGATAAAAGGATCTTTGATTCTCAAAAGTTTATACACCAAAAATCTTGTTGATCTCTAAGGAGCTGCAGGACCAGAATCTAGCTGTTCTTATTCTGAAAGCCACCTTAAATTTGTTTGTTTCTGATATGCTCGAAACTTTACGCCATGAATCAGTGGATCCTAGCAAACAATATCAGAACTGATCCACTGATTCATGGCATAAAGTTTCGAGATGAAGAATTGAAATTTGTTTGTTTGTTTGTTTGTTTTAGCCTGTTTATATGCCACATCTTCCGGAACAAAGGACTCAAAGCAGCTTACTAACTTTAAAGGTATATAGACAATCTAAGATAGGGGTATGATCCCTCAAAAACCATAACATATCAAAACGTATGTTGCTGACACTCCTATTATGATATAAAAAACTGGAAAAAATACTTTACCAACAAAAAAAAAAATACCTACAGAGACAAAGAATCAAGTGTGAAACACAAAAGTTTAGAACAGGAGGAAGAAGAGGAAGAAGAACTGACGCTTATTTACACAGGCCAAATAATGCACTTTCAATCCATTTTCACTGAACGATGCTTTGCAAGTGGGTTTTGCCAGTTCATACAATAAAATCCACCTTCAAAGTGCATTGAAAGTGGATTGAAAGTGCATTGTTTGGCCTGTGTAAATAGTCTACCAAATAGCCTCTCCTTCCCCTGTCATAGGGTTGCCAACTGTGTGGAGAAATTCCTGGAGATTTGAGGCTGGAGCCCAGGGATGGCAGGTTTGGCCAAGACAAGATTTGAACACAGAATCTGGGGTTTACACCAAGCATTACCCAATGCTTACCTTCACATCTTTGAAAATTAGAAATGCTGGAATATTTTGAAAAGGAAAATTAGTGGCCAAACAAATGAACAATTTTATTACGGCCTTGCCAGAAAAATACATACGGTTAGATCAACGGGCAAATATACTCATATACATACTATATGCTGTTACAGCAAATTCCCTCTTTCTGGGAAACTCAGTCCTAAATAGTCAAAATACATAAATACATAAACAATGTATGCCCTTTTAAGATTAATCCTTGCACTCCTTAGGAATACCCTTAAATTGGCAAATCTTAAGCGCTACTGCACAGAACCTGGCTGTGGAGGATGTAACCTGCTTGTCTTCCCCCAATAACATCTGCAAATTAGTGGTCAAAATCAATGCAACCTTGGGAGAATTATGAATGGATATTGGGGGAGGGGGTATTTTATTAGTAAAAAGCAGCCACAATGGCACTCCATTTGGATCATGGCCACAAAGGTTAAAGGGAAAGAGGGGGTAAATTTTCCCCACCCATGATATCCCCATAGCTGCTATTATGTTTATCCATAACAAATAAGAATCATTTTTTGCTAGAAAAACATCATGGGAGAGAAGGTTTACAAAAGAATCCGTTGTGCTGTGTCCCTCATCTGAGTCGGGGCCACATGGCTGAAATTAAGCAGTTTAAAATCATTATTGAGGTCTATTCACAAATCTACCAGCAAAATGGGACTATGGCATAAGAGTGCCTGCCCCTATTACCATATGAATTGAAAGGGAGGGGTATCTTACCTGAACAATAAAATGAGCCCAGGGAAAAGGGATTTTGAATCCACGCACACACACACACCTTACCCTCCTTCACATATAACTCCAGGCAATTTTTCCCCCAGGTATCACAGCGAAATGGGAGAAAAGTAGCAGGAGCAGGCCAATTGAAGGGAGGTAAAGTGCGGATGGCAGAGGGCCCTTGCACATATATCCTTTCTACTTTGCCCCCTGACATACGTGTGCAGAATGGATGGACTACTGCAACACACTGTTTGTGGGGCTGTCCTTGAAGACAACCCAGATACTATTATTTTAAAATGTGGCAGCCATATTAATCATGGGCTAGCTGACAGGAACACATCTTGCCTATTTAGAAACAGCTACATTGTCTATTTAAAAACAGCTAAGCAGGGTCGGTACTTGGAAGGAAGACCACCAAAGAAGATTCTGCAGAGGAAGGCAATGGCAAGCCACCTCTGATTAATCACTTGCCTTGGAAGCGATTACCAAAATAACTACCGTGAAAGTATAGGGGAGGCAAAGTTTTGTATTCTTGCCTCGGGTACAAAATTAGCTAGTTGTGGCTCTGTTTTAGCTAAAGACATCAGGAATAGAACCCGGGGTCTTCCTAGAGTTGCCATCCTCCAGGTGGTGGTTGGAGATCTCCTGTTGTTACAATGGATCTCCAGGAGAGACAGAGATCAGTGGACAGGGAGACGTTTTTCTCCCTCTCCCATAATACTAGAACACGGGGTCACCTGCTAAAGCTGGAGGGTGAGAGATTCAAAACAGATAAAAGGAAGTATTCTTTCACACAACGCATAGTTAAACTGTGGAACTCCCTGCCCCAGGATGTGGTGATGGCTGCCAGCTTGGAGGGCTTTAAGAGGGGAGTGGACATATTCATGGAGGAAAGGGGTATTCATGGCTATTAGTTAGAACGGATACTAGTCATGCTACATACATTCTTATGTTCTTATCAGTTTCCCTGGAGAAAATGGCCGCTTTGGAAGGTGGACTCTAAGGCTTTATACCCCATTTAAATCCCTCCCCTCACCAAACCCCACCCTCCTCAGGCTCCCCCCCCCCAACATCTCCAGGTATTTTCCAACTTGGAGTTGGCAACCCTATCTCCAGACAATCAAGGTAGGTTCCCCTGGAGAAAATGGTTGCTTTGGAAGGTTGACTTTATGGCATTATGCCCTGCTGAGATCCCTTCCCTCTTCAAACCCACCCTTCTCAGGCTCGACCACAAAATCTCCAGGTATTTCCCAAACCAGAACTGGCAACCTTAGATCTTCCACATGCAAAGCAGGTGGTCTGAGACAAAGCGACCCACAGCCTCTGCATGTTCTTCAAATCTTTGAACATGCACATGCTCTGCCAATGTATCTAAAACCACCATGGTATATTAGAGTGTTAGACTAGGATCTGGAGACCCAGGTTCAAATCCCTACTTGCCATGATGGAAGCTTGCTAGGTGACCTTAGGTGACTTTAGGCCAATCACTCTGTCTCAGTCTAACCTATCTCACAGGGCTGTTGTAGGGATAAAATGGATGAAGGAAGAATGATGTATACCTGCCAGGTCTCAGCAGGTTGGTGGGTGCCAGGTGGGGGGAATGGGGGGGGGATTGGCATCCCCTCTGGCTTCCCAATGTCACTTCCAGTTTGGGCAAGAAGTGACATCACAAAGCCAGGGAGAAGTCCCCACCTCCCAAAATTTCATGCAGGTTGCTATGCTTGGGTCTGCAACTCTGTAACACCGCCCTATGCACCTTGGAGAAAGTGTGGATAAAAATGCCCTGAAATGTACTAAATACACTAAATAATGCAAAGCTGCAATCCAAAACACATTCAGAGGGACTTTTCTCAGAGAAAACATGCCTAGATATCAGCAGACTAGCACGGCATATATTGAAGGCGTGGAGACAGATCACAATGGATAGGCATGTTAGTCTGTCACAAGCAGTAGAAAAGAGCAAGAGTCCAGTAGCACCTTCGAGACTAACAAAATTTCTGGTGGGGTATTGAGTTTTGTGAGCCACAGCTGTGTTATCTTTCTACATGCAGAAACCTTTAAGATTTATTTTTTTCAGATGGGGGAATCCTTCTTTTCTGACATGTTATCTTTTTACATTCAAGAATGTTTGAGCGTTGTTGTGTGTTTTTTTTTAAAAATGGGGGAGACATTCCCTATGGGGTGCTTCATAAATCAGATGTGACTTGACTTCAACAATTAAATTAAATTAAAAACGGTATCCCATGGATTTTGTTCATCTTTTAGTTGAGGTAGTCAGAACTGTCAGTCTTGAGCGAAAATGGACCAATAGTCTGACTCAATGTACGGCAGCTCTTTTGTTAAAACACAATTTGCCATACAATGTAATCCCAGCTAAAGACATCCCCCCCACCCCATCAACTCCAACATCCATGAAAAGGTTAAAACGATGGAGGTCAATTGTAATTCCTAGGGAGAAACCGGAAATGTGGGACAACATGTAGATTGTGACTTGCTTCCTTGGCAAAAACACTCCCTCTAAGCGCAGGATAGGGAGCAGAGATGTGCATTTAGGGGTTAAATCCATTGAGCAGCCCCTAGACTAGAGAGACAGCTAGAAATGTGAGAAAGGAGGCGCAGGTCTTTGCAAAGGCTGGTTGGAAACTGGATTATGCATTTCTTCCTTTAGCTTTGGGAAGGGGGGGCGAGGCACAAACTGCACTGGCCCAGTTTTCCAATCCAGGGGGGGTGGAGCAGTGCCTACCCTGCAGGGAGAGAGGTGAGTGAAAGGGGGGGTATCTTCAAGAAGGGAGCAATGGATAAAAATTGCAGGAGAGGTGGGAAGAACTGGATATAGAATCGCAACATCAAGGCCAGGCAGCCTCTTTTCCAAAGCTGGAAGTCATTCATGAGAAAACTCCAAAGTGCCCACATTCACACGTTCCAGGTTGCCGGGGTTTGAATGGGTCTCTCTGGTTTGTCCTTTAACAGCCGACTGAGACGCTGCAATTGTCTGCAGAACTGCCCAGTTTTGTGGCGCTTTAAAGATGAACAGATTTGTCAGAGCTTAAATTCTTGTGAGTTACAGCCTGCATTCTCGGATGCCTGAAGCAGATTCACAGCAAGAGCTGTGTTTGTCTGGGAGGGAAACCTATGCATTAAAAGCCTATGACATGCAAGAGGTACCGTTTGCAATATTTATGTACAAAACTCAGAAGTATGCAAAGCTCAGGGACTGTTTGCAACAGATGGAATTGCTGTTTTGGTAACATCTCCCCCCCACCCGCACCCCAAGCTTTCTGCTGTGAATAGTGTCTATAAAAGCACTTAGTGGATATACGCTCCAGTGCATCTGATGAAGTGAGCTCTGACTCATGAGTGTGTAGGTTGGAATACATTTTGTTGGTCTTTAAGATGCTACTGGACTCCTGATTCTGTCACTTTCGTAGGATTGCCAACAGTCTGGAGAAAAATTGTCCCGCCCCTTTAATAGTCTTAATGGGATGTTATAGACCAGTAGATGTTGTTTACCATCATTCTGTGTCAAGCTATGCCTGCTTATTTCTGCACACCAAGCCTTGTTTAAAGGGACCCTTTTCATCAGATTGTTGGCCAGCCTACATACTCACTACAACAAACAAACTTGCTGGCCTCTTGTCTATCACTGTGGTCGGGGAAAGTGTTCTCAAGTGCGGTGGACTCATGGTGGCCCTGTAGCATTTTCAAGGCAAAGAGGCGGTTTTGACCATGGCCTGCCTCCTGCATAGCAACCCTGCACTTCCTTGGTGGTCTCCCATCCAAGTACTAACCGGGGCCAACTTTGGTTAGCTTCCAAGATCTGACGAGATCGAGCTAGCCCGGGCCATCCTAGGCAGGGCTTGTCTATCAACAGAGCAAGGAAAAGGAGCCACCCAACAGAGAGGTTTCTACATACTCCAAGGACCATGCAAGATTTAAGAAAAAAATCTTATTTGTAAATAGAAGAAGAAACATCCTCCCCTGATGAGGAGTGAGCAGGTAACTGAGAGCTAGCGAGCTGTAGTGGTCAGGAGCCGTGGTTTGGAGTGGTGAAGTCTGATCAGGAGAACCGGGTTTGATTCCCCACTCCTCCACATGAGCGGCGGACGCTAATCTGGGGAACCGGATTTGTTTCCCCACTCCTACGCATGAAGCCAGCTGGGTGACTGTGGGCTAGTCACAGTTCTCTTAGAACTCTCTCAGCCCCACCTACCTCTCAGGGAGTATGTTGCAGGGAGAGGAAGGGAAGGAGATTGTAAGCCAGTTTGATTCTTCCTTAAGTGGTAGAGAAAGTCGGCATGTGAAAACCAACTCTTCTTCCTCTTCCTCCTCCACATACGGTATATTCCAGCCTGCCAGTTGAGTCTTTTCCCCCTTTAATCTTAGGCCCTGTCAGTTGCCATCCATAACACAGGAACAAACGAGGGCAGTTGCGTGTCAATTAAAAATATGGTTTTGGATGGGAAAATTGGCCAGCTGAAACCCCTTGCAATTTATACCATGCTGGTGGAGATTCATATTAATGCCACAGAGAAACACACAAACTGCAGGTCACTCAGGGTCTCTAAGAGACGTGAAGCATCTGTCCCCAGAGTTCAGCAGTTGTAAGCTTGTTGATTCCAAACTTTGCAGTCCTTTACAGGTCTCGGCTTGCAGGGGTTATACACCACCGTATCCTGCTTCTCAGGTGGCAGGGATTTCTGAGTTACTGAACACTTGAAAAGTGATGAAAAGTTCCCTGCCTTTAGAAAGCTAGTAAGTCAGGAAGCGCCACAATATTTGCGAAAACAGAGGTATGGGTTGCGCTGGCTAAGGTGGGCTGTTCCCTTCTCTGCCATGTGGGTTTTCTTTTTCCCTCAGAGCCGAAGCCCGTGTCTCTTCGCCGGGGGACCCCTTTGCCCACCTCCTGCTGTTTACAAGCGGACGGCCATTTTGCAAGAGGTTCTCGCAGCGGTTGTGTGCTTGGTTCAAAACGGAGCCCTTCAGAAGCCGGACGTTCCCTCTTTCCCATTTGAACGGAGCGATGGAGACCTTGAGCGTGGAGGTGAACATGTCCGTGGAGGAGGGGGCGACGGTGGCCACGCAGCTGGAAAATGCCCCCAGCTTCAAATTATGGGCAGAGTTGGAGGGAGCAAAGCCCCCCCACAGTTTACACGTAGGGAGCATTGGAGAGTTGCAGACGGTGGCAATTCCACATCAGATAAAATGTGAAGCAGAGGAAGGGACGTTGCAGGAACGCTGGGAGGCCCAGTTGCAGGAGTTCCTGAAGACGCTGCAGGCCCCGGACTCAGGATGGGCGAACCCACGCTCGGCCGATAAACCCACACCGTGGGAGGACACCAAGGCTTTCCTGGCCTCCTTTGAGACAGTCGCGTGGGCATGCCAGTGGCCTCGTGACAAGTGGGTGACCTTCCTCCTGCCGGCCCTCAGCGGAGAAGCCGAGCAGGCCTTCAGCAACCTCAGTGCCCGAGACAGAGAGGATTATGGGAAAGTGAAGGCGGCCATCTTGCAAAGAGAGGCCGCCGCCAGGGAGAGGCAGCGTCAGCACTTCAGGCAGTTCCGCTACCGGGAGGCGCAGGGGCCGAGAGCGGCTTATGGCCAACTCCGGGAACTTTGCCATCGGTGGCTGAAAGCTGAAAGACGCACCAAGGAAGAGATCTTGGAGCTGCTGGTTCTGGAACAGTTCCTGGCCGTCCTGCCCCAGGAAATGCAGAGCTGGGTCCGGGAACGTGGTCCGGAGACCTGTATCCAGGCAGTGGCCTTGGCAGAGGATTTCCTGGTAAGGCAGATGGACCCTACAAGACTAAAAGAGCAGGTGAGAGGGTTTGTATGTGCTATTTTAGGGTTTTTTCCCCCCATAAGACTGAGACAACGTTTTGCTTCCTTGGCTTTTTGTGTTTGTTGCATTGTGGGAAATCCACTGGTGCCAGGTTGTTTGAAGGGATTAAATGCACCAGAGGTTCAATTTCAACCATCTAGAGTTTGTTCCCCACCAACTTATTTATTTAAGAAAGAGTTGGTTTTTATACCCTGCTTTTCTCTACCTTACAATTGCCTTCCCATCCCCTCCCCGTAACAGGCACCTTGTGAGGTAGGTGGGGCTGAGAGAATTCTGAGAGAACTGTGACTGGCCCAAGGCCACCCAGCAGGATTCATGTGGAGGAGTGGGGAAACCAACCTGGTTCATCAGATTAGAATCTGCTGCTCTTAACCGCTGCACCACGCTGGCTCTCATTTTCTTCATTTATACCTGGCCTTTCCACCAGGGATCCAAAGTGTCTTATGTTGTTTTCCTCTCCTCCATGGAGATCGATCACTACGGGTAGCCCTGTTAGTCTGTCAATAGCAGTAGAAAAGAGCAAGAGTCCAGTAGCACCTTAAAGACTAACAAAATTTCTGGCAGAGTATGAGCTTTCGCGAGCCTTAGCATATCTGTGGGTCACGAAAGCTCATACCCTGCCAGAAGTTTTGTTAGTCTTTAAGGTGTTACTCGTCTCTTGCTCTTTTCTACTCCTCTCCTCCATTTTATCCTAAACAGCCCTTTGAGGTAGATTAGGCCGAGAGTGTGTAACTGGCTCCATCTCCTTGCTACTAGCCATGGTGACTAAAGGGAACTTCCACGTCCAGAGGCAGTCAGCCTCCGAAATATCAGTGCCAGGAAGCAGCATCAAGGGAAGGCCTCAGCCTAGGATTGCCAACCTCCAGGTGTTAGCTGAAGATCTCCTACCATTACAACTGATCTCCAGCCAACAGAGATCAGTTCACCAGGAGAAAACTGCTGCTTTGGCAATTGAACTCTATGGCGTTGAAGTCCCTCCCCTCCCCAAACCCCGCCCTCCTCAGGCTCCACCCCAAAAACCTACCGCTGGTGGCAAAGAGGGACCTGGCAACCCAACCTTGGCCTCTATGCCCCGTTTGTTGGCCCTACTAGTCAACTGATTGGTGAGAAACAGATGCTTTATCAGGTGGGCCACTGGTTTGATTCTGAGGGACTCTTCTTATGTTCCTGTGCTCTTCTCCCACATCCCAGGTTCCACCATCCCCCATCTGGACCCAGCACCTCTGCAGGGATGCCAAGCAAGAGCAAGCTGAAGAGGCAACATCACTGGGTAAGGATTCATCGGTATCTAAATCACTGAGTAATGGGAATTCCTGACCATGCTGTCAAGTGAAGGTTGGTTGCTAATGGGGGGATCCCAGATGAACATACGTGAAGCTGCCTTGTACTGAATCAGACTACTGGTCCGCCAAGATCAGTATTATCTTCCCTGACCAGCAGCTGCTCTCCAGGGTCTCAGGCAGAGGTCTTTCACATCACCTACTGAAGCGGTCTCTGCTGTTCAGTGAATTAGCCCCTAGAATGAATCCCTGTCGGAATCCAGGGAAACCACTCTTCTGGCTGCTTACCAAGGAACAGCGAAGGGTATCAGTAGATGTTTTCAGCAAGAGCAGCTCAGGGTGCTCTCAATAGGAGAGATGACAAAATGTGCAAACATGAAGCAAAAATAGGGCTCTCAGTTAACTGGGCCCATGACACGACTGCTTGATCCTTTTAACTGGAGATGTCAGGGATTTAACCTGGAACCTTCCGCGTGCAGAGCAGAGGCTCTTCCACTGAGACAAAGCCCCACCCTAACGTTATCTGATGTTTATGCAGCTAGAAGATGCTTACTTCATGGTCCTGGACCACTAGAGGACATTTCTTCAGCGATGAGACTGGGATGGAGACTCTGTTCCTGCTCTGCATCCCGAAGCCTTTTTTTTGTTGGCGAGTGTATCTGGGACTGTGGCTCAGTGGTAGAGCATCTGCTTGGCATGCAGAAGGTTCCAGGTTCCTCAGTGGCTATAGACCTGGTGAGTAAAGGGAACCTCCATGGCCAGAGGCAGTCAATCCCTGAATAACAGTCCTTGGAAGCAATACCAAGGGAAAGCTGTGGTCCCTGTGCGCTGTTCGTTAGCCCTCCAGGGCCATTGGTGAGCCACTGTGTGAATCTAAATGCAGGACTAGATGGACCACCGGTCCAATCCAGCAGGGCTTTTCTTATGTTCTTACATGTAGCTTCACTGTTTTTTCCTGCAGGAGATGCACAGACCTTTGACGATAGATTTCAGCAGGACAATCAAGAGCAAGTGGAATCGAGACTCGCACGGCTAGGAGGAAACCAAGTTTTTCAGTGTCATGGTGAGAGTGAATTAGAGAGTGAAAAGGAAGGTCTGGTGGGTAAAGCCCTTTCCACTGCAGAAGGAAAATGTGATCAGACAGGAACCAGAACATGCCAAAACATCCACCTTTCTGGAAGAAGCTTCAGATGGAGCTCAGATCTCCGAGTGCATGAGTGTACCCGATCGGGCGGAACATATAAATGCACCAAGTATGGGAAAATTTTCGGTCAGAAGGAAGCCCTTAAGAGAAACGAGAGAACTCACCCAGGAGAGAAACCGTTCAAATGCTCATTGTGTCCAAAGAGTTTCACGAATGGCTCCAGCCTTATCGTGCATGAGCGAATCCACAAAGGGAAGAAGTCGTACAAGTGTTCAGCGTGCGAGAAGAGCTTCGGCCGCAAGGGGACACTCATCATACATGAAAATCTCCACGCGGCAGGGAAACTGTATAAGTGCTTTGGGTGTCCCAAAAGCTTTGCCGACTGCTCCAACCTCGTTGCCCACGAGCAAATTCACCGAGGAGAGAAACCTTACAAATGTTCAAACTGTGGGAAAGGTTTCAGCCAGAAGGGAACCCTTAGAACGCATGAAAAAATCCACTTTGGAGAGGGACCTTTCAAATGTTTGGAATGTGGGAAGAACTTCTGCAGAGCCACGAAACTGAGGGACCACCAGAGAATCCACACAGGAGAGAAACCATATCGGTGTTCAACATGTCAGAAAAGTTTCACCGATGGCTCCAACCTCAGTAGGCATGAGAGAGTTCACACGGGAGAGAAGCAGTTTATATGCTCTGAGTGTGGGAAAAGCTTCAATCAGAAGGGAAACCTGCTGATACATGAGAGGATCCACACCGGAGAGAAGCCGTTCAAGTGTGCAGCGTGTGGGAAGAGCTTCAGTCAGAAAGGAAACCTTGCAAAACATGAAAGAACTCATGCTGGGAGGGACACATTATAAGTGCATGTGACGCTGAACTGTGCACAGGGTTGCTGTGTTTCAGCCTGACCCTACTGACATTGACATGGGGAAGTCCCTCTCATCTGCGTGGGCTTTATTTTCCAACTGGTCCTGCTGTGCCAGGACATCTCCCTAGGAATCGGCAGGGGTAGATTTTGTGCCATACAGGGAAAGTTCCTTTTCCCTGCACTGTAAATAAAAAATAAGAAAATGAATATTAGTTATTCTTTTTAAAACACACACTCACACACACACACATGCTCAGAGGGGGGTTCACATGTCAAAACTGCTGGGCAGTAGATTTGGAATGGACAAAGGAAAATTCCTTTTCACACAACCCGTGTGCAGAAACATATGAAACTCAGTGCCATGAGATGTAAAGGCTGCCAGTTTCATTGACTTTAAAATAGGGCTGCCAATCCCGTGGTAGCTCTAGGTAAGCAGTTTTACCACAGAGTTTCTGACAATTCCTAGGGCTACTCTTCTAGGTACTCTATGGTGAGAACTCTATGACAGGAACTCTATGGTAAGAGTTTCCTGTAGGTAGAGAGGCTTTATTTTTCTCCCAGAATGCTGCCCCCACCAACACTCCTGCCAACCCTATTAATTCATGGAAGGGCAGTGTTGTCAACAGTTCTTAATCATGATAGCTCCTGTGATGGAGGCAGCTATTTTCCAAATGGGTGCTCCCTTTAGACACAAAATTGATGCCTACTGCCTTTCTCCAATGAAGCGGAGGAAAGCCAAGATTGGCTCTTTATTTTGGGAAATAAAAAAGAATACACATCAACTGGAACCATTTTGGAGATCACTAAAGGTATGTTTTTGACCAGGGTTAAGGCCGGAAACTTACTTATTCACTGTTAATGTTTTACACTTCATGTCATACAGCTGAACTGTGGTGCTGCAAAACAGTATTTTAAAAGTTTAGTTCTTTTGAGAGCGCTTCACAGCATCCTAAGTGTTTATAGGTCTGCTCTTGCTTTATGCTGTAACTTTACAGGAGCACAGAGATCTGACAAGATTGGGCTAGCATGGGCCATCCACGTCAGGTCTAGTGGTTGATAGAGGGGTAAGGAGAAGCCTGTGGCCTCATGTTGTGTGTCTGAGCCTTCTAGAGGCATTGAGTTCCCACAGAGCTTATGGTATGATCCAGCAGAGATGCTCCTTTGTTCTTATTTTATTTGTTTTGCTGTTGTCCAGCATGTACAAAGTGTGCTAGAGCAATAAAAATATATATGAATAATAAATCCATATACACTAAAACAACAGTGGATAATCAATAGAAGCATAAAAACAGAGGCGTTTTTTGTTGTTGTTGTTTTCTCGTTAAGTCGCAGCCAATTTATGGCAACCCAATAGGGTTTTCAAGGCAAGAGATGTTTGGAGGTGGTTTTCCATGGTCTACCTCTGCAGCGGGAAAGAGGGGGAAAGCCTTTCTGTTCTCCCTCAAATACTGGGCAGCATACCAGCAAATCAAGAGGGTAGAAAACACCAATTCTAGCAAGGTCACACCCAGCATGGTATAGTGGTTAAGAGCAGCGGACTCTAATCTGGAGAACCAGGTTTGATTCCCCACTCCTCCTCCACATGAAGCCAGCTGGGTGTCCTTGGGCCAGTCGCAGTTCTCTCTGAACTCTCTCATCCCCACCTACCTCACAGGGTGCCTTTTGTGGGGAGGAGAAGGCGATTCTAAGCTGGTTTAATTCTTCCTGAAGTGGTACAGAAAAGCAGCGTATAAAAACCAACTCTTCTTCTACCCCCCTTCCCCTCCAGAAAGCCAACTAGCAGAGCAGAAAGAGAACCGCACTGCCCTACTGATTGTGATGGTTGTCTGCAAACCTGGAGATGCATATCTTGTCCCTTTAATAGAGGCTTACTGGGTAGAAATAGGCAGCTGAAGCTTTTCATGGTCTGGAGGCAAATCATATCGCCTGTTAAATAATATCCCATGAAGCCTCTATTAAGAGAGTGGGACTTTTTTCCCTTCAGGCAGTTGGAAGCCATCTTTACTATTCTGTTTCAGTTACTGATCGTATACTGCCTCTGTCCACAGAGGTTTTATTTGTATTTTTCATGAGTAATTGCTGACAAATCCAAAAGCCAAGTGTTAACTTTCACTAAGCCTCAAATCTAGATGAGATACACTGTGCCTGAACATGGGGACTTTTTTCAGTTACCGTGACTCATACCCATTGACAGACAGACACATCTTTGCCAGGGAAATAAGCTGTATTAAGCCAGTAGCTATCATCTCAAGAGCCAGCATGGTGTACTGGTTAAGAGCGGCAGACTCTAATATGGAGAACCGGGTTTGATTCCCCACTCCTCCGCCACATGAAGCCTGCTGGATGACCTTGGGCCAGTCAGAGTTCTCTCTGAACTCTCTCAATCCTGTGGAGGCAGGCAATGGCAAATTACCTCTGAACATCTTGTTTGGGGGCTCCCTAGAGGCACCTGGTTGGCCACTGTGTGAACAGACTGCAGGACTTGATGGACCTTGGTCTGATCCAGCATGGCTTAAAAAAAACACACGTTTATTTTTAAATCCACACCACACACAACATACAACAAACACACCTTAGATGTACATATCTGCAACAAGACTTTCGTTAGTTACTATTTGGGGGCGGATCTAAACCATTCTGTTTTTACATTATTCTAAAGAGTTTCTCTTTAAATCTTTTAAGAAAAATATTTCTTTACCCAAGCAAGAATCAGAGTTGGAAAGGACCACCAGGGTCATCTAGTCTAACCCCCTGCACAATGCAGGAAATTCACCACTACCTTCCCCCCACACACACACCCAGTGACCCCTCCTCCATGCCTAGAAGATGGCCAAGATGCCCTCCCTCCCATAATCTGCCTCCAGGTTTTTAAGCAGAGGCTAGATGGCCATCTGTCCGCAATGCTGATTCTATGACAGTCGACAGATCATGAGAAATATCTAGACATATACTCAAATCCTACACACAGCTAAACAAGTTGTCACAGCATGGCTTTCCTTATGTTCTTAACATAAGAACATAAGAAAAGCCCTGCTGGATCAGACCAAGGCCCATCAAGTCCAGCAGTCTGTTCACACAGTGGCCAACCAGGCGCCTCTAGGAAGCCCCCAAACAAGACGACTGCAGCAGCACCGTCCTGCCTGTGTTCCACCGCACCCAAGATAACAGGCATGCTCCCCTGATCCTGGAGAGAATAGGTCTTGCCTTGAAAGCCCTACGGGGTTTCGCCATAAGTCAGCTGTGACCTGGCGGCCCACACACACAACTATCATCCCCATCCTGCTGCAGAAAGTTCCATAAATGAAAGAATCTACACTGTGAGAAGATGCACCTCGTGCTCAAGCTTAGCCGGAAAGAAAAGGCAGGAACTTTAAACCTGTGAGGGGGCGGGGGAATGCAAAACATGGCTAATTGACAGTGGGTAGCCGTGTTAGTCTGCCTGCAGTAGTAGAAAAGAGCAAGAGTCCAGTAGCACCTTAAAGACTAACAAAAATATTTTCTGGCAGGGTAGGAGCTTTCGTGAGCCACAGCTCACTTCTTCAGATACAGCTAGAATGTGAATCCATTCTACGGATCACATTCTATGTGAATCACATTCTATGTGATCTATGGATCACATTCTACGTGAATCACATTCTAGCTGTATCTGAAGAAGCTGTATCTGAATCCATTCTACGGATCACATTCTATGTGATCTATGGATCACATTCTATGTGAATCACATTCTAGCTGTATCTGAAGAAGCTGTATCTGAATCCATTCTATGGATCACATTCTATGTGATCTATGGATCACATTCTACGTGAATCACATTCTAGCTGTATCTGAAGAAGCTGTATCTGAATCCATTCTATGTGAATCACATTCTATGTGATCTATGGATCACATAGTATGTGAATCACATTCTAGCTGTATCTGAAGAAGCTGTATCTGAATCCATTCTATGGATCACATTCTATGTGGATCACATTCTATGTGAATCACATTCTAGCTGTATCTGAATCCATTCTATGGATCACATTCTATGTGGATCACATTCTATGTGAATCACATTCTAGCTGTATCTGAAGAAGCTGTATCTGAATCCATTCTATGGATCACATTCTATGTGAATCACATTCTATGTGAATCACATTCTAGCTGTATCTGAAGAAGTGAGCTGTGGCTCACGAAAGCTCAGACCCTGCCAGAAAATATTTTTGTTAGTCTTTAAGGTGCTACCGGACTCTTGCCCTTTTCGACTACATGGCTAATTGGTATCAGTGCAAGGAAACCAATCAGCTTTCTCAATTTCGGCAGCTGAAACATTCGAGAACGCTTCTTCCTCCCCTCCCACCCAGCCCCTAATAGAGGATTGGGCGAGGGGAAGAGTCCTCATGAATGACGTCACTCACACAGCTTCTATTACGGAGACCGCCGCCCCTCCCGCCTCGAGCTGTGTAGGGACTGGCTAGGAACGGGCGCTCTGTGGCGTTAACCCTTCGAGCTCTGCAACGGCCGTGAGAAGAGGGCAGGTGACAATGAGGGAGAAAGCACGCCTAGAGAGCCCGGCAGGAAGAGAGGCGAGGGGAAGGGAAACGGCTCCGGAACTTTGTTGCAATGGGGCGGTTATGATTTCCTTTTTAAAGGGATTTTAGACGGCACTTTTAAAAAAAGGAGGAGGAGAGAAAACAGGGCGTGCAGGTTACTTTGCTATATTCCCAATTGAGAGCATTGCTTCGGAATTATTATTATTATGATTATTATTTGTGCTTGCAGTTTTCATGGCGTGTCTCATCCGTCAATCACTCCAGGTTGATAGGCATGAGCATCGGCCACCAACTTTTTTTTTTTAATGCTAAAACTGTTACCGATAGGGTGCTGATTTGAGAGATGGGGGGGGGGGAGAGGTCAATAAGATTGTGTGTATGAGAGAGCTTCCCTCCACCTTTTAGAAAGAAGCCACATTGGGCAGGTGTCCGGTCATGGAGAACATAGAGGCGATCATCCTCGTGATCCTGGCCACCCACAACCTGGTGCGCCTGCACTTGCACCGCAGCAGTGTGGCCGCCCGGGCCCGGAGGACCATGCGCCGGGTCATGGCCAACCACATTTCCCTGCTGCACCAGCTCCTTCCTGACCTTTGCCCCGACAGCGAGACCAGGCTGATGGCCGAGGAGCTGGACGCCGGCCCGCACCGCTTCTGGTCCCGCCAGGTCAGCCAGGACTGGTGGGAACGGGTGGTGCTGGAGACCTGGGACCCCACCCAGTGGCTCCAGCACTTCCGCATGACCAAGGACACCTTCCTGGAGCTCTGCGAGCAGCTGCGGCCGGAGCTGCAGCGCCAGACCACCACCATGAGGGCCCCGCTTAGTGTGGAGAAGCGGGTGGGCATCGCCCTCTGGAAACTGGCCACCACCGAGTGCTACCGGTCGGTGGCCAACCATTTCGGTGTCGGGCGGTCCACCGTCGGGGAGGTCTTCATCGAGGTGTGCCTGGCCATCGAGAAGCTGCTTTTCAAGAAGGTGGTGTCTCTCGAAGACCCAAAAGAGGTAGTCGGTTTTGTGTCATGGTGGCCACAAGTGTTTTGTATCATCATTTGACAATAATATAATGTGTGTGTGTTAAGTGCCGTCAAGTCGCTTCCGACTCATGGCGACCCTATGAATCAATGCCCTCCAAAATGTCCTCTCTTTGACAGCCTTGCTCAGGTCTTGCAAATTGAGGGCCGTGGCTTCCTTTACTGAGTCAATCCATCTCTTGTTGGGTCTTCCTCTTTTCCTGCTGCCCTCAACTTTTCCTAGCATGACTGTCTTTTCTAGTGACTCTTGCCTTCTCATAATGTGACCAAAATACGATAGCCTCAGTTTAGTCATTTTAGCTTCTAGGGCAGGGGTCCTCAAACTTTTTAAGCAGGGGGCCAGTTCACTGTCCCTCAAACACTGTTGGGGGCCGGACTATAGTTTGAAAAAAATATGAACAAATTCCTATTCACACTGCACATATTTTATTTGTAGTGCACAAAAAATAAGAGAAACAATGTAATATTTAAAATGAAGAACCATTTTAATCAACATAAACTTATAATATTTCAATGGGAAGTATGGGCCTGCTTTTAGATAATGAGATGGTCAATATCCGGTTCCATATTTGTCACTGCTAGTCATAGCAAGTGATACAAGTCCATTCTAACAGCCATGAATACCCCTCTCCTCCATGAATATGTCCACTCCCCTCTTAAAGCCCTCCAAGCTGGCAGCCATCATCACATCCTGGGGCAGGGAGTTTCACCATTTAACTATGCGTTGTGCGAAAAAATACTTCCTTTTATCTGTTTTGAATCTTTGAATGTGGAATCTTTGAATGTGTTTTGAATCTTTGATGTGGAAGACCTCTGCCCAAGACCCTGGAGAGCCACCGCCAGCCTGAGTAGGCAGTACTGAGGGGGACCAGGGGCACCACCCTGAAATCTCTGTAGCCCTATAAAAGAGCAAAAATCCAGCAGTACCTGAGAGACCAACAGAATTTCTGGCAGGGAATGAGCTTTCGTGAGTCACAGCTCCCTTCTTCAGATACCAATCTCTGAAATCTCCGCAGAGGCTTAGCGGAGGAGTTTCGGCTGGGCGTGCTGAGGGTCCCAGGGCTAACCCCTGGCAGCATCTTTGGCTAAAAGGGCAGGGAGGAGGTGACAAGAAAGACCTCTGAGGCCTGAGACCCCAGAGAGCAGCTGCCAGTCTGAGTGGACGAGGCTGACTCTGACGGACCATCCCAGAGAAGGCGGCGTAACGCGACCCTCCGGCTTGCTCTACCCCTGCTCCAGGAGGGCAACCCCCAGGACCAGCATGGCGGTCAGAGCGGTTATCCAAGGGGTCAGTCCAAGACACCAGCTGCCCCCCCATCCTGCTTTCCCAGAAAGAAGGCAGGGAGTTCCTGAGGACCGCGAGAAGTCAGTTAACAACAAGCTGCTCATGGCGGCCCCTTTGCCCTGGCACCGATCCTGGAGTAGGAGGAGGGGGCGAGGTCGCTCTTTCTGGGCAAGTCGGTCTTCCCCTGCAACTTCAGCTCCCTTTTCAGAAACCATATAACCAACCCTGCAAGGCAGTTGTGAAGGCACGCCAGGAAGCATCGTCAAAACACAGTCCGCATGCATGCGCACGAACACAACTCTCCCTCCCTCTCCTCAAAGATCCGAATGCTCCAGCCCACCCCACCCCCTCACAAAACCGCTCCCCAGGCACATTGAGGGCTGGAAACGGGAGTCTGAAAAGTGTTTCCCCCCCCCCCCAACAGGCCGAGAGGGGGAAAGCTCCGCAGGGCGAGGCCTTTCCTGACCTGAAAAGTGTTTCCCCCCCTGGGGGGGAGCGCTCGGCGGGCTTCGCGGGGCTCGGCAAGGACGAAGGCCTTGGGCGAGGTGTGCTCCTGGCGCCGGAGCCGGCCGGCCAGCAGTCACTAGAGGCCACCCTGCCGCTGGGGCCCGGCGTCCGGGCCATCGGGCAGAGCAGGTCGCGCTTGCTGGGGAAGGCGTGCAGGCAGGCGGTGGCAGCAGCGGCTCCCTCGCTGCAGGTGCGGTAATGCGCAGGAGCCCCGAGCCCAAGCGTGGCAGCTCCTGGCCCTGCTGCAGGCGGAAGCTGAAGCTCTTGTGCAGCGCACCCCAGCCCGCCCGGCCCTCTGCCGCCGTGCTCGCCCACGCCCATCAGCAGCCGCCACTGCTGGCATGCCCTAACCTGGCGCCGCAGCACCTGGCAAGCGCCCGCCTGCATCCCGCCCACCGGGAGTGGCGGCCCAGCAGCCCCGGGGCGGCACAGAGCAGGGGGGCGGCTGGACCTGCATCCTCGCGGCTTGTCTCTCTTCCCTCTTCCCTCCCATGTGTAGGGAGCTGGGAGGAAGTGACCGGTGGTCACTTCCTCCCAGCATTACCTTGCGGCTGCACTCTTTTAAAGGGGCCGGGTTCAGGACCCTGACGGGCCGGATCCGGCCCGCGGGCCGTAGTTTGAGGACCCCTGTTCTAGGGTAAGTTCAGGCTTGATTTGATCTATAACCCACGGATTTGTCTTTTTGGCAGTCCACAGTATCTCTAACACTCTCCTCCAACACCTCATTTCAAAGGAGTCTACTTTCTTCCTGTTAGTTTTCTTCACTGTCCAGCTATCACACCCATACATAGTAATAGGGTATATGATGGCATGAATTAACCTAATCTTGGTGGCCAGTGACAATATAATATAATTAATATAATAATAAATACAGCTTTTACTTTATTTAAGACAGGGGTCCCCAACATGGTGGTTGTGGGCTCCATGGTTAGGGTTGCCAAGTCCCTCTTCGCCACCAGAGGAAGGTTTTGGGGCAGAGCCTGAAGAGGGTGGGGTTTGGAGAGGGGTTAGACTTCAGTGCCATAGAGTCCCATTGCCAAAGTGGCCATTTTCTCCAGGTGAATTGATCTCTATCGGCTGGACATCAGTTGTAATAGTGGGAGATCTCCAGCTGCTACCTGGAGGTTGGCAACCCTATTGGGGATGGAGACTCCACCCTCTAAACCAGCCATTTTCTCCAGCAGAAGTGATTTATGTAACCTGGAGATCAGTGGTAATTCCAAGAGATTGCCAGTCCCCACCCAGAGTCTGGTATAACCCTACTTGCTTAAAATAACCTGAAAGCAGCTCTCTTTGAATCTGCTCTGCATGTAGGGTTGCCAAATCTGGGTTGGGAAATACCTGGAGATTTTTGGGGCAGAGCCTGAGGAGGACGGGGTTTGGGGAGGGGAGGGACTTCAGTGCCATAGAGCCCAATTGCCCAAGCGACCATTTTCTCCAGGGTTACTGATCTCTATCGGCTGGAGATAAGTTGTAATAGCAGGAGATCTCCAGCTAGTACCTGAAGGTTAGGAAAACAGTATAGGGGCGAAAACCATTTACAAACAAGGTGCAAATTTTATAAGCTACTGAGATACACAAACACATACAATGCACAAATACAAGTAACCACACTATAACCAACACACAGTATGTACAAAATATACAATCAAAGGGCAAAAAAATCTTTCAAAGGTCTCAGCAGAGTACCAAGTAAGCAATATGAGTTCAAGTTCAATTTTCAAGATGAATAAGAAGCCGCAATCATTTCCATATCCCACACAGGGTAAGTATAAGAAAGGTTACTATAAGACGTCCAAAAGGTCAAATGCTGCATGATGTGATGTACCTTTTGGACGTCCTATAGTAACCTTTCTTATACTTACCCTGTATGGGATATGGAAATGATTGTGTATGACTATACACTCTTTAGAAGCAATTCTCTGAAGGACTGAAGAAGGATTCTACACTATTGTGAATTTGAAACGGCCGTATCCTATTGAAGATTGTGGCTTCTTATTCATCTTGAAAATTGAACTTGAACTCATATTACTTACTTGGTACTCTGCTGAGACCTTTGAAAGATTTTTTTGCCCTTTGATTATATATTTTGTACATACTGTGTGTTGGTTATAGTGTGGTTACTTGTATTTGTACATCGTATGTGTTTGTGTATCTCAGTAGCTTATAAAATTTGCACCTTGTTTGTAAATGGTTTTCACCCCTATACTGTTTTCCTAATTTTTGATATTAGTATAGAGGTGCCTGTTTCTCCCCCAGTACCTGGAGGTTGGCAACATTATCCATGGTGCCCACAGATACCTTTACTGGTACCCACCAAGTGTTTTTAGACAGTGGGGCTAAGTAGGACTTTTGCCTAGCAAGGCTTCTGATTGACCACTGTAAATTAGATTGGCTTTAAAAAATTTTTAAAATGTTGCTTTAGCAGCACCAGGATCTTCACTATGTGACTGAAGGTAAGCTGTAGCAGCCGTTTTGTGGCTGGCTTCGCTTCTTGTGGCAGCCATTTTGTGGCTATGCCCACCACACCGTGTCGGAATTGCAGTGCTGGAGACCCCAATTTAGGAAACGAGTTCCCTTCTTTTCTATCTGAGGAGCTCTACAAATAAAAACATTGACAAAGAGCTTTGTATCATTCGTGTGGGCTGGCAATGTAAAGTGGCCCGGGAGCACCTCAAGGAGACTGGCCCCAACTATGGTGTTACAAGCTAACTGATGCAGGGGCCACTCAGGTCAGACCCTGCCAACAATAGGTGCCACCTATTGGTGAGACAACACCCATCAAGGGTACAGCTGGCAAAGTCTTGGTGGCTCCTGAGCACTGGCAGAGCTCCTGGGACTTGGTTCTCCTTGCTCCTGGCTGCTAGTGGGCTGATCCTGCTTAGCTTCCAAGCTCAAGGACCATCCAGTTTAGGACAAAAAAATGACAAAAGGCTAGATATATAGCAGCAGATCAAAAGATTATAAACAAGAGTGTATGCATAAAAACTCTAGGGTAGTACATAACATATAAAATAAAATCCCTGTGTCTCAAAACAGCAGCAGATTAAAAAAAAAAAAGGATTTTTAAAAAGAGACCATCAGGGAAGATTCAGTCTAGTCCCTATGTGGGGGTTAAATAGAAGTCCGAAAAGTGAACACATGAAGCTGCCTTAATCTGCCTTATACCTTGGTCCATCAAAGTCAGTATTGTCTCTCCAGAGCCTCAGGCAGAGATCTTTCACATCACCTACTTGCCTAGTCCCTTTAACTGGAGATGCCGGGGATTGAACCTGGGCCTTCTGCATGCCAAGCAGATACTCTTATCACTGAGCCACAGCCCCTCCCCATGGGAAAAGGTTGAAGATAACCGTGCTAAGAAAATAATGAGATCGTTAGAAAATGTCTTAACTTTTCAATCTTTCAATTTTGAAGGTTATGGAGGGCTTTGCAGAAATGGGGTTTCCCAACTGCGTGGGGGTCATGGACAGGACCCACATCCCCATCATATCCACAGTGCGAAAGGGAACGAGTGTCAGCCAGAAAGGGTTTTTCCCCATGTCAATGCAAGGGACGGTGGACCACAGGGGCCGTTTCATTGACATTGAACTCAGCTGGTGTGGAAAAGATAAGGACGCCTCCTTCTTTCGAAACTTGGCTCTCTGTGAGGCAATGGACCAAGGGTCGTTTGTCCCCGGGAACCCTGCGATGACCCTCGGCGACGTGGAGATTCCCCCGCTGATCTTGGGCGACGCGTCCTACCCTCTGAAGAAGTGGCTCATGAGGCCCTTCGCCGGCAACCTTGACCCTCGTAAGGAACGATTCAACTCCCGCCTGAGCAACTGCAGGAAGATGGCCGAACACGCTTTTGGGCGGCTGAAGGGGCGGTGGAGGTGCCTGGCCACCCGACTGGAGGTTGCGGAGGAGAACATCATCCCCGTCGTGGTGGGCTCCGTCGTGCTCCACAACATATGTGAGAATCGAGGGCATGCCTTGCTCGATGGGCCCTGGGTCCCGGACGGAGTGTGGGACCAGGCTCCTGAGGGGCACTTGAAATTCCCTGCGTCCACACAGGACACACAGGAAGGAAACCTGGTGCGAGAGGCCCTGGCCAGCTACTTCATGAGCGATTCCTGATTGTGACAGGCCTTGATTGGACCAAGGCTGTTGTTTTAAATGTACGCTTTGGGTGAATGCAGAGCCACTGTTTGCGTTTGTGGGGAAAGAGGAGGTGGGGGGAGGATGCCAGCTATGGTGTGAAGTTAATTTTGCCATTCCTCAACTCATTTTATCTACCTAATCAATAATTATTTTATTCTGCCTTTTGGGGGGGTGATTTCTTTCTGTGGTCCTCCCCTGATTTCTTTGTGGTTTTCATGGTGATTAGTACCTCAGGGCCTAGCTGCCCGACAAGGGGCTTTTAAAGGGACAGGATACGACCTGGTTAGTTTCCCCCCCTAAGTCAGCAGTTCTAGTACTTATTGGACTCCTCTGTCTGTATGAGGGAGTGACTGTTTGACCAAGCCTAAAGACAGCCTTGAGGAAGTGGTCATTTCCAAATTTTAAAAATAAACCATTTGGAAACTATTTGATTTGGGTGGATTTGTTTATGGGAATCAGTTTGGATGTTTCAGTCTCAGTCGCGCATGAGCGAACCCATACTGGAGGGTTCTTTGCGTGTTTTGCCTGTGGGAAAACTTTTTATATGAGTTCAGAACTGGTTACGCATGTGCAGACCCACAAAGGGAAGCCATTTAAATGCTCGATCTGTGGGAAAACCTTCCGGAACAGCTTGCAACGCATTGCACATTACGAAGCCCACACAGGAAAGAAACCAATCTGGTGTTCAGACTGCAGGAGAAGCTTTGTGAGCAAAACCAATCTCCTCGCTCTTGCGAACAAGCACACCAGGCCAAACCCTTACAGATGTTCTGTTTGTGGGAAAGGTTTCCATTGGAGCCCGCATCTGATTTGGCATCAGAGGATCCACTCCAGAGAAAAACCCTACGAATGCCCTGTGGGAAATGCTTTGTTGGCATTCACATCTGATTCGACATCAGGGAATCCATAGGGCAGGGGAAAAATAAACACGTTTCTCTAGGGAGAAAAATATATGCTACCTTCAGGGCTCTGTGTATCTGTGCTAACAATAAATAACTAAAATTCTGCCTCCATGTTATGTAAATTCTTCACCAAAACCCCTTAATTCTGAAACCAGCATAAATTTTGCAAGCAGTTATACTTTGACTATGTGTGGGTAAGTGCCATCAAATCATCTCTGATTCATGGTGACCCTAACACAGTCAAAAGCTTTGCTGTAATTGACAGCAGAGGATAGGACTCTCAATAATAGGTTTAAATTTAAGGTGGAAAGGTACTAGCTGGATATTAGGAAAACTTTTTTTACAGTGAAGAGTTGTTTGACAGTGGAATCAGCTTTGTGAGGTGGTGAGCTCCCCCTCACTGGCAGTCTTTAAGCAGAGGCTGGACAAGCACTTGTCAGGGATGCTTTAAACTAATCCTGCATTGAGCAGGGGGTTGGACTAGATGGCCTGTATGGCCCCTTCCAACTCTATGATTCTATGATAATCTATGAAACTCAAGCTAATTTTCTTCTGAAATTATCTCGTAGGCTCCAGTAAGCAGCATAAATTTGCGACATGATCTCTAATGCCTCTTCCTTTTCTGAATCCAGCTTGAACATCAGGAATTTCTCGTTCCATATATGCTAACAGTTTACACTTTGCATTATGCTTCTAATTGGGGGATGGGAGAAGCAGCTATACAACGCATGGAAATCCCTTCTCTGCTGGAAATCTTGTTCAGTAACTCATCTGGCTTTCAGTTGGCCCTTCCTACAGATTGATGCCTGTTCTTGCAATCGTAAAGTCTAGAAACCTGCTTATTGTTTTTTTAAAGGAAAGCTGAGATTCTCCAGCAATTGAGATGCAAATTACACAAGACGTTTCTTTGCTCGCTTACACTATTTTTTATTTTATTTTTGCACCTTTCTTTGCAAAAACAGGGCTTCAGGCAGCTTCCAGCAGTTGGAGCAAGATAGCCAACCCTGTAAGATAGGACACTTACAAGACAAGTTCCAGAAAACAATTACTCTGGTAGCTGTAACCAATAGGGGCTAAAGTAATGGATTCAGATTGAAGCCCCAAAACACCACAGAATATGTGATTTATTATGTGAGTGGGAATATACAATAAAAAAAGCAGTGAATAATGAGGATAGAAATAATGAAGCTATAAATCTAAACTAAGCACATTTACAAGCATTGGTTCAAGATCCAGATGTTACCCAGCAAGGCTGAGTCCAATAGGGTTTCAAAGTCCAAGACAAAGGTTCCAGTCAGTATGGCCCACACAAAATCAAGAAGTTTCCCCAAGTCAGATGTAATCCAGACACAGGACGAAACTAGAACAAAAGATCTTTATGCTTAACAACCCGCATTGACCTGATTCTAATTGGCCAATCAAATGTATAGCAAATTATGTAATTTTGCTAACTAGGTGACTCAACCAATCAGGTGAGTTTGCCATTTAGACCAGATGCTCTGCAGCTGCGTCAGGTCCAATTAAATAAGCCCCTTCTCCCACCCATGAGGTTGGGCACAACGAAATATATAGTTCAATAAAATATCGTCAATACAATAAAACCGTAATGCAGAAGTAAAAGCAATTAAGCATCCCCATAAAATCATCAATTTTAAATAATTGGCAAGCAGCAAATTGATGGTGCCCCTTGTTAAGTATAGAGGCCACCATAAAGCCAAAAGCAGTCAGGGCCCCCACCTATTTAGTTGGTAAGAATAAACAAAGAGAGGCGGGTAGGGAGGCCAGCACTGATGGATAACCATAGTGTTACGGGGATTGCTGGGGGTCTCCAATATTTAGATGGGGAAATTAGCTTTGGAGACACTTTGAGCACCACGAGAGGCTTGGTTTAAAGCAAGATCTTTACCTATGTATACGAGGGATGAGCAAATCGAGAGGAATAAACTGACATAAAGCAATATAAACAGTAAAACAGGCATTAAGAGCTCTCTCAGCCCCACCTACCTCACAGGGTGTCTGTTGTGGGGAGGGGAAGGGAAGGTGATTGTGAGCCGGCTTGAGTCTCCCTTAAGTGGTAGAGAAAGTCAGCATATAAAAACCAATTCTTCTCCTCTTCCTCCTCCTCCTCCTTTAGGGGAATGAAAAAGGGGGTACACACAGAAAGAGTACAATAATCCAACACAGAGATTCTTAATAGGGATAGGGTAATTGGAAGTTTATAGCTACCATCAGAGGTCTTAAGTTTGAAGAGAGTGGCTGCAGCAACAGGATCGGTCAGTGACCAGCGCCTCGCGCTAAGGAAACCGTACTATAGCATGGGGCAATCGTTTGGATCCAGGAAAACGAGTACAAAGTTGCCACTGTGATGGTGGCAATATTTGTACTAAAATTCTGCCTTAAGGCTGGATGACCACCAGAACGGTGGTCAAGGTGCGCAAAAGTATGATTGCTTCTCAAGTATTGAAATATTACAGTAAGAAAAGGCAAGAACTAGGCAAAGCAGAGGACCGGCAAGTATCAGGCAACTATTAATATCAAGAGTCTGTCAGGTGCATGTGGGTGAGGGAGGAAGAAGAGGAATTAAGAGATGGGATTAGTTTGTCCCCCAGCTGCCCCAGAAAGGAATTTCAGGGTGTGAAGGGGAGCGTCATTGTCTTCGGTCTCCGGTCTTCAGGCAGATCTTGATAGAGTGGCTACATTGATAGTCATGCAAACATAGCAGAAGAAGAGTTGGTTTTTATATGCTGACTTTGTCTACCATTTAATGAACAATCAGACTGGCTTACAATCACCTTCCCTTCCCCTCCCACAGCAGACACCCTGTGAGATAGGTGGGGCTGAGAGAGCTCTTAATAGAACTGTGACTAACCCAAGGTCACCCAGCTGGCTTCATGTGTAGGAGTGGGGAAACCAACCCGGTTCACCAGATTAGCGTCCGCCGCTCATGTGGAGGAGTGGGGAAACAAACCCGGTTCTCCTGATCAGACTTCACCGCTCCAAACCACGGCTCCTGACCACGACACCACGCTGGCAGTGTCCTCGCTGTTGTTTGGAGAGGTATCACTCTTCCATAGCTCAGGGGGTTATGAGGCGGAGGCTGGAAACATTCTTTCTGTCAGTGGTTTGGAGCTTCATCCAGGATGAAGTTCATGTCACTTCTGTTCCTGGGTGCACAGCACTGTGTTCCTTCTGCATAGTTCTGCTCCAGTCCTGCACACTTGTTAGGGTTGCCAAATGCCAGGTGGTGGTGGGCAAACCCCCGCCAATCCACCTGGCTGCCCGCTGACTAGCTGAGGGTTGGTGGGCAACACATGCATGCACCTGCCCGCGGCGACACATCACTTCCGGTTTACACCCGGAAGCGCCGAATCACAACGGGCCAGTTGCCTCTCAGACTCCCAGTTTGAGTGGTCAAGGCCTGTTGCGATGCGGTGTAAGGGCATCGCAATGGCCTTTGTGATGCGTTTTACACCCAGCAATGCCGCATCGCAACAGGCCTTGACCGCTCCAACTGGGAGTTTGAGTGGCGACCGGCCCTTTGTGATGCAGCACTTCCGAGTGTAAACCGAAAGTGATGCACCACTTCTGGGTCGCACACGATCCCCCCCCCCCAAAAAAAACCTCCCGCCGAAGAAGGGGGACCTGGTAAGCTTAACACTTGTCCACGTGTGCCAGGAATGCTGGGTATGCGAGGGTATCACAACAGTAGCTGCCCTCAACTATAGGTGCAACTATAGGGTATGCGAGGGTATCACAACAGTAGCTGCCCTCAACTATAGGTCCTAATGATCTCATTAGGAAGGGAGTTCTACCATGCTGGGGCCAGGGCCAAAGAAACCCTGGCCCTAGTCCAGGACAACTGGACACTTTTTGGGCTGGAGACCATCACAAGATTTTTACTAGCAGAACGTAATGCCCTCTGGAGGGTATACCAGGAATATACCCTCCCGAATTCTTGTGGACTTGAAAGAGTCAGGCCTAATGGTCTGGTTGGTATCTAGGTTGCCCCCCCCCCATCTCCCTTATCGATCTTTTTGAAGCTACAAGCAGCTTGACCCAAGTTCTCAGAGAGAACATTTTAACTAGGCCTCAGCATGAACCGTTATTTGAATTTAGCAAGAAACTGCATAAAGGGAACAGTTTCTTGACACTAACGTCTGTGCAACAACACTGCAAATTAAATCAGGTAAGGAGGGACCTCTAAATCAAGGAAGCAGCTCAAATGGGGCAAATCTTGATAATGGGGCGACTGGAAATGGAACTGGTATGCACAGGTGTCCATGAACCGTTCCTGACTGCTACGTAGCCTGTGTTCTCATATTCTCTCTCACACTCACATTTTATATGAACTTCGCCATCATCTTGTTTCTGGACGCTAATAGCCCGCGTTGTCATATTCTCTCTCCCTCTCTCACACTCACATTTTATATGAACTTCACCTTCATGTTGTTTCTGGATGCTAATGATCTTTCGCTTGCTTTATTATTTTGATATTCTTCACAGGTGGTTTTCTTCTATATTGTCATCTGCGGGGGACGGGACAGAAAGATGATTAATTCCCACCTCCAAATAATAATTAAGCCCACTTGCCTGTCTTTAGATCATTGTTTCCAAGGTAAAGTGTGCCGCCCTGTCACACCTGGCTCATCATGGTGTCCCCGTGAAATTCTACCTCCCAGGATTTCCAGGCGAGACACTAAGGTGGTTAGCCATTGCCTTCCTCTGCATGTCAGCCCTGGACTTCCTTGGAGAGACAAAAAGCTGTAAACCCAACATAGGGTTCCTGTGCCTGTGAAAATCCACCTGCGCACTCACACAGAGCGAGAGGGAGAAGATAAATGGGGCCCTGAGGCTGTGAAATGCACCTAGCACCATCACTGCCACGTCTATAAAAGCCTCCGTTGTATATACAAGCATAACAGCCTGTATTCAACCACCTGTGCACAGAAGGAACTTGGACTATCCCCCTTCTGATACCCAAATATCATTGCCAGGGTTGTGGGACCTGTGCAGAGGAATAGGTAAGCACGTTGGGAAGCTGGAAGGAGGGAGACCCCGGCACTTAGCAGGCATGCCTGTATCTTCTTGGGTGTCTTAATGCCTTTGGAACAGTTACTATTTATTTTTGTTATTTATAGCCCATCTTTCTCACTAAGACTCGAGGCATATTATTATTATTACACGGTGTAAGGCCAATACAATCAGCAGGATGGGACATCCAATACAAAATTATTTCTCACACCATTGTACATTGTGGACCTGGGCACTTTTTAGGGTTTTTCACCTGTGGGAGGGGAAACACTTTAAAAGGCCTAGATTAGGTTAAAAAAAAAAAAAACCTCCCCACCATATTAAGAGGCACTTTGAGTTGGTGACACGTCTTTCTCATAAGGGTTTGGAGGGGGGGCAGATAGCCGTTGAACGTGCTCTGAAAGAAAGGCATCGATTCCTTCAGGTAGCACATTCATAGAGGAAAACAACACAAACAAAAAACACCGTGTTGGTTCTTCTGTTGGGGACTCCCTTATTGGCTGTTAAAACTGAAAGCCTCTCTAAAACACCACGAATTACCTACCGCCTTTGGCTGCCGTGTCGATGGGACGATTTGTCAGGGCAGGCAATTTGTTTTCCAGGGAAGTCTGTTCACGGTCAGTGATATTTACACCAAAGAACCTCCGCCTTCCATGGACATTTCTTTGAAGAGAGAGCAACTTCTAAACTTGCTCCACTTCTAAGAATCCCTTTGTAAAACCAATTCATGTGACTTTCACCCTGCCACATAAGATATAGGATTCAACCAGAAGCCTTTACACCTTTTTGTTTGTTTGTTTGTAACCTGCATGTCTAAACTCAGACATAGGTTTCTGTAGTATTTCCAGGCCCAGGGAAAGCTACATTGTCTGCAAAGTTATTTCTAGAATGGTCGTTGAGTGGGAGGTACAATATCTCAACAGTTAAGACGAATAGTTAACAGTCTGTGAGCAGCAAGTCCTAGATCCAATCCAATTTTTCACTTCTAAAAGGGTTTCTGGTAAGCAAGCCTAGGAAAGGGACCCTGCCCTGAAACGGTAAAGAGCTGTTGCCGGTCACATCTGCTGATATTGGTTCATTTATTATTTACTTCATTTATACCTCACCTTTCCCTCCAAGCAGATTACTCCATTCTCCTCTCCTGTATTTTATCCTCACAACAACCCTGTGTGGTAGGACAGGCTCAGAGTGTGTGACTGGCCCAAGGCCAGGCCAGTGGTCCAGCATCCTGTTTCCAACAGTGGCCAATCAAAGAATACAGAGAAGCCCCCAGGCAGGGCCTGCCATCTGCTCCCTTGCCCATGACAACCAGAGGCATTCTTGCTTTTGAACCCATTCGGGTAAAATGGTTAACTGCTGTTTATCAAATTTACTTAAGTTCTACTGCAACGGACCAAATTTCTAGCTAGGCCACCACCATGTTTCCCCATCAAGTCTACAACCAGGGCAAAAAAATATTGCTTTTATGATGTTTTATATATTTATTGTGTTTTATTTTGTAAGCCACCTTGGGCAGGTTCCCTAGAAAGGCAGCATAGAAATTTTCTAGATAAATAAATGAGGCTTCCCCCTTGTATACCCACAACACAGTATTCAGATATACTGCCTCTGAAAATGAAGGTTCTATTTAGTTCCTTTGTAATGCCAACTGAGCTAGTAGTTTGTAATAGATTTAGACTCAGAAAATGTAACACGGACCACAAACACACAGCATAATTCGATTTTAATCAAAACTTGACTGAAATGATGTAGAAAACTGAACACACAAATCCCAACAATCAGCAATTAATGTAAGGTATTAATTATCATCTTGTGTTTGGATGTACAGTCTGAAAATAACAAAATAATGAGTTCCATTTTAAATTATTAGGCTGGTTTTTGTTTAAAGCAAGACAACCCTGTTGCTGCCAGTTCACATTTACCCAGAAAGGGGGATTTTGTTGGAGGTACTTCATTTTCAGCGTACAATGGCAAGCTTAGAAATCTGTTCAAAGATGGCTTTCCCCTTCTCTGTAAAACATCCAGCCCAATTCAACTCCAAAACGAGCACTTCTGATTTCTTCCATTGAAATGAACAAGACTTCAAAAGGTGTCGGAATTCTCCTCTTTGTTCCCACTGAAGCCAGAGGAATTTAAGACGTTCTGGATTATACTTGTGACCTTTTACCAGACTCCAAAAAGATATGTGCGAGGGGATAGGGGGAGCACTGTCCCGCTCTATCAGCCATTTGCCCAAATCCACATGCATTGTCCTTCATAGAAGCTGTCAAAAGACACCTCTTTCCCTAACCGCAAACTCCTATGCAGAAAAAATAAAGGCAGGCTGGTTTCTCTCTCACATCTGATTATGGTTTTTAGAATCATCATTTTAGAGACAACTGTAAACAAAACATAGACTCCTGAGCAAAGGAGCTTACACATCAATTTCAAAAGGCAAGGAGAAGCCGACAGGAAAAGTTGCTAACTCAACCCAAAGAGTTTCGTGTGGTATACGTGGTTCTCCCTGCCTTTATTTTATCCTCACACCACTGTTCGAGAGAGACTGGCCTGTAGTCATGCAGAAAAGGTCACGGCTAACCATTACCCCACACAGGCTCCCAGTGGCAAGAGATTAACGATAGCGAGAGCAGTTCTGGTTTTTCCTGTGATCCACCAAGCACTGAATCTTAACTCTTCTCGCAATCCGAACATTTGTATGGTTTCTGCCCTGCATGGTCATTCATGGGAGCGAGGAGATTGGGCCTTCTCACAAAGTTCCGTCCACAGTCTGAGCACTGATATGGCTGAACACCTGTGTGGACACTTTGGTGGGTAAGGAGGTGTGAGCTATTCCGAAAACTCTTCCCACAGACAGAACACTCGAACGGCTTTTCCTCCGCACAGTTTCTCGCCCGAACCACCAGATCTGAGCTCATGTAGCTGCTTCTCAAGCACTCAGAACATTTTGAGCCCTTCTGGTCAATCTGGTCCAACCGCCGCCAGAAGATTCTCCCACATTCGGAGCATGTACAAGGTTCCTCTCCTGCGTGGATTTTCTGATGTCGAAGAAGAACAGAATTGGAGGTGAAGCTTTTCCCACAATCGGAACAGTTGTAAGGTTTCTGCCCGGTGTGGATTCTCACATGCACAAGAAGATTTGACCTCCGGTCAAAGGCTCTCCCACAGTCTGAACATCTGTAGGGCTTCTCTCCTGTGTGGATTCTCTCATGCAGCACCAGGTGAGAGCTCCAGCGGAAGCTTTTATCACAGTAGGAACATTTATATGGTTTTTCTCCTGTATGCGTCCGCTCATGTGATTTAAGATTTGGGACATTTCTGAAGTTTTTCCCACAGACTAAACATTTATATGGTTTTTCTCCTGTATGGATTCTCTCATGAATAATCAAGCTTTGCCTTTGGCTAAAGCTTTTCCCACAGTGGGAACATTTATGCTGCTTCTCTCCCGTATGGACTTTCTGATGTGCGATTCGTTGCAAACTGTTCCGGAAGGTCTTCCCACAGACCGAGCATTCAAAAGGCTTTTCTTTGTGGGTCCGGACATGTGCAACCAGTTCTGCGCTGACACTGAAGGCTTTCCCACAAGCAAAGCATGCCAACGTCTCCTTTGCTGCATGGGTTCGCTCGTGCTCGATGAGGTCTGACTTTTGACTGAAGCTTTTCCCACAGTATGAGCACAATGCTGTGTGGATTCTCTCATGTGACATGAAGTGAGAGCTCCAACTGAAACATTTCCCACAGTGTGAGCATTTGTACGGTTTCTCGCCCGTGTGGATTCTCTGGTGGACTTTGAGACCTGAGATGTTTGTGAAGTTTTTCCCACATACAGTGCATTTGTAAGGTTTCTCCCCTGTGTGCGTCCTCTGGTGTTTAAGGAGGTCCGATCTCTGACTGCAACTTTTCCCACACTCTAAGCAGGTATAAGGTTTCTCGCCAGCCTGGATTCCCTCTTGCGAGTTCCACCCAAAGGTATTCCCACAGTGTGAGCATTTATGCGGCTTCTGTCCCGTATGGGTTCTCTCACTTTCTCCACAGTGGGAACATTTATACAGTTTCTCCCCTACATGGGTTCTCTCGTGGGACACAAGGTCTGAGCTGCTAGCAAAACTCTGGCCACAGTGCCAGCACTTGTATGGTTTCTCTCCCGTGTAGCTGCTCTCACCTGTAAGATGATGCACATTCTGTGTCAAGTTTTCCTCACATGTCTCATCTTTCACTTTATTTCCCTGCTGCTGGACTTCGTCGAGACCTTTGCAAGTGCCTTCAGAAGAAACAGGCTCTGCCATTTCTTTCTCGTTGTCGTTTCTGTTCTCCCTGTCTGCCCTGCACTGATTCTCATCACTTTCTCCACCACATGAGGTGTTGTTCTCTTTGGTTGTTTCCAAGGACATCTTCTCTGGCTCCTCTTCCTCAGGGCTCTCCAGCAAAGGCTTCTGCTCATCATTTTCGCTTGGCCACCCATCGCCTGTTGAAGGAAAAGAGGAGAATTCAGAAGTAAATCTAGATGACGTCCTTGAGATTAGTGAACTAAAGATTAGAGGGAGGGTAAAAAAAAAGATTGGCTGCAGATCACTGAATGACTGATCAGCGGACTGCCTATTGTTTGACAAAGGTGAAACATCGTGCAACATTCTAAATGTGACCTGTGGGTGCCAGCATCCCTTTTTAGCATAATCCTGGCATCATTTCCCAGCAAGGGCAGGAAAAGATTCCTGAGTCTTGCACGTGTCAGGGGCAACCCTGAAAGCAGAGCAAAGATTCCCCCTCTGGCTCCTTGCTAGACTGGTACCCACCCCCAAACAGGAAGGATTGGCCTGCTGTCAACTTAGAACAACTGTCTTTGGGGATTAAAAAAAAATGTAGCACCTTTATTTCATTTCCATTTTATATTTAATGCTTTAAAAACTCTAGTCAGATGGAAGAGAAGGACAGTGGGGCCGTTCCTGTATGTAGATTCCAGACCTTATACAATTTATAAGAATTCTTTTTCTAAAAAGGTGTGTTTCATTGTTTACACAATTATTTACTTCATTTATACTCTGCCTTTCTCTGCTGGCGAGCCCGTGGTGAGCTCCTCAGATCAGATTGGGACTAGGGGTGGTGGTGGCTTCCTTGGCTGGCTCGTGGGCCAGATAAGAGCTCTCAAGGGGCGAGATCCAGGCTGCAGACTATATGTTTGACACCCCTGCTTTAGTCTCTGCGCCTTTTGTTTCTTTCCACAACATGGACTTTCTACAGCTTAATGACAACAGTCTGACTACCCCAGGCTGGGGAGAGGGGAAAGAGGAAGATGCCCCTTCAACAACCAGGTCATTTGACTTCTATTGATCTTTTCCAGGGTAGGCCACATAAAATTGACTTCCAGCTTTGCTGATGTAGCTACACAGCCAGATCTGAAGCTGCTTCCAATGCAAAAGACACAGTACTTGAAAAACATTCTGTCACATCCCTAGCTATCCATGACATCACAGCAGGTCAGCCAATGTCTAGAAGAGGCATGCAGATAGGCAGTAGGCAGGCAAGAGACAGGCTTTAATCCCTCCTGAGCAATTTCTGAAATATATAATTGCTAGAATTGTTCACAGACCCAAGCCAACAAACTTGGAAGAGGGTGTCAAGAGAATAGCCACCTTGGAGGGATTTTCCAGGCTGAACTAGTTTTCTGCCTCTTGCAGGTGCAGAGGGCACTCCCCCATAGCAGTCTCTCTCCAGGACAGCTTCCCAGACAGGCTTAATTGGAACATGTGCTTCAGCTGAGAATTTCATTTGGGAGGGGGGCAATTCGCTCATTCCCTGGAAGTTTCCATGAAGACAGCCCTATGATTGGTTATGTGGGGGTCATCACTGAACTGTATGCCTTTTAAAATATCTTTTTCTAAGTTTTCTTTCATAAAGCCCTTTTTAGCTTTTTACGGTGTGATTTTACTGGTGCCAAACCCAGGTGAACTTGGTTACGTTACTGCACCACGGTGTCAGGCCGTTATCTCAGTTCAAGTGTTGCTTCTGTCTCCTGGCTGAACCGTCCTGATCTCAAGGATGACGCCACATTCCAAAGCCTGGGAACGCTCTCCTGGGAAAGTGTGTTTGATGTTTATGCTTTGTAATCTCTCGCCGTTACCATGCTTTATATTGCCAACTAGCTAGCAAGGCACCCATAGCTGACATCTTACTCTATAAGCACTGTATTGCCTTTATGACCAGTAAAAGCCATCTGCTTGGATTCTAAGTGTCTCTGTGGTGATTTCTGGTTCTTTGGGTCAGGAGCTTACATTATGTCAGCTATCCCTCTTCAAAGTCAGGTTGGAGCCCCGGAGGGTTCGCCTGCCACTCGGGTGGGAGCTAGGAGGTTGCTCTCCGAGTGAACCGTGCCTACGGCCTTGTGGAACCCTGGAGTCCATATTTGAGGATCCTACCCTGTTACAGGACTTGGTCGCTGAACTTTTTAGGACTACTCTAGAGGTTTGCCGCTTGAGGGACCTGGTACAAACTCAGTGGCAGTCTCTAGGGAGGGCTCTCTGGATGTTAACCGCGGAGGATACTAATACCAGTTTAGACCTCCAGGATTTTGATCGACTACTGGATGATGCCCGATCAGCAACCGAGGACTTACAAGTACTGACTGGATTATTGGACAAACTTATTGCCCGGGAGACTCTCCCGTCTACGGCTCTAACGCGTACTGTTACCCTGGATATAGGTGCCATGGCAGGGCCCGCACCGGAAGGTTTTTCCCTGGTACCCGATGCGGCCGACTGTCAAGCCGAAGCCAAACGGATCGCTGTTCACACAGCTCTCCTCTTTGTGGATTGTACAAAGGATACCCCGGTAGCTACCTTGGCCCAGCATTTGGCGTCGACGTTTGGGCCCGATGCACCTGCTATTGCTGTTCGTATACAATCATTGCTGGGCGGGGAATCAGATCCTATTCTTACTATCCTGGAAACGGAACTTTTACTGCATGTTACTGCAGCTGCAGCCCTGAGACTTGAAAACAAAAAGGTCCTCGCTGATAAGGCAGCCGCAGAAGCGGCTCAGGCGGCAGCCGAGGCTCAAGCCGCAAGGGATAAGGAGTTACAATTGGCTGCGGATCAGGCGCGGACGGGCAGCCGCCCCAAAGGCACTATGAGGAGCGACCATCCGTTGGGACTGTCTTTCTCCCCGGTATTTGCCCCGTCGCGCACAACCCAACGCGCACGCCGCCTTGCGGATCGACGCCAAGACTCCGGTGAGTCTGAGGAAGAGGATCTATATGGAGACAGTTCTCAATGGGCCACGAGTTTTCGTACAAGTAAACCTCATCGTACCGGGGGGCCAGGAGAAGATGTTCACCTCTTACGAGCCCAGAATCGAGAGCTCTCCGGTCGAGTCGATCAGCTCCAAGAGTTAATGGAACGTATGCTCCAGGACAACAGACAATTACAACAAGCCCTGTTAGCCCAGGCACAGCCCGTTCCAATACCGGGGCAGGGGGCGCCAATTCAGCCACCCGCTAATGTGCCTGCCCCACCTCTATCCCCTCCCGGAGGTCCCGTTTTACCTCCACCCGGCCCACCCGTGCTACCGGGACATCCGATGCCCGGTCCTTGGAAACAACTCAAGTTGAAAACTACGTACGATGGATCTCTCGAAACCCTACCCTGTTTCTTGCATCAAGTGGACAGTTATATGCGAGAACAGGGACAGTTTTTCCCTACAGAGGATAGCCGGGTGCGCTATGTAGCTTCCCTTTTGACAGGTAAAGCAGCCGACTGGATGGTTCTCCAGTTCGACACCCGATCCCGCTCTATTCGTTCCCTCAACAATTTCATGACTGCTCTACGGAGGAGGTTTGAGGATCCCTTTTTGGGAGAACGAGCCAAAGCGGAACTGTTACAATTAAGGCAGGGCTCTACTCCTGTTCGAGAGTTTGCCGATGAGTTTCAGAGACTGGCAAGTAAAATTGTGGGCTGGCCCGAAGCCACCCTTGTTCATCACTTCAGGGAAGCGTTACACCCTGATATTCTGAACTGGTCATACATGAGGGGTGACCCCGAAACCCTTGAGGATTGGATACTATTGGCCGAGGAAGTGGAAAGCCGCCGGCGCTTTATTTCCCTTGTCCGTCAAAAACACAAGGAGAAAAGCGCCCCAAAATCCCAGCCTAGAGGGGCAAGCCAGCCGCCTCCTGTCCCTCGAAAACCCACACGTCCGCCCCAGGATCGTGAAACCCGATTTCAAAGGGGCGCCTGCCTCACTTGCGGGGAAATGGGCCACTTTGCAGCAGCCTGCCCATACCGCCCTGAAATCTTTCGTCCCAACACGATGACTCGAGCCAGAGGACGACCCCTACGCAGAGGCACCGCGGCCACCCGCAGCACAGCACCGGGAAGACCCACACCCTCTGCACTTCACGCCGGAGACTCAGCCACCCTGCCTGCCATGGATGACCCCGCCGGGTCTCGGATTACAAGTGCCCCATTGGGGGACATCTTTCCCTCTTCGGACGAAGAGAACCCATGGAATTCTTCAGCTTTGAACCTGGAATCCCCCCTTGATTTGTCAAAAAACGGCTTCGGTCTGTGGTGAGTGGAGCATCTCCACAGACCCCTGCAGATTCTCCTGCTAAGCCGAATGCTCCCACTAAAGTAAAAGAAGTGGAAACCACCGTTTATGTGGACGCAATATTACAACACCATGAAGGTGGTCCCCAACTACCAGTAAAAGCGCTTATTGACTCCGGTTGCAGTCGCACTCTCATAAACGAAGCCACGTTTGCCGCACTCAAAGTAGAGTCCGAGGCTTTGCCAGTCCCCGTCCAATTTGCCCAAATGGACGGGAGCCATTTCCAGGGGGGTCCAGTTGATCGCCGCACCATAGGGGTAGCAATGGGAATAGGCTCCCATTGGGAGCAGATAGACTTCACCATAGCCCCTATCCGGTTCGAAGTGGTCCTGGGAATTAACTGGATCAAAGGACATTGTCCCAGCATCGACTGGGAGACGAACACTATCTCCTTTGCCAACCCCAAATGCGACCAGCATCGACAGCGAGTTGCGCTGCTACATCCACCCGCTTCAGCATTAGCCTCCGAGATCCCAACACCCCCGATCCTACCTGATGCATACCGAGACTTTGCGGATGTCTTCAACATGAAAGAATGTGATGCCTTACCCCCCCACCGGGCCACTGACTGTGCGATTGAAGTAGTCAAGGATTGCACACTGACCAAAAGTAAAATCTACCCTATGAGCGCTTCCGAGCGCACTGTTCTACGAGACTTTTTAGACAAAAAACTTGCCAGAGGATTCATTCGCCCATCGAATGCCCCAAACTCGGCACCCGCGTTTTTTGTCCGAAAAAAGGAGGGCGACCTTCGCCTATGCATTGACTTCAGAAAACTCAATGCAGTTACTCAAGCCAACGCCTATCCTATACCACTAATATCAGATATTTTGGGACAATTACAGGAAGGTCGTATATTCTCCAAGTTAGACTTGGTAGAAGCCTACTACCGAATTCGTATCCGCGAGGGGGACAAACCCCTCACTGCCTTCTCTAGCTGTTTCGGAATGTTTGAATTCCTCGTGATGCCTTTCGGATTAAAAGGGGCCCCGGGGGTCTTCATGCAACTAATCAACGACATCCTCCACGATTTGCTATACCGCGGAGTAGTGGTTTATCTGGATGACATCCTTATTTATTCAAAAACCATGGACGAGCATGTAAATCTGGTCCGAGAAGTTCTGCAGCGCCTGCGCAATCACCAACTCTTTGCAAAGTTAGCCAAATGTGAATTTCATCAAAGCAAAATAACGTTTTTAGGGTACATAATCTCCCACCATGGCCTTAGCATGGACCCTACCAAAGTCCAATCCGTCCTCGATTGGACTCCACCCACCAATCGCAAGCAAGTGCAACAATTTCTGGGTTTTGCAAATTTCTATCGTGGGTTCATCCCTAACTTCGCCCGAGTGGCGCTACCCATCACCGACCTACTAAAAACCAAAGGTAAAGAAAGCTCAACTACTTTACCCTCCGCTAAGATATTGTGGACCGATCAATGCCAAGCCGCCTTTGTCGCTCTCAAACGCCTCTTCACTTCAGAACCTGTACTACGGCACCCAGACCCGAATCAGATGTTCATTGTGCAAGTCGATGCCTCCGACGTGGCTATGGGGGGGGGCTCTCCTCCAAAGAGGTCCGGATGGTCTCCTTCACCCTTGCGCTTACTTCTCAAAGAAGTTTGCGCACTCCCAATTGAACTGGCCCATTTGGGAGAAAGAGGCATCAGCCGTTCACCATGCACTAACTTTATGGCGACAATTTCTGGAAGGGTCTAAAGTCCCCTTTGAAGTTTGGACCGATCACAAAAATCTAGCTGCCCTCACGGGGTCTCATAAATTGTCAGAAAACAACAGCGTTGGGCGGAATTCTTTGCTCAGTTTCGTTTCGTCCTGAAACACGTTCCGGGGAAACAAAACGTTCTCGCAGACGCTCTCTCCCGGTTGCCACAATACCCGGCGAAACTTGATCGACCTACAAACTCTTTATTTACCCCCGCGCAAAGGGAAGCCCTACCTGTACTAGCTGTACAAACTCGTTCCCAAACGCTGCCCCAGCGGCAGCACACAACAGCCGGCACTCCCGCTCCTCCACCGATCACTCAGCCGCCTGCAGCCTGCGCGCCACCGCACGTAAGCACTTCCCCCTCTTCAGTCCCCGTAACAACTCCTGATACCACTATGACCAAGGGGGGGATCCCCATCTCCGAACCCTTCTTAAAGTCCCTTCAAGAACAATGCCTTCTGGAACGCTCAGCCCAAACCCTACCCCCTAGTGTAATCGAACAAGGGGGCTCTTGGTACAAAGACTCAAAATTGTATGTGCCCAAAGCGCTCCGAAAAGACGTTTTACACTTAGCCCATGGAGTAAAAACAGCCGGACACTTTGGGTTCCTGAAAACTCTTCACCTATTGCGCAGACAATTTTGGTGGGGGGGAATGCGTTCTGATATTGACTCTTTTATTCGCAGCTGTCCTGTTTGCGCCGCAGTCAAACGATCTCAAGGCAAGCCCCCGGGACCACTGCAACCACTTGAAATACCCAGCCGACCCTGGGAAGTAATTGCTATGGACTTTATGACTGATCTCCCTCTCAGTGGGGGAAAAACTGTATTATGGGTTATCACTGACTTATTTTCTAAACAGATACATTTGGTTCCATGCGCAGGGATCCCCTCTGCTCAGAAGTTGGCCCGCCTCTTCGTGTCACATGTCTTTAGACTACATTCGTTTCCGCGCAAAATAATCTGCGACCGCGGAAGTAGCTTCGTTGCTAAGTTTTGGAAAGCCTTTCTCAAGTTAGTGGGGGTGGAACAGGGATTGTCCAGTGCATACCATCCTCAAACGGATGGCCAGACTGAACGTGTCAATGCTGTACTTGAATGCTATTTGCGCTGTTATGTTAACTACCACCAGGATGACTGGGTAGAACTGTTACCTTTTGCAGAATATGCCTACAATAATGCTGTACATCAATCCACAGGTTTCAGCCCCTTTTATGCAGTGTACGGACAGGACTTCGGTCCTGCCACCCCAATTGGTGATCTGGAGGAGGGGGGGGATGCCGACATTGACTCTTGGGCACACACCCTCCGTACCACATGGCCTTGGCTGGTTAGCAACCTTGACCGAGCCAAACGCAAATACAAAGCGCAGGCCGACAAGCATCGTGCCCCCGGGGGAGATCTACAAGTGGGTAAACTGGTGTACTTGTCCACTAAAAATCTGCGTTCCACCCGTCCGTGCCATAAACTTGACGCTAAGTACATTGGTCCTTTCCCCATCGTTCGCATCATAAATCCAGTCACGGTGGAACTGTCTCTCCCCAAAACCCTGAGACGAGTGCATCCTGTTTTCCACATCAGCCTCCTCAAACCCCATATTGCATCTCCGCAATGGCATCCAGAGCCGCCTCCTGAGCAGCCTCTGATGGTGGGGGGGGAGGAACATTTTGAGGTTTCCAAAATCCTGAACTCCCGCGTTCACCATGGAAGTTTACAATACTTAGTCCGCTGGAAACACTTCCCCCCTGCCTGTGACGAATGGGTACGTGCGCGAGACGTCTCCGCCCCCAAACTCGTCAACGCCTTTCACATCGCCTATCCAGACAGACCAGCCCCCTTACAGGATGGGAGGGGGCCTTAAGGGGAGCAGGATGTCAGGCCGTTATCTCAGTTCAAGTGTTGCTTCTGTCTCCTGACTGAACCGTCCTGATCTCAAGGACGACGCCACATTCCAAAGCCTGGGAACGCTCTCCTGGGAAAGTGTGTTTGATGTTTATGCTTTGTAATCTCTCGCTGTTACCATGCTTTATATTGCCAACTAGCTAGCAAGGCACCCATAGCTGACATCTTACTCTATAAGCACTGTATTGCCTTTATGACCAGTAAAAGCCATCTGCTTGGATTCTAAGTGTCTCTGTGGTGATTTCTGGTTCTTTGGGTCAGGAGCTTACACACGGCTGGCCTGCCATGTTAGAGGGCACATTACATCCAAGTGAGCAAGAGAGCTGGAACTACTACATGAATTCTGTAAGGCAGGTCCTTGCCTGCCTTACAGCACCAGTGTGGTGTAGTGGTTAAGAGCAGTGGCTTGGAGTGATGTATCTAATCTGGAGAACTGGGTTTGATTCCCCACTCCTCCACAAGAGCGGCAGTCGCTAATCTGGTGAACCGGGTTGGTTTCTCCACTCCTACATATGAAGCCAGATGGGTGACCTTGGGCTAGTCACACTCTCTTAAAGCTCTCTCAGCCCCACCTACCTCACAGGGTGTGTGCTGAGGGGAAGGGAAGGTGATTGTAAGCCAGTTTGATTCTCCCTTAAGTGGTAGAGAAAGTCAGCATATAAAAACCAACTCTTCGTCTTACCTGAAAAAACTGCACTTCCGTCAACGCACTGCTGGACTTCCATGCAACGCTGTTTCTTTGCTGCGTCTGGCAATTCCTTGCTTGTCTTGGGTAGATTTACAAACATGTCTTCTGATGACCCCTTAATCTGAATTGGGGGGGGGGGAGAGCAATTAAAAAGGAAATCAGGAAGCAGACAAAAAACTGTGTTGACAGCAGGGTAGATAAAAAGCAATGCTTTTTTAAAAAAATTTAAAAATTGTATTTTTAAAATTTAAATTGGATTTTTAAAATAAAATGCTTTTTGAGGATAAATCTATCTAAAGATGGATTTCTGTTTAAGATACATTATAGTCTAAAGGTGATTCATCATGAAATAAGGATTAGTTTTTTAATTATGTAGCATAAGGCTGTATATTCATGCAATGCTCAATTTTTTTGGTAAATGAATTCCATTAATCCATTCACAATGTCATACTCTTCCAGAGGTTTCTTTAAGATTATTTTGGGCAATTTTTCTGTCTAGAAGATATTATCACAGATGCTTGGTTTTGCAGTTCTCAAAACTGTGAATTTGTGTCACCAGAGATAACATGTCCCTTATTCACAGCAAAATTTTATACAATCAACCCCTTACCCCCTAAGTGCAACGTTTCAAAAAGTTCAATAAATATTAAGATTGGTTCTTGTAGGTTATCCGGGCTGTGTAACCGTGGTCTTGGAAACGTCAGGAAAGAAAATTCCAAGACCACGGTTACACAGCCCGGATAACCTACAAGAACCAATGAACTCTGACCGTGAAAGCCTTCGACAATATTAAGATTGTTTGGAGTGGAATAGATCTGCACAAGGAGCTAAGTGTAAAGAGGGAGAGGCAAGCAGCAAAAATGAAAATGAAACCTTTTGAGCAGAATACTCCACAAGTCTTGGGATCTGTATAGATCTGTATAGATGTGTATAGCTTGAGGTTTCCCATATTGTTTTCTCCCTGGAGGAGAAAACCTATACTGGCAGCAGGCCGTAAAAGAGACCCAGTTTGGGGAAAGTTCCTATACCTATAGGTAAGACATGCATGCATGCAAAATGCAAACACTGCAACAAAGAAATGGGAGGCCTGGTGGCCTGAATGAAATAACATCATAAGAAGTGCTGTTTATATAGAAAATATGGTTGCCAACCTCCAGGTACTAGCTGGAGATCTCCTGCTGTTACAATTGATCTCCAGCCGATAGAGATCAGTTCACCTGGAGAAAATGGCTGCTTTGGCAATTGGACTCTATGGCATTGAACTCCCTCCCCTCCCCAAACCCTGCCCTCCTCAGGATCCGCCCCATAAACCTCCCACCAGTGGTGAAGAGGGACCTGGCAACCCAAATAGAAAACCATGATTTAAATCAAGTCTTACTGACTAGTGATTTAAACCGTGATTTAAATCAATTTCATTTAAATCAAATCTACCCTGGTTGACCGAACGGGGGACTTAAACTCCAAAATACACAGTAGTACAAATTCAATTCTGTTGGTTCCAAATTTCTATAATCTGAACCCTATTTCATTTTTTACAGAATGTTCCAGTACTGACTCACTGTGTAAACCACCATGAGTCCCAATAAGACTGAGCCCAGCTTTTGCTGGGGAGGGCGGGATATAAATTTAATACAATAAAATAAATAAGGCCGACTATAAATAACAGAAATAAATAAATAACTCAATCTGCAGAACAATTTGGAAATTAAATTAACCCATCTTGTAGGTAAATTGTTGGCCTAGGATGGGCGTGTCATGGTTAGGGGTCCCATTCCCCCCTGGTGGGGGCAGGAGACATTTTTAAAAACCCAGAATATCACATGCAGTCCTAGGTCACCAGAAATTACATAGCGCAGTTCTAACAGTAGGTAAGCCTAACGGTATTTACTTGGGCTAAGCATTAAGAGCCCCATGGCGCAGAGTGGTAAACTGTAGTACTGTAGTCCTAGCTCTGCTCATGACCTGAGTTCGATCCTGGCAGAAGTTGGTTTCAGGTAGCCGGCTCAAGGTTGACTCAGCCTTCCATCCTTCTGAGGTCGGTAAAATGAGTACCCAGCTTGCTGGGGGTAAAGGGAAGATGACTGGGGAAGGCACTGGCAAACCATCCCGTAAACAAAGTTTTCCTAGTAAACATCGGGATGTCACGTCACCCCATGGGTCAGGAATGACCCGGTGCTTGCACAGGGGACCTTTACCTTTAAGCATTAATTACATTTCACAAAACTTAAGAGAACGGTCATTTTTTCATTCATTAACCAGAACAGGGTAACACTTGAACAGCTCTGTTTTTCAGTAAGCAACTGGGCAGAATGTTATTTGAAAACAAAAAATGAAGGGGCCTGGAATCTACAGGGAAACCTGCCATGCAGAAACCCGTTGTTGCTGTTCTTAATCTGCAGCTGCACCAGTCATGGGGAAGACATAAAACATCATCCCCCTGTGGAATCCATCTATTATACAAACCCTCATACTGACTGCTCTAATTTTGTACTTAACTTTTCACTTCATTGTAGTTTTAGGTTTTTCCCAGTTTTTTAAGGGGGGTTCAGTTCTTCTGGGATAAAAGGTAAAGGTAGTCCCCTGAGCAAGCACCAGGTCATTCCTGACCCATGGGGTGACGTCACATCCTGATGTTTACTAGGCAGACTCTGTTTATGGGGTGGTTTTGCCAGTGCCTTCCCCAGTCGTCTTCCCTTTACCCCCAGCAGCTTACCACTCTGCGCCACAGGGCTCTTCCTTCTGGGATAACCTCATTCTTTTTTTGGGGGGGGGCATCTTATTTTCACCTGCCGTTCCCATCCTTCAGCGCCTAGCTGTGCCTGAAGGAAATCCTCTGCCAGGCTCACAGCCTGGGTGCAGTTCTGCGGATCGCTCTCCCTGACCCAGCATTGCATCTCTGGTGGCAGGACAACCAAGAACTGCTCCAGAGTCAAGAGGTCCAGGATCTGCTCCTTGGTGTGTCTCTCGGGCCTCAGCCACTGATGACAAAGCTCCATAAGCTGCCTGCAAGTCTCTCGAGGGCCCTCGGCTTCTTGATAGCATAGTTTCCTGAAATGCTGGCGCCGTATCTCTGCCCCAATGGCTTCTCCAGTTTGGACTCTCTCCTCCTTCCCATGGCACATGGCCGGATGGTCCTGCGTTACTCCTCCAATGGGAATTGGCTGGGGTTGGGAAGCCCACAATCCACTGGGCCACTTGGTGGCCTCTGTCACTCCTTCGGAAGGCTCTGGAGATGCTCTGCTATCAGTCCACTGCCTCGGTTCAGGCAGCCGTGGGCCATCCCCTCTAGAACAAGGAGCCTGAAGTGTCTTCAGGAATTCCTGCAACTGGGCATCCCAGTTTTGGGAGGGCTCTTCTGGTGGCTCTTGCTTCATGAGCTGAGGAGATTCCCCAGACAACATTTCACCAGCCCCCCCTGTTTTGAGACAATCTGCTTTTTCTGTTTCTTCTCCTGGTTCGGGGCCTGCAGAATCTTGTTCCTCCATTTTGATTTGATTCCCCTGCTTTAGCAATTCTTCAGCAATCGTTGTCTCTGGCGCTGCAGCCATTTCCTTCCCCCAAGAGGCAGTTCTGCACTCAATGATGCACAGTCACACACACAAACCCCTTACCACCAACCCTTGAGGAACACCTCAGTTCTCTTACGGTACCCCTGAAATTCCATCAGGGTGAGCGATCGATCTAATGAGGCTGGTGGGATCTTCCAAATAAGATGGTGAAACATCGGGGCTCTTCAGCAAATGATGGGATCCGATGATACTTCCAGAAAACCCTACACTCGTCTGCAGCCAAGAAAAAAATGGAAACAAAAGAAAACCAAAACAGAGATATCATCGATCGGAGTGAAGACTTAAACTTCTGGTAAACCCATAGATCTAGTATCGTGATGCAGCAATATCCCCTTTCTAAGATGGGTGTGAAAGGGGATTAGATAAATTCATAGTGGGGGGGTCCGTAGCTAAAGGTGACTAAATGGAGCCTCCAGTTTCAGAGGCAGTGTACCCCTGAGCATCAGTTGTTGGGAGTCAGTAATAGGGAGGGCTGATTCCTTTCATATCCTGCTTGGAGCTTCCTGGAGAAACCCATTGAATCACTGTGGGTAAAGGATCCTGGACTAGATCAAAGATTCTTAAACTGTAGGTCACGACCCCATATGGGGTCGTGTAACTGAATGTGAGGGGGGTCACAAAAAATTAGCAATGGTAAAACTTTTTTTTAACCATAATTTTCTTTATGATTTGTTATTAGTAAATGTTTGATTTGTATACCTATTCTATATACCTATATACTCCGGGTCGCGTAAAAATTTCTCAGGCGAAAAGGGGTTGTGAGTGGGAAAGGTTTAAGAAGCCCTGGACTAGATCATGATGCAATCCAGCAGAGCTCTTCTCACCTTTTGATTAATGCCAGTATTGCATTCATTTCAAAACTGCAGAATCTCTATAAAAGTGAAAAAAAATATATTATTCAGTAAGCATGCTTAAGTTTGCAGCAAACAGCTTGTTGTCTACACCTCTTTGTAAATTTCACAGGCAACACTGGAAAGGCATTGAGGCCCCAACATACCTATATATCTAGCGATAGTAGATCAAATGACAAAACTCAGAAGCTTGCAACTTGCCATTTTAACAGCAGCGGCTCAGTGGTAGAGCCTCTGTTTGGCATGCAGAAGTTCCCAGGTTCAATCCTCGCCATCTCCAGCTAAAGGTAATTCACAGTGGGTAGCCGTGTTAGTCTGTTTGCAGTAGTCAAAAAGGGCAAGAGTCCAGTAGCACCTTAAAGACTAACAAAAATATTTTCTGGTAGGGTATGAGCTTTCTGAAGAAAGAAGGTATCTGAAGAAGTGAGCTGTGGCTCACGAAAGCTCATACCCTACCAGAAAATATTTTTGTTAGTCTTTAAGGTGCTACTGGACTCTTGCCCTTTTTGACTCCAGTTAAAGGGACTAGGCAAGTCGGTGATGTGAAAGAACTTCTCCACCTGAGACCCTGGAGAGCCTCTGCCGGTCTGAGCAGACAATACTGACTTTGATGGACCAACGGGTCTGATTCAGTGCAAGGCAGCTTCATGTGTTCAGGACAAACAGAATTATCTCAACTGCTCAGTAATTCCAGGCAAGCCTCCTACCAGGATTCAGGATCTGGGGGGATTAGATTAAAAGCCATCCGGCCACACAGGCAGACTCTTCCCTTCTCCCAGATGCTCTTTTCACTCACCTGCCCTCTGCCTCACCTGCCGGCATTCCCCGGGAACCACCACCCTCCCGCCCGCTGCACAATGCAAAATAAATATGCAAAGAACTACAGGAAGGAACCTTTGTTTTTCCACCTTTCCTCCCCCACGCGGCCGTTCTAGGACTCACAGCTCTGCTGCTTTAACCCCTTCCTAGCAATCGAACACCAACCGGTCTGACCCCAGAAAGGTAGAGGAGGTGACTCTGCGGCAGCAATACAAAAAATAGGAGCGCAGTGGCGCCTGGAAAACTTGTGTGTGTGTGTAAAGTGCCGTCAAGTCGCAGCCGACTTATGGCGACCCCTTTTGGGGGTTTTCATGGCAAGAGACTAACAGAGGTGGGTTGCCAGTGCCTTCCTCTGCACAGCAACCCTGGTCTTCCTGGGTGGTCTCCCATCCAAATACTAACCAGGGCTGACCCTGCTCAGCTTCTGAGATCTGACGAGATCAGGCTAGCCTGGGCCATCCAGGTCAGGGCCTGGGAAACTTACACTTCTAAAATTCTAGCGCCAGGGGTTCTCGCCTATGAAACGGAGGGAGGCGCAAAGTGAACCCCGGCCAAAGGAAACCCTTCCTTCCCTGGAGGTTTTTAAGCAGAGGCTAGATGGCCATCTGTCAGCAATGCTGATTCTATGACCTTAGGCAGTTCATGAGAGGGAGGGCATCTTGGCCATCTTCTGGGCATGGAGGTGTGTGTGTGAGGTAGTTGTGAAATTCCTGCATTGTGCAGGAGGTTGGACTAGATGACCCTGGTGGTCCATTCCAACTCTATGATTCTATTCTATGATTCTGATGTCCCTCCCCTCATGCCCACCTCAAGACGTTCCACCTCATGTGGTTTCAAAGTAAGAGATGAGCAGAGGTGGCTTGCCATTGCCTTTCTCTGCACAGAAGTCTCTCTTTGTTTTAGCATCTCTGAGATATTGACCTAGTACAGTGAAGGTTTATGACTTACACCACGATGAGGAGTCTTGTGCATCTATTAAAGACTAACAAATTGACATGGGCTAAAATGTTTGCAGCTCATTTTCGCAGATGCACCTGAAGTCTGCCTTCAAGCAGTGTATGTGTTTTGTGCCATGAAGTCACAGCTGATTTATGGCGACCCCGTTGCGTTTCCAAGGCAAGAGACGTTCAGAGGTGTTTTGCCATTGCCTGCCTTTGCATTGTGATCCTGGTATTCCTTGGAGGTCTCCCATTCAAATACTTACCAGGGCCACTGGATTTGCTGTTCCTCCACATTCCGGGACAGGGTCTGACCCCACCTTTCAGGATGGGGAATCTAATGTCTTTAGTGGGAGAAGGAATATTACACATGCAGAATGGATCCTATAAAAAAATTCTTCCGAGGGCAAGGATGCCCCCCTCAGCCTAAAATGCTTCTGAAATGCTGTTCCTGGTAGCTAGGGGAACCCCGGGAACTGTAAGAAGACAAGAGTACAAAGTCTGCAGTAGGAGGGTGGAAAAACCCCGCCTGCCCATCGGCAGAAATTTTCTGCTGGATCCTGTGTACGTGCACACGCTCACCCACAGTGAAAAGAAGATAAAGGGGGTCCCGAGGCTGTGAAATGCATGCAGTACCACCACTGCCACTTCTATAAAAGCCTCAATTGTATATACAAGCATAACAGCCTGTATTCAACCACCTGTGCACAGAAGGGACTTGGACTATTCCCCCTTCCGATGCCCAAAGACCATTCCCAGGGTTGTGGGATCTGTGCAGTAGAACAGGCAAGCATGTTAAACCCCAGCACACAGTTGGCATGCCTATGTCTTCTTTGGTGTCTTATCACCTCTGGAACACTTTTTATTTTTGTTATTTATAACCTGCCTTTCTCACTGAGACTCAAGGCATATTACACAGTGTAAGATCAATACAGGAGCCCCGTGGTGCAGAGTGGTAAGCTGCAGTACTGCAGTCCAAGCTTTGCTCACGACCTGAGTTTGATCCTGATGGAAGTCAGTTTCAGGTAGCCAGCTCAAGGTTGACTCAGCCTTCCATCCTTCCGAGGTCGGTAAAATGAGTACCCAGCTTGCTGGGGGTAAAGGGAAGATGATTGGGGAAGGCACTGGCAAACCACCCCGTAAAACAAAAAGTCTGCCTAGAAAATGTCAGGATGTAATGTCACCCCATGGGTCAGGAATGACCCGGTGCTTTATGACAGGATGTAATGTCACCCCATGGGTCAGGAATGACCCAGGACCTTTACCTTTTACTTAAGATCAATACAATCCACAAGATGGGACATCCAATAAAGTTTCTTTCTCACACCATTATATATTGTGGACCTGGGCACTTTTTAGGGGTTTTTTCACTTGTGGGAGGGGGAACACTTAAAAAGGTGCAGTTAAGAGGCTCTTTGAATTGGTGACTTGTCTTTCATATAATAGTTTGAAGGAGGGGGCAGATAACTGTTGAACCGTCTCTGGAAGAAAGGCATCCATTCATTCAGGTAGCACTTTCATAGAGGTAAATGACACGGACTCAGGGTTTCTTCCTCGGACTAATGGCCAATACTGTCAAACTCTGCAGTGTCATGGTAATCTTTCCCTAACTGTCTTACCTTCTGAAAAACCCAGCTACATCCACCAGGGAAGCACCATGTGTTGCCACAAACACTTTGGGTTGGTTCTTCCGTTGGGGACTCCCTTATTGGCTGTTACAACTGAAAGCCTCTCTAAAACACAATGAATTACCGCCTTTGGCTGCCATGTCGATGGGACGATTTGTCAGGGCAGGCAATTTGTTTTCAAGGGAGGTTTGTTCACTGTCAGTGATATTTACACCAAAGAACCTCAGCCTTCCATGGACATTTTTTTGAAGAGAGACCAACTTCTAAACTTACTCCACTTCTAGGAACCCCTTTGTAAAATCAATTCATGCGACTTTCACCCTGCCACATAAGATATAGGATTTAACCAGAAGCCTTTACACCTGTTTGTTTGTTTGTAACCTGCATGTCTAAGACTTAGGTTTTTGTAGTACCGGTACTTCCAGGCCCAGGGAAAGCTATATTGTCTGCAAAGTTATTTGATCTTTGGGAGGTACAATATCTCGACAGTTAAGATAAACAGTTAACAGTCTGTGAGCAGCAAGTCCTAGATCCAATCCAATTTTCACTTCTAAAAGGGTTTCTGGTAAGCAGGTCTAGGAAAGGGATCTCCTCCCTGAAACTGTAAAGAGCTGTCGCCGGTCACATCTGCTGATATTGGTTGATTTCGTATTTACGTCCTTTGTACCTCACCTTTCTCTCCAATGAGGTCTAAAGCAGATTACTCCATTCTCCTCTCCTGCATTTTATCCTCACAACAACCCTGTGGGGTAGGATAGGCTGAGTGTGTGTGACTGGCCCAAGGTCACAATTTCTGTACCCTAAAAATCAAATTAAAAATGTTTATATATAAAAAATTCTAGCTAGGCCACCAACATGTTTCCCCATCAAGCCTACAACCAGGACAAAACAAATTGTTTTTATGATGTTTCATATTTTTATTGTGTTTTATTTTGTAAGCTGGCTTGGGCAGATTCCCTGGAAAATAAGAATAGAAATTTCCCAAATAAACAAATTAGGCTTCCCCTTTGCTTGTCTGCTGCAACACGGTATTCAGATATACTGCCTGTAAACACGAAGGTTCTATGTAGTCCTTCTAGAAAGCCAACTGAGCTAATAGTTTGTATATATTTAGGCTCAGAAAATGCAATAGGGACCACAAACACACACCACTATTCGATATTAATCAAAACTTGACTGAAACAATAAAGTAAACTGAACTCACGAATCCCAACAATCAGCAATAAATGCAAGGTATTAATGATCATTCTGCATTTGGATGTATAGTCCGAAAATAACAAGTTCCTTTTTTTTAAATAATTTTTATAATATAAAACAAAACAATCAAATAGAAAAAAAGAACAAAAGAGTACATATAAATTGTTTAAAATACGTAATACGATAAAAATTACGACAATTAAAGTACCCTTAAAACCCACCACCCACCTTAATACAGTGACCCATCACCAGACTTCCGGAGAAGTGTCTTAACAGTTTTTTAAAAATTATTCAATAAAAACAATAATATATATAAACATTTCTCTCTATAACTCATTAACTAAACAAATAAAATTCGTTTTTGCCAGTTTGTCCCAATATGTGACGGCCTTCGCCCATGTTTTCTTAAATTATTCCATATCTTTTCCATATAGGAAATCTGTTAACTTGGCCATCCGCATATACATCCATAGTTTCTCTCTCTAGTCAATAATTGAAGGTTTATTTATTTGCTTCCAGGTTTTAGCAATTGTAATTCTTGTGGACGCAAAACTATATTGACATATGGTTCTGTCACCTTTATCCATTTTATCTTGAGGTATTCCCAATAAACAAAAAGCTGGATCTTTTTTTACTTTGATATTAATCAAATTGTTAGTTTCTTTCAAAACTTTTCTCCAAATTAGAAATTATATTAAGTAAGGGAAATAAAGGATTGATAGGAAAGATATATAAATTATTAAAAAGATAAAGGTCCCCTGTGCAAGCACCGGGTCATTCCTGACCCATGGGGTGACTTCACATCTCGACATTTCCAAGGCAGATTTTGTTTGAGGGGTGGTTTGCCAGTGCCTTCCCCAGTCATCTTCCCTTTACCCCCAGCAAGCTGGGTACTCATTTGACTGACCTCGGAAGGATGGAAGGCTGAGTCAACCTTGAGCGGGCTACCTGAAACCAACTTCCGTTGGAATTGAACTCAGGTCGATTAATTATAAATTATTAATTTAATTAAATTTGGAACAAGAAAGAATTAAACCAGTGATGGTTAAATGGATGCAGGAGTTAGGATATAATATTGATCTAGAAATTTGGGGAAATCTTTGGAAAAAACAATATATATTTACAATTACTAATGAAATTAGAGAGAATTTATATAAAATGTTTTATAGATGGTATATAACACCAGTGATAAGCAAAATGAAAAAAAGGAAATTCGGACCTATGTTGGAAATGTGGAATTGAAAAGGGTACTTTTATGCATGCCTGGTGGTTGTGTAAATTTTTTTAAAGTTTTTGGACAAGTTCCTTTTTAAAATACTACACCTTTTTTTTAAAGGAAAAACAACCCAGTTTCTGCCCATTCACATTTACCCTGGTGGAGATTTCTCATTTACAGCGTACAAGGGCAAGCTTTGAAATCTCTTCAAAGATTGCTTCCCCCTTCCCAGTAAAACATCCAGCACAATTCAGCCCCAAAACAAACACTGCAGATTTCTTCCACTGAAATGAACAAGACTTCAAAAGGTGTTGGAACATCCCTCCTTGCTCCCATGAAGCCAGAGGAATTTAAGATGTTCTGTATTATACTTGTGACCTTTAACCAGTCTCCAAAAAAAATATCTGCGAGGGGATAGGGGGAGAATGTCCCACTTTATCAGCCATTTGACCAAAACCACTAATGTTCGAGAGAGACTGGCCCGTGGTTACCCAGAAATGGTCATAGCTAACCACTACCCCACACTGGCTCCCAGTGGCAAGAGATTAACATTAGCAAGAACAATTCTGGTTTTTCCTGAGATCCACCAAGCACCGAATCAAACTCTTACAATCCAAACATTTGTATGGTTTCTGCCCTGCATGGTCACTCTTGGGAGCTAGGAGACTGGGCCTTCTCATGAAAGCTCTGACCACAGTCTGAGCAGCATGGCTGGTGGTTAAGGAGGTGTGAGCTATTCCGAAACTCTTCCCACCGACTAAGCATTCAAACAGCTTTTCCTCTGCACTGTTTCTTGCACTTACCACCAGATACGGGCTCAGATAGCTGCTTCTCAAGCACTCAGAACATTTTGAGCCCTTCTCCCCAGTCCAGTCAATCTGGTTTGACAGCTGCCAGTAGATGCTCCCACTTTCGGAGCATGTTCAAGGTTCCTCTGCTGCATGGAGTTTCTGATGTCGAAGATGAATGGAATTGGAGATGAAACTTTCCCCACAGTCAAATCACTTGGAAGGTTTCTTCCCGGTGTGGATTCTCACATGCATAAGGTTTGACCTCTGGTCAAAGGCTCTTCCACAGTCTGAGCATCTCTAGGTCTTCTCTCCTGTGTGGATTCTCTCATGCAGCACCAGGTGAGAACTCCAGTGGAAGCTTTTATCACAGTGGGAGCATTTATATGGTTTTTCTCCTGTATGGATTATCTGGTGAATAATTAAGCTATGCCTTTGGCTAAAGCTTTTCCCACAGTGGGAACATTTATATGTATGCGTCTTCTCATGCGATTTAAGCCTTGTGACATCTCTGAAGTTTTTCTCACAGACTAAACATTTATATGCTTTTTCTCCTGTATGAATTCTCCCTTTCTTATGGGCTTTCTGATGTGCGATCCATTGCAAACTGTTGGAGTATTTCTTCCCACAGACCGAGCATTCAAAAGGCTTCTCTTTGTGGTGCCAGGCATGTGCAAACAGTTCTGCGCTGACACTGAAAGCTTTCCCACAGGCAAAGCATGCCAACGTCTCCTTTGCTGCATGGGTTAGCTCGTGTTCGGTGAGGTCCAATTTTGTCTGAAGCTTTTCCCACAGTACGAGCACAATGTTGTGTGGATTCTCTCATGCAACATGCAGTTATAGCTTGTATGGAAACATTTCCCACAATGCGCGCATTTGTAAGGTTTCTCACCCGTGTGGATTCTCTGGTGGGATCTGAGGCCTGTGGTACCTGAGACGATCTTCCCACACACATTGCACATGTAAGGTTTCACCAGTGTGTGACTCCTCTGGTGTTTAAGGAGGTCCGATCTCTGACTGCAACTTTCCCCACATTCTGAGCAGATATAAGGTTTCTCGCCAGCATGGATTCCCTCTTACGAGTTCTACCCAAAGGTGTTCCCACAGTGCGAGCATTTATGCAGGTACTGCCCCATGTGGATTCTCCTACTTTCTCCACAGTGGGCACATTTATACAGTTTCTCCCCTACATGGGTTCTCTCGTGGGACACAAAATCAGAGCTGCTAGCAAAACTCTGGCCACAGTAGCAGCACCTGTATGGTTTCTCCCCTGTGTAGCTGCTCTTGCCTGTACGATGGTGCAAGTTTTGAGTCAAGCTTTCCTCGCACATTTCATCTTTCACTTTATTTCCCTGCTGCTGGACTACGGCTTCGTTGAGACCTTTGCAAGTGTCTTCAGAAGAAACAGGCTCAGCCGCTTCCTTCTCATCATTCCTGCTCTGCCTCTCTGCCCTGCACTGATTCTCAATACTTTCTACACCACATGGGATGTTGTTCTCTTTGGCTGTTTCCAAGGTCATCTTCTGTGGTTCTTCTTCCTCAGGACTCTTCAGAAAAGGCATCGGCTCATTATTTTCACTTGGCCACTCATCGTCTGTGGAAGGAAAAGAGAGATGATGTTACTCGAGACTAGGAAACTAAAATAAGGATTAGGGTGGGGGTAAAAACATGATCGGTTGCACATCATCAGCTGATCGATCAGCGGACAGCCTATTGTTTGACGAATGTGAAATGTTAAGCAACATTCCAAATGTGACCTGTGGGTGGCAGCGTCCCTTTTTAGCATAATTCTGGCAAGGACAGGAAAAGATCCCTGAGTCTTGCATGTGTCAGGGGCAACCCTGTAAATATTCCCCTGCTAGCTCCTTGCTAGACTGGCAGACACCCCCAAACAGGAAGATTGGCCTGCTGCAAACTTAGAACTGTCCTTGGGGATTTTATAGTCAGATGGATGGAAGAGAAGAACAGGACAGTGGGCAGTTCTCATTTGTAGAAACCAGACCTTATACAAGTTATAACAATTCTTTTTCTAAAAAGGTGGGTTTCATTGTTTACACAATTATTTACTACATTTATACTCTGCCTTTCTCCGCTGTCGAGCCCGTGGTGAGCTCCTCAGATCAGACTGGGACTATGGTTGGTGGTGGCTTCCTTGGCTGGCTCGTGGACCAGATAAGAACTCTCAAGGGACCAGATCCAGCCTGCAGACCATATGTTTGACACCCCTGCTTTAGTCTCTGCGCCTTTTGTTTCTTTCCACAACATGGACTTTCTACAACTTAATGACGACAGTCTGACTACCCCATGCTGGGGAGAGGGGGAGGGGAAGATGCCTTTTAAAATATCTTTTTTTATGTTTTCTCTCATAAAGCCCTTTTTAGCTTTTTACGGTGTGATTTTACCGGTGCCAAACCCAGGTGAGCTTGGTTACGTTACCGCACCATGGGCCGGCCTGCCGTGTTAGAGGGCACATTACATCCAAGTGAGCAAGACAGCAGCCGGGACTAGTTCAGGAATTCTGTAAGGCAGGAGGGCCCTGCCTGGTGAGCCTTACCTGAAAAAACTGCACTTCCGTCAACGCACTGCTCGGCTTCCATGCAACGCTGTTTCTTTGCTGCGCCTGGCAATTCCTTGCTTGTCTTGGGTAAATTTACTAACATATCTTCTGAATAACCTTTAATCTGAATTTGGGTGGGGGCAGGGGAGAGCAAGGGAATCAGGAGGCAGAAAAAAAACTGTTGGCAGCAGGGTGGATAAAAATCAATGCTTTTGTTTTAATTTTTTTTTTTTGGTAAATGAATTCCATTAATCCGTTCACAAAGTCATTTTCTTCCAGAGATTTCTGTAAGATTATTTTTGGCAGTTTCTCTGTCTAGAATATATTATCACAGATACTTGGTTTTGCAGTGCAAAATGCAAACAGTGCGACAATGAAATGCAAGGCCTGGTGGCCCGAATGAAACAACACAATGAGAAGTGCTGTTTAATGATTTAAATCAATTCAATTTAATTTGATTTAAATCAAATCTACCCTGGTTTACAGAATGGGGAACTTACGGCAATCTCCAAAATACACAGTCGTACAAATTCAATTCCGTTGGTTCCAGATTTCTATAATCCGAATCTTATTTCATTGTTTACTGAATGTCCAATCCTGTTGATAGTACTGACTCACTGTGTAAACCACCTTGGGTCCCAGTAAGAAAGGCAGACTATAAATAACGGAAATAAATAAATAACTTGATCTGTAGAACAACTTGGAAATTAAATTTAACCATCTTGAGGATAAATTGTTGTCCTGGGACGGGCATAATTGTCTTGGTTAGGGGTCCCACTCCCCGGGGGGGGGGGCAGGAGAGAGACATTTTTAAAAACCCAGAGCATCACATGCAGTCCTAGGTCACCAGGGTAGTTCTAAGAATTGATTCCTAGAGCTACCTATGTCACTTCTGGGTTTTTTAACCAAAAGTGATGTACTCCGCAGATGGTGTCGCAGCTCCCCCCACCCCGTATCCCCACCCACAGCCCTCCCGCCAATACATCTCAAGATGTGTCCACATTTTAAAATCCTACCACCCCTCCCCAGTTCATTTCCCCCACCAAACAAGAAGTCAATCCACAGTATTCAACAAAGACCAAACAGTTTTTCCAAAAGCTTCCATCAAAACCTCAGTTATGTGGAACACCAATGCCAAAAAAAGCCTGTAGCTAGAAATTTGGTAATGAATGGAACTGACAGAGTGGGATAGGAAATCAAAACAGAAATACTGATGGCCAGTAAGTCTAAAGTTATTTACTTGTGCTAAATATTAATTACATTTCACAAAACCTAAGAGTAAGGGCCTAGTGCTGATCATTTTTCCCCATGCCTTTTTTTCATTCATTGACCAGAACAGGGTAACACGTGAACAGCTCTGTTATTGACTAAGCAACTAGATGGAATGTTATTTTAAAAAAAATGAAGGGGCCTGAAATATCTGTGAGGGAGGAGGAGGAGGAGAAGCAGGAGAAGAGGAAGAGTTGGTTTTTATATGCTGACTTTCTCTACCACTTGAAGCAGCAACTGGACGGAATTTTGTTTAAAAACAAAAAATGAAGGGGCCTGAAATATCTGTAAAGGAGGAGGAGAACGAGAAGGAAAAGAGTTGGTTTTTATATGCCGACATTCTCTACCGCTTGAGGCAGAATCAAACCGACTTACAATCATCTTCCCTTCCCCTCCCCACGACAGACACCCTGTGAGGTAGGTGGGGCTGAGAGAGTGCAACTAGCTCAAGGTCACCCAGCTGGCTTCATGTGTAGGAGTGGGGAAACCACCCCAGTTTACCAGATTAGCATCTGCCACTCAAACCCGGTTCTCCAGATCAGAGTCTGCTACAAGCCACCGCTCTTAACCACTACACCATGCTGGCCAGCAGATTCCCCTACAGGAGGGGTGGGGACCCTTTTTTCCACCAAGGGCCATTTGGATATTTATAACATCATTTGTGGGCCATACAAAATTATTAACTTAAAAATTAGTCGACCAAGCCCCAAGCAGGTAGCTGCCTAGATAACTGCCCCCCCTCACACACAGGCAAGCAGGCAGGCATCCAACCAGTGGTGCACTCGCCCACCTGGTGGCACAGGATGGTCTGTTGCACCACCTGTGTGTAGCCGTCCAGCAGCACACTGGAGTTGCTCCTGCTCCGCATAGTCGGGGCCGTATTCTACAGCCAGCTCCTGCTACCTCCACCTGCAGGGATAAATGAGGACATACTGGCTAAGAACTCACTCCCCCACCCCGTGCATTACGGCCCTGCCCCTTTTAACCCCTCCATTGTCGCCACTTCCGCCCCCAGCCCTCTTGTAGTACAGAGGGAAAACATTTCTCCACGGCCCGGGTGGGAAAGATAATTCACAGTGGGTAGCCGTGTTAGTCTATCTGAGGCAGTAGAAAAGAGCAAGAGTCCAGTAGCTCCTTAAAGACTAACAAAAATATTTTCTGGCAGGGTATGAGTTTTCGTGAGCCACAGCTCACTTCTTCTCACTTCTTCAGATACCTGAAGAAGTGAGCTGTGGCTCACGAAAGCTCATACCCAGCCAGAAAATATTTTCAGGTGGGAAAGGGTTAACACAGTTTCTTGGGCAGGCCTAGCAGCTCCATAGCTAATGACTCTTCTGCAAGGGGGGGAAAGGGTTCATTTTCTTGGCAAAACAAACTCACATCCGCCTTGAATAGAGGCTATTCCTGTCCACGGGAGGGGGCAGATCACCAGTCTTACATCCTTCTGAGCTAGAGATATGGCAGGATCCACGAAGGGCCAGACCAAATGATTTCGCGGGCCTTATATGGCCCCCAGGCCTGACGTTCCCCACCCCGGCCCTACAGCTATGACCCTGTGACCAAACCAAGTTAATTCAACAATCTTCCAGATTTATTTGACAGGAACTGAACTGACCAGGAGTTCTTCACATGGACATTTTATACCACCATCATTTCAACAAACCTGTGTTTTGCAGCCTTATTGATTACAGCCATTTCTGCTTGGGCTATCTATCCTAAATTCAATGCTTTGGGAAACTGGGTTTTAAAAATGGTTCCACGGGGGACCCAGGAAATTACAGGCCAGTTAGTTTAACGTCTGTTCCAGGTAAATTAGTGAAAAGCATTATTAAAGATAGAATTGTCAAGCATACAGAAGGGCAAGGTCTGCAGGGCAAAACCCAACATGGCTTCTGTAAGGGTAGGTCCTGTCTCACTAACCTATTAGAGTTTTTTTGAAAACGTCAATAAGCATGTGGACAGGAATGAGCCTGTGGATATTGTGTATTTGGATTTCCAAAAAGCTTCTGACAAAGTCCCCCACCAAAGACTGCTAAGCAAACTTCGTAGTCATGGGATAAGAGGGCAAGTCCTCTTATGGATTGAGAGCTGGCTGAAAAATAGGAAGCAGAGAGTAGGAATCAATGGTCAGTTCTCACAATGGCGGGATGTGAGCAGAGGGGTGCCTCAGGGATCTGTGTTGGGACCGGTGCTTTTCAACCTGTTCATCAATGACCTGGAGATGGGGTTAAACAGTGAAGTAGCCAAGTTTGCAGATGACACCAAATTATTTAGGGTGGTTAAAACAAAATTGGACTGTGAAGAGCTCCAGAAGGAGCTCTGCATACTGGAAGAATGGGCATTAAAATGGCAAATGAGATTCAATGTGAGTAAGTGTAAAGTGATGCATATTGGGGCAAAAAATCCCAACTTCACATATACACTGATGGGACTTGTGCTGGCAGCGACAGACCAAGAACGGGATCTTAGGGTGGTAGTAGATAGCTCAATGAAGATGTCAACCCAGTGTGCGGCTGCTGTAAAAAAGGCAAATTCCATGCTGGCCATAATTAGACGAGGAATAGAGAATAAAACTGCTGATATCATACTGCCCTTGTACAAATCTATGGTGAGACCACACTTGGAATACTGTGTGCAGTTCTGGTCACCACACCTAAAAAAGGATATTACAGAGCTTGAGAAAGTGCAGAAAAGAGCAACCAAAATGATTAGGGGACTAGAGCAACTGTCCTATGGGGAGGGGTTACGACGCTTAGGGCTGTTTAGCTTGGAAAGAAGGAGGCTGAGGGGAGACATGATAGAGGTCTATAAAATTATGCATGGTTTGGAGAGAGTGGACAAGGAGATGTTTTTCTCCCTCTCCCATAGTACTAGAACACGGGGTCATCTGCTAAAGCTGAAGGGCGAGAGATTCAAAACAGATGAAAGGAAATATTTTTTCACACAACGCATAGTTAAACTGTGGAACTCCCTGCCCCAGGATGTGGTGATGGCTGCCAGCTTGGAGGGCTTTAAGAGGGGAGTGGACATATTCATGGAGGATAGGGGTATTCATGGCTGTTAGTTAGAATGGATACTAGTCATGCTGCATACCTATTCTCTCTAGTATCAGAGGAGCATGCTTATTATTTTGGGTGTGGTGGAACACAGGCAGGATGGTGCTGCTGCAGTCGTCTTGTTTGTGGCTTCCTAGAGGCACCTGATTGGCCACTGTGTGAACAGACTGCTGGACTTGATGGGCCTTGGTCTGATCCAGCAGGGCCTTTCTTATGTTCTTGCTTCCTCACAGCATCATAGTGCCCTCATGCACTGTCTTGGGGGGTTCCCTGTCTTTTCATCAATCTTCCTCCAAAACTTTGGGAAAGACCAAAGTAAAGCCTACATGGCTGCTGTGTGGGTCAGGAAATTTGGATTTTCCAGCCCACTTGGCAGCCATTTTCTCTGAACCTGTCTGCACAGCAGCCATTTCCTCCCACTGCCACCAGGAAGGCTTTTTGTTTTTTTAAAAATCAGCTCTTGAATATCATTATATCAATATACTATTGTAACAATAGGCATCGCAGGTTCTCTGCACTCTCAGCTTCCATAAAAACAAAAAAAGGAAATGTGATGGACAGGTCAGGTTCCGCCTCTCCCTCACAGTGGCCAATGGGAGCTGATGGAATGTTGATGGGAGAGACAGTTGAAAAACAGCAATCAGTTGGGAGTTAAGCGAGTGAAGCTGTGGAGAAGCACAGCTTAAAGCTGACTGAAAAGGGTCGATTTGTAACAAAGGATCCCCAATACAAGAACAGGGAAAGTTTCAAAAAATCAACAGAAAAGAAACTTTTTAACTTCTACCTGATCTACTCCAATGTTACAGTCAAACGATAAATAAAAGTTAACTCCTTGTTTGTTTAACCCTGTGGGCTAGATGTATGGTCTCGGGGAATGAAGCACATTTACAAGCTATGTTCTCAGCCTATTTAAAAACATGTATACTAAAATATGACTAAATGGTGGCAGTGTGTGAATGAAACTGTGTTTGAGTCCCCAACGCCGATAGGTCTGTGCAGCGCCTCAGAAAGGGGGCTGGGCGGTCTGGTGATTTCTCTGTGAGTGAGAGGGAGGACCTGAGATGTGAAATGGCCATGGCTTTCTACACATTTTAAAAGAGGCATGATGGGTGGTGAAGTGTGACTGCCTGAGCTACCTGTAAACCCTGAACCTGTGGGAGAGAGGTTGCAGAGGGCAGTACGCACTCTGCGTGAGTCAGAAAAGGATAGTGACGTAAAGTCCGTATCCCCTTCCCTTGAAGAAATATAAGGAAAAAGGCGTGTCTTCGCAAGAGAGGGGAATAGAGACTTACTGTTTTTAATGAAAGCCGAGAATTCAGAAAACCTCCTACATTAGTTGTTACAATGGTATATCGATATAACAATATACTGGTGCTTTTTTTTAAGTCCTGGTAGCCCAGGGGAGGGGAGGGGAGGGTGACCACTGCCAGGGGGTTGGGGCAGGGAAACTACAGGGAAATATGCCATGCGGAAACCCCGTTGTTGCTGTACTTAATCTGCGGCTGCATCAGCAATGGGGAAGCCATAAAACATTGTCCCCCTGTGGAGGTCACCTATTAAACAAAACCCCAAACTGATTGCTCTAATTTTGTTCTTCACTCTTCACTTCATTGTAGTTTGGGGGGGCGTCTTATTCTTACCTGCGGTTCCCATCCTTCGGCACCCCGTAGGGTTTTCAAGGCAAGAGACGTTTGGAGGTGGTTTGCCTTCACCTGCCTCCATGTGGGCTGAGAGAGTTCGGAGAGACCTATTTTTTCAGAAAACATCATTCTTTTTTTGGGGGGGTGTCTTCTTCTCACCTGCCATTCCCAGCCTTTGGCACCTTGCTGTGCCTGAAGGAAATCCTCCGCCAGGCTCACAGCCTGGGTGCAGCTTTGCGGATTGCTCTCCCTGACCCAGCGTTGCATTTCTGGTGGCAGGACAACCAAGAACTGCTCCAGAGTCAAGAGGTCCAGGATCTGCATTTTGGCGTGTATCTCAGGCCTCAGCCACTGACAGCAAAGCTCCAGAAGCTGCCTGCAAGTCTCTCGAGGGCCCACGGCTTCTTGATAGCATAGTTTCCTGAAATGCCAGCGCCGTTTCTCTGCCCCAATGGCTTCTCCAGTTTGGACTCTCTCCTCCTGCCCATGGCACATGGCCTGATGGTCCTGCGTTACTCCTTTAATGGGAATCGGCTGGGGTTGGGAAGCCCACAATCCACTGGGCCACTTGGTGGCCTCTGTCACTCCTTCGGAAGGCTCTGGAGATGTTCTGCTATCAGTCCACTGCCTCGGTTCAGGCAGCCGTGGGTCATCCCCTCTAGAACAAGGAGCCTGAAGTGTCTTCAGGAATTCCTGCAACTGGGCATCCCAGTTTTGGGACGGCTCATTCTGCTGCCTCGGTTCAGGTAGCTGTGGGCCGTTCCCTTGAGAAGCCTGAAGTGTCTTCAGGAATTCCTGCAACTGGGCATCCCAGTTTCGGGATGGCTCTTCCGGTGGCTCTTGCTTCATGAGCTGTAGAGATTCCCCAGATAACATCTCACCAGCCCCCTCTGTTTTGAGACAATCTGCTTTTTCCCTTTGTTCCCCTGGTTCAGGGACTGAGGAGTCTTGTTCCTCCATTTTGATTTGATTCTCCTGCTTTATAAATTCTTCAGCGACCATTGTCTGTGGTGCCGCAGCCATTTCCTTCCCCAAGAGGCAGTTCTGCTCTCACTGATGCACAGACACCTCCCCCTTACCACCAACCCTTGTGGAACACCTCGGCTCTCTTATGGTACTCTTGAAATTCCATCAGGGCGAGAGATTAATCCAATGAGGCTGGTGGGAACTTCCAAACAAGATGGCGAAACATTGGGGCTCTTCAACAAATGATGGGACCTGATGGTCAAGAAAAAAACAGAGACAAAAGGAAACCAAAACAGAGATATCATCAATTGGACAGAAGGCTCAAACTTCTGATAAAACCAAAGACCGAGTAATGTGTAATGATGCAGCATTGGAGCATCCTGGAGGAACCTAGTGGATCACTATGGGAAACAGAATCCTGGACTAGATCATGATGCAATCCAGCAGAACTCTTCTTAGATTTTGATTAATGCCAGTATTGAATTCATTTCAAAATTGCAGAATCTCTATAAAAGTGAAAAAACATTATTCAGTAAGTGTGCTTAAGTTTGCAGCAAATAGCCGGTTGTCTACACCTCTTTGTTAATTTAACAGGCAAAACTGGAAAGGTACTGAAACGGGAAAGGTATTGAGACATACCTATATATCTAGCAATAGTAGATGAAGTGACAAGACCCAGAAGCTATCAACTTGCCATTTTAACAGCAATGGCTGCTTGGCATGCAGGAAGTCCCAGGTTCGAACCCCGGCATCTCCAGTTAAAGGGAGCAGGCAAGTAGGTAATATGCAAGTCCCCTGCCTGAGACCCTGGAGAGCCGCTGCCGGTCTGAGTAGACAAGACTGACTTTGATGGACCAACGGGTCTGATTCAGTAGAAGGCAGTTCCAGGTGTGCATCACAAACAGAATATCTCAACTGCTCAGTAATTCCAGGCAAGCCTCCTACCAGGATTCAGGATCTGGGGGAATGAGATTAAAAACCCTCCGGCCACACAGGCAGACTCTTCCCTTCTCCCAGATGCTCTTTTCACTCACCTGCCCTCTGCCTCACCTGCCGGCATCCCCCGGGATCCAGCACCTTCCCTCCCGCTGCAAAATGCAAACGAAGTATGCAAACAGCCGCCCACCCCAAAAAGGACAGGAAGGAACCTCCGTTTTCCCGCCTTCCCTTCCAGAGGACCCAGAGCTCAGTGGCTTTAACCCCTTCCTAGCAATCGAGGACCGACTGGTCTGACTCCAGAGAGGCAGATGAGGTTATTTGCTGCAGCAATCCAAAAAACAGGAGTGCAGTGGCGCCCGGAAAACTCACCCTTTTCTAGCACAAGGGGCTCTCGCCTATGACACTAAAGGAGGTGCAGAGTGAACAAAAATCTGTCACGAGGCCAAAGGAAACCCAGGAACTGCACCCTGCCAGGTGCAGCCAGAGCAAAAGGTGGTTTGTCTCCAGGTTGCTATTACAAAAGGGTTCCAGGAGATACAAGTGGGAACCCGCAAGACACTTACAGCAGCAGCTATCCCATCTCCCCCAACTTTGATTCCTCCCCTCTGCCCCTACTTCTCTTGGTCTCTCACTCCTGCCATCCCCTTACTCTCTTTCATGCCTGTCACTTTCTTTCTTTCTGCCCCAACCCCACCACTCTCTCTTTCTGCCCCCATCACCCTCCCAGCCGCCCTCCTGCTTCCGCTCTCCTCCCCCCATAGCAGCAGTGGCGGCAGCAGCTCTTCGTGATTGATAATTCTGGGTGATTTCCAGCTCTCACCTGGAGGGTGGCAACCCTAGTTCCCATGGAGGATGGCTGCTTTGGAGGGTGGAATCTATGGCATCTAGTGTTGCCAACCTCCAGGTGGTGGCTGGAGATCTCCTGCTGTTACAACTGATCTCCAGGAGATAGGGATCAGTTCTCCTGGAGAAAATGGCTGCTTTGGTCATTGGACTCTATGGCTTTGGAATCCCTCCCCTCCACAAACCCTGCCCTCCTCAGGCTACATCCCCAAAATCTCCAAGTAATTCTCAACCGGGAGCTGTCAACCCTACATTATACCCTTTTGAGGTCCCCCCTCCTCAAATCCTACCCTCCTCAGGCTCCACCCTTCAGCTCTCCAGGAATTTCCCAACCTGGAGATTGCAACCCTATCCCCTTCCCACCCAACCTACCTTTCTCTACCCCACTTGGAAAACTACTGTCTTTCTCCATAGTGGGGACCAAAGCAGCTTACAGCAGCCTCCACCTTTTTATCCACGCAACAACCCTATGAGGTAGGTTAGGCTGAAAGTATGTGAGTGGTCCTAAATCACCCGGCAAGCTTCCACAAGAAGATGAGGATTCGAACCTGAGTCATCTGGACCCTACTCTGAAGCTCTAACTGCTGCACCACACTGGCTTTCATAAGGTGGCCACAAGTGAACTTTCTACAGCGCTCTGGTATTTGGGCAAAACAGCCTCTACCACAGAGCTTTTGCCCAAACACCAGAGCATCTCCCACATCATCAGCGATCTGATAACGTCACTTCCAGAAGTGACATTAACGTGCCAACGGCGCTAAGGCGTAGGCCTTGATTTGCAGCTGGTAAGACCCCCGCCTGTGGGCTGAATGGCACCGGGGGAGGTGGCCGAAAGCTGGGGATCTCCTGCCCCCGGTGGGGGCCTGCCAACCCTAAACAAAGTATCTAGCCCTGCTGGGGCTAAGATCAAGAAAGTCAACCCTGAAAGGTAGGATACTTACAAGGTGAGTTCCAGAAAACAATTGCTCTGGTAGCTGTGGTCAGTATGTGTTAAAAGTACTGGGTTCAGTTTGAAGCCCCCAGACCCAAAAACACCACAAAATATGTAAAGTTATTTATTATAAAATTGTGAGGGAATATACAAGGCTATTCAGAAAAGGTCTGGCTAGTCCTACGCATATGTGATGTACCCTCAAGCATCATCTAGAACTCAGAAGAGATTAAGTGAACCATCTCCCGTCTGACTCACACATACCCTGAGAAACTTCTCAGATATCTATACCTTAACAATCACCGGTCAATAAGCGAGCTCTCGCAGGTATGCTGTACCTTCCTGACATTAGCTCGTACCCATCATAACCTAGCAGCTCCATAGCTAACAACTCTTCTGCAAGGGGGGGGGAAGGGTTCATCTTCTTGGCAAAACAAACTCACAGCCACCTTGAATAGAGGCTATTCCTGTCCGCGGGAGGGGGCGGATCACCAGTCTTACATCCTTCTGAGCTAGAGATATGGCAGGACCCACAAAGGGCCAGACCAAATGATTTTGCGGGCCTTATATGGCCCCCGGGCCTGACGTTCCCCTCCCCCGGCCCTACAGCTATGACCCTGTGACCAAACCAAGTTAATTCAACAATCTTCCAGATTTATTTGACAGGAACTGAACTGACATTTTATACCACCATCATTTGAACAAACCTGTGTCTTGCAGCCTTATTGATTACGGCCATTTCTGCTTGGGCTATCTATCCTAAATTCAATGCTTTGGGAAACTGGGTTTTTTCTGGCTTCCTCACAGCATCATGGTGCCCTCATGCACCTTTTTGGGGGGTTCCCTGTCTTTTCATCAATCTTCCTCCAAAATTTTGGGAAAGACCAAAGTAAAGCCTAGATCAATGATGGCGAACCTTTTAGAGACCGAGTGACCAAACTGCAACCCAAAATCCATTTATTTATCGCCGAGTGCCAATGCGGCAATTTAACCTGAATACTGAGGGTTTAGTTTAGAAAAAACAACTCATACCGTAACATCTTTTGCCTTAAAAGAAAAACACAATAACAGAGCTTTCAATGATATAAACAACTTTTTATTGAAAGGTAAAAGTTTGCATTTGGCATGCTTTTGAACAATTAATGTGATTTTTGCTGTTGTGTGCATGCTGATAATTTGTCCAACCTTGGCTCATACTTTGTAAGTTTGAGAGCAACACACGCAGCACTCAGGTCATGTTTCTGGTGTCAGATTTGATAGAATTCAAAGCTGAAAACAGCTGCTCACAAGTATAAGATGATCCAAACAAAGTAAGGAAAGCAATCCCAAGTGCTTTCATTGACTTAAAATTATTTGGCAGAGAATTCCACACTTTAAGGATTTCATTTTCAGAACTAACTGTGCTATCCTTTGTCATCCCTTCTATCTTCTCAAGTGTTTCACGCAGGTCATAGAATTTATTTTTCCAGATAGAGCTTTCTTGAAATTCTATTAGCTCCATTTCCAGATTTTCTAAATCTAACCAGTGTAGGCAGGAAAGATCAAGTTCTTCAAATTTGGCTTTATCTGGAGAGGTAAGAAAACACAGGGTTGTCTCCATCTTACGGAACTGTAAAAATCTGTTGCTAAAATTCACCTTTGCAGCTGCTACAATACTAGAAAATTCCTTGTAGATTTCCTGATGGCTTGTAGGATTGTCTGCAAATGTTGTAGAATTTTCTAAATGCATTTTTAGTTTTGGAAAATATTTCAACTGCCCACTTTCAAGGTCTCTTTCAAAAACCTGCAGTTTTCTCTCAAATGTTTTGATATCACAAAACATCCTTTCTGCTGTTTTCCCTATGCCTTGTAGTTGTTTGTTCAGTACATTGAAGTGTTGTGTAAAATCTGTAAAAAACATGAGGTTGGTAAGCCAGGCCATATCAGTGAGCTGTGGATATTCCTGCCCTTTTTCATTCATAAACAGCCTAATTTCATCCAAGCAGGCTACAAATCTCTCCAGGACTCGTCCTCTGCTCAGCCACCGGACATTATTGTACATAAGTAGACAATTATACTGTGCTTGAACCTCCTCAAGAAGTGCTTGAAACTGTCGACAATTCAGAGCACGAGCCATGATGTAATTCACCATTTTTGTGACATCTTTGAGGACATCGTCAAATTTTTTGCTGCTGTCCCTGGCACAAAGAGCTTCTTGATGTATAATACAATGGAACTGAATGACTTGATGTTTTGTTTCTTTAACAAAGAATTGTATGAAACCAGATGTTGCCCCCACCATAGAAGGTGCCCCATCACTAGTAATTGAAACCACTTTTTCTGGTCTTATATCTTGTGACAAAAAAGCCTCCATCACAGCATTGTAGATATCTATCCCTTGTGTTCTTTTAGGCAAAGACACCAGTTTCACCAGCTCTTCTCTCATGATGTCGCCAACAGCATAACGCAAAATTACTGCGAGCCTTGCATGATTATTTATATCTGTGCTTTCATCCAAGCACATGGAGTAACAGGCTGCCTTTTGTAAGTCAGTGGTGAGCTGCTGACTAACATCCCTTGCCATGCGCTGGACTCGATCTTTAACAGTATTTCTGCTAAGTGGCATCTCAGAGATGCGTTGAATAATTTTATCCTTGTTTGGGAAATCATGAAAAAGGGAATTACTCCCAGACAACATGGCTGTTTTGATAATATCCCCATCAGAGAGGGGCTTATCATGTTTTGCTATGCACAGTGAAATTTGAAAACTGGCAGCTGTCAGATGATTCGTTCTAGAAAGATCGTTGGAAAAACTAAGAGACTGGGAATAATTCCTCAATTTCCCTTTAAGAAACTCTTTTCTTTCAGTTTCACCAAGTTTGGCAACACTTTTGTGGTTGGTGTCAAAGTGCCGTCTGACACTTGATGTGCGACACACAACACTTTTATTACACAGAATACATAACGCTTTCCCACTGCGTTCAATCACTCCAAATGACTCTGTCCAGGCCTCTTGGAATGATCTTCCACTATCTGTTTTTGCTTTTTTTGGGTGTTCAAGACTTGGAGTCTACAAAAAGACAAAAATTTAAAAAAAAATGAAGCTCCCAATACAAATCTATCTCTATACCAAAAATAGCAAACATTTATTAGTTAACACTAAAGAAATTAATATTCCCGCAGCTCAGCTGAGAGAGGGAGGGGCCCAGATGCTGACCCAGGAGGCCTTTTGGAGCCCGGGAAGTGCAGGATGGAAGGCTCGGGAGGGGGTGGACGTTGCTGCTGTGCGCCCGGCCCTCTCACGCAATGGCAGCGAGCCACTTACCCCCGCGTGCCGGCAGAGAGGGCTCAGTGTGCCAAGTCGGGCATGCGTACCGTAGGTTCGCCAACACGGGCATAGATGGCTGCTGTGTGGGTGAGGAAATTTGGATTTTCCAGCCCACTTGGCAGCCATTTTCTCTGAACCTGTCTGCACAGCAGCCATTTCCTCCCACTGCCACCAAGAAGGCTTTTTGTTTTTTTTAAAATCAGCTCTTGAATATCATTATATCAATATACTATTGTAACAATAGGCATCGCAGGTTCTCTGCACTCTCAGCTTCCATTAAAAAAAAAAAAGTAAATGTGATGGACAGGTCAGGTTCCGCCTCTCCCTCACAGTGGCCAATGGGAGCTGATGGAATGTTGATGGGAGAGACAGTTGAAAAACAGCAATCAGTTGGGAGTTAAGCGAGTGAAGCTGTGGAGAAGCACAGCTTAAAGCTGACTGAAAAGGGTCAATTTGTAACAAAGGATCCCCAATACAAGAACAGGGAAACAGTTTCAAAAAATCAACAGAAAAGAAACTTTTTAACTTCTACCTGATCTACTCCAATGTTATAGTCAAACGATAAATAAAAGTTAACTCCTTGTTTGTTTAACCCTGTGGGCTGATGGAATGAAGCACATACAGTGCCGGACTTACATATAAGCTAAACAAGCTATAGCTTAGGGCCCCACTCTCTTGGGGTCCCCCAAAAAATTTAAAGGAAAAAACTGGATGTACATTTCCAAAATATAAGATAAAAAAAACAAATAAAATAAAACCTGCATACAGCAACAGTGTTTTGTGTTGTGTAGGCTCCTATGATGTAAGTAATGAGCCCCGCCTGCTAGCCTGCTCCCTAAAATATCACTGGTTAGCTCGTTTCTATATATAGGGTGCCTACATTCTGCATGGACTGGTTGCATGGCAACATGTAGCATGCAGCTGCAGACTGTAGTGCAGCACTGTTGAATGTAGGTCGAGCTGTTGTACCTGTTATCTGGACATATAAAGGGCCCCATTACCTTCAATAGCTTAGGGCCTCATCAAACCTAAATCCGGCCCTGAGCACATATACAAGCTATGTTCTCAGCCTATTTAAAAATATGTATACTAAAATATGAACAAATGGTGGCAGAGTCTGAATGAAACTGTGTTTGAGTCCCCAACACCAATAGGTCTGTGCAGCGCCTCAGAAAGGGGGCTGGGCAGTCTGGTAATTTCTCTGTGAGTGAGAGGGAGGACCTGAGTTGTGAAATGGCCATGGCTTTTTACACATTTTAAAAGAGGCATGATGGGTGGGTGAAGTGTGACTGCCTGAACTACCTGTAAACCCTGAACCTGTGGGAGAGAGGTTGTGGAGGGCAGTAGGCACTCTGCGTGAGTCAGAAAAGGATAGTGATGTAAAGTCCGTTTCCCCTTCCCTTGAAGAAATATAAGGAAAAAGGCGTGTCTTCGCAAGAGAGGGGGATAGAGACTTACTGTTTTTAATGAAAGCCGAGAATTCAGAAAACCTCCTACATTTGTTGTTACAATGGTATATCGATATAACAATAAACTGGTGCTTTTTTTTATGTCCTGCTGGCCCAGGGGAGGGGAGGATGACCACTGCCGGGGGGTGAGGGCAGGGAAACTACAGGGAAATGTGTCATGAGGAAACCCCGTTGTTGCTGTACTTAATCTGCAGCTGCATCAGCAATGGGGAAGCCATAAAACATTGTCCCCCTGTGGAGGTCACCTATTATACAAAACCCCAAACTGATTGCTCTAATTTTGTTCTTCACTCTTTACTTCATTGTAGTTTTGGGGGGGGGGTCTTATTCTTACCTGCGGTTCCCAGCTTTCGGCACCTTGCTGTGCCTGAAGGAAATCCTCCGCCAGGCTCACAGCCTGGGTGCAGTCCTGTGGATCACTTTCTCTGACCCAGCGTTGCATCTCTGGTGGCAGGACAGCCATGAACTGCTCCAGAATCAGGAGGTCCAGGATCTGCTCTTTGGTGTGTGTCTCAGGCCTCAGCCACTGACAGCAAAGCTCCAGAAGCTGCCTGCAAGTCTCTCGAGGGCCCTTGGCTTCTTGATAGCATAGTTTCCTGAAATGCTGTCGCTGCACCTCTGCCCCAACGGCATCTCCAGTTCGGACTCTCTTCTTCTCCTTACTGCGGCACGTGGGCTGCTGGTCCTGCTTTACACCTCCAATGGGAATCGGCTGGGGCTGGGAAGCCCACAATCCACTGGGCCACTTAGTGGCCTCTGTTACTCTTTCAGAAGGCACTGGAGATGTTCTGCTATCATTCTGCTGTCTCGGTTCAGGTAGCTGTGGGCCGTTCCCTTGAGAACAAGAAGCCTGAAGTGTCTTCAGGAATTCCTGCAACTGGGCATCCCAGTTTCGGGATGGCTCTTCCGGTGGCTCTTGCTTCATGAGCTGTAGAGATTCCCCAGATAACATCTCACCAGCCCCCTCTGTTTTGAGACAATCTGCTTTTTCCCTTTGTTCCCCTGGTTCAGGGACTGAGGAATCTTGTTCCTCCATTTTGATTTGATTCTCCTGCTTTATCAGTTCTTCAGCGACCATTGTCTGTGGTGCCGCAGCCATTTCCTTCCCCAAGAGGCAGTTCTGCTCTCACTGATGCACAGACACCTCCCCCTTACCACCAACCCTTGTGGAACACCTCGGCTCTCTTACGGTACTCTTGAAATTCCATCAGGGCGAGAGATTAATCCAATGAGGCTGGTGGGAACTTCCAAACAAGATGGCGAAACATTGGGGCTCTTCAACAAATGATGGGACCTGACGGTCAAGAAAAAAATAGAGACAAAAGGAAACCAAAACAGAGATATCATCAATTGGAGAGAAGGCTCAAACTTCTGATAAAACCAAAGACCTAGTAATGTGTAATGATGCAGCATTGGAGCTTCCTGGAGGAACCTTGTGGATCACTATGGGAAACAGAATCCTGGACTAGATCATGATGCAATCCAGCAGAACTCTTCTTAGATTTTGATTAATGCCAGTACTGAATTCATTTCAAAATTGCAGAATCTCTATAAAAGTGAAAAAACATTATTCAGTAAGTGTGCTTAAGTTTGCAGCAAATAGCTGGTTGTCTACACCTCTTTGTTAATTTGCAGCAAATAGCTGGTTGTCTATGCCTCTTTGTTAATTTAACAGGCAAAACTGGAAAGGTACTGAAACGGGAAAGGTATTGAGACATACCTATATATCTAGCAATAGTAGATCAAGTGACAAGACCCAGAAGCTATCAACTTGCAACAGCAATGGCTGCTTAGCATGCAGGAAGTCCCAGGTTCGAACCCCGGCATCTCCAGTTAAAGGGAGCAGGCAAGCAGGTAATATGCAAGTCCCCTGCCTGAGACCCTGGAGAGCCGCTGCCGGTCTGAGTAGACAAGACTGACTTTGATGGACCAACGGGTCTGATTCAGTAGAAGGCAGTTCCAGGTGTGCATCACAAACAGAATATCTCAACTGCTCAGTAATTCCAGGCAAGCCTCCTACCAGGATTCAGGATCTGGGGGGATTAGATTAAAAACCCTCCGGCCACACAAGCAGACTCTTCCCTTCTCCCAAATGCTCGTTTCACTCACCTGCCCTCTGCCTCACCTGCCGGCATCCCCCGGGATCCAGCACCTTCCCTCCCGCTGCAAAATGCAAACGAAGTATGCAAACAGCCGCCCACCCCAAAAGGGACAGGAAGGAACCTCTGGTTTCCCGCCTTCCCTTCCCACGTGGCCGCTCTAGGACCCAGAGCTCAGTGGCTTTAACCCCTTCCTAGCAATCGAGCACCCACTGGTCTGACTCCAGAGAGGCTGCAGCAATCCAAAAAACAGGAGTGCAGTGGCGCCCAGAAAACTCACCCTTTTCTAGCACAAGGGGTTCTCGCCTATGACACTAAAGGAGGTGCAGAGTGAACAAAAATCTGTCACGAGGCCAAAGGAAACCCAGGAACTGCACCCTGCCAGGTGAAGCCAGAGCAAAAGGTGGTTTGTCTCCAGGTTGCTATTACAAAAGGGTTCCAGGAGATACAAGTGGGAACCCGCAAGAAACTTACAGCAGCAGCTATCCCATCTCCCCCAAATTTGCTTCCTACTTCTCTTGGTCTCTCACTCCTGCCATCCTCTTTCTTACTCTCTCTTTCTTCCCCCATCACCCTCCCAGCCGCCCTCCTGCTTCCCCCCGCCCCATAGCAGCAGTGGCGGCAGCAGCTCTCCATGATTGACAATTCTGGGTGATTTCCAGCCCTCACCTGGAGGGTGGCAACCCTAGTTCCCATGGAGGAAATGGCTGCTTTGGAGTGTGGAATCTATGGCATTATACTACTGTTGCCAGCCTCCAGGTGGTGTGATGATTAATAATTGTATAACCCTAAGGAAATAATCTCAGTACACAGCCACCAGTTTGTTCACTTTTAAATATATTCTTTCTCAAGTGTTTTCTTAATTTCAACCTTTAACTTCCCATAACAATATGTACAACAACAAAGTTATAAGTTCTGAATACAAATGGATTTACCGTGAAGCTTCACTGTACATAACATAAATCAGAACCTTCTAACAATAATGGAAAAAGTCCAAACGCCGGCAGCAAAGTCTTTGACTCGAAAGCAGGCAATGTTGTGGGGATCGCTACTACCCGCTTCGTGCCAATCACAACACCACTTCCGTGGGCAGCTGATGTAAAATGATCCAATCACAATGGTAGACTCTCGTTGCTGTCGATTGGCCAAAGCGACTATATATTGAATGTAACAATCTTCCATAAATCATATGTAGCACACTGATGTTACAAGATCCCGGTTGCCTCTTGTTTCGCGTTGAGTACAACTTGCTTCTTCAGAATGTGCAACAATTAATCTGACTGCATTATTGCAGTTCAAAAGAATGACTCTTAGTTAGAACAAAGGAACACAGGTTCAAAGATCCTGGTTACTCAGCCTCTGACAAGACTGTGTCTCCCACGCGAATTCCCTCAACTAAAGTGGAGACTAACTAACTCGGATTAACAGCAGGTCCAAATTTAACATGGTGGGATTCTGAGTGGGGTGTGGAAATATCACCAGGGCCCTGAATCTCTGAATTCTGGATACAGGGACTAGGCAATCCTAACATGAGAAATATTGTCGAAGGCTTTCACGGTAGGAGTTCATTGGTTCTCGTAGGTTATCCGGGCTGTGTGACCGTGGTCTTGGTATTTTCTTTCCTGACGTTTCGCCAGCAGCTGTGGCAGGTATCTTCGGAGGAGTAACACTGAAGGACAGTGTCTCTCAGTGTCAAGTGTGTAGGAAGAGTAATATATAGTCAGAAAGGGGTTGGGTTTGAGCTGAATCATTGTCCTGCAAAAAGTAACAAAGGTAATGTGCTAACCATTGTCCTGTAAGTCTCAAGATAATGTGCTAATGAGGGTGTGGTATGTTAATATGGAACCATTGTATCCTGAAGTGATCTGTTAATGTGTGAAATCCAAAGCTAATCTGCATGGCTATTGTTGACTGTAGTCTTTTTGACTGTACTTTTTGCAGGACAATGATTTAGCTCAAACCCAACCCCTTTCTGACTATATATTACTCTTCCTACACACTTGACACTGAGAGACACTGTCCTTCAGTGTTACTCCTATGAAGATGCCGGCCACAGCTGCTGGCGAAACGTCAGGAAAGAAAATACCAAGACCACGGTTACACAGCCCGGATAACCTACGAGAACCAACTAACATGAGAAGTTTCTATGGTTTCCTCAGAACTGTCAGACAACTACTGATTAATGGCAGATACTGTCAAATTTTGTAGATTCAAGGTAATCTTTTCCTAACTGATTGATTTTCTGAGGATCTTTCCTCCAGGAAAGCTCCATGTGTTGCCACGAACACTTTGTGTTTGTTCTTCTATTGGGGACTCCCTTATTGGCTGTTAAAACTGAAAGCATCTCTAACACAATGAATGGCCTCCTTTGGGTACAGTCTCTGTGGGATGATTTGTCAGGGCAGGCAAGTTGTTTCCCAGGAAAATTTGTTCACTGTCAGTGATATTTACACCAAAGAACCTTCTGTGAACGTTTGGGGTGGGGGGAGACAGGCCAACTTCTAAAATTACAGCTCTTTAAGAACTCCTTTGGGAAATCAATTCATGCGACTTTCACCCTCTAACAAAAGATACAAGATTCAGACAGATCAGACTTTGGTGTGTATGTGTGGGGGTAACCTGCAGGTTTAAGCTCGGACTTAGGTTTTTGTGGTACTTCCAGGCCCAGGGAAAGCTATATTGTAAAGTTTCTGCCCTGCATGGGAGATTGGGCCTTCTCACACAGTTCTGCCCACAGTTCTGGGTGCATTGATATGGCTAAACACCTGCATGGACACTTTGGTGTGCGCTAATCCAAAAACGTTTCCAGCAGACCGAGCACTCGAACGGCTTTTCTTCTGCACAGTTTCTTGCACAAACCACCAGATCTGAGCTCAGATATCTCAGAACATTTTGAGCTCTTCTCTCTGGTCCAGTCCACGTGGTCCGACCGCTGCCAGAATATTCTCCCACACTTGGAGCATGTACAAAGTTCCTCTCCGGCAAGGATTTTCTGATGTCGAACAGAATTGGAGGTGACGCTTTTTCCACAGTCGGAACAGTTGGAAGGTTTCTGCCCGATGTGGATTCTCACATGCACCAGAAGGTTTGACCTCTGGTCAAAGGCTCTCCCACAGTCTGAACATCTGTAGGGCTTTTCTCCAGTGTGGATTCTCTCACGAAGCACCAGGTGAATGCTCCAGCAGAAGCTTTTATCCCAGTAGGAACTTTTATACGGTTTCTCACCCGTATGCGTCTCATGCAATTTAAAATTTAGGACATTTCTGACATTTTCCCCATAGACTGAACATTTATAGGGTTTTTTCTCCTGTATGGATTCTCTCATGAATAATCACTCTGCCCCAGGTAAAGCTTTTCCTGCATCGGGAGCATTTACGCTGCTTCTTTTGTTACCCTAAGTAGGCAGTCTCCACTTTGTTTGGGGGGAATTAGCAGGAAACAGAGAGCAAGAGGGAGTAACTGGGATCGATAACCTATGTATACCAGGATAGTCCTGGGTGAAAATTCTCCAATGAGCAGGCAGTTGTATAATTAAAACTGGTTTTAATCAAGAATAAAAATAGTAAAACAAGAAATGATTTTAAGCAATAAACATACACAAAGCATACAAGAGCTATGAGAAAAGGGAGGAAGTTGGATGGAGTTTCAGGGATGGGTGATAGTTACCAGCACTGATGGGACGTCCAGGAAAAGCAGTGAAGAAAAGGGGAACGACCAGCGTTTCCAGGAGTAAAGGAAAGAGCCCCCACACAAGTGGGAAAAGAGCCAAAACACACACACTATGAACGGCCAAAGGACTAATATTTATACCCCCAAATGAGTCCTGAGGCAGTATGAGGTAAGCTGGCAGGAAAGCCAGAGACAAAGAATTGACTGCTTTTCTGGGGTTCCAATAATAAGATAGGCCTGATGAGTCGTCAGAACTCAAGAGGATGCCCGGGCTATTCTTTTGAATACTGATTGATTGCTGGGATGGGTACAGATAGGGTATGTAATGGTCTACTCAGAGTGCTGATTAAATCACCTTAAAAAGGTAAAGGTCCCCTGTGCAAGCACCAGGTCGTTCCTGACCCATGGGGTGATGTCACATCCCGACGTTTACAAGGCAGACTTTGTTTGCAGGGTGGTTTGCCGGTGCCTTCCCCAGTCATCTTCCCTTTACCCCCAAGCAAGCTGGGTACTCATTTTACCGACCTTGTAAGATGGAAGGCTGAGTCAACCTTGAGCCAGCTACCTGAAACCAACTTTCATCAGGATTGAACTCAGGTCGTGAGCAGAACTTGGACTGCAGTACTGCAGCTTACCACTCTGCGCCATGGGGCTCCTAAAATCACTTTAGGGTGACACAATAAAGATTAGCTAGACTATCCAGCCAGGCACATCTTAGGGCCAGGGGACAACTTCACTGGCCAATCTCCTTCTGCTCAAACTTGACACACAAGATGGATCCCAAAATTCTCTGAGAGGCATCTAATTTGTGGGGAGCAGTGTCTTGCTCTCATGCCAGTCTTTGGCCCCCATGCCTTCGTGGCATCTTTTAGCAAGAGGAGGGGTCCGACAGCTTACACTCTTCCTAATGGACTTTCTGATGAGCGGCCCATTGCAAACTGTTCTGGTAGGTCTTCCCACAGACCGAGCATTCAAAAGGTGACTCTTTGTGGTTCCGGACATGTGCAACCAGTTCCGCACTGACACTGAAAGCTTTCCCACAGGCAAAGCATGCCAACGCCTCCTTTGGCGCATGGGTTCGCTCGTGCTCGGCGAGGTCCGACTTTTGATTGAAGCTTTTCCCACAGTATGAGCACAATGATTTGTGGATTCTCTTGTGCATCGTGCAGTAAGAGCTTGAACGGAAACATTTTCCACATTGCGAGCATTTGTATGGTTTCTCACCTGTGTGGATTCTCTGGTGGACGTTGAGGCTTGAGATGCTTGCAATGTTTTTCCCACACACATCGCATTTGTAAGGTTTCGCCCTCACGTGAGTCCTCTGGTGTTTAAGAAGCTCCGATCTCTGATTGTAACTTTCCCCACACTCCGAGCAGGTATGAGGCTTCTCACCAGCATGGATTCCCCACCCAAAGGTAGTCCCACAGTATGAGCATTTATGCGGCTTCTGCCCCGTGTGGGTTCTCTCACTTTCTCCACAGTGGGCACATTTATACAGTTTCTCCCCCACATGAATTCTCTCGTGGGACATAAGATCGGAGCTGCTAGCAAAACTCTGGCCGCAGTGCCAGCACTTGTATGGTTTCTCTCCCGTATGGTTGCTCTCGCCTGTAAGATGGTGCAAGTTTTGAGTCAAGCTTTCCTTGTACGCTTCACCTTTCACTTCATTTCCCTGCTGCTGGACTATGGCTTCATTGAGACGTTTGCAAGTGCCTTCAGAAAAAACAGGCTCTGCCACTTCTTTCTTGTCGTTTCTGTTCTGCCTGTCTGCCCTGCACTGATTCTCATCGCTTTCTCCACCACATGGGGTATTGTTCTCTTTGGCTGTTTCCAAGGACATTTTCTCTGGTTCCTCTTCCTCAGGGCTCTTCAGGAAAGGCTTCTGCTCATCATTTTCACTTGGCCACCCATTGCCTGTTGAAGGAAAAGGGGAAAATCCAGAAGTAAGAACATAAAAAAGGCCCTGCTGGATCAGACCAAGGCCCATCAAGTCCAGCAGTCTGTTCACACAGTGGCCAACCAGTGGCCAAACAAGTAAATCTAGACAACGTTCCCTGAGATTAGCAAACTAAAATAAGATTAGAGTGAGGGTAAAAAAAACCCAAAAGATCGGTTGCAGATCATTGAACGACTGATCAGCGGACTGCTTATTGTTCGACAAAGGTGAAACATTGTGCAACATTCCAAATGTGACCTGAGGGTGGCAGCGTCCCTTCTTAGCATGATTCTGGCATTATTTCCTAGCAAGGGCAGGAAAAGATCCATGAGTCCTGTACATGTCAGGGGCAGCCCTGAAAGCAGAGCAAAGATTCTCCCACTGGCTCCTTGCTAGACTGCAGCCTCCCCCAAAAAGGAAGGATTGGCCTGCTGCCAACTTAGAACAACTGTCTTTGGGGATTTAAATATACATACATACATACATACATACATACATACATATGTAAGGTGCTAGCACCTTTCTTTTTATTCCCATTTTATATTTCATGTTTTAAAAATGTTTGAAACTATAGTCAAATGGAAGAGAAGAACAGGACAGTGGGCCATTCCCATTTGTAGAAACCAGACCTTATAAAAGTTATAACAACTCTTTCTGCAAAAAGGTATGCTTCATTGTTTACACAATTATTTAGTACATTTATACTTTGACTTTCTCCCTAACGGAGATGCAAAGTGACATAATTCTCCTCTTCCAGCATGGTGTAGCGGTTAAGAACGGTGGTTTGGAGTGGTGGACTCACGAGGTTCGATTCCTCACTCCTTCACATGAGCGGCGGAGGCTAATCCGGTAATCTGGTTTCCCAGCTCCTCCACATGAAGCCAGCTGGGTGACCTTGGGCTAGTCACAGCTCTCTTAGAGCTCTCTCAGTCCCACCTACCTCACAGGGTGCCTGTTGTAGGGAGGGGAAGGGAAGGAGATTGTAAGCCAGTTTGATTCTTCCTTAAGTGGTAGAGAACGTCGGAATATAAAAGCCAACTCTTCTTCTTCCTCCACATTTATCCTCACAACAACCCTATGAGGGAGGTAAGGCTGAGAGAGAGCAACTGGCCCACAGTCATCCAGCAAGCCTCCATGGCACAGCAGGGATTTGAACCTGCGTCTCCGACACTCCAACTAACTATGCTACACTGGTTCTCAGTGTTAACAGTATCTGGTAAAGGGGGGGGGGTCACAAGCATGGGACTGCTACAACAGAGTACCCAAGAGTACAGTCATTGGAGACATTCCTGTCATTTCCTTAACAGCCCATTGGAGAAAAGAGCCTGTTTAGGAAACATGACACACAACTCTGAACCCCACCAAGTGGGAAGCTTGGAAAAGCTCACCTACTGACAGAAACAGATCAGTGGCAAATACAGGAGGAAGGCCCACATCCTACATTTGGAAATGCCAGGACAGGAAAGACTGCAGAGAAAGGCATGACGCCGTGAAACAACTAATCGTTCTCTTGGGCATCCTCCAAGCACATCCGCTGTAAGGCATACGCTTCTCTTCTCCCACAACCAGCCAGTGAAGTGGTCTTGTCTGAAATTTGAACTCAGGACTCTCACACATTTAATACTGGGAATCACACACCTAGACCTTTAGTCTCTGTGCCCTTTGTTTCTATCCACAAGATGGACTTTCTACAACTAATGATGACAGTCTAACTACACCAGGCTGGGGGGAGGGAGAAGATGCCCCTTCAACAACCTGGTAATTTGGTTCTATTGGTCATTCCCGGGGTAGGCCGTAGAAAATTGACTTCCAGCTTTGCTGATATAGATACACAGCCACAGCTGAAGATGCTGCCAATGCAAGAGACACAGTACCTGAAAAACATTCTGTTTCCATCCCTACCTTTCCATGACATCACAGCAGGTCAGCCAATGTCTAGAACAAAGCTTCTTAAACTGTGGGTCATGACCCAATATGGGGTTGTGTAACTGAATGTGGGGGTTGTAAAAAAATATGATTTATTATCAGTAAATGTTTGATTTATATACCTACAAACCCAGGGTCACGTAAAAATTTCTCAGGTGAAAAGGGGTTGCAAATGGAAAAAGTTTAAGTCCTGGTCTAGAAGAGGCATGCAGATAGGCAGTAGGCAGGCTTTCCATGACATCACAGCAGGTCAGCCAATGTCTAGAAGAGGCATGCAGATAGGCAGTAGGCAGGCAAGAGTCAGGCTTTCCATGACATCACACCAGGTCAGCCAATGTCTAGAAGAGGCGTGTAGATAGGCAGTAGGCAGGCAAGAGGCAGGCTTTTGTCCCTCTCTGAGCATTTTCAGAAATATACAGCTGGGGGTAAAGGGACAGATCACTGGGGAAGGCACTGGCAAACCACCCCGTAAACAAAGTCTGCCTAGTCAGGATGTGACGTCACCCCATGGGTCAGGAATGACCCGGTGCTTGTACAGGGGACCTTTACCTTTTTACAATTGTCCACAGACCCAAACCCACAAACTTGGAAGAGGGCACGCTCCATAAAAGTGAGCAAGATAACTGGAGCCGGGAATTCTGCAAGTCAGGCCCTGCCTGGTAGGTCTTACCTGAAACATTTGTGCTTCCATCAACACACTGCTCGGCTTCGGTGAAACGTGGCTTCTTTGCTGCATCTGGCAATTCCTTGCTTGTCTTGGGTAGATTTACAAACACCTCTTCTGATGAACCCTTAATCTGATTTGGGGTGGGGGTGAGGCGGGAGAGCAATTAAAAAGGAAATCAGGAGACAGACAAAGAACTGTGTTGACAGAATGGGGGACTTATGGCAAACTCCAAAATACATAGTAGTACAAATTAAATTCTGTTGGTTCCAGTAAACAATGAAAAAGGATTCTGCTGAATCCTTTTTCATTGTTTACTGGATGTCCCATCCTGTTGAAAGTACTGACTGACTGTGTAATCTGCCTTCAGTCCCTAGTAAGCAAGGCAGACTATAAATTACAGACATAAATAAATAACTCAATCTGAAGAACAATTTGGAAATTAGATTTAACCATCTTGTGGGTAAATTGTTGGCCTAGGATGGGCATAAGTGTCATGGTTAGGTGTCCCATTCCCCCAGGTGGATGCAGGAGAGAGACATTTAAAAAAACTCAGAGCATCACATGCAGTCCTAGGTCACCAGAAATGACATAGGGTAGTTCTAAGAATTGCCAGAAACTCTAGGGTTGCCCAGTAAGGATTTTGTCTGAGCAGGGATTTGAACCAGGATCTCCACAATCTAAGCCCAGGATGCGAACTGCCATACCACACCATCTTAGTCAAGATGTGTCCACATTAAAAAAAAAGCCTGCCTCCCCTCCTCAATTCATTTAATTCCTGCCAAACAACAAACAGATCCACAGAATTCAACAAAGACCAAACGCAACTATGGCAGAATGGTGACCAGTTTTTCCAATCAGATTCCATTAAAACTTTAGCTTTGCCAAATACCAATGCCAAAATGGCCCGTAGCTAGAAATTTTGTAATTAGGGGACCCGTGGGGGTGGGATAGGAAATCATAGCAGAACACAAATACAGGTGACCTGGTAAGTCTAATGTTATTTGTGTTTATAAAGTGCCATCAAGTCGCAGCTGACTTATGGCTACCCCGTAGGGTTTTCAAGGCAAGAGACGTTCGGAGGTGGTTTGCCTTTGCCTGCCTCCATGTGGGCTGAGAGAGTTGTGAATGGCCCAAGATCACCCTACAGGCTTCAGTTGGATAAGTGTGTAATTGAACCCGGTTCTCCAGATTAGAGTCTGCCACTGTTAACCACTACACCTCGCTGGCTCACAAAGATATTTACTTGTGCTAAATATTAATTCCCCCTTCTGGATGCACACCTTAACGTGGTGAGGGGGTTTGTGTGTGTCAGGGAAGCTGAGAGCAATACCGTAAGGGGTCTAGACTCTATCAAGAGACTAAACTCCTAGCAAAGTCACTCAAGACGGAATGGTCACAGCTGAGACACCAGACGAAGATGCATCCACGCCCTTAAGGGATCAATGGCCACATCCACAGAAGAGAACAGGCAGTTCCAATGGGGATGGGGGCAGAGGAATCCCTGAAGGTTAGCTACTGGGCAGCAGCAGTAGTGGAAGGTGACACTGGCAGAGGATCTTTCGTAGACAACGGCAGTGCCACTATGGCTAACCCTGGTTAGTACTGCACAGAAGAAGGCACTGGTAAACCACTTCTGACCAACCCTTACCTTGAAAACCCTATGATAAGACAATCCAAAATGAAAAAAGATACAGTGCTGGAAGATGGGACCCCCAGGTCGGATGGCACTCAATCTGCTACTGGGGTAGAGCAGAGGACAAGTACGAGTAGCAGTTCTTAATGATGCGATTGGACTAAAGCCGAAAGGACGTTCAGTGGTTGACATGAATAGATGCAAAAGGGAAGTCCGAAGCTGTTCGACACATATAATAGGACTCAATAAAGGAAGCCACAGCCTTCAGTTTGCAAGATCTGAGCAAGGCTGTCAAGGATAAGACATTCTGGAGGACTTTCATTCATAGGGTCGCCATGAGTCGGAGGCGACTTGACAGCACTTAACACACACACACATATTAATTACATTTCACAAAAGTTAACAACAAGAGTCTAGTGCTTATCAATTGTTTCTGTGCCCTTTTGCATTCACTGGCCAGAAAAGGGGAAAACTGGATCAGCTGTTTTCACTAAACTGGGCAGAATGTTATTTAAAAACAAAAAATGAAGGGGCTCTGAGGGAGCCAGATTCCCCTATAGCTATGGTCCTATGACCAAACCAAGTCAATTCTACACCTTCCAGATTTATTTGACAGGAACTGAATTGACCAGGATTTCTTCACATATACATTTTATACCACCATCATTTTCAACAAACCTATGCCTTACAGTCTTAATTGACTATGGCCATTTCTGCATGGGCTATCTGCCATAAGTTCACTGCTTTTGGAAACAGGTTTTTTTTCTTGCTTTGTCACAACATCAGGGTGCATTCACGCACCTCTGGGGGGTTCCCTGGCTTTTCTTTGATCTTTTCCCAAAGTTTTGGGAAAGACCAAAGAAAAGCCTAAATGGCTACTGTGTGGGTGAGCCAATTTGGATTTTCCAAACCACTTAGCAGCCATTTTCTCTGAACCTGTCTGCGTAGGCATTTCTTCCCAGCGCCACCAGGAAGGCTTTTTATTTATCTTTAAACATCAGCTCTAGAATATAATTATATCGATATACTATTGTAACAGTAGGTGTGGCAGGTTGTCTGCATTCTCAGCTTCCATTTTGAAAAAAAAGTGCGACGGACAGGTTAGGTTCCGCCTCTCCCTAAGAGTGGCCAATGGGAGCTGATGGAAGATTGATGGGAGAGACAGTTGAAAAACAGCAGTTAGTTCAGCTGGGAGTGAGTATCGCTGAGAGAAGCTGTGGAGAAGTGCAGCTTAAAGCTGACTGAAAAGGATCCCCAATGCTGAAACAGGGAAACAGTTGAAAAATTTAATGGAAAAGAAACTTTGTAACCTTCTACCTGATCTGCTCCAATGTTATGGTAAAACTATAAATAAATGTAACCTCGTTTGTTTAACTCTGTGGGCTGGATGTATGGTCTCAGGGAATTAAGCTAGGGTTGCCAGGTCCCTCTTTGCCACCGGCGGAAGGTTTTTGGGGTGGAGCCTGAGGAGGATGGGGTTTGAGGAGGGGAGGGACTTCAATGCCATAGAGTCCAATGGCGTAAGCAGCCATTTTCTCCAGGTCAACTGATCTCTATCGGCTGGAGATCAGCTGTAATAACAGGAGTTCTCCATGTTCAAGTATTTGAGGGGCTGTCACATAGAGAATGGTGCTGAGTTGTTTTCTGTTGCCCAAGAAGGCCGGACCAGAACCAACGGGTTGAAATTAAATCAAAAGAGTTTCTGTCTAGACATTAGGAAAATTTTTCTAACAGAGCGGTTCCTCAGCAGAACAGGCTTCCTCGGGAGATGGTGGGCTCTCCTTCCATGGAGGTTTTTAAGAAGAGGTTAGATGGCCATCTGTCAGCAATGCTGATTCTGTGACCTTAGGCAGATGATGAGAGGGAGGGCATCTTGGCCATCTTCTGGTCACTAGGGGTGTGTGTGTGTGTGGGGGGAAGTAGTTGTGAATTTCCTGCGTTGTGCAGGGGGTTGGACTTGACGACCCTGGTGGTCCCTTCCAACTCTATGATTCTATGATGGTACCTGGAGGTTGGCAACCCTAAATTAAGCACACCTACAAGCTCTCAGCCTACATAAAAATATGTACATTAGGATATGAATAAATGGTGGCAGCATGTGAATGAGTGCTTGAGTTCCCAACCCCAACAGCTCTGTGCAGTGTCTGAGCGAGGGGCAATTATTAAAGGGGACTAGGCTACCTTGTCTGGTGATGTGGGATGTGAAATGGTCACGGCTCTCTACGTATTTTAAAAGAGGCAAGACGGGTGGTGAAGTCTGACTGCCTGACCTACCTGTAAAGGGTGAGGAGGGTGGTAGGCACTATGTGTGAGTGAGAAAAGGGTCGTGACATAGTCTCTATACCCTTCTCTGGAGGAAATATAGGGAAAAAAGCATATCTTCACAAAAGAAAAGGCCAGAGGCATACTATTTTTAAACGAAAGCTGAGAATTCAGAGAACCCGCTACTTTTATTGTTACAATGGTATATTGATATAATGATATACTAGTGCTAGTTTTTTAATTATAAAAGTCCTGGTGGCCCAAGAGAGGGGACGGTGACCTCTTCCAGAGAATTGGGGCAGGAAAACTGCAGGGAAATTTGCCATGCAAAATCTGCCATGCGGAAGCCCCATTGCTGCAGCGCTTAATCTGCAGATGCACCAGTCATGGGGAAGTCATAAAACATCGTCCCCCTGTGGAATCCATCTATTATACAAAACCTCAAACTGACTGCTCTAATTTTGTGCTTAACTTTTCACTTCATTGTAGTTTTAGGGTTTTCCCAGGTTTTTTTTGGGGGGGGGGTTCAATTTTTTTTAGACAACCTCATTCTTTTTGGGGGGCATCTTGTTCTCACCTGCCATTCCCAGCCTTTGACACCTTGCTGTACCTGAAGGAAATTCTCCGCCAGGCTCACTGCCTGGGTGCAGTTCTGTGGATCACTTTCCCTGACCCAGCATTGCATCTCTGGTGGCAGGACAGCCATGAACTGCTCCAGAGTCAGGAGGTCCAGGATCTGCTCCTTGGTGTGTTTCTTGGGCTTCAGCCACTGATGGCAAAGCTCCAGAAGCTGCCTGCAAGTCTCTCGAGGGCCCTCGGCTTCTTGATAGCATAGTTTCCTGAAATGCTGCCGCTGCACCTCTGCCCCAATGGCATCTCCAGTTAGGACTCTCTTCTTCTCCTTCCCGCGGCACGTGGGCTGCTGGTCCTGCTTTACACCTCCAATGGGAATCGGCTGGGGTTGGGAAGCCCACAATCCACTGGGCCACTTGGTGGCCTCCGTTACTCCTTCGGAAGGCTCTGGAGATGTTCTGCTATCATTCTGCTGCCTCGGTTCAGGTAGCTGTGGGCCGTTCCCTTGAGAACAAGAAGCCTGAAGTGTCTTCAGGAATTCCTGCAACTGGGCATCCCAGTTTCGGGATGGCTCTTCCGGTGGCTCTTGCTTCATGAGCTGTAGAGATTCCCCAGATAACATCTCACCAGCCCCCTCTGTTTTGAGACAATCTGCTTTTTCCCTTTGTTCCCCTGGTTCAGGGACTGAGGAATCTTGTTCCTCCATTTTGATTTGATGCCCCTGCTTTATCAATTCTTCAGCGACCATTGTCTGTGGTGCCGCAGCCATTTCCTTCCACAAGAGGCAGTTCTGCCCTCACTGATGCACAGACACTCCCCTTACCACCAACCCTTGTGGAACACCTCGAGTCTCTCACAGTACCCCTGAAATTGCACCAGGGCGAGAGATCGATCCAACGAAGCAGGTGCAATCTTCCAAACAAGATGGCGAAACATTGGGGCTCTCCAACAAATGATGGGACCCAATGATACTTCCAGAAAACTGTATACTCTTCTGCGGCCAAGAAAAACAATGGAGAGAAAAGGAAACCAAAACAAAGATATAATCAATTGGATTCAAGGCTCAAACTTCTTGTAAACCCCTAGATTTAGTAATGTGTCCTGATGCAGCAATGGCCACTTGCTTAGATGGGTTCAAAAGGGTATTAGATACATTCATAGCCAGAGGCGGTGCTATGACATCTTAGGGAGCAGTCAGTGACATCACAGGGAAGGGCCTCCATTGCCACTATCTATGGAGGCAGGGCCATCGGAGGTTTAGGGAGGGGCTCCCCAGAAATTATGGGGGGCACTGGGCAACCCCTAACAATGCCCCTCAGCTGGGCTAAACCTAGGAAAAGGTGGGACTTGGCCAATGGTTATAGTGGTATCTCAGGAATCTCCTGCTGTGTCCTGTTTTTGAAATTCACTTTTAGGATAGTCACTTTAAGATCTGCCAATATACATACCATGTGCGTAGGACAAACTAATGGTCACAAATTTGGCACTAAGAAAGGCAACAAGAAAAGCCTGTAGGGGAACATTTTTAAAGTTTTCCTGGATGTTCATTTACAGACGTCTTGTTTCTGCCTTATTCATAAGGGTGACTTAGTACTGAACTTTACTATATTATGGCATCACAGATGCCTTCACTTGGTAAATGCAAGGTTGAAGTCTCTGAGCCAGGGTAGAATACACTAAATTTCTGAGCAATGTACAGAGTTCAGAGTAGTAGCAATCTTCTCACTTCAAACTCATATCCTATAAGTGAGTACAAGCACATTTTGAGGCAATTCAGAACAGTGCCCAAAGCCAAGACCCCAAAGAAAACCAACAAGAGGAACCTTCAGCATCAGGAAAGACTTTCCTCTTTCTAATCACAAATCTATCTATGGCAAATTGAATGGAATGGTGGACTGAAAACAATTCAAAAGAAAATATCAGAAGGAGGAGAAATTACATATAAAAATCGGAGATGGGTAGCCACGTTAATCATAGTATGGGATAACAGAGATTTCTAACCTGATCCCGAAGGGGGTCAAGGTTTGAAATGATACAAACACAGGCCTACCTAAGAACATATTTTTAAAAAGGAATCTTGGACACAGTCTGAATATTCTGGCCTGTACACATTAGACATTATATTTAGGTCCTTGGCAAATATGTGCACATGTCTGCTGGGACAGGGTTGTACAGGCAGGGTGCCATCCCTGCAGCGTCTAACGTTTTGTAATGAGAATAAACACTATCTGGGCACACAGGCAGAATCGTCCCTTCTCCCAAATGCTCTTTTCACTCACCTGCCCTCTGCCTCACCTGCAAGCAACCCCCCCCCCGGATGCAAAATAAATATGCAAACAGCTGCCTATCACAAACGGACCGGAAAAAGCCTTTATTTTTTTCATCTTAACTTCCCACGTGGCCTCTCTAGGGCCCAGAGCTCCGTAGTTTTAACCCCTTCATAGCAATTGAACGCCAATTGGTCTGACTCCAGAGAGGTAGATGAGGTGACGCTGCTGCACCAAACCAAAAAATTGGAGCGTTGTGGCGCGTTGAAAACTCGTCTCTTGCATGGCAATTCTTCGATGATCAATATGCATAACGATGGTACATAATCCATTGTATTTAATAGGGTAATTAGATTAGTGACTGAACAACAGAATATCAGCACTAGCCTTTAAATTTGAGAAAATCTTATATATTTGATATTGCTATAGCTAACATTTGTATTGACTTATGCAATGGTTAATAGACGGACTAATATACATTTTAATGATTAGATGACTGAGCGGGTGCACAATGAGTTAAGTTGTTTTTATTAGGTAAAGACTGCACTGACTAGTCTTGGACACAAAAATTCAACTTATTTTCCCCCTTCCCCATCTCCCCCCCCCTTTTAAATTTCTGTACCCTTAAAATTCAATAAACAATTATTTTAAGAAAAGAAAAGAAAACTCGTCTCTTGCGTCAACTCCTGAGTGGCTTAAATATGTGTGTGTACGTTGCTGAAAGTGTTAAATGAATGGAGCTCTGGTGCCCAGAGAGGCATATGCATTTGCAAAGGGCCCATGTGAACGCTTTGGCTTTGTGTCCCTCCTCCCCTTCCCCTGTTCGAGGAAACTGTCCCTTTTCTGGATTTCCCGTGTTTTGGAAGATCTGGAGCCTATTCTTAGGAGTGCGATGGAAAAGCCCCAAGGAGGAGGTGAGTGCAACGCATGGAAGAACAATCTGCAAGGATAGGGAGGAGAGAGAGGGGGAATCAATGGGATGTCACTGCTGGGAAGGTTTGTATCCATTTGAAACGTATATATCTGGCACCTTCAGAGTGGCAGCTCCCTGGGGGAAGCCATTCAGGCCGTAAAACAACAGTCCACGAAAAACACACCCCAGTGGCAAAGTAATAAACGAGGGTTGCCCTCTGATGAGCCAGCGCTTTGCTCCTGTCCCTTTGGCATCCCCTTGATGGATGGCCAGCAGTCACATTTGGCTGTGAAAAGCTGCCACCAGCTGGTTTTCTGCAGAGCTGTCAAGGGGTAGAGCAAGCCAGGGCAGTACCCCTCTCCTGCCCAAGTTGGCAACCTAGTAAAAATGGATACTAGTCATGATGAATGCCTATTATCTCCAGTATCCGAGAAGCATGCCTATTATATTAGGTGCTGTGGAGCACAAGCAGGATAATGCTGCTGCTGTCATCTTGTTTGTGGCCTTCCTAGAAGCACCTGGTTGACCTCTGTGTGAACAGACTGCTGGACTTGATGGGCCTTGGTCTAATCTAGCTTGGCTTTTCTTATGTTCTTATGAAAGCATCTGCCAAAATCTGGTGGAAGTTGAGGTGCCAGAAAGACTCTTTGATACACAAGCCATTCTCTTGGGGCCTCAGCCCCACCGCTCCCATCTGCAAATGGGGAATCATGGCCTGGCCTACCTAACATGACTATTGTAAGGATGAACCAGAGGGTGCATACGAAGTTCTTTATAAATATTAAGTACTGAGTATATGACCATAGGAGAGGAAGTGAGCCTTTGACACAGGGATGTAGGTTATGGGTTTCTGTTTCCTTTATGTCTGTACAGGGATTGTTGGCTTGTATCGAGTGGCACATTTCGATGGGTGGAAGGATCGCCACAGGTGGAATGTGACTTTCTTGCCCCCTTCTTCTAGCTGCAGCCCCAAATGCCCCTAAGCTAGTGCTCCTTGGGGACATGGAGCCCCCTGCCCCAAACAATTTTATGTTGTTTTGGGTTGGAGCTCCACGGAGAGGATGGGAAAGTCATGCTCCACAGTGGAAATCCTTTGTCTGTAAAAATGCTCTTTTAGATCAAGTCTTGAAGCTGGATTTCTACAGTCGTCTAACCACTGCACCACATGGTCTCTCACCCGTGGGTTATGCCAATTGCTTTTAGAAGCTTTTCAAAAAAGGCAAGTTGCTAACAGAATATGCAGTGATGGCCGAGTTGACAAATATTGTGAACAAAAGACCTGGGGAAGAGTTCCTAAAGAATTGGAAATTGTATTATGCTTATATGCCAGAATAAGATAAGCTGTATAAAATAATACGAACTGTTACAGAAGGCATAAATTGATTTAAACAATTTATTATACATGACAGTATGGGAATAGGCCTCTGTATGGTTTCAGACTAGCAGATTAGCTATAACTGTTTAGAATTTTATCATATGGGATTTACATGACATTGTAATAATATTATAATATCAGAGTCGATTAAAGCTTTTATGACTAGATCTATAAAATATGTGGTACAATTATGCATTGTTAATCATTTCCTATATGGGCTAATTGAAAGCTTTAGTACACACAAGTAGAACTATATAACAATAAATATTAAAAACTGTAAAAAAATTGCAAGTGGGTTTTATGCCTCCACACGGTGAGCTTACTGGCGCTGAATGTTTTTTTTTTATTTTGTTGGCAGAGCAAAAAAACACATCAGAAATCAAGGTGGAAAAGCAGGATCCAGCAGAAGATGTATCGGGGGCCAGGCTGGAAAGAGACCTTTGCATCATCCAGGTTGAGGCAAGCAGAGAACTTCTGGCCGAAGGGGCCACATGTGATATTAAGCAAGAACCTCAGGATGAGCCACATCGCTATTGGGAAGCCCAAAGACAGGAGCTGCCAAAGGAAACGCAGTTTCCTCAGCGAGGATGGGAAAACCCGCAGCTGCCCCAGTCTGAGGAGAATGTCAAGGTGCTGAAGTTCCCCTTCAAGGGATCCGATGATGCTGAAAAGTGGCCTCGTGGCGAGTGGAGGACCTCAGCACTGTCAACCGGCCATGTAGAATCCAACCAGGCTGACAGAAGCCAGGATCTCTCTGGAAATGTGGCTCCAGTTGAGATTATAGATGAGGACGCTGTCGGCTTGGAGATTCGGCGCCGGCGCTTCAGGCACTTCTGTTACTGGGAGGCTGAGGGACCTCGAGAAGTCTTCGGCCAACTATGGGAGCTTTGCCGTCAATGGCTGAAGCCCGAGAGACACACCAAGGAGGAGATCTTGGAGCTGCTGATCCTGGAACAGTTCTTGGCTATCCTGCCACAGGAAATGCAGAGCTGGGTCAGGGAACGCAGGCCCGAGACCTGCAGCCAGGTGGTGGCCCTAGCGGAGGACTTCCTGTTGATTTTGAAGGTGTCTGAGAGCCACAAAGAGCAGGTGAGGGAAGCATCAAAAATAGAACTGTTCAGGGAAGAAATCTGGCACAGATTCCTATTTAGGAATCTTGTCACGGGTGGGATTGTGGGCAACAGGATAGGGCTATAGTGTAGGGGTACATCTTTTGTATTCAAAGCAGGTGGTACCCAGGTTTGATTCCTTTGCATTTGCAGGATCTCTGGTGCTGGGAAAAACCTTCTTGTGCCTAACATCCTAGCAAGGTGTTGCCAATAAGAATACACATGAAGCTGCCTTATATTGAATCAGTAAAGAAATAAAAGCACCACGAGGCCACCAAGTATATAGAGGATCCGAAATAACAATTTTGTAATGCAATCCCAAAATATCAATGCACAACTCTATAAAAATACTACTAAGAATAACATTGCAGATGCCATTCAGAACCACATAGCATATTCCATGAGTTCTTCTTGTACATCATCAGTCTAATTCAAGTCCAATGTGCATGATTGAAAATTGGAGATAGAATTGAAGATGAAGGTCACAGGCTGATGCATCTGTAAAGCTGTTAATTTATGCTGTGAATTCCAGGGAAGATGTTTCATGCATACACATCTCCTTTCTAGAGGATACAGTTGGAACTGAGGAAGCTGTGCGAAAGGGTGTTGTCTTCAGCTTGTCTTCCAGAGCTTCAGGCAGAGGTCTTGCACATCACCTGCTACCTGTTACTTTTAACTAGAGATGCTGGGGATTGAACCTGGGCCCTTCTGTCTGTAAAGCAGAGGTTCTTCCACTGAGCCACAGCCCCCCCTCATAAGGGAAGGCAATGCTCCTCTGTTTTATTGTTTTAGTTCTGAACTGCCTCCACCATGTTTGGAGACTCAGTATACAAACTGCAATAAATATTGAGTTAGGTCAGCCAGTGGTCTGAGGTAGCACCATAAGATCATTTGAGGACAACTGCGTCTTTGGTTGGGCCTGTAGGCTTGTAGTAAGGTTGCCAGCCTCCAGGTGGGGTCTGGAGATCTCCCTCTATTACATCTGATCTCCAGACAATAGAGATCAGTTCCCCTGAAGAAAATGGCTGCTTTGGAGGATGGACTCTATGGCATTATACCCTGATGAAGTCCTTCCCCAAACCCCACTCTCCCCAACTCCACCCCCAAAACCTCCAGGAATTTCCCAACCCAGAGTTGGCAACCCTAGCTCACAGTCAGTTCTTGATCGTTTAGTTGGCATGACTATGCTGCTAAGCCTGTGATCACACTGTTTAACATATCATCTCTAATAGTTCATGCTTTGTTTCAGATTTCTGAGCCCTGGTCCTATTATGTTGCTTATTAGATGTTTCCTTCTATTAATTGTATTGAACAAATGAAGCTACCTTACTGAATCAGACCCTTGGTCCATCAGTCAGTATTGTCTACTCAGACTGGCAGCGGCTCTCCAGGGTCTCAGGCAGAGGTCTTTCACATCACCTACTTGCCTGGTCCCTTTAACTGGAGATGCCGGGGATTGAACCTGGAACCTTCTGCATTTCAAGCAGAGGATCTACCACTGAGCCACAGCCCCTCCCCACTGTGATTTGCACTGTGTGATCTTCCTTGTGCCTCAGTGAGAAAGGCAGATGTAAATAAAGTTTTAAAAAATTAATTGCAGAAGGGAAAAAGGAATTCTGCGTATGTGGCTTTTTTTTTGGCTTCCGGTGCCAAATCAGTCACCAGGTTGCAGTGTCTGGATTTATCTCCCAACCCTTGCCTAACTTATGGGTGACCTTTGTTTCAGGCACGAAGGATGTCTGGAAGAGATCCATCAGAGATGGTAAAGAGTCAGCTTCCCATGGAAACCATGCAGGAGGGTGACAGAGAGACCGCCTTTCCTGGTAAGGCTGTCACAGAGCATCCAGTGTGCTTGCAATGGGGTGGATAAATTTGTTTCCTGACATTCAAGATATGACGATCATCTATCGTATTTTCATCATCCCTTCATTCTTACTGTTTTGTTTTTGTTTTTGTTACTATTGCTGGCTATTACTATTTCTTTCAGTTGAGTGCTGGGTCGAGCAGATCTGGAGAGCCAGCATACAAAATTCCTAAATAAATAAATAAACCACACTGGCAATTCCCTTTCCTCACAGGCATTATACCCAGTTGTGGTCCTTCCCCTCCCCAAACTCCGCTCTCCCCAGGCTCTACCTCCAAATCTCCAGGAGTTTCCCGTCCAAGAGTTGGCAGCCCTACCATTGGCTACATTTCTTTTCTGAATATGTAGGCTAGCTCTTAGTTCGCTATGTTGTGTTCTCTGTTTGGAGGCTTCCTATTTCCTTTGCTTCAAAGGACTGGATTTTGTAATTACTCTGTTTCTTCCAGCAGGTGATTGGCATGTAATTGTAAAAGAAGAAGAGGTGGATCTTCAGCCGGAAGAACCAAAAGAAGTGGGGGGGCCTGGAACATTGTGGGAAGGTAAAGAAGATAAGTTTTTCCAAGTTCCTGAGCAGGAACAGATACACAAAAGTTTGCCTGGGCCTGAAAATTACCAGGAAAACCATCCCTGGAATACATCAGAACAAACTTTTCTTTGTGAGGGAGCTGGGAAACGTTTGCATGGAAGGACTTTCCAAGAGGGCTCATGCAGGCGTAAGAGGAAAAAGGCAGGTGCAGACTGTGGGAAAAGTCTCCGCCAGAGTTTGAACCTTCTTGAGTACCAGCAAATAGAAACAGGAGAAAAAACATACAGATCCCCTGAATGGGGCAAAAGCTTTAAGCTGAAACTGCATCTTAATATGCGTGGAAGAACACATGCCCGAGGGAGACCCTCTTTATGGTCAGACTTTGGAAAGTTCCCTCAGCCGTATGAAGTTTCTAGACCTCAGGAAATCCATGCCAAAGCGAACCAGCATACATGCTCTGAGTGCGGGAGAACTTTTAGCAGGCAATCCCACCTGCTGATACATCAGAGAATGCACACCGGAGAAAAACCTTACACATGCTCAGAGTGTGGGAAAAGCTTTAGTTATAGCTCGGTCCTTACAGAACATGAAAGAATCCACACTGGGGAGAAACCCTACGAGTGTTCGGACTGTGGGCAAAGCTTCAGCCGGAGGTCGTACCTCATTCAGCACGAGAGAACCCACACGGGAGTGAAGCCGTATGAATGCGCAGAGTGCCAGAAATGCTTCACTCGTCGCAGTGGCCTTCTTCGACATCAGAAACTCCACATGGCCAAGAAGCCATGCTAATTCCAGCACCTTTTCGCAATTGATGTTTACGGGCCCGGCAAAATGTCATGTGGTTTTACAAATATGGTTGATTTTAGACTGTGTATTTAAGCAAAACACCATTTGTTTAGGAACGGAAGAACTGGTAGGCTCAGTCCAAAGGTCTAGCTTTAATATCTCGTGGAATGCCTTTTCCTGTATCTTCCTCCTGTTCTGGTGTACTATTTAAAAGATGTTGCTTGTTTTGGGTTCAAATGCCTTTTTCTCTTGGCCCCCACCCCCAAAGTCTGCAATTTATGGATAATAATACCGAGCTACCTTAGTGGGTTGTTTTAAGGATTATGTATGTGAAGCATTCTGAACGCCCAAGCCAATGCTGTATGGTGGTTTATGGGCCAGGCTAGGACTGGGGAGATGTGGGTTCAAATTCCCACCCAGTCATGAAGCTTGCTGGGTGACCTTGGGCCAGTCACACACTTTCAGCCGAATCCTACCTCATAGTAGGGTTGCCAACCTCCAGGTAGTTCAATACAAATTACAACAATAGGCTCAATATTAATCAAACAGTATCAAGTGAATTCAAAACAACAATCCACAGACAAGGACTATACACGTAAACAATGGTGCTGAACAACAAAAGTGTACTATATACAATATTTACAACAAATAGTCACCACCAGATACATCCATCAAGCTATTCAGCTTACTGATACTAATAGTGTCTGTAGACTCAAAATAAAGCACCCGGCTTCATCTGTTTCTTGATATTCCCTTAAAAGGGTAATGCCAAATGTCCGGTGGGGACCACAACTGAATCCAAATTATTCAGAACCAGATCAGAGGAAGGAACGCAGATCCATGGTATTCATTGCGTTTCACCTAAGGCTTCATCAGCCTCGATTAGTTTCTCAAGTCGCCCAGTTCACATCAGTCAATGTTCAAAAATACATGTTCAGAAGAGCTAAGCTCTGCCCCCAAAACCTCCCACCAGTGGTGAAGAGGGACATGGAGGTTCCACTTGGGCTACTGGGTTCCATCCTATATGGATTAGTTTCATTAGTTCTGTTCTGCAGGAATTTAAGATTTCTACAATTACATGGTTAGTGGGCTGAAAGCCATGTTTTTTTTATTTCAAGATAATATGAGAAATTCAGGTCCATTTTCCCCCTCCACGTCTTTGCATTTTTTGCTCACTTATCTTGAAGACCTGCAGTTTCTTAACTGAACCACTTTTTCTTGTCCATTTTTTTCTTAACAATGGTATTTTCTGGGCCTAGGCCCCACCCCCATCCAGTGATCTGAGATATTTATCTGATGAAGGAAGCTTGGACTCTCGAAATCCCCCCCCCCCAAAAAAATCTTGCTGGTCTCTAGGTTGCTATTGGACTTGAATCTAGCTCCTCCTGGAACTGAGATATTTATGTGTTAAATTTTATCCCACCTTCCCCTCAGGGTACATGGTCTGCTCCCCCTTTTTATGCTCACGACAACCCTGTGAGGGAGAGTATGCTGAGAGAGAGTGACTGGGCCAGAGTTATGCAGTAAGTTTCTAGGCAGTGTGGGGTCTTGAATCCATGTCACCCCAGGCATAAGCCAAACCTCAATCCATTACACCACAGTGGCTTTTCACACCTGAGGGTCCATTTTTAGCTCTTTTGGCTAAACCACCATTGATTGATTTATGCTTTGTTTACGGGAGTGAAGTCCTTCAAATGGCGGTTGTATCTATGGATGCACTGCAGGGCAGATGGGCTTACAGCAGCATTTTTTACCCACAAGAACTTATAAAAAATGCCAAATGGCAAACCTCCCTACTACGACACCGCACTGATTAACAAAGCAACTAAAACTCCTAGGAATTGCTAGCGCTCTTCAGTCATGTGACAGCACTCAAGAGTAACAGAATGCATTTTGAGTCCTCTTTTGAGTCCCCAAAGCCCATCATTTGCGTTACTTTGCTGAGAGCGTTACAACAACCTTGTAAGGTAGAACCATGTTCTTAGCCTCTTATGGGAAACATGGGGAATGGGTCTGAGGAGGAGCAGGTCATTTAAGGTCTCCTAGTGAGTTGATGGTCGTGGAAGGATTTGAATCTAGGACTTCCTCCTTTGCAACACATTTTCTTAGACCCAAGGCCCTGTGCTTTCTCAGTCGGTGAAGCTTTCTCCAGCATATATGCACAGCTGTGAGAAGCACAGAAGGGCTGCCAGGAACAACTGGTAAACCTATGTGGCCCGCTCTCTTCTCTCTGGTTCCTCCTATTACTAAACCTTCGCTTCTTTTCTCTACTGCCCCCTTAGGGTTGCCAACCGCCAGGTGGTGGCTGGAGATCTCCCGCTATTACAACTGACCTCCAGGCAACAGAGATCAGTTCCCCTGGAGATAATGGCCGCTTTGGCAATTGGGCTCTATGGCATTGAAGTCCCTCCCCTGTCCAAACACCACCCTCCTCAGGCTCCACCCCCAAAATCTCCAGGTATTTCCCAACCCAGAGCTGGCAACCTTACCCCCCCCAACTCTTGCATTCAGTGCTATCCTTCTCTTTATCGCCTGGTTTCTAAATAACTGCTTTCTGATGTCACCCATTTTCTAAATAAAATTCCCTATTTGCTTTCTGAGTTTAATAGGCTTTCCTTCTGAGATTATTATCATCATCATCATCTTTTAAGCCCTAATGTCAAAAAGTTCCCTAATTCAGGCAGAATAGACCTCAAGCCAAAGCAGGTACATATTTGCTTGGCAGCATGAAATTTTAATGACGCTGTGCTGGGGCCCCCAACCTTTTTTGAGCCCGAGGGCACCTTTGGAATTCTGCAAGGTAGGCACCGCCACAAAATGCCTGCCACAGGAGGTTAGGGTTGCCAACCTCCAGGTACTTAGCACGGGAAAGTGGTACACAAATGCACATAAACAGGTTGCAAAAAACACGTCTATAATGAGTAATGAAGATGGAAAGAACAAAACAAGTGTACAACATGAAAGCTTAGCAACTAAGTGATCGGTTATATACAAATGTACAAGTAAGCATGAAACAATCTATTGGTGTGTATCTGGAGGCAAAAAGTCCTCTTCTGAGTTTCAAAATTAATCAGTTCAGCAGGATATCCAATAGTAGGTATAAATCCACAAGCAAGGGGACGGCCGTTTCACATTCGTTTCTTCAGCCCCACATTGCATCATTCATTTTGTAGTAAGTCAATTACATATACAAGTCCATTTCAATTCAACATTCTGCAGCAGCACTGTCAACAGGTTCCCAATGGGATACTGGAATTTGGTATAGGCACGGAGGTGCCTTTGTTTTTGTTTTGCTCACCAGGTACTAGCTGAAGGTCTCCTGCTATTACAACTGATCTCCAGCCGACAGCGATCAGTTCACCTGAAGAAAATGGCCACTTTGGCAATAGGACTCTATGGCATTGAAGTCCCTCCCCAAACGCCCTCCTCAGGCTCCCCCCAAAAATCTCCTGCCGGTGGGGAAGAGGGACCTGGCGACCCTACAGGAGGTGGAATCAGCCACAAAATGATTGCTGCAGTCATACAGTGAAGATCTTTGTGCTGTGGTGGCAGCTTGCTGCCAAAGCAACATTAAAAAACAAAAATCTGTATAGCCAATGAAATCTCCAATATCCAATCAGAAGCCTTGCTGGGCAAAAGCCTCACCTAGCCCACCCACTTTCTAAAAAACACTTGGGCACCAGAAAAGGTGTTGATGGGTGCTAAGGCACCCACAGGCACCATGTTGTTGAGTCTTGCTTTATACAAATAGGTCTGAGAACAGATGGGACTAACCGATTGGCTCGTGACAACATTTTCCACATGAGGACAGCCTTTTGTGGTTTCCCCGTTGCTGCCACAATTTCCAATACAGTGCAGTGGCACCAAGGACTCCCCTTGGCAGTTTCTCCCACATTTCCCCCACCCCAGTCCCCCAGAAGTGGCTATTATACAAACACATACCTCCTGCCCCACCAGGTCTTTTTCAATTTTTGTTTAAAAACTAGCAATTGAATATATTTATAATAATGAATATAACAACCTTTGTATCAGATTCTCTAAATGTCCAGCTTGCATTTTTTAAAAGTATCTTACCCCTTTCATTATAGAGATATGTATTTCCCCTGATATCTCCACAATGAATAGGGCTAGAGAATAACTTTTTAAAAAGAAAGATGGAATTCAAGAGACTCTGATACAGATTGTTATATCTCTGTATGCTATAATGATAGTCACTTGCCATAAAACCCCAAAAAGCCTCCATGGCAGCGGAAGGAAATGGCTTTACTGGGGCAGGGAGAAATGGCCGCTATGCAGATAGGACCAGGAAAATCTGAATTTTTCCACCCACACGGCAGCCATTCAAGCTTTGTAGTGCTCTTACCCCAACTTCGCAGCGAAGGAGGTTTGAGAAAGACTGGAGGCGGGGAAACCCCAGGAAACACATGAATGCATCACAATGCTGTGGGGAAGTGAGAAATAACACCAAACCTTGGCTATAACCCGTGTGGAAAGATTGACATCACAGAGGCCCAGAGGCCGGGAAACACCAGCTGCTTTTACGGTGCTTTGCAGGTCCGAAGGAGCCCCACACATATTACAGTGACAGGAAGTACATCCTGCACTTACCAAAAAAAACCCAGCCAATATCTCCTCAGTTAAAAAAAGGAGGGTGGGCAGTACCTGGATAAATGTATGATTTTAATTGTGTGTTTCATGGAATATATTCAGTGCTCGTAGAATGTTTTCTAAATTTTATTTTTTCCAAATTTATATCCCACCTTTCTGTCAGGTCGATGCCAGGAAGTTTATTGCAAGATACGGCAACATCTGGGTGAAGACCTGGAAGCATATGGATGTTCCCGTCTCTGGGGAGGGGCCATGGTTCAGTGGTAGAGCATCTGCTTGGCATGCAGAGGGTGCCAGGATCAATCTCCGGCATCGCCAGTGAAGGGAACCAGGCAAGTAGGTGATGTGAAAGACCTCTGCCTGTGTTAGGATCTGAAACTCACTTAATTAATCTGCTACCATTCAGGGCGATGAATCTTGGTTTTGGCTTATTGATAATAAAGGTTAATCACACACAAAAATACCATAGAGTCGTTTTCTTAATCAAATCAATTCTTTACTAACTAATCTCAAGGGTAGGGTACATGGATTAAACAATAAACATCCTACATGTCTAAGTTCCCTAGACTTGCTAAACTCTTTTAGCAGTTACTACGCTTACTCACGAGTAGCCATTCTCACAGGGAGAATATGCTCCTCCATGCTTGCAGGTTGGTAACTTACAAGTAACTGGGATACAGTTTCTCTTTCAAACAAAGGATATACCAAAGCAGTAAAATGCAGATTACTTTGCCTACCTGACCATATGACATGGAAGCAATGGTGATCTGCTCTTCCTGACCATTTGGCTAATTAACCCTTTGACTGTCTGACATGTAATGAATCTCGCTATCTAAGACCCAACAAACAGCCTGAGACCCTGGAGAGCCGCTGCTGGTCTGAGTAGACCAGTGGTTCCCAACCTGTTTTTGACCAGGGACCACTAGGGCTTTTTTGTTCGGTGCAGGGACCCCAAGGTTCAAAATAAAAATTCCGAGAATTTGAAAGTAAACTTTAATCATAACTGTTAGTTAAACATTAAACTTAGAATAATATTTGAATATATATTTTTATAAAAGAGAACTTATAATTGAAAATATTAATTTATTATGGGTTTATAACTTTGTTTCGCGGACCTTAATTTAGTTCTCGCGGACCCCTGGGGGTCCACGGACCCCCGGTTGGGAACCAGTGGAGTAGACAACACTGACTTTGATGGACCAAGGGTCTGATTCAGTATAAGGCAGCTTCATGTGTTCATGTGTCACGGAGACGGCACCTATGTGTGTACGCTTCCTCATGAGCTAACAATCCCATGGTGGTAGGGTTGTCTGTTGTCCAGACAACTTGCCTGGAGAAGAATGTCCTGTCCCTTTAATAGATGCGTAGCAATGGACAGTTGAAGCTTTTTCCTGGCCGGGAGGTAAATGCACATCCCATTAAGCTCCTATCGGACCTTTTCTACGCTGTTTATTCATTTTGGACCCCGGGATTCCCCACCTTTCCCTGCCATCACCTTGGCACCTGGCATTCTGTTGTCACGGTTGCCCATAGTAACGGGGCCTGCAGCATTCCGGAAGCCCTCCAGCCATCACGGTTCCCTTCCCTTTGCCTGAGCTCAGGGCCGCCCTGGGCATCCTCTTAACTCAGCCCGTGGACGTGGACCGCCTTGCAAAGCATCGAGTTCGAGAGCGCTCAGGACCTGTCTCTGCTCAGCGAATCTGTGTTCATCAGGTTGCTGACACCCACCCCCAGCAGCAGCTCTGTGCCTTTTGACTGCCACAGGACAGGCAGAAATTCATCTGGTGAAGAGGACTGCCCGCCTGCTTGTAATTATAATGCTTAGTACCACACGCACATATCTTCTCGCTGTTTCGGACGTTTTGATCCCATTGTTCCTTAAACGGTTGCGCATAGGGTTGCCAACCTCCGGGCACTAGCTGGAGATCTCCTGCTGTTACAACTGATCTCCAGCCGATTGAGATCAGTTCACCTGGAGAAAATGGCCGCTTTGGCTATTGGACTCTATGGCGTTGAAGTCCCTCCCCAAACCCTGCCCTCCTCAGGCTCCGCCCCAAAAACCTCCCACTGGTGGCGAAGAGGGTCCTGGCAACCCTAGTTGCACACATAAATCTCTGTGTGTGTGTGTGTGTGTTAAGTGCCGTCAAGTCGCTTCCGACTCATGGCGACCCTATGAATGAAAGTCCTCCAAAATGTCCTATCTTTGACAGCCTTGCTCAGATCTTGCAAATTGAAGGCTGTGGCTTCCTTTATTGAGTCAATCCATCTCTTGTTGAGTCTTCCTCTTTTCCTGCTGCCCTCAACTTTTCCTATCAATCTCTACTCTTCCATTTTAGCTTCACAACAACCCTGTGGAGCAGGGCAGGCTGACAAAGGAAGGTGTTGTGGCTTGATAGTAGAGCATCTGCTTTGGAGGCATCCCTGCTGAGCTCCCTCTCCTCCCCAAATCACCCTCCCCAGGCCCTTTCCCCCAAATCTCCAAGTTTCCCATGCCAGAGTGGCAATCCATGTAGTGGAACAGGGGCAGTTGATAACCTAAGTGTGTATACGCTGCACTTCACAATGATTTACACAACTCCCCCCCCCCTTTAGTGGTATTGCCCTAAGCTTCAAAGCAACCCTGTGAGCTACTGAGAAAGAAAGATCCTGATGATGGATCTCCCATGTCATGTCCGGTTTGATCCACAGTGATATGCAACTTAGTGAGTGACTGTGGGCAAGTCAGTAGCTCTTCTCTTTCTCTCAGTCTAACCTACCTTATCAGATTGTTGTGAGACAAAAAGGGGAGATTAATGTATGCCAGCTTGAGCTCCTTGGAAGGCAAGCAGGGCACAAGTGTAAAAGGCAAAGAAATGAGATTATAATTAGTAATTATTAGCTAGGGTTGCCAACCTCCAGGTGAGAGCTGGAGATCTTCTGCTATTACAACTCATCTCCAGACTACAGAGACCAGTTCCCCTGGAGGAAATGGCGGCTTTGGAGGGCGGGGCTCTATGGCGTAACTCAGCTGAGGTCTCTCCTCTCCCTGAACTCTGCCCTCCCCAGGCTCCACACTCAAATCTCCAGGAATTCCCCCACCCCAGAGTTGGCAAACCTTATGTGATAAAGCAAGATTATAAAGACTAATTATAAGTGTGCGTGTATATATTATGAATAATTAGATTGTAAACATGATGATATACTGTAGGAAAGAGCAAGAGTCCGGCAGCACCTTAAAGTAACAAAATTTCTGGCAGGGTATGAGCTTTCGTGAGCCGCAGCTCACTTCTGCAGATACAGCTAGATTGCGAGGCCATCTATCCTTAAGTAGAGAGGAGTGAATTAGACACACAATAGCAATGTAAATGTCAAAAACAAGTAAATGGCATTAGCATGATTGGATTAGATACGATATGCCGAGGGGTAGTAAGCGTGGAGAAATTAGCATTGGTACTGAGACAGGAATCTCAGATCTCTATTAAGTCCAGAAGAATGCATTCTCTTGAGCTTTATTGTTAGTTGTAATTCAGCAGTCTCTTTCTAATCTCGCTTTGAAATCCCTTTGTAAGAGAACTGCTACTCTTTAATCTACTCTGCCTAGCTTGATGCCCTTTCTGTGCCTCCAAGCAACTGGCCATCTATTTTTTCCTCTTGATGCACAATTAGTTATTCCACCCTGGAAAAAACAACATCGGTCAGCCTTGGATAGTTTCAATAACTGCTGTTATCTTACACAGGCCTTGTCCTTTTCCTGCCTGTTCTCCCTAGGGTTGCCAACCTCCAGGTAGTGGGGGAGAAAATAGACACCACTGTACTAGTATCGGGAGATTAGGAAGTCAGTACAGGAGCGAAAAACACATATAGGTGCAAAGACTGTTTATATGCTACTGTGTCTAATATAATACGCACTCATAAATACACAAAGTGAACCACACATACAAATATACCATGCACAAACATACAGAACCATCTCAAGGATGGTGGTAACCAGGAACAGTTCAATTCAAAAGTGCAATGTCTCTCAAAGTATACACATCAATCTTCTGTATTCTGTATTCGTCTCATGCAGGTAAGTAAGCAGATATAACAGATATTTAATATTCAAGGAGGAATAGGCTCCACTCCAAAAACCCTGCACCACTGGCAAAGGGGGCCCTGGCAACCCTAGTTCTCCCCCCATAGAAGCCAATTCCCCCCTCTGTCGCCTAAGTGTGGCTGAAAGGGTTAAAGGCACTGAGCTCTTCTTTCCTAGAGAGACCCAAGCAGCTCAAAATGAGAACAGATGCAAAAAATAAATAACTAGCAAAGGACATCTTCCTGCTTCCTGTCCCCTCCCCTTTCCATCCTTCATGGGAACCCGACTTTTGGATTTCTTATCATTTTGCTTTATTTCCCCACCCAGGGAGCAACTTCAGGCTGGTCGCCGCAATGCAAAGAGAGGGTGAGTGTCCCGCAAAGAATAGGCGCTTTTCCAGGAAGGGAGCGAGAGGGGAGGTGGGCAGCCCTGCAGAGAGGAGAGAGCAGGGTTGCAAAAGAGAGGGGACCCCCAGGGTTCGCTCTGGATTTGTTTGGGGGTGGGGGATCCGATGGCTTTCCTCCGGCATGGAAGCACAGGTAGCTTCCAAACACGCCGCCGGGCAAATGCACTCAACGCTCACATGAAAGCAGGAGGTTGCCGGCTCGGACTCTTGTCGTTGCCTTCGATCGTTTTGGTTGGATCGTTTCCAGTTCCAGATGTAAGGTTGCACAGACTTCTATCTTTTTAAATAAAATTTTATTATATTTATAATAAGAAAAAACACAACAAATTATAAAAAACAAAGAAAACAATAACATAAAAAATACAAAAAGAGCACTTATACATCATTCAAAAGGTTGCACAGATTTCCACCAGTTCCCCCCTCAGGGCTTGGAAGAGCACCCCCCCCGGGTGCTGATATTCTAGGGTTGCCAGCCTCCAGGTGGTGGATGGAGATCTGCTGGAATTATAACTGCTCTCCAGGCTACAGATATCAGTTCCCCTGGAGAAAATGGCTTTTTTGGAAGGGGGACTCAGTGGTGTTATACCCTGCTGAGGTTCCTCCCCTCCTCGAACCCTGCTATCTCCGGGCTTCAGCCCCCAAATCTCCAGGAATTTCCCAACCCAGTGTGGGCAATGTTGGCCATTTACGCTTTGGAGGTTTTGCTTTGGATTTCCCATCCGAGTTCTCAAAACTCTGCATGGGTTTTTGTGGTTGTTGTTGAGTTTTGGGAATTTGGATTGGGAAAATGCGTCTAGAGAGAGGCAGATCCAAGACAAAAACTCCCATGTGTAAATGGCCATTATGTATCTTTAAATACCCCCCCCCACACACACACACAAGCCCTGTCCAGTTCTGTAACCCTAAAGCTGCTGCATGTTTTTTTCAGTGTCTTTGCTATTTGAGAGGGGTTTGTTTTTCCTATTTTGTACTGGGCCTTGAGTCTCAGTGAGGAAGGGGGGGGGGCTATAACTCTCCAGGGAGGTGTGCCTAGCCCCCTCACTTTCCATCTACAGGAGGCAGTTGAAGACCCTTTTGTTTAGGGTGGCATTTGGTTAAGTTTATTCACACTCCTGAATTGTGATTTTAAATCTTGGTGCTGATGTTTTGAGTGTATTTTATTTCATGTGTTTTATCTATGCTGTAAGCCACCTTAAACTCCGCATGAAAGAAAGGCAGCTAGTAAATGTGTTAAATAAATATAAACAAACAGAATAATAATGAATGGTACCAGTAGGACAGTCTTGCCACTGCTGACTGGCATTGGCTCTCCAGAGTGTTTTCCCCAACACAGTCTGCTTGAGATCATTCAACTGGAGAGACCAGATATTGAACCTGGGAGCTTCTGCTGTTGAGCCCCAGCTTCTCCCCAAATTTTCAAAGTAAACCAAAAGCAGATTTGATTGTGGAAAATGCAGGTGTAAAAGATTCATAGCTTTCAGTATAGCCCTTCCAGCCACACTTGACCTTGAACACATGAGGCTGCCTTATACTGAATCAGACCCTTGGTCCATCAAAGTCAGTATTGGTTCTTGTGAGTTATCTGGGCTGTGTGACCGTGGTCTTGGTATTTTCTTTCCTGACATTTCGCCAGCAGCTGTGGCAGGCATCTTCAGAGGAGTAACACTGAAGGACAGTGTCAGTATTGCTTACTCAGACCAGCAGCGACTCTCCAAGGTCTCAGGCAGAGGTCTTTCAAGTCACCTACTTGCCTGGTCCCTTTAACTGGAGATGCCAGGGATTGAACCTGGGACCTTCTGCATGCCAAGCAGAAGCTCTACAAACTGAGCCATATCCCCCCCTCCTCTAATCTTTGTTTCTTATTGGTAGAAGGGAAACCCTGAAAAGGGAGGTGGGGAATTTAGATTGATGATCAAAGTACTAATCAGTTGGCTTGATGATCTGACTAACTTTTTCCTGGGGGGGGAATCAGTACCTTGCCCTTCTTCTGTTACCTTTCAAAGAGGAGAGGCAAAATATTGTTTGTGCTGTCGTTTACAGAGCACATGGAAATAAAGATGGAAAAGCTGGATTCTGATGGACCCCCAAAAGGGGCTAGAGACCCTACTGATCCTCCACTAGAAACTGGCAGGGAGGTCCTGAACGAGATGGCTCCAAAGCCAATTAAGCAGGAACCTGAGGAAGGGCCGCAGCTCCGGTGGGAGGCCCAGTGGCAGGAGTTCCTTAAGACGGTGGAGTCCCCTAACTCGGGACGGCAGCGCCCACAGTTGCCTCAGCCACCATCATGGGAGGATACAAAGTCTTTTCAGGCCTTCTTCAGGGGAGCTGCGAATATCAGCCGGCAGCCTAGAGGACAGCTTGAGACGGAGACTCTTTCGGGTCTCCACAGAGGACCCTGCAAGGCCCTGGAAAGCCCGGATCCCCCCGTGACAGTGAAAGAAGAGAGGTTGGATGAGGAGGGTGTAGACCCGGAGGTGAGCTGCCGGCGCTTCAGGCGCTTCTGCTACTGGGAGGCCGAAGGTCCCCGAGATGTTTGCCGGCAGCTCCGAGGACTCTGCTGTCAGTGGCTGGAGCTGGAGAGACGCACCAAGGAGGAGATCCTGGACCTGCTGGTGTTGGAACAGTTCCTGAGCATCCTGCCGGGGGAAATGCAGACCTGGGTGCAGGAAGGAGGGCCCAGGAGCTGCCTCCAGGCGGTGACCCTGGCCGAGGCGTTCCTGCGAAGGCTGGAGGAGGCAGAGAGACAAGGAGGGCAGGTGAGCGCGTTGCCATTTGGGAAGTCAATGGGGATGGGGCTGTGACTCAGTAGCATGGCATCTGCCTTGTGCGCCCCAAGTTCACTCCCTGGCACCCTCTTGGCCTGATCTCCTGGACATCTGCTGGCAGTTGGCCTAAAATGACAGCAAGCGAGATGGATTAATAGTCTGACTATTCATGGTGTAGTGGTTAAGAGTGGTGGACTCTAATCTGGTTTGATTCCCTGCTCCTCCACATGAGTGGCGGACTCTGATCTGGTGAGCTGGGTTGGTTTCCCCACTCCTCCACACGAAGCCAGCTGGGTGACGTAGGGCCAGTCACAGTCCTCTCCGAACTCTCTCAATCCCACCTATCTCACAAGGTGTCTGTTGTGGGGAGAGGAAGGGAAGGTAATTGTAGGCCGGTTTGAGACTCCTTAAAAGCAGAGAAAATCGGAGTATAAAAACCAACTCTTCTTCTAAGACTAAGGCAGCTTTCTATGGTCACATGAAGCTGCCTTATACTGAATCAGATGATCAGACTATCAAAGTGAGTATTATCTGCTCAGACCGGCAGCAGCTCTCCAGGGTCTCAGGCTGAGGTCTTTCACATCACCTACTTGCCTGGTCCCTTTAACTGGAGATGCCAGGGATCGAACCTGGGGCCTTCTACATGCCAAGCAGATGGGTCTACCACTGAGCCACAGCCCCTCTACCTGATTTCTTGATTCATAACTGTCTCTGTGGGATAATGCATCCTGTGGCAGGGAAAGACATGGAACCTCCATGTTCAGGAGCAGTGTACCGCTGCTGGGAACCAACAATCTGGGAAAGGCCTTTTTGCCCTGTCATCAGACTATTGTTGGAAACAGAGTGCCGGACTGGAGAGATCTTCATTCTGAATCCCGCAAGGTACTCTTGAATGAAATCTTGAATGAAATTACTGCTTTCTCTGCTACACAGAGGGGTCAGGCATTTGTCTTCCGTGTCCTGTTATGACATTTCCCTGCCTCTGTTCTCCGGTTTCAGGAGCTGGAGCCTTTTGAGGAGGTGATTGTTCATTCACCCAAGGAAGAGCAGGATCCGTCGGATACCGAGGAGATGCAGCTCTCTCGGGAGGCAAAGCAGGAGGGTGAGGAAGGTACCAGTGTGTTTGGTAAGTGTCTGTAGGGTGAGACTGGGCAACTGGAAGAAATGCAAAAGACACTGGATGGTTTCCTGAGCTTGTGGGCATTTTGTTCAGGCATGAACTTTCAGCTCCTCTGTCCATTATTTGTTGAAAATTCTTGGAGAATAGGTGAAGTGCCAGAAGATTGGAGGCAGGCAAATGTTGTCCTCAGCTTCAAGAAGGGGAAAAAGGAGAATCCGGGTAACTACAGACCCATCAGCTTGACATCTATACCTTGAAAAGTTTTAGAACAAATCATCAAACAGTCAGTCCTTGAGCATTTAGAAAGGATGGCTGTGATTACTAAGAGCCAGCACAAGTTCCTCAAGAACAAGTCATCTTCTGGCCATCTTCTGGTCACTAGGGGTGTGGAGGCGGGAGGTAGTTGTGAATTTCCTGCATTGAGCAGGGGGTTGGACTTGATGGCCCTGGTGGTCCCTTCCAACTCTATGATTCTAAGTCATGTCAGACTAGCCTTATCTCCTTTTTTAAGAGAGTTACTATTTTGTTGGGTCAGGGGAATTACTTCATTAAGGCTTTTGATGAGGCTCCACATGATATTCTTGTTGACAAGTTGGTAAAATGTGGTTTTGATCTTATTACTGGTTCTATGGAAAAAAACGCACATGAAAAAATCCCACATGACAATTGCGCACAGAAAAACCCCCACGGTCATAAATGCACACAAGAAGAAAGCCCACACGGAAGAAAGCCCACACGGAAAAATACTCAAAGAAGAAAAATTTCCGTATTCACAATATGTTTGGAAGAGAACATCTTATTTGTTTAAAATGATGAGTACCTTTCCTTTTAATTACCACTCTAATTGAATTTCAAAGAAACTAAATCTCCCAGCAACCCTGCTGGACTTCCTCTTTCCAGAGGGGCGGAGGAGAAAATCAGTCTGTGGGACTAGGCTGGAGCAGGCCGGCAGGAGGTACAGGTTGAGGAATAGAAACAGGCCTGTGGAAAACTAGAAAAATGGAATCAAAGACTGGAACAGAGAACTCCAGGGATTCCTGCTGCAGGACCGAAGGTCCAGGTAGAGAATGTGTTATTTGGACAGTGCCAGGCAAGCCCTGGGAAGAAGGGCCTGGAGCCAGTGAATTATTTGTTGACTGGCAAGCACTACAAGGCCTTGCCAAGGACTTACAGATCCCAGCTGCTATTGCCCCCCCCCCTTGGATTTGCTTCTACATTAAAGCTCCTGTTCTGTACAGTTAAGTGTCAGTACACTCCAGGTGGTGGCTGGAGATCTCCTGCTATTATAGCTGATCTCCAGGTGACAGAAATCAGTTCTCCTGGAGAAAATGGCCGCTTTGGCAATTGGGCTCTGTGGCATTATTCCCCTCCCCAAACCCTGCCCTCCTCAGGCTCTGCCCCAAAAACCTCCTGCCGGTGGCAAAGAGGGACGTGGCAGCCCTACTTCAGCACTTGCCCCAAGTCTGTGTTGCACAGGCACACTACTGACTTGCACAATTATTACACAACTATTTTATTGCTGTTTCTTTTAAATGTACATTATGAGTTTTATTTTTTATTTTTTGTAGTGCAAACAGTGGAGTTTTCAAGAAGCCAGAAGAACAATAAAGTTATGATTTACTTGGGGTTTGAGTATCTCGCTTTTCGCACTATCAATGGAGTGGTGACTTGGAGATGCAGACAGAATCGCTCTATGAAGTGCCATTCAATTGTAAAAACAAAAGATGGCAACATAGTTCAAGAACCAACAGAGCATTGTCATGATTCCTGTCCTCAAAAAGCAGCAGCAAACATTGCCAGAAGCAAAATGAGGCAAGACATGGGAGCAATAAGTGCTACTCCTCGCAATGTGATGGGAAATGTGTTTTCAGCGTTAAATAATGATATATTGGCCCATATGCCCAGACAATCATCCCTCGCAAGAAGTCTTCTCTATCACAGAACAAATGGTAATTTGCCTAACCCCAAAACCATAAATTTTGACATCCCTGAAAAGTATAGTCAACTCATACTTCACGATTCAGGTGTGGAGAATCCAGACAGAATTCTGGTTTTAGGTGATAGAGATCTTATGCTCGAATTGAACAAAGATACCATCTATGGAGATGGCACATTTGATAAAGTGCCAAATATGTTTTACCAACTGTACACGTGGCATGGTAAGGTGGGTAATTCATATCCGCCATGTATTTACATTTTACTCCAAAAAAAGAACACAGACACCTATAATAGAATGTTTCAAACAATGAAGCTATTGATTCCAAATCTGGCACCTCAAAAGGTTTTAGTCGATTTTGATAAGGCTTGTATGACTGCAGCGAGGATTGCCTTTCCACACGCTGAGGTCAAAGGGTGTTATTTTCATCTGTGTCAGAGTCTCATTAGGAAAATCAAAAATGTTGGCTTGAAGACTGAATATGAAACTAATATGAACATAAAAATTTCACTGAAGTCTCTTGCTGCATTAGCCTTTGTCCCAATAGAGGATGTAAGAAGTGTTTTTGAAAAGCTTGCTGCCACATTTCCAGATGAAGACAGCTATAATGAGGTGCTCACGTCCTTCTTTTCTACATATATCGAGGGTGCAGCAGGTAGAGATCCTCAGTTTCCTATAAGAATATGGAATCATCATGATGCAGCCCTTGAACGGTCACCAAAAACTACTAACTGTTGTGAAGGATTTCACAACGCTCTTAATTCCCTGTTCCTCTGCAGTCATCCCAGTGTGTGGTTTCTATTTGATGGACTGCAGAGGGACCTGGCTTGCCACAAATTAACATTGGCTAATGCACAAGCAGGTCGCACAGAGGTGAAAAAGAGAAGATATGAGGCACTACATGACATGGTTGCCACTTCTGTGCAGCAGTATGAGCAGGTGGAAGATAAACTTACTTACTTAAGGAGATTGGCTAATTTGCAGTGAAGATTTATATCTGAATTATTATTTATTCGATTTATTATTTAATGTTGGTCCCTCATTTAATCCAGGGGGTTTCCATTCATTCCGGGTTTGTTTTCAACAGCTGGCAGAGATATTAAAACAGTGAATAGCTTTATTTTCATGTCAAATAATCACTGTAAAGGAATAAAGTATATAGTTAAATAAGGAATAAGATACCTTTACATAAGTGTGAATACAATTAATGTGAAATGTAAGAATTAAAAATGAATAATTACCAGGTATTATCATACCAGTACAAATAGTGTTTTTCATGATTTGGAAATAATAAAATATGGTTCTTTCTGCTCTAGTTATTTTTTTTTTATTAAGTAATTGTTAATGTTATGGGTTGTAAAAGTTGTTATGGTTGTAATTTTTAAAAAACAAAATAAATAATATTAAGTATTCAAATGTGGGCTATTTTCCGTGTGGGCTTTTTTCCATGTGGGCTTTTTTCTTGTGCGCATTTATGACCGTGGGTTTTTTTCTGTGAACAATTTTCATGTGGGCATTTTTCATGGGCGTTTTTTTCTGGATACCCTTATTACTGTTCGATGGATTTGTAACTGGTTAATGGATCACACCAAAGAGTGCTTGTTAATGGTTCCTCATCCTCTTGGAGAGGAGTGACAAGTGGAGTGCCTCAGGGATGCTTATTAAATTTGCAGATGATACTAAATTGGGAGGGGTAGCAAATACAGTAGAGGAGAGTCAAGATACAGGATGATCTTGACGGGCTGGAAAACTGGGCTAAAACTAACAAAATGAATTTCAACAGAGATAAATGTCAAGTTCTGCATTTAGGTAGGAAAAATCAAATGCATAATTATAGGATGGGGGAGACTTGTCTTGGCAGTAGTACATGCAAAAAGGATCTAGGAGTCTTAGTAGACCAAACTCTGAACATGAGTCAGCAGTATGATGTGGTTGCTAAAAAGACAAATGTGATTTTGGGCTGCATCAACAGAAGTATAGTGTCCAGATATGCAAAGTGATGGTATCACATAAGCACATGAAGCTGCCTTATACTGAATCAGATCCTTGGTCCATCAAAGTCAGTATTGTCTACTCAGACCGGCAGTGGCTCTCCAGGGTCTCAGGCAGAGGTCTTTCACATCACCTACTTGCCTGATTCCTTTAACTGGAGATGCCGGGGATTTTACCTGGGACCTTCTGCATGCCAAGCAGATGCTCTACCACTGAGCCACAGCCCCACCCTATTTTATTCTGCTCTGGTTAGACCTCACTTTGAGTATTGTGTTCATTTTGGGGCATCCACTGGGGGAGTGCGGGAGATAGCTGTGAATTTCCTGCATTGTCCAGGGGGTTGGACTGGATGACCATTGAGGTTCCTTCCAGTTCTATGTTTCTAGGATGACAATGTACCATTTGCCATTATGCATACAGACCTGGGAGATACTCACCCCCTCCCAGATGATAAGATACTTTTACTGTGGCAAATTGTTGTTAGTGACTACATCTGGATCTCCAAAGACCAGACTATGCAAACTACAATGATAATATATTATTTTACCAGAGGGGGAACCCGCAAGAAATCTACCCCCCCCCCATCCCAGCCAGTCCTTGCTTCCTCCCTTCATGATCCAGGTCTTTGGGAAGCTGTTGTAGGTTGCCTAGGCAACCCGAAATAGCGGTCGAGATCTTGTAAGGTAGTCTCCCGAGCATTTACATTTTTTTATTTAATCCTACTTTTTTTGGGTTTTTTTGCAGAAATCAAGGTTTGTTTATGTAATAGGCTGCAATCTTAAAAACAGTTTCCTGGGAGTAAGCCCCACTGAATAAAATGGGACTTACTTCTGAGTAGACCTGCTCAGTTATGCTCTCATAGTGTTTCATTCAAAGCCACCTTGACCAATGAGCGTATAAATGTTTTAATAACTATAAGAACTGCCCTACATTTCCATAGTTTTCCAGACACCTTTTCTGATGGAACTCTTGTTCGGTTCATTGTACAGGATGTGAAGAAAGAACCGAGACCCTTCTTTACAAACTTTCTGCCATTATGCCACCATGAACCAGGAGGAAAGGCGAATATAAACGTTCAATAAATAAATACATTTGGGGGAGCAGATATAGGGTCAGATTAGAGCCAGGAATTTATTTATGTACATAACCATGTTTTTCTCCCCAGTGGTGATCCATAGGGGGTAAACAACTACTTTCAGGGAAAGATGGGGCATAAATGAAGTAAATAAATAAAGCAGCTTATAGCCTCATTATACCTTCCTCCATTTTATCCTCACAACTACCCTGTGAGGTAGCGGTGGCTGAGGGTGCAGGACTGGTCCAAGGTCACCCAGTGAGCTTCCCTGGAACAGTGGAGATTGGAACTTGGGTTTCCCACATCCCAGCCCAATACTCTAAACCACTACACCATGCTGGACTCTTCTCTGGTTAGACCTCACCTAGAGTATTGTGTTCAGTTTTGGGCACCACAATTTAAGAAGGACGTAGACAAGCTGGAACGTGTCCAGAGGAGGGCAACAAAGATAGGGGTCTGGAGACCAAGTCCTATGAGGAAAGGTTGAAGGAGCTGGGTATGTTTGGCCTGAAGAGAAGACTAAGAAGTGATAGGATAACCATCTTCAAGTACTTGAAGGGCTGTCTCATAGAGGAGGGTGCCGAGCTGTTTTCTGTGCCCTAGAAGGTCGGACCAGAACCAACGGGTTAAAATTAAATCAAAAGCGTTTCCTTCTAGACATTAGGAAGAATTTTCTAACAGAGCAGTTTGTCAGAGGAACAGGCTTCCTCGGGAGATGGTGAGCTCTCCTTCCCTGGAGGTTTTTAAGCAGAGGCTAGATGGCCATCTGTCAGCAATGCTGATTCTATGACCTTAGGCAGATCATGAGAGGGAGGGCATCTTGGGCATCTTCTGGCCATGGAGTAGGGGTCACTGGGGGTGTGGGGGGGAGGTAGTTGTGAATTTCCTGCATTGTGCAGGGAATTGGACTAGATGATCCTGGTGATCTCTTCCAACTCTATGATTCGATGACTGTTAAGACCCAGGTTTTAAAAATCCCCATCCAAAAACAAAACTTACTGCGTGACCTTGGGCCGGTCACACCCATGCAGCCCAACGTAAATCACAGGATTGATATGTGGATTAAAGGGAAATAGTTCCTGTACATTTTTCCTGAGGTCTTTAAAGGAAGTGGAAGAGATCAGCTAACGATTCTTTGTTTTAATTCCAGAAGGCGATGGGCAGATGATTGAGAATGGAGCAGAGAATCTTCCTCCAGAAGAACCTGAGCAAGTGGAAGCCAGCATCAGGGTGACAGAATGGGTAGGAGGGAAACTTACAAAAGATTCTCCATTTGTCCAAGACAGCGAGAATGAAGGGCAGAACCTTCCACCAGAGAGAGCCAGACATGCTGAAGTCAGCGAAATCTCTTTGGAAAAGCCCAGTGTGATCCTCTTCCATGTTCCTAAAGGGGATGGAGCACCGGGCTCAGCGGGAAGTCAGACGGGCTCCCAACGACCCCAGGAAAATCGTCCAAGGAAGATGCCGCGGAGAGACTTTGACTGCAGGGAGGAAGACGACGGAATCTTGAACGAGAGCCCTTCTCAAGAAAGGGTCCCCATGGCTGAGTGTGGGAAAAGCTTCAATCTGAGTTTGGACCTTGGTCCAACTCCAAAGACTCAGTCCTACGAATGTTCGTACTGTGGGAAAAGGTGGCCGTGCCAATCTCAGCTGCGCAGGCACGTGAAAATCCACACGGGGGAGAGACCCCACAAATGCGTGGACTGTGGGAAAAGCTTCAGCACCAGCTCCAACCTCAGCCAGCACAAAAGGGTACACACGGGTGAGAGGCCCTACATTTGCAAAGACTGCGGGAAAAGTTACCGGCGCAGGGCCTCCCTGGTCCAGCATGAGAGGGAAACCTGCGGGAAGGGAAGCAATTTGAACACCCCGGCAGTGGGGTACGTCGTTTTGGGGAACTGCACTTTGCTGTGTGTGAAAAAACCGACACCGGGCGGAAGGAACCGCGTCATTGCTCCAAAGGGGGGAGAACCGCCTTTGGCCCCTCCGCCCCTAAAGGTCTTGACAGGGTATGCCCAGGAGAGAAGTCACACAAGTGATTAAGTTGGCTTGGGAGGGGGAAGGGGGACAGATTTTAGCGGCAGGCAAACCTCCTCGTTCAATGCAAGACAGGTTTCGATGAGGAAGACAAGGGCTCGGAGCACAACCAAAAACGTTTTATTCAGGAATCAAAGGTGACTCTGCGAGAGAAGAGAGTCATGTTGTCTGACCGCCACACGTGCAGAAAACCACTTTCTGTTCTAACTTATTTTGCAGGGGGCCTAGAATGGGCTGGAACAATTTGCGATCCACCTGCTGAATGCAAGTCATTAGCTGTCTACTGTGGCCTGCCAGGTGTTTGACAGACACCCCTGTTTTTCCATGGTCCTACACAGGTCTAACTGAGAAAGACGGACTATTAATAAGCTAAATAGATATACATTACTGCATTCAGGTTGGTGGGACACAAATCGTGTCGATCTTTTTTTGTTTTTGACAGAGGGAAGGGTGTGCTGTGACTGTGGAAATCCTTTCGGTTGGAGATCAGACCAAGTGAGAATTTACCTGGGATCCAAGAAACTACTATAAAACGCTCAAAATAGAGGTGACGAGGTGACCGTTGCACTGAACTTTATTATTATATAGAGTCCATGATCCCTTTTTCTGAGAAGGAAAATATACATGTACTCGTTAATAGGAAAAAAGTCAGATTTTTTTATGTTCTTAAAAGAAAGTGGATTGAGGTTGGGAGAACTCAGGTTTTGTTTAAATAAAAGCTTGGGAGAACTTTTAAACTGAGGTCAAATTTTATATGAACGCACACATAGAGACCACAGATAAACCTCGTGGCTAGGGGCAGAAATTCTAAATATAAGGTCACAGTACACTTGATCGGAAAAATCCCTCCGGAGGCCGAACAAACATGCTGGAGCAGAACCTTTGGACCATGCTACAAAAACGTCCATGAGGTTACAGCAGTGGGAGAGAAAATTCATGTACTTCATGCCTACATTTTTAGTTGTTTGTTCCCCCCCCCCATATTTTGTGTTTCAAGGTGACACCTTCTTTGTAGTAGGTTATACGGACAAGTTTTCGAGCTTCTGGCTCTCTATGGACCCTTTTGCACAGTTCCCCTGGAGAAAATGGCTGCTTTGGAGGGTGGCCTCTATGGCATTATTCCCCTCTGAGGCCCCTCCCTAATCCCCACTCTTCTGAAGCTCCGCCCACAAATCTCCAGGAATTTCCCAACCCAGAGCTGGCAACCTTACATACCAGCCACCACCATCCTTAAACCAACCAGAGGCCAGCCTGCCTCTTTGGCAGACGGGTCAGGTGGGCTGGACTCAAGTGTAGTGGGAGCTGCATCTCTAGGGTTGCTACCTGGAGTGAGAGCACCGAATCCTGATGAGTAGACCACCTGGGAGTGAGGTGAGGAAGTGGCCCCTGTGCCCCAGCTTCTGATCCGGTAGGCTGACACTCCACAGAGAAAGCAAAGGTCAGGCAGGCCGCCAGCCCTCAGGACAACAGACCTCCCTGGTCAGACATCAAATGCAGGCTGTGGCAGCATTAAACCCCTACCAAGCTCCTCCTGTGGGGTTGCCAGCTCCGAGTTGGGAAATACCTGGAGATTTTTGGGGTGGAGCCTGAGGGCAGGGTTTGGAGAGGGGAGGGACTTCAATGCTATAGAGTCCAATTGACAAAACGGCCATTTTCTCCCCGGGGGAACTGATCTCTGTCGGCTGGAGATCAGTCGTAATAGCAGATCTCCAGCTGGTATCTGGAGGCTGGCAACCCTAAAGATTATATATGTAAATTAAGGCTGGGGTGGGGGGAGAATCCTGGTTGTAATAGCGGGAGATCTCCAGCTAGCACCTGGAGGTTGGTAACCCTATCCTGGCTGTGTGCTTCGCAAGTCTAGCCAAGTCCTCCTCGTAGGGTTGCCAACCCCCAGGTACTAGCTGGAGATCTGCTGTTACAACTGATCTCCAGCCGTTAAGAGATCACTTGGAGAAAATAGCCGCTTTGGCAATCGGACTCTATGGCATTGAAGTCCCTCTCCTCCCCAAACCCCGCCCTCAGGCCCAACCCCAAAAACCTCCCGCCGATAGCAAAGAGGGACCTGGCAACCCTACCTCCTTGGGACCTTTTGACAGCACCCCTCTGGAGGGGGCCACAAAGGCAAAATGCCTTCCTTTTAAGATATTTGTTGGAGGAAGAGAAGTGACCTCAGACAGGGATCTCTGTGCTGGCTAGGCCATGCCAACTGATCGGCCAGGCTGGCCATGAGGAAGGTTGGATCCCCCCCCCCCCGGTACAAGCCACATTCTCCACTATAGGTAGGGTTGCCAGGTCCCTCTTGGCAACTGGTGGGAGGTTTTTTGGGTGGAACCTGAGGGGGGTGGGGTTTGGGGAGGGGAAAGACTCAATGCCATAGAGTCCAATTGCCAAAGCGGCCATTTTCTCCAGGGGAACTGATCTCTGTCGGCTGGAGATCAGTCGTAATAGCAGATCTCCAGCTGGTATCTGGAGGCTGGCAACCCTTAAGATTATATATGTAAATTAAGGCTGGTGGGGGGGGGGGAGAATCCTGGTTGTCATCATCTAGGGTTGCCAGCCTCCAGGTGGGGCCTGAAGCTCCCCCAGAACTACAACTGATTTCCTGACTACAGAGATCCTCTGCCACTGAGCCATGGCCTCTCTCCAGATAATAAGCCCACATGAAGCTGCCTTATACCATTAGACCATTGCTCCATCAAGGTCAGTATTGTCTACTCAGAATTTTCTCCAGGGGAACTGATCTCTATCGGCTGGAGATCAGCTGTAATAGCAGGAGTTCTCCAGCTAGTAACTGGAGGTTGGCAACCCTAACTATCGGTCACAAGAACTCATCTGAGAGATGAACCCAGGCCTGAAGCAAGAATCATATTTAATAAACCTCTCTCAACCTTGCCACCCATCTCTCGCTGGAAGGAGCGTTCTGGCCACTTTCAAAAATTATGCAAGTGCCCCATGCCAGGATGTGCTTTGGCACAGGCTCCAACTCAGGGCTGTCAGGTTACAAGACTGATGCGCTCCCAGATGCTCTAAGGGGGAGGCCAGATCATGCAGAAGCAAGCAAGGAAGAAAACAAAGCACAGGCCCCTTCCCTGGCCGGGAATCAAACCCGGGCTGCAGCGGTGAGAGCGCCGAATCCTGACCACTAGGCCACCGGGGAGAGAGGTGAAGTAGTAGTCTCGGTGCCCCAGCTTCTGGTAGGCTAAAAGCCCACAGAGAAAGCAAAGGAGGGACTGGCCTTTCCCAAGGGCTCCTCGCATGAGGCAAAAGCCTTCCCTGGCCAGGAATTGAACCCAAGACTTGGCAGTGATGGCGCCAAATCCTGGCCACTAGACCACCAGGGATTCAACAAGGCTTTCCCTGTCCTCTTGCTCTGCTGTGTTTGGTGGGACTAGCGGAGTCCTCCTTCAAAGCTGACTCTTTCTGTGCAGTTACCTCCAGAGAGGGTTGTGCAGGCGAAGGCCTACCTCCAGAGAGGGTTGTTAGGGGAAGGGAAGTCACCTGGGACAGAACTCATCCTGGCTTGGCTTTGCCAACCCATTGGTCAGGAAGGGGTGACATTTCTCCCTCCCCCCCCAAAAAAGGTACAGGTCAAATCCCCATAGGCATGCCAACCTCCAGGTGGGGCCTGGAGTTCTTCTGGAATTCCATCTGATCTCCAGGCTGCAGAGATCAGTTTCCCCGGAGAAAATGGCAGTTTTAGAGGGAGGGCTGTGGCATCATATCCCTGCTGAACTCCCTCCCCAAATCCCACCCCCAAATCCCCAGGAATTTTCAGTCTGGAGTTGGCAACCCTACATTCACCCCTTGGCACAGCAAAAATGGTCTTGTGTGGGTTTTGAACCTGGACCCTGTCACGCCCAAAGCAAGTCATGCCTCTAAAACAACAAACCTCCCATGTTGTCGTCCCCCACCCCTCAGAGCCAGAGGAAGTGGACCTGGCAACCCTAAAACGTCAGCTTCTCTGCACTGCCCTCTGGGTCAACGAAGGCAGCAAAACAGGAGGTGGGGGTACGTCCTCACTGACTGTCGTCTTCCCAGACCTGGTTTGGGGAGTCATCATGGACCCTGGTCAGGGAGAAGGATTGCTTTGTCGTTGTGAAATGCTGTCGCATCTGACCTTCAGGTGGCAAAAATCTGCACAGGCTAAAAGGAGAGGCCTACACATAGCAGAGGATGGCTTCGATCCATCGACCTCTGGGTTATGGGCCCAGTGCTTCCGCTGCACCACTCTGCTGGCTGGCTGGCTGGCTGGGGAGGAAACTCCTCTCTGGCTCCTGTCGACTCTGCAGCACAATCAGCAAACTGTCAGCACTTGCCCTATTCAGAACCAATAACCACGACAGGAGACACACTGGTCCAAGGAAGATGGTTTGCTGGCAGCATAGGTTTGCAGAGCATACAGGATCTAAGACAGCAATGGAGGGCACTGGGATACACTTGACTATATGTGTGTGTAAAGTGCCGTCAAGTCGCAGCTGACTTATGGCGACCCCTTTTTGGGGGTTTTCATGGCAAGAGACTAACAGAGGTGGTTTGCCAGTGCCTTCCTCTGCACAGCAACCCTGGCCTTCCTTGGTGGTCTCCCATCCAAATACTAACCAGGGCTGACCCTGCTTAGCTTCTGAGATCTGACGAGATCAGGCTAGCCTGGGCCATCCAGGTCAGGGCACTTGACTATATAAAAGCATAGAAAAAAGCATTCAGTATTCAGCAGCACAGGTCAGGCTCAAGAGATTACTATTTCAAAACAGTCTAGAGATGCCTCCGTTCTCATGGAGTACTGTCTACTTCAAAGAGTCCAAGAATGCAAAACAATCCTTGGTGGAAAAGCGAAACTGAGACACAGGCCTGACACAAGCACATCTGGCTATTTGAATGCCTGCAGGGGCATCTTTGAATGTGTCTAGCTGTGGCTGAGTGGTGAAGGAAATGAGATCGTAATCTGCTTTGCTCTGCATAAGTAGGTTTGACTCCCTCCCTCACTGAGCCTTTTTTTTTAAAAAAAAAATTTGGACATACAAGAAGGCCTTGTGGAAAGTTTGGCCTGTCTGGACTGTTTCCTGGATCACTAGATGCAGCAAAATCGGTGCACCTCCAAAGGTGGGCCACGGGGGAAGGGAAAGGACAGGATAGAAAAAAGGCAGTGAACCTCTGAAGACCACACTGGGCAGGGGGGAGGCACTGTGCTCTTTGCCCCTCTTGTTCCTACGGTTGCCAGGTCCTCTTCGCCACTGGTGGGAGGTTTTGGGGGCGGAGCCTGGGGAGGGTGGGCTTTGGTGAGGGGAGGGCCTTCAATGCCATAGAGCCCAATGGCTGAAGCGGCCATTTTCTCTGGGTGAACTGATCTCTATTGGCTGGAGTACATTTGTAATAGCAGGAGATCTCCAGTTACTACCTGGAGGTTGGCAACCCTACTTGTACCCCTTCCAGGGGTCATGATGAAAAGTTTGCAAGCCCACCTTGGCTGTATTTCTCTGGGTTTATCCCTGATTAGCCCTGATCTCACATTCTCTCCCTCTGCTGTTTTTCACATTGTCTGTATCAGACTGTAAGCTTTTAGAGGGCAGAGAACTATTTTGCCTGTCTAGTATATTTTTATACTACCAATGTCTTCACACCAACCCTGTGAAGTAGGTTAGGTTGGGGGGGGAGCGATAGGCCCGGGGCCACCCATCATACTTCCTGGTCTCTGGTGCTCTAACCACTACACCACACTGGCTCAATTAAATTCCAGAAGGTGCTATGTACATTAGTGGCACTGAAATAAAAATAATAATCATAATCATAACTATAAACTGGTAAATTACCAAGCCCCTCTGGGGAAGCTGTGCTTTTCTAGGTCAGGGGTCCCCAACATGATGCATATGGTACCTGCCAAGAGCCAGCGTTGGTGTAGTGGTTAAGAGCGGTGGACTCTGATTTGGTGAACTCGGTTGTCCACTCTTACACATGAAGGCAGCTGGATGACCTTGGGCTAGTCACAGTTCTCTTCTAGCTCTCTCAGCCCCACCTACCTTACAAGGTGTCTGTTGTAGGGAGAGGAAGGGAAGAAGATGGTCTGATTATCCATTAAAAGTAGAAAAAATCGGCATATAAAAACCGACTCGTCTTCTTTTTTAGAAAGTGGGCAGGGCCAGGTGGGGCTTTTAACCCAGCTAGGCTTCTAACTGGCCTATGAGGATTTGATGGGCAGCACAGGTTTTTTAAAAACGTTGCTTTGGAAGCAGCTGCCATCCCAGCACAAAGATCTTCATCGTGTGACAGATGGTAAGCTGTGGCCAGCTATGCTGTGGCTGGCTTGGCCTCCTGCCGCAGTCATTTTGTGACCCTGCCCATCATGCTGTGTCAGAATGTGCCCACAGGCTCAAAAAGGTTTGGGACCCCTTCTGTACTGAGACGAACTTTTGAACAAGTTTCGCAGAATCTAGGCGTATTGCACAGAATTCTGCTGCGTGTTCTTATTGCAGGAGGCATCTGGGGCCCACAGGTGAACAGGCCATTTATGCACGGTCAGTTTTGACGCTCGCTCAAAGCTCTTTTTTTAAATGCGACTTTAAAAACGCCTATTCACCGTCCCAGCGCAAAAGGAGAAATTCCACCCCCCCTCGCCTGCTCCTTTGTTCCTGTTTGCATAGCCATTGGCATGTGCGTAGCTAACCCGCCACTGTTATTATGCATGGTTCCTTCAGGGGGATTCTTCGCGGCAAACACCAAAGGTCGCGTTAAATGGGCTCTTTAGTAATGCGAAGCAGGTATGCGCCGGAAAGACGTGAAAAATTAAAAAAAATATGCAGGGCAATGCAGCCTGGAACGCGCTGCTAATTACCACGCAAAAATGGCCTGAGAATAGGCACTCAATTAAAAACATTTCCAGCTCTCAAGTAGGGTTGGCAATCTTCATGTAAGGCCAGGAGATAGGGTTGCCAACCTCCAGGCACTAGCTGGAGATCTCCTGCTATTACAACTGATCTCCAGCTGATAGAGATCAGATCACCTGGAGAAAAATGGTTGCTTTGGCCATTGGATTCTACGGCATTGAAGTCCCTCCCCTCCCCAAACCCCGCCCTCCTCAGGCTCCGTCCCCAAAACCTCCCGCCAGTGGCGAAGAGGGACCTGGCAACCGTACCGGGAGATCTCCTGGAATTACAACTGACCTGCAGACAACAAGTGCAGTGTCCTAAGATATTTGGCAAGCTCCAAGCAGTTCTTGCTAGCTAATTGTGCCCTGGCCTGATGCCCACAATCCCGCCAATCCCTGACTGGAGAAAACTGTTAATGTGTTTTGTTATGTCTCTATTTTTATTTTTTAATAGATTTTTTTCTATTTTCTCTCTCTTTATTATTAATATTATATTATCATTGCTTATCGAAATATATTAAATAAGGGGGAAATATAACATTAAAATAATGACATAAGGATTAGAAAATATTAATACAAAGGAGACACCAGATATTTGTAGGGAGGAAGTCGGTGAGGAAGTCAGTTATTATTAATGTTTAATACTGAAGACATGCACCTAATAATTTGTTAATTTTTTATCGAGTCAAAGATTGGTATATAGGATGTATTGTCAAATGAGATGTATAGCAATTATTGAAAAATTATATTATATATATATATATATATATATATATATATATATATATATATATATATATATAACACATTATTATTATATATATTATATATATATAATATAATGACAATACATCATATATATATATCATATAATATAATGACAATACATCATATTGTATTGTCATTATATATATTATTGTCATTATATATTATTGTCATTATATATTATTGTCATCATATTGTATTGTCATTATATAATTTTTCAATAATTGCTATACATCTCATTTGACAATACATCCTATATACCAATCTTTGACTCGATAAAAAATTAACAAATTATTAGGTTATATATATACACACACACACACACACACACACACACACACACACACACACACACAAAAATTCCGCCAATCCTGCCCTGTGTGTGTGCATACTCACATGTATTGTGGCAGGCTGAAATTCAACTGGTGCAGCTAAGGCAACTTCGAGAGCCCGTGGAAAGGAGGAAAGCCGCGTGCGCCGCATTGGTCATGTTGCACGCGCAGGCTGTTTTGTGGGGGGAGGGGTCTTCTTCTCTCTGCTGCTTTGCTAGCAGGCGCTGGAAGGGGTTAAACGCACGGAGATCCGGTTTTCTAGAGAGGCTGGGGAGTGGAGGGGGGGGGGATCGGAGCAGCCGTCTTCCCGGCTCCACTCCTCCTCCTTCCCGAAGAGACGGTCCTTGCAGTCCTCCCTTTGCGAGGAGGTGTGCGGAGTCGCCGCAGAAAGGAAACGCCAAGGTTGCGAGGAAGAGGGAAAGGTGAGTTCCAGCAAGCCAGGAAAGGTTAGCAAGCAAGCAGAGGTTCCTGGGTGCAGGGAGGAGAGAAAAGGAGGGCAGGGGCTCCAAAGAAGATCCGAGGCTGGAAGAGGGGTAGAAATGGAAAGAAAGACTCCCCTTATGGATAGAAAAGGGCAAGAGTCCAGTAGCACCTTAAAGACTAACACAAATATTTTCTGGCAGGGTAGGAGCTTTTGTGAGCCACAGCTCACTTCTTCAGATCTGAAGAAGTATCTGAAGAAGAGAGCTGTGGCTCACGAAAGCTCATACCCTGCCAGAAAATATTTTTGTTAGTCTTTAAGGTGCTACTGGACTCTTGCTCTTTTCTGTCCTGGGTAAGGGAGGAAATGCAAAAAGAAAGCTCCCCTAGGGTTGCCAATAAGCTGGAGACAAAAGAATGTATTGTCCTTGTAACAGAGACTCAAAAGTGCGGAAATGGACCGTTGAACCGTTTCCTGGCATTGAGGCAAATAAGAACCATTTAAATCTCTGTTAAGGGGATGGGACATTTTTCCTCTCCAGGTTGTTGGGAACCCTGCTCCCTCCAGTAAAGTATGGTGTCGTGGATAGAGCATTGTACTTGACTCTGAGAGAATCGGGTTCAAATCCCCTGCTCTGCCATGGAAGCCCTCTGGGTGACCTTGGACCAGTCGACTCTCACAGTCTGCCTAGCCTACCTCGTAGGGTTGTTGTGAGGAGAGGAGAATAATGTGAGCCACTTTGGTCCCCATTAGAGGGGAAAGCAGGGTATACATATCTAAATAAAATAAATAAAATCCACATCACTGGAAGAATCAGACTAAAGAACCATCCAGTCCAAAGATCTGGTTGTTTCTATCAGTGACCAGCTGGATGCCCCTCAGAATTATGTAGGCAGGCTATGGAAGGAATAGCCCCTCCACCAAACAATTAGTATTTAGAGGTATACTGCCTGGGTACATGGATATTCCACTTAGCTATCATGGCTGTTTTGAGTGTGTAAAGTGCCGTTTAAAAAGTCCCCAAACAGTAAGCAAACTTATGAATTAATTGTAACTTCTAGAGCAGGTTGCCCCAGCCTTTTTGGGTTTGCGGGCACATTTGGAATTCGGAGAACATCGTGGTAAGTGCAGTCATAGAATCACAGAGTTGGAAGGGACACCAGGGTCATCTAGTCTAACCCCCTGCACAGTCACAGAATGGCTACCACAAAATGCCTGCTGAAGGAGGCGGGGTAAGCACAGATATGGCTGCGGCAGCTCACCTTGAGTCACGCAGTGAAGATCCTGGTGCTGTGGTGGCAGCTGCTGCCGCAGCAACATTTTCTTATCAATCTGCACAGCCGTTCAAATCTCCAGTGGCCAATTAGAACCCTTGTTGAGCAAAAGCCCTCCCTGCCTCCCCATTTCTAAAAACACTTGGCGAGACCAGGAAAGGGGTCTATGTTGGGGATCCCCGTTCTAGAGAAACAAAACAAGGAGATGTCTTGTGGCACTCCATGAAAAGGCAGAGGTGGGTCCACCCACGTGGCCCAGACCAGGGGAGAAGGTTTCCCCTTTTATTTCAAGAGAATGAGAGATGAGAACCAAAGATGAAGATTTTTATGCAGGTGGCATCAAAAGGCATGACTTGGCCTCTGGAAATACTGTTGTATTTTGGATGACACTTCCTTCGCCTGAACATTAGCCAGGAAGGGAAAGAAACCCAGTTCTGCTTCTTCCTTTAGGCTGCATTCATATATGACAGCAAACCAGAATTCACCAGTGGTTTGTCGCTATCGGGCACCAACCCAGCTTCTTTGCTACGCCTGTGTGCTTCTGTCATCCGCATCCACGCAGACTGAGTGATCCACGCAGACTGAGTGAACACGTTCCCGGTTCAATCAAGCTCTGATTTTCCAGAGCTTTCAAGCTGATTTATTATTTATTTATTTTACAGACTTTATGTCCTGCCTTTCTGCTCTCATGAGGGCCAGCAAGGCGGTGAACAAATTAAAGCATACATAATAAAATGATAATTAAAGACGCCATTAAAATTATTAAAAGGAGAGCTAAAATATGCACAAAGATGTAAAGGTAACAAATAAAACACTGGGTGAGGAAGGGGTGATCCCTGAGAGAATGCCAAATGAACCAAAAAAAGTCATCACCTGCCAGAAGGGAAGGGTGCCTCAGCAAACTGAAGGTTTTCCACCTACAAGTAGGATTCTAAATGACAGTTTGAACATAACCTAAGTAATGTTTGTTTGGAGGCAGAATCTGGTGGAAATGTGACTGTAGCGGGAATCTCTTTTCCATCCTTGCAAAATGCCCTTGCTGAATGTCCTTGCTTCTTCTCCTTCAGGTGCCAAGGCTTCTTCAGGAGTCATCTACTGATTTGCTCACATCAGAACTGAATCCACCAGAGGTCCAGAAGATGGAGTCCCCTGGGGAGACCAAACAAGAGGGTGATGGAGAGGCCTGTTTGCTGGGTAAGGATTCTGAATGAGCGGGTTACTGCAGACAAAGGGGGTAACTCCCAAATGGTATCAATTTCACTCTCCCCAACACAGACACTTTGTGAGGTAGGTGAGGCTGAGAGATTTCTGAAAGAACTGTGACTAGCCCAAGGTTACCCAGCAGGCTGCATGTGGAGGAGTCTAATCTGGTTACCCAGCAGGCCGCTCATGTGGAGGAGTGGGGAATCAAACCCGATTCTCCAGATTAGAGTCTGCCACTCTTAACCAGTATACCATGATGGCTCTCTGTGGTGTCTCTGAAACAAAACAGGGCATAAGTACGAATACGAATCCTTTATTGGCATTAATTATACAAAAACTAGCATCTATATAAATATGATAAAAACAGTTTAGGATCACCTCCATAAAATTAACACTAAAACAGGTTTAAGTGCATTAGAAGTTACTCATTTCACAGCCCTAAAATTGCCTCATGAGTTGCACAGGTTTTCACGCACTTTAATTGCCCTCAGTAAAAATCTTGCCACTACATCAATTATTAGTGGATCCTGCGCGTTCATAAGGAGGGAGGCCTTGATGCTTACAGGTAGCCATTCTCTGTCCGCAAAGATTGGGTCTAGTAATTGAAAATGACCTCTAGCATACAGAGGACAGTTGCTTAAGATGTTGGAGACTGATTCAATTTTACCTTCCCCGCATGGACATACCTTATCTGCAAAGGGGACTTTATTATATCTCCCATGCAGCATGGCAGAAGGGAGAACATTTAGTCTAGCCAGCATATAGGCTCTTCTTTGGTTAGGATCAGTTAGGCATGTCAAATATTGGGGTGTAGAAGGGCTATTGAGGGAAGGCTCCCAGCAGAGAGGTGAGCACCTACTGTTTGCCCATCTCCTAAAGTCCTGCAGTTCTATGTCTAGAAATCTGCGCTTGATCAGAGCATAAACTGCTTCCTCAGTTGAGACAATACAAAGAATCCAAAGGGATTCCTGTTTGTTTAATTTTACTTTCTATATGGTTTAACCAACGAATATTTAAATTCGGATAGCATATGGTAGACAAAGCTATTTGAATCCGACTTGAAATGCCATCTTAACCAGAATTTAGTTGTCATAAGCCAAGCTCTGGTTTCCAGACGATTTTGGTTTGTTTCTATGCACAGGGCTGCATAGGGAACACAGGATGGTGTTCCTAGAATCTTCCGCAGGAAATTAGATTGTATTTTTTTCAACGTCCTGGTTTAAAGCATGGATCCAAATTGGAATTCCATATAGAAGTTGGGAAGATAGCTTAGCATTAAAGACCCTAAGAGCAACCGGAACATACTGGTGGCCCTTGCTAGAAAAGAATTGTATAATAGCTAGCATACAATTTTGAACCGTTGTTAAAACCATTTTCCTATGAGTCACCCAACTAGCTCTGTAATGGAAGTATATGCCTAGATACTTAAACCATTTCACTTGCTCAATCTGATTCCCTCTTATCTTCCAATTTATGGGTGGGGGGGTTTCCATGATTTTGCAAAGACCATGATTTTCGATTGTTCAAATTTCACTACAAGTCTATTTTGCTAGAGGGCATAAGTAAAAGGTGAGAAATGTTGTGACATTCCCAGCAGAAGCCCTGTAGATTTTTTCCCATCACTAATTCATTTTCTCTTTGAGTTCCAAAGCATTTTTAGCCAGTATTTCTACTATATATTATTCAAGGAGGGTTCTTAAGTCAAAGGACGGCAGCAATTAAAAATGTAGACTTAAAGTGGTAAGAATGATATTCAGTGGAAGGAATGTATGTAGCTTGCTTCATTCAGTAACAGTGATTTTTTTTTTGTTTCAGCAGGTGCTGGACAAGTGAATGAGGGGGAGGAGCAGAATCGTGAGCTGGGACGATGTGAACAAATTGATCTCAACAGTACCTCAGTGGGTGGAGCCAAAGGAATGACTTTCCAGAGGCCTAAAATATTCCAAACATCTGTAAGTCAGCAAGGACAAGAAAATAATTTACAACTTGATCCAGTGAGATGTTCTCCTTTGGGCAACCAAAGTTTATCTGAAGCATCTGTGTATGGGACAGAAATGGAAGATACTGATAGTGGGGGGAAATTAATGAAGGGATGTAACCTTGTTAGGAGTCTGCCTCTTCAGAAAAGAAAAAAGAAAGTGTTTGTATGCTCAGAGTGTGGGAAAAGCTTTGATCGGAAATCGTTTCTCTCTGACCATCAGATGACACATACGGGAGAGAAGCCGCATCAATGCTTAGAGTGCGGGAAATGCTTTGAATATAAAGGGCTTCTTGTTAAACATGGAAAATCCCACACAGTTGAGAGGCCATATAAGTGCCTTGAATGTGGGAAAGCCTTTCGTTCCAGTACCATCCTTTCGGATCATGAAAGAATCCATACAGGAGAGAAGCCATATACTTGCACAGAATGCAGGAAAAGCTTTGCTAGGAGTAGCCAACTTGTAAGCCATCAGCGAATCCATTCAGGTGAGAAATTGTATCCATGCGCAGAGTGTGACAAAGGTTACAATTCTAGAGCCAGCCTTACCGTCCATGAGAGAAGTCACACAGGAGAGAAACCATATGAATGTTGTGAATGTGGGAAAAGCTTTAGTCAAAAATCCCACCTTACTACTCACAAGAGAATCCACACTGGAGAGAGGCCGCACACGTGCCAGCAATGTGGGAAAAACTTCCGCCAAAAAAATGACCTTGTTTTACACGAGAGAACACATTCAGGCGAAAAACCCTACCACTGCCCAAAATGTGGAAAATGCTTCAGTCAGAGTTCTCAGCTTTATGTACATGAAAGAATCCATACTGGAGAGAAACCATACCGATGCTCGGAGTGTGGAAAAAACTTCCGTTGGGAAGACAGTCTTAAAATACACATGAGTAACCATGCTGGAGATAGACCGTTCATCTGTTCAGATTGTGGCAAAAGCTACAGTAAGTCTTCGCATCTCACTAGGCACAAGGAAACCCATGTGGGAGAGAAGCCACACGAGTGTCCAGACTGTGGGAAAAGGTTCACCCAGAACAGCCATCTTTTTCTACACAAAAGAATCCATACGGGAGAGAAACCATTCAGATGCACAGATTGTGGGAAGAACTTTCGTTGGGAAGGGAGTCTGAACAAGCACAAAAGAACTCACACAGGAGAGAAACCATACAAATGTTCAGACTGTGGGGAATGCTTTAGTTTTAACTGCGCTCTTAAAATACATAAAAGGTTACACGCAAGAGAGAAACCGCATAAATGCTTGGGTTGTGGGCGAAGCTATGATGAGGAGTCCCAGCTCCTTAGGCACAAGAGGACCCATGTAGCCGAGAAGCCATACAAGTGTCTGGACTGTGAGAAAACCTTCAATTTTAACTCTGCGCTCTTAGTCCACCGAAGGATACATACAGGGGAGAAACCGTATCAGTGCTCAGTCTGTGGGAAATGCTTCAGGCAGACTTCAACCCGTAATGTACATATGAGAATCCATTCAGGAGGGGATCTAAAAGAGAACTCTGAGAAGTTCTGAGGGGAACAAGCTGTGCCACTCCCCTTAAAATAGGGCTGTTTCTGTGAAGGTATTTTGACTCTTGTAGTGCATGTGTGACAAGAGATGCAACAGCCATGGTTTCTTGATACCCGGTCCCTTTTTGGGCCTCCAACTCATTAACCTCCACCTAATATAGAAAGCTGTTTTGCTCCTCTGAGAAAGAGGGATGGTGAAAGTTACAGAAATAACTTCCATTGGCCAGACATGTAAGGTTCAATCATAGATTTACTAGACAACCACCTTCTTTTCTAGAGCCCCAACTGCTCCAGTTCTCATTTAGACATTGTGTATGTTTACTTTCCTTCATGGACCCGTGTTTGTCACTCACAGTGGGAGCTCCTGATCCTTCCTCTTCATCCTTTTATGTGTCAAGATAACTGTTTGTGATGTCTTGTAAGTACTCTGACCAGCTGTTTCCTGTCAGTCTACTCTGTGAGTTGTGAAATGCCTTTTTATCAATTAAATTAAGCACCTAATTAAAAAAACCCAAAGAATCTAAAATGAGCCCCAGAACCATGGATGGTATTTTAGGCCATAGCGGGAAGGTGGAGGTAAGTCACCTCCATTCCAGCAGGACCAAAAACATATCAGGATGTGTAGTTTTAGAACAGTGGTCCCCGACATGGTACCCATCAACACCTTCCCTGGCACCCTCCGAGTGTTTCTAGAAGTGGGGCCACTTGAGGCGCTTGCCAGCAGGGCTTCTGATTGGCTGTGTAGATTAAAATACTGTTTCAGCAGCAGCTGCCACCAGCTTTGTTCCATTCTCTCTCATGCCTCTTCCCCAGTGTATTTTTTTAACATTACCCCTCTTCTCCCCTGCACGTGGGCTTCACCTGTGTGTTGCTCCACCTCCTGTGGCAGCTATTTTGTATTTGTGCCTACCACCCTGTGTCAGAATTCCAAAGGGGCCCAGTCTCAAAATGTTTGGGGACCCGTTTTAGAATCGGAAGTTGTTAAAAATGGATTGCCAGAGGGACATTTTGTTGTGTTTTAGTGAAATTAAACAAGGGAATGTTGAGCGGTGCTTCTTGTGAGGAAATAAACAATGCTCATTCTGTTTTTTGTTCAACTTTCTCTTACGTTTTTGACACTAGTAGTTTGGGGCCAGTTGACAGAGAGGTCTAAGGCTCCAAATGGGAACAGGTCTACGTTGCCTGTTTGCTGTATGTACTTTGTTGCCCGTGGTTTGTGGAAGAGTATGGTGAGTATATAGACCAGTGATACCGAGCACACGTAAGTACTTGTATTGACAGATTCACTTACGCTGTGCTCATTGTCAATTAGACGGCAATTATCATTGCCTCTCATTCCAAACACACAGTGCGATACAGAACCTGCAGCAGTGTCCAAAAGATAAAGAAGATGCTCGTAGTAGATGCTCATAGTCTACCGTGGACATGAAGCCTGGGGAGGGTACTGCTTACTGTTCTTATTAAGAGACATTGTGTTTCTCCATGCTAAAAGTTTATTTTAAAAGTTATAATCAGGACGTCCCTCTTGGTTTACATTAGTAATGAAAAACATTCATTGAATTGACTCACGACCCACACAGAAAATTAGAGAATTCCACTAGAAGCAGAAAACTATCAACTCTATTTTGAGAGTTTAACAAAACGGCACCAGCTGTGCAATTTAACGTGGAAACACACACAACTGAAACTACAGGTCTAGCCGAGACACTCTGCGTCCCACACATGATCGCTTTTTGGGCACAGGAGCAGGCAGACAGGTGCCACTGACATGACCAGCAGCAGATGAAGTTCCCACTGAGTTATTAAGGGCATTCACTGGCTCACTGGCAATGCTTCTGCTCTGCGATGTCTCTTTCGCAATCGCCTCCTCAGGACACCGTCTGTACCCTTCAAGGATATCATGATGTTTGTTGGGGCTGGCACTCTGGGGTATCATCTGCTGGGTCACATCTGTTAGCCCCGCAAGTTGCCTTTTCCGGTTTCTGGTGTTGGCCAGACGTCGCTCCGGAGACAGCTCAGCAACCTCACGTTCATTCTCTTGCTCTGTAAGAACATGAAAGGAAATGAGTGTTTCTGTATTGCCTGTGACACCTTTCACAGACTGAGAAAATTTTAGCCATACCATGCCAGACATACCATGCCAGGCCTATTTATTTGGCTTGTATCCTGCCCTCAATCAGGCAGGGCGAAAGGCGGCTAGCAACATCATTAATACCACAATGATATACAATATATAAAATTTAAATCACTGCAGAGACCACTGTAATCTGAAGAACCAGTCAGGACCGCCAAATTGATTTGTTCACAGCATAAAAGGAGGGCGGGGAGGGAGGCCTGCTTTGTCGACAACTGTAGGCCTGGCAGAATATCTCCATTTTACAGGCCCTGTGGAATTCTGTTAAGATCCCGCAGGGCCCTGGTCTCATTGGAGAGGGAATTCCACCAGCTGGGGCCAGAACTGAGAAAGCCCTGTCCCTAGTCAAGGACAGCCAGACACTCTTCAGGACAGGTAACACTAATAAGTTGTTGTTAGCTGAGCGTAGTGCTTTCTGGGGGGCATATCGGGAGAGATGGTCCTACAGATATGAAGGTCCCAGACCGTGTAAGGCTTTAAAGGTTAAAACCAGCACCATGAACTTGATCCGGTTCCATCCGGAGCCAGAGCAGATGATGGAGCACTGGCCGAATATGGGGTCCTCTGCGGGGTCCCAGTAAGGACCCTCGCTGCGGCATTCAGTACCAGCTGGAGTTTCCAGATCAGTCTCTAGGGCAGCCCTATGTAGAGCGACTTACAGTAATCTTGCCTGGAGGTTACCGTCGTATGGATCACTGTGGCTAGGTTGGGGCGGAATAAGTATATGTATGGGAAGGGAAAGTAGGAAGAAGAGTCGTTTTTTATATGCCAACTTTCTCTACCACTTAAGGCAGAATCGAACCGGCTTACAATCACCTTCCCCTCCCCACAACAGACACCCTGTGAGGTAGGTGGTGCTGAGAGTGTGAGACTAGCCCAAGGTCACCCAACTGGCTTTGTGTGTAGGAGCGGGGAAACCAATCCAGTTCACCAGATTAGCCTCCACTGCCCATGTGGAGGAGTGGGGAATCAAACCTGGTTCTCCAGATCAGAGACCACCGCTCTTAACCACTACACCACACTGGCTCTCATCCCTGACACCAAACAGTGCAAAAATGAGATGATTGTACAGAACAGCCCCAAACACCCATGGAGCAGCTGGGAAGAACTCTTCCCTACCCCCACACTGAACGGGCAAAGAAGAATGCCGACAAATGCACATAATAGAAGGTGGCGCCCTGTGGAATTTCCTGAGGTATCCACAGAGAACTATGGATCTGGGAAATAATACATAGATCAACCAGAAATGTCACATGCAGCACGCCCCCAGCTTCGTGTTGGGCGCATATTGTTGAAGATCCTGACTACTTGCTGTACATTGGTTCTCACACAGAACATGCTTCCGTGGAAAAAGTACTTACCACCCTGCTCCTTATTTTCTGGTGATTTGTGGCCTCCAGCTGATTCTCCCGGGTGACCTTGCTCTCCAGAAGATGGACCACCTCCTGTCATGGAGAACAAACATAAGCCATCCAGTGAAAGGCAGTGAGACGAGGATAGTGAGCGTGCTTGTTGACAAACAATTCCCCACTCCTCCACATGAGCAGCAGATGCTAATCTGGTGAGCCGGGTTGGTTTCCCCACTCCTACACATGAAACCAGCTGAGAGACCTTGGGCTAGTCAGAGCTCTCTTAGAGCTCCCTCAGCCCCACCTACTTCACAGGGTGTCTGTTGTGGGGAGGGGAAGGTAATTGTAAGCCAGTTTGATTCTTCCGTAAGTGATAAAGTCAGCATATAAAAACCATCTCTTCTTTCCAGCATGCCTTCCCCCCCAAAGAAGCTAGACACCCACATCCCAGGCATGCTTCAAAGCAGCAAAATTCCAGTCACTCTGCCCCCACGACACACACAAACACACACATGAGCCCTTCCAGGTATCCTTTATAGGTCTGTCTGAGCACCAAGGGAAGGAACAAATAAGTTGCCAAACCCCCACCCCAAGAAACAATTAACCTTTCTGCGACTCAGAAGTAATTATGGTCTCATTGAGGTCTTGACAACAAGATGGATTGGAGGACCCACCACTCACCAGACTGCCACCATTACCTAAGGGGGGGAACAAAGTTAGTATGTGGACAGTGAATGTCGGAGTGGTTCATCACTAATTCGATCGGCAAACTGAAAATACCCCCATTGTCCCTTGCCTGCTTCTATGGAACATAGTTAAATTGTGGAATTCCCTACCCCAGGATGTGGTGATGGCTGCCAACTTGAGAGGCCTTAAGGGGGAAGTGGACATGTTCATGGAGGATAGGGCCATCCATGGCTACTAGTCAAAACAGATACTAATCATGATGCATGCCTATTCTCTCCAGGATCAGAGGAGCATGCCGAATATATTAGGTGCTGTGGAACACAGGCGGGAGAATGCTGCTGCAGTTGTCTTGTTTGTGGGCTTCCTAGAGGCACCTGGTTGGCCACTGTGTGAACAGACTGCTGGACTTGATGGGCCTTGGTCTGATCCAGCATGGCCTTTCTTATGTTCTTAACATCTAATGTCCTTTTGGCTGATGGTGGTGACATCATGGGCGAAAAGTTCTCTGAGCCAGCCATGCACTCCTGGTTTGGCATTCTATCCTCAATGACCCACTGGAGTTTCAAACCTCTGGCAGCTCGTTTTGGTCGAATGCTTGCATCCCCTCTCACGATGCGATGCAGTTCTTTGTAAAATGGGCATGTGGCTGGCGCATTACCTGATCGATGATTGTGGGCTGTGATCTGCTTGTACTCACAAAATTTCAAAATGCCTTTGTTTTAGTGTGTCACTCCACCACAGAGTGCTTGCGCCCATGTGCTGCTATCTGCAGTGTGATGCACTCAAAAATGTCAACATTTCTATGAGTACTGCACAAAGCCTCCCACACCTTCTCCTTGCCCCAGACCAACAGGAGATCTAAAGACTCCATTTCACACCAGGACCCTCCACGCTCGCCAGCGGACTTGCAATTTCCTGCCATCATCAAAAGAAAGCCAGCCCTACAGCACCCCCATGTGGAAAATAGCGCCTCATGTCCATTTGACAAGGGGCAAACCCCTGTGTTCAAAGCTGCCACCCAGATTAACACGTTCCCATTGGTCAAGACCATTGTAACCCACTGCGATTGGCCCGTGGGTGCTCACAAGTCGATTCTGGGAAGGTTGCTTGTTTTGGGCACATGTCTCATCCACCATTTTGCATTTGGAAAAGTTTGTAATCAAAATGGATGCCCCAAACCAAAGCATAATCCACCATTAGGCACATCTGCATGGCCACTCCCCCCCAAAAAAACAACTAGAGGTCCAGTGTGCTTGTCCATTTTACTTTGCAGTCAAGCATCATCAAACTATCGGCACTTGACAATGCACTCCAATTAATTTTTTTTAGCTCAAAAAAAGGACGCTGGGTGGGGGAATGGGTTGAACTGCCTCAGAGTGCAATGGACAGGGCTATTATGAGAATTTGCAACATATTTGGCTAGGTTCCCCTTCATATTCCTATAATGACTTTGGGTATTTTGTTTTTACATGTGAGGTTAAAATTGATATGCACCGATATGCACTGCATTACCCATGGGAAAGACCAGCACCTCTCCACAAATCCCTGGCCTTTTTCTGCAGCACCGGGCAGAGTTATTGTAGTGTTCGTGCGCCCATTAACTCCAGCGTTTTATTGCTAATCTTGCCGTCAAAAAATGTAGATTAAAAAAAATAGGGGAGGAAATGGGTAGAGAAAAGAAGTGAGGAGAGACGAGCAAAACTGTAGGTGTAAAAAAGGGAATGTTGTTTGGTGGGATGGAGAAATAAAGACTGTTTGAAGAAGTTTGCATACTCAAGGACAGCTGGCTCGAAAACAGATTTTAAAAACATCGCGGTAAAAGTGCTCAGGAAAACAATGAAGGAAAAACGATGAGAAAACATTTATGAAACCAAAGAGAGAAAAAACATGAGAAATCAAAGCAATTAAACCATGAAGAATTTGACAGCATACAATGTTTTATACTGTTTAAGCGGTAAAAGCCAATGTTGGAATGTGTGTTACCTGGGTTTTCAGGCGATTCTTCAGTTATGTTTTCATTATCTTTCTCTGCATTAGCAGTCACAGTTTCTGAAGTGGGAATTTCTGAAGTATAACAGAAAGAGCATATTCTGAGGAATTTCACTGTTCTTTAAGAAACCAGCATCATAAGAGATTTCTTGGGCTCCCTACATGGTAAATTTGCCAGCTCGGTATTGGGAAATTCCTGGAGATTTGGGGGTGGAGCCTGGGGAAGGGGGATTAGGGAGGGACTTCAGTAGGGTGTAATGCCATAGAGTCCACCCTCCAAAGCAGCCATTTTCTCCAGGGGAATTGATCTTGATCCTCTGGAGATCAGTTGTAATAGCGGGAGATCTCCAAGTGCCTCCCTACTAGTGGCAACCTTACTAGTGGGAACCACTTATCCACTGACCAAGGGATCTGCCGCATGGTTATTTGCCCTGAGTTCAGTACTTTTGAGAAGCAGCTGTGTATTTTCCCCCCTGCTTCCCCATAGCATCGTGGTGCATTTGTGCACCTCTGGGGGTTTCCCCTGTTTTTTATCTGATCTTTCTAAAATCTGCTTTGCTTTGAAGTTTTGGGAAAGACCACAATAAAGCCTGGACAGTTGCTGTTTGGGTGGGAAAATTCAGGTTGCCTGGCCCACATGGCAGCCATTCCTCCCCACCCACAGTCTTTAATTGGTTTTTAAACCAGCTCTAGAATATCATTATATCGATGCCATTGTAACAATAGGTGTAGCAGGTTCTCTGAATTTCGTTTTTTAAAAAGTTCGAGCCTCTATCCCTTTTTCTTGCAACAGTATGCCTTTTCCCTTATATATAAAGTCGCACTGTGCTAAATGTTTCAGTTACTTGCATAAATTATTAGGGACAGTGGTCTATACTACTGCACAGGATCCTACTAAGTAATTTTTGTATCATTGAACGTGTCATGTTTTGTTTGCTTCAGTTCTGTTCTTAAGACTTCTGGTTGGTTCTACAACCCTAATTCCTATTTGCAGTGTCCACTGAACATCCCATCCTGTCTATAGTATTGACTCACTGTGCAAGTCAGAAAGGCGGACTACAAATAGTGTAACTAAATAAATAACTGCAAATAACTGCAAAAATAAATAACCCCCTAGAAACTCTTTTTAACTGAAACCTGATAATTCAGAGAACTTACTACAGCTGTCTTTACAACAGTATATGAATATTTTTATTTACTTGCTTTATTTAATATCCCTCCTGTCTCCCCAATCGGGACCCAAAGCAGCTTACATCATTCTCTTTGCCTCAATTTTATCCTCACAACAACCCTGTGAGGTAGGTTGGGCCCAAGATCATCAAGGAAGCTTCCATGGCAGGGGGGGATTTGAACCAGGGTCTCCCAGATCCTAGTCCACACTTTAACCACTACACTAAGCTGGCTCTAATAATATTCCAGTGATGATTAAAAAAAATTTCCCCCAAAAACGCTGTTGGCCCAGGCAAGTGGGAGTAGCCACTTCCGGGGTGGGTGGGTGGGTTGGGACAGGGAAACCTGCCATGTAGAAGCCCGGTGGCTATTGCACTTAATCTGCAGCAACACCAGCAATGGGAAAAACACCGCATCTCCTCTACGGGAGGAAGGCCTCATTCATCACTTTTTTAAGGTGGGTGGCGGGTCGAAGGGGTATCTTTTTGAATTTTATAATTTTGTAACCATGAATGTATTAATAAGTATATATAGGTACTCTTTAGTATTTTCTTTTTTAATTTTAATTTTTTTTAATTTACTTTATATTATTATTATTGTATTTGTTTGTTTTGTTTTATGTTATTTTATATATATATATATATATATATATATATATATATATATATATATATATATATATATATATATATATATATTTTAAAGGAAGGCCTCATTCTCCCAAAAAGGAAGGCAACCCACAAAACGTATTTGGGGGAAAGGGGAAAAGACACATATCGGCCACATACCTGAGGTTGCAGAACCGGAGCCCCTAAAATCGCCGGTGTTTCCGGGCAGGGGGGCGGGTGCCTCTTGTATTACGAGGTTCCCGAGCCTTGAAAAGAGCACGGGCGGTTCGATTCCGTCGCCACGCAGAACCCGGTGGAGCTCGGCGTAAAAAGGGCAAGTGATCCGGCGCTTGTAGTAATAGCTGTTGTTTGCAAACACCCTCCTGTACGCGCGCCGCAGCGCCCCGATCTTGGTCCGGCACTCCAGCGCCGAGCGCCTGAGGCCGTGGGCGGCCATCTGCGCCGCGATCCTTTCGAAGCCGTCGACGATGATCTTCGGACGGCGGGAGCCGCAGTAGACCTGCCGGATCTTCTCCCCCCAGATCGAGATCAGCGCCGCGATTTCCCTGCCTGTCCAGGAGATCCCCGGTGCTCCCGCTGGATTGCCTTGCGGTTGCATGTCGGAAAGCAACCCCGACTCTGCAGACGGCGCGGGAATTCCGGCGCGCGGCTCCAGAGAGAACGTTCCCGGGAGCACTGGCGATTGGCTGCACGTTCCCGCCTTCGCTGATTGGCCAATTCCGGCGCGCTGCTCCAGAAAGAACGTTCCCGGGAGCACTGGCGATTGGCTGCTCGTTCCCGCCTTCGCTGACTGGCCAATTCCGGCGCGCTGCTCCAGAAAGAACGTTCCCGGGAGCACTGGCGATTGGCTGCTCGTTCCCGCCTTCGCTGATTGGCCAATCCCAGCGTGCACACCCCAAAATGGGCGGAGCCATGGGAAACGGAGCCAAAATCAAAAGCGCCCTCGAGGCGCTTTGGAAGAACGCACGGAGGAAACTTCGCGTCATCTGCGGCCCGCTTGCAGTTTCCTTTGCTACGGAAATACTATGTGCATGAGAGGTTGTTCCTTGGATTTGCAGCTCTCCAGAGGCACATTTTCCCCCATCCGAATCCTCAAAACCCTGCATGGGGGCTTATATTTGAGTTCTGAGAATTTGGATGGGAAAAAATGTGCCTCTAGGGAGCGGCAAATCCAAGGCAAAACTTCCCATGCCTAATAAGATCTCCAGTGCTCTCTGATCGTCAGAAAAGCAAACCCAGAAAGCTCTGCCCCGGAACTTCCCTCTGTTTGGGGAAGAGGGCAGAATATATTTATCTATCTATAAAACACCTTGGAAAGGTGAAGAATGTTGATTTCCTTGCCCTGACTCTCTTGGCGGCTCGGTTTATCTTCAGGCTGGTTTTAGGGTTGCCAGCTTCAGAACTGGCCTTTGCTCTTGTGCCTATAAGGATAATTAGATGTGCCGGTAGGAGCAAGAGAGAATTCCAGAGGAGGAGCTGCTGTGCTCTGGTCTGTTCCCGGGGAGAAGATCGGGTTTGTGAAGGGAATCCTTTTCATTCCCATGCACCAGGCTGCTCGATGAGGCAGAAGAACAATCCGGGCTTGTGTTTTCTCCCGGTTAGTTGGCCACCCCAGTCTAGGCTGTGAAATGACCTTTCCCAGGAGGCTTAAAGTGTACCTCTCAACATTGCCCTTTTCTTCCTTGCCAAATAAGCATCTGTTGACAAAGGAGAATTACCCTTCAGTAGTTATGAGACTCTCTGAAATATCTCCTAACCCAGACCAGAGTGGTGGGAGGGTACAACAAAGATGGTGAGGGGTCTGGAGACCAAGTCCTACGAGGAAAGGTTGAAGGAGCTGGGTATGTTTAGCCTGAAGAGGAGAAGACTGAGAGGGGATATGAGAACCATCTTCCAGTACTTGAAGGGCTGTCATATAGAGGAGGGTGCCGAGTTGTTTTCTGTTGCCCAGGAAGGTCGGACCAGAACCAACGGGTTGAAATTAAATCAAAAGAGTTTCCGTCTAGACATTAGGAAGAATTTTCTAACAGTTAGAGCGGTTCCTCAGTGGAATAGGCTTCCTCGGGAGGTGGTGAGCTCTCCTTCCCTGGAGGTTTTTAAGCAGAGGCTAGATGGCCATCTGTCAGCAATGCTGATTCTGTGACCTTAGGCAGATGATGAGAGGGAGGGCACCTTGGCCATCTTCTGGGCATGGAGTAGGGGTCACTGGGGGTGTGGGGGGAGGTAGTTTGGAATTTCCTGCATTGTGCAGGGGGTTGGACTAGATGGCCCTGGTGGTACCTTCCAACTCTATGATTCTATTATTCTACTTCAGGCCACCCAACCCCACCCCTTGCTTCATCTTTTCAAGGTGCTTTATAGATTAGATAGATAAATGTATATATAAATTCAGCCCTCTTCCCCAAACAGTGAGAAATTCCGGGGCAGAGCTCTCAGGTGTTCTTCCCACATGAACACGTGAAGCTGCCTTATACTGAATCAGACCCCCTTGGTCCATCCGAGTCAGTGTCTACTCAGACCGGCAGCGGCTCTCCAGGGTCTTGCACATCACCTACTCGTAGGGTTGCCAGAGTCCCTCTTGGCAACCGGCGGGAGGTTTTAGGGGCGGAGCCTGGGGAGGACGGGGTTTGGGGAGGGGAGGGACTTCAATGCCATAGAGTCCAATTTCCAAAGCGGCCATTTTCTCCAGGGGAACTGATCTCTATCAGCAGGAGATCAGTTGTAATAGCAGGAGATCTCCAGCTAGTACCTGGAGGTTGGCAACCCTACCTACTGGCCTAGTCCGGGCCGGTTCCCAACCTTTTTTTGACCAGGGACCACTAGGACTTTTTTGTTCGGTGCAGGGACCCCAAGGTTCAAAATAAAAATTCCGAGAATTTGAAAATAAACTTTAATCATAACTGTTAGTGAAACATTAAACATAGAATAATATTTGAATATATATTTTTATAATAGAGAACTTTTAATTGAAAATATTTATTATGGGTTTATAACTTTGTTTCGCGGACCTTAATTTAGTTCTCGCGGACCCCTGGGGGTCCACGGACCCCTGGTTGGGAACCAGTTAACTGGAGATGTCGGGGGATTGAACCTGGGACCTTCTGCATGCCAAGCAGATGCTGTACCACTGAGCCACGCCCTCCTTCACTAGTTTTCCAGGAGAAGCTGGGAAGGGGTTAAGTGCACCGAGTCCTGTTTCCTAGAGTGGTCCGGAAACGGGAGCTTCTTCCCCAGACTCCCTCCCTATTGCTTTGACCAGCCTCTCTTTGCAAGGAGCTGGCCGGGCGGTGCAGATTGTCCCCGGGGGTGCAAAGGGAAGGCTGCCTGGAGCAGGTGAGTGAGAGCATGGAGGACGCTGAGAAATGGGGAGGGGGGGGGTCTGGAAGAGAGACCCCGAGGGGGGCGGGCAGAAACAGCCTTGCAGGCAGCCCAAAGCTTTGTTCCTTTTCTCCTCCCGGGGAGCCTCCAAGAATGTGTGTTTTGAGACAGCAGGGTAGACTTCCCCTGACTATGGAAGAGCCACTGATTTAGCAATTTGCAATAATCTCTTTTTCTTTCTGTAAAATGTATTGAAATGTATTAGGACAGCCTGGGAATAGCTTGTTGCTGGGCAGGATATCTCTGTGTGTCTATGTCTGTAGTAATTGGGGCAAGAGTCATGGAGGGTTACAATAAACCATAACAAGAACTGGGTGAAACTGTTACTATAGTGGAGTGCTATCAGCTGTTACCGTGTCTACTATACCATGTTACTATACTGGAGTGCTATCAGACTGTTACCATGTCTGGAGTGCTGTCAGCTTTACCCTGAATGTTGATGGGTGTCATATCTTGAATTTGGAGAAATATCCCTTCCTCAGTACAATCGGGGCTCAGAGATTTTTACTCAGTAGAGTGCTCTGGGTAGCAGCTGCTCCGAATAAATAACTGTTTTCTTGCAAACAACGGTCTTGGGTCTCCTTCTCCTCTACAAACCATTTTACCACATCAGTTTAGTGCCGTCAAGTCGCTTCCGACTCATGGCGACCCTATGAATCAAAGTCCTCCAAAATGCCCTGTCTTTGACAGCCTTGCTCAGGTCTTGCAAATTGAGGGCTGTGGCTTCCTTCCATCCTTCTTTCCTTTATTTATTTATGCAGGCATGCATAACTCGTCCTAGAGTCCACCCTCCCAAGCTGCCATTTTTTCCCCAGAGGAACTGGTCTCTGTAGCTTGGAGATTAGCTGTAATTCTGAGAGATCTCCAGGCCCCAACTGGAGACTGGCAACCCTGCATGCTCCCCTTCAATTCTTCTCCGCATCAGGACACTTTTCCCAGCCTCCTCTGTTCCCTTTTTGTGCTGACTCTCCAGCATTTCCTCAAAAGAAGGGTGTTCTAGCCCCTTAATCACCCCGAGTGACCCTTTGCTGCACTTTTCCCAGCTCTGCAATATCCTTTTGGAGATACAAGGACCAAAACTGCACACCAGATTCCAAAGGAGATTATTTACACCGTTGCTGTATAAAGGGCTCTGGCAATATTGGCCATTCAGTAGTGGTTAGAGTCTTGGACTCGGATCTGGGAGAGCCAGGGTTGAATACTCCCTCTGCCATGGAAGCTTGCTGGGTGACCTTGGGCCGGTTGCACACCTTCAGCCAGACCTACCTCACAGGCCTGTTGTGAGGATAAAGTGAAGGCAAGGAGATTGGTTTAAGCCACTCGTGGTCCCCGTTGGGTAGAATTTCCTAAAAATCCTCCGCATGGGGTTTGCCTTTTTCACTGCTGCCACACATTGAATCATGCCGTAAAAGGAATATTTGCATTCACTTGAACCTTGTCTATTCCACTCCAGAGTGAGGGAGTCTCTGCCATGTAGGGTTGCCCACTCTGAGTAGGGAATTTCCTGGAGATTTGGGGGTGGATGTTGGGGAGGTGGAAATTGGGGAAGTGAGGGAACTCGGGGGGATGTAATGCCATAGAGCAGAGGTTCCCAAATTGTGCTCTGTGGAGCACTTGGTGCTAAGTGAGAATTAGTGCTCCGTGACTCAAAGTGTTTGGGAACCTCTGCCATACAGTGCTGTATAGTAAAAAAGGTAAAGCTCCCCTGTGCAAGCACCGGGTCATTCCTGACCCATGGGGTGATGTCACATCCCGACGTTTCCTAGGCAGACTTTGTTTGTGGGGTGGTTTGCTAGTGCCTTCCCCAGTCGTCTTCCCTTTACCCCCAGCAAGCTGGGTACTCATTTCACCGACCTCAGAAGGATGGAAGGCTGAGTCAACCTTGAGCCGGCTATCTGAAACTGACTTCCATTGGGATCGAACTCAGGTCATGAACAGAGCTTTTGACTGTAGTACTGCAGCTTAACACTGTGCTCCATGGGGCTCCTGTGCTGTATAGTACAATCTCATAATTCCAGAATTGCCATTTTCTTCTCAGGGGACTGATCTCTGTTGTCTGGAGATCAGTTGTAATTCCAGGAGATCTCCAGGCACCACCTGGAGGTTGGCAATCCTAGTCTCTGGGTGATCCCTCCCTTGTTGCCATGGTCAGTACTACTTTTCCAGGAGAGGCCAGGAATGCCCCAAGCTCTGTTTTGTAGAGAGGCCCCGAAATTGCTATATATTTTTATTTCGATTTCGTTGCATTATATCTCTACTTGGATAAACACCATTTCTTGGATTGTTTAACATGTCCTATTTAATACTTATGCCTTGTGTCAGATTTCTTCCATCCTAGTCCTACTACATTATTTATTAGATGTCTCACAGCAAGCAGTCGGACCCCTCCCATTAAGGGATGCCACAAAGACCCGGGGGCCAAAGATTGGCTTAGGACAAAATGGATGCCCCTCAGAGAATTTTGGGATCCATCTTGTGTGTCAAGCCTGGGCAGGCAGGTGGTTGGCAGTGGTACTTTTCCCCTGGCCCGAGCCAAGCAGACCGTTACTTATCCTACTTGCACTCATCCTAGCAGTCAGTTAGTATTCAAGAGAATAACTCAGGCATCCTCTTGGGTCCTGACGACTCATTAAGCCTCTCCTGTCTTTTTGTCTGGGCCCCAGAAAAGCTATCCATTCTTTGTCTCTGGCTTTCCTGCCAGTTTACATCATACCGCTCCTATTTAGGCTCAAGGCTTATACTTTCTCTTTACCCAAGCTCCAATTAAGGGTTTGACCTCCTGTCTGCTTTTAGCCTAGGAACTGAGGCTTTTTTTATGCCCTGGCTGGTTTATTTTTATGCTTGGTTTTTAATTATGATCAGCTTCTTTTGTGTTATGCTTTCATTATGAGTTATTTTGTAAGCTGCCTTTAGGTCCTCTGAAGAGGCAAACTTCCACGGCAGAGTGAGGATTTGAACCTGAATCTCCGAGATCCTTGTCCAACACTCTTAACCACTAAACTACACTGGCTCTCTTGTATCAGAGCTCATAAAATATCAGAAGCACTGGGGTATAAATCTGTCAGTCAGATTTATAGACAGAACAGAAAGTTGCTGTGTGTTTGTGTATGTGCGTGGGGGTGTTAACAACAGAGGTCGGTTTAAAACAAAATCCAATCCAAAAAGTAACCAGTTCTCTCAGGGTGGGTGCGAGTCATGTCCCAAATAAAGTAAGAAACACCAAATAAAGTAAAAAACAAGATGAACAAATACAACAGGAAGCTTCAGAGATAAAGCAGAAACAATTAACATCCGTAATGGCTATTAGCACCTTTGATATGTTATCTAATTGATACCCAGAAGTGAGTATTGCCTCAGGAAAATGTATACCTGGGAAACGTTTTGAACACATGAACACATAAAGCTGCCTTATACTGAATCAGACCATTGGTCCATCAAAGTCAGTATTGTCTACTCAGACTGCAGCAGCTCTCCAGGGTCTCAGGCAGAGGTTTTTCACATCACCTACTTGCCTTGGTCTTTAAGTTGCCACTGGCCTTGAATTTGAGTATGTTAAGGCCTCCTTATTGAAGGCACTGTGGCTCAGTGGCACAGCAACTGTTTGGCATGCAGAATGTCCCAGGTTCAATCCCTGGCATCTCTAGGTAAAGAATCTGCCAGTAGGTGATGTGAAAGATCTCTGCCTGAGACCCTAGATAGCCGCTGCCAGTCTGAGAAGATAATGCTGACTTTGATGGTCCCATGGTCTAATTCAGTGTAAGGCAGCTTCATGTATTTAGGGCTCTTGTTAATTCTGGGGAATACTTTCTCTTGATTTTGCTAATAGATTCTAATTCAGCAATTTCTCCCTTTGAAATCCCTTTGTAAGAGAACTGGAGATTAGAAAGAGGGACTGCTGAATTACAACTAATAATGAAGCTGAAGAGAATGCATTCCCCTAGATTGAATAAGGATCTAGGATTCCTGTCTCGTTACCAATGCTAATTTCTCCAGCGTACCACCCCTCTGCATATCTCACCTAATCCAATCACGCCTGTTAATGTGGTTCACTTGCTTTTGACATTTACATTGCCATTGTGTGTCTAATTCACTTGTCTCTGCTTAAGGATAGATGGACTCACGTTTGAGCTGTAGCTGAAGAAGTGAGCTGTGGCTCAAGAAAGCTCATACCCTGCCAGAAATTTTGATAGTCTTTAAGGTACTGCTGGACTCTTGATCTTTTCTACTGATATTGACAGACTAACAGAGCTACCCATTGTGAATTTTAATCAGGATGGGAAGTAAAGCCAGCTCCATTTGCTGCCCTTCTGCTTACAGTGGGGGCAGCAGCTTACAAAAGGGCTTAGAATTTGGTATATTTGTATAGCATTAATTGCTTTTCCAGCCTTGCCAAACATCATCACTGTAAATTTGCATTCATCTCCTTCAGGCGCCAAGACTGCGGGAGGAGATGTCTGTTGATTTCTCCACATCAGACCTGAATCCTCCAGAGAGCCTGAAGATGGAGTTTCCTGTGGAGGTCAAGCAGGAGGGTGACGGAGAGGCCATGTTGTTGGGTAAGAGTTTGTGCGCCTCAAATGGTTGAGAGAAATTTCATTATTGGAATTTTATGGAACGTTTGTGTGTATGTAAAGTGCTGACTTAACGGTGACCCCATAGGGTTTTCAAGGCAAGAGATGTTCAGACGTGGTTTGTCATTTCCTGCCTGTGCATAGCCACCCTGGACTTCCTCGGTGATCTCCCATCCCAGAAATAACCAGGGCCCACCATATTTATTTATTTATATTTTATATTTATATCCCGCCCCTCCCCACACTCCATCAAGGCGGGTAACAACAAATCAAATGCATTTAAAAACAGAAACAATTAAAATAGTTTAAAATCCATAAAATACAAATAAGATGGCGCCCTAAATTCCCAGCAGAGCAGACTTCCGAGAACAGCAAATCCTCCATAAAGTAAACGAGGGGGACTGAGGGGAGCATACAGAAGAGGGGAGCTCTGCCCTGTGTCTGGTGGATGTCCACCAGGCCTACAACTGAAGACAGCCACCAATATCTTCTTGACTGGCCTCCCCCCTTTTTTCCCCTTGGAATATGGGAATTATATAGTTTGAAGGGGTGACACCTTACAATATATTTGGGAATTAGTGCACCATCATGTTGGTTTTTTTTTTTTTAGAGTTTTACTGTTTGATTTTATTAATGATTCTATGTACTATTCAATGTAATTTCATGTTTTAAATGTTATTCTAGGTTTTAAATGATGTTACCCACCCTGAGCCGGCTTGCTGGGGAGGGAGGGCTACAAGTCTGAAAATAAATTTAAAAAATAGAGCAGCCAGAAGTCATCAACCGGGTGCCTGGCAGAACATCTCCGCCTTGCAGGCCCTGCTGCCAAATTCTGATGCTATTTGGCTAGCCTGGACTATCCAGGTCAGGGCTGGATGATTTAACTGTCCAAAACTAGTTGCATTTATTTTTGCTAATTGTCTTGGGCAAGGTGGGATAGAAATGTTCTAAATAAGAAACGATGTGTGAATATTTATAGAAAGCCCCATTAAATGGCAGAATTCACTGCCCAAAGCTGTGGGAAGGGTCACTAATGTAGACGGTTTACTGGAAAGTATTAGCCAAATTCAAATAGGTATTGTAAGGAAGAAGCGATTGAGCAATCCACCCTTGAGAGTTTTGTCACAGGCTGCAACATATAAACAGGATTTTGGTATGAAAGTATGTCCCATTAGGCCTCATAAGGATAAAAATGTGTTATAAAGATTATGTCATTTCATAAATACCTTTGGCTGTATAAGCTCAAGGCTTACTTGCTATGCTGTAGAAGCTTAAGATTCAAGGTTCTGATAGACTAGAACACCTGTGACAGTGTTAAGCTCAAGGTTGGTAACCTGCTGTGCTATAAAAATCAAGGTCTTGATATTGTAATCATTTAAATACTACTGACCCAGCTGAAGGTCACAGCTGTGGGAGCACTCAGCTGCAGGAGCACTTATCTGACTAAGCAAATGATAGACAAGGGTCATATCCACTAACCACTGTAGATGGCAGAAGTGTATTGTATCCATTGCATCTTGCAGCTGAATAACTGATTCAGCAGATCTACAAGATAAATTGCTCTGATAAGGATTCTAAAAGGTATAAATAGAGATCTCTCTCTGACTACAGGTTAGAGAGGTTCCTGATGGTCTAAACATGCTGACCTATGGACTTCCTCCATCTATCAAAGATGTAAAACTCTGACAGCCTAGTTCTTGCGTGAATTAGGAACCTGATTCTTGCGTGAATTAGGAGTAATCATTTATTCTTGTCTCTATTTCTGGAGAACTCTTACAAAGAGAGTTATTATGCCACACAGTCTGTGTCTCTGAAGACTGATTGTCTGGAATAACTGTCTGTACAGTGCTTCATCCTGAATATGTGATGAAGGTCCTTATACTCTAAGGATTATAAGGATATGGATCTTACCATGTTTTAATATGGTGACATTGATAACTCATTTGTTCTAACAAGACTAATGTCTTCTCATAAGGTCTATGCTTTATGCAGACTTCCTGTTCTGACAGACAAGATGTAAATGCAACTTCTCTAAGAAGCCCACTAACAGAGCATATTCCAGGGATTTCTCTACACAAGGAGGAAGCACTGAATATACTCTGCAGTCAGTTCTAAGACTGAGATCTCACACAGAACTGTCTGACATATACATGCATACACAAATATGCATTACAGCCAACAATGGCTAACACATAGAATTACTCCAATTGGAATACATATAATTGGAATACATGGATGGAGATCCATGGAGCCTTAAGCTCTTAAACTGAAGTATACACAGTACTCTCTAAAGATTGGCACTGCCAGAGAGATTGTAGAATAGAGTTCTACTCTATTGTAGAATAGAGTTTATACTCTACACATAATGTTAAGCTTTACACATAACTTCAAATACTGATTAATTACAGTATAGCTCTTAGCTATACAGCAATGCTTACAGCAATGCATACTCAAAGATGGCTTTCACATAGCCTTTTATAATCTGAACATGGGCTTCAGACCCATAAACCTCCGACATATAGAGACTCTATGGTCTCATGCCTTCAGTCACAGACTGATGTAAGAGCTATAGTAACAGCTCTAACATGAAACTATGGAACCAAAGAGATCTCTCATTGCAATAACAGAATAATACTTAGAGAATACCTGAAGGAAATCTAACTATTCTAAGTGAATTTATAGAATCCTTACAGAAACTCTGCAATGACATGACTGGGTAAAGTATGTCTTATACTTAAATAATTTGAATTAGGTACTTATTCAATGCATTAACCATTATTTTACAAGATTTCTGTAAACTGTATTATTTCCTGAATGAAATATATACTTGGAAAACTCTCATATAGAGTCATAGAGATTGTTGATATTGCTAATATTGCTTGCATTCATAAAATGACATTATTGTTCCTATTGAACTAACTAATATAGTTTTTATTTCTGTAACCACTTATATGCATATACTTTATGTGAAATAAATAGTATTTTTATTTAAATATTCTTTTCATATTTTTACTGGAACAATTCAGTAGAAAGTCTATCTCGTGAGAGGTGGAAAGTGTTGATCCCTGCTTAGTGGGTAACGGGCTGAATAGATACAGATCTCTTTTTAGGAAGGGGTCAATTCTAGGAGCTGGGTTACCTTAACGGCACGGACCGCGACAGTTTCACCTCCCAGGGAATCACAGCTGGGATAGTTTTGAGAACAGGTCAAACCAATGAGGAGATAGGAAGCCAAGGTCAGCGGCTAAGTGAAAAAGGGAGGTTGCTCCGGAGGGAGGGGTCTTGGTTCGGGATTTTTGTTTGTTCTACAGTGACTGATAGTAAGAAGGAATAAGACCAGCTCTGTGTTATAAGTAGCATAGCTTTCTAGTTGCTTTGAGTTTGTTGTTTTACTTTTTAAATTGCCTGTAATGGTGTGAGAGCTTATTTTCTTTTCTGCTCTATCGCAACCAATAAAGTTGTTTATATTACTTAAACAAAAATGTGAGTCTCGTCCCTGTGTGGCTCTTCCCTGCCCAGAACGAACCTGCAGGCTGGAGGAGAAAAGTCTGAGGATTGGGAAATTACAGGCCCAAAATAAAGGAGGTATCTCTCTCTCTCTTGCTTTTCGTGTTGAGGAGAGACTAGAACTATACAGGTGTGTTAGAGCCAAAGTAGATGTGACAGCAGCCACAGGGAGAAACTGGCCACTGATGCCATTTTAAAGGGGAATCCTGCAAGGGCCTGGTGGGCCTGCAGCGCGGCAGCAACAGGTGATCGAGTTTCTTCCCTCTGCATCTTATAAAGTGCCAAACAGCTGTTCTTTCAGCATTTTAAAAGACTGAGGAAGGAAACAAGGTTGCCTATTGCCTATCTAGACCCTTGATTGCAGCATATCAGAGTGGAACCTCTTTGTTCAGGGGCAGTCTATCTGAATGCCAGATTCCTGAAGCAACTAGCATCAGGCTGTCTTCACGTTCTATTTGAGGGTTTCTTGGAAGTATCTGACCGGCTACTGTGAGGAAAAGGTGCTAGATCATTGGTCTGATTCTCGTTGAGTCAAAGTGTCAGTTTTTAAAACTGTATGCCTAAAATAATGTTATTCGTGTTCAGCCAGAGCACATGGGTGAATAAAAAAAAGCCCAAAATTTTAAAATAGTAAATAAATATTTTAAAAAATTCAATCTCTGAGTTTAGATGATATATACAGGCTGCTAATTTTAAGAGCAGAAAGAATAAATTTAACTACGGATAGTGTAACTCCCTTATTGCTACCAGCCAAGAGAAATAAAAGGTGCAATTCCTGCAAGCAGTCAGGAAACGTGGCCACAAGAGGTGTTATAAAGCAAGCCTTATAAACCACAACTAAAGGAGAGATGAGTTAATGATTCAATGTCTGCTCTTGGACAGGATCTCTGGGCTAGAGGGACCCCATTACAACAAGCCGTAAATTAAGTGACAAAAAATAAAAACAAATATAATAGGCCAAAAATAAAGCTAATATAATAAGAAAACATATACAAATACAGAGCACAGCCTTGAGCGTCCTGCGAACTCACACCCATGGTAATGCTGCATAATACAAAGGAGTAGATTTTCATGGATTGTGATTGATTCAAAACAAAATTCTTTTTTTGTTCCGGCAGGTGGTGATAAGGTGAGTGAGGATGAGAACTGTTGGCGGGGAGGACCAGAGCAGAGCGAACTGAATGGGACATCAGTGGTTGGAGCAAAAGGAATTACATTAAATGGACCGGAAATTCATAAAACGTGTGGAAGCGAGCAGAAGCTAGAAAGTCATGCCAATTTCCATCCAGTCACCACACAATCTCTTTTGAGAAACCAAAGCTTAAATGAAGCATCGTCCTGTGGGAAAGAAATGGGGGACACTCAAGCTGGGGATGAGATCGGGCAGAGCTCCACCTTTCTGAAGACAAAGCCAGCCCGCAAAAAAAAGAAATCTTATATATGCTCGGAGTGTGGGAAAGGCTTTGTTTCAAATTCGGCTCTTTCTGACCATCAGACCACCCACACAGGTGAGAAGCCGCATCAGTGTTCAGTTTGTGGGAGATACTTTGGCTATAAAGCGCTTCTTGTGAGGCATGAAGTATCCCATGCAGACGAAAAGCCATACAAATGTTTAAAATGTGGGAAAACCTTTGGGACCAGCACCATCCTCTCAGACCACGTTAGAATCCATACAGGAGAGAAGCCCTATACTTGCAGGGAATGTGGAAGAGACTTCATTAAGAGAAGCCATCTTCTGAGGCACGAGCTGACCCATACAGGAGAGAAACTCTACCCATGCTCAGAGTGTGACAAAAGTTTCAATTGTAGGTCTACCCTTACAATCCACAAGAGAACTCACACAGGAGAGAAACCCTACAAATGCCCCGAATGTGGGAAAAGCTTCAGTCAGAGATCGCATCTTAGAACCCACAAGAAAATCCACACTGGAGAGAGGCCGCATACCTGCTTGGAATGTGGGAAGAACTTTCGACAAAAGAACGATCTTGTTCTACACGAGAGAACACATTCAGGTGAGAAACCCTACCATTGCCCGGAATGTGGGAAAAGCTTCATCCAGAGCTCCCAGCTGTATGTACACGAAAGAATCCACACTGGAGAGAAACCATACAGATGCTCAGAGTGTGGGAAAAACTTCCGCTGGGAAAGCAGCCTGAAGACACACATGAGAAACCACGCTGGAGACAGACCGTATTCCTGTTTGCTTTGTGACAAAACCTACGGTACGTTGTCCCATCTTAATAGGCACAAGGAAACCCATGCTGGAGAAAAGCCACACGAGTGCCCAGACTGTGGGAAAAGGTTCACCCAAAACAGCGACCTTTTTATACACAAAAGAATCCACACGGGAGAGAAACCGTTCAAATGCACAGATTGCGAGAAGAGTTTTCGTTGGGAAAGCAGCTTTAGAGCACACAAAAGAATACACACGGGAGAGAACCCGTACAAATGCGCAGACTGTGGGAAATGCTTTAGATTTAACTATGCGCTAAAAACACATAAAAAGTTACACAAAGTAGACTAGTCACATAAATGCTTGGATTGTGGTTGAGGCTATGATGAGGAGTCCCAACTACTTAGTCACAAGAGGACCCATGTGGCTGTGAAACTATACAAGTGTCTGGACTATGGGGAGACCACTGAAGTTTAATCTACGTTCTTAGTCAATTATAGGATACATGCTGGAGAGAAACCTGTGGGAAATTCTTCAGTCTGTGGGAAATGCTTCAGGTGTGCAGTGCACATATGAGAATACTTTTAGGAGGGGAACTAAAAGAAAAATCTGAAAAACTGAGGAATATGGTGTGTCACTCCTCTTAAAACAGGGTTCCAGCTCTGTCTTTGTATCTTGACCCCTTTTGTAGTGCATATGTAGCAGAAGAGGCAGCAGCTATCTCTCCAAAATGTACCGCAGTTTTTCTGGACAATGCTAGTAAACCCTTGGTAGTAAGCCCTACTAAGTAGATCTGAGTAGGTTAGAATTGCAAGGGGGGTGCTTTGTTTTGTGTTCAGCTGAGGTAGAGAAAGGGGCTGTTGGGCGGTACTTCGTCTGGGGAAATAAACGTTTTTCATTCTTCATTCTCATTTCATATTGCCTCTTTTCAGTTGTAGTGAACTGAGGCCAGTTGATTTAACAGCACTGTTCTCTCACAGGGAGTGAAATGTCCTGATTTCAAAATGCGAACAAGTATTTTTCCTGTGTGGTGGCTACAGAGGGAGCCACTGCCCCAGCATTTCACTTGTGGACACCATTTTGTGGAGCTCCTTCAGAATAGCCCAGGAGGCATCTCCTTCATGTATGCAGGAAGCACCCTTTCAGAAATATTTGTCTCCATGATAGGATCATGCCTGGCTTAGGACCTCCCAGCATTGTGTGACAGGCCCTTGCCCCCATGGCATCCATTTTGTTGTTGGGTACGCCACTCCAACCAGCTCACCAAAGTAGGGGACCTCAGGTTAGTCCATGCTATGTGGAAAAGGAGGGAGGGAATAGCTACATAAATTGTGCTGGGCCGACATGTGACTTTGGCAGTAGTAACCAGCTATTGTTTTATAACTGCTGAGCAAGAACCTTGGCCGCCTTTGGTTTCTCAAACAGTGTGCCCCTTCATTTTTCCTCAGAGCATGTGCTGATGTTTTGGTTCTGCTTCAGTTGACAAGAAAGGCTTGTTCAGGGTTTTTGTGACAATAATGCCTCAAGACCAACAAGTCTCTTTTTCCTCATAGGGTTTGGAGACGTAACTTGGAGGTGGGGGGAAAGCTTGAGAAAGGAGTGCAGCTTTTCCTAACCTTTTGCTAGCCACTAGGGAGCCACTGGATTCCTGTTTTACTTTGCTACTGATGGGGGTCACCGCACTTTGTATTCTTAGCGATGTATTAAGATATCCGGGTTGTGTGACCGTGGTCTTGGTATTTTCTTTCCTGACGTTTCGCCAGCAGCTGTGGCAGGCATCTTCGGAGGAGTCCTTCAGTGTTCCTCCTCTGTAGATGCCGGCCACAGCTGCGGGCGAAACGTCAGGAAAGAAAATACCAAGACCACGGTCACACAGCCCGGATAACCTACAAGAACCGATGAACTCTGGCCATGAAAGCCTTCGACAATATTTTGTTGTATTAATAGTTTGAAAATGTTATAAAAAACATCGCTTTAAAAGGGTTTTGGGATACCACGGCTTATAAATGGTCGGAAGACGTCTTCACAGCTAAAGGGGCCAAACAAAGTGCGAACAGTATTTTTTGTAACGTTTTCAAACTCTTAATACATCGCGGGGAATACATAGAAAGTGCGAACAGTATTTTTTATAACGTTTTCAAGCTCTTAATACATCGCTGGGAGTACAAGTGTGGTAACCCCCATAGACTGTCATGGCTACCTATCTGGAGTTACTAGTTTATCTGCTAGCCTTGTTGAGCAGCTGCCATGGGGGCCATACCTATGTTACCCCTGTGGAGACCTCCTGGTGTGTGACCAGAGGATTAAAATAGCTATTTAAGAATACGCACCCATCTTGGACAAGGTGTTAAGGAGGCAGATTTGTGAGGGCCTGTGAAGAAATGGCAGTTTGGAAGAGAGAAGGGGGAGGGACTGTGGCTCAGTTTGTAGAAGGTCCCAGGTTCAATCCCCGGCATCTCCAGTTAAAGGGACTGGGCAAGTAGGTGATGGGAAAGACCTCAGCCTGAAACCCTGGAGAGCCGCTGCCGGTCTGAGTAGACAATACCGACTTGGATGGACCCACGGTCTGATTCAGTATAAGGCAGCTTCACATGTTCATTTGTGTGTTCAAGGGGCATGGAAAGTTGGGAGTCCTCATCCAATCCTCACCAAGACTTCCCATCTTGAAACCGTTACTCAGCTTGATCTTCATACCACTCACTCATTACACCTTTTTCAGGATAAATTGTGCTTTGGGGTATGGTTATGAATCCCTCATACCCTCTGTAGGGGAAGAGAGCTCAGAATTGCCTGAGGCTGAAGCATTTTTAGGTTCCTCTCTTTCAGGACCCAATGTAAGGAAACAGACCCCTTGCGAGAGCGCTTCTGTACCTCCACCTGGGGTCTGCTTGCATAGGGGTAGCCACAGCATTACTAGCAGTCTCCAATGCTCTCTAATCCTAAAGAAAGCGGATCCACCTAGCTCTTCCCTTGGAACTTCTCCACTTTTTGGGGAAGAGGGGAGAATTTACTGCTAATCTATAAAGTATCCTGGAAAACTGAGGGGAGTTGATTTCTTTGCCCTGCCTGCCTTGGCAGAACAGCCCGATTTCAGCCTGGCCTTTGGAACTCTTTGCTCTTGTTCCTATAAAGATTATTTAGGGTTGCCAGGCCCTCCTTAGCCACTGGTGGGGGGGGGGCGTAGGGTTGCCAGACCCAGGTTGCAAAATTCCTGGAGGTTTGTTGGGGGTGGAGCCAGGGGAGGACAGAGGGACCTCAGTGGGGTCCAGCGTGGTGTAGCGGTTAAGAGCGGTGGTTTGGAGCGGCGGACTCTGAAGAACCGGGTTTGATTCCCCACCGCTACACATGAGCGGTGGAGGCTAATCTGGTGACCTGGATTTGTTTCCCCACTCTTCCGCATGAAGCCTGCTGGGTGACCTTGGGCTAGTCACAGCTCTCTCAGCCCCACCCACCTCACAGGGTGTCTGTTGTGGGGAGGGGGAGAGGAGGTGATTGCAAGCCGGTTCGATTCTCCCTTAAGTGGTAGAGAAAGTCGGCATATAAAAACCAACTCTTCTTCTTCGTGGTCCACCCTCCAAAGCATCCATATTCTCCGAAGGAACTGATCTCTAATCGAGATGAGCTGTAATTCTGAGCGATCTCAATTCCCCCCACCCCAAAGCCAGCATCCCTAGGAAAATTTGATATGCTGACAGATGCAGGGGAGAGTTCCAGAGAAGGAGCCGTGTTCTTCTGTTCCTCGGGAGAAGGTTTGGTTTTATGTTGGGAAAAACTTCTCATTTTATGCACACCAGGTTGCTGACGGAGGCAGAAGGACACATGAAGCTGCCTTATACTGAATCAGACCCCGGGTCCATCAAGTCAGTATTGTCTACTCAGACTGGCAGCGGCTCTCCAGGGTCTCAGGCAGAGGTCTTTCCCATCACCAACTTGCCTGGTCCCTTTAACTGGGCAAGCCAGCCTTGAGCTTTTTTTCCTGGGCAGTTGGCCACCCTGGCCAGGTCTCGCCGCTGTGGAATGACTCGTCCCAGGGAGGCTTAAAATAAAGTGTACCACTGAGCATGGGCAAAGTGCTAATGGGGTTTCTTGATAAAGGAACGCAGCTGAGTTCTGTTAACAAGGAGAGGGGAAGCTTTGAGGTGAGGGAGCCACCAGATCCAGGTTTCCCTTTTTGTTGTCCAGAAAAGACCCACACCGTGGGGTGTGGGGGGTCTTCTTGCAACCCCACTTGAAGCCTTCCCTGCCAGGGCCAACCCTGCACATTCCATTAGGGCAGGTGGAAATCTGGCTGGTACAGCTTTATCCAGCACAGAGATGCACATCCATTTAAATAATTCACAGTGGGTCGCCGTGTTTGTCTGCAGTAGTAGAAAAGGGCAAGAGTCCAGTTAGCATCTTAAAAGACTAACAAAAATATTTTCTGGCAGGGTATGAGCTTTCGTGAGCCACAGCTCACTTCTTCAGATCTGAAGACTCTTGCCCTTTTCTATCCATTTAAATGTTTCCCTGGGGCGCAGAGAATGAGAGACAATGAGAATTTCCAGGGCAAACCAACTTCCCTTCTCAGTAGGGTTGCCAACCTCCAGGCGCTAGCTGGAGATCTGCTATTACAACTGATCTCCCGGCCGATAGAGATCAGTTCCCCTGGAGAAAAATGGCCGCTTTGGCAATTGGACTCTATGGCACTGAAGTCCCTCCCCAAACCCCGCCCTCCTCAGGCTCCGCCCCCAAAATCTCCAGGTATTTCCCAAACCAGAGCTGGCAACCCTACTTCTCAGTTATTATTTTTCCGGGAGAGGCTGGAAGGGGTTAAATGCACCGAGCCGGGCTTCCTAGAGCGGTCCCCACACCCCCCATTCTCAGCCATCTCCCCCTATGCAACCCCTTGCCTTGCGGTGAATTGGGCGAGGGGTGGAGGATTCGCCAGTGGCTGCGCGGAGCAGGTGAAAGGAAGCGGGGGGGGGGAGCAAAGAGATAGGGGGCCTGGAAAAAGAGACCCATGGCTGGGTGGGAGAAGGAGCAGCTCTGCATGCAAAGATCCCAGAGAGCTCCGGCTTCTCTATCCCAGGGTCGGACCCACACACCCGCGCCCCCCCATTGCATCCAGTGCCTGATTTACGGATAAACTAAACAAGCTACAGCTTAGGGCCCCACTCTCTTGGGCCCCCCCCAAAAAAAATTTAAAGGAAAAAAACAACTGGATGTACATTTCCAAAATATAAGATAAAATAAAATAAAACCTACATACAGCAACAGTGTTATCATTTTAAGTTAGAGCTTAATAGTTATTTCACTATTAATATACTTCTTAATTGTATTTCAGTTCAACATTTACTTTGATAAAATACATATTTTGTTATGTGCAAATGGCTTTAGATACCTATTAGGTCCATAAATTACCATATAGCATATGTGTGTGTGTTAAGTGCCGTCAAGTCGCTTCCGACTCATGGCGACCCTATGAATGAATGAAAGTCCTCCAAAACGTCCCATCTTTGACAGCCCTGCTCAGATCCTGCAAACTGAAGGCTGTGGCTTCCTTTATTGAGTCCATCCATCTCTTGGTTGGGTCTTCCTCTTTTCCTGCTGCCCTCAACTTTTCCTAGCATGACTGTCTTTTCCAGTGACTCTGGAATAGCATATATTCAACACAAAAAACAGCGACAATTTGTTGTTGACAAAGGACAGCTGGACATATAAAGGGGCCCCATTCCCTTCAATAGCTTAGGGCCTCATCAAACCTCAATCCGGCCCTGATTTCACCAGCTCTGTGTAGCCCAGAAGCAAGATCGAGGAAGGGTCCCACAAGTCTTGCTACGGATATATTTCTGCCGGGGCCATTTCGTTTGGCTTTTGGCTCCTAAGGCAGCCATCCCACGAAGAGGCTCGGAAAGGAGTAGCCCTCCTGTTCTGAGTTACCCCCAGCATCCTTCTCCCCACCCAATTCTTCCTCTTCAGGCTAGGTCTGTTTCCCCAGTCTTCACTCCTCCTTTTGTTCCTTTGTTGACGTTCCCGGGCTGTGCCGCTCTTCCTGCCTTTTGCAGAGGCATTAGCTCCTGACAACACGAAGATCTAGTTGTGCATTTACTGTTCCGAAGTGTGCATTGCTCTGGACTTCTCAACCGGCACTTGGCACAGGAATAGGGATCCCAACCTCCAGGTACTAGCTGGAGATCTCCTGCTATTACAACTGCTCTCCAGCCGGTAGAGATCAGTTCGCCTGGAGAAAATGGCCGCTTTGGCAATTGGACTCTATGGCATTGAAGTCCCTCCCCTCCTCAAACCCCGCTCTCCTCAGGCTCCACCCCAGAAACCTCCCACAGGTAGTGAAGAGGGACCTGGCAACCCTATACAGGAATCAAAGTGGAGGCGAGTCCCTCACGTTATTCTGATTGTGACCCTTGTGCTTTCCCAGCGATGCTTTCCTCCCCTAAAGTCTTTAACCAGGATTAAACAGAAGTCCAGTGGCTAATAATGTTTGTTCCACCACAAACCTGTGGAAAGCCTTTCCCCTGGAGGATCACCTGCCATCTGCCCTACTCACTTTGGGGCACCAGGCCTCAACTTTCCTTTCCTTTATCCCTTAGAAGCTCCTTGATCAATTGATCTTGAGCAGCATATATCTAGTGTTGGAGGGATATAAGGACTGAAACAAAACTTGCCACTGACAATGCAGCCTTGGGGTCCCTATCACTTAGTAAAAAAGGCATGTCAGTCACAGAGGCATTGGATTGTATGTTAAAAGGGGGGAACCAGGCCTCAGCTGTCTTTTCGTGTGTGTGTAAACTGCCATCAAGTAGTAGCCAACGTATGGCGACCCTTTTTTGGGGGGGGGGGTTCATGGCAAGGGACTAACAGAGGTGGTTTGCCAGTGCCTTCCTCTGCACAGCAACCCTGGTATACCTTGGTGGTCTCCCATCCAAATACTAACCAGGGCTGATCCTGCTTAGCTTCTGAGATCTGACCAGATCAGGCTAGCCTGGGCCATCCAGGTCAGGGCCAACTGTCTTTTTACACGGGGTTTAGTTCAGGGGTTGATGTTTTAACATCAGAAAATTGCAGATCTACAGCTACTAGTAAAAATGGATACTAGTCATCATAGAATCATAGAGTTGGAAGGGACCACCAGGGTCATGTAGTCAAACTCCCTGCACAACGTAGGAAACTCACAACTACCTCCCCCCAACATCCCCAGTGACCCCAACCCTCCCCCCGCCATGCAGGATCCCACAATCAAAGCACTCCCGACAGATGGCCATCTAGCCTCTGCTTAAAGACCTCCAAAGACGGGGACTCCACCACCCTCCGAGGCAGTGCATTCCACCATCGAACAGCCCTCACCGTCAGAAAGTTTTTCCTAATGTTTAGGTGGAATCGCTTTTCTATTAGTTTCAATCCATTACTCCATGTCCTAGTCTCTGGAGCAACAGAGAACAAGCTAGTTCCCTCATCAACATGACATCCCTTCAGATATTTAAACATGGCTATCATGTCTCCCCTCAACCTTCTCTTGTCCAAACTAAACAAACCCAACTCCCTAAGTCTCTCCTCATAGGGCCTGGATTCCAGACCTCTGACCATTCTGGTCGCCTTCCTCTGGACTCGCTCCAACTTGTCAACATCCTTCTTAAATTGTGGAGCCCAAAACTGGACACAGTATTCCAAGTGAGGACTGACCAATGCAGAATACAGTGGTAGTATGACTTCCCTTGATCTAGACACAATACTCCTATTGATGCAGCCCAGAATTGCATTGGCCTTCTTAGCCGCCATATCACACTGTTGATTCATGTTCAGTTTGTGGTCATGATGCGTACCTATTCTCTCAGGATCAGATGAGCATATGCCTATTATGTTAGGTGCTGGGGAACACAGGCAGGATATTACTGCTGTAGTTGTCTTGTTTGTGAGCTTCCTAGAGGCACCTGGTTGGCCACTGTGTGAACAGATTCTGGACTTGATGGACCTTGGTCTGATCCAGCATGGCCTTTCTTATGCTCTTATGTAACAGTTTTATTGCCTGTTTTTAAGCCCAATAAATGATTTGAGATTCATTTTAAGTGGAATAATGCTTCACACTGTTTTAATACTTTATGCTATTTTTATACTTAGTTTTTAATTGTTATCTAACATGGGATAACATGGTTGTTTGTTTTGTATGCTGCCCTGGGTATGTTCTTTGGGAAGGTGGCATCACGTTTTTCCAAGTACATAAAGAATGAAAAAACTCACTTCATCAGGTGCGCAGGAGTACAAATCTGTCAAGTCAAAGTATACATGGAACAGAAAAGGGTGTATGTGTTAAAACAGAGGTCGGTTTAAAACAAAATCCAATCCAAAAAGTAATCAGTTCTCTCAGGATGGGTGTACGACATAATCCAAATGCTGTTAGATAGGCAAACACTTAAATGAAGGAAAAAATGAGGTAAGCAAAAACAATAGAAAATTACAGAAGTACAGCTGAAGTAATTAACATATGTCATGGATGAGTGCCCTGACCTGGACAGCCCAGGCTAGCCTGAACTTCTCAGATCTCAGAAGCTAAGTAGGTGAGTACTTGGATGGGAGACCATTAAGGAAGTCCAGGGTTGCTATGCAGAGGCAAGCAATGGCAAGCCACCTCTGTTTATCTCTTGCCTTGAAAACCCTACAGGGTTGCCACAAGTTGGCTGGGTCTTGGCAGCACTTTCCACCACCAATGAATGGGACATGCAAGATATTAGCAACTTTGTTATGATAGGAAATCCAGGTCTATGTTAAGCCCTGAGACGTACATTCTCATGAATTTGTTAATGAATCCTGGTTCAGCAATTTCTCATTGGATTCTCCCTTTGAACTTCCCTTATAGGAGGACAATAACTTGCTATTTTTGTTTTAAACTGGCCTCTCTTTGTAACATTTCCATCCCACCCACCCCCACCTTTGTGTTGTGCATATAGATTTATTCTCCAGTGCACCTGACTCACACAAGGTTATTCTGGGATAAATTGTATTAGTCTGCAAGGTGCCATGGTCTTTTCATTCTGTTGTGACAGACTAACAGGGTATCTTAAATGAGGCTGGGAAGGGAAGTTAAGCTTTCTTAAGTCAGGGGAGCAGCTTATACCAGGGTATGGAATTTGGTATATTGGCATCTATAGCATTAATTGCTTTTTCAGCCGGGCAAAACTTCCTCCCTGTAAATATACATTAATCTCTCTCAGGTTCCAAGACTGCAGGAGGAGATGTCTGTTCATTTCCCCACATCAGACCTGAATCCTCCTGAGTCCCTGAAGATTAAGTTCCCTGTGGAAGTCAAGCAGGAGGGTGATAGAGAGGCCAGTTTGTTGGGTAAGATTTTGTGTGCCTTGGTTATTGGATTGTTGAGAAAACCTATGCTCTGGTTGAGAGCCGGTGTGGTACAGTGGTTAAGAGTGGCAGACTCTAATCTGGAGAATGAGGTTTGATTCCCCACTCCTCCAAATGCAACCTATTGGGTGACCTTGGGCTAGTCACAGTTATCTCTGAATTCTCTCAGCCCCACCTACCTCACAAGGTGTCTGTTGGGGGGGGTAGGGAAGGTGATTGTAAGCCGCTTTGAGACTCCTTATGGTAGAGAAAAGCAGAGTATACAAACCAGCTTTTCTTCTTCTGGTTGTACAGTTATCTTCTCTTTCATAGCTCTGGTGAAGTTTAGAAAAAGCCAAGTTGTAGTGATGAAGAAAGGACTGAAGATACATTTAGAATTGTGATATCATTATTTAAATCTGTTCTGTCTCCCAATCATCATCATTCTAGCCCTGCTTTCCTTGCCCTTTTAAGTAGGTGACATGAGTGGCAACCAGGGATGGTGTTTTTTCAAGAGGTAGCTTTTCGGTAGTGATTGTCCTCCCTGGTAGACTTTGTATGCTATCTACTTTACTGGTCTTTAGATTCCAGTCAGAAACATTGCTCTTCAGCCAGAGTTTTAGATTATTTTCTACCTACATTTTGGTATCTTGTACTGCAGCTCAACTGTAACTTTTTATGCTGCTGATTTAAGTGGTTTTTAATGCTTCAGGACAATTTTATTGTAGGATTTTATGGATCACTTTGATTGTCTTTAAACTAGTGGTGTTATTAGGTATTACTTCTTGTTGTTAACGGTCTTGGGCAAAGTTGTTTTTCAGAGATGGGATAGAAATAATTAACATGACCAGGTTGGGATATTCACATAATGCCCCATTAGCCATGACCTGGATGGCCCAGGCTAGCCCAATCACGACAGATCTCAGGGCAAGCCATACTGTACTGGGGTGGGAGACCACCAAAGGAAAGTCCAGGGTTGCTTATGCAGAGACAGACAAGAGCAAATCACTTCTGTTTATTTCTTGCCTTGCAAAGCCTACAGGGTCACTATAAGTCGGCTTTGACTTGACAGCACTTTCCACAACCAGCTTTCCGAACTTACTACCTGAAGCCGTGGAAATGGTCACTAGCCTAGCTGTTTTATAGAAAAATGTTAGCCAAGTGCAGATATGTCTGTCATTGTCAGCATATCTGAGTAGAACCTCTGTGTTCAGGAACAGTGTATCTAAAGCCAGTGAGTTGTAGTGATTAATTGCGGTCGTTTGTAGAGGTGGACTCTAATCTGGAGAACCAGGTTTGATTCCCCACTCCTCCACATGAGCGGCGGACTCTAATTTGGCGAACCGGGTTGGTTTCCCCACTCCTTCACGTGAAGCCAGCTGGGTGACCTTGGGCTAGTCACAGCTCTCTCAGCCCCACCTACCTCACAGGGTTTCTGTTGTGGGGAGGGGAAGGGAAGGCAATTATGAACCGGGTTGATTTTTCCTTAAGTAGTAGAGAAAGTCGGCATATAAAAACCAACTCCTCTTCTTCCTCTTAAATAACAGATGTCTGTTGCAAATAGCATTGGGCTGTTTTCTTTCTTTTTCCATTTGAGGGTTTCCTGGAAGTATCTGGTTGGCTATTGTTAGGAAAAGGATACTTAATCATTGGTCTGATTCTCTGTCAAAGCAGAGTCCTATCAGTTGTATGCCTCAAATGATGATAATGCTGCATAATAAAAACAAGTGGATTTTCCCCCTTGGCATAGAACATGATTGATTCAAGGCAAAATTCTCCTTTTCTTCTGGCAGGTGATGAGAAAGAGACTGAGAAGAAGATTCATCAGCTGGGAGGACCAGAGCAGAGCGAACTGAATGGGACATCATTAGGTGGAGCAAAAGGAATTACTCTAAATGGACCGGAAATTCATGAAACGTGTAGAAGTGAGCAGAAGCTAGAAAGTCATGCCAATTTTCGTCCAGTCACCAGACAATCTCTTTTGAGAAACCAAAGCTTAAATGAGGCATCGTCCTGTGGAAAAGAAATGGGAGACCCTCAAGATGGGGAAAAGATCAGGGAGAGCTCCACCTTTCTGAAGATAAAGCCAGCCCGTAAAAAAAAGAAGACCTTTATATGCTCAGAGTGTGGGAAAGGCTTTGTTTCAAATTCGGCTCTTTCTGACCATCAGACCACCCATACAGGTGAGAAGCCACACCAGTGTTTAGTTTGCGGGAAATGCTTTGGCTATAAAGCGCTTCTTGTGAGACATGAAGTATCCCATGCAGACGAAAAGCCGTACAAATGTTTAAAATGTGGGAAAACCTTTGGGACCAGCACCATCCTCTCAGACCACGTAAGAATCCATACAGGAGAGAAGCCCTATACTTGCAGAGAATGTGGGAGAGACTTCATTAAGAGAAGCCATCTTCTGAGGCATGAGTTGACCCATACAGGAGAGAAACTCTACCCATGCTCAGAGTGTGACAAAAGTTTCAATTGTAGGTCTACCCTTACTATCCACAAGAGAAGTCACACAGGAGAGAAACCCTACAAATGCCCTGAATGTGGGAAAAGCTTCAGTCAGAGGTCGCATCTTAGAACCCACAAGAAAATCCACACTGGAGAGAAACCACATACATGTTCACAGTGTGGGACCAGTTTCTGTCAAAGATACAATCTTCTTCTTCATGAGAGAACACATACAGGAGAGAAACCTTATCGGTGTTCAGAATGTGGGAAGAGATTCACTCAGAGCTCAAACCTTTTTGTCCACGAAAGAATCCATACTGGAGAGAAACCATACAGATGCTCGATATGTGGGAAAAACTTTCGGTGGGAAGACAGTCTTAAAATACATATGAGAAACCATGCTGGAGACAGACCATATGCCTGTTCTCTTTGTGGCAAAACCTACAGTAAGTCATCCCACCTTACTAGGCACAAGGAAACCCATGCAAGAGAGAAACCTCAGTAGTGCCCAGACTTGAAAAAATTCACCCAGAAACACCAGTAGGTCCTATAGAGAAGAATCCATCGAGGAAAGACAATCCTGCAACGTGCAGAATGTGTAACAATATTTCATATGGAAAGCAGCCTTTAAAAGCATGAGAAAAACCAACATGGTGGAGAAAGCCATGAGTTCTTAGAATGCACAAAATGCTTTTAGTTTTTAAGAGTGCACTTATGGAATGTAAAAGACTGCACATGCAGAGAACACAAATATAAACTATTGAGACAAGTTTTCACTGAAACTCTGTGCTGTTAATCTGTCAGAGGACATGCACAGGAAAGAAATGATGTGAACGATCAGGTTGTAGGAAAAGCCTCAGGTATAGTTCAATCCATAATGCAAACATGGGCCTGTACACAGGAGGGAGAAACCAAGGGAGAATTCTGAGAAGGGGTGTGGAGGAAAAGCTCACCACTACCTTTATAATAAGGGCTATAGCTCTGTCAGTAGCACCTGGGCAGGGGAGGCTGAAGCATTGTCCTGAACCTAGGGACTGAGTTCAAATTCCACAATCTCATAGTTAGATCCTACCTCTGTTAAGTTCTTTAAATCAGCTTCAGTATGTCCCTGGGAGGTTGAAATGTCCCCCCTGTGATTTTTAATGTCAGATTTGAGTCCATTTATGCTTTTGCATAGGGGCTGTTGTGTTTCTCCAATCCAGAGGGGGGCATTGTTGTTGTTATTATTTATTTAATTTATTTATACCCTGCCTTTCTCCCCAATGGTAACCCAAAGTGGCTTACATCATTATCATCTCCTCCACTTTATCCTTTCAACAGCCCTGTGAAATAGGCTAGGCTGCGAGAGTGTGACATATCTAAGGTCATCCAGGGGGCTTTCATGGCGTGAAGTGGGGATTTGAACCTGTGGCTCTCAAATACTAGTCTGACACTCTTAACCACTACACCACATTGGCTCTCTTGTTGACATGATGACATGTATTACATGAGAGGACGAGTAAATGGATGATCCCAAGATGGTGGTCAAGTAGCCAACTGACTTATGGCGACCCTTTAGGGTTTTTAAGGCAAGAGACGGGCAGAGGTAGTTTGCCATTGCCTGCCTCTGCATCGCAACCCTGGACTTCCTTGGTGGCTTCCCATCCAAACGCTAACCAGGGGTGACCCTGCTTAACTTGTGATATCTAACGAAATCAGGCAAGCCTGGGCTATCCAAGAAAATATGTCTGATGATATTAGGTCTTTAATATACCTAAGTGTATGTGGGGGCAGAGTTGGCATCTGGGTGTGCTAACTTTAAATGGCTGCTCAATCCATAGCTTTTTCAGACAGGGTTCCCGCATAGGAGAACAGCCTTCCTGAAAATATCAGGACGTTCCCCATATTGTTTGTAATTTTGAAAGTATACAAAGAGGAGCTATTTAGAAGGTTGGTTTTTATATGCTGAGTTTATTTTGTAAGGAGAATCAAACTGGCTTACAATCACCTTCCACAACAGGCCCCTTGTGGGGTAGGTGAGGCTGAAAGAGTTCGGAGACAACTGTGACTGTCCCAAGGTCACCCAGCAGGCTTCATGTGGAGGAGTGGGGAATCACACCCGGTTCTCCAGATTAGAATCCACTGCTCCTAGCCAGTACGCCATGCTGGCTTTAGTCGTTATTTCCCCCCCTGAAATGTCATATTTTTCTGCTCAGGGTTATTATGATTGATCTGTGTTTGTTTTTGTTATGATTTTTATCGATATTGTAATCCACCTCAAGTTGCTGCTTGGAGGAAGTAGGATTTAAAATGTTGCGAGAAAATAAACAATTCTTTTCTCTTCACCTCTCTCCATAAGATTGGCATCCTCCAACCACATCCCATTGACTCTTAAGAGTATGCTGTGTTATTACTGTGAATGGCTTCAGGCCTAAAACAAAGCCTGTGTGTGTGGAGAGACTTTGCTCTCATTCACAGCCAATAAAGAATTTGCCGATTGTTCTATGATCTCCTAATAGCTCATTCAAGAAGAAGAGTTGGTCTTTATATGCTGACTCTCTCCACCACTTAAGGAAAATTCAAACTGGCTTACAATCACCTTCTCTTTCCCTCCCCACAACAGGCACCCTGTGAGGTAGGTAGGGCTGAGAGAGTGTGACTTGCCCAAGGTCACCCAGGAGTGCGGAAACAAATCCATAAGAACATAAGAAAGGCCCTGCTGGATCAGACCAAGGCCCATCAAGTCCAGCAGTCTGTTCACACAGTGGCCAACCAGGTGCCTCTAGGAAGCCACAAACAAGACGAGTGCAGCAGCACCATCCTGCCTGTGTTCCACCGCACCCAAAATAACAGGCATGCGCCTCTGATACTCGAGAGAATAGGTATGCAGCATGTCTAGTATCCATTCTAACAGCCATGAATACCCCTCTCCTCCATGAATATGTCCACTCCCCTCTTAAAGCCCTCCAAGCTGGCAGCCATCACCACATCCTGGGGCAGGGAGTTCCACAATTTAACTATGCGAACTATCCAGTTCGCCAGATTAGCGCCTGCCACTCATGTGGAGGAGTGGGGAATCAAACTCAGTTCTCCAGGTCAGGGTCCACCGCTCTTAACCACTACACCATGCTGGTGTGTACATGTGGCCTTGAGAAAGTGCTGTCCCCTCTGGTCGAGAAGGCCGTTGTGTGTGAGCCTTTTACAGAACTCAGCATCATATGTGAAGCTGGGGGTGGTGGTCTTGGTTCAGTTCACAGCCATCACTTCTTCCTGCCAAAAAGGCCCCCACAGACTGCTTTTAACCTCTGTAGAACAAAAAACAAAACAGGTTAGTATAATACAGTGTTGGTCCCTGCCCTTGGTACCTTCTGGAGCAGTTGGCAGGGGTGTGGGAACAGGACACAAGCCTGTACTGCCGTCCTGATTAACAGCTCCCCTCTGGTGCTTTTTCAGGGGAGATTATGTGATGGTGGTTCCTCATACCATCAGCAGAGATGGAGAGTGGCAGAAGGTTAGGCACCCGGTGTGGAAGTCAGTATCCAATATGAAGGAGCAACTGTCACTTGGAGGGGCCGTGGCTCAGTGGTAGAGCATCTGCTGGGCATTCAGAAGGTCCCAGGTTCAATCCCTGGCACCTCCAGTTAAAGGGACCAGGCAAGCAGGTGATGTGAAAGACCTCTGTCTGAGACCCTGGAGAACCACTGCCGGTCTGAGTAGACAATACTGACTTTAATGGGTGGAAAAAAAGAGAACCGCCAAATCCCAGTTTTAGGCAGAGGAGAGATCAGGCTGTTGCATTCGGTTTGGACAATCAAACTTGATCTGAATTAGCCGTCACCAGGAGAGAAACAGGGAACACAGTCTGTTGTGAAAGTCGGACAGCCCAGCGAAAACAGAAATCGTTTGTCTGCAGAGTGAGGGCCTGAGGAGGGGTGGTGAGGGACTTCAATGCCATAGAGTCCAATCGCCAAAGCGTTCATTTTTCTCCAGTTGATCTGATCTCTGTCGGCTGGAGATCAGTTGTAACAGGAGATCTCCAGCTAGTACCTGGAGGTTGGCAACCCTACTTGGAATGGCTGCGTGTTGAAATATTGTTCCTTAACAGGAGATTTAACCAACAGTTATATACAACACGCTCTTACTTAATAGTTTTCTACATGGCCACTTGGGTGGAAACATTTGCATATAGCGAGAATGACAAAAATAGGATTTTGGATGAAGTACCCCCCCCCCCTTAGGGGAAATGATACACCTTCCGGGGCAGGTTTTGATAAGCTGTTCACTCTTGCAAAACGTGAGATTAGAAATGAACTGCATGCTTCTACCTTGAAAGAATAGGTAAAGGAAAATATGATCCCCCGTGGTTTAAGAATGAATAAGGCTCCAGCCCTCTTTAGGGACAACAATGATTTCAAGAAAAAAATGGGTCACTATATTAAATAAATGCTCACTGGATCTGATGATCCTTATAGTAGAACAGGCAAATGAGGAGATAAAAACGTTGAAAGAGGGCATAAAAAAACAGATAGAGGAAATTAAAGGGGACCAGTCAACCTCCGTAATAGATGAGAAATTTAAACAATTTGAGGAGGAATTAAAGACATATAAGGAGACCATAAGAGCAGCAAAATTAATAAATTAACGAGACACCAATGCTTATAAGAACAACCAGGTTTATCCTTGGCTAAGTAATGTTAGAACGGAAAATACACCCAATGCTGGCAGACGCTGGCATCAACGGAGGGTGGAACAATCCTCTAGATCAGAAAGCGATCGGTCAACCACGAGCAGCTGACCACGGAAGAAGAAACGCTGCAATATGGCATTGAGGACTATAGTGATTGCATGAATTGTTTTGTGTGGAACAATTGTGTGAGATCTTGGTGGACAGTACATCAACTCTGCCTTGTGACTAATATGCAATAGCTTGTGTTTAGACAGAAGCCCTTTGGGTAATTGAATCAGTAGACTGTGTTTCACAATGGTTATATTATAAGCTGGTATTATTTGTAATGAGAGCATAAGAAATATATAAAAATAACAAAAGAGTTATAAGCGGCTGCGTGTTGAAATATTGTTCCTTAACAGGAGATTTAACCAACAGTACCTGGAGGTTGGCAACCCTACGTGGAATGGTGCTGTGGTGGGGGTGCTCCTGCCTTGACCCCAAGCTGTTTTCTTGCTCAGAAACAGTACTGGGGAGGGGGGGGAGAATACTTTCCCCATTTTTGCTGATCCACATGGAGCATTCTGTGCACAGGGTTCCCCAGCCCAAAATCATAAAGAGGCAATGTGTGGATTTTCTCCTAAGAACATGCATAGAGGAAGAGTTGGTTTTTATATACCGACTTTCTCTACCACTTAAGGAAGAATCAAACTGGTTTACAATCACCTTCCCTTCCCCGTAACAGATACCCTGTGAGGTAGGTGGGGCTGAGAGAGTGACTAGCTAGCCATTCAGCCTAACCTACCTCACTGGGTTGTAGTGAGGATTACATGGTGGAGAGGACAGTATAAACCACTTTGGGTCACCATTGGGGACTCTGACCATCTGTGGCATACAGGATTCAACAGAAAATGAAGCTAGGAGACTCAAAATTGGCCAACTATGTCAGGACGTTTGTGGGAGTTTCTGTGCCAAACAGGAAGGGAATCGTAACATTCTTGACCTTGTAAGCGTCAGAAAACTCCACCCCTACTTTTTGCATTAGAAGTGATGATGTCACTTCCAGCTCTGTGCCAGAAGTGATGGGCCCCAGCATACCTTTCCTTGACCCCCAAATCCTCCTAGCAAGCTGCCAGCAGCAGCAGCTGTGTTTGTAGGGGCCTCTACCCATGTTGTGTTAGTTTGTTGCATTAAGTTACTGCATCCATGCAGCCACCTTCTTTTAGTCACGATTGGGTCAGTCATTTCATTCAGTATTCATTCTGTTCCCTTTGTACATTGAGTATAGTGTGATGTTTCATGTATACCTTCTGTGTTGTGATTCCATGAACTGGTCCAATCCACTTCAGATACACTATTGAATCTGTGCATGGCAAAGTGTGACCCAGGGGGATGAAAAACGACCTCGAATGGCATCTTATTGATAGAAAACCTAGTCAGGATGAGAGACCACAAGACCAGGCCTTCAACGGGATCCTAAGCACGCCTGCTCAGAAGGACAACTCTTTGAATTTAGTGAGGAACACTCTCTAGAAAGCGGTGGTTATGACTGGAACCCTGGTCCCCAGTCCCTTGTTCAGTAATTCCTAAAGCAGGGGTGGGCAACCTTTTTCTTGCCAAGGGCCATTTGCGTATTTGGTTCCTTAATGAGGGAAACTTCAGCAAAGACCTGATATCTCCACAGGTCCCTAATTCACACGCCTGGAAAACTAAGCCCTCTCCCCCCCTCACAACTTCCAGCCTGTAACTCACAACCCTCAAAACCCAGCTGACAAGATGCCTCATTAGTGGTGACCTGGATTCATTAGACATTACTGTATTCAGGGTAAAAGGGCCAAGATCCTTACCCAGAGAGGCTGCGGCAGGGGTGGGGAACCTTTTTCTTGCCAAGGGCCATTTGCGTATTTATAACATCATTCGGGGGCCATACCAGGCGTAGCCCTCCCGGCGGAGGGGGGGTAGAAGCTAGGGTTGCCAGGTCTCCAGCCACCACCTGGAGATTGGCGGCACGAGGGCTCAAATATACAACCACACTGGAATTTCAACAAAAATCATATATCCTGAAAAGCATTACCTCATGCATAAACAGGAAAACAAATGCAATACAATCAAGCACAGCACTAACAGTAACAATAGTGAACAAACAACCAAAAAATATCGAACGGGGCAAAAAGCTCCCGTCTCAATTACAAAATCAAAATAGGGCGGGAAAATCCCGTTATCAAGGTCCAAAGTCTCAAGTCCCAAAGGTCCGTAGTGACCAATAATAAATCCAATAACAAAACGAAGGAGAACAAAGGAGAACGTGTGGCTAGTCGTTGGTGCACGTTTCAAAGGCTTTCTTCAGTTCCAAAAGAAGTGTGTGGCAACTACAGCTTTTAATCCATTTGATAATAAGCCCGTTGTCCAATAGACCGTCAGCTGTGAAATAAAAAATTAAGTGGTAGAATCACAATTACATACATAAGTTAATCATGTGGGCCATACAAAATGTTCAGCTTACCTAAGAGCGTTTTGATATTCAATAGCACATTGTCTTAGAATCAGCGGTAAAGGTAAGCAGGAAGTGAGGTTTAAATAGTGTTGAATCAGTATGAAGCAATTTTTAAAGAGACAAAGTACTGAGAGAAAAGAACAGGAAGAGTAACATCATAAACAGGACTGCTATCTCAAACGAAGCTTGACAGATCGAACTCATTGTTTAAACCCTTAGGAATAAGAGTTTGAAAAGCATAGATTAGGCGGGAAAGAAGGAAAGAAGGAAAGGAAGGAAAGGAAGGAAGGAAAGGGAGGCTTCCCCTCCCCAACACACACACACCCCTCATGGGGATCTCGCTCTCTCCCCCCCGGGCCACCCAGCAGCCCAGGATCACACACACACACACACCCACGTGACAGGGGGAAGCAAGAGCGGGGGGCGAGAAGAATGGAGCACGGGGGGGTTGGGCAGGGACCCTCTGGCGGCGCGCGGCAAGCGCGGGGCCCGGGAAGAACAAAGCACGGGGTGGGTGGGTGGGCAGGGACCCTCTGGCAGCGCGCGGCAAGCGTGGGGCCCGAGAAGAACAAAGCACGGGGGGGTTGGGCAGGGACCCTCTGGCGGCGCGCGGCAAGCGTGGGGCCCGGGAAGAACAAAGCACGGGGGGGTTGGGCAGGGACCCTCTGGCGGCGCGTGGCAAGCGCGGGGCTCGGGAAGAACGGAGCACGGGGGGAGTTGGGCGGGGCCCAGGAAGAATGGGGGAGGAGGAGGCAGGAGCTTTGGCCGCCCTAGCAGCTTCAGGCCGGGGTATGGGGTTCCACTCACCTGGAAAAAGCTGGCAGCGAAGGGGAGGGGTGCTGAGAGAGCCAGCCAGGTGCACGTGTTCTCTCTCACGAGGAACCGAAAGCAAGGAAAAGGAAGCCGGGAGACTTAGGGGAAACGCCCCTACAATCATCCAATCCACCTTCAGTTTTTTGTGCATGCTCTCCCGCTTCCCAGTAAAGCCTGAAATGCCGAGAGGAGGGCCTGGCTAGCGATAGCTAGCTCCGTGTAGCTCCTGGCCTCGGCAGGTGGGCTGTGGAGCTCCCAACCTCGGCAGGCGGGCCGGGGGCCGGACAAAATGATCTCGCGGGCCGGATCCGGCCCGTGGGCCGGAGGTTCCCCACCCCTCGGCTGCAGTCTCGTAATTCTCCTGCATGACTTCCCAGTACAGAGCTCTTCGGGCCGGATCCAGCACAGCCCATTCCTCTTGCGTGAAGAACACAGCCACCTCCAGAAAAGACTTCAGGGGCCCTGCAGGATTTCCCCTGTTCATCTTCTCTAACTATGCCAGAGTATTCACACAAGAAAGCAGAATCCCATGTGCGGGTAATCTGGGGAAAACAATTATGGAATACATCAAATTACTGCAATAAAAATTAAATGTGTCTTTTCAGACTCTGAAGAGTATCCCATGAGTCACATGAGTCACACAATCTGCAAAAATCAGAGGGATGCCACCTTGGAACAATATTCCAAGCGATACAGCTTCAGAAAATCATGTCTTATTGGACTTCTCTAGTGTCCCATTTGCTTAAAATCTGCATGGAATTAATTGCAAGCTGACACGGACGGAATGTTCCCCTACCTACAATACTATATTTGTGTGTTTTAGAAATACCACCAAAATTGCCTGTGTAGCGGATCAAACACAGGATCCCCACCCTCCATTGTAGCTTCAAATTGTTGCTGACCATTTTTTTTACTCTAATTCTTAACACCTGCGAAGTGGAAGGGAAAACAACCGAAAGGGGGGGGGATGTTTAGCACTGGGAGATTCCCTCTGGCCCAAGGACGGGGGAGGGGAGAGGCAGGAAACTCCCTGGGCAGGGGCTGAATTGCCTTCTGGCCCATCTGCTGAGGCCGGCCGCTTTTTTGCTGACTTTTTCATGGGGGCCACAGGAAGAGTGAATAATAAAGGAAGAAACCACCCGGCGTGGATCGGTGTTTCAAAGATAATGCATTTCTGTGCCCCGGAAGGCCCCCCCCCAATGCAAATAGGATCCTTCCAAGGCGCGATTTCTGGATGTGCCCCGGAAGGCCTCCCCCACCACCACCAGCTGCCGGCTCTTTTCAGGCTCCTTCCTGATTTCTCAGGTTCCGGGAATTGTCACGTGGCTGGTCTTTCTCTCCACGTGCCTGAGAATTTAGGAGCAGACTTAAAGACCCAGAAAAAGTGAGGGGGGAGACTGAATTCTCTTTTTAAAATGAGGCTAGGGCAGTGATGGTGAACCTTTTAGAGACCGAGTGCCCAAACTGCAACCCAAAACCCACTTATTGATTCAAAGTGCCAACGCGGCAATTTAACCTGAATAATAAGGAGGTAGCACATACCCATCAGGGCTAGTAACCCGTGATGGACTTTTCCTCCAAACATTTGTCCAATCCCTTCTTAAAGGCATCTAGGCTAGATGCCATCACCACATCCTGTGGCAAGGAGTTCCACAGGTTAATTACATGCTGGGTAAGTGGGTGTTCCTCTTTTAGTAGGGGATTTCACTGAAATGTGGGAGGCGCCGCAAAGCCTGCGCTGTGGCCCGAGCGCTCTGCTCCCCTCCAACCTAGCTCCTCTCCAACCCCACCACGGGAATCACCTTCGCCACAGACTCAACAGGTTGCCATCCGCGCCGCACCCTTACGCCACATGTGAGCTGCCTGGTATGTGAGCCGCCCTGCCGCATGTGACGGGAGGGAGGAAGCGCTCCCATTGGGCTGCTGGGCAGAGCGGCAGGTGATGTGAAAAATGCCCTCAGATGCGCGTGGAGAGGGGGAGGGGAGCAGCCCGGCCCCGCGTCCCTCTGGCTTTCTAGTAATGAACTCAGGCGAACTCTGTGCTGGGGCGACGGTGCGCGTGCCCATAGAGAGGGCTCTGAGTGCCCCCTCTGGCACATGTGCCATAGGTGCACCACCACTGGGCTAGGGTAACTACATGCCCTTTGCCTTTCAGAAAAATAGCATTGCTTCACTGGATCAAACCAAAGGTTTGCCACATTCAACATCCCTGTTTTCCACAGTGGCCTCAGCCCTGTGCATCTGGAAAGCCCCCCACGGGGGATGAAAGCAACATCGGCCTCCACAGAGTTGCCCCCAGTATTTGGGGTAAACTGCCTCTGAACATGGAGGGTCTACTTAGCCTCTAATGGACCTGGCCACCGCCATGAATCTGTTTCATCCCCTGTTGTGCCTGACAAAATCATACCGGCACTGTTCACATGGACACGAGAGTAAAGAAGACACGCAAGTGTCAACCCCCCCTTACTTCTGTCTATGTGCCTCAAAGCAGTACACACATGCATTGGCTCCAAAACCGCTGACTTTTTGCAAGGCTGATCACTCTGGCTCTCCCCCTCTCCTTTCCTCCCCTCCGGAACACTGTGAACTGTCAAAGAGATAGCTTTCATTCATAAATGTATCAAAAGGCGCACAGGCGCAATAGAAGGTAATTAAGTAATGATGTCTGGGGGGGTCGCATGTTCAGAATTGTATCTTTATGGAAAAGGAATGCGAAAAGTCTATAAAGCTGCTTGCCTGTACCCCGCCCTGGGTGGGCAGTTTCTCGACTCTGTTTGGTCTTGATTCTGTTTCACCCAGCTGCGATTCTTTGATCAAATAAACGAGCTGACTCCAATCCAGCCTCCTCCCTCATTGTCTTAACTGAATGCTCGGAGACTTGGGGTTCACAACATTGGTGCCCCGAACAGGGACCTCAAGCCTGAGGGCTGAGTCCCAAAAGCCAGTTTTGGGAGAGGGGCTCGAGTTGGAGCTCCCAGCTTTCAGGCAGCAGCACCCTGGAAAAACCTGATCCCAGTGCGCACCCCGACCTTCTTGGTTGCGGGGACTCGGTCTTTCCTCCAGGAGGCAGAGCCGGAGGAAAAGCTACCCGAACGCTGCCTGAAAGTAGGTTGGACCCACCAACGCCAGGAAGCATCATATCCAGGCTTCGTGATACCCGTGTGAGTATGGTGGAACGGGAGAACGGGGAAAGGGGGATGGAAATCCATTGTGTATGAATGAAGGGCTCAGTGCTAGATTTACGTATAAGCTAAACAAGCTATAGCTTAGGGCCCCACTCTCTTGGCTCCCCCCCAAAAAAATGTAGAAGGGAAAAAAAACTGGATGTACATTTCCAAAATATAAGATAAAAAACAAATAAAATAAGTAATGGGCCCCACCTCTTTTCAAGTATACTTCTTCTTAATTGTATTTCAGCTCAACAATTACTTTGATAAAATACATATTTTGTTATGTGCAAATGGCTTTAGATACCTATTAGGTCCATAAATTACCATTTAGCATATATTCAACACAAAAAACAGCGACAATTTGTTGTTGACAAAGGACATCTGGACATATAAAGGGCCCCATTACCTTCAATAGCTTAGGGCCTCATCAAACCTAAATCCGGCCCTGGTGAAGGCGGTTGAGTGATTTGTGCAGATCCTGATCACGCTGAAAAGGCCCACAGCTGCGGTTCTCCCAATCCTGCGAAGGACAGAGCCAGCGTGGATGCTGTCTAAAAACAATTCCCTTTTGTTTTGGGCTTGAGAGACCCCTTCACTCTCTTGCCCAACTCCTGCTCCGTAGGCTTGGTTTCAACACTTCCCTTTTCAGAAACCCCAGCGCTGCATACCAGGCTGTGCTCTGTGTTTTGCATGGCAGAAATTAAATGGGTGCCGCTTCCCTGCAGAGACGGGAAACGCTGCACCCAGGGCCGGATTAAGACCGTTAGAGGCCCTAAACACTTAACAGGTTGTGGTGCCTCCATATGTATGCAATTCAAAATACAAACAGTAATAAGCCAATGAAGTGCCCCAAATAAAGGTATTTTACCTGTGGCACTATAAACTGCCCGTGTACATAAACAGGTGCAGGAATCCTCCTTTTAGACATGACACCCGTATAGATAAATGCATGTCAGCAACCACCACCCCCTTCCTCTCTTTTCTTGCTTTCTATTCAGTTGCATAAAAGCACTCACATACATTCCTCAGTCTGCAACATTCCGAACACTGCCGGCTTCCTTGGGCTTCGCTAGTTTGTTATCTCATTAAAGGGACCTTTGCGTCTCAGCAAAAGACTTTGCTTAGTACAGAAACCGCTTGTTAAGAATGACACCATGGGAAAATTAGAAAATGTATCCTTTTTGTTAGAAGTCTATAAAGATTGATCAATTCACAATGAAAAGGTGATTCTTTCTGCAGTGTGACTCTCTTGGTCTCGGCTGGAGAAATTTGAACCCAGCTTGTACTGTTAAACTGGTACGATTAAATAGCATAAGCTGTAAAAAGTAATTCCTGATCTCCAGTGCGTTATCCTTGATCAGATCTACCTGGGGTAACGTTTTTTCTAGGCACAACACATCAAATAAATTTTTTCGTAATGAAACAAAACTTACAGTAGGATGGAAAAGAATGTTTATTTTTGTATACTTCCACTTTATTTATATTTGAAAGGTCTCTGGGTGCAGGAAAGGGTGCAGGTACACAGGGGCTAAAAGGAGCAGGGTGGGGGAAAAAAGAGAACCCCCAAATCCCAGTTTAAGGCAGAGGGGAGATCAGGCTGTTGCATTCGGTTTGGGAGAAGTTCTTTGGACAATCAAACTTTATCTGAAGTAGCCGTCACCAGGAGAGAAACGGGGAACGCAGTTGAACACATGAACTGCTGTGAACATCGGACAGCCCAGTGAAAACAGAAATCATTTGTCTGCTCACAGTAAGGGCCCTAGGAGGTGCTGGGTTTGGGGAGGGACTTCAATGCCATAGAGTCCAATTGCCAAAGCGGCCATTTTCTCCAGGAGATCTGATCTCTATTGGCTGAAGATCAGTTGTAATAGCAGATCTCCAGTTAGTACCTGGAGGTAGGCAACCCTAGTTGGAATGGTGCTGGGGCGGGGAGGCTCCTGCCCTGACCCCAAGCTCTTTTCTTGCTCAGAAACAGTACGGGGGGGGGGATACTTTCCCCCCTTTTGCTGATCCACATGGAGCATTCTGTGCACGTGGTTCTGCAGCCCCAAATCATTAAAAACCCAAATGTGTAGTTTGGCCCTGACAGCAGAAAGGTAAGTTTTACTACAGGCATGGGAAGACCACACTACATGTGTTCTTCCTGATATATGTGTTCACCATTTTCAAAGAGGCAACGTGTTGATTTTCTCCTCAGAACATGCAAAGAAGAGTTGGTTTTAATACGCCGACTTTCTCGACCACCTAAGGAAGGTGGTCAAACGGGCTTACAATCTCCTTTCCTTCCCCACCCCACAACAGATACCCTGTCAGGTAGGTGGGGCTGAGAGTGTGACTAGCCCAAGGTCACCCAGCTGGCTTCGTGTGTAGGAGTGAATGACAAAGTTGCGACTGGGCACATCGTGACGATTGCATGTAGCATGTTCTCCCCATAAAAGGTAAAGGTCCACTGTGCGAATACCAGGTCATTCCTGACCCATGGGGTGATGTCAAATCGCGACGTTTTCTAGGCAGACTTTGGGAACTCATTTTACCGACCTCGGAGGGATGGGAGGCTGAGTCAACCTCGAGCCGGCTACCTGAAACCAACTTCCGTTGGGATCGAACTCGGGTTGTGAGCAGAGCTTGGACTGCAGTACTGCAGCTTACCACTCTGCGCCACAAGACTCTTGTTCTCCCCATAGGTGTGGGAAAACATAATGACCGAAAAGGACTGATCTCAGATGTAGCTGTGCATCGAAGAGCTTACGTGAAGTTGCCTTCTACTGAGTCGGTTCACTGAGCCATCAAATCTGTGTCGTGGATAGAGAATGGCACTCCAAAATGGGTACCGAGGGGGGAAGGGACAGGCACAAAATGGCCGCTGTCTGGACCGAGGCAGATCAGCTCTGCTTTGGGGAAGAGATGCTCTTTCGTTTCGGTTTCCAAGGAAAGGGGAGTGTTGGTTTTCTGCATGGTCATAGAAAGAGGTCGCCAAACCCACCCAGGGACATAAGGAAGCTTGCATCTCAATGGCCAAAAGTGTGATGTGCCGCCTACCAGGGCTGAGCTCAGTCCAGCATCCTGAATCACACGAAGGCCAAGGATTCGACCCAGGGTGGCCAGCGGAGCTCTGGCAGCTGGTGGGATACACTGGCGGGGGGTGGGGAGGACAATAAAACTCGCATCAGGCAGCTTCCCATGTTATACATTTCCATGTGAAAGACACTTGGTGTAAATATTTAACTTGTTTTAAAATTTATTCTATTCTATATGTACTATATAATCATAACTGTTAAAACATTATAGATCTCATCTGAAACAAATCTATTCTACCGTGAGTTCTATATTATCTTGCTTCTTTTATTTGCCTAGCAGTATTAAAGATGACAATTCTGCATCGTCATAATACAATTTCCAATTTCTTTGGATTTCTTCGATTGTTCAGCAGGTGAGTAAGCTTGGCCATCACTGCAGGTTTGACTGAATTATCCTTGACCAGTATAAGAGGGACCTGGTTGCTGTGTCTCTGTATGCCCCACTCCTCTGTGTCTGACCCTTTCAGGCAGCTGGCCATTCTCACTTGTCCGACTCACTCAGAAACAGGAGAGTCGGGTCTTGCATGGGAGGATAATTACATCAGCATCTTGCCCGTTAAAGCTGCAGTTTGGAGATCTGAGTGCTTTTGCAGATGTGCATAAAAATTTGCTCCCTCCTTGACTTTTTTTTTAAAAAAATATTTTTCTCACAAGCAAACACAAACATTAAAAAATAAACAATCATAATATTTCAATATATGTGGAGCCTACTTAAAACTACATTTCAGTTACTGAGTTCTATGAATTATTTTCCAAACATTTTATTTCAACTATTAACTTCTTTGACAAACATTACTTTTGATTCTCAATATATTTTTCATATTTTTGCTTATAACATTTCTGTGCTGCCTTTCCATCCAAATATGGCCGTCAGCAAACATCAAAACAATTCAACACTAAAATATCAACACATTAAAAGTAATATCTCTGTGATATAACTTTTTATTTAGTCATGAAAGATAGCTAGATGGATAAAAAATCTTCCGCTTTATGCAGTTATTCACTGATGAGAAAAAACACAGGCAGTTATGTAATTTCTTTGCATGAATCCTCCTAAGTACACCAGATGTATGAGAAAAGCCATGCTTCAATCTCAGCATTTAGATGGCTTCTCTGCTGTGTGACCCCTTCGATGCGAATTTTCCCACCTACTGTGAATCATCCAATGACGATTAAACCTTGTGCTGGAATGGAAACTTTGACCACACTCCAAACATTTTATGGGTTCTCTCCTGTGTGCTTTCTCTTATGATAATTAAGGCTAAATTTATGAGAAAAGCTCATGCTACAATCTGAGCATTTGTATGGCTTCTCCCGTGTGAACACGTTGATGTGAAGTAAGGTGGTATCTCTGTCTGAAGCTCTTCCCACATTCTGAGCACTGATATGGTTTCTCACCTGTGTGAGACGGGAGATGTGATCTAAGGGTTGTGCTGTGACTGAAGCTCTTCCCACACTCAAAGCATTTATATGGCTTCTCCCCCGTATGAACGCATTGATGCAAAGTAAGTTTGTCCTTCTGACTAAGGCTCTTCCCACACTCTGAGAATGTGTATGGCTTCTCTCCTGTGTGCTTTCGTTTATGAGAAGTCAGCAAACATCAGAACAATTCAACACTAAAATATCAACACATTAAAATTAATATGTCTGTGATATAACTGATATATCTTTTTATTTAGTCATGAAAGATAGCTAGATGGATATGCAGTTATTCACTCAACTCAAACTTCTACCACACCTCTAACATTTTACGGGTTCTCTCCTGTATGCTTCCTCTTATGAGAATTAAGGCTTAATTTATGAGAAAAGCTCTTGCTACAATCTGAGCATTTGTATGGCTTCTCGCCAGTGTGAACACGTTGATGTGAAGCAAGGTGGTACCTCCGTCTGAAGCTCTTCCCACATTCTGAGCACTGATATGGTTTCTCACCTGTGTGAAACGGGAGATGTGATGTAAGGGTTGTGCTCTGACTGAAGCTCTTCCCACACTCAAAGCATTTATATGGCTTCTCCCCAGTATGAACGCGTTGATGCGAAGTAAGGTTGTCCTTCTGTCTAAAGCTCCTCCCACATTCTGAGCACTGATATGGTTTCTCCCCTGTATGAAGCAGGAGATGTGATGTGAATGGCTTCTCTCCTGTGTGCTTCCTCCTCTTATGAGAATTAAGGCCTGATTTATGAGAAAAGCTCTTGCTACAATCTGAGCATTTGTATGGCTTCTCCCCAGTGTGAACACGTTGATGTGAAGTAAGGTGGTCTCTCCGTCTGAAGCTCTTCCCACATTCTGAGCACTGATATGGTTTCTCCCCTGTGTGAAGCAGGAGATGTGATGTAAGGGTTGTGCTCTGACTGAAGCTCTTCCCACACGCGAAGCATTCATATGGCTTCTCCCCAGTATGAACACGTTGATGCGAAGTAAGGTTGTCCTTCTGACTAAGGCTCTTCCCACACTCTGAGAATTTATATGGCTTCTCTCCTGTGTGCTTTTGTTTATGAGAAGTAAGGCCTGATTTATGAGAAAAGCTCTTGCTACAATCTGAGCATTTGTATGGCTTCTCCCCAGTGTGAACACGTTGATGTGAAGTAAGGTGGTCTCTCCGTCTGAAGCTCTTCCCACATTCTGAGCACTGATATGGTTTCTCCCCTGTGTGAAGCAGGAGATGTGATGTAAGGGTTGTGCTCTGACTGAAGCTCTTCCCACACGCGAAGCATTCATATGGCTTCTCCCCAGTATGAACACGTTGATGCGAAGTAAGGTTGTCCTTCTCACTAAGGCTCTTCCCACACTCTGAGAATTTATATGGCTTCTCTCCTGTGTGCTTCCTCCTCTTATGAGAGTTAAGGCTTAATTTATGAGAAAAGCTCTTGCTACAATCTGAGCATTTGTATGGCTTCTCGCCAGTGTGAACACGTTGATGTGAAGCAAGGTGGTACCTCCGTCTGAAGCTCTTCCCACATTCTGAGCACTGATATGGTTTCTCACCTGTGTGAAACGGGAGATGTGATGTAAGGGTTGTGCTCTGACTGAAGCTCTTCCCACACTCAAAGCATTTATATGGCTTCTCCCCAGTATGAACCCGTTGATGCGAAGTAAGGTTGTCCTTCTGTCTAAAGCTCCTCCCACATTCTGAGCACTGATATGGTTTCTCCCCTGTGTGAAGCAGGAGATGTGATGTGAATGGCTTCTCTCCTGTGTGCTTCCTCCTCTTATGAGAATTAAGGCCTGATTTATGAGAAAAGCTCTTGCTACAATCTGAGCATTTGTATGGCTTCTCCCCAGTGTGAACACGTTGATGTGAAGTAAGGTGGTCTCTCCGTCTGAAGCTCTTCCCACATTCTGAGCACTGATATGGTTTCTCCCCTGTGTGAAGCAGGAGATGTGATGTAAGGGTTGTGCTCTGACTGAAGCTCTTCCCACACGCGAAGCATTCATATGGCTTCTCCCCAGTATGAACACGTTGATGCGAAGTAAGGTTGTCCTTCTCACTAAGGCTCTTCCCACACTCTGAGAATTTATATGGCTTCTCTCCTGTGTGCTTCCTCCTCTTATGAGAATTAAGGCCTGATTTATGAGAAAAGCTCATGCTACAATCTGAGCATTGGTATGGCTTCTCCCCAGTGTGAACACGTTGATGTGAAGTAAGGTGGTACCTCCGTCTGAAGCTCTTCCCACACTCTGAGCATTTATATGGCTTCTCCCCTGTGTGAGTCCTCTGATGCACAGTATATTTGCTCTTACAAAAGAAGCTCTTCCCACACTCCAAGCAGACATATGTTTTCTTGCCTGATTTGAACTTCTGGTCTTTGGATGCGTAGCTGAACCTTTCTCCATTTACAAGGCAATTATTCCTTCCTTTTTCTTTTTGTACTTTGCTTTGCGCTGGGATCTCATGCAAGTTTCTCCATTGACAGGCAACCAATACCTTCCTCTGCTTCTGTTTTGCTTCCCTTTTTCTTTTCAGCTGCCTCTGAGGTTCACCTCGATTCCAAGTTTCCGCCTCCAGAGCCTCCTGTCTTTCTTCAGACAACCCTTCTGGTTGCCCCTGTCTCTCAGCCTCTGACGTCTCTCCTATTGGAACAGCGAGAGAAAAATCAAATAAGAGCTCCAGGAAAGATAGACCTCTTAGCTCACCCTGTGAGGTAGGTGGGGCTGAGAGGGTGTGACTAGCCCAAGGTCACCCAGCAGGCTTCATGTAGAGAAGCGGGGAAACAGATCCAGTTCTCCAGATTAGAGTCTGCCGCTCAAGTGGTGGAGTAGGGAATCAAACCCGGTTCTCCAGATCAGAGTCCACCGCTCCAAACCACTGCTCTTAACCACTACACCATGCTGTGGATCAGGAGCTGTGGAAAAGTCTCATTAATCTCTTACTACAAGGAAGGAAACAGGACAGGAAGTGGGAGGACTGAGGGGACTAGAGGGGCAGAACAAAGAGGAACTGCTTCTCAGCACTGGACAGGCCTTTTTCTCCTAGCACTCTGTGGCAGCACAACCATGGTGTTTTCATGTTCCTGCATTTGAGGATTTTTTTGTCCCTTTGGGACAGTGAAGGAGATGTCAGCCATTTCTTGCCTCTGTAGGAGCTCCTCCATATTCTAAAATCCCCTCGTTTGCCACAAGAGACAAACCCCACAAACAGGATAGATTTGTCATGGGTGAAAATATGCTAAGATCATCCAAATGGGATGCGATCATCCAAGGAAGAAGGACCCAGACCTGTGGTGGCAGTTGCACATTTGCTCTCATGTCTAGTTTGGCCCTCGGTTGGCTACTCTTGGGGGGGGGGGTTTCCACCCAGGAGAAGTGCTACAATGGAAACAGGACCCCTTTTATATGGATTATTTCTTTGATTAGACAAAATGGGAATATGTGGCGGGCCCACAGGGGAGAAAATCCTTCAAAATAAACTAGAACTCCCCTTTTAGAAGAAGAAGAAGAAGAGTTGGTTTTATATGCCGATTTTCTCTGCCACTTAAGGGAGAATCAAACCGGTGGACAATCACCTTCCCCTCCCCACAGCTCTAGGAGAACTGTGACTAGCCCAAGGTCACCCAGCTGGCTTCATGTGTAGGAGAAGGGAAACAAATCCAGTTCACTAGATTAGCCTCCGCCGCTCATGTGGAGGAGTGGGGAATCAAACCCGATTCTCCAGATCAAACTCTACCACTCCAAACCGCCACTCTTAACCACTATACCATGCTGGCTCTGTATTGCTTTCTCCCCCTTACCTGTACACCTGCCCGGTTCCTCGTAGCTCTGTAAGAACCGCACTTCTCTTGGCTGGCACTGTGAATTAAGGAATGGTCCAGGAACCCAAAGTCCTTCCGGGGGAACAGAAAACACCATGAAGGGATTTAGACTTTCTGAGAATATTTATAGTGTCAAGAATACACCAGATTCTTTTTTGGGGGAGAAGGGTATTCAAACTAATAACAAGAACTTTGTTTCCAGCTTGATGGAAACACAATGCAAGCATTATTAGGAAGCAAATACCAGACACGTTGTTTCATCAGAAAAGATCTTCAACAATACATTGCTAAGAACACTTTCTCTCAGACAGGGGTTCAACACATAAAAATAGCACCCCGCTGCAACTCAGTAACCTGCTAGACCCCGCAAACCTTACTTTCAGTGCAGTCCTAAAAATGAGAATCCAGTGCAAATCTACTTAGTGTGGCTTGCCCCAGGAAGGTGTTCTTAATTGCCTGCTTGGTTCCCTAATGAGGGAAACTTCAGCAAAGATCTGATATCTCCACAGGTCTCTAAGTCACACGCCTGGTAAACTAAGCCCTCTCCCCCCCTCACAACTTCCAGCCTGTAAGTCACAACCCTCAAAACCCAGCTGACAAGATGCCTCATTAGTGGTGACCTGGATTCGTTAGACATTACCGTATTCAGGATAAAAGGGCCAAGATCCTTACCCAGAGAGGCTGCAGTCTCGTAATTCTCCTGCATGACTTCCCAGTACAGAGCTCTTTGGGCCGGATCCAGCACAGCCCATTCCTCTTGTGTGAAGAACACGGCCACCTCCAGAAAAGACTTCGGGGGCCCTGCAGAAGGATTTCCCCCGTTCATCTTCTCTAACTATGCCAGAGTATTCACACAAGAAAGCAGAATCCCATGTGCGGGTAATCTGGGGAAAACAATTATAGAATACATCAAATTACTGCAATAAAAATTAAATGGGTCTTTTCAGACTCTGAAGAGTATCCCATGAGTCATACGAGTCACACAATCTGCAAAAATCAGAGGGATGCCATTTTGGAACAATATTCCAAGCAATACGGCTTCAGAAAATGGTGTCTTCTCGGACATCTCTAGTGTCCCATTTGCTTAAAATCTGCATGGAATTAATTGCAAGCTGACATGGATGGAATGTTCCCCTACCTACAATACTATCTTTATTTGCGTGCTTTATAAATACGACCAAAATTGCCTGTGTAATGGATCAAACATAGGATTCCCACCCTCCATTATAGCTTCAAATCTGCTATGTTGGCGCTACCTTTTATTTACTCTAATTCTTAACACGTGTGAAGTGATTTGGTCTCACAGAAACAGAGTTTGTACATGACTGAGAGCCAGTGTGGTGGTTAGTGTATTGGACTGGGACCTGAGAGACCCGGGTTCAAATCCACACTCTGCCACGGGAGCTCACTGGGTTGAATGGAACCAAATGGTTCACAAACTTACTTTGATAAATTATTAGGGCCTGAGGTCTATACTGTTGTGTATAGCATACTGTAAGCAGGATCCTATAATGGAATTTCTGTACCGCTCAATGTGTCACGTTCATAGTTATGCTATGTTTCACTTCTTTCTGGTGCTTCCAGACTTCTACAACCCTAGTACAGTGTTTATTGAATGTCCCATTTAGTTGATTGTACTGACTCACTCTGTGTAATCTGCCTTGAGTCCCTGTGAGAAAGGCCGACTATTGATAATATAAATAAATATCTTTGCCAATCACTGGAAATCTCTCTTTGATTTTTGGGAACAGAAACATTTTTGGGATATATAAAAAATTATAAAATCAGCAAATTATATATAATGTTTTCTATAAACGGTTGATTGGACTGGACTGTTAGCAATAGATCATTTTCATTTATTTATTGTTGTTACGGTCATATACCAGCACGTGTATAAAACACAATTTTAAACCGTCGTTTATATAAAATACAAACAACAATCCACATGAAAAAAGTTACATAGCAATAGATTATTGACAAATAGTTCAAGTTCTGCCAGAGAAACTGAGAAGGGAAAAACTTAGGTGAGGAACACAGGTTGGCTTAAAAATGCAGGCAGGCTGAGGGTTGGGAGGGCCTCATATGCTGGCACGTGCCTCCACACAAATAATTTTATTGGCTGTGGAAAAGTAACAGCTCATGGAAAAGGATTCCGACCTAGCCTTCCTGAGAGGCTAGTTTTCTGGGCGCAGGAAACTCCCAGTTTGGAGGGACATCCCATCACACAAGGCCCTTCCTGTAGTCTGCAGCACTTATACCCTTGGTATGGGTTTTAATCCTGGGCAGGTTGAGGTCTGGGAACAGGGTTACCAATCCTGGGTCAGGGAATTCCTGGAGATTTGGTGATGGAGACTGGGGAAAGAGCTCAGCTGGGTACAGCTGTAACTGCTGGAGACCTCCAGGCCTCACCTGGAGGTTGGTAACCCTGCCTGGGGGGAGCTGGCTGAGAACCAGAGATGGGAGAGGCGGGGGAGGATGCCTGCGCTGATCCGGAAGGGAAACAACCGAAAAGGGGGGGGGGATGTTTATGTTGGAAATACAATGTCTAGTGCACAAAGGTTGATTAAAGAAAGGAAGATCAGCAGGGGGCAGCAAGTGTGAGAGTTGGATAGATAGAAAGGTTGTGATCCTTCTCCCTTCTCTTCCTGTGTTCTTGTTTGTTCCCATAATGCACCCCTCCTCTTCCTTCTTGTCACAGTGAAAGAGAGGAGCCACAGGCCGCACATTGCCCTGTTAGTTATGGACCCTAGTTAGAAATAAGCCTGTCTCTCAGTCGTTTGCCAAGTTAGTGGTTGCTGAATAAACTCACTTTGTTTAGTCCTTAATCAGACTCAGGATCATTCTTAACAAAAACTCCATTTCCTTCCGTTTTGTTGGGTATTAGATAGCGAGCTTTGCTACATGTCAGACAGTTAAGGGTTAATATTGTAACTGACCAAGTGGTCAGTATGGTGGCCATTGCAATCGTGCCTGGTGGTCACGTATACGACAATTTGAACGTTTAACTGCTTTCGATATCCTTTGTTTGGAAGTGAAAGTAGTTCAGTTGCGCTCTTCTCTTTTTGGAAGCCAGCCTGCTAGGATGGAGAGGCTTTCTTGTCCTTTAAGAATGCCTACTGGTGAGTAAGCTTAGCGCCTGCCAGAGGCTTCTGGCAAGCATAGGAAACCTAGCATGTAGGAAGGATTATTTGTTTTGCTCCCAGTGAATTTTCCCTTTACCCTGAGTTTAGAGTAAATCTTGTTTATTACCAAGACAAACGTCTTGTGCCTTTTTTGTGCGTGTGTGTGAGTCAAGCTTTATTTCCAATAGACCAGGATCAACGATCCACTCCCTCTGAACGGTAGAAGTAAGCCCTTAATAATCTAACCAGTTTAGCACTGGGAGATTGCCTCGGGCCCAAGAGCAGCGGGGGGGTGGGAGGCAGGAAACTCCCTGGGCAGGGGCTGAATTGCACCCCGGGCAAATTGTGGCCGAGGCTTTTCTGGCGGGTTCTACCTTCTGGCTCATCCACTGAGCTTGGTCGCTTTTTTTGCTGACTTCTCATGGGGGCCACAGGAAGAGTGAATAATAAAGGAAGAAACCACCCGGGGGGGGACGACACCCCCCACCCCCACGGAGTTTCGGCGTTAACGCACTTCTGTGCCAGGATCTTGCCTCGGAAGCGCCCCCCCCATTGCAAACGGGACCCTTCCAAGGCGCTCTTCCAGCCCTTGCACGATTCTTCTTCGCCCCCGCCCCCATTTCCGGCCCCAAAATCCCTGAGAAATAATAAAGGCACCGTTTTCGCAAACGGGCCCGGGCTGAGCGGGGCAGTTTGCGGCCGAGGCTTCTCTGCAGGGTTCTGCCTTCCGGCCCATCCGCTGAGCCACCCTCACCCCCTCCCAGGGGTGTTTCAAAGATAATGCATTGCCGTGCCCCGGAAGACCCCCCCCCCGCCCCCAAATGCAAATAGGATCCTTCCAAGGATCCTTCTGTTCACGCACAGTTCTCCTTTGCCCCGTCCCCTTTCTTGCCCTAAATATCTTTTAAGAAATCATACTCGTCCCGTTTCCGCAAGCGCCGCAAATCCAACTCCTTCCTCCGGCCTCGGCAAAAGAGCTGCAGGACGCTGTTTCAAACTTCCCTCCTAGGAATGGAGGGGGGGGGAAGGGTTGGAAAGAGGCTTCAAACCACGCGCTTCCGCTTTCCTGTCCTTTCCAGGAACCAGAGGCCCTCGCTTCCGCTTGCAAGGGCTTCTGGGAATCGTAGTTCACAGCATCGGGAACGAACGTCTGCAATGAGAATAAGGCCTCCCCCCAATCAGCTGCCGGCTCTTTTCAGGCTGAAGTGCCCTGGTTGTCTTATAGAGTCCAGTGAAGTTAAAAAGAGCAACCGTTCTTTATTTAGCTAAACACAGACCTGGGGGTGAAAGAACCCACAAATAAGATGTGCAGAGTTACTCGCCAGAGAAACAAAGGAAAGTCAGTATCATTTAGGCATTCGCATGGGGCAGGCCCATGGCTGCTGACAAGCAGATTGGTACACAAGAGCACCAATGCACATTAGGTGTCTACTTCACTCTAATTAGCATACCCTCTAGATCTTGGCCGAAGGCTGTCTCTAAAAAAGTTCTAGGTCTTGGGATCTTAGTAACTAGAAACCACATACCTAAGGATGAAGGTAATTCAGAGCTCTCTACTGGTGAGAGGCCGTACCAAGCACAGAGAGCATGATTTGTTGGTTCATGGCTCCCGGATGCCAACTTCCCAAAGCTTTCATGTGTGTGCGTTTGAATTCATATAGTGTTCTAAACCACCCCTTATATCTGGGCATTACAAGGCACCTTCCTGATTTTCCAGGTTCCGGGAGTTGTCTCGTGGCTGGTCTTTCTCTTCACACCACACGCCTGAGAATTTAGGAGCACACTTAAAGACCCAGAGAAAGAGGGGGGAGACTGAATTCTCTTTTTAAAATAGGGTAACTACATGCCCTTTGCCTTTCAGCCCTGTGCATCTGGGAAGCCCCCCACAGGGGATGAAAGCAACATCAGCCCCCATGGAGTTGCCCCCAGCATTTGGGGTAAACTGCCTCTGAACATGGAGGCTCTACTTAGCCTGTATTATCTAATACCCACTGATGGACCTGGCCACCGCCATGAATCTGTTTCATCCCCCCCTTTACCATATCATCAAGTGGACATCCATTCTCCTTGTTAGTTCCCATTAATTGTCTATACAAGTGTGTGACGAAGGACTTCTTTCTGCTGCCGCCCAAGTTTGGTAAAGGTCACCCAAAGTTCTGCCCTGGCTGCCAACTTCCAGGTGGTGGCTGGAGATCTCCCGCTATTACAACTGATCTCCAAGTGATAGAGATCAGTTCCCCTGGAGAAAATGGCTGCTTTGGTCATTGGACTCTATGGCATTGAAGTCCCTCTCCTCTCCAAACCCCACCCTCCTCAGGCTCCGCCTCTAAAATCTCCCAAGTATTTCCCAACCCAGAGCTGGCAACCCTAGCCAGAGAGCCAAACTCAAAGGGTGGCATTGAAGAAGCTTCCCTCCGATAAGGGAAAGCATTTCGGCAGGTGCAACAATCCTCAGAGAAGCCAAGTGGGACCTCCCAAAGTGCCTTCTCCACATCAATGATAAGTAACAAACCTCTCCTGTTTCCTTTGGGTTAAAAAATACTAAAACCAAGAAGTCCGGTGGTACTTTAAAGACTATCGTCATTTATTCCAGTGTTTGTTTATTTGACTAATCTATTTGTCATCCGCAATTCTCACCAAGACTCAAGGTAGATTACACAGTGTAAATCAATGCAATCAATAGGATGAGACCTCTAATAAACAATGCAATAGGATTAGGATTACTGCAGTCTGAAACAAAGTACGGAGACAGGATTTGTTGAACAATGCAGAAAATGGAATTACGCATGCAGAAAACAATGCAGTGAGACTAGGATAATATGTTCAGCAAACAGATAAGACATACTATATCTAGTTGTACAGTCTAAGGAGAGAAAGGTTTTACCATATGCGTGGGAAGAACACACATCAGCTTCTCCTCGTACAGGTATTCACCATGTTGAAAGAGGAAGTGTGTGGATTTTCCCCACAGAATATGCGTACCTGACAAAACGGTGACTGGCCATATTGTGAGAACAGGATGTAGCATGTTCTCCCCATAGGCGTGGGAAAACATAATGATTGAAAAAGGCTCATCTCACAACAGTACGTAGCTGTGCATATATGTGTCCACATATGACATTTGTGTGTGCATGTGTAAGAGCTGTCAAGTCACTTCCGACTTATGGCGACCCTATGAATTAACGACTTCCAAAATGTCCTATGGTGAACAGCCTTGTTCAGGTCTTGCAAACTGAGGGCCGTGGCTTCCTTTATAAAGTCAACCCATCTCCTGTTGGGTCTTCCTCTTTTCCTGCTGTCCTCAGCCTTTCCTAGCATTATTGTCTTTCCCAGTGACTCTTGTCTTCTCACAGTGTGACCAAATAGCCTCAGATTAGTCGTTTTAGGTTCTAGGGAGAGTTCAGGCTTGATTTGATCTAGAACCCACTTGCCTTTTTGGCAAGTATTTGTAATACTCCCCTCCAACACCACATTACAAATGGCAGATCAACAGGCATCTTCCCATGTTATAAATTCCCATGTGAAACACCCATGTAAATATTTAACTTGTTACACTCTAGCTACCTGTTCTCTGTGTATCCTACCTTTCCTCCAAAGAATTCAAGGCAGCTTATGAACTCTATGTTATCCTCAAAAGGTTTTTTTGGGGGGAGGAGGCTTTTTCAGACTCCCCCCCCCCATACTTTGATTTAATATATATATGGGAGACCATCAAGGAATACCAGCGTTGCTGTGCATGCAGAGGAAGGCACTGGCAAACCAAAGTGCCTTCAAGTCGCCATAAGTCAGCTGCGACTTGAAGGCACTTTACACACACACAATTGACATATCACAATAGTGACTTTAAGAGAGGACAATAACCAATATTTTTAAACAAAGACACCAAGAAACCCTGAAGTAGCATGGGAGACTGAAGAAAACATAAAAGAAACTACTGTGTAGATCTACTCTGCTGCCACAGCGACCAGCTCTGCATTCTCAGGGGCAACAACTACTACCGTGTTTCCCTGAAAGTAAGACATAACGGTACCCATAAAATAAGCCGTAGCAGGATTTCTAAGCATTTGCGCAATATAAGCCATACCCCGAAAATAAGACATACTGATAGGCGTGGCTATGCAGCGTACCAAGACTTCCCGCCAGAGAGTTTCCTTGGCCTCAGACCACTCGTCCTGAGGCCCCGTCCGTTTCCCCCTGCCATGCCAATTCCCGGGCCAGGCCTGCCTGTTGTTCAGCTGGTCGGCGGTCCACGGGGAAGGCCAAGGGCCTTGCCTCCCGGAAGGCCATTCCCTGCCCGGTTCGATTTGGTGCCAGCCGCGACGGAGCTCTGATGGCCCGGCCGGGAGGCTCCCTCTGCACCAGGGCACAGAGGGAGTGAAAGTGAAAGTAAAAGTCTCCTCAGTGTAGTGAGAAGGACGCTGTGCTTTAGGTATTGTGTGTCCTCAGGGGGAAGAAGTAAAGCTCTCTCCCCCAGCACCAACCAGCAACAGTCTGTGGTCTTTCTCATCCCACACAAACACCAGGGGATAGGGGAAAAGCTTCAACAAGCAGTCTGCTACTGAGCCCGGGTTTGGAGAGTTATGACGATGTTCCAGAAGAAGACGACTTAACTATCTTTGAATAAATGTAGATTGTTGTACCATACTTAATAAAAATAAGACATCCCCTGAAAATAAGCCATTGTGTGTCTTCTTGAGGAAAAATATAAGACAGTGTCTTATTTTTGGGGAAACATAGTACAGAGAAGAGCATTGTTACTGGGCAGACGCATCCCCAGGTAAGTGCTGCCCAATGGACAATCTCATTACAGGCTTAGTCCTTTGATACTTCACCAGGAACACGACAGCGAACCAAGCTGGCGACTGATAAAAGCCACCTCACGGGACCTTTGCAGGGAGACAGGAGTACCGTTCAGGCTCAGCTTTAACTAGAGGACAAGAGGGGAGAGGGAGACACTGGGATGTTGAGGAGGGATATTTTCAGTGATGAGGGTCAGTTACTAGCTGTCATAATTGATTTCTTAGAAATGCACCTGAAGTGTCCTCTCCCCATGATGTTCCAGAAGTGTTCTGTTGTGATGTTGGACTGTAATGTCCTGATTACTTATAGCAGTCAATCAAGTAATTCAAGACAGAGGTTAACAATTAAGCAGGTCTTTTATTGGTCAATAAAGAGCATAGCTCGTGTGGAAAAGACTCTGTCAGAGGTCAGAGCTCTCCACCTAGAACAAAGCATTACAACATGTTTTATAGGTCATTAAACAGACAACACTAATGATGCTTGCGTCGAAGACTTTAGCCACTGACCATTAAGAACGTATAAACAAGCATTTACATATCCTATAGAATCTTGTGAAGGCGTCACCCTAGCTGGTAATGAAGATCTGTATCCCTTCACATTCTAGGATGACATTAATGGTCTCATCAATCACTAGCTTGTTAGCTCGTTAGCGAGACTGCTTGTACCATGCAAGACATAGAGAAGCAATGATTTCATTTTCAGCTGACTACAAACAGTTGCAGGTCACTCTGACCCAATTTCCTTACAGTAGGAAATGTCTGTTGACCAAAGAATCCATGTTACTCATAATGCATCGTGATTCTACAATTGTATATAAGAATATATATGTATGTGTGTGATGCTATGTGAATATGTGTATATATATAAAGAATATATGTTTTTCCCTTTAACTAAATTAATAAGGCAGTACAGGACTAGGGTCTGGGAGAACCTGGTTCGAATTCCCACTTCACTACAGAAACGTCTTGGGTGGCCTTGGGCTAGCCACCCTCTCAGCCTAACCTACGTCACTGGGTTGTAAGGAGGATTACATGGTAGAGAGGAGGACAGAATAAACCACTCTGGGTCACCACTGGGGACTCGGTCCATCTGTGGCACACAGGACTCATCAGAAAATGAAGCTAGGACACTCAAAATTGGCCAGCTACGTCAGGATGATTTGGGAATGTGTGCCAAACATGAAGGGAATCGTAACATTCTTGACCTTGTAAGCTTCAGAAAACCCCACCCCCCCAGTTTTTGCATTGGAAGCGATGATGTCACTTCCAGCTCTGTGCCGGAAGTGATGGGCCCCAGCATGCCTTTCCTTGACCGCCCCCCAGTTCCTCCTGGTAAGCTGTCAGCAGCAGTAGCTGTGTTTGTAGGGGCCTCTACCCATGTTGTGTTATAGTTTGTTGCATCCATGCAACCACCTTTTATTAGTCACAATTGGGTCAGTCATTTCATTCAGTATTCATTCTGTTCCCTTTGCACATTGAGTATAGTGTGATGTTTCATTTATACCTTCAGTGTTGTGATATGAACTGGTCCAGTCCACTTCAGATACACTATTGAATCTGCTCATGGCAAAGTGTAACCCAGGGGGATAAAAAAGGACCCAGAATAACATCTTGCTGACAGGAAACCTAGTTGGAATGAGAGGCTGCAAGACATGGCCTTCAACGTGATCCCACCCATGTTTGCTCAGAAGGCCGACTTTTTGAATTGAGAGAGGAAAATACATTAGAAGGACGACTTTTTGAATTGAGAGAGGAAAACACATTAGAAAGCGGTGGTTATGACTGCAATCCTGGTCCCCAGTGCCTTGTTCAGTAATTCCCAAAGCCTGGGCCTTGAGAGAATTTGGGAGTGTGCTATAACCAATACAGAAACCAATTAAAAATGCTTGGGAGCCCAAAACACCTATTCAAGGACAGTGGCTCAGATCAGGTTTGACTGAATTACTCTTTTTTTAAAAATGCAGTTTTTATTAAGTTTTAGCATATAACAGACAACATTCAAAATACATTTCAAAATAATCAAATGTGCCATCTTAGCCCAAATGGGCTTATTTCATCGAGAATATAGAATCAGAGTTGTAAGGGACCACTAGGGTCATCAAGCCCAACACCCTGCACAATGCAGGAAATTCACAACTACCTCCCCCCACCAACACCCCTAGTGACCAGAAGATGGCCAAGATGCCCTCCCTCTCATCATCTGCCTAAGGTCACAGGATCAGCATTGCTGACAGATGGCCATCTAACTTTTTCTTAAAAACCTCCATGGAAGGAGATATGTTCTATCCTGATAATAATAACAGAAAGAATGGGGCAGTACTAAAGATTGATATATCTCATACCCTTGAACCTTTGGTAATATTATCCTAACTTGTGTATTTCATCATTAAACATGTTTTAAATTTTATTCTATTCAATGTATATGTACTATATAATCGTAACTGTTAAAACATTACATATCTCAACTTAAACAAAACTATCCTACAGTCATTGGTTCTTGTAGGTTATCCGGGCTGTGTAACCGTGGTCTTGGAATTTTCTTTCCTGACGTTTCGCCAGCAACTGTGGCAGGCATCTTCAGAGTAGTAACACTGAAGGACAGTGTCTCTCAGTGTCAAGGGTGTAGAAAGAGTAATATATAGTCAGAAAGGGGTTGGGTTTGAGCTGAGTATTGTCCTGCAAAAGTATTGTCCTGTAAGTATCAAGATAATGTGCTAATGAGGGTATGGTATGTTAATATGGAACCATTGTATCCTGAAGTGATCTGTTAATGTGTGTAATCCAAAACTAATCTGTATGGCTATTGTTGAATGTTGTCTTTGTCTGGAGGTTTTTCAGGGCAGGAAGCCAAGCCTTATTCATTCTTAAACTCTCCTCTTTTCTGTTAAAGTTGTGCTGATGTTTGTGAATTTCAATGGCTTCTCTGTGCAATCTGACAAAATAGTTGGTAGAATTGTCCAGTCTTTCAGTGTCTTGGAATAAGACCCTGTGTCCTGTTTGTGTCAGTCCATGTTCAGCCACTGCTGATTTCTCAGGTTGTTCTTTTATCCTTGTTTGTATGCTGCGTTTTGTGGTCCCGATGTAAACTTCTCCACAGCTGCAAGGTATACGATATACTCCTGCAGAGGTGAGGGGGTCTCTTTTGTCTTTTGCTGATCGTAGCATTTGTTGTATTTTCTTGGTGGGTTTAAACACTGTTTGTAGGTTATGTTTTTTCAAAAGTTTCTCCATCCTATCAGTGAGGTCACAAGGTCTACCGGAAACCAACTCACACAGATCGCTACTTACACAAAAACTCCAACCACCACCCCCGACAGAAAAGAGGAATAATCAAAACATTAATGGACTGTGCAAGACGGATCTGTGAACCACAGTTTCTCAAGGAAGAAACTAACCATCTAAATCACGCACTGCTAGCAAACGGCTACTCCAAGAATGAAATCAGAAGGGCCATTGAACCAAACAAAAATCAGAAAACTCAAGAAAAACAGTCTCCCATAGGAAAGGTATTCTTGCCATTTATTAAAGGAGTCACTGATAGGATGGAGAAACTTTTGAAAAAACATAACCTACAAACAGTGTTTAAACCCACCAAGAAAATACAACAAATGCTACGATCAGCAAAAGACAAAAGAGACCCCCTCACCTCTGCAGGAGTATATCGTATACCTTGCAGCTGTGGAGAAGTTTACATCGGGACCACAAAACGCAGCATACAAACAAGGATAAAAGAACATGAAAGATACTGCAGACTTGGCCAACCTGAGAAATCAGCAGTGGCTGAACATGGACTGACACAAACAGGACACAGGGTCTTATTCCAAGACACTGAAAGACTGGACAATTCTACCAACTATTTTGTCAGATTGCACAGAGAAGCCATTGAAATTCACAAACATCAGCACAACTTTAACAGAAAAGAGGAGAGTTTAAGAATGAATAAGGCTTGGCTTCCTGCCCTGAAAAACCTCCAGACAAAGACAACATTCAACAATAGCCATACAGATTAGTTTTGGATTACACACATTAACAGATCACTTCAGGATACAATGGTTCCATATTAACATACCATACCCTCATTAGCACATTATCTTGATACTTACAGGACAATACTTTTGCAGGACAATACTCAGCTCAAACCCAACCCCTTTCTGACTATATATTACTCTTTCTACACCCTTGACACTGAGAGACACTGTCCTTCAGTGTTACTACTCTGAAGATGCCTGCCACAGTTGCTGGCGAAACGTCAGGAAAGAAAATTCCAAGACCACGGTTACACAGCCCGGATAACCTACAAGAACCAATGAACTCTGACCGTGAAAGCCTTCGACAATATCCTACAGTCATTTCTATATTATCTTGCTTATCTTCTGTGCTGCCTTTCTGTCCAAATATGGCCCCCAAGTCAGCAAACATCAAAACATTTCAACATTAAAATAGCAACACATTAAAAGTAATATCTCTGTGATACAACTGATATAACTTCTTATTTAGTCATGAAAGATAGCTAGACAGATAGAAAACCCTCCCACTTTATGCAGTTATTCACTGCTGAGAAAAAACACAGGCAATTATGTAATTTCTTTGCATGAATCCTCCTAAGTACACCAGATTTATGAGAAAAGCCATGCTTCAATCTCAGCATTTAGATGGCTTCTCTGCTGTGTGAACCCTTTGATTTTCCCACCTACTGTGAATCCTTCAATGACGATTAAACCTTGCGCCGGAACTGAAAGTTTGACCACACGCCAAACATTTTATGGTTTCTCTGCTGTGTGCTTCCTCTTATGATAATTAAGGCTTAATTTATGAGAGAAGCTCATGCTACAATCTGAGCATTTGTATGGCTTCTCCCCCGTGTGAACACGTTGATGTGAAACAAGGTGGTATCTCCGTCTGAAGCTCTTCCCACATTCTGAGCACTGATATGGTTTCTCACCTGTGTGAAGCAGGAGATGTGATGTAAGGGTTGTGCTCTGACTGAAGCTCTTTCCACACTCGAAGCATTTATATGGCTTCTCCCCAGTATGAATGCGTTGATGAAAAGTTAGGTGGCTATTCCAAGAGAAGCTCTTCCCACACTCAAAGCATTTATATGGCTTCTCCCCAGTATGAACACGTTCATGTGAAGTAAGGCTGTCCTTCCGACTGAAGCTCTTCCCACACTCTGAACAGTTATATGGCTTCTCCCCTGTGTGAGTCTTCTGATGCACAGTTCGGTGGGTATTAGGAGAGGTCTTCTCACAGTCCAAGCGTTTATGTGACTTCTCCCCTATGTGAACCCCTTGATGAACCATTAAGCAGCTATTCAGAGAGAAGCTCTTTCCACACTCCAAGCATTTATATGGCTTCTCCCCTGTATGCTTCCTCTTATGATAATTCAGGCCTGATTTATGAGAAAAGCACTTGCTGCAATCTGAGCATTGGTATGGCTTCTCCTCAGTGTGAACTCGTTGATGTGAAGTAAGGTGGTCTCTCCGTCTGAAGTTCTTCCCACATTGTGAGCATTGATATGGTTTCTCACCTGTGTGAAGCAGGAAATGTGATGTAAGTGTTATGCTGTGACTGAAGCTCTTCCCACACTCCAAGCATTTATACGGCTTCTCCCCAGTGTGAACACGTTGATGGGAAATAAGGTGGTCCCTTCGTTTGAAGCTCTTCTTACATTCTGAGCATTGATATGGTTTCTCACCTGTGTGAAGCAGGAAATGTGATTTAAGTGTTGCGTTATGACTGAAGCTCTGCCCACACTCAAAGCATTTGTATGGCTTCTCCTCAGTATGAATGCGTTGATGAAAAATCAGGTTGCTATTCCAAGAGAAGCTCTTCCCACACTCCAAGCATTTATATAGCTTCTCCCCTGTGTGCTTCCTCTTATGATAATTCAGGCCTGATTTATGAGAAAAGCTCTTGCTACAATCTGAGCATTTGTATGGCTTCTCCTCAGTGTGAACTCGTTGATGTGAAGTAAGGTGGTCTCTCCGTCTGAAGCTCTTCCCACATTGTGAGCGTTGATATGGTTTCTCACCTGTGTGAAGCAGGAAATGTGATGTAAGTGTTGTGCTGTGACTGAAGCTCTTCCCACACTCCAAGCATTTATACGGCTTCTCACCAGTGTGAACGCATTGATGTGAATTAAGGTGGCCTCTTCGTCTGAAGCTCTTCCCACACTCTGAGCATTTATATGGCTTCTTCCTCATGTGAGTCCTCTGATGCACAGTTAGTAGGCTATTCCAAAAGAAGCTCTTCCAACATTCCAACCAGACATTTGTTTTCTTGCCTGATTTGAACTTTTGGTCTTTAACTGTGGATACGCACAGTTCTCTTTCTCCATCCCCAAGGCAATTATTCCTTCCTTTTTCTTTTAGCGCTTTACTTTGTGCTGGGATCTCATACAAGTTTCTCTGATGACATGCAACCAACACCTTCCTCTGCTTCTTTTTTCCTTTCCTTTTTCTTTTCAGCTGCCTCTGAGGTCCATCTCGGTTCCAAGTTTCCACCTCCAGAGCTTCCTCTCTTTCTTCAGACACTCCTCCTGGTTGCGCCTGTCTCTCAGCCTCTGTTGTCTCTCCTGCTGGAACAGAGAGAGAGAAATCAAATAAGAGCTCCAGGAAAGAAAGACCTCCAGGAAAGGTGCACACCCTTTGCCCACGATTTTTTTGCCCCTTTGGGACAGTGAAGGAGAAGTCAGCCATTTCTTGCCTCTGTAGGAGCTCCTCCATATTCTAAAATCCCCTCATTTGCCCCAAGGGACAAACCCCACAAGCAGGATGCATCTATCATGGGTGAAAATAGGCTGAGATCATCAAAATGGGAGGCGATCATCCAAGGAGGAAGGACCCAGACCTGTGGTGGCAGTTGCACATTTGCTCTCATGTCTAGTTAAATTGTGGAACTCCCTGCCCCAGGATGTGGTGATGGCTGCCAACTTGGAAGGCTTTAAGAGGGGAGTGGACATGTTCATGGAGGAGAGGGGTATTCATGGCTACTAGTCAAAATGGATACTAGTCATGATGCATACCTATTCTCTCCAGGATCAGAGGAGCATGCTGAATATATTAAGTGCTGTGGAACACAGGTAGGCAATGCTGATGCAGTCATATTGTTTGTGGGCTTCCTAGAGACACCTGGTTGGCCACTGCGTGAACAGACTGCATGGCTTTTTTATGTTCTTAATTTAGCCCTCAGCTGGCTACTCTTTAAGTGGGGGGTTCACTCATGAGAAGTGCCACAACGGATTGTGTCTTTGAGAAGACAAAATGGGAATATGTAGCAGGCCCAAAGGGAAAAAATTCCTGCAAAATTAACCAGAACCCCCCTTTTACTGTATTTTTTCTCCCCCTTACCTGCACACCAGCTCGATTCCTCGCAGCTCTGTGGAGACCGCACTTCTCTTGGCTGGCGCTGTGAATTAAGGAATGGTCCAGGAACCCAAAGACCTTTGAGGGGAACAGAAAACACCATGAAGGGATTGAGACTTTCTGAGAATATTTATGATGTCAAGAATACACCCAGATTCTTTTTTTGGGGGGAAGGGTGTTCAAACTAACTACATGATCTTTGTTTCCAACTTGATGAAAACACAATGCAAGCATTACTAGGAAGCAAATGCCACACATGTTGTTTCATCAGAAAAGAACCTGAGGCAAATATTTATGTTTGGTTATTTTGGTTCCCCAATCAGGGAAACTTCACCAAAGATCTGATATCTCCACAGGTCTCTAATTCACACACCTGTTAAACTAACCCCTCCCTCCCCTCACAACTTTCAGCCTGTAACTCTCAACCTTCAAAACCCAGCTGACAAGATGTCTCATTAGTCCCGTTTTTATTAGAATCATTTCACATGCATATACAGGAATTCAATTATTTTCACTTCTCCCATGGGGATGAAAGTGGCAACTTATGTATAATGGCAAATGTCAAGTTCCATGCAGGATACAACAGCTCAGAGACATAGTTGCACAGACGACTTCAACTGTTCCCAAAGGGATACAATAGGTAACTAATAAAAACGACTCTAATAAAAACGGGGCTGAAGAAGAAATGAAACGATCGTCCCCCTCATCATTCATCTTTGAAGAAGTGTTCCAGCTTGATCTACATTGAATATTTGAAAATAGTACCTTTTGGACTGTCTAAGATATTGTTGTCTATATTTATTTATTTATTTATTTCACTTTATGCACTTTAATACACTTGTTTACTAGATTGTTATCCAGTAGTTATTTCAGCCAGTCCTGTGCTAATTTCCTAACCTGTGATAGCAGAACAGTGGTGTTAATTTTGGTTGCTCAACCTCCAGGTACTAGCTGGAGATCTACTATTACAACTGATCTCCAGCTGATGGAGATCACTTCACCAGGAGAAAATGGCTGCTTTGGCAATTGGACTCTATGGCATTGACGTCCCTCCCCTCTCCAAGCCCCACCCTCCTCAGGCTCTGCCCCAAAAACCTCCCGCCAGTGGTGAAGAGGGACCTGGCAACCCTAGAGTTGCCCCAGTATTCAGGGTAGACTGCCTCTGAACATGGAGGTTCTGCTAAGCCTCTAATATCTAATACCCACTGATGGACCTGGCCATCAAGTATCTGTTTCATTCCCCCTTTAAAGCCCTATCATCAAGTGGTCAACCAGTGTCCTAGGTGTTAGTTCCCCATTGATTGACTATACACAGGGTTGCCAACCTCCAGGTACTAGCTGGAGATCTGCTATTACAACTGATCTCCAGCTGATGGAGATCACTTCACCAGGAGAAAATGGCTGCTTTGGCAATTGGACTCTATGGCATTGAAGTCCCTCCTCTCCCCAAACCCCGCTCTCCCCACGCTTCGCCCCAAAAACCTCCCGCCAGTGGCGAAGTGGTACCTGGCAACCCTAACTATACAAGTGTGTGACGTAGGACTTATTTCGGCTGCCATGCAAGTTCGGTAAGAGTCATCCAAAATTCTCGTTCTGTCCCTCCCTCCCCTGGCCAAAGATAGGGTCGCCAACCTCCAAGTAGTACAAAAAAGAGGAAAGTGTGAGCTGAAAGTATAGGTATGGAAAAAAGAACAGCACAAAGGCCAAAAAACCAATGACAACTCAACAAACTGCATCTATATATCAATGTCTATTGAGCAAATGCAATCCTATGCTAACCATGCCAATGCGTAAATGAAGGCTAAAAATAAAACCCCACTGATAAGCATGTGTGTGTTAAGTGCCGTCAAGTCATTTCCTACTCATGGCGAACCTATGAATTAATGTCCTCCAAAGTGTCCTATCCTTAAAAGCCTTGCTCAGATCTTGCAAATTGAGGGCTGTGGCTTCCTTTATAGAGTCAATCCTTCTCTTGTTGCCTTTTCCTGCTGCCTTCAACTTTTCCTAACAAGGATATCATAGGTCAATTAGTAAAGAGTAATATACATTCCTAAAGTCAGTAATATACATGCAAACTACGACAGTGCGAAGAACAAAGGAACAAAGTTCAAGGGAACAATTGTGAAAGAGATTGAGAAGCTGGCCCTACCCTCTTGCGTCTGTCATTGTGCCAACATACAGACCTGGGGTTGCTATTGTGTCCTTTAATGGAGTTGCTTTTGCCTTTGGGCAATTGTTCCCTTGAACCTTGCTCCTTTGTTCTTCGCACTGTCGTAGTTTGCATGTTTATTACTGACTTTAGGAATGCATATCACTCTTCACTAATTGACCTATGATATGCTTGTTGTGTGTGTTAAGTGCCCTCAAGTCGTTTCCAACTCATGGCGACCCTATGAATCAACGTCCTCCAAAGTGTCCTATCCTTAACAGCCTTGCTCAGATCTTGCAAATTGAGGGCCGTGGCTTCCTTTACAGAGTCAATCCATCTCTTGTTGGGTCTTCCTCTTTTCCTGCTGCCTTCAACTTTTCCTAGCATGACTGTCTTTTCCAGTGACTCTTGTCTTCTCATATTGTGACCAAAGTACGACAGGCTCAGTTTAGTTATTTTAGCTTCTAGGGTCAGTTCAGGCTTGATTTGATCTAAAACCCACTGATTTGTTTTTTTGGCGGTCCAGGGTGTCCATAACACTCTCCTCCAACACCCCATTTCCAAAGAATCTACTTTCTTCCTATCAGCTTTCTTCATTGTCCAGCTCTCACACCCATACATAGTAATAGGGAATACGATGGCATGAATTAATCTAGTCTTGGTGGCTAGTGACACATCCTTACACTTCAGAATCTTTTCTAGCTCCTGCATGGCTGCCCTTCCCAGTCTCAATCTCCTTCTGATTTCTTGGCTGCTCGTTAGCGGGCTTTTATTTTTAGCCTTCATTTACGCATTGCCGTGGTTAGCATAGGATTGCATTTGCTCAATACATATTGATATATAGATGCAGATTGTTGCATTGTCATGGGTTTTTTGGCCATTGTGCTGTTTTTTTTTTTTTTTTACCAAACCTCCAGGTGGTGGCTGGAGATCTCCCGCTATTACAACTGATCTCCAGGTGATAGAGATCAGTTCCCCTGGAGAAAATGGCTGCTTTGGCCCTTGGACTCTATGGCATTGAAATCCCTCCCCTCTCCAAACCCTGCCGTACTCAGGCTCGACCCCCAAAATCTCCCGGTAATTCCCAATCCAGAGCTGGCAACCCTAGCCAGAGTGCCAAGCCCAAAGGTGGCATGTAGAAGCTTCCCTCCGCAAAGGGAAAGAATTTTGGCAGGTGCAGCAATCCTCAGAGAAGCCAAGTGGGACCTCCCAAAGTGCCTTCTCCACATCAATGATAAGTAACAAACCTCTCCTGTTTCCTTTGGGTTAAAAAATGCTAAAACCAAGAAGTCCGGTGGTACTTGAAAGACTATCGTCATTTATTCCAGTGTTTATTTGACTATTCTATTTATCATCCGCAATTCTCACCAAGACTCAAGGTAGATTACACAGTGTAAATCAATGCAATCAATAGGATGAGACCTCTAATAAACAATGCAATAGGATTAGGATTACTGCAGTCTGAAACAAAGTACGGAGACAGGATTTGTTGAACAATGCAGAAAATGGAATTATGCATGCAGAAAACAATGCAGTGAGACTAGAATAATACGTACAGCAAACAGATAAGACATACTATATCTAGTTGTACAGTCTAAGGAGAGATAAGTTTTACCACACGCATGGGAAGAACGCACTACATCAGCTTCTCCTCATACAGGTATTCACCACGTTGAAAGAGGAAGTGTGTGGATTTTCCCCACAGAACATGCGTACCTGACAAAATGGTGACTGGCCATATTGTGAGAACAGCATGTAGCATGTTCTCTCCATAGGTGTGGGAAAACATAATGATTGAAAAAGGCTCATCTCACAACAGTACGTAGCTGTGCGTATATGTGCCCACATATGACATTTGTGTGTTCATGCGTAAGAGCTGTCAAGTCACTTCTGACTTATGGTGACCCTATGAATTGACGACTTCCAAAATGTCCTATGGTGAACAGCCTTGTTCAGGTCTTGCAAACTGAGGGCTATGGCTTCCTTTATAAAGTCAACCCATCTCCTGTTGGGTCTTCCTCTTTTCCTGCTGCCCTCAGCCTTTCCTAGCATTATTGTCTTTCCCAGTGACTCTTGTCTTCTCACAGTGTGACCAAATAGCCTCAGATTAGTCGTTTTAGGTTCTAGGGAGAGTTCAGGCTTGATTTGATCTAGAACCCACTTGCCTTTTTGGCAGGTATTTATAATACTCCCCCCCAACACCACATTAGAAATGGCACATCAACAGGCAGCTTCCCATGTTATAAATTCCCATGTGAAACACCCATGTAAATATTTAACTTGTTACACTCTAGCTACCTGTTCTCTGTGTATCCTACCTTTCCTCCAAAGAATTCAGGGCAGCTAATGAACTCTATGTTATCCTCGAAAGTTTTTTTTGTGGGGAGGAGGCTTTTTCAGACTTTAAAAAACTGGTAAGTGACATAACTGGTAATTGACCTGGATGGCCCAGACTAGCCTGATCTGGTCAGATCTCAGAAGCTAAGCAGGGTCGGCCCTGGATAGTATTTGGATGGGAGACCACCAAGGAATACCAGCGTTGCTGTGCATGCAGAGGAAGGCACTGGCAAACCACCTCTGTTAGTCTCTTTCCATGAAAACCCCAAAAGGGGTCGCCATAAGTCGGCTGCGATTTGAAGGCACTTTACACACACACACACACAATTGACATATCACAATAGTGACTTTAAGAGAGGACAATAACCAATATTTTTCAACAAAGACACCAAGAAACCATGTAGTGGCATGGGAGACTGAAGAAAACATAAAAGAAACTACTGTGTAGATCCACTCTGCTGCCACAGGGACCAGCTCTGCATTCTCAGGGGCAACAACTACTACAGAGAAGAGCATTGTTACTGGGCAGACGCATCCCCAGGTAAGTGCTGCCCAATGGACCATCTCATCACAGGCTTAGTCCTTTGGTACTTCACCAGGAACAGGACAGCGAACCAAGCTGGCGACTGATAAAAGCCACCTCACGGGACCTTTGCAGGGAGACAGGAGTACCATTCAGGCTCAGCTTTAACTAGAGGACAAGAGGGGAGAGGGAGACACTGGGATGTTGAGGAGGGATATTTTCAGTGATGAGGGTCAGTTTCTAGCTGTTATAATTGATTTCTTAGAAATGCACCTGAAGCATCCTCTCCCCATGATGTTCCAGAAGTGTTCTGTTGTGATGTTGGGCTAGGGTCTGGGAAAACCTGGTTCGAATTCCCACTTCACCACAGAAACGTCTTATGGGCCTTGGGCTAGCCATACTCTCAGCCTAACCTACGTCACTGGGTTGTAGGGAGGATTACATGGTGGAGAGGAGGACAGAATAAACCACTCTGGGTCACCACTGGGGACTCCGTCCATTTGTGCCATGCAGGACTCATCAGAAAATGAAGCTAGGACACTCAAAATTGGCCAGCTATGTCAGGATGATCGTGGGAATTTCTGTGCCAAACATGAAGGGAATCGTAATATTCTTGACCTTGTAAGCTTCAGAAAACCCCACCCCCCACTTTTTGCATTGAAGCGATGATGTCACTTCCAGCTCTGTGCTGGAAGTGATGGGCCCCAGCATGCCTTTCTTTGCCCCCCCCCAGTTCCTCCTGGTAAGCTGCCAGCAGCAGTAGTTGTGTTTGTAGGGGCTTCTACCTATGTTGTGTTATAGTTTGTTGCATCAAGCCACTGCATCCATGCAACCACCTTCTATTAGTCACGATAGGGTCAGTCATTTCATTCAGTATTCATTCTGTTCCCTTTGCACATTGAGTATAGTGTAATGTTTCATTTATACCTTCAGTGTTGTGATCCCATGAACTGGTCCAATCCACTTCAGATACACTATTGAATCTACTCATGGCAAAGTGTAACCCGGGGGGATAAAAAAGGACCCAGAATAACATCTTGCTGCCAGGAAACCTAGTTGGGATGAGAGGCTGCAAGACAAGGCCTTCAACGGGATCCCACCCATGTTTGCTCAGAAGGATGACTTTTTGAATTGAGTGAGGAACACACATTAGAAAGCGGTGGTTATGACTGCAACCCTGATCCCCAGTGCCTTGTTCAGTAATTCCCAAAGCTTGGGCCTTGAGAGATTTTGGGAGTGTGCTATAACCAATACAGAAACCAATTAAAAATGCTTGGGAGCCCAAAACACCAAGGACAGTGGCTCAGATCAGGTTTGACTGAATTACTCTTTTTTAAAAAATGCAGTATTTATTAAGTTTTAGCATATAACAGACAACATTCAAAATACATTTCAAAATAATCAAATGTGCCATCTTAGCCCAAATGGGCTTATTTCATCGAGAATATAGAATCAGAGTTGTAAGGGACCACTAGGGTCATCAAGCCCAACACCCTGCACAATGCAGGAAATTCACAACTACCTCCCCCCACCAACACCCCTAGTGACCAGAAGATGGCTAAGATGCCCTCTCTCTCATCATCTGCCTAAGGTCACAGCATCAGCATTGCTGACAGATGGCCATCTAACTTTTTCTTAAAAACCTCCATAGAAGGAGATATGTTCTATCCTGATAATAATTACAGAAAGAATGGGACAGTACTAAAGATTGCTATATCTCATACCCTTGAACCTTTGGTAATATTATCCTAACTTGTGTATTTCATCATTAAACATGTTTTAAATTTTATTCTATTCAATGTATATGTACTATATAATCGTAACTGTTAAAACATTTCATCTTAAACAAAACTATTCTACAGTCATTTCTATATTATCTTGCTTATCTTCTGTGCTGCCTTTCTGTCCAAATATGGCCCCCAAGTCAGCAAACATCAAAACAATTCAACATTAAAATAGCAACACATTAAAATTAATATCTCTGTGATACAACTGATATAACTTCTTATTTAGTCATGAAAGATAGCTAGACAGATAGAAAACCCTCCCACTTTATGCAGTTATTCACTGATGAGAAAAAACACAGGCAATTATGTAATTTCCTTGCATGAATCCTCCTAAGTACACCAGATTTGTGAGAAAAGCCATGCTTCAATCTCAGCATTTAGATGGCTTCTCTGCTGTGTGAACCCTTTGAATTTCCCACCTACTGTGAATCCTTCAATGACGATTAAACCTTGCGCCGGAACTGAAACTTTGACCACACGCCAAACATTTTATGGTTTCTCTGCTGTGTGCTTCCTCTTATGATAATTAAGGCTTAATTTATGAGAGAAGCTCATGCTACAATCTGAGCATTTGTATGGCTTCTCCCCCGTGTGAACACGTTGATGCGAAACAAGGTGGTATCTCCGTCTGAAGCTCTTCCCACATTCTGAGCACTGATATGGTTTCTCACCTGTGTGAAGCAGGAGATGTGATGTAAGGGTTGTGCTCTGACTGAAGCTCTTTCCACACTCGAAGCATTTATATGGCTTCTCCCCAGTATGAATGCGTTGATGAAAAGTTAGGTGGCTATTCCAAGAGAAGCTCTTCCCACACTCAAAGCATTTATATGGCTTCTCCCCTGTATGAACACGTTCATGTGAAGTAAGGCTGTCCTTCCGACTGAAGCTCTTCCCACACTCTGAACAGTTATATGGCTTCTCCCCTGTGTGAGTCTTCTGATGCACAGTTCGGTGGGTATTAGGAGAGGTCTTCTCACAGTCCAAGCGTTTATGTGACTTCTCCCGTATGTGAACCCCTTGATGAACAATTAAGCAGCTATTCAGAGAGAAGCTCTTTCCACACTCCAAGCATTTATATGGCTTCTCCCCTGTGTGCTTCCTCTTATGATAATTCAGGCCTGATTTATGAGAAAAGCACTTGCTGCAATCTGAGCATTGGTATGGCTTCTCCTCAGTGTGAACTCGTTGATGTGAAGTAAGGTGGTCTCTCCGTCTGAAGCTCTTCCCACATTGTGAGCATTGATATGGTTTCTCACCTGTGTGAAGCAGGAAATGTGATGTAAGTGTTATGCTGTGACTGAAGCTCTTCCCACACTCCAAGCATTTATACGGCTTCTCCCCAGTGTGAACACGTTGATGGGAAATAAGGTGGTCCCTTCGTTTGAAGCTCTTCTTACATTCTGAGCATTGATATGGTTTCTCACCTGTGTGAAGCAGGAAATGTGATTTAAGTGTTGCGTTATGACTGAAGCTCTGCCCACACTCAAAGCATTTGTGTGGCTTCTCCTCAGTATGAATGCGTTGATGAAAAATCAGTTGGCTATTCCAAGAGAAGCTCTTCCCACACTCCAAGCATTTATATAGCTTCTCCCCTGTGTGCTTCCTCTTATGATAATTCAGGCCTGATTTATGAGAAAAGCTCTTGCTACAATCTGAGCATTTGTATGGCTTCTCCTCAGTGTGAACTCGTTGATGTGAAGTAAGGTGGTCTCTCCGTCTGAAGCTCTTCCCACATTGTGAGCGTTGATATGGTTTCTCACCTGTGTGAAGCAGGAAATGTGATGTAAGTGTTGTGCTGTGACTGAAGCTCTTCCCACACTCCAAGCATTTATACGGCTTCTCACCAGTGTGAACGCATTGATGTGAATTAAGGTGGCCTCTTCGTCTGAAGCTCTTCCCACACTCTGAGCATTTATATGGCTTCTTCCTCATGTGAGTCCTCTGATGCACAGTTAGTAGGCTATTCCAAAAGAAGCTCTTCCAACATTCCAACCAGACATTTTTTTTCTTGCCTGATTTGAACTTTTGGTCTTTAACTGTGGATACGCACAGTTCTCTTTCTCCATCCACAAGGCAATTATTCCTTCCTTTTTCTTTTAGCGCTTTGCTTTGTGCTGGGATCTCATACAAGTTTCTCTGATGACATGCAACCAACACCTTCCTCTGCTTCTTTTTTCCTTTCCTTTTTCTTTTCAGCTGCCTCTGAGGTCCATCTCGGTTCCAAGTTTCCACCTCCAGAGCTTCCTCTCTTTCTTCAGACACTCCTCCTGGTTGCGCCTGTCTCTCAGCCTCTGTTGTCTCTCCTGCTGGAACAGAGAGAGAGAAATCAAATAAGAGCTCCAGGAAAGAAAGACCTCCAGGAAAGGTGCACACCCTTTGCCCACGATTTTTTTGCCCCTTTGGGACAGTGAAGGAGAAGTCAGCCATTTCTTGCCTCTGTAGGAGCTCCTCCATATTCTAAAATCCCCTCATTTGCCCCAAGGGACAAACCCCACAAGCAGGATGCATCTATCATGGGTGAAAATAGGCTGAGATCATCAAAATGGGAGGCGATCATCCAAGGAGGAAGGACCCAGACCTGTGGTGGCAGTTGCACATTTGCTCTCATGTCTAGTTAAATTGTGGAACTCCCTGCCCCAGGATGTGGTGATGGCTGCCAACTTGGAAGGCTTTAAGAGGGGAGTGGACATGTTCATGGAGGAGAGGGGTATTCATGGCTACTAGTCAAAATGGATACTAGTCATGATGCATACCTATTCTCTCCAGGATCAGAGGAGCATGCTGAATATATTAAGTGCTGTGGAACACAGGTAGGCAATGCTGATGCAGTCATATTGTTTGTGGGCTTCCTAGAGACACCTGGTTGGCCACTGCGTGAACAGACTGCATGGCTTTTTTATGTTCTTAGTTTAGCCCTCAGCTGGCTACTCTTTAAAGGGGGGTTCACTCATGAAAAGTGCCACAATGGATTGTGTCTTTGAGAAGACAAAATGGGAATATGTAGCAGGCCCAAAGGGAAAAAAATCCTGCAAAATTAACCAGAAGCCCCATTTTAAGGTATTTTTTCTCCCCCTTACCTGCACACCAGCTCGATTCCTCGCAGCTCTGTGGAGACCGCACTTCTCTTGGCTGGCGCTGTGAATTAAGGAATGGTCCAGGAACCCAAAGACCTTTGAGGGGAACAGAAAACACCATGAAGGGATTGAGACTTTCTGAGAATATTTATGATGTCAAGAATACACCCAGATTCTTTTTTTGGGGGGAAGGGTGTTCAAACTAACTACATGATCTTTGTTTCCAACTTGATGAAAACACAATGCAAGCATTACTAGGAAGCAAATGCCACACATGTTGTTTCATCAGAAAAGAACCTGAGGCAAAATATTTGGTTATTTTGGTTCCCCAATCAGGGAAACTTCACCAAAGATCTGATATCTCCACAGATCTCTAATTCACACACCTGTTAAACTAACCCCTCCCTCCCCTCACAACTTCCAGCCTGTAACTCTCAACCTTCAAAACCCAGCTGACAAGATGTCTCATTTGTATTGGCCTGGATTTGTTAAATACTCCCTTGTCTTCCGTATTCAGGATAAAAGAGCCAAGATCCTTACCCACAGAGGCTGCTGAGTCGTAATTCTCCTGCATGACTTCCCAGTACAGAGCTCTTTGGGCCGGATTCAGCAGAGCCCATTCCTCTTGGTTGAAGAACACAGCCACCTCCAGAAAAGACTTTGGGGGCCCTGCAGGATTTCCCCCGTTCATCTTCTCTAACGTTGCCAGAGTATTCACAAAAGAAAGCCGAATCCTACGTGCGGGCAATCTGGGGAGAAAATTATGGAATACATCAAATCACTGCAATAAAAATTAAGTGTTTGGTGTTTTTTTTTTGGACACTGAGGAGTATCCCGTGAGTCATATGAGTCATATAATCTGAAAAAATCGGAGGGATGCCATCTTGGAACAATATTCCAAGTAATACGGCTTCAGAAAATCGTGTCTGTACCGCTCAATGTGTCATGTAAATAGTTATGCTTCACTTCTTTCTGGTTTTTCCAGACTGACTCACTCCACGTAATCCGCCTTGAGTCCCTGTGGAAAAGGCCGACTATTGATAACGTAAATAAACATTTTTGCGAATCACTGGAAACCTCTCTTTCGGAACAGAAACATTTTGTGGTACACAACAATTTTAAAAATCAGGAAATGATATATTTTCAATAAAGCCTTGATTGGACTGGATTGCTAGCAATAGACATTGACAAATAGTTCATGTTCTGCCAGAGAAACTGAGAAGGGAAAAACTTAGGTCAGGAGCACAGGTTGGCTTAAAAACGCAGGCAGGCGGAGGGTTGGGAGGGCCTCATATGCTGGCACGTGCCTCCACACAAAGAATGTTCTTGGCTGTGGAAAACAGCTGAAGGAAAAGGATTCCAACCTAGACTTCCTGAGGGGCTAGTTTTCCGTGCGCAGGAAACTCCTGGTTCGGAGCGACATCCCATCATACCAGGTCCTTTCTGTCGCCTGCAGCACTATACCCCCTGGTACGGGTTTTAATCCGGGGCAGGTTGAGGTCTGGGAACAGGGTTACCAATCCTGGGTCAGGGAATTCCTGGAGATTTGGTGACGGAGATTAGGGAGAGATCTCAGTGGAGTTCAGTTGTAACTGCTGGAGATCTCCAGGCCCCACCTGGAGGTTGGTAACCCTATCCGGGGGGAACGCCAGTGGAGAAGCAGAGATGGGAGAAGGGGAGGTGGGAGAGGATGCCTACGCTGATCAGGAAGGGAAACAACCGAAAGGGGGGATGTTTAGCACTGAGAGATTCCCTCTGGCCCAAGGGGGGGTGGGAGACGGGAAACTCCCTGGGCAGGGGCTGAATTGCCTTCTGGCCCATCCGCTGAGTCAGTTTTCTATAAACTAGCCAGACTAGTTTTCTGTGCGCAGGAAACTCCCGGTTTGGAGGGACATCCCATCACACAAGGCCCTTCCTGTCACCTGCAGCACTTATAACCCCTGGTACAGGCTTTAATCCTGGGCAGGTTGAGGCTACCAATCCTGGGTCAGGGGATTCCTGGAGATGTGGTGATGGAGACTGGAGAGAGATCTCAGCGGGGTACAGCTGTAACTGCAGGAGATCTCCAGCCCGCACCTGGAGGTTGGTAACCCTGCCCGGGGAACAAGCAGGCTGAGAACCAGAGGTGGGACAGAGAAGAGGAGGGGGGAGGCGGGGGAGGACGCCTGCGCTGATCTGGAAGGGAAACAACCGAAAAGGGGGGGGGATGTTTAGCACTGGGCGATTCCCTCTGGCCCAAGGACGGGGGAGGGGGGGAGACGGGAAACTCCCTGGGCAGGGGCGGAATTGCACCCCCGGACTGGGACTGAGCGGGCAAACTGGGGCTGAGGCTTCTCCGGGGGGTTCTGCCTTCAGGCCCATCCGCTGAGCCCGGCCGCTTTTTTGCCGACTTCTCATGGGCAACGGGAAGGGTGAGAAATAAAGGCAGAAACCACCGGGTGTGCAACGACCCCCCCTCCCCACCCCGGGGTGTTGCAGCGTTAACGCATTTCTGTAGCAGGACCGAGAAGCCCCCCTCCCTCCCCACCCCATTGCAAACGGGATCCTTCCAAGGCGCTTTCCAGCTCGTGCCCAATTCTTCTTCGCCCCCCCCCCCGGTCCCCATTTCTTGCCCCCAAATCTCTGAGAAATCATAAAGGCACCGCTTTGGCAAACGGGCTGGGACTCGGCTGACCATAAGCCCCGTTTCGAAACGAGCTATTCCCTTGCGGTCCTAATACATTTCAATACATTTACAGAAAGGAAAAGAGATTTTTACAAATTGCTAAATCAGTGGCTCTTCCAGAGTCAGGGGAAGTCTACCTTGCTGTCTCAGGACAGTCCCGTTTTTTAACATATCCCCTGGCCTTTTTAATTAAAATGTCCCTTTTGTCCCCTTTTTGCACCGCCTTCCGCTTCCAACGTTTGTCCTCCTTCCGTCGGGACATTCCTCCTGCTGCAGGCAGGCACGGCTGGGTCCGTTCTCATCGGAAAAAGGGCTCCGATCGGGTCCCACTAACCTGACACAACCCCTGTCCCGTTTCTGCCATCCCAGCGTCCCGTTTCGGTCTCAAGGAAACGCGGCCAGCCTAGCTGGTTCTGCCTTCTGGCCCCTCCGTTGAGCCCGACCGCTTTGGGGGGGCTTATCACGGGCAACGGGGAGAGGGAGAAATAAATGACCCCCCCCGCCGCGGGTGCTGCAGAGAAAGCGCATTTCTGCGCCGGGACCTTGCCCCGGAATCCCACCCCCCACCCCATTTCCCATTGCAAACGCGACCCTCCCAGCGGGCCATTTCAGCCCATGTCTCTGAAGAAGGGAGCTGTGGCTCACGAAAGCTCACACCCTGCCAGACAATATTTGTGCTAGTCTTGAAGGTGCTCCTGGACTCGTGCCCTTTTCTGCTGCTGCAGACAGACTAGCACGGCGACCCCCGGGGAATTAAGTCCATGCACCGTCCTCCTCTGCCCCGTCCCCTTTCTTGCCCCAAATATCTGTAAGGGATCACAATCCTACCGTCTCCGCAAACGCCCCGCGTCCAAACCCTCTTCCTCCGACCTGGGCCAAAGAGCTGCTGCAGGACGCCGGTTCGAACTTCCCTCCGAGGAAGAATGTGGGCGTGTCTCCCCGGCCCCGTTCTCTCCAGGGCCCCCACAGGGCCTCGCTTCCACTCGCAAGGGCTTCTGGGAAGTGTAGTTCACGGCGACGGGAAGGAACGCCTACAACGAGAATACGCGCCTGGCTCCCTCCCTCCGCCCAATCAGCTGCCGGCTCTTTTCAGGCCCTTTCCTGATTTCTCAGGTTCCAGGGATTGTCACGTGGCCGGTCTTTCTCTCCACGGGCCTGAGAATTTAGGAGCCACTTAAAGACCCAGAGAAAGGGGGTGGGGGGGGGGAGGAGGACTGGACTCTCTTTTTAAAACGAGGCTAGGGTGACTGCATGCCTTGGCCGCTCAGAAGAATAGCATCGCTCCGCTGGATCAAACCAAAGGTTTCCCAAATCCCACATCCTGTTTCCCACAGTGGTCAGCCCCACAGGGGATCAAAGCAACATCAGCCCTACGGAGTTGCCTAGGGTTGCCAACCTCCAGGTAGTTAGCCCAGGACTGGCTGAAATAACTACTGGATAACAATCTAGTAAACAAGTGCATTAAAGTGCATAAAGTGAAATAAATAAATATAGACAACAATATCTTAGACAGTCCAACTGGTACTATTTTCAAATATTCAATGTAGATCAAGCTGGAACACTTCTTCAAAGATGAATGATGAGGGGGACGATCGTTTCATTTCTTCTTCAGCCCCGTTTTTATTAGAATCATTTCACATGCATATACAGGAATTCAATTATTTTCACTTCTCCCATGGGGATGAAAGTGGCAACTTATGTATAATGGCAATGTCAAGTTCCATGCAGGATGCAACAGCTCAGAGACATAGTTGCACAGACGACGTCAACTGTTCCCAAAGGGATACAATAGGTAACTAATAAAAACGTCTCTAATAAAAACGGGGCTGAAGAAGAAATGAAACGATCGTCCCCCTCATCATTCATCTTTGAAGAAGTGTTCCAGCTTGATCTACATTGAATATTTGAAAATAGTACCATTTGGACTGTCTAAGATATTGTTGTCTATATTTATTTATTTATTTATTTCACTTTATGCACTTTAATACACTTGTTTACTAGATTGTTATCCAGCAGTTATTTCAGCCAGTCCTGTGCTAATTTCCTCACCTGTGGTAGCAGAACAGTGGTGTTAATTTTGGTTGCTCAACCTCCAGGTACTAGCTGGAGATCTACTATTACAACTGATCTCCAGCTGATGGAGATCACTTCACCAGGAGAAAATGGCTGCTTTGGCAATTGGACTCGATGGCATTGAAGTCCCTCCCCTCTCCAAGCCCCACCCTCCTCAGGCTCTGCCCCAAAAACCTCCCGCCAGTGGTGAAGAGGGACCTGGCAACCCTAGAGTTGCCCCAGTATTCAGGGTAGACTGCCTCTGAACATGGAGGTTCTGCTAAGCCTCTAATATCTAATACCCACTGATGGACCTGGCCATCAAGAATCTGTTTCATTCCCCCTTTAAAGCCCTATCATCAAGTGGTCAACCAGTGTCCTAGGTGTTAGTTCCCCATTGATTGACTATACACAGGGTTGCCAACCTCCAGGTACTGAAGGAAAAATCAGACACCTCTGTACAATTACCAAAGGATGAGAAATTCAGTACAGGAATCCAGCCATAAATGATGCCAAATATATTCTGGCTAAATCTTTACAGTATGTGGTAATATAACCACCAACACCATATATTGCCAACAACAAGTGTATTTTTTCTTATTTACAGGATGTTTCAACAGGTAAGTACGCAATGAATTCCTTTAACTAGTAAAGGAGAAATAGCCTGCTGTGCTGCAAAGAAAGAAATACACCTTAAAAGGACATTTTCTAGTGAACTTTGCTTCAATACTTACTAGTTAAAGGAATTAATTGCGTACATACCTGTTGAAACATCCTGTAAATAAGAAAAAATACACTTGTTGTTGGCAATATATGGTGTTGGTGGTTATATTACCACATACTGTAAAGATTTAGCCAGAATATATTTGGCATCATTTACGGCTGGATTCCTGTACTGAACCTCCAGGTACTAGCTGGAGATCTGCTATTACAACTGATCTCCAGCTGATGGAGATCACTTCACCAGGAGAAAATGGCTGCTTTGGCAATTGGACTCTATGGCATTGAAGTCCCTCCCCTCCCCAAACCCCGCTCTCCCCACGGTCCGCCCCAAAAACCTCCCGCCAGTGGCAAAGAGGTACCTGGCAACCCTAACTATACAAGTGTGTGACGTAGGACTTATTTCGGCTGCCATGCAAGTTCGGTAAGAGTCATCCAAAATTCTCGTTCTGTCCCTCCCTCCCCTGGCCAAAGATAGGGTCGCCAACCTCCAAGTAGTACAAAAAAGAGGAAAGTGTGAGCTGAAAGTATAGGTATGGAAAAAAGAACAGCACAACGGCCAAAAAACCAATGACAACGCAACAAACTGCATCTATATATCAATGTGTATTGAGCAAATGCAATCCTATGCTAACCATGCCAATGCGTAAATGAAGGCTAAAAATAAAAGCCCACTAACAAGCATGTGTGTGTTAAGTGCCGTCAAGTCGTTTCCGACTCATGGCGAATCTATGAATTAATGTCCTCCAAAGTGTCCTATCCTTAAAAGCCTTGTTCAGATCCTGCAAATTGAGGGCCGTGGCTTCCTTTATAGAGTCAATCCTTCTCTTGTTGCCTTTTCCTGCTGCCTTCAACTTTTCCTAACAAGGATATCATAGGTCAATTAGTGAAGAGTAATATACATTCCTAAAGTCAGTAATATACATGCAAACTACGACAGTGCGAAGAACAAAGGAACAAAGTTCAAGGGAACAATTGTGAAAGAGATTGAGAAGCTGGCCCTACCCTCTTGCGTCTGTCATTGTGCCAACATACAGATCTGGGGTTGCTATTGTGTCCTTTAATGGAGTTGCTTTTGCCTTTGGGCAATTGTTCCCTTGAACCTTGCTCCTTTGTTCTTCGCACTGTCGTAGTTTGCATGTTTATTACTGACTTTAGGAATGCATATCACTCTTCACTAATTGACCTATGATATGCTTGTTGTGTGTGTTAAGTGCTGTCAAGTCGTTTCCAACTCATGGCGACCCTATGAATCAACGTCCTCCAAAGTGTCCTATCCTTAACAGCCTTGCTCAGATCTTGCAAATTGAGGGCCGTGGCTTCCTTTACAGAGTCAATCCATCTCTTGTTGGGTCTTCCTCTTTTCCTGCTGCCTTCAACTTTTCCTAGCATGACTGTCTTTTCCAGTGACTCTTGTCTTCTCATATTGTGACCAAAGTACGACAGCCTCAGTTTAGTTATTTTAGCTTCTAGGGTCAGTTCAGGCTTGATTTGATCTAAAACCCACTGATTTGTTTTTTTGGCGGTCCAGGGTGTCCATAACACTCTTCTCCAACACCCCATTTCCAAAGAATCTCTTTCTTCATTGTCCAGCTCTCACACCCATACATAGTAATAGGGAATACGATGGCATGAATTAATCTAGTCTTGGTGGCCAGTGACACATCCTTACACTTCAGAATCTTATCTAGCTCCTGCATGGCTGCCCTTCCCAGTCTCAATCTCCTTCTGATTTCTTGGCTGCTCGTTAGCGGGCTTTTATTTTTAGCCTTCATTTACGCATTGCCGTGGTTAGCATAGGATTGCATTTGCTCAATACATATTGATATATAGATGCAGATTGTTGCATTGTCATTGGTTTTTTGGCCATTGTGCTGTTTTTTTTTTTTTTTACCAAACCTCCAGGTGGTGGCTGGAGATCTCCCGCTATTACAACTGATCTCCAGGTGATAGAGATCAGTTCCCCTGGAGAAAATGGCTGCTTTGGCCCTTGGACTCTATGGCATTGAAATCCCTCCCCTCTCCAAACCCTGCCGTACTCAGGCTCGACCCCCAAAATCTCCCGGTAATTCCCAATCCAGAGCTGGCAACCCTAGCCAGAGTGCCAAGCCCAAAGGTGGCATGTAGAAGCTTCCCTCCGCAAAGGGAAAGAATTTTGGCAGGTGCAGCAATCCTCAGAGAAGCCAAGTGGGACCTCCCAAAGTGCCTTCTCCACATCAATGATAAGTAACAAACCTCTCCTGTTTCCTTTGGGTTAAAAAATGCTAAAACCAAGAAGTCCGGTGGTACTTGAAAGACTATCATCATTTATTCCAGTGTTTATTTGACTATTCTATTTATCATCCGCAATTCTCACCAAGACTCAAGGTAGATTACACAGTGTAAATCAATGCAATCAATAGGATGAGACCTCTAATAAACAATGCAATAGGATTAGGATTACTGCAGTCTGAAACAAAGTACGGAGACAGGCTTTGTTGAACAATGCAGAAAATGGAATTATGCATGCAGAAAACAATGCAGTGAGACTAGAATAATACGTACAGCAAACAGATAAGACATACTATATCTAGTTGTACAGTCTAAGGAGAGATAAGTTTTACCACACGCATGGGAAGAACGCACTACATCAGCTTCTCCTCATACAGGTATTCACCACGTTGAAAGAGGAAGTGTGTGGATTTTCCCCACAGAACAGGCGTACCTGACAAAATGGTGACTGGCCATATTGTGAGAACAGCATGTAGCATGTTCTCCCCATAGGTGTGGGAAAACATAATGATTGAAAAAGGCTCATCTCACAACAGTACGTAGCTGTGAGTATATGTGCCCACATATGACATTTGTGTGTGCATGCGTAAGAGCTGTCAAGTCACTTCTGACTTATGGTGACCCTATGAATTGACGACTTCCAAAATGTCCTATGGTGAACAGCCTTGTTCAGGTCTTGCAAACCGAGGGCCGTGGCTTCCTTTATAAAGTCAACCCATCTCCTGTTGGGTCTTCCTCTTTTCCTGTTGCCCTCAGCCTTTCCTAGCATTATTGTCTTTCCCAGTGACTCTTGTCTTCTCACCAAATAGCCTCAGATTAGTCGTTTTAGGTTCTAGGGAGAGTTCAGGCTTGATTTGATCTAGAACCACTTGCCTTTTTGGCAGGTATTTATAATACTCCCCTCCAACACCACATTAGAAATGGCACATCAATAGGCAGCTTCCCATGTTATAAATTCCCATGTGAAACACCCATGTAAATATTTAACTTGTTACACTCTAGCTACCTGTTCTACCTTTCCTCCAAAGAATTCAGGGCAGCTTATGAACTCTATGTTATTTTCGAAAGTTTTTTTTGTGGGGAGGAGGCTTTTTCAGACTTTAAAAAACTGGTAAGTGACATAACTGGTAATTGACCTGGATGGCCCAGGCTAGCCTGATCTGGTCAGATCTCAGAAGCTAAGCAGGGTCGGCCCTGGATAGTATTTGGATGGGAGACCACCAAGGAATAAAAGCGGTGCTGTGCATGCAGAGGAAGGCACTGGCAAACCACCTCTGTTAGTCTCTTTCCATGAAAACCCCAAAAGGGGTCGCCATAAGTCGGCTGCGATTTGAAGGCACTTTACACACACACACAATTGACATATCACAATAGTGACTTTAAGAGAAGACAATAACCAATATTTTTCAACAAAGACACCAAGAAACCCTGTAGTGGCATGGGAGACTGAAGAAAACATAAAAGAAACTACTGTGTAGATCCACTCTGCTGCCACAGGGACCAGCTCTGCATTCTCAGGGGCAACAACTACTACAGAGAAGAGCATTGTTACTGGGCAGACGCATCCCCAGGTAAGTGCTGCCCAATGGACCATCTCATCACAGGCTTAGTCCTTTGGTACTTCACCAGGAACAGGACAGCGAACCAAGCTGGCGACTGATAAAAGCCACCTCACGGGCCCTTTGCAGGGAGACAGGAGTACCATTCAGGCTCAGCTTTAACTAGAGGACAAGAGGGGAGAGGGAGACACTGGGATGTTGAGGAGAGATATTTTCAGTGATGAGGGTCAGTTTCTAGCTGTTATAATTGATTTCTTTTAAATGCACCTGAAGCGTCCTCTCCCCATGATGTTCCAGAAGTGTTCTGTTGTGATGTCGGGCTAGGGTCTGGGAGAACCAGGATCGAATTCCCACTTCACCACAGAAACGTCTTGGGTGGCCTTGGGCTAGCCATACTCTCAGCCTAACCTACGTCACTGGGTTGTAGGGAGGATTACATGGTGGAGAGGAGGACAGAATAAACCACTCTGGGTCACCACTGGGGACTCCGTCCATCTGTGCCATGCAGGACTCATCAGAAAATGAAGCTAGGACACTCAAAATTGGCCAGCTAAGTCAGGATGATCGTAGGAATTTCTGTGCCAAACATGAAGGGAATCGTAATATTCTTGACCTTGTAAGCTTCAGAAAACCCCACCCCCCACTTTTTGCATTGGAAGCGATGATGTCACTTCCAGCTCTGTGCCGGAAGTGATGGGCCCCAGCATGCCTTTCTTTGCCCCCCCCCCCAGTTCCTCCTGGTAAGCTGCCAACAGCAGTAGTTGTGTTTGTAGGGGCCTCTACCTATGTTGTGTTATAGTTTATTGCATCAAGCCACTGCATCCATGCAACCACCTTCTATTAGTCACGATAGGGTCAGTCATTTCATTCAGTATTCATTCTGTTCCCTTTGCACATTGAGTATAGTGTAATGATTCATTTATACCTTCAGTGTTGTGATCCCATGAACTGGTCCAATCCACTTCAGATACACTATTGAATCTACTCATGGCAAAGTGTAACCCGGGGGGATAAAAAAGGACCCAGAATAACATCTTGCTGCCAGGAAACCTAGTTGGGATGAGAGGCTGCAAGACAAGGCCTTCAACGGGATCCCACCCATGTTTGCTCAGAAGGATGACTTTTTGAATTGAGTGAGGAACACACATTAAAAAGTGGTGGTTATGACTGCAACCCTGATCCCCAGTGCCTTGTTCAGTAATTCCCAAAGCCTGGGCCTTGAGAGAATTTGGGAGTGTACTATAACCAATACAGAAACCAATTAAAAATGCTTGGGAGCCCAAAACACCTATTCAAGGACAGTGGCTCAGATCAGGTTTGACTGAACTACTCTTTTTTAAAAAATGCAGTTTTTATTAAGTTTTAGCATATAACAGACAACATTCAAAATACATTTCAAAATAATCAAATGTGCCATCTTAGCCCAAATGGGCTTATTTCATCGAGAATATAGAATCAGAGTTGTAAGGGACCACTAGGGTCATCAAGCCCAACCCCCTGCACAATGCAGGAAATTCACAACTACCTCCCCCCACCAACACCCCTAGTGACCAGAAGATGGCCAAGATGCCCTCCCTCTCATCATCTGCCTAAGGTCTCAGCATCAGCATTGCTGACAGATGGCCATCTAACTTTTTCTTAAAAACCTCCATGGAAGGAGATATGTTCTATCCTGATAATAATTACAGAAAGAATGGGGCAGTACTAAAGATTGATATATCTCATACCCTTGAACCTTTGGTAATATTATCCTAACTTGTGTGTTTCATCATTAAACATGTTTTAAATTTTATTCTATTCAATGTATATGTACTATATAATCGTAACTGTTAAAACATTACATATCTCATCTGAAACAAAACTATTCTACAGTCATTTCTATATTATCTTGCTTATCTTCTGTGCTGCCTTTCTGTCCAAATATGGCCCCCAAGTCAGCAAACATCAAAACATTTCAACATTAAAATAGCAACACATTAAAATTAATATCTCTGTGATACAACTGATATAACTTCTTATTTAGTCATGAAAGATAGCTAGACAGATAGAAAACCCTCCCACTTTATGCAGTTATTCACTGATGAGAAAAAACACAGGCAATTATGTAATTTCTTTGCATGAATCCTCCTAAGTACACCAGATTTGTGAGAAAAGCCATGCTTCAATCTCAGCATTTAGATGGCTTCTCTGCTGTGTGAACCCTTTGATTTTCCCACCTACTGTGAATCCTTCAATGACGATTAAACCTTGCGCCGGAACTGAAACTTTGACCACACACCAAACATTTTATGGTTTCTCTGCTGTGTGCTTCCTCTTATGATAATTAAGGCTTAATTTATGAGAGAAGCTCATGCTACAATCTGAGCATTTGTATGGCTTCTCCCCCGTGTGAACACGTTGATGTGAAACAAGGTGGTATCTCCGTCTGAAGCTCTTCCCACATTCTGAGCACTGATATGGTTTCTCACCTGTGTGAAGCAGGAGATGTGATGTAAGGGTTGTGCTCTGACTGAAGCTCTTTCCACACTCGAAGCATTTATATGGCTTCTCTCCAGTATGAATGCGTTGATGAAAAGTTAGGTGGCTATTCCAAGAGAAGCTCTTCCCACACTCAAAGCATTTATATGGCTTCTCCCCAGTATGAACACGTTCATGTGAAGTAAGGCTGTCCTTCCGACTGAAGCTCTTCCCACACTCTGAACAGTTATATGGCTTCTCCCCTGTGTGAGTCGTCTGATGCACAGTTCGGTGGGTATTAGGAGAGGTCTTCTCACAGTCCAAGCGTTTATGTGACTTCTCCCCTATGTGAACCCCTTGATGAACAATTAAGCAGCTATTCAGAGAGAAGCTCTTTCCACACTCCAAGCATTTATATGGCTTCTCCCCTGTGTGCTTCCTCTTATGATAATTCAGGCCTGATTTATGAGAAAAGCACTTGCTGCAATCTGAGCATTGGTATGGCTTCTCCTCAGTGTGAACTCGTTGATGTGAAGTAAGGTGGTCTCTCCGTCTGAAGCTCTTCCCACATTGTGAGCATTGATATGATTTCTCACCTGTGTGAAGCAGGAAATGTGATGTAAGTGTTATGCTGTGACTGAAGCTCTTCCCACACTCCAAGCATTTATACGGCTTCTCCCCAGTGTGAACACGTTGATGGGAAATAAGGTGGTCCCTTCGTTTGAAGCTCTTCTTACATTCTGAGCATTCATATGGTTTCTCACCTGTGTGAAGCAGGAAATGTGATTTAAGTGTTGCGTTATGACTGAAGCTCTGCCCACACTCAAAGCATTTGTATGGCTTCTCCTCAGTATGAATGCGTTGATGAAAAACCAGGTGGCTATTCCAAGAGAAGCTCTTCCCACACTCCAAGCATTTATATAGCTTCTCCCCTGTGTGCTTCCTCTTATGATAATTAAGGCCTGATTTATGAGAAAAGCTCTTGCTACAATCTGAGCATTTGTATGGCTTCTCCTCAGTGTGAACTCGTTGATGTGAAGTAAGGTGGTCTCTCCGTCTGAAGCTCTTCCCACAATGTGAGCGTTGATATGGTTTCTCACCTGTGTGAAGCAGGAAATGTGATGTAAGTGTTGTGCTGTGACTGAAGCTCTTCCCACTCTCCAAGCATTTATACGGCTTCTCACCAGTGTGAACGCATTGATGTGAATTAAGGTGGCCTCTTCGTCTGAAGCTCTTCCCACACTCTGAGCATTTATATGGCTTCTTCCTCATGTGAGTCCTCTGATGCACAGTTAGTAGGCTATTCCAAAAGAAGCTCTTCCAACATTCCAACCAGACATTTTTCTTGCCTGATTTGGACTTTTGGTCTTTAACTGTGGATACGCACAGTTCTCTTTCTCCATCCACAAGGCAATTATTCCTTCCTTTTTCTTTTAGCGCTTTGCTTTGTGCTGGGATCTCATACAAGTTTCTCTGATGACAGGCAACCAACACCTTCCTCTGCTTCTTTTTTCCTTTCCTTTTTCTTTTCAGCTGCCTCTGAGGTCCATCTCGGTTCCACATTTCCACCTCCAGAGCTTCCTGTCTTTCTTCAGACACTCCTCCTGGTTGCGCCTGTCTCTCAGCCTCTGATGTCTCTCCTGCTGGAACAGAGAGAGGGAGAAATCAAATAAGAGCTCCAGGAAAGAAAGACCTCCAGGAAAGGTGCACACCCTTTGCCCACGATTTTTTGCCCCTTTGGGACAGTGAAGGAGAAGTCAGCCATTTCTTGCCTCTGTAGGAGCTCCTCCGTATTCTAAAATCCCCTCATTTGCCCCAAGGGACAAACCCCACAAGCAGGATGTATCTATTATGGGTGAAAATAGGCTGAGATCATCCAAATGGGATGCGATCATCCAAGGAGGAAGGACCCAGACCTGTGGTGGCAGTTGCACATTTGCTCTCATGTGTAGTTAAATTGTGGAACTCCCTGCCCCAGGATGTGGTGATGGCTGCCAACTTGGAAGGCTTTAAGAGGGGAGTGGACATGTTCATGGAGGAGAGGGGTATTCATGGCTACTAGCCAAAATGAATACTAGTCATGATGCATACCTATTTTCTCCAGGATCAGAGGAGCATGCCAAATATATTAAGTGGTGTGAAACACAGGTAGGCAATGCTGCTGCAGTCATATTGCTTGTGGGCTTCCTAGAGACAACTGGTTGGCCACTGCGTGAACAGACTGCATGGCTTTTTTATGTTCTTAGTTTAGCCCTCAGCTGGCTACTCTTTAAGGGGGGGGGGTTTCACTCATGAAAAGTGCCACAATGGATTGTGTCTTTGATAAGACAAAATGGGAATATGTAGCAGGCCCAAAGGGAAAAAAATCCTGCAAAATTAACCAGAACCCCCCTTTTACTGTATTTTGTCTCCCCCTTACCTGCACACCAGCTCGATTCCTCGCAGCTCTGTGGAGACCGCACTTCTCTTGGCTGGCGCTGTGAATTAAGGAATGGTCCAGGAACCCAAAGTCCTTTGAGGGGAGCAGAAAACACCATGAAGGGACTGAGACTTTCTGAGTATATTTATGATGTCAAGAATACACCCAGATTCTTTTTTGGGGGGAAGGGTGTTCAAACTAACTACAAGATCTTTGTTTCCAACTTGATGAAAACACAATGCAAGCATTACTAGGAAGCAAATGCCACACATGTTGTTTCATCAGAAAAGAACCTGAGGCAAATATTTATGTTTGGTTATTTTGGTTCCCCAATCAGGGAAACTTCACCAAAGATCTGACATCTCCACAGGTCTCTAATTCACACGCCTGTTAAACTAACCCTTCCTTCCCCTCACAACTTCCAGCCTGTAAGTCTCAACCTTCAAAACCCAGCTGACAAGATGTCTCATTAGTATTGGCCTGAATTTGATAAATACTCCCTTGCCTTCCATACTCAGAATAAAAGAGCCAAGATCCTTACCCATAGAGGCTGCTGAGTCGTAATTCTCATGCATGACTTCCCAGTACAGAGCTCTTTGGGCCAGATTCAGCAGAGCCCATTCCTCTTGGTTGAAGAACACAGCCACCTCCAGAAAAGACTTCGGGGCCCCTGCAGGATTTCCCCCGTTCATCTTCTCTAACCTTGCCAGAGTATTCACAAAAGAAAGACGAATCCTACGTGCGGGCAATCTGGGGAGAAAATTATGGAATACATCAAATCACTGCAATAAAAATTAAGTGTTTTGTTTTGTTTTTGAAACTCTGAAGAGTATCCCATGAGTCATACGAGTCACGTAATCTGAAAAAATCGGAGGGATGCCATCTTGGAACAATATTCCAAGTAATACGGCTTCAGAAAATCGTGTCTGTACCGCTCAATGTGTCATGTAAATACTTATGCTTCACTTCTTTCTGGTTTTTCCAGACTGACTGACTCCATGTAATCTGCCTTGAGTCCCTGTGGAAAAGGCCGACTATTGATAACGTAAATAAACATTTTTGCGAATCACTGGAAACCTCTCTTTCGGAACAGAAATGTTTTGTGGTACGCAACAATTTTAAAAATCAGCAAATGATATATAATAGTTTCAATAAAGCCTTGATTGGACTGGATTGCTAGCAATAGACATTGACAAATAGTTCAAGTTCTGCCAGAGAAACTGAGAAGGGAAAAACTTAGGTCAGGAGCACAGATCGGCTTAAAAACGCAGGCAGGCGGAGGGTTGGTAGGGCCTTATATGCTGGCACGTGCCTCCACACAAAGAATTTTCTTGGCTGTGGAAAACAGCTGAAGGAAAAGGATTCCAACCTAGACTTCCTGAGGGGCTAGTTTTCCGTGCGCAGGAAACTCCTGGTTCGGAGGGACATCCCATCATACCAGGTCCTTCCTGTCGCCTGCAGCACTATACCCCCTGGTACGGGTTTTAATCCTGGGCAGGTTGAGGTCTGGGAACAGGGTTACCAATCCTGGGTCAGGGAATTCCTGGAGATTTGGTGACGGAGATTAGGGAGAGATCTCAGTGGAGTTCAGTTGTAACTGCTGGAGATCTCCAGGCCCCACCTGGAGGTTGGTAACCCTATCCAGGGGGAAAGCCAGTGGAGAAGTAGAGATGGGAGAAGAGGGTGGGGGGAAGGCGGGAGAGGATGCCTGCGCTTGTCAGGAAGGGAAACAACTGAAAGGGAGTATGTTTAGCACTGGGAGATTCCCTCTGGCCCAAGGGGGGGGGGAGAGATGGGAAACTCCCTGGGCAGGGGCTGAATTGCCTTCTGGCCCATCCACTGAGTCAGTTTTCTGTAAAGTAGCCAGACTAGTTTTCTGTGCGCAGGAAACTCCCGGTTTGGAGGGACATCCCATCGCACAAGGTCTGCAGGTTTTAATCCTGGGCAGGTTGAGGCTACCAATCCTGGGTCAGGGAATTCCTGGAGATGTGGGGATGGAGATTGGGGAGAGATCTCAGCGGGGTACAGCTGTAACTGCAGGAGATCTCCAGCCCCCACCTGGAGGTTGGTAACCCTGCCCGGGGAACAAGCCGGCTGAGAAGCAGAGGTGGGTCAGAGAAGAGGGGGGGAGGCGGGGGAGGATGCCTGCGCCGATCAGGAAGGGAAACAACCGAAAAGGGGGGGATGTTTAGCACTGGGCGATTCCCTCTGGCCCAAGGACGAGGGAGGGGGAGAGAAGGGAAACTCTCTGGGCAGGGGCGGAATTGCACCCCCGGACTGGGACTGAGCGGGCAAACTGGGGCTGAGGCTCCTCCGGGGGGTTCTGCCTTCTGGCCCATCCGCTGAGCCCGGCCGCTTTTTTGCCGACTTATCATGGCCAACGGGAAGGGTGAGAAATAAAGGCAGAAACCACTGGGTGTGCAACGACCCCTCCTCCCCACCCCGGGGTGTTGCAGCGTTAACGCATTTCTGTAGCAGGACCGAGAAGCCCCCCCCCCCAATTGCAAACGGGATCCTTCCAAGGCGCTGTTCCAGCTCGTGCACAATTCTGGACCGAGAAGCCCCCCCCCCCGGTCCCCATTTCTTGCCCCCAAATCTCTGAGAAATCATAAAGGCACCGCTTTGGCAAACGGGCTGGGACTCGGCTGACCATAAGCCCCGTTTCGAAACAAGCTATTCCCTTGCGGTCCTAATACATTTCAATACATTTACAGAAAGGAAAAGAGATTTTTACAAATTGCTAAATCAGTGGCTCTTCCAGAGTCAGGGGAAGTCTACCTTGCTGTCTCAGGACAGTCCCGTTTTTTAACATATCCCCTGGCCTTTTTAATTAAAATGTCCCTTTTGTCCCCTTTTTGCACCGCCTTCCGCTTCCAACGTTTGTCCTCCTTCCGTCGGGACATTCCTCCTGCTGCAGGCAGGCACGGCTGGGTCCGTTCTCATCGGAAAAAGGGCTCCGATCGGGTCCCACTAACCTGACACAACCCCTGTCCCGTTTCTGCCATCCCAGCGTCCCGTTTCGGTCTCAAGGAAACGCGGCCAGCCTAGCTGGTTCTGCCTTCTGGCCCCTCCGTTGAGCCCGACCGCTTTGGGGGGGCTTATCACGGGCAACGGGGAGAGGGAGAAATAAATGACCCCCCCCCGCCGCGGGTGCTGCAGAGAAAGCGCATTTCTGCGCCGGGACCTTGCCCCGGAATCCCACCCCCCACCCCATTTCCCATTGCAAACGCGACCCTCCCAGCGGGCCATTTCAGCCCATGTCTCTGAAGAAGGGAGCTGTGGCTCACGAAAGCTCACACCCTGCCAGACAATATTTGTGCTAGTCTTGAAGGTGCTCCTGGACTCGTGCCCTTTTCTGCTGCTGCAGACAGACTAGCACGGCGACCCCCGGGGAATTATCCTTCTCCAAATACAAAAGGGCAAGAGTCCAGTAGCACCTTCAAGACTAACCAAAATATTTTCTGGAAGGGTATGAGCTTTCTGAAGAAGTGAGCTGTGGCGCACGAAAGCTCACACCCTGCCAGACAATATTTCTGCTAGTCTTGAAGGTGCTCCTGGACTCGTGCCCTTTTCTACTGCTGCAGACAGACTAACACGGCGACCCCCGGGGAATTAAGTCCATGCACCGTCCTCCTCTGCCCCGTCCCCTCTCTTGCCCTAAATATCTGTAAGGAATCATCATCCTACCGTCTCCGCAAACGCCCCGCGTCCAAACCCTCTTCCTCCGACCTGGGCCAAAGAGCTGCTGCAGGACGCCGGTTCGAACTTCCCTCCGAGGAAGAATGTGGGCGTGTCTCCCCGGCCCCGTTCTCTCCAGGGCCCCCACAGAGCCTCGCTTCCACTCGCAAGGGCTTCTGGGCACTGTAGTTCACGGCGACGGGAACGAACGCCTGCGACGAGAATACGCGCCTGCCTCCCTCCCTCCCTCCCTCCGCCCAATCAGCTGCCGGCTCTTTTCAGGCTCCTTCCTGATTTCTCAGGTTCCAGGGTTTGTCACGTGGCTGGTCTTTCTCTCCACACGCCTGAGAATTTAGGAGCCGACTTAAAGACCCAGAGAAAGGGGGTGGGGGGAGGAGGACTGGACTCTCTTTTTAAAACGAGGCTAGGGCAACTGCATGCCTTGGCCTCTCCGAAGAATGGCATTGCTCCGCTGGATCAAACCAAAGGTTTCCCAAATCCCACATCCTGTTTCCCACAGTGGTCAGCCCCACAGGGGATCAAAGCAACATCAGCCCTACGGAGTTGCCTAGGGTTGCCAACCTCCAGGTAGTTAGCCCAGGACTGGCTGAAATAACTACTGGATAACAATCTAGTAAACAAGTGCATTAAAGTGCATAAAGTGAAATAAATAAATAAATACAACAATATCTTAGAAAGTCCAAATGGTACTATTTTCAAAAATTCAATGTAGATCAAACTGGAACACTTCTTCAAAGATGAATGATGAGGGGGACGATCGTTTCATTTCTTCTTCAGCCCCGTTTTTATTAGAATCATTTCACATGCATATACAGGAATTCAATTATTTTCACTTCTCCCATGGGGATGAAAGTGGCAACTTATGTATAATGGCAATGTCAAGTTCCATGCAGGATACAACAGCTCAGAGACATAGTTGCACAGATGACTTCAACTGTTCCCAAAGGGATACAATAGGTAACTAATAAAAACGACTCTAATAAAAACGGGGCTGAAGAAGAAATGAAACGATCGTCCCCCTCATCATTCATCTTTGAAGAAGTGTTCCAGCTTGATCTACATTGAATATTTGAAAATAGTGCCATTTGGACTGTCTAAGATATTGTTGTCTATATTTATTTATTTATTTATTTCACTTTATGCACTTTAATACACTTGTTTACTAGATTGTTATCCAGTAGTTATTTCAGCCAGTCCTGTGCTAATTTCCTAACCTGTGGTAGCAGAACAGTGGTGTTAATTTTGGTTGCTCAACCTCCAGGTACTAGCTGGAGATCTACTATTATAACTGATCTCCAGCTGATGGAGATCACTTCACCAGGAGAAAATGGCTGCTTTGGCAATTGGACTCTATGGCATTGAAGTCCCTCCCCTCTCCAAGCCCCACCCTCCTCAGGCTCTGCCCCAAAAACCTCCCGCCAGTGGTGAAGAGGGACCTGGCAACCCTAGAGTTGCCCCAGTATTCAGGGTAGACTGCCTCTGAACATGGAGGTTCTGCTAAGCCTCTAATATCTAATACCCACTGATGCACCTGGCCATCAAGTATCTGTTTCATTCCCCCTTTAAAGCCCTATCATCAAGTGGTCAACCAGTGTCCTAGGTGTTAGTTCCCCGTTGATTGACTATACACAGGGTTGCCAACCTCCAGGTACTAGCTGGAGATCTGCTATTACAACTGATCTCCAGCTGATGGAGATCACTTCACCAGGAGAAAATGGCTGCTTTGGCAATTGGACTCTATGTCATTGAAGTCCCTCCCCTCCCCAAACCCCGCTCTCCCCACGCTCCGCCCCAAAAACCTCTCGCCAGTGGCAAAGAGGTACCTGGCAACCCTAACTATACAAGTGTGTGACGTAGGACTTATTTCGGCTGCCATGCAAGTTTGGTAAGAGTCATCCAAAATTCTCGTTCTGTCCCTCCCTCCCCTGGCCAAAGATAGGGTCGCCAACCTCCAAGTAGTACAAAAAAGAGGAAAGTGTGAGCTGAAAGTATAGGTATGGAAAAAAGAACAGCACAACGGCCAAAAAACCAATGACAACGCAACAAACTTCATCTATATATCAATGTGTATTGAGCAAATGCAATCCTATGCTAACCATGCCAATGCGTAAATGAAGGCTAAAAATAAAAGCCCACTGACAAGCATGTGTGTGTTAAGTGCCGTCAAGTCATTTCCTACTCATGGCGAACCTATGAATTAATGTCCTCCAAAGTGTCCTATCCTTAAAAGCCTTGCTCAGATCTTTCAAATTGAGGGCCGTGGCTTCCTTTATAGAGTCAATCCTTCTCTTGTTGCCTTTTCCTGCTGCCTTCAACTTTTCCTAACAAGGATATCATAGGTCAATTAGTGAAGAGTAATATACATTCCTAAAGTCAGTAGTATACATGCAAACTACGACAGTGCGAAGAACAAAGGAACAAAGTTCAAGGGAACAATTGTGAAAGAGATTGAGAAGCTGGCCCTACCCTCTTGCATCTGTCATTGTGCCAACATACAGACCTGGGGTTGCTATTGTGTCCTTTAATGGAGTTGCTTTTGCCTTTGGGCAATTGTTCCCTTGAACCTTGCTCCTTTGTTCTTCGCACTGTCGTAGTTTGCATGTTTATTACTGACTTTAGGAATGCATATCACTCTTCACTAATTGACCTATGATATGCTTGTTGTGTGTGTTAAGTGCCGTCAAGTCGTTTCCAACTCATGGCGACCCTATGAATCAACGTCCTCCAAAGTGTCCTATCCTTAACAGCCTTGCTCAGATCTTGCAAATTGAGGGCCGTGGCTTCCTTTACAGAGTCAATCCATCTCTTGTTGGGTCTTCCTCTTTTCCTGCTGCCTTCAACTTTTCCTAGCATGACTGTCTTTTCCAGTGACTCTTGTCTTCTCATATTGTGACCAAAGTACGACAGGCTCAGTTTAGTTATTTTAGCTTCTAGGGTCAGTTCATGCTTGATTTGATCTAAAACCCACTGATTTGTTTTTTTGGCGGTCCAGGGTGTCCATAACACTCTCCTGCAACACCCCATTTCCAAAGAATCTACTTTCTTCCTATCAGCTTTCTTCATTGTCCAGCTCTCACACCCATACATAGTAATAGGGAATACGATGGCATGAATTAATCTAGTCCTGGTGGCCAGTGACACATCCTTACACTTCAGAATCTTTTCTAGCTCCTGCATGGCTGCCCTTCCCAGTCTCAATCTCCTTTTGATTTCTTGGCTGCTCGTTAGTGGGCTTTTATTTTTAGCCTTCATTTACGCATTGGCGTGGTTAGCATAGGATTGCATTTGCTCAATACATATTGATATATAGATGCAGATTGTTGCATTGTCATTGGTTTTTTGGCCATTGTGCTGTTTTTTTGTTTTTTTTTACCAAACCTCCAGGTGGTGGCTGGAGATCTCCCGCTATTACAACTGATCTCCAGGTGATAGAGATCAGTTCCCCTGGAGAAAATGGCTGCTTTGGCCCTTGGACTCTATGGCATTGAAATCCCTCCCCTCTCCAAACCCTGCCGTACTCAGGCTCGACCCCCAAAATCTCCCGGTAATTCCCAATCCAGAGCTGGCAACCCTAGCCAGAGTGCCAAGCCCAAAGGGCGGCATGTTGAAGCTTCCCTCCGCAAAGGGAAAGAATTTTGGCAGGTGCAGCAATCCTCAGAGAAGCCAAGTGGGACCTCCCAAAGTGCCTTCTCCACATCAATGATAAGTAACAAATGGTTCCATATTAACATACCATACCCTCATTAGCACATTATCTTGATACTTACAGGACAATACTTTTGCAGGACAATACTCAGCTCAAACCCAACCCCTTTCTGACTATATATTACTCTTTCTACACCCTTGACACTGAGAGACACTGTCCTTCAGTGTTACTACTCTGAAGATGCCTGCCACAGTTGCTGGCGAAACGTCAGGAAAGAAAATTCCAAGACCACGGTTACACAGCCCGGATAACCTACAAGAACCAATGAACTCTGACCGTGAAAGCCTTCGACAATATTATAAGTAACAAACCTCTCCTGTTTCCTTTGGGTTAAAAAATGCTAAAACCAAGAAGTCCGGTGGTACTTGAAAGACTATCGTCATTTATTCCAGTGTTTATTTGACTATTCTATTTATCATCCACAATTCTCACCAAGACTCAAGGTAGATTACACAGTGTAAATCAATGCAATCAATAGGATGAGACCTCTAATAAACAATGCAATAGGATTAGGATTACTGCAGTCTGAAACAAAGTACGGAGACAGGATTTGTTGAACAATGCAGAAAATGGAATTATGCATGCAGAAAACAATGCAGTGAGACTAGAATAATACGTACAGCAAACAGATAAGACATACTATATCTAGTTGTACAGTCTAAGGAGAGATAGGTTTTACCACACGCATGGGAAGAACGCACTACATCAGCTTCTCCTCATACAGGTATTCACCACTTTGAAAGAGGAAGTGTGTGGATTTTCCCCACAGAACATGCGTACCTGACAAAATGGTGACTGGCCATATTGTGAGAACAGCATGTAGCATGTTCTCTCCATAGGTGTGGGAAAACATAATGATTGAAAAAGGCTCATCTCACAACAGTACGTAGCTGTGCATATATGTGCCCACATATGACATTTTTGTGTTCATGCGTAAGAGCTGTCAAGTCACTTCTGACTTATGGTGACCCTATGAATTGACGACTTCCAAAATGTCCTATGGTGAACAGCCTTGTTCAGGTCTTGCAAACTGAGGGCTATGGCTTCCTTTATAAAGTCAACCCATCTCCTGTTGGGTCTTCCTCTTTTCCTGCTGCCCTCAGCCTTTCCTAGCATTATTGTCTTTCCCAGTGACTCTAGTCTTCTCACAGTGTGACCAAATAGCCTCAGATTAGTCGTTTTAGGTTCTAGGGAGAGTTCAGGCTTGATTTGATCTAGAACCCACTTGCCTTTTTGGCAGGTATTTATAATACTCCCCCCAACACCACATTAGAAATGGCACATCAACAGGCAGCTTCCCATGTTATAAATTCCCATGTGAAACACCCATGTAAATATTTAACTTGTTACACTCTAGCTACCTGTTCTCTGTGTATCCTACCTTTCCTCCAAAGAATTCAGGGCAGCTAATGAACTCTATGTTATCCTCGAAAGTTTTTTTTGTGGGGAGGAGGCTTTTTCAGACTTTAAAAAACTGGTAAGTGACATAACTGGTAATTGACCTGGATGGCCCAGACTAGCCTGATCTGGTCAGATCTCAGAAGCTAAGCAGGGTCGGCCCTGGATAGTATTTGGATGGGAGACCACCAAGGAATACCAGCGTTGCTGTGCATGCAGAGGAAGGCATTGGCAAACCACCTCTGTTAGTCTCTTTCCATGAAAACCCCAAAAGGGGTCGCCATAAGTCGGCTGCGATTTGAAGGCACTTTACACACACACACACAATTGACATATCACAATAGTGACTTTAAGAGAGGACAATAACCAATATTTTTCAACAAAGACACCAAGAAACCATGTAGTGGCATGGGAGACTGAAGAAAACATAAAAGAAACTACTGTGTAGATCCACTCTGCTGCCACAGGGACCAGCTCTGCATTCTCAGGGGCAACAACTACTACAGAGAAGAGCATTGTTACTGGGCAGACGCATCCCCAGGTAAGTGCTGCCCAATGGACCATCTCATCACAGGCTTAGTCCTTTGGTACTTCACCAGGAACAGGACAGCGAACCAAGCTGGCGACTGATAAAAGCCACCTCACGGGACCTTTGCAGGGAGACAGGAGTACCATTCAGGCTCAGCTTTAACTAGAGGACAAGAGGGGAGAGGGAGACACTGGGATGTTGAGGAGGGATATTTTCAGTGATGAGGGTCAGTTTCTAGCTGTTATAATTGATTTCTTAGAAATGCACCTGAAGCGTCCTCTCCCCATGATGTTCCAGAAGTGTTCTGTTGTGATGTTGGGCTAGGGTCTGGGAGAACCTGGTTCGAATTCCCACTTCACCACAGAAACGTCTTATGGGCCTTGGGCTAGCCATACTCTCAGCCTAACCTACGTCAGTGGGTTGTAGGGAGGACTACATGGTGGAGAGGAGGACAGAATAAACCACTCTGGGTCACCACTGGGGACTCCGTCCATCTGTGCCATGCAGGACTCATCAGAAAATGAAGCTAGGACACTCAAAATTGGCCAGCTATGTCAGGATGATCGTGGGAATTTCTGTGCCAAACATGAAGGGAATTGTAATATTCTTGACCTTGTAAGCTTCAGAAAACCCCACCCCCCACTTTTTGCATTGGAAGCGATGATGTCACTTCCAGCTCTGTGCTGGAAGTGATGGGCCCCAGCATGCCTTTCTTTGCCCCCCCCAGTTCCTCCTGGTAAGCTGCCAGCAGCAGTAGTTGTGTTTGTAGGGGCCTCTACCTATGTTGTGTTATAGTTTGTTGCATCAAGCCACTGCATCCATGCAACCACCTTCTATTGGTCACGATAGGGTCAGTCATTTCATTCAGTATTCATTCTGTCCCCTTTGCACATTGAGTATAGTGTAATGTTTCATTTATACCTTCAGTGTTGTGATCCCATGAACTGGTCCAATCCACTTCAGATACACTACTGAATCTACTCATGGCAAAGTGTAACCCGGGGGGATAAAAAAGGACCCAGAATAACATCTTGCTGCCAGGAAACCTAGTTGGGATGAGAGGCTGCAAGACAAGGCCTTCAACGGGATCCCACCAATGTTTGCTCAGAAGGATGACTTTTTGAATTGAGTGAGGAACACACATTAGAAAGCGGTGGTTATGACTGCAACCCTGATCCCCAGTGCTTTGTTCAGTAATTCCCAAAGCTTGGGCCTTGAGAGAATTTGGGAGTGTGCTATAACCAATACAGAAACCAATTAAAAATGCTTGGGAGCCCAAAACACCAAGGACAGTGGCTCAGATCAGGTTTGACTGAATTACTCTTTTTTTAAAAAATGCAGTATTTATTAAGTTTTAGCATATAACAGACAACATTCAAAATACATTTCAAAATAATCAAATGTGCCATCTTAGCCCAAATGGGCTTATTTCATCGAGAATATAGAATCAGAGTTGTAAGGGACCACTAGGGTCATCAAGCCCAACACCCTGCACAATGCAGGAAATTCACAACTACCTCCCCCCACCAACACCCCTAGTGACCAGAAGATGGCCAAGATGCCCTCTCTCTCATCATCTGCCTAAGGTCACAGCATCAGCATTGCTGACAGATGGCCATCTAACTTTTTCTTAAACATCTCCATGGAAGGAGATATGTTCTATCCTGATAATGGGGCAGTACTAAAGATTGATATATCTCATACCCTTGAACCTTTGGTAATATTATCCTAACTTGTGTATTTCATCATTAAACATGTTTTAAATTTTATTCTTTCAATGTATATGTATTATATAATCGTAACTGTTAAAACATTTCATCTTAAACAAAACTATTCTACAGTCATTTCTATATTATCTTGCTTATCTTCTGTGCTGCCTTTCTGTCCAAATATGGCCCCCAAGTCAGCAAACATCAAAACAATTCAACATTAAAATAGCAACACATTAAAATTAATATCTCTGTGATACAACTGATATAACTTCTTATTTAGTCATGAAAGATAGCTAGACAGATAGAAAACCCTCCCACTTTATGCAGTTATTCACTGATGAGAAAAAACACAGGCAATTGTGTAATTTCTTTGCATGAATCCTCCTAAGTACACCAGATTTATGAGAAAAGCCATGCTTCAATCTCAGCATTTAGATGGCTTCTCTGCTGTGTGAACCCTTTGAATTTCCCACCTACTGTGAATCCTTCAATGACGATTAAACCTTGCGCCGGAACTGAAACTTTGACCACACACCAAACATTTTATGGTTTCTCTGCTGTGTGCTTCCTCTTATGATAATTAAGGCTTAATTTATGAGAGAAGCTCATGCTACAATCTGAGCATTTGTATGGCTTCTCCCCCGTGTGAACACGTTGATGTGAAACAAGGTGGTATCTCCGTCTGAAGCTCTTCCCACATTCTGAGCACTGATATGGTTTCTCACCTGTGTGAAGCAGGAGATGTGATGTAAGGGTTGTGCTCTGACTGAAGCTCTTTCCACACTCGAAGCATTTATATGGCTTCTCCCCAGTATGAATGCGTTGATGAAAAGTTAGGTGGCTATTCCAAGAGAAGCTCTTCCCACACTCGAAGCATTTATATGGCTTCTCCCCAGTATGAACACGTTCATGTGAAGTAAGGCTGTCCTTCCGACTGAAGCTCTTCCCACACTCTGAACAGTTATATGGCTTCTCCCCTGTGTGAGTCTTCTGATGCACAGTTCGGTGGGTATTAGGAGAGGTCTTCTCACAGTCCAAGCGTTTATGTGACTTCTCCCCTACGTGAACCCCTTGATGAACAATTAAGCAGCTATTCAGAGAGAAGCTCTTTCCACACTCCAAGCATTTATATGGCTTCTCCCCTGTGTGCTTCCTCTTATGATAATTCAGGCCTGATTTATGAGAAAAGCACTTGCTGCAATCTGAGCATTCGTATGGCTTCTCCTCAGTGTGAACTCGTTGATGTGAAGTAAGGTGGTCTCTCCGTCTGAAGCTCTTCCCACATTGTGAGCATTGATATGGTTTCTCACCTGTGTGAAGCAGGAAATGTGATGTAAGTGTTATGCTGTGACTGAAGCTCTTCCCACACTCCAAGCATTTATACGGCTTCTCCCCAGTGTGAACACGTTGATGGGAAATAAGGTGGTCCCTTCGTTTGAAGCTCTTCTTACATTCTGAGCATTGATATGGTTTCTCACCTGCGTGAAGCAGGAAATGTGATTTTAGTGTTGCGTTATGACTGAAGCTCTGCCCACACTCAAAGCATTTGTATGGCTTCTCCTCAGTATGAATGCGTTGATGAAAAATCAGCTTGCTATTCAAAGAGAAGCTCTTCCCACACTCCAAGCATTTATATAGCTTCTCCCCTGTGTGCTTCCTCTTATGATAATTCAGGCCTGATTTATGAGAAAAGCTCTTGCTACAATCTGAGCATTTGTATGGCTTCTCCTCAGTGTGAACTCGTTGATGTGAAGTAAGGTGGTCTCTCCGTCTGAAGCTCTTCCCACATTGTGAGCGTTGATATGGTTTCTCACCTGTGTGAAGCAGGAAATGTGATGTAAGTGTTGTGCTGTGACTGAAGCTCTTCCCACACTCCAAGCCTTTATACGGCTTCTCACCAGTGTGAACGCATTGATGTGAATTAAGGTGGCCTCTTCGTCTGAAGCTCTTCCCACACTCTGAGCATTTATATGGCTTCTTCCTCATGTGAGTCCTCTGATGCACAGTTAGTAGGCTATTCCAAAAGAAGCTCTTCCAACATTCCAACCAGACATTTGTTTTCTTGCCTGATTTGAACTTTTGGTCTTTAACTGTGGATATGCACAGTTTTCTTTCTCCATCCACAAGGCAATTATTCCTTCCTTTTTCTTTTAGCGCTTTGCTTTGTGCTGGGATCTCATACAAGTTTCTCTGATGACAGGCAACCAACACCTTCCTCTGCTTCTTTTTTCCTTTCCTTTTTCTTTTCAGCTGCCTCTGAGGTCCATCTCGGTTCCACGTTTCCACCTCCAGAGCTTCCTGTCTTTCTTCAGACACTCCTCCTGGTTGCGCCTGTCTCTCAGCCTCGGTTGTCTCTCCTGCTGGAACAGAGAGAGAGAAATCAAATAAGAGCTCCAGGAAAGAAAGACCTCCAGGAAAGGTGCACACCCTTTGCCCACGATTTTTTTGCCCCTTTGGGACAGTGAAGGAGAAGTCAGCCATTTCTTGCCTCTGTAGGAGCTCCTCCATATTCTAAAATCCCCTCATTTGCCCCAAGGGACAAACCCCACAAGCAGGATGCATCTATCATGGGTGAAAATAGGCTGAGATCATCAAAATGGGATGCGATCATCCAAGGAGGAAGGACCCAGACCTGTGGTGGCAGTTGCACATTTGCTCTCATGTCTAGTTAAATTGTGGAACTCCCTGCCCCAGGATGTGGTGATGGCTGCCAACTTGGAAGGCTTTAAGAGGGGAGTAGACATGTTCATGGAGGAGAGGGGTATTCATGGCTACAGGTCAAAATGGATACTAGTCATGATGCATACCTATTCTCTCCAGGATCAGAGGAGCATGCTGAATATATTAAGTGCTGTGGAACACAGGTAGGCAATGCTGATGCAGTCATATTGTTTGTGGGCTTCCTAGAGACACCTGGTTGGCCACTGCGTGAACAGACTGCATGGCTTTTTTATGTTCTTAATTTAGCCCTCAGCTGGCTACTCTTTAAGGGGGGGGGTTCACTCATGAGAAGTGCCACAATGGATTGTGTCTTTGAGAAGACAAAATGGGAATATGTAGCAGGCCCAAAGGGAAAAAAATCCTGCAAAATTAACCAGAAGCCCCCTTTTAAGGTATTTTTTCTCCCCCTTACCTGCACACCAGCTCGATTCCTCGCAGCTCTGTGGAGACCGCACTTCTCTTGGCTGGCGCTGTGAATTAAGGAATGGTCCAGGAACCCAAAGACCTTTGAGGGGAACAGAAAACACCATGAAGGGATTGAGACTTTCTGAGAATATTTATGATGTCAAGAATACACCCAGATTCTTTTTTTGGGGGGAAGGGTGTTCAAACTAACTACATGATCTTTGTTTCCAACTTGATGAAAACACAATGCAAGCATTACTAGGAAGCAAATGCCACACATGTTGTTTCATCAGAAAAGAACCTGAGGCAAATATTTATGTTTGGTTATTTTGGTTCCCCAATCAGGGAAACTTCACCAAAGATCTGATATCTCCACAGGTCTCTAATTCACACACCTGTTAAACTAACCCCTCCCTCCCCTCACAACTTTCAGCCTGTAACTCTCAACCTTCAAAACCCAGCTGACAAGATGTCTCATTAGTATTGGCCTGGATTTGTTAAATACTCCCTTGTCTTCTGTATTCAGGATAAAAGAGCCAAGATCCTTACCCACAGAGGCTGCTGAGTCGTAATTCTCCTGCATGACTTCCCAGTACAGAGCTCTTTGGGCCGGATTCAGCAGAGCCCATTCCTCTTGGTTGAAGAACACAGCCACCTCCAGAAAAGACTTTGGGGCCCCTGCAGGATTTCCCCCGTTCATCTTCTCTAACGTTGCCAGAGTATTCACAAAAGAAAGCCGAATCCTACGTGCGGGCAATCTGGGGAGAAAATTATGGAATACATCAAATCACTGCAATAAAAATTAAGTGTTTGGTGTTTTTTTTTGGACACTCTGAGGAGTATCCCGTGAGTCATATGAGTCATATAATCTGAAAAAATCAGAGGGATGCCATCTTGGAACAATATTCCAAGTAATACGGCTTCAGAAAATCGTGTCTGTACCGCTCAATGTGTCATGTAAATAGTTATGCTTCACTTCTTTCTGGTTTTTCCAGACTGACTCACTCCACGTAATCCGCCTTGAGTCCCTGTGCAAAAGGCCGACTATTGATAACGTAAATAAACATTTTTGCGAATCACTGGAAACCTCTCTTTCGGAACAGAAACATTTTGTGGTACACAACAATTTTAAAAATCAGGAAATGATATATTTTCAATAAAGCCTTGATTGGACTGGATTGCTAGCAATAGACATTGACAAATAGTTCATGTTCTGCCAGAGAAACTGAGAAGGGAAACACTTAGGTCAGGAGCACAGGTCAGCTTAAAAACGCAGGCAGGCGGAGGGTTGGGAGGGCCTTATATGCTGGCACGTGCCTCCACACAAAGAATGTTCTTGGCTGTGGAAAACAGCTGAAGGAAAAGGATTCCAACCTAGACTTCCTGAGGGGCTAGTTTTTCGTGCGCAGGAAACTCCTGGTTCGGAGCGACATCCCATCATACCAGGTCCTTCCTGTCGCCTGCAGCACTATACCCCCTGGTACGGGTTTTAATCCGGGGCAGGTTGAGGTCTGGGAACAGGGTTACCAATCCTGGGTCAGGGAATTCCTGGAGATTTGGTGACGGAGATTAGGGAGAGATCTCAGTGGAGTTCAGTTGTAACTGCTGGAGATCTCCAGGCCCCACCTGGAGGTTGGTAACCCTATCCGGGGGGAACGCCAGTGGAGAAGCAGAGATGGGAGAAGGGGAGGGAAGGTGGGAGAGGATGCCTACGCTGATCAGGAAGGGAAACAACCGAAAGGGGGGATGTTTAGCACTGAGAGATTCCCTCTGGCCCAAGGGGGGGTGGGAGCCGGGAAACTCCCTGGGCAGGGGCTGAATTGCCTTCTGGCCCATCCGCTGAGTCAGTTTTCTATAAACTAGCCAGACTAGTTTTCTGTGCGCAGGAAACTCCCGGTTTGGAGGGACATCCCATCACACAAGGCCCTTCCTGTCACCTGCAGCACTTATAACCCCTGGTACAGGCTTTAATCCTGGGCAGGTTGAGGCTACCAATCCTGGGTCAGGGGATTCCTGGAGATGTGGGGATGGAAATTGGAGAGAGATCTCAGCGGGGTACAGCTGTAACTGCAGGAGATCTCCAGCCCGCACCTGGAGGTTGGTAATCCTGCCCGGGGAACAAGCAGGCTGAGAACCAGAGGTGGGACAGAGAAGAGGAGAGGGGGAGGCCGGAGAGGATGCCCGCTGATCAGGAAGGGAAGCAACCGAAATGGGGGGGGGGATGTTTAGCACTGGGCGATTCCCTTTGGCCCAAGGACAGGGGAGGGGGGGAGACGGGAAACTCCCTGGGCAGGGGCTGAATTGCACCCCCGGACTGGGACTGAGCGGGCAAACTGGGGCGGAGGCTTCTCCGGGGGGTTCTGCCTTCAGGCCCATCCGCTGAGCCCGGCCGCTTTTTTGCCGACTTCTCATGGGCAACGGGAAGGGTGAGAAATAAAGGCAGAAACCACCGGGTGTGGACCGACCCCCCCTCCGCACCCCGGGGTGTTGCAGCGTTAACGCATTTCTGTAGCAGGACCGAGAAGCCCCCCTCCCTCCCCACCCCATTGCAAACGGGATCCTTCCAAGGCGCTATTCCAGCTGGTGCCCAATTCTTCTTCGCCCCCCCCCCAGGTCCCCAGTTCTTGCCCCCAAATCTCTGAAAAATCATAAAGGCACCGCTTTGGCAAACGGGCTGGGACTAGGCTGACCATAAGTCCCGTTTCGAAACAAGCTATTCCCTTGCGGTCCTAATACATTTCAATACATTTACAGAAAGGAAAAGATTTTTACAAATTGCTAAATCACTGGATCTTCCATAGTCAGGGGAAGTCTACCTTGCGGTCTCAGGACAGTCCCGTTTCTTAACATATCCCCTGGCCTTTTTAATTAAAATGCCCATTTTGTCCCCTTTTTGCACCGCATTCCACTTCCAACGTTTGTCCTCCTTCCGTCGGGACATTCCTCCTGCTGCCTGCAGGCACGGCGGGGTCCGTTCTCATCGGAAAAAGGGCTCCGATCGGGTCCCACTAACCTGACATAACCCCTCTCCCGTTTCTGCCATCCCAGCGTCCCGTTTCGGTCTCAAGGAAACGCGGCCAGCCCAGCTGGGTTCTGCCTTCTGGCCCCTCCGTTGAGCCCGACCGCTTTGGGGGGGGGCTTATCACGGGCAACGGGGAGAGTGAGAAATAAATGACCCCCTCCGCCGCGAGGGTTGCAGAGAAAGCGCATTTCTGCGCCGGGACCTTGCCCCGGAATCCCACCCCCCACCCCATTTCCCATTGCAAACGCGACCCTCCCAGGGGGCCATTTCAGCCCATGTCTCTGAAGAAGGGAGCTGTGGCTCACGAAAGCTCATACCCTGCCAGAAAATATCGCTGCAGACAGACTAACACGGCGACCCACTGCGAATCATCCTTGTCCAAATACAAAAGGGCAAGAGTTCAGTAGCACCTTAAAGACTAACCAAAATATTTTCTGGAAGGGTATGAGCTTTCTGAAGAAGGGAGCTGTGGCGCACGAAAGCTCACACCCTGCCAGAAAATATTCGTGTTAGTCTTGAAGGTGCTCCTGGACTCGTGCCCTTTTCTGCTGCTGCAGACAGACTAACACGGCGACCCCCGGGGAATTAAGTCCATGCACCGTCCTCCTCTGCCCCGTCCCCTTTCTTGCCCTAAATATCTTTAAGGGATCACAATCCTACCGTCTCCGCAAACGCCCCGCGTCCAACCCCTCTTCCTCCGACCTGGGCAAAAGAGCTGGAGGACGCCGGTTCGAACTTCCCTCCGAAGAAGAATGTGGGCGTATCTACCCAGCCCCGTTCTCTCCAGGGCCCCCACAGGGCCTCGCTTCCACTCGCAAGGGCTTCTGGGAAGTGTAGTTCCCGGCGGCGGGAACGAACGCCTGCGACGAGAATCCGCGCCTGCCTCCCTCCCTCCCTCCGCCCAATCAGCTGCCGGCTCTTTTCAGGCCCCTTCCTGATTTCTCAGGTTCCAGGGATTGTCACGTGGCTGGTCTTTCTCTCCACACGCCTAACAATTTAGGAGCCGACTTAAAGACCCAGAGAAAGGGGGTGGCGGGAGGAGGACTGGATTCTCGTTTTAAAACGAGGCTAGGGTGACTGCATGCCTTGGCCTCTCAGAAGAATAGCATCGCTCCGCTGGATCAAACCAAAGGTTTCCCAAATCCCACATCCTGTTTCCCACAGTGGTCAGCCCCACAGGGGATCAAAGCAACATCAGCCCTACGGAGTTGCCTAGGGTTGCCAACCTCCAGGTAGTTAGCCCAGGACTGGCTGAAATAACTACTGGATAACAATCTAGTAAACAAGTGCATTAAAGTGCATAAAGTTAAATAAATAAATAAATACATACAACAATATCTTAGACAGTCCAAATGGTACTATTTTCAAATATTCAATGTAGATCAAGCTGGAACACTTCTTCAAAGATGAATGATGAAGGGGACGATCGTTTCATTTCTTCTTCAGCCCCGTTTTTATTAGAATAATTTCACCTGCATATACAGCAATTCAATTATTTTCACTTCTCCCGTGGGGATGAAAGTGGCAACTTATGTATAATGGCATTGTCAAGTTCCATGCAGGATACAACAGCTCAGAGACATAGGGTGAAAACGCATGGTCGCTTTATCCTCCTTTAATCCCTGTTTTAGCCAGGATCGAACTCACATTAGGCGAAACGCATGTGTTCGATCCAGGCTGAATCCTGGCTGAAACAGGGATTAAAGGAGGATAAAGCGACCATGCGTTTTTGCCCATAGTTGCACAGACGACTTCAACTATTCCCAACGGGATACAATAGGTAACTAATAAAAACGTCTCTAATAAAAACGGGGCTGAAGAAGAAATGAAACGATCGTCCCCCTCATCATTCATCTTTGAAGAAGTGTTCCAGCTTGATCTACATTGAATATTTGAAAATAGTACCATTTGGACTGTCTAAGATATTGTTGTCTATATTTATTTATTTATTTCACTTTATGCACTTTGATACACTTGTTTACTAGATTGTTATCCAGTAATTATTTCAGCCAGTCCTGTGCTAATTTCCTAACCTGTGGTAGCAGAACAGTGGTGTTAATTTTGGTTGCTCAACCTCCAGGTACTAGCTGGAGATCTACTATTACAACTGATCTCCAGCTGATGGAGATCAGTTCATGTGGCGGGAATTTGACATTCCCCCCTCCTTCTTGTTCGTTGTGTTTGGTCCTCCCTGCCTGCTCCTTACCAAAGCAATGCCAGAGAGTGCAATAGGAAACCACAAACCATGTTCTTAAGACAGCTTCAGACCACACATTCATAGTAGAAAGGATATAGGTTTATTATAAGGCATAGAGAAGAGTAACAATACCCCACAGAGATACACACAAACAAATAACATGTAGCAAAGTACTTTGGGTCGTTCCAAAGGAGAGAGAAAATGCTTCTCCCTGGGAAGGACAAAGAACTGGGGTTTTGGGTTGTTCCTTTATAGAGAGGAGAGGGGGTCCCAATGACCCCTCCCTGACACATTCTTAGGAAATGAGTTTTCTGAAAATCATGACTAAATTGTTTAGAAATATCTTGTTACATAGTAATTCTTTTCACTGTCTGTTTTGATATCTGATTGTGCTTGTCCATCAGTCAGTGTTCCCATGTTCAGAAAACAACTTCTCCCTTAGTGGACAAATGATTTGTTGTCTGTTTTTATAACCTTGCATAAATTTTGGGGCATCTGATGTGCTTTGGGTGGTTGATTGCTGGTGATGCAATTACTTATGACCCTTTTGGGTCAGAGTCCTGCTTGGAGATGATGTCAGCTAATAGCTGCTTTCTGAAAGTCAGGTCTATAGGTGATAATGTATGTGGTCAATTTCAACCCAAACTCTTTTAATACAGATTACTAATTTTTTTTATATAAACTAATGATCAATACTGAAAATTCTTGCGACACTTAACCAGGAGAAAATGGCTGCTTTGGCAATTGGACTCTATGGCATTGAAGTCCCTCCCCTCTCCAAGCCCCACTCTCCTCAGGCTCTGCCCCAAAAACGTCCTGCCAGTGGTGAAGAGGGACCTGGCAACCCTAGAGTTGCCCCAGTATTCAGGGTAGACTGCCTCTGAACATGGAGGTTCTGCTAAGCCTCTAATATCTAATACCCACTGATGGACCTGGCCATCAAGAATCTGTTTCATTCCCCCTTTAAAGCCCTATCATCAAGTGCTCAACCAGTGTCCTAGGTGTTAGTTCCCCATTGATTGACTATACACAGGGTTGCCAACCTCCAGGTACTAGCTGGAGATCTGCTATTACAACTGATCTCCAGCTGATGGAGATCACTTCACCAGGAGAAAATGGCTGCTTTGGCAATTGGACTCTATGGCATTGAAGTCCCTCCCCTCCCCAAACCCCGCTCTCCCCACGCTCCGCCCCAAAAACCTCCCGCCAGTGGCGAAGTGGTACCTGGCAACCCTAACTATACAAGTGTGTGACGTAGGACTTATTTCGGCTGCCATGCAAGTTCGGTAAGAGTCATCCAAAATTCTCGTTCTGTCCCTCCCTCCCCTGGCCAAAGATAGGGTCGCCAACCTCCAAGTAGTACAAAAAAGAGGAAAGTGTGAGCTGAAAGTATAGGTATGGAAAAAAGAACAGCACAACGGCCAAAAAACCAATGACAACGCAACAAACTGCATCTTTATATCAATGTGTATTGAGCAAATGCAATCCTGTGCTAACCATGCCAATGCGTAAATGAAGGCTAAAAATAAAAGCCCACTAACAAGCATGTGTGTGTTAAGTGCCGTCAAGTCGTTTCCGACTCATGGCGACCCAATGAATCAACGTCCTCCAAAGTGTCCTATCCTTAACAGGCTTGCTCAGATCTTGCAAATTGAGGGCGGTGGCTTCCTTTACAGAGTCAATCCATTTCTTGTTGGGTCTTCCTCTTTTCCTGCTGCCTTCAACTTTTCCTAGCATGACGGTCTTTTCCAGTGACTCTTGTCTTCTCATATTGTGACCAAAGTACGACAGCCTCAGTTTAATTATTTTAGCTTCTAGGGTCAGTTCAGGCTTGATTTGATCTAAAACCCACTGATTTGTTTTTTTGGCGGTCCAGGGTGTCCATAACACTCTCCTCCAACACCCCATTTCCAGAGAATCTACTTTCTTCCTATCAGCTTTCTTCATTGTCCAGCTCTCACACCCATACATAGTAATAGGGAATACGATGGCATGAATTAATCTAGTCTTGGTGGCCAGTGACACATCCTTACACTTCAGAATTTTTTCTAGCTCCTGCATGGCTGCCCGTCCCAGTCTCAATCTCCTTCTGATTTCATGGCTGCTCGTTAGTGGGCTTTTATTTGTAGCCTTTTTTTATTTTTTTTATTTATTTTATAATAGGGGGGGTACAAAAAGGAAAAAAGGGAAGGATAAACCGTTTGATGTACAAAAACAATATAACAATTTCATTTAGAAAATAAACTAAATCAATCAAGTACAATATCACATTACCAGCTAGTACAGATCAAATGTAGTATAATATATCTTTTAAAAAAGTAATTATAAAAATATGGAAACCATTCAAATTATCTAAGTGTTGCGCATTAAAAATATAACATATAAGAGCTCGGAATTTGCTTATCAATTAATTGAAACATATTAAATAAAGCATTGCCAGTTATTCATATTCGCACTGGTCAATATACGACGTTCGTCTGATTAACTTGAGGTCATATAAGTATAAAATGATTCCCACTTTTCATCAAACTGTTCTGTAAGTTCGTTAGAGTTTGGATTTAGCAAAAAAGTCATTTTGGCCATACTGGCATAGCCCAACAGTTTTTCGTTCCAATCTTCTATTTCGGGTATTTTTAGTCTTCATTTACGCATTTGCTCAATACACATTGATATGTAGATGCAGATTGTTGCATTGTCATTGTTTTTTTGGCCTTTGTGCTGTTCTTTTTTACCAAACCTCCAGGTGGTGGCTGGAGATCTCCCGCTATTACAACTGATCTCCAGGTGATAGAGATCAGTTCCCCTGGAGAAAATGGCTGCTTTGGCCCTTGGACTCTATGACATTGAAATCCCTCCCCTCTCCAAACCCTGCCGTACTCAGGCTCGACCCCCAAAATCTCCCAGTAATTCCCAATCCAGAGCTGGCAACCCTAGCCAGAGTGCCAAGCCCAAAGGGCGGCATGTTGAAGCTTCCCTCCGCAAAGGGAAAGAATTTTGGCAGGTGCAGCAATCCTCAGAGAAGCCAAGTGGGACCTCCCAAAGTGCCTTCTCCACATCAATGATAAGTAACAAACCTCTCCTGTTTCCTTTGGGTTAAAACATGCTAAAACCAAGACGTCCGGTGGTACTTTAAAGACTATCGTCATTTATTCCAGCGTTTATTTGACTAATCTATTTATCATCCGCAATTCTCACCAAGACTCAAGGTAGATTACACAGTGTAAATCAATGCAATCAATAGGATGAGACCTCTAATAGACAATGCAATAGGATTAGGATTACTGCAGTCTGAAACAAAGTACGGAGACAGGATTTGTTGAACAATGCAGAAAATGGAATTATGCATGCAGAAAACAATGCAGTGAGACTAGAATAATACGTACAGCAAACAGATAAGACATACTATATCTAGTTGTACAGTCTAAGGAGAGATACGTTTTACCACACGCATGGGAAGAACGCACTACATCAGCTTCTCCTCATACAGGTATTCACCACGTTGAAAGAGGAAGCGTGTGGATTTTCCCCACAGAACATGCGTACCTGACAAAATGGTGACTGGCCATATTGTGAGAACAGCATGTAGCATGTTCTCCCCATAGGTGTGGGAAAACATAATGATTGAAAAAGGCTCATCTCACAACAGTACGTAGCTGTGCATATATGTGCCCACATATGACATTTGTGTGTGCATGCGTAAGAGCTGTCAAGTCACTTCTGACTTATGGTGACCCTATGAATTGACGACTTCCAAAATGTCCTATGGTGAACAGCCTTGTTCAGGTCTTGCAAACTGAGGGCCGTGGCTTCCTTTATAAAGTCAACCCATCTCCTGTTGGGTCTTCCTCTTTTCCTGCTGCCCTCAGCCTTTCCTAGCATTATTGTCTTTCCCAGTGACTCTTGTCTTCTCACAGTGTGACCAAATAGCCTCAGATTAGTCGTTTTAGGTTCTAGGGAGAGTTCAGGCTTGATTTGATCTAGAACCCACTTGCCTTTTTGGCAGGTATTTATATTACTCCCCTCCAACACCACATTAGAAATGGCACATCAACAGGCAGCTTCCCATGTTATAAATTCCCATGTGAAACACCCATGTAAATATTTAACTTGTTACACTCTAGCTACCTGTTCTCTGTGTATCCTACCTTTCCTCCAAAGAATTCAGGGCAGCTTATGAACTCTATGTTATCCTCGAAAGTTTTTTTTGTGGGGAGGAGGCTTTTTCAGACTTTAAAAAACTGGTGACATAACTGGTAATTGACCTGGATGGCCCAGGCTAGCCTGATCTGGTCAGATCTCAGAAGCTAAGCAGGGTCGGCCCTGGATAGTATTTGGATGGGAGACCACCAAGGAATACCAGCGTTGCTGTGCATGCAGAGGAAGGCACTGGCAAACCACCTCTGTTAGTCTCTTTCCATGAAAACCCCAAAAGGGGTCGCCATAAGTCGGCTGCGATTTGAAGGCACTTTACACATACACACACACAATTGACATATCACAATAGTGACTTTAAGAGAGGACAATAACCAATATTTTTCAACAAAGACACCAAGAAACCCTGTAGTGGCATGGGAGACTGAAGAAAACATAAAAGAAACTACTGTGTAGATCCACTCTGCTGCCACAGGGACCAGCTCTGCATTCTCAGGGGCAACAACTACTACAGAGAAGAGCATTGTTACTGGGCAGACGCATCCCCAGGTAAGTGCTGCCCAATGGACCATCTCATCACAGGCTTAGTCCTTTGGTACTTCACCAGGAACAGCGAACCAAGCTGGCGACTGATAAAAGCCACCTCACGGGACCTTTGCAGGGAGACAGGAGTACCATTCAGGCTCAGCTTTAACTAGAGGACAAGAGGGGAGTGAGAGACACTGGGATGTTGAGGAGGGATATTTTCAGTGATGAGGGTCAGTTTCTAGCTGTTATAATTGATTTCTTAGAAATGCACCTGAAGCGTCCTCTCCCCATGATGTTTCAGAAGTCTTCTGTTGTGATGTTGGGCTAGGGTCTGGGAAAACCTGGTTCGAATTCCCACTTCACCACAGAAACGTCTTAGGTGGCCTTGGGCTAGCCATACTCTCAGCCTAACCTATGTCACTGGGTGGTAGGGAGGATTACATGGTGGAGAGGAGGACAGAATAAACCACTCTGGGTCACTACTGGGAACTCCGTCCATCTGTGCCATGCAGGACTCATCAGAAAATGAAGCTAGGACACTCAGAATTGGCCAGCTATGTCAGGATGATCGTGGGAATTTCTGTGCCAAACATGAAGGGAATTGTAATATTCTTGACCTTGTAAGCTTCAGAAAACCCCACCCCCCACTTTTTGCATTGGAAGCGATGATGTCACTTCCAGCTCTGTGCCGGAAGTGATGGGCACCAGCATGCTTTTCTTTGCCCCCCCCCAGTTCCTCCTGGTAAGCTGCCAGCAGCAGTAGTTGTGTTTGTAGGGGCCTCTACCTATGTTGTGTTATAGTTTGTTGCATCAAGCCACTGCATCCATGCAACCACCTTCTATTAGTCACGATAGGGTCAGTCATTTAATTCAGTATTCATTCTGTTCCCTTTGCACATTGAGTATAGTGTAATGTTTCATTTATACCTTCAGTGTTGTGATCCCATGAACTGGTCCAATCCACTTCAGATACACTACTGAATCTACTCATGGCAAAGTGTAACCCGGGGGGATAAAAAAGGACCCAGAATAACATCTTGCTGCCAGGAAACCTAGTTGGGATGAGAGGCTGCAAGACAAGGCCTTCAACGGGATCCCACCCATGTTTGCTCAGAAGGATGACTTTTTGAATTGAGTGAGGAACACACATTAAAAAGTGGTGGTTATGACTGCAACCCTGGTCCCCAGTGCCTTGTTCAGTAATTCCCAAAGCCTGGGCCTTGAGAGAATTTGGGAGTGTGCTATAACCAATACAGAAACCAATTAAAAATGCTTGGGAGCCCAGAACACCTATTCAAGGACAGTAGCTCAGATCAGGTTTGACTGAATTACTCTTTTTTAAAAAATGCAGTTTTTATTAGGTTTTAGCATATAACAGACAACATTCAAAATACATTTCAAAATAATCAAATGTGCCATCTTAGCCCAAATGGGCTTATTTCATTGAGAATATAGAATCAGAGTTGTAAGGGACCACTAGGATCATCAAGCCCAACACCCAGCACAATGCAGGAAATTCACAACTACCTCCCCCCACCAACACCCCTAGTGACCAGAAGATGGCCAAGATGCCCTCCCTCTCATCATCTGCCTAAGGTCACAGCATCAGCATTGCTGACAGATGGCCATCTAACTTTTTCTTAAAAACCTCCATGGAAGGAGATATGTTCTATCCTGATAATAATTACAGAAAGAATGGGGCAGTACTAAAAATTGATATATCTCATACCCTTGAACCTTTGGTAATATTATCCTAACTTGTGTATTTCATCATTAAACATGTTTTAAATTTTATTCTATTCAATGTATATGTACTATATAATCGTAACTGTTAAAACATTACATATCTCATCTTAAACAAAACTATTCTACAGTCATTTCTATATTATCTTGCTTATCTTCTGTGCTGCCTTTCTGTCCAAATATGGCCCCCAAGTCAGCAAACATCAAAACAATTCAACATTAAAATAGCAACACATTAAAATTAATCTCAGCATTTAGATGGCTTCTCTGCTGTGTGAACCCTTTGATTTTCCCACCTACTGTGAATCCTTCAATGACGATTAAACCTTGCGCCGGAACTGAAACTTTGACCACACGCCAAACATTTTATGGTTTCTCTGCTGTGTGCTTCCTCTTATGATAATTAAGGCTTAATTTATGAGAGAAGCTCATGCTACAATCTGAGCATTTGTATGGCTTCTCCCCCGTGTGAACACGTTGATGTGAAACAAGGTGGTATCTCCGTCTGAAGCTCTTCCCACATTCTGAGCACTGATATGGTTTCTCACCTGTATGAAGCAGGAGATGTGATGTAAGGGTTGTGCTCTGACTGAAGCTCTTTCCACACTCGAAGCATTTATATGGCTTCTCCCCAGTATGAATGCGTTGATGAAAAGTTAGGTGGCTATTCCAAGAGAAGCTCTTCCCACACTCAAAGCATTTATATGGCTTCTCCCCAGTATGAACACGTTCATGTGAAGTAAGGCTGTCCTTCCGACTGAAGCTCTTCCCACACTCTGAACAGTTATATGGCTTCTCCCCTGTGTGAGTCTTCTGATGCACAGTTCGGTGGGTATTAGGAGAGGTCTTCTCACAGTCCAAGCGTTTATGTGACTTCTCCCCTATGTGAACCCCTTGATGAACAATTAAGCAGCTATTCAGAGAGAAGCTCTTTCCACACTCCAAGCATTTATATGGCTTCTCCCCTGTGTGCTTCCTCTTATGATAATTCAGGCCTGATTTATGAGAAAAGCACTTGCTGCAATCTGAGCATTGGTATGGCTTCTCCTCAGTGTGAACTCGTTGATGTGAAGTAAGGTGGTCTCTCCGTCTGAAGCTCTTCCCACATTGTGAGCATTGATATGGTTTCTCACCTGTGTGAAGCAGGAAATGTGATGTAAGTGTTATGCTGTGACTGAAGCTCTTCCCACACTCCAAGCATTTATATGGCTTCTCCCCAGTGTGAACACGTTGATGGGAAATAAGGTGGTCCCTTCGTTTGAAGCTCTTCTTACATTCTGAGCATTGATATGGTTTCTCACCTGTGTGAAGCAGGAAATGTGATTTAAGTGTTGCGTTATGACTGAAGCTCTGCCCACACTCAAAGCATTTGTATGGCTTCTCCTCAGTATGAATGCGTTGATGAAAAATCAGGTTGCTATTGCAAGAGAAGCTCTTCCCACACTCCAAGCATTTATATAGCTTCTCCCCTGTGTGCTTCCTCTTATGATAATTAAGGGCTGATTTATGAGAAAAGCTCTTGCTACAATCTGAGCATTTGTATGGCTTCTCCTCAGTGTGAACTCGTTGATGTGAAGTAAGTTGGTCTCTCCGTCTGAAGCTCTTCCCACAATGTGAGCGTTGATATGGTTTCTCACCTGTGTGAAGCAGGAAATGTGATGTAAGTGTTGTGCTGTGACTGAAGCTCTTCCCACTCTCCAAGCATTTATACGGCTTCTCACCAGTGTGAACGCATTGATGTGAATTAAGGTGGCCTCTTTGTCTGAAGCTCTTCCCACACTCTGAGCATTTATATGGCTTCTTCCTCATGTGAGTCCTCTGATGCACAGTTAGTAGGCTATTCCAAAAGAAGCTCTTCCAACATTCCAACCAGACATTTGTTTTCTTGCCTGCTTTGGACTTTTGGTCTTTAACTGTGGATACGCACAGTTCTCTTTCTCCATCCACAAGGCATTTATTCCTTCCTTTTTCTTTTAGAGCTTTGCTTTGTGCCGGGATCTCATACAAGTTTCTCTGATGACAGGCAACCAACACCTTCCTCTGCTTCTTTTTTCCTTTCCTTTTTCTTTTCAGCTGCCTCTGAGGTCCATCTCGGTTCCACGTTTCCACCTCCAGAGCTTCCTGTCTTTCTTCAGACACTCCTCCTGGTTGCGCCTGTCTCTCAGCCTCTGATGTCTCTCCTGCTGGAACAGAGAGAGAGAAATCAAATAAGAGCTCCAGGAAAGAAAGACCTCCAGGAAAGGTGCACACCCTTTGCCCACGATTTTTTTGCCCCTTTGGGACAGTGAAGGAGAAGTCAGCCATTTCTTGCCTCTGTAGGAGCTCCTTCATATTCTAAAATCCCCTCATTTGCCCCAAGGGACAAACCCCACAAGCAGGATGCATCTATTATGGGTGAAAATAGGCTGAGATCATCAAAATGGGATGCGATCATCCAAGGAGGAAGGACCCAGACCTGTGGTGGCAGTTGCATATTTGCTCTCATGTGTAGTTAAATTGTGGAACTCCCTGCCCCAGGATGTGGTGATGGCTGCCAACTTGGAAGGCTTTAAGAGGGGAGTGGACATGTTCATGGAGGAGAGGGGTATTCATGGCTACTAGCCAAAATGAATACTAGTCATGATGCATACCTATTTTCTCCAGGATCAGAGGAGCATGCTGAATATATTAAGTGCTGTGGAACACAGGTAGGCAATGCTGCTATTGTTTGTGGGCTTCCTAGAGACACCTGGTTGGCCACTGCGTGAACAGACTGCACGGCTTTTTTATGTTCTTAGTTTAGCACTCAGCTGGCTACTCTTTAAGGGGGGGGGGTTTCACTCATGAAAAGTGCCACAATGGATTGTGTCTTTGATAAGACAAAATGGGAATATGTAGCAGGCCCAAAGGGAAAAAAATCCTGCAAAATTAACCAGAACCCCCCTTTTACTGTATTTTTCTCCCCCTTACCTGCACACCAGCTCGATTCCTCGCAGCTCTGTGGAGACCGCACTTCTCTTGGCTGGCGCTGTGAATTAAGGAATGGTCCAGGAACCCAAAGACCTTTGAGGGGAACAGAAAACACCATGAAGGGATTGAGACTTTCTGAGAATATTTATGATGTCAAGAATACACCCAGATTCTTTTTTTGGGGGAAGGGTATTCAAACTAACTACATGATCTTTGTTTCCAACTTGATGAAAACACAATGCAAGCATTACTAGGAAGCAAATGCCACACATGTTGTTTCATCAGAAAAGAACCTGAGGCAAATATTTATGTTTGGTTATTTTGGTTCCCCAATCAGGGAAACTTCACCAAAGATCTGATATCTCCACAGGTCTCTAATTCACATACCTGTTAAACTAACCCCTCCCTCCCTCCCCTCACAACTTCCAGCCTGTAACTCTCAACCTTCAAAACCCAACTGACAAGATGTCTCATTAGTATTGGCCTGGATTTGTTAAATACTCCCTTGCTTTCCGTATTCAGGATAAAAGAGCCAAGATCCTTACCCACAGAGGCTGCTGAGTCGTAATTCTCCTGCATGACTTCCCAGTACAGAGCTCTTTGGGCCGGATTCAGCAGAGCCCATTCCTCTCGGTTGAAGAACACAGCCACCTCCAGAAAAGACTTCGGGGCCCCTGCAGGATTTCCCCCGTTCATCTTCTCTAACGTTGCCAGAGTATTCACAAAAGAAAGCCGAATCCTACGTGCGGGCAATCTGGGGAGAAAATTATGGAATACATCAAATCACTGCAATAAAAATTAAGTGTTTGGTTTGTTGTTGTTTTTTGAAACTCTGAAGAGTATCCCGTGAGTCATATGAGTCACGTCATCTGAAAAAATCGGAGGGATGCCATCTTGGAACAATATTCCAAGTAATACGGCTTCAGAAAATCGTGTCTGTACCGCTCAATGTGTCATGTAAATAGTTATGCTTCACTTCTTTCTGGTTTTTCCAGACTGACTCACTCCACGTAATCCACCTTGAGTCCCTGTGAAAAAGGCCGACTATTGATAACGTAAATAAACATCTTTGCAAATCACTGGAAACCTCTCTTTCGGAACAGAAACATTTTGTGGTACGCAACAATTTTAAAAATCAGCAAATGATATATAATATGTTCAATAAAGCCTTGATTGGACTGGATTGCTAGCAATAGACATTGACAAATAGTTCATGTTCTGCCAGAGAAACTGAGAAGGGAAAAACTTAGGTCAGGAGCACAGGTCGGCTTAAAAACGCAGGCAGGCGGAGGGTTGGGAGGGCCTTATATGCTGGCACGTGCCTCCACACAAAGAATTTTCTTGGCTGTGGAAAACAGCTGAAGGGAAAGGATTCCAACCTAGCCTTCCTGAGGGGCTAGTTTTCCGTGCGCAGGAAACTCCTGGTTCGGAGGGACATCCCATCATACCAGGTCCTTCCTGTCGCCTGCAGCACTATACCCCCTGGTACGGGTTTTAATCCTGGGCAGGTTGAGGTCTGGGAACAGGGTTACCAATCCTGGGTCAGGGAATTCCTGGAGATTTGGTGACGGAGATTAGGGAGAGATCTCAGTGGAGTTCAGCTGTAACTGCTGGAGATCTCCAGGCCCCACCTGGAGGTTGGTAACCCTATCCGGGGGGAACTCCAGTGGAGAAGTAGAGATGGGAGAAGGGGAGGGGAGGTGGGAGAGGATGCCTACGCTGATCAGGAAGGGAAACAACCGAAAAGGGGACGGGATGTTTAGCACTGGGAGATTCCCTGTGGCCCAAGGGGGGGTGGGAGCCGGGAAACTCCCTGGGCAGGGGCTGAATTGCCTTCTGGCCCATCCGCCGAGTCAGTTTTCTGTAAACTAGCCAGACTAGTTTTCTGTGCGCAGGAAACTCCCGGTTTGGAGGGACATCCCATCGCACAAGGTCTGCAGGTTTTAATCCTGGGCAGGTTGAGGCTACCAATCCTGGGTCAGGGGATTCCTGGAGATGTGGTGATGGAGATTGGGGAGAGATCTCAGCGGGGTACAGCTGTAACTGCAGGAGATCTCCAGCCCCCACCTGGAGCTTGGTAACCCTGCCCGGGGAGCAAGCCGGCTGAGAACCAGAGGTGGGAGAGAGAAGAGGAGGGGGGAGGCGGAGGAGGATGCCTGCGCTGATCAGGAAGGGAAACAACCGAAAGGGGGGGGGTGTTTAACACTGGGCGATTCCCTCTGGCCCAAGTGGGGGGGGGGGGAGAGACGCGAAACTCCCTGGGCAGGGGCGGAATTGCACCCCCGGACTGGGACTGAGCGGGCAAACTGGGGCTGAGGCTCCTCCGGGGGGTTCTGCCTTCTGGCCCATCCGCTGAGCCCGGCCGCTTTTTTGCCGACTTCTCATGGGCAACGGGAAGGGTGAGAAATAAAGGCCGAAACCACCGGGTGTGGACCGACCCCCCCTGCCTACCCCGGGTGTTGCAGCGTTAACGCATTTCTGTAGCAGGACCGAGAAGCCCCCCTCCCTCCCCACCCCATTGCAAACGGGATCCTTCCAAGGCGCTATTCCAGCTGGTGCCCAATTCTTCTTCGCCCCCCCCGCCCAGGTCCCCAGTTCTTGCCCCCAAATCTCTGAAAAATCATAAAGGCACCGCTTTGGCAATCGGGCTGGGACTAGGCTGACCATAAGTCCCGTTTCGAAACAAGCTATTCCCTTGCGGCCCTAATACATTTCAATACATTTACAGAAAGGAACCGCTGCCATCCCAGCGTCCCGTTTCGGTCTCAAGGAACCGCGGTCAGCCCAGCTGGGTTCTGCCTTCTGGCCCCTCCGTTGAGCCCGACCGCTTGGGGGGGGGCTTATCACGGGCAACGGGGAGAGTGAGTAATAAATGACCCCCCCCGCCGCGGGTGCTGCAGAGAAAGCGCATTTCTGCGCCAAGATCTTGCCCCGGAATCCCACCCCATTTCCCATTGCAAACGCGACCCTCCCAGGGGGCCATTTCAGCCCATGTCTCTGAAGAAGGGAGCTGTGGCTCACGAAAGCTCACACCCTGCCAGAAAATATTCGCTGCAGACAGACTAACACGGCGACCCACTGCGAATCATCCTTGTCCAAATACAAAAGGGCAAGAGTCCAGTAGCACCTTAAAGACTAACCAAAATATTTTCTGGTAGGGTATGAGCTTTCTGAAGAAGTGAGCTGTGGCGCACGAAAGCTCACACCCTGCCAGAAAATATTCGTGTTAGTCTTGAAGGTGCTCCTGGACTCGTGCCCTTTTCTGCTGCTGCAGACAGACTAACACGGCGACCCCCGGGGAATTAAGTCCATGCACCGTCCTCCTCTGCCCCGTCCCCTTTCTTGCCCTAAATATCTTTAAGGGATCACAATCCTACCGTCTCCGCAAACGCCCCGCGTCCAACCCCTCTTCCTCCGACCTGGGCAAAAGAGCTGGAGGACGCCGGTTCGAACTTCCCTCCGAAGAAGAATGTGGGCGTGTCTACCCAGCCCCGTTCTCTCCAGGGCCCCCACAGGGCCTCGCTTCCACTCGCAAGGGCTTCTGGGAAGTGTAGTTCCCAGCGGCGGGAACGAACGCCTGCGACGAGAATCCGCGCCTGCCTGCCTGCCTGCCTCCCTCCAATCAGCTGCCGGCTCTTTTCAGGCCCCTTCCTGATTTCTCAGGTTCCAGGGATTGTCACGTGGCTGGTCTTTCTCTCCACGCGCCGAACAATTTAGGAGCCGACTTAAAGACCCAGAGAAAGGGGGTGGCGGGAGGAGGACTGGACTCTCGTTTTAAAACGAGGCTAGGGTGACTGCATGCCTTGGCCTCTCAGAAGAATAGCATCGCTCCGCTGTTAACCTCCAGGTAGTGGCAGGAGATCTCCTGCTATTACAACTGATTTCCCACCGATAGAGAACAGATCACCTGGAGAAAATGGCCGCTTTGGCAATTGGACTCTATGGCATTGAAGTCCCTCCCCTCTCCAAGCCCCACCCTCCTCAGGCTCTGCCCCAAAAACCTCCCGCCAGTGGTGAAGAGGGACCTGGAAACCCTAGAGTTGCCCCAGTATTCAGGGTAGACTGCCTCTGAACATGGAGGTTCTGCTAAGCCTCTAATATCTAATACCCACTGATGGACCTGGCCGCCATCAAGAATCTGTTTCATTCCCCCTTTAAAGCCCTATCATCAAGTGGTCAACCAGTGTCCTAGGTGTTAGTTCCCATTGATTGACTATACACAGGGTTGCCAACCTCCAGGTACTAGCTGGAGATCTGCTATTACAACTGATCTCCAGCTGATGGAGATCAGTTCACCAGGAGAAAATGGCTGCTTTGGCAATTGGACTCTATGGCATTGAAGTCCCTCCCCTCCCCAAACCTCGCTCTTCCCACGCTCCGCCCCAAAAACCTCCCGCCAGTAGCAAAGAGGTACCTGGCAACCCTAACTATACAAGTGTGTGACGTAGGACTTATTTCGGCTGCCATGCAAATTCTGTAAGAGTCATCCAAAATTCTCTCGTTCTGTCCCTCCCTCCCTTTCAAGCCACAAGCTTTTCTTCATCAGTTGCATTGTTCTGATGATGGGTAAATTCCCATGCAGGATGTTGAGCACTTGATGCCACAAGCTATTTTAACAGGGATACTTCTAGTAAGCTCTCTGACAGTCTCTCACCGGATTGTATACATCCGAACACGCAGATACCAGGCGTGTGAACTTCACTCCTCAGAAGCAACTGAAGAAGAAACCCTTGTGGCTTGAAAGAAATTGAGAAGCTGGCCCTACCCTCTTGCGTCTGTCATTGTGCCAACATACAGACCTGGGATTGCTATTGTGTCCTTGAATGGAGTTTCTTTTGCCTTTGGGCAATTGTTCCCTTGAACCTCGCTCCTTTGTTCTTCGCACTGTCGTAGTTTGCATGTTTATTACTGACTTTAGGAATGCATACTACTCTTCACTAATTGACCTATGATATGCTTGTTGTGTGTGTTAAGTGCCATCAAGTCGTTTCCAACTCATGGCGACCCTATGAATCAACGTCCTCCAAAGTGTCCTATCCTTAACAGCCTTGCTCAGATCTTGCAAATTGAGGGCCGTGGCTTCCTTTACAGAGTCAATCCATCTCTTGTTGGGTCTTCCTCTTTTCCTGCTGCCTTCATCTTTTCCTAGCATGACTGTCTTTTCCAGTGACTCGTCTTCTCATATTGTGACCAAAGTACGACAGGCTCAGTTTAGTTATTTTAGCTTCTAGGGTCAGTTCAGGCTTGATTTGATCTAAAACCCACTGATGTGTTTTTTTTGCGGTCCAGGGTGTCCACAACACTCCTCCAACACCCCATTTCCAAAGAATCTACTTTCTTCCTATCAGCTTTCTTCATTGTCCAGCTCTCACAGCCATACATAGTAATAGGGAATACGATAACATGAGTTAATCTAGTGTTGGTGGCCAGTGACACATCCTTACACTTAAGAATCTTTTCTAGCTCCTGCATGGCTGCCCTTCCCAGTCTCAATCGCCTTCTGATTTCTCAGCTGCACTCTCCCTTTTGGTTGATGATGGAGCCAAGGAATAGAAAATCTTCCAACAATTTAAATTTCCTCATTGTCAACCTTAAAGTTGGGGGGGAAAGGGCACTGAATTCTGTTTTTGAGTTACAAGCCGGGTGCCTTTCAGAACAATACCAGGGCTCCACTGGATCAAACCCAACGCCTGCCTCATCCAGCACCATTGTTGCCAGCCAGATGCATCTAGGAAGCCCACCCCCAGAGGATGGAGGCAACAGTCACCCCACAGAGTTGTCCCAAGCAGTAGACTGCTTCTGAACATTGAGGTTCTATGTAGCCATCAGAACTAAAAGCCAGTTCTTTTTAGATGGATAATAGGACCATTCATTCATTCAAAACATTTATTAGCCATCTTTTTTCCTTACAGAGCTCGAGGTGGCTTACAACATAAATAAAACAATAAAATAAAATATATTGAAATCATAAAGTCAACATTTAAAATCCCAACTCAGGACTGCTAGTAAACTTAACCAAATGCACTCTCAAATGAAACTGTCTTCAACTGCCTCCTAAAGGCGACGTTTTTCATGCCTTTTATACCATAATGAAATATTTTAGTAAGGGCTACAGACTCTGCACTATAGTTTTGTTTATGCTTTCCTTACACAAACTGCTCTTCTCTCTTAAGTGCACTTAAAGCCATCTGGGATTCTTTGGGGAACTTGTGAAGTCTTTGGATAGACAGGGCCAAACCTGGCACCACATTCCCAGAAGCAGAAGGAGGCAAAAAACATTTTGATAAGGGACACGACATATTAGATTTTGAATTAACCCTTTTCTGTATTAGAATCATAGAATCATAGAGTTGGAAGGGACCACCAGGGCCATCAACCTCCTGCACAATGCAGAAAATTCACAACTACCTCCCCCCTCCACACCACTAGTGACCAGAAGATGGCCAAAATGCTCTCTCTCTCATCATCTGCCTAAGGTCACAGAATCAGTATTGCTGACAGATGGCCATCTAACCTCTTCTTAAAAACCTCCAGGGAAGGAGATCTTACCACCTCCCGAGGAAGCCTGTTCCAGAGGAACCGCTCTAACTTTACCGCTCTAATACAAAAATTAGATTTTGTATTAACCCAGGCCATGATTACACTCTGCCCTACTGGGAAGGAAGGTTGTGGGAAGAGAATGCTGACAGGGTAGGCCAAAGGGAGCTTGTGTAAAGAACAGTATATTATGCATAGATAGAAAACTTGAGGCACCAACAAAGATATCTGATGTCCATTGTTTATAGAACAGCACAAGGACTAGTACAGTGGGTATCCGAAGGGTATGTTAATGGATGAATGCCCTGAAGTAATTATGACAATCTGACATCTATGCATATCAGTACAACATGCATTTCAAAGAGTGTCCACGCATTTCAAAGAGACCCCCAACAGTCAATGCATTCCCAGACCACATTCCAATATATTGATTATACTAACTAATTTAGTATAATCATGTTAGATTATACTAACCAATGGGTTGAAATTAAATCAAAAGAGTTTCCGTCTAGACATTAGGAAGAATTTTCTAACAGTTAGAACGGTTCCTCAGTGGAACTGGCTTCCTCGGGAGGTGGTAATCTCTCCCTCCCTGGAGGTTTTTAAGTAGAGGCTAGATGGCCGTCTGTCAGCAATGCTGATTCTATAACCTTAGGCAGATGATAAGAGGGAGGGCATTGTCACGGCTCAATGTCGTTAAGGGGTCTACACTCTTAGAATGTACCACTTACTGAGAAGTGGAGATATCTTATTCAGCGAGACCTCACAGACAGGAGTCAATGATAATTCCCACTACTGTAGGCTTTCTATTGAAGTGTGCCAGAAAATTTATAAACAAGAAACGTCCTTTAAATAACATTTATTTCATATAATATATATATATGCATGTGAATATTTACACACTCTTAAAACATGTCATAAAGTACAAACATTTATGATTCTCTTACATGTTCATTTATGTTAATATATGCAAGCAGTTTTAAACAATCTTTATAAGCAATTTCTCTATGTAAGGTTTTCTAACCTTAAACCTGTAATGCATTTCATTCAGGAATAAATCAGTTTACAGAAATCCTGTTAAAATATGATTAGTATAAGGAAAGAAGACTTGTCATAGTTAAAAGCATCTTAATTCAAAGTACCTAGAATATAAAACATAAGTTATATTAGATCAAGCACAACCTTATACCAATTCCAAATCTCTCCAGCTCATATGCTTAGCTTAGATAGATTTGTAAAGGACCTAACTCATGTTTAGGATTTTTATATATTTCTAGTATGTGTTAACTTTACCCAATGCTGTGTGCAGAGGATAGAATATTATAAGCTTTTTATTCAATCTGTTCTATGTTTATGTACTTCTGATCATTGTTAAGATCAGGAATGTTACATACATGCTGAAGGTATGTGTGTATCTTAACAGTCAGCAATGCAGAGCTTATGTGTTATGTATAAGGCTGTGTATATTATGTGTAAGCTTAAGGCTGTATTAGTGTTCTTATGGAAGAGTTATTCTCTGGCTTTGCCAATCTCAGAGAATATGTTTACTTGATTAAGAGTCTTCATAAGTAAGCCTAATAGGTTCTGTATGCTGTGTATGTCACTTATTGTCACTGAGTGTAGAAGCTTCCCCTGTTATGTTGGGGAAACCTCTGACTCTTTACCCTGAGAGATATCTCTGGTTGTTTAGAGGAATCTCTAAGAGCATCTAAGAATTCTGTTTCTGGTTCTGAGAACTGAAGAGACCAGTTCTGTAACTTGGGTTTCATAGCTTCCATGTTTCTCAAGGAAAGCCAAGTCAGACCATTTAGATCATTCAGTGAGAACTCATCAGTCCTTACTAGAATTAATGAGATGTCAGTGTTTCCAAATATGGAACTGATCCAATACTCCTAGACCCCATAGTAAGGTTAGTAGGAATGCTAAGAGCCTCCATTATATGGAATAGTTTGCAAGCATTCATTCCAGACATCCAGCCTTAGCAGGTCATCTGGATATGAATCCCTCTCAAAGAGAGTCTTTCCCATTCTCACAAAGAGCTTGTGAAATGGTAAAGTTCCATATCACGCAAGATATGAAATAATAGAATGAGCCATGGCCAGGCAACCAGGTTGTCCTCCAAGAACTCATTTCCTATGTCTCACACAAGAGACAGATGAAGAGTAGAGAGTGAGGTCAGACAGCTTTCAGCCATCTTCCGTCAGCTCCATGCTTTCCAAGTTTTACATCTCTGGAGATGTGGGGAGAGCTGATAGCCAGACGACCAGGTCGTCCTCCACCAACTCTCTGCCTTCTGCCTGTTGAACTCTGGCTTTTATTCTCTCAGAACAGTGGTCAGCTGAGCTGAGAGGCAAGAAGCTTCTTGCCCTGTATCTCTGTCTATATCCCTGTCACTCTTAGTGGTGGTCTGTCTGTCATTGTCACTTGGTCTGTGAATAAAACATTACCATGTTCTTGGCATTAAGTCACAGTTTACAAGTGCAAGGTCACCATCTGTTATGCTGCTTGGAGACTAGGTTTAAATCAGTATATGGCAGCATTATTTCTTCCTTACTTAGCTGCTATCAGAGAGGCTAAACTTCCAGGCTGAAAATGACCTTGTTGTTGGTGTCGAGAAAAGCACCTCGGATGCTGATATTATTTCAGACTCAACCATTAAGCAATCTTAACCTTGTAAACGTGCAGCTTTAAGAATAGCTTTAACCAGCCAGCATGAACTTTACCCCACTTTATTTCTGTTCAGAGAAGCCTCAATATGCTTTTACTCATATAGATTCATAGGAAAACCATATGTTCAGGCTAACTATTGCTCAAGCCTGTGACAGCATCTTGGCCATCTTCTGGACATGGAGTGGGGGTCACTGGGGGTGTAGGGGGGAGGTAGTTGTGAGTTTCCTGCATTGTGCAGGGGGTTGGACTAGATGACCCTGGTGGTCCCTTCCAACTCTATGATTCTATGTGTCATTAGTACATTTTATTATTATATTAAGCGACTGCAGTATGTCGCCTGTGTGTCATAATGCTATATTACTACACACCACCCAAAAGGTATATAAGAAGACATTTTGCTTGTATTCAATGCTCTCTGAATTGGCTACCCTTGTCTTGCAAGCAGTGGCCTTTACTGTGCACAATAAACTAAATATTTACTTTTTGCCTCTGCCTCTGGTTCATTTTGTACTTGGACGAAGCACCAAGGGCCGAACCTTAGCGCAACCTATGGGTGGCGCTAACAGTTTCAATACAGTTTTGTTTCAAATAAAGAGCAGAATGAAGAAAATTGGATGCAGCCAATTCAAAACTAAGCAGTTGATCCAGCAAGATATCATCTACACATAGAGGCAGCTAAGTACTCAACCCAGTCCAACTGAAGGATACTCGGGGTTAGGGGTGGGATTGTTGCCTGAAAGGGGAATAAAAGGGGAGAATCAAAACACAATATACTGTGCCAGTCAGATGAGAAGAAGAGGTGAGCCAGGATTCCTTAAAGATGGGGTGGGAGGAACAGTTCTTGGGGGAGGCAGAGTCCTTCCTGGTTCCAAGTTGATGTCAGAGTCCCAAAGGTGGCCAAATCTAAATTGCTGCCTGTTGGGACTCTTGGGGTTTGAATTTTGGAGGGGAAACCCCAGTGTTTGGCAGAGCTAGGAAGGGCTAGAGGCGAGCAGGGTGGGTGGGAAACTTGATTGAATTAACCCGAGGAGACAAAGGACTGGCCGGGGCCTTGGCTGAAGTTGGCCTGGGGAATGTCCTGTTTCCCTGGGCAAGGCAGGATTCCTGCTTTCATTCTGGTGCAACTGAGTAGTTTTATCACTCTGGGAGGGGAGTGGGGCGTTCTCAGCTGTCCGCTGGGTGGAGTGAAAGTAATTACCCAGGCTGGCCTCAAACAATAGGTGCTTGGGGGCTCTTCTGGGCTTGGTTGGCATTTTATCTCCCCTGCATGTATGGCTAGCTTTCAAGGTGCCTTTAATGCCAGAGAATATGCTTTCCAAAATGGGGGGGGGGTGACTCGAGTTTATTGTTACCAGTTTTGCTGCGTGTGTGAAGTTATTTGTTGAAGTGTAATTACTTGTGGGCCCTGACCTGGATGGCCCAGGCTAGCCTGATCACGTCAGATCTCAGAAGCTAAGCAGGGTCAGCCCTGGTTAGTATTTGGATGGGAGACCACCGAGGAAGACCAGGGTTGCTGTGCAGAGGAAGGCACTGCCAAACCACCTCTGTTAAGACTCTTGCCATGAAAACCCCAAAAAGGGGTTGCCATAAGTCGGCTGCGACTTGACGGCACTTCACACACACAATACAGGTTCAGTTTCAGGTGGGAAGCCGTGTTGGTCTGCAGCAGATCAGGATTCGAGTCCAGTAGCGCCTTAAAGACCAACAAGATTTTTAGGGTATCAGCATTGGCGCTCCCTTCATCCCTAAAACCCTTTTTAAAAATTATTTTTAAGAACAGCCAACAAACATCACCCTTTTCAACTGTGAGCTGAGAAGAAAAAAGCACCTTCATCCAAATGTGAACAGTGTTCAACACAGCAACCTTAAAATGCAGAATGTAACAAAGTGGAATCAATTATTTGCCACAGGAAGCTCGCTGGCCACTCAAAACTCCGTGCTGTTTGGGGGCAATTGAGGACCATGGTGGCCTCTCTGGCATGCCAGGTGCTCGTACAGAAGGTTATGCCATATCCAGCCCCAATCAAACCCCCGGGGATCTCTCTGGGTATCAGTCACAGGTAGGGAGGTCAGCCTCTACGTGGGACCAGGGGATCCCCTGGAATGGCAGGCTCCAGACTACAGAGATCAGTTCCCCTGGAGCAAATGGATGCTTTGGAGGGTGGAGACTAGTATGGCACTGCACCCTATTTTGGTCCCTGTCCTCCCACTTATATCACATTGTACATCATCCTTCTTTAAAGTGGCTCATCGGATCCATTTTAGCCTTGACTTGCAAGTGAGGGTAACCTGACGGTAGATGATCAGCCTCAGGCTATCCCATGAGCTTTATAAGTGTGAAGATTTGAACCCAGGTCTCCCCCACCCTAGTCTGACATTCTAACCAGAGAAATTCCAGAGGAATTGTTAAGATTTCCTCCCCAAAGGGAAAAGGAAATCACTGCTCTGGAGAGCCAGTGTTGTGGTGGGACAAAGTCTGGGTGCCGGTGGGTAGACAGGCCTCTCTCCCCAAGAGTAGCTGCCCCAGAGAAGTCAAGGGATCTGGCTGGTGACTGGTCTGGGAAAAGAGCTCCTCCTCTTTGGGACCCCCTGTGTCCAAAGCACTGGCCCCACTCAAATCAAATTCTCTGTACTTTACAGACCCTCCCCTCCATGTGCACCATATAGCAGGCATTTTACTAAACAACAACGACCACAATAATAATAATACAACTTTTATTTATATCCTGCCCTGTCCCTACAATGCTGGGCTCAGGGTGGCTCACATCATGATTAAAATACAATACGATAATTATGCATTTTAAAATATAATACAAAATACATTTAGTTAAAACAATACTTAATGTTTACTCAGATAGTCTAATTCAAGGCACCAAAATAGTTCCCAGCAGGGAGAGATGTTTCTACGGCAACAACAACTAATATCATACCACAGGAGGAGAGAAGGACCACGAGTTAATAACTTAAGTTGGAACATATCAAAGGGAGGGAACCGATGGGGAACAGGAAGAAGAACAAGGAAGGGGAAGCTCAGCTTTAATCTCGGGGGCTGGAGGGGAGAGGGAGACATTGGGATTTTGAGAACAAGAGAGATACTTGCAGTAATGAGGGTTAGTTTCTACTGTTTTAGTGGTTGACTTTGGCAGGCGTAACTCCACAGAAAACCAAGCAAGAGGTTTCAAAATTGACCACCAACTCCAGGATGATGCTGGGACTGGCAGTGTCAAAAATGAAGGGAATTGTACCATCCTGGCACAGATGAGCTCCACAGAACCCCTCTGGTATTTGCAATAAAACCAAAGGTTTACTCATGAGAAGCCAAGGTGTAGGCAGCATGCACACAGATGGTGGGAAATATCTCCCGTTATAAAACAAATGGGTTTAACAACATCCCTGCCCTATCAGAGCCTATGTGGTATGATGGTTAGAGTGTCTGGCTAGGATCTAAGAATCTCCTGGTACAACCAATATATAAATCAACTTGAAATGTCCAGGAACCTAAAACACCCATTCGAGCACAGGATTCTGCCTGCTGCGTCTCTGCATGTCAGCCCACTAGCCTTGCCTTCTTCCTTCTGATCAGCTGATGTTAAATTCTGTCAGTGATACAATATTTCAGATCAGGTCGGACTGAGCCATCCTCGATTCAGAATAAGCCACCACGCGAGGCAGCTGCCTGTTGTCTCTCTGTATGCCCCCGCTCTATGTGGGATCCCTTCCAGGCAGAGGGCATTCTCAGTCTTCTGATGCAGAAACATGAGGAGTGGGGTAGTACATAGGGGATTTTTTAAAACTCTTTTATATTATAAAAGAAAGCTTCATAGAGCTGAAGAGTTCAAGGGAACATCCAATATGAATTTGAGATTCACTGGCTCTATAATAAACAAGACACATCCTTTGAAAAACTTTCTAGCGTTTCAGGTCTAATGACCTTATTTCTTCCAAGTTATAGCTGCATTTTGGGGACTGGAGTAATTTCTCAGATGCACACAGGAAAATCCAGTCCTTGTTTGGATATTTATTTAAAACAGGGGTCCCCAACACCCGCCAACATGTTTTCTGGAACTCGTCAAGTGTTTTCAACAAGTTGGTGGGGCTAGATAGAGCTTTTGCCCAGCAAGGCTTCTGATTCACTATTGGAGATTTTATGGACTGAGCAGATTTTATTAAATGTCACTTTGGCAGCAGCTGCCACCACAGCACAAGGATCTGCACTGTGTTACTGAAGTTAAGCTTCAGCAATCATTATGTGGCTGGCTCCTCTTCCTGCTGCAGCCATTTTGTTGCTGCACCCACCATGCCATGTCAGAATACCAAATGTGCCCACAGAGTAAAAAGGTTGGGAACCCCTAATTGAAAACATTTCTATGTTGCCTTTCCTCCCAAATAGGGTTCCCAAAACAGCAGATATCAAAACATTCGAACAATTCGGCATTAAAACATCAACACATTAAGAACAGCATTGAATATATATCAGGGATATCATTAATATAACTTCTTATTTAAGCATGAAAGAAAGCTAAAAAACTCTCTCCCATTTTATGCTATAATTTACTGACTCAAAATAAAAAAGGCATCTGTGTAATAATTTTGCATGAATCTTCCTAAGTACAGTAACACCAGATTTATGAGAAAAGCCTTGCTTCAATCTCAGCATTTAAATGGCTTCTCTGCTGTGTAAACAATAAACACCTCAATTAGACGTTTCCCCCCTAGTGTGAATCCTTTGATGTCTCGTCAGGTGGCCACTATCAGAGAACCTCTTCCCACACGCCAAGCATGTATATGGCTTCTCTCCAGTCTGAATGCGTCGATGTTTAGTAATATGGTCTCTCAGTCTAAAGCTCTTCCCACATTCTGAACACTGATATGGTTTCTAATTTCTGTGAAGCAGGAGATGTGATGCCAGGGCTGAGCTATGGCTGAAGCTCTTCCCACACTCAATGCATTTATACGGCTTCTCCCCTGTGTGAATTCTTACATGCATAGTGAGGTTGCCCCTGCAAGAGAATCTCTTCCCACATTCCAAGCATTCATATGGCTTCTCCCCAGTATGAACACGTTGATGTAAAGTAAGCTTCATTTTCTGATTGAAGCTCTTTCCACATTGCCAGCATTTATGTTGCTTCTCCTGTATGTGATTCCACTGATGGACAGTTAGGTACTGATTAGTACAGAAGCTCTTGCCACATTCCAAGCATTTATATGGCTTCTCTCCCGTGTGAATTTTCTTGTGAATAGTAAGGCTGTGCTTCCGACTGAAGTTCTTCCCACACTCTGAGCACTCATATGGCTTCTCCCCAGTATGAACACGTTGATGTGAAGTAAGATTGCATTTCTGCCTGAAGCGCTTCCCACATTCCGAGCACTCATATGGCTTCTCCCCAGTATAAACACTATGATGTGAAGTAAGCTTGCATTTCTGACTGAAGCTCTTCCCACACTCCAAGCATTTATATAGCATCTCCCCTGTGTGAATTTTCTGGTGAAAAGTAAGGCTGTCCTTCCGACTGAAGCTCTTCCCACACTCCGAGCACTCATATGGCTTCTCCCCAGTATGAACACGTTGATGTGAAGTAAGCTTGCATTTCTGACTGAAGCGCTTCCCACATTCCGAGCACTCATATGGCTTCTCCCCAGTATGAACACGTTGATGTGAAGTAAGCTTGCATTTCTGACTGAAGCGCTTCCCACATTCCGAGCACTCATATGGCTTCTCCCCAGTATGAACACGTTGATGTGAAGTAAGCTTGCATTTCTGACTGAAGCTCTTCCCACACTCCAAGCATTTATATGGCTTCTCCCCTGTGTGAATTTTCTGGTGCAAAGTAAGGCTGTCCTTCCGACTGAAGCTCTTCCCACACTCCGAGCACTCATATGGCTTCTCCCCAGTATGAACACGTTGATGTGAAGTAAGCTTGCATTTCTGACTGAAGCTCTTCCCACATTCTGAGCATTTATATGGCTTCTCCCCTGTGTGAATTTTCTGGTGAAAAGTAAGGCTGTTCTTCCAACTGAAGCGCTTCCCACACTCCAAGAATTTATGTGGCTTCTCCCCTGTGTAAACCATTTGATGATCAGTTAGGCGGCTATTCTGAGAGAATCTCTTACCACACTCTTAAACCCTTAATTAAAGAGAATGTAAAGGTAGCGTAGTCACTGGGCAAACCTCAAGGGGAAGGGCTGCCCACAGGCAAGTTGCCACCCCTGAAAAAGGCCTGTCCCTGGTCAACGCCCCCCCCATCTCAGAAGGCAGGGCAAAGCTTCTGAGGAGGATCTCAGCTGGTGGGCTGGACAGGAGGTGTGGGGAAGTGATTTTTTTCAAGTGACCTGGCCCCAGACCACTTAGGGCTTTATATGTAAAAACCTGCATTTTGAATTGTGCCCAGATCAGCCACTCAGCACAGATCTTTCAGTACTAGGGGGATATCATCCTAGTATTCTGAAGAAGAAGAAGGTTGGTTTTTATGTGCCGACTTTACCACTTCAGGAAGAATCCAACCTTTCCTTCCCCTCCCCACAACCTGTGAGGTAGGTGGGGCTGAGAGAGCTGTGACTAGCCCAAGGTCTCCCAGCTGGCTTTGTGTGTGGGAGTGGGGAAACAAATCCAGTTCACCAGATTAGCCTTCGCCGCTCATGTGGAGGAGTGGGGAATCAAACCCAGTTCTCTAGATCAGAGTCCACTGCTCTTAACCTACCCAATTTAGAACCAACCGAAGTCTCTGGACAGTTTTCAAAGGCATCCCCTAAAAATCAATAGGCCAATGGGCACCACCAATCTACATCATGTATCTGGCCCATTTTGCTTCTGTAGTAACAAGATGGCACCCAATGGGAAATACGAGGAATGGGAGTTCTCCAGTTTCACGAACACCCTCCACCCCACAGCAGGAAAGGGCCTTCACTGGCTGCCTCCAGTCTGCTTGTGGGGTTTGACTGAAGAGGACCCAGAGGACCCTCTCTGCCCCCTAGAGCAGCTCCTTCCCTATTCAGTCAAGGCATGCCCTGCTGTATTGCAGCATATCAGGTGGGAAGGACCCTGGTAGAGTGAACAATAAAAGCGAATTTATTAACCAAAAAGTTTTTACAGTTAAGAAAACAAGAGAACAGCTATAAAAGTGGAACAGTGGCAACATCATTCCAGAGGAGGAAAACCCAGAGCAGGAGAGATCCATCCCGGGTGAACCAAAAATAGGCTGAGATTATCAAAGAAGGGGAGGAGGAAGCAACCAGACCTGCAGCAGCTGTTCCTTGGAGCAGTGGTACATTTGCTGTCATACGTGTTTTCACCCAAGAGAAGTGCCACAATGGGAACAGGACACTTTTTACATGCACTGTGTCCCTGATTAGACAAAATGGGAATACGTGGAGCGCCCACAGAAAAAAATCCTGCAAAATAAACTGAAACACCCCTTTCATTGCTTCTCCCCCTTACCTGGCGAGGGGACATCAGCACACCTGCCCGATTCTTCAGAGCTCTGGCAGAAACACATTTCTCTTGGATGGTGCTGAGAATCAAGGAATGGTCCGGGAACCCAAAGTCCTTCAAAGAGAACGGAAGACAACATGAAGAGAATTGGACTTCCCAATAATATTTATGATGTTGAGAATACACCTAGACTTTGGGGGACAGGGGGCTATTCAAACAGACGACAGCATCTTTGCTTCTAGCTTGATGCAGAAGAAGAAGAATTGGTTTTTATATGCCGACTTTCTCTACAACTTAAGGGAGACTCAAACCAGCTTACAATCACCTTCCCTCCCCCTCCCCACAACAGACACTCTGTAAGGTGAGTGAGGCTGAGAGTGTGACTTGCCCAAGGTCACCCAGCTGGCTTCGTTGCGTAGGAGCGGGGGAAACAAATCCAGTTCACCAGATTAGCCTCCGCCACTCATGTGGAAGAGTGGGGAATCAAACCCGATTCTCCAGATCAGAATCTACCGCTCCAAACCACCGCTCTTAACCACTACACCATGCAGACACAATGCAAACATTACTAGGAAACAAATACCAGACACGTAGCTTACTCAGGAAAAACTCTGAGGTAAATATTAACCATCAACCAGGAGTTGTGGGATGTTACGTCTCTAATAGTGCCTGGGTTTTAGTTTATATGTTGTAAACCCATCTGAGATAAGGAAAATCTTATCTCAGATGGGTTTACAACATATAAACACAGTACTCTGCTGCAACTTGGTTACTTGCTGGACCTGGCAACCTCTAATAAGGATGTCTACTCAGAGTCCTACTCATCTACTCAATGGGGCTTACTCTGGGAAGGTGCCGTTAGGTGTCCACTGTGTAATTCAGGGGTCCCCAACATGGTGACCATAGGCTCCTTGGGATCCGCTGACACCTTGTGGCAGCCATTTGGTTGCTGAGCTCACCATGCCAGGTCAGAATTCCAAATGTGCCTGCGGGCTCAAAAAAGTTGGGAATCCCTGGTGTAATGCCTCAGTACAGAACATTCAGCTCCCTAATCAGGGAAACTTCAGCAAAGGTCTGATACCTCCACAGGTCTCTATAATTCACACTCTTGGCAAACTAATCCCTTTTCTCCATTTAAGACTTCTAACCGGTAACTCATAACCCTCAAAATCCAGATCTCCCATTACTGAATGCCTGGATTCGTTACAGACTAATATTCTCCGGCATACAGCCTAAAAATGCCAAGATCCTTACCCAGAGAGGCCGCAGTCTCGTAATTCTCCTGCGTGACTTCCCAGTACAGAGCTCTTTGGGCCGGATCCAGCAGAGCCCATTCTTCCTCCGTGAAGAACACAGCCACCTCCACAAAGGACGTCGGGGGCCCTGAAGGAGGATTTCCCCAGGTCATCTTCTCTTGTTGCTCCTGAGTAATCACATAAGAAAGCACCACTACTTATTTGAATGCCCTCTGTGGAACCCGGGGCTAAATTTCTTGCCGGGTTGGTTTCCAGCCTAAACACCTGTCCTAGAGCCGAGAAACTAGTATTTTTGTTAAAAGATACAAATGGGTTTGTCTCCTTTAGGACTGCCCTGTATGCTCTGGCAGCAAAGAAAATAAGGGCCAATATGGCTGCTAAGGGAGTAGATCCTCCATGTTGATTTTAATGGTCACTAGGTCCCATTGGCCGATTGGGACACCTCCACAATTTTTAGCTATTATTTTTGTTGTTTTGTATGCATCGATTTAGCAAAGTTTTATTATGTATATTTATTATTAATCCAGGATGTTATTAATCGAATATTTTATTATGTATTTGTGGTAGCCTTGATATGTTTGTAATGGCCTATGGCTAAATACAAATAAAACCATTCATAAGAAAGCAAAATCCCATATGCAGGTCATTTGAGGAAAAAATTGGAATAAATCAAACTAATTCAAGAAAAATTAGTCAAAAAGGGCAAGAGTCCAGTAGCACCTTAAAGACTAACAAAAATATTTTCTGGTAGGGTATGAGCTTTCGTGAGCCACAGCTCACTTCTATCTGAAGAAGTGAGCTGTGGCTCACGAAAGCTCATACCCTACCAGAAAATATTTTTGTTAGTCTTTAAGGTGCTACTGGACTCTTGCCCTTTTTGACTAATGCAAACAGACTAACACGGCTACCCACTGTGAATTATCTTCAAGAAAAATTGAATGTGTCTTTTCCGACTCTGAAGAATATCCCTCAAGTCATATGTAATCTGGGAAAATCAGAGGAGTGCCATCTTGGAATAATATTCTAAGTGATATGGAGTCAGAAAAGCATTCCTAACCAGACTTCTCTGGGGTCCAATTTGCTTAAAAGAAAATCCCCTGTGTAATGGATCAAACACAGGATCTCCCCACCCTCTTACTGCTTCAAATCTGCTTTCTGCTGGAGTTTTTTTTGCTTTGATTCTTAACCTGTGTGATTCTTAACCTCACAGTAACAGAGTGTGTACGCGACTGGCAGCCAATGCAGTGTAGCAGTCAGTGTTGGACTAGGATCCAAGTTCGAATCCACTCTGCCATGGAAACTCACTGGGTGACTCTGGGCCTGTCACCAGCATGGTTATATCCACTAACTTTTTATGATGGGAGAATTTCATACGGGGAAAAGCAAAAGGTCTGAAAAAGCTACGGGAAAGACAAAATGAACAAACATGCAATGGTTGTGCTCAACATTTGGAGGAGATTGTTATTATTGAAATCCATTCTGATTTTAAAATTTCCAAAGATCCCAATGCAATTTTATTGAACTTTTTAATTGAATTGTCTCTTTGGGCCATTCACCCACCAAAACAGGGATTGCAGAACATGTTAAGAATGTAAATATCAAAAAGAGACTTTCAACAGACAAGACGTGTTCATTTGAGAAAAGGGAGACAAAAGATTCCTGTCTTTGCCAGCCGCCCGAAACCGCTCTTTGATTTCTGGGGAACATTTGGAGCATATCAAAGTAAAAAAGAAACAACAGGAGGTGACATAGCATATGTTTTAGAAAGCGTTGACTGGACCGGATCGTCAGCTTCAAATAGTTCCAGTTCTGCCAGGGAAACTGAGAGAAAAGCCTTAGTAGAGAGAGCCGCTGCCGGTCTGAGTAGACAATACTGACTTTGATAGAGCGAGGGTCTGATTCAGTATAAAGAAGCCTCATGTGTTTGCTATTTCCTTAGGAACGCAGGCAAGCTGAGGGTTGGGAGAGCCTCATTTGCTGGCACCAAAACATGTTTTTGGCTGTAGAAAAGTAACAGCTCAAGGGAGAGGATTCCAGCCGAGCATTCCCGAGGTAGTTTTTTTCTGTGCTGGGGAAACTCTTGGTTTGGACCACTGATTCCCAACCGGGGGTCCATGGACCACCAGGGGTCCACAAGAACTAAATTAAGGTCCGTGAAACAAAGTTATAAACCCATAATAAATTAATATTTTCAATTAAAAGTTCTCTATTATAAAATATATATATTCAAATATTATTCTAAGTTTAATGTTTACCAAACAGTGATGATTCAAGTTTATTTTCAAATTCTCGGAATTTTTATTTTGAACCTTGGGGTCCCTGCACCGAACAAAAAAGTCCTAGTGGTCCCTGGTCAAAAAAAGGTTGGGAACCACTGGTTTGGACAGACATCCCATCCCAGGAGGGCACCCCTGTCCCCAGTCTTCATTTTGCCTGGGGTGATAAACCTGCCCACAGCCTGCAGCGCTACACACACACACACACACACACACACACACACGTGTGCAGGTTTTCACCCCAGGCAAACTGAAGACTGGGGACAGGGGTGCCAATTCTGGGTTGGCAAGTTCCTAGAGATTTGAGGGTGGGGCCAGGGGAGGGACCTCAGTGGAGTTCAGTTGCAACTGTGGGAAACCCCCAGACCCCACCTGGAGGTTGGCAACCCTACTTGGGGAAGCAGCCGGCTGAGAAGCAGAGATGGGGAAGAAGAGGAGGAGGAGGAAGAGGCAGGACAGGCTGCCTGCAATTACAACGGAAGGGAAAGAACCGAAAAAGGGGCCATTTAGTATTTGGGGGCAAGTTCTGCTCGCTTCTTTCCTGGTGTATTCTGCCTTCTGGTTTCTCTGCTGAGCCCGGCCGCTTTTTGAGGACTTCTCATGGGCAACTGGAAGACTGAAAAATAAACCAAGGAACCACCTGGTGTGGAACGATCCCCCGCCCCCCGGTGTTTCGGAGATCACCCGTCCATGTGCCAGGATCTTTCCCTGGAAGACCCCCCCCCCCTTGCTCGCTCTTTCATCTTCCCTCCAAGGAGCTCCCTAAGCCCATGCACCCTTCTTTTCCGCCCACCCCCTTGGTGCCCAGCAGCTCTTTAAAAAAAACATAACCCAACCTTTCCTGCAAAAGCCAAATTCTTCCTCCAGCCCGGGAAAAAGAGCTCCCCGAGAGCGTTTCAAACGCCCCTCCTTGGAAAAAATAAGGCTCCAGCCACGTGGCTCCACTTTGCTCTCCTCTCCAGGAAGCGCCCAAGCACAAAGACACGCCCACACGCCCAAGCACAAAGACACGCCCACGGACACGCCCACACACAAAAGCACGCCTAATGTTTTTTTGTTCAGTTCTCTCTCTTGACCTTTCTCGCTTGCAAGGAGTTTTCCTTTCCGTTTATCCCTTAGAAGCTCCTTGATCAATTGATCTTGAGCAGCATATAACTAGTGTTGGAGGGATATAAGGACTGAAACAAATCTTGCCACTGACAATGTAGCCTTGGGGTCCCTGTCGCTTAATAAAAAAGGCATTATGTCAGTCACAGAGGCATTGGATTTGTATATTAAAAGGGGGAAAATATAGTGCGATCGAAGTTCCTCGTAAAAGCGGCCTTCCAAAAGGGCATGGGCTAATGAGTCAATAGAGCCAGAAGAGCAAGGGCAGATCCTGTCTGGGTATGGTATATTCAGAATTCTGCCCTGCATTACCATAGAAGGGTTAGCATTCAATCTAGCCAAGCAAAAAACTCTACAGAGACGAGGAGTTGTCAGATAATATGTATAGGCAGGCAGACCACGCGGAGGGGGTATTCCGAAGAACTGGGATGAACAGACGCGACGAGCACGAAAAGTAGTGCTGTTATAATCGAGCTCTTTAATGCGCTTTTTAATTTTGGCAAAAGCTTCAGTTTTCCCAAGATCTGATAACATATCCTGCGAGAAGCCCAGCAACGACAGTTTCTCATCTAAGATTTTTTGCCATGAGGATTTGAAAGGGTCATGCTTCAGAGAAGCTAGGAACCCCTCAATGCTAAAGCACAGTTTAAGGTGTAGTTTAAAGGCGGCCAACCACGCCCTAGCTTCAACTGACATTTGGCCAAACTCGGAACAAAGAGTAACGCCAGCAACACATCGAGGGGCATTTAGGAGTTTTCGTAAGAACTGAAGCAGTGGACGATCTATAGATTCATTGATGACTATAATCCAGATGGCAACACCAAAGAGGATAATTGGGGTAATTTTCAGGTTAAAAACATGAATAGCCCCTGGGCAAGGAGTTTTGGGGATTGTCGTTCACCGCAAAGAGGACAAAAGGCTGCAATGGAAGAAAAGTAGCCTCTGTTCTTTTTAGGATCTTTCCTGATCTCCCCCCCCCCTTTTCTTATTTCTCTGCTTCCAGGGATTTTCACGTGGCTGGGCTTTTATCTCCACACTTAAGAACTCAGGAGCTGGCTTAAAGATTCACAGAAAGTTTTTTTTTGGGGGGGGGCACTGAATTCTGCTTTTGAGTTTCAAGCCCCATGCCTTTCAGAAGAATAACACAGCTCCGCTGGATCAAACCAAACGCCCTGCCTCATCCAGCACCCTGTTGCGGCCAGCCAGATGCATCTAGGAAGCCCCCCCCCCAGAGGATGGAGGCAACAGCCACCCCACAGAGTTGCCCCCAGCAGGGCCATCTTAACACATGGGCCCGATAGCCGCTTGCCCGGGGGCCCCACGAGCATAGGGGCCCTATGCTAATCTGTGTATGTTAAGTGACTTGCCATAAATAAATACTACTTTTGACCATTTACTTTTTATTCCTGAGTGGTTGTCGTAGGGGCCCCAGCACACTGGTTTGCTCAGGGGCCCATAATGCTGTTAAGACGGCCCTGGCCCCCAGCACGCAGCAACCAGCGGTAGACTGCCTCTGGACACGGAGGTTCTATCTATCCATCATAACTAATAACCACTGATGGACCTGGTCACCTCCACCAGTCTGTCTCATTCCCATTTAAAAGCAATAAGTCTGCCTAGTAAACGTCGGATGTGACGTCACCCCATGGTTCAGGAATGACCTGGTGCTTGCACAAGGGACCTTTACCTTTCCTAGGACCAGGTACCATTATGAATAACATAAAATACACACAGACAGATCTTTCTACAAAACTGAAAAAGCCCACGGCTTGCAGAAAAATCTGAAATAAAAAAATTAAATAAAATTGGAGTTTCAAACCTACCAAAATAATAGAAGCAGCGCCTGTAGCTTTAAGAACTGAATGTCCTCAATAGTTGTGGCTAGGCAACCACAAAAGTATTTCCAGTCTTTGAACCTTGGTTTCTGTCAGTAAAAGGCAGGAGTAGGGGGCAGGGTCTTCTCCATCAGAGCCAGGCCTAGCAGCAACCACCAGGCAACGTGCTACCACACAACTTGCATGACTCACCAGAACTGCCTACTTGATACTGTTCAACAGCAACCCCCTCCCCCCAAAAAAATCACACACACAAAATCTAATGTTTTGTGTTGGTTATTTTTTCACACTTTAGAGATCTGTTTGGAACCTGTTTGGTCCTTAAAATTTGTCTCCTATTATGGTTTTGTAATTAGTTGCATTGAACATTGGGCTGACAAAGCCAAAAGCGAAATGTGTCAAATTGATCTGGATAACACGTTCTGAAGATCTTCTTGTTATCAATCCTGGACTTAAATACTCTTCATTACTCTTGCGGAACGGCTTTTTGCCCATCTGAACTCACCAAAGGCTTTTGCCTTATGAACTGCACTTATATTGTTTGGCAATTTGTTGTATTGAGATTTATACCAGGTTTTGATACTTTGGTCTTTCATATCATGTAGGTGTAATGTACATATTTGTGTATGTTCGTCTTTATTTGTCATATCACTTTTTGTAATATAACACTATTTGTTAGCAATTGGGTCTTGGGGTACTGTTTTCTTTCTCTAGTAACCTCCAGGTGGTGGCTGGCGATCTCCCACTATTACAACTGCTCTCCAAGCAACAGAGATCAGGTCACCTGGAGAAAAAGGCTGCTTTGGAAGGTGGATTCTATGGCATTAATGAAGTCCCTTCCCTCCCCAAACCCCACCCTCCCAGGCTTCACCCCCAAAATCTCCAGGTATTTCCCAACCTGGAGCTGGCAACCCTATGAGAAGCAGATACAATGTGGGTCGTTGGTGGGTGGGAAGTAGAGAAGGAATCATGGAAAGGTGAAGATAAGGGGGTTGCCAGGAGGAGGGAAAATGGAAATGGTGTGGGGAAGGGGATACAGAGGAAAATGTGTCCCTACCAGGCTACCAGGGGGAGGGAAGAAGGGAAAGCTGAAGGGGGAGAGAGATAAAGGTAAGTTGGGTGGGAAGGGGGGAAGGCAGAAGGAAAAGGGGAGAGGCTATGGGGGCTTTCAGTGAAGGGGAATACTGGGGGGGGATGTGTTTCCCATTACAACTCCTTGTGGGTCCCCATTTGTCAATATCAACCAGCTATAACATCTAGGAATAGAGCCTCCACAAACAGAGGAAACACACCACTCAGTAGCATCACTGGAAACAAACAACAGCATATTTGATAAATGGAGCGTTGACTCTCAGGGGGTTACCACACTTGTATTCCCAGCGATGTATTAAGAGTTTGAAAACGTTATAAAAAATACTGTTCACACTTTGTTTGGACCCTTTAGCTGTGAAGACGTCTTTCAACCATTTATAAACCGTGGTATCCAAAAACCCTTTTAAAGCGATGTTTTTTATAACATTTTCAAACTCTTAATACATCGGTTTTTGTAGGTTATCCGGGCTGTGTGACCGTGGTCTTGGTATTTTCTTTCCTGACGTTTCACCAGCAGCTGTGGCAGGCATCTTCAGAGGAGTAACACTTAAGGACAGTGTCTCCTCTGAAGTGTTAATCCTCTGAAGATGCCGGCCACAGCTGCTGGCAAAACGTCAGGAATGAAAATACCAAGACCACGGTCACACAGCCTGGATAACCTACAAGAACCAATGAACTCTAACCGTGAAAGCCTTCGACAATATCTTAATACATCGCTGGGAATACAAAGTGCGGTAACCCCTTCAGAAGCTCATACCCCACAAAATCTTATTGGACTCTGGACTGGAATTTAGCAATTCTACTGAAGACCAATGAAGTTACCCTCTGAAACAACAAGGGAGGGAACTGTTACCTTCAGGGAAGGATCTGGCTTGCCACAGTTGGAAACAAGATACTTTACTAGATAGAGCTGTGAACTGATAAAGGAACGACATAAGAAAAGCCCTGCTGGATCAGACCAAAGTCCCATCTAGTCCAGCATTTTGTTCACAGAGCCCAATCGGCTACCTCGAGGAAGCCCACAGGCAGCAAGACTGAAACAGCATCATCCTGCCTGCACCCCAGAGTAACTGATTTAAAGAGGCATACTACCTCTGGTACTGGAGAGAGTAGATACCCATCATGATTAGCACCCATTGCTAGCCCAGGGCTCTACGAATTTGTCCACTGCCCCTTTTAAAGCCTTCCAAGTTGGTGGCCGTGACCACATCCACAAATTAACTATAGTGTTGTGTGAAGAAATCTTCCTTTTGTCTGTTCTGAATTTGCCACCCTAGGAGCCCCGTGGCGCAGAGTGTTAAGCTGCAGTACTGCAGTCCAAACTCTGCTCATGACCTGAGTTCGATCCCGACAGAAGTCGGTTTCAGGTAGCCGGCTCAAGGTTGACTCAGCCTTTCATCCTTCCGAGGTCGGTCAAATGAGTACCCAGCTTGCTGGGGGTAAAGGGAAGATGACTGGGGAAGGCACTGGCAAACCACCCCATAAAACAAAAAGTCTGCCTAGAAAACGTCGGGATGTGACGTCACCCCATGGGTCAGGAATGACCCGGTGCACAGGGGACCTTTACCTTTACAGATTCAGTGGATGACCCCAGGTTCTGGTATTATGGGAGAGGAAGGACTCCTCAAGCATATTTTATTATTTCCGTGTCTTGCTCTTCATTAGTGCTGATCAAGTGGACAGGCACCAACTCTTGTGCAAATGAGCACGGAAGGATTAAGACTTCCTCTTTAGACCTCTGTCTCCCCCTCCCTCTTAACCACTGGTCTCCTTATCAGCCACTGAACCTATTTTCTCCACCATTTCCCTTCATCCAGGAATCTCCTTCCCTCTTTGCACTCACCTACTCCTGGAAACTTCTACATTGCATTTCATCTGGGACTACAGAAAGGCCAGACACACAAAAATCTTGCAAAGATAATCTCCTTGAAGAGGAGGAATCAGGTGGCTGAAAAGGCCACTCCCATTATTGGGCTTCTAGAAATGCAGGCTCCGACCATTTAACCCTTTCCAGCCTCTCCCAGGTAAATGGCAGAAGACGAAAAAGGACCACCTGTGGGGAAAAGAGTTAGTTTACCACCTTCCCCTCACCCTCCTCTCCGCTTTTATATGGCAGTCAAACATTCAACACATGCAGCATCTTTCTTCATAGCCTCTCTCTGATGAGAGAAACGGCACCAGTTCAATTTCCACTTGCCATGGTGCTGAGCCCCAGACCCCCCTCCAACTCTTTAGCACCAGTGCTGAATTGATAGAGGTACTGAAACCCCTTTCTGGAGCCAGCTCTGCCCTCCAAGTCTGCATCTCTGTGATACGGAGCTTTCCGGTTCAACAGGGAGAGAGTGTGTCTTACACATGCTCAGAGAACATTCTTTCCTAAGTCATGCCATATCTCAGGGAGGTGAGTCAATACAGTGAACTGAGTTTTGGGATTCAACTGTCACAATGGTTGTCAACTGACTAGGGACAACTGCCAGCCTGACTTGGTCTTCTGCATTTGCTGCAGCTAGATGTGAGGAAATTAGATGAAGCTTTTTTACACCATAGCTGTCAACATTCCCATCAGGCATATCTGATAGTCCCTCTGGAATGCTTAATTGCTAATATACAAGTATCCCGATGCTCTTAAAGTGGAAGGGAGGGGTGGTTGAAAAACTGGCAACCTTAGCCACGGTTCTCATTGGCCCCTGCAAAGGGACCACCAGTTAAGCCCTGGTAGGCTCTCAAAAGCAGTTTATGGTTTGACATAATATTTCTCAGGGATGGAAGTTCTAGCAATAAGCAGGCAGAGATCTGTGTTCTATGGAACTTCTAGTTTTCCCACCCCAAAAAGAATTCAAGAAACAAAATATCTGTTGAGTTTCGAGACCTTCTATATTGGAGTAACCCATGCTTATACCATCTGAAGGGTTTCAGCGGAGCAAGTTGGTTCTTGGGTTAGACTCCTAAAGGTAGCTCTTGTCAGGCCAGAAAGTAAAGTTGTACCGTTAGGAGCACGCTACACTATGGACTTTTATGCATGGCTGTTTCCTTCACTGTCACCCCTCTGATGACTTCGGGTCATTGTTTTGATTATACATGCCATTTTCGACTGTCAGATGTCGCCTTGCTCTCCCCCTGCGTTTCCGCACATTTTGCCTGCGTTTCCAGGAATCTGTTTTATCTCAAATTGGAAAACGCGGGCAAAACACAGGGAAGCGCAGTGGGGAGAATAGGGCAACTTCTGACGGTCGGAAACAACATGCATAATCAAAGCAAAGATCCGAAATTGTCAGAGGGGTTACCGTGAGGGAAGCAGTCATGCATAAAAGACGTATGTCTTTGCTTGAGGCCTGGCTTTGCTCTTGGGGAGACCAAGTTTGTGTGAATGGGTACTTCAACATGAGTTTTACATACACAATCATCCCAGTTCTCAAGAGGACACCAAAGGCATGTTGGAATTGATAAACGGGGCATTCTAAAGAGGGCATTCTAAAGAGACTGAATATTAGCTATGCATGCAGATGTTCCCAGGGTCAGTCCCTTGTATTTCCAGTTAAAAATGGTCATAACAATGTAGGGGTGTGGCCTATTGGCGAGCTGGCACACCACCGCCATATCCACAAGGCCTTGCTATTGGCGAGTTGGCACACCGCCGCCATACCACACAAGGCCTTGGGGCAGTCAGGTGATGGTTGGCACACCACGTCATCTAGACTGCCTCTGCAGAGGGGTTTAGAACAATAGACAAAGGCTTCTAATTCCTGCACCATATATGGAAGAGGTTGTTTGCTCGGCTGCCCTAGTTAGCTATCTCTGCCGCTACCATGGTTACTCACAACAGTTGCAAGTTACAAGTTACTTATTTACAGCTTCCTATAAATAAAACGCAGCTCTGTGACCAAAGGTCTGTTTCCTTGACACTGAGTCTTTTGTCTTCACTCTCCCAATTCCCACATAACAATCAGGCTTTGGGAAGGGCATTTCTATCAGAGAGTCATTATCTATCCAAACAGATCATACCGAGTCGATGCAGCCTACAGAAGTGAGATCACTCCTTCCAATAGTAAAGATGCTGACTTCTCTTATTTTCACGAAGGAAGCAAAATGAGGCCACCCACACAGACAAGTGATTTGGCCACAAAGTTCCATGTTGTGATCACATCCAAGTTCGATTACTCTGATATGGTTTACTTGGGGCTGCCTTTGAAAGCTATACAGAAGCTTCAGTTGGTACAAAATATAGCCAATAAGCAAAAGGCATGGTGGGATACAGGGATTGTACTACTCAGGTGCTCAAAGGTTTGCACGGGCTGCCCATCTGTTTTGGGGAATGATTCCACATGCTAGTTCCTTTTAAGGCCCTAAATGGCTTAGGCCAGGATACTTAAAGGATCATGTCCACACACACACCCTGGGAAACTTTTCTTCTGAGGCCCTGTTCTCTGTTCCCATGCCTTCAGAGGTGTAGTGGGTGGCAGTGAGAGGACTGTTTCTGTGGTTGTGCCTCACCTGTGGAATGCTCTCCCCCCCTGCAAGACTCATGTGGCACCCACATGAAGAACGCTTGGAAGAGAAGACACAATAATTTGCAATAGAGACTAAACAAGTTTGTATGGAATGGCAAGAAACTGAGGATTAGATTCAAAATTCTACAAGATGAGAAAAAATGTATTAGAACTAGCTCATGGAGCAAAAATCTCTGGACATTTTGGATTTGTAAAAACACTGCATTTGCTTCACTATCAATTCTGGTGGGCGGGTATGCGTTCTGATCTGGACTCCTTCATTCGCAGCTGTCCAGTATGCGCCACTGCTAAACGTCTGCCAAGCAAGCCCACCGGGCTGCTAAAACCGTTAGAGGTGCCTTCAGGGCCTTGGGAGGTAATAGCCATGGATTTCCTCAATGATTTACCACTCAGTCATGGAAAAACTGTCCTGTGGGTGGTCACGGACCTTTTTTCCAAACAAGTTCATTTAGTCCCTTGTGCAGGCATGCCTTCCGCTCAAAGACTGGCTCACTTATTTGTGACACACATATTCAAATATCATTTCTTCCAGCGCAAGATAATCTTGGACCGCAGCTCTATATTTGTTGCCAAATTCTGGAAAGCCTTCCTCAAAATGGTGGGGGTGGAGCAGGGTCTGTCTAGTGCTTTCCACCCTCAAACAGATGGACAAACTGAAAGAGTGAATGCTGTACTAGAATGTTATCGCCGATGTTATGTGATTTATCATCAAGATGACTGGGTTGATCTGTTGCCTTTTGCAGAATATGCATATAATAATTCTGTTCATCAATCTACAGGTTTCAGCCCCTTCCGCATTGTGTATGGCAAGGAGTTTGGTCCCCTTGGGCAGGTGGATGTGTCAGGGGAGGAGGGAGGTACTGAGTTATCAGACTGGATTCAAACTGTCGCGGTCCGTGCCGTTAAGGTACCCAGCTCCTAGAACTGACCCCTTCCTAAAAAGTGATCTGTATCTATTCAGCCCGTTACCCACTAAGCAGGGATCAACACTTTCCATCTCTCGCGAGATAGATTTTCTATTGAATTGTTCCAGTAAAAATATGAAAAGAATATTTGAATAAAAATACTATTTATTTCACATAAAGTATATGCATGTAAACAGTTACAGAAATAAAAACTGTATTAGTTAGTTCAACAGGAACAACAATTCTATGTATTCAAGCAATATTAATAATATCAACAATCTCTATGACTCTATATGAGAGTTTCTCAAGTATATATTCCATTCAAGAAATAATACAGTTTACAGAAATCTTGTAAAATAATGGTTAGTGCATTGAATAAGTATTCTACTTCATTTTATGTAAATATAAGACAGTTATGTCATTGCAGAGTTTCTGTAAGGAGTCTATAAGTTCATTTAGAATAGTTAGATTTCCTTCAGATATCCTCTTAGTATTATTCTGTTATTTTATTGAGAGATCGCTTTGGTTCCATAGTTTCATGTTAGAGCTGGTTCTATAGCTCTTAACATCAGTCTATTTGAGACTGAAGGCATAAAACCATAGAGTCTCTATGTTTGAGATTATAAAAGATTCTGTGAAAACCATACTCAAAGATGGCTTTGCTGTATAGCTGTATAGCTAAGAGCTATACTGTAATTAATCAGTATTTGAAGCTATGTGTAAAGCTTAACATTATGTGTAGAGTATAAACTCTATTCTACAATCTCTCTGGCAGTGCCAGTCTTTAGAGAGTATTGAATATAGTTCAGCTTAAGAGCTTAGAGCTCCATGGATCTCCATCCATGTATTTCCAATTATATGTATTTCAATTGGAGTAATTCTATGTGTTAGCCATTGTTGGCTGTGATGCATGTTCATGTATGCATGTATATGTTAGACAGTTCTGTATGAGACTTTAGTCTTAGAGCGGACTGCAGAGTATATTCCTCTCCCTGTGTAGAGGAACCCCTGGAATATGCTCTGTTAGTGGGCTTCTTAGAGAAGCTGCATTTACTTCTTGTCTGTCAGAACTAGGAAGTCTGTATATAAGACAGATCTTATGAGAAGACATTAGTCTTGTTAGAACAAATGAACTCTCAATGTCACCATATTCAAACATGGTAAGATCCATACTCTTATAGTCCTTAGAGCATAAGAGTCTTCATCACATATTCAAGATGAAGCATCTGTACAGACAGTTATTCCAGACAATCAGTCTTCAGAGGGACAGACTGTGTGGCATAATAACTCTCTTTGTAAGAGTTCTTCAGAAACAGAGACAAGAATAAATGTGTCCTGATCCACGCAAGGATCAGTTTCCTAATCCCCACAAGGACTAGGCTGCCAAGGCTTTTACATCTCTTGGTAGATGGAGGAAGTCCATAGGTCAGCATGTTCAGACCATCAGGAACCTCTCTCTTAGTCTCACTCTTAGTCTCACGCAAGAGACATATGTAGGGAGTGAGGTCAGACAGCGTCCAGCCGTCTTCCTTCAACCCCCTGCCTTCCTAGTTTTACATTTTTGGCGGATGTTTGGGAGAGCCAACAGCCAAGCAACATTCAGTTGCTCTCTGCCAACTCTCTAACCTGTAGTCAGAGAGAGAGCTCTATTTATACCTTTCCAGAGCCATTTATCTTGCAGATGGGCTGGTTTAGTAATCTTTTAGTTCCAGTATCCCTTAGCTAAGGCATTCTATAAATAAACCATAGCTTGTTTAGTCAGTAGTTCAATAGGCTATTTAATTATAAATGGTACTGTATCCTTGACTGTCATCTGTTATAGTTAATGGATATGACCTTGTCTATCTTTGTCCAGCTGTATGCTTTGCTTAATCGGCATCCCTGCAGCTGTGACCTTTAATGATATGACATGATTTTAATAGCAAGTTACTAGCCTTGAGCTTAATGCAGTCACAGGTGTTCCAAGTGTACCAGTCTATGAAATGACATCATTTCTATAACATATTTCTGTCCTCATGAAGCCTAATGGGACATGCTTTCATATCAAAATCCTGTTCACATATGATAGCCCATGACAAAACCATCCAGTCTACTTGGCCTTGGTTAACTAGAAATCTGGAACGGGCCAAATGGAAGTATAAGGCTCAAGCAGACACGCATTGGTCTCCAGGCAGGACGCTCAGGGTGGGGGATCAAGTATATCTCTCCACCAAAAACCTACGGTCTCTGCAACCCTCCAAAAAACTGAGTGAAAAATACATTGGCCCTTTCCCTGTCACCCGAGTGCTTAATGAAGTCACGGTGGAGCTACAACTCCCCAAAAAATTGAAGAGGGTCCATCCAGTTTTCCATGTCAGTTTATTGAAACAGTACGTACCCACGTCCCAGTGGCATAGAGAGAAGCCCCCAGAAGTCCCTGAAATGGTGGGAGGGCAGGAGTACTGTGAAGTTTCCAAAATCCTTGATTCCCACGTTCATAGGGGGGGGGGGGCTTGGAATACCTAGTCCGATGGAAGCATTTCAGTCCCGCCCATGATGAATGGGTTAAACATCGTCACATCTCCGCCCCTCGCCTGCTACGTCAATTCCATGCTATGTATCCAGATAAGCCCGCCCCGTCGACTGACGTGGGGAGGAGGGAGCTCTAAGGGGGGCAGAATGTGAGCTCCAAGCTGGGAGCGCAGCTGGAGTCAAGGTCGAGTAGCTCAGCAGTTTGTTTTGACGGCCTGCTGTAATCTATCATGGCAACCAGAGTCAGCCTGGTATCTAACGGTGCCATTTCTGATGTATAATGGCGCCCTTCTGATGTATGTTTCAACCTGCCCGCCTTTCCTCACTTGAGTCCTCGTCCCTTTTCCTGTAAGTTGCTGCCTTTCACCTTATGCTTCCCAAATAAATGGCTTCTTAGACAACTCTGTTTGGATGTTCTGTTGTTTGGGATTTGACAGGTGGACTCAGACCTTACAAATACTATGTACAGTTCTGGTCACCACACCTAAAGAAGGATATTGCAGAGCTTGAGAAGGTGTAGAAAAGAACAACCAAAAGGGGGCTAGAGAAACTGCCCTATGAGGAGAGATTAAAACATTTAAGGCTGTTTAGCTTGGAAAGAAGGCGGTTAAGGGGAGACATGATAGAGATCTATAAAATTATGCATGGTTTGGAGAGAGTGGACAGGAAGAAGCTTTCCTCCCTCTCTCATAATACTAGAATGCAGGGTCAATTACTGAAGTAGGAGGGTGAGAGATTCTAAACAGATACAAGGAAGTATTTTTTTTCCACACAACTCATAGTTGTGGAATTCCCTGCCCCAGTATGTGGTGATGGCAGTCTACTTGGAAGGCATTTAAACGGAAGTGGACGTGGTCATGGAGGAGAGGATTATTCATGGCTACTAGTCAAAGTGGATACTAGTCATGTTGCATACCTATTCTCTCCAGGATCAAAGGAGCATGCCTATTATCTTAGGTGCTGTGGAACACAGGCAGGATAATGCTGCTGCAGTTGTCTTGTTTGTGGGCTTCCTTGATGGACCTTGGTCTGATCCAGCATGGCCTTTCTTATGTTCTTACCTCCGGTGGTCACATACAGCTCTCAACTGAAACCTGTCCAACGTATTATTAACAACCTACAAACAAAGCTGGATTGTGACACTTCCCTCTTTAATGTAAAGCAAAAGCCAGGCCTCTACCCCCTTAACTGCCTTCTTTCCAAGCTAAACAGCCCTAAGCATTTTAACCGCTCCCCATAGGGCAGTTGCTCCAGTCCCCTGATCATTTTAGTTGCTCTTTTCTGCACCTTCTCAAGCTCTGCAATATCCTTTTTAGGTGTGGTGACCAGAACTGTACACCGGTATTCCAAGTGTGGTCTCACCATAGATTTCTTCAAGCAGCAGTTTTATTCTCTAGTCCTCTTCTAATTATGGCCAGCGTGGAATCTTCTGAGTGAGGAGGTCCTGGGACAAAAGCTGATGGATATGCAAAAAGCTTGTTGAGATTTGCTTCGTATATTACAGTTACTGCTGCTTTTGTTTTGTAAAAACGTTAAACAGCACTTCAAAAAAGTAATCTACAGTTCCAGCAAGCAGGAGCTTCTTCTTGCTTCTGCACTAATCATACCAATACATGCCAACTATTGGGGTAGGGAAGTGAAGGGAAATTGGGAAGGATAGGTGGGATATGGCAGGAGAGGATGCTTGTGGGAGCAGCAGAAGGGGTACTAGGGGATTACGAGAATATTTGATTTTACTGTAATTTTAAAAATGTAAATAAAAAGTTTGCATTGTCATTTAAATGTTAAAGTTGTATTTCAGCTGTCTGAAGATCATTTGTTGAAGCCACCCTAAATTTCTGGGGAGCCCCTCTCTAAACCCCCATAGACCTGCCTCCATACATAGTGCCCATGGAGGCCCCTCCCTATGCTATCATAGCAATTCCTCTGGCCCAGCCCCAGCCTCCCCTGGAAAGTCTACGCCTCTGTACCCCGTCCTCTTCCAGGCACCAACCAAACAGATGAAGCTGCCTTATACTGAATCAGACGCTTGGGTCCATCAAAGTCAGTATTGTCTACTAGACTGACAATCTAACTGCTGGTTCCAGAGGAATTGTTGAGATTTCCTCCCCAAAGGGAAAAGGAAATCACTGCTCTGGAGAGTCAGTGTTGTGGTGGGGAAAAGCCTGGGTGCCAGACTTTCCTTCCAAGTGGGCTAGTTTTTTGCTCAGTTTGGAATCCGGAAGGCTCCTTTCTCAGGCAGCAAATCTTCCGTTCTCTCCCCTCCTGACTGGTAAGGAAGATCAGAGAAATCAAGGAATCTGGCTGGTGACTGGTCTGGAAAGGAGCTCCTTCTCTTTGGGACTCCCTGTCTCCAAAGCATTGGCCCCTCCCAAATCAAAGTCTCTGTACTTTACAGTAAAAAATAACATTAAACAGTAAAAAAAACAGCTAGAATGTGATTCAAATAGAATGTGATCCATAGAATGGATTCACATTCTAGCTGTATCTGAAGAAGTGAGCTGTGGCTCACGAAAGCTCATACCCTGCCAGAAAATATTTTTGTTAGTCTTTAAGGTGCTACCGACTCTTGCTCTTTTCTAAAGGCATCCAGGTGATTTTAAGGTACTGGGAGGATCCATGGAAGGAGGCATCCATAAAATACTCTGGGTCTGCGACATTTCAAAACTGGCAACTGGAATCCTGAAGCCTGAACTCTCCCTCAAAGCTAAAATGACTGACCTGAGGCCATCTGCTTTGGTCACAGTATGAGAAGACAAGGCTTACTGATAAAGACAATCCTGTTAGGAAAAGTTGAAGGCAGCAAGAAAAAAGGAAGACCCAACATAAGGTGGGCTGATTCCATAAAGGAAGGCCCTCCGTTTGCATGACCCGAGCAAAACTTTTAACAATGTTTTGGAGATCTTGTATTTTTATAAAGGAAGCCTCAACCCTCAGTTTGCAAGACCTGAGCTGTGACGTTAAACATAGGATATTTTAGAGGACTTTCATTCATAAGATCACCATAAGTTGGAAGGTATTTGCCAGCACTTACACACATACACCAAAAAATTTGTTCATTAACCAATAGCTGGCAAGTATCTTTATCCCAGGTGTCTGTGGCTTTTCCTGGTTAAGATTTGGGCATCTGTTCCTGAGGGTTGTTCCAGTCTACATGGGCAGCCCTGTGTCACTCCTATAGCAGTAATACGGCCACACAATTACCAAAATATGTGCAATAATATCAGAGACCACCTGCAGGGAGGCTGGAGTGTTATTCAGGCTCAGCTATAAACTCGGGCTGGAAGGGAGAGGGAGACACTGGGGTTTTGAGAACGAGAGGGATACTTGCAGTGATGAGGGTGAGTTTCTACTGTTTTAGTTGCTTTCTTTGAAATTCTTCTCACCAAGGTTTTCAATGTGTGCTCTTGGGACCAGTGTTGGACTTGGATCTGGGAGAAGTAGTTTCGATCACTCCCTGTGCCATGGAAGCTTGCTGGGTAGCGTAACCCAGCCTAACCCACCTCACAGGGTTGTTGTCAGGATAAAACTGTAGTAAGGAGAACGAAGTAAGCCACTTGGATCCCCATTTTATCCATGGCAAGCATTATTCATCCAAAAATGAAGTGAGGAGTCTCAAAATTGCCCAGCTGGGTCAGGATGATCATGGGAGATTGTGTGCCAAAAATTAAGGGAGTTGGAACAACCTGGACATCACAATCTCCTGAACCCCCCAACCTCACCCCCTGCTCTTTTGATTGGAAGGTGTGGTTGACTTTGGCAGGCGTAACTCCACAGAAAACTAAGCGAGAGGTTTCAAAATTGGCCACCAACTTCAGGATGATGCTGAGACTGGCAGTGTCCAAAAGGAAGGGAATTGGACCATCCTGGCAGAGACATCCCTTTGGTGTTTGCAATAGAACCAAAGGTTCACTCTGAGAAGCCAAGTTGTAGGCAGCATGAACACAGATGGTCGGAAATATCTCCTCTTATAAATTTTTAAATGATGTTACCAGCCCTAAGCCTGGCTTTGGCCGGGGAGAACGAGCTACAAATCACAACAACAACAACAATAATAATAAAAAACAAAGAGGCTTAACAATATCCCTGACCTATCAGAGCTATGTGGTGTGATGATAAGAGTGTGTGACTAGGATCTGAGACTCTTGGTCCAACCAATATATAAATCAACTTAAAATGTCTGGGAACCTAAAACACCCATTCGAGCACAGGACTCTACCTGCCGCGTCTCTGCATGTCAGCCCACCGGCCTTGCTTAGGATAGATTCCATTAATGATACAATATCTCAGATCAGGTTGGAGTGAACCACCCTTGATTCACAAAAAGCCACAAGAGGCAGCTGCCTGTTATATCTCTGCATGCCTCCCTGCTCTATGTGTGACTCCTTCCAGGCAGAGGGCATTCTCAGTCTTCTGATGCAGAAACAAGGAGAGCGGGGAATGATTTTTACTCTTTTAGATCATAAAATAAAGTTTCATAGAGCATAAGAGTTCAAGTGAACATCCAGTATGAATTTAATATGAGATTCACAGGCTCTATAATAAAGAAGACACACCATTTGAAAAAACTTCCTAGTTTGTCTAATAACCACGTCTTCCCAGTTACAGCTGGAGTTTGGAGACTGGAGTGATTTCTCAGGTGTGCACAGAAAAATGGGCTCCATGTTTGAGTATTTATTTAAAATAGGGGCTCTCAACATAGTGCCTGTGGGTGCCATGGCACCCACCGACCCATTTACTGGCACCCCTCAAGCGTTTTTAGGAAGTGGGTGGGGCCAGGTAGCGCTTTTGCCCAGTAAGGCTTCTGATTTACTATTGGAGATTGAAGGGCTGAGCAGATTTCATCAAATGTTGCTTTGGCAGCAGCTGCCATCACAGCACAAGGAACTGCACCGTGTTACTGAAGTGAAGCCATGGCAATAATTTTGTGGCTGGCTCCTCTCCCTGCAGCAGCCATTTTGTTGCTGCACCCATCATGTTGTGTCAGAATAGCAATTGTGCCCACAGGGCTGTCTTTCCATCCACATAGGGTTTCCAAGACTGCAAACATCAAAACATTCAAACAATTCAGCATTAAAACAACAACACATTAAGAACAGCATTGAATATCTATCAGTGATATCATTAATGTCACTTCTTATTTAACCATGAAAGACAGCTAGAAAAATCTCTCCCATTTCATGCTGTAATTCACTGATTGGGAATCAAAAAGCATCTGTGTAATAACTATGCAAGAACCTTCCTAAGTACAGTACTCTAGATGTAAGAGCAAAGCCTCGCTTCAATCTCAGCATTTAGACAGCTTCACTATTGTGTGAACACCTCAATGAGATGTTTTCCAACTAGTGTAAATCCTTTGATGTCGTGAGGCTGCTACTATGAGAGAAGCTCTTCCCACACTCCAAGCATGTATATGGCTTCTCTCCGGTGTGAATGTGTTGATGTGAAGTAAGGTGGCTCTTGCAACTGAAGTTCTTCCCACACTCCAAGCATTTATGTGGCTTCTCCCGTGTGAATTCTCTGGTGTAAAGAAAGGTTGGCCTTCTGACCGAAGTTCTTCCCACACTCCAGGCATGTATATGGCTTCTCTCCTGTGTGAATTTTCTGGTGTAAAGAAAGGCTATCCTTCCGACTGAAGTTCTTCCCACACACCAAGCATTTATGTGGCTTCTCCCCTGTGTGAATTTTCTGGTGTAAAGTAAGGTAGTTCTTCTGACTGAAGTTCTTCCCACACTCCAGGCATGTACATGGCTTCTCCCGTGTGAATTTTCTGGTGTAAAGAAAGGCTGGCCTTCCGACTGAAGTTCTTCCCACACTCCAAGGATTTATGTGGCTTCTCCCCTGTGTAACGTTTCTGGTGTAAAGTAAGGTGGGCCTTCTGACTGAAGTTCTTCCCACACTCTAAGCATTTATATGGCTTCTCCCCTGTGTGTATCCTTTGATGTTTAGTGAGGTCGCCACCACTAGAGAAGCTCTTCCCACACGCCAAGCATTTATATGGCTTCTCCCGTGTGAATTTTCTGGTGCAAAGTAAGGTGGGCTTTCTGACTGAAGCTCTTACCACACTCCGAGCATTTATATGGCTTCTCCCCTGTGTGAATTTTCTGGTGTAAAGTAAGGCTACCATTCTGACTGAAGTTCTTCCCACACTCCAAGCATTTATGTGGCTTCTCCCCTGTGTGAATTTTCTGGTGTAAAGAAAGGTTGGCCTTTTTACTAAAGTTCTTCCCACACTCCAAGCATGTATAAGGCTTCTCTCCTGTGTGAATTTTCTGGTGTAAAGAAAGGCTATCCTTCCGACTGAAGTTCTTCCCACACTCCAAGCATTTATGTGGCTTCTCCCCTGTGTGACGTTTCTGGTGTAAAGTAAGGTGGGCCTTCTGACTGAAGTTCTTCCCACACTCTAAGCATTTATATGGCTTCTCCCCTGTGTGTATCCTTTGATGTTTAGTGAGGTCGCCACCACTAGAGAAGCTCTTCCCACACTCCAAGCATTTATATGGCTTCTCCCCTGTGTGAATTTTCTGGTGCAAAGTAAGGTGGGCCTTCTGACTGAAGCTCTTCCCACACTCCGAGCATTTATATGGCTTCTCCCCTGTGTGAATTTTCTGGTGTAAAGTAAGGCTACCATTCTGACTGAAGTTCTTCCCACACTCCAAGCATTTATGTGGCTTCTCCCCTGTGTGAATTTTCTGGTGTAAAGAAAGGTTGGCCTTTTTACTAAAGTTCTTCCCACACTCCAAGCATGTATAAGGCTTCCCTCCTGTGTGAATTTTCTGGTGTAAAGAAAGGCTATCCTTCCGACTGAAGTTCTTCCCACACTCCAAGCATTTATGTGGCTTCTCCCCTGTGTGACGTTTCTGGTGTAAAGTAAGGTAGTTCTTCCGACTGAAGTTCTTCCCACACTCTAAGCATTTATATGGCTTCTCCCCTGTGTGTATCCTTTGATGTTTAGTGAGGTCGCCACCACTAGAGAAGCTCTTCCCACACTCCAAGCATTTATATGGCTTCTCCCCTGTGTGAATTTTCTGGTGCAAAGTAAGGTGTGCCTTCTGACTGAAGCTCTTCCCACGCTCCAAGCATTTATATGGCTTCTCCCCTGTGTGAATTTTCTGGTGTAAAGTAAGGCTGTCCTTCCGACTGAAGTTCTTCCCACACTCCAAGCATTTATGTGGCTTCTCCCCTGTGTGACGTTTCTGGTGTAAAGTAAGGTGGGCCTTCTGACTGAAGTTCTTCCCACACTCTAAGCATTTATATGGCTTCTCCCCTGTGTGTATCCTTTGATGTTTAGTGAGGTCGCCACCACTAGAGAAGCTCTTCCCACACTCCAAGCATTTATATGGCTTCTCCCCTGTGTGAATTTTCTGGTGCAAAGTAAGGTGGGCCTTCTGACTGAAGCTCTTCCCACACTCCGAGCATTTATATGGCTTCTCCCCTGTGTGAATTTTCTGGTGTAAAGTAAGGCTACCCTTCTGACTGAAGTTCTTCCCACACTCCAAGCATTTATATGGCTTCTCCCCTGTGTGAATTTTCTGGTGTAATGTAAGGCTGTCCTTCTGACTGAAGTTCTTCCCACACTCCAAGAAGTTATGTGGCTTCTCTCTTGCATGAACCCTTTGATAATCAGTTAGTTGGCTATTCTGCGAGAAGCTCTTTCCACACTCCAAGCAGCCACATGTTTTCTTTCCTGATTGGATCTTCCATTCTATCTTAATGCTGGATTTGCAGCCCAACCTTTTCCCTTTCATGGGACACTTATTCCTTCCCTTTTCTCTTTGTATTTTGCTTTGGGCTGGTATGTCATAGATGTTCCTGCCCTGACAGTCAACCAACTCCTTCCTCCGCTTCTGTTTTCCTTCCCGTTTTCTTCTCAGCTGCCTTCGAGGTCCGTCTCCATCCCAAGGTTCCACCACCTCCAGATCCTCGTCTCTTTCTGAAGACACCCCTTCTAGTTGCCCCTGTCTTTCAGTATCTGCTGCTGGAAAAGAGAGCAAAATCAAATAAGAGCCTCAGGAAACAAAGACCAATTAACATGAGCTATCATTACCAAGTGGATTTTTTCCCGATGGGAACTGGAGGCTGGGAAAAGTAAATACCAGCAAGAGAAAAGGACAGGGAAAGGAAGTGGGGGACAGAAGGGTAGACAAAAGAGGAACTGCTTCTCTGTATTGGAGTGGCCACTGGGCTCTTGCTGAAAGGACTCCATGGCAGCTCAATCCATGTGCCTTCATGCTCCTAGTTTAAGGAGATTTTTGTCCCTTGGGACATGGAAGGAGGCCAGCCTTTTTCTGCCTCTATAGGAGGTATACATTTGCAAATGAATGTATTTATTCAGAAAATTCATATGCCGCCACCCTAGGAAACCTCCCCAAAGAAGCTTATACAATGGAAGATAACAAAAACATAGATCTTAAAAACAGCCCTCAGAAACTCAGGTAGAGGAGCAAACCAACAAAACACGTAGCAGCTGAACATGGAATTTAAACATTCTTCTGGCTAAAGGTAGACTATAACACAATGATTTAAACCCTCTAGGCTGGATTACTGTAACTCACTCTACGTTGGGCTGCCCTTGAGACTGAACCAAAGGCTTCAGCTGGTACAGAATGTGGCAGTGAGGGTCCTTAAGGGGTCCTCTCTCCATGAACATATACAGCCAGTGCTCTGTCAACCTCACTGGCTCCAGATGGAGTATCGGATCAGGATTAAGGTGGTGGTTGTGACCTTTAAATCATTACACGGTCTGAGACCCTCGTATCTTTGGACCGCTTCTCCTGGTACAACCCCCGAAGAATGCTGTATCCTGCTGATAACAACTTGCTGGTGGTCCTTGGCCCTAAGAGTGTGCGGCTGTCCTCAACAACAGCCAGGGTTTTCTTCGCCCTGGCTCTGGCCTGGTGGAATGCTCTGCCTTGTAACATCACGGCCCTGCGGGACCTAAAAGAGCTCTGCAGGGCCTGTAAGACAGAGCTATTCCACCAGGCCTACAACTGAGGACAGCCACAGGTGGCATTAATGCTGATCTCCCTATTCCCCCACCCCCTCCCTCTTACCAACTAGTGTACTCATGGGGGGTAGCCTGCCCGCTTGGTTATGGCATGTGTATATATATATATATACATATGCAACTTGTAATTTTACTGTTGTTACCCGCCCGAGCCTGGTTTTGTCTGGTGGGGGGGGGGGGGGGCTAGAAGTGCAATAAACAAACAAATAAATAAATAAAAGGAGAAGAGTTGTTTTTTATATGCAAACTTTCTCTACCACTTCAGGAAGTATCAAACGCTGACAATCACCTTGGCTTCCCCTCCCCACAACAGACACCCTGTGAGGTAGGTGGGGCTGAGAAAGCTGTGACTAGCCCAAGGTCACCCACCTACCTTCATGTGTAGGAGTGGGGAATCAAACCGGGTTCTCCAGATCAGACTCCACCGCTCGAAACCACTGCTCTTAACCACTACACCACACTGACCGGGGTAAAGAGAACTTAAAGGTAGCATTGGCACCAGGCGAACAACAACGGAAAGGGCCTCCCACAGGCAAGTTGCCACCCCTGGAAAAGGCCTGTCTCTGGCCCTCACCTGCCACACCTCGGAAGGCAAGGCAGAGCTTGTGAGGAGGAGCTTAACTGTTGGGATGGACAGGAAAGGTGGAGAGGCGGCTTTTTTTAAGGAACCTGGCCCCAAACCATTTAGGCCCTTATAGGTACAAACCTACATTTTGAATTGTGACCTGAACAGGCACTTAGGACAGTTCTTTCAGCACTAGGTTGATACCATTCCTGTATCCTGACCCTGACAATAGTCTTCCTGCTCAATTTAGGGCCGTTTTCAAAGGCATCCCCTCAAAATCAATATTCCAACGAGCACCACCAAATCTACATCATATATCTGGCTGCAGGGATGGGTGCAGATGGGGTAAGTAATGGACTGCTGGGAGCGCTGATTAAATCACCTCAGGGTGACACAATGGGGATTAACTAGCCCCATTGTCCAGCCAGGCACACCTTCTGGGCAAGGGGAAAAGTTCAGCGGTCAACCGCCTTCCTGCCCAGGCTTGACACACAAGATGGATCCCAAAACTCTCAGAGAGGCATCCATTTTGCGTGGAACAGTCATCTGCTGTCATGCCAGTCTTTGGCCCCTGTGCCTTCGAGGGGTCCCTTAGCGGGAGGAGGGGTCCGACTGCTTACAGGGAGGCCCCTGGCAGAGGGAACAATAAAAACTAATTTATTAACCAAAAAGTATTTACAGTTAAGAAAACAAGAGAGCGGTTATAAAAGTGGAACAGTGGCAACATCATGCCAGAACAGGAAAACAGAGAGCAGGAGAGATAGATAAAATGTGAATACATGGAAGTGCCTACAGAAAAAAAAATCCAGCAAAATAAACTTAAACGTCCCTTTCACTGTATGGCTGTCTCCCCCTTACCTGACAAGGGGACACCAGTACACCTGCCCGATTCTTCAGAGCTTTGGAGAAACCGCATGTTTCTTGGATGGTGCTGCAAATCAAGGAATGGTCCCGGAACCCAAAGTCCTTCAAAGAGAAAAGAAGACAACACGAAGAGATTTAGACTTTCCAAGAATATATATGATGTTGAGAATACACCTTGACTTTGGGGGACAGGGGGCTATTCAAACAGACGACAGGATCTTTGCTTCCAGCTTGATGCAGACACAATGCAAACATTCCTAGGAACAAATACCGGACAAGTGGCTCATTCAGGAAAAACTCTGAGGTAAATATTAACCATCAACCAGAAGTTATGGGATGTTAGGTCTTTAATAGAGCCTGCCTAAAGAAAATCTCTCAGATGGGTTTACAATGTATAAATACAGCACTTTGCTGCAACTTGGTTACCCGCTGGACCTGGCAACCCCTAATACGGATGTCTACTCAGAATCCTACTCATATCTACTCAGCGGGGCTTACCTTGGGAAGGTGTTGTTAGGGTTCCACTATGGAATGCAGGGGTCCGCAACATGGTGCCCGTGGGGTCCTTGGCATCGGCTGCCACCTTGAGGCAGCTATTTGGTTGCTGAGCTCACCATGCCACGTCAGAATTCCACATTTGCCCGCAGGCTCAAAAAAGTTGGCAATCCCTGGTGTTATGCCTCAGTACGTTCGGCTCCCCAATCAGAGAAACTGCAGCAAAGGTCTGATACTTCCACAGGTCTCTATAATTCACACTCCTGGCAAACTAATCCCTTTTCACCCCCCAAAGACTTTCTACTGGTAACTCACAACCGTCAAAACCAGGGAGACGAGATTTCTTATTACTGATGGCCTGGATTTGTTGCAGACGATTCCTCTCCCGCAGACAGGATAAAAGGGACAAGATCCTTACCCAAAGAGGCCGCAGTCTCGTAATTCTCCTGCATGACTTCCCAGTACAGAGCTCTTTGGGACGGATCCAGAAGAGCCCATTCCTCCTCCTTGAAGAACACGGCCACCTCCACAAAGGACGTGGGGGCCCCTGAAAGAGGATTTTTCCTGTTCATCGTCTCTCGCTGCTCCTGAGTATTCACACAAGAAAGCAGAATCCCATATGCAGGTCATTTGGGGAAAAAAGATGGAATAAATCAAACTAACGGCAAGAAAAATTAAACAAGTCTTTTTGACCCTGAAGAGTAACTCACAAATAACATGTATTCTGGGAAACTGGAGGGGTGCCATCTTGGAACAATACTCTAAGCGATACGGATTCAGAAAAGTGTGCCTAACCAGACTCCTCTTGGGTCCACTTTGCTTAAAACTTGCGTGGAATTAAACGCAAATTGACACAGACTGACTGTTTCTGTACCCACAAAAATACTGTTTAACAATTCCATTATAAATATTTTTAAACGCCCCTGTGTACTGGATGGAGCACAGGATCTCCCCCCTCCCATTACACAACTTCAAATCTGCTGCATTTCTGCTGAAGTCTTTTGGCTTTGATTCTTAACCTGTGTGAGGTGATTTGGCCTCACAGAAACAGAGCATGTATGTGACTAACAGCCAATGTAGCTTAGCGGTCAGTGTGTCAAGCCTAGGTTGACCCAAGTTCGAATCCACACTCTGGGAGAGCCTGAGCTGCTGGCATGTGCCTCCACACAACACGTGTTTTTGGCTGTAGAAAAGTTAACAGCTCAAGGGAGAGATTCCTGAGATAGTTTTCTGTGGTGAGGGAACTCTTGGCTTGGAGAGACATCCCATCACCGGAGGCCCTGCCCACAGCCTGCCGAGCTACATCCCGGTGCAGGCTTTTCAGCCCGGGGCAGGTCAAGGACTGGGGAAGAAGCGGCCGGTCTGGGTTAGCAAATTCCTGGCGATGTGAGGGTGGGGCCAGGGGAGGGACCTCAATGGAGTTCAGCTGTGACTGTGGGAAATCCCCAGACCCCACCCGGAAGTTGGCAGCCCGACCTGGGGGACCCAGCAGAGATGGGCTGAAAAGCGCAGAGAGAGAGAGTTCGAGCCGCAGGGCGGGCGAAAGAGGAGGGAGAGGCTGCCTGTCTGCAAATATCAGGAAGGGAAAGAGCCGAGAAAGGGAACCTTTAGGACTCGGGGGCCATTTCTGCTGGCTCCTTTTCCGGAGTATTATGGCTCCTGACCTATCTGCTGAGCCTGGTCGCTTTTTGCAGGCTTATCATGGGCAACTGGAAGAGTGAAAAATAAACCAAGAAACCACCCGGAGCGGAAAGATTCCCCACCCATCCATGCACCCCTCCCCTGGAGTGGCGCTGTATGTGAGGAGAGGGATTGCTTGCCAAGAAATACTGGAGGAGGAGGGTGGCAGCCTAGTGGCAAGTATATGGGTGAGGATAAGGGAAGGAAGGACAAACAGTATTGTGGTTGGAGTCTGCGAATGTAGAAGAAAAAAGAGGGGAATAAAACCCAACCTAGAAAACAGAAGCTGGGTACCCAAGGTTGGGTAGAATTTATATAGCACAATGGCATTTCCTAAGGTTGATATCGATAACCACATGCCAGACGCGCTTTGGCCTATTTGGCTTTCAACAGTGGTCAATTGAAACCCATGTAAAACCTGCACACATTTACAGAAATATATATACATATACAAACAGTTTAAATCAAACCAGGCATGTATACAGGTTGTCTGAAAAAAAAGAAAAGAATAATAATAGGTTATTTGGTTCTTGTAGGTTATCCGGGCTGTGTAACCGTGGTCTTGGAATTTTCTTTACTGACGTTTCGCCAGCAACTGTGGCAGGCATCTTCAGAGTAGTAACACTGAAGGACAGTGTCTCTCAGTGTCAAGGGTGTAGGAAGAGTAATATATAGTCAGAAAGGGGTTGGGTTTGAGCTGAGTATTGTCCTGCAAAAGTATTGTCCTGTAAGTATCAAGATAATGTGCTAATGAGGGTATGGTATGTTAATATGGAACCATTGTATCCTGAAGTGATCTGTTAATGTGTGTAATCCAAAGCTAATCTGTATGGCTATTGTTGAATGTTGTCTTTGTCAGTCTGGAGGTTTTTCAGGGCAGGAAGCCAAGCCTTATTCATTCTTAAACTCTCCTCTTTTCTGTTAAAGTTGTGCTGATGTTTATGAATTTCATGGCTTCTCTGTGCAATCTGACAAAATAGTTGGTAGAATTGTCCAGTCTTTCAGTGTCTTGGAATAAGACCCTGTGTCCTGTTTGTGTCAGTCCATCTTAGCTAAGGGAGGAAACTTTGCAGTCACTCCCACCCAAATTCCAGTGGAAGACATCATTGCAAATGTAGAATCTGCCATTCGTAATCTACCTGAAGAAGATGCTGAGGAAATAAGAGGAGAGACAGCAAGAATTCTACGAAAAGCAAAGCCCCCTGCTAGCAATATAACACGCAAGGAGAGAAACACCATCAAGACCCTCAATGCAGATCCAGAAATCATTATTCTACCAGCTGACAAAGGCAATGCCACAGTGATCATGAAAACAGAAGAATACAAAAAGAAGATTGAGGAACTTCTGGACCCTGCCACATACAAAAAACTAAAACGAGATCCAACTTGCAAAATTACCAGGAAAACTAGCATTCTAATCAAGAATTCCACTCTTCATCCCGACACACACAGAAAACTATGCAAGACAGAAGCACAACCACCACGATTATATGGACTACCTAAAATTCATAAGGATTCCGTTCCACTCCGACCCATCGTGAGTGCCATTGGTTCCCCAACATATGAATTAGCTAAATATTTGACCACCCTCCTACAGGACCACATTGGAAAAACCACTTCTTACATCAAAGATTCAACTCACTTCATCAACAAAATCAGTCCGTTAAGACTCAATCCAAAGGATATATTAATCAGTTTTGATGTTGTATCCCTCTTTACCAAGGTTCCAGTAAAAGACACAATCTCATTGATTAACCAGATTTTTCCAGAAGATATAACAGCCTTATTTCACCATTGTTTGACAACAAGTTATTTCCTATGGGATCAAGAATTTTATGAACAGATTGATGGAGTAGCTATGGGAAGTCCACTCAGTCCAGTAATAGCAAACTTTTACATGGAATATTTTGAAAAGACAGCATTAGAATCAGCACCTTACAAACCTACAGTCTGGTTCAGGTTCGTAGATGATACATTTACCATTTGGAGCCATGGTGAAGAAAAATTAATGGACTTTCTAAACCATCTTAATAATATCCATCCAAACATTCAGTTTACCATGGAAAAGGAAATTGAGGGTAAACTCCCATTTCTTGATACCCTTGTCATCCGTAAAACAAACCTTCAGTTAGGTCACAAGGTCTACCGGAAACCAACTCACACAGATCGCTACTTACACAAAAACTCCAACCACCACCCCCGACAGAAAAGAGGAATAATCAAAACATTAATGGACCGTGCAAGACGGATCTGTGAACCACAGTTTCTCAAGGAAGAAACTAATCATCTAAATCACGCACTGCTAGCAAACGGCTACTCCAAGAATGAAATCAGAAGGGCCATTAAACCAAACAAAAATCAGAAAACTCAAGAAAAACAGTCTCCCATAGGAAAGGTATTCTTGCCATTTATTAAAGGAGTCACTGATAGGATGAAGAAACTTTTGAAAAAACATAACCTACAAACAGTGTTTAAACCCACCAAGAAAATACAACAAATGCTACGATCAGCAAAAGACAAAAGAGACCCCCTCACCTCTGCAGGAGTATATCGTATACCTTGCAGCTGTGGAGAAGTTTACATCGGGACCACAAAACGCAGCATACAAACAAGGATAAAAGAACATGAAAGATACTGCAGACTTGGCCAACCTGAGAAATCAGCAGTGGCTGAACATGGACTGACACAAACAGGACACAGGGTCTTATTCCAAGACACTGAAAGACTGGACAATTCTACCAACTATTTTGTCAGATTGCACAGAGAAGCCATTGAAATTCATAAACATCAGCACAACTTTAACAGAAAAGAGGAGAGTTTAAGAATGAATAAGGCTTGGCTTCCTGCCCTGAAAAACCTCCAGACTGACAAAGACAACATTCAACAATAGCCATACAGATTAGCTTTGGATTACACACATTAACAGATCACTTCAGGATACAATGGTTCCATATTAACATACCATACCCTCATTAGCACATTAACTTGATACTTACAGGACAATACTTTTGCAGGACAATACTCAGCTCAAACCCAACCCCTTTCTGACTATATATTACTCTTCCTACACCCTTGACACTGAGAGACACTGTCCTTCAGTGTTACTACTCTGAAGATGCCTGCCACAGTTGCTGGCGAAACATCAGTAAAGAAAATTCCAAGACCACGGTTACACAGCCCGGATAACCTACAAGAACCAATGAACTCTGACCGTGAAAGCCTTCGACAATAATAAGTTAGTTTCTATCTATTAAGAAGCCAATTATATACTGTATTTTTTGCTCCATAGGACGCACCTAGTTTTTAGAGGAGGAAAACAAGAAAAAAATGTGTTTTCCTCCTATAAAAACTTGTCCTATGGAGCGAATGCCGGCTGGGTGCGCGCGTGTCGGACGGCATGAGCCGGCGTTCCCCACCCCGACGCGCACGCGCCCAGCCGGCTCTGTGCGGCCCCGCGCCGTCCCGACACGCACACGCCCAGCCGGCATTCGCTCCATAAGATGCACGGACATTTCCCCTCCCTTTTGAGGAGGAAAAAAGTGCGTCTTATGGAGCGAAAAATACGGTAAATCTTAAAAGAGATGGTTGAAAAATACTTGCATAATATATTACCAATTACTCAAACATCTGGTAAGATTGACTTTAGTTGTAAAACATAATTACACAGATTGGCAAACTCAGTTCATTATTAATCTATCTTGAATAATTACTTTTATATGTATATTAAATATACCAATGTATATACACATGTCTCCCATATACGATGCATCCGCTACAGACCTCCTGACCAGGGTGAGGAGATGCATGATGCTGTCCGTGAGCAGCCTGACCGGGTATCCAAACAACAAGAGCTGACAGTTATAGGGGATTTCAACTTCCCTGATGTGTGCTGGGAGACAAACTCTGCAAAGGGCCCGCTGTCACGTAAGTTCCTCACCTGCCTGGCGGACCACTTCCTTCATCAAATGGTGGAGGTAGCTAGGAGGGGCTCAGCCATACTCAACTCTATGTTGACCAACAGGCAAAAGATGGTAGATGAGGTGAAGGAGATGGGGACTTTAGGGAGAAGTGACCATGTCCTCCTAGGATTCCTTTCGTTACGGGGGACCAAGGAAGCTCGTAGCCACACACATGTGTTAGATTTTGGTAGGGCAGATTTTAATAAACTCAAAGGCCTGATGAGAATCATTCCATGGGCAAGACTGCTTGAAGGGAAAGGAGCAAGTGAAGGATGGGCTCTCCCAAAACAAGAGCTCTTGCAAGCTCAAGCCCTCGCTTTCCAACAAGAAGAAACATGGTAGAGGATCCAAGAAGCCAATGTGGATGAATAGAGAACTCCCAATTGAGCTAAGGGAGAAAAAGGAAATGTTAAGGAAATGGAGGCAAGTACCTACCTCTAAAGAAGAGCATCTGTGGGTTGCTAGTAAATGTAGGTCAGCTATAAGATACAGAATTCAACGACATCTGAACACACTAGAAAAGTGGGCAGATGTGAATAAGATACAGTTCAACAAGGATAAGTGCAGGGTTCTACATCTGGGTAACAAAAATGACAGACATGCATACTGGATGAGGGATACACTTCTGGGCAGCAGTGTGTGTGAACAAGATCTTGGGGGTACGGGTGGACCATAAATTAAATATGAGCAGCCAGTGTGATGCAGCAACAAAAAAGGCTAATGCGATGTTGGGGTGCATCAACAGAGGCATAACATCCAAATCGCAAGAGGTCATAGTCCTGCTATACACTGCGTTGGTCAGGCCGCACGTGGAGTATTGTGTGCAGCTCTGGAGGCCTCACTTTAAAAAAGATGTGGACAGAATCGAGCGGCTCCAAAGAGTGACAAGGATGATCAGGGGCCTGGAGACCAAGCCCTATCAGAAAAGACTGAGGGAGTTGGGAATGGAGAAGAGGGGGGACATAATTGCTCTCTTGAAGTATTTGAAGGGTGGTCACTTAGAGGAGAGCAGGGAGCTGTTCCTGTTGGCAGCAGAGGATAAGACTTGCAATAATGGGTTTAAATTGAGGGCGGAAAGGTACAGGCTGGATATTAGGATTTTTTTTTTTACAGTAAGTGTTGTTAAGACAGTGGAATCAGCTACCTAGGGAGGTGGTGAGCTCCCTCTCACAGTTTTTAAGCAGAAGCTGGACAAACACTTGTCAGGGATGCTTTAAGCCAGTGGTTCTCAACCTTTTTTGCTCCATTCCCCCCTTTCACCATTATTCAGAATATAATTTCCTCCTTCCCAAGATCTAACTCAAAAAAAACAAACTACAATTTTGCAGATTTTATATAATCTACAGGACATCACACTTTGCTGAATAGTGGTCCCAATTCCCCTCTGGAACCCTAAAATCCCCCCCCCCCGGGGGAATTCCTCCCCCATGCTCTAGGCTGATCCTGCATTGAGCAGAGGGTTGGACTAGATGGCCTATATGGCCCCTTCCAACTCTGTGATTGTATTCTATGACCCACTAGCTCTTTATGATGGGAGAATATCATACAGGAAAAACAAAAGGCCTGAAAAAGCTATGGAAAGGAAGGGACAAGATGCACACACAAGCAATGGGCATGTTCAACATCTGGAGAATACTGTTTTTATTGAAATTCATCATATGACTGATTTTAAAATTTCCAAAGACCCCACAGCTATTTTATTGAACTTTTTAACCGAGTTGTCACTTTGGGCCATAACACCAAAATAGGGATTGCTGAAACTGTTAAAGATGTAAATATCAAGAGACGGACTACTAACAGACAGACCGACTAAATTGAGCAAGTTACAGTCATTTGAGAAAAGGGAGACAAAAGACTCCAGTCTTTGCCAATTGCCAGAAACCTCTCTTTGATTTTTGGGAACAGAAACATTTGGGGGAATATCAAAGTAAAAAGGAAATGACAAGAGGCAAAACAGCATACGTTTTTATAAAACATCTTGATTGTACTGGACCATCAGTGACAAAAAGTTCCAGTTCTGCCAGGGAAACTGAGAGAAAAACCTTTGTTTTCCCTTAGGAACAGCCTGCAGTGCTGCACCCCTGGGGCATGTTTTAACCCTGGGCAAACTGAGGACTGGGGACACGGCTACTAATTCTGGGTTGGCAACTTCCTAGAGATCTGAGGGTGGAGCTGGGTGAGGGACCTCAGTGGAATTCAGTTGTAACCGTGAGAAACTCCCAGACCTCATCTGGAAATTGGCAAGCCTACCTGGGTACCCAGCCGGCTGAGAAGCAGAGATGGGAGAGGCCCAAAGAGGAAACAGGCGGGAGAGGCTGCCTGCACTTATTATGGAGGGAATGTCCCAAAAGGGGGGGGGATGTTTAGCATTAGGAGATTCCCTCCGGCCAAAGAGCCCGGGGGACAGGGGACTCCCAAGGCAAGGGCTGGATTGCGCGCCTGGACAGCCTGTGGAGGGACCTCAGTGGGGTTCAGTTGGAACAGCAGGAGATCTCCAGGCCTCACCAAGAGATTGGCAACCCTAACTGGAGACCCGGCCAGCTGAGAACCAGAGATGGGGAAAAAGAAGAAGCGGAGGTGGAAGAGGAGGGTCAGTCTGCCTGCAATCACCAGGAAGGGAAAGAACCAAGAAAGGGGATAAATATATAGGGCACGGCAGGTTTTGCCTTGGATTTGCCGCTCTCTAAATGCACATTTCCCCCAGCCAAACTCTCAAAACTCAACAACAAGCCCCCATGCGGTTTTTTTGAGAATTTTAGTGTTCTGGGGCAATTTCTACCCGCTTCTTTCCTGGAGTATTATGCCTTCTGATTGATCTGCTGATAAATCAAGAAACTCCCCGGTGTGGAACCAGCCCCACGCGGTGTTCCGGAGATCTCTCGTCCATGTGCCAGGATCTTTCCCCGAGAAGCCCCCTCCCCTTTCTCTCTCTCAAGCTCCCTCCAAGGAGCTCCCTATGCCCACGCACAGTTCTTCTCCGCCCACCCACTTCGTGCCCAGCATCTCTTGGAAGAAACCATAAACCCACCTTCCCTGCAACCGCGCAAAAGCCAAATTCTTCCTCCAACCTGCGAGAAAGAGCAACGCGTGGGAACGCCTCAAACCTCCTCCAAGGAAAAAGGAGGAGAGGACTCCAACCACGTGGCTCCGCTTTCCTGCCCTCTCCTGGAACCCCCCCAAAGACACGCCCACACGCTCAGTCACCTCCTTTTGCGGTCCAATCCCCCCTCTCTCGCAAGGGCTTTTGGGAAGTGTAGTTCACCGCGAGGAGGCGGAGAAAAGACCCCATTGACTCCAATGGCGCCTGCTCTTTTCAGGATCCTTCCTGCCCCCCTTTTCTTATTTCTCTGCTTCCAGGATTTTTTTTATCTTCCAGGTCTTTTATCTCCACACTGAAGAATTCAGGAGCACAGTTAAAGATTCAGAAAAAGGTTATTGGGTTTTTTTTGCGGGGGGAGAGCACTGAACCCTACTTTTGAGTTACAAGCCCTTCCGAAGGTGAGAGCTGGACTGGATGAAACCCAATGCCTTTCTCATCCAGCATCCTGTTGTGGCCAGCCATATGCGTTTAGGAAGCCCACCCCAGAGGATGGAGGCATGAGCCACCCCACAGAGTTGCCCCCAGCACACATCAACCAGTGGTAGACTGCCTCTGGACGTGGAGGTTCTATCTAGCCATCATAACTGATAGCCACTGATGGATCTTGCCGCCTCCACCAGTCGATCTCATTCCCTTTTGAAAGCAATATTATCAAGTGGCCATCACATCTATTCATTGTTAGTTGTCGTAAATTGAGCGCACAGTGTGCGATGTAGGACTTCTCTCTGGCTAGCCCGAGTCTGCTGCCAACCAAGTTCATTAAGGGTCACCCATTATTAGGGTTGCCAGGTCTGGGCTGGGAAATACATGGAGATTTTGGGGGTTCAACTCCCAGCATCTGCAGTTAAAGCAACTAGGCAAGTAGGTGACTGTCGTGAGAATTTTTAAACATATTAGCTTATATTAAATGAGTTTGGGTTAACAAAATAATAACCACATGCATACCTTAATATTATAATCTATAGTCACACAAGACCTGACTTTTAGCTGACATCAGCTCCAATTAGGCTCTTGACCCTAAAGGGCACAGGAGCTAGTCACCCAAAGCACATTGCGTGCTCCAAATCAAGGCCGTTCAAGCAGGCGGCAAATTGTCTGCCCACTCTAGGAGGAGATTGTTTTGGGAACATTGATGGATGGACAAGACAATCAGATATCAAAACTGACATTGAAAGAATTATTATGGAACAAGATATTTCTAAACAATTTAGTCATGATTTGCAGAAAACTCATTTCCTAAGAATGTGTCAGGGAGGGGTCATTTGGGACCCCCTCTCCTCTCTATAAAGGAACAACCCAAAACCCCAGTTCTTCGTCCTTCCACTGAGAGACTACAGACCCTTTGAATGGTTGCCATTCAATGGTCTCTCTCTCTCTGGAAGTGACCCAGGGGCCTCTGTATCTGTGTCTGTCAATATGTACGTTTGTTAAGTACTGTCATATATGTTAAATATTGCTTTCTCCTTTGTTTCATATTCTTTTTGTAAGTTCAATAAAACTGTTTGGTACTGCTCATATGGCTTGAATGTTGTTTAAGGATGACTGTGTAAGAATGCTTCTTTGTATGAAAGGTTCTTTTCCAGCCAGATCTATCTGGGTTGCTTTTTGGTAAGTGAAGCAGGCAGAGAGGGCCATGCACAACGAACTAGAAGGTGGGGGGCACAACAGATTCCCACCACAGTGACATGAAAGACCTCTACCTGAGACCCTGGAGAGCCGCTGTTGGTCTGAGTAGACATAGGTGTAAACTATGGGGGGGGGGCTGAGGGGCTTGAGACCCCCTGAACTTGGCCGGGTGGGCTGAGCCCCCCCCCGGCAACCAGTGCCCACAGTTACAGAGGCAGCTGAAGCACAGTCCTGTCCTACCTTCCTGTTGTATCGTATTACAATTTCCATGATTCTTTGCGGCGCTCTTCCTGTTTGCTAGTATGTATTTGTGTGTTTATTAAGAATTATTAAGATCAGCAAACATATCTACATGCCTCCAGGTATCAACCCAACCATATCAAACAGTCCATTGTCTATACAGCCAAGCCCTACACTATAGTCTTATCTGCTCCAACCCCTCAGACAGAGATACTCAGTTGAAGGCGCTATAGCGAGCATATTTGCAACTACAATATCCTGGTTAAAAAAAAAAGATGATTGGAAAGGCCAGAAGGATACCCAGGCACAGCTTGGTACAAGACAAACCCAAAGAAAATGAAAAGAGAACATCTTTTCAACCTGTTCATCATTGACCTGGAGTTGGGGGCGAACAGTGAGGTGGCCAAGTTTGCAGATGACACCAAATTATTTAGGGTGGTTAAAACAAAATTGGACTGTGAAGAGCTCCAAAAGAATCTCTTCAAACGGGAGGAATGGGCATTAAAATGGCAAATGAGATTCAATGTGAGCAAGTGTAAAGTGATGCATATTGGGGCAAAATATCCCAACTTCACATATACAGTGATGGGATCTAAGCTGGTAGTGACTGACCAAGGAAGGGATCTTGGGGCAGTAGTGGATTGCTTGATGAAGATGTCAACCCAGTGTGCAGCTGCTGTGAAAAAGGCAAATTCCATGCTGGCCATAATTAGAGGAATAGAGAATAAAACTGCTGCTATCAGTCTGCCCTTGTACAAATCTATGATGAGACCACACTTGGAATACTATGTACAGTTCTGGTCACCACACCTAAAGAAGAATATTGCAGAGCTTGAGAAGGTGTAGAAAAGAACAACCAAAATGCTCAGGGGGCTAGAGAAACTGCCCTATGAGGAGAGGTTAAAACATTTAAGGCTGTTTAGCTTGGAAAGAAGGCGGTTAAGGGGAGACATGATAGAGGTCTATAAAATTATGCATGGTTTGGAGAGAGTGGACAGGAAGAAGCTTTCCTCCCTCTCATAATACTAGAATGTACGGTCAATTACTGAAGTAGGAGGGTGAGAGATTCTAAACAGATACAAGGAAGTATTTTTTTTTTCACACAACGCATAGTTGTGGAATTCCCTGCCCCAGTATGTGGTGATGGCAGTCAACTTGGAAGGCATTAAGAGGGAAGTGGACGTGGTCATGGAGGAGAGGGTTATTCATGGCTACTAGTCAAAGTGGATACTAGTCATGTTGCATACCTATTCTCTCCAGGATCAAAGGAGCATGCCTATTATCTTAGGTGCTGTGGAACACAGGCAGGATAATGCTGCTGCAGTTGTCTTGTTTGCGGGCTTCCTTGATGGACCTTGGTCTGATCCAGCATGGCCTTTCTTATGTTCTTACCTCCGGTAGTCACATACAGCTCTCAACTGAAACCTGTCCAACGTATTATTAACAACCTACAAAGCTGGATTGTGACACTTCCCTCTTTAATGTAAAGCAAAAGCCAGGCTTCTACCCCCTTAACTGCCTTCTTTCCAAGCTAAACAGACCTAAGCGTTTTAACCACTCTCCATAGGGCAGTTGCTCCAGTCCCCTGATCATTTTAGTTGCACTTTTCTGCACCTTCTCAAGCTCTGCAATATCCTTTTTAGGTGTGGTGACCAGAACTGTACACCGGTATTCCAAGTGTGGTCTCACCATAGATTTCTTCAAGCAGCAGTTTTATTCTTTAGTCCTCTTCTAATTATGGCCAGCGTGGAATCTTCTGAGGAGTGAGGAGGTCCTGGGACAAAAGCTGATGGATATGCAAAAAGCTTGCTGAGATTTGCTTCGTATATTACAGTTACTGCTGCTTTTGTTTTGTAAAAACGTTAAACAGCACTTCAAAAAAGTAATCTACAATTCCATCAAGCAGAGCTTCTTCTTGCTTCTGCACTAATCATACCAATACATGCCAACTATTGGGGTGGGGAAGTGAAGGGAAATTGGGAAGGATAGGTGGGATATGGCAGGAGGATGCTTGTGGGAGCAGCAGAAGGGGTACTAGGGGATTACGAGAATATTTGATTTTACTGTAATTTTAAAAATGTAAATAGTTTGCATTGTCATTTAAATGTTAAAGTTGTATTTCAGCTGTCTGAAGATCATTTGTTGAAGCCACCCTAAATATCTGGGGAGCCCTCTCTAAACCCCCATAGACCTGCCTCCATACATAGTGCCCATGGAGGCCCCTCCCTATGCTATCATAGCAATTCCTCTGGCCCAGCCACAGCCCCCCCAGGAAAGTCTACGCCCCTGTACCCCGTCCTCTTCCAGGCACCAACCAAACACATGAAGCTGCCTTATACTGAATCAGACGCTTGGGTCCATCAAAGTCAGTATTGTCTACTAGACTGACATTCTAACTGCTGGTTCCAGAGGAATTGAGATTTCCTCCCCAAAGGGAAAAGGAAATCACTGCTCTGGAGAGTCGGTGTTGTGGTGGGGAAAAGCCTGGGTGCCAGACTTTCCTTCCAAGTGGGCTAGTTTTTTGCTCAGTTTGGAATCCGGAAGGCTCCTTTCTCAGGCAGCAAATCTTCCGTTCTCTCCCCTCCTGACTGGTAAGGAAGATCAGCTGCCCCAGAGAAATCAAGGAATCTGGCTGGTGACTGGTCTGGAAAAGAGCTCCTTCTCTTTGGGACTCCCTGTCTCCAAAGCATTGGCCCCTCCCAAATCAAAGTCTCTGTACTTTACAGTAAAAAATAACATTAAACAGTAAAAAAACAGCTAGAATGTGATTCACATAGAATGTGATCCATAGAATGGATTCACATTCTAGCTGTATCTGAAGAAGTGAGCTGTGGCTCACAAAGCTCATACCCTGCCAGAAAATATTTTGTTAGTCTTTAAGGTGCTACTGACTCTTGCTCTTTTCTAAAGGCATCCAGGTGATTTTAAGGTACTGGGAGAGGATCCATAAAATACTCTGGGTCTGTGACATTTCAAAACTGGCAACTGGAATCATGAATCCTGAACTCTCCCTCAAAGCTAAAATGACTGACCTGAGGCCATCTGCTTTGGTCACAGTATGAGAAGACAAGGATTACTAATAAAGACAATCCTGCTAGGAAAAGTTGAAGGCAGCAAGAAAAAAAGAAGACCCAACATAAGGTGGGCTGATTCCATAAAGGAAGGCCCTCCGCTTGCATGACCCGAGCAAAGCTGTTAACAATGTTTTGGAGGTCTTGGATTTTTATAAAGGAAGCCACAACCCTCAGTTTGCAAGACCTGAGCTGGGACGTTAAACATAGGATATTTTAGAGGACTTTCATTCATAAGATCACCATAAGTTGGAAGGTATTTGCCAGCATTTACACACATACACCAAAAAATCTGTTCATTAACCAATAGCTGGCAAGTATCTTTATCCCAGGTGTCTGTGGCTTTTCCTGGTTAAGATTTGGGCATCTGTTCCTGAGTGCTGTTCCAGTCTACATGGGCAGCCCTGTGTCACTCCTATAGCAGTTATACGGCCACACAATTACCAAAATATGCGCAATAATATCAGAGACCACCTGCAGGGAGGCTGGAGTGTTATTCAGGCTCAGCTATAAACTCGGGCTGGGAGAGGGAGACGCTGGGGTTTTGAGAACGAGAGGGATACTTGCAGTGATGAGGGTGAGTTTCTACTGTTTTAGTTGCTTTCTTTGAAATTATTCTCAACAAGGTTTTCAATGTATGCTTTTGGGACCAGTGTTGGACTTGGATCTGGGAGAACTAGGTTCGATCACTCCCTGTGCAATGGAAGCTTGCTGGGTGGCGTAACCCAGCCTAACCCACCTCACAGGGTTGTTGTCAGGATAAAACTGTAGTAAGGAGAATGAAGTAAGCCACTTGGATCCCCATTTTATCCATGGCAAGCATTATTCATCAGAAAATGAAGGGAGGAGTCTCAAAATTGGCCAGCTGGGTCAGGATGATCATGGGAGATTCTGTGCCAAAAATTAAGGGAATTGGAACAACCTGGACCTCACAATCTCCTGAACCCCCCAACCTCACCCCCTGCTCTTTTGATTGGAAGGTGTGGTTGCCTTTGGCAGGCGTAACTCCACAGAAAACTAAGCGAGAGGTTTCAAAATTGGCCACCAACTTCAGGATGATGTTGAGACTGGTAGTGTCCAAAAGGAAAGGAATTGTACCATCCTGGCAGAGACACCCCTCTGGTGTTTGCAATAGAACCAAAGGTTCACTCTGAGAAGCCAAGTTGTAGGCAACATGAACACAGATGGTGGGAAATATCTCCTCTCTTATACATTTTTAAATGATGTTACCTGCCCTAAGCCTGGCTTTGGCCGGGGAGAATGAGCTACAAATCACAAAAAAATAAAAATAAATAAAACAGAGGCTTAACAATATCCCTGACCTATCAGAGCTATGTGGTGTGATGGTAAAAGTGTGTGACTAGGATCTAAGAGACTCTTGGTACAACCAATATATAAATCAACTTAAAATGTCTGGGAACCTAAAACACCCATTCGAGCACAGGACTCTACCTGCCGCGTCTCTGCATGTCAGCCCACCGGCCTTGCTTAGGATAGATTCCATTAAAGATACAATATTTCAGATCAGGTTGGAGTGAACCACCCTTGATTCACAAAAAGCCACAAGAGGCAGCTGCCTGTTATATCTCTGCATGCCTCCCTGCTCTATGTGTGACCCCTTCCAGGCAGATGGCATTCTCAGTCTTCTGACGAAGAAACACAGGGAGCGGGGAATGATTTTTACTCTTTTATATTATAAAATAAAGTTTCATAGAGCATAAGAGTTCAAGTGAACATCCAATATGAATTTAATATGAGACAGGCTCTATAATAAAGAAGACACACCATTTGAAAAAACTTTCTACAGTTTCTTGTCTAATAACCACAATGTCTTCCCAGTTACAGCTGCAGTTTGGAGTGATTTGCAGGGAGTGATTTCTCAGGTGTGCACCGAAAAATGGGCTCCTTGTTTGAATATTTATTTAAAATAGGGGCCCTCAACATAGTGCCAGTGGGTGCCATGGAACCCACCGACCCATTTACTGGCACCCCTCAAGCGTTTTTAGGAAGTGGGTGGGGCCAGGTAGCGCTTTTGCCCAGAAAGGCTTCTGATTTACTATTGGAGATTTGAAGAGCTGAGCAGATTTCATCAAATGTTGCTTTGGCAGCAGCTGCCATCACAGCACAAGGATCTGCACTGTGTTACTGAAGTGAAGCCATGGCAATAATTTTGTGGTGGCTCCTCTCCCTGCAGCAGCCATTTTGTTGCTGCACCCATCATGTTTGTCAGAATACCAATTGTGCCCATAGGGCTGTCTTTCCACCCACATAGGGTTTCCAAGAAAGCAAACATCAAAACATTCAAACAATTCATTATTAAAACAATACATTAAGAACAGCATTGAATATCTATCAGTGATATCATTAATGTCACTTCTTATTTAAGCATGAAAGACAGCTAGAAAAATCTCTCCCATTTCATGCTGTAATTCACTGATTGGGAATCAAAAAAGCATCTGTGTAATAACTATGCAAGAGCCTTCCTAAGTACAGTACTCTAGATATAGGAGCAAAGCCTTGCTTCAGTCTCAGCATTGAGACGGCTTCTCTGCTGTGTGAACACCTCAATGAGATGTTTTCCCCCTGGTGTAAATCCTTTGATGTCTAGTGAGACTGATACTATGAGAAAAGCTCTTCCCACACTCCAAGCATGTTTATGGCTTCACCCCAGTGTGAATGCGTTGATGTGAAGTAAGGTGGCTCTTGCAACTGAAGTTCTTCCCACACTCCAAGCATTTATATGGCTTCTCCCCTGTGTGAATTCTCTGGTGTAAAGTAAGGCTGTACTTCTGACTGAAGTTCTTCCCACACTCCAAGCATTTATATGGCTTCTCCCCTGTGTGAATTTTCTGGTGCAAAGTAAGGCTGTCCTTCCGACTGAAGTTCTTCCCACACTCCAAGCATTTATATGGCTTCTCCCCTGTGTGAATTTTCTGGTGTGAAGTAAGGTGGGACTTCCGACTGAAGTTCGTCCCACACTCCAAGCATTTATATGGCTTCTCCCCGGTGTGAATTTTCTGGTGTAAAGTAAAGCTTTTCTTCCAGGAGAAGTTCTTCCCACACTCCAAGCATGTATATGGCTTCTCCCCGGTGTGAATTTTCTGGTGTAAAGTAAGGTTTTTCTTCCAGGAGAAGTTCTTCCCACACTCCAAGCAGGTATATGGCTTCACCCCAGTGTGAATGTGTTGGTGTGAAGTAAGGTGGCTCTTGCAACTGAAGCTCTTCCCACACTCCAAGCATGTATATGGCTTCTCCCCAGTGTGAAAGCGTTGATGTAAAGAAAGTTGGTATCTCAGTCTGAAGCTCTTCTCACATTCTGAACACTGATACGGTTTCTCATTTCTGTGAAGCAGGAGATGTGATGACAGGGATATGCTCTGGCTGAAGCTTTTCCCACACTCTATGCATTTATATGGCTTCTCCCCTGTGTGAATCCTTACATGTTTATTGAGATTGCTCTTACAAATGAAGCTCTTCCCACATTCCAAGCATTCATATGGCTTCTCCCCAGTATGAACACGTTGATGTATAGTAAGGTTGTCTTTTTGACTGAAGCTTTTCCCACATTGCCAGCATTTATATGGCTTCTCCCCTGTGTGAACTCTCTGATGTAAAGTAAGGCACTTTTTAGTTGAGAAGCTCTTCTCACACTCCAAGCATTTAGGTGGCTTCTCCCCTGTGTGAATTTTCTGGTGTAAAGTAAGGCTGTCCTTTCGACTGAAGTTCTTCCCACACTCCATGCATTTATATGGCTTCGCCCCTGTGTGAATTTTCTGGTGCAAAGTAAGGTGGTGCTTCAGGCAGAAGCTCTTCCCGCATTCCAGGCATGTATATGGCTCCTCTCTTGTGTGTATCCTTTGATGTTTAGTGAGGTCGCCGCCACGAAAGAAGCTCTTCCCACACTCCAAGCATTTATATGGCTTCTCCCCTGTGTGAATTTTCTGGTGTAAAGAAAGGTTGGCCTTCTGACTGAAGTTCTTCCCACATTCCAAGCATTTATATGGCTTCTCCCCTGTGTGAATTTTCTGGTGCAAAGTAAGGCTACCATTCTGACCGAAGTTTTTTCCACACTCCAAGCATTTATATGGCTTCTCCCCTGTGTGAATTTTCTGGTGTAAAGTAAGGCGGGACTTCCGACTGAAGTTCTTCCCACACTCCAAGCATTTATATGGCTTCTCCCCTGTGTGAGTTTTCTGATGTAAAGTAAGGCTACCATTCTGACGGAAGTTCTTCCCACACTCCAAGCATTTATATGGCTTCTCCCCTGTGTGAATTTTCTGGTGTAAAGTAAGCCTGCTCTTCCAATTGAAGCTCTTCCCACACTCCAAGCATTTATGTGGCTTTTTGCCTGTGTGAACCCTTTGATCATCAGTTAGGCGGCTATTCTGAAAGAAGCTCTTTCCACACTCCAAGCAGCCACATGTTTTGTTCCCTGTATGGATCTTCTGTTCCATCTTAATGCTGGAGATGCAGCTGATCCTTTTCCCTTTCGTGGGACACTTATTCCTTCCCTTTTCTCTTTGTATTTTGCTTTGGGCTGGTATGTCATAGATGTTCCTGCCCTGACAGTCAACCAACTCCTTCCTCCGCTTCTGTTTTCCTTCCCATTTTCTTCTCAGTTGCCTCCGAGGTCCGTCTCCATCCCAAGGTTCCACCACCTCCAGATCCTCGTCTCTTTCTGAAGACACCCTTCCTAGTTGCCCCTGTCTTTCAGTATCTGCTGCTGGAAAAGAGAGCAAAATCAAATAAGAGCCTCAGGAAACAAAGACCAATTAACATGAGCTATCATTACCAAGTGGTATTTTTCCCGATGGGAACTGGAGGCCGGGAAAAGTAAATACAGCAAGAGCAAAAGACAGGGAGAGGAAGTGGGGGACAGAAGGGACCAGAAGGGTAGACAAAAGAGGAACTGCTTCTCTGTATTGGAGTGGCCACTGGGCTCTTGCTGAAAGGACTCCATGGCAGCTCAATCCTTGTGCCTTCGTGCTCCTAGTTTAAGGAGATTCTTTTTTTTTTAATAATAATTTTATTGGTTTTTATAATACAAATTTTCCATGATAGTAAACAATAAAAGCAATATGAAATTCAAAATTCTAACTCTATGTTGTTATAATTTCTTGAATTCATAACAAAAAAAAACAAATTAGAGGAAAATTTATGGCTTCCCCATCACCTCTCTCCGCCTCTTAATAAAATATTCATCCCATCGTAATTGGTCTGATCTTAACTATCATAAATTCATTTAACTTTCATAAAACATCTTCTATTAATATAAATGATTATAACTCTTAATATTAATTGTGTCTTCTAGATCAGATTAATAAGTATTCTTCAATTTTTCCCAGTTTTAATTCATATTCACAATATTTCATCCAATCCTCCCATTCCCCTAAAAATCGAACATTGTCTTTTTCATTTAAAATGGCTGTAAGTTTTGCCATTTCCACCAATTCAAACATTTTCCCAATCCAGTCTTTTTTCTCAGGAATTTCTGCCCCCTTCCATTTTGCTGCATAAAGCAGTCTCGCAGCTGTTGTAGCATAGATCAAAAAAGTTCTTTGTATTAGCAAGTCGTCAGGTATCATACTTAATAGCATCATTTCTGGTGTTTTGGGTATATTTTTTTGTACTATTAGTCTCAGTTCATTGTATATCATATCCCAAAAATCTTTAGCTTTATCACAAGTCCACCACATATGGTAAAAGGAACCAATTTCCGTATTACATTTCCAACATTTAGGGGATGTTACTTTATATATCTTTGCCATCTTCTTAGGTGTTAAATGCCATCTATACATCATTTTATAAATGTTTTCTCGAATTGATTGCGCGTTTATTCCTTTCAAATCTTTTGACCAAAGTCTTTCCCATTTATTAAAAGCAATATCATGTCCGATATTTTGAGCCCAATCAATCATAGTTGGTTTAATTATCTCCTGCTCACAATATAATGTTAAAAGTAGATTGTACATTTTAGAGATCAGTTTCAGATTGTTTTCTAGTAACATCTTGTGGAAAGGGGACTTTTCTTTAGAAAATCCATTTTTCATATCTTGTACAAAAACTGATTTAATCTGACAATATTGCAACCATTGTAAATCCTCTTTGAGAAATTGAAATTCCTTTAATGAACATTTTTCCCCTCCCAATTAATTAATTCCTGGTAAATTATAAATTTGTCCAGTCTAAGTGGACGTAGTGTTAGCATTTCTTGCGGTGAAATCCACATCGGAGTTGTTGGTTCCAAAATATGTTTATATTTCATCCAGATACGCAGTAGAGAGGACCTGATTATATGATTCCTAAATGATGCTTGTATCTTAATTTTGTCATACCATAAATAGCCATGCCATCCACTAATATTATTAAAGCCTTCAAGCTCCAGTAAACGTGTATTTGATAAGGTTATCCAGTCTTTTAGCCGTAGTTTAAGGAGATTCTTGTCCCTTGGGACATGGAAGGAGGCCAGCCTTTTTCTGCCTCTACAGGAGGCATACATTTGCAAATGAATGTATTTATTGAGAAAATTCATATGCCGCCACCCTAGGGAACCTCCCCAAAGAAGCTTATACAATGGAACATAACAAAAAACATAGATCTTAAAAACAGCCCTCAAAAACACAGGTAGAGGATCAAACCAACAAAACACGGAGCAGCTGAACATGGAATTTAAACATTCTTCTGGCTAAAGGTAGACTATAACACAATGATTTAAACCGTCTAGGCTGGATTACTGTAACTCACTCTACGTAGGGCTACTGAGACTGAACCAAAGGCTCCAGCTGGTACAGAATGTGGCAAGCGAGGGTCCTTATGGGGGCCTCTTTCCATGAACATATACAGCCAGTGCTCTGTCAACTTCACTGGCTCCAGATGGAGTATCGGATCAGGATTAAGGTGGTGGTTGTGACCTTTAAAGCATTACACGGTCTGGGACCCTCGTATCTTTGGGGCCGCCTCTCCTGGTACACCCCCCCGAAGAACGCTGTATCCTGCTGATAACAACTTGCTGGTGGTCCTTGGCCCTAAGAGTATGCGGCTGTCCTCAACAACAGCCAGGGTTTTCTTCGCCCTGATGGAATGCTCTGCCTTGTAACATCACGGCCCTGCGGCACCTGAAAGAGTTCTGCAAGGCCTGTAAGACAGAGCTATTCCACCAGGCCTACAACTGAGGACAGCCACAGGTGGCATTAATGCTGGTCTCCCTATTCCCCCACCCCTTCCCTCTTAACAAACTAGTGTACTCTAATGGGGGGAGCCTGCCCGCTTGGTTATGGCATGTATATATATATATACGCAACTTGTGATTTTACTGTTGTTACCCGCCCTGAGCTTGGTTTTGGCTGGTGGGGGGGCTAGAAGTGCAATAAACAAACAAACAAATAAAAGGAGAAGAGTTGGTTTTTATATGCAAACTTTCTCTACCACTTAAGGAAGAATCAAACTGGCTAACAATCACCTTTGCTTCCCCTCCCCACAACAAACACCTTGTGAGGTAGGTGAGGCTGAGAGAGCTGTGACTTGCCCAAGGTCACCCACCTAGCTTCATGTGTAGGTGTGGGGAAACCAACCCAGTTCACCAGATTAGCCTCCGCTGCTCATGTGGGGAATCAAATCGGGTTCTCTGTATCAGAGTTCATTGCTCCAAACACCCGCTCTTAACCACTACACCACGCTGGCCGGGGTAAAGAGAACTTAAAGGTAGCGTAGGCACCGGGCAAACCACAAGGGGAAGGGCCTCCCACAGGCACGTTGCCATCCCTGAAAAAGGCCTGTCTCTGGCCCTCACCTCCCCCACCTCGGAAGGCAGGGCAGAGCATGTGAGAAGGAGCTTAACTGGCGGGCCGGACAGGAGGGGTGGGGAGGTGGGTTTTTTTAAGGAACCTAGCCCCAAACCATTTACGCCCTTATAGGTACAAACCTACATTTTGAATTGTGACCCGAACAGGCACTTAGGACAGTTCTTTCAGCACTAGGTTGATACCATCCCTGGATCCTGACCCTGACAGTAGTCTTCCTGCTCAATTTAGCGCCGTTTTCAAAGGCATCCCCTAAAAATCAATATTCCAACGAGCACCACCAAATCTACGTGTATCTGACTGCAGGGATGGGTGCAGATGGGGTAAGTATTGGACTGTTGGGAGGGCTGATTAAATCTCCTCAGGGTGACACAATGGGGATTAATTAGCCCCATTGTCCAGCCAGGCACACCTTCCGGGCCAGGGGAAAAATTCAGCGGTTGACCGCCTTCCTGCCCAGGCTTGACACACAAGATGGATCCCAAAACTCTCGGAGAGGCATCCATTTTGTGTGGAGCAGTCATCAGCTCTCATGCCAGTCTTTGGCCCCCCAGTGCCTTCGTGGAGCCCCTTATTGGGAGGAGGGGTCCGACTGCTTACAGGGAGGCCCCTGGCAGAGTGAAAAATAAAAACTAATTTATTAACCAAAAAGTATTTACAGTTAAGAAAACAAGAGAACTGTTAGAAAAGTGGAACAGTGGCAACATCATGCCAGAACAGGAAAACAGAGAGCAGGAGAGATCCTTCCTGGCTGAATCAAAATAGGCTGAGATCATCAAAGAAGGGGAGGAGGAAGGAACCAGACCTGCGATGGCTGTTTCTAGGAGCAGTTGTACATTTGCTGTCATGTTCACTTTGCCCCTGACTTGGCCACTTTTCTGGGGGTTTCACCCATGAGAAGTGCCACAATGGGAACAGGGCACCTTTTACATGCACTGTGTCCCTGATTAGACACAGGTACAGGCTGGAAGAGAGTTGGCCTGACAACAGTACATGTGAAAGAGATCTGGGAGTCTTAGTGGACCACAAACTGAACATGAGTCAACAGTGTGATATGGCGGCTAAGAAGGCCAATGCCATTCTGGGCTGCAACAATAGGAGTATTGTGTCTAGATCAAGGGAAGTCATACTACCACTGTATTCTGCATTGGTCAGACCACACTTGGAATACTGTGTCCAGTTTGGGGCTCCACAATTTAAGAAGGATGTTAACAAGTTGGAGCGTGTCCAAAGGAGGGCGACAAGAATGATCAGAGGTCTGTAATCCATGCCCTATGAGGAGAGACTTGGGGAGTTGAGTTTGTTTAGTCTGAAGAGAAGGTTGAGGGCTGACATGATAGCCATGTTTAAATATTTGAAGGGATGTCATGTTGATGAGGGAACTAGCTTGTTCTCTGTTGCTCCAGAGACAAGGACATGGAGTAATGGATCTAAACTAATAGAAAAGCAATTCTACCTAAACATTAGGAAGAACTTCCTGACGGTGAGGGCTGTTTGATGGTGGAACGCACTGCATCGGAGGGTGGTGGAGTCCTTGCCTTTGAAGGTCTTTAAGCAGAGGCTGGGCGGCCACCTGTCGGGAGTGCTTTAATTGTGGGACCCTACATGGCACGGGGGGGGGGGGGTTGGATTGGAAGGCCCTTGTGGTCTCTTTCAACCTTGTGTGATTTTGTAGTCATCTTCTGGGCATGTAGTGGGGGTCACTGAGGAAGTGTGGGGGAGGTAGTTGTGAATTTCCTGCATTGTGCAGGGGGTTGGACTAGATGACCCTGGTGGTACCTTCCAACTCTATGATTCTAGATAAAATGTGAATACATGGAAGTGCCTACAGAAAAAAAAATCCTGCAAAATAAACTTAAACATCCCTTTCACTGTAAGGCTGTCCCCCTTTACCTGACAGTAATGCATCCTCGATAGCTTTGTATCTTGCTGCAATAGAGCAAAAGGAAGTTTTCTTCTTCCAGTTCTCGAAAGGTCAGCCCTTTCTCCCTCCCAGGGTCTGTCTTTCATGTTCCGTAGTAAATCTGCACAGCTGCATTTGCAGAAATTATGCATTTTCAGCAAAGGGTTTTAGAAACCTAGATGTGCAGTTTCAGAAGGAAGAAGCCCATCAAAGAGTTATTTCTGGACAAAGGAAATGAACCAAAAGGAAATGACTGCTGGTGACAACGGGAAACCAGCACACTTGCCCGATTCTTCAGAGCTTTGGAGAAACTGCATGTTTCTTGGATGGTGCTGCAAATCAAGGAATGGTCCCGGAACCCAAAGTCCTTCAAAGAGAACAGAAGACAACATGAAGAGATTTAGACTTTCCAAGAATATATATGATGTTGAGAATACACCTAGGCTTTGGGGGACAGGGGGCTATTCAAACAGCCGCCAGGATCTTTGCTTCCAGCTTGATGCAGACACAATGCAAACATTACTAGGAACAAATACCAGACAAGTAGCTTATTCAGGAAAAACTCTGGGGTAAATATTAACCATCAACCAGACGTTATGGGTTGTTAGGTCTTTAATAGTGTCTGCCTAAAAAAAATCTCTCAGATGGGTTTACAATATATAAATACAGCACTTTGCTGCAACTTGGTTACCTGGTGGACCTGGCAACCCCTAATAAGGATGTCTACTCAGAATCCTACTCAGGTCTACTCAGTGGGGCTTACCCTGGGAAGGTGTTGTTAGGTTTCCACTATGGAATGCTGGGGTCCGCAACATGGTGCCCGTGGGGTCCTTGGCATCGGCTGACACCTTGTGGCAGCCATTTGGTTGCTGCGCTCACCATGCCACGTCAGAATCCCACATTTGCCCGCAGGCTCAAAAAAGTTGGGAATCCCTGGTGTTATGCCTCAATACGTTTGGCTCCCCAACCAGAGAAACTGCAGCAAAGGTCTGATACTTCCACAGGTCTCTATAATTCACACTCCTGACAAACTAATCCCTTTTCACCTCGAAGACTTTCTACTGGTAACTCACAACCCTCAAAACCAGAGTGATGAGATTTCTTATTACTGATGGCCTGGATTTGTTGCACATGATTCCTCTCCCGCAGACAGGATAAAAGGGACAAGATCCTTACCCAAAGAGGCCGCAGTCTCGTAATTCTCCTGCATGACTTCCCAGTACAGAGCTCTTTGGGACGGATCCAGAAGAGCCCATTCCTCCTCCTTGAAGAACACGGCCACCTCCACAAAGGACGTGGGGGCCCCTGAAAGAGGATTTTTCCTGTTCATCGTCTCTCGCTGCTCCTGAGTATTCACACAAGAAAGCAGAATCCCATATGCAGGTCATTTGGGGAAAAAAGATGGAATAAATCAAACTAACGGCAAGAAAAATTAAACAAGTCTTTTTGACCCTGAAGAGTAACTCACAAATAACATGTATTCTGGGAAACTGGAGGGGTGCCATCTTGGAACAATACTCTAAGCGATACGGATTCAGAAAAGTGTGCCTAACCAGACTCCTCTTGGGTCCACTTTGCTTAAAACTTGCGTGGAATTAAACGCAAATTGACACAGACTGACTGTTTCTGTACCCACAAAAATACTGTTTAACAATTCCATTATAAATATTTTTAAACGCCCCTGTGTACTGGATGGAGCACAGGATCTCCCCCCTCCCATTACACAACTTCAAATCTGCTGCATTTCTGCTGAAGTCTTTTGGCCTTGATTCTTAACCTGTGTGAGGTGATTTGGCCTCACAGAAACAGAGCATGTACGCGACTAACAGCCAATGTAGCATAGCGGTCAGTGTGTCAAGCCTAGGTTGACCCAAGTTCGAATCCACACTCTGGGAGAGCCTGAGCTGCTGGCATGTGCCTCCACACAACACGTGTTTTTGGCTGTAGAAAAGTTAACAGCTCAAGGGAGAGATTCCTGAGATAGTTTTCTGTGGTGAGGGAACTCTTGGCTTGGAGAGACATCCCATCACCGGAGGCCCTGCCCACAGCCTGCCGAGCTACATCCCGGTGCAGGCTTTTCAGCCCGGGGCAGGTCAAGGACTGGGGAAGAAGCGGCCGGTCTGGGTTAGCAAATTCCTGGAGATGTGAGGGTGGGGCCAGGGGAGGGACCTCAATGGAGTTCAGCTGTGACTGTGGGAAATCCCCAGACCCCACCCGGAAGTTGGCAGCCCGACCTGGGGGACCCAGCAGAGATGGGCTGAAAAGCGCAGAGAGAGAGAGTTCGAGCCGCAGGGCGGGCGAAAGAGGAGGGAGAGGCTGCCTGTCTGCAAATATCAGGAAGGGAAAGAGCCGAGAAAGGGAACCTTTAGACTCCGCAGGGCGGGCGAAAGAGGAGGGAGAGGCTGCCTGTCTGCAAATATCAGGAAGGGAAAGAGCCGAGAAAGGGAACCTTTAGGACTCGGGGGCCATTTCTGCTGGCTCCTTTTCCGGAGTATTATGGCTCCTGACCTATCTGCTGAGCCTGGTCGCTTTTTGCAGGCTTATCATGGGCAACTGGAAGAGTGAAAAATAAACCAAGAAACCACCCGGAGCGGAAAGATTCCCCACCCATCCATGCACCCCTCCCCTGGAGTGGCGCTGTATGTGAGGAGAGGGATTGCTTGCCAAGAAATACTGGAGGAGGAGGGTGGCAGCCTAGTGGCAAGTATATGGGTGAGGATAAGGGAAGGAAGGACAAACAGTATTGTGGTTGGAGTCTGCGAATGTAGAAGAAAAAAGAGGGGAATAAAACCCAACCTAGAAAACAGAAGCTGGGTACCCAAGGTTGGGTAGAATTTATATAGCACAATGGCATTTCCTAAGGTTGATATCGATAACCACATGCCAGACGCGCTTTGGCCTATTTGGCTTTCAACAGTGGTCAATTGAAACCCATGTAAAACCTGCACACATTTACAGAAATATATATACATATACAAACAGTTTAAATCAAACCAGGCATGTATATAGGTTGTCTGAAAAAAAAGAAAAGAATAATAATAGGTTATTTGGTTCTTGTAGGTTATCCGGGCTGTGTAACCGTGGTCTTGGAATTTTCTTTACTGACGTTTCGCCAGCAACTGTGGCAGGCATCTTCAGAGTAGTAACACTGAAGGACAGTGTCTCTCAGTGTCAAGGGTGTAGGAAGAGTAATATATAGTGTAATCCAAAGCTAATCTGTATGGCTATTGTTGAATGTTGTCTTTGTCAGTCTGGAGGTTTTTCAGGGCAGGAAGCCAAGCCTTATTCATTCTTAAACTCTCCTCTTTTCTGTTAAAGTTGTGCTGATGTTTATGAATTTCAATGGCTTCTCTGTGCAATCTGACAAAATAGTTTGTAGAATTGTCCAGTCTTTCAGTGTCTTGGAATAAGACCCTGTGTCCTGTTTGTGTCAGTCCATCTTAGCTAAGGGAGGAAACTTTGCAGTCACTCCCACCCAAATTCCAGTGGAAGACATCATTGCAAATGTAGAATCTGCCATTCGTAATCTACCTGAAGAAGATGCTGAGGAAATAAGAGGAGAGACAGCAAGAATTCTACGAAAAGCAAAGCCCCCTGCTAGCAATATAACACGCAAGGAGAGAAACACCATCAAGACCCTCAATGCAGATCCAGAAATCATTATTCTACCAGCTGACAAAGGCAATGCCACAGTGATCATGAAAACAGAAGAATACAAAAAGAAGATTGAGGAACTTCTGGACCCTGCCACATACAAAAAACTAAAACGAGATCCAACTTGCAAAATTACCAGGAAAACTAGCATTCTAATCAAGAATTCCACTCTTCATCCCGACACACACAGAAAACTATGCAAGACAGAAGCACAACCACCACGATTATATGGACTACCTAAAATTCATGAGGATTCCGTTCCACTCCGACCCATCGTGAGTGCCATTGGTTCCCCAACATATGAATTAGCTAAATATTTGACCACCCTCCTACAGGACCACATTGGAAAAACCACTTCTTACATCAAAGATTCAACTCACTTCATCAACAAAATCAGTCCGTTAAGACTCAATCCAAAGGATATATTAATCAGTTTTGATGTTGTATCCCTCTTTACCAAGGTTCCAGTAAAAGACACAATCTCATTGATTAACCAGATTTTTCCAGAAGATATAACAGCCTTATTTCACCATTGTTTGACAACAAGTTATTTCCTATGGGATCAAGAATTTTATGAACAGATTGATGGAGTAGCTATGGGAAGTCCACTCAGTCCAGTAATAGCAAACTTTTACATGGAATATTTTGAAAAGACAGCATTAGAATCAGCACCTTACAAACCTACAGTCTGGTTCAGGTTCGTAGATGATACATTTACCATTTGGAGCCATGGTGAAGAAAAATTAATGGACTTTCTAAACCATCTTAATAATATCCATCCAAACATTCAGTTTACCATGGAAAAGGAAATTGAGGGTAAACTCCCATTTCTTGATACCCTTGTCATCCGTAAAACAAACCTTCAGTTAGGTCACAAGGTCTACCGGAAACCAACTCACACAGATCGCTACTTACACAAAAACTCCAACCACCACCCCCGACAGAAAAGAGGAATAATCAAAACATTAATGGACCGTGCAAGACGGATCTGTGAACCACAGTTTCTCAAGGAAGAAACTAATCATCTAAATCACGCACTGCTAGCAAACGGCTACTCCAAGAATGAAATCAGAAGGGCCATTAAACCAAACAAAAATCAGAAAACTCAAGAAAAACAGTCTCCCATAGGAAAGGTATTCTTGCCATTTATTAAAGGAGTCACTGATAGGATGGAGAAACTTTTGAAAAAACATAACCTACAAACAGTGTTTAAACCCACCAAGAAAATACAACAAATGCTACGATCAGCAAAAGACAAAAGAGACCCCCTCACCTCTGCAGGAGTATATCGTATACCTTGCAGCTGTGGAGAAGTTTACATCGGGACCACAAAACGCAGCATACAAACAAGGATAAAAGAACATGAAAGATACTGCAGACTTGGCCAACCTGAGAAATCAGCAGTGGCTGAACATGGACTGACACAAACAGGACACAGGGTCTTATTCCAAGACACTGAAAGACTGGACAATTCTACCAACTATTTTGTCAGATTGCACAGAGAAGCCATTGAAATTCATAAACATCAGCACAACTTTAACAGAAAAGAGGAGAGTTTAAGAATGAATAAGGCTTGGCTTCCTGCCCTGAAAAACCTCCAGACTGACAAAGACAACATTCAACAATAGCCATACAGATTAGCTTTGGATTACACACATTAACAGATCACTTCAGGATACAATGGTTCCATATTAACATACCATACCCTCATTAGCACATTAACTTGATACTTACAGGACAATACTTTTGCAGGACAATACTCAGCTCAAACCCAACCCCTTTCTGACTATATATTACTCTTCCTACACCCTTGACACTGAGAGACACTGTCCTTCAGTGTTACTACTCTGAAGATGCCTGCCACAGTTGCTGGCGAAACGTCAGTAAAGAAAATTCCAAGACCACGGTTACACAGCCCGGATAACCTACAAGAACCAATGAACTCTGACCGTGAAAGCCTTCGACAATAATAGGTTAGTTTCTATCTATTAAGAAGCCAATTATATACTGTATTTTTTGCTCCATAGGACGCACCTAGTTTTTAGAGGAGGAAAACAAGAAAAAAATGTGTTTTCCTCCTATAAAAACTTGTCCTATGGAGCGAATGCCGGCTGGGTGCGCGAGTGTCGGACGGCATGAGCCGGCGTTCCCCACCCCGACGCGCACGCGCCCAGCCGGCTCTGTGCGGCCCCGCGCCGTCCCGACACGCACACGCCCAGCCGGCATTCGCTCCATAAGATGCACGGACATTTCCCCTCCCTTTTGAGGAGGAAAAAAGTGCGTCTTATGGAGCGAAAAATACGGTAAATCTTAAAAGAGATGGTTGAAAAATACTTGCATAATATATTACCAATTACTCAAACATCTGGTAAGATTGACTTTAGTTGTAAAACATAATTACACAGATTGGCAAACTCAGTTCATTATTAATCTATCTTGAATAATTACTTTTATATGTATATTAAATATACCAATGTATATACACATGTCTCCCATATACGATGCATCCGCTACAGACCTCCTGACCAGGGTGAGGAGATGCATGATGCTGTCCGTGAGCAGCCTGACCGGGTATCCAAACAACAAGAGCTGACAGTTATAGGGGATTTCAACTTCCCTGATGTGTGCTGGGAGACAAACTCTGCAAAGGGCCCGCTGTCACGTAAGTTCCTCACCTGCCTGGCGGACCACTTCCTTCATCAAATGGTGGAGGTAGCTAGGAGGGGCTCAGCCATACTCAACTCTATGTTGACCAACAGGCAAAAGATGGTAGATGAGGTGAAGGAGATGGGGACTTTAGGGAGAAGTGACCATGTCCTCCTAGGATTCCTTTCGTTAAGGGGGACCAAGGAAGCTCGTAGCCACACACATGTGTTAGATTTTGGTAGGGCAGATTTTAATAAACTCAAAGGCCTGATGAGAATCATTCCATGGGCAAGACTGCTTGAAGGGAAAGGAGCAAGTGAAGGATGGGCTCTCCCAAAACAGGAGCTCTTGCAAGCTCAAGCCCTCGCTTTCCAACAAGAAGAAACATGGTAGAGGATCCAAGAAGCCAATGTGGATGAATAGAGAACTCCCAATTGAGCTAAGGGAGAAAAAGGAAATGTTAAGGAAATGGAGGCAAGTACCTACCTCTAAAGAAGAGCATCTGTGGGTTGCTAGTAAATGTAGGTCAGCTATAAGATACAGAATTCAACGACATCTGAACACACTAGAAAAGTGGGCAGATGTGAATAAGATACAGTTCAACAAGGATAAGTGCAGGGTTCTACATCTGGGTAACAAAAATGACAGACATGCATACTGGATGAGGGATACACTTCTGGGCAGCAGTGTGTGTGAACAAGATCTTGGGGGTACGGTACAGGCTGGATATTAGGATTTTTTTTTTTACAGTAAGTGTTGTTAAGACAGTGGAATCAGCTACCTAGGGAGGTGGTGAGCTCCCTCTCACAGTTTTTAAGCAGAAGCTGGACAAACACTTGTCAGGGATGCTTTAAGCCAGTGGTTCTCAACCTTTTTTGCTCCATTCCCCCCTTTCACCATTATTCAGAATATAATTTCCTCCTTCCCAAGATCTAACTCAAAAAAAACAAACTACAATTTTGCAGATTTTATATAATCTACAGGACATCACACTTTGCTGAATAGTGGTCCCAATTCCCCTCTGGAACCCTAAAATCCCCCCCCCCGGGGGAATTCCTCCCCCATGCTCTAGGCTGATCCTGCATTGAGCAGAGGGTTGGACTAGATGGCCTATATGGCCCCTTCCAACTCTGTGATTGTATTCTATGACCCACTAGCTCTTTATGATGGGAGAATATCATACAGGAAAAACAAAAGGCCTGAAAAAGCTATGGAAAGGAAGGGACAAGATGCACACACAAGCAATGGGCATGTTCAACATCTGGAGAATACTGTTTTTATTGAAATTCATCATATGACTGATTTTAAAATTTCCAAAGACCCCACAGCTATTTTATTGAACTTTTTAACCGAGTTGTCACTTTGGGCCATAACACCAACCAAAATAGGGATTGCTGAAACCGTTAAAGATGTAAATATCAAGAGACGGACTACTAACAGACAGACCGACTAAATTGAGCAAGTTACATTCATTTGAGAAAAGGGAGACAAAAGACTCCTGTCTTTGCCAATTGCCAGAAACCTCTCTTTGATTTTTGGGAACAGAAACATTTGGGGGAATATCAAAGTAAAAAGGAAATGACAAGAGGCAAAACAGCATACGTTTTTATAAAACGTCTTGATTGTACTGGACCATCAGTGACAAAAAGTTCCAGTTCTGCCAGGGAAACTGAGAGAAAAACCTTTGTTTTCCCTTAGGAACAGCCTGCAGTGCTGCACCCCTGGGGCATGTTTTAACCCCGGGCAAACTGAGCACTGGGGACAAGGCTACTAATTCTGGGTTGGCAACCTTGAGGTTGGAGCTGGGTGAGGGACCTCAGTGCAATTCAGTTGTAACGGTGAGAAACTCCCAGACCTCATCTGGAATTTGGCAACCCTACCTGGGTACCCAGCCGGCTGAGAAGCAGAGATGGGAGAGGCCCAAAGAGGAAAGAGGCGGGAGAGGCTGCCTGCACTTATTATGGAGGGAATGTCCCAAAAGGGGGGGATGTTTAGCATTAGGAGATTCCCTCTGGCCAAAGAGCCCGGGGGACAGGGGACTCCCAAGGCAAGGGCTGGATTGCGCGCCTGGACAGCCTGTGGAGGGACCTAGTGGGGTTCAGTTGGAACAGCAGATCTCCAGGCCTCGCCTGGAGATTGGCAACCCTAACTGGAGACCCGGCCAGCTGAGAACCAGAGATAAGGAAAAAGAAGAAGAGGAGGTGGAAGAGGAGGGTCAGTCTGCCTGCAATCACCAGGAAGGGAAAGAACCAAGAAAGGGGATAAATATATAGGGCACGGCAGGTTTTGCCTTGGATTTGCCGCTCTCTAAATGCACATTTCCCCCAGCCAAACTCTCAAAACTCAACAACAAGCCCCCATGCGGTTTTTTTGAGAATTTTAGTGTTCTGGGGCAATTTCTACCCGCTTCTTTCCTGGAGTATTATGCCTTCTGATTGATCTGCTGATAAATCAAGAAACTCCCCGGTGTGGAACCAGCCCCACGGGGTGTTCCGGAGATCTCTCGTCCATGTGCCAGGATCTTTCCCCGAGAAGCCCCCTCCCCTTTCTCTCTCTCAAGCTCCCTCCAAGGAGCTCCCTATGCCCACGCACAGTGCTCCTCCGCCCACCCACTTCGTGGCCAGCATCTCTTGAAGAAACCATAAACCCACCTTCCCTGCAACCGCGCAAAAGCCAAATTCTTCCTCCAACCCGCGAGAAAGAGCTACACGTGGGAGCGCCTAAAACCTCCTCTAAGGAAAAAGGAGGAGAGGACTCCAACCACGTGGCTCCGCCTTCCTGCCCTCTCCTGGAACCCCCCCAAAGACACGCCCACACGCTCAGTCGCCTCCTTTTGCGGTCCAATCCCCCCTCTCTCGCAAGGGCTTTTGGGAAGTGTAGTTCACCGCGAGGAGGCGGAGGAAAGACCGCATTGACTCCAATGGCGCCTGCTCTTTTCAGGATCCTTCCTGCCCCCCTTTTCTTATTTCTCTGCTTCCAGGATTTTTTTTTATCTTCCAGGTCTTTTATCTCCACACTGAAGAATTCAGGAGCACAGTTAAAGATTCAGAAAAAGGTTGTTGGTTTTTTTTTGCGGGGGGAGAGCACTGAATCCTACTTTTGAGTTACAAGCCCTTCCGAAGGTGAGAGCTGGACTGGATGAAACCCAATGCCTTTCTCATCCAGCATCCTGTTGTGGCCAGCTATATGCGTTTAGGAAGCCCACCCCAGAGGATGGAGGCAAGAGCCACCCCACAGAGTTGCCCCCAGCACACATCAACCAGTGGTAGACTGCCTCTGGACGTGGAGGTTCTATCTAGCCATCATAACTGATAGCCACTGATGGATCTTGCCGCCTCCACCAGTCTAGCTCATTCCCTTTTGAAAGCAACATTATCAAGTGGCCATCACATCTATTCATTGTTAGTTGTCGTAAATTGAGCGCACAGTGTGCGATGTAGGACTTCTCTCTGGCTAGCCCGAGTCTGCTGCCAACCAAGTTCATTAAGGGTCACCCATTATTAGGGTTGCCAGGTCTGGGCTGGGAAATACATGGAGATTTTGGGGGTTCAACTCCCAGCATCTGCAGTTAAAGCAACTAGGCAAGTAGGTGACTGTCGTGAGAATTTTTAAACATATTAGCTTATATTAAATGAGTTTGGGTTAACAAAATAATAACCACATGCATACCTTAATATTATAATCTATAGTCACACAAGACCTGACTTTTAGCTGACATCAGCTCCAATTAGGCTCTTGACCCTAAAGGGCACAGGAGCTAGTCACCCAAAGCACATTGCGTGCTCCAAATCAAGGCCGTTCAAGCAGGCGGCAAATTGTCTGCCCACTCTAGGAGGAGATTGTTTTGGGAACATTGATGGATGGACAAGACAATCAGATATCAAAACTGACATTGAAAGAATTATTATGGAACAAGATATTTCTAAACAATTTAGTCATGATTTGCAGAAAACTCATTTCCTAAGAATGTGTCAGGGAGGGGTCATTTGGGACCCCCTCTCCTCTCTATAAAGGAACAACCCAAAACCCCAGTTCTTCGTCCTTCCACTGAGAGACTACAGACCCTTTGAATGGTTGCCATTCAATGGTCTCTCTCTCTCTGGAAGTGACCCAGGGGCCTCTGTATCTGTGTCTGTCAATATGTACGTTTGTTAAGTACTGTCATATATGTTAAATATTGCTTTCTCCTTTGTTTCATATTCTTTTTGTAAGTTCAATAAAACTGTTTGGTACTGCTCATATGGCTTGAATGTTGTTTAAGGATGACTGTGTAAGAATGCTTCTTTGTATGAAAGGTTCTTTTCCAGCCAGATCTATCTGGGTTGCTTTTTGGTAAGTGAAGCAGGCAGAGAGGGCCATGCACAACGAACTAGAAGGTGGGGGGCACAACAGATTCCCACCACAGTGACATGAAAGACCTCTACCTGAGACCCTGGAGAGCCGCTGTTGGTCTGAGTAGACATAGGTGTAAACTATGGGGGGGGCTGAGGGGCTTGAACTTGGCCGGGTGGGCTGAGCCCCCCCCCTGGCAACCAGTGCCCACAGTTACAGAGGCAGCTGAAGCACAGTCCTGTCCTACCTTCCTGTTGTATCGTATTACAATTTCCATGATTCTTTGCGGCGCTCTTCCTGTTTGCTAGTATGTATTTGTGTGTTTATTAAGAATTATTAAGATCAGCAAACATATCTACATGCCTCCAGGTACCAACCCAACCATATCAAACAGTCCATTGTCTATACAGCCAAGCCCTACACTATAGTCTTATCTGCTCCAACCCCTCAGACAGAGATACTCAGTTGAAGGCGCTATAGCGAGCATATTTGCAACTACAATATCCTGGTTAAAAAAAAAAAGATGATTGGAAAGGCCAGAAGGATACCCAGGCACAGCTTGCTACAAGACAAACCCAAAGAAAATGAAAAGAGAACATCTTTTCAACCTGTTCATCATTGACCTGGAGTTGGGGGCGAACAGTGAGGTGGCCAAGTTTGCAGATGACACCAAATTATTTAGGGTGGTTAAAACAAAATTGGACTGTGAAGAGCTCCAAAAGAATCTCTTCAAACGGGAGGAATGGGCATTAAAATGGCAAATGAGATTCAATGTGAGCAAGTGTAAAGTGATGCATATTGGGGCAAAATATCCCAACTTCACATATACAGTGATGGGATCTAAGCTGGTAGTGACTGACCAAGGAAGGGATCTTGGGGCAGTAGTGGATTGCTTGATGAAGATGTCAACCCAGTGTGCAGCTGCTGTGAAAAAGGCAAATTCCATGCTGGCCATAATTAGAGGAATAGAGAATAAAACTGCTGCTATCAGTCTGCCCTTGTACAAATCTATGATGAGACCACACTTGGAATACTATGTACAGTTCTGGTCACCACACCTAAAGAAGAATATTGCAGAGCTTGAGAAGGTGTAGAAAAGAACAACCAAAATGCTCAGGGGGCTAGAGAAACTGCCCTATGAGGAGAGGTTAAAACATTTAAGGCTGTTTAGCTTGGAAAGAAGGCGGTTAAGGGGAGACATGATAGAGGTCTATAAAATTATGCATGGTTTGGAGAGAGTGGACAGGAAGAAGCTTTCCTCCCTCTCATAATACTAGAATGTACGGTCAATTACTGAAGTAGGAGGGTGAGAGATTCTAAACAGATACAAGGAAGTATTTTTTTTTTCACACAACGCATAGTTGTGGAATTCCCTGCCCCAGTATGTGGTGATGGCAGTCAACTTGGAAGGCATTAAGAGGGAAGTGGACGTGGTCATGGAGGAGAGGGTTATTCATGGCTACTAGTCAAAGTGGATACTAGTCATGTTGCATACCTATTCTCTCCAGGATCAAAGGAGCATGCCTATTATCTTAGGTGCTGTGGAACACAGGCAGGATAATGCTGCTGCAGTTGTCTTGTTTGCGGGCTTCCTTGATGGACCTTGGTCTGATCCAGCATGGCCTTTCTTATGTTCTTACCTCCGGTAGTCACATACAGCTCTCAACTGAAACCTGTCCAACGTATTATTAACAACCTACAAAGCTGGATTGTGACACTTCCCTCTTTAATGTAAAGCAAAAGCCAGGCTTCTACCCCCTTAACTGCCTTCTTTCCAAGCTAAACAGACCTAAGCGTTTTAACCACTCTCCATAGGGCAGTTGCTCCAGTCCCCTGATCATTTTAGTTGCACTTTTCTGCACCTTCTCAAGCTCTGCAATATCCTTTTTAGGTGTGGTGACCAGAACTGTACACCGGTATTCCAAGTGTGGTCTCACCATAGATTTCTTCAAGCAGCAGTTTTATTCTTTAGTCCTCTTCTAATTATGGCCAGCGTGGAATCTTCTGAGGAGTGAGGAGGTCCTGGGACAAAAGCTGATGGATATGCAAAAAGCTTGCTGAGATTTGCTTCGTATATTACAGTTACTGCTGCTTTTGTTTTGTAAAAACGTTAAACAGCACTTCAAAAAAGTAATCTACAATTCCATCAAGCAGAGCTTCTTCTTGCTTCTGCACTAATCATACCAATACATGCCAACTATTGGGGTGGGGAAGTGAAGGGAAATTGGGAAGGATAGGTGGGATATGGCAGGAGGATGCTTGTGGGAGCAGCAGAAGGGGTACTAGGGGATTACGAGAATATTTGATTTTACTGTAATTTTAAAAATGTAAATAGTTTGCATTGTCATTTAAATGTTAAAGTTGTATTTCAGCTGTCTGAAGATCATTTGTTGAAGCCACCCTAAATATCTGGGGAGCCCTCCCTAAACCCCCATAGACCTGCCTCCATACATAGTGCCCATGGAGGCCCCTCCCTATGCTATCATAGCAATTCCTCTGGCCCAGCCACAGCCCCCCCAGGAAAGTCTACTCCCCTGTACCCCGTCCTCTTCCAGGCACCAACCAAACACATGAAGCTGCCTTATACTGAATCAGACGCTTGGGTCCATCAAAGTCAGTATTGTCTACTAGACTGACATTCTAACTGCTGGTTCCAGAGGAATTGAGATTTCCTCCCCTAAGGGAAAAGGAAATCACTGCTCTGGAGAGTCAGTGTTGTGGTGGGGAAAAGCCTGGGTGCCAGACTTTCCTTCCAAGTGGGCTAGTTTTTTGCTCAGTTTGGAATCCGGAAGGCTCCTTTCTCAGGCAGCAAATCTTCCGTTCTCTCCCCTCCTGACTGGTAAGGAAGATCAGCTGCCCCAGAGAAATCAAGGAATCTGGCTGGTGACTGGTCTGGAAAAGAGATCCTTCTCTTTGGGACTCCCTGTCTCCAAAGCATTGGCCCCTCCCAAATCAAAGTCTCTGTACTTTACAGTAAAAAATAACATTAAACAGTAAAAAAACAGCTAGAATGTGATTCACATAGAATGTGATCCATAGAATGGATTCACATTCTAGCTGTATCTGAAGAAGTGAGCTGTGGCTCACAAAGCTCATACCCTGCCAGAAAATATTTTGTTAGTCTTTAAGGCGCTACTGACTCTTGCTCTTTTCTAAAGGCATCCAGGTGATTTGAAGGTACTGGGAGAGGATCCATAAAATACTCTGGGTCTGTGACATTTCAAAACTGGCAACTGGAATCATGAATCCTGAACTCTCCCTCAAAGCTAAAATGACTGACCTGAGGCCATCTGCTTTGGTCACAGTATGAGAAGACAAGGATTACTAATAAAGACAATCCTGCTAGGAAAAGTTGAAGGCAGCAAGAAAAAAAGAAGACCCAACATAAGGTGGGCTGATTCCATAAAGGAAGGCCCTCCGCTTGCATGACCCGAGCAAAGCTGTTAACAATGTTTTGGAGGTCTTGGATTTTTATAAAGGAAGCCACAACCCTCAGTTTGCAAGACCTGAGCTGGGACGTTAAACATAGGATATTTTAGAGGACTTTCATTCATAAGATCACCATAAGTTGGAAGGTATTTGCCAGCATTTACACACATACACCAAAAAATCTGTTCATTAACCAATAGCTGGCAAGTATCTTTATCCCAGGTGTCTGTGGCTTTTCCTGGTTAAGATTTGGGCATCTGTTCCTGAGTGCTGTTCCAGTCTACATGGGCAGCCCTGTGTCACTCCTATAGCAGTTATACGGCCACACAATTACCAAAATATGCGCAATAATATCAGAGACCACCTGCAGGGAGGCTGGAGTGTTATTCAGGCTCAGCTATAAACTCGGGCTGGGAGAGGGAGACGCTGGGGTTTTGAGAACGAGAGGGATACTTGCAGTGATGAGGGTGAGTTTCTACTGTTTTAGTTGCTTTCTTTGAAATTATTCTCAACAAGGTTTTCAATGTATGCTTTTGGGACCAGTGTTGGACTTGGATCTGGGAGAACTAGGTTCGATCACTCCCTGTGCAATGGAAGCTTGCTGGGTGGCGTAACCCAGCCTAACCCACCTCACAGGGTTGTTGTCAGGATAAAACTGTAGTAAGGAGAATGAAGTAAGCCACTTGGATCCCCATTTTATCCATGGCAAGCATTATTCATCAGAAAATGAAGGGAGGAGTCTCAAAATTGGCCAGCTGGGTCAGGATGATCATGGGAGATTCTGTGCCAAAAATTAAGGGAATTGGAACAACCTGGACCTCACAATCTCCTGAACCCCCCAACCTCACCCCCTGCTCTTTTGATTGGAAGGTGTGGTTGCCTTTGGCAGGCGTAACTCCACAGAAAACTAAGCGAGAGGTTTCAAAATTGGCCACCAACTTCAGGATGATGTTGAGACTGGTAGTGTCCAAAAGGAAAGGAATTGTACCATCCTGGCAGAGACACCCCTCTGGTGTTTGCAATAGAACCAAAGGTTCACTCTGAGAAGCCAAGTTGTAGGCAACATGAACACAGATGGTGGGAAATATCTCCTCTCTTATACATTTTTAAATGATGTTACCTGCCCTAAGCCTGGCTTTGGCCGGGGAGAATGAGCTACAAATCACAAAAAAAATAAATAAATAAAACAGAGGCTTAACAATATCCCTGACCTATCAGAGCTATGTGGTGTGATGGTAAAAGTGTGTGACTAGGATCTAAGAGACTCTTGGTACAACCAATATATAAATCAACTTAAAATGTCTGGGAACCTAAAACACCCATTCGAGCACAGGACTCTACCTGCCGCGTCTCTGCATGTCAGCCCACCGGCCTTGCTTAGGATAGATTCCATTAAAGATACAATATTTCAGATCAGGTTGGAGTGAACCACCCTTGATTCACAAAAAGCCACAAGAGGCAGCTGCCTGTTATATCTCTGCATGCCTCCCTGCTCTATGTGTGACCCCTTCCAGGCAGATGGCATTCTCAGTCTTCTGACGAAGAAACACAGGGAGCGGGGAATGATTTTTACTCTTTTATATTATAAAATAAAGTTTCATAGAGCATAAGAGTTCAAGTGAACATCCAATATGAATTTAATATGAGACAGGCTCTATAATAAAGAAGACACACCATTTGAAAAAACTTTCTACAGTTTCTTGTCTAATAACCACAATGTCTTCCCAGTTACAGCTGCAGTTTGGAGTGATTTGCAGGGAGTGATTTCTCAGGTGTGCACCGAAAAATGGGCTCCTTGTTTGAATATTTATTTAAAATAGGGGCCCTCAACATAGTGCCAGTGGGTGCCATGGAACCCACCGACCCATTTACTGGCACCCCTCAAGCGTTTTTAGGAAGTGGGTGGGGCCAGGTAGCGCTTTTGCCCAGAAAGGCTTCTGATTTACTATTGGAGATTTGAAGAGCTGAGCAGATTTCATCAAATGTTGCTTTGGCAGCAGCTGCCATCACAGCACAAGGATCTGCACTGTGTTACTGAAGTGAAGCCATGGCAATAATTTTGTGGTGGCTCCTCTCCCTGCAGCAGCCATTTTGTTGCTGCACCCATCATGTTTGTCAGAATACCAATTGTGCCCATAGGGCTGTCTTTCCACCCACATAGGGTTTCCAAGAAAGCAAACATCAAAACATTCAAACAATTCAGCATTAAAACAATACATTAAGAACAGCATTGAATATCTATCAGTGATATCATTAATGTCACTTCTTATTTAAGCATGAAAGACAGCTAGAAAAATCTCTCCCATTTCATGCTGTAATTCACTGATTGGGAATCAAAAAAGCATCTGTGTAATAACTATGCAAGAGCCTTCCTAAGTACAGTACTCTAGATATAGGAGCAAAGCCTTGCTTCAGTCTCAGCATTGAGACGGCTTCTCTGCTGTGTGAACACCTCAATGAGATGTTTCCCCCCTGGTGTAAATCCTTTGATGTCTAGTGAGACTGATACTATGAGAAAAGCTCTTCCCACACTCCAAGCATGTTTATGGCTTCACCCCAGTGTGAATGCGTTGATGTGAAGTAAGGTGGCTCTTGCAACTGAAGTTCTTCCCACACTCCAAGCATTTATATGGCTTCTCCCCTGTGTGAATTCTCTGGTGTAAAGTAAGGCTGTACTTCTGACTGAAGTTCTTCCCACACTCCAAGCATTTATATGGCTTCTCCCCTGTGTGAATTTTCTGGTGCAAAGTAAGGCTGTCCTTCCGACTGAAGTTCTTCCCACACTCCAAGCATTTATATGGCTTCTCCCCTGTGTGAATTTTCTGGTGTGAAGTAAGGTGGGACTTCCGACTGAAGTTCGTCCCACACTCCAAGCATTTATATGGCTTCTCCCCGGTGTGAATTTTCTGGTGTAAAGTAAAGCTTTTCTTCCAGGAGAAGTTCTTCCCACACTCCAAGCATGTATATGGCTTCTCCCCGGTGTGAATTTTCTGGTGTAAAGTAAGGTTTTTCTTCCAGGAGAAGTTCTTCCCACACTCCAAGCAGGTATATGGCTTCACCCCAGTGTGAATGTGTTGGTGTGAAGTAAGGTGGCTCTTGCAACTGAAGCTCTTCCCACACTCCAAGCATGTATATGGCTTCTCCCCAGTGTGAAAGCGTTGATGTAAAGAAAGTTGGTATCTCAGTCTGAAGCTCTTCTCACATTCTGAACACTGATACGGTTTCTCATTTCTGTGAAGCAGGAGATGTGATGACAGGGATATGCTCTGGCTGAAGCTTTTCCCACACTCTATGCATTTATATGGCTTCTCCCCTGTGTGAATCCTTACATGTTTATTGAGATTGCTCTTACAAATGAAGCTCTTCCCACATTCCAAGCATTCATATGGCTTCTCCCCAGTATGAACACGTTGATGTATAGTAAGGTTGTCTTTTTGACTGAAGCTTTTCCCACATTGCCAGCATTTATATGGCTTCTCCCCTGTGTGAACTCTCTGATGTAAAGTAAGGCACTTTTTAGTTGAGAAGCTCTTCTCACACTCCAAGCATTTAGGTGGCTTCTCCCCTGTGTGAATTTTCTGGTGTAAAGTAAGGCTGTCCTTTCGACTGAAGTTCTTCCCACACTCCATGCATTTATATGGCTTCGCCCCTGTGTGAATTTTCTGGTGCAAAGTAAGGTGGTGCTTCAGGCAGAAGCTCTTCCCGCATTCCAGGCATGTATATGGCTCCTCTCTTGTGTGTATCCTTTGATGTTTAGTGAGGTCGCCGCCACGAAAGAAGCTCTTCCCACACTCCAAGCATTTATATGGCTTCTCCCCTGTGTGAATTTTCTGGTGTAAAGAAAGGTTGGCCTTCTGACTGAAGTTCTTCCCACATTCCAAGCATTTATATGGCTTCTCCCCTGTGTGAATTTTCTGGTGCAAAGTAAGGCTACCATTCTGACCGAAGTTTTTTCCACACTCCAAGCATTTATATGGCTTCTCCCCTGTGTGAATTTTCTGGTGTAAAGTAAGGCGGGACTTCCGACTGAAGTTCTTCCCACACTCCAAGCATTTATATGGCTTCTCCCCTGTGTGAGTTTTCTGATGTAAAGTAAGGCTACCATTCTGACGGAAGTTCTTCCCACACTCCAAGCATTTATATGGCTTCTCCCCTGTGTGAATTTTCTGGTGTAAAGTAAGCCTGCTCTTCCAATTGAAGCTCTTCCCACACTCCAAGCATTTATGTGGCTTTTTGCCTGTGTGAACCCTTTGATCATCAGTTAGGCGGCTATTCTGAAAGAAGCTCTTTCCACACTCCAAGCAGCCACATGTTTTGTTCCCTGTATGGATCTTCTGTTCCATCTTAATGCTGGAGATGCAGCTGATCCTTTTCCCTTTCGTGGGACACTTATTCCTTCCCTTTTCTCTTTGTATTTTGCTTTGGGCTGGTATGTCATAGATGTTCCTGCCCTGACAGTCAACCAACTCCTTCCTCCGCTTCTGTTTTCCTTCCCATTTTCTTCTCAGTTGCCTCCGAGGTCCGTCTCCATCCCAAGGTTCCACCACCTCCAGATCCTCGTCTCATTCTGAAGACACCCTTCCTAGTTGCCCCTGTCTTTCAGTATCTGCTGCTGGAAAAGAGAGCAAAATCAAATAAGAGCCTCAGGAAACAAAGACCAATTAACATGAGCTATCATTACCAAGTGGTATTTTTCCCGATGGGAACTGGAGGCCGGGAAAAGTAAATACAGCAAGAGCAAAAGACAGGGAGAGGAAGTGGGGGACAGAAGGGACCAGAAGGGTAGACAAAAGAGGAACTGCTTCTCTGTATTGGAGTGGCCACTGGGCTCTTGCTGAAAGGACTCCATGGCAGCTCAATCCTTGTGCCTTCGTGCTCCTAGTTTAAGGAGATTCTTTTTTTTTAATAATAATTTTATTGGTTTTTATAATACAAATTTTCCATGATAGTAAACAATAAAAGCAATATGAAATTCAAAATTCTAACTCTATGTTGTTATAATTTCTTGAATTCATAACAAAAAAAAACAAATTAGAGGAAAATTTATGGCTTCCCCATCACCTCTCTCCGCCTCTTAATAAAATATTCATCCCATCGTAATTGGTCTGATCTTAACTATCATAAATTCATTTAACTTTCATAAAACATCTTCTATTAATATAAATGATTATAACTCTTAATATTAATTGTGTCTTCTAGATCAGATTAATAAGTATTCTTCAATTTTTCCCAGTTTTAATTCATATTCACAATATTTCATCCAATCCTCCCATTCCCCTAAAAATCGAACATTGTCTTTTTCATTTAAAATGGCTGTAAGTTTTGCCATTTCCACCAATTCAAACATTTTCCCAATCCAGTCTTTTTTCTCAGGAATTTCTGCCCCCTTCCATTTTGCTGCATAAAGCAGTCTCGCAGCTGTTGTAGCATAGATCAAAAAAGTTCTTTGTATTAGCAAGTCGTCAGGTATCATACTTAATAGCATCATTTCTGGTGTTTTGGGTATATTTTTTTGTACTATTAGTCTCAGTTCATTGTATATCATATCCCAAAAATCTTTAGCTTTATCACAAGTCCACCACATATGGTAAAAGGAACCAATTTCCGTATTACATTTCCAACATTTAGGGGATGTTACTTTATATATCTTTGCCATCTTCTTAGGTGTTAAATGCCATCTATACATCATTTTATAAATGTTTTCTCGAATTGATTGCGCGTTTATTCCTTTCAAATCTTTTGACCAAAGTCTTTCCCATTTATTAAAAGCAATATCATGTCCGATATTTTGAGCCCAATCAATCATAGTTGGTTTAATTATCTCCTGCTCACAATATAATGTTAAAAGTAGATTGTACATTTTAGAGATCAGTTTCAGATTGTTTTCTAGTAACATCTTGTGGAAAGGGGACTTTTCTTTAGAAAATCCATTTTTCATATCTTGTACAAAAACTGATTTAATCTGACAATATTGCAACCATTGTAAATCCTCTTTGAGAAATTGAAATTCCTTTAATGAACATTTTTCCCCTCCCAATTAATTAATTCCTGGTAAATTATAAATTTGTCCAGTCTAAGTGGACGTAGTGTTAGCATTTCTTGCGGTGAAATCCACATCGGAGTTGTTGGTTCCAAAATATGTTTATATTTCATCCAGATACGCAGTAGAGAGGACCTGATTATATGATTCCTAAATGATGCTTGTATCTTAATTTTGTCATACCATAAATAGCCATGCCATCCACTAATATTATTAAAGCCTTCAAGCTCCAGTAAACGTGTATTTGATAAGGTTATCCAGTCTTTTAGCCGTAGTTTAAGGAGATTCTTGTCCCTTGGGACATGGAAGGAGGCCAGCCTTTTTCTGCCTCTACAGGAGGCATACATTTGCAAATGAATGTATTTATTGAGAAAATTCATATGCCGCCACCCTAGGGAACCTCCCCAAAGAAGCTTATACAATGGAACATAACAAAAAACATAGATCTTAAAAACAGCCCTCAAAAACACAGGTAGAGGATCAAACCAACAAAACACGGAGCAGCTGAACATGGAATTTAAACATTCTTCTGGCTAAAGGTAGACTATAACACAATGATTTAAACCGTCTAGGCTGGATTACTGTAACTCACTCTACGTAGGGCTACTGAGACTGAACCAAAGGCTCCAGCTGGTACAGAATGTGGCAAGCGAGGGTCCTTATGGGGGCCTCTTTCCATGAACATATACAGCCAGTGCTCTGTCAACTTCACTGGCTCCAGATGGAGTATCGGATCAGGATTAAGGTGGTGGTTGTGACCTTTAAAGCATTACACGGTCTGGGACCCTCGTATCTTTGGGGCCGCCTCTCCTGGTACACCCCCCCGAAGAACGCTGTATCCTGCTGATAACAACTTGCTGGTGGTCCTTGGCCCTAAGAGTATGCGGCTGTCCTCAACAAGAGCCAGGGTTTTCTTCGCCCTGATGGAATGCTCTGCCTTGTAACATCACGGCCCTGCGGCACCTGAAAGAGTTCTGCAAGGCCTGTAAGACAGAGCTATTCCACCAGGCCTACAACTGAGGACAGCCACAGGTGGCATTAATGCTGGTCTCCCTATTCCCCCACCCCTTCCCTCTTAACAAACTAGTGTACTCTAATGGGGGGAGCCTGCCCGCTTGGTTATGGCATGTATATATATATACGCAACTTGTGATTTTACTGTTGTTACCCGCCCTGAGCTTGGTTTTGGCTGGTGGGGGGGCTAGAAGTGCAATAAACAAACAAACAAATAAAAGGAGAAGAGTTGGTTTTTATATGCAAACTTTCTCTACCACTTAAGGAAGAATCAAACTGGCTAACAATCACCTTTGCTTCCCCTCCCCACAACAAACACCTTGTGAGGTAGGTGAGGCTGAGAGAGCTGTGACTTGCCCAAGGTCACCCACCTAGCTTCATGTGTAGGTGTGGGGAAACCAACCCAGTTCACCAGATTAGCCTCCGCTGCTCATGTGGGGAATCAAATCGGGTTCTCTGTATCAGAGTTCATTGCTCCAAACACCCGCTCTTAACCACTACACCACGCTGGCCGGGGTAAAGAGAACTTAAAGGTAGCGTAGGCACCGGGCAAACCACAAGGGGAAGGGCCTCCCACAGGCACGTTGCCATCCCTGAAAAAGGCCTGTCTCTGGCCCTCACCTCCCCCACCTCGGAAGGCAGGGCAGAGCATGTGAGAAGGAGCTTAACTGGCGGGCCGGACAGGAGGGGTGGGGAGGTGGGTTTTTTTAAGGAACCTAGCCCCAAACCATTTACGCCCTTATAGGTACAAACCTACATTTTGAATTGTGACCCGAACAGGCACTTAGGACAGTTCTTTCAGCACTAGGTTGATACCATCCCTGGATCCTGACCCTGACAGTAGTCTTCCTGCTCAATTTAGCGCCGTTTTCAAAGGCATCCCCTAAAAATCAATATTCCAACGAGCACCACCAAATCTACGTGTATCTGACTGCAGGGATGGGTGCAGATGGGGTAAGTATTGGACTGTTGGGAGGGCTGATTAAATCTCCTCAGGGTGACACAATGGGGATTAATTAGCCCCATTGTCCAGCCAGGCACACCTTCCGGGCCAGGGGAAAAATTCAGCGGTTGACCGCCTTCCTGCCCAGGCTTGACACACAAGATGGATCCCAAAACTCTCGGAGAGGCATCCATTTTGTGTGGAGCAGTCATCAGCTCTCATGCCAGTCTTTGGCCCCCCAGTGCCTTCGTGGAGCCCCTTATTGGGAGGAGGGGTCCGACTGCTTACAGGGAGGCCCCTGGCAGAGTGAAAAATAAAAACTAATTTATTAACCAAAAAGTATTTACAGTTAAGAAAACAAGAGAACTGTTAGAAAAGTGGAACAGTGGCAACATCATGCCAGAACAGGAAAACAGAGAGCAGGAGAGATCCTTCCTGGCTGAATCAAAATAGGCTGAGATCATCAAAGAAGGGGAGGAGGAAGGAACCAGACCTGCGATGGCTGTTTCTAGGAGCAGTTGTACATTTGCTGTCATGTTCACTTTGCCCCTGACTTGGCCACTTTTCTGGGGGTTTCACCCATGAGAAGTGCCACAATGGGAACAGGGCACCTTTTACATGCACTGTGTCCCTGATTAGACACAGGTACAGGCTGGAAGAGAGTTGGCCTGACAACAGTACATGTGAAAGAGATCTGGGAGTCTTAGTGGACCACAAACTGAACATGAGTCAACAGTGTGATATGGCGGCTAAGAAGGCCAATGCAATTCTGGGCTGCAACAATAGGAGTATTGTGTCTAGATCAAGGGAAGTCATACTACCACTGTATTCTGCATTGGTCAGACCACACTTGGAATACTGTGTCCAGTTTGGGGCTCCACAATTTAAGAAGGATGTTAACAAGTTGGAGCGTGTCCAAAGGAGGGCGACAAGAATGATCAGAGGTCTGTAATCCATGCCCTATGAGGAGAGACTTGGGGAGTTGAGTTTGTTTAGTCTGAAGAGAAGGTTGAGGGCTGACATGATAGCCATGTTTAAATATTTGAAGGGATGTCATGTTGATGAGGGAACTAGCTTGTTCTCTGTTGCTCCAGAGACAAGGACATGGAGTAATGGATCTAAACTAATAGAAAAGCAATTCTACCTAAACATTAGGAAGAACTTCCTGACGGTGAGGGCTGTTTGATGGTGGAACGCACTGCATCGGAGGGTGGTGGAGTCCTTGCCTTTGAAGGTCTTTAAGCAGAGGCTGGGCGGCCACCTGTCGGGAGTGCTTTAATTGTGGGACCCTACATGGCGCGGGGGGGGGGGGGTTGGATTGGAAGGCCCTTGTGGTCTCTTTCAACCTTGTGTGATTTTGTAGTCATCTTCTGGGCATGTAGTGGGGGTCACTGAGGAAGTGTGGGGGAGGTAGTTGTGAATTTCCTGCATTGTGCAGGGGGTTGGACTAGATGACCCTGGTGGTACCTTCCAACTCTATGATTCTAGATAAAATGTGAATACATGGAAGTGCCTACAGAAAAAAAAATCCTGCAAAATAAACTTAAACATCCCTTTCACTGTAAGGCTGTCCCCCTTTACCTGACAGTAATGCATCCTCGATAGCTTTGTATCTTGCTGCAATAGAGCAAAAGGAAGTTTTCTTCTTCCAGGTCAGCCCTTTCTCCCTCCCAGGGTCTGTCTTTCATGTTCCGTAGTAAATCTGCACAGCTGCATTTGCAGAAATTATGCATTTTCAGCAAAGGGTTTTAGAAACCTAGATGTGCAGTTTCAGAAGGAAGAAGCCCATCAAAGAGTTATTTCTGGACAAAGGAAATGAACCAAAAGGAAATGACTGCTGGTGACAGCGGGAAACCAGCACACTTGCCCGATTCTTCAGAGCTTTGGAGAAACTGCATGTTTCTTGGATGGAGCTGCAAATCAAGGAATGGTCCCGGAACCCAAAGTCCTTCAAAGAGAACAGAAGACAACATGAAGAGATTTAGACTTTCCAAGAATATATATGATGTTGAGAATACACCTAGGCTTTGGGGGACAGGGGGCTATTCAAACAGCCGCCAGGATCTTTGCTTCCAGCTTGATGCAGACACAATGCAAACATTACTAGGAACAAATACCAGACAAGTAGCTTATTCAGGAAAAACTCTGGGGTAAATATTAACCATCAACCAGACGTTATGGGTTGTTAGGTCTTTAATAGTGTCTGCCTAAAAAAAATCTCTCAGATGGGTTTACAATATATAAATACAGCACTTTGCTGCAACTTGGTTACCTGGTGGACCTGGCAACCCCTAATAAGGATGTCTACTCAGAATCCTACTCAGGTCTACTCAGTGGGGCTTACCCTGGGAAGGTGTTGTTAGGTTTCCACTATGGAATGCTGGGGTCCGCAACATGGTGCCCGTGGGGTCCTTGGCATCGGCTGACACCTTGTGGCAGCCATTTGGTTGCTGCGCTCACCATGCCACGTCAGAATCCCACATTTGCCCGCAGGCTCAAAAAAGTTGGGAATCCCTGGTGTTATGCCTCAATACGTTTGGCTCCCCAACCAGAGAAACTGCAGCAAAGGTCTGATACTTCCACAGGTCTCTATAATTCACACTCCTGACAAACTAATCCCTTTTCACCTCGAAGACTTTCTACTGGTAACTCACAACCCTCAAAACCAGAGTGATGAGATTTCTTATTACTGATGGCCTGGATTTGTTGCACATGATTCCTCTCCTGCAGACAGGATAAAAGGGACAAGATCCTTACCCAGAGAGGCCGCAGTCTCATAATTCTCCTGCATGACTTCCCAGTACAGAGCTCTTTGGGACGGATCCAGAAGAGCCCATTCCTCCTCCGTGAAGAACACGGCCACCTCCACAAAGGACGTGGGGGCCCCTGAAAGAGGATTTTTCCTGTTCATCATCTCTCGCTGCTCCTGAGTATTCACACAAGAAAGCAGAATCCCATATACAGGTCATTTGGGGGAAAAAGATAGAATAAATCAAACTAATGGCAAGAAAAATTAAACGGGTCTTTTCTGACCCTGAAGAGTAACCCACAAATAATACGTAATCTGGGAAACCAGAGGGGTGCCATCTTGGAACAATACTCTAAGCGATACGCATTCAGAAAAGCGTGCCTAACCAGACTCCTCTTGGGTCCACTTTGCTTAAAACTTGCGTGGAATTAAACGTAAATTGACACAGGCTGACTGTTTCTGTACCCACAAAAATATTGTTTAACAATTCCATTATAAATATTTTTAAACGCCCCTGTGTACTGGATGGAGCACAGGATCTCCCCCCTCCCATTACACAACTTCAAATCTGCTGCATTTCTGCTGAAGTCTTTTAGCTTTGATTCTTAACCTGTGTGATGTGATTTGGCCTCACAGAAACAGAGCGTGTACGCGACTAACAGCCAATGTAGCATAGCGGTCAGTGTGTCAAGACTAGGTAGATCCAAGTTCGAATTCACACTCTGGGAGGGCCTCAGTGGCTGGCATGTGCCTCCACACAACACATGTTTTGGGCTGTAGGAAAGTTAACAGCTCAAGGGAGAGATTCCTGAGATAGTTTTCGGTGGTGAGGGAACTCTTGGCTTGGAGAGGCATCCCATCACCGGAGGCCCTGCCCACAGCCTGCCGAGCTACATCCCGGTGCAGGCTTTTCAGCCCGGGGCAGGTCAAGGACTGGGGAAGAAGAAGAGTTGGTTTTTATATGCCGACTTTCTCTACCACTTAAGGGAGACCCAATCCGGCTTACAATCACCTCATCCTCCCCACAACAGACACCCTGTGAGGTGGGTGGGGCTGAGAGAGCTGTGACTAGCCCAAGGTCACCCAGCTGGCTTCCTGCGTAGAAATAGGGAAACAAATCCAGTTCACCAGATTAGCCGCCACCGCTCACGTGGAGGAGTGGGGAATCAAACCCAGTTCTCCAGATCAGAGTCCACCGCTCCAAACCACCGCTCTTAACCACACCACCATGCTGGGATGGGGGCGCCCAGTCTGGCTTAGCAAATTCCTGGCGATGTGAGGGTGGGGCCAGGGGAGGGACCTCCATGGAGTTCAGCTGTGACGGTGGGAAATCCCCAGACCCCACCCGGAAGTTGGCAGCCCTGCCTGGGGGACCCAGCAGAGATGGGCTGCAAAGCAGAGAGAGAGAGACGGAGGGGGGGGGGGCGAAGGAGGAGGGAGAGGCTGCCTGCCTGCAGTTATTAGGAAGGGATCTCAGGAAGGGAAAGAGCCGAGAAAGGGGACCTTTAGGACTGGGGGGCCATTTCTGCTCGCTCTTTTTCTGGAGTATTATGGCTCCTGACCTACCTGCTGAGCCCGGCTTCTCATGGGCAACCGGAAGAGTGAAAAATAAACCAAGGAACCACCCAGAGCGGACATATTCACACACACACACACACACCCCGGTGTTTCGGAGATCGCCCGTCCATGTGGCAGGACCTTTCCCTGGAAGCCCCCTCCTTGCTCTTTCTCTCTCTCCTCCCCCCTCCCAGGAGCTCCCTAAGTCCATGCACAATTCTCTCCGCCCGCCCCCTTGGTGCCCAGCATCTCTTGAAGGAACCATAAGCCCACCTGTCCTGCAAACACCAAATTCCTCCTCCAGCCTGGGGAAAAAGAGCTACCCGAGAGCGTCTCCAGCGACCCTCCCAGGAGAAATGAAGGGAGGCCCCCAACCACGTGGCTCCGCTTTCCTCTCCGCTCCAGGAAGCGCCCAACCCCTAAGACACGCCCACACTCTCCGCCCCCTCCTTTTTTGGGGGGGAGGGGGTGCAGCCCTTTCTCTCTCCCTCCCTCGCAAGGGCTTTTGGGAACTGTAGTTCACGGCCGGGAGGACAAAAGGCCGCAGTGGAAGAAAAGGCCTCTGCTCTTTCCAGGATCCTTCCTGTCCCCCCTTTCTTGTTTCTCTGCTTCCAGGGGTTTTCACGTGGCTGGGCTTCATCCCCACACCCTGAGGAATTCGGGAGAAGGCTTTAAAGATTCACAGAAAGCTTTTTGGAAGGGGTGGGGGGCGGCACTGAACCCTATTTTTAAGCTACAAGCCCCCTTGCGTGCCTTTCAGAAGAAGAGCAGAGCTCCGCCGGATCAAACCAAACGCCCTGCCTCATCCAGCACCTTCCTGTGGCCAGCCAGATGCATCTAGGAAGCCCCCCCCAGAAGATGGAGACAACGGCCAGCCGACAGAGTTGCCCCCAGCACCCAAACGGTAGACTGCCCCTGAACATGGAGGTTCTACCTAGCAAACAATACTAATACCCAGCCATGGATCTTGCCACCTCCACCAGTCTGTCTCATTCCCTTCTGAAAGCGATACCATCAAGCGGCCATCCCCTAGTTGTCATAAACTGAGCGCACAGTATGTGACTGCAGGACTTCTCTCTGGCTGTCCTGCTGCCAACCAAGTTCATCAAGGGCCACCCATTAGTAGAGTTGCCAGCTCCAGGTTGGTAGATTTTGGGGGGGTGGAGCCTGAGGAGGGCGGGGTTTGGAGAGGCGAGGGACTTTAATGCCATAGGGTCCAGTTGCCAAGGTGGCCATTTTCTCCAGGGGAACGGATTTCTATTGCTTGGCAGGAGATCTCCAGCTACCACCTGGTGGTTGGCAACCCTACCCATTAGGCCTGTCCGCCTCCAGGTTGGGAAGTTGGAGATTTTGGGGGGTGGAGCCTGAGGGCGGGGTTTGGGGAGGGGGGGACGCCACCAGGATGCAACGTCATAGACTGCACCTACGAAAGGAGCCGTTTTCTCCAGGGGGAACTGATCTTTGTCACCTGGAGGTCAGTTGTAATTCCGGGAGACATCCAGGGATGAAATATTTCGCCTCACACTGCACTCGTCTTCTTTCTAATATGAAATGCAATTCGGCATGTAAATAAGGATGTAAATATTAAGCTGATGCAATGACACATTGTAAGGAGGTCCGCTGTCGAAACGGTGGAGTATCTAGATTTGCTGTATGCGCTGTGCTTAATGAAGAAATCATTACCACTCGTTCATGAAAGGTTTTTTGGAGCTTATGTCATTTGGTGAAGCGATCCAGATCTGGACTCTCCTTTACAACTGTGTGGCTTCATGAAGAAGATCTCTGTGGATCTTGTACCAGTGAATATACTATAGAACTGAGCTTTGTTCGAAGGAATTTATTTTGTTGCGACTATAATACAGATATTCATATTTAAAGATTTTTGTGTGTAACCTATACTGTTTTTGTACAACTACCTTAGGTATAGAGGTGTAATTTATATATCACAACCTAGAGATTGGCAACCCTACCCAGAATTCTTGCTCCCTTGCCAAAAAACAACAACGCCTCTCTGCCAAAGGGCCAAGCCCATAGGGTGGCAATGAAGAATCTGCCCTACTGTAAGGAAAGGTTAAACAATTCTCAGCTGATAGAACTATCATTGTGCGATGCTGCGGAAGCGCTTTGGTTCTCCTTTGTGGAGGGGTGTGTGCATGTGCATGCGTGCAGTAAAGTCACCGCTGGCTTAAGGTGACCCCACAGGGTTTTCAAGGCAAGAGACATTTGGGGGTGGTTTGCCCATGGCCGGCCTCTGCATGGGCTGAGAGAGTTCCAAGAGAACTGTGACTGGCCCAAGGTCACCCAGCGGGTTTATGTGGAGAAGTGGGGAATCCAATCCAGTTCTCCAGATTAGAGTCCACAAAGTCCACCACTCCTAACCACTGGCTGTCAGGATAAAGAATCCTGATAGGTTGCTAGTGGACAGAGGGAAAGGAAGAAAGCCCAAAGGCATTAGAAAGCAGCAACTTTACCATTAGTCAGGTTTGTGTTTCCACATGATAGCTGTGGGCAATTTAACTCCACAAGTGCCCCAGGGCCCAATTTAGATTGGGGCCATGGCTAGGCTTGCCAGGCCAAGGGACTTCCATGTTTAAGATCTGATTTGTACCCATCTGTGGTTCTGATTTTATTTATTATTTATTTAAAACGTTTATCAGCCCTTACAGAACTCAAGACAGCTTACAATACAAACATGTAGGGATTTATGAAACTTAATTAATTATTACTGGCAGGGCATACCCTCGCCATGTTAATATTGGTTCCACAGAACCCTGATTCTTGCCATATTGAAATATTGGTCATAATAAATTCTGGGTCTCTGAGATGCTCCTGGCCAAAGTTCACTGACTGTATAGTGACCTCCTTACCTCAGTAACCTTAAAGGGATTAGCTTCGGGTAATCTCATCATTCTATGTTTGCTCAAAGGATGCTGGCTACAAGGTGGAATGTGTCATTGTCTTCTCTATGCCTTGATCTCATTAATCATTAATTGTGGTATGCCTTGCCTAAGTTCCATTGTTTGATCACTGACTGACCTTTGCTATCCACTGTAATATTCCTTAATAAAACAGAGATCACTGGGGCAATTCAGATTGATCTCTGGAACTCAAGACACTGTATGCGTCTTCCCTCAAAGCACCATGAGTGCTTTCCCCAAGGCACTTTCGGGGTGCCTTCCCTTCACAAACAGAATGATTTTAAAAAACAAAATAAAAACAACACTTTCAAGAACACATAAAAGGTCACAATTGTAAAACTCGTTAGAACTGCCAATAGATTAAAAAACTAAATCAGTCAAATGCAGTCTTAAACAAAACTGTCAACTGCCTCTTGAAGGTTGACACTGAGGGGGCCCAGCACATCTCCCTGGGGAGATTGTTCTGTAATGGTGGGGCTGCCTCCAAAAAGGCCCTGTCTCAGGTGCCCACCAAATGAGCTCCGTTGACTGATGGGACAGTCTGAAGGGTGCAAAGTAATATTCAAGGTATTGAAAAGTTTCAATACCTACGACTTGAAACGCTGGCTCTTCAAGCCTCCCCTTATGCAGACGTGGGCAACCAAGAGGATTAAGGTGTTCAAGGACATTTCCCATGAGGAACAGCTGAAGGTTCTGGGGCTTTTCACCTCAGAGAAAAGACAGCCGGGGGAGATATAATAGAGGTTTATAAAATTATTAATGGGGTATAGAAATAGAGAGAGGGACCCTATCCTGCCATGAGAATCGAACTCAGGAACATCCAAGGTTGTTTCCAGGTAAGATACAACTGGTTAAAAAGACAAGTTCATGAGAGAAAGGAAAAGAAAAAAAGGAACATGCAGTCTGAGAAGTCTTCTCCAAGGACTTCTAAGAAAGGCGGGGTCACTGCATTTAATACCTTTCAGAATGTCCCAGGCTCAATAGCTCTACTTTAAAGGAAATCTGGTAGCACCTGTGATCCCTTATAAATGCTGAGGGAGAAACTTTTCCTGCTTACTGATAAAGACAATAATGCAAGAAAAGTTGAAGGCAGCAAGAAAAGAGGAAGACCAACTATGAGGTGGACTGATTCAACAAAGGAAGGCCCTCAGTTTGCAAGACCCGAGCAAAGCTGTTAACGATAGGATGTTTTGGAGGTCTTGGATTGACTTTATAAAGGAAGCCACAGTTTGCAAGACCTGAGCAGGGACCTTACACAGAGGATATTTTGGAGGACTTTCATTGATAGGGTTGCCATAAATCAGAAGGCATCTTTATCCCAGGTGTCTGTGGCTTTTTCTGGTTAAGATTTGGGCATCAGTTCCTGAGTGCTGTTCCAGTCTACAAGGGCAGCCCCGTGTCGCTCTTATAGCAGTAATACAGGCACACAATTACCAAAATACGTGCAATAATATCAGAGACCACCTGCAGGGAAGCCAGAGCATCATTCAGGCTCAGCTCAAGGTGGCTTACAATATAAATAAAACAATAAGATATATTAACAACATAAAGCTAAAATCTAAGATCCCAACTCAGCACTGTTAGTAAACATAACCAAATGCACTCCTAAATGAAACTGTTTTCAGCTGCCTCCTAAAGATCGGATGTTTTTCATACCTTTTATACGATAATGAAATGTTTTAGAAATGGGATAAGGAATGTAGCAGCTTTCTCTCCACGGGGGCTTGAAGGTTCCCATATGGAGGAGAAAGGTGGGCAGGCCAGAGCACTGGCCTCAGTATTAGGCCACTGAGGTACACTTCATCAAACATTCCTTTGAATCACAGAAGCATGCCAAGGGAAGCGAGGGGAGAACTTATTTCTAAAAAGAGAGGTTCTGGGACTGTGTGGCAGCCCTGACCCTTAGTTCCAGCTGTGGGGGTGGGTGGCAGGTTCAGGGGAAGGCACTCAGTGTGTCCTCAAAGATATAAATTGCGACTAGTGAAGTGCCCATGAAATCCCTCCCCCTCTTGTAAGACGTGTGTGTAGATAAACACGCATCAGCACTCTGCACACTCTCTAAGTACCTCAAAGCAGCACACAAATCTTTGCCCATACGAACTGCTTCCCCCTCCCTCCTCCTGTTCCCTCCCGGAATGTTTTTTGCAAGATCACTAACTTTCTCTCTCTGCTCTTCCGTTTCACCGCAACCTTGAAAGTACCGCTTGTTCCCTGATAATAGGGAATCTGTGGCTTGAGCTAGTGCACCAGTATTAAAGAATCGCTTACATGTCAATTTCAATAGAACAATTAAACACTATGCGGTAATACTGGGATGATCACAAATGTAACTCTGTTTGCAAACGTCATTACTGAAAAGTCTTTAAAAGTTCTTCCTGTCTGCTTATGTGGGTTCGCAATCCTTCGGCTTGACAGCCAGGGCATTGTATTCCCAGTTCTGTTTATTCTCAAAACCAATAAACAAACTGTCAATTTCACTGCATCTCAGCTCAGTTGTCTTGATTGATAACCTAAGATAAACTGAGGCACAACGTTTCGGCTTCACTGTTACTTAAACTACTCCTTTAGGGGGAAATTAGCATGAGCAGAAGGTATTAATTTATTAAGCGGGGATCGCCCAGTGTCTACGAGGGTTGTTTTCAGTGACTCCCAAATAAAGACAGACCAGGGAATTCCAGATTAAAAGGTGGTTATGTATATTCATTCATTCAATGTTGCAAATACATACATACAAGAAACTAGGAATAAAAATAAAGGAGGTAAGCTAGAGACATTGAGAGAGTTATTAATTAGGGGATACTTTACCAATCTCTAGAAGTGGAGATATTCCAAAATCCGTGGCATAGAAGTACGGAGACAGAATACAGCGGGGGCTGGGAGAGGGATGTATCACAGACTTGAGCCTAGTCAAGTCACTGAAAGGGAGAGGGGGGTGGGAGTGTGGAGTTCCGTGGAACTCAACACACAAGGGAGACAGGGCAGAATTAAGGGGAAGGTCTGAACTGAGCCTTGTTGGGTAGGGCAAAATATACCCTTCTCTGGGGGGGGGGGGAGTGAGATTCTCCAGATGGCTCCTTCCTAAAACAAAAAGATATCAAAAGACTTTTTCTATGGCTGTAGCTATCGGGCCAAGTGACAATTTGTTTATTAAGCTAGCACCAATGATTTACACACATCCTGGGATGGTTCGGTTTGGATCTTCTCATGTCAGGAAGCTGTAAATCTTGGGAGACGGAGCTCGCCAGACGCGAGTTCTCTCGCGGCTTCCCAACCGTTTCCGTGGAGACCCTCCCCAGGCTTGGGGGGAGTCGGCCATATAGGAGAGACCCTCCATAAAGCCCCCCCGGTTCACTCCCGGGGGTCCGACTGCCAGCAAAACGCCGTTGTGCATCTGGTGAAGAAGGAAGCAGCTGGGGGTGAGTCCACTGAGACTATGGCGGCCGCCCGCTCTATCCTTTCCTTCCCCCCCACTTCCCTTTTTTTTAAAGAACTCTTCAAAACGTTATAAAAACAAACCAAGAACTTAACAATTCAAGAATTCATCCTAATATATCTAATTCTAAATACCTGCTGAAAGGGGCTGCGTCTGAGCGAAGACAACCGGAGGGGAGAAGAGAGAGGAGAGGAGGGGGGGATTTTTCTGCGGCTGTGTGCTCCAGGCTCGAGGCTGCTGTGGCTTCCTTCTGGGTGTCCGTGCCAGAAATTAATCGTGGGTCTCTGTGCAGCTGCCCTGATCCAGTTGGCCCATTCGGGTGCGGGCGGGCGAACGGGGGCAGGGCGGGCTGTAGGAGACCGGGCAGAGAGGCGGCGGTAGAGCAGCGGCGCAGCGGCAGTCCCGGCTGGAGACTCGATTCCTTCCTGCTTTCTTCTCGACCCCCCCTCCAAGAAACACAACGTTCGCATGGGATTTAGCTCCGCGCCCCCAGGATTATATTTTTTCTTCGTTCTTTTTTTTTATCTCTCACAGTAAGGCTCCTGATCTGAAGTGAACTCGAAACAGAGCAAAAGGGGAAGAAAAAAAAAAGGAACCCGGCTACTAAAGTTAACTTTCGTTTCTCCCTCTAAAGAACTAAAGAACGCTTTGCTGCCCTCCTGTGGCTGCTGGATCAACTGCAGTTAATTTTCCCCATCTATTTTTATATACACTAGACTGAGATTCTGGTTCTCTCCCTCAATACCATTGATTCCTTCACATGTAATTTACATAACCCTTCTTTTTTTTTTAAAAAAAAGAGAAAACACTGATCAATTTCCCTACTGATATATAATTCAATTAACTCTATTTTTGTAATCATTTGAACTAATATTGCGGTCTGATCCAGTACATTGAATGAACGGAAATTAACGAACTGTTAGATTTACATCAGATTTTCAGGTTCTGTGGGGGTGGAAGTGGTCAGATTACCATAATCAGTGTGTGTAATTTGAATTGATAATTTTCAGTTTCTTTTTTTGACTACTATGAGGAAGAGATTTACAAGTTTTGCACACAGACAATCCCAGAAGTTGAAAGGTAAACAACAACAAAAATTCTTAGAAGAATTCGTAGTTTCTGAAGAAGAAGAACAAGAGGTAGACGTTGCAAAATTTAAACTTACACCAGAGAATACTCAAGATAAAAAAAATAAAAGTGTGGTCATGGCAAAAGAAAATCAAGATTTTTTTCTACGTACACAGGAGATGATACTAGATTTGAAAACTTCTTTACAGAAATCAATACAAGATTCAGAACAAAAGGTTCTTCAAAGTATTTCTAAGGTTGAAGAGAAACTTGAACTCAACTCCCAAGAAATTGTCAAAATTAAACAGAAGCAAGACGAAATTAAGACTTCAGTAACACATCATACTACAGAACTTCTGGAACAATCAAAAATAATTCAAGATCTTTCAACTAAATCTGATGCCCACGAGGTGAAGCTCCGAGATAAGAACATCAAATTTCGCGGGATTCCAGAACATTTCGGGAAAGAAACTCTAGAATCCGATATCAGGACACTTCTCCATGATAACTACGAATTTGAAGAAGACGATACTCTCCTGGAATTTTGCTACAGAATAAACTCTTTTTATGCCACCAAATATAAAAAACCAAGAGATATACTGGTGAGATTTGTCCATAAAAGAACTAGAGATCTCTTGTTAAAGACACAAAGAGACGATCCATTAATCTGGGAAGGGAATTCAATACAGATCCTAACCGATCTTCCAAGAAGTGTCCTAACAAAAAGGAAAGAGTACAACGATCTGAAGCAAGAATTGGACAAGCGACAAATTAGGTTTCGTTGGCTTATTCCATACTCACTAGAGATTTCTTTGCCGCAAGGGAAAAGGATAATTCATAATCAACTCCAAGCCAAAGAGTTACTTGAAGAATTCAAAATTCAAGGAGACACAGTTCCAAAAGACTCCGAAGACTCTCCAGGAGAAGGCCCCAGTAAATCTCAACCGATTCCGAAGGGGAAAAAACAACCGCTTGAGAAGCGAGAACTTAGAAAAAACAAGAAGACTTCCGAAGGCGACAAACTAAACCAAGCAGCTGCCTTGTAGAATCGAATCTTAATTTTACCATGAATCATCTGCAGATAACATCACTAAATATTAATGGTCTCAACTCTCCTAACAAAAGAAAAAGAGTTTTTCACAGTTTAAAAAAGCAAAAGAAAGACATCATCTGTCTCCAAGAAACCCATATAAAAAAAAATCATGAAACTTTTTTACACATAAACCATCTTGGAACCCCTTACTTGGCATCGGCGAAGGTGAAGAAGAGAGGCCTTGCAATTTACATCAATGAGAAAGTTTTGACGGTAAAATCCCATATAGCAGACTCGGATGGACGCTATCAGATTTTAATCCTTTTTGGATCAGATGGAATTTGCTTCACAATAGTGCATATCTATGCTCCGAATGCTGCTAAAGAAACTTTCTATGAAGCACTGTTTAAGAATCTTACAGAATACCATCAAGGAGAAATTATAATGATAGGAGATTTCAACGCAGTTGTGAATCCCATGATTGATAAGACTCATAGCAGTACATCTGGAAAGTTGCCGAAGAGTGTCTTTAAATTAATGAAAGAATTTGACTTAATTGATATATGGAGAATGAAAAATCCAAAAACAAAAGATTATACTTTCTACTCAAACCGTCATAAATCACACTCAAGAATTGATATGTGTTGGACTTCTAGATCAATGATAACAAATGTGGAGAAGATATATATAGCACCCAGGATATTGTCAGATCATAATCCAATTGAATTGACTTTAATAAGAGGCAAAACAGGGATCAGAAGATGGCGGATGAATGATCAATTACTTCGGAACAAGCAAATACTTGAACAATGTAAACATGACTTGAAAGAGTTTTTTATTTTAAACAAAACAGAAGATATGTCCGATCTTGTTATATGGGACACCAGCAAAGCTTTTGTAAGAGGGAAAATGATCGCCCTGAATTCTAAAAAAAAAAAAGAGAGACAGAAGAAATTTAAAGAATTACAAGATCAATTAAGAAAATTGGAAAAGAAAATCCAGATTAAGCCAGATAAAACCATTCTACATGATATCAAGATGACCAAGCACCAAATAGAGTTGATAGAAACAGAAGAAATTAGAACAAAAATTAAATATGCCAAGCAGAGGTTTTTTGAAAGAGCAAATAAGCCAGGTCGTTTTTTAGCCAATCAACTTCGACAACAAGAGAAGAAACGGAAGATAATTGGTGCCAAAGCTGATGGGAAAATTTATAACAAACAAGAAGAAATCGAAAAAATATTTTTGGAATACTACAAGCAACTTTATTCGAAGGATGATTTGCGAGAACAAGGACTTTCAACTTATTTAGTTGACGCACAACTATCTAAACTCTCGCTAGATGAACAAGAGACACTCAATCAGAAGATAACAACCCAAGAAATTGTAGATGCTATCAACAATCTAAAATCAGACAAGGCACCTGGACCAGATGGTTTAACACCTCAATATTATAAATTGCTAGAACATCAATTAACCCCAGTTTTACTTTCTCTCTACGAGGTAATAGAACATGGTAAGATTCCTCCATCATGGCAAGAAGCTCACATTTCACTAATTCCAAAAGAAGCTGCAGACCAATACCTTCCCCAAGCTTACAGACCAATATCATTATTGAATATTGATTACAAAATTTTTGTCTCTATAATTACCAAAAGATTTCAAAAATATATCGGAAATTTGGTATATCCAGATCAAACAGGTTTCATTCCTAAGAGACTCATGAAAGACAATGTGAGACTGGTTCTCAGTGCAATAAAATATGCAAAGTCAAAATCATTAAAAACAGCAATGATATTTTTAGATGCTGAAAAAGCTTTTGACAATGTTTCCTGGCATTTTATTAGTCAAACATTACAACAAATGGACTGTGGAGAAACTTTACTTAAAGTTTTTAATACGATATATTCGGTGCAAAGAGCTCGCCTCTTGATTAACGGTCAGCTGTCTACAGAATTGAACATCACAAAAGGTACTAGACAAGGTTGTCCTCTTTCTCCATTTTTATTCGACTTATCAATGGAGGTCTTCTCAAATTACATAAGAAATGATCCAAAAATCAAAGGTTTAACAATAGGAAATGAAGAACACAAAATTAAAAGTTATGCAGACGACGTTGTCTTAATTTGTCAAAATCCTGAGCAAACACTCCCATACGTTTACAATCATCTTACCGAATATGCAAAATACTCTGGGTATAAACTTAACAAAACAAAGACGAAAATACTGACTTTTAATTTAACAGCAGAAGAAGACAAGCTTATAGAAGACATTACAGGATGCCGAATCACCAAAGAATCAGTGAAATATTTGGGAGTCAACATATCCTCACAAAACAACACGCTCTTAAGGTTAAACTACTTGAAAATCTGGGGAGAAATAGAAAAAGATCTGAGTTTATGGTCAAAGATGAACATTTCATGGTTAGGAAGGATATCGACGATAAAGATGAACGTTCTTCCTAGATTAAATTTTTTATTTCAATTTTTGCCGATTGACATCTCTGAAAAGATATTAGATAATTGGCAAAAACAAATCAACCGATTTGTCTGGAACGGGAAAAAACCTAGAGTAAGATTTAAAGTCCTTCAAGATGAAAAGAAAAGAGGAGGGCTGGCAATGCCCAACATCAAACTATATCACCATGCAGCCTGCCTATCTTGGATAACCGAATGGATAAAACAACCAAAAAGTCGACATGTTATTTTAGAACGGGCAGATTTGGGACAGGGTTTTCACAAAGTTTTGTGGGACCCCAAATCAAAAATCCAAAAAGATAAAGTACAAGAAGATTGCGATGTTAAAACAGTGTTACTAAAAGTTTGGAAAAGATATAAAAAGAGAATAAGTCCTTCTCCACCATCTATAATGTCACCAACTGAAGCTTATCATGATAATGTTAAACTAAAACCGGGTGTTCATTTTACTTACAACGACATGATAGAGTCCACGGGTGAAATCAAGGATATGATCAAACTTCAAGAAAAATTTCAAAAGTTGAACTGGTTAACTTTCTTACAATTGAGATCCAATTTGCAAAAAGACTGCTCATATCCACAACCATTTCGTGAACTAACTGAATTTGAGCAGTTGATATCCAAAAATGATTCACACATACTAGGAAAAATATATAAACTTCTCCTGAAATACGATACAGAAGAAGAACAAGTAAAAATAAACATGATAAAGTGGATGCAAAATCTTGGAGAAATGATCAATATGGACTCATGGGAAAAACTCTGCTCTTCCGAATTGAAATACACTGTTTCCCAAGAAGTGAAAGAAAATTGGTATAAGACCTTCTACAGATGGTACCTGACTCCCAATATGCTTTCTCAAATGACAACTCCAGGGGAAAAAGGCGCATGTTGGAAATGTCAAGAATCAGACGGTTCTTATTTTCACGTCTGGTGGACGTGTCCAAAGTTACAACTATACTGGAAAAGAGTTCATCGTGAACTACAATTGATGTTAGATATGAAGTTTTTATTCGACCCAAAATTTTACCTACTCAGTATAGTACCGTTAAATTTACCTCAAAAATTGCATGACGTTTTTAAGTATGCCACAACAGCCGCCAGAATAATCCTAGCAAGAACATGGAAACAGACCCACATACCTGAAATTGATGATTGGAAAGAAAAACTTTTGGAATATGCAGCAATGGCTAAAATGACCGATGAACTAAATCCTAAACTCAGTGAATCTATCGAGCAATTTCAGGAAAAGTGGGCTTCTTTTTATACATATATGAAATGCAACCAACATGAATAATCTATGCTAAAATATTATAAGACTCTGTTGTATACTTTTTATCTCAAATAACTGTTAAACAAGAATAAGAATTTTTAAAATATAAGAGAAATTATGAAGCAAGAATTTCAAACTAAAGTTATTCTGTAACTTTATTTTATTTAGAAATCATCTTACAATATTGTATTGTTTTTATAATGTTAACAACTATCCCTTTCCCTTTTTCCTTTTTTGTACCCCTTAAAAATGCAAGAAAAAAAAAAAAAAGGAAGCTGTAAATCTTTACACTTCAGGGAGGCGGCAGGGGAATCCTTTAATGTTGATTGCTGAGGATGCTTTCCCACAGGATACAACAGGATACGGAGGTGGGGGGGAAGGCAGAGGAGAGCTACATGATTCTCTCACTTCAGCATAATGGCTGCTCTTTGGCTCAGGAGACAACCAGGAATCATGGCTTCCCATTTGGATCAAGTGGCAATCAGGATTATGGCAACTCTTGTGCTGGTTCTGCAGGTGACCTGGTCTCTCGTCCTGGAACAGCCTGTTGTTGCAATGGAGCACTAGCCCAGGGCAACGGGCTGATGGTGCTTTAGACAGTACATAGTTTCTGATGTGGTTGCCATAACCAGGCCTGGAGGGTCAGGCAAATGCAACGTTTCAAACAATCAGGGAGTCTCTGGTGTGGGTGCCATGACCAGGACTGGAGGGTCAGGCAGTGCATATCGTAACATCACCCCCTTAAAATACTTCCTAGATCACCACTGATATCACACACAGCAATGGCCACCTCTGATGAGGGATTCCCTCTTCTCTTCTGATGTGAAGCCTTTAACACATGCATACAACTCCTAAAAGGGATGCGGGGTTTCCTGCACAATCCCTGCACTATAAATGTTGTAAATGATCGATAAGCTTCCAGCCCTAGTGCGTGGCATAGACATGCTTTGAAGGAATGTGTGGATGGGTTAAGAGAATGGGAAGTTTTTTCCTGCAGCAGATGAAATACAAGCCCGCAGCTGTGCTTTGCCAAGTCCATTTTACAAGAGAGGGCCACATGTTGAGGGATGAGCTTTCTGCCCTCATGCCGGATTCAATATCACTGAAGTGAGAGTACACAAATCTTACTGTGTTGCAGCCCTTACTGGCAGCCCTATCAGGTAGGTACGTAGTCTGATCCTCACACTGCAGCGGGATGAAGGGGCAGATGCTGAGACCAAGAGAGAAAGCCTGACTAAGTCTGTGGGGGGTAGGCATGGTTAAAAGGGGGAGCAGCTCAAGAGGCAGCCATTCTCGAGCTGCAATGTGTATATAGCTAGGCTGCCAGGCAGTTTAGTCAAGGTGCCAGACAGTTAAGTCAAACTACTGCCCCCCCCGATCAGCCCCCCCCATGCACTCACTAATAACTTAAAAAGCACATAATCAAAAAGAATGAGTGAGTGCCCACTGTAATGGAAATTGCGGAAGACAATTATACTCACGAGGAGAGAGGTGGTGATCAATACAGCCCTTCCCCGTGTGAGAGCAATCTCAGGTCATTAGGGAGTTAACTTTCACACAGCACTGTAAATAATGAGCACCCGGTAGTGGGGAAAATATATCTGGCTTTGCTCACTACTGAAGAAGAGAGAGGGGGGCTCCAGACACGAAGCCAGAGAGAGAAGGAGTGTCTGCAGAACAAAGACGGACTGCCAGACAGGACGAAGCGGCTTGCTTGCCTCCCAGGAGACGACTTCTCATCTTCTGAAGGTTATTAGCCTGGGTAAAGGGGTTATTTTTGTTTAATATAACTGCATACCTTGTTTTCCTCAACACCTCCCTGTTGGAATCCGTTTGTTTTTCTAAACCATGGGCAATACAGCCCACACACCAGCCTGATGGGCAGGCAATGGTTTTGGCAGGATTTCACCCCTATGAGAACAGCTTAGCCTAACCTTTCACTAATTGAATGCACTGCACACAGAGGCTGTGCGGTCCAGGATTTACAAGCAGTGGACGCTCTAGACTTAAACTTGTCTGCCTCCCATAGAGACTATGGCACAGGAGGGACAGAATTCTACTTTCAAAATAAGGATAGGGTTACAGGCCCTGTGCCTACCAGAAAATGGAAGAGCTCCACTGGATAGTAAAATACAAAGATAAGCAAAACCAAAGATTCATATTTATTTTAATCCCATCCTCTCAGCTGAACGAGTTTACACAGAGACTTGCCATAAGAGAACAATACAACCACAACATCAATATCTAACATCTTATAAGCATCTGCACAGTGGCTATTTTGACTACTGACCCGAGGAAGCAAACCCCTCTATCCTGCTCCAGATGCAGGTGTGATTGGCAGGTTCCTACTTGAGCATGAAAGACAGTGAGAAAACTCTCTCCCATTTAACACTGAATTTACTAATGGAGAAAAAAACAAAGGCATTTATGCAATTTCTCTGCATGAATACAGTAACACCGAAATGATACGAAAGGCTTTTGCGCCCGTCTCAGCAATTAGACATTTTCTCTACTGTGTTATGGCTTTGATGTGAAGTTTCCCACCCACTGTGAATTCTTCAAAAATGAGTAACCTGTGCTGGGACTGAAACTTTTTCCACACTCCAAAACATTGTTAAGGTTTCTCCCCTATGTGTGTCTTCTTATGCCTATTAAGGATTGATTTATCAGAAAAGCTCTTGCTACAATCTGAGCATTTATACGGTTTCTCCCCATTGTGACTGCGTCGATGTGAAGTAAAGGAGCACTTCCAGCTGAAACTCTTCCCACACTCCAAGCATTGATAGGGTTTCTCCCCTGTGTGAACCCTTTGATGTCTAATTAGCTTTCCATGCTGACTGAAGCTCTTCCTACATTCCAAGCATTGATAGGGTTTCTCCCCTGTGTGAATCCGTTGGTATTCAATTAGGGTTCCATGCTGACTGAAGCTCTTCCTACATTCCAAGCATTGATAGGGCTTCTCCCCTGTGTGAATCCTTTGATGTATAATTAGGTTTCCATGCTGACTGAAGCTCTTCCTACATTCCAAGCATTGAAAGGGCTTCTCCCCTGTGTGAATCCTTTGATGTTGAATTAGGTTTCCATGCTGACTGAAGCTCTTCCTACATTCCAAGCATTGATAGGGTTTCTCCCGTGTGAATCCTTTGATGTTTAATTAGATCTTCATGCCAACTGAAGCTCTTCCTACACTCCAAGCATTGATAGGGTTTCTCCCCTGTGTGAATCCTTTGATGTTGAATTAGGTTTCCATGCCGAATGAAGCTCTTCCTACACTCCAAGCATTGACAGGGTTTCTCCCCTGTGTGAATCCTCTCATGTTGATGAAGGGCTGACTTACCAGAAAAGCTCTTGCTACTATCTGAACGTTTATGTGATTTCTCCCCAGTATGAATATGTTGATGTGAAGTACGGTTGTCCTTCCGACGTAAGCTCTTCCCAGACTCCAAGGAATCATATGTTTTCTTGCCTGCTGGGATCTTCTGGTCTTTCTCAACACTGGATAAACAGCTGAAATTTTCTTCACTCACGGGGCAATTATTTCTTCCTTTTGCTTCTTGTATTGTGCTGTGGCCTGGGATCTCATATGCATTTCTCCACTGACAGGCAACCTTCCTCTGCTTCTGTTTTCCTTTCCTTTTTCTTTTCAGCTGCACCTTAGTTGGTCCTCGAACCCAAGATTCCACCTCCGGATCATCGTCTCTTTCTTCAGACACCCCTCCTGGTTGCTCCTTTCCCTTGGCCTCTGATGTCTCTCCTGCTTGAAGAGAGATTCAGAAATCAAATAAGATCTTTAAGAAAGAAAGACTACTTAGCACGGCCTGTCATTACCGAACAGTACTTTCCCTGCTGAGAACTGCAGACTGGAAAAAGCCTGTGTATAACTTCGAGCAAGGAAAAGGACAGGGAGAGGTGGGGGGGGGGCAGAGTGAACATGAAGGACAGACCAAAGAGGAACTACTTCCTTTCAGTCCAGTGGCCACTGGACATGCCTGTTGTTCCAAAGACTCTGTGGCAGCACATCCACAGCCTCTTTATGCTCCTTGTTTGAGGAGATTTTCATCCCCTAGGGTCAATCAAAGAGAAGTCACTGTTTTTCTAGATCTCTAGGAGCTCTCCCACATGCAAATAGTTCCCTGATTAGCAATGTTTATTTATTTATCTGGAAAAAGTCTAGGCCGCCTCTCCAGAGAACCTCCCCAAGGCGGCTTACAAACGTCACAAAAAGAAAAAGTTCCCAAACAACTCTGACAGAGCATCAAGCCAACAATACATGAATCAGCTGAAAATGGATTTCAAACATTCTTTTTGCTAAAAGTAGATTATAACACAATGGTTAAAACCCTTAATTAAAAGCCTGGGTAAAGACAAACATTCGGGCATAAAAGGGATGTAGTGTAGGCAGGCACCACATAAACCTCAAGTGGAAGGGCATTCCATAGGCAAGTGGCCACCCCAGTCTCTGGCTGTCAGCTGCCCCACCTCTGAAGGCTGGACTTCGGGCTGGGGAGGGCAGGGTAAAAGTGCAATAAAATAAGTAATAAAATAGGGAGGGCAAAGCTTATGAGGAGAGGCTTAGGTGACAGGTTGGACAGGAGGGAAGGAGGCAGGTTTTTTTCAAGTAATCTGGTTCCAAGCCATTTAGTGTCTTATGGTGAGGAACCTGCCTTTGGAATTGTGCTCAGAATAGGCACTGAACACAGATCTTTCAGCACCAGGACAAAACCATCTCTGTATCTTGACCCTGACAGTAGCCTGGCTACCACATTTAAATCCAAATGAAGTTTCCAGATCGTTTTGAAAACCAGCCCCAAATATCAGTAGACCAACAAGTACAGTCAATTCTACATAGCATATCTCAACTGTTTTGCTTCTGTAGTAACAAGACAAGATCCACTTGGAAATATGAAGGGTGGGGACAGAAGGGAATTCCACCCCAACCCTAATCTCCCCTTCCAGGATGTCACAGGAAGGGGTGTAGCCCTGTGAGGCTTCGAAGTTGCCTTGAGAATGTAGGCCTGTGGAAAATTTGCAGCAAGGCCCGAGGTCTGTGTGTGAGGGAAAGGCTTTCCTGAGGCCTACAGGCAGCTGCGGTCCTAAGCCTCAGGCCAAGTATCATGATACAGGAGAAAACAACCTCATCAGTGCACAAAGCACAGATCCTTCCTGGATATGCCTGCTTTGTTTCCGTGAAAAAGCCCAAAAGGATTCTCGCTCTCACCCAGTTCAGTCAGGAAGGAACCGTCCTCTCGAAATCCTCCGAGTAGACCCTCCAACGCTGCTTCTGAGGCAAGGCCTTCCTCTGCTCTCGAGGTCCCATTGTCTGTGTGAGGGGGAGAAAAAGAGAAAATATTTTTATCAGAGAGGGGCAGATCCTTGTATGTTTATCAGCAAGTAAGGAGCGTGTTCCCTCCCTGGGTTCATGTCTGGACAGGAGTGGATGATGTCCCACCACAGGAGTAAAACCCAGAGCAGGAGAAATCCATCTTGAGTGAAAAATATGGGCACAGAAAGGTAGGAGAGAGAAACCAGACCTGTGGCGGCTCTTTTTTGGAGCAGCTGTGCAGTTTGAGATCCTCCCGGTAAACTCTCCTCTGCTTCTTCTGAGGAAAGGCCTTCCTCTTCTCTTGAAATGCCAGCATTTATTAAGTTCTGCTAAGTGAATACAACAAATGGTATGATTTCTGTAAAAAGCACTTGGTTTTCTGAGACACGAACATTTTGGAGTATATAAAAATAGAAAAGGAAATGCTTGAAGGTGACATAGAATATGTTGTATAAAGCATTAATTGTACTGGATTGTCAGCCATAGAATACTGACAAATAGTTCAAGTTCTGCCAGGGAAGCAGAGAAAACCCTTAATCTGGGAACGCAGGCAGGCTGAGGGTTGGGAGGGCCTCATATGCTAGCACATGCCTCCACACCAAACATTTTCTTGGCTGCAGGAAAGTAATAGCTCAAGGAAGAGGATTCCAACCTAGCCTTCCTGAGCAGCTAGATTTCTGTGAGCAGGAAACTTGGTTTGGAGGGGCATCCCACCACAGGAAGCCCTGCCCATAGTCTGCAGTTCTACACCCCTGGTGCAGGTTTTTCAGCCTAGGCAGGTTGAAGACTGGAGGACAGGGTTGTCAATTCCTGCTTGAAATTTCCAGAGAGTTGGGGTGGGGTCTGTGGGGGCCTTAGTTTGGGGAGTACAGTGGTAGCCCCCGCAGGAGATTACCAGGCCCCACCCGGAGGTTGGCAACCTTAACTCGGGACCCAGCCTGCAGAGAACATAAGAAAAGCCATGCTGGATCAGGCCAAGGCCCATCAAGTCCAGCCGTCTGTTCACACGGCGGCCAACCAGGTGCCTCTAGGAAGCCCACGAATAAGACAACTGCAGGAGCATCCTAATATAATAGGCATGCTCCTCTGATACTGGAGAGAATATGTATGCGTCATGACTAGTGGTCAATTTGACTAACCCTGTTCCTTGGGGGAATAAAAAAGAGGAATACCCATGCTGGATCAGACCAAGGCCCATCAAGTCCAGCAGTCTGGACCAACCAGGTGCCTCTAGGAAGCCCACAAGCAAAACTGCAGCAGCGCCCTCCTGCCTGTGCTTCCCAGCGCCTAATAAAGCAGGGATGCCCTTCTGATCCTGCAGCAGAGATGGGCGAGAGCAGGAGGCGGAGGAGGTGGACAGGCTGGCTGCGCTTATCAGCAAGGGGGAAACCCGAGAAAAGGGGGACGTTGAGCACTGGGAGAGTCTCTCTGGCCGCAGAGGAGAATTGCGGGGCGATGGGTTCGCGTCCCTGCAGGATCCTCCCCTCCCGCCCATCCCTTTTGGGTGGTCTTTAAGGGGCAGCTGGAAGAGTGAAAAATAAATGGGGAAAGCACACATTGAGGAACGCTCTTCTCCCCCCAAGGGCGCTCCGGGGATCACCCATCTGCGCCCCGTAGTTGCTCCGCTCCCCCCCCCAGCTTTCTCCCCCCCCCCCAGCTTTCTCCCCCCCCCCAGCTTTCTCCCCCCCGCCCCCAGCTTTCTCCCCCCAAGCCGCTCTTCCAGTTCGGGCGCGCTTCTTCTCCTCCTTCCCCCGCCCCGTCCAAGATCTTATTTAGGAAATCATATAAACGCGCCTTTCCTGCCGTGGCAGAAAGGCCCAATTCTCCCTCCGGCCTGGGGGAAAAGAGCCAGAGGAGGCGGCCTCCAGCCCAGGAAAAAAGCAAGCGCCCCCTCCCACCCCCGCCGCCTCTCCACGTTGCAGCAACCGACCGCCCACGAACACGCCCAGTCCCGGGAATCCCCTGCAAGCCTCGCTTCGACCTGCAAGGGCTTCTGGGAACTGTAGTTCACAAGAACAAAATGTTATTACTAAACCAAAAGTATTGTGGAAGTATTGTGTGTGAGTGAGTCAGTGAGAGAGAGAAAGAGAGAGACTGAAGTCTATTTTTTAAATGGGGATAGGGTAGCTACATGCCCTGTGCCTTTCAGGAGGGAAGAGCCCCACGGGATCCAACCCCACGGGACACCCAACATCCTGTGTCCCACAATGGCCAGGGATGGAGGCAACAGCGGCCGCACGGAGTTGCCCCAGCATCCAGAGGGTAGACTGCCCCTGAATGTTGCGGGAGCTGGCAGATTGTGCCAACGCCCAGGTATAAGTACCAGTAGAGCTTGTAGAAAATGCAGTTGTTTATTCACAGTGCTATAAACACACTCTTCCACCACTATCTCCCGACACAGAGTCTTACACTTATATACAGATGCCATCTCCAGGCAGCAATTAGTGTTCCTGGCTGAGTCACTCTCCAGGTGCAACTCATCACCTTCAGGCTGAGTCACCCTACAGGTGCAACTCATTAACTCAGTCTCAGGCCTTCTAGGGGCTTTCCAGGTTATTGCATCAGCTTAGCTTGACACTTAGATCCCCTGAATCTAAAATCACCTGTCATTGCTAATATGAACAGACTTGCATATTCTGTCACTGAATATGGAGGTTCTATTTAACCATCATATCCACTAGTGAAATGCCTGAAATCATTATATGCTATGGGAAATGTATTCTTTGATTTGAAATATATTCTTTGTATTGAATAAAGTATATCTGCACTTATAAACATGCCAGAATCAGCATATAAGAGTTGGCATCTATTATAAAGTCACACCAAGCACCTATAGATGTTAGCAGGCCTGAAAACTAAAGGGGCCACGTTTTACCCTCTAGTTGAAGTTAATTAGAGAAGCTATAGACGATCTTAGTATGCTCTCATAAGCTGGTTTTCCAGAGATAAGAACCAGCTAGGAACCTCCGTAGTTAGCCTTGGCAGAAATCAAGGTCCAAGATAAAAAGGCAGTAACTTAGGATCAAACAGAGCAGCACCTGACACTGTAGGGTCCTCTTGCTCATTAGTGAGCATGAGATCATTACTTCCTCTGTAACCGCCTTCAATTCTGTAATAGGGTATGCTAATTTGGGGGTCCCGAGTATTGGGCATTTGGGTCCTTACGTGTGTATTACACCTCTGTAACCACCCATTATCGAAGTCTATATTCGTCCTTGCAATCCTTTGATGTCTGTGTGAATTGTCCTGCACTTTGGGCAATTTTCACCAGGCGTTTTGTGTATTGGCCAATAAAACAAACTGCTTTGAATCTTTAACCTCCTAATGTGTTATTGTCATTGGGAATTGATACAATAATACAGGCATATCACTAGCCACTAATGGACTTTCCCACCACCATGAATCTGTCTCCTTCTCTTTTGAGCAATAAAAACAAGTGGAAATAGCATCTTCTAGGTTTGCCCCCCCAATCAAGTCTCAGCTGACTCCCCCACCCTAGTCTGACCCTCCAACCACTGGTTCCAGAAGAACTGTTGAGATTTCCTCCCCAAAGGAAAAATGAAATCACTGCTCCTGAGAGTCAGTGTTGTGGTGGGACAAAGTCTGGGTGTCAGTGGGTAGACTTGTCCCACCTCCCACCAAGAGAAAGAATGCCCTAGGAGGAGCCATGCTTTTCCAGGATGGCTCCCACACTGCGCTGTGAAAGAAAAGCTACCCAGAAGCCGGTTGAGCTTTGCTCAGTTTGGAATCTGGCGCCAGAAATGTTGTGCCTCAGTTTACCTTAGGTTATCAATCAAGACAACTGAGATGAGATGCAGTGAAATTCACAGTTTGTTTATTGGTTTTGAGAATAAACAGAACTGGGTGCGCAATACCCAACTGTCAAGCCGAAGGATTGCGAACCCACGTAAGAAGACAGGAATAACTTTTAAAGACCTTTCAGTAATGATGTTTGCAAAATAAAGATACATTTCTGATCATCCCAGTATTACCGCATAGTGTTTCATTGCTCTATTGAAATTGATATGTAAGCGATTCTTTAATATGTGTGCCCTAGTTCTAGCCAAAGATTCCCTACTATCAGGGAACAAGCAGTACTTTCGAGGTTACGGAGGAGCGGAAGAGCAGAGAGAGAAAGTTAGCGATCTTGCCAATGACATTCCCGGACAGAAAGAGAAAAAGGGAGGGGCAAAGTGTTTCTAGAGTGTGCAGAGTGCTGATGTGTGTTTATCTACACACGCGTTTTACAAGAGGGGGGTATTTCATGGGCACTTCAGCTGGTTCCAAGATGTCTAAGTCCCAAAGCTGGCCAAATCCAAACTGCTGTTTGTTGGGGTTTGAATTTTGGAGGTGAAAACCCAGTGTTTGGCAGACCTAGAAGGGGCTTCTGAGAGGCAAGCAGATTGTGCAGCTGGAGTAGGGGGGGGCTTGATTGAATTAACACGAAGAGACAAAGGACTGGCCGGGGCCTTGGCTGAAGTTGGCCTGGTGAATGTCCTGTTTCCCTGGGCAAAGCGGGATTCCTGCTTTCATTCTGGTGCAAATGACTAGTTTCCCACTCTGGGAGGGGAGGGGGGCCTTCACAGCTGTCCGCTGGGTGGAGTGAAAGTAATTACCCAGGCTGGCCTCCAACAATAGGTGCTTGGGGGCTCTTCTGGGCTTGGTTGGCATTTTATCTCCCCTGCATGTATGGCTAGTTTTAAAAGTGCCTTTAACGGCAGATAATTAGGGTTGACAACCTCCAGGTACTAGCTGGAGATCTCCTATTACAACTGATCTCCAGCTGATCAGTTCATCTGGAGAAAATGGCCGCTTTGGCAATTGGACCCTATGTCATTGAAGTCCCCTCCCCAAACCCTGCCCTCCTCAGGCTCCACCCCAAAAACCTCCCGCCAGTTGCAAAGAGGGACCTGGCAACCCTAGGGAGTCAGCTGAAACTTGATGAGGGGGGGAGGGGGGACTTCAATGCCATAGAGTCCAAAGTGGCCATTTTCTCCAGGTGAACTGATCCCTATTGGCTTGAGATCAGTTGTAATAGCAGGAGATCTCCAGCTGGTACCTGGAGGTTGGCAACCCTAGTTGGGGTAGCCATGTCAGTCCGCAGTTGTCATGGGCCCTGCCTTCGGAGCTGAGGACCCAGAGGACTCTGAAGCTGAAGTGGAGGAACAGGTTGCCTCTGGGCCTTCAGTACCTCCATTGCAGTCAGTAGTACAGGAGCCTGAAACAACTCAGCAGGAACCACAGCTAGGCAGAGAGATGGAACAACGGCAGACAGAAGCTACTCATCCCCCAACTCCTGCAGTGGAAGCTGAGAATGGCAGCCCTCCAAGCTCACCTGAACCTGATAGGCATATCAGGACTCGCCAGCGTATAGTTTTGCAGGGTAGGCGAAGGAGTGCTCGCCTGGAAAGCCTAAGCAGACAGAGAACTGGTGCTGAGTCGTTGCAGGATGAAGCCTAGCTTGGAAGTGCACTGACTGATAAAGGCAGTGCAGGCACACTTTCACTTTGCGGAAGCAACCGTGCAATTCCCCTGTCTTCTTGCTACTGCTGTGATTGATCTTTCCGGCCGTTGACCCCTGCCTGTTTTGACGACGCCTCTGAATACAAACCTTGAGAGATAACAGAATCTTTGTTGCCTGCTCCGAAAGGGGCTAGATACCCCCCCGCACGTCTGAGGACTGCGGGCACCGCCCAGCCCTTGGCCTACGCCGGCACAGCTTGCTTCCGCCTACAAAAAGCAACTGCCTGGCTCCCAGCCATGATGGAGGAAGAAACTGAAGCTGCTTTAGCTACAACTCGTTCAGAAAACCAAACGCTGAGAAGCCAATTAACAGCCGTAACTGCTGATAACAGAGCCTTGCAAGGTCAGTTCCAACAACTTAAGCAGGCACTTGGAGCTGTACAGCAGCAGTTGGCTGCTTTTGCGGTTGCTCCATCGCCAGCCCTACCTGCAAGTAAATGCCCTGTGGCCTTGCCAGAGAAATTTGGAGGTACACCAGCAGACTTTCCTTTGTTTCTGGCTCAGTGCAAGCTGTTTATGAAGGTGAGACAGCGTGATTTCCCTGATGAACAAACCAAGGTGGCCTTCATTTTAAGTCTGTTAAAGGACCAGGCAGCCAAATGGGCCACGCCCCTGCTTGTAGCAGACTCCCCAGTTTTAGGTAATTATGCTGCCTTCCTGGCACAATTCATGGCAGCCTACTCTGACCCACAGAAACTGGCAAGGGCCAACCGACAGCTCCGTCGTTTGCAGCAAGGACAACAGTCTGTGGCTGCTTATACCGCTGAGTTCAGGCTTTTGGCACAGGACCTGGACTGGAATGATGGGGCTTTACGTGATCAGTACTTGGAGGGCCTGTCAGACCAAGTACTGGATGAAGTCGCCCGGGTTGAGAGACCAGCTACCCTAGACTCCCTGATGACCCTGTGCTTGCAGATTGATGGGCGCCTGGAAGATAGAAGACTCACCAGGAGTGCTGGCCGAGACCAGGGGACAAATTGGCTGCCTTTGCAGTCTCTTCCACCCACTGTACCGACGCCCGGGCCAGCAACAGATGCTGGGGAACCTTTGTAACCAGGGGCCACCCGCCCACGGCTTACTGTGGTGGAGAAGGAGCGACGTCGCAAGGCCAATCTCTGCCTGTACTGTGGGGCCCCAGGCCACTTTGCAAGTGCTTGTCCTGCAAAGCAACCCCGGCCGGAAAACTCCAACTCCCAGGTGCCACTGGGCCTAGCTACCTGGGACGGACAACAGAAACGGATGGCCCACTCTGGGGAGGACCTCGTCATGTCCTAGTCCCTGTGCGGTTGTGTCCTTCGGGGGGTCCCTGGATCCTGACTCATGCCTTGGTGGACTCCGGGGCGTCACGCTCCTACATGGACCGGACTTTTGCCAACCAGCACCAGATTCCCCTGCAGAACAAGGCTGTGGCTATCCCTGTGGAGGCCATTGATGGGAGGCCTCTGCGTTCTGGACCAGTTGCACAAGAAACTCGACCTTTGACCCTATGCATCCAGCAGCATCAGGAAACCATACGTTTCGATATCGCACACATGCCACGATTCCCCTTGGTACTGGGAATGGACTGGCTGATGCTCCACAACCCAAGTATCAATTGGGTAGCACGGGAACTCCACTTCCAGGAACCATGTCCTCACCAAGGAACCCACCTGACAGTAGGGGTAGCTATGACCCCAGACACTCCAAGCCTCCCTGAGGTTTATAAGCCCTACCAGGACGTTTTTGACGAAAAGGGGGCAGACCAGCTCCCCCCTCATCGATCATTTGACTGTGGGATTGAATTGCAGCCTGGTGCACCGCTTCCTGTCTGTCGGCTGTATTCCCTGTCTGACCCGGAGCGAGCAGCCTTGAGAGACTTCCTGACCAAGAACCTACAGCGAGGGTTCGTTCGAACCTCAGCATCCCCAACAGCAGCACCTGTTCTCTTTGTAAAGAAGAAGTGTGGGGAGCTTCGGCTGTGTAACGACTACCGCGCCCTGAATAAGATCACTATCAAGGACCGGTATCCCTTGCCCTTGATTTCTGAGCTCCTAGAACGGGTGAATGGTGCACGCGTGTTCACCAAACTCGACCTGAGGGGTGCCTACAACCTCATCCGTATCCGAGACGGGGATGAATGGAAAACCGCATTCAGCACCCATTATGGCCACTACGAGTATCTGGTGATGCCTTTTGGCCTTTGTAATGCTCCTGCGGTGTTTCAGCGTTTTATCCATGAGGTGTTCCGGGATCTCCTAGACCAGTTCGTGGTTGTCTACTTGGATGACATCCTCATTTACTCACGGAACTTGGCCCAACATGTCACCCATGTTCAGATTGTTTTGCAACGTCTGCGTGAACACCGGCTATATGCCAAGCTTGAAAAATGTGCATTCCATCAGTCCACTATTGACTTCCTAGGACATCGCATCTCCCCTCAGGGCATTCAGATGGATCCTACCAAAGTGGACACCGTAGTACAGTGGCAGCCGCCTCGAAACCGTAAGGACCTCCAACGGTTCCTCGGATTTGCAAATTACTATCGTCAGTTTGTACAGAATTATGCAGCCTTCGCAGAGCCACTGACTAGGTTGTTACGGCCGCGGGAGCCATTCCGATGGGATGCAACAGCACAACAAGCATTCCAGGCCCTAAAAGCACGTTTCCTCGTGGACCCTATCCTGCAACATCCCAACCCTGACTTGCCGTTTATAGTAGAAACTGATGCCTCCAGTACCGCTGTGGGGGCTGTGCTCTCCCAGCGGGTACAGCCTACCCAGCCGCTCCAACCATGTGCCTTTTATTCCCGCCAACTGACTCCTGCAGAACGGAATTACACCATCTGGGAGAGGGAACTCCTGGCAATCAAAGTTGCTTTTGAGGTCTGGCGCCATCACCTTGAAGGGGCCCGGCACCCAGTCCAAGTCTGGACAGACCATAGGAACCTGGAACATTTGCAAACAGCACGTCGGCTGAATCAGCGGCAGATCCGGTGGTCGCTGTTCTTCTCCCGGTTCAATTTCACGATTACATACATTCCAAGTACGCAGAACCGTCGAGCAGATGCTTTGTCCCGGAAACCGGAATACTGCACCCCTGTAGAATCGGAACCCCCTTTGGCAACGGTGTTGCCACCGACTGTATTTGCCGCGGGGACAGAGCAGCCCTCGCTACAGGCGCGTATTCAGCAGCAACAACTTCTCGATCCCTGGGCCCAGAATCAGAGGCAACTCCTGCAGAGAGATGACATGCCAGCAGGAGCCCAAATCACACTACAGAATGGGGTGCTCCTGCACCAGGGTCGGCTTTATGTACCTGCCGGTCCCCTCAGGGAGGAAATTCTCCACCTGTCCCATGACGTGGCGCCTGCCGGACACTTTGGACGGTACCGGACTCTACACCTCGCAACCCGTGAATTCTGGTGGCCCCGGATCCAAGCTGACGTAGCCTGATATGTCAGCACCTGTGATACATGCTGCCGGGCCAAGGATCGTCCAGGCAAGCCAGCAGGTTTACTGCAACCCTTACCTACTCCACCTAGGCCATGGCACACAGTGTCCCTGGATTTTATTGTGGAATTGCCCAAGTCAGGGTCCTACACCTGCATACTGGTGGTGGTGGACTCCTTCACGAAAATGGCTCACTTCATTCCATGTACCGGTACCCCATCTGCTCGTGAGACAGGCCAACTGTATCTACACCATGTATTCCGGCTCCATGGCCTTCCTGAGTGCATAGTGTCGGATCGTGGTACGCAATTCACCTCCCGATTCTGGCGGACTCTGCACTCCCTTCTAGGTACGAATCTGCACTTTTCCTCAGCCCACCACCCACAAACGGATGGGCAGACGGAACGAGTGAATGGCATTTTAGAACAATACCTCCGGTGTTACAGTAGCCATCAGCAAGACAACTGGGCAACCTTATTGCCCCTTGCTGAATTTGCATACAACAATGCAATTCATTCCTCAACCCGGCAGACGCCCTTCCAGGCCAACTATGGCTACCATCCACGCCACTTACCCTCGATTCTGCCTTCTTCGTCAGTGCCCGCAGCGGATGCCCTTGTGCAGGAATTGACAGCCCAACATACTCTCCTACGGGAGCATCTTGACGAGGCGAAAGCCTCTTACAAGGCCAAAGCAGATTTGAAATGACAGCCAGGGGAGGAGCTGCAGGTCGGCGACCTGGTTTGGCTATCCACACGCCACCTCCGCAGCACACGGCCATCTCGGAAGCTGGATGCCCGATACATCGGTCCCTTCCCCATACAGGCCCAAATCAATCCCGTGGCTTTTCGATTAGACCTACCACCAACACTTCGGATTCATCCCGTGTTCCACCGTTCCCTACTTGCACGGGCCCCTCCACCAGACCCACTCCGCTCGACCGCCGTTGCCCCGCCTCCAGTTTGGGTTGATGACCATGAAGAATATGAAGTCGCTCAGATCCTCGATTCTCGGAGACGCCGGGGTCGTCTGCAGTATCTCGTAGATTGGAAGGGGTACGGACCAGATGACCGCTCCTGGGAACTTGCTGAGCAGGTTCACGCCCCCGTGTTAACCCGTGCCTTTCACATGGCCTACCCTCAGAAGCCAGCTCCCAGATCTCTGGGTGGGGGCCCTGGAGGGGGGGATGGTGTCATGGGCCCTGCCTTCGGAACTGAGGACCCAGAGGACTCTGAAGCTGAAGTGGAGGAACAGGTTGCCTCTGGGCCTTCAGTACCTCCATTGCAGTCAGTAGTACAGGAGCCTGAAACAACTCAGCAGGAACCACAGCTAGGCAGAGAGATGGAACAACGGCAGACAGAAGCTACTCATCCCCCAACTCCTGCAGTGGAAGCTGAGAATGGCAGCCCTCCAAGCTCACCTGAACCTGATAGGCATATCAGGACTCGCCAGCGTATAGTTTTGCAGGGTAGGCGAAGGAGTGCTCGCCTGGAAAGCCTAAGCAGACAGAGAACTGGTGCTGAGTCGTTGCAGGATGAAGCCTAGCTTGGAAGTGCACTGACTGATAAAGGCAGTGCAGGCACACTTTCACTTTGCGGAAGCAACCGTGCAATTCCCCTGTCTTCTTGCTACTGCTGTGATTGATCTTTCCGGCCGTTGACCCCTGCCTGTTTTGACGACGCCTCTGAATACAAACCTTGAGAGATAACAGAATCTTTGTTGCCTGCTCCGAAAGGGGCTAGATACCCCCCCGCACGTCTGAGGACTGCGGGCACCGCCCAGCCCTTGGCCTATGCCGGCACAGCAGTAGAAAATCAAGATTCGCGTCTAGTAGCACCTTAAAGACCAAGAAGATTTTCAGAGTATAAGCTTTGGAGCTCCCTTTGTACCTAAAATCTTTATTGCATTTTAAAAACAGCTGACGAGCATTGCTCTTTTCAACCGTGAGGGGAGAAGAAAAAAAATCATCCTACATCCAAATGTGAGCTGTATTCAACACAGCAACCTTAAAATGCAGAATGTTACAAAGAGGAATCATTTATTTGCAACAGCAAGTGTTTTCAGAAAGAAATAAAAGTACATTTTTTCTTAATGACTCTGCTGGTGGGAGGGCATTTTGGCCATTTTCTGGGCATGGAGTGGGGGTCACTGGGTGTGTGTGGGGGAGATGGTTGTGAATTTCCTGCATTGTGCAGGGGGTTGGACTAGATGACCCTGATGGTCCCTTCCAACTCTGTGATTCTATGGAAGCGCTGTCAAGTCATAGCTGACTCCAAGCAAGAGGTGGTTTGCTATTGCCTGGACTCCCTTGGTGGTCTCCCATCCAAGTACTGACTAGGCTGACCCTGATTAACCTCCGTGATCTGACGAGATCTCAGGCTAGCCTGGGCCATCTAGGTCAGCGGAGCGGCTCTGCTAATTAGCATTTTTGTAAGGCATATCCCGTAGGGTGGACTCCATTGAATACCAGCACATTAAACAGTTTGTATATGGGATGGAGCCTGCTCCAGTTAACGAAGACTTATGCCACACTAAGCTCGCTGGCTACTCAAAACTCCTTGCTGTTTTGGGGGCAATCGAGGACCACGGTGGCCTCTCTGGCATGCCATGTGCTCATTCAGAAGGTTATGCCACATCCGCCCTGAATAAAACCCCAGGGGAATCTCTCTCTGGGTATCAGCCACAGGTAGGGATGCCAGCCTCCAGGTGGGACTTGGGGTTCCCCTGGAATTGCAGCTCTTCTCCAGACTAAAGGGATCAGTTCCCCAGAGAAAATGGATGCTTTGGAGGATGGAGACTCTGGCATTGTACCCGGCAGAGGTCCCTGTTCTCCCCAGGCTCCATCCCCAAATCTCTAGGAGCTTCCTATCCCTGATCTGGCAACCTGGCCCATCCCCTCTGGTGGCTGGAAGGGGGGGAACCAAACCTAGTCACAGAGGCAGCCATGTAGCACCCGAGACAAAGAATCTGGGGCACCCTACAGAATAACAAATTCAGAGCCTACTTCTTCAGATGCATGAAGTGTTATGTAATGTCAGCTGAATACAACATAGAAGAAGAGTTGTTTTTTATATGCCGACTTTCTCTACTGCTTAAGGAAGAATCAAACCGGCTTACCATCACCTTCCCCTCCCCACAACAGACACCCTGTGAGGTAGGTGGGGCTGAGAGAGTTCTAAGAGAGCTGTGTCTAGCCCAAGGTTAGCCAGCTTGCTTCATGTGGAGGAGTGGGGAAACCAACCCAGTTCACCAGATTAGCCTCCGCTGACTTTCTCTTCCACTTAAGGGAGACTCAAACTGGCTTACAATCATCATCTCTTCCCCTCCCCACAACAGACACCCTGTGAGGTAGGTGGGGCTGAGAGAGTGTGACTAGTCCAAGGTCACCAGCTGGGTTCGTGTGGAGGAGTGTTGAAACAAATCCAGTTCACCAGATTAGCCTCTGTTGCTCATGTGGAGGTGTGGGAAATCAAACCCGGTTCTCCAGATCAAACTCCACCGCTCCAAACCACCGTTCTTAACCACTACACCACACTGGCCCCTGGAGTTTGGCTATCCTAGCAATAACCACCTCCCTAGATTAACAGGTTCATTTCATGCCCAACCCAGGAGAAAGAACAACAAAAGAGGACAAAGTCAGAACTTTAAAAATGTTTATTTAGCCTTCAGGAAAATTAGTCAACTTCTCTCCTCTCAGCCCCCCACCGTGACCCAAATCAACAACAAACCTCCCCTGTGCATTCAGTTCTTAATGTTGTGCAACCAGTCTTGAACCATGAAACATAGTAGAGAGGACTCACCTTTCATACAGCATATCCTTATCAATAAAATCACATTTTTCTTAAAGGCTCTGGTAATTCATCAGCATTTTTATAAAACATTGTTAAAAGATGGATTCCATCGAGCTGACGGCAAGCAATTCAGAAACCAAAATCACTTGGGGGATAATATTTTAGGCCCCTTCTCAATGTTGAACCCCAACTAAGTCTCAGGGAATGTTTCTGCGTATCAATTTCCTCATAAGGAGTCACGTGTGTCCCAGTTCCTTCCCGGGTCCCACAGTCACTACCTGTCTCCCTCTTTTTTGCAAGAGGGCAGAATGAAAGCCAGAGGGGACGGGCTACCGGACACAAGAATGAACTGAGACGCTTGGCGGTACAAATCTCTCCCACTATGATACAGTTCACCATGCAGCAGGCAAGTTGCCGGGCTCTCATGTACGAATCCTCAAAGTGTGTGTTATAATTTGTTTGTAGGCTGAATCTTTCCCCTCATTCTGAATATCTAATTGGCTTTTGTCCACTGTTTACCCCCCTTTTATGCTCAACAAGATTCAACCTACAATTCAATGCTTCCTCACAGTCTGGAAATATGCACGGTCTCTCCTGTGTGGGCTTCCTTCGACTTCAGAGTGAGGAGACTTAACTGTCTAGCTTCTGTCGTAGCGTGAGGTGGTCTGTGGTTCCTTGCTATCGTGTCTTTTCATGTGCCTCCTGAGCCCTCTTTTCCAATGAAAGCCTTGCCCACACTCCAAGCATTTGAATGGCATCTCTCCAGTATGAATGGAGCTGTGAGCCACAAGTTGGTCGTTCCAGAGGAAGCTTTCGCCACACTCCATGCAACGGTGTGGTTTCTCTCCTCTATGTATATTTTGATGCCGAAGAAGACTTTTTTTTACAGTGTACGCCTTCCTACACACTGAACATACATACGGTTTCTCTCCAGTATGGTTTGCTTTCTGAAAAAATCTTTTCCCACATTCTAAACACGAAAACGGTTTCTCTCCTGTATGGGAATTTTCATGCCTGACAAGACAGTATTTATAAGCAAAGCTTTCCCCACATTTCAAGCATGTGTAGATTTTCTTCTTGCTTTCGGCAGGCTGGCTCCTTGGAAGATCAGATGTCTGCCTAGGGTTTTCTTGGCATTCAGTGCCCCCCGTTTCTCTCCCCAAGAAGACCGCTTCAGTTAACACTTGGTTGTCTTTTAAGAGAGACTCTCTTCTCATCGGATCAAATTGCAGCCATCCTTGTACTGTTTGCTGACTTTCACAGGCTTCCTGACTCTCATGTCCCTGGAAAACCATCCCTTCTTCTCCACCTCCTGATGCTCCAGTGGGATGGCTTTCCTCAAATTCTCCAGACTGAAGAGCCTCAACCTCACTCACGGGTGCAAAGTCTGTTGGAGAAAAGACAGAATAGCAACTTATTTATTATTTATTTATTTACATAATTTATACCCCACTTTTATCCCCAATCAGGACCAAAAGTGGCTTACATCATTCTCCTCTCCACTCTTTTATCCTCACAACCACCCTGTGAGGTAGTTTAGGCTGAGAGTATGTGACTGGTTTGGTGGCAAGTGCTGCCAAAGCAATGTTCTTAAAGATCTGCTCAGCCAATCAGCTCTCAAATGGCCAATCAGAAGCCCAGCTGGGCAAATCCCCATCTGGCCCCACCCACTTGGCAGGTGCTAGGAAAGTTGTGGACAGGCACCATGGTGCCCATGGGCACCACACTGGGGACCCATGGTTTAACCCCAAGTGAAGTGACTTCATGGTGCCTGGATATGTTCCACTGTGGTTGCATGTCCTCTTTGGCTCCTAGGGTTGCCAACCTCCTGTGGAGCCTGGAGATCTCCAGGAATTACCACTCATCTCCAAACCAGGAATTACCACTCGTCTCCAAATCAGAAGCCCAGCTGGGCAAACGCCCCATCTGGCCCCACCCACTTGGCAGGTGCTAGGAAAGTTGTGGACAGGCACCACACTGGGGACCCATGGTTTAACCCCAACTGAAGTGACTTCATGGTGCCTGGGTATATCAGCTGTGATATTTCCCACTGTGGTTGCATGTCCTCATTTGCTCTTAGGGTTGCCAACCTCCAGGTGGAGCCTGGAGATCTCCAGGAATTACCACTCGTCTCCAAACCAGTGTGGTATAGTGGTTAAGAGCAGTGGTTTGGAGTGGTGGACTCTGATCTGGAGAACCGGATTCCTCCACATGAGCGGAGGAGGCCGATCTGGTGAACTGGATTTGTTTCCCCACCCCTACACATGAAACCAGCTGGGTGACCTTGGGCTAGTCACAGTTCTCTTTTTATATATATATATATATATATATATATATATATAAATTTTTATTGCATTTTTATAATAAAACATACGAAGGATACATAAAAAGTTCTCTTAAGAACTATGTCAGCCCCATCTACCTCACAGGGTGTCTGTTGTGAGGAGGGGAAGGGAAGGTGATTGTCAGCCGGTATGAGTCTCCCTTAGGTGGTAGATAAAGTCGGCATATAAAAACCAACTCCTTCTTCTTCTACAGAGAGCAGTTCCCCTGGAGAAAATGTCATTATACTCTGCTGAGGTCCCTCCCCTTCCCAAACCCTGCCTTCCCCAGGTGTCTCTCCCACAAATCTCCAACAATTTCCCAACCCAGAGCTGGCAAACGTCTGCCCTCCATATAATTTGTGGAGTTGCCCCCCCAATCTGCAGATCCCCAATAGCTCCAACCTGGATCGGACTGAGGCCTCTCCTACCTTCCTCCAGCATACCCCCTGGCTCAGCTCCTGCGACAGAACTTCTCCAGGGTCCTACAGTCGTCCTGCCGAAACTTGGTATCATTTCAGATATACCCTGTCCTCTAGACCAGGAGCTGGCATCAACGATTCCCATAGTCTGAGGAGTGTTGGCAGCATTCCCTAATGGCTCTGTCAACAGTGGGTTTCTCTGCTGCCAGTGAGGAGGCGGCGCTGTGTCCTGGTAGGGTTCTTGCCGTGGGATTGCCCAGTGTTGTTCTGAGGACTCGTTTGTCGCCCACGTCATTTGTGGACTTGGCCCCATTTGTAGACCTCCAAGCTGGGGAGGATGAAGATCTCGCCTACCTTCCTCTGATGTTTCCCCCGGCTCAATCTCTGCCCAGTAGTACATCTCATTTTCTGTTCCTTGGGACCAAAACAAACAAACAAACCAAAAAAATCAGAACACACACTGGACTACACTCACCCACAATAATTGTAGATATCTCTGCTCCTTCTCAGATGCAAGAAAAGTAGCCACTGGTTTCTTTAACGTAGAGTTGATATAAATATGTTTATGCGGTAGAGTGAATGTTGGACAATGGCTCTTTAGACTACTTTGTGCAAAATCTAGGATATCATGCAATGACTACACTGTACTTTATAGCAAGACTTGTTCTCATAAACGTTTGAACTCAGCAACTTGAAGCAAACAGAAGCTTAGTCTCAACAAGATAGAAGTGCTACTGGTGGGCGAAAGAGCTGACCCAGGATTTAAGGTGTGATCCGTTATGGATGATTTTGAATTCCCCTTGAAGGATTTTAATAGTTTTAAGAGAGAGAGAGAGAGATTTTTATTACAGCATTGCCATTCTAAAAATACTTAATTAATGGTTTTAAGATATGATTTTGTCAAGTATGTTTTAAATAGTTAGCTGCCCTGATGGTCCTTGGGATGACAGAAAGGCTGGATATTAATGATGTAAATGAATAAAAATAAACTTGGAACTTCATCTTGCAGCTGTGAGTTCCAAAGAGCAGAAAACTGGATAAGAAGTTCTCACTTTTACATAACTATTTGCGGTTGCTGTCCAATAACAACAATCATGGTAATAATAACGATCAGAAACTGCAACTTATTTGTCATACCCCGTGCTGCTTTTCTTCTTCTAAAGTATCTTAAAAAATAATTAAACCAGGAGGGTTTTTTTTGCCTGCATTAAAACCGGAGCTACAGTTTGGTACTGAAAATCAGGGTTTGGGGAACCTCTTTCCTGACTTTATTCGTCTTGGCTTTCCTTGATGCCTAGGGTTGCCAACCTCCATTCGTTGGGTATCTCCTGCTATTACAACTGATCTCCAGATCAGTTCCCCTGGAGAAAATGGCCGCTTTGGCAACTGGGCTCAATGGCATTGAAGTCCCTCCCTTCTCCAAACCCCGCTCTCCTCAGGCTTCGCCCCAAAAACCTCCTGCCAGCGGCAAAGAGGGACCTGACAACCCTCCTGACGTCCTCTCAAACAGTGGGGGCTGCATGAAGGAATCCCAGGTCACCCTTAGCATCTTCCTTAGGGCGACATCATTGCTCAAATAAGGACTCAATAGAGCACAGGCGCTTTGATGGTTCTAGGCCCATTTCCCCCTGACCTGGCTAGCCTCATCTCATCAAATCTTGGAAGCCAAGATTTGAAAGCCAGCGTTGGCCCTGATTATTGTTTGGATGGGAGACCACCAGGGAAGTCCAGGATTGCAATGCAGAGGCAGGCAACAGCAAACCACCTCTGAATATCTCTTGCCTTGAAAACCCTACGGGGTCACCATAAGGTGACTAAATATAGGGCGAAAACGCACGGTTGCTTTAGCCCCCTTTATTCCCTGCTTCAGCCAGGATTCAGCCAGGATCGAACGCATGCGTTTTCGCTGAATGTGTGTTCGATCCTGGCTAAATCCTGGCTGAAACAGGGACTAAAAGAGGCTAAAGCGACCATGCATTTTCGCCCTATGACTTAATGGCAGAAACAAGGCCCATTTCAATTAACACAGGGCTGGACGAACCTATGGTCTAACTCTGTACAAGATTTACAATGCAAACAGAAGGGGGGGAAACATAAAAATGCATTTAAAAACACAAATTAAAACCACAATTTACAGCCAGTAAGTACAAGAAACTAACTAATCAAATACAGTCTTGAATCAAACCATCTTCCGCTGTTTCCTAGATAGAAAGCGAGGGGACGAAGAACACTTCTCTGGGGAGGTTGTTCCGTAATTGTGGGGCTGCCGCTAAAAACAATGGCAAACCACCCCATAAACATACTGGTAGTTTGCCCAGTGAACGTTGTGATGTGACATCACCCCATGGGTCAGACTAAAGAGATCAACCCTAGTCACAGAGGCAGCCATGTAGCAGCTGAGACAAAGAGCCTGGCCCCCCCTACAGAATAACAAATTCAGACCCTACTTCTTCAGACGCATGAAGTATTATATAACGTAAGCTGAATACAACATAGAAGAATAGTTGGTTTTTACATGCCAACTTTCTCCACCACTTAAGGGAGAATCAAACCGGCATACAATCACCTTCCCTTCCCCTCCCCACAACAGACACCCTGGGAGGTGGGTGAGGCCAAGAGAGCTGTAACTAGCCCAAGGTCACCCAGCTGGCTTCGTGTGTAGGGGTGGGGGAACCAACCTGGTTCACCAGATTAGCGTCTGGTGCTCTTGTGGAGGAGTGGGGAATCAGACCCGGTTCTCCAGATCAGAATCCACCGGTCCAAACCACCGCTCTTAAATACAACACCATGCTGGCTCTCATACATATCCAAAATGTACAAACAGAAGGGGGTGGAGAATTATTACACAAGTGGGATCAGACAAGGGGTCCATCTACCCAGCATCCTGTTCCATGCAGGGGCCCACTAGTTGCCCCAGCTGGTCCACAAAAAGGGCGCAGTGACCAAGCCTTCCCCCGAGGTTGCATCCTAGCACAATAGAGAAAAGCGGCGTATAAAAACCAACTCGTCTTCTTACCCCTACCCCCATTCCCCGAGAGCACAGCCCACAGCATTGCCTACCATTCTACACCCACTCCAGAAAGACATGGCAAAGATTAGAACCTGCAACCGTCTGAATCCTAGGTTTGCCATATCTGAGTTGAGAAATGCCTGTAGATTTTTTTTGGGGGGGGGGACGGACCCTGGAGGAGCATAGGGTTTGGGGGAAGGGAGGGACTTCAGCAGAGTCTAAGGCCACAGAGTTCACTAGAGTCCACTCCAGGGGAACTGTTCTCTGTCACCTGGAGACCAGTTTTAATTATGTGAAGAATTGTTTTTTATATGCTGACTTTCTCTACCACTTAAAGGAGACTCAAACCAGCTTACAATCACCTTCCCTTCCCCTCCCCACAACAGACACCCTGTGAGGTAGGTGGGGCTGAGAGAGCTGTGACTAGCCCAAGGTCACCCAGCTGACTTCATGTGGAGGAGTGGGGAAACAAATCCAGTTCACCAGATTAGCCTCCGCCGCTCATGGGGAGGTGTGGGGAATCAAACCCGGTTCTCCAGATAAGACACTGTTGCTCCAAACCACCGTTCTTAACCACTACACCACACTGGCCCCTGGAGGTTGGCAATCCTAGCAGGAACCACCCCCCTAGATTAACAGGTTCTTTTCAGGCCCAACCCAGGAGAAAGGACAACAAAAGAGGACAAAGTCAGAACTTTAAAAATGTTTATTTAGCCATCAGGAAAATTAGTCAACTTCTCTCCTCTCAGCCCACCACCGTGACCCAAAACAATAACAAACCTCCCCTGTGCATTCAATTCTTAATGTTGTGCAACCAGTCTTGAACCATGAAACATAGTGGAGAGGACTCACCTTTCATACAGCAAATCCTTATAAATAAAATCACATTTTTCTTAAAGGCTCTGGTAATTCATCAGCATTTTTATAAAACATTGTTAAAAGATGGATTCCATCGAGCTGACGGCAAGCAATTCAGAAACCAAAATCATTTGGGGGATAATATTTTAGGCCCCTCCTCAATGTTGAACCCCAACTAAGTCTCAGGGAATGTTTCTGCGTATCAATTTCCTCATAAGGAGTCACGCGTGTCCCAGTTCCTTCCCGGGTCCCACAGTCACTACCTGTCTCCCTCTTTTTTGCAAGAGGGCAGAATGAAAGCCAGAGGGGACGGGCTACTGGACACAAGAATGAACCGAGACGCTTGGCGGTACAAATCTCTCCCACTACGATACAGTTCACCATGCAGCAGGCAAGTTGCCGGGCTCTCATGTACGAATCCTCAAGGGTGTGTTATAAATTTTTTGTAGGCTGAATCTTTCCCCTCATTCTGAACATCTAATGGGCTTCTGTCCACTGTTTACCCCCCCTTTTATGCTCAACAAGATTCAACCTACAATTCAACGTTTTCTCAGTCTGGAAATATGCACGGTCTCTCCAGTGTGGGCTTCCTTCGACTTCAGAGTGAGGAGACTTAACTGTCTACCTTCTCTCACAGCGTGTGATTTGTGGCCCCTGACTGGTGGTGACTTTTCATGTGCTTCCTGAAGCTTTTTTTCCAAAGAAAGCCTTGCCCACACTCCAAGCATTTGAATGGCATCTCTCCAATATGAATGGCGCTGTGAGCCACAAGTTGCTCGTTCCAGAGGAAACTTTCGCCACACTCCATGCAACGGTATGGTTTCTCTCCTGTATGTATATTTTGATGCCGAAGAAGATATTTGCTTGAAGTGAACCCCTTCTCACACACTAAACATACATATGGTTTCTCTCCAGTGTGGACTCTCTCATGATTAGCAAGGCCTGTTTGCCGAGTAAAGCTTTTTCCGCATTCTAAACACGTATACGATTTCTCTCCTATATGGGAATTTTCATGCCTGACAAGACAGTATTTATAAGTAAAGCTTTCCCCACATTTCAAGCATGTGTAGATTTTCTTCTTGCTTTCGGCAGGCTGGCTCCTTGGAAGATCAGATGCCTGCCTAGGGTTTTCTTGGCATTCAGTGCTCCCCGTTTCTCTCCCCAAGAAGACCGCTTCAGTTAACACTTGGTTGTCTAAGAGAGAATCTCTTCTCATTGGATCAGATTGCAGCCAACCTTGTACTGTTTGCCGACTTTCACAGGCTTCCTGACTCTCATGTCCCTGGAAAACCATCCCTTCTTCTCCACCTCCTGATGCTCCAGCGGGATGGCTTTCCTCAAATTCTCCAGACTGAAGAGCCTCAACTTTGCTCATGGGTGCAAAGTCTGTTGGAGAAAAGACAGAACAACAACATTTATTATTTATTTATTCACATAATTTATACCCCACTTTTATCCCCAATCAGGACCGAAAGCAGCTTATAGAATCATAGAGTTGGAAGGGGACACCAGGGTCATCTAGTCCAATCACCTGCACAATGCAGGAATTTCACAACTACCTCCCCCACACACACCCAGTGACCCCTACTCCATGCCTAGAAGATGACCAAGATGCCCTCCCTCTCATGAACTGCCTCAGGTCATAGAATCAGCATTGTTGACAGATGGCCATCTAACCTCTTCTTAAAAACCTCCAGGGAAGGAGAGCTTACCACCTCCCGAGGAAGCGCGTTCCACCGAGGAACCGCTCTGTTAGAAAATTCTTCCTAATGTCTAGATGGAAACTCTTTTGATTTAATTTCAACCTGTTGGTTCTGGTCTGACTTTCTGGAGCAACAGAAAACAACTCGGCACCATCCTCTATATGACAGCCCTTCAAGTACTTGAAGATGTACTTATATAATTCTCCTCTCCACCCTTTTATCCTCACAACCACCCTGCGAGGTAGGTTGGGCTGAGAGTATGTGACTGGCTTAAGGACAGCCAGCAAGCTTCCATGACAGAGTGGAGTGTTATGTATATAGCAGAGAGGGAGGCTCACGTTGAGCTTGAAGTCTGCTCCCAGGCACCTCGCCTGTGCATTCCTATTGGATAGTGGTCTACAGCCGCCCAATCATGGACTTGGCTTGCTCCTGAGCTCCCATTGGACAATGGACTACTACCAGCCAATTACGGACTTGGGGGGCGTGGCCCTGGGTGACTGGGTGAGCATATAAGCCAGGGTGTTTTGAGGGTAGAGTTAGAGTTCCACAGTTGCAGCTGAAATAATTTCTAGTTGCTAATAAAGCAGTTGTGTTTGAACTCTGTCTCCCGTCTCGTGCATCACCCATGCATACATAATAGGAGTTTGAAACCTTTTTCTCCCAGACTCTAATCTGAGACTCCAACCACTAATCACACTGGCTCTTGATTCTAGCAAGTTTTTATCCTGCCCTTCCTTTAAGGGGTGGCGTATATAGTTCTCTGTTCCCCCTTTTATCCTCACAACTACCAAGTGAGGTAGGCTGGGTTGGGAGAGAAAAGAGGTAACTGGCCCGAAGTCACCCAGTGCGCTTCCTGGTGGGGTGGGTCTCCCATATTCTAGCCTGACTCTAAGTGCAACACTGCACGGTCTCTCCATGTGGAGGGGAGCAGTTATTATCGTGCTCTTCATTTTAGGTACATAATTTTAATAGCTCACGGGGGCCCTGCTTTGACCAAAGTGCGAGATTAAGCCTGACAACCAGCATTGCTGTGTGGTGCAGTGGTTAAGAGCAGTGGTTTGGAGCGGTGGATTCTGATCTGGAGAGCCGGATTTGATTCCCCACCCCTCCACATGAGCGGCGGAGGCTAATCTGGTGAACTGGATTTGTTTCCCCACTTTTACACATGAAGCCAGCCGGGTGACCTTGGGCTAGTCACACTCTCTCAGCCCCACTCACCTCCCAGGGTGTCTGATGTGCGGAGAGGAAGGGGATTGTAAGCTGGTTTGAGTCTCCCTTAAGTGGTAGAGAAAGTTGGCGTATAAAAGCCAACTCTTATTTTTTAACTGTATGCTTCCAGGAAGCCATTCAGGAGAAAAGAGCCATCTGCTGTTGTTTGTCCCAACCCTAGAATTCAGAGCTAGAATGCCTCTGAACAGGGAAGATTCATTTTGTTCTTTTTGCTTGACAGACCAGCCCTCCATGAATTTGTTTTTTTTTAATAAATTTTTATTATTTTTATAGTAAAAAACAAAACAAAACATATTATAAAAAACATAAAAACAGAAAACATAAACATAAAAAATACAAAAATACAAAAAGAGCACTTATACAGCAATCAAAATTACACCCTATAATATAATTTGTAAAATACACGGTGTTCCAATACCCACCACCCACCTTAACAATGTGTCCCACCACCACTAGACATCCAGAGAAGTGTTTTGACAGTATTTAAAATTACACGGTAAAGATATGGAAGAGTTTAAAAAAACATGGTCAAAGGCTTGATAATACATTCTCAAATCTGGTAATCCCAGGCCTCCTGTTTGTTTTAATTCAACTAAATTATTATATGCTATCCTATGTCTTTCCTTACCCCATAAAAAGTTTAAAATGTCTTTCTTCCAACTTTTAAATATCTGTGCTCCTTTCAATATTGGTAGGCTTTGAAACAAAAAAAGCATCTTAGGCAGTACCATAATTTTAATAACTGAAATTCTACCCCATAATGATAATGGTATTTTTCCCAGTTTTTGTGATGTATTACTATCTGTTGCCATTGTTTAACGTAATTATTCTGAAATAAATTAAGATTATTCGGTGATAACCATATACGGTACCCAGATATTTTACTTTATGTTCAATATTAAATCCTGTCTTTTTGGTCATTACTTGTTGCTGTGAGAGAGTCATATTTTTAACCAATAGCTTAGTCTTATTTTTATTTATTTTAAAACCTGAAAGCTTTCCATAAACCTCCAAAATTCTATTCCAATTATCAATTTGCTCAGTAGGGTCCGTCAAAAAACATACAAGGTCGTCTGCATATGCATATGCTTTAATTTTATAATGATTTCTCCCAATTCGGAATCCAATTAATTCAGTAGATTGTCTAATCTTTTTTAATAGCACTTTTAATATTAAAATAAACAACAAAGGGGAAAGAGGACAACCTTGTCTCGTAACCTTTTGAATTTCAAATTGTGACGATAATATTCCATTTATCAACAGACTAGCCGTCTGAGAGGTATATACATTCTCTAAAGCTGTCTTATAATTCATTCCAAAACCCATACATTCTAATATTTTTTTCATAAACTGCCAATTCACATTGTCAAACGCTTTTTCAGCATCTAAAAATATCATGGCTACTGGGGTTGTAGTCTGTTCAGCATATTCTAAAAGATCTATTACCACTCTTACATTTTGGCTAATCAATCGTCCTGGTAAAAATCCTGCTTGATCTTCATGTATAGTTTGATTTAATACCCTTTTTAATCTAGTTGCTAAAATTGCAACAAATAATTTATAATCATTATTCAATAATGAAATGGGTCTACAGTTTTTTACATCCAATAAATCCGAATTCACTTTTGGTATTAATACTATATTCGCTTGTTTCCAAGTTTGAGGAATAGATCCATTTTGCAAACAAGAATTCATCACACCTATTAAATGAGGAGCTCATTGTTCTTCAAATGTTTTATAATAAAATGCTGTAAACCCATCCGCCCCAGGTGATTTGTTTAATTTACTTTTCCCAATTGCCTCCTTTAGTTCTTCCCTAGTTATTAGAGAATCCACTGATTCTCTATTTTCTTGTGATAATTTTTCCCAGTCAAATTGACTGAGATATACAAACATTTCTTTCTCTAATACTAAATTCTTCCTATATAAATTTGTATAGTATTCTACAAATGTTTCTATAACTTTTTGTTTGTCACTTGTTATCTTGCCCTTCCTTTTAATTTTTAATATTGGTAATTTTTTCTCTTTATGTTTAAGGTGCCATGCTAACATTTTACCCGGTTTATTGGCATGTTCAAAGAACCTTTGTCTATTAAAAATATTTTTCTTTTCAATTTCATCTGATATTAGAAATTCATATCGATGTTGCCATATTTTCAACTTATTAAGCTGTTCCTGTTCAATGATTTATCTTGTGGTTTTCTAAGCTGTCTTTCTCCTTGTCTAATTTCCTCCAAAATATTTTTCTTCTGTGCCTCTCTCACTTTGAACCATCTTGTGTTTTGTTGTATTAGCAATCCTCTAATTACTGCTTTACCGGCATCCCAAAGTACATCCTCCGGAGTACCCTTATCTGTGTTTTCAGCAAAATAATTCTGTATATCAACCTTTAATTTGTCCACTATCTTTTTATTTTTTAATAAAAATTCATTTAGTACCCAAGGTTTATTTCTCTTATCTCCTATTTTAACTCTCATTGATACTGCATAATGATCTGAGAATACCCTGGGGTCGGAGCGGATCCATTGTGGGAAGTGTGACGCCTCGCACTCTGGCTTGATGCTGCCTGGGTGCAAGAAATTCGCCCCCTACCATCTGGCAAGCGGCACTCCTCAGTGCAAGAGGAGATGCTGAATCGGGCGCGGGCAGGCAGCTCGTCATTGTAGCAATAGCCGCCGAGAAATCGGCGGCGGTCGCTCTGACGAGCTTAGCCACGGAGTGGGCGCCATCTTCAAAACGGCAGCCGGGAGACACGGTGGAGAGACTTCGATTGAAAAACAGCAAGTTTCACTTTATAGTTGTTTTCACTTTCACTGAAGCCAAAACTGAGGTGTTTGACAGTCTTATTTTCATATAAGAAAGTACTCGAGCTCACTATAGTTTCATTACGTGACTCTGAAAAAACTTGACTTTTCGCCAGCCTTCTAACATCTGTGACACAGTTTAAAAATCTTTCTGTCAGTTGCTGAAGCACCGGTTTAAAATCTAAGACGGAAAAACTACTGGCATGAATTATTAACAGTAATGAAGCTGATGTGAGAGCCTTCTCTCTAAGGTCAGACTTTAAGTGGAATTGTTTTTTATCTTCTACTAATATTCCCAAGCTGATGGTCTAAACAAGAAACATTACCCCCCATCCTCTGTGGATTACAAATTTGTTGCTATTCGGCCTCCTAGGATCAATGGAAGAGAAAAAAGAGAAACATTCCAGGGAATTCCTCAAAGACTCAAAACAGCTCCAGGTACAGCAAATTTCTCAGCAGCACAGAGCTTCTGCCTCTAACATAATGATAGCACCAGCCATTTCACCCTCTTCAGGAATACCTGTTGTTGCAAGGATGGCTCCTAAAGCAAAGCCAGAAGTGACACTCAATTCCTTGCATGAACTTTTAACAAAATCATACCAGGAGGTCACAGAAATGAAGCAAGAATTGAGTCAAAATACTGCTGCTGTCTCTCAAAACTCAATGACTATCTCACAAAATACAGTTGCAATATCAGCCTTGCAAGATTCAATCACATCCTTGACTGTACGACAGGATAAGGTGGAGACCAAGCTTTTAAAAAATGCACAGGAAAATAAGGATATTAAAAAGAGAGTGGACACCATGGAAATGTCACTGGAAGCATCTCAGGAGAGAGATGAAAAACGAGATGACCAAATGGCAATTATTGACCTCAAGATTAAGGAAAACTCCATTCGTATTTGTGGTTTGAAAGAAAAAATAGAAGGAAGAGATTTAAAAGGATATCTAAAAGTACTTTTGGCAGATTTTTTGCAAGAAGAGGAAGAAATTGTTGAAGGGATGATTGTAATGGCCTACAGGATTAACTCTTCTTTTGCAACTAAAAATAAAGTACCAACAGACTGTCTAGTTCAGCTTTTTTCCAGGAGTCATCGTGATCTTATTCTCAGTAGTCACTACAAAATTCCACTTACAATAGAGGGTACCCCTCTGAGATTGATGAAGGAAATTCCAGGAAGACTGCTTAGAAAAAGAAAAGATTTCTCTGAGATTGTAGAACGACTGAGGCTCAACGGTATTCAATTCAGATGGGAATTCCCACAAGGCATCTCATTTACTTTCAAGGCTAAAAGATTCAAGATTACAGATACCAGCAAGGCTGAACAATTCTTAAGACGATATGACACAGAGCTTTTTAAACCAGCTAAACAACCTCCTGCCAAAGATCTTACAGAAGAGGAAAAGGCCTCAGAAGCAAGCGGTGGAGGTCTGCCAACTGAGCCAGCAGAGGATTCCCTATCAGATGATAAGGAAGGCTGAACAGATACGAACTGAACTTAATGGGAATAGGGGGGGAGGAAGGGGGGTACGGGATAGAAGATGAATAAATAAATAAATAAATAAATATGGATGACATCTTTGGGATTAAAAAAATGAAATTGGATCTAATTGAATTTTAATATGCTACAGGTATTGTCATGGAATATCAATGGTTTGAATTTTCCTAGTAAGAGGAAGAAAATATTTTATCACCTACAAAAATCTAAAGCTAACATTGTTTATAGGAGACACACATCTTACAGAAGGATATATGTAGATTGGAACAACCAAGGTTGGGTAAACTCTTTGCATCTTGTAATGAGAAGAAAAAAACTAATGGTATAGCTATGTATCTACCTGTGATATTAGAACCTAAAATTATTTTTCAAGATAAAGAAGGAAGAATTTTGTTGGTAGAAATAACTTGCGGTTTTCAAAAGATTTTGTTGGTGGGAATCTATGCGCCTAATACAAATCAAAAAATGTTTTATAATACTTTAGCTACAAGTTTAGCTGAACATGCTTTAGAAAAAATGATTTGGATGGGGGACTTTAATGGGGTAATAGAACCTAAGATAGATAGGTCTGCAAAGAAAAAAAGGGGAAAATGTGAGGGTAAGCTACCGGGAATTTTTAATGCTCTTACAGACCAATGGGATATGTTTGACGATTGGTTTATGGTAACAAAAAGGAATATACTTTTTTTTCATCTAGACGTCTTACATATTCTAGAATAGATATGTTATGGCTCTCTAAAGGGTTGATAAATGTTTCAGAGAACCCTCCATGAATTTGTATACACCTTTTTAAAAACAACCTTCTAAGCTAGTGCCATTCTCTATGTCCTCAGGGAGCCAATTCCACAAATGACTGATGTGCTGAGTGAAGAATTTCTACCCACATGAAACTGCACTATGGATTCAGAGCAGGCCTGCCCAAAGGGTGAACCATCCCATAATACTTTCCTAGCAGGACCTCAATAAATATCCTGTGTGCTTGCCATCCCAGGCAAAGAGGGGCTAGTCAGTCATCTGGTAAAATGCAAATGGTTTTCCTCATGACCGCATGTGCCTTGACAAATGGGTTGTCAGATGTGCGGCCTTGATTTATATAGAAGAAGAAGAGTTGGTTTTAATATGCCGACTTTCTCTACCACTTAACCGGCTTACAATCACCTTCCCTTCCCCTCCGCACAACAGACATCCTGTGAGGTAGGTGAGGCTGAGAGAGAATGACTTGCCCAAGGTCACCCAGCTGGCTTCGTGTGTAGGAGTGGGGAAACAAATCCAGTTCACCAGATTAGCAACCACCGCTCATGTGGAGGAGTGGGGAATCAAACCCGGTTCTCCAGATCAGACTCCACCGCTCCAAACCACTGCTCTTACCCACCATACCACACTGGCTCTCTTAGCTGGCTCTCTTAGAGCTGGCTCTCTTAGAGAGCTCTCTCTAGGAGAGCTCTTAGAGAACTGTGACTAGCCCAAGGTCACCCGGCTGGCTTCATGTGTAGGAGTGGGGAAACAAATCCAGTTCACCAGATTAGCCTCCGCCGCTCATGTGGAGGAGTGGGGAATCAAACCTGGTTCTCCAGATCAGACTCCACTGCTCCAAACCACTGCTCTTAACCACTACACCACGCTGGTGTAGCAACATTCTGAAACTTTTATTCTAAATCCCTTCCCTAAAGATTCTCAACACTGACGGTGTCTTTGTGTTTTCTATGCCAGGATAACAAGCGACAGAAAACACCGTTCTGTCACTGAGTACCCTCTTATTAACTGGTATCATAGACAGATGCATCCTTAACCCTGCAAGCCAGCTTTTCTACCATTCATGACTCTTACCTTCAGGGAATCTAAGATATTCAGGGCTGATATGAAGAAATCCATCAACACTTCTGGCCCCTGGAAAAAAGTTCACATATTAAATCAGGACATTTTCCAGGACTGGATAAGCCACTGATGTTTAGGGTTCCTAACCTCCAGGTGGTAGCTGGAGATCTCCTGCTATTACAACTGATCCCCAGCCGATAGAGATCAGTTCACCTGGAGAAAATGGCCACTTTGGCAATTAGACTCTATGGCATTGAAGTCCCTCCCCACCCCAAATCCCGCCCTCCTCAGGCTCTGCCCCCCAAAATCTCCCACCTGCAGCAAAAAGAGACCTGGCAACCCTATTGATGTTGCGGACAGTTCCCCACAATCCCACAGTTTAGGGAGGGACTGTGGCTCAGTGGAAGAGCCTCTGCTTGGCTTGCAGAAGGTCCCAGGTTCAATCCCTGGCATCTCCAGTTAAAAAGTAGTCGGTGACGCACTACCTGAGTCCCTGGAGAGCTGATAGAGTAGTCAGTACTGACACCTTAATAAACTGATGGTCTGATTCAGTATAAGGCAGCTTCATGAGCAAAGCCGGATTCCACATCCGCTAGGAGGGCAGGAAACTTCCTGGTTAATGATTTGAGTGAAGACAAGACACAATTCAGCATGCACACTTCAAGCCAGGGGTTCATTGCTCTCCAAGGGGTGAGAACTTAGCCCCAGAGCAGCCATGCTGATAGAACCCAACTTGCATCTAGTCCCAAATCACATTTTCCAAACTCGCCAACTTTGGGGAAACCACTGGTAGAAGTACAGAGCGCAAATCTTCCCCCTGCTCCCCAAAGCAACTGACATTCAGAGGCGCTGTTCATGTTGGTTAATAGGTCTTGATGGACACAGGAAGCTGCCTTATACTGGACCCATGGTTTAATCCCAAGTGAGGAGACTCCATGGTGACTGGGTATATATTTCCCACCGTGGTTGCATGTCCTCATTTGCCCCTCGGGTTGCCAACCTCCAGGCGGAGGCTGGTGATCTCCACAAATTACCACTCATCTCCATACTAAAGAGAGCAGCTCCCCTGGACAAAATGTCATTATACTTTGCTGAGGTCCCTCCCCTTCCCAAACCCTGCCTTCCCCAGGTGCCACTCCCCCACATCGCCAGCAATTTCCCAACCCAGAGCTGGGAAACATGTTTGCCCTCCATATAATTTGTGGAGCTGCCCCCCACCCCCTGCCAAATCTGGAGATCCCCAATAGCTCCAACCTGTATCGGACTGAGGCCTGTCCTACCTTCCTCCAGCATACCCCCTGGCTCAGCTCCCGCAACAGAACTTCTCCAGGGTCCTACAGTCGTCCTGCCGAAACTTGGAATCATTTCAGATATACCCTGTCCTCCAGACCAGGAGTTGGCATCGTCGATTCCCACATTCTGAGGAGTGTTGGCACCACTCCCTAATGGCTCTGTCAACAGTGGGTTTCTCTGCTGCCAGTGAGGAGGCAGCGCTGTGTCCAGGTATGGTTCTTGCCATGGGATTTCCCAGTGTTGTTCTGAGGACTCGTTTGTCGCCCACGTCATTTGTGGACTTGGCCCCATTTGTAGACCTCCAAGCTGGGGAGGATGAAGAACTCTCCCACCTTCCTCTGATGTCTCCCCCGGCTCAATCTCTGCCCAGTAGTCCATCTCATTTTCTGACAAATAAACAAACCAAAAAAATCGCCCACAATAATTGTACATTTGTGTCTGTTCCTTCTCTGATGCAAGAAAAGTAGCCGCTGGTTTCTTTAACGCACAGTCGATGTAAATACGTTTATGCGGTGGAGTGTATGATGAACGATGACTCTTTAGACTGCTTTGTGCAAAGACTAGGATATCATGCAATTACTACAGTGTATAGCAAGACTTGTTCTCATAAACCTTTGAACTCAGCAACTTGAAGCAAACGGAAGCTTTCCTTGATGCCTAGGGTTGCCAACCTCCAGGTACTCGCTGGATATCTCCTGCTATTACAACTGATCTCCAGATCAGTTCCCCTGGAGAAAATGGCCGCTTTGGCAACTGGGCTCTATGGCATTGAAGTCCCTCCCTTCTCCAAACCCCGCTCTCCTCAGGCTTCGCCCCAAAAACCTCCTGCCAGTGGCAAAGAGGGACCTGACAACCCTCCTGGCGTCCTCTCAAACAGTGGGGGCTGCATGAAGGAATCCCAGGTCACCCTTAGCATCTTCCTTAGGGTGACATCATTGCTCAAATAAGGACTCAATAGAGCACAGGCGCTTTGATGGTTCTGGGCCCATTTCCCCCTGACCTGGCTAGCCCTGGCTAGCCTGATCTCATCAGATCTTGGAAGCCAAGCAGCGTTGGCCCTGATTAGTATTTGGATGGGAGACCACCAGGAAAGTCCAGGATTGCAATGCAGAGGCAGGCAACGGCAAACCACCTCCGAATATCTCTTGCCTTGAAAACCCTACGGGGTCACCACAAGGTGACTAAATATAGGGCGAAAACGCACGGTTGCTTTAGCCTTCTTTATTCCCTGCTTCAGCCAGGATTCAGCCAGGATCGAACACATGCGTTTTCGCTGAATGTGTGTTCGATCCTGGCTAAATCCTGGCTGAAACGGAATAAAAGAGGCTAAAGCGACCATGCGTTTTTGGGCCTACGACTTAATGGCAGAAACAAGGCCCATTTCAATTAACATAGGGCTGGACGAAGATTTACAATGCGAACAGAAGGGGGGAAAAACATAAAATGCATTTAAAAACACAAATTAAAACCACAATTTACAGCCAGTAAGTACAAAAACTAACCATCTTCAGCCGCTTCCTAGAGATAGAAAGCTAGGAGACAAAGAGCACTTCTCTGGGGAGGTTGTTCCGTTATTGTGGGGCTGCCGCTAAAAACAATGGCAAACCACCCCATAAACATAGTTTGCACAGTGAACGTTGTGATGTGACATCACCCCATGGGTCAGACTGAAGAGATCAACCCTAGTCACGGAGGCAGCCATATAGCAGCCGAGACAAAGAGCCTGGGCCCCCCTACAGAATAACAAATTCAGACCCTACTTCTTCAGACGCATGAAGTATTATATACGGTAATGTAAGCTGAATACAACATAGAAGGAGAATAGTTGGTTTTTACATGCCGACTTTCTCCACCACTTAAGGGAGAATCAGACCGGCATACAACCTCCAGGTGGAGCCTGGAGATCACCAGGAATTACCACTCGTCTCCAAACCAGTGTGGTATAGTGGTTAAGAGCAGTGGTTTGGAGTGGTGGACTCTGATCTGGAGAACCGGATTCCTCCACATGAGCGGAGGAGGCAGATCTGGTGAACTGGATTTGTTTCCCCACTCCTACACATGAAACCAGCTGGGTGACCTTGGGCTAGTCACAGTTCTCTTAAGAACTCTCTCAGCCCCACCTACCTCACAGGGTGTCTGTTGTGAGGAGGGGAAGGGAAGGTGATTGTCAGATGGTATGAGTCTCCCTTAAGTGGTAGACAAAGTCGGCATATAAAAACCAACTCCTCCTTCTTCTATAGAGAGCAGTTCCCCTGGAGAAAATGTCATTATACTCTGCTGAGGTCCCTCCCCTTCCCAAATGCTACCTTCCCCAGGTGTCACTCCCACAAATCTCCAGCAATTTCCCAACCCAGAGCTGGCAAACATGTTTGCCGTCCATATAATTTGTGGAGTTGCTCCCCCAATCTGGAGATCCCCAATAGCTCCAACCCGGATCAGACTGAGGCCTCTCCTACCTTCCTCCAACATTCCCCCTGGCTCAGCTCCCGCGACAGAACTTCTCCAGGGTCCTACAGTTGTCCTGCCGAAACCTGGTATCATTTCAGACATACCCTGTCCTCCAGACCAGGAGTTGGCATCAACGATTCCCACATTCTGAGGAGTGTTGGCAGCATTCCCTAATGGCTCTGTCAACAGTGGGTTTCTCTGCTGCCAGTGAGGAGGCGGCGCTGTGTCCTGGTAGGGTTCTTGCCATGGGATTGCCCAGTGTTGTTCTGAGGACGCGTTTGTCGCCCACGTCATTTGTGGACTTGGCCCCATTTGTAGACCTCCAAGCTGGGGAGGATGAAGATCTCGCCAACCTTCCTCTGATGTCTCCCCCGGCTCAATCTCTGCCCAGTAGTCCATCTCATTTTCTGACAAATAAACAAACAAACCAAAAAAATCGCCCACAATAATTGTACATTTGTGTCTGTTCCTTCTCTGATGCAAGAAAAGTAGCCTTTGGTTTCTTTAACGCACAGTCGATGTAAATACGTTTATGCGGTGGAGTGTATGATGAACGATGACTCTTTAGACTGCTTTGTGCAAAGACTAGGATATCATGCAATTACTACACTGTATAGCAAGACTTGGTTCTCATAAACCTTTGAACTCAGCAACTTGAAGCAAACGGAAGCTTAGGGCGAAAATGCACGGTCGCTTTAGCCTCCTTTATTCCGTTTCAGCCAGGATTCAGCCAGGATCGAACGCATGTGTTTTTGTCAAACGTGTGTTCGATCCTGGCTAAATCCTGGCTGAAACAGGGACTACAGGAGGCTAAAGTGACCATGTGTTTTCACACTAAGTCTCAACAGGGTAGAAGTGCTACTGGTGGGTGGAAGAGCTGACCCAAGATTTAAGGTGTCATCCGTTATGGATGGTTTTGCAATCCCCTTGAAGGATTTTAATGGTTTTAAGATAAGAGTTTCTCAAGTGTGTTTTAAATTGGTAGCCTCCTTGTTGGTCCTTGAGAGGGCAGAAAGGATGGATATAAATGCTGTAAATAAATAAAAATAAACTTGGAACTTCATCTTGCAGCTGTGAGTTCCAAAGAGTAGAAAACTGGATAAGAAGTTCTCACTTTTACATTCACTTGCTTGCGGTTGTTGTCCAATAATAACAATCACAGTAGTGACAATAACTACCAGAATCTGCAACTCATTTGTCATACCCTGTGCTGCTTTTCTTCTTCTAAAGCATTGTTTGAAAATAAATTAAACCAGGAGGGTTTTTTTGCCTGCATTAAAACCGGAGCTAGAGTTTACTTTGGACCAGAAAATCAGGGTTTGGGGAACCTCTTTCCTGACTTTGATGATACGTCTTGGCTTTCCCTGATGCCTGGGATTGCCAACCTCCAGGTACTAGCTAGAGATCTCCTGCTATTACAACTGCTCTCCAGCCGACATAGATCAGTTCCCCTGGAGAAAATGGCCGCTTTGGCAACTGGACTCTATGGCATTGAAGTCCCTCCCCTCCCCAAACCCTGCCCTCCTCAGGCTCCACCCCAAAAACCTCCCACCGGTGGCAAAGAGGGACCTGGCAACCCTGTCTGAATGTCTCTTGCCTTGAAAACCCTGTGGGGTCACCATAAGGAGACTATGACATAATGGCAAAAACAAGGCCCATTAGAAGCAGTGCAGGGCTGGATGAACCTATGGTCTAACCCTGTACAAGATTTACAATGCAAACAGAAGGGGGGGGAATTAAAAATGCATTTAAAAACACAAATTAAAACCACAATTTACAGCCAGTAAGTACAAGAAACTAACTAATCAAATGCAGTCTTGAATAAAACCATCTTCAGTTGCTTCCTAGAGATAGAAAGCGAGGGGACCAAGAGCCCTTCTCTGGGGAGGTTACTCCATAATTGTTGGGCTGCCACTAAAAACAATGGCAAACCACCCCATAAACATAGTTTGCCTAGTGAACGTTGTGATGTGACATCACCCCATGGGTCAGTAATGACCCGGTGCTTGCGCAGGGGACTACCTTTACCTTTTACACCAAAAATAAGTTTTGGGAAAGACCCCACTGTCTGATCCAGCACAGCAGTTCTTTTTGAATGGATTGAATACATTATCGCAAGAGCCTCCGTATAAAGAGGCAGTACACCACCTGTCCTTTCCCCTTTATTTAGAAATACCTTTCCTTGCTTCAGCTCACCTACTCCTGGGAAATTTTGCATTGCCTTTCACCTAGGAAGAAGAGCAGCCTGAAAACTGGCAACCAAGACAAGTTCATGAGAGAAAGGGGGGGAAAAAAGGTACAGGTGGGCTGAGAAGTCAACTCCAATTTATGGACCTCTAATGAAGGCGGGGTCTCTGCACTTAACACCTTCCAGCCCCTCCCAGGAAAAGAACAAAGAAGGAATAATGAAGATGTGGGGCGGGGGGAGCGGTATTGGGTGAATTTATCATGTTTTTCTGGCAGGGAAAGCTGTTCCAGTTGAATTCCAGCCTTCCATGATGCAAACAAGAAAGACAGCAGGGTAAGCATCAGACTCCCTACTTGGTACATTTTTATTCCACCCTTCCTGCAAGGCGCCCGGGGGTAGCATACAGTAGCCTCCCCTCCTCATTATATCCTCACAACAACCCTGTGAGGTAGATTGAGCCAAGACTGTATGACTGACCAGAAATCATCCAGTGAGCTGCATGACAGTGTGGAGATTTGAATCCGGGTCTCCCAGAGTCTCAGTAACCAACGCTCTGCCCACACTGACTCCAGTTCACCATCCATTAAGCAGAGTTATTGTTGTGAAAAAAGAGATATTCAGTTCCACATTGGAGCTGGCTGGGGTTGCCAGGTCTCTTTTTGCCACCAGTGGGAGTTTTTTTTTTGGGCAGAGACGGAGGAGGGTGGGGTTTGGGGAGGGGAGGGACTTCAGTGCCATAGAGTCCAATTGCCAAAGTGGCCATTTTCTTGAGGTGAACTGATCTCTATCGGCTGGAGAACAGTTGTAATAGCAGGCAATTGCCAGCCACTACCTGGAGGTTGGCAACCCTAACTTATACATGCTCAGAGAGAAACCTTTCCTGCTTGTTCATCGTCTCCAGGGGATAAGTCCTAGCCAGTATTCAGAGTCACTCTTTTCAAAAATTAAGCACTGCTGTGTGTGTGTCTGTGGGTAGGGGGTTGTGTCTTAGCCTGATGTCCACCTCTCCTTGATGGCCGGCAGAATTCAACTGGTGTAGCTACCCTTAGCTTCAAGATGTGGTGAAGCAAAAACCTACATGTGCATACTCCCTTTCTGCTCTGCCACAGAAAAAGACAAGGGGAGTATCCTCATTCTCTTCCTCTGATGTGGACATTGTTCCCTTTTCTGCCATTTTCGCAGGAAAGGCTGGAAAAGGGTTAAATCCACAGAGCCTTAACGGCTAGAAGCCTATCAACGGGAGCTCCCTTCGCACCCCAATAGTTTTCTCCATTTCCGGAAGATTGTGTTTGCCGTCATTTTAGTGGCTGAACCTTATTTCCAAGAGCAACACCATGCAAGTTTTCACGAGCAGGTCACTTCAGGCAAGGAGAAGGGGTTCCTGGGTATGGGGTGATGGTGGTTGAGGGGTGTGACCCCAAGACCTCCTGAGGACCCATGTTTCTTAGACCCCTCCTGCATCCCCAAGGCAGGAGGGGTCTCATAGCAGAAATTGTCCCTATGTGCAATTCAGAGTCTCTCCTGGCAACACGCCCCTAATCAAGGCTCCAGGAGGCCCGTCCACGCCCAGGTCTGCGTTTGTAGCACAATCCCTTGGCATTTCTTTCCATGTAGGACATCCAGTCTCTCTCTCAACACAAGGAGTGTCCAGAAACCTGATAATATTTTAAAAGTATTTTATAAAGGTAGTTTTGTTTAATATAATAGAAATATGGAAGATAGTATCTTAACAAGAAAATCAAACAAAACCTTAGAATGTTAAGAGATTAAACTGGGATAACAGGCATATTTCCACCCAGTGTATATACTCCTTGTGTATAATTGAACAGTAGATATATTATTGAAGCATTATTGTAATCCCTTATTTTCCCCTTCCCCTTTAAGTTTTTTCTCTTATTCTCTTGAAAATAAAAAATATATATAAATTAAAAAAAAAGTCTGGCAACCTTAAACACCTGTTCAAGCAAAGGACTCTGCCTGCTGCATCTCTGCATGTCAGCCCCCTGACCTTGCCTTCTTCCTTCTGATCAGCTGATTTTGTGGCTGGCTCCTCTTCCTGCGGAAGTCATTTTGTTGCCACGCCCACCATGCCAGGTCAGAATACCAAATGTGCCCGCAGGCTCAAAACAGTTGGAATATGCAAGGCTGTCATATTAGCTGTGACAGGCAGACTTAGATAGAAGGAATCTGTCAACCATAGGCTGATGCAATGGCCTGGAAAGCCCCTAGGAGGCCTGATTAAACTGGCCAGATCCAGTTGAGGCCAGAGGCTGAGGTGTGGTGTTGCACCTGGAGAGTGACTAAGCATGTACTGCTAATTGATGCCTGGAGGTGGCATTGTATATAAGTGTAAGACTCTGTGAGTCTGTGTCGGGAGTTATGGAGGAGAGAGTGTGTATATAGCACTGTAAATAAACAACTGCATTTCTATAAGCTCTAGTGGTTCTGGTGGTCATTCCTGGACGTTGGCACAATCCGCCAGCTCTCGCGTCAGGGAACCCTTAATTTAAAACATTTCAGTGCTGCCTTTCAACACAAATAGGATTCCCAAGACAGCAAACATCAAAACATTAAAACAATTCGGCATTAAAACATCAACACATTAAGAACAGCACTGAATATCAGTTATAAAATTAATATAACTTTATTTAAGCATGAAAGGTAGCTAGAAAACTCTCCCATTTTATGCTATATTTAACTGACTGGGAATAAAAAAGGCATCTGTGTAATAACTTTGAATGGACCTTCCGTACTACAATAACATGATTTATGAGAAAAGCCTTGCTTCAGTCTCAGCATTTAGATGGTTTTTCTGCTTTGGGAACACCTCAATAAGATGTTTTCCCCCAGTATGAATCCTTTGATGTTTAGTGAGGTTGCCCCTCTTAGAGAAACTCTTCCCACACTCCAAGCATGTATATGGCTTCTGTCCTATGTGAATCCTCTAATGATCATGAAGGCTTGACTTAACAGGAGAGCTCTTTCTACAGTCTGAGCATTTGTATGTTTTCTCCCCAGTGTGAAGGTGTCGGTGTGAAGTAAGGCCCTGCTTGTGAGTGAAACTCTTCCCACACTCCAAGCATTTATACGGTTTCTCTCCTGTATGAATCCTCTTGTTTATGAAGGCTTGATTTATCAGAAAAGCTCTTGCTACAATCTGGTAAAGAAGAAAACACCTCTGTACTAATGACAACAGCTAAATCAAAAGAAAGTACAGGATGCCAAGCATAACATAACCACACTTAAAATGCATTAATATCCAAGACAATTCCAATCTTGTGTACAATATTGCAACTAGAACTCCTGCAAATGAGGAATACATACAATACAGTCCATATAAAGTCCAGAAATGGAAATTCTCAAAGCAAAGTTTATCTTGAATATTCCAAACAGCGATGCTCAGTTCCAATTCCAATTTCTTACATTCTTCAGTGTGCTGTGTAACACAAGTTTCTATTATATACTCTCATGTACTATAGGGTAGGACAATTTCCCATTCCCATCTTCAAGTTATTTCCAAGCTTGAATAACAAATTGGAATTGCCAGCACGGTGCCATAGCTTGATCTATTGTAAATTAGTGAACACAGTTGAAGGGGACCACCTCTAGCACCCCCGACTGCCCTCTTGCCTCTTAGTGGCCCCCCTAGGTAATCCCACCGCCCCCCAGGGGGTGGTACTGCCCACTTTGGGAACCATTGATTTATATGGCTTCTCCCCAGTGTGAATGCGTTGATGTGAAGTAAGGTAGGGCTTCTGGCTGAAGCTCTTCCCACACTCCAAGCATTCATATGGCTTCTCCCCTGTGTGAATTCTCTGGTGTAAAGTAAGGTGGTTCTTCCGGCAGAAGCTCTTCCCGCACTCCAAGCATTTATGTGGCTTCTCCCCAGTGTGAATGCGTTGATGTGAAGTAAGGTGGGGCTTCTGGCTGAATCTCTTCCGACACTCCAAGCATTCATATGGCTTCTCCCCTGTGTGAATTCTCTGGTGTAAAGTAAGGTGGTACTTCGGGCAGAAGAATTTTCTGGTGTAAAGTAAGGCTGTCCTTCCGACTGAAGCTCTTCCAACACTCCAAGCATTTATATGGCTTCTCCATGTGTGAACTCTTTCGTGATCAGTTAGGTGGCTATTTTGAGAGAAACTCTTTCCACACTCCAAGCAGCAATATATTTTCTTCCTGTTTGGATCTTCTGTTCCATCTTAATGCTGGATATGCAGCTGATTCTTTTCCCTTTCATGGGGCACTTATTCCTTCCCTTTTCTCTTTGTATTTTCCTTTGGGCTGGGATCTCATAGGTATTTCTGCCCTGACAGGCAACCAACTCCTTCCTCCGCTTCTGTTTTCCTTCCCTTTTTCTTTTCAGCTGCCTCTGAAGTCTGTCTCCATCCCAAGGTTCCACCTCTAGATCCTTGTCTCTTTCTGAAGATACTCCTCCTGATTGCCCCTGTCGCTCAGTCTCTGCTGCATCTCCTGCTGGAGCAGAGAAAGTGAAATCAAATAAGAGCTGCTGGAAACAAAGACCTCTTAGCACAGCTTGTCATTACAAAGTAGTGCTTTTTCCAATGGGAACTAGAAGCTGGGGAAAGCCTCTGTAATATGTACCGTATTTTTCGCTCCATAAGACGCACTTTTTTCCTCCTCAAAAGTGAGGGGAAATGTCGGTGCGTGTTATGGAGCGAATGTTGGCTGGGCGCGTGCGCGTCGGGACGGCGAACGCCGGCTTGCGGCGTCCCAACGCGCACGCGCCCAGCCGGCTCTGTGCCCCCCGCCCGCCTCCCAGCTGGCCGTCAGGGCGGGGAACGCCGGCTCGCGTCGTCCGGACGCGCACGCGCCCAGCCGGCTCTGTGCGTCCCACCCGCCCCGACGGCCAGCTGGGAGGCTTTAAAGTGCGGGGGGGGAGGTTAAACTGCTCTTATACACGGGTCAATACGGTAGGTGGAGGGAGGGGGGACTTACCACCGCCGCCGCCTGCCCGCGCGCCTTCCCTGCGGCCTGGGAGCGGCCTGCGGGGCCTCCTGAGCTCAGGGAGGGGGCCGCCGCCGCCTGCCTGCGCGCCTTCTCTGCGGCGGTTTCTTTCCCCCCCACCCCATCCCAGCGCTCCTTCTGCGTGGCGGCAGTTTCTTCCCCCCCCCCACCCCAGCACAACTTCTGCGCGGCGGCGGTTTCTTTTTCCACCCCATCCCAGCGCACCTTCTGCGCAGCGGCTTCTTCCCACCCCACCCCACCCCACCCCAGCGCGCCTTCTGCGTGGCGGCAGCAGCTCTGGGCGGCCCCACCTGCCTCCCAGCTGGCTGTCGGGGCGCACATGCTAAGACAAGTTTTTAGAGGAGGAAAACTAGATTTTTTCTTGTTTCCCTCCTCTAAAAACTAGGTGCGTCTTATGGTCAGGTGCGTCCTATGGAGCGAAAAATACGGTAACTACAGGCAAGGGAAAAGGACAGGGAGAGGAAGTGGGGGACTGGAAGGGCAGACGAAAGAACAACTTCTTCTCTGTAGTGCTCTTGCTCCAAGGACCTCCATGGCAGCTCAACTCTGGTGCCTTTGTGCTCCTAGTTCAAGGAGATTTTTGTCCCTTGGGACAAGGAAGGAGGTAAGCATTTTTCTGGCTCTATAGGAGGCATACATTTGCAAATGTATGTATTTATTTGGAAAATTTCTATGCCACCACCCCAGGGAACCTCCCCAGGGCAGCTTATAAAATGAACCATAACAAAAAGATAGAACATCTTAAAACCAGCCCTCAAAAACACAGGTAGAGCATCAATCCATCAAAACATGGAGCAACTGAAAACGGATTTTAAGCATTCTACTGGCTAAAAGTAGACTGTAACACAATGATTTGAAAACTTAATTAAAAGCCTGGCTAAAGAGAACATAAAGGAAAATAGCATAGGCACTGGGGGAACCTCAAGGGAAAGGGCCTCCCAAAGGCAAGCTGCCACCCTGGAAAAGGCCGGTCTTTGGCCATCACCTGCCCCACCTATGAAGGCAGGTCAGGCATTGTGAGGAGGATATTAGCTGGTATGATTGCAACCCGTTCTGCCTTTTAACAGCTTTTCTATGTGTTTTATTGTACTTAGTGAAACGTTATTATGCCAATAAAGGTACCTGAACTGAGGAAACTGAGGGGTAAAGAGATGGTTTTTCAAGGAAGCTTGCCCCCAAACCATGTAGGGCCTTATAGGTAAGAACCTGCATCATGAATAGTGCCCAGAATGGGCACTCAGGTCAGTTCATTCAGCACCATCCCTTTATCCTGACCCTGACAGTAGCCTGCCTGCTGAATATAGAACCACCTGAAGTCTCTGGTCCGTTTTCAGAGGCATTCCCTGAAAATGAATAGTCAAAGGAGCACCACCAAATTTACATCATGTACCTGATTGCTGTGATGGGGGCGGATAGGGTAGGGTAATGGCCTGCTGGGAGAGCTGATTAAATCACCCTAGGGTGACACAATTGGGATTAGGTAGCCCCATTGCGTAGCTAATTTGCAAGATCTGAGCAAGGCTGTCAAAGATGGAATGTTTTGGAGGACTTTCATTCATAGGGTCGCCATGAGTCGGAAGCGACTTGACAACACTTAACACACACATACAAACAGGAAAACACAGAGCAGGAGAAATCCCACCTGGGTCAATCAAAATAGTCTGAGATCATCAAAGAAGGGGAGGAGGAAGGAACCAGATCTGTCCTCCTCCCGCAGAGGTAAGGGGGTCTCTTTTGTCTTTTGCTGATCGTAGCATTTGTTGTATTTTCTTGGTGGGTTTAAACACTGTTTGTAGGTTATGTTTTTTCAAAAGTTTCTCCATCGTATCAGTGACTCCTTTAATAAATGGCAAGAATACCTTTCCTATGGGAGACTGTTTTTCCTGAGTTTTCTGATTTTTGTTTGGTTTAATGGCCCTTCTGATTTCATTCTTGGAATAGCCGTTTGCTAGCAGTGCGTGATTTAGATGATTAGTTTCTTCCTTGAGAAACTGTGGTTCACAGATCCGTCTTGCACGGTCCATTAATGTTTTCATTATTCCTCTTTTCTGTCGGGGGTGGTGGTTGGAGTTTTTGTGTAAGTAGCGATCTGTGTGAGTTGGTTTCCGGTAGACCTTGTGACCTAACTGAAAGTTTGTTTTACGGATGACAAGGGTATCAAGAAATGGGAGTTTACCCTCAATTTCCTTTTCCATGGTAAACTGAATGTTTGGATGGATATTATTAAGATGGTTTAGAAAGTCCATTAATTTTTCTTCACCATGGCTCCAAATAGTAAATGTATCATCTACGAACCTGAACCAGACTGTAGGTTTGTAAGGTGCCGATTCTAATGCTGTCTTTTTCAAAATATTCCATGTAAAAGTTTGCTATTACTGGACTGAGAGGACTTTCCATAGCTACTCCATCAATCTGTTCATAAAATTCTTTATCCCATAGAAAATAACTTGTTGTCAAACAATGGTGAAATAAGTCTGTTATATCTTCCGGAAAAATCAATGAGATTGTGTCTTTTACTGGAACCTTGGTAAAGAGGGATACATCTTCAAAACTGACTAATATATCCTGTGGATTGAGTTTCAACAGACTGATTTTGTTGATGAAATGAGTTGAATCTTTGATGTAAGAAGTGGTTTTTCCGATGTGGTCCTGTAGGAGGGTTGTCAAATATCTAGCTAATTCATATGTTGGGGAACCAATGGTGCTCACGATGGGTCAGAGTGGGATGGAATCCTTATGAAACACAAACAGTGTTTAAACCAGGGGTGGGGAACCTTTTTCCTGCCAAGGGCCATTTGCACATTTATGACATCATTCAGGGGCCATACCAGGTGTAGATCTCCCGGTGGGGGGGGGAAGAGGCTAGGGTTGCCAGGTCTCCAGCCACCACCTGGAGGTTGGCAACCCAGGGGAGGCCACACAGAGAAGGCCTGCAGGGTGCCCCCACTCCCCTCTCCCAGGCGGAAGGGCAGCCAGCAGTGGGCCCGAGAAAACGAGGTGCCAGGGGGGCGAGGCCCACAGTCGATCGGCAAGGGAGGAAGGAAAAACAGAGAAAACAGAGAAAGAGGAAAAGAGAGGGAAGGAGAAATGGAGAGAAAGGGAGAAAGAAAGAAAAGGACGGAGGGAGACAACGAAAGAGGGAGAAAGAGAGGGGAGAAAGAGTGACAGAAAAAGAGGAAGAAAAGAGAGAAAAGCCTTCCCACACACACACACCCGCGCACGCTGGCCCCAGCCTCCCCTGCCCAAACACACCAGGCGGTGCACAGAGCCCCATGCAACCGGGCCCCAGTCTCCATGCCCTCTCCTCCCCAGAGTCCACAAAAGGCCCCCCCTGAAGCCTGATCGGCTCCTGCATGCATGCTCTGCTGCCGGGAGCTGCCAGCCTCTTTCCCCCTCCCTCTCGCTGCTCAACAGCCAACAGTCGGCGAGAGGAGGTCCAAAGGGCACCGCAGCGCCGCTGTAAGCCGTGGTGCCAGGAACACCCTCTGGGAGGGCCGCCCTGCGCCCCGCCTCTGCAGCGGGGCCCCGGAGCTCCCGAGGGCCACAAAAAATGTCCTCGGGGGCCGCATACGGCCCCCGGGCCTGAGGTCCCCACCCCTGGTTTAAACCCACCAAGAAAATACAACAAATGCTACGATCAGCATAAGACAAAAGAGCCCCCTCACCTCTGCAGGAGTATATTGTATACCTTGCAGTTGTGGACAAGTTTACATCGGGACCACACAACGCAACATACAAACAAGGATAAAAGAACATGAAAGATACTGCAGACTTGGCCAACCTGAGAAATCAGCAGTGGCTGAACATGGACTGACCCAAACAGGACACAGCGTCTTATTCCAAGACACGGAAATACTGGACAATTCTACCAACTATTTTGTCAGATTGCACAGAGAAGCCATTGAAATTCATAAACATCAGCACAACTTTAACAGAAGAGAGTTTAAGAATGAATAAGGCTTGGCTTCCTGTCCTGAAAACCTCCAGACTAACAAAGACTACAGTCCACAATAGCCATGCGGATTAGCTTTGGATTCCACATGTTAACAGATCACTTCAGGATACAATGGTTCCAAATTAACATACCACACCCTCATTAGCACATTATCTTGATACTTACTGGACAATGATTAGCACATTACCTTTAATACTTTGCAGGACAATGACTCAGCTCAAACCCAACCTCTTCTGACTATATATTACTCTTCCTACACACTTGACACTGAGAGACACTGTCCTTCAGTGTTACTCCTCTGAATATGCCTGCAACATCTGCTGGCGAAACATCAGGAAAGAAGATACCAAGACCACGGTCACACAGCCCGGAAAACCTACAAGAACCAAAGGTAGTTTTGTTTAGTATAACAGAAATATAGAAAATGGTATCTTAACAAGAAAATAAAACAAAACCTTAGAATGTTAGAGATTAAACTGGGATAAAAGGCATATCTCCACCGAGTGTATATACTCGTGTATAATTGAATAGTAGATATAATACTGTTGAAGCATTATTGTAATCCCTTATTTTCCCCTTCCCCTTTAAGTTTTTTCTCTTATTCTCTTGAAAATAAAAAATATATAAATTTAAAAAAATGTCTGGCAACCTTAAACACCCGTTCAAGCATAGGACTCTGCCTGCCGCATCTCTGCATCTCAGCCCCCTGACCTTGCTTTCTTGCTTCTGATCAGCTGATTTTGTGGCTGGCTCCTCTTTCTGCGGAAGTCATTTTGTTGCTGTGCCCACCATGCCAGGTCAGAATACCAAATGTGCCCGCAGGCTCAAAACAATTGGGAACCCTTAATTTAAAACATTTGAATGCTGCCTTTCAATACAAATAGGATTCCCAAGACAGCAAACATCAAAACATTAAAACAATTTGGCATTAAAACATCAACACATTAAGAACAGCACTGAAAATCTATCAGTGATAAAATTAATATAACTTTTAATTTTAAGCATGAAAGGCAGCTAGAAAGCTCTCTCCCATTTTATGCTATATTTGACTGAGAATAAAAAAGCATCTGTGTAATAACTTTGAATGGACCTTCCTTACTACAATAACACGATTTATGAGAAAAGCCTTGCTTCAGTCTCAGCATTTAGATGGCTTCTCTGCTGTGTGAACAACTCAAGATGTTTCCCCCCTAGTGTGAATCCTTTGATGTTTAGTGAGGTTGCCCCTCTTAAGAGAAACTCCTCCCACACTCCAAGCATGTATATGGCTTCTGTCCTGTGTGAATCCTCTTATGATCAAGAAGGATTGACTTAACAGAAAAGCTCTTGTTACAATCTGAGCATTTGTACAGTTTCTCCCGTGTGAATGCGTTGGTGTGAAGTAAGGCCCTGCTTCTGAGTGAAACTCTTCCCACACTCCAAGCATTTATACGGTTTCTCTCCTGTATGAATGCTCTTGTTTATGAAGGCTTGATTTATTAGAAAAGCTCTTGCTACAATCTGGTAAAGAAGAAAACACCTCTGTACTAATGACAAAAGCTAAATCAAAAGAAAGTACTGGATGTCAAGTATAACATAACCACACTTCAAATGTAATAATACCCAAGACAATTCCAATCTTGTGTACAATATTGCAACTAGAACTCCTCCAAATGAGGAATACATACAATACAGTCCATATAAAGTCCAGAAATGGAAATCCTCAAGGCAAAGTGTATCTTGAATATTACCAACAGCGATGCTCAGTTCCAATTCCAATTCCTTACATTCTTCAGTGTGCTGCGTAACACAAATTGCTATTATATTCTCTCATGTACTATAGGGTAGGACAGTTTCCCATTCCCACCTTCAAGTTATTTCCAAGGTTGAATAACAAATTGGAATTAGAACTGAGCATCGCTGTTTGGAATATTCAAGGTACACTTTGCCTTGAGGATTTCCATTTCTGGACTTTATATGGACTGTATTGTATGTATTCCTCATTTAGAGGAGTTCTAGTTGCAATATTGTACACCAGATTAGAATTGTTTCTTGGGTATTAATACATTTGAAGCGTGGTTATGATATTCTTGGCATCCTGTACTTTCTTTTGATCTAGCTCTTGCTACAATCTGAGCATTTGCATGGCTTATCCCCAGTATGAATGCATTGATGTAAACTAAGCAAGGTGGTCTCTCAGTCTGAAGCTCTTTCCACATTCTGAACACTGATATGGTTACTCATTTCTGTGAAGCAGGAGATGTGATGCCAGGGATATGCTCTGGCTGAAGCTTTTCCCACATGCCACGCTTACCGTATTTTTCGCTCCATAAGGCGCACCTGACCATAAGACACACCTAGTTTTTAGAGGAGGAAAACAAGAAAAAATATTTGGAGCACCAAGAGGATGGGCCCCGCCCAACAGCTGAGCATCGGACCAGGAAGGGGGGGGGAAGTGCTCCGCGCTGCCTGGGCAGGCAGCGCAGGGCAGTTTAAAGACCCACCGCCCCCCTTCCCAGGACTCCTTATCGGCTTCCCAGCTGGCTCCCGGGGCGCTTTTGGACGGGGTGGGGGGTGAGGCTGAGAGGCGCATGCGCGTCCTGCCCTCCCGGCGCGCGTGCTCCTCCCTTCTCCTTGCCTCAGCCGAGCTGGTTGAGCGGAGCTGGGGGGAGGCGAGCTGCTCGGGGAAGCGCATGCCCTCGCCAGCCGCTCTCCTTCCACCCTCGCCGGACTCGAGGGAGGAGAAGCGTGCAGCTAGCTGTTGGCTTCCCAGCTGGCTCCCTGGTGTGCCGGGCTCCCGAGGCCCGCTGGGTGGCAGGGGGGAGGGCGCCCCGCCCCCCAGCTGGCTGTCGGCTTTCCAGCTGGCTCCCAGGATGCGCCGGCTCTGCGCTGGGCTCCAGCGGTGCTGGGAGGCTGGGCCCCGCCCCCCAGCTGGCTGTCGGCATCCGAGCCAGCACACACACACACACTCACTCCATAAGACGCACAGACATTTCCCCTCACTTTTGAGGAGGAAAAAAGTGCGTCTTATGGAGCGAAAAATACGTTATATACAGCTTCTCCCATGTGAATCCTTACATTTGTAATGAGGTTGCCACTGCAAGTGAAGCTCTTCCCACATTCAAAGCATTCATATGGCTTCTCCCCAGTATGAACACGTTGATGTAAAAGTAAGGTTGTCTTCCAGACTGAAGCTCTTCCCACATTGCAAGCATTTACATGGCTTCTCCTCTGTGTGAATCCACTGATGTAAAGTTAGGTACTGATTAGCTGAGAAGTTCTTCCCACATTCCAAGAATTTATATGGCTTCTCTCCTGTGTGAATTTTCTTTTTTATTTTCTTTTTAATTTTTAATGCTTTTATTATTTTTATGTAGGGTACAGAAGGAAAAAAGGGGGGAGGGAAGAATTCACTTCCGTCTGCAATAGGCGGTGTTTTCTTTGGTCGGTATTATGCATTCAAAAAACAGATTTTATACTTATTACAGTTAGTTTGATATACTAACTTTCGTCATAGTCTTATTCAATTAAAAGATTATAAAAAAACTGAATAAACGAATCGAGTGTATTATTAAACATGGAATACAGCTGCTAACGTAAAAGAGTAACACCATAAATATACCGTGGCTACCATTTCTCTAAAAATTACTCATTATATAAGTAAGTCAAGTATAATCTTAGATATGAAAAACATCTATTCATCTACTCATATAAAAAGGAATAAAGCTAAGTCTAAATACCTAGAGACATAAGTATGCCATGGTAGCCATTTCTCATAAAATTGCTCTACAGATTGTCAACTGGATTCATCAGGTAGGTAATTTTGGTCATATTTACATATTCTGACATCTTTTCTTTTCATTCGTCAACTTCTGGTCTTTTGTCTCCATCTCCTCGCGAGCACCACTCTCGCTACTGTTGTAGCATATTTTAAATACAACAGATGCTACGATCAGCAAAAGACAAAAGAGACCCCCTCACCTCTGCAGGAGTATATCGTATACCTTGCAGTTGTGGACAAGTTTACATCGGGACCACACAACGCAGCATACAAACAAGGATAAAAGAACATGATACTGCAGACTTGGCCAACCTGAGAAATCAGCAGTGGCTGAACATGGACTGACCCAAACAGGACACAGGGAAATATGGGACAGGACACGGAAATACGGGACAATTCTACCAACTATTTTGTCAGATTGCACAGAGAAGCCATTGAAATTCACTTCCATCTGCAATAGGCGGTGTTTTCTTTGGTCGGTATTATGGATTCAAAAAACAAATTTTATACTTGTTACAGTTAGTTTGATATACTAACTTTCGTCGTAGTCTTATTAAAAGATTATAAAAAACCCGAATAAACCTGTGTGAATTTTCTGGTGCAAAGTTAGGCTGTCCGTCTGACTGATGTTCTTCCCACACTCCAGGCATTTATATGGCTTCTCCCCTGTGTGAATTTTCTGGTGTAAAGTTAGGCCGTTCGACTGAAGTTCTTCCCACGCTCCAAGCATTTATATGGCTTCTCTCCTGTGTGTATCCTTTGATGTTTAGTGAGAACGCCACCGTGAGAGAAGCTCTTCCCACACTCCAAGCATTTATATGGCTTCTCCCCTGTGTGAAGTTTCTGGTGTAAAGTAAGGTGGTGCTTCTGGCAGAAGCTCTTACCGCACTCCAGACATGTATATGGCTTCTCTCCTGTGTGTATCCTTTGATGTTTAGTGAGGGCGCCACCGTGAGAGAAGCTCTTCCCACACTCCAAGCATTTATATGGCTTCTCCCCTGTGTGAAGTTTCTGGTGTAAAGTAAGGTGGTGCTTCTGGCAGAAGCTCTTACCGCACTCCAGACATGTATATGGCTTCTCTCCTGTGTGTATCCTTTGATGTTTAGTGAGGGCGCCACCGTGAGAGCTCTTCCCACACTCCAAGCATTTATATGGCTTCTCCCCAGTGTGAATGCGTTGATGTAAACTAAGGCTATCCTTCCGACTGAAGTTCTTCCCACACTCCAAGCATGTATATGGCTTCTCCCCTGTGTGAATTTTCTGGTGTAAAGTAAGCCTGTTCTTCCAATTGAAGCTCTTCCCACACTCCGAGCATTTATATGGCTTCTCCCCTGTGTGAAGATTCTGGTGGTGTAAAGTAAGGTGGTGCTTCTGGCAGAAGCTCTTACCGCACTCCAGACATGTATATGGCTTCTCTCCTGTGTGTATCCTTTGATGTTTAGTGAGGAAGCCACCGTGAGAGAAGCTCTTCCCACACTCCAAGCATTTAAATGGCTTCTCCCCAGTGTGAATGCGTTGATGTAAACTAAGGCTATCCTTCCGACTGAAGTTCTTCCCACACTCCAAGCATGTATATGGCTTCTCACCTGTGTGAATTTTCTGGTGTAAAGTAAGGTGGTGCTTCTGGCAGAAGCTCTTACTGCACTCCAGACATGTATATGGCTTCTCTCCTGTGTGTATCCTTTGATGTTTAGTGAGGTCGCTACCTTGAGAGAAACTCTTCCCACACTCCAAGCATTTATATGGCTTCTCCCCTGTGTGAAGTTTCTGGTGTAAAGTAAGGTGGTGTTTCTGGCAGAAGCTCTTACGGCACTCCAGACATGTATATGGCTTCTCTCCTGTGTGTATCCTTTGATGTTTAGTGAGGAAGCCACCTTGAGAGAAGCTCTTCCCACACTCCAAGCATTTATATGGCTTCTCTCCTGTGTGTATCCTTTGATGTTTAGTGAGGTCGCTACCTTGAGAGAAGCTCTTACCGCACTCCAAGCATTTATATGGCTTCTCCCCTGTGTGTATCCTTTGATGTTTAGTGAGGTCGCTACCTTGAGAGAAACTCTTCCCACACTCCAAGCATTTATATGGCTTCTCCCCTGTGTGAAGTTTCTGGTGGTGTAAAGTAAGGTGGTGCTTCTGGCAGAAGCTCTTACCGCACTCCAGACATGTATATGGATTCTCTCCTGTGTGTATCCTTTGATGTTTAGTGAGGGCGCCACCGTGAGAGAAGCTCTTCCCACACTCCAAGCATTTACATGGCTTCTCCCCAGTGTGAATGCGTTGATGTAAACTAAGGCTATCCTTCCGACTGAAGTTCTTCCCACACTCCAAGCATGCATATGGTTTCTCCCCTGTGTGAATTTTCTGGTGTAAAGTAAGCCTGTTCTTCCAATTGAAGCTCTTCCCACACTCCAAGCACTTATGTGGCTTTTTGCCTGTGTGAACCCTTTGATCATCAGTTAGGCAGCTATTCTGAAAGAAGCTCTTTCCACACTCCAAGCAGCCACATGTTTTTCCCCCTGTATGGATCTTCTGTTCCATCTTAATGCTGGAGATGCAGCTGATCCTTTTCCCTTTCATGGGGCACTTATTCCTTCCCTTTTCTTTTTGTATTTTCCTTTGGGCTGGGATCTCATAGATGTTTCTGCCCTGACAGGCAACCAACTCCTTCCTCCGCTTCTGTTTTCCTTCCCTTTTTCTTTTCAGCTGCCTCTGAGGTCTGTCTCCATCCCAGGGTTCTACATCCAGATCCTCATCTCTTTCTAAAGACACCCCTCCTGGTTGCCCCTGTCGCTCAGTCTCTGGTGTCTCTCCTGTTGGAACAGAGAAAGTGAAATCAAATAAGAGCTGCTGGAAACAAAGACCTCTTAGCACAGCCTGTCATTACCAAGTAGTACTTTCCCCAATGGGAATAAGAAGCTGGGGAAAGCCTCTGTAATATGTATCTACAGGCAAGGGAAAAGGACAGGGAGAGGAAGTGGGGGACAGAAGGGACTGGAAGGGTAGATGAAAGAGCAACTGCTTCTCTGCAGTGCTCTTGCTCCAAGGACTCCATGGCAGCTTAACGCTGGTGCCTTCGTGCTCCTAGTTTAAGGAGATTTTCATCCCTTAGGACATGGAAGGAGGTCAGCATGGCTCAGTGGTAGAGCATCTGCTTGGCATGCAGAAGGTCCCAGGTTCAATCCCCAGCATCTCCAGTTAAAGGGACTAGGCAAGCAGGTGATGCGAAAGACCTCTGCCTGAGACCATGGAGAGCAGCTGCCGGTCTGAGTAGACAATACTGACTTTGATGGGCAAGGGTTCTGTTTCAGTATAAGGCAGCTTCATGTGTTTATGTGTTTCTGCCTCTATAGGAGGCATACATTTGCAAGTGCATGTATTTATTTTGAAAGTGTCTATTCCACCACCCCAGGGAACCTCCCCAAGGCAGCTTATAAAATGAAACATAACAAAAAGATAGAACATCTTAAAACCAGCCCTCAAAAAAACAGCTAGAGCATCAAACCATCAAAACATGGAGCAATTGAAAATGGATTTTAAGCATTCTACTGGCTAAAAGTAGATAGGAATACAATGATTTAAAAATTTAATTAAAAGCCTGGCTAAAGAAAACATAAAGGAAAGTAGCGTAGGCACTGGAGAGAACCTCAAGTGGAAGGGCCCCCCACAGGCAAGTTGCCACCCCTGAATAAGGCCTGTCTTTGGCCATCACCCGCCCCACCTCGGAAGGCAGGTCAGCCCTTGTGAGGAGGATCTTAGCTGGTGAGCTGGATAGGAAGGGTAAGGAGGCAGTTTTTTCAAGGAACCTTGCCCCAAACCATTTAGGGCCTTATAGGTAAGAACCTACATTATGAATAGCGCCCAGAACGGGCACTCATGTCAGTTCCTTTAGCAGCATCCCTGTATCCTGATCCTGGCAGTAGTCTGCCTGCTGAATTTAGAACCAACTGAAGTCTCTGGACCATTTTCAAAGGTATTTCCTGAAAATGAATTGTCCAATGAGCACCATCAAATCTACATCATGTATCTGATTGCTGGGATGGGTGCGCATAGGGTAAGTAATGGCCTGCTAGGAGCACTGATTAAATCACTCTAGGGTGACACAATCAGGATTAGGTAGCCCCATTGTGTAGCCAGGCACACCTTTGTGCCAGGGGAAAAGTTCAGTGGTCAACCAGTGTCCCGCCAAGACTTGACACACAAGATGGATCTGAAAACTCGATGAGAGGCATCCATTTTGTGTGGACAAATGTCTTGCTCTCATGCCAGTTTTGGGCCCCCGTGCCTTTGTGGGGTTCTCTTAGCAGGCATAGGGACCGACTGCTTACAGGGAGCCCCCTGGCAGAGTGAATAATACAAACTAATTTATTAACCAAAAAGTTTTTATAGTTAAGAAAACAAGAGAACTGTTATAACAGTGGAACAGTGACATCATCATTCCAGAACAGGAAAACCCAGAGCAGGAGTGATCCATCCTGGGTGAATCAAAATAGGCTGAGATCATCAGAAGGGGAGGAGGAAGGAACCAGATTGATGGCTGTTCCTTGTTGCAGTTGTACATTTGCTCTCACATTTCCTTTGGCCTTGACTTGGCCATTGGGGTTTCTGGGGGGTTTCACTCACGAGGAGTGCCACAATGGGAACAGGGCACCTTTTAGATGGATTGCATCCCTGATTAGACAAAATGGAAATATGTGGAGTGCCCACAAAAAAAATCCTGCAAAATAAACAGAAACACCCATTTCACTGTATGACTGACTCCTGCTTACCTGAGAAGGTGACACCAGCACACCTGCCCGATTCTTCAGAGATTTGGAGGAAACACATTTCTCTGGGATGGTGCTGCGAATCAAGGAATGGTCCAGGAACCCAAAGTCCTTCAAGGAGACAACAACATGAAGAGGTTTAGGCTTTCCAAGAATATTCATGGTGTTGAGAATACACCTAGACTTTGGGGATGGGGGATATTTGAACAGCTTACAAGATCTTTGCTTCCAGCTTGATGCAGATACAATGCAAACATTATTAGGAAACAAATATCAGAAACGTAGCTTATTCAGAAAAAACTCTGAGGTAAATATTAACCATCAACCAGGAGTTGTGGGATGTTAGGTCTTTAATAATGCATGTCTAAGGAAAACCTTCTCTTGAATGGGTTTACAACATATAAACACAGCATACTGCTGCAACCTGGATACCTGCTGGACCTTGTAACCACTAATAAGGATGTCTACTCAGAATACTACTCAATCAAGCCTACTCAGTGGGGCTTACTCTGGGAAGGTGTTGTTAGGTATCCACTGCGTAATGCAGGGGTCCCCAACATGGTGTCAAAGGGGTCCTTGGCCTCTGCTGACACCTTTCATGGTGCCCTCCAAGTGTTTTAAAAAAGTAGATGGGCCAGATAGGCCTTTTGCCTAGCAAGGCTTTTGATTGGCTGTGCATTTTTTTATTGTTGCTTTTTAAAAAAATGTTACTGGAATTACGCAGTGGCAATCATTTTGTGGCTGGCTCCGCCTCCTCTGGCTGCCATTCTGTTGCTGAACCAACCACGCTACGTCAGAATTCCAAATGTGCCCGCAGGATCAAAAAGGTTGGGGACCCAGATGCTGAGATCTCCCATTACTGATGGCTTGAATTACAGACGAATCCTCTCCCACATACAGGATAAAAGGGCCAAGCTCCTTACCCAGAGAGGCTGCAGTCGCATAATTCTCTTGCATGACTTCCCAGTACAGAGCTCTTTGGGCAGGATCCAGCAGAGCCCATTCCTCCTCTGTGAAGAACACAGCCACCTCCTTGAAGGACATCGAGGGCCCAGAAGGAAGATTTCCCCAGTTCATCTTCTCTCACTGCCCCTGAGTATTCACACAAGAAAGCAAAATCCCATTTGCAGGTCATTTGGAAAAAAAATGGAACAAATCAAACCAATGGCAAGAAAAAATGAACATGTCTTTTTCAACTCTGAAGAGTATCCCACAAGTCACATGAACACACGAAGCTGCCTTACATTGAAATCAGACCCTCGGTCCATCAAAATCAGTACTGTCTACTCAGACCGGCAGCGGCTCTCCAGGGTCTCAGGCAGAGGTCTTTCACATCACAGATCTGCCTAGTCCCTTTAACTGGAGGTGCCGGGGATTGAACCTGGGACCTTCTGCATGCCAAGCAGATGCTCTACCACTGAGCCATAACCCCTGTCACAGTCTCAACCCAAACCAGATCTCTGCGTCTCTGGGAGGCATGAACTTTCTTAGCGGCTGTCCTGCCCTGGGGACATACCCAGGAAATAAATGTCATGTGGCTAGGCCCTGAGATCATACAGGGAAAGGGCTGTGGTTCTAAGAAGACAGGAGTCTGATACCCACTTGTACTGGACTCTGTTACCGCTCATTGATGACTAGATCTATGGGATGTATACTTGATTGACAAGTATGGTTCCGTAGAAGAGGTCTCTAGGGTAAGGAGGCAACAGTTTGAATCTTAGAGATTCTTTTTATTGCTTGTTCAAGATATAAAAGCAGGTTCAACACATGTACAGAGAATAACATAAATTTCTTAGGCAGGGTCACACATCAGACTGTGGTGGGAAATTTTTAGTATTAAATGTTATTTGTGTTAAGAAAGAACCATTTATAGGCCTTAACTTATAGTTAAGGCCTGACTCTGGCTTTTAGCCTTCAGCTGCTACTAGTCTGACCCCATCTTCAAATTAGGGCCTGTGATCTTGGAAGAACTTACATTACTAGAAAATAGGTGCTTGCAAATTCCTTTCAGGGACATAAAGAGCCTCTGAACCAGCAACAAAATTATCCTGTTAAATAAGGGAATGTACAGGTTTCTCAAGCAGACAAATTGTCAGTGACACTAAGTAACGTATTAGGAACAGAAAGTTTCACAGCTACAATTCATGAACAGGGCCATCTCCGGAAAGTTTGTGAGAAGGGCTATTGTAATGATCTCTTTCCCATGGTTTAGCCTAGAAAACGTCTCGCAAGATCCCTGTTTCCTTATCATTCTGGGGAAGGAAATTAGGCTCAAGCCATCTCTCCTTAGAGTGATCCAGAGATCTCTGATAACTGTTTTGTCTGTGTATATGTGAGTGTGTTAAAAGTCTGCCTTAAATATTAAAGTTAAGTACTGTTTCTTTCCTTGCTTTGTATTTTTCTTGTAAGCTTAATAAATCTGTCTGGTTCACTATCATAACGTCTATGTTCTATGTAAGAATTTTCTGATTATCTAAAGGTGACTTGTGTGCATGATCTGTGTTATCTTTGTTATCCTTTGGCCATTGCTTTTGGTGAGTAGAGCAGGCTGGGGAATTCCAATTTCAAAGAACACAAGGGAGAACTAAAAAATTCTCCCGTCACAGACTATTACAGAAAATTGCACAGAGTATACAGATCATTACATATACATTTTCATACATTACCACCATCGCCCAAGAGTCCTCAATTAGGACTCTCAATTTTAAACAAATCCAGGCTCCTTTTATACTCTTTGGCATGGGAAAATTCTCTATAAAAATGCCCCCATGACTCTTCTTTAAGGTTTTTCATAGGTTCTCATAACATCCTAATCTTTTTAATGGCATTTTAATCACCACACCTGGTTTACACCACTAATACGGCCAGATGTATGGCCAGGTGCTCCGCTGATAAGAATGTTCTCAGATATTTGATGTCCTTGAGAATGTCCCTGAGAATGATATCAGATATTCAATGTCCAACCCATCTGCCAGGTGTGAAATAGGTTCAAGGAAAGGACAAGGATGACATCCTTCAAGGTCTTTCAATGCATTCAGAACACTCCCACCGGCCTTCACATTAAAATACAAAACGTGACCATGAACGCCCCTATCTTAATGTTATGAGTACTTCAAGGCCACTGGCAATATGTCCAGTCTTCCAGCTGCAGTAGCAGATGACATAATGGTTTAGGGTTGTCTCTGTGTGCCAGCTTACTAATAGGGAAAACTGGCTGTTAATTGGCAAATAATATATAAAAATCCATCCTTTAATACTGAAATATAACTAGAAACTCGGTAAATATATCTAAACCACTACACACTCTCACGCACAGGAACACAATGCAAGTGGGCACATCATCCACATGCCATTATAGAAGCCGCGTGAAGGGCAACTGGAACTAGAATAAATTTGGTGCGATTCTCCCTCCATGTCAAACAGAAATTCAGAAGGCAAATTCTGGTATTGAAAACTGGGTTTCGGATTCCTAACAAATGTTCATGTTTGGATGCTGTCGTCAGCTACTGACAAAGGTTTCTTCCCCCCCACACACACACACACCAAAAAAACCTTAAGCATTCACATGAGACTCAAGTTTCAGACATTTCTAAAGAATTCTCAGCAGACTGCGCTTTCAGATCTTTCCAGGGAATACAGATGCACACAATACTTGGATGTTGCCATGTGTGCCAACTAAATGCAATCTCTCTGTTGTCACAAACCCAGATGCGAGCTTGTTTGAGCCTTGCTTCCAGGTCCTACCATTGTGAGAGCTAAATCAGAGCTGGGCCAATGAATGAGATGACAGAAACCACAGCGAGGCAATTCCAGAGGGGCAGGGCAACCTCGGCCCGAACACTAGCCCATAATTTGGTCACAGAGCAAAAATTCCAGAACGCTACGGCAAGATGGGCTGAGCCAGGAAGAGGACAGCCACCATTTCGTCTTTCGCCTGCAATGTGTCAGAGCGTTTGCACGGAACAGTTGCCCACCCCGAGAAGTTCCCCCACAGTGGCTTCGCGCCCTCAGCTGTCTGCTCCAATCCTGCTCGTGCTCTTAACACACAGCCCTGTATGCAAATACAGGAACAGTCAGCCATTTCCAGACACCATCTGGAAGTTGGCAACCCTACCTGGGGATCCAGCAGAGATGGGAGAGAGCCGAAGAGGAGACAAAAGACGGACAAGCTAAAACAAAGGACAGCGATTGCCCATAGGGAATGCATGATTGCCCATAGAGAAACAGGGAAACTACACTTGCTAATGCGTGTGTGTAACACTTGCTAATAGAGAATCTCAAAAACTAAGGACAGTGATTGCCAATAGACAAGATAGAGTGCAAACCCTTTATAGTTCCCCGCTGCACACTACAAACACCATAACACCCCCAGCAGCCTGTGACAAGGAAACCACACAAAGGCCACCATCCAAAAACACACAGGCACCCCTACAATCACCTATAGGCTCTGTGCAAGCACACCCCAAACGGATACATTGCATGGACCCTTGCTGTATGCATGGAAAGCTCCTCTCTATGCTTCCCGTAGATTCATACACACTGCTGTCATGCCAGGGCACAGAACATGTTCAGTGACGGAATGCGCACTGACCCACAAACCATTCAGGTGCAGTAAGAGACAGAGCACTCGGTCACATAGAGCGATCAAGGCCAAACACAGAGACTCCAGACACGGTCTCCTTCTGGCACCCAAGTTCAATGCCGCTTGCACCAGTGGGAACACAATTCAGCACCAGCCTTCCCTACACCTTATCCCCCCCAATGCCTCCCCCTCCCAGCCTTTACAGCCAACCCAAGGTTGTGGTAAGGAGGGAATAAGAAGAGGCGTAACTCTAGCCATGGGACTGAGAGGGGATGGTACAGGTGGGTCAACACCGGGGGGGGGGGGGAGAGCTACAGAGGGATGAGAGCCGGTTGACCACCCCACCCCAAACCTTGAGTTGTGAGGGGAGTAACTGAGCACCAATCAGTTTGCTGAGAAGGCCCAGGTATTATACAAGCCAGGAAAAAAGAGGGAGGAAGAGGAGAGCTACCTACTTTAGCTCAGGTATGGGGAGGGGAACCAAATCTGTCTTTCCCTTCCCTTAATAAACACAAGTTCCATAATCAGAGGGGTGCCACCTTGGAACAATATTCCAAGTGGTACAGAGTCAGAAAAGCATGCCTAACCAGACTTCTCTGGGGTCCAATTTGCTTAAAAGAGTGTGTACACGACTGACAGCCAGTGTAGCTTAGCAGTCAGTGTGTTGGACTAGGATTCAAGTTCGAATCCACATTCTGCCACGGGAACTCACTGGGAGACTCTGGGCCTGTCACCAGCATGGTTATATATATCCACTAGCTCGTTATGATGGGAGAATTTCCTACAGGAAAAGGCAAAGGTCTGAAAAAGCCATGGAAAGGAAGGGACAAGATGAACAGACACGCAATGGTCGTGTTCAACATTTGGAGGATACTGTTATTATTGAAACCCATCCGATGACTGATTTTAAAATTTCCAAAGATCTCAATGGTATTTTATTGACCCTTTTAATGGAGTTGTTACTTTGGGCCATATACCAGCCAAAACGGGGATTGCTGAAAATGTTAAGAAAGGAAATATCAAAAGACAGACTATTCACAGACCGACTAAACTGAGCAAGCTACGTTCATTTGAGAGAAGGGAGACAAAAAGCTGACTTTGCCAATCACTGGAAACCTCTCTTTGGTTTTTGGGAACAGAAACATTTTGGGATATATAGAAATAAAAAGTCAATAACAGGAGGTGACATAAAGCTTTGATTGGACTGGATTATCAGTGACAAATAGGTCCAGTTCTGCCAGGGAAACAGAGAGACAAGCCTTAGTATTTCCTCTGGAACGCAGACAAGCTTAGGGTTCAGAGGGCCTCAATTGCTGGCCCGTGCCTCCCCACAAAACATGTTTTTGGTTGTAGAAAAGCAACAGCTCGAGGAAGAGGATTCCAACCTCGCCTTCCTGAGAGTTTCTTTTCTGTGCTGAGGAAACTCTTGGTTTGGAAGGACACCCTATCACCCGAGGCCCTGCCCACAGCCTGCAGCGCTACACCTCTGGCGCAGGTTTCTCACCCCGGGGCAGGCTGAGGACTGGGGATGGGGGTGCCAAGTCTGGGTTGGCAAATCCCTGGGGGTTTGAGGGTGGAGCCAGAGGAGGGACCTCAGTGGAGTTCAGCTGTAGCTGTGGGACATCCCCAGGCGTCACCTGCAAGTTGGCAACCCTACCTGGGGGCCCAGCAGAGATGGGAGAGAGCCGAAGAGGAGATGACGGAAGAGACTGCCTGCACTGATCAGGGAGGGAAAGCATCGAAATGGGGGGGTTGATGTTTGGGAGATTCCCTCTGGCCAGAGAGCTGGGAGGACAGGAAACGCCCAAGGCAAGGGCTGAATGGCGCGGGGAGGGGCCTCAGTGGGGTTCAGTTGTTGCAGCAGGGGATCTCCAGGTCTCACCTAGAGATTGGCAAAGATCCAAACAGCACTCACAAGGTGCTAGAGATAAGGTAGTAATTTATAAAGGTGAGAATTTGTGCAAAAAAGTGAACATCTATACAAATGAAATACAATAAGAGACACATACACAATTTCAATAGGAATCCAGCAAAATACTAAGTTCAACAGAAAATATGGGTATCCTGTAAATCAGGTAAGTGAATGTATATTGTCCATAACAGACTTCTTTTATACTTATAGGTAGCCGGAAAGCAGATGTCACAGGCAAGAGACGCGATGGAAAGATGTCAGGACGTGTCTTCCCATCGCGGCTCTTGCCTGTGACATCTGCTTTCCGGCTACCTATAAGTACAAAAGAAGTCTGTTATGGACAATATACATCGACTTACCTGATTTACAGGATACCCATATTTTCTGTTGAACTTCGTATTTTGCTGGATTCCTACTGAAATTGTGTACGCGTCTGTTATTGTATTTCATTTGTATAGATGTTCACTTTTTTGCGCAAATTCTCCCCTTCATAAATTACTTCCCTTCTCTCTAGCACCTTGTGAGCGCTGTCTGGATCTTTGCCATTCTCCGTACAGCACGGAGCCTTCATTTTCTCCAGGCTCACCTAGAGACGGGCAACCCTAAGGGGTGGCCCCGCCAGCCGAGAAGCAGGGATGGGGGGAAGAGGAGGAGGAGGAGGAGGGAGAGGCTGCCTGCAATGATCAGGAAGGGGAAGAACCGAGAAAGGGAACTACTGTTTGTACTCGGGGGCCATTTCTGCTCGCTCCTTTTTCGGGGGCGTCAGGCCTTCCGACTTCTCTCCTGAGCCCGGCCGCTTCTGGCGGGCTGATCACGGGCAACTGGACGGTGGCAAAAGAAACCAAGGAGCCAGCCGGTGTGGGACGATTCCCGCCCCCCTGCCCGGTGCCTCGGGGATCACCCGTCCGGGGGCCAGGATCTGCCCAGGGAAGCCCCCCTAACCCACCCACCCCTCTCTCTCCCCCGCTCCCCCCTCCCAGGAGCTCCCCAACTTCTTGCACCGCCCTCCTCCGCCCACCCCCTCCTGAAGAAACCAGAAACCTACCTGTCCTGCAACCGCGGAAAAGCCAGACTCTCCCTCCGGCCCGGGAAAAAGAGCTCGAGGGGGGCGCCCTAAGCCGCCCTCCTGGGAAACATGGGGGCTCCCAGCCACGTGGCTCCGCTCCCCTGTCCCCGCCAGGAAACCCCCAGGCACAAAGACACGCCCAGTCGGGTTCAATCCCCGCCCTCACTTGCGAGGGCTTTTGGGAACTGTAGTTCACCGCGAGGAGGAGGAAAGACCCCCCTGACAGCAAAGGCTCGTGTCCTTTTTAGGATCCTTCCTGCCCCCCTTTTCTTATTTCTCTGCTTCCAGGAGTTTTCGCGCGGCTGGGCTTCCTCTCCACCCTGAAGAATGCAGGAGCACAAGGAAAGATTTGGAGAAAGTGTGTGTGGGGTGTGTGTGGTGGGGTGGTGGTGGTGGAGGGGGGGCATTGAGCTCCGTTTTTGAGTTACAAGCCCCCTGGGTGCCTTTCAGAAGGATAGCAGAGCTCCACCGGGTCAAACCAAACGCCCTGCCTCATCCAGCACCCTGGATGCCCACCCCACCCCAGGATGCCCACCCCACCCCAGAGATTGGAGGCAACAGCCACCCCACAGAGTTGCCCCCAGCACACAGCAGTAGACTACCCCTGAACATGGAAGTTCTGTCTAGCCATCGTAACTAATACCCATCGATGGATCTTGCCACCTCCGCCAGCCTGTCTCATTCCCTTTGGAAAGCGATATCAGCAAGCGGCCATCACATCTATTCATTGTTAGTGGCCATAAATTGAGTGCACAGTATGTGACGTAGGACTGCAGGACTTCTCTCTGGCTGCCCCGAGTCTGCTGCCAACCAAGTTCATTAAGGGTCCCCCATTACTAGGGTTCCAGGTCCGGGTTGGGAAATACAGGGAGATTTTGGGGGTTCAACTCCTGGCATCTCCATTTAAAGCAACCAGGCAAGTAGGTGATGTGAAAGACCTCAGCCTTTTTAAAGTGATATCAAGTGGCCGTCATATCTCCTAGTTGTTAGCTGCCATAAACTGAGTGCACAGTACGTAGGTCTGTAGGACTTCTCTCTGGCTGTCCTCAGCCTGCTGCCAACCCAAGTCCATTAAGGGTCACCCATTAGTAGGGTTGCCAACTCCCGGTAGGGAAATTCTTGGAGATTTGGGGATGGAGCCTGAAGAGGGCAAGGTTTGGGGGAGGGAAGGGACTCCTCCGGGGCATAATGCCCTCAACTGCACCTCCAAAAGAGCCATTTTTTCCAGGGGAGCTGATCTTTGTCATCTGGGGATCAGTTGTAATTCTGCGAGACATCTAGGCCAACCTAGAGTTTGGCAACCCTACCCAGAGTTCTTGCTCCTCCCCGCCCCCCCCCCCAAAGGCTCTGCTAAAGGGCCAAGCCCATAGGGTGGTATGAAGAAGCTGCCCTGCCATAAGGAAAGGCTGAAAGATAAACCAAGGAACCACCCAGTGCGGAACGATTCCTGCCCCCCCCCCCCATCCCCGGTGTTTCGGAGATCACCCGTCCGTGTGCCAGGATCTTTCCCTGGAAGTATCTCCCCCACCCCCAATGCTGGCTCTCTCTCTCCTGCTCCCTTCAAGGAGCACCCTGAGCCCATGCACAGTTCTCCTCCGCCCACCCCCTTGGTGCCCAGCATCTCTTTAAGGAACCACAAACCCACCTTTCCTGCAACAGCGCCGAAGCCAAATTCTTCCTCCAGCCTGGGAAAAAAGAGCTACACGAGAGAGTCTCAAACTTCCCTCCTAGGAGAAATGAATGGAGGCCTCCAACCACGTGGCTCCGCTTTCCCGCCCTCTCCAGAAACCCCCCCAAAGACACGCCCACTCACCTAAATCTTTTCTGTGCAAATCTCTCTCCCTCGCAGGGGCTTTTGGGAACTGTAGTTCACAGGAAAGAGGAGACAAGGCTGCAATGGAACAAAAAGCCCCTGTTCTTTTTAGTATCCTTCCTGTCCCTCCTTTCTTATTTCTCTGCTTCCAGAAGTTTTCGCGTGGCTGGGCTTTATTTGTACACTGAAGAATGTGGAAATAGTCACTTAAGTATTCGGAGAAAGGGGTTTTTTTTGGGGGGGGGGCAGTGAATCCTATGTTTGAGTTACAAGCCCCCTGCCTTTTGAGAAGAATAGCAGAGCTCCACTGGGTCAAACCAGACGCCTGCCTCATCCAGCGTCCTGTTGTGGGCAGCCAGACGCATCTAGGAAGCCCACCCCAGAGATCGGAGGCAACAGCCACTTCACGGAGTTGCCCCCAGCACCCAGCGGTAGACTGCCTCTGGACTTGGAGGTTCTATCTAGCCATCATAGCTAATAGCCACTGATGGACCTTGTCACCTCCACCAGTCTGTCTTATTTCCTTTCAAAAGTGATATCAAGTGGCCGTCATATCTCCTAGTTGTTAGTTGCCATAAACTGAGTGCACAGTACGTAGGTGTGTAGGACTTCTCTCTGGCTGTCCTCAGCCTGCTGCCAACCAAGTCCATTAAGGGTCACCCATTAGTAGGGTTGCCAACTCCAGGTTGGGAAATTCCTGGAGATTCGGGGATGGAGCCTGAAGAGGGCAAGGTTTGGGGGAGGGAAGGGACTTCACCGGGGCATAATGCCCTCAACTGCACTTCCAAAAGGAGCCATTTTCTCCAGGAGAGCTGATCTTTGTCTTCTGGAGGTCAGTTGTAATTCTGGGAGATATCTACGCCAACCTAAAGGTTGGCAACCCTACCCAGAGATCTTGCTCCCCCCAAAAAAAACACCCTCTGCCAAGGGGCCAAGCCTATAAGGTGGCATGAAGAAGCTGCCCTGCTGTAAGGAAAGGCACATTGGCAGATGCAGCCATCTTTCCAGAAGCCGTATGGGAAAGAAACTCTTGAGAAGTGCAAACTGAGGTATTCAGGAGGTCGTGTTTAGATGGGTAACAGGACTATTTATTTATTTAAAACATTTATTAGCCATCCTTACGGAGCTCAAGGTGGCTTACAATATAAATAACACAATAAAATATATTAACAACATAAAGCTAAAATCTAAGATCCCATCTCAGCACTGCTAGTAAACATAACCAAATGCACTCCTAAATGAAACTGTCTTCAACTGCCTCCTAAAGATCGGACGTTTTTCATACCTTTTATACGATAATGAAATGTTTTAGAAATGGGATAAGGAATGTAGCAGCTTTCTCTCCACGGGGGCTTGGAGGTTCCCGTATGGAGGAGAAAGGTGGGCAGGCACAAAGCACCGGTCTCAGTATTAGGCCACTGAGGTACCCTTCATCAGTGTAAACGTTCCTTTGAATCACAGAAGCATGCCAAGGGAGGCGAGGGGAGAACTTATTTCTAAAAAGAGAGGTTCTGGGACTGTGTGGAGGCCCTGACCCTTAGTTCCAGCTGTGGGGGTGGGTGGCAGGTTCAGGGGAAGGCACTCAGTGTGTCCTCAAAGATATAAATTGCGACTAGTGAAGTGCCCATGAAATCCCTCCCCCTCTTGTAAGACGTGTGTGTAGATAAACATGCATCAGCACTCTGCACACTCTCTAAGTACCTCAAAGCAGCACACAAATCTTTGCCCATACGAACTGCTTCCCCCTCCCTCCTCCTGTTCCCTCCCAGAATGTTTTTGGCAAGATCACTAACTTTCTCTCTCTGCTCTTCCGTTTCACCGCAACCTTGAAAGTACCCCTTGTTCCCTGTTAATAGGGAATCTGTGGCTTGAGCTAGTGCACCAGTATTAAAGAATCGCTTACATGTCAATTTCAATAGAACAATTAAACACTATGCGGTAATACCGGGATGATGAGAAATGTATCTTTATTTTGCAAACGTCATTAATGAAAAGTCTTTAAAAGTTCTTCCTGTCTGCTTATGTGGGTTCGCAATCCTCGGCTTGACAGCCAGGGCATTGTATTCCCAGTTCTGCTTATTCTCAAAACCAATAAACAAACTGTCAATTTCACCGCATCTCAGCTCAGTTGTGTTGATTGGTAACTTAAGGTAAACTGAGGCACACCGTTTCGGCTTCACCCCCTTAAATACTTCCTAGATCACCACTGATATCACACACAGCAATGGCCACCTCTGATGAGGGATTCCCTCTTCTCTCATGCACCCAGGTGGGAATACCTCTTCTGATGTGAAGCCTTTAACACATGCATACAACTCCTAAAAGGGATGCAGGTTTTCCTGCACAATCCCTGCACTATGAATGTTGTAAATGATCGATAAGCTTTCAGCCCTGGTGCGTGGCATAGACATGCTTTGAAGGAATGTGTGGATGTGTTACGAGAATAGGAAGTTTTTTCCTACAGCAGATGAAATACAAGCCCGGAGCTGTGCTTTGCCAAGTCCATTTTACAATAGAGGGCCACATGTTGAGGGATGAGCTTTCTGCCCTCATGCCGGGCTCAATATCACTCAAGTGAGAGTACACAAATCTTACTGTGTTGCAGCCCTTACTGGCAGCCTTATCAGGTAGGTACGTAGTCTGATCCTCACACTGCAGCTTGATGAAGGGGCAAATGCTGAGACCAAGAGAGAAAGCCTGACTAAGTCTGTGGGGGGTAGGCATGGTTAAAAGAGGGAGTAGCTCAAGAGGCAGCCGTTCTTGAGCTGCAATGTGTATATAGCTAGGCTGCCAGGCAGTTCAGTCAAGGTGCCAGGCAGTTCAGTCAAACTGCTGCCCCCCCCGAACAGCCCCCCCCATGCACTCACTAATAACTTAAAAAGCACATAATCAAAAAGAATGAGTGAGTGGCCACTGTAATGGAAATTGCAGAAGACAATTGTACTCACGAGGAGAGAGGTGGTGATCAATACAGCCCTTCCCCGTGTGAGAGCAATCTCAGGTAATTAGGGAGTTAACTTTCACACAGCACTGTAAATAATGAGCACCTGGTAGTGGGAAAAATATATCTGGCTTTGCTCACTACTGAAGAAGAGAGAGAGAGGGACTCCAGACACGAAGCCAGAGAGAGAAGGAGTGTCTGCAGAACAAGGACGGACTGCCAGAGAGGACGAAGCGGCTTGCTTGCTTGCCTCCCAGGAGACGACTTCCCATCTTCTGAAGGTTATTAGCCTGGGTAAAGGGGTTAATTTTGTTTAATAAAACTGCATACCTTGTTTTCCCCAATACCTGCCTGTTGGAATCCGTTTGTTTTTCTAAACCATGGGCAATACAGCCCACACACCAGCCTGAACTGAAAGGGATGGGCAGGCAATGGTTTTGGCAGGATTTCACCCCTATGAGAACAGCTTAGCCTAACCTCTCACTAATTGAATGCACTGCACACAGAGGCTGTGCGGTCCAGGTTTTACATGCAGTGGACGCTCTAGACTTAAACTTGTCTGCCTTCCATAGAGACTATGGCAGGGGAGGGACAGAATTCTACTTTCAAAATAAGGATAGGGTTACAGGCCCTGTGCCTCCCAGAAAATGGCAGAGCTCCACTGGATAGTAAAATACAAAGATAAGCAAAACCAAAGATTCATATTTATTTTAATCCCATCCTCTCAGCTGAACGAGTTTAAATACAGACTTGCCATAAGAGAACAATACAACCACAACATCAATATCTAACATCTTATAAGCATCTGCACAGTGGCTATTTTGACTACTGACCCAAGGAAGCAAACCCCTCTATCCTGCTCCAGATGCAGGTGTGATTGGCAGGTTCCTACTTGAGCATGGAAGACAGTGAGAAAACTCTCTCCCATTTAACACTAAGAAAAAAAACAAAGGCATTTATGCAATTTCTCTGCATGAATACACTTGAGTACAGTAACACCAAAATGATGAGAAAGTCTCTTGCGCCTGTCTCAGCAATTAGACACTTTCTCTACTGTGTTATGGCTTTGATGTGACGTTTCCCACCCATTGTGAATTCTTCAAAAATGAGTAACCTGTGCTGGGACTGAAACTTTTTCCGCACTCCAAAACATTGTTAAGGTTTCTCCCCTATGTGTGTCTTCTTATGCCTATTAAGGATTGATTTATTAGAAAAGCTCTTGTTGCAATCTGAGCATTTATATGGTTTCTCCCCAGTGCGTCGATGTGAAGTAAAGGAGCACTTCCAGCTGAAACTCTTTCCACACTCCTTTGATGTCTAATTAGCTTTCTATGCTGACTGAAGCTCTTCCTACATTCCAAGCATTGATAACAGTTTCTCCCCTGTGTGAATCCGTTGGTGTTCAATTAGGGTTTCATGCTGACTGAAGCTCTTCCTACATTCCAAGCATTGATAGGGCTTCTCCCCGTGTGAATCCTTTGATGTTTAATTAGGTTTCCATGCTGACTGAAGCTCTTCCTACATTCCAAGCATTGATAGGGCTTCTCTCCTGTGTGAATCCTCTTATGTTGATGAAGGGCTGACTTACCAGAAAAGCTCTTGCTACAATCTGAACATTTATGTGATTTCTCCCCAGTATGAGTATGTCGATGTGAAGTACGGTTGTCCTTCCGACGTAAGCTCTTCCCAGACTCCAAGGAGTCATATGTTTTCTTGCCTGCTGGGATCTTCTGGTCTTTCTCAACACTGGATAAACAGCTGAAACTTTCTTCACTCGCAGGGCAATTATTTCTTCCTTTTTCTTTTTGTAATGTGCTGTGGCCTGGGATTTCATATGAATTTCTCCACTGACAGGCAACCTTCCTCTGCTTTTGTTTTCCTTTCCTTTTTCTTTTCAGCTGCACCTGAGGTAGTCTTCGAACCCAAGTTTCCACCTCCGGATCATCATCTCTTTCTTCCAACACCCCTCCTGGTTGCTCCTTTCCCTCGGCCTCTGATGTCTCTCCTGCTTGAAGAGAGATTCAGAAATCTGTTTCCACCTCCGGATCATCATCTCTTTCTTCAGACACCCCTCCTGGCTGCCCCTGTCTCGCAGCCACCTCCAGAAAAGACATGGGGGGCCCTGAAGAAGGATTTCCCCAGTTCATCTTCTCTCGCTGCTCCTGAATATTCACATGAGAAAGCATGGGTGAGTCATATGAAAAACATACAGAATATATCCAAGCGATAGTAAGACGCTGAGGAGTATCCCAGGAGTCATACAGAATCTGGGAAAAGCAGAGGGCTGCCTTCTTGGAACAATAGTCCGAGCAACAGAGATTCAGAAAAGCATGCCCAACCGGACTTCCCTTGGGTCCAATTTGTTTAAAACTTGAATGGAATTCAATGCAAGCTGAGACAGAATGGCTGTTCCAGTAACCACAATAACATCCATTTTGCAGTATATAAAAATAGAAAAAGAAATGCTTGAAGGTGACATAGAATATGTTGTATAAAGCATTAATTGTACTGGATTGTCAGCCATAGAATACTGACAAATAGTTCAAGTTCTGCCAGGGAGACAGAGAAAACCCTTAGTTTGGAAACGCAGGCAGGCCGAGGGTTGGGAGGGCCTCATATGCTAGCACATGCCTCCACACCAAACATTTTCTTGCCCTGCTGGATCAGAGCAAGGCCCATCAAATCCAGCAGTCTGTTCACACAGTGGCTAACCAGGTGCCTTTAGGAAGCCACAAACAAGACGACTGCAGCAGCACCATCCTGCCTGTGTTCCACCGCACCCAAAATAATAAGCATGCTCCTCTGATAACATTTTATTGGCTGCAGAAAAGTAATAGCTCAAGGAAGAGGATTCCAACCTAGCCTTCCTGAGCAGCTAGATTTCTGTGAGCAGGAAACTTGGTTTGGAGGGGCATCCCACCACAGGAAGCCCTGCCCATAGTCTGCAGTTCTACACCCCTGGTGCAGGTTTTTCAGCCCAGGCAGGTTGAAGACTGGAGGACAGGGTTGTCAATTCCTGCTTGAAATTTCCAGAGTTGGGGGGTGGGGTCTGTGGGGGCCTTAGTTTGGGGAGTACGGTGGTAGCCCCCGCAGGAGATTACCAGGCACCTGGAGGTTGGCAACCTTAACTGGGGTCCCAGCCAGCTGATAACATAAGAAAGGCCCTGCTGGATCAGACCCAGGCCCATCAAGTCCAGCCGTCTGTTCACACGGTGGCCAACCAGGTGCCTCTAGGAAGCCCACGAACAAGACAACTGCAGGAGCATCCTAATATAATAGGAATGCTCCTCTGATACTGGAGAGAATATGTATGCGTCATGACTAGTGCTCCCTTTGACTAACCCTGTTCCTTGGGGGAGAAAAAAAGAGGAATACCCATGCTGGATCAGACCAAGGTCCATCAAGTCCAGCAGTCTGGATCAACCAGGTGCCTCTAGGAAGCCCACTGATGTGGTAAACGGGTTCGTGGGGGGAGAGAGAGACCTGAGATCGTTATTTCAAGAAAACAGTTTATTTGCAGCTGCTGACTCAGAGGCCCTAATGGGCAGAAATCTCTGAGCCCCGATTGTACTGAGGGAGAGATATTTATCCAAATTCAAGATATGACAACCCATCAACATTCAGGGTAGGCTGATAGCACTCCAGACATCGAGGCGGCTGTAGAGTTAACAGTTTCACCCAGTTCTTGTTATGGTTTACTGTAACCCTCCATGACTCTTGCCCCAGTTACTACAGACATAGACACAGAGATATCCTGCCCAGCAACAAGCTATTCCCTTGCTGTCCTAATACATTTCAATACATTTACAGAAAGGAAAAGAGATTATTACCAATTGCTAAATCAGTGGATCTTCCATAGTCAGGGGAAGTCTACCTAGCTGTCTCATTCCCCCCTTATGATACAAGACATACATATGGCTTGTCAATCATTCCTGTATTCCATTTCATCATACTTTCTATCACAAAATACACATTCCAGAACCCTCTTATCTCAGTGAACTGCTCACTCCAGCACTCAATCGACTTCCCAATTCTCATTCTGACCAACCTTCTAATTCCCATCCTGGGCACAATTAATTCAGGTCATCTTATACATTCTTAACAATTGATCTCACAAATACATCCCATCTCAAAATACGTCAGTTCTTGCTACTGAAATCCAACAAACAATTTCCACAATAAACCAGTTGTTGTCTTCGGAAACACAAAGGCCCTTACAATAGATCGAAAAACAATTTAAAAGCATTAAGAAGCCAACTAGGCTCGGCAACATTATAACTTAAAGAATGTCAGTGTGTGGATGCTTATGCAGACTCTGTCAGTTGAAGACAAAATAAAGATACATTTCTGATCATCCCAGTATTACTGCATAGTGTTTCATTGCTCTATTGAAATTGATATGTAAGCGATTCTTTAATACGCGTGCGCTAATTCTAGCCAAAGATTCCCTACTATCAGGGAACAAGCAGTACTTTCGAGGTTACGGAGGAGCGGAAGAGGAGAGAGAGAAAGTTAGCGAACTTGCCAATGACATTCCCGGAAAGAGGAAAAGGGAGGGGGAAGCAGTTAGTATGGGCAAAGGGTTTGTACTAGAGACTGTGCAGACTGCTGATGCGTGTTTTTCTACACACACGTTTTACAAGAGGGGGGTATTTCATGGGCACTTCAGCTGGTTCCAAGATGTCTGAGTCCCACAGCTGGCCAAATCCAAACTGCTGTTTGTTGGGGTTTGAATTTTGGAGGTGAAAACCCAGTGTTTGGCAGACCTAGAAGGGGCTTCTGAGAGGCAAGCAGATTGTGCAGCTGGAGTAGGGGGGGCTTGATTGAATTAACATGAGACAAAGGACTGGCCGGGGCCTTGGCTGAAGTTGGCCTGGTGAATGTCCTGTTTCCCTGGGCAAAGCGGGATTCCTGCTTTCACTCTGGTGCAAATGACTAGTTTCCCACTCTGGGAGGGGAGTGGGGCCTTCACAGCTGTCCGCTGGGTGGAGTGAAAGTAATTACCCAGGCTGGCCTATTAGTAGCAAGCAGTTTTATTTCAAGTACATGACTGCAGCTCATGGAGAGAAAGCAACTCGTGCTGTCTCTGAAGTCTGTGACGCAGCACAGCTCAATTTATAGTCCCGACGCAGCATGTTCCCTCTCTCCCTCTTTGGCCAATGACAGGCCACGCGAAGAGGCTACATTCTACCTATCACGACGCTGCACTGTTTTTCTGCCTGGATACAGGATGGCTCCATTTCACTTACATGTAAACGTCACAACTTAAAATGGCGTTGCCTCATTAAACTTATCTAACATGGTGGCATTTTTACAGCCAATACACATAACTCTTATGTAATTTCAAAATGTCATTTCTTCCATATCATGCGTTTTACAAGAGGGGGGTATTTCATGGGCACTTCAGCTGGTTCCAAGATGTCTGAGTCCCAAAGCTGGCCAAATCCAAACTGCTGTTTGTTGGGGTTTGAATTTTGGAGGTGAAAACCCAGTGTTTGGCAGACCTAGAAGGGGCTTCTGAGAGGCAAGCAGATTGTGCAGCTGGAGTAGGTGGGGGGCTTGATTGAATTAACACGAAGAGACAAAGGACTGGCCGGGGCCTTGGCTGAAGTTGGCCTGGTGAATGTCCTGTTTCCCTGGGCAAAGCAGGATTCCTGCTTTCATTCTGGTGCAAATGACTAGTTTCCCACTCTGGGAGGGGAGGGGGGCCTTCACAGCTGTCTGCTGGGTGGAGTGAAAGTAATTACCCAGGCTGGCCTAAAACAATAGGTGCTTGGGGGCTCTTCTGGGCTTGGTTGGCATTTTATCTCCCCTGCACGTATGGCTAGTTTTAAAAGTGCCTTTAATGGCAGATAATTAGGGTTGACAATCTCCAGGTACTAGCTGGAGATCTCCTGCTATTACAACTGATCTCCAGCTGATCAGTTCACCTGGAGAAAATGGCCGCTTTGGCAATTGGACCCTATGTCATTGAAGTCCCCTCCCCAAACCCTGCCCTCCTCAGGCTCCACCCCAAAAACCTCCCTCCAGTTGCAAAGAGGGACCTGGCAACCCTAGGGAGTCAGCTGAGACTTGATGGGGGGGAGGGGAGGGACTTCAATGCCGTAGAGTCCAATTGCCAAACTGGCCATTTTCTCCCGGTGAACTTATCCCTATTGGCTTGAGATCAGTTGTAATAGCAGGAGATCTCCAGCTGGTACCTGGAGGTTACTAAAATTATTGCTACAAATGCTGAATAACGTTAGTTAAAGCCACAAACAGCACACAGCTCAGTCTTATAGTAAATAATTCTTATTCTGTGATTATAAACAAAAATAAAACAATATCAAGTACTCAAATAACAACGCAGATATGTACACAGGTATCACCTCTATACCAAAGTCCAAACTAGGGATCCAAAGGAAAAATTCAAATCCAAGTCAGTATCCAAAGAGCGGTATTCCCGTCTAAAGCAAAGGGGAAATCCACCGTCGTTCCAAAGATTATTAAACCAAGTTCCACCTGCGGTTGCTCCACCGCTACTTCAAGAGTGCAGATAATCAAAAATCCACAAACGGTTGCTCCACCGAAGTTCCAAAATAATATCAAATGACACAAACGGTTGCTCCACCGAAATAAAGTAAGATGAAACGATACTTCCGGATCTTGTGATCGTTTCGCGGTAGCTTCTTCAGTCACAAAATTCTGAGAGTTTATATGTGGTACATAGACCTAAATAAAAAGTTATATACACAGATAATAATGTCTTATAGTATACACAGAAAATAATGTCTTATAATCTACAATATCTTCAAACAGCAATCAAACCATAATCAAATATACCATAGCTTACCATTAGGTGACCAGCGACCCATAAGGGCTTCTTACTATCTCTGATAGCTGGTAACGGATAAGGTTCTCCTATCTCATTAAAAGCAAAATAATCTGCCACACAGCTGAAGAAAATCAGGATCTTAAAGGAAACTACTCAAATCGAACTCACTATTGAGTCCTGAGGGTGACATAGATTTGAACAAATGAATATACCTCAATTCCTGTTGGTGTAATATTTTTATGATGTCTTCTTGTTGATAAGGACGAGGTCTGTATTGCCACAAGGCAAAAAATAGGATGTCATTCTCCGAGTGACCATATTGTAAATAATGTTCCGTGAGCGGCGCCTCCAGGGTCCTAGAGCAGATCCTGGCTCTGTGCTCACTAATTCTAATTTTTAATTGGCGGGAGGTGGAGCCAACATAAATTTTTAAACAGGGGCACAGGACTGCGTAGACGACATTTTTTGATGAGCAATTAGTAAATTGTTGTAAGACATATTTGAAATTAATGCTGGATGCACTAACCTCCTTGATGGGAAGGCTATAAGGGCACAACGCGCATGTGCCACATTTGTAATGGCCTCGAATATTAACCCTAGGTTTGATCACAAAACTGTCAGTATGGACTAAGAAATTGCGCAATGATTTGGTTTTTCTCAAGCCAAAAATGGGTGGTTTAGAACAGCCCGGAATATTAAACAAAATGTGCCAATGACGTCTAATGATCCGTTGGATTTCGTGAGTAAGATGATTAAATTGAAGGGAAGCAAAAATGCCAGTGGAATCCTCTCCATGTATAGGGGATGATTCCAAGAGAGATTTTCTTTCTCTAGTGGCCACCCTGGCAAGCGCTGAGGAAAGAACAAAGTCATCATAACCTCTAGACTTTAATGTGTTACATAAATCTCGTGCCGCAGGATAGAAATCCGTGGAGAAAGTAGAGTTTCTTTTGAGCCTAAGAAGTTGGCTGAAAGGAAGGTTGCGGCGCAAATGCAAGGGGTGGTTGGAAGAAAAATGCAACCCAGCCCCCACATCGGTGGGTTTACGATAAGGTTTCAAAGCGATTGTATTCCCCGAGGTCCTAAAGACCCACAGATCTAGAAAAGCTATAGCCTGTCTGTCACAGAGACCTGTGAGCTTAAGATGAGGATTTAAAGTGTTCAGAACCGAGAGAACGGAATCAAAGGCATCAGCTGTCTTTAAAATACAAAACAAATCATCAATGTACCGAAAATAATGCATAACATGTCTCCGATAAATAGGATGACCCGTCCAAATGTCCTCAAATGAAATCATATATACATTAGCCACCGACGGGGCGCAAGCAGCGTCCATAGCTACCCCCTTAGTTTGTAAGAAAAACGAATCTTGATACCTAAAAAAATTATTCTCAAAAATAATATCAACTAAATTTAATAGAAAATGAGTAGGAATGTCCCGTTCAGTTCTCATGTCAAGGAGCTTTTCAATAATGTTCCTAGCTTCTTCCAAGGGAATGTTTGTGTACAGAGATGAGACATCAAAGGTGGCAAACACTGCATCCGGTGGTAAGGATAGGTTTTCAATCTTGTTTATAAAATCTCTAGAATCTTTAACATACGAGCCAGTAAGCTTACTGAAAGGTTGCAGAAAAAAATCAATGAATCTGGAAAGTGGCTCAAGGACACTTCCTATAGCAGAAATGATGGGACGACCCGGAGGGTCCTTCAAAGACTTATGTATCTTAGGAAGGGAATAGAAAATAGGGACCCGAGGAAATTTTACCAAAAGAAAATGTGCAATTGCCTTATCTATGTAATTGAGGGATAAACCCTCATAAACCACTGTTTTAACTATGTTCATGACCCTCCTAGTTGGGTCTGAGGATAATGGTTTATAAAAATTTCTGTCATTAAGCTGTTTCAAGTTCTCTCGGTCATAGGATTCAAGGTCCATGATCACTAACGCTCCTCCTTTATCAGCAGGTCTACCTGGAGGTTGGCAATCCCAGTTGGGGTAGCCATGTTGGTCCACAGTAGAAAATCAAGATTCGCGTCTAGTAGCACCTTAAAGACCAAGACGATTTTCAGAGTATAAGCTTTGGAGCTCCCTTCGTACCTCAAATCTTTATTGCATTTTAAAAACAGCTGACGAGCATTGCTCTTTTCAACCGTGAGGTGAGAAGAAAAAAAATCATCCTACTTCCAAATGTGAACTATATTCAGCACAGCAACCTTAAAATGCAGAATGTTACAAAGAGGAATCGTTTATTTGCAACAGCAAGTGTTTTCAGAAAGAAATAAAAGTACATTTTTTTCTTAATGACTCTGCTGGTGGGAGGGCATTTTGGCCATTTTCTTGGCATGGAGTAGGGGTCACTGGGGGTGTATGGGGGAGATGGTTGTGAATTTCCTGCATTGTGCACGGGGGTTGGACTAGATGACCCTGGTGGTCCCTTCCAATTCTGTGATTCTATGGAAGCGCTGTCAAGTCATAGCTGACTCCAAGCAAGAGGTGGTTTGCTATTGCCTGGACTCCCTTGGTGGTCTCCCATCCAAGTACTGACTAGGCTGGCCCTGATTAACCTCCGTGATCTGACGAGATCTCAGGCTAGCCTGGGCCATCTAGGTCAGCGGAGCGGCTCTGCTAATTAGCATTTTTGTAAGGCATATCCCGTAGGGTGGACTCGATTGAATACCAGCACATTAAACAGTTTGTATATGGGATGGAGTTAACGAAGACTTATGCCACACTAAGCTCGCTGGCTACTCAAAACTCTTTGCTGTTTGGGGGGCAATCGAGGACTATGGCGGCCTCTCTGGCATGCCATGTGCTCATTCAGAAGGTTATGCCACGTCCGCACTGAATAAAATCCCAGGGAATCTCTCTGGGTATCAGTCACAGGTAGGGATGCCAGCCTCCAGGTGGGACCTGGGGCTCCCCTGGAATTGCAGCTCTTCTCCAGACCAAAGGGATCAGTTCCCCAGAGAAAATGTATGCTTTGGAGGATGGAGACTCTGGTATTGTACCCCACAGAGGTCCCTGTTCTCCCCAGGCTCTATCCCCAAATCTCCAGGAGCTTCCTATCCCTGATCTGGCAACCTGGCCCATCCCCTCTGGGGGCTGGAGGGGGGGGAACCAACCCTAGTCACAGAGGCAGCCATGTAGAACCCGAGACAAAGAATCTGGGGCACCCTACAGAATAACAAATTCAGAGCCTACTTCTTCAGATGAATGAAGTGTTATATAATGTCAGCTGAATACAACATAGAAGAGTTGTTTTTTATATGCCGACTTTCTCTACTGCTTAATGAAGAATCAAACCAGCTTACAATCACCATCCTCTCCCCACAACAGACACCCTGTGAGGTAGGTGGAGCTGAGAGAGCTCTAAGAGAGCTGTGTCTAGCCCAAGGTTATCCAGTTGGCTTCATGTGCTGGAGTGGGGAAACCAACCCAGTTCACCAGATTAGCCTCCGCCGCTCATGTGGAGAAGTGGGGAATCAAACCCGGTTCTCCAGATCAGAATCCACCACTCCAAACCACTTCTCTTAACCACTACATGTGGTTAATCTTGAAGGCAGTTCTGCCGTCCCCCAAAGTGAGGGTATATTTTAGGCACCATAAACATTCTTGGAAAGTCCAAATCCCTTCAGGGTGATAATTCACAGTGGGTAGCCGTGTTAGTCTGTCTACAGTAGCAGAAAAGAGCAAGAGTCCAGTAGCACCTTAAAGACTAACAAAAATATTTTCTGGCAGGGTATGAGCTTTCGTGAGCCACAGCTCACAAAGAAGTATCTTTAAGTAAAGAAGTCTAAGGTGCTACTGGACTCTTGCTCTTTTCTACCAGTTCACCAGATTAGCCTCCACCGCTCTTGTGGAGGAGCGGGGAATCAGACCCGGTTCTCCAGATCAGAGTCCACTGCTCCAAACCACCACTCTTAACCACCACACCATGCTGGCTCTCATACATATCCAAAGTGTACAAACAGAAGGGGGCGGAGAATTATTACACAAGTGGGATCAGACCAGTGGTCCATCTACCCAGCATCCTGTTCCATGCAGGGGCCCACTAGTTGCCCCAGCTGGTCCACAAAAAGGGCGCAGTGACCAAGCCTTCCAAGGTTGCATCCTAGCACAATAGAGAAAAGAGACGTATAAAAACCAACTCGTCTTCTTACCCCCACCCCATTCCCCCAGAGCACAGCCCACAGCATTGCCTACCATTCTACACCCATTCCTGAAAGACATGGCAAAGATTAGAACCTGCAACCGTCTGAATCCTAGGGTTGCCATCTCTGAGTTGAGAAATGCCTGTAGATTTTTGGGGGGGAGCATAGGGTTTGGGGGAGGGACTTCAGCAGAGTCTAAGGCCACAGAGTTCACTGGAGTCCACTTCAGGGGAACTGTTCTCTGTCACCTGGAGACCAGGAAGAAGAAGAAGAAGAGTTGGTTTCTATATGCCGACTTTCTCTACCACTTAAGGGGGACTCAAACCGGCTTACAATCACCTTCCCTTCCCTTCCCTTCCCCTCCCTACAACAGACACCCTGTGAGGTGAGTGAGGCTGAGAGAGCTATGACTTGCCCAAGGTCACCCAGCTGGCTTCATGTGGAGGAGTGGGGAAACAAATCCAGTTCACCAGATTAGCCTCCACCGCTCATGGGGAGGTGTGGGGAATCAAACCCGGCTCTCCAGATCAGACTCTTCCGCTCCAAACCACCGTTCTTAACCACTGCACCACGCTGGCCCCTGGAGGTTGGCTATCCTAACAATAACCACCCTCCTAGATTAACAGGTTCATTTTATGCCCAACCCAGGAGAAAGGACAACAAAAGAGGACAAAGTCAGAAATATAAAAATGTTTATTTAGCCGTCAGGAAAATTCGTCAACTTCTCTCCTCTCAGCCCACCACCGTGACCCAAAACAACAACAAACCTCCCCTGTGCATTCAGTTCTTAATGTTGTGCAACCAGTCTTGAACCATGAAACATAGTAGAGAGGACTCACCTTTCACACAGCAAATCCTTATCAATAAAATCACATTTTTCCTAAAGGCTCTAGTAATTCATCAGCATTTTTATAAAGCATCGTTAAAAGATGGATTCCATCGAGCTGACGGCAAACAATTCAGAAACCAAAATCACTTGGGGGATAATATTTTAGGCCCCCTCTCAACATTGCACCCCAACTAAGTCTCAGGGAATGTTTCTGCATATCAATTTCCTCATAAGGAGTCACGTGTGTCCCAGTTCCTTCTCAGGTCCCACAGTCACTCCCTCTTTTTTGCAAGAGGGCAGAATAAAAGCCAAAGGGGGCGGGCTACAGGACACAGGAACGAAATGAGTGAGACGCATGGTGGTACAAATCTCTCCCACTACAATACAATTCACCACTCAGCAGGCAAGTTGCCAGGTTCTCATGTACGAATCCTCAAGGCGTGTGTTATAATTTTTTTGTAGGCTGAATCTTTCCCCTCATTCTGAACATCTAATGGGCTTCTGTCCACTGTTTACCCCCCTTTTATGCTCAACAAGATTCAACCTACAATTCAACGTTTTCTCACAGTCTGGAAATATGCAAGGTCTCTCCTTTGTGGGCTTCCTTCGACTTCAGAGTTAGGAGACTTAACTGTCTGGCTTCTCTCGCAGCATGTGGTGATCTGTGGCCCCTGGCTGGTCGTGACTTTTCATGTGCCACCTGAGCCCGCTTTCCCAATTAAAGCTTTGCCCACACTCCAAGCATCTGAATAGCATCTCTCCAGTATGAACGGCACTGTGAGCCACAAGTTGCTTGTTCCATTGGAAGCTTTCACCACACTCCATGCAACGGTGTGGTTTCACTCTTGTATGTACATTTTGATGTCGAAGAAGACTGCGTTTTACACTGAACGCCTTCCCACACACTGAACATACATACGGTTTCTCTCCAGTGTGGACTCTCTCATGAATAGCAAGGCCTGTTTGCCGAGTAAAGCTTTTCCCACATTCTAAACATGTATACGGTTTCTCTCCTGTATGGGAATTTTCATGCCTGACAAGACTGTATTTATAAGCAAAGCTTTCCCCACATTTCAGGCATGTGTAGATTTTCCTCTTGCTTTCGGCAGGCTGGCTCCTTGGAAGATCAGATGTCTGCCTAGGGTTTTCTTGGCATTCAGTGCCCCCCATTTCTCTCCCCAAGAAGACCGCTTCAGTTAACACTTGGTTGTCTAAGAGAGAATCTCTTCTCATCGGATCAAATTGCAGCCAACCTTGTACTGTTTGCCGTCTTTCACAGGCTTCCTGACTCTCATGTCCCTGGAAAACCATCCCTTCTTCTCCACCTCCTGATGCTCCAGTGGGATGGCTTTCCTCAAATTCTCCAGACTGAAGAGCCTCAACCTCGCTCACGGGTGCAATGCCTGTTGGAGAAAAGACAGAACAGCAACTTATTTATTATTTATTTATTTACATAATTTATACCCCACTTTTATCCCCAATCAGGACCCAAAGTGGCTTACATCATTCTCCTCTCCACCCTTTTATCCTCACAACCACCCTGTGAGGTAGTTTAGGCTGAGAGTATGTGACTGGTTTGGTGGCAGGTGCTGCCAAAGCAATGTTCTTAAAGATCTGCTCAGCCAATCAGCTCTCAAATGGCCAATCAGAAGCCCAGCTGGGCAAATCCCCATCTGGCCCCACCCACTTGGCAGGTGCTAGGAAAGTTGTGGACAGGCACCATGGTGCCCATGGGCACCACACTGGGGACCCATGGTTTAACCCCAACTGAAGTGACTTCATGGCGCCTGGGTATATCAGCTGTGATATTTCCCACTGTGGTTGCATGTCCTCATTTGCTCCTAGGGTTGCCAACCTCCTGGTGGAGCCTGGAGATCTCCAGGAATTACAACTCGTCTCCAAACCAGTGTGGTATAGTGGTTAAGAGCAGTGGTTTGGAGTGGTGGATTCTGATCTGGAGAACCGGATTCCTCCACATGAGCGGAGGAGGCCGATCTGGGGAACTGGATTTGTTTCCCCACTCCTACACATGAAACCAGCTGGGTGACCTTGGGCTAGTCACAGTTCTCTTAAGAACTCTCTCAGCCTCACCTACCTCACAGGGTGTCTGTTGTGGGGAGGGGAAGGGAAGGTTATTGTCAGCCAGTATGAGTCTCCCTTAAGTGGTAGACAAAGTTGGCATATAAAAAGCAACTCCTTCTTCTTCTACAGAGAGCAGTTTCCCTGGAGAAAATGTCATTATACTCTGCTAAGACCCCTCCCCTTCCCAAACCCTGCCTTCCCCAGGTGTCACTCCCCCAAATCTCCAGCAATTTCCCAATCCAGAGCTGGGAAACATGTTTGCCGTCCATATAATTTGTGGAGTTGCCCCCCCCAATCTGGAGATCCCCAATAGCTCCAACCTGGATCAGACTGAGGCCTCTCCTACCTTCCTCCAGCATACACCCTGGCTCAGCTCCTGCAACAGACCTTCTCCAGGGTCCTACAGTCGTCCTGCCAAAACTTGGTATCATTTCAGATATACCCTGTCCTCTAGACCAGGAGCTGGCATTGTCGATTCCCACAGTCTGAGGAGTGTTGGCACCATTCGCTAATGGCTCTGTCAACAGTGGGTTTGTCTGCTGCCAGTGAGGAGGAGGCGCTGTGTCCTGGTATGGTTCTTGCCGTGGGATTGCCCAGTGTTGTTCTGAGGATTCGTTTGTCACCCACATCATTTGTGGACTTGGCCCCATTTGTAGACCTCCAAGCTGGGGAGGATGAAGATCTCGCCCACCTTCCTCTGATGTCTCCCCCGGCTCAATCTCTGCCCAGTAGTACATCTCATTTTCTGTTCCTTGGGACCAAAACAAACAAACAAACCAAAAAAATCAGAACACACACTGGACTACACTCACCCACAATAATTGTAGATATGTCTGCTCCTTCTCTGATGCAAGAAAAGTAGCCACTGCTTTCTTTAACATAGAGTTGATATAAATATGTTTATGCGGTAGAGTGAATGTTGAACAATGGCTCTTTAGACGACTTTGTGCAAAATCTAGGATATCATGCAATGACTACACTGTACTTTAAAGCAAGACTTGTTCTCATAAACGTTTGAACTCAGCAACTTGAAGCAAACAGAAGCTTAGTCTCAACAAGACAGAAGTGCTACTGGTGGGCGAAAGAGCTGACCCAGGATTTAAGGCGTGATCCGTTATGGATGATTTTGCATTCCCCTTGAAGGATTTTAATAGTTTTTTGAGAGAGTGAGAGAGTGAGAGAGTGAGAGAGTGAGAGAGAGAGAGAGAGAGAGAGAGATTTTTATTACGGCATTGCCATTCTAAAAATACTTAATTAATGGTTTTAAGATATGATTTGTCAACTATGTTGTAAATACTGTAGTTAGCTGCCTTGATGGTCCTTGGGATGGCAGAAAGGCTGGATATAATGAATATAATAAATGATGTAAATGAATAAAAATGAACTTGGAAATCCATCTTGCAGCTGTGAGTTCCAAAGAACAGAAAACTGGATAAGAAGTTCTCACTTTTACATTACTTATTTGCTGTTCCTGTCCAATAATAACAATCATGGTAATAATAACTATCAGAAACTGCAACTTATTTGTCATACCTTGTGCTGCTTTTCTTCTTCTAAAGCATCTTAAAAAAATAATTAAACCAGGAGGGTTTTTTTTGCCTGCATTAAAACCGGAGCTACAGTTTGGTACTGAAAATCAGGGTTCGGGGAACCTCTTTGCTGACTTTGATTATTCGTCTTGGCTTTCCTTGATGCCTAGGGTTGCCAACCTCCAGGTATTCGCTGGACATCTCCTGCTATTACAACTGATCTCCAGATCAGTTCTCCTGGAGAAAATGGCCGCTTTGGCAACTGGGCTCTATGGCATTGAAGTCCCTCCCTTCTCCAAAAACCTCCTGCCAGTGGCAAAGAGGGACCTGACAACCCTCCTGACATCCTCTCAAACAGTGGGGGCTGCATGAAGGAATCCCAGGTAACCCTTAGCATCTTCCTTAGGGTGACATCATTGCTCAAATAAGGACTCAATAGAGCACAGGCGCTTTGATGGTTCTAGGCCCATTTTCCCCCTGACCTGGCTAGCCTTGGCTAGCCTGATCTCATCAAATCTTGGAAGCCAAGCAGCGTTGGCCCTGATTAGTATTTGGATGGGAGACCACCAGGGAAGTCCAGGATTGCAATGCAGAGGCAGGCAACGGCAAACCACCTCCGAATATCTCTTGACTTGAAAACCCTACGGGGTCACCATAAGGTGACTAAATATAGGGCGAAAACGCACGGTTGCTTTAGCCTCCTTTATTCCCTGCTTCAGCCAGGATTCAGCCAGGATAGAACGCATGCGTTTTTGCTGAATGTGTGTTCGATCCTGGCTAAATCCTGGCTGAAACAGGGAATAAAAGAGGCTAAAGCGACCATGCGTTTTCGCCTTTTGACTTAAGGGCAGAAACAATGCTCATTTCAATTAACACAGGGCTGGATGAACCTATGGTCTAACTCTGTACAAGATTTACAATGCAAACAGAAGGGGAAAAAACATAAAAATGCATTTAAAAACACAAATTAAAACCACAGTTTACAGCCAGTAAGTACAAGAAACTAACTAATCAAATACAGTCGTGAATAAAACCATCTTTAGCTGTTTCCTAGAGCTAGAAAGCAAGGGGACCAAGAGCACTTCTCTGGGGAGGTTGTTCCGTAATTGTGGGGCTACCGCTAAAAACAATGGCAAACCACCCCATAAACATAGTTTGCCCAGTGAACGTTGTGATGTGACATGGGGTCAGACTAAAGAGATCAACCCTAGTCATGGAGTAGCCGAGACAAAGAGCCTGGGGCCCCCTACATGTTGAGTATTTCAGTGAAGGAATCTGAGAATTTAACTTCTGCTACCATTTAGAGGGATTGGATCGTTCCTCTTGGTCTATTGAGAATAAGGCTTGATCACACACACGCACAAAAGACACAAGACGTTTGTCTTTGTAGTAAAAACATTCTTTACTCTAACTCAGGGTAGAGGGTAAATTCACTGGGAGTAAAACAAATAATTCTGTCTACATTCTACATTTCTAGACTTGCCAGAAGCATCTGGCAGGCACTAAGCTTTCTCATGAGTAAGCATTCTTGAGAGAAAGAAAGCCTCTCATCCTTCCATGCTCGTGTTTTTAGAAGAAGTGGGTAACTGCTTTCGCTTCTAACAAAGGATATCGAAAGCAGTTAAACATGCAAATTGTTGTATACGTGACCCTTAAGCACGGATGCAATGGCCACCATACTGATGACTTGGTCAGTTACAATATTAACCCTTTAACTGACTGACATGTAACAAAGCTCGCTATCTAATACCCAACAATCCCCTTTTCGAGGTTTAGTTACATTCAGACATATAAACACAATGCATCACGTAAGTATTCAAACTGTTGTCTAGGCAGTGGCTTCGTCAGAATGTCGGCCACCATCTCTTTACTTTCACAGTACTTCACTTCTACAAGACCTCTTTCTTGTTTGTTCTTTACTGAGTCCATTCTGAGTCGAAGAAGTTTCTTCCCTTTCTTAGAGTTCTCGTCTCTCTGTAGCGCTATACATGCTTGATTGTCTTCAAACATTGTAGCAGGTGTCAGTCCATCTATTCCAAAGTCGCGTAGCAGTTCAATTATCTCTTCCAGCTCTATACATGCACACTTGGCTGCTATGCATTCAGCTTCAGTTGAAGACGTTGCTACAATTTGCTGTTTCTGGCTGGTCCAGGAGATCAGGTTTTCTCCAAAGTAGAACAGATATCCGCTTGTAGATTTGCTGTCTGTTCTTTCACCACCTAAATTAGCATCCATGTATCCTATCAGTTTCAGCTCAGTATTTGGAGTTATCTTCAACTTCAAATCGATAGTTTTCTTTAAGTATTGCGTGAGGTGTTTAATTGCATTCCAATCATGTTCTGCAGGTGTGCTGGTCCTTCTACTTAGGATTCCAACTGCTGCACTTATGTCCGGTCTACTAACATTGCTCAAGTATAGAGGTTTTCCAATAGCTTCTCTGTATTTGTGGTTGTTAGGCAATAGTTCACCTCTATCTAGATCCACATATGAAGGGTCAAGTGGAGTGTTCTTGGTCTTGCACTCCTTCATGTTCATGAACTGTAGAAATTCCAGTATTTTGTTCCTTTGATTGATTGAAAATCCATTGTCTTCGTTTCTTTCAATCTCCATTCCAAGATAATTCTTTACTTGTCCAAGTAGTTTCACTTCTACTGATTCGTTCAGTTTGTCTGCAATTTCTTTTGCAGCTGTTTCAGTGTCACAACATATAAGGAGGTCGTCTACAAAAGCTAAAACAAATTCCCATCGATCATCCTTTTTCCTTCTGAATAAACATTTTTCTATGTTTCCTTGTTCGAAGCCTTGAGCTTTCAATAATGAGGTAAGTTTGTGGTTCCATGCGCTTGCTGATTGTTTAAACCCATACAAAGTCTTTTCAAGTTTACAAACTTGATTTTTAGTATCACAGTCCTTTAATCCTGGTGGAAGTTCCATGTATATTTCTTCTGATAAGTCGCCATTCAGAAAAGCTGTTTTGACGTCCAGTTGCAGTACCACTTTATTCCTAGAGGCGGCTATACTCAGCAAAGTCCTTATAGCCGTGTGACTAATCACAGGTGCGTAGGTTTCTGTGTAGTCAGTTCCATACTTCTGGGTAAATCCTTTTGCAACTAGTCTTGCTTTGTATTTGTCAACAGTTCCATCAGAATTCTTCTTAACCTTGAAAACCCATCTACATCCCACAGTCTTCTTGTTTGGTGGAAGTTTGGTTAGTTTCCAAGTATTATTTTTCTGTAGTGAGTCTAATTCTTCTTGGATTGCGTTCAGCCATCTTGACCGCTCCCCATCGGGCAACTTTTGCAGTTCGTCCCAACTTGAGGGTTCCACGTGGTTGTCCATTCCAGTGAAAAGACTCAGTTTCTCTGCTGGTATTCCTTTTGTAGTCCTTGTAGATCTCCTTAAGGTTTGAGAGGGTTGGACTGTTCCATCAGCACCGGGATCAACCCCTTTTGAATCTGCAGTCTCTTGATGTTCCGCAGGAGCAGGTGGATTGTAATCCCATGCTGTAAATGGAATCTCTATGGTTTCCTCTTCACAAACCTCTGGATCATTAAAGTTATTAATTTGTTTGTTATTAATAACATTTCTTTCATCTATGTATACTGCATTCAACGTTTGCACATTGTAGGTCTTCATGTCTATTATCCTGTACCCTTTTGAGAAAGGATGGTACCCCACGAGAATTCCAAGTTCTGTAGTAGGATCCATTTTTCCCCTTTTCTCTTTTGGGACGTATGCAAACACACGAGATCCAAATGCTTTCAAATGTTTCAGACTAGGCTTCCTGCCATTCCATTTTTCATATGGAGTCATGTTGATAGCACTTCAAATTGTCCTGTTGTAAAGGTAAGCTGCTGTGTTTACACACTCTCCCCAGCAGGGGTAAGGCAAGCCTGCCTGTAGCAGTAAACATCTTGCACTCTGCATCAGAGTTCTGTTGAATCTCTCTGACAACCCATTGTTCCTTGGGGTGTATGCAACTGAGGTTGCATGCTCTATTCCTTCAGATTCAAGAATCTCCTTCATTTCACTATTAAGGTACTCACTTCCATTGTCAGTAAATAGTAATTGTATTCCTCTATTGTGCTTATTCCTCATCAGAGCAACATAAGCTTTAAATCTTTCAGCTACTTCAGTCTTTGATTTCAACAAATACACATATGCAAATCTTGAAGCGCTGTCTATGAAATGCAGACCATATTTTGCCCCTCCTGCTGATGCCTTGAGTGGGCCAATCAAATCTGAATGCACTTCTTCCAAAATCTCTGCCTTAACATTGCTTGGCCTCTGCACATGTCTAGGCACTGTCCCCTTTCCTCTGAGACACACTTCACAGCGTTCTTTGTCCATAAAGCATTCTTTAATTGGCATTCCACAATCAATCAGCAATTGCTTCACAGACTTAAAGTTTTTATGAGCAAGCTTAACATGCCATTGGAATAAGCAGTCCTTATGGTTGCAATCGGTAGCCTTCTGCTCTGTCAATCCTTCACTAAAAGCAGCTAGGCATTCTGATTCCTCATCATCAACAACATGATCTTCATCTCCATAAAAATCACCTTCATCAGAATCAACATCGCTTTCAGAATCACTACAATCAGATTCCTCTGTTTGACCTGCAACATTTTCCAAGCAATAATGCGAATCAATTGAGAGCACCGGATATTCTCTGCCTTCAGAGTGAAACAAATGGCATCTGTCCTTCTTTATAGACACTTCGAAATCAGCACTCACTAGCCTCTTCACAGACAGTAAACATTGTTCGGAATTAGGCATATGGTACACATTTTTCAATTTCAAATCCATTACAATGCCACAGAAGCTTTGGATGGAAATAGAAACTTCTCCCTTTTCTGTGCATACATATTTTTCACCACTAGCCAGTGCTAGCGTCGCTTCACAAGGCTCTAGAAAGTCAAACGCTGCTCTGAAGCCACAAACGTGTACATTAGCACCCGAATCGAGAATTAATGTTTGCACATGCTTTGAATTATTAATGTTAGAGGACACTTTTGTAATTGATAATGCCTTGGATTGGTGAGGCCATCTGGGTTTGCCTTGGCTTTGGCCCTGGCTCCCTCTTGTGGCTGACTGGCGCTGCTGCCTGTCATCTCTTTCCCGTTGTGTGGGTTTCGCGGGCTTTTCCTCTCGGCGAGTGGGGGGTGGGAATCCTCCTCCTTTTGCATCTCGTTCCGCACATTGAAATGATTTGTGCCCATTTTTGCCACAAGAAAAGCATCTAATCTTTGCTTTCTCATTCACACGCAATACAGACATTCCTTGAGATAGCTCACTCTCTCGGTTCCTGTCTGTCTCAAACTGTTTAAGAGCAGTGATCAGTTTAGTAAGAGTTAAGTCCTCTCTCCCCAAGAGATTGTGCTTTTCGGCATTAAACTTCGGATGCAGGCTGCTAAGAAATATTGTGAGAAAATCCTCATTGCTAACTTTTCTTCCTGCAACTTTCAATTCAGATTCCAAAGCCTGCAGATTCTTAAGGTGTTGCATGAGAGTTATATCTCCAGACATTCTACTTGAAAACAGTCTGGTTTTCAGAATTATTTTCTGGCTGTTAGACAAAGTTCCAAATTTTTCATTGAGTGCTGCCAACATCTTTTTGGCTGTATCATTATTTAGAATGAAAGCAGTCTCATCTGGATTTATTGCATTCGTGATCAGGCTCATAGCTAGTGAATCCGCTCTCTTAAACTTCTTAAAATCCTCCCCATTTGTTTCTTCGGGTGGGTCCTCAATCAGAACGTGATTCACCCCAATTGCAGTTAATGCATTTTCCACCATTCTCTTCCATACTGGGAATGAGGTTTGGGTGATATATGGGATAGCTACAGATTGGGCCCCTTGTGAATTCATACTTCCCTGGTCGTTGCTCCTTTCAGCTGCTTGGGGCTGCTCTCCTCTCAGGATGCAAGCGCTGGGTGATTTCCTCTGTCGTCCTTCGCAGACAGGCTCCTGGCTCCTGCACAGAAGATTCCTTCAGGGCGTTTGTAAATCCTTTCGTCTCCAGTGAAAAATCCCAAAAGCAAAAAAAAATATGTACGGTGTGACCGTATCTCAATAGCCAAAATAAAACCAACCGGACTCTGGCTACCACTTGTTGAGTATTCCAGTGAAGGAATCTGAGAATTTAACTTCTGCTACCATTTAGAGGGATTGGATCGTTCCTCTTGGTCTATTGAGAATAAGGCTTGATCACACACACGCACAAAAGACACAAGACGTTTGTCTTTGTAGTAAAAACATTCTTTACTCTAACTCAGGGTAGAGGGTAAATTCACTGGGAGTAAAACAAATAATTCTGTCTACATTCTACATTTCTAGACTTGCCAGAAGCATCTGGCAGGCACTAAGCTTTCTCATGAGTAAGCATTCTTGAGAGAGAGAAAGAAAGCCTCTCATCCTCCAGGCTCGTATTTTTAGAAGAAGTGGGTAACTGCTTTCGCTTCTAACAAAGGAAATTGAATGCATTTAAACATGCAAATTGTTGTATACGTGACCCTTAAGCACGGATGCAATGGCCACCATACTGATGACTTGGTCAGTTACAATATTAACCCTTTAACTGTCTGCCATGTAACAAAGCTCGCTATCTAATACCCAACACTACAGAATAACAAATTCAGACCCTACTTCTTCAGACGCATGAAGTATTATATAACGTAAGCTGAATACAACATAGAAGAAGAATAGTTGGTTTTTACATGCCGACTTTCTCCACCACTTAAGGGAGAATCAAACCGGCATACAATCACCTTCCCTTCCCCTCCCCACAACAGACACCCTGTGAGGTGGGTGAGGCCAAGAGAGCTGTAACTAGCCCAAGGTCACCCAGCTGGCTTCGTGTATAGGGGTGGGGGAGCCAGCCTGGTTCACCAGATTAGCGTCTGGCGCTCTTGTGGAGGAGTGGGGAATCAGACCCGGTTCTCCAGATCAGAATCCACCGGTCCAAACCACCGCTCTTAACCACTACACCATGCTGGCTCTCATACATATCCAAAATGTACAAACAGAAGGGGGTGGAGAATTATTACACAAGTGGGATCAGACCAGGGGTCCATCTACCCAGCATCCTGTTCCATGCAGGGGCCCACTAGTTGCCCCAGCTGGTCCACAAAAAGGGTGCAGTGACCAAGCCTTCCCCAGAGGTTGCATCCTAGCACAATGGAGAAAAGAGACGTATAAAAACCAACTCGTCTTCTTACCCCCACCCCATTCCCCCAGAGCACAGCCCACAGCATTGCCTACCATTCTACACCCACTCCAGAAAGACATGGCGAAGATTAGAACCTGCAACCGTCTGAATCCTAGTGTTGCCATATCTGAGTTGAGAAATGCCTGTAGATTTTTTTGGGGGGCGGGGGACGGACCCTGGAGGAGCGTAGGGTTTGGGGGAAGGGAGGCACTTCAGCAGAGTCTAAGGCCACAGAGTTCACTAGAGTCCACTCCAGGGGAACTGTTCTCTGTCACCTGGAGACCAGTTTTAATTCTGAGAAGAAGAAGAATTGTTTTTCATATGCTGACTTTCTCTACCACTTAAAGGAGACTCAAACAGGCTTACAATCACCTTCCCTTCCCTTCCCCTCCCCACAACAGACACCCTGCGAGGTGAGTGAGGCTGAGAGAGCTGTTACTTGCCCAAGGTCACCCAGCTGGCTTCATGTGTAAGACTGGGGAAACAAATCCAGTTCACCAGATTAGCCTCCGCCGCTCATGTGGAGGAGTGGGGAATCAAACCCGCTTCTCAAGATAAGACTCCGCAGCTCCAAACCACTGTTCTTAACCACTAAACCATGCTGGCCCCTGGAGGTTGGCAATCCTAGCAGGAACCACCCCCTAGATTAACAGGTTCTTTCCATGCCCCACACAGAAGAAAGGACAACAAAAGAGGAGAAAGTCAGAACTTTAAAAATGTTTATTTAGCCATCAGGAAAATTAGTCAACTTCTCTCCTCTCAGCCCACCACAGTGACCCAAAACAACAACAAACCTCTCCTGTGCATTCAATTCTTAAGATTTTGCAACCAGTCTTCAACCATGAAACATAGTAGAGAGGACTCACCTTTCATACAGCAAATCCTTATCAATAAAATATTTTTCTTAAAGGCTCTAATAATTCATCAGCATTTTTATAAAGCATCGTTAAAAGATGGAGTCCATCGAGGTGACGGCAAGCAATTCAGAAAACAAAATCACTTGGGGGATAATATTTTAGGCCCCCTCTCAACATTGCACCCCAACTAAGTCTCAGGGAATGTTTCTGCGTATCAATTTCCTCATAAGGAGTCACATATGTCCCAGTTCCTTCCCGGGTCCCACAGTCACTCCCTCTTTTTTGCAAGAGGGCAGAATAAAAGCCAAAGGGGGCGGGCTACAGGACACAGGAACGAAATGAGTGCGAAGCATGGTGGTACAAATCTCTCCGCTACAATACGATTCACCACTCAGCAGGCAAGTTGCCATGTTCTCATGTACGAATCCTCAAGGCGTGTGTTATAATTTTTTTGTAGGCTGAATCTTTTCCCTCATTCTGAACATCTAATGGGCTTCTGTCTACTGTTTACCCCCCTTTTATGCTCAACAAGATTCAACCTACAATTTAATGTTTTCTCACAGTCTGTAAATACGCACGGTCTCTCCTGTGTGGGCTTCCTTTGACTTCAGAGTTAGGAGACTTAACTGTCTAGCTTCTCTCGCAGCATGTGGTGATCTGTGGCCCCTGGCTGGTCGTGAATTTTCATGTGCCCCCTGAGCCTCCTTTCCCAATAAAAGCCTTGCCCACACTCCAAGCATTTGAATGGCATCTCTCCAGTATGAACGGCACTGTGAGCCACAAGTTGGTTGTTCCATTGGAAGCTTTCGCCACACTCCATGCAACGGTGTGGTTTCTCTCCTGTATGTATATTTTGATGCCGAAGAAGATAGCTCCTTGAAGCAAACCCCTTCCCACACACTGAACATACAAAAGGTTTCTCTCCAGCGTGGACTCTCTCATGAGTAGCAAGGTTTGTTTGCCGAGAAAAGCTTTTCCCACATACTAAACACGTATACGGTTTCTCTCCTGTATGGGAATTTTCATGCCTGACAAGACTGTATTGATAAGCAAAGCTTTCCCCAAATTTCAAGCATGTGTAGATTTCCTTTTTGTTTTCAGCAGGCTGGCTCCTTGGAAGATCAGATGTCTGCCTAGGATTTTCATGGGATTCAGTGCCCCCCGTTTCTCTCCCCAAGAAGACCGTTTCAGGTAACACTTGGTTGTCTAAGAGAGAATCTCTTCTCATCGGATCAAATTGCAGCCAACCTTGTACTGTTTGCCGACTTTCACAGGCTTCCTGACTCTCGTGTCCCTGGAAAACCATCGCTTCTTCTCCACCTCCTGATGATCCAGTGAGATGGCTTTCCTCAAATTCTCCAGGCTGAAGAGCCTCAACCTCGCTCACGGGTGCAAAGTCTGTTGGAGAAAAGACAGAACAGCAACATTTATTATTTATTTATTCACATAATTTATACCCCACTTTTATCCCCAATCAGGACCGAAAGCGGCTTATAGAATCATAGAGTTGGAAGGGGACACTAGGGTCATCTAGTCCAATCACCTGCACAATTTAGGAATTTCACAACTACCTCCCCCACACACACCCAGTGACCCCCCCCACACACACACACATTCCATGCCCAGAAGATGACCAAGATGCCCTCCCTCTCATGAACTGCCTCAGGTCATAGAATCAGCATTGCTGACAGATGGCCATCTAGTCTCTGCTTAAAAACCTCCAGGGAAGGAGCTCTAACCACCTCCCGAGGAAGCCTGTTCCACTGAGGAACCGCTCTGACTGTTAGAAAATTCTTCCTAATGTCTAGATGGAAACTCTCTTGATTTAATTTCAATCTGTTGGTTCTGGTCTGACTTTCTGGAGCAACAGAAAACAACTCGGCACCCTCCTCGATATGACAGCCCTTCAAGTACTTGAAGATGTACTTATGTCATTCTCCTCTCCACCCTTTTATCTCACAACCACCTTGCGAGGTAGGTTGGGCTGAGAGTATGTGACTGGCTTAAGGACAGCCAGCAAGCTTCCATGACAGAGTGGAGTGTTATGTATATAGCAGAGAGGGAGGCTCACGTTGAGCTTGAAGTCTGCTCCCAGGCACCTCGCCTGAGCGTTCCTATTGGATAATGGTCTACAGCCGCCCAATCATGGACTTGGCTTGCTCCTGAGCTCCCATTGGACAATGGACTATTACCAGCCAATTACGGACTTGGGGGCGTGGCTCTGGGTGATTGGGTGAGCATATAAGCCAGGGTGCTTTGAGGGTTGAGTTGCACAGTTGCAGCTGAAATAACGTCTAGTTGCTAATAAAGCAGTTGTGTTTGAATTCTGTCTCCCGTCTCGTGCATCACCCATGCATACATAATAGGAGTCTGAAACGTTTTTCTCCCAGACTCTAAACTGACAACAACCACAATTATCCTCACAACTACCAAGTGAGGTAGGCTGGGTTGGGAGAGAAAAGAGGTAACTGACCCAAAGTCACCCAGTGCGCTTCCTGGTGGGGTGGGTCTCCCATACTCTAGCCTGACTCCAAGTGCAACACTGCACGGTCTCTCCATGTGGAGGGGAGCAGGCACCTGTTTTATTATCGTGCTCTTCATTTTAGGTACACAATTTTAATAGCTCCTGGGGGCCCTGCTTTGGCCGAAGTGTGAGATTAAGCCTGACAACCAGCATTGCTGTGTACAGTGGTTAAGAGCAGTGGTTTGGAGCGGTGGATTCTGATCTGGAGAGCCGGATTTGATTCTGGATTTGTTTCCCCACTCCTACACACGAAGCCAGCTGGGTGACCATGGGCTAGTCACATTCTCTCAGCCCCACTCACCTCACAGGATGTCTGATATGCGGAGAGAAAGGGGATTGTAAGCTGGTTTGAGTCTCCCTTAAGCTATTGCCATTCTCTATGTCCTCAGGGAGCCAATTCCACAAATGAGTGATGTGCTGAGTGAAGAATTTCTACCCAAAGGAAACTGCACTATGGATTCAAAGCAGGCCTGCCCAAAGTGTGAACCATCCCATAATACTTTCCAAGTAGGACCTCAATAAATATCCTGTGTGCTTGCCATCCCAGGCAAAGAGGGGCTTGTCAGTCATCTGGTAAAATGCAAATGCTTTTCCTCATGACCGCATGTGCCTTGACAAATGGGTTGTCAGATGTGCGGCCTTGATTTATATAGAAGAAGAAGAAGAAGAGTTGATTTTTATATGCCGACTTTCTCTACCACTTAAGGAAGAATCAAACCAGCTTACAATTGCCTTCCCTTCCCCTCCCCACAACAGACACCCTGTGAGGTAGGTGAGGCTGAGAGGATGTGACTTGCCCAAGGTCACCCGGCTGGCTTCGTGTGTAGGAGTGGGGAAACAAATCCAGTTCACCAGATTAGCAACCACTGCTCATGTGGAGGAGTGGGGAATCAAATCAAATCTCTAAGAACTGTGACTAGCCCAAGGTCACCCACCTGGCTTCATGTGTAGGAGTGGGGAAACAAATCCAGTTCACACTGGATCTTGATTCTAGCACGTTTTTATCCTGCCCTTCCTTCAAGGAGTGGCGTATATAGTTCTCCATTCCCCCTTTTATCCTCACAACTACCAAGTGAGGTAGGCTGGGTTGGGAGAGAAAAGAGGTACCTGACCCAAAGTCACCCAGTGCGCTTCCTGATGGGCTGGGTCTCCCTTATTCTAGCCTGACTCTAAGTGCAACACGGTCTCTCCATGTGGAGGGGAGCAGGCACCTGTTTTATTACCGTGCTCTTCATTTTAGGTACACAATTTTAATAGCTCCTGGGAGCCCTGCTTTGACCAAAGTGCGAGATTAAACCTGACAACCAGCATTGCTGTGTGGTGCAGTGGTTAAGAGCAGTAGTTTGGAGCGCTGGATTCTGATCTGGAGAGCCGGATTTGATTCCCCACTCCTCCACATGAGCGGCGGAGGCTAATCTGGTGAACTGGACTTGTTTCCCCACTCCTACACACGAAGCCAGCTGGGTGACCTTGGGCTAGTCACACTCTCAAAGCCCCACTCACCTCACAGGGTGTCTGATGTGCGGAGAGGGGGGGGATTGTAAGCTAGTTTGAGTCTCCCTTAAGTGGTAGAGAAAGGTGGCGTATAAAAGCCAACTCTTATTTTTTAACTGTATGCATCCAGGAAGCCATTCAGGAGAAAAGAGTCATCTGCTATTGTTCGTCCCAACCCTAGAATTCAGAGCTAGACTGCCTCTGAACAGGGAGGATTCGTTTTGTTCTTTTTGCTTGACAGAGCAGCCCTCCATGAATTCGTATACCCCCTTTAAAAAAAAACCTTCTAAGCTAGTGCCAATCTCTACGTCCTCAGGAAGCCAATTCCACAAATGAGTGATGTGCTGAGTGAAGAAGTTCTACCCAAAAGAAACAGCACTATGGATTCAGAGCAGGCCTGCCCAAAGGGTGAACCATCCCTAAATACTTTCCTAGCAGGACCTCAATAAATATCCTGTGTGCTTGCCATCCCAGGCAAAGAGGGGCTAGTCAGTCATCTGGTAAAATGCAAATGGTTTTCTTCATGACCGCATGTGCCTTGACAAATGGGTTGTCAGATGTGCAGCCTTGATTTATATAGAAGAAGATTTAATATGCCGACTTTCTCTACCACTTAAGAGAGACTCAAACCGGCTTACAATCACCTACCCTTCCCCTCCACACAACAGACATCCTGTGAGGTAGGTGAGGCTGAGAGAGAATGACTTGCCCAAGGTCACCCAGCTGGCTTCGTGTGTAGGAGTGGGGAAAAAAATCTAGTTCACCAGATTAGCCTCTGCCGCTCAAGCATAGGAGTGGGGAATCAAACCCAGTTCTCCAGATCAGACTCCACAGCTCCAAACCACTGCTCTTAACCACTACACCACGCTGGTGTAGCAACATTCTGAAACTTTTATTCTAAATCCCTTCCCTAAAGATTCTCAACGCTGACGGTGTCTTTGTGTTTTCTATTCCAGGATAACAAGCGACAGAAAACACCGTTCTGTCACTGAGTACCCTCTTATTAACTGGTATCATAGACAGATGCATCCTTAACCCTGCAAGCCAGCTTTTCTACCATTCATGACTCTTACCTTCAGGGAATCTAAGATATTCAGGACTGGTATGAGGAAATCCAACAACACTTCTGGCCCCTGGAAAAATGTTCACATATTAAGTCAGGACATTTTGCAGGACTGGATAAGCAACTGATGTTTAGGGTTCCTAACCTCCAGGTGGTAGCTGGAGATCTCCTGCTATTACAACTGATCCCCAGCCGATAGAGATCAGTTCACCTGGAGAAAATGGCAGCTTTGGCTATTGGACTCTATGGCACTGAAGTCCCTCCCCACCCCAAACCCAGCCCTCCTCAGGCTCCACCCCCAAAACCTCCCACCTGCAGCAAAAAGAGACCTGGCAACCCTACTGATGTTGCGTACAGTTCCCCACAATCCCACAGTTTAGGGAGGGACTGTGGCTCAGTGGAAGAGCCTCTGCTTGGCTTGCAGAAGGTCCCAGCTTCAATCCCTGGCATCACCAGTTAAATAGTAGTAGGTGACGCACTACCTGAGTCCCTTGAGAGCTGATAGAGTGGACAATACTGACACCTTAATAAACTGATGGTCTGATTCAGTACAAGGCAGCTTCATGAGTAAAGCCGGATTCCACATCCGCCAGGAGGGCAGGAAACGTCCTGGTTAATGATTTGAGTGAAGACAAGACACAATTCAGCATGCACACTTCAAGCCCAGGGTTCATCTGCTCTCCAAGGGGTGAGAACTTAGCCCCAGAGCAGCCATGCTGGATAGAACCCAATTTGCATCCAGTCCCACTCGCCAACTTTGGGGAAACCACTGGTAGAAGTACAGAGCGCAAATCTTCCCCCTGCTCCCCACAGCAACTGACATTCAGAGGCACTATTCATGTTGGTTAATAGGTGCTGATGGATACAGGAAGCTGCCTTATACTGGACCCATTGTTTAGTCCCAAGTGAGGAGACTCCATGGTGACTGGGTATATATTTCCCACCGTGGTTGCATGTCCTCATTTGCCCCTAGGGTTCCCAACCTCCAGGCGGAGGCTGGTGATCTCCACGAATTACCACTCATCTCCATAGAGAGCAGCTCCCCTAGAGAAAATGTCATTGTACTCTGCTAAGGTCCCTCCCCTTCCCAAACCCTGCCTTCCCCAGGGGCCACTCCCCCAAATCTCCAGCAATTTCCCAACCCAGAGCTGGGAAACATGTTTGCCCTCCATATAATTTGTGGAGTTGCCCCCCCCCCAAATCTGGAGATCCCCAATAGCTCCAACCTGGATCGAACTCCTACCTTCCTCCAGCATACCCCCTGGCTCAGCTCCTGCGACAGAACTTCTCCAGGGTCCTACGGTCGTCCTGCTGAAACTTGGTATCATTTCAGACATACCCTGTCCTCCAGACCAGGAGTTGGCATTAATGATTCCCACATTCTGAGGAGTGTTGGCAGCATTCCCTAATGGCTCTGTCAACAGTGGGTTTCTCTGCTGCCAGTGAGGAGGCGGCGCTGTGTCCAGGTATGGTTCTTGCCATGGGATTGCCCAGGGTTGTTCTGAGGACGCGTTTGTCGCCCACGTCATTTGTGGACTTGGCCCCATTTGTAGACCTCCAAGCTGGGGAGGGTGGAGATCTCTCCTGCCTTCCTCTGATGTCTCCCCCAGCTCGATCTCTGCCCAGTAGTACATCTCATTTTCTAACAAATAAACAAACAAACAAACAAACCAAAGAAATCAGAACACACACTGGACTATGCTTGCCCACAATAATTGTACATTTATGTCTGTTCCTTCTCTGATGCAAGAAAAGTAGCCGCTGGTTTCTTTAACGCAGAGTCGATGTAAATACGTTTATGTAGTGGAGTGAATGATGAACGATGACTCTTTAGACTGCTTTGTGCAAAGACTAGGATATCATACAATTACTACACTATATAGCAAGACTTGATCTCATAAACCTTTGAACTCAGCAACTTGAAGCAAACGGAAGCTTTGGGAGAAAATGCACGGTCGCTTTAGCCTCCTTTATTCCGTTTCAGCCAGGATCGAACGCATGTGTTTTCGCCGAACGTCCATTCGATCCTGGCTAAATCCTGGCTGAAGCAGGGACTAAAGGAGGCTACAGCGACCATGCGTTTTCACTAAGTCTCAACAAGCTAGAAGTGCTACTGGTGGGTGGAAGAGCTGACCCAGGATTTAAGGTGTTATCTGTTATGGATGGTTTTGCAATCCCCTTTAATGGTTTTAAGATATGAGTTTCTCAAGTATGTTTTAAATTGGTGTGTCCTTGAGAGGGCAGAAAGGATGGATATAAATGCTGTAAATAAATAAAAATAAACTTGGAACTTCATCTTGCAGCTGTGAGTTCCAGAGGGCAGAAAACTGGATAAGAAGTTCTCACTTTTACATTCACTTGCTTGCTGTTGTTGTCCAATAATAACAATCACAGTAGTGACAATAACTACCAGAAGCTGCAACTCATTTGTCATACCCTGTGCTGCTTTTCTTCTTCTAAAGCATTTTTTTTTAATTAAACCAGGAGGGTTTTTTCGCCTGCATTAAAACCGGAGCTATAGTTTACTTTGGACAAGAAAATCAGGGTTTGGGGAACCTCTTTCCTGAATTTGATGATACATCTTGGCTTTCCCTGATGCCTAGGGTTGCCAACCTCCAGGTACTAGCTAGAGATCTCCTGCTATTACAATTGTTCTCCAGCTGACATAGATCAGTTCCCCTGGAGAAAATGGCCGCTTTGGCAACTGGACTCTATGGCATTGAAGTCCCTCCCATCCCCAAACCCTGCCCTCCTCAGGCTCCACCCCAAAAACCTCCCACCGGTGGCAAAGAGGGACCTGGCAACCCTGTCTGAATGTCTCTTGCCTTGAAAACCCTGTGGGGTCACCATAAGGGGACTATGACATAATGGCAAAAACAAGGCCCATTAGAAGCAGTGCAGGGCTGGATGAACCTATGGTCTAACTCTGTACAAGATTTATAATGCAAACAGAAGGGAAAATTAAAAATGCATTTAAAAACACAAATTAAAACCACAATTTACTGCCAGTAAGTACAAGAAACTAATGAATCCAATACAACCTTGAATAAAACCATCTTCAGCTGCTTCCTAGAGATAGAAAGCGAGGGGTCCAAGAGCCCTTCTCTGGGGAGGTTATTCCATAATTGTTGGGCTGCCGCTAAAAACAATGGCAAACCACCCCATAAACATAGTTTGCCTAGTGAACGTTGTGATGTGACATCACCCCATGGGTCAGTAATGATCCAGTGTTTGCACAGGGGACTACCGTTACCTCTTACACCAAAAACAAAGTTTTGGGAAAGACCCCACTGTCTGATCCAGCACAGCAGTTCTTTTTGAATGGATTAAATACATTATCGCAAGAGCCTCCGTATAAAGAGGCAGTACACCACCTGTCCTTTCCCCGTTATTTAGAAATACCTTTCCTTGCTTCAGCTCACCTACTCCTGGGAAATTTTGCATTGCCTTTCACCTAGGAAGAAGAGCAGCCTGAAAACTGGCAACAAAGACAAGTTCATGAGAGAAAGGGGGGAAAAAGGTACAGGTGGGCTGAGAAGTCAACTCCAATTTATGGACCTCTAATGAAGGCGGGGTCTCTGCACTTAACACCTTCCAGCCCCTCCCAGGAAAAGACCAAAGAAGGAATAATGAAGATGTGTGTGTATGTGTGTGTGGGGGGAGCTGTACTGGTTGAATTTATCATGTTTTTATGGCAGGGAAAGCTGTTCCAGTTGAATTCCAGCCTTCCAAGATGCAAACAAAAAAGACAGCAGGGTAAGCATCAGAGTCCCTACTTGGTACATTTTCATTCCACCCTTCTTGCAAGGCCCCTGGGGCTAGCATACAGTACCCTCCCCTCCTCATTATATCCTCATAAGAACATTAGAAAGGCCCTGCTGGATCAGACCAAGGCCCATCAAGTCCAGCAGTGTGTTCACACAGTTATCAACCAGGTGCCTCTAGGAAGCCACAAACAAGATGACTGCAGCAGCACCATCCTGCCTGTGTTGCACAGCACCCAAGATAATAGGCATGCTCCTCTGATACTAGAGAGAATAGGCATGAAGCATGACTAGTATTCATTTTAACTAATAGCCATGAGTACCCCTTTCCTCCATGAATATGTCCACTCCCCTCTTAAAGCCCTCCAAGCCGGCAGCCATCACCACATCCTGGGGCAGGGAGTTCCACAATTTAACTATGCGTTGTGTGAAAAAATACTGCCTTTTATCTGTTTTGAATCTCTCACCCTCCAGCTTTAGCAGATGACCCCATGTTCTAGTATTATGGGAGAGGGAGAAAAATGTCTCCCTGTCCACTCTCTCCAAACCATGTGTTAGCCAAAATGCCCGGTTATGAATTGTTATATGGGGGAATTAGCGAATCAATAACTGGCAATGGGCATAACTTGAGCTGGGATGCAACCTTTGTCTACCAGAGTCCATACCATGACCAGTAAAGAGGCAGAAGCAATGGAATTAGGTTAAAAGGAATTTACTCAGATTATATGTTCACACGCACATACAAAACTACACATACACATCACACAACATACAGAGTCTAGGAATCAAAGAGAGGAATAAAGAGACTTTTGCCATGTGGCAGGCAGAGGAGGAAATATACTGCACCTCTCTTCAGAGTAATTGTCCGTCCTGAATTCCATGCAGCTTTGGGGGATAAAAAGGGGACGGGGGGGGGGGGGCTAGGTGTCCAAGCATGAACACCCACTCTGGCAGAGTGCCAGGCAGTATGGAGGGGAAGGCCCAAGGGAGAGTTAGAGAATGGGATGGGAGCACCCCAGTTATACTGTTTTTCTGGGGGCAGGGAGAAGGGTTTAACCCCTCATAGGTTCCCAGGTGGCAAAAAGGTGACAACAGACTTAATCTGTGGCTTGGGGTGGAGAGGTGGGAATTTGGAAATCTATTCTGATTCCAATGGCTTTTGCAACTGGAACTTCTCTGCTGACGAGATTAGCATTCAGGAACAATGGGTGCGATCTGTGCAAACGTCCTGGGGTCGCTGCGGCTGGGTTGGGGGAATGACTCATCATGATATCTGGATTGCTGCTGATGGCCCATTAAGCGGTGGATGTTGCAAGGGGGTGGTGCTTGACACTGACTTCCTGACATTCTGCTTCTTCTGACATAGCTGCAGCTGGAATAGAGCCTATACAGGAACATGGCTTCCCTCTGGTTCACCGGAGGCTGCCCCTGCATCTGCTTCCTAGCTGCTAGCTGCACGGCGCTCACAGGAGCGGCCGAGTCCGTGACGACGGAGCGCGCAGCGGTCGTCCCGTAGCGTTTGGGGCTGGCGCGCGGCCAGCGGAGTAGTCAAGTGTCAGCACAGCGGGTTGCCAGATCCCGTCTGGGAGGGGGGGGCAGGCCAGTATGCTAACACATGCATAATTTTATAGACCTCTATCATGTCTCCCCTCAGCCGCCTTCTTTCCAGGCTAAACAACCCTAAGAGTCTTAACCGCTCCCCATAGGACAGTTGCTCTAGTCCCCAATCATTTTGGTTGCTCTTTTCTGCACCTTCTCAAGCTCTAATATCCTTTTTTAGGTGTGGTGATCAGAACTGTACACAGTATTCCAAGTGTGGTCTCACCATAGATTTGTACAAGGGCAGTATGATATCAGCAGTTTTATTCTCTATTCCTCATCTATTTATGGCCAGCATGGAATTTGCCTTTTTTACAGCAGCCGCACACTGGGTTGACATCTTCATCAAGCTATCCACTAACACATCAAGATCCCTTTCTTGGTCTGTTGCTGCCAGCACAGATCCCATCAGTGTATATGTGAAGTTGGGATTTTTTGTCCCAATATGCATCACTTTACACTTACTCACATGGAATCTCATTTGCCATTTTAATGCCCATTCTTCCAGTATGCAGAGATCCTTCTGGAGCTCTCCACAGTCCGATTTTGTTTTAACCACCCTAAATAATTTGGTGTCATCTGCAAACTTGGCTACTTCACTGTTTAACCCCAACTCCAGGTCATTGATGAACAGGTTGAAAAACTCCTGTCCCAACACAGATCCCTGAGGCACCCCACTGCTCACATCCCGTCATTGGGAGAACTGACCATTGATTCCTACTCTCTGCTTCCTATTTTTCAGCCAGCTCTCAATCCATAAGAGAACTTGACCTCTTATCCCGTGACTATGAAGTTTGCTTAGCAGTCTTTGGTGGGGGTCTTTGTCAAAAGCTTTTTGGAAATCCAAATACACAATATCCACAGGCTCATTCCTGTCCACATGCTTATTGACGCTTTCAAAAAACTGTAATAGGTTAGTGAGACAGGACCTACCTTTACAGAAGCCATGTTGGGTTTTGCCCAGCAGACCTTGCCCTTCCTCACAACAACCCTGTGAGGTAGATTGAGCCGAGACTGTATGACTGACCAGAAATCATCCAGTGAGCTGCATGACAGTGAGAAGATTTGAATCCGGGTCTCCCAGAGTCTCAGTAACCAATGCTCTGCCCACGCTGACTCCAGTTCACCATCCATTAAGCAGAGTTATTGTTATGAAAAAAGAGATACTCAGTCCCACATTGGAGCAGGCTAGGGTTGCCAGGTCTCTTTTTGCCACCAGAGGGAGATTTTGGGGGCAGAGCCGGAGGAGGGTGGGGTTTGGGGAGGGGAGGGACTTCAGTATCATAGAGTCCAATTGCCAAAGCGACCATTTTCTTGAGGTGAACTGATCTCTATCTGCTGGAGAACAGTTGTCATAGCAGGCAATCGCCAGCCACTACCTGGAGGCTGGCAACCCTATAGCAGGAGTTGTGGTAACTTATACATGCTCAGAGAGAAACCTTTCCTGGTTGTTCATCATCTCCAGGGGAGAAGTCCTAGCCAGTATTCAGAGTCACTCTCTTCAAAAATTAAGCACTGCTGTGTGTGTGTCTGTGGGTAGGGGATTGTGTCTTAGCCTGATTGTGTCTTAGCTTGATGGCAGGCAGAATTCAACTGGTGTAGCTACCCTTAGCATCAAGATGTGGTGAAGCAAAAATCTACATGTGCATACTCCCTTTCTGCTCTGCCACAGAAAAAGGCAACGGGAGTATCCTCATTCCCTTCCTCTGATGTGGACATTGTTCCCTTTTCTGCCATTTTTGCAGGAAAGGCTGGAAAAGGGTTAAATCTACAGAGCCTTAACAGCTAGAAGCCTATCAATGGGAGCTCCCTTTGCACCCCAATAGTTTTCTCCATTTCAGGAAGATTGTGTTTGCCATCATTTTAGTGTCTGAACCTTATTTCCAAGAGCAACATCATGCAAGTTTTCACGAGCAGGTCACTTCAGGCAAGGAGAAGGGGTTCCTGGGTATGGGGTGATGGTGGTTGAGTGGTGTGACCCCAAGACCTCCTGAGGACCCATGTTTCTTAGACCCCTCCTGCATCCCCAGGCAGGAGGGGTCTCATAGCAGAAATGGTCTCTTAGCAGAAATTGTCCCTATGTGCAATTCAGAGTCTCTCCTGGCAACACGCCCCTAATCAAGGCTCCAGGAGGTCCATCCACACCCAGGTCTGCATTTGTAGGACAATCCCTTGGCATTCTTTCCATGCAGGACAAGGCGTGTCCAGAAACCTGATCAAATTATTGGTCAAGCCAGATAACCTCATCCCCTGCCTGATAAGCAATGGTAACTTGATGTTCTGAGGACAGAAGTCTCTGGCGTTGGTGGGAGCAAGGCATATAAGGGGCTTCGTTAGACGGGCAGCTTGCTGGTTTCTTTCCCTGGACCTTTCTCCACCACCATGGAGATGATGCAGGAAAACAGGCAAAGTAAGGTCTTTTTCTCCTTTCTCCTTTCTAGATCAAGGGAAGTAATACTACCACTGTATTCTGCACTGGTCAGACCTCACTTGGAATGCTGTGTCCAGTTTTGGGCTCCACAGTTTAAGAAGGATGTTGACAAGTTGGAGCGTGTCCAGAGGAAGGCGACCAGAATGGTCAGAGGTCTGGAATCCAGACCCTATGAGGAGAGACTTAGGGAGTTGGGTTTGTTTAGTTTGGACAAGAGAAGGTTGAGGCGAGACATGATAGCTGTGTTTAAATATTTGAAGGGATGTCATGTTGATGAGGGAACTAGCTTGTTCTCTGTTGCTCCAGAGACTAGGACACGGAGTAATGGATTTAAACTAATAGAAAAGTGATTCCACCTAAACATTAGGAAGAACTTTCTGACGGTGAGGGCTGTTCAGTGGTGGAACGCACTGCCTTGGAGGATGGTGGAGTCCCCGTCTTTGGAGGTCTTTAAGCAGAGGCTGGATGGCCATCTGCCAGGAGTGCTTTGATTGTGGGATCCTGCATTGCAGGGCAAGGGTTGGGGTCACTGGGGATGTGGGGGGGGGAGGTAGTTGTTAATTTCCTGCATTGTGCAGGGGGTTGGACTAGATGACCCTGGTGGTCCCTTCCAACTCTTTGATTCTATGATTCTTGCTACAGCTCTTTGTATCCCTTGGTCCAACTTCTGGTCCTCGCTTTGAGCATTCCTCTGACGATCATGGAATATCTTCTCCAGCCCTCATGGTTCTCTTGCTTTGTCCAGACTCCCTCCCCCCTCCTCACTTTTTCTTCTCCCACAAAGGTTGCCTACTCCAAACTGGGACATTTCTGGAGATTTGAGGGGCGAAGCCTTGGGAAGGCGGGGTTTGGGAAGGGCAGGGATTTCCGTGAGGTGGAATGTCACAGAGTCCACCTTCTAAAAGCAGCCAGTTTCTCCAGGTAAACTGATATCTCTAGTTTGGAAATCCATTTTGATTTTGGAAGATCTTTAGGCCTCATCTGGAGGTTGGCAGCCATAAGCTGGGGAAGTAGGGTTGCCAACCTGCAGGTGGTTAGCAATCCAAAAGGACACCTCTGTACCAATACCTAAGGTTAGTAACTAAGCACAGACAATAGCTATATATAACTCTATGATAAGTGTATTTGAATGATTCACAAAGCCTACAAGGACAATGTTACATAAAAATTACACTGGTACTACAAAAAGTACGAAAAGTACAGCCACATTCATTCCAAAAATACAATCTTCTCTGAAGGATGGTGCACAGTGACGATGCCTAGGGAGACGATCGTTTCACAGTTCTTCATCAGTCCCGTTCAGTCATATTTGCACACTTATTCCTTAATTTTAGCCTCAGTAGCTCCAATACTGGAGATTAATCTTCTTATTAAGTATAACAGCAACCACATACAATTTTTTAGTTCCAATATTTCCACAATGGATATCCATTCATAGGTTGCACCAACAGATTCACCTTTCCTCTGTTCCCAACTGGGATACAAGCAGTTGTGGTGGTGGCTGGAGATCTCCTGCTCTCCAGGTGACAAAGATCAATTCCCCTAGAGCAGTGGTTCCCAACCTTTTTTTGACCAGGGACCACTAGGACTTTTTTGTTCGGTGCAGGGACCCCAAGGTTCAAAATAAAAATTCTGAGAATTTGAAAATAAACTTTAATCATAACTGTTAGTTAAACATTAAACTTAGAATAATATTTGAATATATATTTTATAATAGAGAACTTTTCATTGAAAATATTAATTTATTATGGGTTTATAACTTTGTTTTGCGGATCTTAATTTAGTTCTTGCGGACCCCTGGGGGTCCACGGACCCCCGGTTGGGAACCAGTGCCCTACAGAAAATGGCCGCTTAGGGTGGTAGTGTAGAAGGAGTAGCTGTTAAGTCCACAACATGCTTTCCTTAGGGTGAACATATTTTGTGCCTTCCAATGTGATTCCCCCCCTTTATTTTCAGTCCAAGGATTAGCAAATGAGGTGCATGATTTGGCAGGACCTGAGCCCAGAGAGAAATGGGAAGTAGGTGAGATGGTGCTTCCCACAATCCGTGTCGGAGTCGTCAAGGAATTGCAGAAGAGACCATCTGCCCAAATGACAAGGTTTCTGAATGGGTACCCACACCAACACTGGGAAGTCCCTTTGCAAGACTATGTGAATGCAGCATCCTCTTCCGCTCACTGGGGAATGGGGAACCCGCAGCGGATGAGGCAAACCATGTGGGACGGAGGTGTCGCTTTTTGGTCCACGGTGGTAGTCGATGCCAGCCAGTGGCCCAGAGGAAAATGGGAGGCCCAAGCCATGCCGGGCGCGAGCAGACAAGGGCCTGGGCCCCAGAGAAGTTTGGCCGCCTCTGGGAAAGGAAAGGAAGAGATTGTACAAGGTTTGCCCTTGTGGTCTCTGAAGCTTGAGAAATGGGAGAAAAAGGTAAGAGATTTTTCATCTTCCTTAGTTCTAGGGCAGCTTCTTGTAACTGGGGGAGGAACTGTACAGATCGGTCACATTTAGGGTTGCCGGGTCCCTCTTTGCAACCGGTGGGAGGTTTTTTGGGTGGAGCCTGAGGGGGGTGGGGTTTGGGGAGGGGAGGGACTTCAATGCCATAGAGTCCGGTGGCCAAAGCAACCATTTTCTCCAGGGGAACTGATCTCTGTCGGCTGAAGATCAGTTGTAATAGCAGGAGATCTCCAGCTAGTACCTGGAGGTTGGCATCCCTAGTCACATTATTAATCTTCCAAGGAGTCAATCTCTTCAAAGATTGTTTTGACGGTCTCTTTTCTAGCTTGAGACCTACTTGGTCCGACTCATTTGAAGCTACCAAATGTTATTTGCTCTGCTTGGCTTTTAAATGCTGAGTAATTTGTTAATTTTAACAACTTAAGACAGTTTTATTTATTTATTTTTTTTAAACGGTTTACTCTGTAAATCACGGGTGGGGAACCTTTTTCCTGCCAAGGGCCATTTGGATATTTATGATATAATTCACGGGCCATACAAAATTATCAACTTAAAAATTAGCCAACCAAGCCCCAAGCAGGCAGCTGCCCCAGATGACCCCCCCCCAACGTGGGCAAGCAGGCAGACATCCAACCGGTGGTGCACTCGCCCTCCTGGTGGCACAGGATGGTCCGTTGCACCAGCCAGGCGTAGCCGTCCAGCCGCACGCCGGAGTTGCTCCTGCTCTGCATGGTCGGGACCGGATTCTACAGCCAGCTCTTGCTACCTCCACCTGCAGGGATGCAATGAGGACACACTGGCTAAGAACTCCCCCCCCCCGCACATTCTGGCCCTGCCCCCTTTAGCCCCTCCATTGTCGCCACTTCCGCCCCCAGCCCTCTTGTAGTACAGAGGAAATATGTTTCTCCATGGCCCGGGTGGTAGAGATCTGCCAGGACCCATGAAGGGCCAGACCAAATGATTTCGCGGGCCTTAAATGCCCCCCCCCGCCTGACATTCCCCACCCCTGCTGTAAATTGCTAGCTTGGTGTGGTGGTTAGTGTGTTGGACTGGGGTCTGGGAGATCCAGGTTCGAATCCTCACTCTGCCAAGGAAGCTTGCTGGGTGACCTTGGGCCAGTCGCATGCTTTGAGCTTAACCTGCTTCACAGGTTTGCTGTAAAGATCAAATGGAGGCAAGGAGAACAACGTAAGCTGCTTTGGGCCCCCACTGGGGAGAAAGGCAGGGTTTAAATGCAGTAAATAAATAAAATGAAGACATATAAGATTTCTTAATGAATAAATTATCCAGCTGTACCCAGTGTCCTGATCTATGCTTTTACTGGTCTGATTGACTGTACTAATAAATTTAATTTGATTTGTTTTGACTTGATATAAATTTCCCGTTCAGGTGCTAGGGCTGTTGGAAGAGATTTCTGTTGATTCCCTCATACCAGAACTGGATCTATCCTATTTCCTGAGGATGGAGTCCAAGCAAGGGGGTGGCGGAGACACTGGCTTGCTGGGTGAGTGTTCCTGTAGCTGAATTACGAGATAGACGATTGTTCTGGGTATTAAATAGGACTCTCTGCTTTTTTGTTACTGTGGGTAGTAAAAATCAGCAACAGTATTTGTTGATTGGAGTTATGAAAGGTAATGCTTATCGTGTCATTATCAAAAGCAAGGATGCATATCTGATGACCCTCTGAAATGGAAAATCGAGCCATTTTTATTTGTTTAACTATTTATATCCTGCTTTTCTCTCCAATGGGGAGCCGAAGAGGCTGACCCCATTCTCCTCTCTTCCGTTTTATCTTTACAAGGACCACGTGAGTAGGGTTGCCGACATGCAGGTAGTAGCTGGAGATCTCCTGCTATTACAGCTGATCTCCAGCCAACAGAGATCAGTTCCCTTGGAGAAAATGGCTGCTTTGGCCACCGGACTCTATGACACTGAAGTCCATCCCCTCTCCAAACCTTGCCCTCCTCACACTCTGCCCTCAAGTCCTCCCCCCTCCCCCAGTACTCTAGGGCAGAAGCCCATGGGGAGATTTCCCAGTCAAATCAACGGCCCTTTTGCCTCTGAATGTGGCTGTTGGATGGTTCACACGTTGGGTAGACCTTGGGTGGGATTTAAATCCACCGTGTAACTTCTCACTCCATCATTCATTTAAGGAATCTGCCATCACAAGATATGGAGATGGCCGCTAGCTTATGAGGCTTTAAGAATGGATTCTTGGAGCAAAGGTCTTTCAACACCTTTTAGCCATAATAACCAAGGGAAGCCTCCATAACCATCATCGTGGTACCTCTGAATACTACAGAGTAGGGCAAACAACAGCAGAAAGATGTTTTCTCCTGACCAGCTTCAGAAAAAGCATCTTCCTGGCTGCAGCTGAAAATGGAATCTTGGGCTAGGTGGTCCTACGGTTCTTCTTCTGCCCAATCTACCAGCGATGAAAGCGATGTGGTTAAAATGATAAATGTGATGACAAGAAAAAAGAGTTGACTGTTTCTCAGAACATGGAGTGTGTCTGAATCAAATCACAATTCTTTTTTATTCCGGCAGGTGTGGGACACATGAGTAAAATTGAGACTCTTCAGCTGGAAGGACTTGAGCGAACCTATTTCACTGGGACATCAAGAGGTGGAGAAAAAACAATGACTTTCCAGGTGCCAGAGAGGCAAGGTGCATATGGAAGTCAACAGGGAATGGAAGGATGGCCTCAGTTTGATCCAGTGAGAAGAGACTGCCTCTTAGAAGAAAAAAGTTTAAGGGAAGCAGTTTCCTTGGGGAGAGAAATTGGGGGCTCAGATTGTGGCAAAAGCTTCAGGCAGAGTTCTGGCCTCCTCATGAATCATCCAGCCCAGAGAAAAAAGGAAATGCACATATGCCTTGTGTGTGGAAGAAGCTATAGTTATAAAGGTAATCTTATTAAACACGAAAGGATCCACTCAGGAGAAAAACCATGCGCCTGTTCGGAGTGCGGGCAGATCTTCTGTGACACAAGCGAGCTTCTTCTTCACCAAAGGAAGCACGCAAGTAAGAAAGGCTATGGTCAGTCGCTTAAAATGTAACAAAACCTTCCTTTGGAAGATGCCACCATGTCATTGACCACACAAGCACCCACAACAGAGAGAAACTATATGGATGCTTAGAGTGAGGAAAAGGCTTTTCTTGGAGAGATTGTGGATGGTCTTAGCCAATTGGCAAAGGGGGGCAGCTGCCTGTTGCCCCAGACTGCCCATAGCCCACCTCCTGATGGAGGGGGGAAGAGGAGAGAGATATCTGCCTCCTGTCACCACCACTTATGCTCACTCTGTCCGCTTGCTCTAGGTTTGCCAGGTCCCTCTTCGCTACCATCCGGGCAGAGCCTGAGGAGGATGGGGTTTGGGGAGGGGAGGGACTCCAATACCAGAGAGTCCAATTCTCAAAGAGGCCATTTTCTTCAGGTAAACTGATCTCTATCGGCTGGAGATCAGTTTAATAGCGGGAGATCTCCAGCTAGTACCTGGAGGTTGACAACCCTAGCTTGCGCCCACTCCATCTGAGACTTGGGCAGCCGGCTTCGGGCAACTTTGGCAATTGGACCCTATGGCATTGAAATCCCTCTCCAAACCCCCCCTCCTCAGGCTCCGCCCCCAAAATTTCCAGGGATTTTCCCACCCAGAGTTAGCAATCCTACTAACAGGACAAACTTCTAAACTTCAATAAAATATCTTACAAAACAGCTATTCAAAACACAACTAGACTTTCAGATTGAGAATAACCAAGGGTTAGAGTTGTAGTTCCTGATCTGCTTTGGTCACCTGGGTGGTTCTTTACATAATAGATCAATAAAAATGAAATGATGTGATCCGAGAAAAATGTCATTGCTAAGATTGGACTGTATGAAGGGCTAATCCTCTTTGTGTTGTTTTGCATTTCAAGGTTGTCATGTGGTACACTGTTTTACCTCTGGACTTGTTGTGGGTCAGGGTGGTGGCTGTTGAAAGAAAAGATGTTGACCAGTGGTTCTTGGGTGAAATAAATGTTTAATTCTGTGTTTGTTCATGAGTTTTTTTTTTGTTTTTTTGCTGTGCTTCCCTCCCTTCTGAAGGTGGTTCCCAAAGTGGGCAGTAACCCCCACCCAGGAGGTGGAACAATCCAGGGGGAGGGGCAGTGAGAGAAAAGGGAGTGTCAGGGGGGGCATCAGAACCAATTAGGTGAATTTTTTTCTGAAGAAAATCTAGATGACAAAATCGATGTGCAATAATCTATTCCACAACACTTCAGTAACATTTATGTTGGCTTTTATATGCCGATTTTCTCTACCTTTTAAAGGAGAATTAAGCCAGCTTGCAATCACCTCCCCTTCCTCTCCCCACAACAGATACTTTGGGAGGTAGGTAGGGCTGAGAAGTCACCCCACTGGCTTCATGTGGAGAAGTGGGGAAACCAACCCAGTTCACCAGATTATTAGAGTCCACTGTTCTTAACCACTACAACATGCTGCCAGTCAACCTATGAATACCTGTGGGGGCAGGCTTGGTCACCTCTTTTAACAGGAAATGCCAAAAACTGAACCTGAATGCCAAGCAGATGCTGTAACCACTGGGTTTCCCAGCTCCGGGTTGGGAAATACCTGGAGATTTTTGGGGTGGAGCCTGGGGAGGGTGGGGTTTGGGGAGGGGAGGAACTTCAGCAGATTCTAAGGCCACAGAGATCAGTGGAGTCCACTCCAGGGGAATTGTCACCTGGAGGAGGAGGAGGAGAAGAGGAAGGAGAAGAAGAAGAAGACGACTTTCTCTTCCACTTAAGGGAGACTCAAACTGGCTTACAATCATCCTCCCTTCCCCTCCCCACAACAGACACCCTGTGAGGTAGGTGAGGCTGAAAGAGCTCTTAATAGAACTGTAACTTGCCCAAGGTCACCTGCCACCGTTCATGCTGTTAAAGCAACAGACTCATAGAAAGGATCACTTCCTAAGAATTGATATATTATCTTATTCAGCCAGTTACCCAATAAGCAGGAATCAGTGCTTCCTACCGAAGTAGGCTTTCTACTGAAGCGTGTCAATAAATTTATAATCAGTGGATTTCATTTTACCGTTCATGTCACATAAAAATATCTGCATGTGAATATTTATACACTCTTAAAAACACATCATAAAGTACAAACATTATGATTCTTTTATATGTTATATATGCAAGCAATCTTAAACAACTTTAAGCAGTTTCTATGTTTCTTTATATTTCTCTATATGAGAGATCAAACCTTAAACCTGTAATGTACTTTCATTCAGGAATATAACAGTTACATAAATCCTGTAAAATATGGTTAGTACAATGGAAAAAGACCTATTATACAGTAGTTAAAAGCATCTTAAATCAAAGTACCTAGATTATAAAACATACATTGTAATAAACCAAGTACAACCATATTATTTCTAAATCTCTCCAGCTCATATGCTTAGTTTAGGTTTGTAAAGGTCCTAATTCATGTTTAGGATACTTAAACCTTTTCTGTAAGGACATAGAATCTTTCCAATATTTCTATGTTCTTGCAATATCTTTGGTATATGCCAAGGTCAGAGAATCTCTGATTCCTAGTTCATATAAGAGCTGAAGTCCAAAAGCTCTTTAAGTATTTCATGCTAGTTTATATTCATGAAAATATAGAACACCATTGTTCTGAAGTCTATGTACCAGAGAAAGCTGTGTCTATGCAAAGCTTAAGTTAGAGCTATGCAAGAGTATAGTCAATTGGTAATTTGCAGCTATGTGTAGCTTTACTATTCAAGAGTTGTTCTTAAAACTCTGAAGTCTCTCTATATGCCAATATAAGAGAGAACCTTGTATGAACCTCTAGCTCAGTGCAAGAGTTTCTGTATAAGCACTCTGTGTATGCACTATCATTGTCACTGAGTGCAGAAGCTTCACCTGTCCGTTGGGGAAACCTCTAGCTCATACCCTGAGAGATATCTCTGGTTGATTAGAGAAACCTCTGAGAGCATCTCAAAGAACATGTTTCTAGTCTCTTCAACTCTGTGAAGGACCTGTATTAAGGAAGCTCTGGGTTCCACAACTTCCATGATTTATAAGGAAAGCCAAGCCAGACTATTCAGATCTTTGTGAGAACCCATTAATCCTTGCTGGAACTAATGAGATGTCAGTATTCCAAATATGGAAAAGTCCAATCTTAGACCCACATTAAGGTTAGTAGGAATTCTAAGAGTCTCCATCCTATTCATAGGAAGGAATTGTCTGCAAGCATCCATTTCAGACATCCAGCCTTAGAAGTCATCTTGAAATGAATCTCCTTCAAAAAGGAGTCTTTTCCAATCTCACAAGAAGTTTGTGAAACATTAGAGTTACACATCACGCAAGATATGAAATGAGACAATGAGCCATGGCCAGACAGCCAGCGCTGTCCTCCAAGAACTCACTCGGGTTTTTACATCTCATGGAAGGGATGGAGAAAGTCAATGGCCAGACAGCAGATGCTGCCCTCCACCAACTCTTCTGCCTGCTGAAAATTCCAAGACCACGGTTACACAGCCCGGATAACCTACAAGAACCAAACATTTTTTAAGTTCTGACTTTGTCCTCTTTTGTTGTCCTTTCTCCTGGGTTGGGCCTGAAAAGAATCTGTTAATCTAAGGGGGTGGTTCCTGCTAGGATTGCCAACCTCCAAGGGCCAGCATGGTTTAGTGGTTAAGAATGGTGGTTTGGAGCGGAGGAGTCTGATCTGGAGAACCGGGTTTGATTCCCCACACCTCCCCATGAGCGGCGGAGACTAATCTGGTGAACTGGATTTGTTTCCCCACTCCTACACAGGAAGCCAGCTGGGTGTGTTACGGGCTATGATGTAAATGGAGAGTAACATGCCTATGGAATCCCATATAAATCTCAGATGTATGAACAAAGAAGAATAATGTAATGCTGTAATGTATCACTGTAATGACTGAGCAATGCTTGTTCTCAGAAAGAGGGTTTTTTTAGTACTTCTCTAAGATAAGCACGGAGTACAGCTCTCTGCTCTCTGCACAAGGTTATGAGCTGCACAAGGTAAAATAGTTGCCTGCCATATGGATGTGAAATGAGACATCAGCACTAGTTAACAGAAATGGTTTCTTCCTCCTATGAGTAAGGTTAGTAGTGCAACTTAGTCCTCTGTCTTGGAGCAATGTCATTAAGGTCACTAGATAAGAAGCAAATGGCTCCTCAGTAAAGTGCTGACTGTGTGATGTAATGATGTAATAGAAAGGGAGCAGCCTTGGTGGGTTTCTTTCCTTTCCTTGCAGCTGCTTGCCTTATGGTGTACTTGACAAGGGGTAGTGCTAAAGCATCGTCAAGGACAAGAGTGGCACTATTATGACCCTCCATTCCAGAGGGTACAGAAGCATCTTATTCTTCATTTCACAGGTGCGGAAGATCGGCACTCCAAGGCCGTTGTGCCTTACAGGTGCAAGAGCACCGTAACCCTCCATTCCAGAGGGGCGGAAGAACTGAAACTTTAGATCAGATAACCACTGATCTTGAAAGGATATAAGGCAGAGCCGAACAGCCAGCAGGCAGAAGAGTTGGTGGAGGGCAGCATCTGCTGTCTGGCCATTGACTTTCTCCATCCCTTCCATGAGATGTAAAAACCCAAGTGAGTTCGTGGAGGACAGCGCTGTCTGTCTGGCCATGGCTCATTGTCTCATTTCATATCTTGCGTGATGTGTAACTCTAATGTTTCACAAACTTCTTGTGAGATTGGAAAAGACTCCTTTTTGAAGGAGATTCATTTCAAGATGACTTGCTAAGGCTGGATGTCTGAAATGGATGCTTGCAGACTATTCCTTCCTATGAATAGGATGGAGACTCTTAAGAATTCCTACTAACCTTAATGTGGGTCTAAGAGTATTGGGACTTTTCCATATTTGGAATACTGACATCTCATTAGTTCCAGCAAGGATTAATGGGTTCTCACAAAGATCTAAATAGTCTGGCTTGGCTTTCCTTATAAATCATGGAAGTTGTGAAACCCAGAGCTTCCTTAATACAGGTCCTTCACAGAGTTGAAGAGACTAGAAACATGTTGTGCTGGCCCACTAGGGCGGGGTGCTCCTGTAGCAGCACGGTGCTCTGAAGAGGCCTGCAGCAGGCGGGGCAACAGGCTGGGGTTTCTGAAGCCGAGGCTTCTACAGATGGCAGCTGTATTAATTGGGAATGGGAGTAATAACGCAGTCCAGTAACAGTCCAAGGTCAGTCAGGGTGAAAGGCAATCCGTCAGAGCGAAAGGCAGAGTCAGGGTCGGGCCGGTCCAAGGTCAGGCAGGGAGTCCAGAAGAATTCAGGGTCGAGAAAGCAGTCCGAGTCGATACAGCGTCAGCCAGAGTGGAGTGCCGCAGGTTCGCCACGCGTTGCTTCCACAGATTCTGCTGGCTCAGCCTTCCTAAATACTTGCAGCTGTCTGGGGGAGGCAGCTTCTGTAAAGACTCACTCACTATCTTCATGGCTGTCTCGGTTCCTTCTTTGTTGTTCCAACCTGGCTGAACGCCGGCGTTGTTCTGCCAGGACCCGGCCCATTTTCCTTCGACGAGTCCCAGGAGACATCTGTTCCTCATGGTCTCCCGGCTCCCTGGGCAGCTTCCTTGATGTTCCTGGGTCGGCCGGCGTCTGGTCTTCTTTAGGCTTCTCTGTAGCCGGTGACTTTAAGGTATGTCTTGGCAATACATCGTCATCAGCTGTTTTCTCTGTCAGTGTGGGTGGGGAAGGAGGACTCTGTCCCTGGATCTGGTCTCCGTCAGAGTCTGAATCTGTTGTCAGGCAGCCTCTGACACTATCCCCCCCCCCAAAGGCCTCCCCCCCTCCCAGGGCCCATGGGCCTGGCTTCCGGGGATACTGGTGATGGAACTGCCGTAGAAGCTCAGGGGCGTGGATCTGATCGGCCGGTTCCCAGGAACGGTCGTCGGCTCCATACCCTTTCCAGTCCACCAGGTACTGTAAGACTCCCCGTCTGCGGCGGGAATCCAGAATCTGTGCCACCTCAAACTCTTCTTGCCCATCTACAAATACGGGCGGAGGAGGCGGAGGTTGGGGCATTCGTTGTGAGTCTTGAGCGGGCACCAATAGTGATCTATGGAATACGGGATGCACTCGGAGCCCCCGGGACAGGTCCAATTGATAGGCCACAGGGTTAATCTGACGGATAACACGATACGGCCCCGCATATCGATCATCCAGCTTGCGTGATGGCCGTAGACTGGGAAGATGCTTGGTCGAGAGCCAGACTCGGTCTCCTGGGGATAAAGGAGTCCCTGGTTGTCGGTGGAGATCGGCATGGGCTTTATAGGCGGCCTTGGCACGGTCAAGATGCTCCTGCAAGAGAGTGTGCTGGGCCTGGAGTTCTTGAAGAAACTCATTCGCCGCAGGTACGGTCTCGGTCATGGGTGCTGCCTGCCAGAATCGGGGATGGTATCCATAGTTTGCGAGGAATGGGGATTGTCCTGTGGATGAATGATCGGCGTTGTTATATGCAAACTCTGCAAGCGGAAGTAACTTCACCCAGTTGTCCTGCTGGTAGCTGATGAAGCACCGGAGATACTGCTCCAGGATGGCATTAACTCTCTCCGTTTGCCCATCAGACTGCGGATGGTGGGCCGATGAGAAGTGTAGCTGGGTTCCCAGGGTTTTGTGCAGTGCTTTCCAGAAGTGGGAGGTGAACTGCACCCCCCTATCCGAAATCAGGTGCTCGGGAACTCCGTGCAAGCGGAAGATGTTTTGGATGTACAGGGTAGCCGTCTCCCGAGCCGTGGGCAGGCCGATGCATGGAATTAAATGTCCCATTTTGGTGAAGGAATCCACCACCACTAGGATGGTGGTGTAGGTCTGGTCTTCCGGGAGATCTGTAATAAAGTCCAGGGTGACGGTGTGCCATGGCCGGGGTGGTGTCGGGAGGGGTAGCAGCAACCCTGCCGGCTTTCCTGGCACGTACTTGGCTCGGCGGCACGTGGAACACTGCTGGATGTACTGGAATACCTCATCCCGCAGCCGGGGCCAATTGAACACTCGTGTAATCAGCTGGGTGGTCTTGAACCGACCGAAGTGTCCTGCCGGTGGGGTATCGTGGTGCAACTGAATGATTTCAGCCCGTAATGGGCCAGGAGGCACATACAACTGTCCCCGGAACCACAATTCCTCATCTTGGATGGAATAGTTCGTTGTTCCACGGACCCTCCCTTCGCTGATCTCCTGGATCTTGGCTTGTGTATCTGGATCCGTCCGTTGCTGTTCTCGGACCCGGGTGACCAATGTGTGTGCCTCAATAGCTGCAGTAAAGACCTCGGGGTTGAGGACGGGTGGAGCTGGAGGTTCCTGGGCTGTTAGGCAGTTGGTCTCGGAAATCCGGGAGAGGGCATCTGCCCGTTTGTTCTGGGACTTTGGGATGTATTGGATTTTGAAGTCGAAGCGAGAAAAGAACAAAGACCAACGAATCAGCCGCTGACTCAAGCAGCGGGCGGTTTGCAGGTGCTCCAAGTTCTTGTGGTCCGTCCGTACCACCACTGGGTGTCGAGCCCCCTTCAAGTGGTGGCGCCAGACTTCGAATGCCACTTTAATTGCCAATAACTCTTTTTCCCAGATAGTATAGTTCTTTTCAGCGACCGAGAGTTGCCTGGAATAGAAGGCACATGGTCTCAGGACCTCGGTACCTGCTGTAGCCTGCAATAAGATGGCACCTAGCGCTCGGTTAGAGGCATCCATCTCTACCACAAAGGGGATCGAGGGCTCAGGATGAGCCAGGACAGGTTCCTGCGCAAAGGCATGTTTCAGGGACTGGAAGGCTTCGTCTGTGGCAGGAGTCCACCGGTAGGGAGTCCTGGGTCGAAGCAACTGGGTGAGGGGTTGAGCCCGGTCGGCGAAGCGATGGATAAAGGTTCTGTAGTAGTTCATGAATCCCAGGAATCGCTGCAGCTCTTTCCGATTCTTGGGGGCTGGCCATTCTAGAATGGATCAAACTTTGTCAGGGTCCATCTGGACGCCCGCTGGCGAGATCCGATGACCCAGAAAATCTATAGTAGAGACATGGAACTCGCACTTCTCCAGTTTTGCGTACAATCGGTGCTCCCGCAGCCGACGGAGCACCTCCTGAACGTGTTGCCGATGTTGCTGTGGGTCCCGGGAATAGATTAAGAAATCATCGAGGTAGATGATTAGCTACTGGTCAAGCAAGTCCCTGAAAATCGAATGCATGAAGCGCTGGAACACGGCAGGGGCGTTACACAGGCCGAACGGCATGACCAGATATTCATATTGGCCGTACCGCGTTCCAAACGCAGTCTTCCATTCGTCTCCCTCTCTGATTCGGACCAGATTGTAAGCCCCACGTAAATCCAGTTTGGTGAAGATGGTAGCTCCCTTAATCCGTTCCAATAAGTCGGAGATCAGGGGAAGTGGGTACCGATCCCGAATGGTGATCTTATTCAAGGCCCGGTAATCATTGCAGAGCCGGAGTTCTCCACACTTCTTCTTGACGAAGAGGACCGGTGCGGATGTAGGCGAGGTGGAGGGTCGGACAAACCCCCGTTGCAGGTTCTTTTCCAGAAAGTCTTGGAGTGCCCATCGTTCGGGTTCAGAGAGGGAATACAACCGGTTGACGGGAAGTGGTGCCCCTGGCTGCAAAGTGATCCCACAATCAAAAGGTCGATGTGGGGGTAGCTGGTCTGTTCCAGTTTCCTCAAAGACATCTTGGAATGTCTGGTATTCTGGAGGCAGAGCCTTCCCTGGGGTTGGAGCACAGGAGCTCAACATGGTAGGAAAAGAGATCTGCTGGGTACGCCAATTGATGGTGGGGTTATGCCGCAGTAGCCAGTCCATGCCCAGGATCAGTGGAAAGCGGGGCATATGAGTGACGTCCAGGGAGGTCCTCTCAGAATGTTGCTGCACATATAACCAGAGAGGCACAGTCTCCTGATCCACTGAACCTGACTGGAGCAGTCGGCCATCGATGGCTTCCACCTTCATGGCATTCTTCTTGGCTCGTAGGGGCACCTGGTGCTGCTGGGCGAAAGCACTGTCCATGTAGGATCGGGAAGCTCCCGAGTCGATCATGGCATGGGTCAGGAGCCATCGGTTGTCAGGCAGCAAAAGACGAACTGAAACTAGGAGGTGCTGGATTCCGCAGGGGCCTGGAGCCTCGGGGCCCAATCCTCCCCAGACGAAGAGGCTCGCATTCACCTGGGGCCAGAGGTTTAACGGGCAGTGTCACTTCTCTGGGCAGCTGCGAGCGAAGTGCCCTGCCCCACCACAGTACAGACACAAGTTGGCAGTGCGACGCCGCTCCTTTTCTTCAGGGGTCAGCCGGCTCCGGACAGCCCCCAATTGCATGGGCTCTCCCTGATCTCTGGGTGGGATTTGGGCAGGCTGAGGTAGCGCAGTAGCCGAACGGTCCCATCCTCTGGGCTTTGCCCAACTGCGCACTCGCCGGCGGTCTTCCAGGCGAGCATCAATGCAAAGGCAGAGGCTAATCAGGTCTGCGAGGGTTGCAGGTCGGTCTACCCGAGCTACTTCATCCAAGACCTCATCATTCAGCCCTTCTAAATACTGGTCTCTGAGAGCGGCATCGTTCCATTGCAGGTCCTGGGCAAGCAGCTGGAACTCAGTGGTATAGTCTGCTACGGGGCGTTTCCCTTTTTGCAGCCTGCGAATCAGCTTGTTAGCATGCCCCTCCTTGTGAGCCTCTGTGAAGGCAGTCTTCAAGTTTTCCTCAAATTGCCTGTAATTCCGGAGCAATGGAGAGTCCTGGAGCAATAGGGGAGTAGCCCACCGGGCAGCTCGGTCCTTTAACAGGCTGATGACAAAGCTCACCTTCAGCTGGTCAGTTGGGAAGTCCTGGGCCCGGGCACTCATGTACAGGCGACACTGAGCCAAGAATGTGGGAAAATCCGCCCGTCGCCCATCAAACTTGTCTGGCACACTGAATGGGCACTTGGTGGGTCGTGGGGCTGGGGCAGATGCAGCTGCTACCTGGTTCTGGAGCTGGCTCACCACTCCAGTGAGCTGCTGCAGTTGGTTTTGCAGGGCCTGGTTCTGGGCAACCAGGTCTGCCAGGGTTTGCTCCATGCTTAGGTTTTCTGCAGCGCCCTCCTCTGATGTAGCACCGCGATGGTGGAAGCAATCTGTGCTGGCCCACTAGGGCGGGGTGCTCCTGTAGCAGCACGGTGCTCTGAAGAGGCCTGCAGCAGGCGGGGCAACAGGCTGGGGTTTCTGAAGCCGAGGCTTCTACAGATGGCAGCTGTATTAATTGGGAATGGGAGTAATAACGCAGTCCAGTAACAGTCCAAGGTCAGTCAGGGTGAAAGGCAATCCGTCAGAGCGAAAGGCAGAGTCAGGGTCGGGCCGGTCCAAGGTCAGGCAGGGAGTCCAGAAGAATTCAGGGTCGAGAAAGCAGTCCGAGTCGATACAGCGTCAGCCAGAGTGGAGTGCCGCAGGTTCGCCACGCGTTGCTTCCACAGATTCTGCTGGCTCAGCCTTCCTAAATACTTGCAGCTGTCTGGGGGAGGCAGCTTCTGTAAAGACTCACTCACTATCTTCATGGCTGTCTCGGTTCCTTCTTTGTTGTTCCAACCTGGCTGAACGCCGGCGTTGTTCTGCCAGGACCCGGCCCATTTTCCTTCGACGAGTCCCAGGTGTCAGCTCTTGACCCAATGAACCAGAAATCACCACAGAGACAGTCAGAGTCCAAGCAGATGGCTTTTACTGGTCAAATAGGTATTACAGTGCATATAGAATAAAATGACAGCTATGAGGGTCTTGCTCGTTAGTTGGCAATATAAGGCTTGAAAAAGGCGGGTGATTACAGAACACACAAAGCATAAACAGAGCACACTTTCCCAGGAGTAGCGTTCCCAGGCTGTGGTATGTGAAGTTGTCCTTGAAGTCTGAATGGTTCAGCCAAGGAACAGAGGCAACAGAGAAACCGAGATAACAGTCTGACATCCTGCTCCCCTTAAGGCCCCCTCCCATCCTGCAAGGGGGCTGGTCTGTCTGGGTAGGCAACGTGAAAGGCGTTGACGAGCTTGGGGGCGGAGACATCTCGTGCACGAACCCACTCGTCATAGGCAGGGGGGAAGTGTTTCCAGCGAACTAGGTATTGTAAAATTCCATGGTGAATACGGGAGTCTAGGACCTTGGATACCTCAAAATGTTCTCCCCCCCCCACCATTATGGGCTGCTCGGGAGGCAGTTCTGGATGCCACTGCGGAGAAGCAATATGGGGTTTCAGGAGGCTGATGTGGAAAACGGGGTGCACACGTCTTAAGGTTTTGGGGAGAGATAGTTCCACTGTGACAGGATTTATGATGCGAGTGATAGGAAATGGGCCAATGTACTTAGCGTTGAGCTTATGGCACGGTCGGGTGGAACGCAAATTCTTGGTGGATAGGTAGACCAGGTCACCTACCTGTGGATCCCCACCGGGGGACCGATGTTTATCGGCTTGTGCTTTGTATAAGCGCTTGGCTCGGGCAAGATTGCTAATCAGCCAGGGCCACGTAGTGCGGAGGGTGTGTGCCCAAGAGGCAATGTCGGCATCCCCCTCCCCTTCCACATTCTCCACAGGGGGGATAGGACCGAAGTCCTGTCCATAGATCGCATAAAACGGGCTGAAACCAGTGGACTGATGTACAGCATTATTATAAGCATATTCTGCAAAAGGTAACAGTTCTACCCAGTTATCTTGGTGATAATTGACATAACAGCGCAAATAACATTCAAGTACAGCATTAACACGTTCGGTCTGGCCATCCGTTTGGGGATGGTATGCACTAGACAATCCCTGCTCCACCCCCACCAATTTGAGAAAAGCTTTCCAAAACTTTGCAACAAAGCTACTGCCGCGGTCGCAGATTATTTTACGCGGAAACGAATGTAGTCTAAAGACATGTGACACGAAGAGGCGGGCTAATTTCTGAGCGGAGGGGATCCCTGCGCATGGAACCAAATGTATTTGCTTGGAAAATAAGTCAGTGATAACCCATAGTACAGTTTTTCCCCCGCTGAGAGGGAGATCCGTCATAAAATCCATAGCAATCACTTCCCAGGGTTTGGAGGGTATTTCAAGCGGTTGCAGTAGTCCTGGGGGCTTGCCTTGAGATCGCTTGACTGTGGCGCAAATAGGACAGCTGCGAATAAACGAGTCAATATCAGAACGCATTCCCCCCCCACCAAAACTGTCTGCGCAACAAGTGAAGGGTTTTTAGAAACCCAAAGTGCCCTGCGGTTTTCATTCCATGGGCCAACTGTAAGACGTCTTTTCGGAGCGCTTTGGGTACATACAATTTTGAGTCTTTGTACCAAGAGCCCCCTTGTTCAATAACACCAGGAGGCAGGGTTTGTTTAGAATGTTCCATAAGGCAGTGGTCCCGCAGGGACTTTATGAAAGAATCAGAGATGGGAACCCCCCCCCCTCGTTTAACATAGTAGTCGGAGCAGGTAGGGGGGTTGGCGAGGGGAAAACGCTTACGTGTTGCGGTGCGTAGACTTCAGGCGGCCGGTCGAGTTGGAGGAGTTGGAGCCGGAGCCATCGTGGCGTCCCGTCGCGGAGGTAGGAGAGTGGCCGGTAGGGTTGGAGGAGTTTGCCCGCTGGTAACTGTGTGTTGTCGCTGGGGCAGCGTTTGAGATCGGGTTTGTACAGCCAATATGGGCAGGGCTTCTCTTTGTGCGGGCGTAAATAGAGAGTCTGTTGGCCGATCGAGTTTTGCTGGGTATTGAGGCAATCGGGAGAGAGCATCCGCGAGAACGTTTTGTTTTCCTGGGACATGCTTCAGGACAAAACGAAACTGAGCAAAGAATTCCGCCCAACGTTGTTGTTTTGCGGATAATTTATGGGTTCCTGTGAGAGCGGCCAGATTCTTGTGATCGGTCCAAACTTCGAAGGGTACTTTGGACCCTTCCAGGAACTGTCGCCAAAGGGTAAGAGCATGGTGAACAGCTGAGGCTTCTTTCTCCCAAATAGGCCAGTTCAATTGGGAGTGCGCAAACTTCTTAGAGAAATACGCGCAAGGATGAAGGAGACCATTAGGTCCTTTTTGCAGCAGGGCCCCCCCCCCATGGCTACGTCGGAGGCATCGACCTGCACAATGAACATTCGATTAGGGTCTGGGTGCCTTAGCACCGGTTCTGATGTGAAAAGCCGTTTGAGAGCCACAAAAGCGGCTTGGCATTGATCAGTCCACAGTATTTTAGCGGAGGGCAATGTGGCTGAGCTTTCTTTACCTTTGGTTTTTAGAAGGTCGGTGATGGGCAGTGCTATTTGGGCGAAGTTTGGAATGAATCCGCGGTAGAAATTAGCAAAGCCCAGGAATTGTTGTACTTGCTTGCGGTTGGAGGGAGGTGCCCATTCGAGGACGGAACGGACTTTGTCCGGGTCCATGCTAAGGCCATGGTGGGAGATTATGTATCCCAAGAAAGTTATTTTGCTTTGGTGGAATTCGCATTTAGCCAGCTTTGCGAAGAGTTGGTGGGTGCGTAGACGGCGTAGAACTTCTCGGACCAATGTGACATGCTCGTCCATGGTTTTTGAATAAATGAGAATGTCGTCTAAATAAACCACCACCCCGCGGTACAGCAAATCATGAAGGATTTCATTGATGAGTTGCATGAAGACCCCCGGGGCCCCTTTTAACCCGAAGGGCATCACAAGGAATTCAAACATTCCAAAGCAGCTAGAGAAGGCAGTGAGGGGTTCGTCCCCCTCTCGGATGCGGACGCGGTAGTAGGCTTCTACCAGGTCCAATTTAGAAAAAATACGTCCTTCTTGTAGTTGTCCCAAGATATCTGAAATTAATGGTATAGGATAGGCGTTGGTTTGAGTAACTGCATTGAGTTTTTGGAAGTCAATGCAGAGGCGTAGGTCGCCCTCCTTCTTTCGAACAAAAAATGCGGGGGCTGAGTTGGGAGCATTCGATGGGCGAATGAACCCTCTAGCAAGGTTTTTGTCCAAAAAGTCCCGAAGCACAGTGCGCTCGGAAGTGCTCATTGGGTAGATTTTACTTTTGGTTAATGTGCAGTCTTTCACCACTTCAATTGCACAGTCGGTAGCCCGGTGAGGGGGTAAGGCATCACATTCTTTAATGTTAAAAACATCCGCAAAGTCTTGGTATATTTCAGGGAGGGCTGGTGTTGATGGGATCTCGGAGAGTAATGCCGGAGCTGGTGGAGACAGCATCGCAACTTGTTGTCGGTGTTGATCGCATTTGGGATTGTTAAAGGAAATTGTGTTCGTGTCCCAATCGATACTGGGACAATGACCTTTAATCCAGTTAATTCCCAGGACCACCTCGAATCGAATAGGGGCTATGGTAAAGTCGATTTGTTCCCAGTGGGAGCCAATTCCCATTGCCACCCCTATAGTGCGATGGTCAACTGGACCCCCTTTGAAATGGCTCCCATCCATTTGGGAAAATTGGACGGGAGCTGGTAAAGCCTCGGACTCGACTTTGAGTGCTGCAAATGTGGCTGCACTTATGAGAGTGCGACTGCAACCAGAGTCAATAAGTGCTTTAACGGGTAGTTGGGGGCCACCTTCGTGATGTTGTAGAATGGCATCCACATAAACGGTGGTTTCTACTTCTTTTACTTTAGTGGGAGCTGTCGGTTTAGCAGGAGAATCTGCAGAGGTCTGTGGAGACGCTCCACTCACCACAGACCGGAGCCGTTTTTTGACAAGTCAAGGGGAGATTCTAGGTTTAAAGCCGGAGAGGTCCATGGGTTCTCTTCGTCCGAAGAGGGAAAGTTGTCCCCCAATGGGGCACTTGTAATCCGAGATCCGGCTGGGTCAGTTGATGCAGGCAGAACGGATGAGTCTCCAGCGTGAAGTGCAGAGGGTGTGGGTCTTCCCGGCGCTGCGCTGCGGGTGGCCGCGGTGCCTCTGCGTTGCGGTCGTCCCCTAGCTCGAGTTGCCGTGCTGGGACGAAAAGGTTCAGGGCAGTAAGGGCAGACCGCTGCAAAGTGGTCCTGTTCCCCACAAATGAGGCAGGCACCCCTTTGAAATCGGGCTTCGCGATCCTGGAGTGGACGCGTCGGCTTCCGTATAGCGGGGGGTGGTGCCTTGGGCTGGGGCTTTGGGGCGCTTTTCTCCTTGTGTTTTTGGCGGACAAGGGAAACGAAGCGCCGGCGGCTTTCTACTTCTTCGGCTAATAGAATCCAATCCTCGAGAGTATCGGGATCGCCCCGCATGTACGACCAGTTCAGGACGTCGGGGTGTAGGGCTTCCCTGAAATGGTGAATTAGGGTGGCTTCGGGCCAGCCCACAATTTTGCTCGCCAGTCTTTGAAATTCATCGGCAAACTCTCGGACTGGAGTAGAGCCCTGTCTTAGTTGTAGCAGTTCGGTTTTGGCCCGTTCCCCCAGAAAGGGGTCCTCAAACTCCTACGTAGAGCAGTCTTGAAATTGTTGAGGGAACGGATAGAGCGGGATCGGGTGTCGAATTGGAGCACCATCCAGTCGGCCGCTTTGCCTGTCAAAAGGGAAGCTACGTAGCGCACCCAGCTGTCCTCGGTAGGGAATAATTGTCCCTGTTCTCGCATATAACTGTCCACCTGGTGCAAGAAACAGGGGAGAGCTTCAAGAGATCCATCATACGTAGTTTTCAACTTGAGCTGTTTCCAAGGGCCGGGTATGGGTTGACACGGTGGCACAGGAGCTCCGGGTGCAGGTAGAACGGGAGCTCCGGGGGGTGGAGGTGGTGCAGGAGGTTGGACTGGTCCCCCCTGACCCGGGACGGGCTGTGCTTGGGCTATCAGGGCTTGCTGCAACTGCCTGTTGTCCTGCAGCATTTGTTCCATTAACTCTTGGAGTTGATCGACACGGTTGGATAACTCTCGATTCTGGGCTCGTAACAGGTGAACATCCTCTCCTGGGCCGCCGGTACGATGAGGTTTACTTGTCCGGAAACTCGTGGCCCATTGAGAACTGTCCCCATATAGGTCCTCGTCCGCAGACTCTCCGGAGTCTTGGCGTCGTTCTGCAAGGCGGCGTGCGCGTTGGGTCGTGCGTGACGGGGCAAACACCGGGGAGAAAGACAGACCTAACGGAGGGCCGCTCTTTACAGTGTCCTTAGGGCGACCGCCGGTTCGCGCACGATCCGCAGCCAACTGTAACTCCTTATCCCTTGCGGCTTGGGCTTCGGCCGCTGCCGTAGCCGCTTCAGCAGCTTCTTTATCCTCGAGAACCTTTCGGGCTTCGAGTTTCAGAGCTTCAGTTGCGGTAACGTGCGGTAAAAGTTCTGCTTCCAGGAGTGAGAGTATGGGGTCGGGTTCCCCGCCCAGCAATGGTTGTATCCGAACCGCGATAGCTGGTGCGTCGGCCCCAAATGTCGAGGCCAAACGTTGGGCCAAGGTGGCTACCGTAGTATCCTTTGTACAATCCACAAAGAGGAGGGCCGTCTGGACAGCGACCCGCTTGGCTTCAGCTTGACAACTAGCTGCATCGGGTATCAGGGAAAGACCGGAGGCTCCTGCCATGATACCTTTTCCCCGGGTAGTAGGGGCCGTGAATGGGAGAGACTCACGGGCAATAAGTTCGTCCAATAATCCGGTTAGTACCTGTAAGTCCTCAGTTGCCAGCCGGGCATCATCCAGCAACTGATCAAAATCCTGGAGATCTAAACGAGTATTAGTATCATCCGAGGTTAACATCCAGAGAACTTTCACTAGAGATTGCCACTGTGTCTGTACTAGTCCCTCCAAGCGGCAAGCCTCTAGAGTAGTCCTAAAAAGTTCAGCGACTATGTCCTGTAGAAGGGTAGGATCCCCACAGGAGGACTCCAGGGTTCCAGGAAGTAGTAGTCCCGGTTCACTCGGAGAGCGACCTCCTAGCTCCTAACCGAGTGGCAGGCGAACCCTCCAGGGCTCTAGCCTGACTAGGGGATCGTTGAAGAAGAATTGTAGTGATAGCTGTCATAATGTCAGCTCTTGACCCAATGAACCAGAAATCACCACAGAGACAGTCAGAGTCCAAGCAGATGGCTTTTACTGGTCAAATAGGTATTACAGTGCATATAGAATAAAATGACAGCTATGAGGGTCTTGCTCGTTAGTTGGCAATATAAGGCTTGAAAAAGGCGGGTGATTACAGAACACACAAAGCATAAACAGAGCACACTTTCCCAGGAGTAGCGTTCCCAGGCTGTGGTATGTGAAGTTGTCCTTGAAGTCTGAATGGTTCAGCCAAGGAACAGAGGCAACAGAGAAACCGAGATAACAGCCTGACACCAGGAGACATCTGTTCCTCATGGTCTCCCGGCTCCCTGGGCAGCTTCCTTGATGTTCCTGGGTCGGCCGGCGTCTGGTCTTCTTTAGGCTTCTCTGTAGCCGGTGACTTTAAGGTATGTCTTGGCAATACATCGTCATCAGCTGTTTTCTCTGTCAGTGTGGGTGGGGAAGGAGGACTCTGTCCCTGGATCTGGTCTCCGTCAGAGTCTGAATCTGTTGTCAGGCAGCCTCTGACACATGTTCTTTGAGACGCTCTCAGAGGTTTCTCTAATCAACCAGAGATATCTCTCAGGGTATGAGCCAGAGGTTTCCCCAGCGGACAGGTGAAGCTTCTGCACTCAGTGACAATGATAGTGCACACACAGAGTGCTTATACAGAAGCAGCGGATCCCGCTAAGGGGGGGGGGTCCGGATTTGCGGACCCGTGGGGGGGGGAGGAGCGGGGGGGGAGCGGGGGCTGGAGCCCACTTACCGGCTGCAGCGGCTGAGCCAGGCAGCAGCGCTGGTCCGGGAGGCGGCCCAGGGGGCGGGGGACATCCTGGCCGGCCTCGTGATAGGAGGGGGTCTGCACCGGCCTACGTGCGGCGGCCGGGATGGACTATGACGGCCGCCCGCCCCCTCACCTGGCCGGCGGGCTCTGCCAGGGGTCACGGGGCCCGCCCCGGCCCAATAGGGCCCACTCCAGCTGGCCGGTCGGGAGGGGGGATAAAAGGCAGCCCCTCCCCTGGCTCGGCCATTCTTTCCCCCTCCTCGCTGCTTGTCCCGCCCACCCTCCCCTTGTGCATGGGGTTTTTTGTTATGCTATCTGTCACAACTAATGGTTGGCGGTTTGGGCATGGGGCCGGATCCAGTTTTGGGGAAAGATGACCTGCGTGCCCCGCTTCCCATTCTGGGGACCCTAATAAAGGGTTTGGGGGGGGGAGGCCCGGAATGGTTAAGCCTGTCTCGGGGGCTGCGGCTTGGCCTCCTCCCAAGTGGCAGTGGACCACACGGTTGGGCCGTCGTCCACGTGGGGTCCCATCATACTGCCATCTCAGGCTGCGCCCAGCAGGCGGGTTGGGCGCAGGGTGTGATCAGCTGACAGTCGGGTCAGCTGATCCCTGGATCCCGCCCTCCATGCTTGCCAATGCCTAACGCTGTAATCAATAAAGTTGTGGCCTGTTTACTCCAGCTATCGAGTAATCGTCATTATTGGTAAGAACATGCCTTCCATCACCAGGGAGGGGTGCCCCTGGGATGTCTTATGTTTTATAATCTAGGTACTTTGATTTAAGATGCTTTTAACTACCGTATAATAGGTCTTTTTCCATTGTACTAACCATATTTTACAGGATTTATGTAACTGTTATATTCCTGAATGAAAGTACATTACAGGTTTAAGGTTTGATCTCTCATATAGAGAAATATAAAGAAACATAGAAACTGCTTAAAGTTGTTTAAGATTGCTTGCATATATAACATGTAAAAGAATCATAATGTTTGTACTTTATGATGTGTTTTTAAGAAAGTATAAATATTCACATGCAGATATTTTTATGTGACATGAATGGTAAAATGAAATCCACTGATTATAAATTTATTGACACACTTCAGTAGAAAACCTACTTCGGTAGGAAGCATAGAGTCCTGCTTATTGGGTAACTGGCTGAATAAGATAATATATCACTTCTTAGGAAGTGGTCCTTTCTATGAGTCTGTTGCTTTAACAGCATGAACGGTGGCAGGTGACCTTGGGCAAGTTACAGTTCTATTAAGAGCTCTCTCAGCCTCACCTACCTCACAGGGTGTCTGTTGTGGGGAAAGGAAGGGATGATGATTGTAAGCCAGTTTGAGTCTCCCTTAAGTGGAAGAGAAAGTCGTCGTCGTCTTCTTCTTCGACATATAAAAACCAACATAAATGTTACTGAAGTGTTGTGGAATAGATTATTGCACATCGATTTTGTCATCTAGATTTTCTTCAGAAAAAAATTCACCCAATTGGTTCTGATGCCCCCCCTGACACTCCCTTTTCCCTCACTGCCCCTCCCCCTGGATTGTTCCACCTCCCAGGGGGGCGGTTTACTGCCCACTTTGGGAACCACCTTCAGAAGGGAGGGAAGTACAGCAAAAAAAAAAAAAAAAAAAAAAAAAAAACAGGGCATGAACAAACACAGAATTCAACATTTATTTCACCCAAGAACCACTGGTCAACATCTTTTCTTTCAACAGCCACCACCCTGACCCACAACAAATCCAGAAGTAAAACAGTGTACCACATGACAACCTTGAAATGCAAAACAACACAAAGAGGATTAGCCCTTCATACAGTCCAATCTTAGCAATTACATTTTTCTCGGAACACATCATTTCATTTTTATTGATCTATAATGTAAAGAACCACCCAGGTGACCAAAGCAGATCAGGAACTACAACTCGAACCCTTGGTTATTCTCAATCTGAAAGTCTAGTTGTGTTTTTAACAGCTGTTTTGTAAGATATTTTATTGAAGTTTAGAAGTTTGTCCTGTTAGTAGGGTTGCTAACTCGGGGTGGGAAAATCCCTGGAAATTTTGGGGGCAAAGCCCGAGGAGTGGGGGGGTTTGGAGAGGGATTTCAATGCCATAGGGTCCAATTGCCAAAGCTGCCCGAAGCCGGCTGCCCAAGTCTCAGACGGAGTGGGCGCAAGCTAGGGTTGTCAACCTCCAGGTACTAGCTGGAGATCTCCCGCTATTAAACTGATCTCCAGCCGATAGAGATCAGTTTACCTGAAGAAAATGTCCTCTTTGAGAATTGGACTCTATGGTATTGAAGTCCCTCCCCTCCCCAAATCCCATCCTCCTCAGGCTCTGCCCCGCTGGTAGCGAAGAGGGACCTGGAAAACCTAGAGCAAGTAGACAGAGTGAGCATAAGTGGTGGTGACAGGAGGCAGGTATCTCTCTCCGCTTCCCCCCTCCATCAGGCAGTCTGGGGCCCCAGGCAGCTGCCCCCCTTTGCCCATTGGCTAAGACCATCCACAATCTCTCCAAGAAAAGCCTTTTCCTCACTCTAAGCATCCATATAGTTTCTCTCTGTTGTGGGTGCTTGTGTGGTCAATGACATGGTGGCATCTTCCAAAGGAAGGTTTTGTCACATTTTAAGCAACTGACCACAGCCTTTCTTACTTGCGTGCTTCCTTTGGTGAAGAAGAAGCTCGCTTGTGTCACAGAAGATCTGCCCGCACTCGGAACAGGCGCATGGTTTTTCTCCTGCGTGGATCCTTTCGTGTTTAATAAGATTACCTTTATAACTATAGCTTCTTCCACACACAAGGCATATATGCATTTCCTTTTTTCTCTGGGCTGGATGATTCATGAGGAGGCCAGAACTCTGCCTGAAGCTTTTGCCACAATCTGAGCCCCCAATTTCTCTCCCCAAGGAAACTGCTTCCCTTAAACTTTTTTCTTCTAAGAGGCAGTCTCTTCTCACTGGATCAAACTGAGGCCATCCTTCCATTCCCTGTTGACTTCCATATGCACCTTGCCTCTCTGGCACCTGGAAAGTCATTGTTTTTTCTCCACCTCTTGATGTCCCAGTGAAATAGGTTCGCTGAAGAGTCTCAATTTTACTCATGTGTCCCACACCTGCCGGAATAAAAAAGAATTGTGATTTGATTCAGACACACTCCATGTTCTGAGAAACAGTCAACTCTTTTTTCTTGTCATCACATTTATCATTTTAACCACATCGCTTTCATCGCTGGTAGATTGGGCAGAAGAAGAACCGTAGGACCACCTAGCCCAAGATTCCATTTTCAGCTGCAGCCAGGAAGATGCTTTTTCTGAAGCTGGTCAGGAGAAAACATCTTTCTGCTGTTGTTTGCCCTACTCTGTAGTATTCAGAGGTACAATGATGATGGTTATGGAGGCTTCCCTTGGTTATTATGGCTAAAAGGTGTTGAAAGACCTTTACTCCAAGAATCCATTCTTAAAGCCTCATAAGCTAGCGGCCATCTCCATATCTTGTGATGGCAGATTCCTTAAATGAATGATGGAGTGAGAAGTTACACAGTGGATTTAAATCCCACCCAAGGTCTACCCAACGTGTGAACCATCAAACAGCCACATTCAGAGGCAAAAGGGCCGTTGATTTGACTGGGAAATCTCCCCATGGGCTTCTGCCCTAGAGTACTGGGGGAGGGGGGAGGCCTTGAGGGCAGAGTGTGAGGAGGGCAAGGTTTGGAGAGGGGATGGACTTCAGTGTCATAGAGTCCGATGGCCAAAGCAGCCATTTTCTCCAGGGGAACTGATCTCTGTTGGCTGGAGATCAGCTGTAATAGCAGGAGATCTCCAGCTACTACCTGGATGTCGGCAACCCTACTCACGTGGTCCTTGTAAAGATAAAATGGAAGAGAGGAGAATGGGGTCAGCCTCTTCAGCTCCCCATTGGAGAGAAAAGCAGGATATAAATAATTAAACAAATAAAAATGCTGGATTTTCCATTTCAGAGGGTCATCAGATATGCATCCTTGCTTTTGATAATGACACGATAAGCATTACCTTTCATAACTCCAATCAACAAATACTGTTGCTGATTTTTACTACCCACAGTAACAAAAAAGCAGAGAGTCCTATTTAATACCCAGAACAATCGTCTATCTCGTAATTCAGCTACAGGAACACTCACCCAGCAAGCCAGTGTCTCCGCCACCCCCTTGCTTGGCCTCCATCTTCAGGAAATAGGATAGATCCAGTTCTGGTATGAGGGAATCAACAGAAATCTCTTCCAACAGCCCTAGCACCTGAACGGGAAATATATATCAAGTCAAAACAAATCAAATTAAATTTATTAGTACAGTCAATCAGACCAGTAAAAGCATAGATCAGGACACTGGGTACAGCTGGATAATTTATTCATTAAGAAATCTTATATGTCTTCATTTTATTTATTTACTGCATTTAAACCTTGCCTTTCTCCCCAGTGGGGGCCCAAAGCAGCTTACGTTGTTCTCCTTGCCTCCATTTGATCTTTACAGCAAACCTGTGAAGCAGGTTAAGCTCAAAGCATGGGATTGGCCCAAGGTCACCCAGCAAGCTTCCTTGGCAGAGTGAGGATTCAAACCTGGATCTCCCAGACCCCAGTCCAACACACTAACCACCACACCAAGCTAGCAATTTACAGCAGGGGTGGGGAATGTCAGGCGGGGGGGGGGGGGCATTTAAGGCCCGCGAAATCATTTGGTCTGGCCCTTCATGGGTCCTGGCAGATCTCTACCTCAGAAGGTAGAGTTAACTGTGTTAACTCTTTCCCACCCGGGCCATGGAGAAACGTATTTCCTCTGTACTACAAGAGGGCTGGGGGCGGAAGTGGCGACAATGGAGGGGCTAAAGGGGGCAGGGCCAGAATGTGCGGGGGGGGGGTTTCTTAGCCAGTGTGTCCTCATTGCATCCCTGCAGGTGGAGGTAGCAAGAGCTGGCTGTAGAATCCGGTCCCGACCATGCAGAGCAGGAGCAACTCCGGCGTGCGGCTGGACGGCTACGCCTGGCTGGTGCAACAGACCATCCTGTGCCACCAGGTGGGCGAGTGCACCACCGGTTGGATCTCTGCCTGCTGGGGGGTGGGGTGTCATCTGGGGCAGCTGCCTGCTTGGGGCTTGGTTGGCAAATTTTTAAGTTGATAATTTTGTATGGCCCGTGATTTATATCATAAATATCCAAATGGCCCTTGGCAGGAAAAAGGTTCCCCACCCCTGATTTACAGAGTAAACCATTTTTAAAAAATAAATAAATAAAACTGTCTTAAGTTGTTAAAATTAACCAATTACTCAGCATTTAAAAGCCAAGCAGAGCATATAACATTTGGTAGCTTAAAATGAGTCGGACCAAGTAGGTCTCAAGCTAGGAAAGAGACCGTCAAAACGATCTCCAGGTACTAGCTGGAGATCTCCTGCTATTACAACTGATCTTCAGCCGACAGAGATCAGTTCCCCTGGAGAAAATGGTCGCTTTGGCCACCGGACTCTATGGCATTGAAGTCCCTCCCCTCCCCAAACCCCACCCCCCTCAGGCTCCACCCAAAAAACCTCCCACCGGTTGCGAAGAGGGACCTGGCAACCCTAAATGTGACCGATCTGTACAGTTCCTCCCCCAGATACAAGAAGCTGCCCTAGAACTAATGAAGATGAAAAATCCCTTACCTTTTTCTCCCATTTCTCAAGCTTCAGAGACCACAAGGGCAAACCTTGTACAATCTCTTCCTTTCCTTTCCCAGAGGCGGCCAAACTTCTCTGGGGCCCAGGCCCTTGTCTGCTCAGGCCCGGCATGGCTTGGGCCTCCCATTTTCCTCGGGGCCACTGGCTGGCATCGACTACCACCGTGGACCAAAAAGCAACACCTCCGTCCCACATGGTTTGCCTCATCCGCTGCGGGTTCCCCATTCCCCAGTGAGTGGAAGAGGGTGCTGCATTCACATAGTCTTGCAAAGGGACTTCCCAGTGTTGGTGCAGGTACCCATTCAGAGACCTTGTCATTTGGGCAGATGGTCTCTTCTGCAATTCGTTGACGACTCCGACACGGATTGTGGGAAGCACCATCCCACCTACTTCCCATTTCTCTCTGGGCTCAGGTCCTGCCAAATCATGCACCTCATTTGCTAATCCTTGGACTGAAAATAAAGGAGAAAAATCACATTGGAAGGGACAAAATACGCTAACCCTAAGGAAAGCATTTTGTGGACAACAGCTACTCCTTCTACATTACCACCCTAAGCGGCCATTTTCTCTAGGGGAACTGATCTTTGTCACCTGGAGAGCAGGAGATCTCCAGCCACCACCTGCAGGTTGGCAACCCTACTTCCCCAGCTTATGGCTGCCAACCTCCAGATGAGGCCTAAAGATCTTCCAAAATTATAATGGATTTCCAAACTAGAGATATCAGTTTACCTGGAGAAACTGGCTGCTTTTAGAAGGTGGACTCTGTGACATTCCACCTCACGGAAATCCCTGCCCTCCCCAAACCCCGCCTTCCCAAGGCTTCGCCCCTCAAATCTCCAGAAATGTCCCAGTTTGGAGTAGGCAACCTTTGTGGGAGAAGAAAAAGTGAGGAGTGGGGAGGGAGTCTGGACAAAGCAAGAGAACCATGAGGGCTGGAGAAGGTATTCCATGGTCATCAGAGGAATGCTCAAAGCGAGGACCAGAAGTTGGACCAAGGGAGACAAAGAGCTGTAGCAAGAATCATAGAATCAAAGAGTTGGAAGGGACCACCAGGGTCATCTAGTCCAACCCCCTGCACAATGCAGGAAATTAACAACTACCTCCCCCCCCACATCCCCAGTGTCCCCAACCCTCCCCCCGCAATGCAGGATCCCACAATCAAAGCACTCCTGGCAGATGGCCATCCAGCCTCTGCTTAAAGACCTCCAAAGACAGAGACTCCACCACCCTCCGGGGCAGTGCATTCCACCACTGAACAACTCTCACTGTCGGAAAGTTCTTCCTAATGTTTAGGTGGAATCACTTTTCTATTAGTTTAAATCCATTACTCCGTGTCCTAGTCTCTGGAGCAACAGAGAACAAGCTAGTTCCCTCATCAACATGACATCCCTTCAAATATTTAAACACAGCTATCATGTCTCCCCTCAACCTTCTCTTGTCCAAACTAAACAAACCCAACTCCCTAAATCTCTCCTCATAGGGCCTGGATTCCAGACCTCTGACCATTCTGGTCGCCTTCCTCTGGACACGCTCCAACTTGTCAACATCCTTCTTAAACTGTGGAGCCCAAAACTGGACACAGTATTCCAAGTGAGGTCTGACCAGTGCAGAATACAGTGGTAGTATGACTTCCCTTGTTCTAGAAAGGAGAAAGGAGAAAAAGACCTTACTTTGCCTGTTTTCCTGCATCATCTCCATGTCGGTGGAGAAAGGTCCAGGGAAAGAAACCAGCAAGCTGCCCGTCTAACGAAGCCCCTTATATGCCTTGCTCCCACCAACGCCAGAGACTTCTGTCCTCAGAACGTAGTTACAGTAGCTTATCAGGCAGGGGATGAGGTTATCTGGCTTGACCAATAATTTGATCAGGTTTCTGGACACGCCTTGTCCTGCATGGAACGAATGCCAAGGGATTGTCCTACAAACGCAGACCTGGGCGTGGATGGGCCTCCTGGAGCCTTGATTAGGGGCGTGTTGCCAGGAGAGACTCTGAATTGCACATAGGGACAATTTCTGCTAAGAGACAATTTCTGCTATGAGACCCCTCCTGCCTGGGGATGCAGGAGGGGTCTAAGAAACATGGGTCCTCAGGAGGTCTTGGGGTCACACCCCTCAACCACCATCACCCCATACCCAGGAACCCCTTCTCCTTGCCTGAAGTGACCTGCTTGTGAAAACGTGCATGATGTTTCTCTTGGAAATAAGGTTCAACCACTAAAATGATGGCAAACACAATCTTCCTGAAATGGAGAAAACTATTGGGGTGAGAAGGGGGCTCCCATTGATAGGCTTCTAGCCGTTAAGGCTCTATGGATTCAAATCCAGCATTCAAATCTCCACACTGTCATGCAGCTCACTGGATGATTTCTGGTCAGTCATACAGTCTCGGCTCAATCTACCTCACAGGGTTGTGAGGATATAATGAGGATGGGAGGCTACTGTATGCTACCCCCAGGGGCCTTGCAGGAAGGGTGGAATAAAAATGTACCAAGTAGGGAGTCTGATGCTTACCCTGCTGTCTTTCTTGTTTGCATCATGGAAGGCTGGAATTCAACTGGAACAGCTTTCCCTGCCAGAAAAACATGACAAATTCAATCAGTACAGCTCCCCCCACCCCCGCCCCACACCTTCATTATTCCTTCTTTGTTCCTTTCCTGGGAGGGGCTGGAAGGTGTTAAGTGCAGAGATCCCGCCTTTATTAGAGGTCCATAAATTGGAGTTGACTTCTCAGCCCATCTGTTCCTCCTTTCCCTCCTTTCTCTCTTGAACTTGTCTTGGTTGCCAGTTTTCAGGCTGCTCTTCTTCCTAAGTGAAAGACAATGCAGAATTTCCCAGGAGTAGGTGAGCTGAAGCAAGGAAAGGTATTTCTAGATAAAGGGGAAAGGACAGGTGGCGTACTGCCTCTTTATACGGAGGCTCTTGAGATAATGTATTCAATCCATTCAAAAAAAAATACTGCTGTGCTGGATCAGACAGTGGGGTCTTTCCCAAAGCTTTGTTTTTGGTGTGAAAGGTAAAGGTACTCCCCTGGGCAAGCACTGGGTCATTACTGTCCCATGGGGTCATGTCACATCACAATGTTCACTAGGCAAACTATGTTTATGGGGTGGGTTGCCATTGTTTTTAGTGGCAATTGTGGAACAACCTCCCCAGAGAAGGGCTCTTGGTCCCCTAGCTTTCTATCTCCAGGAAACAGCTGAAGATGGCTTTATTCAAGATTGTATTTGATTAGTTAGTTTCTTGTACTTACTGGCTGTAAATTGTGGTTTTAATTTCTGTTTTTAAATGCATTTTTAATTTTTTCCCCTTCTATTTGCATTGTAAATCTTGTACAGAGTTAGACCATAGGTTCATCCAGCCCTGCACTGATTGTAATGGGCCTTGTTTTTGCCATTATGTCATAGTCCCCTTATGGTTTTCAAGGTAAGAGACATTCAGACAGGGTTGCCAGGTCCCTCTTCACTATCTGTGGGAGGTTTCTGGGGTGGAGCCTGAGGAGGGCAGGGTTTGGGGAGGGGAGGGACTTCAATGCCATAGAGTCCAGTTGCCAAAGCGGCCATTTTCTCCAGGGGAACTGATCTATGTCGGCTGGAGAGCAGTTGTAATAGCAGATCTCTAGCTAGTACCTGGAGGTTGGCAACCTAGGCATCAGGGAAAGCCAAGACGAATCATCAAAGTCAGGAAAGAGGTTCCCCAAACCCTGATTTTCTGATCCAAAGTAAACTGTAGCTCCAGTTTTAATGCAAAAAAAAAAAAAAACCTCCTGGTTTAATTTTTTTTCAAAAAATGCTTTACAAGAAGAAAAGCAGCACAGGGTATGACAAATGAGTTGCACCTTCTGGTAGTTATTGTCGCTACTGTGATTGTTATTATTGGACCACAACCGCAAGCAAGTGAATATAAAAGTGAGAACTTCTTATCCGGTTTTCTGCCCTTTGGAACTCACAGCCGCAAGATGAAGTTCCAAGTTTATTTTTATTTATTTACAGCATTTATATCCATCCTTTCTGCCCTCTCAAGGACCATCAAGGAGGCTATTCTGGCTGAAACAGAATAAAGGAGGCTAAAGCGACTGTGCGTTTTTGCCCTAAGCTTCCGTTTGCTTCAAGTTGCTGAGTTCAAAGGTTTATGAGCACCAAGTCTTGCTATACAGTGTAGTAATTGCATGATATCCTAGTCTTTGCACAAAGCAGTCTAAAGAGTCATCGTTCATCATTCACTCCACCGCATAAACGTATTTACATCGACTGTGCGTTAAAGAAACCAGCGGCTACTTTTCTTGCATCAGAGAAGGAACAGACATAAATGTACAATTATTGTGGGCAAGCATAGTCCAGTGTGTGTTCTGATTTCTTTGGTTTGTTTGTTTATTTGTCAGAAAATGAGATGTACTACTGGGCAGAGATTGAGGAGGGAGAGACATCAGAGGAAGGCGGGAGAGATCTCCATCCTCCCCAGCTTGGAGGTCTACACATGGGGCCAAGTCCACAAATGACGTGGGCGACAAACGAGCCCTCAGAACAACACTGGGTAATCCCATGGCAAGAACCATACCTGGACACAGCGCCGCCTCCTCACTGGCAGCAGAGAAACCCACTGTTGACAGAGCCATTAGGGAATGCTGCCAACACTCCTCAGAATGTGGGAATTGTTGATGCCAACTCCTGGTCTGGAGGACAGGGTATGTCTGAAATGATACCAGGTTTCGGCAGGACAACTGTAGGACCCTGGAGAAGTTCTGTCGCGGGAGCTGAGCCAGGGGGTATGCTGGAGGAAGGTAGGAGTCCGATACAGGTTGGAGCTATTGGGGATCTCCAGATTTGGGGAGGGGGGAAACTCCACAAATTATATGGAGGGCAAACATGTTTCCCAGCTCTGGGTTGGGAAATTGCTGGAGATTTGGGGGAATGGCACCTGGGGAAGGCAGGGTTTGGGAAGGGGAGGGACCTTAGCAGAGTACAATGACATTTTCTCTAGGGGAGCTGCTCTCTATGGAGATGAGTGGTAATTCGTGGAGATCACCAGCCTCCGCCTGGAGGATGGGAACCCTAGGGGCAAATGAGGACATGCAACCACGGTGGGAAATATATACCCAGTCACCATGGAGTCTCCTCACTTGGGATTAAACCATGGGTCCAGTATAAGGCAGCTTCCTGTATCCATCAGCACCTATTAACCAACATGAATAGTGCCTCTGAATGTCAGTTGCTGTGGGGAGCAGGGGGAAGATTTGTGCTCTGTACTTCTACCAGTGGTTTCCCCAAAGTTGGCGAGTGGGACTGGATGCAAATTGGGTTCTATCCAGCATGGCTGCTCTGGGGCTAAGTTTTCACCCCTTGGAGAGCAGATGAACCCTGGGCTTGAAGTGTGCATGCTGAATTGTGTCTTGTCTTCATTCAAATCATTAACCAGGACGTTTCCTGCCCTCCTGGCGGATGTGGAATCCGGCTTTACTCATGAAGCTGCCTTATACTGGATCAGACCATCAGTTTGTTAAGGTGTCAGTATTGTCCACTCTATCAGCTCTCCAGGGACTCAGGTAGTGCATCACCTACTACTATTTAACTGGCGATGCTAGGGATTGAACCTGGGACCTTCTGCAAGCCAAGCAGAGGCTCTTCCACTGAGCCACAGTCCCTCCCTAAACTGTGGGATTGTGGGGAACTGTCCGCAACATCAATAGGGTTGCCAGGTCTCTTTTTGCTGCAGGTGGGAGGTTTTTGGGGCGGAGCCTGAGGAGGGCGGGGTTTGGGGTGGGGAGGGACTTCAGTGCCATAGAGTCTAATTGCCAAAGTGGCCATTTTCTCCAGGTGAACTGATCTCTATCGGCTGGGGATCAGTTGTAATAGCAGGAGATCTCCAGCTACCACCTGGAGGTTAGGAACCCTAAACATCAGTTGCTTATCCAGTCCTGCAAAATGTCCTGACTTAATATGTGAACATTTTTCCAGGGGCCAGAAGTGTTGATGGATTTCCTCATACCAGTCCTGAATATCTTAGATTCCCTGAAGGTAAGAGTCATGAATGGTAGAAAAGCTGGCTTGCAGGGTTAAGGATGCATCTGTCTATGATACCAGTTAATAAGAGGGTACTCAGTGCCAGAACGGTGTTTTCTGTCGCTTGTTATCCTGGAATAGAAAACACAAAGACACCGTCAATGTTGAGAATCTTTAGGGAAGAGATTTAGAATAAAAGTTTCAGAATGTTGCTACACCAGCGTGGTGTAGTGGTTAAGAGCAGTGGTTTGGAGCAGTGGAGTCTGATCTGGAGAACCAGGTTTGATTCCCCACTCCTACGCTTGAGCGGCAGAGGCTAATCTGGTGAACTAGATTTCCCCCCCACTCCTACCCACGAAGCCAGCTGGGTGACCTTGGGCAAGTAATTCTCTCTCAGCCTCACCTACCTCACAGGATGTCTGTTGTGCGGAGGGGAAGGGAAGGTGATTGTAAGCCGGTTAAGTGGTAGAGAAAGTCGGCATATTAAAACCAACTCTTCTTCTTCTTCTTCTATATAATCAAGGCTGCACATCTGACAACCCATTTGTCAAGGCTCATGCGGTCATGAGGAAAACCATTTGCATTTTACCAGATGACTGACTAGCCCCTCTTTGCCTGGGATGGCAAGCACACAGGATATTTATTGAGGTCCGGCTAGGAAAGTATTATGGGACGGTTCACCCTTTGGGCAGGCCTGCTCTGAATCCATAGTGCAGTTTCCTTTGGGTAGAACTTCTTCACTCAACACATCACTCATTTGTGGAATTGGCTCCCTGAGGACATAGAGAATGGCACTAGCTTAGAAGGTTTTTTTTAAAAAAGGAGTATACAAATTCATGGAGGGCTGGTCTGTCAAGCAAAAAGAACAAAACGAATCCTGCCTGTTCAGAGGCAGTCTAGCTCTGAATTCTAGGGTTGGGACAAACAACAGCAGATGGCTCTTTTCTCCTGAATGGCTTCCTGGAAGCATAAAAAAAAAGAGTTGGCTTTTATACGCCAACTTTCTCTACCACTTAAGGGAGACTCAAAACAGCTTACAATCCCCTTCCTCTCCGCACATCAGACACTGTGTGGGGCTCAGAGAGTGTGACTAGTCCAAGGTCACCCAGCTGGCTTTGTGTGGAGGAGTGGGGAAACAAATCCAGTTCACCAGATTAGCCTCCGCCGCTCATGTGGAGGAGTGGGGAATCAAATCCGGCTCTCCAGATCAGAATCCACCGCTCCAAACCACTGCTCTTAACCACTGCACCACACAGCAATGCCGGTTGTCAGGCTTAATGTCTCACTTCGGCCAAAGCAGGGCCCCCACGAGCTATTAAAATTGTGTACCTAAAATGAAGAGCATGATAATAAAACAGGTGCCTGTTCCCCTCCACATGGAGAGACCGTGCAGTGTTGCACTTAGAGTCAGGCTAGAGTATGGGAGACCCACATCACCAGGAAGCGCACTGGGTGACTTCGGGCCAGTTACCTCTTTTCTCTCCCAACCCAGCCTACCTCACTTGGTAGTTGTGAGGATAAAAGGGGGAACGGAGAACTAGATACGCCACTCATTAAAGGAAGGGCAGGATAAAAACGTGCTAGAATGAAGAGCCAGTGTGATCAGTGGTTGGAGTCTCAGATTAGAGTCTGGGAGAAAAAGGTTTCAAACTCCTATTATGTATGCATGGGTGATGCACGAGACGGAAGACAGAGTTCAAACACAACTGCTTTATTAACAACTAGAGGTTATTTCAGGAGCAACTGTGCAACTCTTAACTCTACCCTCAAAGCACCCTGGCTTATATGCTCACCCAATCACCCAGAGCCTCGCCCCCCAAGTCCGTAATTGGCTGGTAGTAGTCCATTGTCCAATGGGAGCTCAGGAGCAAGCCAAGTCCATGATTGGGCGGCTGTAGACCATTATCCAATAGGAACGCTCAGGCGAGGTGCCTGGGAGCAGACTTCAAGCTCAACGTGAGCCTCCCTCTCTGCTATATACATAACACTCCACTCTGTCATGGAAGCTTGCTGGCTGTCCTTAAGCCAGTCACATACTCTCAGCCCAACCTACCTCGCAGGGTGGTTGTGAGATAAAAGGGTGGAGAGGAGAATGATATAAGTACATCTTCAAGTACTTGAAGGGCTGTCATATAGAGGAGGGTGCCGAGTTGTTTTCTGTTGCTCCAGAAAGTCAGACCAGAACCAACAGATTGAAATTAAATCAAAAGAGTTTCCATCTAGACATTAGGAAGAATTTTCTAACAGTTAGAGCAATTCCTCAGTGGAATAGGCTTCCTCGGGAGGTGGTTAGAGCTCCTTCCCTGGAGGTTTTTAAGCAGAGACTAGATGGCCATCTGTCAGCAATGCTGATTCTATGACCTGAGGCAGTTCATGAGAGGGAGGGCATCTTGGTCATCTTCTGGGCATGGAGTGTGTGTGTGTGTGGGGGGGGGGTTACTGGGTGTGTGGGGGGGAGGTAGTTGTGAAATTCCTAAATTGTGCAGGTGATTGGACTAGATGACCCTGGTGTCCCCTTCCAACTCTATGATTCTATAAGCCGCTTTCGGTCCTGATTGGGGATAAAAGTGGGGTATAAATTATGTGAATAAATAAATAATAAATGTTGCTGTTCTGTCTTTTCTCCAACAGACTTTGCACCCGTGAGCGAGGTTGAGGCTCTTCAGCCTGGAGAATTTGAGGAAAGGCATCCCACTGGATCATCAGGAGGTGGAGAAGAAGGGATTGTTTTCCAGGGACATGAGAGTCAGGAAGCCTGTGAAAGTCGGCAAACACTAAAAGGTTGGCTGCAATTTGATCCGATGAGAAGAGATTCTCTCTTAGACAACCAATTGTTACCTGAAGCGGTCTTCTTGGGGAGAGAAACGGGGGGCACTGAATCCCATGAAAACCCTAGGCAGACATCTGATCTTCCAAGGAGCCAGCCTGCTGAAAGCAAAAAGGAAATCTACACATGCTTGAAATTTGGGGAAAGCTTTGCTTATCAATACAGTCTTGTCAGGCATGAAAATTCCCATACAGGAGAGAAACCGTATACGTGTTTAGTATGTGGGAAAAGCTTTTCTCGGCAAACAAACCTTGCTACTCATGAGAGAGTCCACGCTGGAGAGAAACCTTTTGTATGTTCAGCGTGTGGGAAGGGGTTTGCTTCAAGGAGCTATCTTCTTCGGCATCAAAATATACATACAGTAGAGAAACCACACCGTTGCATGGAGTGTGGTGAAAGCTTCCAATGGAACAACCAACTTGTGGCTCACAGTGCCGTTCATACTGGAGAGATGCCATTCAATTGCTTGGAGTGTGGGCAAGGCTTTTATTGGGAAAGGAGGCTCAGGGGGCACATGAAAAGTCACGACCAGCCAGGGGCCACAGATCACCACACGCTGCGAGAGAAGCTAGACCAGGGGTCCTCAAACTTTTTAAACAGGGGGCCAGTTCACTGTCCCTCAAACACTGTTGGGGGCCAGACTATAGTTTGAAAAAAATATGAACAAATTCCTATTCACACTACACATACTTTATTTGTAGTGCACAAAAAATAAGAGAAACAATGCAATATTTAAAACGAAGAACAATTTTAATCAACATAAACTTATAATATTTCAATTGGAAGTATGGGCCTTCAAGCAGGGGATTATGCCTGCAATACTGACAGGCCAAAGAGGGCAGCACTCTTTTCTCATAAACGCTCCTGAAGTTGCCTTTACTGAACGAGACCCTTGGTCCATCAAAGTCAGTATTGTCTACTCTGACTGGCAGCAGCTTCTCTTTTACATCACCCACTACCTGACCCTTTTAGCTGGAGATGCGGGGAAATGAACCTGGGTCTTCTGCTTGTCAAGCAGGTGCTCTACTATGGAGCCCCCAAACAGGCTTGTGGACATTTCCCTGCTCAAGTTTGCTACAGTTTTTCCCCGGGATGAAGCCTGCCCCGTTTTAGCCTATCAAGACCCGAAGGCTCCGCTCCGTTGGGGAAACCTCGCCTGGCTGTTGAGCTACTGAGGGGGTGGGAAGGCAACCCCTGGCGGCTTGAGAGCAGGGCCAGACTCGCTCCGGGGCCAGCTCGGTTTCAATCCTGCGCAGGCTTCAATTCGGAAGAAAGTTCCACTGCAAAGTTCGGGGCTTCGCTTTCCAGTGAGGGTTGGCTGGGATCCCGAGGGGTCGTGTGGTGTTCCCTATTCCAACCCCTTCCCATCCAGGCTTTGCTTTCACGTAGGCACGCCTCGGCTCAGCCTCGAAACGGTGGTCCCTTCCATAGCCCAAAGTGTTGCGGTTGTTGGCATTTGCAAATGGGCGCCCCTCAGCTCTCGGGAATGCCTCCGCGCCAGTTTCCTCTCACACTCCCACCCCACCCGGGGCGCAGGCAGGAAGCTCGAACCGGCTGCCTGCGTGTCCTCCGGAGTTGCTGCCTGCTTTGGAGATCGTGCGCCAAGCGAGCCGCGCAGCGCCGGTGGGAGGTTGGACGGGGAGGGCAGCGACCCTCCCGGCCCTCTTCCTCCTCCTCCTCCCCCCCTGCTCCGGGGGGAGGTGGGTGCAGCGCGTCCGAGCTGGGAGCGCTTCGCCGGTCGCCGCCTCCTGCCTGCCCGCCCCCTCCAGCCGACAGCTGCCTGCCTGCCTGCCTGCCTCCCCCCCCCGCACCATGCCGGGGCTGCTGCTTGGGTGGCCCTCAGCCACTGCGCTCGGTGCAGCGCTCGGTGGGCTCCTCGGTGCAGCTGGCCGATGCCTGTTCTTCGCGCCCGCTCCGCAGCGATGAGGAGGCAGGGCAAGTGGCTGGAGTGCGGCGCCGCGGCCGCCCCGGGAGAGGGGCCCTCCCGTGTGTAGGGAGCTGGGAGGAAGTGACCGGTCGTCACTTCCTCCCAGCATTACCTTGCGGCTGCAATTTTTTTAAGGGGCCGGGTTCAGGACCCTGACGGGCCGGATCCGGCCCGCGGGCCGTAGTTTGAGGACCCCTGAGCTAGACAGTTAAGTTCCTAACTCTGAAGTCGAAGGAAGCCCACACAGGAGAGACCGTGCGTATTTACAGACTGTGAGAAAACATTAAATTGTAGGTTGAATCTTGTTGAGCATAAAAGGGGGGTAAACAGTGGACAGAAGCCAATTAGATGTTCAGAATGAGGGGAAAGATTCAGCGTACAAAAAATTTATAACACACGCCTTGAGGATTCGTACATGAGAACCTGGCAACTTGCCTGCTGAGTGGTGATTCGTATTGTAGCGGAGAGATTTGTACCACCATGCGTCGCACTCATTTCGTTCCTGTGTCCTGTAGCCCGCCCCCTTTGGCTTTTATTCTGCCGTCTTGCAAAAAAGAGTGACTGTGGGACCCGGGAAGGAACTGGGACATATGTGACTCCTTATGAGGAAATTGATACGCAGAAACATTCCCTGAGACTTAGTTGGGGTTCAATGTTGAGAGGGGGCCTAAAATATTATCCCCCAAGTGATTTTGGTTTCTGAATTGCTTGCCGTCAGCTCGATGGAATCCATCTTTTAACGATGCTTTATAAAAATGCTGATGAATTATTAGAGCCTTTAAGAAAAATATTTTATTGATAAGGATTTGCTGTATGAAAGGTGAGTCCTCTCTACTATGTTTCATGGTACAAGACTGGTTGCAAAATCTTAAGAATTTAATGCACAGGAGAGGTTTGTTGTTGTTTTGGGTCACGGTGGTGGGCTGAGAGGAGAGAAGTTGACTAATTTTCCTGATGCCATAATAAACATTTTTAAAGTTCTGACTTTGTCCTCTTTTGTTGTCCTTTCTCCTGGGTTGGGCATGGAAAGAACCTGTTAATCTAGGGGGTTGTTCCTGCTAGGATTGCCAACCTCCAGGGGCCAGCGTGGTTTAGTGGTTAAGAACAGTGGTTTGGAGCTGCAGAGTCTTATCTTGAGAACTGGGTTTGATTCCCCACTCCTCCACTTGAGCGGCGGAGGCTAATCTGGTGAACTGGATTTGTTTTCCCTGTCCTACACATGAAGCCAGCTGGGTGACCTTGGGCAAGTAACAGCTCTCTCAGCCTCACTCACCTCGCAGGGTGTCTGTTGTGGGGAGGGGAAGGGAAGGGAAGGTGATTGTAAGCCGGTTTGAGTCTCCTTTAAGTGGTAGAGAAATATGAAAAACAATTCTTCTTCTTCTCATAATTAAAACTGGTCTCCAGGTGACAGAGAACAGTTCCCCTGGAGTGGACTCTAGTGAACTCTGTGGCCTTAGACTCTGCTGAAGTCCCTCCCTTCCCCCAAACCCTACGCTCCTCCAGGGTCTGTCCCCCCCCCCCAAAAAAAATCTACAGGCATTTCTCAACTCAGATATGGCAACCCTAGGATTCAGACGTTTGCAGGTTCTAATCTTTGCCATGTCTTTCTGGAGTGGGTGTAGAATGGTAGGCAATGCTGTAGGCTGTGCTCTCGGGGAATGGGGGTAGGGGTAAGAAGATGAGTTGGTTTTTATACGCCGCTTTTCTCTGCTAGGATGCAACCTCGGGGGAAGGCTTGGTCACTTCACCCTTTTTGTGGACCAGCTGGGGCAACTAGTGGGCCCCTGCATGGAACAGGATGCTGGGTAGATGGACCACTGGTCTGATCCCACTTGTGTAATAATTCTCCACCCCCTTCTGTTTGTACATTTTGGATATGTATGAGAGCCAGCATGGTGTAGTGGTTAAGAGCGGTGGTTTGGACCTGTCGACTCTGATCTGGAGAACCAGGTCTGATTCCCCACTACTCCACACAAGCGTCAGATGCTAATCTGGTGAACCAGGTTGGTTCCCCCACCCCTACACACGAAGCCAGCTGGGTGACCTTGGGCTAGTTACAGCTCTCTTGGCCTCACCCACCTCACAGGGTGTCTGTTGTGGGGAGGGGAAGGGAAGGTGATTGTATGCCGGTTTGATTCTCCCTTAAGTGGTGGAGAAAGTCGGCATGTAAAAACCAACTATTCTTCTTCTATGTTGTATTCAGCTTACGTTATATAATACTTCATGCGTCTGAAGAAGTAGGGTCTGAATTTGTTATTCTGTAGTGTTGGGTATTAGATAGCGAGCTTTGTTACATGTCAGACAGTTAAAGGGTTAATATTGTAACTGACCAAGTGATCAGTATGGTGGCCATTGCATCCGTGGTTAAGGGTCACGTATACAACAATTTGCATGTTTAACTGCTTTCGATATCCTTTGTTAGAAGCGAAAGCAGTTACCCACTTCTTCTAAAAACACGAGCCTGGAAGGATGAGAGGCTTTCTTTCTCTCAAGAATGCTTACTCATGAGAAAGCTTAGTGCCTGCCAGATGCTTCTGGCAAGTCTAGAAATGTAGAATGTAGACAGAATTATTTGTTTTACTCCCAGTGAATTTACCCTCTACCCTGAATTAGAGTAAAGAATGTTTTTACTACAAAGACAAACGTCTTGTGTCTTTTGTGCATGTGTGTGATCAAGCCTTATTCTCAATAGACCAAGAGGAACAATCCAATCCCTCTAAATGGTAGCAGAAGTTAAATTCCTTCACTGGAATACTCAACAAGTGGTAGCCAGAGTCCGGTTGGTTTTATTTTGGCTATTGAGATACGGTCACACTGTACATATTTTTTTTTGCTTTTGGGATTTTTCACTGGAGACGAAAAGATTTACAAACGCCCTGAAGGAATCTTCTGTGCTGGAGCCAGGAGCCTGTCTGCGAAGGACGACAGAGGAAATCACCCAGCGCTTGCATCCTGAGAGGAGAGCAGCCCCAAGCAGCTGAAATGAGCAACGACCAGGGAAGTATGAATTCAAAAGGGGCCCAATCTGTAGCTATCCCACATATCACCCAAACCTCATTCCCAGTATGGAAGAGAATGGTGGAAAATGCATTAACTGCAATTGGGGTGAATCACGTTCTGATTGAGGACCCACCCGAAGAAACAAATGGGGAGGATTTTAAGAAGTTTAAGAGAGCGGATTCACTAGCTATGAGCCTGATCACGAATGCAATAAATCCAGATGAGACTGCTTTCATTCTAAATAATGATACAGCCAAAAAGATGTTGGCAGCACTCAATGAAAAATTTGGAACTTTGTCTAACAGCCAGAAAATAATTCTGAAAACCAGACTGTTTTCAAGTAGAATGTCTGGAGATATAACTCTCATGCAACACCTTAAGAATCTGCAGGCTTTGGAATCTGAATTGAAAGTTGCAGGAGGAAAAGTTAGCGATGAGGATTTTCTCATAATATTTCTTAGCAGCCTGCATCCGAAGTTTAATGCCGAAAAGCGCAATCTCTTGGGGAGAGAGGACTTAACTCTTACTAAACTGATCACTGCTCTTAAACAGTTTGAGACAGGAACCGAGAGAGTGAGCTATCTCAAGGAATGTCTGTATTGCGTGTGAATGAGAAAGCAAAGATTAGATGCTTTTCTTGTGGCAAAAATGGGCACAAATCATTTCAATGTGGGGAACGAGATGCAAAAGGAGGAGGATTCCCACCCCCCTTTCGCCGAGAGGAAAAGCCCGCGAAAACCACACAAAGGGAAAGAGATGACAGGCAGCAGCACCAGTCAGCCACAAGAGGGAGCCAGGGCCAAAGCCAAGGCAAACCCAGATGGCCTCACCAATCCAAGGCGTTATCAATTACAAAAGTGTCCTCTAACATTAATAATTCAAAGCATGTGCAAACATTAATTCTCGATTCGGGTGCTAATGTACATGTTTGTGGCTTCAGAGCAGCGTTTGACTTTCTAGAGCCTTGTGAAGCGACGCTAGCACTGGCTAGTGGTGAAAAATATGTATGCACAGAAAAGGGAGAAGTTTCTATTTCCATCCAAAGCTTCTGTGGCATTGTAATGGATTTGAAATTGAAAATGTGTACCATATGCCTAATTCCGAACAATGTTTACTGTCTGTGAAGAGGCTAGTGAGTGCTGATTTCGAAGTGTCTATAAAGAAGGACAGATGTTTCACTCTGAAGGCAGAGAATATCCGGTGCTCTCAATTGATTCGCACTATTGCTTGGAGAATGTTGCAGGTCAAATAGAGGAATCTGATTGTAGTGATTCTGAAAGCGATGTTGATTCTGATGAAGGTGATTTTTATGGAGATGAAGATCATGTTGTTGATGATGAGGAATCAGAATGCCTAGCTGCTTTTAGTGAAGGATTGACAGAGCAGAAGGCTACAGATTGCAACCATAAGGACTGCTTATTCCAATGGCATGTTAAGCTTGCTCATAAAAACTTTAAGTCTGTGAAGCAATTGCTGATTGATTGTGGAATGCCAGTTAAAGAATGCTTTATGGACAAAGAACGCTGTGAAGTGTGTCTCAGAGGAAAGGGGACAGTGCCTAGACATGTGCAGAGGCCAAGCAATGTTAAGGCAGAGATTTTGGAAGAAGTGCATTCAGATTTGATTGGCCCACTCAAGGCATCAGCAGGAGGGGCAAAATATGTTCTGCATTTCATAGACAGCGCTTCAAGATTTGCATATGTGTATTTGTTGAAATCAAAGACTGAAGTAGCTGAAAGATTTAAAGCTTATGTTGCTCTGATGAGGAATAAGCACAATAGAGGAATACAATTACTATTTACTGACAATGGAAGTGAGTACCTTAATAGTGAAATGAAGGAGATTCTTGAATCTGAAGGAATAGAGCATGCAACCTCAGTTGCATACACCCCAAGGAACAATGGGTTGTCAGAGAGATTCAACAGAACTCTGATGCAGAGTGCAAGATGTTTACTGCTACAGGCAGGCTTGCCTTACCCCTGCTGGGGAGAGTGTGTAAACACAGCAGCTTACCTTTACAACAGGACAATTTCAAGTGCTATCAACATGACTCCATATGAAAAATGGAATGGCAGGAAGCCTAGTCTGAAACATTTGAAAGCATTTGGATCTCGTGTGTTTGCATACGTCCCAAAAGAGAAAAGGGGAAAAATGGATCCTACTACAGAACTTGGAATTCTCGTGGGGTACCATCCTTTCTCAAAAGGGTACAGGATAATAGACATTAAGACCTACAATGTGCAAACGTTGAATGCAGTATACATAGATGAAAGAAATGTTATTAATAACAAACAAATTAATAACTTTAATGATCCAGAGGTTTGTGAAAAGGAAACCATAGAGATTCCATTTACAGCATGGGATTACAATCCACCTGCTCCTGCGGAACATCAAGAGACTGCAGATTCAAAAGGGGTTGATCCCGGTGCTGATGGAACAGTCCAACCCTCTCAAACCTTAAGGAGATCTACAAGGACTACAAAAGGAATACCAGCAGAGAAACTGAGTCTTTTCACTGGAATGGACAGCCACATGGAACCCTCAAGTTGGGACGAACTGCAAAAGTTGCCCGATGGGGAGTGGTCAAGATGGCTGAACGCAATCCAAGAAGAATTAGACTCACTACAGAAAAATAATACTTGGAAACTAACCAAACTTCCACCAAACAAGAAGACTGTGGGATGTAGATAGGTTTTCAAGGTTAAGAAGAATTCTGATGGAACTGTTGACAAATACAAAGCAAGACTAGTTGCAAAAGGATTTACCCAGAAGTATGGAACTGACTACACAGAAACCTACACACCTGTGATTAGTCACACGGCTATAAGGACTTTGCTGAGTATAGCCACCTCTAGGAATAAAGTGGTACTGCAACTGGACGTCAAAACAGCTTTTCTGAATGGCGACTTATCAGAAGAAATATACATGGAACTTCCACCAGGATTAAAGGACTGTGATACTAAAAATCAAGTTTGTAAACTTGAAAAGACTTTGTATGGGTTTAAACAATCAGCAAGCGCATGGAACCACAAACTTACCTCATTATTGAAAGCTCAAGGCTTCGAACAAGGAAACATAGAAAAATGTTTATTCAGAAGGAAAAAGGATGATCGATGGGAATTTGTTTTAGCTTTTGTAGACGACCTCCTTATATGTTGTGACACTGAAACAGCTGCAAAAGAAATTGCAGACAAACTGAACGAATCAGTAGAAGTGAAACTACTTGGACAAGTAAAGAATCATCTTGGAATGGAGATTGAAAGAAACCAAGACAATGGATTTTCAATCAATCAAAGGAACAAAATACTGGAATTTCTACAGTTCATGAACATGAAAGAGTGCAAGACCAAGAACACTCCACTTGACCCTTCATATGTGGATCTAGACGGAGGTGAACTATTGCCTAACAACCACAAATACAGAGAAGCTATTGGAAAACCTCTATACTTGAGCAATGTTAGTAGACCGGACATAAGTGCAGCAGTTGGAATCCTAAGTAGAAGGACCAGCACACCTGCAGAACATGATTGGTATGCAATTAAACACCTCACACAATACTTAAAGAAAACTATCGATTTGAAGTTGAAGATAACTCCAAATACTGAGCTGAAACTGATAGGATACATGGATGCTAATTTAGGTGGTGAAAGAACAGACAGCAAATCTACAAGCGGATATCTGTTCTACTTTGGAGAAAACCTGATCTCCTGGACCAGCCAGAAACAGCAAATTGTAGCAAAGTCTTCAACTGAAGCTGAATGCATAGCAGCCAAGTGCGCATGTAAAGAGCTGGAAGAGATAATTGAACTGCTACGCGACTTTGGAATAGATGGACTGACACCTGCTACAATGTTTGAAGACAATCAAGCATGTATAGTGCTATTGAGAGGCGAGAACTCTAAGAAAGGGAAGAAACTTCTTCGACTCAGAATGGACTCAGTAAAGAACAAACAAGAAAGAGGTCTTGTAGAAGTGAAGTACTGTGAAAATAAAGAGATGGTGGCCGACATTCTGACGAAGCCACTGCCTAGACAACAGTTTGAATACGTACGTGATGCATTGTGTTTATATGTCTGAATGTAACTAAACCTCGAAAAGGGGATTGTTGGGTATTAGATAGCGAGCTTTGTTACATGTCAGTCAGTTAAAGGGTTAATATTGTAACTGACCAAGTGATCAGTATGGTGGCCATTGCATCCGTGCTTAAGGGTCACGTATACAACAATTTGCATGTTTAACTGCTTTTGATATCCTTTGTTAGAAGCGAAAGCAGTTACCCACTTCTTCTAAAAACACAAGCCTGGAAGGATGAGAGGCTTTCTTTCTCTCAAGAATGATTACTCATGAGAAAGCTTAGTGCCTGCCAGATGCTTCTGCCAAGTCTAGAAATGTAGAATGTAGACAGAATTATTTGTTTTACTCTCTACCCTCTACCCTGAGTTAGAGTAAAGAATGTTTTTACTACAAAGACAAACGTCTTGTGTCTTTTGTGCGTGTGTGTGATCAAGCCTTATTCTCAATAGACCAAGAGGAACGATCCAATCCCTCTAAATGGTAGCAGAAGTTAAATTCTCAGATTCCTTCACTGAAATACTCAACATGTAGGGGCCCCCAGGCTCTTTGTCTCGGCTGCTCCGTGACTAGGGTTGATCTCTTTAGTCTGACCCATGGGGTGATGTCACATCACAACGTTCACTGGGCAAACTATGTTTTTGGGGTGGTTTGCCATTGTTTTTAGCGGTAGCCCCACAATTACGGAACAACCTCCCCAGAGAAGTGCTCTTGGTCCCCTTGCTTTCTAGCTCTAGGAAACAGCTAAAGATGGTTTTATTCAAGACTGTATTTGATTAGTTAGTTTCTTGTACTTACTGGCTGTAAATTGTGGTTTTAATTTGTGTTTTTAAATGCATTTTTATGTTTTTCCCCCTTCTGTTTGCATTGTAAATCTTGTACAGAGTTAGACCATAGGTTCATCCAGCCCTGTGTTAATTGAAATGAGCATGGTTTCTGCCATTAAGTCATAGGGCGAAAACGCATGGTCGCTTTAGCCTCTTTTATTCCCTGTTTCAGCCAGGATTTAGCCAGGATCAAACACACATTCAGCGAAAACGCACGCGTTCGATCCTGGCTGAATCCTGGCTGAAACAGGGAATAAAGGAGGCTAAAGCAACCGTGCGTTTTCGCCCTATATTTAGTCACCTTATGGTGACCCCGTAGGGTTTTCAAGTCAAGAGATATTCGGAGGTGGTTTGCCGTTGCCTGCCTCTGCATTGCAATCCTGGACTTCCCTGGTGGTCTCCCATCCAAATACTAATCAGGGCCAACGCTGCTTGGCTTCCAAGATTTGATGAGATCAGGCTAGCCAGGGCTAGCCAGGTCAGGGGGAAATGGGCCTAGAACCATCAAAGCACCTGTGCTCTATTGAGTCCTTATTTGAGCAATGATGTCACCCTAAGGAAGATGCTAAGGTGACCTGGGATTCCTTCATGCAGCCCCCACTGTTTGAGAGGATGTCAGGAGGGTTGTCAGGTCCCTCTTTGCCACTGGCAGGAGGTTTTTGGAGAAGGGAGGGACTTCAATGCCATAGAGCCCAGTTGCCAAAGCGGCCATTTTCTCCAGGAGAACTGATCTGGAGATCAGTTGTAATAGCAGGAGATATCCAGCGAATACCTGGAGGTTGGCAACCCTAGGCATCAAGGAAAGCCAAGACGAATAATCAAAGTCAGCAAAGAGGTTCCCCGAACCCTGATTTTCAGTACCAAACTGTAGCTCCGGTTTTAATGCAGGCAAAAAAACCCCTCCTGGTTTAATTATTTTTTTAAGATGCTTTAGAAGAAGAAAAGCAGCACAAGGTATGACAAATAAGTTGCAGTTTCTGATAGTTATTATTACCATGATTGTTATTATTGGACAGGAACAGCAAATAAGTAATGTAAAAGTGAGAACTTCTTATCCAGTTTCTGCTCTTTGGAACTCACAGCTGCAAGATGAAGTTCCAAGTTCATTTTTATTCATTTACATCATTTATTATATTCATTATATCCAGCCTTTCTGCCATCCCAAGGACCATCAAGGCAGCTAACTATTTACAACATAGTTGACAAATCATATCTTAAAACCATTAATTAAGTATTTTTAGAATGGCAATGCCGTAATAAAAATCTCTCTCTCTCTCTCTTAAAACTATTAAAATCCTTCAAGGGGAATGCAAAATCATCCATAACGGATCACACCTTAAATCCTGGGTCAGCTCTTTCGCCTACAGGTAGCACTTCTATCTTGTTGAGATTAAGCTTCTGTTTGCTTCAAGTTGCTGAGTTCAAACGTTTATGAGAACAAGTCTTGCTTTAAAGTACAGTGTAGTCATTGCATGATATCCTAGATTTTGCACAAAGTAGTCTAAAGAGCCAGTGTTCAACATTCACTCTACTGCATAAACATATTTATATCAACTCTATGTTAAAGAAACCAGTGGCTACTTTTCTTGCATCAGAGAAGGAGCAGACATATCTACAATTATTGTGGGTGAGTGTAGTCCAGTGTGTGTTCTGATTTTTTTGGTTTGTTTGTTTTGGCCCCAAGGAACAGAAAATGAGATGTACTACTGGGCAGAGATTGAGCCGGGGGAGACATCAGAGGAAGGTGGGAGAGATCTTCATCCTCCCCAGCTTGGAGGTCTACACATGGGGCCAAGTCCACAAATGACGTGGGTGACAAATGAATCCTCAGAACAACACTGGGCAATCCCACGGCAAGAACCATACCAGGACACAGCGCCTCCTCCTCACTGGCAGCAGAGAAACCCACTGTTGACAGAGCCATTAGGGAATGGTGCCAACACTCCTCAGACTGTGGGAATCTACAATGCCAGCTCCTGGTCTGGAGAACAGGGTATATATGAAATGATACCAAGTTTTGGCAGGATGACTGTAGGACCCTGGAGAGGGTCTGTCGCAGGAGCGACAGGAGTGTATGCTGGAGGAAGGTAGGAGAGGCCTCAGTCTGATCCAGGTTGGAGCTATTGGGGATCTCCAGATTGGGGGGGCAACTCCACAAATTATATGGACGGCAAACTTGTTTCCCAGCTCTGGATTGGGAAATTGCTGGAGATTTGGGGGAGTGACACCTGGGGAAGGCAGGGTTTGGGAAGGGGAGGGACCTTAGCAGAGTATAATGACATTTTCTCCAGGGGAACTGCTCTCTGTAGAAGAAGAAGGAGTTGCTTTTTATATGCCGACTTTGTCTACCACTTAAGGGAGACTCATACTGGCTGACAATAACCTTCCCTTCCCCTCCCCACAACAGACACCCTGTGAGGTAGGTGGGGCTGAGAGAGTTCTTAAGAGAACTGTGACTAGCCCAAGGTCACCCAGCTGGTTTCATGTGTAGGAGTGGGGAAACAAATCCAGTTCCCCAGATCGGCCTCCTCCGCTCATGTGGAGGAATCTGGTTCTCCAGATCAGAATCCACCACTCCAAACCACTACTCTTAACCACTATACCACGCTGGTTTGGAGACGAGTTGTAATTCCTGGAGATCTCCAGGCTCCACTAGGAGGTTGGCAACCCTAGGAGCAAATGAGGACATGCAACCACAGTGGGAAATATCACAGCTGATATACCCAGGCGCCATGAAGTCACTTCAGTTGGGGTTAAACCATGGGTCCCCAGTGTGGTGCCCATGGGCACCATGGTGCCTGTCCACAACTTTCCTAGCACCTGCCAAGTGGGTGGGGCCAGATGGGGCTTTTGCCCAGCTGGGCTTCTGATTGGCCATTTGAGAGCTGATTGGCTGAGCAGATCTTTAAGAACATTGCTTTGGCAGCACCTGCCACCAAACCAGTCACATACTCTCAGCCTAAACTACCTCACAGGGTGGTTGTGAGGATAAAAGGGTGGAGAGGAGAATGATGTAAGCCACTTTTGGTCCTGATTGGGGATAAAAGTGGGGTATAAATTATGTAAATAAATAAATAATAAGTTGCTGTTCTGTCTTTTCTCCAACAGGCATTGCACCCGTGAGCGAGGTTGAGGCTCTTCAGTCTGGAGAATTTGAGGAAAGCCATCCCACTGGAGCATCAGGAGGTGGAGAAGAAGGGATGGTTTTCCAGGGACACGAGAGTCAGGAAGCCTGTGAAAGTTGGCAAACAGTACAAGGTTGGCTGCAATTTGATCCGATGAGAAGAGATTCTCTCTTAGACAACCAAGTGTTAACTGAAGCGGTCTTCTTGGGGAGAGAAACGGGGGGCACTGAATGCCAAGAAAACCCTAGGCAGACATCTGATCTTCCAAGGAGCCAGCCTGCCGAAAGCAAGAAGAAAATCTACACATGCCTGAAATGTGGGGAAAGCTTTGCTTATAAATACAGTCTTGTCAGGCATGAAAATTCCCATACAGGAGAGAAACGGTATACATGTTTAGAATGTGGGAAAAGCTTTACTCGGCAAACAGCCCTTGCTACTCATGAGAGAGTCCACACTGGACAGAAACCGTATGTATGTTCAGTGTGTGGGAAGGCGTTCAGTATAAAACACAGTCTTCTTCGACATCAAAATGTACATACAAGAGTGAAACCACACCGTTGCATGGAGTGTGGTGAAAGCTTCCAATGGAACAAACAACTTGTGGCTCACAGTGCCGTTCATACTGGAGAGATGCTATTCAGATGCTTGGAGTGTGGGCAAAGCTTTAATTGGGAAAGCGGGCTCAGGTGGCACATGAAAACTCACGACCAGCCAGGGGCCACAGATCACCACATGCTGCGAGAGAAGCCAGACAGTTAAGTCTCCTAACTCTGAAGTCGAAGGAAGCCCACACAGGAGAGACCGTGCATATTTCCAGACTGTGAGAAAACGTTGAATTGTAGGTTGAATCTTGTTGAGCATAAAAGGGGGGTAAACAGTGGACAGAAGCCCATTAGATGTTCAGAATGAGGGGAAAGATTCAGCCTACAAAAAATTTATAACACACGCCTTGAGGATTCGTACATGAGAACCTGGCAACTTGCCTGCTGAGTGGTGAATCGTATTGTAGCGGGAGAGATTTGTACCACCATGCGTCTCACTCATTTCGTTCCTGTGTCCTGTAGCCCGCCCTCTTTGGCTTTTATTCTGCCCTCTTGCAAAAAAGAGGGAGTGACTGTGGGACCTGGGAAGGAACTGGGACACACGTGACTCCTTATGAGGAAATTGATACGCAGAAACATTCCCTGAGATTTAGTTGGGGTGCAATGTTGAGAGGGGGCCTAAAATATTATCCCCCAAGTGATTTTGGTTTCTGAATTGTTTGCAGTCAGCTCGATGGAATCCATCTTTTAACGATGTTTTATAAAATGCTGATGAATTACTAGAGCCTTTAGGAAAAATGTGATTTTATTGATGATTTGCTGTATGAAAGGTGAGTCCTCTCCACTATGTTTCATGGTTCAAGACTGGTTGCACAACCTAAAGAATTGAATGCACAGGGGAGGTTTGTTGTTGTTTTGGGTCACGGTGGTGGGCTGAGAGGAGAGAAGTTGACGAATTTTCCTGAAGGCTAAATAAACATTTTTAAAGTTCTGACTTTGTCCTCTTTTGTTGTCCTTTCTCCTGGGTTGGGCATAAAATGAACCTGTTAATCTAGGAGGGTGGTTATTGTTAGGATAGCCAACCTCCAGGGGCCAGCGTGGTGCAGTGGTTAAGAACGGTGGTTTGGAGCGGAAGAGTCTGATCTGGAGAGCCGGGTTTGATTCCCCACTCCTCCACATGAGCGGCGGAGGCTAATCTGGTGAACTGGATTTGTTTCCCCACTCCTACACACGAAGCCAGCTGGGTGACCTTGGGCAAGTCATAGCTCTCTCAGCCTCACTCACCTCACAGGGTGTCTGTTGTAGGGAGGGGAAGGGAAGGGAAGGTGATTGTAAGCCGGTTTGAGTCTCCCTTAAGTGGTAGTGAAAGTCGGCATATAAAAACCAACTCTTCTTCTTCTTCTTCCTGGTCTCCAGGTGACAGAGAACAGTTCCCCTGAAGTGGACTCCATTGAACTCTGTGGCCTTAGACTCTGCTGAAGTCCCTCCCCCAAACCCTATGCTCCCCCCAAAAAATCTACAGGCATTTCTCAACTCAGAGATGGCAACCCTAGGATTCAGACGGTTGCAGGTTCTAATCTTTGCCATGTCTTTCAGGAATGGGTGTAGAATGGTAGGCAATGCTGTGGGCTGTGCTCTGGGGGAATGGGGTGGGGGTAAGAAGACGAGTTGGTTTTTATACGTCTCTTTTCTCTATTGTGCTAGGATGCAACCTCGGAAGGCTTGGTCACTGCGCCCTTTTTGTGGACCAGCTGGGGCAACTAGTGGGCCCCTGCATGGAACAGGATGCTGGGTAGATGGACCACTGGTCTGATCCCACTTGTGTAATAATTCTCCGCCCCCTTCTGTTTGTACACTTTGGATATGTATGAGAGCCAGCATGGTGTGGTGGTTAAGAGTGGTGGTTTGGAGCAGTGGACTCTGATCTGGAGAACCGGGTCTGATTCCCCGCTCCTCCACAAGAGCGGTGGAGGCTAATCTGGTGAACTGGTAGAAAAGAGCAAGAGTCCAGTAGCACCTTAAAGTCTTCTTTACTTAAAGATACTTCTTTGTGAGCTGTGGCTCACGAAAGCTCATACCCTGCCAGAAAATATTTTTGTTAGTCTTTAAGGTGCTACCGGACCCTTGGGGGCATTCTTCACGGTAGATTTTGCTTCTGTTTTGCCACGGACTAAAGAAAAACACGATTTAAATGTTTTTTTCATGGCCGCGATTTATCCCCATCAATTATCTGTAGTTTTGGTTTTTCATGGGAACAAAGCACGCTGTATTTGACAACGGTTTGGTCTGTCCCTTTTGCAGGAGCCCTCCCCTTCTAACAGGCTCATTGTTTATGCCTTCCCCCAGCTCCGCCCAACTCCGCCCAGCAGAATACCTCGTGCGGTTCACCAGCCCCAGCACAAAAAACAAGCACCAGTCCCTCTGGTCTCCTCCATTTTTCTTCCACCCTCTCTCTGTTCTGCTTTGGGAACAGTCAGATTCCAAATTGGGGGGGGGGGGGGAAGGCAGCACTTTCCTCAAAGCTTCCCTCTATTTTCTATAGGTGTGGAACCCATTGCCCTTTAATGATAGACAGGATTGGGGGGGGGGCAGGGAATCCATGTGCCCAGAGAAGGGTTTAGCTGAAAGTGGGAATGGAGGGTGGGGGGAGAGGAAAGAAGGCCCCTGGATTGCACGCTGGCCATGATCCAGCCACATTGCATCGTGAAAGACAGGAGGGCTCCTAGCTTGCGTGCCAGCCCAGATCCAGCCAGTCTGCATGGCGAGGGGGGGAGAGGAAAGAAGGCTCCTGGATTGCGCGCTGGCCATGATCCGGCCACAGTGCATCGAGAGAGAGGAGGGAGATAAGAGGAGGCTGGACGCCTCTCTTCAGAAAAGTTATGGGAGGGAGTTTTGACTTGGGTTTTCCGCTCTCAGGATGCACATTTTCCCCATCCGATTTCTCAAAAATCCCCCCTCCCCTTTGGGGCAGAAGGGCCAACAGCCCCTTCTCTTGAAGATCCCCCCCACTGCCCTAGACTGAGCTGTCACCACCACCACCCCCAGCGCGCGAGGAGCACATGGCGTGGCCCCGCCAGTCTCCCCCTGGAGCCGTCCGTCCAACGTCCCCCTGGGCTTGGAGCTGTGGGCCCAGCTCCAAGACCCATCCCGGGCGAGGGGCGGGGAAGGCGTGCGGGGATGGAGGGAGAGAAGTGCCAGGATTCTAGGCAGGCAGGCAGGCAGCCAAAGGGGCGGTATTCTTGTCCGAGCGCAAAACTCCCCCAGCCAATCACCGTTCTTGGGGGAGGAGAAAGGAGACGTCCCGGGGAGCGAAGCAAACATTTTTTCATGGGCATCAGCGCAAGGAAACACGTGTCCACAGGAAAGATTGTTTTAAAAGTGGTTTGGATTGCCTCTCTTTTAACCCGGCTTATTTTGCTAAGGGGGGAAAACCACGGATCTGCAGTGAATAACCAAAATTTGACTCCGATGCAAATCAGCATCGAAACAGAAGCAAATCTCCGTGAAGAATACCCCTTGCTCTTTTCTACTACTGTAGACAGACTAACACGGCTACCCACTGTGAATTATCACCCTGAAGGGATTTGGACTTTCCAAGAATGTTTATGGTGCCTAAAAGATACCCTCACTTTGGGGGACGGCAGAGGGGGAGGTATTCCAACTGCCACATGTAGTGGTTAAGAGAAGTGGTTTGGAGTGGTGGATTCTGATCTGGAGAACCGAGTTTGATTCCCCACTTCTCCACATGAGCGGCGGAGGCTAATCTGGTGAACTGGGTTGGTTTTCCCACTCCAACACATGAAGCCAACTGGGTAACCTTGGGCTAGACACAGCTCTCTTAGAGCTCTCTCAGCTCCACCTACCTCACAGGGTGTCTGTTGTGGGGAGAGGATGGTGATTGTAAGCTGGTTTGATTCTTCATTAAGCAGTAGAGAAAGTCGGCATATAAAAAACAACTCTTCTTCTATGTTGTATTCAGCTGACATTACATAACACTTCATGCATCTGAAGAAGTAGGCTCTGAATGTGTTATTCTGTAGGGTGCCCCAGATTCTTTGTCTCGGCTGCTACATGGCTGCCTCTGTGACTAGGGTTGCCGCCCCCCACCCCCCGCCAGCCACCAGAGGGGATGGGCCAGGTTGCCAGATCAGGGATAGGAAGCTCCTGGAGATTTGGGGATGGAGCCTGGGGAGAACAGGGACCTCTGCGGGGTACAATACCAGAGTCTCCATCCTCCAAAGCATCCATTTTCTCTGGGGAACTGATCCCTTTGGTCTGGAGAAGAGCTGCAATTCAAGGGGAACCCAAAGTCCCACCTGGAGGCTGGCATCCCTACCTGTGACTGATACCCAGAGAGATTCCCTGGGGTTTTATTCAGTGCAGATGTGGCATAACCTTCTGAATGAGCACATGGCATGCCAGAGAGGTCGCCATGGTCCTCGATTGCCCCCCAAAGAGCAAAGAGTTTTGAGTAGCCAGCGAGCTTAGTGTGGCATAAGTCTTCGTTAACTGGAGCAGGCTCCATCCCATATACAAACTGTTTAATGTGCTGGTATTCAATGGAGTCCACCCTACGGGATATGCCTTACAAAAATGCTAATTAGCAGAGCCACTCCGCTGACCTAGGTGGCCCAGGCTAGCCTGAGATCTCGTCAGATCACGGAGGTTAATCAGGGCCAGCCTAGTCAGTACTTGGATGGGAGACCACCAAGGAAGTCCAGGCAATAGCAAACCACCTCTTGCTTGGAGTCAGCTATGACTTGACAGCGCTTCCATAGAATCACAGAGTTGGAAGGGACCACCAGGGTCATCTAGTCCAACCCCCTGCACAGTGCAGGAAATTCACAACTACCTCCCCCACACACCCCCAGTGACCCCTACTCCATGCCCAGAAAATGGCCAAAATGCCCTCCCACCAGCAGAGTCATTAAGAAAAAAATGTACTTTTATTTCTTTCAGAAAACACTTGCTGTTGCAAATAAATGATTCCTCTTTGTAACATTCTGCATTTTAAGGTTGCTGTGTTGAATACAGTTCACATTTGGAAGTAGGATGATTTTTTTTCTTCTCACCTCATGGTTGAAAAGAGCAATGCTCGTCAGCTGTTTTTAAAATGCAATAAAGATTTGAGGTACGAAGGGAGCTCCAAAGCTTATACTCTGAAAATCGTCTTGGTCTTTAATGTGCTACTAGATGCGAATCTTGATTTTCTACTGTGGACCAACATGGCTACCCCAACTAGGATTGCCAACCTCCAGGTACCAGCTGGAGATCTCCTGCTATTACAACTGATCTCAAACCAATAGGGATCAGTTCACCGGGAGAAAATGGCCACTTTGGCATTGAAGTCCCTCCCCTCCCCCCCATCAAGTCTCAGCTGACTCCCTAGGGTTGCCAGGTCCCTCTTTGCAACTGGAGGGAGGTTTTTGGGGTGGAGCCTGAGGAGGGCAGGGTTTGGGGAGGGGACTTCAATGACATAGGGTCTGTCTCGTCCAGTGCCTGGAGCTCGGCCCCCAGGCCCCTTTTGAGTAGTGACAACAGAACTCTTAATGTCCAAAATATTACATCTTTATTATTTCTTCACATAAATGCATAAGGTTTAATCTCTCAACTCACACATCGCTGAACAGGAAGTAGATGCAGAACATATCTAGAGTCTGTGAAAAAACAGATGAATTGGGAGCCTCCTTTCTCTTCTGTGGTCACGGTAGAACAAAGGATTTCAATTTACCCGGGCCGGAGGGAATTGTGGGAAGAAGAAGCTCTGATAGCCAATTAGCGTGCAGTTCAGACACATCTGACCTAGTGTTGGTCTGGACTACATTTCCCATGATTCTAAGTCTTAAAGGGCTAACTACTACAAACATTTTCTATGTAACATTTCGCGTTCTGCTGGGGCAGCACACTCCCCGCCTGGAATTCTTATGAATTCCACTAACTGCATGCATACTATGGTTAATATAACAAGTCTAACTGGGATTATACAATACTACACACAACTAGGTTGCATAACCAAAGAACATGCACACGGTCTAACAGGATTCATCGGAATTATTCTTTGGCGCACAAAAGCACCACTTCAGTGATCGGTCTGGGAAGAGTCTTGGCGCCATCTGGTTTGATGACGCGTACTTCGACCTTGCGAACTCGCCCGTCTGCACTTGGCATGGCCTTCTCCACAAGTCCCATAGGCCATGCATTCCGAGGAGCTTCCTTGTCTTTCAACAGGACCACATCTCCCTCATGTAGATCAGGTGTAGAGGTTTTCCACTTGTGGCGGCCTTGCAGAAGTGGGAGGTATTCTTGTCGCCATCGCTTCCAGAAGGTGTCAGCTAGCACCTGAACCTGTCGCCATTGCTGCTTGTGCAAGTCTTTAGCGACAAAGTCCCCTGGGGGTGCTGGCCAGTCTCCAGTCTTCTGCGTCAGCAAGGTGGCTGGTGTCAGTACCATCGGGTGGTCAGGATCTGAGGAAACTGGAACCAAGGGTCTGGCGTTGATGATAGCAGCAACTTCCGCCAGAAGGGTAGTTAGGACTTCGTGGGAGAGTGACTGAGTTCCCATCAGCATGGAATCTAGGATGCGACGTGCTACTCGTATCATGCGTTCCCATACACCTCCCATGTGGGATGCATGGGGTGGGTTGAATGTCCATGTACAGTCCTGGGAGATCAAGTAGGAGCTGAGGGCTGGATCAAAGTCTGCAGTCCCTCGTATCCCCAGCTCTCTGCAGGCTCCCACAAAGTTTGTGCCACGGTCAGAACGGAGCATCTTGATAGGTCCGCGCACAGCGAGGAATCGTCTGAGGGTGTTAATGAAGCTGGAACCATCCAAGGACTCGATCACTTCAATATGAACAGCTCGTATGCTCAGGCACGTGAAAAGCACTGCCCATCGCTTGTTACAAGCTTGTCCTCCTCTCGTCCTGCGTGCAACTATGTTCCAGGGTCCGAAGACGTCAAGCCCTACGTTGGTGAAGGGAGGGTCCATGCTGAGTCGATCCGCTGGCAAGTCTGCCATCAGCTGGTGCTGATGCTTCCCTCTGAGCTTGCAACATTTTACGCACTGGTTAATGATGGCTGCTATGCATCGTTTTGCGCCCACAATCCATAGTCCAGCCGCTCTGATGGCGCTTTCTGTGAAATGCCGTCCCTGGTGGTGGACTGATTCATGATAATACTTCACCAAAAGGATGGTGATATGCTGCTGTGCTGGAAGGACGATGGGGTTCTTTACTGTTGAGGCTAGATCCGCTCTGTTCAAACGCCCACCCACTTTCAACAGCTCGTCGTCGAGGTAAACATTTAACTTAACGAGGGTGCTGGTCTTCGGGATTGCTCTCCCGCTCTCAAGGCACCTGATTTCCTCTGAGTAGGCCTGACGCTGCATGCTTGACAGAATCAGCCATTCTGCGCGATGTCGTTCATCTGGTGACACTGTCTCAGAGTTTCTGTGGCGGACAAAGTGGATCAGGCGGGCTACTCCCCGAACGAGCGCTGCCCAGGTGGAGTAGCGGTGGAAACGTTGTGTCCCTAACTGGAGTCCTGTCCTCGCTTCAGTCTGCATGCAGGAAACTTCGGGCCTCACGTCGGTATCCTGATCTGGGGCTAGGAGGTCATACCTCGTCTTGGGCCGGTCGGGGCTTTCTGGATCCCGAAGGAACTGTGGGCCTGTCAGCCACATAGACTTTGCCAGCGATGATGCCGGGATTGACCGGGTCGCGTGATCTGCTGGGTTCAGGTCCGTGGACACATAGCGCCATTGGCTTGGTTCCGTGGACTTCCTGATTCGCTCCACTCGGTTGGCCACATACACGTAAAACCTCCGGCTTTGGTTATGAATGTAGCCCAGCACCACTTTGCTGTCTGTGTAGAAGGTGGTGACTGTGAGCTCGAGTCCTATCTCTTTAGTTAGGAGCTCTGCCAGCTCTACGGCCAGCACGGCCTTACACAATTCTAATCTGGGAATGGTGTGTCCTTGACGTGGCGCCAGTTTTGCCTTTCCCATGACGAAGCCCACATGGATATGACTTTTTTTGTCGGTGACTCTCAGGTATGCAACGGCCGCTATGGCTTTAGTAGATGCATCTGAGAAGATGTGCAGCTCTCTACGGGTGGCGCTGGCAGGTGAAGTCGGCACATAGGGGCGGCATATGTTCACGTCCTACAGGCTCTGAAGGGAGTTTCGCCAAGCTTGCCACTCCTGGATCTGATCCGGGGAAAGCGGCTCATCCCAGTCCTTTGTTCTCAGGGAAAGCTCACGAAGGAAAAGCCTCCCTTGGATGGTCACTGGGGCTGCGAACCCCAGGGGATCAAACAGGCTGTTCACTGTTGAGAGGACGCCTCGCCGAGTGAACTGCTTCTCGTGTCCCGGCACGTGAAAGGTGAAGGTGTCCTTTATGATGTCCCAACTCAACCCCAAGCTGCGCTGGATGAGTGACATGTTGGTACCTAATTCCAGGTCCTTCATACCTTTTGCCTGATCCTCTGGGTCGAAGGCCTTTAGCACCTGCATACAGTTGGATGCGATCTTGTGCAATCTAAGGTTAGCCACCGCCAACATTTTTTGCGTCCTCTTTAACAGGTCGATGGCCTCAGCTGCAGTAGATACAGACTTCAATCCATCATCCACGTAGAAGTCCCGTTCCACGAATCGTCTAGCTTCGGAGCCAAACTCCATCTCCCCCAGCTTTGCCGTCTGCTGTAAACCATAGTTGGCAATAGCTGGAGATGACCCATTTCCAAAGACATGCACTCTCATGCGATACTCTGAAATCTGTTGGTTGTGCTGTTCATCACTGAACCACAAGAAGCACAGATAATTGCGGTGGTCCTCTCTAACAAGGAAGGAGTAGAACATCTGCTGAATGTCGGCCATTACAGCTATCGCTTTCTTCCTGAAGCGCAGGAGAACACCAATCAGACTGTTGGTTAGGTCTGGTCCCGTGAGGAGGACCTTGTTTAATGAGAAACCCTGGAACTGCGCGCTGGCGTCGAACACTACTGTGATCTGGCCAGGTTTCTGTGGGTGGTACACTCCAAAGAGGGGAAGATACCAGCATTCTTCTCCCTCTTTCAGTGGTGGTGCAAGTTCAGCATGGGCATTCGTTAGCATCTTGTCCATGAAATCCATGAAGTGAGCCTTCATGTCTGGCTTGCGTGCTAAAGTCCTGCGCAGTGTGAGGAGTCGTGTTCGTGCCTGCTCGCGGTTGTTGGGTAGTCGCTGTCTGGGTGTTCGAAAGGGGAGTGGTGCGACCCAACTTCCTTCCTTATTCTTTTCGAGGTCTGACTCCATCAGCTTCAGGAACTGTTTGTCTTCAATGGACAAGGCTGGCTCATTGTCGTCCTTGGTCACCTGGAATACTGTGGAGCCTAAGGTATAGAGACTTTTCTCAGTGATTGTGAAATGATCCGGGCATGGTTTCCCATGAGAAGCACGGCCATTGTCCAGGATGCTCGTGGCAAAGATGCTGATGGTGGCTGGGGTTTGGAGGCGGTCCACACACACGTTCCCCATGATAACCCATCCCAGTTCCAACTTCTGAGCATGTGGAGAGCCAGGAGGACCTCTGACTTGTTCGTGACATAAGAACAGGTCAGAACAATCCATTCCCAGCAGCAGCAGGATTTGCGCTTCGGGGTCCAGGTCAGGTATGTGGTCAGCAATAGGCCGCAGATGAGGGTGGCAGAGTGCGACATCTGGTGTGGGAATCTGTCCGCGGTCATTGGGTAGCGCATCACATTCTAATAGCGTTGGGAGATGGAACTGAGCACCACTTTCCAGTGCTTCAATCTGGAATCCACTGGCTGTCCTCCCCGCCATGAGCTGGACACCAGCACACGTTTTGAGGGTGTACTGTATCTCGTCACCATCCAGGTGGAAGAGCTGGAAGAATGCAGGACTGGCTAGCGAACGATTACTTTGCCCATCGAGCACCACATACATCTTCACAGCCTCGTCAGGGCGTTCCGTGGGGAAAACTCTAGCAAGGCACACTTGATGACAGGTTCTCTGCTTCGTTGGAGCACCACAGATACGAGTACACTGGGTGCTAACAGCATTGTCCTGAGTAGGGGCAGTAGTCACTGCCGTCGCCATTGCAGGGAGACTCGTTGCAGGCTCCAGTGATGCCTGTGTGGTGGTGCCCATCATAGGGTGTTGTGACAAGATGAGGTCAGCATGAAGAGCTGTGGGATGCTTGTCGCTGCCACAGGCCGAACACAGAATGGTGATTGGACAATCCCTAGCCAAGTGGTCCTTAGACTCGCAGCACTTGTAACACAATCTGTATTCCTTCACCAGAGCCTTCCGCTCGTGCAGCCCTTTCTGCCCGAACTCTCTGCACTTATTGAGCGAGTGTGGCTTCTTGTGCAGTGGGCAGAAAGCTCCCACAGGCCTCTCCGTCTTAGGTCGCAGCGTGGCAGCTGAGACTTCCGTCTTCTGCACAGAGATGGTGGCCTTGACTTTCGTGTCTCTGGACGCCAACTTCTCTTCATGAGCTCCGCCGTAGAGTTTATCCAAACCAGTGTGAGGGTCAGTCCTGTCTCTCGCTGTCCTCCTAATGAAGTCAACGAGAAATGAAAAGGGGGGGTAGGCATTATTGTTGTTCACCTTGAAGGTAGCCACTTCTGTGCCCCACTTCTCTCGCAGCAAGAGAGGCAGCTTGTCAATAATCCTGTCCTGTCCGCTGAATTGATCCAAACACACGAGACCGGACAGCTGTGGATTCTTCTTGGCCGCCTCCACCTCCAGCAGGACATCCAGTAGGTCCCATAGTTTGGGAGTGTCTTTCAAAGTCAGTTTAGGGAAGTCCTTCAGTTTCCGCATGAAAACGTTTTCGATGTCTGTAGGTCTGCCATAGCGTTCGTCAAGCCTTTGCCACACTGTCCTGAGTGCCATTTCAGGGTTCTCGACGTGCGCTGCATAGAGTCGCTTGGCTGCATCCGAAGAAGCTGGCCCCAGCCATGCGATCAAGAGCGTTAACTCCTCATCTGCTCGCAATCCCATCTCCCCTGTGACCCTCTGGTAGATGACCTTCCACAAGAAGTAGTCCTCCACGCGATCCGTGAACTTCTGCACACCCTGCTCAGACAAATTCTTTCTGAGATTGCGTGATCCCAGGTAGCTGCCACTGTACTGGGCGAGGCGGGTAGGGTCTGGGAGTGGAACGGCATGAATGAGCTGTGTGGGATACTGAGCAGTGAGCCAAGTCGCAGGAAAGGCAGGTGACTGGAGTGGCTGAGTTGCGGGCCCAGCAGATGGTTGGGGTGCAGGAACAGTGGGAGCAAACATTGCAGTATTTGGATTCAAAGCCCATTGGCTGATATCTGCCTTGCGTTCGGACCCACCCTCCACTGGTACGCCGATGAGAGCTTTCTGTTCTGCAGGTGACTGGAGCGGCTGAGCTGCAGGAACGACAGGTGACCTGAGTGGCTGAGCTGCAGGAGCAGCAGATGACTGGGGTGCAGGAGCGGCGAGTTGGCTGATGTCCACTGGTACGCTGATGAGAGCATTCTGTTCCTGTACGAAGGACAGCACGCGGTGCTGTGTATCCTCTTCTTCTAGCTCCTCAGGCCAGAAACCCAGATCCAGCCGCGCTGCCGAATCGAAGGTCTGAGCCCGGGCCTCCAATTCTGCGGCCTCACCTTCCCGAGCTAATGTCCATAGTCTCGCTTCTCGTTCCTCTTGTACCGCTCGTTGTCTGGCTTCGCAAGCTTCTTGCTCCTCACGGAGTTGGGTCTGCCAAACCTCTTGCTCTGCTCGTTGTTTGGCTTGCTCTGCTCGTTGTTTGGCTTGCTGAACCTCATACTCCGCTTGTTGTAATGCCGCTTCCCTTCTCACGCCTTCTTCCTTCCTGGCAAACTCTGCTTGTTTGGCGGCTGCTGCCGCGTCAGCTTTGGCTTCCAGCGCTATGCATGCCAGGCTAGCGTCTGATCCTGACCTGTAGGAGCTCCCAGAAACGTGAGAACGGGCCTTAGAGGTGGCAGGTCTTGACCTGTGGGAGCCCTTAGCAGCATGGGAAGAAACCTTCGAGGCGACAGAGGCCCCGGACTTGCGGGTACCTCCGGAAACGTGGGAGAGGGCCTTGGAAGACTGCCGTTTTGAAGAAACAAGGGAGTGGGCTGTCGAAGGCATGTCTTTCACTGATGCCAGGTGTGATGGTGGAGAGGAGAGCTGTGTGGTCAAGTTCCCCTTTTCTGCTGCCTTAATGCGGACGTCTAGGTCTTGTGCAGCGCCTTCGAAGAATCTCTCTCGGGTCTCCCGTTGATCCTTGAACTGTGGTGCCTCCTCTGAGCCCAGTTGGGCCAGGATTATCGAAATTCGATCCTCGTTCCCCCACCACTGTGAGTACAGCTGTACACGACGGGCCTGAAGGCCGCGCAGTTCCTCTATGCTGCAGCTAGTAGTGTCTTTCTGTAGTTCTCGTTGCGCCTTCTGCCATGCGCGTTCCGCCTTATCGCAAAGCTCATCCTTTTGGCTCAACAGATAGTCTCTCATCTTGGCTGTGAGCATTGGCATCCGATGCACTGAGGTCGTTCCGTGCGTTTGATTTGTTGCTGCTGCAGAGGTGGACTGGTTGCTGTCTGCTCCATCTGGACCCACGATCAGGCTTTCGTCTCCTGGTCGGAGGTTGTCAGCTCCCGAGTGGCGTGTGTCATCACTAGACTGATCTCCCGTGGCTGCAACGTTGGTGGACATCCTGTCCTCCAGGTGGTGCTGTCCTCTCTGGGGGCGCAGTACCGTTGCCGTCCACCAGGTGGTGCTGTTCTGGTCTGCTTGGGTGCGTGGGTTGCCAGCCCTCAGTTGTTATTGGCTGGCACTAGGCGGCGATGATCCTAAGCTTTCCTTCTATGCTGATGTTGGGATCCTGATTCCCCACTCCCTGGTTCTCTTTTGGCCTCTTATACTCCAACTTACAACAGGGAGCTTTTCCTGATTTGCAAAGGGGTAGCCGTCTGGTGCTTGGACCTCGTTAGCTGTCTGAGCTGTATGGGGCTCCAGTGACCGTGGCGTGCTTTGCTTTCAGGGAGCCAGAGACTTCCTGCCTTAATGTCCTTGTGGGCTAGGTTAAAGGCCAGGAGTTACTTAGAGGAGAAGTGAGCTGAATGCTGTAGACATTGCAAAACAGGAGCATGCAGACTAAAACCTTTTAAACTGTTCAAACTGCAGGGAGATCTGTTTTCCCCACCCTTTCTTCAGCTAGTTGGAGAGGGTAAGCTGGAGACATATACAAATGCAAATCGGCAATCTCCTTGCAATTCACATGCAGACTAGACCAGCTTCAAGCACAGGAAAAATGTCCTTTTAAAATCCAAGCTGTTTGCATGGGCTGAAGCAGTTTGCAGAGCAGGCATGCAAGTTTATGAAGTTAGTTGATACAGTCTGTCTGTATAAATCCAAAATATCCGTAGGCTCTTAATAGTCACTGTTTTTTCACTGTCTCGTCCAGCGCCTGGAGCTCGGCCCCCAGGCCCCTTTTGAGTAGTGACAACAGAACTCTTAATGTCCAAAATATTACATCTTTATTATTTCTTCACATAAATGCATAAGGTTTAATCTCTCAACTCACACATCGCTGAACAGGAAGTAGATGCAGAACATATCTAGAGTCTGTGAAAAAACAGATGAATTGGGAGCCTCCTTTCTCTTCTGTGGTCACGGTATAACAAAGGATTTCAATTTACCCGGGCCGGAGGGAATTGTGGGAAGAAGAAGCTCTGATAGCCAATTAGCGTGCAGTTCAGACACATCTGACCTAGTGTTGGTCTGGACTACATTTCCCACGATTCTAAGTCTTAAAGGGCTAACTGCTACAAACATTTTCTATGTAACATTTCGCTTTCTGCTGGGGCAGCACAGGGTCCAATTGCCAAAGCGGCCATTTTCTCCAGGTGAACTGATCAGCTGGAGATCAGTTGTAATAGCAGGAGATCTCCAGCTAGTACCTGGAGATTGTCAACCCTAATTATCTGCCATTAAAGGCACTTTTAAAACTAGCCATACGTGCAGGGGAGATAAAATGCCAACCAAGCCCAGAAGAGCCCCCAAGCACCTATTGTTGGAGGCCAGCCTGGGTAATTACTTTCACTCCACCCAGCAGACAGCTGTGAAGGCCCCCCTCCCCTCCCAGAGTGGGAAACTAGTCATTTGCACCAGAATGAAAGCAGGAATCCTGCTTTGCCCAGGGAAACAGGACATTCACCAGGCCAACTTCAGCCAAGGCCCCGGCCAGTCCTTTGTCTCTTCGTGTTAATTCAATCAAGCCCCCCCCCTACTCCAGCTGCACAATCTGCTTGCCTCTCAGAAGCCCCTTCTAGGTCTGCCAAACACTGGGTTTTCACCTCCAAAATTCAAACCCCAACAAACAGCAGTTTGGATTTGGCCAGCTTTGGGACTCAGACATCTTGGAACCAGCTGAAGTGCCCATGAAATACCCCCCTCTTGTAAAACGCATGATATGGAAGAAATGACATTTTGAAATTACATAAGAGTTATGTGTATTGGCTGTAAAAATGCCACCATGTTAGATAAGTTTAATGAGGCAACGCCATTTTAAGTTGTGACGTTTACATGTAAGTGAAATGGAGCCATCCTGTATCCAGGCAGAAAAACAGTGCAGCGTCGTGATAGGTAGAATGTAGCCTCTTCGCGTGGCCTGTCATTGGCCAAAGAGGGAGAGAGGGAACATGCTGCGTCGGGACTATAAATTGAGCTGTGCTGCGTCACAGACTTCAGAGACAGCACGAGTTGCTTTCTCTCCATGAGCTGCAGTCATGTACTTGAAATAAAACTGCTTGCTACTAATAGGCCAGCCTGGGTAATTACTTTCACTCCACCCAGCGGACAGCTGTGAAGGCCCCACTCCCCTCCCAGAGTGGGAAACTAATCAGTTGCACCAGAGTGAAAGCAGGAATCCCGCTTTGCCCAGGGAAACAGGACATTCACCAGGCCAACTTCAGCCAAGGCCCCGGCCAGTCCTTTGTCTCATGTTAATTCAATCAAGCCCCCCCCCCACTCCAGCTGCACAATCTGCTTGCCTCTCAGAAGCCCCTTCTAGGTCTGCCAAACACTGGGTTTTCACCTCCAAAATTCAAACCCCAACAAACAGCAGTTTGGATTTGGCCAGCTTTGGGACTCAGACATCTTGGAACCAGCTGAAGTGCCCATGAAATACCCCCCTCTTGTAAAACGTGTGTGTAGAAAAACACGCATCAGCAGTCTGCACAGTCTCTAGTACAAACCCTTTGCCCATACTAGCTGCTTCCCCCTCCCTTTTCCTCTTTCCGGGAATGTCATTGGCAAGTTCGCTAACTTTCTCTCTCTCCTCTTCCGCTCCTCCGTAACCTCGAAAGTACTGCTTGTTCCCTGATAGTAGGGAATCTTTGGCTAGAATTAGCGCACGCGTATTAAAGAATCGCTTACATATCAATTTCAATAGAGCAATGAAACACTATGCAGTAATACTGGGATGATCAGAAATGTATCTTTATTTTGTCTTCAACTGACAGAGTCTGCATAAGCATCCACACACTGACATTCTTTAAGTTATAATGTTGCCGAGCCTAGTTGGCTTCTTAATGCTTTTAAATTGTTTTTCGATCTATTGTAAGGGCCTTTGTGTTTCCGAAGACAACAACTGGTTTATTGTGGAAATTGTTTGTTGGATTTCAGTAGCAAGAACTGACGTATTTTGAGATGGGATGTATTTGTGAGATCAATTGTTAAGAATGTATAAGATGACCTGAATTAATTGTGCCCAGGATGGGAATTAGAAGGTTGGTCAGAATGAGAATTGGGAAGTCGATTGAGTGCTGGAGTGAGCGGTTCACTGAGATAAGAGGGTTCTGGAATGTGTATTTTGTGATAGAAAGTATGATGAAATGGAATACAGGAATGATTGACAAGCCATATGTATGTCTTGTATCATAAGGGGGGAATGAGACAGCTAGGTAGACTTCCCCTGACTATGGAAGATCCACTGATTTAGCAATTGGTAATAATCTCTTTTCCTTTCTGTAAATGTATTGAAATGTATTAGGACAGCAAGGGAATAGCTTGTTGCTGGGCAGGATATCTCTGTGTCTATGTCTGTAGTAACTGGGGCAAGAGTCATGGAGGGTTACAGTAAACCATAACAAGAACTGGGTGAAACTGTTAACTCTACAGCCGCCTCGATGTCTGGAGTGCTATCAGCCTACCCTGAATGTTGATGGGTTGTCATATCTTGAATTTGGATAAATATCTCTCCCTCAGTACAATCGGGGCTCAGAGATTTCTGCCCATTAGGGCCTCTGAGTCAGCAGCTGCAAATAAACTGTTTTCTTGAAATAACGATCTCAGGCCTCTCTCTCCCCCCACAAACCCGTTTACCACATCAGTGGGCTTCCTAGAGGCACCTGGTTGATCCAGACTGCTGGACTTGATGGACCTTGGTCTGATCCAGCATGGGTATTCCTCTTTTTTTCTCCCCCAAGGAACAGGGTTAGTCAAAGGGAGCACTAGTCATGACGCATACATATTCTCTCCAGTATCAGAGGAGCATTCCTATTATATTAGGATGCTCCTGCAGTTGTCTTGTTCGTGGGCTTCCTAGAGGCACCTGGTTGGCCACCGTGTGAACAGACGGCTGGACTTGATGGGCCTGGGTCTGATCCAGCAGGGCCTTTCTTATGTTATCAGCTGGCTGGGACCCCAGTTAAGGTTGCCAACCTCCAGGTGCCTGGTAATCTCTGCGGGGGCTACCACTGTACTCCCCAAACTAAGGCCCCCACAGACCCCACCCCCCAACTCTGGAAATTTCAAGCAGGAATTGACAACCCTGTCCTCCAGTCTTCAACCTGCCTGGGCTGAAAAACCTGCACCAGGGGTGTAGAACTGCAGACTATGGGCAGGGCTTCCTGTGGTGGGATGCCCCTCCAAACCAAGTTTCCTGCTCACAGAAATCTAGCTGCTCAGGAAGGCTAGGTTGGAATCCTCTTCCTTGAGCTATTACTTTTCTGCAGCCAAGAAAATGTTATCAGAGGAGCATGCTTATTATTTTGGGTGCGGTGGAACACAGGCAGGATGGTGCTGCTGCAGTCGTCTTGTTTGTGGCTTCCTAAAGGCACCTGGTTAGCCACTGTGTGAACAGACTGCTGGACTTGATGGGCCTTGCTCTGATCCAGCAGGGCCTTTCTTATGTTCTTATGTTTAGTGTGGAGGCATGTGCTAGCATATGAGGCCCTCCCAACCCTCGGCCTGCCTGCGTTTCCAAACTAAGGGTTTTCTCTGTCTCCCTGGCAGAACTTGAACTATTTGTCAGTATTCTATGGCTGACAATCCAGTACAATTAATGCTTTATACAACATATTCTATGTCACCTTCAAGCATTTCTTTTTCTATTTTTATATACTGCAAAATGGATGTTATTGTGGTTACTGGAACAGCCATTCTGTCTCAGCTTGCATTGAATTCCATTCAAGTTTTAAACAAATTGGACCCAAGGGAAGTCCGGTTGGGCATGCTTTTCTGAATCTCTGTTGCTCGGACTATTGTTCCAAGAAGGCAGCCCTCTGCTTTTCCCAGATTCTGTATGACTCCTGGGATACTCCTCAGCGTCTTACTATCGCTTGGATATATTCTGTATGTTTTTTCATATGACTCACCCATGCTTCCTCATGTGAATATTCAGGAGCAGCGAGAGAAGATGAACTGGGGAAATCCTTCTTCAGGGCCCCCCATGTCTTTTCTGGAGGTGGCTGCGAGACAGGGGCAGCCAGGAGGGGTGTCTGAAGAAAGAGACGATGATCCGGAGGTGGAAACAGATTTCTGAATCTCTCTTCAAGCAGGAGAGACATCAGAGGCCGAGGGAAAGGAGCAACCAGGAGGGGTGTTGGAAGAAAGAGAAGATGATCCGGAGGTGGAAACTTGGGTTCGAAGACTACCTCAGGTGCAGCTGAAAAGAAAAAGGAAAGGAAAACAGAAGCAGAGGAAGGTTGCCTGTCAGTGGAGAAATTCATATGAAATCCCAGGCCACAGCACATTACAAAAAGAAAAAGGAAGAAATAATTGCCCCGCGAGTGAAGAAAGTTTCAGCTGTTTAGCCAGTGTTGAGAAAGACCAGAAGATCCCAGCAGGCAAGAAAACATATGACTCCTTGGAGTCTGGGAAGAGCTTACGTCGGAAGGACAACCGTACTTCACATCGACATACTCATACTGGGGAGAAATCACATAAATGTTCAGATTGTAGCAAGAGCTTTTCTGGTAAGTCAGCCCTTCATCAACATAAGAGGATTCACACAGGAGAGAAGCCCTATCAATGCTTGGAATGTAGGAAGAGCTTCAGTCAGCATGGAAACCTAATTAAACATCAAAGGATTCACACGGGGAGAAGCCCTATCAATGCTTGGAATGTAGGAAGAGCTTCAGTCAGCATGAAACCCTAATTGAACACCAACGGAATCACATAGGGGAGAAACTGTTATCAATGCTTGGAATGTAGGAAGAGCTTCAGTCAGCATAGAAAGCTAATTAGACATCAAAGGAGTGTGGAAAGAGTTTCAGCTGGAAGTGCTCCTTTACTTCACATCGACGCACTGGGGAGAAACCATATAAATGCTCAGATTGCAACAAGAGCTTTTCTAATAAATCAATCCTTAATAGGCATAAGAAGACACACATAGGGGAGAAACCTTAACAATGTTTTGGAGTGTGGAAAAAGTTTCAGTCCCAGCACAGGTTACTCATTTTTGAAGAATTCACAATGGGTGGGAAACGTCACATCAAAGCCATAACACAGTAGAGAAAGTGTCTAATTGCTGAGACAGGCGCAAGAGACTTTCTCATCATTTTGGTGTTACTGTACTCAAGTGTATTCATGCAGAGAAATTGCATAAATGCCTTTGTTTTTTTTCTTCATTAGTAAATTCAGTGTTAAATGGGAGAGAGTTTTCTCACTGTCTTCCATGCTCAAGTAGGAACCTGTCAATCACACCTGCATCTGGAGCAGGATAGAGAGGTTTGCTTCCTTGGGTCAGTAGTCAAAATAGCGTTCCGGTTCCTGTGCCGATCGCCGTGGCAGCTCAAGACTAGAGCTCCGGGCTCTAAAGCGGAGTGGGGGGAGGTTCCCCCCCCGGAATAACGACGCGGCTCTCCTGGAAGGAGAGGGGAAGCTGAATAGGCTGCCGGCTCGCGCCCCGACCAAGGCGCGCTCGCTGCCTCAAAATCGGCAGTGAGCGTCAGGAGGGGAAAGCGGATGAGTCAGCGCCATTAGATCTGCAGGAGCCCGGGTGGCGGCGGAAACGGCAAGGAGCAAAGTAAAAAGGTTTTTTTTTCTTCTAATGATTAACATTTGCTAACAACTAACTCACGGAGGTGTCTAATCTGTTATCTAAACAAGGAGAAGCATTTTTGATTGTTTTCTACACTCGCTAACCCTAACAAAGTGAAACTTGGCTTTTTGCCAAAGTGTTGCGCATTTAAAATTCCAGCTGTGCCACTTCAGACCTGAGAAGCATCTGACCAGGACTGAAAGCAAGTGAAACATTGGCAATGGAGTATTGAAGGAATATAAATGCTATATCCTCTCCAGAATTGATACTTGACTTTTGATTTTTTCTGCTTGAAACTGAATGTTGTTTTGAAATAAAAGACGTTTAAACAAATATAGCTGAACTAATGTTTTAAGCAATAACTCTCACCCCCCCTCACCCTCCCTGGATTACAATAGCAGCCACTTCAAGTTTTTTACATGGAAAACAAAGAAGATAAAGTTAAAAAAGACATAGAAAAACATCCTAAAGTATTAATAAAAGAGACCAAACAGCTTCAGATTCAACAATCACTACAATTTAAAAGAAGAGCTTCTGTCACCAGTCCTGCTCTTTCACCAGCTTCTTCTCCTGGAACAGAGACATCAGTAACAGCAAAGATGACTAAAAAACCTGATGCCACTCTTAACTCTCTACAAGAACTGTTGACTAAAACACTCCAAGAGGTGACATCAGTTAAACAAGAGGTGACAGAAGTTAAACAGGAAATGGTCTCAATGAAGCAGGAAATGGAATCTGTTAAGCAAGGCCTAAATCAAAATGCAGTGGCTATTACTACACTTCAAGAATCCATCTCATCTTTAGCAGCAAAACAGGATAAGCTTGATGCAAAAGTTCAAAAGCAAGCAAAGGACAACAAAGAAACCAGAAAGAGGGTTGATGCTCTTGAATTGTCAATGGAAGCCTCCCAGGAACGCGAGGAATCGCGAGATGACAGTACCGCAATGTTGGAGTTGAAGATAAAGGAAAGTTGGATTCGTTTACGTGGTTTAAAAGAAAAACAGGAAGGTACAAACCTGAGAAATTATTTGAAAATATTGTTGGCTGATTTTTTACAGGAAGACGATGCTGTGGTGGAAGGTATGATAATTACAGCCTACAGAATGAACTCTGCTTATGCTACAAAAAATAAAGTTCCAAGAGATTGTTTGATTCAGCTTTTTTCCAGAAGTCATCGTGACCTAATTTTGAATAAACATTTTAACAATCCACTAACAATTGATGGGAATCCGGTGAGACTGATGAAAGAAATCCCTGGAAGACTGCTGAGGAAAAGAAAACTTTTTGCAGAGTTTGTGGAAAGACTGAAATACAATGGAATACAATATAGATGGGAATACCCTCAGGGAGTTTCTTTTATCTTCAAGGCTAAAAGAGTTAAGATCATAGATACTGTCAAAGTAGAACAATTCTTGCGAAGATATGAAGGGGAGCTACGCAAACCACCAGGCCAAACTTCAAGAGTACATGATGGAAAGGATCGTGCTGAAGAAGAAAAGGCAGAAGAAGCAACTGGGGGGGGGCATCATCCTCAGATGAGTGAGGAGTGAGGAGCTGGCTGAACAAAGGGGGGAAAAAGGGGGGGAAGAGGGGAGGGCGAGAAAAAGATAATGGAGGTTTTTAAGAGAAAAAGAGAAATAACTATGGAAATTTGAGTAGGAGTTTATATTAATAATAAAAATGCTACAAATTGTATCTTGGAATGTTAATGGTTTGAACTCTCCAATTAAGAGGAAAAAAGTGTTTTACCATCTACAAAAGTCCAAAGCTAATATCTTTTGTTTACAGGAGACACATATATTACCAAAGGATATTCACAGGTTGGAGCAAACAAAAATGGGCAAATTATTCACTGCGTGTAATGAAATGAAAAAAAATCAATGGTATTGCTATGTATGTCCCTTCAGTATTAGAACCTAAACTTTTATATAAAGATGTAGATGGGAGGATTTTAATTGTGGAAACTGTAATGGGATTTCAGAAAATAATATTAGTGGGTATTTATGCAACTAACATAAATCAGAAATTATTTTATTCTAATCTAGCGTCGATATTAGCAGAACACGCTAATGGGAAAATGATTTGGATGGGAGATTTTAATGGGGTAATGGTACCAAGATTGGATAGATCTACAAAGAAAAAAAAGAGTAAATATGAGGGTAAACTTCCAAGTATTTTTAATTATATAACAGATCAATGGGAAATGTTTGATATATGGAGATTAATGAACGGTAATAAAAAAGGGTATACTTTTTATTCATCAAGACATTGTTCCCATTCAAGAATAGATATGTTTTGGTTATCTAAAGATATTACAAGTTTATCTGAGGCTCCTGAAATTTTACCTAAGGTGTTTTCTGATCATAATGCGCTAATGTTAAGGATTAATATAGGTACAAAAATAAATAAATCTTGGGTGGTAAATGAATATTTACTTAAAAATAAGAAAATTGTGGATAAATTGAAAATAGATATACAAAACTATTTTTTAGAAAATATCGATAAAGGGACATCAGATGATATTGTATGGGACGCAGGTAAAGCAGTACTAAGGGGTTTATTGATACAACAAAATTCGAGATGGTATAGAGAGAGAGAAGGTAAAAAGAAGAAATTGTTAGAACAGATTAAACAAGAAGAGAATCTATTGAGAAAAGTACAAACTAAATTGCTTAAACAGGAATATAGAGATAAGATTAAAAATTTGCAATATCAATATGAATTTTTAATAAATGCAGAAATAGAAAAAAAATTATGTATAATAGGCAGAAATTTTTTGAACATGCAAATAAACCAGGTAAACTATTAGCTTGGCAACTTAAGCATAAAGAAAAGAATTTACCTATAATAAGAATAAAGAGAGATGGTAAGGTTACAATGGATAAATGTAAAATTGTAGAAACTTTTGTGGACTATTACTCAAATTTATATAGACAAGGAGAGGTTTCAGAAAAAGAAATAGAGACATATTTGAACCAATTAGAATGGACAGGAATTTCACAAGAACATAAAGAATTATTAGACGCTAATATAACCTTGGAGGAACTAAAAGCAGTAATAGGTAAAAGTAAGTTGAATAAAGCACCAGGAGCAGATGGTTTTACAACATTTTATTATAAAGTTTTTATGGAACAAATCTCTCCACATCTTTTAAAAGTGATGAATAATTGTTTGCAGAATGGATCTATTCCAAATACCTGGAAACATGCAAATATAGTGTTAATTCCTAAATCAAACTCAGACTTATTAGATGTTAAAAATTATAGACCAATCTCATTATTGAATAATGATTATAAATTTTTTGTAGCGATTCTGGCAAATAGATTGAAAAAAATACTGAGTCAGATTATTCATAAGGATCAAGCAGGCTTCCTTCCCGGAAGGCTGATTAGCCAAAATGTTAGAGTAGTAATAGATCTTTTAGAATGTGCGGAATTTAGCACTATACCTTTAGCAATGATATTTTTGGACGCAGAAAAAGCATTTGATAATGTAAATTGGAAGTTTATGAAAAAAGTATTAGAATATATGGATTTTGGAAAGAAATTCCAATTAGCTATTGAAAAGATCTATACTTACCAATCTGCTAGATTGTTGATAAATGGGAATATAACATCACAATTTGAAATACAAAAGGGCACCAGACAAGGTTGCCCTTTATCACCATTATTGTTTATAATAACGTTAGAAGTTTTATTGAAAAAGATTAGAAATAATGTAAATATTATAGGTTATAAGGTTGGGAGAAATCATTTTAAGCTTAAAGCATATGCAGATGATTTAGTTTGTTTTTTAACTAACCCTATTAGTCAGATTGCAGAATGGAAAAAAACGGTGGAGGTTTATGGAAAACTTGCAGGATTTAAAATTAATAAAAACAAAACAAAAATATTGGTTAAAAATATGACACTCTTGCAGCAACAAGAATTATCAAAAAATACTGGTTTTACTATAGAACAAAAAATAAAGTATTTGGGTATTTGGTTAGCTTCAAATAATTTTAATATATTTAAAAATAATTATATAAAAACATGGCATCAAATTAATATAGACTTGAAAAACTGGCAAAGAATACCTTTATCACTATGGGGTAGAATTTCAGCTGTTAAAATGATGGTTTTACCCAAAATGCTTTTTTTATTTCAAAATTTACCAATAATTAAGGGGGTTAAAATGTTTAAGGTATGGAAAAAAGATATTTTAAACTTCTTGTGGAACAAAGGAAAACATAGAATAGCTTACAAAAATTTGATTCAACTAAGAGATACAGGTGGGTTAGGCTTACCAGATTTAAAAACGTATTATGAAGCAGCATGTTTTGTATGGTTGAAATCTTGGATAATGTTAGAAGATACTGAATTATTAGAATTGGAAGGTTATAATTTACGTTTTGGATGGCATGCTTATTTATGGTATGAGAAAGAAAAAGTAAATAGAGATTTAATATTCATTGTGTTAGAGCTGGTTTGTTTAAAGTGTGGAAAAAGTATAGAAAGATATTAGAAAATAAAACTCCTGGATGGCTCAATCCAGTGGAAGCTTTTATGAGAAGAGGAACTCAGCTGAATTTAGAAATGGATATATATAGAAATATTATTAACTGGAAAGAAGGGATATGGATTTTAAAAAGTAGAGAAGAACTGGATATAAAGGATTGGTTTCTATACTACAAAATAAGAGATATATTTAAAAAAGATAACCAAATTGGATTTAATAGAAATAAATCAGAATTAGAGAAAATATTAATAAAAGGAAATAAAGGACTGATAGGTAGAATGTATAAATTGTTAATGGAAATTAATTTGGAACAAGAAAGGATTAAACCAATTATGATTAAATGGATGAAGGAGCTAGGTTCTAACATAGATTTGGAACTATGGGAAAAATTATGGAAAAAAGAATTTAAATTTACAATAACCAATGAAATCAGAGAAAATCTATATAAAATGTTTTACAGATGGCATATAACACCAGTGATGATTTCTAAAATAAACAGAGAAGACAGGGGTCTGTGCTGGAAATGTGGTAAGGAAAGAGGAACATATATGCATGTATGGTGGTTTTGTAAAAAAATAAAAAAATTCTGGAAGAAAGTTTTGAAGGAAACGAATAATTTGATTAATGGTAGTGTGAAAAGAAAACCATTATTTTGCTTATTGGGAATACCACCAAAAAATATCAATGATGAAGACAGAATTGTTTGCCAGTATAGCTTTGCTGCTGCAAGAATTGTGATAGCTAAAGTTTGGAAGCAAGTAAATAAACCTTCAATTAATATCTGGAGAGAGAAGATATGGATATATATGAGGATGGCCAAATTAACAGATTTCCTACATGGGAAAGACATGGAAAAGTTTAAACAAACTTGGTCAAAGGCCGCCTCATCTTGGGATAAGATGGCAAAAATCGATTTTATGGTTATAATTAACGAGTTGTAGAAATTAGAGTAATTTTATACCTTTGTATTTTTAATAGTAAAATCTGATTAGACACCTGCTGCGGAAGTCGGGTGAAGGGTCACTGTTAATGGTGGGTGGTGGGAGAAGGGGTATCTTTTTCTTTTTTTGATTATAAGAACTTTGATATTTGAGATTGTAATAAGTGAGATATATGGATACTCCTCCAAGTTTCTATTATGTATTTTGTAATTTTTGTTACTTTTTTTGTTATTGTTGTTACATGTATTGTTTTTTTTTGTTTGATATTTTTTTATTGTTAAAAAAATCTTAATAAAAATTTATAAAAAAAAAAGTAGTCAAAATAGCCACTGTGCAGCTGCTTATAAGATGTTAGATATTGATGTTGTATTGTTCTCTTATGGCAAGTCTGAGTGTAAACTCGTTCAGCAGAGAGGATGGGATTAAAATAAATATGAATCTTTGGTTTTGCTTATCTTTGTATTTTACTATCCAGTGGAGCTCTTCCATTTTCTGGGAGGCACAGGGCCTGTAACCCTATCCTTATTTTGAAAGTAGAATTCTGTCCCTCCCCTGCCATAGTCTCTATGGAAGGCAGACAAGTTTAAGTCTAGAGCGTCCACTGCATGTAAAACCTGGACCGCACAGCCTCTGTGTGCAGTGCTTTCAATTAGTGAGAGGTTAGGCTAAACTGTTCTCATAGGGGTGAAATCCTGCCAAAACCATTGCCTGCCCATCCCTTTCAGTTCAGGCTGGTGTGTGGGCTGTATTGCCCATGGTTTAGAAAAACAAACGGATTCCAACAGGCAGGTATTGGGGAAAACAAGGTATGCAGTTTTATTAAACAAAAATAACCCCTTTACCCAGGCTAATAACCTTCAGAAGATGGGAAGTCGTCTCCTGGGAGGCAAGCAAGCCGCTTCGTCCTGTCTGGCAGTCCGTCTTTGTTCTGCAGACACTCCTTCTCTCTCTGGCTTCGTGTCTGGAGTCCCTCTCTCTCTCTTCTTCAGTGGTGAGCGAAGCCAGATATATTTTTCCCACTACCAGGTGCTCATTATTTACAGTGCTGTGTGAAAGTTAACTCCCTAATGACCTGAGATTGCTCTCACACAGGGAAGGGCTGTATTGATCACCACCTCTCTCCTTGTGAGTACAATTGTCTTCTGCAATTTCCATTACAGTGGGCACTCACTCATTCTTTTTGATTATGTGCTTTTTAAGTTATTAGTGCGTGCATGGGGGGGCTGTTCGGGGGGGCAGGAGTTTGACTGAACTGCCTGGCACCTCGACTGAACTGCCTGGCAGCCTAGCTATATACACATTGCAGCTCAAGAACGGCTGCCTCTTGAGCTACTCCCTCTTTTAACCATGCCTACCCCCCACAGACTTAGTCAGGCTTTCTCTCTTGGTCTCAGCATCTGCCCCTTCATCCCGCTGCAGTGTGAGGATCAGACTACGTACCTACCTGATAGGGCTGCCAGTAAGGGCTGCAACACAGTAAGATTTGTGTACTCTCACTTGAGTGATATTGAGCCCGGCATGAGGGCAGAAAGCTCATCCCTCAACATGTGGCCCTCTCTTGTAAAATGGACTTGGCAAAGCACAGCTGCGGGCTTGTATTTCATCTGCTGTAGGAAAAAACTTCCCATTCTCGTAACACATCCACACATTCCTTCAAAGCATGTCTATGCCACGCACCAGGGCTGAAAGCTTATCGATCATTTACAACATTTATAGTGCAGGGATTGTGCAGGAAAACCTGCATCCCTTTTAGGAGTTGTATGCATGTGTTAAAGGCTTCACATCAGAAGAGGTATTCCCACCTGGGTGCATGAGAGAAGAGGGAATCCCTCATCAGAGGTGGCCATTGCTGTGTGTGATATCAGTGGTGATCTAGGAAGTATTTAAGGGGGTGAAGCCGAAACGGTGTGCCTCAGTTTACCTTAAGTTACCAATCAACACAACTGAGCTGAGATGCGGTGAAATTGACAGTTTGTTTATTGGTTTTGCGAATAAGCAGAACTGGGAATACAATGCCCTGGCTGTCAAGCCGAAGGATTGCGAACCCACATAAGCAGACAGGAAGAACTTTTAAAGACTTTTCAGTAATGACGTTTGCAAAATAAAAATACATTTCTCATCATCCCGGTATTACCGCATAGTGTTTAATTGTTCTATTGAAATTGACATGTAAGCGATTCTTTAATACTGGTGCACTAGCTCAAGCCACAGATTCCCTATTAACAGGGAACAAGGGGTACTTTCAAGGTTGCGGTGAAACGGAAGAGCAGAGAGAGAAAGTTAGTGATATTGCCAAAAACATTCCGGGAGGGAACAGGAGGAGGGAGGGGGAAGCAGTTAGTATGGGCAAAGATTTGTGTGCTGCTTTGAGGTACTTAGAGAGTGTGCAGAGTGCTGATGCATGTTTATCTACACACACGTCTTACAAGAGGGGGAGGGATTTCATGGGCACTTCACTAGTTGCAATTTATATCTTTGAGGACACACTGAGTGCCTTCCCCTGAACCTGCCACCCACCCCCACAGCTGGAACTAAGGGTCAGGGCCTCCACACAGTCCCAGAACCTCCCTTTTTAGAAATAAGTTCTCCCCTCGCCTCCCTTGGCATGCTTCTGTGATTCAAAGGAACGTTTACACTGATGAAGTGTACCTCAGTGGCCTAATACTGAGACCGGTGCTTTGTGCCAGCCCACCTTTCTCCTCCATACGGGAACCTCCAAGCCCCCGTGGAGAGAAAGCTGCTACATTCCTTATCCCATTTCTAAAACATTTCATTATCGTATAAAAGGTATGAAAAACGTCCGATCTTTAGGAGGCAGCTGAAGACAGTTTCATTTAGGAGTGCATTTGGTTATGTTACTAGCAGTGCTGAGATGGGATCTTAGATTTTAGCTTTATGTTGTTAATATATTTTATTGTGTTATTTATATTGTAAGCCACCTTGAGCTCCGTAAGGATGGCTAATAAATGTTTTAAATAAATAAATAGTCCTGTTACCCATCTAAAAACGACCTCCTGAATACCTCAGTTTGCACTTCTCAAGAGCTTCTTTCCCATACGGCTTCTGGAAAGATGGCTGCACCTGCCAATGTGCCTTTCCTTAAAGCAGGGTAGCTTCTTCATGCCACCCTATAGGCTTGGCCCCTTGGCAGAGGGTGTTTTTTTGGGGGGGAGCAAGATCTCTGGGTAGGGTTGCCAACCTTTAGGTTGGCGTAGATATCTCCCAGAATTACAACTGACCTCCAGAAGACAAAGATCAGCTCTCCTGGAGAAAATGGCTCCTTTTGGAAGTGCAGTTGAGGGCATTATGCCCTGGTGGAGTCCCTTCCCTCCCCCAAACCTTGCCCTCTTCAGGCTCCATCCCCGAATCTCCAGGAATTTCCCAACTTGGAGTTGGCAACCCTACTAATGGGTGACCCTTAATGGACTTGGTTGGCAGCAGGCTGAGGACAGCCAGAGAGAAGTCCTACTCACCTACGTACTGTGCACTCAGTTTATGGCAACTAACAACTAGGAGATATGACGGCCACTTGATATCACTTTTGAAAGGAAATAAGACAGACTGGTGGAGGTGACAAGGTCCATCAGTGGCTATTAGCTATGATGGCTAGATAGAACCTCCATGTCCAGAGGCAGTCTACCGCTGGGTGCTGGGGGCAACTCCGTGAAGTGGCTGTTGCCTCCGATCTCTGGGGTGGGCTTCCTAGATGCGTCTGGCTGCCCACAACAGGACGCTGGATGAGGCAGGCGTCTGGTTTGACCCAGTGGAGCTCTGCTATTCTTCTCAAAAGGCAGGGGGCTTGTAACTCAAACATAGGATTCAATGCCCCCCCCCAAAAAAAAACTCTTTCTCCGAATACTTAAGTGACTATTTCCACATTCTTCAGTGTACAAATAAAGCCCAGCCACGCGAAAACTTCTGGAAGCAGAGAAATAAGAAAGGAGGGACAGGAAGGATACTAAAAAGAATAGGGGCTTTTTGTTCCATTGCAGCCTTGTCTCCTCTTTCCTGTGAACTACAGTTCCCAAAAGCCCCTGCGAGGGAGAGAGATTTGCACAGAAAAGATTTAGGTGAGTGGGCGTGTCTTTGGGGGGGTTTCTGGAGAGGGCGGGAAAGCGGAGCCACGTGGTTGGAGGCTGCCCCTCATATTCCCTAGGAGGGAAGTTTGAGACTCTCTCATGTAGCTCTTTTTCCCCAGGCTGGAGGAAGAATTTGGCTTCGGCGCTGTTGCAGGAAAGGTGGGTTTGTGGTTCCTTAAAGAGATGCTGGGCACCAAGGGGGTGGTCGGAGGAGAACTGTGCCTGGACTCAGGGTGCTCCTTGAAGGGAGCAGGAGAGAGCGAGCCAGCATTGGGGGTGGGGGAGATATTTCCAGGGAAAGATCCTGGCAAACGGACGGGTGATCTCCGAAACACCGGGGATGGGGGGGGGCAGGAATCGTTCCGCACCGGGTGGTTCCTTGGTTTATCTTTCAGCCTTTCCTTATGGCAGGGCAGCTTCTTCATACCACCCTATGGGCTTGGCCCTTTAGCAGAGCCTTTGGGGGGGGGGCGGGGAGGAGCAAGAACTCTGGGTAGGGTTGCCAACCTCTAGGTTGGCCTAGATGTCTCGCAGAATTACAACTGATCCCCAGATGACAAAGATCAGCTCCCCTGGAAAAAATGGCTCTTTTTGGAGGTGCAGTTGAGGGCATTATGCCCCGGAGGAGTCCCTTCCCTCCCCCAAACCTTGCCCTCTTCAGGCTCCATCCCCAAATCTCGGAATTTCACAACCTGGAGTTGGCAACCCTACTAATGGGTGACCCTTAATAAACTTGGTTGGCAGCAGGCTGAGGACAGCCAGAGAGAAGTCCTACACACCTACGTACTGTGCACTCAGTTTATGGCAGCTAACAACTAGGAGATATGACGGCCACTTGATATCACTTTAAAAAGGCAGAGGTCTTTCACATCACCTACTTGCCTGGTTGCTTTAAATGGAGATGCCAGGAGTTGAACCCCCAAAATCTCCCTGTATTTCCCAACCCGGACCTGGAACCCTAGTAATGGGGGACCCTTAATGAACTTGGTTGGCAGCAGACTCAGGACAGCCAGAGAGAAGTCCTGCAGCCCTATGTCACATACTGTGCACTCAATTTATGGCCACTAACAATGACTAGATGTGATGGCCGCTTGCTGATATCGCTTTCCAAAGGGAATGAGACAGGCTGGCGGAGGTGGCAAGATCCATTGATGGGTATTAGTTACGATGGCTAGACAGAACCTCCATGTTCAGGGGTAGTCTACTGCTGTGTGCTGGGGGCAACTCTGTGGAGTGGCTGTTGCCTCCAATCTCTGGGGTGGGGTGGGCATCCTGGGGTGGGGTGGGCATCCAGGGTGCTGGATGAGGCAGGGCGTTTGGTTTGACCCGGTGGAGCTCTGCTATCCTTCTGAAAGGCACCCAGGGGGCTTGTAACTCAAAAACGGAGCTCAATGCCCCCCCTCCACCACCACCACCCCACCACACACACCCCACACACACTTTCTCCAAATCTTTCCTTGTGCTCCTGAATTCCTCAGGGTGGAGAGGAAGCCCAGCCACGTGAAAACTCCTGGAAGCAGAGAAATAAGAAAAGGGGGGCAGGAAGGATCCTAAAAAGGACACGAGCCTTTGCTCTCAGGGTGGTCTTTCCTTCTCCTCGCGGTGAACTACAGTTCCCAAAAGCCCTCGCAAGTGAGGGCGGGGATTGAACCCGACTGGGCGTGTCTTTGTGCCTGGGTGCTTCCTGGCGGGGACAGGGGAGCGGAGCCACGTGGCTGGGAGCCCCCATGTTTCCCAGGAGGGCGGCTTAGGGCGCTCGCCTCGAGCTCTTTTTCCCGGGCCGGAGGGAGAGTCTGGCTTTTCCGCGGTTGCAGGACAGGTAGGTTTCTGGTTTCTTCAGGAGATGCTGGGCACGGAGGGGGTGGCCGGAGGAGGGCGGTGCAAGAAGTTGGGGAGCTCCTGGGAGGGGGGAGCGGGAGAGAGAGAGGGGGGGTGGGGGGGCTTCCGTGGACAGATCCTGGCTCCCGGACGAGTGATCGCCAAGGCACCGGGGAGGGGGGCGGGAATCGTCCCACACCGGGTGGCTCCTTGGTTTCTTTTGCCACCGTCCAGTTGCCCGTGATCAGCCCGCCAGAAGCGGCCGGGCTCAGGAGAGAAGTCGGAAGGCATAACGCCCCCGAAAAAGGAGCGAGCAGAAATGGCCCCCGAGTACAAACAGTAGTTCCCTTTCTCGGTTCTTCCCCTTCCTGATCATTGCAGGCTGCCTCTCCCTCCTCCTCCTCCTCTTCCCCCCATCCCTGCTTCTCGGCTGGCGGGGTCACCTCTTAGGGTTGCCCGTCTCTAGGTGAGCCTGGAGAAAATGAAGGCTCAGTGCTGTACGGAGAATGGCAAAGATCCAGACAGCGCTCACAAGGTGCTAGAGATAAGGTAAGTAATTTATGAAGGTGAGAATTTGCGCAAAAAAGTGAACATCTATACAAATGAAATACAATAAGAGACACATACAAAATTTCAGTAGGAATCCAGCAAAATACTAAGTTCAATAGAAAATACGGGTATCCTGTAAATCAGGTAAGTGAATGTATATTGTCCATAATAGACTTCTTTTGTACTTATAGGTAACCGGAAAGCAGATGTCACAGGCAAGAGCCGCGATGGAAAGATGTCAGGACGTATTATGGACAGTATACATTGACTTACCTGAATCTCCCAAACATCCCCCCCATTTCGATACTTTCCCTCCCTGATCAGTGCAGGCAGTCTCTTTCGTCATCTCCTCTTCAGCTCTCTCCCATCTCTGCTGGGCCCCCAGGTACGGTTGCCAACTTGCAGGTGACGCCTGGGGATGTCCCACAGCTACAGCTGAACTCCATTGAGGTCCCTCCTCTGGCTCCACCCTCAAACCCCCAGGGATTTGCCAACCCAGACTTGGCACCCCCATCCCCAGTCCTCAGCCTGCCCCGGGGTGAGAAACCTGCGCCAGAGGTGTAGCGCTGCAGGCTGTGGGCAGGGCCTCGGGTGATAGGGTGTCCTTCCAAACCAAGAGTTTCCTCAGCACAGAAAAGAAACTCTCAGGAAGGCTAGGTTGGAATCCTCTTCCTCGAGCTGTTGCTTTTCTACAACCAAAAACATGTTTTGTGGGGAGGCACGGGCCAGCAAATGAGGCCCTCTGAACCCTAAGCTTGTCTGCGTTCCTGAGGAAATACTAAGGCTTTTCTCTCTGTTTCCCTGGCAGAACTGGACCTATTTGTCCCTGATAATCCAGTCCAATCAACGCTTTATGTCACCTCCTGTTATTGACTTTTTATTTCTATATATCCCAAAATGTTTCTGTTCCCAAAAACCAAAGAGAGGTTTCCAGTGATTGGCAAAGACAGGAGCCTTTTGTCTCCCTTCTCTCAAATGAACGTAGCTTGCTCAGTTTAGTCGGTCTGTGAATAGTCTTGTCTTTTGATATTTCCTTTCTTAACATTTTCAGCAATCCCAGTTTTGGCTGGTATATGGCCCAAAGTAACAACTCCATCAAAAGGGTCAATAAAATACCATTGAGATCTTTGGAAATTTTAAAATCAGTCATCGGATGGGTTTCAATAATAACAGTACCCTCCAAATGTTGAACACGACCATTGCGTGTCTGTTCATCTTGTCCCTTCCTTTCCATAGCTTTTTCAGACCTTTGCCTTTTCCTGTAGGAAATTCTCCCATCATAAAGAGCTAGTGGATATATATAACCATGCTGGTGACAGGCCCAGAGTCACCCAGTGAGTTCCCGTGGCAGAATGTGGATTCGAACTTGAATCCTAGTCCAACACACTGACTGCTAAGCTACACTGGCTGTCAGTTGTGTACACACTCTGTTTCTGGGAGGCCAAATCAATTTATACTGGTTAAGAATCAAAGCCAAAAAACTCCAGCAAAAATGCAGCAGATTTGAAGCTGTAATGGGAGTGGGGGAGGGAGATCCTCTGTTTGATCCAGTACACAGGGGCTTTTCTTTGTATTTTAAGCAAATTGGACCCCAGAGAAGTCTGGTTAGGCATGCTTTTCTGACTCTGTACCACTTGGAATATTGTTCCAAGGTGGCACCCCTCTGATTTTCCCAGATTACATATGACTCCATATGTTCCATATGATTACATATGAAACATCAGCACATTGGTGTGGAGAATTGCAGGCTGGTGAAAGAAGGCTGCCCCGGGCATGTACAGAGTCCCTTTCCCTTATAGCCCTCTAGTCCGTAGTCCAACTCCCAAAGGCAAGCTTTCCAGACAGGCTTGAACCCCCATCACTTGTGTTTATTAAGGGAAGGGAAAAACAGATTTGGTTCCCCTCCCCATACCTGAGATAAAGTAGGTAGCTTTCCTCTTCCTCTTTTTCCTGGCTTGTATAATACCTGGGCCTTCTCAGCAAACTGATTGTTGCTCAGTTACTCCCCTCACAACTCAAGGTTGGGCTTGGGGTGGGGCGGTCAACCGGCTCTCAGTTCCCTCTGTAGCTCTCCCCCCCCTCCCGGTGTTGACCCACCTGTACAATCCCCTCTGAGCCCATGGTGATGATGTCACTGTTCCACTGTTATAACAGTTCTCTTGTTTTCTTAACTATAAAAACTTTTTGGTTAATAAATTAGTTTGTATTGTTCACTCTGCCAGGGCGCTCCCTGTAAGCAGTCGGATCCCTATGCCTGCTAAGAGACCCCTACAAAGGCATGGGGCCCCAAAACTGGCATGAGAGCAAGACATTTGTCCACACAAAATGGATGCTTCTCAGAGAGTTTTCGGATACATCTTTTGTGTCAAGTCTTGGCAGGACACTGGTTGACCACTGAACTTTTCCCCTGGCACAAAGGTGTGCCTGGCTACACAATAAGGCTACCTAATCCTGATTGTGTAACCCTAGGGTGATTTAATCAGTGCTCCCAGCAGGCCGTTACCTATCCTATGCGCACCCATGCGCACCCATCCCAGCAATCAGATACATGATGTAGATTTGGTGGTGCTCATTGGAGTATTCATTTTCAGGGAATGCCTTTGAAAACGGTCCAGAGACTTCAGTTGGTTCTAAATTCAGCAGGCAGGCTACTGCCAGGGTCAGGATACAGGGATGCTGCTGAAAGAACTGACATGAGTGCCCATTCTGGGCGCTATTCATAATGCAGGTTCTTACCTATAAGGCCCTAAATGGTTTGGGGTAAGGTTCCTTGAAAAAACTGCCTCCTTACCCTTCCTATCCAGCCCACCAGCTAAGATCCTCCTCACAAGGCCTGACCTGCCTTACGAGTTGGGGCGGGTGATGGCCAAAGACAGGCCTTATTCAGGGGTGGCAACTTGCCTGTGGGGGGCCCTTCCACTTGAAGCTCTCCCAGTGCCTACGCTACTTTCCTTTATGTTTTCTTTAGCCAGGCTTTTAATTAAATTTTCAAATCATTGTATTCCAATCTACTTTTAGCCAGTAGAATGTTTAAAATCCATTTTCAATTGCTGCATGTTTTGATGGTTTGATGCTCTAGCTGTGTTTTTGAGGGCTGGTTTTAAGATGTTCTATCTTTTTGTTATGTTTCATTTTATAAGCTGCCTTGGGGAGGTTTCCTGGGGTGGTGGCATAGACTCTCTCAAAATAAATACTTGCATTTGCAAATGTATGCCTCCTATAGAGGCAGAAACACATAAACACATGACGCTGCCTTATACTGAAACACAACCCTTGCCCATCAAAGTCAGTATCGTCTACTCAGACTGGCAGTGGCTCTCCATGGTCTCAGGCAGAGATCTTTCGCATTACCTACTTGCCTAGTCCCTTTAACTGGAGATGCTGGGGATTGAACCTGGGACCTTCTGCATGCCAAGCAGATGCTATACCACTGAGCCATGCTGACCTCCTTCCATGTCCCAAGGGACGAAAATCTCCTTAAACTAGGAGCACGAAGGCACCAGCGTTGAGCTGCCATGGAGTCCTTGGAGCAAGAGCACTGCAGAGAAGCAGTTGTTCTTTCGTCTTCCCTTCCAGTCCCTTCTGTCCCCCACTTCCTCTCTCTGTCCTTTTCCCTTGCCTGTAGATACATATTACAGAGGCTTTCCCCAGCTTCTAATTCCCATTGGGAAAAGTACTACTTGGTAATGACAGGCTGTGCTAAGAGGTCTTTGTTTCCAGCAACTCTTATTTGATTTCACTTTCTCTGTTCCAGCAGGAGAGACACCAGAGACTGAGCGACAGGGGAAACCAGGAGGGGTGTCTTTAGAAAGAGATGAGGATCTGGGGGTAGAACCTTTGGATGGAGACAGACCTCAGAGGCAGCTGAAAAGAAAAAGGGAAGGAGAACAGAAGCAGAGGAAGGAGTTGGTTGCCTGTCAGGGCAGAAAAATCAATGAGATCCCAGCCCAAAGGAAAATACAAAAAGAACAGGGAAGGAATAAGTGCCCCATGAAAGGGAAAAGGGTCAGCTGCATCTCCAGCATTAAGATGGAACAGAAGATCCATACAGGGAAAAAAACATGTGGCTGCTTGGAGTGTGGAAAGAGCTTCTTTCAGAATAACCGCCTAACTGATGATTACAAGCAAAGGGTTCACACAGGTGAAAAGCCACATAAATGCTTGGAGTGTGGGAAGAGCTTCAGTTGGAAGAGCAACCTTACTTCACATCAACGCATTCACACGGGAGAAGCCATATAAATGCTTGGAGTGTGAGGAAAGCTTCTCTCAAGGTGGCAACCTCACTAAACATCAAAGGATACACACAGGAGAGAAGCCATATACATGTCTGGAGTGCGGGAAATGCTTCTGCCGGAAGGACAGCCTTACTATACACCAGAAACTTCACACAGGGGAGAAGCTACATAAATGCTTGGAGTGTGAGAAGAGCTTCTCTCAAGGTGGCGACCTCACTAAACATCAAAGGATACACACAGGAGAGAAGCCATATACATGTCTGGAGTGTGGGAAGAGCTTCTGCCGGAAGGACAGCCTTACTGTACACCAGAAACTTCACACAGGGGAGAAGCCACATAAATGCTTGGAGTGTGGGAAGACTTTCAGTTGGAAGAGCAACCTTACTTCACATCAACGCATTCACACTGGGGAGAAGCCATATAAATGCTTGGAGTGTGGGAAGAGCTTCTCTCACGGTGGCGACCTCACTAAACATCAAAGGATACACACAGGAGAGAAGCCATATACATGTCTGGAGTGTGGGAAGAGCTTCTGCTGGAAGGGCAGCCTTACTTTACACCAGAAACTTCACACAGGGGAGAAGCCACATAAATGTTTGGAGTGTGAGAAGAGCTTCTCTCAAATTGGCAACCTCACTAAACATCAAAAGTTACACACAGGAGAGAAGCCATATACATGTCTGGAGTGCGGGAAGAGCTTCTGCTGGAAGGGCAGCCTTACTTTACACCAGAAACTTCACACAGGGGAGAAGCCACATAAATGCTTGGAGTGTGAGAAGAGCTTCTCTCAAGGTGACGACCTCACTAAACATCAAAGGATACACACAGGAGAGAAGCCATATACATATCTGGAGTCCGGGAAGAGCTTCTACCAGAAGCACCACTTTACTTTACACCAGAAAATTCACACAGGGGAGAAGCCATATACATGCCTGGAGTGTGGGAAGAGCTTCTGCCAAAAGCACCACCTTACTTTACACCAGAAAATTCACACAGGGGAAAAGCTATATAATGCTTGGAGTGTTGGAAGAGCTTCAGGTGGAAGAACAGCCTTACTTTACACCAGAAAATTCACACAGGGGAGAAGCCATATACATGCCTGGAGTGTGGGAAGAGCTTCTGCCAAAAGCACCACCTTACTTTACACCAGAAAATTCACACAGGGGAAAAGCCATATAAATGCTTGGAGTGTGGGAAGAGCTTCAGGTGGAAGAACAGCCTTACTTTACATCAGAAAATTCACACATAGACAATCATAACCATAATTCATACCGGGGAGAAGCCATATAAATGCTTGGAGTGTGGGAAGAACTTCAGTCGGAAGTACAGCCTTACTTTACACCAGAAAATTCACACAGGGGAGAAGCCATAAAAATTCTTGGAGTGTGGGAAGAATTTCAGTTGGAAGGCCATATAAATGCTTGGAGCGTGGGAAGAACTTCAGTCAGAATTACAGCCTTACTTTACACCAGAAAATTCACACGGGAGAAGACACATAAATGCTTGGAGTGTGGGAAGAATTTCAGTCGGAAGGCCAACCTTACTTTGCACCAGAAAATTCACACGGGAGAAGCCATATAAATGCTTGGAGTGTGAGAAGACCTTCAGTCGGAAGGACAGCCTTACTTTACACCAGAAAATTCACACAGGGGAGAAGCCATATAAATGCTTGGAGTGTCGGAAGTGATTCAGCCAGAAGCCCCGCCTTACTTCACATCGACGCATTCACACTGGGGAGAAGCCATATAAATGCTTGGAGTGTGGGAAGAGCTTCTGCCGGAAGAACCACCTTACTTTACACCAGAGAATTCACACTGGGGAGAAGCCATATAAATGCTTGGAGTATGGGAAGAGCTTCAGCCAGAAGCCCCACCTTACTTCACATCAACGCATTCACACTGGGGAGAAGCATAAATCAGTGGTTCCCAAAGTGGGCAGTACCACCCCCTGGGGGGCGGTGGGATTACCTAGGGGGGCACTAAAAGGCAATAGGGCAGCAGGGGGCGCTACAGGTGGTCCCCTTCAACTGTGTTCACTAATTTACAATAGATCAAGCTATGGCACTATGCTGGCGAATTTGGTGGAAGCTCTCAGAATTTTCTTCCAGACTTTGAAGAGCTGGTACCACTGCATCAAGTTCATCGGTTTCATTGAATAAATTTCAACTAAAAAGTTTTAATTTGATTTTGAATAGATGTGCAATTAATTGTTACTGTTTTAATATTTTGCTGTTACAATCTTTAGTGAGTCATGCAAACCCCTGTTTTGAATAGGGTTTTTTTATAGGATAGGGTAGGGGGGTCCTGGGGTTGAGTTTGTGGAACCAAGGGGGCGATGGCCCGAAAAGTATGGGAACCACTGATATAAGTGCTTGGAGTGTGGAAAGAGCTTCTTTCAGAATAACCGCCTAACTGATGATTACAAGCAAAGGGTTCACACAGGTGAAAAGCCACATAAATGCTTGGAGTCTGGGAAGAGCTTCAGTTGGAAGAGCAACCTTACTTCACATCAACGCATTCACACGGGAGAAGCCATATAAATGCTTGGAGTGTGAGGAAAGCTTCTCTCAAGGTGGCGACCTCACTAAACATCAAAGGATACACACAGGAGAGAAGCCATATACATGTCTGGAGTGCGGGAAATGCTTCTGCCGGAAGGACAGCCTTACTATACACCAGAAACTTCACACAGGGGAGAAGCTACATAAATGCTTGGAGTGTGAGAAGAGCTTCTCTCAAGGTGGCGACCTCACTAAACATCAAAGGATACACACAGGAGAGAAGCCATATACATGTCTGGAGTGTGGGAAGAGCTTCTGCCGGAAGGACAGCCTTACTGTACACCAGAAACTTCACACAGGGGAGAAGCCACATAAATGCTTGGAGTGTGGGAAGACTTTCAGTTGGAAGAGCAACCTTACTTCACATCAACGCATTCACACTGGGGAGAAGCCATATAAATGCTTGGAGTGTGGGAAGAGCTTCTCTCACGGTGGCGACCTCACTAAACATCAAAGGATACACACAGGAGAGAAGCCATATACATGTCTGGAGTGTGGGAAGAGCTTCTGCTGGAAGGGCAGCCTTACTTTACACCAGAAACTTCACACAGGGGAGAAGTCACATAAATGCTTGGAGTGTGAGAAGAGCTTCTCTCAAGGTGACGACCTCACTAAACATCAAAGGATACACACAGGAGAGAAGCCATATACATATATGGAGTGCGGGAAGAGCTTCTACCAGAAGCACCACTTTACTTTACACCAGAAAATTCACACAGGGGAGAAGCCATATACATGCCTGGAGTGTGGGAAGAGCTTCTGCCAAAAGCACCACCTTACTTTACACCAGAAAATTCACACAGGGGAAAAGCTATATAAATGCTTGGAGTGTTGGAAGAGCTTCAGGTGGAAGAACAGCCTTACTTTACACCAGAAAATTCACACAGGGGAGAAGCCATATACATGCCTGGAGTGTGGGAAGAGCTTCTGCCAAAAGCACCACCTTACTTTACACCAGAAAATTCACACAGGGGAAAAGCCATATAAATGCTTGGAGTGTGGGAAGAGCTTCAGGTGGAAGAACAGCCTTACTTTACATCAGAAAATTCACACATAGACAATCATAACCATAATTCATACCGGGGAGAAGCCATATAAATGCTTGGAGTGTGGGAAGAACTTCAGTTGGAAGTACAGCCTTACTTTACACCAGAAAATTCACACAGGGGAGAAGCCATAAAAATTCTTGGAGTGTGGGAAGAATTTCAGTTGGAAGGCCATATAAATGCTTGGAGCGTGGGAAGAACTTCAGTCAGAATTACAGCCTTACTTTACACCAGAAAATTCACACGGGAGAAGACACATAAATGCTTGGAGTGTGGGAAGAATTTCAGTCGGAAGGCCAACCTTACTTTGCACCAGAAAATTCACACGGGAGAAGCCATATAAATGCTTGGAGTGTGAGAAGACCTTCAGTCGGAAGGACAGCCTTACTTTACACCAGAAAATTCACACAGGGGAGAAGCCATATAAATGCTTGGAGTGTCGGAAGTGATTCAGCCAGAAGCCCCGCCTTACTTCACATCGACGCATTCACACTGGGGAGAAGCCATATAAATGCTTGGAGTGTGGGAAGAGCTTCTGCCGGAAGAACCACCTTACTTTACACCAGAGAATTCACACTGGGGAGAAGCCATATAAATGCTTGGAGTATGGGAAGAGCTTCAGCCAGAAGCCCCACCTTACTTCACATCAACGCATTCACACTGGGGAGAAGCATAAATCAGTGGTTCCCAAAGTGGGCAGTACCACCCCCTGGGGGGCGGTGGGATTACCTAGGGGGGCACTAAAAGGCAAGAGGGCAGCAGGGGGCGCTACAGGTGGTCCCCTTCAACTGTGTTCACTAATTTACAATAGATCAAGCTATGGCACCATGCTGGCGAATTTGGTGGAAGCTCTCAGAATTTTCTTCCAGACTTTGAAGAGCTGGTACCACTGCATCAAGTTCATCGGTTTCATTGAATAAATTTCAACTAAAAAGTTTTAATTTGATTTTGAATAGATGTGCAATTAATTGTTACTGTTTTAATATTTTGCTGTTACAATCTTTAGTGAGTCATGCAAACCCCTGTTTTGAATAGTGTTTTTTATAGGATAGGGTAGGGGGGTCCTGGGGTTGAGTTTGTGGAACCAAGGGGGCGATGGCCCGAAAAGTATGGGAACCACTGATATAAGTGCTTGGAGTGTGGAAAGAGCTTCTCTCACAGTTGTGACTTCACTAAACATCAAAAGATGCACACAGGAGACAAGCCATATACATGTCTGAAGTGTGGGAAGAGCTTCAGCCAGATGCACCACCTTAATTTACACCAAAAAATTCACACAGGAGAGAAGCCATATAAATACTTGGAATGTGGGAAGAACTTCTCAGCTAATCAGTACCTAACTACATCAGTGGATTCACACAGAGGAGAAGTCATATGAATGCTTGAAATGTGGGAAGAGCTTCACTTGCAGTGGCAACCTCACTACGCATGTAAGGATTCACATGGGGAGAAGCTGTATAAATGCATGGCGTGTGGGAAAAGCTTCAGCCAGAGCATATACCTGGCATCACATCTCTTGCTTCACAGAAACGAGTAACCATATCAGTGTCCAGAATGTGGGAAGAGCTTCAGACTGAGAGACCACCTTGCTTAGTTTACATCAACACATTCACACTAGGGATAAGCCATGCAAATGCTCAGACTGTAGCAAGAGCTAGATCAAAAGAAAGTACAGGATGACAAGCATATCATAACCACACTTTAACTGTATTAATACCCAAGACCCAATTCCAATCTTGGGTACAAGATTGCAACTAGAATTCCTCCAAATGAAGAATACATACAATACAGTCCATATAAAGTACATAAATGGAAATTCTCAAAGCAAAGTGTATCTTGAATATTCCAAACAGCGATGCTCAGTTCCAATTCCAATTAGTTATTCAACCTTGGAAATAACTTGAAGATGGGAATGGGAAATTGTCCTACCCTATAGTACATGAGAGACTATAATAGAAACTTGTGTTACACAGCACACTGAAAAATGTAAGAAATTGGAATTGGAACTGAGCATCGTTGTTTGGAATATTCAAGATAAACTTTGCTTTGAGAATTTCCATTTCTGGATATGGACTGTACTGTATGTATTTCTCATTTGCAGGAGTTCTAGTTGCAATATTGTACACAAGATTGGAATTGTCTTGTGTATTAATGCATTTGAAGTGTGGTTATGTTATGCTTGGCATCCTGTACTTTCTTTTGATTTAGCTGTTGTCATTAATACAGAAGTGTTTTCTTTTTTACCAGATTGTAGCAAGAGCTTTTCTGATAAATCAAGCCTTCATAAACAGGAGGATTCATACAGGAGAGAAACCGTATAAATGCTTGGAATGTGGGAAGAGTTTCACTCACAAGCAGGGCCTTACTTCACACCGACACATTCACACTGGGGAGAAAACATACAAATGCTCAGACTAGCAAGAGCTCTCCTGTTAAGTCAAGCCTTCATGATCATAAGAGGATTCACACAGGACAGAAGCCATATACATGCTTGGAATGTGGGAAGAGTTTCTCTAAGAGGGGCAACCTCACTAAACATCAAAGGATTCATATTAGGGGGAAAACATCTTATTGAGGTGTTCCCAAAACAGAGAAACCATCTAAATGCTGAGACTGAAGCAAGGCTTTTCAGAGTTATTACACAGATGCCTTTTTTATTCTCAGTCAGGTAAATATAGCATAAAATGGGAGATTTCTAGCTGCCTTTCATGCTTAAATAAGAAGTTATATTAATTTTATCACTGATAGATATTCAGTGCTGTTCTTAATGTGTTGATGTTTTAATGCCGAATTGTTTTAATGTTTTGATGTTTGCTGTCTTGGGAACCCTATTTGTATTGAAAGGCAGCATTGAAATGTTTTAAATTAAGGGTTCCCAACTGTTTTGAGCCTGCGGGCACATTTGGTATTCTGACCTGGCATGGTGGGCGTGGCAACAAAATGACTTCCTCAGGAAGAGGAGCCAGCCACAAAATCAGCTGATCAGAAGGAAGAAGGCAAGGTCGGGGGTGACATGCAGAGATGCAGCAGGCAGAGTCCTATGCTTGAACAGGTGTTTAAGGTTGCCAGAATTTTTTTTTAATTTATATTTTTTTATTTTCAAGAGAATAAGAGAAAAAACAAAGGGGAAGGGGGAAATAAGGGATTACAATAATGCTTCAATAATATTATATCTACTATTCAATTATACACAAGGAGTATATACACTGGGTGGAAATATGCCTGTTATCTCAGTTTAATCTCTTAACATTCCATGTAGGACATCCAGTGTCTCTCTCAACACAAGGAGTGTCCAGAAACCTGATAATATTTTAAAAGTATTTTATAAAGGTAGTTTTGTTTAATATAATAGAAATATGGAAGATAGTATCTTAACAAGAAAATCAAACAAAACCTTAGATTCTAAGGTTTTGTTTGATTTTCTTGTTAAGATACTATCTTCCATATTTCTATTATATTAAACAAAACTACCTTTATAAAATACTTTTAAAATATTATCAGGTTTCTGGACACTCCTTGTGTTGAGAGAGACACTGGATGTCCTACATGGAAAGAAATGCCAAGGGATTGTGCTACAAACGCAGACCTGGGCGTGGACGGGCCTCCTGGAGCCATGATCATCAGCAGCCTTGATTAGGGGCGTGTTGCCAGGAGAGACTGAATTGCACATAGGGACAATTTCTGCTATGAGACAATTTCTGCTATGAGCCTTGGGGATGCAGGAGGGGTCTAAGAAACATGGGTCCTCAGGAGGTCTTGGGGTCACACCCCTCAACCACCATCACCCCATACCCAGGAACCCCTTCTCCTTGCCTGAAGTGGCCTGCTCGTGAAAACTTGCATGATGTTGCTCTTGGAAATAAGGTTCAGCCACTAAAATTATGGCAAACACAATCTTCTGGAAATGGAGATAACTATTGGGGTGCTAAGGGAGCTCCTGTTGATAGGCTTCTAGCCGTTAAGGCTCTGTGGATTTAACCCTTTTCCAGCCTTTCCTGCGAAAAGGGCAGAAAAGGGAACCATGTCCACAACAGAGGAAGAGACTGAGGATACTCCCGTTGCCTTTTTCTGTGGCAGAGCAGAAAGGAAGTATGCACATGTAGGTTTTTGCTTCACCACATCTTGAAGCTAAAGGTAGCTACACCAGTTGAATTCTGCCTGCCATCAAGGAGAGGTGGACATCAGGCTAAGACACAACCCCCTACCCACAGACACACACACACAGCAGTGCTTAATTTTTGAAGAGTGACTCTGAACACTGGCTAGGACTTATCCCCTGGAGACAATGAACAAGCAGGAAAGGTTTCTCTCTGAGCGTGTATAAGTTATCACAACTCCTGCTATAGGGTTGCCAAGCTCCAGGTAGTGGGGAGAAAAACGGCACCTCTGTACTAGTACCAAGAGGTTAGGAAAACAGTACAGGATACTATGTATACACAGTGCAAGTTTTTATAAGCTACTGAGGTGAAGCACAGACCATATACGTGACATATACAAAACACATATACAATATGTACAATCCGCACAAAATAGAAAAAATTCCAAAGGTCTCAACCAAGTACCAAATGAGTGATAACATTGTAATCCTTGTGTATAAAGTCCATATAGAGACAATCATCAATGGATATGGCCGTTTCAGATCCACAGCAGTGGAAATCCTTCTTCAGTCCTTCAAAGCAAGAGTGCTGTTACACATTCATAATTCCTTCCCACACAGGGTAAGTATAAACTGTTACAATCATATGTCAGCAAAGTACATCACATAGTGTAGCAAGTACACTTTTGCCACTTTTGCAATTGGACTCTATGACCCTCCCCAAACCCCACCCTCATCTGGCTCTGCTCCAAAAACCTAACACCGGTGGCAAAAAGAGACCTGGCAACCCCAGCCAGCTCTAATGCGGGACTGAATATTTCTTTTTTCACAACAATAACTGCTTAATGGATGGTGACCTGGAGTCAGTGTGGGCAGAGCGCTGGTTACTGAGACTCTGGGAGACCCGGATTCAAATCTCCACACTGTCATGCAGCTCACTGGACGATTTCTGGTCAGTCATACAGATTCAGCTCAATCTACCTCACAGGGTTGTTGTGAGGATATAATGAGGAGGGGAGGCTACTGTATGCTACCCCCAGGGGCCTTGCAGGAAGGGTGGAATGAAAATGTACCAAGTAGGGAGTCTGATGCTTACCCTGCTGTCTTGCTTGTTTGCGTCACAGAAGGCTGGAATTCAACTGGAACAGCTTTCCCTGCCAGAAAAACATGATAAATTCAACCAGTACAGCTCCCCCCGCCCCACATCTTCATTATTCCTTCTTTGTTCTTTTCCTGGGAGGGGCTGGAAGGTGTTAAGTGCAGAGACCCCGCCTTTATTAGAGGGCCATACATTGGAGTTGACTTCTCAGCCCACCTGTTCCTTTTTTTCCCCTTTCTCTCATGAACTTGTCTTTGTTGCCAGTTTTCAGGCTGCTCTTCTTCCTAAGTGAAAGGCAATGCAAAATTTCCCAGGAGTAGGTGAGCTGAAGCAAGGAAAGGTGTTTCTAGATAAAGGTGGCGTACTGCCTCTTTATACGGAGGCTCTTGAGATAATATATTCATTCCATTCAAAAAGAACTGCTGTGCTGGATCAGACGGGGGGGGGGGGTCTTTCCGAAAACTTAGTTTTTGGTGTAAAAGGTAAAGGTACTCCCCTGTGCAAGCACCGGGTCATTACTAACCCATGGGGTGATGTCACATTACAACGTTCACTAGACAAACTATGTTTATGGGGTGGTTTGCCATTGTTTTTAGCGGCAGCCCCACAATTACGGAACAACCACCCCAGAGAAGTGCTCTTCGTCCCCTCGCTTTCTATCTCTAAGAAACAGCTGAAGATGGTATAATTCAAGACTGTATTGATTAGTTAGTTTCTTGTACTTACTGGCTGTAAATTGTGGTTTTAATTTGTGTTTTTAAATGCATTTTTATATTTTTTTTTACGTTCTGTTTGCATTGTAAATCAGAGTTAGACCATAGGTTCATCCAGCCCTGTGTTAATTGAAATGAGCATTGTTTCTGCCATTAAGTCATAGGGCGAAAATGCATGGTCGCTTTAGCCTCTTTTAGTCCCTGTTTCAGCCAGGATTTAGCCAGGATCGAACACACATTCAGCGAAAACGCATGCGTTCGATCCTGGCTGAATCCTGGCTGAAGCAGGGAATAAAGGGGGCTAAAGCAACCGTGCGTTTTCGCCCTATATTTAGTCACCTTATGGTGACCCCGTAGGGTTTTCAAGTCAAGAGATATTCGGAGGTGGTTTGCCGTTGCCTGCCTCTGCATTGCAATCCTGGACTTCCCTGGTGGTCTCCCATCCAAATACTAATCAGGGCCAACGCTGGCTTTCAAATCTTGGCTTTCAAGATTTGATGAGATCAGGCTAGCCAGGGCTAGCCAGGTCAGGGGTAAATGGGCCTAGAACCATCAAAGCGCCTGTGCTCTATTGAGTCCTTATTTGAGCAATGATGTCACCCTAAGGAAGATGCTAAGGGTGACCTGGGATTCCTTCATGCAGCCCCCACTGTTTGAGAGGACGTCAGGAGGGTTGTCAGGTCCCTCTTTGCCACTGGCAGGAGGTTTTTGGGGCGAAGCCTGAGGAGAGCGGGGTTTGGAGAAGGGAGGGACTTCAATGCCATAGAGCCCAGTTGCCAAAGCGGCCATTTTCTCCAGGGGAACTGATCTGGAGATCAGTTGTAATAGCAGGAGATATCCAGCGAGTACCTGGAGGTTGGCAACCCTAGGCATCAAGGAAAGCCAAGATGAATAATCAAAGTCAGGAAAGTGGTTCCCCGAACCCTGATTTTCAGTACCAAACTGTAGCTCCGGTTTTAATGCAGGCAAAAAAACCCCTCCTGGTTTAATTATTTTTTTAAGATGCTTTAGAAGAAGAAAAGCAGCACAAGGTATGGCAAATAAGTTGCAGTTTCTGATAGTTATTATTACCATGATTGTTATTATTGGACAGGAACAGCAAATAAGTAATGTAAAAGTGAGAATTTCTTATCCAGTTTTCTGCTCATTGGAACTCACAGCTGCAAAATGAAGTTCCAAGTTCATTTTTATTCATTTACATCATTTATATCCAGCCTTTCTGCCATCCCAAGGACCATCAAGGCAGCTAACTATTTAAAACATACTTGACAAAATCATATCTTAAAACTATTAATTAAGTATTTTTAGAATGGCAATGCCGTAATAAAAATCTCTCTCTCTCTCTCTTAAAACTATTAAAATCCTTCAAGGGGAATGCAAAATCATCCATAACGGATCACACCTTAAATCCTGGGTCAGCTCTTTCGCCCACCAGTAGCACTTCTATCTTGTTGAGACTAAGCTTCTGTTTGCTTCAAGTTGCTGAGTTCAAAGGTTTATGAGAACAAGTCTTGGTATAAAGTACAGTGTAGTCATTGCATGATATCCTAGATTTTGCACAAAGTAGTCTAAAGAGCCATTGTTCAACATTCACTCTACCGCATAAACATATTTATATCAACTCTATGTTAAAGAAACCAGTGGCTACTTTTCTTGCATCAGAGAAGGAGCAGACATATCTACAATTATTGTGGGTGAGTGTAGTCCAGTGTGTGTTCTGATTTTTTTGGTTTGTTTGTTTGTTTTGGCCCCAAGGAACAGAAAATGAGATGTACTACTGGGCAGAGATTGAGCTGGGGGAGACATCAGAGGAAGGTGGGAGAGATCTCCATCCTCCCCAGCTTGGAGGTCTACAAATGGGGCCAAGTCCACAAATGACGTGGGCGACAAATGAGTCCTCAGAACAACATTGGGCAATCCCATGGCAAGAACCCTACCAGGACACAGCGCCCCCTCCTCACTGGCAGCAGAGAAACCCACTGTTGACAGAGCCATTAAGGAATGCTGCCAACACTCCTGAGACTATGGGAATCGTTGATGCCAGCTCCTGGTCTGGAGGACAGGGTATATCTGAAATTATACCAAGTTTCGGCAGGATGACTGTAGGACCCTGGAGAAGGTCTGTCGCAGGAGCTGAGCCAGGGGGAATGCTGGAGGAAGGTAGGAGAGGCCTCAGTCTGATCCAGGTTGGAGCTATTGGGGATCTCCAGATTGGGGGGGGGGGCAACTCCACAAATTATATGGACGGCAAACATGTTTCCCAGCTCTGGATTGGGAAATTGCTGGAGATTTGGGGGAGTGACACCTGGGGAAGGCAGGGTTTGGGAAGGGGAGGGACCTCAGCAGAGTATAATGACATTTTCCCCAGGGGAACTGCTCTCTGTAGAAGAAGAAGGAGTTGCTTTTTATATGCCGACTTTGTCTACCACTTAAGGGAGACTCATACTGGCTGACAATAACCTTCCCTTCCCCTCCCCACAACAGACACCCTGTGAGGTAGGTGGGGCTTAGAGTTCTTAAGAGAACTGTGACTAGCCCAAGGTCACCCAGCTGGTTTCATGTGTAGGAGTGGGGAAACAAATCCAGTTCTGCAGATCGGCCTCCTCCGCTCATGTGGAGGAATCCGGTTCTTCAGATCAGAGTCCACCACTCCAAACCACTACTCTTAACCACTATACCACACTGGCTTGGAGACGAGTGGTAATTCCTGGAGATCTCCAGGCTCCACCAGGAGGTTGGCAACCCTAGGAGCAAATGAGGACATGCAACCACAGTGGGAAATATCAAAGCTGATATACCCAGGCACCATGAAGTCACTTCAGTTGGGGTTAAACCATGGGTCCCCAGTGGGGTGCCCATGGGCACCATGGTGCCTGTCCACAACTTTCCTAGCACCTGCCAAGTGGGTGGGGCCAGATGGAGATTTGCCCAGCTGGGCTTCTGATTGGCCGTTTGAGAGCTGTTTGGCTGAGCAGACCTTTAAGAACATTGCTTTGGCAGCACCTGCCACCAAACCAGTCACATACTCTCAGCCTAAACCACCTCACAGGGTGGTTGTGAGGATAAAGGGTGGAGAGGAGAATGATGTAAGCCACTTTTGGTCCTGATTGGGGATAAAAGTGGGGTATAAATTATGTAAATAAATAAATAATAAATAAGTTGCTGTTCTGTCTTTTCTCCAGCAGACTTTGCACCCGTGAGCGAGGTTGAGGCTCTTCAGTCTGGAGAATTTGAGGAAAGCCATCCCACTGGAGCATCAGGAGGTGGAGAAGAAGGGATGGTTTTCCAGGGACATGAGAGTCAGGAAGCCTGTGAAAGTCGGCAAACAGTACAAGGTTGGCTGCAATTTGATCAAATGAGAAGAGATTCTCTCTTAGACAACCAAGTGTTAACTGAAGTGGTCTTTCTGGGGAGAGAAACGGGGGGCACTGAATGCCAAGAAAACCCTAGGCAGACATCTGATCTTCCAAGGAGCCAGCCTGCCGAAAGAAAGAAGAAAATCTACACATGCCTGAAATGTGGGGAAAGCTTTGCTTATAAACACATTCTTGTCAGGCATGAAAATTCCCATACAGGAGAGAAACCGTATACATGTTTAGAATGTGGGAAAATCTTTACTCGGCAAACAGGCCTTGCTACTCATGAGAGAGTCCACACTGGAGAGAAACCGTATGTATGTTCAGTGTGTGGGAAGGGGTTCATTTCAAGCAGATATCTTCTTCGGCATCAAAATATACATACAGGAGAGAAACCACACCGTTGCATGGAGTGTGGCGAAAGCTTCCTCTGGAACGAGCAACTTGTGGCTCACAGTGCCATTCATACTGGAGAGATGCCATTCAAATGCTTGGAGTGTGGGCAAGGCTTTCATTGGGAAAAAAGCTTCAGGAGGCACATGAAAAGACACGATAGCAAGGAACCACAGACCACCACACGCTGCGAGAGAAGCTAGACAGTTAAGTCTCCTAACTCTGAAGTCGAAGGAAGCCCACACTGGAGAGACCGTGCATATTTCCAGACTGAGAAAACGTTGAATTGTAGGTTGAATCTTGTTGAGCATAAAAGGGGGGGTAAACAGTGGACAGAAGCCAATTAGATGTTCAGAATGAGGGGAAAGATTCAGCCTACGAACAAATTATAACACACTCTTTGAGGATTTGTACATGAGAGCCCGGCAACTTGCCTGCTGCATGGTGAACTGTATCGTAGTGGGAGAGATTTGTACCGCCAAGCGTCTCAGTTCATTCTTGTGTCCGGTAGCCCGTCCCCTCTGGCTTTCATTCTGCCCTCTTGCAAAAAAGAGGGAGACAGGTAGTGACTGTGGGACCCGGGAAGGAACTGGGACACACGTGACTCCTTATGAGGAAATTGATACGCAGCAACATTCCCTGAGACTTAGTTGGGGTTCAACCTTGAGAAGGGGCCTAAAATATTATCCCCCAAGTGATTTTGGTTTCTGAATTGCTTGCCGTCAGCTCGATGGAATCCATCTTTTAACAATGTTTTATAAAAATGCTGATGAATTACCAGAGCCTTTAGGAAAAATGTGATTTTATTGATAAGGATTTGCTGTATGAAAGGTGAGTCCTCTCTACTATGTTTCATGGTTCAAGACTGGTTGCACAACATTAAGAACTGAATGCACAGGGGAGGTTTGTTGTTGTTTTGGGTCACGGTGGTGGGCTGAGAGAAGTTGACTAATTTTCCTGATGGCTAAATAAACATTTTTAAAGTTCTGACTTTGTCCTCTTTTGTTGTCCTTTCTCCTGGGTTGGGCGTGAAAAGAACCTGTTAATCTAGGGGGGTGGTTCCTGCTAGGATTGCCAACCTCCAGGGGCCAGTGTGGTGTAGTGGTTAAGAACGGTGGTTTGGAGCAACGGAATCTTATCTGGAGAGCCGGGTTTGATTCCCCACACCTCCCCACATGAGCGGCGGAGGCTAATCTGGTGAACTGGATTTGTTTCCACACTCCTCCACACGAACCCAGCTGGTGACCTTGGACTAGTCACATTCTCTCAGCCTCACCTACCTCACAGGGTGTCTGTTGTGGGGAGGGGAAGAGATGATGATTGTAAGCTGGTTTGAGTCTCCTTTAAGTGGTAGAGAAAGTCAGCATTTAAAAAACAATTCTTCTTCTTCTCATAATGAAAACTGGTCTCCAGGTGACAGAGAACAGTTCCCCTGGAGTGGACTCTAGTGAACTCTGTGGCCTTAGACTCTGCTGAAGTCCCTCCCTTCCCCCAAACCCTACGCTCCTCCAGGGTCCGTCCGTCCCCAAAAAAATCTACAGGCATTTCTCAACTCAGATATGGCAACTCTAGGATTCAGACGGTTGCAGGTTCTAATCTTTGCCATGTCTTTCTGGAGTGGGTGTAGAATGGTAGGCAATGCTGTGGGCTGTGCTCTCGGGGAATGGGAGTAGGGGTAAGAAAACGAGTTGGTTTTTATACGCCGCTTTTCTCTATTGTGCTAGGATGCAACCTCGGGGGAAGGCTTGGTCGCTGCGCCCTTTTTGTGGACCAGTTGGGGCAACTAGTGGGCCCCTGCATGGAACAGGATGCTGGGTAGATGGACCCCTGGTCTGATCCCACTTGTGTAATAATTCTCCACCCCCTTCTGTTTGTACATTTTGGATATGTATGAGAGCCAGCATGGTGTAGTGGTTAAGAGCGGTGGTTTGGACCGGTGGATTCTGATCTGGAGAACCGGGTCTGATTCCCCACTCCTCCACAAGAGCACCAGACGCTAATCTGGTGAACCAGGCTGGTTCCCCCACCCCTACACACGAAGCCAGCTGGGTGACCTTGGGCTAGTTACAGCTCTCTTGGCCTCACCCAACTCCCAGGGTGTCTGTTGTGGGGAGGGGAAGGGAAGGTGATTGTATGCTGGTTTCATTCTCCCTTAAGTGGTGGAGAAAGTTGGCATGTAAAAACCAACTATTCTTCTATGTTGTATTCAGCTTACATTATATAATACTTCATGCATCTGAAGAAGTAGGATCTGAATTTGTTATTCTGTAGGGGGGCCCAGGCTCTTTGTCTCGGCTGCTATATGGCTGCCTCCGTGACTAGGGTTGATCTCTTTAGTCTGACCCATGGGGTGATGTCACATCACAACGTTCACTAGGCAAACTACTAGTATGTTTATGGGGTGGTTTGCCATTGTTTTTAGCGGCAGCCACACAATTACGGAACAACCTCCCCAGAGAAGTGCTCTTCGTCCCATCGCTTTCTATCTAGGAAACAGCGGAAGATGGTTTTATTCAAGACTGTATTTGATTAGTTAGTTTCTTGTACTTACTGGCTGTAAATTGTGATTTTAATTTGTGTTTTTAAATGCATTTTTATGTTTCCCCCCCTTCTGTTTGCATTGTAAATCTTGTACAGAGTTAGACCATAGGTTCGTCCAGCCCTGTGTTAATTGAAATGGGCCTTGTTTCTGCCATTAAGTCATAGGGCGAAAATGCATGGTCGCTTTAGCCTCTTTTAGTCCCTGTTTCAGCCAGGATTTAGCCAGGATCGAATACACATTCAGCGAAAACGCATGCGTTCGATCCTGGCTGAATCCTGGCTGAATCAGGGAATAAAGGAGGCTAAAGCAACCGTGCATTTTCGCCCTATATTTAGTCACCTTATGGTGACCCCATAGGGTTTTCAAGTCAAGAAATATTCGGAGGTGGTTTGCCGTTGCCTGCCTCTGCATTGCAATCCTGGACTTCCCTGGTGGTCTCCCATCCAAATACTAATCAGGGCCAACGATGGCTTTCAAATCTTGGCTTTCAAGATTTGATGAGATCAGGCTAGCCAGGGCTAGCCAGGTCAGGGGGAAAATGGGCCTAGAACCATCAAAGCGCCTGTGCTCTATTGAGTCCTTATTTGAGCAATGATGTCGCCCTAAGGAAGATGCTAAGGGTGACCTGGGATTCCTTCATGCAGCCCCCACTGTTTGAGAGGACGTCAGGAGGGTTGTCAGGTCCATCTTTGCCACTGGCAGGAGGTTTTTGGGGCGAAGCCTGAGGAGAGCGGTGTTTGGAGAAGGGAGGGACTTCAATGCCATAGAGCCCAGTTGCCAAAGCGGCCATTTTCTCCAGGGGAACTGATCTGGAGATCAGTTGTAATAGCAGGAGATATCCAGCGAGTACCTGGAGGTTGGCAACCCTAGGCATCAAGGAAAGCCAAGATGAATAATCAAAGTCAGGAAAGTGGTTCCCCGAACCCTGATTATCAGTACCAAACTGTAGCTCCGGTTTTAATGCAGGCAAAAAAACCCCTCCTGGTTTAATTATTTTTTAAGATACTTTAGAAGAAGAAAAGCAGCACGGGGTATGACAAATAAGTTGCAGTTTCTGATAGTTATTATTACCGTGATTGTTATTATTGGACAGCAAACGCAAATAGTTATGTAAAAGTGAGAACTTCTTATCCAGTTTTCTGCTCTTTGGAACTCACAGCTGCAAGATGAAGTTCCAAGTTCATTTTTATTCATTTACATCATTTATATCCAGCCTTTCTGCCATCCCAAGGACCATCAAGGCAGCTAACTATTTAAAACATAATTGACAAAATCATATCTTAATTAAGTATTTTTAGAATGGCAATGCCGTAATAAAAATCTCTCTCTCTCTCTCTTAAAACTATTAAAATCCTTCAAGGGGAATGCAAAATCATCTATAACGGATGACACCTTAAATCCTGGGTCAGCTCTTTCGCCCACCAGTAGCACTTCTATCTTGTTGAGACTAAGCTTCTGTTTGCTTCAAGTTGCTGAGTTCAAAGGTTTATGAGAACAAGTCTTGCTATAAAGTACAGTGTAGTCATTGCATGATATCCTAGATTTTGCACAAAGTAGTCTAAAGAGCCATTGTTCAACATTCACTCTACCGCATAAACATATTTATATCAACTCTACGTTAAAGAAACCAATGGCTACTTTTCTTGCATCAGAGAACGAGCAGAGATATCTACAATTATTGTGGGTGAGTGTAGTCCAGTGTGTGTTCTGATTTTTTTGGTTTGTTTGTTTGTTTTGGTCCCAAGGAACAGAAAATGAGATGTACTACTGGGCAGAGATTGAGCCGGGGGAGACATCAGAAGAAGGTGGGCGAGATCTTCATCCTCCCCAGCTTGGAGGTCTACAAATGGGGCCAAGTCCACAAATGACGTGGGCGACAAACGAATCCTCAGAACAACACTGGGCAATCACACGGCAAGAACCCTACCAGGACACAGCGCCGCCTCCTCACTGGCAGCAGAGAAACCCACTGTTGACAGAGCCATTAGCGAATGGTGCTAACACTCCTCAGACTATGGGAATCGTTGATGCCAACTCCTGGTCTGGAGGACAGGGTATATCTGAAATGATACCAAGTTTCGGCAGGATGACTGTAGGACCCTGGAGAAGTTCTGTCGCAGGAGCTGAGCCAGGGGGAATGCTGGAGGAAGGTAGGAGAGGCCTCAGTCCGATCCAGGTTGGAGCTATTGGGGATCTCCAGGTTGGGGGGGCAACTCCACAAATTATATGGAGGGCAAACGTTTGCCAGCTCTGGGTTGGGAAATTGCTGGAGATTTGGGGGAGTGACACCTGGGGAAGGCAGGGTTTGGGAGGGGAGGGACCTCAGCAGAGTATAATGACATTTTCTCCAGGGGAACTGCTCTCTGTAGAAGAAGAAGGAGTTGGTTTTTATATGCCGACTTTGTCTACCACTTAAGGGAGACTCATACCAGCTGACAATCACCTTCCCTTCCCCTCCTCACAACAGACACCCTGTGAGGTAGGTGGGGCTGAGAGAGTTCTTAAGAGAACTGTGACTAGCCCAAGGTCACCCAGCTGGTTTCATGTGTAGGAGTGGGGAAACAAATCCAGTTCACCAGATCGGCCTCCTCCGCTCATGTGGAGGAATCCGATTCTCCAGATCAGAGTCCACCACTCCAAACCACTGCTCTTAACCACTATACCACACTGGTTTGGAGACGAGTTGTAATTCCTGGAGATCTCCAGGCTCCACCTAGAGGTTGGCAACCCTAGGAGCAAATGAGAACATGCAACCACAGTGGGAAATATCACAGCTGATATACCCGGGCACCATGAAGTCACTTCAGTTGGGGTTAAACCATGGGTCCCCAGTGTGGTGCCTGTCCATAACTTTCCTAGCACCTGCCAAGTGGGTGGAGCCAGATGGGGCTTTTGCCCAGCTGGGCTGCTGATTTGGAGACGAGTGGTAATTCCTGGTTTGGAGAGGAGTGGTAATTCCTGGAGATCTCCAGGCTCCACAGGAGGTTGGCAACCCTAGGAGCAAATGAGGACATGCAACCACAGTGGAACATATCCAGGCACCATGAAGTCACTTCAGTTGGGGTTAAACCATGGGTCCCCAGTGTGGTGCCCATGGGCACCATGGTGCCTGTCCACAACTTTCCTAGCACCTGCCAAGTGGGTGGGGCCAGATGGGGATTTGCCCAGCTGGGCTTCTGATTGGCCATTTGAGAGCTGATTGGCTGAGCAGATCTTTAAGAACATTGCTTTGGCAGCACCTGCCACCAAACCAGTCACATACTCTCAGCCTAAACTACCTCACAGGGTGGTTGTGAGGATAAAAGGGTGGAGAGGAGAATGATGTAAGCCACTTTTGGTTCTGATTGGGGATAAAAGTGGGGTATAAATTATGTAAATAAATAAATAATAAATAAGTTGCTGTTCTGTCTTTTCTCCAACAGGCTTTGCACCCGTGAGCGAGGTTGAGGCTCTTCAGTCTGGAGAATTTGAGGAAAGCCATCCCACTGGAGCATCAGGAGGTGGAGAAGAAGGGATGGTTTTCCAGGGACACGAGAGTCAGGAAGCCTGTGAAAGTCGGCAAACAGTACAAGGTTGGCTGCAATTTGATCCGATGAGAAGAGAGTCTCTCTTAAAAGACAACCAAGTGTTAACTGAAGCGGTCTTCTTGGGGAGAGAAACGGGGGGCACTGAATGCCAAGAAAACCCTAGGCAGACATCTGATCTTCCAAGGAGCCAGCCTGCCAAAAGCAAGAAGAAAATCTACACATGCCTGAAATGTGGGGAAAGCTTTGCTTATAAACACACTCTTGTCAGGCATGAAAATTCCCATACAGGAGAGAAACCGTATACATGTTTAGAATGTGGGAAAAGCTTTTCTCGGCAAGAAACCCTTGCTACTCATGAGAGAGTCCACACTGGACAGAAACCGTATGTATGTTCAGTGTGTGGGAAGGCGTTCACTGTAAAATGCAATCTTCTTCGGCATCAAAATATGCATACAGGAGAGAAACCACACCGTTGCATGGAGTGTGGCGAAAGCTTCCTCTGGAACGAGCAACTTGTGGCTCACAGCGCTATTCATACTGGAGAGATGCCATTCAAATGCTTGGAGTGTGGGCAAGGCTTTCATTGGGAAAAAAGCTTCAGGAGGCACATGAAAAGACACGATAGCAAGGAACCACAGACCACCACACGCTGCGAGAGAAGCTAGACAGTTAAGTCTCCTCACTCTGAAGTCGAAGGAAGCCCACACAGGAGAGACAGTGCATATTTCCAGACTGTGAGGAAGCATTGAATTGTAGGTTGAATCCTGTTGAGCATAAAAGGGGGGTAAACAGTGGACAGAAGCCCATTAGATGTTCAGAATGAGGGGAAAGATTCAGCCTGCGAACAAATTATAACACACGCTTTGAGGATTCATACATGAGAGCCCGGCAACTTGCCTGATGCATGGTGAACTGTATCGTAGTGGGAGAGATTTGCACCGCCAAGCGTCTCAGTTCATTCTTGTGTCCGGTAGCCCGTCCCCTCTGGTTTTCATTCTGCCCTCTTGCAAAAAAGAGGGAGACAGGTAGTGACTGTGGGACCCGGGAAGGAACTGGGACACACGTGACTCCTTATGAGGAAATTGATACGCAGCAACATTCCCTGAGACTTAGTTGGGGTTCAACCTTGAGAAGGGGCCTAAAATATTATCCCCCAAGTGATTTTGGTTTCTGAATTGCTTGCCGTCAGCTCGATGGAATCCATCTTTTAACAATGTTTTATAAAAATGCTGATGAATTACCAGAGCCTTTAAGAAAAATGTGATTTTATTGATAAGGATTTGCTGTATGAAAGGTGAGTCCTCTCTTCTATGTTTTATGGTTCAAGACTGGTTGCACAACCTTAAGAATTGAATGCACAGGGGAGGTTTGTTGTTGTTTTGGGTCACGGTGGTGGGCTGAGAGGAGAGAAGTTGACTAATTTTCCTGAAGGCTAAATAAACATTTTTAAAGTTCTGACTTTGTCCTCTTTTGTTGTCCTTTCTCCTGGGTTGGGCCTGAAAATAACCTGTTAATCTAGGGGGGTGGTTCCTGCTAGGATTGCCAACCTCCAGGGGCCAGTGTGGTGTAGTGGTTAAGAACGGTGGTTTGGAGCAACGGAATCTTATCTGGAGAGCCGGGTTTGATTCCCCACACCTCCCCACATGAGCGGCGGAGGCTAATCTGGTGAACTGGATTTGTTTCCACACTCCTCCACACGAACCCAGCTGGTGACCTTGGACTAGTCACATTCTCTCAGCCTCACCTACCTCACAGGGTGTCTGTTGTGGGGAGGGGAAGAGATGATGATTGTAAGCCAGTTTGAGTCTCCCTTAAGTGGAAGAGAAAGTCGGCGGAGGCTAATCTGGTGAACTGGGTTGGTTTCCCCACTCCTCCACATGAAGCGAGCTGGGTAACCTTGGGCTAGACACAGCTCTCTTAGAACTCTCTCAGCCTCACCTGACTCACAGGGTGTCTGTTGTGGGGAGGGGAAGGTGATGGTAAGTTTGGAAGTTTAAACCATACATTCAATGATGTGCTTTGTATACCCTCTCTTGAGAAAAACTTATTAAGTATAAGTGCACTAGATTCTGCTGGATTCAGTGTGACTTTCAGAAATAAGTGCTGCAATATTCTCAAAGGTGATAAGATTATGGCAGTGGGGAATTTGAAAGATAATGTGTATGTGCTAGAGAACATGGCAGGTAAAGCACAAACAGTGTTTGATTCTTCCTTAAGCAGTAGAGAAAGTCGGCATATAAAAAACAACTCTTCTTCTATGTTGTATTCAGCTGACATTACATAACACTTCATGCATCTGAAGAAGTAGGCTCTGAATTTGTTATTCTGTAGGGTGCCCCAGATTCTTTGTCTCGGCTGCTACATGGCTGCCTCTGTGACTAGGGTTGCCGCCCCCCACCCCCCGCCAGCCACCAGAGGGGATGGGCCAGGTTGCCAGATCAGGGATAGGAAGCTCCTGGAGATTTGGGGATGGAGCCTGGGGAGAACAGGGACCTCTGCAGGGTACAATGCCAGAGTCTCCATCCTCCAAAGCATCCATTTTCTCTGGGGAACTGATCCCTTTAGTCTGGAGAAGAGCTGCAATTCCAGGGGAACCCCAAGTCCCACCTGGAGGCTGGCATCCCTACCTGTGACTGATACCCAGAGAGAGATTCCCTGGGGTTTTATTCAGGGCGGATGAGGCATAACCTTCTGAATGAGCACATGGCATGCCAGAGAGGCCACCGTGGTCCTCGATTGCTCCCAAAACAGCAAGGAGTTTTGAGTAGCGAGCGAGCTTAGTGTGGCATAAGTCTTCGTTAACTGGAGCAGGCTCCATCACTTGTACAAACTGTTTAATGTGCTGGTATTCAATGGAGTCCACCCTACGGGATATGCCTTACAAAAATGCTAATTAGCAGAGCCGCTCCGCTGACCTAGATGGCCCAGGCTAGCCTGAGATCTCGTCAGATCACGGAGGTTAATCAGGGTCAGCCTAGTCAGTACTTGGATGGGAGACCACCAAGGAAGTCCAGGCAATAGCAAACCACCTCTTGCTTGGAGTCAGCTATGACTTGACAGCGCTTCCATAGAATCACAGAGTTGGAAGGGTCATCTAGTCCAACCCCCTGCACAATGCAGGAAATTCACAACCATCTCCCCCACACACCCCCAGTGACCCCTACTCCATGCCCAGAAAATGGCCAAAATGCCCTCCCACCAGCAGAGTCATTAAGAAAAAATGTACTTTTATTTCATTCTGAAAACACTTGCTGTTGCAAATAAATGATTCCTCTTTGTAACATTCTGCATTTTAAGGTTGCTGTGTTGAATACAGTTCACATTTGGATGTAGGATGATTTTTTTCTTCTCACCTCACGGCTGAAAAGAGCAATGCTCGTCAGCTGTTTTTAAAATGCAATAAAGATTTTAGGTACGAAGGGAGCTCCAAAGCGTATACTCTGAAAATCGTCTTGGTCTTTAAGGTGCTACTAGACGCGAATCTTGATTTTCTACTGCAAACTGACATGGCTACCCCAACTAGGGTTGCCAACCTCCAGGTACCAACTGGAGCTCTCCTGCTATTACAACTGATCTCAAACCAATAGGGATCAGTTCACCGGGAGAAAATGGCCACTTTGGCAATTGGACTCTATGGCATTGAAGTCCCTCCCCTCCCCCCCATCAAGTCTCAGCTGACTCCCTAGGGCTGCCAGGTCCCTCTTCGCAACTGGCAGGAGGTTTTTGGGGTGGAGCCTGAGGAGGGCAGGGTTTGGGGAGGGGACTTCAATGACATAGGGTCCAATTGCCAAAGCGGCCATTTTCTCCAGGTGAACCGATCAGCTTGTGGGGTAAGATTTTAATTAATTTAATTTTAGCATATTGGAAATATAATATAACGTTTATATTTGTAAGCTGTAGTTACTTATATAAGCCAGTAGAGAGCAGTATTGTATAACAAAGGTTTAGGGCTTTTTAATTTGAACTAAACTAAGCAGATGGTTTTTGGTTTTTTATCTTGAATTGTACCTGGGACGAACTGATATCGAAAAACAACATGCGATCACGAAGATGAGATCATAACTGGGATGGACTTAGAAGGAAGAGATATTATAATGGCTCTTGAAATTTGATCAAACAAAAGGTTCTGAAAGAGTATAAAATATGGAGAAATGGGCGGGGTTTGTTAGGAGACTTTCACTTTTGAAGCCGAAGGGCTGAAATATTCTCCTCTTTTGCCTGGCAAAATAAAAAAGGTTTTTTTTCCCTCTTTGCTCCTTAACCTGCTGTCGTCTCTGTTCATGGTAAAAAAATCTGGCTAGTGAACAGAGGAGTGGCAATTGCATCCAACAAGCTGGAGATCAGTTGTAATAGCAGGAGAACTCCAGCTAGTACCTGGAGGTTGTCAACCCTAATTATCTGCCATTAAAGGCACTTTTAAAACTAGCCATACATTCAGGGGAGATAAAATGCCAACCAAGCCCAGAAGAGCCCCCAAGCACCTATTGTTGGAGGCCAGCCTGGGTAATTACTTTCACTCCACCCAGCGGACAGCTGTGAAGGCCCCCCTCCCCTCCCAGAGTGGTCAACTAGTCATTTGCACCAGAATGAAAGCAGGAATCCCGCTTTGCCCAGGGAAACAGGACATTCACCAGGCCAACTTCAGCCAAGGCCCCGGCCAGTCCTTTGTCTCATGTTAATTCAATCAAGCCCCCCCCCTACTCCAGCTGCACAATCTGCTTGCCTCTCAGAAGCCCCTTCTAGGTCTGCAAACACTGGGTTTTCACCTCCAAAATTCAAACCCCAACAAGCAGCAGTTTGGATTTGGCCAGCTTTGGGACTCAGACATCTTGGAACCAGCTGAAGTGCCCATGAAATACCCCCCTCTTGTAAAACGCGTGTGTAGAAAAACACGCACCAGCACTCTGCACACTCTCTAAGTACAAACCCTTTGCCCATACTTACTGCTTCCCCCTCCCTTTTTCTCTTTCTCTCCGGGAATATCATTGGCAAGATCGCTAACTTTCTCTCTCTCTTCTTCCGCTCCTCCGTAACCTCGAAAGTACTGTTTGTTCCCTGATAGTAGGGAATCTTTGGCTAGAACTAGTGCATGCGTATTAAAGAATTGCTTACATATCAATTTCAATAAAGCAATGAAACACTATGCGGTAGTACTGGGATGATCAGAAATGTATCTTTATTTTGCAAACGTCACTACTGAAAAGTCTTTAAAAGTTCTTCCTGTCTGCTTATGTGGGTTCGCAATCCTTTGGCTTGTCGGGTATTGTGCACCCAGTTCTGTTTATTCTCAAAACCAATAAACAAACTGTGAATTTCACATCTCATCTCAGTTGTCTTGATTGGTAACCTAAGGTAAACTGAGGCACAACATTTCTGGCGCCAGATTCCAAACTGAGCAAAGCTCAACCGGCTTCTGGGTAGCTTTTCTTTCACAGCGCAGTGTGGGAGCCATCTTGGAAAAGCATGGCCCCTCGTATAGCATGCTGTCTCTTGGTAGGAGGGGGGACAAGTCTACCCATTGGCGCCCAGGCTTTGTCCCGCCACAACACTGACTCTCAAGAGCAGCGATTTCATTTTTCCTTTGGGGAGGAAATCTCAACAGTTCTTCTGGAGCCAGTGGTCAGAGTGTCAGACTGAAAGCAGAGCTGAGTCTGTGCACAGCCGAAGTCTATAGTTTGGCTGCTTGAGGAATAAGTTCACACTCAGGCTTATAACTTTAGAAAAGAAATAGAAGTTCTTTATTGTAGGTGAACGCCATACTGGACAGGAAAGACAGAGTAAAGGCTTCTACGTAACTAACTAAGCTAAGATGGAGAGAGATTGTAGAGCACATGTCCAGGCCTCATGGTGGACAAAAAGGAGAGAGAAGGAAGAGGAAACCCCTAAGAGTAGCATTCTGGGTAACAAAGGGACAGCAGTGGGAGTGGTTAAAAGGAAAAAAGGTCCTCTCTACCCCTATACTAACTAACTCTCTAATGCCCTCCCCAGTAGCTCCAAGGCCTGTGCTAGCATTAAGCGACATTGCACAGTCCATTCCTTCCAACACAGACTAGGGTGGGGGAGTCAGCAGAGACTTGATTGGGGGGGGGGAGGCAATCAAAAGAGAAGCAGACGGATTCACGGTGGTGGGAAAGTCCATCAGTGGCTAGTGGATATGATGGTTAAATAGAGCCTCCATGTTCAGGGGCGGTCTACCCTCCGGATGCCGGGGCAACTGTGTGTGGCCGCTGTTGCCTCCGTCCCTGGCCACTGTGGGAAACAGGACATTGGATGAAAAGGGACCTAGGGTTGGATCCCGTGGGGCTCTTCCCTCCTTCTGAAAGGCTCAGGGCATGTAGCTACCCTATCCCCATTTAAAAAAATAGAGTTCTCTCTCTCTCTCTCACTGACTCACACACACACACACAATACTTCCACAATACTTTCTCTTCCACAATACTTTTGGTTTAGTAATAACATTTTGTTCTTGTGAACTACAGTTCCCAGGAGCCCTTGCAGGTCGAAGCGAGGCTTGCAGGGGATTCCGGGGACTGGGCGTGGGCGGCCGGTTGCTGCAACGTGGAGAGGCGGCGGGGGTGGGAGCGGCCGCTTGCTTTTTTCCTGGGCAGGAGGCTGGAGCCGCCTCCTCTGGCTCTTTTCCCCCAGGCTGGAGGGAGAATTGGGCCTTTTTGCCACGGCAGGAAAGGCGCGTTTATATGATTTCCTAAATAAGATCCTGGACGGGGCGGGGGAAGGAGAAGAAGAAGCGCGCCCGAACTGGAAGAGCGGCTTGGGGGGAGAAAGCTGGGGGGGGGAGAAAGCTGGGGGGGGGGAGAAAGCTGGGGGGGGGAGAAAGCTGGGGGGGGAGCGGAGCAACTACGGGGCGCAGATGGGTGATCCCCGGAGCGCCCTTGGGGGGAGAAGAGCGTTCCTCAATGTGTGCTTTCCCCATTTATTTTTCACTCTTCCAGCTGCCCCTTAAAGACCACCCAAAAGGGACGGGCGGGAGGGGAGGATCCTGCAGGGACGCGAACCCATCGCCCCGCAGTTCTCCTCCGCGGCCAGAGAGACTCTCCCAGTGCTCAACGTCCCCCCTTTTCTCGGGTTTCCCCCTTGCTGATAAGCGCAGCCCGCCTGTCCCGCCTCCTCCGCCTCCTGCTCTCTCCCGTCTCTGCTGCAGTCCCAGAAGGGCATCCCTGTTTTATTAGGCGCTGGAAGCACAGGCAGGAGGGCGCTGCTGCAGTTCTTTTGCTTGTGGGCTTCCTAGAGGCACCTGGTTGGTCCAAACTGCTGGACTTGATGGGCCTTGGCCTGATCCAGCATGGGTATTCCTCTTTTTTATTCCCCCAAGGAACAGGGTTAGTTAAAATGAGCCCTAGTCATGACGCATGCATATTCTCTCCAGTATCAGAGGAGCATGCCTATTATATTAGGATGCTCCTTATTCGTGGGCTTCCTAGGGGCACCTGGTTGGCCACCGTGTGAACAGACGGCTGGACTTGATGGGCCTTGGCCTGATCCAGCATGGCTTTTCTTATGTTCTCAGCTGGCTGGGTCCCAAGTTAAGGTTGCCAGCCTCCAGGTGGGGCCTGGTAATCTCCCTCGGGGGCTACCACTGTACTCCCCAAACTAAGGCCCCCACAGACCCCACCCCCAACTCTCTGGAAATTTCAAGCAGGAATTGACAACCCTGTCCTCCAGTCTTCAACCTGCCTGGGCTGAAAAACCTGCACCAGGGGTGTAGAACTGCAGACTATGGGCAGGGCTTCCTGGGGTGGGATGCCCCTCCAAACCAAGTTTCCTGCTCACAGAAATCTAGCTGCTCAGGAAGGCTAGGTTGGAATCCTCTTCCTTGAGCTATTACTTTTCTGCAGCCCAGAAAATGTTACCTATTCTCTCTCGTATCAGAGGAGCATGCTTATTATTTTGGGTGTGGTGGAACACAGGCAGGATGGTGGTGCTGCAGTCGTCCTGTTTGTGGCTTCCTAGAGGCACCTGGTTGGCCACTGTGTGAACAGACTGCTGGACTTGATGGGCCTTGGTCCGATCCAGCAGGGCCTTTCTTATGTTCTTATGTTTGGTGTGGAGGCATGAGCTAGCATATGAGGCCCTCCCAACCCTCGGCCTGCCTGCGTTCCCAAACTAAGGGTTTTCTCTGTTTTCCTGGCAGAACTTGAACTATTTGTCAGTATTCTATGGCTGACAATCCAGTACAATTAATGCTTTATACAACATATTCTATGTCACCTTCAAGCATTTCCTTTTCTATTTTTATATACTGCAAAATGGATGTTATTGTGGTTACTGGAACAGCCATTCTGTCTCAGCTTGCATTGAATTCCATTCAAGTTTTAAACAAATTGGACCCAAGGGAAGTCCGGTTGGGCATGCTTTTCTGAATCTGTTGCTCGGACTATTGTTCCAAGAAGGCAGCCCTCTGATTTTCTGTGTCAACTTCAAGCATTTCCCTTTCTATTTTTATATACTGCAAAATGTTTGTGTCTCAGAAAGCAAAGAGGTTTCCAGCAATTGGCAAACACAAGGACTTGTTTGTCCCCCATTTCTCAAATGAACTTCATTTCCTCCATTTAGGAAATGGAAGCATCTAACCAAGTCCCCTAATGACCCTGAATGGCAGTGTGGATTCGAACCTGGGTCTCCCAGATCCTAGTCCGACATGCTAACCACTAAAACTACATTGTCTTCATCTCGAACATGCTGCTTCTGTGAGGTGAAATCACGCCACGCGTGTTAAGAACGAGAGTCCAAATGAGTCCAGCACAAATACAGCACCTTTGAAGCTATAATGGGGAGGGGGATTCTGTGTTTGATCCATTTCACAGTTAAAAGATGTTATTGTGGTAACTGGAACAGCCATTCTGTGTCTGCTTGCATTGAATTCCATTCAACTTTTAAACAAATTGGGCCCAAGGGAAGTCCGGTTGAGCACGCTTTTATGAATCTCTGTCGCTCCGAGTATTGTTCCAAGAAGGCAGCCTCCGATTTTCCTAGATTCTGTATGACTCCTGGGATACTCCTGAGCGTCTTGCTATCTCTTGGATATATTCTGTATGTTTTTTCATATGACTCACCTATGGGATTCTGCTTTCTCGTGTGAATATTCAGGGGCAGCGAGAAAAGATGAACTGGGGCAATCCTTCAGGGCCCTCATGTCTTTTTTGGAGGTGGCCGTGTTCTTCACGCAGGAGGAATGGGCTCTGCTAAATCCGGCCCAAAGAGCTCTGTACTGAGAAGTCATGCAGGAGAATTACGAGACAGCGGCCTCTCTGGGTAAGGACATCGGCCCATTTCTCATCAGTTGGGCTTTGAGGGTTGAGTATTACTGGTTGGAAATCCTGAGAGGGAAAGGGGTTAGTTTAGCAGGCATGTGAATTACAGAAACCTGTGGAGATATCAGATCTTTGATGGAGTTTCTCTGATTGGGGAACTGCGCATACTGAGGCATAACACAGTGAACGTTTAAGAACACCTTCCTGGAGTAATCTGTTCTGAGTAGATTTGAGTAGGGTTCTTAGGATCGCACTGCCTGTATGGTTTGCTGGGTCTGTTGTGTGCTGAGTTGCAGCAGAGTGCTGTGTTTATATGTTGTAAACCCATCCGAGTTTATATGTTGTAAACCACACCCTAATTAGCACATAACTTTGATACTTACAGGACAATGATTAGCACATTACCTTTGATACTTTTGCAGGACAATGACTCAGCTCAAACCCAACCCCCTTCTGACTATATAAATTACTCTTCCAACACACTTTGACACTGAGAGACACTGTCCTTCAGTGTTACTCCTCTGAAGATGCCTGCCACAGCTGCTGGCGAAACGTCAGGAAAGAATACCAAGACCATGGTCACACAGCCTGGATAACCTACAAGAACTAATGTGTCTTTTATTTATTTATTTATTCTTTTTTATAACTCTTTATTTTAACTTTAGTTTATAATACTAAAAATACAACAGCAGTAGGTTAAATATCTTTGTACAGTATATGTTTGATATATGTTTCAATACTTGGTTCCAATATATGTTCCAATATCATACATCTTTTTACAGAAATCATATCATTTGTTGTAGTCACTTAGCAGAACTTAATAAATGCTGGCATTTGTTTCCTAATAATGCATGCATGGTGTTTGCATCAAGCTGGAAGCAAAGATCTTGAAGGCAGTTGGAATACTGTCCCCTCCGCCGTCCCCCAAAGTGTGGGTATATTTTAGGCACCATAAACATTCTTGGAAAGTCCAAATCCCTTCATGGTGTCTTCTTTTCCCCTTGAAGGACTTTGGGTTCCTGGCCCATTCCTTTATGTACAGCGCCGTAAAAGAGAAGAGCGGTCCCTCCAGAGCTCTGAGGAAGCGGCCAGGTGTGCAGGTAAGAGGGAGGCGGCAATACAGCAAAAGGGCTGTTTCAGTTGGTTCTGCAGGATTTTTTTCTGTAGGAGCTCCATGTTATTCCCATTTTGTCGAATCAAGGATACAATCCGTGTAAGAGGTGTCCTGTTTTCATTGTGGCATTTCTTGTGCGTACAGTCTTCAGAAGAGTTGCAACTGAGGGCCAACGTAAACATGACAGCAATTGTACAACGGCTCCAAGAAACAGTTCCTGTAGTTCTGGTTCCTTCCTCCTTGGAGGATCCCAGCCTGTTTCCAACCAGGATGGAGCTGTTCTACTCTGTGATTTTGTCTCTTGTGGCATGACATGATCCCCTCCTGTTCAGTTGTGAACCCAGACAGGGGCCACGCTCCTTACGTGCTGATCCTCATATGACTCCCTTGATAGAACAAAGATTCCCTCTTTCTCTCCCCCTCACACAGAAAGTGGGAGCTCAAGAGAAGAGGAAGGCCGTTCCTCAGAAGAAGCAGAGGAGAGTTTACCGGGAGGATCTCGAACTGCACAACTGCTCCAAGAAACAGCTGCCACAGGTCTGTTTTTTCCCTTCTTTCTGTGATGATAGCCCATATTTTTCACCCAGGATGGATTTCTGCTGCACTGGGTTTTACTCCTGTGGTGGGGCATCATCCACTCAATCTCACACACATGAACCCAGGGAGGGGACACACTCCTTATGTGCTGATAACCATACAAGGATCTGGCCCTCTCTGATAGGCTCCCTTTTTCTCCCCCTCACGCAGAAAGTGGGACCTCAAGAGAAGAGGAAGGCCGTTTCTCTGAAGAAGCACAGGAGAGTTTACCAGGAGGATCTCAAACTGCACAACTGCTCCAGGAAACAGCCGCCACAGGTCTGGTTTCTCTCTCCTCCCTTTCTTTGTTAACCTCAGCCCTTATTTTTGACCCAAGATGGATTTCTCCTGCTCTGGGTTTTACTTCTGTGGTTGGACATCATTCACTCCTGTCCAGACATGAACCCAGGGAGGGGGACACGCACCTTACATGCTGATAAACGTACAAGGATCTGTCCCTCTCTGATAGAAATATTTTCTCTTTTTCTCCCCCTCACACAGACGATGGGACCTCGAGAGCAGAGGAAGGCCTTGCCTCAGAAGCAGCGTTGGAGGGTCTACTCGGAGGATTTCGAGAGGATGGTTCCTGACTGAACTGGGTGAGAGCGAGAATCCTTTGGGGCTTTTTCAGGGAAACGAAGCAGGCATATCCAGGAAGGATCTGTGCTTTGTGCCCTGATGAGGCTTCTTTCTCCTGCGTCATGATCCTAGGCCTGAGGCTTAGGACTGCAGCTGCCTGTAGGCCTCAGGACAGCCTTTCCCTCACACACAGACCTCGGGCCTTGCTGCAAATTTTTCACATGCCTACGTTCGCCAGGGAACTTCCAAGTCTCACAGGGCTACACCCCTTCCTGTGACATCCTGGAAGGGAAGATTAGGGTTGGGGGGTGGAATTCCCTCTGTCCCCACCCCGCATATTTCCCAGTGGATCTTGTCTTGTTACACAGAAGCAAAACAGTTGAGATATGTGATGTGGGGTGGCAACTTGCCTATGGAATGCCCTTCCTCTTGAGGTTTATGTGGTACATGGCTACACTACATCCCTTTTATGCCCGAATGTTTGTCTTTACCCAGGCTTTAAATTAGGGGTTTTAACCATAGTGTTATAATCTACTTTTAGCAAAAACAATGTTTGAAATCCATTTTCAGCTGATTCATGTATTGTTGGCTTGATGCTCTGTCAGAGTTGTTTGAGAACTTTTTCTTTTTGTGACTTGTGTAAGCCGCCTTAGGGAGGTTCTCTGGAGAGGCGGCCTAGATTTTTTCCAGATAAATAAATAAACTTTGCTAATCAGGGAACTATTTGCATGTGGGAGAGCTCCTAGATAGCTAGAAAAACAATGACTTCTTGACTGACCCTAGTGGATGAAAATCTCCTCAAACAAGGAGCGTAAAGAGGCTGTGGATGTGCTGCCACAGAGTCTTTGGAACAACAGGCATGTCCAGTGGCCACTGGACTGAAAGGAAGTAGTTCCTCTTTGGGTCCTTCATGTTCACTCTGCCCCCCCCCCACCTCTCCCTGTCCTTTTCCTTGGTCGAAGTTATACACAGGCTTTTTCCAGTCTGCAATTCTCAGCAGGGAAAGTACTGTTCAGTAATGACAGGCCGTGCTAAGTAGTCTTTCTTTCTTGGAGCTCTTATTTGATTTCTGTATCTCTCTTCAAGCAGGAGAGACATCAGAGGCCGAGGGAAAGGAGCAACCAGGAGGGGTGTCTGAAGAAAGAGACGATGATCCGGAGGTGGAATTTTGGGTTCGAGGACCACCTCAGATGCAGCTGAAAAGAAAAAGGAAAGGAAAACAGAAGCAGAGGAAGGTTGCCTGTCAGTGGAGAAATGCATATGAGATCCCAGCCCACAGCAAAATACAAACAGAAAAAGGAAGAATTAATTGCCCCGTGAGTGAAGAAAGCTTCAGCTGCTTATCCAGTGTTGAGAAAGATCAGAAGATCCCAGCAGGCAAGAAAACATATGGCTCCTTGGCGTCTGGGAAGAGCTTACATCGGAAGGACAACCGTACTTCACATCGACATATTCATACTGGGGAGAAATCACATACATGTTCAGATTGTAGCAAGAGCTTTTCTGATAAGTCAGCCCTTCATCAGCATAAGAGGATTCACACAGGGGAGAAACCCTATCAATGCTTGGAGTGTAGAAAGAGCTTCAGTCAGTATGGAAACCTAATTCAACACCACAGGATTCACACAGGGGAGAAACCCTATCAATACTTGGCGTGTAGGAAGAGCTTCAGTCAGCATGGAACCCTAATTGAACACCAACGAATTCACACAGAGGAGAAACCCTATCAGTGCTTAGAATGTAGGAAGAGCTTCAGTCACCATGGAACCCTAATTCAACACCAACGGATTCACACAGGGGAGAAACCCTATCAATGCTTGGAATGTAGGAAGAGCTTCAGTCAGCATGGAACCCTAATTGAACATCAAAGGATTCACACAGGGGAGAAACCCTATCAATGCTTGGAATGTAGGAAGAGCTTCAGTCAGCATGGAACCCTAATTGAACATCAAAGGATTCACACAGGGGAGAAACCCTATCAATGCTTGGAATGTAGGAAGAGCTTCAGTCAGCATGGAACCCTAATTGAACACCAACGAATTCACACAGGGGAGAAACCCTATCAGTGCTTAGAATGTAGGAAGAGCTTCAGTCACCATGGAACCCTAATTCAACACTAACGGATTCACACAGGGGAGAAACCCTATCAATGCTTGGAATGTAGGAAGAGCTTCAGTCAGCATGGAACCCTAATTGAACATCAAAGGAGTCACACGGGAGAAACCCTATCAATGCTTGGAATGTAGGAAGAGCTTCAGTCAGCATGGAACCCTAATTGAACACCAACGAATTCACACAGGGGAGAAACCCTATCAGTGCTTAGAATGTAGGAAGAGCTTCAGTCACCATGGAACCCTAATTCAACACTAACGGATTCACACAGGGGAGAAACCCTATCAATGCTTGGAATGTAGGAAGAGCTTCAGTCAGCATGGAACCCTAATTGAACATCAAAGGATTCACACAGGGGAGAAACCCTATCAATGCTTGGAATGTAGGAAGAGCTTCAGTCAGCATGGAACCCTAATTGAACATCAAAGGATTCACACAGGGGAGAAACCCTATCAGTGCTTGGAGTGTAGGAAGAGCTTCAGTCAGTCTGGAACCCTAATTCAACACCAATGGATTCACACAGGGGAGAAACCCTATCAGTACTTGGAGTGTGGGAAGAGTTTCAGCGGGAAGCGCACCCTTACTTCACATCGACGCATTCACACTAGGGAGAAACCATATAAATGCTCAGATTGTAGCAAGAGCTTTTTTAATCAATCCTTAATAGGCATAAGAAGACACACATAGGGGAGAAATGTTAAAAATGTTTTGTAGTGTGGAAAAAGTTTCAGTCCCAGCACAAGGTTACTCATTTTTGAAGAATTCACAGTGGGTGGGAAACTTCACATCAAAGCCATAACACAGTAGAGAAAATGTCTAATTGCTGAGACAGGCACAAGAGCCTTTCTCATCATTTCGGTGTTACTCTACTCAAGTGTATTTATGCAGAGAAATTGCATAATTTTTGGGGTTTTTTTCTCCATTAGTAAATTCAGTGTTAAATGGGAGAGAGTTTTCTCGCTGTCTTTCATGCTCAAGTAGGAACCTGCCAATCACACCTGCATCTGGAGCAGGATAGAGGGCTTTGCTTCCTTGGGTCAGTAGTCAAAATAGCCACTGTGCAGCTGCTTATAAGATGTTAGATATTGATGTTGTATTGTTCTCTTATGGCAAGTCTGTGTCTGAACTCGTTCAGCTGAGAGGATGGGATTAAAATAAATATGAATCTTTGGTTTTGCTTATCTTTGTATTTTACTATCCAGTGGAGCTCTGCCATTTTCTGGGAGGCACAGGGCCTGTAACCCTATCCTTATTTTGAAAGTAGAATTCTGTCCCTCCCCTGCCATAGTCTCTATGGAAGGCAGACAAGTTTAAGTCTAGAGCTTCCACTGCATGTAAAACCTGGATCGCACAGCCTCTGTGTGCAGTGCATTCAATTAGTGAGAGGTTAGTCTAAGCTCTTCTCATAGGGGTGAAATCCTGCCAACACCATTGCCTGCCCATCCCCTTCAGTTCAGGCTGGGTGGGCTGTATTGCCCATGGTTTAGAAAAACAAACGGATTCCATCAGGCAGGTGTTGGGGAAAACAATGTATGCAGCTTTATTAAACAAAAATAACCCCTTTACCCAGGCTAATAACCTTCGGAAGATGGGAATTCGTCTCCTGGGAGGCAAGCAAGCAAGCCACTTGGTCCTGTCTGGCAGTCCGTCCTTGTTCTGCAGACACTCCTCTCTCTGTCTTTATGTCTGGAGACCCTCTCTCTCTCTTATTCAGTAGTGAGCGAAGCCAGATATATTTTCCCCACTATCAGGTGCTCATTATTTACAGTGCTGTGTGAAAGTTAACTCCCTAATGACCTGAGATTGCTCTCACATGGGGATGGGCTGTATTGATCACCACCTCTCTCCTGAGTACAATTGTCTTCCGCAATTTCCATTACAGTGGGCACTCGCTCATTCTTTTTGATTACGTGCTGTTTAAGTTATTAGTGAGTGCATGGTGGGGCTGATCGGGGGGGGGCAGCAGTTTGCCATAACTGCCTGGCACCTTGACTGAACTGCCTGGCAACCTAGCTATATACACATTGCAGATCGAGAACAGCTGCCTCTTGAGCTGCTCCCTCTTTTAACCATACCTACCCCCCCAGTCCTTCAATGGTTCCTCACCCGAGGCTGGGGGCACATCCTCTACCTCCCACTCTCCCTATGTACCTGTCTTCTATGGGCGAGCAGGTCACTATCTGGCCCCAGGTTTTTGTGAGACCCCCAAGTCTTTGAGTCTTTCTGGGGCAGGTAGCTGTGTGTGTCTGTATACACATACATGCTGCTGCAGTTGTGTGTTAAGTGCCGTCAAGACTCTTCTGACTCATGGTGACCCTAGAAATCAATGTCCTCCAAAGTGTCCTATCCTTAACAGCCTTGCTCAGATCTTGCAAATCGAGGGCCGTGGCTTCCTTTTATAGAGTCAATCCATCTCTTGTTGGGTCTTCCTCTTTTCCTGCTGCCTTCAACTTTTCCTAGCATGATTGTCTTTTCCAGTGACTCTTGTCTTCCCATAATGTATCCAAAGTACAACAGCCTCAGTTTAGTCATGTTAGCTTCTAGGGTCAGTTCAGGCTTCATTTGTTCTAAAACCCACTGATTTTTTTTTGGGCGGTCCAGGGTATCCGTAACACTCTGCTGCAATTAGTTCTTCATAATTCCTGCTATCTCCTTGCTGCTAGGACCAAAAGTGTGGCATCTATCCTGCAGGGTTGGTGTGATTGACAGAGAAGAAAGGTCTGCATGTGAGCGAGTGTCACTTTGAAGAGGCAGCAAGGAGGGAAGGACACATAACAAAGATGAGGGGTGTGTGTGGGGGGGAGGAAGCGTGAGAGACAAACTGCTCTAAGCAGGTTACTCAGAAGGCAGATGGCATGTGGTCAATCATTTGTTTTTTTACCCTTTCCCTTAGTCCTTAATATCCGTTTGCAAAAGAAGTCCTTATCTGCACATAAAGTAAACAGTTTGTTTGTAACCCTCAATTCACTATGGAGCAGTGCCAAGAAAAAAGTTGAATTAATTCAAAGTTAATTGAGTTGCCCTGTCTCAAGATGCATCCTCCTCAGATACCCGAACTCTCACAAGAGTCACTGAGGTTATAAGCTTAAGAACGCTTTCCAAGGAGTAAGCCCCATTCAATGAAATGGGATAGACTTCTGAACCAACCTCTTTTGGAATGCTCCAAAGAGATTGATCTATAAACCTGGAAGTCCCTGGTCCAACTGGTACTTCTGTCATGAACTTAGTCGCGATGGGTAGCCGTGTAAGTCTGTCAACAGCAGTAGAAAAGAGCAAGAGTCCAGCAGCACCTTAAAGGCTAACAAAATTTCTGGCTGGGTATGCAGCTTTCGTGAGCCACAGCTCACTTTTTCAGAAAGCTCATACCCTGCCAGAAATTTTGTTACTCTTTAAGGTGCTGCTGGACTCTTGCTCTTTCCTACTGCTAATGAACTTAGTCAGGCTTTCTCTCTTGGTCTCATCATCCGCCCCTTCATCCTGCTGCAGTGTGAGGATCAGACTACGTACCTACCTGATAGGGCTGCCAGTGAGGGCTGCAACACAGTAAGATTTGTGTACTCTCACTTGGAGTGATATTGAGCCCTGCATGAGGGCAGAAAGCTCATCCCTCAACATGTGGACCTCTCGTAAAATGGGCTTGGCGAAGCACAGCTGCTGGCTTGTATTTCATCTGCTGCAGAAAAAAAACTTCCCATTGTCTTAACGCATCCACACATTCCTTCAAAGCATGTCTGTGCCACGCACCAGGGCTGGAAGCTTATTGCTCATTTACAATATTTATAGTGCAGGGATTGTGCAGGAAAACCCGTATCCCTTTTAGGAGTTGTATGCGTGTGTTAAAGGCTTCACATCAGAAGAGGTATTCCCACCTGGGTGCATGAGAGAAGAGGGAATCCCTCATCAGAGGTGGCCGTTGCTGTGTGTGATATCAGTGGTGATCTAAGAAGTATTTAAGGGAGTGAAGCCGAAACATTGTGCCTCAGTTTACCTTAAGTTACCAATCAAGACAACTGAGCTGAGATGCGTTGAAATTGACAGTTTGTTTATTGGTTTTGAGAATAAGCAGAACTGGGAATACAATGCCCTGGCTGTCAAGCCGAAGGATTGCGAACCCACATAAGCAGACAGGAAGAACTTTTAAAGACTTTTCAGTAATGACGTTTGCAAATAGAGTTACATTTCTGATCATCCCAGTTTTACCGCATAGTGTTTAATTGTTCTATTGAAATTGACATGTAAGCGATTCTTTAATACGTGTGCTCTAGCTCAAGCCACAGATTCCCTATTATCAGGGAACAAGCAGTACTTTCAAGGTTGCGGTGAAACGGAAAAGCAGAGAGAGAGACAGAGGAGTAGCTTAGAGAAACAGGCTCTGCTTGCCAGAGGCGCGAGGGCTCTTGCCCCGGGTCTTTAAGCCTGGGGATCTGGCCTGGGGGCTCTGTAATATTTTTTTATGTGCTGAGTGTTTTACTTCTTCAAGGAGGGAGCCTTGAAAGAAGGTTTGCCAGGGGAACTATCAGAGTAGCCTAGGAAAGAAATTTCAGAAATGGATCACAGCATTGTGGCTAGTGAGGGAACCGAGGCAGTAACATGCAAGGTCTGTGGCATGTTTGTCTTTTTACCTGAGGGTAACATTAATTACACTTGCAGCAAGTGTAAGTTGGTAGCCCTGCTGGAGGAGAAGATACAGGGTCTTGAGGCACGCTTGTCCACACTCCATTTTTTAAAGCAAGGTTAAAAAATGGACAGAACTCATGAAGCTCTCTTTAGCGAGCAACAGGAGCAGTAGAGTAAGGAATCTGAACAAGTAGATTTGGTTCTGTTTTGCCCCAGACTAAAAAAACACACGATTTAAATGTTTTTTTCATGGCCGTGATTTATCCTTGTCAATCTTGATGTAGTTTTGGTTTTTCATGGGAACAAAGCACGCTGTATTTGACAACGGTTTGGTCTGTCCCTTTTGCAGGAGCCCTCCCCTTCCAACAGGCTCATTGTTTATGCCTGCCCCCAGCTCCGCCCCAACTCCGCCCAGCAGAATACCTCATGCGGTTCACCAGCCCCAGCGCAAAAAACAAGCACCAGTCCCTCTGGTCTCCTCCATTTTTCTTCCACCCTCTCTCTGTTCTGCTTTTGGAACAGTCAGATTCCAAATTGGGGGGGGGGGCAAGGCAGCGCTTTCCTCAAAGCTTCCCTCTATTTTCTATAGGTGTGGAACCCATTGCCATTTAATGAAAGACAGGATTGGGGTGGGGGCAGGAATTGCATCCATGTGCCAAGAGGTGTGCCTTGGATCCAAGGTGTGCCTTGGATTTGCCGCTCTTTAAATGCCCATTTTCCCAATCCTAATTCTCAAAACTCTGATTGTTGAGTTTTGATAATTTGGATGGGAAAAGGGTGCATCTAGAGAGCAGCAAATCCAAGGAAAAACCTCCAGTGCATAAATGGCCATTGTAAACCTCTTGCATTAAAGCCAATGCATCATGAGAGAGAGGAGGGCTCCTGGCTTGTGCGCCGGCCCCGATCCAGCCAGTGTGCATGGCGGGGGGGGGGGGGGAGGGAAGAAGGTCCCTGGCTTGCACGCTGGCCATGATCCGGCCACAGTGCATCATGAGAGAAAGGAAGGCTCCTGGCTTGTGCGCCGGCCCTGATCCAGCCAGTGTGCATGGCGGGGGGGGGGAGAGGGAAGAAGGCCCCTGGATTGCGCGCCGGCCATGATCCGGCCACATTGCATCATGAGAGACAGGAGGGCTCCTAGCTTGCATGCCAGCCCCGATCCAGCCAGTGTGCATGGCTGGGGGGAGAGGAAAAGGCCCCTGGATTGCGTGCCAGCCATGATCTGGCCACAGTGCATCGAGAGAGAGGAGGGAGATAAGAGCAGGCTGGCCACCCCTCTTCAGAAGAGAGATGGGAGGGAGTTTTGCCTTGGGTTTTCCGCTCTCAGGATGCACATTTTTCCCATCCGAATTCTCAAAAATCCCCCCTCCCGCTGGGGTAGAGGGGCCAACAGCCCCTTCCCTTGAACATCCCCCCACGGGTCCAGCTGCCCTAGACCAAGCTGCCTCCACCACCACCCCCAGCGCGTGAGGCGCACATGGCGTGGCCCCGCCAGTCTCCCCCTGGAGCCGTCCGTCCGACGTCCGCCTGGGCTTGGAGGTGTGGGCCCAGCTCCAAGGCCCTTTCCGGGCGAGGGGCGTGGAAGGTGTGCCGCCTGCCCGCCCACCAGCCTCCTGGACGGAGGGAGAGAAGTGCCAGGACTCTAGGCAGGCAGGAAGGCAGTCAGTCAGCAAAAGGGGCGGTATTCTTGTCCAAGTGTGAAACTCCCCCAGCCAATCACTGTTCTTGGGGGAGGAGAAAGGAGATGTCATGGGGAGCGAAGCAAAAAAATTTTCATGGGCACCCGAGCAACAAAACACGTCTCTACTGGAAAGTACGGCTCTGAAGTGGTTTTGCTTGCCGCTGGCATAACATGGCTTTTGTACCTCTATCAGAAAAAGGCGGATCTGCAGTGAATAATCAAAATTTGACTCCGATGCAAATCAGCATTGAAACAGCAGCAAATCTCCGTGAAAAATACCCCAGGAGGAGGATGCATGGAAGAATGTGGCCCACAGGAGTAGGAAAATCAGGACACATCCTGATCCTCTCTTGCTCAGCAATCGGTTCCAGGATCTCCCAATAGATACTGATTCTGGACCACTGGAACAAGGGCTATCCCCCCAAAGCATGAAAGAAATTGCTCAGGCTCCTGTGCATGAGAGGACTCGATCTTCCGCCCCACAATTTACGAAGAGGCGTGTTCTCGTAATTGGGGATTCCCTCCTGATAGGGGTAGAGTCTAAAGTATTCCGACCTGATTTGTTGTCCCGAGAGGTCTGCTGTTTACCGGGTACACGCATCCATGATGTGACGGAAAGGGTAGGAAGGCTCATCAAGCCCACAGATTATTACCCTTTCTTACTTGTTCATGTGGGAACAAATGATATTGCCTGGCACAGCCCATAACGTATTAAACATGGCTCTGGGTGAGAAGGTGAAGGACTTGGGGGTACAGGTTGCGTTTTCGTCCGTTCTGCCTGTTGAAGGTCCTGGCTTAGGAAGGGAAAGACGAATACTCCAAAGAAATGACTGGCTGCATAGGTGGTGTCGTCAAGAAATGTTTGGATTTCTGGACCATGGCTTACGCTTTCGAGAAGAAGCTCTTCTGTCGGGGGATGGTGTACACCTCACGAGGGTAGGAAAAAATGTGTTTGGCGAGAGCCTTGCAAACCTGATCAGGAGGGCTTTAAACTAAATCCTATGGGGGGGCGAGACAACAATTTAAAGCCTTGTATGCTGATAATACCTGGAGAAGAGAACAATAAAGATTTGCAGGGAGTGGCATGTATGCAAGGAAACATAAACTCACAGTAAGTACAGAAACTAAAACCACGGGATACGTAAACCACAGATTCCGATGTCTGTACACTAATGCGCAGAGTATGGGAAACAAGCAGGAAGAACTCGAAGCCCTAATACAGGAAGGGGATTTTGACCTAATAGGCATTTCTGAAACTTGGTGGGATGTCACTCATGATTGGAATATTAAGATTGAGGGGTACAACTTGTTTAAAAGGGATAGATTGATAAGGAAGGGGAGAGGAGTTGCACTGTATGTCAAAGATGTGTACACTTGTGATGAAGTACATGAATCTGAGCATGGTAGTGCAGTCGAGACTCTATGGGTAAACATAAAAGGAATAAGAAATAATCGTGATATTCTCGTGGGGGTCTGCTATCGACCGCCAAACCAGGCAGAGAACTTGGATGGGACGCTCCTAGACCAGATCACTAAGTTCTCAAAGAGATGGGACATGGTGGTCATGGGAGATTGTAATTACCCGGATATCTGTTGGAAGTCCAACGCTGCTAAAAATGCAAGATACAATAAATTCCTGACTTGTCTTGCTGACAACTTCCTATTCCAGAAGGTGGACAGGGAAACAAGGGGGTCTACTATCTTAGACTTGATTCTCACCAACAGGGAAGAACAGGTCGATGAGGTTAAAGTAGTAGGCATCCTGGGTAGTAGTGACCACGTACTCTTGGAATTTACAAACTTGGGGAGAGGAAAACCTGTACGTAGGGGATGAACTGCCTCCTTTCTCCTACCTGCCACCATATTGAAATGAGGGGAGAAGGGTTGCTGGGCTACAGCCCTCGAGGGCCCTTCAGAATCCTCCCCACGAGAGGCGCAGACCAGGTTAGGAAACCCCTTTCTCTACGTGGATTTCCCTACCTGCTTTCCAGGTTTCCCTTAATTTCAAGGTGCTACAAATTGTGTATTGGATCCACGGGTTTTGTAGAATAGCAGTATATAAAGGCAAAAGTCCACCCTGTATTTTTCCACAGAATAGTGCACGGAAGGACTGAAAGCTTGAAAAAGTTTCATATGAAATGGAATTATACTGGATTTCCATTGCACAACGTCCAGTCACCGTTGCCTGATTGTTGCAATTTGCATTTTATGTGTATGGACTTGAAATGAACTGAGCATTTGTGCCTATACCCACTTACCTGTATTGCTCTTGCGCCTTCACATTGGGTCTTACTGAGACCATTTGTAAAAAATATTTCTTCTTGTTGCTCAACTGAGGTTGTGTTAGTGAGAATTTACTCTCAAATATATTTTTCTAATAGCAATTGCATTGTAGTTACCTTATTGGGTGTACTTTTGCTGGTGCTTTTATTTTGAATTGCCAAAACTCCTGAGTAGCACTTGTAGCCGTTTTTTGACTACTACCACCAGGAGGTTGGCATCCCTAACCCTAAGGGTACTCTGTCCACAGATGAACCTGATCCATTCCCTTTGTGACTTGTTTGTGTGTGCTTTTTTGGGGGGGGGGGGAGTCCACAAGAAATTGCAGAAAGGGAGAGTAAATTGACCCCTACTCTGAATATGGCCATCCAGGATCATATGGGGTTTCAAGGGTTTGAGCAGAGTAGCTGAGTCTTCCTCATTCCCTTCCCCATTTAAGTGCCTCTCAGGTGCTTTCGTCATGTCAAGCCTTCTGCAACAGGATGCCCAGGGTTCAGCAGGATGTTTGGTGAGGGAAGGTTGAGATAATTTACAAAGTCCTCTTTTTCTGGGTATCTGCAGAGTACACAGAGTGACACCAAACTTGCTTGTTCCTTTATTTATGTAGAAAATGTCGGTGCTACTTTTCAGGGAATATGCCTAAGGCAGTTCCCAAAACCACATGAAATCATGGCAGAAGGTTCGTGGTAGAATGGCATCATGATGTCATTCTAACAGTCAGGTTCTGGTCCATTTTTCTCCCTGCCATCTTATTGAGTGGCAGCAGGGGTTGGGAGGGGCTGTGGCTCAGTTTGCAGAGCATCTGCTTGGCATGTAGGTCCTAGGTTCAATCCCCGGCATCTCCTGTTGAAGGGACTAGGCAAGTAGGTGATCTGAAAGACCTCTGTCTGAGTCCCTGGAGAGAGCCGCTGCCTCTCTGAGTAGACAATACTGACTTTGATGGACTGAGGATCTGGTTCAGTATAAAGCAGCTTTGTGCGTTCATCTCCCAGTGTAGTGGAAGAGCAGGCAGGCCTGGGCCCACCTTGGCTTTGAACTCCATTACCCTTAATCACAGAGTGACCATTCTTGTGCTATGCTGGCAGCTGCTGCCAAAGCAGTGTATTTAAAAACCACGACCACCAGTTAAATCTCCAATGGCCAATCAGAAACCCTGGTTCACAGAAGAAATGGGAATGCTATTTGGATATGCTAACTGGAAAGTGTAGAATAAAAATCTAATATAGAAAACAATAGTCATATACCTTGAATAAGTTATAGATAAAGATAAATTTAGAGTATAAACATAGATAAGCTACGTAATGTTCAAGTAAATATCATGTTCAAGTAACTATCATAACAACAAAACAATGCTTATGAAAACTGACTCCTGAAGAAAGCACAAAATGTATGAATGGAAGTGTATGTATATGTTTGTTATCTTTGCTTTTGAAAATGTTAATTTAAAAAACCCCCTACAATGCCATAGAGTCCACCCCGCAAAGCATCCATTTTCTCCAGGGGAACTGCAGGCCCAACATGGGGAATGGCATCCATAGTCATGACTCACCTCAGGAGAGATGAAATGATGAGGGAAAAAACTTGCTCTGAGCGCCTGCAAGAGATCTACTCCCTGTTGAATCGCCAGCCTCCCAGATGTAGACTTGGAGGGTGAAGTTGGCTAAAATGGGGGCTTCACCACCTCTCTTGAGCTGTTCAGCCCTGCTGCTGAAGTCTTCCCGCCCAATCTGATGCCCATCCTGCGAATACCTGTGTTTTGCATCATGGCAAGTGGAAATTCAGCCAGAAAGACGCAATCAAGAACAAGTGGCATATGCCGAATTTCTGCCTGTCATTCGGAAGACAGTGGTGTTGAGTGAGTGGCGGTTGTAACCCAACTCTCCTGCTCAGAGGAGCCTTTTTGTTCTTCGGCCATTTCCCTGCGACAGGTTGGAAAGGGTTAAGTGCTGAAACCTCTAATTTCTGGTAGCCCATAAATAGGAGTGGCCTCCTCAGCTCACCTGATTCTTCCTTCTCAGGGTGATTGTGATTGCATTTCTTTTGATAGACTTGGGCTTTTCTTCCCACCTACCCACCCCCAAAAAAACCAGGTGAGTGGGGGAAATGGGAGTGATTTCTGGGGAAGGGAGGTGAAATGGGTACAGGGGCTAATAAGGAGATCAATGCCTGAAGGAACAATCTACATTCCAAATGGGCAAGCTAAAGTTACAGGACTCTCCAATTACCTCCCCCAGCCCCATGGTTGGATCTTTCCATTGTACCTTCCTTGTATATGGACCAAGGGCAGGGTGTGGAAATGTTTGCATGTAATCTGCCTAGCAATCCCACTTTCTCCTGGCACTCCTATAAGTATTTTCCTGGGACAAAGTGTTGGAAATAAAAATATTTATTTTTTTAAACAGATTTAAATTTTGAATAAAAAGAAACCCAACCTCAGGATTGAAAGCAAGAGATTTTTAATTATTTTCTGCAGCAAAAAATAATGAGAGGAAAGATGTTAGCCAAAGGCCACAAAATGAAACTTTTCCTTTAACAAGCTTCTTCTATTTCTTAATTTTTTATACTTTTCCAGAGTTTTTTGTTTCAAGAGGATTTGAATATTTTCTCCTCTCAAATCCACCCTAACTTTGATCTCATCTTTGTGGTCACATGTATATGATCTCATCTGTTATTCGGTGATATCCTGTTCCAGGAACAGGTTGGAGATAAAAAAAAACTAAAACTAAAACCTGCTTATTAAAACTAATTAAAATGCCCTAAACATTTTTGTTAAACAATGCTGCTCTCTACTGGCTTATATAAATAACCACAGCTTACAAATATAATAGAAGAATAACATTTTTTTAATATGCTAGAATTAAATTAATTAATTTTACACATCCCACAAAAGCCCCAATAAACAGATCTGAGTAGGATTCTGAGCAGGCCTGCTGGGAATTGCCCTCACACAGTCCAGATGTTTCCAGGAATCCCCCATGGCTGCAATTGGCCCTCCCTTGTTATTTTATTCCACCTAGCATGTAGAGATAGACTGCTGCTGAAAATGGAGGGACCATTTCATTAATTAACCAACAATGAACAAATTCATGGACGTGCTCCCTTCTTGTAGCAGTAAGTTTCCTTTGGTTTAACATATTTGTTATCAAAGGATTAAAGCTTGCTTTAAAACCAAAATCTTATGATGAATATTAATTTTGTTAGCATCTTTTCTCTTCCCAGAATAATCTCTAACTATGTGCAAACAGTTGTACTCCATGGTTTAGTATTACAAATTTTATCCAGTAGCAAACATTCATTGTCTGCTTTATGGGAAAATCTCAAAATAAGTGTATCTTCAGCTTCTGTAGAGCCAGCATGGTAGTGGTTAAGAGCGGTGGACTTTGATCTGGAGAACCGAGTTCAGTTCCCCACTCCTCCACATGAAGCCTGCTGAGTGACCTTGGGCCGGTCACAGTTCTCTCAGAACTCTCTCAGCCCCACCTACCTCACATAGGGTGGAATTCACACATAGTGTTTAGGACAAGGGGTAGAGTAAAGATGGATGGTTTTAATAGAACCATGGTGTCACCTCTCTCAGGAAATGAGAATTGTTCTCTGCCCCCAATGAAGGGTGTACAATAACAAGGCAATAAGGTATTAAAAAGGTAAAGGTCCCCTGTGCAAGCACCGGGTCATTCCTGACCCATGGGGTGATGTCACATCCCGACATTTCCTAGGCAGATTTTGTTTACGGAGTGGTTTGCCAGTGCCTTCCCCAGTCATCTTCCCTTTACCCCCAGCAAGCTGGGTGCTCATTTTACTGACCTAGGAAGGATGGAAGGCTGAGTCAACCTTGGGCCTGCTACCTGAAACCAACTTCCATCAGTATTGTACTCAGGTCATGAGCAGAGCTTGGACTGCAGTACTGCAGCTTACCACTCTGCGCTACAGGGCTCCTAAATAAGGTATTACTGGATGTCAAATACTTATGCCAAACCGGGTTCAATCCCCCACTCCTCTACATGAAGCCTGCCGGGTGACTTTGGGCCAGTCACAGTTCTGTCTTACAATTCCTTCAGCCCACGCAGAGGCCAACGATGGCAATCCACCTCCGAATGTCTCTTGCCTTGAAAATCCTACAAGGTCATCTGTGACTTGATGGCACTTTCCACCACAACTTTCATACCCATACATAGTAATGGGGAATACTATAATGTTAACTATTTTGATCTTGGTTGCCATCTACACATCCTTAGACTTAAGAATCTTTTCAAGCTGCTTCATGGCTGCCCTTCCCAGTCTCAATTTCCTGCTTATTTCTTGGTTGCAGTCTCTCATTTGGTTGATGAGGGAGCCAAGAAAAAGAAAATCTTTAACAATTTCAGTTTCTTCATTGTCAAGCTTAAAGTTGTGTAATTCCTCAGTAATAATTTCTTTTGTCGTCTTGGTATTCAGCTGTAATCCTGCTTTGGCACTTCCTGCTTTAACCTTCATCAATAGTGGCTTCAAGTCTTCAGAGTTTTCTTCCAGTATTGTGGTATCATTTGCATATTTCAGTTTGTTAATGTTCCTTCCACCCATTTCCACACCACCTTCATACTCTACTGACTGGAGCAAAACTGTTCAATTAGTGTTGTGCAATTGGTATATCTGTGTTTATTTCAATAACTCTTCTGAAGCCCTATAAGATATTTTGAATTAAGATGTATTCTTCTGCTTCAGGTGCCTGGATAGTTGGAGGAGGTGCCCCTAGGCTTCCCTCTCAACGGAACTAAATGCATCCTAAGATACCCTGAAGATGGAGGCCCAGGAAGAAGGTGGTGAAGAAGCTAGTTCACCGGGGGAGCAATTATACACAGCAAATGCCCTGAGTGTAGATGACAAGCAAGAGAGAAATGGACAAACCAGCTGTGTGTTTAAAGATTTGTGCACAGCAGACACCCTGAATGTGCAAGTCAAACAAGAGAGTGATGGAGAAGCCGTCTGGCTGGGTCAAGATTCATGCAGAGCAGAAATCAACAATGTGCAAGTCAAGCAAGAGAGTGATGAAAAAGCTGTCTGCTTTGGTAAAGATTCATGTGCAGCAGAAACATTAAATGTGCATGTGAGACAACAGAGTGATGAAGAAGATGGCTGGCTAAGTAAAGGCTCATGTGCAGCAGAAATCATCAATGTGCAAGTCAAAGAAGAGAGTGATGGAGAAGCTGGCTGGTTTGGTAAAGATTCATGTGCACCAGACATCCTGAATGTGCACGTCAAACAAGACAGTAATGAAGAAGCTGTCTGGTTTGGTAAAGATTCATGCGCAGCAGAAATCCTGAATGTGCAAGTCAAACAAGAAAGTGATGGAGAAGCTGGCTGGCTGGGTAAAGATTCATGCACAGCAGAAACCATCAATGTGCAAGTCAAACAAGAAAGTGATGATGAAGCTGGCTGGCTCGGTAAAGATTCATGTGCAGCAGAAACCATCAATGTGCAAGTCAAACAAGAGAGTGATGATGAAGCTGGATGGCTGGGTAAAGATTCATGTGCAGCAGAAACCATCAATGTGCATGTGAGACAAGAGAGTGATGAAGAAGCTGGCTGGCTAAGTAAAGGCTCATGTGCAGCAGAAATCATCAATGTGCAAGTCAAAGAAGAGAGTGATGGAAAAGCTGTCTGTTTTAGTAAAGATTCATGCACAGCAGAAATCCTGAATGTGCACGTCAAACAAGACCGTAATGAAGAAGCTGTCTGGTTTGGTAAAGATTCATGCGCAGCAGAAATCCTGAATGTGCACGTCAAACAAGAAAGTGATGGAGAAGCTGTCTGGTTTGGCGAAGATTCATGTGTGGCAGAAATCCTGAATGTGCAAGTCAAACAAGAGTGTGATGATGAAGTTGGCTGGCTGGGTAAAGATTCATGCACAGCAGAAACCATCAATGTGCAAGTCAAACAAGAGAGTGATGAAGAAGCTGGCTGGTTTGGTAAAGATTCATGCACAGCAGAAACCATCAATGTGCAAGTCCAACAAGAGTGTGATGATGAAGCTGGCTGGCTGGGTAAAGATTCATGCACATCAGAAACCATCAATGTGCAAGTCAAACAAGAGAGTGATGAAGAAGCTGTCTGGTTTGGTAAAGATTCATGCACGGCAGAAACCATCAATGTGCAAGTCAAACAAGAGAGTGATGATGAAGCTGGATGGCTGGGTAAAGATTCATGCACAGCAGAAACCATCAATGTGCAAGTCAAACAAGAAAGTGATGATGAAGCTGGCTGGCTCGGTAAAGATTCATGTGCAGCAAAAACCATCAATGTGCAAGTCAAACAAGAGAGTGATGAAGAAGCTGTCTGGTTTGGTAAAGATTCATGCAGAGCAGAAACCATCAATGTGCAAGTCAAACAAGAGAGTTATGATGAAGCTGGCTGGTTAGGTAAATATTCATGTACAGAAGAGACCATCAATGTGCAAGTCAAACAAGAAAGTGATGGAGCAGCTGGCTGGCTAGGTCGAGATTCATGTGCAGCAGAAACCGGGAATGTGCAAGTCCAACAAGAGGGTGATGGAGAAGCTGGCTGGCTAGGCAAAGACTCATGCACAGAAGAAACCAGGAATGTGCAAATCAAACAAGACAATAATGGAGAAACTGGCTGGGTGGGTAAAAATTCATGTGCAGCAGAAATCCTGAGTGTGGCAGTCAAAGATGAGAGTGATGGAGAAGCTGGCTGGCCACATAAAGATTCATGCGCTACAGAAACCTTGAATGTGCAAGTGAAACAAGAGAGTGACGGAGCAGCTGTCTGGATAGGTCAAGATTCATGCACAGCAGAAACAATAATTGTGCAAGTTAAACAAGAGATTGATGGAGAACCTGGCTGCCTGGGTAAAGATTCGTGTGGAGCAGACATCCAGAATGTGCAAGTCAAGCAGGACAGTGATGCAGAAGGCCACTGGCAGGGTAAGGATCCATGTACCAAAGTTGATGGATGGTATCTGAAACTGAACAGTTGTCTTTGTTGTTGCATGACTGGAGGAATAGTACTCCTTTAAAGTTGAGAATGATTAATAAGACTAAATATATTAGAATGACAGTATGGTAATATTATTGCTTACGTTAAGGCTACATATCTAATGACCTATCTTCCAAGATTTATAAACAGACGAGGAACATAGTTTTCAAATTGCTGAGTGACCTGGAGGCCCTTCATGTCAAAAACTGGAGATACATTGAGGCCTGGTGGGGTACACTTCATATATGTCTGCCATTAATCATTATTATAGCTGTATTTGGGTAGACATTCCTCACCAGGCACCAGTTAAAGATATGCAGTTGTCTCCGTATGAAACGGGGATTATTGAAATTACTAGTCTTTCTTCTTTCTCCCCAAGGAGATATTGGACAAGCAAGTGAGGGCGAGAAGAAGATTGTCCATTGGGGCAAAGCTGGGAAAAGTGGTCTCACTGACTCATCTCTAGGTGGGAAACGGACGACTTTCCAGGCAGCTGAGATACAAGAGGCAAGTCAGCAGGGACTGGAAACACGTGCCCAACCCTGTTCAATGAGAAGAGAAGCTGGCCAAAGTTTAGGTGAAGGGACCTCTTGTTTGAGAGAAATGCGGGGCAGAAAATATGGGGAACAATTCAGAAAGAGTTCTGACTTTCTCAAGAGTGTGCCACTCCAGAGAAAGAAGAAAACTTCCACGCACCCAGACCAAGGGAGAAATTTTAGTCCCTCCCTTTTGAGACAGAAACAATTCCACTCAGGAGAGAGGCCACATAAATGCTCACCTTGTGGAAAAAGTTTTCATCCCAGCTTAGACCTTACAAAACATAAGCGAACTCACACTGGAGAAAAGCCATATAAATGCTCACATTGTGAAAAATGTTTTAGTACCAGTTCAAAGCTTTCCACACACGAACGAACGCACACAGGAGAAAAGCCATATAAATGCTCATATTGTGAGAAATGTTTTAATTCCAGTTCAAACCTTTCCGTGCATGAACGAACCCACACAGGAGAAAAGCCATATAAATGCTCATATTGTGAGAAATGTTTTAGTACCAGTTCAGGCCTTTCCACACATGAACGAACCCACACAGGAGAGAAGCCATATAAATGCTCAGGCTGTGAGAAATGTTTTAGTAACAATTCAGACCTTTCAAAACATGAACGAATCCACACAGGAGAGAAGCCATATAAATGCTCAGAGTGTGAGAAATGTTTTCGTACCAGTTCCCAACTATGTGAACATAAACGATTGCACACAGGAGAGAAGCCATATAAGTGCTTAGATTGTGGAAAATGTTTTTGTACCAGTTCCCGCTTATTAGACCATTCACGTTTGCACTCAGGAAAGAAACCATGCAAATGCTCAGTTTGCGGGATGTGTTTTAAGTTCTACTCCAGCCTTTCAAAACACAAACAAATGCACACAGGAGAGAAACCATAGCAATGCTCTTATTGTAGGAAATGTTTTCGTTTTCGTTCAGACTTTTCAAAACAATGAATTCACACAAGTGAGAAGGCATATAAATGCTCAGAATGTGAGAACCTTCGGCCAGAGAGCAGACCTTAAGTCTCATATGAAAATCCATACCAAAGAGAAAATATGAGGGATCCTGTAGGGGGGATTTTTCCATAGTCACACTATTTGAGCATATTTCCTGGTTCCATCTTCTTGATCACCTGTTGAATGGTGTATTTGTGGCAAGTGAGGATTGCGCCCTGTGCCTCTCTCCAGTTCCTTCCTTTGTCCTGTAATATATCTCCTGTGGATGAAAGCTTGAATCTTGCTCTAACCCAAAAAGAGTGATCAATTTATTGGATCACACCTGACTCTTAATTGGAAAATCCATAGAAGAAAGATTGCTAGTTTCTTGGCTGGTGTAAACCTCTTAGAATATTTTAGACAGGTAACTGGATGTGATTGCTGAACTGGCTTCAGTTATGTCGGCAGAGTCCATTTTTAACTATGCTTTTGAGCATTGGTGACCCTTGAGGGAAAATGGCTACCTAATGACCCTTGAGGGAAAATGTTATATTTTCTTTAAAAGAATTAGCTGTATTAGTTATGGGTCCTCTTTATGATGTCTTGTGGTACTGGGTTGTCACATTGCATGCTTTTTACTATGCATCACAGTGGAGGTGGGATCCATTTCATGGTTGGACACTGAGAGGGGATATGTTCTTCAAACTCAATAAAGGCCCATTGTTTTTAAAGCTAAATAAATGATTTTAATTCTGAGGGGCTGTTTGCTGTTCTTTTTCCCTCTGAGGATGGTGAAATGAAAATGTTAATGGAGGAGAATGTTTTTTTCCCTTTCTTGGTTACCTCTTGGGCTAAGAAGGGGAGCCAAAACAAAGCAACACACATTCTGTGGTACAGAATGCAGCTGCTTACTCAACTTAGAGAGTTCCTCCTGGAACTCTTTTTTGGTTTTGACCATCCTGTTACAATATGCGATGCCTGACCTCCAGCCCTGGTCATGGCAACCACACCAGAGACTCACTATACTGCCTGAGTAGCAAAGCTAGCTGCTTTGGCAGGCTCTCCCTCGCTTCATGCAAGCCAGGCTGTCCAAGACAAGAGACTGGGTCGCCCCTGCAGAACCAGCAAAAGGGAAGCCACGATCCTAATTGTCTTCTGATCCTAAGGGACGCCATAACAGCAAAGTGAGAGCATCACGTAGCCTTCTCCTCCTGCACCTTCCCCCCCTTGAATCCTGTGAAAACAACATCCGCTGCAATCTGCACTCCGTATCTCCTGGAGCTTAGAAGATTTACACCTTCATACATCAAAGTGAAGATCCGAGTCAAGCCATCCTGAGGAGATGTGTAAATCATTGGTGCCAGCCTAGTTTACAAATGATCACTTTATCCGATCTCTGTAGCCAAGTGTTTGATCCCTATGTTTTGTTTGGGACGTCCTGGTCGGCTCTAGTTGTGGGTTGGGAGCCTCGATTTTGCTCACGGCGTAGCTGGTAGAGGTTCCCTGTGTGGGTTCCTGTTCTAGCTCAGCTAGTGCATGGAGCAGAACTGAGGTGGGTTCCCTATCAAATTTGCTCATGTCTGCTCCTTTGTCTTTTAATCTGAACCATACTCTATTTTGGAAGGAATCGGTTGCTGCGACTGAGGAAGGCACGGAACCAGAGGGTCTCCGCTGTGGTGGAGGCTCTAATCTGCGCGTCTCTTCCTTGCGGAACTCTTCAGTTGGGGGAGGGGGGCGCTTGGAGTGATCCTATTATACTGTTCCTTTCCTCTACCCCCTCTGCCTCGTCCTTGCTGCCACGAACCCTATTGGATGTCATAGTGATTTTGGTTTTGGTCATGACTGAATCCAGAGTATCCCAGGGGTGGGCTACACTGGGAGTGGGGTCCATGGTTAGCATATGTGACAGGTTCAATAGGCTCACGCGTGAACCTAACTTTCTTTGGATTCCAGGCTTGTTTGATTCGAATTAGTCAGGCAGCTGCCCTGATTTTTGCCTCTGTTTCGTCCCACGTCAGCCCGTCATGAATCATTAGTCCTGCCATGATTTTGGTATCAGGGTCTAGACCATCTACCAGCAGCTGAATGAAACGTCCGTTGTTAAAGCGAGGGACTCCACGGTTATCATGGTCTACAATCTCGGCCAGTCGTGCTAGAAGTTTTTTCCTAGCCACATATGCCTCGGGATCCTCGTCAGACTTTTGGCATTCCCCCCAGAAAATGCAGCATGACTAATATCAATTTTTACTGTATGTGTGTAAAGTGCCGTCAAGTCGCAGCCGACTTATGGCGACCCCTTATGGGGTTTTCAAGGCAAGAGACTAACAGAGGTGGTTTGCCAGTGCCTTCCTCTGCACAGCAACCCTAGACTTCCTTGGTGGTCTCCCATCCAAATACTAACCAGGGCTGACCCTGCTTAGAGTCTGAGGTCTGACAAGATCAGGCTAGCCTGGACCATCCTAGTAGGCATCCTGGGGCAGGGAGTTCCACAATTTAACCATGCGTTGTGTGAAGAAGCACTTCCTTTCATCAGTTTCAAATATCTCACCCTCCAGCTTCAGCAGATGACCCCACGTTCTAATATTATGGGAGAGGGAGAAAAGCTTCTCCCTGTCCACTCTCTCCATACCAGGAAGTTGAAAGGAACAGTAAAGAGGGTCCAATCTCTGGAAAAGAATCTCTCCACTCTGGAGGAATGGGCATTAAAATAGCAAACAAAATAAACTGCTTCAGAAAGCCTCCTCGAGCTTAGTTAGGGGTCCCTTTGCACAGCCAGCCATTGTTGCACAGGACAATTAGAACCAGGGTTCAGGTTGCCTACTTTTCAAGCAGCCCCCAGCTTGCTCCTGGCCACCAGTGTCCCTAGAAGGTAGTGGACCACTGGGAATTTCCCTTGTAAATAAATGGCCAATCTGCTCCTGCTTTGCACTGCCTCCCATTGCTGCATGGAACTATTAGAGCCAGGGCTGAGGTTGCCATCTTTTCAACCGGTCCCCCCCCTTTCACTTTACGATCATCTTTATACTCAGACATTAGCTGTTAAATGTCCCAGAGGGCCCTAATGGGAATGTTGATTGCTATGGGGGAGGGGGGAAGCAGCACCTCCTAATTTTCTGACCTGCAGCTGCAGTCCGTGCAGAAGAGCAAGAGAGGTTGGGACTTTGCCCTAGTCAGTTGGCAACCCTGGACACAACCATCAGCATTATTTCAGTGACATCATGACTCATCGCCCTGGGATATGGCATAACTGAGAAAAGAGCATCCTCTGAGCATGCGCAAGACACCCTCTCCCCATTCCATACTGTAGAGATGCAGACTTGGAGGGTAGAGTTTGCTCCAGTGGGGGCTTCAGCACCGCTCTTTAGCAATTCAGCACTGGTGCTGGAGGGTTGGAGGCCACTGAGGCGCTGCACCATGGCAAGCAGAAATGCAACTGGTGCAGCTTCTCTCACCAGAGAGAGGCTGTGAGGAAAGAAGCCGCATATGCAGAACTTCTGCCTGTCATATGGCAATGGAAAGCAGAGTCTCTTGAGTGATGGGAAGGTGGTAACCCAACACTTTTGTTCAGAGGTGTTTGTTGTTCCTCATCTGCCATCTTCCTGGGAGAGGCTGGAAAGGGTTAAATGCGCAGAGCCCTCCTTTTTAGAGACCTATAAATGGGAGAGGTTTCCTCAGCTCACCTGTTTCATCCTCCTCCTCCTCCTCTTTTAGTGGTCTTGCTTAAGTCCCAGATGAAATGCAATGTAAGAGCGTCCAGTAGCAGGTGAGTGCAAAGAAGGAAGGTGATTCTTGCATGCAGCAAAAGGGTGGATAAAATAGATACAGGGGCTAACAAAGGAGACCAGAAGTTAGGAGGGAGGAAGAGACAGAGGCATAAAGAGGAAATCTTCAGTTTGTTATAGTCACTGGCACCAGAGCAAGACAGGGAAATACTGAATAAACTTGCCAGAGAAGGAGTCCCACAACTCCATCTACCCAAGTATGCTGTTTCCAACAGTGGCCTGGAAATCTCTTGGAATTGCAGCTGGTCTCCAGACTACCGAGATCAGATTGCCTGGAGGAAATGGCTGCTTTGGTGGGTGGACCCGCTGGCCTTAACCCAACACTTATGCTTAGAGGTGGTCACTGTTCCTCTTTTTGCCCTCTTCCTGGGAGAGGCTGGAAGAAGTTGAAATATGAGATCTTTTTTTTTTAAGTTAGTTATATACTGATTTTTTACTGATTGTCCTTTTATGATGGAATAGGTTTTTTCTTTTAAGGTGCCTGTACAAATACATCTGGCAATGTGGTTATTATGCCAATAAAGGTTCATGTATGTGTGTGTGGCTAGAAGAAGTTAAATATTTGGAGCCCTCATTTCTAGAAGCCCATAAGTGAGAGTGCCCTTCTCACCCCACCTGTTCCTCCTCCTTAGGAAAAAAAAGCCTTTTCAAGTTTTCTAGGGTTGCTTGGTCCCTCTTCGTCACCGGCAGGAAGTTTTTGGGGCAGAGCCTGAGGAGGGCGGGGTTTGGGGAGGGAAAGGACTTCGATGCCATAGAGTCCAATTGCCAAAGTGGCCATTTTCTCCAGGGGAACTGATCTCTATTGGCTGGAGGTCAGTTGTAATAGCAGGAGATCTCCAGCCACCATCTGGAGGTTGGCAACCCTATTAATTAGCCATATCACATTCAGCAAAAGGTAATGCCCTTCTCTTTGTTCCCCTGTTGCACCAAGGCTAAGGTTGCCAACTTTTCAACTGGTTACTGCTAGGGTTTCCAGTTCCAGCTTGGGAAATACCTGGAGATTTTGGGGGTGGAGCCTGAGGAGGGCGGGGTTTGGGGAAGGGAGGAACCTCAGGGAAGGATAATGCCATACAGCCCACCTTCCAAAGCAGCCATTTTCTTTAGGTGAACTGATCTCTGTTGCCTAGAGATCAGTAGCGGGAGACCTCTAGGCCCCACCTGGAGGTTGGCAACCTTAGCTGCTACTCCTGTCATTCCAATGCAGAGACATTAACCCTGGAGAATCCCAGAGGGGCAGCCATGGGAATGAGAACAGTGGTGTCCCTGGAATAAAATGTTCCGTCTTCTAATTTCTTTTCACCAGCTTGCCACAAGTGCAGCAGATTTGTCAGATGAGCACACGAAGCTGCCTTATACTGAATCAGACCCTTGGTCCATCAGTATTGTCCACTCAGACTGGCAGTGGCTCACCAGTTGGCAACCCTAGTCAGTTGGCAACCCTGATCGCATCTCAACCACTAGCCTCATTTCAGTGTCATGACTCATCTCAGGAGAGATTAGGGTTGCCAGATCTCTCTTCGCCATCAGCGGGAGGTTTTTGGGGCAGAGCCTGAGGAGGGCGAGGTTTGGGGAGGGGAGGGACTTCAATGCCATAGAGTCCAATGGCAAAAGTGGCCATTTTCTCCAGGGGAACTGATCTCTATCGGCTGGAGATCAGTTGTAATAGCAGGAGATCTCCAGCTATTACTTGGAGGTTAAGCAAATTTAGGTTAGCCTGCTGTATAGTATATTGAGCAAAAATACCAGCAGTAATGCCAAACAAACACAATTGTAACAAATTCAGATACTATATTTCCTAAACACCACTAAATATATAGAACACCAAAACCAATTACTCAGCCATGACAAATACCAACATACATCGTTATATAAGTGATATAACAATACAAATGTGCTAGTGTTTCTGGAGGGAATTGTCCTTGTGGCTCTCTCCCCGTTTCTTCCTTCACGTTTTCCACTGCTGTTAAAAGTGAAATGGTTGCCGGAATTTCTGGGGTCGGGATTAAAGTTGCTCCTTTTGTACTGGGCATGCAGGCCAGAAGTCCCCGACTTTTTGGAACTTGTGGGCACCTTTGAGAATTTTGACACATGATAGTGGGCACACCTACAAAATGGCTGCCAGAGAAGGTGAAGCCAACCACAGCATGCTCTTCTCAGTAAAAGGTAAAGGTCCCCTGTGCAACCACCTGACCCATGGGGTGACGTCACATCCTGACGTTTACTAGGCAGACTTTATTTACGGGATGGTTTGCCAGTGCCTTCCCCAGTCATCTTCCCTTTACCCCCAGCAAGCTGGGTACTCATTTTATCGACCTCGGAAGGATGGAAGGCGGAGTCAACCTTGAGCCGGCTACCCGAAACCAACTTTCCGTTGCGATCGAACTCAGGTTGTGAACAGAGCTTGGACTGCAGTACTGCAGCTTACCACTCTGTGCCATGGGGCTCCTCTCTCTTCTCAGTGCAGACCTTAAAAGCAAGTGTTGGGTGTGTGTGTGTGATTTGAATTGCAACCACCGAAATTCTGTTTGTATGCTTTAATTCTTTGAGAGCCCTGCTCCTCCCTCTGGAATTACTAAGATATCAAACTTTAAAAATAAAACAGTAAGCAAATAAATTTACCAGAGAGTTTGTCCCCTTGACCTAGGGATGCCAGCCTCTGGGTGGGACTTGGGGATCCCCTGGAATTACAGCTAATCCCCAGAGGACAGAGATCTGTTCCTCTGGAGAAAGTGGATGCTTTGTGGGGTAGATTGTATGGCATTGTACCCCACTAAGGTCCCTGTCTTCCCCAGGCTCCATCCTCAAATCTCCAGGAGTTTCCCAACCTGGATCTTGCAACCCTATCCCCGTCCCCTGCCCCCCAGGGGGGATCTGGCAACCCAACCTGTACCACCGTGGATTTTTCAAACCAATATGGTTTTTAGAGTACTCAGGTTCCACCTTTTTTGGCACCATGGAGTCTTTCCTGCAGCCCAGGAATTGTGAGGCTAAGAAGTCGTGGGGGGTTCATAGGATTGCTACCTGCCTGGAGAAAAGAAGAAGAGTTGGTTTTTATATGCCGACTTTCCCTACCACTTAAGGAAGAATCAAAATGGCTTACAATCACCTTCCCTTCCCCTCCCCACAACAGACACCCTGTGAATTAGGTGGGGCTGAGAGATCTCTCTAAGAAACTGTGACTAGCCCAAGGTCACCCAGCTGGTTTCATGTATAGGAGTGGGGAAACGAACCCAGTTCACCAGATTAGCCTCTTCTGCTCATGTGGAGGAGTGGGGAATCAAACCCGGTTCACCAGATCAGGGTCCACTGCTCCAAACCACTGCTCCTAACTAATACACCACACTGGCTCTCAAAAATTGACCTAGTAAGACTGTGCAATATGATATAGCTGTACCTATTGCTGTACACTCTTTTTGTGCCCTTTAAGACATTCTCTGATCAGACATATACTTCTCTTTCAGGTGCCCGGATGACTGGAAAAGGTACCTCTTGATTGTCCTGTGAACAGAACTGAATGCATCATCAGACACCCTGAAGACGGAGGCCGAGCAAGAGAGCGTTGGAGAAGCCTAATCTCTGCGTAAACGATTATGCGCAGGAAGTCATCATTCATGCACAGCAGATACGTTGAATGTGGAAGTCAAGCAGGAGAGCGACAGTGAACCCCGATTGATGGGCAACACTTCATGTAAAGAAGTCAACCTGCCTGAATTGGTGGATGGTAAACAGTTCCCTTTGTTGTTCTGTGACAGGAGGAAAAAATAATTCCTTAAAGTTGAGAAAATTCCTTAATGAGGGAGGTAAGACTAAATATCTAATGACCCCCTTACCGATAGGTGAACTAATTATGAATTCAGATTGCAAAATAAGAAGTGACAAAAACTGTCATGGAGTGACAAATAACTCCATGACAAAAACTGGAGAAACATTGAGCCCTGGTGAGATATGCTTTGTCTAGGTCTGGCCTAAATCCATGCTACAGATGTATTTGTGTAGAAATGCTTCACAAGGCAGCAGTTAAAACTATGCAATTGAAATAATATATAACAAAAAAGCAGGTGGTGTCTGATTCCCTGTCTGTGAAACATGAGTGATTAAAATTGCTGTTCCTCCTCCCCACCCCCAGGAGATGTTGGACAAGGCAGTGAGGGCGAATCTAAGCAATGTGATCTCACTATGTCCTCTATAGGTTGAAAACAGATGACTTCCCAGGCAGCTGAGATACAAGAAGCAAGTCTGCAGGGACTACAAAGCTGTGCCCATCTTGATCCACTGACAAGAGAAGCTGACCAAAGTTTAGCTGAAGGCACATCCTGTTTAAGAGAAATGCAGAACAGAGAAGATAGTGAACAGTTGGTGCAGAATTCTGACTTTCTGAAAAGTGTGCCTGTCCAGAGAAAGAAGAAAACATCCACGTGCTCCAACAGTAGCAGAAAGATTAGCTCCTCCCTTTCAAGACACAAACGAACCCACACAGGAGAGAAGCAATATAAATGCTCCCATTGTGGGAAATGTTTTAGTACCCGTTCAGGCCTTTTAAAGCATGAGCGATCCCACACAGGAGAGAAGCCATATAAATGCTCATATTGTGAGAAATGTTTTAGTACCAATACAGACCTTTCAAATCATGAACGAACCCACACAGGAGAGAAGCCGTATAAATGCTCCTATTGTGAGAAACCTTTTAGTTCCAGTTCAAACCTTTCAAAACATGAACAAATCCACACAGGAGAGAAGCCATATAAATGCTCCTATTGTGGGAAATGTTTTATTTCCAGTTCCAAACTTTTAAGGCATGAGCGAACCCACACGGGAGAGAAGCCATATAAATGCTCATATTGTAGGAAATTTTTTAGTGACAAGTCACACCTTTCAATACACGAACGAACCCACACAGGAAAGAAGCCATATAAATGCCCGTATTGTGGGAAATGTTTTAGTAACAATTCAGACCTTTCAAGACACAAACGAACCCACACAGGAGAGAAGCCATATGAATGCCCATATTGTGGGAAATGTTTTAGAAACAATTCAGACCTTTCAAAACACAAACGAACCCACACAGGAGAGAAGCCAGGTAAATGCTCATACTGTAGGAAATCTTTTAGTACGAGTTCAGATGTTTTAAGGCATGAGCGGTCCCACACAGGAGAGAAGCCATATAAATGCTCATATTGTGGGAAATGTTTTAGTGACAATTCATACCTTTCAAAACACAAACAAACCCACACAGGAGAAAAACCATACAAATGCTCATATTGTGAGAAATGTTTTACTACCAGTTCCTACCTTTTAACACATGAGCTATCCCACACAGGAGAGAATCCATACAAATGTTCACACTGTGGGAAATCTTTTGGTACCAGTTCAGGCCTTTTAAGGCATGAGCGGTCCCACACAGGAGAGAAACCACATAAATGCTCTGAGTGTGGGAGAAGCTTCAGCCAGAAAGCACACCTTAAGTCTCATATGAAAACACACGCCAAAGACTAACTAAAAGGGAAACATTGTAGAGGAGTTTTCCACCTCCGTACTATTTGAGTCAATTTCCTGGTTCCATATTCTTCATGACATGATGACAAGTCCATTTGTAGTAACTGAGTGTTGTGCCCTGGGCCTCCCTCCTAGTTCTTTCCTTTGTCCTGCGATCTATCGCTTGCAAGCGTGAAGCTAATGCAAAAGATGTGATGCTGGTTTCCCTCAGAAAGCTGAAAAGAACTGGATCACACCTGACTCCTCATTAGAAAACCCATACAAGAAAGATGGCTGGAGGTATTTTTGGGCCGGTATACAGCTCTCAGAATGTTTAAGACAGAATATTGGCTTCTGCTGAGTAGGCAGAGTCCAGTTTTTAACGTATGCTTTTCGTAAATGGTAGTATGCTACCTGAGCATACCTGAGAAAAATATTATTTTATCTTAATAAGAATTTGCTATATGAGATATGGGTCCTCTTCACAATGTGTTGTAGTTCTGGGTTGTCACACTGCATGCTTAATACTATGGATCACAGTGGTGGTGGGTTCCACTTCATGGTTGGCCACTGAGAGGGGATATGTTTCTCAAATTCCATAAAGGCCCATTGTTTTTAAAGCTAAATAAATGATTTGAATTCTGAGGAGTTGTTTCCTGTCCTAGTTCTTCTGAGGGTGATAAAATGAGAGTTTTAATGGAAGAGAGTGGTTCATTCCTTTCCTGGCTTCCTCTTGGGCCCAGAAAGGGAGACGAAACATAACACAATGTTCTCAGGAAGAGAGTTGCCCATTCAATCTAGAGAGATGTTCTTGTAACTCTTCTTGATGTTCACCATCCTGAATAACTTGCCAAGTGCCCGGTGTTGGCGGGCAAAACCCCGCCAATCCACTCCGCTGCCCACTGCCCATCTGAGGGTCAACGGGCAAGCGTGCATGCACACCTGCACCCATGCCACTTCACTTCCAGTTTATACCTGGAAGGGCCACATCGCAACGGGCCGTTTGAAAAAAACCTCTTGTGATGCGGCGCTTCTGGGCGTAAACCAGAAGTTATGTGATTGTGTCAGCGCAGCTGCGCGCATGTGATCCCGTCCTCAGTTCCTCCCCAAAAACCTCCTGCCTGAGGAGATGGGGGACCTGGCAATGCTAGTTGGGTGCCTGACTAAATCACGCAGATGGCTCCCCCTCCCTTCTCCCACCTGCTTCCGCCCGCCCACAACTGAGAGTAGGGGGCAACAGGATCAATGGGCGGTAGATTGCCCGCCATAAGCGGGCAATTGGGAACCCCATCTGCAATAGATTTTTAGATGGAGACAGATATGCTGAGACCTCTTCCCAGGAAGTATACAAGGTGAGTCATGGGTGTGTTGATGAGATTACCTGGCCCTCTGGCCTTGAGGAGGGAGGTTCCAGGAGTCTGAAAAGAGTTTGATTGTTTCCCAACTCTGGTGTGATTAGCCATACCTTTTGCAAGGAGAGTGTGAACACAAAAGCAAAGGAGGTAATATCTTTCCTATTGTGTGAGGTTTGCATCTGGCACTGACCTAGAGAGCCAGCGTGGTGTAGTGGTTAAGAGCGGTGGTTTGAAGCAGTCCACTCTAATCTGGAGAACCGGGTTTGATTCCCCTCTCCTCCACATGAGCGGCGGAGGCTAATCTGGCGAACTGGGTTGGTTTCCCCACTCCTCCACATAAGGCCAGCTGGGTGACATTGGGCTAGTCATAGCTCTCTTAGAGCTCTCTCAGCCCCACCTACCTCACAGGGTGTCTGTTGTGGGGAGGGGGAGGGAAGGTGATTGTAAGCTGGTTTGATTCTCCCTTAAGTGGTAGAGAAAGTCAGCATATAAAAACCAACTCTTCCTCTTCCTCTTTTTCTGGAGTCACGAAGGAGGCCTAATCTTGCCCTCTTAGCCTGTTTGGAGCTATCCCAATATGGATGCCAAGCGATTGCCATTTTGTCCCTGGCAGCACATGAACACATGAAGCTGCCTTTCACTGAATCAGACCCTTGGTCCATCAAAGTCCGTATTGTCTACTCAGACCGGCAGCAGCTCTCCAGGGTCTCAGGCAGGGGTCTTTCACATCACCTACTTGCCTGGTCCCTTTAACTGGAGACGCCGGGGATTGAACCTGGGACCTTCTGCATGCCAAGCAGATGCTCTGCCACGGAGCCACAGCCACAGGCCCCAGCACAGCCCTCTGCCTGCTCTTGTTTTTTCACTCCATCCCTGCACCCCCTCTCCCGTGGGTACCAGGTTAGGCTTAGGGCGGCTAGGTGGCCCAACATAGAAGGGCCTGTCCTCTTATCCCGTGGCTTGTTCTGGAGTCTTTGATGAGGGACTTCGTCAAATGCTATTTAAGGCCAAACCAAACAACATTATTTTATTTTGGAGTCAGATCTGAGTTTGCCTGACCTGACTCCCACACTATCAGCCACCTGTCAGGCCGCTAAGAAATCAGCAGATGATAGGAGAGTCAGGTCGTGGAGCTGAGAACGGACTTTGTAAACAATGGTCTTCTCTAGTTTGGCCCTTTAGAAGCTCAAGTTTAAAACGTCTGGTGGAACATCCAAATCGATTTCTTATTAACCCTTTCAAAGAGCTCCCGAAGCTGAGTGAGGCCAGGCCCTGCCTTCACAGAAACAATTCAAGAGAGGGGAAGAACTGCTGGTCACGTGAGTTTGTAAAAAGGATAGCAATTCAGGCTATTATCGAACAATGCCAAGAAATATATTCACATTAAAGACTCCAACAACAATATATACAACACCACCAAAAATTACATTAACAGACAATGATGAACAATTGGTTCTTGTAGGTTATCCGGGCTGTGTGACCGTGGTCTTGGTATTTTCCTTCCTGATGTTTCGCCAGCAGCTGTGGCAGGCATCTTCAGAGGAGTAACACTGAAGGACAGTGTCTCTTCAGTGTGACTCCTCTGAAGATGCCTGCCACAGCTGCTGGCGAAATGTCAGGAAAGAAAATACCAAGACCACGGTCACACAGCCCAGATAACCGACAAGAACCAATGAACTCTGATCATGAAAGCCTTCGACAATATAATGACGAACAAGCTGAAAACAATTCCAGAACAAGCCCTTGAAATGGACTGAATCCTTATCTGACTCAGATTGCCGGTTGGCCACATGTACCAAATCTGTGGCTAATATTTAAATTGAGTATAAATTGCCAAGTCCATCTTGTCTCTTCTTTTATTTTTACAGGGCTCCAGTTTCATACCTCAGGGTAGCATTTTAGCTACACTTAATGTCAGCAATCTTTATACAAACGTTCCACTGGACAGAGTTAGAACCAGAGTTAGAACAAACATGGTCCTCAAATACCCCCCCCCCCACTCCAGGTTGGGAAATACCTGGAGATTTTGGGGGCAGGGCCTGAGGAGGGCGGGGTTTGGGGAGGGACTTCAATGCCATAGAGTCCAATTGCCAAAGCGGCCATTTTTTCCAGGTGAACTGATCTCTATCAGCTGGAGATCAGTTGTAATAGAGGGAGATCTCCAGCCACCACCTGGAGGTTGGCACGCCTAGGGGGAGGTGAAAACCCTTCTCTCCTAATCAGAGCTGGACATTCTTCTTCTGCCATTTTTCTGGGTGAGGCTGGAAAGGGTTAAAGCTTCTGCAGCCTTAATTTGTAGGAGCCCATAATTGGGAGTTTCCTTCTCAGCCCACTGGTTTTCTTCTTCTTTGGCAGATTGCTCTTGCCATTATTTTGCTGGCCTGGGCTTAGCTGTCATGAGCAGGTGAGTGCATGCAAGGAGAGGAATTCTTGGGGGAAAGAAAGGGGGGAAATAAACAGGTATAGGGGTTAATGAGGAGATGCATACAAGGGAATAATTAATGGTGCAAAGGGAAATCCGAAAATCACAGGTCTGTCCATCTCATCTATGCTGGAATTTTAGATTGTGATTTATGCTGCTTTTATCTTCTGCTCTTAAAATAAAACCAAGGGGGGAAAAAACCAACCAGGGAACAGGCCATTAAAAAGAAAGTCATCTAGTTAAATTAGGGTTGCCAGGTCCCTCTTCACCACCGGCAGGAGGTTTTTGGGTTGGAGGGTTTGGAGAGGGGAGGGACTTCAGTGCCATAGGGTCCAATCTCCAAAGTGGCCATTTTCTCCAGGTGAACTGATCTTTATCGGCTGGAGATCAGTTGTAATAGCAGGAGATCTCCAGCCAGTACCTGGAAGTTAGCAACCCTAAGTTAGATGGGTTTGAAAGTTTGCCCAAAATGTATTACGATGGCATAGCATCATTACGCAGAAATGGTTTACATTGTAAATATTTAAGGCCTGGTTGAGTCGAAGCCTTTTGAGGAGTAAGTACAGGCATGTGTGTTAAGTGCCATCAAGTTGCTTCCTATTCATGTATGGAGGCCAACTATCGGCTGGAGATTAGTTGTAATAGTGGAAGATCTCCAGCTACTAGCTGGAGGTTGGCAACCCTATATAGAATTGATTTGTGACTGGAGAAATATTTGAATCTGAGCTTTCCTTCAGGCAAATGTCAGAATGTAGGTTGTCATTGGAGAGTTTGGATTTTTTTGGAGGTTACAAATAAATTACAAGGATGCGCTTTCCGGATATAGCACGTTTCTATAAGCTTTCATCAGCATTTGCAATGTAGGAAAACATCCATTTTTCGTTCTAAAAGAGCCAAGGAAATTCTTTTCTTTGTCAGTCCTAAATACTGAACGGCTTTTCACTGTATAAATCCATGACAAGTCCAGGCAACAACTTGGATTGGATTGCGAGATAGGAGTCCGGTAGTTCCACAAAATCAAAGAGCATCGGACCTCGGAGGATTCCTTTTCCTTATTCAAGAGGTTTGGTTTATATGACACCCGTTGGGGATGCACAGTTAAGAGACTAATCAAACTATTGATAGATAATTCACAGTGTCCTCTACTTAAAGACCGATGGATTCACATTCTAGCTGTATCTGAAGAAGTGAGCTGTGGCTCACGAAAGCTCATACCCTACCAGAAAATATTTTTGTTAGTCTTTAAGGTGCTACTGGACTCTTGCCCTTTTTGACTATTGATAGATAGTTATGGATATGTGAAGTCAACATTCCTAACAGCTTTTGTGCAACTGTTTTGTGTTTTTGTATAACAGTCATTGTGTAATTGTTCATTTAGTTATGTATGAATTATATCTGTGAAGTTCTACTGATTTATATTGTGGCATATAATACATACTGGAATACCTATAAGGTGCATATTGATTTTGTATAATAGTATTAGAGTATTAAGAGCAAACATGCTGTTTCTAAGTGTTGAGTACCTGGAGGTTGGGAATCCTACTTAAGCAACATAATTACAGGGTGAGGGAGATAAGTGTGGCAGAGGAATTTACATTGGTTGATTTATACCTGCTAACAATGGGCAGGAGATGGGTAGATGGTCCTGGCCATGCATTTGATTAGGTTCCCAGACAAGGCAAATTGTAAGGCAAATTCCTAACTGAAGGATGGTTAATTTCCTGCAGGCATAGCCTGGATTTTGATGTGTTTATTTGTTAAAAACATTTGTTAGTTGCCTTTCTTTCTTATGGAGCTTATGCTTATAACATTAAAAAAAAACCATACAGAATAAAATATATTAAAAATGTAAAAACCAAAATCACATCTCAGGACTGCTAATATTCTTAACCAAATGCAGTCCTAAATAAAACCCTCTTCAGCTTCCTCCTAAAAATCAAATATGAGGGGGCCAGACACACTTCCCTGGGGAGGTTATTCCATAACTATGGTGCTGTTACCGAAAAGACCTGGGTCGTTACCGCAACATGAATTTACTGCAAATTATCATCGTGTTCAAGTTAGCCAGTGTGCTGTAGGGGTCAAGAGCGGTGGTTTGGAGAGGTGGACACTGATCTGGTCAACCTGATTTGTTTCCCTGCTCCTACACACGAAGCCAGCTGGGTGACCCTGGGCTAGTCACAGCTCTCTCAGCCCCCCCACCTCCCAGGTTGTCTGTTGTGGGGAGGGGAAGGGAAGGTGATTGTAAGCCGGTTTGATTCTCTGGGAAGCCACTGTGATTGTCTCAGTCCTAACCCATATAGGGCTTTAAATATCAAAACCAACACCTTGCATTGAGCTCAGGAGCGTGTCAGTAGCGAATGGAATTATTCTAATATCGGGGCTCACATGCTCCCAAAAGCTAGCCCCGACTGAGTTCTCAGTAAGCTGCAGAATCAAACAGTTGTCCAGGATGTATCAACTGTGGTAAGAATTTTTAGTATTAAAGAATAGAATTTGGTTTAAGAAGAACCATCCATTCTAACCTGAAGCTTTGAAATCACCTGAAGCCCTTTGCTGACCCCAGCTTCAAAAACGGAGGCCTCTGCTCTTAAAGGAAATTACATGACTAGGAGTTAGTTACCCGAAGGCACACTAGGTGCCGGCAACAATTTAGCCACTAGATTGGGGGGGGGGGGGAGTGTTAAAGAACAGACTTCACAGACGGACCATCACCAGGGACTCTCGTTCAACTAAAGTAACTATTTGGGAACAGGAACTTCCCAAGGAAGATAAAGCCCCAATTTACGGAGAGCTCATCTCCGGGAAAACTTGTAAGGAGGGGCCGTTCTCTCTTGGTTTGGCCTATAAAAGAGCCTGCAAGATGCCAGCCCGTCGCCCTTCCACGGAGAGACCACAGACCCATTTAAGTGGTTGCCATCTCTGTCTCTCTCTTTGGAAGTGACCCAGACGCCTCTGTAACTGTTTGTCTGTATGTCAACTTGCATGTGTGGGTATGTTAATTTCTGTCTTATATATTCAGTCAAGTATTTGCTTCTTTCTTTGCCTTATATTTCTCTTGTAAGTTTAATAAACTGGATGGTTCACTGTTATATGTCATGGTGTATTGTTTAAGAGTGTCTCGCATGTAAAAGGTCTGTCTTTCCTATCACATTCTCTGGCTTTGCTTTGGTAAGAAGCAGTCAGGGAAACGCCAATTACTAGAACCCAAAAAGGGGGACTTGAAAATTCTCCCGTCATCAACCTCACATGAAGACTAGGCTATTCTCTTGCGCATAGCCCTTAATTCCCTGGCTTTAAAATCAAACATGGGGTGTCTCCTGCAGCCCAGACACTATGAGGCTGAAAAATCATGGGGCTTCATAGGGTTGCCAACTGCCTGGAGAAAAAATTGATCGATTAGTGTAGTACAACGTAGTATAGCTTTGCCTATTTCACAACACGCTTATTGAGCCCTATAAGATGTTCTGAGTCAAGACGCGTACTTTTGTTACAGGTGTCTGGGTATCTGGAGGAGCCCCTTGATTTCCTTCTCAAGAGAACCGAATGCATCATCAGACACCCTGAAGACAGAGTCCCAGAAAGAGGGAGATGGAGAAGCCAGATCACTGGGTAAATAATTATGCACAGCAAGCAGTTCAGCGGGCTGTGTAAAGATGTATGCGTCTGAGTTGATGTACGATATCAGGGACCAAACACTGCCCTTTGTTGTGACTGGGGGGGAAAGCACTCCTTTAAAGCTGAGAATGATTAGGGAGAAGACTAATACTATTAGAAAGGCAATATTGTAATACTAATATAGACATAAGGCTACATAGCTGATGATCCACTTGCAAATATGTATGAAATCGGGAGGAAGGCACATTGCAAATTTTCAAATGACTGAGAAGCCCTCCATGGCATAAACTAAAGACATATTGAGCCCCTGGTGGGATATTCTTTGCGTACGTTTGACAGAGATCCAGAGTACCGTGATATTTTGGGCAGATTATTTGTCACAAGGCAGCAGATACGGGTATGCAACCGGCACTGCGCATAATAAAATAGGGGAGGTTTCTCATTCCCTCCATGTAAAGCGTGTAGGGTTGCCTGTGCCAAGTTGGGGATTTCAGCGAGGTTTTGGGGTTGGAGCCTGAAGAGAGTGTAGTTTGGGGAGGGGAGGGACATCAATTGAGTATAAAGCCATAGAGTCCACCTTCCAAAGAGGCCGTTTTCTCCAGGTGAACTGATCCCTGTTGACTGGAAATCTGTAGTAATAGCGGGAGATCTCCAGCCACCACCTGGAGGCTGGCAACCCTACAAGCAGGGATGATTAAAATAGCTGTTTTATCTGTTTTCTCCCCCAAGGAACTGCTGGACAAGCAAGTATGAGAGAGAAGGAGATTGTTCACTGGGCCAGATCTGAGAAAAGTGTTCTCACTGGCTCATCTATGGGTGGAAAACGGATGACTTCCCAGGCAGCAGAGATACAAGAAGCAAGTCAGCAGGGACTGGAAGAATGTTCCCAACTTGATCCAGTGAGAAGAGAAGCTGACCAAAGTTTAGGTGAAGGAGCCTCCTTTTTGAGAGAAATGCAGGACAGGGAATATAGTGAAAAGCTGGTGGAGAACTCTGATTTTCTGCCAAATCAGAGAGAGAAGAAAACTTCCATATGCCCAGATGGTAGCAAAAGTATCAGTTCCTCCCTTTCAGGATTCCACTCAGGAGAGAAGCCATACAAATGTTCATATTGTGGGAAATGTTTTAGAGGCAGATACGACCTTTCAAGGCATAACCGATCCCACACAGGAGAGAAGCCATATAAATGTTCATATTTTGGCGAGGGAAATGCTTTGCTTACAGTGACAGCCTTTCAGTACACATACAAACCCACTTGGGAGAAAAGCCATACAAATGCTCTGAGTGCGGGAGAAGCTTTGGCAAGAAAGGACACCTTAAGCGTCATATGCAAATCCATACCAAAAACAGTTATGACCTTTCAAGGCATAACCGATCCCACACGGGAGAGAAGCCATACAAATGTTCATATTGTGGGAAACGTTTTAGAGACAGATACGACCTTTCAAGGCATAACCAATCCCACACGGGAGAGAAGCCATATAAATGTTCATATTGTGAGACATGTTTTGCTTACAGTGACAGCCTTTCAGGACACATACAAACCCACACGGGAGAAAAGCCATACAAATGCTCTGAGTGCGGGAGAAGCTTTGGCAAGAAAGGACACCTTAAGCGTCATATGAAAATCCATACCAAAAATTAACTAAGAGGGAACCTGTGTATGAGAATTATCGACATCCATTTTGTTTGAGTAGATTGCCTGGACTCATCTTGATTACGTGATAAATGGTGCATTTGTGGCAAATAAGGATGGTGCCCTGTGACTCTTTCCCCATTTCCTTCCCTATAATCTGTTACCTGTTGACAGAAGCTTTAATCTTGCTGTGATGCAAAAGATGTGATTCTGATAGTGGACAAAAAGCTGAAAACAGCTGGATGACACCTGAATCTTCACTAGAAAATCCACACAAGAAAATGGCTGGTTTCTTAGCCAGTATGTAGCTCTCAGTCAGAATGTTTAAGACATTTAAGTCATCTGGATGTGTTTGCTGAAGTGGCTTCCGTTGAGTCGGAAGAGTCCATTTTTAAACTATGCTCTTCAGAAATGGTGGTGCACTACCTGAGAAAAACGTTGTTTTACCTTCCTAATAAGAATTTGCTGTTTGAAATATGGGTCCTCTTCACAAAGACTTCGGCTTTTGGGTTGTCACATTGCATGCTTTATACAAGGGAACACAATGGAGGTGGGTTCCAGTTCAGTGTTGGACACTGAGAGGGGATATGTTCTTCAAACTCAATAAAAGACCCATTGTTTTTAAAGTTAAATAAATGATTTTAATTCTGAGGGGTTGTTTGCTGTCCTTTTTTTCCTTCTGAGGATGGTGAGATGAAAATGTTCATGGAGGAGAGTGGTCCTTTCCTTTCTTGGCTGCCTCCTGGGCCGAGAAGGGGAGCCAAGACAAAGCTCATTCTGAGGAGCTAAAGGCAGCTGCTCACCCAACTTAGAGAGATCCTCCTGGATCTCCATCCTGAGTAAGTTCATACCCTTCACAATTTTTTCCACTATCCTGCTCATCGCCAAATCCAGATATTTATTGAACAAATTCAATAGGACTGTTCCCAGTATGGATCCTTGGGGGATTCCACTTCCTTCCCTGAGGGGATTGTCCATTTATTCCTGCTCTCTCTTTCTGCTTTTTATTTATGTTAATTTATAGAAGGACCTCTTCTCTTATCCCATGGCTTCCTCAGGTGTCTCTGATGAGGTATTTTATAAAAGCCAAACTGCAAAAGATGATTTTTTAAAGTCAGGCCACTGAGAGGTCGGCTGATGATATTACAGTCAGGTCCAGGGAACTCAGACCTGACTCATAAGATCATTTATGCTCTCGCTGGGCCTTTAAAAGCTGTATAATGTCCAGTGCAACACCCTTATCCATTAAACTGGTTAACCATTCCTTAGAACTCCAAAAGCTGAGTGAGGCAGGCTTTTCCTTCAAAGAAACACAGTTAATTTCTACGCAGCAGGCTTTGTTCCTCTATGCTTAATAATTCTATTTTGAATAGCAGTTTTTCTCTTGACTCCTGACGTTTTTGTAATTGTTTTCTCGATGTTTATGCCAATAAAGGTTTTTTTTGTGTGTGTGAATAGCAGTTTCTATTAATTTGCCAGGAAGAGAAGATGGGTGAACTGGCCTTTGAGTTCATAGATCTCTTCTGGGACCTTCGCGTGCATGTGTGTGTGTGTGTGTGGGGGGGGGAGGATGGTTTTAACATTTTCTGTGTTTCACTCTGCTGATAGGGAGGCCTATTTAAGCACCCAGCTCCACAGAAAACCTCTTCAGACCTTATGTCCATGTTATGGTTGCCAACCTCCAGGTACCAGCTGGAGATCTCCTGCTATTTGAGATGATCTCCAGCCAATGAACGTTAGTTCACCTGGAGAAAATGGCTGCTTTGGCAATTGGACTCTATGGGATTGAAGTCCTTCTCCTCCCCAAGCCCCGCCCTCCTCAGGCTCTGCCGCAAAAACCTTCCGCCTGTGGGGAAGAGGGACCTGGGAACCCTAGTCCATGTGCATCAGGAGAATGTCACACCCACAACAAGCCTGATAAGCACAGTACCGGTTCCTTTATGGATCATGGATTTTCCATGGGTTTACAGCATTTCTGCACTGGCTGACGTGTACAGAAGCTGTATATGCAGGGAAAAGCCACTCATTCACAGGAAATGGCAATCATAGATGCTGGGTTTACTGAAGGTATGTATGCATGGTGGGCGGTCTCTCAGCACATTAAATCTTCAGAGGGCTATAGTGGTTAGAAGATCAACAATGCAGCACTTGTGTTCTTTAAGAAACCCTCCTCATGCGCCAACCCCAAAATCTCCAGGTATTTCCATGGCAACCCATTCACACAAACTGGGTCTCCACAAGAGCAAAGCCAGGACTCAGCCAAATAGCGTAGTGTGCACTATGCAAAGGCATAGCGTTGGGTGCTCCTAATGGGGTACAACTTTACTTTCTTGCCTGACAGGAGCTACCTTTAGGAGTCTAACCCAAGATCCAACTTGCTCCAGTGAAATCCTTCCGATGGCATAAGAGTGGGTTACTCCAATATAGAAGATCTTGAAACTCAACTGATTTTTTGTGGAATTTTTTTGGGGTGTGTGGGGGTGGGAATACTTTAGAAGTTCTATAGAACACTGACCTCTGTTTGCTTATTGCTAGAATTTCTATCCCTGAGAAATATTATGTCAAACCATAAACTGCTTTTGAGAGCCTACTGGAGCTTATCTGATGGTCCCTTTGTGTGGGACACTGGGAACCACGGCTCAGATTGCCAATTTTTCAACCACCCCTCCCCTTCCACTTTAATAGCATCATGCTGGTTGTATATTAGCAAGTAAGCATTGATGAGGGACTATCATATATTCCTGTTGGGTTAGCTATGGTGTAAAAAAGCTTTGCCTCCTAATTTCCTCACATCCAGCTGCAGCAAATGCAGAAGAGCAAGTGAGGCTGGGAGTTTTCCCTAGTCAGTTTTCCCTGGTCACAGTTGAACCCCCAAACCCATTTCATTGTCATGATTCATCTCCCTGAAATATGCCATGACGTAGAAAAGAGTGTTCTCTGAGCATGTGTAAGACTCTCTCTCTCTGTTAAATTGGAAACTCCATATCACAGAGATGCAGACTTGGAGGGCACAGTTGGCACCAGAAGGGGTTTCAGCACCTCTACCAATTCAGCATCAGTGCTAAAGTGTTGGAGGTGGGTCTGAGGTTGTGAACTATGGGAAATGGAAATTCAACTGGTGCAGCTTCTCTCCTCAGAGAGAGGCTATGAAGAAAGATGCTGCAAGTACTGAATGTTTGCCTGCCATATAAAAGCAGAGAAGAGGGTGAGAGTAAGGTGGTAACCTAACTTTTCTGCTCAAAGAAGAAGAGTTGGTTTTTATATGCGGACTTTCTCTACTATTTAAGGAAGAATCAAACCGGCTTACAATCAACTTCCCTTCCCCACAACAGACACCCTGTGAGGTAGGTGGGATGGAGAGAGCTCTAAGAGAGCTGTGACCAGCCCAAGGTCACCCAGCTGGCTTCAAGTGCAGGAGTGGGGAAACAAATCCAGTTCATCAGATTAGTGTCCACTGCTCATGTGAAGGAGTGGGGAACCAAACCTGGTTTTCCACACCAGAGTCCACTGCTCCACAGGTGGTCCTTGTTCATCTTCTGCCATTTTCCTGGGAGAGGCTGGAAAGGGTTAAATGGTCGGAGCCTGCATTTCTAGAAGCCCATTAATGGGAGGGGCCTTCTCAGCCCACCTGATTCCACTCTTCAGGGATATTGTCTCTGCAAGATTTGTGTGTGTGTGTGTGTGTCTGGCCTTTCTTTAGTCCCAGGTGAAATGCGATGTAGAAGTTTCCAGGAGTAGGTGGGTTTAAAGAAGGATGGAGATTGGTGGAGAAAATAGGTTCAGTGGCTGATAAGGAGACCCATGGTTAAGAGGGAGGGGGAGACAGAGGTCTAAAGAGGAAGTCCTTCTGTGCTCATTTGTACAAGCATTGATACCTTTCCACCAGCACTAATGACGAGCAAGAGACAGAAATAGTAAATCAAATATGCTTGAGGAGTCCTTCCTCTCCCATAATGCTAGAACCTGGGATCATCCACTGAATCTGAAGGGTGGCAAATTTAGAACAAACAGAAGGAAGATTTCCTGACACAACAGTACAGTTAATTTATGGATGTCATCATGGCCACCAAACTAGAAGGCTTTAAAAGAGGCAGTGGACAAATTCGTAGAGATCTCTGGAATAACAATGGCTACTAGTCATGATGGGTATTGACTCTTTCCAGTACCTGAGACAGTATACCCCTTAAAATCAATTACTGGGGAGCACAGGTAGGATGGTGCTGCTGCAGCCGTATTGCTTGTGGCCTTCCTAGAGGCAGCTGGTTGGCTACTGTGTGAACAGGCTGCTGGACTAGACGGGCCTTTGGTCTGATCCAGCAGGGCTCTTCTTATGTTCTTCCTTTATCAGTTGACAACTCTGTCTAGTAAAGTACCTTGTTTCCAATTGTGGTAAGCCAGATGCTTCCCTGAAGGGTAACAGGTCCCTCCCTTGTTATTTCAGAGAGTAGCTGCATTGGAATAGCTAAATTCAGTAGAGTTTCAGTAGAATAGCTAAATTCCAGTCCAGTGGCACCTTAGAGACCAACAAGATTTTGTGGGGTATGAGCTTCTGAGGGTCAATGCTCCATTTATCAAATGTGCTGTTGTTTGTTTCCAGTGATGCTACTGTGGTGTATTTCCTTTGTTTGTGGTGGATCTATTTTTAATCCTCTTAGCCAGTAGATATTGACAAATGGGGACCCACAAAGAGTTGTGGGGGGCACCTCATTTTCTCCCCCTAGTATTTCCCCTTTCCCTTCACAGAAAGCCCCCTTAGCCTCTCCCCTTTTCCTGCTGCCTTCCCCCCTTCCCCCCCAACCTACCTTTATCTCTTCCCCCAGTCTTCAGCTTTCCCTTCTTCCCTCCCCCTGGTAGCCTGTACTCAGGAAAAGTGTGGCCCAGTTGCCTGGTTCTGGTATTGTAGGGACACATTTTCCTCTGTATCCCATTCCCCACACCATTTCCATTTTCCCTCCTCCTGGCAACCCCCTTATCGTCACCTTTCCACAATTCCTTCTCTATTTCCCACCCACCAACAATCTACATTATATCTGTTTCTGATAGGGTTTCAGGCTCCAGGTTGGGAAATACCTGGAGATTTGGGGGTGAAGCCTGGGAGGGTGAGGTTTGAGGAGGAGAGGGACTTCAATGGGGTATAATTCCTTACAGTCCACCTTCCAAAGCAGCCATATTCTCCAGGTGAACTGATCTCTGTTGCCTGGAGATCAGTTGTAATAGCTCGATATCTTCAGCCACAACCTGGAGGTTGGCAACCCTAGGTTCTCATTTTCAGCTCTGATCATTTCATTTATACCCTACCCTTCTCCACAATGGGGGCCCAAAACAGCTTAGATCATTCTCTTCTCTTCCATTCCAACCTAAAAACTCTGTAAAGTAAGTTAAGCTGACAATGAGGAACTGGCCCAAGGTCACGCAGTGAACTTCCACATAAGAGTGGTGATTTGAACCCGAGTCTCTCAAATCCTCATGTGAAACACTAACCACTACACAACATTAGCATTTGTGTGTGGGGGGGGAGTTGGTGTTGAACACTATCAAGCAGGTAGGGCTGCCAGGTCCCTCTTTACCGCCAGTGGGAGGTTTTGGGGGTGGAGCCTGAGGAGGGCGGGGTTTGGGGAGGGGAGGGACTTCAATGCCATAGAATCCAATTGCCAAAGCGGCTATTTTCTCCAGGTGAACTGATCTCTATAGGCTGGAGATCACTTGTAATAGCAGGACATCTCCTGCTACTACCTGGAGGCTGGAGACCCTACAAGCAGGCCATTCTGGTGACTCAGGCAAACTGTGTAGTAGCAGGTTGCCTGGTGGTTTCTGCAGGCCTGGCCCTGATTAGTTCGTCCTACCTAAAGGACCAGACTAGCCCGGGAAAAGACCTTGCCCCACTCCTGCCTTTTAGACAGAAACCGAGGCTCAAAGACTGGAAATACTTATTGTGGTTGCCTAGCCATAGCCTTTGAGGGCATTCAGTTCTTAAAGCTACAGGTGCTGCTTCTATTATTTTGGTAGGTTTAAACCTCCAGTTTTATTTTATTTTGCAATTTCAGATTTTTCTGCAAACTGTCAGCTGTCTCACATACATTTTATGTTATTAATAATTGTACCTGGTCCTAGGAAAGATCTGGGTAAATGTGTAACATTCACATGTATAAAAGTGCAATTTTACTAAAACATGTTTTTTTGCGCTAGGGGTAGGAACCTATATCTGTGACCAAAGATTGAAGTATTTAATGCCCAGTTCTTTAATGTAGATAATTTGATTCAAATGCTTGGGATATAATGTTAGGTTTTAGAGCTGACATTGATGATTCTATATATAAGGGTTGTTGTTGTTTTTTTTAAAAGTTTTTTTTTGGGTAACATAGTCAGAGGTCTACCAGATGTTCCCTGGTTGGTTACTATTACCTAGCAGACATGATTTGGCAGTTAGCAATACTGATTTTCACTTGCAGTCCAAAGAACAGAAATGGAGAGGAGTGACTCAGCAAATCCTGACCCAAAGGGGAAGTCGTACGAAGGTGGGAGAGCTGCTCATCATACCCAGTTTGGCTCTATTGGGGATGTACAGATGAGGCCAGCTCCACAATTGAAACAAGGAACCAGTGAGGAATTGCCAGGACCCCGGGAGACTCCGATGCAGGAATATCAGAACACAGCTGGGTCTTCCCAAGCAGGGCCAGCAAACTCAAAAAAGCCAGAGGTCTTATTGTGGGATTGCTTCAAAGGTTTTCAGAACTCCTTCAGAGCAGCTGATGATGCTGACCAGTGGTCTTTAAGACAAACATCCAAATCCGCAAGGTATAGATCCATATTTTTTGCGGGGGGCGGGGTACGGGCGGGCTCTGTCCTGGAGTGTCAGGAAGGCAAGACCAGCCCTAGGGGAAGGACAGAATCTCTTACCATTCAGCCCTGTCTTGCCTGAAGTGAAAAATGAATAGTGTGGGGAGGAAAGTAAACAGATGGAATGGTTCCTGTGTCTCTGCATCGCAGTAGAAAAGTTAAAGAACAAAGTAGATGTGCTTTCTTGTTCCGAAGTGTTTCCAATCTCCGGGTCTGTTGAAATATTTCCTCCCCGTAGAGGCGTTCAAAATATTGTCGAAGGCTTTCACGGTCAGAGTTCATTGGTTCTTGTAGGTTATCCAGGCTGTGTAACCGTGGTCTTGGAATTCAGTGGCTGAACATGGATTGACACAAACAGGACACAGGGTCTTATTCCAAGACACTGAAAGACTGGACAATTCTACCAACTATTTTGTCAGATTGCACAGAGAAGCCATTGAAATTCATAAACATCAGCACAACTTTAACAGAAAAGAGGAGAGTTTAAGAATGAATAAGGCTTGGCTTCCTGTTCTAAAAAACCTCCAGACTAACAAAGACAACATTCAACAATAGCCATGCAGATTAGCTTTGGATTACACACATTAACAGATCACTTCAGGATACAATGGTTCCATATTAACATACCATATCCTCATTAGCACATTATCTTGATACTTACAGGACAATGATTAGCACATTACTTTTGCAGGACAATACTCAGCTCAAACCCAGCCCCTTTCCGACTATATATTACTCTTCCTACAGCCTTGACACTGAGAGACACTGTCCTTCAGTGTTACTACTCTGAAGATGCCTGCCACAGTTGCTGGCGAAACGTCAGGAAAGAAAATTCCAAGACCACGGTTACACAGCCCGGATAACCTACAAGAACCAACATACAGGAAATGTTAGTAAAACACAATGATATCTTTACCAAACAATATGAGAAAGTATCTCAGCAACTGGTTCAGCTAACCAGCATATTGACTAGCCTGACACAAACTACCAATCAGTCCAGTCAGAAATTGGATATTTTGACAAGTGAGATTAAAAATATGAAATCTCATCTTTCTACAATAAAAACTGATATGGGAAAAATGGACATGTCAATCAAACAGGCAGTTGAAGAACAGAAAGATATCAAAAGTAAACAGATAATTCAAGATAAACAAATTCAAACTATTCACTCTCAACAGCAAACCCTTACAGATCATTTCGCTATGGGGTATTCTTCACGGACATTTGCTGCTGTTTCGATGCTGATTTGCATCGGAGTCAAATTTTGGTTATTCACTGCAGATCCGTGGTTTTCCCCCCTTAGCAAAATAAGCCGGGTTAAAAGAGAGGCAATCCAAACCACTTTTGAAACGATCTTTCCTGTGAACACGTGTTTTCTTGCGCAGATGCCCATGAAAAAATGTTTGCTTCGCTCCCCGGGACGTCTCCTTTCTCCTCCCCCAAGAACGGTGATTGGCTGGGGGAGTTTTGCGCTCGGACAAGAATACCGCCCCTTTGGCTGCCTGCCTGCCTAGAATCCTGGCACTTCTTTCCCTCCATCCCCGCACGCCTTCCCCGCCCCTCGCCCGGGATGGGTCTTGGAGCTGGGCCCACACCTCCAAGCCCAGGGGGACGTTGGACGGACGGCTCCAGGGGGAGACTGGCGGGGCCACGACATGTGCTCCTCGCGCGCTGGGGGTGGTGGTGGCGGCAGCTCAGTCTAGGGCAGTGGGGGGATCTTCAAGAGAAGGGGCTGTTGGCCCTTCTGCCCCAAAGGGGAGAGGGGATTTTTGAGAAATCGGATGGGGAAAATGTGCATCCTGAGAGCGGAAAACCCAAGTCAAAACTCCCTCCCATCACTTTTCTGAAGAGGGGCGGCCAGCCTCCTCTTATCTCCCTCCTCTCTCTCTCGATGCACTGTGGCCGGATCATGGCCAGTGCGCAATCCAGGGGCCTTCTTTCCTCTCCCCCCCTCGCCATGCACACTGGCTGGATCGGGGCTGGCACGCAAGCTAAGAGCCCTCCTGTCTCTCACGATGCAATGTGGCCGGATCATGGCCAGCGCACAATCCAGGGGCCTTTCCTCTCCCCCCCTTGCCATGCACACTGGCTGGATCGGGGCTGGCATGCAAGCTAGGAGCCCTTCTGTCTCTCACGATGCAATGTGGCCGGATCATGGCCAGCGTGCAATCCAGGGGCCTTCTTTCCTCTCCCCCCACCCCCCATTCCCACTTTCAGCTAAACACTTCTCTGGGCACATGGATTCCCTGCCCCCCCAATCCTGTCTATCATTAAAGGGCAATGGGTTCCACACCTATAGAAAATAGAGGGAAGCTTTGAGGAAAGCGCTGCCTTCCCCCCCCCCCCAATTTGGAATCTGACTGTTCCCAAAGCAGAACAGAGAGAGGGTGGAAGAAAAATGGAGGAGACCAGAGGGACTGGTGCTTGTTTTTTGCGCTGGGGCTGGTGAACCGCACGAGGTATTCTGCTGGGCGGAGCTGGGGGCAGGCATAAACAATGAGCCTGTTGGAAGGGGAGGGCTCCTGCAAAAGGGACAGACCAAACCGTTGTCAAATACAGCGTGCTTTGTTCCCATGAAAAACCAAAACTACAGATAATTGATGGGGATAAATCGCGGCCATGAAAAAAACATTTAAATCGTGTTTTTCTTTAGTCAGTGGCAAAACAGAAGCAAAATCTACCGTGAAGAATGCCCCTTGGTTGGAGATGAAGCTAAGACAATCACATGTCCGTCTTCGTAATTTTCCAGAAGAACTGGGAGGTTCTAGAACCACCATTATAAAATCATTGGCTGACCTGATCCATATAAATGAACAAGATCTGGATTATGCAATAAATAAAATATACAGAATTCCTCTACCTGCCAGATTGGAGAAGACAAAAGCCAGGGACATTATGATTTCCTTTTATGACATCAGGATGAAGGATTATATTATGCAAACTTTATATGACAACCCTTTGTCCGTGAATGGAACTCCACTTATAATTCTCAAGGACATTCCGTGACATCTGATGATGAAGAGAAATATCTATAAAGATTTTATTGGGACATTGAAGAAGAATGGAATAAGATTTTGTTGGATCTTCCCACAGGGACTCATTTTTACTTATAAAGAGATCAAATTTACTATCATTTCACAGGAGGACGTAAAACATTTTTTGGAAAACCATGAAAAAGATCTAGTTGGCCCTAATCCTGACCAACAACAAGAACAAGAGGGAAAGAAGTTGGCCTTGTCACACGAACAAAAAAGACTGGATCCTAAAAATAACAGAAGTGCTGGAAAAATCAAAGCTTACAACAAGAAAAAAGTTAACAGGAAGCATGCAGTTCATGGCTGATAGAGACATGGAGGGTTAAATAAGAAACTAAATGATAACTGGTGAATTTTGTTACTACTGATCTAATCCTTTTGCTTAAGGAATATTCTTGAAAAAAAGTTCTTTTTTATTATATATTAAATTAATAATTAATACGTAACTACTGTAATGAATTAGATATTTCAGAATTGATTTAGTAATTAAGTTTGATGTATATTTTTGGATTAGAATCTCAATACAAAAGAGTAGACAAATTTATAGCAAGGTGGAGGAAGTTGTGGGGGAAGTCTTTTATTTTAATAACATTTTATTAATGGATGAAATGCTTTTCAATGACGCTGTTAAATTTACTCTATATCTTATATTTCAAATGAATGTGTTGCTGAAAAGTTACCTATCAGTAAATAATTGTGAAAATAATAAAAAAAATTATTAAAAAAAATCAAAGAATTAACAGCAAAATTAATGATAATTCTAAAACTAAACAATGAAACCACAATTAACAGTCTTAAAAATCCAGATGGCGCCTAAATTAACCCATAATGCCTGGACTAATGGCAGGTTGCCCCCCCCCCCCATTAACAAAAATAACATACAAATGTGGGGGGGAGTAGGGAGGCCAGCAAAAGATAATACCTGTGGCTGCCCTCAACTGTAGGCCTGGCAGAATAGCTCTGTCTTGCAAGCCCTGCAGAACAGAGCATTCCACCAGGCTGGTGCCAGGGCTGAAAAGGGCTTTCATCTCTTCTGTATAGTTCTTCAGTGTATTGTTCCCACCTTTTCTTTATTTTGTCCTGTTCAGTTAATGTATTTCCATACTGATCATTCAGCATGCCTAACCGTGCTTTAAATTTCCCTTTGATTTCTTGGATCTCGTAGAACAGAACTCTTGTTCTTCATTTTTTGTTGTTCTCTTCTATTTCTTTACACTGGTTATTACAATAGTTCTCTTTGTCTCTACGTGCGAGTCGGTGGAACGTTGCACTTAGACTTTTGATTCTGTTTCGGTCACTTTCTACTTTTGCTTCTCATCTATCTTTGGCAATTTTAAGAGTTTCCTCAGACATCCATAGAGGCTTTTCATTTCTTTTGACGACAGGAATAGTCTTTGCACATTCTTCCTTGATAATATCTCTAGTTTCCACCCATAGTCCTTCTGGTTTACATTCACTTGAACTCAGTAATGCAAATCTGTTTTTTACATGGTCTTTAAACTCTTCAGGAATATTGCTTAGATTGTATTTTGGTGCTATTCTGGTGTTTGGTGCTATTCTGGTGTTTTTCTTCAGTTTTATCTTGATTTTCTATATTAACAATTCATGATCTGTACCACAATCAGCTCCTGGTGTTGTTTTTGCAGAGAGAATAGAGCTTCTCCATCTTCTGCTTCCAATTATGTAATCTGTTTGATTTCTATTCTAGCTGTCTGGTGATGTCCATGTATACAATTGCCTATTTGGTTGCCTGAAACATGTGCTTGCAATGAACAAATTGTTGTCTTCACAGAATTCTATGAGTCATTCTCCTGCTTCATTCTGTGCTCCTAGCCCAAATCTGCCAGCCACATTTGATTCTGCTTTGTTTCCTACTTTTGCTTTCCAGTCACCTATGATTATCAGCAAATCTTGTTTAGGTGTGTGATCAATTTCTTCTTGGACACTTGCATAAAAACTTTCTATTTCTTTCTCATCAGCATCTGTAGTTGGGGCATAAGCTTGAATGATGCTTATGTTGATAGGCTTTCCCTGAAGTCTGATTGATATTATTCAGTAGTAGAAAAGGGCAAGAGTCCAGTAGCACTTTAAAGACTAACAAAAATATTTTCTGGTAGGGTATGAGCTTTCGTGAGCCACAGCTCACTTCTTCAGATACAGTTAGAATGTGAATCCATCTGTCTTTAAGTAGAGGAGAGTGAATTCAGACAAGCATTAGTATGTAAATGTGAATAGCAGGTGTGATGGGATTAGGTGTGGTATGCAGAAGAGTCTGTGATGTCCAGGGGAGAGATGGGTGTGGAGAAATCAGCATTGGTAATGAGCCATGAATGCAAGGTCTTTATTCAGCCCAGGTAAATGCATTGACTTTAGTTTGAATATCAACTGTAATTCAGCAGTTTCTCTTTCCAATTTCCCTTTGAAATTCCTTTGTAAGAGAACTGCTACTCTTAAATCTGCAACAGAATGTCCTGGAAGGTTGAAATGTTCTCCCACTGGTTTTTGAATATTGTGGTTTCTGATGTCAGACTTATGTCCATTTAATCTTTGTCTAAGAGACCTGTTTGTCCAATGTAGATTGTGGAAGGGCATTGCTGGCATAAATCACATTAGAAGATGAGCAGGAGTATGAACCTGAGATAGTATGGCTGACATTGGTGGGTCCAGAGATGATGTTCCTAGAATCTATATGAGGGCAAAGTTGGCACCTTGGTTTGTTGCAGGCCTTGGTGCCAGTCCATATTCCTGTTAAGTACTTTATCATCATGGGTGAGAAGTTGTTTTAGGTTAGCCGGCTGTCTGTAAGCAAGAAAGGGACGCGCCCCCCCAGGGCTTCAGTGAGGGAAGTGTCACAATCCAGCATTGGTTGTAGGTCCTTAATAATACGTTGGACTGGTTTTAGTTGGGAGCTATAAGTGACAACCAGAGGTGTTCTGTTGTCATTCTCTCTGAGAGAATGACAGAGAGAATGACAACAGAACACCTCTGGTTGTCAGTTATAGCTCCCAACTAAAACCAGTCCAACATATTATTAAGGACCTACAACTAGGGCTGTTGAATTTTTTTTTTGGTAAAATTCGGATTCGGCAAAATTTGGCCCGTTTTTATTCAGGAAATGCCGAAGTCTGAACTCCCCTGCTTTGGGTCCGTGCAATTCGGCATGAGGTCCAGAGTTCAGGGAAAAATTCGGTCGAATAAAGCCATTAAAAACACAACAGCCCCTTTCCGCGGCTCCAGGGGGCGCATTTTTTTGGGGTACAGCCCCCAAATTTTCAGCGTAACTTCAGAGGAGCCTTCTTGAAAGAATCCCCAAGTTTTGTAAAGATTGGATCAGCGGGGGCTGAGATATGGGACCCGAAAGGGTTCCCCCTCCTTAATGTGCATCTGACAATGGGGGTTTGCAATTAGCAGAGCTTGCCGCCCACTCGAAGCTCCCAGCCCCGACAAACAGCACCAAGCAACACAACCATGCAAACCATGCAAAGCAACACCTGACGCCTGGGAGTTTGCAAACCATGCAAAGCAACACAACCATGCAACCCATACAAAGCAACACCTTTGCAACCCTGCTAAGCAACACCTGATGCCTGGGAGTTTGCAAACCATGGAAAGGGACAGAGGCATGCTAGCTAAGCATAAGGAGCAGGAGGGGGTGGAATTTCCCGTTTTGCATCGGACTCGGGACCAGGCAAATGCATTCTTTAAGTCACAATTTGAAAACAATTTTTGAGCAAGCATCAAAATAGACCTAATCGATCTTATGAATGAGGGAAAACCTGAGGACACACAACTGAAGCCCCCCCTCAAACCAGGGAGAGAGAGACTCGAGGGGGCACACACCCCCAGACAGAACGGGCAAAAGCACCCTTTGGCTTCCCCCCACCCACAGAAACTGCTCCCTCCCCACACACACACAGACTCTGCTCCCCCCCCACACACACACACAGGAGAAAAATTATAGATTAAAGCCCCAAAAGGGGTCCTACTGTGGATGTCTTCTGTTCCATCAGGAGGGACTTGGAGGACTGGGTAATCCAATACGGTTTCATTTAAGCATGGGAGGTTTTGCCTTGGATTTGCCACTGTCGAGATGCACACAGGATCGGCTGATCCCATTCATCCCAATAGGGAAAAGGGGGGCATATCTCAGCCCCCGCTGATCCAATCTTTACAAAACTTGGGGATTCTTGCAAGAAGGCTCCTCTGAAGCTACGCTGAAAGTTTGGGGGCTGTACCCCCCAAAAATGCACCCCCTGCAGCCACAGAATGGCTCGAATGTGTGCTGTAAATGGAATAAAAATGCACATTAAGGGGGGACCCCTTTCGAGGCCCATATCTCAGCCCCCGCTGATCCAATCTTTACAAAACTTGGGGATTCTTGCAAGAAGGCTCCTCTGAAGCTACACGGAAAGTTTAAGGGCTGTACCCCCAAAAATGCGCCCCCTGCAGCCACAGAAAGGAATGAATGAGCACGAGCACCCCCCCACGGGGATTTCTCTCTCACACAAATAGATACTCTCTTTCTCTGCCCGGGCTGTGCAGCAGCTGGGCTCATGCACTCAATCGCGACTGATTGGCCAGAAGAAGACCCAACTTGGCCACCGATTGGCCAGGGGAGAATGCTACTTACTAACTGACGGTTATGCTGCTGTGCTGAACCCCGAATTTGCCGAATTTATTCACCGAACTCACTGAATTCGGCTCCCCTTTTTCCTGCCTTTTTTGAGTTCGGTTCCATCTGAACTAAAAACTGCCGAATCAGGGGAAATTCGGCTGTTTTTAGGTTCAGGACGAACCGAATCGACAGCCCTACCTACAACCAATGCTGGATTGTGACACTTCCCTCACTGAAGCCCTGGGGGGGGGGGGCGTCCCTTTATTGCTTACAGACAGCTGGCTAACCTAAAACAACTTCTCACCCATGATGATAAAGTACTTAACAGGAACATGGACTGGCACCAAGGCCTGCAACAAACCAAGGTGCCAACTTTGCCCTCATATAGATTCTAGGAACATCATCTCTGGACCCACCAATGTCAGCCATACTATCTCAGGTTCATACTCCTGCTCATCTTCTAATGTGATTTATGCCAGCAATGCCCTTCCACAATCTACATTGGACAAACAGGTCTCTTAGACAAAGATTAAATGGACATAAGTCTGACATCAGAAACCACAATATTCAAAAACCAGTGGGAGAACATTTCAACCTTCCAGGACATTCTGTTGCAGATTTAAGAGTAGCAGTTCTCTTACAAAGGAATTTCAAAGGGAGATTGGAAAGAGAAACTGCTGAATTACAGTTGATATTCAAACTAAAGTCAATGCATTTACCTGGGCTGAATAAAGACCTTGCATTCATGGCTCATTACCAATGCTGATTTCTCCACACCCATCTCTCCCCTGGACATCACAGACTCTTCTGCATACCACACCTAATCCCATCACACCTGCTATTCACATTTACATACTAATGCTTGTCTAAATTCACTCTCCTCTACTTAAAGACAGATGGATTCACATTCTAGCTGTATCTGAAGAAGTGAGCTGTGGCTCACGAAAGCTCATACCCTACCAGAAAATATTTTTGTTAGTCTTTAAGGTGCTACTGGACTCTTGCCCTTTTCTACTACTGCAGACAGACTAACACGGCTACCCACTGTGATATTATTCAGTCAGACTTTACATTATAGCTCCTGACTGCCATTGCTACATCTTGCCTCACTATTAAAGCAACTCCATTTCTTCTGTTTTTGTCATTCTCTGAGTAAAACACTTTGTGTTTTTTTGATTGAAAATGTCCTAATTCTATCCACTTTAGTTCACTTACTCCTAGGACTGAAATGTTTAAACGTTCCATTTCTTGTTTTACAATTTCAAGCTTACCCTGATTCAAGCTTCTCACATTCCATGTTCCTATTATATGCGTCTAACAGCTTTGGACTTTCCTTTTGCATCCATTCATGTAAACCACTGAACATCCTTTCGACTTTAGTCCAATCGCATCATTAAGAACAGCACTACTCATACTTGTCCTCTGCTCTTCCCCCAGTAGCTGATTGAGTGCCATCCGACCTGGGGGTCCCATCTTCCAGCACTATATCTTTTTCTATTTTTGATTGTCTCATTGTAGGGTTTTCAAGGTAAAGGTCAATCATAAGTGATTTACCAGTGCCTTCTTCTGCGCAGTATTAACCAGGGTTAACTGTAGTGGCACTGCCACTGTCTATGAAAGATCCTCCGCTAGTGTCACCTTCCACTACTGCTGCTGCCCAGTAGCTAACCTTCAGGGATTCCTCTGCCCCCATCCCCATTGGAACTGCCTGTTCTCTTCTGCGAATGTGATCCCTTCAGGGGGTGGATGCATCTTCGTCTGGTGTCTCAGCTGTGACCATTCCGTCTTGAGTGACTCTGCTAGGGGTTTAGTCTCTTGATAGAGTCTAGACCCCTTACGGTATTGCTCTCAGCTTCCCTGACACATGCAAACCCCCTCACCACATTAAGGTGTGCATCAAAAAAGGGGACAATGTAGTTTAGCTTTGCCTATTTCACAACACACTTCCTGAGCCTTATAAGGTGTTCTGAATTAAAATGCATACTTTTGTTCCAGGTGCCTGGATATTTGGAGATGCTTCTTCATTTCCTCCTCAAGAGATACAAATGCATCATCAGGTACCCTGAAGACAGAGGCCCAGAAAGAGGGAGATGGAGAACCCAGATTACTGGGTAAATAATTGTGCCCAACAAGGACTTCAGCTGGCTGTGTAAAGATTTATGCATCTGAGTTGATGTACAATATCAGGAACCAAACACTGCCCTTTCTTGTGACTGGGGGAGAAAGGATTCCTTTAAAGTTGAGAATGATTAGGGAGGGGACTGACATTATTAGAAAGACAATATTGTAATACTAATATAGAGAGGAAGGCTACACAGCTGATGATCCACTTGCAAATATGCATGAAATCAGGAGGAAGGCACATTGCAAATTGTCAAATGACTGAAAAGCCCACCATGGCATAAAAGAAAGACATATTGAGCTCTTGGTGGGTTATTCATTGCATACGTTTGACAGCGATCCAATGTATAGTGATATTTGGGTAGATTATTTGTCACAAGGCAGCAGATATGGGTATGCAACTGAAACTGCACGTAATAAAATATGGGAGGTGTCTCATTCCCCCCATGTAAAGCGTGGAGGGTCGCCAGTGCCAAGTTGGGGATTTCATCGAGGTTTTGGTGGTGGAACCTGAAGAGGGTGTGGTTTGGGGAGGGACATCAATGGAGTATAAAGCCATAGAGTCCACCTTCCAAAGAGGCCATTTTCTCCAGGTGAACTGATGTCTGTTGCCTGGCGATCAGTAGCGATAGTGGGGGATTTCCAGCCACCAACTGGAGGCTGGCAACCCTAAAAGCAGAGATGATTGTGCAAGTCAAGCAAGAGGGTGATGTTGAAGGTGGCTGGTTTGGTAAAGATTCGTGTGCCGCAGAAATCCTGAACGTGCAAATTGAACAAGAGGAGAAGCTGGCTTTCTAGGTCAAGATTCATGTGCAACAGAAACCACAAATGTGCAAGTCAAACATGAGAGTGATGAAGAAGGTGGCTGGTTTGGTAAAGATTCGTGTGCCGCAGAAATTCTGAACATGCTAATTGAACAAGAGGAGAAGCTGGCTTTCTAGGTCAAGATTCATGTGCAGCAGAAACCATGAATGTGCCAATCAAACGAGAGTAAGAACATAAGATGGGACAGAAAAGAGCAACCAAGATCATCAGGAGACTAGAGCAACTGCCTTAGGAGGAGCGGTTAAAATGCTTAGGGCTGCTTAGCTTGGAAATAAGGTAGTTAAGGGGAGAAATGATAGAGGTCTATAAAGTTATGGCTGGTATGGAGTAACTGGACAGGGAGAAGCTTTTCTCCCTCTCCCATAATACTAGAATATGGGGTCATCTGCTGAAGCTGGAGAGTGAGAGATTCAACACATAAAAGGAAGTAGTTCTTCACACAATGCATTTAAATTGTGGAACTCCCTGCCCTAGAATGTGGTGATGGCTGCCAACTTGGAAGGCTTTAAGAGGGGAGTGGGCATGTTCATAGAGGAGAGGGATATTCATGACTACTAGTGAAAATGGATACTAGTCATGATGCATGCTATAGTCATGATGCATACCTAGTGTCAGAGGATCATGTCTATTATATTAGGTTATTTGGATCACAGGTAGGACAATGCTGCTACAGTCGTCTTGTTTGTGGGCTTCCTCGAGACACCTGGTTGGACATTGTGTGAACAGATTGCTGGACTTGATGGGCCTTGGTCTGATACAGCCTTTCTTATGTTCTTCTTATTAAAATTGCTATTTCTCCTGTATTCTCCCCCAAGGAGCTGTTGGACAAGCAAGTATGCGAGAGATGGAGATTGTTCAGTGGGGCGGATCTGAGAAAAGTGGTCTCACTGGTTCATCTATGGGTGGAAAACGGATGCCTTTCCAGGCAGCAGAGATTCAAGAGGCAAGTCAGCAGGATCTGGAAACATGTGCCCAACATGATCCAGTGAGAAGAGAAGCTGACCAAAGTTTTGGTGAAGGAACCTCCTTTTTGAGGGAAATGCAGGATAGAGAACATAGTGAAAAGCTGGTGGAGAACTCTGATTTTCTGCCAGCTCAGAGAAAGAAGAAAACTTCCATATGCCCAGATGGTAGCAGAAGTATTAGTTCCTCCCTTTCAAGACACAAACGATTCCAAACAGGAGAGAAGCCATATCAATGCTCATATTGTGGGAAATGTTTTAGTGACAGTTCAAACCTTTCAAGACACGAACGAACCCACACAGGAGAGAAGCCATACAAATGCTCATATTGTGGGAAAGGTTTTAATACTTGTTCAGACCTTTCAGCACATGAACGAACCCACACAGGAGAAAAACCATACAAATGCTCATATTGTGGGAAATGTTTTCGTACCAGCTCCAGCCTTTCAAAACATAACCGATCCCACACAGGAGAGAAGCCATATAAATGCTCATATTGTGGGAAATGTTTTAGTGACAAGTCACACCTTTCAACACATGAACGAATCCACACAGGAGAGAAGCCATATAAATGCTCATATTGTGGGAAATGTTTTAGTGACAGTTCAAACCTTTCAACACATGAACGAATCCACACAGGTGAGAAGCCATACAAATGCTCATATTGTGGGAAAGGTTTTAATACTCGTTCAGACCTTTCAACACATGAACGAACCCACACAAGAGAGAAACCATACAAATGCTCATATTGTGGGAAATGTTTTAGTACCAGCTCCAGCCTTTCAAAACATAACCGATCCCACCCAGGAGAGAAGCCATATAAATGCTCATATTGTGGGAAATGTTTTAGTGACAAGTCACACCTTTCAACACATGAACGAATCCACACAGGAGAGAAGCCATATAAATGCTCATATTGTGGGAAATGTTTTAGTGACAAGTCACACCTTTCAACACATGAACGAATCCACACAGGAGAGAAGCCATATAAATGCTCATATTGTGGGAAAGGTTTTAGTGACAGTTCAAACCTTTCAACACATGAACGAATCCACACAGGAGAGAAGCCATAGAAATGCTCATATTGTGGGAAATGTTTTAGTGACAGTTCAAATCTTTAAAATCATGAATGAACCCACCCAGGAGAGAAGCCATAGAAATGTTCATATTGTGGGACATGTTTTACTACCAGTTACAATCTTTCAGCGTATAAACGAATACGCACGGGAGAGAAGCCACATAAATGTTCATATTGTTGGTAATGTTTTACTATCAGTTACAGCATTTTAACACATGAGCAATCCCACACAGGAGAGAAGCCATTCAAATGCTTGTATTGTGGGAAATGTTTTAATACTAGTTCAGGTATTCAAAAACACAAAACTACACAGGAGAAAAACCATACAAATGCTCTGAGTGTGGGAGAAGCTTCGGCCAGAAAGGAAACCTTCGATGCCATAGCAAAATCCATACCAAAGAGTAACAACGAGGAAACCTGTGAATGAGAATTATCCACATCCACAGTATTTAAGTAGTTTGCCTGTTCTCATCTTCTTGATTATGTGATAAATGGTGCTTTTGTAGTAAATAAAGATAGTGCCCTGTGATTCTTCATTAGAAAATCCATACAGAAAGATGGCTGGTTTCTTTGCCAGTATACGGCTTTCAATCAGAATGTTTAAGACATTTAAGGCATCTGGATGTGTTTGCTGAAGTAGCTTCCATTGAGTTTACAGAATCCATTCTTAAACTATGCTTTTCAGAAATGGTGGTGCATTACCTGAGACTTCAGGAAAAATGTTGTTTTACCCTTCTTAATGAGATTTTCTGTGTGAAATATCTTCACAAAGCCTTCTGCTTTTGGGTTGTCACATTGCATGCTTTATACAAGGGAACACAATGGAGGTGGGTTCCAGTTCAGTGTTGGACACTGGGAGGAGATATGTTCTTCAAACTCAATAAAAGACCCATTGTTTTTAAAGTTAAATAAATGATTTTAATTCTGAGGGGTTGTTTGCTGTCCTTTTTTCCTTCTGAGGATGGTGAGATGAAAATGTTCGTGGAGGAGAGTGGTCCTTGCCTTTCTTGGCTGCCTCCTGGGGCGAGAAGGGGACCCAAGACAAAGCTCATTCTGAGGCGCTGAAGGCAGCTGCTCACCCAACTTAAGAGAGATCCTCCTGGATCTCTTCTAGGTTTTCTCCATCCTGAGTAAGTTTATACCCTTCACAATTTTTTCCACTATCCTGCTCATCGCCAAATCCAGATATTTATTGAACAAATTCAATAGGACTGTTCCCAGTATGGATCCTTGGGGGATTCCACTTCCTTCCCTGAGGGGATTGTCCATTTATTCCTGCTCTCTCTTTCTGCTTTTTATTTATTTTAATTTATAGAAGGACCTCTTCTCTTATCCCATGGCTTCCTCAGGTGTCTCTGATGAGGTATTTTATAAAAGCCAAACTGCAAAAGATGATTTTTTAAAGTCAGGCCACTGAGAGGTCGGCTGATGATATTACAGTCAGGTCCAGGGAACTCAGACCTGACTCATAAGATCATTTATGCTCTCGCTGGGCCTTTAAAAGCTGTATAATGTCCAGTGCAACACCCTTATCCATTAAACTGGTTAACCATTCCTTAGAACTCCAAAAAGCTGAGTGAGGCAGGCTTTTCCTTCAAAGAAACACAGTTAATTTCTACGCAGCAGGCTTTGTTCCTCTATGCTTAATAATTCTATTTTGAATAGCAGTTTTTCTCTTGACTCCTGACGTTTTTGTAATTGTTTTCTCAATGTTTATGCCAATAAAGGTTTTTTTTGTGTGTGTGAATAGCAGTTTCTATTAATTTGCCAGGAAGAGAAGATGGGTGAACTGGCCTTTGAGTTCATAGATCTCTTCTGGGACCTTCGCGTGTATGTTTGTGTGTGTGTGTGGGGGGGGAGGATGGTTTTAACATTTTCTGTGTTTCACTCTGCTGATAGGGAGGCCTATTTAAGCACCCAGCTCCACAGAAAACCTCTTCAGACCTTATGTCCATGTTATGGTTGCCAACCTCCAGGTACCAGCTGGAGATCTCCTGCTATTTGAGATGATCTCCAGCCAATGAACGTTAGTTCACCTGGAGAAAATGGCTGCTTTGGCAATTGGACTCTATGGGATTGAAGTCCTTCTCCTCCCCAAGCCCCGCCCTCCTCAGGCTCTGCCGCAAAAACCTTCCGCCTGTGGGGAAGAGGGACCTGGGAACCCTAGTCCATGTGCATCAGGAGAATGTCACACCCACAACAAGCCTGATAAGCACAGTACCGGTTCCTTTATGGATCATGGATTTTCCATGCGTTTACAGCATTTCTGTACTGGCTGACGTGTACAGAAGCTGTATATGCAGGGAAAAGCCACTCATTCACAGGAAATGGCAATCATAGATGCTGGGTTTACTGAAGGTATGTATGCATGGTGGGCGATCTCTCAGCACATTAAATCTTCAGAGGGCTATAGTGGTTAGAAGATCAACAATGCAGCACTTGTGTTCTTTAAGAAACCCTCCTCATGCTCCAACCCCAAAATCTCCAGGTATTTCCATGGCAACCCATTCACACAAACTGGGTCTCCACAAGAGCAAAGCCAGGACTCAGCCAAATAGCATAGTGTGCACTATGCAAAGGCATAGCGTTGGGTGCTCCTAATGGGGTACAACTTTACTTTCTTGCCTGACAGGAGCTACCTTTAGGAGTCTAACCCAAGATCCAACTTGCTCCAGTGAAATCCTTCCGATGGCATAAGAGTGGGTTACTCCAATATAGAAGATCTTGAAACTCAACTGATTTTTTGTGGAATTTTTTTGGGGTGTGTGGGGGTGGGAATACTTTAGAAGTTCTATAGAACACTGACCTCTGTTTGCTTATTGCTAGAATTTCTATCCCTGAGAAATATTATGTCAAACCATAAACTGCTTTTGAGAGCCTACTGGAGCTTATCTGATGGTCCCTTTGTGTGGGACACTGGGAACCACGGCTCAGATTGCCAATTTTTCAACCACCCCTCCCCTTCCACTTTAATAGCATCATGCTGGTTGTATATTAGCAAGTAAGCATTGATGAGGGACTATCATATATGCCTGTTGGGTTAGCTATGGTGTAAAAAAGCTTTGCCTCCTAATTTCCTCACATCCAGCTGCAGCAAATGCAGAAGAGCAAGTGAGGCTGGGAGTTTTCCCTAGTCAGTTTTGCCTGGTCACAGTTGAACCCCCAAACCCATTTCATTGTCATGATTCATCTCCCTGAAATATGCCATGACGTAGAAAAGAGTGTTCTCTGAGCATGTGTAAGACTCTCTCTCTCTGTTAAATTGGAAACTCCATATCACAGAGATGCAGACTTGGAGGGCACAGTTGGCACCAGAAGGGGTTTCAGCACCTCTACCAATTCAGCATCAGTGCTAAAGTGTTGGAGGTGGGTCTGAGGTTCTGAACTATGGGAAATGGAAATTCAACTGGTGCAGCTTCTCTCCTCAGAGAGAGGCTATGAAGAAAGATGCTGCAAGTACTGAATGTTTGCCTGCCATATAAAAGCAGAGAAGAGGGTGAGAGTAAGGTGGTAACCTAACTTTTCTGCTCAAAGAAGAAGAGTTGGTTTTTATATGCCGACTTTCTCTACTATTTAAGGAAGAATCAAACTGGCTTACAATCAACTTCCCTTCCCCTCCCCACAACAGACACCCTGTGAGGTAGGTGGGATGGAGAGAGCTCTAAGAGAGCTGTGACTAGCCCAAGGTCACCCAGCTGGCTTCAAGTGCAGGAGTGGGGAAACAAATCCAGTTCATCAGATTAGTGTCCTCTGCTCATGTGAAGGAGTGGGGAATCAAACCTGGTTTTCCACACCAGAGTCCACTGCTCCACAGGTGGTCCTTGTTCATCTTCTGCCATTTTCCTGAGAGAGGCTGGAAAGGGTTAAATGGTCGGAGCCTGCATTTCTAGAAGCCCATTAATGGGAGGGGCCTTCTCAGCCCACCTGATTCCACTCTTCAGGGATATTGTCTCTGCAAGATTTGTGTGTGTGTGTGTGTGTCTGGCCTTTCTTTAGTCCCCGGTGAAATGCGATGTAGAAGTTTCCAGGAGTAGGTGAGTTTAAAGAAGGATGGAGATTGGTGGAGAAAATAGGTTCTCTGGCTGATAAGGAGACCCATGGTTAAGAGGGAGGGGGAGACAGAGGTCTAAAGAGGAAGTCCTTCTGTGCTCATTTGTACAAGCATTGATACCTTTCCACCAGCACTAATGACAAGCAAGAGACAGAAAAAGTAAATCAAATATGCTTGAGGAGTCCTTCCTCTCCCATAATGCTAGAACCTGGGATCATCCACTGAATCTGAAGGGTGGCAAATTTAGAACAAACAGAAGGAAGATTTCCTGACACAACAGTACAGTTAATTTATGGATGTCATCATGGCCACCAAACTAGAAGGCTTTAAAAGAGGCAGTGGACAAATTCGTAGAGATCTCTGGAATAACAATGGCTACTAGTCATGATGGGTATTGACTCTTTCCAGTACCTGAGACAGTATACCCCTTAAAATCAATTACTGGGGAGCACAGGTAGGATGGTGCTGCAGTCGTATTGCTTGTGGGCTTCCTAGAGGCAACTGGTTGGCTACTGTGTGAACAGGCTGCTGGACTAGACGGGCCTTTGGTCTGATCCAGCAGGGCTCTTCTTATGTTCTTCCTTTATCAGTTGACAACTCTGTCTAGTAAAGTACCTTGTTTCCAATTGTGGTAAGCCAGATGCTTCCCTGAAGGGTAACAGGTCCCTCCCTTGTTATTTCAGAGAGTAGCTGCATTGGAATAGCTAAATTCAGTAGAGTTTCAGTAGAGTAGCTAAATTCCAGTCCAGTAGCACCTTAGAGACCAACAAGATTTTGTGGGGTATGAGCTTCTGAGGGTCAATGCTCCATTTATCAAATGTGCTGTTGTTTGTTTCCAGTGATGCTACTGTGGTGTATTTCCTTTGTTTGTGGTGGATCCTCTTAGCCAGTAGATATTGACAAATGGGAACCCACAAAGAGTTGTGGGGGGCACCTCCTTTTCTCCCCCTAGTATTTCCCCTTTCTCTTCACAGAAAGCCCCCTTAGCCTCTCCCCTTTTCCTGCTGCCTTCCCCCCTTCCCACCCAACCTACCTTTATCTCTTCCCCCGTCTTCAGCTTTCCCTTCTTCCCTCCCCCTGGTAGCCTGTACTCAGGAAAAGTGTGGCCCAGTTGCCTGGTTCTGGTATTGTAGGGACACATTTTCCTCTGTATCCCATTCCCCACACCATTTCCATTTTCCCTCCTCCTGGCAACCCCCTTATCGTCACCTTTCCACAATTCCTTCTCTATTTCCCACCCACCAACAATCTACATTATATCTGTTTATGATAGGGTTTCAGGCTCCAGGTTGGGAAATACCTGGAGATTTGGGGGTGAAGCCTGGGAGGGTGAGGTTTGAGGAGGAGAGGGACTTCAATGGGGTATAATTCCTTACAGTCCACCTTCCAAAGCAGCCATATTCTCCAGGTGAACTGATCTCTGTTGCCTGGAGATCAGTTGTAATAGCTCGATATCTTCAGCCACAACCTGGAGGTTGGCAACCCTAGGTTCTCATTTTCAGCTCTGATCATTTCATTTATACCCTACCCTTCTCCACAATGGGGGCCCAAAGCAGCTTAGATCATTCTCTTCTCTTCCATTCCAACCTAAAAACTCTGTAAAGTAAGTTAAGCTGACAATGAGGAACTGGCCCAAGGTCACGCAGTGAACTTCCACATAAGAGTGGTGATTTGAACCCAAGTCTCTCAAATCCTCGTGTGAAACACTAACCACTACACAACATTAGCATTTGTGTGTGTGTGTGGGGGGGGAGTTGGTGTTGAACACTATCAAGCAGGTAGGGCTGCCAGGTCCCTCTTTACCGCCAGTGGGAGGTTTTGGGGGTGGAGCCTGAGGAGGGCGGGGTTTGGGGAGGGGAGGGACTTCAATGCCATAGAGTCCAATTGCCAAAGCGGCTATTTTCTCCAGGTGAACTGATCTCTATAGGCTGGAGATCACTTGTAATAGCAGGACATCTCCTGCTACTACCTGGAGGTTGGAGACCCTACAAGTAGGCCATTCTGGTGACTCAGGCAAACTGTGTGGTAGCAGGCTGCCTGGTGGTTTCTGCAGGCCTGGCCCTGATTAGTTTGTCCTACCTAAAGGACCAGACTAGCCCGGGAAAAGACCTTGCCCCCACTCCTGCCTTTTAGACAGAAACCGAGGCTCAAAGGCTGGAAATACTTATTGTGGTTGCCTAGCCATAGCCTTTGAGGGCATTCAGTTCTTAAAGCTACAGGTGCTGCTTCTATTATTTTGGTAGGTTTTAACCTCCAGTTTTATTTTATTTTGCAATTTCAGATTTTTCTGCAAACTGTCAGCTGTCTCACATGCATTTTATGTTATTAATAATTGTACCTGGTCCTAGGAAAGATCTGGGTAAATGTGTAACATTCACATGTGTAGAAGTGCAATTTTACTAAAAAATGTTTTTTTGCGCTAGGGGTAGGAACCTATATCTGTGACCAAAGATTGAAGTATTTAATGCCCAGTTCGTCTGCGGTCTTCTGTGCAGCCCCACATTGGGACTGCGCTTGCGCAGGCCAACCTCGGAAAGGATTTTTTTACCTTCTTAAAATCCGATAGAGGGCGCCGTACGCCAGTGCGCATGCGTCCGCCTTCCCGCCCTATGACGCGGCGTCACGGCGCCCCCTACCCAGTTCGTTCTTTGCCGCCGGGAAGGAAGGACGTTCTTCTTGCAGCTTCTCGTTTTTTCTCTCATCTAAAATAAAAAATGAACATTACGGTAATGGCGCAGGCAGCTCTGTTCAAAAAGTGTCTGCAGTGCGACACTAAAATGACTAAAACAGATGAACATTTGCTCTGCGTGTTCTGCCTGGGTGAGTCCCACCATGTGACTGCCTGCAAGATTTGTTTGCAGTTCACACTGAAGGCCCGTGCTGACAGGGCCTCCCGGTTGAAAGCTTGGCTTTATGAAAAGGTTCTATCTGGATCTCAAATGCCGGCCTCGAAGTCATCGGCCAAGCGAGACCATTCAGTACGTTCTGAATCAATCGGTTCCATGCGCTCGGATCCGACCCCCGCACCCGCTCCTAGGTCCCGCCCCCGTTCACCTACCACAGAGAGAGCTAGGAGCGCTTCGGAACCACTCCCAAAGAAGGCGCGAGCTAAGACCAAGCACTTAACAAAAAAATCAAAGGAACCGAAGGCATCCGGTTCCAAGAGTTCTACCGATCCGATTACTAGGCAGGACGATCGTACCCCGCCTCCTCTTAGTACCCCCTCCCCTCATTTTGAGAAAGAGTCATCGGATTCGGAGGTTGACCTGCCTGATCTGTTTTTAAAAGAGTTCCAGGGCTCTTCTCATTCATCTCACCATGATCAACCGGTTCCACCTACTGGTTCCATGGGATCACAGCAACAGGCTATGCCTCCAATGTCTCAGTGGTGGCCCCCCCAGTGGTATTGGCCAATTCAAGCAGCTCCCTGGCAAGGATACCCCTACCAGCAGTGGGGTCCGCATTTTCAACAACCCCAACAGTTTCCATTCTGGTCTGGTGACCAAATGCAGCCTTTAGCTACACAAGAGGCTGTACCTCCCTTGGATCAGCAGTTGCAGCTCAATCTGGAATCTGAGCAGGATGCACAGTCACTTCGCTCTGAATTAGGTTTGGATGAGCCATCTGAGTCTACACCAGATCTATCTACTGGTGACCAGCTGCCTGGCCCCTCTGGGGAAGAAATTTCTAAATTTTCAGAACAAATGACCAGAGCAGCTAAAGCTTTGGGACTCGATGCCAAGTCTCTTGTTCCTAGGCCAAAAGAAACAATTTTATCTCCTCTTTTTTCCCAAGCCTCCACATCTACAGCCTTTCCAGTGCTGGAGGACTTTATGGACATGGCCAAAAAAGTTTGGGAGAGTCCTTCCACCACCCCATCTACATCTAGGAAAGTAGACAGCATGTACAAGGTCCTTCCTTCAGGATGTGAGTTTTTGTTTTCTCATCCAGCTCCTTCATCAGTGATTGTAGCCGAGTCTCAAAATAAACGTTTGGGCAGCCATTCCTCACCGTCTGATAAAGACAGCAAACGTATAGATGTTCTTAGCAGGAAAACATACTCTGCAGAGGCACTTGGATTCCGAATTGGAAACTATCAAGCAATAATGTCAGCCTATCATCTATTTTTATGGGAAAAGATGTCTACTTACCTGAGTGACTTACCTGACGAGCAAAAGTCGCTAGCTAAAATAGTGCTATCAGAAGGAATTCAATTGGCACGTCACCAAATGAACGCTGGTAGACACGCCTCTGAATCGGCTGCTAGGGGCATGGCTGCCTCGGTCTCCCTGCGCAGGTTTGCTTGGCTCCGCTCCACTGCTCTGTCCCATGACGTGAGAAGTACCATCGAGGATTTACCCTTTGACGGCAAGGGTCTGTTTGCAGCCACTACTAATGACACTCTCAGCCAGTTGAAGAAAGAGAAACATGATGCCAGGTACATGGGGGTATCTGTCCAACTACCTGGCAGTTTCCATAGGCCACGCTATGGTTATAGGGGTACTTCCTTTCAACCCAGATTCCAGAGACCACCTCCCCCTCCGCTCATTCCCTACGGGCAACAACGGGGTTTCCAGTCGTTCCAACATCAGAACAGAAGGAGGTTTCCAAGGTCCCGACCCTCCGGCCCGAGATCTCAGTCTCCAAGGAATCAAGGCCCCAAATCTTCTTTCTGACTGTTACAGGGTGGGGAAAGCGTCCCCTGTATATTTGGCGACCGTTTAGCCTCTTTCTTCTCAGCCTGGTCAAATATAACTTCTGACTCTTGGGTTTTACACCTTGTTTTATATGGTTATTCGTTAGAATTTCAATTTTTACCTGTTTTAGGTCACCCTCCCTTGGGCACTGGCTTGGATCTATCTCCAGCCTTACAAGCCGCTTTAGCGGAATTGATTAACAAGGGGGCAGTTCAGCCGGTTTCAACTTCTCTAAGAGGTTTTTACTCACGTTTGTTTGTAGTTTATAAAAAAGATGGCGGATTATGCCCTATTCTTGATCTGAAGTGTTTTAACAGATGTTTACAGTACAAAAAATTCAATATGCTGACTGTTCATAATGTTTTGCAGTTATTAAAAGTTGGTTGGTGGTATATGGTTATTGATTTAAAGGATGCTTATTTCCACATTTCAATCCGGGAGGACCATCGTAAATACTTGAGGTTTGTTGTGGGTGGACAAGTATTCCAATATGCTGTGTTACCTTTTGGTTTGTCCACAGCTCCCCGTGTCTTCACTAAGTGTATGGCCGTGGTAGTGGCACACCTTCGTACCAAAGGTTGTGTAATTTTTCCTTACTTGGACGATTGGTTGGTTACGGCCCCTTCTATGGAGCAGTTACTGGCTCAAAAGGAGCTCATTTAAAATTGTTTAGGTTCTCTGGGCCTCATAGTTAATTTTAAAAAATCTGTCCTCGTCCCGACTCAGACAGCTAGGTTTATTGGCACTTCCCTGGATTCTACTTTGGGTAGGGCCACCAAGCTATTGGGTTTGGTAAGGTTATTTTTAAGAAAAAGCCATCAATCGGCCTTACATATCCAAACACTCTTGGGTTTGATGGCTTCAACTACAGCAGTTATTAGAACTGCTCGGTTGCACATGAGACCCTTACAGAATTGGTTTGTCAGAAAATTTAAACCTCTCCTTCAGTCCCAAAGAACTAGATTTTCAATCCCTAGACCAGTGTTACATACCTTGAAATGGTGGTCCCAAATGCATAACTTGACTTCTGGTGTTTCTTTTGGTGTGTTTACCCCGGATGTGGTGCTTACTTCTGATGCCTCTTTGATGGGTTGGGGTGCACACTGTCAAGGCTTCTCAGCCCAAGGATTATGGTCTTCTCAAGAGGTTTCCCTTCATATTAACGTTTTAGAGCTGCGAGCAATTCGTTATGCTCTTATGTCTTTTGCAGAAATCCTGTACAACAACGCAGTGCTCATCCAGACGGACAACACCACCACAATGTTTTATCTAAACAGACAAGGGGGTACAGTCTCCCTCACCCTTTGCAAAGAAGCAGAACGTATTTGGGAATGGGCACTCCTGCACAACGTGTCTCTACAAGCCATCCATATTCAAGGTGTACACAATATCAGGGCGGATTCCCTAAGCAGGGTTTTTTCCCCTCATCACGAGTGGTCTCTAAAATGGGACTACATTCTACCCATTTTTCAAGAATGGGGATTTCCCGAGATAGATTTATTTGCCACATCTCGAAATACAAAGGCAATCCTTTTTTGTTCCCGAGCGGGCCACGATCCAGGGTCTCTAGGGGATGCGTTTCTGAGACCGTGGGTGGGGGCTCTATTTTATGCCTTTCCCCCAATTCCGTTGATTACCAAAACACTAGCTCGGATTCAGGATTACAAAACTCATTGCATCTTAGTAGCTCCATATTGGGCCAGACAAACTTGGTTTTCGGAGCTTCTCAATCTTGCTCAGAACAATTTCAGGGGCCTCATTTAGTGCCGGACCTTCTATCAGTGGGCCAAATGCGGCAGCAGGACCCGGGTATACTTCAGTTGACAGCTTGGCTTTTAAGTCCTCCTCAGTAAAGTTGTCTGATCAGGTTCTGGAGGTAGTTTTGAATTCAAGGAAACCTTCTACTCGGGTTTCTTATCCTTTTAAATGGGAACGTTTCTCTAAATGGGTGATGAGTACAGGACATTTTCCGTCATCATGCCCTTTGCCAGTTGTGTTAGATTACTTACTATCCCTCAAGAGAACAGGTCTAAGTTTTTCGTCAGTTAAAACTCATTTAGCAGCCCTGTCCGCCTTTCATCTGGGAGTGGATGGGTATTCCCTTTTTTCCCATCCTACGTCTAAGTTATTTTTAAAGGGTCTATCAAACATGTTCCCAGTTAGACATGAGCCTGTTTCACAGTGGTCTCTGTCTCTAGTTTTGGCTCAGCTAATGTTCTCTCCCTTTGAGCCCTTGGGAAAGGTTCCCCTGGCATGGTTGTCCTATAAAGTGTGTTTCTTAGTAGCCATCACATCTGCGCGAAGGGTGGGTGAGCTGGCAGCGTTAAAGTGTCACCCTCCTTTTATCCAGTTTTACCCTTCTAAAGTAGTACTACGTACCAGCCTGGAATTTAGACCCAAAGTGGTGTCCGAATTCCACTTGGGGCAGGACTTGGTTTTACCTGTGTTTTTCCCCAACCCGCAGTCTACAGCAGAGAAAACTCTTCACTCTCTAGATGTTAAACGGGCTTTATTATATTATTTGGATTGTACAAAACAGTTCCGGAAGTCAGATTCCCTGTTCGTATGTTTTGCTGGTCCGAAGAAGGGACTGGCAGCATCGTCCCAGTCTTTATCCAGATGGCTAGTGCAGGCTATACGTCACTGTTATAGGAGAGCTGGAAAGAGGTGTCCTAAATCCTTACGAGCACACTCCACAAGAGCCCAATCTGCTTCAGCTGCCTTTCGGAAGAGAGTTCCTATCAAGGATATTTGTAGAGCAGCTACCTGGTCTTCGTCAGAGACTTTCGTTAAGCACTATGCCGTCGACGTCGATGCCAGACGAGATACAGCTGTGGGAAAGGCAGTTTTACAGTCATTATTCGACTGAGAGCTCACCCCCTCCTCCAGGTGAGTGTGTTGCTATATAATCTCCCAATGTGGGACTGCACAGAAGACCGCAGACGAAAACAGAGTTGCACTTACCTGTAACTGCTGTTCGTCAAGATGTCTTCTGTGCAGGCACACATCCCACCCTCCTGCCCCTCGGAGAGCTCTCATATGTTGTTTGTTCTTAGTTTTCCAGTGTTTCAGGCTCTTCGAGTGGGCAAAGAACAGAACTGGGTAGGGGGCGCCGTGACGCCGCATCATAGGGTGGGAAGGCGGGCGCATGCGCACTGGCGTACGGCGCCCCCTATCGGATTTTAAGAAGCTAGAAGAATCCTTTCCGAGGTTGGCCTGCGCAAGCGCAGTCCCAATGTGTGCCTGCACAGAAGACATCTTGACGAACAGCAGTTACAGGTAAGTGCAACTCTGTTTTCTTTAATGTTGATAATTTGATTCAAGTTCTTGGGATATAATGTTAGGTTTTAGAGCTGACATTGATGATTCTATATATAAGGGGTTTTTTTTCTTTAAAAAGTTTTTTTTTGGGTAACATAGCCAGAGGTCTACCAGATGTTCCCTGGTTGGTTACTATTACCTAGCAGACATGATTTGGCAGTTAGCAATACTGATTTTCACTTGCAGTCCAAAGAACAGAAATGGAGAGGAGTGACTCAGCAAATCCTGACCCAAAGGGGAAGTCGTACGAAGGTGGGAGAGCTGCTCATCATACCCAGTTTGGCTCTATTGGGGATGTACAGATGAGGCCAGCTCCACAATTGAAACAAGGAACCAGTGAGGAATTGCCAGGACCCCGGGAGACTCCGATGCAGGAATATCAGAACACAGCTGGGTCTTCCCAAGCAGGGCCAGCAAACTCAAAAAAGCCAGAGGTCTTATTGTGGGATTGCTTCAAAGGTTTTCAGAACTCCTTCAGAGCAGCTGATGATGCTGACCAGTGGTCTGGAGGACAAACATCCAAATCCACAAGGTATAGATCCATATTTTTTGCGGGGGGGGGGGGGGGCACGGGCGGGCTCTGTCCTGGAGTGTCAGGAAGGCAAGAGCAGCCCTAGGGGAGGGACAGAATCTCTTACCATTCAGCCCTATCTTGCCTGAAGTGATCAATGAATAGTGTGGGGAGGAACGTGAACATAATTTGCCATGCCAGGGCACCATCTTTATACTATTTTTCTCTTGGACATTCAAAACTATTGGTTGCACTTAAATCCACTTTGCCCACTAGGCCACATTTTGGGAATTGATCTGGGACTGGAGAAATATTTGAATCTGTGCTGTCATTTGGGCAAATGTCAGAGTGTAAGTTGTCATTTAAGAGTCTGGATTTTCCTTTGAGGAAGATGCCAACAGGAAGTTTGTTTTGGCATATAATTACAGGATGAGGGAGATGACTGTGGCAGAGTAATTTGCATTACCTGGTTGGTTTATACCTGCTAACAGTGGGTAGGAGATGGGTAGATGGTCATGGCCAAGCATTTGATTAGGTTCCCAGACAAGGACTCATTGTCAGGCAAAATTCCTAACTGGTCTTGAGGATGGTTACTGTCCTGCTATTTTATGAGGTTATTTGTTTAAAGCATTTAAACAATGCCCCTCACTGAAGCCCTGGGGGGGGGGGCGTCCCTTTCTTGCTTACAGACAGCCGGCTAACCTAAAACAACTTCTCAGCCATGATGATAAACTACTTAACAGGAACATGGACTCTGGCACCAAGGCCTGCAACAAACCAACGTGCCAACTTTGCCCTCATATAGATTCTAGGAACATCATCTCTGGACCCACCAATGTCAGCCATACTATCTCAGGTTCATACTCCTGCTCATCTTCTAATGTGATTTATGCCAGCAATGCCCTTCCACAATCTACATTGGACGAACAGGTCAGTCTCTTAGACAAAGATTAAATGGATATAAGTCTGACATCAGAAACCACAATATTTAAAAACCAGTGGGAGAACATTTCAACCTTCCAGGACATTCTGTTGCAGATTTAAGAGTAGCAGTTCTCTTACAAAGGAATTTCAAAGGGAGATTGGAAAGAGAAACTGCTGAATTACAGTTGATATTCAAACTAAAGTCAATGCATTTACCTGGGCTGAATAAAGACCTTGCATTCATGGCTCATTACCAATGCTGATTTCTCCACACTCATCTCTCCCCTGGACATCACATACTCTTCTGCATACCACACCTAATCCCATCACGCCTGCTATTCACATTTACATACTGTTAACATTTACATACTAATGCTTGTCTGAATTCACTCTCCTCTACTTAAAGACAGATGGATTCACATTCTAGCTGTATCTGAAGAAGTGAGCTGTGGCTCACAAAAGCTCATACCCTACCAGAAAATATTTTTGTTAGTCTTTAAGGTGCTACTGGACTCTTGCACTTTTCTACTACTGCAGACAGACTAACACGGCTACCCACTGTGATATTATTCAGTCAGACTTTACATTATAGCTCCTGACTGCCATTGCTACATCTTGCCTCACTATTAAAGCAACTCCATTTCTTCTGTTTTTGTCTTTCCCTGAGTAAAACACTTTGTGATTTTATGATTGAAAATGTCCTAATTCTGTCCACTTTAGTTCACTTACTCCCAGGACTTTTAAATGTTTAAACGTTCCATTTCTTGTTTTACAATTTCAAGCTTACCCTGATTCATGCTTCTCACATTCCATATTCCTATTATATGCGTCGAAAAGCTTTGGACTTTCCTTTTGCATCCATCCATGTCAACCACTGAACATCCTTTCGACTTTAGTCCAATCACATCATTAAGAACAGCACTACTCATACTTGTCCTCTGCTCTTCCCCCAGTAGCTGATTGAGTGCCATCCGACCTGGGGGTCCCATCTTCCAGCACTATATCTTTTTCTATTTTTGATTGTCTCATTGTAGGGTTTTCAAGGTAAAGGTTAATCATAAGTGATTTACCAGTGCCTTCTTCTGCGCAGTATTAACCAGGGTTAGCTGTAGTGGCACTGCCACTATCTACGAAAGATCCTCCGCTAGTGTCACCTTCCACTACTGCTGCTGCCCAGTAGCTAACCTTCAGGGATTCCTCTGCCCCTATCCCCATTGGAACTGCCTGTTCTCTTCTGCGGATGTGATCCCTTCAGGGGGTGGATGCATCTTCGTCTGGTGTCTCAGCTGTGACCATTCCGTCTTGAGTGACTCTGCTAGGAGTTTAGTCTCTTGATAGTCTAGACCCCTTACGGTATTGCTCTCAGCTTCCCTGACACACGCAAACGCCCTCACCACATTAAAATGTGCATCAAAAAAGGGAACAATGTAGTATAGCTTTGCCTATTTCACAACACACTTCCTGAGCCTTATAAGGTGTTCTGAATTAAAATGCATACTTTTGTTCCAGGTGCCTGGATATTTGGAGATGCTTCTTCATTTCCTCCTCAAGAGATACAAATGCATCATCAGGTACCCTGAAGACTGAGGCCCAGAAAGAGGGAGATGGAGAACCCAGATTACTGGGTAAATAATTGTGCCAACAAGGACTTCAGCTGGCTGTGTAAAGATTTATGCATCTGAGCTGATGTACAATATCAGGAACCAAACACTGCCCTTTGTTGTGACTGGGGGAGAAAGGATTCCTTTAAAGTTGAGAATAATTAGGGAGGGGACTGACATTATTAGAAAGACAATATTGTAATACTAATATAGAGAGGAAGGCTACACAGCTGATGATCCACTTGCAAATATGCATGAAATCAGGAGGAAGGCACATTGCAAATTGTCAAATGACTGAAAAGCCCACCATGGCATAAACGAAAGACATATTTAGCTCTTGGTGGGTTATTCATTGCATACGTTTGACAGCGATCCAATGTATAGTGATATTTGGGTAGATTATTTGCCACAAGGCAGCAGATATGGGTATGCAACTGAAACTGCACGTAATAAAATATGGGAGGTGTTTCATTCCCTCCATGTAAAGCGTGGAGGGTTGCCAGTGCCAAGTTGGGGATTTCATTGAGGTTTTGGTGGTGGAACCTGAAGAGGGTGTGGTTTGGGGAGGGACATCAATGGAGTATAAAGCCATAGAGTCCACCTTCCAAAGAGGCCATTTTCTCCAGGTGAACTGATGTCTGTTGCCTGGAGATCAGTAGTAATAGTGGGGGATTTCCAGCCACCAACTGGAGGCTGGCAACCCTAAAAGCAGGGATGATTGTGCAAGTCAAGCAAGAGGGTGATGTTGAAGGTGGCTGGCTGGGTAAAGATTCATGTGCAACAGAAACCACGAATGTGCAAATTGAACAAGAGGAGAAGCTGGCTTTCTAGGTCAAGATTTATGTGCAGCAGAAACCATGAATGTGCCAATCAAACAAGAGAGTAAGAACATAAGATGGGACAGAAAAGAGCAACCAAGATCATCAGGGGACTACAGCAACTGCCTTAGGAGGAGCGGTTAAAATGCTTAGGGCTGCTTAGCTTGGAAATAAGGTAGTTAAGGGGAGAAATGATAGAGGTCTATAAAGTTATGCATGGTATGGAGTAACTGGACAGGGAGAAGCTTTTCTCCCTCTCCCATAATACTAGAATATGGGGTCATCTGCTGAAGCTGGAGGGTGAGAGATTCAACACATAAAAGGAAGTAGTTCTTCACACAATGCATTTAAATTGTGGAACTCCCTGCCCTAGAATGTGGTGATGGCTGCCAACTTGGAAGGCTTTAAGAGGGGAGCGGGCATGTTCATAGAGGAGAGGGATATTCATGACTACTAGTGAAAATGGATACTAGTCATGATGCATACCTAGTGTCAGAGGATCATGCCTATTATATTAGGTTCTTTGGAACACAGGTAGGACAATGCTGCTGCAGTCGTCTTGTTTGTGGGCTTCCTCGAGACACCTGGTTGGACATTGTGTGAACAGATTGCTGGACTTGATGGGCCTTGGTCTGATACAGCCTTTCTTATGTTCTTCTTATTAAAATTGCTATTTCTCCTGTATTCTCCCCCAAGGAGCTGTTGGACAAGCAAGTATACGAGAGATGGAGATTGTTCAGTGGGGCGGACCTGAGAAAAGTGGCCTCACTGGTTCATCTATGGGTGGAAAACGGATGCCTTTCCAGGCAGCAGAGATTCAAGAGGCAAGTCAGCAGGATCTGGAAACATGTGCCCAACATGATCCAGTGAGAAGAGAAGCTGACCAAAGTTTTGGTGAAGGAACCTCCTTTTTGAGGGAAATGCAGGATAGAGAACATAGTGAAAAGCTGGTGGAGAACTCTGATTTTCTACCAACTCAGAGAAAGAAGAAAACTTCCTTATGCCCAGATGGTAGCAGAAGTATTAGTTCCTCCCTTTCAAGACACAAACGATTCCAAACAGGAGAGAAGCCATATAAATGCTCATATTGTGGGAAATGTTTTAGTGACAGTTCAAACCTTTCAAAGCACGAACGAACCCACACAGGAGAGAAGCCATATAAATGCTCATATTGTGGGAAATGTTTTAATACTCGTTCAAACCTTTCAAGACACGAACGAACCCACAGAGGAGAGAAGCCATACAAATGCTCATATTGTGGGGAAGATTTTAATACTCGTTCAGACCTTTCAACACATGAACGAACCCACACAGGAGAGAAGCCATATAAATGCTCATATTGTGGGAAATGTTTTAGTACCAGCTCCAGCCTTTCAAAACATAACCGATCCCACACAGGAGAGAAGCCATATAAATGCTCATATTGTGGGAAATGTTTTAGTGACAGTTCATACCTTTCAACACATGAACGAATCCACACAGGAGAGAAGCCATATAAATGCTCATATTGTGGGAAATGTTTTAGTGACAGTTCAAACTTTTCAACACATGAACGAATCCACACAGGAGAGAAGCCATATAAATGCTCATATTGTGGGAAACGTTTTAGTGACAGTTCAAACCTTTCAAAACATAACCGATCCCACACAGGAGAGAAGCCATATAAATGCTCATACTGTGGGAAATGTTTTAATGTTCGCTCAGACTTTTCAGGACACGAACGAACCCACACAGGAGAGAAGCCATATAAATGCTCATATTGTGGGAAATGTTTTAGTACCAGTTCCAGCCTTTCAAATCATAACCGATCCCACACAGCAGATGAGCCATAGAAATGCTCATATTGTGGGAAATGTTTTAGTGACAGTTCAAATCTTTAAAATCATGAATGAACCCACCCAGGAGAGAAGCCATAGAAATGTTCGTATTGTGGGACATGTTTTACTTCCAGTTACAATCTTTCAGCATATAAACGAATACGCACGGGAGAGAAGCCACATAAATGTTCATATTGTTGGTAATGTTTTACTATCAGTTACAGCATTTTAACACATGAGCAATCCCACACAGGAGAGAAGCCATTCAAATGCTTGTATTGTGGGAAATGTTTTAATACTAGTTCAGATATTCAAAAACACAAAGAAAACTACACAGGAGAAAAACCATACAAATGCTCTGAGTGTGGGAGAAGCTTCGGCCAGAAAGGAAACCTTCAGTGCCATAGCAAAATCCATACCAAAGAGTAACTACAAGGAAACCTGTGAATGAGAATTATCCACATCCACAGTATTTCAGTAGTTTGAATGTCATCTTCTTGATTATGTGATAAATGGTGCTTTTGTGGCAAATAAAGATAGTGCCCTGTGATTCTTCATTAGAAAATCCATACAGAAAGATGGCTGGTTTCTTTGCCAGTATACGGCTTTCAATCAGAATGTTTAAGACATTTAAGGCATCTGGATGTGTTTGCTGAAGTAGCTTCCGTTGAGTTTACAGAATCCATTTTTAAACTATGCTTTTCAGAAATGGTGGTGCATTACCCGAGACTTCAGGAAAAATGTTGTTTTACCCTTCTTAATGAGATTTGCTGTGTGAAATATCTTCACAAAGCCTTCTGCTTTTGGGTTGTCACATTGCATGCTTTATGCAAGGGACCACAATGGAGGTGGGTTCCAGTTCAGTATTGGACACTGGGAGGAGATATGTTCTTCAAACTCAATAAAAGGCCCATTGTTTTTAAAGTTAAATAAATGATTTTAATTCTGAGGGGTTGTTTGCTGTCCTTTTTTCCTTCTGAGGATGGTGAGATGAAAATGTTCATGGAGGAGAGTGGTCCTTTCCTTTCTTGGCTGCCTCCTGGGGCGAGAAGGGGAACCAAGACAAAGCTCATTCTGAGGCGTTGAAGGCAGCTGCTCACCCAACTTAGAGAGATCCTCCTGGATCTCTTCTAGGTTTTCTCCATCCTGAGTAAGTTTATACCCTTCACAATTTTTTCCACTATCCTGCTCATCGCCAAATCCAGATAATTTTTGAACAAATTCAATAGGACTGTTCCCAGTATGGATCCTTGGGGGATTCCACTTCCTTCCCTGAGGGGATTGTCCATTTATTATTCCTGCTCTCTGCTTCTGTGTGTGTTTTTTTTTTTAATTTATAGAAGGACCTCTTCTCTTATCCCATGGCTTCCTCAGGTGTCTCTGATGAGGTATTACATCAAATAGTTTTAAAAGCCAAACTGCAAAAGATGATTTTTTAAAGACTCATGTCAGGCCACTGAGAGGTCGGCTGATGATATTACAGTCAAGTGCAGGGAACTCAGACCTGACTCATAAAATCATTAATGCTCTCGCTGGGCCTTTAAAAGCTATATAATGTCCATTGCAACACCCTTATCCATTAAACTGGTTAACCATTCCTTAGAGGTCCAAAAGCTGAGTGAGGCAGGCTTTTCCTTCAAAGAAACAGTTAATTTCCATGCAGCAGGCTTTGTTCCTCTGTGCTTAATAATTCTATCTTGAATAGCAGTTTCTACTAATTTGCCAGGAAGAGAAGATGGGTGAACTGGCCTTTGAGTTCTTCGATCTCTTCTGGGACTATTTTGTGTGTGTGGGTGGGAAATGGTTGTAACATTTTCTGTGTTTCACTCTGCTGCTAGGGAGGCCTATTTAAAGACCCAGATCCACAGAAAAACTCTTCAGACCGTATGTCCATGTGTATCAGGAGTGACACCCACAACATGCCTAATAAACACAGTACCAGTTCCTTTATGGATTGTGTGATCATGGATTTTCCATGGGTTTACAGCATTTCTGTACTGGCTGACATGTACAGAAGCTGATTGTGCAGGGAAAAGCCACTCATTCACAGGAAATGGCAACCACAGATGTTTGGTTTACTGAAGGTATGTATACATAGTGGGCGGCTAGGATTGCCAGGTCACTCTCCGCTACTGGTGGGAGGTTTTAGGGGTGGAGCCTGAGGAGTTCAGGGTTTGGGGAGGGGAGGAACTTCAATGCCATAGAGTCCAATTGCCAAAGTGGCCATTTTCTCCATGTGAACTGATCTCTATCAGCTGGAGTTCACTTGTAATAGCAGGAGATCTCCAGCCAGTACCTGGAGGTTGGCAACGCTATGGGTGGCCTCTCAGCACATGTAGCCATTAAATCTTCAGAGGGCTATAGTGGTTAGAAGGTCAATAAAGTAGCACTTGTATTCTTTAAGAAGCCCTCCTCATGCTCCACTCCCAAAATCTCCAGGTATTTCCCAAAGCAGGCAACCCATTCAGACAAGCTGGGTCTCCACAAGAGCACAAGCCAAGCCTCATGCAAATAAATAGCATAGTGTGCTCCTAATGGGGTGCAACTTTACTTTGTTTCCTGACAAGACCTACCTTCAGGAGTCTAGCCCAAGATCCAACTTGCTCCACCTAAATCCTTCAGATGGAATAAGCATGGATTACTCTAACATAGAAGATCTTGAAACTCAACAGATTTTTTTCTTGATGGGGGGGGGAGGTGGGAAAGCTTTAGAAGTTCCATAGAACACTGCCTTCTGCCGGCTTGTTGCTAGAATTTCCACCCCTGAGAAATATGTCAAACCATAAACTGCTTTTGATAGCCTACTGGGGCTTAACTGGTTGTCCCTTTGTGTGGGACAATGAGAACCATGGCTCAGGTTGCCAACTTTTCACAAAAAAAAAAAAACCCTCCCCTTCCACTTTAAGAGCATCATGATACTTGTTTATTAGCAATTAAGCATTGCTCTGCCAAAAAAACAAATCAGTGGGTTATAGATCAAATCAAGCCTGAACTGACCCTAGAAGCTAAAATGACTAAACTGAGGCTATCATATTTTGGTCACGTCATGAGACGACAAGAGTCACTGGAAAAGACAGTCATGCTAGGAAAAGTTGAGGGCAGCAGGAAAAGAGGAAGACCCAACAGGAGATGGATTGACTCAATAAAGGAAGCCACAGCCTTCAATTTGCAAGATCTGAGCAAGGCTGTCAAGGATAGGACATTTTGGAGGACTTTCATTCATAGGGTCGCCATGAGTCGGAGGCGACTTGACGGCACTTAACACACACACAAGCATTGCAAAGGGGCTATCAGATATTCCTGATGGGAATGTTGATAACTAGGGTTTAAAAAAGCGTCACCTTCTAATGTCCTCACGTCCAGCTGCAGCAAAAGCAGAAGAGCAAGTCAGGCTGGGAGTTTTCCCTAGCCAGTTGACAACCCTGGTCACAGTCGAATCCCCAAGCTCAGTTTATTGTCATGACTCGTCCCCCTGAGATATGCCATGCCTTAGGAATGAATGTTCACTGAGCATGTGTAAGACACTCTCTCCCTGTTGAACCTTGAAGCTCCAAAAGGGGTTCCAGCTCCAGTGCTAAAGAGCTGGAGGTGGGCCTGAGGCTCTGTACCACGGCAAGTGGAAATTCAACTGGTGCAGCTTATCTCATCAGAGCAAGGCTATGAAGAAAGATGCTGCATGTGCTGAATGTTTGCCTGCCATATAAAAGCAGAGAGGAGGGTGAGGGGAAGGTGGTAACCTGACTCTTCTGCTCATGGGAGGTCCTTTTTTGTCTGTTCCTCACAGGTGGTCCTTGTTTTTCTTCTACCACTTTCCTGGGAGAGGCTGGAAAGGGTTAAATGCTCAGAGCCCGCATTTCTAGAAGCCCATTAATGGGAGTGGTCTTCTCAGCCCACCTGATTCCTCTTCTTCAGGGAGATTGTCCCTGCAAGATTTGTGTATGTGTGTGTCTGGCCTTTTTTTAGTCCCAGGTGAAATGCAATGTAGAAGTTTCCAGGAGTAGGTGAGTGCAAAGAAGGAAGGAGATTCCTGGCTGAAGGGTAATGGTGGGGAAAATAGGCACAGGCGCTAATAAGGAGACCCGTGATTAAGAGGGAGGGAGAGACAGATGTCTAAACAGGATGTCCTTCTGTGCTCATTTGCACAAGCGTTGGTGCCTTTCCACCAGTACTAATGACGCGCAAGAGATGGAAATAATAAATCAACTATGCTTGAGGAGTCCTCCCTCTCCCATAACACTAGAACCTGGGGTCATCCACTGAATCTGAAGGGTGGCAAATTCAGAACAAACAAACAAAATATTTTTTAAGCACAATGTATAGTTAATTTGTCAATGTGGTCACTGCCACCCGCTTGGAAGGCTTCAAGAGGGGCATTGGACAAATTCATTGAGTCTTGGGCTAGCAAATGGCTACTAATCATGACATCTGCTCTCTCCAGTATTAGAGGTAGTAGGCTTCTTTAAGTCAACCACTTCTTTAAGTCAACCACTTCTTTAAGTCAACCACATTCAGGATGATGCTGTTGTAGTCTTCCTGCCTGTGGGCTTCCTTGAGGCAGCCGGTTGGCCACTGTGCGAACAAAATGCTGGACTAGACGGGCCTTTGGTCTGATCCAGGAGGGCTCTTCTTATGTTCTTCCTTTATCAGTTGAGAACTCTGTCTAGTTAAGTATCTTGTTTCTAACTGTGGCAAGCCAGACGCTTCCCTGAAGGTAACAGTTCCCTCCCTTGTTGTTTCAGAGGGTAGCTGCATTGGTCTTCACTAGAATTACTAAATCCCAGTCCAGTAGCACCTCAGAGACCAACAAGATTTTGTAGGCAGCTAGATATTGACAAGGAGCCCAGTGGTGCAGAGTGTTAAGCTGCACTGCAGTCCAAAGCTCTGCTCATGACCTGAATTCAATCCCAACGGAAGTCGGTTTCAGGTAGCCAGCTCAAGGTTGACTCAGCCTTCTATCCTTCCGAGGTCGGTAAAATGAGTCCCCAGCTTGCTGGGGGTAAAGGGAAGATGACTGGGGAAGGCACTGGCAAACCACTTCACAAACAAAGTCTGCCTAGGAAATGTCGGGATGTGATGTCACCCCATGGATCAGGAATGACCCGGTGCTTGCACAGGGGACCTTTACCTCTTTTACCTAGATATTGACAAATGGGGTCACCGCATGGGTCAGGAATGACCCGGTGCTTGCATAGGGGACCTTTACCTCTTTTACCTAGATATTGACAAATGGGGTCACCGCATGGGTCAGGAATGACCCGGTGCTTGCACAGGGGACCTTTACCTCTTTTACCTAGATATTGACAAATGGGGTCACCGCATGGGTCAGGAATGACCCGGTGCTTGCAAAGGGGACCTTTACCTCTTTTACCTAGATATTGACAAATGGGGACCCACAAGGAGTTGTGGGGGCACCTTATTTTCTCCCCCCAGTATTTCCTCTTTCCCTTCACTGAAAGCCCCCATAGTCTCTCCCCTTTTCCTGCTGCCTTCCCTGCTTCCCACCCAACCTGCCTTTATCTCTCCCTCCCCCCACCCCGGTCATCAGCTTTCCTTCCTTCCCTCTCCCTGGTAGCCTGTACTCAGGAACATTATGGCCCAGTTTCCTGGTGCTGGTATTGTAGGGAATCTGGAAGGGCTTGCAGGGGGTATATTTTCTTCTGTATCCCCTTCCCCACAGTATTTCCATTTTCTCTTCTCCCGACAACCCCCTTATCCCTGCCTTTCCATGCTTCCTTCTCTCCTTTCCATGTACCAACAACCTACATTGTATCTGCTCCTCACATGGTTGCCATCTCCAGGTTGGGAAATACCTGGAGATTTTGGGGGTGAAGCCTGGGGAGGGTGGGGCTGGGGAAGGGTAGATACTTTATTGGGGTACAATGCAATAGAGTCCACCTTCCAAAGTAGCCATTTTCTCCAGGTGAACTGATTGCTTTTGCCAGAAGATCAGGTGCATTAGTGGGAGATCTCCAGCCACCACCTGGAGGTTGGCAAACCTAGCTTCTCATCTTCAGCTATATTTATTATTTCCTTTATACCCCACACTTCTCCACTACGGGGGCCCAAAGCAGCTTACTTCATTATTCTCTTCTCCATTTCACCCTAAGAACTCTGTGAGGTAAATTAACCTGACAATGAGGAACTGGCCCCGAGGGTCACACCGTGAACTTCCACAGAAGTGTGGCGATTTGAACCCGAGTCTCCCAGATCTTGGTGTGAAACACTAACCACTACACAACATTAGTGTTTGTGTATGTGTGTGGGGATTGCTATTGAACAGTAGCAAGCAGGCAGTTCTGGCGAGTTATGCAAGTTGTGGGTTAGCAGGTTGCCTGGTGGTTGCTGCCAGGCCTGGCTCTGATGAGTCTTGCCTAAAGGGCCAAACTGTGTGTGTGTTAAGTGCCATTAAGTCCATGCTCCTAGCCCAAATCTGCCAACAACATTTGATTCTGCTTTGTTTCCTACTTTTGTGTTCCAGTCACCTATGATTATCAGCATATTTTGTTTAGGCGTGTGATCAGTTTCTTCCTGAACACTTGCATAAAAACTTCCAGTTTCTTCCTCATCAGCATCTGTAGTTGGGGCATAAACTAGAATGATGCTTATGTTGGTAGGCTTTCCCTGAAGTCTGATAGTATTCGGTCAGACTTTGCATTATAGCTCTTGACTGCCTTTGCTACATCTTGCCTCACTATTAAAGTAACTCTGTTTCTTCTGTTTTGTCATTCCCTGCGTAAAACACGTTGTGATTTTCTGATTGAAAATGTCCTAATACAGTCCACTTTAGTTCACTTACTCCCAGGATTGAAATGTTTAAACGTTCCATTTCTTGTTTTACAATTCCAAGCTCACCTTGATTCATGCTTCTCACATTCCATGTTCCTATTGTATGTGTTGAACAGCTGTGGATTTTCCTTTTGCATCTATTCATGTCAACCACGTCAACTAGCCCTGGAAAAGACCCTGTTTCCAACTCCTGACTTTTGCTGACAGAAACTGAGGCTCAATGGCTGGAAATACTATTGTGGTTGCCTAGCCACAGCCATTCAGAGCATTAGGTTCTTAAAGCTACAGGTACTGGTCTATTATTTTTGGAGGTTTTAACCTCCAATTTTATTTTATTTTTTAATTTCAGATTTTTCTGCAAACTGTGGGCTTTTTCCATTTTGTAGAAAGATCTGTCTATTTATGTGTATTTTATGTTATTTATAATTATACCTGGTCCTAGGAAAGTTGCGTATAAATATGTGACATCTCCATGTAAAAAAGTGCAATTTTGCTAAAAAGGTTTTTTTATTAGATGTTTTTTCATCACCTGTATATGTGATCATAGATTGAAGTATTTGATGCACATTAAAGATGATTATAATTTGATTCAAGTTCTTGGGATATGTTAGTTTTTATAGCTGACATGAGAATTTCATATATAAGGGTTGTTTTCTTTAAAATTTATTTTGGGTAATGTAGCCAGAAGTCTACCAGGTGTACTCAGGTGGGTTACTGTTACCTAGCATGCATGATTTGGCATTTAACAATGCTAATTTTCACTTGAATCCAAAGAACAGAAATGGAGAAACATGACTCAGCAAAAGCTGACCCAGGGGAGAAGTCGCACGAAGGTGGGAGAGATGCTCATCATTCCCAGTTTGGCTCTGTTGGGGATCTACAAGCGATGCCTCCTCTACAAATTACACAAGGAGGACCGAATGAGGAATTGCAAGGACCCTGGGAGACTCCAATGCAGGAATATCAGAACACAGTGGGGTCTTCCCAAGCAGGGCCAGGTAACACACACTTGTCAGAGGACTTATTATGGGATAGCTTCGAAGGTTTTCTGAGCCCCTTCAGAGCAGCAGATGATGCTGACCAATGGCCTGGAGGACAATGGGCAGCCGAAAACATGCCAGAGGTCAGTGGAGAAGCTCCTGGGCCCCAAAGAAGTTGTACCTCATCTGAGATGGAAGACATGGTAGAGCCTTTCCCCTTCTTGTTCCAAGAGTCTAAGCCAACGGTAAGGATATTTAATTTGAATAACAATTAAAACCTCAGAGATAAGGTGTGAAGATCATTGTGGTCCCCTGAGTACAGAAAGCAGGGATGTCTATTTATTTATTTGGATATTCCTGCCCTGCTCTCCTGCCAGCATGGCGTTGTAGTTAAGAGTGGTGGACTGGTTTTGATTCCCCACTCCTACACATGCAGCTTGCTGGGTGACTTTGGGCCGGCCTGTCACAATTCTCTCTTTAACTGTCTCAGCCCTGCCTATTTCACAAGGTGCCTGTTGTGTGGAGAGGAAGGGAAGTAGATTGTAAGCCTCATAGAATCATAGAGTTGGAAAAAACCACCAGGGCCATCAAGTTCAACCCCCTGCACAATGCAGGAAATTCACAACTACCTCCCCCCTCCACACCCCTAGTGACCAGAAGATGGCCAAGATGCCCTCCCTCTCATCATCTGCCTGTCACAGAATCAGCATTGCTGACAGATGGGCATCTAACCTCTTCTTCAAAACCTCCAGGGAAGGAGAGCTTACCACCTCCCGAGGAAGCCTGTTCCACTGAGGAACCGCTCTAACTGTTAGAAAATTCTTCCTAATGTCTAGACGGAAACTCTTTTGATTTAATTTCAACCCGTTGGTTCTGGTCTGACCTTCTTGAGCAACAGAAAACAACTTGGCACCCTCCTCTGTATGACAGCCCTTCAGGTACTTGAACATGGTTATCATATCCCCTCTAAGTCTTCTCCTCTTCAGCTACCCAGCTCCTTCAACCTTTCCTCATAGGACTTGGTTTCCAGACCCCTCACCATCTTTGTTGCCCTTCTCTGGACACGTTCCAGCTTGTCTACTTTGAAACTCCTTAATGGTGGAGAAAATTGGGGTATAAAAAACAACTCTTCTTCCTTGTCTTCTTCCTCCTCCTGCTAAATGGGAACCCAGAGCACATTAATACATTGTTTTCTCCTTATCCATTTTATTCTCATGAACATCCCTGTAAGGTGGTTATGCTGAGAGTTTTGTGACTAGCCCATGTTCTTCTAGTGAACTTCTGTGGCAGAGCTGAGATTGGAACTTGCATCCCTGGGAAGCTAGTCCAGCACTCTAACCACTACACTGTGCTGTCTGGGCGCTGTTCTGGGTTATACCTCAACTACTCTGGAGTCAGTCTCATACCCTACATTTGTGACTACTATGGGGCCATGTATTAGGTAGGATCAGGCTGTGGAAAGTGGTGCAATGATAGCTATACAGGAGCCCTCTTCATTGCTGGGAAATCAGTATTAGGCCATTTGTGCAGGATAAATTTGCACTGGGTTTACCACTCAGCAGACAGTTTTCTGATCCAAATTCTCAAACTGTATGCATGGAGGCTTCTTGCCACAAAGATATTCCAGCAGTACTTTGCACTCAATTATTCATCCCCAGTGAAATTCAGAGCTTCTGAGTCCCTCCCATCTAACAATGCTTCTTTGTAATTGGTTGTAGCATATATTTTTTAAATATGTCCCCAGCCCCACAGCAGGATTCTTTCATTTGTAATTAACCATGTGGCCATTTTACAGCCAAAGGAGAGTAGGGTCTTGAAAAACACCCCCCTTCAACCAATTTGTTTCAAACTAGCTTAATGCAGGGGTTCTGAGAACAGAAATACACTGGTAGGTTACAAAACATGGGCGATCAAAGAGAACCTCCAATGTCGAGTTGTTGTGGGGTGGAGAAATCCTTTTGGTTTTGCCTTCTCACCCAAATTACTTTCTCTTCTTCCAGCCAGCAAACTTGAGAAACACCGTGCACTTCCTTCACCCACCCCACCCCCCACAATTTCCCATTCCCTCGAGGGCTGTGCCACTCGGGTACGTGCCTGTCCCCGAGGGCTGTGGAAGCAGCTGATTCACACTCAAAAACTTTCCCCTGCCTTCGTAGCCATAGGTGGGCTATGCTGCTTCTTCAGAAGAGGAGGGCAGGCTGGCTTTCCTCCCTTTCACCTATTCTGAGAGTCACCCAGTCCTGTATGCAGCCCTTCTCCCTTCCTTCCTCTTGCAAATTGATCACCTTTATCTCCCGTTATTCAGCAAACTTTAAAGAACTCTGGCTGCTGACACTGACCAGAAAGGACGCTTATGAAGTGTGTATGAGTGGGAGAAACGCCCAGCCCTGTTCTCCAAGATCTTAAAACAAGCTACCGAAAATCACCAAAATGGTTTGAAGCGGGAGGGACAAGCAGGAATGGACGTGAGGAAAGAAACCTGAAGTTAACAATGTTCACAGAAATTGTCTCGATTAGCTTCTCTTTGGGATCGAGGCAAAATTTAAATTTGTGATAAAACAGTTTCCCGAAAATGCAGGACAAGAGTGTGGTGGCTGCTGAGTAGGAAAAGGTAGGAAAAATCTGAAGGTAGGAAAAATCATGAGTAAACTCCACCGAGGCCCCAAACCTGTCCAGGCGAGAACACGAGACAAAGTAACCATAAATGGCCTATCTGTTGCTTTTTGCAGTTCTAACAAATGTTCAGAGTTAACGCATCTTTTATAGGTGCCAGGACTGTTGGAAGATGTATCACTTGATTCTCTCTTTTCGGATCTGAATCCGCCAGCTTCCTTGACAATGGAGGTCAAGACAAAAGGGGATGGAGAGGCCAGCTTGCAAGGTAAGGATTCATTTTCTGCAGTTATGGGATGGTAGGTACTACTTGGTGATAAAGAGGGCTCTTTGCAGTTTCTTATTCTGAGGTGCAAAACAGAATGCTGGGAATCTTAAGGGAAGCTACAAGTCCTCATGTTAGTACAGAAATCAAAGCTACATATGTGATGGCCCACGTGATATGAGTTGGGTTGGTATTCTCCCAGTAGGGTTGCCACCCTCCATGTTGGGCCTGGAGATCTCCTGGGGGTACAACTGATTTTTGGACTATAGAGGTCAGTTCCTCTGCAGAAAATACTCTCTTTGGATGGTGAACTCTATGGCACTGTACCCTGCTCAGTCACTGCTCTCCCCAACCCTATATTCTGACCCAATGAAGAGCAGTAGCCAACTTCATCATAAAAATGGCGGAAATTAAGTCTCAGTTGTAAATGTCTTCTGAATGTATGTTATGGATCAGAATGGGAGGAATGAGGGAATAATCACTTCTTTTTCTAAGTGTCTTGAATTGTTTCTGTGGAATTTGACATCTTGTGGAACCCGCCTGTCTTAAGTAAGCTGCAGTACTGCAGGGAAATCTTTGCCCTGAGTTCGACCCTGACGGAAGTCGGTTTCAGGTAGCCTGCTCATGTTTGACTCAGCCTTCCATCCTTCCGGAGTTGGTAAAATGAGTACCCAGCTCGACGGGGGTAAAGTATAGTCAACTGAGGAAGGCAATGACAAATGACCCCGTAAATGTAGTCTGCCTAGTAAACATTGTGATGTGACATCATCCCTGTTATGCCTTTACGGAGGAGGAAAGTATCAGTGCTGGAGGCAGTAGTGGTTATAAGAACCGCATTTGTTGGAACACAAAACTTCCAGTTATCAGACAGGCCACAACTAGGCCACAGTAATTCAAACTCTATCTATTCCTGAAGGCTCCGATTGCCATCCCACATCCATTCTGTTTGGGTGGTTTGCTGATGTATGCTCGCCCGCAGAGATTCATGTATCCCATTGGATTCCAGAGGGCTCTGTGGGATCTTATCCCTCCTGGCAGAGCTTCTGAGAGGACTTTTATGAGGTGGTGCAAAAAAAATTTCAGGCCCCCTGTTCTGCTCCATTAGCCATCTTTTTTAAATCCACAGTGGTTTTAACCATAAGGTCAAAAAAGGTATAGAAGGTGAGAGGGGGAGGAATGGAGCGCTTCACTGATTTTCTGCATTTGAGGCCTTTCACTCCTATATTCCCTCCTACATAATAAAGAGTGAAAAGAGGGGTCAGAGAGAATGCATATTTGAACCTCTTTATATGTTACAATGCAGATCAGGACTCAGGAGAAAAATTTTTTTGAACATCCTTTAATTTATACTACAATTCTGCAGTGTGTAGAAGATCTGATGAGTCCCGCTTGCTGACGAGTCCTGCCAAAAGGTCCAAACAAGCCCTGGAAAAGACCCTGCCCCCTATTCCTACCTTTTACTGACATAAACCAGTGCTAAGAGGCTGAAAATTATTTTGTAGAAAGATCTCTGTTTAGGTGTATTTTATGTTATTTATAATGGTACCCGGTCCTAGGAAAGATGTGTTTAAATGTGTGACATAACCATTTGTAAAAGTGCAATTTTACTAAAAAGTTTTTTTTCATTAGATGTTTTTTCATAATCTATATATGTGACCAGAGATTGAATATTTGATGCGCAGTTCTTTAATATATATAATTTGATTCAAGTTCTTGAGATACGTTTGTTTTTATAGGTGACATTGAGAATTCCTTATATAATTATTTTTTTTCTTTAAAAAATTTTTTGGGTAGCATAACCAAACGTCTACCTTAACTTCTCTGGTGGGTTACTGTTACCTAGGATACATAATTTGGTATTTACCACAGCTGATTTTCATTTGCAGTCCAAGGAATAGAAATGGAGAAGCATGAGTCAGCAAATCCTGACCCAGGGGAGAAATCGCTCGAATGTGGGACAGATGCTTATCATACCGCGTTGGGCTCCATTGGTGATCTACAAGCGAGGCCATCTTCACATATGACACAAGGACCAAATGAGGAATTGCAAGGACCCTGGGAGACTCCAGTGCAGGAATATCTGAATGCAGTGGGGTCTTCCCAAGTAGGGCCGAGTGAAGCACAAGTGGTAGAGGATGTATTATGGGATTTCTTGAAAGGGTTTCAGAGCCCCCTCAGAGCAGCTGATGATGCTGACCAATGGCCTGGAGGACAATGGGCAGCCGAAAACTTGCCAGATGTCAGTGGAGAAGCTCCTGGGCCCCAAAGAAGTTGTACCTCATCTGGGATGGAAGACATGGTAGAGAATTACCCCTCCTTGTTCCAAGAGTCTGAGCCAACGGTAAGGATTTTTTATTTGAATAACAGGTAAAACCTCAGAGATGGGGTGAGAAGATCATTGTGGCCCCCAGAGCACAGAAAATCTAATAAATAAATAAAATTGGGCATCATGTCTATCTGAAGATTGTGATGTCTATGGGATTTATTTATTTCTTTGGATATTCCTGCCCTGCTTTTCTCCTGAATGGGCACCCACAGCAGATTAACACATTGTTTTCTCCTCATTCATTTTATTCTCATGAACAACCCTACAAGGTGGGTTTTGCTGTGAGTAGTAGTTGCTAGTGAGCTTTTATGGCAGAGCTGGGATTGGAACTTGCATCCCTGAGAAGCAAATCCAGCTCTTCAACCCCTTCACTATGCTGTCTTGGTTCTGGCTTATACCTCAAGTACTCTGGAGTCAGTCTCATACCTTACATTTGAGACTGCCATGGGGCCATGTATTAGGATCAGGCTGTGGAAAGTGGTGCAATGATAGCTATACTAGAGCCCTCTTCATCACTGGGAAAACAGTATTATGCAGGGGAAATTTGCACTGGGTTTACTACTCAGCAGACACAGTTTGCTGATCTGAATTCTCAAAACTGTATGCATGAGGGCTTTTTGCCCTGAAGATATTCCAGCAGTATCTTGTGCTCAGTTGTGCAAACCTGACAAAAAAATGCCCCAGCCAACTGGGCTCAAAAAGCCAAGGCTGCATGGAACCTGGCCATACAAGGGAGTGACAATCTGATCCTTTACACAGCCTATTTCGGTCGAGATTTTTCTAAACAATACTTCTGGGGTGGGGGGAGGGGATAGAAAGGGCAAAGCCATAGCAAAACAAGCAATCTCTGAGAGATACCTTTTTAACTGACCCAAGTCGCATTTTCACAAACAAAGCAGAGAATCACGCCAGGAGACGAGCCTGTTAATTTTTTTCTCTACCGTATTTATTTTAGTGATAAAATGGTAAATCTATAAATAGAAATTAAGACAAGGGCAGCCAAGGAGAAAACCCAGCGCTCCCCCCCTCCATTTGGGTGATAAATTGCCCAACTTTGGAGGGGGAAGAAACAGTATGTCTTTCCTTTGGCTGCTCTTGTCTTCATTTCTATTTATGGATACATCATTTTATCGCTAAAATATTCCTTACTAACAAAAAAACCCCACCGGTGTGGGTGGGTAGATGGGGAATGGCAGGGGGAAGGGTTTGAGGGAGGAGGGACAAACAGGAATAGGTGTGAGGAAAGAAACCTGAAGTTGACACTGTTCACAGGAATTGCCTTGATTAGCTTCTCTTTGAGATCGAGGCAAAATTTAAATTCATGATAAAACAGGTCCCTGAAAATGCGGCACAAGTCTGTGGCGGCTGCGGAGTGACTTCTGAAGGTAGGAAAAATCATGATTAACTCTCACAAAGCCCTGAAGCTGTCCAGGGGAGAACGCGAGACAAAGTAACCAAGCATAAGTGGCCCATCTGTCGGTTTTTGCAGCTCTAAAAAATGTACAGAGTTAACACATCTGTTACAGGGGCCAGGATGGTTGGAAGATGTATTGCTCGATTCTCTCTGTTCGGATCTGAATCTGCCAGCTTCCATGACAATGGAGGTCAAGGCAAAAGGGGATGGAGAAGCCAGCTTGCAAGGTAAGATTCATGTTCTGCAATTATGGGATGGTAGGTACTACCTGGTGATAAAGGGGGATCTTTGCAGTTTCTTTTTCTGAGGTGCAAATCAGTGGAGCTCTTGAATGGTGAGAATCTTAAGGGAAGGTACAAGTATTCATGTTACTACAGAAATCAAAGCTACATATGTGATGGCCCACGTGATATGAGTTGGGTTGGTATTCTCCCAGCAGGGTTGCCAACCTCTATGTTGGGCCTGGAGATCTCCTGGAGTTACAACTGATTTTTGGACTATAGAGGTCCATTCCCCTTCAGAAAATAGTCTCTTTGGATGGTGGACTCTATGGCACTGTACCCTGCTCAGTCACTGCTCTCCCCAACCCTATATTTTGACCCAATGAAGAGCAGTAGCCAACTTCATCATAAAAAGTGGTAGAAATTAGTTCTCAGTTTTAAATGTCTTCTGAATATACGTTATGGATCAGAATGGGAGGAATAAGGGAGCTATCACTGCTTTTTCCAAGGGTTTCTGTGGAACTTGACATCTTGTGGAGCCCACCTGACTTAGGTAAGCTGCAGTACTGCAGGGAAATCTCTGCCCTGAGTTCGATCTCGACGGAAGTCAGTTTCAGGTAGCCTGCTCAAGTCTGACTCAGCCTTCCATCCTTCCAAAGTTGGTAAAATGAGTACCCAGCTTGATGGGGGTAAAGTATAGTCAACTGAGGAAGGCAATGGCAAATGACCCCATAAATGTAGTCTGCCTAGTAAACACTGTGATGTGACATCATCCCTGTTATGCCTTTAGGGAGGGAAAGAATCAGTGCTGGAGGCAGTAGGGGTTATAAGAACAGTATTTGTTGGAACACAAAACTGCCAATTAACTAGACAGGCCACAACTAGGCCACAGTAACTCATAAGAACATAAGAAAGGCCCTGCTGGATCAGACCAAGGCCCATCAAGTCCAGCGGTCTGTTCACACAGTGGCCAACCAGGTGCCTCTAGGAAGCCACAAACAAGACGACGGCAGCAGTACCATCCTGCCTGTGTTCCACTGCACCTAAAATAATAGGCATGCTCCTCTGATCATGGAGAGAATAGGTGTGCAGCATGACCAATATCCATTCTAACTAATAACCATGAATACCCCTCTCCTCCATGAATATGTCCACTCCCCTCTTAAAGCCCTCCAAGCTGGCAGCCATCACCGCATCCTGGGGCAGGGAGTTCCACAATTTAACTATGCGTTGTGTGAAAAAAATACTTCCTTTTATCTGTTTTGAATCTCTCACCCTCCAGCTTTAGCAGATGACCCCGTGTTCTAGTATTATGGGAGAGGGAGAAAAACATCTCCCTGTCCACTCTCTCCAAACCATGCATAATTTTATAGACCTCTATCATGTCTCCCCTCAGCCACCTTTTTTCCAAGCTAAACAGCCCTAAGCGTCTTAACCGCTCCCCATAGGACAGTTGCTCTAGTCCCCTAATCATTTTGGTTGCTCTTTTCTACACCTTCTCAAGCTCTGTAATATCCTTTTTTAGGTGTGGTGACCAGAATTGTACACAGTATTCCAAGTGTGGTCTCACCATAGATTTGTACAAGGGCGGTATGATATCAGCAGTTTTATTCTCTATTCCTCGTCTAATTATGGCCAGCATGGAATTTGCCTTTTTTACAGCAGCCGCACACTGGATTGACATCTTCATCGAGCGATCCACTACCACCCCAAGATCCCTTTCTTGGTCTGTCACTGCCAGCACAGATCCCATCAGTGTATATGCGAAGTTGGGATTTTTTGCCCCAATATGCATCACTTTACACTTACTCACATTGAATCTCATTTGCCATTTTAATGCCCATTCTTCCAGTATGCAGAGGTCCTTCTGGAGCTCTTCACAGTCCGATTTTGTTTTAACCACCCTAAGTAATTTGGTGTCATCCGCAAACTTGGCTACTTCACTGTTTAACCCTAACTCCAGGTAATTGATGAACAGGTTGAAAAGCACCGGTCCCAACACAGATCCCTGAGGCACCCCACTGCTCACATCCCACCATTGTGAGAACTGACCCTTGATTCCTACTCTCTGCTTCCTATTTTTCACCCAGCTCTCAATCCGTAACTCAAACTCTATCTAGTCCTGAAGGCTCAGATTGACATCCAACATCCATCCTGTTTGGATGGTGAGCTGATTTATGCTCGCCCGCAGAGATTCATGTATCCCATTGGATTCCAGGGGGCTCTGTGGGATCCTATCCCTCCTGGTAGAGCTTCTGAAAGGACTTTTATGAGGTGATGAAAAAAAAAATTCAGGCCCCCTGTCCTGTTCCATTAGCCATCTTTTTTTTATCCACAGTGGTTTTAACCATAAGGTCAAAAAAGGTATAGAAGATGAGAGGGGGAGGAATGGAGCGCTTTACTGATTTTCTGCATTTGAGGCCTTTCACTCCTATATTCCCTTCTACATGATAAAGAGTGAAAAGAGGGGTCAGAGAGAAGAATGCACATTTGAACATATTTATATTCTACAATGCAGATCAGGAGAAAAAAAATAACATTTGAACATCCTTTAATTTATACTACAATTCTGCAGTGTGTAGAAGATCTGATGAGTCCTGCTTGCTGATGAGTCCTGCCAAAAGGACCAGACAAGCCCTGGAAAAGACCCTGCCCCCTATTCCTACCTTTTACTGGCTGAAATTTTTTTTGTAGAAAGATCTCTGTTTAGGTGTATTTTATGTTATTTATAATGGTACCCGGTCCTAGGAAAGATGCGTTTAAATGTGTGACATAACCATTTGTAAAAGTGCAATTTTACTAAAAAGTTTTTTTCATTAGATGTTTTTTCATAATCTATATATGTGACCAGAGATTGAATATTTGATGCACAGTTCTTTAATATATATAATTTGATTCAAGTTCTTGAGATACGTTTGTTTTTATAAGTGACATTGAGAATTCCTTATATAATTATTTTTTTCTTTAAAAATTTTTTGGATAGCATAACCAAAAGTCTACCTTAACTTCTCTGGTGGGTTACTGTTACCTAGGATACATAATTTGGTATTTACCACAGCTGATTTTCATTTGCAGTCCAAGGAATAGAAATGGAGAAGCATGAGTCAGCAAATCCTGACCCAGGGGAGAAATCGCTCGAATGTGGGACAGATGCTTATCATACCGTGTTGGGCTCCATTGGTGATCTACAAGCGAGGCCATCTTCACATATGACACAAGGACCAAATGAGGAATTGCAAGGACCCTGGGAGACTCCAGTGCAGGAATATCTGAATGCAGTGGGGTCTTCCCAAGTAGGGCCGAGTGAAGCACAAGTGGTAGAGGATGTATTATGGGATTTCTTGAAAGGGTTTCAGAGCCCCCTCAGAGCAGCTGATGATGCTGACCAATGGCCTGGAGGACAATGGGCAGCCGAAAACTTGCCAGATGTCAGTGGAGAAGCTCCTGGGCCCCAAAGAAGTTGTACCTCATCTGGGATGGAAGACATGGTAGAGAATTACCCCTCCTTGTTCCAAGAGTCTGAGCCAACGGTAAGGATTTTTTATTTGAATAACAGGTAAAACCTCAGAGATGGGGTGAGAAGATCATTGTGGCCCCCAGAGCACAGAAAATCTAATAAATAAATAAATAAAATTGGGCATCATGTCTATCTGAAGATTGTGATGTCTATGGGATTTATTTATTTCTTTGGATATTCCTGCCCTGCTTTTCTCCTGAATGGGCACCCACAGCAGATTAACACATTGTTTTCTCCTCATTCATTTTATTCTCATGAACAACCCTACAAGGTGGGTTTTGCTGAGAGTAGTGATTAGTCCCTGGATATTCTAGTGAGCTTTTATGGCAGAGCTGGGATTGGAACTTGCATCCCTGAGAAGCAAATCCAGTACTCCAACCACTACACTATGCTGTCTTGGTTGTGTCCTGGCTTATACCTCAAGTACTCTGGAATCAGTCTCACACCCTACATTTGAGACTGCTGTGGGGCCATGTGTTAGGATCAGGCTGTGGAAAGTGGTGTAATGATAGCTATACTAGAGCCCTCTTCATCACTGGGAAAACAGTATTAGGCCATTTATGCAAGGGAAATTTGCACTGGGTTTACTACTCAGCAGACACAGTTTTCTGATCTGAATTCTCAAAACTGTATGCATGAGGGCTTTTTGCCCTGAAGATATTCCAGCAGTATCTTGTGCTCAGTTGTGCAAACCTGACAAAAAAATGCCCCAGCCAACTGGGCTCAAAAAGCCAAGGCTGCATGGAACCTGGCCATACAAGGGAGTGACAATCCGATCCTTTACACAGCCTATTTCGGTTGAGATTTTGCCAAGCAATACTTCTGGGGTGGGGGGGATAAAAAAGGCAAAGCCATAGCAAAATAAGCAATCTCTGAGAGATACCTTTTTAACTGACCCAAGTCGCATTTTCACAAACAAAGCAGAGAATCACGCCAGGAGACGAGCCTGTTAATTTTTTTCTCTACCATATTTATTTTAGTGAAAAAATAATAAATCTATAAATAGAAATTAAGACAAGGGCAGCCAAGGAGAAAACCAGCGCTCCCCCCCCCATTTGGGTGATAAATTGCCCAACTTTGGAGGGGGAAGGAACAGTATGTCTTTCCTTTGGCTGCTCTTGTCTTCATTTCTATTTATGGATACATCATTTTATCGCTAAAATATTCCTTACTAACAAAAAACCCCCACCGGTGTGGGTGGGTAGATGGGGAATGGCAGGGGGAAGGGTTTGAGGGAGGAGGGACAAGCAGGAATAGGTGTGAGGAAAGAAACCTGAAGTTGACACTATTCACAGAAATTGCCTTGATTAGCTTCTCTTTGGGATCGAGGCAAAATTTAAATTCATGATAAAACAGGTTCCTGAAAATGCAGGACAAGTGTGTGGCGGCTGCGGAGTGACTTCTGAAGGTAGGAAAAATCATGATTAACTCTCACAAAGCCCTGAAGCTGTCCAGGGGAGAACGCGAGACAAAGTAACCAAGCATAAGTAGCCCATCTGTTGTTTTTTGCAGCTCTACCAAATGTTCAGAGTTAACACATCTGTTACAGGGGCCAGGACTGTTGGAAGATGTGTCACTTGATTCTCTCCTTCTGGATCTGAATCTGCCAGCTTCCATGACAATGGAGGTCAAGGCAAAAGGGGATGGAGAAGCCAGCTTGCAAGGTAAGATTCATGTTCTGCAATTATGGGATGGTAGGTACTACCTGGTGATAAAGGGGGCTCTTTGCAGTTTTTTATTCTGAGGACAAAATAGTAGAACGCTTGAATGGTGAGAATCTTAAGGAAAGGTACAAGTATTCATGTTACTACAGAAATCAAAGCTACATATGTGATGGCCCACGTGATATGAGTTGGGTTGGTATTCTCCCAGTAGGGTTGCCAACCTCCATGTTGGGCCTGGAGATCTCCTGGAGGTACAACTGATCACTGGGCTATAGAGGTCAGTTCTTCTGCAGAAAATACTCTCTTTGGATGGTGGACTCTATGGCACTGTACCCTGCTCAGTCACCGCCCTCCCCAACCCTATATTTTGACCCAACTAGCCATCCTCCTAACCAGACAGCAGCTGTGGTGAACTTATTTTCCCAACTTCTGTGAGTACATATTTGCAAGGGAAATATTGAGCAAGGCGGATCGAGTTCACCCATTTTCCTGATCTTATTCAGTTTGTAAGTCATGTAGCATGTTCAGTTTTGATTGATGCTTCTAAGATGGCGCTAACTCATGTCCCAAACATCAGGTGCCTTTCTCGTTCTCACCAGACTAGGTAACATTCTCTGTGGCGATTGCTTTTTCATGTTCTTCAGTGTTACACCAATGTGAAAGATAGATAAAACTATGCTGTGTAGGCCAACATAAGATATAAATACTAGTACTCATTATATGCAAACTTTTAATGGGACTCCACGAAACACTCGAACCCTTGGGTTCCCTATGGGCCTTTTTGGGCCTCCTCTTGGCCCAAGGCCCCAGTATGATGCACCTGCTGAAACCCCCTCTCATAGGGGGGCTGATAAATCCTGTCTAAAGGACCAAACTAGCCCTGGAAAAGACCCCGACCCCTACTCCTGCCTTTTACTGACAGAAACCAATGCTCAAAGGCTGGAAATACTATTGTGGTTGCCTAGCCACAGCCATTGAGGGCACTCAGTTCTTAAAGTTTCAGGTGCTGTTTCTGTTTTGGAAGGTTTTAGCCTCCAATTTTAATTTATTTTTTAATTTCAGTTTTTTCGGCAAACTATGGCCTTTTTCAGTTTTGTAGAAAGATCTGTCTGTTTAGGTTTATTTTGTATTATTTATAATTGTACCTGGTTTTAGGAAAGATGCGTATAAATGTGTGACATCCCCATGTATAAAAGTGCAATTTTACTAAAAAGGTTTTCATTGGGGTTTGATGCACAGTTTACTGTTTATAATTTCATTCAGGCTCTTGGAATATGTTAGTTGTTGACATTGATAAAATATAATTATTTTTTCGGTAAAAAGGTTTTTGGGTAACATAGCCAGATGTCTACCAGATGTTCTCTGGTGGGTTACTGTTACCTAGCATACATTATTTAGCATTTACCAATGCTGATTTTCACTTGCAGTCCAAGGAATAGAAATGGAGAAGCATGACTCAGCAAAACCTGACCCAGGGGAGAAGTGGTATGAAGGTGGGAGAGATGCTCTTCATACCCAGTTTGGCTCTATTGGGGATCTAAAAGCGAGGCCACCTCCACAAATGACACAAGAACCCAATGAGGAATTGCATATACCTAGGGAGCCTTCAATGCAGGAATATCTGAACACAGTGGAGTCTTCCCAAGCAGGGCCGGGTGACGCACAAGTGGCAGAGGACCTATTATGGGATTTCCTCAAAGGGTTTCAGATCCCCTTCAGAGCAGCTGATGATGCTGACCAATGGCCTGGAGGACAATGGGCAGCCAAAAACTTGCCAGATGTCAGTGGAGAAGTTCCTGGGCCCCAAAGAAGTTGTACCTCATCTGGGATGGAAGACATGGTGGAGCCTTTCCCTTCCTTGTTCCAAGAGTCTGAGCCAACGGTAAGGATTTTTTATTTGAATAACAGTTAAAACCTCAGAGATGGGGTGAGAAGATCATTGTGGCCCCCAGAGCACAGAAAATCTAATTAATAAATAAAATTAGGCATCATGTTTACTTGAAGATTGTGATGTCTATGGGATTTATTTTTTTATTTGGATATTCCTGCCCTGCTTTTCTTCTGAATGGGCAGGCACCCAGAGCAGATTAACACATTGTTTTCTCCTCATTCATTTTTTCTCCTCATTCGTTTTATTCTCATGAACAACCCTGCATGGTGGGTTATGCTGAGAGTAGTGATTAGTCCCCGGATATTCTTCTATGGCAGAGCTGGGATTGGAACTTGGATCCCTGAGAAGCAAATCCAGCACTCCAACCACTACACTGTGCTGTCGTGGTTCTGTTCTGGCTTATACCTCAAGTACTCTGGAGTCAGTCTCACACCTTACATTTGAGACTGCTGTGGGGCCATGTGTTAGGATCAGGCTGTGGAAAGTGGTGCAATGATAGCTATACAGGGGCCCTCTTCATTGCTGGGAAAACAATATTAGGCCATTTAATCAAGGGAACTTTGCACTGGGTTTACCACTCAGCAGACACAGTTTTCTGATCCAAATTCTCAAAACTGTATGTATGGGGGCTTTTTTGTCCCAAAGGTATTCCAGAAGTACCTTGCACTCAGTTATGCATCTGACAAAAAAATGTGCCCCAGCCACCAGGGGTCAGGGAGCCAAGGCTGCATGGAACCTGGCCGTACAAGGGAGTGCTGAGCAGATCCAAACCTTTCTACAATTTGTTTCGGTTGAGATTTTACCAAGCAATACTTCCGGGGGGGGGGGGGGAGGATAGAAAGGGCAAAGCCATAGCAAAACAAGGAATCTTTGAGGGTGTCTTTTTTAACTGAGCCGAGTTGCCTTTTAACCAACAAAGCAGAGAATTACACTCAGGAGACAAGCCTGTTAATATTTTTGACTGCCATGTTTATTTTAGTGATAAAATGGTAAATTTAGAAATAAAAATTAAGACAAGATCAGCCAAGGCAAAAATGCTGCGCTCCCCTTCTGGGTTGTTAATTGCCCGAATTTTGGGGGTGGGGAAGGAGAAGGAACAGTGTGCCGTTCCTTTGGCTGCTCTTGTCTTCATCTCTATTTATGTATTTTTCATTTCATCCCTAAAACATTCCTTGCTGATTAAAAACAAACAAACACTGGTGGAGGTGGGCAGATGGGGAATTGTGGGGGAGAGGTTTGAAGGGGGAGGGACATGCAGGAGTAGGTGTGAGGAAAGAAACCTGAAGTTAACACTATTAACAGGAATTGCCTTGATGAGCTTCTGTTTGGGATTGAGGAAAAATTTAAATTCATGATAAAACAGGTTCCTGAAAATGCAGGACAAGTGTGTGGCAGCTGCAGAGTGAAGGTAGGAAAAATCATGAGTAACTCCAGTGAAGCCCTGAAACTGTCCAGGGGGAACATGAGGCAAAGTAACCAAGCATAAATGGCCCATCTGTTGCTTTTTGCAAATCTACCAAATGTGCTGAATGAACACATCTGTTTTAGGTGCCAGGACGGTTGGAAGACATATCGCTTGATTCTCTCTTTCCGAATCTGAATCCGCCAGCTTCCTTGACAATGGAGGTCAAGGCAAAAGGGGATGGAGAGGCCAGCTTGCAAGGTAAGATTCATATTCTGCAGTTATGGGATGGTAGGGGATTTGTCTTTACCAAACTGTCACCCTTAAGGAATATTTAAATATCTTTGACAGTGTCATCTTAAAGTCACATAGAAGTTAGTTATGTCCAATATAAGAAACTTTTTTGTGTATAACATTTCTAAGGGTGGTGGTTTTCCATTAAGTGTCATCTTTTTTCTTTAGTAAAAACAGTATATTCTGTCACCCAGGGCCCAACCCCCCCCCCCTGAAATTAGACCTGCATTTGGCACTCCTTTCAAAACACTGAAGATTCCCCATTCATAGAACCATAGAGTTGGAAGGGACCACCTTCAAGTCCAACCCCTTGCACAATGCAGGAAATTCACAACTACCTCCCCCCCATACCTAGTGACCAGAAGATGGCCAAGATGCCCTCCCTCTCATCATCTGCCTAAGGTCACAGAATCAGCATTCCTCTGTGGATAGACAGAACTGTAGTTCCCTCTCACATAATATTAGAACTTGGGGGCACTCGACAAACTTGATGGGCAATCGGTTCAGGGCAGACAAAAGGACATATTTTTTAAGTCAATTAGTAGTCAAATTGTGAAATTCACTGTGAGCAGACTGATGAGCACAAGCATACATGGTTTTAAAAGGGAGTTTGGAAAAAATAAGGCCAAGGCTGATGGCGCACAATAAGGAAAAAATATTTTTTATTATTCAGGTAACCCCCCAAAAATTCCCTACGTGTTTCCCCAAGAGGCTTCTTCAGGGAAATCTGTAATATATAATGTGTGTGTGTGTGCGTGTTAAGTGCTGTCAAGTCGTTTCTGACTCATGGCGACCCTATGAATCAATGTCCTCCAAACTGTCCTATCCTTAACAGCCTTGCTCAGATCTTCCAAATTGAGGGTTGTGGCTTCCTTTAGAGAGTCAATCCATTTCTTGCTGGGTCTTCCTCTTTTTCTGCTGCCTTCAACTTTTCCTAGCATGATTGTCTTTTCCAGTGACTCTTGTCTTCTCATAATATGTCAAAAGTACGACAGCTTCAGTTTAGTCATTTTAGCTTCTAGGGTCAGTTCAGGCTTGATTTGATCTAAAATCCACTGATTTGTTTTTTGGCAGTCCAGGGTATCCGTAACACTCTCCTCCAACACCACATCTCAAAGGAATCTACTTTCTTCCTATCAGCTTTCTTCATTGTCCTGCTCTCACACCCATACACAGTAATAGGGAATACAATGGCATGAATCCTTTCACTGGGTCCTTTCACTGGCAATTTGCTACTGGTTATGTACTCTTCTTCGGAAAACCACTGCAAAACTAACAGGTTGGTAACATTCATTTATGCACCAATAAGAAACTTTCAATTTGAGCCAAAACCTATCTGGTGCTGGAAAGCTTTATCTTATCTCTCTTACTTACAAGGACTTTCCCCCTTTACTCTTCCATGCAATCTCAAGGACAGAATAGGCTCTAGCAGTTTTGTAAATGGTTGATAATTTATGGATAATAATAAACACATTTATTTATTATTTTTATCTCCCGTGACTGATGTGGCTCTTTGATTTCTCCTTTAAAAGGGAGTTGAACAGATGTATTGATAATCATAAATTTATCTATCTATTTATTATTTTTAATCTCCTGGGACTGGCATGGCCCTTTTATTTAAAAGGGAGTTTACTCTATGGACGTTAGCTGCATGCACAGCTACTAGCCATGGTGATAAAAAGGAACTTCCCTATACGGAAGCAGCAGACCACTCAGTACCAGTGCTTGGAAGCAGCATGAGGGGAAGCCCTTGACCTAAATGCTCTGTTTGTTGTTCCACCAGGACAACTAGTTGGCTACTGTGGGAGGCAAGTTGCTGGACTGGATGGACAACTGGCCTGATCCAGCATGGCTGTTCTTATGTTGTTATGGTGCTTCATGTCACAATTTTCATTTATTGTCCTGAACAGGTGTTGGGCCAGAGAGTGAGGGTGAGGAGAACAATCCTCATTTCGGAAAATCAGAGCAAAGCAGTCAAACAGGACAATCCCCACATGAAGTGATGAGTTCCAATCGAGCTGAGATAGAAGAAGCACCTGGAATTCCGCAGGGTATTGAAAACCGTGTCCAACTTGATCCGGTGAGAAGAAATTCTCTCACATCTGACCAAAATTTAATGGACACTGAGCGCAGTGATAGCTTCACGCAGAGTTTTAGACTTCTCAAGAGTCTGTTAATCCAGGGAACAAAGAAAATTTCCAGTACTAGTTCCAGCCTTTCAGCACGGGAACAATCACATGCAGAAGAGCATGGGAAAAGGTTTAGGACCAGAACAGGTGTTGGGCCAGTGAGTGAGGGTGAAAAGAACAATCTTCATTTTGGAAGATCTGAGCAAAGCAGTCAAACAGGACAATCCCCGCATGGAGTAGAAGTGATGAGTTCCAGTCGAGTTGAGATAGAAGAAGAACCTGGAATTCAGCAGGGTCTTGAAAGCCGTGCCCAACTTGATCCAGTGAGAAGAAATTCTCTCACATCTGACCAAAATTTAATGGACACAGAGCGCAGTGATAGCTCCAGGCAGAGTTTTAAGCTTCCCAAGAGTCGGCTGATCCAAAGAACAAGGAAAATTTCCAGTACTAGTTCCAGCCTTTCAGCCCTGGAACAATCCCGTGCAGAAGAGCACGGGAAGAGGTTTAGGACCAGAACAAGCATTGGGCCAGTGAGTGAGGGTGAGGAGAACAATCTTCATTTTGGAAGATCTGAGCAAAGCAGTCAAACAGGACAATCCCCACATGGAGTAGAAGTGATGAGTTCCAGTCGAGTTGAGATAGAAGAAGCACCTGGAATTCAGCAGGGTCTTGAAAGCCGTTCCCAACTTGATCCAGTGAGAAGAGATTCTCTCACATCTGACCAAAATTTAATGGACACAGAGCGCAGTGATAGCTCCAGGCAGAGTTTTAAGGTTCCCAAGAGTCGGCTAATCCAAAGAACAAGGAAAATTTCCAGAACTAGTTCCAGCATTTCAGGACTGGAACAATCCCGTGCAGAAGAGCATGGGAAGAGGTTTAGGACCAGAACAGGTGTTGGGCCAGTGAGTGAGGGTGAAAAGAACAATCTTCATTTTGGAAGATCTGAGCAAAGCAGTCAAACAGGACAATCCCCGCATGGAGTAGAAGTGATGAGTTCCAGTCGAGTTGAGATAGAAGAAGCACCTGGAATTCAGCAGGGTCTTGAAAGCCATGCCCAACTTGATCCAGTGAGAAGAAATTCTCTCACATCTGACCAAAATTTAATGGACACAGAGCGCAGTGATAGCTCCAGGCAGAGTTTTAAGCTTCCCAAGAGTCGGCTGATCCTGAGAACAAGGACAATTTCCAGAACTAGTTCCAGCATTTCAGGACTGGAACAATCACGTGCAGAAGAGCATGGGAAGAGGTTTAGGACCAGAACAGGTGTCGGGCCAGTGAGTGAGGGTGAGGAGAACAATCTTCGTTTCGGCAGCTCTGAGCAAAGCAGTCAAACAGGACAATCCCTGCATGGAATAGAAGTGATGAGTTCCAATCGAGCTCAGATAGAAGAAGCACCTGTAATTCTGCAGGGTCTTGAAAGCCGTGCCCAACTTGATCCAGTGAGAAGAAATTCTCTCACATCTGACCAAAATTTAATGGACACAGAGCGCAGTGATAGCTCCAGGCAGAGTTTTAGACTTCTCAAGAGTCTGCTAATCCAGAGAACAAGGAAAATTTCCAGTACTAGTTCCAGCCTTTCCGCACAGGAACAATCCCTTGCAGAAGAGCATGGGAAAAGGTTTAGGACCAGAACAGGTGTTGGGCCAGTGAGTGAGGGTGAGGAGAACAATCTTCATTTTGGAAGATCTGAGCAAAGCAGTCAAACAGGACAATCCCAGCAGGGAGCAGAAGTGATAAGTTCCAATCGAGCTGACATAGAAGAAGCACCTGGAATTCAGCAGGGTCTTGAAAGCCGTGCCCAACTTGATCCAGTGAGAAGAAATTCTCTCACATCTGACCAAAATTTAATGGACACAGAGCGCAGTGATAGCTCCAGGCAGAGTTTTAACCTTCTCAAGAGTCTGCTATTCCAGAGAACAAGGAAAATTTCCAGTACTAGTTCCAGCCTTTCAGCACAGGAACAATCCCGTGCAAGGAAAAGGCTTAGGACCAGTTACAGTCGCTCAGTTAATAAACAAATCTACATAAGGCAGAAACTGCATAAATGCTTAGTGTGTGGGAAAACTTTTAATTCCAGGCCCTCATTTTCAAGACACATAAAACGCCACAAAAGAGGCAAGCTGTACAAACGCTCTGTTTGTGGGAAACGTTTTAGTTCCAGTTCATCAGTTTTGAGACATGAACGATCCCACAAGGGAGAGAAGCCATATAAATGCTCAGTGTGCGGGAAACGTTTTAATTCTAGATCCTTATTTTCAAGACACAAGCAATACCACACAGGGTGGAAGTTATATAAATGTTCAGCGTGTGAGAAAAGCTTTATTAATCGTTACTACCTTTCAAGACACAAACAGTCACATTCAGGAGAGAAGCTGTATAAATGCTGGTTGTGTAGGAAAAGCTTTAGTTCACGTTCGTCACTTTTAAGACACAAAGGATCCTACACAGGAGAGAAGCCATATAAATGCTCAGAGTGTGGGGAATGTTTTACTACCCATTCCAATCTTTCAAGACACAAAGAATCACATCAAAGAGAGAACCCATATAAATGCCCAGTGTGTGGGAAACGTTTGAGTTCCAGTTCCAGCCTTTCAAGGCACAAAAAATCCCACACAAGAGAGAAGCCACATAAATGCCCAGAGTGTGAGAAATGTTTTACTTCCCATCCAAAGCTTTTAAGACACATAGGACAACACAAAGGAAAGAAGCCATATGAATGCTCAGAGTGTGGGAAATGTTTTCCTTCCCATTTCAATCTTTTAAGACACATGGGAGTACACAAAGGAAAGAAGCCATATGAATGCCCAGTGTGTGGGAAATGTTATTCTGTCAAGTTCTATTTTTCAAGACACACACAATCACACACAAGAGAGAAGTCATATAAGTGATCAGCGTGGAAAAGGCTACAGCCAAACTTCTACCCATGTGTGAAAGCAATCGATAAAAAGGAGAAACCTTGAAGGATCTTGTGCATGGGAATCTGCCCCATAAGTAAGATTGAGATTGCTCAACCCTGGCTTCCAGCTTTCATCTGGGATTCATGTGTTGTTCATTTTTAGCAGGAAAGGATTTTATAACTGCCCCTCTCACCCAATTCATTCCTTGCACCTGTTTTTGCAAGCTTGAATTTCTCTCTAATGCGAAAGCTAAATAATGAGACCCACAAAAGCACTGGCTCATGCTTTATAGTCTATTGGAGAAAACTATACAAGGAAGAGTCCTGTTTGGGGTGGAGTGCTCAATATTGGTAAATGAGGAATGTGGATTTCCTTGCTGAATTAGGTTCAGTCTTTTAACAATGCTTTTTCAGAAATGATCATGCACTGTCAGCTCCTTTTAAGAGAACTATTTATTTGCTATATGGACAATGAGTTTTCATTACATTTTGTGCTTTCAGGTTGTCACACTGAATGCCTTTTGGTATGAAATATTGGGGAGTAGTGTTTTGGGTTAAGGTGGTAGACTGAGGGGAGATGCTGTTTTCTTAATGTGAAATAAAACATTATAAAATTTGAGGGTTTGTTTTTGCTATGGAGTTCCCTTTTGACAGCGCGGAGATGAATGTTTTAGTTGTGCAGAGTGGCATTTGAACCTGGAGCAAAAATACGTAAGTTCCTTTTCTTGGTGGCCTGCTGGGCACGGCAAGAAAGCACCATATTCTTGGGAAAGAAAAGGCAGCACTTCATTAGAAATTAGGGTTGCCAGGTCCCTCTTCGCCACTGGCGGGAGGTTTTTGGGGTATAGCCTGAGGAGGGTGGGGTTTGGGGAAGGACTTCAATGCCAGACTCCCGTGTTGGCGAACCTATGGCACGCGTGCCGACTCCGGCATGCGTAGCCCTCTCTGTGGGCACGTGTGGGTAAGTGGCTCGCTGCGGTTGCATGAGAGGGCCAGGCGCACGGCAGCAGCGTCCGCCCCCTCCCGAGCCTCCCATCCTTCAAAGGCCTCCTGGGTCTGAGTCTGGGCCCCTCCCTCTCTCAGCTGAGCTGCGGCAGTGGCTCAGCTGTTCCTGGGCGCGCAATTGCCTCTCCGGCTGCCCTGCTCTTCGAGGGCTCCAAAAGGCTGCATCTGGGCTCCTCCCTCTCTCAGCTGAGCTGTGGCCGCGGCTCAGCTGTTCCTGGGCGCGCGCTCACCTCTCCAGCTCTGCCCCGCTCTTCCAGGGCTCTAAAAGGCTGCGTCTGGGCCACTCCCTCTCTCAGCTGAGTTGCGGCCGCGGCTCAGCTGAGAGAGGGAGGGGAAACTGAGTCAGGTCCAGGAAACCTGGACCCAACATGCCAAAATCCATAATGTGTAGTTTGGCCCACAGAGTATGTTCTATTGGTGAGAATTGACCAATAGAGCTTCCTGGTTCATATTTCATTCATTTATGAATGAAAAAGGGCAAGAATATCTACAGCTCACTGATATGGCCTGGCTTACCAACCTCATGTTTTTTACAGATTTTACACAACACTTCAATGCACTGAACAAACAACTACAAGGTGTAGGGAAAACAGCAGAAAGAATGTATGTGATATCAAAACATTTGAGAGAAAACTGCAGGTTTTTGAAAAAGACCTTGAAAGTGGGCAGCTGAAATATTTTCCAAATCTAAAAATGCATTTAGAAAATTCTACAACATTTGCAGACAATCCTACAAGCCATCAGGAAATCTGCAAGGAATTTTCTAGCATTGTAGCAGCTGCAAAGGTGAATTTTAGTAACAAGATTTTTACAGTTCCGTAAGATGGAGGCAACCCTGTGTTTTCTTACTTCTCCAGACAAAGACAAATTTGAAGAACTTGATCTTTCCTGCCTACACTGGTTAGATTTAGAAAATCTGGAAATGGAGCTAATAGAATTTCAAGAAAGCTCTATCTGGACAAATAAATTCTATGACCTGCGTGAAACATTTGAAGATAGAAGGGATGACAAAGGACAGCACAGTTAGTTCTGAAAATGAAATCCTTAAAAGTGTGGAATTCTCTGCCAAATAATTTTAAGTCAATAAAAGCACTTGGGATTGCTTTCCTTACTTTGTTTGGATCATCTTAAGCTTGTGAGCAGCTGTTTTCAGCTTTGAATTATATCAAATCTGACACCAGAAACAGGCTAACAGATGACCTGAGTGCTGCATGTTTTGCTCTCAAACTTACAAAGTATGAGCCAAGGTTAGACAAATTATCAGAATGCACACAACAGCAAAAATCACATTAATTGTTCAAAAAATTTGACGATGTCCTCAAAGATGTCACAAAAATGGTGAATTACATCATGGCTTGTGCTCTGAATTGTTGACAGTTTCAAACACTTCTTGAGGAGGTTCAGGCTGAGCAGAGGACTAGTCCTAGAGAGATGCATGCCAAATGCAAACTTTTACCTTTCAATAAAAAGTTGTTTGTATCATTGAAAGCTCTGTTATTGTTGGTTCTTGTAGGTTATCCGGGCTGTGTAACCGTGGTCTTGGAATTTTCTTTCCTGATGTTTCGCCAGCAACTGTGGCAGGCATCTTCAGAGTAGTAACACTGAAGGACAGTGTCTCAGTGTTACTCCTCTGAAGATGCCTGCCACAGCTGCTGGCGAAACGTCAGGAAAGAAAATACCAAGACCACGGTTACACAGCCCGGATAACCTACAAGAACCAATGAACTCTGACCGTGAAAGCCTTCGACAATATTTACTCTGTTATTGTGTTTTTCTTTTAAGGCAAAAGATGTGAATGTATGAGTTGTATTTTCTAAACTAAAACCTTAGTCAGTATTCAGGTTAAATTGCCGCATTGGCACTTGGCGATAAATAAGTGGGTTTTGGGTTGCAGTTTGGGCACTCGGTCTCTAAAAGGTTCGCCATCACTGCCATAGTCCAATTGCCAAAGTGGCCATTTTCCCCAGGTCAACTGATCTCTGTTGGCTGGAGATCAGTTGTAATAGCAGGAAATCTTCTGCTAGAACAGGGGTGGGGAACCTCCGGCCCACGGGCCGGATACGGCCCGCGACATCATTGGCGGCCCGCGGACTCTCCCGCAGAAGCCGCTGCCATTGCCACCACTGGAGCGGGTGCAGATGGCCAGGCGAGTGGGGAACAGAAGCCAAACACCCACACTCAGCATGGCCAGAGGCTTCTCCGGCGCCCTCAAGTCCTGTGCGAGCGGAGGGGTGTGGCTGGCGGGTGGGCGTGAAAAAGGCTCTGCCCCACCCCGCTCACCTCTCACAAGCCTGAAGCGGTGCCCCACCGCCACATCCCTCCCTCGCAAGTGGGTAGGAAGGAGCCCCCCCTCGGGTCAGGCCGGCCGGTGGGAGATCCCCTGCTGGGCGGGGGGCTTAGGGGCCTGGGCAAGCCAGGCAGGCAGGCAGAGAGGGGCACTGGGCTGGGCTCCCTCCCTCCTTCCCTACGCACCAGACGGGCCTCCTCTGAAAGGGCTGGGTGGAGGAGGTGGAGGCAGGCCCAGCTGGGCGGGAGATCCTCCTCCTGCTGCTCGCTGTCCCCAAACCCCGTCGTCCTCAGGCGCCACCCAAAAAACTTCCCACTCATGGCGAAGAGGAACTTGGAAACCCTAGCCTCCCCCCACCTTGCGGGGAGATCAATGTCCGGTATGGCCCCCGATTGATGTTATAAATATGCAAATGTCCCTTGGCAGGAAAAAGGTTCCCCACCCCTGTGCGAGAACCTGGAGACTTACAAAAGGAGCACCTCTGTACTTGTACCATGTGGTTAGGAAATCAGCACAGGAATTACACCGCATATATAAAGTGCAAAATGTATTACAGAGCTACAAAATATTACAAAGCTATAAACGGTGCATATTATACTATTATATACAGTACAAATCTATGGAAAAAATCCTATATCTATATCTTAGTCCAAAGACTTCAATCCTCAAATCCTTCCTGTAACAGGGTAATGTAGTTGGAAGTTGTAGAGAAAGCTTGGTGCAATCCAAAGGCACAGAAGGGGATACGGCTGTTTCAAATTCTCAATTCTTCATCAGTCCCGCTTCTAGTGCACAATGTAATTCAGTAGTTCATCTATTCATACGTTCTTCCAACAAAAATATTTCTTGCAAGAGTACAGTAAACTGGTTCCCCATAGGGATACAAAATATAAAAAAATAATTTTTACAGCATGTTGCAGCAGTTGAGTAAAACTGGTTCCCAGCGGGATACAACGTGTAATAGCAATTTTCTCCATCTTTAAGGAGTCTCACACTGGCTTACAATCACCTTCCCTTCCTCTCCCCACAACAGATACCTTGTAAGGTAGGTGGGGCTGAGAGAGTTCAGAGAGAACTGTGACTGGCCCAAGGTCACCCAGCAGGCTTCCTGTGGAGGAGTGGGGAATCAAACTCGGTTGTCCAGATTAAAGTCCACTGCTCCAAACCATTGCTCTTAACCTCTACACCACACTGGCTCATTGAATAAAGAAGTTATTTCCTTTTCTTTATCCTGACTCTTATCAACCATTGATTTTCAACTGGTGTCTTAGGGCCAGACTACATAATGCATTTTTGTCCAGCTTTTCCAGAAGGTGCTCCAGTTTTCATCATCTTTCCATTCCCTGCACTTTCCCCAGCTCTGCAATATCCTTTTTGGAGATGTACAATATTGGCTGTTATGTGTTCAATCCCTTTTCTAATATACCCCAGCAAAGAACTTAACCTTATCACCAGTTTTGGACACAGAATTGACATGTGGTTTCAGCACTTCTCTTCAGCAATTCAGCACTGCTGCTGGAGGCTTGCAACCTAGTCCGTTGCCTGCATTGTGACTGCTGTGCTCTGCATCATAGCAGGTGACAATTCAACTGGTGAAGCATTTCTCCCCAGAGACAGGCAGTGAAGAAGAGGAAGAAGAGTTGGTTTTTATATGCCCATTTTCTCTACCTTTTTAAGGAGAATCAAACTGGCTTACAATCTCCTTCCCTTCCTCTCCCGACATGTTGTGAGGTAGGTGGGGCTGAGAGAGTTCAGAGAGAACTGTGACTAGCCCAAGGTCACCCAGCTGGCTTCATGAGTAGGGATGGGGAAACCAACCTGGTTCACCAGATTAGAGACCGCTGCTCATGTGGAGGAGTGGGGAATCAAACCTGGTTCTCCCGATTAGAGTCCACCACTCTTAACCACTACACCACCAGGGAAAAACTGCATGTGCTGAAGTTCCCACTGTCATTGGGGCCCTCTGGAGTAGATAGAAAATGGGAGCCCAACTAGGGTTGCCAACTGCCAGGTAGTAGCAGGAGATCTCCTACTAATTCAACTGATCTCCAGCCGATAGAGATCAGATCACTTGGAGAAAAATGGCCACTTTGGCAATTGAACTCTATGGCATCGAAGTCCCTCCCCAAACCCCACCCTCCTTAGGCTCTGGCCCCAAAATCTACCACTGGTGGTGAAGAGGGACCTGGCAACCCTAAGCCCAACTCTCCTCCTCAGACACAGCTGTTGTTCCTCTTCAGCCATTTTCCCGGGAGAGGCTGGAAAGGGTTAAAGGCATGGCGCCTTCCTTTCTAGAAGCCCATAAATGGGAGAGGCATTCTTAGCTCCTCTGGGAAATTTGCTTTGCAATCCTTTTGCTGTCCTGGTCTGTTCCTTAGGAGTAACCGAAGAAAAGAGTTGTGTAGAAGCGGGCGTGCCCGTGTGGAAGGAAATCGTTTGCTAGGGGTGATGAGCAGATAGATACAGGAGATCCATACCTGTGAGGAACAGAGAAATCCCAGGTCAGTTTAGTGAGTTTCCACCACGGTTGGGTGTTCTCAGTCCCAGCTTCTCCTATATGGACTCAAGGGCAGGGCCTAGAAACATGTAAAGGTTCTTTAGTAAGGGCTCCCCTTTCCTCCCAGGTGATTCACTGAGTAATCCTTAGAATACTTTCCTAGCATTTCCTAGCATCCTAGTACGCTCCCCTGAATAGACCTGAGTAGGATTCTGTTGAACGTGCTTAGAATTGCATTCTTGCTATCTGGAGGAGGGTTGCCAGTGACCTGAAGAAGAAGAAGAAAAGGTCCTGCCCTTTAATAGAGGCGTTTCATGTTTGGAAATGGACAGATGAAGCTTTTCATGGCATGGAGGCTAATAACGTTACCTGATAAACAACGTCCCATTGAGCCTCTATTAAAGCCCTTTCCCCCCCACTCCAGGTTGTTGGCAACCCTAGTCCAGAGGTTTCCAGGAGTCCTACAAGAAAGCAATAGCTCCTTCTTTGTTATTCCAGCGTCTGGCCTGCAGCGATGCATTGCCTATGAAGATGGAGTTATTTAGTTATTGATAGGGTTGCTAATCGCCAGGCGGTGGCTGGAGATCTTCTGCTATTACAACTGATCTCCAGCTATTACAACTGATCAGTTCCCCTGGAGAAAATGGCCACTGGTAATTGGACTCAATGGCATTGAAGCCCCTCCTTTCTCCACCCCACCCTCCTCAGGCTCCACCCCCCAAAATCTCCAGGTATTCCCCAACTGGGAGCTGGCAACTCTAGTTATTGAGGTTATTAACTATTGATGGACACACTCACGGAAGTAGGATAAGAGTCCTTTCACTTTAAACTAAGCAGTGATTAGGCCCAGATAAGATGCTGAGATCAGCCTATCCCACTGTGTACAGAAAAATGGGCTTTAGGGTTGCCAGCCCCCAGATGAAGCCTGGAGCTCTAGCAGAATCCCAAATGATCTCCAGACAACAGAGGCTGCTTTGGAGGGTGTGCTCCAGCGTGGTTTAGTGGTTTGGAGCAGTGGAGTCTTATCTGGAGAACTGGGTTTGATCCCCCACTCCTCCACATGAGCGGTGGAGGCTAATCTGGTAAACTGGATTTGTGTCCTTGCTCCTACATACAAAGCCAGCTGGGTGACCTTGGGCTCATCACACTCTCAGCCCCACCTACCTCACAGGGTGTCTGTTGTGGGGAGGGGAAGGGAAGGGATTGTAAACTGGTTTGATTCTTCCTTAAGTGGTAGAGAAAATCAGCATATAAAAACCAACTCTTCTTCTCTCCTCCTCCTCCTTCTGCATTATACCCCACTGAGGTCCCTCCCTGCCACAAACCCCACCGTCACCTTGAAATCTCCAGGAATTCCCTAACCCAGAGTTAGCAACCTTAGTGGGCCCGAAAACGTTGCTTGGTCTTCTCCAAAGCCATCACCCAGTCCTCATTCCTTCTTTTGAGATTGCAGTAGAACAGGAGATTGAGTTAATTTTTTTGTGGGGGTGGGGGCATATGGTGTAGTTGAATCTATAAAATAAATCACTTCCCTAGCTCTCTAAATGGTCCTGATGTAATACTCTTCTTGGACTTTTGGAAACGGTGCCTGTTGAGACCCCTCCCACCCTTAGCAAAAGCAAACGCACCTTGAATATGGAAGCCCAGCAACAGAGAAATGGAGAAGACGGATCGCTGGGTAAGGATTCATGTACCTGGGTTAGGTGTTTTATACAGATTGAGTATCCCTTATCTGGACATCCGATATCCGGACTGATCTGAAAACTAGACCTTTTGAGCTGGCATGCAGGCATTCCTCACAGGCCCTCCGCAGTGCCATTGATGGTTCAACATACACAAAATTATTAAAAATACTGTTTAAAATTACATTCAGGCAATGTGTACAAAGTATATATAGAACATAAATGAATTTAGTGTTTAGACTTGGGTCCCATTCCCAAGATACCTCATTATATATATGCAAAAATTCCAAAATATGGAAAGATCCAAAATACAGACAGCTTCTGGTCCCAAGCGGTCTGGATAAGGGATACTCAGCCTGTGTGTGTGTGTGTGTGTGTGTATTTTAAATGTCTTTTAATGTCTCATATGTGCTAATGTATTCTTTTAATGTTCATTACCTTCAGGATCCTGAATTGGATGGAAAGGTGGCATAGAAAATTTTTAAATACATAAATAATAAAATTACCGACTGCTACCAGGAATTAAAAAGTTCATTTTGCTATTTTGTGGCAGGGGGAAAAAGTTTGGAATGGTTAGGGAAGGGACTGAGAAAAAATCCAGTCTGCTAATACTGTTAAAGAGGGTGTGTTTCAGTGGTATAGGGGAGGGGCTGTGGCTCAGTGGTAGAGCATCTGCTTGGTATGCAGAAGGTCCCAGGTTCAATCCCCAGCATCTCCACTTAAAGGGACCAGGCAAGTAGGTGATGTGAAAGAAGAAGAGTTGGTTTTTATATGCCAGCTTTCTCTACCAGCTAAAGAAGAATCAAACTGGCTTACAATCACTTCCCTTCCCCTCCCCACAACAGACACCCAGTGAGGTAGGTGGGGCTGAGAGAGTATGACTTGCCCAAGGTCACTCAGCTGGCTTCCTGTGTAGGGGTGGGGAAACAAATCCAGTTCACCAGATTAGCCTCCGCTGCTCATGTGGAGGAGTGGGGAATCAAACCCAGTTCTCCAGATCAGAGTCCACCGCTCCAGTGTCCACCGCTCATTGGCTGTCTAAATACACCATATCTTAATGCAGATCAGCTGTTGCTCATTAGGCATTCCCAGTTTCATTATCGCTTAGTACTCTATGCAAAGCCTATAGCCTTGCACTTTCCCAACGGCTTTCTATCATGGTCCTGATCTTCCGGCATCTCTGCTCGAGTGGTCTCGGTGACCCTCCAGGTGAGACCACCTGTGGCTGAATCCCAGACACAGCCGGTTCTCCTGAGCTGCCAAGCTGCAGACCTGGTGAGACTTCCTGTTCTTCACTCCTTTCACTATCTTCTCTCTGCTGGAGCAGCTCTGCTGCTCTCACCCTGCCCTCTCCCTCTAGTTCCTCTTCATCTGAGGAAGTGTCAGCAGGCTGACCCACAACACAAAAATTCAAATGATCTTAGTCAGCAATCTCCACTTTCTGGGGATTCTAAATCCCCTGTTAAGTTTTATAATTTTTTTCTTTAAAATTGCGATTATCCTAGGTGTGTACAAGAAACAAAAATCCCTTGAATATGTACACCAAGTTGTGGCCTGTTTGATCAGGAATATAGTGACATTGTTAAGGGTCAGATATGAAGATGTCAAAGTTATATACCTGACGACCCACCCGCTCATCAATAACTTAGGGTGTTCGCAGCAACCACAAAACATAGACATGGTTTTAAATGGTTTTAAAGAAAGAGTAGACAACTTTATGGAGGGCTTGTCCATTAGTGGCAGTTAGCCATTATTGCAAAGTAAAACTTCCTTTTTAAGAGGCAATACACTTCTGAATTCTACTTCCTGGAACAAACCTTCTTATGAGGTTCTCAGAAACCTCTGGAAGGCCACTGATGGGAAAAGGGTACTAGACTAGAGGAATCTTTGATCATCTTCGGACAAAACTAGGCATCTGCCAGACATCAAAATTATGTACCAAAAATGATACAGGGTAAAAACTAGCATGTGTCAGTTTAATTCAACATGGAACTTGGTGGATTCAAGTTGCAATTCTCTCTGTTGTTTTCCCAAAGCAGATGTTCAATGCGTGAGTGAGCAGGAGAATCTTCCCCTGGAAGGACCTGTGCAAAGAAATCTCACTGGGACATCAGCAGGTGAATCAAAAGGGATGATCTCCCAGGAACTTGAGAAAGAAGAAGCCTGTGGAAGTCAACAGGACCAAGAAACTTTATGAGACTCAATCCAATGAGAAAAGATGCTTTCTTAGTTGACCAGATCTTAAGTGGATCAGCCTCCCGTAGGAGAGAAGCCAGCGGAAGTCAACAGGCACGAGAAACTGTTATAAAGGTCAGTCCAAAGAGAAAAGAGGCTGTCTTAGTTGACCAAGTCTTAAGTGAAGCAACTTCCTCTGGGGAAGAAATGAGGGACAAAGAAAGTGATGGAAGCCTCAGGCAGAGTTCTGACCTTTTCAGTTGGCTGCCAGTGCCACTCCAGGAATATAAGAAAACTTACATATGCTCACACTGTGGGAAAACATTAAGTTCCCAGAGTTCCCTTGCACGACATAACCTGATCCACACAGGAGAGAAGCCACATGAATGCTCTGAGTGTGGGAGAAGATTCAGAGAAAAAGGAACCCTAAAGTATCATATGACACTCCATACAAGAGAGTATGGGGGAAAGTTTTAATTCCAGGTTCAAGTTTAAAAACACCAAGAATCCCACACAAGAGAGAGGCCACATAAACGCTCAGAATGTGGGAAATGTTTTACTTCCAATTCCTACCTTTCAGACCACAAACTATCCCACATAGGACAGAAACCACATGACTGCTCAGAATGTGGGAAAAGATTTGCATTAAACATATCATATTGCATTAAACATATCAAATCCCATTCAGAAAAGAATCCATATAGATGCTCAGTATGTGGGAAAGGTTTTATTAATAGTTCCAGCTTTTCGGTACACAAACGATCCCATACAAGAGAGAAGCCATATAAATGCTCACAGTGTGATAAAGGTTTTATTAGTAGTTTCCACCTTTGGGCACACAAATGATCTCACACAAGAGAAAAGCCAGATAAATGCTTGGTATGTGGGGAAAGCTTTGCTTTTAGATTAGGACTAATTCAACATGAAAGATCTCACACTGGAGAGAAGCCGTATAAACACTCAGACTGCAGGAACCATTTTAGTTCTAATTCAAACCTTTCATTATATCAACAAACCCACACAGGAGAGAAGCCACATTGTTGTGTAGACTGTGGGGAAAGCTTTACATTGAAAGGGAATCTTGTTCAACATAGAAGACAGCACACAGGACAGAAGCCTTATAAATGCTCAGAGTGTGGGAAAACGTTTAGCTTTAGCTCCAGTCTTGTTCAACATAGAAGATCGAATACTATAGAGAAATGATATAAGTGCTCAGTCTGTGGGGAAAGCATTAGTTCTAATTCAAACCTTTCAGTACACAAACAACCCCAAACAGGAAAGAAGCCACAGGAAAGAAGGTTGAAAGGGAATCTTGTTCATCGCAGAAGACTGCACACAGCAGAGGAGCCTCATAAATGCTCAGTGTGTGGGAAAACTTTTAGTTCTCATTCAAGTCTTCTTAAACAAAGATGATCGCACATTGGAGAGAAACCATTTAATGCTCAGTCTGTGGGAAAAGCTTTAGTTCTAATTCAAACCTTTCCAAAGTTTTCACCTAAAGACTCATGACTTACCTAGCCCAATTCTGGAAAAATCCATGGACAGAGGGAATACCTGTGTCTGATTGTGGGTGGGGGATCTCTTTAAAGGCAATTCCAGAGCATCTGTCACAATGGAATCTAGTTGCTTTAGATGGCTTCTGACATGTCACGGGCATCCAACATTTAAGTATGTCTTTCAAAAATAATAATGCTTTATTGAGGCCTATATGAGAAATACTGTTTTGTTTTATTAGGAAGATCTTTTTTTGTTTTTATTTTTACCTTCATTATGTTTTGTGCTGTAGAGTTGGTACCTTGCTGTTTGGAACAAGGGTGGGTTGTTTGTTTGGGGAGAGGGTGCTGGGGCTGAGAGTGGAGATGTGGACCAACTGTTTTTAATGCTAAATAAATGCTTTTAATTCTGATTGTTTTCCCTTTCACTGTAGTTTTTCCTCTTGTCTTACAATGTAGCCCTTCTGGAGTGATCATCTGCTCATGTCTCTGCATTAAATGGTTAGTTATTTCAGTAGCAGAAACATGGGGCTGGTTGAAAAGTTGGCAACCTTAACTCCAGCTCAAATTGCCTCATGCATCCATGGTAGGCAGTGCAAAGGGACCTCTAGCTAAGCTCCACAATGCGTTTATGATGCAACATAATATTTCTCATGAATGGAAATTCTAGAACAAGCAGGGTTTATGTGGAACACCTTTAGCTATATTGCAGCTTTTTCTTTCCCTCCCTACAAAATCTCCCCAAGAAGAAAATCTGTGGCCTTCAGCAGTCTTTAATACTGGACTAATCCGTGGCTTTATAGCCAGTGGGATTTTCCTGGTGAAAGATATGTTGGAAGAGGCTCTTGAAGGGAGCTCAGGGAAGGGAGGAGGGGGTGAAGAAGAACCACCCCATGAGTAGCAGACTGATGACAACATACATACTCCTAGGAGTAGTTAAATCATTTTTTGGCATCAGTGTGAGTGTTTCCTCTAATTTGCTGGTCTCCCCTCTGCCTGGTAGTGGATTTCCATGATCATCAGGCAGAGAAATATCCTTCTGAAACCCTGTTTCCTGTGACCCTATTAACTGGAAATGCACAGGATGGATGCTGGGATTTTCTGAACAAAAAGGAAGTGTTCGGCCTCTTTGATACGACCATTTATGAATCAACAATCAGTTGATGTCCCACAGAAGGACATATTGGAGTCTTGAATGATGGCAGGATTTTAGCCATACGCAATGCTTTTTGGACCACAGCATATCATACCAGAGACCTTTCAAAGAACAGTTGTGGTTCCTGAGCTCTGGCACATCTCTGCTGCCATCATGGGAACTGGGATGACCATGCATGTGAAACCCGTGTGGAAAAACCCATCCATACAAAGAGGGTTGTGACAGATTTACTTTGGACTAGACACAACCCAACAGAATTTCCCCCTTCTTTGCACAACAGAATTTGCTGCCTAGGGTTGCCAGCCTTCAGATGGCTCTCGGAGAGCTCTTGGAATTACAACTGATCTCCATACAACAGATATCAGTTTCCCTAGTCAAAATGGCTGCTCTGGAGGATGGCATCTATGGTATTAAACCCTGCTGAGGTCCCTCCTCTCCCCAGGCTCCCCAGGTTTTTTTTTAAAGTGAAGAACAGAATAAACACAGAGAAAACTGAGGTAAATATGAATACTAAGCCAGTTGTTATGGAATGTTAGGTTTTGCATAGTACAGGCCCAAGGGAGAGAGAATCTCTAAGCCAGGTTTATATGAGCACAGCACTATGCTTCAACTAAAGGCTTTCCCGCATTTTCATTTTCCTAACTCTTAAGATGCTGTTTTTTTTTGGGGGGGGGGGAATCTTAGAATACTGTTCCATGTGTTGTTTGCTCCATCTAGTGGTCAATTTGATATTATACTGGTTTATGTCCAGCATATCTCCCTGCACATTTAAACTGCAGGTTTTTATGCTGGACATAAACTGGTATGATATCGAGTCAACCACTAGAGGGAGCAAACCACACGTGGAACAGAACATGCACCACCCCAGAAGAAACAGGAATTACAAATGAGGAAAATGAGAATTCGGAAAAAGCCCTATGTCATACGCTAACCCAGCAAACCCTGCAGCCCTACTGTAACACTTCAGTATACTCGGTTTCCCAGAAAAGGAAACCCAGTCTGGCATCAACTCTGATTTTTAAGTTCACACTCCTATTAGATCAACCCTTCTCTCTCAGCCCTCAAAATCTAACTTCTGACTAAACCTATCCCCTGTCACAACTTAACATTTCACAGAAAACATCTCTGTTTTCATGACTTCATAGTCATGGGATAAGAAGGCAAGACCTTTTATGGATTGAGAGCTGGCTGAAAAATAGGAAGCAGAGAGTAGGAATCAATGGTCAGTTCTCCCAATGGAGGGATGGGAGCAGTGGGGTCCCTCAGGGATCTGTGTTGGGACTGGTGCTTTTCAACTTGTTCAGAAATGACCTGGAGTTGGGGGTGAACAGCTAAGTAGCCAAGTTTGCAGATGGCACCAAATTATTCAGGGTGGTTAAAACAAAACTGGACTGTGAAGAGATCCAAAAGGATCTCTACAAACTGGAAGAACGGGTATTAAAATGGCAAATAAGATTCAGTGTGAGCAAGTGTAAAGTGATGCATATTGGGGCAAAAAATCCCAACTTCACATATACCCTGATGGGATCTGTGCTGGCAGCGACAGACCAGGAAAAGAATCTTGGGGTGGTAGTGGATAGCTCAATGAAGATGTCAACCCAGTGTGCGGCTGCTGTAAAAAAGGCAAATTCCATGCTGGCCATAAGTAGACAAGGAATAGAGAATAAAACTGCTGATATCATACTGCCCTTGTACAAATCTATGGTGAGACCACACTTGGAATACTGTGTACAGTTCTGGTCACCACACCTAAAAAAGGATATTGCCGAGCTCGAGAAGGTGCAGAAAAGAGCAACCAAAATGATCAGGGGATTAGAGCAACTGCCCTGTACTAGGTTTGGTCGTAATAGTGTGCTGTACATATCTTTTTGTATTGTTTGTTTTTCCTTTTTCATTATTGTTATATATTATTTTTTTTCTTTTGTTTTCTTTTTTGTATCCTTTATTAAAAAATCAATAAAAATTATTTTTTTAAAAAAGAGCAACTGCCCTATGAGGAGCGGTTAAAACGCTTAGGGCTATTTAGCCTGGAAAGAAGGAGGTTAAGGGGAGACATGATAGAGGTCTATAAAATTATGCACGATTTGGAGAGAATGGACAGGGAGAAGCTTTTCTCCCTCTCTCATAATACTAGAACACGGGGTCATCTGCTGAAGCTGGAGGGTGAGAGATTCAAAACTGATAAAAGGAAATATTTCTTCACACAAATGCATAGTTGAATTATGGAACTCCCTGCCCCAGGATGTGGTGATGGCTGCCAACTTGGAAGGCTTGAAGAGGGGAGTGGACATGTTCATGGAGGAGAGGGGTATTCATGGCTACTAGTAAAAATGGATACTAGTCATGATGCATCCCTATTCTCTCCAGGATCAGAGGAGCATGTCGATTATATTAGGTGCTGTGAAACACAGGCAAGATGGTGCTGCTGCAGTTGTCTGTTTGGGGGCTTCCTAAAGGCACCTGGTTGGCTGCTGTGTGAACAGACTGCTGGACGTGATGGGCCTTGGTCTGATCCAGCAGGGCTTTTCTTATGTTCTTATGACTGGCTGATTCTGCAGTACTGGCAGACAGGCCCTGTAATGTACCTTAAAGGTGCCACACAATAATTGACATCTGCCTGTTCTAGAATTTCCTCCCAGAAGAAATGTTACATTGAGCCATAACTTGCTTTTGAAAGCCTTATGGAACTTGAGAGAAGTCCTATTGAACTGCCTGCCGTTGTTGCATTAGATAATTTGAGGCAGAGCTAAGAGGCCAACTTTTCCACCAGCCCCTTGACCCTATCAGAAGAGTTTGATTCAGAGACATTTGGAGTTGATGATTCCAGAAGGGAAGCCATGCAAGGCTAAGGTTGTTGAGCATTTTGATACCTGGTGCAGAGAAAAGAAGAGAAAGCTTTACTTCCTAATTTCTTCATGTCGAGCTTCAGCAAATGCAGAAGAGCAAGTCAGGTTATGTTTATTCCCTTGTCATTTGGCAACCCTGGTAAAGACTCAACCCCAAACCATATTTCAGCATTATTATCATGGCACAGTGATAAATAGCAAGTTTATCACTTTTTCCTCCAGACCAGATTGGTCTCTTTGGCTTATGCCAGGTATCCTTTCCCCATTGAATCAGAAAGGGTCACATGACGGAGATTTGGAGGGCAGAACTGGCTCGGGGGGCGGGGAATCAACACCAGCAGTGCTATTGGAGGGCTGCTTCTTACGTCTGATGCCCATGCCTCCATCTTGGAGCTCTGCGTCATGGCAGGTGGAAGTTCAAGTGGTGCGGCGGAGCAGACAAATCAAATGAGTGAAAAACTTTCAGATGCCAAAAGTTGCCTGTCATTTAGAAGACAAAGCCAGGGGTGGGGGCCTCTGGGGTAGGGGGTAGGTAGCTTTCTAGCTGTCTGTCTCAGATGTAGCTACTCCCTTTTGGCCATTTTCCGGGGAGAGGGTGGAAAGGGTTAAATCCCCGGCACCTTCATTTTTAGAAGCCCATAAATGGGAGTGGCCCTTCTTAGCCCACCTGTTTTCTCCTTCTCAAGGAAACCTTATTTGCAGTCCTTTTGCTGTCCTGGGCTGGTCTGCTTCCTAGGAATAATGTAAGGAAAGAGTTACCTAGGAGCAGGTGAGTGCATGCAAGGAGATAGAGTGCTAGGGATGGGGAGGGGATAGATCCAGGAGGTGCATATCTGGGATGCCAAGAAGAATCCTGAAATCCCAGGTCAGGTCAGGGTGTTTCCACCATGATTCGGTGGCTGGATCCAGGAGCTCACAAGCCACAGCTGTCTACCAACCTGAGAAAAGCCTCAGGTTTGCAGAAAAAATCTGAAATTTTAAAAAACCGGGAGGGGGAGTTAAAACCTCCCCCAAATTATACGGCATCTTTGCCTTTAAAAAACGTACCTTTCATTGGCCACCAAACAACTCAGCTGAGCCACTGGCTACAGCAAGACTTTTGCAACTTGGCCAGAATTTTCCCAGGCAGAGGCTGCCAGGAGGGGGGAAGGAGGGAAAGTTGAGGGGGGGGGGCAAAAAGAGATGGCCTAAGAATACAATTGCAGAATCACCCCGAAGTGGTTGGGACTGCAAAGGTCTAATGTGTAGATGAAGTTAGGCCTTTTGTTTATTGTTGTTATAAATAAGAGAGTCAAATGACGTCAACCCTCTGTTGGCGGACGATGTTGTTCCACACACAAGCTAAAATCCATCTGATGAAATGGGCTGTACTTCACAGAAGCTTAGACTGGAATAAAATGCTGTTAAGTCTTGAAGGTGCCAGAAGACTCCTGTTGATCTTTGTTGCAAAAGATATAAAACTGATGCTTTTCTGGAATACATAGTGGCAGTGCATTAAATATTGATCCCATGGAATTACTAATGCACTAGCATTGACAGATTGCTTCTACTCCTCCTCCTGCTAGATTGAGGGGTTGGGTTGCCAACTGGTGTGGAGAAAAATGCCCTGTCCCTTTAACTGAGGCTTAGTGTGTGGAAATGGACACGCACATGAACAAATGGAGGCACATGAAGCTGCCTTATCCTGAGTGACACCACTGGTTCATCAAGGTCAGTATTGTCCACTAAGAGTGGCAGCAGCTCTCCGGGGTCTCAGGCAGAGGTCTTTCCCATCACCTACTACCTGGTCCTTTGAGAGGGGTGCCGACCTCCAGATAATACCTGGAGATTTTCCACTGTTACAATTGATCTCCACATGACCCAAATCGGCTCCCCTGGAGAAAACGGATGCTTTGGAGAGTGGACTCTATGGGCGAAAACACATGGTCGCTTGATTCCCTGTTTCAGCCAGGATTCAACCAGGATCGAACACACATTTGGCGAAAATGCATGCATTCGATCCTGGCTGAGTCTTGGCTGAAACAGGGAATAAAGGAGGCTAAAGCCACCATGCGTTTTCGCCCTATGGCATTATACCCTGCTGTGGTTGCCCCCCCCCCAAACTGCCCCCTCCCCAAACTCCACCCTCCCCAGGCTCCATCCCCCAAATCTCCAGATATTTCCCAACCTGGAGTTGAAAGCCATATCCTTTTGACTAGAGATGTTGAGAAGGGAACCTGGGTCCTTCAGGATGCCAAGCAGATGCCATGGCCCCTCTGCACTTGGGTTGTTGAAGCTTTCAGTAGCATTGAGGTAAATAATGCTACCTGATAAAATAACATCCGATTAATCCTCTATTGAAGGGGCAGGACACTTTTCTCCAGGCCACTTGGAAACCTCATTTATAACATGAAACTTCAACTTGTGCCAGAAGAAAAAAAATTGTGTTTGTTATGGATGATTCTTGGCTCTTACATTTTTTATAAAATACATCAAGGCCTGCCCGAAAACCAGAAAAGTGGGGCTGGAGATGCTGCTTGGATATGGATAGCTTCCTTTAAAGTCATCAGCAAGGATAGGAAGGGCAGCTGCTCCCCTTCTTTCGAGGCTGCTGTGGGGCAACTGATTGATTCGGGGCACACTTAAGCATACTTTTATTACAGGTACCTCATTGGTGGGAGGAGACGCTAAAATCTCTTTCTCTTCAACAGAACTGCAGGCAACATTGGCTGCCCTGAATATGGACACCAAGCAAGAGGGTGATGGAGAAGCCAGCTCACCCGGTAGCGATTCATATAACTGAATTACTGGAGGATCACTAGGACAGCAGTGTTTTGTTTGCTATTTGTGGCAAAAAGAGGGGGGAATGATTAGAGAAGAGAGGAAAGAAGCAAGTCTTATAATGTTAATATTGAATGTGGGGACCTGTGAGATTGGTGGGGAAGGAAAGCCCATCCCGCTGATGCTTCCCCTCCCCAGTCCATCTTGTCTCTCCCTCCCTGCTAGGGATGCCAGCTTCCAGGTGGGTCCTGGGGATCCCCTGAAATTACAGCTCATTTCTAGAATACAGAAATCAGTTCCTCTGGAGACAACAGATGTATTGGAGGGTGGACTCAGACCTCCCAGGCTGACCTCCCCAGGCTCAACCCCCAAATTTCCAGGTGTTTCTCAACCTAGATTTGGAATCCCTACCGCCATCCCCCACCGGTGGGCAGGGGGAACCTCTTCCCAGTGGTGCTTGCTGTTGCTTCTTTCTTACAAACCTACCATCATGCTGGTTTCCTAGGCCCAGTCTCCCAGCTCTAGGCACCCCACAATGCTCACTGTGATCTTGCAAGAGTCCAGATGATCATAGCTGGTGTTCCCCATTTTGAGGTGGTTTTAACTCCCCCCCCCATTAATGGTTGGAATTTTTCTGTAAGCTTGTCATTCCTAAACGCGTTTTGGCTAATGGGCCTTCATCAGTGGTTAATTAAAACCCATGTTAAGCCTGCACACATTTACAGAAATAAGAGCATAGAATAGACTGCTCTGCTAGATTGATACCTGCACACATAGTACCTGAGAGACATATACTAACCAGTATTACAACTAAAACCAATCTGACCAGATGTTTGAGTAATTGGCAATAGATTTTACAACCTGTACACATGCCTGGTTGGGTTTGAACTGTTTGTATATGTATTTATTTACTTCTGTAAATGTGTACAGGCTTAACATGGGTTTTAATTAACCACTGATGAAGGCCCTTTAGGCCGAAACGCGTTTGGTTGTGGTTGCAGATGTAAACCTTAGGAAATGCCATAGTGCTATTTTAATATTTTTAAAATATTTTTAACCTTTATATATATAGCACTTTCAATAAATTATATTTACAGAATTTAAACACAGATATATATATATTTTCTTTTTACCCAACATTTTCCTTTTTACCCAACATTTTCCTTTTACCCCACCTCTGGTACCCAGCTTCTGTTTTTAGGTTGGGTCTTATTCCCCTCTTTTTTCTTCCAGCTTGCCATTCCCCCAGGTGTGTAAGCAGTCCTGCCAGGTCCCCTCTCTCCTCCGGTGGGAGGCTATGGGGCTGCAATCAGGATAGTGCGTGCATGTGCTGATGCGCATGCACGTTACTTCCGGTTTACAACCGGAAGTGCCACCTCGTGAGGGGCCTTTTCCTTTTAGTTTGAGTGGTAAAGCGGCCCCTTACCACTCAGACTAAGAGGAAAAGGCCCCTCGTGAGGAAGCACTTCCGGTTGTAAACTGGAAGTGCCGTGCATGCGGTGTGTACGCGCGTGTGGTCGGCAGGCAGCGGGGCCAATTGCCGGGGGTTTGCCCACCACCACCGGGCACCTGGCAACCCTATGTGTAAGAAAAATTCCCCTGTACATATACATGGCCCCATCGTGCTGGTTTTTTGATTTGCACTATGCTGCCGTGGTAAAGGTAAAAAGGTAAAGGTCCCCTGTGCAAGCACTGGGTCATTCCTGACCCATAAGGTGATGCCACATCCCGACATTTACTAGGCAGACTTTGTTCACGGGGTGGTTTGCCAGTGCCTTCCCCAGTCATCTTCCCTTGACCCCCAGCAAGCTGGGTACTCATTTTACCGACCTTGGAAGGATGGAAGGCTGAGTCAACCTTGAGCCGGCTACCTGAAACCAACTTCCGTTGGGATCAAACTCAGGTGGTGAGCAGAGCTTGGACTGCAGTACTGCAGCTTACCACTCTGCGTCACTCTGCAGCCATGGTGCACCATCATATATATAGATGAATCATCTCATCATATTGGATGACCCAAATGCTAACTCATATGAAACCATGAGGAATGCATGTTGAAAATTGTCAAGGGCCTTGTGAGCCCTATGTAGAATCATAGAGTTGGAAGGGACCACCAGGGTCATCTAGTCCAACCCCCTGCACAATGCAGGAAATTCACAACTACCTCCCCCCACACCCCCAGTGACCCCTACTCCATGCCCAGAAGAAGGCCAAGATGCCCTCCCTCTCATCATCTGCTTTAAGTCATCGAATCAGCATTGCTGACAGCAATGTGGCGTACAAGGTATTGTGACACACATTGTGCAACTCTGAAATAATTTCAAACTGCAGCTAGGTTTGGGCAGAAATTTCTCATAGTCTGTATCATTGACTTATGGGATTAGCAACCACAAGAGTTTAAATTATGGGCAGAAAGGTACCATTTGGAGTGTAGGGGGGAAAATCATTTTTACAGTAAGGGCGAAAACGCATGGTCGCTTTCGCCTCCTTTATTCCCTGTTTCAGCCAGGATTGAGCCAGGATCTAACGCACGTTTGGCGAAAACGCATGTGATCAATCCTGGCTGAAACAGGGATAAAGGAGGCGAAAGCGGCCATGTGCTTTTCCCTAACAGTAGTTCAGCAGTGGAATTGGCTGCCTAAAGAGGTGGTGAGCGCCCCCTGACCGGCAGTCTTCAAACAACAGTTGGACAAACATTTGTCAGGAATGCATTTTAGGCTGTTCTCGCATTGAGCATAGGGTTGGACTAGATGGGTTGTGTGGCCCCTTCCAACTCTATGATTCTAGAGTCTACGAAATCTCTATCAATGGCTGCTAGCTGTAAAAATAAAATAAAATCTCTGTGCCGGGGCAACAAACTCATTTGTTAGGAGGGCCGGATATGACATAAATGTCACTTGGACGGGCTGGGCCATGTGCACTAAATAAATAAATACCATAAAATGTAATACCAGTTACTCGAGATCCAAACTTTATAAAAGTTGTTATAGAAGACACATGCAAAGGCAATTAATTATATTGGTTTTGTTTTTTTTACTTAAACACAAACTTGCAACAATAACACTCTATTTTATTTTATTTAACAGTCTTATTTTTATTAAGTATGTTTGTATTTTAAGTAAAAAGCAAAGTAAGAAATAATATCATTAACTGACTTTGCATGTGTCTTCTATAAAGTTTGTATCTCTAGTCCCTGACATTTTTTTTAAATTTAAACCAGGGTGGTGGTGGCCTGCCGTGGCTGGTGAGTTCATACTGGGCTCAGCAGCTCAGATTTGGACTGGCAGCCTTGGGGGGTGAGCCTGCTGCCCTCCCCCAGTCCAGAAAGATGGGAAGAAAGAGAGAGAGAAGAGAAAAAAAGAGGCAGAAAGAGTGAAACAGATAGGAGAGAAAGAGGGAGGGAGAGAAAGAGGGGAGGGGAGGGAGAGAGATCGAAAGAAAGAGAGAAATAAAAAGAGGGAGAAAGTGAGAGGAAGAGGGAAAGAGAGAGAAAGAGGGAGGAGAGAGAGAAAGAAAGAGGGAGAAAGAGAAAGTGAGGGGAAAGAGAATGAAAGAGAGGGTTCTCTACTTTGGCTGTAAAATGAAGCTCCATGCCCCCCCCCCCCCATTCCCCATCCGCCTACCCCCTTCTGGGTTTTTTTGTTAGCAATCACTGGCAAATGGAAAAAAGGGTTTTATGCCTTTAAGAGGATGTGTGTGGGGGAGGGGAATCTGCCCAGGTGTGATCAGGAGGGAACACAGCTGGGCAGATTCCCCTCCCACTCACTGTCTCTCTCACACACATCCTCTTAAAGGCATGAAACCCTTTTTCCCATTTGCGAGAGATTGCCAGTGCATTGAGCTAGCCTAAAACAAATTGGTTGGTTGAGGGGGTGGGGGTGTTTTTCCAGACCCATCTCTGCTTTGGCTGTAAAATGACTATGTGGTTAATTACAAATGCAAGAATCCCTCTGCAGGGCTGGTGGGGCTGATGACATATTTCAAAGAACACACTACAGCCAATTACAAAGCAGCATTGTCAGGGGGAGGGACTCAGAAGCTCTGTATTTCACTGGAGATGAATAACTGAGTTCAAGTTACTCTTGGACAATTCAAGTTGTGATTCTTCCCCCTAAAAAACAGATGTTGAACTAGTGAGCAAGGAAGAGAAGCGTCACTTGAGAATACCTGAGAATAGCAGTCTCACGGGGGCATCAGTACGTGGAGAAGAAGGGGAGACTCTCCAGTCATCTGAGATACAAGAAGGATGTGGAACTCGGTTTGGACGAGAAAGCTGTGCACAAATCAATCCAGTGAGAAGAGCTTCTCCCTTAGCAAACGAAAGTTTACGTGGTGCAACCTCAGTTGAGAGAGAAGTAGCGGAGGTAGGGTGTCATGAAAATGTCAAGCAAAGTTCTGACCTTTTAAAGAGGCAATCAGCCAAGGGAGAAAAGAAAAATTATATATGCTCACAGTGTGGGAAAAATTTAAGTTCCAGTTATTCCCTTTCAAGACATCAACGAACCCACACAGGAGAAAAGCCATATATATGCTCAGACTGCGGGACACGTTTCAGTTCTAATTCCAACCTTTCTGTGCACAAAAAATCCCACACAGGAGAGAAGACACATAAATGCTTGGTGTGTGGGAAAACCTTTCCTTTCAGATCAAGACTGGTTGCGCATGAAAATTCTCATACTGGAGAGAAGCCATATAAATGCTTCGACTGTGGAAAAAGTTTTAGTTATAATTCAAACCTTACACGACACAAAAAATCCCACACAGGAGAGAAGCAACATAAATGCTTGGTGTGTGGGGAAAGCTTTCCTTTTAAATCAAACCTTGCTCAACATGAAAGTTCTCATACTGGAGAGAAACCATATAAATGCTCAGATTGTGGGAAATGTTTTAGTACTAACTCCGTCTTTTCAAGACATCAGCGAACCCACACAGGAGAAAAGCCACATCGATGTGTAGAGTGTGGGAAATGCTTTCAGTTCAAATGGTATCTCATTCAACATAGAAGGCTGCACACAGGAGAGAAGCCATATGAATGCTCAGAGTGTGGGAAAAGCTTTAGGCTGAAATGGCCTTTGGTTCAGCATAGAAGATTGCACACAGGAAAGCCTTATAAATGCTCAGACTGTGGGAAAAGTTTTAGTACTAGTTCATATCTTGTAGTACACCAACAATCCCACAGAGGAGAACAGCCATGTAAGTGCTTGGTGTGTGGGAAAAGCTTTCCTTTTAGATCAAGCCTCGTTCAACATGAAAGATCTCATACTGGAGAGAAGCCATATAAATGCTCAGTCTGTGGGAAAAGTTTTCGTTTTCATTCAAACCTTTCAGCACACAAAAAATCCCACACAGGAGAGAAGCCACATCGATGTGTAGAGTGTGGGAAAAGCTTTAAGTTCAAATGGTATCTTGTTCAACATAAAAGAGTGCACACAGGAGAGAAGCCTTATAAATGTTCAGAGTGTGGGAAAACCTTTCGGTTTACATCCGGTCTTGGTTACCATGAAAAACATCACAGAAGAGTTGGTTACCATGAAAAATGTCACAGAAGAGTGAAAGCATACCAGTGCTCTAAATGTGGAGAAAAGTTCAGTCAGAAATCACAGCTTGTTGTCCACAAGGGAGTCCACACGCGAGAGAGACCACATACATGTTTGCAGTGTGGGAAATCCTTCCGTCAAGCGACTGAACTTCTGTTACACAAGAAATCACATACAAGAGAGAAATCCTATCGTTGCTTGCAATGCCGAAGAACCTTCCAGTGGAAGTACGATTATCTTGCCCATAGAGAATTCCATAGGGACAAGAATCCACACAGGTGCTCAAAGTGCGGAAAGAGCTTTTTCTGGGAAGGTAGCCTTAAAGTGCACATGAAGAAACTGTGCCTGAGCTAGATTATATTTACATTTGGAAAGTGGCACAAATAACCCATAACTAACTATAGTCTTCATAGTCAGAAGGAAACCCACCCAGAAGTGGGAGGGGGGACACAGCAGTGCCCAAAGAGTGGTTTGTTCAAAATTCAGTGCATATTGTGCAGCAAAGATTCCACATGCTTAGCTTGGAGGAGAAGCATCAGCTTCAAAGGTTCCCAGCCAAAGACTCACGACTTCCCTAGCCCCATACTGGGAAAACCCATGGACAGAAGGAGTACCTGAGTCTGGTTGTGGGGGAGGGACCTTTCTGAAGGAACTTTTAGAAAATCTTTCTTTAGGGAATCTAGTGGTTTTAGATGGCTTCTGTCGTGTCATGCACATCCAACTTTTAAGTATGCTTTTAAATTTGTAATGCATTTCTCTGGCCTGTAAAAGAAACATTTTATTGGGAAGGGGTTTTTTTTCATTATGTTTTTTGTGGTAGGGTACCTTGCCCTTTGGGACATGGGTGGGCTGTTTGTTTGGGGAGAGGGTGCTGGGGTTGAGAGTGAGGATGTAGACCAACTGTTCTTAATGCTAAATAAATGCTTTTAATTCTAATTGTTTTCCCTTTCACTGTAGTTTTTCCTTTTGTCTTACAGTATGTCCCTCTGGAATTATCCCCTGATGATGTCTCTGCATCAAATGGTTATTTCAGGAGCAGGAACACGGGGTCGGTTGAAAAATTGGCAGCCTTATTTCCAGATCAAAACGCCCCATGCTTCCTTGGTAGGCAGTGCAAAGAGACTTCTGGCTATGCTCCACAGTGAGTTTATGATTCAACGTAATATTTCTCATGGATGGAAATTCTAGAACAAGCAGGGTTTGTGTGGAGCAACTTTAGATATATTGAGCCTTCCTCTCTCCCCTCAAGCCTCCCAAGAATAAAATCTGTGGCATTCAGCAGTCTTTAATATGGGAGTCAGTGGAATTTCCTTGGGGCAAGATGAATATTGGAAGAGGCACTTGAAGGGAGCTCAGGGAAGTGAAGAAGGGGTGAGGTAGAACCACCTCATGAGGAGCACACTACTGACACATACATACTCCTAGGGGGAGTTAAATCATTTTTTGTCATCATAATAAATACAGAGAAAACTGATGTAAATAGGGACACTCAGACAAGAGTTATGGGATGGTAGGTTTTACAAAGTTCAGGCCCAACGGAGAAATAATCTCTAAACCATGTTTATCAGGTATGAGCACAGCATTATGCTTCAAATAGGGGTTTGTCCACATTTCCATTTTTCTTACTTGTAAGATCCTGTTTCTTGAAAGAGGGGAGGGGGGTCTGTTCGGTGTGTTGTTTGCTCCCTCTAGTGGTCAATTCGATATTACACTGGTTTATGTCCCGCTTATCTCCCTGCCGTTTTAAACTGCAGGTTTTTCTGCTGGACTTCATCTGGTGTAATATTGAATCAACCACATGATGGAGCAAACCACACATGGAACAGAACCACCACCACCCTGGAAGAAACGGGAATTTCAAGAGAGGAAAACAAGAATTTGGAAAAGCCCTAAGTCACATGCTAAGCTTAGCAAACCCTGCTAGCCTTCTGTAACACCTCACTACATTCGGTTTCCCAGAAAAGGAAACTCTTATTTTTAAATTCACACTTTCGTTAGATAAACCCTTCTCTCTCAGCCCTGAAAATCTAACTTTTTACTGAACATATTCCCTGTCAGATCTCAACCTTTCACAGAAAACATCTCTGACTGGCTGATTCAAAGCACTGCTGCAACTGTCTCCCGGGTTGCTGGGGTACTTTTCTGTACCGATCCTATGACAAGAGTCACCACATGAGCAAGGCCAGGTCACAAGCAAGAACCAGCCGATCATGCTTCTCCTGAGGTGGCACCAGTTTCCCCAACAGCCCTCCCCAAGTTCTCTTCAAGTGTCTCTTTCAAGATGTCTGAACTGTGCACATTTTCTTCTGTGGTGCTGGCAGACAGGCCCTGTAACATACCTTAAAGGCTCCATCCAATGACTGACATCTACTTGCTTGTTCTAGAATTTCCACCCATAATAAATATTATATTGAACCATAACTTGCTTTGGAAAGTCTTGTGGAACTCGGGAGAGGTCCTATTGAACTGCCTGCTGTTGTATCGGATAATGTGAGGCTGGGCGAAACTGGCCATCTTTTCCACCAGCCCCTTGCTTCTATCAGAAGAGTTTGATACAGAGACATTTGCAGTTGATAATTCCAGAAGGGCAGGAGGTTGTTGAGTATGTTGATATCTTTTAACCATCTCCTGGGCGTGAAGCAGGGTTCACAGGGTATGTGTGTCGGGGCGGGGGGAGTTGTGAATTTTCTGCATTGTTCAAAGGGTTGGACTAGATGCCCCTGGAGGCCCCTTCCACCTCTATGTTTCTATGATTTCTAAGTCTCTTGGCTTATGTCAGATATCCTTTCCCTGTTGAATCAGGAAGGGCTGCATGGCAGAGATTTATTTATTTATTAGACTTATAACCTGCCCTCTCCAGCGAGCTGGCTCAGGGCGGGTAACATCATTAAAAGCACAACAACAATGTACATAGTCCTCAATAAAACCACACAATAAACTCTAAAATCCTAACACAATGGCACACAGATTCTAAATAAACTAAATAAATAAATGCTTTTAATTCTAATTGTTTTCCCTTTCACTGTAGTTTTTCATTTTGTCTTACTGTATGTCCCTCTGGAATTGTCACCTGCTGATGTCTCTGCATCAAATGGTTATTTCAAGAGCAGGAACACGGGGTCGGTTGAAAAGTTGGCAACCTTATCTCCAGATCAAAATGCCCCATGCATCCTTGGTAGGCAGTGCGAAGGGACCTCGGTTTATGCTCCACAGTGAGTTTATGATTCAACGTAATATTACTCATGGATGCAAATTCTAGAACAAGCAGGGTTTATGCGGAACAAATATTGCAGCCTCCCCCCCACAAAAAAAGCCCCCAAAATAAATTTTGTGGCATTCAGCAGTTTTTAGTACCGGAGTCATCAGACTCCACCATAGCCAGTGGAATTTCCTTGGGGCAAGATGACTATTGGAAGAGGCACTTGAAGGGAGCTCAGGGAAGTGAAGAAGGGGTGAGGTAGAACCACCTCATGAGGAGCACACTACTGACACATACATACTCCTAGGGGGAGTTAAATCATATTTTGGCATCAGCATAATAAATACAGAGAAAACTGATGTAAATAGGAACACTCAACCAAGACTTATGGGATGGTAGGTTTTACAAAGTTCAGGCCCAACGGAGAAATAATCTCTAAACCATGTTTATAAGGTATGAGCACAGCACCGTGCTTCAACTAGGGGCTTGTCCACATTTCCATTTTCCTTACTTGTGAGATCCTGTTTCTTGGGGGGTGAGGGGGGATTCTGTTCTGTGTTTTGTTTGCTCCCTCTAGTGGTCAATTCGATATTACACTGGTTTATGTCCCGCTTATCTCCCTGCCGATTTAAACGGCAGGTTTTAATCTGGTATGATATTGAATCAACCATTAGACGAAGCAAACCACACATGAAACCGAACCACCACCACCCTGGAAGAAACGGGAATTTCAAGAGAGGAAAACGAGAATTTGGAAAAGCCCTAAGTCACATGCTAAGCTTAGCATACCCTGCTAGCCTACTGTAACACCTCACTACACTCGGTTTCCCAGAAAAGGATACTTTATTTTTAAATTCACACTTTCGTCAAATAAACCCGTCTCTCTCAGCCCTCAAAATCTAACTTTTCACTAACCATATCCCGTGTCAGATCTCAACCTTTCACAGAAAACATCTCCGACTGGCTGATTCAAAGCACTGCTGCAACTGACTCCCATGTTGCTGGGGTACCAGCCGATCGTGCTTTCCTGAAGTAGCACCAGTTTCCCCAACAGCCCTCCCCAAGTTCTCTTCAAGTGTCTCTTTCAAGATGTCTGAACTGTGCACATTTTCATCTGCGGTGGTGGCAGACAGGCCCTGTAACATACCTTAAAGGCTCCATGCAATGACTGACATCTGCCTGCTTGTTCGAGAATTTCAACCCATAAGAAATATTATATTGAACCATAACTTGCTTTGGAAAGTGTTGTGGAACCTCAATAGGAGAGGTCCTATTGAACTGCCTACTGTTGTTGCATCGGATAATTTTAGGGTGGGCGAAGCCGGACAACTTTTCCACTAACCCCTTGCGCCTATCAGAAGAGTTTGAAGGGCAGAAGGTTGTTGAGTATGTTGATATCTGGTGAATAAGAAAGAAAAGAAAGCTTACCTTCCTATTTTCTTCATGTCAAGCTTCAGTAAATGCTGAAGAACACAAATCAGGTTATGTTTATTTCCTGGTCAGCTGGCGGCCCTGGTAAGAACTCTAGGCCAAACCTTATTTCAGTGTTATAGCACATTTTCTGAAGATACAGCAAGATTATCACTTTTACCTCCAGGTCAGGGATCCTGGAGGTTTTTTTTTTAACCATCTTCTGGGCGTGAAGCAGGGTTCACCGGGCATATGTGTCGGGGCAGGGGGTAGTTGTGAATTTCCTGCATTGTTCAAAGGATTGGACTAGATGACCCTGGAGGCCCCCTCCACCTCTATGTTTCTATGATTTCTAAGTCTCTTGGCTTATGTCAGATATCCTTTCCCTGTTGAATCAGGAAGGGCTGCATGGCAGAAATTTATTTATTTATTAGACTTACAACCCACCCTCTCCAGCGAGCTGGCTCAGGGCGGGTAACATCATTAAAAGCACAACAACAATTTACATAGTCCTCAATAAAACCACACAATAAACTCTAAAATCCTAACACAATGGCACACAGATTCTAAATAAACTATTGGCACCATACAGTGGCAACCCTTCGGGTATGTAGATTTGGATAGCAGAACTAGCTTGGGGGGGGGGCGAAATCAGTGCTTCGCCAGTGTTTGGGGTTGCCTGCTCCGTCTTCACCACCAGCAGGAGGTTTTTGGGGTAGAGCCTGAGGAGGGCAGGGATGGGGAGGGGCTTCAATGGCATAGAGTCCAATTGCCAAAGCAGCCATTTTCTCCAGGTGAACGGATCTCTATTGGTTGGAGATCAGTTGTAATAGCAGAAGATCTCCAGCTACTACCTGGAGGTTGGCAAACCTAGCAGTGCTGTTGAAGGGCTACATCTTATGTCCGATGCCCATAACTCCATCTTGGAGCTCTGCATCCTGGCAGGTGGAAGTTCAAGTGGTGCAGTGGAGCAGACAAATCAAATGAGTGAAAACCCTTCAGATGCCAAAAGGCGCTTGTCATTTAGAAGGCAAAGCAAGGGGTGGGAGCCTCTTGGGTAGGGGGGAGGTGTCTATCTAATTGTCCAGCTCAGATGTAGCTATTCCCTTTCGGCCATTTTCCTGGGAGAGGGTGGAAAGGGTTAAATGCCAGGCACCTTCGTTTTTAGAAGCCCATAAATGGGAGTGGACCTTCTTAGCCCACCTGTTTTCTCCTTGTCGGGGAAACCTTCTTTGCAGTCCTTTTGCTGGCCTGGGCTGGTCTGTTTCCTAGGAATAATGTAAGGAAAGAGTTACCTAGGAGCAGGTGAGTGCATGCAAGGTTATCGATTGCTAGGCCTGGGGTGGGGATAGATCCAGGAGGTGCATATCTGGGATGCCAAGAAGAATCCTGAAATCCCAGGTCAGGTCAGCTTGTTTCCAACGTGGTTGGGTGGCTGGATCTAGGAGCTCACAAGCCACAGCTGTCTACCAATCTGAGAAAAGCCTCAGATTTGCAGAAAAAATCTGAAATTTTAAAAAACCTCCCCCAAATTATACGGCATCTTTGCCTTTAAAAAATGTACCTTTCATTGGCCACCAAACAACTCAGCTGAGCCACTGGCTATAGCAAGACTTTTGCGACTTGGCCAGAATTTTTCCAGGCAGAGGCTGCCAGGAGGGGGGAAGGAGGGAAAGTTGAGAGAGGGTGGGGTGGTAAGGCAAAAAGAGATGGCCTAAGAATACAATTGCAGAATCACCCCGAAGTGGTTGGGACTGCAAAGGTCTAATGTGTAGATGAAGTTAGGCCTTTTGTTTATTGTTATTATAAATAAGAGAGTCAAATGACGTCAGCCCTCTGTTGGCGGACGACATTGTTGCACACACAAGCTAAAATCCATCTGATGAAATGGGCTGTACTTCACAGAAGCTTAGACTGGAATAAAATGCTGTTAAGTCTTGAAGGTGCCAGAAGTCTCCTGTTGATCTTTGTTGCAAAAGATATAAAACTGATGCTTTTCTGGAATACATAGTGGCAGTGCATTAAATACTGATCCCATGGAATTACTAACGCACTAGCATTGACAGATTGCTCCTCCTCCTCCTGCTAGATTGAGGGGTTGGGTTGCCAACTGGTGTGGAGAAAAATGCTCTGTCCCTTTAACTGAGGCTTAGTGTGTGGAAATGGACACGCACATGAACAAATGGAGGCACATGAAGCTGCCTTATCCTGAGTGACACCACTGGTTCATCAAGGTCAGTATTGTCTACTAAGAGTGGCAGCAGCTCTCCGGGGTCTCAGGCAGAGGTCTTTCCCATCACCTACTACCTGGTCCTTTGAGAGGGGTGCCGACCTCCAGATGATACCTGGAGATTTTCCACTGTTACAATTGATCTCCACATGACCCAAATCAGTTCCCCTGGAGAAAATGGATGCTTTGGAGAGAGGACTCTAGGGGCGAAAACACATGGTCGCTTGATTCCCTGTTTCAGCCAGGATTCAACCAGGATCGAACACACATTTGGCGAAAATGCATGCATTCGATCCTGGCTGAGTCTTGGCTGAAACAGGGAATAAAGGAGGCTAAAGCAACCATGCGTTTTCACCCTAGGGCATTATACCCTGCTGTGGCTGCCCTCCTTCCCAGGCTCCACCCCCCAAATCTCCAGATGTTTCCCAACCCAGAGTTGCCAGCACTATCCTTTTGACTAGAGATGTTGAGAAGTGAACCTGGGTCCTTCAGGATGCCAAGCAGATGCTCTGCTATGGGCCGTGGCCCCTCGGCACTTGGATTGTTGAAGCTTTCAGTAGCGTTGAGGTAAATAATGCTACCTGATAAAATAACATCCGATTAATCTTCTATTGAAGGGGCAGGACACTTTTCTCCAGGCCACTTGGAAACCTCATTTATAACATGAAACTTCAACTTGTGCCAGAAGAAAAAAAATTGTGTTTGTTATGGATGATTCTTGGCTCTTACATTTTTTATAAAATACATCAAGGCCTGCCCGAAAACCAGAAAAGTGGGGCTGGAGATGCTGCTTGGATATGGATAGCTTCCTGTGAAGTCATCAGCAAGGAGAGGAAGGGCAGCTGGTCCCCTGCTTTCAAGACTGCTGTGGGGCAACTGATTGATTCGGGGCACACATAAGCATACTTTTATTACAGGTACCTCATTGGTCGGTGGAGACGCTAAAATCTCTTTCTCTTCAACAGAACTGCAGGCTACATCGGCTGCCCTGAATATGGACACCAAGCAAGAGGGTGATGGAGAAGCCAGCTCACCTGGTAGGGATTCATGTAACTGAATTACTGGAGAATCACTAGGACAGCAGTGTTTTGTTTGCTATTTGTGGCAGAAAGAGGGGGGAATGATTAGAGAAGAGAGGAAAGAAGCAAGTCGTATAATGTTAATATTGAATGTGGGGACCTGTGAGATTGGTGGGGAAGGAAAGCCCATCCCGCTGATGCTTCCTCTCCCCAGTCCATCTTGTCTCTCCCTCCCTGCTAGGGATGCCAGCTTCCAAGTGGGACCTGGGGATCCCCTGAAATTACAGCTCATCTCTAGAATACAGAAATCAGTTCCTCTGGAGACAACAGATGTATTGGAGGGTGGACTCAGACCTCCCCAGGCTGACCTCCCCAGGCTCAACCCCCAAATTTCCAGGTGTTTCTCAACCTAGATCTGGAATCCCTACCGCCATCCCCCACCGGAGACCAGGGGGGGACCTCTTCCCAGTGGCTGCTTGCTGCTGCTTCTTTCTTACAAACCTACCATCATGCTGGTTTCCTAGGCCCAGTCTCGCAGTTCTAGGCACCCCACGATGCTCACTGTGATCTTGCAAGAGTTCAGATGATCACAGTTGGTGTTCACCATTTTGAGGTGGTTTTTACTCTCCCCCCCCCCCATTAATGGTTGGAATTTTTCTGTAAGCTTGTCATTCCTAAACGCATTTTGGCTAATGGGCCTTCATCAGTGGTTAATTAAAACCCATGTTAAGCCTGCACACATTTACAGAAATAAGAGCATAGAATAGACTGCTCTGCTAGATTGATACCTGCACACATAGTACCTGAGAGACATATACTAACCAGTATTACAACTAAAACCAATCTGACCAGATGTTTGAGTAATTGGCAATAGCTTTTACAACCTATACACATGCCTGGTTGGGTTTGAACTGTTTGTATATGTATGTATTTACTTATTTCTGTAAATGTGTGCAGGCTTAACATGGGTTTTAATTAACCACTGATGAAGGCCCATTAGGCCGAAATGCGTTTGGTTGTAGTTACAGATGTCAACCTTAGGAAATGCCATAAGTCCATTTTAATGGACTTTAATATATTTTTAACCTTTATATAGCGCTTCCAATAAATTATATTTACAGTATTTATACACAGATATATATATGCATTTTACTTTTACCCAACCTCGGGTACCCAGCTTCTGTTTTGAGGTTGGGTCTTATTACTCTCTTTTTTCTTTCAGCTTGTCATTCCCCCAGGTATGTAGGCAGGGCTGCCATGTCCCCTCTCTCCCCCGGCGGGTGGCTATGGGGCTGCGATCAGATTGTGTGAGTTTACAACCGGAAGTGCCACCTCGTGAGGGGCCTTTTCCTCTTAGTTTGAGAGGTAAAGCGGCCCCTTACCACTCAAACTAAGAGGAAAGGGCCCCTTGTGAGGCAGCACTTCCGGTTGTAAACTGGAAGTGCCGTGCTTGCGGTGTGTATGCACATGTGCACGTTTGCCCGCTGATCCTCAGGTGGTCGGCGGGCAGCGGGGCCAATTGCCGGTGGGTTTCCCGCCACCACCAGGCACCTGGCAACCCTACGTGTAAGAAAAATTCCCCTATACGTATACATGGCCCCATCGTGCTGGTTTTTTGATTTGCACTATGCTGCCATGGTAAAGGTAAAAAGGTAAAGGTCCCCTGTGCAAGCACCGGGTCATTCCTGTCCCATGGGGTGATGTCACATCCCGACATTTACTAGGCAGACTTGAGTCAACCTTGAGCTGGCTACCTGAAACCAACTTCCGTTGGGATCGAACTCAGGTGGTGAGCAGAGCTTGGACTGCAGTACTGCAGCTTACCACTCTGCGCCACTCTGCCTCCACGGTACACCATCATATATATAGATGAATCAGCTCATCATATTTAATGACCCAAATGCTAACTCATATGAAACCATGAGGAATGCATGCTGAAATTTGTCAAGGGCCTTGTGAGCCCTATGTAGAATCAGAGTTTGAAGGGACCACCAGGGTCATCTAGTCCAACCCCCTGCACAATGCAGGAAATTCACAACTACCTCCCCCCACACCCCCAGTGACCCCTACTCCATGCCCAGAAGAAGGCCAAGATGCCCTCCCTCTCATCATCTGCTTAAAGTCATAGAATCAGCATTGCTGACAGCAATGTGGCGTACACAGCAATGTGACACACATTACGCAACTCTGAAATAATTTCAAACTGCAGCTAGGTTTGGGCAGAAATTTCTCATAGTCTGTATCATTGATTTATGGGATTAGCAACCACAAGAGTTTAAATTATGGGCAGAAAGGTACCATATGGAGTATGGGGGGGGGGGAAAATCATTTTTACAGTAAGGGCGAAAACGCATGGTCGCTTTCGCCTCCTCTATTCCCTGTTTCAGCCAGGATTGAGCCAGGATCTAACGCACGTTTGGCGAAAACGCATGTGATCAATCCTGGCTGAAACAGGGGATAAAGGAGGCGAAAGCGGCCATGTGCTTTTGCCCTAAGAGTAGTTCAGCAGTGGCATTGGCTGCCTAAAGAGGTGGTGAGCGCCCCCTGTCTGGCAGTCTTCAAACAACAGTTGGACAAACACTCGTCAGGAATGCCTTTTAGGCCCGTGTTGGCGAACCTATGGCACGCGTGCCACTTCCGGCACGCGTAGCCCTCTCTGCCGGCACGCGCGGTTCCTCCAAGCCGCTGGCCTTTCCGGCTCTGCCCCGCCCCGGGTGGGGGAGGCTGTAGCCCAGGGGTGGGGAACCTCCCACATCATTGGCAGTGGCCCCCAGACTCTCCCACAGAAGCTGCCGCCATTGCCACCGCTGGAGCGTGAGCGGCCAGCCAGACGGGTGGGAGAGCGGGGAACAGAAGCCGAGCGCCCACACTCGGCATGGCCGGCGGCTTCTCTGGCGCCCTCTGGGCCTGTGCGGGCGGAGGGGCGTGGCTGGCTGGTGGGTGCGAAGGAGGCGCCCTCTGCCCCACCCTGCTCGCCTCTTATAAGCCTGCCGCCGCCGCACCCCATCGAGTGGCAAATCCAAGGCAAAACCTCCCATGCATAAATGGCCTCCTTCTTTTTCTGTCTCCCTCTGTCCTTTTCTTTCTCTCCCTTGCTCCATTTCTTTCTCCCTTTCTCTCTCTTTTTTTCTTTCTCTCCTCCCTTCCTTCCCTTTTCCCCTCCCTTCCCTTCTTTCCTTCCTTCCTTCCTTCCTTCTTTCCCTCCAGCGGCTTCTCCGGCGCCCTCTGGGTCTGTGCGGGCGGAGGGGCGTGCAGTCCTATTCCACCTTTGAAGTGCCCACAAGCTATCCTCCAAACACCTTTCCATTTGTCTTGATATGTAGAGAGAAAACACTAAGGAACTAGTTGCCAATCTCCAGGTACTAGCTGGAGATCTGCTATTACAGGTGATCTCCAACCAATAGAGATCAGTTCCCCTGGAAAAAATTGCCACTTTGGCAATTGGACTCTATGGCACTGAAGTCCTTCCCCAAACCCCGCCCTCCTCAGGCGCCACCCCAAAAACCTCCCACTCATGGCGAAGAGGAACTTGGCAACCCTAGCCTCTCCCTCTGGGCCCCCTCTGGGGGTGGTATTCAGGTTAAATTGCCACATTGGCACTCGGCGATAAATAAGTGGGTTTTTGGTTGCAGTTTGGGCACTCGGTCTCTAAAAGGTTCGCCATCACTGTTTTAGGCTGATCTCGCATTGAGCACAGGGTTGGACAAGATGGCTTGTGTGGCCCCTTCCAACTCTATGATTCTAGAGCAGTGATGGCGAACCTTTTGGAGACAGAGTGCCCAAACTGCAACCCAAAACCTACTTGTTTATAGCCAAGTGCCAACACCGCAATTTTAACCTGAATACTGAGGTTTTAGTTTAGAAAACTCTCTCTCTCTCCTCTCCCCCCCCCCCGCCCTCCAGTGGATGGCTTTTCCCAGGGGCCAGGTCTACCAGCTCGGATGACCTGGCCTCCTGGAGCAGGACGGGGGCGGGGCTTTGAACCACTCAGGGAAGGTTGCTCAACTTACCTGCGTGTGCTGGCAGAGAGGGCTCGGAGTGCCACGTTCGGCACGCGTGCCATAGGTTCGCCAACACAGTTCTGGAGTCTATGAAATCTCTATCAATGGCTGCTAGCTGTAAAAATCAAATAAAATCTCTGTGCCAGGGACATCAAACTCATTTGTTAGGCGGGCTGGATATGACATAAATGTCACTTGTCGGGCCGGGCCATGTGCACTAAATAAATAAATACCATAAAATGTAATACCAGATACTGGAGATCCAAACTTTATAAAAGACGTTATAGAAGACACATGCAAAGGCAATTAATTATATTGGGGTTTTTTTACTTAAAACACCAACTTGCAACAATAACATTCTATTTTATTTTATTTAACAGTCTTATTTTTATTAAGTATGTTTGTATTTTAAGTAAAAAGCAAAGTAAGATAATATCATTAATTGACTTTGCATGTGTCTTCTATAACGTTTGTATTTCTAGTCCCTGCTATTAATTTTTTTTAAAATTTAAACCAGGGTGGTGGTGGCCTGCCTTGGCAGGTGAGTTCACACTGGGCTCAGCAGCTCAGATTTGGACTGGCAGCCTTGGGTGGTGAGCCTGCTGCCCTCCCCCAGTCCAGAAAGATGGGAAGAAAGAGAGAGAGAAGAGAAAGAAAGGGGCAGAAAGAGTGAAACAGATAGGAGAGAAAGAGGGAGGGAGAGAAAGAGGGGAGGGGAAGGAGAGAGATCGAAAGAAAGAGAGAAAGAAAAAGAGGGAGAAAGTGAGAGGGAGAGAGAGAGAGAAAGAGGGAGGTGAGAGAGAAAGAAAGAGGGAGAGATAGAGAGAGTGAGGGGAAAGAGAATGAAAGAGAGGGTTCTCTACTTTGGCTAAAATGCAGCTCCATGCCCCCCCCATTCCCCATCCACCCACCCCCTTCTGGTTTTTCTTGTTAGCAATCACTGGCAAATGGAAAAAAGGGTTTTATGCCTTTAAGAGGATGTGTGTGGGGGAGGGGAATCTGCCCAGGTGTGATCAGGAGGGAACACAGCTGGGCAGATTCCCCTCCCACTCACTGTCTCTCACACACACATGCACATCCTCTTAAAGGCATGAAACCCTTTTTCCCGTTTGCGAGAGATTGCCAGTGCATTGAGGTAGCCTAAAATAAATTGGTTGGTTGGTTGGTTGGTTGGGGGGGGGGGCGTGTTTTTCCAGACCCATCTCTGCTTTGGCTGTAAAATGACAATGTGGTTAATTACAAATGCAAGAATCCCTCTGCAGGGCTGGCGGGGCTAGTGACATATTTCAAAGAACACACTACAGCCAATTACAAAGCAGCATTGTCAGGGGGAGGGACTCAGAAGCTCTGTATTTCACTGGAGATGAATAACTGAGTTCAAGTTACTCTAGGACAATTCAAGTTGTGATTCTTCCCACTAAAAAACAGATGTTGAACAAGTGAGCAAGGAAGAGAAGCGTCACTTGAGAATACCTGAGAATAGCAGTCTCACGGGGGCATCAGTACGTGGAGAAGAAGGGGAGACTCTCCAGTCGTCTGAGATACAAGAAGGATGTGGAACTCGGTTTGGACAAGACAGCTGTGCACAAATCAATCCAGTGAGAAGAGCTTCTTCCTTAGCAAACGAAGGTTTACGTGGTGCAACCTCAGTTGAGAGAGACATAGCGGAGGTAGGGTGTCATGAAAATGTCAAGCAAAGTTCTGACCTTTTAAAGAAGCAATCAGCCAAGAGAGAAAAGAAAAAATATATATGCTCACAGTGTGGGGAAAATTTAAGTTCCAGTTATTCCCTTTCAAGACATCAACGAACCCACACAGGAGAAAGGCCATATATATGCTCAGACTGCGGGAAAAGTTTCAGTTCTAATTCAAACCTTTCTGTACACAAAAAATCCCACACAGGAGAGAAGACACATAAATGTTTGGTGTGTGGGAAAACCTTTCCTTTCAGATCAAGACTGGTTGAGCATGAAAATTCTCATACTGGAGAGAAGCCATATAAATGCTTAGACTGTGGGAAAAGTTTTAGTTTTCATTCAAAACTTTCACTACACAAAAAATCCCACACAGGAGAGAAGCAACATAAATGCTTGGTGTGTGGGGAAAGCTTTCCTTTTAAATCAATCCTTGCTCAACATGAAAGTTCTCATACTGGAGAGAAGCCATATAAATGCTCAGTCTGTGGGAAAAGTTTTCGTTTTCATTCAAACCTTTCAGCACACAAAAAATCCCACACAGGAGAGAAGCCACATCGATGTGTAGAGTGTGGGAAAAGCTTTAAGTTCAAATGGTATCTTGTTCAACATAAAAGAGTGCACACAGGAGAGAAGCCTTATAAATGTTCAGAGTGTGGGAAAACCTTTCGGTTTACATCCGGTCTTGGTTACCATGAAAAACGTCACAGAAGAGTTGGTTACCATGAAAAACGTCACAGAAGAGTGAAACCATACCAGTGCTCTAAATGTGGAGAAAAGTTCAGTCAGAAATCACAGCTTGTTGTCCACAAGGGAGTCCACGCTCGAGAGAGACCACATACATGCTTGCAGTGTGGGAAATCCTTCCGTCAAGCGACTGAACTTCTGTTACACAAGAAATCGCATACACGAGAGAAATCCTATCGTTGCTTGCAATGCCGAAGAACCTTCCAGTGGAAGTATGATTATCTTGCCCACAGAGAATTCCATAGGGACAAGAATCCACACAGGTGCTCAAAGTGTGGAAAGAGCTTTTTCTGGGAAGGCAGCCTTAAAGTGCACATGAGGAAACCGTGCCAGAGCTAGATTATATTTATATTTGGAAAGTGGCACAAATAACCCATAACTAACTATAGTCTTCAGAGGGCAAAAATGCATGGTCACTTTATCCTCCTTTAATCCCTGTTTCAGCCAGGTTCAGCCAGGATCGAACGCATGCGTTTCGCCTAATGTGCGTTTGATCCTGGCTAAAACAGGGATTAAAGGAGGATAAAGCGAAAGCGACCATGCGTTTTCGCCCATAGTCAGAAGAAAACCCACCCAGAAAGGGGGGGGGGAACACAGCAGTTCCCGAAGAGTAGGGAAAGGTTTGTTCAAAATTCAGTGCATATTCTACAGCAAAGGTTCCTCCACATGCTTAGCTTGGAGGAGAAGCATCAGCTTCAAAGGTTCCCAGCCAAAGACTCACGACTTCCCTAGCCCCATACTGGCAAAACCCATGGACAGAAGGAGTACCTGAGTCTGGTTGTGGGGGAGGGACCTTTCTGAAGGAACTTTTAGAAAATCTTTCTTTAGGGAATCTAGTGGTTTTAGATGGCTTTTGTCGTGTCATGCACATCCAACTTTTAAGTATGCTTTTAAAAAAATTGTAATGCATTACTCTGGCCTTTAAAAGAAACATTTTATTGGGAAGGGTTTTTTTTTTTCATAATGTTTTTGTGGTGAGGTACCTCGCCCTTTGGGACATGGGTGGGTTGTTTGTTTGGGGAGAGGGTGCTGGGGTTGAGAGTGAGGATGTAGACCAACTGTTCTTAATGCTAAATAAATGATTTTCATTCTGATTGTTTTTCCTTTCACCATACTTTTTCATTTTGTCTTACAGTATTACATGCTGATATCTCTGCATCAAATGGTTATTTCAGGAGCAGGAATACGGGGCTGGTTGAAAAGTTGGCAACCTTAACTCCAGATCAAAATACCCCATGCATCCATGGTAGGCAGTGCAAAGGGACCTCTAGCTAAGCTCCACAGTGAGTTTATGATTCAACGTAATATTTCTCATGGATGGAAATTGTAGAACGAGCAGGGTTTGTGTGGAGCAACTTTAGCTATATTGAGCCTTCCTCTCTCCCCTCAAGCCTTCCAAGAATAAAATCTGTGGCATTCAGCAGTCTTTAATATGGGAGTCAGTGGAATTTCCTTGGGGCAAGATGAATATCGGAAGAGGCACTTGAAGGGAGCTCAGGGAAGTGAAGAAGGGGGAGGTAGAACCACCTCATGAGGAGCACACTACTGACACATACATACTCCTAGGGGGAGTTAAATCCTTTTTTGGCATCAGCATAATAAATACAGAGAAAACTGATGTAAATAGGGACACTCAGATAAGAGTTATAGGATGGTAGGTTTTTCAAAGTTCAAGCCCAACGGAGAAATAATCTCTAAGCCATGTTTATCAGGTATGAACACAGCATTGTGCTTCAACTAGGGGCTTGTCCACATTTCCATTTTTCTTACTTGTAAGATCCTGTTTCTTGGGGGGAGGGGATGGTCTGTTCGGTGTGTTGTTTGCTCCCTCTAGTGGTCAATTCGATATTACACTGGTTTATCTCCCGCTTATCTCTCTGCCGTTTTAAACTGCAAGTTTTTATGCTGGACTTAATCTGGTATAATATTGAATCAACCACATGATGGAGCAAACCACACATGGAACAGAACCACCACCACCCTGGAAGAAACAGGAATTTCATGAGAGGAAAACAAGAATTTGGAAAAGCCCTAAGTCACATGCTAAGCTTAGCAAACCCTGCTAGCCTACTGTAACACCTCACTACACTCGGTTTCCCAGAAAAGGAAACTCTTATTTTTAAATTCACACTTTCATTAGATAAACCCTTCTTTCTCAGCTCTGAAAATCTAACTTTTCACTTAACATATTCCTTGTCAGATCTCAACCTTTCACAGAAAACATCTCCGACTGGCTGATTCAAAGCACTGCTGCAACTGTCTCCCATGTTGCTGGGGTACTTTTCTGTACCGATCCTATGACAAGAGTCCCCACATGAGCAAGGCCAGGTCACAAGCAAGACCCAGCCGATCATGCTTCTCCTGAGGTGGCACCAGTTTCCCCAACAGCCCTCCCCAAGTTCTCTTCAAGTGTCTCTTTCAAGATGTCTGAACTGTGCACATTTTCTTCTGCAGTGCTGGCAGACACCCCTGTAACATACCTTAAAGGCTCCATCCAATGACTGACATCTGCCTGCTTGTTCTAGAATTTCCACCCATAATAAATATTATATTGAACCATAACTTGCTTTGGAAAGTCTTGTGGAACTTGGGAGAGGTCCTATTGAACTGCCTGCTGTTGTATCGGATAATGTGAGGCTGGGCGAAACTGGCCATCTTTTCCACCAGCCCCTTGCTGTGAGGGTCTGTATGTCTTTGTCTGCTGTGGTCCCAATTCCCCCCTCCCACTGGACTCGTAAAAGCAGTTCAGACCATTTGGTCTATCCTGGGTTCAGGCGCCATATCTGTCAGGCCCTGGCTGGAATGTCTCCCCTCTAACGGATGTCTCCCCTGCTGTGCTTTGATTCACTCCCTTTTGCCAGATTCGGCCTTGGAGAACAGATAACCCTAACAAGCTCTCTGGGGTCGATTGATGTCTGTAACGGACCCATCTATCTTGTAGCTTCCCATAACATAGGTGTGACCTTTGCTTCCCTGTAGGGGATATAATTCTGTAGTTGAGAAGTCTTGCTCACTTGCAACTTTATCAGTGTTTGGCCTGTACTGCTTGAAGCCTTCAATAAAGTCCTTGTTTCTGCATCACCGTCTGAGCAAGTGATTTTATGGAGTTTGCACAAAGTGGTGGGGAACTCTCACATTAAGTTGCAAGTCCTGCCGCGTTGACCTGCTCCTGTACCGTTCCTGGACAGCTATGGCAGGCAACGTGGATGACAATAGCAAGCCGGATGACGGCGACAAGAAGGACGATGCTGTACCTAAAAAGCCTGTTCTACCCCCTTCGGAAGGGAAGTTGACTGGGAAGACGCCCAGTGGAGCCGACACCAGATCAGGTTTGGGAACAAAGCCCAAGCAAACCCGCTTGGAGAGCTGGCTGGAAACTCCCGGCATTGGTCGCACTCAAAGAGCGACGCGCAGTTAAGACGGACTGTGGTTCACAGGTTGGGGTTCGAGGACGATCCCTCCCGAAAGGAAGCCTTGCTACTTCACCAGATGGATGAGGAGCGGCTGCGCTGGCAGACAGAGCGCCGGGATTTACTGGAACGGATGGATACTATGCAAGCAGTGATGCTAGAGATGGCCCAGGCCATGGACGAACTGAAAGTTCAGACTCCACCCGTGGCTCCCCCAGACGGAGGACAACAGCCACCTGCAGCCCCAGCACCTCCCATCCGTCCCGCTCCACCGGCTCGCAGAGATTTGAAAATCACGTATGACGGGTCGAGTGACCAGCTAATGTTTTTTATGGTGCAAGTGGACGTTTTTATGCGCGAACAGGCCCGGACTTTTACTTCGGAAGACTCCCGGGTCCAATATGTCGCTTCTCTCCTACAAGGAGAGGTGGCCGCCTGGATGGTACAGCAGTATGAACTTCGCTCCCCGGTCTTGCGAAGCCTCGATGACTTCATGGTCGCCCTTCGACACCGCTTTGAGGACCCGCATTTGGGGGAGCGAGCAAAGGTTGCCTTGCAACAACTGCGCCAAGGGACTAAAACTGTCGCTCAGTATGCAAGCGAGTTCCAGTCGCTCTCGAGTCGAGTTTTGGATTGGAGCGAAGCTACCAGGGTGCAGTGTTTCCGCGAAGGTTTGAACCCGGAATTGCAACACTGGGCTTTCATGCAGGGCAACCCTCCCGATGTTGAAGGTTGGGTTCGCCATGCCGCCGACATCGAAAACCGAAAGCAACTGCTGCTCCTGTCCCGACAACGCACCGGACGAGAGACCAAGACCCGTGGAGACAGACCCGGCGGTCCAAAGGACCCTCGAACCCCCTTGGGGGGTGGACCCTCCATGACCGAACGCCGCAAACGCTTCGAGAGCGGGGTCTGTCTCGTTTGCGGGGGGAAAGGACACTTTGCTTCTCAATGCCCTTCTCGACCCGGACGTCCGGGACCGACTCGTCCGGCTACAACCGAACCTGAGAAGCCCCCTCCCGAGGGGCAACCTCGCCGCCGGAGCGGCGCACCGACACCGAGCCGACGCAGCGCACCCTCGGCCCTGCACGCCCGCACCGAGGTCAAAGCCTCGGACTCTGCCGGCCCATCGGGGTCACGGATTACAAAGGAAGCCTTTGACTCATCGGAGTCACGGATTACAAATACCACAGCCACTTCCTCCAGCGAAGAGGAGGACTGGGACCTGCCGGCAAAAAACGCAGTCGGTCTGCTGTAAGGGGGGCTCCTCAGCAGACCGCTCCGAACGTTGTGCAAGGAGCTCCACTAATGGTAAGCGCTCAAGAAGACAATGTGTATGTTAAAGTCAAACTCTCACTACCAAAAGGGGGGCCCACGTTAGAATTCACGGCCCTGGTGGATTCGGGTTGTGCCCGCACCATGATGAGCGAAGAGGCTGCCCAACTGCTGCACGTTAAGCGGAAGCGGTTACCTGAACCCATCCGCTTTTCCCAGATGGATGGCAGTGACTTTAAAAGGGGACCCGTAACCCACCGCACCGCAGCAGTCGTCATGGCTATAGGGGAGCATTGGGAGCGCATTTACTTTACCATTGCTCCCATAGTCGCACCCGTAGTATTGGGGATGAATTGGTTGCTGGGGCACAATCCCTCCATAGACTGGGTGAAACGGACGCTCACCTTCCCTCGCAACCCATGCGAACTCCATGATAAGGACAGGGTGCTTAGCACTCCAGCAGCCGCCCTCGTGGGGGCTCCTTCTCTCGAGACTACCCTGCCCCAACTTCCCAGCGAGTATTCCCAATTCGCCAATGTGTTTGACGTGCGGGAGTGCGACGAATTGCCCCCCCACAGGGAGACAGACTGTGCTATTGAAATAGTGGGGGATGGCAAATTATCCAAAGGAAAGGTGTACCCCATGAGCCCAAATGAAAAGGCTGTGTTGCGAGAATATTTGGACACCAATCTGGCTCGGGGCTTTATCCGCCCGTCCAAGGCTCCTTACTCGGCCCCCGCCTTCTTTGTCAAGAAAAAGACGGGAGATTTGAGACTTTGTATTGACTTTCGTAGACTGAATGCGGTCACTCAGTCTAATGCATACCCCCTCCCTCTCATTCCAGACCTTCTCGCACAATTGAAGGAGGGCCGGATCTTCACCAAATTGGATTTGGTGGAGGCTTACCACCGAGTCCGCATAAAAGAAGGGGACGAACCAAAGACTGCCTTTTCTAGTTGTTTTGGAATGTTTGAGTATTTGGTGATGCCGTTCGGACTTTTGGGGGCCCCGAGTGTGTTTATGCAGTTAATTAATGAAGTTCTACACGATCTATTGTTTCGAGGGGTGGTGGTTTTCCTGGACGATATCCTCATTTATACTGAGACCATGGAAGAGCATGCAGCGGCTGCGTGAGCACAAACTGTTTGCTAAGGTTTCCAAATGTGATTTCCACCAACCCTCCATCACCTTCCTGGGCTATGTGATTTCCCATCAAGGCTTAGAAATGGATCCCGAAAAGGTTCGGGCGGTAACGGAATGGGAACCCCCCACCACGCGTAGACATTTGCAACAATTTTTAGGCTTTGCCAACTTTTACCGAAACTTCATTCCTAGTTTTGCCCTGGTAGCGCTCCCCCTCACTTCGCTCCTGCGCACTAAAGGGAAAGGAGCGAACGCTGCTCTGCCCTCAGCTAGATTGCAATGGACTTCGGACTGCCAGCAGGCTTTCGATACGCTCAAGCTGCTTTTCTCGTCCGAACCCGTTCTTGCACACCCTGATTGTAATAAGCCTTTTGTCGTTCAGGTTGATGCTTCTGATGTTGCCATGGGGGGGGGGCTCTCTTACAACGGGACGAGAACGACCAATTGAAACCGTGTGCCTATTTCTCTAAAAAGTTTTCTCAGTCTGAGATTAACTGGGCCATTTGGGAGAAGGAGGCCGCGGCTGTTAAACATGCCCTCACCATTTGGAGACATTTTCTGGAAGGGGCGGAGATCCCTTTTGAGGTTTGCACCGATCACAAGAACCTTGAGGCTTTGAAAGGAGCTAGAAAGCTCAACGCAAAACAGATTCGTTGGGCTCAGTTTTTTGCTAAGTTCCGCTTTGTTCTGAAACATGTGCCAGGGAAAGACAATGCGTTGGCTGATGCTCTTTCTAGACTTCCCCAATACCGCAATGACTTTGATCGACCGGTGGACTCCTTATTCACCCCTGAGCAGAGAGGGGAGGTCTCGGGACTCGCAGTGACCACTCGCTCCCAATCCCACCGTCAGGAGGTCCCTCCCCCCAAGGGAATCCCGGAGGATTTTCTACAGCGGCTCCGAAACGCTTCTCTAAGGGAAGCGGAGCAGCAAGTCCTTCCCGCGCATCTCGACCGACAGGACTCTTTGTGGGAGCAGGGGGGTAAACTTTATGTCCCGGAGGTCCTCTGGAAGGAGGCACTGGGAATGGTTCACGGGGCCAAACTTGCAGGTCATTTTGGGTTTGATAAGACTTTGCATTTATTACGGAGGCAGTTTTGGTGGCCAGGCATGAGAGCCGATGTGGAATTGTACGTGCGCAGCTGCCCCGTCTGCGCCACTGCCAAAAAACGGATGGGGAAACCTCCTGGACTCTTAAAACCGCTTGAGACTCCGACCATGCCCTGGGAAGTGATCGCTATGGATTTTATCACTGACTTACTCCCCAGTCGGGGAAAAACTGTATTGTGGGTGATAACTGACTTATTTTCCAAACAGGTTCACTTTGTCCCTTGTACAGGGTTGCCTTCAGCTCAGAAACTGGCTAAACTGTTTATTAATCATGTGGTGAAGCATCATTCGATTCCGAGGAAGGTCCTCTCCGACAGAGGAGCCCAGTTTGTGGCCAAATTCTGGAGAGCCTTCCTAAAAGTAATGGGGGTGGAAGAGCAGGGACTCTCTTCAGCTTACCACCCCCAGACTGATGGTCAAACTGAACGTGTCAATGCTGTGGTTGAATGCTATTTGAGGTGTTATGTCAATTACCACCAGGACGATTGGGTGGATCTGTTGCCTTTTGCTGAATATGCCTACAATAATGCCCCCCATTCTTCCACAGGTTTCAGTCCTTTTCGTGTGGTTTATGGGAAAGACTTTGGACCCTTTGGCTCTCCTAACATCACTCCCGAGCTCGAGGGGGTGCAGGAGGTCCAGGAATGGGTACAGGTAGTGCAAACCACTTGGCCCTGGTTGCAGAAAAACCTGGAGAGGGCCAAACGCAAATACAAGGATCAAGACGATAAGCATCGGTCTCCAGGGTGGGAACTCAAAGTGGGGGGGCAGGTGTACCTTTCCACCAAGAACCTACGTTCACTTCGGCCTTGTAAAAAGCTTAGTGACAAGTACGTAGGCCCTTTCCCCATCACCCGAGTGATCAACGACGTCACGGTGGAGTTGGAGCTCCCTAAGTCCCTTCGGGGGGTGCACCCTGTGTTCCACATAAGTCTGCTTAAACCGTACGTCGCTGCCCCTCAGTTCCATCCTCTCCCTAAGTCCGAGATTCCTACGGTTGTGGGGGGGGGAAATGCATTTGGAGATGTCTAAGGTGTTGGACTCTAAAATGAAGAAAGGGAAGTTGTTCTATTTAGTGCGCTGGAAACACCTGGGCTCCGCTCATGATGAGTGGGTGGCAGCTCCCCATGTGGCCACCCCTCGCCTGGTTCGAGAGTTTCACTCTGCCTATCCAGATAGACCTCGCCCGCCCGGACTCGGGGGGCCTTAAGGGGGGCAGAATGTGAGGGTCTGTATGTCTTTGTCTGCTGTGGTCCCAATTCCCCCCTCCCACTGGACTCGTAAAAGCAGTTCAGACCATTTGGTCTATCCTGGGTTCAGGCGCCATATCTGTCAGGCCCTGGCTGGAATGTCTCCCCTCTAACGGATGTCTCGCCTGCTGTGCTTTGATTCACTCCCTCTTGCCAGATTCAGCCTTGGAGAACAGATAACCCTAACAAGCTCTCTGGGGTCGATTGATGTCTGTAACGGACCCATCTATCTTGTAGCTTCTCATAACATAGGTGTGACCTTTGCTTCCCTGTAGGGGATATAATTCTGTAGTTGACAAGTCTTGCTCACTTGCAACTTTATCAGTGTTTGGCCTGTACTGCTTGAAGCCTTCAATAAAGTCCTTGTTTCTGCATCACCGTCTGAGCAAGTGATTTCATGGAGTTTGCACAAAGTGGTGGGGAACTTTCACACTTGCTTCTATCAGAAGAGTTTGATACAGAGACATTTGCAGTTGATAATTCCAGAAGGGCAGGAGGTTGTTGAGTATGTTGATATCTTTTAACCATCTCCTGGGCGTGAAGCAGGGTTCACAGGGTATGTGTGTCGGGGGGGGGAGTTGTGAATTTTCTGCATTGTTCAAAGGGTTGGACTAGATGCCCCTGGAGGCCCCTTCCACCTCTATGTTTCTATGATTTCTAAGTCTCTTGGCTTATGTCAGATATCCTTTCCCTGTTGAATCAGGAAGGGCTGCATGGCAGAGATTTATTTATTTATTAGACTTATAACCTGCCCTCTCCAGCGAGCTGGCTCAGGGCGGGTAACATCATTAAAAGCACAACAACAATGTACATAGTCCTCAAAAAAACCACACAATAAACTCTAAAATCCTAACACAATGGCACACAGATTCTAAATAAACTAAATAAATAAATGCTTTTAATTCTAATTGTTTTCCCTTTCACTGTAGTTTTTCATTTTGTCTTACTGTATGTCCCTCTGGAATTGTCACCTGCTGATGTCTCTGCATCAAATGGTTATTTCAGGAGCAGGAACACGGGGTCGGTTGAAAAGTTGGCAACCTTATCTCCAGATCAAAATGCCCCATGCATCCTTGGTAGGCAGTGCGAAGGGACCTCGGTTTATGCTCCACAGTGAGTTTATGATTCAACGTAATATTACTCATGGATGCAAATTCTAGAACAAGCAGGGTTTATGCGGAACAAATATTGCAGCCTCCCCCCCACAAAAAAAGCCCCCAAAATAAATTTTGTGGCATTCAGCAGTTTTTAGTACCGGAGTCATCAGACTCCACCATAGCCAGTGGAATTTCCTTGGGGCAAGATGACTATTGGAAGAGGCACTTGAAGGGAGCTCAGGGAAGTGAAGAAGGGGGGAGGTAGAACCACCTCATGAGGAGCACACTACTGACACATACATACTCCTAGGGGGAGTTAAATCCTTTTTTGGCATCAGCATAATAAATACAGAGAAAACTGATGTAAATAGGAACACTCAACCAAGACTTATGGGATGGTAGGTTTTACAAAGTTCAGGCCCAACGGAGAAATAATCTCTAAACCATGTTTATAAGGTATGAGCACAGCACCGTGCTTCAACTAGGGGCTTGTCCACATTTCCATTTTTCTTACTTGTGAGATCCTGTTTCTTGGGGGGTGAGGGGGGATTCTGTTCTGTGTTTTGTTTGCTCCCTCTAGTGGTCAATTCGATATTACACTGGTTTATGTCCGCTTATCTCCCTGACGATTTAAACGGCAGGTTTTAATCTGGTATAATATTGAATCAACCATTAGACGAAGCAAACCACACATGAAACCGAACCACCACCACCCTGGAAGAAACGGGAATTTCAAGAGAGGAAAACGAGAATTTGGAAAAGCCCTAAGTCACATGCTAAGCTTAGCATACCCTGCTAGCCTACTGTAACACCTCACTACACTCGGTTTCCCAGAAAAGGATACTTTATTTTTAAATTCACACTTTCGTCAAATAAACCCGTCTCAGCCCTCAAAATCTAACTTTTCACTAACCATATCCCATGTCAGATCTCAACCTTTCACAGAAAACATCTCCGACTGGCTGATTCAAAGCACTGCTGCAACTGACTCCCATGTTGCTGGGGTACCAGCCGATCGTGCTTTCCTGAAGTAGCACCAGTTTCCCCAACAGCCCTCCCCAAGTTCTCTTCAAGTGTCTCTTTCAAGATGTCTGAACTGTGCACATTTTCATCTGCGGTGCTGGCAGACAGGCCCTGTAACATACCTTAAAGCCTCCATGCAATGACTGACATCTGCCTGCTTGTTCGAGAATTTCAACCCATAAGAAATATTATATTGAACCATAACTTGTTTTGGAAAGTTTTGTGGAACTCAGGAGAGGTCCTATTGAACTGCCTGCAGTTGTTGCATCGGATAATTTTAGGGTGGGCGAAGCCGGACAACTTTTCCACTAACCCCTTGCGCCTATCAGAAGAGTTTGAAGGGCAGAAGGTTGTTGAGTATGTTGATATCTGGTGAATAAGAAAGAAAAGAAAGCTTACCTTCCTATTTTCTTCATGTCAAGCTTCAGTAAATGATGAAGAACACAAATCAGGTTATGTTTATTTCCTGGTCAGCTGGCGGCCCTGGTAAGAACTCTAGGCCAAACCTTATTTCAGTGTTATAGCACATTTTCTGAAGATACAGCAAGATTATCACTTTTACCTCCAGGTCAGGGATCCTGGAGGGTTTTTTTTAACCATCTTCTGGGCGTGAAGCAGGGTTCACCGGGCATATGTGTCGGGGCAGAGGGTAGTTGTGAATTTCTTGCATTGTTCAAAGGATTGGACTAGATGACCCTGGAGGCCCCCTCCACCTCTATGTTTCTATGATTTCTAAGTCTCTTGGCTTATGTCAGATATCCTTTCCCTGTTGAATCAGGAAGGGCTGCATGGCAGAGATTTATTTATTTATTAGACTTACAACCTGCCCTCTCCAGTGAGCTGGCTCAGGGCAGGTAACATCATTAAAAGCACAACAACAATTTACATAGTCCTCAATAAAACCACACAATAAACTCTAAAATCCTAACACAATGGCACACAGATTCTAAATAGACTGTTGGCACCATATGGTGGCAACCCTTCGGTGGATGTAGATTTGGATAGCAGAACTAGCGTGTGTGGGGGGCGGAATCAGTGCTTCGCCAGTGCTTGGGGTTGCCCACTCTCTTCACCACCAGCAGGAGGTTTTTGGGGTAGAGCCTGAGGAGGGCAGGGAGGGGGAGGGGCTTCAATGGCATAGAGTCCAATTGCCAAAGCAGCCATTTTCTCCAGGTGAACGGATCTCTATTGGTTGGAGATCAGTTGTAATAGCAGAAGATCTCCAGCTACTACCTGGAGGTTGGCAAACCTAGTAGTGCTGTTGAAGGGCTGCATCTTATGTCCGATGCCCATAACTCCATCTTGGAGCTCTACATCCTGGCAGGTGGAAGTTCAAGTGGTGCAGTGGAGCAGACAAATCAAATGAGTGAAAACCCTTCAGTTGCCAAAAGGCGCTTGTCATTTAGAAGGCAAAGCAAGGGGTGGGAGCCTCTTGGGTAGGGGGGAGGTGCCTATCTAATTGTCCAGCTCAGATGTAGCTACTCCCTTTCGGCCGTTTTCCTGGGAGAGGGTGGAAAGGGTTAAATGCCAGGCACCTTCGTTTTTAGAAGCCCATAAATGGGAGTGGCCCTTCTTAGCCCACCTGTTTTCTCCTTGTCAGGGAAACCTTCTTTGCAGTCCTTTTGCTGGCCTGGGCTGGTTTGTTTCCTAGGAATAATGTAAGGAAAGAGTTACCTAGGAGCAGGTGAGTGCATGCAAGGAGATAGAGTGCTAGGGATGGGGAGGGGATAGATCCAGGAGGTGCATATCTGGGATGCCAAGAATAATCCTGAAATCCCAGGTCAGGTCAGGGTGTTTCCACCATGATTTGGAGGCTGGATCCAGGAACATACAAGCTACAGCTGTCCGGCAATCTGAGAAAAACCTCAGGTTTTTAAATCTTAAAAAACTGGGAGGGGAAGTTAAAACCTCCCCCAAATTATACAGCATCTCTGCCTTTAAGGAATGCATGTTTCAGTGGCCACCAAACAACTCAGCTGAGCCACTTGCTACAGCATGACTTTTGCGCCTTGGCCAGAATTTTCTCAGGGTTGCCAATCTCCAGGTGTAGGGTTACGAACCTCCTGGAAATGGTTGGAAATCTCCCACTATTACAAATAATCTCCAGGCTATAGATATCAGTTCCCCTGGAGAAAATGCCTGCTTTGGCAATTGGATTCTATGGTATTGAAGTTCCTCCTCTCTCCAAACCCCGCCCTCCCCAAGATGAACCCTCCCAAATCTACAAGTATTTCCCAACCCGGAGCTGGCAACTCTAACCAGGTGGCACCTGGAGATCTCCTGCTATTACAATTGATCTCCAAATGACCAAGATCAGTTCCCTGGAGAAAATGAATGCTTCTGAGAATGGAACTGCTGAGGTCCCTCCCCAAGCTCTGCTCTCCCCAGGCTCCAGCCCCCAAATCTCTAGCTATTTCCCAACCCAGAGCTGGCAGCCCTGAGAAGTGAACCTACTTCAACATGCCAAGAAAATGCTCTTCCGCTGAGCCATGGCCCCTCTGCAATTGGGTTGTTGAGGCTCAGCATGGAGGTAAATAACACTGCCTGATAAAATAATATCCAATTAATCCTCTATTAAAGGGACAGGTCACTTTTCACCAGGAAACCTCATTGAGAATTTAGAGGCAACAAGAAACTTGCTTAAACTTGTGACAGATAAAAATCTTTTGTTTGGTATGAATGAGTCTGGGCTCCATAATTTTGTGGCTGGCTCCTACATTCAAATAAAATAAGTCAAGGCCTGTCACAGGCACAGAAAAGTGGGCCTGGAGCCTATATGGAGATGCTAGTTGGATATACTTGGCTTCCTGTGAAGTCATCAGCAAGGATGGGAAAGGCTGCCAGTCCCACTTCCTGCCTTCAAGACTGCTGGGGGGACAGCTGATTGAGTCGGGGAACACATAAGCATACTTTTATTACAGGTACCTCATTGGTCGGAGGAGATGCTAAAATCTATTCCTTTTCAACAGAACTGCCAACAACATCTGATGCCCTGAATATGGACACCAAGCAAGAGGGTGATGGAGAAGCCAGCTCACCCGGTAGGGATTCATGTGCATGAATTACTGGAGGATTGCTAGGACAGAAGTTTTTTGTTTGCTATTTTGAGGCAGAAAGATATGGTTAGAGAAGTATTTGCAAGGAAAGAAGCCATTCTTATAATGGTATTATGGAAGGAGGAGATCTGTGAGATTGGTGGAAGGGAAAATATATTCCCCATTGGCCTGCTGATGCTTCCCCTCCCAGTCCATCTTGTCTCTCCCCTGGGAATCCCCTGGAATTACAGCTCATCTCCAGTCTACAGAAATCAGTTCATATGGAGACAACAGGTGTTTGGGAGGGTGGAATCTGTGGCATTGTACCACAGTGAGGTCCCTGTCCTCCCCAGGCTCCATCCCCAAATCTCCAGGAGTTTCCCTGACATCCCTACCCCATCCTCCTGTTACCCGAAATGCTCTTTGATTGGGGAATTAGCTGAGCAGATCGGTAACTTTAATATTTCTATAGTGAGATCAACCAACTATACCAGAGCCCATTAACTGTGATCTTAAGAATAAAGACAGACAAGGGATTTCCGAATTAAGAGAGTTTATGTTGTTTCAAGCATTCAGTGGTGCAACACAAACATACACAGAATCTAAGAAATCAAAAGGTAATAGAATACAGACAGATGCCCATTTGGCAGGGATCGTTGGTGGGGTATATTTACTGTTCTTGAAGAGGAGTTGTCCAAGTTCCAATAGACTAAGATAGCAGAAAATAAGAGCAAAGATGGGGGCAAGGGGTTCCCGTAGACTTGGCCAGCAAGGCGGGAGGGAGCGTGATCAGGCTGCGCAAAACCAGACCAACAGAGTAACAGCGAATATGCCAGGAAAGAACTAAGGTAACATAATGGCAGTGGGCTACCCCAGATATAGTGTTTTTCTGGGGGCGGGGTGATGGGATTACCCCTCCGAGGTTCCCAGGTGACAAAAAGGATTAATCTTCGGCTGCCGGGGTGGGATAGTGAGAATTTAGAAATCTATTCTAATTCCAATAGCTTGTGCAACTCGGGAGGAACCGGGAGATCTCTGCTGAAGTGCTTAACATTCTTAAACAAAAGGTGCGATCGCGGCTAACGTCTGGGGATCGCAGCTGCAAAGCTGGAAAGACAACTCATCGCTGATATCAGGATTGCTGCTGATTGCCCATTAATCTGCTGATGTTGCAATGGGGGGGGGTATTGGCACTGACTATGTGACAGTCTGCTTTTTACGAGATGGCGGCGGCTGGAACAGGGACGAACAGGAACATGGAGTCTCTCAGGTTCACTGGAGGTTGCCCTTGCCTCTGCTTCCTAGCTGCCGGCTGCACGGAGCACACAGGAGCGGCCGTGTCAGTTTCAACGGTGCGCACAGCGGCTGTCCCAGTAGCTTTTGGGGCGCGCGCACGGCTGGAAGAGTAGTTGTGTGCCTACATATCGGGTTGCCAGGTCCAGTCCGGGAGTTAGGCGGCCCGTATGCTAACAATTCCCCCCCTTGTCGCTTGAAGACACCGTCTGAAATGGCGACACACTTTACACGTGTTGCTTGAAGTCTTGATTGAAGACGCCAAAGCCGGGGATGCATAAGCCAAAGGGTTATTGGGAACCATTTGAACTAAACTAAAATCTTAGATTAAAAATGGTGACTGTCTATGGAACTTGGTACACTCCAATGAGAGATATGCATTGTTGAATTTGCAAGCAATTTTTAAAACAGTTACATAAAGTGGGTGAATGCATCAGGTTCGACTTTCAATACATAAATAAACACCAATTTCTAAACTCAAACTACATTGCTAAACTATAAAAACTGTAACCAGATAAATATATACATTGATTTATAAGGCAAACATAGGGTACAAAGAAAAACCTTAGGCAGAGACTGCCAGATGTTAGAAGGAAAAATCTTTGCACCTTTAAAAAGTCATAGCAAAAAGAAAACAGTGAGATAGACCGCTGGTTTACATGCATATTCTGAAACTAGAAAAACATCACACACACACCCAGTATAAGGGTGAAGGCAAAAATAAAAATGCGTAGTGTTTTTAAAAGAAAAGTTCACTTCCCAAAAGTTCAAAAGGTGGGGAAGGGTTAAAAAAATTTTCCTTGCTTCTTCCGCTGGTAACTGGCTGGGTTCGGGTGTTCTTCGTGCCTTTTCGGCAGCACTCTTTGGCTCCCTACTTTCCTTGGGGTCTGGCATGGGAGGGCCAGGCCGAGTAGGCGTGAGGTGATTTGCATAACAACTGCAAGGCATGCTGGTCTAACGTGGAGCAAGACAAACGGTGCAACAGAAAAATTTTACACTTCTGCCTGTCTCTACTTCATTTGCTGCGAGCTGTGCTAAGCATATAGGGTACATTTTCCTGTAGCAGTTCAATGTTCACTTCATTCACAAAAGCTGTTTCTCTAAAAAGGGTTGTCTGGCTAACTTCCCAGCAAAACCATCAAGCTTGAGTTCCCATGCTCACATGGGACTCAGTACAGCCTTCTGGAAAGCGGCACCTACCCAGCAGGTCATTATGACCTGACTGGCTGCACTGGTGTTGCCCTGGTTTCGGACTGGACACTCCCGCGGGGTGTGTGTCTGGTCAGAACCTCGAGACCTCTTTCTAACGGGGAAACCCTCGGTGCAGGTGGGGTCTCCTTCTCGGGGAGGGGTCTCACTTTACTTAGATCTTAATAGATCTTAAAACAGATAAACCAACAACAATAAAAAACATTCTAAACACATTCCCAGAGTGTCCCGTTTTTACAGGGGAGGTATTTCCTATGCACAATGCCTTTGACTTAGAGGGGCTGTCGTATGCAAATGGTTGAATCAGGGGCATGCTGGGTAAAGGTACCTGGCAGCACTCATGGTGGAGCTCAGGACCAGGTGCGTTGATTTGAACTGTAGAGAAGAGCTTAAAGAGACAGTTCACTTTGGGGGAACGGAAAGTACCTGGTGGCACAGTGAATTTCTTTAACTTTCTAGGTGTAAGCTGCCTGGGAATTTAGGTGGTAGCCATATTAAACAAGTGTTCTGCCTCCGTAGACCCGGGGGACTTGCAGCCTTACTCTTTATCGAGCCAGCCAATGTGTTGGCCACGGGCTGTCAGTCCGAAACCGGAGCGGCATCAGTGCAGGGACCGCCTTCACATGTCTCTGCAAGATGGGGCAGATTGCCCACTTGAACCAGCCTCTTCGGGGGCTGTACTGAAATGTCATTAAGTTCCTGCTAATTTTTGTCCCAGGGGCAAGCCGAAATGGTAACCCCACCTTTGAAAGTTAAAGAATAGAAGTAATAGGAAGAGACCAGTGAGCAGTTTTCGGTATCTGCCAGCTGCTCTCGGGTCTTTCCGTCATGGAGGAGGTGCTAATTACTTTTGTTCTTGAGCTCTTCCATCTCTCTGGCTCCAACGGGGCTAGCACTCCACTGTTGGCCAGGGAGACCTGCTAATCCTACTCCTTATGCCTGCTTGCTGCTGCTTCTTTAAAGCAAACCTGTAGTCATGCCTGGGTTGCCTAGACCTAGTCTCCCAGGTCTCCGTTCTAGGCACCCCTACAATGGTCACTGTGATCTCGCAAGCATTCTGATGATCACAGTTGGTATTCCCTATTTTTTGGTGGTTTTAAACTCCACCCCCTTTAATGGTTGTCATTTTTCGGTAAACTTGTCATTCCCCCAGGTGTGTAAGGACTCCCCCCCCCCGTACATATACCCCATGGTGCTGATTTCTTGATCTGCACTATGGTGCCATGGTACACCATCAGATGTAAAGGTAAATCCATTTGTCATATCTGATGACCCAAATGCTAACTTGTATGAAACCATGAGGAATACGTGTTGAAAGCTGGGGAGACTCTCCTCTCTCTTTTATTTTTTACAGTAAGAGGAGGATAGTAGTGGAATCAGCTACCTAGGATGGTGGTGAGAGCCCCCTCACTGAGCAGGGGGTTGGACTAGATGGCTTGTGTGGCCCATTTCAACTCTATGATTCTATGAAATGACTACCAATGACTGCAAGCTGTAATAATGAAATGAAATCTCCATGCTCAGAGGAAGTGTATCTCTGAATATGAGATGCTGGCATAAACAACAGCAATGTCAAGCTAGTCACTGATGGAAATCGGATGCTGGTTTAGATTCACCTTTGGTCTGATAAGCTGCTGTCAGAGGAGGATGTCTGCCACTTATCCCATCTGTTAGTTTCATGTCGAGTAAAACATGGTTGATTATAAGTTGTGATTCTCTTTCCCCAAAAAACAGGTGTTGAACAGGTGAACAAGGAAGAGAAGCTTCACTTGAGAATACCTGAGAGTAGCAGTCTCCTGGGGGCATCAGTAGGTGGAGAAGAAGGGGAGACTCTCCAGTCATCTGAGATACAAGAAGGATATGGAACTCGGTTTGGACTAGAAAGCTGTGCACAAATCAATCCAGTGAAAAGAGCTTCTCCCTTAGCAAACAAAAGTTTAAACGAAGCAACCTCAGTTGAGAGAGAAGTAGTGGAGGCAGGGTGTCATGAAAACATCAAGCAAAGTTCTGACCTTTTAAAGAGGCAATCAGTCAAGAGAGAAAAGAAAATTTATATATGCTCACAGTGTGGGAAAAATTTAAGTTCCACTTCTAACCTTTCAAGACATCAGCGAACCCACACAGGAGAAAAGCCACATCAATGTGTAGAGTGTGGGAAATGCTTTCAATTCAAATGGTATCTCATTCAACATAGAAAACTGCACACAGGTGAGAAGCCATATGAATGCTCTCAGTGTGGGAAAAATTTAAGTTCCACTTCTAACCTTTCAAGACATCAGCGAACCCACACCGGAGAAAAGCCACATCAATGTGTAGAGTGTGGGAAATGCTTTCAGTTCAAATGGTATCTCATTCAACATAAAAAACTGCACACAGGTGAGAAGCCATATAAATGCTCAGAGTGTGGGAAGAGCTTTCGGTTTAGATCTAATCTTGTTGAACACAGAAGACTGCATATTGGAGAGAAACCAAACCAATGCTCTAAATGTGGGGAAAAGTTCAGTCAGAAATCACAGCTTATTGTCCACAAGGGAGTCCACACTCGAGAGAGACCACATACATGCTTGCAGTGTGAGAAATCCTTTCGTCAAGCAACTGAACTTCTGTTACACAAGAAATTGCATACACGAGAGAAATTCTATCATTGCTTGCATTGCCGAAGAACCTTCCATTGGAAGTACGATTATCTTGCCCACAGAGAATTCCATAGGGACAAGAAGCCACACAGGTGCTCAAAGTGTGGGAAAAGCTTTTTCTGGGAAGGAAGCCTTAAAGTGCACATGAAAAAACCGTGCCAGAGCTAGATTATATTTACATTTGGTATGTAGCACAAATAACCCATAAGTAACTATAGTCTTCATAGTCAGAAGGAAAACTAACCCAGGAAGGGAAAAAACACAGCAGTGCCCAAAGTGTTGGGAAAGGTTTGTTCCAAATTCAGTGCATATTCTATAGCAAAGGTTCCACATGCTTAGCTTGGACAGAAGGAATACCTGAGTCTGGTTGTGGGTGAGGGATCTTTCTGAAGGAACTTTTAGAACCTCTGTCTTTAGGGCATCTAGTGGTTTTAGATGGTTTCTGTCGTGTCATGCACATCCAACTTTTAAGTATGCATTTTAAAAAATTGTACTGCATTATTCTGGCCTCTACAAGAAACAGAATTTCATTTTATTGGGAAAAATTTTTTGGTTTTGGTTTATTTTTATTTCCATTATGTTTTGTGTGGTAGGTCCCTTGCCCTTTGGGACAAGGGTGGGTTGTTTGTTTGGGGAGAGGATGCTAGGGTTGAGATTGGAGATGTAGACTAACTGTTTTTAATGCTAAATAAATGATTTTCATTCTGATTGTTTTTCCTTTCACTGTAGTTTGTCCTTTTGTCTTACAGTATGACCCTCTGGAATTGTTACCTGCTAATGTCTCTGCATCAAATGGTTATTTCAGGAGCAGGAATACGGGGCTGGTTGAAAAGTTGGCAACCTTAACTCCAGCTCAAATTGCCCCATGCATCCATGGTTGGCAGTGCAAAGGGACCTCTAGCTAAGCTCCACAATGAGTTTATGATTCAACGTAATATTTCTCATGGATGGAAATTGTAGAACAAGCAGGGTTTGTGTGGAGCAACTTTAGCTATATTAAGCCTTCCTCTCTCCCCTCAAGCCTCCCAATAATAAAATCTGTGGCATTCAGCAGTCTTTAACATGGGAGTCATCTGAGCCTTTATAGCTAGTGTGATTTCCCTGGGGAAAGATGAATGTTGGAAGAGGCACTTCTTAGGGAAGAGAGGTGAGGGTGATGCAAAAAAACCATCTCATGAGGAGCACACTGATACATCCATGCTCCTAGGAGGAGTTAAATCTTCTTCTTTGCATCAGTGTGGACATTTCCTCTAATTTTCTACAGTCTCCTCTGCCTGCAATAGATTTCTATGATCTCAGGCAGAGAAATGTCCTTCCCCAAACCTGTATCCTGTGACCCTATTAACTGGAAATGCAAGGGATGGACACTGAGATCTTCTGAACACAAAAGAAGTGTTCAGTCTTTTTGATATGACCATTTATGCATTATCAATCAGTTGATGCTCCACAGAAGGGCAAATTGGAGTCTTGAATTATGACAAGATCTTAGCCATATGCAATGCTTTTTGGACCACAGCATATCATCCCGGCTTTCAAAGAACAGTTGTGGTTCCTGAGCTCTGACACATCTCTGCTGTCATCATGGGAACTGGGATGACCATGCATATGAAATCTGTGTGGAAAAACCCATTCACACAAAGAGGGTTGTGACAGATTTACTTTGGACTAGACACTACCCAACAGGATTTCCCCCCTCTATGCACAACAGAATTTGCTGTATAGAGTCACAGCCTGCAGATGGCTCCTGGAGAGCTCTTGGAATAACAACTGATCTCCATACTACAGAGATCAGTTTCCCTAGACAAAATGGCTTCATTGGAGGATGGCAGCTATGTCATTAAACCCTGCTTACGTCCCTCTGCTCTCCAGGCTCCACCCACAAATCTCCAGGAATTCCCCAGACTGCAGTTGGCAACCCTGTGAGAGTACCCCACTACAGTAGGGCTCTCAGTTGGAAATTTTTAAAACTGCTTAAAAGAAGATGACTGCACCTCAGCAAAATCCCACCCAGGCCTGGACTGATAACAGTGAACTGACAAACACAAGATGGTTTCCTTTTTATTATTATTATTCTGCCTTAAGTGGTAGAGAAAGTCGGCTTATAAAAACCAATTATTCTTCTTCCTCCTCCTCTTCCTCCTCCTCCACATTTTCATTTTCCTCGCTTGTAAGGTCCTGTTTCTTGCGGGGGGGGGGGGTTGTTCCATGCGTTGTTTGCTCCCTCTAGTGGTCAATTCGATATTACACTGGTCTGCGTCCAGCACATCTCCCTGCAATTTAAACTGCAGGTTTTTAAGCTGGACATAAAATGGTATAATATCAAATCAACCACTAGAGGGAGCAAACCACACATGGGACAGAGCCACCACCACCCTGAAGAAACTGGAATTTCAAGAGAGTAAAATGAGAATCTGGAAAAGCCCTAAGTCACACGCTAAACCCAGTAAACCCTGCCAGCCTATTTGAACACCTCATTACACTCAGTTTCGCACTCTGCTATAACTCTGATTTGTAAATTTAAACTCGTCTTTGATCAGCCTTCCTCTATCAGCCCTCAAAATCTGACTACGATTATCTTGCCTTTGCTATAGAATATGCACTGAATTTGGAACAAACCTTTCCCAACACTTTGGGCACTGCTGTGTTTTTCCCCCTCCTTGGTGGGTTTTCCTTCTGACTATGAAGACTATAGTTACTTATGGGTTATTTGTGCTACATACCAAATGTAAATATAATCTAGTTCTGGCACGGTTTTTTCATGTGCACTTTAAGCCTTCCTTCCCAGAAAAAGCTTTTCCCACACTTTGAGCACCTGTGTGGCTTCTTGTCCCTATGGAATTCTCTGTGGGCAAGATAATCGTACTGACTAACCATATCCGATGTCAGACCTTAATTTTTCACAGCAAATATATCCGACTGGCTGATTCAAAGCACTGCGACTTACTCCCATGTTGCTGGGGTACTTTTCTGTGCTATTCCCATGACAAGAGTCGCCACATGAGCAAGGAAAGGCCACAAGCAAGACCAAGCCTATCATACTTCTCCTGAAGTGGCTCTAGTTCACCCAACACTCCTCCCAAGGCTCTCTTCAAGTGTCTCTTCCAAGATGTCTGAACTGTACACATTTTCTTCTACAGTGCTGGCAGATAGGCGCTGTAACATACCTTAAAGGCTCCATACGATTATTGAGATCTGTCTTCTTGTTCTAGAACTTCCACCCATAAGAAATATTGTATTGAGCCATAACCTGCTTCTGAAAGCTTTGTGGAACTTGGGAGAGGTCCTATTGACTAGCCTGCTGTTGTTGCATTGGATAATTTGAGGCAGGGCTAAGCCGGCCAACTTTTCCACCAGCCCCTTGCTCCTATTGGAAGAGTGTGGGAAGGGGATAGATGCAGAGACATTTGCAGTTGGTAATTCCAGGAGGGCAGCCATGCAAGTCTAAGGTTGAGTATGTTGATACCTGGTGCATAAAAAGTAAAAAATAAAGCTTTAATTTTTTCTCATTTCCTCATGTCAAGCTTCAGCAAATGCAGAACAGCAAGTCAGGTTATGGTCAGTTGGCTACCCTGGAATGAACTCAGGCCCAAACCTTATTTCAGTGGTACGACACATTTTCTGAACATATGGCACAGCAATAAAGAGCAGGTTTATCATTTTTTTTCCTCCAGGCCATCTTCTGGGCATGGAACAAGGGTCTCTGGGGGTGTGGGAGGAGTAGGTGTGAATTTCCTGCATTGTGTAGGGGGTTGGACTAGATGACCCTGGAGGTCACTTCCAACTCTATGATTTCTAAGTCTTGGTTTATGCCAGGTATCCTTTCCCTGTTGAATCAGAAAGGGCTGCATGGCAGAGATGTTTATTTGGAGGACAGAACTGGTTCCAAGGAGGGGGGATTAGCACTTCAACAGTGCTGTTGGAGGGCTGCCTCTTTCGTCTGATGCCCATGCCTCCATCTTGGAGCTCTGCATCGTGGCAGGTGGAAGTTCAAGTGGTGCAGCGGAGCAGACAAATCAAATGAGTGAAAAGCCTTCAGATGCCAAAAGTCGCCTGTCATTTAGAAGACAAAGCCAGGGGTGGGGGCCTGTGGGGTAGGGAGACAATGGCTGACTAACTGTCTGGCTCAGATGTATCTACTCCCATTTTCCTGGGAGTGGGTGGAAAGGGTTAAATGCATGACAACTTCATTTTTAGAAGCCCACAAATGGGAGTGGCCCTTCTTAGCCCACCTGTTTTCTCCTTCTCAGGGAAATCTTCTTTGCAGTCCTTTTGCTGTCCTGGGCTGGTCTGCTTCCTAGGAATAATGTAAGGAAAGAGTTACCTAGAAGCAGGTGAGTGCACGCAAGGAGATAGCTTGCAAGGGATGGGGAGGGGATAGATCCAGGAGGTGCATATCTGGGATGCCAAGAAAACTCCCGAAATCCCAGGTGAGGTCAGCTTGTTTCCACCGTGGTTGGGTGGCTGGGTCCACAAACCCTCAAGCCACAGCTTTCTACAAATCTGAGAAAAGCCTCAGGTTTGCAAAATAATCTTAAAAAAAATTAAAAAACGGAGAGGTGAGATTTTAACAGCACCTGTGCCTTTAAGAAATATACCTTTCAGTGACCCTTGTGTGGCTTGCTAGGCAACCACAACAATACTGCCAGCCTTCAAAATTTGGTTTCTTTCTTTGAATGGAATGGGGGAGTGACAAGGCCCTTTCTAGGACTATTCCGGCCTCCCAGGCCACCCCTGCACTACTCCTTCCTGCCCTGGAAAGAGGACTCATTGGGGCCAAGACCAATAGTAACCACCCTCCTCTTGCTACCATGCCATTTGAGCAACTCACCCGGGTGGGGCAATGGCTAGGACTTCATGCTACACAACTTGTCTGGGGCCAGGAGCAGCCGCCACACAGCTTTTCTTGACTTGGCCAGGCCTGGCAGTAGCCACCAAACAGCTCAGCATGATTTTTACGGTTACTGACCTCCAGCTAGTACCTGGAGGTTAAAGGGAAAAACAGCACCAGCTCCAATTAACAATAATCAAACTGAATTTTATAATGATTACTCAAAAATAATTCAGTATTGGTGTACTATTCTGTACATTTGTCAATGATATAATCAAAACAGTCACAACCAAGGTGTCACAGGTTACCCCACCCATGAAAAATAAAAGTATTGAAATGAAATAGAGTCCAAAATGTACAATTCGAGTTCAAATCAAAGTCCAATACTGAGTCCTCTTGAGAGAAAATGAACTGGTTCCGGGAAGATCCAGAAACAATCTGGTATGAAACTTGCAATAATAACAGTGTTCATCAAGGTCCAAAGTCCAACAAATCCAAGACAACACCTCCGGATTTGAGTGTGTTTCGCCTGGAAAGAGCTTCTTCAGTTGATTAATCAATTTTCATAAGGGTATAACGACCTCAACTTCTTCAGTTGATTAATCAATTTTCATAAGGGTACAATGACCTCTGTAATAAATATATCCAACAGAACCATATTGTATCCAAATTCCAATTAAGAAAATTATTATTAATAAAGAACCACATATATATACATACCAATGACCAGCGGCCCCACGGGCTCTCCTAGCTTAATGCTGGTAGTGTTGGCTCAAAAGTAAACACTAATTATAGACAGAAACCAGCTGAAACTAATTGCAGAGGCAAGCGGAGAAGGAAAGAGCAGGAATGAGAACTAGTGAGTCTTAAAGAGATGCCTTATAGGAAACAACTTAGATCAAATTCATTGTTTAGACCTGCGGGAGAGAGAGTTTTGAATAAATATATAAACTGCATTTCACGTCTATGGAGAATCTTTGTTATGTCCTCTTGTTGAAACCTACGTGGTCTGTATTGCCATAATGCAAAAAAACGCAGGTCTGTGTCGGAGTGGCCCTTCTCAAGGAAGTGGGCTGTGAGCGGAGCCTCCAGGGTCTTAGAGCGTATCCTTGCTTTATGCTCCCCAATACGCAATTTTAATTGGCGGCTTGTTGACCCAATGTAAATTAAAAAACAGGGGCAAGTGACCGCATAGATAACATTGTTAGACAGGCAATTAGTAAATTGTCACAAGGTGTATTTAAAATTGGTGCCTGTTGCACTGACTTCCTTAATGGGAAGGCTCTGGGGACAGAATACACATGTTCCGCATTTGTAATGTCCCGGGGCTTTAACTCCTTCTTGCCTAGGCAATCTATCAGACCTCACAAGAACATTGCGTAGGGATTGTGTTTTTCTTAAACCAAAAATTGGAAAATCAGAGCAGCCTGGTATATTATACAAAATATGCCAATGACGGCGAATAATTTTTTGAATTTCATGAGTAAGATGATTATACTCAAGAGAAGAGTAAACCCGAGAGGGTTTCTGTGTCACATTAGGCTTTGGGTGGAGTAAGGTTCCTCTTTCTTGAAGTGCCACTTTGGACATGGCATGAGAGATAATTGAAGGCTCATATCCTCTTCTAAGTAAATTGGTATTAAAATTCAAAGCTGCGTCAGTGAAGTCACATTCATTTGAAACTGATTTTCTTTTTCCCCATCATATTTTTCAAGAGCATGTAGCTCTTTATTTCAGATATATTGATGATTTGTTCTGTATTCTAGATAATTCTTCTATTTATGATGACTTCTTGATTTGGATTAATTCCTTAAATCCTAATTTACAGTTCACAGGCAACATGAATAGCCAGTCCATTTCTTTTCTGGATGTGGAGGTCTTTAGGACCCCAGAGCAACGGATAGCCGTAAGACCTTACAAAAAACCCACAGATGTGGGAGCAGGATTACATTTTCTGTCCAATCATCCACTTCATTTAAAACGGAACTTACCTTACAGTCAGCTTCTTAGATTTAAACGAAATTCTACTTTTGAATGTGACTTCCGGGTCGGACGCCCCTCCCCCCCGCCGCAAGCGCGGAGCCGCGCTCTTGCTGCCTCGCTGCCGCAGGGCGACTAACCAGCCCCTTGAAGATCCGGCAAGCGGCACCCCTCGGTGTAAGAGGGGATGCAGATTCGGGTGCCGGTGGCGGACCCGTCATTTGAGCGTTAGCCGCCTTGAAATCGGCGGCGGTCGCTCTGACGGGACTCTGCTGAATGGCCGGCGCCATCTTAAAGGAGCAGCAAGAAGCAAGCGAGGTGGGATCCGATTTTCTTTTACATTTGCAATAAAGAATTTTTTTACACTTAAAATATCAACTTGGGGTGTGTGGCAGTATTGTTTTTTAAAGACTTCACTTAGAACCATCTATAGTTCTGTTACGCTCTGTTTTGAGACTTTTGTCTTTTTGCCAGCTGTGTGACGCACTTCAAAAAGTTTCTCACTAAAGCAAGAACTTGGAAATAAAAGCAAAGAGTTGGAGAACAATCAAGTGACATGGAATAACACTATCTAAGATGTCATAGTGATTGCTTTCTCTGATTGGGATTCTTTCATCTGAAATAATTTTTGTGTAATGAACTAAAAGAAAGTCTTTGCCCCCCTCCCCCATCCTCCTCTCTGTTTTTGGATTACAATTGCCAGCTGTTTTGTCTTCAGTTTTCACAGCTTACCAATGGGAGAAAAAGAGAAACATACCAAAGACATTCTTAAGGATACAAAATTGGTGGTACAGCCTCCTCAGAGAAGGCCCTCAATAACTCAAATCCCAGCTAAACAGATAACGTCTCCAGTCACGTCAACATCTGTTATTGCCAAGATGCCCCCAAAAGTAAAGCCTGAAGTAACACTGACTTCTGTTTTTGAACTTCTAACTAAGACTCATCAAGATGTCACAGAAATGAAGCAGGAGTTATCCCAGAATACAGCAACTACATCTCAAAATTCTGCTGCAATAGCTACTTTGCAAGACACAATTTCATCCCTGACCATCAGGCAAGATAGAGCTGAAACTAAGCTCAAGAAAAATATACAGGAAATTAAAGAAACTAAGAAGAAGGTGGATACCCTTGAGATGGCAATAGCAGCCTCATCTGACAGAGATGAGAGACAACAAGATCAGATCGCGATGATTGAGCTTAGGATAAAAGAATCTTCGTTGCGTATACGTGGATTGAAAGAAAAAGTGGAAAATCGGGATTTACGTGGATACCTGACAGTTCTTCTGGCAGATTTTCTACAGGAAACTGAAGAAGTAATTGCAGGGATGATTGTGACAGCTTACAGAATCAATTCTGTTTTTCCCTTTAACCAGTGTTTTCTCAGCACACGTTGTGATTTATTGAGTACCTGGAGGTTGGCAACCCTAGCTGCAGCCCATACAAAGTGGAAGAGCATCAAAGGCCCTGCTCTTCACAACTCAGTGATCTTCACACCTCTTAGAGTAGGGCCTGACTTGCTAGATTTAGGGGTCGGGTTGCCCACTGGTGTGAGAAAAATGTCCTGTCACTTTAATGGAGGCTTAATGTGTGGAAATGGACACACACATGAACAACTGGCGGCACATTAAGCTGCCTTATCCTGAGTCACACCATTAGTCCATCAAGTTCAGTATTGTCTACTCAGAGTGGCAGCAGCAGTTCTCCAGGGTCTCAGGCAGAGGGCTTTCACATCACCTACTACCTGATATTTTGATAGGGTTGCCAACCTCTAGGAGATGACTGGACATCTTCCGCTGTTACAACTAATCTCCAGGCTATAGATATCAGTTCCCCTGGAGAAAATGCCCGCTTAGGCAATTGGATTCTATGGCATTGAAGTTCCTCTGCTCTCCAAACCCCGCCCTCCCCACGATGAACCCTCCCAAATCTACAAGTATTTCCCAACCCGGAGCTGGCAACTCTAACCAGGTGGCACCTGGAGATCTCCTGCTATTGCAATTGATCTCCAGATGACCAAGATCAGTTCCCTGGAGAAAATGAATGCTTTTGAGAGTGGAACTGCTGAGGTCCCTCCCCAAACTCTGCTCTCCCCAGGCTCCAGCCCCCAAATCTCTAGCTATTTTCCAACCCAGAGCTGGCAGCACTGAGAAGTGAAACTACTTCAACATGCCAAGAAGATGCTCTACCACTGAGCCATGGCCCCTCTGCACTTGGGTTGTTGAAGCTCAGCATGGAGGTAAATAACACTGCCTGATAAAATAATATCCAATTAATCCTCTATTAAAGGGACTGGTCACTTTTCACCAGGCCAGTAGGAAACCTCATTGAGAACTTAGAGGCAACAAGAAACTTGCTTAAACTTGTGAGAGATAAAAAAAAAATCTTTTGTTTGATATGAATGAGTCTGGGCTCCATAATTTTGTGGCTGGCTCCTACATTCAAATAAAATAAGCCAAGGCCTGTCACAGGCACAGAAAAGTGGGCCTGGAGCCTATCTGGAGATGCCGGTTGGATATACTTGGCTTCCTGTGAAGTCATCAGCAAGGATGGGAAAGGGTGCCAGTCCCACTACCTGCCTTCAAGACTGCTTGGGGTGGGGGGGAGCTGATTGAGTCGGGGAACACATAAGCATACTTTTATTACAGGTACCTCATTGAGATGCTAAAATCTATTCCTCTTCAATAGAACTGCCGGCAACATCGGATGCCCTGAGTATGGATGCCAAACAAGAGGGTGATGGAGAAGCCAGCTCACCCGGTACGGATTCATGTACTTGAATTACTGGAGGATCGCTAGGACAGCAGTGTTTTGTTTGCTATTTGTGGCAGAAAGAGGTGGGAATGATTAGAGAAGTGTTTGCAAGGAAAGAAGCCAGTCTTATTATTATGGTGGGGACCTGTGAGATTGGTGGGGAGGGAAAACCCATCCCCCACTGGCCTGCTGATGCTTCCCCTCCCCAGTCCATCATGTCTCTCCCTCCCTGTTAGGGATGCCAGCTTCCAGGTAGGACCTGGGGATCCCCTGGAATTATAGCTCATCTCCAGTCTATAGAAATCAGTTTATATGGAGACAACAGATGTTTGGGAGGGTGGAATCTATGGCATTGTACCACACTGAGGTACCTGTCCTCCCCAGGCTCCATCCCCAAATCTCCAGGAGTTTCCCAACCTGGATCTGACATCCCTATCCCCATCCCCCACTGTTGTCCAGGGAGACCTGGTAATCCTACTCCTTATGCCTGGTTGCTGCTGCTTCTTTAAAGCAAACCTGTAGTCAAGCCTGGGTTGCCTAGGCCCAGTCTCCCAGGTCTCCGTTCTAGGCAACCCTACAATGGTCACTGTGATCTTGCAAGCATTTACACGATCACAGTTGGTATTCCCTATTTTTGGGTGGTTTTAATCCTCACCCCTATTAATGGTTGTAATTTTTTGGTAAACTTGTTATTCCCCCAGGTGTGTAAGACAAATTCCCCTGAACATATCCATGGCCCCATGGTGCTGATTTCTTGATCTGCACTATGGTGCCATGGTACACCATCAGATATAAAGGTAAATCCATTTCTCATATCTGATGACCCAAATGCTAACTCGTATGAAACCATGAGGAATACATGTTGAAAGGTGCCAAGGACCTTGTGAGCCTTATGTGACACACATTGTGAAACTCTGAAATAATTGCATAGTGCAGTTGTGTTTGTGTAGAAATTTCTCATATTCTGCATCACTGACATGGGATGTGGACATGGCCATTAGGTTAAATCACTTTGAAGAAATATTAAAGAATATCATCAAGGAAACAGGTTTAAATTATGGGCAGAAAGCTACTAGCTGGTTATTAGGATTTTTTTAAATTTTATTTTACAGTAAGAGTAATATAGCAGTGGAATCAGCTACCTAGGATGGTGGTGAGAGCCCCCTCACTGGCAGTCTTCAAGCAACGGTTGGACAAACACTTGTCAGGGATGCTTTAGCCTGGTTTGAGCAGAGAGTTGGACTAGATGGCTTGTGCGGCCCATTTCAATTCTATGATTCTATGAAATGACTACCAATGACTACAAGCTGTAATAATGAAATAAAATCACCATGCTCAGAGGCTGTATCTCTGAATATGAGATGCTGGCATAAACAACAGCAAGTCAAGCTAGTCACTGATGGAAATCGGATGCTGGTTTAGATTCACCTTTGATAATCTGCCGTCAGAACAGGATGTCTGCCACCCATCCCATCTGTTAGTTTCATGTCGAGTAAAACATGGTTGATTCAAGTTGTGATCCTCTTTCCCCCAAAAACAGATGTTGAACAGGTGACCACAGAAGAGAAGCTTCACTTGAGAATACCTGAGAGTAGCAGTCTCCTGGGGTCATCAGTAGATGGAGAAGAAGGGGAGACTCTCCAGTCAACTGAGATACAAGAAGGATGTGGAACTCGGTTTGGACTAGAAAGCTGTGCACAAATCAATCCAGTTGAGAGAGAAGTGGTGGAGGTAGGGTGTCATGAAAACATCAATCAAAGTTCTGACCTTTTAAAGAGGCAATCAGCCAAGAGAGAAAAGAAAACATATATGCTCACAGTGTGGGAAAATTTTAAGTTCCAGTTTTTCCCTTTCAAAACATCAACGAACCCACACAGGAGAAAAGCCATATATATGTTCAGACTGCGGGAAAAGTTTTAATACTAAATCAAACCTTTCAGCACACAAACAATCCCACACAGGAGAAAAGCCACATCAATGTGTAGAGTGTGGGAAATGCTTTAAGTTCAAATGGAATCTCATTCAACATAGAAGACGGCACACAGGTGAGAAGCCATGGAAGTGCTTGGTGTGTGGGGAAAGCTTTCCTTTTAGATCAAATCTTGCTGAACATAGACAATCCCACAAAGGAGAGAAGCCACATTGATGTGTAGAGTGTGGGAAGAGCTTTAAGTTGAAATGGTATCTTGTTGAACACAGAAGAGTGCACACAGGAGAGAAGCCTTATAAATGCTCAGACTGTGGGAAAAGTTTTACTTGTAGATCAAACTTTTCAGCACACAAAAAAATGCACACTGGAGAGAAGCCATGGAAATGCTTGGTGTGTGGGGAAAGCTTTCTTTTTAGATCATGGCTTGTTCTACATGAAAGATCACATACTGGAGAGAAGCCATATAAATGCTCAGACTGTGAGAAAAGTTTTAGTATGAAATCAAACCTTTCACAACACAAAAAATCCCACACAAGAGAGAAGCCACATAAATGCTTGGTGTGTGAGAAAAGCTTTGCTTTTAAATCAAGACTCATTAAACATAAAATATCTCATATTGGCGAACGTGGGGAAAATATCAGTACTAATTCAAAGCTTTCATTACATAAACAACCCCATAGGGAAGAGAAGCCACATCGCTGTGTAGCGTGTGGGAAAAGCTTTAAGTTCAAATGGTATCTCATTCAGCATAGAAGAGTGCACACAGGAGACAAGCCTTATAAATGCCCAGAGTGTGGGAAAACCTTTCGGTTTAGATCTAGTCTTGTTCGACACAGAAGACTGCATATTGGAGAGAAACCAAAATAATGCTCTAAATGTGGGGGAAAGTTCAGTCAAAAATCACAGCTTGTTGTCCACAAGGGAGTCCACACTCGAGAGAGACCACATACATGCTTGCAGTGTGGGAATTCCTTCCGTCAAGTGACTGAACGTCTGTTACACAAGAAATCGCATACACGAGAGAAATCCTATCATTGCTTTCCATGCCGAAGAACATTCCATTGGAAGTACCAGTGCCCACAGAGAATTCCATAGGGACAAGAATCCACACAGGTGCTCAAAGTGTGGGAAGAGCTTTTTCTGGGAAGGCAGCCTTAAAGTGCATATGAAGAAACCGTGCCAGAGCTAGATTATATTTACATTTGGAATGTGGCAGAAATAACCCATAACTAACTATAGTCTTCATAGTCAGAAGGAAAACCCACCCAGGAAGTGGAAAAACACAGCAGTGCCCAAAGTGCGGGGAAAGGTTTGTTCAAAATTCAGTGCATATTCTACAGTAAAGGTTCCACATGCTTAGCTTGAAGGAGAAGCATCAGCTTCAAACGTTCCCACCCAAAGACTCACGACGACGACTTTCCTAGCCCCATACTGGGAAAACCCATGGACAGAAGGAATACCTGAGTCTGGTTGTGGGGGAGGGACCTTTCTGAAGGAACTTTTAGAACATCTTTCTTTAGGGCATCTAGTGGTTTTAGATGGCTTCTATCGTGTCATTCACATCCAACTTTTAAGTATGGTTTTGAAAAAATTGTAATGCATTACTCAGGCCTGTACAAGAAACAGTATTTCATTTTATTGGGAAGAATTTTTTTGGTTTTGGTTTATTTTTATTTCCATTATGTTTTGTGTGGTAAGGTACCTTGCCCTTTGGGATATGGGTGGGTTGTTTGTTTGGGAAGAGGGTGCTGGGGTTGAGAGTGGAGATGTAGACCAACTATTCTTAATGCTAAATAAATGCTTTTAATTCTAATTGTTTTTCCTTTCACTGTAGTTTTTCCTTTTTTCTTACAGTATGTCCCTCTGGAATTATCACCTGCTGATGTCTCAGGAGCAGGAACACGGGGTCAGTTGAAAAGTTGGCAACCTTCTCTCCAGATCAAAATGCCCCATGCATCCTTGGTAGGCAGTGCAAAGGGACCTCTAGCTATGCTCCACAGTGAGTTTATGATTCAACGTAGTATTTATCATGGGCGGAAATTTCTAGAATAAGCAGGGATTGTGTGGGAAATCTTTAGCTATATTGCAGCAGTTCTCTCCTCCCTCTCCCACAACCCCCCCAAGAAGAAAATGTGTGGCATTCGTTCTTAATACTAGAGTCATCCAGTCCTGCATGAGAGCCAGCATGGTGTAGTGGTTAAGAGCAGTGGACTCTAATCCGGACTACTGGGTTCGATTTCCCTACTCCTCCACATGAAGCCAGCTGGGTTACCATGGGCCAGTCACAGTTCTCTCAGAACTCTCTCAGTCCCACCTGCCTTACAGGATACCTGTTGTGGTGGTGGAGTGGGGGGAGAAGGCAATTGTAAGCTGCTTTGAGACCCATTTTGGTAGAGAAAAGCAGAGTATAAAAATCAACTTCTTCTCCTCCTCCTCCATAGCCAATGGGATTTCCCTGGAGAAAGATTAATATTAGAAGAGGCTCTTGAAGGGAGCTCAGGGAAGGGAGGAGGGGGTGAGGTAGGTAGAACCACCTCGTGAGGAGCACACTGCTGACACATACATACTCCTAAAGGTAAAGGTCCCCTGTGCAAGCACCGGGGCATTCCTGACCCATGGGGTGATGTCACATCCCGACGTTTCCTAGGCAGACTGAAAGGCTTATTGCACCAACAATTTACAGCATATTATCATCATGCTCGGTGTGTGTGTTTTGGATGCGTATTCTTCATTTCCGATCTCACCGTGCCTGTTAAGACTGCTCCCAAGATGGTTTATCATCATATCGCACCTCCAAAGTAATAGTCTGAAAAGTTGAGAGGAGGAGCGTGGGGGAGCACTGCGTCATGTCTATGTCGCTGATGCTTCCTCGCCTCCCCTCCCTTTTTCCCCCACACATATCATTGATCTGAAGGAGCGCTGTACGCCATTAAGAACTGCCTCATTTGCACAGCAGGGAAACCCTAATCACAACCTATGCAGGCATCCCCCCCCCCCAAAAAAAACAATAAAAACTAGCCGTTCCTTGCACAGTGCTAATCACAGAGCTCTTTTCGGGCGTTGGTCCAACGATCTTGCATTTTTTCGTTGGGACGAGCACATTAGAAAAAACAATTGAGAGCAGGGAGGCACGCTCAACCCCAAAAAAACAGTTGCATGTCTTTCAGGGGCTCCAGAACAATATTTTAGAAACCAAAACATGGAGAGTGCATTTATTAACCTTTTCCAGGCCAAAATGACTCCGGAACAGCCCAAAATCCCTCTGGAACGGCACAAAATGGCCCGGAACGAGCATTAAACAAATCATACCACAGCAGAAAATAGTGGCATGCCTTGCAGGGGCACAGGAACAATATTTTAGAAATCAAAACGGGGAGAGAGGGCACATTTATTAACGCTTCCCAGGCCAAAATGCCTCCGGAAAGGCCCAAATTGGCCCGGAACGGGCATTCAACAAATCATACCACAGCAAAAAACAGTGGCATGTCTGGCAGGGGTTCCAGAACAATATTTTAGAAATCAAAACGTTGAGAGAGAGAGCGCGCATTTATTAACCCTTTCCAGGCCAAAATGCCTCTGGAACGGCACAAAATGGCCTGGAACAGGCATTAAACAAATAATACCACAGTAAAAAACTGGCATACCTTGCAGGGGCTCCGGAACAATATTTTAGAAATCAAAGAACGTGCATTTATTAACCCTTTCCAGGCCAAAATGACTCCGGGACGGCCCAAAATGACTCCGGAACGGAACAAAATGGCCCGTTCAAGAGGCATTTTGGCCTGGAAAGAGTTAATAAACGCACGCTCTCTCCGCGTTTTGATTTCTAAAATATTGTTCTGGAGCCCCTGCAAGACATGCCACTGTTTTTTGCTGTGGTATGATTTGTTGAATGCCTGTTCTGGGCCGTTCCGAGCCGTTCCGGGCTGTTCCGGAGGCATTTTGGCCTGGAAAGGGTTAATAAATGCATGTTCTCTCCCCATTGTGATTTCTAAAATATTGTTCTGGAGCCCCTGCAAGGCATGCCACTGTTTTTCGCTGCGGTATTATTTGTTTAATGCCCGTTCCGGAGTCATTTTGGGCCGTCCCGGAGTCATTTTGGCCTGGAAAGGGTTAATAAATGCACACTCTCTCTGCGTTTTGGTTTCTAAAATATTGTTCCTGAGCCCCTGAAAGACATACCACTGTTTTTTGCTGTGGTATGATTTGTTTAATACCCGTTCCGGAGTCATTTTGGGCCATCCCGGAGTCATTTTGGCCTGGAAAGGGTTAATAATTGCATGTTCTCTCCCCGTTTTGATTACTAAAATATTGTTCTGGAGCCCCTGCAAGGCATGCCATTATTTGTTTAATGCCCGTTCCGGCTTTTACCCTGTCCCTTTATTCCCTGTTTCAGCCAGGATTCAGCCAGGATGGGTTGCTCCGCCCCAGAGAAAGGCACGGAGAGTTTGTGGCCATTAATTATTTGCCACTCTTTAGATGCACATTTCCCCCATCCAAATCCTCACAACTCAACAGTAAGCCCCCATGCAGAGATCTGAGAATTCAGATGGGGAAAATGTGCATCTAGAGAGCGGCAAATCCAAGGCAAGACCTCCCGTGCGTAAATGGCCAACGTCTTTTAGGCGGGCGGGTTGAATGGCCCCAAACGCTCCGGGCATTCATGGAAGGTTTTGCATTGGATTTGTCACTCTCTAGATCAGGGGTGGGGAACGTCAGGCCCGGGGGCCGTATAAGGCCCGCGAAATCATTTGGTCTGGCCCTTCATGGGTCCTGGCAGATCTCTAGCTCCGAAGGATGCTGCCCTGCCTGAATCTCTTGGGCCCAGCTGGGGACAGCAGAGCTCAAAAGTGAGTCGCTCTATGTGGCGGACACTCGGAGCCGTCTCCGGTCGTGCCTCTTGGCTAAATGTCTGACCAAATATAGCAGGCTAATTTTTAAGTTGATAATTTTGTATGGCCCACGAATGATGTTCTAAACATCCAAATGGCCCTTGGCAGAAAAATGGTTCCCCACCCCTACTCTAGATGCACATTTTCCCCATCTGAATTCTCAAAACTCTGCATTGCGGCTTATTGTTGAGTTTTGAGAATATGGATGGGGGGGAAAGTGCATCGAAAGAGCGGCAAATCCAATGCAAAACCTTCCATGAATAAAGGGCCACAGTTCACCAGGCGCGCGGTTCATCAGGCATCTCTCTGCCCCAGCTGGATTTCTGCCTGCAATGACGCAGGGCGTCAACCCCTCCAACACACACATTCGTCCCCGGGCTGCTTTCCCCGGAGAGGTCGGAAGGGGTTAAATGCACCGAGCTCTGTTTTCTAGAGAGGCCCCCGACACGGGAGCTTCCTCCCCCAGCCCACCCCCTTCTTCTCCCTTTAGTTTTGCGAGTCTCTCCTTGCAAGGAATTGGGCAAACTGCGCAGGTTCTCAAGGGAGGTTGCAATGCAAAGGCTGGCAGGAGCGGGTAAGTGAAGCAAGGGTGGGCGTGTTCCTGTATGCAAGGAGACCTTGCGAGGATGACGAGAGGAAATAAATGCAAGGGCTAACAGAGGTAGCCACGAATATGGGGAGGTGGGGAAGGACGGTGAATAGAGGAGCTTCAGCCACGGTGGCAAGGAGCGTTTCCCATCCAGTTCCATGCAGATCAGAGACAGGGCAAGGGAAGGCTGCAAGAAATCTACCCAAGAGGAGCCCTGCCAAGGGACTATCCAGTCCAGCATTGTGTTTCCTGCAGCAGCTAGGAGACAGGGCAAGGGAAGCCTGCAAGAAATCAACCCAAGAGGAGCCCTGCAAGGTCAGACCAAGGGGCTATCTAGTCCAGCACTGTGTTTCCTGCAGCAGCTAGGAGACAGGGCAAGGGAAGGCTGCAAGAAATCTACCCAAGAGGAGCCCTGCAAGGTCAGGCCAAGGGGCTATCCAGTCCAGCATTGTGTTTTCCTGCAGCAGCTAGGAGAGCCAGCGTGGTATAGTGGTTAAGAGCAGTGGTTTGGAGCGGTGGAGTCTGATCTGGAAAACCGGGTTTGATTCCCCGCTCATGTGAGAGCGGCGGAGGCTAATCTGGTGAACTGGATTCGTTTCCCCGCTCCTGCACACGAAGCCAGCTGGGTGTCCTTGGGCTAGTCACAGCTCTCTCAGCCCCACCTACCTCACAGGGTGTCTGTTGTGAGGAGGAGGAGGGAAGGTGATTGTAAGCCGGTTTTGATTCTGCCTTAAGTGGTAGAGAAAGTTGGCATATTAAAAACCTACTCTTCTTCTTCTTCTAGCCAAACTCTCAGGGAGGCTCCTAAGAGTATGAGGACATGAAACTGCCCTGTATTGCGTTAGACCCTTGGTCGATCAAGGTCAGCGTTGGCTGCTCTGACGGGCAGCAGCTCTCCACAGTCGAGGTCCTTCACATCACCTGCTTCCTGATCCTTGTAACTGGAGATGCTGGGGATTAAACCTGGGATCTTCTGGGTGCAAAGCAAAGGCTCTGCCACGGAGCCACAAAGTCTCCCTCCATTGTTAGCCCAACCACATTTAAGGTAGAGTCCCTCTGAACATGGAGGTTTTGCTTAGCTTGGCGATGTGGGCATTAATGTGAAGTTTTTCAGATACTGTTACACATCTCCTCCTTTCCCAGAATGTGGCTACTGATCCTGCCTCAGATTCCAAAAGAGGGGCAAGTATGGTTCACAGTATGCAGTATTTCATGGTAACAAATTAATTTATTACCATAAATGCCATTTCACTAAATAGGCAAAGAATGAAAGGGATGGGAGAAAAGAGGGCAGAATCTTCTGTCCACCATCTTACCAATTTGGGACACATGCCAATTTGGGACACATGGCTGAGAGGGGCTTTATTTAGTTTTGCATCCTATTTTGAGGAGGGTCCCAATGTGGAATGAAGCTGTAGTGGGAGGCAAGTAGAAATGGCTATGTAAAGTTGCTGTATGTCACACTGGTGCAAACATGTAGTATTTTGTGCCAGTGAGACTATTTCAGTTCAGAAAATTGTGTAGGAGAAGGCCTTATTTCAGTCCCAGTCTGAATGGAGGCCCTGAGAATCTGCTTTAAAAAGGGGGGGGGAGTCTTTGAAACTCCCAGGATTTGGTCTGGTTTGCTTCTGAGTTGCACTGAGGAATTATTGTTGAACACATGAACACATTAAGCTGCCTTATACTGAACCCTCAGTCCATCAAAGTCAGTATTGTCTACTCAGACCAGTAGTGGCTCCCCAGGTTCTCAGTCAGAGGTCTTTCACATCACCTACTTGCCTAGTCCCTTTAAATGGAGATACCAGGGATTGAACCTGGGCCCTTCTGCATGCTAAGCAGATGCTCTACCACTGAGCCACAGCCCCTTCAGTTGTTGTCCAGTGTTAGAGACCAGTGGCACCTTAAAGACCAACAAGATTTCCAGAGTATAAGTTTTCAGGAGTCAAAACTCCCTTCATCAGAGTGTATGAATTTGAAATTCTCAAGACTGATTTTCATTTGCAGTACAAGACATAAAAATGGAGGCATGCAATTCAATGCACTTAAAAATGTCATTTTTATCCCCACAGATGTTGTACAAGTGAGTGATGGTGAAGGAGTGAATTTTCACTCAGAAGAACGAGAGGAGAGCGACCTTGATGGGGCATCAGTAATTGAAGTAAAAGGTATGCCTGAGATACTAGAAGCCCGTGGAAATCAGCTGGGACTAGAAAGTTGTGGAGAACTCGATCCGGTGAAAAAAGATTCTCTTTTGGGTAACCCAAATTCAACTGAAACAGCGTTATGTGGAAAAGGAGTGGATCACCCTGGCTCTGTTGGCAGTTGGCCATGTCAGAGAAGAAAGAAAGAGTTTGTATGCTCAGAATGCAGGAGAACCTTTAGTCGGAATTCGGCCCTAACAAACCACAAAACCTTGCATACCGGAGAGAAGCCGCATCAGTGTCCAGTCTGTGGGAAATGCTTCGGATATAAAGCGCTTCTTGTTCGACATGGAAAATCCCACACAGAAGAAAAGACATACAAATGCTTAGACTGTGGGAAATCCTTCAGCTGCAGTACTGTCCTTTCAATCCATGAACGAACCCACACAGGAGAGAAGCCCTACACTTGCGCAGACTGCGGGAGGAACTTTACCCAGAAAATACATTTTGTAAAACATCGGCGGACTCACGTGGCAGAAAAACTGTATCGCTGCGCAGAGTGTGGCAAAGGCTTTGCGAGTCGATCTACGCTCTCTGCCCACCAGAGAAGTCATACGGGAGAGAAACCATACGAATGCTCCGAATGTGGGAAAAGTTTTAGCCAGAAATCGCATCTGACCATCCATAACAGAATCCACACTGGAGAGAAACCGCATTCCTGTTTGCGCTGTGGACACAGCTTCAGTAGAAAATTTGATCTTCTCTTACATGAGAGAACGCACACGGGCGAGAAACCCTACCGTTGCTTGGAATGTGGGAAAAGTTTCTGTCAGAGCTCCCAGCTTTTTGTCCACAGAAGAATCCATACAGGAGAGAAACCGTTCAAGTGCTTAGAGTGTGGGAAAAGCTTCCGTTGGGAAAGCAGCCTCAAGATGCATGTAAGAAATCATGCTGGAGACAGGCCCTATGCTTGCTCGGATTGTGGCAAAAGCTACAGCAGGTCATATGACTTCATTAGGCACATGGAAACCCACACGGGAGAAAAACCACACAAGTGCCCCGATTGCGGGAAAAGGTTTAGTAATAAGTCAGTACTCTTTGAACATAAGAGGATACACACTGGGGAGAAGCCGTTTAAATGTTCAGAGTGTGGGAAAAGCTTCAGTCAGAGGTCAAACCGCAATACGCACATGAGAATTCATGTTGGAGGAGAACCAGGCCAGAAGTCTGAAAAACTGAGCAATGGGAATGCCGCATCAGTACTGTCTAAAGAAAGTTGCTAGGTAGATCATCAGATATTAGCATTTCCTGTTCATTGGTGTATTTGTAGTAGGAGAGGTTGCTATCACAGTGTCTGTCATCCCATTCCTTTCTTAATCCTGTTGCTCATCCACTTCTATCATTGGTGTGTTTAATCCCATCGATGGTAGTGTCCTTGCCACCTGATACTTGAAGAATGGGGAATCGCTTGCTCAGATCCTTAGCATGTGCGCTATGGGGACCTACTGGGTGCCGTCTTGTTCCCATATTAGTCAAGATCTGCGTGAAATTGCTGAAAGAGATTGTCCTGAGTTCAGCTGCATCAGATTGCCCATGGAGATTTTTAACCAATGCCCTCAGATAGTCATGGCTGGAGGTGAGAGTCAATAAACTGAAGCTCAGTCTAAACAGGTGTGAGGTGCTGCTGTTCAATAATGTGGCAAATTAGGGGTTAACGAGTCAGCTTGCTCTGGACACGGTTGTGCTCCCTCTAACAAAGCAGGTTCTCTGCTTTGGGGCTACTGTTAGATCAGTGAGTACAGTTGATGGCACAGGTAGAAGAAGAGTTGGTTTTTATACCCCGATTTACTGTAAGGAGACAGTGGCTTAAAAATCACCTTCCCTTCCTCCCCCACAACAGGCACCTTGTGAGGTAGGTGGGGCTGAGAGAGTTTGGAGAGAACTGTGACTGGCCCAAGGTCACCCCCGCAGGCTACATGTGGAGGAGTGAGGAATCAAACCCAGTTCTCCAGATTTGAGTCCGCTGACCATATACCACCAGAGTGGAGGACAAAGATCTGGGGTCACAATTTTGTTTGTGTGTGTGGACAGTACCATTCCTTTTAGCTCTGCCTTAGTCAATAGACAACCAGTGTGATGTAGTGGTTAGAGTGTTGAATTAGGATTTGGGAGAACCAGGTTCGAATCCCCACTCTGCCATTGAAGCCGCTGGGTGACCTTGGGCCATTGATAACACTCTCATCCTAACCTACCTCATAGAGTTGTTTTTGTGAGGATAAAATGGAGAAGAGAACAAGTAAGCCACTTTGTCCCCATTTGGGAGAAAGATGGGGTATAAATGAACAAGTAAATCAATAAGAGGCGTGGTTAATTTCTGAGTGGTTAATATCTGAAGCATGTCATTGACACAACTCTCTATACTTGCTCATCTAGAACTTCAGGTTTATCTGCCATGTGAAAAGTCCCCCCTTCCAGGTCTTTGACTTGTTACTTTTGTTTGGGAGGGTTTGTGGTTTTGGGGTGAGGGGTTTTTGTTGCTTGATTCTATTAGCCAATGTAAACTGGGTTTTTTTAATTTATCATTTCATAGTTTTAATGGCCCTTAGGGGCAAGTAGCTGTAAGCTGACTTGTAGCTTCAGTTAAGAGTGTTTGCAGGACAACTAGATTCAGGTAACACCTTAGAGATCAACGAGATTTGTGTGGGGGGTATAAATTTTGAGAGTCCCAAGTTCCCATCATCAGATATGAGCGCAGACATTTCTAATGAAGTAGGGTTTCTGTTTTGATGTAATGCAAAAGGAGAGAAGCAGGTGAGAGCGACTGGACTTTGGAAGGAATTGGGTCCTGGCTTACTCCTCTTTGGAAATGCCATACCCCAAAGATTCTCTCTGATATTGTTAGGGAGGCAAATTGAGAGAGAATATTAGTCACCAGGTAATCTGGTTGCGCTTGCTGAGATGGGGTTGTTTGAGGCCATGGATTTCATCTTTCAACAACACCATAAATACAGTGACCTACTAACAAAATTATTTAAGGGGAAAAAAGCTTTTCTAAAAATTCCTAAGCATATAAATATGTTCTTAAGCATATAAATATAAGACTCGTTCTCTTCATTCAGTATTTCAAGATTGTCAGATAGCGTCATGGTCATAGTTGGACACCAGGGATTATTTCAGGGTTTTAGGTTGAGAAGGGGTGCTGTTGACCTATGGAGAAATAATTGTAATAATGATTGTAATTCTGAATGGTATTTTTTCTTCCTTGAATGCCTCTTTACTTTTGATGTTGGTAAGAGGAGGTGTATTCCCCTAGGAGTTCTCACGTAGAATGCACATGATGGATTCAGTTCATGGGGAAAACTCTTCTTCCTTTTCTGTACTATGAACTTTCCCACAAACTGCTATTGGGAGAGGAGAGAAATAAACTTGGTGCACTGGACAGCAGAATGCACCAAGTTAAGAATATAAGAGTCAGCGTGGTGTAGTGGTTAAGAGCGTTGGACTCTAATGTGGAGAACCGGGTTTGATTCCCCACTCCTCCATATGAGCGGCGGACACTAATCTGGTGAACTGGATTTGTTTCCCCGCTCCTACGCATGATGCCAGCTGGGTGACCTTGGGCTAGTCACAGTTCTCTCAGAACACTCTCAGTCCCACGTACTTCAAAGGGTGTCTGTTGTGGGGAGGGGAAGGGAAGGCAATATTAAGTTGGTTTGAGTCTTCTTTAAGCGGTAGAGAAAGTCGGCATATAAAAACCAACTTTTCTTCCTGAATCAGACCAGTGGTCCGCAAAGTCCAGCATCCTGTCTCACACAGTGGCCCACCAGGTCCCCTGGAGGTCCAACAGCAGAGCATAGAGGCTGAGGCCTTTCCCTGATGTTACCTCCTGGCACTGGGATTCAGAGGTTTCCTTTTAGTCACCATGGCTAGTAGCCACTGATAGATCTGTCCTCTGTGAATCCTCTTAATCCCCTTTTAAAGCTGTCTGTTCTTGTGGCTATCATGATATCCTCTGCCAGTGATTTCTACGTTTCAATGACTTGCTGCTGTTATTTAGAGAATGTGTATGCCATCTATCTGGAGTCCTGCTCGAGAGAGAGCTCACATTACAGAATGAAAACAATTAATTCATAAAATGCACAACATCAGAGTTAAAGTTTCGGAGGGAGGCCGTGCTGGTCTGCAGTAGAACAGCTGGATTTGAGTCCAGGAGCACCTTAGAGACCAACCAGATTTTCAGGGTATAAACCAGATTTTCAGGGTATAAACCGCCAAAAAAACAAAAACAAAAAACAACAAATCAGTGGGTTATGGATCAAATCAATCCTGAACTGACCCTAGAAGCTAAAATGACTAAACTGAGGCTGTCGTATTTTGGTCACGTCATGAGACGACAAGAGTCACTGGAAAAGACAGTCATGCTAGGAAAAGTTGAGGGCAGCAGGAACAGAGGAAGACCTAACAAGAGATGGATTGACTCAATAAAGGAAGCCACAGCCTTCAATTTGCAAGATCTGAGCAAGGCTGTCAAAGACAGGACATTTTGGAGGACTTTCATTCATAGGGTCGCCATGAGTTGGAAGTGACTTGACGGCACTTAACACACACACAAACCTCTGAGAGTCAAAGCTCTTTGACAAAGGTGTCTAATGAAGGGAGCTTTGACTCTCAAAAGTTAACACCCTGAAAATCTGGTTGGTTTCTAAGGTGCCACTGGACTCCAATATCGAAGTTAAAACAATGTTCAGCAACCTAAAATGAAACAGTCCTCAGACTAGAAGCAGACCATAAAAGCAGCTAAGTAAAGATGGAATCTTACTGTTAAAAGCCTGGATGAAAAGAAATATATGGGCACCAGGTGAGCCTCAAGAGAAACGGTGTACCAAAGGTGAGGCACCACCACTGAAAAAGTCCTGTCTCTGGTCCTGACACACACACCCACACACACACCTTTGTAGATGGGGGTACAGAGAGAAACCCTTGGGAAGAGGCTCTTAACTGGTGGGCTGAATAGTATTGAAATAGAATCTAAATGTCACGCCACAAGGCTTGATCTTCTGACTTTTTTGCTCAACTGTTTGGTGGACAATTACCCACCTGTGACTAGAAATATAGAATCATAGAGTTGGAAGGGACCACCAGGGTCATCCAGTCCAACCCCCTGCACAATGCAGGGAATTTACAACTACCTCCCCCCCACACATCATGTGACCCCCACTACAGGCCCAGAAGATGACCAAGATACATTCCCTCTCATCCCTTACACAACCAGGTTGTGTGTGTATCTGTGTAAAGTGCCGTCAAGTTGCAGCCAACTTATGGCAACCTCAGCAAGGGGCTTTCAAGGCAAGTAAGAAGCAGAGGTGGTTTGCCATTGCCTCCCTCTGCAGAGCTTTGATTGGTGGTGTTCCATTAGGGTTGCTGGGGTGGGGCCTGGGCGGGTTTTGGGAGCCTGTGGAGGGAAGGGCCGTAGTTCAGTGGTAGAGTATCTGCTTGGCATGCAGAAGGTCCCAAGTTCAATCCTTGGCATCTCCAGTTAAAGGCACTAGGCAAGTAGGAGGTGATGTGAAAGACCTCTGCCTGAGACCCTGGAGAGCTTCTGCCAGTCTGAGTAGACAGTACTGACTTTGATGGACCAAGGGGCTGATTCAGTAGAAGGCAGCTTCATGTGTTCATGTGAGGACGGGGTTTAGGGAGAGGAGGCACTTCAGTGGAGTATAATGCCATAAAGTCCACCTTCCAAAGCGGCCATTTTCTCCAGGTGAACTAATCTCTATTGCCTGGAGATCAATTGTAATCTCAGGAGATATCCAGCTACCACCTGGAGGTTGGCAACCCTATCTCCCATCTAAGTGCTGACCCTGCTTAGCTTTTGAGATCTGACATGATCTGACTATATACCATGCCAACATCCCACCACAGCTGGGGCAGGCAGATTTGTTTAGCCCATGGCACAAGCATACATCTTCTCATCTGTTGGCAAACAAAATGGGGTGGGGGAGAGATGAGGGTTTTACTTGGCCAGACGTGCCCAGAATTTAAAGCCAAGCCACAGTGGCACTGCCAGCATCTCAGAGATTCGTCTTGGACTAGGCTGGGGACTGTGCAGGTCCGGGAAGCAAAGACAGGCATAGGCCATGGTTGCCACCTTCTCCCGCACTGCTGGCTCTAGCAGTACTGCCAGGGCCTTGGTAGCTAGGATGGTGATTGGGCCCTGCTGAGTGCGATGCAAAAGGGTCTAGCGTGCTACTCTCTGCCTGTGGACCGAGGGTACCCTGCCCTTCAGGGTAGGGCAGACTGAGAGGGAGTGACAGGCCCCAGATCAGCATATGCTTGAGCAGCCATTTGAACCCATGTTTCTTTCCTGCTAGTACGATGCTCTAACTCCTAGTCACTGCTGCCAGCGCTAGGATAACCAGCGGCAGGTTGGGAAATTCCTGAAGATTCAGGGATGGAGCCTGGGGAAGGGGAGGGACCTCAATGAGGTATAATGCCATAGAGTTCATCTCCCAAAGCAGGCAGTTTTCCCCAGAGGGACTGATTTTCTGTTGTCTGAAGATCAGCTGGATTTCTGGGAGATCTCCAGGCAACCCCTGTTCATACCAAAGCTGCCTCAGACTGCTCATTCGCTGTACGGACCTTCCAAGGCTTCATCTAATCTTGTCACCTATTAACTATACCTCGAACCACTTCCCCAGGAGCCTTTTAGCCTTGCCTACCTCAAGATAAGAAATTGACAAGATTCCGGTATGTCTTGTTTCGATTTAACCAGACCTTGATCTTTGCTGGCTTAAGAATGGACTCGTTGTCAATTTCCTTTGCCAGTGGATCGGGTGCCCCATTTACAAGTTCACACCATGAGCACCGATCCTATATATGGTTACTTCAGCAGAGGCTGTTTCACGTTACAAAGCGTTTTGGTACAGCACAAGCCATCCCTGCTGGGTCTTGGAATCGAGTTTCCCGCTCCTGCTCATTCCACAAGCTTGCGGGCGCTTTAACCTTTGGACGCTTTAACATTCAGCGATCCTACAGAGCAACGAATCTGGCTACATCCTGTTTGAACCCCTCTCAGGGTTTAGGATCCTCCTCTCCATAAGGTTTAGTTTTATTGTATTGCGTATATAATTTGTGTCAGCTTCCACTTGTTCGTGTAACTTACCACTGTAAGGATTTTCTCCTCTTGTCCGAATTCGGTTGTATTCAATTATGTACAATATTATTTGTCTAGTTAGGACCTAGAGTCTATATTAAATAGTAAATGTGTTGCAAGCAGTGAAGCAGGGGCAATGACCGAAAGTAGCTTCAGTTCACTCAACCTTTGCACCTTTTAATGTTAGGCTAGAAAAAATACCCAACAAGAGATGGACTGACTCAATAAAGGAAGCCACAGCCCTCAATTTGCAAGACCTGAGCAAGGCTGGCAAAAATAGGACATTTTGGAGGACATGGATTCTTAGGGTTGCCTTGAGTCGGAAATGACTTGACAGCACTTACACACAGAAAAAATACACATGAACCGGACTAAAAAAATCCCAGACACCGGGTCGCCTCAGCTCCTAAAATTATGTTTCCAGCCCTGTTGAAGAATGTTGGTATGGAAGTGAGTTTGAGGGTGTGTGTATTTTGTTTTCCTCATGTTTTAGATGGTTTTAATTTATCTATTTTGTATAGTATATAAAGTTTGGTTTTAACCACTGTTATTTGGCCCAGAAATATGTGCATAATAAAAAGTTTAATTTTATTTATAGTTTCAAAATCTTAACTGTTGTTCTTGATACAGCTGGTGTGTAATAATAATTAGCATTTACCTAGCACTTCCAAATGCCCAAAGGACTTCTCATGCATTTATCTCCATAATCTTTGGTGGTGGAAAGTACCGTCAAGTCCATGCTAATAGTGACCCTGTAGGGTTTTCAAGACAAGAGCTGAACAGAGGTGGTTTGCCATTGCCAACCCACACATAGCAACCCTGGACTTCCTTGGTGGTCTCCTAACCAAATACTAACCGAGCTGAACCTACTTAGTTTCCAAGATCTGACGAGATCAGGCTAGCCTGGACCATCCAGGTCAGGACCAATAAACTATACAACATCGCTATAAGGCAAGTCAATGCTATTATTTCCCCACACTGCAGATTGGCTGGAGCATAGATAAGCAGGGTTTGATCCTGTCATTCTCCTGATTACTGCAGAGCTTTCCGCAATTGCAAGGAACCTTCCACCAACAGGTTCTTCAGCTGGCAGAAGGTTCCTCGCTGTGGAGGAAGGCTTCACACTAAGCCAGAGGGGACCGGGTTGGATCCAGTGGAGGATTTCCTCAGATTGAAAGGGAGGGGGCGTTTTTTTTTACCAATTCTCTGCTTTTGCCACAGACTTCTGGCACTCTCTTCTGCAGCTTCTGGGGGGTCCTCTTTCCCTGGCAGCAGTGTTTTGGGGGGCAATTTTGGCTGCAGCAGAAGCGGGAAGGTGACGCAGTCACAATCTGCTGATGGAAATCCCTTCCGTGAGTGGAAGCGACTGCTGGATCCAACCCACTAGCTCTTTGAGGCTAACTAGCGAGCACATAGGAGAGGTGGGATTCAGACTGGTTTAAAGCTTCGGCACAATGTTCTGGTCTTGCCTGTAGCAGAAGGGGGACATGGGATGGACTACTCTACTTCACACAGGGAATCAACTTTGTGAATTACTCTCCTGTGTATCTTCTATGATACAATCCTTGAGAGGGCACCAAATAAAACACGCTTTAAAAAAAAGCAAAATTAACCAATACTGCCATAAACATAATATGCTAATATTTCTGGCTCCAGCACCATGAGACCAAGAACAGCACCTTGAAAACAAACAGTATGTTCCGTATAATATCTTGAGAAGTAAAATTTAGTGAGGGAAGGAAACAGTTTTACATCAGGCCTACAGTTTAATTCACGTGTGTGAGCTAAGTTTAGGTTCCATGTGTCAATGTATTTACAATTCTAAGTGATTGCTCCAGCTTTCGGCTGGTAACCACAGCTGGAAACAAAGCATATAAATGTTATTAATTAAAAACAGTTTAAAACATGCCAAGCTCTTTAATTATCCTGGGCACTAAAATGCAAGTCACCCCCACCTAAATAACTGCACACACTCATCTAAAAAGTTAGAAAAATAATTCCTATTGAAGTGTTAGTACCTTTTTTTTTAAAAAAGCAAGCATTGCATTTTTAGACACCAGCTTTTCATGAGAGCAGAACCTTTCAGTTTCCACACACCATTATGTTTCCAGAGGCTTGGGCTCAGGATCCTCAGGTGTTTCCAGAATACGGCTAAAAGGTGAAGAGGATGAGAGAAACGAAGATGATTTTCAGGGACAAATGAGATGTTTTCCTAAATGTACTGAAAACAGCTGTGGCACATCTAGTTCCGTTTCCCTCTGTAACACAAGAACAGAAAATGCTGCCCCACTGAATCAAACCAATGGTCTGTCTAATCCAGCATCCTGTTACCAAAAGCGGTCAGTCAGAGACCATGGGGAAGCCCAGAAGCAGGATTCATTTTGAGTCATATCACTGGGCCATGTATTTCCCTGCCCTCCACTATTGGTGGCTAGAACAGAGTTACTAGCAGGAAAAATGCAGAATGGGGGTGAGGGGACCAGATACACAATTCCTATTTTCAGAATCGTCTACACCTTTTGTGCAAAATCTAATTGGGCCCTTGCCAACTGCTCCAAGTTCTCAGATGACTCATCTCCTAGGAGCTACTTTGCCACGTTTGATCCCTTGTCAAATTGTTTTTGAGCATCCACCTACAGTGAAATTCCCCCAAATATGAAAAGATTAATATTGAACAGTGTGAGCTCAACAGAACATGGTTGAGAAATGATGTATTGTTTTTCTGCAGAGCTTTCAGCCTTCTCTAGAATACAATGACCCTTGTGGCCTTAGTCTTCTGTGGATTTCTGCTGGTTTATAAAGACCAGCATGGCTACAATTTTTTTTCTTGCAGCCCGAAATGATCTCCCTGTGTCTTTTCCCCTGTGCTTTACAGAAATATTCAGCTATACCCAAAGTTTTGCCCACTTTCGGGGCACTCGTAAGCTTCTTTGGCCACATGCGTCCTCTTGTGTTTAATAAGGGACTTTTTGTCAATGAATCTTTTGTCACAGTCTGGGCACTCATACGGTTTCTCCCCTGTGTGAATTCTCATGTGCGAAATAAGGTTGCCTTTCTGTCGGAAGCTCTTCCCGCAGCAGGAACAGGTATAGGGCTTCTCTCCTGTATGAACCCTTTTGTGATTGACAAGCAAAGAGCTGGTGTTGAAGCTTTTCCCACACTCGGGGCATTCGTACGGTTTCTCTCCTGTGTGGATTCTCACGTGTTTCGTGAGGGACGATTTGACCCGGAAGCCTTTTCCGCAGACACTGCATTGGTAGGGTTTCTCCCCTGTGTGGGTTCTCTTGTGCGTAATGAGATTGGATTTCGAGTTGAAACTTTGCCCACACTCTGCACATGTGTATGGCTTCTCCCCCGTGTGCAGCCTTTTATGTTCTATAAACTGAAAACTGGTGCTGAAGCTTTTCCCGCAGTCGGTGCATTCGTAGGGCTTTTCCCCAGTGTGTATTTTCACGTGTGAGACAAGGTTTCCTTTATTAACAAAGCTTTTTTCACAGATCGAGCACTTGTATGGCTTTTCCCCAGTGTGGGTCCTCACATGCATCATCAGGGAAGTGCAATGAGAGAAAGATTTGCCACACTGGGAACACTGATACGGTTTCTCCCCCGTATGAATCCTCATGTGTGAAACCAGGTTTCCTTTCTGACTAAAGCTTTTCCCACAGTCTGAGCACTGATATGGTTTTTCTCCAGTGTGGGTCCTCTCGTGTGTCACAAGATGCGATCTCTTGCCAAAGCTTTGCCCACATTCAGAGCATTCATAGGGGTTCTCAGCCGTGTGAGTCCTCTTATGTGCGGTAAGGTTGGATTTCAGGTGGAAGCTTTGACCACACGCCGCACAGGTATAGGATTTCTCCTCTGTGTGTATTCTGATATGGTCTACAAACTCGCAGCTAAGACTAAAGGTTTTCCCACAGTCTGTGCATTCATACGGTTTCTCTCCAGTGTGGCTTCTCTCATGCATAACCACATGGGCTCTCTCATGAAAAGTTTCCCAACAATACGAGCATTTATGTGGCTTTCCTCCTGCTTGCACACCCTGATTCTCAAAAAACTCGGAGCTCTGACACAGGCTTTTTTCTGAGTCAGCCTTTTGTCTCTTGTTCCTGAAAACCCGCTCTTGGAAGGTACTTTCATTTAAGCCAATGTCACTTTCATCACAAGGATCTTCTTGTGTCATTTTCCTGGAATGTCTTTCCGGGTGGCCTTGACCCACCTGGCTTCCAGGCATCTCTTCCTGCTCAAGACTCCTCAGAACAAACGTCCCTCTATCGCTTTCAACCAATAATTCACAAAAGATCACGTCTTCCTACCAGAAGGTTTCCTTCCTTGTTGTTCTGCATGCGTTCATCACCCTTTGGAACAAACACAAAATCCAATATATGAGTTAGATGATTACAGCATCAATCCCAGGTGTTCCACATGATTACAGAAGAACAAGAGTTGTTTTTTATACACTGACCACTTAAGGCAGAATCAAACCGGCTAACAATCACCTTCCCTTCCCCTCCCCACAACAGACACCCTGTGAGGTAGGTGGGGCTGAGAGAGCTCTATCAGAGCCCAAGGTCACCCAGCTGGCTTCATGTGTAGGAGTGGGGGAATCGAACCTGGTTCTCCAGATCAGACTCCACCGCTCCAAACTACTGCTCTTAACCACTACACCACACTGGCTCTTACGGAGAGAAAGCTGTGTTAGTCTGTTGTGGCAAAAACGAACAGGAGTCTTGTAACAGCACCCTAAAGACCAACAAAACTGTACACCATAAACTATCTTTTTGCACCTCCTACATAAAATGACTGTTTAGTGAGGTTCCACTCATTGCATCTGAAGAAGAGGGCTTCAGTCCATGGAACATCATACTGGAGTATAACTTGCATTGGTTTTTAAGGGGACACAAGAGTTCTGTTTATTTTAGCCAAGCATGGTCTACTCTGCCTGGTGGTGAATCCAGAGGGCCACAGAGAGCCATGGAGAAAGACCTGCCCCAGTCTTGTTACCAAGGTACTGAAAAAAACAGGGACTGAACTGGGACCTTCAGCATGTAAAGCAGGTGCCCTGCCAGTATGAGCTTTCTCCCCAAAGGCTCCAGTCCCAGGACCTCCAACAGCTTATGGCTAAACAGAACTAGTCAGCAATAGCTATTTTGTTCTTAATCTTCCTACCCCAGGACTGTTCATATGAACATATGATGCTGCCTTATACTGAATCAGACAAATCGTTCTCTCGATGTTAGGATTGTCTACTTTGACTGGCAGCAATTCTCCAGGGTCTCAGGCACAGGTCTTTCACGTTACCTACTACTTCATCCTTTTAACTAGAGATGCCGGGGATTGAACCTGGGACCTTCTGCTTGCCAAGCAGATGTTCTACCGCTGAACTTCAGCCCGCCCTGACTCCTGATCCTTTTAGCTGGACAGACCAGGGATTGAACCTTGCAAACCTTTGCATACAAAACAAAAGCTATACCACTAAGAGATGCTTTCATTGAGTCCATCTAATCCAGTGATATCAACTCTTAATGGCAGCAGCATTACAAGAATTTGTGGGGCAGAAGTCTTTCTTCCTGGCCCTGTTACCTGGGGTTCATTTTTAAACAAAAGGTACCAGAGAATGAATTTGGGCCTAGCAACTGTGACTTGACAGCACTTTACACACAGAGATAGGACTAGTCTTTTGTTGTTGTTGTTGTTTAATATGCCAACTTTCTCTGCCACTTAGGGAAGAATCAAACCAGCTTACAATCTCCTTCCCTCCCCCTCACCACAACAGACACCCTGTGAGGTAGGTGGGGCTGAGAGAGCTCTAAGAGAGCTGTGACTAGCCCAAGGTCACCCAAATGGCTTCATGTGTAGGAGTGGGGAAACCAACCCAATTCACCAGTTTAGCCTCCGTCGCTCATGTGGAGGAGCAGGGAATCAAACCCAGTTCTCCAGATCAGAGACCACCGCTCCAAACCACCGCTCTTAACCACTACACCATGCATACACCTGCTTGTAAGAAAGAGCCAACACGTGTTTTCTTTACAAATGAAAACAGTTATAGAAACTAGTTTTGAGATTTTTATATTTTACTGTTGATAGATATTTTTAAAACTGTTAGGACACTTCTTCGGAAGTCGGGTGATGGGTCACACTTTTACGGTGGGTGAAGGGTCGAAGGGGTATCTTTTTGATCTTAAAAACTTGGTAATTATGAATGTATTAATAAGTATTAGAAACTCTTTTGTATTATCTTTTGTTATTTTTTTTGTATTACTCATTATTGTATTTGTTTGTTTTTTTGTTTTATATTTTGTTATAAACATTAATAAAAATTTATAAGAAAAAGAAAACAGGGACCAGTACTGAGGTGGGGTTTAAATCACTACATGTGTTGAAAGTAACATGAGAATTATTTGGCACACATATAAAGGTAAATAAAGTGTACGCTGTACATGGATTGTGTGTGCATTCACTGCAAATTATGAACAAGGCTAGTGTGGCTCCCTCTGCATGGTGAATCCATTTACCCGTGGATTCTCTCTGATTTCCCCTGTCATTCCACCTGCTTTGCACACAGGTCCCAGGTTCAGCCCCTGGCACCTCCAGCTAAGGAATCTCAGGTAGCAGGTTAGGGAAAGACCTCCCCACTCCCACGAGACCTTGGAGGGCAGCTGCCAATAGGTTTGCCAGCTCCGGTTTGGAAAATTCCTGGAGATTTGGGGGTGGAGCCTGGGGAGGGTGGGGTTTGGGGTGGGGAGGGACCTCAGCCGGGCGTAATGCCATACCATCCTCTGAAGCTATTGTTTTCCTCCAGGGGAACTGATCTCTGCCATCGAGAGATCAGCTGTAATGCCAAGGGATCTCCAGGCCCCACCTGAAGGTCGGCATCCGTAACTGCCAGTCACATGAAACAGTACTGGGGTAGATGAACAAGTGTTGTGAATGTAACCGCTCCGCACGTTTTGGGGTTATGATCTGAGAGTGTTTCGGTTCCAATCTCCTCCTGGAGACAAACTGGCAAGCTGGTCTCAGGTGTGTCATTTTATGGGCAAAAACGAACGGGAGGCTTTGCCTTGGATTTGTCCCTCTCTAGATGCACATTTCCCCCATCTGAATTCTCAAAACTCTGCACGGCGGCCTACGGTTGAGTGTTGAGAATTTGGCCGGGGGGGAAATGTGCATTTAGAGAGGGGCAAACCCAAGGCAAGGCCTCCCACCCAACCTCTCTAAGCTGCAGCCCCATACCTCTGCAACAGCAGGATCGTACTGGCCAACCTTGCAAGGCTGTTGTGGGGATTCTTACCACGAACTAAGCGAAGTGCTTTGGACCCTGGGAAACAGCCGAGCGTTATCACCGCCCCTGCCTGTTTCCTGCAACGGATGGAAAAGGCTGTTGTGGTCTGCAAAACCTTGCATGCCCACCCCCACCCCCGCCCCCGATTTGTTAGTTGCCAGCAGACTCTTTTGTCTACTTTTACTGCTAGGGGCTAAGTGGCTTTTCAGGCTGCTTCTCCCTTTCCCTTGCTTCCCTCCGCATCTGTGCTTTCTCCTCACCCGCATGAAGTCTTCGCCTTGCATCCCGCACCGGGGAAATTTGCAGCCAAAACCCCGGTCCCGGAAACCTCCGAAAAGGCGACTCCCCCACCACTGGGAGGAGGGAGGAGGAAGAGGAAGGTGGCTTGCACTGTTTACTGTTTTTGGCTTCTCTAGGACCGGGGAGCTCTATCGTTTTAACCCTTAGCTAATGCTCAGACAAAGGCAGCGAGTGTGGAAGGAAGAGCGCTGGATGGATGGATGGATGGATGGAAGGATGGAAGGAAGGAAGGAAGGAAGGAAGGAAGGATGGATGGATGGATGGATGGATGGATGGAAGGAAGGAAGGAAGGAAGGAAGGAAGGAAGGAAGGAAGGAAGGAAGGATGGAAGGAAGGAAGGAAGGAAGGAAGGAAGGAAGGAAGGAAGGAAGGATGGAAGGAAGGAAGGAAGGAAGGAAGGAAGGAAGGAAGGATGGATGGATGGATGGATGGATGGAAGGAAGGAAGGAAGGATGGATGGATGGATGGATGGATGGATGGAAGGAAGGAAGGAAGGATGGAAGGAAGGAAGGAAGGAAGGAAGGAAGGAAGGAAGGAAGGAAGGAAGGAAGGAAGGATGCCAATCTTGCTAAGGGCTGATATTTTAAATAAGCACTGCCATCACATAAGAACATAAGAAAGGCCCTGCTGGATCAGACCCAGGCCCATCAAGTCCAGCAGTCTGTTCACACCGTGGCCAACCAGGCGCCTCTAGGAAGCCCCCAAACGAGACGGCTGCAGCAGCACCGTCCTGCCTGTGTTGCACAGCACCCAAGATAACGGGCCTGCTCCTCTGACACTAGAGAGAATAGGTATGCAGCATGACTAGTATCCATTCCAACTAAATAAGAACATAAGAAAGGCCCTGCTGGATCGGACCCAGGCCCATCAAGTCCAGCAGTCTGTTCACACGGTGGCCAACCAGGGGCCTCTAGGGAGCCCCCAAACAAGACGGCTGCAGCAGCACCGTCCTGCCTGTGCTCCACAGCACCCAAGATAATGGGCCTGCTCCTCTGATACTAGAGAGAATAGGTATGCAGCATGACTAGTACCCATTCTAACTAATAGCCATCACATACGATGAATGACAGTTTTATTCATTTAACAGCTACATTCTTAGGCTCCCACATTTCCGCCACTCCGCAGAATGCGCAAAAACACATTTTAGGGATAAGAATTGCAGTGGAATGGAACAGTCCAGGAAGGCCCTTGTGTTTATTTGTTTTGTTTACGTTATTTTTAGTCTGCCTTTCTCACTGGTACTCAAGCCGTATTGTGTGTGTGTGTGTGTGTGTGTGTAAAGTGCCTTCAAGTCGCAGCCATCTTATGGCGACCCCTTTTTTGGGGTTTTCATGGCAAGAGACTAACAGAGGCAGTTTGCCAGTGCCTTCCTCAGCACAGCAGCCCTAGTATTCCTTGGTGGTCTCCCATCCAAATACTAACCAGGGCCAACCCTGCTCAGCTTCTGAGATCTGACGAGATCAGGCTAGCCTTGGCCATCCAGTTCAGGGCCAAGCCATATTACACTGAGTTAAATCAAACCAAGACAGTCAACAGGAGGCCTTTTTGCAGGGACGTTTCCCTGCGGTCACCCCCGCCAACTGCTTCGGGGCTTCCTTTTGCTTATGCATGCCTTTTCTGCCTGTCAGTGGTCGCCTCGCTATCCCCATGCATTTTGCTCGTGTTTTCCAGATGCTGTTTTAACCAGAATCTGGAAAATGTGGGCAAAATGCATGGAGAGAGCGAGGCGACCTCTGACGGCGGAAAAGGCATGCATAATCAAAAGGAAGCCCTGAAGCATGGGGAAACGTCCCTGCATAAAAGGCCAGACTGGAAAAAAAAAACCTGTTCTATAGGAAAATTGCTACAGACACTGATTTTTCTTTATGTTCTCCCCCTGAATTTTGCTGAAAAGTTTCAGGTACTCCATCTAGGGATGCCACCTCTGGGTTGGGAAATTCAGATATATGGGTGGAGGGTGTAGAGGGGAGAGGGGAGTTTGGGAAGGGAAGAGAACTCAGCAGGGATGCGATGCCATACAGTCCATTCTCCAAAGCAGCCATTTTTCCCCATGATCTAATCTTTGTCGTAGGGTTGCCACCCTCCAGGAGGGGCCTGGAGTTCTCCCGGAATTACTACTGCTCTCTAGACTACACCCTCCGAAGCAGCTATTTGTTCCAGGGGGGCTGATAGGGTTTCCAACCTCCAGGTTCTAGCTGGAGATCTCCTGCTATTACAAGAGATCTCCAGCCAAGAAAGATCAGATCACCTGGAGAAAATGGCTGCTTTGGCAACTGAAGTTCCTCCCCTCCCCAAACCCGGCCCTCCTCAGGCTCCATCCCAAAAACCTCCGGTCGGTGGTGAAGAGGGACCTGGCAACCCTAGAGGCTGATCACTGCACTCTGGAGATCAGTTGGAATTCTGGGAGAACTCCAGGTCTCACCTGGAGGTTGGCAAGCCCAGCCTTAGCAGTGACTGGGAAGTAGTTAGGGGGATGATAATAACAAGGATCAGACTTCAATAAATGAAGTACTAATAATTCCTGCCACCACTACCAGGCAGCGTGGAGTAGGTGAAAAAAGGCCCTCGGTCACTTTAAGAAGTGGGTTTGCCAGTATTTGCGCATGAAAAAAAGCAATACTGGACTGAAATTTAAAAACATACACAAACACAAAATTGTTCAAGAGTGGGTTGTTGAAACTAAAATAGACCAGCTTTCAAGTAGAAGCCTAGTTGTGAGAAAAGTGATCCCGCAGTGCCATCTACTGCCATCAGATATGTTTGTCCTGAGACGCTTTTCGAGATTGAACTGGCAAACTAGATGGAAGGGAGCACAACTGGAAGATAACCTGCAGACATTTTTAGGGTTTTTTAAATTCAGATTGGAGAGCTGGGGCAGAACAAGTCCCCTGTGCAGAGGCAGAGGCCTTTTATGCAGGGACGTTTCCCTGTGGTCACGCTGCCAACTGCTTCCTTTTGATTTATGCATGTGTTTTGCGGCCGTCAGAGGTCGCTTCACTCTCCCCCCTTATTTTGGCTGCACTTTCCAGATGCTGTTTTAGCCAGAAGTAGGTGGGGTGGTCCTGCTACAAGGTTACTGGGGGAATTGTGGCTATTTTTTATGTGTAGTTAATCCTATCATCTGAAGGGGTTGCTGTCCCCTAGAATCGGGATTGGACCGTGGAGAAAAGTTTGAATTTTATTGGGTGATTTGGTTTGAACTGCTTTCGGTCACACAGCCCGGATAACCTACAAGAACCAACGTAAATACAGCTTCAAGGTATTCACTCCCAATAGGCTGGTTTCATTAATGCTTCAGTGATGGATCACATGCCAACTTTTCTCTTCATCATTAGATGTTCCTTTGTATTCAGATGAGGCCTAAGTAAAATAATGTAGCATTTGGGCATAAAGATGCAGCCCAGTAAGCCAGAACCAGAGGCCAAGATGGAGAAGACCTGCACGGCTACCATGTACTTCCCTTTTGTGCTTAGGTAGGTGGGCACGAAGGACACCCAGACACTGCAAAAGACCAGCATGCTGAAGCTGATCAACTTGACTTCATTGAATGCCCCAGGCAGATTCCTGGCCAGGAAAGCCAGCAGGAAACAGACAGCAGCCAGGAAGCCCAGGTAGCCAAGGGCCGCATAAAGCATGGCGACAGACCCTTCATTGCATTGCAGGGTGATCTGGGTGGGCAGGGAGTGCATGTCAGAGCCTGGTAAAGAGGGAGCGATTCCCTGCCAGATGCTGCAGATGACAACCTGAATAAGGGTGCAGGAAAGGACAATTGCGTTCCCCAAACCTTTCCCCAGACATCTCCTCATTCTGTTCCCAGGCTTTGTGACCATGAAGGCCAGCACCACAGTGACTGTTTTGGCCAACACAGAAGAGACAGCGGTGGAGAAGACGATGCTGAAGGCCGTTTGTCGGAGAAGGCAGGTCACCCTCTCAGGCCGGCCAATGAATAGCAAGCAGGATAGAAAGGAAAGCATGAGGGAGATGAGGAGAATGTAACTGAGATCCCTGTTGTTGGCTTTGACTACTGGAGTTTCTAAGTATTTAATGAAGATTCCTAACACAAAACTGGTGGTTAGGCACAGCAAAAGGGCAAAGAAAGTGAGGCTGATCCCCAAAGGTTCTTCAGAGGAGAGGAAGATTTTGATTTTGGGGATACACTGATCCCTGTCTTCGTTTGGAAGCTGATCTTGTGGACACGGAGTGCAACGGTCAGCATCTGAAAACAAGAAGAGTGACTTTATGATCCTGTCTCTTAACACCTGTTGTGCATCCATAATAATAATTATTGCATTCAATAAAATATACATTTCTTGAAGATATCCCTTATACCACAAAAGCCAGAGAAAAAGGGGATGGGGGAGACATCAGGAACTGACCATGTTTAGAAGGGATGAGGTTAGGGTTGCCTGGTGGCTTGGATTTCCCGCCAATCCATCTCCTTACTAACAGCAAGGATTGAGTGCGTGCATGGCCATGAGCAACTCAATCCCATCACTTCCGGTTTACTTCCGGAAAGCTGCAGTGTGATGGAACAATTTACCACTCAGATGGGGGTTTGGACGCTGGCAACCCTATGTAAACTATACAGCTCACTTGGGGCATTAGCTTGACATACTAGGCCTTAGCATTAGGCTTATCAGGTCCCCCCTCTTCTCCGACGGGAGGTTTTTGGGGTGGAGGTGAGGTGAGATAACTTATGCGCGTGGCCGTGCACCTGCAATCACATCACTTCCGGTTTACACCCGAAAGTGCCGCATCACAAGGGACCGTTTACCGCTCAGACTCCCAGTTTGAGTGGTAAAAGGCCCCTTCATGAATTGACACTTCTGGGTGTAAATGCATCGCAAGGGCCTTTTACCATTCAAACTGGGAGTTTGTGGTAAAAGGCCCATTGCGATGCGGCACTTCCAGGTGTCAAACACATCGCAAGGGGCCATTTACCACTCAGACTCCCAGTTTGAATGGTAAAAGGCCCTTGCGATGCATTTACACCCAGAAGTACCAATTCATGAAGGGGCCTTTTACCACTGGGAGTCTGAGCAGTAAACGGCCCCTTGCGATGCGGCGCTTCCGGGTGTAAACCGGAAGTGACATGGCGCGGTGGGCAGGCGCACATGCACCCGTTGCCTGCCAACCCTCAGCTGGTTGGCGGGCAGCCAGGTGGATTGGCTGGGGTTTGCCCGCCACCACCTGGCACTTGGCAACCCTACTTAGCATTGCCCCCTGGTCACTAAAGGAGAAGATGTTCAACACTCAGTGTGTTAAAGCAGAGAGAGAGAGAGAGAGCGTTCTTCTTGCCAGCACTCCGTCTCACACGAGGTGTTTCATCCAGATCAGTGAACTTTTGTGAGTCTTCACCCCACTCCCCAAAGGCTGCCATTTTCTTTGGAATCACTCACCTTCCTGAGTGGAGACGGTCCCTTCCTTGCATGGTGAACAATCAAAGCAGCAAGCCGGCTTTCCCTCCTGAATCACTTTTGTGTATCCAGGGCGACAGCTTTCAGTGCACTGCGAATAAGTCTGGGTCTAAGCATAAAGGCAAAAGGCATCTATTCAAACATGTGAAGGAAATGAATTCAAGGGGTTGGTTTTAGGGATGCCAGCCTCCAAGTGGGACCGGGGGACCCCCCAGAATTACAGCTCATCTCCAGACTACAGAGCTCAGTTCCTCTGGAGAAAACGGCTGTTCTGGAGGGTGGACTCTGTGGCATTGTACCTCACCGAGGTTCCTGTCCTCCCCAGGCTTCATGTTCAAATTTCCAGGAGTTTCTCAACCTGGATTTAGCAGCCCTACCCTTCCATCCTCCGTCAGTAGCCGGGTGGGGGGGACACCTGGGAACCCTAGTTGGTTTTGATCTTTAAAGTCCTACATGGCTTGGGACCAGGTAGCTGAAATACCGTCTTCTCCCGTAGGCTCCTGCCCAGGAATTAAAATCACAGGAAGAGCCCCCCCCCCCCCGATGGTCCTATCAATTGAAGAAGCTTGTTTGGTAGATAACCCACCACCTCCCATTTTAGAAATGAAGCACAGCCTCCCTTCTCCCTCCAGAATAATACAACTAGGGTTGCCAGGTCCCTCTTTACAACTGGTGGGAAATTTTGGGGGTCGGCGCCTGAGGAGGGCAGGGTTTGGGGAGGGGAGGGACTTCAATGCCATAGATTCCAATTGCCAAAGCAGCCATTTTCTCCAGGGGAACTGATCTCTATCGGCTGGAGATCAGTTGTAATAGCAGGAGATCTCCAGCTACTACCTGGAGGTTGGCAGCCCTAAATACAACATTTATAAAACATTTTGGGGTGGGATGAGGGAGTGTAATCTTTAGGACGATTAGCATATGCTGTCATCGGACCTATTATGAAACTTGGTATGGGATTTTGCCCTCTCATTTTCACCACTTGTACGGGCTGTGCTGTGCTCAGGGGACTGATTTTGGCATCATTTCCATAGCTGAGGAAAAGAGTCAAACAAGTCTAAAGATGGTAGAGAAGAAATGGCAATAACATTTAGGGAACGTGAACCAGTCACACACTTCAGGATAAATCAAGGACAGCAGCAAATGAGGATGTTGAGCTCCAGAAGACATGTGATCTGCAAGGCTAAGATGCCAGCTGAGCTCCCCAAAGGAGCTGAGTTCAAGTCTCTTGCTGCCAGAGTTCTTTCTTTATGGGGCCAGAGCTCCTTCCTTTCTTTTTGAGATACGGTATTCCAGATAAAGCCATACCATGCACCAGGGGTCACCAAACATTTGGAGCCTGAGGGCACTTTTGTTATTCTGATACACTGCGGTGGGCTCAGACATAAAATTAGGCTTGCCAACCTCCAGATAGTAGCAGAAGATCTCCTGCTATTACAATTGATCTCCAGCCAATAGAGATCAATTCACCTGGAGAAAATGGCTGCTTTGGCAATTGGACTCTATGGCATTGAAGTCCCTCCCCTAACCCCGCCCTCCTCAGGCTCCACCCCCAAAACCTCCCACCGATGGCGAAGAGGGACCTGGCAACCCTACATAAAATGGCAGCTGCAGGAGGCAGAGCCAGCCACAAAACGGCTGCTACAGATTACCTTCAGTCACACCGTGAAGATCTTTGTGCTGTGGTGGCAGCAACGTTTTAAAAAATCTGCACAGCCGATCAGCTCTCCAGTGCTCAGTCAGAAGCGTGGCCGGGCAAACGCCCCACCAGGCCATACCCACTTTCTAAAAACACTTGGCGGGTACCAGGAAAGGTGTCAGCGGGCACTCTGCCATAAATCTATGAAGGGAATCAGAACACTGACTTTTTTATTTTCAGTTCCTTTCCTAATAATCCCCAGCATGGGGTCTGTGTCAACATTCTCATTGTATTCTCATTGAGAATACAAACTATGACCCATGATCACTTTCAGCCTTGTGGCACTTTCACACAGCCCAAATAACGCACTTTCAGTCCACTTTCACTGCACCTTAACGATCATTTGCAAATGGATTTGGCCAGTTCACACAGTAAAATCCACCTTCAAAGTGCATCGAAAGTGAATTGAAAGTGCATTATTTGGGCTGTGTGAAAGAGCCTTGGTCAGTTTGGACCTGATCAGCATGTATTGTGTTACACTATAGAGGCGCCTTTGGTAAATTAGGATAATAATTATATGCTATTATAGGGTTGTTTTAAAATGTTTTAATGTTTTTACTGATTTAATGGGACATTTATATTTGGTAAGCCGCGCTGAGCCTAGTTTTGGCCGGGGAAAGCAGGGTAAGAAGTGGAAATAATAAACAAACAAATAAATTAATTTAAAGTCAGGATTTCCTGGTCTTTTGTGCTACACTTACCAACACTGAACTTCATTTACCATGTTGATACCCGATCACCCAATTTAGAGAGATCCTCACCTGGTTAATTCTGGAGGGGCCCATAATGGCACCCGGTTCAACGGTGAACTTTGTAACTTTTGATGCCTGCCTTTTTATACTCCCAAATTTCACTTCACCAATGGATTTATTGGCAAATGCCACCCATTTCACAATATCCCAGTCTGCTGACAGATCCCCATTCTCATCAAAATAGACTCCATCCATGGAAGCATTGTAGCTGTTTCTCAGGAACCAATGGAGCTAGAATAACAACAAGAAGGTATCAGTTCTAAGCAAAGAAGAAACAATGCTGGGTATCTCAACTCTGTCAATCTGGAGCTCTAACCTCACCAAAGGCAGTATGTAGTAGAACTTAACTGGATGTTACAAACTGCATGAGTTTGCTATGGGGACTTGCAGTTATACTTTAGCTGCTAATTCCCAGTGGCAACTCATGAGTAGAAATGCAACAGGTCCGTATTAGGATCAGGAACATTGCATGGAAGAAGGAAACAATCCTTCCCCCTACCCTGTGCCATTTCTGGCAGCTAAAACAGCCTGATAAAACTTGGGAGGGAGCACAATTTGCCCTTTTGAGGGCATGATTGTTCCCTGAAAGCCTTTTTAAGGGGCAGATCTTGCATACCATTAAGGGATAGAAAAATGAGCAGTCAGAATCATGGAATAAAAGAGTTGGAAGTGACCATACAGGCCATCTAGTCCAACCCAACCCACTGCTCAATGCAGGATCAGCCTAGACCATCCCCAACAAGTGTTTGTCCAGCCACTGCTAAAAGATCTCCCTAGGTAGCCAGTTCCACTGTTATTCTGTCTGAACAGTATATCTTGTGTGTGCATGATTATTTTGATTTTTCTGCTGCAATGGAGTCTAAGGAATGGTTCACACAGCAGATGACTGAGAAATGGGAGGAGTTCCACCTCACGTGGGCTGAAAGGACACACATGAGCAGCTACTAGGAGCCTCAAACACTAGAGATGCCCCAGGAATCGAAAACTGTACATCACCCCTAGACCTGAAAAACTCTCAGAACCTGGATCCAAAGTAGTGATTTCACAACAGAACAGTTAGTCATCATTTTTCAGTGGAGCTGAGAGGGAAAAGGACTACCTGCCATGGCTGTACACTTTGAACTTCCAGATGGTCTCTAACCACCATCGTGATCCGCTCGGATCTTGCTGAGTAGGCAGCATTTAAGGCACGAGCCACAGCCCAGACAGTGTTGTAAATACTGTAGTGTTCCTGAGAGAGAATCTTTTCAAGCAGATCCTGTGGGAGGGTCCCCAGTTTCTCTTCCTCTCTGCAACTTCGCTTGCCTTTCACAGAAAAGGCATGTTTTGAATATGAGCAATGAAACGCCTTCTCCCCAAACTGGTCAATGTCTGAGAAAAATGGTCTCAAATCACTGTATTTTGTCCTTTTGCTTGCCTGGATTAAGAAAGAAAAAAACCCAAGGATGTGCTGAGAAGAGAGAAATTTATAGGACAAGTTGAAGGTCAGGTCCCATAAAGCTGTTGTGATCCAGACTTTCCCCATGACAGGTTTCATGGACATTTCATCTGCTCTTTGAATGAGGAATATGGCATCGTAGAAGAGGTTATCTTGCCCATAATAAACAAAGACATTGACTTGTGTACATATAAGAAATGAAGTAATGGCAACCACTGCTTTTTCTACAAAAAATGCTGGTACATTAGCTGAGAAAGCAATGCAAATATTGCGTCGGATAAGCAGAGGTGTCAGGGTCCTCAGGAACCTTTCTCCATTATCAGTATCTGGGGTAATGAGACCGATCCACGTCCATCTAAAGTGCAGGAGTAATTGGACAATCCCCGAGTGCAAGATTTCTTCTTTGGGGAACATGCGGTAGAAAAAAGGGAACTGAGTTTTATCACTCAGAACATGAGAAACAAACCCAAAATTGATCTATGAAGGAAAGGAAGAAGAGACTGATATTTTGTTTTATTTTCAGGACAACCCCACCCCCATAGATGTAGATTGTTAATCTACAATGATCGACAATCAGTAAAATGGCCACCATGATGATGAAGGAATAATCCGCACAGAGTAAAGACTATTTGAAGGAGCCTAGTTGTTCCCGTTTCATAAATTGTGCCCAATGAAAGGCCCTTGCTGATGGGTATCAGCCATCCAGCATGAGTCATGGAGGTCTGATATCTGCCACCGTAACAAACAATAAAACAGATGGCGGATAGAGACCCAAGAACAACATTGGCGGTAGCCAAGTATCTATCCACCACATTTCCCTTAAAGAAATAAAGGCTCCCCTTTTACTGCTCAAGATCTTTTGGTCAAGGGGGCTTGAAAGAAGGAAAAGGAACGCTCGAACACCAGTGAGAGAACATTTTAATCTTCCAGGACATAAGAAGAAGGAGTTGGTTTTTAAAACCAGCTTTTCTCTACCTTTAAGGAGTCTCAAAGCGGCTTGCAGTCGCCTTCCCCTCCCCACAACAGACACCCTGTGAGGTAGGTGGGGCTGAGAGAATTCTGAGAGAACTGTGATGGGCCCAAGATCGCCCAGCAGGCTTCATGTGGAGGAGTGGGGAAACAAATCCAGTTCACCAGATTAGCGCCGCCACTCATGTGGAGGAGTGGGGAATCAAACCTGGTTCTCCAGATCAGAGCCCACTGCTTCAAACCACTGCTCTTAACCACTACACCATGCTGTCTCTCTCACACAGCAGAAAGGGAGCACGCGTGCAGGCCCTGTTGGACACACACAACCTTTCCCACTGCACTTGGGTACTTTCAGGCAAGGAGGGTGAGGAAAAAGGGGTAGATGGGGGTAGTTTCACACTGTCCATGTCCAGCCTCACTTTTTGATATTCACCACCATATTGAGTTCTCTGGGAAATAGAATTTAATTGAGTTCTCGGGGAAATAGAATTTAAAATCATCTTGTACTCCCCTACTCCCCAGTTCATACCTGCGGGATTTTGTAGTTGTTCAGCATGGTTGAGATCTGGCTGGAGATTTCAGAGTCTGTCCCTTCAAGGACGGCCAACAGGTCGTTCTGTCTTCCGCACCTGTAGTTGGGAACGTTTCCTTGGTGAGTGGAAAGCATGTCTACCATGGTGTCGTACGTCATTCTTTCACTGAAGTAGTTGTCATAGATGTTGTAACCCAGGGTGATATTCCGTAAGAGACCAGGATTCTGGTTGATCTCTTGAATGGCAAACAAGAAAGGCAGGATGTACTGATACCCTTTGCGTATTTCCCTAAAGGGAAAGAAATGGCACCTCACATTATAATCTCCCTTTCACTGAAAACATCATATCAGATCCTTTCTTTATAAATCCAATGGTCTTCCCAAACATCGACTTCTGTCTTTATTCTTAGAACTACCACCTCAACACCATTTAAGTTGCTTTGGGGGCAGATAATGCGTTAGAATCCCAGAGACACTATCAGATGTCTTGTGAGGAATTCCTGTCTTTTAAGAAAGCATTTGAGGCGGGAGTCAGGACAAGCTGAGACGTGGGCCAAAAACACGCACGGTCACTTTAGCCTCCTTTATTCCCTGTTTCAGCCAGGATTCAGCCAGGATCGAACGCATGCGTTTTTGCCAAACGTGCATTCGATCCTGGCTGAATCCTGGCTGAAACAGGGAATAAAGGAGGCTAAAGCAACCATGCATTTTCACCCATTCTCTTTGTTTTCACACCTGCCGCACCACACCAAAGCAAGGCAGCTGGCACTGAAGAGAGAAGGAAGGAGGCAGACAAGGATGGAGGGAAGGAGAGGGGGTGGACTAAAGGAGAAGGGGGAAAGGAGAATGGGTGGAAGGGAGAAGGAGAGAAGGGTGAGGAAGTGAAGGAATTTTTCCACAGGTTAGATATACAGTCCAGGTCAGAAAAGAATTATGGGTCATAGTGTTACCCAAAGAGGTCTACATGTAGGGCTAATAAAATTCTACTTCTTAGTAATCTGAGATAACTTGTCAAGTCAGTGTGAAATTTGCTGGATCCTTCACTACGATCTAAAGGAAGCCTCCCAATTTCAAGAACATAAGATCAGACGAAATTTCGAATCCTGTTGTGAAAGGTGTGAAAGTCTTCCCAGCCATTTTTTTCCTGGTAAAAAAGATACCCCGTTCCTCAGTTTTTTCCTCTCTCACACATACACACACATCTTGATGTGTGGCCCATTAAAAGAGAATGGATTTGAGATGGTGTTTCCCGAAATACAATATGGCACAAATATTTGGGTGCAAGAAAGCTGACACAACCTACTGGCACATTCCATCTCTCTTGTTTGCCATTCATGAAATTAATCAGAGACGCAGCCTTCTACCCAAGGTCATCTGACCACCACATGGTTCGAACATGCTGGAGAATGATCTGGTAGAATGCAGAGAGGGTAGAAGAGAGGGACTAAGTAGAGGATTCCAGCTCCGAATGTTCCTTCATATCCCCCTGAAAAAACCCTCCCCTCAATCATAAAACTAACACAGCAAGAAGAAAGTTTCTCCTCCATCTCTCTGCATGCTATCCTGTTTCAGTTAGAAGAGGATTTGCCTTGATCTGCCATGACTCTCCACCTTCTTTCTCCTCTGTCTTTCTCCTTGACACCAGATGTGTCCCTGCAGGCGTACATGAACTGGAAACAGTAGCATTAAAGCCATCACTGTGTAATCACTTACCCCACAAGTCTGTTAGAAGGAGGACTGAAGAAAGTATGTGGTTTAAACCATACTGCTGTGGATATGATTCCATTAATTAAATGTTCTCCTGGCCTGTAATAATTCAGTGGTTCTACTTCATCCCTTTCCAGATTCAGGGGACATTTTGCCTTCCACAAACCACAGGCTCCCTGAGGCAGCAGCAGCAGCAGCAGCAGCAACAACAATCTGGATCCACCTGTTGCTGTCATCTTCCTTGAGACTGCTTTCAATTGCATATCCAAGTATTAGAAGCCATCAACTTACATTTTTCAGGACTAAGGATGCAGTGAGCAGGAAGGAAACGTTGTATAGCCTGATCTTGTCAGATCTTGGAAGCTAAGCAGAGTCAGCCCTGGTTAGTACTTGGAAGGGAGACCACAAGTAATACCAGGGTTGCCGTGCAGATGAAGGCAATGGCAAACCCACCTCTATTAGTGTCTTGCCTTGAAAGCCCCATAAGGGGTCGTCATAAATCGGCTGCGACTTGATGACACTTTACACACACAAGAGTGCAGTGACCTGGCTAACCCAGATGGAGCCTCTGATCTGAGAGGGGACACCATTAACGCTCAAGTTGGTGTATGGCTTAAACCTCATCTCAGACTTTGAAGAGCTCAGGAAGTATTTGTGTACCAGACTTTTCAGGCCTGGTACAATAAACCCTGACTTGGGATGGCCCAGGCTAGCCTGATCTCATCAGATCTCAGAAGCTAATCAGCGTTGGCCCTGGTCAGTACTTGGATGGCAAAACAGCTCTGTTCGTCTCTCTCCTTGAACACCCTATGGAGTTGTCATGCGTTGGCTGTGACACTTCCCACCACAATAAGTTACCATGTACTGCACTTGGTTCTGAATGTTATGTTGTTTGCTTCAAAAGCTATCATTTGAAAAAACCCCTGAGCTTTCGTAGGAAGAACAATAAGTCACTGTAACATTGCTAATTACAGAGGGAGGAATCACTTTTGTGTCTTCCACGGGTGGTTCCAGGCACAGGTGCATGGCTGGAGAAAACATATTATGCAAAAAAATCACTACCACATGGCTCCAAGTCTGGCAGGATCTTCAATGGGTCAGGAGAACTGTAAAAAGGCATTATGGGAGTTAAGAACGTAAGAGTCTTATTATCAAAGGCCTTTTGCGCAGGGACATTTCCCTGCGGTCACCCCCACCAACTGCTTCGGGGCTTCCTTTTGATTATGCATGCCTTTTCCACCTGTCAGAGGTCACCTTGCCCTCCTCTCGCATTTTGCCCTCATTTTCCAGATTCTGGCTAAAAGAGCATCCGGAAAACAGGGGAGAGCAAGGCAACCTCTGATGGTCAGGAAGGGCGTGCATGATCAAAAGGAAGCTCCGAAGCAGTTGGTGGGGGTGACCGCAGGGAAACGTCCGTGCATAAAAGGCTATAGTCAGTGATCTCACATGATTAAGTACTCCTGAACGTTGTACCTGTATTCCCCCAAATGAAGATACAAGGCACCAATGTACGGTTTAAATACAGCTTTTATTCTTGGCTGATCTGCAGACAGTATTCTTATACCCTAAATGAAGATACAGGGCACCAACGTATAGGTTAAACACAGTTTTTATTCTTGCCTGATCTACAGGACAGAAACAGTTATGAAGCATCGCCCACAAGTATGCCCTGATCTGGATGGCCCAAGCTAGCCTGATCTCATTAGATCTCAAAAGCTAAAAAGAGTCAGCCCTGGTTAGAATGTGGATGGGAGACCCCCAAGGAAGTCCAGAGGCAGCCAACGACAAACCCCCTCTATTTGTCTCTTCCCTTGAATACCCAACGGGGTTGCTATAAGTTGGCTACAACGTGACACCCCTTCACAGACATACAGTCAGCGTGGGTTGCTTCTAACCGACAACTTCTAACAAGTCCAACTTGGTGGGAAATCAACCCTCGGTCCACACTTGGCCGGAATTACCACTGATTCTGTTCATCCTAGCCTGCTCTTCTAAACTATACCAAGAGGTCTTCCTCCCTCACATACTGCTTAAGCAACTAAGGGCTAATTTGATGCTGCTCAGCACCAATGGCTTTCCCCTCTCTCACCTACCTGACAACTCCAGCCAATGAGAGCCTGCCTTGTTCCAGCTTTCCTGCTTGTCTGCTTATGGAAAAGAATGCAAAGATCAACATTTTTGCAACTGTGGAACATCAGCTCTGCAGGACTTATACCACTACTGAAGGCACGGGGGGGGGGGCCTTTAAACAGATCTGCGCCTCTGGGCTGGGAGGCCTTCCCGCGCACCTTCAGGGAAGCCCCCTGAAGGTGCGCGGGGGGTGGTGGTGGAACAGATGTGTGCCTCCCGGCCGGGAGGCACAAATCTGTTTAAAGGTCCCCCGCGCGCGCCTTCGGGGGAAATTAAATCGGGGAAAATTCGGCTGTTTTTCGGTTTGGGAAGAACCAAATCGACAGCCCTACCCAGCTTGCTGGGGGTAAAGGGAAGATGACTGGGGAAGGCACTGGCAAACCACCCCATAAACAAAGTCTGCCTAGTGAACGTCGGGATGTGACGTCACCCAGTGAATGACCCGGTGCTTGCACAGGGGACCTTTACCTTTTTATATGTGGAACCTAGGGCTAAATTTCTTGCCGTGTTGGTTTCTGGCCTAAACACTTGCCCTAGAGCCGAGAAACTAGTATGTTTGTTAAAAGATACCAATCGGTTTGTTTTTCATAGGACTGCCCTGTATGCTCTGGCAACAAAGAAAATAAGGTCCAACATGGCTGCTAAGGGAGCTGATCCTTCAAGTTGATTTTAATAGTCACTAGGTCCTATTGGCCAATTGGGACACCACCACAATTTTGAGTTATTATTATTATTTGTTGTTGTTTTTGTATGCATTGATTTAGCATAGTTTTATTATGAATATTCATTATTAATCCAGTATCTGGGGGTTGGCAACCCTATCTATAGATCATATGCTATCTTTTATTTTCATCATTAGATGCTCCTTCGTATTCAGAGAAGGCCTCAGTATAATGATATGGCATTTGGGAACAAAGATGCAGCCCAGTAAGCCAGCACTGGAGGCCAAGATGGAGAAGACCTGCACAGCTACCGTGTACTTCCCTTTGGTGCTCAGGTAGGTGGGCACGAAAGACACCCAGACACTGCAAAAAACCAACATGCTGAAGGTGATCAGCTTGGCTTCATTGAAAGCCCCAGGCAGATCCCTAGCTAAGAAAGCTACCACAAAGCAGACAGCAGCTAGGAGGCCCATGTAGCCAAGGGCTGAATAAAACATGGCGACAGACCCTTCATTGCATTGCAGAGTGATCTGTGTGGGCAGGGAGTGCGTGTCAGACTCTGGGAAAGGGGGAGAGACTCCCAGCCAGATAACGCAGATGGCAACCTGAATAAGGGTGCAGGAAAGGACAATTGCGTTTGCCAAGCTCTTCCCCAGCCACTTCTTCACCCTGTTCCCTGGTTTTGTGGCCATGAAGGCCACCACCACAGTCACTGTTTTGGCCAACACTGAAGAGACAGCGATGGAGAAGACGATGCTGAAGGCCATTTGGCGGAGAAGACAAGTCACTCTTCCAGGCTGGCCGATGAATAACAAGGAGGACAGGAAGCAAAGCAGGAGGGAGACAAGGAGAATGTAGCTGAGGTCCCGGTTGTTGGCTTTGACTACAGGAGTTTCTAAATATTTAATGAAGATGGCTAAAATGAAGCTTGTGGAAAGAGACAAAAACAGAGCAAACAAAGCAAGGCTGATCCCCAGAGGTTCTTCGTAGGAGAGGGAGGTGATAATCTTGGGGACACATTTATCCCTGTCTTTGTTTGGATGCTGATCTTCTGGACACCGGGTGCAGTGGTCTGCATCTGAAAACAAGAACAGGGACTTTGTTTCCAGGAGATGTTCATCCATCATAATTCTGTGATGATCTTGGATCTATTGCATTCTATAAAGGATATGTTTCTGCATGATACCTCATAGGCAACCAAAGCCAACTAAAACAGGGATGAGAGAGAGTGGCTAAAAGACACAGGAAGGTGTTCAAGAAGAGAGAAAACCCAGTCCTGACCCCACAGCAGTCCATCCCACCACATCATTTCATGCAACTCTGTGGACATCTGTCCTTTTTGCCCCATTCCCTAAAAGCTGCCCGTTCCCCTCAGGTCACTTGCTTACCTTCCAGAGTGGAGACGGTCCCTTCCTTGCATGGAGAGCAATCAAAACAGCAAATTGGCTCTCCATCCCGTGCCAGCTTTGTGTATCCTGAGAAGCAGCTTTCAGAGCACCTTGAATGGGGCTGGGTCTGCTCATAAAGACAAGGAGGATCAATTCAAATACGTGTAGGAATTGAGTCATAAGATAGGAAAGAACTTTGTACACTATAACTGGCGTGGATTTTGCTTGCCTAGGGTTAGTATCTGGAGGGTGAGCAACTTCACCTTCATATTTCTAACAATTAACACTCAGAAACCTAATCTGGAAAATGGCAACGGCCACAACTTAATTTTCTTCAAACAGCTGTAAAGGCACGGCGTAGCATGAGGGCTGGATCCGGGTAAAGGGGCCGACCCCAATGCTGCCTGTTATGAGGAAAACCTCCCAGCGCTCCCGCTGGGAGTAGTTCAGGATGACACTGCTGGGATACCACTTGGACGTGAGCCACTTAGTGGTTCCCCATGTCATTTGGGACAAGGCTTCAAGAAACGCCCATCCCCTTAGGGCATTTTAGCCACTCAGCCTCTCCCAAAATCCCTTAATAGGATCCCCGGATGCAGAGGGAAGGGGCACGCAGGCCGCTTCCCTCCCCAAACGAATCCAGCCCAGATGCCCTATCGCCCAACAAGTTGTGACGAATTAATCAGCAAATATAATGATTTGGGAGGGTGGGTGGGGGACGAAATCCCGTGGCGACTGAAGCCCCTTGCCCAGTCCTCTTTTCTTTTAAACCTTTAAGCTGGACCAGAGGGAGAACTCCCCTTCCGACCCTGTTCTCTCCACCCCACACCTCAACAGCCACTGGGGCCCTATTGGCCCCTTCAAATTCCCCCTTTTTCTGGTTGGCCAGCCGGGGAGCCCAGCAACAGAACAGCCCGGGGAAAAATGGCTCCAGTGAAAAGGGGGGGGCTGCTCTTGCCTGCCTGGACTAGTGGACCCAGCCTTCCTCCAGCAACCCAGGCCAAATCAGGCTCCAGCAACCCAGGCTCCAGCAACCCAGACCAAATCAGGCTCCAGGTAAAGTTCTGGAACCTCCACTTACCATGATGTTTTACCAGTTGGCAAACTCTCTTCACCTTGGTCTTTATGCCTCCCTATTCCTCCTTTAACTAAGGCCATTTAGAACAAGGGATGTGGTCTGCAAGTTTCGTGCTGCCAGAATTCCTTCTTCATGGGATGGGAGCAGCTTTCCCTAAGATTACTTCTTGGGGTCTTCTGGTTATGAAGAAATGTGCAAGGGAGTAAATGAAACTTCTCAGGTGGCCAGGAGATGGGCCTCCTGGCTTTGCCTGGTCAACGGAGAATGGTCTTCCAAACTCCATGTTACAGGTTGAACAAATAAACACATGAAGCTGCCTTATACTCAATCAGACCACTGGCCAATCAAGGTCAGTATTGCCTACTCAGCCCTGACCTGGATGGCCCAGGCTAGTCTGATCTCGTCAGATCTCAGAAACTAAGCAGGGTCAGCCCTGGTTAGTATTTGGATGAGAGACCGCCAAGGAATACCAGGGTTGCTGTGCAGAGGAAGGCACTGGCAAACCACCTCTGTTAGTCTCTTGCCATGAAAACCCCCAAAAGGGGTCGCCATAAGTCGGCTGCGACTTGACGGCACTTTACACATACACACATTGCCTACTCACACTGACCACTGTCCAATCAAGGTCAGTATTGCCTACTCACACTGGCAGTGACTCGCCAGGGTCTCAGGCAGAGGCAGAGGCTCTTTCACCTCAGCTATGACTCAGCAAATTACTTAGCACGTTTGAAAGGGCATATAATGAAATAGAAGGTCTCCTCACCTGGTTAATTCTGGTGGGCCACATAATGGCATCTTCTTGAATGGTGAGCTTCATGTCTGTTGATGTCTGTCTCTTGATACTCCCAAATTTCATGCCATCAAAGGATCTATTAGGAAACGCCACCCAGTTCACAGTATCCAAGTCAGCTGCCAGATCCCCATTCTCATCAAAATACACACCATCCAGGGAAACATTGTAAAACTGGAGGTTTCTCAGGAAAGGATGAAGCTGGAAAGAGGAGGGGGAAGTGTTTTTAAAACAGTAAACAACGCTGGGTACCTCTGCCTTGCCATTTTGAGGTTTCAGCATTTTGCGTGAGGCTGTTTTAGAGCCATGATATTTATACTCCTAATTTTGCATCCCAGGGAGCCCATCCTACCATTTGGCAAAACAAGATAGGACTCTGTAAGCTCAGCTTTTTGATACAATCTTTCATTCTTTTTCAAGATGGGGACAATATTTACCCGCCTCAAACCTTCTGGCACCTCCAAGAATTCTTCAAAATACTAGACAGAGGTTCAGAAATCACATCTGCGAGTTCTTTTAATATCCTTGGATGCAATTCATCTGGCCCTGAGGACTTGGTTTCATTTAAAGAAATGAGGTGTTTATGTATTACCCCTATGCCAATCCTAGACTGCAACTCCCTTTTCTCATCATGTATTTTGTTTTTGCCATGATGAGCACCATGTCCCTCTCAAGAGAAAACCAAAGAAAAGAAGGAATTGAGCAGTAATGCCCTCTCTTCATCACCTGTTATAATTTACCTTTCCAGCCCCCACAATAGGTCTACCATGTCCTTGCTCTTTTTCTTACTTTGAACATAACTAAAGAACTTTTTGTTTGTTTTTTGCATCGCTCAGCAGGGATGTGCTGCCATAGATTCCACCCTCCAAGGTTGTGATTTTCTCAAAGAGAACTGACCTCTTTAAGCTGGAGATCAGTTTTAGTTCTGGAAGAACGCCAGACCCTACCTGGTGGTTGGTAACCCTATCTCCTATGCAAAGATCTTGCAAATTACTAATCTAATATGTTTTAAAGCCAAAGGCAAAAAAAGCCAATCATTTTCTCTCCTTATCTCACATACAAATGCAAACACAGAGCAAAAATACATTTTTTAAATAGCTTGACGTCTATACCTGGAAAAGTTTTAGAACAAATCAACAAGCAGTCAGTCCTTGAGCATTTAGAAAGAATGGTTGTGATTATGAAGAGCCAGCATGGGTTTCTCTTGTCAGACAAGTCATGTCAGACTAACCTCATTTCCTTTTTTGATAAAGTTACTCCTTTGCTGGATCAGGGAAATACTCTGGACTTTATTTTGATTTCAGTAAGGCTTTTGATAAGGTTCCTCACAATATTCTTGTTGACAAATTGGGAAAATGTGGTTTAGATCCTGTTACTGTTAGGTGAATCTGTAATTGTTTGACATATCGCACCCAAAGATTGCTTGTTAATGGTTCTTCATTCTCTTGGAGAGGAGTGACTAAAGGAGTTCCTCAGGGATCTGTCCTGGGCCCTGTGTTCAACATCTTTATAAATGATTTGGATGAAGGAATAGAGGGGATGCTTATTAAATTTGCAGATGATACTAAATTGGAAGGGGTAGTAATTATGGTAGAAGACAGAGCCAGGATACAGGATGATCTTGACAGGCTGGAAAACTGGACTAAAACAAATAAAATGCATTTCAACAGAGATAAATGTAAAGTTCTGCATTTAGGTAGGAAAAATCAAATGCATAATTATAGGATGGTGGAAACTTGTCTTGGCAGTAGTATGTATGAAAAGGATCTAGAGGTCCTAGTAGACCATTTACTGAACATGAATTAGCAGTGTGATGTGGAAGCTAAAAAGGCAAATGCAATTTTGGCCTGTATCAAAAGAAGTATAGTCTCCAGATCACACAAAGTGATGGTATCGCTTTACTCTACTCTGGTTAGATCTCACTTGGAGTATTGTGTTCAGTTTGGGGCACCACAATTTAAGAAGGATGTAGTCAAGCTGGAACATGTCCAGAGGAGGGCAATGAAGATGATGAAGGGTCTGGAGAGATCAAGTCCTATGAGGAAAGGCTGAAGGAGCTGGGTATGTTTAGCCTGGAAAGAGACCATTGAGAGGTGATATGATAACCATCTTCACATACTTGAAGGGCAGTCATATAGAGGATGGTGCAGAGTTGTTTTTTGTTGCTCCAGAAGGTCAGAATAGAACCAACGGGTTGAAATTAAATCTGAGGAGTTAAGGGCTAAACATTGGAAAGTATTTTCTGACAGTTAGAGCAGTTCCTCAGTAGAACAGGCTTCCTCAAGAGGTGGTGGGCTCTCCTTCTTTGGAGGTTTTTAAGGAGAGGCTAGATGGCCATCTGTCAGCAATGCTGATTCTGTGAACTTAGGCAGATCATGAGAGGGAGAGCAGGAAGGGTTGTGTCCATGTTTGGCTCTTGTGGCCCTTTCTTACATGGCTAGATTAGTGCTGATCACCACTTTGGGGTCAGGAAGCAATTTTTCCCCAGGCCAGATTGCTCAGGGATCCTGGAGGGTTTTTAGTGGTTATTTTCTGGGCATGAAGTCGGGGTCACTGGGTGTGTGTGAGGGGGAGGTAGTTGTGAATTTCCTGCATTGTGGAAGGGGTTGGACTAGATGACCTTGCTGGTCCCTTACAACTCTAGGATTCTGTGATCTCCCTTTCTCCCCAAACTCCATCTTCATAAGGCTTCCCTCCCAAGTCTGCAGGAATGTCCCAACCTGGCACATGCAGCCCACTGTGTGTGTATGTGTAAAGTGCCGTCAAGTCGCAGATGACTTAATGGCAACCCAGTAGGGTTTTCAAGGCAAAAGATGTTCAGAGGTGCCTTGCTACATCCTGCCTCTGGGTTACACTCCGGTATTCCTTGGAGGTCTCACATTCACGTACTAGCCAGAATCAACCCTACTTCGCTTCTGAGTTCTAATGAGATCAGGCCAGCCAGGGGCATCCAAATCAGGGCTGGCAACCCATTAGGTAGGACAATTGGAGGATTACTAGATGGAAGGAAATATTAATGGGTTGCAAGTGATACACTACAGGAGAATTACACAACTAAGGTTGACAATGAGGAAATTGAAATTGTTCAAGACTTTCTATTCCTTGGCTCCACCATCAACCAAAAAGGAGACTGCAGCCAAGAAATCAGAAGGAGATTGAGACTGGGAAGGGCAGCCATGAAGGAGCTAGAAAAGATTTTGAAGTGTAAGGATGTGTCACTGGCTACCAAGACTAGATTAATTCATGCCATTGTATTCCCTATTACTATGTATGGGTGTGAAAGCTGGACAGTGAAGAAAGCTGATAGGAAGAAAATAGATTCCTTTGAATTCCTATTATAACCGATCTCCAGCCGACAGAGATCAGTTCACCTGGAGAGAATGGCCGCTTTGGCAATTGGACTTTATTGCATTGAAGTCCCTCCCCTCTCCAAACCCTGCCCTCCTCAGGCTCTGCCTCCAAAATCTCCAGTTACTTCCTAACCCGGAGCTGGCAAACCTAGTCCCGCCATATCTAAGGAAGTCAAAAGACACACACAGACATCAGCTATGTGCAACTTGTACCTATCACCTCTACTTTTAAACTGGTACATATCACCTCTGACCTGACCTGGATAGCCCAGGCTAACCTGGGCAGGATATGGCAAACCCCCTCTGAATGTCTCTTGCATTGAAAACCCCACCAGAGGTTGCCCTAAGTCAAATGTGAATTGATTGGGGGGGGGGGGGAATCAGCTCTACATTTAAACTCTTCTCAGAGTCTGGCTCCAAAATAAAAACTCCACAATGGAAACATGAATCATCACGGTCAGTGGAGTTATCTTTGAGGGAGCAGAAATACCTGCCATGGCTGTAACCTTTGAACTTCTGGATGGTCTCCACCCAGCATCACTGTCTGTTTGGACCTGGCTGAGTAGGCAGCACTTAAGGCGTGAGCTACAGCCCAGATTGTGTTGGAAATACTGAGGCTTTCTTGAGAGAGGAGGATCTTTTCGAGCAGGTCCTGGGGGAAGGCCTCCAGTTGTGCTTTTTCTCTGCATCTTGTTTTGCCTTTTGCAGACAACCCATGCTTTGAATACGAGCAATAAAACGCCTTCTCCCCAATTTTTTCAACATCAGATAGAAAAAGTCGCAAATGATCATATTTTGTCCTTTTGTTTGTCTGGATTAGGAATGAAAAGAATCCATTAATGTGCTCGGAAGCCAGAGTTCTGTAAGAGAGATTGAAGGTGAGGTCCCACAAAGCAGTTGTGACCCAGACTTTCCCCATAATGGGTTTATTAAATTTTTCATCTGCACTTTGCACAAGGAATATTGCCTCATAGAAGAGGCGAGTTTGCCCATAATAAACAACCACATTGACTTGTCTCCATAGTGGAAAGGAAGTAATGGGAGCCACTGGTTTTTCCAAAGAGAATTCTGGCACACTTATTGAGAAAGCCACGCAAATGCTGTGTCTGAGGAGCAGAGGTGTCAAGGTCCTCAGGAACCTTTCCCCGTTGTCAGTATCTGGAGCAATGAGGCCGACCCATGTCCATCTAAAGTGCAGGAGTAATTGGACTATCCCCAAGTGCAGAGTTTCTTCTTTGGGGAGCATCCGGTAGTAGAAAGGGAACTGAGTCTTATCATTCAGAACATGAGAAACTGAGCCAAAACTAACCTAGAAAGGAAAGGAAGGGGAGGCTGGTGCTTTGATTTATTTTCGGAACGAAAGCTCAAACGTGTGTTTTTAACCAACCATGATTAATAATCAGCAAAATGGCTGCCATGATGATGGAGGAAGTGGCCATACAGAACAAGGGCCTTTGGGGCGGGATAATTGATTCCTGCTCATGCTGAGGGGTCCCTGTTGGTGGACTTCAGCCATCCAATGTCAGTCAAAGGGGGTCAGAATTTACCCTCACCAGAACAGATACATAAGTGCTTCACAAGGCATCCCACCACAAGAATGAATAGGAACTGTTTATATGGATGAAAGGAAAGAATAGGAAAGAGGGGTAAACTTGGTCGTTGCTGGAGATCACCCTGTTTGGTCAAGGGGTTAAAAGGTGCTACTGGACTAAAATCTCCTCGTGTTACTGCAGACAAACATAGGTACCTTTCTGTAGCCTACAGTGTCGAGAACTGGCTTTGACATTCAAGTGGCTGGATTCCTCCCTTCTTAATAACTCTCATTTACAATTGTGCTTCTCTTGGTGATTAAAGGCCTGTGATCTCCTGACTTGAGAAAAATGTTGCTGACATACATACAAAGGATTGGATGGCGATGGAGGAAGCTCATGTTTATTTACTAAATTCTAGCGCTTTCCTGTTTTCATCTGCATTTATCTTGTAGAGTTAATATCATACTATGATGTTTATGTAGATCCTTTAAAGTATTAACATTAACTGAATTTTTTTTCGAAACAGGTATTTTAGAAAAAAAAGGAATTCCCCTTTTATTTTATTAGTATATTTAAAAATCGTTACAGTTAATTTTCTACTGAAAAAATATGTGAAGTTATGTCTTCAGCTTCATCAACAGATCTTATTGTATAGAATTTTTTGTCAACTTTAAAAATTAGTTTAAAAGGAAACCCCCATCTATAAGTGATTTGTTGATTCCTTCATTTCTCAGTTAAGAATGTCAAACTTCTTTTTCTCGGCAAAGTGATAAATCCTGAAGAACCTGAACTACACTATTTCTTATTTTAAATGGGTCTTCTAAGGGCTACCAGAAGATTGCCTCTTTAACTGAGATTGACTCAAATGTCACCAAAATATCTCTAGGTAACTACCTAGTTCTTACAGCATGACCTGGATATCCCAGGTTAGCCCGATCTCATCGGCTCTTGGAAGCTGAGCACAGTCCGCTCTGGTTGACCAAGGAACTCCAGAGTTTCTACACAGAGGCAGGCAATGGCAAACCATCTCACTTTGTCTCTTGCCTTGAAAACCCTACAGGGTCACCATAAGACTTCTGTAACTTGATGGCACTTTCCTCCACCATTGTACTAAGAATTCTTGTTTCTCTTAGCTACCTTCAAGTTTCTTTAGCATGGCTTTTTGACACCCACTGAAGTACTAAGTCCTCTTGGGAAAGAAGACAATAGAATGATATTCCCCTTCTACTCCCTCTCACCCGCCTCCAGTTCAAACCTGTGGGGTTTTGTAGTTACTCAACATGGTTGAAATGTGGATGGAGATTTCAGAGTCGGTCCCTTCAATGACAGACGAGAGGACATTCTGTGTTCCACAGCTATAGTTGGGAATGTTCTTTTGGCCAGGAGAAAGCATGTCTACCATGCTGTCATATGTCAGTCTTTCATTGAAAAAGTTGTTATAGATGTTGTAGCCCAGGGTTATATTCCGTAAAAGACCAGGATTCCTGTTGACCTCTTGAACGGCAATCAAGATAGGCAGGATGTGTCGATGCCCTCTGTACAGTCGCCTAAATAAAGGATGTGTCACATGATCATTCCCCATTTCTTCTATAACATCAAGGGTGTTTACAGATACAACCAATCTCTGGATTGTATTCCTCAAACTACAGTAACATTAGCTTTAATCCAGATCTGTGTGATTGCCAGTCCTGGTGTAATAGTTTCTGACATGTTTTGCAGCATGGCCATGCTGTAAGGTGACCTTCCATTTGCCAATGAAAACAAAATCTAAAAAAAGTTTACACTGTGGTGTTTGACAAGTGGAGAAGCCCAACTTTATAGAACTAGCAATGCATTTGTAACTTCATAAGCAGTGTTACACCCTTCTAAGTCCTTTGCCTACTAGTTTTTTTAATTCACACAGATCTCCTATTTGAAATTTCAAGCATTTCAATCGAGAAGAAAATAATAATTGTGCAGCAATTAAATCTTTTGTTAACCTTTAAATACTGACAACAAATTAAATGTTCTTGCTACCAAAGTCTCTAGTGTCCCCCCCTTAAAAAAAAACACCTTTCTTTTCCTGGAGGGGAACGTTTCTGGAAATTTTAAATCTCTTGTTAAGCTTACCTGATTTTGGAATTAGTTAAACGTTGGTTTGTTTCTGTAATCTAAACATATAAAAAGAGATTCATGCAAAATAGCCATCTGGAAATGTGTAAAATTGGCCAGGCAGGTAATGTGGAGAGGGAAGGGTATGTATGGATGGTAGAAAACACAGACATTGGACTGCATTTGTGAAATGTTTGGGTCCAGCAGCACCTCAGAGACCAACAAGATTTGGGAGGTTTAAGCTTTCAAGAGTCAGAGCTCCCTTTGTCCGATAATAGAAGTGAGGATTATTAGAACAAAAGTACATTTGCATGTGCTAAATACATATTTGAAAAGAGTCCACCACAAACAATAACTAGACAGGCATCCAGGATACTGTCCTGTTTCAAAGTGTATTTTCATCAGAAGAAAACAACAACAACAACAACAACAACAAACATCCAAGTTACATCTGCCATTTGGACTAAGAGACTATTCTGTGGAAATGAATTTTCATTGCAGCCGTACAAAACTTTGCTACCTGAGAGGTGTTTGAGGGATTATCTCCTTGTAGGAGCTTTTCTATCTTTTCTCTTTCCCTGTCGGGTCCCATTTTCAGTATGAGGGGCTCAATAAACTTAGAACGGGGTATAGTGTAAAAGTTACAGTTCAGGAGAACATGGTTTCTAAATCCCCGGATTTGCAGGGGCACAGTCTCTCTGCCCTGGGTATCTTCTTGAATTTCCCCTCTAATGTAGCAGAGGGTAAGGCTGCGCACCTAGCCAAGGTAAAAGCCCTCCTACAATATATTTGTTTATCTTTAAGTAACGGAGATAGGCTGCGGGTGCAAGGATAAATGTGGAGCGGTGGGGGAGCCTTTTTGAATACGTATTTAGCACATGTGGATGTGCTTTTGTTCTAATGATCATCACTTCTATTGATACCTTTCTCCCAAGAATTTTAGGGGGTAATCTGTCCAGCACAAATGTACAGTGTGAAGCTTCTTAGGACTTTTTTCATCCAGTTCTATGCACGGTCTTCCTCGTGGGTGTTGTTTTTTATGTTAGCATTAACACCGCCGCTGTGTAATCACTTACCCGAATGCTGTGTTGGAATAGAGCCTGGAGAAAGTATGAGGTACAAACAATTTCCTTGTGGAAACAACTCCACTAATCAGGTGGTCTCCCGGCCTGTAATAATTCAGAGGTTCTAATTCATCCTTCTCCAGATTCAGGTTGCAATTTGCCTTCTGCATCCCACAGGCGGCATGGGGCAGAAGCAGCAGCAAGAGAAGCAGCAACATTCTCGGTCTGCCTGTTGCCATCTCCTTCCTTGAGAATACATTGCAGTGGCCTATACAGGTTCCTAGAAACTGCCAACACTGACCAGGAAGGCCCGGCTTACCCGCTCTGCAGCGTCTAGTGTTGCTACACTGAGGCAGGCAATGGCAAACCCCCTCTGTTTGTTCCTTGCCTTGAAAACCCGCAAGGTCTCCATAAGTCGGTTGTGACTTATCAGCACTTGACATGCAGAGAAGCTCCCAACTCTCTTTTTGCAAGGCTGAGGCTGCAGTGTCCTGACTGACACAGAAGGTGCCCAAGCGAGGCCACTGATCCAGGGATGCTGTGGATCCTTATGCTAGTCACAGGTCTGAAATCTCAGCCCAAGCTCTCAAGGGCAGAGGAAATATTTATGCAGCAGACGTCACAGGCTCAAAACAAAAAGTCCCCACTTGGTTCTAAATTTTATGTTATTAGATTCAAATGACATCTTTAGGGTGGTTCGCTTGAGCTTTGGCAAGAAGAACAATAAATCACTATGATTTTTCTAATTATAAGAGTGGAGAATTGCCTCTGCACTTTCCATGCACTCTGGTTGCGGTTCTATGTGCAAATGCACAGTGGGAGAAAAAAAAAGTTTGCAAAAATCAACTCCATGTGTGGCTCCAACTCAGACCCAGGTCAGTGAAGGGTCAAGCTGAATGTGGCTTTACTGCAGAAATATTATGAGAGCCAAGATCAAAACAGTCTAGGATATACAGCAATGATCTCATAGAATGAGACACAATAAATATAAACAAGACATAAGATACGAGTGTATGCGTTACAAGATTTTTATTCTTGCCTGAACAACAGGATAAAGTCATCACTAAAGCATGGCCTTCTTTAAGTGCAGGTTGTTCCTGCTGACAGGTAGTCTCCTGACTAGACATCAGTTCCCCTGGAGAAAAGGGCCACTTTGGAGGGTGGACTGTATGGCATTATACCCCACTGAGGTCCCTGCCCATTATAGATTTTCTCCTCCAGTAGGGTTGCCAGGTGCCCGCTGGTGGCGGGCAAACCCCCGGTAATGTGTCCCTCTGCCCACCAACCAGTTTACAACCGGAAGTGCCGCCTTGCGAGGAGCCTCGAGAGGTAAAGGGCTGCAGCAACCCTTGGCTCCTTGCGAGGTGGCACTTCTGGTTGTAAACCGTAAGTGCTGCGTTGGCGCGCACGCCCATGCGCGCACATGAACACACACATTAACAAACGAAAAAGAAACCTCCCGCCGAAGGTAAGAGGGGACCTGGCAACCCTATCCTCCAGGGAGATAATATTATGATAAACCTCAGGCTATACACACAAGTGTAATGGAATTTCAAAGGGGCTATATCTCCTAGCAGTACTGGTTCTGGAGAGGCTGGCCTTCCTTTTTCCAGAGGGGAGGAGGGAGGAGGGGGGCCTAGGCTGGAGCATGCTGGCAGGAGGAACAGGCCAAGGAGGAGAAACAGGCTGGTGAAAAGCTGAAAAAGAGGAACTAAGGACTGGAGCAGAAAACTGCAGGGATTCCTGCTGCAGGACTGAAGCTCCAGGTAGAGACTTTGTTGTTTGGACAGTGTCAGGCGAACCCTGGGAAGAAGGGCCTGGAACCAGTGAACTCTTATTAGTTGACTGGCAAGCACCACAAGTATGGTTGCTAGGTCCCTCTTCGCCACCGGCGGGAGGTTTTTAAGGTGGAGCCTGAGGAGGGTGGGGTTTGGAGAGGGAAGGGTATGGATGGATGGCAGAGATCTCAGACACTGGACTAGTGATAGATTTGGGTCCAGTATCACCTTAGAGACCAACAAGGTTTTGGAGATTTAAGCTTTCAAGGGTCAGAGCAACTTTTGTCAGATAATAGGAGTGATTATTAGAACAAAAGTACATTCGCATGTGCTAAATAGATATTTGAAAAGAGTCCACCAAAAACCATAACCAAACAGGCATCCAGGATACTGCCCTGTTTCAAAGTGTATCTTCATCAGAAGAATGCAGGATCTCTCAAATGGAGTTTCAAGAAGTAACTTTCCTACATAATTTAAATGGTTTCAGCTTCCGGTCTTCTGAGTGAAGTGCCCCAATAAAGGTCTTTTACCTGTGGCACTATAAACTGCCCCTGTGTACATAAACAGGTGCAGGAATCCTCTTTTGTACTTTAAACTGGTACCATTAAATAGCATAAGCTGTAAACGTAATTCCTGATCTCCAGTGCGTTATCCTTGATCAGATCTACCTGGGGTAATGTTTTCTAGGCACAACATGAGTGTGTGGACATCACAAGGTAGGACTCCGTTTCGGGACATTCTAATTTTATTTTTGGTCTTTTTCTGTTTGTCCTTGTTTACCTCTTATTGTATGTCTAGTGAAACCTTATTCTATTTGTTTTTCCTCTTCTTATTCTGTTTTCTTTTCTCTCTTCCCTTTGTTATGGGAACTAGAGAGTAGGCTGAGTTGGGCTTGGTGTTTTTGTTTCATCTGCCTGGCTCTATTTTGTCTGCCTCGCTCTGCCCCAGTTTATTTTAGCTTTAGTTCTAATCTTTATATTTACATTTGCTCCATCTCCCTCCTTCCTCTGTTTTAGGAGCTGGGGGAAGAAAATACTTTTACGCTTTTAATTTTGTGTCTCTTGCTAGGGGGCTCAGTGCTATCTTATTATAACTCTTTTAGTCAAGCTTTGTTAATTGTTTCTATTTTACCTTTTCTGTTGTTGTTTTTTAATAAAATGTTTATTATTTTCCAAAAATTATTACTAAAAAAGTTTAACAATAACATATATTGAATAGAAAAAAAATTAACTTCCCCTGCTTCTCCCTCCATCCTGCAATAGACTTGTAATCTCTTTTGCATTAATTTCTAACCCTAATACCATTGTTAATAATCATTAATCATTAATCACTTAATTATTATATTTTCTCTAACAAAACCAAAAAAAGAAAAAAAAGAATTCAATTAATAACATCATATAAGAAGGAGAAAAAAGAAAAAAAGATTTAAAAAAAGAAAGAAAAATATTAAATCTCCCTAATAAAAGATGGATTAGTATAGTAAGAAGCATATAATTATTTCTAGTGAAAATTAGTTAATTTGTAAATCCTCCATTTCTCCCTAGCACTCATTTATTGCATGACATTTCTAGTAGATTAATATTTTATGTAATTCCATTTCCATTATAACCAATACATTTAGTCAGTTACTTGTCAATTTTAACCAGCAGGAACAAACCAGACTCTTTTAAATTAGTCTCTTTATCCTGAATTTCCAGCATTTCTGCCTTTTCCACATTTGAAGTAATTGACGCAAGGCATCCTTGGATATTGTTGGTAAATTCTTTTCTGCAGATGGAGCATAGTAGATCCATGTTGCATTGTCTTCCATCCCAAATTCAAAGAAGGGAATCTTGACTGACCCAGTTTTTCTATTCCTCAAATCCTCCATGCAGCTGTTGTAAAATCCATCAGATATATCCAGGTAGCACATGTCAAAATCGGTCACTTTGAGAAGGTTATCAAACAAATCCAGATAGTGAAAATGAAACTCAGTCTCTTTCCAATCCATTATTATCCAGTGAGTTGCTGCAGATTGCTTTGTAAAATTCCCCATGTCATTTACAAGATCCCTTTGTTCTTTGTCTCTCTTGTCAGCCAAAAAGTCTTTTGGTGCTTCCTCTGATCTCATTGAGGTGAATGAGGCTTTTATTTCTTTGGTTTCTTCTAAAATAATGTCCAGTTTCTGAATAAGACCTTGAAATGAGGTGTTCATCAAATCCATGAATTGTTCCATCTGTTGAATCATATTTGCCATGAATGCCATGATTGCACCTCCAAACTTTCCTGTTAAAGTTCAGTTAGTGAAATCCAGGCAAATTCAAGATGAGTAACAGGGAGGTACTACAGGAACCAAAGTCATAAACCTTCCTTCTTTGTAGTCAGAGGCTTAGGAATCATTTACTGGTTACACACTGATATCAGACTTCCGGTTCCAAGTTCTCTGACTTTCTCGCAATGCTAAACTGTTGCCAGGAAGGACGTGGCAGGAAGCTTTTATTTAATTAAAAAGACTGCCCTTGAGTTGGGGGGGATCTCCACTCCTCCCTCCCCTTAATACGTAATAGTTCCTGATTGGCAATTAAAGTGTCTTTCAAAAATCTTAGCTGTTATGTCTTCCCACTGATCAAGTTGATAAAGCTCCTGTCAAGTTATTGATGCTTTCTTGATTTTAAAAAGTCGTTTAAAGGTTGAGTGGGGAGAGACAGATTCAACAGAAAAGCTTAAGAATTTCCTGGGACTTCCAGATCCTGGTAGAAGAAAAGAGGTCTTTCAAACTTACTCAGATGTCAAAAGAGCAGGTATAATTACTTATATAGTTGCCAGATGTAGATAAATAGGGGGGAGTGAAGCCAATTAATTCCAAGAAGCGTCTTCGGCGGTGTAGTACTCTTTAGCGGGCGGAACTGCTACTGGGTCTCCAAGTCGTAAATCTCAAGAGATTCCAGGAGTTAACCACACAGCGAGGCTGCAGGAGATTTCCTGTTGCCCATTCCACTTTTTAGGAATCGGGGGGGGGGCACGATAGCGCCCTTATTTATGACGTTCTTGGTTCCCCTTCCCAGAGCTCCGGGGGAGGCGACTGCTCCACTCCGCTGCCCTAGCGGAGGTCCCGCTGCCCTAGCAGAAGTCCCGCTGCCCTGCCTTTTCTGTTGTTATTGTCAGTCCATGTTTCTTTGGTCCTGATAGGCTGTGTTTGTGTCTGTAGGTTGTGGTTGTGGCAGCGTTAGCTCTTTCCTGCTTTCTATATGTATTTCGTACAGTGATTTCTTCCGTGAGTACTCTGTAATCCTTCACAAATTCCTATAAAGCTGATGCCTAATAGCTCTTTCACAATGTTGCCTTCTGAGAAAAATTCTTTTAAGCAGTCCTTCTCATTCTATCTTCTTACAGAGTATTCACTGAAGAAGTCACTGTACGAAACAAGTATAGACCCAGGAACTTGTTGGAATTTGTTCAAAGGAAGACCGTATGTGGATATGACAACCTGCATAACCTGTGGCAGAGTGGTAAGCTGCAGTACTGCAGTCCAAGCTCTGCTCACGACCTGAGTTCGATCCCAACAGAAGTTGGTTTCAGGTAGCTGGCTCAAGGTTGACCCAGTCTTCCATCCTTCTGAGGTTGTTAAAATGAGTACCCAGCTTGTTGGGGGTACAGGGAAGATGACTACGGAAGGCACTGGAAAACCACCCCGTAAACAAAGTCTGCCTAGGAAACGTTGGGATGTGATGTCATTCCATGGGTCAGGAATGACCCGGTGCTTGCGCAGGGGACCTTTACCTTTACATACTCTGTGTTGGGTAATTTGAAAGACTGGAAATTTGAATTTATTGTGCAAAGACTGTATATTATTTTTGGAAATTATTTTGGAATATATTATTTGACTTTTGATTTGAGGATATACTATACAGAACAATATATGTAACACAAAACACTACCTGTTGGATTAGCGTACTGTATATATGTTTGGGACTATCTCTGTATTAACTTTGATGTGTTATCTGTAAGTTTTCTGTTTCAATTTTAAAATTAAAATAGCTGAAGTTGAAACTGTATCTAAGTTGGAACTGTCCCTGGTGAATTAGCAACCTGAATATTGGTAATTTCACTTAAAGAGAGTCTTTATACATTATTAACAAGCTAGATTCCTAGACAGAAGGTACTACTTGACATAGGTTAGTTTTTTGAAAATTTTAGTACCTTCATTCCCCTTTACGATCATTGATAGAAATCTTCTAGAGACAACTCAAATATTCCTGCTGAAGTTTTTGCCACCATGCTTCAGACAATGGAGCATTCTCAACCCTTTCAACCCTGCTTCAGAAAATGGAGCATTCTCAGCCCATGGAAACAGAGGAATGCCAGCGTGGGTTCTTACCGCCCCCCAGAACCCGAGATCATAATTCAGAAGGGGAATGGTCATCATCTTGGCCAAGCAATGTCGCTGTGTTATAATGGATCCTAGCATTATTGCACCGATCCCCCAGCAATGCCAAGAGAACCCTCCAAATTTATTAATATTTTATTTTTTATATAAAGGGATACAGAAAAAAGAAAAGGTCGTTCATCTTTGGGAATTAGTGAAATGTTAGCTTCTTCCCACGAATTTGGTATCTGACCATCAGTAATTATATCACTGAAAATTCTTTTAAGTTGGGGAATCAAAATGTCTGGGAATGTTCTGTAATATTTAGCAGTTAGTCCATCTGGACCTGGAGCCTTGTCTAGTTTCAGTTTTTTAAAGGCTTCCACTATTTCTTGAGTCGAAATCTTTTGGTTTAAGATTTACCGATCCTCGTCTGAAAATTTCTGTAGATTTGCGGTTTTGACATATTCTTGTAGTCCTATTTGATTAGTGTCTGTATTTAAATAAAGTTCCAAATAAAAAGTCCGAAAGATTTCATGTATGTCTTCTTCTTTATTGGAGAGACTTATTTCCCTTTATGACCTCCAAAATTCTTCTTTTCTCCGATTTTCTTTTCAGCATATTTGCTAGTAATTTACCTGGTTTGTTAGCTTGTTCAAAGTATTTCTGTTTAACAAATCTCAACTTCCTTTGCATATCTTCAGATTCTTCTGTAGCAATTTTAAGTTTCAACTTGGAAATTTCTTGAAAAGTTTGTAAGTCACCTGATGCATGATGCTTCTCTTCTAATTGACGTAGTTGTTGTTATAAATCACTTAGTGTCTGCTCTCTTTCTTTTTTCAACTTAGATGTTACTGCAATTAGTTTCCCCCTCATATAAGCTTTGCTCGCATCACATATAGTTCTGTGAGCTAATCCAGGAGTCGTGTTCTTTAAAAACAAATTCCAAATCTTTTTGGCATTGCTCTAGGATATCCTTCCTAAAAAAAATGTTATCGATCATCCTCCATCTTCTTTGCCCTATCCTAGGGCTCAACAAATTTAGTTCCATTGGATTATGATCTGCTTAAGTTGCAGGTAAAATATTGATTTCTCCCAATCTGTTAAACAATGTATTGGAAACCCAGATCATGTCAATTCTAGAGTATGTCTTGTGTTGATTAGAAAAGAAGGTGTAGTCTTTCTCCTTCCGATGTTTGTCTCTCCAGGCGTCTATAAGTTTCCAATCTTCCATAAATTGAAATACAGTCTTCGGAAGTTTCCCTCCCTTGTGTTTAGCAGACTTGTCTAGTTTAGTGTTCAACACTCCATTCATATCTTCAACAATTAAAAGCTCTCCTTTATGAAAATTGGTCAATTCTCGAAAAAGCATCATGAAGAATTTTTCTTTGGCTTGATTTGGTGCATAAATATTTGTTATTGTAAATTTCTGCCTATTCGCCCCTTGTGCCAATAGAATAAAGTATCTCCCTCTTTCGATTGAGTCTAATATCGAAAATTTATTGCTTTTAACATAAATACTCCTCGCTTTTTGGTTGATGAAGAAGACACAAACAAAGTCCCTAATTTTTTGCATTGAAGAAATTTGACATGTGATTGTTTGATGTGTGTTTCTTGAAGGCAGATGATGTCCGATGAAGTTTTGAGAAATTTATGAAAGAGAGAAGCAATCTCTGAAGGCATATAGACCAATTTCTTTATTAAATGTGGATTATAAAATTTTAACGTCTATCTTAACTGAGAGGCTTAAAAAATGCGTTCACAAAATAGTACACCCAGACCAAACAGAGTTTATTCCAAAAAGACAACTAAAAGACAATGTAAGAGTGATACTAGTGGCTATGAACTATACCAAAGTCAGTAAGAAGAAGGTGGCCATGGTATTTTTGGGCGCAGAGAAAGCGTTTGATAACGTGTCATGGAATTTCCTTATCACGGTACTGCATCAAATAGATTGTGGGAAGGACTTTTTGATGGGAATAAAAGCAATATATAAGTCCCAGAACAAGTGCCCAAACTGCAACCCAAAACCCACTTATTTATCGCAAAGTGCCAACTCGGCAATTTGCCCCTGCCGAGTGGCGAGGAGTCCGGGGAAGGGGGGGCTTGGAGTCCAGGGAAGGAACTGCTCGGCTCCCTGCTCCGGACGCTTCTCCCTGCTCTTTCAAGACCTCATGGAGCTCCTCGCGTTGGAGAGGTGCGAGGGGCTCTTTTGTGGGAGTGTGGGGTGGTGTGTGGTTGGCAGCTCCCTCCAAAGCTCTGCAAGCCCAAACTGCGGTGAGCCCCTGGGGCCAGCCCGCCCGTTGTCTCTGGAGGAGGCCTCGAGGGTTGGTGGGCGCACGCAGCGCGGAGCTCCAGGGAGCTCCTGGGATCTCTATGTGGACAGTTTCCGCTCCTCCTCCCCCCATCTGAGGGCGTGGGGCGGAGAGAGGGAGGGAGGGAGGGAGGCTGCCTGGCAAAGGCCCCCCCGCCCGTCCGCGCAACCTGCGAGCCCCCTCTGTGGGCCAGCAGCGGCAGGCGCTCTGCATAGGCCGGCCGCTCTTTCGCTCCGAGGGGGCAAGGGGGGCTCAGGCTGCCCACGGTGAGCACGTGCTGCCCCCGCAGCCCAGCCCACCATGCAGGGCAGCCCAGGCGGGCGGAGGCGAGCGCCACAAGCTGCTGCTGGCCGCTGATGTCGACGTAACGGGATGGGACAGGGGGGAGCACCCTCTCTCTCCATGCGCAGCCAGCCAGCCAGCGAGTGAGCAACTGCTGAGCCAGCACCCCAAGCCCGAGTCCAGACAAGCCCGCGCAGCCACCCTCTGGCCGGAGGGTGGCCCGGGGTGCGTGTGCCAACCGCACGCCCTCTCTCTGGCACACCCGCCCTGCTGTCCCATCCTGCAGTCCAGCCGGGCGCGGGCGCTCAGCCCGACACTCTCCCCAAGGGCGAAGCCGGGCACACACCCGCACCGGACCAGGGAGCAGGGCATGCTCTGCCCGACGCGTGGACGTGCCGGCCAAGACACACCCCAGCAGGAAGGCCTGCTCGTGCTGCCATTCACACCCCCGCTCCCCCCCGATGTGCTCTTTGATCGAGACGGGTGGGGGAGAGCTTTGCTGTGGGACGCTGCTGCGGCAAGTGGGGCAGATGGTTTGTGGCCCTTTGTCGCTGATGAGGCTTGGCCTCATCCACAGGGAAGGGGGGGCTTTGAACTGGTCTGTGCAGCGTGGAGCAGTTCAAAGCCCCTGCCACCCAGCTGGGCGGGCAGGGAGTCTTCTCGACTTACCCGCGCATGCCAACAGACAGGGCTCCGCGTGCCAAGTCGGGCATACGTGCCATAGGTTCGCCAACACGGGTCTAGACTCTATCAAGAGACTAAACTCCTAGCAGAGTCACTCAAGACAGAATGGTCACAGCTGAGACACCAGATGAAGATGCATTCACCCTCTTAAGGGATCAATGGCCACATCCGCAGAAGAGAACAGGCAGTTCCAATGTAGATGGGGGCAGAGGAATCCCTGAAGGTTAGCTACTGGCCAGCAACAGTAGTGGAAGGTGACACTGGGGGAGGATCTTTCGTAGACAACGGCAGTGCCACTATGGCTAACCCTGGTTAGTACTGCGCAGAAGAAGGCACTGGTAAACCACTTCTGACCAACCTTTACCTTGAAAACCCTATGATGAGACAATCCAAAATGAAAAAAGATATAGTGCTGGAAGATGGAACCCCCAGGTCGGATGGCAATCTGCTACTGGGGTAGAGCAGAGGACAAGTACAAATAGCACTGTTCTTAATGATGCGATTGGACTAAAGCCAAAAGGACGCTCAGTGGTTGGAATGAATAGATGCAAAAGGAAAGTCTGAAGCTGCTTGATGCATATAATAGGAACTTGGAATGTGAGAAGCAAGAAGATGGATTGACTCAATAAAGGAAGCCACGGCCTTCAGTTTGCACGATCTGAGCAAGGCTGTCAAAGACAGGACATTTTGGAGGACTTTCATTCATAGGGTCGCCATTAGTCAGAAGCGACTTGACGGCACAACACACACACATGGATGATAAAGTGTAAATTCTAGACTGATTCATAAAATTATTATGGTTAGTATTTAATCTATGTTATAGCTAAGGGTAGAAATACAGTAAAGGATATAATGTAGAAATACAGTAATGGATATAATGCAGTAACAGGTAAATAAGTTTTAGAGCAATAACGGTTTTATTTACATGATTATGGAGATGGGTTACAAGGTACACATACATTGTAAAACTATTCCCTTTTGTCTTCCCTTTTCCCTCCCATTCCCTCTTTTTATTCTGTATCCCTAAAATCAATAAAAAAAATTTAAAAAAGAGAGAAAAAAGAAAAAAAAGAAAAGAAAGGTGGGGAAAAAGGGTAGAACATATTATGTCATCCGGGCTTGATCCAAACTTAACAGAAGAGAAAAAAACTATTGTCAAAGCTTATGTAGAACCCTCCATAATTGAAACAAATAATATATATCACTTTGTTACATCAAGATTTATAAACCAGAAAGCGCCTACAGAAAACAGTTGCAGTAAATATTCAGATATTCACAGGTCACTGTGATGGAAAAACGCAATTCATAACTTGTGTACCGTTCATACATTTTTCAGATGAAGATATACTTCAAAACAGGACGATATACCCCTTGCCTGTCTTGTTAATGTTTGTGATGGACTCTTTTTGAATATGTATTTAGCGCATGTGAATGTACTTTTGTTCTAATGATCATCACTTCTGTTGATAACTTTGCCCTAAGAATTTTTAAGGGGTAATCTGTCCAGTACAAATGTACAGTGAGGTGCTTCTTAGGACTTCCCCCCCCCCCATCCAATTCTATGCACTGTGTTCCTCTTGGTAGTCTTTTTTCCATGAAGACCATCAAGGTGCAATCACTTACCTAGATTTTCTGTCAGAATAGAGACGGGTGAAAGTATGATGCAGAAAATATTTCCTTGTGGAAACGACTCCACCAATCAGGTGGTCTCCCGGCCTGTAATAATTCAGAGGTTCTAATTCATCCTTCTCCAGATTCAGGTTGCAATTTGCCTTCCGCATCCCACAGGCGACATGGGGCAGAAGCATCAGCAGCACAAGAAGCAGCAACATTCTGGGTCTGCGTATTGCCATCCCCTCCCTTGAGAATACTTTTAGTGGCCTTTACAGGTTCCTAAAAACTGCCAGCCCTGACCTGGAAGGCCCGGCTAACCCATTCTGCAGCATCTAGTGTTGCTACACAGAGGCAGGCAATGGCAAATCACCTCTGTTTGTTCCTTTCCTTGGAAACCTGCAAGGTCTCCATAAGCTGGTTTGACGTATCAGCACTTTGCATACACAGAAGCTGCCCGCTCTCTTTCTGCAAGGCTGAGACTGCAGTGTCCTGACTGACACGGAAGGTGCCCAAGCGAGGCCCCTGATCCAGGGACGCTATGAATCCTTATGCTAGTCACAGGTCTGAAATCTCAGCCCAAGCGCTCAAGGGCAGAGGAAATGTTTATGCCGCAGACACCACAGGCTAAAAACAAAAAGGCCCACTTATTGCACTTGGTTCTAAATTTTACCTTATTAGAGTCAAAGGCCATCTTTGGGGGGGTGTCCCTTGAGCTTTAGCAAGAAGAACAATAAATCACTATGATTTAGCTAATGATAAGAGAGGGCAATTGCCTCTGCGCTTTCCGTGCGCTCTGGTTGTGGTTCCATGCGCAGGTGCACAGTGGGAGAAAAAAAGTTTGCACAAAATCTACACCATGTGTGGTTCCAACTCAGACACAGGTCAGTGAAGGGGCAGAAATATCATTATGAGAACCAAAATCAAAACAGTCATAGAATCATAGTATCATAAAGTATGAAGGGTCCATAGAGGCCATCTAGTCCAACCCCCTGCTCAATGCAGGATCAGACTAGAGCATCCCTGACAACTGCTTAAAGACTGCCAATGAGGGGAAGCCCCCCACCTCCCTAGGCAGCTGATTCCACTGTTGAACAACAGACTGTAAAAAAAAACTTCCTTAATATTCAGCCGGTACCTTTCCGCCCTCAATTTAAACCCATTATTGTGAGTTGCTGCCAACATGAACAGCTCCCTGCCTCTCTAAGTGACAGCCCTTCATATACTTAAAGAGAGCAGTCATGTCCCCCTCAGCCTCCTCTTCTCCATACTGATCATTCCCAACTCCCTCGGTCATTCCTCATAGGGCTTAATCTCCAGGCTCTCGATCATCCTCATTGCTCTTCTCTGCACCTACTCGATTCTGTCCACATCTGCACACAATACTCTGTCCACATCTGCACACAATACTCCAGGTGTGGCTTGACCAATGCAGTATACAGCGGAACTATGACATCTTGCGATTTGGATGTTATGCCTCTGTTGGTGTCAGAATTATGGGGAAATCCACCCTGGTTTCAAACTTGACTAGCATTACCACCGACGTTGTTAATTTCAGTCAGCTCATCCAAACTGTGCTGAGAGGTGTTATCTCTTCCCACCTTATGATTTACTTGAACACCTAAGAGTATGGTTCTATTTAGCACCAAGGGGGGGACTCATCCTTAACCAATCTGGCCCCTCCAGCCAATGATGGGATGCCCTGAAAATGGTGCTTCATACATAAATGCCTCAGGTTCCTTGCCAAATAACCCCAGCTATGGTAGGAGGCCTGCTATAGTGGGAGACTTCCTGGCCAGGCCCTGGGTTCCCTGATGCAGCCTAAGAGGCCTGAAGTGGGGAAATAGGAGTGGTTCATCGGCATTGCACCAATGGATGACATAACTTCTGGCAACAAAACAAAACAGAGGTAACATCATTGTCTCAAGGTGGCGCTCTAGGAGTCAGTCCGAATTCTAGTTTTGGGAGAATCCTTGATCATTGCCCCTGCACAGTGATTCCACTTCTGTTTTTTTCTGTCCCAGCCCTAAACTCCAGCTGACTTCTGCAGGCTTGTGTCTATGAATCAGTGGTTCCCAACCTTTTTTTGACCAGGGACCACTAGGACTTTTTTGTTCGGTGCAGGGACCCCAAGGTTCAAAATAAAAATTCTGAGAATTTGAAAATAAACTTTAATCATAACTGTTAGTTAAACATTAAACTTAGAATAATTTTTGAATATATATTTTTATAATAGAGAACTTTTAATTGAAAATATTAATTTATTATGGGTTTATAACTTTGTTTCGCGGACCTTAATTTAGTTCTCGCGGACCCCTGGGGGTCCACGGACCACTGGTTGGGAACCAGTGGTCTATGTAGAGAAAGCCTGCGGAAGTCGGCTGATTGAAAATTCCATAATATAAAACAATGGGTATTTTTTGCGAAGCTCCTGAGCATTTGGGGGGGGGGGTAGAGGTCCCAAATGTTCAAATTTTCAGGGTAGCTTTCAGGAACTCTCTTTGCACGAACCCCAAAGTTTGGTGAAGATTGGGTCAGGGGGTCCGGTGTTATGGGCTCTGGAGAGGTCACCCCTCCCTCCTCCATAGACAAGCATTAGCCGATCAGCAAACAAACAGAGAACCTCACTCTTACCTTCCTTCTTGTGTATGGAGGTGGGAGGAGGCGACCTCTTCCAGACCCCATAACTTCGGAACCCCCAACCCAATCTTCACCAAACTCGGCGGTTCTTGCAAGGAGAGTCCCTGCAAGCTATCCTGCAAGTTTGGGGGCCCTACCTAAAAACAAAAATGCCCCCCAGGCCTGAATATTTCAGGAAACCTGAGAATTCTTATATTTACCGGTATGGGAATTTGGCTTATTTCGGGTTTCCCCCCCAAAAATTGGGCCCAGTAAACCCAAACCCGAATTTTACCATATTATTTTTTTGCATAACCCTACCTGTATGCTTTTTGGCAGTGGCAAGCAGGGAGCCAATTGCTCGCTAAGCAGTCCAGATGTGTCCGGACAGTTCATAATGTGTTGGCTTTGCGTAATTACATATCTTTCTTTTACATTTTGGGATGCACAGTGCCAGTTGCCAACCATATCGGAACCATATGCCATGGTCACTATTTTTCTAGATACAATTTTTAAATTAGTGCTATTATACCTTTACAATATTTTTACCAGTTGGTTTCATGGTTTCAGGGTGTGATTGGCTCAAACTTGTTTAAAAATAGGACAGAGGTACAGTTCCCCTATATAAGTAAAGAGAGGGGGCAGCTTTATTAGGTCACTTTAGGTGATTTGGGGGTAAAGTTTATTTCCAGGGTCACAGGATCCACATGGACTAATTGCCACATAGGAAGGAAGGCTGCAGTGAGCAGGGGGAAAGGGGTGTAGGGGTTAAGAGCAGCAGACTCTAATCTGGAGAACTGGGTTTGATTCCCCCACATGAAGCATTCTGGTTGACCTTGGGCCAGTTACAGTTCTCTCCGCACTCTCTCAGCCCCACCTACCTCCCAAGCTGCATGTTGTGGTTGTGAGGGGGAAGAGAAGGTGATTGTAAGCCGATTTGAGACTCCTGAAGATAGAGAAAAACAGGGTATAAAAACCAACTCTTCTACATTTTCTAAAAATGTTCCCCTTTTCCTATGCTGTCACTGGAGCTACACTGATGGAAAAGCCTGTAAACGATGATTTCATCCCCTTCCACCTGTCCTCTGCGGCACTCTGACCCGCATAGCTATGTGGGTCCCTTGACCCCAGGAATAAAATTGTCTAGGGTAAGAAAGAGCTGCTTGGGGAAGGAGAGGAAAATGAGAAAGATCCACAACCTTCAGCCCCTTCTATCAAAGGATCACTGGATCCTACCCAATTTTGGCTCCTTATGGTCATTAATCAACTTTCCCCACTTTTTACTGGTATCTACAGAAATAGAGGTACATTATTCCCCCCCCCCCGTTCCTGTATCACATCTTTCATTTCCTTCCGTTCATCACTCACAATTAGTTTCCCTTGTGATGTATGTGAAGAGAAGAAAGATTTGTTAGAAGAACAACCAACGGGTCATCTTTGAAGGGAAAGGCAATTGTTTTGTTGATTCCCTGGCAACACAGGCCTTTCCAATTTTTTGTGATGCAATCAAAATCAGGTACCATCTTTTATTTTCATCATTAGATGTTCCTTCGTATTCAGAGCTGGCCTCAGTATTATAATATGACATTTGGGAACAAAGATGCAGCCCAGTAAGCCAGCACTGGAGGCCAAGATGGAGAAGACCTGCACGGCTACCATGTACTTCCCTTTGGTGCTCAGGTAGGTGGGCACGAAGGACACCCAGACACTGCAAAAGACCAACATGCTGAAGGTGATCAGCTTGGCTTCATTGAAAGCCCCAGGCAGATCCCTAGCTAAGAAAGCTACCACAAAGCAGACAGCAGCTAGGAGGCCCATGTAGCCAAGGGCCGAATAAAACATGGCGACAGACCCTTCATTGCATTGCAGAGTGATCTGTGTGGGCAGGGAGTGTGTGTCAGACTCTGGGAAAGGGGGAGAGACCCCTAGCCAGATAACGCAGATGGCAACCTGAATAAGGGTGCAGGAAAGCACCATTGCGTTTGCCAAGCTCTTCCCCAGCCACTTCTTCATTCTGTTCCCTGGTTTTGTGGCCATGAAGGCCAGTGCTACAGTGAGCGTTTTGGCCAACACAGAAGAGACAGCGATGGAGAAGACGATGCTGAAGGCCGTTTGGCGGAGAAGGCAAGTCACTCTTCCAGGCTGGCCAATGAATAACAAGGTAGACAGGAAGCAAAGCAGGAGGGAGACAAGGAGAATGTAGCTGAGGTCCCGGTTGTTGGCTTTGACTACGGGAGTTTCTAAGTATTTAATGAAGGTGGCTAAGACGAAGCTTGTGGAAAAAGAGAAGATCAGAGCAAAGAAAGCAAGGCTGATCCCCAAAGGTTCTTCATAGGAGAGGAAGGTGATAGTCTTGGGGACACATTCATCCCTGTCCTTGTTTGGATGCTGATCTTCTGGACACCGGGTGCAAAGGTCTGCATCTGCAAACAAGAACAGTTATTTCATTTCCAGGACACATGCATCCATCATAATTCTGTTATGATCTTGGATCTATTGAATTCTATAAAGGATATGTTTCTGCATGCCACCTCATAGGCAACCAAAGCCAACTAAAACAGGGATGAGAGAGAGTGGCTAAAAGACACATGAAGGTGTTCAAGAAGAGAGAAAACTCACCCCTGACCCCACAGCAGTCCATCCCACAACATCATTTCATGCAACTCTATGGACTTCTGTCCTTCTTTGCCCCGTTCCCTAAAGGCTGCCTGTTCCGCTGGGCTCCCCTGCCTACCTTCCTGAGTGGAGACTGTCCCTTCATTGCATGGAGAACAATCAAAACAGCAAATCGCCTCTCCATCCCGTGCCAGCTTTGTGTATCCAGGGCGGCAGCTTTCAGTGCACCTTGAGTGGGGCTGGGTCTATGCACACATAGAAGGAGGATCAGTTGAAATATGTGTGGAATTGAGTCATAAGATAGGAAAGAACTTTGAGCACTATAACTGGTGTGGATTTTACCATGAAGTTTTCCCAGATGGCAAACTCTCTTCATCTTGGTCTTTATGCCTCCCTATTCCTCCTTTAACTAAGGCCATTTAGAAAAAGGGACATGGTCTGCAAGTTTTTTGCAGCCAGAATTCCTTCTTCATGGGGTGGGAGCAGCTTCCCCCAAGATTACTTCTTGGGGTCTTCTGGTTATGAAGAAATGTGCAAGGGAGTAAATGAAACTTCTCAGGTGGCCAGGAGATGGGCCTCCTGGCTTTGCTTAGTCAACAGAGAATGGTCTTCCAAACTCCATGTTACAGGTTGAACAAATGAACACATGAAGCTGCCTTATACTGAATCAGACCACTGGCCAATCAAGGTCAGTATTGCCTACTCACACTGGCAGTGGCTCTCGAAGGTCTCAGGCAGAGGTTCTTTAACCTCAGGTATTACCTCAGCAATGCCTCAGCAAATTACTTAGATCATCTGAAACGGCATATAATGAAACAGAACGTCTCCTCACCTGGTTAATTCTTGTGGGCCACATAATGGCGTCTTCTTGAATGGTGAACTTCATGTCTGTTGATGTCTCTCTCTTGGTACTCCCAAATTTTACTTCACCAAAGGATCTATTAGGAAACGCCACCCAGTTCACAATATCCAAGTCAGCTGCCAGATCCCCTTTCTCATCAAAATACACCCCATCCAGGGAAACATTGTAAAACCGGAGGTTTCTCAGGAAAGGATGAAGCTGGAAAGAGAAAAAACAACGTTTCCAAAACAGAAAACAACTCTGGGTACCTCTGCCTTGCCATTTTTGAGTTTTCAACATTTTGGGTGAGGCTGTAGTTAGAGCCAGGATATTTATATACCTAATTTTGCATTCCAGGAAGCCCATCCTACCATTTGGCAAAACAAGATATGACTCTATAGGCATAACTTTTTGATGCAATTGAATGAAAGAAAATGGACACCATTTCAATTTAAAAAATATCTGTGCTTGTGTTTGTATGTGAGATAAAGAGAGAAAATGATCAGCTTTTCTGCCTATGGCTTCAAAGAATATTAGACCTGACTTCTGCAAGATTTCTTAAAATAAAGCATAACTGGCCACAAACCAACTTATTCATAAACAATATATTTTTATTTCATATAAACATATAAAGTGTAATACCATATATGTACATAAATATTACAAACAAAGATAATCAACAGGTAAATAGTGTCCTTGTGATGATAGGCAACAAAAAGCCAAATTCCAGTCTCTACAAGAACAAGAAAGATTTTCCTTGGTGGTCCCATGTGGTCATCCACTCTTCAGGTAGCCAATATTTGCATAATCCAAAAAATCTTATGAAAACGGGAAAAGTATTTCTGGAATCACACCGTTTCATATAAGGTATACTTCATCAGCCCAATCAACCATTATAATCGCTCACCCTTCAATGGGTCTTCACAATACATCTGTCAGTGTATACAGCAAGAAATCAGATGTATTGTGAAGGCTCTCGTTTGGCTCTCGTGGCCCTTTCTTACATGCCCAGGTTAGTGCTTCCTTTCACCATTGCAGCCTGTAAAATGAGTCAGAGCAGAAAAAAGAAGCATTTCACCTAGTGATAAGGAATACCAGGGGTGTGACACAGAGGCAGGATATGGCAAACTACCTCTGAATATCTCTTGCCTTGAAAACCCCACCAGAGGTCGCCATAAGTCAGATGGGACTTGACGGCAAAACAAGAATCACCTCTACATTTAAACTCTTCTTGGATTCTGGCTCCAAAATAAAAACTCCACAATGGAAACATGAACAATCACTTTCAGTGGCATTATCTGTGAGGGACCAGAAATACCTGCCATGGCTGTAACATTTGGACTTCCGGATGGTCTCCACCCACCATCACTGTCCGTTTGGGCCTGGCTGAGTAGGCAGCATTTAAGGCATGAGCTACAGCCCGGATTGTGTTGGAAATACTGTAGCTGTCTTGAGAGAGGAGGATCTTTTCAAGCAGGTCCTGGGAGAAGGCCTCCAGTTGTGCTTTTTCTCTGCATCTTGTTTTGCCTTTTGCAGACAACCCATGCTTTGAATACGAGCAATAAAATGCCTTCTCCCCGATTTGTTCAGTGTTGTATAGAAATGACCACATATGATCATATTTTGTCCTTTTGTTCATTTGGATTAGGAATGAAAAGAATCCATTAATGTGCTCAGAAACCAAATCTCCATAAGAGAGATTGAAGGTGAGGTCCCACAAAGCAGTTGTGACCCAGACTTTTCCCGTAATGTGTTTATTAAATTTTTCATCTGCACTTTGGACAAGGAATATTGCCTCATAGAAGAGGCGAATTTGCCCATAATAAACAACCACATTGACTTGTCTCCATAGTACAAAGGAAGTAATGGGAGCCACTGGTTTTTCCAAAGAGAATTCTGGCACACTTATTGAGAAAGCCACACAAATGCTGTGTCCGATGAGCAGAGGTGTCAAGGTCCTCAGGAACCTTTCCCCGTTGTCAGTGTCTGGAGCAATGAGGCCGATCCACGTCCATCTAAAGTGCAGGAGTAATTGGACTATCCCCAAGTGCAGTGTTTCTTCTTTGGGGAGCATCCGGTAGTAGAAAGGGAACTGAGTCTTATCACTCAGAACATGAGAAACTGAGCCAAAACTGACCTAGAAAGGAAAGGAAGGGGAGGGTGGTGCTTTGATTTATTTTCAGAACGGAAGCTCAAACGTGTGCTGTTAACCAACCATGATTAATAATCAGCAAAATGGCTGCCATGATGATGGAGGAAGTGGCCATACAGAACAAGGGCCTTTGGGGCGGGATAATTGATTCCAGCTCATGCTGAGGGGGTCCCTGCTGGTGGACTTCAGCCATCCAATGTGTCAGCAAGGGCTTCCATTCGGGCCCCGGATAAGCAAGCTCCATTCTCTTCACCCCCAGCCCCCGTGCTCATTCTTTCTCTCACACGGCATTAGCGTTTCAATAGACATCCGCTGTGAGCCAGCTGGAGCCGCAGGACTATGCCTGGGAGCCCGTGAGATCGCCCGGTCGTTTACTAGTCAATTTCACCAGTATGTCTCATAATGGGTAATCACCGGCAAATACTTCCTTACTGTAAACTTGTTTCCTTTCCCATTCAGGACAGCATTGCTGCATCTCATCCTTTTGTGTTCCGCCATTACGTGTAATCAATTCTATTGTATGTTCCCTATAAAGATGACCAGTATTTCCCCCATCTGTATTCTGACCTTAGGTTTGTATGGACCTACTGAACTCATTTTGCTTTCTTAGTACAACTTTTAACTCGCTGCACCGTCTGGAGTGAAGTTTACTATTACGGATATGCAACGAGGTACTGAAGTTCTGACAGTAGGTCAGAATCACAGTTTTCCTTAGCCTTCCTTTTTATTTTTATTTTATTTTTTTGTCTAGTGAATAGTTAGTATTAATATGTCTGCACCATCCTCAAATCCGTTCTCCGTGGGAGAGGACCTCCGTCAGACCGTTATTGATATTGATGTTGGCATGGAAGAAGCGACCCCAGAGCAGCACCTGCCCGGGCTTACCGATTTCCCTGGGATGCTGACGTGGACCTCCTTACCCACGCAAGCTGAGCAGCGACGGAGAATTGGGGCCAGCGAACGGGCAGCGTCGGAACCTTGGGGCGGGTTGTACCGAGGACCGCTAACCGATTGGTATGGAGAGGGGGAAGAGCGGAGCCGGGAGGTCATTCCTAGGGAATGGTTGGAAGGACCCTTGATCACCCACACTCCAGTCACCCCAGCCCCCATCGCCACGGAGGAAGTCATCCGGCTAAGCAGACAGAACCAGGCGCTGGCTCTACAGAACCGGGACCTACAGGCACAGATGAGCATTCTGCAGAGGGACTTGGCTGCAGTTTTGGGGGCAGTGAGGGATCTCAGACAGCCCTCACAGCAACCCCAAGCCAGCTCACTGCCCGCCGCTGAACCACCCGTCTGTGGAGAGGTGCCCTTACCCAGGCGCCCTACTGCCAGGGATCTGAAGGTGTCCTTTGACGGATCCAGCACACAGTTGCCCTATTTCCTACTCCAAGTCTCCGGGTTCATGAAGGACCAAGGGGAGACTTTTTCCTCGGAGGAAGCCCGGGCCAGGTACGTGATCAGCATACCGGAGAAAGAGGCGGTGGAATGGGCAGTGACGGCGGCAGAGACTATGCCCGGGGTCTTGAGGTCCCTGGATGATTTTTTGTCTGCTCTGCGATGCCGTTTTGAAAACCCGCATAGGAAGGAGAAGGCCAAGATTGCCATGTGTCATTTGAAATAGGGGGCCCGCTCCGTAATTGAGTACGCCCAGGACTTTCAATCCCTATCCTGTAAGATAAGGGAATGGAGTGAGGCCACCAAGGTTCAGCACTTTCGTGAAGGACTGCATTGGAAAGTGCTGGATGGCTGCCTGACCCTGAGAGACCCAGAGTCGGTAGAGGAATGGATTAAACTGGCGGCCTTCATGGAGAATCGTAAGCAGATCCTCCAGTTCTCCAAAGATCGCCCGTCAAAGGAGCTCCCTGTGGGCCCCGCCAAAGGGGGCAATGCAGTGAAACCGCGGCGAGATGGAAGGAACCAAGGGGGCTTCAGCCTGGAAAAGCCGCGCCGTTTCAAGGAAGGAGCATGTCTCCAGTGCGGGAGGATGGGCCATTTCATGGCGAAACGCACCAGCACATCGGCGGAGTTGTCAGGCAACCGAGCGTCCTGAGAACGGGAGACTACCCCGACTAGGACCCTGGATCGGAGAAGAGCAGAGGGGACAGCCAGCCGACGTGGAGCGGCAGCCCTGCAAGCGGAACCGGCATCTGGTCCGTACAGCCTTAGCCCTCAAGGCCTCTCCAGAGACTCCAGAGGACAGCCTTCTGTGAGCGAGCCGGCAAGGAGGGCACCCTCGGAAGATTCCAAACCGGCTCCGAGTAGGGTGAGTGACCAGGGGGAAACTTTACTGCTGCCTGTTGTGTTGCAGAACCCCCGGGGAGGGGAACCTGTTGCTGTTGTTGCTATCCTGGACTCCGGGTGCTCCTTGACTTTAATAGATCAGGCTGTGGTGGAACGCCTGAAGGTCGGAACTCTAGAACTGGATCAGCCCTTGCATTTCCATCAGATGGATGGGAGTGATCTACGGGGGGTCCAGTCCATTTGCGCTCCCACAAGGTGTTGTTGGGGGTGGGGGACCACTGGGAACAGATCCATTTCACGGTAGTGCCTCAGATCTCTTATCTGGTGGTTCTCGGTAGCAACTGGCTGGCGGGACACAACCCTAGTATCGACTGGGAACAGCAGCGGATAGTGTTTCCAAGAGAAGGCTGTATTGCGGGAATTCCTGGACAAGAACTTGGAGTGGGGGTTCATACGGTCGTGCAAGGCCGCATTCTCGTCTCCCTGCTTCTTTGTGAAGAAGAAGGGGACGTCTGATCTCAGGCTGTGTGTGGACTATAGGGGACTTAACGCCATTACTGAGACTAACTCTTACCCCATCCCTTTAATCCCGGACCTCCTGAGTGCTCTCCAGGAGGGCTGTGTTTTCTCGAAACTTGACCTGGCGGAAGCTTACTACCGGGTCCGTATTAAGGAGGGGGATGAAGTCAAAGGGGGTCAGAATTTACCCTCACCAGAACAAATACATAAGTGTTTCACGTGGCATCCCACCACAAGAATGAATAGCAACTGTTTATGTGGGTGAAAGGAAAGAATAGGAGAGAGGGATAAACGTGATTGTTGCTGGAGATCACCCTGATTGGTCAAGGGGCTATAAGGTGCTACTGGACTAGAATCTCCTCGTGTTACTGCAGACAAACATAGGTACCTTTCTGTAGCCTACAGTGTCGAGAACTGGCTTTGACATTCAAGTGGCTCGTTTCCTCCCTTCTTAATAACTCTCATTTACAATTGTGCTTCTCTTGATGTTTAAAGGCCTGTGATCTCCTGACTTGAGAAAAATGTTGCTGACATACATGCAAATGTTGCTGACATACATACTGATGGCATGGAGGAAGCTCGTGTTTAGTTACTAAATTCTAGCGCTTTCCTGTTTTCATCTGCATTTACCTTGTAGAGTTAATATCATACTATGATGTTTATGTAGATCCTCCAAAGTATTACCATTAACTGATTTTTTTCAAAACAGCTATTTTAGAAAGAAAGAAAAAAGAATTCCCCTTATATTTTATTAGTATATTTAAAAATCGTTACAGTTAATTTTCTACTGAGAAAATATGTGAAGTTATGTCTTCTGTTTCATCAACAGATCTTACTGTATAGGATTTTTCATCAACTTTAAAAATTAGTTTAAAAGGAAACCCCTTTCTATAAACAATTTGTTGATTCCTAAGTTTCTCAGTTAAGAATGTCAAACTTCTTCTCACCAAAGTGATAAAATCTGAAGAACCTGAACTACATTATTTCCTATTTTAAATGGGTCTTCTAAGGGCTACCAGAAGATTGCCTCTTTAACTGAGATTGACTCAAATGTCACCAAAATATCTCTTGGTAACTGCCTAGTTCTTACAGCATGACCTGGATATCCCAGGTTAGCCTGATCTCATTGGTTCTCGGAAGCTGAGTACAGTCCGCTCTGGTTGACCAAGGAACTCCAGAGTTTCTACACAGAGCCAGGCAATGGCAAACCATCCCAGTTTGTCTCTTGCCTTGAAAACCCTACAGGGTCACCAAAAGTCTTCTGTGACTTGATGGCACTTTCCTCCTCCACCATTGTACTAAGAATTCTTGTTTCTCTTAGCTACCTTCAAGTTTCTTTAGCATGGCTTTTTGACACCCACTGAAGTACTGAGTCCTCTTGGGAAAGAATACAATAGAATCATACTCCCCTTCTACTGCCCCCCACCCCCTCCAGTTCAAACCTGTGGGGTTTTGTAGTTGCTCAACATGGTTGAAATGTCGATGGAGATTTCAGAGTCGGTCCCTTCAATGACAGACGAGAGGACATTCTGTGCTCCACAGCTATAGTTGGGAATGTTCTTTTGGCCAGGAGAAAGCATGTCTACCATGCTGTCATATGTCAGTCTTTCATTGAAAAAATTGTTATAGATGTTGTAGCCCAGGGTTATATTCCGTAAAAGACCAGGATTCCTGTTGACTTCTTGAACGGCAATCAAGATAGGCAGGATGTGTCGATGCCCTCTGAACACTTGCCTAAAGGGAAAGGACGTGTCACATGATCATTCCCCATTTCTTCTTTAACATCAAGGGTGTTTACAGACACAACCAATCTCTGGATTGTATTCCTCAAACTACAGTAACATTAGCTCTAAACCAGATCTGTGTGATTGCCAGTCCTGGTGTAATAGTTTCTGACATGTTTTGCAGCATGGCCATGCTTTAAGGTGACCTTCCATTTGCCAATGAAAACAAAATCTAAAAAAAGTTTACACTGTGGTGTTTGACAAGTGGGGAAGTCCAACTTTATAGAACTAGCAATGCATTTGTAACTCCGTAAGCAGTGTTACACCCTTCTAAGTCCCTTGCCTACCAGTTTTTTTAATTCACACAGATCTCCAAATTGAAATTTCAAGCATTTCAATAAATTGAGAAGAAAATAGTAATTGTGCAGCCATTAAATGTTTTGTTAAACTTTAAATACTGACAACAAATTAAATGTTCTTGCTGCCAAAGTCTCTAGTGTCCACTCCCCCTCCAAAAACAACAAAACTTTCTTTTCCTGGAGGGAAAAGTTTCTGGAAATTTTAAATCTCTTGTTAAGCTTACCTGATTTTGGAATTAGTTAAATGTTGATTTGTTTCTGTAATCTAAACATATAAAAAGTGATTCATGTAAAATAGCCATCTAGAAATGTGTAAAATTGGCCAGGCAGGTAATGTGGAGAGGGAAGGGTATGTATGGATGGTAGACAACACAGACATTGGACTGCATTTGTGAAATGTTTGGGTTCAGTAGCACCTCAGAGACCAACAGGATTTGGGAGGTTTAAGCTTTCAAGAGCCAGAGCTCCCTTTTCAGATAATAGAAATGATGATTATTAGAACAAAAGTACATTTGCATGTGCTAAATACATATTTGAAAAGAGTCCACCACAAACAATAACTGGACAGGCATCCAGGATACTGTCCCGTTTCAAAGTGTATCTTCATCAGAAGAATACAGGATCTCTGTGATGGATTTTCAAGAAGTGACTTTCCTACATAACTGAAACAAATAAAGACTTATAAACCAGAAAGCACCAGTCACTGTCATGAAACAGGCAACTCACAAAGTACTGTGTATATAATGCTGTTCCTTGTGAACCATACCTACATTCATCAGATGAAGATATACTTCAAAACAGGATGATATACCAGGTGCCTGTCTTGTTAATGTTTGCGATGGACTCTTTTTGAATATGTATTTAGTGCATGTGAATGTACTTTTGTTCTAATGTATATCACTTCTATTGATACCTTTGTCCCAATAATTGTTTTAAGGAGTAATCTGTCCAGTACAAATATACAATATGGTGCTTCTTAAGACATTTTTCATCCAGTTCTATGCACTGTGTTCCTCTTGGGTGCTGTTTTTTACCTTAGCATTTAGATGCCACTGTGTAATCACTTACCCAAATGCTCTGTTAAAATAGAGACTGGAGAAAGTATGACGTAGAAACAATTTCTTTGTGGAAATGATTCCACTAATCAGGTGGTCTCCTGGTTTGTAATAATTCAGAGGTTCTAATTCATCCTTCTCCAGATTCAGGTTGCAATTTGCCTTCTGCATCCCACAAGAGGCATGGGGCAGAAGCAGCAGCAAGAGAAGCAGCAACATTCTGGGTCTGCTTGTTGCCATCACTTCTCTTGAGAATACATTGCAGTGGCCTATACAGGTTCCTAGAAACTGCCAATCCTGACCTGGAAGGCCAGGCTAACCAGCTCTGTAGTGTCTGGAATTGCTACACAGAGGCCAGCAATGGCGAACCACCTCCGTTTGTTCCTTGCCTTGAAAACCTGTAAGGTCTCCATAAGTTGGTTGTGACTTATCAGCACTTTACCAACTCTCTTTTTGCAAGGCTGAGGCTGCAGCGTCCTGACTGACACTGAAGGTGCCCGAGCGAGGCCCCTGATCCAGGGATGCTGTGGATCCTTATGCTAGTCACAGGTCTGAAATCTCAGCCCAAGCTCTCAAGGGCAGAGGAAATATTTATGCAGCAGACGTCACAGGCTCAATACAAAAAGTCCCCACTTATTGCACTTGGATCTAAATTTTATCTTATTAGATTCAAATAACACCTTTAGGGTGGTTCTCTTGAGCTTTGGCAAGAAGGACAATAAATCACTATGATTTTTCTAATTATAAGAGTGGAGAATTGCCTCTGAGCTTTCCATGCACTCTGGTTGCAGTTCTATGTGCAAATGCACAGTTGGAGAAAAAAAAGTTTGCAAAAATCAACACCATGTGTGGCTCCAACTCAGACCCAGGTCAGTGAAGGGGCAGCTGAATGTGGCTTTACTGCAGAAATATCATTATGAGAGCCAAGATCAAAACAGTCTAGGATATACAGCAATGATCTCATAGAATGAACAAGATACAAGTGTATGTATTACAAGATTTTTATTCTTGTCTGAACAACAGGATAAAGTCATCACTAAAGCATGGCCTTCTTTAAGTGCAGGTTGTTCCTGCTGACAGGTAGTCTCCTGACTAGAGATCAGTTCCCCTGGAGAAAAGGGCCACTTTGGAGGATGGACTGTATGGCATTATACCCCACTGAATTCCCCCTGCCCCCAGCCTCTACTCCAAATCTCCAGGAATTACCCTACCTGGATTGACAACCAGGGCTGGATTAACCATTAAGCAAAATAAGCATGTGCTTAGGGCATCAAGGGAAGGGTGGGACAACAGAAATGTTCCATTGCCGGATTTACCATGGACCATGTGGTGCAAAACTGCAAATGCTGCAGTCCACAAAAAGCCCCACACACACGATGTCAGCTAGTTTCTTTCCTGTGTGCATTCCATGCCCCGGCCGGCATCTGCACCTCAATGGAGACGCGCCCGGGTAATCGCTAGGGTTACCAGGTTCCGCGGAACAATGCCAAGGAGCCCTGGAGATCGCCTAGCTATTTCTCTATTATAAAAAGATTGCCATTTCTGTTGGTGTTCTTCATTACTTTTCGCTGTAGTTGATCAGTAAGCTTTGCCATGGTAGCAAATTCCATCATTTTTGTAATCCATTCAGTCAAAACGGGTGTCTCTTTGTTCTTACAATATCTTGCATATATAATTCTCGCCGCGGTAACTACATACTGGAAGAATTATTTTTGCGTGGCTTGTAGTTGAATCGGAATCATCCTCAGAAGCATAAATTTTGGATTAAAGTCAAATTCCGTCTGAAGTATTACGGTAATCTCTTTTTGTATGTGTTTCCAATATCTCTGAGCCTTTTTGCAAATCCACCATTGATGAAAGAAATTTCCTTCAGTCTCTGAACACTTCCAACAGTTCGCTTGGTTGGATCTGTACATTTTTGTAAGTCTTTTGGTGCAAAATACCATCTGTAAAACATTTTATACCAATTTTCTCGGACATCTTGAGATCTTGAAAACTTTATTCCAACTTTCCACATTTTCTCCCATTCTCCCACTGGAATCATTTCACCAAAATTTTGCATCCATTTGACCATACATGACTTATACTTTGCGACCTCCATAATTTTCCTTTTCTCTGATTCTCTCTTCAAAGGATTCGCTAATAGTTTGCCTGGTTTGTTCGCTTGCTCAAAGTATTTCTGTTTAACAAATCTCAACTTTTTTTTGCAAGTCAGTTTCTTCTGTGGCAATTCTGAGTTTTCATTTAGAAATTTCTTGAAGTGTCTGTGGGTCGCCGGACGCATGATGTTTCTCTTCTGATTAGCGTAATTGATGGTATAAGTCATTTAATGTTTGTTCTCTTTCCTTTTTCAACTTGGATGTTATTGCTATTAATTTTTCTCTCATATAAGCTTTACTCGCATCCCATATGGTTCTATGCGCTAGTCCAGGAATCATATTTATCTCAAAAAAAGATGTCAGTTCTTTCTCGCATTGTTCCAATATATTTTTTCTATGTAGAATATTATCGTTCATCCTCCATCTTCTTAGCCCTATCCTGGGGCTTCACAGATTTAGTTCCATTGGATTGTGGTCTGCATAAGTTGCAGGTAAAATTTTAATTTCTCCCAATCGATTATGCAAAGTACTGGAGACCGAAATCATATCAATTCTAGAATATGTCTTGTGTTGGTTTGAGTAAAAAGTGTAGTCTTTTTCTTTCCGGTGTGTATATCTCCAAGCATCTATAAGTTTCCAGTCTTCCATAAATTGAAAAACCATCTTTGGTAATTTTCCTCCCTTGTGTTTAGCAGATTTATCTAATTTAGTATTCATCACTCCGTTCATGTCTCTGGCAATTAAAAGTTCTCCGTGATGAAAATTAATCAGCTCTCAAAAGAATGACTTAAAGAACTTTTCTTTAGCTTGATTTGGTGCATAAACATTAGCTATCATGAATTTCTGCCCATTTGCACCTTGCATTAGTAAGATCAAGTATCTTGCTTGTTCGTCTTCAATTGAGTCTATTACTGACAGTTTATTGCTTCTAACATATGGCCACTCCTCACTTTTTGGTTGATGAGGAAGATGTATATACTGTTCCTAATTTTTTACATTTTAGAAGTTCAACATGTGATTGTTTAATGTGTGTTTCTTGAAGACAGACAATGTTTGAAGAGGTTTTAAGGAGTTTATGAAAAAAATCCTTTTGGATGGGGAATTTAAACTGTTAACATTTAATGATATTACTTTGAGATTCTCCATTATTAATCGGTAGCTGTAGCTTCAGACAGTTTGAATTCCTCTTGTTCTTCTAATGAGAGTTCTTCTGGTACCTGGATACTCAATTGACTTTCTGCTTGGTCTATCAGTTGTCTTGTTTCGGGAGAGACTACTGTTTTAATTGCTTTCGCAACCTTGTTGACTTGAATCCTTTCTGTAATCGGTGTTCCCGATTCTAATTGTTCCAAATTAACCACTGCTTCCACAATTTATTTCCTATTGTGGTATTTTTCTGAGTCAGCTTCTTGTGTTGGAGTATTTCTGCCTTTTGGGTATGACTCTCCTCTCGATCCACTCGATTGAAATGAATGTTCAAATAAGAGTTCGTCTATGAGTTGATCTGCCTCTTCCTTGTTTCTAATTATCCTTCTTCCTTTCGGTAAAGAAATGTTCAAAGCATATGGAGCAATTCAACGAAATCTTATATTTCTTTTATGTAGGATGGTTCTCAATTCATCTAATTGTTTCCTCTTCTGTATAACTGTGGGCGGTAGATCAGTAAGAACCGAGATTTCTCTTTCCTGATAAGACAATCTGTTATCTCTCTGCGCTCGGATTATTTCGTCTCTAGCTTTCTGATTGGAGAACTTGACCAGTACGTCTTTAGGTGTGTTATATTTGGAGGAAAATGCTGAGTTGATTCTAAACATCTTGTCAATTTGGAGGAGTTCTTGGCGGAAACCATAAGTTTCTTGAAGTAATTCTTGTAATTCTACTTCCAAATCCGTTAAGCCAAATCTTTCCAGCAGGCCTCGAAATTTTAGATTGTGTTCACGATTAATGATGTCTTGGAGGTCAAATTTTTCTTCTACATCATGGTGCTTTTGTTTGTGTGACAGTATAGATGCCGATGGTTGTTCGAGTTTCTCCTCTATTTTTTGGTGTTTTTGTTATAGAATTTTTATTTCTTTGGCGTTGTCGTCAATCTTCTGTTCAATCCTTTGCAAGGATTCTTGTATGCTTTGTTTAGTTTCTTCTTGTCTTTTTTTGTTCTCTTCACTAAGTTGTGTTATTAAAGTTTTGAGGTCTTCCATTTGCGTTTGTGATTCTTCTTGATTTTTAGTTTTTTTTCTTCGACTTAGGCATTTCTTTTCGGTTAACCACCAAGTGTTGAGTTTGCTCAGGACAAGTTGTCAAAACTTTAGATGAAATAAGACAATTTTTGGATTGTTGCAAGTATTTTCTCATAATCCACAGCAACAAATTTTATGGATCCTTTTATCGATTTTAGCCAGGCAATTAGACTATAGTTCATCAAGTTGACAATTAATCAATATCGTGATGATAATGGTGCAGAATCAAACAATCAAGTAATAAATCAATATTTAGTAACCAACTATAATTAGAATCAATTTCTAATTCATCAAATGCAGCTTCAAAAAACAGTTAAATTCAAATATTCATTCATCAATATTCAAATCACCAATTTACAACTCTTAAGTGAATATCGGTTAATCTTGTTACAAGTTAATTAATTAGTAATTAATAAGTGTCCAAAAATTATTAATGTATGTTAGAAATAATTAGATTTGAATTAAGCCAAAGAGTTAATCAAGGAGGTGGGGAAGACATTTTTTTAAAAAAAGCTTAATTGAGGGTTATATTAGTGCCACTATAGGGGGAGAAAAGCTATTAGTAAGATCTTAACAGATGGTGTCTTCTGGATGACTCAATCAATTCGTAACGGACCTCCACTGGCGCCCACCCCCGACGCCCGAGCCACAGACCGGTTGCTCACAATTTCCAAACGCCCGTCAGCATGCTCAGCAGTTATTCATCTGTGCCCACTTCGCTCCCCTGCCTCGGTCTTCCCAGCCAGACTCACTAATTTTCAGGCCTTCCGAAGTGCCTTCCTCACCAGTCAGCGCCATCCCACTCCAACACTCACCCGCCTTGATCACAGCCGTCCACAAGTCACCCTCCAGGCAAACGGTCAAACTCCAGCACTCGTTCTGCGTGCCCGCAACATCCGACAGGTCTCGCCTTAGCCCATTTCTCTGGCCTGGTGCTCATCACATCACAACCGTCCCCCACTTGACTCGCTCTGTCCAGGCGCTCGGGCTCCTGCTGCTATCACCCTTTGGCGGCAGGGTGCCGGTCAGGCAGCCGCCCCAGCAGCCCAATCAACAAGTCTATGCCTTTCAAGTAAGTCCCTCTTTTGTTTAATTGCTCTCAAGGCCCCCTTCTCCTCAACTTTTTATTTCGTAGTTAGTTTCATTTTTGTTCATCCGCCATTTTAAGCTCCCTTCTCCTTTCTCTTTGTCCCTTGTCTTAAGCTTTCAAAATTCAGATTGTTATAATATTTGTCTTGTCTTGTTCAGCAATTAAGCTTTAATCCATTCACCGGGTGTTGTTCGTTGTTTGTTAAAGTGGGTTGCAAGGTATGATCCAAAGTCTTCTCTTCAAAGATGAGAAAAGAGGAAGGAGGGAGGAATGGTGGGGGAGATGGAAGCAGCCGGCTCGGGAGATCCTGGCGCAGCACCAGCTCAATTCGGACCCGCTTTGTGCAGGAGCCCAATGCTACAGACCCCAATCTAATGGGGGAGGTGTTTACAGCCCTCTGAGATTTCTAGAGGGCCAGAAACCTCTCCTTGCTAGTGTGGTTGTGAGCAGCTAGCCGAGGCTAGACTGGTTGGCGGCCATTTCCAACCCGGAAGTCCCCAGTGAACTCTTATTTTTTGACTGGCAAGCACTACAAGTAGGGTTGCCAGGTCCCTCTTCACCACCGGTGGGAGGTTTTTGGGGCAGAGCTTAAGGAGGGCGGAGTTTGGGGAGAGAAGGGTATGGATGGATGGCAGAGATCTCAGCATTGGACTACACTTGTGATAGATTTGGGTCCAGCAGAACCTTAGAGACCAACAAGATTTTGGAGATTTAAACTTTTAAGGGTCAGAGCTCCCTTTGTCAGATAATATAAGTGATGATTGTTAGAACAAAAGTACATTTGCATGTGCTAAAGATGTACTTGAAAAGGGTTCACCACAAACAACAACCAGACAGGCATCCAGGATACTGCCCTGATTCGAAGTGTGTCTTCATCAGAAGAATGCAGGATCTCTCAAATGGATTTTCAAGAAGTGACTTTCCTACATAATTGAAATGGTTTCAGCTTCCGGTTTTCTGAGCGAGTGGACATCACAAGGCAGGGCTCCGTTTTGGGACATTCTAATTTTACTTTTGGTCTTGTTCTGTTTGTTTACCTTGTTGTATGTCTAATGAAACCTTATTCTATTTGTTTTTCCTCTTCTTATTGTGTTTTATTTTCTCCCTTCTCTTTATTATGGGAACTAGAGATTAGGCTGAGTTGGGCTTGATGTTTTTGAGCAGTGCTCCTTGTTTCATCTGCCTTGTTCTATTTCGCCTGCCTCACTCTGCCCCAGTTTATTTTAGCTTTGGTTCTCATCTTTATATTTACATTTGCTCCAACTCCCTCCTTCCTCTGTTTTAGGAGCTGGGGGGAGGGGAAGAAAATATACTTTTACTGTTTTAATTTTGTGTCTCTTGCTAGGGGACTCAATTAGGGCTGTTGGAAAAAAATTCGGTAAAATTCAGATTCGGCAAAATTTGGCCCGTTTTGATTCGGGAAATGCCGAAGTCCAAATTTGGATCCAAAGTCCGATTTGGATCCGTAGAATTCGGCGCTAAGTTCGGAGTTCAGGAAAAAATTCGGCCGAATAAAGCCATTTAAAGCACATTTGTGCCTTTCCATGGCTCCGGGGGGCATTTTTGGAGGTAGAGGTCCCAAAATTTCAGTGTAGCTTCAGGGGACCCTTCTTGCAAGACCACCCAAGTTTTGTAAAGATCGGATCAGGGGGTCCCGAGATATGGGGCCTGGAAGGGGTCCCCCATAATCTGCCCATTGGAATGAATAGAATAGACCTTTTGGAGTTTGCAAACTATTGCAATTGCATTTGCAACACGTGACCTAGACTGTGCAAACATTGCCACACTGACTGTTTTCTGCCCTGCTCCTTTTTGTCATGGCATCACTCCCACACCTGCAGACCTTTTGGAGTTTGCAAACCCCATTGCAATTGCAACCCTCGACCTTGGGAGTTTGCAAAACATGGAAAGGAACAGAGGCACACTAGCTATGAATATGCTATTAGCTCAGCAAACAGGAAAAAAAGGTGAAGCCCCCCCTCTCAAACCAGTATGGCTTGGCTCAACCCCAAACAGAAACAAAGCAAGGAGGAGGAGGTGTGTGGGTGCCGAGTGGAGGGAGACTCAAGCTGCACTGCTGCACTCAACTCCAGGCGAGGGTGGCAATGGGCAAACAACACAAGCAGAACGCACACTCCCGCAGAGGCGAGTGGGCACACACCCCTTGGCAGAACGGGTGAAAGCCCCCTTTGGCTTCCCCCCCACCCACAGAAACTGCTCCCCCACACACACACACAGGAGAAAAGGTATAGAGAAAAAACCCCAAAATCAAACTGTGTGGATGTCTTCCAGCAGGAGCATGGAGGAGAAGTAAATCCAATCCTATTCCGGTAAGCACCAGCAGCTCGGCCCAGTCAGGAATCGGATCTCTCAGCAGCACCGCCACCAAATTGGAAGGCAATGAAGGGACTGGGAGTCAGGACTCAGGAGTAATCCAGTATGATTCCATTTATGCACAGGAGGTTTTGCCTTGGATTTGCCGCTCTCTAGATGCACAGGATCGCTGCCTGCTCCCAATCATTCCAGTGGGTGGATGGGGGGACCGCATAACTCAGGAGCCCCTGACCCAATCTTCACAAAACTTGGGGGTTCTAGCAAGAAGGGTCCCCTGAAGCTACCCTGAAATTTTGGGACCTCTACCTCCAAAAATACCCCCCCGAGCCACGGAAAGGCGTGAATGTCACATGCACCCCCACCCACCCACGGGGATCTCTCTCACACACAAATAGACACACTCTCTCTCTCTCCCCCCGGACTGCGCAGCAGCTGGGCTCATGCACTCATCCCCAACTGATTGGCCAGAAGAAGACCCAGCTTGGCCACTGATTGGCCGCGGGAGAATGCTGCTAGTTGCTTACTAACTGACTGTTATGCTGCTGATTCGGAGCCCCCGAATTTGCTGAATTTTTTTGGCAATCACCCCAAACTCGCCGAATTCGGCTTGTCGTTTTTTTGAATTCTGTTTCATCCAAACTGAAAACCGCCGAATCGGGGGAAATTCAGCAGTTTTTCGATTCGGATGGAACCAAATTGGCAGCCCTAGGCTCAATGCTATCTTATTATAACTCTTTTAGTCAAGCTTTGTTAATTGTTTCTATTTTACCTCTTCTGTTGTTGTTGTCGGTCCATGTTTCTTTGGTCCTGATAGGCTGTGTTTGGCATCTGCAGGTTGTGGTTGTGGCAGAGTTAGCTCTTTCCTGCTTTTCTCCCCCCCCCCCCCCGGCACCCAATTAAGCACATGAGAGGGAGGTTTGATTAAAGAATACCGCCAGTTACCGCTTTTCCGTTTCTCTCTTTTATTCTACGTTTATATTTCTGTTTGAGGGCAGGAAGGGTCTAGCTGGTCTTTTCATTCATTTGAAGAGAAAATCCTTATCTTTGCGGTCTAATTTTTTATATACTATTTATATTGTATTGGCTAAGAACCAGATATTTAAGAAGAAGAGTTGGTTTTTATTATACCCTGACTTTCTCTACCACTTAAGGGAGACTCAAACTGGCTTACAGTCACCTTCCCTTCCCCTCCCCACAACAGACACACTGTGAGGTGGGTGGGCTGAGAGAGTGTGACTAGCCCAAGGTCACCCAGCTGGCTTTGTGAGTAGGAGTGGGGAAACAAATCCAGTTCACCAGATTAGCCTCCGCCACTCATGTGGAGGAGTGGGGGAATCAAACCTGGTTCTCCAGATCAGATTCCACCGCTCCAATCCACCGCTCTTAACCACTACACTATTTTATTACTCCTTTGGGCCGTTGGAATAATTATCAGAATTCACATTACTCTTTTGTGGGTCGGTATGTTTCGCTTTCGGTATGGGGATCAAAAGAGGAAGGCCATTTAAGGACCCCCGCCCTAACTCTGTCCACAAAATGAAGTGTAGATTTTTGGGAAGGCCTTTGCGATATGTGTGCCTTGAAGATGATGATCCTTTCCTATCCCTAGTGGAAACTAGCCTGACTCCTTCATTGGCTACGGAGGAGTTCAATAAGCCAAAAAATGATGTTAGACTTTAGGAACCCTTAACATCTATCTCTAATGCTTGCACAGGTCAAACTGATACTCTTGTGTTGCTTGCTCAACAAACTCTGATTATAGCCCAGTCTCTCAATAAAATTTATGAAAAACTGGAAAATATAACACAGATCTGTCAGAAGCAACTTTCTCTGTGTGGATTTTCCTGAAAATGTTCAGAACCTCAAGGCTCTGTTTCTAATAGTAATAGATGTGGTGAGAGACATCCTGTCAGCCATGACTGTTACAATAAAAGTGGGTGCTCAATTACACATACCTTCTGGGAAGAGAAGCCTGATGTTGGACTGACATTCTGTTATTTTGAATGTTTCCCCCTACCTGGGCAAAATTATAAACCGGACCTCTAAATGGTAGGGTTGCCAGATCCTACCTGGTCTCTGGTGGGAGCTTATTTTGCATGGGACTCCTGACTTCCAAACCGTGTGTGGTCCAATTCTATCACTTTTGTGTTTACCTTGAAAGTGCCGACATAGGGTGAAAACGCACGGTCGCTTTATCCTCCTTTAATCCCTGTTTTAGCCAGGATTGAACGTACATTAGGTGAAACGCATTCGTTTGAGCCTGGCTGAATCCTGGCTGAAACAGGGATTAAAGGAGGATAAAGCGACCATGCGTTTTCGCCCATAGAGTTTTTGGAAGGGGGGTAAAGTGTTGCTGACACTTCTGGGGTAAACCCAGAAGTGTCAGAATCGTGCCTCACATGCAGCTTGCTGCTAGCTAGCTGAGGGGCGGCAGGCAGCTCAGTGAGTTGGCGGGCAATTTTCCACCATCACTGAGCAGTTGGGAACCCTACTTAAGAGGAGAGCTGGGCAAAACCTTCAATTCCTTCTGAATCTATCCTATGTTAACCTAAAGTGGGTCAAGCGAGTGCCAGGTGCCCTTTGTTGTGACAGGATTTTGCTCCCTTTCCATTCATCTAGAATAACATCACTAGCTTCTGGAAGAAGGGGGAAGACTTAGAACTTTTGGCACAGTGGTAACAAGGTTCTTCTGGGATTCTGTTTTTAGGCCCTCTGATTCCACATGAGAATTCCTCGAAGTTAGCAACCTTAAATAATAAACATTATTTGAAGTTAGAAAGGCTAGGAGAAAATTTGTTAATCATTCAGTCCCAACTGGGGAAGGTACGATGGAACAGAGAACCCAGGGACATGTCGCAGAGTCCCGGACAAAGCACATTTAACCAATCCTGGTGCTTCTGATCCCAAGTTCCTTCTCTGGAGGTTTTTAAGAAGAGGTTAGATGGCCATCAGTCAGCAATGCTGATTCTATTATCTTAGGCAGATGGTGAGAGGGAGGGCATCTTGGCCATCTTCTGGACATGAAGTGGGGGTCATTGGGGGTGTATGGAGGAGGTGATTGTGGGTTTCCTGCATTGTGTAGGGGGTTGGACTAGATGACCTTGATGGTCCCTTCCAACTCTATGATTCTATGATTCTATAATTCTAAGCTGGAGGTCCATGAGGGCTCAAGTGATATGGCATTGATTGTGATTGAAGCCGAACTTTTTTCCTCCTTTAGTTCTCTCACTCCTTCTGAGCAGGATAAAATGATTAAAAGGAAAACTTAAGAACATAAGAAAGGCCCTGCTGGATCAGATCAAGGCCCATCAAGTCCAGCAGTCTGTTCACACAGGGGCCAACCAGGTGCCTCTAGGAAGCCCACAAACAAGACGACTGCAGCAGCACCATCCTGCCTGTGTTCCACCGCACCCAAAATAATAGGCATGCTCCTCTGATACTAGAGAGAATAGGTATGCAGCATGACTAGTATCCATTCTAACTAATAGCCATGAATACCCCTCTCCTCCATGAATATGTCCACTCCCCTCTTAAAGCCCTCCAAGCTGGCAGCCATCACCACATCCTGGGGCAGGGAGTTCCACAATTTAAGTAAGCGTTGTGTGAAAAAATATTTCCTTTTATCTGTTTTGAATCTTTCGCCTTGGAGAAATTTGCAGGAAAACTTGGAGAAATTAAGGCAGATACCCACAAGAGACAACTAAAATATTCCTGCTGAGGTTTTTCCACCCTGCTTCAGACAATGGAGCATTCTCAGCCCATGGAAACGGAGGAGTGCCAGCGTGGGTTCTTACCCCCCCCCCAAGAACCCGAGATCATAATTCAGAGGGGGAATGGTCACCATCTTGGCCAAGCAATCCCGCTGTGTTATAATGGATCCTAGCACTGTTGCACCAATCCCCCAGTAATGCCAAGAGAACCCTCCATAATTATTAAAATTTTATTTTTTATATAAAGGGATACAGAAAAAAGAAAAGGTGGGATGGGGAAAAGGGGTGGAACATATTTCGTTGTCCGGCCCCCAGCTTGATCCAAACTTAACAGAAGAGAAAAAACTATTGTCAAAGTTTATGTAGAACCCTCCATAATTGAAACAAATAATAGACATCACTTTGTTACATCAAGATTTATAAACCAGAAAGTGCCTACAGAAAACAGTTGCAGTAAATATTCAGATATTCACAAGTTACTATGATGAAAGAATGCAATTCGTAACTTGTGTACTGTTCATACATTGTTCAGATGAAGATATTCTTCATATGAACAGGATGATATGCCACTTACCTGTCTCGTTAATGCTTGTGATGGACTCTTTTTGAATATGTATTTAGCGCATGTGAATGTACTTTTAGTCTAATGATCATCACTTCTATTGATACTTTTGTCCCAATAATTGTTTTAAGGAGTAACCTGTCCAGTACAAATATACAATGGGGTGTTTCTTAAGACATTTTTTCATCCAATTCTATGCACTGTGTTCCTCTTGGATACTTTTTTTGACTTTTCCATTAAGACCGTCACTGTGCAATAACTTACCCAAGTATTCTGTTAGAATAGGGACTGGAGAAAGTGTGATGTAGAAACAATTTCCTTGTGGAAATGACTCCACCAATCAGGTGGTCTCCCGGCCTGTAATAATTCAGAGGTTCTAATTCATCCTTGTCCAGATTCAGGTTGCAGTTTGCCTTCTGCATCCCACAGGCGGCACGGGGCAGAAGCAGCAGCCGCAAGAGAAGCAGCAACATTCTCGGTCTGCCTGTTGCCATCTCCTTCCTTGAGAATACTTGCAGTGGCCTATACGGGTTCCTAGAAACTACCAACACGGACCAGGAAGGCCAGGCTAACCCCCTCTGTTTGTTCCTCTGCAGTGTCTAGTGTTGCTACACAGAGGCAGGCAATGGCAAACCCCCTCTGTTTGTTCCTTGCCTTGAAAACCTGCAAGGTCTCCATAAGTCGGTTGTGACTTATCAGCACTTTACACAAAGAGAAGCTGCCAACCCTCTTTTTGCATGGCTAAGACTGCAGTGTCCTGACTGACACGGAAGGTGCCCAAGCGAGGCCTTTGATCCAGGGATGCTGTGAATCCTTATGCTAGTCACAGGTCTGAAATCTCAGCCCAAGCTCTCAAGGGCAGAGGAAATGTTTATGCCCCAGATGTCACAGGCTCAAAACAAAAAGTCACCACTTATTGCCCTTGGATGTAAATTTTACCATTTTAGATTCAAAGGCCATCTTTGGCACGGGGTCCCTTGAGCTTTGGCAAGAAGAACAATAAATCACTATGATTTCGTTAATGATAAGAGAGGGAAATTGCCTCTGCTCTTTCCATGCGCTCTGGTTGTGGTTCCATGCGCAGGTGCACAGAGTGAGAAAAAAGTTTGCAAAAATCAACTCCATGTGTGGCTCCAACTCAGACACAGGTCAGTGAAGGGGCAGGTGAATGTGGCTTTACTGCAGAAATATCATCATGAGAACCAAAACCAGAACAGTCATAGAATCATAGTATCATAGAGCATGAAGGGGCCATACAGGTCATCTAGTCCAACCACCTGCTCAATGCAGGATCAGCCTAGGGCATCCCTGACAAGTGTTTGTCCAACTGCTGCTTAAAAACTGCCAGTGAGGGGGAGCTCGCCACCTCCCTAGGAAGCTGATTCCATTGTCGAACAACTCATACTGTAAAAAATTTTTTCCTAATGTTCAGCCGGTACCTTTCCACCCACAATTTAAACCCATTATTGCGAGTCTTATCCTCTGCTGCCAACAGGACCAGCTCCCTGCCCTCCTCTAAGTGACAGCCCTTCAAATAATTAAAGAGAGCAATCATGTCCCCCCTCAGCCTCCTCTTCTCCATACTGATCATTCCCAACTCCCTCAGTCATTCCTCATAGGGCTTGATCTCCAGGCCCCTGATAATCCTCATTGCTCTTCTCTGCACCTGCTCGATTCTGTCCACATCTGCACACAATACTCCAGGTGTGGCTTGACCAATGCAGTATATAGCAGAACTATGGCATCTTGTGATTTGGATGTCAGAATTATGGGGAAATCCACCCTGGTTTCAAACTTGACTAGCATTACCACCAACTTTGTTTATTTCAGTCAGCTCATCCAAACTGTACTGAGAGGTGTTATTTCTTCCCACCTTGTGAGCTATTCGACCACCTAAGAGTATGGTTCTATTTAGCACCAAGGGGGACCCATCCTTACATATCTGGCCCCTCTGGCCAATTATGGGATGCTCTGATAATGGTGCTTCATACATAAATGACTCAGGATCTTCTCCAAATAACCACAGCTATGGTAGGAGGACTGCTATAGTGGGAGACTTCCTGGTCAGGCCCTGTGTTTCCTGCCAAAGCCTAACAGGCCTGAGGTGGGGAAATGGGAGGGGTTCATCGGCATTGCACCAAGGGATGACATCACTTCTGGCAACAAAACAAAACAAGGTGTCAAGGTGGCACTCTAGGATTCAGTCCGAATTCTAGTTTTGGGTGAATCCTTGATCACTGCCCCTGCACAGTGATTCCACTTCTGGTTTTTCTACACCAATATGATTGTCCCCACCCCCAAACTCTCCCTGTTGGTTGTCAGCTATGGCAGGCAACCTTAACCTATGGTGTAGTAACCAGTATGGTTCCAGCTAGCCCTAGTTAAGGTTTAACTAGTCAGAGATTAGGCCTAGCTCAAAAAATGATCAAGCAACCACTGGATTGGCCTGGATGCTTTTTGGCAGTGGCAAGCAGGGAGCCAATTGCTCACTAAGCAGTCCAGATGTGTCTGGACAGTTCAACATGTGTTGGCTTTGCATAATTACACAGCTTTCTTTTACGTGTAGGAATGCACAGTGCCAGTTGTCAACCATATCTGAACCATGGTCACCATTTTTCTAGTTTTTTTAATTAGTGCTGTTATATCTTTACACTATTTCTTCTAGTTGGTTTCATGGTTCCATGGTGTAATTGGCTCGAACTTGTTTAAAAATATGACAGAGGTACAGTTCCCCTATATAAGTAAAGAGAGGGGGCAGCTTTATTAGGTCACTGATTTGGGGGTAAAGTTTATTTCCAGGGTCACAGGATCCACATGGACTAATTGCCACATAGGAAGGAAGGCTGCAGTGAGCAGGGGGAAAGGGGTGTAGGGGTTAAGAGCAGCGGACTCTAATCTGGAGAACTGGGTTTGATTCCCCCACATGAAGCATTCTGGTTGACCTTGGGCCAGTTACAGTTCTCTCCGCACTCTCTCAGCCCCACCTACCTCCCAAGCTGCATGCTGTGGTTGTGAGGGGGAAGAGAAGGTGATTGTAAGCCGATTTGAGACTCCTGAAGATAGAGAAAAACAGGGTATAAAAACCAACTCTTCTACATTTTCTAAAAATGTTCCCCTTTTCCTATGCTGTCACTGGAGCTACACTGATGGAAAAGCCTGTAAACAAGGGACCCACATAGCTATGCGGGTCAGAGTGCCTTCCACCTGTCCTCTGCGGCACTCTGACCCGCATAGCTATGTGGGTCCCTTGACCCCAGGAATAAAATTGTCTAGGGTCAGAAAGAGCTACTTGGGGAAGGAGAGGAAAATGAGAAAGATCCACAACCTTCGGCCTCTTCTATCAAAGGATCACTGGATCCTACCCAATTTTGGCTCCTTATGGTCATTAATCAACTTTCCCCACTTTTTACTGGTATCTACAGAAATAGAGGTACATTATTCCCCCCCCCATTCCTGTATCACATCTTTCATTTCCTTCTGTTCATCACTCACAATTAGTTTCCCTTGTGATGTATATGAAGAGAAGAAAGATTTGTTAGAAGAACAACCAACGGGTCATCTTTGAAGGGAAAGGCAATGGTTTTGTTGATTCCCTGGCAACACAGGCCTTTCCAATTTTTTGTGATGCAATCAAAATCAGGTACCATCTTTTATTTTCATCATTAGATGTTCCTTCGTATTCAGAGCTGGCCTCAGTATTATAATATGGCATTTGGGGGCAAAGATGCAGCCCAGTAAGCTGGCACTGGAGGCCAAGATGGAGAAGACCTGCACGGCTATCATGTACTTCCCTTTGGTGCTCAGGTAGGTGGGCACGAAGGACACCCAGACACTGCAAAAGACCAGCATGCTGAAGCTGATCAGCTTGGCTTCATTGAAAGCCCCAGGAAGATCCCTAGCTAAGAAAGCGACTACAAAACAGACAGCAGCTAGGAACCCCATGTAGCCAAGAGCAGAATAAAACATGGGGACAGACCCTTCATTGCATTGCAGAGTGATCTGTGTGGGCAGGGAGTGTGTGTCAGACTCTGGGAAAGGGGGAGAGACCGCCAGCCAGATAATGCAGATGGTGACCTGAATAAGGGTGCAGGAAAGGACCATTGCGTTTGCCAAGCTCTTCCCCAGCCACTTCTTCATTCTGTTCCTAGGTTTTGAGGCCATGAAAGCCAGAACCACAGTGACTGTTTTGGCCAACACTGAAGAGACAGCGATGGAGAAGATGATGCTGAAGGCTGTTTGCCGGAGAAGGCAAGTCACTCTTCCAGGCTGGCCGATGAATAACAAGGCAGACAGGAAGCAAAGCAGGAGGGAGATGAGGAGAATGTAGCTGAGGTCTCGGTTGTTGGCTTTGACTACGGGAGTTTCTAAGTATTTAATGAAGATTGCTAAGATGAAGATTGTGGAAAGAGAGAAGAACAGAGCAAACAAAGCAAGGCTGATTCCCAGAGGTTCTTCATAGGAGAGGAAGGTGATAATCTTGGGGACACATTCATCCCTGTCCTTGTTTGGATGTTGATCTTCTGGACACCGGGTGCAGTGGTCTGCCTCTGAAAACAAGAACAGTGACTTCGTTTCCAGGACACGTTAATCTGTCTTACTTCTGTGATGATTTTGGGTCTATTGCATTCCGTAAATGATATGTTCCACCTGAGAACTCATAGGCAACAAAAGCCAAGTCAAAGGGGGCTGAGAGAGAGAGAGAAAGAGAGAGAGAAAGAGAGAGAGAGGAGTCCATTCGGAAGAAAACATTTTGAAGACAATGGGAGTGCTCCAAACGTTTTGTGAGAGAGAATACATTTTGCATGCAGAATATTCAAAGAACAACCTTTGGCCTATTCACCTATATAAGGATTTCATTTCTAGTCTCCAAATAGGAAATCCCTCCTCGTGAGATGGTGTGTGTTTGTGGGAGGGGTGGGATTTAAACACTACAGGGATATACTTGAAATGAAGTCAAATAATAAAGTAGGAACAGATAGCTAGAAGCCACAATTGTTTAGAACAAGGGGATGTTTAGAATAAAGTTGGCTACTATGTGAGACTGGATGATGGACTAGATGTACCACTGGTCTGATCCAGAAGGGCTCTTCTTATGTTATGTTCTCACTCTATTTTTCTGTAATATACTTGAATCCAGTGTTCTCAGGGTGCTCTTATCTGTTTTTATCTAATCATTAAGAAGCAATGTAGGTTAAGAGGTGGTGTTTGGCCCAACGTCTATTCCCCCCACCACCACTCTCTAGTCCAAGACCAACTCCCTAAATAATTCACCAAAATGATATCCTGGTTCATCATATTCCCAAACCATCAAAAACCACAATTGCTATCTAGATCCCACCTGATCTATTAATGAAGCCCCCCTCCCCCCGGGCTGGTCATTTCCAAACTTCTTATCTCAAAGCAACCTTTTTCCTTGCCAACCAGTCTGCTAATCACATTGCAGGTGATTCTGGGGGATACCCCAAAGTTCATTTGGGGCACTTCTCTACCAAATTGGGCCTTAACACTGTCCCTTGGGAGCGAGTGGCTGAAAGACACAGAAAGGCATTCAAGCAGAGAGAAAACTCACCCCTGACCCCACAGCAGTCCATCCCACAACATCATTTCATGCAACTCTATGGACTTCTGTCCTTCTTTGCCTTGTTCCCTAAAGGCTGCCCGTTCCGCTGGGGTCCCCTGCCTACCTTCCTGTGTGGAGACTGTTCCTTCACTGCATGGAGAACAATCAAAGCAGCAAATCGCATCTCCTTCCCGTGCCAGCTTTGTGTATCCAGGGCGGCAGCTTTCAGTGCACCTTGAGTGGGGCTGGGTCTATGCATAAAGACAAGGAGGATCAATTGAAATATGTGTGGGAATTGAGTCATAAGATAGGAAAGAACTTTGAGCACTATCACTGGTGTGGATTTTACCATGAGGTTTTACCAGTTGACAAACTCTCTTCATCTTGGTCTTTATGCCTCCCTATTCCTCCTAAGGCCATTTAGAACAAGGGACGTGGTCTGCAAGATTCACCACGATGGCAAGACTAACAGATTTGCTTCAAAGAGAAACGATAGATGAACATAAACAAAGATGGCAACCATTTTATGACACATATGCACAAGAGGCTGACTCTTAAAGCTAAACATGATTACTTATTAAATAGATGATTAATTAAAGAGAATCAATATATTGAGGATTGAATAGTATATAGTATATTTAGAAAATATATAGGCCAAAGGGGAAACAGATTTGGCAATGTGATTTAGTACTTCAGTGAGATTTGCAAGAAAGAAGAATTTCTTTAAAATTAAAGATTAAAAATTTTAATTAAAAAAGATTAATTAAAAATTAAACATTAAATAAAAATTTAATGTTTAGTTCAGATTATTGAGTTGTATAAGAGGAAGGTGGGTTGCATGGGACACAAAAAATGATGTCTTTTCCCTTAATACCCTTTCCCCCTTTTTCCCCTTTTCCTTCTATATCCCAAAAAATCAATAAAAAACTTTTTTTAAAAAGACAAGGAGGATCAATTCAAATATGTGGTGGATATGAGTCATAAAATAGGAAATAACTTTGAGCACTATAACCGGCATTAATTTTACCTTGAAGTTTTACCATTTGGCAAACTCTCTTCATCTAGGGCTTTATGTTATGCCTCCCTATTTCTCCTTTAACTAAGGCCATTTGGAGCAAGCGACGTGGTCTGCAAGTTTCTTGCTGCGAGAGTTCCTTCTTTATGGGGTGGAAGCAGCTTTACCCAAGATTACTTCTCAGGGTCTCCTAATTTGTAATGTATAGATGGGACTCAGCCAATTAGCACATTTGAAAGGACATATAATGAAATGGGAGGTCTCCTCACCCGGTTAATTCTGGTGGGCCACATAATGGCATCTTCTTGAATGGTGAGCTTCATGCCTGTTGATGTCTCTCTCTTGATACTCCCAAATTTCACTTCACCGATGGATATGTTAGGAAACGCCACCCAGTTCACAATATCCAAGTCAGCTGCCAGATCCCCTTTCTCATCAAAATACACACCATCCAGGGAAACATTGTAAAGCTGGAGGTTTCTCAAGAAAGGATGAAGCTGGAAAGAGAAAAAAACAAGTGTTTTAAAAAAGAAAACAACTCTGGGTACCTCTGCCTTGCCATTTTTGAGTTTTCAGTATTTTGAGTCAGGAAGTAGTTGGAGCCATGATATTTATATACCTAATTTTGCATTCCAGTGAGCCCATTCTACCATTTTGCAAAAACAAGATAGGACTCTGTAGGTGCAGCTTTTTGATATGATGGAAGGAAAGGAAATGGACATGATTTCTATTTAACAAATGTATTTTTCACTGTGTGACTGGGGGTTACCGGGTTACCGCACTTGTATTCCCACCGATGTATTAAGAGTTTGAAAATGTTGTAAAAAATACTGTTCGCACTTTCTATGTATTCCCACCGATGTATTAAGAGTTTGAAAATGTTGTAAAAAATACTGCTCGCACTTTGTTTGGCCCCTTTAGCTGTGAAGATGTCTTCCAACCATTTATTAGCCGTTGAATCCAAAAACCTTTTTAAAGCAATGTTTTTTATAACATTTTCAAACTCTTTATACATCGTCGAAGGCTTTCTTTGTACATCACTGGGAATACAAAGTGTGGTAACCCCCTGTGTTTGTATGTAAGACAGAGAGGGAAAATGTTTAGCTTTTCTCCCTTTGGCTTCAAAATATATTGAACATATCTTCTGCAAGATATCTTCATAGGAGATAGGGTTGCCAACCTCTAACTACACCTGGAGTTCTCCCAAAACTAAAACTTATCTCCAGATTACAGAGATCAGTTCTATCTGAGAATTTTCTTCACTACCTTGGAGGATGGAATCCACGCCATCACATCCCTATTGAGAAACAAAAAAAAGTTAGAAACAAAAAAAAGGTTTTTTTAGTTATGTTCAAAGGAAGAAAAAAAGAAGGAAGTGGTAGACCCATTACGGGGGCCGGAAAGTGAAATTTCAAATGGTGATGAAGAGAGGGCAGAACTGTTCAATTTTTTCCTCAGTCTTTTCTTGCAAGGGAAACAGTGCTCAATGTGGCAAAAAAAGAGAGTGCTTGTTAATGGTTCCTCATCCTGTTGGAGAGGAGTAACTAGTGGAGTGCCTCATAGATCTGTCCTAGGCCCTGTGTTGTTCAACATCTTTATAAATGATTTGGATGAAGGAATAGAGGGGATGCTTACTAAATCTTCAGATGATACTAAATTGGGAGGGGTAGCAAATATGGTAGAAGACAGAGCCAGGATACAGGATGATCTTGACAGGCTGGAAAACTGGACTAAAACAAATAAAATGAATTTCAACAGAGATAAATGTAAAGTTATGCATTTAGGTAGGAAAAATCAAATGCATAATTATAGGATGGTGGAAACTTGCCTTGGCAGTAGTATGTGCAAAAAGAATCTGGGGTCCTAGTAGACCATACACTGAACATGAGTTAGCAGTGTGATGCAGTAGCTAAAAAGGCAAATACTATTTTGGTCTGTTTCAAAGAAGTATAGTGTCCAGTTCACGCAAAGTGATGGTATCACTTTACTCTGGTCTGGATGGACTTCACCTAGAGTATTGAGTCCAGTTTGGGGCACCACAATTTAAGAAGGCTATAGGCAAGCTGGAACGTGTCCAGAGGAGGGCAACGAAGATGGTGAGAGGGCTGGAGACCTATTCATACCAGTTTGAAGGAGCTGGGTATGTTTAGCCTGGAGAGCAGGAGACGACCGAAAGGTGATATGCAGAGTTGTTTTCTGTTGCCCCAGAAAGTCGGACCAGAACCAACGGGTTGAAATTAAATCAAAAGAGTTTCTAGGTAAACATTAGGAAGACATTTCTGAGAGCAGTTCCTCAGTGGAACAGGCTTCCTCGGGAAGTGGTGGGCTCTTCTTTGGAACTTTTTAAGCCAAGGCTAGATGGTTGATTCTGTGAACTTAGGCAGATCACGAGAGAGAGGGCATGAAGGATTGTGTCAGTGTTTGGCTCTCGTGACCCTTTCTTAAATGTCCAGGGTAATGCTGATTGCCACTTGGGGGTCAGTAAGCAAATATCCTACAGGCCAGTTTGGCCAAGGATCCTGGAGCTTTTTTTGCCATATTCTGGGAATGGAGCAGGGATCACTGGGAGGGTGTGTGTGTGTGGGGGGGGGAGTTGTTGTGAATTTCCTGTGTTGTGTAGAGGATTGGACTAGATGACCATGAATGTCCCTTCCAACTCTATGATTCTGTGTTCCCTCCCCAAACTCCATCTTCATAAAGGTTCTCTCTAGGGCTGTCAAAAAAAAAAATTCGGTACAGTTCGGATTCGGCCGAATTTGGCCCTTGTGGGTTCGGTACGTGCCGAAGTCCGAACTCCCCCACTTCGGATCCGTTCAATTCGGCGGGAATTCAAAGTTCGGAAACAAATTCGGCCGAATAAAGCCATTAAAAACACAACCGCGCCTTTCCGCGGCTCTGGGGGGGGGCATTTTTGGGCTTAGAGGTCCCAAACTTTTGGCAGAGCTTCAAAGGACGTTTATTGAAAGACTCCCCAAGTTTTGTAAAGATTGGGTCAGGGGGGGCTGAGATATGGGCCCTGAAAGGGGTCCCCCCACCCTTAATGTTGTGCATCTCTCAGCAGAGCTTGCCGCCCACGCACAAAGCTCCCAGCCCGACAACAGCGGAGAAATTAGCAAAACAACTGCAAACACAACCTTGTTAAACAACACCTTTGCAACACAACTGAAACCTCCCCCCTCAAACCAGGGAGCGAGAGACTCGAGGGGGAACACACACCCCAGGCAGAACCGACGAAAGCCCCCTTTGGCTTCCCCCCCACCCACAGAAACTGCTTTCTCCCCACACACACACAGACTCTGCTTTCCCCCCCACACACACACATACACAGGAGAAAAATTATAGATTAAAGCCCCCAAAGGGGTCTTACTGTGGCTGTCTTCTGTTCCATCAGGACGGGCTGTAATCCAAGATGATTCCAATTAGGCACGGAACGTTTTGCTCTGGAGAGATGCACACAGGATCGGATCGGCTGCCCCATTCATCCCAATAGGGGAAAGGGGAAAGGGGAAAGCCCATATCTCGGGACCCCCTGACCCAATGTTCACAAAACTTGGGGGGTTCCTTAAGAAGCTTAATCTAAAGTTCCAGTGAAAGTTTTGTGTCTGCACCCCCAAAAATGCGCCCCCTGCAGCCATGGAAAGAGAAAAGGGGGGGAGGCGATATTTCTGCCCCCACTGAACCCATCTTTACAAAACTTGGGTAGTATCTTAAGAATAATTCACTGAAGCTATGCTAAACGTTTGGGGGCTATATCCCCAAAAAAGCGCCCCCTGCAGCCACATAAATGGAAAAGGGGGGAGGGAAAAGGGGGAGAGCCCATATCTCGAGACCTCCTGACCCAATGTTTACAAAACTTGGGGGGTATCTTAAGAACACTGGTCTGAAACTCCGCTCAAAGTTTGGGATTTGTACCCCCAAAAATGCGCCCCCTGCAGCCATGGAAAGAAAAAGGGGGGAGCCCATATCTCGGGACCCCCTGACCCAATGTTTACAAAACTTGGGGGGTACCTTAAGAAGCTTCATCTGAAGTTCCAGTGAAAGTTTTGTGTGTGCACCCCAAAAAATGCGCCCCCTGCAGCCACAGAAAGGAGCGAATGTGCACAAGCACCCCACACACACACACGAGGATTTCGCTCTCTCTCTCTCTTTCCCTGGCCGGGCCGCACATCAGCTGATTCCTCCAGTACTCAATCCTGACTGATTGGCCAGAAGAAGACCCAGCTTGCCCACCGATTGGCCGGGGGAGGAGAATGCTGCTTACTGACGGTTATGCTGCTTACTGACGGCCGAATTGGCTGAATTTATTCGCGAACTCTCGAACTCGCTGAATTCGGCCCCCCCGGTTGCCCGCCAGTTTTGAGTTCGGATCCGTCCGAACAGAAAAGCAACGAATCAGGGGAAATTCGGTTGATTTTCAGTTCGGACCGAACCGAATTGACAGCCCTAGTTCTCTCCCAAATCTGCAGGAACTTTCCAACCTGGAGCTGGCAACCCACTCTGTGTGTGTTTGTGTGTGTGTAAAGTGTCATTAAGTTGCAGACGACTTATGGTCACCCAGTAAGGTTATCAAGGCAAGAGGTGTTCAGAGGTGGTTTGCCATTGACTTTCTCTGCATAATGACCCTGGTATTCCTTGGTGGTCTCCCAATCAAGTAAAAGCCAGGACTGACTCTGCTTAGCTTCTGAGATCTGATGAGATCTGACTAGCCTGGGCCATCCAGGTCAGGGCTGGCAACCCACAAGGTAGGACAAATTGGAAGCTTCATAGACCAGTTTGCCTAGATGGAAAGAGATATTACTAGATTGGATGTGTTACACATCCACTAGGAGCCACTGTTACAGGGAATACTGGGGGACCACTGTTTTGTAAGTTACCCTAAACAAGAAGCAAAATTGGCTGAATTAGCAGAGAACCACAGCAGAGCTCACTTCCACATTTAATATTGTACAGATCACTCTTCCCTGACTTGGATAGCCCAGAATAACCTGATCGTGTCAGATCTCAGAAGCTAAGAAGGCCAACCATGGCAAGTATTTGGATGGAATACCTCCAAGAAATACCAGGGATGTGTCACGGAGGCAGGATATGGCAAACCACCTCTGAAGGTCTCTTGCCTTGAAAACCCCACCAGAACTCGCCATAAGTCAGATGTGACTTGACGGCAAAACAAAAATCACCTCTACATTTTAACTCTTCTCAACTCCACAATGGAAACATGAATCATCACTTTCAGTGGAGTTATCTGCGAGGGACCAGAAATACCTGCCATGGCTGTAACCTTTGGACTTCTGGATGGTTTTCACCCACCATCACTGTCCTTTTGGGCCTGTCTGAGTAGGCAGCATTTAAAACATGAGCTACAGCCTGGATTGTGTTGGAAATACTGAAGCTGTCTTGAGAGAAGAGGATCTTTTCGAGCAGGTCCTGGGGGAAGGCCTCCAGTTGTGCTTTTTCTCTGCATCTTGTTTTACCTTTTGCAGACAACGCGTGATTTGAATACGAGCAATAAAATGCCTTCTCCCCAATTTGATCAGCATCGGAGAGAAATGACCAAAAATTAGCATATTTTGACCTTTTTTTGGTCTGGATTAGGAATGAAAAAAATCCATTAATGTGCTCTGAAGCCAGAGTTCCATAAGAGAGATGGAAGGTGAGGTCCCACAAAGCAGTTGTGACCCAGACTTTCCCCGCAATCTGTTTATTAAGTATTTCGTCTGCTCTTTGGGCAAGGAATATTGTCTCATAGAAGAGGCGATTTTGCCCATAATAAACAACCACATTGACTTGTCTCCATTGCAGAAATGAAGTAATGGGAGGCACTCGTTTTTCCAAAGAGAATTCTGGCACACTTATTGAGAAAGCCACACAAATGTTGTGTCCAATGAGCAGAGGTGTCAAGGTCCTCAGAAACCTTTCTCCATTGTCAGTGTCTAGAGCAATGAGGCCGACCCATGTCCATCTAAAGTGCAGGAGTAATTGGACAATCCCCAAGTGCAGGGTTTCTTCTTTGGGCAGCATCCGGTAGAAGTAAGGGAACTGAGTCTTATCACTCAGAACATGAGAAACAGAACCAAAACTGACCTAGAAAGGAAAGGAAGGAAAGACTGGTGTTTTGTTGTATTTTCAGCTCAAATGTGGGATTTTAACCAACCACGATTAATAACCAGTAAAATGGCTGCCATGATGATGGAAGAATTGGCCATACAGAGCGAGGCCTTCAACTACCTTACCCTGGTACGAAAGATTTGATACTGAGTAGTAGTTGAAAAGAGCTCTCGGATCTAAAAATGTTTTTTCCCCCAATAGCAGTCACACCATTGCCTCTTTCAAAGCTCCTGGGAAGATCCCCATACTGCGGGACAAGTTGACAATCTCTCCCAGAAGAGCCTGCACCACATTCAGGCTGTCTATGACCAACCAGGATGGGCACAGGTCAAAGAGGCATGTGATAGACCTCACAGCTAACAGGGTCCTCTCAACATCGGCTTGTGAAAGCCAGCTGAAGTGGTACAAAACTGGACCACAAGATGGGCAAAGGTCCTCTAGCTCCCTTACTGTATCAAGGCTGGCAGGGAGGGCATGACAGAGCAACAAGACTCTATCCACAAAAAGCTCACAAATGCCTCACAGCTATGGGCCGAATTCACTATTAAATTTTACTGTCCATCTAGAGACGTAAGAGATCTAATGATCTTAAATAATTGTGCCGGGCGTAAACTAGCAGATGCAATGGAGGCTGCATAATACTCCTTAGCAGCCTTCACTGTCATCTCATAGGCATCCATAAACATCCTATAAGATGTTTTTGAAACTGCGTCACGAGCTCATTGCCAAACTCGCTCCTGCGGTCTAAACTCCTGTTTCATATTCTGCAGCCCCTTGGTATACCAAGGGGTCCGATTTCAGCAGGGGCAAAGAGGGGATCGGGTTGTGATTTGATGGATGACTGCAGAGAGCCAACTATGCCAGCCTTCCACGAACACATCTAGAGAATTGCCAAGGGGAGTAGGATCCTACAGAGTCCTCTGGAAACTAATCGAATCCATGAGTCTCCACGGGCGAGTGCAAATCGGTTCGCTGCCCAAACAGAATGGAGGTGAACAGTCCATCCAGGCCTTCAGGACAAAGTGGTCTGACAAAGGTACTTCCTCACTCCATATCAGACCCAAACCTATCCTAGACCCGAAGATTAAGTCCACCATGTGGCCTACTTGAGACTGTCTGAGACTGGCGTAGGACTGAGCAACCTGGGGGAGTCAGCACTTTCAGGGCAACAGTTTCGCCCTCTCGCACCCAGGTCCCAGTTATGCAAGCCAGGTCCACACTCTGCGATATAAAATAATTGTGCAGGGTCTTATTGCTAATGGACCTAGCATTGCACAGCAGCAATTCCTATATGACAATATCACCAGTAAAAAGATTCATTTTATACTGATATGAAGCAACCTTTATACCCAAAATATTCTGGGAGTTCATTATTAGACAGGGTAGAGTTTCAGGAGCTGTGTTAAAGAGCAAAGCAGAAAGGGGTCAGTCTGGTTTCACAACCCTGCATACACTAATGGTGAGAAAAGCATCCTGTTAATACATCATTTAGCTAAAGGCTTCAAATTTATATTTGTTGCCCAGTCTTCACAAAAGGGTTTCCAAAACCAGATTCTTTAAGACACCAAAGAAGAAAAGGTTGCTCGACCCTATCGAAAGCTTTTTCTGTATCCAAGAAGGGAAATACTGTACTGAGCTTACTGTGATGTACATATTCTATTAAATTTAGAAGTTATATTTGTGGACACTGTTCTTTCTGGAATAAAGCTTTTTTAATCCAGGGCAATATAACTGCAAATAAACCTCTTAAGTCTACATGCCAATAAAGAAGTCACAGTTTTATAATCATAACTAAGTAGACGTCTAGGTCAAGATGCTATGACATCAGCTAGGTCCTTTCCCTGCTTTGGTATTAATACTATTTTTGATTCAATCCATGTTGAGGGATGAAATCTATTAATAAAACTAGCATTTATCTCCTCTAATAGCAGTTGAAATAAGACTCTAGTAAAGGCTTTATAATATTTTGGCATCAATCCATCCAGACCAAGAGCCTGAATTTTCTTTTAGTTTTTTTTAATCACTGCTACTATTTCCTGAACCATGAACACAGCTTCCAAAATAGCAATAATGTGTTCATTTATTTGGAGTAGCTGAACCTTCTTATTTATTTATATTTTTGTTATGCATATAGCTCTTCATATTCCTTGCTTCTTTCGTCAATATGGGTTACCCTCTGACCATCCTTTCTTTTAATTGCTACTATAGCGTTGCATCTTTTTTCTTATTTAATTTATGAGTAAGAAGTTCACCTGATCTGTTCCATTGCTCACAATACTGCTGCTTGGTGTATTACATATTTTATGGATTCTAACTATCTGAATCCTATAACTTGGATCTTTCCTCATTAAGCACCTTCAGATTCTCAGTATTATGATCAGACTTATGCTTTGCTTCTAGTCCTTTAATCGGAATGCTCCTTACCTGTATTAAGATCAAAATAGTTTTGTACTTCACCTTGAAGCCTTTCCCTTACTTCCTGGTTAGACAACAAGTCATTATCAATGCTCCAACTTTTAGATATTGACGCGGAAGCCAAGCGGATTAGCAGTCTTGTCCAGGATACCCATCAGAAAGTCCACGGCCACATAGAAAAGTGTAGTTTATTTGTACAGTGCAGAAATATATACAGATACTCCTTTCACACTCTCCGCTCATAACATCCCGCATAGAACTGCGGTCTCACTTCATTATATACACCTGGTGGACACAGCCACCAATCACAGTAGATATCCAATTATCCTGGTATTGCTACTGCATTGTATCAGCCACCTGGCTCTAACTGGATCAGGCCAGCTTTCTCTAGCTCCCCAGGTACTTTCCAGGCTGATTACATCATCCTTAGATCTCACTGATCTAACCTGCACCTGTCAAACTATCTGACAGACTTGTAATCTTGACACTCCTTCTCAAGTATTTCAGATTAGTTTTATTAGTTTCATGAATCTATTGCAATCCACAATTTTTGTAAATAGATCTGCCACATTACCAGCACTGGCACACTTTACAATACATACCAAGCCTTTGTTCACAGATTCAGTTACATTGACATATCTTATTCTTATATGCTTACTTCTGCCTTTAAAGTTTTGCTCAGTCGCAAGTTGTAGCGCTGATTGACTGTCAGTATACACCTTTACTGGTAATTGTACAGACACATTGAGTTCCTTCATGAGATAGACAAACCATTCCACCTGATTTATACATTCACTCACAGCACTATATTCTGCTTTACATGAACTCATGGCTACAAATGACTGTTTTACTGATTTCCAATGTATGGGTTCTTCACCAAAATACAACACATACCCGGTCGTTGATTTTGCGTTCCCCTGATCTGACCATGATGCATCTGCATACGCAGTCAGTTCCCCATTACATGCATTCAAGCATAACTGGTTGTTTACAGATCCCTTCAGGTATCTGAGTACACGCTTAGCTGCTTTCCAGTCACTCTGCTTTGGTGACATATTTTTCCTGCTCAGGCAATGTACCGCCTGATATATGTCTGGGCGAGTCCAACAAGCAAGATATAACAAACTTCCTATCAGGGACTGATACAGAGATTTGTCACACTCTTCTTGTTCCTGAGACTCTTCACATAAATAACCTGTGACCATTGGGGTTTCAGCTGCATTAGCATCAAGCATGCTAAACCTTTCCAGCAACTGTTTTATTTTTTCTGTTTGAGACAAGTAAAAAACACCTTTACTGTCTGTTTATTTTTACCCCTGGAATCACATCCAGGTGCAGCCAATTTACAAACTGCCACCTGTTAGATTAGAGTGAGAAACCTTGAGCTATTGGCATTCTTCCAGTTCAGCCTTCCTTGCTTTGAACCACAATAGCTTTTCTCTTTCATTATCAGCTACTATTCTTTCATAGCTGCCAGGTTCACCATCATCCATATTGTAAATATGATCACAATCTTCAAAACCATATCTTAATGGAGGTACTCCTTTATTACTTCTTTCTGACCGTCTGACCACCGTGCCACTAGACTCCCCTCCTTCTGGAGTCTCAACCTTTACTGTTTCCCTGCTTGCAACAACTTCAGGAAAAACACTTTCATCTGCCTCTGGCTGTCCATTAGCCGGCAATAAAACTTCTTCAGAAACCTTCTCAGTACCATGTAAGCGTGGCCAATTAAAAGATTCTCCGAAGTTCGCAGATTTGCTAAAAGACACCTGGTTCTGATCATTAGCAAAGCGATAAGATTTTGCTGCATTCTGATATCCCAGAAAAATCAGCTGTTTGGATTTCTTGCCACCTGCTCTGCGGTTCTTTAAAGGTATATTCACCCAAGCCTTTGTACCAAACACTCTTAAATGCTTTAAAGAGGGATTTCTTTTGTACAATGCCTTGTAGGGAATATTGTTAATGCTGGAGGTCCAAAGTCTATTAATCAAATAACAAGCCACCTTGATGCCTTCCCCCCAGAACCTGGGTTTTAGATTAGCATCCTCTATCAAAGCTTGCAACATTGACTTTAGATAACCAATCCTCCTCTCAGTCACACTGTTCTCCTGAGGAACACAGGGATTAGCCAATCTGTGCTCAATTCCCTTGCTTTCTAACCACTGGGTAAATGCACTAGAGACAAATTCACCGCCTCTGTCAGATTGTATACTGGATACCTTGAGGTCTAGCTGCCTTTCCACCCTTTTAATCCAATACTTGATGGTTTGACATGCCTCACTTTTCTGCTTCAGCAGATACACCCAGCCATAACGAGAGAAATCATCCACAATGCATAAAGCGTACCTGTTCTTAGACACACTCTCAGGAAATGGACCACAGAGATCTAAATGAGCAATTTGCAGAGGTCTGGTTGCCACCCTTTGGCTTACCTTAGCCACTGGACTACGTCTGCTTTTAACAGATTTGCAGACAGTGCAATCTAGGAAAGAATTACACCCATTCAACTTAATGTCATCCTTCCCTAACACACTCAGGGTTTTCTTTAGAATGGAAAAGGAGGCGTGGTCAAAACGCCTATGTAGAAGGTGTATGCACTCATTATGTGGATTTTTATTCACAGACTCCACTACCATAGAAGTTTCTCCTGTTCTTCTATGCACCACATAGACATCCTTTTGCAAGTGCCCTTCTAACATTACAACCTCCCCCTGGCTTATCTGGCAGGTGTTTCCTTCAAACTGCACCTGAAAACCAGTCTTAGCCAGCACAGAAACACTTAGCAAACTATGCTGTAACTCAGGCACACAAAGTACATTTTGAAACTTATGCTTTAACTCTGGGAAAAACACCTCCCCTTCAGAGTGTACCTTTAAGTGTCTCCCATCTGCTAGACTTGCATAAGACTTAGCAGACTGCTTTTGGTTAACCAACATGGAAGCTTTGTTAACAAAACATGTACTTGCCCCACTGTCCAAGAGCCAAATGTTCTCATTGTCTCCAGCCTCTGCCAGCACAACAGCAGTGTAAGTTCCATTCACTGACTGTCTCTTTGGTTGCTTTTTCCTGGCCAACTGGGGACAATTTTTTTTCAAATGTTGTGAGGACCCACAAAGAAAACACTTTCTGACAAACATCACGCATTCCTCATCTTGCTTGTAGCTCCTACTCTGCCTTCCGTCGCCTCCCCTCTGCTGCTGCCACTGGCTCTGCGCTGAGTAGACCTCTTGCCCATCTCGGGGTTGTCTAAACAGCTCGGCTGCAGTCCTCGGCGTAGACTCTATCCAGTCTCTCTGCCTGGGATGAAAAACGCGCTGGGGGGCTGAGGTCTCGGCAGATGGGCGATTCGTTGATTTAACCTCGGGGGTGTATCTCAGCTGGGCTGCTGTCTTCTGCTTACGTCCTTCCTCCCGTCGTTCCTCTTCTTCCAGAAGTCGTCCAGTCAAGTATTCATAGGTTAATTACCCTGCTGCCAGGCTCTCCAGCGAGGTTACTAAAACATCAAAGCTCGCATCCAGAGAACTCAAAAGCAAATACACCCGGTCCTCCGCAGATATAACTTTTCCCCTCAACTCCAGCTGTCTGAACAACTCTGCTAGGGTCTTCAAGTGGGCTGCGGCCGGCGTGTGCAGTGATTTATGGCATCTATAAAGCCGCCTCATTAGTGCTAGCAGCGTGCCAGCTGAGTCCCGGAGATACACTGCTCGCAGACTATCCCATGCCAACTTTGCATGCTCTTTGCCAACAACATAAATAAGCTGGTCATCTCCCACCGTCAAGGTGATATTGGCAAGGGCTTTTATGTCCTTGGCAATCTCGGCTGCTGTAGTAGGGAGTCTTTCCACAGCATTCCATAAATCCTCCCTTTTCAGATACTGCTCCAACCTCACAGACCAAACGTGGTAATTCTCTGAGGTGAGTTTATCCACTGGGATAAAAGATTGTTGTGCCATTACTTACACACAGCCGTCACTTCTCTAGTAGCTTCTGAAAATCCTGGACTCTGCGTATCTACCACCACACATAAAACCTGCGCAGTGTAGCAGAAACACTCCTGTAACGTAGAGGAGCTGGGCCCAGAGCCCTGACGCGGAAGCCAAGCGGATTAGCAGTCTTGTCCAGGATACCCATCAGAAAGTCCATGGCCACATAGAAAAGTGTAGTTTATTTTTACAGTGCAGAAATATATACAGATACTCCTTTCACACTCTCCGCTCATAACATCCCTCATAGAACTGCGGTCTCACTTCATTATATACACCTGGTGGACGCAGCCACCAATCACAGTAGATATCCAATTATCCTGGTATTGCTACTGCATTGCATCAGCCACCTGGCTCTAACTGGATCAGGCCAGCTTTCTCTAGCTCCCCAGGTACTTTCCAGGCTGATTACATCATCCTTAGATCTCACTGATCTAACCTGCACCTGTCAAACTATCTGACTTGTAATCTTGACAGATATATCTCTTTTTAATGAAAAATTCTGGGAAATGGGAGCATGGTCCAAAGATATTTCCTTCAATCTTAGTTTGAACAATGTTATCAACTAGAGAGGAAGAAACTAAAGATATTTGGATAGCCTTCTTAAACATATAAGACAGGGATGACAGTTAAATTTTCCTCCTATTACAAAATGACCTGAGGTAAATTGTATAAATTATTCTTGCAGATACTTAAAGAAGATACCTTGATGCTTATTTGAAGCATAAATATTGACAATAGTTATTGGATGGTTATTCAGAAAGCCTTTTAAAGTAGAAATCTCCCATTTCCATCAGATAATATATCTATATTTGACACATTTGGTTGTGTAACATATATTGGGATACCCTTTGTTCTTTTACCACCAGCTGCCACAGATAAAGTATCACCTCTTAAGTTTTTATCCAATAAATCTTAGAAAGTCTAATATGCATTTCTTGAAGAAAAAAGAAATCTGCATTTACCTTGTAGGGTTTATGCATCATACCATGATGTTTATGTTGCTCCTTTAAACCATTAACTGACTTTTTTTAACAATTAATATTAACTGGGTTTTTTTTCAACACAGAGCCAGAAAAAACTCCACTTATATTTCATTAGTATACATAAAAATCCTTAGAGTAAATTTTCTGTTGAGAAAGTATGTGAAGCCATATGACTTCTGCTTCATCAACAGATCTTACTGTATAGGATTTATCATCAACCTTAAAACTTAGTTTAAAAGGAAACTCCCATCTACACACAATTTGTTTATTCCTTAGTTTCTCAGTTAAGAATTTCAAACTTCTTCTCTGCAAGGTTACGGGTGATAAATCCTGAAGAACCTGAACTACATCATCTCTATTTGTAATGGGTCTTCTAAGAACTGCCAAGAGGTTGCCTCTTTAACTGAGATTGACTCAAACATCACCAAAATATCTCTAGGTTACTGCCTAGTTCTTACAGCATGACCTGGAATGCCCAGGCTAGCCCGATCTTGTCAGATCTTGGAAGCTAAGCATTGTCAGCTCTGGTTAGTAGTCCAATGGGAGACCACCAAGGAACTCCAGAGTAGCTACACAGAGGCAGGCCATGGCAAACCATCTCACTTTGTCTCTTGCCTTGAAAACCCTACAGGGTCACCATAAATCAGCTGTGACTTGATTACACTTTCCTCCACCACCATTGTACTAAGAAGTCTTGTTTCTCTTAGATACCTTCAAGTTTCTTTAGCTTGGCTTTTTGACACCCAGTGTAGTCCAAGAGGACTTCTCTTGTGAAAAAGACAATGGAATGACACTCCCCTTCTACTCCCCCCACCCCCATCCAGTTCAAACCTGAGGGATTTTGTAGTTGCTCAACATGGTGGAAATGTGGATGGAGATTTCAGAGCCAGTCTCTTCAATGACAAACGACAGGACATTCTGTGTTCCACAATTATAGTTGGGAATGTTCTTTCGGCCAGGAGAAAGCATGTCTACCATGCTGTCATATGTCAGTCTTTCATTGAAAAAGTTGTTATAGATGTTGTAGCCCAGGGTAATATTCTGTAAGAGACCAGGATTCCTGTTGACCTCTTGAACGGCAAGTAAGATAGGCAGGATGTGTCGATGCCCTCTGGACGCTCGCCTAAAGGGAAAGGATGTGTCACATGATCGTTCCCCATTCCCTGATCGCACCATATCAGATCCTTCTATAATGCCAAGGGTATTTCCAACACTACTAATATATATATTTTACTCCTTGGAGTACAGTAACATTAGCCCTAATCCAGATCTGTGTGATTGCTAGTCCCGGTGTAATAGTTTCTGACGTGTTGTACAGCATGGCTGTGCTGTAAAGTGACCTTCCGTTTGCCACTGAAAACAAAAACTATAGAATATCTACACAATGGTGTTTGACAAGTGGAGAAGTCAAACTTTATAGAACTTTATGGGATAACATCACATCCTGACGTTTTCTAGGCAGACTGTGTTTACGGGGTGGTTACTAGTTTGTTTAAATTCACACAGATTTCCAATCTGAACTTTTGACCATTTCCCTCAATTGAGAAGAAAACCTTAATTGTGCGGCAATGAAATGTGTTAACCTTTTAAGATTGATAACAAATTAAATGTTATTGTACCAAATTTTCTAGTGTTTCCTCCCCCCCCCCAAAAAAACACACCCCATCTTTTTCTTTTCCTCAGGTGGAAAGTTTCTGGAAATTTTAAATCCCTTGGTAAGATTACATGCTTTTGGAATTAGTTAAACGTTGGTTTGTTTCTGTAATCTATATATATAAAAAGAGATTCATGCATATAAACCATCTGGAAATGTGTGAAATTGGCCAGGCAGGTAATGTGGAGGGAAGGGTATGGCAGAGATGGATTGCAGAGATTTCAGGTATTGTACTACATTTGTGAAAATTTTGGGTCCAGCAGCACCTCAAAGACCAACGAGAATTGGGGGGGTTAAGCTTTCAAGAGTCAGAGCTCCCTTTGTCAGATAATAGAAGTGATGATTATTAGAACAAAAGTACATTTGCATGTGCTAAATACATATTCGAAAAGAGTCCACCACAAACAACATCTTCAAGTACTCGAAGGGCTGTCATATGGAAGATGGTGTCGAGTTGTTTTCTGTTGCCCCAGAAAGTCGGACCAGAACCAACGAGTTGAAATTAAATAAAAAGAGTTTCCGTCTAGACATTAGGAAGAATTTTATAACAGTTAGAGCAGTTCCTCAGAGGAACAGACTTCCTTGAGAGGTGGTAAACTCTCCTTCCCTGGAGGTTTTTAAGCAGAGGCTAGATGGCCATCTGTCACCAGTGCTGACTCTATGACCTTGGGCAGTTCATGGGAGGTAGGGCATCTTGGCCATCTTCGAGGCATGGAGTAGGGGTCACTGGGTGTGTGTGGGGGAGGTAGTTGTGAGTTTCCTGCATTGTGCAGGGGGTTGGACTAGATGACCCTGGTGGTCCCTTCCAACTCTATGATTCTATGAACAACTGGATAGGCATCCAGGATACTGCCCTGTTTCAAAGTGCATCTTCATCAGAAGACTGCAGGATCCTTCAAATGGATTTTCAAGAAGTGACTTTCCTACATAAATGAAATAAATAATACATATCATATTGTTACATAGAGACAAGAAAGTTTTACTAGAAAGTGCCTACCAGAAAACAGTTGCAGTAAATATATAGTTATTCACTGGCTACTGTCATGAAACAGGTAATTCACAAACAGGTAATTCACAAGTTATATATCATGCAGTTTCTTGTGTACCGTTTCTGCATTCATCAGATGAAGATACACTTCAGAACAGGATGATATACCAGGTGCCTGTCTTCTTAACGTTTGTGATGGACTCCTTTTGAATATGTATTTAGCGCATGTGAATGTATTTTTGTTCTAATGATCATTACTTCTATTGATACCTTTGTCCCAATAATTGTTTTAAGGGGTAATCTGTCCAGTACAAAAAAACAGTGTGGTGCTTCTTAAGACATTTTTCATCCAGTTCTACGCACTGTGTTCCTCTTGGGTTTTGATTTTGACCTTAGCATTAAGACTCCACTGTGAAACCACTTACCCAATAATTGTGTTAGCATAGAGACGGGTGAAAGTATGAGGTAGAAAAAAATTTCTTGTGGAAACAACTCCCCCAATCAGATGATCTCCTGGCCTGTAATAATTCAGTGGTTCTAATTCATCCTTGTCCAGATTCAGGTTGCAATTTACCTTCCGCATCCCACAGGCAGCACTGGGCAGAAGAAACAGCAAGAGAAGCAGCAACATTCTGGGTCTGTCTGTTGCCATCACCTCCCTTGAGAATACTTGCAGTGGCCTTTACAGGTTCCTAGAAACTACCAACACTGACCTGGAAGGCCAGGCTAACAAGCTCTGTAGCATCTGGAATTGCTACACAGAGGCAGGCAATGGCAAACCCCCTCTGTTTGTTCCTTGCCTTGAAAACCTGAAGGGTCTCCATAGGTCGGTTGTGATTTATCAGCACTTTACACACAGAGAAGCTGCCAACCCTCTTTTTGCATGGCAAAGACTGCAGTGTCCTGACTGACACGGAAGGTGCCCAAGCGAGGTCCCTGATCCAGGGATGCTGTGAATCCTTATGCTAGTCACAGGTATGAAATCTCAGCCCAAGCTCTCAAGAGCAGAGGAAATATTTATGCAGCAGACATCACAGGCTCAAAACAAAAAGTCCCCACTTATTGCACTTGGATGTAAATTTTACCTTATTAGATTCAAAGACCATCTTTGGGGGGGAATCCCTTGAGCTTTCGCAAGAAGAACAATAAATCCCTATGATTTTGCTAATTATGAGAGTGCAGAATTACCTCTGCGCTTTCCATGCGCTCTGGTTGCGGTTCCATGTGCAAATGCCTGGCAGGAGAAAAAAAGTTTGCAAAAATCCACACCATGTGTGGCTCCAACTCAGACACTGGTCAGTGAAGGGGCAGCTGAATGTGGCTTTACTGTAGAAATACCATTATGACAACCAAGATCAAAACAGTCTAGGATATACAGCAATGATCTCATAGAATGAACAAGACACAGGACACCAGTGTATGGGTTACAAGGTTTCTATTCCTGTCTGAACAACAGGATAAAATCATTACAAAACATGGCCTACTGTAAGTGCAGGTTATTCCTGCTGTCAGTTTCCTGACTCGAGATAATTTCCCCTAGAGAAAATGGCCTCTTTGGAGGGTGGACTGTATGGCATTATACGCCACTGAGGTCCCTGTCCCCAACCTCTACCCCAAATCTCCAGGAATGTACACACTACACTTGATCTTAGCCAAAAGGGCAAGAAGCGATCTCCAGGAATTTCCCAACCTGGAGTTGTCAACCCTAACATTGTGATGCCATATAGTCTACCCTCTGAAGATACCATGAGAACTAGTGTCAATAGTCCTTATCATGTTGACATGTAGTTTAATGGTGCCATGTATAGTGTCGGTCCACGTAAAAAACACCTAAAGGTTGTCCAAATAGGAAAATATAATAAAAAACATCATTAATGTAACACTTGTACCTAAGTGATTCTCCGAAAAAAAGAGTTCCAATTGTGTATGATAGAATGTTCCAGGGAAGTAATAAATAAACGTGCTAAATTAGGGGCAAAAGGTCTCCCCATAGCCACACCTCTTGTCTAATAATAGAGCTGATTATCAAATCTAATTTTTTTTTCTAGGATTATATCAATCAGTTCCATTATGAATCCAAAAGGTCTTCAGGAACTGTACATGCTTCTTCGTGAGGAATACTTGTATAAAGGGAGTCCTAAAAAAGAATCAATACAGTGATACAAAACTTCAAATACAGAATAGGATCCTGAAAAAAAATCATCCGGAGCAGAGGTGGAAACCTGGTGCGTATTTCAGAAAGTATATACAGGACTGGAAACCAAGGATATTGATTCATTAAAAATGTTGAGGGAGATTCATCTACGTTTTGTAAAATTAGAGCCTCATTAATTGTTATTCAAATTATACTACAAATATGGTCTGCGGGATCTTAGGGTATATGTATATAACATGTGGTGTCTTGTAATTCCTTGCAATAATCCTTTTTGTTTCATATTACATTAATGCCTCCTTTATCTGCTTCTTTAATGACCATGGAATCATCCTTGGCCAGATAATTCATTCTAATGATTTCTTCCATGAACGATTATACGATTAGTTATTCAAACACATGACTATGGGAATTGTTAGATGTTGGAGTAGAAGTAGATTTGGAGTAGATTGCTAGATGTTGGAGTAGAAGTAGATTTGGGGCAATATGTAAAGTCTGTTCGCCCCATTGGCAAGCATGGAGCCAATTGGTCAGTATGCAGTTCTGATGTGGCCCGACAATTTATGTGTTAGCTTTGCATGATTACACTACTGTGGACCTAGCAAAAAGAAAAAGAAAAAAAGAGGGTTACCCATTTCTTTCAAGAGAGTCCAAAAATTATTGCCCACCAGTCAACCTGCTAATCTAATACCACATTATTCGAAATCAACGGATGGGTGGGCCAGCCCTCTGCTGCTAGGAGGCAGGGGAGGCTCAATGGCTCAATGGCCCAGCAGAGATGGCTCATTCTGCAGTGCATGATCCCTCCATCCCCTGATTAGGCTGCTCCTAGGAGGTGGGGGAGGCTCAATTCATGGAAGAGACGGCTCGTTCCTCGGTTCACACACCCCGTTTCCCCTTTCCCCAGTTGGCAAGCCTAGGCACTGCACCAATGGATGACATCATTTCTAGCAGCAAAACAAAACGGACGTAATGTCCTTGTGCCAAGGTGACACTCTAGGATTCTCCCAAAACTCTAGTGTTGGGTGAGTCCTAGATCATGGCCCCAGCACAGTGATTCCACTTCTGCTTTTTCTATACCAAAATGTTTGTCCCCACCCCCAGAATCTCCCAGTGGGTTGTCAGTTATGGCAGGCAACCTTAATCTATGGTCTAGCAACTCGTGTAGTTCCAGCCAGCCCCAGTTATGGTCTAACTACTCAGAGGTCAGGCATAGCTCAAAAGATGATCAACCACTGGTTTAGCCTGTATCCTGTTTGGCAGAGGCAAGCAGGGAGCCAGTTGTTTGGAAAGTCGTTCAGATGTGTCCAAACAGTTTAGATCGTGTTGGCTTTCAATTATTACACTGCTTTCTTGCACATCTTGGAATCAGGGTGGCCATTCTCCAGGTGGAGCCTGGAGATTTCCCGCTATTATATTTGATCTCCCAGCAATAGAAATCAGTTCCCTGGAGAAAATGGCTGCTCTGGAAGGTGGACTCTATGGCATTGAACCCTCCCTTTCCCAAAACCCACCAAGGCCCCACCCCCCAAATCTCCAGGTATTTCCCCACCCAGAGGTGGCAACCCTAGTTGGAATGTATAGCCCCAGTTGTCAACCACTATCTGAACCATATGCCCTAGTCAATATTTTTCTGGTTAAAAATTAAAATTAGTGCTATTGCACCTTTACACTATTTCTACCAGTTGGTTTCATGGTATAACAGTGCTAATTGGCTCAAACTTTATTTTAAAAATGACAGAAGTACAGTTCCCCTGTATAAGTAAACAGAAGGGGCAGCATTTTGGAGTAAGGTTTATTCCCAGGGACACAGGATCCACATGGACGAATATCCATGCAGGTATGAAGGCTGCAGTGGCAAGAGGGAAAGGGGTGTGGTGGTTAATAGCGATGAGTTTGTTTCCCCTCTCCGCCACATGAAGCCTGCTGGGTGACCTTGGGCCAGTCACAGTTCCCTCTCAGAAGTCTCGCTGCCCCACCTACCTCACAAGGTGCCTGTTTTTGGGGGGAGGGGAAGGCAGTGCATTTGTAAGCTGCTTTGAGTCAACCTACAGTAGACAAATGTGGGGTATAAAAGCCAACTCTTCTTCATCATCTAAAATTGTGCCCCTTTTCCTATTATGTCAGTGAAGCTGATGGAAAATACTGTAAAGATGATTTCATCCCCTTCTCCCTTTCCTTTGCAGGACCATGACCCACATAAGTATGGGTCCCTTGTCCCCAGGAATAAAATGGTCCGGTGTCAGAAAAAGAGTTGCTTGGGGAGGGAGGGAACATGGGAAAGATCCACAGCCATCAGTGCCTTCCACCAAAGGATCATTGGATTCTACCAAATTTTGGCTCCTTTTGGTCACTAATCTACTTTCTCCATCTTTTACGGGTGCATGATTTCTCCCCCCCCCCCCCGTTCCTTTGTCCCATCTTTTCATTTTTCTTCACTTCATCACTCACAATTAGTTTCCCTTGTGATGCATGTGAAGAGAAGAAAGAATTGTTAGAAGAACAAGGAAGGGGTCGTCTATGAAGGCATTGGTTTTGCTGATTCCCTGGCAACACAGGACTGCCAATTTTTTGTGATACAATAAAAATCAGGTACCATCTTTTATTTTCATCATTAGATGCTCCTTCGTATTCAGAGCAGGCCTCAGTATTATAATATGGCATTTGGGAACAAAGATGCAGCCCAGTAAGCCAGCACTGGAGGCACGCAAAGAATCCAGCAAGGCCTTTGGCTGTCTTGATGGTTTGCTCCACTTGGCCCAAAAGGGCCAGACTTGACATAAGTAGACCGGTAAATAAAACTTGAGTCCAGTGGCACCTTAAAGAGCAATACAGTTTGTCCAGGCTATAAGCTTTTGTGAGTCCAAGTTCACTTTGTCAGAGATTTGACTTACGATAGCTCATACCCTGGAAATTTTTTTGTTGGTCTCTAGGGTACTGTGTGTGTGTGTGTAAAGTGCCGTCAAGTCACAGTCGACTTATGGCGAACCCTTTATGGGGTTTTCAAGGCAAGAGACGAACAGAGGTGGTTTGCCAGTGCCTTCCTCTGCAGAGCAACCCTGCTTTTTCCTTGGTGGTCTCCCATCCAAATACTAACCAGGGCTGACCCTGCTTAGCTTCTGAGATCTGACGAGACCAGGCTAGCCTCTAGGGTACTACTGGACTTCAATATTGTTCTACTACTACGGCTACTCACCAGAAACTATAGTCAAGCTAACAGGTGGCAACTCTGTGTAAAGGTTTTGCTTCTTGGTTTACTACATTACCCCTCTCTTTCATCCCAGCCTCCCTTTAAAGAGCTTAGGGGAAAATATACGACATCTTTTAAAAGGACATTTACTTTTTGTCATTTAAATGCTATGGGTAGAGCAGGGAGCCTGATTTCCAAGAGCAAAACTGAGAGGAGATTGAAGGATTAAATCTTCTCTCTGTCCCAAAACAGACTTGATAGGCGGCCCTGGCCTACAGTGTGCCCTTTCTGGATAGAAGAATTTTACCTTGTTTACTTCAGGGAGGGCCAGCGTGGTGCAGTGGCTAAGAAGAAGAGTTGGTTTTTATATACCAAGTTTCTCTACCACTTAAGGAAGAATCAAACTGGTTTACAATCACCTTCCCTTCCCCACAACAGACACCCTGAGAGGTGGGTGGGGCTGAGAGAACTCTAAGAGAGCTGTGACTAGCTCAAGATCACCCAGTTGGCTTCATATGTTGGAGTGGGGAAACCAACCCAGTTCTCCAGATTAGAGTCTGCCGCTCATGTGGAGGAGTGGGGAATCAAACTCGGTTCTCCAGATTAGAGTCCACCACTCCAAACCACCACTCTTAACCAGTAAACCACTCTGGCTCTAAGAGCGGTGGACTCTAATCTGAAGAACCAGGTTTGATTCCCCACTCCTCCACATGAAGCTTGCTAGGAGATCTTGGCCCAGTCACAGTTCCTTTACAGCTCACCTACTTCACAAGGTGTCTGTTGTGGGTAGAGGAAGGGAAGGTGATTGTAAGCCATCTTGAGACTCCTTAAAGGTAGAGAAAAATGGGGTATAAAAATGAACTCTTCTTCAACTCCTGCTGGGGATTTGAACCTGAGTCTCCCAGAACTTGTTCCAACACACTAACCTCCCCCCCACCCATCTCTCACTTTAAAAACTGTGTTATGTCATTTCATCATGGACAGACTCCTCTGTCCACCCCTTGCTTTTACTAAAGGAGCAATCATCTCCTTAAAATATTGTCGAAGGCTTTCACGGTCAGAGTTCATTGGTTCTTGTAGGTTATCCGGGCTGTGTAACCGTGGTCTTGGAATTTTCTTTCCTGACGTTTCACCAGCAGCTGTGGCAGGCATCTTCAGAGTAGTAACAGAGAAGGACGCTGTCCTTCAGTGTTACTACTCTGAAGATGCCTGCCACAGTTGCTGGCGAAACGTCAGGAAAGAAAATTCCAGGTACACAAGGCTGCATTTGAAATAAATTCTCTCCTTCCACTGCTCCAAGCAGCAACAGGCAACAGGACAGATAGTGGGGATTCTTTCACCCCTACCAGGGGCTTCGGGCTGTCCCGAAATCTCAGACCAAGATCTCAGTGGCTCAAAGGGTGTTTATGCTCTAGCTTTTTCAGGCCCAGTGCAAGAAGTTAGAGCACGCTGCTCTTGTTTTTTTGATCTTGATCATAGAGCCATAAGAGTTGAAAGGGGCCATACAGGCCATCTAGTCTAAACTCCTACTCAATGCGGGATCAGCCTAGAGCAGGGGTGTCAAACTCAATTGTTACAAGGGCCGGAAACAACATAAATGTCACTTGGTCAGGCTGGGCCATGCCTCAACAGCCCAGATCGAGAGGGGGGGGCAGCTATCTTGACTGGCTCGCAGGCCGGATAAGAGCTCTCAAGGGGCCAGATCCGGCCCGCGGGCCTTATCTTTGACACCCCTGGCCTAGTGCATCCCTCATAAGTGTTTGTCCAGCTGATGCTTGAAGACTGCTGGAAGGAGGAGCTCACCACCTCCCTAAGCAGCCGATTCCACTGCTGAGTTACTCTTACTGCAAAAAACAATTTACTAATGTTTGTGTCATCAGTTTTGAAGAAACTTGGGGGAAACCCTTGAGCTTAAGCTAGAACAAAAATAGATCACCATACTTTTTGCTAATTACAAGTAGTATTACCTTTGTGACATTTTCTCTCTGTGGGTCCACGCGCAGGTGGCACAGCGAGGGGAAAACATGTTTACCAGAACTTACCAAAGTGGTTACATAGTCTGACATGAGATAATAAAGCAGCAGGTTAAGTTGGCCTAATACTGAAGAAAAGTCATCACAAGGGCTAGAATTAAGGTTGCCAACCCCCAGGTGGTGAAATAAATGGGCAATTTTCTGCTGTTACTTATTTCAACACACGTTACAGCAGGCTGACCGATTGTTGTTGCCACAACCCCCAGGTGGTGGCTGGAGGTCTCCTGCTATTACAACTGATCTCCAGCCGATAGAGATCAGTTCACCTGGAGAAAATGGCGGCTCTGGCAATTGGACTCTATGGCCTTGAAGTCCCTTCCCTCCCCAAACCCCGCCCTCCTCAGGCTCTGCCCCAAAAACCTCCCGCCAGTGGCGAAGAGGGACCTGGCAACCCTAGCCAGAATTAAGACAATTTAAGAATGTGTAGGAATGAAGATGTAACATAAAAGTAGATAACTTCTAACAGTATTAAATATATGAAGCCCATTTATTGAGCCCAATCAAGCATCAACATCGTCTAGTCTGACAAGCCTCTTCCCCGCCCCCTTCCCCTTGGTCTCTTCAGTCTTACCTTTCTCTCCCAGTGTTCAAGATACTGCAGCCTCCAGAGAAATCTTCTTTTATTTGTGAATATTTAACATGAATGGTGGCAAGATGCAACTTTTAAGCCATTCTGTGTGTCCTAGTAGTCCTTAAACCTCCAATGTGCTGCTGGCTCAGCCTTAAATTCTCACTCTGCATATACTCAAGAAGCATTCAATTTTCCAAAATTTCCAGATTTGGGGTGTGTGTGCATTCTTTGTAAGGGTTCTTCTTGAATGTCATGGTTACACCAGCTAACACTTGTTTTATTTCATTTACACTCCACTTTTCTCTCCAATGGGGACTCCAAAACGGCTTACCAAATTCTCCTTTATTTTACCCACACAACAATCCTGTGAGGTAGGCTAGGCCGAAAGCATCCCTGCCCAAGGTGACACAGCAAGCTTCCCTAGCAGAGTGGGGATTTGAACCACAGCCTCCCTGATCCTACTCCAACTCTCTAAACTAAATTCAGCAGATGCAGCTCCTACCCATGGCACTGGGAAAATGTCACTGTTGGATTTCTGCCTGTCATGTCAATGTCTGAGGCAAAGGATGATAAGACTGGCATTCTTAGGATCCTGCTAAAGCGTGAAGCCCCTAACCCCATGTCCCTCCTAGTACAATCGGCCTCAAGAAGAACCTGACCTCAAAACTTTGAAAACCTCAAAAAAGGTTTAGCCTAAAGAGAAGACTAAGAGGTGATATGATAACCATCTTCAAGTACTTGAAGGGCTGTCACATAGAGGATGGTGCCGAGTTGTTTTCTGTGGCCCCAGAAGGTTGGACCAGAATCAACGGGTTGAAATTAGATCAAAGGTGTTTCCGTCTAGACTAGTGGTTCCCAACCTTTTTTTGACCAGGGACCACTAGGACTTTTTTGTTCGGTGCAGGGACCCCAAGGTTCAAAATAAAAATTCCGAGAATTTGAAAATAAACTTTAATCATAACTGTTAGTTAAACATTAATCTTAGAATAATACTTGAATATATATTTTTATAATAGAGAACTTTTAATTGAAAATATTAATTTATTATGGGTTTATAACTTTGTTTCATGGACCTTAATTTAGTTCTCGTGGACCCCTGGGGGTCCATGGACCCCCGGTTGGGAACCAGTGGTCTAGACATTAGGAAGAACTTTCTAACAGAGTGGTTCCTCAGTGGAACAGGCTTCCTCGGGAGGTGGTGGGCTCTCCTTCCCTGGAGGTTTTTAAGCAGAGGCTAGATGGCCATCTGTCAGCAATGCTGATTCTATAACCTTAGGCAGATCACGAGAGGGAGGGCATCTTCTGGGCATGGAGTAGGGGTCACTGGGTATGTGTGTAGGGGTGGGGGAAGGTAGTTGTGAATTTCCTGCATTGACTAGATTACCCTGGTGGTCCCTTCCAACTCTATGATTCTAAGGGGGGGGCATAAATGAGGAGGGTTCATGAGGCGTCATTCCCAGCATTTTTGTTCTACTAATCAAGAGTAGCCCTTGGTCATCTGGGGTGCTCTTGTGAAGACATTGATAAGGTTATCAGAACATGTTTCCCTACAATTCCCCACTTAAAGTGACTTTGTGTGGATGTGCGGATGTGTGCGTTTCCCTCCCCCCCTTTTTAACCTTCTTCCCCTTTGGTTGCCAACCCCCAGGCAGGGCCCTGAGGTCTCCCAGAATCAGAACCACAGAGCATCTTCAAACTACAGCAATCCGTCCCCCTGGAGGAAATGGCAGCTTCAGACAGTGGACTCTATGGCATCAATATCCCCACTGAGATCCTTCCCCCCGCACCAAGCTCCACTGAATAATGACCACTCATGACCTGCAGCAGTTATCATTTACAAAGCAATGGTTGTTTATTGTATGCCTGTAAGCTGCCTCATGCACCTTGGCTAAAAAGGCAGGACAGAAATCTTTTAAATAAACAAATACAAATAAATAAATATCTCTTTCATCAGCATCCCTGGGTGGCTTTGCTTTAAGTAAGATACAAACCACAGTGATTTATTAATGCATCAATAAACCATCTCAAACCACTATCAGTCACTAAGAATGCATAAGATCTGTAACGGAATTGCCCCTGGGGTAAAGATGAGGCGAAAAAGATGTAGAAAAGGAAACAAAGAAGGCCCCCTGAGCACTAACTCTCAAGAAGTGAACAGCAATTGCTGCTCCCGCATACCCAGCCTCAAGGGTGGGGGCAAGCACAGCTGGAAGCAGGCATTTATTTATGCTTTGATTTCCTCATAACCCACAAGAGAAGAATATATCATCTGGGACTACACATGCCGGGTCCCCTCAACAACCATCACACGTCTTCCTCAAATGCACTGGAAACTTCATCGGGCACAAACGGCTCCACTATAACAGAGCCAGCATCATCTTCTTCCCCTACACTGTACTCCACCAGTGTGGTGCTAGAAGACGGAGCCCGTGCATAATCATCATCGGTGCATTCGGGAGGGCAGTGTTCGCTGGGAATCCACTTACTATTTGATCGTACGAAAGACAGAGCAGAAATGCTGGCGGGAGACAGGTGAGTCTGAATCTTTGCAACACCGTTGCTGGAGAAAAGGCGCCCAGAGGGAGTGCTGGTTGGCGGGCAGGCCAGGGTGCTGATGGCCACACAAGACAAGCTGGGCCACACGCCACGCTTCCCTTCCCAATAATGCAACGGGTTGCTGCCCGGCAGCAAGAACCCCACCAGAATCTCATCGCTGACGTACGCGTCAAGTTCTCGTCGGGCACTCACCTCTGGTTCCTGCTCAAGAAACATGTTTTGCCTGACCGGGTGGGAAGTAGGACCGCAGAGACCCAATTTCAGGACTCCTCTTGAAAAGATGGAACTTTGGCTGTTCTGCAGAGCTCTTTCAAAGAAAAGCTTGTCTTGGGACGCAAGTTCCCCTGACACAGACTTGGCTCCCCACGCATTCACAGCTCGCTCGCGGCAGTATGTCACTGTCTGCTCCAAAATATAAGCATACATTGCGTTGTAATTCACTTCCCCCCTCTCCCCGAGGTAGCTCCTGATTTTGTTTCTGAACCGTGGATCGAGAAACGTGGCTGCGTGGTACCTCACGCTGACAGACATTGCTCGCAGCTGCTTGTTTTTGGTGAGTTGCTTGAGCACTGTGTTCCCAAAGGCCACTGAGGGCAGGGATGTGACAGAGCCACTGGAGAAGGATGCTATTTTCTCCTGAATGTCAGCTGTTATCACGTGGATTACAGGGAGAACTGTCCCTAGAGTGGCATCACTTTGGCTCAAAAGCCCCGCACACTCATCAAAAGAGTACAGTAAATCTGCAACGTTGTGCAATAAAACCCACTGATCGGGGCGAACTCGGAGGTCACTGCAGTCCTTCTCGCTCACGTACTCATTAATGGCCTCCTTCTGCTCACACAGTATCTGGAGCATGTGCAGAGTGTTGTTCCAATGCACACAAACCTCTCGGCGAAGTCTACGCCGAGGAAGGCCTCTCCTCACCTGAATCCTTCCCAGGGATTCCTGTGTGCTGCTAGAGCGGTGGAAGTGACTGAAAATTTTACATGCCAGGTCCACAACCTTCCTGACACATGCTGGCGCTAGCTGTAATGCCACTGTCACCACCACATGCAAGCAGTGAGCTATGCACCGGACGTGGCAAAAGGCTCCATTTCGGAAAGCGTTGTTGGTTGTGATGCTTCCCAGTCTCAGATCGAGGGGAGCCAACCACTCTTCTAACAAGGACTGCAGTTGAGACGTGATATGGTTAGCAACATGCCTCTGTTCCAATGGCTCCAGAACCAGAGTGGCATCCCAGTGTTCAAGGGCTCCCATGGCATTGCACCCAACCCAGTGTGCAGTGACGCAGAGGTAACACTTGTCCCGTGTGCTCATCCACACACCACTGGTGAAGTGCACCACTCGTCCTATGGCTCCCCGCATGCTTCGGCACACTGCTCCCTTAATGTCTTCCACCAAGGCCGGAATGGCCTTCGTGGCAAAATACTGTCTGGACGGGACCTTCCATCGCGGTGCAAACGCTGCACAAAGTTCAACGAACGGCCTTTCCTCCACTGTGCTGAATGGAAGCATCGCTTTGGCAAGGTACACTGCTATGCCGCAGGTGTAGCGAGCTGCCGGAGGACTCAATGCGGCAACAGGGGGCTTGAGGCAAAACGATTCCTCAATGTTAAGCTGGTGGCACGTCATGGATGCTGGCAACGAAGACTGTCCTCCTGGAGAATTGAACATCTGCTTGGCCATGGAGGCTTCCATTGCGATTTTGTTAACTGTGCCAGCCGTCCCAAACTCAACCATGCTGTGCTGCTGAGGAATGAGGTCTGAATGATGCACCTCTGTGTGCTTCCTCGTTGCACATGTACCAACGTTTCTGTATCCATTCTCCTTCCCGAGATGAACCCTTGCGTGGCACTCCTGACAAAATACTGCATATCTATTGTTTGGCGGAGGGCGGAAGAACTTGTGTACATAGGACGCATTGCTCCTTTGTTGTATGAAGCTGCCGGACACAGCCGGGCACCCTTCTATGGGCACACAGGTTTCACTAAGAGCATTTCTGACAAAGGTCTGAGGCGTCTGCATTGACTCTGCCTTTTCTTCCTGGTGGAAGTGTGTGTGTGGAAACTGAGGGGGGAACTTTCATTGGCAGACTGTGGCCCATGCGCAGGCTCTGGCCATGTTGTGGATGGAGGATCAGAGCATTCTGCATCTTCCACATGGCCTGCCGTGGTACTGGAATGTATCACGGTGTCCCCAGCGACTGTGTCATTGTCTGCTCCACCCACGGAAGGTGTGTTGTGTTCCGCACTCAGTCTCTCCTGTCCCTTATGAGCATGTTCAGAGGGGCTGTGGCTCAATGGTAGAGCATCTGCTTGGCATGCAGAAGGTCCCCAGTTCAATCCTTGGCATCTCAAAAGAACATAAGAACATAAGAAAGGCCTTGCTGGATCAGACCAAGGCCCATCAAGTCCAGCAGTCTGTTCACACAGTGGCCAACCAGGTGCCTCTAGGAAGCCACCTTTGTTGTATGAAGCTCATACAGCAGCACCATCCTGCCTGTGTTCCACCGCAGCCATCACCACATCCTGGGGCAGGGAGTTCCACAATTTAACTTAGCTTCTGAGATCTGATGAGATCAGGCTAGCCTGGGCCATCCAGGTCAGGGCACCTTAAAAATTAACCACATTCTTTCTGGCATAAGCTTTGTGAGTCAGAGTTCACCTCATCAGATGCATTGGCATGTATATACACTCAATATCTGAGGATGTGAGCTCTCATACATGAAAGTTTTTGCTGGAAGAAATTTGTGTAGTCTTTAAGGACCCTGACTTGGGTGGGCAGAGCTAGCCCTATTTCATTAGCTCTCGGAAATCAAGCAGGGTTGGCCCTGGTTAGTACTTGGATGGGAGACCACCAAGAAAGTCCAAGGTCTCTATGCAGAGGCAGGCAATGGCAAACCACCCTCTGAACATCTCTTGCCTTGAAAACCTAATGGGGTAAGCATAAGTTGGTTGCAACTTGATGGTACTTTTCACCACTGCCAGTCTTTAATGTGCCACTGGATTCCTATTTTATTTTGTCCCTACAAATACCTGCCCATCTAAAATAATTTATTCTAAAATAATTCCTTCTCCCTTGTGCCTTTTCTGTTGTGGTCTCCACGTTCTGGAATAGCCTGCCTGAGGAGGTCAGGAAGGCTCCCACTCTCCTGGCTTTCCTCAAATTATGCAAAACTGAATTATTTCAGAGAGCTTTTCTATACAGGCAATAGGGTTGTACTGTACTAAATGATGCTCAAAGTTACTTGGAAAAATTATTAGGGACTGTGGTCTATACTGCTGTGTACAGCTTACTAATACTCAACCTACTATGTAATTTTTGTATCATCGTGTTAAGACTTATGCTTTGCTTGAGTTCTGTTTTTAGAATTGTGGTTGTATCTACAACCCTAATCTTATTGTATTGTTTATTGCAGGGATCCCCAACCTTTTTTAAAAATATTTTTTTATTTCAAAATGTGATAATTAATAACAAAAAAAGAAAAAGGATAAGTATAGGATACAATATAACATCATTTGATATTTTTAACAATTTCTATCCCTATTTGAGTCAAATTCAACTCTCTATCATCTGTACTATTTAATCATTTATAACCTATAAATTAGCTATATAAAAGTCATTTACATAACAACTTAGTATACATTATAATATTCTTTTACCCAGTGTTTCTTGTAGGAGTTAGGAACATTAACACACTTTCCCAGTTTCTCTCCTAAACTGGCCTGGGATCACTCATTTCACCAGAGCTATCTCCTATTAAACTCTTAGGAAACACTCTATAAACCTTAGAGCTAGATATATAACTGGCTATTGGAAAGAAGGCGGCTGAGGGGAGACATGATAGAGGTCTATAAAATTATGCATGGTTTGGAGAGAGTGGACAGGGAGAAGTTTTTCTCCCTCTCCCATAATACTAGAACATGGGGTCATCTGCTAAAGCTGGAGGGTGAGAGATTCAAAACAGATAAAAGGAAGTATTTTTTCACACAACACATAGTTAAATTGTGGAACTCCCTGCCCCAGGATGTGGTGATGGCTGCCAGCTTGGAGGGCTTTAAGAGGGGAATGGACATATTCATGGAGAAGAGGGGTATTCATGGCTATTAGTTAGAATGGATACTAGTCATGCTGCATACCTATTCTCTCTAGTATCAGGGGAGCATGCCTATTATTTTGGGTGCGGTGGAACACAGGCAGGATGGTGCTGCTGCAGTCGTCTTGTTTGTGGTTTCCTAGAGGCACCTGGTTGGCCACTGTGTGAACAGACTGCTGGACTTGATGGGCCTTTATGTTCTTATGTAAAGGGCACAAGAGGGCAACCAAGATGGTTAAGGGGTTAGAGCATCTTTCCTATGAGAAAAGGCTGAAGAGCCTGGGACTTTGACTAAAGGGGGGCATGATACTTTTATAAAGTAATGTATGGGGCAGAGAGTGGACTCAACAAGAGATGGACTGACTCAATAAAGGAAGCCACAGCCCTCAATTTGCAAGATCTGAGCAAGGCTGTCAAAGATAGGACATTTTGGAGGACTTTCATTCATAGGGTCGCCATGAGTCGGAAGCGACTTGACAGCACTTAACACACACAGAGAAAGTGGGCAGAGATAACTTTTTCTCCCTCTCCCACATAACAAACTCAGAGACATCCAACGAAGTTCCTTGGTAGTAGATTTGGGATGGACAAAAGGAAATACTTCTTTAAAGAGCCAGCGCGGTGTAGCGGTTAAGAGTGGTGGTTTGGAGCGGTGGACTCTGATCTGGAGAAGTGGGTTTGATTCCCCACTCCTCCACATGAGCGGCATGGAGATTCCAGGGACAGGACCTTCTGCATCCAAAGGAAGAGGCTCCGCCATTGAACCCCCCAATCACCCCCTTCCCGCCTCCATCTATGCATGGTGCATCTTCACCTGACTCCACCTGTCCAAATCCTGCTGAGAACCTGCCCCGCACCTAGGGTTGCCAGGTCTCTTTGCCACCGGCGGGAGGTTTTTGGGGTGGAGCCTGATTAGGGCGGGGTTTGGGGAGGGACTTCAATGCCATAGAGTCCAATGGCCAAAGCGGCCATTTTCTCCAGGTGAACTGATAGAGGGCGTTAACATCTAAAGTACATAGCACCGAATTTAAGGGGGCAGAGAAATTTTCTACATGTGTGATAAAATGCCGAGTGTCCTTTATGTATGAACTGGTTTATATGGCAAATTCGTGTAGAAAGGACTCCAAGTACTAAGGGATCTAAAGCCGAAGAGATCCCAGCTACAATCGGTCTGCCTACGGGAGGACGTCTGTTTATGGATTTTAGGCAAAATATAAAATTTTGGAATTATTATGATTATAATTATGTATTTAGTGGTCCCTGAGGAAGGCTTTTGAGCCGAAACAGAGAGATAACCGGACCGCTGTAAAGAAATACACCTCTTGAAAGGACTGGAACCACAAGACGCTGAATTATTATTTATATTTTTATTCAAGTTGTCATTGTACATATTGTATATAATTTCAGCATAAGTGTCCTTGTTTGGACTTGTATATCAATGTACATACTATGAAAAACTTATTTGAATTCGTGTAACCTATAGTGGATATGACTTTATAATACCACTAGTGTTACAAATTATATTGTTGCCTTGTTGCTGCTGTTTCTGTTCACCGATTAACTTACAGCAGGCTTTAAGTTTACTAAGTACCTGGAGGTTGGCAACCCTTGCCCGCACCACTGAAGAGTCAGATGGAGAAAAGAGACCAGCCTTTCCAGCACGCCCAAAATTATACTCCAGGGGATATTTTGCATCCCTTCGGAATTGCTGCAACCTGCTCGGGGAACCAGCAATTTGGGCTAAAAAGGGAGACGGTGTGTGTGTGTGTGGGGGGAGAATATAAAAGACAATTAAAAGCCTCACCGGCCCCGTGCACCAGCAATTCAAACGCTCAGCCTGTAGCCAAAACCTCCCCGTTCCTCCCGCCCTTCCAATAGTAAACTTTAGCTTCCCGCCGGTTCTATTTAAATGTAAAGCGGTGGGAGGTGGGGGGGGGGGGGGAAGAGAGATTTTGCCATAGAGACCTCTGTGGATAGAGCGTCGCCCTGACTGAGAGGACATGCACCATAGAGTTGCCGAAGGGATCCACCACAGATATGAAAGGAGCTAGAGCGCCATCGCGCGGCCTCTATAGAGGCATTGGCGGGTACAAAGAGGGATGATTTCTTTGTTTGCACATGAGACTTCGTGGTCGTTTTTGGCGCCATCTTTGCTTCCCCCTCCTGTTGGGATGCTCAGCTCTTGTTTTCACAGTGGGTCGCCGTGTTAGTCTGTCTGCAGTAGTAGAAAAGAGCACGAGTCCAGGAGCACCTTCAAGACGAACAACAATATTTTCTGGCAGGGTCTGAGCTTTCGTGGGCCACAGCTCACGAAAGCTCACAGGTATCTGAAGAAGGGAGCTGTGGCTCACGAAAGCTCAGACCCTGCCAGAAAATATTGTTGTTCGTCTTGAAGGTGCTCCTGGACTCTTGCTCTTTTTAGCTCTTTGAGAATAATACTGTTGGGAAGCTTGTTCCAGTATGAAAATGTGTGCTTGTTCTCAGAGGTGGCCCCCCTGAGGAGGCCAGGAGGTCTCTGAGGCTCCTGCTACTATGCAGAACGTGCAAAACCGTAATATTCATGAGGGCAGTTTTGTGATGGGATTTGGAACTGTAGTATAACGTCACGGTAGAAAGGAGGGCACCTTTCTAATAGACCGGGACTGTGGTCCCTTGCAAAGATTTTTCTGGGGATCGGCTGATCTTACTGCATTGGCTTTATGTTGTTTTAATTTATAAATTATGTGCCTTAAATTGTTTGCATTGTTCCCTAAAACTGTTACAATGAACAATGAATGCAACAGGATTAGGATATTTTAACATGCACCTGTTTTATAGTCTGTAATCCACTTTGACTCTCAGCAAGAAAGTCAGATGACCCCTAAATAAAATACATTTCCCTGCCAATGCAAAAGATCTGCCCAGAGTTGTTTTTACAACAATACTGCACTGTAGATCTTTCACATAAGGGCTCTGCAGGATCATACCAAAAGTCTGGCAGCCCCAAGTAAAACATGGAGATCAAAGCCTCTCCCTGTTGTGACCCCCAAAAGTAATTGGTATTCCAGCCCTGACCTGGATGGCCCAGGCTAGCCTGATCTCGTCAGATCTCAGAAGCTAAGCAGGGTTGGCCCTGGTTAGTATTTGGATGGGAGACCACCAAGGAATACCAGGGTTGCTGTGCAGAGGAAGGCACTGGCAAAACCACCTCTGTTAGTCTCTTGCCATGAAATCCCCAAAAGGGGTTGCCATAAATCAGCTGCAACTTGATGGCACTTTACACACACACACACACACACATTTCAGAGCTACAGTGCCTCTGAACATCCTGGTGAGCAGCCACTGATAGAGGCCCAGGAACATGAGTTGTAGTATCTTGGGAGAAAAAGGGGGGGAAATTTATCCATAATTAATGTACTCACTTTTAGAGGTTTTCCAATCCCATCATTTTTCCTTGCTTTACTTGTGGGGGACTAAACCAGAACTTTTAAAACAATTGTTGAATCCTTCTTTTTAAAGCTTTATATATTATTGATCACATCCCAGTTTTGCAGCAGGCTTAATACACAAAAACAACACAGAACAAAATAAATCAAAAGAGGCAAATATGTCTTATGTGCTAAAAACGAGTGATGAAGACAGAAGTACAGAGACGAGGCACCTAATTAATAGGAAGAAAGTAGATTCCTTTGAAATGTGGTGTTCACTCCATGCCATGCCGATGTCTGAGACCCAGGATGAAAAGGCTGGCATTCCTAGTAAAGCGAGAAGCCCCCTAACACCACATCCCTCCCAGCACAATCAGCCCCAAGAAGTACCCAACCTCAAAACCTTGAGCAATGGGGCCATAAATGAGTGGGGTTTGTGAGGCCTCATTCCCAGCCTAGCCCTTGGTCATCTGGGTGCTCTTGTAAAGACACTGAAAAGGATATCCAACAAGGAAATATTTACAACAAATATTTACTACATGCTTCACTACAGTTCCCCACTTAAAGTGACTTTGTCTGTATGTGTGTGCGTTTTCCCCCCCATTTTTTTAAACCTTCTTCCCCTATGGTTGCCAACCATAGGGCTCAGAGTTCTCCCAGAATTAGAATCACAGAGGATCTTCAAACTACAGAGATCTGTTCCCCTGGAGGAAATAGCAGCTTCAGAAAGTGGACTCTATAGCATTATATCAACATTATGCTCCCTCCCCAAACTCCAATTTCTCTATTGCCAAATCTCTAGGAATTTCCCAAGCCACAGTTAGAAACCCTACCTTCCTTCCCCCCGCTTGAATAACCTTTTGACCACATCATTAAATAACATGAAATAATCATTATATCATTGAATAATGACCACTCATGACCTGCAGTTGTTATCATTTAAAAAGCAATGGAAGTTTATTGTATGTCTGTAAGCTGCCTCACGCACCTTGGCTAGAAAGGCAGGACAGAAATCTTTTAAACAAATAAATACAAATAAATAAATACCTCTTTCATCAGGATCCCTGGGTGGGAGGAGACTTTGCTCAAAGCAAGCTTTGTTTTGTATAATTAATACATCAATAAACCACCTCAAATCACTATCAGTCACTAAGAATGCATAAATTCACTATTGGAATTGCCTCTGGGAGAAAGATGTAGAAAAGGAAACACAAAAGGGCCCCTGGGTACTAAGGAGGTGAACAGCAATTGCTGCTCCCAGGTACCCAGCCTCAAGAGAGGGGGCCAGCACCACTGGAAACACACATTTATTTATGGTCTGATTTTCTCATAACCCACAAGAGAAGAACACATAATTTGGGGCTATATGGGCCAGGTCCCCACAATAACAGTCACACATCTTCCTCCAATGCACTGGATGCTTCATTGGGCACAAATGGCTCAAGTATAACAGACGCAGTGTCCTCCTCTTCGTCCGCACCATACTCTGCCACCGTGGTGTTAGCTGACTGAGATGGTGCATTATCGTCACCGGTGCATTCTGGAGGGCAGTGTTCGCTCGGAATCCACTTACTATTCGATCGTACGAAGGACAGAGCGGAAACACCGGCGGGAGACAGACGCGTCCGAAGCTTTGAGACACCATGGCCGGAAGTGGAGAAAAGGCGCCCAGAGGGAGTGCTGGTCGGCGGGCAGGCCAGAGTGCTGATGGCCACGGAAGACAAACAGGGCCACACGCCACATTTTCCTTCCCAATAATGCAACGGGTTGCTGTCCGGCAGCAAGAACTCCACCGGAATCTCATCGCTGACGTATGCTTCAAGTTCTTGTCGGGCGCTCACCTCTGGCTCCTGCTCAAGAAACGTGTTTTGCCTGACTGGGCGGGGCGTAGGACCGCAGAGACCCAGTTTCAGGACTCCTCTCGAAAAGACAGAGCTTTGGCTGTTCCGCAGAGCTTTTTCAAAGAAAAGCCTGTCCTGGGAGGCGATCTCTTGCCCCGACACAGACTCAGTGCACCGCATGTTCGCAGCTCGCTCACGGCAGTACGGCGTCGTCTGCTCCAAAATGTAGGCATGCATCGCATTGTAATTCTCTTCTGCCCTCTCCCCCAGATAGCTCCTGATTTTGTCTCTGAACCGTGGATCGAGAAATGTGGCTGTGTGGTACCTAACACTGACAGACATTGCACGCAGCTGCTTGTTTTTGGTGAGTTGCTTGAGCACTGTGTTCCCAAAGGCCACTGAAGGCAGGGATGTAACAGAGCCACTGGAGAAGGATGCTGTTTTCTCCTGAACATCAGCTGTTATCACGTGGATTACAGGAAGAACTGTCCCTAGAGTGGCATCACTTTGGCTCAAAAGCCCCGTACACTCATCAAAAGAGTACAATAAGTCTGCAATGTTGTGCATTAAAACCCACTGATCGGGGCAAACTCGGAGGTCACCATAGTCCATCTCTCGCACGTACTCGTTAACAGCCTCCTTCTGCTCGCACAGTATCTGGAGCACGTGCAGAGTGTTGTTCCAATGCGCACAAACCTCTCGGTGAAGTCTATGCTGAGGAAGGCCTCTCCTCACCTGAATCCTTCTCAGGGCTTCTTGTGCACTGCTAGAGCGGTGGAAGTGACTGACAATTTTACATGCCAGGTCCACAACCATCCTGACACCTGCTGGTGCCAGCTGTAACGCCACTGTCACCACCACGTTCAAACAGTGGGCTATGCACCAGACGTGGCAAAAGGATCCACTTCGGAAAGCCTTCACGTAGTTTGAACCGTTGTCAGTTGTGATGTTTCCCAGTCTCAGATCGAGGGGAGACAACCACTCCTCCACCAAGGACCGCAGATGAGACGCAATATGGTTAGCAATATGCCTCTGTAGCAACGGCTCCAGAACCAAAGTGGCATCCAAGTGTTCAAGGGCTCCCACAGCATTGCAACCCACCCAGTGTGCAGTGACGCAGAGGTAACACTTCTCCCAAGTGCTCGTCCACACACCAGTGGTGAAGTGCACGACCCGTCCTACAGCTCCCCGCATGCTTCGGCACACTGCTCCCTTAATGTCTTCCACCAAGGCCGGAATGGCCTTCGTGGCAAAATACTGTCTGGACGGAACCTTCCATCGTGGCGCGAACGCTGCACAAAGTTCAACGAAAGACTTTTCCTCCACTGTGCTGAACGGAAGCATCGCTTCGGCAAGGTACGCTGCCACGCCGCGGGTGTAGCGAGCTGCCTGAAAACTCGATGTGGCAACGGGGACCTTGAGGCAAAACGATTCCTCAATGTTAAGCTGGTGGCATGTCATGGATGTTGGCGAGGAAGACGGTCTTCCTGGTGAATGGTACATCTGCTCGGCCACAGAGGCTTCCACTGCAACTTTGCTGGCTGTGCCAGATGTTCCAAAGTCAGCCACACCCTGCTGCTGAGGGATGAGGTTCGAATGATGCACCTCCATGTGCTTCCTCATTGCCGAAGTGCCGACCTTTCCGCATCCATTTTCCTTCCCAAGGCGCACCCTTGCATGGCACTCCTGACAAACTACTACAAATCTATCATTGGGCGCACGGCGAAAAAACTTCCAGACATAGGATGCGTTCTTCCTTTGTCGCATGAAGATACGAGACACAGCTGGGCACCCTTCTGCGGGTGCACAGATTTCAGTTGCAGCATTTCTGATAAAGGTCTGCATCGACTCTGCCTTTTTTTCCTGGTGGAAGTTTGTGTGGAAACTGAGGGAGGCATTTTCATTGGCAGCCTGTGGCCTGTGTGCAGGGTCTGGCCATGTTGTGGATGGAGAATCAGATGATTCTGCATCTCCCACATGGCCTGCCGTGGAATGTACCATGGTGTCCCCAGGGACTGTGTCATTGTATGTTCCACTAATGGAAGGTGTGTTATGTTCCACACTGAATCCCTCCTGCCCCTGATGAGCATGTTCAGATTTCAAAATTGAGAGCGTTCCCACCTTTATGCCAGCATCATGCTCCAGTGTGTGGGCCACATGGTCATCTTTCACAGAGGAATCAAGAGAGCTGGCAATTGATCTGCAAGGTGAGGAAAGGATGTCATCATCAGAGGAGGGGTCAAGCTCCTCAGCAGGGAGATACTGGTCAGGAAAGGGGAACGCCTCATCCACTGTTTTCTTTCCTTTTCCACAAAGGAAGCGCAATTGTGATGCATCTCTAGCCAGTGTTTTGTCTTCTCTGTCCCTGTCTGCAGATTTCCGTGTCTTGACTGCCTTCGTCAATCGTCCCCGAGTCTGAAACCTCTTGGGTGCACTGTTATTTGGCTCAGACCGACTTGTCTTTCCATGTGAAACTTCCTGTGTAGTGGCTGACCTCTTCGTTATTCCTGAGCTGGAAGGCTGAAAGAGAGGGGAAATTGTTAAGCATCATGGGAAGCGGAGCAGGTGCAAACGACCGTGGTGCTGCATTTGTCTGTGAACTGAACTGCGGATGAGAGCTGGCATGGTGTCCTAGTCAGAGTGTCAAACAAGGACAACCAAGATTTGTATCTCTGCTCTGCCATGGAAACTCACTGGGTGAGCTTGGGCCTGTCACGTTCTCTCTGCCTAACCTACCTTGCAAGCTTGTTGCTGTGAAGGTAGAGTGGAGGAAAGAAGAATGCTTTGATAGGGCTCTTTGGGTTTCAACTAGGCAAAAAAGCTAGATTTAATTTTAAAAATATTCTAACTGCAGGGGAGCACTGCCATTTCAGAATGCTTTCCTATGTTAAACAACCCTTGCAAAGAGAAAGCCAACAACGCAAGTAAAGAGGGGGAGTAGCTTTCTCCCTGCTGTGCTAATTTTCTGCTTGCAGAGAGTGGAGGGTAGGATTGTTGTTTTTAATGAAAACAACCATCTAGAGCCAGAATACCACCCCCTCAGGGCACGCATGTTCCCACTTCGTTCTCCTGCATGTGTGACCAAACCTAAGAGATTTATTGCAGCAATATGTCTCTTTGAGCTAATCCTACTTTATCTTATGCTACAATAAATCTGTCACGGCCTTGCAGCTGCCACATGTCTCCTTTCAGATTTGGTCAGGGCGGCCACACTCTCTGGAATGTAGCGAGGCACAAACCATGGTTAAAACTGCTCTCATGTGACTCCGGCTAAGATATCCCCCACCTCTGTGTAACCAGAGGACTTAGAACCCATACAAATGTGGGGGCCAAGCTCAGAGCATCACCTCGCACAAAGCTTCGCCTCAGCATCGAGTGTCTCACGAGGGAAGCGTTCCGCTTGAACCTTTTCCCGCACTCTGAGCACTCATTCTGTTCCTCCCTCGTGTGGGGTTCCTCGTGCGGACCGAGTTGCCATTTGCTGCCAAAGCTTTTCCCACACTTGCGGCACTCACCTTCTCGGCCAGATAGGCTCCCTGGTGTGGGTGCAGGGGGGCATTCTGACTAGAGCATTTGCCACAATCCGAAGCACATTGGTGTGGGTTCTCTCCCGCATGGCTCCTCTTGTGAACAAGGAGGTCAGAATGATAAGAGTAATTTCTCCCACACTGCGAGCACTTATATATTTTCTCTTCTATGTGAGTCCTCTCATGGACAAGCAAGGCTGATGTTCCTTGGAATATTTGCCCACAGCATGAACAAATAAATGCTTTTTCTGCCGTTTGTGGATTCTTGACAATGTCCGCAATCTCACTGAAGTCGTTTTCACAGTCTTGGTCTGTCTGCTTTCTTTCAGGCTTCGGGAGTTCCTTGTCCAACTCTAAATTTCCAGCATCGTCCTTCCAAAACAAGGCTAGTTTGGGTTTACTCTCCTCATGATCATTCTGGTGACTGTCTGTCACCGGCTCTGTTTCAGGAATTCTTTGCATTTCTGGGTCCCAGAAACATTTCCTATCAGATCCTTCTAGCAATCTGTCATCTACGTCCGCTCGCTCAGGTCTTTTCTGCCAACAATTTTCCTCATATTCCAGCACTCGGGTATTATATCCTGGGACAAAATTAGGATATCGTCAGCGATACCCACCACAGAAAAGATTGTCCCTCCCCCACTTCTAATTCAACAATGAACCAGTGTGTGGTACATTGCCTAGACCAGGGGTGTCAAACATAAGGCCCAGGGACCAGATCCAGGCCCTTGAGAGCTCTTATCTGGCCCGCAAGCCAGTGAGCCCCCAGTCCTGATCTGGGCTGGCGTGGCATGGCCCAGCCCGACCAAGTGACATTTATATCCAGCCCTTGTAACAAATGAGTTCAACACCCTTGACCTAAACTGTTGGCCCTTGTCTAGTCAGGCTAAAAACGCAACCCTTCCTGAGTATCTGCACAGCCTACTGGAGATACTCTAGACACACCGTCCCCCGCTCTTCTCTTGGCTGAGTTTTAAAGGATGCCCTGGAGCTGAGAGAACCCAGGAAGTCTCTGGAAGTTCCCACTGGGGAAGGAAGGAGAGGCCTGCGAAATCTGGAGATGAGCCATGGTGGCCCCTCAACCTAACCTCAGAGTGATCCTTCCCAATTCTCAGTCTGCCAGCAAGTGGACTTGCCCACAGCCAGCAGAGGGGGCCAAACTTTGTTTTAAACCAGCATTCTTTCATCGTGTAACACAGAAAGAGGGAGGGGAGAGAAGCAAGGCATGAATGCACCTGGTAGGGTTTATACCGAGAATACCTACTTTTTTTGTTGTCTGAGAATGAAGAGAATGGATATTTCAAGCACCCAGTAGGACAGAATTCAATAGCTCCTGACCAACTTTCAAGCTCAATGTGTATTCAGTCCTAATGATCAAATTCTCCTAATTAATTTTCCTAATTATCAAATTAGGATATTGTCAGCGATACCCAACACAGAAGTGATTATCCCTCCTCTGCTATGTGAGTCCTCTCATGGACAAGGCTGATGTTCCTTGAAATTAGAAAACAAACACAGGCATTTCACTTCGAGTTGACCATAAAGACAGTGGGCACTTTCACACACGTTGAATAATGCACTTTGGTGATTGTTTGCAAGTGGATTTTCCCATTTCACACAATAAAATCCAGTTGCACAGTGCATAAAAATGCATTCTTCAGCATGTGTGAAAGCAATTAAAAAACTAAATTGTGGATAAATTCACACTGGTGCCTGACCCAGCTATCATTTTTTTGAAAAGGCAACATGGCACAAGAAAGCCATTTCATTGTTAACATCTCTCCAGCAGAACAATAAAAAAATCCCAAGGAGAGGGATGCAGGCGCAGCCAGACCATGCAGTTGAAAGAGATCCTTACCTAGAGAGGCCACATTCCTATAATTCTCTACCATAACATCTCTGTAGAGAGCTCTCTGGCCTGGATCCAACAGAGCCCATTCTTCCCCAGTGAAATACATGGCCACCTCTTCAAAGGTCACTGGCCCCTGTTCAGGAGAAAACAATCAGAATAAGAAGAGTTGGTTTTTATATGCTGACTTTCTCTACCACTTAAGGAAGAATCAAACCACCTTACAATCACCTTCCCTTCCCCTCCCCACAACAGACACCCTGTGATGTAGGTGGGGCTGAGAGAGCTCTAAGAAAGCTGGGACAAGCCCAAGGTCACCCAGCTGGCTTCATGTAGAGGAATGGGGAATCAAACCTGATCTCCGGATCAGAGTCCACTGTTCCAAACCACCACTCAAACCACCACTACACCACTCTGGCTCTCTATCAGGTGAAGCTATTTTTGTTTAACCATGCCTTATGGTTTATTTTATTTATCAAATTTATAGGCTGCTTTTACGTTGGAAAAACAATCAAGGTGGCTCACTGTATGATAGATACAACAGCCAATATAAGCAATCCATTTTGAAATAATTCCAGGTGGGTTGGCAATCCAGTGACACCTTAAAGATGAACAAACGTCATTCCACCATAAGCTTTTGTGAGTCAAGAGCTCACTTCATCAGATGCCTAACGGCTGTATATTTTACATACCTAATGAAATGAGCTCTGACTCACAAAAGCTGATGCTGGAATAAATCTCGGTTAGTCTTTAGGGTGTCAATTGACTCATGTTTTATTTTCCGTTCGTAAAACAAAAACCTAATCCATAAAGCTGTCAAAGCAAAAAGCAACTTAAATTCTTCTTAAAATCAGTCATTACCACCAGGGATCAAAAAATATTAAGACTGTCAGGCAGCCACCAAAATCCCTTCAAAGGCCATTAAGAGCCTGGCAGAAGAGAACCTACCCTGACCTGGATGGCCCAGGCTAGCCAGATCTCATCAGACCTTGGAAGCTAAGCAGAGTTGGCCTGTTGAGTATATGGACAAGAGATCACCAAGGAAGTTCAGGGGTCGCTAAGCAGGGGCAGGCCATGGCAAACCACCTCTGAATGTCTCTTGCTTTGAAAACCCTACAGCAGGGGTGTCAAACTCAATTGTTACAAGGGCTGGATAGGACATAAATGTCGCTTGGTCGGGAAAGGCCATGCCTCGCCAGCCCAGATCGAGAGTTGGGGGGGGGGGTTGGCTCGGCTGGCTCGTGGGCCGGATAAGAGCCCTCAAGGGGCCAGATCCGGCCCGGGGGTCTTATGTTTGACCCCTACAGGGTTACCATAAGCTGGCTGCGACTTTATGGCACTTCACACACACAGAAATGTCTTATCTGGTCCCCTAGGAGGCAGAAGTGGCATCACCAACCAGGAAGAGCTGCATAACGTGGAGCTCTGGAGCAACTGACGACAACGGTTTCAGGTGCCATGTCGGTCTGCAGCAGAAGAGTTCAGTAGAGCCATAAAGACCAACAAGATTTCCAGGTTTTGAGAGTCAAAGCGCTGACATCATCTGACAAAGGGAGTTTTGACTCCCTGGAAATCTTGATAAGGCTCCTAGGAGCCTGATGTTTCACAGGAACAGAATCCAGAGCAAAACCTGACTGGCAGAAGACTAAAAGCAGGACAGTATATAAGCAAGCACTGGTCTTAGCCTGCCGTCCCAGCACAAGGTTGATGCAGGGGGGTACAGAAGAACAAACTCCTCTTCTTTTTAAAATTAAGAGCCAGGAGGGCAGCTGTGGTTAGATTTATTTATTTATTATTTACATTTGTTACCCCACTCTTCCCGGCCAAAGCCAGGCTCAGAGCAGCTTACAGAATATAAAAGTCATATTAATCAATAAAAGCACTAAAACGTTTTAAAATAGCCCTATAAAATCATAATCATTATACTAATTTACCTAGGCACCTCTAACATACGAGTCACAATACAGCAACCCAGATAAGGAAGACCTGGGTGCAAACCCATCCTTAGCCACTCGACTTACTGGGTGACCTTGAGGGCAATCACTGCCTCTCACACACATGATCACACATTAAGCTGCCTTATACTGTATCGGACCATAGGTCCATCAAGGTCAATATTGTCTACTCCAGGGGTGGGGAACCTTTTTTCTGCCAAGGGCCATTTGGATATTTATAACATCATTCGCGGGCCATACAAAATTATCAACTTAAAAATTAGCCTGCTATATTTGGTCAAACATTTAGCCAAAAGGCACGACCAGAGACGGCTCCAAGTGTCTGCCACATAGAGCAACTCACTTTTGAGCTCTGCTGTCCCCAGCTGGGCCCAAGAGATTCAGGCAGGGCAACATCCTTCTTAGCTAGAGATCTTCCAGGACCCATGAAGGGCCAGACCAAATGATTTCGCAGGCCTTATACGGCCCCCGGGCCTGACGTTCCCCACCCCTGGTCTACTCAGACTGGCAGCAGCTCTCCAGGTTCTCTTTCACACTACCTACTGCCTGGTCCTTTTTAACCGGAAATGCTGGGGATTTTATGCATGCAAAGCAGAGGCTCTTCCACTGTGCCACAGCCCCTCTTAGCCAAGGGTACCTCAAAACCACTGGGAGGACAAAACTGGAGAGGGAAATACAATGCATGCCACCCTTAACAGGGTGGAATTTTTAAAAGAAGCGATCAAAAGAATCAAAAAGGTGAGATACCACCACTTGATGAATATTTCAGACATCCAACAAAGTTGTTTTGAGGGAGAAAACAAACAAGGGAGGAAATCTTGCTGGCAAATAACCACACATAATTGTTTGTATCCCGATTTTTACATGAGGTCGTCAAAGGCCTACGGTCTGTAGGACCAACCAGGTTCTTGCCTGCTTAGCTTCAAGTGACTGTGTGTCCTCAAATACATCAGGGCTCTGACCATCCCTATATTGGAGGTTTTTCAACAGGAGAGGTGGTTTTCACACATATCCATCACACCTTTTGGAACCATAAGGACCACGCATTCTCACCTGGTCCCCTTTCTCCACCTCCTCCTCCTCTCGTTGGTGCTTTGACAAGAAGACTTCTGCAAGGGCCACTGCCTGGTTGTAAGTCTCGGGGCTGCATTTCCTTAGCCACCTCTGCATTTCTTGGGGAAGGATGGCCAGGAACTTCTCCAAGATCACCAGCTCCAGGATCTGCTTCTTTACGTGTTTCTCTGCTGGCAGCCACTGATAGCAAAAACACACACACACGATAACGTGTCAGACTGTTACCCTGGAGACCCCGGTTCAAATGCCCTCCCAGCCACGAAGCCCACTGGGTGACCTTGGGCTTAGTCACTTTCGCTCCGCCTCAACCCTCAGGTCTTCAGACTTTACAGACCTGGGACCCAGCTTTCTAGGGAGTAGCAAGGGACCCACTGAGCAACAAGCACATGACAGGAAGTCACAAACAGTTGCGTGACAACAGAATCATGTGACAGGAAGATGGGCACAGACACACAGAGCTACCAGTATCAAATCCTGGTTTACAGGCCAGGAAAGTCCCCAAAGGCCAGGAACAGGAATCACAAGGAAGCGCCTCATAATGAGAAATAAGCAGCACAGGCATGTTCAGAGACCCTCTCTCTCACTGGACCCCAGTGGGAGATGGAGGGAGGTGGAAATCTTCATCAAGTGATGTCAGTTCCTGTGTAACCCAGAAGCACCGGCATCGCACTGGGTGATACTCTAGCACTCGCCCATAAACTCTGTGGAGTTTCGGGGCAAGTTCTAAAGCATTGCCTCAGTGTGATGCCGGCACTTCCGGGTTGCACTGGAAGTGATGTCATTGTGTGGCACCAAAGATCCCTGCCCCCGTTTTGCCAGCATGCTTCTGCCCGCCAACCAGATGAGTGTTGGCAGGCAACAGCAACAATTACCAGGAGTTTGCTCACCGTTAGAAGGGACCCGGTAAGCCTATCACCAGGCAGGGGTGGACACTGGGTTGCCTATGCCAGGGGTGGAGGGAGAGCAAGAAGGCAAGGAGTGCTTTCGTAGGGAGGAGGGTTTCTGATCCCACCCGTGCTGGAAAAGAATCTTCTCCACTTCTGAGAGATCTTGTCATATAGTCCTGCTGCATGCATACAAAGAGGAGCAGTGCAATTGCTACTGATGCATGCGCACTAGCAGAAGAGCCTTCCAAGAACCTACCCCCTAGGGTAGAACCTACCCCCTAAGGTAGGAATCACAACCCAGCAGAAGTGGCTCCATGACCCATCTGAGTATCCCAGCCCAGATAGAAGACCAGTGTCCTAACTTACCTCACAAGGTAGCTATGATAACCAAAAAAAAAAAAGGGAATAGAGTGTAAGACCCTTAAGCTCCTCAGAGGAAGAGTGGCATAACACTGTGATATATCTAGGTAGACAGAAACAGTCGCAAACCTCTCGGGGCCCCTTGGCCTCCTGGTAGCACATCTGTTGGAACAACTGGCTCTGTACATCTGAGGTGACCACAGCCTCTTCTAGGGTTTGCCGAATTCTTCCCCAGAATTCCTCGCTCCTCCCGTTTCCTGCTTCCATCCTGGCTTCCATTTTTACACCCTGCGCAGGAGCAGCCTCTGCTCTTTGCCCTTCTGGATAGCAAGAGGGGCTTCTCTCTGAGGGATGGCAAGACAAATTCCAAAAATCACGAGCAAGCTCTATTGCATAACCTTGGATATCATATTCCTCCAGCCACCTTGGGTTCAGAGTGGGGATGCACCCAATTTCATATCATGCCTTTGCCCTCATGAAGTTCCTGATTCTTTTGTTTTTGTCCGGAACAAAACACTACTCCGAGCAATTTATGGCCCCAACTCTAATCTCACCTCTGTCATGAAATCAATGGATACTCTTCTTTCTCAAGAAAGATCTTTCCTCCATCTTTAATATGGAAACAGTGGTGTGGACGAAACACAGAATATTCCATTCCACGGATGAAACACAGAATATTCCTGCGTTCCTCTTTCCTCCTGAATCATACAACTCTCTGAAAGATCATTCCCACATAGAGGAATGGGGCACGGGCGGGGGGGGGGGAGATACTGGAACAGGGATGGACATTGAGGGGGGAAGGGTGAAATCTCTCCTGCTTCCTCTTCCACAGGTGCAGCTCTGTTGAGGAAAGAGGTCAGTTTCATCCCTCCTCACTCCAACCTGCATGGCTATTCATCTGCTGGAATCTTGCTGCCCCACAATGGTCCTTCTAGGGGTCAAAAGGGGCTAGAGGAAAGAGGGGAAACTCTGTGTGCCTGCCACACACAGATAGCCTGAACCATGCCAATAATACCTGACAGGGTTGATGAAAGGACAGTCCGAGATCGTGTACGTTAAGCACTGGGAAAGCAAGACAGCTTTGGGAAAATGCCAAGAATGGTTAGGAGCTCCCTAGAAATTACAATGCAATCCTAAGGAGAGACACACCCTTCCAAGCCCATTGACCTCTATACACTTAGAGAGATATGACTCTGCTTAGAATTGCAGTGTTACTGTTCCATAGATGACAACACTCTAACAGCTTACAATTACTTTGCCATATCAGCTTTTATTTCAAACAAGGAGAGGATCACAGAATAATAAGGGCTGGAGGGTACCTTGAGGATCATCCAGTCCAACCCCCTGCTCAATGCCGGAAATTCACAACTACCTCCCCCACTCATACCCCCAGTGACCCCTACTCCATGCCCAGAAAATGGCAAAAAAAATTGACAAAATGCAAATGAATCCTATAAGCAAACAGAACATAAAATCAGCTTTTATTTCAAATATACATAAGGAAAGGATGACAAAAGCAGATGAGTCCTATAAGCAGACTGCACACAAAGTATCTCTACACAAGACAGTCAGAGAAGGTCCGCCAGCGGTGTGGTTGACTGACAGTAATTCCCCAAGACCCCAGGGAGAGAAAAGTCTTTCTCATCATTGGCCAGCGTTCACTGGAGATGATCAGGTCAGAAACAAAGCAGGCGCCTAGCACCGCGACAGTGACCAGCTGTGACTCTCCATAATCATTAGACGAGGTGCACGTAATGAATTTAGCACCAACTCCCAAAATCTTATGCTGGAATAACCTACGCTTCTCTTTAAGAGGCCGCTGGGCTCCTGCTTTACTGTGCGGCTACAAGGCAAACACAGCTACCCCTCTGGAGGCAAATAAAAACCCTTTAAGTAGAGATGTCAGTCCCAGGGTCTTCTGCATGGAAAGCAAGGATTTCAGCCACTGGACCACAGCATACACACACACGCACAGAGAATCCCCCATCTCTCCATCCATCCATGAGCCTTTAACTCACTCCGCCGCCATACCTGAATCCCTCTGAGAGCCCACCTCGACCGCTGAAGCCAGAGGGAGAAAAGAGAAAAGCCGATCACCCTTTCCAGCACACCCAGCCTGTAAATTATACTCCAGTGGATATTTGCCTTCCTTCCAAACTGCTGCGACCTGTTCCGGGAAGCAATGGTTTTTGGTCGAAAAGCAAGGGAAATTCCCAACTACCTCCCCCCCCCTCACACCCCCAGTGACCCCTACTCCATGCCCAGAAAATGGCAAAAATAAATAAATGACAAAATGCAAATGAATCCTATAAGCAAGCAGAACAGAAAATCAGCTTTTATTTCAAATATACATAAGGAAAGGATGACAAAAGCAGATGAGTCCTATAAGCAGACAGCACACAAAGGTGGGAACAGTAAAAATGCAATCAGAGAATCTCACCAGCCCCCAGCATCCCCCTCCGACTATTCCCCCACGTGCAATTCAAACTCTTCGCCTGCCACAAAACACGTCTGTTTCTTGCATGCTTGTATTAAAGCTTACCTAGTGCCTCTCTAAAATTGCAAAGCAGGAAAAGGGGGGGGTCGCCATAGAGACGCCCCCGGTCAGAGCGTCCCGTTGATAGAGAGGACTGGCACCATAAAGATTCCAGGAGGTGCAAAGCATCGCAGACTCCTTCCTCCATAGAGCGGACCGTATCGCAAGGATCATAGAGGACAGACCGGAGCGACAGGCCTCCCTATTGGAACGCGGGAGGGAGGCTACCATAGATATGAGAGGAGGTAGAGCGGCGCCGCGCTACGTCCATAGAGGCGCTGACGAGTACAAAGCGGGAGGATTCCTTTGTCTGGAGATGGTTACTTCCTGGTTACTTTTGGCGCCATCTTTGTTTCCCCCCCGCTGAGAGGCTCGTCTGTCCATACTATAGGAATCAGTTCTCTAGGATCTTGTTTTGTGTGCATAATACGGCTGGGAACCTTGTTTCAATATGAAAATACATTGCCCTGCCAATACCGAATAACCTTCCAGATGTGTTTTTAATCCAGAACAATCCTGCAAAATGTGTTGATGTTAATTCCACCTTCCTTTCTACTAATGAGCTTTCAGACCAAAGGACTGCCCAGCATTTTGTTTCCCAAAATACCAGTCAGACAACTTTGGGAAGGCCCCCCCCCCAAAAAAAAGTATAGAAGTCAAAACCTCCCCTTAGTGTTGCCATGCCCCCACAAGCAATTGGTGATTCAGGTACAGTGCCTCTGAACATGGAAGCTTCATCATGCCTAACATCACACTGAAAGAGGCTATCCCCCAGGAATTTGTCTAATAGGGTTGCAGGGCCCTCTTCACCACCACCAGCAGGTCTTTGGAGCAGAACCTGAGGAGGGCGGGGTTTGGAGTGGGAGGGACTTCAATGCCATAGAGTCCAATTGCAAAAGCGGTCATTTTCTCCAGGTGAACTGACCTCTGTCAGTTGGAGATCAGTTGTAATAGCAGAAGATCTCCAGATATACCTGGAGGTTTAGCTGAGATAAGAATAGTACAAGGCTCTCAAATAACTGCAAAAACATGTATTGACAAAAGAGTAAGTGAACGTGCAAACACACGTATCAAAGGAAACTTAGCTGAGACGTAGTGGACACAACAACACAAATCAACGAACTACTATATACAAAATCAAGTAGAACGGACTCTCATACAGTTCATATGTCTCAAATATGGTCAGGAAGACTCAATAACAGTTCATGTATCTCTTTAGGTTCCCGCAAGAACCGGGAGACGAAACTGATGCCGTTCTACTCGATTTTGTATATAGTAGTTCGTTGATTTGTGTTGTTGTGTCCACTACGTCTCAGCTAAGTTTCCTTTGATACGTGTTTGCACGTTCACTTACTCTTTTGTCAATACAATACACACACACACACACACACACATATATACATATATATATATAATGTAATGCTGAATGAGCACTTACAATTACATTGACAGTCCTTCTGATAGACACTTTTACAGTACAATCCTAAACAGAGTAATGTTCTTCTAAATCCACAGTGGGCTTAGAAGTAAACAACTCTGTTTAGGACTGCACTGTTAAAAGTTACTGTGTATTTTTTACCTTGGTTGGTCCTTTTTAAAAAAACAACCTATTTTGATTTTTGATCATGTTTAGAACAAAGCTTCTTAAACTGTGCGTCGCGACCCCATACAGGGATGTGTAACTGAATATGGGGGCTGCGGAAAAGTTGGCAACAGTAAAAGGTTTCTTTATGATTTATTATCAGTAAATGTTTGATTTGTATACCTATGTTTTATACCTATATACCCTAACGCGTAAAAATTTCTCGCGCGAAAAGTGGTCGCAAGTGGGAAAAGTTTAAGAAGCCCTGCTTTAGAAAGCCCGTACCAAATAATTACTGAATCTCTTTTTTGAAAACTTTTTTTTATTGAACTCCCTCCCCCCCCCAAGTTTTACAACAGCCTTAAACTCACCTTTAAACAAAACACACAGAAACGACAAAGAAGAAAATAAATAAAAAGAAGCACCGATGCCTTATATGCTAAAAATGGGAGATGAAGAGAGGCCTACAGGCAAGAGGCAACTAATGGATTGTTTCCCTTTCTGACTTGCCTCAAAAACCTAAAATCGTACCTCTGGATACTGGCCATTGGAGATTTGATTGGTGGTGCGGGTTTTTCAAAATGTTGCTTTGACACTGCGACACCCGGATCTTCAGGGTATTACTAAAGGTGTGGGAGCCGGTTTGTGGCTGGCTCCGCCTTCTGCAGCAGCCATTTTGTGGCTGCACCAACCATGATGTGTCAGAATTAGAAAGGTGCCCACAGGCTCAAAAAAGGGCAGAGGCCCCCCCGGGTTAGAATAATAAAGAGTCCTGCTGGATCAGACCAAACGGTCATTTAGTCCCGCATCCTTCTCCCAACAGCAGCTCGCTGGATGATTCTAGGAAATTCACAGGCAGGGCAGGAAGGCAACCATCCTCCTCCACCGTTCAGCAATGGGATTTCAAAGGCATGCCACCCCAGTATATGGACACTCCCTTCAGCTCTCACAGCTAAGGTTGCCAACAAACTGAAGAAGAAAAAAGTCCTGCCAACAAACTGAAGAAGAAAAAAGTCCTGTCCCCTTTAACGGCGGCTTAATGGGATGCTATTTATTAGGGGGCATTCCAGACCATGAAAAGCTTCAACTACCTATTTGCACATATTTAGACTGTCAGATCCAGGTTGGGAAACTCTTGGAGATTTGGGTGTGGAGCCTGGGGAGGGCAGAGTTTGTGAACTCAGCAGGGTATAACACCATAATTAGGGTGGCCAACCTCCAGGTACTACCTGGAGATCTCCTGCTATTACAACTGATCTCCAGCTGATAGAGATCAGTTCGCCTGGAGAAAATGGCCACTTTGACCATTGAACTCTATGGCATTGAAGCCCCTCCCCAACCCCACCCTCCTCAGGCTCCGCCCCCAAAATCTCCCGCTGATAGCGAAGAGGGACCTGGCAACCCTAACCACAGTGTCCATCCTCCCCAGCAGCCATTTTCTGCTGGGGAACTGATCTCTGTAGTCTGGAGATCATTGGTAATTCTTAGGGTTGCCAACTGCCAGGTACTAGCTGGAGATCTCCTGCTAATTCAACTGATCTCCAGCCGATAGAGATCAGATCACCGGGAGAAAAATGGTTGCTCTGGCAATTGAACTCCCTCCCCTCCCCAAACCCCACCCTCTTCAGGCTCCGCCCCCAAAATGTCCCGCCGGTTGAGAAGAGGGACCTGGCAACCCTAGTAATTCTGGAAGATCCCCAGGTCCCACATGGAGGCTGGCGACCCTACAACACATTTAGCCTCTGTTAAAGGGGCAGGACATTTTCCTCCTCCAGGTTCTTGGCAACCCTACTCGCAGACAACAGCCATTGATAGCAACCCACCAACAATGACATCCCCTTTTAAAAGCATCTAAGCTACCAGACGTCACCTCATCTTGTAGCAGAAAGTTCTGGGAGTTGAGAATGAGTCGTGTGAGGAAGCATTTTATTCTTTCCCTCTATCCCAAATCTAGTGCCTGTCTCCCCGAGTTGTAATAACCCAGAGGAAAAATATGCTCTATTAACTTGCTTTTCAACATTTTGATAAAACCGCTTCTCATCCCCTCCCACCCACCCCACCTCTTTCCTAGCTAGAGAGTCCCCAAAACTTGTAAGGAATAATGCGACTGAACAATCTTCAAGCTGTTAATAAAGGTTTCTGCACCTTTGAAGATTCAGTGTTTCCTTTTGTTGTTTTGTTTTTGTACGCTACCTTTCTAGGAAATTTTTAAAGTTAATTTTTTTTAAAAAAAAAGTTAAATGCTTTTCTGTTTCTAGCAAATCCCATTGCCTCTGGGCAGGTCAAAAGTGGTCAGTATCAGTGCCAAGGGGCCATGGCAGATAACATGCAAGGCATGCAGGGTTCTGAGGTTTGGTCCCCAGCATCTCGTGCTGAAGAGTCTTTAAGTGCTGGGAAAGACCTCCTGCCCAGTGCTTGGATTAAGTGGTTTCACTCAGGATAAGGCAGCTCCCTGCTCTATACCACAGCCTCTTCTCTCATCGGGGAATTCTCACTGATTCACTACCGTGTGGATCTTCTCGTGTCTACGGAGATCGCTCCGGTTTAGGAACCTTTGCTCACACGCTGTGCATTTATATGGTCTCTCGCCGGTATGAATTCTCCGGTGTATCAGTAGGTAGCCTTTCTGGATGAAGCTCTTCCCGCAATCCGTGCACGTGTTTGGTTTCTCTCCCGTGTGGATCCGCTCGTGCGTCAAGAGGGAAGAGCGGCGGGTGAAGCATTTCCCACACTGGGCGCACCGATAAGGGGTCTCTCCTGTGTGGGTCCTCCTGTGTATCACCAGCTGCAGCCTCCGACTGAAGCTCTGCCCGCAGTCAGTGCAACTGTACGGCTTTTCGCCCGTGTGGATCCTCTCGTGGTTGATGAGGTTACACCGGATGCTGAAGCAGCGCCCGCACTCAGCACATTCATACGGTTTCTCTCCCGTGTGCATCCGTTTGTGCCGGACGAGTGTTGACTTCCGATTGAAACTCTTGCCGCAGTCTAAGCAGGCGTAAGGTTTCTCCCCCGTGTGGGTTCTCTCGTGGACAACGAGGTTCGCTTTGCAGTTGGAAGTCTTCCCGCAGTAGAGGCACTGGTAGGGTTTGACAGTCATTTGTGCAGTCTGACTCTGCAGCAGGTCGAAGCTCTCGTCATCAGTCTGTTCCTTCTTGATCTTGCACTTGAGGATTCCGTCCTGGAAGGTACCTTCTTGTAAGCCCAGGTCATCTTCCTCACACAGAAATCCAGAAGTCTTCTCTGGGTGGTTTTCCCAATGACTTCCAGGACCCGGGGGGCTTCCAGGCATCTCAATCTCCTGGAAGAATTCACTTTTGGCCCCTTCCAGGGATATTTCACACACCGTCACTTGCTCAGGCCTCCCCAGCTGAAACGTCTCCACATCGTTCTCCTGCGATTCTTCAGCTTCTTCTGGGCAAATTAAAAAAAGGAAACCATTTTAACATTAATTTTAGGCCCTGTCAGAGAGAGAAGATGCCCACAGCCAGAAAATAAAGTAACCAGAAGGAAAGCAGATCACAATGGGTAGCCGTATTAGTCTGTCACTAGCAGTAGAAAAGAGGAGGAGTCCTTAAAGACTAACATTTCTGGCAGGATATGAGCTTTCATGAGCCACAGCTCACTTCTTCAGATACTGCTAGAATGGGAGACCATCTATCCTTAAGTAGAGAAGAGGGAATTAGACACACAATGGCAATGTAAATGTAAAAAGCAAGGAAATGACATTAGCAGGCATGATTGGATTAGGTGTGATATTCAGAGGGATAGTAGGAGTGGAGAAATCAGAATTGGTAATGAGACAGGAATCCTAGATCTCTATTAAGTACTGGAGAATGCATAGTCTTGAGCGTCATTATTAGTTGTAATTCAGCAGTCTCTCTGAACCAATACAAAATGTTATTAATTATGGAAATTAAATATGTTTTCAATCATGTTGGATGACAGGACCCAAGCTAATGGATATAAACTACATCAAAGGAGGTTTGGTCTAAATTTGAGGAAGAACCTCTTGGCGGTGAGGTGTGTTTGATGATGGAACAGCCTCCATCGTGTGGTGGTGGATTCTTTATTGTTGGAGGTTTTCCAGTATTGATTGGATGCCTACTTGTCCGGGATATTATAGCTGTAGTTCCTGCATTGCCAGAGGGTTGGACTAGATGACCCTAGTGGTCCCTTCCAACTCTGAGATTAAACAAATGAATAAAGAAAGAAAAAGAAAAAAACAAAGACATAGAAAAAGAGAGAGGAAGAGAGAAAGAGAGAAAGAAAGAAACTTTGCTATACTGTTGCATTAAGGATGTCCAAGAGGGCATACCAAACATGCCTTGCTGGATCAAACCAAAGGTCCATCTTGTCCAGCATCCTGTGTTCAACAGAGGACAACCCACTCAGGGCACAAAGGCAACACCCCTTCCCTGCTGTTTGCCCTCCAAAACACAGCAGGTAGCATTTGGAGGTATACTACATCTCACCACGGAAGATCTATTCAATTGTCATGGCTAATAATAGTTGATCCCACCTTAGTTTCTCTAACATTTTCAAATGTGTTGCAGGGTACAGAAAAAAAACATTAAGTACTTGGAAACAAAAGGGAACGAAGGATCAGGGATTATTCTAACATTCAGAGCACTGGGCTCTTTAAATGTACATATATGATGCTACCTTATACCAGTCAGATCACATGCTTGGCATAGTCTGTCTCCCAAGGTATCCCAAGACTTTACCCATCACCTGCAATATGAGATCCTTTAAGTGGAGATGCCAGAGATTGAACTCGGGATCTTCTGCATATAAAACTAGTCTTCCATTGAGCCCTCCATGAGCCCCGGGTAGCCACTAGGAGTTGGCACTGGCCATGGTGTACATGCTTCAGTGCCACAGAATTATTATGTTATTTGTACCCCTCCCATCCTCCAAGGAGCCTGACATGTCCCTCCTCCATTTTACCCTCACAACAACCCTGTGAGGTATGTTGTTGAGTGGAAAAAGAGAGTTGACTAAGGACAGCCAGTAGACTTCATAGCAAAGTGAAGTTTCTACTTCTTTTTAAAAAATGTTTCTAATGTCTGTAGATAGGCTTAAAAAAAAAACAAGCAATCATTGCTTTGGTATACTCTGATGCACAAAAGAGGATGATATATTAAATGACTGAGAAAAAAACAACAACTGCATTCAAGCCAGGCTCTGAGTTTCTAACAACCGGTCACTGGCTGCAGCTTTTACTTATTCAACCTAGAAAAGTATCATTGGTCGATAATTTTTTAGCTGGATACTGAGATCTTACAAATCCACAGGTGGCAGATGCCTCCTTCAAAGAGGCGTTCCTCTTGACAGACACTTGGGAGGGAATGCCTCTTCTAACCTACTGCCTCTCCCCACAGCAAACACACACAAACAGAAACAAACACCCTCATGGGCACAAAACAAAGAAGGAAAGCTCTCCTTCCCTGGACATTTTTAAGTAGAGGCTAGATGGCCATCTGTCAGCAATGCTGATTCTATGAACTTAGGCAGTTCATGAGAGGGGGGGCATCTTGGCCATCTTCTGGGCACTGGGTGTGTGTGGGGGAGGTAGTTGTGAATTTCCTGCATTGTGCATGGGTTGGACTAGATGACCCTGGTGGTCCCTTCCAAGTCTATGATTCTATGACTCAGCCTTCCATCCTTCCAAGGTCGGTAAAATGAGTACCCAGTTTGCTGGGGGTACAGGGAAGATGAGTGGGGGAGGCACTGGTAAACCACCCCGTAAACAAAGTCTGCCTAGTAAACGTTGGGACATGACATCACCCCATGGGTCAGGAATGACCTGGTGCTTGCACAGGGGACCTTTAGTGCCCTGATTGGGGGAGAGGGGTCATCTGACCTAGGGTTAGAAATCCATAATTGCAATTAGGCCTTATGGTGGTCACTTCACCTTAACTTCACCTTCGACTTTTGACTTCGACTTCACCTTTTGCTTTACTTCTGCTTGGAACACCATTATTCTGCAACTCATGTAACGCAAGGCTTGTGCCCGGCCTGTACGGCTGAGACCAGAACCAGCTTAGAGCAGTGAGTAAGAACGCCTGCTAAATATCAGCTATTCTGATTAAGTTAGAATCTGTTATTTTCTTGCCAGTGTACCTTAACTGTAACCTGTGTTTTAACCATTTGTTTTGAATGTTCTTAATAAAGCTTTTTAAAGGCTGTGGTTTCTTTTGAGTTTTCTGACCTACGCTTGGTCCCGGTACTACAAGCTCTGGGGTCCCTGGAGATGGCTCAGGCTTGACACCCTCTCCTTTTATCATGTGTGAATTTATGCAGATCTCAACAGATTCAGACTCACAACACGATCATTCCAGCAGCGTGACAGCCCCGCCCCACCCCACAATTCAATCATGTCGATATTTACCGAAATAGACGACCTCTCCATCCTCCTCTGGCTTTGCCTCAACGGACAGCTGCATCTTCACAGCGTCCGGCGGCTCCTGCTCTGAATTGGGGGTGGTGATGAAGGAGCCCTCCAACAGCTCTGACTCCTGAAAAGAAGAGGATGGGATTATTCTGCAGTCTTGGAGAATTGCCTATGAATTACTGGAAAATTATTGATGTAATTCCTCTTGTTTTTGTCCCCTCAGAGAATTCCCTTACGTTGGAGGAGGGGTTGTTTCTTCTGCTTTCCACACAGAACGGTCCACTCTCCGACATCTCCAGTTGAAGGATCTGAAGAAACAGTATTGGAAAAGACCCTCTTTCGCCTAAGGGGCTGGAGGGCAGCTGCCAGTCAGAGTAGACAATACCAGGAGGATTCAACTTCCCTCACAGGCACATATCCCTTTTTCTAAAACAGTGGACACCTCCTCATTCCCATATTTATACAGATCTGGGATCTAACAAACTAATTTGCTGCTGTCTGGTCATGTGCAAGTAGGGCACTTTCACACAGCCCAAATAATGCACTTTCAATCCACTTTCAATGCACTTTGAAGGTGGATTTTACTATGTGAACTGGCAAAATCCACTTGCGCACGATTGTTAAGGTGCACTGAAAGTGGATTGAAAGTGCATTATTTGGGCTGTGTGAAAGTGTCCATAGAGAAAAAGGAGCCCATCAGAGGATGTTCCTGGGTGAACTGCAGCTTAGGGGAGGGGTTGTAGCTCAGAGGCAAAGTGTCTGCTTGGCATGCAGAAGGCCCCGGGTTCAGTCCCCAGCATCCCCATTTGAAAGGATCAGATAATAGGTGCTGTCTAAGACCTCTACCTGAGACCCTGGAGAGCAGCTGCCAGTCTGAGTTGACATTACCAACCCTGATGAACCAAGGATCTGAATCAGTATAAGGTAGGTGCCTTTTTTCTGTACGAAGCCCCGATTCACACACATGCAGGAGAATAAGATGGCAGAATGGACCACACTATCACAGTAGCAATAATCTCATCCCCAGTACAAGGAGACACCTGTTAGCTATGTCATCCTTTGCTTGCAGTTTTAGTTTTTAGCTGATGTAATCGAGGAAAGTTTTTGGGAAAGTTTGGGAAAGTTTTAAAAGGTTATTTTGATGAGATAGTTTCTGGTCTTCTATCTAGCTATTTCAGATATGTATTGATCATTCTGTATAAGTTCAATAATATTAGTACTATATGTTATACTGTCTTGTTTATTAAAAAGAACCTTTCCTTTTGTTAATAAAAGTTAGAAAGATTCACACAGGTGTCAATTCATTTGCTGGTTACCTAAACAGAGAAACGAAGGACCTATGTCCTGAGAAAAATATTGTACTATCAAAAAGGTTAGAACAGGCGTTAAGCCTTTTCTAATTTGATAAAACGGGGAGGATTGTGATGCTGTGAATAGCGGCCAAGAGCAAAGCCTTGAGCTATGCTCAGTTCATAGTTCTCTGAAGTTATGGGCCGAAATCCAGTCTGTTACAACACCTCTCAATTATTTAGAACATTTACATGTTTCAGATACCAGCCTAAAGTGCCTCACAAAATAAAACAAGAGCCAATCATTAAAAAAAACATAAAATGTTAACATTAACAGTGTGTTCAAACTCCAGCCATCAAAAAACAAGAGCATAAAGCAGCACAAAAACCATTTCCCCGTTCAGGCAGAGGATCACCAATTTGGAAAGCTCCCCTATTTAAAAAAAACTCCCTGGAAACAGAAAACCCACTGAGCAGGAAAAGGTAAGGGGAAAGGCTCTCATTTTTGCTATGTTAATTCTGTATTTGCAAGGAGAGGTTGTTGGATTATTTTGTTGTTGTTTTAATGCTAAGGAAGATTCAAAGTGGGAATCTCCCACCAGCAGCATATTCTGGTGCTGCATTCTCCTGTGGTGGGAATCTCCCACCAGCAGCATATTCTACTGCTGCATTCTCCTGTGTGTGTGAACCAGAAACTCTGTTTCCCCCGCTTCCCCCCAGCCTTCCAGGGCATCAATCTCCTCACCTTCCTCTCCCACCGCTCAGGCTCCCGCAGCCTCAGAAGGAACTCCTCCGCCAGGGCCACCGCCTGGGCACACGTCTCAGGTCCGTTTTCCCTCACCCAGCACTGCATCTCCCATGGCAGGATGGTCAGGAACTGTTCCAGGATCAGCACTTCCAGGATTTGGTCCTTGGTACGCCTTTCCGGCCTCAGCCATTGATGGCCAAGTTCCCAGAGCTGCTTGCAAACTTTCCGGGGGCCCTCGGCCTCCTCGTAGCAGAAGTGACGGAAGCGCTGGCGCCGCATCTCTGAGGTGAGGGCGACCTCGCACACAATCTCTTCCTTCACCTTCACGGGAGGGTCCAGGCCTCCGTTGGGCTTATGAGCCCCCTTGAGGCCGGGCACAGTCTGTGTCACCCACTCTCCTCTGGGCCACTGGCTGCCGCCAGCTATTTCTTTGAGGGAGGCCTGAAACTCCTTTGTCTCCTCTTCTGTCATGGGCTCGGGTAACTTGAGGTGCCTCCATCCTGAGTAAGGGGACTCCACCGTCTTCAGGAACTCCTGCCACTGGGTCTCCCACCGCTGCTGCAGCCCCTCCTCAGGCTCCTGCTTGATTTGTGGTGGCGCCGACCCCGCCAGAAACTCACGGATGGTCCCAACTTGGACAACGTGAGGCTCCCTTAATCCCACCTCCAACCCTTCATCGGCTTTGGGTCCTGCCAAACCGGGCTTCTCCATTTTTACCTTGGGCTTCAGCTCCGGATCTGGAAAGGAAATTCACACCTGAGACCAAAAATATTTCCACCCAACCCCAAGCTGGCTGAAGATCATCCAGCAAGCTTCCGTGCCAGAGTGGGGATTTGAACTTGGGTCTCTCAGCACCTAGTTGGACATTCTAATCTACAGTTGCCAGCTCAGCACTGGCACCATGCAGGAGCTTGCAAGGGGTGGGGACAAGTAATCTGGCATCATGGCAACACACATTCTTAAATGTAGCTGCCGACTTTTGAACCCGTACCTCATGCCCTTTACAGTAATTGGTCTGCAGCAATTAGGAAGTGTGTCAGGTTGAGCTGCATGCTAAGAAAAGCTTTGCCCGGTGATTTCTACAAGTTAGATCTCTTTTTATAAGCCCAGAAACAGACGAGGCCTTTTCTCCCACCAAGTCAGTTGGCAATCCTGCAAATAACCACAGCAACAGCCCTCTGCAGATACATGGGTGGCATCCGTTCACATGTTGCACCTCCCACGCATCTCAGGAGCATAACCATGTAATGGGTGAATTGGGCAACACGTGGAATTTCCACTTAGGTTCTGGTTCACATGATGGGAAGCTGTACCTGCATGGAAAATCCATGCATTGCTCAATTTACACATTATGAGATCGTGCCTATGCGGTGCATCCCAGGGACCCGCACGCTTCTGACATCTGTGACTGGTAGGCTCCTGCAATGTGTGAAAGAAATTCCCCTGTAATGTCTACAGAGGACTTTAGCTACCATCACAGGAAACGTTTGTGTGTGTGTGTGTGTGTGTGTCCGGGGTGTATAGTCTGACAAGTTGCAGCTGACGTCTGGTGACCCCAGCAAGGGGCTTTCAAGGCAAATGACAAGCAGAGGTGGTTGGTCATTGCCTTCCTCTGCAAAGTCTTCCTTGGAGGTCTTTCTTCTAAGTACTGACTCTGCTCAGTTTCCGAGATCAGGCTATACCATGCTGCCTTCCCTCCCCGAGTTCCCTCCCTTACCCCTCGTCCAAAGGAATCAAAGCTTTAGGCAGGGTTATATGAATTACTACGGCTTCATGCAATCTCTAGGACAGTGTGAGCCAAGGTTTGCCAGGCCCCCTTTTCAGTTGTGGGATTTGATCCGCAAGAGTCAGCAGATGGTTTTGCAAGGCCCAGAACTGGGTGGAATCTGTTGCTCCCTGCTACACAGCCAATCACGATTAACAGCATGGCTAAGACAGCTGGGTCAAAAGCTGACAACCCAAGCCAAATCTCCCCTCAGCCGTGCATGCAAATCTCATCCGGAGCAGTGCATTTGCCAGCCCATCGTTACCCACCGGCAAATCTATCATTCTTTTCCCTCTATGCGAGAATCAGGAAGATCTGAGTTCAAATCCTCCACAACCCTGAACCAGTGTCTTTAGGTCAGCTCGATAAGCGTTACATACACATACGATTTCCATTAGCGATTCCATTGGGCTTAACATTGCCAATTTTCCCCTTGTCCCCTGCTCCTGTGCATTGAACAGCAGCAGACGATTTCCATTAGCGATTCCATTGGGCTCAACATTGCCAATTTCCCCCTTGTCCCCTGCTCCTGTGCATTGAACAGCAGCAGACTGGAAGATATTGGCAAGGGGGTCATCTTTAATATCCACACGCTGCAAAATTGCCAGTTTTCACCCACTGCTGTTCAAGACATGGGCCGACTTCTCTGATTAGCTGGTAATTTTAACTACATTACCCCTGCACTGGCTACACTCCTGAGCTGGTAGATTGCGCAGATTGCCAACTGATCATGAAAACCCAACCCGGGCTTTTCCCATGTCTTCAGCGGCAACTTTTCTGACAGAAGCTGGCTCATCCAAAGGCTGCAGATCAACATGCCTTTAGAAAGCACACCTGAAGAAGGCTGATAAAAGAGTTGGCCGCCATCCTTTATGACCACGGGTTTCTGGCACCTCCTGTTTTGTTTTCACTTTAAGTACATTTTCCTCTTCCCAATCCAAATTCTGCTGGGGCTTTAACTCACCGACACCCTGCAGTTTTTGCATTGCAGCCTCTGGGAAGGGACCTGCCGCTTGCTATTGCTCCATCCAAAAAGACAGAATCCGGAGGAGGAAACAAGAGGAGGAGGAGGATCAGGAAGGGGGCTTTACTTGGGTCACCAATTTCTGGGCTTCTCTAGGCTTTACTTCTCCGTGAGTTTAACCCCTTCGGCGTACAGCCTGGCTAATGTTGCCAGCAGGCCAGGAAGAGGAAAAACACAAGCCGGTTTCAAACAAAAAAAGCTCCAGCTTCCCTATGCCTGTTCACAGCTTTCATTGGGTCAGGTGGCAGGTGATGGGAAAGACCTCTGCTTGAGGACCTGGAGAGCTGCTGCCGGTCTGAGTAGACCACTGGTTCCCAACCAGGGGTCCGTGGACCCCCAGGGGTCCGCGAGAACTAAATTAAGGCCCGCGAAACAAAGTTATAAACCCATAATAAATTAATATTTTCAATTAAAAGTTCTCTATTATAAAAATATATGTTCAAATATTATTCTAAGTTTAATGTTTCACTAACAGTTATGATTAAAGTTTATTTTCAAATTCTCGGAATTTTTATTTTGAACCTTGGGGTCCCTGCACCGAACAAAAAAGTCCTAGTGGTCCCTGGTCAAAAAAAAAGGTTGGGAACCACTGGAGTAGACAATACTGACTTTGATGGACCCAGGGTCTGATTCAATATCAGGCAGCTTTGTGTGTGTGTTCATGTCACAGCTTTGCAATTTCCCCAACTGCAGTTGGCGACCCTACGTGCATGCCTGAAAAGTTGATTTCACGTTACTGAACTGTTAGGAAGGCGTAGTTGAAGCAGCCCTGCTGAACAGCCACAAACAGCTTGATGGGCGAACAGACAAGTCTCTCAAAATATCAGCCCCTTGTTGAGGACTGGCGAACAGGATTTTCAAGAGTCCGTAGACTAGATGGACCATTGTGGGTTTTTGAGAGTCCGTAGGCTAGATGGTCACGTCATGAGACGACAAGAGTCACTGGAAAAGACAGTCACGCTAGGAAAAGTTGAGGGCAGCAGGAAAAGAGGAAGACCCAACAAGAGATGCATTGACTCAATAAAGATCATTCACAGTGGGTAGCATGTTAGTCTGTCTGCAGTAGTAGAAAAGGGCAAGAGTCCAGTAGCACCTTAAAGACTAACAAAAATATTTTCTGGTAGGGTATGAGCTTTTTTTTTTTTTTAATATATTTTTTATTGCATTGGAGGTCATTTTACATCTCCATACCTTTATAATTACACTTTACGCTTTCCTTCTTCCAATACAAATTTCCCCCTTTCCCCCCCCTTTCCCTCCCCCCACGGACCAATCCATAATATCATATTTTCATATTTTCAGCCATGAGCATAGCCTTTTTAGTTTTACTAAAGTCTCTTCGTTGGCTTCTCTTTTCACCCAATTAATGTATGGGTTCCACTTAGTCTTCAGTTCAATTTCTTCTGTTTCTCCCATCGTCTGTTGTTTTAAGTATCCCAATACATCTGTTTGCACATATTCTGGTAGGGTATGAGCTTTCGTGAGCCACAGCTCACTTCTTCGTGGCTCACGAAAGCTCATACCCTACCAGAAAATATTTTTGTTAGTCTTTAAGGTGCTACTGGACTCTTGCCCTTTTCTGTGACTCAATAAAGGAAGCCACAGCCTTCAGTTTGCAAGATCTGAGCAAGGCTGTCAAAGATAGGACATTTTGGAAGACTTTCATTCATAGGGTCGCCATGAGTCGGAAGCGACTTGACGGCACTTAACACAGAGAGAGAGACTAGATGGACCACTGGTCTGCTCCACTATGGCTAGGGTTGCCAGGTCCCTCCGGCGGGAGGTTTTTGGGGGCAGAGCCTTCAATGCCATAGAGTCCAATTGCCAAAGCGGCCATTTTCCCCAGGTGAACTGATCTCTATTGGCTGGAGATCAGTTGTAATAGCAGATCTCCAGCTACTACCTGGAGGTTGGCAATCCTAATTATGGCTGCTCTTGTGCTCTTAAGCTTAAGAGAGGAACGTAGATCTATCAAACTGGGATGCATATTTGGAGAAGGAGGTTTTTCGTTCACCTCTGCCACTTTGGCTTTTGTGAGATCCTGTCAAAGTTACTTTTCTGGAAGAAGCTCACTGAGTTAAATGCACAGAGCCGTTGCGCCTAGAGAGGCCTGGAAATGCAGAGAAAGGGAGAGAGAACCCAGTGGCATTGAATTCTTTTCCTGTTTCCTCCCCCTGGCTGGGTGGCCTCTGGAGCTGTCTAAACTTTGGATTGCTTTACAGTTCTGCAGAGGCTTAAGAACGGAGTCAGCAACTGGGAGCGGTGAGTTAAAGAACTGAGAGCTAACAGAGATTGGACAGGAAGGAAGGAAAGAAAAAGAGACTGGCAGGGAGGGCAGAAGATTGTATCCAGAGGATGAACAGCTGGGCTGCAGAAAAACACAGCTGGCCCCCAAGAGTTTCTGTCCCAGCAGGTACTATATACCATTTGGGAAATGGAGCCTCCATGTGCAGAGGTAGTGTACCTGCATCTGCTGGATTTCTGGTGGGCACATGAGAAGGACTTTTTTTTTATGCCCAGCTTGTAAGCACATTACAAGCATCTGACTGGAGGCTGTTTTGAAACAGGATGCTGGGTGTGGCGGCCATGTGGTCTGATACAGCAGGATTCTTCTTATAGCCACAAATGCTTTTAAACAGGATCAGAGAAATTCATGGAGAAGTCTTATCAATAGCTCTGATAGCTAAATGGAACCTCCATGTGCAGAGGAAGTATACCTCTGAATGCCAGATACAAGAGGCCAACAGCAGGACAGGCCTGTTGCTTTTATGCCCTACCTTTAAGATTCCCAGAGGCACCAGCTATCAGAAAGAGGATGCTGGACTATATGGCTATTTATCAGATTCAACTATTCTCAAGTCGTTCTACCAAAACAGGCAGACAGGAAATTAACTTGTCTTATCCTTAATATGTTTTAGGGGGATAAAAGCAGCCCACTGGTCTCTGGTCTCCTTTAGAGATAAATAATAAGAGGAGTTCCAGTAGAACCTCCATGTTCTGAAGCAGTATACCTTTGAATATCAAGCTGTTGGGGTCATGCAAGGGAGGGCAGGGCTTCATAACCTTCTTGTGGATTTTCCAGTGGCATCTGGCTGGCCAATGTGTGAAACAGGACATGGGGCGAGATGGATCTTTCACCTGGCTCATAAAAGCAGATAAAAATGTAAGAAAAGACTTGCTGGATCAGACCAATGGTCCTTCTAGTCCAGTATCCTGTTTCACACAATGGCCAACCAGTTGTCCCAGAAGGCCCTCGAGCAGGGCCACAGAACATTGAGGTTCCATTTAGCCTTCTTTACCTTATGGTGTTGCAAACTCCTTGTGCATGCTGATGGTGCTCTATACTGGGACATCTGTTTCCTAATGACCCCCAGATCTGTCTCTCTGGTCCATGTCAACCCGGAGAGGATACAGAAATACGGAACCAGTGTCAGTGAATGATTGGATGAGGGTAAATTAATTGACATGTAATCTAGACAAGACAGAAGTGCTTAGGGTAATGAATATGGATGATCTGGGAATAGGTGCTTCGCCCATTCTGGATGGGGTTACACTTTCCCCAAAATACCACATTTGCAGCTTTGGGTATTTCTAGATTCCACCTTGTCTTTGAGCAAATAGGAATCTAAAGTTGCCCACTGTACCTTTTGCTGGATAAGAATAGTCCACAAGCTGTGGCTATTCCTGGAGACAGCCGGCCTTCCCTTAGTCACATATATGCTGGTAACATCTGGATTAGATTACTACAGTGCAGGTTTCATAGGGCCACCCTTGAAGACTGTTCAGAAGTTTCAATTGTAAAACATGGCTGCAATTATCCTTAGAATAGAATAGAATAGAATAGATATTTTATTTATACCCTGCCTTCCCCCAGCAAAGCCGGGCTCAGGGCGGCTAACATAATTATATACATAACAATTTAAAACCTTGCTGGAACATGCCAAAATAATCAGATAAAACCAGTGCTATTTCAGCAGCACTGGTTTCCAATTTGGTTCCTGGCTCAATTCAAGACGCTGGTTTTCACATTTAAAAGCCTAAGTGACTTGGGCCTAGAGTTCCTGAAGGATCATCTTCACCCATATCAACCAGCCCAGGCTTTGAGATCTACACATACTAGTTTCCAGTAGAAACTAGCCTAAGCCAAGCTTAGTTTGGCTGGGACCTGAGGCAGGGCCTTCTCTACTGCTACCCCCAAGATACGAACTTCCTTCTCCTGGAGATAAAATTGGCAGGCCTTCCAGACCAAACTGTTCTTTTCCAGAAGGCTTTTGAACTGCACTGAAATAGGGGACATCACTTTTTGTTTATATTCTGAGCTTGCTGTTTGGTTTTATATGTTTTCAGATTACTTTATTTGAATTGTTCTATATTTTAATTTATTCCTTATCTGTCTGGAGGACCCATTGGGTGGTGGGCCAGTCTATAAACTAGCCCACCAGTCTATAAACTAGGCCTCCTTCTGGCAGTCTTAGTTCCCTGGTGGGATTTTAAAAAACATTGGCATCATCTACACCAGTACATCACTTCCAGGGAAAACCCAGAAGTGCCTTAGGATTGCGCTAGGAATCGCTAGCTCTGTGGTTTTACCATAAATTTTTCAGTGATCCCTAGAGCAACCCTATGTTGTTTCCGGGTATTCCCTGGAAGTGACATAATGGCATAGCTGACATTGCATTTCATCACTCATGTCCCCATCCCTGAACCTCCTACCCTACTATAAATATTTTAGAAAGACGGAATGAATATAAACAAACAAAAGTTTATTTGAGGCACCTTAAAAACTCGTAACTTTATATGCCATTAAAGGTTTATGAATGAATGAATGAATGAATGAATGAATGAATGAATGAATGAAACTCGTAATTTTTAAAAATTCCAGCAATGGGCTCTAACCCACACAAGCCTAATGCTTAAACAAAATCTAGTTAGGCCTGAAGATACTACCAGACTCCTAGGCTTCCCAGGGCCAGTAGCTCCATCAGCGGGAGCTTTTCTTCAGTGCGCCCACGTCACTTCTGGGTTCACTCGGAAGCGACGCAGACGCTCTATCAATCTCTGCAGAAACTCTATGGTTTCTTCCCGTTAAACTGGAAGTGAGGTTGCCCACCAGCCCTCAGGTGGTCGGTGGGCAGCCCAGTGGATTGGCGGATTTGACCCAACACCACCGGGCACTTGGCAACCCTACAGACTCCGGTTTGTTTTTGCTGACACAGCTTGGTGGGCACAGCAACAAAATTGCTGCCTCAAAATGGCTTCTGCAGGAGGCGGAGCCAGCCACAAGGTGATGGCCACAGCGTACCTTTAGTAACACAATGCCGATCCTTGTGCCGTGGAGGCAGCTGCTGCCAAAGCAGCATTTTTTAAATCTGCGCGGTCCATCCAATCCCCAGTCGTCAATGAGAAGCCTTGCTGGAGATCAGTTGTAAAAGCAGATCTCCAGCTAGTACCTGGAGGTTAAGCAAAATTAGTAAGCCTGCTGTGAAATGAATGAGTTAAGTACAGCAGTAACAAAAGGCATAAATATATATAAATAGTTTATCCAAGTCATTATATGGTATCTCAAAAAATTCAATAGTATATATAAAGCACTGATATATCACACCACCGGTAGAATATATATTGTAACACAAAACAATGAAGGAGTGTCCATAGCAGATATACTGCAATAAGTGTGTGTGTGTGTGTGTGTGTGAAGTGCCTTCAAGTCGCAGTCGACTTATGGTGACCCCTTTTGGGGTTTTCATGGCAAGAGACGAACAGAGGTGGTTTGCCAGTGCCTTCCTCTGCAGCGCAACCCTGGTATTCCTTGGTGGTCTCCCATCCAAATACTAACCAGGGCTGACCCTGCTTAGCTTCCGAGATCTGACCAGGTCAGGCTAGCCTGGGCCATCCTGCTCAAGGCCTGCAATAACTCAGAGTCCAGAAACTACGTTTCACACTCCAGGGAGATCGTATTCTCGGATACTTGAGTTGATCTCGAGGAGTATTACAGACACAGGATCTGGACTCTGTTAATCATTGCAGTATATCTGCTAGGGACACTCCCTCATTGTTTTGTGTTACAATGTCCTTTAGTGCCTGGAGGTTGGCAACCCTACTCTGGGGTCACTTGTTCATCTGCATGGGCTCCAGGAAGGGAAACAGGAGGCGAGCCTGGGATCACTACCATGCGGGGAACTCAGTGAAAGGGCAGATTTATTATTATGAACAGCTGTTGAAATGCATAATTTCTTCTCTTAGCAGGAGGTGTCAGTTTTGTCCAGGCTCCCAGGCGAAGGCTCTCTCTACCCCATGGTTCTCCAATGGTTAAATCAAAAGAGCTCCACTTGGCAGAGGGGAAGACCCTTTTGTTGCTGGGGGGGGGGAGAGAGAGGAAAGAGGTGGGATATTATGAATGGACGCAACTTCCTGTCCTGCCCCTCTGTGTACAGGGATTTTGAATTACCTTTGGGAGAAGGAGGCTGGAGGGAGGTGATGGCTGAGACCAGTGAGCGGAAGGTGCGTGGTAGGGGGTGGGTGATATGGGGCAGGGGGCTGGAAGACCACAAAAGGCATGAAATTGCTGGGTGGGGGGTGTTTAGCAAAAGACAGGAAGATGCACAACCTTTATTTCAGGGGGAGGGGGGAAATGTCAGTGCATAAGTCCATATGCTTGATCCAGGAAAGGATCTTTCCACCAGAAATGGAGCAAAACCAGAAAACATTATCCTTTGACAGCATTTCTTTTTTGGTGATTAGTTTCTGATGGTTGTGGTTTTCTGCAGAATTCCCTGGTTTCATTTTTTAGTCCGGATCTGTTTAGGGGTGGGTGGGGTATGTTTTGAATCATGTGTTGTGATGGGTATGTTAATACTGTGTTTTTTTACTTGTTTGGTAGCTGCTTCCTACCTAGCAGAAAAGGGGTGGGATATATTAAGGCATATAGTGCTGCCACCTAGGGCATTTGCTGTCTCCTGGTTTGTTTTTCTTGTGTTTATTCCATTGGGTGCCACTTTTAAGGTAAAAGAAATAGAAAATCGGGTGTTTTCATAGTAGCGGTGTAGAGAGCCAGCGCGGTGTAGTGGTTAAGAGCGGTGGTTTGGAGCTGTGGACTCTAATCTGGAGAACCAGGTTTGATTCCCCACTCCTCCACGTGAGCGGTGGCGGCTGATCTGGTGAACTGGATTTGTTTCCCCACTCCACATGAAACCAGCTGGGTCTAGTCACAGCTCTCTCAGCCCCACCTCACAGGGTGTCTGTTGTGGGGAAGGGAAGGTGATTGCAAGCCTGTTGATTCTTTCTTAAGTGGTAGAGAAAGTCGGCATATAAAATCCAACTCTTCTTCTAGTGGGGGAAGGAGCAATTGTGCGGGGAAACAGGGAGGAGCTGTACTGGCAGTGGGGTTGATGACTACCCTCTGAATCAGGGGTGTCGAACTCAATTGTTATGAGGGCCAGATATGACATAAATGTCACTTGGTCGGGCTGAGCCATGGCTCACCTGCCCAGATTGAGAGTGGGGGTGAGGGTGGGTAGCTGCCTCTACTGACTCGCAGCCTGGATGAGAGCTCTCAAGAGGCCGGATCGGGCCCTCAGGCCTTATGTTTGACACCACTGCTCTAAATAATGCTTAGGGCTGCCACTCAGTTAAAAAAATCTCCATTGATTAATCATGTTTTAATAGGTTAAACCTGCATAAAATTTGCACATGAGAAAATCAGATGTTTATTGATGCATGTAAGTTTCACTGCAGGTGCTTCCTTATAAGAGGCATTCTTCCTGTGATATATTTATATTTGATATATTGCTATATATGATTGAATTCTGAATTCATTTTGAGATGGTACCATGTGTGTCTGCAGGGAGGCGCTCACTCCCACTGAAATCCTAAATTTTCTGATTTTTTTAAATGTACCTTGGCAATACACACATCTAGTCAGCAAGAGGTCTTGAATAACCTCCCCCTTCGCCCCCAAAAAGATTTATTTTTGCAAACAAAATATAATTGTCACAGCAAACTCTGGGGATCACCGCACCGAATATTGCTACATGTTTTAAAAGCATCTTGCTGTTTTATTAAATCTTGCTCGCGCTCCCCTCCCTCCATTTCGTGTTGAAACCATTTCTGAAGCTTTTTTATCCGTCTCTTCCCAAAACCCTCTGTCTTAAAAGAGGCATTTTCTCCTGCCTCTGCCAAGAAAGTGTCTCCAGGGCATGGATTTTTATTTTGCATTAAATAGAGTTAAACATGTTTTTTTTAAAAAAACTGCCAGTAGTCGTGGGCACCATATTGATGGAGCAAAAACAATTTGCAAGAGTGTGCAATGCTATGGGTATCTGGAAGACAGACTCATTTACCTGTCCCATGGAATTGCTCTATTGTGGTAACTAATTATCAGCGGGCTTAAAGATTTCTTACATGCCCAGGGTAATGTCAATCACCACTTTGGGGTCAGGAAGCAATTTTCCTCCAGGCCAGATTGGCCAGGGATCCTGGAGGGGGGTTTTTTGGCCATCTTCTGGGCGTGGAGCAGGGGTCACTGGGGTGTGGTAAGCGGTAGTTGTGAATTTCCTGCATTGTGCAAGGGGTTGGACTAGATGATCCTGGTGATCCCTTCCAACTCTTTGATTCTATGAAAGGCTGGATGCTTCCCCCATGTTTGTAGAAAATGACTGGCCTGGGGCAGAGTCTGGCCCCTCTTGACAGAAACAGACTGCGGAGCTTGGGGGAGAGGAAGCTCAGCTAAGCGCTCTCAGTTCAAGACCAGGAACAGCAGATGAGGTCCCTTTCCTGAACTGTGCTACTTCAGACAGAATATGGTTGCCAACCTTAAGGAGGGGGCTGGAGAGCTCCCAGAATTGCAACTGATCTCCAGACAACAGATATCAGTTCGCCTGGAGAAAGCAAACTGGAGGATGGACTCTATGGCATTATATCCACGAATTTCCCAACCTGGAGTTGGCAACCCTAAGAGAGAACGGAGAGTGGAGAGCAACATGCATTGCTCTGGGAAGAAAGGTTGGGATAAAATGGGATTGATAGATATGGTGAGAGGGGCCATGGGGTTTTGGTAGAGCATCTGCTTGGCATGCAGAAGGTCCCAGATCAATCCCAAGCATCTCCAGTTAAAGGATGTAAAAGATAATAGAATCATATAGTTGGAAGGGGCCATACAGGCTATCTAGTCCAACCCCCTGCTCAATGCAGCATCAGCCTAAAATATCCCTGACAAGTGTTCATGCAGCTGCTGCTTGAAGACTGCCAGAGAAGGGGAGCTTGCCACCTCCCTAGGCAGCCGGATTCCACTGCTGAACAACTTTTACTATAATTCCTCCCCCAATATCCAGCCAGTACCTTTCTGGCCATAATTTAAACCCGTTATTCATGCCCTCCTCTAAGTGACAGCCCTTTAAATACTTAAAGAGAGCAATCATGTTCTCTCTCAACCTCCTCTTTTCCAGACGAAACAGTCCCAAGTACTTAAGCTTTTTATTTGTATAGCTTCTAGGCCCGTATTCATCCTCATCGCTCTCTTCTGCACCCACTCCATTCTGTCCACATCCTTTTTGAAGTGAGGTCTCCAGAACTGCATGCAGTACTCCAGGTGTGGCCTGACCAATGCGGTGTACAGCCTCCGTTGATACACCCCCAAGATCGCATTAGCCTTTTTTGCCGCTGCATCACACTGGCTGCTCATATTTAGCTTACAGGCCACCCATACCTCAAGATCTTGTTCACATACACTGCTACCCAGATCTTTCCTTGGGGCCCTGCAGAGAAGCAGCCAATCAGACAATATTGAGTTAGACAGAACCAGTTGTCTGACTTGCTATAAAGCCACCATGAGTGGATAGACAGGTAAAATAAAGGTAGTGGAAGAATTACTTGGCTAAATGCTTTTCCATTTAAAAATTCCTAGCAAAATAAATGCTAGCATATTAGGGAGAACGTTTCTCTTTGAAATGAGAAAGTAAGATGTTTCAGTAGAACAGAACTGTAGACTCTGCTACTGATACGTATTGTCTGTTGCTGTATATTTTTATCTGTATTATATTCCTACTGACGTAATATCATTTTTGCATTGTTTAACATGTCATGTTCAATATTTCTGCCATGCTTTACATTTTTGCAATCGTACTGCTATTACATTGTTTAGTAGATATCTCCTCATCCTATTGATTTTCATTACTTATGTCAGGGGTCCCCAACATAGTGCTCACAAAGCGTTTTGAGGTCGTGAGCAGGGCCAGATAGGGCTTTTGCCCACCAAGGCTTTTGGTTGACTATTGGAGATTAAATTGGCGGTGAGGATTTTTTAAAAAAATGCTGATTGGCAGCAGCTACCACCACAACACAAGGATTTACACCGTGTTCCTGAAGTTAAGCTGCGGCAATAATGTTATGGCTAGGCTCCACCTCCTGCAACAGCCATTTTGTAGTGCAGCCATTTTGTGGCTGCGCTCACCGTGCCGTATAGGAATTGCAAATGTGCCCGCAAGCTTTAAAAGGTTGGGGACCCCTGACTTATGTTGTGTGATCCGCCTAAGTGAGAAAGGCAGACTATAAATATTGTTTTAATGCAGGGATTTAAAAGGGGAAAGTAGGGAAGAACACTCCGTGTTTCTACAATCTGGGAACAGATTTCCCAGCCCTGCGTAGGAACTTGGCCTTTAAATCTGCTTGAATTAACCCGTTCCAGTGCACAAGAAGTTATTGATATGGCAATTTAAGCATTTACATTGCACTTTCCAATGTTCAAAGCACTCCATGCACATTATTGTGTTGTAATCCTTACAAGAATCCGGTAAAGTAGGTCAGTATTAATATCCCTGTATTGCAGATTATGGGGGAAGGGAGCTGGCATAGGGGGGAGGAGAGTGGCTTGTCTAAGCCCAAACAGTGAATTCTTGGCTCAGAAAGAGTTCAAACCAGGGACTTCCTGATTTGGACTCAGACTTGTGCTGCATCTACACGGGGGTACAAAAACCCACCCACCCTGCCTGGCAGTAACTGCGTGCAGGGCAGGAACAGGCAGAAAAAGTGCCCGCGCACTCCTCCTCTTTGCCTGCTCACTGTTGTTGCTATCCCTCACAAGACGATGCCCTCTGCTGAGTCAGACCTTCCCTCCGTCAAGGTCGGTCTTACCTACTCAGACTGGCAGCAGAAGGTCTCAGGCTGAGGTCTTTCACCTCACCTACAACTTGAACCTTTTAACTGGAGATGCTGGAAATTGAACCTGGGACCTCCTGCATGTAAAGCGGACGCTTTACCATTATTCCAAGGCCTCACTCCACCCCCCATTTCTCTGTTTCACTTGTATGACCGTGATTTCAGCAGGGTCCCTCTGTGGCCTAGAAACCCACCCCCCTGCTCCTCCTTTTCCCTTTTCCCTGGCAAGCTGTTCTGTAATGCTACACTGCAGCTCAGCTGGGAAAGAAGAAGAGTAGGTTTTTATACCCCGCTTTTCTCTACCTTTATGGAGTCTCAAACCGGCGTACAATCACAATCCCTTTCTCTCTCCACAACAGACCCCTTGTGAGGTAGGTGGGGTTGAGAGAGCTCTAAGAGAACTGTGACTAGCCCAAGGTCACCCAGCTGGCTTCATGTGGAGGAGTGGGAAATCTAATCTGGTTCTCTTCTCCTTCTGCATGGTGATTGTGAGTGGAATATCCGCAGTTTCACCTTTAAGCTGGAGGTTTTAATTTTCTCCAGCTCAAAGGGTGGGGGGGAATGGGAGCCAGATAGGGTACAACATCATCTGTGCACTCCCATTTACTGCGGGGACTTCCTGCTAACACCCCAGGTGGAAGCAGGCATGGGAGACGTGGATTGATTCCCCCCCCCCCCGTGCTAGGTGTTCCTCCTGCGGCCTTGGAGAACACGGTTTCTCTCTCCATATCTTTTGTGCAAATGGCCAGTATTTCTTAAAAAGCACTCTGCATATTAAAAAGGAGGGCAACCATGCTGTAAATCTTTTTTACTGGATTAATAAAAGCAAGACAGGGTGCAGCGCTCGTTTAAGCACACCAATAAAGAACCGGGACAGGAGACGCACTGCTCGAAGCTTTTCGATTACCTGAGAGCGGGGCAAAGTCCCCCCCCCCCCCCCGCCTTTGCATCCCTGATCTGGGATCTCTCCCACCCACCCCCGGGGCCTGTTTTAGAGACAGACGTTTCCTTCCCCCAACCCCCACGGCACATAGATGTGTAAAAAGAATCTGTTGTCGCTTTTAATGCAAGCGTTCTTTTAACGACCCAGATAACAACCGAGAAAGGCTCCCGTAGTAAATGGCTGATAAAGTGGAAGAAAGCTGGATTTAGTGTATTTTCAGCTGCCCGTGTGGTGAAGCTCGAAGGCTTCCAGTGTAGAGGCAGGTAGTCAGAGAAGAGTCTTGCTGGACCAGGCTGAAGCTCCATCATCTGGTTTCCCTTGGTAGCCAACCAGATGTACCTGGGAAGCTCACAAATGGGACATGAGAGTAAGAGTCCTTCAGTGTGTCCCCCACAACAATTGGGATTTAGAGGTAGATTGCCTCTGAACATGGAGGCTCATGTAGCTGTTGACAGACCTATCTTCCATGGATTTGGCTCTTCTTTTTTAAAGACATCTAATGGCCCAGGCTAGCCTGATCTCGTCAGATCTCAGAAGCTACGCAGGGTCAGCCCTGGTTAGTATTTGGATGGGAGACCACCAAGGAATACCAGGGTTGCTGTGCAGAGGAAGGCACTGGCAAACTGCCTCTGTTAGTCTCTTGCCATGAAAACCCCAAAAAAGGGGTCGCCATAAGTCGGCTGCGACTTGATGGTATTTTACACACACACACACACACACACAAAGTCATTTAAAGAGGCTAGATGGCCATTTGTCAGCAATGCTGATTCTATGACCTTAGGCAGTTCATGAGAGGAAGGGCATCTTGGCCATCTTCTGGGCATGGAGTAGGGGTCACTGGGGTGTGTGTGGGGGTAGTTGTGAGTTTCCTGCATTGTGCAGGGGGTTGGACTAGATGACCCTGGTGGTCCCTTCCAACTCTATGATTCTATACAGACCACTCCTGTATCCTGTGGTTGTGAATTTCTATCAGTTGATTGTGTATTACATGAATGAGTACTTTCTTTGGTCTGTCCTGACTCTACCATCCCTCATCTGCATTGTGACCCCAAATTCTAGTATTGGGGAGGGGGGTGGAAATCTCTATATATACCTTATCTACTCCATACATTTTTGTATCCTCTGTAATGCCCCTCGAGCATCAGATTTAGGGTTGCTAACCTCCAGGTGGGGCCTAGCGATTTAGAATTACAGTTCATCTCGTGATTACAGAGATCAGCTCTCCTGGTGGAAATGGCTACTTTGGAGGAACTCGCTGCCCCAGGATATGACGGTGGCTGCCAACTTAGAAGTCTTTAAGAAGGGAGTGGACATGTTCATGGTGGTTAGGGCTATCCATGGCAACTAGTCAAAACGGATACTAGTCATGATGCATGCCTATTCTCTACAGTGTCAGAGGAGCTTGCCTACTATATTTGGTGCTGTGGATCACAGACCAGATGCCGCTGCAGTCATCTTGTTTGTGGGCTTCCTAGAGGCACCTGGTTGGCCCCTGTGCGAACAGACTGCTGGACTTGATGGTCCTTGGTCTGATCCAGCATGGCTTTTCTTATGTTCCTATGTATGGCATTACATCCCATTGGGGTCCCTCTCCTCCCCAACCCCGCCCTCTCCAGGCTCCACTGCCATAGCTCCAGGAATTTCCCAACCCAGAGTTAACAACTCTGCTCACACTCCTTAACCTTTCCGTACATGGAAGATGCTCCAGCCGCCTGAGCATCATGGTTGTCCTTTTCTGCTCTTGTTTTAGCTCCGCAGTATTCCTTTTTGAGCTGGAGTGACCTACTAACACAGCATTCCTAGGACTGCCAACAACCTGGATAAAAAAATATGTCCTTCTAACAGAGCCATAATGGGTTGTTATTGGCCTTTGGCAGCAATTTTGTGATTGGTCCCGTCTCCCTCGGCAGCCATTTTGTGGTGGCACCCACGACCATTTCTCAGAATTCGAACATGCCGACAATCTCAACCAGGTTGAGGACTCCTGTGTTAGGTTATGGTTACCTCAAAGGCTTGAGGTTAGATTCAGATTGCAAACACATATCCAGGGAGATAGGGATGGATGGCGTTCTTTGTTGCCCTGCGTGGTAGGGGGGAGAGGAAAGAAGTGGCAGATTGAGATAAGATGCAGTGGCCCAACTGTGTTGCTATGATAGCAGGCTTTCTGCTTGTGCAGAATTCCGCATGTGCCACGTCCACTTTTGTATGCTGGAGTTTGCAGTTAACGACGGGAGGCTCGGGAAGTGATGCCAGGAGCGATAAGGCCCCAAGCAGCTTAGGAAGAAGGTATTTGAAGGCCAGCAGGGTGTGTTGGTTAAGGGCGGTGGTTTGGAGCAGTGGACTTTGATCTGGAGAACCGGGTTTGATTCCCCACTCCTACACATGAAGCCAGCTGGGTGACCTTGGGCTAATCACAACTCTCTTAGAGCTCTCTCAGCCTCACCTACCTCACAGGGTGTCTGTTGTGGGGAGGGGGAGGGGATTGTAAGCCAGTTTGATCCTTACGTGGTAGAGAAAGTCGGCATATAAAAACCAACTTTTTTTCATTTATGAATGTGTTTGATCTTTAAGAACTGCTTCAGAAGGTTTTTTTGTGGAGTGCCTCTGCTTTCTGGTATTAGTCTTCTGGTAAAGGCCCTATTCCATTGTGATGCTCTGTTGGCAAAATACCCTCTCCAGACACATCTCCAAGACTCCACAATTCCAGTTGCCCAAGCTATTAGTGGCTGAATTATCCTTTTAGGGACTACTGCCTGTTGTTTCATTACTGATGGATTTCCCCCCCTAAATGCTTGATTTTTATCTGCTGCTGTGTCTTCTGTGTTTTGGTTGAGATGGATTTTTCTTCTACGCTGTGGAGTTACAGCAGCCCTTCTCCAGAAAGTTTATAGAAGAATTGCCGCAAATGGCAGACTAGAAACATCAAATATTTCTGTCTGAGGAGTGCATGCATGTGTGCATGCACACACATGCACACATATAATGTGTGTCTTTTTCCATAGAGTTTCTGGCTATTTCTAGAGCTACCCAACATCCCTTCTGGGCGTTCAGGGAGAAGAAGTATATCAGTGGTTGCTAGCCATGGTGACTAAAGGGAGCCTCCACATTCAGAGGCAGTAAACCTCTGAATCCCAGTGCCAGAAGGCAACGTCAGGGGAAGGCCTCGGCCTCAATGCACTGCTGTTGGCCCTTCAGAGGAACTGGTTGGCCACCATGTGAGGATGCTGGACTCGATGGACCAATGGTCTAATCCAACAGGCCTCTTCTTACGTTCTTACAACATGGCATGCCCAAAAGGCAACAATAGGTTGGGTGATTTATCAGCGATGGGAATCACAACACAGAGACTGCCACTGCTAAATAAGGATACTCTGAGAGGCAGTGTGGTGTAGTGGTTAGTGTTCTGGACTACGACTGGGGAAACTTGAGTTCAGATCCACACACTGCTGTGCAGTCAGCCTCATTCATTGACCTTGTTCCCGTCACACTGTCTCGGGCTAACCTAACTCGCAGGGTTGCTGAGAGGATAAAATAGAGGAGGAGCCGGCCATATAGGACGCCCTGAATCCCATAGGGAAGGACAGAGTAAAAATGTCACGGATAGGTAGATGGATACGGTAGCCTAATAACCAGAAATCTAATGAATAAAAATCCCCTCAGCTCAAACCTTGGGGCTGTTGTGAAAATCATTAGGTGGCATTACACAAGCCGCCCTTTTCCTTTCAGTCCTCAATCTGTAATGTGAGGAATAATAAAACTGTCCTATTTTTTTCCAGTAACTGAGATAATGTACGTAAAGTGCTCTAGACGTTCGAAAGCGCCCTGAAGCTGCAAAGTGTTGTGGTTCAAATACCAGCAAAGGCCTTGTAGCAGAATTGCCACCTTTTTTTCCCTGGCAGAAATTCTGCTGCTTTGAATGGGTCGCCTGCCTTGCAGGGATTAAAGAGATGTGGCCAGGCCATGCAGTGAGGGAGAAAAGCTGCATCTGTTTGGGAAGCCCCTGGTTCGAATCTAACCGCAGCCTCTTTCAAAATGATGCTAGGTCACATTTTCTCTTGTATCATTGCTGTGATTTGGAGAGAAAGGCCTCTTATCAATGCCCAGGCAAGCACTCCACAACTTATCTCCCCTAGTAACCCTTCCACCATTTTACTGGGATGCAGGGACAACGGCAGTGCATTTTGTTTTGCTTTTGTGGGGCAGGAAGGAAGAAGGCTTTATTTGACTGAATGGGGGGTAGCAGTGGGTGGCTACTAAGCCCCATCAGACTTTGTGGATCCCTCGTTTTACAGCTTTAAGAACATGAGCCCTGCTGGCCAGGGAAGGGATGTGGCTAGGTTAGGGTTGCCAACCTCCAGGTACTAGCTGGAGATCTCCTGCTATTACAGCTGATCTCCAGCCGATAGCGATCAGTTCCCCTGGAGAAAATGGCCGCTTTGGCAATTGGACTCTATGGCACTGAAGTCCCTCCCCTTTCCAAACCCCGCCCTCCTCAGGCTCCGCCCCCAAAACCTCCCGCTGGTGGCAAAGAGGGACCTGGCAACCCTAGGCTCAGTGGTAGAGCATCTGCTTGGCATGCAAAAGGTCCCAGGTTCAATCCCCGGCATCTCCAGTTAAAGGGACTAGGCGAGTAGGTGATGTGAAAGACTTTAGCCTGAGACCCTGGAGAGCAGCTGCCGGTCTGAGTAGACAATACTGACTCTGATGGACCAAGGGTTCAGTATAAGGCAGCTTCATGTGTTCATGTGACCAGTGGTCCATCTAGTCCAGCATCCTGTTTCACACAGTGGCTAACCAGTTATTCTGGAGGTCCAACAACAGAGCATAGAGGCTTTCCCCTGATGTTACCTCCTGGCACTGATACTTAGAGGTTTACTGCCTCTGAATGTAGACGTTCCCTACCAGTCTTTTTTTCTATGCGGAGGGAATTATATTTGGTTGAAGGGGCGCTGGGGCCCTCCCTCTCTGAAAGGGAAAGGTTGACAGACCACCACAGTGCAAAATAGGGCATAGGAACATAAGAAAGGCCCTGCTGGATTGGACCAAGGCCCATCAAGTCCAGCAGTCTGTTCACACAGTGGCCAACCAGGTGCCTCTAGGAAGCCACAAACAAGACGACTGCAGCAGCACCATCCTGCCTGTGATCCACAGCACCTAAGATAATAGGCATGCTCCTCTGATCCTGGAGAGAATAGGTATGCGGCATGACTAGTATCCATTCTAACTGATAGCCATGAATACCCCTTCCTTCATGAATATGTCCACTCCCCTCTTAAAGCCTTCCAAGCTGGCAGCCATCACCACATCTTGCGGCAGGGAGTTCCACAATTTAACTATGCGTTGTGCGAAAGGGCGTTTTTCATTGCTGCCATTTGGGCCTTCTCAGGTCTGGCGGGGCATCCTTGAGAACCTTGCTTTGCACCCCGGCGGGGGCATCCTTTTGTCCCTGGCACTTGGCCGAGACTCGGGGGACGGCAACCCTCACCTGGGACTCTGATTTCCAATAGAAAAGAGCAGGAGTCCAGTGGCACCTTAAAGACTAACAAAAATTTCTGGCAGGGTATGAGCTGTGGCTCACGAAAGCTCAATACCCTGCCAGAAATTGTGTTAGTCTTCAAGGTGCTACTGGACTCCTGCTCTTTTCTACTGCTGTGTGTGTGTGTGTGTGTTAAGTGCCGTCAAGTCGCTTCCGACTCATGGCGACCCTATGAATGAAAGTCCTCCAAAATGTCCTGTCTTTGACAGCCTTGCTCAGATCTTGCAAATTGAAGGCTGTGGCTTCCTTTATTGAGTCAATCCATTTCTTGTTGGGTCTTCCTCTTTTCCTGCCGCCCTCAACTTTTCCTAGCATGACTGCCTTTTCCAGTGACTCTTGTCGTCTCATGTTTCTACTGTCTTGTCGTCTCATGTTTCTACTGCTAGTGACAGACTAACACGGTTACCCGTCGTGATCTGATTTCCAAGGCGCATGCATATGCAGCCTTTCTCCCCCCACCCTGGACAGTTTGTGCATCTCCAAGGGTTAAGCATACAAAGCTGCCGTTTCCTAGAAAGGTCTAGGAAACGGTGAGCTTAGTGATGCAAAGGGTGGGGTGGGGGGGAGCCCTTTCCTTCCTGTCCCGCCTTCCTGTCTCTGGTCTGACATGAGAAACTGCCTCTTGCATTTTGTTTCCTACCCTGGGAGCAATCGGAGGGCTGCGGCAGACACAAAAGGCTCAGGGAGGAGCGGGTGAGTTGGACAGTGGAGGTTTACAGGGGTTTGAAAAGCTGGTGGCCAAGGGGTGGGTGTGTTTAGGACAGGATCCTGGGAGAAACTTGACATGCAATTAGACGGGAGGTTAAGAGATTAAGGACACTTCTGCATGCAGGCTTCCACGTCGTGGCTGTTCTTGTTTTTGTATGCCTAGGATGTTTGCACGGTGACTTTAAGTGCATTTCCCCCACCCCACACCCCGCCGCCCACTGGGGTCATGATTTAAGTCGGTGGCTTCCCAGCTGTGTTCCAGAGCACATCTCAGAAGCGTACCTTAGGCTGCACAACAGTGCAGGAATGGTGGATGAACTTCCCCAGGGTGGGGTGCCAGGGGGACAAACATACCCCAAAGAGCTTGCCCATCACCTGCCGATCTTCCCCAGAGGAGGGGCAGCTGCAAAGGGGAGCGTTGGGTGTGTATTAGGTTGCCCGTTCAGTTTGGGGGGGGAGCCAGTATTATGCACAAAGTGTGCCCCCCCCCCAGAATGACAGGGGTGGCTGTGTGAGTCTGTTTCAGCATACACAAAACAGGAGTCTAGGAATGAATACTGTTACTCTTTAAGGTGCTCCTGGACGTATGTTTGGTTTTGCCACAACAGGATCTAACGGTTACCCCCTCTGGAACATTAAGTCGAGCATAGTTTTTATTTCACCATACGTTTTGGTGGACGAGAGCCCACAGTCCTCGAAAGCTTAATGTTGTGAAGACTTTAAGGTGCCACTGGACTCCTGTTTTCTTTTTGGTCCTGTGAAGCTTGGGATTCTCCCTGAATTGCAACTGATCTCTAGACTACAGTGATAGGTTCCCCTGGAGGAAAGGGCAGCTTCAGAAATTAGACCCGATAGCATCACATCCTGAGCATCCTGAGCATCACATCCCTAGGCACTGGTCTCAGATTTCCAGATTTCCCAAGTCAGAGTTGGTAACCCTAGGAGACCTTGGCTTTCCCTGCAACATACAGGGGGTGTTGTGGGAGGCAAGTTGATACAGAAATGGGTGTACAGTTTGATGACTGTTGAGGTGGGAGAGAAGAAGAAGAGTTGTTTTTTATACCCCGCTTTTCTCTACCTTTAAGAAGCCTCAAAGCGGCTTACAATCACCTTCTACTCCCCACAGCAGACAGCTTGTGAGGTAGGTGGGGCTGAGGGAGTTCTAAGAGAACCGTGACTGGCCCAAGGTCACCCAGCAGGCTTCATGTATAGGAGTGAGGAATCAAACCTGGTTGTCCAGATTAGAGTTCACTGCTCTTAACCACTATGCCACGCTGGCTCATAGGCATACAAGAGAAGGGGGCACAAACAACAGACATGAAGGGGGAAGGAATCATTGGCTGGAGTGAAGAGGTGATTTACTGACATGCATTTGAACACAAGCAGATTTTTGTTCTGGGAAGGAGTGGGGAATCTTGCAATTCCCAGCAATGCTAGATGCAACATCTGGCAGTAGCCAAGCTGATTCCCCCATTGCTGGGATTAAATCTGCACATGGGTTAGATGTGGTGCTATAGCAGTTGTTCGTCTTCGGTCTTCTGTGCAGTCCCACATTGGGACTGCGCACGCGCAGGCCAGCCATCGGAAGATTCTCATAGCTTCTAGATACACGATAGGGGGCGCCGACCGTTCCGCGCATGCGCGCGCTTTCCCGCCCAAGCGACGCAACGTCGGAGGTCGGCGCCCCCTATCCCTCAGTTCTTTCTTTGCCGCCTGTAAAGAAGGTTCTTCACAGCTTCGCTCTTCATAACTGCTTTGTAGTATCGTGAGTTTTTCGACTTTATTTGACTTCTTACCGCGGCTGCGGTAATGGCGCAAACCGCCCTGTTTAAGAGATGCTCGCAATGCAACTCTAAAATGTCAAAAACTGATGATCACACCCTGTGTGTCCTATGTCTGGGGGAAGGGCACAAGGTGGGTGCCTGCAAGATTTGTGTGCAGTTCACGCCAACGGCTCGCTCTAATAGGGCCGCACGCCTGCAGGCTGCATTGTATAAAAAAGCCCTTACCTGCTCTGATTTGCCGGCTACGTCTCAATCGGCCGCGCGAGAGCACACCGCCAGAGCCGAGTCGGTCGGTTCCGTCCGCTCGGTTCCGACCTCGGGTTCGAAGAGAAAGTCGTCTCGGTCCCCTGAAACTAAGCAGAGGAGATCGGCTTCGGAACCGACGCATAAGAAGACTTCGTCGGAACCGATACATAAGAAGGCGAAGGCTAAGACCAAACACTTGGAAGGTCATAGCGTGGAGAGACGCGAGCCCAAGATTTCCCAACCCTCGGCACCGAAGTCCTCGGTTTCGACCGCGGCTGCGTCGGTTTTGATGGAGGGACTTTCTACACCCCCTCCTCCTCGGACGCCTTCGCCCATTGTGGGGCTCGATTCCGAGTCGGAACTGGACCTCCCTGACCTCTCTATTGGAGACGCCCTGCAGATTGAAGGGTCTGATCTCCTGGCTCCGACCCAAGTAGCATCGACCTCGGTTCCGGGTCCTTCGATTCCGACTCCACAGCCTCAACCTCCACAACCCTGGTGGCCTCCGCAATGGCCGTCTCAACACCCCCAGTGGCCTGCTGCAGTATCACAGCAACAGTGGCCGGCTTATGGAGTGTACCCGCAGTGGTTCCCTCCTCAATTCCCAGCGGTTCCATGGCCTCCAGCACCGACCCAGGCCCCAGCTCAGCCCTCTGCTCCTCGTAGAGAGCCACAATTTTCAAATCAAGACAGTGACACCGACTCAGAACAAGGGTCTAGGTCGTATTACTCGGAGTTAGGCTCTGATACCTATTCCAGTCATTCCCCACTTGATGATATGGTGGGCGAGGCATCTACATCCTCACCCACAGATGATACCCGGTCATTCTCTGACCAGATGCTGAGAATGGCTAATGCGCTGGAAATCACCATTCGCCCTTCCATCCCCAAACCGAAAGAGAAGATCCTCTCGGCATTGTACTCGGAATCGCCTACAACGATTGCTTTCCCGATACTCTCGGACTTCATGGATATGGCGAAAAAGGTTTGGGAAAAGCCATCCTCCATTCCCTGCACAGCCCGCAAGGTGGAGAACCTATACAGAGTTCAACCTGAGAACTGTGAATTTTTATTTTCTCACCCTGCACCTTCCTCGCTGATTACAGCGGAGGTGCAGTCCAAACACCGTCAGGGAGGGCAATCATCACCTGTCGACAAAGATAGTCGTAAGATTGATGCTCTCAGCAGAAAGGCTTACTCTGCCGATGCCTTAATTTTTCGGATCAGCAACTACCAAGCGGTGATGGCTGCGTACCAACTTTTTCTGTGGAACAGAATGTGTACCTTCATTGATCACTTACCTGAAGAGGAGAGATCTTTGGCGAGGATAGTAGCGTCTGAGGGGTCCAAACTTGCCAAACACCAGATGAATGCTGGGAGACACACGGCAGATTGCTCGGCAAGGAGTATGGCAGCATCTATTTCCCTTCGACGTTTCTCTTGGCTACGCTCCACTAATTTAGCTCCTGAAACGAGGAATAGAATTGAGGACTTACCATTTGATGGTTTGACTCTCTTCTCCACGGCCACTGATGAGACCTTGGAAAATCTCAAGAAGCAAAAACAAACGGCAAGGTACATGGGTGTAACTGCTCCTCCCTCGGTGCCTTATTACAGACAACGCTTCCCCTATAAGGAGAGCTTCCGCCGCAACCGTTTCCAGAGGCAAACTCCCTCGGGGTCGTACGGTCAGCAGCAGCACCAGCAACAGGGTCGCACCTGCCAGGGATATCAACACGCCAATAGGCGCAGATCTGGCAGGAATCGGGCCTATCAACAACGCTCTCAATCGCCACAGAAACAGGGCCCTAAGCCTGCTTTCTGACTGAGGGTGAATGACCAGGCTAATATAGTTAGATTTGGGGATAGGTTAGTCCCTTACCTACCTGCCTGGGAAAGTATTACCTCTGATACATGGGTCCTTTCCATTATTCAGTACGGTTATCGTTTAGAGTTTAGATTCCTTCCCACGTTAGGTCCTCCCCCTAGAACATCTGCGTCGGTGCACTCCAGTTTGGTTTCTTCACTCTCCGACCTGGTCCAGAAAGGAGCGGTTGACCAGTTCCCCATGGACACTGTTGGACCTGGTTTCTATTCTAGACTTTTCGCAATCCCCAAAAAGGATGGTGGTCTTAGACCTATTTTAGACCTCCGTCAGTTAAACAAGTTCCTGTTTAAACAAAAGTTCCGCATGCTGACCCTTTTCAATGTGTTAACCTTATTAAAGCCTGGTTGGTGTTTCATTGTTATTGATCTCAAGGATGCTTATTTTCATTTATCAATTTACCCTGAGCATAGAAAGTTCCTTCGCTTTGTGGCTGGAGGTAACGTTTACCAATACCGTGTCCTCCCTTTTGGGTTATCCACAGCCCCGAGGGTATTCACCAAATGCATGGCTGTTGTGGTATCCTACCTCCGTACCCATGGCTGTACTGTGTTTCCTTATCTGGATGACTGGCTCCTTACTGCCCCTACTGAAGAGGAGCTGGTAAGGAACAGGGACCTAACTCTTAGTCTTTTGGAGAATTTGGGGTTGATGTTAAATGTGCAAAAATCAGTCTTAACCCCTTCTTATTCGGTCCAATTTGTTGGAATGAGATTACATTCCCTGCAAGGTAAGGCCTTTTTACCGGACGATCGGCTGGTGCAGCTTAGGTGCTTGGTAGCTGCAGCTCAGTCGAAACGTTTTCGTTCTGCCCTTTTCATCCAGACACTCCTGGGCAAGATGGCCTCTACGACAGCAATGGTACCCTTTGCCAGGTTGAACATGAGACCCCTTCAAAATTGGTTCGTTCGGGCGTTCAACCCCCGAACTGACTCTCAGGCTATGAAATTGTCCATACCCAGGTCTCTGTTAAGATCCCTCAATTGGTGGGATTCACGAACTAATTTAGGTCAGGGCATGCCCTTTGGACTTCCTTCACATTCGAAGGTTGTAACATCTGATGCCTCTAACTTGGGTTGGGGGGCCCATTGTGACGGCTCTTCCGCACAAGGTGTTTGGTCCCCTACTGAAACGTCTTTCCATATTAATTTGTTGGAACTGAGGGCAATTCGCTATGCTCTTATCTCATTTGCAGATTTGCTTCGCAACGAAAGTGTGCTTATACAGACAGACAACACAACTGCGATGCACTACTTGAACAGGCAGGGAGGCACGGTCTCCGTGTCGCTCTGTCGGGAAGCAGCCAGAATATGGAAGTGGGCTATAGTCAACAAGGTGTCTCTTCGGGCTATTCATATAGCGGGCGTCTGCAACTCGCTGGCCGACACACTGAGCAGAGTATTCGCACCACGATACGAGTGGTCCCTCAATTGGACGTACCTGCGCCCAATTTTTCAACAGTGGGGGTTTCCTGCGCTAGACTTATTCGCAACGTCGAACAATGCCAAAGCCCCTCTTTTCTGTTCCAGAGCGGGTCTCGATCCCGATTCTCTGGGAGATGCTTTTCTGCTCCCCTGGGACAGGGGCCTTCACTACGCTTTCCCGCCACTGCCTTTAATGGTGAAGGTCTTGGACAAGATACAAAAGTCTCGAACCCATTGCATTCTTATTGCCCCGTTCTGGCCGAGGCAGATTTGGTTCTCCCTACTGTATCGAATGGCGGGGGGCAGGGTAATCCGGCTACCGCCTGCCCAGGACCTCTTGCTATTCGGGAGGGTTCCCCACCCAGAGCCACACAGACTGTGCCTGACAGCTTGGCTCCTATTCCCCCCGATCTAACTCTGTCTGATAGAGTACTTGCGGTGGTCCTGAATTGTAGGAAACCCTCCACTAGGGCCTCCTACTCTTCTAAGTGGGAGCGTTTCTCCAAATGGTCCCTAGATAAAGGTTTTTCACCTCACTCGTGTCCTTTGCCTACTGTTTTGGAATATTTACTTTCGCTGAAGGATGATGGCCTCAGCGTATCCTCTGTTAAGGTTCATTTGGCGGCCTTATCGGCCTTTCATGTCTGGATTGATGGTGTCTCTTTGTTTTCACATCATACATCCAAGATGTTTATGAAGGGGTTATGTAATTTATTTCCCCCTGTAGTTAGGCCTGTGTCTCAATGGTCCTTATCCCTTGTTTTATCCCAGTTAATGTTACCCCCGTTTGAGCCCTTGCATTCTGCATCTATGGCTCATTTATCACAGAAGGTATGTTTTCTAGTTGCAATCACTTCTGCTAGAAGGGTGGGGGAACTGGCAGCGTTGAGTTCAGTGCCTCCATTTTTACAGTTTTACCCAAATAGAGTGGTCCTTAGACCTAGTTTGAGCTTTAAACCTAAGGTGATGTCCAAGTTTCACTTGTCCCAGTCTGTTTCCTTACCTGTGTTTTTTCCTAACCCAATCTCTGATGCTGAAAGAGCCCTCCACTCCTTGGATTTAAAGAGAGCTCTTCTTTATTATTTACAACGTACAAAAGAAATTAGGAAGTGTAAAGCTTTATTTATTTGTTTCGCTGGACCCAAGGTGGGTCTACAGGTTTCTTCTCAGTCTATTTCCAGATGGATTGTCCAGACGATTAAAGGTTGTTACCGTCAGGCCGGAGTCCGTTGTCCTGGTTCCCTTCGGGCCCACTCTACCAGAGCGCATTCAACTTCGACGGCGCTTCGAGGAGGTGTTCCCTTGTCTGACATCTGTAAAGCTGCGACGTGGTCGTCACCGGACACGTTCATCCATCATTACGCGGTGGATGCTGAATCTAGAAGAGATGCAGATGTGGGGAGAGCGGTCTTACATTCCTTGTTTGACTAGTGGCTCATACCCTCCTCCATAACAGTGAGTAGCTAATCAGTCTCCCAATGTGGGACTGCACAGAAGACCGAAGACGAAAACAAGGTTTCACTTACCTGTAACCCTTGTTCGTCGAGTTGTCTTCTGTGCAGGCACACATCCCACCCTCCTGCCCCGCTATGAGCTTTTTAATGTTATTCTATTTCTTCCTTTTAGAAGTTCATGCGGCGGGCAAATTTCAAGAACTGAGGGATAGGGGGCGCCGACCTCCGACGTTGCGTCGCTTGGGCGGGAAAGCGCGCGCATGCGCGGAACGGTCGGCGCCCCCTATCGTGTATCTAGAAGCTATGAGAATCTTCCGATGGCTGGCCTGCGCGTGCGCAGTCCCAATGTGTGCCTGCACAGAAGACAACTCGACGAACAAGGGTTACAGGTAAGTGAAACCTTGTTTTTGCGCCTGCGCTGTCTTGTCCACACAGGACAATCCAGGTTTGAATGTTTGCTGTAGCACTGTGACAGCCAATGGTGTGTGGATGCAGATCCAGGGGTTTCAGGAGGATGGGTACAACACTGAAGGGGAGGGTGAAGTCATAATGGCATCCTTGTTCTAATCAAGCATCTGGCATGTGTTTTTCTGAATGTGCCAAGGAGGTAAGAGCAGCAGGAATCTTACCTGTGGGGGCTTTCAACAGCCCTGGAGGTAATCCCTGGCCGTCTGGCCAGAGACTAAGATTGCACTGTGCATCTCCTCATTGTCTACCTTTGTGTTTCATTATAACCTTGTTTGGTCATATGAAATTGCCTTATACCCTTGGTCCATCAAGGTCAGTATTTCTATTCCAACTGGCAGTGGCTCTCCAGGATCTCTAGTAGAGATCTTTCACATCTCCTGACCCTTTTAACTGGAGATGTCGGGGATTGAACCTGGGACCTTCTGCATGCCAAGCAGATGCTCTGCCACTGAGTCACGACCCCCCCCCCAAACATGATCTGACCCACACAAGCTATGCCTCTTTCATTCATGGCTTTTTAAACCCATAGTTGGTAATATTTCCCCCTCTGTGCATGCATGCATGCGTGTGTGTGTGTGGGCATGTATGCATGTATATGTGTATATATCTGCAGGCTGAGAATTCACTTCATGCCTTTAGCTTATGAAAGTGTATGCTTTCCAACGGGCCAGTACTCTCAATTGGAAGGTAGCGTAGTGGTTAACAGCGGTGGTTTGGAGCAGTAGACTCTGATCTGGAGAACTGGGTTTGATACTTGAGCAGCAGAGGCTAATCTGGTGAACTGGATTTGTTTCCCCACTTCTACACATGAAGCCAGCTGGGTGACCTTGGGCTAGTCACACTCTCTCAGCCCTACCTATCTCACAGGGTGTCTGTTGTGGGGAGGGGAAGGGAAGGTGATTGTAAGCCGGTTTGATTTTTCCTTAAGTGGTGAGAAAAGTCAGCATATAAAAACCAACTCTCCTTCTTCTCCTCCTCTTCCTCTTCCTTCGCAATAATACTTAATCTTTAGCTTTCACATAGCATTTTCCATGTCCAAAGGGCATTATCCTAACGGCCCTGCAAGGAAGGCCTGCATTCTTATCCCTATATTGCTGTGCGTGTGAGGGGGGTGTCGAGGCTGGATAGCTTGTGAGGTTTTAACAGATTTGAGATTTGAACCATGGAAACCTCACAACTCGTTCTCTTTGCCACTATACTTCTCTCTTTGGCTTTTGCCCCCCCCCAGAATCCTCTGGTGTAGCGGATCTTCACCAACAAGCTGTCACTCAAAAGCTATTAATAGCTAGCGTGTTTACCCAAAGGAAGTCAACCTTGAAGATAAGACAACACCAGCTAAGAAAAGTACACAAGTTTTTTTTTAATACTGTATGTATTTGTAACTCTTAAGCCAATGTAAGATGAGCACGGCTTTGTCTTGATGGCGCTGTTGGGAAAAACCAAAAGAAAACTCTGGTCTTCCTTTTGAGAAAATGCAGTAAATATTAAGGCCGTGTCTACATGTGGTTGGATATTGTGGCCTTATAACCATCATGCACAACTAGATTTTCCTGTGTGGACTAGACAAGGGATGTCAAACATAAGGCCCGCGGGCTGCATCCGGCCCCTTGAGAGCTTTTATCCAGCCCTTGAGCCAGCCAAGGCAGCCACACCCTCCCACTCTCAATCTGGGCTGGCGAGGCAAGGCCCGGCCCGACCAAGTGAAATTTATGTCATATCCGGCCCTCGTAACAATTGAGCTCGACACCCCTGGACTATATGATCCTATTGTGAATGACAGCACAGTACTGATAGGACAGTATCCAACCAGGAATGGTCGCCAGGTGACCAGGTGACCATGGACGCCAGGTGACCAGGATACCCCAGTATGAATCTCTCGTCCCTAGTTCTCTGTTATCATCCTGCCTGCCCATGCAATCCTCAACAGAAGAAGAAGAGTTGGTTTTTATATCCTGCTTTTCTCTCCCTTTAAGGACTCTCAAAGCGGCTTACAATCGCCTTCCCTTCCCCTCCCCACAACAGATACCTAGTGTGGTAGGTGGGGGCTGAGAGAGTTCAGAGAGAACTTTGACTAGCCCAAGGTCACCCAGCAAGGCTGAGAGAGCTGTGAGTAGCCCAAGGTCACCAAGCAGGCTTTATGTGGAGGAGTGGGGAAACCAACCCGGTTCTTCAGATTAGAGTCCGCTGCTCTTAATCACTATACCACACTGGCTCTCAGAGTTATGCCCTTCTGATCCCATTGGAATCAGCGGGCTTAGAAGAGCATAACTGATTGGGGTGGCACTCCAAGCAGTCTAGATTGTAAGTGCATCAGGGCAGAGATCTGTTGCCTTGTACTCTGTAAAGAACTAGGAATGTGGATGTAGAAGAAAGACCTGTATTTACCGAAAAGAAAGGTAACCCTAAATGTAAGACATCCCCCCCAAAAAAACCTGTTGTAGCCCAAAATATTTTTTATTATTGGACATAACTGTAATTTGTATGTGAATTTAGGACAACCACCTCTTTTTTATTGCCATATCTGGAAAAAATCCTAGTCTTGCATGTGAGTAAATGTATTTACTCAAATGTAAGACTAGGTTCCCCCCCCCAATAGAGGGTTGTCTTAAATTCTCATACAATTACAGTTATGTCCAGTAATAAAACTATTTTGGGGGTGTAACATTGGGGAATGTCTTCTTACATTCAGGGCCATCTTCCTTTCAAGTATATATGGTAACATGTTAATGTTTACCACACACCAGTATGTGCGTGTATGTGCGTTTAATTAAAAACTGATTCCCCCCCCCCAAAAAAAAAAAGTATTTATCTTACAAATCCATTCACTCCTGCGCACAAAAGTTAGCAATAATATCAACTTTAAAAACAAATTAGAGCTACTAAAATGAATTCAGAAGGTTTTGGCCAGCATGGCGTAGTGGCTAAGAGCGGCCGACTCTAATCTGGAGAACTGAGTTGGTTTCCCCACTCCTGCATATAAAGCCTGCTGGGTGACCCTGGGTTAGTCACAGTTCTCTTAGAGCTCTCTCAGCCCCACCTACCTCACAAGGTGCCTGTTTTGTGTGTGTGTGTGGGGGGAGGGAAGGTGATTATAAGCTGCTTTGAGACTCCTTATGGTAGAGAAAAGCGGGGTGTAAAAATAACTCTTCTTCTTCTGGCTTCAACCAGCGGGCCTCTCTCGCCATCTGATGGCAGAGCTCAGACAGATCAGTAGTCCGGTTTGGCATCGGGCATCCTGTTGTTTTCCTTTTCAGAACAACGCATTAAAAATACACACACACCTGCCAGGGCCAGACGTGGCTCCTTGCCACGTGCACATCTGTGTCGTGGAAAAAAAAACATCTGCTTTCCGACCTCTGGCAAGATTTCCGATCCCACTGCAGGGAGTGCTCATGAATAATGCAAGCGACCAGGGTAGGGCTGGCTGTGCAGGCCTTTCCTGTGAAACCGGCATCCTGTTCAGGTTTTGCAAAGTCATGATCTGCAGAAGGATATATATAAAAGTAGACAAAGGCCACAACGCTTTTCAGGAACTCCATGTTGATTCAGTCTAGCCTTTCCAGGTACTATGACTGTACGTGTACTTCCTGATACGTGTGCATGTTTTCCCTCCTAATCAATTAATTCCTTCCCTTAGATGATAAACCTGTGTACTCCCTTCAGTCTCCTCATGTAATGGAACGCCCCGTCATATCACCCCCTTCCCCCTAAAATAGCCCTGCACATAGAAAGCTAGAACTGTTCCTGCCTAGCCTGCTCCCTGGAATGTTGCTACAGATACAAAATTCGTAGAAGAAGCTAGTTTAGCTGCACAGCTCAAGATTTAAGCCTGTGGATTTCAATAAATAAGCCGTTATTTAAAAATTCAGTAAAAAGCAAGTTGGATACAACACTTTCCAAATTCATTTTCACGTCTGTAAACAAATCATACAGATGTTTAAGTTCAGTTCACCGTACTAGTCAAAACAGCATTCCATTTGTCAAACTTAACTAACTTTTTACCATGCAACTCACCTGTGCCAGTTTACTCAACGGTGCTCATTATTTTAGTGTTTCTCCAACCACTCCTCTTTATTTGGAGTTATATTCCATTCCCAGTATCTGGCAAAGACTAATCTTGCATTGGTTATTGCATTTCAAACAAACTCGTAAGTATCTTCAGGAAGGAAGTCTACGTAATTCAACAAGAAACATTTAGGGGAGAAAAGGTAACTCTTGAGCTATTCCTTTGCTGATAAATCAGAGTGGTATAGGAGAACTGTGAGGGCTTATTGAATAAAAAACTGGATTAAAAAAAAGTATTAAAAGTTGGATTGATTGATTGAGAGAAGATGTACAACACTTGTCCAGTGATGGCCTTGAAGAGGCTCATGAGGTTAAAAAAAACCCTAAAACTAAAAGCCCATACATTTTACTAAGTAGTAATTGTTTTATTTATTATTTTTGAAAGCCAAAAATGCTAAGAGCGCTGGATGTAAATATCTTATTTCATGTTTGTTAAACTGAAAGTCATTTTAAGCAAATTTGTAGGGTTGAAATGCAGATAGTAAAGCGAGAAAAATTACATTCAGGTGCATGAGAGGGAGGGGTATTTAATATTAGAGTGCCAGTGTGGTGTAGTGGTTCAAGCTTTACTATCTGCATTTCAACCCTACAAATTTGCTTAAAATGACTTTCAGTTTAACAAACATGAAATAAGGTATTTACATCCGGTGCTCTTAGCATTTTTGGCTTTCAGAAATAATAAATAAAACAATTATTACTTAGTAAAAGGTATGGGCTTTTAGTTTTAGGGTTTTTGAGCCTGTGGTCACCTTTGGAATGGGGGGGGGGGCGAGCACCAGTTTAAAATGGCTGCCATTTGAGCCGGAGCCAAACCTAAAATGGCTGCTGCGAGAGGTAGAGCCAACTGGAATATGTCCTTCCTCACACCTCCTGGGAAAGAAGGAAAATCTGAAGGGGGAAGGAAACCACACACAGTCTAAGGGAGGCTCTGGTACTTACCAGTCCTCCTGATCCTCCAGCGGACTTTCATTTGAATGAAGGCAGCCAATTACATGCCCTGCGTTACAATGGCCCCACCACTGTCTGAAAGGTTCAGCGGGCACCAAGGAACCATGTCGGGGAGGCCTGGGTTAAAGTATTGGACTAGGACCCAGGTTGAAATCCCCACTCTGCCATGGAAGCTTTCTGGGTGACCTTGGGTCAAACATGCTGTCAGCCTAACCTACCTTACAGGGTTGTTGAGGGGATAAAATAGTGGAGGGGAGCTCCCAAACATGCTTTTCCTCCTCTTTAATAGCCAGCATGCAAGACCCTCAGTTTAAATCAGGGCTACCACCACCGTCCTCCCACCCCAAAACAGACCTATAGAACTGCTACGTGTCCCGTTGTTGGGGCAAACATGGTTCTTGCATCAGCTTTTCTCCCCCAACCCCCAAATATCTCCTCTCTTCATACCGCAGCACTGAACCAAATCAGGGCCCCATGCACCAGCTATATTCAAGAGGAAAACTGGTTTAGGAGATCCATACATATATGTCACATGTTTTTTCTGGCCCTGAGTCCAACATTTGACCTGCTACCTCATTATGGTTGTTGTGTGTTAAGCGCCGTCAAGTCGCTTCTGACTTACAGTGACCCAATGAATCAATAGCCTCCAGTGTGTCCTACCATTAACAACCTTGCTCGGATCTTGCAAACTAAGGGCCGTGGCTTCCTCTGTTGAGTCAATCCATCTTGTGTTGGGTCTTCCTCGTTTTCCTCTGACTTCCACTTTTCCTAGCATTGTTGTCTTTTCCCGTGAGTCTTCTCGTGATGTGATCAAAGTATGACAGCCTAAGATTAGCCATTTTAGCTTCAAGGGAGAAATCAGGCTTGATTTGATCTGGAACCCACTTATTTGTCTTTTGGCAGTCCAAGGTATCCGAAAAACTCTCCCTCAACACCACATTTCAAATTAATCAATTTTTTTCTTTATTAATGGAAATGATTAGGATCTGCAAGAATCATTTTTTCTGCTTGGTGTTATACCTGGACCAAATATCTTGAGTAAGCAAAGTCAGAGTGAATTGTAGCTCTGTGGTGTGTATATCCACATCCAGGAATGCGACCTTGCTTACTAATCTATTCCATTAATGAAGGGGGGTTATCTAGATAATAAATTTTCCCTACTTCTTGGGCGTGTGTGTTTTGGAGCTTGGTCAGAAATGCTGTATTTTGTTTTTTAAACTGTGTGTGTGTGTTAAGTGCCATCAAGTCGCTTCCGACTCATGGCAACCCTATGAATGAAAGTCCTCCAAAATGTCCTATCTTTGACAGCCTTGCTCAGATCTTGCAAATTGAAGGCTGTGGCTTCCTTTATTGAGTCAATCCATCTCTTGTTGGGTCTTCCTCTTTTCCTGCTGCCCTCAACTTTTCCTAGCATGACTGTCTTTTCCAGTGACTAGTTTTTAAACTAGTTTACTTTATAGTGTACATTTTAACAACTTCTACGACTGAGGAAGCCCTCTTGGCAGAAACACATTTGGTTTTAATGGAAATCCCCCCCATTTGTAGTATATCTCTTTTGTTAATTTATCACATGTAACCCTTAAGTATTCATTCTGTCAACCTTTTTTGTCAATCTTTTTTGGTTACCTGATCTTTCCTGGTTGAAGTTTTTCTTCCCCTTTCTGTTTTGTTATGCAAATAAGGGAAACCATGCCATTGTCCTCTAGTTTTAGGCCGGTCATAAAATTGCTTTCTCTTTGGTACAGAATTTGGATTCCCTGTATGCAGAAGTGTACTTATTTAGATATTTATATTTCACTTTTCTCCCCAGTGGGGACCCAAAACCTTCTCCCTTCCTCCATTTTATCCGACCTTTCCGCCAAGAATCTCAGGCTGACATATACAGGTCTTCCTTCCACTTTTTTATCATCTCAATCACCCAGTGTAATAGGTAAGGCTGAGAGCGTAACTAATCCATGGTCCTACAAGTAAGCATCCTTGTTAGGGTGGGGATTCAAACCTGGCTGGCTTGGATCCTAATCCGAAACTCTGGTCAATACGCCTACATGTTTGTTTAGCTGAGAATAAACTCAGCCGTGACCATAATAATATAAAAGGGGTTCATTTCGCGTGAGGTCTGTCTCTCCTCCGCATAAGATTAACTTTCTGTTTCCTGCCCAGGAGTTACAGCTAGAACCCAAAATGGAGGACCAGGAGCCTGCTGGACCTGAATCGCAGGAAAATTCGGAGGCAGGACCGAGGGACCTCCGTGTCATCCAAATCGGAGCAACCGGGGAGTTGCTGGAAGGGGCGCCTCCGCCTCAGTTTAAACGGGAGCCGGAAGACCAGTGCTGGGAAAGTCAGCTGCAGGATTTCCTGAAGACGATGCAACCCCATCGACCGGGATGGAGGAACCCAACGCATTCCCCTCAGTACTCACCAGAAGAAGACACAAAATATTTCCAGGCCACGTTCAAGAGATCAGCAGATGGCAGCCCGTGGCCCCGAGCCGAGTGCATGGGCCGAGTGCTGCCAGGCCTCAGCAAAGGGGATGGTGAGGCCTACGAAAGCGGCCGGGAGCCATCCGTGAAAGTGAAGGAAGAGGTTCTGGACGACGACCCGGGCAGCTCGGAGCTACGCCGCCAGCGCTTCAGACTTTTCTGTTACGAGGAAGCCGAGGGCCCCCGAGAGGTTTGCAACAAGCTCTGGGAACTTTGCCACCAGTGGCTGAGGCCGGAGACGTACACCAAGGAGCAGATCCTGGAGTTTCTGATCCTGGAGCAGTTCCTGACTGTCCTGCCCCAGGAAATGCAGAGCTGGGTCAGGGGCCACGACCCCGAGACCTGCACTCGGGCCGTCGCCCTGGCAGAGAGTTTCTTGCAAGAATCGGAGGAACCGGAACAAAAGGTGAGATCCTGGAATGGGGGGTAGAGGAAGAGACGACATAGATTTTTTTTTAAGCACCAAAGAACCTAATTTCAGAATAAGTTGGAAAGCACTATAAAAGCCCTGTATTATCTCCCAAAACTTTACTGATTATTTATTTATGCTATTTATTGGCTGTCTCTCTAACTGCAACTCAAGACAGATTACACAGTGTAAATTAATATGATCAAAAGGATGGGACATCCAATAAACAATGCAATAGGATTTGGACTGCAGAAATCTGAAACAAAGCAGCAATTGACAAAAACCTAACATCTCTAATGGGATGATGCCTGTTTAAGATCTCTATAAAATTCTTTGGGTCTTTTTAGCAGTCTCTGGAGTATCTAATTTCATTACATTGGACGGATATGTTATCAGATTATTATTGCAGATATGTTTCTGACAGGAAAACAAGCTGAGCACAGTTTTAATGAGCTGTTTATTGATTGTGCATTCTAATTTCCAGATTGCCCTGTGGATGTTAAAATGTATGAAGAGTTTTGAAAGATCCCTGTAATTTTATTTTAAGCATTAGATTTGGACAAGTGGGGGCCTGCAAAACCTGTGGGGGGGTGTCCAATTTCCCCCCCATTGCTGAAACTGCCGAGGCCACTCCCCCAGTCCTGATCTCAGCCAGCACATGAAGCTGCCTTATACTGAATCAGACCCTTGGTCCATCAAAGTCAGTATTGTCTACTCAGACCCATAGCGGCTCTCCAGGGTCTCAGGCAGGGGTCTTTCACATCACCTACTTGCCTAGTCCCTTTAACTGGAGATGCTGGGGATTGAACCTGGGGCCTTCTGCATGTGAAGCAGATGCTCTACCACTGAGCCACGGCCCGTCCCCACTCTGGGCTCTCCAGCCAAGGCAGCCACCCCTCCCCAAAGTCCCAATCTCCAGGTGGCTACCAGCGTCCCCTGCCAGATAGGCCGGGCCTGGAGTGGCAGCTGATATCCTCGCTGGTCCGGAGCAGCTGCCACTGGGCCGGCGGCTGTCGGAGGCAGCCACTAACGGTAGGTGCATTCTCTGTGCATGTGCTGAGAACTCTTCATTTAGTTTTGAGGGAATTTAAGCCCCCCCCCCCCATTTATTTATTTTTAAACTTTTTGGATTTTTCTGCATACCCAGGGAGTCCCGTGAGTGCAGAAAAACCTTTTGGGGGAAGTGTGCCCCCCTATCTATGGACTTAAGTATCCGCAGGCAGAGGGCACACGGGAACAGATATATAGATTTAGTGGAAGGATCAATTTTCTATTACAAAGCTACTAATACTCAGTTCACCCCTGGTGAAGGCGTTGGCACTGAAACACATATGGGCTTGAATCCGACCATGTGCAGGTGGAAACATAAACTGACAGTGCAGGTCCATTTGCCCAACCCCTAATGCTTTTCTTTCTGTGTATAAGATTTCCTTGAAATTGGTTGTGCGAGATCTTGCATGAGCAGAAACATAAGTGGGGATACAATGAGCTTGGCTTAGCTCGAGCGGCTACCCTGGTCTTTTTCTTGTTTCCACTTGCACAAGAGCCGTAGAGCAAGTGGAATTTTTGTGCTGGATCCAACCACTGGCCACCTGTTTAAAATGTGTATTTATTGATGGTTTTATGCTTGTTATGATATTCTGAGTTATTTTTATTTGCGTGTGTCTGTATTGACTCAATAAAGGAAGCCAAAGCCTTCAGTTTGCAAGACCTGAGCAAGGCTGTTAACAATAGGTTGTTTTGGAGGTCATTAATTCACAAGATTGCCATAAGCTGGAAGCAACTTAATGGCACATAACACATATATGATAGCGAGCGAGACAGACAGGCAGACAGACAGACAGAGACACACACATAAAATTATTTTATTGGGTTTTAGACACCTTTAAAAGGTTTGGGTTTTTTTTCTATTTTTAGGGTTGGTTGTAGATTTCAGTTCCCCCTTTTTTTACATCACCACTGTTGGAGACAGATCCAAAACATCACTATGTAATGAGAGCTAAGGGGGAGGTGAATCCTCCATGCACAGAAGCAGGGTCCCAGAGTATTACATTGAATCTGTCATAGAGGAAAGGTCCCTTGGTCCAATCCAGCAGGGCTCTTGTTGTTTTTCCACTTGTGAGATACCACAAGTTTTGCCTGCCTCAGTTCAGTGGGGCTGCTGTTTGGGTCAGGGGACAGGCCTTTGGCCCCAGGGGAGGGTGGTCACTGGACTTGTTTACATCTAATCCCTCTGGATTTATGAGTCTCTGACTAATCTGCCTTCCTACGTAGGTTGCAGGAGGCTTGGAGAAAGCATTTAGTTCCCCCAAGTCGGATCCTTCCTCACCAGAGGTCCTGAAAATGCAGCTGCCCATGGATGAGAAACAAGAGGCTGACTGGGAAGCCACTTTGTCTGGTAAGCATTTTCCCCAGAGGTTTCTGAGCTGGTTTCATTGACATTTCTGATTCAAGCCTGGTCTATCCATGTAGCTGATTGAGGTGGTTGTCCTGTCTGTCCATCTTTCTGTCTTTCTTTTGTTCTTTTGCTCTTTCGTTCTTAATCATATGGTACCTAAAGCCCTGTTGTCAAGTGTTGTTGCCACTTTTGATTTGGGGGAGGGTGTGTGTTTAGTCCTGATGTCAGTATCAATTCTTCCTTTGTATAGTTTTATTTTCTTGTTTTTCTTGAGTTGTTTCCATAAGCCTGGTTCCCAGTGGTGAGATAAGCATTTTCTAAAACAAATACGTAAAGAAAAATATTGTTTTCTGGTTTTGTTCCCTGTAGGCAATGAGCAAACGCCAGATGATGAAGAGGAGACTTTTGAGGGGGACCGACCTGAGCAAGTGGGTGTTGGGGGAGGCTCGCTGGAAAGGCCCAAAGGGAAATGTTTCCAGGGTCCAGAGGCAGAAGAGAGAGTCGGAAGTCATCAGGGACCAGAAAATCCCCAGGAAAACTCTCCTGGGAAGGCACCGAAACTTTGTGAGGAACCCGATAGGGGTTTACCAGAAAGCACCCTCCAGGAGGGAATCCGCAAGTGTCCCAATTCAGGGGAAAGCCCCTGTCAGCGTTTCGGCTCCAGGGAAACTCATGTAAGTGATAAACCCCACAAATGCTCCTTTTGTGAAGCAAGCTTCTATGAGAGAACCCACTTGGTCATTCATGAGCGAATCCACACCGGAGAGAAACCATATAAATGCTCTGTGTGCGAGACATGGTTTTCTCACCCCTCGGAGCTGCTGAGGCATGAGGAGACCCACATGCCCGAGAAGCCCCACAAATGCGGCGTCTGCGGCAAAAGCTTCAACCAGAAAGCCTCTCTGATCACCCACGAGCGAACCCACACAGGGGAAAAACCATACGAGTGCTCCGAGTGTGGGAAGAGCTTCAGCACAAGCTCCCAGCTCATAACACATAAGCGAGTCCACACGGGCGAGAAGCCGTACAGTTGCTCCTACTGCGGCAAAAACTTCAACCAGAAAGCATCCCTAATCACCCACAAGAGAACCCACACGGGGGAGAAGCCGTACGAATGTACACTGTGTGGGAAAAGCTTCAGCGCTTGCTCTCAGATCATAAACCACATCAGGGTCCACACGGGAGAGAAGCCATACGAGTGCTTAGAGTGCGGGAAGCGTTTCGGGAGCAGCTCCCACCTGACCGACCACAAAAGAACACATACAGGGGAAAAGCCGTACAAGTGTCCCGACTGCGGGAAGAACTTCAGCCGAAGTTCCAACCTGACAGCGCACAGCAGGATCCACACAGGAGAAAAGCCATATATATGCTCAGGTTGTGGCAAAAGCTTCAGGCAGAAGGCGTCCCTCATTACCCACAAAAGAACCCACACAGGAGAGAAACCCTTTGAGTGCTCCGAGTGTGGGAAAAGCTTCATTTCGAGCTCTCGCCTCGTAAGCCATAAAAGGGTGCACACAGGAGAGAAACCGTATGAGTGCTTAGAGTGTGGGAAATGTTTCATTTCCAGCTCCCACCTTCTAAGCCATAAGAGAGTGCACACGGGAGAGGAGCCGTATAAATGCTCGTAAATGCGGGAGATCCTTCTGATAATTGCGCTGCCCTTCAGATAACGGGCCGGTTCACACATAACTCCGGCCAGGAATCCTGTATACCAGGGATGACTAACTTCTAGAATCCTGGGGGCTGCTCATTTCTCCAGACAGTATCCTGGGAAGGATAAGAATGATCAGCCCCATAATAAAGTTGGCACTTTTTTGCAGTAAGGGCTTCATGGTAAAGGCTCACGGACATAGTCTAACCTACAGATATGTGCATCTACATGTTATATGCCAGACCCTGAAGAGAGATGTAACATTAAAAGCTTGGATTCTCTCTGTCTTACCATTTAAAAACAGCTTTGATAGGGCCAGGTAGATTTCTTCTGGTGGCAGCCCCATCCTGGCTTGGCAGTTGCCCACATATGCTCAACATGGGTTGAGGTGTAACCCTGACCTTTGTGATTCATTTTTCCTTACCGCAAAAGGTGAGAGAATATGCATGTGCGCACAGAACACCAGCGCCACCTATGCATCAAATGCATAGTGCAAGGTGCACGAACTGGGCTAGACAGACCAATGGTGTGACTTGGCAGAAGGCAGATTCATGTGTTCATGATGTGCTTACCGCGTGTACGTGATTCCCCAGTCGGCAAATGTGTGAACCAGCCCTGAAGCACGAGAATCCCTGTATTTAGTACCCAAGGGAAGCTCAAAATTGAAAATGCATAGGCAGTTAGAAGGCAGGGTTGTCCAAACTGTGTGTGTTTAGGGACATTTCTCCACATTGATTTGTCTGCTGAAGAGCCCCTGAACAGCTGCCTCAAAAATGCATGTTGCAAGGAATTCTGGGATATTTTCTAGGGCACCCAAATAGTTTGCTCATGGCGTCGGCTAGGCATGTCAGGCCTCCCTGAAGCCCTGTGTGTACCCTGGGTCACATGTGACAGGCAGCAGAAATAATACTGAGGAGAGTAGAATCAGGGTTGCCAACTGGCCTGGAGAAAAATGTCCTGACCCTTTAATAATTTGTGCAAATGGGTAGCTAAAGCACTTCAGGGCATGGAGGTAAATAACATGACTTGGTAAACAATATCCAATATAGCCTCTATTAAATGGGACAGACGTTTTCCTCCAGGCAAAGCTAATAGGTTGCTCTGCTTTGAGTGCATTTTGAAATACTATTTTTTGTTAGGTTTGTTTTGTTAAACTCCTTGCAAATAGAAAACAGTGTGGCAAGCAAAGAGTACAGGAGTAGAAGCTTTTTCCCTGCTTTGTTAGTGTTCAGGGAGATTGTTTGTTTTGTTTATACAAAGGGGGGTATTCAAAGTTTTGTTTATACAAAGGGGGGTATTCAAAGTTGGAATTCAAACACACACACACACACATACAGTCTGAATTGGGGCAGTTTCTCAGCATCCTACCACCTCTCACCCTCCTGCCCTTGTGGACCAGGTCTTACAGTGCTTTCCTAAGGAGAGATACTTCAGTCTAAGCCCATTGAAATGAATGGGTTTAGACTGGAGTAACTCTCTTTAGGAATGCACTGTTAATTTATATCTGACATCCTTCCCCGTGGCTGCACACTTCAGGAGCTGTGGGAGATTTGTTAGCAGCTGGCTATCTGTTTTTCAGAAATAACATTCAGCTGTTCAATTAGTTAATTCAAAATTTACAGGAAGTGCCACTTGCTGTAAATTTTGAATTATCTGTATTTCAGAGCAGCTTCTCCGTCATAATACATCTTTTCTTCAAGGGGCCCCATAAATTCTGAGGAAACCCTAGGAATTCTTTGGTTCTTGTAGGTTATCCGGGTTGTGTAACCGTGGTCTTGGAATTTTCTTTCCTGACGTTTCGCCAGCAACTGTGGCAGGCATCTTCAGAGTAGATGCTACGATCAGCAAAAGACAAAAGGGACCCCCTCACCTCTGCAGGAGTATATCGTATACCTTGCAGCTGTGGAGAAGTTTACATCGGGACCACAAAACGCAGCATACAAACAAGGATAAAAGAACATGAAAGATACTGCAGACTTGGCCAACCTGAGAAATCAGCAGTGGCTGAACATGGACTGACACAAACAGGACACAGGGTCTTATTCCAAGACACTGAAAACTGGACAATTCTACCAACTATTTTGTCAGATTGCACAGAGAAGCCATTGAAATTCATAAACATCAGCACAACTTTAACAGAAAAGAAGAGAGTTTAAGAATGAATAAGGCTTGGCTTCCTGTCCTTAAAAACCTCCAGACTAACAAAGACTGTAGTCAACAATAGCCATGCAGATTAGCTTTGGACTTCACACATTAACAGATCACTTCAGGATACAATTGGTTCCATATTAACATACCACACCGTCATTAGCACATTATCTTGATACTTACAGGACAATGACTAGCACATTACTTTTGCAGGACAATGACTCAGCTCAAACCCAACCACTTTCTGACTATATCTTCCTACACACTTGACACTGAGAGACACTGTCCTTCAGTGTTACTCCTCTGAAGATGCCTGCCACAGTTGCTGGCGAAACGTCAGCAAAGAAAATTCCAAGACCACGGTTACACAACCCGGATAACCTACAAGAACCAGTGAACTCTGACCGTGAAAGCCTTCGACAATACCTAGGAATTCTGTTCGAAAAAAGTAGTTATACAGAACTGAATGGAAGCATCTTTGGAAAACCTGGCGGACTATATGTTTGCAGGCTTAAGCAATGTTATTCAGAATAGTGGGAGAGCCTGTGTAGTTATATTCCCCTCTGTCTGCAGCGCTACAGGTTATTACAGACAGGCGATCCTGCACCAGGCTCGGATAACCCCTCCACCAATATTGTGAAGGCTGGCCTCATTCTTGGGCTCTGATTGGCCAAGTGCGTGCACCCGGCTCTTCTGCTCCTCCTTTTCAACCCAAACAGCCTCGGTATATTTGCAGGCTTCCTGAGAGGCCAGGATTTGCCTCCTCCAGGTAACAGCAGAAGTCCTACATTGCAGGCAGGAAGAAACCAAAGTGGTCTCCTTCCACACTTGCTCCTTTCCCAAACAGGCTAGCGTTCCAGGCTGGGTCATCCTCTGGTCCCTTGCAAGGCCGGACGTGAGGTGCTTGCCTGGGCCAGGCCCAAACGGTTTCCGGTTGTTGCCCACAACTGAGGCGCTTTCCCGCCAGCCCACTGGTTCCCTAAAATTTAGGGAAGGGAGGGTACGTCTGCACTGCTAAGGCCTGGTTTGGTGAGAACACCGGAGAATGGGATGGTAGAACAGAAGGCATCGCTTCAGAGTGCTGTGGGTGGATTGCCGTTTTGGAAAGCAAGCCTTTGTTTAAAAAGTCCCTCCAAATAGAAAACCAGCATTGCAATTGAGGAGTGGGGGGTAGAACTTACCCCCTTGCTAAGCCAGTTTTCTATTTGCGGGGACAGTTCCACCCTCACCTAGGGTTGCCAACCTCCAGGTGGTGGCTGGATAGCTCCCGCTATTACAAGTGGTCTCCAGGCAACAGAGATCAGTTCCCCTGGAGAAAATGGTCGCTTTGGCAATTGGATTCTATGGCATTGAAGTCCCTCCCCTCTCCAAAACCCCGCCCTCAGGCTCCACCCCCAAAATATCCAGGTATTTCCCAGCCTGGAGCTGGCAACCCTACCCCTCACCAGGTAAATGAATATTCAAAGCTAGAGTCCTGCAAGGAGAAGTCCGACATCATTGTAGGACTCTACTGCTTCGGGGCTCTGCCACCCTCCTCTTGCATGTGTGAACCAGGCCTGTTTTCCCTTCTCAGTTAGCAGACTGAATTTTGGAACTGTAGTTACCACAATTTTTTTTAAATCCTTCTTTTCCTTCAGGGTGATGTACTTTAGTTTTTCCCACCCTTTTTCTATTCAAAACAGCCCTCTGAAATAAGTTAGGGTTCAAAGAGCAAGTGACTATCCCAAAAACACCCAGGGAGCTTCATGGCTCTGGGTAAACTTGAACTAGGGTTGCCTCTGTCCTAGTCTGACACACCAAACATTTTACTACCCCCCACACTCTCTGTTTTGCATGGCACCTTTAACGTGGTACAGTTTGACGCATTGGGAGAAGGGGGGGTGCTGTGGCAGTTAAACTGATTTCAAGCAAGATTAAATTCATAGTGAAGACCAACTCAGATGTATACTGCTTCAAAATATGAAGACTTCATTTTGCCGCTGTAACTTACAGTAGCAAGTCATTCTTCAGAGGGCTCAGAGGAAATCGGCCCTTTACAAAATTGCAGTTTGTGGTGTTTTTCAGAGGGAATGTGGACCTGGACACTTGCTGAACTGATGTTCTAGTTGCAATGATGTTCTATGAAGGAGGACAGTAAAAAATGGTGCGCGCACCCCCATTTGCAAAACACATGCATTGTGAGTGCATGTACATGATCTACAGCAGAAATAGGTAGATTTTGGACTCAACAGAATGGGCTGTAGAGTGTCAGACAGCAAGGGGTGCCTGCCAGTTTTTACTGCTGCCTTGCATTAAATAAAGGTCAGACCTCCCCTCTTACCTCCCACCCCACACACAAACACACACTAGTGCTGCAGTGCTAGTTCTCTACACTCAATACGATTGTTATGGAAGGGGATCATTCAAACAAAATATGCCTTACAATCACCATTTTATTTACTTAGTTTTATTTTACTTCATTTACATCCTGCCTTTCTGCCCAGTGGGGGCCCAAAGCGGCTTACATAGCTTTGTCCTTCGTTTTATTATCACAACGACCCTGTGAGGTTGGCCCAAGGCCACCTAGCAAGCTTCCATGGCACTAGTGGGGATTTGAACCTGGGTCTCCCAGGTCCAAAGTGCAGCACTCTGGCCATTACACAGTTTGAAACGGTTCAGCCTGCTGTACCACCTGAGGACTCTACCACCGCACTGCTACATCAATAGACCTGACCAGAAAGTACTAGAAAAAGAGAGCAAATGGCAGAATAGGGGCTGATTCTCTGTGAGAGATAATTACAAGATGGGAGTTCTTGCGTGTGTTGAGTCTGAGAAAAGGAGAATCTAAATCTCAGACTAGGCAAAATCTAGGAATGATTCTTCACTGGCTCTGTTGCTAGAAATTTTATTTTATACCCAATGGGATGTGTGTCAAGGTTTTGAATGCTCCCCTTTGTTTATAAATTCCTTGCAAGTAGAAAAGCAGCACAGCAGGCAAACAGATAAGCTGCCTGGAGAGCTAGCTTCTTGTTCTTTTTAAATAACAAACAAAACACCATAGGGTAGTGTTCAGCAGTGGAATTCCCCATCTGTAGTCTGAAAGGGGGAGTTTAAAAAAGGAAACTGGCAGTCCTCTCCCCACTTTCCATGTTTTCAGACATATGTCTGAAAATTATTCTCGTTTCCACCACACACGCATGCACACATCTTCCTACAAAGCTGGAGGTGTGTGCTCTGGGTGGGAGTGAAGGAAGGAAAATACCCATATGCACAGACATCTTATCTATGCATACCTGTGCACATGCCTGTTGCTACCAGGTATAACACATGATGGATGTAAAGCGTTGTCAAGTCACATCCGACTTATGGCAACCCAGAAAGGTTTTCAAGGCAAGAGACTAACAGAGGTGGAAGGCCATTGCCTTCCACAGTATACCCGAGAAGGCAGATCTCCCCCTCCATGTTCCCCGAGGTCATTAACTCATAGGGTCGCCGTAGGTTGGAAGCAACTTGAAGGCACTTAAACATACCATGTGTGGAAATGGGCAGCAGAAGCTTTTCATGGCATGGAGATTAAATAACAGTCACCTGGTAAACAACATCCCATGGAGTCTCTATTAGAGGGCAGGACAGTACATTTGTTTTGGCAACCCTAGCCAGGGAGAACGAGACACTCAGCAAAAATTTTTTTACAGCATTTCTTCCCTTTGCCTCTTCCCTTCAGGGCAACCTACAGAATTGAGAGGAGTAATTTGTCCTCCCAAAAACCTTGTCGGGACAGGCTATAAGTAACTCAGTAAGTTACGCAGGTGAGAGGCAATTTCAGCCCAGGTCTTCCCAGTCCATAAAACTGGCTTTGCAGTACTGTGACTTTTTTTTTTTAGGGCTCTGTGTTTGTGTGTGTGTTCTCTTCCCCTTAATGGTCTGTGATGTCACAGCAGCTCAGCCAATAACTAGAAAGGATTATTAGCTAAGTAGATTTCTAACCGCTTTGGGACAGTCTTTAAAGGGAAGAAGATGTTTCTACGAAAAGATCTCTACAGAAAGATACGGCTGCCTCTTTCATGACTGTGGGAGTCTTGTTTTCTACAGCAATGCTTAGCCCAGGGATACGTCTGGGTATTTCTGAGCATGCGTGGAGTGCATCTCCCTCACTCCTCACTAGCAACATCCTATCCCTATGCACCTGGGATCAGGGTGCAGGGCTTCCATGCCGAGTTGGGCCCTCGTCTCTCTTTAGATCTTATTCAGCTGCCTTCTTATGGCCTTCTCACATATAAATTCCTCCACTTTCCGCGTCTGTTTCTATCCTTCAATGTTTATGCATGTCCGCTGTTCACATGATGAGAGACAAATGCCACTTCCTTCCCATGACTGTTTGTGAATCTGTAGTTGTAAATGCATTAAAAGAAATTTAAATTTAATTTATGCCTACATGTTTCTTATAGATTTTTACATTAAACAGATCTCTCTCTTTTTTTGGCATTAATTTCTTGAGTTTCAGGATGTTGTATTCCATATATATTTGGAGTATTTTTTTGGGAGGCAGTATCGCGGAAGCCAGCGGGTTATCATTTGGTCCAAAACACACCACCAGACTCCAGCTACTAAAAAGTGCTTAGTTTATTCTTACAGTGTATAATACAACACTCCTGGCAATAGCTTCCGAACAATGAACTTCACATTCTTCTTAGTTTTATACATTTCTACCCCCAGATATCAATTAGGCCCTCTGTTACACCCACAGCGTTACATCAGCCTACTAGCCATATCTGGTTTAATCCAGTTCATTCTGCTGTTTCCAGGCCCTTTCAGCCTCTTGCATCAGACCAGATCCTTCTGATCTGACAGTTCCTTGACAGCTTTACTGACCAGCTGTCTGTCACAATATTATAACAGGCTTGTATTTCTGACAGGCAGGGTCCCAGTTAAATTGTAAGGTGTGTTTTTGGCAGTGTACCTAAAGCACTTCCTCTTCCTCTCTGGAATAACCTTTTCATGGCACATTAAGCACAGCGGTCAAACACAAGCATATGAAAAGAGATTTCAGAATTTAGGCCTCAGCCTGAATCTAGTGCCAGTCAATTTCATCGGGTGACTCTGGATTCTAGAACAGTGGGAGAAGGAGGAATTTTCAATACATCCCCAAATATTTTATAACAATTAAGGTAATTCAAAGAAACAGAGGGCTCACAGATTATTAGAGCCATCTCTTTTGCGTAGTAAAGTACCAGGTAATCTTGTGTACCAGATGCTGTGTGGGAATGGACCTTTCTTTGCCTGGGCTCCGAGAGAGCCACTGTAAATTGGAGAAGACCATTCTGAGCAACCAATGGTCTGACTCTGTACAAGGCAGCTTTGGCTATGGAATATTAGTGGTGGGACAATTTTTTTTTAATGCTCTATTTGCTGGAGACAATTTTTACATTCAGCTTTCAAGCGACCAATTCCAAAACATACAAGCCCTCACTTTCAGTCATCAGGAGGCAGTTGAAGACGGTTTTATTTAGGACTGCATTTCATTAAGTCTATTAGCAGTTCTGAGTTGTGATTTTAAATTTTGGCTTTTATGTTTTAATGTGTTTTATGTGTGTTTTACCTGTGTTGTAAGCCATCTTGGGCACCATAAAGAAGAAAAGGTGGCTAATAAACTTTTAAAATAAATAAATATAGTAAATCCACAAATATTTTACTAAAAGTAACCCAGTTCTCTTCTCTCTATTCCTAGAACGTTGAGAGCAGTGAATTTTATCATCTTTGTTGTGTCCAATATTTTAAATAATAATACTCATTTATTAGCAAATTGGGGTTTTCCAGCAAAGCACAGCAAAGAAAATGATCACGGAGAACGATCGTCCGTGGTTTACAGAGCCTAAGAAAAACGGAAGCCCTAGAATAACTATAGAGGGTGAATTATTTAGAAACGACTGTTTCACAGAAAACAGGCATAACATGGAGTTCACTACTGCACGCAGAGGTATTGGTTATAGCCTAGTAAAGGAAGCAAAAAATACATTTACAATGGATGATGTTATCTTATGCTGGATCGTAACTTTGGGAGGATCTGCCAACAATTTTTCTTCCTCATTGGCTACCTCTGATCTGCTGCTAGAAGAGCTTTCACCAGAGAAGGGGAGAAATTTTGCATAACAAAGCATTACTTGACAAGAGCTTGGCAGAGATAGGTTAAAAATATAATTACAAATAATTAGGTTAAAACATCACTACAAATAATTATGTGTAATAAGGATTTATTACTAAGGGGGTAAGCACAGAGAATGTACATGGCAACTAGAGATAATGAGTAAAAGCTTTCTAAAAATCAGGAAAGTAAGTACTGTCTGTACAGCACACAATTGTTTCTTTATATGTGCAGATGTGCACTTTAGTTTAATTTTTTTTAATTTTACCTCATTTATGCACTACAACAATGCAGTGGGGTAGATTAGATTGAGAGATGTGACAGGCCCAAAGTCTCCCATGGCAGAGAGGGGATTTGAAACTGGGTCTCCCAAATCCTAGTTCTACACTCACAATGGCTTTATAAAAAAGCATTTGAACTAGTGGTGTATGATTTCTACCATCTACAACTGCTTAGAATACATGCGATAGGAAATGAAGGCTATGCTGAACAGATGCATTGGCCAACATAGGTTTTACATATTAAGCTGCTTTCTAATGAGCTGTAGCATTGGTCCATCTTGTTTTGGCAGGCATAACTCATCAGAGAATAAAGCCAAGAGCCTGAAAATTCGCCACCATGAGTGTTGCGGATGGAAAGGTGAAGAGAACTTGAACATCCTTCCAAGGTTATCTTGAGAACAGGGTTGCCAACCTCCAGGTACTAGCTGGAGATCTCCTGCCATTACAACTGATCTCCAGCCGATAGAGATCAGTTCACTGGGAGAAAATGGCCGCTTTGGCAATTGGACTCTATGGCATTGAAGTCCCTCCTCTCCCCAAACTCCACCCTCCTCAGGCTCCGCCCCCAAAACCTCCTGCCAGTGGGGGACAGGGACCTTGTAGCCCTATCCGAGAAACACTATAAAAAAGCCCCAATCCAAGGGATTGTTGTTAGAGTCAACCCAAAATCACCAAGTACCTCAGATATGAATCCTCACCCCTCAGTAGCATAGCTGCCACCAGCCCCTTTGCACTACCGAAGCAACCAGAAGCCAATGGGAAAAGCTTCCAACCTTCCTGGGATTAAAGCTAGGAAAGTCATCCCTGCAAGGTAGGACACTTGCAGTGTGAGTTTCACAAAACAATTGCTTAGTAGGTGTAGCCACAGGGCCTAGGAACTGGAATTAGACTGAAGCCAACCTGAAGACAAAAACATCACTAGAAATAGAATTCAAGTGATTTAGTAAAATTGTGCAAGTATACTTTAAAATAATATGAGATGGTGAAAGAGTAAAACAAGAAAACTAATATTCAGAAGCTAACTATACAGTAAAGACATTGGTTCAAGCTTTCAAGATGTTACCATTCTCCAGCTGAAATCCTCCAGCAACAAAGTCCACTCAGGTTTGACTTTTCCAAGGATTCAGACAGATTGTCTGTCCTACAAGACAATCAGAGTCACAACGATGACTCATGATACCAGAGCTTAGATATCATGACTCCACAGCCATGTGGGCTAAAACTGCTATTTTTATGGCCAAAGATTCTATGGGGTCTGAGATCATTAACCAATCAGAATCGTGGGTGATGATCTAAATTAATTGTGTACATCTAAATTAATTGTGTACACACTAGTGTGGTGTAGTGGTTAAGAGAGGTGGACTCTGACCCGGAGAACTGGGTTTGATTCCCCACTCCTCCACATGAGCGGCGGAGGGTAATCTGGTGAACCGGGATGGTTTCCCCACTCCTACACATGAAGCCAGCTGGGTGACCTTGGGCTCGTCACACTCTCAGCCCCACCTACCTCACAGGGTGTTTGTTATGGGGAGGGGAAGAGAAGGTGATTGTATGCTGGTCTGATTCTGCCTTAAGTGGTAGAGAAAGTCAGCATATAAAAACCAACTCTTCTTCTGATGGGAGGCAGGTGGGGAGGAGAAATCAGGAACCGCCATAGACCCCCCTTCCCCCAATCACTGCAGCCACATATGCCAAGCAGGAGGAGATATTGGCCTATCCATCAATTGTGGGGGAGACAATAGGATCCCCTCCCCAACAAATCTCATGGGTCTCCTGCTTGGAGGGTTGCCAACCTCCAGGTACTAGTAGCTAAATAAGAACCAGCGCACAGCTCTATATGCAAAAAATATCAAACAGTGTATTACAATATAGTGAAGACAACAGTGAGGTGCAAACAGAAAGCATATACACAAAATTATACAAAAATATGTACAAGGGTATAACAAATTATTAACTCTCCAAAAATGAGTCACAACAGACTTCTTTTATGAGATGCAAGATCCAGTAGTCTTGAGTAGTGTCATCTAGGCGCTTGTATATTTAACAAGCCCCGGTTCCACGGAAGAATGGAAGTGATAGATGGGAAACGTCTTCCAGAATTCTGAATGTTTTTCACAAATTAATGCTTCTTCAGCATGGAATTTAAGAAGCTTTACATGTGATCCTTCATAAAAGGGCCCCCAGGGGACAGGAATCACCTCTATCTCCATAAGATTCAGACCACCAAGACCTCAGTGGGTTCCCTTTCTTTGTCCTAAGGTCTCCCACTATTACAACTGATCTCCAGCTGATAGAGATCAGTTCCCCTGGAGAAAATGGCCACTTAGGCAACTGGATTCTATGGCGTTGAAGTCCCTCCCCTCCCCAAACCCCACTCTCCTCAGGCTCTGCCCCCAAAATCTCTAGGTATTTCCCAGCCTGGAGCTGGCAACCCTAGACATGTTGGCTATAAAGAACATTCTGATTCCATAATTCAGTGAAACAAGCAGTGTATAAATAATATTTACCAGCTCAAAAAATTGTGATAATACAACTTGATTAGCTTGCCCATATAGATACAAGCAATAATTAGCATGGTCCTGTTGTTATAAACAGCAAAAAATACCTTGTAGCTAGTCCTGCTATTTAATAACTAAACATACTATTATGATTTTAAACACTCAGAGCCAGTGTATTGTGGTGCATACCGTGGTGTATTTGAAGTGGCAAGGCCTAGGTTCAACTCCATGCTCTGGCACGAAGATCACTAGCTGTTCACCTCACTTCCCTCACAGGGCTGTTGTGAGGATAAATTGCAACAGTTCCTTTGAGGAAACATAATAAGAGACATGCAGTTGGATTTGAAGAGCCAACATGGTGTAGTGGTTAAGATGTCGGACTGTGTGTGTGAAGTGCCGTCAAGTTGCAGCCGACTTATGGCAACCCCTTTTGGGGTTTTCATGGCAAGAGACTAACAGAGGTGGTTTGCCAGTGCCTTCCTCTGCACAACAACCCTGGTATTCCTTGGTGGTCTCCCATCCAAATACTAACCAGGGCTGACCCTGCTTAGCTTCTGAGATCTGACGAGATCAGGCTAGCTAGATGTTGGGCTAAGACCTGGAAAACCAGATTTGAATCTCCACTTACACCATGGAAGCTTGCTGGGTGACCTTGGGCCAGTCACACACTCTCAGCCCTGACCCTGGCTAGTATTTGGATGGGAGACCTCCAAAGAATACCAGGCAATGGTGATACAAAAGGGCCCCTTTTGAAGCAGAGAGCAAGGAATCTTCGACAGGAAACCTCAGACTATTTCTGTTTGGTGTTATTGCTGTAATGAGATTGGCCACAAGATGGCAGCCTGCTGTAATAAACCGAGAAAGCAAGCGTTTAAAGGCAATTTTAAGAGACAGAATTTCTAATACCACTCTGCAGCTACCATAAATGGGACATCTAATTTCATTTTAGATTCCAGCGCATCAGTTCATGTTTCCAACAAGAGAGGTTTCTTTATTGAGCTGAGAAATATTCCCAAAGAATCTGTTTATCTAGGACAGGGGTCCTCAAACTTTTTAAACAGGGGGGCAGTTCACTGTCCCTCAAACACTGTTGGGGGCCGGACTGTTTCGGGGGAGGAGGCGGCGGCGCAAGGGGGCTCTCCGGAAAAGCATCCTCCTTACAAGCCCGGTCATTCCCCCTGTAGTGGTTAAGAGTGGTGGTTGGGAGCGGGGACTCTAGAGAACTGGGTTTGATTCCCCACTCCTCCACGTGAGAAGCGGAGGCTAATCTGGTGAACCTGGTTGGTTTCCCCACCCCTACTCACGAAGCCAGCTGGCTGACCTTGGGCAAGTTACAGCTCTGTTAGCGCTCTCTCAGCCCCACCTGCCTCACAGGGAGTCTGTTGTGGGAGGGTATGGGAAGGGGATTGTAAGGCAATTTGAGACTCCCTTTAGTGGTAGAGAAAGTTGGCATGTAAAAACCAAGGCCATTTATTCATGGAAGGGTTTGCCTTGGATTTGCCGCTCTCCAGATGCACATTTTCCCCATCCGAATTCTCCAAACTCTCCCCTGGGGTGTGTGTGTGGGGGGGGGGATTTACTTTTGAGTTCTGAGAATTCGGATGGGGAAAATGTGCATCTGGAGAGCGGCAAATCCAAGGCAAAACCTCCTGTGCATAAATGGCCACAAGTCTTTTTCTTCTCCCTGGAGATATGCCCAGCCCCCCCCAAGGGGCCCCTACAATTACCTCCAGGCCACAAGGATACCCCCAGGAGGAGAGAGAGCCCCGAGCCGTGAGAACGCTGCCAACTGTGGCCAAAACAGGAACGCCAGGACAGGAAGGGGGCGACTGGGCGGCGTGCGAGGCAGCAAGACGCCTCGCGCACCCAGGAAAGGAGGTTTTGGGCCTGGGAGGGAGAGGGGGAAGGGGGCGACCGGGCGGCACTCGAAGCAGCAAGATGCCTTGTGTGCCCAGGAAAGGGGTTTTGGGCTGGAGAGGGAGCAGGGAAGGGGGCGACTGGGGCAGGAGGGAGGCTTCCAGTTGTGCGTACACAGCCAGGAAGCCCAGAAAAGCTCTGGGGAGGGGGGCAAGGGGGGACTGGCTTCCTTGGTCCCCGGGCCGGACAAAAGCCCTCCGGGGGCCGGATCTGGCCCTCGGGCCTTAGTTTGAGGACCCCTGATCTAGGAAATCGAATGCGAGTAACTGCAAATCTACAAAGGATTGTAGATTGCCAGATGGTCGTACATGTGATTTCTTAGTGAAAGACGTAATGAGATTGCCCACAAGAGGGCAGCCTGCCGTAATAAACCAAGAAAGCAAGACTTTAAAGGCAATTTTTAAGAGGCAGAATTCCTACCACTCTGCAGCTACCATATTCCAGAATTTACCAGCAGTCTGATTTCTATGTCTAATTTGGATATTGATGGCCTGGAATTGATTGTTAGAAATGGCCAGTGTACTGTTTCACAAAATGGGGAACTTTATATGGTAGCTGTGATGCTCTGCCATGGCGCCCCCTGTTGGCGGCGGGCCCACTGTAGGACAGGTGGGTCCTCTACTCCACTCCCCTGTTGGCATTTGCAATTTCAGGCCTCAGAAAGGGAGCTGGGGCCGGCCTCACCCTCTCCTTGCTCCCTGGGACGTGGAACTCTGTAGCCCTGAAGCATGCGAGTTCTCAGTCTCCACTCTCCTCCTCAGCCTTTGCGTCTGCCTCCGTTTTATCTCCTCCCCCACCTCACACCACTAGGGTTGCCAACCTCCAGGTAGCAGCTGGAGATCTCCTGCTATTACAACTGATCTCCAGCCGATAGAGATCAGTTCACCCAGACAAAATGGCCACTTTGGCTATTGGACTCTATGGCATAGAAGACCCTCCCCTCCCCAAACCCCACCCTCCTCAGGCTCCACCCCAAAAACCTCCCACCAATGGCGAAGAGGAACCTGGCAACCCTACACACCACCAACCAGTTCCCTGCCATGCCCTTCATAAGCGTCTGAAGGGGACGCAGGGCCTGCCTCCACCCAACAGGCAGCACGTTTCTGCCGGCCTTGCTCCAGGACTTGGCTTCTCCACCAGCTCCTGTCTGCTGAGCTCTCTCCCAGGCTCAGCGTTGCCCCGTCAGCTTGCTCCATCCCTAGGGTTTGCAAACCTCCAGGTAATACTCAAAAGCCTGTGCCATGGGCTTGAGCAATAAATAAAGCCTGAACATGTGATTTCCTTATGAATCCATATGAGTAAAAGCATTTTGAGGCTTCTCTGAATAGAACTGATGCAGTAAAGTGGAGTAAAGTTCATGCTGACTAAAGCACGGCTACAAGGTTAAAATATGTAATGCTGCTCACTTGATGACTGAGTCTAGAAAATATCGGCATTGCTTATCCAGGGTGTTCTTCTTGGCATTAATGAGAAGGTCATCTCTGCCTGGGGATTTTTGGTCTCTCTGATAGATACAGAGTAAAGAGGACATAAGCATTACAACAGATGGTGACCTTGCACTTGTGAACTTGGTGACTTAATGCCACATACATAGTAAAGCTTTCTCCACAGACCAAATGGAAGTGACAAGGCCACTATCAAGAGTGACCAATTCAGCCACCCTGGACAGAAGCTTCTGGCCTCTCAGCTTAGTTCAGATAACCACTGCTCTGAGAGAATAAAAGGAAGCATCAAACAGCCAGAAGGCACAGGGTTGATGGAAGTTGGCTTATGCTAACTGACCTCACTCTCCCAAACATCTGCAAAGATGTAAAACTAAGCCTTCCTTGTCTCTTGCGTGAGACACAAGAAATTAGTTACAGAGAGGGCAGCAAGTCTGTCTGGCCATAACTCATTTCTATTATTTCATTCTATTATTTCATATCCTGCGTGATATGGAACTATACCATTTCACAAGTTCTGTGTAAGAATGGGAAAGACTCTCCTTAAGAGAGATTCATTTCAAAATAACCTGCTAAGGCTGGATATCTGAAATGATTGCTGGGAGACTATTCCATATAATGGAGGCTCTTAGTATTCCTACCAATTATACTGTGGGGTCTAAGAGTATTGGATCAGTTCCATATTTGGAAACACTGACATCTCATTAATTCTAGCAGGAGTTGATGGGTTCTCACTGAATGATCTAAATAGTCTGACTTGACTTTCCTTGAGAAATATGGAAGTTGTGAAACCCAAGTTACAGAACTGGTTCCTCCAGTTCTCAGAACCAGAAACAGGATTCTTAGATGCTCTTAGAGATTTCTCTAAGCAACCAGAGAACTCTCTCAGGGTAAAGAGTCAGAGGTTTCCCCAACATAAAAGGGGAAGCTTCTACACTCAGAATAAGAGGCCAGAGATGTTCCTGGGGGAAAAGGAGAATCTCTGTTCTCTGTAATAAAGCTTAAAGAACATATAAAGTAATGCTTACATACCACATATACAAAACCTGTTAGGCTTACTTGTGGAGACTCTTAGTCAAGCAAATATATTCCCTGAGATTGGCAAAACCAGAGAATAACTGAGTCTTCCATAAGAATATTAATATAGCCTTAAGCTTACACATAATGAATTATATATCACATAAGCTCTGCATTGCTGACTGTTATGATCAGAAGTCTATAAACATAAATATAGAATACAAAGCTTATAATATCTTATCCTCTGCACACAACATTGGATAGGTTAACACATACTGAAATATATAAATATCTTAAACATGAGTTAGGACCTTTACAAATCTAAGGTAAGCATGAGTTGGAGAGATTTAGAAATAATATAAGGTTGTACTCAATTTACTACAACTTATGTTTTATATTTCAGGTACTCTGGATTAAGATGCTCTTAACTATAACAGGTCTTGTCGAAGGCTTTCACGGTCAGAGTTCATTGGTTCTTGTAGGTTATCCGGGCTGTGTGACCGTGATCTTGGTATTTTCTTTCCTGACGTTTCACCAGCAGCTGTGGCAGGCATCTTCAGAGGAGTAACACTGAAGGACAGTGTCTCTCAGTGTCAAGTGTGTAGGAAGATATAGTCAGAAAGTGGTTGGGTTTGAGCTGAGTCATTGTCCTGCAAAAGTAATGTGCTAGTCATTGTCCTGTAAGTATCAAGATAATGTGCTAATGACGGTGTGGTATGTTAATATGGAACCAATTGTATCCTGAAGTGATCTGTTAATGTGTGAAATCCAAAACTAATCTGCATGGCTATTGTGGACTGTAGTCTTTGTTAGTCTGGAGGTTTTCAGGACAGGAAGCCAAGCCTTATTCATTCTTAAACTCTCTTCTTTTCTGTTAAAGTTGTGCTGATGTTTATGAATTTCAATGGCTTCTCTGTGCTATCTGACAAAATAGTTGGTAGAGTTGTCCAGAATATTAATTTAAACTTGCAGGGCCTCTTCTTCCTCTGCACGATCTTCAGTTGTTCTCCTGTGCTTGAGAGGAATGGAGACTGGAGGCTGATTGGGGATGGGTCTATTCAGAGCTCTCCTTGACAAGAAGCCTGTTATTCTTTATGAAGTGAAATAAGTTAATGTTGCTTTCAGAAATGAGACACAAAGAAAAAAGGGAATGTTGGGAAACGAAAGGGAAAATGTCTCCCTTTTACTCCAGTCAGTTTTGGTGGTTGGGAGACCGGAGAGGCCTTATTGATGCTCATAGAGTGAAGAGACAGTTTTAAGAACAGACTTTGAGGTGGCCTTTTTCAAACACCCAAAAGAAGGGCAGGAGGGTCTCTCCACGGAAGGAGGCTCCAGAGAACTCATAGAGAAGGGCTCCTCGGTCAGCGTCGAAAAAGGCCACTCGGCCCCCAGCGTAGTTCAGGCAGACTCGGATCCTCTTGAGCTCCCCGGTCAGGGACAAGGGAGGGGTTTTGCCTTTTGTGGAAGCCATGTAGCAGCCCCCCGACTTCCCCACCTCCCATATCTCTTCTTCAGGACTAAAGGTGAAGCGTCCCTTCCTCCTCACAGACTTTCTGGCAACCCCCATAGTCCAGCTATCTTCACTTCCCACAAGGACTTCCCAGAAATGGCGGCCTGCTGTGAATCCCTCACGGCCCAGCACAGCACCAAACTGGTCAAATCTCTCAGGATTGCAGGGCAGAGATTGACCTTTTTCTCCTGCTCTCATGCTTTTCCGATCCTCAGACAGGAGGAGATCCCGATGGGCTGTGTCTGGATCCAGAGTAACATTTGCTGTTGGGGGTGGGGGGAAAATGAGGAGACAAGAAGAGAAGCATTTTCAGTTGAGAGAATTCTCCCTCTGCCCTGTTCTGCATCCTTCTCCTGCTCCCACCTCTTCATAACCCTCTCCTGGATTCACAGACTCTCCTGCTTTCTCCTGACCTGCTGAAGGATAGAACAGCCTTCCCGTGAGCTTCCAGAGAAGGCAGATAAGATGCCTTTTCTAATGGCTGCTTTCTTCCTCCCTTAAGAGTCGTGGGAAAACTCAATTTCCCATGATTAACTGCAACGTGAAGTCATTGGGAACATTACTTTTCCCAAGATTCTTGAAGAAAGAGACAGACAGCTGGCCATTATTTTTACAAGTCTAAAATGTACGTAATACTTTTAAAATTCTCCCGGGGGGCATTTTTGGAGGTAGGGCCCCAAATTCATGGCATAGCTTGAAGGGACTCTCCTTGTACGACCCCCGAAGTTTGGTGAAGATTGGGTCAGGGCATCCAATTTTATGGGGTCTGGAAGGGGTCGCCCCTCCTCCATAGAGAATCATTGCGAAGTTTGCAATGATTCTTTATGGAGGAGAGGGGCGGCCCCTTCCACACACCATAAAATCAGACCCCCTGGCCCAACCTTCACCAAACTTTGGGGGTCGTGCAAGGAGAGTTCCTTCAAGCTATGATGTGAAATTGGGGACTCCAAAAAGGCTCCCCCCCAGGAACCTGGGGAAAGCCAAACCCTAAAAAGCTGAATTTATTTGGTTTTTCCCAGGAATTGCCTATTTGGTTTCGGCTTTCTCCCCAGGTTTGAGCATTTGGTAAACCTGAACCTGAAATGTATGAAAATGGCTAATTTGTTTATTTTCGGTTCAGGTTTAACAATATGCACAAACCTAGTGATGGCCCATAGTTCTTCTCCCAAACATCAAACACAAATTGTGTGTGAACTACTGGAAAACAGCACAAGGGTAGGCAGGACTTCTGCCTTTATATACTGCTATTCCACAAACACGGCTCTGTTTTAGTGTTGTGCACATTGATAAACCCAAACTGAAAATAAACCCAAAATTAGCTGTTTCGGTAAATTTTGGGTTTAGGGTTTACTGCATGCCAAAATGTGGGGATAAAGCTGAAGCCGAATAGGCAATTCCCAAGAAAACCAAATACATATTTGGCTTTTCAGGTTCGGCTTTTTTTTTGTTGCTTGGAGTCATGGCTCTGTGCTTTCTCCCCCTTTTCTTTCTTTTTTTTTGGACTGGTTTTGTTAGGGCTCCATAGTTGGGGCCCTTTTGAGACAGGGTTATTTAAAAGATGGGGCTCACCCAGTCCCATCCGGATATACCGTCCAACTAAAAGAGCCATCTTCAACAGCCACCCACCAGGCTTCTGAAGGAGATATCTTCAACAACGTGGATGAGTAATCTCCTTCAGACAGCCCCCGTGGTCAGTCAGTTCCAATAACACACACACACCCCATGAAAACCTGCTTTCCAAAAGAAGGGTGCCCTGAGCAGAGGCTTTGTTTCCCCACACTGTGACCATCTCTTGGAATCAGATTTTTCATGACCACAATAATGGACTGCTCACAGGTTGTCATTTGCCATCAAAAGGAATGTTTTCCATGCCTTATTTCTCTTGCATTTAAGCCTTTCCCTTCCATTTGGAAGCTAATTTGCATGCAAAGCAAGCCAGAAATGAAGGCGGACCCCAGACATTGAGGCATCAGCCTGGAATCGGCTCTTTCTGTCAGTCCTCGCAAAGCTGAACTTTTGAACCTGAAAACCGATGGACGGCTTGGCTTCCAAATGCCTGGAGGATGGGGGCAACCCGTGTGCAGGCCCATAAAATTGTTGACCATCGAAGGAGAGTCCCTTGCAGTCACGCCACAAATTTGGGGACTCTACCTCCAAAAATGCCCCCCAGGAGCTTTGAAAAAACATCCCCATTGACTGTAACGGGCCCAAATTTTTTGGTAAACCCAAAAATAAGCCACATACCGAAACTTACCAGTATGGGTGTTCAGCTTATTTCATGTTTATCCAAAAAACCAGGCCAAAAAAACCCAAACCTGAACTTTACTGAAAAATTTTTTTTTGCACAACCCTACATTGTTTTTTAAACCCGTGGATCCAATACATAATTTATAGCACCTTGAAACTGTGGGAAATCTGAAAAGCAGGTAGGGAAATCTGCTGAGAGAAATGGGGTTCCCAACCTGGTCTGCGCCTCTCATGGGGAGGATTCTGAAAGACCCTCAAGGGCTGATGTCCAGCAACCCTTCTCTCCTCATTTCAATATGGCGGCAGGTAGGCGAAAGGGGGCATTTCATCCCCTCAGAGTCCACCTTCTCTTTCACCCTGACAGACCTTCTCCTCAGAACAAGAAGGAACTGAAGGTGACAGGGTGGGAGAGAGGTTGAGGAAAAACACAAGAGCATCTAGTAATGTCATCTCTGGAAAAACACTCAGCAGAAGCACACAAATTGTAAGGTGAAACTTTTTAGTTAAGAAATAATTGAACGGCGTATGAAGAAAAATTTAGGAGTGTGCTGGAAATGCCGGGAGACAGACAGTTCTTATTTTCATGTTTGGTGGACCTGCCCAAAGTTGCATTTGTATTGGAAGAAAATTCAAGGTGAAATACAAATAATGCTTAATCAAAAAATAAATCTATACCTGAAGTATTTCTTATTAAGTATAACACCACCTGATCTATCTGAGAAATTTAAAGACCTATTCAAATATGCTACAGTGGCTGCGAGAGTTGTCCTGGCAAGAAGATGGAAACAAATTACCATACCTGATGTTGATGAATGGAAAGATAAGATGTTAGAGTATGCAAACATGGCTAAAATGACTTTTCATGATGAACCTAACAGATATTGATTCTGTGGATTGCTTTTATGAAAAGCGGCAGTCATTTTATACCTATATATCTAATATATCTAATATCTATACTAAGCACTTTTTTAATCTTTTAGAACTTCAATAAGAAAGCAGAAAATGTAATCACTCATATGAAACTCTAAAATGTATTCGAAATATATATCAATGACCAAAAAGAATGTTTGTTTAATGCAGACGGATGTTTTACCCCTTTCCCTTTTTCCCTTTTGTACCTCATAAAATTTAATAAGATTATTCATAAAAAAAGAAAAAATTACCTTTTTGCAGGTGAAGTCCAGAATCCAATGTGTCTGAGGAAGCAAAATAAATGAAAGTGAGCAGCAGACCCTCGTGCCCATAACAAACCTTGTGACAAAAACATATAGCCTCTATTTCTCTTGGGGAGGAAATGTGCCATGGTACAGCCCTACCTCATCACATCTTGAAAGCAAAGCATGGCTGATACTTGGATGGGAAACCAAAGAACGTTCTGCAGACTAAGGCAATGGCAAAGAAATCTCTGCTTTCCACTTGCCTTGAAATTGAAAACCTCTTTTTGGGGTAGTCATAAATTGGTTGTGATTTGATGGCACATGCGTACATATTTCTTCTGAGTTTCAGCTGAAAGGTTAAGTAGAACTTGGATACTAGTCATGATGCATGCCTATTCTCTCCAGGATCAGAGGAGCACGCCTATTATATTAGGTGCACTGGAACACAGGCAGGATAATACTGCTGCAGTCATCTTGCTTGTGGGCTTCCTACTGGCACCTGGTTGGCCATTATGTGAACAGACTGCTGGAATTGATGGACCTTCGTCTGATCCAACATGGCCTTTCTTATGTTCTGATGTTCATTACCTTTCAATTGCTTCTTGGTGCCCTCCAAAAGGGAATTTAAATCCAAGAAGTCCCAGATGCGCCACTTCAGTGAAAGAGGAAAAGCCACTGGATCTTCAAACACCTCCTTTTCTTCATACCTGGAGAAAATCATGTTCAAGGTACCATCCATCCAATTCAGAATTCCCCCCCAAGCAGGTCAGCAAAACTGGGGAAGGAATCTGCAGAAAGCCGAGAGACACCGGCTGAGGCTGAATGCAGAGCAAGATGGGAGGCTCTTCAGAGAGCAACGTCCACCTCACTGTCGCTCTCGACACCCCAAAGTCGCACAGCAGCTATGGGGAATGGATATTAAAAAATAAAACACAGCCTGTTTGAGTTCAGGCCACCACCACAGGGTGAAGAAAGACTCTTGTCTGCTCCTCAGCCATTTTCCTGTGCTGAAAACTGCACAGGAGGGGGAGATATTTCTCAGTTTTTGCTGCTCCAAGTGGACTATTCTGAGCATGTGAAGCAGGAAAAATGGGGAAGTAACGCCCCCTAGTAGGGGCGGTTTCAACATGAGAAATGTATGGAGTGGGAGGAAGGAGCCTTCTTCCCTGTGGTGGCATCCCGAGGCCAAATGGGCCCTGCTTTTTTTTTTTTAATAGCCTGTCTGGCTGAGGGGAACCCAGACCCAACTCTGATGCTGGACTAAATGGACCACTGGTCTCATTCAGCAGGCTCTACTTATGTTCTCAAGAGTGAAGCTGAGAGATGGTGGAAGGAAACGGGTCCCATAACATCACCATACCCAGAAGTGTTTTTACTTCCATCCCTTTTAATCATGTCGCCTGGTGGGAGGCGCAGAAACTTGGAGCCCAATAATGTCACATGACAATTCTTTTTCCTCTGAAGCTACCTGGGAAGACTTAAAGCAGAGGTGCGAATTTTCGGGTCGCCAGCTGCGTATTCCCCATCATGGGTTGCTCAGCATGGGCTGCTCAGAAGCCCTGTTGTTATTGCTTCCTGATAGTGGGTTTCTTTGCCCCAATGGCTGATGTGGAAAAAAAGTCAAAAAGCACTTTTCCTCAGCCTTGATTGTGGGGCAAATTGCCAATATAGAAACAGCCAAAGACAAATTTTAGTAGGAGCAGCATATTTAAGTGTCATGTGGTTGCAGGAACACTGATGAAAACATAGCACACACACACGCCAACTCCTGCTTCCTCATGTGTAGCCTCAACCTACCCTCCTTAACAAATGGAGCACATCGGATTTGGTTGGGTGGTCATACCTGTGTCCACTTCCAAAGTGCCCCATAGTCTACCCTGATGCCAACTAAAGCATTATTTGGGCCAAATAAAGTTTCTAAAGTGCCATTCTGTGGAATGAATGAAGCTGAGGAGACGCAAACCCTGATTTTCCTGGGGTAGTTTTTAAAATGTTACTTTCAAAGCAGCTGCCAACACAATAAAAAGATCTTCAATGTGTGATTGAAGGTAAGCTTCATCACCCATTTTGTGACTGGCAGCACCCATTTTGTGCCAGCTATTTTGTGGCTGTGTCCACCACACCAGGGTGGAATTCCAAAGGTGCCTGCTGCCTCAAACAGTTTGGGGACCCCTCTTCTAGAGATTTTTCAGCTAGGTGTCAAAACAGGACCCCCCCCATACTATTTCACTATTTCCTGTTGACGAGACTCTGTGTTTAAGCTGTTTGCCACTGACGGATGGATGGGGGGGCCACGATCTTAATTACATTTGATTTGGCCCTCAGACATGACCCTGAAGGACCACGTTCTTCTCACGATACCCACACACACACACACATCCAGTGTTAAGAAGGTTAATAAGAAAGATCCACTTACCTCTGCAAGGAGCTTCTGGCATCCTAAAGAAAAATGGCAGAGAGAGAGAGAGACAGAATAAAAATTTCCTTCCTTCCACTTTCACACCTTCTCTCCCAACCCTACTCTTCTCCATCTTTGCACCCTGAGGGCAGGACTTGGATCCTGCATCTCTATCCATCCTCGGTAGTTGGGACAAGTTTAGAAGCCTCTCTCTACCTTATCCTGTCTGGAATGGAGTTCCTAACAATAAAGGACTCATATGAGTTTGCGAAGAGAAAAGAATTTATGCAAGTTTGTTCTTAGCACAGCACACAGTCCAGGTGGGCGTTGCTGCACTTTTGCCTTTGGGCACTCTGCTAACTTTGGGGATCCAAAAATCCGACTGTTGGTTGACACCAAAACACACTTTTCCTTCCGAGATGGAAGCCTCCTGGCCTCAGTCTATCCAGGAGGGGCAAGGGGTTGTGTGCGTTTGGGGAGCTGCATTTCCAGAGGTGGAGTTTCACAGCAACTGGCTGGAGATGTAACGGGGCAGAGGGGAAAGCAGCCCATGCGCAGAGATGAAAATTTACTAGTAACAGAAAAGGGCTCATGTCAGGCTCGCCCTTCCCCACTGTCTTGTCCCTATGGGCCCCCGCATTCCCCGCATGCCTCCTGCCCTCCCACCAGACTCAGAGTTAGCAGATGTTTTGGAGCCAGGCTTAGGGTTGCCAACCTCCAGGTACTGGAGAGAATGCTGAGTTCCTCCTTTCGCAAGAACAGATACGCTAACTGCCTTGGACATGTTCTGATGAAGACAAAGGGTTGAAACAGGGCAAAAATTATCCGGACCCCTATAAAAAACACACCCCAGACTGGATTGTTCGAGAGACCCCAACCTTGCATCACAAGATAGTGCAACTAATAGCATACAGTTCCATGTATGCCCTCTTCTACACAAAATTGAACTTTTTACAACTTGAGATGGCAATAGCATCCTCATCTGAAAGAGACGAGAGACAACAAGACCAGATGGCGATGATTGAACTTAAGATAAAAGAATCTTCGTTGCGTATACGTGGTTTGAAAGAAAAAGTGGAAAATCGGGATTTACGTGGATATCTTTCAACTCTTCTGGCAGATTTTCTACAGGAAACTGAAGAAGTAACTGCTGGGATGATTGTGACAGCTTACAGAATCAATTCTGCATATGCAACTAGAAATAAGGTACCTAGGGATTGCCTGCTTCAATTATTCTCAAGGAGTCATCGGGATCTGATACTAAACACACATTACAAGACTCCACTAAAAGTTGAAGATGAGCCTTTGAGAGTGATGAAAGAAATACCGGCAAGACTACTGAGGAAAAGGAAAGATTTTATGGAGATTGTTCAATGTTTAAGATTAAGTGGAATCCAATTCAGATGGGAATACCCACAGGGTATCTCCTTCACTTTCAAGGCAAAAAGGTTTAAGTATACAGAAGTGGACAAGGCGGAGCAGTTTCTAAGAAGATATGAGGCAGACTTGGTTAAACCTACTAAACCAAGCAAACAAGTTCCAACTAGAGAATCTCCAGAAGAAGAAAAGGCATCTGAAGCAGCTGGAGGTGTAGATTTGCCAATAGACTCCTCTGAGGACTCTCCAATTGATGACTGAAGACTAAAGAATGGGGGGAAGGGGGCAATAAGTGATATGGTTGTTTATGTTGAATGTGAAAAATTATGGGATCTAACTGATTTTTGATATGTTACAGGTTCTATCTTGGAACATTAATGGATTGAACTCTCCTAATAAAAGGAGGAAAATATTTCACCATCTACACAAAAGTAATGCTAACATTATTTGTTTACAGGAAACTCATATACTCCCAAAGGACATATTTAGATTGGAACATGTAAGGTTGGGTACACTCTTCACGACGTGTAATAATACTAAAAAGACTAATGGAATAGCTATGTACATACCTATCTCATTGGAGCCAAGAGTTGTTTATCAAGATACGGAGGGAAGAGTTTTGTTGGTTGAAATAACATCTGGATTACAGAAGATAATGCTTGTGGGAATATATGCTCCTAACATAAACCAAAAAATATTTTATGATAAATTAGCAATATTACTAGCTGAATATGCTATAGAAAAAATGATTTGGATGGGGGATTTTAATGGTGTTAAACTACCTAAGATAGATAGATCTGGGAAAAAGAAAAAAGCGGCTAATGAAGGAAAATTGCCAGGGGTCTTTGATGCTCTTACTGATCAATGGAATATGTTTGATGTTTGGAGATTGGCACATGGAAATAAGAAAGGTTATACTTTCTTTTCACAAAGACATCTAACATATTCCAGAATAGATATGTTGTGGCTTTCGAAAGGCCTAATAGAGAAATCAGAAGATCCAGAAATTTTACCCAGAGTTTTGTCAGATCACAATGCTGTTTCAGTTAAAATTCAATTGGGAAATAGAGGATAGAAACCCTGGAGAATTAATGATTTTCTTTTAAAAAATGCTAAAATAGTTGCTAAATTGAAGATGGAAATACAGAACTATTTTAAAGAAAATATAGATAAGGGTACTCGTCAAGATATAGTTTGGGATGCTGGTAAGGCAGTAATTAGAGGATTACTAATTCAACAAAATACAAGATGGTATAGGGAAAGGGAGAACAAGAGAAAATATGTATTAGATGAAATAAAACAAGGGGAAAGATATTTAAGTAGGTTGCAAGATAAAGCAAGTAAATATGAACAGCAGGTGAAGATTAGAAACTGGCAACAGCAATATGAATTTCTAATTGCAGAAGAAATTGAAAGAAAACTCATGTACAATAAACAAAGATTTTTTGAACATGCAAATAAGCCGGGAAAAATGTTAGCATGGCAACTTAAGCAGAAGGAGAAAAAAATACCAATAACTCAAATCAAAAGGAAGGGTAAGATTACAAGAATAAAAGAGGAGATACTTGAAACATTTGTAGAATTTTATACAAACTTATACAGTAAAAAGGTATCTTCAGAGGTAGAAATGGATATGTATCTTACCAAAGGAGTTTGGGGGAAAATAACACAAGAAAACAAAGATTTTCTGGATCTTCCAATAACTAAAGAAGAGTTGGAAGAGGCAATAAAGAAAAGTAAATTAAATAAATCTCCCGGTCCAGATGGATTTAATGCATCCTATTATAAAATATTTAAAGATCAGTTAACCCCTTTTCTACTAGAAGTAATGAATTTAGGATTGAAAGAAGGGATTATCCCTCAGACTTGGAAACAGGCAAATATAGCATTAATACCAAAGGCAAATTCTGATATATTAGAAGTTAAAAATTTTAGACCAATATCATTGTTAAATACTGATTATAAATTATTTGTAACAGTTTTAGCTACAAGATTAAAAAGAGTACTAAATCAAGTAATACATGAGGATCAAGCTGGTTTTTTACCAGGAAGGTTGATGAGTCAGAATGTGAGGGTAGTAATTGATCTTTTAGAATATGCAGAGCAAGATACAACACCAATAGCTTTGATATTTCTGGACGCTGAAAAAGCTTTTGATAATGTTAATTGGCAGTTTATGCTTAAGATATTAGATTCTATGGATTTTGGTGAGAATTTTAAAACAGCTATAAAAGGTATATATACACAACAATCTGCTAATTTGATTATAAACGGGTCATTATCACCCAAAATTGAAATTCAAAGGGGAACGAGACAGGGGTGTCCTCTTTCCCCTTTATTGTTTATTTTAGTATTAGAATTATTATTGCATAATCTTAGAAATAGTGATGTAGTTGGTGTACGAATAGGCAGAAATCATTATAAGTTTAAAGCATATGCGGATGATGTAGTATGTTTTTTGACTGATCCGATTGAACAAATTGACAGATGGAATAAAATTTTGGAGGTTTATGGAAAGCTTTCAGGGTTTAAAGTTAATAAAACTAAAACTAAGATTATAACTAAGAATATGACTCTCTCACAACAACAAATATTAATGAAAAAGACGGGGTTTAATATTGAAAATAAAGTTAAATATTTAGGTATATGGTTATCAAACAATAACCTTAACTTATTTCAAGATAATTATGTGAATCAATGGCAACAGATAAAAAAGGATTTGATAAGTTGGGAAAAATTGCCATTATCGCTATGGGGAAGAATTTCAGTAGTTAAAATGATGTTATTACCTAAAATGCTCTTTTTGTTTCAAAACCTCCCAATAGTTAAGGGTGTACAGATATTTGATGTTTGGAAAAAAGATATTATGAGATTTCTCTGGAGTAAAGAAAGACACAGGATTGCATATAATAATTTAATTGAGCAAAGAGATACGGGAGGATTTGGATTACCAGATTTGAAATTGTATTATCAAGCAGCATGCTTTACCTGGATTAAAAATTGGATTCTTTTAGAGAATCCGAAATTATTAGAATTAGAAGGCTTTAAATTGAGATTCGGGTGGCATGCTTACTTGTGGTATGATAAAGAGAAAGTAAATAAAGAATTTAATTCTCATATCATCAGGAAAAATCTATTGCAAATTTGGAATAAATATAAAGAAATTTTTGAAAGTAAAACACCCGGTTGGATTAACCCTATAGAAGCGTTTATGAGAAGAGGTGTACATTTAAATTTGGATTGTGATAACTATAGAGAAATAACAGAATATAAAGATGGTATATGGGTACTGAAATCAAGAGAAGAAATTCTGATTAAAGATTGGTTTATGTACTATAAACTAAGAGATGTTTTTAACAAAGATAATAAGTTAGGTTTTAATCAAACCAAATCAAAATTTGAGGTTATACTATCTAAGGGAAATAAAGGATTGATAGGTAGGGTTTATAAATTACTTATAGAGACAAATTTGGAACAAGAAAGGATTAAATTAGTGATGTTGAAATGGATGAGAGACTTAGGCTACAATATAGATTTGGAAATTTGGGAAAAGTTATGGAAAAAAGAATTTAAGTTTACAATTTCAAATGAAATAAGAGAGAATTTGAATAAAATGTTTTATAGATGGCATATAACTCCAGTATTATTAAGTAAAATGAAGAAAGATGAGGAAGCTATATGTTGGAAATGCGGTATAGAATTAGGCACATTTATGCATGTTTGGTGGTTTTGCAAAAAAATAAGGAGGTTTTGGAGATTAGTTTTGAAGGAAACAAATGAATTGATTAAATCAAAAGTTAAGAAAGACCCCGCCTTTTGTTTATTGGGAATATCAAAAAAAGATCTGGATAAAGGTGATAGAGTCATATGCCAATATAGTTTTGCTGCAGCAAGAATTATAATTGCTAAAAAATGGAAGCAAATAAATAAACCTTCAATTAAAGAGTGGCGAGAAAAATTATGGATGTATATGCGGATGGCCAAAATTACAGCATTTTTACATGATAAAGATATGGAGGAATTTAAATGTATGTGGGTAAAGGCCACCGCATATTGGGATAAAGTGGCAAAAACGGATTTTAAAAGTATAGTTAACGAATTATAGTATAATATGATTTTTAATATGATATAATAATAGATTTTTTCTTCTGATATGTCATAACACTCCATCGGAAGTCCAATGGTGGAGGGCACTGGTGGGGGGATGGGTTTTGGATTTAGGGCACATGGCTTATAGAGTGATTTGAATATTGTAATAGTAGATAAATTGTGTCCTGAACATGTAATTTCTATTTTTATTTTTATGTATATGTATTTTTTTTCTTTGTTTTTTTTTTTTTGTTTTTGTGTTTATTATGAAAATAAAAAAATTTATATAAAAAAAAAAAACAACTGTGAATGGAACATGGAAAATGCTTCCAAAAGTCTGAAGTTTTTTTGTTTGGTTTAAATAAGCAATGCTGAATATAAGAATTGTTTATTTTAGAGTGTTCACTGTAAATATAATATAGCACCTCTTTGCAACATTACTTTGGTCTAATACTGCTGTCTTTATAGAGTATAACCTCCAGGTACTAGCAGGAGATCTCCTGCTATTACAACTGATCTTTAGCCAATAGAGGTCAGTTCACCTGGCAATTGGACTCTATGGCATTGAAGTCCCTCCTCTCCCCAAACCCAACCCTCCTCAGGCTCCACCCCAAAAACCTCCCACCGGTGGTGAAGAGGGACCTGGCAACCCTAACTAGGCTCCTTTGCAGCTCTCAAATTTTCGGGTAAGTCTGGGGCTGGCATGGTTTCATTGGATGTGTCGAGGGAGGGAGGAGGGCTGCTGGGGCCTTGGGAAATGAAAAGAAGGGCCAATGTCAGGCTTGGTCCCGACAGCTCATTTGCTTCCTGTCCAAGCAAAGGAGGCACAGAAAACGTTTGGAGCCAGCCTTCTCCCAAAGGGGAGCCTCGGCTGTTCCTGCCACACTCACCTGCAGGAGTTCACTGGCTGGCTGCTGACACTTCTGCTCCATCTCCCGTATGAGGCTGTCCAGAGAGGAGAGCCCCTCAGAGAGTTTGGCAAGGTGCTGGTCCCTGTTTCTTGCCACCTCCTTCTCCACCTCTTCCATCTGGGCCAGCAGAAGTTTCTCTTGTTCCTCCAGAAATGAGTGTAGTTGTCTGAACTTGGCTACCATCTCTTGCTTCTCTCCTGTGGTTTGCATCTGAGATGGAAAGAGAAGGGAACAGGTCAACAGAACACAGCTGGTCTTTGCAGTGGGAAGAGGTTCTTCAGGAGACTTCTATCGGAAGGGCACTTTAACCTTTCAGAGATCCTAACAACATTCAGCAGGGGAAAAGAAAGATTTCCAGGGACCCATCCTGAGGGCCAAAGTACATCTCACTCCATCTCCTGGAGAGGTTCTTTCAGCCACAGAGGACGATGTCTGCTGCAGAAGACCCAGAGAGTAGAAGGAACTTCTTGAGTCTCTTTGTTTCCCCAATAAAACACCCTCCATATGCTGATCCCCCCACTTCCCAACAGGTGAAAAGGTACAATGTGTGAGTAGAAATAACACTGGGGAGAAAAGAACTATGAAGCCCCTTCCCCTCACTTAGTCACCCTGGCTGCATTTTGGGCAAGAAAAAACTGCAGGGGAAAAGATGGACACACTACTGAGTATTCCAAATACTTCCCCCCCCTCCCCTTAGATTCAGCAGTGGCTGATCAACCCTTGGCCCAGTTCAGGATTGGTGGAATATCTATCAGCATTTCTACCCAGCATTTCTTGGAGGGTTGGACATCCTCGTCTCTCTTCAGAGACTTCTCCTGGCTTGCAGTGTAGGTGCATACACACAAAGACCACCCCATCCCCCTTCAAATAACTGATGGGAAGGGCGGATTTTGGCTACCAGTGGCAATAACAGAGAGCCAGTCTCCATTCATCCTTGACCCTAACATAGGAAGTGGGCTGGGTCCAGGGAAAAGGGGGCTTATGGGGTCTGGGTTGGGCAGTTCCTCCATCTTTGGAAGCAAACGGAGGAGAAACCCACCCTCCCTCCCTCCCTCCCTCCCTCTGTTGCAGAGCAGGTCGCCCATCTGGGAGCCGGGTAGGAATTTTTTACCCCTCTGGCACAATTGGCAACAAGCTGGGGGGGTTTTGGCCTACCTTACTCTGAAAGTGATAGGTGGTATGCGGGAGCAGTGCAGGAAAAGGTGGCTTCGTGGTTCATGGTACAACTCTGGTTAGCACCCTGGGAGAACCAGCATGGTGCAGTGGTTAAGAGCAGTGGTTTGGAGCAATAGACTCTGATCTGGAGAGTCAGGTTTGATTCCCCACTCCTCCACATGAGTGGCGGAGGCTAATCTGGTGAACTGGATTTGTTTCCCCACTCCTCCCCATGAAGCCAGCAGGGTGACCTTGGGCTAGTCACAGCTCTCTCTGCCTCACCTACCTCACAGGGTGTCTGTTGTGGGCAGGGGAAGGGAAGGTGATTGCAAGCTGGTTTGATTCTTCCTTAAGTGGTAGAGAATGTCGGCATATAAAAACCAACTCTTCTTCTTCTTCTTGAGGCCTAAGTTTGGAAGATGAAGGAGCAACCCTCAGGCTAGGCCTAGGACCTCAGTGCCTGGCAGTGACCGGGGACAGGAAATCCTTGAGAGTGTTGCTATCCTTGACCTATAGACCTCACAACTCAGGGGAATGGACGTGGCACACCTCCCTCGAGCACTAAAGAAGGCAAGGAGGAGCACGAGCCATACCAGCCATAGTGACACTTACGAGCAAATCTTGGCTTTCCTTCACTATGTCTGCTTTACACACCCCAATTCTTTCTCTCTCCTTCTTCAGCATCTCCAAACGGTTGCAGAACTGATCCTGGGGGAGGAGAGACCCCAAAATTAGATTGCATTCTATCTTAGAAGTTAATTATAAAACTTACAAGAAGCAAAACTGACAAAAGGGACAAAGCAGATATAACTGCCCTACGCCTGTAATGGGATCTTCAACATTTCCCTAATGCTGAACACAGGTAGTTTCCCCATGGGGATGGCGCCCCATTCTCCTCTAATACCCACCATGAATGCAAAGATATTCACAGTGCCAATGCTGTTTTGACATGGACATTTACTCTGTGCTTTACCCTCCTTCCCACCATTCCACCACCGTGCTCATCACAGGAGGGTTTTTGGCATTAAAAAAATTATTCACAGCCAGTATGTCACTGTACTCTGTTAACACTCCAGCAATATCCCAAGTATTGGCCAGCCTCTGGTCACTAGAGGTGTGGAGGGGAGAGGTAGTTGTGAATTTCCTGCATTGTGCAGGGGGTTGGGCTTGATGGCCCTGGTGGTCCCTTCTAACTCTATGATTCTAAGCAGTGACATTTTTAAAAAATAACAAAAATCTCTTGGGGGTGGGAAGGGAATGCTAGGCGGGAGGGTTAGAGATGGTGGGGAAAATGCATACCTTCCATGCCACACTTTCCCAAACCCTCTTTGGGTATGTTCTTCCAAGAAAGAGAATACCAAAGAAGGGAAACTCTGTGTAGAAGCAACAACAGCTGTGGGAAGGGGTGGAACTCCTTATATTGCCGTAGTGCAGTGGAAGGGCCGTGGCTAAGTGACCCTCAGAATATCTGCTTGGTAAGCAGAGGTTTCCTGGGTTCAATCCCCAGCACCTCCAGTTGAAACCAACAGGTAACAGTTGACATGATAGAACATGTCCACTCCCTTCTTAAAGCCTTACAAGTTGGCAGCCATCACCACATCCTGGAGAAGAGAGTTCCACAATTTACCTATGTGTTGTGTGAAGAAATGCTTCCTTTTGTCTGTTTTGAATCTCTCACCTTCCAGCTTCACCAGATGACTCCGCGTTCTAGTATTATGAGAGAGGTAGAAAAGCTTCTCCCTGTCCACTCTCTCCATACCATGCAGTTTTATAGATCTCTATCACGTCTCCCCTCAACAGCCTTCTTTCCAAGCTAAACAGCTCTAAGTGCTTCTCATAGGGTCTAGTCCCCTGATCATTTTGGTTGCTCTTTTCTGCACCTTCTCAAGCTCTGCAATATACTTTTTGAGGTGTGGTGACCAGAACTGTACACAGTATTCCAAGTGTGGTGTCACCATAGATTTGTACATGGGCAGTATGATAGCAGCAGTTTTATTCTCTATTCCTTACCTAATTATGGCCAGCATGGATTTGGCCTTTTTCACAGTAGCTGCACACTGGGTTGACATCTTCATCGAGCTATCCACTACCACCCCAAGATCCCTTTCTTGGTCTGTCGCTGCCAGAACAGATCCCATCAGTGTATGTGCGAAATTGGGATTTTTTTTGCCCTAATAAGCATCACTTTACACTTGCTCACATTGAACCTCATTTGCCCTTTTAGTACTGCAGACAGGAAGTGAGTCAATCTCCCCACTTTATCATATCACCCCACTTTAGCCTCAGCAGAGGGCAAGAGGCAATGCCTTAGGGAGCCCCCAAGCCAGACAGGAGGCAGCAAAGAGGTCTTTTCACTCCCCAATTTGGGCCCAGAGGCTGAGGCAGAAACTGGAGGCAGTTTCCCCACAAAGAGGCCAAGGAGAAGGGAAGGATCCACAGCTCTTCCCCACCAACCTCCACCATGTAAATTTCCTACCTTGTACTCTTGGGAAGCCTCCTCAAGAGGAAGAGTTTGGTGATCTCTGTGCTCCTTGGATCGGTCACAGACCATACAGATGAGGGCTTCATCGTCCTTGCAGAAGAGCTTCAGCGGCTCCTGGTGCTTCTGGCAGACTCTCCCTTTTGTAGCAACCCTGTTTGCCTGACACAGAAAAGAAAGAAACAGATCTTTTTCTATTCCCCTCTTCCCTGAACAATGACCAAATGTCTGACTATGAGTTGGTCAGGCACCCATGTCCCCACTGCATGTCAGATGTATCATCTATTTCGGCCCTTACTTTATACCTTATCTTGGTTAGCAGCCTTTTCCAGGTGAAGTAAAGAGTGACCTCTGTGTTCTGGAGATTCCTTACAAATGCAACACATGAGTTTTTCATCATCTTTGCAGAAGAAACGGAGTTTCTGCCCGTGTCTTAGACACAGATCTTCTGTTCCTGGATTTCTTGTACAAAATCCCTTCTGTTTTATTTTTTCTACCAAGTTTGCCAGCTGCCAGTTTGAGCGGAAATTCCCTTTCTGGATCTCAGCTTTGCAGACAGGACACTCCAGGTACCCCAGTTCTTCCCATTTGTCACAGTAGTCAGTGATACACCCCCGACAGAAATTGTGGCCACAGTCCAGGGTTACCGGTTCTATGAGGCACTCCAGGCAGATGGGACAGATGACTTCCTCTTCCAGACCTGTGGATGGTGACCCTGAGGCCATGTTGGAGGCAGTTTCTGTGTCTTGGCAGACAGAAAAGGTAGCTTTGTAAGGCCTGTAAAGAGAACAGCAGAAGGACAATGAGCTGGAAAAGGGTTAGATTTTAGGCAGGAGATATATATTTTTCAAAAGAACCGATAAATGAATAGTATTTTACTCTGGGATTTTTAATACCTCTAAAAAGAGGCCGAAAACTTTCTATATACGCATGATTGCTAAAGTACAGATGTGGATAGAAGTGGATTTGAAACTGTTAGGAGAAATCAAATTGTTCCTTCTCTCATAGGTTGTTTCCACATGGGTTATTTCCCCTAGGTTCAATGCTATTGGGACGTGGTTTTTTCCCTTGCTTCCTTCCCTGAAGTACTGAGGTGCACCTCCTGGATTTTCACAGTCTTTTCTCCAGTCTTTCCCAAACTTGTTTGCTGCAAAGTTTTGGAAGAGACTGCAAAGCCCAGATTGCTGTTGAGTGGGTGGAAATGTTTGTCTATTCATGGTCCTGCCCACATGGCAGCCATTTTCCCTGTCCCTCAGGCTGCCATTTCCTACCACCACCAAAGGATCTTAAAAAAATTTCAACTTAACATTGTTATATCATTTTAATGTGTTTATCAAGTTCTCTGAACATACAACTTTCTTTTTTTAAAGTCTCTAGCCCCTTTTGTGGAGGAGATATAAAGGGAAAGAAATATCAATGCAACAAAAGGGCTAGGAACTTTTAAAAAATAAAAGCTGAGAATGATATTTAATTGCTGGTTTTTTAAAAATGAAGAAAGCCCTAATGGTGCAGTAGAAGGTGGTGGTTGCAGCCAGGGGACTGGGGCAAGAACATTATGGGAAACCTGCCATATGAAAGCCCCTTTGGTACTCTGATGTACTGGCAGCTGAAGCAGCAACAGGAAAAGTACACAATCCTATCCCTTGCAGGGGAAATTTTTTTGGTTGTTGCTGTCAAGTTGCAAGTGACTTCGGTGACCCCATAAGATTTTCAAGGTAAGAGATGTTCAAAGGTAGTTTGTGTTTGCCTTTCCTGTGTTACAATACTGGACTTCCTTGGTGGTCTCTCACCCAAGAACTAACCATGGCTGACCCTGCGTAACTTCTGAGATCTCACAAAATTGGGGTAGTCTGGGCCATCCATGTTAGGATGGAAAACACCATACACACAAATAAAATCCCAGGTGTGTAGCTCTGTTACTACTGTTACCTAGCTATAAGGACAGAGGGGTGGCGTCAAGAGAGCAGGGCCAAGACTTGAAGGTCTCCAATACAGCCACTGAGGGCTCAGTCTGAATCCCCCCACCGTCCAACATCCACTAGGCTACCCAGCCATTAGGCCACCCTTACCTGCCGGTTGACTCAAGGTGACATCCAGGACCGGCTCTGTGGGACACACAATACAGCCTTCCCCTTTCTTGTGATTTCCCACTCTTCATTCACCTCAGTCGGATCACAGTGGTAGAGAGAGGGCAAATTTGAAGTACCCTCAACAGCTGGAATCCCCCCAGTCCAGTTGCTGCAATTCCCCTTGGGCTTTTCCAGAAAGCAAAGCCAGGAAATGCAGTTCAGTCCCTTTCACTAGTGATGAACATGTCATAAAAGGAGCCGATCAGCAACAACCTTTGAACAGAGAGCCCAGCCCATATCTCCTAAAATAGGTAATACATTAACTAATCTGTATGTATTCTACTGTCCCAAACATTTTAAAATGGTCTTTGTATAGAAATGTCACAGCAGGGAGGCCTGCATTTCATGACCTGCTCGCTCCACTTTTCCTCCATATCTGAGTGTGCCTGTGTACATACACACAAACCAATAAGACCACACTTCATTATTTTTATGATGAGGACTGTAGGCAGCTTAGAAGAGAATCGAGGAATAAGTATGGATGAATTACAGGACTCTTTTTTTGTTTTGTTGCAACAGACTAAGGGCGAAAACGCATGGTCGCTTTAGCCTCCTTTATTCCCTATTTCAGCCAGGATCGAACGCACATTCAGCAAAACGCATGCATTCGATCCTGGCTGAATCCTGGCTGAAATAGGGAATAAAGGAGGCTAAAGCGACCGTGCGTTTTCGCCCTAAGAGAGCTTTACCTTCACCACACGTAGATGCTGCCAGCTCCTTCCATGAGGTGCTTCTGGTCCCACAACTGCCTGCTCCCCAGGTCACCAGAAGGGACTATGTGTTTTTTGTCGGCTTCTTTTCCCCTGGTGAGAGGACGAGCCATAAACATAATAGAATCAAATGCAAACAACTATCACTATAACACTAATGTTGTAAAAACAACAATCATAATTTTGTGCCTCCTTTCCTACAAATTTGGGCTCCCCCGAGCAGGGTCGCCAATCCCCAGATTCTAGCTGGAGATCTCCTGCTATTACAGGAGGGGGTGATTTGATTATTTTGGGTGGGAGGCCCTGCCTCCATTCATCCACTGCTTGCTGTTTCAAAGTTGCATTGTTTGAATTTTGGGGTTTTCTCTGTTTCAGAACGTGTTGGCTTTTACCTGAAAGGAGGGAGTGATTTGATTTTTTTGGGTGGCACTGCTTTGTTGTTGTCATAATTGCTCTCATTGTTGAATTTAGACACAAGGGATTTTTTTGGGGGGGCAGTTTGGTATCTTCTTGTGTGACATTTGCAGTGTTTTCCTATGGGGAATGGGGGCAACCCATTTGGGACCCCATAAAAGTGGACCCCTTGACCCGATCTACACCAAACTTTGGGGTTCATGCAAGGAGAGTTCCTTCAGGCTCCTCTGTAAAAATTTGGGAATTCTACCTCCAAAAATGCCCCCACAGGAGCTTCAATTTTTTCCCATAGACTACAATAGGCCTGAATTTTTTTGGCAAACCCAGAAACAAGCCGAATATTAAAATTTACCAGAATGGGTATATGGCTTATTTTGGGTTTACGGAAAAAAAAACTGAACCCAAAATTTACGGAATATATTTTCTTGCACAGGCCTAGGTTCTCACAGGAACACTGACATTTTTGAGCACATTGTACAGCAGATGGCAGTGCATGGGCAGTGCAGTGCAGCACTGAAACGAAGGCACTCCACCGTGAGTACAAGCAGGTTGAGTCCTGTTGGGATGCTGCAGCCTTGCATCAGAGCACTGACTCTTGAATCTACTGGAGATTCAATCTACATGTCTGCCTCATGTGGTTCAGTGGTAGAACAGCTGCTTGGCATGCAGAAGGTCCCAGGTTCAGTCCCCGGCATCTCGTTCAAGGAACTAGGCGAGTAGGTGATGGGAAAGACTCCTGCCTGAGACCCTGGAGAGCCGCTGCTGGTCTGATCAGACGATACTGACTTGGATGGACCAAGGGGGATCTGATTCGGTAGAAGGCAGCTTCATGTGGAGGGAGAGAGCAAAGCATTCTGGGAGGTGCTGTTGACAGTTGGAGGTGCTGTTGACAGTTGCTGTCTGTGCTGTTATGTCTGTTTGGAAAACTATCTCTCAGACTGTTTGTCAGCTGTAAATCTTAGTATACTAAGAATATATATTTAAGTCAGTTATATTGTCATACATGACTGTAAGAATGTAACTATGTTTTGTGTAAGTTCAACTTAACCCTATGAAAGTAACTAAGCAAGTAAATCTGAGTTTTATTTAACAGTTCTGCGAGGAACTGAGTTTATTTTCCCACAAGCCTACTGATCCGAACAGATTCAGTCACCCTAGTCTCTAAATTAAATTTCGCTGTTTAACCCTACCTGGGATTCTGTAAAGGAAGAAAAGGGACTTTCACAAGTTCTATCAAATCTTCAAACGGATATTGGTTTTACTAAAAAGATCCCAGAACAGAGAAGTAAATCTTTCTCTTCTTCACATCCCACTATAATTGATCAGGTAATGTGCCACCAACAGGCTTGTTTGACAAGGGACTGCACCGCATCCTGAGAGGGGATGCGAGCATCAGATTCAATTGGGTGTCCAGGAGCCCGAACCTCCAGTGGGTTGTGGAAGATGGACTGCCCAATGAGGGGTGCATGGCTGGATCAGAGGAACTTCTTTCACACGATCTCATCACTATCAGCTGAGAGGGCATTCATTGTTCAATGACCTTAGATACAAGTCTGGAAGACAATTTTTTTCCCATTCAAACCACTGAATTAACAATAAAGCGGCCCAACATCATGCACTCATCCCTTTGTCCTTCCCCCCATAGTGTTGTGCCTAGAAAACGCTATCCAGATAGGTCTGATCAAAGGATAACGCACTGGAGATCAGAAAGTACTTTTACAGTTTACTATTTAATGGTACCAAGTTTTAAACAGTACAAAGCTGGGATCAAATCTCTCCAGCCCAAAAGCAAAAGAAAGAATCACACTTGCAGTTCAGAATTGATCAGTTATATACACTTCTAACAAAGGATTTCAATACGATACAATCCTGCTGTTCACATGGATGTCATTCTTGGCAAACAAGTAATTCTGCAAAGCAGTCTTTTGCCGGGACACGAAGGTCTTTGTAATAGATAACGCGCTAACAGAGTACAGGAAGGCTGTGTTTGGCAATGTTACAGATTCAGGAATTTATGTGAGTGCTTTATGCAAACTAAGTGAATTGAAAGCAAGACAAGAGAGAGCCAGAGGGGGGGGGGGTTTCTTGACACGCATTTATCTACATGGGTGTCATGTCTAAAGGGAGATTCCTGAACCTGTTTATGTACGCAGGGACAGTTAATAGTGCCACAGGTAAAATACCTTTATTTGGGGCACTTCAATAGGGAGTAGTGGTATTCCTGTGAGCTGTACTTCCATGAATCCACCTCCTGGGCCAGAGCTGGAAGAGACAATAATAACTCCAGAAGCACAAGCAGGTAGGTGGCTTCAAGAGGGGGTGTGGGACTGGGCATCCATTTGACCATTTTTTAGTAGTTGTTGTGATGGACAACTTTGGAAATTGGATTCATTTGGTGTCAAAAGTTCACCATGTGTGGACACTTTACAAAGGATGTGCTTTGGGTCATGCTTTTGTGTGTGTGGCAAGGGGGTTGTCTTTGCTTGTTGTGTGGCTTCTTTGCACAGAAACTTCTTTGCCGGGGTATGGATGGTGGGATATTTTTGAGTCATGCTACCCCGCCTGTCTTCCATGCTATGTGGTCTTCTGGGTCAGAGACAAAAAATGCCTGTGTCCAGTGTAGTGGGGCATTGGGCGGCTGCTTTGTTATATAATCACGGTCATTTTTGAACAATTTCCCCTTACACAAACTGCATCTCACATAATTCACAGTGGGTAGCCGTGTTAGTCTGTTTGCAGTAGTCAAAAAGGGCAAGAGTCCAGTAGCACCTTAAAGACTAACAAAAATATTTTCTGGTAGGGTATGAGCTTTCGGGAGCCAAAGCTCACTCTGGTTGTCACTTATAGCTCCCAACTAAAACCAGTCCAACGTATTATTAAGGACCTACAACCAATGCTGGATTGTGACACTTCCCTCACTGAAGCACTGGGGGGGTGTCCCTTTCTTGCTTACAGACAGCTGGCTAACCTAAAACAACTTCTCACCCATGATGATAAACTACTTAACAAGAACATGGACTGTGGCACCAAGGCCTGCAACAAACCAAGGTGCCAACTTTGCCCTCATATAGATTCTAGGAACACCATCTCTGGACCCACCAATGTCAGCCATACTATCTCAGGTTCATATTCCTGCTCATCTTCTAATGTGATTTATGCCATCACATGCCAGCAATGCCCTTCCACAATCTACATTGGACAAACAGGTCAGTCTCTTAGACAAAGATTAAATGGACATAAGTCTGACATCAGAAACCACAATATTCAAAAACCAGTGGGAGAACATTTCAACCTTCCAGGACATTCTGTTGCAGATTTAAGAGTAGCAGTTCTCTTATTTTAAAGGGAGATTGGAAAGAGAAACTGCTGAATTACAGCTGATATTCAAACTAAAGTCAATGCATTTACCTGGGCTGAATAAAGACCTTGCATTCATGGCCCATTACCAATGCTGACTTCTCCACACCCATCTCTCCCCTGGACATCACAGACTTTTCTGCATATCACACCTAATCCCATCAAGCCTGCTATTCACGTTTACATACTGTTCCTCTACTTAAAGACAGATGGATTCACATTCTAGCTGTATCTGAAGAAGTGAGCTTTGGCTCACGAAAGCTCATACCCTACCAGAAAATATTTTTGTTAGTCTTTAAGGTGCTACTGGACTCTTGCCCTTTTTGACTACTGCATCTCACATAATTTATCTTCCACAACAGGAAACACTCCATATTTCGGAGAGCAAGGTGGCTGTGGAGATTTGGATGAAAACATCTCACCAGAAACTGAGGAGCAGCGAGGTAAGGTGTTTTGTTTTACAGTACAGCATGTTGTGTGTGACCTGCTGTACACCCAGTAGTAATGATGTTTAATGATGAAAATGCTTTGACAATATTGTTAATTTTTTCCTTTGTATCTTGAAAAATATATATATACTTTCTATTCCTTGGCTCCACCATCAACCCAAAGGGAGACTGCAGCCAAGAAATTAGAAGGCAATTGAGACTGGGAAGGGCAGCCATGAAGGAGCTAGAAAATATTTTGAAGTGTAAGGATGTGTCACTGGCCACCAAGACTAGATTAATTCATGCCATCGTATTCCCTATTACTATGTATGGGTGAGAAAGCTGGACAGTGAAGAAAGCTGATAGGAAGAAAATAGATTCCTTTGAAATGTGGTGTTGGAGGAGAGTGTTACGGATTCCGTGGACTGCCAAAAAAACAAATCAGTGGGTTATAGATCAAATCAAGCCTGAACTGACCCTAGAAGCTAAAATGACTAAACTGAGGCTATCATATTTTGGTCACGTAATGAGACGACAAGAGTCACTGGAAAAGACAGTCATGCTAGGAAAAGTTGAGGGCAGCAGGAAAAGACGAAGACCCAACAAGAGATGGATTGACTCAATAAAGGAAGCCACAGCCTTCAATTTGCAAGATCTGAGCAAGGCTGTCAAAGATAGGACATTTTGGAGGACTTTCATTCATAGGGTCGCCATGAGTCGGAAGCGACTTGACGGCACTTAACACACACGCAAAGGAAGGAGCCTGGCAAGAAGTTGAAGACTGGGAAAGCAAAGGAGAGAGAAGAGGCAAAGACGAAGCTAAGGCCTCGTCCTCCTTTAACATGGTTGGATGAGGATGTTCTCATTGGATGTGGAGGGGGTGGAATGAGGGCTCTCGGCTAGCACCAATATGGGCAGAACTCTTCAGTATTCTGGCTTTTATTTTTGTCTAAATTTACACTGAATTCCTGCTCATGTGCAATTTCCTTGCCTTGATGCTCTGGGGAGGCCTTTCGTCCACCCACTAACTGAGGCCTTTTAAAAGGTGGTACCAGATCAACATAGTTTTTTTTTAAATAAAATATTTATATCCCCTGCCTATTGCAATAATGTACTTGTTCCCAGATTTATTTTTTAAAAGCAGCTCTCTAGCCCTTTTTGTTTGTTATAAAGAGCAATGTGCAGCCAGTACCATTCCCCTTATAATTCTGCAATGAAAACAGCTACAGAGTTAATTTAAAAAAACAGGAAAGACATCTGTGAACTAGCCATTGTCACCATAGGTCATTCTAACGGAGAGTCATTTTTTAAAATTATGGCTATGCATCTCAAATGCTGGCAGTGGCCTCGTCTTCTTTGGACCATAACTTTAATGATTTCCCTGATTTCATTTTTTTTAAAGTAGTCCTTCTCATGCCAGAGTCATAAGGCTCAATATGCAGCCAATACTGTTTGTCTTATAACTCTACAATGAAAAGAGCAAGAGTGAGTTTTAAAAAACTGTGAACTAGTCATTGCCATAATACAGGGATGGGGAACCTCAGGCCCGGGGGCCATATGCGGCCCCCGAGGACATTTTTTGTGGCCCTCGGGAGCTCCAGGGCCCTGCCGTGGAGGCGCGGCACAGGGTGGCCCTCCCTGAGGGTGTTCCTGGGGCTACGGCTTACAGGGGTGCTGTGGCGCCCTTTGGACCTCCTCTTGCCGACTGATGGCTGTTGGTCGGCGAGAGGAGGGGGAGGGACACTTCCCCCAAGGCTGCCCCCTATAGCCGCAGCATGCAGGAATGCCGGGGCACACTGTAAGCCCCTCTTGCTGCCTGTCGGCTGTTGAGCAGCGAGAGGGAGGGGGGGAAAGAGCTCCCCTGGCTCCTGGTAGCAGAGCATGCGCACAGGAACCAATCGGGCTTCGGGGAGGGGCTTTTGTGGACTCTGGGGGTGGGAGGGCATGGAGCCTGGGGCCAGGTCGTGTGGGGCCGGCGGGTGTGTGTGTGTGTGTGTGTGTGTGTGTGGAGAGGCTTTTCTCTCTCCCTCTCTTTCTTTGTCTGTCTCCCTCCGTCCTTTTCTTTCTCCCCCTCTTTCCATTTCTTTCTCCCTCTCTCCCTTTTCCTCTTTCTCTGTTTTCCTTCCTTCCTCCCTTGCTGATAAACTGGCTGCCCTCCCGCCTGGGGGGGGGGAGCGGGGGCGCCCTCCAGGCCTTCTCTGCATGGGGTTGCCAACCTCCAGGTGGTGGCCGGAGACCTGGCAACCCTAGCCTCTCCCCCCCACTGGGAGATCTACACCTGGTATGGCCCCCGAATGATGTTATAAATGTGCAAATGGCCCTTAGCAGGAAAAAGGTTCCCCACCCCTGTGATAAAACATAAAAAGCAAAACTGTCATCAAAGTCAGGATGTCCTGCCCCATGCAACCCCTGCCTAGAGGTTTAACAGTAACTCCAGACTAGCATTTTTTTTTAAAAAAGGAAGAATATATAATGTGGAGGGGAAATGGTTAAAACCTTCTACCAATAGGCTGCTGCCCCCTGGTGGCTTGGCAGGACAATCACATGGCCAGACATCAACATAGCCTGCCCGGAAGAGTGCCAACGTCCCAGCACCACCCCCTGAGCACAAGGGGAGGGCAATTAGGAAGCGAGCAGCCGAGCCAGGAGACGGGCAACAAAGAGATGTTGTCAGTCCCTATTTGGGCCCAAGTCCTGAGCGTTTCTCTATAAAAAGTGTCATGGGACACCCAGGAGTGCAGCTAGAAAGGACCCACACGTCATCCATCTTGTCGATTTCCGACCTTGTACTCTCGGGAAGCCTCCTCCACAGGAATGATTTCGTGATCTTTGTGCTCCTGGGACTGGTCACAGACCACACAGATGGGGGCTTCATCATGCTTGCAGAAAATCTTCAGCGGCTCCTGGTGTTCCTGGCAAACTCTCCTTTCTGACTGCCGCAATTGTCTGATGCCAAAAACAAAAGAACCACATTTGTTTTATTCCCCACCCCCATATTTTTGAACTCTCTCTGTGTGTACTTGGTGACTGATCCAGAAAAAAATGTATAGGAAAGAGAGATGTAACCAAGCTTTTATTGACGCCTCAAATTCCTTTGAAAGCTAAAGGATTGATAACAATTCCTGGTTCAGAGCAAACCGAACACTCCCTGCATCTACTTTGCCAGTCGGCACATCCATCCCCACATCCTCAGCTGGTGGCTCCCCCCTCCTCTAGCAATGAGATTTCTAGTAGCATCTGGGACTGTTGCAGAAGGAGGAACCAAAAAACTAAGGGAATTGGAACATCCTGTCACAAATAATTTTCAAAACAGATCCATGTTGTTTTCTGTGAAAGAGATGGTTTATTCCAGGGGTCCCCCAAACTTTTACGGCTTGCGGGTACCTTTGGAATTTCCAGAGAGGGTAGTGAGTGCCACCCCAAAATGGCTGCCACAGGAGGCGGAGCCAAACCCAAAATGGCTGCCACGGCAAGCAGAGCCACACAAAAAAACCTCCCATCTCAAGTCTAGATTCTGCAATCCTCCAACTCTCCTTTCTAAACTCTCAGAAAGAATCTCACAGGCCTCTCGAATGAATTTTCCCTCAGGGCAGCCATTCTGAACGGATCTACCGGCAACATCCTAGGAGCTTTGGCCATCGTGATCACGGGGGATGCTCTGAAGACACTTTGGAAACAATATCAACAGTTTTGTCCCAGTATTAATAACAGCTCTCGGAGCTGAAGCACATTAGCTCCTGATCCAGCCAACTTTGCCCGTGATGCAGTCACATCTTCCTCTGTTCCTGCCAGGGCTCCCAACCTCATTCCAGATTCACAATTACAGTGGCATGATACTGGAATTTCCCTCCACGCCAACAGCATACGTTTTGGTGGCTGGAGGGGACGGGAACCACATCCTCTGGATCGGGGGTCCACAGCAGGGTTTTGTGGGCACCACTGAGCTGATCAACACCTTTCCTGGTGCATGTCAGGTGTTTTTAGAAAGTGGGCGGAGCTTTTGCCAAGGAGGACTTCTGATTGGCTGTGCAGATTTTTAGAAACATTGCTTTGACCATAGCACAAGGACCTTCACTGTGTGACTGAATGGAATGGCGACCATTTTGTGGGTAGCTCCACCTCCTGCGGCAGTTATTTTGTGGCTGGGCCCGCCACATGGGTGTCAGAATTCCAAAGGTGCCAACAGCCTTAAAAAGGTTCGGGACCCCTGCTCCTTAAGCAGGGACACCTCTTGGAATGGCCATGATGCTAAATCTCAATACAGGAGAGGCAACAGCATTCCCACTGTAAAGAACGGATGAGATGTAACTGCTACGCTGGCAGGAAACGGATTATGTCAGTGGGGGGCTGGGGTCACAAGAAGCAAGACCACCTTCTGAAAAATCAAACTCCACTACCTACAAAGAGGCATCTCCTGGTGGGACACACATGAAGCTGCCTTATACTGAATCAGACCCTTGGTCCATCAAAGTCAGTATTGTCTACTCAGACCGGCAGCGGCTCTCCAGGGTCTCAGGTAGAGAAGGTCTTTCACATCACCTCCTACTTGCCTAGTCCCTTTAACAGGAGATGCCTGGGACCTTCTGCATGCCAAGCAGATGCTCCACCACTGAGCCACAGCCCCCAGACATGGCAGGGCATCGAAGGAAAACCTGACGTTTGAATGGTTCTTGTTGCCACCAACTCCTTTGGCAGCCAATCTGCCACTGAACAAAGGAATCAAAATACAAAGCTGATACTATTATTATTATTTTAAAAGCGGCAAGGAGGCCCCAGAGACTGGAGACCTCAAGACTGTGTTATGGAAACCGGGGTTTGTGGGGGGAAAAGAGACCCAAACCGTTATTTCAAGAAAACAGTTATTTATTTTGCAGCTGCATCTCAGATGCTTTCGCAAGCCAAAGATTTCTGAGACCCCGATCATACTGGGAAAGAGATATTTATCCAAATTCAAGTTATGACGACCCATCAACATTCAGGGTATATCTGATTGAATTACAGACAGAGAGGCGGCAGTACAGTAGCAGCTTTACCCAGTTCTTTATTATGGTTCACCGTAATCTTCCATGACTCTTGCCCCAGTCACTCAGTACACAGCAAGGAAGCCTGTAGCTAGGCAGATATTCTTCCCCCTTCTTCCCTGGCAATCTAGAAACCAATTATTACCGGGAGATCTCCAGGTGGCTGTTACAACTGCTTTGCTCCAAAGAGAAAATTTGAGCCAGGCACCAAGATCCAAGAAAAGTCTTCACTCATGGTGAAACGGAGCACAGTAAGAGCCTGGACAGGTCAGACAGAAGGAGGGATCTGCCTAGCCCAGGATAAGAACATAAGAAAAGCCATGCTGGATCAGACCAAGACCCATCAAGTCCAGCAGTCTGTTCACACAGTGGCCAACCAGGATCCTTTTTCCAACTCTGGTAGACCCGATGGGTATAGCTAAAGGCCGTTTATACACAGGAGGTTTTGCCTTGGATTTGCCGCTCTCAAGATGCGCATTTTCCCCATCTGAATTCTCAGATCTCTGCGTGGGGGCTTATGGTTGGGTTCTGAGAATTTGGATGGGGAAAATGTGTGTCTAAGAGTGGCAAATCCAAGGCTAAACACCCCATGCATAAATGGCCAAAGGGTGATCAGATCCTGGTTTACTGTCAGGAAACTGGGGCCTAATATTGAACTGGCTTACCATTATTTGCATTCCAGCTAGGACTTTTTTCACTGGGTAAGACCTACAGAGAAGCCAAGAAGCAAACCTGGCTGGTCCCCAACAAGATCCAGAGAGACCTTCTTCTCTCTGGCGGGCTCCTCCAGAGGGATCACCTCGTGATCTTTGTGCTCCTTGGATCTGCGGCAGACCACGCAGAGGGGGGCTTCGTCCTCCTTGCAGAAATACTTCAGGGGCTCCTGGTGCTCTTTGCAGATCCCCCTCCTTCGCTTCTGCCCCCTTCCCTCCTGAGGACTGAGTTTCTGGATTATTCCCACCAAGTTTGTGAGCTCCTGGTTGGGCAGGAGGCTCCCCTCCTGCGCTCTCCCTCTGCATTGGGGGCAGGAAGCCTTGGCCCCCCACGCCCCCCAGCTCCGGGTCAGGCAGGCTCAGCAGAAATTGTGGCTGCACTCGGCGATGGTCAGCGGATCCCTGAAATAGTCCAGGCAGACGGGGCAAGAGGCTTCCTCGCAGAGCTCCTTCAGGGGACCCTCCGCCGCCATGGCTGCCTGGAGGAAGGTGGGATGAGAGAAGAAGAGAGTAGGTTTAGTTTCCCCGCTTTCCAAAGCAGCCACGGGGCGTTTCCCTCCCTGCAAAGGACTCACTGCTGCTGCTGCTGCTGCGCGCTCAAGGGCCTGGCAATAGGCTGATAAGGAAAAGTTGATAAGGAAAGGGCCGGGGTGGGAGGCAGATTGTGGGGAGGAAACGATTCCCTTGCACTCCTTCGGCGGGCGTTTGCAAGCCCCTCGAGGGTAAGGGAGATGTTTCCCTTTGCATCACAGGGGAAGTCCGGGGAAAGTGGGGATGAAGCAGAGGGGAGCAGCAGAGCAGACTTACCAAAGGGGAGCGAGTAACCCCAAACATCTGCCCATTTCCAAAACAACAGCCAGGTTTATATCTCACCATCCCCCTCTTACTTGGGGGTGGCAGCGGCATGAACACATGAAGCGGCCTTATACTGAACCAAACCCTCGGCCCATCAAAGTCAGTATTGTCTACTCAGACCTGCAGCGGCTCTCCGGGGTCTCTGGCAGGGGTCTGTTCACATCACCTACTTGCCTGGTCCCTTTAACTGGAGATGCCGGGGATTGAACCTGGTACCTTCTGCATGCCAAGCAGATGCTCTGCCACTGAGCCACAGCCCCTCCCCGAGTGGCAGAAACATCCTCAATTTCCCCCAGCAAGCTAAGAAAGAAAGAAAGACGGTCTAACCATTGGTATGTAATTCCACCTCTTTGGCCCTTGCCTTGCCCCATGACTGACCACAGCAACACTCGCATGTTCACTGAATACTGAAATCTGACTGTGAATCATGAAAATCTATGGGTGGTTGTAAAAGAATTGGGTGTGCCACTAGCGTAGCCAACCACCAGGGGCTAGCTGGAGATCTCCTGTTCTTACAACTGATCTCCAGCTGATAGAGATCAGTTCCCCTGGAGAAAATGGCTGCTTTGGCAAGTGGACTCTAAGACATTGAAGTCCCTCCCCTGCCCAAACCCTGCCCTCCTCAGGCTCCACCCCCAAACCCTCCTGCTGGTGGAGAAGAGGGATATGGCCACAGCATCTGATCGTTTTGATGCACAACCTGTACTTGGGACAAGAGGCTACTGATATCTTGACATCTTCGCCATCTTCTGGTCACTGGGGTGTGAGGGGGAGGTAGTTTTGAATTTCCTGCATTGTGCAGGGGGGTGGACTAGATGACCCTGGTGGTCCCTTCCAACTCTATGATTCTATGATTCTATGTTAGGAAGAATATGGAGAAACAGAATGGTTTCCCAGTTGGCAAAGGTGTCAGACAAGGATTTACTTTATCTCCCTACCTCTTCAATCTGTATGCAGAACATATTGTAAGAAAAGCTAGATTAAATTTTTTTAAAGGTGGAGAGATAATTGGTGGAAGGAACATTAACAATTTGAGATATGCAAATGACACCACATTACTGACAGAATAGTGAAGACTTGAAACGACCATTGCTGAAGGTCATAGCAGAAAGTGCCAAAGCAGGACTACAGCTGAACATGAAGATAAAAGTAATGACTACTGGAGAATTACTCAACTTTAAGGTGGACAATGAGGGAATTGACATTGTTCAAGATTTTCGATTTGTTGGCTCCATCATCAACCAATAGGAAGACTGCAACCAAGAAATCAGGAGATTGACAGCCCATTCTTGCGGGGAGGGGGGACTGGCATAGGAGCCGGTGTGACCCAGCATGAGTGCCCACTTACGCTGTAATAAAGTGGCATGGACACCCACTCAGGGGCACTTCCGCTGGCGCTACAGAGTGGTGGAGCAAAACGGCACAGGGGTGGCAGCGCAACCCCCATGCCAGCAAAATTATGGCGAGGGGTTGGGCGCCAGCACCAAAGGGGGCGCTCCTGGCAGCAGTCAGATTCCAGATGGCTTTCAGCATGGGAACGCCAGCATGGTGTAGTGGTTAAGAGCGGTGGTTTGGAGCGGTGAAGTCTGATCTGGAGAACCGGGTTTGATTCCCCACTGCTCCACATGAGCGGCGGATGCTAATCTGGTGAGCTGGATTGGTTTTCCCACTCCTCCACATGAAGCCAGCTGGGTAACCTTGGGCCAGTCACACTCTCTCAGCTCCACCACGTCATAGGGTGTCTGTAAATGTAAAGTTCTGCATTTAGGTAGGAAAAATCAAATGCATAATGATAGGATGGGGGAGACTTGTTTGAGCAGTAGTGTGTGTGAAAAGGCTCTTGGGGGCTTCGTAGACCAAACACTGAACATGAGTCAGCAGTGTGATGCTGTAACTAAGAAGGCAAATGCAGTCTTGGGCTGCATCAACAGAAGTATAGTGTCCAGATCACGCGAAGTGATGGTATCGCTTTACTCTGCTCTGGTTAGACCTCAACTAGAGTACTGTGTTCAGTTTTGGGCACCACAATTTAAGAAAGATGTAGACAAGCTGGACCGTGTCCAGAGAAGGGCAACAAAGATGGTGAGGGGTCTGGAGACCAAGTCCTATGAGGAAAGGTTGAAGGAGCTGGGTATGTTTAGCCTGAAGAAGAGACGACTGAGAGGGGATATGATAACCATCTTCAAGTACTTGAAGGGCTGTCATATAGAGGAGGGTGCTGAGTTGTTCTCTGTTGCTCAAGAAGGTGGGACCAGAACCAACAGGTTGAAATTAAATCAAAAGAGTTTCCGTCTAGACATTAGGAAGAATTTTCTAACAGAGCGGCTACACAGTGGAACAGGCTTCCTTGGGAGGTGGTAAGCCCTCCTTCCCTGGAGGTTTTTAAGAAGAGGTTAGATGGCCATCTGTCAGCAATGCTGATTCTGTGACCTTAGGCAGATGATGAGAGGGAGGGCATCTTAGCCATCTTCTGGTCACTAGGGGTGTGTGGGGGGAGAAGTAGTTGTGTAATTCCTGCATTGTGCATGGGGTTGGACTTGATGGCCCTGGTGGTCCCTTCCAACTCTATGATCAGGAAGATTTTAAAAATCACGGTTCCCAGAATTACGCTGATGGATGTTTATGATGTTCCATACTCAGCAACAGAGACTTCCGATCATGCTGAATGCCTACTTTAATGTGTCTAGGAAATGCTTTTTTTAATTCCAACTGACATTTTTATTATTTTTCACAATAATATAAACAAAACATTTCAATTTATCAATATAAGAGAGGAAAGATTTAAATTATTTTTGAAAGTATATCATTGTTAATTAAATATAGAAATAAAAATAAAACTTCCCCTTCATCTTCTTCCATCTTAATATAAACTTGTTAATTCTTTTGTAATTAAAATTCTAATCCTAATGTTATTTAGTGTATCCTTGCTCAATATCAATTCAACTATTGTTACATCCATGAAAGCAGCCTTCAGCTGCTTGAACTTCAAGAAGCATTGTTCCATTTTCTGATAAGAACATAAGAAAGGCCCTGCTGGATCAGACCAAAGGCCCATCAAGTCCAGCAGTCTGGTCACACAGGGGCCAACCAGGTGCCTCTAGGAAGCCCACAAACAAGAATGATGGTAGCCACTGGCCTGGAGGTGCCTTGCAACCCGGGCATAAATGCTTCTCCATGTGTGCGCTTGCCATCAGTCGTTGGGCATAACCCCGTGATCAGTGTAGCCCAGCAGCATCCTGTCAACCTCATCCCGCTTCCAGGAAGTGCCTGTCCTGCTGGAAGGCATGAGCATTGAATTAACGCTAATATGTGTGGACAATGCTTAAAACGGTGGGTCTTTTTCAATTAGCTAATAGAGTTCTGCGCATTACCGTATATACCCATGTATAAGCTGACCCGCGTATAAGCCAAGGTGCCTAATTTCTCCCCAAAAATGGGGAAAAATTAGGCACCCGCGTATAAGCCGAGGGTCGGCTTATAACCCCTCCCCCCCGCAGGCTTACCTTTACTCCAGGCCTGGCAAAGGCGGTGGCGGGCCCCCCGCAGGAGACTTCCCCAGGCCCTTCCTGGGCGGGGGGAGCCAGGCGTGCCCGGTGGCAGCAGCCGCAGCAGGCTTTCCCAGGCCCTTCCTGGGCGGGGGGAGCCAGGCGCGCCCAGTGGCAGCAGCCGCAGCAGGCTTTCCCAGGCCCTTCCTAGGGGGGGGGGAGCCAGGTGCGCCCGGCGGCGGCGGCCGAAGGAGGCCCTCACAGGGCGCTCCTGCCCGGGGGAAGCCGCGTGGGCCCGGCAGCGGTGGCGGCGGTGATGGCGGCGGCGGCAAGTTGCCTCCTCCCTCCTCCTCCCTCCCCCCTCTACCGTATTGACCCGCGTATAAGCCGAGCCCTTTTTTTGGGCTGAAAAACTCGGCTTATACGCGAGTATATACGGTAGTTAATATTCGCCTGTGCAGTTAACAGTCAAGTTGGGAGTTTGCAAGTTTGCCTGTTCTCTTCTTGCGCAGGGAGATCTGGAATTCTTTAGCTGTGAGGTAGCAAGGCTGGAAACTGGGAGGGCAGCGTTGCACCTTCCTGGGGCAGAAATTTGGCAAACGGCACTGGGAAAAGGAAGAAATCCAAACATTGCTGCAAAGTGTGGATTGCATTTTTTAAAAAGAAACCATGGCACATGAAGTGCATTGTCCTGACTGGGTGCAGAGCACAGCAAAGGCCTACCTGAGAGGGGGATGGTTGCCCCTGTCTTGAAGCAGGAAGTGGTACTTCCACTAATCAAGGAACCTCCCCTGGACACAGGAGATTTCAGTCACTATCAGCCAGTCTCAAATGTGACATTCTTGAGCAAGGTGATTGAACCAGGGGTGGCTGGACAACTTCAGTGATTCCAGAGTGGAGCTGATGGTTTGGGATCCATTCACATCTGGGTTCAGGCCTGGCTATGGGATTCCAATGGCCTTGGTTGCCCAGGTGGATGATCTGTGCTGGGAGGTAGATTTGGGAAGTGTGACCAGGTTGATTCTCTTGGCCCTCTCAGCTGTTTTGGTAGGAAAGAAGGCATACAATTACTGTTGTATTAGTTGTTACAACATTAATGTTATAGTTGTTTGCACTTGATTCTCTTTTGTTTATGGCCCATCCTCTCATTAGGGGAAAAGAAGCCAACAAAAACACACACATCCCCTTCCGGTGACCTGGGGAGCAACCAGTTGTGTGACCAGAAGCATCTCATGGGAGGGGTTGGCAGCATCTACGTGCGGGGATGGACAAGCTGTCTTAGTCTGTTGCAGCAAAACCAGAGTCTTGTAATTCATCCATACTATCTCCTTGATTCTGTCCCAAGCTTCCTACGGTCCTCTTCATAAAATGGATGAAATGTGCTTCCTACGGTCCTCTTCATAAAATGGATGAAATGTGTTCTTAACACTTTGTGCAGGTGTACACAGGCACACCCAGAGATTGAGGAAACAGGCCAACACTGGAGTGAGCAGATCATGAAATGGGTTAGTTAATGTATTATGCATTTTAGGCGATATGGGCTGGGCTCTCTGTTCAGAGGTTGTTGCTGGTCAGCTCCTGTATGGGCAGGTTTCTCAGCAGTGAAGGGGGCTGAAATGCATTTCCTGGTTCTGTTTTCTGAAAAAGCCAAGGGGGGTTGCAGCAACTGGAGTGGGAGGCTCCAGCTGTCAGGGGGACTTCAAATCTGCCCTCTCTGTACCCCAGTGACCCTACTGAGGTGAATGAAGAGTGGGATTTTACCAGAAAGGGGAAAGCTGTATTGTGTGTCTCACAGAGGCAGTCCTGGATGTCCCCTTGAGACAACTGGCAGGTAAGGCTGGCAGGTAATGGCTGGGTAGCCTAGTGGATGATGGGGGGGATTCAGACTGAGCCTTCAATGGCTGTATTGGAGACCTACACGTCTTGGCCCTGCTCTCTCTTAACACCACCCCTCTGTCCTTAGAATTAGGTAACAGCAGTAACAGAGCTACACACCAGGGATTTTATTTGTGTGTATGGTGTTTTCCATCCTGACATGGATGGCCCAGACTAGCCCAATTTTGTGAGATCTCAGAAGCTACACAGGGTCAGCCATAGTTAGTTCTTGGGTGAGAGACCCCCAAGGAAGTCCAGCTTTGTAACACAGAAAAAGGCAAAGGCAAACTACTTTTGAACATCTCTTGCCTTGAAAATCTTATGGGGTCACCAAAGTCACTTGCAACTTGACAGCAACAATAATAATTTTTTTTCTCTGCAAGGGACAGGATTGTGTACTTTTCCTGTTGCTGCTGCAGCTGCCAGTACATCAGAGTACCAAAGGGGTTTTCGTATGGCAGGTGTCCCATAATTTTCTTACCCCAGTCCCCTGGCTGCAGCCGCCGCCACCCTCCCACTGCACCATGAGGGCTTCCTTCATTTTTAAAAAACCAGCAATTGAATATCATTCTCAGCTTTTATTTTTTTAAAGTCCCTAGCTCTTTTGTTGCATTGATATTTCTTTCCCTTTATATCTCCTCCACAAAAGGGGCTAGAGACTTTTAAAAAAGAAAGTTGTAAGTTCAGAGAACTCGATAAACACATTAAAATGATATAACAATGTTCAGTTGAATTTTTTTTTTTTAAGATCCCCAGTGGTGGTGGGAGGAAATGGCAGCCTGAGGGACAGGGAAAACTGCTGCCAGGTGGGCAGGACCATGAATAGCCAAACTTTTCCACCCGCTCAACAGCAATCTGGGCTTTGCAGTCTCTTCCAAAACTTTGCAGCAAACAAGTTTGGGTAAGACTGGAGAAATGACTGTGAAAATCCAGGAGGTGCACCTCAATACAATGGGGAGGCAAGGAAAAAACCCACTTCCCATTAGCATTGAACCCAGGGCAAATAACCCATGTGGAAACAACCTATGAAAGAAGGAACAATTTGATTTCTCCTAACCGTTTCAAATCCACTTCTATCCACATCTGTACTTTACCAATCATGCTTTAATAGAAAGTTTTCAACCTAGGGTTGCCAACCTCCGGGTAATAGCAGGAGACCTCCTGCTATTACAACTGATCTCCAGCCGATAGAGATCAGTTCACCTGGAGAAAAAAAGCCACTTTGGCCATTGGACTCTTTGGCATTGAAGTCCTTCCCCTCCCCAAATCCTGCCCTCCTCAGGTTCCGCCCCCAAATTCTCCTGCCGATGGCAAAGAGGGACCTAGCAACCCTATTTCAGCCTCTTTTTAGAGGTATTAAAAATCCCAGAGTAAAATACTACTCATTTATCTGTCCTTTTGAAAAATATGTAAAAATCCAACACTTCTCCAGTTCATTGTCCTTCTGCTTTCCTCTTTACAGGCCTCACAAAGCTCCCTTTTCTGTCTGCCAAGACACAGAAACTGCCTCCGATATGGCCTCAGGGTCACCATCCACAGATCTGGAAGAGGAAGTCATCTGTCCCATCTGCCTGGAGTGCCTAACAGAACCTGTTACCCTGGACTGTGGCCACAATTTCTGTCAGGGTTGCATCACCGACTACTGTGACAAATGGGAAGATCTGGGGGACCTGGAGTGTCCTGTTTGCAAAGCTGAGATCCAGAAAGGGAATTTCCACTCAAATTGGCAGCTGGCAAACTTGGTAGAAAAAATAAAAGAGAAGAGATTTTGTGCAAGAAATCCAGGAACAGAAGATCTGTGTCAAAGACACGGGGAGAAACTCTGTTTCTTCTGCAAGGATGATGAAAAACTCATGTGTTGCATTTGTAAGGAATCTCCAGAACATAGAGGTCACTCTTTACTTCACCTGGAAAAGGCTGCTCACCAAGATAAGGTATGAAGTAGGGCCTGAAATAGATGATACATCTGACATGAAATGGGGACATGGGTGCCTGACCAACTCATAGTCAGACGGTTCTTGTAGGTTATCCGGGCTGTGTGACCGTGGGGTGGAATGGTGGGCAGGAGGGTAAAGCACGGAGTAAATCTCCATGTCGCAGCAGCATTGGCACCGTGAATATCTTTGCATTCTTGGTGGGTATCCAAGGAGAATGGGGCACCATCCCCATGAGGAAGCTACCTGTGTTCATCATTTGGGAAATGTTGTTGAAGATCCCATTACAGATGTAGGGCTGTTATATCTGCTTTGTCCCCTTTGTCAGTTTAGCTTCTCATAAGTTTTATAATTAACTTCTAAGATAGGATGCAATCTCAGTTTTGGGTCTCTCCTTCCCCAGAATCAGTTCTGCAACCGTCTGGAGATGCTGAAGAAGGAGAGAGAAAGAATTGTGGCGTGTGAAGCAGACATAGAAAAAGAAAGCCATGATCTACTCGTAAGTGTCACTATGGCTGTCACATGTGGTATGGCTCGTGCTCCTCCTTGCCTTCTTTAGTGCTGGAGGGAGGTGTGCCACATCCATTCCCCCGAGTTGTGAGGTCTATAGGTCAAGGATAGCAACACCCCTCAAAGATTTCCTGTCCCAGGTCACTGCCAGGCACTGAGGCCCCAGGCCTGGTCTAAGGGTTACTCCTTCATCTTCCAAACTGAGGCCTCAAAAAGAAGAAGAGTTGGTTTTTATATGATGACATTCTCTACCACTTAAGGAAGAATCAAACCAGCTTACAATCGCCTTCCCCTCCCCTCCCCACAACAGACACCCTGTGAGGTAGGTGGGGCTGAGAGAGCTCTAAAAGAACTGTGACTAGCCCAAGGTCACCGAGATGGCTATGTAGGAGTGGGGAAACAAATCCAGTTCACCAGATTAGCCTCTGCCACTCATGTGGAGGAGTGGGGAATCAAACCCATTTCTCCAGATCAGACTCCACCACTCCAAACCACCACTCTTAAGCACTACACCATGCTGGCTCTCCCAGGATGCTCACCGGAGTTCTACCATGAAGCCACCTTTTCCCACACTGCTCCCGCATACCACCTATCACTTTCAGAGTAGGGTAGGCCAAAACAACAACAAAAAACCCAGCTTGTCGCCAATTGTGCCAGAGGGGTAAAACATTCCTACCCTGCTCCCAGATGGGTGACCAGCTTGCACCTGCTCTGAAACAGAGGGAAGGTGGGTGTCTCCTTCGTTTGCTTCCAAAGATGGAGGAACTGCCCAACCCAGACCCTACAAGCCCCCTTTTCCCTGGGCCCAGCCCATTTCATATGTCAAGCCCAAGGATGAATGGAGACTTGCTGTCTGTTCTTGCCACCGGTAGCCAAAATCCGCCCTTCCCATCAGTTATTTGAAGGGGGATGGGGTGGTCTTTGTGTGACTGCACCAACACTGAAGTCAGGAGAAGTCTCTGAAGAGAGATGAGGATGTCCAACCCTCCAAGAAATGCTGGGTAAAAATGCTGATAGATACTCCACCAATCCTGAACTGGGCCAAGGGTTGATCAGCCACTGCTGAATCTAAGGGGGGGGGAGTATTTGGAATACTCAGTAGTGTGTCGATCTTTTCCCCTGCAGTTTTTTCTTGCCCAAAATGCAGCCAGGGTGACTGAGGGGAAGGGGCGTCATAGTTCTTTTCTCCCCAGTGGTATTTCTACTCACACATTGTACCTTTTCACCTGTTGGGAAGTGGGGGGATCAGCATATGGAGGGTGTTTTATTGGGGAAACAAACAGACTCAAGAAGTCCCTTCTACTCTCTGGGTCTTCTGCAGCAGACATCGTCCTCTGTGGCTGAAAGAATCTCCCCAGGAGATGGGGTGAGATGTACTTTGGCCCTCAGGATGGGTCCCTGGAAATCTTTCTTTTCCCCTGCTGAATGTTGTTAGGATCTCTGAAAGGTTAAAGTGCCCTTCCGATAGAAGTCTCCTGAAGAACCTCTTCCCACTGCAAAGACCAGCTGTGTTCTGTTGACCTGTTCTCTTCTCTTTCCATCTCAGACGCAAACCACAAGAGAGAAGCAAGAGATGATAGCCAAGTTCAGACAACTACACTCATTTCTGGAGGAACAAGAGAAACTTCTGCTGGCCCAGATGGAAGAGGTGGAGAAGGAGGTGGCAAGAAACAGGGACCAGCACTTGGACGAACTGTCAGAAAAACTCTCCTCTCTGGACAGCCTCATCCGGGAGATGGAGGAGAAGTGTCAGCAGCCGGCCAGTGAACTCCTGCAGGTGAGAGTGTGGCAGGAACACCCCAGGCTCCCCTTTGGGAGAAGGCCGGCTCCAAACCCTTTATGTTCCTCCTTCGCTTGGGCAGAAAGTAAATGAACTGTTGCAACATGGCCCAACGCTAGCCCTTCTTTTTATTCCCTGAGGCCCTGGCAGCCCTCCTCCCTCCCTCGATACATCCAACCAAACCATGCCAGCCCCAGACTTACTTGAAAATTTGAGAGCTGCAAAGCAGCCTTGGTTAGGGTTGCCAGTTCCCTCTTCACCACCGATGGGAGGTTTTTGGAGTGGAGCCTGAGAAGGGTGGGGTTTGGGGAGGGGAGGGCCTTCAATGCCATAGAGTCCAATTGCCAAAGCAGACATTTTCTCCAGGTGAACTTATTTCGATCAGCTTGAGATTAGTTGGAATAACAGGAGATCTCCAGCTAGTACCTGGAGGTTGGCAGGCCTAAGCCTGGCACCAATCTTTCTGCTCCTTTTGAATCTGATGGGAGGGCAGGAGGCCTGTGGGGGCTGCGGCAGCCCAGAGGGACAAGATGGAGAAGAGCGAGCCTGACAGGAGCCCAGTTTATGCTGCTAGCAACTTTTCATCTCTGTGCATGGGCTGCTTTCCCCTCTACCCCGTTACATCTCCAGCTAGATGCTGTGAAACTCCACCCCCTGAAAATGCAACTCCCTCCCCCCACACACACAGCCCCCTGCCCCTCCTGGATAGCCTGAGGTCACTTGACTTCCATCTCGGAAGGAAAAGTCTGTTTCAGTATCAACCAACAGTCTGAGGTGATCAGATTTTTGGACCCCCAAAGTTAGCAGAGTGCCCAAAGGCAAAAAGGCAGCAAAGCCCAGCTGGTCTGTGTGCTAAAGGCTAAGAACAAATGTGCACACAGAACCTCTTTTCTCTTTGCAAACTGATATGAGTCCTTCATTGTCAGGAACTCCATTCCAGACAGGCGAGGGTAGAGAGAGGTTTCTAAACTAGTCCAACTACCTAGGATGGATAGAGATGCAGGATCCATGTCCTGCCCTCAGAGTGCCAAGATGGAGAAGAGTAGTGTGGGGAGAGAAGGTGTGAAAGCAGAAGGAAGGAAGTTTTTATTCTCTTTCTCTCTCTCTCTGCCGTTTTTCTTTAGGATGCCAGAAGCTCCTTGCAGAAGTAAGTGAATCTTTCTTATTAACCTTCTTAACACTGGGAGGGGTCTGGGTATCGTGAGAAGAACGTGCTCCTTCAGGATCATGGCCGAGGGACGAATTGGGTGTAATGAAGATCATGGACCTCCAGTGGTCTGTCAGTGGCAAACAGTTTAAACAGAGCCTCATCAACAGGAAATCATGCAATAGTATTGGGGGGGGGGTCTAGGTTGACAAGTAACTAAAAAATCTCTAGAAGAGGGGTCCCAAAACTTTTTGAGGCTGCAGGCACCTTTGGGATTCCACCCTAGTATGGTGGGCACAGCCACAAAATGGCTGGCAAAAAATGGGTGCTGTAGGAGGCGGAGCCAGCCACAAAATGGGTGTTGCCGCTTACCTTCAGTCACGCAGTCTTCTCGTTGTGGTGGCAGCTGCTTTGAAAGCAACATTTTAAAAACTACCCCAGAAATACAGGGTTTGAGTCTCCTCAGCTACTTTGTTCCACAAAATGGCAATTAGGAAACTTTATTTGGCCCAAATAATGCCTTGGTTGGCATTGGTGCTTACTATGGGGCACTTTAGAGGTGAACATGGTTATGACCACCCAGCCCAATCTGATGTGCTCTGTTGGTTAAGGAGGAAGCAGGAGTTGGTGTGTGTGTGTGCCATGTTTCCATCAGCGTTCCTGCAACCACATGGCACTTAAATGTGCTGCTCCTACTCAGATTTGTCCTTGACTGTTTCCACACTGGCAATTTGCCCGACAATCAAGGCTGTGGCAGAGTGGAAATGGAAGCGATTCCCCCATCCTGCGTACTTTTTTACTTTTGTCCACATCTATGTTATTGGCCCCCATTACCTCAACCAGTAAAGAAATATGTCCTTTTGCCTCTCCTGAACTTATTTCTCCACACCTTCACTGAGTTCTCCGAGTTCTGGTATTATGAGGGGGGGAGAGAAAAAGATATGAAGGTACTGAACCTAACTCTGCTCTCCTCCATTTTCTCCTTCCTGTCTGAGAGGAAGAGAAACTAGTCTGAGGTCAATCAGTGAGCCAATTGGCTGAATATGAGCTTGAATGAGGGTCCTACAGTCCTAGTCACGGGACACAGGAAGCTGCTGTATACTCAATCAGACCATTGGTTGTCAAACTTAGTATTCTCTACTCAGAGCGGCAGTGGCTCTCCAGGGTCTCTGGAAGAGGTCTTTCGCCCCACCTAGTACCTGATCCTTTGACCTGGAGATGCCAGGGATTGAACCCAAGACCTTCTGCATGTCAAACGGATGCTCTTCCTCTGAGCCACAATCTCCCTCCCCTAACTCTAACCCTAAAGTCCAGAACTCTAACCACCCCAGCTTTCTTTTAGTTCAGTGGACATTTGCAAGGCAGATCTGGGCAGGGGATGAGGGGTTGGTGTTCTGAAGGCAAAATCTGATGTTTGCTTTTTTCAGAGTTGAATCTGGGTTCCCCTCAGCCAGACAGGCTATTAAAAAAGAAAGCAGAGCCCAAAGGAAAGAAGGGCTCCTTCCTCCCACTCCATACATTTTTCATGTTGAAACCACCCCTAATAGGGGAGTTACTTCCCCATTTTTCCTGCTTCACATGCACAGAATAGTCCACTTGGAGCAGCAAAAATTGACAAATACCTCCCCCCCCCGCTCCAGTGCAGTTTCAGCACAGGAAAATGTCTGGGGGGGGGGATACAAGAGCCCTTCTTCCCCCTGTGTGGTGGTCTGAGCTCAAACGGGCTGTGTTTTATTTTTTAATAACCATTCCCCATAGCTGCTGTGCGGCTTTGGGGTGTTGAGAGCAACAGTGAGGTGGACGTTGCTCTCCGAAAAGCCTCCCATCTTGCTCTGCATTCAGCCTCAGCCAGTGTCTCTCGGCTTTCTGCAGATTCCTTCCCCAGTTTTGCTGACCTGCTGGGGGGGGGGGATTCTGAATTGGATGAATGGTACCTTGAACATGATTTTCTCCAGGTATGAAAAAAAGGAGGTGTTTGAGGATCCAGTGGCTTTTCCTCTTTCACTGAAGTGGCGCATCTGGGACTTCTTGGATTTAAATTCCCTTTTGGAGGGCACCAAGAAGCAATTGAAAGGTAATGAACATCAAAACATAAGAAAAGCCATGTTGGATCAGACCAAGGTCCATTATTACAGGCTTTGACAATATTAGAGCATATAAACTGTTGTATTAGTGTTGTACATATGCAGAATTATTCAATGTAAAACCTTATTTTTCATAGACCATTTAGAGGCTTGTATTTCATTTAAAATGAACATTCCTGGCTAAGAGACTCTTTTAGAAAACTTTTCTACTGTTCTGAAAGCTCCTAATATTTTCAAAGATTAGTTTCTGGAATCCAACTAAGGTTTTGGAATCCAACCAAGTTTCAGGAATCCAACTAGGTTTCTGGAACACTATTATAGTGTTGTATAATGTAATATTGTGTTTTAAAGTTTAAATATGAAAGAATTGCTACAGATTGTTGAAAATAGATTCATTTTGATCATGCCCTTTGGGAGATGAAGATGCTGATAGTATTAAACATTATAGCGGTTTATTAAAGCTAAAAATTGACTGTTTAAGAAATAAGCAAATAACCAGCTGAAAGAGGATGTCCTTATATGGTAGCCTGCAGGAATACAGTAAGAGGAAGTCCTTATATGGTAGCCTGCAAGAATACAGTAAAAGGAAAACCTTATATGGTACAAGTTTAGCTGCGGAAATCCGGCTAAGTTGGAATACGGTGACTTTTAACAGTATAAATACAGGCAAGGAAGAGCTAGAATTTTAGATCTCTCTAAGTCTTTGACTTAAGAGAATCTCAAAGGAGATTGGCTTGGGTGTGTATTGATTTATATACTATTCTAGATAGTATGAATCAGATTCTTTTAACTAAATCAGACCTTTACTGTTATATTTTAAGTATTGGATTTTAAAACTAAATAGTATGTAGAACTTGCTTGCTTTATTGTATACATCGTTATAGCTTTTAAGACTTTGTAATACTTGCATATACACATATATAGACACATTTATTTCATTGGAGCTATTCAATAAAAAGACTTACTTTTGTGAGTAAATAAGTTGAGTCCTGCTTAGTAGGTGACTAACTGAATAAGATAACATACCACTTCTCAGGAAGGGGTCAATTCTAAGAGCATAGTCAACTGAAACACACTGACCCGCTACACCATCAAGTCCAGCAGTCTGTTCACACAATGGCCAACCAGGTGCCACCAGGAAGCCCACAAGCAAGATGACTGCAGCAGCATTATCCTGCCTGTGTTCCAATGCACCTAATATAATAGGCATGCTCCTTTGATCCTGGAGAGAATAGACATGCATCATGAGTAGTATCCAAGTTCTACTTAACCTATCAGCTGAAACCCAGAAGAAATATGTACGCATGTGCCATCAAATCACAACCAACTTATGGCGACCCCAGAAAGAGGGTTTCAAGGCAAGTGGAAAGCAGAGATTTCTTTGCCATTGCTTAGTCGGCAGAATGTTCTTTGGTTTCCCATCCAAGTACCAGCCATGCTTAGCTTTCAAGATCTGATGAAGTAGGGCTGTACCATGGCACCTTTCTTCCCCAAGAGAAATAGAGGCTATATGTTTTTGTCACAAGATTCGTTATAGGCACGAGGGTCTGTTGCTTACTTTCATTTCTTTTGCATCCTCAGACACACTGGATTCTGGACTTCACCTGCAGAAAGGTAATTTTTTCTTCATACACTGTTCAATTATTTCTTAACTAAAAATTTTCACCTTACAATTTGTGTGCTTCTGCTGAGTGTTTTTCCAGAGATAACATTACTGGACAGTCTTGTTTTGTTCCTCATCCTCTCTCCCTCCCTGCCATAGACAGTTCCTTCTTGTTCTGAGGAGGAGGTCTGTAAGGGCGAAAGAGAAGGTGAACTCTGAGGAGATGAACTGCCTCCTTTCACCTACCTGACTCCATATTGAAATGACATGAGAACAGTTGCTGGGCAATCACCCTTGAGGGTCTTTCAGAATCCTCCCCATGAGAGGCACAGACCAGGTTGGGAATCCCCTTTCTCTCCGTTGATTTCCCTACCTGATTTCCAGGTTTCCCACAGTTTCAAGGAGCTATAAATTGTGTATTAGATCCACAAGTTTAAAAAACAATGTAGGGTTGTGCAAAAAAAAAATTCAGGTAAATTTCAGGTTCGGGGTTTTTTTGGCTGATTTTTTAGATAAACCTGAAATAAGCCATTTTGATAAACCTGAAATTTACTCATACCGGTAAATTTCAGTATATGGCTTACTTTCGGGTTTACCAAAAAATTCAGGCCCATTACAGTCAATGGGGATGTTTTTTCAAAGCTCCTGGGGGGCATTTTTGGAGGCAGAGTCCCCAAATTTGCAGCATGACTGCAAGGGACTCTCCTTCGATGGTCCCCAATTTTATGGGCCTGCACAGGGGTTGCCCCAATCCTCCAGGCTTTTGCAAGCCTAGCTGTCCATTGGTTTTCAGGTTCAAAAGTTCAGTATTGCGAGGACTGGCAGAAAGAGCTGATTCCAGGCTGATGCCTCAAAGTCTGGGATCCGCCTTTATTTCTGGCTCACTTTGCATGATGTCCATGCAAATTAGCTTCCAAATGGAAGAAAAAGGCTTAAATGCAAGAGAAATAAGGCATGGAAAACATTCCTTTTGATGGCAAATGACATCCTGTGAGCAGTTCATTATTGTGGTCAGGAAAAATCTGATTCCAAGAGATGGTCACAGTGTGGGAAAACAAAGCCTCTGCTCAGGGCACCCTTCTTTTGGAAAGCAGGTTTTCATGGGGGGGTTTGATATCAGAGCCGACTGACCACAGGGCTGTCTGTCAGGTTCTAGGACTCCGTTGCCTCTCAGGAATCATCAACTTTACTCCAGACGTTAGCAGAGAGTTTAAAGTAGAATTTATTTGAAAGGAAGGGTACAGTAACCTAAGAAACACAACGTTACAATGGCGCCAAATCATTTGGAGGGTATTCTTATAGAGTACACACGCTAGCATGTTTACAAGTAACATCTTTGAAATGCAAAACATCAGAGGTTCCCCAATACCAAGAGAGAGAATTCACACCTTAAGATCAGAGCAGGATTACAATCAGGAAGTCACTTTGAAGTGGAGATCTCTCGAGCCTTTTGGCTGTTGCCTCTTCCTTCCCACGGGAAGGAGAGATGAAACGAAAGTCACCTCGCTATCCCGGGTCCGATTGCATGCCCTCGCTGACACTCCGCCTCCCCAAAGGCCCCCCCTCCAGATTTCCTGGTTTGTCCGGGTAATGGCGATGGAAATCCGCTACAAGGGTTGGAGCCTGTACGTGAACAGCGGACACCCACTCATCGTGACTGGAATTTAAATGTTTCCAACGCACAAGATATTCCAGTCGGTCCCTGCGCCTCCGAGAATCGAGCACCCTGGAGATTTCAAAGTGCCGTTCGCCCTGTACCATGATGGGAGTTGCCGCTTCGGGTTCGGGGTGCCATTCTGGTGCTTGTAGAAAGGGTTTTAGTAGACTCACGTGAAACACCGGGTGCACCCCTTGTAAGGATTTGGGTAGCTCCAGCTCTACCGTAACCTCATTGATAACTCTGGAGATAGAAAATGGGCCCACAAACCGTTGGCTCAATTTTTTACACGGGCGTAAAGACCTGAGGTTCTTAGTGGAAAGATACACCTTTTCTCCGACCCTCAATTCCCACTGAGGTGTTCTGTGTTTGTCTGCTTGTAGTTTGTACCTATCTTTAGCCTGTTCCAGGTTTTTTACAAGCCAGGGCCAAGTGTTCCTCACTGTGTGAGCCCATTTAGACACCTCGGGGGGATCGCCTTCTGGCGGGGTGGGTACAGCCCCTAATGGTCCAAAATCCATTCCATAAACTGCTTTGAATGGGCTCACCCCGGTTGCAGAGTGCACCGAGTTATTGTAGGCATATTCTGCCAGTGGCAGCAGATCAACCCAATTGTCTTGGTGATAATTAACAAAACAACGCAAATAACATTCCATCACCGCATTAACCCTTTCGGTCTGCCCATCCGTCTGGGGGTGATAGGCAGATGACAAACCCAACTGCACACCTACAATTCCTAAAAACGCTTTCCAGAACTTGGACACAAACACGGAGCCCCTGTCACTCAGGACCTTCCGTGGAAATCAGTGCAATTTGAATATGCAGTGCACAAACAAGCGAGCCAGTTTATGTGCAGATGGCATCCCTTCACACGGTACGAGATGAACTTGCTTAGAGAAAAGATCCGTGATTACCCACAGGACAGTCTTCCCCTGACTGGATGGGAGGTCTGTTATGAAATCCATCCCAATCACTCGCCAGGGTGCCTCGGGAGTTTCTAGGGGCTTTAATAATCCCGGGGGTTTTCCCATCAAACGTTTACTAGTTGCGCACACAGGGCAGGATTTGATAAATACTTCGATGTCTTGGCGCATCCCAGGCCACCAAAACTGTCTTCTTATTAGGTGTAAGGATTTAGCAAACCCAAAATGTCCCCCTATTGTTGAACTGTGGCTCCGTTCCAATATCTCCCGCCTCAGTTCCCTGGGCACGTAATGTTTGTTCTTACAGATACCGTTTTTGTCCGTCATCTGGGACGGGATAGATTCTTCCTCCCGCTCCCGTTGAAGAGCCTCCCCCCACCTTTTCTTGACTACCTCCGGGAGGCTTTCTGGAACTGCCCAGAGGCGGGGAATGGCAACATCCGACCCCGGCAAGGGGGTGGGTACCGGCCCTTCAGCCTGGTCCCTTCGCTCTATTTGGGAGATTCCCCCCCCCTCCCCAGCGGTAGTGGTTGAGAGTTCTCCGGGGACTGCTGGGGATGAGGAGGTGGGAGCAACCACTTCACGAGGGGAACTCGAACTCGAGTCCTGTGCCGCTGCGCGGCTTTGCGCTCTGGTCAGAACTCCTGCACTATTCCCCTCTGGAGTCAAACCCAGGTGTTCCCGTGTGAAAAGAGAACCCACCGGCCGCTCAACCTGACACTCATATTGCGGCATGCGAGACAGTCCGTCTGCTAAGCAGTTTTCTTTCCCAGGCATGTGTTTGATGGTAAAATTAAACTTAGAGAAAAAGGTAGACCAACGCACTTGTTTGGCTGACAGCTTCCGCTGACCCAAAATCGATTCGAGGTTACGGTGATCTGTACAGACCACAAAGGGCTCGGGAGCCCCCTCCAGGAACTGTCGCCAAACCGTGAGTGCATGTTTAATCGCCATGGCCTCTTTTTCCCCAATTGGCCAATTGAGTTCAGGGCCAGAGAACTTCTTAGAAAAATATGCGCAGGGTCTAAGTCTCCCTTGATCATCCCTCTGAAGGAGTGCGCCTCCCATCGCCTTGTCAGAGGCATCTACCTGTAAGGTGAATGGCCTGGAGCAATCTGGGTGCGCCAGAATGGGTTCAGAGGTAAAGCGCTCCTTAAGAGTTTCAAAAGCCGCCTGACACCTGGCGGTCCAAGGTACCTGGTATTGTGCAAAGGTGGCCCCTTGCCCCTTCCCTTTGGTTTTAAGCAAATCAGTAATAGGCAAAGCTATTTGAGCGAAATCCTGAATAAAATTTCTATAAAAGTTCGCAAACCCCAAAAACTGCTGAACCTGTTTGCGAGTTCTTGGAGGTTCCCATTCTAACACTGCCCGCACCTTCTCCGGATCCATGCTTAACCCTTGTGGCGAGATCACATAACCCAAAAACGACAATTGGTCCTGGTTGAATGCACATTTTGATAACTTAGCATACAAATGATTGTCCCTTAGACGACGCAACACCTCCCGCACCAATTCCCTGTGCTCTGCGGGATCCTTGGAGTAAATGAGCAAATCGTCTAAAAAGACTACCACACCTTTAAATAGGAGGTCGTGTAGAATCTCATTAATTAATTGCATGAAGCACAAGGGCCCCCCAGACAGACCGAATGGCATGACTAAAAATTCAAACAACCCATAACAACAAGAAAAGGCTGTCTTAGCTTCATCCCCCTCCTTGATCCGGACCCGGTAGTAGGCTTCCGCCAGGTCAATTTTCGAGAAAATACAACCCTCCTGTAACACACTCAGGAGGTCTGGGATTAAGGGAAGGGGGTAGGCATTAGTTTCAGTAATCGCGTTAAGCCCCCTATAGTCTACACACAGTCTGAGATCAGATGTACCTTTCTTCTTCACAAAGAAGCAGGGAGAAGAAAATGCAGCTTTGGACGGTCGTATGAAGCCCCGCTCCAAGTTCTTGTCCAGAAATTCTCGCAGCACTGCTTTCTCTTGAGGACTCATGGCATAAACTCGGGCCTTGGACGGTTTAACGTCCTTAATCAGTTCGATGGCACAATCCGTAGTGCGATGAGGAGGCAATAAGTCACAGTCCGTCCCCTCAAATACATCTGCGAAATCACTATATTCTGGGGGCAACGTGGGTTCCTCCAAGGCAGCGGCGCTTCCCCCTTCGCCTCCGGGTAAATCATCCCGGCTGTGTTTTTCGCACTGAGGAGCTCCAAACACCACCCGCCTTTGTTCCCAGTCAATGCTCGGGTTATGTCCCGCCAACCAATTAACGCCGAGGACCACCGGGTAGGAAATCTTAGGCACTACCGTGAAGTGGATCTGTTCCCAGTGGTTTCCCACCCCCAGCCACATCTTGCGAGTGTGCAAATGAACCGGCCCCCCCCGCAGATCACTCCCATCCATTTGATGGAAATGTAAGGGCTGGTCCAGTTCTCGAGTCCCAATTTTCAGACGTTCTACCACCGCCTGATCAATTAGGGTCCGGGAGCACCCGGAGTCCACGATAGCCACAACGGCCACCGGTTCCCCCCCTTGGGGATTTCGTAATACAACAGGTATCAGCAATGTCTCTCCCTGGTCACTCACCCTACATGGAGCCGGTTTGGTTTCTTCCAAGGGTGCCCTCTGTGCCGGTTCCCTCACAGAAGGCCGTCCTCGTTTTTTGCCGGTGAGGGGCTTCGGAAGCTATCTCGGGTACCACGGTTGTGGAGATCCCATGAGGTTTCCGCTTGCAGAGCCGCCGCCCCCCGGCGACCGTTCGTCCCCTCCGCTCTCCTGTGCTCCAGGTTCCGAGGTGGTGTCGCCTCCCGCTCTTGTGTCGCCCTGTTGCTCGTCCCTTCTGACGGCGTGTTGGTACATCTTGCTGCAAAATGACCCATCTTCCCACACTGAAGGCAAGCTCCCTCCCTGAACCGACGTGCCCTGTCGAGACTGTAGACTCCTCGATGTCTTCCCTCTCGCCGGGGACCTGCTGCGCTGTCCCCTCTCGTGGGCGGGATAGGGATCGTCTTCGAAGGACGATCCTTCGAGAACTGGAGGGTAAGCTTGCGGTTCTCCACTAGAGCTGCCAAATTTACCCACTCTTCCACTGACTCTGGATCTCCCAGAGTCAAACAGCCATCCAGCACTTCCCACCGCAACCCTTCGCGGAAGTGCTGGACCTTTGTGGCCTCACTCCACTCCCTTATCTTGCACGACAAAGATAAAAAGTCCTGTGCATACTCACTTACTGAGCGGGTTCCCTGCTTCAAACGCCGCATGGCAATCTTTGCCTTTTCCCCCCGGTGGGGGTCTTCGAACCGGCGTCGCAGAGCGCACAAGAACTCATCCAGGGATGCCAAAACTCGGGGCATAGTTTCTGCCGCAGTCACTGCCCACTCCACTGCCTCCTTCTCCAGCAGGCTGATCACATACCTGACCCGAGCTTCTTCCGAGGCAAAGGTCTCCCCCTGGTCCTTCATAAAGCCGGAGATTTGGAGTAAGAAGTGAGACAACTGTGAGCTGGATCCGTCGAAAGATACCTTCAGGTCTCTGGCCGTAGGGCGTCTGGGCGTGGGAGCCTCCCCAACAACGAGCGGCCCTGCAGTCGGCCGTGAACCCGTTTGGGGTTGTTGCACGGGCTGTCCAAGCCCCCTCACTGCCCCTAGAACGGCTGCCAGGTCTCGCTGCAAGGTATCTAGCTGAGTCTGCAGGTCCCGATTCTGCAGAACGAGCATCTGATTCTGTCCGCGTATCAGAGTGGCCGCTTCTGCAGTGAGGGTCGGGGTGTGAGCGAGCGTGGGGTCCTTCCACCCTTCCCCTTCTCCATACCAAGCGGCCAGCGGTCCCCGGTAGAAGTCGCCTCCTGGTTCTGACGCCGCTCTCTGCCGCTGCCCGGTCTCCGAGAATCGGGGGGTCCACGTCGGCCTCCCAGGGACATCGGTAGGCCCGGGTGGGCGCTGCTCCGGGGTCGCTGCTCCTTGACCAACCTCAATATCAGCGGGAGTCTGCCGAAGCTCCTCTCCCGCGTTGAGCGGGACCGAGGGTGGTACCGACATCCTAATACTACTTCTAACCCGAAAACAAAAAGGTTGAGATTGTAACGTACTGTCAGGTTCTAGGACTCCGTTGCCTCTCAGGAATCATCAACTTTACTCCAGACGTTAGCAGAGAGTTTAAAGTAGAATTTATTTGAAAGGAAGGGTACAGTAACCTAAGAAACACAACGTTACAATGGCGCCAAATCATTTGGAGGGTATTCTTATAGAGTACACACGCTAGCATGTTTACAAGTAACATCTTTGAAATGCAAAACATCAGAGGTTCCCCAATACCAAGAGAGAGAATTCACACCTTAAGATCAGAGCAGGATTACAATCAGGAAGTCACTTTGAAGTGGAGATCTCTCGAGCCTTTTGGCTGTTGCCTCTTCCTTCCCACGGGAAGGAGAGATGAAACGAAAGTCACCTCGCTATCCCGGGTCCGATTGCATGCCCTCGCTGACACTGTCTGAAGGAGATTGCTCATCCATGTTGTTGAAGATATCTCCTTTGGAAGCCTGATGGGTGGTCTGTTGAAGATGGCTCTTTTAGTTGGAGGGTATATCCCTCCAGATGGGACTGGGTGAGCCCCATCTTTTAAATAACCCTGTCCCAAATATGAGGCCCTAACAAAACCAGTCCAGAAAAAGAAAGAAAAAGGGGAGAAAGCATAGAGCCATGCCTCTGAGCAAAGGAAAATAGCCGAACCCAAAAAGCCAAATATGTATTTGGGTTATTCAGAAATTGCCTATTCGGCTTCAGCTTTATCCCCAGGTTTTGGCATTCAGTAAACCCGAAATTTACTGAAACGGCTAATTTTGGATTATTTTCAGTTCAGGTTGATCGATATGCATAACCCTAAAACAGAGCCATGTTTGTGGAATAGCAGTATATAAAGTCCAGCCTACCCAGGTGCTGTTTTCCAGTAGTTCACACACAATTTGTGTTTGATATTTGGGAGAAGAACTGGAACTACAGGCCATCACTAGGCTTGTGCGTATTGTTAAACCTGAACTGAAAATAAATGAATTAGCCATTTTGATAAATTTCAGGTTCGGGTTTACCAAATGCACAAACCTGGGGAGAAAGCCAAAGCCGAATAGGCAATTCCCAGGAAAAACCAAATAAAATTCAGCTTTTTTGGGTTCGGTTTTCCCCAGGCTCATGGGGGGCAGTTTTGGAGATTCCCCAACTTGGAGAGTCCCCAAGTTCACATCATAGCTTGAAGGAACTCTCCTTGCATGACCCCCAAAGTTTGGTGAAGATTGGGTCAGGGGATCCAATTTTATGGTGTGTGGAAGGGGCCACCCCTCTCCTCCATAAAGAATCATTGCAAACTTCGCAATGATTCTCTATGGAGGAGGGGTGATCCCTTCCATAAAATTGGATGCTCTGACCCAATCATCACCAAACTTTTGGGGGTCGTGCAGGGAGAGTTCCTACATTTTAGACTTATAAAAATAATGGCTGGCCGTCTGCTTCCTTCTTCAAGAATCGTGGGAAAAGTAATGTTCCCAATGACTGCACGTTGCACTTAATCATGGGAAATTGAGTTTTCCTACGACTCTTAAGGGAGGAAGCAAGCAGCCATTAGAAAAGGCATTTTATCTGCCTTCTCTGGAAGCTCAGGGGAAGACTGCTCTGCCTTTTACCAGGTCAGGAGAAGGCAGGAGAGTCTGTGAATCCAGGAGAGGGTTATGAAGAGGTGGGAGCAGGAGAAGGACGCAGAACAGGCGAAAGTGAGAAATCTTCCAGCTGAAGATGCTTCTCTTCTTGTCTCCTCATTTTCCCCCCAACAGCAAATGTGACTCTGGATCCGGACACAGCCCATTGTGATCTCCTCCTGTCTGAGGATCGGAAAAGCGTGAGAGGAGGAGAAAAACCTCAACCTCTGCCCAGCAATCCTAAGAGATTTGACCAATATGGTGCTGTGCTGGGCCGTGAGGGATTCACAGCAGGCCGCCATTTCTGGGAGGTTCTTGTGGGAAGTGAAGATAACTGGACTGTGGGGGTTGCCAGAAAGTCTGTGCAGAGGAAGGGACGCTTCACCTTTAGTCCTGAAGAAGAGACCTGGGAGGTGGGGAAGTGGGAGGGGCACTACATGGCTTCCATAAAAGGCAAAAACCCTACCTTGTCCCTGACCGGGGAGCTCAAGAGGATCCGAGTCTGCCTGAACTACGCTGGGGACCGAGTGGCCTTTTTCGACGCTGACCGAGGAGCCCTTCTCTATGAGTTCTCTGGCGCCTCCTTCCGTGGAGAGACCCTCCTGCCCTTCTTTTGGGTGTTTAAAAAATGCCACCTCAAAGTCTGTTCTTAAGACCGTCTCTTCATACCATGAGCATCAATAAGGCCTCTCCGGTCTCCGAACCACCAAAACTGACTGGAATAAAAGAGAGACATTTTCCCTTACGTTTCCCAACATTCCCTTTTTTCTTTGTGTCTCATTTCTGAAAGCAACACTGACATATTTCACTTTATAAAGAATAACAGGCTTGTTGTCAAGGAGAGCTCTGAATAGACCCTCCCCCCCATCAGCCTCCAGTCTCCATTCCTCTCAAGCACAAGAGGAGCAACTGAAGATCATGCAGAGGAAAAAGAGGCCCTGCAAGTTTAAATTAATATTCTGGCCTTGCTTTTTTCTTTGCCTCTCTGTTCATCATAGCGTTTCTGAAGGGCACTGAAGGACCCTCTCCCTATCAGTGCTGCTACATTCATCACAGTTGTGGTTCACTTATACCGGTGATTGAAAAGATGTTGCTCTTATGATAAAGTTATGTTACCTTGAAAACTGGACTCATTCAATTGGAGATCGCCTTATTAGGTCTGACAGGCTTGAAAAACAGACTTCCACCCTTCCAGAGGGGAACTTTCGCTGTGGAAAATGTGCATTTTGTTCTTTTATTTTACCCGTAAAAGAATTTACCAACCCTTCCATAGGTTTTAAATATACAATTAATTCCTTTAATAATTGTGACTCGCGTTACGTGATTTACATTGTCTGGTGCCCTTGTAATCTTTGGTATGTGGGCAAAATCAATAGACCAATCAAATACCGAATTGGTGAGCACAGTTCCCGGATAAGGAATAAAGTCCTTGAAGCCCCAATGGTTCATCATCTCGAAAAAAACTAGCGACAATGACATTGCCTTTTTTTATTGTTTGGAGACTAGAAAGACATAGATTTAATAGAGTGGACACAGATAAACTGTTATTGCAACAGGAGGCTAGATACATCCACATGCTCAGAACTATGCGGCCTTATGGTCTCAATACCTTCTTAGATTTAAGCTGTTTCTTATAAAATATTGTTTGGTAAGGTTCCTTTAAATTTAGCTTATAGTACAAGGACGACTGGCTCCTACTTAAATTCTAGTGACGGTACAGGTGGTTCTCATTAGGAGGGCTTTTTATCTCCCCAAAATCTTTCCACATACAGAGGACATCTTGTCCCATTCAACATGGAGCATGCTACTAGGCAGCCAGTGTGTGAGTATACTTGTTGATAGTATTCATTTTGTATTTGTTCCATGTTGGGTATCCTTCCCCCCCCCTTTTTTCTTTCCTTAAGATTTCCTTAAGGTTAAGTGTATGTAGTGTATTGTATATGTATTTTATGGCATGCTTCTAGCATTGGTGATTTGCATTTTATCAGTGAACCCTGATGAAGAACGTGTTCGAAACAGGCTGATTACTGGATCTCTGTCGTATTTCTGATGGGTTCTGATCCTATACCTGGCTTTACTACTGAAGCGCCAAGGTGGATTATTACCACATCGGTTCTTGTAGGTTATCCGGGCTGTGTAACCGTGGTCTTGGTATTTTCTTTCCTGATGTTTCGCCAGCAACTGTGGCAGGCATCTTCAGAGTAGTAACACTGAAGGACAGTGTCTCTTCTTTCCTTCAGTGTTACTACTCTGAAGATGCCTGCCACAGTTGCTGGCGAAAAGTCAGGAAAGAAAATTCCAAGACCACGGTTACACAGCCCGGATAACCTACAAGAACCAATGAACTCTGACCGTGAAAGCCTTCGACAATATTTATTACCACATCATTTGGATTACGCATTCAAAGCATGAACTGTGAGAGCATCGACACTTCAATGAGTGATAAAGGCATGCTTGGACTATTATATGTTTGACATATTATAGTATTTTTGTATTGGAACATACACTTTGCTTGTTCTATTACTTTATTGACATTATATACATGGTTGCATTACTCATTGTAGCCTCTCTGCTGTGTATTATTTGTTCCATGCCCATTACAGCAGGCTTTTGAGTATTACCTGGAAGTTGGCAAACCCTAGGGATGGAGCAAGCTGACGGGGCAATGCTGAGCCTGGGAGAGAGCTCAGCGGACAGGAGCTGACGGAGAAGCCAAGCCCTGGGGCAAAGCCGGCAGAAACGTGCTGCCTGTTGGGAAGGGGGTGGAGGCAGGCCCTGCATCCCCTTCAGACGCTTATGAAGGGGGGCATGGCAGGGAACTGGTGGGTGGTGTGTAGGGTTGCCAGGTCCCTCTTTGCCATTGGTGGGAGGTTTTTGGGGTGGAGCCTAAGGAGGGTGGGGTTTGGGGAGGGTCTTCAATGCCATAGAGTCCAATTGCCAAAGTGGCCATTTTCTCCGAGTGAACTGATCTCTATCAGCTGGAGATCAGTTGTAATAGCAGGAGATCTCCAGCAGCTACCTAGAGGTTGGCAACCCTAGTGGTGTGAGGTGGGGGAGGAGATAAAAGGGAGGCAGACGCAAAGGCCGAGGAGAAGAGCGGAGACTGAGAACTCGCGTGCTTCAGGGCCACAGAGTTCCACGTCCCAGGGAGCAAGAAGAGGGTGAGGCCAGCCCCAGCTCCCTTTCTGAGGCCTGAAATTGCAAATGCCAACAGGGGAGTGGAGTAGAGGACCCACCTGTCCTACAGTGGGCCCGCCGCCAACAGGGGGCGCCATGGCAGAGCAGCACAGCTACCATATAAAGTTCCCCATTTTGTGAAACAGTACATTGGCCATTTCTAACAATCAGTTCCAGGCCATCAATATCCAAATTAGACATAGAAATCAGACTGCTGGTAAATTCTGGAATATGGTAGCTGCAGAGTGGTGTTAGGAATTTTGTCTGTTAAAAATTGCTTTTAAAGTCTTGCTTTCTTGGTTTATTACGGCAGGCTGCCCTCTTGTGGGAAATCTCATTACATCTTTCACTAAGAAATCACATGTACAACCATCTGGCAATCTACAATCCTTTGTAGATTTGCAATTACTCGCATTCGATTTCCTAGATAAACAGTTTCTTTGGGAATATTTCTCAGCTCAGTAAAGAAACCTCTCTTGTTGGAAACCTCCTGGTCCAAACTGAAGACGGGTGGGGCCCCGTCAAACAGCTGAGCTGCCCAGCAGCTCAGCTGAGTGGGGGGGTGGCAAGGTGCTCGGCCACAGCTTCCCGGTCCAAACTGAAGAGGGCGGGCCCCCGACAAACTGCTGAGCTGCAGCCGCAGCTCAGCTTAGAGAGAGGGAGGGGCTTGCCCCGGGTGCAAGGAGAGGGAGGGCGCCAGCACAGGCTTGGGGAGCATGGGCTTGGGGAGAAGGAGCACCGCCCTCAGCGCCCTCGCCACGGCAACACGGCACAGCCCTAGGCAGACGCGACAAGTCCACGCGTGACCACAGAGAGGGCTCGGCACGCTGGCTGCAGCACGCGTGCCATAGGTTCGCCAACACGGTTCTTGGGCAACAGAAAAAGACTCAGCACCATCCTCTATATGACAGCCCCTCAAATACTTGAACATGGTTATCATATCCCCTCTCAGTCTTCTCCTTTCCAGGCTATATATACCCAGCTCCTTCAACCTTTCCTCATAGGATTTGGTCTCCAGACCCCTCACCATCTTTGTTGCCCTCCTCTGGACACGCTCCAACTCGTCCACATCTTTCTTAAATTGCGGTGCCCAAAACTGAACACAGTACTCTAAGTGAGGTCTAACCAGAGCAGAGTAAACTGATACCATCACTTCGCATGATCTGGACACTGTACTTCTGTTGATACAGCCCAAGACCGCATTTGCCTTTTTTGCTACCGCATCACACTGCTGACTCATGTTCAGTGTTTGGTCTACGAAGACCCCAAGATCCTTTTCACATACACTACTGCTCAGACAAGCCTCTCCCATCCTATAATTATGCCTTTGATTTTTCCTACCGAAATGCAGAACTTTACATTTGTCTTTGTTGAAGTGCATTTTATTAGTTCTAGCCCAATTCTCCAGCCTGTCAAGATCATCCTGCATCTTGGCTCTGTCTTCTACCATATTTGCTACCCCTCCCAATTTAGTATCATCTGCAAATTTAATAAGCATCTCCTCTATTCCTTCATCCAAATCATTTATAAAGATGTTGAACAACACAGGGCTATTTCTGCTAGTCTCTGTTCACTTCCCAGCGATAGTGACACAAGCAAATCTTGGCTTTCCTTCACTATGTCTGCTTTACTCGCCACAATTCTTTCTCTCTCCTTCTTCAGCATCTCCAGATGGTTGCAGAACTGATCCTGGGGGAGGAGACTCAAAACTGAGAATGCATCCTATCTTAGAAGTTTATTATAGAAGTTATGAGAAGCAAAACTGACATTAAGGACTGAACATGGGCAGCTTCCTCATGGGGATAGCGCCCTATTCTCCGCTGATACTCACTAAGAATGAGAAGACATTCACAGCGCCAATGCTGCTGTGGCAAGAAGATTTACGCCGTGCTTTACCCTCCTGCCCACCATTCCACCCCTGTGCTCACCACAGGAGGGTTTTTTGCATTAAAATAAATAATTCACAGTCAGTATATCATTATAGTCTGTTAACACTCCAGCAATATCCCAAGTACTGACATTTTTTTAAAAAATAGCAAAAAGCTCTTGGGGGCAGGGGGAATGCTAGGCAGGAGGGTTTTGGATGGGGGGTGGTGGAGGAAACGCATACCTTCCATCCCACAATTTCCCAAACCCTCTTTGGTTATGCTCTTCCGATAAAGAGAATACCAAAGCAGCTGTGGGAAGGGGAGGATTCCTGGTAGTGCCATGGTGCAGTGGAAGGGCCGTGGCTCAGTGGCCCTCAGAGTATCTGCCTGGCAAGCAGAAGGTCCTGGGTTCAATCCCCGGCTTCTCCAGTTGACACGAATGGGTAGCAGTTAACGTGAAAGACCTCCACCTGGAGAAGAGCCACGGCCAGTCAGAGGGAACCTGGACAGACCAAGGGTTCGACTCAGAATAAGGAAGCTTCATATGTCACTCTCCCACCCCAAAAGCTCTTCTTCTGATTTAAACTGCTGCCTCACAGCTACTGCGTGCAAGTGGGGGACACAGGCCATTCATGCATGGCAGTTTTACCTGAGGTTCGTTGCTGGCTGGACGCACACTTTCCAGTTGGGGATCTCTGCACCAGCAGTCTCGAAAACTCAAATCAAGTCCCACCCCTTTAAATGTTGCTTTGTAACTGGCTTACTTCACAGTGCTCACTGTGAGAGAAGATTCCCCTCCAAAACCCAATTGCCACATTAAAAAAGCATTTTAAGAACAAAAAACAAAAGGCGGAGCAATCTGAAAGAAGGGGGGGGAGAAATCCAAACTTCGGTTTTAGAAAGCCTTTCATTTGCTGAGAAACAGCTCCGAAACAGCTTCTCCGGAAGTCACAACAGCGGTGAGTGGGCATAGATCACAGGGGGGGCGATGGGACTTTTTATTTTTTCTACTTGTGATTGTATAATTTCCTTCTGTAACTTTTTTGTTATTGTTTACGATGTTTTCTTCCTGCTTAATAATTTTTTTAAATAATAATAATAAAAAAAAACAGCTTTGAGAAAGCAGGAAGTATTTGAATCCCCGTCTCTGTACATGCTGCTTTGTGATTTGCTGTGAGAGAAACCCAGCTTCTGTTTCCCCTGCTTTGCCTTCTGCATGGAGGTTTCAGCCGGGCTGAGCTCAGGGGAGAGGGAAGAGTTGGGTTAACAGAGGAATGGGAAGACCCGGACATTGAGAGGGCTGGGCGCGAGCTCATTTCTAATGGACAGAAAATTCATGCAGAACTCCAAGGAACAACTGAGTCAGACAGGGGGTGAACGTGAGTCCACGTACCCATGCAGAAATGACCACAGACCAATCTGAAACCTGCACGCCTTCTCCCCCAGGCAAACAGCAACTCAAGGACAGCAACTGAAGTTGAGAAAGCAGTATGTATGTGTGTGTGTGTGGGTTAAAACTGGGAGTCAAGCAGCTGCCCACTCATAGCTCAGCCGTGCCATGGGCTGTCCAGACGTCAACACAGGCAGACAGGAAGTGAGTCAAACTCCCCACTTTATCATAATACCCCACATTAGCCTCGGCCGGGGGTGTGGGGGGAGGAGGCAATGCCTTAGGGAGCCACCAAGCCAGAAAGGAGGCAGCAAAGAGGTCTTTTCACTCCCCAAGTTGGGCCCAGAGGCTGAGGCAGAAACTGGAGGCAGTTTCCCCCCAAAGAGACCACGGAGAAGGGAAGGATCCGTGACTCTTCCTCACCAGCCTCCACCATGTAGATTTCCTACCTTGTACTCTTGGGAGGCCTCCTCAAGAGGAAGGGTTTCGTGACCTCTGTGCTCCTTGGACCGGTCACAGACCACACAGATGAGGGCTTCGTCGTCCTTGCAGAAGAGCTTCAGCGGCTCCTGGTGCTTCTGGCAAACTTTCTCTCTTCTACCAGCCACCTCTGCCTGATACCAAAAACAAACAAACATGATTTGTTTCATTTCCTGCCCCCCCCCAGAACTTCATGTCTTCTTCTAATTACTAGATATAATTCGTGCCTTCTTCCGCAGAAAAACACCTTTTTAATATAAAAACAAGATGTGACTGTGTAACCCTATGGAGTTTGGCCTTAAGTTGAAGATGGGAGGGGCTGTCCCTGAGAGGGAGCGGGGGGGGGAGGACTGAAGAAAAAGAGGGAGAAAGACGCCATCTGGGGTTTTTCTAACCATCAAATTCCTTTGTAAGTCAATGAACAAATCACAGCTCCTGGCTCCAGGTAAACCACATTCTCCCCACACCTGCTCTGAGCCGCATTTTGCAATGTGCCAGAGGAGCCCCCAAACACCACCCCCTTCCTTTCTTGCATTCCCGCGCGGGCAAGCAGGCAGGCATCCAACTGGTGGCGTACTCGCTCACCTGGTGGCAGAGGATGGTCGCCAGTCTTAGATCCTTCTGAGCTAGAGATCTGCCAGGACCCAGGAAGGGCCAGACCAAATGATTTCGCAGGCATTAAATCCCCCCCCCCCCGCCTGATGTTTCCCACCCCTGACTTGAGGGGAAGGAAATGGGATCACACTGGGTATCTTCCTCAGCCAAAGGTGGCCTGTCAGTAAAAGGCTGGGGTGCCAATAGTGAGAGGCCTGGCTACCTGCAAGGGACGGTCTCCCAGCGGGATGGGGTGAGGGAGAGAAGAGGCAGCAGCCAGGCCCGCCTCTCCATCACCACGAAAAACCTCTCCTCATGGGCCTTTTTTGATCTGTGTATTACAAGCCGCTGCTTTGCCAGCCAATTTGCGGCTAAGGGAAAATATTATAGCGTATGTTTATATTTTATATTAATAGTTACAAGCCGGCAATCTGCAACGACCACAAGCTTGAGAGAGCTTTGCGCCAAAGGGAAATATCTTGAGCCGCGCACAAGGATGCTCGAAAGCCTCTCTCCACCCATTTCTCGCTTACCCTCTTTTCCCGGAAAGCCTCCTCCAGAGGAACCACCTGGTGGTCTTGGTGCTCCTCGGATGTGCTGCAGACCCCGCAGAGGAGGGCGACGTCCTCCCTGCAGACAAACCTCAGGGGCTCCAGGTGCCTCTCGCAGACGCCCCCCTTCCCACCTGCCCCCTTCCCTTCCAAAGGACCGAGTTTCTGGATTAGCCCCGCCAAGTTGGCCAGCTGCTGGTTGGGCCGGAGGCTCCCCTCCTGCGCTCGCCCTCTGCACTGGGGGCAGCAGGAAGCCTCCGCCCCCCGGCGCCCCCCCCCGCTCCGGGACAGGGTAAAAGCCGGAACAGGCTGGAACGGCCCGGAACGGGCATTAAACAAATCATACCGCAGAAAAAAGCTGTGGCATGCCTTGCGGGGGCTCCAGAACAATATTTTAGAAATCGAAACGCGGAGAGAGCGCGCATTTATTAACCCATTCCAGGCCAAAAAGCCTCCGGAAAGGCACAAAATGGCCCGGAACGGGCATTAAACAAATCATACCACGGCAAAAAGCAGTGGCATGCCTTGCAGGAGCTCCAGAACAATATTTTAGAAATTGAAACACGGAGAGATTGCGCATATGTTAACCCTTTCCAGGCCAAAAAGCCTCCGGAACAGCACAAACTGGCCCGGAACGGGCATTAAACAAATCATACCGCGGCAAAAAGCTGTGGCATGCCTTGCAGGGGCTCGAGAACAATATTTTAGAAATTGAAACGCAGAGAGAGCGCGCATTTATTAACCCATTCCAGGCCAAAATGCCTCCGAAACGGCACAAAATGGCCCGGAACGGGCATTAAACAAATCATACCGCGGCAAAAAACTGTGGCATGCCTTGCAGGGGCTCCAGAACAATATTTTAGAAATCAAAACGCGGAGAGAGAGCGCATTTATTAACCCATTCCAGGCCAAAATGCCTCCGGAACGGCACAAAATGGCCCGGAACGGGCATTAAACAAATAATGCCACATCAAAAAACACTGGCATGCCTTGCAGGAGCTCCAGAACAATATTTTAGAAATTGAAACGCGGAGAGATTGCGCATATATTAACCCTTTCCAGGCCAAAAAGACTCCGGAACAGCACAAAATGGCCCGGAACAGGCATTAAACAAATCATACCGTGACAAAAAGTTGTGGCATGCCTTGCAGGGGCTCCAGAACAATATTTTAGAAATCAAAACACGGAGAGAGCGCATTTATTAACCCATTCCAGGCCAAAAAGCCTCCGGAAAGGCACAAAATGGCCCGGAACGGGCATTAAACAAATCATACCGTGGCAAAAAGCTGTGGCATGCCTTGCAGGGGCTCCAGAACAATATTTTAGAAATCAAAACACGGAGAGAGCGCGCATTTATTAACCCATTCCAGGCCAAAAAGCCTCCGGAAAGGCACAAAATGGCCCGGAACGGGCATTAAACAAATCATACCGTGGCAAAAAGCTGTGGCATGCCTTGCAGGGGCTCCAGAACAATATTTTAGAAATCAAAACACGGAGAGAGCGCGCATTTATTAACCCATTCCAGGCCAAAAAGCCTCCGGAAAGGCACAAAATGGCCCGGAACGGGCATTAAACAAATCATACCGCGGCAAAAAGCAGTGGCATGCCTTGCGGGGGCTCCAGAACAATATTTTAGAAATCGAAACGTGGAGAGAGAGCGCATTTATTAACCCATTCCAGGCCAAAATGCCTCCGGAATGGCACAAAATGGCCCGGAACGGGCATTAAACAAATAATGCCACATCAAAAAACACTGGCATGCCTTGCAGGAGCTCCAGAACAATATTTTAGAAATTGAAACGCGGAGAGATTGCGCATATATTAACCCTTTCCAGGCCAAAAAGACTCCGGAACAGCACAAAATGGCCCGGAACAGGCATTAAACAAATCATACCGTGACAAAAAGTTGTGGCATGCCTTGCAGGGGCTCCAGAACAATATTTTAGAAATCAAAACACGGAGAGAGCGCATTTATTAACCCATTCCAGGCCAAAAAGCCTCCGGAAAGGCACAAAATGGCCCGGAACGGGCATTAAACAAATCATACCGCGGCAAAAAGCTCTGGCATGCCTTGCAGGGGCTCCAGAACAATATTTTAGAAATTGAAACGCGGAGAGAGCGCGCATTTATTAACCCATTCCAGGCCAAAATGCCTCCGGAACGGCACAAAATGGCCCGGAACGGGCATTAAACAAATAATGCCACATCAAAAAACACTGGCATGCCTTGCAGGAGCTCCAGAACAATATTTTAGAAATTGAAACGCGGAGAGATTGCGCATATATTAACCCTTTCCAGGCCAAAAAGACTCCGGAACAGCACAAACTGGCCCGGAACAGGCATTAAACAAATCATACCGTGACAAAAAGCTGTGGCATGCCTTGCAGGGGCTCCAGAACAATATTTCAGAAATCGAAACGCGGAGAGAGCGTGCATTTATTAACCCATTCCAGGCCAAAATGCCTCCGGAACGGCACAAAATGGCCCGGAACGGGCATTAAACAAATAATGCCACATCAAAAAACACTGGCATGCCTTGCAGGAGCTCCAGAACTATATTTTAGAAATCAAAATCATCTGCCCATTTCCAAATCAACACCCAGGTGCAGATCCCCCCACCCCTCTTACTAGGGGGGGGGCGAGTAGCCGAAACTCTCCAATTTCCCCTGTGAAACTGACTCAAAAAAACTAAAAGGAAAAAAGGTCCCACCGTTTGGATGCGATCTCACCTCTCTGCCCTTGTCTGCGCCAGAGTGGTGGTTCCCACAGCAGCAACACACGGGTGTTCTCTGCAAACCGGGATGCGGATGCCAGATCCGCAAGAGGGGGCAGGAGGGGCTGCACCACTCCCGACAGTGAGAGAGGGGAGTCCCGTTTCCGAAAGCCCCCCCCCACGTTGAGGAAAAGTCCACGCAGCCAGAAAAGCAGCACAGCAAAGAAAGGGCTGAGAATATCACCTGGCTCCTTGAGCTGCTAGTTTTCTACTGGGAGACAGAAGACTTGTGTGCGTGGTACAGCCAGTCTTTTAGTTGAATGTGCACAATCTCTAAGCCTTCAACATAGGCAGGTTTCCCCCCTTCTGACCTTGGAGGAGGAGGAGCTGTGCAAAGCAGGAACCCATCCATAGGGAACTTGGAGTGGGTGAACAGGCAGACTTCACCCTAATACCCCTTTCTGCATTGTATAAATAGTCGTGTTTGATGTTTATACTGTGTTTAAGGTTTCTGCAGTCCTAGGATTACATGGAGAGACAGTTAAGGTGTCAGACTCGGGTCAGGGGAACCCAAGTTCGAATTCCCACTCTGTCCTGGAAACTTGCTGGGTGACCTTGGGCCAGTCACACACTCTCAGCCTCGACCCTGGCAAGTATGTTTGGATGGGAGACCTCCAAAAGAGTACCAGGGACTTGACCCAGAGGCAGGCAATGGCAAACCATCTCTGAATATCCCTTGCCTTGAAAACCTAAGGGGTTGCCAATGCCAAAAACAAAATGATAATTACGTGGCTTCTTAGGATTCTCATCCTGTCCATTGCATTGGTTTTTACACTATGGAATCTGCCTTGACTCTAAGTGAGACTGGCGGACCGTAAAATAAATAAAATAATACTAAGTACCTGGTGTTGCTGTCCTGTGTCAGTGACTCAGCAATAAGTCTGTTCATAAGTTTATTCATTCAGTAGTGGAAGAGCTTTTCCTGGACAGCCTGCAGGTAACACTGTTGCCTGTCTCTGAATACTTCCCTGTAAGTCACTGAGCCTCAACTTTTCTTACCTTCGGTCCCACCAGTTGCTCTTATCAAAGAACCTGGGTCCCACCAGGACGGAAATTTTTTAAAAACACCTTTTCTGAGAAAGACATTTATATGTTTGCACTTGCAGGTATTCTGTTGATTGCAATTGCTTGTTTATGGTAGGTTATAAGGACATGAATATTACAGTAATATTCCTTTATTGCTATAGCTTTAGAAAACAGAAATAATTATTTCATTAGCAATTGAAAAGGAATAATTGTTCTGAAAACCCCAAATCCCTCCTAGACTAGTACTGTCTCAACTGAGATGCACAGCCTGCTGGTTGAAAACCACTGCTGTACATTAAACTCCCGGCACTCGCAAAAAGAGCCGGTAGGGGAGGAAACTAGACTGAACCATCCCCTTGTGACAGGCAAAAATGTCTTCTGTGGGTTTGTTTGGTTTGTTCCTTTACATAGGGGAGTGACCTCTCAAAGGTCCAGAGAAGACCAGGCCAATTCCAGCTTTTCACCTGTCTAGCTATAATTTTTTTAAAAAATTGTTGACACACCATTACAATGACCTATTATGGCAATGACTAGTTCACAGGTTTTTAAAACTCACTCTTGCTCTTTTCATTGTGGAGTTATAAGAGGAACAGTATTGACTGCATATTGAGCCTTATAACTCTGGCATGAGAAGGACTACGTTTAAAAAATGAAATCAGGGAAATCATTGAAGTCATGGCCCAAAGAAGACCAGGCCACTGCCAGCATTTGAGATGCCTAGCCATAATTTTAAAAAATGACTCTCCATTAGAATGACCTATGGTGACAATGGCTAATTCACAGATTTCTTTCCTGTTTCTTTAAACTCTCTCTAGCTGTTTTCATTGCAGAAATATAAGGGGAATGGGACTGGCTGCACATTGCTCTTTATAACTGGAACAAAAAGGGCTAGAGAGTTGCTTTTTAAAAATAAATCTGGGAACAAGTACATTGTTGCAATAGGCAGGGGATATAAATATTTTAATTTTTTTTAAAACTATGTTGATCTGGTTCCAACTTTTTAAAAAGGCCTGTTAATGGGTGGACGAAAGGCCTCCCCAGAGCATCAAGACAAGGAAATGGCACATGAGCAGGAATTCAGTGTAAATTTAGACAAAAATAAAAGCCAGAATACTGAAGAGTCCTGCGCATATTGGTGCCAGCCCAGAGCCCTCATTCCACCCCCTCCACATTCAATGACAACATGCTCATCCGTCCATGTTGAAGGAGGACGAGGCCTTGGCTTCGTCTTTGCCTGTTCTCTCTCCTTTGCTTTCCCCATCTCCAACTTCTTCCCAGGCTCCTTCCTTTACAACATTACAACCCCCCCTGGCATTTCCCCTTCCCCCAAAGTGTGGGTCCTGCTGTGGTCACCTCTCTCCTTGCAACCTCCCCTGCTCTTGCTCTGGTCTTTCAATGTCCCCCTCAAGCCACCTCCCTCCTATCCGGCACTCCACTGCCAAAATCCCCCACCTCTCTCGTCATTCTGAACAAGGGACGTTTCTCCTTTAACTTCCTTTCTGCTCCATTAACTTCCCTTCTGCTCTCAGACCCCACAGAAACTCTTCAACCTGCCCTTCAAACCCCTCTGCATCAGTCCATCAGAAAATAAAGCGGGGGGGCTCAGAACTGGTCACCAGCTTCTGGATTTTGATGGGACTTGTAGAGCCCAAAATGAAGGGAATCAGAAGACCCAGGCCCAGATTAAGTCCAGAAACTGCTCTTTGCAATGGAATCACAGGTTTAACCATGAGAAGCCAGGAAGGTGGGAAGCAGTACAGCCAGGGAGGGTGGGAAATATCCCCTCCTTTACTAAACAAAGAGGGGTTAACTTCCTTCACCTATCAGAGCCTGTGTGGTACAGTGGTTAGAAGGTCTTAGAATCTATGAGGCCCGGGTTCCAATCTTAACCCCACCATGGAAGCTTATTTCTTGGCATTGGGCCAGTCACACACTCACTCTAACCTCCTTCTCAGGACTGTGGTTGTTGTGAGGATAAAATGGAAGTCAGGGGGGTGATATAAACTGCTGTGGGTCCACCTTTGGGAGATAGGCAGCAGAGACAAGGTGAGCGGAATATATCGCCTCTTACAAAATGTGGGGGTGGGGGGAGTAAAGAAAGTCCCTGAAGGTTCAGAGCAAGTTATACGTTATGAGATCTTGGTTGTCAGTTTGGAGAAGAAAGGAGCAGTGGTGATGTCAGCCAGGAAGGCAGCAGGGGAAGAGGAGAAGGTCTGCCACCCTCACCCAGTCGTGCCACCACTACATGAGCCTGGCATGTAGGTGGGTGGAGTTGCAGCTGCCACCCCCACACACACACCCCAGCTCTGTGGACAGGCAGGGAGGAGGAGGAAAGGGAACCACTTCCGCCCCTATGCCATGGCCCCCTAAACCAGGCAGGTGGAGGAAGCAGCACTGCAAGTGGGAGGGGGGCAGGCAGGGGAGGGAGGGGAGCCACCATATCCCCCTCCCCACCGCGTGAATCAGGAAGGTAAAGGTGGTGGTGCATTAGATTGACAGGGTGGCTGTTCAGTGGCCAGCAGGGCAAGCGGGGGTGTCATGATGCCCCCTTAAGCCTCATTTAGTCCCTTTATCAAATCAAATCAAATCAAATCAGACCTTTATTGGCATAAAAATAAATAAATACATACATATTGAGGTGAAAGGAGGTTTTAAAATTTTGAACGTCTCTTCCTTAGATCATATATGAGGTTTAATTTTTAAAAAAATAAGTCCCAAGAAGCTAGCAACCCCTGCAGTAACCTGAGGATAGCTGTCATTTAAAAGAAATCTAACTAGTTCCTTATCGGTGCCACCAGGGCAATCCTTCAAAAGGGGTTCAATGATCTGTTCTCGTAAGGGTGAGCCATGCTCACAGTGTAGCAATACATGGGCCACGGTTTCAACTTGTCCAGAGACACAGGAACATAGCCTTTTCTCGTAGGGGACCTTGGCATATCTGCCTGTGGTCCAGGCCGTAGGGAGGAAATTTAGGCGAGCTTGCATAAAAAGGCGTCTCAAGAAAGGGGAGGTTAGAGTGTAAAGGTAGCCAGGTAAAGAGCTCGGGGTCATATAGATACCATAGGTGAAAGGTGAGCAAGAGCTTGTAACTCTAGCAAGGAGCATTTGTTTCCCAATGTCGGTGATCGTTAGTTCTAAGATTCTGAAGGCTTGCGCTTCATTTAAGGGGAATAGCGCCTCAAAGGACACCCCTATGGATTTAATTTTATCACTGATGGTCTTGCTCTAGGGTGAGACAAAATGGTCTGATAGCATATGCCATGTCAAACTCGACGGGGTGGCTCTATAGTGGAGCCTCAACCAGAACTTAAAAATAAGCAGCCAGGCCCTGGTTTCTAAAAGATCTAGCCCTGTCTCTAAACAAAGAGCAGGTTACGAGACACAGTTGGGAATTCCCAGTAGTCGTCGCAGAAAAGAAGACTGGGCTGACTCTAGCTTCTGGTTGTGGATTGCCCCCCAAATAGGGATTCCATAGAGTAGCAAGGGGAGCAGCTTCGCTTTATAGATTCTAAGAGCGGCTGGCACGTATTGACCACCCCTGGAATAAAAAAATTTCGTGACAGCACCAGATCGAAGTCTCATGGCATTAATAGCCTGGTTGGACTTGCTGTTCCATTTTAAATTGTTCTGGAAGTTGACACCTAGGTACTTGAACACTTTAACCTGCTCAATACTATTTCCTTTCAGTGCCCAGGTCCACGTCTTACGGGACTTAGACAACACCAAAAATTTTGATTCATCAAAATTAATAATTAAGGAGTTTTCTTCGCAGAAATCCGCAAACACCTGCAAAAGGCGATTCAGGCCTACTCTAGTGTGGGATAAAAGTACTGCATCGTCCTCGTAGAGAAGCATGGGGATAGCCTGGGCATTTAAAATAGGGGGGTGGCCATCAACTTTCTCCAGATAAGAGACAAGATCGGCTAAATATAAATTAAAAAGGTGGGAGCCCAAACGCAGCCCTGCTTGACTCCCTTATTAGAGTTTATGTAGGGAGTAGGTTGGCCAGATCTATTGTACCGAATCTGACAGCTGTTAGAGAATCAGAATGAGTAGGCGAGGATCAATTCCCATGCCAGCCAACTTGTGCCAGAGGCGCTCTCTGGGGACTGAGTCAAACGCGCTTCTTAGGTCTAAAAAGGCCGCATATAATACCCCCCTTTGTGGCGGCTGTACTTATTAGCCAAATGAGAGAGAACAGCACAGTGGTCAAGCGTGGATTTCCCCTTGGAGAAGCCTATTTGTTCCCGGCCTATCTGGGAAGGAGACCAGATGAGCAACTTAGACAATAAATGGCTGGCATATAACTTGCCAGCCATTGAGAGCAATCTGATAGGGCAGAAGTTTGAAGGATTCATTGGATCCCCTTTTTTAAAAATTGGGGTCACAATGGCCGTGATCCATGCCACTGGTATTTGGCCGCATTTATCGATTTTGGTAAAAAGTCAGCCAAAACTGGGGCCCATGTCTCTGGGAATACAGAGAATATTTCGCCTGGGAGGCCGTCGGGGCCCGGGGTCTTCCTGGGTTTCAGCTTGGCTATCAGGAATCTAATTTCGTCAGTTTCGACCGGAGGCCACATAGGAAGTACTAATGAGGTCAAATCGCCAGGGGGAGACTCCAGACTATCTGGGTCATATAATAGCGCTGTGAAATGGCTTATCCAAGTTGAAACTGAAATTTGGGACTGGGGCACAATTTGATCGCGCCACATGCCGCAGGAAACCATACGCCAAAACTTCCTCGGATCTTTAGTTTGGATCGCTTTCGCTAATTTGTCCCATTGTTTGAGTTGTAGGTCCCGTTTCTTGGTCATCACTAAAAGTTGGTATTCTCTCCTCCGCAGAAAGTAATCCTCAAGCAGGTCAGGCGAGTTTAGAAGTTGGAATCTTCTATAGATTGATCGAAGATGGGCTTTATTATATCTGCACTCTTCATCAAACCAAGATGTAGAAGAGGTGAGGCAGGTATGCTTCCTCGAAGGAACCGGGTTCGAACAGAGCTGATGAAGAAGGGATGTGACGGTAGTAAAGTCTTTAGGAGCATCTGCAGGGGGTCCAGCACTAGTGACCCTCATAATATACTGGGCCAGTATTCCCTCAGAGAACAATCTGGAAATTTTCATTCTAGTGGATGTAGACCACCTGATCGGTTGAAAACACTTGACTCCTTTATCAGCGGGTAGGCAGGAGGGCCGTTGTAAAGCTACCTCGGTGAGTAGTGGTAAGTGATCACTTTCGGACCTAGCTATTACCTCAAAGTGAACTACCAGCTCTTTCAGAGCAGCAGAAACGATTACATAGTCGATCACACTGCGACCACGGGATGAACTGTATGTGAATTCCCCCAGATGGTCGCTAGGGATTGATCCATTAAGAATAATTCTGTTTGTTGGAAGACAAAACTCGATCATGTGTAGCGCTGCTTTGTTTATGGAAAGATCTTTGGAAGATCTTGTGAAAGAGAAGGTGTCAGACAGTATGTCGTCTGGATTTAATTCTGCCAGGTGGCAGAGAGCGTTGTCATCCCTTCCAATCCTGGCATTGAAGTCGCCCGCAATCATAAGGAGGGCAGAGGGATACTTTTGCTCCAGGTTCACTGTAAAATGGGTTAGCCGCATCTAGTGGTCGGCGAAGGAAGCGTCATCATCATAAGGAGGTATATAGGCGTTGATCACTATTAACTGGCGAGATGCCAGAGGTAGGAGAATGGCCTGGATTAATGGGGGGTTGAGGTCCAGCAATTCTGGAGATAAGCCCAATTTTTGCGAGACAAGAATGTTTATAGATAAATACAATATGATAGCATATTAATATTGTAATAAATGTTTACTGTAAACAATATGTGTAGCAATAATATATCTAACAGAATGATTTAAGTATTTCAAGAATCTATTAGGCAGATAAGACTATTTTTTGTTTATTTGTTTATGTATATTACTTATATTCACTGCAGACGGATTCCTTTTCACTTTCCCTTTTTTTCCTTTTTGTATCCCACAACTTTAAAATAAAAAAATTATTAAAAAAAAAAAAAAGAATGCAGAGGCTAGCTTGAGATCGCCCCATAGTTTTAGATTTAAAGGCAGAGACTGGGTAAGAAAGAAATCCATTCAACAAAGTTCCGTCGGTTGACCAAGTCTCTTGCAGAAGGATTAAATGAAAAACAGAGAAAAAGTCGAGCAAGTCGAGGTCATCTGCTAGACATTTCCAGCCTGCTATGTTCCAAGAGAGACAATTTAGAGTAGGGCCCTCTGAGTTCGTTGAAAGTCAGTCATCTTGATGGAATCCCTCTAGGGCTCCAAGAGGATCGAGGGGGGCACTGCCATTAACTATTATCACTGGGGGAGGTGGGCCAGATGGCAGAGTGTCAGACGTAGTCCGGGGCCTCTTCCTGTGTGTTCCAAGCTACTATTCTCAACAGGTCAACTGAGGGAGATTAGTGGTGCATTTATCTGTTCTGGGTTAACTAGGCTATTTGAGCTTTGAGTTGTTGTATTGCGTCCCCTTTTCTTAGCTCTCTTATGTTTATCCTCGGGTTTATTCATCGGAGTGTTTGGCACAAACGTCGAGAGTGGAGCCGCCAAACAGGCTAACTCAGAAGTCAGTTGGGTCATTCCTTCTAGCATCATTGAGCAGTCTGATCTTATTTTGCAATTTCCTGGCTTCTCCTTTTTCTGAAGTTTGCTTTCCATTTTCCGGGTCCATTGTCTGCTCTGCTTCCGGTTTCTTCTTTGTAGAAATTAAGACTCTTCTTCCTGTCTCCTTAAAAACCCTTATTGGATGAATTTTGAAATTTGCCAGAAAGCCCTGCATCCTCAATAACATCAGAGGAATGGTTGGCTGCATAAGAGAGCACTATTCTGTTGCTGGAGGGCAGATCTGGGAGCTTTTCTATTTGTGTCAGGTCTATTTGCTCCTTATATATGCGCAACAGATGGCTAAGCGAGTGGCCAATTTCCCTCCTGTTGGTCCACCTGTCAACATTAATCGGGATTTTCCTTATGTTGAGGGCCACTTGTTTATTATTGAGCAGAAGGTCCCCATTTCTTTGTAACTTACGACTTGGAGATTCCAGGGTCAAGCCCTTGGGCATATTTCTCAGCTCCTGCTTCGTCAGGCCTTGCTTCCCCTCCGCCCTCTGGTTGACATCAACTAAGGAGGCCGCGGGGGATGAGCAGTATACTGAGGGTAATTCACTTTCCCTTTCTGCTCCTTTGATTAGCTGCCATTCTTTTCTGATCTCTGAGACCATTTTTCTTAAGACATCCAGCTTTGTTGTGATCTGTGTTAACTGTTTGAATATCTCCACCACAGTTTCTGCAGTTAGGAGACACTGGCTACCCAGCATTTCCATGAGTTCAGCTTTAGTAGTAAACTCAACGTCCTTTGTTCCTTTAACTGCTTCTTCTAGGTGTGGCAGGAGGCTATCTTCATTCAGGGGACTGCTTAGGGGGCTTGAAAAATTGAAACTTGCCACCTTTACCACCTTTTCCTTCACCTGGTAAAGTTCCTCCAGTAGTGATGGTACTCTGATGGGGTGGTCTTGCTGTGGGACTAAGATTTGCTCTTCTGTTAAGTCAATCAACTGCAACGAGGGAGATACCGTCACCTCATTACAAATTAAATCATCCACCCTCAGTTGCTTAATTTTCTTTGCCGGAGACTTTGGTGAGTCCTTATTAGAATTACGGCTTCTTTTCTTGCCCTTCTTCAGGTTCTTCATGTTTTCCTATCTTTTATCAAGAAGTTGGGCTTGGCTGACTTCCGGTAACGAGCTGGTTCCAAGCAGCAGTCTCTAGGGAGAGCTCCCTAGGGAATCCAAGAAACGCTTTGAATTGGTGTGTTTTTAGCACACCAACCTGGCCCTAAGCAGTGGACTGGGACGCAGGAATTCCTCTGCAGCCCGAAGAAAGCGATGTGACTCCCATACTCTCCGAGGGAACTTTTACAAGCCCCCCGGAGGTGTGGATGTTTGTCCCTGCTGGCATCGAGAGGAGATTGCATCGCTGCAAGCGCTTTCTTTGGCATTAGGCTTAGACCTCCATTACCTATTACCATCTTATGAATAGTTTTAATGAAGAAAAACCTCACCCTCCGAAATACTTTTGATCTTACCGGGAATAGAAAGACGACCAGGCTGGTGGAAAAAACTGGGAACTCCCCACGCTCCCCCCCCCTTCATACAAGATCATTTTTGTAAAGATAGAATATCAGATAAAGCGGTACGGACTCTATCAATTCGATCTGTGGGTAGACTAAACAAACTGCGCTTTGGATGGACAGTACGAACACCAATCAGACTTTGTGACATTTGAGGGGAATGGAGGAATAAAACCCTCCCTCCCCTTGGCCACTTTACCTTTCCGGTCCTCCTGCTATGTTTTTTAACTTTTGGGGCCAGAAAACCTGTAGGAATACCATCGTATTGCAGCAGTCTCATTGACAACGGTTAGAAGGGAAGTATTGCAACACACAGGAACGGATTTGATGTCCCCTGGTGCACCAAATAAAAGATTTGTCATCGAAAACTACAAAACGGGGAAGACGGATGGTCCATGACTGTACTGTTTCCGGCTAACTTCCGACTTCCGGTTTTATGCAGATCTAGAGTGTCCGTAACAACTTGTTGGTATTTCAAAACTTTAAAAGTCATTTTCTACTTCATTATTGAATATTTTTGAAAAATGCTTCAGCGATTATGTTTAGCATGAAGTGTTATTCTACTCACATCCTGGAAACCTGGCTTTTTAAGACCTGCCGAAATCCAAAAAATAGAGTAACAAGAAACATCAAAATATCCCCAACTTGGAACCCTTGCAAGTAATTATGGAAAAAATAATTCAAGATTTGTTTGTTCAACAAAATGAGATGTCTGCAAGACAGCATAAACAGCTGTTAAAACAACAGGAGCAGATATTAAAACAGATGGAACGGATGATGAATATGATGAACACCTTTACCCAGTCAACTACTCAAAAAATGAACGAGGAAGACCTCACAGACCGGGTGCCTCTAGATGACAAGACACATGAAAAACAGAACTCTGTAGAGGAACTGGGAAACCTCAGCAAGCAACGTGTAATAATCCAGCTGTTAACAGGAGATTTCAATATGGGTGGCTTTGATCTCTGTCTCTTTAACCTGCATGATGAACTTTTCAATGTTTGCTTGGAAGACTTAAGGAGCAGCACAATTGGAATTGACAGGATTCTCTTTTTCGAAGTTGGGATGGAACAGACTACAATGTGGATCTACTATGAAGACCATCTGTTTGCAGAAGGGATTTTACAAATAAACTCCAGAGATGATCTTTGATGTTCATTGCTAATGGAGAAAAGAAGGAGATGCTGAAAATTCCAGGCAAAGGGACTAATTTAAAAGAGTTTGGTCTTTCTTGCTGATACGATAAAAAGGAACTGGTTAAAAGGAAACATATCACTATATATGATTATGATTTATTGAAATTAATATGTTTGAAATGACGGCAAGGGTGAAATGGAAACTTAACAAAGCAATTAATCTTTAATTGAAGGAGGGAGGTATAGGGGAAGTTAATACTTTATTTTTATTTTGATAATGGTTCCTATTTGTTTTTATTTTTTATTGAGTACCTTAATTGTTACTAATAGGACCATTTTGAGAATAATTTTTGATTTAATCCCTTACTTATACTTTTTATTAATTTTATGCTAAGTATTGATTTAATAATGTTAGATAGGATAAGAGTATGTTAATTAAAATAGCAAAGGGATTGATCTCGTTAGCAAACGTTTTTACAATTTATTCTTAGAAGGAAGAGGGTGAGGGGGAAGTCAATTTATGGTTAATTTAGAAATTTTAAGTGGTTTTTTTTTAGTATTGTCAACATTGGATATTATTCTATATGTTAACATGTCAAATTAAGAAAATAAAAAAAATATTTTAAAAAAAGAAGTTGGGCTTGGCTAAGTTCCAGGGAAAGGGAGCTGACGAAAGCTATGGTGTTCTCGGCGTCTGACTAATCCGCGCCTCTTCGGTAAACAAGAGATAACTGAGCTGAAAATATGCACAAGCTGCAATCATAAATTCAGCCCCCTCTCGTAGGAGCTCACAATTTGGAAGGTTAGACCTCACAAATGAGTTGAACTAATAAGGAAAACAAAAATACTTACTGAGCGGAGCTCAGCAGCTACCTTCCGTCCAGCCGACCGCCATTTTTTTTCACCAGATCTTCCTGAAGTGTAGATGACACATTAGTATGATTGTAAACACTGAGTGCTTTGAAGTGCAGTGTGGTAGACTTGAACTGATGAGGCCTGGGTTCAAATCCCTACTCAGCTATAGGGTTGCCAGCCTCCAGGTGGGCGCTGGAGATCTCCCAGAGAAACTGGCTCCCCTGGAGAGACTGGCTGCTTCAGAGGATGGACTCTATGGCATTATCCCTCCCCTGGCCAAACCCCACCCTCCCCAGCTCTGCACCCAAAATTTCCAGGAATTTCCCAGGCCACAGTTGGCAACCCCAGCAATGAAGCTCAGTAGCTCTTGGCCCAACTTCCCTCGCAGGGTTGTGGTGAGAACAAAGTATGAGCACACAGTTTGTTGGAAACCCAATTAAAGGAGAGAGACAGCTGTGTGGATGAAAAGGATTCATAATGATTTGAAGAGAGACACAAAAAAACAGGAATTAGAAACCTTTAACCCAGCAGGACCCAAGCTACGCAAATCCCCCTCCAGAATTTCTTTCCGACTGGAGAATTGGGGAGGGCTCGTCAATACATTAAAGCACCCTTGTGGTTGTCCAGCTGTCACAATATACCCTCCCCACCCCCCCAAAAAAATTCAAGGCAGCCCAGTTTTCAAGGTAACATAACTTTATCATAAGAGCAACAACACCTTTGCAACCAGTGGTATAACTGAACCACAACTGCGATGAATGGAGCAGCCTTAACGGGGAGAAGCAATTTCCTAGCAGGTGTTGCCCAGTGAGGCACAGAAAAGAGAAAGGCCAGAAGATCATCTTAGACTTGCAGGGGCCTCTTTCTTCCTCTCCACGGTCTTTGGTTGTTCCTCTTGGGCTTGAGAGGAATGGAGGCCGGAGGAGAATGGCGGGGGGTGGGGGGGAAACGGACTATTCACAGCTCTCTTTGACAACAAGCCGGTTATTCTTTATGAACTGACGTGTCACTGTTGCTTTCAGAAATGAGATACAAATTTTAAAAAGGGAATGGAGGAAAAATGTCTCCCTTTTACTCCAGTCAGTTTTGGGGTCTGGGAGCTCCTGGTGTGAAGTGAAGGGTCTTAAGAAGAAAGTTTGAGGTGGGTTTTCCCCAACACCTAAAGGAAGGGCAGGAGGGTCCCTCCACGGAAGGAGGCTCCGGAGAACTCGTAGATCAGGGATCCTCGGTCAGCGTCGAAAAAGGCCACTCGGCCCCCAGCGTAGTTCAGGCAGACTCGGATCCTCTTCAGCTCCCCGCTCAGAGACAGGAGAGGGTTTTGGCCTTCTATGGCAGCCCTGTAGCAGGCCCACCACTTCCCCACAGCCCAGAACCCTTCCTCGGGATTAAAGGTGATCCATCCCTTCCTCCCCACAGACTCTCTGGCCACCCCCACACGCCATCCTTCCTCACTTCCAACAAGGATTTCCCAGATATGGCGACCTGCTGTGAATCCCTCACGGCCCAGCACAGCACCACATTCGTCAAATCTCTCAGGATTGCTGGGCAGATCTTGAGCTTCTTCTCCCCATCTCACACTTTTCCAATCCTCAGACAGGACGAGTTTGGGATGGGCTGTGTTCGGATCCAGAGTCACATTTGCTGTTGGGGGGGAAACGGGGAGACAAGAAGAGAAGCGTCTTCAGCCGGGAGATTTCTCCCCCTCTGCCCTGTTCTGTGTCCTCCTCCTGCTCCCACCTCTTCATAACCCTCTCTTGGATTTCACAGACTCTCTCCTGCCTTCTCCTGACCTGCTAAAAGGCAGATCAATCTTTCTTGGGTTGCCAACCTCCAGGTAGTAGCTGGAGATCTGCTATTACAGCTGATCTCCAGCCGATAGAGATCAGATCACCTGGAGAAAATGGCCGCTTCGGCAATTGGACTCTATGGCACTGAAGTCCCTCCCCTGCCCAAACCCTGCCCCCCTCAGGCCCCGCCCCCAAAACCTCCCATCATTGGCAAAGAGGGACCTGGCAACCCTAAGTCTTCCTGTGTGCTTCAAGGCAGGTAAAATTCACAATAAAATCCCACAGTAACCCAACCCATTTCTTCCCATATCCTATCCCAAGTGGAGAACCGCAAGAGAGAAGAGAATCGTGGATATTTCAGTCATAGGATTCCCCACCCCCCTAAGAAATCACATGAGAGAGCATTTACATAAAAACCCAAATCACATGAAAACGAGCAGAGGCACAGAATGGGTTGAACACATCTCAAAACAGGGAATACCACTGAATTTGGCTTTCATTGACTCTGAACAAAACACAGAGACTAGAAGGGGGTTCCCATTGCTTTCAGCATGCCAGGGAGATGTGTGTCTCAATTGGCATTTGGGACCATTTTGGCAGGACTTGGGATGGTTTCTATATTCTAGTGAAAGAACAAAGATTGGACTGAATGCAGCTTCTCGGGGAATCTCCTGTACGGTAACATTATGTCAGCAATAAAGTGGAGCCGATGTCCTGCCTGCACCCCTCAGAGGATGCCTGCGAGATCAAACCTTCACACCTCAGCCTGATCAACCTGCCTTCTACCCTTCTGACTTTTTAAAGGTTGCAACATCCAGCCTGATGAAGGCCTCTGCTGTATAAATAATGAAGGTATTACATTGATTTTGCTCCTGTTTTGAGATTTTGCATGAACCACTACAGCTGTACAAGTTTTTCCTGGATCCCAAGAATGACATTTCTACCCAACCCAGCAGCCCCCACCCCCCTCCATCTCATTCTAGTGATGCCTTTCCCTGTATATTGTCACAACAGAAAGGTCTAGAGCAGGGGTGTCAAACATGTGGCCCACGGGCCCCATCCGGCGCCCAGAGGGGTTTTATCCAACCTGCTGAGCCGAGGAACAAGTCCCCCTTTCCCCTTCCCCCCGGCCTTTTCTGAGCTTCCCAGGACCCGTGCGTGGCCGGGGAGGGAGTGGGGAAGGCTTCTGCCCAGTCACGCAGAGCTGTGGGCCGCTGCTGCGGCTGGGGTGGTGGCGTTTCCGTGGTCGCGCTGGGCCGTGGGCCCGCTGGGGCAGCTGAGGGTGGGGTGGAGGCCTTCCTGCGGTCGCACTGGGCAGTGGGGCAGCTAGTGCCTCAGGGTGTGTGTGTGGGAAGTCTTTTCTCTTCCTCTTTTTCTGTCCTTCTTTCTTTCTTTCTTTCTCTGTCTCCCTCCTTTTATTTCTTTCTCTCTCCCTCTCCATTTCTTTCTTTCTTTCCCTCCCTCCCCCTCTCTCTTTCTTTCTTTCTCTCTCTCCCCCTCCCTTTCTTTCCCTCACTCTCTTCTTTCCCTCACTCTCTTCCTTCCTTCCTTCCTTCCTTCCATCCGCATGGCCCGGCCAAACCAAGTGACATTCATGTCATATCCGGCCCTCCTGACAAATGAGTTCGACGCCCCTGGTCTAGAGACTTACTTTTTAATGAAGGCTGGAAATTCAGAGAACCAGGTACATGTATTGGTAAAATGGTATATCTAAATAATGATAATACAGTATTGCCTATTTTTTAAAAAATTAAAAATTCCCCTAGAGGTGAGGGAAGGAAATGATCACCACAAGGAAAGGGTCAGGAAATTGGCTGCCATGTGGGTGGGGAAATCTGAATTTTCCCACCCACACAGCAGCCATCCAGGCTTTCCTACAAACCAGGTTTAAAGGGCTAATAACCTGTGGGAAGATGGCCAGGATCAAGCTAGAATTTAGAGAAATATCCTTGGTACTGAATTCCTGTCCCCTCCCTGTCCCTGTGAAAGCAACTTATGGACAGCTCTGCAAAAACTAAGCCCTCTTGTGGTGTCCTCGGTGGCAGTTTTAAAAGAGCTGCAGTATTACCAATTGGAAGCCCTTCTGTGTTAGAGTTACCATCACAGAGCAGGTTCTCCCGTCATTTCAATATGGCGGCAGGTAGGTGAAAGGAGGCAGTTCATCCCCCTCAGAGTCCACCTTCTCTTTCACCCTGACAGACCTCCTCCTCAGAACAAGAAGGAACTGAAGGTGACAGGGTGGGAGAGAGGTTGAGGAACAACACAAGAGCATCCAGTAATGTCATCTCAGGAAAAACACTAAGCAGAAGAACAGAAAGTGTAAGGTGAAGCTTTTTAGTTAAGCAATAATTGAACAGTGTATAAAGAAAAGATTACCTTTCTGCAGAAGAAGTCCAGAATCCAGAGTACCTGAGGAAGCAAAAGAAACAAAAGTGAGCAGCAGATCCTTGTGCCTATCACCCGTCATGTGACGAAAACATCAGTTCATCATATGGTCTCTTTTTCTCTTGGGGAGGGAAGGTGCCATGGTGTAGCCCCACCTCATCTGATCCTGAAATATCAGCAGGGTTGGTACTTGGATGGGGGATCAAAGAAGACTCTGCAGACTAAGGCAATGGCAAAGAAATCTCTGCATCTCGCTTGCCTTGAAAACCCTTTCTGGGGTTGACATAAGTTGGTTCTGACTTGATGGCACATGTGTACATATTTCTTCTGAGGTTTGGCTGAAAGGTTAAGTAGAACCTACTTCTGGGGGGAGGGGGGATTCCAAATTTTATTTATGTGGAAATATTCACATTTCTTTTCACTAGTGACTTTGAGTGACTGGAGATTGACTTCATAGAAAGTACGCTAAGGACTGCTGCCCAAGGGTCCGCTCCAGCTAAACTCAGGATCCTTCCAAAAAGAGATTCCACAGTGCCATCCTAAGCAGACTTACCGCCTTCTGACTCCGCTGATTTCAATGGGATTAGAAGGGTGTAAATCTGCTTGAGACACCACCCTCAGTCCCCCTGAGACCCCTCTGTGGGCTCAGCTATGACATGCTCAAGCAAACACAGACTCTCAGTCAAAGAGACACGTTTTGAGAGGTCCAATTGGGCCACAGACACGCTGCAATGAGGATAGGGGTAGTTATTCCTGAAAGGGATGGGGTGGGTGTCTCCATTTAATGAGGATGCCCTGAAGGGGAGTTTCCTCCCCCTCCCTTTGGTTTTAAGTGCTTGTTCTACTATCTAGCTCCCAGGTTGCCAGTCCATGGACACAAATGACTAGAGATCAGCAACACAGAATAATTTTGAGAAAATCCACACAATGCTATTTTGAACTAAAGTGGCAGAAGAAATCTGAACCAAAAACCTTCCACGGTGAACTACCTAATTCGTACACACACTCCTCTATTCTTCTGATATAAGCCCGGGGTCCCCAACATGGCGCCCACCAATCTCTTTATTGGTGTCCGTCAAGTATTTAATGAAGAGGCCAGGGCTAGGTGGAACTTTTGCCAAGCAAGGCTTTTGATTGGCTGGACAGCTTTTTTAAAATGTTGCTTTCACTTCTTCTGCCACCAACAGCAGAAGGATCTTCCCTGTGGGACTGAAGGTAAGCTGCAGCAGCCATTTTGTGGCTGGCTCCTCTTCCAGCGGCCTACATTTTGTGGCTGCGCCCACCTTGCTGTGTCTGAATTCCAAAGGTGGCTACGGGCTCAAAAAGGCTGGAGACCCCAACATAAGCAGCCTAAAACACATCTGGCCCAAGTTAATGTTCAGTCCCTTGCAGCATTTCTTCATTACCTTCAAATTGCTTCTTGATGCTCTCCAAAAAGAGATTTAGATCGGAGAAGTCCCAGATGCGCCACTTCTGTGCAAGAGGAAAAGCCACTGGATCCTCAAACACCTTCTTTTCTTTGTACCTTGAGAAAAATCATGTAAAAATACCATCCATCCAATTCTCAATCCCCCTGGCTCCAGGCAGATCCGAGAAACAGAGGAAGGAACCGGCAGAAAGCTGCGAGACCGGGGCTAAGGCTGAATGCAGAGCAAGATGGGAGGTTCTTTGGAGGGCAACGTCCACCTCACTATAGCTCCTGAGACCCCAAAGCCACACAGCAGCTGAGGGGAATGGTGAATAAAAAATGAAATAGAGCTCGTTTGGGCTCAGAACACCACTACAGGAGGAGGAAGGGCTCCTTTCAACACCTCAGCCACTTTCCCGTGCTGAAACTGTGCTGGGGGGAAAGTAACTCCCCTCCCCAGGTTTGTCTGGACATGAAAAATGGCTGGGAGGGGGAGGCAGGAGCCCTTCCTACCCCGCAGAGGCATTTCAAGCCCCCACATGCTCTGCTTTATTCCCTAAAGTTGTAGTGTGGCTGAGGGGAACCCAGACCCGACTCTGAAAAATGCAAACATCCCGTTTGGCCTTCAGAACACCAACCCCTCATCCCCTGCCCAGATCTGCCTTTCAAATGTTCAGCGGAAGAAAAAGAAAGCTGGGGTGGTTGAGAGTTCTGGAGTTTAGGGTTAGAGTGAGGGGAGGGATTGTGGCTCAGAGGAAGAGCTGCTGCTTGACATGCAGAAGGTCTTGGGTTCAACCCCTGGCATCTCCAGGTCAAAGGATCAGGTACTAGGTTAGGTGACACTCCTCTACTAGAGACCCTGGAAAGTCACTACAACTCTCAGTAGAAAATACTAACTCTGACGGACCAAAGGTCTGATTCAGTATTCAGCAGTTTCCTGTGTCCTGTGACTGTCGGACCCTCGTTCAATCCCACATTCAGCCATGCGGCTCACTGGGTGACCTTAAACCAGTCCCTCTTTTTCTCAGACAGGGATGTTGTGAGGATAAAATGGAGGAGGGCAGAATTAGGTTCAGTGCCTTCATGTCTTTTTCTCCCTCTCCCATAATACCTGAACTCAGTAGCACTCAATGAAGGTGTTGAGAAATAGGTTCAGAAGAGACAAAAGGGCAGACTTCTTTACTCACAGCCACAGAAAGCCAACCTCTGAATAACACTGCTAGGAGGCAGCAGCAGGGAAGGGCCTCAACCTCTGTGCCGTGTTTGTTGGGCATCCCTTGGCCACTGTGTGAAACAGGAGGCTGGTCTTAATGGACCATGGATCTCATCCAGCAGGCTCTACTTATGTTCTCAAGAGGGAGGCTGAGAGCTGGTAGAAGGAAACGGGTCACAATGACATCACCATACCCAGAAGTGTGCTTCCTTCTGTTCCTTTTAATGATTTGCCCCTGGTGAGAGGAGTGGAAACTTCGACCCCAACAATATCACATGACAATTATTCTTCCTCTGAAACTACCTGTGTGTGTGTGTGTGTTAAGTGCCGTCAAGTCGTATCCCACTCAGGGCGACCCTATGAATCAATGTCCTCCAAAGTGTCCCGTCCTCAACAGCCTTGCTCAGATCTTGCAAACTGAGGGCTACCTGGGGAGACTTAAAACAGAGGTGCAAATTTTCTGATCACTAGCTGTGTATTCCCCTTTATGGGTTGCTCAGGATTACAAAGGCTTTATTTCAGAAGCCCTGTTGCTACCACATGGCAGCCAGTGTGGAAACAGCCAAGAAGTAATCTGAGTAGGAGCAGCACATTTAAGTGCTATGTGGTTGCAGGAATACTTATGGAAACACGGCACACACACACCAACCCCTGCTTCCTCATGTATAGTCTCACCCTACCCTCCTTAACAAACAAAGCACATCAGATTGGCCAGCTTGTCATCACTGTATTCACCTCTCAAGCGCCCCCATAGCCAGCTCCGATGCCAACCAAGGCATTATACGGGCCAAATAAAGTTTCCAAACTGCCATTTTGTGGAACGAATTTAGCTGAGGAGACTCAAACCCTGTATTTCCTGGAGTATTTTTTAAAAATGTAGCTTTGGTAGCAGCTGCCTCTCACAACACAAGGATCTTCACTGAGTGACTGAAGGTAAGCAGCAACAGCCATTTTCTGGCTGGCTCCGCCTCCTGTGGCAGCCATTTTGTGCCAGCCATTCTGTGCCCACCGCACCAGAGCGGAATCCCAAAGGTGCCTGCAGCCTCAAAAAGGTTGGGGACCCCTCTTCTAGAGATTTTTCAGCTAGGTGTAAACCCAGACCCCCCCAATACTATTTCATGATTTCCTGTTGATGAGACTCTGTGTGAAGGAAGTGTAAAATCTCAATATGTATGGCTTTCACTGGGTATCACAATAGTTATGAGTTGTGTAAACACATATGTCAAGAAGTTGAGGTCCCTCAATTTCTTGGATTGAAGGATTTCTTTTGGTTCAGGCCTAGAGGCCTATGAATTCTATGTTATTGGGATTTTAGACCAGCAAAATAAGTTTCCTTTTGAAAACTGCTTCTGTAGAGGGAGTAAGGTAAGCCCCAGCTGGTGCTCGTTAAAGCCTTCTCTCCCCTTTCTGGAATGCAAGGCCGTGCATTGCCATAGTAACTAATCGGTCAGCCATCATGACAATGTTCAGGTGCCGGGGGTTCTGCAGACTTCATCACCTGAACACCTCTTAGTGAGTCAGCATTTCTGACCAAGCGATTAATTAACTAATTCCTTTCGTTTTCTCAATTGGCTTCTATGAGCTCATCCCTTTGAGAAAACGGATAGAAGGACAAACCAGCCCTAAGCAAATCATGCACACTTTGGGGTACAGAAGGAGAGCTGTGCTGGCGGCATCACAACCCATTTGATTTTGCCCCTTGAGGGGGAAACTCTGGTCAAGCTGACCTGCTTGGAGAAAACTCTGGACAACCTTTTGAAACTTTTGAATGCTGGAAGCATCTTTGGAACTTGGTAACTATAAATCTGATGCAAGAAACCTTTGCCAATCCTTTTGAATCAAAAAGGCTTTTGAATGTATTAGTTAGCTATGCTAAATAGTTTATTATTTTCTTGCTTAAAACTTCATGACTTTTTCTTTCCTGTAAACCAGCATAACTCTGATAAATAAAATTGTTAGACTTTAAATGGATTGTGTCTTTTGATTTTGGGATTCCAAGCCTAAATTCTAAGTGCCTTGTGTGAGTGTAAAAACCACCTACCAGAAACCTAAGACAGTTTTAGGAAGTGTGAACAGTCCTAGCTAAGTCTCACTCTGGCAGGAAAAGTGTTACACTGAATTTGGAGCTTGGCCTGGACTCCTTGCCTGGAGGCTCACCCTTTGTACCCCAGGGTTGGTGGCAGCTATCCATTAAACTTGGGGTGAAAGCCTGGAGTTTAATGTTTTGTCCTTTTTGGGAAACTTTTGACTAAACCAAAGCAGCCCAACTGGTGGAGGCTGGTTGGAGCTCTTTGACAACATAGACTAGAATCTATTAAGCACAAGCAAGAATCCCAGTTTATAAGCACATAAGCTGAAAACTTAGTTTGTAGAAAGGACAAGTTATTCACCATAGGGTAACCTTATGACTTTATGAGCACACATATATTATGAAGATATCACCATATGGATATTACTATTTCACTGAGATATGTTAACAATGTATAGAACACTTAGAAGAATGTATGTATAAGCCTTAGAAATCCACATAGGCTAGAATGTATCTAGCTAGCTGCATAGAGAAGAAAAAAAAGAGTAGATAGAAGTTCAAAAGGTAAAAATCAGCACAAATACAGGAGTTCATTAGAAGGACAGAAGTCCACTCCAAAGATTAGAACACAGGGTAAAGGTATGCCAAAAGCTTAATTGGGAGATGTATGCCAAGTTGAGAGTGGAAGGTAGGCCTTCACATAAGTTTGGGTATCTGGCAAATTTCAAAGGTATATAGTAGAGATAAGGCCAGAGGCCGAAGGGTAGCACCAATTAAGTTAATTAGGATGACTACAGTAAGAGGCGGGCACAGAATACATCACGGGCCGTATACAGACTGCGTCAAGATGAAACTTGAACAGAGAAAGAGCTCGAAAATGTATAAAAACTGACATGAGATGTATGACGTCTCTTGGAGAGCTGTATTTTTCTGTCCTGAAACAGAACTCTTCCTGCCGGCAAAATAAATTAACCTTTTTGCTTCTAAAAACCTGAGTCGTCCTCATTCTTGGTGAAATTCTGTACCAGTGAGTGGGGTCTGGCTTTTTTTGCATCCAACATGTGTTTAAGCTGTTTGCCACGAACAGAAGTGTGGAGATCCACGATTTTAGTTACACCCAACTTGGCCCTCAGCCACCATCCTGAAGGACCACGTACTTCACAGGATACCCAGACCCTTCCCAGCATAAAGAAGGTTATTGAGAAAGATCCACTTACCTCTGCATCCTAAAGAAAAAAGGCAGAGAGAGAGAAAGAAGAGAGACCTAAATAGTAGCTAAAAGGCCACACCAGGATGACCCCCTCAGACGCTGGAAAATTCTGCACTCTGGCGCTTCTCTAGTGTTTAGCTAGCAGACTCCACTCAAAGATGGTGCATCTCCATAAAGTAGGAGAAAATCTTTGTGAGGTTAATATTAGCAGACGAAGTAGAGTCATTTCAGAGGAGAGCTGGTGATCTGCTTTGACAATTCAACAGTGGCTACTTTCACAAAAGGAGTGTTCCTCACATGGAAGGCAGGAAGCCCTCCAAGTAGCTCCTGTGGCCACGTGTGGATACAGAGGCATTCCCAGCAACGCTCCTTGCATCAGCCCCATGTCGCTGTTATTTCCCTTCTTGCCACTGGAAAGCATTTGCCAGGCTTAAAAAAATACCTAGATTACAATAGAACTGTCACTATATGCTGGTCCCGAGTTTTCATTTTTTTGTAAATAAAGTCCTTGTTGCAAAGTTATAACTGCAAATGAGCAGCCTGAACTTTACTTCTTTTAAAATAAAAGCTAGAAATCAGTGCAACTGAACATTATAATGTTACAACACTAGAACAATCGAGCCATTGCCCTTTCCTTTAAAGCCTGAGAAAAGCCCTCTGATGGGGGGGAGGGGATGGTGGCCACAGGGACTGAGAGCAGAAGAGCCAAACTCGGTCACATTTCAGCCCTTTAAAGGGGCTTTCCCCCTTTTCCCTGCAGCGTTGTAACATGGCTCAGCAGGGAAAGGTGGGGTATGGGCACAAATGCCATCGTATCTGCACATAAATGTTGGGTTGGCAGCAGCAGGCACAGCAGTGCCAGCAACGGGTGTGAGGGTGCCATTCTCCTACTGCTTGTTGCTGCTGTTGTGTGTGTGTGTGGTAAGTGCTCCTTCCCTGGAGGTTTTTAAGCAGAGACTAGATGGCCATCTGACAGCAATGCTGATTCTACGACCTTAGGAAGTTCATGAGAGGCAGTTTATGAGAGGGAGGGCATCTTGGGCATCTTCTGGGCATGGAGTAGGGGTCACTGTGTGTGTGTGTGTGTGTGGGAGGTAGTTGTGAAATTCCTGCATTGGACAGGGGGTTGGACTATATGACCCAGGTGGTCCCTTCCAATTCTATGATTCTATGATTTTTGTGCACACAACAAGGATGCAACAAGTATGAGCTACATTCAGCCCAACATACACATCCTCCTTTTAAATCTTGCTGTGAAAATCATGCCTGGGACCCTCATTCCTGGTGGTTGGGAAAGAGCTACCCATTACCTGATTTGACTTGCATGTTGTTCCCCAGACTGCTGGTTGACTCACAAACACACTTCTTGGTTCTTGTAGGTTATCCGTGGTCTTGGTATTTTCTTTCCTGACGTTTCGCCAGCAGCTGTGGCAGGCGTCTTCAGAGGAGTAACACTGAAGGACAGTGTCTCTCAGTGTCAAGTGTGTAGGAAGAGTAATATATAGTCAGAAAGGGGTTGGGTTTGAGCTGAATCATTGTCCTGCAAAAAGTATCAAAGGTAATGTGCCAATCATTGTCCTGTAAGTATCAAGATAATGTGCTAATGAGGGTGTGGTATGTTAATATGGAACCATTGTATCCTGAAGTGATCTGTTAATGTGTGAAATCCAAGGCTAATCTGCATGGCTATCGTGGACTGTAGTCTTTGTTAGTCTGGAGGTTTTCAGGACAGGAAGCCAAGCCTTATTCATTCTTAAACTCTTTTTTTCTGTTAAAATTGTGCTGATGTTTATGAATTTCAATGGCTTCTCTGTGTAATCTGACAAAATAGTTGGTAGAATTGTCCAGTCTTTCAGTGTCTTGGAATAAGACCCTGTGTCCTGTTTGTGTCAGTCCATGTTCAGCCACTGCTGATTTCTCAGGTTGGCCAAGTCTGCAGTATCTTTCATGTTCTTTTATCCTTGTTTGTAAGCTGCCTTTTGTGGTCCCGATGTAAACCGGAAGGTCTACCGGAAACCAACTCACATAGATGGCTACTTACACAAAAACTCCAACCACCCCCCACCCCCCACAGCTGCTGGCGAAACGTCAGGCAAGAAAATACCAAGATCACGGTCACACAGCCCGGATAACCTACAAGAACCAATGAAAACTGACCGTGAAAGCCTTCGACAATATTTTAAACACACTTCTGCTTCTGCAATGGAAGCCTAATGGCCTCAGTCTACCAGGGAGGGGCAGGGGGCTCTGAGTGGGCTGCATTTCCAGGGGGTGGAGTTTAGCAGGGTGTCTCACCTGCAGGAGTTCGCTGGCCGGCTGCTGACACTTCTCCTCCATCTCCCGGATGAGGCTGTCCAGAGAGGAAAGAGCCTCAGAGAGTTCGGCCAGGTGCTGGTCCCTGCTTTTTGCCACCTCCTTCTCCACCTCTTCCATCTGGGCCAGCAAAAGTTTCTCTTTTTCCTCCAAAAACATGTGTAGTTGCCTGAATTTGGTCGCCGTCTCTTCCTTCTCTCCTGTGGTTTGCTTCTGAAATGGAAAGAGAAGGAAATCAGGTCAACATAACACAGCTGATCTTTGCAGTGGGAAGAGGTTCTTCAGGAGACCTCTATTGGAAAGGCACTTTGGCCTTTCATAGAGATCACATCAACCTTAAGCAGGAAAAAAAGAAAGATTTCCATGGACCCATCCTGAGGGGCAAAGTACACCACTCTCAAACTCCTGGAGAGGTTCTTTCAGCCACAGAGGACGATGTCGGCAGCAGAAGACCCAGAGAGTAGAAGGGACTTCTTGAGTCTGTCTGTTTCTCCAATAAAACACCCTCCATATGCACTCTCCATTAAAACACCCTTCGCTTCCCAACAGGTGAAAAGGTACGATGTTTGAGTAGAAATACCAATGGGAAGCCCCTTCCCCTCCCTTGCTGTCCCTGGCTGTATTTTGGGAAAGAAAAAAACTGCAGGGGGAAAGATCGACACGCTACTAAGTATTCCAAGGACTTTCTCCCCCCCCCCCTTAGAATCAGCAATGGCTGAACAACCTTTGGCCCAGCACAGGATCAGTGGAGTATCTATCAGCATTTCTACCCAGCATTGCTTTGTGGGGTGGGACACCCTCATCGCTTTTCAGACTTCTCTTGGCTTGCAGTGTTGAGGCAGTCACACAAATGGGGAATCGACACAGATGTTCACCTGCACAGGGCTCATCCCGGAGCAGAGCGCGCCTTGGAAAGTCATTCTGCCCCAAACAAGAACAGTCAAGAATTTTAAAAAAAAGTTCTAGATCTGGATGCACAACCAGGGGCAGCCCACCCACGGGGCAGCCCTAGGTGACTGACTGCCTCGGGTGCCAGAGGGCAGGGAGAGCCAGAGGCAGCATGCCCAGCTCCACTGCTTAGAACTGCAAAGTTATGTCTACCTTTGGGGGCTCCTGGTCTGCTTGAATACTGACAGTTTGTGCACAATCAATCAATCTTTATTAAAAACAGTCACAGACCAGCACAGCACAGGACAGCATGGTTTTAATGGTAAATTGTGCAGTTTGTGCACAGAGCTTCCAAACTGGGGGGGGGGCTTGCCTCATGGGTTGACTTTTTTTCTTTGTACTGTGTGTGTGTTAAGTGCCATCAAGTCGCTTCCGACTCATGGCGACCCTATGAATGAAAGTCCTCCAAAATGCCCTATCTTTGACAGCCTTGCTCAGATCTTGCAAATTTCTTTGTACTCCCCCCCCCCCCCCCAAATACTAATTCTAGCCATAGTGACACTTACAAGCAGGTCTTGGCTTTCCTTCACTACGTCTGCTTTACACGCCACAATTCTTTCTCTCTCCTTCTTCAGCATCTCCAGATGGTTGCAGAACTGATCCTGGGGGAGGAGAGGCACAAAACTGAGATTGGTTCCTTTTTTAGAAGTTTATTATAAAACATATGAGAAGAAAACTGTCATTAAAGGCCAAACGAGATACAACTGCCCTATGTTCGTAACGGGATCTTTAACATTATTTTCCAAATGCTGAACACAGGTAGCTTCCTCATGGGGATGGCACCCCATTCTCCGCTTACACCCATCAAGAATGTGAAGATATTCATAGTGCCAATTCTGCTGCCCACCATTCCACCTGTGCGCCCTCCTCAGGAGGGGTTTTTTGCATTAAAAAATTATTCACACTCAGTATATCACTACATTCTGTCAACATCCCAGCAATATACCCAGTAGTGACAAAAAAGACAAACAGTTCTTAGGGGATGGGGGAGGTGGGAATCCTAGGCGGGAGGGTACTGGATTGGGGATGGGGGAGGAAACGCGTACCTTCCATTCTACACTTTCCCAAACCCTCTTTGGGTATGTACTTCCAAGAAAGAGAAAACCAAAGCAGGGAAAACTCTTTGAGGAAGCAACCTCAGCTGTGGAAAGGGGGGAATTTCTTGTAGTGCCATGGTTCAGTGGAAAGGCCATGGCTCAGCAACCCTCAGAGTATCTGCTTGGCAAGCAGAAGGTCTTTAGTTCAATCCCCAGCTTCTCCAGTTGATATGAATGGGTAGCAGTTGAGGCAAAAGACCTCTCTACCTGGAGAAGAGCCGCTGCCAGTCAGAGGGGACCTGGACAGACCAAGGGTCTGACTCTGAATAAGGCAGCTTCATGCATCACTCTCCCGCCCCCCAAAAGCTCTTCTTCTGATTTAAACTGCTGCCTCACAGCTACAGCCTGCAAGTAGGGGACACCGACAGGTACCAAACCTGCACGCATTCTCCCCCCAGGAAAACAGCAACACACGGACAGCCATTGAAGTTGAGAAAGCCATCTGTGTGGGGAGGGGATTAAAACTGGGAGTCAGGCAGCAGCCACCTCGTAGCTTAGCCGTGCAATGGGCTGTCCAGACCAAGACGTCAACACAGCCAGGCAGGAAGTGAGTCAATCTCCCCACTTTATCATATCACCCCACTTTAGCCTCAGCAGGGGGCAGAAGGCAATGCCCTTGGGAGACACCAAGCCAGAAAGGAGGCAGCAAAGAGGTCTTTTCACTCCCCAATTTGGGCCCAGAGGCTGAGGCAGAACCTGGAGGCAGTTTCCCCGCAAAGAGACCAAGGAGAAGGGAAAGATCTGTGACTCTTCCTCATCAACCTCCACCTTGTTGATTTCCCACCTTGTACTCTTGGGAGGCCTCCTCAAGAGGAAGGGTTTCATGATCTCTGTGCTCCTTGGATCGGTCACAGACCACACAGATGAGGGCTTCTTCGTCCTTGCAGAAGAGCTTCAGTGGCTCCTGGTGCTTCTGGCAAACCCTCTCTCTTCTAGCAGCCACATATGCCTGATAGCAAAAACAAAGAAACAGGATTTGTTTCATTCCCCCCCCCCACTGAACTTTATATCTCCATGTAATGACTGGATATAATTGGTGCTTTCTTCAGTAGCAAAAAAACTTAATATAAAAACAAGATGTAACCAAGTGTAACCCTATGGGATTTGGCCTTCAGCTGGAGGTGGGAGGGATGTTGTCCTTGACAGGGAGCTGCGGGGGGGGGGCAGAACTGAAGGAAAAGGGAGTTCTGAGGAAAAAGAGGGAGAGAGACTGACAGTCTGTGCACTGAATTTCCAAATTCGAAGAGGGGGGCTGGAATTACACAAGTTTTTATTAAGCCTCAAATTCTGTCTTAAAATAAATAATATTAATAATATTAATAATAACAATAATATGAGACAGCATGTGGGGCACCTGTGGGTTCCTAGCGCTTTCACCTGGAAACCCCATAAGGACCCTTTCTAAACTCTCAGAATTAATCTCACAAACACACTCCCATTATCTCCCGCAGGGCCATTTGCCCTCAGGGAAGCCTTTCTGCCAACCTGCGCTGATCATGGGGGTCTTCTCCATTTGGCCTGGTGCTGGGAACAGGTTTTGTGCCCCGACTCCAAAACGGGGAACAAAGTTAGTCTTGACCCAGTCAACCTGGCCAGTTGCGTAGCGCTCGGTTTCTGAGAACGACCCCCCACTTCCATTTCTTACCTGCTGCTCCTCCCTCCATATTCACAATGACCTTGGCACAGTATTTGAATCCCCACTTCATCAGAGGCCTGCACTTGGGGGGGGGGGGTAGGACCCCCCCTTGGCAGTGAATCCTCTTGGGCTGGCCACGCAGCTCGATCTCAATAATGGGAGGGCCAAGGGGGTGGTCATTGTCAATAAAGGCTAGGCCACCTCTTAAGGGGAAGGAAATGGGATTGTATTGTGCATGTTCCTCAGCCAAAGGTGGCCTGCAAGTGAAAGCCTGGGGCGCCAATACTGAGAGGGCAAAGGGTGGGACAGGGTAAAAGCTGGAACGGCCCGGAACGGGCATTAAACAAAGGATACCACAGCAAAAAACAGTGGAATGCCTTGCAGGGGCTCCAGAACAATATTTTAGAGATCAAAATGTGGAAAGAGCATGCTTTTATTAACCCTTTCTGGGCCAAAATGCCTCTGGAACACCACAGAACGGCCCGGAATGGGCATTTAATAAATACAGGTTGAGTATCCCTTATCCAGACATCCTATATCCAGACTGATCCGAAACCGGACCTACTGAGCCAGCATGCAGGCATTACTCACAGGCCCTCAGCAGTGCCACTGATGGTTAAATGTACACAAAATTATTTAAAATATTGTTTAAAATTACATTCAGGCTATGTGTATAAAATATGTAGAAAACATAAATGAATTCCGTGTTTAGACTTGGGTCCCATCCCCAAGTTATCTCAGTATGTATTTGCAAAAAATTCAAAAATATTCCCAAATACGGAAAGATCCACAATACGGCCACTTCTGGTCCCAAGCAGTCCAGATAAGGGATACTTGACCAGTAATAGTACCGCAAAAAACAAACAAAAAAACCCCCAGTGAATGATGTTGGCAGGTGGAGTGTTCAGGTGTGCACCATCCTCTATATGACAGCTCTTCAACCATCTTCAAGTACTTGAAGGGCTGTAGAGAGGATGGTGCCGAGTTGTTTTCTGTTGCCCCAGAAGGTCGGACCAGAACCAATGGGTTGAAATTAAATTAAAAGGGTTTCTATCTAGACATTAGGAAGAAATTTCTAACAGAGTGGTTCCACAGCGGAACAGGCTTCCTCAGGAGGTGGTAAGCGCTCCTTCCCTGGAGGTTTTTAAGCAGAGACTAGATGGCCATCTATCAGCAATGCTGATTCTGTGACCTTAGGCAGATCATGAGAGGGAGGGCATCTTGGCCATCTTCTGGGCATGGAGTAGGGGTCACTGGGGGCGTGTGGTGGAGGTCGTTGTGAAATTCCTGCATTGTGCAGGGGGTTGGACCAGATGACCTTGGTGGTTTCTTCCAACTCTATGATTCTATTATATGATTCTATGTTGCATGATGAGTTCAACCACTTCTGTGATGCAGGAGGTCATGAACCTGAGAACACATTCCTGGAAGAAAGCCCCACAGCATAAAATGGGACTTCTCAGTAGATCTGCTTAGCATTTCTCCCAGAGATGTCCGCACACAGTAATCGGCCCTCACTTGGTGCTGTTGGGAAGTGTTTTTATTTCCTGCTTCCCCACTGCATTATGGTGCATTTGGGCACCTCCTGGGGTTCCCCCTGCTTTTCTCTAATTTTCCCCAAACCTGCTTTGCTGGAAATTTGTGGAAAAGATCTCAGCAAACCCTTGAGGGCTGTCATGTGAGTAGGAAAGCTCGGATTTTGCCAGTCCAGCCCACACAACAGCCATCTTGCCTTCCCCTGTCCCCGGCAGCAGTAGTTCCCTCCCTCTGGCACCACGAGTTTATCAGCCAATGAACATCATTATATCATTCTTATGTTTTTACAGTATCTTGCAGGTTCTCTGAATTTCCAGCTTTCATCTCTAGCCCTTTTCATTGCAGAGATATAAGGGGAAACATATTAGCCACAAAGGTAGCTAGACACTGATTTAAAAAAAATAACGCTGGGAATTTGGAGAACAAGAGAGACACACTGTTATGTTATAATCATATATTCAACTTTTTTGAAAAAAGGAAAGATGCATGTTCTGGGGGCATTTTGGCTTGGAAAGGGTAAATAAATGTGCACTCTTTCTGCATTTTGATCTCGAAAATATTGTTCTGGAGTGTCTTGAAGGCATGCCACTGGTTGTTTTTTTTTTTTTGTGGTACTATTATTTGTTTAACGCTCGTTCGCGCTGGCCTGGCTTGTACCCTGTCCGGCAAAGGATGGTCTCCCAGTGGGATGGGGTGAGGAAGAGGAGGCAGCCAGGCCCGCCCCTCCGCTCCTCCGAAAAACCTCTCCTCAAGTGCCTTTTTTTCGTCGGTTTATTACTAGCCGCTGCTCTGCAAGCCAATTTTGTGGGGGGGGGGGATAATATAATATCGTATATTTATATTTGATATCAACAGTAACAAGCCAGCAAGCGGCAACGACCACAAGCTTGACAGAGCTTTGCGCCAAGGTGAAATCTTGAGCCACGCAGAAGGATGCTAGAAAGTCTCCTTCCACCCATTTCTCACTTACCCTCTTTTCCTGGAAAGCCTCCTCCAGAGGAACTACCTGGTGATCTTTGTGCTCCTTGGATCTGCTGCAGACCCCGCAGAGGGGGGCTTCGTCCTCCTTACAAAAAATCCTCAGGGGCTCCTGGTGCTCCTCGCAGACGCCCCTCCTTCGCTTCTGCCCCCTTCGCTTCTCCTCCTTCCCTTCCAGAGGACTGAGTTTCTTGGCTATTTGGACAAAGTTGGCCAGCTGCTGGTTGTGCCGGAGGCTCCTCTTCCCAGTTCTCCCTCTGCATTGGGGGCAGCAGGAAGCCTCTGCCCCCGACGCCCCCCAGCTGCGGCTCAGGCAGGCGCGGCAGAAGTTGTGGCCGCACTCCGCAAGGGTCCCTGAAGAAGTCCAGGCAGACGGAGCAAGAGGCTTCCTCGCACAGCTCCTTCTGGGGTCCCTTCGCCGCCATGGCTGCCTCGAATAAGGGAAGGGAGAGCGGGAGAGTTTCCGTTTCTTTTTCACGCTGTCTAAAGCAGCGACGGGGCATTTCCCCTTCCTGCAAATGGCTCTCAGAAGCGGAATCCACGGCCAGAAAATAGAGCTATGCCGAGTTGCAAAAATGAAAATGAAAAGACAACAGAAAAGAACAATCCCTGGAGAAAGGGCCTGCGACGGAAGGCAAAGTTTGGGCTGGGCGTGTCTCCTTTGCTCTCGTATTTGCAAGCGCCCACCTCCAATGGAAGGAAAACCCTTTCCTTCTGCATCCCAGGGGTTTGCAAAGGGGATGTTCCCGGTGTTGGAGGGAGATGCTTCCCGGGTCTGGGGCAGGCGGGTGTGGAGAGGTCAGCGCTCTCCGGCCTGGGAAGGGATGCACTGGAACGAATGACACGGGATTGCCCATTGGGAACACAGGGTGATGCTGGCAGGCCCATGGGCTATAATGGGAGCCAGGCATGCCAATTGCCTTGCATTGGCCCACTGGAATATAAGACAGCAGGCAGAAGTTGCAATGAAAATGCAAAGTCGGTTTTGAACGAAGGTCTCTGGACGAAGATTGACTGCTCTAGGAGTGGAATGACGGCCCTCCAAGTGGAACGGCAGCCCCTGGGAGTAGGACAAGTGTTCAGGGACTAGAATGAGGCCTGGGGGATAGCAGCCTCCAAGTGGGGCCTGGGGATCTCCCTGAATTACAGCTCATCTCCAGACTACAGTTCCCCTGGAGGAAATGGATGCTTTGGAGGGTGCGCTCTATGCCATTGTACTCCAGTGAGGTCCCTGCCCTCCCCAACCTCCACCCCCAAATCTCCAGAAGTTTCCCAACCTGTAGCTGGCAAACCCTACCCCCACCCCCACCAGTATCCAGGGTCCCTACAGGGTAAGGACAGCCCCTGGGAGCAGAAGTGTTTTGGCCCTGGAATGACAGCCCCTGAGACTAACTGGAGTGACAGACCCTCAAGTGGAATGGAGGGTTCCACTAACAAAAGCCCACCTCCCCTCCAACCCCGGAAGAGTCTCCTCGCTATGAGAGGATATTGGTCCATCACCCAAGGAAGACGTCCCTTCTAAGGGATCACATCCCTCCTCCTCAGACTGACACCCTCTGACCCTGAGACCCTCACTCTCCATGACAGCACAGGACTGATGGAGCACAGGACTGTTTGGTAAATACCCCTGAAGGTCACATTCCCCAAACCTCTCTCTCTGCATCAGCTTCTCCAGGCAGGCAAACCCCAGCCTTAAGGAATGAACCTGACCCCTGAGAGCCAAGAGCTTCACGCACTGAGCTCACACCCATCACTTCCGCCCAGCGGGTAGATGAGCATACATGTGGCACGCCCAGCAAAAACCTGGATAGCTGAGGCTCCACCTCCAGGGGTCAGACAATCGCAAGCAGCTGACTCACCCCACTCAAGCATAAGCACCCTCCCAGCAGAACCACGTGCTTCTAATACACTCCCCAAAAGTGAGAAGATTCTCACCCAGACGCATCCCAAATAGCTCAGAAACCACGCCACTCCTCTCCGCCTCTTGCACCAATAGTTCCTTATTTATGAGCTCAGTCACAAATATTGAGGATAATTTCAATGCTCTGCACTTCCAAATAAAGCTTCGACCACAACGTATCCTACACCCACATATTCAGGGGACTCGGAGAAAATGGCCGCTTTGGCAGTTGGACTCTGTGAAGTCTCTCCCCTCCCCAAACCCCACCCTCCATAGGCTCTACCCCAAAAACCTCCCACCGGTGGCGAAGAGGGACCTGGCAACCCTATCCTCCTCAGACTGACACCCTTCCGACCTTGAGACTCTCACTCTCCATAACAACACAGGAGTGGGGCTGTTCTGGTATGTCCCTGAAGGTCTCATCCCCAAACCTCTCTCTGCATCAGCTTCTCTGGGTCGGCAAACCCTAGGGAATGAACCCTGACCCCTGAGAGCCAAGAGCTTCGTACACTGAGCTCACACCCATCATTTCCGCCCAGCGGGTACATGAGCATACATGTGGCATGCCCAGCAAAAACCTGGATAGCTGTGGCTCCACCACCACCCTGTCAGACAATAGCAGGCAGCTGACTCACCCCACTCAAACAGAAACCCCCTCCCAGCAGAACCACGTGCTTCTAATGGACTCCCCAAAAGCGAGAAGATTTTCACACAGACACATCCCAAATAGCTCAGAAACCACGCCACTTCTCTCCACCTCTTGCACCAATAGTTCCTTAGTCATGAGTTCAGTCACAAATATTGAGGATAATTTCAATGCTCTGTACTTCCAAATAAAGCTTAGACCACAACTTATCCTACGCCCACATATTCAGGGGACCCTCTAAGTGGACCAGGAAACAACATAGGTCCACTTGGAGTGCAGAGACCCCTGAATGTGGGGTTGTAGGATATGTGGTGGCCCAAGCCTTATTTTGGGATGCAGAGGAGATGCAGCCTATGACGCTGCACTTTCAAGCCCTTTCAAGCACTTTAGTATCCCACTCTCTCAGCCCAGCCGTATATGCTGAGGGAAAAGAATTGGCCTGAGTGTATTTGTGAGGAGATTATTTTCCTTCTCCTCCAGTCCCACAACAGTATTTACCTCAGAGAGAAAGATGACACAAGAGGCTTTTAACTTAAACAGACAAAACAGGGAAGTTTACTGAGCAGGACTCACAGAGTTTAAGGAATAGGCAGAATTGGAGGGAAGACTCAAAGTCAGACACAAGATTACTTGAGAGAGACACAAGATTACTTGAGAGAGATAGCTTAGATATTGTCTTCACTCAGGTTCCTTCAGTTCTTCGTTATAAGCTTAGTTCTGTCCCTCAGAACTGTTTCTCAGATTCGGATTCACAGACTCTGTCCCCAGCCTGGCTCACAGGAGCGAAGGAAGTTTGAGTTACTTTCTCTCCTCAGAGAACTCTCAGAAGTTTGGGGAAATATCCAAAATCCCTCTTCCAGTTCTCTTGTGTGTTTATGGTACTGGCTGCACATTGCTCTTTATAACTGAAACAAAAAGGGCTAGGGAGTTGCTTTAAAAAAATAAATCTGGGAACAAGTACATTGTTGCAATAGGCAGGGGATATATTTTATTTTTTTTAAACGATGTTGTTCTGGTGTTCTGGTACCAACTTTTTAAAAAGGCCTCAGTTAGTGGGTGGACGAAAGGCTTCCCCAGAGCATCAAGGCAAGGAAATTGCACATGAGCAGGAATTCAGTGTAAATTTAAACAAAAATAAAAGCCAGAATACTGAAGAGTCCTGCGCATATGGGTGCCAGCCCAGAGCCCTCATTCCACCCCCTCCCCATTCAATGACAACATCCTCATCTGTCCATGTTGAAGGAGGACAAGGCCTTGGCTTCGTCTTTGCCTCTTCTCTCTCCTTTGCTTTCCCCATCTTCAGCTTCTTGCCAGGCTCCTTCCTTTACAACATTACAAAACCCCCGGCATTTCCCCTTCCCCCAACGTTTGGGTCCTGCTGTGGTCACCTCTCTCCTTGCAACCTTCTCTGCTCTCGCTCTGGTCTTTCAATGTCCCCCTCAATCCACCTCTTATCCAGCTCTCCACTGCCAAAATCCCCCACCTCACTCTTCTGAACAAGGGACGTTTGACCCCTCCATTAACTTCCTTTCTGCTCCCAGACCCACAGAAACTCTTCAATCCTGCCCTTCAAACCCCTCTGCATCAGTCCATCAGAAAATAAAGCTGGGGGCCTCAGAACTGGTCTCCAGCTTCTGGATTTTGATTGGACTTGTAGAGCCCCAAATGAAGGGAATCGGAAGATCCTGGCCCAGAAACTCTGCTCTTTGCAATGGAATCAAAGGTTTAACCATGACAAGCCAGGAAGGTGGGAAGCAGCACAGCCAGAGAGGGTGGAAAACGTCCCCTCCTTTACAAAACAAAGAGGGGTTAACTTCCTTCACCCATCAGAGCCAGTGTGGTATAGTGGTTTGAGGGTCTTACCCCACCATGGAAGCTTGTTTGTTGGCATTGGGCCAGTCACACACTCTCACCCTAACCTCCTTCTCAGGACTGTGGTTGTTGTGAGGATAAAATGGAAGGCAGGGGAGTGATATAAACTGCTGTGGGTCCACCTTTGGGAGAAAGGCAACAGAGGCAAGGTGAGTGGAATATGTCACCTCTTTTACAAAATAAAGGGGGGGTAAAGAAAGTCATTGAAGGTTCAGAGCCAGTATTTTGTAGTGGTTAAAGCAGGTCTAGGATCTAAGAGACCCAGGTTCGAATTCTCATTCTGCCTCTGATACTTGGAGGCTGTCGGAGGGCCACTCCCACACACACACAAACTCAGCCTCCTCCAATTCACAGAACACTTATTGTGAGGATAAAATGGAGGACTGGACAGCGATGTCAGCCACGTTTGGTTCTCGCTGGGGAGAAAGGTCCCTCTGTAATAAGCCAAACCTAGAACTGCATGGAAGGAATAATTGCAGAGAAATTACTAAAGCTATTTTCAGTAGGAAAAAAGGGGGTATGTTTTTCAGAGTTGCTCCTGTAGGAAAGGGACACTTGTCATAAATCTGATTTTGGGTACAGTTCACAAAAAGGACGATTGCACTTTTTGTTGCTCTATCAGATATTGCATACGTCTTCCGACAGGAGGTGGAACTGCTCATTCAGTATTTAAACTACCATTAAACATTGTGAGTACAACAAATCTCTAGTCAACGCTGAAAGTGAGGGGCGTCTTTGTGGGCATCTCCAGCTCCTCCTCTCCCTTCCCTCCAGCGGTTGGGGAAAAGGAGGGACCCTGGATTCCCCCTCCCCCCTCTTCTTGTGGAGGTGGGACAGGATCATATATCTCATTCTGAATCTGGCACCCGTGTGTATCACATACCCCAGAAAGTGGGGCCAGGTACACTTAGGAGAAGGACTCCTACCAGCCCATAGAAACATCCCAGGATTGCAGAAAAATCCCAAAAAGAAAAAAAATTACAAATTTAACATTTTCAGAAAAACACGGAGATCTTGTGAAATACGTTATGAGATCTCGGTTGTCAGTTTGGAGAAGAAAGGAGCAGTGGTGACGTGAGCCAGGAAAGCAGAGTAAGAGGAGAAGGTCTGCCACCCTCACCCACTCTTGCCACCACTACGTGAGCCTGGCAGGTAGGTAGGTGGAGTTGCAGCTGCCACCACCACCACCGGCCAGCCCTGTGGGCAGGCAGGGAGGAGGAAAGGGAGCCGCTTTTACCCCTATGCCATGGGACCCCTAAACCAGGCAGGTGGAGGCAGCAGCACTGCAAGTGGGAGGGGGCAGGCAGGGGAGGGAGGGAAGGGGAGCCACCATATCCCCCCTCACCACCGCATGAATCAGGCAGGTAAAGGTGGTGGTGCATTAGATTGACAGGGTGGCTGTTCAGGGGCCAGCAGAGCAAGCGGGGGTGGGATGATGCCCCCCCAAACCTCATTTAGTCCCTTTATCCCCAGATCTTCTTGAAGTGTAGATGACACATTAGTATGATTGTAAACACTGAGTGCTTTGAAGTGCAGTGTGGTAGACTTGAACTGATGAGGCCTGGGTTGAAATTCCTACTCAGCTATAGGGTTGCCAGCCTCCAGGTGGGCCCTGGAGATCTCCCAGAATTACAGGTGCAGATGACGGAAACTGGCTCCCCTGGAGAGACTGGCTGCTTCAGAGGATGGACTCTATGGCATGATGCCCCCCTCAGGTCCCTCTCCTGCCCAAACCCCACCCTCCCCAGATCTGCACCCAAAACCTCCAGGAATTTCCCAGGCCACAGTTGGCAACCCCAGCAATGAAGCTCAGTAGTTCTTGGCCCAACTTCCCTCGCAGGGTTGTGGTGAGAACAAAGTATGAGCACCCAGTTTGTTGGAAACCCAATTAAAGAAGAGAGACACGAGACGCGGCTGTGGGGATAAAAAGCATTCGTAATGATTTGAAGAGAGACACAAAAAACAGGAATTAGAAACCTTTAACCCAGCAGGACCCTGGTTATGCAAACCCCCCTCCTGAATGTCCTTCCAACTGGAGCGCTGGGGAGGGCTCAAGCCAATAAATGAAAAGCACCCTTGTGGTTGTCCGGCAGTCACAATATACCCTTCCCCCCCCAAATAAAAAATTCAAGGCAGCCCAGTTTTCAAGGTATCATAACTTTATCATAAGAGCAACAACACCTTTGCAACCAGTGGTATAACTGAACCACAACTACGATGAATGGAGCAGCCTTGACCGGGAGAGGCAATTTCCTCATAGGTGCTGCCCAGTGAAGCACAGAAAAGAGAAAGGCCAGAAGATCCTCTTAGACTTGCAGGGGCCTCTTTCTTCCTCTCCACGGTCTTTGGTGGTTCCTCTTGTGCTTGAGAGGAATGGAGGCCGGAGGAGAATGGCGGGGGGGGGGGGGGAGACACGGACTATTCACACAGCTCTCCTTGACCACAAACCAGTTCTTCTTTATGAACTGAATTGTGTCACTGTTGCTTTAAGAATTGAGATACAAATTTTAAAAAGGGAATGGAGGGAAAATGTCTCCCTTTTTACTCCAGTCAGTTTTGGGGTCTGGGAGCCCCGGAGAGGCCTCATTTGGTGCTCCTGGTGTGAAGAGAAGGGTCTTAAGAAGAAGAGATTTTGAGGTGGGCTTTTTCACACACCCAAAAGATGGGCAGGAGGGTCTCTCCACGGAAGGAGGCTCCGGAGAACTCGTAGATCAGGGATCCTCGGTCAGCGTCGAAAAAGGCCACTCGGCCCCCAGCGTAGTTCAGGCAGACTCGGATCCTCTTGAGCTCCCCGGTCAGGGACAGGGGAAGGCTTTGGCCTGTTATGGAAGCCTTGTAGCAGCCCCCCCACTTCCCCACCTCCCAGATCCCTTCTTCAGGACTATAGATAACCTCTCCCTTCCTCCTCACAGACTTTCTGGCCACCCCCAAACTCCATTCTCCCTCACTTCCCACAAGGACTTCCCAGAAATGGCGGCCTGCTGTGAATCCCTCACGGCCCAGCACAGCAAAATAGTTGTCAAATCTCTCAGGATTGTTGGGTAGAGCTTGAACTTTTTCTCCTTCTCTCACGCTTTTCCTACCCTCAGACAGGATGAGTTCGGGATGGGCCGTGTCTGGATCCAGAGTCACATTTGCTGTTGGGGGGCAAAAATGAGGAGACAACAAGAGAAGCGTCTTCAGCTGGGAGATTTCTCCCCCTCTGGCCTGTTCTGCGTCCTCCTCCTGCTCCCACCTCTTCATAACCCCCTCCTGGATTCACAGACTCTCTCCTGCCTTCTCCTGACCTGCTGAAAGGCAGAGCAGCCTCCCTCAGGTTGCCAGCCTCCAGGTAGTAGCTGGAGATCTGCTATTACAGCTGATCTCCAGCCCATAGAGATCAGATCACCTGGAGAAAATGGCAGCTTCGGCAATTGGACTCTATGGCACTGAAGTCCCTCCCCTGCCCAAACCCTGCCCTCCTCAGGCCCCGCCCCCAAAACCTCCCAACATTGGCAAAGAGGGACCTGGCAACCCTAAGTCTTCCTGTGTGCTTCAAGAAAAGGTAAAATCCACAATAAAATACCACAGTAACCCAACCCATTTCTTCCCATATCCTGTCCCAAGTGGAGAACCTCGAGAGAGAAGAGAATCAGGGATATTTCAGTCACAGGATTCCCCCCCCCCCACAAGAAATCACATGAGAGAGCATTTACATAAAAACCCAAATCACATGAAAACGAGCAGAGGCACAGAACGGGTTGAACACATCTCAAAACAGGGAATACCACTGAATTTGGCTTTCATTGACTCTGAACAAAACACAGAGACTGGAAGGGGGCTCCCATTGCTTTCAGCTGCGTTTCTCAATTGGTATTTGGGACCATTTTGGATGGACTTGGGGTGGTTTCTATATTCCAGTGAAAGAACAAAGATTGGACTGAATGCAGCTTCTCAGGGAATGTCCTGTACGGTAACGTTACGTCAGCAATAAAGTGGAGCCGATGTCCTGCCTGCACCCCTCATTGGATGCCTGCGAGATAAGACCTTCACACCTCAGCCTGAACAACCTGCCTTCTACCCTACTGTCTTTTTAAAGGTTGCAACATCCAGCCTGATGCAAGACCTCTGCTGTGCTTGAAAGCTTACACAACATTTTGTGCCCATTTAAATAATAAATAATGAAGGTATTACATTGATTTTGCTCGTTTTGAGATTTTGCATGGACCACAACAGCTGTACAAGTTTTTCCTGCATCCCAAGAATGACATTTCTACCCAACCCAGCAGCACCCACCCCCCTCCATCTCATTCTAGTGATGCCTTTCCCTGTATATAGTCACAACAGAAAGGTCTAGAGCAGTGGTGTCAAACATGCAGCCCCGGAAGGTTTTTATCCGACCCGCGGGGCCAAGGAACCTAGTCCCCCTTTCCCCTTCCCCCTGGCCTTTTCTGGGCTTCCCGGGACCCGTGCGTGGCCGAGGAGGGAGTGGGGAAGACTTCTGCCCAGTCACGCCGAGCCATGGGCCGCTGCTGTGGCTGGGGTGGAGTCCTTCCCATGGTTGCGCTGGGCCACATGGCTGCTAGTGCGTCAGGGTGCGTGGGGGGGGGAAGGCTTTTCTCTTCCTCTTTTTCTGTCCCTCTCCTTTGCTTTCTTTCTTTCGCTGTCTCCCTCTCCATTTCTTTCTCTCTTCCCCTCCCTCTTTCTTTCTCTCTCCCCTCCCTCTCTTTCTTTCCCTCCCTCTTTCTTTCTTTTTTTATTAATTAATTAATTTATTTATGTGCGCATGGCCCGGCCTGACCAAGTGACATTTATGTCATATCTGGCCCTCCTAACAATGAGTTCGACACCCCTGCTCTAAGAGACTTACTTTTTAATGAAGGCTGGGAATTCAGAGAACCAGGTACACGAATTGGTAAAATGGTATCTCTCTATAATGATAACACAGTATTGCCTATTTAAAAAAAATATTTAAAATCCCCCCAGAGATGAGGGAAGGAAATGATCACCACAAGGAAAGGGTCAGGAAATTGGCTGCCACATAGGTGGGGAAATCTGAATTTTCCCACCCACATAGCAGCCATCCAGTCTTTCCTACAAACCAGGTTTAAAGGGCTAATAACTTGTGAGAAGATGGCCAGGATCAAGCTAGAATTTAGAGAAATATCCTTGGTATTGAATTCCTGTCCCGTCCTTGCTCCTGTGGAAGCAACTTATTGACAGCTCTGCAAAAACTAAGCCCTCTTGTGGTGTCCTCGGTGGCAGTTTTAAAAGAGCTGCAATATTACCAATTGGAAGCCCTTGTGCATTAGAGTTAGCATCACAGAGATATCAAACTTCAAGCTTGACTTAACCTGGGCTGGAAAAACAAATGCCTCAATAGCCAACTTTGGCAGAAGAATGCTTATTTTATGAAACTCAGCCAAGCAACAAACGTCCTTCGGCATCAAGAACGGGTTTCCTGGCCTCACGTATATTTTGCAGAGCCTTGAAAATGCTATTTTGATGCTTGCAAATTTGGCAGCACCAAAAAGTAACATTTTTTAAAAGCAGACATAACTTTTCAATGAGGCAGAACTGGTTTGAAAGAAACTTTGCTGCCCTGAACATGAACATACTTCTAATATCCAGGAGATACCTCTCCAAAAATCGGTTCTGCAGCTTTACTGAATGCTTTGGAAAAGGATTGATATGTTGTGATACACCAGGGGTCGGCAAACTCATTAGTCAAAAGAGCCAAATATCAACAGTACAACGACTGAGATTTCTTTTGAGAGCCAAATTTCTTAAACTTAAACTATATAGGTAGGTACAACTTAATAAACTTTAATTAAAGTTTTAAGTCTTAATTAAACTATAGGTACACTGAATAAAACTTGATATCATACTTAATAGTGATCTTATTTATTGATAAAAAATAAATTGTAAGTCCCTGCCATTTCCCTCTCCCCGCCTGGAGTCCTCGTCTGGAGGCCTGGTCTACCGCCATAAAAGCCTATTGGTAGACCTGGCCTCCGGCTGAGTTCCATTGGGAGGCCAGGTCTACCCATTGGCTTTCTTGGCAGTAGACCTGGTCTCCGGAGGCCCATAGAAGCCAATTGGTAGACCTGGCCTCTGAAGGGGGATTTTCCCCCCTCCTCGGAGTCCAAGTCTACCGCCAAGAAAGCCAGTGGGTAGACATGGCCTCCCAATGGGACTCAGCCGGAGGCCAGGTCTACCAAAGGAAGCCCGCCCCGCCCAACAGCTGATAGGCAGGCGGGGGGGGGACAGGAACCGCCCAGCCGCCCGCCCAGCAATCGCGTGGCTAGAGGGGAGGGGAGGCTTTAGCCTCCCAACCATTTTTTTTTAAAGAATTTTTATTATTTTCTCATTTAATACCTCATACATACATCACTACTGAGTATTAAAAAAAATAGTAAATGTAAATTAAAGTCTAATAAAATGTCTATTACAAATAAAAATGACTCCTTCACTTTCTTCCGTCTGAAAATAAATTGTAAGTACTTTTGCTGACAGCATAATCCCCATCTATATATAAAATTTATCCTTTTCCTGTTTTATCTAATACAAATCTTATGGTATCCTAGTTAGCCATTATACAAAATACATACATGGGATTAAATCAAAATTTATCCTTTAAGTTGATCCATCAGAAAATAATTTCCACAATAAGTTCTCCACACCTCCTTACCCCCCCAAAATTATAGATTATCGCTAGGTTTTTATATAATAATAATAAAAAAAAATACCCAACATCTCTTTCTATTCATTAAAAGAAGTATATAATTTCCAACAAGACTCGCCCATTCTTTATTTTAAGCATTAATATTCTAATAAATCAATATCAATTATGATTCTCTTTCCATTTAAACCAGTCCCTTTAACCCATTCCCTTTAATCATGTCACCAAGAAAGACCCCTCTTTTATATTAATCTCTTCTCTCGGAATTTCCAGCGTTTCCTTCTTGCGTCCAAAAGCAATAGGCATCGGAAATCATCCTTGGAGGTCATTATTGAAGTCTCTTCTGCATACTGATGGTCTTCATAGTAGATCCAGGTTGTAGTCTGTTCCATCCCACATTCAAATAAAAGAGTCTTGTCAGTTCCAATTGTCTTGCTCATTAGGTACTCCAAGTGTATATTAAAGATTTCCTCAGGCAGGTTATAGAGACACAAATCCAAGTCCTTCACTGTCAAATCCATTGTTAGTAGCAGGATTATCACACTTTGCTTATTAAAATTTCCCATTTCATCCGAGTGTTTCCTCTGTGTTTCTTCTTTCTTGTCATCAAGTGGCAATTCTATAGAATCGTTAAGGTCTTCCTCATTTATTTTTTGGGTAGGTGACTGGATATCAACATTCATTGTAACAGCCATCCATTCTATCTGCTTTGCCAACTGCTCCTGTTTTTTTAACATTTCTTCATACCATCTGGCAGAGGCCTTGTACTGCTGGGCAAACAAATCTTGGATTTTTTCCATTTTCTCCAGGGTATGGGTAGACTAATAACCTTTATCAAACACCATCACTGTGAACAGGAAGTCAGCCAGATATGATGCAGCTACGGACCTTCCGTCTTCCCCTTTATCGTAGTTTTTAGTATAAGCCTTTTATTGGATGCACCGGGGGAGTTTCTGGTCATGGGTAGTTCTCTACTTCCCTTCTGCAGAGTCGACAGGCATTTCAATTTTGAGTACATGGCAGGCTGATCTTCCTAACCCGGAAAGGTATTGTGATCAAGGGAGGGGAGGGTTTTAGTGCTCCCTTTCCCTCAAACGTCACAGAATCTAATTGGTATTTGTCACGTCCATCAAAAAGTCAATTGTTTAGTCTACCCAAATTTATAACTTCTTTACTGCTTTATCCAATGTCTTATCTCAGCCAGTCAGTTTTTTGATGGGGGGGGGGGGGTAAGAGTGCGGAGTTCCCAATTATTTCTAACAGCCAGGTTGCTCTTCTATTCCCAGTAAAAGCGAAAGTATTCTTGTTACTCACATAGACTTCAGATAGTGAGGTATTTGTTCATTAATTAGTTGATAAGTTGGTAATAGGTGGTGGAGATCCTGGCCAGACGCCAAAGAAAACGCTCACGGCGATGCTTTCTCCCCTCAATGCCAAGCAGGACAGTCTCCACACCTCCAGGGTACTTAAAAAAGCTCCCTCGGAGAGTATGGGTGTCAAACTGCTATCTTCAGGCTGCGGAGGAATTCCTGTATCCCAATCCACTAATTAGGACTGGGTTGGAGTGAAATAAATCACTCCAATTAGAGCGTATCTTGGATTCTCTTGAGAGCTTTCTCAAGAGACAAGCGCCGGGATCAGCTCAGCCACCGGAAGTCTAGCCTCCCAACCATTGAGGGCAAGGGAAAGGGGGACTTGGCCATTCTCCACGGCAGGGGGGGGGGGAAAGAGACAGCGCGCCTGCTCTCTTGCGCTTGCTCTCTCTCTCTCTCAGGCACGGTGGCTCCGCAGCCCGGCTGCAGGCGCGAGCAGTCGCAAGAGCAGGGGCTCCGAACCAAGTTCGGAGAGCCACACTCAATGGGCCAAAGAGCCGCATGCGGCTCGGGAGCCGTGGTTTGCAGACCCCTGTATACACCATCATTGCAGTTTGAAAATATATTCATTTAAAACAGCCAATAAGCGACCCTACACAGAAGGGAGAAAAACAGAGCTAAGCCAGCATTCGACCTGCAAACATCTGCCTTCCTTCTGTCTGAATTCACTCTAAAATATACTCAGGGGACAGCCTCCTCCTGCCCAGAAGTGTGCATCCGAGTGACAGACGGGGAGGTGGAAGACCAAGCTGAAGAGGAGGCTTGTGAGTGACAGGCATGTCGTTCCAGTTCTTCTCCCAAACATTAAACACAAATTATGTGTTAACAACTAGAAAAGAAGCACCAGGGCAGGCTGGACTTCTGCCTCTATATACTGCCATTCCACAAAGGCAGCTTAAAAAAACACACACACACACCATGGATCAAATGCACAATTTGTAGCACCTTGAAAATGGGGGAAATCTGGAAAGCAGGCAGGGAAATCCAAGCAGAGAAAAGGGTTTCCCAACCTGGTCTGGGCCTCTTCATGGGGAGGACTCTGAAAGGCCCTTGAGGGCTGATGCCCAGCAACCCTTCTCCCGTCATTTCAATATAGCAACAGGTAGGCGAAAGGAGGCAGTTCATCCCCCTCAAGAGTCCACCTTCTCTTTCACCCTGACAGACCTTCTCCTCAGAACAAGAAGGAACTGAAGGTGACAGGGTGGGAGAGAGGTTGAGGAACAACATGAGAGCATCCAGTAACGTCATCTCAGGAAAAACACTAAGCAGAAGAACAGAAATTGTAAGGTGAAGCTTTTTAGTTAAGCAATAATTGAACAGCATATTAAGAAAAATTACCTTTCTGCAGGAGAAGTCCAGAACCCAGAGTGTCTGAGGAAGCAAAAGAAACAAACATGAGCAGCAGACCCTTGTGCCTATCACCCATCATGTGACGAAAACATCAGTGCATAATGTGGTCGCTTTTTCTCTTGGGGAGGGAAGGTGCCATGGTGTAGCCCCACCTTATCTGATCCTGAAAGTTTAGCAGGGTTGGTACTTGGATGGGAGACCAAAGAAGACTCTGCAGACTAAGGCAAAGGCAAAGAAATCTCTGCTTCTCACTTGCCTTGAAAACCCCTTTCTGGGGTCGCCATAACTTGGTTCTGACTTGATAGCGCATGCGTACATATTTCTTCCGAGGTTTGGCTGAAAGGTTAAGTAGAACCTACTTCTGGGGCGGGGGGAGGGGAATTCCAAATTTTATTTATGTGGAAATATTCACATTTCTTTTCACTAGTGACTTTTAGTGACTGGAGATTGACTTCATAGAAAGTATGCTAAGGACTGCGGCCCAAGGGTCCACTCCAGCTAAACTCAGGATCCTTCCAAAAAGAGATTCCATAGTGCCATCCTAAGCAGACTTACCGCCTTCTAACTCCACTGATTTCAATGGGATTAGAAGGGTGTAAATCTGCTTGAGACCCCACCCTCAGTCCCCCTGAGACCCCTCTGTGGGCTCAGCTACGACATGCTCAAGCAAACACAGACTCTCAGTTAAAGAGACCCGTTTTGAGAGGTCCAATTTGGCCACAGACACGCTGCAATGAGGATAGGGGTAGTTATTCCTGAAAGGGATGGGGTGGGTGTCTCAATTTCATGAGGATGCCCTGAAGGGCAGTTTCCTCCCCTCCCTTTTGTTTTAAGTGCTTGTTCTACTATCTAGCTCCCAGTTTGCCAGTCCATGGACACAAATGACTAGAGACCGGCAAAACAGAATAATTTTGAGAAAATCCACACAATGCTATTTTGAACTAAAGTTGCAGAAGAAATCTGAACAGGAAACCTTCCATGGTGAACTACCTAATTCGTACACACACTACTCGTATTCCTGGGTATTCTAATCATATAAGCCCAGGGTCCCCAACATGGTGCCCACCAACCTCTTTATTGTGTCCGTCAAGTATTTAATGAAGAGGCCAGGGCAAGGTGGAACTTTTGCCAAGCAAGGCTTTTGATTGGCTGGACAGCTTTTTTAAAATGTTGCTTTCACTTCTTCTGCCACCAACAGCAGAAGGATCTTCCCTGTGGGACTGAAGGGAAGCTGCAGCAGCCGTTTTGTGGCTGGCTCCTCTTCCAGCGGCCTCCACTTTGTGGCTGCGCCCACCATGCTGTGTCTGAATTCCACAGGTGGCTGCGGGCTCAAAAAGGCTGGAGACCCCAATAAAAGCAGTCTGAAACACATCTGGCCCAAGCTAATTTCCAGTTTGAAATCCCTGCAGCATTTCTTTATTACCTTTGAATTGGTTCTTGATGCCCTCCAAAAAGAGATTTAGATCGGAGAAGTCCCAGATGCGCCACTTCTGTGCAAGAGGAAAAGCCACTGGATCCTCAAACGCCTTCTTTTCTTCGCACCTTGAGAAAAATCATGTAAAAATACCATCCATCCAATTCTCAATCCCCCTGGCTCCAGGCAGATCCGAGAAACAGAGGAAGGAACCGGAAGAGCCGAGAGACAGAGGCTGAATGCAGACAAGATGGGAGGTTCTTTGGAGGGGAACGTCCACCTCACTGTAGCTCCTGAGACCCCAAAGCCACATAGCAGCTGAGGAGAATGGTAATAAAAAATGAAATAGAGCTCGTTTGGGCTCAGAACACCACTACAGGAGGAGGAAGGGCTCCTGTCTATCCCCCAGCCACTTTCCGGTGGTGAAACTGTGCTGGGGGGAAAGTAACTCCTCTCAGGGATGTCTGGACATGAAAATTGGCAGGGGGTGGGAGGCAGGAGCCCTTCCTCCCCCACAGAGGCATTTCAAGGCCCTACAGGCTCTGCTTTATTCCCTAAAGTTGTTGTGTGGCTGAGGGGAACCCAGACCCGACTCTGAAAAAAGCAAACACCAAGTCTGGCCTTCAGAACACCAACCCCTCCTCCCCTGCCCTGATCTACCTTTCAAATGCTTAGCGGAAGAAAAAGAAAGCTGGGGTGGTTAAGAGTTCTGGAGTTTAGGGTTAGAGCGAGGGGAGGGATTGTGGCTCAGAGGAAGAGCCTCTGCTTGACATACAGAAGGTCTTGGGTTCAATCCCTGGCATCTCCAGGTGAAAGGATGAGGTACTAGGTTAGGTGACACTCCTCTTCCAGAGACCCCGGAGAGTCACTGCAACTCTCAGTAGAAAATACTAACTCTGACGGACCAAAGGTCTGATTCAGTATTCAGCAGCTTCCTGTGACTGAGGGACCCTGGTTCAATCCCACATTCAGCCATGTGGCTCACTGGGTGACCTTAAACCAGTCCCTCTTTTTCTCAGACAGGGATGTTGTGAGGATAAAATGGAGGAGGGCAGAATTAGGTTCAGTGCCTTCATGTCTTTTTCTCCCTCTCCCATAATACCCGGACTCAGTAGCACTCAATGAAGGTGTTGAGAAATAGGTTCAGAAGAGACAAAAGGGCATACTTCTTTACTCAGTCACAGAAAGCCAACCTCTGAGTAACACTGCCAGGAGGCAGCAGCAGGGAAGGGCCTCAACCTCTGTGCCGTGTTTGTTGGCCATCCAGGGGCATCCCTTGGCCACTGTGTGAAACAGGATGCTGGTCTTGATGGACCCCTGGTCTCACCCATCTGGCTCTACTTATGTTCTCAAGAGTGAGGCTGAGAGATGGGGGAAGGAAACGGGTCACATGACATCACCATACCCGGAAGTGTGCTTCTTTCTGTTCCTTTTAATAATTTGCCCCTGGTGAGAGGAGTGGAAACTTCGGGCATTAAAGCATGGGCAGAATGTTCCTGGTTCGCTCCTCTGTTATCCCACAATATTTTAATCCCACAATATTTAAGTCTGGATAATCAAACGCATGACGCCAGCCTATCCCACATTAAGTCTGAAACAAGTAGCTGCTGGAGGCTCCCCGTGCGTTTGAACCAACCATATAATGTGGGATAGTTCGCAATGCGGGATAGCAGGGGAGTGACATCGCCCAAGGATTGGCTGAGGAGTAATCCAATCAAAGGGCGATTCTCCCCCTTTTTTTTTTCTTGGAACACCAGCGTTCCGGTATACCATCGTCTCAACCTGTCAATTAAAAAAAGGCGGGACGGGAGACCGGAAGCAGCAATTGCTCGCACAGGAAAGGGGGCGGGACGGGGGACAGGAAGCGGCAGTTGCTCGCCAGGGAAGGGGGCGGGACGGAGGAGACCGGTAAGGAGCATTAGTAGCGAGCTAGCCGAGTAATTACACGCACGTCGGCGTTCCGGTAATGTAGCGGAATTAAAAAAAAGTAGCGGATTAGAACCGAAAAGATCGCTATAAACCAGGGATTGATTAACCCGGGTTTTTTGGCCTTAATTCGCGAATAAGGTGGGTCCGATGCGCAGCCCTTGGACGGTCGTGCGTGTGGACCATGGAGATTCGCTACTATTAAGGCACAAAAGCGAGACAAATTGGCCGTGCGTTAAGCCCCTTCGACCCCAATAATATCACATGACAATTATTCTTCCTCTGAAACTACCTGTGTGTGTGCGTGTGTTAAGTGCCGTCAAGTCGTATCCGACTCATGGCGACCCTATGAATCAATGTCCTCCAAAGTGTCCCATCCTCAACAGCCTTGCTCAGATCTTGCAAACCGAGGGCTACCTGGGGAGACTTAAAAAAAGAGGTGCAAATTTTCTGATCACTAGCTGTGTATTCCCCTTTATGGGTTGCTCACAATGGCAAAGGCTTTATTTCAGAAGCCCTGTTGTTACCACAGGGCAGCCAGTGTGGAAACAGCGAAGAAGTAATCTGAGTAGGAGCAGTACATTTAAGTGCTATGTGGTTGCAGGAATACTTATGGAAACATGGCACACAAACACACCAACCCCTGCTTCCTCATGTGTCGTCTCACCCTACCCTCCTTACCAAACAGAGCACATCAGATTTGGCCGGGTTGTCATCACCGTATTCACCTCTCAAGCGCCCCTACAGCCAGCTCTGATGCCAACCAAGGCATTATACGGGCCAAATAAAATTTCCAAACTGCCATTTTGTGGAAAGAATTTAGCTGAGCAGACTCAAACCCTGTATTTCCTGGAGTATTTTTTAAAAATGTAGCTTTGGTAGTGTTGTGCCGCAGTAACCCTATTCAGACACCTAAGCTACACGCATACCCACAGAAGCAGCTTGTCAGTGGCCCCAACCCCCCTTTCCTTCAGCAAGTAGGCACACACACACACACAGGCCAAAGGCTTGAATCTTTCCACTCACATAAGGGAACAGTCTCCCTCCCACATACTCTTCCTTTAAGTTTCGTTTCTCCCTGCAAGGGAACAATAGAGGTCTATTCACTAGATGTAGCAATGCTCACACAGGCGCTGTAGAAACTAACGACGTTGCATTGACAAGCTACATCGAATGTTATTGGAATGTCAAGTGTCTATAAAACCTCTTGCATTGCCCCTCCCTGTGTGTGACAGGATTGCAGAGCTCATCGTCTGTATCCTGGCTCACCCGGTTATGATTCCTTGATCAATAAAGCAAGCCGTTAGCTCAAATCCAGCCTCCTGCCCTCATTGAACCATTGGACTCTATGTTAATGGGGGACCACATCAGTAGCAGTTGCCTCTCACAACACAAGAATCTTCACTGAGTGACCAAAGGTAAGCAGCAACAGCCATTTGGTGGCTGGCTCTGCCTCCAGTGGCAGCCATTTTGTGCCAGTCTTGCTGTGCCCACCACACCAGGGTGGAATCCCAAAGGTGCCTGCAGCCTCAAAAAGGTTGGGGACGCCTCTTCCAGAGATTTTTCAGCTAAGTGTCAACCCAGACGCCCCCCAATACTATTTCATGATTTCCTGTTGATGAGACTCTGTGTTTAAGCTGTTTGCCACTGACAGAAGCGTGGAGATCCACAATCTTAGTTACATCCAACTTGACCCTCAGCCACCACAGGATACCCAGACCCTTCCCAGCATAAAGAAGGTTATTGAGAAAGATCCACTTACCTCTGCAAGGTGCTTCTGGCATCCTAAAGAAAAAAGGAAGAGAGAGAGAAAGAAGAGAGACCTAAATAGTAGCTAAAAGGCCACACCAAGAAGACCCCCTCAGAAGCTGGAAAATTCTGCACTCTGGCCCTTCTCTAGTGTCCAGCTAGCAGACTCCACTCAAAGCCTGGGGTGCATCTCCATAAAGTAGGAGACAATCTTTGTGAGGTGAATAATAGCAGACGAAGTGGGGTCATTTCAGAGGAGAGCTGGTGATCTGCTTTGACAATTCAACAGTGGCGACTTTCACAAAAGGAGTTTTCCTCACATGGAAGGCAGGAAGGCCTCCAAGTAGCTCCTGTGGCCACGTGTGGAGACAGAGGCATTCCCAGCAACGTTCCTTGCATCAGCCCCATGTCGCTGCTATTTCCCTTCTTGCCACTGGAAAGCGTTTGCCAGGCTTAAAAAAAATAGCTAATTACAATAGAATTGTCACTACATGGTGGTCTCCAGTTTTCATTTTTTTTTGTAAATAAAGTCCTTCTTGCAAAGTTATAACTGCAAATGAGCAGCCTGAACTTTACTTTTTAAAATAAAAGCTAGAAATCAGTGCAACTGGTCATTATAATGTTACAACACTACAACAATCGAGCCGTTGCCCTTTTCTTTAAAGCCTGAGAAAAGCCCTCTGATATGGGGGGAGGGGGGAAGGGGATGTTGGCCACAGGGATTGAGAGCAGAAGAGCCAAACTCTGTCACCTTTCAGCATCCCCCCTTTTCCCTGCAGCGCTGTAACACGGCTCAGCAGGGAAAGGTGGGGTCTGGGCACAAATGCCATCGCACCTGCACATAAGTGTTGGGTTAGCAGCAGCAGGCACAGCAGTGCCAGCAACGGGTGTACAGATGCCATTCCCCTACTTCTTGTTGCTGCTGTGGTGTGTGTGGTAAGTGCTCCTTCCCTGGAGGTTTTTAAGCAGAGACTAGATGGCCATCTGTCAGCAATGCTGATTCTATGACCTTAGGCAGTTCATGAGAGGCAGTTTATGGGAAGGAGGGCATCTTGGGCATCTTCTGGGCATGGAGTAGGGGTCACTGGGTGTGTGTGTGTGTGTGTTTGTGTGGGAGGTAGTTGTGAAATTCCTGCATTGGACAGGGGATTGGACTATATGACCCTGGTGGTCCCTTCCAATTCTATGATTCTATGAGTTTTGTGCACACAACCAGTATGCAACAAGTATGAGCTACATTCAGCCCAACATACACATCCTCCTTTTAAATCTGGCTGTGAAAATCTTGCCTGGGACCCTCATTCCTGGTGGTTGGGAAAGAGCTACCCATGAACCTGGTTTGACTTGCATGTTGTTCCCCAGACTGCTGGTTGACTCACAAACACACTTCTGTGATGGAAGTCTAGTGGCCTCCGTCTATCAGGGAGGGGCAGGGGGCTCTGGGGGGGGCTGCATTGCCAGGGGGTGGAGATTAGCAGGGAGTCCCTGATCATTTTTTGCAGTCTGCCCCTGGCTGGAGATGTAATGGGGCAGAGAGGAAAGCATCCCATGTACAGAGATGAATACTTTCCAGCAACACAAACTGGGCTCATTTGCTTTCTCCTAAGTGAAGGAGGCACAGAAGGGTTTGGAGGCAGCCTTCTCCCAAAGGGGAGCCTGGGCGGTTCCTGCCACACTCTTACCTGCAGGAGTTCACTGGCCGGCTGCTGACACTTCTCCTCTATCTCCCGGATGAGGCTGTCCAGAGAGGAGAGCTCCTCAGAGAGTTCGGCCAGGTGCTGGTTCCTGTTTCTTGCCACCTCCTTCTCCACCTCTTCCATCTGGGCCAGCAGAAGTTTCTCTTGTTCCTCCAGAAACTTGCATAGTTGCCTGAACTTGGTCACTGTCTCCTGCTGCACTTGTTTGGTTTGCTTCTGAAATGGAAAGAGGAGGAAATCTGGTCATCAGAACACAACTGGTCTTTGCAGTGGGAAGAGGCTCTTCAGGAGACTTCTGTCGGAAGGGCACTTTGGCCTTTCACAGAGATCACATCAACATTTGGCAGGGGAAGAGAAAGATTTCCACAGTCCCATGCTGAGGGCCAAAGTACATCACTCTCAAACTCCTGGAGAGGTTCTTTCAGCCACAGAGGACAATGTAGGCAGCAGAAGACCCAGAGAACAGAAGGGACTTCTTGAGTCTGTCTTTTTCTCCAATAAAACACCCTCCATATGCTGACCCCTCCACTTCCCAACAGGCGAAAAATTATGATGTTTGAGTAGAAATACCAATGGGGAGAAAAGACCCAAGAAGCCCCTTCCCCTTCCTTGCTGCCCCTGGCTGTATTTTGGGAAAGAAAAAAGTTCAGGGGAAAAGATCGACGCGCTTCTGAGTATTCCAAGGACTTTCCCCCCTTAGAATCAGCAATGGCTGAACAACCCTTGTTGTTCAGTGGAGTATCTATCAGCATTTCTACCCAGCATTGCTTTGGGAGTGGGTCACCCTTCTCTCTCTTCAGAGACTTCTCTTGGCTTGCAGTGTTGGTGCAGTCACACAAATGGGAAATTGACAAAGATGTTCACCTGCACAGGGCTCATCCCGGAGCAGAGAGAGCCTTGGAAAGTCATTCTGCCCCAAACAAAAACAGTCAAGAACTAAAAAAAAAAAAAGGTTCTAGATCTGGATGCACAACCAGGGGCAGCCCACCCACGGGGCAGCCCTAGGTGACTGACTGCCTCGGGTGCCAGAGGGCAGGGAGTGCCAGAGGCAGCATGCCCAGCTCCACTGCTTAGAACTGCAAAGTTATGTCAACCTTTGGGGGCCTGGTCTGCTTGAATACTGACAGTTTGTGCACAATCAATCAATCTTTATTGAAAACAGTCATAGACCAGCCCAGCACAGCATGGTTTTAATGGTAAATTGTGCAGTTTGTGCACAGAACTTCCAATCTGGAGGGGGGGGGGCTGCCTCATGGGTTGACTTTTTTTCCCCTTTGTACTGTGTGTGTGTGTTAAGTGCCGTCAAGTCGCTTCTGACTTGTGGCGACCGCAAGAATGAAAGTTCTGCAAAATGTCCTATCTTTGACAGCCTTGCTCAGATCTTGCAAATTTCTTTGTACCCCCCTCCCCACAATACTAATTCTAGCCATAGAGACACTTACGAGCAGGTCTTGGCTTTCCTTCACTACGTCTGCTTTACACACCACGATTCTTTCTCTCTCCTTCTTCAGCATCTCCAGGCGGTTGCAGAACTGATCCTGGGGGAGGAGAAATCCGAAAGTGAGATCGGTGCCTTTTTTAGAAGTTTACTATAAAACATACGAGAAGAAAACTGTCATTAAAGGCCAAACTAGATACAACTGCCCTACGTCCGTAATGGGATCATCAACATTATTTTCCAAATGCTGAACACAGGTAGCTTCCTCATGGGGATGGCACCCCATTCTCTGCTAATACCCATCAAGAATACAAAGATATTCACAGTGCCAATTCTGCTGCCCACCCATTCCACCTGTGCGCCCTCCTCAGGAGGGGCTTTTTGCATTAAAAAATTATTCACAGTCAGTATATCACTACATTCTGTTAACATCCCAGCAATATACCCAGTAGTGACAAAAAAGACAAAAAGTTCTTAGGGGTGGGGGGAGGTGGGAATCCTAGGCGGGAGGGTACTGGATTGGGGAGGAGGGAGGAAACGCGTACCTTCCGTTCTACGCTTTCCCAAACCCTCTTTGGGTATGTTCTTCCAAGAAAGAGAAAACCAAAGCAGGGAAAACTCTGTGAGGAAGCAACCTCAGCTGTGGAAAGGGGGGAATTTCTTGTAGTGTCATGGTGCAGTGGAAGGGCCGTGGCTCAGCAACCCTCAGAGTATCTGCTTGGCAAGCAGAAGGTCCTTAGTTCAATCGCCAGCTTCTCCAGTTGAAATGAATGGGTAGCAGTTGATGCGAAAGATCTCTCTACCTGGAGAAGAGCCGCTGCCAGTCAGAGGGGACCTGGACAGACCAAGGGTCTGACTCTGAATAAGGCAGCTTCATGCATCGCTCTCCCGCCCCCCAAAAGCTCTTCTTCTGATTTAAAGTGCTGCCTCACAGCTACTGCCTGCAAGTAGGGGACACAGACAGGTACCAAACCTGCACGCATGTCCCCCCAGGAAAACAGCAACACAAGGACAGCCATTGAAGCTGAGAAAGCCATGTGTGTGGGGAGGGGGTTAAAAGTGGGAGTCAGGCAGCTGCCCCCTCGTAGCTCAGCCATGCAACAGGTGTCCAGTCGTCAACACAGCCAGGCAGGAAGTGAGTCAATCTCCCCACTTTATCATATCACCCCACTTTAGCCTCAGCAGGGGGCAGAAGGCAATGCCCTTGGGAGACACCAAGCCAGAAAGGAGGCAGCAAAGAGGTCTTTTCACTCCCCAAGTTGGGCCCAGAGGCTGAGGCAGAACCTGGAGGCAGTTTCCCCACAAAGAGACCAAGGAGAAGGGAAAGATCCGTGACTCTTCCTCATCAACCTCCACCTTGTTGATTTCCCACCTTGTACTCCTGGGAGGCCTCCTCAAGAGGAAGGGTTTCGTGATTTCTGTGCTCCTTGGATCGGTCACAGACCACACAGATGAGGGCTTCGTCGTCCTTGCAGAAGAGCTTCAGCGGCTCCTGGTGTTTCTGGCAAACCCTCTCTCTTGTAGCAGCCACAATTGCCTGATCACCAAAAACAAAGAAACAGGATTTGTTTCATTCCCCACGCCACCCCTATGTCCTTGTAATGACTGGATATAATTAGTGCTTTCTTCAGTAGCAAAAACGCTTAATATAAAGACAAGTTGTAGCCAAGTGTAACCCTATGGGATTTGGCCTTCAGCTGGAGATGGGAGGGGTTATCCTTGAGATAGACCTGCCGGAGGGGGGGTACTGAAGGAAAATTGAGTTCTGAGGGAAAAGAGGGGGGAGAGAAGCCATTTGGGATTACACAAGTTTTTATGGAGCCTCAAATTTCTTTGGAAGTCAATGAACAAATCACAAGTCCGGGTTCCAGATAAACCCCATTTTCCCCACACTTGCTTTTTGCTGCGTTTTGCATTGTGCCTGAGGAGCCCCCAAACCCCACCCCTCTCCTTTCTTGCAATGCACATTCCTTTTTTGGCCAGCCTCCAAAAGTGGATCTAAATGTGGAAGGAGGTGAAGCTGGAACTGCAGAAAGTCAGTCGGATGGACCCTGATGGACCTTTAAGCCACCTTTCAAGATTCAGCTCCAAACCAGCCCATCCGCCCTCTCACAGACAGCATCTCCTCCCAGGTGGCCCTGCAGACGACACCAGGTATGTTACAAAGGAGTGACGATTCTGATACTGGCCCAAGGAGCTGATAATCATTCTGGTGTGAGTTAAATTGAGTTTGATACGGGGTGGGTGGGTTTGATACAGGGTGCCCTCCCTGCATCTTATTTTTTCTGTATTTGATGATGATGATATGAGGCAGCATGTGGGGCACCTGTGGGTTCCTATTGCTTTCACCTGGAAACCCTGCAACGACCCTTTCTAAACTTTCAGAATTAATCTCACACACATACCCATTATCTCCTGCAGGGCCATTTGCCCTCAGGGAAGCCTTTCTGCCAACAGGTAACAACCTGCGCTGATCATGGGGGACTTCTCCATCTGGCCTGGTGCTGAGAGCAGGTTTTGGGCCCCGACTCTGAAACGTGGCACAAAGTTAGTCTTCACCCAGCCAGCCTGGCCAGTTGCGGAGTGCTCGGTTTCTGAGAACGACCCACCTCCATTTCTCGCCTTCTGCTCCTCCCTCCATATTCACAATGATCTTGGCACAGTATTAGAATCCCCACTTCACCAGAGGCCTGCACTGGAGGGGGGGCAGGACCCTCCCTTGGGCTGGTCACGTAGCTCGAGCTCAGTAATGGGAGGGCCAAGGGTTGGCCACTGTAAATAATGGATAGGCCGCTGCTTAAGGGGAAGGAAATGGGATTCCAAAATTTTCCCAAATACAGAAAGATCCAAAAGACGGACCACTTCTGGTCCCAAGCAGTCCAGATAAGGGACACTCGACCTGTAACAGTACTGCAAAAAGACAGTGAATGGTGTTGGCAGGTGGACTTTTCAGGTATGGGCACCACAATGTTGGCATGATGAGTTCAATCACTTCTATGAGCCTGAGAACACATTCCTTGGAGTAATAAAATGGGACTTCTGAGTAGATCTGCTTAGCATTTCTCCCAGACATGTCCGCACACAGTGTTTGGCCCTTTCTTGGTGCAGCTGGGAAGGGTTTTTATTTCCTGCTTCCCCACTGCACTATGGTGCATTTGTGCACCTCCTGGGGTTTCCCCTGCTTGCCTCGAATTTTTCCCAAACCCGCTTTGCTGCAAATTTGTGGGAAAGATCTCAGCAAACCCTGGAGGGCTGTCATGTGAGTAGGATTTTGCCACTCCAGCCCACACAACAGCCATGTTGCCTTCCCCTGTCCCTCTGGCATCATTAGATCATTCTGATGTTATAACAATGTATCTTGCAGGTTCTCTGAATTTCCAGCTTTCATCTCTAGCCCTTTTTATTGCAGAGATATAAGGGGAAACATATTTGCAACAAAATTAGCTAGACATTTTTTTTTTTAAAAAAGCTGGGAATTTGGAGAACCAGAGAGACACACGGTTATGTTATAATCATATACGCAACTTTTTTGAAAAAAGGAAAGATGCATGTTCTGGGGGCATTTTGGCCCGGAAAGGGTTAATAAATCCATGCTCCTTCTGCGTTTTAATCTGTAAAATATTGTTCTGGAGTGTCTTGAAGGCACGCCACTGTTTTTTTGTGGTACTATTATTTGTTTAACGCTTGTTCGCACTAGCCCGGGTTTTACCCTGTCTGGCAAAGGATGGTCTCCCAGTGGGATGGGGTGAGGAAGAGAAGGCAGCCAGGCCCGCCCCTCCGTCACGATGAAAAACCCCTCCTCAAGCCCCTTTTTTTTCCATCGGTTTATTAGTAGCCGCTGTTTTGCAAGCCAATTTGTGGCGGGCGGGGGAGGGAATAATATTATATCGTATATTTATATTTTATAAACAGTAACAAGCCAGCAGGCGGCAACGGCCACAAGCTTAACAGAGCTTTGGGCCAAAGGGAAATCTTGAGCCATGCACAAGGATGCAAGAAAGTCTCCCTCCAGCGATTTCTCACTTACCCTCTTTTCCTGGAAAGCCTCCTCCAGAGGAACCACCTGGTGATCTTGGTGCTCCTCGGACGCGGTGCAGACCCCGCAGAGGAGGGCGACGTCCTCCCTGCAGACAAACCTCAGGGGCTCCTGGTGCTTCTCGCAGACTCTCCCCCTGCCTTCTGCCCCCTTCCCCCCTCCCCCTTTTCCCTCCTGAAGAGTGAACTTTTTGGCTATTTGGACAAAGTTGGCCAGCTGCTTGTTCGGCCGGAGGTTCTTCTTCCGAGCTCGCCCTCTGCATTGGGGGCAGCAGGAAGCCTCGGCCCCCGACGCCCCCCAGCTGCGGGTCAGGCAGGCGCGGCAGAAGTTGTGGCCGCACTCGGCGATGGTCACCGGGTCCCTGAAGAAGTCCAGGCAGACGGAGCAAGAGGCTTCCTCGCACAGCTCCTTCAGGGGACCCTCGGCCGCCATGGCTGCCTGGAGGAAGGGAAGGGAGAGCAGGAGAGTTTCAGTTTCGTTTTCCCGCTTTCCAAAGCAGCGACGAGGCGTTTCCCCTTCCTGCAAAGGACTCTCGTGCATTGAATCAGCCGCCTGAAAGTAGAGCTGGGCCGAGTTGCAAAAAAAGGAAAGAAAAGAGGAACCCCCTCTGGAGAAAGGGGCCTGGGGCGGAAGGCAGGCCTGGGGCTGGGCGCGTCTCCTTTGGCCTCGCGTTTGCAAGCTCCAGCCTCCAGTGGAAGGGAGACCCTTTCCCCTTTGCGCCCCAGGGGTTTGCAAAGGGGATGTTGCCGGCGCCGCTGCAAAATGCTTCCCGGGTGTGGAGAGAGCAGCGCTCACTCGGGTTGCCAGGTCCCTTTTTGCAATCGGCGGGAGGGTTTTGGGGCGGAGCCTGAGGAAGGCGTGGTTTGGGGAGGGGCTTCAATGCCATAGAGTCCAATGGCCCAAGCGGCCTTTTTCTCCCGGCGGACTGATCTGTATCGGCTGGAGAGCAGCAGTAATAGCAGGAGATTGCCTGCCACCACCTGGAGGTTGGCCACCCAGCGCTCACTAGCCTAGGAAGGGATGTACTGGAGCAAATGACACGGGATTGCCCATTGAGAACAAACTGGTGTTGAATGAAGGTCTCTGGAGGAAGATTCGCTGCTCTAAGACAGGAATGACAGCCCTCCAGGTGGAATTTCAGCCCCTGGGAGTAGGGATGCCAGCCTCCAGGTGGGGCCTGGGGATCTCCCTGAATTACTGCTCATCTCCAGACTGCAGAGATCATTTCCCCTGGAGAAAAGGGATGCTTTGGAGGGTGCGCTCCATGGCCTTGTACCCCACTGAAGTGGTCCCTGCCCTCCCCAGGCTCCACCTAGGATTGCCAGGTCCCCTCTTCACAACCGGCAGGAGGTTTTTGGGGCGGATCCTGAGGTGGGTGGAGTTTGGGGAGGGGAAGGACTTCAGTGCCATAGAGTCCAATTGCCAAAGGCATCCATTTTCTCCAGGGGAACTGATCTCTCTTGGCTGGAGGTTACTTGTAATAGCAGGAGATAGGACATTGATTCATAGGCTCGCCATGAGTCGGAGGCGACTTGACAGCACTTAACATACACAGAAGTGTGGAAGCCTCCCTGACTTCAGGCGGGCCATTCCAGAAGGGGAGGGTCACAACACAGAAAGCACGCCTACGGTCGGGTGTTGATCTTGTCCATTTGCAGGGTAGATGGGGTGGGTGGGTACAGTAGGGTTGCCAACCTCCAGGTACTAGCTGGAGATCTCCTGCTATTACAACTGATCTCCAGCCGATAGAGATCAGTTCACCTGGAGAAAATGGCTACTTTGACAATTGGACTCTCTGGCATTGAAGTCCCTCCCTTCCCCAAACCCCGCCCTCCTGAGTCTCCGCCCAGAAACCTCCCGTCAGTGGCAAAGAGGGATCTGGCAACCCCAGGGTACATTCAGTACTTTGCATCCTGAGGAAAATCATTATTTATGCCTGGCTGCAGAGTTATCCTGGTATTCCATGGTGGTCTCCCATCCAAATCCTCACCAAGGCTACTTGGTCACATGCATTTATATCGTTGATACCTAAAGAAGGAAGAGATCCAGAAAAAACTTCAAATTATAGACCTATCTCGCTGTTAAATGTGGATTATAAGATTTATGCTTCGGTCTTATCGAATAGGATAAAGCATTTTATTAAGGACCTTATACATGAAGACCAAGCAGGTTTTGTTCCAGGAAGGCAAATTAAAGATAATATAAGAGTTTTATTAGATTCATTGGAATATTATGATCAGAATATTCAACAAACGGCGGCCTTTGTATTTTTGGATGCAGAGAAAGCTTTTGATATGGTCTCCTGGGACTTTATGAAAAAGATATTGGAAAAATTAAATTTTGGAGACCGTTTCTTGAGAGGTATATCGGCCATATATACATCCCAACAGGCAAAAATTCTGGTGAATGAATCGATGTCTGACAACTGCGCAATCAAGAAAGGAACCAGACAAGGATGTCCTCTGTCTCCATTATTATTTTTGTTGGTGTTGGAATCACTATGCTGTAAGTTAAGGAGTATGGAGGACATTCGCGGATTAAAAATTAAAAAACATGAATTCAAATTGAGAGCATTCGCGGATGATCTTCTGTTAATCTTGGAGAACCCAACACAATCAATGAAGATATTGTTGGAAACTTTGGATGATTTTGGAAATGTATCGGGATTTAAAGTTAACCAAGAAAAAACAAAGACAATATTTAAGAATTTATCAGAAACAGAACAACAGGAATTTATATCATATACAGGTTGGGAGAAGGCTAATAAGATCAAATATTTGGGAATCTGGATCTCTGTAAAGAACAAAGACTTGATAACTAATAACTATCTTAAATTATGGGACAAAATAAAAACTGATATGATCATTTAGTCAAATAAAAAATTGTCACTTTTGGGACGTATATCAACAGTCCAAATGAACATTTTACCAAGGATGCTTTTCTTATTCCAAAATTTGCCTATAGTATCACATGTTAAATACTTTGATACCTGGAGGAAAGACGTATTAAATTTCATCTGGCAAGGGAAAAAACCGAGGATTGCTTATAAACATCTGGTGGACTCTAAAGTTAGAGGAGGTTTAGCACTACCTAACTTTCAACTTTATGCTGAAGCGGCCGCTTTAGTATGGCTAAAGGACTAGATGAACTTATCCAATTCGCGTTTGTTAGATCTTGAAGGATTTAACAATATAAGTGGATGGCATGGCTATTTATGGTATGGTAAAATTAAGATACAAGCATCATTTCGTAATCATATAATCAGGTCCTCCTTATTTCATATTTGGATGAGGTATAAACATATTCTTGAACTAGTAACACCGATGTGGATATCACCTCAAGAAATGTTGACATTACGCCCACTTAGATTGGACAAATTTATCACCTACCAAGAGTTAATTAACTGGGAAGGAAAGAAAAGCTCACTAAAAGACTTTCAGTTACTTAAAGACGATTTACAATGGCTTCAATATCATCAAATTAAATCAGTATTTACACAAGATATGAAGAATGGATTCTCTAAAGAAAAATCGCCTTTTCACAGGATGCTATTAGATAATAATACTCAACTGATTTCCAAAATGTATAATCTTCTTTTAACAATTTATTGTGAGCAGGAAATAATCAAACCAACAATGATCAATTGGGCTCAAACTGTGGGACATGATATTGCCTTAAACAAATGGGAAAGACTATGGGCGAAAGACCTGAAAGGAATAAATGCGCAGTCAATTCGAGAAAATATCTATAAAATGATGTATAGATGGCATTTAACGCCTAAGAAGATTGCAAAGATCTATAAAGTGACATCCCCTAAATGTTGGAAATGTAATAAAGAAGTTGGTTCTTTTTATCATATGTGGTGGACTTGTGACAAAGCTAAGGATTTTTGGGATATGATATATAATGAATTAAGACTAATAGTACAAAAAAATATACCCAAAACACCAGAAATGATGCTATTAAGTATGATACCTGACGACTTGTTAAAACAAAGGACTTTTTTGATTTACGCGACTACAGCTGCAAGACTGCTTTATGCAGCAAAATGGAAAGGGGCAGACACTCCTGGGAAAAAAGACTGGACTATGAAAATGTTTGAACTGGTGGAAATGGCAAAACTTACAGCTATTTTAAATCAAAAAGACAATGTTCAATTTATGGGGGAATGGGAGGCTTGGATGAAATATTGTGAATATGAACTAGGACTGGGGAAAATGGAAGAGTACCTTTTAATCTGATCTAGAAGACATTGTTAACATAAAGAAATGTAATCAATTATATTGATAGTATAAAGTGATTGAAACTTAATTGAGATATAAGAATAATTAAGATCAGACCATATCACGATGGGATAGAATACTTTATTAAGAGGTGGACGGAGGTGACGGGGAAGTCAATAAATTTTCCTTTATTATTTTTTTTATTTAGCACTTAAACAATTATAACAACATTACCTATGATTTAGTTTTTAATATTACGTATATTGTTGTTTGTTAACATGGAAAATTTATATTGTAAAAACCAATAAAAATTTTCAAAAAAAAAAAAACAAATCCTCACCAAGGCTGATCCTGCTCAGCTTCCAAAATCTCACAAGATCAGGCTTCAGCTGAGCTACCCAGGTAAGGGTCCACCTAACCTCACCTACCTAAAGAAAAATTCAGCAATAAGAGAACAATGTATATTCAGCTTCTTGTGTAAGTGACTAGATACAAATTTATAGATATTAAGGGTTTTGAAACATTGCAATTAGAGAAGGAATGTTCAAAAACAAAAACGGACTCTCTCAAACTACACCAGCATTTTAACCCCACAATATACAGGCTACCCCACATGCAAACAAAGAAAATCAATTATTTGATTATAAACTTGAAAAAAATTGAGAAAATATCCATAAAAATAGGTATCGTTCTTCTTGCTGTATGTTAAAGTACCTGGACTACAATAAGCAGTTGCCACTGTTGGATAGAAAACCTCTTATCTAGGTGTCTTTACTCTCTTAAATACCTACATTTATTCATTAACCCTAACCCTGGGTTATCTCCCTGTCTCTGCCCTTTCTGTTCAAGGTGATTTTGAAAGCAGCGGAAGACCGGCTCCAGATCTTCTTGGATAACTCTTCCCTTCTGGACCCTTTGCAGTCTGGTTTCAGGCCAGGATACAGGACAGAGAAGGTGCTGGTGGCTTCAGTTGATGACCTCTGCCTGAATGTAGACAAATGCCGTGTCTCTCTGTTGCTCCTCCTGGATTTATATGCAGCCTTTGACGCAGTGAGCCATGCCATCTTGTTGAGACATTTTGAGCTGAAGTAGGTATCAGATGTGCTTTAAATAGTTCCTAAAGGACAGGATTCGAAAAGTTGCCACTGGATACCAGCTGTAATCAGTGTGTGTGGGGGGGGGGCTTGTCCATCATGATAACCTTGCTTATCTGCTCAGGGCCTTTTGCAAATTCCGCCCTACAAATGGGCAAGATCAACAACTGCACATACACACTGTGCATTCTCTGTAGTGACCCGCCACCATTTCCCCCCCCCCCCACTATGTGAATCAGGTAGAGGAGATGGTAGTACTTTTGATTGACAGGGTGGCTGTTCAGCGGTCAGCATGTCAAGTAGGGGAGACAATGGGATTTTCCCCATGCAAGTCTCATGGGTCTCTTTATCAGATTTCTTCAAGCGTTGATAACACATTAGTATGATTATAAAAACCGAGCACCAATGCGTTGCACTTCTCAGTGTGGTAGACTTGAATTGATGAAGCTTGGGTGCAAACTCCTACTCAGCTATACATTTGGTTACCAGCGTCCAGGTGGGGCCTGGAGATCTCCCAGAGTGACAACTGATCTCCAGATGAGAGAAATCAGTTTTCCTGGAGATAACAGCTGCATTAGAGCATGGACCCTATGGCATTATGCCCCCCTCAGGTCCCTCCCCTCCTCACACCACACCCTCCCTGAATCTGCCAGCGTGGTATAGTGGTTTGGCGCAGTGGACTCTGATCTGGAGAACCGGGTTTCATTCCCCACTTCTCCACATGAGCGGCTGATGCTAATCTAGTGAACTGGATTTGTTTCCCCACTCCTACACATGAAGCCAGCTGGGTGACCTTGGGCTAGTCACAGCTCTCCTAGAGCTTTCTCAGCCCCACCTACCTCTCAATGTATCTATTGTGGGGAGAGGAAGGTGATTGTACGCTGGTTTGATTCTTCCTTGAGTGGTAGAGAAAGTCAGCCTATAAAAGCCAACTCTTCTTCATCATCATCTGCACCCAGAATCTCCAGGAATGTCCCAGGCCACAGTTGGCAACCCTAGCAAGGAAGCTCAGTAGCTCTTGGCCTAACGTCCTTCGCAGGGTCGTAGTGAGAAAATAGGAGTACCCAGTTTTTAGGAAACAATTAAAGGACCGTGAGACAGCTGTGAGGATGGAAAGGGCTTCTAATGAGATATACACAAAAATACAGGAAGAGAAATCTTTAATGAAACCGTAAACCAGTAGGATCCTAGTTATGCAAATCCAACTCCTGAGTTTTCTTTCCAACTGGAGAGTTGGGGATGGTTCAAGTCAATAAATGATTGGCCGGCAGTTACAATATACCCCCATCCCAAAAGAAATCCAAGGAAGCACAGTTTTCAAGGTAAAATAACTTTATTATAAGAGTAACATCTTTTCAACCACTGGTATAACTGAAACACAACTGCAATGAATGTAGCAATTTTGACGGGGACAGGATATTTAGTGCCCTTCAGAAAGGGTATGATGAGCAGGGGAAAATCCTAATAGGTGATGCCCAGTAAAGTAAAGAATAAGCCCAGAATATTAACTTCAACTTGCAGGGCCTCTTCTTCCTCAGCACGACCTTCAGTTGTTCCTCGTGTGCTTGAGAGGAACGGAGGCCGGAGGGGGGGAGTCTATTAAGAGCTCTCCTTGACAACAAGCCTGTTATTCTTTGTAACTGTTGTTGCTTTCAGAAGCAAAGGTTCCAGACTCACCTGGAGCCAGCTTTGGTGTCTGGGGCGGGGGCGGAGAGCGGCAGAGTTGCTTCCCCCCCCTTCACGGGGGCGCATCTGATTGGGCCAGGGAGCCGATTGCTCCCGACCAATCGGGCGGGGCCGGGAGGCTGTTGCCAGGCAGGGGAGGCTTGGCTCGGCCCCCTCCCCCACTGCGCATGTCCGGCAGTTACCGACCGTTGCTTCAGTCTGTCTCCGGCTTTGGAGACAGATAAGCGGGCCGAGGGCAGCGGCGGCGCGGCGGCGCAGCGAGCTGGCCTACCAGTGAGGCGGTGGTGAAGAGCTGGTGGTGACGGGCAGGAGGCTGCAGCGCAATTCATCTGGTGGCCCCGAGGAAGGGAGGCAGCCGGCCGAGACCAGCGTTTTGCCGCAGAGCCGCCCGCGCGTCACAGGAGGGAGCTGCGCCACAGGGCCCACGCGTGAGGAGACCGTTGCCGCCGCTTTTAGGCAGTTGTGCCTCCAGGCGTTTGGGCTGTGCCGTTGTGAGCGGCCAACAGCCCCTAATTAATAAACAAACAAGAAGCAAAAAAAAAAAATTAAATCACATCTGGGCATTGCTGGTCGGTAGGAAAAAAAAAAAAAAAAAGATGCCACCCAAGCCCAAGCCGGCAGCAAAATCATCGTACCCTTCCCCCCCACGCACGAGGGGCCAGGCAGGAGCGGAGAGGAGATCTTGGGCCCCTTCTACTGCCAGGGCTGTGAGGAGAGGCAATGGGCCGAGCGCACGAGGCACATCCCAGCAGGCAACCAGCCAGGCCTCTGCAACTTGCAGGCCTAGGCAGGCCCCAACACCAGTGGTCTCTAGGGGGCAGCCCCCTTCACCTGTTGCCCCTAGGGGGCGAGCTACCACTAGGGGGCGAGCTATCACTGGACGATCTAACACTAGTTGTATGTACCCTCCAACTGTAGCCTCTAGGGGGCGTTCTAACTCTAGGAGGCTGTCCTTTGGGGCAGGAGCTCAGTCCCCTCATGACTGCACGAGTGGGCAGGCGACTCTTGAGGAGCTGTCAGTGGTGATACAGCGGCTGTCAGATGAAGTTGGGCAGCTTCGCTCTCACCAGGCCATAGCTAGCAAAGAGCGGATGGACACCTCCGCTGAGGAGCCCAGCACCAGCAGCACGCAATCTACAACTAGGCGGCGCCACCGGGGGGAATCCTCAACTTCTGATTCTTCTGATTCGAGTAGGCATTCATCACACCACAGACAGAGGCCATCCGGGAGAGGTCGCAAAGGGAAGAAGTACAGACGGCGGCCAGATACATCTGAAAGCACCAGCTCGTTGGGTGAGAGTTCTTCAGGGTCCGAGTCCGTGAGAGAGATTGGAGACTACTGGTTGAAAGCTGCAAATGTACCAGGCTTGCCCTCCTGGGCGTTGCGTAGAAGAAGGAGGTCCAGGGAGGTTGGGATCAGGTCATCCAGAAAGCATGTGTGGGAGGGGGGCAGGGGTGAGGAGTTCCTCACATTGCCACCCACCTTCAATGATGAGGAGGACCCTCCAGGTATCCACCTCCCTCGGAGAATCAGGGAGGATGCTTTGGACGGTTATTACATCGACGTCTTCTCCCTTGCTAAACCTGAGGTCGATGAGGGCCGCAGGTCCAAATCTTCCAGGAGGGAGAAGCGGAAAGAAAAAGGGGCAGGCAATGACAAGTCCTTTGACAAATGGTTGGTTGGCTATAATATTTACATGGGGGTCATTGCATCAGCTTACCCAGAAAGAGGGTGGCATTTGGGTAATCATTTGGGGAATGTTTTAAAAGCCCGCTTTCTTGCCGGGGACCAGGCAGCGATTGAGTACGATGAGGCCTTCCGGAAGCGTGCATCGCAGAGTGAGCGTGCAAGATGGGACCTCATCAACGATAAACTGTGGTTGGTGACAGTGGCTCCCCACGTTAAGGTTAAGCAAGACGGGGGGCGCTTAGGTCAAAGTAAACCTATCCGGAGGGATAGCTCTAGGCGCATCTGCTGGGATTACGGGCAAGGTCGATGCCAACGGCAAAAATGCAGGTATGAGCATTGCTGTGATTCGTGCTATGGCCCTCATCCAAGATCTAATTGCCCACGAGCCAGTACCAGCTCCCAGCCCTTTCGAGGGAGCCGCCCTCGAATTTACGAGTATCTCCCCTTGGGGTGGTACCCAAGAAGGCACCAGGTCAATATCGCCTTATCCACCACCTGTCGCACCCAAAAGGAGCATCAGTGAATGAAGCAATTCCAGCTGAGTTATGCTCAGTTAGGTACGCTTCTTTTGATGACGCTGTAAAAATTGTAAGATCTTGCGGCAGAGGTGCGCTTATGGCTAAGTGCGATATTCAATCGGCCTTCCGGCTTCTCCCAGTCCACCCGCAGGATTTCTGTTTACTAGGGTTTTATTTTAACGGCTGCTGGTATGTCGATAAAGCAATGCCTATGGGCTGCTCCGTTGCCTGTGCAGCGTTTGAAACGTTTAGCACGTTTTTAGAATGGGCGGTGGTGCAGCGTTCTGGACTGGCAAGCGTAACACACTATTTGGATGATTTTTTGTTTGTGGGGCCAGCTGCTACTAACTCCTGCATCCAGCTCTTGGCTGCATTCACTTCCTTGGCTGCTGAGCTGGGTGTCCCACTTGCAGAAGAAAAAACTGAGGGCCCAGCAGTAAAATTAGTTTACCTGGGGATAGAAATAGACTCCACTGCGGGCACTTCCAGGCTTCCTGGTGTGAAGTTGACAGCATTAAGGGAACTCTTGACAGCGTTGTTGGCCAAGAAAAAATGCACCCTACGGGAGATGCAGTCGGTAGTTGGGCATTTAAATTTCGCCTGTAGGGTCATTTCACCTGGACGGGCTTTCTGTGCTCGGCTGTCGCGAGCCACAGCCGGAGTCAGGGCCTCTCACCACAAAATTCGGCTTACCCGGGGGATAAAAGACGACATCACCACTTGGCTTAGCTTTCTCTCCAACTTCAATGGTGTAGCCATTTGGCAAGACCCGCTTGAAATCAGGGCCGACTTGCAGGTTCAGTCCGATGCGTCGGGCAGCATCGGTTTCGGGGTATTCTTTGCAGGCAAGTGGTGCGCACAACCTTGGCCTAGCCATTGGTCGGCATCCAACTTAGTCAGGGATCTGACTTTCTTGGAGTTTTTTCCACTGGTGGTGGCTGTAACGATTTGGGCTGACCAGTTCCAAAATAAAAAAGTTATATTTTGGTGTGATAACCAGGCAGTGGTAAGAATAGTGAATAGACAAACGTCCAAATCGCCAAGAGTCATGCGGCTTGTCAGGCACTTCGTACTGTCTTGCCTTTATAATAACATTGGGTTCACGGCCAGACATGTCCCGGGAGTGGACAATTCAGTGGCTGATGCGTTGTCTCGATCACAGTGGGACAGATTCCGGAGTTTGGCCCCGGGGGCAGACATCCTCCCCCAGACGTTTCCTCAGGAGCTATGGGCCCTTGGCAGCGTGTGATACTGCAAGCAGTTTTCGATTCCATCTCGCAATCTACGTTCCAGTCCTACTCAGCGGCAGTCAAAAAATTTCTGGCTTTCACTGCAGCGGTAGGAGGCTCAAGTGGCTGGCCTGTCTCTGAAGTCATGGCCCTTCGCTACCTAGCCCATATGAAGGAGGGTGGTTTTGCGGCAAGGACCATTGGGGTCCATATGGCTGCCATAACTTTTTTCAGCCGGGCCTATGGGTTTCCTGACCCATATGGGTCATTCGTGGCTCGCCGGGCAGCCGCCGGATGGCGGAGGGCAGTACCCAGAAACCTGACCGGCGCAGGCCAGTTACCATAGGCATTTTAAAACGGCTGTTTAGGGCCACCGAGTCAGTATGCCGGTCCAGTTTTGAGGCGGTGTTATTTAAAGCTGTTTTTGCTATTGCATTTTTCGGAGCTCTTAGGGCCAGTGAGCTGGTCGCAGCATCATCGCATGATAGAAGTGAAAGGGCTTTGGGAATTCAGGATGTTACCACCTCTGGGAGCAAATTGAGCTTAAGGGTCAGACAGTCAAAAACGGACCAAAGAGCAAAAGGGGAGATTATACGCTTGTATAAGGGGTTTGGGCATGGGCCATGCCCGGTCAGGGCACTAAAGCGCTGCCTGCATGTTCGCCCTCCCAGGCCTGGTTGGCTATTCATGCATAGGGATGGTTCACCTGTGACAAGGTTCCAGTTTGTGCGTGTGTTCAAGTTATGTTTGTGTTCCTCTGGTTTACCGGCGGACGAATTTGGTTCACATTCATTTAGGATCGGGGCCGCCACAACGGCAGCCGGCTTGGGGTTGCCTGTCACGCACATCCAGGCGCTTGGCAGGTGGAAATCAGCTGCTTATAGGGCTTATATTCGCCCACACCTCGAACTGAACTAATACAAGCTTTGTTTCTTCCATTCTTTGAGTTCCAGTGTGCCGATCAACAAAAGTTTGGATTTTGGGACACAGCATGGTATACTGGGCCGGACGGTATGCTGAGACATCCGGATGGGGACGCCACCTGGGGATTGGACAGATATCGATCCAGTGGCTGGGCCAACGCGGAATGAGATGGTCTTCTTTCCTTCCTGCAATACAGCGCTATTCCCAACGGCTTGGAATCCCGGACGTTTTAATTATTCAGCTTGGGGAGAATGACCTGGGTTTCCGCAAAGGGAAGAATCTGTCAGAAACAGCACAACTAAACCTACGGGCGCTGGCAAAGCACTGGCCCAAGACGACCATCGGGTGGTCCAATTTATTGGAGAGGCGGAGTTGGTGTTGGGGGGCACCTGCCCGGCCTTTGGATGTTGCCAGGCGTAAGGTCACAAACACGGTGGGGAAGACTGTGGTCTCCCTCGGGGGATTTATAATACGGCATTGGGATATCTCCCACCGGATGGCGGCATTATTCAGACCAGATGGGGTCCACTTATCTGAGTGGGGGTCTGATATATGGCTACATGGCATTCGAGATGCCCTAAAAAACTGGCTGCAGTGCTAAGGCGCGTTGGCGGTAGCTGGGCGGGGTAATGCCCAGCTAGTTGGCGGTTTACGCATGGGGCTGGATGGGTTTTGATGGGGGGAAGCGGCCTGTGTGCCCCTTCCTCCAACTGGGGGACCCCAATAAGGGGTTTTGGGGGAGGCCAAGGAGTTGAGTTGCCGCATAGGGGGCGGCAGGTTTGGCCTCTACCTGAGTGACGGGGGAACACCAAGTGGCGCAAGCCCATGTGTATCCCACATACCGTCATCCTCTACTACTCCCAGCGGGACCGCTGGGAGTTCAGGCCTGCATCAGTTCGCAACGGGACGGCTGATGCCCCCATCCAGCCTTCCCATGCTTCGCCAATGCGTCAATAACACTGTTGCCATTAATTTTAGTTGTGGCCATAATTTTTCCAATATTAAAATGTTTCCAATAAAAAATACTGTTCTTTGTTAATAAAATTGTTATATGTTTATTAAAGATGAGTAGTAGTATGTTATATAGTCAGTTCTCAGCCCAATAGCCCTTGGACAGCAAATAAGATACAGAGAACAAGGGGAATGTTGGGAGATTTTACTCTGGTCAGTTTTGGTGTCTGGGAGCCTGGAGAGGCCTTTACAGGATACAAAAAGGGGGCTCTTGAGAAACAGTATTTTCTTATTGATGCTCCTGGTTTGAAGAGAAGGTCTTAAGAAGAGATTTTGAGGTGGCCTTTTTCACACACCCAAAAGATGGGCAGGAGGGTCTCTCCACGGAAGGAGGCTCCGGAGAACTCGTAGATCAGGGATCCTCGATCAGCGTCGAAAAAGGCCACTCGGCCCCCAGGGTAGTTCAGGCAGACTCGGATCCTCTTGGGCTCCCCACTCAGGGACAGGGTCAGGTCATGGCCTGTTTCAGAAGCCTTATAGCAGCCCCCCCACTTCCCCACAGCCCAGATCCCTTCCTCAGGACTAAAGGTGACGTCTCCCTTCCTCCCCACAGACTCTCTGGCCACCCCCAAACTCCATCCTTCCTCACTTCCCACAAGGACTTCCCAGAAATGGCGGCCTGCCGTGAATCCCTCGCGGCCCAGATCTTGAGCTTTTCCTCCCCATCTCAGGCTTTTCCGATCCTCAGACAGGATGAGTTGGGGATGGGCCGTGTCTGGATCCAGAGTCACATTTGCTGTTGGGGGGAAAAACAAGGAGACGAGAAGCATCTTCAGCCAGGAGATTTCTCCCCCTCTGCCCTGTTCTGCGTCCTCCTCCTGCTCCCACCTCTTCATAATCCTCTCCTGGATTCACAGACTCTCTCCTGCCTCCTCCTGACCTCTTAAAAGGCAGAGCAGTCTTCCTTGGCTTGCCAACCTCCAGGTAGTAGCTGGAGCTCTCCTGCTATTACAGCTGATAGAGATCAGATCACCTGGAGAAAATGGCAGCTTCGGCAATTGGACTCTATGGCATTGAAGTCCCTCCCCTCCCCAAACCCCGCTCTCCTCAGGCCCCGCCCCCAAAACCTCCCATCATTGGCAAAGAGGGACCTGGCAACCCTAAGTCTTCCTGTGTGCTTTAAGAAAAGGCAGGTACAATCCACAATAAAAACCCACAGTAACCCAACCCATTTCTTCCCATATCCTGTCCCAAGCAGAGAACCTCGAGAGAGAAGAGAATCATGGATATTTCAGTCACAGGATTTCCCCCCCCCCAAGAAATCACACAAGAGATTATTTACATAAAAACCCAAATCACATGAAAACGAGCAGAGGCACAGAATGGGTTCAACACATCTCAAAACAGGGAATACCACTGAATTTGCCTTTCATTGACTCTGAACAAAACACAGCTTGCCAGGGAGATTTGTGTCTCAATTGGCATTTGGGACCATTTTGGATGGACCTGGGATGGTTTCTATATTCTAGTGAAAGAACAAAGATTGGACTGAATGCAGCTTCTCAGGGAATGTCCTGTATGGTAATGTTACGTCAGTAATAAAGTGGAGCCGATGTCCTGCCTGCACCCCTCAGAGGATGCCTGCGAGATCAGACCCTCACTCCACAGCCTGAACAACCTGCCTTCTACCCTTCTGTCTTTTTAAAGGTTGCAACATCCAGCCTGATGAAGGCCTCTGCAGTGCTTGAAAGTCTGCACAACATTTTGTGCCAATTTAAATAATAAATAATGAAGGTATTACATTGATTTTGCTCCTATTTTGACATTTTGCATGGACCACTACAGCTGTACAAGTTTTTCCTGCATCCCAAGAATGACATTTCTACCCAACGCAGCAGCCCCCACCCCCCTCCATCTCATTCTAGTGATGCCTTTCCCTGTATATGGTCACAACAGAAAGGTCTAGAGCAGGGGTGCCAAACATGCGGCCCACGGGCCCCATCCGCCCCCCGGAGGGTTTTTATCCGACGCGCGGAGCTGAGGGACCTAGTCCCCCTTTCCCCTTCCCCCCGGCCTTTTCTGAGCTTCCCGGGGCCCGTGCATGGCCGGGGAGGGAGTGGGGAAGGCTTCTGCCCAGTCACGCTGAGCCGTGGGCTGCTGCAGCTGGGGTGGAGGCCTTTCTGTGGTCGCACTGGGCCGCGGGGCTGCTGTGGTAGCTGGGGGTGGGGTTGAGGCCTTCACGTGGTCGCGCTGGGCCACAGAGCTGCTCAACTTACCCGCGCGTGCCGGCAGAGAGGGCTTGACATGCCAAGTCGGCACGCGTACCATAGGTTCGCCAACACGGCTCTAAAATATACTCGGGAGACAGCCTCCTCCTGCCCAGAAGTGTGCATCCGAGTGACAGATGGGGAGGCGGAAGACCAAGCTGAACAGGAGGCTTGTGAGTGACAGGCACGTTGTTCCAGTTCTCCCAAACATTAAACACAAATTATATGTGAACAACTAGAAAAGAAGCACCAGGGCAGGCTGGACTTCTGCCTTTATATACTGCCATTCCACAAAGGCAGCTTTAAAAAAACACACGCACACCATGGATCAAATGCACAATTTGTAGCGCCTTGAAAATGAGGGAAATCTGGAAAGCAGGTAGGGAAATCCAAGCAGAGAAAAGGGATTCCCAACCTGGTCTGGGCCTCTCATGGGGAGGATTCTGAAAGGCCCTCAAGGGCTGATGCCCAGCAACCGTTCTCTTGTCATTTCAATATGGCAGCAGGTAGGTGAACGGAGGCAGTTCACCTCAAGAGTCCACCTTCTCTTTCACCCTGACAGGCCTTCTCCTCAGAACAAGAAGGAACTGAAGGTGACAGGGTGGGAGAGAGGTTGAGGAACAACACGACAGCATCCAGTAAAGTCATCTCAGGAAAAACACTAAGCAGAAGAACAGAAATTGTAAGGTGAAGCTTTTTAGTTAAGCAATAATTGAACAGTGTATAAAGAAAAGATTACCTTTCTGCAGGAGAAGTCCAGAATCCAGAGTGTCTGAGGAAGCAAAAGAAACAAAAGTGAGCAGCAGACCCTTGTGCCTATCACCCATCATGTGACGAAAACATCAGTTCTTCATATGGTCTCTTTTTCTCTTGGGGAGGGAAGGTGCCATGGTGTAGCCCCACCTCATCAGATCTTGAAAGCTAAGTAGGGTTGGTATTTGGATGGGAGACCAAAGAAGACTGTGCAGACTAAATCAATGTCAAAGAAATCTCTGCTTCTCACTTGCCTTGAAAACCCCTTTCTGGGGTCGCCATAAGTTGGTTCTGACTTGATAGAGCATGCGTACATATTTCTTCCGAGGTTTGGCTGAAAGGTTAAGTAGAACCTACTTCTGGGGGGGGGGGAGGCCAAATTTTATTGATATGGAAATATTCACAATTCTTTTCACTAGTGACTTTGAGTGACTGGAGATTGACTTCATAGAAAGTATGCTAAGGACTGCGGCCCAAGGGTCCACTCCAGCTAAACTCAAGATCCTTCTAAAAAGAGATTCCACCGTGCCATCCTAAACAGACTTACCGCCTTCTAACTCCGCTGATTTCAATGGGATTAGAAGGGTGTAAATCTGCTTGAGACCCCACCCTCAGTCCCCGAGACCCCTCTGTGGGCTCAGCTACAACATGCTCAAGCAAACACAGACTCTCAGTCAAAGAGACCAGTTTTGAGAGGTCCAATTTGGCCACAGACACGCTGCAATGAGGATAGGGGTAGTTATTCCTGAAAGGGATGGGGTGGGTGTCTCCATTTCATGAGGATGCCCTGAAGGGCAGTTTCCTCCCCCTCCCTTTTGTTTTAAGTGCTTGTTCTACTATCTAGCTCCCACTTTGCCAGTCCATGGACACAAAGGACTAGAGTTCAGCAGTACAGAATAATATTGAGAAAATCCACACAATGCTATTTTGAACTAAAGTTGCAGAAGAAATCTGAACAGAAAACCTTCCATGGTGAACTACCTAATTCGTACACACGCTCCTCGTATTCTTCTAATGATATAAGCCCAGGGTCCCCAACATGGCGCCCACCAATCTCTTTATTGGTGTCCGTTAAGTATTTAATGAAGAGGCCAGGACCAGGTGGAACTTTTGCCAAGCAAGGCTTTTGATTGGCTGGACAGCTTTTTTAAAATGTTGCTTTCATTTCTTCTGCCACCAACAGCAGAAGGATCTTCCCTGTGTGACTGAAGGGAAGCTGCAGCAGCCATTTTGTGGCTGGCTCCTCTTCCAGAGGCCTCCATTTTGTGGCTGTGCCCACCTTGCTGTGTCTGAATTCCAAAGGTGGCTACGGGCTCAAAAAGGCTGGAGACCCCAATATAAGCAGCCTAAAACACATCTGGCCCAAGTCAATGTTCAGTCTCAAATCCTTGCAGTGTTTCTTCATTACCTTCGAATTGCTTCTTGATGCTCTCCAAAAAGAGATTTAGATCAGAGAAGTCCCAGCTGCGCCACATCTGTGCAAGAGGAAAAGCCACTGGATCCTCAAACACCTCCTTTTCTTTGTACCTTGAGAAAAATCATGTACAAATACCATCCATCCAATTCTCAATCCCCCTGGCTCCAGGCAGATCTGAGAAACAGAGGAAGGAACCGGCAGAAAGCTGAGAGACAGAGGCTGAGGCTGAATGCAGAGCAAGATGGGAGGTTCTTTGGAGGGCAACGTCCACCTTACTGTAGCTCCTGAGACCCCAAAGCCACACAGCAGCTGAGGGGAATGGTTCATAAAACATGAAATAGAGCTCGTTTGGCCTTCAGAACACCAACCCCTCATCCCCTGCCCAGATCTGCCTTTCAAATGCTCAGCGGAAGAAAAAGAAAGCCGGGGTGGTTAAAAGCTCTGGAGTTTAGGGTTAGAGGGAGGGGAGGGATTGTGGCTCAGAGGAAGAGCCTCTGCTTGACATGCAGAAGGTCTTGGGTTCAATCCCTGGCATCTCCAGGTCAAAGGATCAGGAACTAGGTTATGTGGCACTCCTCTACTAGAGACCCCGGAGAGTCACTGCAACTTTCTGTAGAAAATACTAACTCTGACGGACCAAAGGTCTGATTCAGTATTCGACAGCTTCCTGTGACTGTAGGACCCTGGTTCAATCCCACGTTCAGCCATGCGGCTCACTGGGTGACCTTAAACCAGTCCCTCTTTTTCTCAGACAGGGATGTTGTGAGGATAAAATAGAGGGCAGAATTAGGTTCAGTGCCTTCATGTCTTTTTCTCCCTCTCCCATAATACCTGAACTCAGTAGCACTCATTGAAGGTGTTGAGAAGTAGGTTTGGGAGAGACAAAAGGGCATACTTCTTTACTCAAAGCCACAGAAACCAACCTCTGAATAACACAGCTAGGAGGCAGCAGCAGGGAAGGGCCTCAACCTCTGTGCCATGTTTGTTGGCCATCCAGGGGCATCCCTTGGCCACTGTGTGAAACAGGATGCTGGTCTTAATGGACCACTGGTCTCACCCATCTGGCTCTACTTATGTTCTCAAGAGTGAGGCTGAGAGATGGGGGAAGGAAACGGGTCACGTGACATCACCATACTTGGAAGTGTGCTTCCTTCTGTTCCTTTTAATGATTTCCCCCTGGGGAGAGGAATGGAAACTTCGACCCCAATAATATCACATGACAATTATTCTTCCTCTGAAACTACCTGTGTGTGTGTGTGTGTTAAGTGCCATCAAGTCGTATCCGACTCATGGCGACCCTATGAATCAATGTCCTCCAAAGTGTCCCATCCTCAACAGCCTTGCTCAGATCTTGCAAACTGAGGGCTACCTGGGGACTTAAAACAGAGGTCCGAATTTTCTGATCACTAGCTGTGTATTCCCCTTTATGGGTTGCTCAGAATTACAAAGGCTTTATTTCAGAAGCCCTTTTGCTACCACAGGGCAGCCAGTGTGGAAACAGCCAAGAAGTAATCTGAGTAGGAGCAGTACATTTAAGTGCTATGTGGTTGCAGGAATACTTATGGAAACACGGCACACACACTCTTACTCCTGCTTCCTCATGTGTCGTCTCACCCTACCCTCCTTAACAAACAGAGCACATCAGATTTGGCCGGGTTGTCTGCACCGTATTCACCTCTCAAGTGCCCCCATAGCCAGCTCCGATGCCAACCAAGGCATTATACGGGCCAAATAGTTTCCAAATTGCCATTTTGTGGAACGAATTTAGCTGAGGAGACTCAAACCCTGAATTTCCTGGGGTTTTTTTTAATGTAGCTTTGGTAGCAGCTGCCTCTCACAACACAAGGATCTTCACTGAGTGACTGAAGGTAAGCAGCAACAGCCATTTGGTGGCTGGCTCCGCCTCCTGTGGCAGCCATTTTGTGCCAGCCATGCTGTGCCCACCACACCAGGGTGGAATCCCAAAGGTGCCTGCAGCCTCAAAAAGGTTGGGGACGCCTCTTCTAGAGATTTTTCAGCTAGGTGTCAACCCAGACACCCCCCCAATACCATTTCATGATTTCCTGTTGATGAGACTCTGTGTTTAAGCTGTTTGCCACGGACAGAAGTGTGGAGATCCACGATCTTAATTGCACCCAACTTGACCCTCAGCCACCACAGGATACCCAGACCCTTCCCAGCATAAAGAAGGTTATTGAGAAAGATCCACTTACCTCTGCAAGGTGCTTCTGGCATCCTAAAGAAAAAAGGCAGAGAGAGAGAAAGAAGAGAGACCTAAATAGTAGCTAAAAGGCCACACCAGAAAGACCCCCTCAGACGCTGGAAAATTCTGCACTCTGGCCCTTCTCCAGTGTCCAGCTAGCAGACTCCACTCAAAAGTTGTGGTACATCTCCATAAAGTAGGAGAAAATCTTTGTGAGGTTAATAATAGCAGACGAAGTGGAGTCATTTCAGAGGAGAGCTGGTGATCTGCTTTGACAATTCAACAGTGGCGACTTTCACAAAAGGAGTTTTCCTCACATGGAAAGCAGGAAGCCCTCCAAGTAGCTCCCGTGGCCACGTGTGGATACAGAGGCATTCCCAGCAACGTTCCTTGCATCAGCCCCATGTCGCTGTTATTTCCCTTCTTGCCACTGGAAAGCATTTGCCAGGCTTAAAAAAACAGCTAGATGACAATAGAATTGTCACTATATGCTGGTCCCCAATTTTCATTTTTTTTTTGTAAATAAAGTCCTTGTTGCAAAGTTATAACTGCAAATGAGCAGCCTGAACCTCTTTTAAAATAAAAGCTATAAATCAGTGCAACTGATCATTATGTTACAACACTAGAACAATCGAGCCGTTGCCCTTTCCTTTAAAGCCTGAGAAAAGCCCTCTGATATGGGGGGGGGATGGTGGCCACAGGGACTGAGAGCAGAAGAGCCAAACTCTATCACCTTTCAGCCCTTTAAAGAGCTTTCCCCCTTTTTCCTGCAGCGTTGTAACACAGCTCAGCAGGGAAAGGTGGGGTCTGGGCACAAATGCCATCGCATCTGCACGTAAGTGTTGGGTTGGCAGCAGCAAGCACAGCAGTGCCAGCAACGGGTGTACAGATGCCATTCCCTACTGTTTGTTGCTGCTGTTGTGTGTGTGTGTGGTAAGTGCTCCTTCCCTGGAGGTTTTTAAGCAGAGACTAGATGGCCATCTGACAGCAATGCTGATTTTATGACCTTAGGCAGTTCATGAGAGGCAGTTTATGAGAGGGAGGGCATCTTGGGCATCTTCTGGGCATGGAGTAGGGGTCACTGTGTGTGTGTGTGTGGGAGGTAGTTGTGAAATTCCTGCAGGGGCTGGACTATATGACCCTGGTGGTCCCTTCCAATTCTATGATTCTTTGATTTTTGTGCACACAACAAGTATGCAACAAGTATGAGCTACATTCAGCCCAACATACACATCCTCCTTTTAAATCTGGCTGTGAAAATCTTGCCTGGGACCCTCATTCCTGATGGTTGGGAAAGAGCTACCCATGAACCTGGTTTGACTTGCATGTTGTTCCCGACTGCTGGTTGACTCACAAACACACTTCTGCTTCTGCGATGGAAGCCTAATGGCCTCAGTCTACCAGGGAGGGGCAGGGGGCTCTGGGGGGCTGCATTTCCAGGGGGTGGAGTTTAGCAGGGTGTCTCACCTGCAGGAGTTTGCTGGCCAGCTGCTGACACTTCTCCTCCATCTCCCAGATGAGGATGACTGAGGAAAGAGCCTCAGAGAGTTCGGCCAGGTGCTGGTCCCTGCTTTTTGCCACCTCCTTCTCCACCTCTTCCATCTGGGCTGGCAAAAGTTTCTCTTTTTCCTCCAAAAACACGTGTAGTTGCCTGAATTTGGTCACCGTCGCTTCCTTCTCTCCTGTGGTTTTCTTCTGAAATGGAAAGAGAAGGAAATCAGGTCAACATAACACAGCTGATCTTTGCAGTGGGAAGAGGTTCTTTGGGAGACCTCTATTGGAAAGGCACTTTGGCCTTTCATCAACCTTCAGCAGGAAAAAAAGAAAGATTTCCATGGACCCATCCTGAGGGGCCAAGTACATCACTCTCAAACTCATGGAGAAGTTCTTTCAGCCACAGAGGACGATGTCGGCAGCAGAAGATCGAGAGAGTAGAAGGGACTTCTTGAGTTTGTCTGTTTCTCCAATAAAACACCCTCCATACGCACTCTCCATTAAAACACCCTTCGCTTCCCAACAGGTGAAAAGGTACGATGTTTGAGTAGAAATACCAATGGGGAGAAAAGACCCAAGAAGCCCCTTCCCCTCCCTTGCTGTCCCTGGCTGTATTTTGGGCAAGAAAAAAACTGCAGGGGGAAAGATTGACATGCGACTGAGTATTCCAAGTACTTTCTTCCTCCCCCCCTTAGAATCAGCAATGGCTGAACAACCCTTGGTCCAGCGCAGGATCAGTGGAGTATCTATCAGCATTTCTACCCAGCATTGCTTTGGGGGGTGGGACACCCTCATCGCTTTTCAGAGACTTCTCTTGGCTTGCAGTGTTGATGCAGTCACACAAATGGGGAATCGACACAGACGTTCACCTGCACAGGGCTCATCCCGGAGCAGAGCGCGCCTTGGAAAGTCATTCTGCCCCAAACAAGAACAGTCAAGAATTTTTTAAAAAAGGTTCTAGATCTGGATGCACAACCAGGGGCAGCCCACCCACGGGGCAGCCCTAGGTGACTGATTGCCTCGGGTGCCACAGGGCAGGGAGAGCCAGAGGCAGCGTGCCCAGCTCCACTGCTTAGAACTGCAAAGTTAAGTCTACCTTTCGGGGCTCCTGGTCTGCTTGAATACTGACAGTCTGTGCCCAGAGCTTCCAAATTGGAGCGGGGGGGGGGGGGCTGCCTCATGGGTTGACTTTTTTGCTTTGTACTCCACCCCCCCCCCCAATACTAATTCTAGCCATAGTGACACAAGCAGGTTTTGGCTTTCCTTCAGCATCTCCAGACGGTTGCAGAACTGATCCTGGGGGAGGAGAGACACAAAACTGAGATTGGTTCCTTTTGTAGAAGTTTATTATAAAACATATGAGAAGAAAACTATCATCAAAGGACAAACGAGATACAACTGCCCTACGTCCGTAACGGGATCTTCAAGGACCCCCCCCCTTGGGCAGTGAATCCTCTTGGGCTGGCCACGCAGCTCCATCTCAGTAATGGGAGGGCCAAGGAGGTGGCCACTGTCCATAAAGGATAGGCCACTGCTTAAGGGGAAGGAAATGGGATTGTCCTGCCCATGTTCCTCAGCAAGGGTGGCCTGCAAGTGAAAGCCTGGAACGCCAATACTGAGAGGGCAAAGGGTGGGACAGGATAAAAGCTGGAACTGCCCGGAACGGGCATTAAACAAAGAATACCATAGCAAAAAACAGTGGCATGCCTTGCAGGGGCTCCAGAACAATATTTTAGAGATGAAAATGTGGAAAGAGCATGCATTTATTAACCCTTTCTGAGCCAAAATGCCTCTGGAACACCACAGAACGGCCCGGAATGGGCATTTAATAAATACAGGTTGAGTATCCCTTATGCGGACATCCTATATCCAGACTGATCCAAAAACTGGACCTACTGAGCCAGCATGCAGGCATTACTCACAGGCCCTCAGCAGTGCCACTGATGGTTAAATGTACACAATATTATTTAAAATATTGTTTAAAATTACATTCAGGCTATGTGTATAAAGTATGTAGAAAACATAAATGAATTCCGTGTTTAGACTTGGGTCCCATCACCAAGTTATCTCAGTACGTATTTGCAAAAATTCAAAAATATTCCCAAGTCCGGAAAGATCCACAATACGGGCCCCTTCTGGTCCCAAGCAGTCCAAATAAGGGATACTTGACCAGTAATAGTACCGCAAAAAAACAAACAAAAAACCCCCAGTGAATGATGTGGGCAGGTGGAGTTTTCAGGTGTGCACCATCCTCTATATGACAGCCCTTCAACCATCTTCAAGTACTTCAACGGGTGTCGTAGAGAGGATGGTGCCGAGTTGTTTTCTGTTGCCCCAGAAGGTCAGGCCAGGACCAACGGGTTGAAATTAAATCAAAAGGATTTCTATCTAGACATTAGGAAGAAATTTCTAACAGTTACAGTGGTTCCACAGCGGAACAGGCTTCCTCGGGAGGTGGTAAGCGCTCCTTCCCTGGAGGTTTTTTAAGCAGAGACTAGATGGCCATCTGTCAGCAATGCTGATTCTGTGACCTTAGGCAGATGATGAGAGGGAGGGCATCTTGGTCATCTTCTGGGCATGGAGTAGGGGTCAGTGGGGGTGTGTGGTGGAGGTCGTTGTGAAATTCCTGCACTGTGCAGGGGGTTGGACTAGATGACCTTGGTGGTTCCTTCCAACTCTATGATTCTATTATATGATTCTATTTTGCATGATGAGTTCAACCACTTCTGTGATGCAGGAGGTCATGAACCTGAGAACACATTCCTGGAAGAAAGCCCCACTGCATAAAATGGGACTTCTGAGTAGATCTGCTTAGCATTTCTCCCAGAGATGTCCGCACACAGTAATCGGCCCTCACTTGGTGCTGTTGGGAAGTGTTTTTATTTCCTGCTTCCCCACTGCATTATGGTGCATTTGGGCACCTCCTGGGGTTCCCCCTGCTTTTCTCTAATTTTCCCCAAACCTGCTTTGCTGGAAATTTGTGGAAAAGATCTTAGCAAACCCTGGAGGGCTGTCGTGTGAGTAGGAAAGCTTGGATTTTGCCAGCTCCAGCCCACACAACAGCCATCTTGCCTTCCCCTGTCCCCGGCAGCAGTAGTTCCCTCCCTCTGGCACCACGGGTTTATCAGCCAATGAACATCATTATATCACTTTTATGTTTTTACACTGTGTCTTGCAGGTTCTCTGAATTTCCAGCTTTCATCTCTAGTCCTTTTCATTGCAGATATAAGGGGAAACATATTAGCCACAAAGGTAGCTAGACACGGGTTGAAAAAAAAATAACGCTGGGAATTTGCAGAACCAGAAGGACACACTGTTATGTTATAATCATACAGTCAACCTTTTTGAAATAAGGAAAGATGCATGTTCTGGGGGCATTTTGGCCCGGAAAGGGTTAGTAAATGTGCGCTCTTTCTGAGTTTTGATCTCTAAAATATTGTTCTGGAGCGTCTTGAAGGCACGCCACTGTTTTTTTGTGGTACTATTATTTGTTTAATGCTCGTTCGCGCTGGCCTGGCTTTTACCCTGTCCGGCAAAGGAAGGTCTCCCGGTGGGGTGGGGTGAGGAAGAGGAGGCAGCCAGGCCCGCCCCTCCGCCACGAAGAAAATCCTCTCCTCAAGCCCCTTTTTTTCGTCCGTTTATTACTAGCCGCTGCTCTGCAAGCCAACTTGTGTGTGTGTGTGTGTGTGTGGGGGGGAAATAATATTATATGGTATATTTATATTTGATATCAACAGTAACAAGCCAGCAGGCGGCAACGACCACAAGCTTGACAGAGCTTTGGGCCAAAGGGAAATCTTGAGCCACGCAGAAGGATGCTAGGAGGTCTCCTCCCACCCATTTCTCACTTACCCTCTTTTCCTGGAAAGCCTCCTCCAGAGGGATCACCTGGTGATCTCGGTGCTCCTCGGATGTGCTGCAGACCCCGCAGAGGGGGGCGACGTCCTCCTTGCAGAAAAACCTCAGGGGCTCCTGGGGCTCCTCGCAGACCCCCGACCTTCGCTTCTGCCCCCTTCGCTTCTCCTCGCAGAGCTCCTGGACGGGACCCCCGGCCGCCATGGCTGCCTGGAGGAAGGGAAGGGAGAGCCGGAGAGAGTCGGTTTCGTTTTCACGCTGTCCAAAGCAGCGACAGGGTGTTCCCCTTCCTGGAAATGACTCTCAAAAATGGAGCTATGCCGAGTTGCAAAACAAAAAAAACACACACACACACAGAAACAGGAAAAAAGAAAAGACAAGACCGAAAAGAAAAGACACCCCTGGAGAAAGGGGCCTGGGACGGAAGGCAAAGTTTGGGCTGGACGTGTCTCCTTTGGCCTCATATTTGCAAGCGCCCAGTGGAAGGGAGACCCTTCCCCTGTGCATCCCAGGGGTTTTCAGATGGGATGTTCCCGGCACCGGAGCGAGATGTTCTGGTCAATCCCCCTGAAGGTCACATTCCCCAAGCCTCTCTCTCTCTCTCTCTCTTGGCATCAGCTTCTCCAGGCAGGCAAACCCTAGCCTTAAGCCATGAACCTGCCCCCTGAGAGCTGTGACAGCAAGGTAGACTTCCCCTGACTATGGAAGATCCACTGATTTAGCAATTGGTAATAATCTCTTTTCCTTTCTGTAAAATGTATTAGGGCAACCAGGGAATAGCTTGTTGCTGGGCAGAATCTCCCTGTGTGTCTGTGAGCTAGTAACTGGGGCAAGAGTCATGGAGGGTTACAGTAAACCATAACAAGAACTGGGTGAAACTATTACTCCACTGCCGCCTCGATGTCTGGAGTGTTATCAGCCTACCCTGAATGTTGATGGGTTGTCATATCTTGAATTTGGATAAATATCCCTTCCTCAGTATGATCGGGGCTCAGAGATTTTTACTCGGTAGAGTGCTCTGGGTCGCAGCTGCCAGAATAAACTGTTTTCTTGAATGACGATCTGCAGGTCTCTCTCTCCCCCCACGAACCCCCGTTTTGCCGTATCAGAGCCAAGAGCTTCGTGCACTGAGCTCACACCCATCACTTCTGCCCAGCGGGTAGATGATCCTACACGTGGCACGCCCAGCAAAAACCTGGATAGCTGAGGCTCCATCCCCAGGGGTCAGACAATAACAGACAGCTGACTCACCCCACTCAAGCAGAACCACGTGCTTCTAATACACTCCCCAAAAGCGAGGTAGCAGCCTCTCCCAATGTCTCCCACCGCAGAAACTTGGTGCGGGAACGGCTGCAAGAGCGCGGCTTGGCCCCGAGCGACACAGTCTTGTCCTACCTTCCTGTTGTATCATATTTAGAATTTTTTGAAAAAAGACCTTTGACAAAGTCTACTAAGCAAAGACTGCTAAGCAAACTTCATAGTCATGGGATAAGAGGACAAGTCCTCTTATAGATTGAGAGCTGGCTGAAAAATAGGAAGCAGCGAGTAGGAATGAATGGTCAGTTCTCCCAAAGGAGGGATGTGAGCAGTGGGGTGCCTCAGGGGTCTGTGTTGGGACTGGTGCTTTTCAACCTGTTCATCCGTGACCTGGAGTTGGGGGTGAACAGCGAGGTGGCCGAATCTGCAGATGACACTAAATTGTTTCGGGTGCTTAAAATCAGACTGCGAAGAGCTCAAAAAGGATCTGTACAAACTGGAAAAATGGGCATTAAAATGGCAAATAACATTCAATGTGAGCAAGTGTAAAGTGATGCATATTGCGGCAAAAAATCCCAACTTCACATATGCACTGATGGGATCTGAGCTGGCAGCAGGAGACCTAGAAAGGGATCTTGGGGTTGTAAGGGTTCGCACAATGATGATGTCAACCCAGTGTGCAGCTGCTGTGAAAAAGGCAAATTCCATGCTGGCCATAATTAGACAAGGAATAGAGAATAAAACTGCTGATATCATATTGCCCTTGTACAAATCTATAGTGAGACCACACTTGGAATACAGTACAGCTCTGGTCACACCTAAAAACGGATATTGCAGAGCTTGAGAAGATGTAGCAAAGAGCAACCAAAATGATCAGGAAATTAGAGCAACTGCCCTATGAGGAGCAGTTGAAACGCTTAGGGCTGTTTAGCTTGGAAAGAAGGTGGTTAAGGGGAGACATGATAGAGGCCTATAAAGTATGCATGGTATGGAGAGGTGGACAGGGAGAAGCTTTTCTCCCTCTCTCATAATACTAGAAGGCGGGGTCATCTGCTGAAGCTGGTGAGGGAGAGATTCAAAACAGATAAAAGGAAGTATTTTTTCACACAACACATAGTTAAACTGTGGAACTCCCTGCCCCAGGATGTGGTGATGGCTGCCAACTTGGAATGATTTCAGAGGGGAGTGGACATGTTCATAGAGGAGAGGGGTATTCATGGCTACTAGTCAAAATGGATACTAGTCATGATACATAGCTATTTTCGCCAGGATGAGAGGAGCATGCTTATTATGTTAGGTGCTTTGGAACACAGGCAGGATAATGCTACTGCAGTTGTATTGTTTGTGGGCTTCCTAGAGGCCCCTGGTTGGCCACCGTGTGAACAGACTGCTGGACTTGATGGACCTCTGTCTGATCCAGCATGGCCATTCTTGTGTTCTTATGTGTCATTTAAGTGCAGAGTATTTTGAATTGCTACATCTTAATGAGTGGGTTGTACCTAGATGATGCAATCTGTATAGGTTTACCACTAATTATTAGGGTTGCCAACTGTCAGGTAGTAGCAGGAGATCTCCTGCTAATTCAACTGATCTCCAGCCGACAGAGATCAGATCACCTGGAGAAAAATGGCCGCTTTGGCAATTGGACTCTATGGCATTGAAGTCCCTCCCCAAACCCCGCCCTCCTCAGGCTCCGCCCCCAAAATCTCCCGCTGGTGGCGAAGAGGGACCTGGCAACCCTACTAATTATACCAACACATGCCTAGTATTGGGGTGGGGAGGTGAAGGGAAGTTGGGAAGGAGAGGTGGAATATGGCAGGAGAGGATGCTTGTGGGAGCAGCAGAAGGCATAATAGGGGATTAGGAGAACACTTGATTGTACTGTAATTTTGAAAATATAAATTAAGAAGGAGTTTGCATTGTTAATTAAAAGTTAGTTGTATTTCAGCTGTCTGAAGATCATTTGTTGAAACCTCCCTAAATTTCTGGGGAGCCCCTCCCTAAATCCCCGTGGTCCTGCCTCCATAGATAGTGGGAAAGGAAGCCTCTCCCTGTGATGTCACTGGCCCCTCCCTATGATGTCATAGCAATGTTTTTGGCCAAGCCCCTGGTCACCGGATCCCTGAAATAGTCCAGGCAGACGGAGCAAGAGGCTTCCTCGCAGAGCTCTTTCATAGGGCCCTCTGCCGCCATGGCTGTCTAGAGGAAGCAGGGAGAGGGCAGAACAAAGTTAGGCCTTTGAGGCATGGCTCTTTCCCTCGCGGTCACCCCCAGGGCTGCTTCAGGGCTTGGTTTTGGTGAGGTATGCATTTTTTGACCGTCAGAGGTTGGCCTCGCTCTCCCCCTGCGCTTTCTGGATGGATGCCGGCTAAACAGCATGCAGAAAATGCGGGCAAAATGCGCGGGGGGAGCGAGGTGTTCTCCGACGATCGAAAAATGGATACATTTATGCCCGGGAGGTTTTGCCTTGGATTTGCCGCTCACTCGATGCACATTCTTTCCCATCCAAATTCTCAAAACTCAGCATGGGGGCTTACTTTTGAGTTTTGAGAATTCAGATGGGGAAAATGTGCATCAACAGAGCGCCAAATCCAAGGCAAAACATCCCGTACATAAATCAAAACCAAGCCCCGAAGCAATCAGGGTTTCCGCAAGGGAAAAACCCTGCATAATAAGACCCTAGTATCGTTTTCCCGCTTTTCAAAAGCAGCGACGGGGCGTTTCCTTCTTGCAAAGGACTCATTGCTGCTTTGCAACGGCCTGGTGATAGACAGCTGCCAAAAAATAGTCACTAGGGAAAAGGCTGATAATGATAGGACATTTTGGAGGGCATTCGTTCCTGTGTGTGTGTAAAGTGCTGTCAAGTTGCAGCCGACTTACGGTGACCCCTTTTTGGGGGGGTTTCGTGGCAAGAGACTAACGGCGGTGGTTTGCCAGTGCCTTCGTTCCTAGGGTCGCCATAGTTCAGAAGCCACTGGACGGCGCTTAACACACACGAGAGAGAGAGAGAAAAGGGCCAGCATGGAAAGGCAGAACTTGGGCTGGAAACGGCTCCTTTGCACTCCTTTGGTTGGCATTGGCAAGTGCCTCGGAGGGAAGAGAGACGTTTCCCTTTGCACCCTAAAGGGGTGACTGACTCCACACACACACACCAAAGGATGGCCCGACCATTTGGATGCGATTTCACCGCCTTGGCCCTTGCCTTGCCCCCTGAGCCCTTCCCACGACAGCAACACATGCGTGTTCCCTGCAAAGCCAGATCTGGATGCAGATTCCAGATCCGCAAGAGAGCGCAGAATGGACTGCACCACTCCAGGCAGTAAGGGGGGGGGTCACATTTCCTGAAGCTCCCATGTGTAAAGGAAAAGTCCACGCAGACAGAAAAGCAGCACAGCAAAGAAAGAGCAGAGGAAGATCACCTTTCTCCCTGAAGTGCTAGTTTTCTACTGGGAGAGAGAGTGTGTGTATGCATGTGATACAGCCGCAGTGTTTTCAGTTGTATGTACACAATCTAAGGATTTAACCAGGCAGGTATCAAAGCTTGTGACCTTGGAGGAAGAGGAGCCATGCAAAGCATATTGAACTTGGAGGGGGTCAGTAGATGTGGACGTTGTCAGTGAACGTAAATGATGGGGGGATTTTGTGCTGGCATTAATATGGTCATTACTTTTCACTATTCTGGCTTATTTTTTCTTAATTTACATCAAGTTGCAGCCAACTTATGGCAACCCTTGGGGTCTTCAAGGCAAGAGACAAACAGGGGATTTACCATCACCTACCTCTGCATAGCAACTCTGACCTTCCTTGGAGGTCTCCCATCTAACTGCAAACTGGGGCCAATCCTGTTTATTTTCCAGGATCTGGCCAGATTGGGCTAGCCTGGGCCATCCATCAGCGGGCTTTTAAAAAAGGTCAGCAACAACTAGATAAAAATAGTTTCATTAAAATATGTATACCCCCTAGTTCCCAGATTTCATTTTTAAACAGTTTCCCTTATAACTCCACAATGAAAAGCTCTAGAGAGTTAGTTTTTAAAAATCTGTGAACTAATCATTGCCATAATGTGTGTGTATGTAAAGTGCCGTCAAGTCGCAGCTGACTTATGGCAACCCAGTAGGGTTTTCAAGGCAACAGACTACCAGAGGTGGTTTGCCATTGCCTTCCTCTGCATAGCGACCCTGGTATTCCTTGGTGGTCTCCCATTGAAGCCAGGGTCAACCCTGCCTAACCTCTGAGATCTGACAAGATTGGGCTAGCCTGGGGCATCTAGGTCAGGGCCATTGCAATAATGTGCGGGTGTGTAAAGTGCCGTCAAGTCGCAGCCGACTTACGGCGACCCCTTTTTGGGGTTTTCATGGCAAGAGACTAACAGAGGTGGTTTGCCAGTGCCTTCCTCTGCATAGCAACCCTGGTCTTTCTTGGTGGTCTCCCATCCAAATACTAACCAGGGCCGACCCTGCTTAGCTTCTGAGGTCTGACGAGTTCAGGCTAGCCTGGGCCATCCAGGTCAGGGCATTGCCATAATAGAGCATTGTAATGGTGTGTCACCATTTTTTTAATTATTATTATGGCTGGACTCATCAAAAGCTGGAAATGGCCTGTTCTTCTCTGGACCTTTGAGGCGGCCTCTAACTCCATGTTGAGAAACCAACCAAACAAACCCACAGAACCAAATTTTGCCTGCTGGAATGGAAAAGTATTTGTTATATGATTTCGGCTACAGTTCACAAAAAGGATGATTGCACTTTCTCTTGCTACATCAAATATTGCTGTAAGTCTTTTGACAGGAGGCGGAACTGCTCCTTCGCTGTTCAAAATGCCATAAATATCATAAGTGCGACAGACCTCTAGTCAACAGTAAAAGTGATGGTGCCTTTGTGGGCATTTCCAGCTCCTGTCCCTTCCCTGAAGCTGTTGGGAACAGGTGGGACCCACCATTTCCCCCCTCACCACTGTGTGAATCAGGCAGAAGAGATGGCGACACACTAGATTAGACTGACAGGTGGCTGTCCAGTGACCAGCAAGTCAGGGGAGGGGGGGATGATGGGATCCCCCTGGCAAGTCTCATGGCTCCCATTTATCAACAGATTTTCCTGAAGTGCAGATAACACATTAGTATGATTATAAAAAACAGAGAGCCAGTGTGGTGAGAAAAGTTTTGTATTGAACATTAATCTATATTGAATATATTAGTCTATAGACAATATTGATTTGGGTTAAGAAAAACCAATTTTATTAATATGTAGCTTATTAACCTATAACTTAGAAGCAATATGAAGACCTGACTTTTAGCTGACATCAGCTCTAATTAGGCTCTTGACCCTAAAGGACACAGGAGCTAGTCACCCAAAGCACATTACATGCTCCAAGTCAAGGCCGTTCAAGCAGGCGGCAAATTGTCTGCTCACGTAGGGGGAGATTGTTTTGGTACATTGACGGATGGACAGGACAATCAGATATCAGGCCCGACACTGAAAGAATTATTATGGAACAAGATATTTCTAAACAATTTTAGTCATGATTTGTGGAAACTCATTTCCTAAAGAATGTGACAGGGAGGGGTCATTTGAGACCCTCTCCTCACGGTCCAGCCCATAAAAGGCTGACCCAAAAGCCCAGTTCCTTGTCCTTCCACGGCGAGATCACAGACCCATTGAATGGTTGCCATCTCTGTCTCTCTCTCTGGAAGTGACCCAGGGGCCTCTGTAACTGTTGGTCTGTCAGTATGTGTACGTTTGTTAAGTAATATTCAGTTAAATATTGCTTTCTCCTTTGCTTCATATTCTTTTTGTAAGTTCAATAAAACTGTTTGGTTTACTGTTCATATGGTTTGAATGCTGTTTAAGAGTGACTGTGTAAGAATGCTTCTCTGTATGCAAGTTCTTTTCTATCCAGATCTCTCTGGGTTGCTTTTTGGTAAGTGAAGCGGACAGAGAAAAACCATGCACAACGAACTACAAGGGGGGGACAAAAGAAATTCTCCCAACACCAGTGCATTGCAGTGCAGTGTGATAGACTCAAATTGATGAAGCCTGGGTTCAAATTCCTACCCAGCTATACACTGGATTGCCAGTGTCCAGGTGGAGCCCAGAGATCTCCCAGAATTATCTCCAGATGACAGAAATCAGCTCCCCTGGAGAGAACTGTGTACAGTGATATTTCCAGAGCCTGTGTGCTGATTGGTTTGCTAGCACAGCTTGTTTCAGCATAGGGTTATTTATTGTTTCTCCCTGGAGAGACTGGCTGCTTCAAAGCATGGACTCTATGGCATTATGCTCCCCTCAGGTTCCTCCCTTCTCCAGCTCTGCACCCAAAATCTCCAGGATTTTCCCAAGCCACAGGATTTCCCAAGCCACAGCTGGCAACTCTAGAAATGAAGTTCAGAAGCTCTTGGCCTAACTTCCCTTGCAGGGTTGTGGTGAGGACAAAATAAGAGCACCCAGTTTGTTGAAAACACAATTAAAGGAGAAATGGCTGTGTGGATGAAAAGGGCTTATAATGAGAGAGACAGGAAGAGAAACCTTTAATGCAAGCGTAACCCAGCAGGACCCTGGCTACACAAATCCCCCTCCTGATTTTTATTTTCAACTGGAGAGTTGTGGATGGTTCAAGTCAATAATGACAACACCCTTCTGCTTGTTTGGCAGTTACAATATAACCCTCCCACACCCAAATTAAAGGCAGCACAGTTTTCAAGGTAACATAACTATCATAAGCATCTTTTCAACCACTGGTATCAACTGTGATGAATGTAGCAACCTTGATAGGGACAGGATCTTCAGTGCTCTTCAGAAAGCATGATGAACAGGTGCAGATCCTAACAGGTAGTGCAAATAAAAGAGAAAGTCCAGAGTATTAACTTCAACTTGCAGGGCCTCTTCCTCCTCTGCAGGATCTTCGGTTGTTCCTCTTGTGCTTGAGATGGAGGATGGAGGAGGCTGTGGGGGTCTAATCACAGTTCTCCTTGACAACAAGCCTGTTATTCTTTATAAAGTGAAATGTGTTACTGTTGCTTTCAGAAATCAGATACAAAGGAAAAAAGGTAATCTTGGGAAATGGAGGGGAAATGTCTCCATATTAATCCAGTCAGTTTTGGTGGTTCAGAGCCTGGAGAGGCCTTTACAGGACTAAAACAATGGGGCTCTTGAGAAACAATATTTTCTCATTGATGCTCCTGGTGTGAAGAGATGGTCTTATGAAGACAGTTTGAGGTGGCCTTTTTTAGACACCCGAAAGAAGGGCAGGAGGGTCTCTCCACGGAAGGAGGCTCCAGAGAACTCGTGGATCAGGGATCCTCGGTCAGCGTCGAAAAAGGCCACTCGGCCCCCAGCGTAGTTCAGGCAGACTCGGATCCTCTTGAGGTGCCCACTCAGGGACAGGGGAGGGTATTCATCTTTCATGGCAGCCTTGTAGTGGCCCCCCCACTTCCCCACAGCCCAGATTCCTTCTTCAGGACTGGAGGTGAAGTTTCCCTTCCTCCTCACAGACTTTCTGGCCACCCCCACAGTCCAGCCATCCTCACTTCCCATAAGGACTTCCCAAAAATTGCGGCCTGCTGTGAATCCCTCATGGGCCAGCACAGCACCATAGTTGTCAAATCTCTCAGGATCGCTGGGTAGAGCTTGAGCTTTTTCTCCTAGCCTCATGCTTTTCTGATCTTCAGACAGGACGAGTTTGGGATGGGCTGTGTGTGGATCCAGAGTTACATTTGCTGTTGGGGGAAATGAGGAGACAAGAAGAGAAGCATTTTCAGTTGGGAGATTTCTCCCTCTTGCCCTTCTCCTGCTCCCACCTCTTCATAACCCTCTCCTGGATTTCACAGACTTTTCTGCCTTCTCCTGACCTGCTAAAAGGCAGACCAGTCTTCCTCTGAGCTTCAAGAGAAGGCAGATAAAATGCACAATAAAAACCCACAGGAAAACAACCCATTTCCTACCATATCCTAGCCCAAGTGGGGAACCTTGAGGGAGATCCATGGACCCTTCACTCACAGGATTTCCCCCACTAAGAAATTACACATGAGAGAGCATTTACAGAAATACCCAAATCACATGAAAAGGAGCAGAGGCACAGAATGTTACTCATGTAGGTACTGATCAAGCGCAGCAACAAGAATGGGGCTTCTGCGTGACAGGTTTCCCGCCTCCCCAGGTTTCCTTCTCCAGCCCCCCCCAGCAGCACCCACCCCCTTACACTGGGCCACCGGGGCTTTGTGATGAAAACAAATATCAGTAGTGGCACATCATTTTATTGATGCCTTTCCCTGTATATTGTCACAATAAAAAGGTCTAGAGACTTACGTTTTCATGAAGGCTAGGAATTCAGAGAACCAGGTACACATATTGGTAAAACATTATATCTATATAATGATAATACAGTATTGCCTTAAAAAAAAAATCCCCCCAGAGGTGGGTGAAGGAAATAGTGACCACAAGGACAGGGTCAGGGAAATGGCTGCCACATACATGGGAAAATCTGAATTTTCCCTCCCATGTAGCAGCCATCCAGGCTTTACTGCAAACCAGGTTCAAGAAAGATCGGCGAAAACCTGGGAAACCCCAGCAGGTGCACAAATGTGGTGAGGAAGCCGGGGGTGGGTGGGCGGAAATCACTTCCCACAATGGTTGAACCCAGGGCTAATAACCTGTGAGAAGATGGCGAGGATCAAGCTAGAAATTACACAAATATCCTAAGTATTGAATTCATGTCCTCTCCCTGTGGAAGCAACTTATTTATTTATTTATTTATTATTTCCATTTGTTACCCTGCTCTTCCCAGCCAAAGCCAGGCTCAGAGCAGCTTATTGACAGCTCTGCAAAAACTAAGCCCTCTTGTGGTGTCCTCGGTAGAAGTTTCAAAAGAGCTGCAATATTACCAATGGGAAGCCCTTCTGCACTAGAGTTACCGTCACAGAGCTATCAAACTTCAAGCATCACCTACCCTGGGCTAGAAAAACAGATGCCTCAATAGCCACCTTTGGCGGAAGAATACAAAGACTTTTGTTAAGGAACTCAACTAAGCAATAAACGGGGTTAGGCATCAAGAATGGCTTTCCTTTCCTCACATACATTTTGCAGAGCCTTGAAAACTCTATTCTGATGCTTGCAAAATTGGCAGTACCAAAGGGTAAAAACTTTTTAAAGCAAACTGGTTTGAAAGAAACTTTGCTGCCCTGAACACACACATACATCTAATATCCAGGAGATACCTCTCCAAAAATCAATTCTGCAACTTTATTGAAAGCTTTGGTAAAGGACTGATATGTTGCGATATACAATAAATACTGGTTGAAAACATATTCATTTAAAACAGCCAACAACTGACCCTACACAGAAGGGAGCAAAACAGAGCTAAGCCAGCATCCGACCTTCAAACATTTGCCTTCCTTCAGTCTGAAATTACTCTAAAATATACTCAGGACAGGAGACAGCCTCCTCCTGGCTAGACGTGTGCATCTGAGTGACAGCTGGGGAGGTAGAAGCCCAAGCTGAAGACGAGGCTTGTGAGTGATGGTATGTAGTTCCAGTTCTTTTCCCAAACATTAAAGACAAATTATGTATGAACAACTGGAAAACAGCACCAGGGCAGGCTGGACTTTTGCCTTTATATACTGCTATTCCACAAAACCCGTAGATCCAATACACAATTTGCAGCACTTTGAAACTGAGGGAAACCTGGAAAGCAGGTAGGGAAATCCACGTAGAGAAAGGGGTTTCCCAACCTGGTCTGCGCCTCTCGTGGGGAGGATTCTGAAGGGCCATCAAGGGCTGATGCCCAGCAACCTTTCTCCCATCATTTCAATATGGCGGCAGGTAGGCAAAAGGAGGCAGTTCATCCCCTCAGAGTCCACCTTCTCTTTCACCCTGACAGGCCTTCTCCTCAGAACAAGAAGGAACTGGCTGAGGCAGGGAGGGAGAGAGGTTGAGGAACAAAACAAGAGTATCCAGTGATGTTATCTCTGGAAAAACCCTAAGCAGAAGAACACAACTTGTAAGGTGAAGCTTTTTAGTTAAGAAATAATTGATAAGTGATTGAAGAAAAAATTACCTTTCTGCAGGTGAAGTCCAGAATTCAGAGTGCCTGAGGAAGCAAAAGAAACGAATGTGAGCAGTAGACCCATGTGCCTAACACTAATCTTGTGACAAAAACATCAGTTAATAATATGGTCTCTTTTTCTCTTGGGGAGGGAAGGTGTCATGGTATAGCCCCACCTCATCAGCTCTCAAAAGTTAAGCAGGGTTGGTACTTGGATGGGAGATCAAAGAAGATTCTGCGGACTAAGGCAATGGCAAAGAAATCTCTGCTTCTCACTTGCCTTGAAAACCCCTTTCTGGGGTCGCCATAAATTGGTTGTGACTTGATGGCACATGCGTACATATTTCTTCCGAGTTTAGGCTGAAAGGTTCAGTAGAACCTACTTCTGGGGGGGGGGGGCGGTATTCCAAATTTTACTTATGGGGAAATATTCACATTTCTTTTCACTAGTGACTTTTAGTGACTGGAGATTCACTTCATAGAAAGTATGCTAAGGACTGCGGCCCAAGGATCCACTCCAGCTAGACTTAGGATCCTTCCAAAAAAGAGGTTCCACAGTGCCATCCTAACCAATCTTACCTCCTTCAAACTCTGCTGATTTCAGTGGCCTTAGGTGTAAATCTACTTAAGACCCCACCCTCAGTCCCCCTTGAGACCACACTGTGGGCTCAGCTATAACACACTCAAGCAAACACACACAGTCAGTCAAAGAGGGCTGTTTTGATAGGTCCAATTTGGTCAAAAACTCACTGAAATGGAAATGGAGGCAGGGGTTCCTGAAAAGGATTGTGTGGGTATCTACATTAAATGAGGATGCCCTGAAGACATCCTACATTACCACCCTACCTCCCACTTTGACACCACTACCTCCCAGTTTGCCAGTGAACCAACACAAATGACTAGAGATCAGCCACACAGAATAATTTTGCGGAAATCCACACAATGTCATTTTGAACTAGTCGCAGGAGAAATCTGATCAGAAAACCTTCCATGGTGAACTATCTAACTGGTACACACACTTCTCATATTCCTTGTCTTCTAATGATACACACCAGGGGTCCCCAGCATGGCACCCACCAATCCCTTTATTGGAGTCCATCAAGTATTTATTGAAGAGGCCAAGGCAAGGTGGAACTTTTGCCAAGCAAGGCTTCTGATTGGCTTTACAGCTTTTTTTAACATGTTGCATTCACAGCTTCTGCCACCAAAAGTAGAAGGATCTTCCCTGTGTGACTGAAGGGAAGCTGCAGCAGCCATTTTGTGGCTGGCTCCACTTCCAGTGGAAGTTAATTTGTGGCTGCGTGCACCATGCTGTGTCTAAATTCCAAAGGTGGCCGCGGGCTCAAAAAGGTTGGGGACCCCAAAATAAGCAGCCTAAAACACATCTGGCACAATCATATGTCCAGTCTGAAATCCCTGTAGCATTTCTTCATTACCTTTGAATTGCTTCTTGATGCCCTCCAAAAAGAAATTTAGATCAGAGAAGTCCAAGATGCGCCACTTCTGTGCAAGAGAAAAAGCCACTCGATCCTCAAACACCTCTTTTTCTTCATACCTTGAGAAAAATCAGGTAAAAATACTATACATTCAATTCAGTATCCCCCTCCCCCCTGTAGATCAGAGAAACTGAGGAAGGAGTCGGCAGAAAGCCGAGAGACCCAGGCTGAGGCTGAAAGCAGAGCAAGATGGGGGGCTCTTCAGAGAGCAACATCCACCTCACTGTAGCTCCTGAGACCCCAAAGCCACACAACAGCTGTGGAGAATGGTTATTAAAAAATAAAACAGCCCGTTTGGGCTCAGAACACCACCACAGGGGGAGGATGGGCTCCTGTCAGCACCCCAGCCATTTTCCCTGTGCTGAAGCTGTGCTGGGGAGAAAGTAACTCCCCTCCCCAGGGATGTCTGGCCATGAAAAATGGCTGCCCCCCCCCAGAGGCATTTCAAGGCCCTACTTTATTCCCTAAGGTTGATGTGTGACTGAGGGCAACCCAGACCCTATTCTGAGAAAGGAAACACCAAGTTGGGCCTAAATACAGCAATCCCACATCCACTGCCTATATCTGCCCTGCAACTGTCTAGCAAAAGAAAAAGAAAGCTGGCATGGTTAGAGTTCTGAATTTAGTGTTAGAATTAAGGGATGGTCTGTGGCTCAGTGATAGAGCATCAGTTTAACATGCAGATGGTCCTGGGTTCAATCCCCGGCATTTCCATGTAAAGGGATCAGGTACTAGATTGGGTAAAAGACCTCTACCAGAGACCCTGGAGAGCCACTGCAGCTATGTAGACGATACTAACTTTGATGGACCAATGGTCTGAATCAGTATACAGCTGCTTCCTGTGCCCTGTGACTAGGACTCCAGGACCCTGGTTCAATCCCCCATTCAGCCTTGTGGCTCACAGGGTGATCTTAGACCAGTCCTTCTTTCTCTCAGTCAGGGATGTTGTGAGGAGAAAATGAAGGAGGGCAGAATTAGGTTCAATGCTTTCACGTCTTTTTCTCCCTCTCCCATAATACCAGAACGCAGGGGCACCCAATGAAAAGAAATAGGTTCAGGAGAGACAAAAAAACATAATTCCTTCACTGCTGGTTGAGGTAGTGATGGCCACAAACACAGATAGCTTTAAAGGGGGATCAGACACATTCATGGAGGAGAGGTCCACCAGTGGCACTAACCAAGGTGACCGGAGGGGAGCCGCCAGAGGCAGGCAACCTGTGAGTAGCACTGCTAGGAGGCAGCAGCAAGGGAGCGCCTCGGCCTTTGTGCTGTGTTTGTTGGCCATCCAGGGGCATTTGTTGGCCACTGTGTAAAACAGGATGTTGGACTAAATGGCCCACTGGTCTCATTCACCAGGCTCTACTTATGTTCTCAAGAGGGAGGCTGACAGTGGAAGGAAACAGGCCACATGACATCACCACACCCAGAAGTGTCCTTCCTTCTGTCCTTTTTAACCATTTGGAAACTTTGAGCCCTATGATGTCACATGACCATTCTTCTTTCTCTGAAACTAACTGGGGAGACTTAAAGCAGAGGTGCGAATTTTCTGATCACCAGCTGTGTGTTCCCCATCATCGGGAAATGCTTTATTTGGGAATCCCTTTTGTTACCATGGCTGCCAGCGGGGCACAGCGGCAACATGGCTCCCTGATAATGGGTTTCTGTGCCCCAGTAGCTGATGTGAAAAAGTCAAAAAGCACGTGGGGTGGGGAAAACTGCTGCCGTTCCTGCTTCACCACAGCCTTGAATATGGGGTGAATAGTCGGTGTGGAAACAGCCAAGGACAAATTTGAGTAAGAGCGGCACATTTAAGTGCCATGAGGTTGAAGGACATGGTTGTAGAAACACTGATGGAAACATGGCGCACCCACAACTCCTGCTTCCTCATGTGCAGTCTCACCCTACTTTCCTTAACACATGAAGAACATCAGATTGGGTTGGGTGGTCATCCCTGTGTTCACCTCTAAAGTGCCCCCGTAGCTAGCCCCGATGCCCACCAAGGCATTATCTGGGCCAAATAAAGTTTCCAGACTGCCATTTTGTAGAATGAATGTAGCTGAGAAGTCTCAAACCCTGTATTTCCTGGGGTAGTTTTTAAAATGTGTCTTTGGAAGCAGCTGCCACCACAACACAAGAGTCTTCACTGTATGACTGAAGGAAAGCTGCAACACCCATTTCGTGGCTGGCTCCCCCTCCTGGGGCAGCCATTCTGTGGCCGCGCCCACCACTCCATGTCAGAATCCCAAAGGTGCCTGCCGCCTCAAAAATGTTTGGGGACCCTGTTCTAGAGATGCACAGCTAGGTGTCAACCCCCCCACACACCATATAATTTCACTTCACGATTTCCTGTTGATGAGGCTCTGTGCTTAAGTGGTTTACCGCTGACAGATGGATGGAGATCCACGACCTTAATTAGACCTGATTTGGCCCTCAGCCATGATCCTGAAGGACCACGTTTTTCACAGGATACCCAGACCCCTCCCAGTGTTGAGAAGGTTAATGAGAAAGACCCACTTACCTCTGCAAAGTGCTTGAGGCATCCTAAAGAAAAATGGCAGAAAAAGAGAAAGAAGAGAGACCTCAATGCTTGTGAAAAGGCCACAGCAGGAAGACCCCCTCAGACCCTAGAAGATTCTGCACTCTGGCCCTGCTCTTGTGTCCAGCTCGCAGACTCTACTCAAAAGGCTGGGGTGGATCTCCATAAAGTGGAGAAAAATCTTCATGAGGTTAATATCAGTGGGGCCATTTCAGAGTAGAGCTAGATTATCTGCTCTGATGTCTCACTAGTGGCTACTTGAACAAAGGGATTTTCCTCACATGGAAGGCAGGAAGTCCTCAGATTAGGGTATGAAGCTCTCCTGGCCACCTGTGGACACAGAGGCATTTGAAGCTATGGTTTTATATCTATGATTGCTCGCCTCCCCAACCCACTCACCGTCGCAGTAATTTTATTCCATCTGCTCGCCTACAATTAGAGGCGCCAAAGTAGTTTTAGGATTGGTTTTAAACTTTTAGGGCTATTTTAAATGCTTTTTTAAAAGGTTCTATTCCTCTGTTAGCCACTCTGAGCCCGGTCTCGGCCGGGGAGAGCAAGGTATTAAATTGAAACAATAAATAAAAAATAAATTTTTAAAAAACATCCACGTTGCTTGACTTGGCCCCACACTGGTGTTATTTCCCTTCTTTCCACACAAGGCCATTTCCTAGGTTTAAGAAAAAATAACTAGATTACAGTTGCATTGTAACAACATACTTGTCCCAGCTTTCATTTTTTTAATAAAGCATTTAGACTTTTTTGTTGCAGAGTGATAACTGGAAATGTGTATCCTGCACTTTACCTCTTTTAAAAAGGGAAGCTAGGAATTAGTGAAACAGATCTAGCCATTGCCCTTTTCTTTAAAGCCTGAGAAAAACCCTCTGATGGGGGGATGGTGGCCACAGAGACTGAGAGGAGAAGAACCTTTTAGCCTTTTAAAGGGTTTCCCCCCTTTTTCCTGCAGTGTTGCCATGTGGTCCAGCAGGGAAAGGGGGGCGGTCTGGGCACAAATGCCATTGCATCTGCACAGACATGACAACTTGGCATCAGCAAGCACAGTGGTGCCAGCAACAGGTGTGTACATGCCGTTCCACTGTCACCTGTGATTGCCATTGTGCGTCTCTGTGTGTACATTTTTGCGCAACCATCTTACTGCAACCAGTATAAGCTTTATTCACCACTCCCCACATATGTCCTCCTTTTAAAACTTGCTGTGAAAAATCTTGTCTATGACCCTCGTTCCTGGTTGTTTGGAAAGAGCTACCCATGAACCTGGTTTGACTTCCATGTAGTTCCCCAGACTGTTGGTTGACACACAAACACACTTCTGCCTCTGAGATGGAAGCCTAGTGGTTTCAGTCTATCAGGGAGGGGCTACATTTCCAGGGGATGGAGTTTCGCAGGGACACTTAGATTATTTTTTCCAGTCTGCCCCTGGCTGGAGACGAAATGGGGCAGAAGGAGGCACAGAAAGGGCTTGGAGGCAGCCTTCTCCCAAAGGGGAGCCTTAGCTGTTCCAGCCACGCTCTTACCTGCAGGAGTTCACTGGCCGGCTGCTGACACTTCTCTTCCATCTCCCGGATGAGGCTGTCCAGATAGGAAAGTTGCTCATACAGTTTGGCCAGGTGCTGGTCCCTGTTTCTTGCCACCTCCCTCTCCACATCTTCCATCTGGGCCAGTAAAAGTTTCTCTTGTTCTTCCAGAAACGTGTGTAGTTGCCTGAACTTGTTCACTGTCTTCTGCTGCACTCCTTTAGTTTGCTTCTGAGATGGGAAAAAAAGAAAAGAACACAGCCCGTCTTTGCAGTGGAAAAGGAGATCTTAGAAGACTCCTATCAGAAGAGCACTGTTGACTTCCCCAGAGATCGCATCAACTCTGGGTAAAAAAAAGATTAAGAAGGATTAATCCAAAGTACGCGTGAATTCTCTTTGCATTATTTTCTTCTTGAAGTGGTATTAGTTTACAAAACTCAAACACGTGCTACAGCACAAGAAAAACAGAGCTGAAGAAGCTTCTCTCATCTCTCTCCCCCAGGCATAGACACTTCAGTTACTTCCAGAACCCTTTTTATTGCAGCGCTATAAGAGAAAAGGTGTTCCCCTTAATATTCATAAACGTTCATTCTAAGTGGTCTTTCATTAACTTTTCAGTGGGAAACCAATCCATTCCGAATGGGAAGAGACTGCCTTCTTGCTTGACTTTCCTGCATTTTGTACTCAGTGTTATTTCCCCCCCTATGTACATTTCCAGTGTCTGTTCACATCCCAGCAATAGAGACACTTACCAGCAGGTCTTGGCTTTCCTTCACTATATTGGCTTTAAACAGCAGAATTTTTTTTCTCTCCAACTGCAGAATCTCCAGACAATTGCAGAACTGACCCTGGGGGAGGGGGGAATCCCCAAATTAGTCTTTTTTCTGAAACAGAGGTTTATTATAAAACCTAAAAAGCAAAACTGTCATCAAAGGCCAAATTAGGTATAACTGCAAGATTTCCTGCCCCAAGCAACTCCTGGCCAGAGGGTTAACAGCAACTCTAGACTAACCATTTTATTTTAAGGAAGGATATTTTATGAGGGGTGAAAATAGTTAAAACTCTACTGCCCCCTGGTAGCTCGGCAGGAAAATCACACAGCCAGACGTCAACACAGCCAGCCCTGAAGGGTGCCAATGTCCTAACATCATCCCCTGGGCACAATGGGAGGGCAACTAGGAAGGGAGCAGCCAAGACAGACAGGCAACAAAGAGATGTTGTCCTTCCCCGTTTGGGCCCAAGGCCTGAGCGCTTCCCTAGCTAGAAAGGATCCACACATGATCTTCCCCACCATCATCCACCATGTCGATTTCCAACCTTGTACTCTCGGGAAGCCTCCTCCACAGGAATGATTTCATGATCTTTGTGCTCCTGGGACTGGTCACAGACCACACAGATGGGGGCTTCATCCTCCTTGCAGAAGAGCTTCAGCGGTTCCTGGTGCTTCTGGCAAACTCTCTCCTTTCTGGCTGCCACAATTATCTGATGCCCAAAACAAAAGAACCACGTTTGTTTTATTCCCCCCCCCCCCATATTTTTGACTTTTTCCTCTCTCTGTTCTTGAAAATATTGGCTATAACTGGTGTCTTATTCAGAAAAAATGTATAGGAAAGAGAGATGTAACCAAGCTTTTGTTGATGCCTCAAATTCCTTTGAAAGCCAATGGATTGATAACAATTCCTGGCTCAGAGTAAACCGAACACTCCCTGCATCTACTTTGCCAGTCGGCAAATCCACCCCCAGATCCTCAGCTGGTGGCTCCCCTCTCCTCTGGCAATGAGATTTCAAGTAGCATCTGAGGCTGTTGTAGAAAGAGGAAACCAACAACTAAGAGAATTGGAAAATCCTGGCCCAAATATTTTTCAAAACATATCCATTTTGTTTTCAGTGAAAATGATGGTTAATTCCAGCGCCCGCCCCGCCACCTTTTAAATCCTGCGGGTACCTTTGGAATTTTGAGAGAAGGTAGGGAGTGCCACCCCAAAAATGGCCACCACAGGAGGCGGAGCCAAACCAACATGGCTGCCAGAGCAAGAAGAACTACACTAAAATACCTCCCATCTCAAGTCCAGTTTCTGCAATCCTCCCAACTCCCCTTTCCAAACTCTCAAAATGAATCTCACAGGACTCCTGAATGAATTTGCCCACAGGGCAGCCTTTCTGCCAACCGATGCAGGGAACATCCTGTAAGGAGTTTTGGCCACCGTGATCATGGGGGATGCTCTGAAGACACTTTTGAAACCATTTCAACATTTCTGTTCCGGTACTAATGACGGGTCTTGGAGCTGAGGCACATCAGCCCCTGATCCAGCCAACTTTGCCAGTGACGCAGTCAAATCTTTCTCTGTTCCTGCAGGGCTCCCCGCCTCATTCCAGACTCACAGTTATGGTTGCACGATATTGGAATTCCCCTCTTCACCAAGAGCATGCAGTTTGGTGGCTGGGGGTGGGGTGGGGGGACGGGAACCACATCCTCTGGATCAGGGGTCCCCAGCATGGTGCTGTGGGCACCTATGTGCCCATCAACACCTTTCCTAGTGCCCGCGACACCTCTTGGACTGGCCATTCTCCTAAATTTCAACACAGGAGAAGCAACAGCATTCCCACTGTAAGTAATGGATGGGAGGAAATGGATCATGTCTACGGGAGTCTGGGGGCACAAGGATCGAGAGCCCCTCCTCAGCAGTCAAACTCCACCACCCACAAAGAGGGGTCTCCTGGTGGGACAGAGGCAGGGCTTCGAAGGAGAACATGACGTTTGAATGGCTTTGTTACCACCAACTCCTTTGGCAGCCCATCTGCGGCTGAACAGAGGAATCAAAATATAAAGCTGACATTATAAACAAACAACTGGAAAAGAGGCCCCGAACGCTTAAGGCTGCTTTGGTTCAAAGGGAAAATCTGAGCCAGGCCCCAAGATGCAAGAAAAGTCTTCTCTCCTGGGGAAACGGAGCACAGTAAGAAGAGCCCCGCCTGGCCAGACAGGAGGATCTGCCCAGCCCAGGATCCCGTTTTCCAACTCTGGTCTACCCAATGGGGACAAGCTAAAGGCTGGTTGGATCCTGGTTTACTGCCAGGAAACTGGGGCGTAAAATTAAATTGGTTTAATATCTACCAGCTGGGACTCTTTTCACTGGACCGAAACGACAGAGAAGCCAAGAAGAAATCAGGGCTACATGCCCAGCAGGATCCAGAGAGATTCCTTACCTTCTTCTCTCCGGCAGGCTCCTCCAGAGGGATCACCTGGTGGTCTTGGTGCTCCTCGGATCTGCGGCAGACCCCGCAGAGGGGGGCTTCGTCCTCCTTGCAGAAAAACCTCAGGGGCTCCTGGTGCTTCTCGCAGACCCCCCTCCTTCGCTTCTGCCCCCTTCCCTCCTGAGGACTGAGTTTCTTGGCTACTTCCACAAAGTTGGCGAGCTGCTGATTTGGCCGGAGGGTCCCCTCCTGCGCTCTCCCTCTGCATTGGGGGCAGCAGGAAGCCTCCGCCCCCGACGCCCCCCAGCTGCGGGCCAGGCAGCCTCGGCAGAAACTGTGGCCGCACTCCGCAATGGTCACCGGGTCCCTGAAGAAGTCCAGGCAGATAAAGCAAGAAGCTTCCTCGCAGAGCTCCTTCGGGGGACCCTCCGCCGCCATGGCTGCAGCCTGGCAGAAGTGGGGAGAGAGAAGTCAGTTTCGTTTTCCTGCTTTCCAAAGCGGCGTCGGGGCGTTTCCCTCCCTGCAAAGGACTCCGGTGCTGCTGCTGCTGCTGCTGCTGCTGCTGCGCGCTCAAGAGCCGGGCGATGGGCAGCGGCCAGGGGGGGAAGAAAGAGTTGCTAGGAAAAGGGCCGGGATGGAAGGCGGACCCTGGGGAGGAAGCGTCTCCCTCGCACTCCTTGGGTGGGCATTTGCAAGAGCCTGGGGGGGGCGGGCGGGGGAGAGACGTTTCCCTTCGCATCCCAGTCACCACACCCCCCTGCCCCTTCTCAAAACGACACATGAAGCTGCCTTATACCGAACCAGACCTTCGGTCCATCAAAGTCAGTCTTGGCTGCTCAGACCGGCAGCCAGGGTCTCCGGCAGGGGTCTTTCACATCACCTACCTGCCTAGTCCCTTGAACTGGAGATGCCGGGGATTGAACCTGGGACCTTCTCCGTGCCAAGCAGAGGCTCTACCACTGAGCCACGGCCCCTCCCCGCTAGGTTCAGATCCCACCCCTCTTACTTGGGGGAAGGGGCAGAAACTCTCCAATTTGCCCCAGGAAACTGACGAAAAGGAAAGAAAGAAAGAAAGAAAGAAAGAAAGAAAGAAAGAAAGAAAGAAAGAAAGAAAGAAAGAAAGTGTTAAGTCTGCATGGGGGAACACAAGAGGACGGAGATGGAGTTCCAACAGCAACCACTTTATTGTACAAACAAGAACAGAACTGAACTACAGTGACCTGACCCCTGCTTATATGCCCACTTGGCCGCCTGCGGCCACTCCCCCCACGACCGTGATGGGGAGGGGGAAACCCCAGTAGCCAATGGGAACATACAGTTCAGGAGCCTTGGGGAACTCCAAGCTGCCCAGGGTTTCCCCTGATGCAATTACACACACACATGCATACATAACAGAAAGAAAGAAAGATGGTCCAACTGTTTGGTTGCGATTCCACTTCTTTGGTCCTTGCCTTGCCTGGTGACTGAGCCGTTCCCACTGCAGCAATACTCGCATGTTCCCAGAAAACTGAAGTCTGGAGGCAGAGTCCTGATCTGAAAGAGTGGTCAGAACGGACTGCACCACTCCAGATAGTAAGAGAGGGGAGTCGTGTTTCCAAAAGCTCCCCCATATTAAAGAAAATTCCAGGGAAACAGAAAAGCGGCACAGCAACGAAGGGCGAGAATATAACATTTCTCCTTGAGGTGCTAGTTTTCTGTTGGGCGAGAGAGAGAGAGAATGTGTGTGTGGTATAGCCCAGTCTTTTAGCTGTATGTACACAGCCAAACTTTTCACTGGAAAAGACAGTCATGCTAGGAAACGTTGAGGGCAGCAGGAAAAGAGGAAGACCCAACAAGAGATGGATGGACCCAATAAAGGAAGCAACAGCCTTCAATTTGCAAGATCTGAGCAAGGCTGTCAAAGATAGGACATTTTGGAGGACTTTCATTCATAGGGTCGCCATGAGTCAGAAGCGACTTGATGGTGCTTAACACACACACACACACAGCCAATAGAGCTATTGCAAGCCACCGAAACAGAGTCCATCAAAATCTTGACAAGAATATGAAACAACAAATATGGAAAACAATACAATGGCCCACAGACTAGAAATGGTCAACTTACCTTCCAAAGACTGCAACAACTATCAGACCATCACATTAATTTCTTATGTGAGCAAAGTGATTCTCAAAATGTTTCAACAAAGACTGCTACCATATATAGAATGAGAAAGGCCAGATGTTCAAGCTGGATTCTGAAAAGGAAGAGGCACTAGAGATCATATTGCAAATCTATGTTAGTTACTGAAGCATAAAGAGAATTTCAGAAGAAAATCAGTTTGTTTCATAGTTTACAGCAAAGCTTTTGACTGTGGATCATGAAAAGTTATGGATGGTTTTAAAAGAATTGGGTGTATTACAGCATCTGATTGTTCTGATGCGCAACCTCTATTCTGGACAAGAGGCTACTGTTAAAATGGAATACGGAGAAACAGAATGGTTTCCAATCGGCAAAGAGGTTAGATAAGGATATTTTAAATCTCCCTGTCTCTTCAATCTGTATGCAGAATATATCATAAGGAAAACTGGAATAGATTTAGAAGATGGTGGAAAGATAATTGGTGGAAGACACATTAACAATTTGAGATACACAGATGACACCACATTATCGGCAGAGAATAGTGAAGACTTCAAACAACTACTGCTGAAGGTCATAGCAGAAAGTGCCAAAGCAGGACTACAGCTGAATATGAAGAAGACAAAAATAATGACTCCTGGGGAGTTACTCAATTTTAAGGTTGACAATGAGGAAATTGACATTGTTCAAGACTTTCTATTCCCTGGCTCCATCATCAACCAAAAGGGAGAGTGCAGCCAAGAAATCAGAAGGAGATTGAGACTGGGAAGGGCAGCCATGAAGGAGCTAGAAAAGATTCTTAATTGTAAGGATGTGTCACTGACGAGTCGCGGCCAAGATTAAGTTAAATCATGCCACAGCATTCCCTATTACTATGAATGGGTGTGAAAGTTGGACAATGAAGAAAGCTGACAGGAAGATTCATTTGAAATGTGTTATTGGAGGAGAGTTTTACTGATACCACGGACCACCAGAAAGGTAAATAAATGAGTTCTTTCAGTTTGTAAGACTTGAGCGAGGCTGTTAAGGATAGGACATTTTGGAGGACATTAATTCATAGGACTGCAATGAAGTGGAAGTGACTTGATGGCACTTAACACACACACACACACACACAACCTAAGGTTTAACCAGGCAGGTATCAAAGCTTCTTGGAGGAGGAGCTACAAAGCAGGGACCCGCTCATACTCAACTGGGAGGTGGGTGAATAGGCCGACTTGTCCCAATACCATTTCCTGCGTTATTTAACACGTAATGTTTAATATTTATGCTGTGTTTGAGATTTCTGCCGTCCTAGGATTACATTGCTTGTTTCATTGATTTAAATTTTACACTGTGTAATCCTTCTTCAGTCTCAGTGAGAAAGGTGGACAATATAAAATAATCATAAATACCTACTGTTGCTGTCCTGTATCAATTACTCAGCAATAAGTCGAAGTTTATTCATTCAGTAGTGGAAGAGCTTTTCCTGGACAGCCTGCAGGTAACGCTGTTACCTGTCTCTGAATACTTTCCTGTAAATCACTGATTTACACTGTAAATCACTGTAAATCCTGCCTTCGGTCCCTCCAATGGCTCTTATCAGAGAACCTGGGTCCCACCAGGATGGAATTTTTTAAAAACGCCTTTTTTAAGAAAGACATTTACATGTTTGCACTTGCAGGCATTCTGTTTATTACAATTGCTTGTTTATGGTAGGTTATAAGGAGGTTATGGTAGGTTATAAGGAGGGGGGAGTAAAGGTTCAGAGCCAGTAATACGTTTGTCGCAAGAATTTTTTTTGTATTGAACATTAGTTCATATTAAATATATTAGGTTATATTAAATGAGTTTGGGTTAAAAATAACCACACTTATACCTTAATATTATAACCTATAGCCACACAAAGACCTGACTTTTTAGCTGACCCCAGTTTCCAATTAGGGCCTCTGATCTTAAAGGAAATTGCAGGCTAGGGGCTAGTTACCCAAAAGAAAACACACCAAGATGCTTGTAATTGTTTGATGAGAGAACAGACATTTGGTCCGGCAGCAATCTATCTGCTAAATTGGGGGAACTTGTCACTAACAAACAAATTGTCAGAGACTCTGTTGAAAATAACATTCTGGGAACAGAAAGCTTCAAAGCAAAAACATGGCAAGCCTATCTCCGGGAAAACATGAAAGGAGGGCTGTTGTAAAAATCCTTCTCCCACAGTTTTACCTATAAAAAAGCCTCCCAAAATCCTGGTATTTTGTCATTCTAAGGAAAGAGATCAGGCTTCCCAGTTGTTGCCATCTCTCTCTCTCTCTCTCTCTCTCGAAGCGACCCAGGGGCCTCTGTAATTGTTTGTCTGTAATTGTTTGTCTTGCATGTGTGTAAGTTTTGTTATATTCTGTCATATATATATATATATATTCAGTTAAGTACTGTTTTTTCTCTTTGCTTTATATTTCCTTTTAAGTATAATAAAGCTGCATGATTTACTTTATCTGTTCTGTGTGCTGTGTAAGAGTGTTTCTCCAGATCTCTCTGGGTTGCTTTTTGGTAAGTGAAGCAGGCAGAGAACCATGCACAACGAACTAAGGTTTTCGCACATCAACGTTATGAGATCTCGGTTGTCAGTTTGGAGAAAAAAGGAGCAGTGGTAACGTGAGCCAGGCGAGCAGGGGAAGAGGGGAAGGCCTGCCACCCTCACCCAGTCTTGCCACCACTACGTGAGCCTGGCAGGTAGGTGGGTGGAGTTGCAGTTGCCACCACCCCCACTCCCCAGCTCTGTGGACAAGCCGGCAGGGAGGAGGAAAGGGGACCAGTTCCGCCCCTATGCCATGGCCCCCTAAACCAGGCAGGTGGAGGCAGCAGCACTGCAAGTTGGAAGGGCAGGCAGGGGAGGGAGGGAAGGGGAGCCACCATATCCTCCCTCACCACCACGTGAATCAGGCAGGACAACATGCTGGCTCATTAGATGGACAGGGTGGCTGTTCAGTGGCCAGCAGGGCAAGCGGGGGTGGGATGATGCCCCCCTAAGCCTCATTTAGTCCCTTTAACACCAGATCTTCCTGAAGCGTAGATGACACATTGGCATGATTGTAAACACTGAGTGCTTTGAAGTGCAGTGTAGTAGACTTGAACTGATGAGGCCTGGGTTCAAATCCCTACTCAGCTATAGGGTTGCCAGCCTCCAGGTGGTCACTGGAGATCTCCCAGATTTACAGATGCAGATGATGGAAATTGGCTCCCCTGGAGACACTGGCTGCTTCAGAGGATGGACTCTATGGCATTATGTCCCCCTCAGGTCCCTCTCCTGCCCAAACCCATCCTCCCCAGCTCTGCACCCAAAACCTCCAGGAATTTCCCAGGCCACAGTTGGCAACCCCAGCAATGAAGCTCAGTAGCTCTTGGCCCAACTTCCCTCGCAGGGTTGTGGTGAGAACAAAGTATGAGTACCCAGTTTGTTGGAAACCCAATTAAAGGAGAGAGACAGAGAGGTGGCTGTGGGGATAAAAAGGATTCGTAATGATTTTAAGAGAGACACAAAAAACAGGAATTAGAAACCTTTAACCCAGCAGGACCCCAACTGTGCAAACCCCCCTCCTGAATTTCCTTCCAACTGGAGCGCTGGGGAGGGCTCAAGCCAATAAATGAAAGCACCCTTGTGGTTGTCGGCTGTCACAATATACCCTCCCCCCCAATAAAAAATTCAAGGCAGCCCAGTTTTCAAGGTAACATAACTTTATCATAAGAGCAGCAACATCTTTGCAACTAGTGGTATAACTGAACCACAACTGCGATGAATGAAGCAGCCTTGACTGGGAGAGGCAATTTCCTCACAGGTGCTGCTTCCCAGTGTAGCACTGAAAAGAGAAAGGCCAGAAGATCCTCTCAGACTTGCAGGGGCCTCTTTCTTCCTCTCCACGGTCTTCGTGTTGGAAATAAAAAGATTTATTTCTTTAAACAGATTTAAATTTTTAATAAAAAGAAACCCAACCTCAGGATTGAAAGCAAGAGATTTTTAATTATTTTCTGCAGCAAAAAATAATGAGAGGAAAGATGTTAGCCAAAGGCCACAAAATGAAACTTTTCCTCTAACAAGCTCCGCCTATTTTTCATATTTATACTTTTCCAGAGTTTTTTGTTCTAAGAGGATTTGAATATCTCCTCCTCTCAAATCCACCCTAATTCTGATCTCATCTTTGTGGTCACATGCATATGATCTCATCTGTTATTCGGTGATATCCTGTTCCAGATACGAAAAATCACCTGCTTTGTTCAGTTTAAGTTAGACAGGACTATTTTCTACTGACTTATATAAATAACCACAGCTTACAAATATAATAGAAAAATAACATTTTTCTAATATGCTAGAATTAAATTAATTAAAATCTTACACATCCCAGTCCCCCCTCATGATCAAAATCAAAATTATTTTGAATCTTGATCACTCTATTATATTAACTTACAATTTTAAAACAATAATGTAGACACAGTGTTTCCCTAGCCACTTTTTTTAAACCAAAAAACTAAGTATTACATCAAAATGGCTCTCTAAAAGAGTTTCAAAAATCTACTCTTGTTTTTTAGCTAACGATTGTGCTCTGGTTTCCACGTTTTTAATTATAAGTCTTGTTGGCTCCTGAATAAAAGTTTAAGTTTGCCTGCAGGTTTTACCGACCACTTCGAGCCTCTTGCACATGGGCTTTCACCAGCTGCTATGGCTTTGGCTGCCACGACGTTATCTACTGCCCTTTTGGTCTCGGCTTCACACGGTGGTAGCGCTTTTTTGCATCTGGAATAATGGACCCAGCCTCCCTTTTCATTTACTTTTATTGCGACATTTGCGGTGAAAATAATTTGGAACGGACCCGTCTACCTGAGCTGGAGAGTAATATGCTTTTAAGATTTTACAAACACCTAGTTTCCTATAAAACAAGAATGGACAAGAGTCTAGGGGGAGAGGTTATACAACACAAGCCAGTTTTTGGGTTTTATATATCTGTTTTTAACCTTTTTATTCAGTGTTCCTTGATTTTAAAAATGCTAAGAGAGACATTCATACAGAGCCTCAAAGGGCAACAACTTGTGTGGCCCCCGGGCTAATGTACAGATGCGTGTCAGTGGGATAGGCAATACATTTGACCATTTTAAATTAATTTTTACACAAATTTTAATTAGCATCTCTTTTTTAGGGTCAGATTCATTCTTTTTATTTTTCCTGATAACTGGGGTTGCCAAGCCGTGTAAAAACTACACTTTATTCCCATTTCTTTTTTAGAACTGTTTTATAACTTCCCCAACAAATAACCCCTTCTGTCCTTGATTTTCTACATGTACCCTTTGATATGTCACATGCTTTTGCTATTTGTTTTGCTTCCTGATAGATGCCCTTCCCATTGTATGATTGCAAGAGCATTTTTGCTAACCCTGTTCCCCAGATGACTATTTTAGTGTAATTGTGTGAGGATGTGTGTGATGCATACCTTCAGGCCCCTTTAACCACCCCCCTCTTGTTTTTGTAGTCCTTACTTTTGCCATCCAGTTTCTTTTCTTTTTTCAGTGCAGGGCCCTGTAGGGGGCAGTGTAAAAACTGGAGTTAAAGTCATTACCATATTACAGGATGTTGATTTTGCTGTAGTCACTTTTGCCATTTCATCAGCTCTGCAATTTCCTTTGGCCTCCTTGGTATGTCCAGTTTGATGTTATTGTCACCTGTAACTAAATATTGTCCAAAACCTGTAAAATCAAATCTCCATGCCCTACAGCTCCCCACTAGCTGTCAGGACTCCTCGTTCTTTCTAGATGTGTTTATATGCTTGTACAACTCCAAAAGCATATTTGCTGTCAGTATAAATGTTCACAGTCTTACCTGCTGCTTTAAGTAAGGCCTGGTTTAATGTATATAATTCGGCTGCTTGTGTTGACATTGATGCTGGTAATGGCTCTGCTTTAAGCACTTTGCACTCAGTTACCAGGCTGTATCCACTCTGCCTTTTTTCACTCACCACTCGAGAAGATCCATCAATCCAAATCTTGAGATCTGCGTTGTGGATAGGCTCATCCTTGAGGTTTACCCGTGCCATGGTACACATATCTACAGTCTGTAGACAGTCATGATGTTCCTCCAGGTCAGTTGTTACAGGCAGCAGACTAGCAGGATTTAAACGGTTACAAGGTTCATATGTGATATCATTTCTACCAATCAGTGAGGCTTCATATCAGGACAGCCGTGCATTTGTAAGCCACTTGGCTCCTCTCTGTTGTAACAAAGTAGTCATTGCATGAGGGCAAAACACTCTGATTGGATGTTCAATAGTCAATTTCCTTGCTTCCTCCACAGCCAGGGCGGTTGCAGCTACTGCCCTCAAGCATGGGGGCTATCCTTGTGTCACTGGATCCAGCTGTTTGAACAAATAAACTACAGGTCTTTTAGTTGGCTCACAAGTTTGTGTACAGCACTTCTGGTTTCCCATCATGACACATTTTTATCAAGTCTCTGGTTAGTTCACTGTACTCTTTTATTCACTCACGACAAAATCCCAATATTTCCAAGAAGGACCTCAGCTGTTTCTTAATTTGAGGCAGTGGCATGCGACAAATAGTCTCTTTGTGAGAAGGTAAAAGATCTCGTGTTCTCTGTGCTATTTTGTGTTCTAAATAAATTATTTCCTTTTTTGCTACTTTTCCATTTGTCAGCAACTGTTATACCACTAATTTCAATTTTCTTCTAACTTGTAAATATAAAGGATATTGTTTAATCCTAACTGACATTGACGCTCCCAGTCAAAGGTTACCTGTATGGGTGAAATGTTCACCTGGCCTGCATTGTCATCTTGCACTTATACGCATTCGTTTACAAATAATAATATATATTTTTTTAAACCCCTGGGTGTTATTGTTTCTTTGCCGCACAACATCATATGGTTCACATACATTTAATTTTGTATTAAAACTTTTATCCTATATAAACTTAAAATTAACGTTTAGTTTATATAAAACATCCCTGCCCGACAATGCACTAAGACCTTGAAAAGTCAATAAAAATAAATAGATAAAAAGTTATATTTTTCACCACCAATTCCTTTTCTTTCAAAAAAAAAAAGACTATTTGTGGGTTTTTCATCAATTCTAATTTATATTTTTCAATTTAAATTTTTTTGGTTTTTTTATCAGTGCAGAATAAATAATACTTAAAGCTATTAAGACTGAAAAAGCCTTTTTTTTCACTCTAATTTGAATACCTTTTAAACTTTTTTCATTAATGATGTCACAAAAAAATGTTATAACAACATAAAAACATAAAATAAAAAAGACCTTGGCTTTAATTTAACTGTGTTTTAAAACACTCAATATATTAACATGATTTCTCCATCCCTGGAGAAAACAGGCACCCAGCATCATCAATATCCATTCCATTGAACAACCATAACTATCCTCCCTCTTTATAAACCCTTTTGCTTTCCTCTTAAAGTTTCTCCCAACCATACACAACACCTTTCCTCAGTCGCCTTCCTCTTAAAACACTTGCCCCTTTGCAGCACACTCAAAACACGCTAACTTACTCAGGTCCTTTCAAAATTCACTTGCTTTTTATAAAACCATAATACATACATTTCTTTTTCACCTTATAAGCATTTCCAGTCTGTTTCTTTTCTTATAAAGTTTGATACAGTTCACAAGACTCTGCTTTCCAAATTCCATACACTTTGACTTGGCCCTTCTCCCTGCGTTCAGCAAGAGGGCTGGTTCAGTCAGTTAACTTAAAATTCCATTTTTTAAAATTTTGTTTCACATTTTAAACTTCAGAGAAAGAAAGGATTTTCTGTTAACAAAACAGTGTTGCTGGCTTGATTTACGACCAGTTTGATTAAAAAAAAAAACCTAAAGAGAAAAAAGAACAGAAAAGCAAGAAGGTTTAAAAAAACACTTTAAAGCGGAGAAAGGAGGGGCATGGGGGATCCTTTCTCTTCCAGTCTCTTCCTCAGAAAGATAAAATTGGAGAAAAATGAAGACAACCAGATTATTTTTCTCCCAGCAAAGAACAGATTTGCAACAGAAAAAACACAACAAAACCAGACTACTCAAACAATTTGATTCCCTTTTGGCAACACAGTTTCCTTTTACACCCCCAACTCTAAAAAGGAAAAGAAAGAGAGTGAGGGAGGGGGGACACTTTCTAGCCGACGCCGTCCATTATTCCAGGCTGGCCCCATAAAAATAAACACGTTAACATTTGTCAAATAACCACATAACCCTTTATAAAATACTTCACAGAAAGAGAGGACATACAACAAATCACGCTGGACAAGACAAAACACAAAACTACTTTCCTTTTTCTAGGCATTTGCCTCTTCCAGTGCCCTGGAGGCAACTGAAAAAATTCCGGATCAGCACAGTATTCCACAATCCCTGCTCTGGCTACTGCTTTTCCCATTGATAATAATAGACCATTGGCTGAATCCTCTTACAGCCCCCGTTACCATTCCAAATGTGCACCATGTAATCCAATGGCGTCCCACTGAATTGCTTGGTAGCCCGATTCCCCATTGGCAGCGTTACTCCCTTGCCTTTTACCAATAAAAAGGGCTTACTGGGAGCCTGTCCTGCCAAATGGCCGTTTCCAATTCCCTTCCGCGGATTTCTTACCTAAATTCCGTTTCTTCTCCTGAGTTGGTTTTGAAGAGGGCCTTCTGCTATTCCTGCTGCCTGGGGAGACTGGAGATCCAAAAGCCCCTGAGGACTGGCAAAATCGCCAGGGTGCACCTTCCCCTGGTACTTTGTCACTGCAGACCCCTCCAGGAGAGCTAGGGCAGAAAAGTCACCCAGTGGTCGCCATTAAACTGTTGGAAATAAAAAGATTTATTTCTTTAAACAGATTTAAATTTTGAATAAAAAGAAACCCAACCTCAGGATTGAAAGCAAGAGATTTTTAATTATTTTCTGCAGCAAAAAATAATGAGAGGAAAGATGTTAGGCAAAGGCCACAAAATGAAACTTTTCCTCTAACAAGCTCCGCCTATTTTTCATATTTATACTTTTCCAGAGTTTTTTGTTCTAAGAGGATTTAAATATCTCCTCCTCTCAAATCCACCCTAATTCTGATCTCATCTTTGTGGTCACATGCATATGATCTCATCTGTTATTCGGTGATATCCTGTTCCAGATACGAAAAATCACCTGCTTTGTTCAGTTTAAGTTAGACAGGACTATTTTCTACTGACTTATATAAATAACCACAGCTTACAAATATAATAGAAAAATAACATTTTTCTAATATGCTAGAATTAAATTAATTAAAATCTTACACATCCCACATTCGGTTGTTCCTTTTGTGCTTGAGAGGAATGGAGGCCGGAGGAGAATCGGTGGGGGTGGGGGGGGGAGATACGGACTATTCACAGCTCTCCTTGACCACAAGCCGGTTATTCTTTATGAATTGAAACGTATCACTGTTGCTTTCAGAAATGAGATACAAATTTTAAAAAGGGGATGGAGGGGAAATGTCTCCCTTTTTACTCCAGTCAGTTTTGGGCTCTGGGAGCCCAGAGAGGCCTCATTTGGTGCTTCTGGTGTGGAGAGAAGGGTCTTAAGGAGAGACTTTAAGATGGGCTTTTGAACACACCTCAAAGTAGGGCAGGAGGGTCTCTCCACGGAAGGGGGCTCCAGAGAACTCATAGATCAGGGATCCTCGGTCAGCGTCCAAAAAGGCCACTCGGCCCCCAGCGTAGTTCAGGCAGACTCGGATCCTCTTGGGCTCCCCGGTCAGGGTCAGGGGAAGGATTTGGCCTTTTAAGCCAGCCCAGTAGTCACCCCTCCACTTCCCCACAGCCCAGATCTCTTCCTCAGGACTAAGGAAAAAAACTCCCTTCCTCCTCCCAGACTTTATGGCCACCCCAACAGTCCATCCTTCCTCGCTTCCCACAAGGACTTCCCAGAAATGGCGACCTGCTGTGAATCCCTCATGGCCCAGAACAGCACCGTGTTCATCAAATCTCTCAGGATTGCTGGGCAGAGCTTGAGCTTCTTCTCCCCGTCTCACGCTTTTCCGATCCTCAGACAGGAGGAGTTGGGGATGGGCCGTGTCTGGATCCAGAGTCACATTTGCTGTTGGGGGAAAACGAGGAGACAAAAAGAAGCATTTTCAGTTGGGAGATTTCTCCCTCTGTCCTGTTCTGCGTCCTCCTCCTGCTCCCACCTCTTCATAACCCTCTCATGAATTCACAGACTCTCTCCTGCCTTCATGTGACCTGCTAAAAGGTACAGCAGCCTTCCTTGCGTTGCCAACCTCCAGGTACTCAGAGGAAAACCTCTAAATAAAAGGACAATGTCCGTGAGATATACAATCCAGAGCAAAAGGTCGTGAAATATTCACAATTCAAACATCCAGTCAGGTAAGAGTGTACATACAAACAGTCAATTATTCTTCAGGCACATATGCATTTGCAAATTGTAAGTCCAGTAATGGTAAGCATCAGACAGGGCAACGGAATAAACTTCAACCGCAATGGGCTTCCGGTAAAATCCCCATTTCATAGATTTTTTCAAGCTTCAAATGCTTCCGTGTGCCAATGAAACCTAAAGCAAAGATGCAAGACCGACATAATATCTAACATGTATACAAAATAACATCTATATACAAACATCATAATAGAAAAATATATATCTTTTTCATACTATTCACAGTGGGTAGCCGTGTTAGTCTGTTTGCAGTAGTCAAAAAGGGCAAGAGTCCAGTAGCACCTTAAAGACTAACAAAAATATTTTCTGGTAGGGTATGAGCTTTCGTGAGCCACAGCTCACTTCTTCAGATACAGCTAGAATGTGAATCACATCGGTCTTTAAGTAGAGGAACAGTATGTAAATGCCCTTCCACAATCTACATTGGACAAACAGGTCAGTCTCTGAGACAAAGATTAAATGGACATAAGTCTGACATCAGAAACCACAATATTCAAAAACCAGTGGGTGAACATTTCAACCTTCCAGGACATTCTGTTGCAGATTTAAGAGTAGCAGTTCTCTTACAAAGGAATTTTAAAGGGAGATTGGAAAGAGAAACTGTTGAATTACAGTTGATATTCAAACTAAAGTCAATGCTCCTTTTCCATGGTAAACTGAAAACCACTTCTTACATCAAAGATTCAACTCACTTCATCAACAAAATCAGTCCGTTAAGACTCAATCCAAAGGATATATTAATCAGTTTTGATGTTGTATCCCTCTTTACCAAGGTTCCAGTAAAAGACACAATCTCATTGATTAACCAGATTTTTCCAGAAGATATAACAGCCTTATTTCACCATTGTTTGACAACAAGTTATTTCCTATGGGATCAAGAATTTTATGAACAGATTGATGGAGTAGCTATGGGAAGTCCACTCAGTCCAGTAATAGCAAACTTTTACATGGAATATTTTGAAAAGACAGCATTAGAATCAGCACCTTACAAACCTACAGTCTGGTTCAGGTTCGTAGATGATACATTTACCATTTGGAGCCATGGTGAAGAAAAATTAATGGACTTTCTAAACCATCTTAATAATATCCATCCAAACATTCAGTTTACCATGGAAAAGGAAATTGAGGGTAAACTCCCATTTCTTGATACCCTTGTCATCCGTAAAACAAACCTTCAGTTAGGTCACAAGGTCTACCGGAAACCAACTCACACAGATCGCTACTTACACAAAAACTCCAACCACCACCCCCGACAGAAAAGAGGAATAATCAAAACATTAATGGACCGTGCAAGACGGATCTGTGAACCACAGTTTCTCAAGGAAGAAACTAATCATCTAAATCACGCACTGCTAGCAAACGGCTACTCCAAGAATGAAATCAGAAGGGCCATTAAACCAAACAAAAATCAGAAAACTCAAGAAAAACAGTCTCCCATAGGAAAGGTATTCTTGCCATTTATTAAAGGAGTCACTGATAGGATGGAGAAACTTTTGAAAAAACATAACCTACAAACAGTGTTTAAACCCACCAAGAAAATACAACAAATGCTACGATCAGCAAAAGACAAAAGAGACCCCCTCACCTCTGCAGGAGTATATCGTATACCTTGCAGCTGTGGAGAAGTTTACATCGGGACCACAAAACGCAGCATACAAACAAGGATAAAAGAACATGAAAGATACTGCAGACTTGGCCAACCTGAGAAATCAGCAGTGGCTGAACATGGACTGACACAAACAGGACACAGGGTCTTATTCCAAGACACTGAAAGACTGGACAATTCTACCAACTATTTTGTCAGATTGCACAGAGAAGCCATTGAAATTCATAAACATCAGCACAACTTTAACAGAAAAGAGGAGAGTTTAAGAATGAATAAGGCTTGGCTTCCTGCCCTGAAAAACCTCCAGACAAAGACAACATTCAACAATAGCCATACAGATTAGCTTTGGATTACACACATTAACAGATCACTTCAGGATACAATGGTTCCATATTAACATACCATACCCTCATTAGCACATTATCTTGATACTTACAGGACAATACTTTTGCAGGACAATACTCAGCTCAAACCCAACCCCTTTCTGACTATATATTACTCTTCCTACACCCTTGACACTGAGAGACACTATCCTTCAGTGTTACTACTCTGAAGATGCCTGCCACAGTTGCTGGCGAAACGTCAGGAAAGAAAATTCCAAGACCACGGTTACACAGCCCGGATAACCTACAAGAACCAATGAACTCTGACCGTGAAAGCCTTCGACAATATTTTAAAGTCAATGCATTTACCTGGGCTGAATAAAGACCTTGCATTCATGGCCCATTACCAATGCTGATTTCTCCACACCCATCTCTCTCCTGGACATCACAGACTCTTTTGCATATCACACCTAATCCAATCAAGCCTGCTATTCACATTTACATACTGTTCCTCTACTTAAAGACCGATGTGATTCACATTCTAGCTGTATCTGAAGAAGTGAGCTGTGGCTCACAAAAGCTCATACCCTACCAGAAAATATTTTTGTTAGTCTTTAAGGTGCTACTGGACTCTTGCGCTTTTTCATACTATGTTAGGAATAGGACGTTTATTCTTCCATTAATTCTGGACGACTTGGTAATGCGTCTAAAGTGACTTATGCTACCCGTTTAATTAAAACAGCTTGATTCCACAGGTGTAAACAATTACCGTAATTCTCCTAAATAAAGTTACCACATACTAATGTGAACAGACACACCAATTTTTTAAAGGAAACTAGAGAGATCCATATATGAATTCAATCCGTTGGGGATTATAGTATCAAATAAAAAAATAAAGTGTGATTCTTGCTGGGCCAATATTCTATCTAAATTTTGGTTATGAAAGGATCTACCATAGTATTGCCAGATTACAAAAAAATTGTAACTCAGAATCTGAGTGTTTTAAATCCTTGTAGTTTGCCGTGAATTGTAGAATCCCTGAATTCTTTGACAGGCAGCACCTGCGCACAGGCGCTTCAGTTGCCACATCTGAAATGGCCGACGGGCTGTGTATTGTGCTGCAAGGGAAGAGAATCCGACTTAACAAATGTGTCTCTGAGTGAACAAGTTCTTTTTAATCCAAATCTGGGAGGTTCACTGCAGCCTGAAATATTTTTTACCAAATGCCAGTGTTGTTTTATTATGTTTTCAATATCCCTAGTTTTGTAAAAAAAATTCAGGGATATCAGAACAGGCTTTACTTTTACACTGAGACACTTTAGTAATTGTAACAGCAAATCTGTTATTTATTTAATTCGTTGCCCCTGCGGACTTTTGTACGTGGGAAAGATGAAGAGGGCTATTAAAGTCCGCATCGGGGAGCACAGATCCCGCATCAGAAATTTGAATATGGAGGCGCCCTCACAGCGCACTACAAGGATTTAAAACACTCAGATTCTGAGTTACAATTTTTTTTATTGCCAACCTCCAGGTACTAGCTGGAGATCTCCCGCCATTACAACCGATCTCCAGCCGATAGAGATCAGATCACCTGGAGAAAATGGCAGCTTTGGCAATTGGACTCTATGGCACTGAAGTCCCCCCCTCCCCAAACCCCGCCCTCCTCACGCCCCGACTCCCAAACCTCCCATCGTTGGAAAAGAGGAACCTGGCAACCCTAAGTCTTCCTGTGTGCTTCAAGAAAAGGCAGGTAAAATCCACAATAAAATCCCACAGTAACCCAACCCATTTCTTCCCATATCCTGTCCCAAGTGGAGATCCTCGAGAGAGAAGAGAATCATGGATATTTCAGTCACAGGATTCCCACCCCCAAGAAATCACACAAGAGCATTTACATAAAAACCCAAATCACATGAAAATGAGCAGAGGCACAGAATGGGTTGAACACATCTCAAAATAGAGAATACCACTGAATTTGGCTTTCATTGACTCTGAACAAAACACAGAGCCTGGAAGGGGGTTCCCATTGCTTTCAGCTTGCCAGGGAGGTGTGTGTCTCAATTGGCATTTGGGACCATTTTGGATGGACTTGGGGTGGTTTCTATATTCCAGTGAAAGAACAAAGATTGGACTGAAGGCAGCTTCTCAGGGAATGTCCTGTATGGTAACGTTACGTCAGCAATAAAGTGGAGCCAATGTCCTGCCTGCACCCCTCAGAGGATGCCTGTGAGTTCAGACCTTCACAACTCAGCCTGAACAAACTACCTTCTACCTTTCTGTCTTTTTAAAGGTTGCAACATGCAGCCTGATGAAGACCTCTGCTGTGCTTGAAAGCTTACACATTTTGTGCCAATTTAAATAAGACATAATGAAGGTATTACATTGATTTTGCTTTTGTTTTGAGATTTTGCATGGACCACTACAGCTGTACAAGTTTTTCCTGGATCCCAAGAATGACATTTCTACCCAACGCAGCAGCACACACACCCCATCTCATTCTAGTGATGCCTTTCCCTTTATTGTCACAACAGAAAGGTCTACAGCAGGGGTTTCAAACGTGCGGCCCATAGGCCGCATCCAGCCCCCGGAGGGTTTTTATCTGACCCGCAGAGCCGAGGAACCTAGACCCCCTTTCCCCCGGCCTTTTCTGTGCTTCCGGGGCCCGTGCGTGGCCAGGGAGGGAGTGGGGAAGGCTTCTGCCCAGTCACGCCGAGCCATGGGCCCTGCTGCGGTGGAGGCCTTTCCGTGGTCACGCATGGCCACGGGCCCGCTGAGGTGCCTGGAGGTGGGGTGGAGGTGTTCCCGTGGTCGCTCTTGGCCGCGGGGCTGCTAGTGCATCAGGGTGTGTGTGGGGGGGGGGAAGGCTTTTCTCTTCCTCTTTTTCTGTCCCTCTCCTTTTCTTTCTTTCTTTCGTTCTCTGTCTCCCTCCTTTTTCTTTCTTTCTCTCTCTCCCTCTCCATTTCTTTCCCAGCCTCCCTTTCCTTCTTTCTTTCTCTCTCTCTCTCTCCCCCTCCCTCTTTCTTTCTTTCTTTCTTTCTTTCTTTCTTTCTTTCTTTCTTTCTTTCTTTCTTTCTTTCTTTCTTTCTTTCTTTCTTTCCCTATTTATTTATGTGTGCATGGCTCAGCCCGACCAAGTGACATTTATGTCATATCCGGCCCTCCTAACAAATGAATTCGACACCCCTGGTCTACAGACTTACTTTTTAATGAAGGCTGGGTATTCAGAGAACCAGGTACGCATATTGGTAAAATGGTATATCTATATAATGATAATACAGTATTGCCTATTTTAAAAAAATATTGAAAATCCCCCAGAGTGAGGGAAGGAAATGATCACCACTAGGAAAGGGTCAGGAAATTGGCTGCCACATAGGTGGGGAAATCTGAATTTTCCCACCCACATAGCAGTCATCCAGGCTTTATTACAAACCAGGTTTAAAGGGCTAATAACCTGTGAGAAGATGGCCAGGAACAAGCTAGAATTTACAGAAATATCCTTGGTATTGAATTCCTGTCCCCTCCCTGCCCCTGTGGAAGCTACCTATTGACAGCTCTGCAAAAACTAAGCCCTCTTGTGCTGTCCTCGGTGGCAGTTTTAAAAGAGCTGCAGTATTACCAATTGAAAGCCCTTCTGCATTAGAATTACCATCACAGAGATATCAAACTTCAAGCATGACCTAACCTGGGCTGGAAAAACAGATGTCTCAATAGCCAACTTTGGCAGAAGAATGCTTATTTTATGAAACACAGCCAAGCAACAAACATCCTTCGGCATCAAGAACGGGCTTCCTGGCCTCAAGTATATTTTGCAGAGCCTTGAAAATGCTATTCGGATGCTTGCAAATTTGGTAGCACCAAAAAGTAACATTTTTTAAAAGCAGACATAACTTTTCAATGAGGCAGAACTGGTTTGAAAGAAACTTTGCTGCCCTGAACACAAACATACATAGAATATCCAGGAGATACCTCTCCAAAAACCAGTTCTGCAACTTTACTGAAAGCTTTGGTAAAGGACTGATACACCATCATTGCTCTTTGAAAATGTATTCATTTGAAACAGCCAATAACCAACCCTACACAGAAGGGAGAAAAACAGAGCTAAGCCAGCATCCGACCTGCAAACATCTGCCTTCCTTCTGCCTGAATTCACTCGAAAATATACTCAGGAGACAGCCTCTTCCTGCCCAGAAGTGTGCATCCAAGTGACAGACGGGGAGGCGGAAGACCAAGCTGAAGAGGAGGCTTGTGAGTGACAGGCACATCATTCCACGTCTTCTCCCAAACATTAAACACAAATTATGTGTGAACAACTAGAAAAGAAGAACCAGGGCAGGCTGGACCTCTGCCTCTATATACTGCCATTCCACAAAGGCAGCTTAAAAAACACACACACACCATGGATCAAATGCACAATTTGTAGCGCCTTGAAAATGAGGGAAATCTGGAAAGAAGGTAGGGAATTCCACGTAGAAAAAAGGGATTCCCAACCTAGTCTGGGCCTCTCATGGGGAGGACTCTGAAAGGCCCTCAAGGGCTGATGCCCAGCAACTGTTCTCCCGTCATTTCAATATAGCAACAGGTAGGCGAAAGGAGGCAGTTCATCCCCCTCAAGAGTCCACCTTCTCTTTCACCCTGACAGACCTTCTCCTCAGAACAAGAAGGAACTGAAGGTGACAGGGTGGGAGAGAGGTTGAGGAACAACACGAGAGCATCCAGTAATGTCATCTCAGGAAAAACACTAAGCAGAAGAACAGAAATTGTAAGGTGAAGCTTTTGAGTTAAGCAATAATTGAACAGTGTATAAAGAAAAGATTACCTTTCTGCAGGAAAAGTCCAGAATCCAGAGTGTCTGAGGAAGCAAAAGAAACAAAAGTGAGCAGCAGACCCTTGTGCCTATCACCCATCATGTGACAAAAACATCCGTACATCATATGGTCTCTTTTTCTCTTGGGGAGGGAAGATGCCGTATAGCCCCACCTCATCAGATCTTGAAAGCTAAGTAGGGTTGGTATTTGGATGGGAGACCAAAGAAGACTGTGCAGACTAAATCAATGTCAAAGAAATCTCTGCTTCTCACTTGCCTTGAAAACCCCTTTCTGGGGTCGCCATAAGTTGGTTCTGACTTGATAGAGCATGCGTACATATTTCTTCCGAGGTTTGGCTGAAAGGTTAAGTAGAACCTACTTCTGGGGGGGCGGGGATGCCAAATTTTATTGATATGGAAATATTCACATTTCTTTTCACTAGTGACTTTGAGTGACTGGAGATTGACTTCATAGAAAGTATGCTAAGGACTGCGGCCCAAGGGTCCACTCCAGCTAAACTCAAGATCCTTCTAAAAAGAGATTCCACCGTGCCATCCTAAGCAGACTTACCGCCTTCTAACTCCGCTGATTTCAATGGGATTAGAAGGGTGTAAATCTGCTTGAGACCCCACCCTCAGTCCCCGAGACCCCTCTGTGGGCTCAGCTACGACATGCTCAAGCAAACACAGACTCTCAGTCAAAGAGCCCAGTTTTGAGAGGTCCAATTTGGCCACAGACACGCTGCAATGAGGATAGGGGTAGTTATTCCTGAAAGGGATGGGGTGGGTGTCTCCATTTCATGAGGATGCCCTGAAGGGCAGTTTCCTCCCCCTCCCTTTTGTTTTAAGTGCTTGTTCTACTATCTAGCTCCCAGTTTGCCAGTTCATGGACACAAAGGACTAGAGTTCAGCAGCACAGAATAATTTTGAGAAAATCCACACAATGCTATTTTGAACTAAAGTTGCAGAAGAAATCTGAACAGAAAACCTTCCATGGTGAACTACCTAATTCGTACACACACTCCTCGTATTCCTGGGTCTTCTAATGATATAAGCCCGGGGTCCCCAACATGGCACCCACCAATCTCTTTATTGGTGTCCGTCAAGTATTTAATGAAGAGGCCAGGGCTAGGTGGAACTTTTGCCAAGCAAGGCTTCTGATTGGCTGGACAACTTTTTAATAATGTTGCTTTCACAGCTTCTGCCACCAACAGCAGAAGGATCTTCGCTGTGTGACTGAAGGAAAGCTGAAGCAGCCATTCTGGTGCACTTCTGGTGCAGCAAATGTGTGTCTGAATTCCAAAGGTGGCCACGGGCACAAAAAGGTTGGGGACCTCAATATAAGCAGCCTAAAACACATCTGGTCCAAGCTAATGCCCAGCCTGAAATCCCTGCAGCGTTTCTTCATTACCTTTAAATGGCTTCTTGATGCCCTCCAAAAAGAGATTTTGATCAGAGAAGTCCCAGATGTGCCACTTCTGTACAAGAGGAAAAGCCAATGGATCCTCCAACGCCTCCTTTTCATTGTACCTAGAGAAAAATAATGGAAAAATACCATCTATCCAATTCACAATCCCCCCGTTGCAGGCATATCAGAGAAACGAAGGATGGTATCGCTTTACTCTGCTCTGGTTAGACCTCAACTAGAGTACTGTGTTCAGTTTTGGGCACCACAATTTAAGAAAGATGTAGACAAGCTGGAACGTGTCCAGAGAAGGGCAACAAAGATGGTGAGGGGTCTGGAGACCAAGTCCTATGAGGAAAGGTTGAAGGAGCTGGGTATGTTTAGCCTGAAGAGGAGAAGACTGAGAGGGGATATGATAACCATGTTCAAGTACTTGAAGGGCTGTCACATGTCAACATTGAGGAGGATGGGGGTGGCGGTGGGGTCGATGTGCAGGCGAACAGGTGGCCCTTGTAGCAGCCCAGCGGGCCCCATCAGATGTCCTCAAACTGGACCAGAGTCGAGAAGCGGCTGGCTGATGCGGTGGACGCCCGCGAGGTGGATCCCAAGGGCCAGGAACTACTCGAGGCCCAGGAGGCTGGCACGGGCCCGTCGACCACGACAAGGCGGAGGCGGCTCGAGAACTACTGGAACCAAGCGTAAGCGACACCCCGGACCGGCACTCGCCAACGTTGGTAGTCGGAGATGATGATTCCCATCAACTGCAGCTTGGGGAGGGTGGTGCAGCGCCCCAGGTTATGGAAGGTGTCCTTGGAGATAATGGAGAGGGCCGAGCCCGAGTCGACCTCCACCTCGCATGGGGTGCCCTCGATCTGGACAGAGACAGAGACTTTCTCCATGCCGTGGACCTTGTGAAGCTGTATGCTCTGGACGTTGTGGCGGCAGCAGCATGGTGAAGAACGGTCACCGATGGCCAATTCATGGACAGGTTGGGCGGCGCCATCTTTCTTGCCAGGGCCGGGCAGACGCTCCTTCTTGACAGAGCGGCAGGCCTTGGTGATGTGGCCCACCTGGCTGCAACCCTGGCACTTGGTGTCGTGGAAATGGCAAGTGCGGCGGTTGTGCGGTTCACCGCAGCTGGCGCACGGGCAAGCTGCCAGGCCCCCGACCTGGGCACTCGGGCGGCCATCTTGTGGGCCTCATCCTCAACTTCCTCATCACTGGTGCTCTCGTAATGGATGGGAACCGGAGCCGACGGAGGAGGCGCAGTGCTCCTGTCGCCCAAGTGGTCAGCCCTCGTCGATGCCTCTGCTGCTGTGGCTTCCTCGATGGCCGCAGTCAGGGAGACGTCCTTGGCGACGAGTCTGCGGCACACCTTCTCATTCCGGAGGCCGAAGATGAACCGGTCTCGCAGCATGCCATCGAGGTCCAGGAAGGCGCAGAAATGGGCAGTCTGGCGGAGGGCCGCAAGGTATGTGGCGACGGACTCGCCGGGCTCCTGATCCCGCAGGTGGAAGGCCAGGCTGCGAGCGAGCTGCGTGGGCTGGGTTGCAAAGTGGTTCCCCAGCGCAGCCATTATGTCAGTGAATGGCATATCATTCAGCTTAGTGGGGGCCAGCAAGGACTGGGCGAGCTGGAAGGTCCAAAGGTCCCACACCCTGAAGAACAGCGAGCGCTTCTTGCCGGGGTCTGTGACGTCGTTTGCATCCAAGAAGACTTCCTCCTGACCCAGCACGTCACACCAAACTCCGCGACCGGCAGAAGCCCCACCGAACTCCTCATGGGCCGCTGGCCAAAGACCCTGCTCGACCGGCTGCACCCCGATCTTGCGCCAGAGTGTCCGGCCCACAAGGACTCAACTGCCACCCTGAGAGTCGTAGAGCAGGACGACCCGGTCTACGCCTGCAACTACGGGGCGGGCCCAGCCTGGATCCCGGCCACGGTGCAGGAAGCCACCGGACTGGTATCCTACCAGGTCGCCACCCCAGAGGGTCGTGTCTTGAGGTGGCACATTGATCAACTGCACCGCCACCCAGCCGACGCCCCCAAGCTCGCCACTGCTTCGGAAGCCCCAGCGTTCCCCAGAGCTGTGGAGCCGGAGCAAGTCGCGGCAGTGGAGATCGAGCGTGCCAAGGGGCAACCACCAGCAGACGAGGCAGGCGCTTCCGAAACCAGTCCAGATAAAGGCCTGGCTGCCGCAAGCACAGCCAACCCAGCCACCGCCTCACAAGCGGCGGCTCCCTAATCCAGCAACCCCCGTTCCAGCACCACACCGATCACAGTGGGCACGAGCAAGACCGAACCATCTCAAGGACTTTGTGTGTCCATGTAGTGTTCGGACTTAGAGGGGAGGGTGTAATGTATATATATAGTTAGGCCGGTAAGCAGGGGAAAACCTAGGAGCTTGAGTCCCCAGCGAAGGCTCCTAAACCTGCACGTGCCATTGGCCCTAAGCCGGCACATGCCATTGGCCCTAAGCGGGCAGGCGCCATTGGTGACCCGGGGGTTGTTTCCCCCTATCACGGATCGGGGGGGAGTGGCTGCGGGCGGCCAGGGGGGCATATAAGCAGGGCCAGTTCTCGGTATTCTCTATTTCTGTTCTGTTCATCAATAAACGCGTTGTGTTGGAACTCCGTCTTGACCTCCTATGTACTCCTGATGCGGACTTAACAAGAGGGGTATTCATGGCTATTAGAATGGATACTAGTCATGCTGCATACCTATTCTCTCTAGTATCAGAGGAGTATGCCTATTATATTGGGTGCTGTGGAACACGGGCAGGATGGTGCAGCTGCAGTCGTCTTGTTTGTGGCTTCCTAGAGGCACCTGGTTGGCCACTGTGTGAACAGACTGCTGGACTTGGTCTGATCCAGCAGGGCCTTTCTTATGTTCTTATGAATGTAGCTGAGGAGACTCAAACCTTTATTTCCTGGGGTACTTTTTTTTAATTTAATGTGGCTTTGTAAGCAGCAGCCACCACCACAAAAGGATCTTCTCTGTGTGACTGAAGGTAACCAGCGACAGCCATTTTGTGGCTGGCTCTGCCTCCTGTGGCAGCCATTTTGTGCCAGCCATTCTGTGGCTGAGCCCACCACACCAGGGTGGAATTGCAAAGGTGCCCTCTGCCACAAAAAGGTTGGAGACTCCTCTTCTAGAGATGCACAGCTAGGTGTCAAGCCAGACCCCCTCCCAATACCATTTCACTTCACGGTTTCTAGTTGACAAGGCTCTGTGTTTGTTTGCCACTGACGGATGGAGATCCACAATCTTAATAACACCCAAACTGGCCCTCAGCCACCATCCTGAAGGACCACGTTCTTCACAGATTACCCAGACCCTTCCCAGCATAAAGAAGGTTAATAGAAAGATCCACTTACCTCTGCAAGGTGCTTCTAGCATCCTAAAGAAAAATGGCAGAGAGGGAGAGAAAGAAGGGAGACCTCAATGGCTGCTTAAAGGCCACACCAGGAAAACCCCCCAGACCCTGGGAGATTCTGCACTCTGGCCCTTCCCTTGTGTCCAGCTAGCAGAGTCCACTCAAAGACTGGGGGGTGAATCTCCATAAAGTGGGATAAAATCTCTGTGAGGTTAATATTAACAGACAAAGTGGAGTCATTTCAGAGGAGAATTGGTGATCTGCTTTGGCGATTCAACAGTGGCTACTTTCACTAAGGGAGTTTTCCTTACATGGAAGGCAGGAAGCCCTCCAACTAGCTTCCGTGGCCACGTGTAGACGCAGAGGCATTCCCAGCAACGTTCCTTGCATCCGCCCCGCATCACTGTTATTTCCCTTCTTGCTACTGGAGAGCATTTCCCAGGCTTTAAAAAACCACTAGATTACAGTAGAATTGTAACAACATGGTGGTACCCAGCCTTCATTTCTGTGTAAATAAAGTCCTTGTTGAAGAGTTATAACTGGAAATGAGCAGCCTGCACTTTACTTCTTTTAAAATAAAAAATAGAAATCAGTGCAACTGATCATTATAATTTTGCAACACTAGAACCATCGAGCTGTTGCCCTTTTCTTTAAAGCCTGAGAAAAGCCCTCTGATGGGGGCGGAGAGATGGTGGCCACAGGGACTGAGAGGAGAAGAGCCAAACTCTGTCACCTTTCAGCCCTTTAAAGTGCTTTTCCCCTTTCCCTGCAGCTCTGTAACACGGCTCAGCAGGGAAAGGTGGGGTCTGGGCACAAATGCCGTCTCAACTGCATGTAAGTGATGGGTTGGTAGCAGCAGCAGGCACAGCAGTGCCAGCAACGGGTGTGTGGATGCCATTCCCGTACCACTTGTTGCTGCCGCTGTGTGTGTGCATTCATTTTTGTGCACCAATCTGCACGCAACAAGTATGAGCTACATTCATCCTATCATACACAATCTCCCTTTAAATCTTGCTGTGAAAATTTTGCCTATGACCCTCATTCCTGGTGGTTTGGAAAGAGCTACCTGTGAACTTAGTTTGACTTGCATGTTGTTCTACAGACTGTTGGTTGACACACAAACCCACTTCTGCTTCTGAGATGGAAGCCAAGTGGCCTCAGTGTATCAGGAAGGGGCAGAGGGCTCTGGGGGGGGGGCTGCATTTCCAGGGGGTGGAGTTTAGCAGGCCGTGTCTGATTGTTTTTTGCAGCCTGGCTGGAGATGAGATGGGGCAGAGGGGAAAGCAGCCCATGTACAGATATGAAAACTTGTTAGCAACATAAACTGGGCTCATTTGCTTTCTGCCCAAGCGAAGGAGGCACAGAAAGGGTTTGGGGGCAGCCTCCTCCCAAAGGAGAGCCTGGGCTGTTCCTGCCACACTCTTGCCTGTAGGAGTTGACTGGCCGGCTGCTGACACTTCTGCTCCATCTCCCGGATGAGGCTGTCCAGAGAGGAAAGTGCTTCAGAGAGCTCAGCCAGGTGCTGGTCCCTGTTTTTTGGCAGCTCCTTCTCCATCTCTTCCATCTGGGCCAACAAACGTTTCTCTTGTTCCTCCAGAAATGAGTGTAATTGTCTGAACTTGGCTGCCATCTCTTGCTTCTCTCCCATCATTTGCTTCTGCAATAGAAATAAAAGGGCATCAGGTCAACATAACACAGCTGGTCTTTGCAATGGGAAGAGGCAGTTTAGGAGACTCCTATCGGAAGGGCACTTTGGCCTGTCACAGATATCACATCAACATTCGACAGGGGAAAAGCAAGATTTCCCTGGACCTATTTTGAGGGCCAAAGTACATCTCCCTCAAACTCCTGGAGAGGTTCTTTCAGCCACAGAGGACAATGTCTGCAGCAGAAGATGCAGGCCATTTATGCATGGAAGGTTTTGCCTTCGATTTGCTGCTCTCTACATGCACGTTTCCCCCATCCAAATTCTTAAAACTCAAAAATAAGCCCCCATGTAATGTTTTGAGAATTCACATGGGGAAAATGTGCATCTATGGTGCAGCAAATCCAAGGCAAAACCTTCCATGCATAAGTGTCCCCAGAGAGTAGAAGGGACTTCTTGAATCCGTTTGTTTCCCCAGTAAAACACTCCATATGCTGACCCCACCTTCTGCTTCCCATCAGGTAAAAAGGTACAATGTTTGAGTAGAAATACCACTGGGGAGAAAGGAGCTATGAAGCCCCTTCCCCTCACTTGGTCTCCCTTCCTATATTTGGGGCAAGAAAAACCTGCAGGGGAAAAGATCGACACGCTACTGAGAATTCCAAGGACTTCCTCCCCCTAAGAATCAGGTTTGGCTGAACAACCCTTGGAACAGTTCAGGATTGGTGGAGTTTCTGTCAGCATTTCTACCAAGCATTTCTTTGGGTGTGGGACACCATCATCTCTCTTCAGAGACTTCTCCTGACTTGCAGGCACACAAATGGGTAGTTGACATATACGTTCATCTGTCCAGGGATCATCACAGAGGAGAGTGATTCTGCCCCAAACAAAATCACCCAAGAACACAAAGAAGGAGGGGGGGGTTAGATCTGGATGAACAACCAGGAGCAGCCCCACCCACTAGGCAGCCCCAGGTGACCATCCAGGGTGCCAGGGGAACCAAGAGGGTGCAGTTCCCCAATATCTGCCTCGTGGGTTGACTCTTCTGTTATTTTCTGCCATTCCTCCCCCAATAATAGTTCTAGAATCTGTTCACTTCCCAGCCATCGTGACACTTACGAGCAGGTCTTGGCTTTCCTTCACTACTTCTGCTTTACATGCCACAATTCTTTCTCTCTCCTTCTTCAGCATCTCCAGGCGGTTACAGAACTGATCCTGGGGGAGGAGAAACCAGAAACTAAGACTGGTTCCTTTTTTAGAAGTTTATTATAAAACATACGAGAAGAAAACTGTCATTAAAGGCCAAACTAGATATAACTCCCCTACATCCATAACAGGATCTTCAACAACATTCCCCCAATGCTAAACACAGAGAGGTTCCTCATGGGAATGGTGCCCCATTCTTCTCGGATACCTACCAAGAATAGAAAGACATTCACAGTGCCAATGCTGCTGCGGCATGGAGATTTACTCTGTATGTTACCCTCGTGCCCACCATTCCACCCCTGCGCTCGCCACAGGAGGGTTTTCAGCATTTAAAAAATTATTCACAGTCAGTATACCACTGTATTCTGTTAACACTCCAGCCATATACCCAGTGGTGTCAGTTTTTTAAAAATGGCTAAAAGCTCTTGGGAGTGGGGGGGGGGAATGCTAGGCAGGTGGGTACTGGATTGGAGATGGTGGGGGAAATGTGTACCTTCCATTCCACATGATCTCAGACCCTCTTTGGTTATGTTCTTCCAAGAAAGAGAATACCAAAGCAGCTGTGGGAAGGGGGGGATCCCTTGAAGTGCCATAGTACAGTGGAAGGGTCATGTGGCTCTCTGACCCTCAGAGTATCTGCCTGGCAAACAGGTAGCAGTTGACATGAAAGACCTCCAACTGAGTCCCTGGAGAACCGCTGCCAGTCTGACTCAGAATAAGGCAGCTTCATACGTTGCTCTCCCACCCCCAAAAGCTCTCCTTCTGATTTAAACTGCTGCCTCACAGCTACAGCGTGCAAGTGGGGGACACAGACAAGTACCAAACTTACACCATTCTCCCCCCAGGAAAACAGCAACTCAAGGAGAGCAGTTAAAGATGAGAAAGCAAAGTGTGTGTGGGGGGAAGGGGTTTAAACTGGGAGTCAGGCGGCTGCCCCCTCGTAGCTCAGCCATGCAATGGGCTGCCCAGAAGTCAACTCAACCAGAGAGGAAGTGAGTCAAACTCCCTAATTTATCATATCAGCCCACTGTAGCCTCAGCAGGGGGCAGGAGGCAACGTGTTGAGTTTAAATTCTAAATAGATCGTGATCTTGTGGATTATTGTACACACACACAAAATAAAGGACTCTGATCTTGTAGCTTTCTTTTAACTGAACAAACGTTTACTTATTATAGGGAGGGTAAACATGGGATGCATAATAAAAGCTGTCACGTCGCTTATAGTTTGAGGAATATGTCCTCTTTCATAGCCAGTCTGTCTCAACTACTTAAAACGGCAGTTTAACTGCAGCCCCGCCCCCTAGGAACGCAGCAGAATGTCACATGACCAGCGGATCAAATAACACTGGCTATGTGCTGCAGCACTGTTCCCTGAGATCATGCAAATAAATAAATACATTTAGCTAGCATTCCTGATCCAGACAAAACTCGTCGTCCAATTCCCAACACAATGCCCTTGGGAGCCACCAAGGCAGGAAGGAGGAAGAAAAGAGATGTTTTCACTCCCCGATTTGGGCCCAAAGGCTGGGGCAAAACCTGCAGGGAATTTTCCCACAAAGAGACCAAGGAGAAGGGGAGGATCCACGGCTCTTTCCTGCCAACCTCCACCATGTAGATTTTCTACCTTGTACTCTTGGGAGGCCTCCTCAAGAGGAAGGGTTTCGTGATCTCTGTGCTCCTTGGATCGGTCACAGACCACACAGATGAGGGCTTCGTCGTTCCTGCAGAAGAGCTTCAGCGGCTCCTGGTGCTTTTGGCAAACTCCTTTCTGGCTGCCACGATTGTCTGATACAGAAAACAGAGAACAAGAATTTGTTTCAACCCCCAACCCCTGAACTGTATCTCTCCTTGAAACGACTGGATGTACTGTACTTTTCGCTCCATAAGACACACTTTTTTCCTCCTCAAAAGTGAGGAACATGTCGGTGCATCTTATGGAGCGAATGCCAGCTGGGCGCGTGTGCGTCGGGACGGCGTGAGCCGGCGTTCTAACCTCCGCACTCCCCCCCCCCCGCAAGCTTCCCGGTCCCAAGGCTCAGCTGTTGGGCGGGTCCTGAGCCTCGGGACCAGGAAGCACGGTGGTGGCGGAGGTTAAACTGCTCTGCACTGCCTAGGCAGCCAGCGCCCCCCTTCCCGGGACGCGCCCAGCGGCCCCGCCCACCTCCCAGCTGGCCATCGGGGCGCGCAACATTTGCTCCATAAGACAAGTTTTTAGAGGAGGAAAACTAGATTTTTTCTTGTTTTCCTCCTCTAAAAACTAGGTGCGTCTTATGGTCAGGTGCATCCTATGGAGCAAAAAATAAGGTAACTAGTGGCTTGTTCAGTATGGGAATTTTTTTTTAAAATACAAAACCAGAGGTAACCAAAAGTAACCCTTCAGTTGGAGTTGGGGGAGTTGTCCTGGAGAGGGAGCTTTGGAGGGGTTCGGAAGAAAAAGAGAGTTCGGAGGGAAAGGAGAGAGAGAAGGAGAGGGAGAGAAGCCATCTGGGTTCTGGTGCAGAGAACAGGGAACCCTGAGAAGGAGCCCCCAGAGAACTGCAGCCCCACCAAGAGCCCCAAGATCAGCACCACCATGGAGTCAAGACCTTTTCGGTTTCCACTTACAGTTGTGTTCCCTATGTCTGAATTTACTGTTGGAATGTCCAGGAGTGGAGTAAACCCTACTTGTATCTTAAGCTCTACTTGTAAATGGTTATTGGTGAGTTGTTTTGAATTGTTCCTTTTTTGCCTCCAAGTTAGGAAGTGGAGACCAGTTGACTGGAGCCCCCCTCCCTTTCTTTTTTATCACACACCCCTCCACTAATATGACAGGTCACAGAATGTCTCCCCTCAGCTGGAGTTGGTGGAAGAAACGGGGGGTACGCAACTTTTCATTATGCCTCGAATTCCTTTGGAAGTCAATGAATGACTCACAACAGTTCCAGGTAAACCACATTCTCCCTACACCTCAATCTCAGCTCGATCTCAGGATGGGAAGGTCAAGGGGATGGCTACTGTAAATAATGTATAGGCCACTGTTAAAGGAAATGGCTGTGCGTGGGGAGGAGCTGCCTGCCCCTTTCTTTAGTTCCACATGTCCAGCATTTTTCACTGGCAGAAATGGCTCAGGGGGGAAACCTGCAGCTCTTCCTCCCCCTTTGCAGCATTTGGAACCTGCAGGAGCAACAGAAAGCTTTCAAGGTAAATTGCAGTGACCCAACGTCTGGCTATGAGTCGGTCAGGCACCCTTGTCCCCACTTCAGGTCAGATGTCTCAGCTATTTCAGCCCTTCCTTCATACCTTATCTTGGGCAGCAGCCTCTCCCAGGTGAAGTAAAGACTGACCTCTGTGTTCTGGGGATTTCTGCCCGTGTGTTGGACCCAGATCTCCTGTTCCTGGATTTCTTGCACGAAATATTATTTGTTTCATTTTTTCTACCACGTTTGCCAGCTGCCAGTTTGAGCGGAAATTCCCTTTCTGGATCTCAGCTTTGCAGACAGGACACTCCAGGTCCCCCAGTTCTTCCCATTTGTCACAGTAGTCGGTGATGCAGCCCCGACAGAAATTGTGGCCACAGTCCAGGGTTACCGGTTCTTTGAGCCACTCCAGGCAGATGGGACAGCTTAATTCCTCTTCCAGACCTGTGGATGGAGACCCTGAGGCCATGTCGGAGGCAGTTTCTGTGTCTTGACAGACAGAAAAGGTAGCTTTGTGAGGCCTGCAAAGAGAACAGCAGAAAGACAATAGGGTTGCTAGGTCCCTCTTGGCAACCGGTGGGAGGTTTTAGGGGCGGAGCCTGAGGCGGACGGGGTTTGGGGAAGGGAGGGACTTCAATGCCATAGAGTCCAATTGCCAAAGCGGCCATTTTCTCCAGGTGAACTGACCTCTTATCGGCTGGAGATCAGTTGTAATAACGAGATCTCCAGCTAGAACCTGGAGGTTGGCAACCCTAAAAGACAATGAGCTGGAAAAAGGTGGGATGTTTTGCGGGAGACACATATTTTTCAAAAGGGCAGATAAATGAGTAGCATTTTTCTCTGGGATTTCTAAATACATCTAATAAGAGGCAGAAAACTTCTATTAACACATGATTGGTAAACTAGAGGTGTGGATAGAAATTGATTTGGTACTGGTAGGAGAAATCAACACAGTAATTAGGGTGGCCAGCCTCCAGGTGGGGGCTTGAGACCTCCTCGAATCACAACTGATCCCCAGACTATGGAGATCATTTCCTTTAAAGAAAGTGGCAGTTTGAAGGATAGACAGTGTGGTATCCTACTTTGCCCAAACCCCAAACTTCCCAGGTTCCACCCCCGTCTTCAGGAATTTCCCAGCCCAGAGTTGGCAACTCTAACAGTAATAGATCCAGAGATGGTTTTGGATGTCTATATCCTGAGAAAAGACTCCACTTTTTATTTGCACAGACGTCAAATCTATTGAAGAATAGATTATATTTTTGCACCAGCAAAATAAAACAAAAAGGTATGCGCTGTCTCTGAGCAATAATTATGCAGATTTCACCCCACTAAAATTTAACTGGTTTTCTGGGGTGCATTGAGTAGGGGTGCCAACCTCCAGTTGAGGCCTGGAGATTTCCTGGAATTACAACTGATTTTCAAACAACAGAGATCGATTCCCTTGACACAAATGGCTGTTTTGGAGGATAGGTGCTCTGGCATTATATACCTCTGAGGCCCCTCCCCAAACCCCAACCTTCACAGGCTCCACCCCACAAATCTCCAGGGATTTCCCAACCCAGAGCAGGCAACCTTAGAGGGGCTGTAGAATTTGGAAGCTAAACAATCTGTTGTTAAAAGATGAAGAGATAATGAACACACTAAACGAAGAAGTGGAAGTTCTTCATTAGTATTAATGAATAAAAAGAGATACCATTTCTTAGAACCTGGGAACCATTTAAAACATATTTTAGAGGCTTTGTTATGTTGACATAGAGCGTTTTGTCCGAAAAGGAGGGGGAGGAGAATGAGTCTTGGAAGTAAAAAATTAGGAATTGGCCCAGAAAAAAAATTAGTGTCTCCAAGAAACTGTGATAGTTTTGGAAATAATGAGACAAAGATACACTATCCTCACCAGACAGCCAAATCCCTCTTGTATGCTAGACAGTCCATCTTTGAACAAGTCAATAAATCAGGGAAATGTTTGGCACATTTACTAACCAAAGAATTGGGGCCAAACGGAATTATTGAAATAAAGAACAAAATAGGAATCCGGCTTCACAAGATATCTCAGGAAATGAATGAAGAAGCTTAGTGGCGAATTCTCTGCCAGATGTAGGGGGCATGAGCTACAGACAAAATGTCAGCATTAAATGAGACTGCCTTAGAAGTCTCCTCTTCATAGCATCTTGATGGGATGTCTATTCCCCTCCACACACACATACAGATATGCATGCTGATTCCTCTACTGTCTTGTGCTGTAGTTACTGACTACCACCACATAGGGTTGCCAGGTCCCTCTTTGCCACCGGGAGATTTTTAGGGCAGAGCCTGAGGGAGGCGAGGTTTAGGGAATGGAGGAATGAAGGGACTTCATTGCCATAGAGTCCAATTGCCAAATCAGCCATTTTTTCCAGGTGAACTGATCTCTATCGGCTGGAGATCTCCAGCTACTACCTAAAGATTGGCAACACTCCACAGTTCTGCTTTATCTTCTCTGCTTCCTTCATCCTTCAAGATACCATTTATTACCTTAACTCCCAAATTGTTTCTTCTCTTATAGGCTGTTTCTGCATGGGTTATTTGCCCTGGGTTCAATGCTATTGGGAAGCGGGTTTTTTTCCTTCCTTCCCCACTGTATTGAGGTGCACCTCTTGATTTTCACAGGGTTTTCTCCAGTCTTTCCCGAACCTGTTTGCTGCAAAGTTTTGAAAAAGTTTGCAGCAAAGCCCAGATTGCTGTTAAGTGGGTGGAAAAGTTTGGCTATTGGTGGTCCTGCCCACAGGTCAGCCATTTTCCCTGTCCTTCAGGCTGCCATTTCCTTTCACCACCGCTGGGGGGGGGTCTTTTTTTTTTAAATTACAATTTTAATTGAACATTGTCATATTATTTTAATGATATAAACATCTGTGTATCGAGTTCTCTGAATTTCTAGCTTTCTTTTTTTTAAAAAGTCTCTAGCCCCTTTTGTCGTGGAGCTATAAAGGGAACGAAAAATCTTCGCAAAAAAAGGGCTAGGGACTTTTTTAAAACATAAAAGCTGAGAATGACATTCTGTTGCTGATTTAAAAAAATTTAAAACCTCAGATGGTACAGTGGGAGGGTGGCGGCGGCTGTCGGGACACTGGGGCAAGAAAACTATGGGAAACCTGCCATGTGAAAGCCCCATTGTCACGGTGATGTATTAGCTGCAGCAGCAACAGGAAAAGGACACAGGCCTGTCCCTGTGCAGGAAAACACTTATGTTGTTGCTGCTGCTGCTGCTGTCAAGTCGCAGCTTGTGGGCTTCCTAGAGGCACAGGGTTGGCCACAGTGTGAACAGACTGCTGGATTTGATGGACCTTGGTCTGATCCAGCAAGGTTTTTCTTATGTTCTCATGACCCCATAAGCTTATCAAGGTAAGTGATGTTCAAAGGTGGTTTGCCATTGCCTTCCTCTGCATAATGACCGTAGAATCCCTTGGTGGTCTCTCATCCAAGTACTAACTACAGCCGACCCTGCGTAGCTTCCAAGATCTCACAAGACTGGGTTAGTCTGGGCCATCTATGTCAGGGTGGAAAACACCATACACTTAAATAAAATCCCTGGTGTGTAGCTCTGTTAACTTATTATAAAGACAGAGGGGTGGTGTAAAGAGAGCAGGGCCAAGACATGAAGGCTCAGTCTGAATCCCCCCCATCCTCCACCCACTAGGCTACCCAACCATTATGCCAGCCTCACCTGCCAGTTGTCTCAAGGTGACATCCAGGACTGCCTCTGTGAGACACACAATACAGCCTTTCCCTTTCTTTGTGATTTCCCACTCTTCATTCACCTCAGTAGGGTCACAGGGGTACAGAGAGAGCAAATTTGAAGTTCCCCCAACAGCTGGAACCTCCCACTCCGGTTGCTGCAATTCCCCTTGGCTTCTGCAGAAAACAGAACCAGGAAATGCATTTCAGTCCCCACTGCTGAGAAACCTGTCCTTAAAGGAGCTGATCAGCAACAACCTTTGAACAGAGAGCCCAGCCCATATCTCCGAAAATACATAATACATTAACTAATCCATTTCATGATCTGTTCCCTCCAGTGCTGGCCTGTTTCCTCCATATCTGGGTGTGCCTGTGTATGCCTGCACAAAGTGATAAGGACACATTTAATCCATTTTATGAAGAGGACCGTAGGCAGCTGGGGACAGAATCAAGGAGATAGTATGGATGAAATACAAGACTCCTTTTTGGTTTTGCTGCAACAGACGAAGACAGCTTGTCCGTCCCCACACATAAACGCCAACCCCTCCCATGAGATGCTTCTGGTCCCACAACTGGGTGCTCCCCAGGTCACCGTAAGGGGATGTGTGTGTTCTTGTTGGCTTCTTTTCCCTTAGTGAGGGGACGGGCCATAAACACAATAGAATCAAGTGCAAACAACTATAACACTAATGTTGACCCAACAAATACAACAAAAATTGTGTGCCTTCTTTCCTACCAAAACGGCAAACATGCAAACTCCCAACTTGACTGTTAACTGCAAAGGCGAAAGTTCACTAATTTGCAGAACTGTATTAGCTAATTGGAAAAGACCCACCGTTTTAAGCAGTTCCCACACATATTAGTGTTAATTCGATGCTCACGCCTTTCAGCAGGAGAGGCACTTTCTGGCAGCGGGGCGAGGTTGACAGGATGCTGCGCTACATTGAGTGCAGGGGCTATGCCAGGCGACTGATGGCAAGCGCACACACGGAGAACCAAGGCATTTATGCCAGGATTTATGCCCAAGGCATTTATGCCCGGGCCAGTGGCTACCATCAGACGATGCAACAATGCTCCTTGAAGTTCAAGCAGCTGAAGGCTGCCTTCATGGATGCCCTGGCGGCCTGGTAGGGCATAACTTGGGAGATGGGGCAATATCCCCCCCCACTTCAACCAGCATCTTTGTCTGTAGGAAGCTTTGGGGCACCCTCAATGGGAGGATAGATGTAGGTAATCCTCCCCCACCCACTCCACCCTCCCAGACAACAAATATCCCCATTGGGTTTTTAAGAGTGCTTGTCACTGTACACCACAGAGAGTAGCTCAGTCCTCCACAAACGTTTAAATAAGCAACGGTCATTCTTTCAGTTGCCATACTCGTCCACCCATCCTCCGAGAGACTGAATGGGCAGGTGTGTGCCATCGATGGTGCCAATGCAGTGTGGGAAGCCTAGTCTGTTGAAACCAGCCCCCTGGCCAGGAATATTCTTCTTGTCCTTCCTGCCTACTGGTGCAGCCTTATTTTCTCCTGATTCTTTCAAAAAACACAGCACGGCAACATTGACCAATCGGAGCAGATTATCAGGTATATGTCAGCTGAGTGCATGATCTCTAGAGCGCATGCACAACAGAATCATGGCACTTTAATGTAGCTGTGCATCAGTGGTAGAGTGCTGGCACAGAAGAAAAGAAGTGGACGGTTAGTACAGCGGACGCAAGCAACGGCACAGGTGACCCAGGAAAAACTTCATGAACAATGGATAGTACAGATTTACAAGTGAAAAGAAACGGAGGGGGAAGGAAGCAAAGTAGGAAATGAAGGGGTGTGGAGTGTCCTTGCCCAACTCGATTCCAATCATTGCGCATCAAGCATGGGGAAAACCTGTGGTAAGTTCTATATGCGGAAAAGGCGGTTTAGTTGTATGTACACGATTCAAGCGATTAACCAGGCTGGTCTCAAAGCTCCTCACCAAGGAGGAGGAGGAACATATTGAACTTGGACATGGGTCAATAGGCCAGCTCAGCCCGATACCATTACCTGTGTTGTTTAGCACATTGATATTTATGTTCTGTTTGACATTTCTGCAATCCTAGATTATGCTCTGCTTGAGATTTCTGCAATTTGTTTCATTGATTGGCACAGTGTACTCCTCCTTGAGTCTCAATGAAAAAGGTGGGCTCTATAAAACAATAATAAATACTTGGTCTTGCTGTCCTGTGTCGATTACTCAGCGGTAAGTCAAAGTTTATTCATTCAGTAGTGGAAGAGCTTTTCCTGGTCAGGCTGTTGCCTGTCTCTGAAAACTTTTGTCAGGCTGCTATCTCGGTTTCGTTATTGCCTCTGTCTCTGTGCTGTATTGTCTGCCCCCCAAGGTCGCATGCCTAAGCCTAAGCCTGGGAACTCAGCTCCTGGGAAACTGTATTCCTGCGTGTAATCTCCCGCCTTTCCTGCCTTATAATATCTCCCAGCTAGTGAGCCTTTCATAGCTGTCATTTTATTCGTTTGCACTGTATGCCTATTTGATCAGTAAAATCCACCTGTTTGGACTCTATACGACTTTGTGGTGATTTCTGGTTCTGTGGGCCAAGGGCTGACATTATGACAGCTATCTCACATCTTCACCATTCTCCTAGCCAGGCTGGAGCCCAGGGGGGTTCGCCTGCCACTTGGATGGGAGCTGTGCAGCTCTCCAGGTGATCTACTACCCTGGAGCCCTTCTCAGAGGACCCTACTCTGTTACAGGACTTAATTGCTGAACTTTTCCGGACGAACCGAGAGGTTTGCCGCTTGAGGGGACTGGTACACGCGCAGTGGCAATCTCTTACAGGACGTCTCTGGATGTTAACATCGGAGGATACTGATGCTCGTTTAGATCTTCAGGACTTGGATCAATTACTGGACGATGCCCGATTGGCGACTGAGGATTTACAAATATTAACTGGACTTCTGGATAATCTTATTTCTCGACAAACTCTTTCTACCATGGCGGGAGCCCCACCGGAGGGTTTTTCCCTGATCCCGGATGCGGCCAGCTGCCAGGCTGAGGCCAAGCGAGTCGCTATTAGCACCGCTCTTCTCCTTGTGGAATGTACAAAAGACACCCCGGTAGCCACCTTGGCTCAAGTTTTGACCCCGACGTTTGGAGCCGAGGCATCCGCACTGGCGGTTCGAGTACAACCTCTGCTGGGCGGGGAACCTGACCCCATACTCTTGCTCCTCGAGACAGAACTTTTGCCACGCATTACGGCAGAGGCTGCCCTAAGACTTGAGAACGCCAAAGTTCTTGCGGATCAGCAAGCCGCCGAAGCGGCTAGGGTCGCAAGAGAGAGAGAGGCGGCGGAAGCAGCCAGGGCGGCTGCAGCAAGGAATCAGGCGAACGTGGACACGCGCCCCAAGGACTATGTACTGGGACTATCAGGTCTCACCTTTTCCCCGGCGTTTGTCCCGTCGCGTACGACCCAACGCGCACGCCGTTTGGCTGACCGACGTCGAGACTCAGATGAGTCTGAAGACGAGAATTTATATGGGGATAGCTCTCAATGGGCCACGAGCTTCCGAACCAGTAAGCCTCATCTTACTGGGGGCCCAAGTGAGGAGGTTCATCTTTTACGAGCCCAGAATCGGGAGCTCTCCGACCGTGTGGATCAACTCCAAGAAGTAATGGAACTTATGCTTCACGAGAACAGGCAATTACAACAAACCCTGATAGCTCAGAGACAGCCCGTTCCGATACCGGGTCAGGCGGTACCCGTACAACCACCCGCTAATGTGCCTGCTCCACCCTTACCTCCTGGAGCTCCTGTTGCTCCTCCGCTCCGACCACCCGTGCAACCACCTGCTAATGTGCCTGCTCCACCCTTGCCTCCTGGAGCTCCTGTTGCTCCTCCGCCCGGACCACCCGTGCAACCGGGTCAGCCCGCGCCCGGCCCTTGGAAGCAACTCAAATTGAGGACTACGTATGACGGATCTCTTGAGACTTTGCCTTGTTTCTTGCATCAAGTGGACAGTTATATGCGAGAACAAGGTCAACTTTTCCCCACGGAAGATAGCCGGGTGCGGTACGTAGCTTCCCTCCTGACAGGCAAAGCGGCTGACTGGATGGTCCTCCAGTTTGACACCCGCTCTCGTGCGATTCGTTCCCTCAACAACTTCATGACTGCCCTGAGAAGGAGGTTTGAAGACCCCTTCCTGGGAGAAAGAGCCAAAACGGAACTTTTACAATTAAAACAAGGCTCTGCTACAGTTCGGGAATTTGCCGATGAATTTCAGCGACTGGCAAGTAAAATTGTAGGTTGGCCCGAGACCACCCTAATCCATCATTTCAGGGAAGCCTTGCATCCTGACATTCTGAACTGGTCTTACATGCGGGGCGATCCCGATACCCTCGAAGGCTGGATCCTATTAGCCGAGGAAGTGGAAAGCCGCCGCCGCTTTATTTCTCTCGTCCGTCAAAAGCACAAGGAGAAGGGCACCCAAAAGCCTCAACCCAAGGCACCACTGCTCGTCCCACGAAATCCCTCACGTCCGCTCCAGGAACGTGAAGTCCGATTTCAGAGGGGTGCCTGTCTTACATGCGGAGAAATGGGCCACTTTGCAGCCGTTTGCCCACGCCGCCAGGAATTATTTCGTCCCAGCACGACAACCCGCGCCCGAGGTCGTCCACCACGCAGAGGCACCGCGGCCACCCGCAGCGCAGCTCCGGGAAGGCCCACACCCTCTGCACTCCATGCCGGGGACCCAGCCTCCCTGCCTGCTTCCAACGACCCCGCCGGGTCTCGGATTACAAGTGCCCCATTGGGGGACAGCTTTCCCTCTTCGGATGAGGAAAACCCTTGGATTTCTCCAGCCTTAAACCTGGAATCTCCCCTCGACTTGTCAAAAAACGGCTCCGGTCTGTGGTGAATGGAGCATCTCCACAGACCTCTCAGGATCTTCCTATCAAACCGAATGCTCCTACCAAAATCAAAGAAGTGGACTCCACCGTCTACGTAGATGCAGTTTTACAACAACTTAACGGAGGTCCACAAATCCCCGTCAAAGCACTAATTGACTCCGGTTGCTGTCGCACTCTCATAAGCGAAGCCACGTTTGCTGCCCTCAGAGCCGACTCAGAGGCTTTACCCGCCCCCGTCCAATTTGCTCAAATGGACGGGAGCCAATTCCAGGGGGGTCCAGTTGATCATCGCACCATAGGGGTGGCAATGGGAATTGGTTCCCACTGGGAACAAATAGACTTCACTATAGCCCCTATCCGATTTGAAGTGGTCTTGGGAATTAACTGGATTAAAGGACATAGTCCCAGTATTGATTGGGAAACAGACACTATTTCTTTCGCTAGTCCCACCTGCGACCAGCATCGGCAAAACTTTGCTCTGCCATTTCCGCCCGTTCCAGCGTTAACCTCTACTGCCCCAGTACCACCGGCTCTACCCGCTGTATACCGGGACTTTGAAGATGTCTTCGACCTTAAGGAATGTGATGCCTTACCCCCCCACCGGGCCTCAGACTGTGCGATTGAAGTAGTAAAGGACTGCACATTAACCAAAAGTAAGATTTACCCTATGAGCGCTTCCGAGCGCACTGTCCTCCGGGACTTTTTGGACAAAAACCTCGCCAGAGGGTTCATTCGCCCTTCGAATGCCCCAAACTCGGCCCCCGCGTTTTTCGTCCGGAAAAAAGAGGGCGACCTTCGCCTGTGCATTGACTTCAGAAAGCTCAATGCGGTTACCCAGACCAACGCCTATCCTATCCCATTAATATCGGATATTTTGGGACAATTACAGGAAGGCCGTGTGTTCTCTAAATTAGACTTGGTGGAAGCCTACTACCGAGTCCGTATCCGCGAAGGAGATGAACACCTCACTGCCTTCTCTAGCTGTTTCGGAATGTATGAATTCCTTGTAATGCCGTTCGGATTAAAAGGGGCCCCGGGGGTCTTCATGCAACTCATCAATGAAATCCTACATGACCTTCTATATCGTGGGGTGGTGGTCTACTTAGATGACATTCTCATTTATTCGAAAACTATGGACGAGCATGTGACTCTGGTCAGAGAAGTTCTACAACGCCTGCGTAACCATCAACTGTTCGCTAAACTAGCTAAGTGTGAATTTCACCAAAGCAAACTCACGTTTTTGGGATACATCATCTCCCACCAAGGTCTTCGCATGGACCCCGCCAAAGTCCAAGCCGTCCTCGATTGGACTCCCCCCACCAACCGTAAGCAAGTACAGCAATTTCTGGGATTTGCAAACTTCTATCGGGGATTCATCCCTAACTTCGCCCAAGTGGCTCTACCCATTACGGACCTGCTGAAAACTAAAGGAAAAGTAAGCTCGGCTGCCTTGCCCTCCGCAAAGATCCTATGGACTGAGCAATGCCAAGCCGCCTTTCTGGCCCTCAAACGCCTCTTCACTTCGGAGCCGGTGCTACGGCACCCAGACCCAAATCAAATGTTCATTGTGCAAGTCGATGCTTCCGATGTAGCCATGGGAGGGGCTCTCCTCCAGCAAGGACCGGACGGTCTTCTTCACCCTTGCGCTTACTTTTCAAAAAAATTTGCGCACGCTCAATTAAACTGGCCCATCTGGGAGAAAGAGGCCTCTGCAGTTCATCATGCACTGACTTTATGGCGGCAATTCTTGGAAGGGTCTAAAATACCCTTTGAAGTTTGGACCGATCACAAAAATCTAGCTGCCCTCACGGGGTCCCATAAGCTATCGGCGAAACAACAACGGTGGGCGGAGTTCTTTGCTCAGTTCCGTTTCACCCTGAAGCACGTCCCTGGGAAGCAGAACGTTCTCGCGGATGCCCTCTCCCGTTTACCACAATATCCGGTAAAACTCGAAAGACCCACCAACTCTCTATTCACCCCTATGCAACGTGGGGCCCTACCTATGCTGGCTGTGCAAACCCGATCCCAGCATCAACACACCTCGCAAGCTCCGCCAGCCCAACCGGCTGCCCAGCCGCCACCGCAACAGACCGGAGTTCCCGCCCCTCCTACCCCTCCGACCGCTCAGCCGCCTGCAGTCTGCGCGCCGCCACACGTAAGCACTAGCCCTATAACTATTTCTCAGATCTCCAAAACCGACGGGGGGGCTCCCTCCAAACTCCCCATCTCCGAATCCTTTTAACTGTCCTTCGGGACCAGTGCCTTTTAGAACGTTCCGCTCATACCCTACCTCCTGGTGTTTTGGAACAAGGGGGGTCCTGGTACAAAGACTCAAAATTGTATGTACCCAAAGCTCTCCGGAAGGACGTTTTACATTTAGCTCATGGAGCCAAAACAGCTGGGCACTTTGGGTTTCTGAAGACCCTTCACTTATTGCGCAGACAGTTCTGGTGGGGGGGAATGCGTTCCGACATTGACTCCTTCATCCGCAGCTGTCCCGTTTGTGCCGCTGCGAAACGATCGCAGGGCAAACCCCCGGGTCTGCTACAACCTCTTGAAACGCCCAGCAAACCTTGGGAAGTGATCGCTATGGACTTCATGACTGATCTCCCTCTCAGTGGGGGTAAAACTGGGTTGTTACTGATTTGTTTTCTAAGCAAATACATTTGATTCCATGTGCAGGGATCCCCTCTGCTCAGAAACTAGCCCGCCTCTTCGTGACGCATATATTTCGTTTACATTCGTTTCCGCGTAAAATAATTTGTGACCGCGGAAGTGGTTTCGTTTCTAAGTTTTGGAAAGCTTTCCTCAAGTTGGTGGGGGTGGAACAGGGATTGTCTAGTGCATACCATCCTCAAACTGATGGTCAAACTGAACGTGTCAATGCTGTACTCGAATGTTATTTGCGTTGTTATGTTAACTACCACCAGGATAACTGGGTGGAACTGCTACCTTTAGCAGAATATGCCTACAATAATGCCATGCATCAATCCACAGGTTTTAGCCCGTTTTTTGCTGTGTATGGACAAGATTTCAGTCCCATCGTTCCTACAGATGATGTAGAGGGGGAGGGGAACCCCGACATTGCCTCCTGGGCACACGCCCTCCGTACCACTTGGCCCTGGCTCGTTAGCAACCTCGACCGGGCCAAACGTAAATACAAAGCGCAAGCTGACAAACATCGCTCCCCCGGGGGTGATCTGCAAGTGGGTGCTTTGGTTTACCTTTCCACCAAAAACCTCCGGTCCACCCAACCGTGCCATAAACTCAGCGCCAAATTCATTGGCCCTTTCCCCATTACTCGGGTCATAAACCCTGTCACAGTGGAACTGGCTCTCCCCAAATCTTTGAGGCGTGTGCATCCTGTTTTCCACATAAGCCTCCTCAAACCCCATGTTGCTTCTCCACGGTGGCATCCGGACCCACCGCCTGCGCAACCCATCATGGTGGGGGGGGAAGAACACTTCGAAGTCTCCAAGATCCTTGACTCCCGTATTCACCATGGTACTCTCCAGTATCTAGTTCGTTGGAAACATTTCCCCCCTGCCTATGACGAATGGGTGCGCGCACGAGATGTCTCCGCCCCCGACCTCATTGACGCCTTTCACATTGCTTACCCGAACAGGCCAGCCCCCTTGCGAACTGGGAGGGGGCCTTGAGGGGAGCAGAATGTCAGGCTGCTATCTCGGTTTCGTTATTGCCTCTGTCTCTGTGCTGTATTGTCTGCCCCCCAAGGTCGCATGCCTAAGCCTAAGCCTGGGAACTCAGCTCCTGGGAAACTGTATTCCTGCGTGTAATCTCCCGCCTTTCCTGCCTTATAATATCTCCCAGCTAGTGAGCCTTTCATAGCTGTCATTTTATTCGTTTGCACTGTATGCCTATTTGATCAGTAAAATCCACCTGTTTGGACTCTATACGACTTTGTGGTGATTTCTGGTTCTGTGGGCCAAGGGCTGACAACTTTCCTGTAGATGAGTGTGCCTCAACCTTTCTTACTTTAGTTGCCACCAATCACTCTTATCAATGAATCTGAGTTCCACCATAATGGAATTTAAAAAAAACCTTTTCCGAGAAAGGCATTTATATGTTTCCATGCATCCTGTTATTATATTGTTTATTGTAAAATTTTAGGGTGTGAAAATTGCAATAGTGTAGTTTTATTGCTGTAGCTTAAGAAGACAAACAAAAATAATTATTCTGCTAGCAGTCAAAAATCAGTAATTGTTCTGGAAACCCAGAATCCCACGTAGATGAGTTCTGCGTCTTGCTGTAGTTTCGTGTACAACTGGTTGACAACCAGTGCTGTAGATAAAAGTGCCTGAAAAAGAGCCCTTCTGAGAGGAAACGAGGGTGAACCATCCCCTTGTGACAGGCAAAAATTTGTTCTGAGGGTTTGTTTCCTAATAGAGGGGAGTTAGAGGCCGTCTCAAAGGTTCAGAGAAGAAAAGGCCAGTTCCATCTTTTGAGCCATAATTAAAAAAAATGTTGACACCATTACAATGGCCTATTATGGCAAGGGCCCTGACCAGGATGGCCCATGATAGCCAGACATAGGAGCATCTTGCTTACCGGGATCACTATTGCCGGTTTTACATTTTAAAAAACGATCATATACGTTTTATTGACCCTTACCTGGATGGCTGAGGCTAGCTGGATCTCATCAGATCTCAGAAGTTAAGCAGGCTTAGTACTTGGATGGGAGACCACCAAGGAATACCAGGGTTGTTATGCAGAGAAACTTTGGTCACTTCTATCCTTTCACACACACGCTGGTCTTCTAAGGTCTCCCTTCTGTCCGTAGGGCTGCCAGCTCTGAGTTGGGAAATACCTGGAGCTTTGGGGAGGGGTGCCTGAGAAGGTCAGGGTTTGGGGAGGGACTTCAATGGGGGATAAAGCCACTGAGTCCTACTTCCAAAGCAGCCATTTTCTCCAGGTGAATTCGTCTCTGTTGCCTGGAGATCTGTTGTAATAGTGGGAGATCTCCAGCCACCACCTGGAGGCTATCACCTCAAAAAGAAGAACCTAGCTTGTTAGAATAATAGTGTTCTAGCAAAATCAACCTATTATAATGTAAATCAAGTTGCAAAGTCTAAGTTGTAAGTTCTGTTGTTATTACCCTCCTGGACGAACCTGAGGAGGAAAAAACTCAGTTCCCAACCTCCAGGGCTGGCCTGGAGAAAAATCCTCTGTTGCCACCCTCCAGGAATGACCTGGAGAAAAGAATATTTGCCAATCTCAAGGGCTTCTCTAGACTGAAATTCAGTGGTTGCCAACCTCCAGGGCTTGTATTCTAACAAAAACAACCTATTATTATTTTTACCAGGTTTTCATATCAAAGTTGCACATTTAATAATGATATTTCTACACTATGTATTCTTACTACAACTATAATGCTAAACATAAATCAACTCAATGTCATACATACAAAATCTCCCACATACATGCAATACAAATACCATATAATAGATCAGTCATAATACAAAATCTCAAGGTCAGAGGGTACAGTCTCCATATGTGACAAGTGAAGTCCATGAACCATATCACTATAACTTCTCAAAGTAACTGTTCATGTCTACTGTTGTTTTTTTCCAGACATTTCCATATGTAAAGTTCTTTTCTTTTTTCTTTTCTTTTCAGGTTACCAGTTGGTTGTTCCTGTTTCGAAGATTTCTTAGACTCATAGAATCAGAGTTGGAAGGGACCACCAGGGTCATCTAGTCCAACCCCCTGTACAATGCAGGAAATTAACAACTACCTCCCCCCACTCCCCAGTGACCCCAACCCTCCCCCCACCATGCAGGATCCCACAATCAAAGCACTCCTGACAGATGGCCATCTAGCCTCTGCTTAAAAACCTCCAAAGATGGGGACTCCACCACCCTCCGAGGCAGCACATTCCACCATCGAACAGCCCTCACCATCAGAAAGTTCTTCCTAATGTTTAGGTGGAATCGCTTTTCTATTCGTTTAAATCCATTACTCCGTGTCCTAGTCTCTGGAGCAACAGAGAACAAGTTAGTTCCCTCATCAACATGACATCCCTTCAAATATTTAAACATGGCTATCATGTCTCCCCTCAACCTTCTCTTGTCCAAACTAAACAAACCCAACTCCCTAAGTCTCTTCTCATAAGGCATGGATTCCAGACCTTTGACCATTCTGGTCGCCCTCCTCTGGATACACTCCAACTTGTCAACATCCTTTTAAAATTGTGGAGCCCAAAACTGGACACAGTATTCCAAGTGAGGTCTGACCAATGCAGAATACAGTGGTAGTATTACTTCCCTTGATCTAGACACAATACTCCTATTGATGCAGCCCAGAATTGCATTGGCATTCTTAGCCGCCATATCACACTGTTGACTCATGTTCAGCTTGTGGTCCACTAAGACTCCCAGATCACTTTCACATGTACTGTTGTCAAGCCGACTCGCTTCCATCCTGTACCTGTGCCTTATGTTGTTTCTGCTTAGGTGAAGTACTTTACACTTCTCCCTATTGAAATCCATTTTATTGCTTATGGCCCAGCTCTCCAGTCTATCTAGGTCATTCTGAACTCTGACCCTACCCTCCCAGGTATTAACTACCCCTCCTAACTTGGTGTCATCTGCAGATTTGATTAGCATGCTCTCTATTCATCATCCAAGTCATTTATAAAAATATTAAATAGTAACGGTCCCAGGACAGACCCCTGTGGTACCCCACTGGTCACTCCTGTCCAGGATGAAGTTGTGCCATTAATGAGCACCCTTTGGGTTCGGTTGGTCAACCAATTACCAATCCACCTAACAGTAGCAGTGTCCAGCCCACATTTTACTAGCTTTATTTCAAGAAGATCATGGGGGACGGACTTTATCAAAGGCTTTACTGAAATCATCTTCTTCCTCAGAAGATGCACATGGATTCTTAATGTAAGCTTGAATTTTACTCCCAGTTTCCCCAGAGCTGTTTTCTTTCCTTACTGGTAGGAAACCCTCTCTATCCGGCTCTCTCCTGCCAAAACCCACCACCTCTCTCTCCATTCTCAAAAAGGGACATTTGAGATTGTTTGTTGGCCTACAGACGGTGGGGGGGGGACACACAGAAGCAGGGTCTGTTAGCTTTGGTACAATGTCATTGATATACAGGTTAAAGAGGAGGGGCACAAGAATACACCCCTGTTTAACTCCCTTCCCTGTAGAAATTTCTTTTGTTAATGAACCCAAAGTGCCCACCCTAATTTTTGCATATGTATCCGAGTGGAGCTCCTTGAGAAGAAACAACAATTTTTATCGATATTGGTCTTTGCCAGTTTTCCCCATAATCTTTCTCTGTTGATGGGATCACAGGCTTTAGCTAAGTCTACATGGGCCTTGTAGAAAGCCTCCGTTGGGCCATTCATGCCTGAGTATGCTAATTGATGAAGTATTTGCTAGTTATCTAAAGTGACCTCTCCTAAAGCCCATTTGGTGAGGGTATAAAATCTGGTTTTCAATAACCCAATCCTCGAGTTTCCACAATAGGTATTTTCTGTATATTTTTAATGCTGTATCTAGGAGACAACTGGGTGATAATTACTGGGATCAGTTTTGTCCCCTTTTTCGTGGATAGGGACTACTATGCTTGTCTTTCAACCAGTGGGAAATACTCCAATTATTTATCTGGGTGAACAGTTTCGCTAAGATCAGGGCCCACCAGCTTGGGAAAGCTTTGTACATATCCATAGGGATAAGGTCCTCTCTGGGATCTTTAAAAAAAAAGGTAAAGGTCCCCTGTGCAAGAACCGGGTCATTCCTGACCCATGGGGTGACGTCACACCCGGACGTTTTCTAGGCAGACTTTGTTTACGGGGTGGTTTGCCAGTGCCTTCCCCAGTCATCTTCCCTTTACCCCCAGCAAGCTGGGTACTCATTTTACCGACCTCGGAAGGATGGAAGGCTGAGTCAACCTTGAGTTGGCTACCTGAAACTGAGTCCCGTCGGGATTGAACTCAGGTCGTGAGCAGAGCTTGGACTGCAGTTTACCACTCTGCGGCTGGGGGCTCTTTACCTAAGGCTAAAGAAGATATAAGATTTCTAACTTCTGTTTCTGTAAGGGGGGGGCATTCAGATAACATGTAGGGATCCACAGTTGAGACTTGTTTTAAGCCCTTATTAATACATGAGGATGGAGTAGAGTCGATTCATAAAGTCTAGTGAAATGAGAACATTACCAATATGACCTTTAAATTTAGCAAAATTCTCCTGGTGCTTGGAGCAGCTGGTGCAACTAGAGCTGCTGGTGAGAGGCCTGGTAGCCCTGGTGCATCTATCCGTCCGTCTGTGGCAACCCTGATGCATCTATCCATCAGAAAATAAAGCTGGGGGCCTCAGAACTGGTCACCAGCTTCTAGATGATAATGGGACTTGTATAGCCCAAAATGAAGGGAATCAGAACACCCCGGCCCAGATTATGTCCCGAAACTCTGCTCTTTGCAATGGAATCAAAGGTTTAATCATGAGAAGCCAAGAAGGTGGGAAGCAGCACAGAGAGGGAGGGTGGAAAATATCCCCTCCTTTACAAAACAGAAGGGTTAACTTCCCTTACTGTGGTATAGTGGTTAGAGTGCCTTAGAATTTATGAGACCTGGGTTCTAATCCTAACCCTGCCATGGAAGCTTGCTTGTTGGCATTGGGCCAGTCACACACCCTCACCTTAACGTTTTGGATTTATACTTTGGGAACCTTGGCTACAAAAGGCTTAAATGAAGATATTGACTGGCTTTGTCTTTAATGTATTTTGTCAAGTTTAACACTGTTGTAATCTGCTTGTAAAATCATTTGTCTTGAGTGCACATGACCAGTGGTAACTACACTTCTCATAGAGATGCAGGGTGATTGCATCATCCTAATTACAGAGGTGCTGAGTCACAGAGCTTACATCAATCTATGAACACTATTTAAAGTTGTTCAGGATAATCAGTTTCACATTGTTTTACTAGGTTGATAACTGCACTCATCTTATAAGGGAGACATATATAAATCAGGTATGTGTACATACATTGGTATATTTAATATACATATAAAATTAATCAAGATAGATTAAGAATGAACTGATTTTGCCAATCTGTTTAATTATGTGTTACAGTATTACAACTAGAGTCAATCTTACCAGATGTTTGAGTAATTGGTAATACGTTATGTATTTTTCAATCATCTCTTTTAAGATTTATATGATTGGCTTCGTGATTAGAAACTAAATTATTATTCAATTTTTTCAGACATCCTATATACATGCCTGGTTTGATTTAAACTGTATGTGTGTGTGTGTGTAAAGTGCCTTCAAGTCGCAGCCAACTTATGGCGACCCCTTTTGGGGTTTTCATGGCAAGAGACTAACAGAGGTGGTTTGCCAGTGCCTTCCTCCGCATAGCAACCCTGGTATTCCTTGGTGGTCTCCCATCCAAATACTAACCAGGGCCGACCCTGCTTAGCTTCTGAGATCTGACGAGATCAGGCTAGCCTGGGCCATCCAGGACAGGGCTGTATATGTATATATGTAAATGTTTGCTTGTTTTACATGGGTTTCAATTGAGCACTGAGGAAGGCCAAATAAGCCGAAACGCATCTAGCACTTGGTTATAGATATCAACCTTAGGAAATGCCATTGTGCTGTTTTAACATTTTAAAATAATTTTAATCTTGACATAGTGCTTCTAATAAATTATATTTTCATTATTTATATATATATTTTCATTCCACCCAAACTTGGATACCCAGCTTCTGTTTTCTAGGTTGGGTTTCATTCCCATCTTTTTTCTTCTACCCGTGTGTATCAAATCACCCAGAAAATGGGGCCAGGTACACTCAGAAGATGTTTTCCTACCAGCCCATACCAATCCCCCCCAAGGTTTGCAGAAAAATCAAAAAAAGAAAAATACAAATTTAACATTTTTTAAAAAACAGAATTTGTGAGCTTATGTCATGAAATCTTGGTTGTCAGTTTGGAGAAGGAAGGAGCAGTAGCCACATGAGCAGGCGGGCAGAAGAGAAGCCAAGCCTGCCATCGTCACCCACCCTTGCTACCACGTGAGCCTGGAGTGTACGTGGGGGTGTTGCAGCTGCAGCCATCACCACCACCCCCAGCTCTGTGGGCAGGCAGGGAGGAGGAGGAAAGGGAACCGCTGCTGCTCCTATGCCATGGCCCCCCTAAACCAGGCAGGTGGAGGCAGCAGCACTGCAATTGGGAAGGGCAGGCAGGGGAGGAAGGGAAAGGGAGCCACCATTTCCCCCTCTCCACCGCATGGAACAGGTAGGAGGAGATGGCGGCACATTTGATTGTTAGGCTGGCTGTTCCTTGGCCAGCAGGTCAAGCGGGGGGGGGGGGGGATGATGCCCCTCCAAGTCTCATGGCCCCCCTTTATCACCGGATCTTCCTGAAGCATAGATGACACATTAGTATGATTGTAAACACTGAGAGCCAGTGCTTTGCAGTGTGGTGGACTTGAACTGGGTTCAAATTCCTACTCAGATATATGGTTGCCAGTCTCCAGATGGGCACTGGAGATCTCTCAGAATCACAACTGATCTGCAGATGACAGAAATTGACTCCCCTGGAGAGAACGGCTGCTTCAGAGGATCGACTCTATGGTGCTATGACCCCCCTCAGGTCCCTCCCCTCCCCAAACCCCATATGTGGGCTGTGTGGATGAACAGGCCTTCTAATGATTTGAAGAGAGACATAAAAAAACAGGAATTAGAAACCTTTAACCCAGCAGGACCCTGGCTACGCAAATCCCCCCTCCTGAATTTCTTCCCAACTGGAGAATTGGGGAGGGCTCAAGCCAATAAATGAAAAGCACCCTTGTGGTTGTCCGACAGTTACCAAATCCACCCCCACCTCCCGCACAAAAAAATTAAAGGCAGTTTTCAAGGTAACATAACTTTATCATAAGTGTAACATCTTTTCAACCACGGATATCTGAACCACAACTGCAATGAATGTAGCAGCCTTGACAGGGAGGGGATCCTCAGGGCCCTTCAGAAAGGGTATGGATGAACAAATTTTAACAGGTGGTGCCCAGAAAACCAAAGAGAGAAAAGTCCAGAATATTTGGCTGCTCCTCTTGTGCTTGAGAGGAATGGGAGGCAGCAGGGGGAAGGGAGGGAGTCTCTTCACAGCTCCCCCTGACGACAAACTGAAACGTGTTATTCTCACTTTCAGAAATAAAATACAAAGGGAATCTTGGGAAATTTTACTCCAGTCAGTTTTGGCGTTTGGGAGCCCAAAGAGGCCTTTTTTGGTGCTCCTGGTGTGGAGAGAAGGGTCTTAAGAAGAGAGTTTGAGGTGGGCTTGTCCCCACACCCGAAAGAAGGGCAGGAGGATCTCTCCTCGGAAGGGGGCTCCGGAGAACTCGTAGATCAGGGATCCTCGGTCAGCGTCAAAAAAGGCCACTCGGCCCCCATCGTAGTCCAGGCAGACTCTGATCCTCTTTGGCTCCCCGGTCAGGGTCAGGGGAAGGTTTTGGCCTTTTGTGGCAGCCCTGTAGCATCCCCACCACTTCCCCACAGCCCAGATCCCTTCCTCAGGACTAAAGGCGAAATATCCTTTCCTTCTCACAGACTTTCTGGCCACCCCCACACGCCAGCCTTCCTCACTTCCCACAAGGACTTCCCAGAAATGGCGGCCTGCTGTGAATCCCTCACGGCCCAGCACAGCACGATGTTCATCAAATCTCTCAGGGTTGCTGGGCAGAGCTTGAGCTTTTTCTCCTAGTCTCACGGTTTTCTGATCTTCAGACAGGACGAGTTTTGGATGGGCTGTGTCTGGATCCAGAGTCACATTTGCTGTTGGGGGAAAAATAAGGAGACAAGAAGAGAAGCGTCTTCAGCCGGGAGATTTCTCCGCCTCTGCCCTGTTCTGGTTCCTCCTCCTGCTCCCACTTCTTCATAACCCTCTCCTGCCTTCTCCTGACCTGCTGAAAGGCAGATCAGCCTTCCTGTGCGCTTCAAGAGAAGGCAGATAAAATGCACAAGTAAAACCCACAGGAACACAACCCATTTCCTACCATATCCTATCCCAAAGCAGGGGACCATAGATATTTCAGTCACAGGGTGTGTGTGTGTGTGTGTGTGTGTGTGTGTGTGTGTGTGTGTGTGCATGCGCGTAAGAAATCACATGAGAGAACATAGACAAACACCCAAATCACAGGACAATGAGCAGAGGCACAGAATGGGTTGAACGGGTCGTGGCTCTTAATCCTGATCCGAGACACATCTCAAAATGGGTAATACCACTGAATTTGGCTTTCATGGACTCTGAACAAAATGCAGAGACTAGAAGGGGGTTCCCATTGCTTTCAGCCTGCCAGGGAGATGAGTGTAACAATTGGCATTTGGGACCGTTTTGGATGGGATTGGGGTGGTTTCTATGTATCAGTGAAAGAACAAAGTTTGGACTAAATGCAGCTTCTCAGAGAATGTGCTGTAAGGTAACATTACGGCAGCAGTAAAGTGGAGCTGATGGCCTGCCTGCACCCCTCAGAGGACACTTGTGAGAACAGACCTTCACACCATAGCCTGAAGAATCTGTCTTCCACTCTTCTGTCTTTTTAAAGATTATAACATCCACCCTGATGAAGGCCTCTGATGTGCTTGGGATCTTACACAATGTTTGTGCCAATTTAAATAATAAATAATGAAGGTATTACATTATTTTTTCAATTTGGAGGTTTTCCATGGACCGCTAAGGCTGTACAAGTTTTTCCTGGATCCCAAGAATATTTCTACTCAACCCAACCTTCAAGTATTTGTTCTAAAAAATGATCTCTTCTCCTGTCATTCAAGGGGTCTCCCAGAACACCTTGAATCAAAAACACCCCAGACTTCCGGGTCGGGGATAAATGGCGGCAGGAAAAGAAAAGATTTTGCAGAGATCGTGGAAAGGCTGAAGCTCAACGGTATTCAACATAGATGGGTGTATCCTCAAGGCATTTTTTTTCCAAAACAAGAAGGTACAAAATTACTGACACTCTAAAAGCTCAACAGTTCTTACGAAGATATGACAAAGATCTTCCAAATTCCTCAAAGCGGCCTACTCCAAGTGATTTACCAGAAGAGGACAAATCGGAACAAGCATCTGGTGGTGCTCAACCTGTAGAAACACCAGAAAAGGAGTCTCTCTCAGAAGATAATGATGACTGAGTTGTTTTTTCTAGAAGGATTACAGGGGTGGGTGGGTGGGTGAGATTAAATAAATGTTAAAAATGGGGGGAAATAGGGATGGGAAGAATTGTGAGCTGATATGTTAAAAATATTGTCATGGAATATTAATGGTCTAAATTCTCCAATAAGAGAAAGGTGTTTCATCACTTACAAAAATCTAAAGCTAATATTTTTTGTTTGCAGGAAACACATATTACCTAAAGATGCGATAAGATTAGAGAATCTGAAACTAGGCAAATTATTTACATCTTGTAATAAAAAGAAGAAAGTTAATGGAGTAGCTATGTATGTTCCTTTGATAATGGAACCAAAGTTGATTTATAAGGATGTGGAAGGTAGAATCTTATTAATAGAAATTACAATTGGATATCAGAAAATATTATTGGTCGGTATTTATGCTCCTAACATGAAACAAATTTTTTTTGATGATTTAGCCTCGACACTGATGATTTAGCCTCGACCGAGAAAATGATATGGATGGGGCATTTTAATGGGGTAGTACAACCAAGATTGGATAGATCTATGAAGAAAAAGAAAATGAAATGTGAGGGTAGGCTGCCTGGTATTTTCTTTAATATGACGAACCAATGGGAAATGTTTGATACTTGGAGACTAATAAATGGAAATAAGAAGGGATACATATATTTCTCACACAGTCATCTTACCCACTCAAGAATAGATATGATATGGCTTTCCAAAACTTTAATGAATATTTCAGAAAGTCCGGAGATATCACCTAGGGTATTATCTGATCATAATGCCATTGTGATACAAATTAGGATAGGTGATAAAAATTACAGACCATGGACAATGAATGATTATTTATTAAAAAATAAAAAGATTGTAGAGAAATTAAAAATATTCAAAATTATTTCACTGAAAATGCTGATAAGGGGGTTACGGATATGATACGATAGTATGGGATGCTGGTAAAGCAGTAATTAGAGGACTTTTGATCCAACAAAATACGAGGTGGTTTAAAATGAAAGAAAAACAAAAGAAAAAATTATTAGAGAAAATTAAGCTAGAAGAAATACAAATAAAAAAAGTTCAAGATAAACAAGATAAACAAAAGAAGGCTAACAACTTGAAACAATTACAACAATATGAACTATTAATAACAACAGAAATAGAAAATAAAATTATGTTTAAGAGACAGAGGTTCTTGAACATGCCATAAACCTGTTAAGTTGTTAGCCTGGCAGATTAAACAAAGGGAGAAAAATATACCAATAGTTAGAATAAAGAAAGAAGGTAAAATTATAACTGATAAACAGAAAATAATGGAAACATTTGTAGATTACTATAAAAATTTATATCGAGAAAAACCAGCCTCAGATAAAGAAATGGAGGTGTATTTGAAACAATTTGATTGGAAAGGTATATCACAGGAACAGAAGGATATTTTGGGTGCTATTATAACCCCTGAGGAATTAAAGAGAGCAATTGGTAAAAGCAAATTAAATAAATCACCAGGGTCGGATGGATTCACGGCATTTTATTATAAAATTTTTGAAGAACAGATATCTCCACATTTATTGAAAGTCATGAATATGTGTTTACAAAATGGTTCTATCCCACAAACTTGGAAACAAGCAAATATAGCACTAATACCAAAAGTCGATATAGACTTATTGGAAGTTAAGAACTATAGGTCTATTTCGTTATTAAACAATGATTATAAACTATTTGTGGACATTTTAGTTACAAGGCTCAAAAAGGTATTAAATGATTATATACATGAAGATCAAACGGGTTTTTTGTAGAATGATTAGCCAAAATGTTAGAAAGTGATAGATTTATTAGAATATTCAGAGTATACTCCAACCCAATGGCTATGATTTTTTTAGATGCAGAAAAAGCTTTTGATAACGTAAACTGGAAATTTATGAAAAAAATATTGGAATATATGGGATCGGGTAATGGTTTTAATTCAACAATTGAGAGTATATACACTCAACGAACAGCTACACTTATGATCAATGGAGTATTATCACCACAATTACAAATCCAAAAGAGCACAGACAAGGGTGCCCTCTTTCACCTTTATTGTTTCTTAGTTTTAGAAGTATTATTGATTAAGTTTAGACAAGATGATAATATTGTAGGTATAAAAATTGGGAGAAATCATTATAAGGTCAACGCATCTGCAGACGATTTAGTGTGTGTTCTGACTAACCCTAATTGCCAAATGGAAAGATGGAATAATATTGTGGAGGTCTATGGAAAGCTTGCAGGATTTAAAATAAATAGGAGTAAAACGAAGATTTTGGTAAAGAATATGACTATCACAGCAAGAAGATTTAATTAGTAAAACAGGGTTTATTATTGATTCTAAAGTTAGATATTTAGGAATATGGTTAACTTCAAATAATCTTAATTTATTTCAGAATAATTATGTAAAAATTTGGCAACAAATTGTTAAAGATTTTAAGCATTGGGAGAAGATTCCGTTATCGTTATGGGGACTGATCTCAGTAATTAAAATGATGGTATTACCGAAAATGCTTTTTTTATTCCAGAATTTGCCGATTATAAAAGGAGTAAAAAAAATTAAAGTCTGGAAGAAGGAAATTTTGAATTTTTTATGGGGAAAAGATAGGCATAGGATAGCTTACAATAACCCAATTGAATTAAAAGAAACTGGAGGTCTGGGTCTTCCAGACTTAAAAATGTATTATGAAGCAGCTTGTTTTGGTTGGTTAAGGAATTGGATATTATTAGAGAATCCTAGATTACTAGAATTAGAAGGTTTTAATTTAAGATTTGGTTGGCATGCATACTTGTGGTATGATAAAGATAAAATAGAGATTTCAATTCTCATATTATTAGGAATAGTTTGTTACAAATTGGAAAAGATATAAGAGATGTTGGGAGATTAAAACACCTGGATGGATTAACCTTATAGAAGCATATATGAAAAGGGGAATTCAGCTCAATTTAGATATAGGTAACTATAGGGACATTATTGAGGATTGTGGAGACACCTGGATTCTTAAAACAAGAGAAGAACTTAAGATTGGAGATTGGTTTATGTATTATAAATTAAAGGATATATTTAATAAAGATAAACTATTAGGGTTTAATAGAAATAAATCTAAAATGGAAGTATTATTAAATAAGGAAAATAAAGGCCAAATAACAAGGATGTATAAATTTATAATAGAAACAAATTTAGAGCAAGAAAGAATCAAACCAGTTATGATAAAATGGATGTGAGTTTTGGGATATAATATTAATCTTGAGGTTTGGGAAAGATTATGGAAAATAGAATTTAAATTTACAATTACTAATGAAATAAGAGAATTTATATAAGATGTTTTACAGGTGGTATATTACACCAGTGATGATAAGTAAATTTAAAAAAGGAAATTCTGATCTTTGTTGGAAATGTGGATTGGAAAAAGGAACTTTTATGCATGCCTGGTGGGTTTGTAAAAAAAATAAAAATTTCTGGAGAAAAGTAGTAAGGGAGACAAACAACTTGATTAATACCAAAGTAAATATGGACCCAGCCTTTTATCTTTTAAGAATTCCTAGAGATAATATGAATAAGAATGAGTCATATGTCAATACAGTTTTGCTGCAGCTAGAATTATTATTGCTAAATCCTGGAAGGTAGTAAATAGACCTCAAATTAAGGACTGGAGGGGGAAATTATGGTTATATATGTGGATGGCTAAATTAACAGATTCCCTGCACAGGAAGGATGTGGAAGAATTTAAAACTATGTGGTCAAAAGCCTTAGCATATTGGGATAAGCTGGCAAAAATGAATTTTATTGATACAGTGAACAAGTTGTAGATACAATTTGGTAAAGTAAACTATTGTTAAAATAATCAATTAATAAACTGTTTTAGACACTTCTCTGGAAGTTTGACACGGTGGTGGGAGGGATTAAGGATACACTGGTGGAGGGAGGTGTGAACAAAATGGTTAAGATGATTGTAATAAGAATGTAATGATTGTTTTTTTGAATTTTTCTTTTTTCTATTTTTCATAGATATATCATTCTTATTATGTAGTTCTCTATATTGTTATACTTTTATCTTTTGTATTTTATGTTGTATTTTGTTTTTTTGTTTTTGTTTAAAAATTTAATAAAAAATTTATACAAAAAAAAAAAAGAATCAAAAACACCCCAATAACAGTTTTTGTGCTTCACAGCATAGGGAACTCGGGGGAAGGAAGACAGAGCAGGATTGACCTTCCCTTGAAACTCTCTGTGCCTTCTAGAGACACCCAGGTGCTTCGGCAGTAGTTTCCACACAGGGACGGGCTTGTGCGGTTTCCTTGTTGCTGGTGTAGCTAATGATAAAGCACAGCGACAAGAACTGGGCTTCTGCATGACAGGTTTCCCTGGCCAGTTTTCCTTCTCCAGTCCCCCAGCAGCACCCATCCCCCTTCCACTAGGGCTTTGTCATGGAAAAAAATATCAGTAGTGGCATATCATTATATTGATGCCTTTCCCTGTATATTGTCACAACAGAAAGGTCTAGAGACTTACTTTTTAATGAAGGCTGGGAATTCAGAGAACAAGGTACATGTATTGGTAAAACATATCTATGTAATGCTATGACGGTATTGCCTATTTCTTAAAAACTGAAAATCCCCCCAGAGGTGGGGGAACGAAATAGTACCACCAGGTCAGGGTCAGGGAAATGGCTGGCATGAAGGTGGGAAAATCTGAATTTTTCCACCCACATCACAGCCATCCAGGTTTTACTGTAAACCAGGTTTGAGATAGCAGAGAAGACCTGGGAAACCCCAGCAGGTGTACAAACATGGTGGGGAAGCAGGGTGGTGGTGGAATCACTTCTCAAAACAATTGAACGCAGGGCAGATCACCTGTGAGAAGATGGCCAGGACCAAGCTAGCACTGACCAAAAATGGGCATTCATTCATGTCCCCTCCCTGCTCCTGTGGAAGCAACGTATTGACAGCTTTGTAAAAATTAAGCCCTGTTGTGGTATCCTCCGTGGCAATTTAAAAATAACTGCAGTATTACCAATTGGAACCTCCTCTAGACTAAAGTTACCATCACAGAGCTATCAAACTTCAAGCATCACCTACCCTGGGCAGGAAAAACCGATGCCTCAATACCCAACTTTGGCAGAAGAATACAAAGACCCTTAAGGACTCAGCCAAGAAACAAATGTCCTTATGCATCAAAAATGGGTTTCCTTGCCTCATGTATATTTTGCAGAGCCTTGAAAACGCTGTTCCAGGGGTGTTATGTCATAATTGTCACTTGGTCGGGATGGTCCATGCCTTGGCAGCCCAAATTGGGAGCAGGGGTGGGAGGGGTGGCTGCCTCAGCTGGCTTGCAGGCTGGGTAAGAGCTCTCAAGGGGCCAGATGCGTCACACAGGCCGTATGTTTGACACCTCAGTCTGTGTATTCTGATGCTTGCAAATTTGGCAGCACCAAAGGATAAAACCTTTTTAAAGCCGACTTAACTTTTAAATGTGGCAGAACTGGCTGGAAAATGACCTTGCTGCCCTGAAAACACCCATATGTCTAATATCCTGGAGATATATCTTCAAAAACCAGTTCTGCAACTTTACTGAAAGCTTTGGGAAAGGACGGATATGCTGCTTGAAAATGTATTCATTTAAAACAACCAACAACTGACCTTACACAGAAGGTAACAGAAAAGAGCTAAGCCAACGTTCAACCTGCATACAATGGATGTGGGAAACAGAAGTTCCCGAGCCCAGTTCACAGTGGCGATAGAAAACATCTGCCTTCCTTCTGTCTGAATTCACTCTAAAACAGGGGTGGGGAACCTTTTTTCTGCCAAGGGCCATTTGGATATTTATAACATCATTTGAGGGCCATACAAAATTATCAACTTAAAAATTAGCCTGCTATATTTGGTCAAACATTTAGCCAAGAGGCCCCACTGGAGATGGCTCCAAGTGTCTGCCACATAGAGCGACTCGCTTTTGAGCTCAGCTGTCCCCAGCTGGGCCCAAGAGATTCAGGCAGGGCAACATACTTCTGAGCTAGAGATCTACCAGGACCCATAAAGGGCCAGACCAAATGATTTTGCGGGCCTTATACAGCCCCCGGACCTGACGTTCCCCACCCCTTCTCTAAAATATACTCAGGAGACAACCTCCGAATGACAGCCAGGGAGGGGGCAGACCAAGCTGAAGAGGAGGCTGGTGAGTGACAGGCACGTCATTCCTGTTCTTCTCCCAAACATCAAACACAAATTGTGTGTGAACAACTGGAAAACAGCACCAGGGCAGGCTGGAAGTATGCCTCTATATACTGCCACTCCACAAACGTAGCTTTAAAAAAACGTGAATCCAATTCTCCATTTATAGCACCTTGAAACTGAGGGAAACCTGGAAAGCAGGTAGGGAAATCCATTGAGAGAAATGGGAATCCCAACCTGGTCTGTGCCTCTCATGGGGAGGATTCTGAAAAACCCTCAAGGGCTGATGCCCAACAACCGTTCTCTTGTCATTTCAATATGGCGGCAGGTAGGTCAAAGGAGGCAGTTCATCCCCTCAGCATTCACCTTCTCTTTCACCCTCACAGACCTCCTCTTCAGAACAAGAAGGAACTGGCTGTAGCAGGAAGGGAGAAATGTTGAGGAACAAAGCAAGACTGTCCAGTAATGTTATTTCTGGAAAAACACAAAGTAGAAGAACACAAATTGTAAGGTAAAGAAATAATTGATCGGTGTATGAAGAAAAAGATACCTTTCTGCAGGTGAAGTCCAGAATCCAGCGTGTCTGAGGAAGCAAAAGGAATGCAAAGTGATAAATCTTGTGATAAAAACATCAGTTAATAGTATCATCCATTTTTTCTCTTGGGGAGGGAAGGTGTCATGATATAGCCCCGACTCATCAGATTTTGAAAGCTCAGCAGGGTCGGTCCTTGGATGGGAGACCAAAGAAGATTCTGCGGATTAAGGCAATGTCAAAAAAAAGGCTCTGCTTCTCCCTTGCCTTGAAAACCTCTTTCCTGGGTAGCCATAAGTGACTTGATGGCACATGCGTTCATATTTCTTCTGAGTCTCTGGGGAAAATTCTTCACAAATTTTACTGATGCGGGAATATTCACATTTCTTTTCAGTAGTCACTTTGGGTGACTGGAGATTCACTTCATAGAAAGTATGCTAAGGACTGCGGCCCAAGGGTCCACTCCAGCTAAATTTAGGATCCTTCCAAAGAGAGGTTCCACAGTGCCATCCTAAGCAGAGTTACATCCTTCTAAACCCACTGATTTCGATGGGCTTAGAAGGACATAACGCTGCTTAAGACAGCACTATCAATCTCCCTTGAGAATACTCTGTGGGCTCAGCTACAACAGACTCAAGCAAACACACAGGGGTATTCTTCATGGATATTTGCTGCTGCTTCGACGCTGTTTTGCGTCGGAGGCAAATTTTGGTTATTCACTGCAGAGCCGTGTTTTCACCCACTGAGCAAAATAAGCCGGTTTAAAAGAGAGGCAATCCAAACCACTTCTGAGCCGTACTTTCCAGTAAAAGAGCGTTTTTTTGCTCGGATGCCCATGAAGAAATGTTTGCTTCGCTCCCCGGGACGTCTCCTTTCTCCTCCCCCAAGAACGGTGATTGGCTGGGGGAGTTGCCACTCTAACAGCATCGCACCGGCAGGAGGGAGACCCAGAGCAGACTGGCTGCCCCTCTTCAGAAGGGTGATGGGGTTTTTGCCGCTCTCAGGATTCCCCTCCCCAACACACACACACATAGGATCGCACCGGCAGGAGGGAGACCCAAAGCAGACTGGCTGCCCCTCTTCAGAAGGGTGACGGGAGTTTTGGCTTGGGTTTGCCGCTCTCATGGTCCCCCCCCCAAACACACACACACACATAGGATCACACCGTCAGGAGGGAGACCCAAAGCAGACTGGCTGCCCCTCTTCAGAAGGGTGACGGGAGTTTTGGCTTGGGTTTGCCGCTCTCATGGTCCCCCCCCCCCCCCAAACACACACACACACACATAGGATCACACCGGCTGGAGGGAGACCCAGAGCAGACTGGCTGCCTCTTTTCAGAAGGGTGACGGGAGTTTTGGCTTGGGTTTGCCGCTCTCATGGTCCCCCCCCCAAACACACACACACACATAGGATCACACCGGCAGGAGGGAGACCCAAAGCAGACTGGCTGCCTCTCTTCAGAAGGGTGACGGGAGTTTTGGCTTGGATTTGCTGCTCTCATGGTCCCCCCCCCCCCACACACACACATAGGATCACACCGGCTGGAGGGAGACCCAGAGCAGACTGGCTGCCTCTTTTCAGAAGGGTGATGGGAGTTTTGGCTTGGATTTGCTGCTCTCATGGTCCCCCCCCACACACACACATAGGATCACACCGGCAGGAGGGAGACCCAAAGCAGACTGGCTGCCTCTCTTCAGAAGGGTGACGGGAGTTTTGGCTTGGATTTGCTGCTCTTGGGATGCCCCCCCGCCCAACACACACACACAGGATCATGGGAAGAGTGGGCGGTATTAGGCGGATTTGGAGCGGTGAGTCATGAGCGGCAGCAGACGTAAGCAGCGCAGAGAAGTGCGCTGTTTCTCCCGTGAAAAATTGGGATGGGGGGAGAATCTGCACTGCCATGAAGAAGCTATTTAAATCAGTTTATTATTTGCTCCGGTTCGAAACCGAAGCAAAATCCACCGTGAAGAATACCCTACAGTCAAAGGGGACGGTTTGGATAGGTCCACTTTGGTCATAAAAACAGGAAAACAGAAAAGGAAGAAACCTCTGAATGGAGGAGAGGGGAAAAAGGTGTATCGTACCAGAGATTGCAAAGTGTTTATGTAACAGGTTACGGCTAATACAAAAACATACAATTGTTGTAAAAAAGATAAAGGTCCCCTGTGCAAGCACCGGGTCATTCCTGACCCATGGCTGACGTCACATCCTGATATTTCTAAAGCAGACTTTGTTTACGGGGTGGTTTGCCAGTGCCTTCCCCAGTCGTCTTCCCTTTACCCCCAGGAAGCTGGGTCCTCATTTTACCGACCTCGGAAGGATGGAAGGCTGAGTCAACCTTGAGCCGGCTACCTGAAACCGACTTGTCGGGATCGAACTCAGGTCGTGAGCAGAGCTTTTGACTGCAGTACTGCAGCTTACCACTCTGCGCCACGGGGCTCCTGGCTATTATATTAGGTGCTGAGGAATACAGGCAGGATAATGCTGCTTCAGTTGTTTTGCTTGTGGGCTTTCTAAAGGCACCTGGTTGGCCACTGTGCGAACAGACTGCTGGACTTGATCGGCCTTGGTCTCATCCAGCATGGTCTTTCTTATGTTCATTACCTTTGAATTGCTCCTTGATGTTCTCCAAAAGGGGATTTAAATCCGGCAAGTCCCAGATGCGGGACTTCAGTGCAAGAAGAAAAGCCACTGGTTCCTCAAATGCCTCCTTTTCTTCATACCTTGACAAAAATCATGTCAGGTTACCATCCATCCAATTCAGAATCATCTTCCCGTCCCGCCCCAGGCGGATCAGAGAAACACAGGAAGGAATCAGCAGAAATCCAAGAGACACAGGCTGAGGCTGAAGGCAGAGCAAGATGGGAGGCCCTTCGGAGAGCAACGTCCATCTCACTGTGGCTCCTGAGACCCCAAAGCCACACAGGAGCTGTCAGGAATGGGTATTAAAAATAAAACACAGCCCATTTGGGCTCAGAAAACCACCTTAGGGAGAGAAAGGGCTCCTGCAGCCCCTCCCCCTAGCCATTATCCTCTGCTGAAGCTGCACTGAGGGGGGGGAGTTATTTCTCCATTTTTGCTGCACCACCTGGACTATTCTGTGTGGGTGAAGCAGCAGAAATGCAGGGGCTGTTTCAGCATGAAAAATGGCTGGTGGGGGGAGGCAGGAGCCCTTCCTCTCCTGCGGCGGCATTCCGAGACCAAATGGGCTCTGCTTTCTTTTTTAACAGAGAAAAAGGAAACCTCTAAATAACAGGGGGGAAAGATACAAAAATACCAGAGGTTTGGGACAATGGTCTTGCACCAGTTGCATTAGAAGCCGGAATTTCCATGGCAAATTCATAATATGTAGAACAGTATGACCTCAGAAGAAAAACATCTTCGCTCCTACTCAAACAAAGTTCAGGTTTGATGAGGATTCGAAACAGGAACTAGCCGGCATCTTGTCTTTTTTTTTTTGTTATGTGCCTTTTCATTCTTTATTCTTTTCTTTAGAATTACCACACGATGTATGGAACTGATATTTGTACTGCAATTGAGAATTGCTGAATTGTTGGCTATAGTGTGGTGCGATTTTGCAAATCACAAAAATAATCCTCTGTCTTTTTACTTCTTTAATATAGATTATACACCCTTTGGTAATTTTTTGTTTCTTTCTGAATCAGTGTTCCAGACCTCTGGTGCTTTTGAAGTTCTTTTTTCTTTTCTTTTTTCACAGCCATTTCCCACAGTTGCTGTGTGGCTGTGGGGAACCCAGACCCAACTCTGAAAAAGGTTTGGCCTCAAGAACAGCAACCCCACATCCCCTGCCCAGATTTGCCTTGCAAAAGAAAGAAAGAGAAAGGGGGTGTGGTTAAAGTTCTGGACTTTAGGGTTAGAATTAGGGGAGAGATTGTGGCTCAGAGGAAGAGCATCTGCTTGACACGGAGATGGTCCCGGGTTCAATTCCCAGCATCTCCAGGTTCTAGGTGGGGTAAAAGACCTCTGCAGAGACCCTTGAGAGCCACTGCCACTCTGAGTAGAAAGTACTACCTTCGATGGACCAATGGTCTGATTCAGTCTACGGCGGCTTCCTGTGTCCTGTGACTAGGACTGTAGGACCTTTGTGGGCTTCGTAGAGGCACCTGGTTGGCCACTGTGTAAACAGACTGCTGGACTTGATGGACCTTGGTCTGATCCAGCAGGGCTTTACTTATGTTCTTATGACCCTGGTTGAATCCCATATGCAGCCATATGGCTCACTGGGTGACCTTAGACCAATCCCTCTTTCAGACAGGGATGTTGTGAGGATAAAATGGAGGAGGGCAGAATTAGGGTCAGTGCCCTCACATCTTTTCATCCCTCTCTCACAATACTAGAACTCAGGGGCCAATGAAGTTGAGAATTCCCTGCAGGTTGAGGTAGTGATGGCCATGAACACAGAAAGCTTTAAAAGAGGACTACACAGATTCATGGAGCAGAGGTCCATCAGAAGCTACGAGAACTGGTGACTGAAGAGAACCTCCATAGCCAGAGGCAGCCAACCTCTAAAATACACTGCTAGGAGGCAGCAGCAGGGGAGAACCTCGGCCTCTGTGCCATGTTTGCTGGCTGTCCAGGGGCATCCCTTGGCCACTGTGTAAAACAGGATGCTGGACTAAATGGACCACTGGTCTCATTCAGCAGGCTCTACTTATGTTCTCGTACGTGAGACTGAGAGACGGTGGAAGGAAACAGGTCAGATGACATCACCCGCAAGTGTCCTTCCTTCTGTTCCTTGTAATCATTTGTCCTTGGTGGGAGGCGTGGAAACTTCGAGCCCAATAATGTCATATGACAATTCTTCTTCCTTTCAAACTACCTGGGGAGACTTAAAGCAGAGGTGCGAATTTTCTGACCATCAGCGGAGTATTCCTTATAATGGGTGGTTCAGCATGACAAATGCTTTATTTGGGAGGCCCTGTTGTTACCATGGCTGCCAACACAGCCATTCCCGCTTCACCACAGCCTTGACTGTGCGGCAAATGGCCAATGTGGAAACAGCCAAGGACAAATCTGAGTAGGAGCAGCCATGTGGTTGCAAGAACACACATGGAAAGATGGGACACGCCCACCAACTCCTGCTTCCTCATGTGTAGTCTCCCCCTACCCTCCTTAACAAACGAGCAAATTGAATTGGGTTGGGTGGTCATCTCCGTGTTCACCTCTGAAATGCCCCCGTAGTCAGCCCCGATGCCAATCAAAGCATTATCTGGGCCAAATAAAGTTTCCTAACTGCCATTTTGTGGAACAAATGTAGCTGAAGAGACTCAAAACCTGTATTTCCTGGGGTAGTTTTTAAAATGTGGCTTTGGAAGGAGCTGCCACCAAAACACAAGGATCTTCACTGTGTAACTGAAGGTGCCACACCCATTTTGTGGCTGGCTCCGCCTCCTGCGGCAGCCATTTTGTGGCTGTGCCCACCACACCGTGTCAGAATTCCAAAGGGGCCTGCCGCCTCAAAAAAGTGGGGGAACAACTCTTCTATGGGTGCACAGCTAGGTGTCAACCCATCTCCCCCCCCCAAAAAAAACCACTATTTCACTTCACGTTTTCCTGTTGATGAGGCTCTGTGCTTAAGCTGTTTGCCACTAGGGTTGCCAGGTCCCTCTTCGCCACCGGTGGGAGGTTTTCAGGGCAGAGCCTGAGGAGGGCAGGGTTTGAGGAGGGACTCAATGCCAGAGTCCAATTGCCAAAGCGACCATTTTCTCCAGGTGAACTGATCTCTATTGGCTGGAGATCAGTTGTAATAGATCTCCAGCCACCACCTGGAGGTGGCAACCTTATTTGCCACTGGCAGATTGATGGAGATCCGTGATCTTAGTCATACCCGATTTGGCCCTCAGCCTTGATCCTGAAGGAGCACATTCTTCACAGGATACCCAGACCCCTCTACCATTAAGAAGGTTAATGAGAAAGCTCCACTTACCTCTGCAAGATGCTTCTGGCATCCTAAAGAAAAAATGGCAGAAAGAGAGAAAGAAGAGAAACTTCAGTAGTTGCTAAAAGGCCACCCCAGGAAAACCCTTCTGACTCTGGAAGTTTCTGCACTCTGGCCCTTCTCTTGTGTCCAGCTAGCAACAACAAGAACAAAATACGAAAGCTGGACTTATATGTTGTTACAATGCAACTGTAGCATAGCTATTTTTTTATACCTGGGAAATGCCCTCCAGCGTGGAACGAAGGGAAGTAACAGCGACACAGGGCTGAGGCAAGGAGCATTGCTGGGAATGCCTCTGCGGCCCCAGGCGGGCACAAGAGCTGCATGTCCTAATCTGAGGGCTTCCTGCCTTCCATGTGAGGAAAAATCCCTTTGTGAAAGTAGCCACTGTTGAGTGGGCAAAGCAGATCACCCAGTTCTGCTCTAAAATGGCTCCACTTTGTTGATATTAACCTCACAGAGATTTTCTCCCACTTTTATAGAGATGCCCTGCACTTTACTTCCTTTAGAATAAAAGTTAGGAAACAGTGCAACAGATCATTATGATCTTACAACGCTAGAGCAATCCAGCCATTGCCCCTTTCTGTAAAGCCTGAGAAAAAGCCCTCCAATTGAGGTGTGGGGGGGGGGGAGGTGGTGGCTGCAGGGACTGAGGGGAGAAGAGTCAAACGCTTTAAAGGGCATTTCCCCCTTTAAAGGGAAAGGGGGGTCTAGGCACAAAAGACATCACATCTGCACAGCCGTGACGGGTTGGCATCAGCAAGCCCAGTGGTGCCAGCAACAGGTGTGTGGATGCCATTCCCTACTTGTGATTGCCATTGTGTATCTGTGTGTGTGCATCTTGCACACCCATCTATCTATCTTCATGCCACCAGTATAAGCTACATTCCCTGCCCCACACAGACATCCTGCTTTTAAAACTTGCTGTGAAAAATCTTGCCCATGACCCTTGTTCCTGGTTTTTTGGAAAGAGCCACCCGTGAACCTGGTTTGACCTCTGTAGTTCCCCTGACAACTGGTTGACCCACAAATACACTTCTGCTTCCAAGATGGAAGCCACGTGGGGGGGGGAGAAGGAGGAGGGGGGAGAGGAGGAGGAGGAAAAAAAAGAGTTGGTTTTTATATGCAGACTTTCTCTACCACTTAAGGGAGACTCACACCAGCTTACAATCACCTTCCCTTCCCCACCCCACAACAGACACCCTGTGAGGTAGGTGGGGCTGAAAGAGTGTGACTTGCTCAAGGTCACCCAGATGGCTTCGAGTGTAGGAGTGGGGAAACAAATCCAGTTTACCAGATTAGCCTCCGCCATTCATGTGGAGGAGTGGGGAATCAAACCTGGTTCTCCAGATCAGACTCCACCACTCAAACCACAGCTCTTAACCTCTACACAACACTACACAGGGGCCGGGGGAGGGAGTTTTGCATGGCCGCTGCCCCTGGCTGGAGATGGGATGGGGCAGGAGGAGACACAGAAAGGGTTTGGAGGCAGGGATGTTCCTGCCACACTCCTACCTGCAGGAGTTCACTGGCTGGCTGCTGACACTTCTCCTCCATCTCCCGGATGAGGCTTTCAAGAGAGGAAAGTGCCTCAGAGAGTTTGGCCAGGCGCTGGTCCCTTTTCCATGCTACCTCCCTCTCCACCTCTTCCATCCGGGTCAGCAAAAGCTTCTCTTGCTTATCCAGAAATTTATGCAGTTGCCTGAACTTGGTCACTGTCTCCTGCCGCTCTCCTTTGGTTTGCTTCTGAGATGGAAACAGAAGAAGAAAAATACAGCCAGTCTTTGCAGTGGGAAGAGGGACCTTAGGAGACTCCTATCAGAAGGGCACTTTTAACTTTCCCAGAGATTGCATCAACACTGGGTAGGAAAAGAGAAAGATTCAGAAGGATCCATCCAAAGTACACGTGAATTATCTTTGCATTTGTTTCTTCTTGGAGTAGTTTTATTTTACAAACATGTGCTGCAGCTTCTCACATCTCTCTCCCCCATGCACAGACACGATGGTTACTTCCAGAACCCTTTTTATTGCAGAGCTATAAGAGGAAAGGTGTTCCCTGTAATATTCACAAATGTTCATTCTATGTGGCCTTTCATCAACTTTTCTGTGGGAAACCAGGCCATTCCGAATGGGAAGGGATTCCCTTCTTGCTTGACTTTTCTGCATTTTTAACTTGGTGTCACCCCCCCATGTACATTTCCATTATCTGTTCACCTCCCAGCAATAAGGACACTTACAAGCAGGTCTTGGCTTTCTTTCACTATGTTGGCTTTATATGCCAGAATTTCTTTCTTCTCCTTGCGCAGAATCTCCATACAATTGCAGAACTGATCCTGGGGGGGACAAAGTCCCAACATTGAGGTTTCCTCCTTTTACTATAAATCATAAAGCAATACTGTCATCAAAGCCCAAATTAGTTATAAGTGTAGGATGTCTCGCCCCATGCAACCCCTAGGCAGAGGGTTACCAGCAACTCCAGGCTACCAATTTATTTATTTTTAAAGGAAGAATATCGTTTGTGGAGGGAAGAGATAGTTAAACCTTCTACCAACAGGCTGCTGCCCCCTAGTGGCTCGGCAGGACAATCAGCTGGCCAAACATCAACAGCCAGGCCTGAAGAGTGCCAAAGTCCCAACATCACCACCTGAACACAAAAGGAGGGAAATTAGGAAGGGAGCTGCCAAGCCAGGAGATGGGCAACAAAGAGATGTTGTCATTCCCTGTTTGGGCCCAAGACCCAAGCGTTTCCCTATGGAAAGTGTCACGGGGCACCCAGGAGTGCAGCTAGAAAGGACCCACACGTGATCTTCCCCACCATTATCCACCTTGTCAATTTCCAACCTTGTACTCTTGGGAAGCCTCCTCCACAGGAATTATTTTGTGATCATTGTGCTCCTGGGACTGGTCACAGACCACGCAGATGGGGGTTTCATCGTCCTTGCAGAAGAGCTTCAGCGACTCCTTGTGCTTCTGGCAAACTCTCTCCTTTCTGGCTGCCTTGATTGTCTGATGCCAAAAACAAAAGAACCATATTTGTTTTATTTCCCCCCCCCCATATTTTTGAACTCTCCCTCTTTTTGTACTAGTAAATATTGGACATAATCCGTGACTTATGCAGAAAAATATATTGTATAGGAAAGAGAAATGTTACCAAGCTTTTACTGATGCCTCAAATTCCTTTGAAAGCCAATGGATTGGTAACAATTCATAATTTCAGAGTAAACCACACACTCCCTGCATCTAATTTGAAAATCCACCTCCAGATCCTCAGCTGGTGGCTCCCCTCTCCTCTAGCAATGAGATTTCAGATAGCATCTAGGGCTGCTACAGAAGGAGGACCCCCAAAATTAAGAAAATGGAACATCTGGGTCCAAATAATTTTCAAAACATACCCATGTTGTTTTCAATGAAAGCGATTTACTCCAGGGGTCCCCCAACCTTTTAAAGCCTGTGGGTACCTTTAAAATTTTGAGAGAGGGTAGTGAGTACCACCCCAAAATGGCTGCCACAGGAGGCGGAGCCAAACCAACATGGTTGCCAGAGCAGGCGGAGCCACACAAAAATACCTCCCATCTCAAGTCCAGATTTTGCATTCCTCCCAACTCCCCTTTTCAAACTCTCAAGAAAGAATCTCACAGGCCTCCCGAATGAATCTGCCAACAGATCAACAGGCAACATCCTGTAAAGAGTTTTGGCCATCGTGAGCGGCCGTGGGGAATGCTCTGAAGACGCTTTTGAAACTATTTCAACATTTTTGTCCCGGTACTAATAATGGTTCTTGGAGCTGAGGTGGATCAGCCCTGATCCAGACAACTTTGCCATGTGATGCAGTCACATTTTTCTCTGTTCCTACAGGGCTCCCCACCTCATTCCAGATTCACAATTACTGTTGCATGGTATTGGAATCCAAGAGGGCTGGTGGGGGGAACCACATCCTCTGGACCAGGAGTCCCCAGCAGGGTGTTGTGGGCACCACTGAGCTGATCAACACCTTTCCTGGTGCCTCCCAAGTGTTTTTAGAAAGTGGGTGGAGCTTTTGCCCAGGAGGACTTCTGATAGGCCATTCAAAAGCTGATTGATTGTGCAAATTTTTAAAAACATTGCTTAGGCAGCAGCTTCCACCACAGCTCAAGAATTTTTATGATGTGACTGAACAGAAGGTGTGGCATCCATTTTCTGGGTGGCTCTGCCCACCACGTTGTGTCAGAATCCCAAAGGTGCTTACAGGCGCAAAAAGGTTGGGAACCCCTGCTCTGGATATTCCCCCTTAGGCAGGGACAACTCTTGGACTGGCCACGCTGCTAGATCTCAATACAGGAGCGGCAACAGCATCCCCACTGTAAGGGACGGATGGGAGATATTACTGAGAGGAAATGGATCATGTCCGTGGGTGGCTGAAGGCTGAGAGCCCCTCCTCAACCATCAAACTCCACTCCCTACAGATGGCAGGGCTTCGAAGGAGGACATGACGTTTGAATTAGTCTTGTTACCACCAACTCCTTTGGCAGCCAACCTGCAGCTGAACAGAGGAATCAAAACATCACATTGACGTTATAAACAAACAGCAGGAAAAGAGGCCCCCAACACTCAAGGCTGCTTCGACCCAAAGGGACATTTTGAGCCAGGCACCAAAGGAAGAGGCACTAGAGATCATATTGCAAATATACGCTGGTTACTGGAGCATACGAGAGAATTTCAGAAGAAAATCAGCTTATGTTTCATAGATTACAGCAAAGCTTTTGACTGTGTGGATCATGAAAAGCTATGGCTGGTTTTAAAGGAAATGGGTGTGCCACTACATCTGATCGTTTTAATGCGGAACCTGTACTCTGGACAAGAGGCCACAATTAAAACAGAATGTAGACAAACGGAATGGTTTCCAATTGGCAAAGGTGTCAGACAAGGATGTATTTTATCTCCGTATCTCTTCAATCCATATGCAGAACATATACCGTATATACCCATGTATAAGCCGACCCGCGTATAAACCGAGGTGCCTAATTTCTCCCCCAAAATGGGGAAAAATTAGGCACCCGCGTATAAGCCGAGGGTCGGCTTATAACCCCTCCCCCCCCCCGCAGGCTTACCTGACAGGGCTCTCCAGCGGCGAGGGTCCGGCAGCGGCGCGGCCCGGCGGGGCCTGGGCAGCCTTCCTGCGGCTGCAGGAGGCTGCCCCAGGCCGCTCCCGGTGGGAGGAAGCGGCGGCGAGGCCCAGGGGGACCCGGAGCAGCCTTCCTGCAACTGCAGGAGGCTGCCCAAGGCCCCTCCCGCCCGAAAAAAATGGCGGCGGTGGGCGGGCCTTGGGCAGCCATCCTGCAGCTGCAGGAGGCTGCCCAAGGCCCCTCCCGCCCGGGAAAAATGGCGGTGGGGGGCGGTGGGGGGCCTTGGGCAGCCATCGTGCAGCTGCAGGAGGCTGCCCCAGGCCGCTCCCGGTGGCAGGAAGCGGCACGGGCCCGGCGGCGGCGGCGATGGCGGTAAGTTTCCCCCCTCCCTCCTCCCTCCGTATTGACCCGCGTATAAGCCGAGGCCGGCTTTTTCAGCCCATTTTTGGGGCTGAAAAACTCGGCTTATACGTGAGTATATATGGTAATTAGGAAAGTAGGATTAGTTTTAGATGAAGGTGGGGTGAAAATTGGAGGGAGGAACATTAATAATTTGAGATATGCTGATGACACTACATTATTGGCAGAAAATAGTGAAGATTTGAAACGACTACTGCTGAAAGTTAAAAGAGAAAGTGCCAAAGCAGGACTACAGCTGAACATCAAGAAAACAAAAGTAATGACTACAGGAGAATTACACAACTTTAAGGTTGACAATAAGGAAATTGAAATTGTTCAAGACTTTCTATTCCTTGGCTCCACCATCAACCAAAAGGGAGACTGCAGCCAAGAAATCAGAAGGAGATTGAGACTGGGAAGGGCAGCCATTAAGGAGCTAGAAAAGATTCTTAATTGTAAGGATGTGTCACTGGCCACCAAGACTAGATTAATTCATGCCATCGTATTCCCTATTACTATGTATGGGTGTGAAAGCTGGACAGTGAAGAAAGCTAATAGGAAGAAAATAGATTCCTTTGAAATGTGGTGTTGGAGAAGAGAGTTACGGATACCGTGGACTGCCCAAAAAACCAATCAGATCAAATCAAGCCTGAACTGACCCTAGAAGCTAAAATGACTAAACTGAGGCTTTCGTACTTTGGTCACGTAATGAGACAAGAGTCACTGGAAAAGACAGTCATGCAAGGAAAAGTTGAGGGCAGCAGGAAAAGAGGAAGACCCAACAAGAGATGGATTGACTCAATAAAGGAAGCCACAGCCTTCAATTTGCAGGATCTGAGCAGGGCTGTCAAAGATAGGACATTTTGGAGGACTTTCATTCATGGGGTCGCCATGAGTCGGAAGCGACTTGATGGCACTTAACACACACACACACCAAGGTGCAAGAAAAGTCTCCTTTCCTGGTGAAACGGAGCACAGTAAGAACCCGGCCAGGTCAGACAGGAGGACGGATCTGCCCAGCCCAGGATCCTCTTTCCAACTCAGCTCGACCTGATGGGGACAGCTAAAGGCTGACCAGCTCCTGGTTGACTGTCAGGCAACTGGGGCATAAAATCTAATTGGTTTAGTACCTACCATTATTGACATTCCAGCTGGGACTCTTTTCACTGGACAGAACCTACAGAGAAGCCAAGTAGAGATCCCGCCTCATCCCCAGCAAGATCCTCAGAGACTTCTTACCTTTTTCCCTCCCGCAGGCTCCTCCAGAGGGATCACCTGGTGATCTTGGTGCTCCTTGCATCTGCGGCAGACCACGCAGAGGGGGGCTTCGTCCTCCTTGCAGACAAACTTCAGGGGCTCCTGGTGCTTCTCGCAGGCGCCCCCCTTCCCCTCTCCCCCCGTCACATCTGCCGCTTTTTTCTCCCGTGGACTCAGTTGCTGGATTAGCCCCACCAAGTTGGCCAGCTGCTGGTTGGGCCGGAGGCTCCCCTCCTGCGCTCGCCCTCTGCACTGGGGGCAAGAAGCCTCTGCCCTAGATGCCCCCCAGCTCCCGGTCAGGCAGGCGCGGCAGAAGTTGTGGCCGCACTCCGCAATCATGACGGGATCCCTGAAATAGTCCAGGCAGACGGAGCAAGAGGCTTCCTCGCAGAGCTCCTGCAGGGGCCCCTCCCACGCCATGGCTGCCTCTGCCTAGGGGGGAGAGAGAAGAAGAGTTTCAGTTTCGTTTCCCCGCTTGCCAAAGCAGCGACGGGGCAGTTTCCCTCCCTGCAAAGGACTCCCCTCTGCTGCGCACTCAACGGCAAGGCAATGGGGGGGGGGGTTGCTGGGGAAGGGGCCGGGCTCCCTTGCACTCCTTTAGCGGGCATTTACAAACCCCTTTGGGGCGGGGGGAGACGTTTCCCTTCGCCGCCCAGAGGACTTCCACGCGGGGCGTCCCTGCCGAGCTGGGGGGGGGGGGGCGCAGGTCCGGGGGTCTCCTCCAGCGACTCTCCGCGAAACGAGCCTGGAAAGATTCCCCAAGCAGAAGGAAATCGTGCTGGGAAAGTTGGAAAGAAGCGGAGGGGCGCGACGGGCGGGTTTACCGAGGGGAGCAACCTCGTGCATCATCCGCCCCTTTGCAAAACAACAGCCAGGCGCAGATCCTCCCCATCCCTCTTACTGGGGGGGGGGGGGCGAATGGCAGAAACTCTCCAATTTCCCCCGTGAAGCTGATTTTTTTAAAATAATAGTAATCATAAAGGAACAAGGTCTTTGCCCTTTTCTACACGAGAGTTGTTCCCACAACAGAAACCGAAAACAATTAAGCAGCAACACAGCCACAAAGGGCTGAGAATGTTGCCGTCCTCCTTGAGCTGCTAGTTTTCTACTGGGAGAGAGAGCATGTGCGTGCGCGTGGTACAACCAGTCTTTAGAGGAGGAGGAGTTATGCAAAGCAGGGACCCGCCCATGTTGACCTGGGAGTGGGTAGATAGGCCAGCTTCACCCTCATACCCTTTTCTGCATTGATTACATTGCCAAGTTTAATATTTATACTGTGTTTGAGATTTCTGAAGTCCTAGGATTACATGGAGAGACGGCATGGTGTGGTGGTTAAGGTGCTGGACTGGGATCTGGAAAACCCAGGTCCGAATCCCCACTCTGCCATGGAAACTTGCTGGGTGACCTTGGGCCAGGCACGCACTCTCAGCATTGAGCCTGGCAAGAGTTTGGATGGGAGACCACCAAGGAATACCAGGGGCATGATGCAGAGGCAGGAAATGGCAAACCACTTCTGAACATCTCTCGTCTGGAAAACCCTGTGGGTTTGCCAAAGGCAAAAAGTTTTTTAAAAAATTCTATGGCTTGTTACGATCCTCATCCTGTCAATTGCATTGGTTTCCACTGTGTAATCTGCCTTGAGTCTCAGTGAGAAAGGTGGACCGTTAAATAAAATAATACTAAGTACCTAGTGTTGCTGTCCTGCCTCAGTGACTCAGCAACAGGTCTAATCACGCGTTTATTCATTCAGTAGTGGAAGAGCTTTTCCTGGGCAGCCTGCAGGTAAGGCCATTGCCTGTCTCTGCATACTTTCCTGTAGCTGAGTGTGTCTCAACCTTTCCTTCCTTTGGCCCCACTAGCTACTCTTATGAAAGAACCTGGGTCCCACCAGGATGGATTTTTTTTAAAACACCTTTTCTGAGAAAGACATTTATGTGTCTGTACTTGCAGGCATTCTGTTTATGACACTGCTTATGGTAAGTTTTAAGGACATGAAAATTGCAGTTATATGGCTTTATTGCTATGGCTTTAGAATACAACAGAAATAATTATTCCATTAGCAACTGAAAAGCAGTAGTTGTTCTGAAAACCCCAGATCCCACCTAGACAAGTTCTGCATCTCACCAGAGCTGCACAGCCTGCTGGTTGACAACCACATCTGTGCATTCAACTACCATATCTAACCTATAACTTACTATGAAATCTAAATCACTTAATTATACAAAGAAACAACAACCCCAACCCCCACCATGAGGTATAGAAATGAAAGAGAAGTCCAGTAGGATGCCCAAAATCCCGCGGGAGGATATCAGCAGCCGGAGATCACCACTACGATCAGATGGGTGACACCCAAAGGAGAAAAGAAATCCACAGATCATTTGAGACGGTTGTTCCGGATACTGTATAAAGTCCCATTCTTGCCAAAAGCTTCATCTGTCATTGATCCCTTCTTGCTGTCCGCAGTTTGCTTTTGAATATTTGTTAAATATTTGTTATATCTTTGGTTCTTGTAGGTTATCCGGGTTGTGTGACCGTGGTCTTGGAATTTTCTTTCCTAACGTTTCGCCAGCAGCTGTGGCAGGCATCTTCAGAGGAGTAACACTGAAGGACAGTGTCTCCTTCAGTGTTACTCCTTCAGTGTTACTCCTCTGAAGATGCCTGCCACAGCTGCTGGCAAAACGTCAGGAAAGAAAATTCCAAGACCACGGTTACACAGCCCAAATAACCTACAAAAACCAATGAACTCTGACCGTGAAAGCCTTCGACAATATTTGTTATATCTGCTTGTAATATTTATGAGTATGTGAGTATGTTATTTCCAGGTTGGCTTTCACAATAGGTTAATCATAGGAGGATTGTATTTAGATCTTACAGGGATCTACTTATTCAAAAGCAAACTGCTGACAGAAAGCCTGGCAGCATGGATCTAAACTAAACCCCCCTCCGCCCGCCTTGCCAGGAGTCCCATGGACGTGGGCGGTGGGGGCTTTACAGAGATCCACGCCTGCCACCCTCACCCACCCTTGCAACCACGTGAGCCTGGCAGGTGGGTGGTAGAGTTGCAGCTGGCACCACCCCCCATCCCCGGCATCATGGGCAGGTAGGGAGGAGGAGGAAAGGGAGCCGTTCTGCCCCTATGCCATGGCCCCATAAATCAGGCAGGTGGAGGCAGCGGCACTGCAAGTGGGAAGGGCAGGCAGGGGAGGGAGGGAAGGGGAGCCACCATTTCCTCCTCACCACCGCGTGAATCAGGCAGGACGACATGGTGGCACATTAGATTGACAGGGTGGCTGTTCAGTGGCCAACAGGGCAAGTGGGGATGGGATGATGCCCCCTCACAAGTCTCATGGCCCCCCTTTATCACCAGATCTTTCTGAAGTGTAGATGACACATTAGTATGATTGCAAACACTGACAGCCAGTGTGTTGAAGTGCAGTGTGGTGGACTTGAACTGATGAGGGCCTGGGTTCAAATTCCTACTCAGCTATAGGGTTGCCACTGCCTCCAGGTGGGCGCTGGAGATCTCCCCGAATTACAACTGTTCTGCAGATAGGGTTCCCAACTGCCCGGTTGTGGTGGCAATTCCCCGCCAATTAACCGGGTTGCCCACTGACCAGCTGATGGTCAGAGCGGGCAGAAGCAGACAGGAAGAGCGATTCCCTTCCACTCATACTTCTGTGGGGTCAGAGTGGGCAGACAGCGGGGCTGGGAAACCGGCAGTAACTGTATCTGGACTGTGCACAAATCCTTCCCTCTCCCTGTCAACATATGTCAAAGTTATGCCTAGTCTGCAGTTTGCTAAACAGATCATACTGATCAGAGTGACAGCTAAGTCATGTGATGAGGCTGGTCTGATCCAGTTTGTACAGCCAGGAATGGGGATTTCCAGAATGACTCATCTCAGGTGAACTGTGATTGGTCATGAATGTGTATATAAGTCTGTATAGTGAATGTAAGTTACCTATTGCCTGAAATATATATGCTGGCGAAGCACTTTGATGCTCAGAGCTGTGAATGTTAACAGCCAAAGGACTCTGTGTAGATATTGTAAATAAACTGTACATAGCAGAACTGCGTGGTGTGAAGTTGCTACCAGGTAAACTCCTGAAGTCCAGACAAGCTGTGCGCGACAGGGTTATCGGCCCAGATAGACTGCGCTGAGAGCTGGAGGTTCTATTGGAGTTGGTGAGCTACTGCCGTGAGTTGCTGCTGTGAGCGGTTTGGATGTCTACAGAGGCCAGCGACGCTGAGGACCTTGATGTACAGTCTGCAGACGGTTCAGTTGTTTCTGACAAAGAGTCGGAGGAGGAACCAGGGGAAGATAATCAGCTACTGCCGGTGAGAGAAGATATAATGGCGCAAGCTGTTTCTGCCCTGCTGATTGATAAACTGACCGCAGATAACTATGCCGTGTGGTCTCTGCGAATGGAGCATTATCTTAAGCGTGAGTCATTGTGGACGTATGTGGATTCTCCCCCACAAGCTCCCACGCCTGAGGAAAGTTTAAAAGACCAGAAGGCATTGGCCACGTTGATATTAAGTGTTGCTGATGACCAGTTGGTGCATGTGGCAGGACAGGGGTCAGCTAAAGATGCCTGGAATAGCCTCAAGGCTGTATATGTGCAAGACACGGCTGGATCCCTTATTTCCCTGATGAGAAGGATTTATAGAAAGACTATGGAGCCAAATGAGAGTGTCAGAGCTCATTTGAATACCTTAGCCACGTATTTTCAACTGCTGGCTCAGAGGGGAAAACAGATTTCTGACCAGGACCAGGTGTTTATAATTTTAAGTTCCCTGACGGAGCGTTTCGATCCACTTATCTCAGCCCTTGAATCTGTGGATGCAGCAACGTTATCTCTGCAATACCTCACAGGGAGGTTATTATCAGAGGAGACGAGATATATGCAACGGGAGTTGGCAGCCGGCCAGACCGGGAGCTGTGCCAAGCAAGAGATAAGGAAGGATACAAGCCTCAGCTGTGAAGCAAGTAAGCCTATACCTGTGGCGTTACGTGTCAGATGTTTCAGATGTGGGAAAGAGGGACACATTCAAAGATTTTGCCCTGCTGCAAGGAAATACAAAGAAGGAAAAAGGACTCAAGTTGTGACCAAACAGCAAGCTACGCTGGTGAGAGCAAGTCCAGACTCCCTGAATGACTCTTGGATAATTGACTCAGGAGCTTCACAAATATTTGTGAGGGAGGAAAGACTACTAATGAACTCACATCAATCGGCGTTAGGTCATGTAAGTTTGGCAGATGGACGTTCTGCAACTGTTTCCTGTGAAGGAAGTGTAATGTTTGGAAGTTTAAACCATACATTCAATGATGTGCTATGTATACCCTCTCTTGAGAAAAACTTATTAAGTATAAGTGCACTAGATTCTGCAGGATTCAGTGTAACTTTCAGAAATAAGTGCTGTAATATTCTCAAAGGTGATAAAATTATGGCAGTGGGGAAATTGAAAGATAATGTGTATGTGCTAGAGAACATGGCAGGTAAAGCACAAACAGTGTTAAATAAAAGCCCACACCATAAGTGTATACATTTGCTACATAGAAAACTCGGCCATGTGGGCTGGGGTACCTTGAATAAAACTCTTGCCCTGCTGGGCAAAGAGAAGGTTGAAGGGTGCAAAACATATCTGGATTGTGATGTATGCAAGCAAAGTAAATCTAAGGCACACCCAGTTGCACCAAGGAGTGACAGAGTAACAAAAACCCCTCTATATCTTGTACATAGTGATCTGGTAGGCCCTTTCCCAGACAGTATATCTAAAAGAAAATATCTTCTTCTTTTGATAGATGATGCCACAAGGTTCACATGGGTGTATCCCATAGCAAAGAAGTCAGAGGTGTGTGATACTATAAAGATGTGGGCTAACAATGTGCAAAGGCAATTGGGGCATAAAATTTGTAAGTTCCAAAGTGATTTTGGGGGCGAGTACATGTCTGGTGAAATGGCTCATTGGTTTAAGACTCAAGGTATTGAACATAGAATTGCTAATGTATCTATGAGTCAAGAAAATGGTGTTGCAGAGAGAAAGGGAGGAGTACTGCAAACAATGATAAAATCAATGCTACTTGATGCTGGATTGCCAAAAATGTTCTGGGCTGAAGCGGCAAAAAATGCTTCTTATATATCGAATAGAATTTGGACAAGTGCCACAAATAACATTCCATACAAGGCTTTGTATGGGAAAGATCCCAGTTTGGATCATATCAGGATATTTGGCAGTAAAGCATGGGTTAATATACCACTGAAACAACGTAGGAAAGGTGGTGAAAGAGCAAAAAAGTTGACATTCCTGGGGTATCAGACAGGAATGAAATCTTACCGTTTTGTAAATAACCAAAATGCATTAAGTTTCAGTCGTTCAGCTACATTCTGTGAGGATGCTAATTGGCCTAAGATACATGCAAACCAATTACCATCCACAGTAATGTTACCTATGGATGATAATTCTGAAAATATGCCAGAGGTGAAACAGGAGGTGCAGTCACCAATACATGCAGACTCTGAGAGTGTGCAAAGTGCAGATCAGAGAGCAGTACCAAGAGTGTCCTCTAGATCTACAAAAGGTATTCCACCTCAAAGGTATGGTGTAACTGCTAACCATGTGTTTGTGAAAGTTCCAACTGATTACAATGATGTGTTAAGTCTAGCCTCAGAAGAGAGAAATGCCTGGCTGCAAGCCATGGAGGCGGAATATAACTCATTGGTGTCAAATGAAGTATTTTCCTTATCTGAATTGTCAGCAGATAAGAAAACTCTGAGTTGCCGTTGGTTGTACAGACTCAAAACCTTGCCAAATGGGAATGTTAAATATAAGGCAAGATTAGTTGCAAGGGGACTTACGCAGGTGGTTGGACAGGAAACATCTAGGCCCAATTAAGAATTACCTAGGGGTGCAAGTCTCCAGAAATGAGAATGGTTGGTGTGCACTAAGCCAGGAGACTGAAATGTTTGAATACTGAAAGGTTTCAATACTTAAGGAAATGGCTGTGTTTAACAAACGTTTGACTAGGGAGGCGTGTCAACATATGTCAAAGTTATGCCTAGTCTGCAGTTTGCTAAACAGATCATACTGATCAGAGTGACAGCTAAGTCATGTGATGAGGCTGGTCTGATCCAGTTTGTACAGCCAGGAATGGGGATTTCCAGAATGACTCATCTCAGGTGAACTGTGATTGGTCATGAATGTGTATATAAGTCTGTATAGTGAATGTAAGTTACCTATTGCCTGAAATATATATGCTTTGATGCTCAGAGCTGTGAATGTTAACAGCCAAAGGACTCTGTGTAGATATTGTAAATAAACTGTACATAGCAGAACTGCGTGGTGTGAAGTTGCTACCAGGTAAACTCCTGAAGTCCAGACAAGCTGTGCGCGACACTCCCCAACCCCAAAAGAGGCTCCCAAGTGGGGACAATGGCTGCTTCAGAGCTTGGACTCCACGGCAAGGGTGGGGAACCTTTTTTCTGCCAAGGGCCATTTGGATATTTATAACATAATTCGCGGGCCATACAAAGTTATCAACTTAAAAATTAGCCGACCAAGCCCCCAGCAGGCAGCTGCCCCAGATGAACGCCCCCCCCCCGTGCGGGCAAGGAGGCTGGCATCCAACCAGTGGCGTGCACGCCCACCTGGTGGCACAGGATGGTCTGTTGCACAAGCCGGGCACCCTGAGACTAGCGAGAAGATTTCCCTGCCGGGCTGGGGGTGGGGAGATCGGGGGGCGGGGTCTCCTCCAGCGACTCTACGGGAAACGAGCCTGGGAAGATTTCCCCAAGCAGCAGACCATCGCCCTGGGAAAGTTGGAAGGAAGCAGAGAGGCGCAGCAGGACGGGCTTGCCGAGGGGAGCAACCTCGTGCATCATCTGCCCATTTCCAAATCAACACCCAGGTGCAAATCCCCGACCCCTCTTACTGGGGGGGGGGGAGTGGCAGAAACTCTCCAGTTTCCCCCACGGAGCTGACTAAAAAAATAAATAAATAAAAAGAGGGAAGAAAAGGTCCAATCGTTTGGGTGCAACTCCGCCTCTCTGCCCTTGTCTACGCCAGAGTGGTTCCCGCAGCAGCAGCAGCACACGCGTTTCCCCTGCAAACCGGCATCTGGATGCGGACGCCAGATCCGCAAGAGGGGGCAGGATGGGCTGCACCACTCCAGACAGTGAGAGAGGGTGAGTCCAGTTTCCGAAAGCTCCCCCCTCTTCAAGAAAAGTCCACGCAGACAGAAAAGCAGCACAGCAAAGAAAGGGCTGAGATTATTACCTGGCCCCTTGAGCTGCTACTTTTCTGGTATAGCCAGTCTTTTAGTTGCACGTACACAATCTAAGCCTTCCACACAGGCAGGTATCCACCCTTCTGACCTTGGAGGAGGAGGAGCTGTGCAAAGCAGGGACCTGCCCATATTGAACTTGGAGTGGGTGAACAGGTGGGCTTCACCCTAATACCCTCTTCTGCATTGTTTAAATAGACTCTGCAGTCCTAGGATTACATGGAGAGACGGTTAAGGTGTCAGACTCGGGTCAGGGGAACCTAAGTTTGAACCCCCACTCTGCCCTGGAAACTTGCTGGGTGACCTTGGGCCAGTCACACACTCTCAGCCTCGACCTTGGCAAGTATGTTTGGATGGGAGACCTCTGAAAGAGTACCAGGGACTTGACCCAGAGGCAGGCAATGGCAAACCATCTCTGAACATCCCTTGCCTTGAAAGCCTATGGGGTTGCCAATGCCAAAAACAAAATGTTAATTACATTGGTTCTTAGGATTCTCATCCTGTCCATTGCATTGGTTTTTACACTTTGTCATCTGCCTTGACTCTCAGTGAAACTGGCGAACCATAAAATAATGTAAATAAAATAATAATACCAAGTACCTGGTGTTGCTGTCCTGTGTCAGTGACTCAGCAATAAGTCTATTCATAAGTTCATTCATTCAGCAGTGGAAGAGCTTTTCCTGGACAGCCTGCTGGTAACGCTGTTGCCTGTCTCTGAATACTTCCCTGTAAATCACTGAGCCTCAACTTTTCCTACCTTTGGTCCCACCAATGGCTCTTATCAAAGAACCTGGGCCCCACCAGGACGGAATTTTTTAAAAAACATCTTTTTTGAGAAAGACATTTATATGTTTGCACTTGCAGGCATTTTGTTTATTACAATTGCTTGTTTATGGTAGGTTATAAGGACATTAATATTACATTAATATTCCTTTATTGCTATAGCTTTAGAAAACAACAGAAATAATTATTTCATTAGCAATTGAAAAGGAATAATTGTTCTGAAAACCCCAAATCCCTCCTAGACTAGTTCTGTCTCAACCGAGATGCACAGCCTGCTGGTTGACAACCACTGCTGTACATTAAACTCCCGGCACTCACAAAAAGAGCCTGTCAGGGAGGAAACTAGACTGAACCATCCCCTTGTGACAGGCAAAACTGTCTTCCGTGGGTTTGTTTGGTTTGTTCTGTAACATAGGGGAGTGACCTCTCAAAGGTCCAGAGAAGACCAGGCTAATTCCAGCTTTTGACCTGTCTAGCTATAATTTTTTTAAAAATTGTTGACGCACCATTGCAATGACCTATTATGGCAAAGACTAGTTCACAGATTTTAAAAACTCACTGTTGCTCTTTTCATTGTGGAGTTATAAGAGGAACAGTATTGGCTGCATATTGAGCCTTATAACTCTGGCATGAGAAGGACTACTTTTAAAAAATGAAATCAGGGAAATCATTAAAATTATGGTCCAAAGAAGATCAGGCCACTGCCAGCATTTGAGATGCCTAGCCATAATTTTAAAAAATAACTCTCCATTAGAATGACCTATAGTGACAATGGCTAGTTCACAGATTTCTTTCCTGTTTTTTTTAAACTAACTCTCTAGCTGTTTTCATTGCAGAATTAGAAGGGGAATGGGACTGGCTGCACATTGCTCTTTATAACTGAAACAAAAAGGGCAAGAGTCCAGTAGCACCTGGTAGTATTTTCTGGTAGCTGTGGCTCACAAAAGCTCTACCCTACCAGGAAATATTTTTGTTAGTCTTTAAGGTGCTACTGGACTCTTGCCCTTTTCTACTACTGCAGACAGACTAACACGGCTACCCACAGTGAAAAAGGGCTAGAGAGTTGCTTTTAAAAATAAATCTGGGAACAAGTACATTGTTGCAGTAGGCAGGGGATATAAATATTTTAATTTTTTTTAAACTATGTTGATCTGGTACCAACTTTTTAAAAAGGCCTCCATTAGTAGGTGGACGAAAGGCCTCCCCAGAGCATCAAGGCAAGGAAATTGCACATGAGCAGGAATTCAGTGTAAATTTAGACAAAAATAAAAGCCAGAATGCTGAAGAGTCCTGCCCATATTGGTGTCAGCCCACAGCCCTCATTCCACCCCCTCCACGTTCAATGGCAACATCCTCATCCGTCCATGTTGAGGGAGGACGAGGCCTTGGCTTCATCTTTGCCTCTTCTCTCTCCTTTGCTTTCCCCATCTTCAACTTCTTGCCAGGCTCCTTCCTTCACATTACAAACCCCCCGGCATTTCCCCTTCCCCCAAAGTTTGGGTCCTGCTGTGGTCACCTCTCTCCTTGCAACCTGCTCTGCTCTCGCTCTGGTCTTTCAATGTCCCCCTCAAGCCACCTCCCTCCTATCGGCTCTCCACTGCCAAAATCCCCCACCTCTCTCTTCATTCTGAACAAGGGACGTTTCTCCTTTGACCCCTCCATTAACTTCCTTTCTGCTCCCAGACGCCACAGAAACTCTTCAGTCCTGCCCTTCAAACCTCTCTGCATCGGTCCATCAGAAAATAAATCCGGGGGCCTCAGAACTGGTCACCAGCTTCTGGATTTTGATGGGACTTGTAGAGCCCAAAATGAAGGGAATCGGAAAATCCTGGCCCAGATTAGGTCCAGAGACTCTGGTCTTTGCAATGGAATCAAAGGTTTAACCATGAGAAGCCAGGAAGGTGGGAAGCAGCATAGACAGGGATGGTGGGAAATATCCCTTCCTTTACAAAACAAAGAGGGGTTAACTTCCTTCACCTATCAGAGCCTGTGTGGTATAGTAGTTAGGGTCTTAGAATCTGTGAGACCCGGGTTCCAATCCTAACCCCACCATGGAAGCTTGTTTCTTGGCATTGGGCCAGTCACACACCCTCACCCTAACCTCCTTCTCAGGACTGTGGTTGTTGTGAGGATAAAATGGAAGGCAGGGGGGTGATATAAACTGCTGTGGGTTCACCTTTGGGAGAAAGGCAGCAGAGACAAGATGAGGGGGGTAAAGAAAGTCCTTGAAGGTTCAGAGCCAGTATTTTGTAGTGGTTAAAGCAGGTCTAGGATCTAAGAGACCCAGGTTCAAATTCTCATTCTGCCTCTGATACTTGGAGGCTGACGGAAGTCACACACACACACACACACACTCAGCCTCCTCCAATTCACAGGACACTTATTGTGAGGATAAAATGGAGGACTGGACAGCGATGTCAGCCACGTTTGGTCCACGCTGGGGAGAAAGGCAGGGTATACATGAAGTCCCTCTGTAATAAGCCAAATCTAGGACTGCATGGAAGGAATAATTGCAGAGAAATTACTAACGCTATTTTCAGTAGGAAAAAAGGGGGGTATGTTTTTCAGAGTTGCTCCTGTAGGAAAGGGACACTTGCATAAATCTGATTTTGGGTACAGTTCACAAAAAGGACGATTGCACTTTTTGTTGCTCCATCAGATATTGCATACGTCTTCCGACAGGAGGTGGAACTGCTCATTCAGTATTTAAACTACCGTTAAACATTGTGAGTACAACAAATCTCTAGTCAACGATGGAAGTGAGGGGCGTCTTTGTGGGCATCTCCAGCTCCTCCTCTCCCTTCCCTCCAGCGGTTGGGGAAAAGGAGGGACCCTGGATTCCCGCTGTCCCCCCTCTTCTTTGGAGGTGGGACAGGATCATATATCTCATTCTGAATCTGGCACCCGTGTGTATCACATACCCCAGAAAGTGGGGCCAGGTACACTTAGGAGAAGGACTCCTACCAGCCCACAGAAACATCCCAGGATTGCAAAAAAATCCCAAAAAGAAAAAAATTACAAATTTAACATTTTCAGAAAAACACGGAGATCTTGTGAAATACGTTATGAGATCTCGGTTGTCAGTTTGGAGAAGGAGCAGTGGTGACGTGAGCCAGGCAGGCAGGGGAAGAGGAGAAGGTCTGCCACCCTCACCCACTCTTGCCACCACTACGTGAGCCTGGCAGGTAGGTGGGTGGAGTTGCAGCTGCCACCACCCCCACCGCCCAGCTCTGTGGGCAGGCAGGCAGGGAGGAGGAGGAAAGGGAGCCGCTTTTGCCCCTATGCCATGGGACCCCTAAACCAGGCAGGTGGAGGCAGCAGCACTGCAAGTGGGAGGGGGCAGGCAGGGGAGGGAGGGGAGCCACCATATCCCCCCTCACCACCACGTGAATCAGGCAGGTAAAGGTGGTGGTGCATTAGATTGACAGGGCGGCTGTTCAGTGGCCAGCAGGGCATGCGGGGGTGGGATGATGCCCCCCCCTAAGCCTCGTTTAGTCCCTTTATCCCCAGATCTTCCTGAAGTGTAGATGACACATTAGTATGATTGTAAACACTGAGTGCTTTGAAGTGCAGTGTGGTAGACTTGAACTGATGAGGCCTGGGTTCAAATTCCTACTCAGCTATAGGGTTGCCAGCCTCCAGGTGAATTACAGGTGCAGATGACGGAAACTGGCTCCCCTGGAGAGACCGGCTGCTTCAGAAGATGGACTCCATGGCATTATGCCCCCCTCAGGTCCCTCTCCTGCCCAAACCCCACCCTCCCCACCTCTGCACCCCAAACCTCCAGGAATTTCCCAGGCCACAGTTGGCAACCCCAGCAATGAAGCTCAGTCGCTCTTGGCCCAACTTCCCTCGCAGGGTTGTGGTGAGAACAAAGTAGAAGCACCCAGTTTGTTGGAAACTTTATGAACTGAAATGTGTCACTGTTGCTTTAAGAAATGAGATACAAATTTTAAAAAGGGAATGGAGGGAAAATGTCTCCCTTTTTACTCCAGTCGGTTTTGGGATCTGGGAGCCCGGAGAGGCCTCATTTGGTGCTCCTGGTGTGAAGAGAAGGGTCTTAAGAAGAAAGTTTGAGGTGGCCTTTTTCAAACACCCAAAAGAAGGGCAGGAGGGTCTCTCCACGGAAGGCGGCTCTGGAGAACTCGTAAATCGGGGATCCTTGGTCAGCATCCAAAAAGGCCACTCGGCCCCCAGCGTAGTTCAGGCAGACTCTGATCCTCTTTGGCTCCCCGGTCAGGGGAGGGTTTATGCCTTTTTTTTTTTTTTTTTTTTATAAATTTTTATTGATTTTTTAAAACTATAAATTCTCCATAGTTTTGACAACAGCGTAAAAATAATATCACAATCGCAATTATATTGATTGTTGTCTTAATTACCATTAAACATAAAAAAGTATGACAACTTCCCCGTCACCTCCATCTACCTCTTAATAAAGTATTATTAGCCTTCGTTAACATATACTGATCCTAGCATTAATTTCATTTTAAAGTTTCATGTTTTGTGAAGTTTTACATTCTGGATCAAAATAAAAAGTAGCCTTCCATTATTCCCAGATCTTGTACATTATCACAATGATTCCTTCAATACTCCCCTTTTCCCCAGTTTCTCCAACTCCACCAGTTCTAGCGTTAAAATGATTTAATCCCTTTATTCTGAAACCTTTGTCCCTTTCCATTTAACATAAATTTAAAATAGCCATGCCACCCATCCACACTGTCAAAGCCTTCCAATCCAGCAATCATATTTAAGTCAATCCTTTAACCATGGTCTAATACTTCCTTCTGTAACTGAAATAAGTCAGTCAAGTATGGGAACAAGATTTCTTTGTTTTCTCTCATTTCCTCAGGCAAGGTGCATATCCAAAAATAATTCTTTCTGGGCTTCATCTCCATCGTGGCTTCAATCTGTGTTCCTTGATCTGCTCTCTTCTTCCTTGTATCCACACGTCCTTCCATGACTTTTTTAAATGAAAAGTCCATTTCTTGTATGTCTGATCTCTTTGTCGCCGGCTGGTTACTTTCTTGAACTTCTGTCTTCTTCTTTATAACCTTATATTCTTCCGTGACTTTTTGGGCAGAAGAATCCATTGCTTGTATGTCCATATTTGTAGTCATCATTTGAATTTTCAAGACTTTTATGTCTTCTGTAACCAGATTCAACTTCTGATTACATACCAGTGATGATTGGTCAAGAGTCATCATCACTGAAATCAATTGAGCCATCTGTGTAGAAATCTGTTTTAATTGTTTAATTGTCGCCTCAGAATGTTTAGCAAACATGTCCTGTATTTTTTTTCCCATGGTTGAATTCTGTAAAATTCCCTTTGATTTCATAAGAGCAGGGCTATGTAGCCAGATCAGGGAGAGGCTCCAGAGTATGTAACTTAATTAAAAATTTGATGGTCATCTAGCAGGAGTCCAGCATGTAGTTAATAGAGAATAGTTTATTGTCCAACTTAATATCTTTTTTGGGTTGAAAAAATAAGTATTTAAACTTAAAAAAAACTTTTTAAAATTAAAAATACCAACGAGTTTTACCAGACGCTCTAGATCGGCTGAGCCAGGAAGTATTCCAGGGATTACCTCATCGTAGACCTTCTATCGTCTCTTCTCTATGGTTATTACCTTCAGGAGTGGTTTTGGTGTAACACGAGTAAGACGAATTTCCGGTCTTACGACCTTCTTCCTGTTGATTTGTAGAGCAGTGGAGAGGTAAAGCACAGAGTCTTCCGGTCAAAGGATCCTCTTTGTTGTACACGTGGCTGGAGGACTTTTTTTTCCCTCATGTAACTTCTCAAAAGTTCCTCCCTCCCCTTCCTTTAAGAACGCGTCGGATTGGCAGATCTTACATCAATCATTCAAGCTCGTTGTTTTAATTTAAGTTGATCAGTCTGATAAGGCTCCTGCTGCTTTATCTGATGGATCTCATACAGCAAAATCATCCAGTTCAATTAAGGGAGAGAAACGGTTACCAGGAATATTTTCTTCAACCCCCTGTTATTCGATAACGCCAGTGAAAGACGAAGGATTCTTATCTACTCACTTGGGCGCCCGGAGGTGAGGCTTTAATCTTAATGTAGTCCTTATGATGTTTATAGGGTGCTGGAGGGTAGAGTCTGAAGCCGAAGTTGCGTGCTGGCGATTTCAATCCCTTCGTGCCCACGGGACCAAGCGTCTGAAACTCCGGGGGGCTTATTAAAGCCACCTCAGAGTATTCAGGAGGTCAAACCGCATATATGGCTGCAGGGAATTCCTGCCTCTCAGCCCACTTGCAAGGGCTGGGTTGGGGTGCAATAAAACACCCCAAATAACACGCAAACTTGGATACTCCCCAGGAGCCCCTGGGAAGACGAAGCACTCAGCCCAGCTCAGCACCGGAAGTTCTCTGGGGAGGGTTTATGCCTTTTAAGGCAGCCCTGTAGCACCCACACCACTTCCCCACAGCCCAGAACCCTTCCTCATGACTAAAGGTGACGTCTCCCTTCCTCCTCACAGACTTTCTGGCCACCCCCACAAGCCAGGTTTCCTCACTTCCCACAAGGACTTCCCAGAAATGGCGGCCAGCTGTGAATCCCTCACGGCCCAGCACAGCACCATATGTGGAAAATCTCTCAGGATTGTCAGGCAGATCTTGATGTATTTCTCCACATCTCAGGCTTTCCCGATCCTCGGACAGGACGAGTAGGGGATGGGCCGTGTCTGGATCCAGAGTCACATTTGCTGTTGGGGGGAAAAACAAGGAGACGAGAAGCATCTTCAGCCAGGAGATTTCTCCCCCTCTGCCCTGTTCTGCGTCCTCCTCCTGCTCCCACCTCTTCAAAAACCCCTCCTGGATTCACAGACTCTCTCCTGCCTCCTCCTGACCTGCTAAAAGGCAGATCAATCTTTCTTGGGTTGCCAACTTCCAGGTAGTAGCTGGAGATTTCCTGCTATTACAACTGATCCCCAGCAGATAGAGATCAGTTCCCCTGGAGAAAATGGCAGCTTCGGCAATTGGACTCTATGGCACTGAAGCCCCTCCCCAAACCCCACCCTCCTCACACCACGCCCCCAAAACCTCCCATAATTGGCAAAGAGGGACCTGGCAATCCTAAGTCTTCCTGTGTGCTTCAGGAAAAGGCAGGTAAAATCCACAATAAAAACCCACAGTAACCCAACCCATTTCTTCCCAAATCCTGTCCCAAGCAGAGAGCCTCGAGAGAGAAGAGAATCATGGATATTTCAGTCACAGGATTCCCCGCCCCCTAAGAAATCATGAGTATTTACATACAAACCCAAATCACATGAAAAATGAGCAGAGGCACAGAATGGGTTGAACACATCTCAAAACAGGGAATACCACTGAATTTGGCTTTAATTGACCCTGAACACAACACAGAGACTGGAAGGGGGCTCCCATTGCTTTCAGCTGCGTTTCTCAATTGGCATTTGGGACCATTTTGGCAGGACTTGGGGTGGTTTCTATATTCCAGTGAAAGAACAAAGATTGGACTGAATGCAGCTTCTCAGGGAATGTCCTGTAAGGTAACGTTACGTCAGCAATAAAGTGGAGGTGATGTCCTGCCTGCACCCCTCAGAGGACGCCTGTGAGATCAGACCTTCACACCTCAGCCTGAACAACCTGCCTTCTACCCTTCTGTCTTTTAAAAGGTTGCAACATCCAGCCTGATGAAGACCTCTGCAGTGCTTGAAAGCTTACACAACATTTTGTGCCAATTTAAATAATAAATAATGAATTGATTTTGCTCTTGTTTGCATGGACCACTACAGCTGTACAAGTTTTTCAGCCCCCACCCCCCTCCATCTCATTCTAGTGATGCCTTTCCCTGTATATTGTCACAACAGAAAGGTCTAGAGACTTATTCTTTAATGAAGGCTGGGAATTCAGAGAACCAGGTACACGTATTGGTAAAATGTTATATATCTATATAATGATAATACAATTGCCTATTTAAAAAAAAACTAAAAATCTCCCCAGAGGTGAGGGAAGTAAATGATCACCACAAGGGTCAGGAAAATGGCTGCCACATAGGTGGGGAAATCTAGATGTTCCCACCCACATAGCCATCCAGGCTTTCCTGCAAACCAGGTTTAAGAAAGATCAGAGAACATTTGGGAAACCCCAGCAGGTGTACAAATGTGGTGATGAAGCAGGAGGGGGGAATCAGTTCCCACAACGGTTAAACTCAGGGCTAATAACCTGTGAGAAGATGGCCAGGATCAAGCTAGAAATTACAGGAATATCCTTGTATTTGAATTCCTGTCCCCTCCCTGCTCCTGTGGAAGCAACTTATTGACAGCTCTGCAAAAACTAAGCCAGTTTGAAAAGAGCTGCAATATTACCAATTGGAAGCCTTTCTGCACTAGAGTTACCATCACAAAGCTATCAAACCTCAAGCATGACCTAGCCTGGGCTGGAAAAACAGATGCCTCAATAATCAACTTTGGCAGAAGAATGCTTATTTTATGGAACTCAACCAAGCAACAAACGTCCTTCGGCATCAAGAAAGGGTTTCCTTGCCTCACATATATTTTGCAGAGCGTTGAAAACACTATTCGGATGCTTGCAAATTTGTCAGCACCAAAGAATAACATTTTTTAAAAGCAGACATAACTTTTCAATGAGGCAGAACTGGTTTGAAAGAAACTTTGCTGCCCTGACATACATCTAATATCCAGGAGATACCTCTCCAAAAACCGGTTCTGCAACTTTACTGAAAGCTTTGGTAAAGGACTGATATGTTGTGATACACCATCAATGCTGTTTGAAAAAGTATTAATTTAAAACAGCCAATAACGGACCCTACACAGAAGGGAGAAAAACAGAGCTAAGCCAGCATCCGACCTGCAAACATCTGCCTTCCTTCTGTCTGAATTTCCTCTAAAATGTACTCAGGAGACAACCTCCTCCTGCCCAGAAGTGTGCATCCGAGTGACAGACGGGGAGGCGGAAGACCAAGTTGAAGAGGAGGCTTGTGAGTGACAGGCACGTCGTTCCAGTTCTTTTCCCAAACATTAAACACAAATTATGTGTGAACAACTAGAACAGAAGCACCAGGGCAGGCTGGTCTTCTGCATTTATATACTGCCTTCCCCTTCCCTCCCCTCCCCCCTGTGAGGTAGGTGGGGCTGAGAGAGCTCTTAAGAGAGCTGTGATTAGCCCAAGGTCACCCAGCTGGCTTCGTATGTAGGAGTGGGGAAAACAACTGGGTTCACCCGAAGAGGTCTGCCGCTCATGTGGAGGAGTGGGAATCAAACCCATTTCTCCAGATCAGAGTCCACTGCTACAAACCACCGCTTTTAACCACTACACCATGCTGGCTCCCATCTCTTTTCCAAAGGTTGGTAGGGACTACAGTTGTTTCTTTTGTTCATCATCCTGCTCATTGTGTACAACGCCTGACAGCTTTAGACTTCAGTTCTCACAACACCCTTGAAGGAACCGTATTGTGTTATTAGGTCCAGAAAGAATCAAACCAGAGCCTGAATATTTGCATCTCACTCCACCCCCACGCCCCCGTCCATTATTCTGTCTGCTCCCTCCAAAGACAAAGCACACTTTAAAATTAGTGATCATCATTTGTATAACAGCAGGAGAAATAGCAAGAAACATTCAGAGTGCATTTAATCCCCTGAGTAACTGCAGTTCTCATTACATTCTCAAGATTGACACACGTTTATGCTAGTTTACAGAAGCCATTTAGGTCATTTAATAGCAGAGCAGAGGTTAAGAAAAAAGGTATATGATTTGTTGACTGATATTGAGCCTTTGAAACTCTAAATCCTCCTCTCCCACCCATTGTCATGTGAGTATTAATTAATCAAGTAATTAACATTAATTTGAGCCAGGCTTGTGCTGGAGAATTGCCTTATGGTTGTGCTGGCATAAGTTTCAGGAGGGCAGGCATGTTAGTCTGCAGTTGAGGAGCGAGACTTGAGTCCTGTGGCCCTATAAAGACCAACAAAATTTCCAGGCTAGTAGCTTTTGAGAGTCAGATTTGACAAAGGGAGCTTTGCGGAGGGGCCGTGGCTCAGTGGTCGAGCATCTGCTTGGCATGCAGAAGGTCCCAGGTTCAATCCTCTGCATCTCCAGTTAAAGGGACCAGGCAAGTCGGTGATGTGAAAGACCTCCACCTGAGACCCTGGAGAGCCACTGCTGGTCTGAGTAGACAATACTGACTTTGATGGACTGAGGGTCTGATTCAGTATAGCATAGCTTCATGTATGTTTATGTATGCCATTCCACAAAGGCAACTTTAAAGAAAGAAAAACATGGCTCAAATACACAATTTGTAGCACCTTGAAAATGAGGGAAATCTGGAAAGCAGGTAGGGAAATCCATGTAGAGAAATGGGATTCCCAATCTAGTCTGTGCCTCTCATGGGGAGGATTCTGAAAGGCCCTCAAGGGCTGATGCCCAGCAACGATTCTTCCATCCTTTCAATATGGGGGCAGGTAGGTGAAAGGAGGCAGTTCATCCCCTCAAGAGTCCACCTTCTCTTTCACCCTGACAGACCTCCTCTCCAAGTCAAGGAGTTTGTTTACCTTGGCATTCTGTTTTCCCATAACCTAAATTGGAATGCCCATCAAAAAGCAGTGTCCAACAAAATTAAACCTGGGGTTGGTGCTATTGTCAATTTTTTTCACACCAAAGGTGGCAAATATATTCCAGGGGCTATTCAGGTTTTTAACCTGAAAATTACCCCAATTATCCTCTTTGGTGTTGCCATCTGGATTACAGTCATCAATGAATCTATAGATCGTCCACTGCTTCAGTTCTTACGAAAACTCCTAAATGCCCCTCGATGTGTTGCTGGCGTTACTCTTCGTTCTGAGTTTGGCCAAATGTCACTTGAAGCTAGGGCGTGGTTGGCCGCCTTTAAACTACACCTTAAACTGTGCTTTAGCACTGAGGGGTTCCTAGCTTCTCTGAAGCATGACACTTTCAAATCCTCATGGCAAAAAATCTTAGATGAGAAACTGGCGTTGTTGGGCTTCTCGCAGGATATGTTGTCAGATCTTGGGAAAACTGAAGCTTTTGCCAAAATTAAAAAGCGCATTAAAGAGCTCGATTATAACAGCACTACTTTTCGTGCTCGTCGCATCTGTTCATCCCAGTTCTTCGTAATACCTACTCCACGTGGTCTGCCTGCCTATACATATTATACAGATAATATACATATTATCTGACAACTCCTCGTCTCTGTAGAGCTTTTTGCTTGGCTAGATTGAATGCTAACCCTTCTATGGTAATGCAGGGCAGAATTCTGAATATACCATACTCAGACAGGATCTGCCCTTGCTCTTCTGGCTCTATTGACACATTAGAACATGTCCTTTTGGAATGCCGCTTTTACGAGGAACTTGGATCACACTATATTTCCCCCCTTTTAATATACAAATCCAATGCCTCTGTGACTGACATAATGCCTTTTTTACTAAGCGACAGGGACCCCAAGGCTACATTGTCAGTGGCAAGATTTGTTTCAGTCCTTATATCCCTCCAACACTAGATATATGCTGCTCAAGATCAATTGATCAAGGAGCTTCTAAGGCAGTGGTTCCCAACCTTTTTTTGACCAGGGACCACTAGGACTTTTTTTGTTCAGTGCAGGGACCCTAAGGTTCGAAATAAAAATTCCAAGAATTTGAAAATAAACTTTAATCAAAACTGCTAGTTAAACATTAAACTTAGAATAATATTTAAAAATATATTTTTATAATAGAGAACTTTTAATTGAAAATATTAATTTATTATGGGTTTATAACTTTGTTTCGCGGACCTTAATTTAGTTCTCCCCCGGTTGGGAACCAGTGTTCTAAGGTGTTGGCATACGGGCCTGCCCCCCCCTCCCGGACGGGATCTGGCAACCCACTGTGCTGACACTGGACTACTCCGCTGGCCGCGCGCCCGCCCCAAACGCTACTGGACGGCCGCTGCGCGCTCCGTCATCACGGACTCGGCCGCTCCTGCGAGCGCCGTGCAGCTAGCAGTTAGGAAGCAGATGCAGGGGCAGCCTCCGGTGAACCAGAGGGAAGCCATGTTCCTGTATAGGCTCTATTCCAGCTGCAGCCATGTCAAGAGAAGCAGAATGTCAGGAAATCAGTGTCAAGCAACCCCCCCTTGCAACATCCACCGCTTAATGGGTCATCAGCAGCCATCCAGATATCCTGATGACTCATTCCTCCACCTCAGCAGCAGCGACCCCAGGACATTTGCACAGATCGCTCCCATTGTTGCTGAATACTAATCTCGTCAGCAGAGAAGTTCCAGTTGCAAAAGCCATTGGAATTATAATAGATTTCCAAATTCTCACTACCCCACAGATTAAGTCTGTTGTCACCCTTTTGCCACCTGGGAACCTAGGAGGGGTTAAACCCTTCTCCCTGCCCCCAGAAAAACAGTATAACTGGAGAGCTTCCACCCCATTCGCTCTCTCTCTCCCTTGGGCCTTCCCCTCCATACTGCCTGGCACTCTGCCAGAGGGGGTGTTCATGCTTGGACACCTAGCCCCCCCCGTCCCCTTTTTATCCCCCAAAGCTGCATGGAATTCAGGACGGACTACTCTGCAAGAGAGGTGCAGTATATTTCGTCCTCTGCCTGCCACATGGCAAAAGTCTCTTTATTCCTCTTTTTGATTCCTAGACTCTGTATGTTGTGTGATGTGTATGTGTAGTTTTGTATGTGCGTGTGAACATATAATCTGAGTAAATTACTTTTAACCTAATTCCATTGCTTCTGCCTCTTTACTGGTCATGGTATGGACTCTGGTAGATAAAGGTTGCATCCCAGCTCAAGTTATGCCCATTGCCGGTTATTGATTCGCTAATTCCCCCATATAACAATTATAACCGGGCATTTTGGCTAACAAAGGGATAAAAGGAAAGGAAAGGAAAAGGACAGACCTCCTCAGAACAAGAAGGAACTGGCTGTGGCAGGGAGGGAGAGAGGTTGAGGAACAAAACAAGAGTGTCCAGTAATGTTATCTCTGGAAAAACACTAAGCAGAACAATTGTAAGGTGAAGCTTTTAAGTTAAGAAATAATTGAATGATGTATGAAGAAAAAATTACCTTTCTGCAGGTGAAGTCCAGAATCCAGAGTGTCTGAGGAAGGAAAAGAAACAAAAGTGAGAAGCAGACCTTGTGCCTATCTTGTGACAAAACCAATCTTGTGACAAAAACATCCATTAATTATATGGTCTCTTTTTCTCTTGGGGAGGGTGTCAAGAAATGCAAGCCTAGTATATTAGAGTTTGACAGTTCAGGACTAGATCTCCAGCATCTTGATAGATAGAAAACAGCCAAGAACCAGCCTGAACAGGTTCTGACCATAGCTGATGCAATGAGGAGTAATGGGTGCAATGACTTCAACAATGACTCAGCAGTTAGCTGATTGGTGGCTGGTGGTTGGAAAATGTATAAATGTATATATCTCTGTAACCAAGGTGGGGGGATATAATAGTGGATGTGATTTGTGTTGGAGATTGCTGTAAGTCTGAACACTGTGATATAAAACAAGCACTGTTTTATGTTGCCTGGCTTTTCTGGTGGTTATTTCTGGGATTCTGCCTAATCCGCTGGCTCCTGCGACAGGGTTATGGGCCCAGTCCGCTACGCTGCACAGGTCTAAGTGTGGTGGTAGCATTGCAGAGTCCAGAAGTCCAGGAGGCTACTAAAGCAGTAAGAGTCTGAGTGGAGTTATGGCTCAGTCTCTGATTCCGGTGGAAAAGCTGACCTCAGAGAATTACCACTTCTGGTTGGTGAGGTTGGAGCAATAACTCAAGCATGAGTCTCAGTGGGATGCTGTGGAACAGGTGCCTGTTACCCAAGTTGAGAGGGACCGGGACTGAAAGGCTCTGGCAAATATCATTCTATCAGTGGATGACAGCCAGCTAATATATGTTGCTGGGAAAGACAGCGCCAAGGTGGCGTGGGAGGCGTTGAAGGCAGTTCACCTTCGCACCTCAGCCGGGACCATCCTTTTGCTAACAAGGAGGATGTATAGATGCCATAAATCGTCTCAGATGTCAACTGCCGAGCACCTCAAAGCTCTAGCAGAGTTATTTTGGCAATTAGCGCTACGAGGAAAAACCTACTCTCAGGAAGACTGAGTCTACATATTGCTCGGGTCCCTGGATGAGAGTTTCCATGTGCTCATCACCTCATTGGAGTGCATGACTACAGCACAGCTCACGGAGGAATATGTGGCCGGGAGGATTCTGGAGGACGAGTCCCGATGCCAGGAGAGCCGGCGTGAGATGACTTCAGCCCAGCTGAGAGAGCAGCCGAGAGAAGGAGCAGCTCTGCATTCTTCCCAGATGACTTCAGCCCAGCTAAGATTACAGCCGAGAGAAAGAGCAGCCCTGCATTCTTCACAGATGACGCAGAAGCAAGTGCCAAAAGCAGATGGCCGAGGGAGTCGAATTCTCAAGCAGGAAGTGGAGGAGTGTGTGTTCAACGTTTGCTGGTGCTACGGCTGCGGGTCGACGCAACATATTTGCAGAGACTGTCCTGAAAGAAGTCGTAAAAGGCAGCAGAGCGAGAAGCAAAGAAGGAAGCCATTTATTACACACACATCAGTCGTTTTGGCAGAAGCGGGAGAAGACACTGATTTGTGATTATTGGACAGTGGTGCCAATCAGGTATTCATTAACAAGTCTTGTAATTTGGACAGTAAAAAAGACTCAGCCAGGACTCATGTAAGTCTTGCTGATGGTAAGAAACTTAAGGTGGAGTGTGAGGGTGAATTGTATTTTCCTGCCCTAGGTCACACTTTCCCTAATGTATTATGTGTGCAATCAATAGAAAATAATCTATTGAGTGTGTCAGCCCTCGCCAAAGCTGGTTTTACTGTAATGTTCAAGGATGAAACATGCAATGTCAGCAAGGAGGGGAATGTGATGTTAAAAGGGCAACTAAATCAAAATGCCTATGTGGTGCATAGTGGGTTCCCAAAGGCCAAAAATGTGGTAGAGGTGACTAATATAAATCCTCATAATGATTGTGTACACCTATTGCATAGAACAGTGGTCAGCAAACCGCGGCTCGTGAGCCGCAAGCGGCTCTTTGGCCCCTTGAGTGCGGCTCTCTGCATCCCCACACCCAGCCAGGCAGAGGCGGTGGGCTCCCGCCCGGCTCCAGCGTGCCCCAGGCGGGAGGAGCCAGCAAGCGAGCGGGAGGTGGCACCCCCTCCCCCAGCCTCCCCTCCTCTCTCTCTCTCTCCCCCTCAGGCGGGGAGGGATCAGAGGTGGCAGGGAGAGGCGGCAGCCGGACGCCCAGGCTGCTGCTGCAAGGGGGAGAGGCAGGCTCCGCCTCACACTGGGCCGGAGCAGGCTTCCTTTTCACGCTTCCTTCGGCTGGCTCGGCTGGCTGGAGGTAAATCCCACGGAGGCAGCAAAGTGAAGGGGGAGGGGGAGGCAGCCGGAACGCTCCCCGCACGGGTTGGCAGGCAGGCTCATGCGCATTCCGTAGGCAGGCGAGTGTGCTTTGGCAGCGGCCGCCGCAGCGACTTTGCCCTTTTCAATCGGTCTCCAAAGCCGATTATGATTGATTCCCCCCCCACGTGATAATTCTCCTTCTGGCACCTGTTGGTGTGGGGAGAGGGGGGGCAGAAACCTGGAACGGCTATGCTGGGCGGCGGCCTGCCCAAAAGCATGTCACGAAGAACTTTTCCCAGTGTGCGTCCTTCACAAGGAGGCCGGCATGTGCCTGGTGCCCGAGGGCGGGCTGAGGAGCTCAGGGCCCATCGGGGCCCAAGCGGCGGAGCCTGGCGACAACCCTTGTGGAAAGGAGTGCCCGGTGCACTCCCGCCGCCGCCTCGCCCAGCCGGCCCGGGAAGGAGGGGAGGGCGGCGGGAGTGCCCGGAGGGGGGGCAGTACCACCCAAGGCAGAGGAGAGGTCTCCTCAGCAGCGCGCCACAGCTGCCAGCGACCGCCTCGCCCTTGCCACGCTCATGAGGCGCTGCAGCCACCACCGCTGCTCGACGACAGCTGAGGGAAGGCGACTCCAGGGCGTCGGTGACCCGGGGGCGGGGTGGGGGCGGCGGCAGTGCGGCATGGGGGGAAACCCTCCCGGAGTCCAAATGGGGCGGTCCCCGAATTTCTCCTCTCATTGGACCTTTCAAGCCGACCACCTGCCAATGCCCAGTGCCAGGGGGGCGGGGGGCAGGCAGAGAGGAGCCCCTTTCCTGGGGGAGGTGGCGGGGGGGCATCCGAGCGTTGGGCAGCCAGCCTCGGTTGCCGTTTTATTTGGGGGGGGCTTGGGAACCGAGAGGGGGGAAAGTCTGCACTTGCAACGTTTGGGAGGGGCTGTGGGTCAGTGGTGGAGCATCTGCTTGGCATGCAGAAGGTCCCAGGTTCAATCCCTGGCTTCTCCAGTTAGGTGGCTCTCAAAAGAAATCTCAGTCGTTGTACTGTTGATATTTGGCTCTGTTGACTGAGTTTGCCGACCACTGGCATAGAAGGTTAGGACATGCAAGTTTTGCAATCATACAGAAGACCCTGAATTTGCTGGGAAGTGATGTGAAGTTAAACAAATGTGATTCTTATTTAGATTGCACAGTATGTAAGTCTGTGAAAAGCAGAAGGTGCCCTGTGGCCAATTCAAGCAATAGAGTGACCAGTAGACCACTGGCCCTCATACATGCAGATATTTGTGGACCTTTCCCTGAAAGTGTTTCTAAAAATAGATACGTTTTGGTTCTGACAGATGACTGTTCACGTTTTTGCTGGGTCTATTTACTGAAACAAAAGAGTGATCCATGTCAAACAATAAAGTACTGGGTTGCCAAAGTGGAAAGGCAACTAGGACTAAAAGTCACCAGTATACAAAGTGACAGAGGTGGGGAATTTATGTCTCAAGCAATGGCTTGAGAGCAAAGGAATAGAACACCATTTAGCAAACCCTTGTTTGTCCCAGGAGAATGGTGTAGCAGAAAGAAGGGGTGGCTATTTGCAAGCAATGATGCAGGGACTACTTGAGGATGCCCAATTGAAACCCTCATATTGGGCTGAGGCCATAAAGGTAGTCTGTTAGCTAACAAATAGACTGTGGACTTCCAGTCTGGATGACATCCCTTACAGAGTGTTATATGAGAAAAACCCTTCCTTAAGACACCTGAGAGTGTTTGGTACTAAGGCATGGGTGAATATTCCACTCGAACACAGAAGGAAGGGAGGCAAGAAATCAAAACCAATGTTGTTTCTGGGTTATCAGAATGCAGCAAAGTCTTATAGGTTTGCGAATGACAATAATCAGATAACTTTCAGTCGGTCAGCCAATTTTTGGGAGTCTTATAATTGGCCAAGGCTTCGTGGCAGAGAAAAGGAAACTGAAAAAGTGTCTTTGCCTATTTCTGAAAATCCTGAATTTAAAACAGAAAGCATTTCCCCGCAAAGGTCTCCTAGCAGAGAAGCTGAGACATTTGAGGCTTCAGAAGGAGAGGGGTCTGTCAGAGTAACAAGTTGCCCATAATAATCTGACAGAGAAAGCTGACAGGTAGCTGTCAGATCAGAGGCATCTAGGATGATGCAAGAGGCAGCAATAGCCTTGCAGGTTTTAGGGTGAACCGCAACTAACCGGTTTAAAGCAGTAAGGATGATGTATTACTGTGGCCAGGTCTGCAGGTGGCCTTATTGGTTTCAGGTGGTGTTCTGTATATAAGCCTATGTAACTGTAACTCTTTATTGGGACGTTTGGTAGAGAGAGTGTACGTGACGGTTTGTCTTTTATCTGTGCACTGTAAATTAAACAACACTGTTTTCTATAAAGCAAGGAGTTCTGGTGGTGTGTCTTGGATAACTGCTAATCCGCCTGCTTCCACGTCAGGGCTATGGGCCCAGATTTGCTACACTGCGCAGGTTACGTGTAGTGGTAGCACTATTAAGTTTCCAAGACGTCCAGAGGCTTTTGGAACAGTGAGTGATTGAGTGGAGAGATGGCTCAATCTGCAATCCCAGTGGAGAAGCTCAACGCTGACAACTACGGCATTTGGTCGGTGAGAATTGAGCATTACCTTAAGAGAGAAGATTTATGGGATGTTGTGCTGCAAGCCCCCGCTGATGATGATAATGAAGAACAAGAGAAAGATAAGAAGGCGCTTGCCAATATAATTTTGACTGTGGGGGATAGCCAGCTTGTATAAGTTGCCAGCAAAACGTTTGCAAAGGATGCGTGGGCGTCTTTGCAAGCTGTTTATCGCAGAGACTCGGCTGGAACTATACTAGCACTAATGAGGAGGCTGTACAGGACTAATAAATCACCTCACATGCCTGCCTCAGAGCATTTGAGAACTCTGGCAGAATTGTTTCGGCAGCTAGAGTTGAGAGGAAAAAATGTCTCAGACGAGGATAAAGTATACATCATGCTGGGTTCCTTTGATGCAAGCTTTGATGTGTTGGTGGCATCTCTGGAATGCATGGCTGTGGAGCAGCTTACGTGTGATTATGTGACCGGCAAAATCCTGGAAGACGAGGAGCATCGGCAGGAGGGACGGATTCAGAGGACAACAGCCCAGCTGAGAATGAGTCACCCCATGATGGATAGAGCAGCGTCTCGTCCATCTTCGGAGACTTCAGCTCAAGAGTTTAACAACCCGGATTTTCACCCCTGGCAGCGAGGTAATTTACAGTCAACGCCGAAGACCTCAGCCCAGCGACGGATTCAGCCTGTAAGTGGGAGTGAAGTCCACTGCGCAGAAGTTGTTGAAGCAGGGTCGTGGAACAGACTGGAGAAGTGACATCTTCAATCAAGAGGGAGAGGACTGTGTGCTCTTTGTCAGGAAATGTTATTCCTGTGGCAGCACTCAGCACCTCAGAAGGGATTGCCCTTAATTAAAGAAGAAGACGGCTAAGAAACATTTCCAGACTGCCACACACACAGCTGTAGTGCTGGCAGAGACTAATAAGGGTGAGGATTTATGGCTGGTTAATAGCGGGGGTAGCAAGATTTTTGTTAAAGATAGCTCCTTACTGTCAAACACAAAGCAGTCTGTTAGAACGCATGTCAGCTTGGCAGACGGGAAACGTTTAGAGGTCCAGTATGAGGGCAGCCTAAACTTTCCAGAATTAAGCAATATGTTCCAGAATGTGCTCTGTGTACCTCTCCTGGAAAATAATTTGCTAAGCATATCTGCTTTGACCAGGGCTGGTTTTTCTGTGAAGTTTAAAGGAAACTCCTGCCAGATAAGCAGAGAAGGAGACATGCTGTTGCAAGGGCACTTAAAGCAGGATGTTTATGTTGTGTGCAGAGGGGCTAGGGAAGCCACAAGCACAGTGGGAACTTTAAACAAAAATCCTCATCCAGAGTGTGTGCATTTGTTACACCGGCGTTTAGGCCATGCCTCATTTTCAACAATAGAAAACCCTGAGCTTGCTAGGGGAAAATGAGGTGAGGCTAAACAAATGTAATAATTTTCTTGATTGTACAGTATGTAAATCAGTAAAGAGCAGAAGGTGTCCAGTGGCCAAAGTCAGCCAGAGGGTGACAGACAGAGCCTTAAAAATTGTCCATGTAGATATCTGTGGCCCCTTCCAAGAGTGTGTGTCAGGGAACAGATGGGCTCTGGTTCTGGTTGATGACCACACGAGGTTTGGCTGGGTTTATCTGCTCAAGCACAAGAGTGAAACTTGTAAAACAATCAAGTACTGGGTGAACAGAGTGGAAAGGCAGCTAGGTTTTCCAGTTGCCAATCTCCAATTGGATCGTGGTGGAGAGTTCTTGTCAAATGAGTTAGCCCAGTGGTTAGAGAGCAAAGGGATTCAGCACAGACTTGCTAACCCTTGTGACCCCAGGAAAATGGAGTTGCAGAAAGACGGATAGGATATTTAAAATCCATGATGTAATCTCTGTTGGAGGATGCTAATCTAAAGCCTAGGTTCTGGGCGGAGGCAATTAAGGTTTCTAATTACCTCATTAATAGGTTGTGTTCTTCAAGCATTGATAACATCCCCTATATGGTTTTGTATAAAAGGAATCCATCCTTGAAGCATTTGAGAGTGTTTGGTGCCAAGGCTTGGGTGGATATACCTTTAAACATAGGAGGGGAGGCAAAAAGTCCAAACCACTTTTGTTCCTTGGGTATCAGAATGCTGCAAAATCCTACCGATTTACTGATACTTACAATAGGATAACAATTAGCCGTTCTGTTAATTTTGGAGAGTAATTCAACTGGGCAAGGTTGCATGGCTCAGATAAGGTGCCTGACATGATATCTCTTCCAATTAATGAGCAGCTGGAAGCCAGAGATAACAGTGGTTCTCCAGCTAGGGCTACAAGAAGGGAGAGTGTAAGGTCTGAAACTTCAGAAGGTTCTCCAAGGAGGGAGAGTGCAAAGTCTGACACTTCAGGAGAGAGTTCTGAAGAGACTGAGGTCAGGAGGTCTGAATGCAGCACCAAAGGTGTGCCGCCTACAAAGTTTGGTTTTGACTGTGATTGTGTCAATAATGTGTCAGAAGTGGAGCCAGCTTGCTATGAAGAGGTACTTTCCCTGGAGAAGGGAGAGAGGAGTTTATGGCTAAAGGCGATGCAGGAAGAAATGAATGCATTAAAGGAATATAATGTTTTCACTCCTGCTCAACTTCCAAAGAGTCAATCTGTGATAGGTTGCCGGTGGGTCTTTAAGTTGAAACAGCTGGCTGCCGGCACAGTAAAACGTAAAGCAAGGATAGTTTGCAAGGGGTTTGCCCAACGCAAATATCTGCATTATGATCTGACCTTCAGTCCTACTGTTCGTGCTGACACAATTAAGACAGCCCTGGCTGTGGCAGGGTTGAAGGGTCTAGAGGTGTATCACTATGATGTGCAAACAGCCTATTTGAACGCACCTTTAAAAGAACAAATCTTTATGCAGCAAATTCCTGACTTTGAGTTGAAGCAGGAAAGCATGGTCCTGAGGCTAAACAAGGCGTTGTATGGTTTACATCAGTCAGCAACAGAGTGGAATCATTGCCTGACTGAAGCCATAAAACAATTAGGATTCAAACAGAGCATGTCAGATTCGTATTTGTTTTCTAAATACTCAGGACAGAAGGAGGTCTTTGTAATGACGTAAGTTGATGACTTGTGTCTGATGGCTAATAATAAAAGTGACATAGAACAGTTTGAAAAGCAATTAGGAGAACGCTTTAAACTGAAATGTCTAGGCAAAATCAGTAATTACCTAGGAGTAAAAATAAGCAGAGATGAAGATGGGATGTTTTCTTTGTCTCAGCCTGACAAAATACAACAGCTAACTGGAAAAGTTTAAAATGGTAGATGCAAATGTTGTGGATTCTCCTATGGTAACAGGATATGTGAGTGGTGAAACAGAAGCACAGGCAGAATGTGACAAGACTATGTATCAGTCTTTGGTGGGAAGCCTGCTGTATCTCACAACGTGGTCTAGACCAGAAATTCATCAGGCTGTGCATTGCCTGAGTAAGAAATGTGTATCACCAACAGTAACTGATTGGAAGGCAGCAAAAAGGGTGCTAAGATACCTGAAAGGATCTATGCACAGGAAGCTGTGCCTGAGAGTTCGTGATAGGGAGCTGGTTGCCTATTCTAACGCATCGTGGGCGGATCAGGGAAAAACAAGGTCTACCACAGGGTATGCGCTGTATTTGGGAAGAGCTCTTATTCACTGGAAATCAGTTACTCGATCATTTGTTGCAATGAGTACTTGTGAAGCTGAGTACAGCGCAATAAATGAAACAATAATACAGTTGGAATGGTTCATGTATTTGTTAAAAGAACTGAATATAACTGTACCTGTACCTGTAAAGATATATACAGACAATGCTGCAGCAATGCAATTGGGAAACGAGCAATGTTTCAGAAGCAAAAGCAGACATATCCGGATTAGATATCAGAATGTGGCGGATGCGATAAACAGAAATCAAGTATATATTGAAAAGTGTGCAGGTGACGAAAACATAGCTGATCTGTTTCAAAACATGACTCCAAAGCAAAAGGACTGGAAGGCAGCTAAACGTGTGCTGAGATATTTAAAAGGCACATTAGACAAAAAGCTGTGTTTAAAAGCCACAAATGGGAGCCTTAAAGCCTATGCTGATGCATTATGGGCAGATCAGGATCATGCAAGGTCAACTACTGGATATATAATTTACCTAGACCAGGTCCAATTCACTGGAAATCACTAAAGCAATCTTTTGTGGCAACAAATTTGTGTGAAGCTGAATTTAGTGCAATAAGTGAATGTACTAATCAATTAGAATGGTTTGTTTATTTGTTCAAGGAACTTAATGTAAATGTACCATTGCCTGTTAAGGTCTACTCTGACAATGAAGCTGCAAAACAGCTAGCAAATGAACAAAGTTTCAGAGGGAAAAGCAAACGTATCAGGATAAGATATGAGAATGTATCAGATGAGGTAAACAAAAACCTTGTGCACATACAGAAATGTGCTGGAACTGTAAACATTGCTGATATATTTACAAAGGTAGTAGATAGTCAAAGGTTTGTGAAACTGTCAAATATGATATACAAGCCTTGAGAAGGAGTGTCAAGAAATGCAAGCCTAGTATATTAGAGTTTGACCGTTCAGGACTAGATCTCAAGCATCTTGATAGATAGAAGACAGCCAAGAACCAGCCAGAACAGGTTCTGACCATAGCTGATGCAATGAGGAGTAATGGGTGCAATGATTCAACAATGACTCAGCAGTTAGCTGATTGGTGGTTGGAAAATGTATAAATGCATATATCTCTGTAACCAAGGTGTGGGAGATAATAGTGGATGTGGTTCATGTTGGAGATTGCTGTAAGTCTGAACACTGTAATATAAAACAAGCACTGTTTTATGTAGCCTGGCTTTACTGGTGGTTATTTCTGGGATTCTGCCTAATCCGCTAGCTCCCGCAACAGAGGGAAGGTGCCATGGCCTGAATTTGTTTTGCTTATGACCAGTTGGTCCACAAGCATAAAAAATGGAATAAAGGAATAAAGGTGCCATGGTATAGCCCCACCTCATCAGATCTTGAAATATCAGCAGGGTTGGTACTTGGATGGGAGACCAAAGAAGATTCTATAAATTAAGGCGATGGCAAAGAAATCCCTGCTTCTCACTTGCCTTGAAAACCTTTCTGGGGTCACCATAGATTGGTTGTGACTTGATGGCACATGCGTACATATTTCTTCTGAGTTTTGGCTGAAAGGTTAAGTACAACCTACTTCTTGGGGAGGGATTCTTCACAAATTTCATTTATGTGGAAATTTCACTAGTCACTTGGAGTGACTGGCGATTCAATTCGTAGAAAGTATGCTAAGGTCTACGGGCCAAGGGTCCGCTCCTGCTAAACTTCACTTCCTTCCAAACAGATGTTCCACAGTTCTACCATATTACCCCCTTCTAACTCCGCTGATTTCAGTGGGCTTAGAAGGGTGTAAATCTGCTTGAGACACCACCCTCCGTCCCCCTGAGACCACTCTGTGGCCTCAGCTATGACAGACTCAATCAGACACACACAGTGAAGGGGGACAGTTTTGATAGGTCCAATTTGGCCATAGACACACTGCAATGAGAACGGGGGTAGGTGTTCCTGAAAGGGATGGGGTGGGGGTCACCATTAAATGAGGATGCTCTGAAGGCAGTTTCCTCCCCCTCCCTTTCATTTTAGCTGTTTGTTCTACAATTACATCCCAATTTGCCAGTTCATGGGCACAACTGGAAAGAAGCAACAGAGAATAATTTTCAGGAAATCCACATAATGCAATTCTGAACTAAAATTGTGGGAGAATTCAGACCTCAAAACTTTCCATGATGAACTCAAAAACCCTTGTGAATTGGTACATACAATTCTCACATTCCTGGGTCTGCTAATGATATACGTCAAGGGTCCCCAACATGGTGCCCATGGGCACTGTGGTGCCACCAATACCTTTCCTGGTGCCCACCAAGTATTTTACGAAGTGACCAGGGCAAGGTGGGACTTTTGCCAAGCCAGGCTTCTGATTGGCTGTGCAGCTTTTAACAAATGTTGTTTGGGCAGCATCTGCCACTACAGCATAAGGATATTCACTGTGTGACTGAAGGTGTGCTGCATGTATCACTCTCCTTTTGGAAGCATCCAAATAAAAAAAAAGTGAGGAATGTTGTGCCTGAGTAATCATACCTGCTTCAGACATACACGCAAGCTACATGCATAAGCTGCTTACAAACAGAACCACAGAAGCCACTCCCCAGTGCCCCCCCACTATTCTTTAGCACCAAGCTCGTAGGCACATACACAGTCCAAAGGCTGGAAACTTTCCTCCAACAGCCTCCCTCCCACCTATTCCTCCTTTTTGATACATTCGCTTCACTCTGCAAGGGAACACTCTGAACTGCTCAATAAGATAGGCTCCATTCATTAATGTAGCAAGGCTCACGCACGCGCTGTAGAAACTGATGACGTTGCATTGACAAGCTAACCGGATGTTAAGAAAATGTATCATTGTTGTATTGGAATGTCAAATGTCTATAAAACCTATTGCATTTGCCCTGCTTCGGTGTGACAGGATTGCGGAGCTGTTTGTCTGGATCCTGACTCACCCGGTTATGACTCCTTGGCCAATAAAGCAAGCCGTAAGCTCAAACCAACCTCCTGCCCTCATTGATCTCATTGGACTCTATGATAATGGGGGGAGCACTTCACTAGCTCTACCTCCAGTAGCAGCTTTTTTGAGGCATTCATTTTGAGGCTGCTGCAGCAGTCATCCTGTTTGCAGCAGTCATCTAGAAGCGCCTGGTTGGCCACTGTGTAAACAGACTGCTGGACTTGATCGATCTTGATCTGATCCAGCATGGCCTTTCTTATATTCTTATGGTCATTACCTTTGAATTGCTTCTTGATGCCCTCCAAAAGGGGATTTAAGTCCGTGAGTTCCCAGATCCGCCACTTCAGTGCAAGAGGAAAAGCCGCTGGATCCTCAAACGCCTCCTTTTCTTCATACCTGGGGAAAATCATGTCAAGGTACCATCCATCAAATTCAGAATCCCCCCTGCCTCTGGCAGATCAGAGAAACAGAGGAAGGAATTGGCAGAAAGCCGAGAGACAGAGGCTGAGAGAGGAGCAAGATGGGAGGCTCTTCAGAGAGCAACATCCACCTCACTGTAGCTCCTGAGACCCCAAAGCCACACAGGAGGTCTGGGGAATGGCTATTAGAAATAAAACAGAGCCTGTTTTGGCTCAGACCACCACCACAGGAGGAGGAAGGGCTCCTGTCAGTCCCCCAGCCATTTTCCTGTTCTGAAACTGCACTGGGGTGGGGTGGGGGAGTTATTTCTCCATTTTTGCAGCTCCGCATGGACTATTCTGTGCATAAGCAGCAAAAATAGGGAAGTCACTCACCTCGCGGGGGTTGTTTCAACATGAACAATGGATGGAGAGGGAGGCAGGAGCCCTTCCACTCCTACAGCAGCATTCGGAGAACAAATGGGCCCTGCTTTCTTTTTTAACTACCACATTCCCCACAGTTGCTGTGTGGCTGAGGGGAACCCAGACCCCACTCTGAAAAAAGCAAACATCAAGTTTGGCCTTCAGAACCTCAACCCCACATCCCTTGCCCAGATTTGCCCTGCAAATGTCCAGTGAAAGAAAAAGAAAGCTGGGGTGGTTAGAGCTCTGCACTTTAGGGTTACAGTTAGGGGAGGGTCTGTGGCTCAGAGGAAGAGCATCTGCTTGACATGCAGAAGGTCTCAGGTTCAATCCCCACCATCTCCAGGTCAAAGGATCAGGTACTAGATGGGGTGAAAGACCTCTAGCAGGGACCCTGAAGAGCCACTGCCACTCTGAGTAGACAGTACTGACTTTGAGGACCAATGGTCTGATTCAGTATACGGCAGCTTCCTGTGTCCTGTGACTAGGATTGTAGGACACAGGTTCAACCCCACATCCAGCATTGCGGGTCACTGGGTGACCTTAGACAGGGTGTTTTGAGGATAAAATGGAGGAGGGCAGAATTAGGCTCAGTGCCTTCACATATTTTTCTCCATCTCCCATAATACTCGAACTCAGGGGCACCCAATGAAGTTGCTGAGAAATAGATTTGGGACAGACAAAGAACATAATTTTTACTCAACCAGTAATGAATCTGTTGAATTCATTGCTGGTTGAGGTAATGATGGCCAAAAACGCATGGTCCCTTAACCCACTTTATTCCCCGTTTCAGCCAGGATCAAATTGACCCGGGCTGGGGGGAAACTGTACGCATTACCTTAAAAAGCAGGGACAAAGCTGTGCGCAAATCCATCCATGTAAACAGAAAGTGCGGGAGACGTGCACAGTTCCTGTTTAGCTTGCAACACCCCCGCCCCTGGTGATTGGTCGTTTCCCGGGGCAGGGAAGGCCCTCATTGGTCAATTTGAAACAACCAATCACTGGGGCGGGTGTGTGTGTGCCAAACTAAACAGGAACTTCATGTCTCCCGCACTTTCTGTTTACATGGATCGATTGGCACAGTTTCCTCCCTGCTTTTCAAGGTAATGCGTACAGTCCCCCCCCCGCCCCAGCCCAGGTAAATTTGATCCTGGCTGAAATGGGGAATAGTGGGTTAAGGGACCATGCGTTTTTGGCCGATGGCGACGAGCATAGATAGCTTTAAAAGAGGATTCGACATTCAGGGAGGAGAGGTCCAGCAGTGGCCACTAGACTTGGTGACTGAAGGGAGCCTCCATAGCCAGAGGCAGCAAACCTCTGAATAACACTGCTAGGAGGTAGCAGCAGAGGAGGGCCTCGGCCTCTGTGCCTTGTTTGTGGGCCATTCAGGGGCATCCCTTGGCCACTGTGTGAAACACAGGATGCTGGACTAAATGGACCACAGGTCACGTGACATCACCACATCCAGAAGGGTGTTTCCTTCTGTCCCTTTTGAATCATTTGCCCCTGGAGGGAGGCGCAGAAACTTCGAGCCCAGTAATGTCACAATGACAATTCTTCCTCTAAATCTACTTGGGGAGACTTACAGCAGAAGCCTGAATTTTCTGGTCACCAGCTGTATATTGCCCATAATGGGCTGCTCAGCATGACAAAGGCTTTATTTTGGAAGCCCTGTTGTTACCACATGGCAGCCAGTGTGGAAACAGCCAAGAAGTAATCTGAGTAGGAGCAGCGCATTTAAGTGCTATGTGGTTGCAGAAACACCGATGGAGACATGGCACACACACACACACACCAACCCCTGCTTCCTCATGTGTACCCTCACCCTACACTCCTTAACAAATGGAGCACATTGGATTTGGCTGGGTGGTCAAACGCTTGTTCAACTCTAAAAGGCCCCATAGGCAGCCCCGATGCCAACCAAGATAATAAAGTTTTCAAACTGCCATTTTGTGGAAAGAATTTAGCCGAGGAGGCTCAAACCCTGAGGTAGATTTTAAAACGTTGCTTTTGAAGCAGCTGCCACCACAACAAAAATATCTTCACTGTGTGACTGAAGGTAACCTGCAACAGCCATTTTGTGGCTGGCTCCGCCTCCTGTGGCAGCCATTTTGTGCCAGCCATTCCTTAACTGCACCCACCACACCAGGGCAGAATTCCAAATAGGTTGGGGACCCCTCTTCTAGAGATTTTTCAGCTAGGTGTCAACCCAGATCCTCCCAATACTATTTCACAATTTCCTGTTGACGAGGCTCTGTGTTTTAGCTGTTTGCCGCTGACGGATGGATGGAGCGCCACGATCTTAATTGCACCTGATGTGGCCCTCAGCCACCATCCTGAAGGACCACGTTCTTCACAGGATGCTCAGACCCCTCCCAGTGTTGAGAAGGTTAATGAGAAGGATCCATTTACCTCTGCAAGGTGCTTCTGGGATCCTAAAGAAAAATGGCAGAGAGAGAGAAAGAAAAGAGACCTCAATGGTTGCTAAAAGGCCACACCAGGAAGATCCCTCAGACCCTGGGAGATACTGCACTCTGGCCCTTCTACTGTGTCCAGCTAGCAGACTCCACTCAAAGACTGGGGGGTGCATCTCCATACAGTGGGAGAAAATCTTTGAGAGATTAATATTACCAGACAAAGTGGAGCCATTTCAGAGGAGAGTTGGTGATCTGCTTTGGTGATTCAACAGCGGCTACTTTCACAAAAGGAGTTTTCCTCACATGGAAGGCAGGAAGCCCTCCAAGTAGCTCCAGTGGCCATGTGTGGACGCAGAGGCATTCCCAGCAACATTCCTTGCATCAGCCCCGTGTCGCTGTTATTTCCCTTCTGGCCACTGGAGAGCTTTTCCCAGGCTTTAAAAAAATGCTAAATTACAGTAGAATTGTAACAACATGATGGTCCCTGGTTTTCATTGTTTTGTAAATAAAGTCCTGGTTGCAGAGTTATAACTGGAAATGAGCAGCCTACACTTTACTTTAAAAAATAAAAATAAAAGCTAGATATTAGCGCAACAGATCATTATAATGTTACAATACTAGAACAATTGAGCCGTTGCCCTTTTCTTTAAAGCCTGAGAAAAGCCTCTGATTGGGCGAGGAGGGGAATGGTGGCCACAGGGACTGAGAGCAGAAGAGCCAAACTCTGTCACCTTTCAGCCCTTTAAAGGGCTTTCCCCCTTTTCCCTGCAGCGTTGTAACATGGCTCAGCAGGGTAAGTAGGGGTCTGGGCACACATGCCATCGCATCTGCACATAAGTGATGGGTTGGCATCAGCAGGCACAGCACTGCCAGCAACAGGTGTGCGGATGCCATTCCCCTACCACTTGTTGCTGCCGTTGTGTGTGTGTGTGTTCATTTTTGTGCACCAATCTGCATGCAACAAGTATGAGCTACATTCACCCCAACATACACATCCTCCTGTTAAATCTTGCTGTTAAATCCTCCTGTTAAATCTTGCGGTTGGACTGGATGGACCTTGTGGTCTCTTCCAACCTTGTGTGGTTTTCTGGGTTTTTTTGGTGAAAATCTTGCCTATGATCCTCGTTCCTGGTGGTTGGGAAAGAGCTGCCTGTGAACCTGGTTTGACAGGCATGTAGTTCCCCAGACTGTTGGTTGACACACAAACACACTTCTGCTTCTGAGATGGAAGCCAAGTGGCCTCAGTTTATCAGGGAGGGGCCGGGGGCTCTGGGGGGGGGCTCCATTTCCAGGGGGTGGAGTTTAGCAGGGTGTCTTTGATCATTTTTTGTAGCCTGCCCCTGGTTGGAGATGTAATGGGGCAGAGGAGAAAGCAGCCCATGTATAGAGGTGAAAACTTGCTAGCAACACAAACTGGGCTCATTTGCTTTCTGCCTAAGTGAAGGAGGCACAGAAAGGGTTTGGGGGCAGCCTTCTCCCAAAGGGGAGCCTGGGCTGTTCCTGCCACTCTCACCTGCAGGAGTTCACTGGCCGGCTGCTGACACTTCTCCTCCATCTCCTGGATGAGGCTATCCAGAGAGGAGAGCTCCTCAGAGAGTGCGGCCAGGTGCTGGTCCCTGTTTCTTGCCACCTCCTTCTCCACCTCTTCCATCTGGGCCAGGAGACGTTTCTCTTGCTCCTCCAGAAATGAGTGTAGTTGTCTGAACTTGGCTGCCGTCTCTTGCTTCTCTCCTGAGGTTTGCTCCTGAAATGGAAAGAGAAGGAAATCAGGTCAACAGAACACAGTTCGTCTTTTCAGTGGGAAAAGGTTCAGAAGACTCCTGTCGAAAGGGCACTTTGGCCTTTCATAGAGATCACATCAACATTCAGCAGGGAAAAAGACAGATTTCCATGGATCCATGCTGAGGGCCAAAGTACATCACTCTCAAATTCCTGGAGGGGTTATTTCAGCCACAGAGGATGATGTCTGCAGCACAAGACCCAGAGAGTAGAAGGGACTTCTTGAGTGCATTTGTTTCCCCAGTAAAATACCCTCCATATGCTGACCCCTCCACTTCCATCAGCCAAAAAGGTACGATGTTTGAATAGAAATAACACTGGGGAGAAAAGAGCTAAGAAGCCCCTTCCCCTCACTTGGTCTCCCTGGATGCATTTTGGGCAAGGAAAAACTGCAGGGGAAAAGATAGACGCGTGGCTGAGTATTACAAGTACTTTCCCCCCTTAGAATCAGCAATGGCAGAACAACCCTTGGCCCAGTTCAGGATAGGTGGAAAATCTATCAGCATTTCCACCCAGCATTTCTTTAGAAGTGGGACACCCTTATCTCTCTTGAGAGACTTCTCCTGGCTTGCAGTGTGTTGGAGCATGAACACAAATAGGTAGTCAACACATATGTTCATCTGCCCAGGGTTCATCCCAGAGCACAGAGCACCTTGGAAAGTCAAGTGATTCTGCCCCAAACAAAATCACCCAAGAACACAAAAAAGGAGGGGGGGTCTAGATCTGGATGAACAACCAGGGACAGCCCCACCCACTAGGCAGCCCCAGGTGACCATCCAGGGTGCCAGGGGCACCAAGAGGGTGCAGTTCCCCAACATCTGCCTCATACGGTCGACTGACTCTTCTGCTATTTTCTGCCATTCCCCCCCCCTCAATTCAAGTTTTAGAATCTGTTCACTTCCCAGCCATAGTGACACTTACGAGCAGGTCTTGGCTTTCCTTCACTACCTCTGCTTTATACGCCACAATTCTTTCTCTCTCCTTCTTCAGCACCTCCAGGCGGTTGTAGAACTGATCCTGGGGGAGGAGAGACACTTTTTTAGAAGTTTATTATAAAACATAAGAGAAGCATAGTGCCATGAAAGGCCAAACTAGATATAACTGTCCTATTTATGTAATGGTTTTTTTTTTTTAGTGAAATACAAGATCTAGAAATTTAGCCACTTATCACAGCAATTGATCTGCTTCAGTCTGACTCAGAATAAGGCAGCTTTATGCATAACTCTCCCGCCCCCCCAAAAAAAACTTCTTCTTCTAATTTAAACTGCTGCCTCACAGCTACTGGGTGCAAGTGGGGGACACAGGAAGGTACCAAACATGCACGCTTTCTCTCCCAGGCTAACAGCAATTCAAGGACAGCAACTGAAGTTGAGAAAGCAGTATGTGTGTGAGTGTGTGTGTGGGGGTTAAAACTAGGAGTCAGGCGGCTGCCCCCTCATAGCTCAGCCTTGCAATGGGCTGCACAGACCTCAACACAGCCAGACAGGAAGAGAGTCAATCTCCCCATTTTATCATATCACCCCACTTTAGCCTCAGCAGGGGGCAAGAGGCAATGCCCTTGGGAGCCATGAAACCAGGAAGGAGGAAGCAAAGAGGTGTTTTCACTCCCCAATTTGAGCCCAGAGGCTAGGGTTGCCAGGTCCCTCTTTGCCACCGGCAGATTTTGGGGGCAGACCCTGAAGAGGGTGGGGTTTTGAAGGGGAGGGTCTTCAATGTCATAGAGTTCAATTGGCACAGCGGCCATTTTTCTCCAGGTGATCTGATCTCTATCGGCTGGAGATCAGTCGAATTAGTCGGTGAGGATACAGCCGTTTCAAATTCTTAATTTTAAATTCTTCATCAGTCCTTCGAAGACTGATGAAGAATTTTAAATTAAGAATTTGAAACGGCCGTATCCTCACCGTGACCTGTGCTTCTTTTAAAAACTACTTGACATTAACTTATTCCATCATGGCATATGTACTCTACCATTGAGACTCTTCCTAAGACTTTTTTCTTGATTTTGAGAACACTGTACAATTCTTCACCTGTGTTTACTGTATTGTGGGTTGTTTTGTTGCATGTTTCCTTGTTGTATATATTGATGTGTTTACAGTAGTAGCTCACTGATAAACTTTTTGCACTTTGTTAATATACTTTGCTCCTGTACTGATTTTCCTATCTACTTGATACTAGTACAGTGGTGCCTTATTTTCATCCACTACCTGGCAGTTGGCAACCCTACCAGAGGCTGAGGCAGAACCTGCAGGGAGTTCCTGCACAAAGAGACCATGGAGAAGGGAGGGATCCATGGCTCTTCCTCACCAATCTCCATGTTGTTGATTTCCTACCTTGTACTCTTGGGAGGCCTCCTCAAGAGGAAGGGCTTCATGATCTCTGTGCTCCTTGGATCGGTGACAGACCACACAGATGAGGGCTTCGTCGTCCTTGCAGAAGAGATTCAGTGGCTCCAGGTGCTTCTGGCAAACTCTCCCTTTTCTAGCAGCCACGATTGCCTGATACAGAAAACAAAGAAACAGAATTTGTTTCATCCCCCCCAGGGTTGCCACCCTCCAGGTACTAGCTGGAGATCTCCTGCTATTACCACTGATCTCCAGCCAATAGAGATCAGTTACCCTGGAGAAAATTGCCACTTTGGCCATTGGACTCTATGGCACTGAAGTCCCTCCCCTCCCCAAACCCCACCCTCCTCAGGCTCCACCTCAAAAACCTCCCGCCGTTGGCAAAGAGGGACCTGACAACCCCCACCCCCTGAACTGTATCTCTTGTTGTAAGGGCTGGATGTAATTAGTGCCTTGTTCAGTTGTGAGGAGGGGACATTATTATACAAAACCAGATGTAACCCAAAGTAACCTTTCAGTTGGAGTTGGGGGAGTTGTTCTGGACAGGGAGCTTTGTGGGGGGGGGGAGATACTGAAGGAAAAGAGAGTTCTGAAGGAAAGGAGAGAGAGAAGCCATCTGGGTCCCAGTGCAGAGAAGTGGGAAGCCTGACAAGGAGCCTCCCGGTGATCTGCAGCAGCAACAAGAGCCCCAAGATCAGCCCCATCTCCAGCACGGCTGAGGGCCGGTCAATCCACAGCAGCAAAGACAGGGGGAGAGACCTGAAGGAGGCCTCACAGAGACAGGATAAGACTCCCATCATCTCTCTGGTTTCCATTCTAAGCTGTGTTTACTATACGAGTGTCCTGATTTGACTCCCCGCCCCTCCTTGTTGGAGTAAACCCTACTTGTATATTAAGTTCTACTTGTAAATGGTTATGGGTGACTGGACGGTCTGGGAGTTGTTTTTGAATTTTTCCTTTTCTGCCTCCTGGCCATCCTCCATGTTAGGCAGTGGAGGCCAGTGGGCTGGAGGCCCCCCCTGCTTTCTTTTTCTTCTTTGCACACACACTCCCTCCACAAATAAACCAGGTCCCATAAGGTCTCCCCTCAGCTGGGGCTGGTTGAAGAAACTGGTTTTTTCTAACCCTCAAATTCCTCTGGAAATCAATGAACGAATCACAACTCCTGGTTCCAGGTAAACCACATTCTCCCTCCACCCGCTTTGAGCTGTATTTTGCAATGTGCCTGAAGAGCCCCCAAACACCACCCCCTTCCTTTCTTGCAGGGCACGTTCCTGGTGGGGTATTATGACAAACCTCCAAAAGTTGGTCCAAATGGTGCAAGGAGGTGAAGCTGGAAATGCAGGAATACGGATGGACCCTGATGGATTTTTAAGCCACCTTTCAAGATTTAACTCCAAACCAGCCCATTCCGGTCTCTCACAGGCAGCATCTCCTCCCAGGTGGCCCTCCAGATGACACCATGAACGTTACAAATGACTAATGATTCTGATACTGACCCAACAAGAAGATATCAGTTCTGGTGTGAATTAACTTGCGTTTGATTGGGGGGGGGGGGGGCTACCCAACCTGTATCTCAATTTTTTCATGTTTTTAAATGTAATAATAATAGTAATAAAATGAGACATCAATATATGGGGCACCTATGGGTTCCTAGTCTTATTGCATGGAAACCCCATAATGGCCCTTTCTAAACTCTGAGAAGTAATCTCACAGTCCCCCCTTCCCCGCTCTGCCCCATTAACTCCTGCGGGTCGTTTGCCCTCAGTGAAGCCTTTGTGCCAACAGACCTACAGGCAACATCCTGCTCTGAGTTTTGGCCTTCTTGATCATGAGGGACTTCTTCATATGTCCTGGCGCTGAGAACAGATTTAGGGCCCAGACTGAGATGTAGCAAGTTACACCAGAGCCAGTGAGCCTTGCCAGTTGCATAGTGCTCAGTTTCTGAGAATGACATGCATATTTCTTGCCTTCACACCATATTCACAATGACCTTGGCACAGTATTGAAGCCCCACTTCATCAGAGGCCTGCACTTGGGGGTGGGGTGGGGGTTTGGCCAGGACCCCCTTGGGCAGGGAAACCTCTTGGGCTGGCCACGCAGCTCCATCTCACTGTGGGAGGGCCAAGGAGGTGGTCATTGTAAATAATGGATGGACAACCATTAAAGGGAATGGCTGTGTGTGGGGAGAGGGGCTGCCTGCCCTTTTCTTTAGCTCCTCATGTCCAGCCTTTTTCACTGGCAAAAATGGCTCGAGGGGGAATAGCCTGCAGCTCTTCCTCCCCCTTTGCAGTGTTTGGAACCCACAGGAGCAACACAAAGCTTTCAAGGTAAGTTTCAGAGACCAAACGTCTGACTCTGCGTCGGTCAGGCACCCATTGTCCCCACTTCAGGTCAGATGTCTCATCTATTTCAGCTCTTCCTTCATACCTTATCTAGGTCAGCAGCCTCTTTCAGGTTAAGTAAAGAGTGACCTTTGTGTTCTGGGGATTGCTTACAAATGTGACACATGAATTTTTCATCATCCTTGCAGAAGAGATGGAGTTTCTGCCAGTGTCATAGAATCATAGAATCATAGAATTATAGAATCATAGAATCATAGAGTTGGAAGGGACCACCAGGGCCATCAAGTCCAACCCCCTGCACAATGCAGGAAATTCACAACTATCTCCCCCACACACACCCCTAGTGACCAGAAGATGGCCAAGATGCCCTCCCTCTCATCATCTGCCTAAGGTCACAGAATCAGCGCTGACAGATGGCCATCTAACCTCTTCTTAAAAACCTCCAGGGAAGGAGAGCTTACCACCTCCCGAGGAAGCCTGTTCCACTGAGGAACCCCTCTGTTAGAAAATTCTTCCTAATGTCACTCTAGACCAGCGATGGCGAACCTTTTAGAGACCGAGTGCCCAAACTGCAACCCAAAACCCACTTATTTATCGCCTAGTGGCAATGCGCAATTTAACCTGAATACTGAGGTTTTAGTTTAGAAAAAACAACTCATACGTTAACATCTTTTGCCTTAAAAGAAAAACACAATAACAGAGCTTTCAATGATACAAACAACTTTTTATCGAAAGGCATGCTTTTGAACAATTAATGTGATTTTTGCTGTTGTGTGCATGCTGATAATTTGTCTACCCTTGGCTCATACTTTGTAAGTTTGAGAGCAACACATGCAGCACTCAGGTCATCTGTTAGTCTGTTTCTGGTGTCAGATTTGATATAATTCAAAGCTGAAAACAGCTGCTCACAAGCATAAGATGATCCAAACAAAGTTAGGAAAGCAATCCCAAGTGCTTTCATTGACTTAAAATTATTTGGCAGAGAATTCCACACTTTTAAGGAATTCTGAGTGGCAAATCCAAGGCAAAACCTCCCATTCACAAATGGCCAATTACCCCCCATGCAGAGTTTTGAGAATCTGGATGGGGAAAATGCGCGAGGGGCCAGTTTGCCCCAGCAACGGGGTGTATTGGGGGGGAAGAGAGAGAGAGACACACACACCCTAGGAAAGGTCCAGTCGTCCGCAGGCTTGCATGAAATCCCGCAAGGCGAACTTTTGCAACTTGCCCCCCAACGATGCAAAGACACAAACACACACAAAAAAGCCTCCCGCGTTGCAGAGGAAGAGCCACCTTTGCATCGCACCCCGGGTAAGAGGGGGGGCAAGCTCGCGCGCTTCCCACGCCGGCAGCAAAAGCCGTGCGGGTGCAAAGGGCGGCAAGTTTGCAAAAGTGGGTTGGGTTGTGGGGGGGCTTTCCCACCCCGTTCCTCCGGTCTAGCTCCCTGACTCCCATCCGCCTCCTGCAGCGAAATGCAAACCCAGGGCGAGACGCGCTTTGCAAAAAAACACAAACAAGCCACGCACCCTTCCAAGCCGGCACCGGGGGGCGAGGAGGTGGAAATCAGCTCCGGAGCAGCTCCCGACTCAGGGGGGCTCCAAGGGGAGGGGAGGGAAAGGGGGGGAGCGGTTCCCAACTCGCCGCCGCCGATCACAGCGCAGCCTACCGGGGGGAGAGAAACCCCTCTTCCCCCAGCCTCCAAGGGGCCAGGGCCACTCACAGCAGGCAGAGGGCGAAGGCGCCGGCCACGCTCTTGCTCACCAGGAAGCTGTGGCGCGGCTGCCCGAGCCAGCATCTCCTCGGCTGCCGCCCCACCCAGGCGCCGCTCCAGACCCACCACCGGCCACTCATGCTCAGCCCCGAGGGCTACCCGACCGGCCGCACCGCTACACCTGCCGTCTCGCCCCCGCCTCCGCCCCATGACAAAGTTGGTTGCGGCACGGTGGAAACTTGCATTGAGGCCGCGAGGAGGGGTGGAGGAGGGGGCAGACGCGACGGCTCCGCGCGTGCCCACAGAGAGGGCTCGGCGTGCAGCTTATGGCACGCGTGCCATAGGTTCGCCAACACGGCTCTAGACAGAAACTCTTTTGATTTAATTTCAACCCGTTGGTTCTGGTCAGACCTTCTTGAGCAACAGAAAACAACTCGGCACCCTCCTCTATATGACAGCCCTTCAAGTACTTGAACATGGTTATCATATCCCCTCTCAGTCTTCTCCTCTTCAGGCTAAACATACCCAGCTCCTTCAACCTTTCCTCATAGGACTTGGTCTCCAGACCCCTCACCATCTTTGTTGCCCTCCTATGGACACGTTCCAGCTTGTCTTAAACCTTATTAAATCGTGGTGCCCAAAATTGAACACAGTGCTCTAGATGAGGTCTAACCAGAGCAGAATAAAGTGATACCATCACTTCGAGTGATCTGGACACTATACTTCTGTTGATGCAGCCCAAGACTGCTTTTGCCTTTTTAGTTACCGCATCACACTGCAGACTCATGTTCAGTGTTTGGTCTACTAAGACCCCAAGATCCTTTTCACACACACTACTGCTCAAACAAGTCTCCCCCATCCTATAATTATGCATTTGATTTTTCCTACCTAAATGCAGAACTTTATATTTGTCTTTCTTGAAGTGCATTTTACTAGTTCTAGCCCATTTCTCCAGCCTGTCAAGATCATCCTGCATCTTGGCTCTGTCTTCTACCGTATTTGCTACCCCTCCCAATTTAGTATCATCAGCAAATTTAATAAACATCCCTTCTATTCCTTCATCCAAATCATTCATAAAGATGTTGAACAACACAGGGCCCAGCACAGATCCCTGAGGAACTCCACTAGTCACTTCTCTCCAAGTGGATGAGGAACCATTAACTAGCACCCTTTGGGTACGATCTGTCAACCAGTGGCAGATCCACCTAACAATAATAGGATCTAACCCACATTTCCCCAATTTGTCAACTAGAATACTATGTGGAACCGTATCAAAAGCCTTACTGAAATCTAGATAAACTGTCTACAGCTGGTTCTTGTAGGTTATCCAGCCTGTGTGACCGTGGTCTTAGTATTTTCTTTCCTGACGTTTCGCCAGCAGCTGTGGCAGGCATCTTCAGAGGAGTAACATCTTCAGAGGAGTAACACTGAAGGACAGGACACAGCTGCTGGCGAAAAGTCAGGAAAGACAATACCAATACCATGGTCACACAGCCCAGATAACCTACAAGAACCAATGAACTCTGACCGTGAAAGCCTTCGACAATATTATGTCTACAGCATTCCCCTGATCCAGCATGGTAGTAACTTTCTTTAAAAAGGAGATAAGATTAGTCTGACATGGCTTATTCTTGAGAAACCAACGCTGGCTCTTAGTGATCAGATCCATCCTTTCTAAATGCTCAAGGACTGACTGTTTGATGATTTGTTCGAACACTTTTCCTGGTATAGAAGTCAAGCTGATGGGTTGTTAGTTACCCGGATCCTCCTTTTTCCCCTTCTTGAAGATGGGGACAACATTTGCCCGCCTCTTGGACACAGATCTTCTGTTCCTGGATTTCTTCCACAAAATCTCTTCTCTTTTATTTTTTCTACCAAGTTTGCCAGCTGCCAGTTTGAGCGGAAATTCCCTTTCTGGATCTCAGCTTTGCAGATAGGACACTCCAGGCCCCCCAGTTCTTCCCATGTGTCACAGTAGTGGGTGATGCAACCCCGACAGAAATTGTGGCCACAGTCCAGGGTTACCGGTTCTGTGAGGCACTCCAGGCAGATGGGACAGTTTAATTCCTCTTCCAGATCTGTGGATGGTGACCCTGAGGCCATGTCGGAGGCAGTTTATGTCTCTTGGCAAGTGGAAAAGGGAGCTTTGTGAGGCCTGTAAAGAGGACAGCAGAAGGACAATGAGCTAGAGAAGGGGTGGGTTTTAGGCAGGAGATATATTTTTCAAAAGCACAGATAAATAAGTAGCATTTTACTCTGGGATTTTTTTATAAATCTAATAGGAGGCAGAGAACTTTCCATTAACAAATGATTGATGAAATAGAGGTGCGGATAGAAGTTGATTTGATACTGGTAGGACAATTCAACAGAGTAATCAGGGTTGCCAATCTCCAGGTGGAGGCTGGAGATCTCCTGGAATCACAACTGATCTCCAGAATTCAAGATCAGTTCCTCTAAAGAGGCAGCTTGCAGGGTAAACTGGATGGTGTCATACTCTGCTGAGATCACTCCTCTGCCCAAACCCCACACTCTCCAGGCTCCACCCCCATCTCCAGGAATTTCCCAACCCAGAGATGGCAACCACAACCATATTAGATCGATAGATGGACAACTCAAACAATTCCACCAGTATTTACAGTGATTGACTTATTCAAGAGGGATCAAGCAATAGGGTTGCACTGTACAAAATGATTCACAAAGCTACTTGGATAAATTATTGGGGACTGTGGTCTCTACTACCATGTATAATTTTCTGTAAATTGGATCCTACTGTGTAATTTTACTTTATCAAATGTGTCATGCTAACAATTTGCCTTGCTTCAGTTCTGTTTTTAACAGTTCTGGTTGGTTCTACAACCCAAATCCTATTTTATTGTTTATTGAATGTCCCATCTTGTTGATAGTATTGCCTTACTCTGTGTAATACTCCTTGAGTCCCAAAGTAAAAGACAGATTATAAATAACAAATAAATAACAGGATGTCTCTATCCTGAGAAAAAATACTTCACTTTTTATTTGCACAGACATCAAATCTATTCAGGAATAGATTATATTTTCGCACTAGCAAAATTATGACAAACACAAAGGTATAGACTGTATTTGAGCAATAATCATGCAGATCTTGCCCCACTTAAATTTAACTATTATATAAGTGCATTTAGTGGGGTTGCCAACCTCCAGTTGGGGTCTGGAGATCTCCTGGAATTACAACTGATCTGCAAACAACAGAGATCAATTCTCTTGACAAAAAATGACTGTTTTGGAGGATGGGCGCTCTGGCATTATATACCTCTGAGGCCCCTCCCCAAACCCCAAACTTCCCAGGCTCCACCCCCAAAATCTCCAGGGATTTCCCAAGCCAGAACTTGCAACCCTAGAGGGGCTGTAGAATTTGGAAATGAAATGATCTGTTGTTAAAAGATGAACAGATAATGAAGAAACTAAAAGAAAAAGCGGAAGTTCTTCTTTAGTATTAATGAATCAAAAGAAATACCATTTCTCATAATCTGGGAATCCTTTAAAGCATATTTTAGAGGCACTGTTATGTTGATAGAGAGCCATTTGACCAAAAGGGTAGGGGGGACATTAGTCTTGGAAGCAGAAAATGAAGAATCTCCCCCCCCCCCCACAAAACAAATAGTGTCTCCAAGAAACTAAGCTAGTTTTGGAAATGACAAGAGTCAAGTTAAAGTTACAAAGCACTCACCAGACAGAAAAATCCCTATTGTATGCTGGACAGTCAATCTTTGAACAAGCCAATAAACCAGGAAAATATTTGGTACATTTACTAACCAAAGAATTTGGCCAAATAGAATTATTGAAATTAAGGACAAAATAGGAAACCGGCTTTACAACGGCTCTCAGAAAATGAATGAATAAGCTTCATGGCGAATTCTCTGCCAGACGTAGGGGGCATGAGCTACAGACAAAATATCAGCTTTCAATGAGACCGCCTTAGAAGTCTCCTCTTCATAACATCTCGATGGGATGTCTATTCCCCTCCACACACAAACATATGCATGCTGATCCCTCTTCTGTCTTGCGCTGCAGTTACCAACTACTTCCGCAGTTCCAATTTATCTCCCTCATAAGCTGTTTCCACATGGGTTATTTGCCCGGGGTTTAATGCTGTTGGAAAGTGGGGTTTTCCTTGCTTCCCCACAGTATTGAGGTGTACCTCCTGGATTTTCACAGACTTTTCTTCAGTCTTTCCCTAACCGGTTTGCTGCAAAAATTTTGGAAGAGATTGCAGCAAAGTCCAGAATGCTGTTGAGTGAGGGGGTGAAAAAGTTTGGCTATTCGTGGTCCTGCCCACATGGCAGCCATTTTCCCTGCCCCTCAGGCTGCCTTTTCCTCCCACCACCTCCGGGGGATCTTTGTCAAAAATTTTGCAATAGAACATTGTTATATCATTTTGACAATATAATAATCTGTGTATCGATTTCTCTGAATTTCCAGTTTTCCTTTTTTTAAAGATTCTAGCCCCTTTTGTTGTGGAGATATGAAGGGAAAGAAATATCTATGCAACAAAAGGGCTAGGGACTTAAAAAAAAAAGCTGGGTATGATATTCAATTACTGGTTTTTTAAAAAGCAAGAAAAAAGCCCTGATGGTCCAGTGGAGGGTGGTGGTGGGTGCTGCCAGGGGACTGAGACAAGAAATCTATGGGAAACCTGCCTTGCGAAAGCCCTGTTGTCACTGTGATGTATTGGCAGCTGCAGCAGCAACAGGAAAAGTAGAAAAGCCTGTGACTGTGTGGGAAAACACTTTTGTTGCTGTTGTTGTTGCTGTCAAGTCGCAGCTGACTTAGGTGACCCCCATCAGGTTTTCAAGGTCAGAGATGTTCAAAGGTGGTTTGCCATGGCCTTCCTCTGCGTAACAACCCTGGACTTCCTTGCTGGTCTCTCATCCCAGTACTCACCATGGCCGGCCATGCGTAGCTTCTGAGATCTCACAAGACTGGGCTAGTTTGGGATATCCATGTCAGGATGGAAAACACCATACACACAAATAAAATCCCTGGCGTGTAGCTCTGTTACTGCTGTTGCCCAACTATAAGGACAGAGGGGTGGTGTAAAGAGAGCAGGGCCAAGAGGCAAAGGTCTCCAGTACAGCCACTGAGGGCTCAGTCTGAATCCCCCCATCCTCCACCCACTAAGCTACCCAGCCATTATGCCAACCTTACCTGCTAGTTGTCTCAAGGGGACATCCAGAACCGGCTCTGTGGGACACACAATACAGCCTTCCCCTTTCTTGGGATTTCCCACTCTTCAGTCACCTCAATAGGGTCACAGAGGTACAGAGAGGGCAAATTTGAAGTCCCCTCGACAGCTGGAACCCCCCACTCTGGTTGCTGCAATTCCCTTTGGCTTCTTCAGGGGAAAAAGCCAGGAAATGCATCTCAGTCCCTTTCACTGCAGAGAAACAGGAGCTGATCAGCAACAACCTTTGAACAGAGAGCCCAACCCATATCTCCTAAAATAGGCAATATATTAACTAGTCCATTAATATATGGATTCTAAAGTCCCAGCCATATCAAAATGGTCTTTGTACAGAAATGTCACAGCTGGGATGTCTGCATTTCATGACCCGTTGACTCCACTTTTCCTCCATATCTGGGTGTGCCTGTATACACATGCATATACCGATAAGAATACATTTCGTCCACTTTATGAAGAGGACTGTAGGCAGCTGGGGACAGAATCAATGTGTTCCCAAGGATGAAATACAAGACTCCTTTTAGGTTTTGCTGCAACAGACTAAGCTTGATCTTCCCCACACCTAGATGCTGCCAACACTTCCCATGAGATGCTTCTGCTCACACAACTGCTTGCTCCCCAGGTCAGCGGAAGGAAATGTGTGCGTTTTTGTTGGCTTCTTTTCGCCTAGTGAGAGGGTGGGCCACAAACAAAAGAGAGTCAAGCGCAAACAAATGTAACACAAATGTTGTAACAGCAACAAAAATGATTTGATGCCTCCTTTCCTACAAATTTAACCTTCCAAGGTAGCAATCAGTTAAAAAACATTAAAAAAGCTTTGAAAACAATGCATATATATATGGAAAACAACAATTGAAAACATAAACAGAAAGGAGAGTCAATAAGGGATAGAAACATGAAACAAAGAAGTCTTCATCTGCTGACGGAATAAAACAATAGAGGCAGACAGATGACTCCACAATTTGGTGGCACAATCAAGAAGCCCTTTCATGGGATGCTACCCATTTCCCCTCAGATGACGGTGCAAATGAAGCACGCCCCCCTCAAATGACCAGAATAGGTAACTTCATGTGGCAGTGGGTGGTCCTTAATGTATTTCAGCTCTAGCCATATAGTCAATACCAGCACATTGAATTGGGCCCAGAAGCAAATTGGAAGCCAGTGGAGCAAGACTGGGGTTATATGGTCCCTACCACCCACTCCGGACAGCATTCTCACTTCAGCATTCTGTACCAATTGCAGCTTCCACACACTCTTCAAGGGCAGCCACACACAGAGCACATTGCAGTAGGCTAATCTAGATGTTACCAGGGCATGCAACACAGTGGCAAGATCTTGTCTGCACAGTAAGGGCTGCAGATAGCTCCCCAGCTGAAGCTGCTGAAGGGGAACCCTGGTCACTGCTACCACCCGTTTCTCCAACAGGAAACCCTGGTTCAGAAGCACCCCCCAAGCTATGAACTGCTCCTTTAGAGGGAGTGCAACCCTATCCAGAACTGGAGGTATACAAATACCTGGGTCAGACCTTCCTCCCCTCCCCCTACACACATACCAGTACCATCTCTGTTTTGTTGGGATTCAGTTTCCGCTTGTTAGCTCTCATTAACCTAAAAACTGCCTTGAGGCACCTGTTCACAGTTTCCATGGCCTCCCTGGAATCTGCTGGAAATGCAAGATAGAGCTAAGTGTCATCCACAGACTGGTGGCAATTCAACCTCAATCTCCAGATGACCTCTCCCAGTGGCTTCATAGAGATGTTGAAAAGCAGAAACATTGAACCTTCCAGGACTACATAGGTCAAAGGCCAAGAAGCTGAGCAGCAGCCCCCCAGCACCACACTCTGAAACTAACCTTTGAAGTAGGACTGAAACCACTGCACAAAAGGGCCTTCCAGTCCCAACCCTGAAAGGCGATCCAGAAGGATACCATGATCGATGATATCAGAAATAGCTGAGAGGGCCGAAGAATCAACCAGGTCACTCTCCCCACATCCACCTTCCACACAGATCACCCACCAGGGCAACCAAGGCCATTTGAATCTCATAACCAGGCTTAAAGCCAGATGTGAATTGATCCAAATAATCTGCTCCATTCTGGAATCATTGCAGTTGTCCAGCCACCCCTGGTTCAATCACCTTGGTCAAGAATGTCACATCCGAGACTGGCTGATAGTGATCGAAATCTCCTGTGTCCAGGGGAGGTTCCTTTAGTAGTGGAAGTACCACTTCCTGCTTCAAGACAGGGGCAATCCCTCCTCTCAGGTAGGCATTTGCTGTGCTCTGCACCCAGCCCCCCAGCCCCCCAATGGTAGATTTAAGCAGCCAGGAGGGGCAAGGGTCAGACAAGTAGGAGGTAGTGGCCAGACTTCCCAAAATCCTGTTCACAGCCTCAGATTGAAGAAGAAGAGTTGGTTTTTATATGCCGACTTTCTCTACCACTTAAGGGAGAATCAGACGGGCTTACAATCACCTTCCCTTCCCCTCCCCACAACAGACACCCTGTGAGGTAGGTGGGGCTGAGATAACTCTAGGGGAACTGTGTCAAGCTGAAAGGGATCCCATGCAAGTAGGCAAGTTGGCACCCCAGGACCATCCAGTCCTGTCAGTGTGAATGTACAGTCCAAGTTGGAATGGATACAGGAGATTTTGTCTGCAAAGTGTTGAGCAAAATTATTGCAATGGGCTGTGGAAGAGTCCACCTCCTCCCTAGTCCAGAGCCCGATAGGCCCCTCCTCACCCGAAAGAGTTCTGCAGGTCTATACTGTTCGGATACAACAATGGCAGAGAAATAGTGTTTCTTTGCAGTTGCCCCTACCACTGAGTGTATAACATGATGTGAGTAGCTGAGCAGCTGTGGATTCACACACACCCTGTCACGGACACACAAAGAGTTTTCTCTATAGACTCAGGAATAGTTGAACCCGCCGGTTTGCAACAGAAGCAAGTTGGGCCCCGTGCTGATTGCCCTGTGCCTGCAGCATCAGATCCTCATGTCTTCTCCATCTCTGGAGCCAATTGGACATACTTTTAAAAGTATTTTTGTTTTTTAAAAAATCAGGTGAGAAACAATCTATTACTCTAAGGACGCAGGGAAGTCGTTGTTTTTGCCAAGAAGGGTGGAGTCGGTGAATGAAGGGTAGCAGCAGAGGGAGTTTGTTTGCTGTTGCAGTGAATAAGATATTCTAGGCTCTCATCACTTTTTGTAAGGTATTTGAAAATTATGTGATGTGGGAAATTAATTGAGAAAAGGGGAGCATTAGTACGACGGGCCTTATTATTGGAGTCATGTTGTTATTGGAGTGATGTATTTTTCAAGCCGAAGACCGGTTTCTCTGATGCTGAGTTTGTTCCAAGAGGAAAGACATTGCAAGACTTTGGCACTTGTTGGAGCGGAAAAGCTGGACTCTGATCACCATAAAATTAGGGCTGTTGAAAAAAAAATTGGTATAGTTTGGCTTCTGCAAAATTCAGCCCGTTTTTATTCCGGCTGTGCCGAAGTCCGAACTCCCCCGCTTCGGCTCCCTGAAATTCGGGGGGGGGGGGATCCGGAGTTTGGGGGAAAATTCGGCCCCACGCGCGCCTTCAGGGGCATTCCCTGAAGGCGCGTGGGGGCCCTTTAAACAGATCTGCTCCTCCCAGCTGTCTGAGCAGGCAGCGCAGAGGGTTTAAAGACACCCCCCAGCCTTCCCGGGACTCCTGGCAAGGCTGGCGGGGGGTTGTCAAGCCCCTCTGCACTGTCTCCGCAGAGAGCGCAGAGTTTCCAGACCCCCCCCCCAGCCCTGCCGGGACTCCCGGCAAGGCTGGCGGGGGGTTGTCAAGCCCCTCTGCGCTGTCTGCGCTGAGAGCGCAGAGGGTTTCCAGACCCCCCCTCCCCGCCCTGCCGGGATTCCCGGCAAGGATGGCGGGGGGTTGTCAAGCCCCTCTGCGCTCTCTGCGCAGACAGCGCAGAGGGTTTCCAGACCCCCCCCCCAGCCCTGCCGGGACTCCTGGCAAGGCTGGCGGGGGGTTGTCAAGCCCCTCTGCGCTCTGCGCGAGGGGCCCTTTAAACAGATCTGCGCCTCCCAGCTGGGAGGCGCAGACCTGTTTAAAGGGCCCCCTCCCCGCGCCTTCATGGAAGCCCCGTGAAGGGGCGGGGGGCGAATCTGCCGAATTTATTCACCGAACCCCCGAAGTCGGCAAATTAGGCTCCGCCCTTTCCCGCCTTTTTTGAGTTCGGTTCGTCCGAACCGAAAAACAGCCGAATCGGGGGAAATTCAGCAGTTTTTCGGTTCGGCCCAAACCGAATCAACAGCCCTACATAAAATATTATTATCAGGAAGAACCAGCAACTTCACTGAAATGGAAGCAGGCGCCTCTAAGCCCAAAGCTCCATCATCTCAGGAGGTTTTAGAGGGACAATCCTGAGGAAAAGTCGGCAATCCCTGCACATCAGACAAGCACAGGAAACCAACGGGAAACCTGCTGAAAGTGGAGGGAGCCAATGAGGAAGAAGGTGCCTCTAGGTCCCCTCTCCTCCTCCACGCCCCCAAAATTAAGTTTTTGAGGAAAAATCCTGAGGAATCTTTGGGAGAGGGACAATATGTCCTGTTGTTTTTTTGGGGGGGAATACTACTTGCCTATTAACATCTAAACTTGTTTTGCTGTGTTAACAAGATAAAATGCACCAGTTTGCTTACTTATGGAATTTAAAAGTATAAATGCCTGAGAGAGCAATCCCAAACAGATCTACTCATAACCCTACTAAAGTCTATTCAGTGTGGCTTACTTCTATGAAAGTGTTATTAAAGGTAAAGGTAGTCCCCTGTGCAAGCACCAGGTCATTCCTGACCCATGGGGTGACGTCACATCCCGACGTTTCCTAGGCAGACTTTGTTTACGGGGTGGTTTGCCAGTGCCTTCACCAGTCATCGTCCCTTTACCCCCAGCAAGCTGGGTTATTGGGGAGGCACTATTAAGTTTTCTATATGCAAAAGTGCAAATATGCCCAAATATTTGACAGCCACAAACTTGTGCCTCTTAAGCCATCTGAGTGGCAAGAAAAATAAAAGTAGAAATTAGAAAAAAAATGTAGTAGGCAACATAAAATGCTTTTTTTTTTTTTTTTTACAGAAACAGCAACTAGTATTGGGGTGTATCCGTCACAATAACCTAGTCTGATGGTCTGATGAATGGTGGGATGATAGCCGGGATGATAGCCAATGATAGTCTTCTGGACCTGCTGGGCTGGCCTCACCCGTTGGGGGTTCTAGACGGGTGTTCAGGACTGGAGGGGTAAGAAATTATCTTCTAAACACCTCCCCTTTGATAGGGTGCCTTGTTTGTTGGCTGCAGCCGGGGATCCACAGCAATGGCATAATCAAACGGGTGATTTGCGGGAGATCCCAGGCTGCCCCTGGCCCCACCATGAACACGTGAAGCTGCCTTATACTGAACCAGACCCGTGGGTCCATCAAAGTCAGTATTGTCTACTCAGACCGGCAGCAGCTCTCCAGGGTCACAGGCAGGGGTCTTTCACATCACCTACCTCACCTGCCTATTCCCTTTAAGTGGAGATGCTGGCCAGGGATTGAACCTGGGACCTTCTGCATGCCAAGCAGATGTTCTCCCACTGAGCCATGGTCCCTCCCGCTTATGTTCTGTGTTGTCTTGTATGTGTGTGCTGTTGTTGTTTAGAGTTATCCGTTGGAAACAGACAAGACTGAGAAGTTGCTTACAACTTCTGGAGTGGGACAAGAACTTGAACAAGCTACCAGAAAGACTCTGAAAGAAAAGGAAATCCAATGACGGGGAACTGTGGGAACGGGAGGAGGAGGGAGACGGGAAGCTGAGCTCGGAGCATGGGATGTGTTTTTAAAATATCAAACTCAGGGGCTTAATGCACTCAGTATATACTACGTATATACTACATTTAAAAAACGTGTTATCCAGGTTAGATCACACCTCAGACCTCCCGTTTCGGCTTGGAAGTGCTTTGGAAGCGCCAGACATCTGTTTTTTCTTTACTAAGAACCCAGATTGAGGCTTTGAGGTGTTTGGGATGTTTGGGAAACTTAAAGAAAAGAGATCTGAAGAAAGTTTCAAAAATCAAAAAAAGGAAAGCTTCAATAAATGAAAAGCGGAGGATTTCCCCCCCCCCTCTAAAAGCCATGGCTGTGAAATCTAAAGCGGGACTGACTGTGCCGGGACTGCGACCTTTGTTTTAGGGGTAGAGAAGGACCCGAGCAGGTCTCAAATTGTTGGGGGGGGGGCCTTCTCCTCTCGTAATAACAGGGGTAGTTTATAATACAGAAACAGCATAGAGCTTGAAGCACCGGGTTCTTGCATACAAATGCAGAGAGCGGTCATCCATCTCTACGGGCAAAGCGACAAGCTTCAGAAAGCAGATCTTTGTTTGTTGTATAAGACTTCCGTCTACTGGAGCTAGAATAGAACTGCAGCTTTTGGGGTGTTTTTTTGTGTGTGGCTTGGTGGCAACAGTAAAGCTTTGTTTAAGGAGTGAAGATGCCCTTCATCTTATGGGAATGTTTGGACTATAGACTGGTATCTGTGGGGCTATTTTATTTTTGTGCTCCCTGTTCTCTGGTATAACCAGTTTCCGTTTTCTTCTATGTTTTTGGACCTTGTATAGCTCAAGTTAAAGGATTACAAGATCAATTAGAGTATACTATTTTTTGGACTGTTTTTCTTGTGACTTTTCTTCCCTTCCACCCTGAAGACCTCTGGTGTGCTTGAAAACTTACACTATGTTTTGTGCCCAGTTAAATAGTAAAAGGTACTACACGGACTTTGTTCTTATTTGGGGTTGTTGCATGGACCACTACGGCTGTACAAGTTTTTCCATATTCCAGGAATGACGGGGGGGGGGGGGATTTGGATAAGTCCAATTTGGCCATAGACACACTGCAATGCGAATGTGGGCAGGTGACGTGTTTCTGAAAGGGATCGGGTGGGTGTATCCGTTAAATGAGGATGACCTGAAGGGCAGTTTCCTCCCCTCCCTTTTATTTTGGGTGCTTACTCTACCATCTACCTCCCAGTTTACTAGTGCACAGACGCAAATGACTAGAAATGAGCAACATAGAGCAATGCAAGTCTGAACTAAAGTTACAGGACCACTCTGAATAGAAAACTTTCCATGGTAAACTAAAATGTCCTGAATCTGTATAAGTTCCCCACATTCCTGGGTCTGGTAATAATACAAGCAGCCTGGGACATACTAAAACACATCTGGCCCACTCTAATGCCCGGTCTGAAATCCCTGCAGCACTTCTTCATTACCTTTGAACTGCTTCTTGATGCCTTCCAAAAAAGGATTTAAATCCGAGAAGTCCCAGATGTGCCACTTCAGTGCAAGAGGAAAAGTCATTGGATTCCCAAATGCCTCCTTTTCTTCATACCTTGAGAAAATCATGTTAAAGTATCATCCATCCGATTCACAATATCCCCCCAGTGGATCAAGGAAACAGAGGAAGGAATTGGCAGAAAGCTTACAGCAGGGGTCCCCAACCTTTTTGAGCCTGCCAGCACATTTGTAATTCTGACACAGCATAATAGGCATAACATTAGAATGGCTGCCACAAAACGGCCACTGGAGGAGGAGGAGGCGGCAACCACAACATGACTGCCTAAGCTTAATTTCCAGTAACACAATTCAGATCCTTGTGCTGGCAGCTGCCAATCAAGTCTCCAGTAGTCAATCAGAATCTTTTATAGAGAAAAGCCCTACCTGGTTCCACCCACTTCCAAAAAAATATCTGGCAAGTGCCAGAAAAGGTGCCCACGGGCACCACATTGGGGACCCCTGACTTGGAGACACAGGCTGAGGCTGAAAGCAGAAAAAGATGGAAGGCTCTTTGGAGAGCAACGTCGTCCACCTCACTGTCGCTCCTGGGACCCAAGAGCCACAACAGCAGCTGGGAGGAATGGTTATTTAAAAATAAAACAGAGCCCATTTCGGCTTAGGACACCACCACAGGGGGAGGAAGGGCTCCTGTCTACCCCCCAGCCATTTTCCCTTGCAGAAACAGCACCGGGGGGGGGGGCTAATTCTCCATTTTGCTACTCCATGTGGACTATTCTGTGCATTTGAAGCAGCAAAAAAGGGGAAATAACTCCCTTCCCCAGCGTTGTTTAGGCAGGGTTGTTGTGAGGATAAAATGGAAGAGAGCGGAATTAGGTTCAGCCGTAACGCCTTCATATCTTTTTCTCCAGCCCATAATACTAGAACTCGGAGGCACCCAATGAAGTTGCTGAGAAATAGGTTTGGGATAGACAAAAAGACTTTTTTTTTTTTTACTCAATCAATAATTAAATTGTTGAATTCATTGCTGATGATGACCATGAGCATAGCTAGCTTTAAAAGAGGACTAGACATATTCAAGGAGGAGAGGTCCAGCAGTGGCCACTAAACATGGTGACTGAAGTGAGCCTCCATAGCCAGAAGCAGCCAACCTCTAAATAACACTGCTGGGAGGCAGCAGCAGGGGAACGTCTCGGCCTCTGTGCCGTGTTTGTTGACCGTCCAGGGGCATTCCTTGGCCACTGTGTAGAACAGGATGCTGGACTAAATGGACCACTGGTCTCACTCAGCGGGCTCTGCTTACATTTTCAAGAGTGAGGCTGAGAGACCATGGAAGGAAGCAGGTCACAATGACATCACCCTACCCGGACGTCTCCTTCCTTCTGTTCCGTTTGTTTGCCCCGGTGGGAGGCGTGAAAACTTCAAACCCAATAATGTCACATGACAATTCTTCCTCTAAATCTACTTGGGGAGACTTACAGCAGAAGCCTGAATTTTCTGGTCACCAGCCATGTATTGCCCATAATGGGCTGCTCAGTGTGGCAAGAATTCTGCAAATTCTCTCCCTTGAGCTCTTTAATGTTTGGACTCCTCTGCCTGCTACTTACCAAGCAAACCCAGAGAGTGTAATAGGAAACCACAAACCATGTTCTTAGGACAGTCTCAGACCACACATTCATAGCAGTAAAGCATATAGGTTTATTGAACTTACAAAAAGAATATGAAGCAAAGGAGAAAGCAATACTTAACTAAATATATATGACAGCACTTAACAAACATATACATACTGACAGACAAACAGATACAGAGGCCTCTGGGTCACTTCCAGAGAGAGAGAGACAGAGATGGCAACCATTCAAAGGGTCTGTGGTCTCTCCGTGGAAGAACAAGGACTTGGCATCTGGATCAGCCTTATATGGGCTGAACCGTGAGGAGAGGGTCTCAAATGACCCCTCCCTGTCACATTCTTTAGAAAATGAGTTTCCACAAATCATGACTAAGATTGTTTAGAAATATCTTGTTCCATAATAATTCTTTCAGTGTCCAAGTCTGATATCTGATTTTCCTGTCCATCACTCGATGTACCAAAAACAATCTCCCCCTTCGTGAGCAGACAATTTGCCGCCTGCTTGAACGGCCTTGATTTGGAGCACGTAATGTGCTTTGGGTGACTAGCTCCTGTGCCCTTTAGGGTCAAGAGCCTAATTAGAGCTGATGTCAGCTAAAAGTCAGGTCTTCATATTGCTTCTAAGTTATAGATTAATAAGCTACAGATTAATAAAATTGGTTTTTCTTAACCCAAATCAATATTGTCTATAGATTAATATTTTCAATATAGATTAATGTTCAATACAAAAATTTTCTCACCACACTCAGCATGACAAATGCTTCATTTCAGAAGCTTATACTCATCTGAAGAGTGGCACAAACACACAGAGAGACAAAAGAGAAATTTTAATAGAAGATTAACCTAGCAGAACCCTGGTTACAGAAATCCCCCTCCTGATTTTCTTTATACAACTGGAGAGCTGGGGACAGTTCAAGTCAACAAATTAAAGCATCCTTATCTGGCACTTATGAAATCCCGCCCCCCCAAAAAAACCCAACAATTCAAGACAGCACAGTTTTCAAATCAACATAATTTTATCATTAACACAATATCTGTACAACCCTAACATCTACCATGACTGAAACCCAAGTGCTAGGAACATAGCAACCTTGATAGCATCCTCCTTGCCCTTCAGGAGGGGCACTCCAATGGGATTTCTGAGGGAGAAAAACCTCCCAACAGCCTGAGGCTGACATAGGTCGCCCCGTCTGACTCGGTTGTTCCTTGGAGTTCTGCAAGTGTTTTCCATCCATTAGACATGAGCTCGCTGACAACCCTCGCAACGTCTGGGTCTTTCCATCCCTCTCTTAACCCGACTCTTCCCTCTAACCTGAGCTCAGCCCAGCTGAAATCTCCATGCAGATAGCAAAGCACTGGACACAGACGACTGCTTTCTCTCACAACCAATCACAAAGCAGCGTGTCAAGAGGCAGGCATTCAAATACTTCCTGCTTCCTCGGAGCACTTTCTGAGGCGAAATGTATTACTGTTGCTTTCAGAAATGAGAAACAAAGGGAAAAAAGGGAATGTTGGGAAATGCTGGAGAAATGTCTCCATTTTACCCCAGTTTTGGTGGTTGGGAGCCCGGAGAGGCCTTATCGATGCTCCTGCTGTGAAGAGACAGTCTTAAGAGAGTTTGAGGTAGCCCTTTTGATACACCCAAAACAAGGGCAGGAGGGTCTCTCCAGAGAAGGAGGCTACGGAGAACTCGTAGATCAGGGCCGCTCTGTCAGTGTCGAAAAAGGCCACTCGGCCCCCAGCGTAGTTCAGGCAGACTCAGATCCTCTTCAATTTCCCCCTCAGGGACAGGGGGTGGTGGTGGTCTTTTAAGGCAGCCTTGTAGTGTCCCCCCCACTTCCCCACAGTCCAGATCCCTTCCTCAGGACAAAAGAGGACCCCTCCCTTCCTCCTCACAGTCTTTCTGACCACCCCCACAATCCATCCTCCCTCACTTCCCACAAGGACTTCCCAGAAATGGCGGCCTGCCATGAATCCCTCACGGCCCAGCACAGCACTATATTGGTCAAATCTCTCAGGATTGTTGGGCAGAGTATGAGCTTTTTCTCCCCATCTCACGCTTTTCCGATCTTCGGACAGGACGAGTAGGGGATGAGCTGTGTCTGAATCCAGAGTCACATTTGCTGTTGGGGGGAAAACAAGGAAACAAGAAGAGAAGTATTGTCGAAGGCTTTCACGGTCAGAGTTCATTGGTTCTTGTAGGTTATCCGGGCTGTGTAACCGTGGTCTTGGAATTTTCTTTCCTGACGTTTCGCCAGCAACTGTGGCAGGCATCTTCAGAGTAGTAACACTGAAGGACAGTGTCTCTCAGTGTCAAGGGTGTAGGAAGAGTAATATATAGTCAGAAAGGGGTTGGGTTTGAGCTGAGTATTGTCCTGCAAAAGTATTGTCCTGTAAGTATCAAGATAATGTGCTAATGAGGGTATGGTATGTTAATATGGAACCATTGTATCCTGAAGTGATCTGTTAATGTGTGTAATCCAAAGCTAATCTGTATGGCTATTGTTGAATGTTGTCTTTGTCTGGAGGTTTTTCAGGGCAGGAAGCCAAGCCTTATTCATTCTTAAACTCTCCTCTTTTCTGTTAAAGTTGTGCTGATGTTTATGAATTTCAATGGCTTCTCTGTGCAATCTGACAAAATAGTTGGTAGAATTGTCCAGTCTTTCAGTGTCTTGGAATAAGACCCTGTGTCCTGTTTGGGCCAGTCCATGTTCAGCCACTGCTGATTTCTCAGGTTGGCCAAGTCTGCAGTATCTTTCATGTTCTTTTATCCTTGTTTGTATGCTGCGTTTTGTGGTCCCGATGTAAACTTCTCCACAGCTGCAAGGTATACGATATACTCCTGCAGAGGTGAGGGGGTCTCTTTTGTCTTTTGCTGATCGTAGCATTTGTTGTATTTTCTTGGTGGGTTTAAACACTGTTTGTAGGTTATGTTTTTTCAAAAGTTTCTCCATCCTATCAGTGACTCCTTTAATAAATGGCAAGAATACCTTTCCTATGGGAGACTGTTTTTCTTGAGTTTTCTGATTTTTGTTTGGTTTAATGGCCCTTCTGATTTCATTCTTGGAGTAGCCGTTTGCTAGCAGTGCGTGATTTAGATGATTAGTTTCTTCCTTGAGAAACTGTGGTTCACAGATCCGTCTTGCACGGTCCATTAATGTTTTGATTATTCCTCTTTTCTGTCGGGGGTGGTGGTTGGAGTTTTTGTGTAAGTAGCGATCTGTGTGAGTTGGTTTCCGGTAGACCTTGTGACCTAACTGAAGGTTTGATTTACGGATGACAAGGGTATCAAGAAATGGGAGTTTACCCTCAATTTCCTTTTCCATGGTAAACTGAATGTTTGGATGGATATTATTAAGATGGTTTAGAAAGTCCATTAATTTTTCTTCACCATGGCTCCAAATGGTAAATGTATCATCTACGAACCTGAACCAGACTGTAGGTTTGTAAGGTGCTGATTCTAATGCTGTCTTTTCAAAATGTTCCATGTAAAAGTTTGCTATTACTGGACTGAGTGGACTTCCCATAGCTACTCCATCAATCTGTTCATAAAATTCTTGATCCCATAGGAAATAACTTGTTGTCAAACAATGGTGAAATAAGGCTGTTATATCTTCTGGAAAAATCTGGTTAATCAATGAGATTGTGTCTTTTACTGGAACCTTGGTAAAGAGGGATACAACATCAAAACTGATTTCCTGGTAATTTTGCAAGTTGGATCTCGTTTTAGTTTATATATTATATTAATAGGATTATATTAATAGGATATATTAATCAGTTTTGATGTTGTATCCCTCTTTACCAAGGTTCCAGTAAAAGACACAATCTCATTGATTAACCAGATTTTTCCAGAAGATATAACAGCCTTATTTCACCATTGTTTGACAACAAGTTATTTCCTATGGGATCAAGAACCAGGCCCCCAAGCGACTCCACTGGTCCACGTGGTGAATGACATCACCCCCAAGGGCTTCCACCGCCCCACCAGTAGCCAGCATTGCCTTCCACCTAGGCATGGTCTTCCACCTAGGCATGGTCAACTTTTTCCGGGCACCCTGCCAGGTCTGCCTTTCCAGCATGTCCAGCCACGAGTGCTCACCCCTGGCCACCGCCTTGTTTGAGCCTGCAGATCCCACACTGCTGCTGCCCGCAGAGTGCTGCCTTTTGTTTTGCCCCGGTCATTTCCACCCTGATGACGTCTGGCAATCCATGCTGCCATACCTTTTGCTGCCTGTGTGGTAACAGGGACTCCCCGTGTGTTCCAGAAGCACCAAACCACTTCAATTTGATCCAGTCACCCGTGCCTAAGCGAGTTCCCCCACCAGGGTTAGGAACACCCATGCAACAAGGAGTTGGATCCAACAACAGGTGACACACCTGCCAGCCAGTGTAGCATAAGCCCCCGTGAGGGACTGTGCCAGCCCAGTCTTCCCCAAAGTGCCCACTGAGGGGGGGGGACCACAGAACGGCACACCCTGTGTCACCCAGTGGTGAGCACCAGCCAGCCGTCCCTGAGCCAGACCTGCCCAGACATGGCTCAGTTCCGAAGACTCCTTAAGCGAGTTATCAACACAAGAGGTAGGCTCCTAGGCTTCCCCCCAAAATGGATCCACCTAATGCCCAGGCCACCCGCTGCAGCCAAGCAAGGAACAAGGGTCCTCCTGAGGGCCACCCCAGCCCAATTCCCGCTCCAAGCAGAGAAATTCCCTCCATCTGGTGACCCCTGCTCTATGCCCAGAGGAAGGCGAAAAACCTTCGGGACCCCTAGCCAATCTGGCCCAGAGGAAAATTTCTTCCTGACCCCAAAGTGGCAATTGGCACTACCCTGGGCATGTAAGAAAGGGCCACAAGACGATCCCTCCAGTACAAGGAGCTTGCCCAATCAGTAGAACCTGTGCACACCCCCATCCTGCACACTATATGTCAGCAGGTCCAGGCCCCAATTTGCCACTGTGCGAAAACTAAAAGTCATTATATGGTGTTGCTTTGGGCCACATGCAAATGGACCTCCACCTACCCATGTGGACCTCTCCCTGCCCATGGCACAAACACGGGTCTGTGACCACCCTGGTGGCTCCTATCTTAATAAAAGGGGGCACAGACACTCTGGGTGAGAGGCTGGGTCATGCCCAGCCCCATCATACGGAGTGTATTGTAAGGAGGATTGCCGGCATTCCCTGCTCCCTCTGGAATTTCCTTTATTTTAAACTCAGGAGACAGCCTCTTCCTGCCCAGAAGTGTGCATCCGAGTGACAGCTGGGGAGGCAGCATATAAAGTTGAACAGGAGGCTTGTGACAGGCACGTAGTTTCCATTCTTCTCCCAAACATCAACCCAATCTGTGCCTCTCTTGGGGAGGATTCTGAAAGGCCCTCCAAAGCTGATGCCCAGCAACTGTTCTCCCTGCATTTCCATATGGCGGCAGGTAGGCAAAAGGAGGCAGTTCATCCCCTCAGAGTCCACCTTCTCTTTCACCCTGTCCGACCTCCACAGAAAAAGAAGGAACTGGCTGAGGCAGGGAGGGAGAGATGTTTGAGGAACAAAACAAGAGCATCCAATAATGTTATCTCTAGAAAAACACCAAGTAGAAGAACACAAATTGTAAGGAGAAGCTTCTTAGTTAAGAAATAATTTAGCCGTGTATGAAGAAAAATTTACCTTTCTGCAGATGAAGTCCAGAATCCAAAGTGTGAGCAGCAGACCCTTGTGCCAATACCTTTCCAGGTTTTACAAGGTATTTTACAAGGTGGCCCGTGAAAGGTGGGACTTTTGCCAAGCCAGGCTTCTGACTGGCTGTGCAGCTTTTCAAAAATGCTGCTTGGGCAGCAACTATCACCACAGCACAAGGATCTTCACTGTGTAACTGAAGGAATGCTGCTGCAGCCATTTAGTGGCTGGCTCCACCTCCGGCGGCAGCTATTTTGTGGCATCCCATTTGTGGCTGCCCTCACCATGCTGTGTAAGAATTCCAAAGATGGCCACAGGCTCAAAAAGGTTGGCGACCCCAATCTAAGTAGCCTAAAGCATAATAAAACACATCTGGCCCTATCTAAAGTCCAGTCAGAAAAGTACATTGTTTACTCACCGAGAAGGTCCTTTCCGCTCTGAAGCAGAAGGTCATCTTGCAGCGTTGGGTGTTTCTCGTCCCATTGCTTGGAGAGGCAGGACTGAAATTAAACTATTTCCTGTCTTGGGGCGAGGAATGCCCACACACTTCCAGTTAATCTACTACGAGCTCATTAGAGACAAGGAAAAAACAGGAACATGATAACAAAAACCATAACAACAGATTGAACAACACAATGAACTGGTTGAACATCAACACAACAGTAGGAAGGACAAGGTGCCCCCTTTATTGCAACTGTGTTTGTCTTGTGCAGCTGTGATTATCTTGCTTGAGGTTCACGTCGGCTGATGAATGTTGGTTCAAATTAGTCAGCCACCCTGAGAAGATGACTCCTCATGGGTGGGCAAGATGACCTTCTACTTCAGAGCAGAAAGGACCTTCTTGGTGAGTAAACAATGTACCTTTCCCGCTCTGAAGGAAGGTCATCTTGCAGTGTTGGGATGCCCAAGAGCCCCTTCACTTTGGGTGAGAGTCCTAGATGTCATCTTCTTTAACTACGTGTTGCAATACGCGCCTACCGAAGGCGGCCTCTGCTGATGCTAAGGTGTTAATGCGGTAGTGCTTAATGAAGGTGGATGGATTAGTAGCTGCCCTGCATATTTTCTCCGTTGATGCTTGTTTGAACAGTGCTGCGGAGGTTGCTGCACTCCGGAGGGAGTGTGCCATGATGCCTAATGGGGCCTGAAGCCCGCTTGCAATGTATGCCTTGGTGATGCACCTGCGGATAGTCGTGCTGATGGACTGGCGAGACATTGGCATACCCTTGTTAGGTAGTGCTATGGAAATAAATAGGTATTCAGTCTTTCGGATGGAAGCTGTCCTTGATATGTATATGTGGAGAGCTCTGTGCAAGTCCAAGGTATGCCAACTGCGTTCCTTGGAGTTGGAAGGATTGGGGCAGAAAGAAGGAAGGTTGATTTCTTGAGCTTGATGGAATTGTGATCGAACCTTAGGGGTGAATGACGGGTCTGTTCGGAGGACCACTCTGTCCTTGTGGAATATACACAGATCCTGACGTATGGAAAGTGACTTCAGTTCTGACACGCGACGGGCCGAGGTGACGGCCGTCAGGAAGAGGGTTTTCTTTCTGAGTAGTCTGATGTGGACCACCCGCATTGGTTCAAATGTCCCTAAGATCAGCCTCAGTACCAAAGTATTGGGAAATGGCTAATGTAAAACCCATCTATAAAAAGGGCTCCAGGGGGGACCCAGGAAATTAGAGGCCAGTTAGCATAACATCTGATCCAGGTAAATTGATGGAGAGCATAATATGGGCCGCCCTCGTGCAGGACTAGCCAACGAACGGGCAGCGTCGGACCCATGTGGCGGTTTCTACCGGGGGCCGCTAACCACCTGGTACGGTGACGGGAAAGAGCAGAACCGAGAGATCGTGCCTAGAGAATGGTTGGAAGAACCCTTGATTATCCACGCTCCGACCACCCCAGCCACCATTGCCACGGAGGAAACTATCCTGCTACGGGAACAGAACCAGACATTGAGCCTACAGAACCAGGACCTACAGGCGCAGCTGAGCGCTCTGCAGAGAGATTTGACTGCAGTTTTGGGGGTAGTGAGAGAGCTCCAACAGCCCTCGCAGCAACCCCGAGCCAGCTCCCTACCTGCCGCGGAACCACCCGTCTGTAGGGAGGCACCCCCACCCAAGCGCCCTACTGCCAGGGATCTGAAGGTATCCTTCGACGGGTCCAGCATGAAGCTACCCCATTTCCTGCTCCAAGTGTCCAGTTTCATGAAGGATCAAGGAGAGACCCCTCGGAGGAAGCCAGGGTCAGGTACGTGATCAGCCTACTAGAGCTTGCTTTATTTCCACTTCTTTAAGCATAAGCTCAACTGACTTTCTTTTGACTGATGAGTTGGTGCTAACAGCTAGAGTAAACCTGACTTCTTTCCTGCTTATTTTATTCTGTTTATATTCCTCCCGCTAGATCAAGTAACACTGCACGAAACTGGGCCCGTCTAGGAGAACTATTTGATGACATCAAAAACAACCATCCAACTATTCCAGTTCTTATGGCTGGTGACTTTAACGCACGAATAGCGCTGGATGATAATACTCTCTTCCAAAATCTTATAGGGAATTTTGATGAGTCTTTCCTGAGCTTCCTATGGTACACTAGAACTTCCAGGGACTCGGTAATTAACTCTTCCGGCTTAAGTCTGGCCCAATTCGCTATCCAGAGAAACCTAGGATTACATGGAGCGACGGCATGGTGTGGTGGTTAAGGTGCTGGACTGGGATCTGGAAAACCCAGGTTTGAATCCCCACTCTGCCATGGAAACTTGCTGGGTGACCTTGGGCCAGTCACACACTCTCAACATTGAGCCTGGCAAGAGTTTGGATGAGAGACCACCAAGGAATACCAGGGGCATGATGCAGAGGCAGGAAATGGCAAACCACCTCTGAACATCTCTCGTCTGGAAAACCCTGTGAGTTTGCCAAAGGCAATTAAAAAAAAAAACTATGGCTTGTTACGATCCTCATCCTGTCAATTGCATTGGTTTCCACTGTGTAATCTGCCTTGAGTCTCAGTGAGAAAGGTGGACCGTTAAATAAAATAACACTAAGTACCTGGCGTTGTTGTCCTCCCTCAGTGACTCAGCAATAAGTCTAATCACGAGTTTATTCATTCAGTAGTGGAAGAGCTTTTCCTGGGCAGCCTGCAGGTAAGGCCGTTGCCTGTCTCTGAATACTTTCCTGTAGCTGAGTGTGTCTCAACCTTTCCTACCTTCGGTCCCACTAATTACCCTTATGAAAGAACCTGGGTCCCACCAGGATGGAATTTTTTTAAAACATCTTTTCTGAGAAAGACATTTCTGTGTCTGTACTTGCAGGCATTCTGTTTATTACACTGCTTATGGTAAGTTTTAAGGACATGAATATTGCAGTTATATTGCTTTATTGCTATGGCTTTAGAACACAACAGAAATAATTTTCCATTAGCAACTGAAAAGCAGTAGTTGTTCTGAAAACCCCAGATCCCACCTAGACAAGTTCTGCATCTCACCAGAACTGCACAGCCTGCTGGTTGACAACCACGTCTGTGCATTAAACTCCCATAGCTAACCTATAACTTACTGTGAGATCTAAATCACTTAATTATGCAAAGAAACAACAACCCCAACCCCCACCATGAGATATAGAAATGAAAGAAAATTCCAGTAGAATGCCCAAAATTCCGCGGGAGGATATCAGCAGCCGGAGATCACCACTACGATCAGATGGGTGACGTCCAAAGGAGAAAAGAAATCCACAGATCAATTGAGACGGTCGTTCCGGATACTGTATAAAGTCCCATTTTTGCCAAAAGCTTCATCAGTCATTGATCCCTTGTTGCTGTCCGCAGTTTGCTTTTGAATATTTGTTGAATATTTGTTATATCTTCTTGTAATATTTATGAGTATGTGAGTATGTTATTTCCAGGTTGGCTTTCACAATAGGTTAATCATAGGAGGATTGTATTTGGATCTTATAGGGATCTACTTATTCAAAAGCAAACTGCTGACAGCAAGCCTGGCAGCGTGGATCTAAACTAAACCCCCCTCCGCCCGCCTTGCCAGGAGTCCCACGGACGCGGGCGGTGGGGCTTTACAGAGATCCACGCCTGCCACCCTCACCCCCCTTGCCACCACGTGAGCCTGGCAGGTGGGTGGTAGAGTTGCAGCTGGAGCCACCCCCCACCCCCGGCATCATGGGCAGGTAGGGAGGAGGATATGCCATGGCCCCATAAACCAGGCAGGGGAGGGAGGGAAGGGGAGCCACCATTTCCTCCTCACCACCACGTGAATCAGGCAGGATGACATGGTGGCACATTAGATTGACAGGGTGGCTGTTCAGTGGCCAACAGGGCAAGTGGGGATGGGATGATGCCCCCTCACAAGTCTCATGGGCCCCCTTTATCACCAGATCTTTCTGAAGCGTAGATGACACATTAGTATGATTGCAAACACTGACAACCAGTGTGTTGAAGTGCAGTGTGGTGGACTTGAACTGATGAGGCCTGGGTTCAAATTCCTACTCAGCTATAGGGTTGCCACTGCCTCCAGGTGGGCGCTGGAGATCTCCCCAAATTACAACTGTTCTGCAGATAGGGTTCCCAACTGCCCGGTTGTGGTGGCAATTCCCTGCCAATTAACCGGGCTGCCCACTGACCAGCTGATGGTCAGACCGGGCAGAAGCAGGCAGGGAGAGTGATTCCCTCCCGCTCATACTTCTGTGGAGTCAGAGTGTGCAGACAGCGGGGCTAGGAAACCGGAAATAACTGTATCTAAACTGTGCACAAATCCCTCCCTCTCCCCAACCCCAAAAGAGGCTCCCAAGTGGGGACAATGGCTGCTTCAGAGCTTGGACTCCACGGCAGGGGTGGGGAACCTTTTTTCTGCCAAGGGCCATTTGGATATTTATAACATCATTCGCGGGCCATACAAATTATCAACTTAAAAATTAGCGACCAAGCCCCCAGCAGGCAGCTGCCCCAGATGACCCCCCCCCCCGTGCTGGCAAGGAGGCTGGCATCCAACCAGTGGCGCGCACACCCACCTGGTGGCACAGGATGGTCTTGTGACAGCAGGTAGACTTCCCCTGACTATGGAAGATCCACTGATTTAGCAATTTGTAATAATCTCTTTTCCTTTCTGTAATATGTATTAGGACAGCCAGGGAATAGCTTGTTGCTGGGCAGAATCTCCCTGTGTGTCTGTGAGCTAGTAACTGGGGCAAGAGTCATGGAGGGTTACAGTAAACCATAACAAGAACTGGATAGAACTGAACTGTACTGCGCCGCCTCTATGTCTGGAGTGTTATCAACGCTACCCTGAATGTTGATGGGTTGTCATATCTTGAATTTGGATAAATATCCCTTCCTCAGTATGATCGGGGCTCAGAGATTTCTGCCCATTAGGGCCTCTGAGTCAGCAGCTGCAAGTAAACTGTTTTCTTGAAATAACGATCTCCGGTCTCTCTCTCCCCACGAACCCCCGTTTGCCATATCATTTCTGGTGCCGTGCTCGTGAAGGGGGGAGAGATGGGGTGTTGCCCCCCTCTTACCCACCCGGCTCGGGGTGCTGGACCAGGGTGCCTTTGAGTCCTTTCTGCCGGCACGACCTTTTTTGGTCGAGAGAGTTACGCATGGACACCCTGGCCTCACTCACCCTGGTAGAGTGTCGTTGGAACCCAACAGGATCACAAGAACCAGCCCAGCACCTCCGGAGGAAATCACAGAAGGCAGGTGAGAATCGGGAAAGGGGTTTTAGTTCAGTTCAGGTCAGTTTCAGAACCCTCTGCAATCATAGGAAGGGAGGTCTGATCAACTTCCAGATTCTGCCCTAGTACAGCCATCAGGTTTGGTTGGAAACCGCAGAGATCTTAGGTCTGACAGGAAAAGGTTTGGAAATGGTGGGTGGCGTGTGAGAGTGTGAGAGTGATTTTGTGTTTGACTGAAGGGGTGTTTGATTGTGTGAGAGACTGTTGTGGAACACTTTTGCATACATTTGTACACATTTTGGGAGGAATGGGTGGAAAGAAAGCTCTGTAGTGACACCTCCGTGGGTGCCACGCAACTTTCCAAAGGTCTATCAGAATGTGGCCCTTCGTATATTTTGTGAACTGGACTGTGTTGCATATAGGGTCGGCTGGTCCGAAGGTAGTGGGTTATAGTTGTTTCAACTGATTGTTCTCTGTTCTCAGTCACAGGCTGAGGGCATAGCAATAACTGTCTTGTGTGATTTGCATTGTACAATAGTGGTGTAAAGCAATTGGTAAATGTCAGAAGCGTTGATCTTGGTATTTACTGGGGAAGGGTTTCTTCGTTTGAATAAGGTCCCGTATATTGATGGGTGGAGTGACTCTGTTACAAGAAAGTTGCCAAAATCTGCTTTTCGGGCTCATGAGAATTAATGCCGTGTCATGGTTTTATGACCCACTCCTCCAAAGCCGGCCGGAGGAAAAGCAAGTCCCACGCCGTGTTGCCCCTGCTGCCCCTATATCCAGGCGGCGTCTGTATGCCTCCCCAACGCCGCATCAGCCCTGTCCGTGCAGCTAGTTCCGGCTCCCCACGCCGTGCCAATGCTGTCTGTGCCTCTGCTAAAGTCTGTTTTCTGGGCTCATCAGAATAAAAAGCCCCAGCAAGAAGAAGCAGTTTCTTCCACAAGGGAAGAAAGAAAGCCTCAGAACTGTAGCCCAAAAGACGCTCACCTCCCCTGCATGCCCAGCGCTCCGATAAGAAGTCAGCCTGTGTTTGCATACCAGAGAATGGGGAGTGGGGAGGCTGGAGGAAGAGACAGAGAGAGAGAGAGAAGTAGAAAATCTCTGCTTCTCCAAAGCAGCAGCCAAAATGCATACTGTAATCAGCAGTCCCACAGCCTGTAATTTTTCGGGACATGCTCACTATACGATCACAGGCATCTGGGAAAGTGGAACTTGAGAAAAACTCCTCCGGCTCCCACATGTACCAGGAGCGGCCTAGCCAACCAGACTTTTCTGGGAAAGCAGACCTCCCTTCAGTCCTCCCAAGCAGCCTCCTCAGACCCCCCTCCGAGACTCCGTGTGAAAGAAGGATCAGTCTCACCGGCCCAAGCTCGCCACAGAGAGCTTCCCATGATAGCAGCGTCTCCAGTCCAGGGGGGGGGGGCTACAAGAAGCCGCTCTTTTCCCTGCAGCTGAAGCCCAGGTTGGAGCTTTGTTCCCCGTGCTGCTGTCTGAAGGGGAACCACAGGTATTCCAGTGCAAAAAGAAAAGGGTTTGAACAGCCCTCCCCCATCTAGAGGGACAAGCCCCAAAATGTACAGGCAAATGCTGGGCAATGGGCAGACCAGATGTTCCCAGATAGGATCCATGGCAGGAAAGCCAGAAGAAGAAAGGCAGGAGCAGGGGAGGGGCTTCCTGTGGATACTGACTGCCTCTCCGTAATTAGCTGGCAGAGTCACGGCTTGGGATAGTGCACTTACTACAAGGAAAAATGCCTGTCAACCAGCTGGCCCCCTCAAGTCAGGAGCTGAGAAAAGGAATGGGGCAGCCCAGATAAACTGATCCCTTTGTCTTAAGATTGAAGCTGACCCTAAGGGAAATAAACCTCCCACTGAAGATCTGCATTACTCCCCAGCTGTGCGTACCCCAGCTCCAACAGCCCCTGCTACTTCTGGGCTAAAGTTCCGCAGCCCAGTATTCCTCAGCTCAGTGCATCCATGCCTTCTGCAGCTGACAGGCACTAACCCTTGCCTGGCTTCCAGCTTCTGTAATTACCTGCCTGGTGGCCTCCCCAGTAACCACAGCGCAAAGGAATCCAGGCAGCCTGATACTGAGCTACCCACCACATGAAGTCAGCTTTGCCTGGAGCTTAAAATGACTGAGGCTGCCCCTGGCTGCATGAAGTACACCCCACCCTGATAGACTGAGTGCCTACCAATGTTCCAGAGTTAACTGTACTCAGGATGCCCTGAGTAAAAGCCGTCCTGGTTGCGGCTGGACCTCTCTGAAATCCCCCGAAGCAGCCAATCGCTCCATTCCAGACATTGCATCCAGCCCTGCAGCGGCCCAGCTCTTCTAAGTCTCAACAGGTCCCCTCCGACTGCCGTTCCAAAGTTACTTTTCATCAGCTAGAGTGCCCAGCGACCAGATGTGGGAAAAATTCAGATGCAGCAAGGACAGTGGGTCAAGAACTTGGCAACGCAGATGCACGTTTAAGCCCAGCCAGTGCCAGAGAGTTTGTCCTGCATCTAGTTCAACTGTTTTCAGATACACAAGTGAAGTACTGCAGGACTTCTTCCCGGATGCAGGCTTACTCAATTTGTGACTCTGATAGCCCCAGGAGGTGGAAACTCTGCTCAGGGACCTCCAGAGGTCATGATGACATTGTTTTTTTTGTCTCAGAACTTTGATTGCCACTCTCTCTCTGACATGGACTGCAACATGGTTGTATTAAAGAAGGGGGGGGGTTCTGACTTTACATACTTTTCTGACTATGGGCTAATGGGAAAAAAACCCTTCTGGTCCAGCTTGGAATATTTCACCAGCTGCAATTGCTTCCAAAACCCAGGGCACAACCTATATATATAATCCAGAAATACCTGAACTATCTCTTCCTATATGCCAATCTGCTTGAAATAAGTATGAAAACCAGGCTCTCGCATTCAGGAAAGGATGTTATTTGTTATATGGAACTGAGTAGAACACCGACAGAAAGCTCAGATTCAAGAGAAGCATCTGGAATTTCAGATGACAAGGGGAGGAAGGTTGCATCTGTCCCATACCCTGAACACAGGAGAATTCAAGAGTTGTTGGGAAACAGCTGGAGTCTGTTGTATGTGGATCCTGGATTTTACCCTTCCAGCTAAACCCAGCCGCTTGTGGTGAAGAGAAAGGTTTAAAAAAAAAAAATGGACATGTTGTTATTGCCCTAATGGATGTTAAAGAAATTATGGACTTTGAACAAATATTGAAAGAACTGTTGTGTGAAAAATCTACTCCTCTCCCTTATGACCTGCAAATTTTTCCCCAGCTGCCTGTTTTACAGATGGAAAGTAAATGCTGTTGTGATTTGCAAGCGACAGGTTGAAGCACAGGAAAGCTGTCAACCCCACGGATCCGAGAGGGAAGATTCTGACCTACTGTATTGAAATCCTGGTCATGTTTCAATAAGGGAAAAATACTTGACATTGCACCTCAGATAGCTGAGAATGCAGGGAAAGGGGGGACGAGTAAAACACCAGCCCTGCTAAGGACCCATCCAGACTCATCTGGAGCCTGACAACAGGAGAAGGTGCATAAAAGAACCAGCTTACCCTGCTTGGAACAAGACAGATCCAACTATTGCACAAAGACTGTATGCAGCTGCCCCCAGGTATTCCAAAGTGATTTGAAAGTATTTCAAAATGGACTGTCTGTTTTTTCATGAAGCCGCCCATGGAGGGAAAGCAGCCTTTATTGGCTGCCTCAGCCCAGGTGGTGTCTGCAGTGCGTAACCTGAGTTGAGTTTAAACAGTTCAGCAAAGGACCTCGGAAGCTAGTCTAAACTCTGGACAGCTGCTGTGTAGGGGTTGACTTCGATAGATGTCTAGGTCACAAGAAAAGCAGTGGCTGTCGGCTTCTTTACAAAATGCAACTTGTACTGAAATGGAAAAATCTGTCAAAAATACTGCTGGAATGGATCCAGACTTTAGTTCCAGCTATGTCTATATCACATCACTGGCCCTCTTTTGCTCCCTTCCATTGGGAAGGGAAACAGAATAAAGGGAGAGAGACTGCCGCAGCTACAGGCAATCGAGGGAAGATAGTGAAAAAGGGGGGGCCAGCCAGGAAAATCAGTGCCAGGAACAAGGGACAAGAGGGCTGAAGACAACTTTCCTAGCATCAAAGCCAGTTCTTGGAAGGTCCAGCCAGACAAAGGGGTCTGCCACCATCTATGCCTTTCTTGCCCCTGGTGTGAACCTAGTTTTCGTGACTTTAAATGGAGGTTTGGGAAAATGAAACCTCTGCTTGTGGACCGTCTAGATGACCTTTGGGTACAGTTATTTTTGGGTCAATGTTATTTTTGGGTCAAAACTTTGCTTGTAGTTTGTTCTGGTCTGTGCAGCACCTGGGATGTGCTTGAAAAAGGAGGAAAACACCCTTTTGAGGCTTGAGGAGGCTTGGAAAGTTAATGAGGTTTGGCAAGAACTTTGCAGAAATTGCCACCCCACAAGCAACGAGAAACATCTTTTGGGTTTTGGGTCTGTTCTTCTGATGGCCGGAAGCAAGCAAAAAAGATTTTTGAGTGTTTGGGCAAAGTGACAATGGTTGCTTATTAGGTTCTGAGATATTTACTTGGTCTGTCAACAGCTCTCTTGAGCATAACAGCGTCACTGTTTCCTGTGTGTCAGAAAACAGGTGAAGGGGGGAGGAAAGTCCTCTATGAAGTCCCTCTATGTCAACAGTTTTTCCATGCAATAACTGAATTAATTATCTTTTGAGTTTTCCAGGTTTTACTTCCAGCCACTCCTGCCTTTAAAATCTTTTGCTATGAACATTGCCTTTGGACATTGCTTTTCTATTGGTTCTTGTAGGTTATCAGGGGTATGTGACTGTGGTATTTTCTTTCCTGATGTTTTGCCAGCAACTGTGGGGGGCATCTTCCGAGTAGTAACACTGTAGGACAGTGCTTTTCTACTTTTTCAGCTAAGCTCTACAGACATTAAGTGCACTCTGTTTTTCCAGGCCACTATAGACTTACAGGCCTGTGTAGGCTCTTGATATTTTTGTCTTTTACAGTCTGGTTCCAGATATTTCAACGTACCCTATTTTTCCTGATACCAGGTGAAGTTTTTTTTCAGCAAATGACTGTATCTATATGTTAACATTGTTCCTGTGGCTTAGACTGGGAGTCATTCGAGAGGGGCCTCCTGCCTCCTGCCTGAGACTGTGGATTTGTCTCCCCCGCCCTGCAGTAGCAAAGGGGGGGTGGCTTCAGTTGTTTCTGTTTGTGTCTCAGACTCATTTGTTTTACAGCTCCTGTGGAAAGACTCTGGTGATTTTTAGTTCTGATTCTGTGGCAGTCATGCCTATTCTAGACTGCCTGAGTTATCTGGTGTTTCTCTTTGTAATGATCTCAACTGTATGACTATTGTGAAAGATTGTGTATGTTTCCATTCAACGTTGACAAAGGACTTTTGATTTTTGGGATGCTTTGTTTGAAGAAAGGATAAAGGGATGTTGGTGTTGTTTTATAAAATGTACCAATGCGGGATTGATGTTGCTGCTATGTATCATGCATTCTGCAATGTCTTAGAAGTCTATGTGTTCTTCCATTAATGTATCTTGTTCAAATGTGTTCCTGCTTCTTCCAACTGCCCTTCCTGAGTTTTGGATTTTTCAATAAAGCTGTTTTAGGGACCTCCAGGAATTTCCTGGAATTATTGCCCACAGAAAAAGATATTTCACCTGTGGCCATATCAACTGCCTGTGTACATAAGCAGGTGCAAGAATCTCACCTTTAGCCGTGGGAACCTGTCCCCTTCCTCTGTTTTTTTCTCTGTCTTTCCTCTTGCCTTCAACTGACAGAGTCTGCATAAGCACCCACACACTACCATTCTTTAAGTTGTAATGTTGCCAGGCCTAGTTGGCTTCTTAATGCTGTTAAAAAAGTTCGATCTATTGTAAGGGCCTTTGTGTTTCAGAAGACGACAACTGGTTTATTGTGGAAATTGTTTGTTGGATTTCAGTAGCAAGAACTGACATATTTTGAGATGGGATGTATTTGTGAGATCAATTGTTAAGAATGTATAAGATGACCTGAATTAATTCTGCCCAGGATGGGAATTAGAAAGTTGGTCAGAATGAGAATTGGGAAGTCGATTGAGTGGTGGAGTGAGTGGTTCACTGAAATGTGTATTTTGTGATAGAAAGTATGATGAAATGGAATACAGGAATGATTGACAAGCCATATGTATGTCTTGTATCATAAGGGGGGAATGTGACAGCAGGTAGACTTCCCCTGACTATGGAAGATCCACTGATTTAGCAATTTGTAATAATCTCTTTTCCTTTCTGTAATATGTATTAGGACAGCCAGGGAATAGCTTGTTGCTGGGCAGAATCTCCCTGTGTGTCTGTGAGCTAGTAACTGGGGCAAGAGTCATGGAGGGTTACAGTAAACCATAACAAGAACTGGATAGAACTGAACTGTACTGCGCCGCCTCTATGTCTGGAGTGTTATCAACGCTACCCTGAATGTTGATGGGTTGTCATATCTTGAATTTGGATAAATATCCCTTCCTCAGTATGATCGGGGCTCAGAGATTTCTGCCCATTAGGGCCTCTGAGTCAGCAGCTGCAAGTAAACTGTTTTCTTGAAATAACAATCTCCGGTCTCTCTCTCCCCCCACGAACCCCCGTTTGCCATATCAGTCTGTTGCACAAGCCGGGCACCCCGAGACTAGCAAGAGGGTTTCCCTGCCGGGCTGGGGTGGGGAGATGCGGGGGTCTCTCCGCGAAATGAGCCTGGGAAGATTTCCCCAAGCAGCAGACCATCGCCCTGGGAAAGCTGGAAGGAAGCGGAGAGGAGCAGCGGGACGGGCTTGCCGAGGGGAGCAACCTCATGCATCATCTGCCCATTTCCAAATCAACACCCAGGTGCAAATCCCCGACCCCTCTTACTGGGGGGGGGGGGACTGGCAGAAACTCTCCAATTTCCCCCGCGGAGCTGACTAAAAAAATAAATAAATAAAAAGAGGGAAGAAAAGGTCCGATCGTTTGGGTGCGACCCCGCCTCTCTGCCCTTGTCTACGCCAGAGTGGTTCCCACAGCAGCAGCAGCACACGCGTTTTCCCTGCAAACCGGCATCTGGATGCGGACGCCAGATCCGCAAGAGGGGGCAGGATGGGCTGCACCACTCCAGACGGTGAGAGAGGGTGAGTCCCATTTCCGAAAGCTCCCCCCTCTTCAAGAAAAGTCCACGCAGACAGAAAAGCAGCACAGCAAAGAAAGGGCTGAGATTATTACCTGACTCCTTGAGCTGCTACTTTTCTGGTATAGCCAGTCTTTTCGTTGCACGTGCACAATCTAAGCCTTCCACACAGGCAGGTATCCACCCTTCTGACCTTGGAGGAGGAGGAGCTGTGCAAAGCAGGGACCTACCCATATTGAGCTTGGAGTGGGTGAACAGGCGGGCTTCACCCTAATACCCTCTTCTGCATTGTTTAAATAGACTCTGCAGTCCTAGGATTACATGGAGAGACGGTTAAGGTGTCAGACTCGGGTCAGGGGAACCCAAGTTTGAACCCCCACTCTGCCCTGGAAACTTGCTGGGTGACCTTGGGCCAGTCACACACTCTCAGCCTCGACCCTGGCAAGTATGTTTGGATGGGAGACTTCCGAAAGAGTACCAGGGACTTGACCCAGAGGCAGGCAATGGCAAACCATCTCTGAACATCCCTTGCCTTGAAAGCTTATGGGGTTGCCAATGCCAAAAACAAAATGTTAATTACATGGCTTCTTAGGATTCTCATCCTGTCAATTGCATTGGTTTTTACACTTTGTAATCTGCCTTGACTCTCAGTGAAACTGGCGAACCATAAAATAATGTAAATAAAATAATAATACCAAGTACCTGGTGTTGCTGTCCTGTGTCAGTGACTCAGCAATAAGTCTATTCATAAGTTCATTCATTCAGCAGTGGAAGAGCTTTTCCTGGACAGCCTGCAGGTAACGCTGTTGCCTGCCTCTGAATACTTCCCTGTAATTCACTGAGCTTCAACTTTTCCTACCTTCGGTCCCACCAATGGCTCTTATCAAAGAACCTGGGTCCCACCAGGACGAAATTTTTTAAAAACACCTTTTCTGAGAAAGACATTTATATGTTTGCACTTGCAGGCATTCTGTTTATTACAATTGCTTGTTTATGGTAGGTTATAAGGACATGACTATTACAGTAATATTCCTTTATTGCTATAGCTTTCGAAAACAACAAAAATAATTATTTCATTAGCAATTGAAAAGGAATAATTGTTCTGAAAACCCCAAATCCCTCCTAGACTAGTTCTATCTCAACCGAGATGCACAGCCTGCAGGTTGACAACCACTGCTGTACATTAAACTCCTGGCACTCACAAAAAGAGCCTGTCAGGGAGGAAACTAGACTGAACCATCCCCTTGTGACAGGCAAAAATGTCTTCTGTGGGTTTGTTTGGTTTGTTCTGTAACATAGGGGAGTGACCTCTCAAAGGTCCAGAGAAGACCAGGCTAATTCCAGCTTTTGACCTGTCTAGCTATAATTTTTTAAAAAATTGTTGACGCACCATTGCAATGACCTATTATGGCAATGACTAGTTCACAGATTTTTAGAACTCACTGTTGCTCTTTTCATTGTGGAGTTATAAGAGGAACAGTATTGGCTGCATATTGAGCCTTATAACTCTGGCATGAGAAGGACTACTTTTAAAAAATGAAATCAGGGAAATCATTAAAATTATGGTCCAAAGAAGATCAGGCCACTGCCAGCATTTGAGATGCCTAGCCATAATTTAAAAAAATAACTCTCCATTAGAATGATCTATGGTGACAATGGCTAGTTCACAGATTTCTTTCCTGTTTTAATTTTTAAACTAACTCTCTAGCTGTTTTCATTGCAGAATTAGAAGGGGAATGGGACTGGCTGCACATTGCTCTTTATAACTGAAACAAAAAGGGCAAGTGTCCAGTAGCACCTTACAGACTAACAAAAATATTTTCTGGTACCTGTGGCTCACAAAAGCTCATACCCTACCAGAAATTTTTTTTGGTTAGTCTTTAAGGTGCTACTGGACTCTTGTCCTTTTCTACTACGGCAGACAGACTAACACGGCTACCCACTGTGAAAAAGGGCTAGAGAGTTGCTTTTAAAAAATAAATCTGGGAACAAGTACATTGTTGCAGTAGGCAGGGGATATAAATATTTTAATTTTTGTTTTAAACTATGTTGAACTGGTACCAACTTTTTAAAAAGGCCTCCATTAGTGGGTGGACGAAAGGCCTCCCCAGAGCATCAAGGCAAGGAAATTGCACATGAGCAGGAATTCAGTGTAAATTTAGACAAAAATAAAAGCCAGAATACTGAAGAGTCCTGCGCATATGGGTGCCAGCCCAGAGCCCTCATTCCACCCCCTCCCCATTCAATGACAACATCCTCATCCGTCCATGTTGAAGGAGGACAAGGCCTTGGCTTCGTCTTTGCCTCTTCTCTCTCCTTTGCTTTCCCCATCTTCAACTTCTTGCCAGGCTCCTTCCTTTACATTACAAACCCCCCGGCATTTCCCCTTCCCCCAAAGTTTGGGTCCTGCTGTGGTCACCTCTCTCCTTGCAACCTGCTCTGCTCTCGCTCTGGTCTTTCAATGTCCCCCTCAAGCCACCTCCCTCCTATCCGGCTCTCCACTGCCAAAACCCCCACCTCTCTCTTCATTCTGAACAAGGGACGTTTCTCCTTTGACCCCTCCATTAACTTCCTTTCTGCTCCCAGACCCCACAGAAACGCTTCGATCCTGCCCTTCAAACCCCTCTGCATCGGTCCATCAGAAAATAAAGCTGGGGGCCTCAGAACTGGTCACCAACTTCTGGATTTTGATGGGACTTGTAGAGCCCAAAATGAAGGGAATCAGAAGATCCTGGCCCAGATTAGGTCCAGAGACTCTGGTCTTTGCAATGGAATCAAAGGTTTAACCATGACAAGCCAGGAAGGTGGGAAGCAGCACAGCCAGGGAGGGTGGGAAATATCCCCTCCGTTACAAAACAAAAAGGGGTTAACTTCCCTCACTTATCAGAGCCAGTGTGGTATAGTGGTTAGAGGGTCTTAGACTCTATGAGGCCCGGGTTCCCATCCTGACCCCAACATGGAAGCTTGTTTCTTGGCATTGGGCCAGTCACACACCCTCACCCTAACCTCCTTCTCAGGACTGTGGTTGTTGTGAGGATAAAATGGAAGGCAGGGGGGTGATATAAACTGCTGTGGGTCCACCTTTGGGAGAAAGGCAGCAGAGACAAGATGAGGGGGGTGGGTAAAGAAAGTCCTTGAAGGTTCAGAGCCAGTATTTTGTAGTGGTTAAAGCAGGTCTAGGATCTAAGAGACCCAGGTTCAAATTCTCATTCTGCCTCTGATACTTGGAGGCTGACGGAAGTCACACACACACACACTCAGCCTCCTCCAATTCACAGGACACTTATTGTGAGGATAAAATGGAAGACTGGACAGCGATGTCAGCCACGTTTGGTCCACGCTGGGGAGAAAGGCAGGGTATACATGAAGTCCCTCTGTAATAAGCCAAACCAAGGACTGCATGGAAGGAATAACGGCAGAGAAATTACTAAAGCTATTTTCAGTAGGAAAAAAGGGGGTATGTTTTTCAGAGTTGCTCCTGTAGGAAAGGGACACTTGTCATAAATCTGATTTTGGGTACAGTTCACAAAAAGGACGATTGCACTTTTTGTTGCTCCATCAGATATTGCATACGTCTTCCGACAGGAGGTGGAACTGCTCATTCAGTATTTAAACTACCATTAAACATTGTGAGTACAACAAATCTCTAGTCAACGATGGAAGTGGGCATCTCCAGCTCCTCCTCTCCCTTCCCTCCAGCGGTTGGGGAAAAGGAGGGACCCTGGATTCCCGCTGTCCCCCCTCTTCTTTGGAGGTGGGACAGGATCATATATCTCATTCTGAATCTGGCACCCGTGTGTATCACATACCCCAGAAAGTGGGGCCAGGTAAACTTAGGAGAAGGACTCCTACCAGCCCATAGAAACATCCCAGGATTGCAGAAAAATCCCCAAAAGAAAAAAAATTACAAATTTAACATTTTCAGAAAAACATGGAGATCTTGTGAAATACGTTATGAGATCTCGGTTGTCAGTTTGGAGAAGAAAGGAGCAGTGGTGACGTGAACCAGGCAAGCAGGGGAAGAGGAGAAGTTCTGCCACCCTCACCCACTCTTGCCACCACTACGTGACCCTGTCAGGTAGGTGGGTGGAGTTGCAGCTGCCACCACCCCCACTGGCCAGTTCTGTGGGCAGGCAGGCAGGGAGGAGGAGGAAAGGGAGCCGCTTTTGCCCCTATGCCATGGGACCCCTAAACCAGGCAGGGGGAGGCAGCAGCACTGCAAGTGGGAGGGGGCAGGCAGGGGAGGGAGGGGAGCCACCATATCCCCCCTCACCACCACGTGAATCAGGCAAGTAAAGGTGGTGGTGCATTAGATTGACAGGGTGGCTGTTCAGGGGCCAGCAGGGCAAGCGGGGGTGGGATGATGCCCCCCCAAACCTCATTTAGTCCCTTTATCCCCAGATCTTCCTGAAGTGTAGATGACACATTAGTATGATTGTAAACACTGAGTGCTTTGAAGTGCAGTATGGTAGACTTGAACTGATGAGGCCTGGGTTCAAATTCCTACTCAGCTAAAGGGTTGCCAGCCTGCAGGTGGGTGCTGGAGATTTCCCAGAATTACAGGTGCAGGTGACGGAAACTGGCTGCCCTGGAGAGACTGGTTGCTTCAGAGGATGGACTCTATGGCATTATGCCCCACTCAGGTCTTTCTCCTGCCCAAACCCCACCCTCCCCAGCTCTGCACCCAAAACCTCCAGGAATTTCCCAGGCCACAGTTGGCAACCCCAGCAATGAAGCTCAGTAGCTCTTGGCCCAACTTCCCTCGCAGGGTTGTGGTGAGAACAAAGTATGAGCACCCAGTTTGTTGGAAACCCAATTAAAGGGGAGAGACAGAGAGGCAGCTGTGGGGATAAAAAGGGCTTATAATGATTTGAAGAGAGCACAAAAAACAGGAATTAGAAACCTTTAACCCAGCAGGACCCCGGCTATGCAAACCCCCCTCCTGAATTTCCTTCTAACTGGAGCGCTGGGGAGGGCTCAAGCCAATAAATGAAAGCACCCTTGTGGTTGTCTGGCTGTCACAATATACCCTCCCCCCACCCAATAAAAAATTCAAGGCAGCCCAGTTTTCAAGGTAACATAACTTTATCATAAGAGCAACAACATCTTTGCAACCAGTGGTAAAACTGAACCACAGCAGCGATGAATGGAGCAGTGTTGTCAGGGAGAGGCAATTTCCTCACAGGTGCTGCCCAGTGAGGCACAGAAAAGAGAAAGGCCAGAAGATCATCTCAGACTTGCAGGGGCCTCTTTCTTCCTCTCCACGGTCTTTGGTTGTTTCTCTTGTGCTTGAGAGGAATGGAGGCCGGAGGAGAATGGCGGAAGGGGGGGGGGACACGAACTATTCACAGCTCTCCTTGACCACAAGCCGGTTATTCTTTAAGAACTGAATTGTGTCACTGTTGCTTTAAGAAATGAGATACAAATTTTAAAAAGGGAATGGAGGGAAAATGTCTCCCTTTTTACTCCAGTCAGTTTTGGTGGTTGGGAGCCCCGGAGAGGCCTCATTTGGTGCTCCTGGTGTGAAGAGAAGAGAAGGTCTTAAGAAGAGAGCTTGAGGTGGCCTTTTCCCCACACGTAAAAGAAGGGCAGGAGGGTCTCTCCACGGAAGGAGGCTCCAGAGAACTGGTAGATCGGGGATCCTCGGTCAGCGTCGAAAAAGGCCACTCGGCCCCCAGCGTAGTTCAGGCAGACTCGGATCCTCTTGGGCTCCCCGGTCAGGGTCAGGGGAGGGTGTTTGTCTTTCATGGCAGCCCAATACTGCCCAAGCGACTTCCCCACAGCCCAGATCCCTCCTTCAGGACTAAAGGAGAAATATCCTCTCCTCCTCACAGACTTTCTGGCCACCCCCACACGCCAGCCTTCCTCACTTCCCACAAGGACTTCCCAGAAATGGTGGCCGGCTGTGAATCCCTCACGGCCCAGAACAATGTAACGGTTTTCAAATCTCTCAGGATTGCTGGGCAGAGCTTGAGCTTTTTCTCCCCGTCTCACACTTTTCCTACCCTCAGAAAGGAAGAGTCGGGGATGGGCCGTGTCTGGATCCAGAGTCACATTTGCTGTTGGGGGGAAAATGAGGAGTCAAGAGGAGAAGCATTTTCAGCCGGGAGATTTCTCCCCCTCTGCCCTGTTCTGCATCCTCCTCCTGCTCCCACCTCTTCATGACCCTCTCCTGGATTCACAGACTCTCTCCTGCCTCCTCCTGACCTGCTAAAAGGCAGAGCAGCCATCCTTAGGTTGCCAACCTCCAGGTATTAGCTGGAGATCGCCCGCCATTACAACCGATCTCCAGCTGATAGAGATCAGATCACCTGGAGAAAATGGCCACTTCGGCAGTTGGACTCTATGGCACTGAAGTCCCTCCCCTGCCCAAACCCCGCCCTCCTCAGGCCCCACCCCCAAAACCTCCCATTATTGGCAAAGAGGGACCTGGCAACCCTAAGTCTTCCTGTGTGCTTCAAGAAAAGGCAGGTAAAATCCACAATAAAACCCCACAGTAACCCAACCCATTTCTTCCCATATCCTATCCCAAGCAGAGAACCTCGAGAGAGAAGAGAATCAGGGATATTTCAGTCACAGGATTTTCCCCCCTAAGAAATCACACGAGAGAGTATTTACATAAAAACCCAAATCACATGAAAAATGAGCAGAGGCACAGAATGGGTTGAACACATCTCAAAACAGGGAATACCACCGCATTTGCCTTTCATTGACTCTGAACAAAACACAGAGACTGGAAGGGGGTTCCCATTGCTTTCAGCTTGTCAGGGAGATGTGTGTCTCAATTGGCATTTGGGACCATTTTGGATGGACTTGGGGTGGTTTCTATATTCTATATTCCAGCGAAAGAACAAAGATTGGACTGAATGCAGCTTCTCAGGGAATAAGGTAACGTGACTTCAGCAATAAAGTGGAGCCGATGTCCTGCCTGCACCCCTCAGAGGACGCCTGCGAGATCAGACCTTCACACCTCAGCCTGAACAACCTGCCTTCTACCCTTCTGTCTTTTTAAAGGTTGCAACATCTAGCCTGATGAAGGCCTCTGCTGTTCTTGAAAGCTTGCACAACATTTTGTGCCAATTTAAATAATAAATAATGAAGGTATTACATTGATTTTGCTCCTGTTTTGAGATTTTGCATGGACCACTACAGCTGTACAAGTTTTTCCTGGATCCCAAGAATGACATTTCTACCCAACGCAGCAGCCCCCACCCCCTCCATCTCATTCTAGTGATGCCTTTCCCTGTATATGGTCACAACAGAAAGGTCTAGAGCAGGGGTGCCAAACATGCGGCCCAAGGGCCCCATCCGGCCCCCGAAGAGTTTTTATCCGACCCGCGGAGCCGAGGAACCTAGTACCCCTTTCCCCTTCCCCCTGGCCTTTTCGGGCTTCCCGGGGCCCGTGCATGGCTGGGGAGGGAGTGGAGAAGGCTTCTGCCCAGTCATGCCGAGCCGTGGGCCGCTGCTGTGGCTGGGGTGGAGGCCTTTCCGTGGTCGCACTGGGCCGCGGGGCCGCTGGGGTAGCTGGGGGTGGCGTGGAGGCCTTCCTGCGGTCGTACTGGGCCACGGAGCTCCTAGTGCGTCAGGGTGTGTGTGTGGGGGCAAGGCTCTTCTCTTCCTCTTTTTCTGCCCCTCCCCTTTTCTTTCTTTCTTTCATTCTCTGTCTCCCTCCTTTTCTTTCTCCCTCTCTCTCCCTCTCCATTTCTTTCTTTCCATCCCTCCCTCTCTTTCTTTCTTTCTCTCTCTCTCCCCTTTCCTCTTTCTTTCTTTCTTTCTTTATTTATTTATTTATTTATTTATTTATGTGCCCATGGCCCGGCCCAACCAAGTGACATTTCTGTCATATCCAGCCCTCCTTAACAAATGAGTTCGACACTCCTGGTCTAGAGACTTACTTTTTAATGAAGGCTGGGAATTCAGAGAACCAGGTACACGTATTGGTAAAATGGTATATCTATATAATGATAATATGGTATTGCCTATTTTAAAAAAAATATTAACCCCCCCCCCCCAGAGGTGAGCGAAGGAGATGATCACCACAAGGAAAGGATCAGGACAGGCTTTCCTATAAACCAGGTTTAAAGGGCTAATAACCTGTGAGAAGATGGCCAGGATCAAGCTAGAATTTAGAGACATATCCTTGGTATTGAATTCATGTCCCCTCCCTGCCCCTGTGGAAGCAACTTATTGACAGCTCTGCAAAAACTAAGCCCTCTTGTGGTGTCCTCGGTGGCAGGTTTAAAAGAGCTGCAGTATTATCAATTGGAAGCCCTTCTGCATTAGAGTTACCATCACAGAGCTATCAAACTTCAAGCATGACCTGGGCTAGAAAAACAAATGTCTCAATAACCAATTTGCAAACAAAGAACAGCATGACAATATATAATATATAAATGTGAAAAATCTATAATTTAAAATGACTAAGGTGAACAAAAAGGCAAAACAACATGACAAAACAATTATACATACAATGTGAAACAATTAGAACTCAATATACAATATGCACAAATGAGAAAAACCAAGCGCGAGTATATCCGTCTGTCTACCAGATAAGCAACAATGTATCAGTCCTCACAATGATATAATCTATGCTGACAAGGATTTGATTATTCTTTTTTTCTGTCTTTTTTTGCTTTTTTCAAGGGATGATGACAGATTCAAGGATATTCTCCAAAATATTCCATAGCTAAACAGGAAAAGGACATGTCGTCTAGATCGTACTATCACGTTTCGCTGCGGGCTTCATCAGCTGTCATGAAAAAGGACACAAGAAATATCATAATAGGTGCTATATTGTAATGGACCAGAAGGTTCCTCTCCGAGATTTCAGTAAGCAAAGTCACTTTATGGTGATCTAGACGACACGTCCTTTTCCTGTTTAGCTATGGAATATTTTGGAGAATATCCTTGAATCTGTCATCATCTCTTGGGGGGAAAAAAGCAAAAAAAGACAGAAAAAAAGAATAAGCAAATCCTTGTCAGCATAGATTATATCATTGTGAGGACTGATACATTGTTGCTTATCTGGTAGACAGACAGATATACTCGCGCTTGTTTTTTCTCATTTGTGCATATTGTATATAGAGTTCTCATTGTTTCACATTGTATGTATAATTGTTTTGTCATGTTGTTTTGCTTTTTTGTTCACCTTAGTCACTTTAAATTATAAATTTTTCACATTTATATATTATATATTGTCGTGCTGTTCTTTGCTTGCAACTAACTATATAGCACGGAGCCTTTCTTCTTTCTTAAGGTTTATCAATAACCAATTTGGCAGAAGAATGACTTATTTTATGAAACTGAGCCAAGCAACAAACGTCCTTTGGCATCAAGAACGGTTTCCTTGCCTCAAGCATATTTTGCAGAGCCTTGAAAATGCTATTCTGATGCTTGCAAATTTGGCAGCACCAAAAAGTAACATTTTTTAAAAGAAAACATAACTTTTCAATGAGGCAGAACTGGTTTGAAAGAAACTTTGCTGCCCTGAACACAAACATACATATAGTATCCAGGCGATATCTCTCCAAAAACTAGTTCTGTAACTTTACTGAAAGCTTTGGTAAAGGATTGATATGTTCCGATACACCATCATTGCTTTTTGAAAATATATTCATTTAAAACAGCCAATAACCGACCCTACACAGAAGGGAGCAAAACCGAGCTAAGCCAGCATCCGACCTGCAAACATCTGCCTTCCTTGTGCCTGAATTCATTCTCAAATATACTCAGGAGACAGCCTCCTCCTGCCCAGAAGTGTGCATCCGAGTGACAGACAGGGAGGCGGAAGACCAAGCTGAAGAGGAGGCTTGTGAGTGACAGGCACGTAGTTCCCGCTCTCCTCCCAAACATTAAACACAAATGATGTGTGAACAACTAGAAAAGAAGCACCAGGGCAGGCTGGACTTCTGCCTCTATATACGACCATTCCACAAAGGCAGCTTTAAAAAAAAAGCACACACCATGGATCAAATGCACAATTTGTAGCACCTTGAAAATCAGAGAAATCTGGAAAGCAGGTAGGGAAATCCACGTAGAGAAAAGGGATTCCCAACCTAGTCTGGGCCTCTTCATGGGGAGGATTCTGAAGGGCCCACAAGGGCTGATGCCCAACAACCATTTTTCTCTCATTTCAATATGGCGGCAGGTAGGCGAACGGAGGCAGTTCATCCCCTCAGAGTCCACCTTCTCTTTCACCCTGACAGACCTTCTCCTCAGAACAAGAAGGAACTGAAGGTGACAGGGTGGGAGAGAGGTTGAGGAACAACACGAGAGCAACCAGTAATGTCATCTCAGGAAAAACACTAAACAGAAGAACAGAAAGTGTAAGGTGAAGCTTTTAAGTTAAGCAATAATTGTATAAAGTGTATAAAGAAAAGATTACCTTTCTGCAGGAGAAGTCCAGAATCCAGAGTGTCTGAGGAAGCAAAAGAAACAAAAGTGAGCAGCTGACCCTTGTGCCTATCACCCATCATGTGACGAAAACATCAGTTCATCATATGGTCTCTTTTTCTCTTGGGGAGGGAAGGTGCCATGGTGTAGCCCCACCTCATCAAATCTCGAAAGCTAAGCAGGGTTGGTACTTGGATGGGAGATCAAAGAAGATTCTGCAGACTAAGGCAATGGCAAAGAAATCTCTGCTTCTCACTTGCCTTGAAAACCCCTTTCTGGGGTCGCCATAAGTTGGTTCTGACTTGATGGCTGATGCGTACATATTTCTTCTGAGTTTTGGCTGAAAGGTTAAGTAGAACCTACTTCTGGGGAAAATTCTTTCCAAATTTTATTGATGTGGTAATGTTCCCATTTCTTTTCACTAGTAACTTTTAGTGACTGGAGATTGACTTCATAGAAAGTATGCTAAGGACTGCGGCCCAAGGGTCCACTCCAGCTAAACTCAGGATCCTTCTATAAAGAGATTCCACAGTGCCATCCTAAGCAGACTTACCACCTTCTAACTCCGCTGATTTCAATGGGATTTCAATGGGATTTCAATCTGCTTGAGACCCCACCCTCAGTCCCCCTGAGACCCCTCTGTGGGCTGAGCTATGACATGCTCAAACACAGACTCTCAGTCAAAGAGACCAGTTTTGAGAGGTCCAATTTGGCCACAGACACACTGCAATGAGGATAGGGGTAGTTATTCCTGAAAGGGATGGGGTGGGTGTCTCCATTTCATGAGTATGCCCTGAAGGGCAGTTTCCTCCCCCTCCCTTTGGTTTTAAGTGCTTGTTCTACTATCTAGCTCCCACTTTGCCAGTCCATGGACACAAAGGACTAGAGTTCAGCAGCACAGAATAATTTTGAGAAAATCCACACAATGCTATTTTGAAGTTGCAGAAGAAATCTGAACAGAAAATCTTCCTCGGTGAACTACCTAATTCGTACACACACTCCTCGTATTCCTGGGTCTGCTAATGATATAAGCCCGGGGTCCCCAACATGGCGCCCACCAACCTCTTTATTGGTATCTGTCAAGTATTTAATGAAGAGGCCAGGGCAAGGTGGCACTTTTGCCAAGCAAGGGTTTTGATTGGCTGGACAGCTTTTTTAAAATGTTGCTTTCACTTCTTCTGCCACCAACAGCAGAAGGATCTTCCCTGTGTGACTGAAGGGAAGCTGCAGCAGCCATTTTGTGGCTGGCTCCTCTTCCAGTGGCCTCCATTTTGTGGCTGTGCCTACCATGCTGTGTCTGAATTCCTAAGGTGGCTGCGGGCTCAAAAAGGCTGGGGACCCCAATACAAGCAGCCTCAAACACATCTGGCCCAAGTTAATGTTCAGTCTCAAATCCTTGCCGCATTTCTTCATTACCTACGAATTGCTTCTTGATTCCCTCCAAAAAGACATTTAGATCGGAGATGTCCAAGACGCGCCCCTTCGGCACAAGAGGAAAAGCCACTCGATCCTCAAACGCCTCCTTTTCTTCGTACCTTGAGAAAAATAATGTCAAGGTACCATCCATCCAATTCTCAATCCCCCCCCCACTCCTGGCAGATCAGAGAAACAGAGGAAGGAATCGGCAGAAAGACGAGAGACACAGGCTGAGGCTGAAAGCAGAGCAAGACGGGAGGTTTTTTGGAGAGCAACGTCCACCCCACAATAGTTCCTGAGACCCCAAGGCCACAGAGCAGCTGTGGGGAATGGTTAATAAAAAATGAAACAGAGCCCGTTTGAGGTCAGAACACCACCACAGGGGGAGGAAGGGCTCCTGTCAGCCCCCCAGCCATTTTCCCTGGGCTGAAACTGTGCTGGGGGGAAAGTAACTCCCCTCCTCAGGGTTGTCTGGACACGAAAATTGGCAGGGAGTGGGAGGCAGGAGCCCTTCCTCCCCCAAAGAGGCATTTCAATGCCCTACAGACTCTACTTTATTCCCTAAATTTGCTGTGTGGCTGAGGGGAACCCAGACCCAACTCTGAAAAAAGCAAACACCAAGTTTGGCCTTCAGAACACCAACCCCCCATCCCCTGACCAGATCTGCCTTGCAAATGTCCAGTGGAGGAAGAAGAAAGAAGGGGTGGTTAAGAGCTCTGGAGTTTAGGGTTAGAGTTATTGTGGCTCAGAGGAAGAGCATCTGCTTGACATGCAGAAGGTCTTGGGTTCAATCCTTGTCATCTCCAGGTCAAAGGATCAGGTACTAGGTGGGGTGAAAGACCTCTACCAGAGACCCTGGAGAGACACTGCCAATACTATCTTGGATTGACCAATGGTCTGATTCAGTATTCGGCAGCTTCTGTCAGGTTCTCCAGCCAACCTGGGCAATTCCCAAAAAGCCACTCGCTCAGACAGTCAAGTCAGAAGCAGGTAAACTTTATTGTAGAAGCATCAGGTACAGCTAAGGTAACATGCAGGTTTTCAAAGCCACTAATGGCGGGCCAGAGTACAGATTCACAGGTGCGAATACTAATAGGCTTGGGAAAGGGATTGATAACAGGAAAGGGATGTGATAACAGTGTCTGGTGGAGAGGAGAGTGAAGTAACCCAAAACAGACTACAGCTTGTTAACCGCTCAAGGCCGAGGCCGAGGGCGGGGGGAAACCGGGAGTGGGAACAGCAGAGCAACTATGTAAACACCCAGCAGGGCCCTGACTCATGTCAAGAGCCTGACCGCTTGTACGGGCCAGCTCCAGCATGGCTAGCATGGGCATCGCAGGCACCAGTGAAGAGACACCGAGGACCACCTCTGACAGCTTCCTGTGTCCTGTGACTAGGACTGTAGGACCCTGGTTCAACCCCACATTCAGCCATGCGGCTCACTGGGTGACCTTAGACCCGTCCCTCTTTCTCTGAGACAGGGATGCTGTGAGGAGAAAATGGAGGAGGGCAGAATTAGGTTCAGTGCCTTCGTGTCTTTTTATCCCTTTCCCATAATACCAGCACTCAGGGGCACCCAATGGATTTGTTGAGAAATAGGTTCGGGAGAGACAGAAGGGCATACTTCTTTACTCACAGCCACAGAAAGCCAACCTCTGAGTAACACTGCTAGGAGGCAGCAGCAGGGAAGGGCCTCAACCTCTGTCCCGTGTTTGTTGGCCATCCAGGGGCATCCCTTGGCCATTGTGTGAAACAGGATGTTGGTCTTAATGGACCCCGGATCTCACCCACCTGGCTCTACTTATGTTCTCAAGAGTGAGGCTGAGAGATGATAGAAGGAAACTGGTCACAATGACATCACCACACCCAGAAACGTGTTTCCTTCTGTTCCTTTTAATCATTTGCCCCTGGTGGCAGTAGGTTTGCCAGGTCCCTCTTCGCCACAGGCAGGACATTTTGGGGGTGGAGCCCGAGGACAACGGGGTTTGGGGAGGGGAGGGACTTCAATGCCATAGAGTCCAATGGCCCAAACTGCCATTTTCTCAAGGTGAACTGATCTCTATCGGCTGGAGAACAGGAGTTCTCCAACTAATACCTGGAGGTTGGCAACCCTAGGTGGGAGGCGTGGAGACTTCTATCCCAATAATGTCACATGACAATTCTTCTTCCTCTGAAAATACCTAGGGAGACTTAAAGCAGAGGTGCGAATTTTCTGACCTCCAGCTGTGTATTCCCCATTATGGGTTACTCAGCATGACAAATGCTTTATTTCGGGAGCCCTGTTGTTACCAGGGCAGCCAGTATGGAAACAGCCAAGACCTAATCTGAGTAGGAGCAGCACATTTAAGTGCTATGTGGATGCAGGAACACTGATGGAAACGTGGCACACACACGCGAACTCCTGCTTCCTCATGTGTAGTCTCACCCCGCCCTCCTTAACAAACCAAGCACATCGGATTCGGTTGGGTGGTCATATCCCGTTCACCTCTAAAGTGCCCCCATAGCCAGCCCCGATGCCAACCAAGGCGTTATTTGGGCCAAATAAAGTTTCCAAACTGCCATTTTATGGAACAAATGTCGCTGAGGAGACTCAAACCCTGTATTTCCTGGAGATGTTTTTAAAATATTGCTTTTGAAACAGCTGCCACCACAACAAAAAGATCTTCACTGAGTGACTGAAAGTAACCTGCAATACCCATTTTGTGGCTGGCTCCGCCTCCTACCGCACCCATTGTGTGCCAGCCATTTTGTAGCTGTGCCCATCATGCCAGGGCGGAATCCCAAAGGTGAACACCGGCAGCCTCAGAAAGTTTGGGGACCCCTAGAGATTTTTCAGCTAGGTGTCAACCAAGACCCCCCTAATACTATTTCAGAGTTTCCTGTTGACGAGGCTCTGTGTTTAAGCTGTTTGCCACTGACCGAAGGATGGAGATCCATGATCTTAATTATACCTGATGTGGCCCTCAGCCACCATCCTGAAGGACCACGTTCTTCACAGGACACCCAGAGCCCTCCCAATGTTAAGAAGGTTAATGAGCAAGAACCATTTACCTCTGCAAGGTGCTTCTGGCATCCTAAAGAAAAATGGGAGAGAGAGAGAAAGAAGAGAGACCTCAGTGCTCGCTTAAAAGCCACCCCAGGAAGACCCCCTCAGACCCTGAGAAATCCTGCACTCTGGCCCTTCTCCTGTGTCCAGCTAATAGACTCCACTCAAAGCCTGGGGTGGATCTCCATAAAGTGGGAGAAAATCTCTGAGGTTAACATTAGCAGACAAAGTGGAGCCATTTCAGAGGAAAGTTGTTGATCTGCTTTGACAATTCAACAGTGGCTACTATTGTGGGCCGGGGAGCTGATAGCTAGAACCTTCACCAGATAAGTGTTCAACAGGAAGCTACATAATCTCAAATCTCAAATCAGTCTTTATTGTGCAGGCTACATGCATCTAAACAGTTCAATGTATTCACGACCCAAATAGGATGGTGTGACGGATAAGGGGTTAATCTGCAGCAGGAGCTGACAGACCAAGAGTGGGTGGAGCCAGAGAGCTGACGCTCTGAGGGAGAGAAAAGGATTCAAAGCTTGGGGGACCCAGCCTGGATAGGAGGCTGTGAAAGGAGTGGAAGCTTGGGACCAGCCAGAGAGGGCTGTGATAGATTGGAAGCTTGATAGCAAGACTGAGCGGCAGCCAGACTGTATACTCTGTGAACCCGAGGGGTTCTGTGAAAGCCAGAGCTATTGACACACACAATCTGTGGTAGTGACAGGAGTGAGAATTGGGTTAGAGAGGGCCCATTCTCAAGTCACAAGGGGAATTAGTCTCTGACGTAGAGCTATTCCAGTAGCAGGGAGGTGTGGAGGATTACAGCCACTGAGGTGGAGTAGTCAGAGAGAGCTAGGCTGGGGACAGAGATGAGAGTCTGAAGCTGAAAGACAGACTGAGAGTCTGAACGTCTGAATAATAGTTCTGAAGGGATAGAACTAAGCTAGAAACTGAATCTGAAGAAGCTTGAAACTAGGAACTAAAGGAACTAGAATGAAGGAAACATCTAAGCTTTATCTCTAAAGCGATCTTGTGTATATAAATCTGACTTGAGTTTTCCCTCCAAATTTCTGCCTTTTCCTGAAAACCAATCTCTGTGAGTTCTCTTTAATAAATTTCCCTGTTTTGTCTGCTTAAGTTGAAAAGCCTCTTGTCTCCTATTTCTCACTGAGGTAAATACGGGTGTGGGACTGGAGGAGAAAGAAATAATCTCCTCTCAAATATACTCAGGCCAACGCTTTTCCCCTCAGCTTATACGGCCGGGCTGAGTGAGTGGGATATTGAAGTGGTTGGAAGGGGGGTGCGGCATCTGCATTCATTTTCTTGAAAAGTGTCCGGTTGTAGCAGTCCGTGAAAAGATAATAGATCCACGCATCTCTTTCTTCCTCCGGTCTCATTAACAATGAAAACAAAGGCACTAACTTTTCCCGGGCTAGTTGGAGCTGGCCAATCAGTGGACTAATACAGAGACTTGTGACTAGTGGGTTTCTGAACTACAATAACTAGCATGCACTTTTCTTAAAGGGAAAGTATTATTTTCCTACACATTGCTAATACAAACATGGGCTGTAACCTATACCTATTAGAAATCTACTAACACTGCTTGGGGGCAGCACAGCTACTTTCACAAAAGGGTTTTTCCTCACATGGAAGGAAGCCCTCCAAGTAGCTCCCGTGGCCACATGTGAATGCAGAGGAATTCCCAGCAGCGTTCCTTGCATCAGCCCCAAGTCGCTGTTATTTCCCTTCTTGCCACTGGCAGTATTATATTACAGTAGCATTGTAACAACATGGTAGACCCCAGCTTTCATTTTTGTAGAAATAAAGTCCTTGTTGCAGAGTTATAACTGGAAATGTGCAGTCTGCATTTACTTCTTTTAAAATAAAAACCTAGAATTTAGTGCAACAGATCATTATAATGTTACAACACTAGAAAAACCGAGCCATTGCACCTTTCTTTAAAGCCTAAGAAAAGCCCTCTGATGGGGGGAGGGGAAAGGGGCCACAGGGTCTGAGAGGAGAAGAGCCAAACTCTGTCACCTTTCAGCCCTTTAAAGGGCTTCTCCCCCTTTTCCCTGCAGCTTTGTAACATGGCTCAGTGGGGAAAGGTGAGTCTGGGTACAAATACCATCTCATCTGCACATAAGTGATGGGTTGGCAGCAGCAGGCACAGCATTGCCAGCAACAGGTGTGTAGATTCCATTCCCTTACCACTTGTTGCTGCCGTTGTGTGTGTGCGTTCATTTTTGTGCATCAATCTGCATGCAACAATTATGAGCTATATTCAGCCCAACACACACAGCCTCATTTTAAATCTTGCTGTGAAAATCTTGCCTATGACCCTCATTCCTGATGGTTGGGAAAGAGCTACCCAAGAACTACAGATACGAAAACCACAGGGCACATAAACCATGGATTCCGATGTCTGTACATTAATGCGCAGAGTATGGGAAACAAGCAGGAAGAACTCAAAGCCCTAATACAGGAAGGGAATTTTGACCTAATAGACATTTCTGAAACTTGGTGGGATGTCACTCATGATTGGAATATTACGATTGAGGGGTACAACTTGTTTAAAAGGGATAAACAGATAAGGAAGGGGGGAGGAGTAGCACTGTATGTCAAAGATGTGTACACTTGTGAAGAAGTACATGAATCTGAGCATGGTAGTGTAGTCGAGACTCTATGGGTAAACATAAAAGGAATAAGAAATAATCGTGATATTCTGGTGGGGGATCTGCTACCGACCGCCAAACCAGGCAGAGGACTTGGATGGGACGCTCCTAGACCAGATCACAAAGTTCTCAAAGAGAAGGGACATGGTGGTCATGGGAGATTTTAATTACCCGGATATCTGTTGGAACTCCAACTCTGAAAAAATGCAAGATCCAATAAATTCCTGACTTGTCTTGGTGACAACTTCCTATTCCAGAAGGTGGACAGGGAAACAAGGGGGTCTGCTATCTTAGACTTGATTCTCACCAACAGGGAAGAACTGGTCGATGAGGTTAAAGTAGTATGCACCCTGGGTAAGTAGTGACCACGTACTCTTGGAATTTACAATTTGGGGAAAGGAAAACCTGTTTGTAGTCAGACATATAGGTTGGACTTTAAAAGAGCAAATTTTAACAAACTTAACCTTATGTTAGGTAGAATCCCATGGTCGGAAATACTTAAGGAGAAGGGAGTTCAAGAAGGGTGGGTTCTTAAAAATGAAATACTGAAGGCGCAATCCCAAACCATTCCTTTGAGAAAGAAAAATAGGAGGAGCTAAAGAGGCCAGGGTAGCTCCATAAACAGCTTTTTAAAGAGTTGAGAAATAAAGAAGACTCATTTAGGAAGTGGAAGGAGGGCCTTATAACCAAAGAGGACTATAAACAAAAAACTAGTGCTTGTAAGGAGAGTGTTAGGAAAGTTAAAGCTCAGTATGAACTTAGGCTAGCGAGGGATGCTAAACCCAACAAAAAAGGGTTCTTTTCCTACGTACAGAGTAGGAGTAAGAACAAGGACAAGATAAGCCCATTGCGTGGACCGGAAAGTGAAACTGTAACAGGAGATGAAGAGAGGGCAGAACTCCTCAGTTCCTACTTTTCCTCAGTCTTTTCTCGTGAGGGAAGTGGTGCTCAATGTGGCATAAACAGAACATGTGATGAGGGAAGGGATTTGCAGCCTAGGATTGGCATTGGGGTAGTGCACAAACACCTGGTTTCTTTAAATAAAACAAAATCCTCTGGGCCAGATGAATTGCACCCAAGGGTACTCAAGGAACTTGCAGATGTAATTTCTGAACCTCTGTCCATTATTTTTGAAAAGTCTTGGCAAACAGGTGAGGTGCCAGAAGATTGGAGGCGGGCAAATGTTGTCCCCATCTTCAAGAAGGGGAAAAAGGAGGATCCGGGTAACTACCGACCCATCAGCTTGACTTCTATACCAGGAAAAGTGTTCGAACAAATCATCAGTCATTCAGTCCTTGAGCATTTAGAAAGGATGGATCTGATCACTAAGAGCCAGCAGGGGTTTCTCAAGAATAAGTCATGTTAGACTAATCTTATCTCCTTTTTTGAGAAAGTGACTACCTTGCTGGATCAGGGGAATGCTGTAGACATAGTTTATCTAGATTTCAGTAAGGCTTTTGGTAAGGTTCCACATAGTATTCTAGTTGACAAATTGGGAAAATGTGGGTTAAATCCTATTATTGTTAGGTGGATCTGCAACTGGTTGACAGATCGTACCCAAGGAGTGCTAGTTAATGGTTCTTCATCCACTTGGAGAGAAGTGACTAGTGGAGTTCCTCAGGAATCTGTGCTGGGTCCTGTGTTGTTCAACGTCTTTATAAATGATTTGGATGAAGGAATAGAGGGGATGCTGTGGTCAGAAGTATCCCCATTGGACAGGACGCTTTAATAAAGAGAAAAGGGAATCCCAACACCCCACGACAATCCAGATCTATTTAGGGAATTTTGTAGGTGCGTGTGTGTGCAGTGTTTTTCGGATTGGTACTAAGAAATGATTGTGAACGTCGAATGATGGTGGGAGGTATGTTGTTTTGTTTCTGTATGGGTTTGGGTATGAGATTGTTGAATCTGTGAAAGGGTTTTAAAATAAAGGACTGTTCTGTCCACTGTTCTAGCCAGCAAACTAATCTGAAATATTCCAAATTTAGTTATTTTAAATACACCCCAGGATTCTTGATTCTGGGCATAGTTTATGCAAAGCAAGCATTTGATATGACCAAATGGGGGGATCCCAGTATGACAACATTTTACTATACAACAAATTGTAATAAAACGGTCCCAATATATATTACATCTATTCACAGACCCAGCAACTTCATACCACTTTGCAACCCACACACACATTGAAGAAGGGAAGCCTTAAAAGTGCTCCACAGAACTATGGTATGTGGACAGGAGAATATATTAGAAAGTATAAGGGGAGGTATCCAATAAGTAAAGGAAATAGGATGTATGGAATGGTTTCAGCAGCTAGCTGACAGAAAACAAATGAAAGCAACTTGCACAGCATGACATTATGCAAACACAAACCCCAGGATTATTTTTCGTTTACAGAACTAGTTTGCAAGATTGACAGAATGGGTTAAGATACTTGCGTAATGGTTAGCACTCTGGACTCCAAGTGCTAACCATTACGCAATTTTAATCTGAGTTATTTTTGTTTCTGTAATAATTATGCTTTGTTGCCTCTCACAATGTATGCCTGCAATATCTACACTTTTAGACCGCAACCTGCTAAATTATTTGGGTTTTTCCTAACCCAAAAATGGGGGACTGTGGCGGGAATTTTTCGTATTGAACATTATTATATTATTAAATGGATTTGGGTTAAGAAAAACCAATTTTATTAATCTGTAGCTTAGAAATCATATGAAGACCTCACTTCTAGCTGACCCCAGCCTCAAATTAAGGCCTCTGATCTTAGAGGAAATTGCAGGCTAGGTGCTAGTTATCCTAAGGCACACTAGGGTGCTTGGAATCACTTTCAGGAAAGGAATGGACATCTGGACCAACAACAATCTATCCACTAGATTGGGGGAAATTGTTTAAGATACACAGACTTCAAGGCAAACAGGTGTCAGAGATTCCTGGGAACAGAAACTTCAAAGCAAGACATGGCAAGCTCATCTCCGAGAGAGATTGTAAGGAAGGCTGTTGTAAAACTCTTTCTCTCACGGTCTTGCCTATTAAAAAAGTCCCTCAAGATCCCTGTTCTTTGTCATTGTAGGGAAAGAGATTTGCCTTGCACCTTTGTAAGTTTAATAAACCTATATAGGATGGGGGAGACTTGTCTGAGCAGTAGTGTGTATGAAAAGGATCTTGGGGTCTTAGTAGACCAAACACTGAACATGAGTCAGCAGTGTGATGCTGTAACTAAAAAGGCAAATGCAGTCTTGGGCTGCATCAACAGAAGTATAGTGTCCAGATCACGTGAAGTGATGGTATCACTTTACTCTGCTCTGGTTAGACTTCAACTAGAGTACTGTGTTCAGTTTTGGGCACCACAATTTAAGAAAGATGTAGACAAGCTGGAACGTGTCCAGAGAAGGGCAACAAAAATGGTGAGGGGTCTGGAGACCAAGTCCTATGAGGAAAGGTTGAAGGAGCTGGGTATGTTTAGCCTGAAGAGAAGACTGAGAGGGGATATGATAACCATGTTCAAGTACTTGAAGGGCTGTCATATAGAGGAGGGTGCCGAGTTGTTTTCTGTTGCTCAAGAAGGTCAGACCAGAACCAACAGGTTGAAATTAAATCAAAAGAGTTTCCATCTAGACATTAGGAAGGATTTTATAACAGAGCGGTTCCTCAGTGGAACAGGCTTCCTCGGGAGGTGGTAAGCTCTCCTTCCCTGGAGGTTTTTAAGAAGAGGTTAGATGGCCATCTGTCAGCAATGCTGATTCTGTGACCTTAGGCAGGTGATGAGAGGGAGGGCATCTTGGCCATCTTCTGGTCACTAAGTGTGGGGGGGGGAGGTAGTTGTGAATTTCCTACATTGTGCAGGGGGTTGGACTTGATGACCCTCGTGGTCCCTTCCAGCTCTATGATTCTATAATTCTATTCTATGATTCTATGAACCTTGTATGACTTGCATGTAGTTCCCCAGACTGTTGGATGACACACAAACACACTTCTGCTTCTCAGACGGAAGCCTCCTGGCCTCAGTCTATCACAGAGAGGCAGGGGGCTCTGGGAGGGGGATGCATTTCCTGGGGGTGGAGTTTAGCAGGGCGTCTCTGATTATTTTTTGCAGCCTACCCTGGCTGGAGATGTAATGGGGCAGAGGGGAAAGCAGCCCATGTACAGAGATGAAAACTTTCCAGCAACACAAACTGGGCTCATTTGCTTTCTGCCCAAGTGAAGGAGGCACAGAAAGGGTTTGGAGCCGGCCTTCTCCCAAAGGGGAGCCTGGGCTATTCCTGCCACACTCTCACCTGCAGGAGATCACTGGCCGGCTGCTGACACTTCTCCTCCATCTCCTGGATGAGGCTGTCCAGAGAGGACAGTTCCTCAGAGAGTTTGGCCAGGTGCTGGTCCCTGTTTCTTGCCACCTCCTTCTCCACCTCTTCCATCTGGGCCAGGAGAAGTTTCTCTTTTTCCTCCAGAAATGAGTGTAGTTGCCTGAACTTGGCCACCGTCTCTTGCTTCTCTCCTGTGGTTTGCTTCTGAAATGGAAAGAGAAGGAAATCAGGTCAACAGAACACAGCCGGTCTTTGCGGTGGGAAAGAGGTTCTTCAGGAGACTCTTATTGTTTAAAGACTGACAGACGGTTAGATATTTTGTTTGAAGAAAAATAGATAGAAGTGGAAGAATAGAACTGATTTCAAAAGAATAGAAAGAAAAAAGAGACAATATTTGGAAAGAAACAGAATAATACTCTCAGTGGGTTGAATGTAGAAAAAGATACTTGACTAAAATATAAAAAGCTGGGCAGTATGAGGGATGTGTGGGACACAGGAATTACTGTTTTTGTTATGACATTTTTCCTTTACCCCTTTTTCCTTTTTTTCTATACCCCTAGAAAACCATCAATAAAAATTAAAATAATAATAATAACAGAACACAGCTGGTCTTTGCAGTGGGAAGAGGCTCTTCAGGAGACTCCTATCTGTAGGGCACTGATAGCATACGGGTCTGCCTAAAAACTCCAGGACTGGACCTGGCAACCCGTTATGCAAGCGCACTACTGCTTTCCAGCCACGCGCCTGCTCCAAACGCTACTGGGCGGTCGCGGCGTGGTTCATTTGGAAGCTGACACAGCCGCTCTCGTCAGCCCGGGCAACCAGCCGCTAGGAACCAGATGCAAAGGGCAGTCTCCAGTGAACCAGAGAGGAGCCATGTTCCTGCAAACCTCTGTTCCAGCAGCAGCCATTCCGTGGAGAGCTGACAGCCACGTACTCAATGCAAACTGCTCCCCCTCCCAACTTCCTCCGTTGCTCAATGGGTCGTTAGCAGCGATCCTGATATCAAGATGAGTCATCCCCCCCAGTCCAGCTGCAGCGATCCCTGGACGTTTGCATAAGATCGCTCCCATTGTTCCTGAATGTAAATCACATCAGCAGAGAGATTCCAGACCATCACGGGTTGCGAAAGCCATTGGAATTATAATAGATTTCTAAATTCTCACTACTCCGCCCCGGCAGCCACAGATTAATCCTTTTTGTCACCTTTTGTCACCTGGGAACCTAGGAGGGGTGAAACCCCTCTACCTGCCCCCAGAAAAATAGTATAACTGGGGTGCCCCAAGCCCATTCTAGTCACCTTAGGTCTTTCCTGGCACCTTAGCCGTTACTCTGTTGGTTTGGTCTGCGCAGCCTTACCACGCTCCCTCCCGCCTTGCTGGTCAAGTCTACGGGAACCCCCCCCCCCATCTCGGTCTTCCTTTTCAATCTGTTTGTAGCCTACGTGAGATTGGACAACACCTCGTCTAGATACGGTAAATATTTAATCAATGATCTCCTGCCACATTGGCAAATGTCTCTGTGCTCCTCTCTTTAATTTACTAGTCTCTCTGTATGTTTGTGTTGCACCATTTGAATGCTTGAATACATAAACACTGTTTAATTTGGAACTCCTAGTCTCTGTCTTTATTCAAACGTCTCATTAAACGGATTCTGGTATAGTTGAGTGCGATACCGCTATAAAAATACATAGTTACCAATTGCTCAGCTAATTTCCCCATATAAAGGAGCATTTCGGCTAACAGCACTTTGGCCTTTCACAGAGATCACATCAACATTCAGCAGGGAAAAAGAAAGATTTCCGTGGACCCATCCTGAGGGCCAAAGTATATCTCATTCAAACTTGTGCAGAGGTTCTTTCAGCCACAGACAACGATGTCTGCAGCAGAAAACCCAGAGAGTAGAAGGGACTTCTTGAGTCCATTTGTTTCCCCGACCCACACTTCCTATCAGGCAAAAAGGTACGATGTTTGAGTAGAAATACTACTTGGGAGAAAAGAACTATGAAGCTCCTTCCCCTCACTCGGTCTCCCTGGCTGCATTTTGGGCAAGAAAAAACTGCAGGGGAAAAGATCGACATGTGGCTGAGTGCTTTCCCCCTCAGAATCAGCAATGGCTGAACAACCCTTGGCCCAGTTCAAGATAGGTGGAGTTTCTATCAGCATTTTTACCCAGCATTTCTTTGGGGGAGAGTGACTCCTCATCTCTCTTCAGAGACTTCTCCTGGCTTGCAGTGTTGGGGCATGCACACAAATGGGGAATCAACACATAAGTTCATCTCCCCTAGGATCACCCTGGAGCACAGAGCAGCACCTTGGAAAGTCAAGAGATTCTGCCCCAAACAAAATCACCCAAGAACACAAAAAAGGAGGGGGGTCTAGATCAGGATGAACCAGGGACAGCCCCACCCACTAGGAAGCCCCAGGTGACCATCCAGGGTGCCAGGAGCATCAAGAGGGTGCAGTTCCCCAACATCTGCCTCATACAGTTGACTCTTCTGCTATTTTCTGCCATTCCCCCCCTCCCAATACAAGTTCTAGAATCTGTTCACTTCCCAGCCATATTGACACTTACAAGCAGGTCTTGGCTTTCCTTCACTACCTCTGCTTTACATGCCACAATTCTTTCTCTCTCCTTCTTCAGTATCTCCAGGCGGTTGCAGAACTGATCCTGGGGGAGGAGAGATCCGAAAGTGAGATCGGTTCCTTTTTTAGAATTTATTATAAAACATATGAGAAGAAAACTGTCATTAAAGGCCAAACTAGATATAACTGCCCTACATCTGTAACGGGATCTTCAACAACATTTCCCCAATGCTGAACACAGGTAGCTTCCTCATGGGGATTAGTGCCCCATTCTCCTTGGATACCCACCAAGAATGCAAAGACATTCACAGTGCCAATGCTGATGCAGCATGGAGATTTACTCAGTGCTTTACCCTCCTTGATGCATGAGATGTGGCAAGAACTGGGTGCTTTGCACCAGCAGCAACAACCCGTTCCCCACAATCAACCGGTGGCTCCCGTTAACCCGCCACCTCAGCCGCCACTGCCTCCTCCTCCCGGAATGCCAGGTCCGGCGCCACCGACCCGGCAGGACCTGAAGGTGACTTTTGATGGATTGAGTGATCAACTGTCTTACTTCCTGATCCAAGTGGATGTTTTTATGCAGGATCAGGGAGCGACTTTCGCCACGGATGAGAATCGGGTGCAGTATGTGGCTTCATTTCTTTAGGGAGAAGCAGCGGCCTGGATGATGCAACAGTATGAACTGCGCTCCCGAGTGTTGAGGAGTCTGGATGATTTTATGATCACCCTTCATAACCGGTTCGAAGACCCACATCGGGGCAAGCGGGCCAAGACAGCCATACTTCAACTGCACCAAGGGACTATGTCGGTGGCACAGTATGCTAGCGAATTCCAGTTACTCATGAGTAAAATCATGGACTGGAGCAAGGCCACCTGTGTGCAATATTTCAGGGAGGGCCTCAATCCTGAATTGCAGCAATGGGCATTCATGCAGAGAAATCCTCCAGATGTGGAGGGCTGGGTGCGTCATGCAGCGGACATTGAAAACCACTGGCAGCTTCTGCAGCTCTCGAAGCAGCGCACCGGACGGGATGTCAAGTCCCATGGGGACCGGCCTGGTGCCGCCACAGGCTCCCGATCCCAGCAAGGAGGGGGTCTGCCAGCAGCTGAACAGGCGAAACGCTTCCAGAGTGGAGCTTGTCTAGTCTGCGGGGGATTGGGGCATTTTGCTGCTAGCTGCCCTTCCCATCCGGAGAAGGCGACTTCTGTCCAGCCACCCAGTCGTCCAGCGGCCACGGAGCCAGAGAGGGTGTGCACCGAGGGACAGGCACATCTCCGGAGCGCTCCACCTGGTCATCGGGGGACACCCCGAACTCTACAACTGGAACTACCTTCCATTCCGGAAGCACCGGAAGCTACCGGCTCATCGGAGCCATGGATTACAAATGAGGGCTCCTCTTCCTCCAGCGAGGGGGAAGAGTGGAGCCGGCCGACAAAAAACGCGGCTGGTCTGCTGTAGAAGGAGCTCCGCAGCAGACCGCCCCGGATCATGAGCAGGGAGCTCCAGTGATGGTAAGCGATCATGCCGAGAACGTCTTTTTAAAAGTCGCTATTGCTTTACCTCGAGGGGGACCTCGTGGACTTGGGCTGCGCTCGGACTTTGATAAATGAAGAGACGGCTTGGCAGTTGCGTGTAAAGAGAGTAGCACTCCCCGAACCCATCAAGTTTGCCCAAATGGACGTCAGTGACTCTAAGGGGGGTCCAGTCACACACAGAACGGCCAGTGCCGCGCTGGGGGTAGGGGACCATTGGGAACAACTCCATTTCACCATTGCTCCTGTGAAATACCCCGTAATTTTGGGAATAAACTGGTTACTGGGTCACAGTCCAACTATTGACTGGAAGGAGTGGACTATTACATTTCCTCAAGCCCAGTGCGAGCAGCATAGGAGGGCGGTAGCATTGAAAGAGCATGCAGCCGCGTTCCAAGAGCCCCAGATGGGGAGTTCACCATCTTCTCGGCTGCCCAAAGAATATGCACAGTTTGCTGATGTGTTTGATATGTGTGATTGTGATGAGCTCCCCCCCACACCGAGCTACGGACTTTGCCATAGAAGTGGTGGGGGATGGCAAATTGTCTAAAGGAAAAATTTATCCTATGAGCCCCAAGGAAAGGGAGGTGTTACGAGACTATATTGAAACTAATTTAGCCCAGGGTTTTATTCGACCGTCTTCCGCCCCATACTCCGCCCCGGCTTTCTTTGTAAAGAAAAAGACTGGAGACTTGCGGCTCTGCATAGACTTCCGCAGGCTCAATGTAGTCACACAGCCAAATGCCTACCCCCTTCCTCTCATTCCAGATCTGCTCGCACAACTGAAGGAGGGCCATATCTTCACCAAGCTAGATTTGGTTGAAGCGTACCATCGCATCCGAATGATAGAAGGGGATGAACACAAGACGGCTTTTTCTTGTTGTTTTGGAATGTTTGAGTATCTGGTGATGCCCTTCGGATTGACTGGGGCTCCTAGTGTCTTCATGCAAATGATTAATGAAGTGTTACATGACTTATTGTTCAAGTAGTTTACCATGATGATGTTTTGATTTACACCAAAACCATGGAAGAGCATGTGGTGTTGGTGAAGGAAGTATTGAGTCGGCTGCGCGCTCATTGGTTATACGCTAAGGTTTCCAAATGTGATTTTCACCAGTCGTCTTTAACCTTTCTGGGCTATATTGTATCACATCAAGGACTAGCCATGGACCCAGAAAAGGTCCAGGCCGTGTTGGACTGGGAAGTGCCCACTACCCGCAAACAACTGCAACAATTTCTCGGTTTTGCCAATTTTTACCGTAATTTCATAAACAATTTTGCCCAGGTTGCCCTGCCTCTCACCTCGCTGCTGCGGACGAAAGGGAAGGGGCCCTCAGCCACGTTGCCATCCTCTCAGTTGCTTTGGACTCCTGAGTGTCAACAGGCATTTGACACCATAAAGCAGTTGTTCACTTCTGAACCCGTTTTGAAACACCCTGATTGTGACAAGCCGTTTATTGCGCAGGCGGATGCTTCGGAGGTGGCAATGGGGGGGCATTCTTGCAAGCGGGGGATACGGGACAATTGCAACCATGTGCATATTTTTCCAAGAAGTTTTCGCAATCTGAACTAAATTGGCCCATTTGGGAAAAGGAGGCAGCTGCTGTAAAGCATGCCCTCTCGCTTTGGAGACTTTTCCTAGAGGGTGTTGAAGTCCCGTTTCAGGTTTGGACCGATCACAAAAATTTGGAGGCTTTGAAAGTGACTAGGAAATTGTCGGCCAAACAGGTTCACTGAGCGGAGTTCTTTGCAAAATTTGGATTCGTTCTGAAACATGTATCGGGAAAGGATAATTGCCTGGCGGATGCGCTATCCCGGCTTCCTCAGTACCACAGTCAAGTTGACCTCCCTGTTGATTCCATGTTCACCCCGGAGCAGCGGGGGGAGGTTCCCGGGTTAGCCGTGGTCACCTGGGTGCAAAGCCGGGCAGCGGACCCAGACCCAGCAAGCGGACCTCCAGAAGCCTTCCGTACGAGGGTTGCCGAAGCTGCGCGCCAGGAAGAGGGGGGTGAGACGCTCCCGCAATCCCTCTCCCGCCGGGGAGATTTATGGTTCCATGGGTTAAAAATATATGTACCTGAAGCTGTTCGGAGGGAGGTGTTGGAGATGACTCATGGAGTTAAAACAGCATGACATTTTGGGTTTGTCAAGTCTTTGCATTTATTGCAGCGGCAGTTCTGGTGGCCAGGAATGAGAGCGGATATGGACCTTTTTGTGCGTAGCTGCCCCACCTGCGCAACTTCCAAAAGACTGATGGGGAAGCCCCCGGGACTGTTGAAATCTTTGGAAGTTCCGTGAGCTCCCTGGGAGGTCATTCCCATGGACTTTATCACAGACCTTCCTTCAAGCCAAGGAAAGACAGTATTACGGGTGGTGACAGACTTGTTTTCCAAACAAGTGCATTTTGTTCCCTGCACGGGTCTTCCCACAGCACAAAAGTTGGCACACATGTTTGTAACACACGTGATGAAACATCACTCGTTCCCACTTAAGATAATCTCCAACGGGGGGGGGCAGTTCGTGGCTAAATTCTGGAGAGCCTTTTTGAAGTTGATGGGGGTGGTTGTCTTCGGCGCATCACCCTCAAACGGATGGGCAGACTGAACGAGTAAACTCTGTATTGGAATGCTATTTATGCTGTTATGTGAATTATCACCAGGATGATTGGGTTGATTTATTACCTTTTGCGGAGTATACGTACAACAATGCCCCCCACCAGTCCACTGGGTTTAGCCCCTTCAGGGTGGTGTATGGTAAAGACTTTGGTCCCTTTGGTAATGTTGACTTGCAGTGGGAGGAAGGGTTGAAGACTGAGGTGGGGGACTGGGTACAGGTGGTTCAAGACACATGGCCCTGGCTCCAGAACAATCTAGAGCGAGCCAAGTGCAAATATAAGGAGCAGGCGGACAAACACCGGTCCCCAGGATGGGACTTTCAAGTGGGGGATCAGGTGTATTTGTCCACTAAAAATCTCCAGACCCTATGACCATGTAAAAAACTCAGCGGCAAGTATGTGGGTCTCTTTCCAGTCACAAGGGTGATCAATGAGGTAACTGTGGAACTTGGACTCCCCAAGGCGCTCAGAGGAATTCACCCGGTGTTCCATGTCAGTCTCCTCAAACCCTACGTAGCAGCTCCTCAGTTCCATCCGGAACCCCAACCCGAAGTGCCGACTGTTGTGGGGGGGGGGGGAAGGTGCACCTGAAAGTGTCAAAATCCTCGATTCCAAGGTCAAAAAAGGGAAACTGTACTACTTGGTTCGGTGGAAACATTTGGGGCCGGCTCAGGATGAATGGGTTGCGGCTCCGCATGTAGCAGCACCCCGCCTAGTACATCAATTCCATGACGCTTACCCTTTGAAGCCCCGACAAGTCCTGGAAGAAGAAGGGGGGCCTTAAGGGGGGCAGAATGTCAGAAGTCAGCCTGGTCACAGGCTCTTGACATGGGTTTGGCCTGGGCACAGGCTCTTGACATGAGTTAGGCCTCTGTTTGGTTTTCAAGAGCTCTGTTTTGCTGTTCCCTTGCTTGCGGCCCCTGCACTGGCCTTGAATCTCACGCAGAGACAACTCCGGTGTTATGGCTGTGTACTCCCTTCTCTCCCTGCCAGGCTTTGTTATCTTATGGTTCCCAGGCCTGCCTTGTACTGCACCTGGGATTGCTATGAGCTTATAGTTTTGCCTTGTAGAATGGTTTGCCATTAGCAGCTTTGAATCTGTGGATTACTCATGCTGTACCTGCATTGCCTGAATAAATGTTTACCTGCTTTAGATGTGCCTGTCTGAGCGAGTGGCTTTTGGGGACTATTGAGGAGAGCTGACAGGTATATTCAGAATTCTGCCCTGTATTACCATAGAAGGGTTAGCATTCAATCTAGCCAAGCAAAAAGCTCTACAAAGACGAGCAGTTGTCAGATAATATGTATAGGAAGGCAGACCACATGGAGGGGGTATTCTGAAGAACTGGGATGAACAGACGTGACGAGCACGAAAAGTAGTGCTGTTATAATTGAGCTCTTTAATGCGCTTTTTAATTTTGGTAAAAGCTTCAGTTTTCCCATAACATATCTTGCGAGAAGCCCAACAACGACAGTTTCTCATCTAAGATTTTTTGCCATGAGGATTTAAAAGGGTCATGCATCAGAGAAGCCTTCTAACATTCCAGCAATATACCAAGTAGTGATAATTTTTTTTAAATGGAAAAACCTGTCGGGGGTGCCGGGGAATGCTAGGCAGGAGGGTTTTGGATGGGGGATGGTGGAAGAAATGCATACCTTCCATCCCACAATTTCCCAAACCCTCTTTGGGTATGTTCTTCCAAGAAAGTGAATACCAAAGCAGCTGTGGGAAGGCAGGGAATCCTTTGTAGTGCCATAGTGCAGTGGAAGGGCTGTGGCTCAGTGACCCTCAAAGCAGAAGGTCCTGGGTTCAATCCCTGGCATCTCCAGTTGAAACGAATAGGTAGCAGTTGACGTGAAAGACCTCCGCCTGAGTCCCTGGAGAGCGGCTGCCAGCCAGAGTGGGCCTGGAGAGACCAAGGGTCTGCAGCAGTTGGTGGTGTATCTTTTATCAGAAATTCTTTTATTTCCAACAAGTAGCCAGATACCTGCTGGCTGTATCAAGGATAAGCGAACTGCTTGTATGCGCTCTAGATAATGTTACTAACAATGTTATTTTAATGCTTCTATAGACTATTTGGTTTTTGTAATCTTTTTTTATAACTATGGTGTGTTAAATGCCGAATACAAGTGATGATGATGATGACGACGACGACCAAGGGTCTTGTTGTAGTTTTCAATACATCTATGGTTAAAGGTATAGATTATTGACAATCTACAGCATTGATCTAAAATCCAAGTTAACATTTAACCCTGCAAATAGAGCCTGCAAATAGAAACAGACACTTGAGAAAAACATGTTGTTTGTGAGACAGGATGTTAAACCACAAAAAAAGTCAGACCCTGGATAGCTTGTCAAGGTTACTAATAGGTACCAAGTAGTGGGAAACAAGTTTATCCATCTTTGTGGTTTATTTTGCTTTCAAGTCAGAATGAGAATAACAAGAATATTTGTCTTTTGTGGTTAACAAGACTTGAAGATGAAAGTGTGAGAATGGAATTTTATTTTGAGAAAGGAAATGTTTGGGTGTTATTCTTATGACATCTGTCTGTCTGATATGAGATTAAAGTTTGGGAAATATGTTTGTTAAAGGGATGTTTTGTCTTTTTATACATTTTTGATGTCTGGGAATTTGACAAGAATGTCAGAACAATTTTTTGCTGATTCTTATAGGTTCTCATAGCCAAAAGTAGATAAAGGGGCTTGAGATTGTGAGAGGTTGGATATTCTTGGCCAGGCAGGCTTGCATGCTGTCTGTGTGAGAGTAATCCCTGGCATGACACATTAAAGGTATGTAACTTTACTGCATTTATTCATTGTAATTTTTACTGTATTTCAGATCTGTGTTATTTTATTAGAATCTGTTAGATTTATTCATGTAATCTACTTTTCATATATACTGGTGAGGTTTTTTTTTTTAGTTTTTCACTATTTTATTAGTATTATTGATGCTCTTACAATAAAAAGGAATTTTTTGACAATTCAAAGTTGTATCATTGCTTGAGATGGCTAGTTAAGTAAGATAAAGTATTTTTTTTAGTGAAATACAAGATCTAGAAATTTAGCCACTTATCACAGCAATTGATCTGCTTCAGTCTGACTCAGAATAAGGCAGCTTTATGCATAACTCTCCCGCCCCCCAAAAGTTCTTCTTCTGATTTAAACTGCTGCCTCACAGCTACTGGGTGCAAGTGGGGGACACAGGCAGGTACCAAACATGCACGCTTTCTCTCCCAGGCTAACAGCAATTCAAGGACAGCAACTGAAGTTGAGAAAGTAGTATGTGTGTGGAGGGGTGGGGGTTAAAACTAGGAGTCAGGCGGCTGCCCCCTCATAGCTCAGCCTTGCAGTGGGCTGCGCAGACCTCAACGCAGCCAGACAGGAAGTGAGTCAATCTCCCCATTTTATCATATCACCCCACTTTAGCCTCGGCAGGGGGCAAGAGGCAATGCCCTTGGGAGCCATGAAACCAGTAAGGAGGAAGCAAAGAGGTGTTTTCACTCCCCAATTTGGGCCCAGAGGCTAGAGTTGCCAGGTCCCTCTTTGCCACCGGCAGGAGATTTTGGGGGCGGACCCTGAAGAGGGTAGGGTTTGGGAGAGGAGGGGCTTCAATGTCATAGAGTTCAATTGCCACAGCGGCCATTTTTCTCCAGGTGATCTGATCTCTGTCGGCTGGAGATCAGTCGAATTAGTCGGTGAGGATACGGCCGTTTCAAATTCTTAATTTTAAATTCTTCATCAGTCCTTCGAAGACTGATGAAGAATTTTAAATTAAGAATTTGAAACGACCGTATCCTCACAGTGACCTGTGCTTCTTTTAAAAACTACTTGACATTAACTTATTCCATCATGGTATATGTACTCTACCATTGAGACTCTTCCTGAGACTTTTTTCTTGATTTTGAGAACACTGTACAATTTTTCACCAGTGTTTACTGTATTGTGGGTTGTTTTGTTGCATGTTTCCTTGTTGTATATATTGATGTGTTTATAGTAGTAGCTCACTGATAAACTTTTTGCACTTTCTTAATATACTTCGCTCCTGTACTGATTTTCCTATCTACTTGATACTAGTACAGTGGTGCCTTATTTTCATCCACTACCTGGCATCCACTACCAGAGGCTGAGGCAGAACCTGCAGGGAGTTCCTGCACAAAGAGACCATGGAGAAGGGAGGGATCCATGGCTCTTCCTCACCAATCTCCATGTTGTTGATTTCCTACCTTGTACTCTTGGGAGACCTCCTCAAGAGGAAGGGCTTCATGATCTCTGTGCTCCTTGGATCGGTGACAGACCACACAGATGAGGGCTTCGTCGTCCTTGCAGAAGAGATTCAGTGGCTCCAGGTGCTTCTGGCAAACTCTCTCTCTTGTAGCAGCCACGATTGCCTGATACAGAAAACAAAGAAACAGAATTTGTTTCATCCCCCCCAGGGTTGCCACCCTCCAGGTACTAGCTGGAGATCTCCTGCTATTACCACTGATCTCCAGCCAATAGAGATCAGTTCCCCTGGAGAAAATTGCCACTTTGGCCATTGGACTCTATGGCACTGAAGCCCCTCCCCTCCCCAAACCCCACCCTCCTCAGGCTCCACCTCAAAAACCTCCTGCCGTTGGCAAAGAGGGACCTGACAACCCCCACCCCTTGGACTGTACCTCTTCTTGTAAGGGCTGGATGTAATTAGTGCCTTGTTCAGTTGTGGGGGGGGGCATTGTTATACAAAACCGGATGTAACCCAAAGTAACCTTTCAGTTGGAGTTGGGGGAGTTGTTCTGGACAGGGAGCTTTGTGGGGGGGGGAGAAGATACTTGAAGGAAAAGAGAGTTCTGAAGGAAAGGAGAGAGAGAAGCCATCTGGGTCCAAGTGCAGAGAAGAGGGAAGCCTGACAAGGAGACAAGGAGCCTCCCGGTGATCTGCAGCAGCACCAAGAGCCCCAAGATCAGCCCCATCTCCAGCACGGCTGAGGGCCGGTCAATCCACAGCAGCAAAGGCAGGGGGAGAGCCCTGAAGGAGGCCTCACAGAGACAGGATAAGACTCCCATCATCTCGTTTCCATTCTAAGCTGTGTTTACTATACGAGTGTCCTGATTTGACTCCCCGCCCCTCCTTGTTGGAGTAAACCCTACTTGTATATTAAGTTCTACTTGTAAATGGTTATGAGTGACTGGACAGTCTGGGAGTTGTTGAATTTTTCCTTTTCTGCCTCCTGGCCATCCTCCATGTTAGGCAGTGGAGGCCAGTGGGCTGGAAGCACCCCTGCTTTATTTTATTTCTTTTTCACACACACACCCTCCACTAATAAACCAGGTCCCATAATGTTTCCCCTCAGCTGGGGCTGGTGGAAGAAACTGTTTTTTTCTAACCCTCAAATTCCTCTGGAAATCAATGAATGAATCACAACTCCTGGTTCCAGTTAAACCACATTCTCCCTATACCTGCTTTGAGCTGCATTTTGCAATGTGCCTGAGGAGTCCCCAAACACCACCCCCCTTCCTTTCTTGCAATGCACATTCCTGGGGGGTTATTATGACAAGCCTCCAAACATAGGTTCAGAGGTATCAGGAGGTGAAGCAGGAACAGCAGAAATACGGATTGACCCTGGTGGATTTTTTATGCCACCTTTCAAGATTTAACTCCAAACCAGCCCATTCCGGTCTCTCACAGGCAGCATCTCCTCCCAGGTGGCCCTCCAGATGACACCATGAACGTTACAAATGACTGATGATTCTGATACTGACCCAACAAGCGGATATCAGTTCTGGTGTGAATTAACTTGAGTTTGATTGGGGGGGGGGGGCTACCCTCCCTGTATCTCAATTTTTTCATGTTTTTAAATGCAATAATAATAGTAATAAAATGAGACATCAATATATGGGGCACCTATGGGTTCCTAGTCTTATTGCATGGAAACCCCATCATGGCCCTTTCTAAACTCTGAGAAGTAATCTCACAGTCCCCCCTTCCCTGCCCCATTAACTCCTGCGGTTCGTTTGCCCTCAGTGAAGCCTTTGTGCCAACAGACCTACAGGCAACATCCTGCTCTGAGTTTTGGCCTTCTTGATCATGAGGGACTTCTTCATTTGTCCTGACGCTGAGAACAGATTTAGGGCCCAGACTGAGATGTAGCAAGTTACGCCAGAGCCGGTGAGCCTTGCCAGTTGCATAGTGCTCAGTTTCTGAGAATGACATGCATATTTCTTGCCTTCACACCATATTCACAATGGCCTTGGCACAGTATTGGAAGCCCCACTTCATCAGAGGCCTGCACTTGGGGGTGGGGTGGGGGTTTGGCCAGGACCCCCTTTGAGCAGGGAAACCTCTTGGGCTGGCCACGCAGCTCCATCTCACTGTGGGAGGGCCAAGGAGGTGGTCATTGTAAATAATGGATGGACAACTGTTAAAGGGAATGGCTGTGTGTGGGGAGAGGGGCTGCCTGCCCTTTTCTTTAGCTCCTCATGTCCAGCCTTTTTCACTGGCAAAAATGGCTCGAGGGGGAATAGCCTGCAGCTCTTCCTCCCCCTTTGCAGTGTTTGGAACCCACAGGAGCAACACAAAGCTTTCAAGGTAAGTTTCAGAGACCAAACGTCTGACTCTGCGTCGGTCAGGCACCCATTGTCCCCACTTCAGGTCAGATGTCTCATCTATTTCAGCTCTTCCTTCATACCTTATCTAGGTCAGCAGCCTCTTTCAGGTTAAGTAAAGAGTGACCTTTGTGTTCTGGGGATTGCTTACAAATGTGACACATGAATTTTTCATCATCCTTGCAGAAGAGATGGAGTTTCTGCCCGTGTCATAGAACCATAGAATTATAGAATCATAGAGTTGGAAGGGACCACCAGGGCCATCAAGTCCAACCCCCTGCACAATGCAGGAAATTCACAACTACCTCCCCCCCCCACACCCCTAGTGACCAGAAGATGGCCAAGATGCCCTCCCTCTCATCATCTGCCTAAGGTCACAGAATCAGCATTGCTGACAGATGGCCATCTAACCTCTTCTTAAAAACCTCTTCTTACCACCTCCCGAAGAAGCCTGTTCCACTGAGGAACCTCTCTGTTAGAAAATTCTTCCTAATGTCACTCTAGACCAGTGATGGCGAACCTTTTAGAGACCGAGTGCCCAAACTGCAACCCAAAACCCATTTATTTATCGCCAAGTGCCAATGCGGCAATTTAACCTGAATACTGAGGTTTTAGTTTAGAAAAAACAACTCATACGTTAACATCTTTTGCCTTAAAAGAAAAACACAATAACAGAGCTTTCAATGATACAAACAACTTTTTATCGAAAGGCATGCTTTTGAACAATTAATGTGATTTTTGCTGTTGTGTGCATGCTGATAATTTGTCTACCCTTGGCTCATACTTTGTAAGTTTGAGAGCAACACATGCAGCACTCAGGTCATCTGTTAGTCTGTTTCTGGTGTCAGATTTGATATAATTCAAAGCTGAAAACAGCTGCTCACAAGCATAAGATGATCCAAACAAAGTTAGGAAAGCAATCCCAAGTGCTTTCATTGACTTAAAATTATTTGGCAGAGAATTCCACACTTTTAAAGAATTCTGAGTGGCAAATCCAAGGCAAAACCTCCCATTCACAAATGGCCAATTACCCCCCATGCAGAGTTTTGAGAATCTGGATGGGGAAAATGCGCGAGGGGCCAGCTTGCCCCAGCAACGGGGTGTATTGGGGGGGAAGAGAGAGAGAGACCCCCCCTGAGGAAAGGTCCAGTCGTCCGCAGGCTTGCATGAAAACCCGCAAGGCGAACTTTTGCAACTTGCCCCCCAACGATGCAAAGACACAAACACACACAAAAAAGCCTCCCGCGTTGCAGAGGAAGAGGTGCCTTTGCATCGCACCCCGGGTAAGAGGGGGGGCAAGCTCGCGCCCTTCCCACGCCGGCAGCAAAAGCCGTGCGGGTGCAAAGGGCGGCAAGTTTGCAAAAGTGGGTTGGGTGGGGGGGGCTTTCCCACCCCGTTCCTCCGGTCCGGCTCCCTGGCTCCCCTCCGCCTCCTGCAGCGAAATGCAACCCCAGGGCGAGACGCGCTTTGCAAAAAAACATAACCAAGCCACACACCCTTCCAAGCCGGCGCCGGGGGGCGAGGAGGTGGAAATCAGCTCCGGAGCAGCTCCCGACTAAGGGGGGCTCCAAGGGGAGGGGAGGGAAAGGGGGGGAGCGGTTCCCAACTTGCCGCCGCCGATCACAGCGCAGCCTACCGGGGGGAGAGAAACCCCTCTTCCCCCAGCCTCCAAGGGGCCAGGGCCACTCACAGCAGGCAGAGGGCAAAGGCGCCGGCCACGCTCTTGCTCACCAGGAAGCTGTGGTGCGGCCGCCTGGGCCAGCAGCTCCTCGGCTGCCGCCCCACCCAGGCGCCGTTCCAGACCCGCCACCGGCCACTCATGCTCAGCCCCGAGGGCTACCCGACCGGCCGCACCGCTACACCTGCCGTCTCGCCCCCGCCTCCGCCCCATGACAAAGTTGGTTGCGGCGCGGTGGAAACTTGCATTGAGGCCGCGATGAGGGGTGGAGGAGGGGGCAGACGCGACGGCTCTGCGCGTGCCCACAGAGAGGGCTCGGCGTGCCGCTTATGGCACGCGTGCCATAGGTTCGCCAACACGGCTCTAGACGGAAATTCTTTTGATTTAATTTCAACCCGTTGGTTCTGGTCAGACCTTCTTGAGCAACAGAAAACAACTTGGCACCCTCCTTCAAGTACTTGAACATGGTTATCGTATCCCCTCTCAGTCTTCTCCTCTTCAGGCTAAACATACTCAGCTCCTTTAACCTTTCCTCATAGGACTTGGTCTCCAGACCCCTCACCATCTTTGTTGCCCTCCTCTGGACACGTTCCATCTTGTCTTAAACCTTATTAAATTGTGGTGCCCAAAACTGAACACAGTGCTCTAGATGAGGTCTAACCAGAGCAGAGTAAAGGGATACCATCACTTCGAGTGATCTGAACACTATACTTCTGTTGATGCAGCCCAAGACTGATTTTGCCTTTTTAGTTACCGCATCACACTGCAGACTCATGTTCAGTGTTTGGTCTACTAAGACCCCAAGATCCTTTTCACACACACTACTGCTCAAACAAGTCTCCCCCATCCTATAATTATGCATTTGATTTTTCCTACCTAAACGCAGAACTTTACATTTGTCTTTGTTGAAGTGCATTTTACTAGTTCTAGCCCATTTCTCCAGCCTGTCAAGATCATCCTGCATCTTGGCTCTGTCTTCTACCGTATTTGCTACCCCTCCCAATTTAGTATCATCCGCAAATTTAATAAACATCCCTTCTATTCCTTCATCCAAATCATTCATAAAGATGTTGAACAACGCAGGGCCCAGCACAGATCCCTGAGGAACTCCACTAGTCACTTCTCTCCAAGTGGATGAGGAACCATTAACTAGCACCCTTTGGGTACGATCTGTCAACCAGTGGCAGATCCACCTAACAATAATAAGATCTAACCCACATTTCCCCAATTTGTCAACTAGAATACTATGTGGAACCTTATCAAAAGCCTTACTGAAATCTAGATAAATTATGTCTACAGCTGGTTCTTGTAGGTTATCCAGCCTGTGTGACTGTGGTCTTGGTATTTTCTTTCCTGACGTTTCGCCAGCAGCTGTGGCAGGCATCTTCAGAGGAGTAACATCTTCAGAGGAGTAACACTGAAGGACAGGACACAGCTGCTGGCGAAAAGTCAGGAAAGACAATACCAACACCACGGTCACACAGCCCAGATAACCTACAAGAACCAATGAACTCTGACCGTGAAAGCCTTCGACAATATTATGTCTACAGCATTCCCCTGATCCAGCATGGTAGTAACTTTCTTTAAAAAGGAGATAAGATTAGTCTGACATGGCTTATTCTTGAGAAACCAACGCTGGCTCTTAGTGATCAGATCCATCCTTTCTAAATGCTCAAGGACTGACTGTTTGATGATTTGTTCGAACACTTTTCCTGATATAGAAGTCAAGCTGATGGGTTGTTAGTTACCCGGATCCTCCTTTTCCCCCTTCTTGAAGATGGGGACAACATTTGCCCGCCTCTTGGACACAGATCTTCTGTTCCTGGATTTCTTCCACAAAATCTCTTCTCTTTTATTTTTTCTACCAAGTTTGCCAGCTGCCAGTTTGAGCAGAAATTCCCTTTCTGGATCTCAGCTTTGCAGACAGGACACTCCAGGCCCCCCAGTTCTTCCCATGTGTCACAGTAGTGGGTGATGCAACCCCGACAGAAATTGTGGCCACAGTCCAGGGTTACCGGTTCTGTGAGGCACTCCAGGCAGATGGGACAGTTTAATTCCTCTTCCAGATCTGTGGATGGTGACCCTGAGGTCATGTCGGAGGCAGTTTATGCCTCTTGGCAAGTGGAAAAGGGAGCTTTGTGAGGCCTGTAAAGAGGACAGCAGAAGGACAATGAGCTGGAGAAGGGGTGGGTTTTAGGCAGGAGATATATTTTTCAAAAGCACAGATAAATAAGTAGCATTTTACACTGGGATTTTTTTATAAATCTAATAGGAGGCAGAGAACTTTCCATTAACAAATGATTGATGAAATAGAGGTGCAGATAGAAGTTGATTTGATACTGGTAGGACAATTCAACAGAGTAATCAGGGTTGCCAATCTCCAGGTGGAGGCTGGAGATCTCCTGGAATCACAACTGATCTCCAGAATTCCAAGATCAGTTCCTCTAAAGAGGCAGCTTGCAGGGTAAACTGGATGGTGTCATACTCTGCTGAGATCACTCCTCTGCCCAAACCCCACACTCTCCAGGCTCCACCCCCATCTCCAGGAATTTCCCAACCCAGAGATGGCAACCACAACCATAATCGATAGATGGACAGATCAACTCAAACAATTCCACCAGTATTTACAGTGACTGACTTATTCAAGAGGAATCAAGCAATAGGGTCGCACTGTACAAAATGATTCACAAAGCTACTTGGATAAATTATTGGGGACTGTGGTCTCTACTACCGTGTATAATTTTCTGTAAATTGGATCCTACTGTGTAATTTTACTTTATCAAATGTGTCATGCTAACAATTTGCTTTGCTTCAGTTCTGTTTTTACAGTTCTGGTTGGTTCTACAACCCAAATCCTATTTTATTGTTTATTGAATGTCCCATCTTGTTGATAGTATTGCCTTACTCTGTGTAATACTCCTTGAGTCCCAAAGTAAAAGACAGATTATAAATAACAAATAAATAACAGGATGTCTCTATCCTGAGAAAAAATACTTCACTTTTTATTTGCACAGACATCAAATCTATTCAGGAATAGATTATATTTTTGCACTAGCAAAATTATGACAAACACAAAGGTATAGACTGTATTTGAGCAATAATCATGCAGATCTTGCCCCACTTAAATTTAACTATTATATAAGTGCATTTAGTGGGGTTGCCAACCTCCAGTTGGGGTCTGGAGATCTCCTGGAATTACAACTGATCTGCAAACAGAGATCAATTCCCTTGACAAAAAATGGCTGTTTTGGAGGATGGGCGCTCTGGCATTATATACCTCTGAGGCCCCTCCCCAAACCCCAACCTTCCCAGGCTCCACCCCCAAAATCTCCAGGGATTTCCCAAGCCAGAACTTGCAACCCTAGAGGGGCTGTAGAATTTGGAGATGAAATGATCTGTTGTTAAAAGATGAACAGATAACGAAGAAACTAAAAGAAAAAGCGGAAGTTCTTCTTTAGTATTAATGAATCAAAAGAAATACCATTTCTCATAATCTGGGAATCCTTTAAAGCATATTTTAGAGGCACTGTTATGTTGATAGAGAGCCATTTGACCAAAAGGGTAGGGGGGACATTAGTCTTGGAAGCAGAAAATGAGGAATCTCCCCCCCCCAACAAAACAAATAGTGTCTCCAAGAAACTAAGCTAGTTTTGGAAATGACAAGAGACAAGTTAAAGTTACAAAGTGCTCACCAGACAGCAAAATCCCTCTTGTATGCTAGACAGTCAATCTTTGAACAAGCCAATAAACCAGGAAAATATTTGGCACATTTACTAACCAAAGAATTGGGCCAAATAGAATTATTGAAATTAAGGACAAAATAGGAAACCGGCTTTACAACGGCTCTCAGAAAATGAATGAATAACCTTCGTGGCGAATTCTCTGCCAGACGTAGGGGGCATGAGCTACAGACAAAATATCAGCATTCAATGAGACCGCCTTAGAAGTCTCCTCTTCATAACATCTCAATGGGATGTCTATTCCCCTCCACACACAAACATATGCATGCTCATCCCTCTTCTGTCTTGTGCTGCAGTTACCAACTACTTCCGCAGTTTCAATTTATCTTCTCTGCTTCCTTTATCCTTCAAAATGCCATTTATTAACTGAACTCCCAAATTGTTCCTTCTCTCATAAGCTGTTTCCACATGGGTTATTTGCCCGGGGTTTAATGCTGTTGGAAAGTGGGGTTTTCCTTGCTTCCCCACAGTATTGAGGTGTACCTCCTGGATTTTCACAGGCTTTTCTTCAGTCTTTCCCTAACCGGTTTGCTGCAAAAATTTTGGAAGAGATTGCAGCAAAGTCCAGAATGCTGTTGAGTGAGGGGGTGAAAAAGTTTGGCTATTCGTGGTCCTGCCCACATGGCAGCCATTTTCCCTGCCCCTCAGGCTGCCTTTTCCTCCCACCACCTCCGGGGGATCTTTGTCAAAAAAATTGCAATAGAACATTGTTATATCATTTTGACGATATAACAACCTGTGAATCGATTTCTCTGAATTTCCAGTTTTTGTTTTTTTAAAGACTCTAGCCCCTTTTGTTGTGAAGATATAAAGGGAAAGAAATATCTATGCAACAAAAGGGCTAGGGACTTTAAAAAAATAAAATCTGGGAATGATATTCAATTACTGATTTTAAAAAAAGAAAGACAAAAGCCCTGATGGTCCAGTGGAGGGTGGTGGCAGCTGCTGCCAGGGGACTGAGACAAGAAAACTATGGGAAACCTGCCTTGCGAAAGCCCTGTTGTCACTGTGATGTATTGGCAGCTGCAGCAGCAACAGGAAAAGTAGAAAAGCCTGTGACTGTGTGGGGAAACCACTTTTGTTGCTATTGTTGTTGCTGTCAAGTCACAGCTGACTTAGGTGACCCCCGTCAGGTTTTCAGGTAAGAGATGTTCAAAGGTGGTTTGCCATGGCCTTCCTCTGCGTAACAACCCTGGACTTCCTTGGGGGTCTCCAGTTCAAGTACTAACCATGGCCGACCCTGCGTAGCTTCTGAGATCTCACAAGACTGGGCTAGTCTGGGATATCCATGTCAGGATGGAAAACACCATACACACAAATAAAATCCCTGGCGTGTAGCTCTGTTACTGCTGTTGCCCAACTATAAGGACAGAGGGGTGGTGTAAAGAGAGCAGGGTCAAGAGGTGAAGGTCTCCAATACAGCCACTGAGGGCTCAGCCTGAATCCCCCCCATCCTCCATCCACTAGGCTACCCAGCCATTATGCCAACCTTACCTGCTAGTTGTCTCAAGGGGACATCCAGAACCGGCTCTGTGGGACACACAATACAGCCTTCCCCTTTCTTGTGATTTCCCACTCTTCAGTCTCCTCAATAGGGTCACAGAGGTACAGAGAGGGCCAATTTGAAGTCCCCTCGACAGCTGGAACCCCCCCCTCTGGTTGCTGCAATTCCCTTTGGCTTCTTCAGGGAAAAAAGCCAGGAAATGCATCTCAGTCCCTTTCACTGCAGAGAAACAGGAGCTGATCAGCAACAACCTTTGAACAGAGAGCCCAACCCATATCTCCTAAAATAGGAAATATATTAACTAGTCCATTAATATATGGATTCTAAAGTCCCAGCCATATCAAAATGGTCTTTGTACAGAAATGTCACAGCTGGGATGTCTGCATTTCATGACCCGTTGACTCCACTTTTCCTCCATATCTGGGTGTGCCTGTATACACATGCATATACCGATAAGAATACATTTCGTCCATTTTATGAAGAGGACTGTAGGCACCTGGGGACAGAATCAATGTGTTCCTATGGATGAAATACAAGACTCCTTTTTGGTTTTCCTGAAACAGACTAAGCTTCACCTTCCCCACACATAGATGCTGCCAACACTTCCCATGAGATGCTTCTGGTCACACAACTGCTTGCTCCCCAGGTCAGCGGAAGGAAATGTGTGCGTTTTTGTTGGCTTCTTTTCGCCTAGTGAGAGGGTGGGCCACAAACAAAAGAGAGTCAAGCGCAAACAAATGTAACACAAATGTTGTAACAGCAACAAAAATAATTTGATGCCTCCTTTTCTACAAATTTAACCTTCCAAGGTAGCAATCAGTTAAAAAACATTAAAAAAACTTTGAAAACAATGCATATATATATGGAAAACAACAATTGAAAACATAAACAGGAAGGAGAGTCAATAAGGGATAGAATCATGAAACAAAAAAGTCTTCATCTGCTGACGGAATATAACAATAGAGGGAGACAGATGACTCCACAATTTGGTGGCACAATCAAGAAGTCCTTTCATGGGATGCTACCCATTTCCCCTCAGATGATGGTGCAAATGAAGCACGCCCCTCTCAAATGACCAGAACAGGTAACTTCATGTGGCAGTGGGTGGTCCTTAATGTATTTCAGCTCTAGCCATATAATCAATACCAGCACATTGAATTGGGCCCAGAAGCAAATTGGACGCCAGTGCAGCAAGACTGGGGTTATATGGTCCCTACCACCCACTCCAGACAGCATTCTCACTTCAGCATTCTGTACCAATTGTAGCTTCCACACACTCTTCAAGGGCAGCCACACAAAGAGCACAATGCAGTAGTCTAATCTCGATGTTACCAGGGCATGCAACACATTGGCAAGATCTTGTCTGCACAGTAAGGGCTGCAGATAGCTCCCCAGCTGAAGCTGCTGAAGGGGAACCCTGGTCACTGCTGCCACCCGTTTCTCCAACAGGAAGCCCTGGTTCAGAAGCACTCCCAAGCTATGAACTGCTCCTTTAGAGGGATTGCAACCCCATCCAGAACTGGAGGTATCCAAATACCTGGGTCAGACCTTCCTCCCCTCCCCCTACACACACACCAATACCATCTCTGTTTTGTTGGGATTAAATTTCCGATTGTTAGCTCTCATCAACCCAAAAACTGCCTTGAGGCACCTGTTCACAGTTTCCATGGCCTCCCTGGAATCTGCTGGAAATGCAAGATTGAGCTAAGTGTCATCCACAGACTGGTGGCAATTCAACCTCAATCTCCAGATGACCTCTCCCAGTGGCTTCATATAGATGTTGAAAAGCAGAGGGTGGAAACATTGAACCTTCCAGGACTACATAGGTCAAAGGCCAAGAAGTTGAGCAGCAGCCCCCCAGCACCACACTCTGAAACTAACCTTTGAAGTAGGACTGAAACCACTGCACAAAAGGGCCTTCCAGTCCCAACCCCGAAAGGCGATCCAGAAGGATACCATGATCGATGATATCAGAAATAGCTGAGAGGGCCGAAGAATCAACCAGGTCACTTTCCCCACATCCACCTTCCACACAGATCATCCACCAGGGCAACCAAGGCCATTTGAATCTCATAACCAGGCTTAAAGCCAGATGTGAATTGATCCAAATAATCTGCTCCATTCTGGAATCATTGCAGTTGTCCAGCCACCTCTGGTTCAATCACCTTGCTCAAGAATGTCACATCCGAGACTGGCTGATAGTGATCGAAATCTCCTGTGTCCAGGGGAGGTTCCTTTAGTAGTGGAAGTACCACTTCCTGCTTCAAGACAGGGGCAACCACCCCCCACTCAGGTAAGCATTTGCTGTGCTCTGCACCCAGCCCCCCAGCCCCCCAATGGTAGATTTAAGCAGCCAGGAGGGGCAAGGGTCAGACAAATAGGAGGTAGTGGCCAGACTTCCCAAAATCCTGTTCACAGCCTCAGATTGAAGAAGAAGAAGAGTTGGTTTTTATATGCCGACTTTCTCTACCACTTAAGGGAGAATCAAATGGGCTTACAATCACCTTCCCTTCCCCTCCCCACAACAGACACCCTGTGAGGTAGGTGGGGCTGAGAGAGCTCTAGGAGAACTGTGTCAAGCTGAAAGGGATCCCATGCAAGTAGGCAAGTCGGCACCCCAGGACCATCCAATCCTGTCAGTGTGAATGTACAGTCCAAGTCGGAATGGATACAGGAGATTTTGTCTGCAAAGTGTTGAGCAAAATTATTGCAATGGGCTGTGGAAGAGTCCACCTCCTCCCTAGTCCAGAGCCCGATAGGCCCCTCCCCACCCGAAAGAGTTTTGCAGGTCTATACTGTTCAGATACAACAATGGCAGAGAAATAGTGTTTCTTTGCAGTTGCCCCTACCACTGAGTGTATAACATGATGTGAGTAGCTGAGCAGCTGTGGATTCACACACACCCTGTCGCGGACACACAAAGAGTTTTCTCTATAGACTCAGGAATAGTTGAACCCGCCGGTTTGCAACAGAAGCAAGTTGGGCCCCGTGCTGATTGCCCTGTGCCTGCAGCATCAGATCCTCATGTCTTCTCCATCTCTGGAGCCAATTGGACATACTTTTAAAATTATTTTTGTTTTTAAAAAAATCATGTGAGAAACAATCTATTACTGTAAGGACGCAGGGAAGTCGTTGTTTTTGCCAAGAAGGGTGGAGTCGGTGAATGAAGGTTAGCAGCAGAGGGAGTTTGTTTGCTGTTGCAGTGAATAGGATATTCTATGCTCTCATCACTTTTTGTAAGGTATTTGAAAATTATGTTATGTGGGAAATTAACTGAGAAAAGGGGAGAGTTAGTACTACGGGCCTTATTATTGGAGTCATGTTGTTATTGGAGTGATGTATTTTTCAAGCCGAAGACCGGTTTCTCTGATGCTGAGTTTGTTCCGAGAGGAAAGACATTGCAAGACTTTGGCACTTGTTGGAGCGGAAAAGCTGGACTCTGATCACCATAAAATATTATTATCAGGAAGAACCAGCAGCTTCACTGAAATGGAAGCAGGCGCCTCTAAGGCCAAAGCTCCATCATCTTAGGAGGTTTTAGAGGGACAATCCTGAGGAAAAGTTGGCAATCCCTGCACATCAGACAAGCACAGGAAACCAACGGGAAACCTGCTGAAAGTGGAGGGAGCCAATGAGGAAGAAGGTGCCTCTAGGTCCCCTCTCCTCCTCCATGCCCCCAAAATTAAGTTTTTGAGGGAAATCCTGAGGAATCTTCGGGAGAGGGACAATTTGTCCTGGGTTTTTTTTGGGGGGGGGGAATACTACTTGCCTATTAACATCTAAACTTGTTTTGCTGTGTTAACAAGATAAAATGCACCAGTTGGCTTACTTATGGAATTTAAAAGTATAAATGCCTGAGAGAGCAATCCCAAACAGATCTACTCATAACCCTACTAAAGTCTATTCAGTGTGGCTTACTTCTATGAAAGTGTTAGTAAAGGTAAAGGAAGTCCCCTCTGCAAGCACCGGGTCATTCCTGACCCATGCGGTGACGTCACATCCCAACGTTTCCTAGGCAGACTTTGTTTACGGGGTGGTTTGCCAGTGCCTTCCCCAGTCATCTTCCCTTTACCCCCAGCAAGCTGGGTTATTGGTGAGGCACTATTAAGTTTTCTATATGCAAAACTGCAAATATGCCCAAATATTTGACAGCCACAAACTTGTGCCTCTTAACCCATCTGAGTGGCAAGAAAAATAGAAGTAGAAATTAGAAAAAATGTAGTAGGCAACATAAAATGCTTTTTTTTTTTTTTACAGAAACAGCAACTAGTATTGGGGTGATGTCAGGCTGTTATCTCGGTTTAGATGTTTCCTTTCGTTTCTCTGCTGCACCGTCCAGACTCAAGGACGGCTACACATACCAAAGCCTGGGAACGCCACTCCTGGGAAATAATGCTCTGTTTATGCTTTGTAATCTCCCGCCGTTTCTCTGCCATATATTTCCAAATAACGGGCAAGACAAGCCATAGCTGTCATCTTGCCTTCAATGCACTGTATTGCCTATTTGACCAGTAAAGCCATCTGCTTGGAATCTGATTGTCTCTGTGGTAATTTCTGGTTCGATGGGTCAAGAGCTTACAGGTATATACGTCACAATAACCTAGTCTGATGGTCTGATGAATGGTGGGATGATAGCCGGGATGATAGCTGATAATAGTCTTCTGGACCTGCTGGGCTGGCCTCACCCGTTGGGGGTTCTAGACGGGTGTTCAGGACCGGAGGGGTAAGAAATTCTCTTCTAAACACCCCCCCTTTGATAGGGTGCCTTGTTTGTTGGCTGCAGCCAGGGATCCACAGCAACGGCATAATCAAACGGGTGATTTGCGGGAGATCCCGGGCAGTCCCTGGCCCCACCATGAACACGTGAAGCTGCCTTATACTGAACCAGACCCGTGGGTCCATCAAAGTCAGTATTGTCTACTCAGACCGGCAGCAGCTCTCCAGGGTCGCAGGCAGGGGCCTTTCACATCCCCTACCTCACCTGCCTATTCCCTTTAAGTGGAGATGCTGGCCAGGGATTGAACCTGGGACCTTCTGCATGCCAAGCAGATGTTCTCCCACTGAGCCATGGTCCCTCCCGCTTATGTTCTGTGTTGTCTTGTATGTGTGTGCTGTTGTTGTTTAGAGTTATCCGTTGGAAACAGACAAGACTGAGAAGTTGCTTACAACTTCTGGAGTGGGACAAGAACTTGAACAAGCTACCAGAAAGACTCTGAAAGAAAAGGAAATCCAACGACGGGGAACTGTGGGAACGGGAGGAGGAGGGAGACGGGAAGCTGAGCTCGGAGCATGGGATGTGTTTTTAAAATATCAAACTCAGGGGCTTAATGCACTCAGTATATACTACGTATATACTACATTTAAAAAACGTGTTATCCAGGTTAGATCACACCTCAGACCTCTCGTTTCGGCTTGGAAATGCTTTGGAAGCGCCAGACATCTGTTTTTTCCTTACTAAGAACCCAGATTGAGGCTTTGAGGTGTTTGGGATGTTTGGGAAACTTAAAGAAAAGAGATCTGAAGAAAGTTTCAAAAATCAAAAAAAGGAAAGCTTCAATAAATGAAAAGCGGAGGATTTCCCCCCCCCCCCTCTAAAAGCCGTGGCTGTGAAATCTAAAGCGGGACCGACTGTGCCGGGACGGCGACCTTTGCTTTAGGGGTAGAGAAGGACCCGAGCAGGTCTCAAATTGTTGTGGGGGGGGGTGGGGTTTCTCCTCTCGTAATAACAGGGGTGGTTTATAAAACAAAAACAGCATAGAGCTTGAAGCACCAGGTTCTTGCATATAAATGCAGAGAGGGATCGTCCGTCTCTACCGGTCAAGCGACGAGCTTCAGAAAGCAGATCTTTCTTTGTTGTATAAGACTTCCGTCTACTGGAGCTAGAATAGAACTGCAGCTTTTGGGGTGTTTTTTGTGTGTGTGGCTTGGTGGCAACTGTAAAGCTTTGTTTAAGGAGTGAAGATGCCCCTCATCTTATGGGAATGTTTGGATGATAGACTGGTATCTGTGGGGCTATTTTATTTTTGTGCTCCCTGTTCTCTGGTATAATCAGATTCCGCTTCCTTCTATGTTTTTGGACCTTGTATAGCTCAAGTTAAAGGATTACAAGATCAATTAGAGTATACTATTTTTGGACTGTTTTTCTTCTGACGTTTTTTTCTTCCCTTCCACCCTGAAGACCTCTGGTGTGCTTGTGTACACTATGTTTTGTGCCCACTTAAACAGTAAAAGGTACTACATGGACTTTGTTCTTGTTTGGGGTTGTTGCATGGACCACTACGGCTGTACAAGTTCTTCCATATTCCAGGAATGACGGGGGGAAGTTTGGATAAGCCCAATTTGGCCATAGACACACTGCAATGCGAATGGGGGCAGGTGAGGTGTTTCTGAAAGGGATCGGGTGAGTGTTATCTGTTAAATGAGGATGCCCTGAAGGGCAGTTTCTTCCCCTCCCTTTCATTTTGGGTGCTTACTCTACCATCTACCTCCCAGTTTACCAGTGCACAGACGCAAATGACTAGAAATGAGCAACACAGAGCAATGCAAGACTGAACTAAAGTTGCAGGACCACTCTGAACAGAAAACTTTCCATGGTAAACTAAAATTTCCTGAATCTGTATAAGTTCCCGACATTCCTAGGTCTGGTAATAATACAAGCAGCCTGGGACATACTAAAACACATCTGGCCCACTCTAATGCCCGGTCTGAAATCCCTGCAGCATTTCTTCATTACCTTTGAATTGCTTCTTGATGCCTTCCAAAAAAGGATTTAAATCCGAGAAGTCCCAGATGTGCCACTTCAGTGCAAGAGGAAAAGTCATTGGATTCCCAAATGCCTCCTTTTCTTCATACCTTGAGAAAATCATGTTAAAGTATCATCCATTCAATTCAGAATTTCCCCCCAGTGGATCAAGGAAACAGAGGAAGGAATTGGCAGAAAGCTTACAGCAGGGGTCCCCAACCTTTTTGAGCCTGCCGGCACTTTTGGAATCCTGACTCAGCACAATAGGTGCAGCATCAAAATGGCTGCCACAAAATGGCTACCATAGGAGGACGAGGAGGAGGAGGCCGCCACAACATGACTGCAAAAGGTTAATTCCAGTAACACAGTGCAGATCCTTGCGCTGGCAGCTGCCAATCAAGCCTCCAGTAGTCAATCAGAATCTTTTATAGAGAAAAGCCCTACCTGGCTACACCCACTTCCAAAAAAATATCTGGCAAGTGCCAGAAAAGGTGCCCACGGGCACCACATTGGGGACCCCTGACTTGGAGACACAGGCTGAGGCTGAAAGCAGAAAAAGATGGAAGGCTCTTTGGAGAGCAACGTCGTCCACCTCACTGTCGCTCCTGGGACCCAAGAGCCACAACAGCAGCTGGGAGGAATGGTTATTTAAAAATAAAACAGAGCCCGTTTCGGCTCAGGACACCACCACAGGGGGAGGAAGGGCTCCTGTCTACCCCCCAGCCATTTTCCCATGCAGAAACAGCACCTGGGGGGGGGCTATTTCTCCATTTTGCTACTCCATGTGGACTATTCTGTGCATTTGAAGCAGCAAAAAAGGGGAAATAACTCCCTTCCCCAGTGTTGTTTAGGCAGGGTTGTTGTGAGGATAAAATGGAAGAGAGCGGAAATAGGTTCAGCCGTAACGCCTTCATATCTTTTTCTCCATCCCATAATACTAGAACTCGGAGGCACCCAATAAAGTTGCTGAGAAATAGGTTTGGGACAGACAAAAGGCCTTTTTTTTTTTTACTCAATCAGTAATTAAACTGTTGAATTCATTGCTGATGATGACCATGAGCATAGCTAGCTTTAAAGGAGGACTAGAAATATTCAAGGAGGAGAGGTCCAGCAGTGGCCACTAAACTTGGTGACTGAAGTGAGCCTCCATAGCCAGAAGCAGCCAACCTCTAAATAACACTGCTGGGAGGCAGCAGCAGGGGAGCGTCTCGGCCTCTGTGCCGTGTTTGTTGACCGTCCAGGGGCATCCCTTGGCCACTGTGTAGAACAGGATGCTGGACTAAATGGACCACTGGTCTCACTCAGCGGGCTCTGCTTACGTTCTCAAGAGTGAGGCTGAGAGACGGTGGAAGGAAGCAGGTCACAATGACATCACCCTACCAGGACGTCTCCTTCCTTCTGTTCCTTTGAATTGTTGGCCCCGGTGGGAGGCGTGAAAACTTCAAACCCAATAATGTCACATGACAATTCTTCCTCTAAATCTACTTGGGGAGACTTACATCAGAAGCCTGAATTTTCTGGCCACCAGCCATGTATTGCCCATAATGGGCTGCTCAGCATGACAAATGCTTCATTTCAGAAGCGTATACTCATCTGAAGAGTGGCACAAACACACAGAGAGACAAAAGAGAAATTTTAATAGATGCTTAACCCAGCAGAACCCTGGTTACAGAAATCCCCCTCCTGATTTTCTTTATACAACTGGAGAGCTGGGGACAGTTCAAGTCAACAAATGAAAGCATCCTTGTGCCTTATCTGGCACTTATGAAATCCCCCCCCAAAAAAACCCCCAACAATTCAAGACAGCACAGTTTTCAAATCAACATAATTTTATCATTAACATAATATCTGTACAACCCTCACATCTACCATGACTGAAACCCAAGTGCTAGGAACATAGCAACCTTGATAGCATCCTCCTTTCCCTTCAGGAGGTGCACTCCAATGGGATTTCTGAGGGAGAAAAACCTCCCAACAGCCTGAGGTCGTTTTTGCATGGGAACTTGGACCCACATTTGCCCCGTCTGACTCGGTTGTTCCTTGGAGTTCTGCATGTGTTTTCCATCCATTAGACATGAGCTCGCTGACAACCCTCGCAACGTCTGGGTCTTCCCATCCCTCTCTTAACCCGACTCTTCCCTCTAACCTGAGCTCAGCCCAACTGAAATCTCCATGCAGATAGCAAAGCACTGGACACAGACGACTGCTTTCTCTCACAACCAATCACAAAGCAGTGTGTCAAGAGACAGGCATTCAAATACTTCCTGCTTCCTCGGAGCACTTTCTGAGGCGAAATGTATTACTGTTGCTTTCAGAAATGAGAAACAAAGGGGAAAAGGGGAATGTTGGGAAATGCAGGAGAAATGTCTCCATTTTACCCCAGTTTTGGTGGTTGGGAGCCCGCAGAGGCCTTATCGATGCTCTTGCTGTGAAGAGACAGTCTTAAGAGAGTTTGAGGTAGCCCTTTTGATACACCCAAAACAAGGGCAGGAGGGTCTCTCCAGAGAAGGAGGCTCCGGAGAACTCGTAGATCAGGGCCGCTCGGTCAGCGTCGAAAAAGGCCACTCGGCCCCCAGCGTAGTTCAGGCAGACTCGGATCCTCTTCAATTCTCCCCTCAGGAACAGGGGAGGGTCGTGGTCTTTTAAGGCAGCCTTGTAGTATCCTCCCCACTTCCCCACAGTCCAGATCCCTTCCTCAGGACAAAAGAGGACCCCTCCCTTCCTCCTCACAGTCGTTCTGACCACCCCCACAGCCCATCCTTCCTCACTTCCCACAAGGACTTCCCAGAAATGGCGGCCTGCCGTGAATCCCTCACGGCCCAGCACAGCACTATATTGGTCAAATCTCTCAGGATTGTTGGGCAGAGTATGAGCTTTTTCTCCCCATCTCACGCTTTTCCGATCTTTGGACAGGACGAGTCGGGGATGAGCTGTGTCTGAATCCAGTCACATTTGCTGTTGGGGGAAAAACAAGGAAACAAGAAGAGAAGTATTTGCGGACCCAGGCCGAGCATGGGATCCAGAGGTCCAGCCTCTCCTACCAGGGGTCACCCACCCCCGCCCATAACACCCAGTGTTGTCCGAACCCCAAATCATGTGAGTGCAAGTTAAGAAGTACACAAATGACAAGTACAAACATGGTTGGATTGAAACAGGCCACAACTTTATTGGTTACAGCATTAGGTATTGGCAAGCATGGAGGTAGGATCCTGACATCAGGTGACCCGATGCCAGCTGATGTACCCTGCACCCAGCACCCTGCTGGGCGCAGCCTGAGATGGCAGCGTCCAGGACCCACTTGGACGGCAGCCACTGCATAGTCCCCTGCCACCTGTGAGGAGTCCATCCCTTTGGCCCCTGACTGGGCATGTCCAAATCCAGGCCTCCTCCAAAGCCCCTTATTGGGGTTCCCAACATGGGAAAAGGGGGCACGCAGGCCAGCTTTTCCCCAAACAGGATCCGGGCCCCATGGCCAAACTGCCACAAGAGGAGGCCAGAAGGGTGCGAGCTTCTGGAAGACTCCCGCCAACGCCTAACGTTGAAACCAGACCTGTAGTCTGTGCAGGACGTCCTGAAACCAAATATCCATGCCCCACAAGGACAGGTGCACACCATCTGGGCCAAACCAGGCCCCCAAGCGACTCCACTGGTCCACGAGGTGAATGACATCACCCCCAAGGGCTTCTGCCGCCCTACCAGTAGCCAGCATTGCCTTCCACCTAGGCATGGTCTTCCACCTAGGAATGGTCAACTTTTCCCGGGCACCCTGCCAGATCTGCCTTTCCAGCATGTCCAGCCACAAGTGCTCACCCCCGGCCACCGCCTTGTTTGGGCCTGCAGATCCCACACTGCTGCTGCCCGCAGAGTGCTGCCTTTTGTTTTGCCCGGTCATTTCCACCCTGATGACGTCTGGCAATCCATGCTGCCATACTCTGTGCTGCCTGTGCGGTAACAGGGACTCCCCGTGTGTTCCAGAAGCACCAAACCACTTCAATTTGATCCAGTCACCCGTGCCTAAGCGACTTTCCCCACCAGGGTTAGGAGCACCCGTGCAACAAGGAGTTGGATCCAACAACAGTTGACCCATCTGCCAGCCAGTGTAGCATCAGCCCCCGTGAGGGACCGTGCCAGCCCAGTCTTCACCAGAGTGCCCACTGAGGGGGGGACCATGGAACGGCATACCCCATGTCACCCAGTGGTGAGCACCAGCCAGCCGTCCCTGAGCCAGACCTGCCCAGACATGGCTCAGTTCCGAAAACTCCTTAAGGGAATTATCAACACAAGAGGTAGGCTCATAGGCTTCCCCCCCAAATGGATCCACCGAATGCCCAGGCCACCCACTGCAGCAAAGCAAGGAACAAGGGTCCTCCTGAGGGCCACCCCAGCCCAATTCCCGCTCCAAGCAGGGAAATTCCCTCCATCTGGTGACCCCTGCTCTATGCCCAGAGGAAGGCGAAAAACCTCCGGGACCCCTAGCCAATCTGGCCCAGAGGAAAATTTCTTCCTGATCCCAAAGTGGCAATTGGCACTACCTGGGCATGTAAGAAAGGGCCACAAGATGATCCCTCCAGTACAAGGAGCTTGCCCAATCAGTAGAAGCTGCATACACCCCCATCCTGCACACTATATGTCAACAGGTCCAGGCCCCAATTTGCCACTGTGCGAAAACTAAAAGACATTATATGGCGTTGCTTTGGGCCACATGCAAATGGACCTCCACCTACCCATGTGGACCTCTCCCTGCCCATGGCACAAACACGGGTCTGTGACCACCGTGGTGGCTCCTATCTTAATAAAAGGGGGCACAAACACTCTGGGTGAGAGGCTGGGTCATGCCCAGCCCCATCATACGGAGTGTATCGTAAGGAGGATTGCCGGCATTCCCTGCTCCCTCTGGAATTTACTTTATTTTAAACTCAGGAGACAGCCTCTTCCTGCCCAGATGTGTGCATCCGAGTGACAGCTGGGGAGGCAGCAGACCAAGTTGAACAGGAGGCTTGTGAGTGACAGGCACGTAGTTTCCGTTCTTCTCCCAAACATCAACCCGATCTGTGCCTCTCTTGGGGAGGATTCTGAAAGGCCCTCCAAAGCTGATGCCCAGCAACTGTTCTCCCTGCATTTCCATATGGCGGCAGGTAGGCAAAAGGAGGCAGTTCATCCCCTCAGAGTCCACCTTCTCTTTCACCCTGTCTGACCTCCACAGAAAAAGAAGGAACTGGCTGAGGCAGGGAGGGAGAGATGTTTGAGGAACAAAACAAGAGCATCCAATAATGTTATCTCTAGAAAAACACCACGTAGAAGAACACAAATTGTAAGGAGAAGCTTTTTAGTTAAGAAATAATTTAGCCGTGTATGAAGAAAAATTTACCTTTCTGCAGATGAAGTCCAGAATCCAAAGTGTCTGAAGAAGCAAAAGAAACAAATGTGAGCAGCAGACCCTTGTGCCAATACCTTTCCTGGTTTTACAAGGTATTTTACAAGGTGGCCCGTGAAAGGTGGGACTTTTGCCAAGCCAGGCTTCTGACTGGCTGTGCAGCTTTTCAAAAATGCTGCTTGGGCAGCAACTATCACCACAGCACAAGGATCTTCACTGTGTAACTGAAGGAATGCTGCAGCAGCCATTTAGTGGCTGGCTCCACCTCCGGCGGCAGCTATTTTGTGGCATCCCATTTGTGGCTGCCCTCACCATGCTGTGTAAGAATTCCAAAGATGGCCACAGGCTCAAAAAGGTTGGCGACCCCAATCTAAGTAGCCTAAAGCATAATAAAACACATCTGGCCCTATCTAAAGTCCAGTCAGAAAAGTACATTGTTTACTCACCGAGAAGGTCCTTTCCGCTCTGAAGCAGAAGGTCATCTTGCAGCGTTGGGTGTTTCTCGTCCCATTGCTTGGAGGGGCAGGACTAAAATTAAACTATTTCCTGTCTTGGGGCGAGGAACGCCCACACACTTCCAGTTAATCTAATACGAGCTCATTAGAGACAAGGAAAAAACAGGAACATGATAACAAAAACCATAACAACAGATTGAACAACACAATGAACTGGTTGAACATCAACACAACAGTAGGAAGGACAAGGTGCCCCCTTTATTGCAACTGTGTTTGTCTTGTGCAGCTGTGATTATCTTGCTTGAGGTTCACGTTGGCTGATGAATGTTGGTTCAAATTAGTCCGCCACCCTGAGAAGATGACTCCTCATGGGTGGGCAAGATGACCTTCTACTTCAGAGCAGAAAGGACCTTCTTGGTGAGTAAACAATGTATCTTTCCCGCTCTGAAGGAAGGTCATCTTGCAGCGTTGGGATGCCCAAGAGCCCCTTCACTTTCGGGTGAGAGTCCTAGATGTCATCTTCTTTAACTACGTGTTGCAATACGCGCCTACCGAAGGCGGCCTCTGCTGATGCTAAGGTGTTAATGCGGTAGTGCTTAATGAAGGTGGATGGATTAGACCACATAGCTGCCCTGCATATTTTCTCTGTTGATGCTTGTTTGAACAGTGCTGCGGAGGTTGCTGCACTCCGGAGGGAGTGTGCCATGATGCCTAATGGGGCCTGAAGCCCGCTTGCAATGTATGCCTTGGTGATGCACCTGCGGATAGTCATGCTGATGGACTGGCGAGACATTGGCATACCCTTGTTAGGTAGTGCTATGGAAATAAATAGGTATTCGGTCTTTCGGATGGAAGCTGTCCTTGATATGTATATGTGGAGAGCTCTGTGCAAGTCCAAGGTATGCCAACTGCGTTCCTTGGAGTTGGAAGGATTGGGGCAGAAAGAAGGAAGGTTGATTTCTTGAGCTTGATGGAATTGTGATCGAACCTTAGGGGTGAATGACGGGTCTGTTCGGAGGACCACTCTGTCCTTGTGGAATATACACAGATCCTGACGTATGGAAAGTGACTTCAGTTCTGACACGCGACGGGCCGAGGTGACGGCCGTCAGGAAGAGGGTTTTCATTCTGAGTAGTCTGATGTGGACCACCCGCATTGGTTCAAATGTCCCTAAGATCAGCCTCAGTACCAAAGTATTGGGAAATGGCTAATGTAAAACCCATCTATAAAAAGGGCTCCAGGGGGGACCCAGGAAATTAGAGGCCAGTTAGCATAACATCTGATCCAGGTAAATTGATGGAGAGCATAATATGGGCTGCCCTCGTGCAGGACTAGCCAACGAACGGGCAGCGTCGGACCCGTGTGGCAGTTTCTACCGGGGGCCGCTAACCACCTGGTACGGTGACGGGAAAGAGCAGAACCGAGAGATCGTGCCTAGAGAATGGTTGGAAGGACCCTTGATTATCCACGCTCCGACCACCCTAGCCACCATCGCCACGGAGGAAACTATCCTGCTACGGGAACAGAACAAGACATTGAGCCTACAGAACCGGGACCTACAGGCGCAGCTGAGCGCTCTGCAGAGAGATTTGACTGCAGTTTTGGGGGTAGTGAGAGAGCTCCGACAGCCCTTGCAGCAACCCCGAGCCAGCTCCCTACCTGCCGCGGAACCACCCGTCTGTAGGGAGGCACCCCCACCCAAGCGCCCTACTGCCAGGGATCTGAAGGTATCCTTCGACGGGTCCAGCATGAAGCTACCCCATTTCCTGCTCCAAGTGTCCAGTTTCATGAAGGATCAAGGAGAGACCCCTCGGAGGAAGCCAGGGTCAGGTACGTGATCAGCCTACTAGAGCTTGCTTTATTTCCACTTCTTTAAGCATAAGCTCAACTGACTTTCTTTTGACTGATGAGTTGGTGCTAGCAGCTAGAGTAAACCTGACTTCTTTCCTGCTTATTTTATTCTGTTTATATTCCTCCCGCTAGATCAAGTAACACTGCACGAAACTGGGCCCGTCTAGGAGAACTATTTGATGACATCAAAAACAACCATCCAACTATTCCAGTTCTTATGGCTGGTGACTTTAACGCACGAATAGCGCTGGATGATAATACTCTTTTCCAAAATCTTATAGGGAATTTTGATGAGTCTTTCCTGAGCTCTTCCAAAATCTTATAGGGAATTTTGATGAGTCTTTCCTGAGCTTCCTATGGTACACTAGAACTTCCAGGGACTCGGTAATTAACTCTTCCGGCTTAAGTCTGGCCCAATTCGCTATCCAGAGAAACCTAGGATCACATGGAGAGACGGCATGGTGTGGTGGTTAAGGTGCTGGACTGGGATCTGGAAAACCCAGGTTTGAATCCCCACTCTTCCATGGAAACTTGCTGGGTGACCTTGGGCCAGTCACACACTCTCAACATTGAGCCTGGCAAGAGTTTGGATGAGAGACCACCAAGGAATACCAGGGGCATGATGCAGAGGCAGGAAATGGCAAACCACCTCTGAACATCTCTTGTCTGGAAAACCCTGTGAGTTTGCCAAAGGCAATTTAAAAAAAAAAAATTCTATGGCTTGTTACGATCCTCATCCTGTCAATTGCATTGGTTTCCACTGTGTAATCTGCCTTGAGTCTCAGTGAGAAAGGTGGACCGTTAAATAAAATAACACTAAGTATCTGGCGTTGCTGTCCTGCCTCAGTGACTCACCAATAAGTCTAATCACGAGTTTATTCATTCAGTAGTGGAAGAGCTTTTCCTGGGCAGCCTGCAGGTAAGGCCGTTGCCTGTCTCTGAATACTTTCCTGTAGCTGAGTGTGTCTCAACCTTTCCTACCTTCGGTCCCACTAATTACCCTTATGAAAGCACCTGGGTCTCACCAGGATGGAATTTTTTTAAAACATCTTTTCTGAGAAAGACATTTCTGTGTCTGTACTTGCAGGCATTCTGTTTATTACACTGCTTATGGTAAGTTTTAAGGACATGAATATTGCAGTTATATTGCTTTATTGCTATGGCTTTAGAACACAACAGAAATAATTTTCCATTAGCAACTGAAAAGCAGTAGTTGTTCTGAAAACCCCAGATCCCACCTAGACAAGTTCTGCATCTCACCAGAGCTGCACAGCCTGCTGGTTGACAACCACGTCTGTGCATTAAACTCCCATACCTAACCTATAACTTACTGTGAGATCTAAATCACTTAATTATACAAATCTAAATCACTTAATTATACAAAGACCCCAACAACCCCAACCCCCACCATGAGATATAGAAATGAAAGAAAAGTCCAGTAGGATGTCCAAAATTCCGCGGGAGGATATCAGCAGCCGGAGATCACCACTACGATCAGATGGGTGACGTCCAAAGGAGAAAAGAAATCCACAGATCAATTGAGACGGTCGTTCCGGATACTGTATAAAGTCCCATTTTTGCCAAAAGCTTCATCAGTCATTGATCCCTTGTTGCTGTCCGCAGTTTACTTTTGAATATTTGTTGAATATTTGTTATATCTTCTTGTAATATTTATGAGTATGTGAGTATGTTATTTCCAGGTTGGCTTTCACAATAGGTTAATCATAGGAGGATTGTATTTGGATCTTATAGGGATCTACTTATTCAAAAGCAAACTGCTGACAGCAAGCCTGGCAGCGTGGATCTAAACTAAACCCCCCTCCGCCCGCCTTGCCAGGAGTCCCACGGACACGGGCGGTGGGGCTTTACAGAGATCCACGCCTGCCACCCTCACCCACCCTTGCCACCACGTGAGCCTGGCAGGTGGGTGGTAGAGTTGCAGCTGGTGCCACCCCCCACCCCCGGCATCATGGGCAGGTAGGGAGGAGGATATGCCATGGCCCCATAAACCAGGCAGGTGGAGGCAGCGGCACTGCAAGTGGGAAGGGCAGGCAGGGGAGGGAGGGAAGGGGAGCCACCATTTCCTCCTCACCACCACGTGAATCAGGCAGGATGACATGGTGGCACATTAGATTGACAGAGTGGCTGTTCAGTGGCCAACAGGGCAAGTGGGGATGGGATGATGCCCCCTCACAAGTCTCATGGGCCCCCTTTATCACCAGATCTTTCTGAAGCGTAGATGACACATTAGTATGATTGCAAACACTGACAGCCAGTGTGTTGAAGTGCAGTGTGGTGGACTTGAACTGATGAGGCCTGGGTTCAAATTCCTACTCAGCTATAGGGTTGCCACTGCCTCCAGGTGGGCGCTGGAGATCTCCCCGAATTACAACTGTTCTGCAGATAGGGTTCCCAACTGCCCAGTTGTGGTGGCAATTCCCCGCCAATTAACCGGGCTGCCCACTGACCAGCTGATGGGCAGAGCGGGCAGAAGCAGGCAGGGAGAGCAATTCCCTCCCGCTCATACTTCTGTGGGGTCAGAGTGTGCAGACAGTGGGGCTGAGAAACCGGAAGGAACTGTATCTGGACTGTGCACAAATCCCTCCCTCTCCCAAACCCCCAAAGAGGCTCCCAAGTGGGGACAATGGCTGCTTCAGAGCTTGGACTCTACGGCAGGGGTGGGGAACCTTTTTTCTGCCAAGGGCCATTTGGATATTTATAATATCATTCGCGGGCCATACAAAGTTATCAACTTAAAAATTAGCCGACCAAGCCCCCAGCAGGCAGCTGCCCCAGATGACCCCCCCCCCGTGCGTGCAAGGAGGCCCACATCCAACCAGTGGCGCGCACGCCCACCTGGTGGCACAGGATGGTCTGTTGCACAAGCCGGGCACCCTGAGACTAGCGAGAGGGTTTCCCTGCCGGGCTGGGGTGGAGAGATCCGGGATCTCCTCCAGCGACTCTCTGCAAAACGAGCCTGGGAAGATTTCCCCAAGCAGCAGACCATCGCCCTGGGAAAGTTGGAAGGAAGCGGAGAGGCGCAGCGGGACGGGTTTGCCGAGGGGAGCAACCTGGTGCATCATCTGCCCATTTCCAAATCAACACCCAGGTGCAAATCCCCGACCCCTCTTACTGGGGGGGGGGGAGTGGCAGAAACTCTCCAATTTCCCCCGCAAAGCTGACTAAAAAAATAAATAAAAAGAGGGAAGAAAAGGTCCAATCGTTTGGGTGCGACCCCGCCTCTCTGCCCTTGTCTACGCCAGAGTGGTTCCCACAGCAGCAGCAGCACACGCGTTTTCCCTGCAAACCGGCATCTGGATGCGGACACCAGATCCGCAAGAGGGGGCGGGATGGGCTGCACCACTCCAGACGGTGAGAGAGGGTGAGTCCCGTTTCCGAAAGCTCCCCCCTCTTCAAGAAAAGTCCACACAGACAGAAAAGCAGCACAGCAAAGAAAGGGCTGAGATTATTACCTGAGCTGCTCCTTGAGCTGCTACTTTTCTGGTATAGCCAGTCTTTTCGTTGCACGTGCACAATCTCTAAGCCTTCCACACAGGCAGGTATCCACCCTTCTGACCTTGGAGGAGGAGGAGCTGTGCAAAGCAGGGAACTGCCCATATTGAACTTGGAATGGGTGAACAGGCGGGCTTCACCTTAATACCCTCTTCTGCATTGTTTAAATAGACTCTGCAGTCCTAGGATTACATGGAGAGACGGTTAAGGTGTCAGACTCGGGTCAGGGGAACCCAAGTTTGAACCCCCACTCTGCCCTAGAAACTTGCTGGGTGACCTTGGGCGACCTTGGGCCAGTCACACACTCTCAGCCTCTACCCTGGCAAGTATGTTTGGATGGGAGACCTCCGAAAGAGCACCAGGGACTTGACCCAGAGGCAGGCAATGGCAAACCATCTCTAAACATTGTGAGTACAACAAATCTCTAGTCAACGATGGAAGTGGGCATCTCCAGCTCCTCCTCTCCCTTCCCTCCAGCGGTTGGGGAAAAGGAGGGACCCTGGATTCCCGCTGTCCCCCCTCTTCTTTGGAGGTGGGACAGGATCATATATCTCATTCTGAATCTGGCACCCGTGTGTATCACATACCCCAGAAAGTGGGGCCAGGTACACTTAGGAGAAGGACTCCTACCAGCCCATAGAAACATCCCAGGATTGCAAAAAAATCCCAAAAAGAAAAAAAAATTATAAATCTAACATTTTCAGAAAAACATGGAGATCTTGTGAAATACGTTATGAGATCTCGCTTGTCAGTTTGGAGAAGGAGCAGTGGAGACGTGAGCCAGGCAGGCAGGAGAAGAGGAGAAGGTCTGCCACCCTCACCCACTCTTGCCACCACTACGTGAGCCTGGCAGGTAGGTAGGTGGAGTTGCAGCCCCACCGCCCAGCTCTATGGGGCCCCCCTAAGCCTCGTTTAGTCCCTTTATCCCCAGATCTTCCTGAAGTGTAGATGACACATTAGTATGATTGTAAAGACTGAGTGCTTTGAAGTGCAGTGTGGTAGACTTGAACTGATGAGGCCTGGGTTCAAATTCCTACTCAGCTATAGGGTTGCCAGCCTCCAGGTGAATTACAGGTGCAGATGACGGAAACTGGCTCCCCTGGAGAGACTGGCTGCTTCAGAAGATGGACTCTATGGCATTATGCCCCCCTCAGGTCCCTCTCCTGCCCAAACCCCACCCTCCCCAGCTCTGCACCCAAAACCTCCAGGAATTTCCCAGGCCACAGCTGGCAACCCCAGCAATGAAGCTCAGTCGCTCTTGGCCCAACTTCCCTCGCAGGGTTGTGGTGAGAACAAAGTATGAGCACCCAGTTTGTTGGAAACCCAATTAAAGGAGAAAGACAGAGAGACACAGCTGTGAGGATGAAAAGGATGCATAATGATTTGAAGAGAGAAACAAAAAACAGGAATTAGAAACCTTTAACCCAGCAGGACCCTGGCTATGCAAACCCCTCTCCTGAATGTCTTTCCAACTGGAGAATTGGGGAGGGCTCAAGCCAATAAATGAAAAGCACCCTTGTGGTTGTCCGGCGGTCACAATATACCCTCCCCCCCCCAATAAAAAATTCAAGGCAGCCCAGTTTTCAAGGTAACATAACTTTATCGTAAGAGCAACAACATCTTTGCAACCAGTAGTATAACTGAACCACAACTGCGATGAATGGAGCAGCCTTGACAGGGAGAGGCAATTTCCTCACAGGTGCTGCCCAGTGAAGCACAGAAAAGAGAAAGGCCAGAAGATCCTCTTAGACTTGCAGGGGCCTCTTTCTTCCTCTCCACTGTCTTTGGTTGTTCCTCTTGTGCTTGAGAGGAATGGAGGCCGGAGGAGAATGGCGGGGGGTGGGAGTGGGGGGGGGGACACGGACTATTCACACAGCTCTCCTGGACAACAAGCAGGTTATTCTTTATAAACTGAATTGTGTCACTGTTGCTTTAAGAAATGAGATACAAATTTTAAAAAGGGAATGGAGGGAAAATGTCTCCCTTTTTACTCCAGTCAGGTTTGGGGTCTGGGAGCCCGGAGAGGCCTCGTTGATGCTTCTGGTGTGGAGAGACGGGTCTTAAGAGGAGAGCTTGAGTTGGGCTTTTCCACACACCCGAAAGAAGGGCAGGAGGGTCTCTCCAGAGAAGGAGGCTCCGGAGAACTCGCAGATCAGGGATCCTCGGTCAGCGTCGAAAAAGGCCACTCGGCCCCCAGCGTAGTTCAGGCAGACTCGGATCCTCTTGGGCTCCCCGGTCAGGGACAGGGGAAGGAATTGGCCTATTAAGGCAGCCCAGTAGCAGCCCCCCCACTTCCCCACAGCCCAGATCCCTTTCTCAGGACTAAAGATGATCCATCCCTTCCTCCTCACGGACTTTCTGGCCACCCCCACAGCCCAGCCTTCCTCACTTCCCACAAGGACTTCCCAGAAATGGCGGCCTGCTGTGAATCCCTCACGGCCCAGCACAGCAAAATAGTTGTCAAATCTCTCAGGATTGTTGGGTAGAGGTTGAGCTTTTCCTCCCCATCTCACGCTTTTCCGATCCTCAGACAGGATGAGTTCGGGATGGGCTGTGTGTGGATCCAGAGTCACATTTGCTGTTGGGGGGGAAATGAGGAGACAAGAAGAGAAGCATTTTCAGCCGGGAGATTTCTCCCCCTCTGCCCTGTTCTGCCTCCTCCTCCTGCTCCCACCTCTTCAAAAACCCCTCCTGGATTCACAGACTCTCTCCTGCCTCCTCCTGACCTGCTAAAAGGCAGAGCGGCCTTCCTTGGGTTGCCAACCTCCAGGCAGTAGCTGGAGATCTCCTGCTATTACAGCCGATAGAGATCAGATCACCTGGAGAAAATGGCCGCTATGGCAATTGGACTCTATGGCATTGAAGTCCCTCCCTCCCCAAACCCCACCCTCCTCAGGCCCCGCCCCCCAAACCTCCCATCATTGGCAAAGAGGGACCTGGCAACCCTAAGTCTTCCCTGTGTGCTTCAAGAAAAGGCAGGTAAAATCCACAATAAACACCCACAGTAACCCAACCCATTTCTTCCCATATCCTGTCCCAAGCGGAGAACCCCGAGAGAGAACAGAATCAGGGATATTTCAGTCACAGGATTTCCCCCCCCCCCCCAAGAAATCACACGAGAGAGCATTTACAGAAAACCCAAATCACATGAAAATGAGCAGAGGCACAGAATGGGTTAAACATATCTCAAAACAGGAAATACCACTGAATTTGGCTTTCATTGACTCTGAACAAAACACAGAGGCTGGAAGGGGGTTCTCATTGCTTTCAGCTTGCCAGGGAGATGCGTTTCTCAGTTGGCATTTGGGACCATTTTGGCAGGACTTGGGGTGGTTTCTATATTCCAGTGAAAGAACAAAGATTGGACTGAATGCAGCTTCTCAGGGAATGTCCTGTATGGTAACATTACGTCAGCAATAAAGTGGAGGTGATGTCCTGCCTGCACCCCTCAGAGGATGGATACGAGATCAGACCCTCACTCCACAGCCTGAACAACCTGCCTTCTACCCTTCTGTCTTTTAAAAGGTTGCAACATCCAGCCTGATGAAGACCTCTGCTGTGCTTGAAAGCTTACACAACATTTTGTGCCAATTTAAATAATAAATAATGAATTGATTTTGCTCTTGTTTGCATGGACCACTACAGCTGTACAAGTTTTTCCTGGATCCCAAGAATGACATTTCTACCCAACCCAGCAGCCCCCACCCCCCTCCATCTCATTCTAGTGATGCCTTTCCCTGTATATTGTCACAACAGAAAGGTCTAGAGACTTACTCTTTAATGAAGGCTGGGAATTGAGAGAACCAGGTACACGTATTGGTAAAATGTTATATATCTATATAATGATAATACAATTGCCTATTTAAAAAAAACTAAAAATCTCCCCAGAGGTGAGGGAAGTAAATGATCACCACAAGGAAAGGGTCAGGAAAATGGATGCCACATAGGTGGGGAAATCTAAATGTTCCCACCCACATAGCCATCCAGGCTTTCCTGCAAACCAGGTTTAAGAAAGATCAGAGAACATTTGGGAAACCCCAGCAGGTGTACAAATGTGGTGATGAAGCAGGAGGGGGGAATCACTTCCCACAACGGTTAACCTCAGGGCTAATAACCTGTGAGAAGATGGCCAGGATCAAGCTAGAAATTACAGGAATATCCTTGGTATTGAATTCCTGTCCCCTCCCTGCTCCTGTGGAAGCAACTTATTGACAGCTCTGCAAAAACTAAGCCAGTTGGAAAAGAGCTGCAATATTACCAATTGGAAGCCTTTCTGCACTAGAGTTACCATCACAAAGCTATCAAACCTCAAGCATGACCTACCCTGGGCTGGAAAAACAGATGCCTCAATAGCTTTGTTTCACGGACCTTAATTTAGTTCTCGCGGACCCCCGGTTGGGAACCAGTGTTCTAAGGGATAAAAGGAAAGGAAAGGAAAAGGACAGACCTCCTCAGAACAAGAAGGAACTGGCTGTGGCAGGGAGGGAGAGAGGTTGAGGAACAAAACAAGAGTGTCCAGTAATGTTATCTCTGGAAAAACACTAAGCAGAACAATTGTAAGGTGAAGCTTTTAAGTTAAGAAATAATTGAATGATGTATGAAGAAAAAATTACCTTTCTGCAGGTGAAGTCCAGAATCCAGAGTGTCTGAGGAAGGAAAAGAAACAAAAGTGAGAAGCAGACCTTGTGCCTATACCAATCTTGTGACAAAAACATCCATTAATTATATGGTCTCTTTTTCTCTTGGGGAGGGTGTCAAGAAATGCAAGCCTAGTATATTAGAGTTTGACAGTTCAGGACTAGATCTCCAGCATCTCGATAGATAGAAAACAGCCAAGAACCAGCCTGAACAGGTTCTGACCATAGCTGATGCAATGAGGAGTAATGGGTGCAATGACTTCAACAATGACTCAGCAGTTAGCTGATTGGTGGCTGGTGGTTGGAAAATGTATAAATGTATATATCTCTGTAACCAAGGTGTGGGAGATAATAGTGGATGTGATTTGTGTTGGAGATTGCTGTAAGTCTGAACACTGTAATATAAAACAAGCACTGTTTTATGTTGCCTGGCTTTACTGGTGGTTATTTCTGGGATTCTGCCTAATCCGCTGGCTCCTGCGACAGGGTTATGGGCCCAGTCCGCTACGCTGCACAGGTCTAAGTGTGGTGGTAGCATTGCAGAGTCCACAAGTCCAGGAGGCTACTAAAGCAGTAAGAGTCTGAGTGGAGTTATGGCTCAGTCTCTGATTCCGGTGGAAAAGCTGACCTCAGAGAATTACCACTTCTGGTTGGTGAGGTTGGAGCAATAACTCAAGCATGAGTCTCAGTGGGATGCTGTGGAACAGGTGCCTGTTACCCAAGTTGAGAGGGACCGGGACTGAAAGGCTCTGGCAAATATCATTCTATCAGTGGATGACAGCCAGCTAATATATGTTGCTGGGAAAGACAGTGCCAAGGCGGCGTAGGAGGCGTTGAAGGCAGTTCACCTTCGCACCTCAGCCGGGACCATCCTTTTGCTAACAAGGAGGATGTATAGATGCCATAAATCGTCTCAGATGTCAACTGCCGAGCACCTCAAAGCTCTAGCAGAGTTATTTTGGCAATTAGCGCTACGAGGAAAAACCTACTCTCAGGAAGACTGAGTCTACATATTGCTCGGGTCCCTGGATGAGAGTTTCCATGTGCTCATCACCTCATTGGAGTGCATGACTACAGCACAGCTCACGGAGGAATATGTGGCCGGGAGGATTCTGGAGGACGAGTCCCGATGCCAGGAGAGCCGGCGTGAGATGACTTCAGCCCAGCTGAGAGAGCAGCCGAGAGAAGGAGCAGCTCTGCATTCTTCCCAGATGACTTCAGCCCAGCTGAGATTACAGCCGAGAGAAGGAGCAGCCCTGCATTCTTCACAGATGACGCAGAAGCAAGTGCCAAAAGCAGATGGCTGAGGGAGTCGAATTCTCAAGCAGGAAGTGGAGGAGTGTGTGTTCAACGTTTGCTGGTGCTACAGCTGCGGGTCGACGCATCATATTTGCAGAGACTGTCCTGAAAGAAGTCGTAAAAGGCAGCAGAGCGAGAAGCAAAGAAGGAAGCCATTTATTACACACACATCAGTCGTTTTGGCAGAAGCGGGAGAAGAGACTGATTTGTGGTTATTGGACAGTGGTGCCAATCAGGTATTCATTAACAAGTCTTGTAATTTGGCCAGTAAAAAAGACTCAGCCAGGACTCATGTAAGTTTTGCTGATGGCAAGAAACTTAAGGTGGAGTGTGAGGGTGAATTGTATTTTCCTGCCCTAGGTCACACTTTCCCTAATGTATTATGTGTGCAATCAATAGAAAATAATCCATTGAGTGTGTCAGCCCTCGCCAAAGCTGGTTTTACTGTAATGTTCAAGGATGAAACATGCAATGTCAGCAAGGAGGGGAATGTGCTGTTAAAAGGGCAACTAAATCAAAATGCCTATGTGGTGCATAGTGGGTCCCCAAAGGCCAAAAATGTGGTAGAGGTGACTAATATAAATCCTCATAATGATTGTGTACACCTATTGCATAGAATAGTGGTCGGCAAACCGCGGCTCGTGAGCCGCAAGCGGCTCTTTGGCCCCTTGAGTGCGGCTCTCTGCATCCCCACACCCAGCCAGGCAGAGGCGGTGGGCTCCCGCCCGGCTCCAGCATGCCCCAGGTGGGAGGAGCCAGCAAGCGAGCGGGAGGTGGCGCCCCCTCCCCCAACCTCCCCTCCTCTCTCTCTCTCTCTCTCCCCCTCCGGCGGGGAGGGATCAGAGGTGGCAGGGAGAGGCGGCAGCCGGACGCCCAGGCTGCTGCTGTAAGGGGGAGAGGTAGGCTCCGCCTCACGCTGTGCCGGAGCGGGCTTCCTTTTCACGCTTCCTTCGGCTGGCTCGGCTGGCTCGGCTGGCTGGAGGTAAATCCCACGGAGGCAGCAAAGCGAAGGGGGAGGGGGAGGCAGCCAGAGCGCTCCCCGCATGGGAGGGCAGGCAGGCTCATGTGCATTCCGTGGGCAGGCGAGTGTGCTTTGGCAGCGGCCGCCGCAGCGACTTTACCCTTTTCAATCGGTCTCCAAAGCCGATTATGATTGGTTCCCCCCCACACGTGATAGTTCTCCTTCTGGCACCTGCTGGTGTGGGGAGAGGGGGGGGCAGAAACCTGGAACGGCTATGCTGGGTGGCGGCCTGCCCAAAAGCACGTCACGAAGAACTTTTCCCAGTGTGCGTCCTTCACAAGGAGGCTGGCATGTGCCTGGCGCCCGAGGGCGGACTGAGGAGCTCGGGGCCCATCGGGGCCCAAGCGGCGGAGCCTGGCGACAACCCTCGTGGAAAGGAGTGCCCCGTGCACTTCCGCCGCCGCCTCGCCCAGCCGGCCCGGGAAGGAGGGGAGGGCTGCGGGAGTGCCCGGAGGGGGGGCAGTGCCACCCAAGGCAGAAGAGAGGTCTCCTCAGCAGCGCGCCACAGCTGCCAGCGACCGCCTCGCCCTTGCCACGCTCATGAGGCGCTGCAGCCACCACCGCTGCTCGACGACAGCTGAGGGAAGGCGACTCCAGGACGTCGGTGACCCGGGGGCGGGGTGGGGGCGGCGGCAGTGGGGCATGGGGGGAAACCCTCCCGGGGTCCAAATGGGGCGGTCCCCGAATTTCTCCTCTCATTGGACCTTTCAAGCCGACCACCTGCCAATGCCCAGTGCCAGGGGGGCGAGGGGCAGGCAGAGAGGAGCCCCTTTCCTGGGGGAGGTGGCGGGGGGGCATCCGAGGGTTGGGCAGCCAGCCTCGGTTGCCGTTTTATTTGGGGGGGGGCTTGGGAACCGGGAGGGGGGAAAGTCTGCACTTGCAACGTTTGGGAGGGGCTGTGGGTCAGTGGTGGAGTATCTGCTTGGCATGCAGAAGGTCCCAGGTTCAATCCCTGGCTTCTCCAGTTAGGTGGCTCTCAAAAGAAATCTCAGTCGTTGTACTGTTGATATTTGGCTCTGTTGACTGAGTTTGCCGACCACTGGCATAGAAGGTTAGGACATGCAAGTTTTGCAATCATACAGAAGACCCTGAATTTGCTGGGAAGTGATGTGAAGTTAAACAAGTGTGATTCTTATTTAGATTACACAGTATGTAAGTCTGTGAAAAGCAGAAGGTGCCCTGTGGCCAATTCAAGCAATAGAGTGACCAGTAGACCACTGGCCCTCATACATGCAGATATTTGTGGACCTTTCCCTGAAAGTGTTTCTAAAAATAGATACGTTTTGGTTCTGACAGATGACTATTCACGTTTTTGCTGGGTCTATTTACTGAAACAAAAGAGTGATGCATGTCAAACAATAAAGTACTGGGTTGCCAAAGTGGAAAGGCAACTAGGACTACAAGTCACCAGTATACAAAGTGACAGAGGTGGGGAATTTATGTCTCAAGCAATGGCTTGAGAGCAAAGGAATAGAACACCGTTTAGCAAACCCTTGTTTGTCCCAGGAGAATGGTGTAGCAGAAAGAAGGGGTGGCTATTTGCAAGCAATGATGCAGGGACTACTTGAGGATGCCCAATTGAAACCCTCATATTGGGCTGAGGCCATAAAGGTAGTTTGTTAGCTAACAAATAGACTGTGGACTTCCAATCTGGATGACATCCCTTACAGAGTGTTATATGAGAAAAACCCTTCCTTAAGACTCCTGAGAGTGTTTGGTACTAAGGCATGGGTGAATATTCCACTCGAACACAGAAGGAAGGGAGGCAAGAAATCAAAACCAATGTTGTTTCTGGGTTATCAGAATGCAGCAAAGTCTTATAGGTTTGCGAATGACAATAATCAGATAACTTTCAGTCGGTCAGCCAATTTTTGGGAGTCTTATAATTGGCCAAGGCTTCGTGGCAGAGAAAAGGAAACTGAAAAAGTGTCTTTGCCTATTTCTGAAAATCCTGAATTTAAAACAGAAAGCATTTCCCTGCAAAGGTCTCCTAGCAGAGAAGCTGAGACATTTGAGGCTTCAGAAGGAGAGGGGTCTGTCAGAGTAACAAGTTGCCCATAATAATCAGACAGAGACAGCTGACAGGTAGCTGTCAGATCAGAGGCATCTAGGATGATGCAAGAGGCAGCAATAACCTTGCAGGTTTTAGGGTGAACTGCAACTAACCGGTTTAAAGCAGTAAGGATGATGTATTACTGTGGCCAGGTCTGCAGGTGGCCTTATTGGTTTCAGGTGGTGTTCTGTATATAAGCCTATGTAACTGTAACTCTTTATTGGGACGTTTGGTAGAGAGAGTGTACGTGACGGTTTGTGTTTTATCTGTGCACTGTAAATTAAACAACACTGTTTTCTATAAAGCAAGGAGTTCTGGTGGTGTGTCTTGGATAACTGCTAATCCGCCTGCTTCCACGTCAGGGCTATGGGCCCAGATTCGCTACACTGCGCAGGTTACGTGTAGTGGTAGCACTATTAAGTTTCCAAGACGTCCAGAGGCTTTTGGAACAGTGAGTGATTGAGTGGAGAGATGGCTCACCTGCAATCCCAGTGGAGAAGCTCAACGCTGACAACTACGGCATTTGGTCGGTGAGAATTGAGCATTACCTTAAGAGAGAAGATTTATGGGATGTTGTGCTGCAAGCCCCCGCTGATGATGATAATGAAGAACAAGAGAAAGATAAGAAGGCGCTTGCCAATATAATTTTGACTGTGGGGGATAGCCAGCTTGTATATGTTGCCAGCAAAACGTTCGCAAAGGATGCGTGGGCGTCTTTGCAAGCTGTTTATCGCAGAGACTCGGCTGGAACTATACTAGCACTAATGAGGAGGCTGTACAGGACTAATAAATCACCTCACATGCCTGCCTCAGAGCATTTGAGAACTCTGGCAGAATTGTTTCGGCAGCTAGAGTTGAGAGGAAAAAATGTCTCAGACGAGGATAAAGTATACATCATGCTTGGTTCCTTTGATGCAAGCTTTGATGTGTTGGTGGCATCTCTGGAATGCATGGCTGTGGAGCAGCTTACGTGTGATTATGTGACCGGCAAAATCCTGGAAGACGAGGAGCGTCGGCAGGAGGGACGGATTCAGAGGACAACAGCCCAGCTGAGAATGAGTCACCCCATGATGGATAGAGCAGCGTCTCGTCCATCTTCGGAGACTTCAGCTCAGGAGTTTAACAACCCGGATTTTCACCCCTGGCAGCGAGGTAATTTACAGTCAACGCCGAAGACCTCAGCCCAGCGACGGATTCAGCCTGTAAGTGGGAGTGAAGTCCACTGTGCAGAAGTTGTTGAAGCAGGGTCGTGGAACAGACTGGAGGAGTGACATCTTCAATCAAGAGGGAGAGGACTGTGTGCTCTTTGTCAGGAAATGTTATTCCTGTGGCAGCACTCAGCACCTCAGAAGGGATTGCCCTTAATTAAAGAAGAAGACGGCTAAGAAACATTTCCAGACTGCCACACACACAGCTGTAGTGCTGGCAGAGACTAATAAGGGTGAGGATTTATGGCTGGTTAATAGCGGGGGTAGCAAGATTTTTGTTAAAGATAGCTCCTTACTGTCAAACACAAAGCAGTCTGCTAGAACGCATGTCAGCTTGGCAGACGGGAAACGTTTAGAGGTCCAGTATGAGGGCAGCCTAAACTTTCCAGAATTAAGCAATACATTCCAGAATGTGCTCTTTGTACCTCTCCTGGAAAATAATTTGCTAAGCGTATCTGCTTTGACCAGGGCTGGTTTTTCTGTGAAGTTTAAAGGAAACTCCTGCCAGATAAGCAGAGAAGGAGACATGCTGTTGCAAGGGCACTTAAAGCAGGATGTTTATGTTGTGTGCAGAGGGGCTAGGGGCTAGGGAAGCCACAAGCACAGTGGGAACTTTAAACAAAAATCCTCATCCAGAGTGTGTGCATTTGTTACACCGGCGTTTAGGCCATGCCTCATTTTCAACAATAGAAAACCCTGAGCTTGCTAGGGGAAAATGAGGTGAGGCTAAACAAATGTAATAATTTTCTTGATTGTACAGTATGTAAATCAGTAAAGAGCAGAAGGTGTCCAGTGGCCAAAGTCAGCCAGAGGGTGACAGACAGAGCCTTAAAAATTGTCCATGTAGATATCTGTGGCCCCTTCCAAGAGTGTGTGTCAGGGAACAGATGGGCTCTGGTTCTGGTTGACGACCACACGAGGTTTGGCTGGGTTTATCTGCTCAAGCACAAGAGTGAAACTTGTAAAACAAGTACTGGGTGAACAGAGTGGAAAGGCAGCTAGGTTTGCCAGTTGCCAATCTCCAGTTGGATCATGGTGGAGAGTTTGGTTTTGACTGTGATTGTGTCAATAATGTGTCAGAAGGGGAGCCAGCTTGCTATGAAGAGGTACTTTCTCTGGTGAAGGGAGAGAGGAGTTTATGGCTAAAGGCGATGCAGGAAGAAATGAATGCATTAAAGGAATATAATGTTTTCACTCCTGCTCAACTTCCAAAGAGTCAATCTGTGATAGGTTGCCGGTGGGTCTTTAAGTTGAAACAGCTGGCTGACGGCACAGTAAAACGTAAAGCAAGGATAGTTTGCAAGGGGTTTGCCCAACGCAAATATCTGCATTATGATCTGACCTTCAGTCCTACTGTTTGTGCTGACACAATTAAGAAAGCCCTGGCTGTGGCAGGGTTTAAGGGTCTAGAGGTGTATCACTATGATGTGCAAACAGCCTATTTGAACGCACCTTTAAAAGAACAAATCTTTATGCAGCAAATTCCTGACTTTGAGTTGAAGCAGGAAAGCATGGTCCTGAGGCTAAACAAGGCGTTGTATGGTTTACATCAGTCAGCAACAGAGTGGAATCATTGCCTGACTGAAGCCATAAAACAATTAGGATTCAAACAGAGCGTGTCAGATTCGTATTTGTTTTCTAAATACTCAGGACAGAAGGAGGTCTTTGTAATGACGTAAGTTGATGACTTGTGTCTGATGGCTAATAATAAAGGTGACATAGAACAGTTTGAAAAGCAATTAGGAGAACGCTTTAAACTGAAATGTCTAGGCAAAATCAGTAATTACCTAGGAGTAAAAATAAGCAGAGATGAAGATGGGATGTTTTCTTTGTCTCAGCCTGACAAAATACAACAGCTAACTGGAAAAGTTTAAAATGGTAGATGCAAATGTTGTGGATTCTCCTATGATAACAGGATATGTGAGTGGTGAAACAGAAGTACAGGCAGAATGTGACAAGACTATGTATCAGTCTTTGGTGGGAAGCCTGCTGTATCTCACAACGTGGTCTAGACCAGAAATTCATCAGGCTGTGCATTGCCTGAGTAAGAAATGTGTATCACCAACAGTAACTGATTGGAAGGCAGCAAAAAGGGTGCTAAGATACCTGAAAGGATCTATGCACAGGAAGCTGTGCCTGAGAGTTCGTGATAGGGAGCTGGTTGCCTATTCTAACGCATCGTGGGCGGATCAGGGAAAAACAAGGTCTACCACAGGGTATGCGCTGTATTTGGGAAGAGCTCTTATTCACTGGAAATCAGTTACTCGATCATTTGTTGCAATGAGTACTTGTGAAGCTCAGTACAGCGCAATAAATGAAACAATAATACAGTTGGAATGGTTCATGTATTTGTTAAAAGAACTGAATGTAACTGTACCTGTACCTGTAAAGATATATACAGACAATGCTGCAGCAATGCAATTGGGAAACGAGCAATGTTTCAGAAGCAAAAGCAGACATATCCGGATTAGATATCAGAATGTGGCGGATGCGATAAACAGAAATCAAGTATATATTGAAAAGTGTGCAGGTGACGAAAACATAGCTGATCTGTTTCAAAACATGACTCCAAAGCAAAAGGACTGGAAGGCAGCTAAACGTGTGCTGAGATATTTAAAAGGCACATTAGACACAAAGCTGTGTTTAAAAGCCACAAATGGGAGCCTTAAAGCCTATGCTTATGCAACATGGGCAGATCAGGATCATGCAAGGTCAACTACTGGATATATAATTTACTTAGACCAGGCTCCAATTCACTGGAAATCACTAAAGCAATCTTTTGTGGCAACAAATTTGTGTGAAGCTGAATTTAGTGCAATAAGTGAATGTACTAATCAATTAGAATGGTTTGTTTATTTGTTCAAGGAACTTAATGTAAATGTACCATTGCCTGTTAAGGTCTATTCTGACAATGAAGCTGCAAAACAGCTAGCAAATGAACAAAGTTTCAGAGGGAAAAGCAAACGTATCAGGATAAGATATGAGAATGTATCAGATGCGGTAAACAAAAACCTTGTGCACATACAGAAATGTGCGGGAACTGTAAACATTGCTGATATATTTACAAAGGTAGTAGATAGTCAAAGGTTTGTGAAACTGTCAAATATGATATACAAGCCTTGAGAAGGAGTGTCAAGAAATGCAAGCCTAGTATATTAGAGTTTGACCGTTCAGGACTAGATCTCAAGCATCTTGATAGATAGAAGACAGCCAAGAACCAGCCTGAACAGGTTCTGACCATAGCTGATGCAATGAGGAGTAATGGGTGCAATGATTCAACAATGACTCAGCAGTTAGCTGATTGGTGGTTGGAAAATGTATAAATGCATATATCTCTGTAACCAAGGTGTGGGAGATAATAGTGGATGTGGTTCATGTTGGAGATTGCTGTAAGTCTGAACACTGTAATATAAAACAAGCACTGTTTTATGTAGCCTGGCTTTACTGGTGGTTATTTCTGGGATTCTGCCTAATCCGCTAGCTCCCGCAACAGAGGGAAGGTGCCATGGCCTGAATTTGTTTTGCTTATGACCAGTTGGTCCACAAGCATAAAGAATGGAATAAAGGAATAAAGGTGCCATGGTATAGCCCCACCTCATCAGATCTTGAAATATCAGCAGGGTTGGTACTTGGATGGGAGACCAAAGAAGATTCTATAAATTAAGGCGATGGCAAAGAAATCCCTGCTTCTCACTTGCCTTGAAAACCTTTCTGGGGTCACCATAGATTGGTTGTGACTTGATGGCACATGCGTACATATTTCTTCTGAGTTTTGGCTGAAAGGTTAAGTACAACCTACTTCTTGGGGGGGGGATTCTTCACAAATTTCATTTATGTGGAAATATTCACATTTCTTTTCACTAGTCACTTGGAGTGACTGGCGATTCAATTCGTAGAAAGTATGCTAAGGTCTACGGGCCAAGGGTCCGCTCCTGCTAAACTTCACTTCCTTCCAAACAGATGTTCCACAGTTCTACCATATTACCCCCTTCTAACTCCGCTGATTTCAGTGGGCTTAGAAGGGTGTAAATCTGCTTGAAACACCACCCTCCATCCCCCTGAGACCACTCTGTGGCCTCAGCTATGACAGATTCAATCAGACACACACAGTGAAGGGGGACAGTTTTGATAGGTCCAATTTGGCCATAGACACACTGCAATGAGAACGGGGGTAGGTGTTCCTGAAAGGGATGGGGTGGGGGTCACCATTAAATGAGGATGCCCTGAAGGGCAGTTTCCTCCCCCTCCCTTTCATTTTAGCTGTTTGTTCTACAATTACATCCCAATTTGCCAGTTCATGGGCACAACTGGAAAGAAGCAACAGAGAATAATTTTCAGGAAATCCACATAATGCAATTCTGAACTAAAATTGTGGGAGAATTCAGACCTCAAAACTTTCCACGATGAACTCAAAAACCCTTGTGAATTGGTACATACAATTCTCACATTCCTGGGTCTGCTAATGATATACGTCAAGGGTCCCCAACATGGTGCCCATGGGCACTGTGGTGCCACCAATACCTTTCCTGGTGCCCACCAAGTATTTTACGAAGTGGCCAGGGCAAGGTGGGACTTTTGCCAAGCCAGGCTTCTGATTGGCTGTGCAGCTTTTAACAAATGTTGTTTGGGCAGCATCTGCCACTACAGCATAAGGATATTCACTGTGTGACTGAAGGTGTGCTGCATGTACCTCTCTCCTTTTGGAAGCATCCAAATAAAAAAAAAAGTGAGGAATGTTGTGCCTGAGTAATCATACCTGCTTCAGACATACACGCAAGCTACATGCATAAGCTGCTTACAAACAGAACCACAGAAGCCACTCCCCAGTGCCCCCCCACTATTCTTTAGCACCAAGCTCGTAGGCACATACACAGTCCAAAGGCTGGAAACTTTCCTCCAACAGCCTCCCTCCCACCTATTCCTCCTTTTTGATACATTCGCTTCACTCTGCAAGGGAACACTCTGAACTGCTCAATAAGATAGGCTCCATTCATTAATGTAGCAAGGCTCACGCACGCGCTGTAGAAACTGATGACGTTGCATTGACAAGCTAACCAGATGTTAAGAAAATGTATCATTGTTGTATTGGAATGTCAAATGTCTATAAAACCTATTGCATTTGCCCTGCTTCGGTGTGACAGGATTGCGGAGCTGTTTGTCTGGATCCTGACTCACCCGGTTATGACTCCTTGGCCAATAAAGCAAGCTGTAAGCTCAAACCAACCTCCTGCCCTCATTGATCTCATTGGACTCTATGATAATGGGGGGAGCACTTCACTAGCTCTACCTCCAGTAGGAGCTTTTTTGAGGCATTCATTTTGAGGCTGCTGCAGCAGTCATCCTGTTTGCAGCAGTCATCTAGAAGCGCCTGGTTGGCCACTGTGTAAACAGACTGCTGGACTTGATCGATCTTGATCTGATCCAGCATGGCCTTTCTTATATTCTTATGGTCATTACCTTTGAATTGCTTCTTGAAGCCCTCCAAAAGGGGATTTAAGTCCGTGAGTTCCCAGATCCGCCACTTCAGTGCAAGAGGAAAAGCCGCTGGATCCTCAAACGCCTCCTTTTCTTCATACCTGGGGAAAATCATGTCAAGGTACCATCCATCCAATTCAGAATCCCCCCTGCCCCTGGCAGATCAGAGAAACAGAGGAAGGAATTGGCAGAAAGCCGAGAGACAGAGGCTGAGAGAGGAGCAAGATGGGAGGCTCTTCAGAGAGCAACATCCACCTCACTGTAGCTCCTGAGACCCCAAAGCCACACAGGAGGTCTGGGGAATGGCTATTAGAAATAAAACAGAGCCTGTTTGGGCTCAGACCACCACCACAGGAGGAGGAAGGGCTCCTGTCAGTCCCCCAGCCATTTTCCTGTTCTGAAACTGCACTGGGGTGGGGTGGGGGAGTTATTTCTCCATTTTTGCGGCTCCGCATGGACTATTCTGTGCATAAGCAGCAAAACTAGGGAAGTCACTCACCTCGCGGGGGTTGTTTCAACATGAACAATGGCTGGAGAGGGAGGCAGGAGCCCTTCCACTCCTACAGCAGCATTCGGAGAACAAATGGGCCCTGCTTTCTTTTTTAACTACCACATTCCCCACAGTTGCTGTGTGGCTGAGAGGAACCCAGACCCCACTCTGAAAAAAGCAAACATCAAGTTTGGCCTTCAGAACCTCAACCCCACATCCCTTGCCCAGATTTGCCCTGCAAATGTCCAGTGAAAGAAAAAGAAAGCTGGGGTGGTTAGAGCTCTGCACTTTAGGGTTAGAGTTAGGGGAGGGTCTGTGGCTCAGAGGAAGAGCATCTGCTTGACATGCAGAAGGTCTCAGGTTCAATCCCCACCATCTCCAGGTCAAAGGATCAGGTACTAGATGGGGTGAAAGACCTCTAGCAGGGACCCTGGAGAGCCACTGCCACTCTGAGTAGACAGTACTGACTTTGAGGGACCAATGGTCTGATTCAGTATACGGCAGCTTCCTGTGTCCTGTGACTAGGATTGTAGGACACAGGTTCAACCCCACATCCAGCATTGCGGGTCACTGGGTGACCTTAGACAGGGTGTTTTGAGGATAAAATGGAGGCGGGCAGAATTAGGCTCAGTGCCTTCACATATTTTTCTCCATCTCCCATAATACTCGAACTCAGGGGCACCCAATGAAGTTGCTGAGAAATAGATTTGGGACAGACAAAGAACATAATTTTTACTCAACCAGTAATGAATCTGTTGAATTCATTGCTGGTTGAGGTAATGATGGCCAAAAACGCATGGTCCCTTAACCCACTTTATTCCCCGTTTCAGCCAGGATCAAATTGACCCGGGCTGGGGGGAAACTGTACGCATTACCTTAAAAAGCAGGGACAAAGCTGTGCGCAAATCCATCCATGTAAACAGAAAGTGCGGGAGACGTGCACAGGGAAGGCCCTCATTGGTCAATTTGAAACGACCTATCACTGCGTGTGTGTGTGTGTGTGTGTGTGTGCCAAACTAAACAGGAACTTCATGTCTCCCGCACTTTCTGCTTACATGGATCGATTGGCACAGTTTCGTCCCTGCTTTTCAAGGAAATGCATACAGCCCCCCCCACCCCAACCCAGGTAAATTTGATCCTGGCTGAAATGGGAAATAAAGTGGGTTAAGGGACCATGCGTTTTTGGCCGATGGCGATGAGCATAGATAGCTTTAAAAGAGGATTCGACATTCAGGGAGGAGAGGTCCAGCAATGGCCACTAGACTTGGTGACTGAAGGGAGCCTCCATAGCCAGAGGCAGCAAACCTCTGAATAACACTGCTAGGAGGTAGCAGCAGAGGAGGGCCTCGGCCTCTGTGCCTTGTCTGTGGGCCATCCAGGGGCATCCCTTGACCACTGTGTGAAACACAGGATGCTGGACTAAATGGACCACAGGTCAAGTGACATCACCACACCCAGAAGGGTGTTTCCTTCTGTCCCTTTTGAATCATTTGCCCCTGGAGGGAGGCGTGGAAACTTCAAGCCCAGTAATGTCACAATGACAATTCTTCCTCTAAATCTACTTGGGGAGACTTACAGCAGAAGCCTGGATTTTCTGGTCACCAGCTGTATATTGCCCATAATGGGCTGCTCAGCATGACAAAGGCTTTATTTTGGAAGCCCTGTTGTTACCACATGGCAGCCAGTGTGGAAACAGCCAAGAAGTAATCTGAGTAGGAGCAGCGCATTTAAGTGCTATGTGGTTGCAGAAACACTGATGGAGACATGGCACACACACACACACACACACACCAACCCCTGCTTCCTCATGTGTACCCTCACCCTACCCTCCTTAACAAACGGAGCACATTGGATTTGGCTGGGTGGTCAAACGCTTGTTCAACTCTAAAAGGCCCCATAGGCAGCCCCGATGCCAACCAAGATAATAAAGTTTTCAAACTGCCATTTTGTGGAAAGAATTTAGCTGAGGAGACTCAAACCCTGAGGTAGATTTTAAAACGTTGCTTTTGAAGCAGCTGCCACCACAACAAAAATATCTTCACTGTGTGACTGAAGGTAACCTGCAACAGCCATTTGGTGGCTGGCTCCGCCTCCTGTGGCAGCCATTTTGTGCCAGCCATTCCTTAACTGCACCCACCACACCAGGGCAGAATTCCAAATAGGTTGGGGACCCCTCTTCTAGAGCTTTTTCAGCTAGGTGTCAACCCAGATCCTCCCAATACTATTTCACAATTTCCTGTTGACGAGGCTCTGTGTTTTAGCTGTTTGCCGCTGACGGATGGATGGAGATCCACGATCTCAATTGCACCTGATGTGGCCCTCAGCCACCATCCTGAAGGACCACGTTCTTCACAGGATGGCCAGAGCCCTCCCAGTGCTGAGAAGGTTAATGAGAAGGATCCATTTACCTCTGCAAGGTGCTTCTGGCATCCTAAAGTAAAATGGCAGAGAGAGAGAAAGAAGGGAGACCTCAGTAATTGCTAAAAGGCCACACCAGGAAGACCCCTCAGACCCTGGGAGATTCTGCACTCTGGCCCTTCTACTGTGTCCAGCTAGCAGACTCCACTCAAAGACTGGGGGGTGCATCTCCATACAATGGGAGAAAATCTTTGCGAGATTAATATTACCAGACAAGTGGAGCCATTTCACAGGAGAGTTGGTGATCTGCTTTGGCGATTCAACAGCGGCTACTTGCACAAAAGGAGTTTTCCTCACATGGAAGGCAAGAAGCCCTCCAAGTAGCTCCCGTGGCCACGTGTGGAACACAGAGGCATTCCCAGCAACATTCCTTGCATCAGCCTCGTGTCGCTGTTATTTCCCTTCTGGCCACTGGAGAGCTTTTCCCAGGCTTTAAAAAAATGCTAAATTACAGTAGAAATGTAACAACATGATGGTCCCCGGTTTTCGTTGTTTTGTAAATAAAGTCCTGGTTGCAGAGTTATAACTGAAAATGAGCAGCCTACACTTTACTTTAAAAAATAAAAATAAAAGCTAGATATTAGCGCAACACATCATTATAATGTTATAATACTAGAACAATTGAGCCGTTGCCATTTTCTTTAAAGCCTGAGAAAAGCCCTCTGATTGGGCGGGGGGGGGGGGGAATGGTGGCCACAGGGACTGAGAGCAGAAGAGCCAAACCCTGTCACCTTTCAGCCCTTTAAAGGGCTTTCCCCCTTTTCCCTGCAGCGTTGTAACACGGCTCAGCAGGGAAAGTAGGGGTCTGGGCACACATGCCATCGCATCTGCACATAAGTGATGGGTTGGCATCAGCAGGCACAGCACTGCCAGCAACTGGTGTGTAGATGCCATTCCCCTACCACTTGTTGCTGCTGTTGTGTGTGTGTGTTCATTTTTGTGCACCAATCTGCATGCAACAAGTATGAGCTACATTCACCCCAACATACACATCCTCCTGTTAAATCTTGCTGTTAAATCCTCTTGTTAAATCTTGCAGTTGGACTGGATGGACCTTGTGGTCTCTTCCAACCTTGTGTGATTTTCTGTTGTTGTTGTTTTTGTGAAAATCTTGCCTATGACCCTCGTTCCTGGTGGTTGGGAAAGAGCTGCCTGTGAACCTGGTTTGACAGGCATGTAGTTCCCCAGACTGTTGGTTGACACACAAACACACTTCTGCTTCTGAGATGGAAGCCAAGTGGCCTCAGTTTATCAGGGAGGGGCCGGGGGCTCTGGGGGGGGGCTCCATTTCCAGGGGGTGGAGTTTAGCAGGGTGTCTTTGATCATTTTTTGCAGCCTGCCCCTGGTTGGAGATGTAATGGGGCAGAGGAGAAAGCAGCCCATGTACAGATATGAAAACTTGCTAACAACACAAACTGGGCTCATTTGCTTTCTGCCTAAGTGAAGGAGGCACAGAAAGGGTTTGGGGGCAGCCTTCTCCCGAAGGGGGCCTGGGCTGTTCCTGCCACACTCTCACCTGCAGGAGTTCACTGGCCGGCTGCTGACACTTCTCCTCCATCTCCCGGATGAGGCTGTCCAGAGAGGAAAGCTTCTCAGAGAGTGCGGCCAGGTGCTGGTCCCTGTTTCTTGCCACCTCCTTCTCCACCTCTTCCAGCTGGGCCAGGAGACCTTTCTCCTGCTCCTCCAGAAATGAGTGTAGTTGTCTGAACTTGGCTGCCGACTCTTGCTTCTCTCCTGAGGTTTGCTCCTGAAATGGAAAGAGAAGGAAATTAGGTCAACAGAACACAGCTAGTCTTTTCCAGTGGGAAAAGGTTCAGAAGACCCCTGTCAAAAGGGCACTGTGGCCTTTCATAGAGATCACATCAACATTCGGCAGGGAAAAGGACAGATTTCCATGGACCCATGCTGAGGGCCAAAGTACATCACTCTCAAATTCCTGGAGGGGTTCAAAATATTGTCGAAGGCTTTCACGGTCAGAGTTCATTGGTTCTTGTAGGTTATCCGGGCTGTGTAACCGTGGTCTTGGAATTTTCTTTCCTGACGTTTCGCCAGCAACTGTGGCAGGCATCTTCAGAGTAGTAACACTCTGAAGGAGACACTGTCCTTCAGTGTTACTACTCTGAAGATGCCTGCCACAGTTGCTGGTGAAACGTCAGGAAAGAAAATTCCAAGACCACGGTTACACAGCCCGGATAACCTACAAGAACCAATGAACTCCTGGAGGGGTTATTTCAGCCACAGAGGATGATGTCTGCAGCACAAGACCCAGAGAGTAGAAGGGACTTCTTGAGTCCATTTGTTTCCCCAGTAAAATACCCTCCATATACTGACCCCTCCACTTCCATCAGCCAAAAAGTTACGATGTTTGAATAGAAATAACACTGGGGAGAAAAGAGCTAAGAAGCCCCTTCCCCTCACTTGGTTTCCCTGGTTGCATTTTAGGCAAGAAAAAACTGCAGGGGAAAAGATCAACACGCGACTGAGTATTTCAAGTACTTTCCCCCCTTAGAATCAGCAATGGCAGAACAACCCTTGGCCCAGTAAAGGATAGGTGGAAAATCTATCAGCATTCCCACCCAGCATTTCTTTAGAGGTGGGACACCCTTATCTCTCTTGAGAGATTTCTCCTGGCTCGCAGTGTGTTGGAGCATGAACACAAATAGGTAGTCAACACATATGTTCATCTGCCCAGGGTTCATCCCAGAGCACAGAGCACCTTGGAAAGTCAAGTGATTCTGCCCCAAACAAAATCACCCAAGAACACAAAAAAAGGAGGGGGGTCTAGATCTGGATGAACAACCAGGGCCAACCCCACCCACTAGGCAGCTCCAGGTGACCATCCAGGGTGCCAGGGGCACCAAGAGGGTGCAGTTCCCCAACATCTGCCTCATACGGTCGACTGACTCTTCTCCTATTTTCTGCCATTCCTCCCCCAATAATAGTTCTAGAATCTGTTCACTTCCCAGCCATAGTGACACTTACGAGCAGGTCTTGGCTTTCCTTCACTACCTCTGCTTTATATGCCACAATTCTTTCTCTCTCCTTCTTCAGCACCTCCAGGCGGTTGCAGAACTTATCCTGGGGGAGGAGAGACACTTTTTTAGAAGTTTATTATAAAACATAAGAGAAGCATAAGTGCCATGAAAGGCCAAACTAGATATAACTGTCCTATTTATGTAATGGGATCTTCAACAACATTTCCCCAATGCTGAACACAGGTAGCTTCCTCATGGGGATGGTGCCCCATTCTCCTCAGATACCCACTAAGAATGCGAAGACATTCACAGTGCCAGTGTTGCTGTGGCATGGAGATTTACTCCGTGCTTTACCCTCCTGCCCACCATTCCACCTCCAAGCTCGCCACAGGAGCGGTTTTTTTGCAGTAAAATAAATTATTCAGTCAGTATATCACTCTATTCTTCTAACATTCCTTTCCTTTCTTTTTACATTTTATCCCTTAGAAGCTCCTTGATCGAAAACTTCCGGTTGGGCAAGATGGCGGAGCGGCCGCACCTTTAGGAGCGGGAGAGAAATTCACCAGTGCTGTGGCTAAAAACTAAATACTTTTAGCCCTGAGTCAGAATTTTTTTTTTCCTGAATCTCAACTCTCAACGAGAGGAGGAACGTCGCTACTCCAAACAAAGGGGTTCTGGACGTCCCAGCAGGCGAAATTCAGGCAAGTCCTTTACAGCTCCGACCTCCCAACCGACTACCCCCCCAAACCCTTCCCCCTTTTTTCCCTTCCATATTAACTTACTACCCCCTAAATTGCTGTATAAATGATAATAATAATACAGTCAGACTATTAAATGGTAAGAGCTTATTAACATTTCTTTCTTTTTTTTCTGTCCTTTCTGCCGGATACCTCTTGACAAAGCGGTACAACTACTTTGCGTATTAAGAGCGGCGGTGCAGCTCCCTGGTGCAGGAGGAAGGTACCGAAGCTTGAGCTTGAGCGGAGACCAGAGGCAGCGGCGGCGGCGAGGCGGCAAGACCAGTGCCTGCGGCGGCAAAGGCGAGGCGGCAGGACCAGCGGAGGACGGCATTTCAACGGCACAGCAAGAGAAGAAAGCCAGCCGAAGGGCAGAGCGAGCAGCAAGGGACGGCTGGCCTGAAGGGGGACCCTTGACATAGAAGGGGGGCTCCGACGGTCAACCAGACAGGTTACTCGCAAGGACACAGAACTTTGCGGCCAAGGCAAGCCTGCAGCTCAGTAATTTCCGGTGACGTCAACCAGTACTACTCAGGACTACAATTACCAGAATTCATAGTTGTGTGCCTTACTAGACCTACACTGGGGTGTTAAAAGTATTTGCTTCCCACCTATGGAAACTTTGTGAAGATATTTAATATAACATTAACTACACAGGGGGTGCTATAAATAACTAGAAGCTTTGAGAAAAAAAAAAAGGTTAAATAAGTCTAATCTTTGTAAAAAAGTTAAAATATTCATACACCTGTGTTGCAATTGATGTGCTTTGTATTGCAATTGATGTGCTTGTATTGAATTGACTGATGTGTGGACGGCTTGACTTGAATATCCTAAATAAGATTGATCAATATTTAACTAAATACTTAAGCATATAAAAATCCTTAATCTTATTACTCTATAGCTGTGCATGTCTGGTAACTATACAGAGTTACAAACCAGAAGAAAGATATATAGATACAATCTAATGAAAAAAAAAACAGAAAAACAGATAAAGCTGAAAATCTGACCTCAAGAAAAAATCTAGAAGACGAAAAGGAAGAGATTGATAGTGCAGAAGAATCAATAAGCTACCACTCTCAACAGGAAAAGTCTAGTAGGTCACAAAACAATATGGAGAAGGCACTGGATAAATTGACAGCACTAACATCTCAACTGACAAGAACTGAACAAAAACTAGAAGCAAAAGTGGACCAAATAAATAGTAAAATGGATAAAGTAAACCAAGATTTAGAAAGGCTGACCAAAGAATGCAATTTGGTCAAAACGGATGTACGAACAGTACAGACTGAAGTTCAGACAGTTAAACAGGAGTTGGCGACCGGTCTCCAGGACATTAAGCAAAAAATAGAGGAGAATGCCAAGGATATTCTGGATAACAGAGAAGACATCAAGAAACTTAAAATAAAACAAACAAAGACAGAGAGAATGCAACAAGAGAATAAAGTGTGGACAGAGGAAACAGAACATAGACTAGCTACGACGGAAATGCAAGTAAGAGAGAACAACTTGCGTTTCCAACATGTATCAGAAGATATGCCTCAAGAGAATTTGGAAGAAAGTATGACCCAACTGCTCGCTACCTACCTAGAGATCGACGAAGTAGCGGTTGATATCAGGGAAATCTATAGAGTCAACTCTAAATATGCAACATCCAAAAAATTGCCAAGGGAAATCCTAATAAAATTTGCAGATAAACGGATAAAAGAAGATATATTGAACAAACAAAGAGATGACCCTTTAATATACAAAGGACGAGAGATACAGATCTTTCCGGACCTACCCTTTTTAGTAAGGAAAAAAAGACGTGAACTGGAATCCCTGCGTAAGTTATTACGTGAACGGGAGATAAGATACAGATGGGTGGGCCCGTATTTCCTAAGCGTTCAATTATCTACTGGTAGAGTCTTAATACGAACAATAGAAGAAGCACACGATTTAGAAGAAGAAATTAAAACAAAGGCTAAAGGAAAAGGTTATAGAACTGATGGATCCAGCTCACCACGGAATAAAAAGAAGAACTCCGCAACAAGTCAAGAAGAGCTGATGGATGAGGCGGCAGCCTTTAAATAGAAAACACTATGGCAAGTGGCCTAGAAATAATATCCATCAATATAAATGGTTTAAATACACCTCAAAAAAGAAATAAAACTTTTCATGTGCTCTCTAAATACAAAGCGAACATAATATGCCTGCAAGAAACACACATACAAAAAAGGTATAATTACTTACTAAACAACAAACGACTTGGTACAGTGTACACATCATCGGCGTCAGAAAAGAAAAGGGGCATTGCCATATATATTAGAGATCCCACTATTAAAGTATTGGAAACTATAAAAGACACCAAAGGTAGGCAGCTAACATTGAAATTGCAATTTCCCACAGGTGAAGTAAAAATAATAACTTCTATATTTGCGCCATTGACGTCAAAAGAAAAATTTTTTACAGAACTTTTTTCGTCACTGGAAGAACAATTGGAGTAGGAGATCATCATTATAGGGGACATGAACGGAGTTCTAGATACCAAACTGGATAGATCAAAAAATCAAAAAAGTGGCAAACTGCCAAAAAAGGTAAAATCAGACATGAAGCGTCTTAACCTGGTGGATATTTGGAGAGTTAAAAATCCTAAGGCCAAAGATTATACATTCTATTCGGACAGACACAGAACATTTTCAAGAATTGATATGTGTTGGGCATCGACCAATTTATTGAAAAATTTAGACTCTATTAAAATACTACCTCGGATCTTATCTGACCATAACCCAATACTAATAAAATGGCACCATCAAAAGAAGAAAACATTCAGATGGAGACTGAATGATGCATTGTTGATCAAAGAGAGGGATCTCAACACGGGCCGTGAAGAACTTAAGGAATTCCTATTGAGAAATGAAACGCAAGGAATGAGCTATGCAACAATCTGGGACTGTTCAAAGGCATATATGAGAGGCATTTATATCTCATTAGGCTCAAAAAATAAAAAGGAGCGGGAAAAACACTTGACGGACCTTCAAGCTAACCTTGCTCGATTAGAACAGACTTATCAGCGAACAAATAGCAAAAAAAACCCACTAAAAGAGCTGAAAAAGACCAGACACGAAATTGATATACTCTATACAGACGAAATAGCAAAAAAACTAAAATTTATAAAGCAAAAACACTTCGCTCATGCAAATAAACCGGGCAAACATTTAGCAGCCATGCTTAAAACAGAAAAACAAAAAAGAATAATACAGGCGGCAAAATTGAAAGGGCAGACAACATATAAAGATGACGAAATCGCACAATGCTTTCTGGACTACTTCGAGGAGTTATATAAAGAGAAGGAGCAAAATGAACAAACAGAAGTAATAAAAACCTATATTCAGCAGAATTATTTAAACCATCTTTCCAAAGAGGACATAATTGGATTAAACCAAGAAATCGCCTTAGAAGAAGTAATACAGGCAATCAAGAAATTAAAGAATGGAAAGACGCCAGGGCCTGATGGTTTTACGGCCTTATATTATAAATCACTTAGGGATGAAGTAGCCCCAACGTTAGTGAGAGTTATGAATGAAATACAAAAGAACAAGAAGGTGCCGGATTCTTGGAAAGAAGCATTTATAACACTCATCCCTAAAGAAGGAACGGATCGGATGTTACCCTCCTCTTATAGGCCAATATCGTTGCTCAACACAGATTATAAAATATTCACTACAATACATGCACAAAGATTGTTAGCTTATGTAGACAAGTTGATACATCCAGACCAGACTGGCTTTATATCTAAACGACACATGGCGGACAATATTAGATTTTTGATTAATGCGCGAGAACTTGTAAAACATAGAAAAGAGAAAATGGCCTTCATCTTTGTGGATGCGGAAAAAGCTTTCGATAATATTTCATGGAGCTTTATGAGACAGGTGGTCCACACTATAGGTAATGAAGGTAATTTATTCAATTGGATATCTAGAATTATACGGATCAACAGGCAAAATTAATAATTAATGGTATCCTGACTAAAGACTTCAACATTGAAAAAGGAACTAGGCAAGGCTGTCCCTTATCACCTTTACTCTTTAACTTAACGTTAGAAGTACTGGCAAATAAAATCAGAACGAATCAAAGAATATCCGGTCTAAATGTTCAAGGCGAAGAATTTAAAATCAAAGCATATGCGGATGATGTTCTACTAACAATTTCACAACCAAAACCTAGCATCAAAGAACTTATGAAGGATATCCATGTCTATGGACAACTGGCAGGCTATAAAATCAACAAGGCTAAAACAAAAACTTTCTTAGAGCATTTATCTAAAGAAGAAGAATTGGAAATAACAAATATCTCAGGATTCACAAACTCTACTAAACCAATAAAGTAGTTGGGAATAAATTTTCCAAAAAAATCTCAAGACCTATATAATTATAATTATCAAACGAGTTGGAATAAGATTGAATGCGATCTCCAAAGTTGGACTAAATTAAAAATTTCCTGGCTGGACAGAATATCCCTAATTAAAATGAATATACTCCCGAGATTTAACTTTCTATTTCAAACCATCCCCATAAAGATTTCTGAAAAGGCACTAAAATCATGGCAACGACAAATTAACAGATTTGTCTGGGATAAAAAACGTCCTCGAATAAAATTTAAAATTATGACGGACGCAAAGAAAAGAGGAGGTTTGTCTCTTCCAAATCTAAAGATTTACCATCAAGCGGCAACTTTGGTGTGGGTTAAAGATTGGATTTTGCAAAATAACGAAAAAACCACCAAATTAGAATTAGCAAGCTTACAGGGTAGAGCACATCAATTACTATGGGGAAAGGACTGGAAGAAGAGACTAAAAGAAATGAAAGGCCATTCCATTGTAGAAAATATGGTGGAGGTGTGGCAAAAACTAAAACCCAGATTAAGTTTTGAAAAATCGCTGCTGATGGCACCATTTAATGCTTATGGGTCAATAACTGAGAGGAAAACATACGGGACATTACAATACCAGGACTTGATAAAAACAGATGGATCTATTAAGACGATAACTGAACTACAAACTGATTACCCGCGGATGTCTTGGCTGGTATACTACCAACTAACCTCAAGATTTAAAGAGGATTGCTGGACCCGAGGAATCTTGCAAGGTAAAACAGACTTTGAACAGCTGATAAGTAAGTCGACAGATCACTTATTAGGCAAAATTTATCGCTTACTGCTGATATATGATACAGAAGACGAACAAATAAAATCATGCCAAATTAAGTGGATGGAAAACCTTGATGAGATTATAACTACGGATGAATGGGAACAGCTATTCCGGGGAAATCTCAAATTCACTCTCAGCCAAGGAATTCAAGAAAACTGGCTCAAAATGCTACATAGATGGTACATTACACCGAGTGATATTCAAAATATGAACAGTTCAGCATCCGGTTTGTGCTGGAAATGCGGGAAAGCAAAAGGCACTATCTATCACTGTTGGTGGACGTGCACATTAATTCAAAAATATTGGAAAAAGATTCATAAGGATATAGAAACTATAATCGGTCAACCTATTGTATATGATCCTAAATTTTTTCTTTTAAGCAAAGTACCAGACAAATACAGCAAAGATCATCAGATTATATTAAAATATCTAACAACGGCGGCAAGAATAGTTCTAGCATCAATGTGGAAAACAGAAAAAATACTGAAAATCAAACTTTGGATCGACAAAGCATATGAATTTATAACAATGGCACATCTAACAGAGCTACTACAGCCAGATACTCAAAAATCAAACAAAGACAAATGGCAAATTTTCTATGAATATATTAAAACTAAAAAATAATTAAAAAATCCTTTATTATGAAAATAAAGCTTATGATTATATATAGCCTATCAAAAAAAAAAAAAACGAGAATATCTAACAGAAGTATTTCAACCACATATCCAAAACTTGAATAAAGATAAACGATCAATCTTTTTTTTTTTAAGGAATTTATTAAGATTAGAAAACAGTAATAGATTCTTTTAAATGTTATGAAAATAATTTTGGTGATTAAATACAATATGTTAAAAAATGATGACTAAGTAAACTATGTTAGGGGGTAACAAACTTATTTTCTTTACACTTCCCTTACCCTTTTTCCTTTCCTGTATCCCCAGATAATTTTAAAAATCAATAAAAATATTTTTTTTTTAAAAAAAGAAGCTCCTTGATCAATTGATCTTGAGCAGCATATATCTAGTGTTGGAGGGATATGACTGAAACAAATCTTGCCACTGACAATGTAGCCTTGGGGTGTCTATCGCTTAGTAAAAAAGGCATTATGTTAGTCACAGAGGCATTGGATTTGTATGTTAAAAGGGGGGAAATATAGTGTGATCGAAATTCCTCGTAAAAGCAGCATTCCAAAAGGGCATGAGCTAATGAGTCAATAGAGCTAGAAGACCAAGGGCAGATCCTGTCTGGGTATGGTATTGTCAGGAGTCAGCCTGGTCACAGGCTCTTGACATGAGTTTGGCCTGGGCACAGGCTCTTGACATGAGTTAAGCCTCTGTTTGGTTTTCAAGAGCTCTTTCTGTTTTGCTGTTCCCTTGCTTGAGGCCCCTGCACTGGCCTTGAACCTCACGCAGAGACAACTCCGGTGTTATGGCTGTGTACTCCCTTCTCTCCCTGCCAGGCTTTGTTATCTTATGGGTTCCCAGGCCTGCCTTGTACTGCACCTGGGATTGCTATGAGCTTATAGTTTTGCCTTGTAGAATGGTTTGCAATTAGCAGCTTTGAACCTGTGGATTACTCATGCTGTACCTGTATTGCCTGAATAAACGTTTACCTGCTTTAGACGTGCCTGTCTGAGCGAGTGGCTTTTTGGGACTATTGAGGAGAGCTGACAGGTATATTCAGAATTCTGCCCTGTATTACCATAGAAGGGTTAGCATTCAATCTAGCCAAGCAAAAAGCTCTACAAAGATGAGGAGTTGTCAGATAATATGTATAGGCAGGCAGACCACATGGAGGGGGTATTCCAAAGAACTGGGATGAACAGACGCGACGAGCACGAAAAGTATTGCTGTTATAATCGAGCTCTTTAATGCGCTTTTTAATTTTGGTAAAAGCTTCAGTTTTACCAAGATCTAATAACATATCCTGCGAGAAGCCCAACAATGACAGTTTCTTATCTAAGATTTTTTGCCATGAGGATTTAAAAGGGTTATGCTTCAGAGAAGCCTTCTAACATTCCAGCAATATACCAAGTAGTGATAATTTTTTTAAAATGGAAAAACCTGTCGGGGGTGCAGGGGAATGCTAGGCAGGAGGGTTTTGGATGGGGGGTGGGTGGAGGAAACGCATACCTTCCATCCCACAATTTCCCAAACTCTCTTTGGGTATGTTCTTCCAAGAAAGTGAATACCAAAGCAGCTGTGGGAAGGCAGGGAATCCTTTGTAGTGCCATAGTGCAGTGGAAGGGCTGTGGCTCAGTGACCCTCAAAATAGAAGGTCCTGGGTTCAATCCCTCGCATCTCCAGTTGAAACGAATAGGTAGCAGTTGACGTGAAAGACCTCTGCCTGAGTCCCTGGAGAGCGGCTGCCAGCCAGAGTGGGCCTGAAGAGACCAAGGGTCTGCAGCAGTTGGTGGTGTATCTTTTATCAGAAATTCTTTTATTTCCAACAAGTAGCCAGATACCTGCTAGCTGTATCAAGGATAAGCGAACTGCTTGTATGCGCTCTAGATAATGTTACTAACAATGTTATTTTACAGTGGGTAGCCATGTTACTCTGTCTGCAGTAGTAGAAAAGAGCAAGAGTCCAGTAGCACCTAAAAGACTAACAAAAATATTTTCTGGCAGGTTATGAGCTTTTGTGAGCCACAGTATCTGAAGAAGTGAGCTGTGGCTCATGAAAGCTCATACCCTGCCAGAAAATATTTTTGTTACTCTTTAAGGTGCTACTGGACTCTTGCTCTTTTCTACTAATGTTATTTTAATGCTTCTATAGACTATTTGGTTTTTGTAATCTTTTTTTATAACTATGGTGTGGTAAATGCCGAATAAAGATGATGATGATGATGACGCCGACGATGACCAAGGGTCTTGTTGTGGTTTTCAATACATTTATGGTTAAAAGGTATAGATTATTGACAATCTACAGCATTGATCTAAAATCCAAGTTAACATTTAACCCTGCAAATAGAGCTTGCAAATAGAAACAGACACTTGAGAAAAACATGTTGTTTGTGAGACAGGATGTTAAACCACAAAAAAAGTCAGACCTTGGATAGCTTGTCAAGGCTACTGATAGGTACCAAGTAGTGGGAAACAAGTTTATCCATAATATTGTCGAAGGCTTTCACGGTCAGAGTACATTGGTTCTTGTAGGTTATCCAGGCTGTGTGACCGTGGTCTGGGTATTTTCTACCTGACGTTTCGCCAGCAGTTGTGGCAGGCATCTTCAGAGGAGTAACACTGAAGGACAGTGTCTCTCTGTCCTTCAGTGTTACTCCTCTGAAGATGCCTGCCACAGTTGCTGGCGAAACGTCAGGTAGAAAATACCAAGACCACGGTCACACAGCCTGGATAACCTACAAGAACCAAGTTTATCCATCTTTGTGGTTTATTTTGCTTTCAAGTCAGAATGAGAATAACAAGAATATTTGTCTTTTGTGGTTAACAAGACTTGAAGATGAAAGTGTAAGAATGGAATTTTATTTTGAGAAAGGAAATGTTTGGGTGTTATTCTTATGACATCTGTCTGTCTGATATGAGATCAAAGTTTGGGAAAGATGTTTGTTAAAGGGATGTTTTGTCTTTTTATACATTTTTGATGTCTGGGAATTTGACAAGAATGTCAGAACAATTTCTTTCTGATTCTTATAGGTTCTCATAGCCAAAAGTAGATAAAGGGGCTTGAGATTGTGAGAGGTTGGATATTCTTGGCCAGGCAGGCTTGCATGCTGTCTCTCTGAGAGTAATCCCTGGCATGACACATTAAAGGTATGTAACTTTACTGCATTTATTCATTGTAATTTTTACTGTATTTCAGATCTGTGTTATTTTATTAGAATCTGTTAGATTTATTCATGTAATCTACTTTTCATATATACTGGTGAGGTTTTTTTTTTAGTTTTCCACTTTTTTATTAGTATTATTGATGGTCTTATAATAAAAAGGAATTTTTTGACAATTCAAAGTTGTATCATTGCTTGAGATGGCTAGTTAAGTATTTTTAGTGAAATACAAGATCTAGAATTATCACAGCAATTGATCTGCTTCAGTCTGACTCAGAATAAGGCAGCTTTATGCATAACTCTCCCGCCCCCCAAAAGTTCTTCTTCTGATTTAAACTGCTGCCTCACAGCTACTGGGTGCAAGTGGGGGACACAGGCAGGTACCAAACATGCACGCTTTCTCTCCCAGGCTAACAGCAATTCAAGGACAGCAACTGAAGTTGAGAAAGTAGTATGTGTGTGGAGGGGTGGGGGTTAAAACCAGGAATCAGGCGGCTGCCCCCTCATAGCTCAGCCTTGCAATGGGCTGCCCAGACCTCAACACAGCCAGACAGGAAGTGTTTTAATCTCCCCATTTTATCATATCACCCCACTTTAGCCTCGGCAGGGGGCAAGAGGCCCTTGGGAGCCATGAAACCAGGAAGGAGGAAGCAAAGAAGTGCTTTCACTCCCCAATTTGGGCCCAGAGGCTAGGTCCCTCTTTGCCACCGGCTGGAGATTTTGGGGGCGGAGCCTGAGGAGGGCTGGGTTTGGGAGGGGAGGGGCTTCAATGCCATAGAGTTCAATTGCCACAGCGGCCATTTTTCTCCAAGTGATCTGATCTCTATCAGCTGGAGATCAGTCGAATTAGCAGGAGATCTCCTGCTACTACTGAAGTGCCTATAAGCTTCATTTATAGGAAAACATATATTCTTTCATATGTATAAACATTCATAGGTTCATGAGGTGCTATGCTCAAGAATAGAGCATAGCATCAGGCAGATATATTCTACCCACACATGGAAACTTTGGGAACGTTGGCATCCATAACTATAAGAGGCCAACAGAACACGTTGCCTGGTACAGGCTTTCCCCTGTAGAGAAAAACAGTGTCTTACCTTCACTGTTAGGAATGTGAATCACAAGACCAAGTGCTTGCTTAGAGACAGCTTCTACCAATCTCTATATACTATGTTAATTAAAGAAAGGCAGACAACCAATGTTTAGTAAGTCGACGTAATTGGAACATCCCTAACCAGAAGTTATAACTGGGGTAGCAATCTTTTGTTCTGTATGAAGACTGTCCTGCGCATTAGGGCAGTTTTATCCGGTATGTATATTGAGCTCAATAAACTGCTGCTTTGAACTATCAACCTCCCACTGTGTTATATTGATTCGAAATTTATATTATAACACAGGCATTACACTACCTGGCAGTTGGCAACCCTACCAGAGGCTGAGGCAGAACCTGCAGGGAGTTCCTGCACAAAGAGACCACGGAGAAGGGAAGGATCCACTGCTCTTCCTCACCAATTTCCATGTTGTCGATTTCCTACCTTGTACTCTTGGGAGGCCTCCTCAAGAGGAAGGGTTTCATGATCTCTGTGCTCCTTGGATCGATCACAGACCCAACAGATGAGGGCTTCTTCATCCTTGCAGAAGAGCTTCAGAGGCTCCTTGTGCTTCTGGCAAACTCTCCCTTTTCTAGCATACAGGATTGCCTGATACAGAAAAAAAAGAAACAGAATTTGTTTCATTCCCCCCCAGGGTTGCCAACCTCCAGGTACTAGCTGGAGATCTCCTGCTATTACCACTGATCTCCAGCCAATAGCGATCAGTTCCCCTGCAGAAAATTGCCACTTTGACCACTGGACTCTATGGCACTGAAGTCCCTCCCCCAAACCCCACCTTCCTCAGGCTCCGCCTCAAAAACCTCCCGCCGGTGGCAAAGAGGGACCTGGCAACCCTACCCCCTGGACTATATCTCTCGTTGTAAGGGCTGGATGTAATTAGTGCCTTGTTCAGGGGTGGGGTGGGACATTGTTATACAAAACCGGATGTAACCCAAAGTAACCTTTCAGTTGGAGTTGGGGGAGTTGTTCTGGACAGGGAGCTTTGTGGGGGGAGATACTGAAGGAAAAGAGAGTTCTGAAGGAAAGGAGAGAGAGAAGCCATCTGGGTCCCAGTGCAGAGAAGAGGGAAGCCTGACAAGGAGAAAAGGAGCCTCCGGTGATCTGCAGCAGCACCAAGAGCCCCAAGATCAGCCCCATCTCCAGCATGGCTGGGGTCTGGTCAATCCACAGCAGCAAAGACAGGGGGAGAGACCTGAAGGAGGCCTCACAGAGACAGGATAAGACTCCCATCATCTCTCTGGTTTCCATTCTAAGCTGTGATCCCTAAGTCTGAGTTTACTATACGAGTGTCCTGATTTCACTACCCCCCGTTCCTCGTTGGAGTAAACCCTGCTTGTATATTAAGTTCTACTTGTAAATGGTTATGGGTGACTGGACGGTCTGGGAGTTGTTTTTGAATTTTTCCTTTTCTGCCTCCTGGCCACCCTCCTTGTTAGGCAGTGGAGGCCAGTGGGCTGGAGGCACCCCTGCTTTCTTTTTCTTCTTTGTCACACACACACCCTCCACTAATAAACCAGGTCCCATAAGGTCTCCCCTCAGCTGGGACTGGTAGAAGAAACTGGTTTTTTCTAACCCTCAAATTCCTCTGGAAATCAATGAACGAATCACAACTCCTGGTTCCAGGTAAACCACATTCTCCCTCCACCAGCTTTGAGCTGTATTTTGCAATGTGCCTGAGGAGCCCCCAAACACCACCCCCTTCCTTTCTTGCAGTGCGCGTTCCTGGTGGGGTATTATGACAAACCTCCAAAAGTTGGTCCAAATGGTGCAAGGAGGTGAAGCTGGAACTGCAGGAATACGGATGGACCCTGATGGATTTTTAAGCCACCTATCAAGATATAACTCCAAACCAGCCCATCCGCCCTCTCACAGACAGCATCTCCTCCCAGGTGGCCCTTTGGATAACACCATGAACGTTACAAATGAATGACAATTCTGATACCGGCCCAACAAGCGGATATTCATTCTGGTGTGAATTAACTTGAGTTTGATGGGGGGGGAGGGGGCTGCAATCCTTGTATCTCAATTTTTTCATGTTTTTAAATGCAATAATAATAGTAATAAAATGAGACATTCCATCACATTCTGGTCCCGTAAGGGCATCAATATATGGGGCACCTATGGGTTCCTAGTCTTATTGTATGGAAACCCCATAATGAATTCTAAACTCTCTCACAGTCCCCCCCCCCACCCGCCCTGCCCCATTAACTCCTTTGGGGTCATTTGCCCTCAGTGAAGCCTTTGTGCCAAAAGACCTACAGGCAACATCCTGCTCTGAGTTTTGGCCATCTTGATCATGAGGGACTTCTCCATTTGTCCTGGTGCTGAGAACGGATTTAGGGCCCAGACTGAGTTGTAGCAAAAAGTTAGGCCAGAGCCAGTGAGCCTGGCTAGTTGCATAGTGCTCGGTTTCTGAGAATGACATGCATATTTCTTGCCTTCATGCCGTATTCACAATGACCTTGGCGCAGTATTGGAAGCCCCACTTCATCAGAGGCCTGCACTTGGGGAGGGGGCTGGCCAGGACCCCCTTTGGGCAGTGAAACCTCTTGGGCTGGCCACACAGCTCCATCTTACTATGGGAGGGCCAAGGAAGTGGTCATTGTAAATAATGGACAGACCACCGTTAAAAGAAATGGCTGTGCGTGGGGAGGATCTGCCTGCCCTTTTCTTTAGATCCTCATGTCCAGCCTTTTTCATTGGCAAAAATGGCTCGGGTGGGGGGGAAGCCTGCTGCTCTGCCTCCCGCTTTGCAGTGTTTGGAACCCACAGGAGCAACACAAAGCTTTCAAGGTAAGTTACAGAGACCAAACGTCTGACTCTGCTTCGGTCAGGCACCTTTGTCCCCACTTCAGGTCAGATGTATCATCTATTTCAGCTCTTCCTTCATACCTTATCTAGGTCAGCAGCCTCTTTCAGGTGAAGTAAAGAGTGACCTTTGTGTTCTGGGGATTGCTTACAAATGCGACACACGAGTTTTTCATCATCCTTGCAGAAGAAAAGGAGTTTCTGCCCGTGTGTTGGACACAGATCTTCTGTTCCTGGATTTCTCGCACAAAATCTCTTCTCTTTTATTTTTTCTACCAAATTTGCCAGCTGCCAGTTTGAGCGGAAATTCCCTTTCTGGATCTCAGCTTTGCAGAGAGGACACTCCAGGTCCCCCAGTTCTTCCCATGTGTCACAGTAGTGGGTGATGCAGCCCCGACAGAAATTGTGGCCACAGTCCAGGGTTATCGGTTCTGTTAGACACTCCCGGCAGATGGGACAGTTTAATTCCTCTTCCAAACCTGTGGATGGTGACCCTGAGGCCATGTTGGATGCAGTTTATGTCTCTTGGCAAGTGGAAAAGGTAGCTTTGTGAGGCCTGTAAAGAGGACAGCAGAAGGACAATGATCTGGAGAAGGGGTGGGTTTTAGGCAGGAGATATATTTTTCAAAAGCACAGATAAATAAGTAAGTACCATTTTACTCTGGGATTTTTTTATAAATCTAATAGGAGGCTGAGAACTTTCCATTAACAAATGATTGATGAAATAGAGGTGTGGACAGACGTTGATTTGATACTGGTAGGACAATTCAGCAGAGTAATCAGGGTTGCCAATCTCCAGGTGGAGGCTGGAGATCTCCTGGAATCACAACTGATCTCAGACTTTGGAGATCAGTTCCTCTAAAGAAACTCACAGCTTGCAGGGTAAACTGGATGGTGTCATACTCTGCTGAGATCTCTCCTCTGCCCAAACCCCACACTCTCCAGGCTCCACCCCCATCTCCAGGAATTTCCCAGCCCAGAGATGGCAACCATAAGTGATAGATCCATAGATGGACAGATCTAGTAGCAAATCAACTCAAACAGTTCCACCAGTATTTACAGTGACTGACTTATTCAAGAGGGATCAGGCAATAGGGTCGCACTGTACAAAATGATTCACAAAGCTACTTGGATAAATTATTGGGGACTGTGGTCTATACTAAGGTGTATAATTTTCTGTAAATTGGATCCTACTGTGTAATTTTACTTTATCGAATATGTCATGCTAACAATTTGCCTTGCTTCAGTTCTGTTTTTACAGTTCTGGTTGGTTCTACAACCCAAATCCTATTTTATTGTTTATTGAATGTCCCATCCTGTTGATAGTATTGCCTTACTCTGTGTAATACTCCTTGAGTCCCAAAGTAAAAGACAGATTATAAATAACAAATAAATAACAGGATGTCTCTATCCTGAGAAAAAATACTTCACTTTTTATTTGCACAGACATCAAATGTATTCAGGAATAGATTATATTTCGCACTAGCAAAATTATGACAAACACAAAGGTATAGTCTGTATTTGAGCAATAATCATGCAGATCTTGCCCCACTTAAATTTAACTATTATATAAGTGCATTTGGTAGGGTTGCCAACCTCCAGTTGGGGTCTGGAAATCTCTGGAATTACAAACAACAGAGATCAATTCCCTTGACAAAAAATGACTGTTTTAGAGGATGGGCACTCTGGCATTATATACCTCTGAGGCTCCTCCTCTCCCCAAACCCCAACCTTCCCAGGCTCCACCCCCAAAATCTCCAGGGATTTCCCAAGCCAGAACTTGCAACCCTAGAGGGGCTGTAGAATTTGGAGATGAAATGATCTGTTGTTAAAAGATGAACAGATAACGAAGAAACTAAAAGAAAAGCGCAAGTTCTTCTTTAGTATTAATGAATCAAAAGAGATACCATTTGTTATAATCTGGGAATCCTTTAAAGCATATTTTAGAGGCATTGTTATGTTGATAGAGAATCATTTGACCAAAAGGGTAGGGGGGACATTAGTCTTGGAAGCAGAAAATGAGGAATCCCCCCCCCCAAATAGTGTCTCCAAGAAACTAAGCTAGTTTTGGAAATGACAAGAGACAAGTTAAAATTAAAAAGCACTCACCAGACAGCAAAATCCCTATTGCATGCTAGACAGTCAATCTTTAATAAGCCAATAAACCAGCAAAATATTTGGCACATTTACTAACCAAAGAATGGGGCCAAATAGAATTATTGAAATCAAGGACAAAATAGGAAACCGGCTTAAACCGTCTTTACAACAGCTCTCAGAAAACGAATGAAGAAGCTTAATGGCAAATTCTCTGCCAGACGTAGGGGGCATGAGCTACAGACAAAATATCAGCATTCAATGAGACCACCTTAGAAGTCTCCTCTTCATAACATCTTGATAGGATGTCTATTCCCCTCTACACAAAAACATATGCATGCTCATCCCTCTTCTGTCTTGTGCTGCAGTCACCAACTACTTCCTCAGTTTCAATTTATCTTCTCTGCTTCCTTTATCCTTCAAAATGCCATTTATTAACTGAACTCCCGAATTGTTCCTTCTCTCATAAGCTGTTTCCACATGGGTTATTTGCCCGGGGTTTAATGCTGTTGGAAAGTGGGGTTTTCCTTGCTTCCCCACAGTATTGAGGTGTACCTCCTGGATTTTCACAGGCTTTTCTTCAGTCTTTCCCTAACCGGTTTGCTGCAAAAATTTTGGAAGAGATTGCAGCAAAGTCCAGAATGCTGTTGAGTGAGGGGGTGAAAAAGTTTGGCAATTCGTGGTCCTGCCCACATGGCAGCCATTTTCCCTGCCCCTCAGGCTGCCTTTTCCTCCCACCACCTCCGGGGGATCTTTGTCAAAAAAATTGCAATAGAACATTGTTATATCATTTTGACGATATAACAACCTGTGAATCGATTTCTCTGAATTTCCAGTTTTCGGTTTTTTAAAGACTCTAGCCCCTTTTGTTGTGAAGATATAAAGGGAAAGAAATATCTATGCAACAAAAGGGCTAGGGACTTTAAAAAAAATAAAATCTGGGAATGATATTCAATTACTGATTTAAAAAAAAAGAAAGAAAAAAGCCCTGATGGTCCAGTGGAGGGTGGTGGCGGCTGCTGCCAGGGGACTGAGACAAGAAAACTATGGGAAACCTGCCTTGCGAAAGCCCTGTTGTCACTGTGATGTATTGGCAGCTGCAGCAGCAACAGGAAAAGTAGAAAAGCCTGTGACTGTGTGGGGAAACCACTTTTGTTGCTATTGTTGTTGCTGTCAAGTCACAGCTGACTTAGGTGACCCTCGTCAGGTTTTCAAGGTAAGAGATGTTCAAAGGTGGTTTGCCATGGCCTTCCTCTGCGTAACAACCCTGGACTTCCTTGGGGGTCTCCAGTTCAAGTACTAACCATGGCCGACCCTGCGTAGCTTCTGAGATCTCGCAAGACTGGGCTAGTCTGGGCCATCCGTGTCAGGATGGAAAACACCATACACACAAATAAAATCCCTGGCGTGTAGCTCTGTTACTGCTGTTGCCCAACTATAAGGACAGAGGGGTCAAGAGGCGAAGGTCTCCAATACAGCCACTGAGGGCTCAGCCTGAATCCCCCCCATCCTCCATCCACTAGGCTACCCAGCCATTATGCCAACCTTACCTGCTAGTTGTCTCAAGGGGACATCCAGAACCGGCTCTGTGGGACACACAATACAGCCTTCCCCTTTCTTGGGATTTCCCACTCTTCAGTCACCTCAATAGGGTCACAGAGGTACAGAGAGGGCAAATTTGAAGTCCCCTCGACAGCTGGAACCCCCCACTCTGGTTGCTGCAATTCCCTTTGGCTTCTTCAGGGGAAAAAGCCAGGAAATGCATTTCAGTCCCTTTCACTGCAGAGAAACAGGAGCTGATCAGCAACAACCTTTGAACAGAGAGCCCAACCCATATCTCCTAAAATAGGCAATATATTAACTAGTCCGTTAATATATGGATTCTAAAGTCCCAGTCATATCAAAATGGTCTTTGTACAGAAATGTCACAGCTGGGATGTCTGCATTTCATGACCCGTTGACTCCACTTTTCCTCCATATCTGGGTGTGCCTGTATACACATGCATATACCGATAAGAATACATTTCGTCCATTTTATGAAGAGGACTGTAGGCAGCTGGGGACAGAATCAATGTGTTCCTATGGATGAAATACAAGACTCCTTTTTGGTTTTGCTGCAACAGACTAAGCTTCACCTTCCCCACACATAGATGCTGCCAACACTTCCCATGAGATGCTTCTGGTCACACAACTGCTTGCTCCCCAGGTCAGCGGAAGGAAATGTGTGCGTTTTTGTTGGCTTCTTTTCGCCTAGTGAGAGGGTGGGCCACAAACAAAAGAGAGTCAAGCGCAAACAAATGTAACACAAATGTTGTAACAGCAACAAAAATAATTTGATGCCTCCTTTCCTACAAATTTAACCTTCCAAGGTAGCAATCAGTTAAAAAACATTAAAAACAAACTTTGAAAACAATGCATATATATATGGAAAACAACAATTGAAAACATAAACAGGAAGGAGAGTCAATAAGGGATAGAAACATTGTTACCCGAATTGCTCTATCAGTGGGGAAATTAGCTTAGCAATTGGTAACTATGTATTTTTATAGCGAGATAGCACTCAACTATACCAGAATCCGTTTAATGAGACTTTGAATAAAGACAGACAAGGATTCCAAATTAAACAGTGTTTATGTCATCAAGCATTCAAATGGTGCAGCACAAACATACAAAGAGGCTAAGAAATAACAGAGAGTAGTACAGAGACTACTCTGTACTATTTGCCAATGTGGCAGGAGATCGTTGATCAAATATTTACCGTATCTAGACGAGGTGGTGTCCAATTTCACATAGACTAACAACAGATTGAAAAGGAAGACTGAGATGGGGTCAGGGGTTCCCATAGACTTGACCAGCAAGACGGGAGGGAGCGTGGCTAGGCTGCGCAAAACCAAACCAACAGAATAACGGCAAGGGTGCCAGGAAAGACCTAAGGTGGACATAATGGGCTTGGACTCCCCCAGTTATACTGTTTTTCTGGGGGCGGGGAGATGGGTTTCACCCCTCCTAGGTTCCCAGGTGACAAAAGGTGACAAAGGGACTAATCTGTGGCTGCCGGAGTGGAGTAGTGAGAATTTAGAAATCTATTCTAATGCCAATGACTGTTGCACCCGTGATGAACTGGAATCTCTCTGCTGATGAGATTTACATTCAGGAACAATAGGAGCGATCTGTGCAAACGTCCTGGGATCGCTGCTGCTGATGCGGAGGAATGACTCATCCGGACTGCTGCTGATGGCCCATTAAGCAGGGCTGTTGCAAGGGGGTGTGTGTCTGATACTGACTTCCTGACATTCTGCTTCTTTTGACATGGCTGCAGCTGGAATAGAGCCTATACAGGAACATGGCTTCCCTCTGGTTCACCGGAGGCTGCCCCTGCATCTGCTTCCTGGCTGCTAACTGCACGGCGCTCGCAGGAGCGGCCACGTCCGTATCAACGGAGCGCGCAGCGACCGTCCCTGTACCGTTTGGGGCGGGTGCGCAGCCAGCATAGACTGTCAGTGCCTGCATAGCGGGTTGCCAGGTCCCGACCAGGAGGTTTAGGCAGGCCCGTATGCTAACAACATGAAACAAAAAAGTCTTCATCTGCTGACGGAATATAACAATAGAGGGAGACGGATGACTCCGCAATTTGGTGGCACAATCAAGAAGCCCTTTCATGGGATGCTACCCAATTCCCCTCAGATGACAGTGCAAATGAAGCACGCCCCCCTCAAATGACCAGAATTGGTAACTTCATGTGGCAGTGGGTGGTCCTTAATGCATTTCAGCTCTAGCCATATAGTCAATACCAGCACATTGAATTGGGCCCAGAAGCAAATTGGAAGCCAGTGAAGCAAGAGTGGGGTTATATGGTCCCTATCACCCACTCCGGACAGCATTCTCACTTCAGCATTCTGTACCAATTGTAGCTTCCACACACTCTTCAAGGGCAGCCACACGGAGAGCACAATGCAGTAGTCTAATCTAGATGTTACCAGGGCATGCAACACAGTGGCAAGATCTTGTCTGCACAGTAAGGGCTGCAGATAGCTCCCCAGCTGAAGCTGCTGAAGGGGAACCCTGGTCACTGCTGCCACACGTTTCTCCAACAGGAAACCCTGGTTCAGAAGCACCTCCAAGCTATGAACTGCTCCTTTAGAGGGAGTGCAACCCCATCCAGAACTGGAGGAATCCAAATACCTGGGTCAGACCTTCCTCCCCTCCCCCTACACACACACCAGTACCATCTCTGTTTTGTTGGGATTAAGTTTCCGCTTGTTAGCTCTGATCAACCCAAAAACTGCCTTAAGGCACCTGTTCACAGTTTCCATGGCCTCCCTGGAATCTGCTGGAAATGCAAGATAGAGCTAAGTGTCATCCACAGACTGGTGGCAATTCAACCTCAATCTCCAGATGACCTCTCCCAGTGGCTTCATATAGATGTTGAAAAGCAGAGGGTGGAAACATTGAACCTTCCAGGACTACATAGGTCAAAGGCCAAGAAGCTGAGCAGCAGCCCCCCAGCACCACACTCTGAAACTAACCTTTGAAGTAAGACTGAAACAACTGCACAAAGGGCCTTCCAGTCCCTACCCCGAAAGGCGATCCAGAAGGATACCATGATTGATGATATCAGAAATGGCTGAGAGGGCTGAAGAATCAACCAGGTCACTCTCCCCACATCCACCTCCCACACAGATCATCCACCAGGGCAACCAAGGCCATTTGAATCTCATAACCAGGCTTAAAGCCAGATGTGAATTGATCCAAATAATCTGCTCCATTCTGGAATCATTGCAGTTGTCCAGCCACCTCTGGTTCAATCACCTTGCTCAAGAATGTCACATCCGAGACTGGCTGATAGTGATCGAAATCTCCTGTGTCCAGGGGAGGTTCCTTTAGTAGTGGAAGTACCACTTCCTGCTTCAAGACAGGGGCAACCACCCCCCACTCAGGTAAGCATTTGCTGTGCTCTGCACCCAGCCCCCCAGCCCCCCAATGGTAGATTTAAGCAGCCAGGAGGGGCAAGGGTCAGACAAGTAGGAGGTAGTGGCCAGACTTCCCAAAATCCTGTTCACAGCCTCAGATTGAAGAAGAAGAGTTGGTTTTTATATGCCGACTTTCTCTACCACTTAAGGGAGAATCAAACGGGCTTACAATTACCTTACCTTCCCTTCCCCACAACAGACACCCTGTGAGGTAGGTGGGGCTGAGAGAGCTCTAGGAGAACTGTGTCAAGCTGAAAGGGATCCCATGCAAGTAGGCAAGTCGGCATCCCAGGACCATCCCATGCAAGTAGGCAAGTCGGCACCCCAGGACCATCCTGTCAGTGTGAATGTACAGTCCAAGTCGGAATGGATACAGGAGATTTTGTCTGCAAAGTGTTGAGCAAAATTATTGCAATGGGCTGTGGAAGAGTCCACCTCCTCCCTAGTCCAGAGCCCGATAGGCCCTCCCCACCCGAAAGAGTTCTGCAGGTCTATACTGTTCGATTACAACAATGGCAGAGAAATAGTGTTTCTTTGCAGTTGCCCCTACCACTGAGTGTATAACATGATGTGAGTAGCTGAGCAGCTGTGGATTCACACACACCCTGTCACAGACACACAAAGAGTTTTCTCTATAGACTCAGGAATAGTTGAACCCGCCGGTTTGCAACAGAAGCAAGTTGGGCCCCGTGCTGATTGCCCTGTGCCTGCAGCATCAGATCCTCGTGTCTTCTCCATCTCTGGAGCCAATTGGACATACTTTTAAAATTATTTTTGTTTTTAAAAAAATCATGTGAGAAACATTCTATTCCTGTAAGGACGCAGGGAAGTCGTTGTTTTTGCCAAGAAGGGTGGAGACGGTGAATGAAGGTTAGCAGCAGAGGGAGTTTGTTTGCTGTTGCAGTGAATAAGATATTCTAGGCTCTCATCACCTTTTATAAGGTATTTGAAAATTATGTTATGTGGGAAATTAATTGAGAAAAGGGGAGCGTTAGTATGACGGGCCTTATTATTGGAGTCATGTTGTTATTGGAGTGATTTTTCAAGCCGAAGGCTGGTTTCTCTGATGCTGAGTTTGTTCCAAGAGGAAAGACATTGCAAGACTTTGGCACTTGTTGGAGCGGAAAAGCTGGACTCTGATCACCATAAAATATTATTATCAGGAAGAACCAGCAGCTTCACTGAAATGGAAGCAGGCGACTCTAAGCCCAAAGCTCCATCATCTCAGGAGGTTTTAGAGGGACAATCCTGAGGAAAAGTCGGCAATCCCTGCACATCAGACAAGCACAGGAAACCAACGGGAAACCTGCTGAAAGTGGAGGGAGCCAATGAGGAAGAAGGTGCCTCTAGGTCCCCTCTCTTCCTCCATGCCCACAAAATTAAGTTTTTGAGGGAAAATCCTGAGGAATCTTCGGGAGAGGGACAATTTGTCCTGTTTTTTTGGGGGGGGGGAATACTACTTGCCTATTAACATCTAAACTTCTTTTGCTGTGTTAAAATGCACCAGTTGGCTTACTTATGGAATTTAAAAGTATAAATGCCTGAGAGAGCAATCCCAAACAGATCTACTCATAACCCTACTAAAGTCTATTCAGTGTGGCTTACTTCTATGAAAGTGTTAGTAAAGGTAAAGGTAGTCCCCTGTGCAAGCACCGGGTCATTCCTGACCCATGGGGTGACGTCACATCCCAACGTTTCCTAGGCAGACTTTGTTTACGGGGTGGTTTGCCAGTGCCTTCCCCAGTCATCTTCCCTTTACCCCCAGCAAGCTGGGTTATTGGTGAGGCACTATTAAGTTTTCTATATGCAAAACTGCAAATATGCCCAAATATTTGACAGTCACAAACCTGTGCCTCTTAAGCCATCTGAGTGGCAAGAAAAATAAAAGTAGAAATTAGAAAAAAATGTAGTAGGCCACATAAAATGCTTATTTTTTTTATTTTTTTTTACAGAAACAGCAACTAGTATTGGGGTGTATACGTCACAATAACCTAGTCTGATGGTCCGATGAATGGTGGGATGATAGCCAATGATAGTCTTCTGGACCTGCTGGGCTGGCCTCACCCATTGGGGGTTCTAGACGGGTATTCAGGATTGGAGGGGTAAGAAATTCTCTTCTAAACACCTCCCCTTTGATAGGGTGCCTTATTTGTCAGCTGCAGCCGGGGATCCACAGCAACGGCATAATCAAACGGGTGATTTGCGGAAGATCCCGGGCAGTCCCTGGCCCCACCATGAACACGTGAAGCTGCCTTATACTGAACCAGACCCTTGGTCCATCAAAGTCAGTATTGTCTACTCAGACCGGTAACAGCTCTCCAGGGTCGCAGGCAGGGGCCTTTCACATCCCCTACCTCACCTGCCTATTCCCTTTAAGTGGAGGTGCCAGGGATTGAACCTGGGACCTTCTGCATGACAAAGCAGATGCTCTACCAACTGAGCCATGCTCCCTCCGCTTATGTTCTGTGTTGTCTTGTATGTGTGTGCTGTTGTTGTTTAGAGTTATTCGTTGGAAACAGACAAGACTGAGAAGTTGCTTGCAACGTCTGGAGTGGGACAAGAACTTGAACAAGCGACCAGAAAGACTCTGAAAGAAAAGCAAAACCAAGGGCGCGGAGCCGTGGGAACGGGAGGAGGAGGGAGACGGGAAGCTGAGCTCGGAGCAGGGGATGTGTGTTTCAAATATCAAACTCTCTTGACTAAGAACCCAGTTATTGAGGCTTTGAGGTGTTTGGGATGTTTGGGAAACTTAAAGAAAAGAGATCTGAAGAAAGTTTCAATAATCAAACAAAGGAAAGCTTCAATAAATGAAAAACGGAGAATTCCCTCCCCCCTCTAAAAGCCATGGCTGTGAAATCGAAAGCGGGACCGACTGTGCCGGGACGGCGACCATCTACTTTCGGGGTACAGAAGGACCCCAGCAGGTCTCACATTGGGGGGGGGGGGCTTCCTCCTCTCGTAATAACAGGGGTAGTTTATAACACAGAAACAGCATAGAGCTTGAAGCACCGGGTTCTTGCATACAAATGCAGAGAGGGATCGTCCGTCTCTACCGGTCAAGCGACGAGCTTCAGAAAGCAGATCTTTCTTTGTTGTATAAGACTTCCGTCTACTGGAGCTAGACTAGAACTGCAGCTTTTGGGGTGTTTTTTGTGTATGTGGCTTGGTGGCAATTGTGAAGCTTTAAGGAGTGAAGATGCCCCTCATCTTATGGGAATGTTTGGACTATAGACTGGTATCTGTGGGGCTGTTTTATTTTTGTGCTCCCTGTTCTCTGGTATAATCAGATTCCGTTTTCTTCTATGTTTTTGGACCCTGTATAGCTCAAGTTAAAGGATTACAAGATCAATTAGAGTATACTATTTTTTGGACTGTTTTTCTTCTGACGTTTTTTTCTTTCCTTCCACCCTGAAGACCTCTTGATGTGCTTGAAAACTTACACTATGTTTTGTGCCCAGTTAAATAGTAAAAGGTACTACACGGACTTTGTTCTTATTTGGGGTTGTTGCATGGACCACTACAGCTGTACAAGTTTTTCCATATTCCAGGAATGACAGGGGGGGGATTTGGATAAGTCCAATTTGGCCATAGACACACTGCAATGCGAATGTGGGCAGGTGACGTGTTTCTGAAAGGGATCGGGTGGGTGTATCCGTTAAATGAGGATGACCTGAAGGGCAGTTTCCTCCCCTCCCTTTTATTTTGGGTGCTTACTCTACCATCTACCTCCCAGTTTACCAGTGCACAGAAGCAAATGACTAGAAATGAGCAACATAGAGCAATGCAAGTCTGAACTAAAGTTACAGGACCACTCTGAATAGAAAACTTTCCATGGTAAACTAAAATGTCCTGAATCTGTATAAGTTCCCCACATTCCTGGGTCTGGTAATAATACAAGCAGCCTGGGACATACTAAAACACATCTGGCCCACTCTAATGCCCGGTTTGAAATCCCTGCAGCACTTTTTCATTACCTTTGAACTGTTTCTTGATGCCTTCCAAAAAAGGATTTAAATCCGAGAAGTCCCAGATGTGCCACTTCAGTGCAAGAGGAAAAGTCATTGGATTCCCAAATGCCTCCTTTTCTTCATACCTTGAGAAAATCATGTTAAAGTATCATCCATCCGATTCACAATATCCCCCCAGTGGATCAAGGAAACAGAGGAAGGAATTGGCAGAAAGCTTACAGCAGGGGTCCCCAACCTTTTTGAGCCTGCCAGCACATTTGTAATTCTGACACAGCATAATAGGCATAACATTAGAATGGCTGCCACAAAACGGCTACTGGAGGAGGAGGAGGAGGCAACCACAACATGACTGCCTAAGCTTAATTTCCAGTAACACAATTCAGATCCTTGTGCTGGCAGCTGCCAATCAAGTCTCCAGTAGTCAATCAGAATCTTTTATAGAGAAAAGCCCTACCTGGCTCCACCCACTTCCAAAAAAATATCTGGCAAGTGCCAGAAAAGGTGCCCACGGGCACCACATTGGGGACCCCTGACTTGGAGACACAGGCTGAGGCTGAAAGCAGAAAAAGATGGAAGGCTCTTTGGAGAGCAACGTCGTCCACCTCACTGTCGCTCCTGGAACCCAAGAGCCACAACAGCAGCTGGGAGGAATGGTTATTTAAAAATAAAACAGAGCCCGTTTCGGCTTAGGACACCACCACAGGGGGAGGAAGGGCTCCTGTCTACCCCCCAGCCATTTTCCCTTGCAGAAACAGCACCGGGGGGGGGGGGCTAATTCTCCATTTTGCTACTCCATGTGGACTATTCTGTGCATTTGAAGCAGCAAAAAAGGGGAAATAACTCCCTTCCCCAGCGTTGTTTAGGCAGGGTTGTTGTGAGGATAAAATGGAAGAGAGCGGAATTAGGTTCAGCCGTAACGCCTTCATATCTTTTTCTCCAGCCCATAATACTAGAACTCGGAGGCACCCAATGAAGTTGCTGAGAAATAGGTTTGGGATAGACAAAAAGACTTTTTTTTTTTTTACTCAATCAATAATTAAATTGTTGAATTCATTGCTGATGATGACCATGAGCATAGCTAGCTTTAAAAGAGGACTAGACATATTCAAGGAGGAGAGGTCCAGCAGTGGCCACTAAACATGGTGACTGAAGTGAGCCTCCATAGCCAGAAGCAGCCAACCTCTAAATAACACTGCTGGGAGGCAGCAGCAGGGGAACGTCTCGGCCTCTGTGCCGTGTTTGTTGACCGTCCAGGGGCATTCCTTGGCCACTGTGTAGAACAGGATGCTGGACTAAATGGACCACTGGTCTCACTCAGCGGGCTCTGCTTACATTTTCAAGAGTGAGGCTGAGAGACCATGGAAGGAAGCAGGTCACAATGACATCACCCTACCCAGACGTCTCCTTCCTTCTGTTCGTTTTTTTGCCCCGGTGGGAGGCGTGAAAACTTCAAACCCAATAATGTCACATGACAATTCTTCCTCTAAATCTACTTGGGGAGACTTACAGCAGAAGCCTGAATTTTCTGGTCACCAGCCATGTATTGCCCATAATGGGCTGCTCAGTGTGGCAAGAATTCTGCACATTCTCTCCCTTGAGCTCTTTAATGTTTGGACTCCTCTGCCTGCTACTTACCAAGCAAAGCCAGAGAGTGTAATAGGAAACCACAAACCATGTTCTTAGGACAGTCTCAGACCACACATTCATAGCAGTAAAGCATATAGGTTTATTGAACTTACAAAAAGAATATGAAGCAAAGGAGAAAGCAATACTTAACTAAATATATATGACAGCACTTAACAAACGTATACATACTGACAGACAAACAGATACAGAGGCCTCTGGGTCACTTCCAGAGAGAGAGAGACAGAGATGGCAACCATTCAAAGGGTCTGTGGTCTTTCCGTGGAAGAACAAGGACTTGGCATCTGGATCAGCCTTATATGGGCTGAACCGTGAGGAGAGGGTCTCAAATGACCCCTCCCTGTCACATTCTTTAGAAAATGAGTTTCCACAAATCATGACTAAGATTGTTTAGAAATATCTTGTTCCATAATAATTCTTTCAGTGTCCAAGTCTGATATCTGATTTTCCTGTCCATCACTCGATGTACCAAAAACAATCTCCCCCTTCGTGAGCAGACAATTTGCCACCTGCTTGAACGGCCTTGATTTGGCCTTGATTTGGAGCACGTAATGTGCTTTGGGTGACTAGCTCCTGTGCCCTTTAGGATCAAGAGCCTAATTAGAGCTGATGTCAGCTAAAAGTCAGGTCTTCATATTGCTTCTAAGTTATAGATTAATAAGCTACAGATTAATAAAATTGGTTTTTCTTAACCCAAATCAATATTGTCTATAGATTAATATTTTCAATATAGATTGATGTTCAATACAAAAATTTTCTCACCACACTCAGCATGACAAATGCTTCATTTCAGAAGCTTATACTCATCTGAAGAGTGGCACAAACACACAGAGAGACAAAAGAGAAATTTTAATAGAAGATTAACCTAGCAGAACCCTGGTTACAGAAATCCCCCTCCTGATTTTCTTTATACAACTGGAGAGCTGGGGACAGTTCAAGTCAACAAATGAAAGCATCCTTGTGCCTTATCTGGCACTTATGAAATCCCCCCCCCCCAAAAAAAACCCAACAATTCAAGACAGCACAGTTTTCAAATCAACATAATTTTATCATTAACATAATATCTGTACAACCCTCACATCTACCATGACTGAAACCCAAGTGCTAGGAACATAGCAACCTTGATAGCATCCTCCTTGCCCTTCAGGAGGGGCACTCCAATGGGATTTCTGAGGGAGAAAAACCTCCCAATAGCCTGAGGCTGACATAGGTCGTTTTTGCATGGGAACTTGGACCCACATTCGCCCCGTCTGACTCGGTTGTTCCTTGGAGTTCTGCATGTGTTTTCCATCCATTAGACATGAGCTCGCTGACAACCCTCGCAACGTCTGGGTCTTCCCATCCCTCTCTTAACTCGACTCTTCCCTCTAACCTGAGCTCAGCCCAGCTGAAATCTCCATGCAGATAGCAAAGCACTGGACACAGACGACTGCTTTCTCTCACAACCAATCACAAAGCAGCGTGTCAAGAGACAGGCATTCAAATACTTCCTGCTTCCTCGGAGCACTTTCTGAGGCGAAATGTATTACTGTTGCTTTCAGAAATGAGAAACAAAGGGGAAAAAGGGAATGTTGGGAAATGCAGGAGAAATGTCTCCATTTTACCCCAGTTTTGGTGGTTGGGAGCCCGGAGAGGCCTTATCGATCCTCCTGCTGTGAAGAGACAGTCTTAAGAGAGTTTGAGGTAGCCCTTTTGATACACCCAAAACAAGGGCAGGAGGGTCTCTCCAGAGAAGGAGGCTCCGGAGAACTCGTAGATCAGGGCCGCTCTGTCAGTGTCGAAAAAGGCCACTCGGCCCCCAGCGTAGTTCAGGCAGACTCAGATCCTCTTCAATTTCCCCCTCAGGGACAGGGGGTGGTGGTGGTCTTTTAAGGCAGCCTTGTAGTGTCCCCCCCACTTCCCCACAGTCCAGATCCCTTCCTCAGGACAAAAGAGGACCCCTCCCTTCCTCCTCACAGTCTTTCTGACCACCCCCACAATCCATCCTCCCTCACTTCCCACAAGGACTTCCCAGAAATGGCGGCCTGCCGTGAATCCCTCACGGCCCAGCACAGAATTATATTGGTCAAATATCTCAGGATTGTCGGGCAGAGTATGAGCTTTTTCTCCCCATCTCACGCTTTTACGATCTTCGGACAGGACGAGTCGGGGATGAGCTGTGTCTGAATCCAGAGTCACATTTGCTGTTGGGGGAAAAACAAGGAAACAAGAAGAGAAGTATTTGCAGACCCAGGCTGAGCATGGGATCCAGAGGTCCAGCCCCTCCTACCAGGAGTCACCCACCCCCACCCATAACACCCAGTGTTGTCCGAACCCCAAATCATGTGAGTGCAAGTTAAGCAGTACACAAATGACAAGTACAAACATGGTTGGTTGGATTGATACAGGCCACAACTTTGTTGGTTACAGCATTAGGCATTGGCAAGCATGGAGGTAGGATCCTGACATCAGGTGACCCGATGCCAGCTGATGTACCCTGCACCCAGCACCCTGCTGGGCGCAGCCTGAGATGGCAGCGTCCAGGACCCACTTGGACGGCAGCCACTGGGTAGTCATAGAATCATAGAGTTGGAAGGGACCACCAGGGCCATCAAGTCCAACCCCCTACACAATGCAGGAAACTCACAACTACCTTCCCCCTCCACACCCCTAGTGACCAGAAGATGGCCAAGATGCCCTCCCTCTCATCATCTGCCTAAGGTCACAGAATCAGCATTGCTGACAGATGGCCATCTAACCTCTTCTTAAAAACCTCCAGGGAAGGAGAGCTTACCACCTCCCAAGGAAGCCTGTTCCACTGAGGAACCGCTCTAACTGTTAGAAAATTCTTCCTAATGTCTAGACAGAAACTCTTTTGATTTAATTTCAACCCATTGGTTCTGGTCCGACCTTCTTGAGCAACAGAAAACAACTCGGCACCCTCCTCTATATGACAGCCCTTCAAGCACTTGAACATGGTTATCATATCCCCTCTCAGTCGTCTCCTCTTCAGGCTAAACATACCCAGCTCCTTCAACCTTTCCTCATAGGACTTGGTCTCCAGACCCCCTCACCATCTTTGTTTCCCTTCTCTGGACACGTTCCAGCTTGTCTACATCTTTCTTAAATTGTGGTGTCCAAAACTTAAGACAGTAGTTTAGTTGAGGTCTAACCAGAGCAGAGTAAAGGGATACCATCACTTCGCGTGATCTAGACACTATACTTCTGTTGATACAGCCCAAGACTGCATTTGCCTTTTTAGTTACAGCATCACACTGCTGACTCATGTTCAGTGTTTGGTCTACTAAGACCCCAAGATCCTTTTCACACACACTACTGCTCAAAAAGTCTCCCCCATCCTATAATTATGCCTTTGATTTTTCCTACCTAAATGCAGAACTTTACATTTGTCTTTGTTGAAGTGCATTTTATTAGTTCTAGCCCATTTCTTCGACCTGTCAAGATCATCCTGCATCTTGGCTGTCTTCTACCGTATTTGCTACCCCTCCCAATTTAGTATCATCTGCAAATTTAATAAACATCCCTTCTATTCCTTCATCCAAATCATTCATAAAGATGTTGAACAACACAGGGCCCAGCACAGATCCCTGAGGAACTCCACTAGTCACTTCTCTCCAAGTGGATGATGAACCATTAACTAGCACTCTTTGGGTACGATCTGTCAACCAGTGGCAGATCCATCTAACAATAATAGCATCTAACCCACATTTTCCCAATTTGTCAACTAGAATACTATGTGGAACCTTATCAAAAGCCTTATTGAAATCTAGATAAACTATGTCTACAGCATACCCCTGATCCAGCAAGGTAGAAACTTTCTCCTCCACCTGGGAGGAGTCCATCCCTTTGGCCCCTGACTGGGCATGTCCAAATCCAGGCCTCCTCCAAAGCCCCTTATTGGGGTCCCCAGCATGGGAAAAGGGGACAAGCAGGCCAGCTTTTCCCCAAACAGGATCCGGGCCCCATGGCCAAACTGCCACAAGAGGAGGCCAGAAGGGTGTGAGCTTCTGGACAACTCCCGCCAGCGCCTAATGTTGCAACCAGACCCGTAGTCTGTGCAGGATGTCCTGCAACCAAATATCCATGCCCCACAAGGACAGGTGCACACCATCTGGGCCAAACCAGGCCCCTAAGCGACTCCACTGGTCCACGAGGTGAATGACATCACCCCCAAGGGCTTCCGCCGCCCTACCAGTAGTCAGCATTGCCTTCCACCTAGGCATGGTCTTCCACCTAGGCATGGTCAACTTTTTCCGGGCACCCTGCCAGGTCTGCCTTTCCAGCATGTCCAGCCACAAGTGCTCACCCCCGGCCACTGCCTTGTTTGGGCCTGCAGATCCCACACTGCTGCTGCCCGCAGAGTGCTGCCTTTTGTTTTGCCCTGGTCATTTCAACCCTGATGACGTCTGGCAATCCATGCTGCCATACTTTTTGCTGCCTGTGCGGTAACAGGGACTCCCCGTGTGTTCCAGAAGCACCAAACCACTTCAATTTGATCCAGTCATCCGTGCCTAAGCGACTTCCCCCACCAGGGTTAGGAGCACCCGTGCAACAAGGAGTTGGATCCAACAACAGGTGACCCACCTGCCAGCCAGTGTAGCATCAGCCCCCGTGAGGGACCGTGCCAGCCCAGTCTTCACCAGAGTGCCCACTGAGTGGGGGGGACCACGGAACGGCACACCCTGTGTCACCCAGTGGTGAGCACCAGCCAGCCATCCCTGAGCCAGACCTGCCCAGACATGGCTCAGTTCCGAAGACTCCTTAAGGGAGTTATCAACATAAGAGATAGGCTCATAGCCTTCCCCCCCAAATGGATCCACCTAATGCCCAGACCACCCGCTGCAGCCAAGCAAGGAACAAGGGTCCTCCTGAGGGCCACCCAATTCCCGCTCCAAGCAGGGAAATTGCCTCCAGCTGGTGACCCCTGCTCTATTCCCAGAGGAAGGCGAAAAATCTCCGGGACCCCTAGCCAATCAGGAAGAAAATTTCTTCCTGACCCCAAAGTGGCAATTGGCACTACCCTGGGCATGTAAGAAAGGGCCACAAGACGATCCCTCCAGTACAAGGAGCTTGCCCAATCAGTAGAAGCTGCGCACACCCCCATCCTGCACACTATATGTCAGCAGGTCCAGGCCCCAATTTGCCACTGTGTGAAAACTAAAAGACATTATATGGTGTTGCTTTGGGCCACATGCAAATGGACCTCCACCTACCCATGTGGACCTCTCCCTGCCCATGGCACAAACACGGGTCTGTGACCACCGTGGTGGCTCCTATCTTAATAAAAGGGGGCACAGACACTCTGGGTGAGAGGCTGGGTCATGCCCAGCCCCATCATACGGAGTGTATCGTAAGGAGGATTGCTGGCATTCCCTGCTCCCTCTGGAATTTACTTTATTTTAAACTCAGGAGACAGCCTCCTCCTGCCCAGAAGTGTGCATCCGAGTGACAGTTGGGGAGGCAGCAGACCAAGTTGAACAGGAGGCTTGTGAGTGACAGTCATGTAGTTTCTGTTCTTCTCCCAAACATCAACCTGATCCGTGCCTCTCTTGGGGAGGATTCTTAAAGGCCCTCCAAAGCTGATGCCCAGCAACTGTTCTCCCTGCATTTCCATATGGCGGCAGGTAGGCAAAAGGAGGCAGTTCATCCCCTCAGAGTCCACCTTCTCTTTCACCCTGTCCGACCTCCACAGAAAAACAAGGAACTGGCTGAGGCAGGGAGGGAGAGATGTTTGAGGAACAAAACAAGAGCATCCAATAATGTTATCTCTACAAAAACACCAAGTAGAAGAACACAAATTGTAAGGAGAAGCTTTTTAGTTAAGAAATAATTTAGCGGTGTATGAAGAAAAATTTACCTTTCTGCAGATGAAGTCCAGAATCCAAAGTGTCTGAAGAAGCAAAAGAAACGAAAGTGAGCAGCAGACACTTGTGCCAATACCTTTCCTGGTTTTACAAGGTATTTTACAAGGTGGCCCGTGAAAGGTGGGACTTTTGCCAAGCCAGGCTTTTAACTGGCTGCTTGGGCAGCAACTATCACCACAGCACAAGGATCTTCACTGTGTAACTGAAGGAATGCCGCAGCAGCCATTTTGTGGCTGGCTCTACCTCCGGCGGCAGCTATTTTGTGGCATCCCATTTGTGGCTGCCCTCACCATGCTGTGTAAGAATTCCAAAGATGGCCACAGGTTCAAAAAGGTTGGTGACCCCAATATAAGTAGCCTAAAGCATAATAAAACACATCTGGCCCTATCTAAAGTCCAGTCAGAAAGGAGACTTCCTGTAGAGCGTTTGGTCCCAGCGCCATTGTTTCTTGGGGGCTCCCAGGAGACACCAAGAGTCGTTTAGATTTGGAGTGCAAAAAGCACCCCAACCCGGTCCTAAATAGTGGATCGGGAAGCAGGAAATTCCCCTGCAGTCTTCAAGAGCGGTTGGACTCCCATATTCTCTGAGAGAGCTTTCATTAAGCCTCTCGGAGATTTGGAAGCTGTCCCTGCCGGCACATAGGGGCTACCATTGCCACGGACGACTCTTTGGATTTAGGCTTTGACCTCCTCTATACATTAACATCAAAGAATCTATGAAAATAACAAGAAGCCTCACCCTTGGAAGTCAGAGTGAGTAAAAAGACACTTTTTGCCTTGATTGAGAAGACCTGAATGACGATAAAAACACCTACGAAAACCCCGACTCCCTGCCCAGCATAACGAGACTTTTTAAATAGACAAATGCCATTAAATGAACCGACTAAGACCTTATCAACTTGATCAGTGAGTAGACGCAATAAAAGGGACTTTTGAATGACTTTACAACTACCAATTAAATGTTTTGAGGGGAGGGAGGGAGACAAAAACCTCCCCCCCCCCACTTCCGGTTCTCTCTGATTCAATCAGCCCAGCCATGTCGCCTCTTAAGACCGGAAGATAATAAGAAGGGCTTTGTTACCATCGAAAAGACAGGGCAGATTGGAAGACTTGAAGTGAATCTCCCCGGTGTAACCATCAAATCGTTCCTACCACTTAACCACCGAGAGGAGACGACACAGGGTCTATGATACTGCAGTTTCCTGTCTACTTCCTTTTCTTTATCTGTGCCGCTTTGAAGTGTAATTGAGGATATCTTGAAAATTACAAAGCCCGCTTCTATATAAAAATACAAGCAGATATGTCAAACAAGAGGATGGAAGATATGTTACTCAAACAAATGGACATGTTTGCAGTGCAACAAGATTTCGTCTTTGAAAAACAACAAGCGCTCTCACATCAAGTATTTCAACTAGCTGAGATGATGAATATCCTATTTAAATCAATTAATGGAAAACTGGATACAATTATTGAGGAGATCCACAATATGAAGACCCAAGATACGACAACAATTATGCCAATAGAAATAAAAGGTTCTACTAAGGAGATGACGATTGAATGCTATGTGGAAGTGGTGATAAAATCTGGAAATAATGACAATGAACCAGAACAATTTATTCTTAAAGAGGTAGCTACAAATGACCAGCTGGCAATGAGAGAGAGCAACATGAGAGAATTCAATACCTCTACAATCTACTTGTCTGAGTTACTGGTGACAGGAGGAACATTATTATCCCAAGAAAACACTTCCTGGCAGCCAGCGATGGAGGGAGACATGACGAAGGATCTTACCAAGAAGCTGCTGGAAATTTTAACAAGAAGCCAATGGATACAATCACTGGGATCTTCTTTTATATTTTCAGAGGGCAGAATTGCAACTACTATACTGAAAAACGGGGGGGGGGGATTGGGAAATGAAGAAGGACTGGCAGATCCCCTCCCAAAACAAGAAAATGGCTAAGATAATGCTTATTTTTGGGGTGTAAGGGAGACATGGTGGACTTACTTTGATGAATTTTTAAATGGGAAAATTTGTTTATGTATTGATCTAATCCCTTCATTACAGAATAACAGAATGCTATACAGAGACAATGATGATAATGTTATAACTATGTAGGACTTGAAATTGCTTATAGAAGTAGTAAAGATAGCTTAAAGCAAGTTTGTATGAGAGAAAATAAGGATTAGAAATTAATTTGGAATGCAAAAGTGTTAACCAGTAGAATTAGTGACTGAAGAAGATGCGGGGAAGTCATATATAGCAGATAGCATTGAATACTATAGATAACATATTCTCAGTAATAGCAATGAGCTTTTTTTTGTTACAAGTAGTTACAACTGAATATATTGTTGAGATATGTTTATTTTTGTTGAATTGTGGAAAATAATAAAAATAATTTAAAAAAATAAAGTACAGTCAGAAAGGTAAATTGTTTACTCACTGAGAAGGTCCTTTCCGCTCTGAAGCAGAAGGTCATCTTGCAGCGTTGGGTGTTTCTCGTCCCATTGCTTGGAGAGGAAGGACTAAAATTAAACTATTTCCTGTCTCGGGGCGAAGAACGCCCACACACTTCCAGTTAATCTACTACGAGCTCATTAGAGACAAGGAAACAACAGCAACATGATAACAAAAACCATAACAACAGATTGAACAACACAATGAACTGGTTGAACATCAACACAACAGTAGGAAGGACAAGGTGCCCCCTTTATTGCAACTGTGTTTGTCTTGTGCAGCTGTGATTATCTTGCTTGAGGTTCACGTTGGCTGATGAATGTTTGTTCAGATTAGTCCGCCACCCTGAGAAGATGACTCCTCATGGGTGGGCAAGATGACCTTCTACTTCAGAGCAGAAAGGATCTTCTCGGTGAGTAAACAATGTACCTTTCCCGCTCTGAAGGAAGGTCACCTTGCAGTGTTGGGATGCCCAAGAGCCCCTTCACTTTCAGGTGGGAGTCCTAGATGTCATCTTCTTTAACTATGTGTTGCAATACGCGCCTACCGAAGGTGGTCTCTGCTGATGCTAAGGTGTTAATGTGGTAGTGCTTAATGAAGGTGGACGGATTAGACCACGTAGCTGCCCTGCATATTTCCTCCGTTGATGCTTGTTTGAACAGTGCTGCGGAGGTTGCTGCACTCCGGAGGGAGTGTGCCGTGATGCCTAATGGGGCCTGAAGCCCGCTTGCAATGTATGCCTCGGTGATGCACCTGCGGATAGTCGTGCTGATGGACTGGCGAGACATTGGCATACCCTTGTTAGGTGGTGCTATGGAAATAAATAGGTATTCAGTCTTTCGGATGGAAGCTGTCTTTGATATGTATATGTGGAGAGCTCTGAGCAAGTCCAAGGTATGCCAACTGCGTTCCTTGGCGTTGGAAGGATTGGGGCAGAAAGAAGGAAGGTTGATTTCTTGAGCTTGATGGAACTGTGATCGAACCTTAGGGGTGAAGGACGGGTCTGTTTGGAGGACCACTCTGTCCTTGTGGAATATACACAGATCCTGACGTATGGAAAGTGCCTTCAGTTCTGACACGCAACGGACCGAGGTGATGGCCGTCAGGAAGAAGGTTTTCATTCTGAGTAGTCTGATGTGGACCTCCCGCATTGGTTCAAATGTCCCTAAGATCAGCCTCAGTACCAAAGTATTGGGAAATGGCTAATGTAAAACCCATCTATAAAAAGGGCTCCAGGGGGGACCCAGGAAATTAGAGGCCAGTTGGCATAACATCTCGTGCAGGACTAGCCAATGAATGGGCAGCATCAGACCCGTGTGGCGGTTTCTACTGGGGGCCGCTAACTGCCTGGTACGGTGATGGGGAAGAGCAGAACCGAGAGATCGTGCCTAGAGAATGGTTGGAAGGACCCTCGATCATCCACGCTCCGACCACCCCAGCCGCCAACGCCACGGAGGAAACTATCCTGCTACGGGAACAGAACCAGACGTTGACCCTACAGAACCGGGACCTACAGGCGCAGCTGAGCGCTCTGCAGAGAGATTTGACTGCAGTTTTGGGGGTAGTGAGAGAACTCAGACAGCCCTCGCAGCAACCCCGAGCCAGCTCCCTACCTGCCGCGGAACCACCCATCTGTAGGGAGGCGCCCCCACCCAAGCGCCCTACTGCCAAGGATCTGAAGGTATCCTTTGACGGGTCCAGCATGCAGCTACCCCATTTCCTGCTCCAAGTGTCCAGTTTCATGAAGGATCAAGGAGAGACCTTTCCCTCGGAGGAAGCCAGGGTCAGGTACGTGATCAGCCTACTAGAGCTTGCTTTATTTCCACTTCTTTATGCATAAGCTCAACTGACTTTCTTTTGACTGATGAGTTGGTGCTAGCATCTAGAGTAAACCTGACTTCTTTCCCGCTTATTTTATTCTGTTTATATTCCTCCCGCTAGATCAAGTAACACTGCACGAAACTGGGCCCGTCTAGGAGAACTATTTGATGACATCAAAAACCACCATCCAACTATTCCAGTTCTTATGGCTGGTGACTTTAATGCACGAATAGGGTTGGATGATAATACTCTCTTCCAAAATCTTATAGGGAATTTTGATGAGTCTTTCCTGAGCTCCCTATGGTACACTAGAACTTCCAGGGACTCGTTAATTAACTCTTCCGGCTTAAGTCTGGCCCAGTTCGCTATCCAGAGAAACCTAATAATAGTAAACGGGCAATCACGGGTCGACCCAAATGGAGACTTTACTTTTTTTAGCCAAAATGGTGCCAGTGTTATCGATTATTTTCTGGTTTCACTAGATCTCTTACCTTTAATCAATAATATGGAAGTCTGTGATTACATGGGCAGTAACCATCTCCCTATTTCTCTTTTTTCCAACCTACCATGTGTTCAACATCTGACATCGTCCCACCATCAAACATTGCATCAATCCCAAAAAGCCCTAGCACGTGTTTACTGGAGTCCTGAGTTTGACTCCTTGGTGCGTGGCAGCTTCGTTGAGAGCTGCCCTCCTTGGACAAGAGTCTGCAGCTACTGTCCTAAATGTTTTTTTTCAGATTAATTGATTTATTTAAACCCTTATTTACTAAGGAAATTACCTCAAGCTCACATGCTTTATCCAAACAAAATTCTTGGTTTAACCGTGAGTGCAGACTCCTCAAACAAGCAATAACCAGGAAACATAGAGAGTTCAAAAGGAACAATACTATTTCAGTATTGAAGGAATTGTTAACGATTAAAAAGAACTACAAGGACTTGGTAAACTGGAGGGAAAAAAGAGGCCTTATATAAAAATTGGAGGAGCTTGATTACAGCTATAAACAACAATAATTCAACCTTCTGGCAGACTGTGAATTCTTTAAGTAATGGCTATGTCAGAGTCCCCGCATGTATCCCATCATTGGTCTGGGTAGCTTACTTCAAGAGCCATTTCTCCTACTCTGTGGAAAACCAAGGACTTATACCTGTTGCACCTTCTATTTTGCTGAATTCCTGGCCAGATGTGTCTCCTAATGAAATTAAACAGCTCATTGATCGCTTACGCTCAGGGAAAGTCCCAGGTTCTGATCTAATTCCCTACAAACTTTTTAAAGTGAATAGTAAATGGTGGGCCAACATTCTTGCTGCTGTATTTACACAAATTAATGCATCAGAAGCCATTCCAAAATCTTGGAGACATACTATTATCATTCCAATCTTCAAAAAGGGTCAGCGCTCTGACCCAAGCTGTTATCGCCCAATCAGCCTTTTGTCTTGCTTAGGCAAATTGTACAAATTTTATTCCTCCTACTTATTAAAGAGGCTGTTGGACTGGGTTGAGAGTAATGACATCCTTGGCTGGGAGCAGATTGGCTTCAGAAGGGGTTGGTCTGTTATGGACCATTGTTTAGTGCTCTCTCACTTAGCTGATAAATATTCCTCCCTCCAAAATGGCACCCTTTACGTGGGTTTTATGGATCTTAGGGGAGCTTTTGATACCATCCCGAGGGAGAGGTTATGGTTGAAACTATCAAATTCTGCTATGGATAGGCTCATACTACTGTGGCTCATTTAACAATTTCATACTGACCTCACAGCTCAGGTTCGCTGTGGCGACCAAGGAGAACTAACTGAGCCCTTTGAACTGGCCAAGGGAGTTAGACAAGGTTGCCTCCTAGCTCCTCTCTTGTTTACTGTATATACTCGAGTATAAGCCCAGTTTTTTAGCCATGATTTTTGGCTTAAAAAACTCACCTCGGCTTATACTCGGGTCAATACGGTAATTCGCCTGCCGGGCCCTCTCTCAGCGCGCTCCCGCCGGCCAGCTGATGAGCGGGCTGTCCTGCCTTCTCCACCCCACCCGATCGCGCCTTCTGCGCGGTGGCGGTTTCTCCCCCCCACACACACCCCACCCCACCCAATCACGCCTTTTGCACGATCGCGCCTTCTGTGCGGCGGCGACGGTTTCTACACACCAACCCCACCCAGCCTTCTGTTGAGCGGCGGCGGTTTCCATCACCCGTGGATTTCCGATGGGGTGTCGTGACTAAAAGAAAAAATCACATTGTTATACATCAGTTAAAATCACATTGTACTATAATTCGTTAACTATATTTCTAAAATCCGTTTTTGCCGATTTATCCCAATATGCAGCGGCTTTTGACCATATAATTTTAAATTCATCCATGTCTTTACCATGTAAAGATATTGTAATTTTGGCCATCCGCATATACAACCATAATTTTTCTCTCCACTCTTTAATTGAAGGTTTATTTGTTTGCTTCCATTTTTTAGCAATTATAATCCTTGCTGCTGCAAAGCAATATTGACATATGACTCTGTCCCCTTTATCCAATTCATTTTTTGGAATACCCAATAAACAAAAAGCGGGATCTCTCTTAATTTTTACTTTAATCAAATTGTTAGTCTCATTCATAACTAATTGCCAAAATCTCCTAATTTTTTTTACAAAACCACCAACTATGCATAAACGTACCTATAGCAGTACCACACTTCCAACAAAACGCTTTATCATCTTTTTTCATTTTACTTAGTAGGACCGGAGTTATGTACAATCTATAAAACATTTTATATAAATTTTCTCTTATTTCATTCGAAATAGTGAACCTAAATTCTTTTTTCCACAATTTTTCCCAAATCTCCAGATCGATATTATAACCTAAATCTCTCATCCATTTCAACATGACCGGTTTAATCCTTTCCTGTTCTAAATTCAATTCTATAAGTACTTTATAAATCCTTCCGATCAATCCTTTATTACCCTTTAATAATATTATCTCAAAATTAGATTTGGTACAATTAAATCCCAACCTATTATCTTTATTAAAAACATCATTTAGTTTATAATACATAAACCAATCTTTTATTTGGAGTTCTTCACGTGTTTTCAATATCCATGTCCCATCTCTGTAATCTATCATTTCTCTACAATTATCACAATCCAAATTTAAATGTGCACCTCTTCGCATAAATGCTTCTATAGGATTTATCCACCCGGGAGTTTTACTTTCTAAAACATCTTTATATTTATTCCATATTTGTAATAGACTTTTCCTGATAATATGAAAGTTAAATTCTTTATTCACTTTCTGTTTCTCATACCATAAATAAGCATGCCACCCGAATCGCAACTTATATCTTCTAATTCTAATAGTTTTGGATTCTGCAAGAGAATCCAATCCTTAATCTAGGTAAAGCATGCCGCTTGATAGTACATTTTTAAATCCGGTAATCCCAATCCTCCCGTTTCCTTTAATTCTATTAAATTATTATATGCAATCCTATGTCTTTCTTTACCCCAGAGAAATCTCATAACATCTTTTTTCCAATCTTCAAATATCTGTGCCCCTGTCACTATTGGTAAATTTTGAAACAAAAAAAGCATTTTGGGTAATACCATCATTTTGATTACTGATATTCTTCCCCAGAGTGATAAAGGGACTTTTTCCCAACTTATCAAATCTTTTTTTATTTGTTGCCATTGATTTACATAATTATCCTGGAATAAATTAAAATTATTATTAGATAACCATATACCCAAATATTTAACTTTGTGTTCAATATTGAGTCCCGACTTTTTGATTAAAATTTGTTGTTGTGCAAGAGTCATATTTTTAACCAAAATTGTTTTTGCCTTGTTAATTTTAAAACCTGAAAGCTTTCCATAAACCTCCAAAATTTTATTCCATCTGTCAAACTGTTCAATCGGATCAGTCAGAAAACATACTAAATCATCCGCATAAGCTTTAAGTTTATAGTTATTTCTCCCTATTCGTACCCCTACTACATAATTAGATTTTCTAAGATTATTCAATAATACCTCTAGTACTAAAATAAAAAGTAAAGGGGAAAGAGGACAACCTTGTCTCGTTCCCCTTTGAATTTCAATCTTTGGTGACAATAATCCATTTACAATTAAATTAGCTGTTTGTTGTGTAAATATGCTTTTTATGGCAGTTTTAAAGCTATCACCAAAAGCCATAAAGTCTAATACCTTGATCATAAACTGCCAATTAACATTATCAAAAGCTTTTTCAGCATCCAAAAAAATCAAAGCTATTGGTGTTGTATCTTGTTCCGCATATTCTAAAAGATCTATTACCACCCTTACATTCTGACTAATCAGTCTTCCTGGTAAAAATCCAGCCTGATCATCATGTATTAATTGATTCAATACTTTTTTTAATCTAGTAGCTAAAATTGCTACAAATAATTTATAGTCAATGTTTAATAATGAAATCGGTCTATAATTTTTAGCTTCCAATATATCAGAATTTGCCTTGGGTATTAAAACTATATTTGCTTGTTTCCAAGTTTGAGGGATAATACCTTTTATAATCCCTAAGTTCATCACTTCCAAAAGATAGGGGATTAGTTGCTCTTTAAATGTTTTATAATAATATGCTGTAAAACATCTGGTCCTGGAGATTTATTCAGTTTACTTTTATTTATTGCTTGCTCCAGTTCATCCTTAGTTATTGGAGAATCTAAAAATTCTTTATTTTCTTGTGTTATTTTCCCCCAGTCCCATTTGGTAAGATAAGCTTCCATTTCTACCTCTGAAACCTGATTTTTTTTGTATAAATCTGTATAAAATTTCACAAATGTATCTACTATCTCCTCTTAACAAATCTTACCGTTCCTTCTAATTTGAGTTATTGGTATTTTTTTATCTTTCTGTTTAAGTTGCCAAGCTAGCATTTTACCTGGTTTATTAGCATGTTCAAAAAATCTCTGTTTGTTATACATTACTTTTCTTTCAATCTCTTCGGCAATTAAAAATTTATATTGATGTTGCCAATTCCTAATCTTATTCTGTTGTTCTTGTTTAGCCCCTTTATCTTGCAATCTACATAGGCATCTCTCCGCCTGCTTAATTTCATCTAGTATACATTTTTTCTTGCTCTCCCTTTCCCTATAATATCTTGTATTTTGTTGAATTAAAAGCCCCTAATTACTGCTTTACCAGCGTCCCAGACTATATCTTCACTGGTACCTTTGTCTATATTTTCTCTGAAATAATTCCTTATTTCAACCTTCAATTTATCAACTATTTTTTTTATTTTTTAAGAGAAAATCATTAATTCTCCAGGGTTTGTGACCTCTATTTCCCATTTTAATTTTAACTGATACCGCATTGTGGTCTGACAGCACCCTAGGTAAAATCTCTGAATTTTCTGAATTCTGTACCAGACCCTTTGACATCCATATCATATCTATCCTGGAATACGTAAGATGTCTCTGTGAGAAAAAAGTGTATCCCTTCTTATTACCATGTGTCAACCTCCAGACATCAAACATATCCCACTGATCTATAAGAGCATCAAAAATCCCGGGTAATTTTTCTTCATTACTTGCTTTTTTCTTTTTCTCAGATCTATCTACCTTAGGTACCTTAACACCATTAAAATCCCCCATCCATATCATTTTTTCAATGGCATATTCAGCTAATAATAATGCTAATTTCTCATAGAATACCTTTTGATTTGTGTTAGGTGCATATATTCCCACCAACAATATCTTTTGAAAACCACATGTTACTTCCAACAACAAAACTCTTTCCTCTATATCTTGATAAATAACTTTTGGTTGCAGTAAAACAGATATATACATAGCTATTCTATTGGTTTTCTTATTCTCATTACATGCCGTAAATAGGGTACCCAACCTTGCTTGTTCCAACCTAAAAACATCCTTTGGGAGTATATGCGTTTCCTGTGAACAAATAATATTAGCATTAGATTTTCGTAAATGGTGAAATATTTTCCTCCTTTTGTTGGGAGAATTCAATCCATTAACATTCCAAGATAAAACCTGTAACATATCAAATTTCAGTTAGATCCCATATATTTCCACAATAAGTTTTAGCATGCTTAACTCCTACTACTGCTACCCCCCCTGCCCCCCTTATTCTGTTCAATCTTCAGTCTTCAGTATCATCAATTGGAGAGTCCTCTGATGAAGCTGCTGGCAAATCTCCACCTCCAGAAGCTTCAGATGCCTTTTCTTCTTCTGTGGATTCTCTAGTTGGAACTTGTTTAGCTGACTTGAGAGGTTTAACCAGTTCTGTATCATATCTTCTTAAAAACTGGTCTGCCTTATCCACTTCCGTAAACTTGAACCTTTTCGCCTTAAAGATGAAAGACACACCCTGCGGATATTCCCATCTGTATTGGATTCCACTGAGTCTTAAACGTTGGGCGATCTCCATAAAATCCTTCCTTTTCCTGAGCAATCTTGCAGGTATTTCCTTCATCAGTCTCAAAGATTCATCTCCAACTTTCAGTGGTGTTTTGTAATGAGTATTAAGTATTAAGTCTCTGTGACTTCTGGAAAACAATTGAAGCAGGCAGTCCCTCGGAACTTTATTCCTGGTTGCATATGCTGAGTTTATTCTGTAAGCTGTCACAATCATCCCTGCAATAACCTCTTCAGATTCTTCTAAAAAGTCTGCCAAAAGAACCATCAAATATCCACGCAGATCCCGATCCTCAATTTTCTCTCTCAATCCACGAATACGTAGGGAAGATTCTTTTATCTTAAGCTCCATCATCGCCATCTGGTCATTTTGAGTCTCTTCTCTGTCAGCTACAGATGCTATTGACATCTCCAAAGTATCCACCTTCTTCTTAATTTCTTTAGTTTCCTGTGAATTTTTTTTGAGCTTGGTTTCAACCTTGTCTTGCTTGACAGCCAGGGATGAAATTGTATCCTGCAAGGCAGCTATTGCAGTTGAATTCTGAGCTATGGTAGCTGTGTTCTGGGATAGCTCCTGTTTCATTTCTGTAACTTCCTGATGAGTCTTAGTTAGCAGTTCAAACACAGAAGTCAGAGTCAGTTCAGGTTTAGTTTTTAAAGGCATCTTAGCAGCAATAGATGTTGTTGCTGTTGGAGAAGTTGTCTGTTTAGTTATTTGAGTTATTTGAGTCACAGAGGACCGTCTGAGAGGAGGCTGTACCACCAACTTTGTGTCCTTTAAAATATCCTTGGTGTGTTTCTCTTTCTCACCCATTGGTGAGCCAGACAGACTGAAATTGCAAATCTATTGTAATCCAAGGGAAAGCAGGGGGGGCAGAAAGTTTCTTTTAAATCATTTCATTCAGGTGCAAATCAATTTGGAGAAAACAATCACTATGACCACTGGAAGAATTCTATGCTATGTCACTTGATTGTCCTCCAACTCCTTTCTTTTGCTTCAAAAATCTTGGCTTGCAAAGAAACTTTTTTAGAGTGCATCACTCAACTGGCAAAAAGCCAAAAATCACAAACACAAAGCGTAACTGAATTATAGATAGTTCAGAGTTGTCCCTTAGCAAAAAAAAAACTGCCACACACCCCAAGTTAGTGTCGTTAAAATTCAGAAAAAAACTTTATTTGTAATCCAAATGAAAATTAAATCGGGTCCCACCTCGCTCTCTCCTGCCATCTTCTTTAAGATGGCGCCAGCTCTTCGGTGGAGTCTGCCAGAGCAACCGCCGCCAATTTCTCGGCGGTTATCGCTCCCGTGGCGGATCTGCCACCGGCACCCAGGTCTGCATCCCCTCTTATCCCGAGGGGTGCCGCTTGCCGGCTCTTCCCGGGGCTGGTTTCGCGCCCCGCGGCAGCGAACGGCAGGAGCGCGGCTCCGCGCTTGTAACGGGGGGGGGGTCGCCCGACCCGGAAGTCTAAATTGTTCAAGACTTTCTATTCCTTGGCTCCACCATCAACCAAAAGGGAGACTGCAGCCAAGAAATCAGAAGGAGATTGCAACTGGGAAGGGCAGCCATGAAGGAACAAGATTCTGAAGTGTAAGGATGTGTCACTGGCCACCAAGATTAAGTTAATTCATGCCATCGTATTCCCTATTACTATATATGGGTATGAAAGCTGGATATTGAAGAAAGCTGATAGGAAGAAAGTAGATTCCTTTGATATGTGGTGTTGGAGGAGAGTGTTACGGATACCGTGGACTGCCAAAAAAACAAATCAGTGGGTTATAGATCAAATCAAGCCTGAACTGACCCTAGAAGCTAAAATGACTAAGCTGAGGCTATTATATTTTGGTCACATTATGAGAAGACAAGAGTCAGTGGAAAAGACAGTCATGCTAGGAAAAGTTGAGGGCCGCAGGAAAAGAGGAAGACCCAACAAGAGATGGATCAACTCGATAAAGGAAGCCACAGCCCTCAATTTGCAAGACCTGAGCAAGATAGGACGTTTTGGAGGACATTGATTCATAGGGTCACCATGAGTCGGAAACGACTTGACGGCACTTAACACACATGGAGAGTGGACAGAAAGAAGCTTTTCTCCCTCTCTCATAATACTAGAACACGGGGTCATCTTCTGAAGCTGGAGGGTGAGAGATTAAAAACAGATAAAAGGAAGTATTTCTTCACACAATGCGTTATTAAATTGTGGAACTCCCTGCCCCAGGATGTGGTAATGGCTGCCAACTTGGAACACTCTAAGCAGGGAGTGAACATGTGCATGAAGGATAGGGCTATCCATGGCTACTAGTCAAATGGATACTAGTCATGATGCATACCTATTCTCTCCAGGATCAGAGGAGCATGCCTGCTATATTAGGTGCTATGAAACACAGGCAGGATAAAACTGCTGCAGTCATGTTGCTTGTGGGCTTCCTAGAGGCACCTGTTTGGCCACTGTGTGAACAGACTGCTGGACTTGATAGGCTTTGGTCTGATCCAGCATGGCCTTTCTTATGTTGTTATGTTCGTTACCTTTTAATTGCTTCTTGGTGTCGTCCAAGAGAGGATTTAAATCCGGGAAGTCCCAGATGCGGCACTTCAGTGCAATGAGAAAAGCCACTGGATTCTCAAAACACCTCCTTTTCTTCATACCTGGAGAAAAACGTTTCAAGATACCATCCATCCAATTCACAATCCCCACCCCCCACCCCAGGCAGATCAGAGAAACAGAGGAAGGAATCAGCAGAAAACCGAGAGACAGAGGCTGAGGCTGAAAGCAGAGCCAGATGGGAGGGCTCTTCGGAGAGCAACGTCCACCTCGCTGTAGCTCCTGAGACCCCAAAGTCCACAGCAGCTGAGGGGAATGGTTATTAAAACAAGATAGAGCCCGTTTGGGCTCAGACCATCACCAAAGGGGGGAGGAAGGGCTCCGGACCTGCAGGTCGAGGTAGTGGTAGCCATGAACACAGAAAGCTTTAACATGGGACTACATGGATTCATTGAGCAGAGGTCCATCAGCAGCTATGAGACCTGGTGACTGAAGGGAACCTCCATAGCTAGAGGCAGCCACCCTCTGCTGAATAACACCGCTAGGAGGCAGCAGCAGGGGAAGGCCTCAGCTTCTGTGCTGTGTTCCTTGGCCGTCCAGGGGCATCCCTTGGCCACTGTGTGAGACAGGACGCTGGGCTAAATGAGCCACTGGTCTCATTCAGCAGGCTCTACTGATGGACAGTGGAAGGAAACAGGTCAAATGACATCACCATAACCAGAAGCGTTTTTGGCTAGATCTCCAGTACCTGGAGGTTCAAGAGAAAATAAGTACCAAAACAACGTAAATGCAACCTAAATTTAGTACAGTGAAAAAGTGCACAGTGAACAAACAACAGACATTACAAACAAGGAGAATACATAGCTCTCAAGGAGTCTTCAACAATCTTCACAGATGTTCTTAATAAAGTCCAAAAGGCTTCAACAAGCAAAGTCCATAAGAAGGACGGTGGAAAAAATGGATTGTGAAACGCAGTCCGGATTAACTTTAACGTTTTCACCGCCGCGTCAGTGGCTTCATCAGCACACCGTTCTATTATCGGGAGACAAGGCTCCTTAAGATGGGGTTTACAAAAAAATCTCAAGACAGTTTAACAGCGCTGTAAAGCTGCTCCGTTCGAAGTTTATTAAGAACATCTGTGAAGATTGTTGAAGACTCCTTGAGAGCTATGTATTCTCCTTGTTTGTAATGTCTGTTGTTTGTTCACTGTGCACTTTTTCACTGTACTAAATTTAGGTTGCATTTACGTTGTTTTGGTACTTATTTTCTCTTGAATTCCCACTAGTACCAAGTGCCTCTTTTTTCCAGCAGTACCTGGAGGTTAGCAACCCTATTTGCCACTGAGAGATGGCTAGAGATCCATGATTTTAATTACGTCTGATTTGGCCCTCAGCCGCGATCATGAAGGATAACGTTCTTCACAGGATTCCCAGACCCTTCCCAGCATTAGGAAGGTTATTGAGAAAGATCCACTTACCTCTGCAAGATGCTTCTGGCATCCTAAAGAAAAGTGGCAGAGAGAGAAAGAGAAAGAAGAAAGACCTCAATGGTTGCTAAAAGGCCATCCCGGAAAGACCCCTTCAGACCCTGGAAGATTCTGTGCTCCGGCCTTTCTCTTGTGTCCAGGAAGCAGACCCCACTTGATGGCTGGGGGGCATCTCCATAAAAGTAGGAGAAAATCTCCATGAGGTTAATATCAACAGAGTGGGGCCATTTCAAAGCTGAGCTGGTCGATCTGCTCTGATGACTCAACAGTGGCCACTTTCACAAAGGGATTTTCCCTCATGTGGAAGGCAGGAAGCCCTCAGATTAGGACATGCAGGTCTTGCGGCTGCCTGTGGAGGCAGAGGCATTCCCAGCAACGTTTCGTGCCTCAGCCCTGCATCTTTGTTATGTTCCTTTTTTTCCATGCTGTAGGGCAATTCCCAGGCTTTAAAAAAATAGCTGTGTTACAGTTGCATTGTAACAACATACTGGTCCCAGCTTTCATATTTATTTCTTGTTGTTACAGAATTATAACTAGAAATGTGCAGCTTGCACTTTACATCCTCTAAAAGAAAAGCTAAGAATTAGTGCAGCAGATCATTATAATTTTACAGCGCTGGAGCCATCTAGCCATTTGCCCTTTTCTGTAAAGCCTGATGTAGGCAGAGATGGGGGCCGCAGGGACTGAGAGGAGAAGAGCCAAACTCTGTCACCTTGGAGCCCTTGATGGGTTTTCCCCCCTTTCCCCTACAGTGTTGCCATGTGGCTCAGCAGGGAAAGGGGGGGGGTCTGGGCACAAAAGCCATTGCATCTGCACAGACGTGACAGATTGGCAGCGGCAAGCATAGTGGTGCCAGCACATGTGTGTGTGGATGCCACTCCTGCACCCCTTGTTGTTGCCGTTCTTTGTGGGGGGCATTTTTGTACACCAATCTGGATGCAACCAGTATAAGCTACATTCCCCACCCCCTAAGCCATCTTCCTTTTAAAACTTGCTGTGAAAAATCTTGGCTATGACCCTCATTCCTGGTTGTTTGGAAAGAGTCACCCGTGAACCTGGGTTGATTTACATGTATTTCCCCAGACGGTTGGATGACACACAAACACACTTCTGCTTCCAAGATGGAAGCCAAGTTGCCTCCGTCTATCAGGGAAAGGGACAGGGTTCCGGAGGGGGGGGGGTTGCCCCTAGATGGAGATGAAATGGTGCAGAAGGAGATACAGAAAGGGTTTGGAGGCAGCTGCCTCCCAAAAGGGAGCCTGGGCTGTTCCTGCCACACTCCTACCTGCAGGAGTTCACTGGCCGGCTGCTGACACTTCTCCTCCATCTCCCGGATGAGGCTGTTGCGAGAGGAGAGTTCCTCATACAGTTCGGCCAGGCACTGGTCCCTTTTCCTTTCCACCTCCCTCTCCACCTCTTCCACCCGGGACAGCAAAAGCTTCTCTTGTTTATCCAGAAACTTATGCAGTTGCCTGAACATGGTCACTGTCTTCTGCCGCTCTCCTTTGGTTTGCTTCTGAGATGGAAAAAGAAGAATACAGCCAGTCTTTGCAGTGGGAAGAGGGGCCTTAGGAGACTCCTATCAGAAGGGCACTTTTGACTTTCCCAGAGATTGCATCAACACTGGGTAGGAAAAGAGAAAGATTCAGAAGGACCCATCCAAAGTACACATGAATTATCTTTGCATTATTTTCTTCTTGTAGTAGTTTTACTTTACAAAACTCAAACATGTGCTGCAGCTTCTCACATCTCTCTCCCCCAAGCACAGACATGATGGTTACTTCCAGAACCCTTTTTATTGGAGAGCTATAAGAGGAAAGGTGTTCCCAGTAATATTCACAAATGTTCATTCTATGTGGCCTTTCATCAACTTTTCTGTGGGAAACCAGGCCATTCCGAATGGGAAGGGATTCCCTTCTTGCTTGATTTTTCTGCATTTTTTACTCAGTGTCGTCCCACCCCCATCCCATGTACATTTCCATTGTCTGTCCACCTCCCAGCAATAAGGACACTTACGAGCAGCTCGTTACGAAAGAAACGAGCAGGTTTCTTTCACTATTCTGGCTTTATACATCAGCATTTCTTCCTTCTCCTTGCGCAGAATCTCCATACAATTGCAGAACTGATCCTGGGGCGGGGGGGACAAAGTCCCAACATTGAGGTTTGCTCCTTTTACTATAAATCATAAAGCAATACTGTCATCAAAGCCCAAATTAGTTATAAGTGTAGGATGTCCCGCCCCATGCAACCCCTGGGCAGAGGGTTACCAGCAACTCCAGGCTACCAATTTATTTATTTTTAAAGGAAGAATATCATGTGTGGAGGGAAGAGATAGTTAAACCTTCTACCAACAGGCTGCTGCCCCCTGGTGGCTTGGCAGGACAATCAGCTGGCCAAACATCAACGCAGCCAGCCCTGAAGAGTGCCAAAGTCCCAACATCACCACCTGAGCACAAAGGGAGGGAAATTAGGAAGGGAGCTGCCAAGCCAGGAGAGGGGCAACAAAGAGATGTTATCATTCCCTGTTTGGGCCCAAGGCCCAAGCGTTTCCCTATGGAAAGTGTCACGGGGCACCCAGGAGTGCAGCTAGAAAGGACCCACACGTGATCTTCCCCACCATCATCCACCTTGTCAATTTCCAATCTTGTACTCTTGGGAAGCCTCCTCCACAGGAATGATTTTGTGATCATTGTGCTCCTGGGACTGGTCACAGACCACGCAGATGGGGGCTTCGTCATTCTTGCAGAAGAGCTTCAGCGGCTCCTTGTGCTTCTGGCAAACTCTCTCCTTTCGGGCTGCCACAATTGTCTGATGCCAAAAACAAAAGAACCATATTTGTTTTATTCCCCCCCCCATATTTTTGAACTCTCCCTCTCTGTGTACTAGTAAATATTGGACATAATCAGTGACTTATGCAGAAAAATATATTGTATAGGAAAGAAAAATGTTACCAAGCTTTTACTGATTCCTCAAATTCCTTTGAAAGCCAATGGATTGGTAACAATTCATGGTTTCAGAATAAACCACACACTCCCTGCATCTAATTTGAAAATCCACCTCCAGATCCTCAGCTGGTGGCTCCCCTCTCCTCTAGCAATGAGATTTCAGGTAGCATCTAGGGCTGCTACAGAAGGAGGAACCCCAAAATTAAGAAAAGGGAACATCTGGGTCCAAATAATCTTCAAAACATACCCATGTTGTCGAAGGCTTTCACGGTCAGAGTTCATTGGTTCTTGTAGGTTATCCGGGCTGGTGTCAGCCCTTGGCCCACTTGAACCAAAAACCACATCAGAGACAGTCAGGTCCAAAGAAGCTGGTTTTACTTGGTCAAAATAGGTTAACAGAGCATAAAGAAAAGGGTGACAGCTATGGGGCTGGCTGGCTAGAACTTGGTAATATAAAAGCATTGAAAAGGCGAGAGATTACATATCAAAAACAAAGCTGTGTTCCCAGAGCTTCAAACGGAGTTCAGTAGGCATAACAGTCCTTGAGTCTGGTCGGCGGGAAAGCGAAAGTAAACATCAACTGAGATACAGGCCTGACATCCTGCCCCCCTTAAGGCCCCCTCCCACCTTGCAAAGGGGACGGTCTATCCGGGTAGGCGGTGTGGAAGGCAGTCACCAAGTGCGGGGCGAAGACATCCTCTGCACGCACCCACTCATCGGAGGCAGGGGGGAAGTGTTTCCAGCGAATTAAGTACTGCAGAGATCCATGCCGTATACGTGAATCCAGGATCTTTGATACTTCAAAATGCTCCTCCCCCCACCACCATCACGGGCTGCTCGGGAGGCGGTTCTGGGTGCCATTCCGAGGAGGCGAGATGAGGTTTAAGGAGGCTGACATGGAAGACAGGGTGGATACGTCTCAGGGTTTTGGGGAGAGTCAGTTCCACAGTGACAGGGTTGATGATCCGGGCAATGGGATATGGTCCAATGTACTTGGCACTAAGTTTATGGCACGGTCGAGTGGATCGCAGGTTTCTTGTGGAAAGATACACTGATTCGCCAACCCGGATCTCCTTGCTGGGGGACCGATGCTTATCTGCCTGCACCTTATATTTGCGCTTGGCTCTATCTAGGTTGCTCACTAACCAGGGCCATGTGGTGCGGAGGGCTTGTGCCCAGGAGGCTACATCGGGATCCCCCTCCCCCTCGGGAACCTCCGTGGGGGTAATAGGACTGACCGTACACAGCATAGAAAGGGCTGAACTCTGTAGATTGATGGACAGCATTATTGCACGCATATTCTGCAAAAGGCAATAGTTCCACCCAGTCATCTTGGTGGTAATTGATATAACAACGTAAATAACATTCTAATACAGCATTGACACGTTCAGTTTGTCCATCCGTCTGGGGATGGAAAGCACTTGACAACCCTTGCTCCACCCCCACCAATTTGAGAAACGCCTTCCAGAATTTAGCCACCAAACTACTTCCGCGGTCGCAGATTATCTTGTGGGGGAACGAATGCAACCGGAAAACATGTGACACGAAGAGGCGGGCCAATTTGGGGGCGGAGGGAATACCCGCTCACGGAACCAAATGTACCTGTTTGGAAAATAAGTCAGTAACAACCCATAGTACAGTTTTGCCCCCGCTAAGGGGGAGATCCGTCATAAAATCCATGGCAATCACTTCCCAGGGCTTGCTGGGAATTTCCAGCGGTTGCAGTAGTCCTGGGGGTTTGCCTTGAGGTCGTTTGACTGTGGCACAGATAGGGCAGCTGCGAATGAAGGAGTCCACATCAGAACGCATTCCCCCCCCCCACCAAAATTGCCTGCGCAACAAGTGAAGGGTTTTCAGGAACCCAAAGTGTCCCGCAGTTTTAGCTCCATGGGCTAACTGCAGAACTTCCCTTCGAGGTATCTTAGGCACGTACAGTTTTGAGTCTTTGTACCAACAACCACCTTGCTCAAGTACACTTTGGGCCAAGGTTTGGGCAGTGTGTTCGGCTAGGCACTGAGTCCGAAGGGAGTCCAGGAAGGAATTAGAGATGATAACCCCCCCTTCTTTCGTGGGAGAGGGTGAACCAGGAGCTGTTGGTGTTGGGGGGGGAGAAACTGGTTGCTGCGGAGCGCTGGATACAGGTGACGCAAGGGGGGCAGGCGAGGGAGCCTGCTGGTTAGGGCTGGATACCTTGTTGGCCATTGTGTGGTTCCCCTGCTGGAGTCGGGTTTGGGACCGGGTTTGCACGGTCAGCAGAGGCAGGGCTTCTCTTTGCGCTGGGGTGAACAAAGAGTCTGTCAGCCGATCACGTTTTACCGGGTATTGAGGCAACTGGGATAGGGCATCTGCAAGCACGTTCTGTTTCCCGGGCACATGTTTAAGAACAAAACGGAATTGAGCAAAGAAGTCCGCCCAACGTTGTTGTTTTGCGAACAATTTATGGGTCCCCGTGAGGGCAGTTAGATTTTTGTGATCGGTCCAGACTTCAAAGGGGACCCCGGGCCCCTCCAGAAACTGCCTCCACAGCGTAAGGGCATGGTGGACGGCTGATGCTTCCTTTTCCCAAATGGGCCAGTTCAATTGGGAATGTGTAAACCTCTTCGAGAAGTAGGCACAGGGGTGCAGGAGACCGTCCGGTCCTCTCTGGAGTAGGCCCCCCCATGGCTACGTCGGACGCATTGACCTGTACAATAAACATTTGTTTCGGATCTGGGTGCTGCAGGACCGGTTCAGAAGTGAAAAGCCGTTTGAGGGCTACAAAGGCGGATTGGCATTGATCAGTCCACAGTATCTTGGCAGAGGGCAACGTTGCAGAAACCCCTTTACCCTTTGTTTTCAGGAGGTCGGTGATTGGCAGCGCCACTTGAGCGAAATTGGGAATGAAACCGCGGTAGAAATTAGCAAAGCCCAGAAATTGCTGCACTTGTTTGCGGGTGGAGGGCGGAGTCCAGTCAAGTACCGATTGGACTTTAGCGGGGTCCATGCTAAGGCCACGATGAGAGATTATGTACCCCAAGAAAGTTATCTGCTTTTGGTGAAATTCGGATTTAGAGAGTTTTGCATAGAGCTGGTGGTTACGCAGTCGTTGTAAAACTTCTCTGACCAGAGCAACATGTTCCTCCATGGTTTTCGAATAAATAAGAATATCATCCAAATAAACTACCACGCCGCGGTACAGCAAATCATGGAGGATTTCGTTAATGAGTTGCATGAAGACCCCCGGGAGCCCCTTCAATCCGAAAGGCATCACAAGAAATTCATTCATTCCAAAACAGCTAGAGAAGGCGGTGAGGGGTTCGTCTCCCTTGCGGATACGGACGCGATAATAAGCTTCCACTAAGTCCAATTTGGAGAAAACGCGACCCTCCTGTAATTGCCCCGTAATATCTGAAATCAACGGTATGGGGTAGGCGTTGGCTTGGGTAACTGCATTAAGCTTCCGGAAGTCAATGCATAAACGCAGGTCACCCTCCTTCTTCCGGGCAAAGAACGCAGGGGCTGAGTTGGGAGCGTTCGATGGCTGAATGAACCCTCGAGCGAGATTTTTATCCAAAAAGTCACGTAACACAGCGCGTTTGGAAACGCTCATGGGGTAAATCTTGCTTTTAGTCAGTGTGCAATCTTTTACCACCTCAATTGCACAGTCAGTGGTATGGTGGGGGGGGCAAGGCATCACATTCTTTAACATCAAAGACATCTGCAAAGTCTCTGTATGCTTCGGGCAAAGGCGGTGGCGATGCGGTATCGGAGGTTAAAGCCGGAGCGGGTGGAGGCATCACCGCGACTCCCTGTCGGTGCTGTTCGCACTTGGGATTGGCAAAGGAAATAGTGTCTGTTTCCCAGTCTATATAAGGACTATGACCTTTAAGCCAATTAATCCCTAGAACAACTTCAAATCAGATGGGGGCTATGGTAAAGTCTATTTGCTCCCAATGAGAACCAATACCCATTGCTACTCCCCGTGTGCGATGATCGACCGGTCCCCCCTTAAAAGGGCTCCCATCCATCTGGGCGAATTGGACGGGAGCTGGTAACGCCTCGGACTTGACTTCGAGGGCTGCAAACGTGGCTTCACTAATTAAAGTGCGACCGCAGCCAGAGTCAATAAGTGCCTTGACAGGCAGTTGGGGATCCCCTTTATAGTGTTGCAACACTGCGTCCACATAAACAGTGGTTTCCACTTCACTCACCTTGACGGGAGCTTTGGGTTTAGCAGGAGATTCTGCAGGGGTCTGTGGAGACGCTCCACTCACCACAGACCGAATCCGTTTTTTGACAGATCAAGAGGGGCTTCCAGGTTTAGAGCTGGAGAATTCCATTAATCCTCGTCAGAAGAAGGAGAGTTGTCCCCCATTGGGGCACTTGTAATCCGGGACCCCGCGGGGTCGCTTGGTGCAGAAAGGTTAGCTGATTCCTTAACGTGAAGTGCAGAGGGTGTGGGTCGTCCCGGCGCTGCGCTGCGGGTGGCCGCGGTGCCTCTGCGTTGAGGTCTTCCTCGAGCTCGGGGTGGCATGCTGGGGCAAGTGTTCTCCGGTCGTTGAGGACAAGCCGCCGCAAAGTGACCCAATTCCCCGCACACGAGGCAAGCCCCCCTCTGGAACCTTGTTTCGCGATCCTGAGGCGGTCGCGTTGGTTTCCGCAAGCTGGGGAGCGGTGCTTTGGACGGGGGTTTCTGGGTGCTTTTATCCTTGTTTCGTTGCCAGACCAGGGAAATGAAACGCCGGCGGCTTTCAACTTCTTCAGTCAGTAAAATCCAATCTTCGAGGGTGTCAGGATCGCCCCGCATATACGACCAGTTCAAAATGTCAGGGTGTAAGGCTTCCCTAAAGTAGTGGATTAGGGTGGCCTCCGGCCAGTCTACTATTCTACTGGCTAGTCTCTGGAATTCATCTACAAACTCTCGGACTGGAGAAGAGCCCTGCCTGAGTTGTAGAAGTTCTGCTTTGGCTCGTTCTCCCATAAAGGGGTCCTCAAACCGTCTCCGCAAGGCAGTCATAAAATGGTTGAGGGAGCGGATAGAACGAGACCGAGTGTCAAATTGGAGGACCATCCAGTCAGCTGCTTTCCCCGTCAATAGAGAAGCTATGAAACGAACCCGGCTATCCTCTGTGGGAAAGAATTGCCCTTGTTCCTGCATGTAACTATCGACTTGATGTAAGAAACAGGGTAGAGTCTCGAGCGAGCCATCATAGGTCGTTTTCAACCGGGGTTGCTTCCATGGGCCGGGTATGGGTTGGCCCGGCTGTACAGGTGCCCCGGGAGCTGGTGCAACTGGCGCTCCGGGGACCAGTGGCTGAACAGGGAGATTAGCTGGTGGTTGAGCTGGCACAACCGGCTGAACTGGTGGGTGAACTGGTGTGGTGGGATCAGGAAGAATGGGCTGCGCCGGAGTCACCAGCGCCCGCTGTAATCGTTCGTTTTCCTGGAACAAATGTTCCATTTGATCCTGGAGACGGTCTACACGATCGTATAACTCCCGGTTTTGAGCCGGCAATAAGTGCACCTCGTCCTCAGGTCCACCCGTACGATGTGCCCGGCTGGCTTGGAAGCCCATGGCCCATTGGGAGCCGTCCCCATACAAGTCCTCCTTGTCGGAATCGTCGGATCCCCGAAGCCATTCTGCGAGGCGCCACGCGCGTTGGGCGGTGCGGGACGGGGCAAAAGCCGGGGAAAATGTTAGTCCCCACGAAGGGCCAGTTCGACCGGGGTCTTTGGGGCGCACACCCACCCGTGCTCGTTCTGCAGCCAACTGTTGTTCCCTTTCCCGTGCGGCCTGAGCTTTGGCCGCCGCCTCCGCCGCCACAGCTGCTTCTCTTTCTGCGAGAGCTTGGGCAGCCTCGAGTTTCAGGGCAACATCTGCAGTCACAAGCGGTAGAAGTTCCTTTTCCAAGAGGGCGAGGAGCGGTTCGGACTCCCCACCCAACAGCGGTTGAATCTGGACCGCTAGCGCAGGTGCATTAGCCCCGAAGGTTGGGGACAACAATTGTGATAGAGTGGCTACCATGGTATCCTTCGTTAGTTCCACGAATAGAAGCGCCATTTGAATAGCCATCCGTTTCGCCTCTGCTTGACAGTCAGCTGCATTCGGCACCAAAGAAAAACCTGCCGGCGGGGCCCCTGCCATGGCACCTGTGGAGTGAGTCTCACGAGCAATAAGTTTATCCAACAAATCAGTCAGTATTTGTAAATCCTCCACCGCCAGTTGGGATCACCCACCAACCGATCAAGGGCTTGGAGGTCTAAACAGGTGTTAGCATCCTCAACGTCAGACATCCAAGGAGAAGTCAGTAGAGAACGCCACTGGGTCTGTATTAATCCATTTAGACGACTAACTTCCGTGCTAGTCCTGCTCAGTTCAGCTACAACGTCCCGTACGAGATTGGGATCATCGTCCAGGGTTCTTCCAGGAACCCGCAACCCGGGGATCACAACCGGCTGGTCTGGGGCGAACCACACGGGGCTCCAACCCCTGTTGAATCACTCGGACAGCGCTCTCCTCGCTCCCATCCGAGTGGCAGGCGAACCCTCCTGGGCTCCAGCCTGACAGAGGAAAGAAGGGATAGCTGTCACAATGTCAGCCCTTGGCCCACTTGAACCAAAAACCACATCAGAGACAGTCAGGTCCAAAGAAGCTGGTTTTACTTGGTCAAAATAGGTTAACAGAGCATAAAGAAAAGGGTGACAGCTATGGGGCTGGCTGGCTAGAACTTGGTAATATAAAAGCATTGAAAAGGCGAGAGATTACATATCAAAAACAAAGCTGTGTTCCCAGAGCTTCAAACGGAGTTCAGTAGGCATAACAGTCCTTGAGTCTGGTCGGCGGGAAAGCGAAAGTAAACATCAACTGAGATACAGGCCTGACAGCTGGGCAGATCTGGACAGTCCTTCAATGTGACTCCTCTGAAGATGCCTGCCACAGCTGCTGGCGAAACGTCAGGGAAGAAAATACCAAGACCACAGACACACAGCCCGGATAACCTACAAGTACCAAAGAACCAGAGATTTCTTACCTTCAGCTCCTTCAGAGGAATCACCTGGTGATCTTGGTGCTCCTTAGATCTGCAGCAGACCACGCAGAGGCTTCCTCATCCTTGCAGAAAAACTTCAGGGGCTCCTGGTGCTTCTCGCAGGCGCCCCCCTTGCCTTCTGCCCCCGTCACATCTGCCGCTTTTTTCTCCTGCGGACTCAGTTTCTGGATTATTCCCACAAAAATTGCAAGTTGCTGGTTGGGCTGGAGGGTCCCCTCCTGCGCTCTCCCTCTGCATTGGGGGCAGCAGGAAGCCTCTGCCCTAAACGCCCCCCAGGTGCGGGTCAGGCAGGCGCGGCAGAAGTTGTGGCCGCACTCGGCGATGGTCACCGGGTCCCTGAAGAAGTCCAGGCAGACGGAGCAAGAGGCTTCCTCGCACAGCTCCTTCAGGGGTTCCTCCGCCGCCATGGCTGCCTGGGAGAAGTGGGGAGAGAGAAGTCAGTTTCGTTTCCTCGCTTTCCAAAGCAGCGACGGGGCGTTTCCCTCCCTGCAAAGGACTCCCTGCTGCTGCTGTGCACTCAACAGCAATGCAATGGGCAGGGGGGTTGCTGGGGAAAGGGTCGGGCTCTCTTGCACTCCTTTGGCGGGCATTTACAACCCCCTTTGGGGGCGTCCCTGAGACTAGCGAGAGGCTTCCCTGCCGGGCTGGGAAGAAGAGATCCGGGGGTCTCCAGCAACTCTCCACGAAATGAGCCTGGAAAGATTTCCCCAGCACAACGAAATCGTCCTGGGAAAGTTGGAAGGAAGCGGAGCGGCGCCACGGGGCCGATTTACCGAGGGGAGCAACCTTGTGCATCATCTGCCCCTTTGCAAAACAACAGCCATGTGCAGATCCCCCCACCCCTCTTACGGGGGGGGGGCAAGTGGCAGAAACTCTCCAGTTTCCCCTGTGAAGCTGATTTTTTTAATTATTTTTTTAAAGGAACAAAGGTCTTTGCCCTTTTCTACACGAGAGTTGTTCCCACGACAGAAATCGAAAATAATTAAGCAGCAACACAGCCACGTTCCCTGCAAACTGGGATCTGGATGTGGACGCCAGATCCGCAAGCGAGGGCAGAATGGGGGGGCACCACTCCGGGCGGTGACAGAGGGGTGTCCCGTTTCTGAAAAGCCCACGCAGACTTTCCTACCTTCCTACCTTCGGTCCCACTAATTACTCTTATGAAAGGACCTGGGTCCCACCAGGATGGATTTTTTTAAAAAACATCTTTTCTGAGAAAGACATTTATGTGTTTGTACTTGCAGGCATTCTGTTTATTACACTGCTTATGGCAAGTTTTAAGGACATGCATATTGCAGTTATATTGCTTTATTGCTATGGCTTTAGAACACAACAGAAATAATTATTCCATTAGCAACTGAAAAGCAGCAGTTGTTCTGAAAACCCTAGATCCCACCTAGACAAGTTCTGCATCTCTCCAGAGCTGCACAGCCTGTTGGTTGACAACCACGTCTGTGCATTAAACTCCCATAGCTAACCTATAATTTACTGTGAGATCTAAATCACTTAATTATACAAAGAAACAACAACCCCCACCCCCACCAAGAGATATAGAAATGAAAGAGAAGTCCAGTAGGATGCCCAAAATTCCACGGGAGGATATCAGCAGCCGGAGATCACCACTACGATCAGATGGGTGACATCCAAAGGAGAAAATAAATCCACAGATCAATTGAGACGGTCGTTCCAGATACTGTATAAAGTCCCGTTTTTGCCAAAAGCTTCAGTCATTGATCCCTTCTTGCTGTCAGCAGTTTGCTTTTGAATATTTGTTGAATATTTGTTATATCTGCTTGTAATATTTATGAACATGTGAGTATGTTATTTCCAGGTTGGCTTTCACAAGAGGTTGATCGTAGGAGGATTGTATTTGGATCTTACAGGGATCTACTTATTCAAAAGCAAACTGCTGACAGCAAGCCTGGTAGTGTGGATCTAAACTAGGCCCCCCTCCACCCGCCTCGCCAGGAGTCCCACGGATGCGGGCGGCGGGGGCTTTACAGAGATCCACGCCTGCCACCCTCACCCACCCTTGCCACCACGTGACCTGGCAGGTGGGTGGTAGAGTTGTAGCTGGCGCCACCCCCCACCCCCGGCATCATGGGCAGGTAGGGAGGAGGAGGAAAGGGAGCCGCTTCTGCCCCTATGCCATTGTCAAGGAGGTCCGGCCTGCCCTCCAGCAAACCGGTTCCTCCTTGGGTCAAAAGTTGCCAAACTCCCCACTGGGCTTCAGGACTCCCCCCCAAAGCACAATGCGGGTAGACTCCGCTACCTTGTCGAGGAGACTCGGTCTGCTCTCCAGCAGGCTGATTCCTCTTTAGTTCAAAGTCATCAAATGTTTTCCTAGGAAAACCCAAATTCCTTACTGTGCCCCAGGATTCCCCCTTTGAGCGCAGTACAGGTATATCGCCACCAGCTCTCAATTCCAAAAGGCTGGCTTTCCCAGGGATGAGCTGAGAGCTACTCTTCCCCAGCCAGTTTCCCAAAAGTCAAAACAAGCAAAAACCGTCCCTGCAGAGTAGAGCTTCTGCCAGGGGAGGCTTATTGCCACAAAACACTAGGGTAGGTGGTTTCTCTCACACACACACACTCAGGCACTTGGATTTAGCCCTGAGACCCAAAAAAAGGTTTCTCAGACTTCAATATAAAGTCTATAAGTTTATTTAATAAAATGTGCTCGTTACAGAAAGGAAATTGTTTGTGAGGCAGATAGCATAAAAACAAGAAATCTTAGCAATCTCTAACTTCACAGTAGTTCTTTAAGTTTCAGGCAAAATAGGCAAAGTTTCCAAGAGAGTAACAAATGCAAGGTTTTAGTTGATTTATAGTTACCAAGAACCAGGTTTTGGTCCTAACACGCAGAGCGTCAGTCCTTCCTGGTTGCCAAAAGATGATGATCGCCTGGAGACATGACCAGCATGTCCCCTTCCCAAGCGTCATGATTTTGATTAGAACAGAGTTCATATTTATCTCTCCCATCTCATTGGGCGATGGCCATTCCGCCCAATGAGATGTTGGGGACGCAATAAACTTCTAAGATATTTGGCATGACACCTCTAGGCCTTTTGAAGTTACAGATGTATTTGCATCTCTGCAGCAATACAAAACATCTGGGCTCCTTCAAGCTTTTGAGATGTCAGGCTTCTAACAGGATTGTCACCAAAAGAACAGATAGCTGATTTACAATAGGAAGGCTTTGAAATGGAGGTGCTTTGAAGTGGAGGTGATGGTGCCTCAGGTCTCCACACCTTTCCCCCCAAAGTGAAGTGGCTTCCCATGGGAAATGGAAATGGTTTCCCACGGGAATGGTTTGTGAGAGAGCTGGTCATCAGCTCCCAGTCTGATATCAAGACATTGAAGACATAGAAGGCCGCAGCCTGAACCAAAGTTTGGTGATCAGAAGAAGAGCAAGGTTGCTTTTCTTTACAGCCATGGCCCCATAAACCAGGCAGGTGGAGGCAGCGGCACTGCAAGTGGGAGGGGGCAGGCAGGGGAGGGAGAGAAGGGGAGCCACCATTTCCCCCCTCACCACCACGTGAATCAGGCAGGATGACATGGTGGCACATTAGATTGACAGGGTGGCTGTTCAGTGGCCAACAGGGCAAGTGGGAATGGGATGATGCCCCCTCACAAGTCTCATGGGCCCCCTTTATCACCAGATCTTTCTGAAGCGTAGATGACACATTAATATGATTGCAAACACTGACAGCCAGTGTGTTGAAGTGCAGTGTGGTGGACTTGAACTGATGAGGGCCTGGGTTCAAATTCCTACTCAGCTATAGGGTTGCCACTGCCTCCAGGTGGGCACTGGAGATCTCCCCGAATTACAACTGGTCTGCAGATAGGGTTCCCAACTGCCCGGTTGTGATGGCAATTCCCCACCAATTAACCGGGCTGCCCACTGACCAGCTGATGGTCAGAGTGGGCAGAAGCAGGCAGGGAGAGCGATTCCCTCCCGCTCATACTTCTGTGGAGTCAGAGTGTGCAGACAGAGGGGCTAGGAAACCGGAAGTAACTGTATCTGGACTGTGCACAAATCCCTCCCTCTCCCCAACCCCAAAAGAGGCTCCCAAGTGGGGACAATGGCTGCTTCAGAGCTTGGACTCCACGGCAGGGGTGGGGAATTTTTTTCCTGCCAAGGGCCATTTGGATATTTATAACATCAGTCGCGGGCCATACAAAATTATCAACTTAAAAATTAGCCGACCAGGCCCCCAGCAGGCAGCTGCCCCAGATGAACGCCCCCCCCCCCCGTGCGGGCAAGGAGGCCGGCATCCAACCAGTGGCGTGCACGCCCACCTGGTGGCACAGGATGGTCTGTTGCACAACAGTTTCTACATGCAAGAAATGAATTAATTGACTTTTGCGTTTTCCAGGTTTTACTTCCAGCTAAGCTTGCCTTTTGAACAGAATTTTGCTAGGGACATTGCTTTCTATGGACTTACAGGCCTTTTAGAACTCTGTGTGGGCTCTTGATATTTTTATCTCCTGCAGTCTGGCCCCAGCTGGCAACTACCCTATTTTTCATGAGGTCAGATGAAGTCTTTTTCAGCAAATGACTGTATTTTATCTGTTAATATTGTTCCTGTGGCTCAGAATTTAGGGGGCCTCCTGCCTCCTGCTTGGGACCGTGGTTTTTGTCTCCCCCGCCCTGCATTAGCAAAGGGGTGCGGCTTCAATATGTTTGTTCGTGTCTCAGACTCATTTGTTTTACAGCTCCTGTGGAAAGACTGGTGATTTTAGTTCTGGTTCTGTGGCAGTCATGCCTATTCTAGACTGCCTGAGTTCTCTGGTGTTTTGGTGTTTCTCTTTGTAATGATCTCAACTGTATGACTATTGTGAAAGGTTGTGTATGTTTCCATTCAAAGTTGACAAAGGACTTTTGATTTTTGGGATGCTTTGTTTGAAGAAAGGATAAAGGGATGTTGGTGTTGTTTTATCAAATGTACCAATGCGGGATTGATGTTGCTGCTATGTATCATGTATTATGCAATGTCTTAGAAGTCTATGTGTTCTTCCATTAATGTATCTTGTTCAAATGTGTTCCTGCTTCTTCCAACTGTCTTTCCTAAGTTGTGGATTTTTCAATAAAGCTGTTTTAGGGACCTCCAGGAATTTCCTGGAATTATTGCCCAAAGAAAAAGGTATTTCACCTGTGGCCCTATCAACTGCCTGTGTACATAAGCAGGTGCAGGAATCTCACCTTTAGCCGTGAGAATCTGTCCCCTTCCTCTGTTTCTTCTCTGTCTTTCCTCTTGCCTTCAACGGACAGAGTCTGCATAAGCACCCACACACTCTGCTATTCTTTAAGTTGTAATGTTGCCAGGCCTAGTTGGCTTCTTAATGCTGTTGTCTATTACTTGGTCCTTGTGTTTCAGAAGACAAGGACTGGTTTATTGTTGAATTGTTTGTTGGACTTCAGTAGCAAAAAATGACGTGTCTTGAGATGGGATGTATTTTATTGAGATCAATTGTTAAGAATGTATAAAATGACCTGAATTAATTGTGCCCAGGGCAAACTGAGAGAGGAGGATGGAAATTGGAAAATTGGTCAGAGTGAGAAGGGAAAGTTGATTGAGTGGTGGAGTGAGTGGTTTACTGAGATAAGAGGGTTCTGGAATGTATATTGTCATTAAAAGGCATGGCAGATCGTGATGGAAGGCATGATGAAACGGAATACAGGAATGATTGACAAGCCCTATATGTATGTCTTGTATCATAAGGGGGGAATGAGACAGCAAGGTAGACTTCCCCTGACTATGGAAGATCCACTGATTTAGCAATTTGTAATAATCTCTTTTCCTTTCTGTAAATGTATTGAAATGTATTAGGACAGCAAGGGAATAGCTTGTTGCTGGGCAGGATATCTCTGTGTGTCTATGTCTGTAGTAATTGGGGCAAGAGTCACGGAGGGTTACAGTAAACCATAACAAGAACTGGGTGAAACTGTTACTTTACTGCCACCTCTATGTCTGTAGTGCTTATCAGCTTTACCCTGAATGTTGATGGGTTGTCATATCTTGAAGTTGGATAAATATCTCTCCCTCAGTACAATCGGGACTCAGAGATTTCTGCCCATTAGGGCCTCTGGGTCGCAGCTGCCAGAATAAACTGTTTTCTTGAAATAACGATTCGGGTCTCTCTCCCCCCCCCCCGAACTCCCGTTTACCACAACACTAGCCAGAGGGTTTCCCTGCCAGGCTGGGGGTGGGGAGATCCGGGGGTCTCCTCCAGCGACTCTCCGCGAAACGAGCCTGGGAAGATTTCCCCAAGCAGCAGACCATAGCCCTGGGAAAGTTGGAAGGAAGCGGAGAGGCGCAGCAGGATGGGTTTGCTGAGGGGAGCAACCTCGTGCTTCATCTGCCCATTTCCAAATCAACACCCAGGTGCAAATCCCCGACCCCTCTTACTGGGGGGGGGGCGGGGAGTGGCAGAAACTCTCCAATTTTCCCCGCGAAGCTGACTAAAAAAATAAATAAATAAAAAGAGGGAAGAAAAGGTCTGATCGTTTGGGTGCGACCCCGCCTCTCTGCCCTTGTCTACACCAGAGTGGTTCCCACAGCAGCAGCAGCACACGCGTTTTCCCTGCAAACCGGCATCTGGATGTGGACGCCAGATGCGCAAGAGGGGGCAGGATGGGCTGCACCACTTCAGACGGTGAGAGAGGGTGAGTCCCGTTTCCGAAAGCTCCCCCCTCTTCAAGAAAAGACCATGCAGACAGAAAAGCAGCACAGCAAAGAAAGGGCTGAGATTATTACCTGAGCTGCTCCTTGAGCCGCTACTTTTCTGGTATAGCCAGTCTTTTCGTTGCACGTGCACAATCTAGGGCTGTTGATTCGGTTCAGCCCGAACTGAAAAACAGCTGAATTTCCCCTGATTCGGTGGTTTTTAGTTCGGGACGAACCGAACTCAAAAATGGCGGGCAACCGGGGAGCCGAATTCAGCGAGTTCGGGAGTTCACGAATAAATCCAGCCAATTCGGGGCGTCAGTAAGCAGCATAACCGTCAGTAAGCAGCAGTCTCCTCCCCCGGCCAATCAGTGGCCAAGCTGGGTCTTCTTCTAGCCAATCAGTCAGGATTGAGTACTGGAGGAATCAGCTGATGTGCGGCCCGGCCGGGGAGAGAGAGAGAGAGGGAAATCCTCCTGTGTGTGTGTGGGGGTGCTTGTGCACATTCGATCCTTTCTGTGGCTGCAGGGGGCATATTTTTGGGGGTACAGACACAAAACTTTCAGCAGAGATTCAGACAAGCCTTCTTAAGAGACCACCCAAGTTTTGTAAACATTGGGTCAGGGGGTCCCAAGATATGGGCTCCCCCTTTTTTTCTTTCCATGGCTGCAGGGGGTGCATTTTTGGGGGTACAGACCCCAAACTTTCAGTGGAGCTTCAGATGAACCTTCTTAAGATACCCCCAAGTTTTGTAAACATTGGGTCAGGGGGTCTCAAGATATGGGCTCCACCCCTTTTCCCTCCCCCCTTTTCCCTCCCCCCTTTTTCCATTTACGTGGCTGCAGGGGTGCTTTTTTGAGGATACAGCCCCCAAACTTTCAGCATAGCTTCAGACAATCATTCTTAAGATACCACCCAGGTTTTGTAAAGATGGGTTCATTGGGGGCAGAAATATCGGCTCCCCCCTTTTCTCTTTCCGTGGCTGCAGGGGGCGCATTTTTGGGGGTGCAGATCCCAAACTTTGAGTGGAGCTTCAGACAAGCCTTCTTAAGAGACCACCCAAGTTTTGTAAACATTGGGTCAGGGCCCCCCGAGATATGGGCTTTCCCCTTTCCCCTTTTGGGATGAATGGATCAGCTGATCCTGTATGCTTCTCCAGAGCAAAACGTCCCGTGCCTAATTGGAATCATCTTGGATTACAAGTCCTCCCCAGCCCCTCCTGATGGAACAGAAGACAGCCACAGTAAGACCCCTTTGGGGGCTTTAATCTATAATTTTTCTTCTGTGTTCGTGTGTGGGGGGAAGCAGAATTTGTGTGTGTGTGAGGAGGGAGCAGTTTCTGTGGGTGGGGGGGGGGAGCCAAAGGGGGCTTTTGCCGGTTCTGCCTGGGGTGTGTGTTCTCCCTCGAGTCTCTCTCTCCCTGGTTTGAGGGGGGGGGTTTTCAGTTGTGTGTCTTCAGGTTTTCCCTCATTCATAAGAGCGGTTAGGTCTATTTGGATGCTTGCTCAAAACTTCTCAGCTGTTTGTCGGGGCTGGGAGCTTTGTGCGTGGGCGGCAAGATCTGCTCAGATATGCACATTAAGGGTGGGGGGACCCCTTTCGGGGCCCATATCTCAGCCCCCCTGACCCAATCTTTACAAAACTTGGGGGGTCTTTCAAGAAACGGCCTTTGAAGCTCCGCTGAAAGTTTGGGACCTCTTCCCCCAAAAATGCCCCCCCAGAGCCGCGGAAAGGCACAGTTGTGTTTTTAATGGCTTTATTCGGCCGAATTTTTTCCCCGAACTTTGAATTCCTGTTGAATTGCACGGACCCGAAGCGGGGGAGTTCAGACTTCGGCATATCCCGAATCTAAACGGGCCGCATTCAGCCGAATCTGAACTATACCGAATTTTTTTTAATTCAACAGCCCTAGCACAATCTAAGCCTTATCCACCCTTCTGACCTTGGAGGAGGAGGAGCTGTGCAAAGCAGGGACCTGCCCATATTGAACTTGGAGTGGGTGAACAGGCGGGCTTCACCCTAATACCCTCTTCTCATTTAAATAGACTCTGCAGTCCTAGGATTACATGGAGAGACGGTTAAGGTGTCAGACTCGGGTCAGGGGAACCCAAGTTTGAACCCCCACTCTGCCCTGGAAACTTGCTGGGTGACCTTGGGCCAGTCACACACTCTCAGCCTCGACCCTGGCAAGTATGTTTGGATGGGAGACCTCCAAAAGAGTACCAGGGACTTGACCCAGAGGCAGGCAATGGCAAACCATCTCTGAACATCCCTTGCCTTGAAAGCCTATGGGGTTGCCAATGCCAAAAACAAAATGATAATTACATGGCTTCTTAGGATTCTCATCCTGTCCATTGCATTGGTTTTTACACTTTGTAATCTGCCTTGACTCTCAGTGAAACTGGCGAACCATAAAATAATGTAAATAAAATAATAATACCAAGTACCTGGTGTTGCTGTCCTGCGTCAGTGAATCAGCAATAAGTCTATTCATAAGTTCATTAATTCAGCAGTGGAAGAGCTTTTCCTGGACAGCCTGCAGGTAACAATGTTGCCTGTCTGTGAATACTTCCCTGTAAATCACTGAGCCTCAACTTTTCCTACCTTCAGTCCCACCAATGGCTCTTATCAAAGAACCTGGGTCCCACCAGGATGGAATTTTTTTTAAAACACCTTTTCTGAGAAAGACATTTATATGTTTGCACTTGCAGGCATTCTGTTTATTACAATTGCTTGTTTATGGTAGGTTATAAGGACATGTATATTACAGTAGTATTCCTTTATTGCTATAGCTTTAGAAAACAACAGAAATAATTATTTCATTAGCAATTGAAAAGGAATAATTGTTCTGAAAACCCCAAATCCCTCCTAGACTAGTTCTGTCTCAACCGAGATGCACAGCCTGCTGGTTGACAACCACTGCTGTACATTAAACTCCCGGCACTCACAAAAAGAGCCCGTCAGGGAGGAAACTAGACGGAACCATCCCCTTCTGACAGGCAAAAATGTCTTCTGTGGGTTTGTTGGGTTTGTTCCTTAACATAGGGGAGTGACCTCTCAAAGGTCCAGAGAGGACCAGGCCAATTCCAGCTTTTGACCTGTGTAGCTATATTTTTTTTTAATTGCTGACACACCATTACAATGACCTATTATGGCAATGACTAGTTCACAGATTTTTAAAACTCACTCTTGCTCTTTTCATTGTGGAGTTATAAGAGGAACAGTATTGGCTGCATATTGAGCCTTATAACTCTGGCATGAGAAGGACTACTTTTAAAAAATGAAATCAGGGAAATCATTAAAATTATGGTCCAAAGAAGACCAGGCCACTGCTAGCATTTGAGATGCCTAGCCATAATTTTTAAAAAATAACTCTCCATTAGAATGACCTATGGTGACAATGGCTAGTTCACAGATTTCTTTCCTGTTTTTTAAAACTAACTCTCTGTTTTCATTGCAGAATTAGAAGGGGAATGGGACTGGCTGCACATTGCTCTTTATAACTGAAACAAAAAGGGCTAGAGAGTTGCTTTTAAAAAATAAATCTGGGAACAAGTACATTGTTGCAATAGGCAGGGGATATAAATATATTTTTTTAAAAACTATGTTGATCTGGTACCAACTTTTTCAAAAGGCCTCAGATAATGGGTGGACGAAAGGCCTCCCCAGAGCATCAAGGCAAGGAAATTGCCCATGAGCAGGAATTCAGTGTAAATTTAGACAAAAATAAAAGCCAGAATACTGAAGAGTCCTGCCCATATTGGTGGTAGCCCAGAGCCCTCATTCCACCCCCTCCATGTTCAATGGCAACATCCTCATCCGTCCATGTTGAAGGAGGATGAGGCCTTGGCTTCGTCTTTGCCTCTTCTCTCTCCTTTGCTTTCCCCATCTTCAACTTCTTGCCAGGCTCCTTCCTTCACATTACAAACCGCCCGGCATTTCCCCTTTCCCCAAAGTGTGGGTCCTGCTGTGGTCACCTCTCTCCTTGCAACCTCCCCTGCTCTTGCTCTGGTCTTTCAATGTCCCCCTCAAGCCTCCTCCCTCCTATCCGGCTCTCCACCGCCAAAACCCCCCACCTCTCTCTTCATTCTGAACAAGGGACGTTTCTCCTTTGACTCCTCCATTAACTTCCTTTCTGCTCCCAGACGCCACAGAAACTCTTCGATCCTGCCCTTCAAACCCCTCTGCATCGGTCCATTAGAAAATAAAGCTGGGGGCCTCAGAAATGGTCACCAGCTTCTGGATTTTGATGGGACTTGTAGAGCCCAAAATGAAGGGAATCGGTAAATCCTGGCCCAGATTAGGTCCAGAGACTCTGGTCTTTGCATTGGAATCAAAGGTTTAACCATGACAAGCCAGGAAGGTGGGAAGCAGTACAGACAGGGAGGGTGGGAAATATGCCCTCCGTTACAAAACAAAGAGGGGTTAACTTCCCTCACTTATCAGAGCCAGTGTGGTATAGTGGTTAGAGGGTCTTAGAATCTGTGAGGCCCGGATTCCCATCCTAACCCCATCATGGAAGCTTGTTTCTTGGCATTGGGCCAGTCACACACCCTCACCCTAACCTCCTTCTCAGGACTGTGGTTGTTGTGAGGATAAAATGGAAGGCAGGGGAATGATGTAAGCTGCAGTGGGTCCACCTTTGGGAGAAAGGCAGCAGAGACAAGAAGGTGAGTGGAATATATTGCCTCTTTTAAAAATAAGGGGGTGGGGGTAAAGAAAGTCCCTGAAGGTTCAGAGCCAGTATTTTGTAGTGGTTAAAGCAGGTCTAGGATCTAAGAGACCCAGGTTCAAATTCTCATTCTGCCTCTGATACTTGGAGGCTGACGGAAGTCACACACACACACACTCAGCCTCCTCCAATTCACAGGACACTTATTGTGAGGATAAAATGGAAGACTGGACAGCGATGTCAGCCACGTTTGGTCCACGCTGGGGAGAAAGGCAGGGTATACATGAAGTCCCTCTGTAATAAGCCAAACCTAGGACTGCATGGAAGGAATAACGGCAGAGAAATTACTAAAGCTATTTTCAGTAGGAAAAAAGGGGGGTATGTTTTTCAGAGTTGCTCCTGTAGGAAAGGGACACTTGTCATAAATCTGATTTTGGGTACAGTTCACAAAAAGGGCGATTGCACTTTTTTGTTGCTCCATCAGATATTGCATACGTCTTCCGACAGGAGGTGGAACTGCTCATTCAGTATTTAAACTACCATTAAACATTGTGAGTACAACAAATCTCTAGTCACTGATGAAAGTGAGGGGAAAGGAGGGACCCTGGATTCCCCCCTCCCCCCTCTTCTTGTGGAGGTGGGACAGGATCATATATCTCATTCTGAATCTGGCACCCATGTGTATCACATACCCCAGAAAGTGGGGCCAGGTACACTTAGGAGAAGGACTCCTACCAGCCCATAGAAACATCCCAGGATTGCAGAAAAATCCCAAAAAGAAAAAAAATTACAAATTTAACATTTTCAGAAAAACACGGAGATCTTGTGAAATACGTTATGAGGTCTCGGTTGTCAGTGTGGAGAAGAAAGGAGCAATGGTGACATGAACCAGGCAAGCAGGGGAAGAGAAGAAGGTCTGCCATCCTCACCCACTCTTGACACCACTACGTGAGCCTGGCAGGTAGGTGGGTGGAGTTGCAGCTGCCACCATCCCCACCGGCCAGCTCTGTGGGCAGGCAGGCAGGGAGGAGGAGGAAAGGGAGCCGCTTTTACCCCTATGCCATGGGACCCCTAAACCAGGCAGGGGGAGGCAGCAGCACTGCAAGTGGGAGGGGGCAGGCAGGGGAGGGAGGGGAGCTACCATATCCCCCCTCACCACCGCGTGAATCAGGCAGGTAAAGGTGGTGGTGCATTAGATTGACAGGGTGGCTGTTCAGGGGCCAGCAGGGCAAGTGGGGGTGGGATGATGCCTCCCAAGCCTCATTTAGTCCCTTTATCCCCAGATCTTCCTGAAGTGTAGATGACACATTAGTATGATTGTAAACACTGAGTGCTTTGAAGTGCAGTGCGGTAGACTTGAACTGATGAGGCCTGAGTTCAAATTCCTACTCAGCTAAAGGGTTGCCAGCCTCCAGGTGGGATTCAAAAAATGTAAATTCAACTGTAAATTGGTAGTATTCAAAAATCACAGATGTAGGCTAATGATTCACTTATATCAATGTTTATAAATATAATTTCCTCAGATTACACTATTGCTTCATAGTGCCTTTTCAATCAACAAAATTAAATGTACAGTTTTATATATACAGCAAGGCAAAATTCATAAAAAATCAAATTCAACAATATATGCATAATTCATGAAAGAAAGACACCACAAGTTAATTGCTAATTTCTGTTGAATTTGATTTTTTATGAATTTTGCCTTGTTGTATATATAAAACTGTACATTTAATTTTGTTGATTGAAAAGGCACTATGAAGCAATAGTGTAATCTGAGGAAATTATATTTATAAACATTGATATAAGTGAATCATTAGCCTACATCTGTGATTTTTGAATACTACCAATTTACAGTTGAATTTACATTTTTTGAATACTACTTGTATGTAAAATGGCTAAACAGTATAGTGAAAAATTTGCCTACACTAATGAGGATAGAGAAAGGATTATAGGCAACAGGGACTCTATAAGAAAAAAACCAGACAAGAAAAAGGATACCATAGAAATGATTGGTTTTAAAAGTAGACAAGCTATAAGATGTGATTTACATGCTACCTCATTAACAGACTATGTGAAAGAGGACATGATCCCACGGGGGCTACGTATACAAAAAGCTCCTACATTGTTTAGAAAGGATGATAAATTTAAAGAGAGATGGATTGAGATTTTAAACAAATGTTCAAATGACTTAATGTTATTACTCATAGAAAAAGCCACAGTAGAAGCTGAGAAATTAAAGGAAGAAGTAGAAAAAGAGAAAGAGGAATTGTATAAAATATTGGATAAGAAAACGTTTGATCAGAAAATAGCACAATTGAATAGTGAATTGAATGATTATACGGAACAGGTGAGAGCCTATAAAATCAGGAAATTAGACAGAGACACTGCTGACTATACAAACAAAACAGTATATCCTTGGCTAAATACGAAGAATACAAGAAGACAGTATCAGGGAGATGAACAGGGGTTCCTTTCACCTGAGGAGGAATCAGAATCCTCAAGTCTCTCAAGCAGGGCATCTAGTCGGGATTATTTTTTACGCCCACGCAATTACGCCCGCGGAGGCTATTATCCAAGGCGGCCCCGCAGAGGACGGAAAACTTAGTTGTAAATCTTTCAGACTATACTCCAACTAATGAGGAACTTCGAGTTTTAAATTTAGGTTTAGGTTTCACTCCCACTCCTAAATATTCTGCTATGCAGACCCGCATTGATATCTTTAAATTGGTTAGACAGCTTAAATTAAGGGATTTTTTTAAGCAGAGCACCCTGCAACCCACAGGCTTCAGAATAAAATCAACTTTCATACCTCCAGTGCAAAACCATTTGATATCTACATTTCAAGAATTAGTACTAAAGGATGTAGAAAGAATAGAACAGAAGATTCCATATCAGCAGAATATTACTAAAGAAGAAAGGGAAATTATTAACAAGCTGAAAAAAATTCCCAATTTAATTATCAAACAAGCTGATAAGGGCGGGGCTATTGTCCTGCTTAGGAAAACGGATTATGATTCAGAATGTCATAGGCAACTTAGTAATGAAGAGTTCTATAAAAAATTGCGAGGTGATCCCACTTCCATAGTATTGAATCGTATCAAAACTGTAATTTTTGAAGGTCTCTCATTGGACTATATAACAAAGAAAGAAGCTGATTTTCTATATAATAAGTTTGTTAGAATTCCTATATTCTATGTTTTGCCTAAGATACATAAAGGGAGAATACCCCCTCCAGGAAGCCCCATAGTTTCGGGCATAAATGGACCACTTGACCACATCTCCAAATATCTGGAAAGTCATTTGCATAAATTTTCTACAGATACACCATCTTATATTTTGGATTCCACGCATTTCATTAAGGATATTGAAAATCTTCCTAATATGCCTAATATAATAATAGCCACCATGGATGTAAGGGCTCTTTATACTAATGTTCCCTTAGAAGAGACCCGTGAAATTATAGAAAGACTACTCGCGAGTAGAGCAGACCAAACACCTCCGACCCATTATTTAATGGATCTGCTGGACCTACTCCTGGAGAACAATTATTTTAGGTTTGGTGAAGAGATGTATCAGCAGATCAAGGGAGTAGCGATGGGGTCAGCAGCGGCTCCATCTGTGGCAAATATCTTTATGATTTCTTTTGAAAAGAGGTTTATTTTTTTGTAATGAGGTATTTAAAAAACATGTTCTATTCTTTCGCCGTTTTGTGGATGATCTGATCATGTTATTTGACAATCAAGAGAATTGTAATGTGTTTTTGGAACAGCTTAACCAATATAATGAGCATATTCAGTTTGATTTTCAGACCGATCATGACAGTCTACCATTTCTTGATGTAATTGTTAATGTTGACTCAGTGGGAAAGCTTTGGGTAGCTCCCTATAAAAAGCCCACAGATAAGGGAGCTCTGTTACATTATAAGTCTCATCATCCCTCCTTTATGAGGAACAATTTACCTTATGGCCAGTTTTTAAGGTTAAAAAGGAATGCAACACACACAGAGGACTATATAAAAGCAGCATCAGAATTGGAAGACACCCTTTTGAGCAGAGGTTATCCACCACATATCATCAATAGTGCATGCCTTCGAGCTGATGGGGTAGATAGGTCTACTCTTTTTACTTGCAAGAAACGTGATAAACAGAATGTAACAGCTTCTTTACAATTTACACATTTGGCAACTAAGATAAAACGAATCATTTATAAACACTGGCACATAGTACAGAGCATTGCAGGATGTGCAATACCACCCTTGATTGGTTTTAAAAGAACGGGCTCTTTAAGAGACGAGCTAATACATACAGATCTCAATGTAGCACCTCCCACCACAGGGGCTGTTGGACATCATCGCTGTGGATCATGTGCAGTCTGCCGGTTCTCCCTCCCAGTAGAGTTTCACAAGGGAAGACACTGGCTTCACATATGTACTGCGTCAATTTACAAATTGCTCCTCTGCAAATGTTATTTATTTAGTCATTTGTATGTGCAAATTAATTTATGCTGGAAAAACCACACGCCCCCTTAAATTAAGAATTGGGGAGCACAGGTCCAGAATAAAAAATCAAGTATTAGAAGCGCCCCTAGCGGAGCATTGGTTGAAGTGCAAACATACAGATAGTGACTTTCAGTTCTTTGCGGTTTGGCAAGCAACACCTAAGAAGTTCCAGAGATCCAACATAGAACAAATTTTAAGTCAGCAGGAAGCACGCTTTGTGCAACTCTTTGACTGCATATCCCCTAAGGGGTTAAATATGGCCAATGATCTTACCTCTTTCTTGTAAATTAACACCTGCACCTGGGATCGAACCTAATGAGTAATGCAGTAAGCATTTAAGTATACTGCCTGTATGGAATTAATTGACTGGAAACAAGAAAGGATTCTTGTCGGGTTGACACCACACAAGTCACTGTGTATGAAAATTCATTTATGATTGTAAGTATAATTGTAATTATATTATATATGTGTAAAATAATATTACAATGCTTAGAATGTTAATTTATAGTTCTATTTAAATAATTTATCAACAGACCAGCATTCTGATATTACAAGCAAATGCTGAGGATACAAGGGACGTTCTGAGAGAGGATCCAGACGTCATAAATATATGTCCTTCAGGGTAGCTGAAGAAATATTGAAACAGGCAAAGATACCGGAATCCTGTTCTACCCAATTGGACTCAAGGACATTTATGGACAATATATGCATAATTCATGAAAGAAAGACACCACAAGTTAATTGCTAATTTCTGTTGAATTTGATTTTTTATGAATTTTGCCTTGTTGTATATATAAAACTGTACATTTAATTTTGTTGATTGAAAAGGCACTATGAAGCAATAGTGTAATCTGAGGAAATTATATTTATAAACATTGATATAAGTGAATCATTAGCCTACATCTGTGATTTTTGAAGCCTCCAGGTGGGGGCTGGAGATCTCCCAGAATTACAGGTGCAGATGACGGAAACTGGCTCCCCTGGAGAGACTGGCTGCTTCAGAGGATGGACTCTATGGCATTATGCCCCCCTCAGGTCCCTTTCCTGCCCAAACCCCACCCTCCCCAGCTCTGCACCCAAAACCTCCAGGAATTTCCCAGGCCACAGTTGGCAACCCCAGCAATGAAGCTCAGTAGCTCTTGACCCAACTTCCCTCGCAGGGTTGTGGTGAGAACAAAGTATGAGCACCCAATTTGTTGGAAACCCAATTAAAGGGGAGAGACAGAGAGGCGGCTGTGGGAATAAAAAGGGCTTATAATGATTTGAAGAGACACAAAAAACAGGAATTAGAAACCTTTAACCCAGCAGGACCCTGGTTGTGCAAACCCCCCTCCTGAATGTCCTTCCAACTGGAGCGCTGGGGAGGGCTCAAGCCAATAAATGAAAAGCACCCCTGTGGTTGTCCGGCTGTCACAATATATCCTCCCCCCCCCCAATAAAAAATTCAAGGCAGCCCAGTTTTCAAGGTAACATAACCTTTTCATAAGAGCAACAACATCTTTGCAACCAGTGGTATAACTGAACCACAACTGCGATGAATGGAGCAGCCTTAACAGGGAGAGGCAATTTCCTAGCAGGTGCTGCTTCCCAGTGAGGCATAGAAAAGAGAAAGGCCAGAAGATCATCTCAGACTTGCAGGGGCCTCTTTCTTCCTCTCCATGGTCTTTGGTTGTTCCTCTTGTGCTTGAGAGGAATGGAGGCCGGAGGAGAATGGCGGGGGGTGGTGGTGATGGTGGTGGGGGACACGGACTATTCACAGCTCTCCTTGACCACAAGCCAGTTATTCTTTATAAACTGAAATGTGTCACTGTTGCTTTAAGAAATGAGATACAAATTTTAAAAAGGGAATGGAGGGAAAATGTCTCCCTTTTTACTCCAGTCAGTTTTGGGGTCTGCGAGCCCCGGAGAGGCCTCATTTGGTGCTCCTGGTGTGAAGAAGATGGTCTTAAGGAGAAGAGAGCTTGAGGTGGCCTTTTCCCCACACGTAAAAGATGGGCAGGAGGGTCTCTCCACGGAAGGAGGCTCCGGAGAACTCGTGGATCAGGGATCCTCGGTCAGCGTCAAAAAAGGCCACTCGGCCCCCATCGTAGTCCAGGCAGACTCAGATCCTCTTGGGCTCCCCGGTCAGGGTCAGGGGAAGGCTTTGGCATGTTATGGAAGCCTTGTAGCAGCCCCACCACTTCCCCACCTCCCAGATCCCTCTCTCGGGACCAAAGGTGATCCTTCCCTTCCTCCTCACGGACTCTCTGGCCACCCCCACAGCCCATCCTTCCTCACTTCCCACAAGGACTTCCCAGAAATGGCGGCCTGCTGTGAATCCCTCACGGCCCAGCACAACACCATATATGTCACATCTCTCAGGGTTGCTGGGCAGAGATTGAGCTTTTTCTCCCCATCTCTCACGCTTTTCTGATCCTCAGACAGGACGAGTTGGGGATGGGCCGTGTCTGGATCCAGAGTCACACTTGCTGTTGGGGGGAAAACGAGGAGACAAGAAGAGAAGCGTGCCCAGGAAACCAAAGAAAAGAGAAAAGTCCAGAATATTTGTCTGTTCCTCTTGTGCTGGAGAGGAATGGGAGGCCGGAGGAGGCCGGGGGTGTGGTGTGTGTGTCTCTATTCCTTGACGACAAACTGAAATGTGTTACTGTCGCTGTCAGAAATAAGATACAAAGTGTGTGGGGGGGAGAGGAAATCTTGGGAATTTTTACTCCAGTCAGTTTTGGGGTCTGGGAGCACCGGTGAGGCCTCATTTGGTGCTCCTGGTGTGGAGAAACGGTCTTAAGAAGAAGAGAGCTTGAGGTGGGCTTTTGAATTCACCCAAAAGAAGGGCAGGAGGGTCTCTCCACGGAAGGAGGCTCCGGAGAACTCGTGGATCAGGGATCCTCGGTCAGCGTCGAAAAAGGCCACTCGGCCCCCAGCGTAGTCCAGGCAGACTCGGATCCTCTTGGGCTCCCTGGTCAGGGACAGGGGATGGTATTGTCCTTTTATGGAAGCCCTGTAGTGCCCACACCACTTCCCCACAGCCCAGATCCCTCTCTCGGGACCAAAGGTGATCCTTCCCTTCCTCCTCACGGACTCTCTGGCCACCCCCACAGCCCATCTTTCCTCACTTCCCACAAGGACTTCCCAGAAATGGCGGCCTGCTGTGAATCTCTCACAGCCCAGCACAGCAGTATATGTGGAAAATCTCTCAGGGTTGCTGGGCAGAGCTTGAGCTTTTTCTCCATCTCTCACGCTTTTCCAGTCCTCAGACAGGAGGAGTCCGGGATGGGCCGTGTCTGGATCCAGAGTCACATTTGCTGTTGGGGGGAAAACGAGGAGACAAGAAGAGAAGCGTTTTCAGCCGGGAGGTTTCTCCCCCTCTGGTCTCTTCTGCGTCTTCCTCCTGCTCCCACCTCTTCATAACCCTCTCCTGGATTCACAGACTCTCTCCTGCCTCCTCCTCACCTGCTAAAAGGCAGAGCAGCCTTCCTTGGGTTGCCAACCTCCAGGTACTAGCTGGAGATCTCCCACCATTACAACCGATCTCCAGCCGATAGAGATCAGATCACCTGGAGAAAATGGCAGCAATTGGACTCTATGGCATTGAAGTCCCTCCCCTCCCCAAATCCCGCCCTCCTCAGACCCCGCCCCCAAAACCTCCCATTATTGGCAAAGAGGGACCTGGCAACCCTAAGTCTTCCTGTGTGCTTCAAGAAAAGGCAGGTAAAATCCAAAATAAAAACCCATAGTAACCCAACCCTTTTCTTCCCATATCCTATCCCAAGCGGAGAAGCTTGAGAGAGAGAAGAGAATCATGGATATTTCAGTCATAGGATTCCCACCCACCCCTAAGAAATCACACGAGAGAGCATTGCTTTCAGCTTGCCAGGGAGATGTGTGTCTCAATTGGCATTTGGGACCATTTTGGCAGGACTTGGAGTGGTTTCTATATTCCAGTGAAAAAACAAAGATTGGACTGAATGCATCTTTTCAGGGAATGTCCTGTAAGGTAATGTTACGTCAGCAATAAAGTGGAGCCGATGTCCTGCCTGCACCCCTCAGAGGATGCATGCGAGATCAGACCCTCACTCCACAGCCTGAACAACCTGCCTTCTACCCTTCTGTCTTTTTAAAGGTTGCAACTTCTAGCCTGATGAAGGCCTCTGCTGTGCTTGAAAGCTTGCACAACATTTTGTGCCAATTTAAATAATAAATAATGAAGGTATTACATTGATTTTGCTCCTGTTTTGAGATTTTGCATGGACCACTACAGCTGTACAAGTTTTTCCTGGATCCCAAGAATGACATTTCTACCCAACGCAGCAGCCCCCACCCCCCTCCATCTCATTCTAGTGATGCCTTTCCCTGTATATGGTCACAACAGAAAGGTCTAGAGCAGGGGTGCCAAACATGCGGCTCAAGGGCCCCATCCGGCCCCCGAAGGGTTTTTATCCGACCCGCGGAGCCGAGGAACCTAGTCCCCCTTTCCCCTTCCCCCCGGCCTTTTCTGAGCTTCCCGGGGCCAGTGCGTGGCCGGGGAGGGAGTGGGGAAGGCTTCTGCCCAGTCACGCCGAGCCGTGGGCCGCTGCTGTGCCTGGGGTGGAGGCCTTTCCGTGGTCACACTGGGCCACGGGGCCGCTGGGGTAGCTGGGGGTGGCGTGGAGGCCTTCCCATGGTCGTACTGGGCCACGGAGCTGCTAGTGCATCAGGGTGTGTGTGTGTGTGGGAAGGCTCTTCTCTTCCTCTTTTTCTGCCCCTCCCCTTTTCTTTCTTTCGTTCTCTGTCTCCCTCCTTTTCTTTCTTTCTCTCTCTCCCTCTCCATTTCTTTCTTTCCATCCCTCCCTCTCTTTCTTTCTCTCTCCCCTTCCCTCTTTCTTTCTTTCTTTCTTTCTTTCTTTCTTTCTTTCTTTCTTTCTTTCTTTCTTTCTTCATTCATTCATTCATTCATTCATTCATTCATTCATTCATTCATTCATTCAAGGGATGATGACAGATTCAAGGATATTCTCCAAAATATTCCATAGCTAAACAGGAAAAGGACATGTCGTCTAGATCGTACTATCACGTTTCGCTGCGGGCTTCATCAGCTGTCATGAAAAAGGACACAAGAAATACCATAATAGGTGCTATATAGTAATGGACCAGAAGGTTCCTCTCCGAGATTTCAGTAAGCAAAGTCACTTTATGGTGATCTAGACGACACGTCCTTTTCCTGTTTAGCTATGGAATATTTTGGAGAATATCCTTGAATCTGTCATCATCCCTTGAAAAAAGCAAAAAAAGACAGAAAAAAAGAAAAAGCAAATCCTTGTCAGCATAGATTACATCATTGTGAGGACTGATACACTGTTGCTTATCTGGTAGACCGATGGATATACTCACGCTTGGTTTTTCTCATTTGTGCATATTGTATATAGAGTTCTTTCACATTGTATGTATAATTGTTTTGTCATGTTGTTTTGCTTTTTTTGTTCACCTTAGTCACTTTAAATTATAGATTTTTCACATTTATATATTATATATTTTCGTGCTGTTCTTTGTTTGAAACTAACTATATAGCACGGAGCCTTTCTTCTTTCTTGTGGTTTATCAATAACCAATAACCAATTTGGAAGAGGAATGCTTATTTTATGAAACTGAGCCAAGCAACAAACGTCCTTCGGCATCAAGAACGGGTTTCCTTGCCTCAAGTATATTTTGCAGAGCCTTAAAAATGCTATTCTGATACTTGCAAATTTGGCAGCACCAAAAAGTAACATTTTTTAAAAGCAAACATAACTTTTCAATGAGGCAGAACTGGTTTGAAAGAAACTTTGCTGCCCTGAACACGAACATACATATAATATCCAGGAGATATCTCTCCAAAAACTAGTTCTGTAACTTTACTGAAAGCTTTGGTAAAGGATTGATATGTTGCAATACACCATCATTGCTTTTTGAAAATATATTTATTTAAAACAGCCAATAACCCACCCTACACAGAAGGGACACAAACAGAGCTAAGCCAGCATCCGACCTGCAAACATCTGCCTTCCTTCTGCCTGAATTCACTCTCAAATATACTCAGGAGACAGCCTCCTCCTGCCCAGAAGTGTGCATCCGAGTGACAGACAGGGAGGCGGAAGACCAAGCTGAAGAGGAGGCTTGTGAGTGACAGGCACGTAGTTCCCGCTCTCCTCCCAAACATTAAACACAAATTATGTGTGAACAACTAGAAAAGAAGCACCAGGGCAGGCTGGACTTCTGCCTCTATATACGGCCATTCCACAAAGGCAGCTTAAAAAAAAAAGCACACACCATGGATCAAATGCACAATTTGTAGCACCTTGAAAATCAGATAAATCTGGAAAGCAGGTAGGGAAATCCACGTAGAGAAAAGGGATTCCCAACCTAGTCTGGGCCTCTTCATGGGGAGGATTCTGAAGGGCCCACAAGGGCTGATGCCCAACAACCATTTTTCTCTCATTTCAATATGGCGGCAGGTAGGCGAACGGAGGCAGTTCATCCCCTCAGAGTCCACCTTCTCTTTCACCCTGACAGACCTTCTCCTCAGAACAAGAAGGAACTGAAGGTGACAGGGTGGGAGAGAGGTTGAGGAACAACACGAGAGCAACCACTAATGTCATCTCAGGAAAAACACTAAACAGAAGAACAGAAAGTGTAAGGTGAAGCTTTTAAGTTAAGCAATAATTGTATAAAGTGTATAAAGAAAAGATTACCTTTCTGCAGGAGAAGTCCAGAATCCAGAGTATCTGAGGAAGCAAAAGAAACAAAAGTAAGCAGCAGACTCTTGTGCCTATCCCCTGTCATGTGACGAAAACATCAGTTCATCATATGGTCTCTTTTTCTCTTGGGGAGGGAAGGTGCCATGGTGTAGCCCAACCTCATCAAATCTCGAAAGCTAAGCAGGGTTGGTACTTGGATGGGAGATCAAAGAAGATTCTGCAGACTAAGGCCATGGCAAAGAAATCTCTGCTTCTCACTTGCCTTGAAAACCTCTTTCTGGGGTCGCCATAAGTTGGTTCTGACTTGACGGCACATGCGTACATATTTCTTCTGAGTTTTGGCTGAAAGGTTGAGTAGAACCTACTTCTGGGGAAAATTCTTTCCAAATTTTATTGATGTGGTAATGTTCACATTTCTTTTCACTAGTGACTTTTAGTGACTGGAGATTGACTTCATAGAAAGTATGCTAAGGACTGCGGCCCAAGGGTCCACTCCAGCTAAACTCAGGATCCTTCCAAAAAGAGATTCCACAGTGCCATCCTAAGCAGACTTACCGCCTTCTAACTCCGCTGATTTCAATGGGATTAGAAGGGTGTCAATCTGCTTGAGACCCCACCCTCAGTCCCCCTGAGACCCCTCTGTGGGCTGAGCTACGACATGCTCAAACACAGACTCTCAATCAGAGACCAGTTTTGAGAGGTCCAGTTTGGCCACAGACACGCTGCAATGAGGATAGGGGTAGTTATTCCTGAAAGGGATGGGGTGGGTGTCTCCATTTAATGAGGATGCCCTGAAGGGCAGTTTCCTCCCCCTCCCTTTGGTTTTAAGTGCGTTTACTACTATCTAGCTCCCAGTTTGCCAGTCCATGGACACAAATGACTAGAGATCAGCAACACGGAATAATTTTGAGAAAATCCACACAATGCTATTTTGAACTAAAGTTGCAGAAGAAATCTGAACAGAAAACCTTCCACGGTGAACTACCTAATTCGTACACACACTCCTCATATTCCTGGGTCTTCTAATGATATAAGCCAGGGGTCCCCAACATGGCGCCCCCCAATCTCTTTATTGGTGTCCGTCAAGTATTTAATAAAGAGGCCAGGGCAAGGTGGAACTTTGGCCAAGCAAGGCTTTTGATTGGCTGGACAGCTTTTTTAAAATGTTGCTTTCCCTTCTTCTGCCACCAACAGCAGAAGGCTCTTCCCTGTGTGACTGAAGGGAAGCTGCAGCAGCCATTTTGTGGCTGGCTCCTCTTCCAGTGGCCTCCATTTTGTGGCTGCGTCCACCATGCTGTGTCTGAATTCCACAGGTGGCTGCGGGCTCAAAAAGGTTGGGGACCCCAATATAAGCAGCCTAGAACACATCTGGCCCAAGTTAATGTCCAGTTTGAAAGCCCTGCAGCATTTCTGCATTACCTTTGAATTGGTTCTTGATGCCCTCCAAAAAGACATCTAGATCAGAGAAGTCCAAGACGTGCCACTTCAGCACAAGAGGAAAAGCCACTCGATCCTCAAACGCCTCCTTTTCTTCGTACCTTGAGAAAAATAATGTCAAGGTACCATCCATCCAATTCTCAATCCCCCCCCACTCCTGGCAGATCAGAGAAACAGAGGAAGGAATCGGCAGAAAGACGAGAGACACAGGCTGAGGCTGAAAGCAGAGCAAGACGGGAGGTTCTTTGGAGAGCAGCGTCCACCCCACAATAGTTCCTGAGACCCCAAAGCCACACAGCAGCTGTGGGGAATGGTTAATAAAAAATGAAACAGAGCCCGTTTGAGGTCAGAACACCACCACAGGGGGAGGAAGGGCTCCTGTCAGCCCCCCAGCCATTTTCCCTGGGCTGAAACTGTGCTGGGGGGAAAGTAACTCCCCTCCTCAGGGTTGTCTGGACACGAAAATTGGCAGGGAGTGGGAGGCAGGAGCCCTTCCTCCCCCAAAGAGGCATTTCAATGCCCTACAGACTCTACTTTATTCCCTAAATTTGCTGTGTGGCTGAGGGGAACCCAGACCCAACTCTGAAAAAAGCAAACACCAAGTTTGGCCTTCAGAACACCAACCCCCCATCCCCTGACCAGATCTGCCTTGCAAATGTCCAGTGGAGGAAGAAGAAAGAAGGGGTGGTTAAGAGCTCTGGAGTTTAGGGTTAGAGTTATTGTGGCTCAGAGGAAGAGCATCTGCTTGACATGCAGAAGGTCTTGGGTTCAATCCTTGTCATCTCCAGGTCAAAGGATCAGGTACTAGGTGGGGTGAAAGACCTCTACCAGAGACCCTGGAGAGACACTGCCAATACTATCTTGGATTGACCAATGGTCTGATTCAGTATTCGGCAGCTTCTGTCAGGTTCTCCAGCCAACCTGGGCAATTCCCAAAAAGCCACTCGCTCAGACAGTCAAGTCAGAAGCAGGTAAACTTTATTGTAGAAGCATCAGGTACAGCTAAGGTAACATGCAGGTTTTCAAAGCCACTAATGGCGGGCCAGAGTACAGGATAATACTTAAAGCATGGTTACCCGATTACATCACAGGTGCGAATACTAATAGGCTTGAGAAAGGGATTGATAACAGGAAAGGGATGTGATAACAGTGTCTGGTGGAGAGGAGAGCGAAGTAACCCAAAACAGACTACAGCTTGTTAACCGCTCAAGGCCGAGGCAGAGGGCGGGGGGAAACCGGGAGTGGGAACAGCAGAGCAACTATGTAAACACCCAGCAGGGCCCTGACTCATGTCAAGAGCCTGACCGCTTGTACGGGCCAGCTCCAGCATGGCTAGCATGGGCATCACAGGCACCAGTGAAGAGACACCGAGGACCACCTCTGACAGCTTCCTGTGTCCTGTGAGTAGGACCATAGGACTCTGGTTCAACCCCACATTCAGCCATGCGGCTCACTCGGTGACCTTAAACCCGTCCCTCTTTCTTTGAGACAGAGATGTTGTGAGGAGAAAATGGAGGAGGGCAGAATTAGGTTCAGTGCCTTTGTGTCTTTTTATCCCTCTCCCATAATACCAGCACTCAGGGGCACCCAATGGATTTGTTGAGAAATAGGTTCGGGAGAGACAGAAGGGCATACTACTTTACTCACAGCCACAGAAAGCCAACCTCTGAATAACACTGCTAGGAGGCAGCAGCAGGGAAGGGCCTCAACCTCTGTCCCGTGTTTGTTGGCCATCCAGGGGCATCCCTTGGCCATTGTGTGAAACAGGATGTTGGTCTTAATGGACCCCTGATCTCATCCACCTGGCTCTACTTATGTTCTCAAGAGTGAGGCTGAGAGATGATGGAAGGAAACTGGTCACAATGACATCACCACACCCAGAATCGTGTTTCCTTCTGTTCCTTTTAATCATTTGCCCCTGGTGGCAGTAGGTTTGCCAGGTCCCTCTTCGCCACAGGCAGGACATTTTGGGGGTGGAGCCTGAGGACAACGGGGTTTGGGGAGGGGAGGGACTTCAATGCCATAGAGTCCAATGGCCAAAACTGCCATTTTCTCAAGGTGAACTGATCTCTATCGGCTGGAGAACAGGAGTTCTCCAACTAATACCTGGAGGTTGGCAACCCTAGGTGGGAGGCGTGGAGACTTCTATCCCAATAATGTCACATGACAATTCTTCTTCCTCTGAAAATACCTAGGGAGACTTAAAGCAGAGGTGCGAATTTTCTGACCTCCAGCTGTGTATTCCCCATTATGGGTTACTCAGCATGACAAATGCTTTATTTCGGGAGCCCTGTTGTTACCAGGGAAGCCAGTATGGAAACAGCCAAGAACTAATCTGAGTAGGAGCAGCACATTTAAGTGCTATGTGGATGCAGGAACACTGATGGAAACGTGGCACACACACGCGAACTCCTGCTTCCTCATGTGTAGTCTCACCCCGCCCTCCTTAACAAACCAAGCACATCGGATTCGGTTGGGTGGTCATATCCCGTTCACCTCTAAAGTGCCCCCATAGCCAGCCCCGACGCCAACCAAGGCGTTATTTGGGCCAAATAAAGTTTCCAAACTGCCATTTTATGGAACAAATGTCGCTGAGGAGACTCAAACCCTGTATTTCCTGGAGATGTTTTTAAAATATTGCTTTTGAAACAGCTGCCACCACAACAAAAAGATCTTCACTGAGTGACTGAAAGTAACCTGCAACACCCATTTTGTGGCTGGCTCCGCCTCCTACAGCACCCATTGTGTGCCAGCCATTTTGTAGCTGTGCCCATCATGCCAGGGCGGAATCCCAAAGGTGAACACCGGCAGCCTCAGAAAGTTTGGGGACCCCTAGAGATTTTTCAGCTAGGTGTCAACCAAGACCCCCCTAATACTATTTCAGAGTTTCCTGTTGACGAGGCTCTGTGTTTAAGCTGTTTGCCACTGACCGAAGGATGGAGATCCATGATCTTAATTATACCTGATGTGGCCCTCAGCCACCATCCTGAAGGACGACGTTCTTCACAGGACACCCAGAGCCCTCCCAATGTTAAGAAGGTTAATGAGCAAGAACCATTTACCTCTGCAAGGTACTTCTGGCATCCTAAAGAGAAATGGGAGAGAGAGAGAAAGAAGAGAGACCTCAGTGCTCGCTTAAAAGCCACCCCAAGAAGACCCCCTCAGACTCTGAGAAATCCTGCACTCTGGCCCTTCTCCTGTGTCCAGCTAATAGACTCCACTCAAAGCCTGGGGTGGATCTCCATAAAGTGGGAGAAAATCTCTGAGGTTAACATTAGCAGACAAAGTGGAGCCATTTCAGAGGAAAGTTGTTGATCTGCTTTGACAATTCAACAGTGGCTACTATTGTGGGCCGGGGAGCTGATAGCTAGAACCTTCACCAGATAAGTGTTCAACAGGAAGCTACATAATCTCAAATCTCAAATCAGTCTTTATTGTGCAGGCTACATGCATCCAAACAGTTCAATGTATTCACGACCCAAATAGGATGGTGTGACGGATAAGGGGTTAATCTGCAGCAGGAGCTGACAGACCAAGAGTGGGCGGAGCCAGAGAGCTGACACTCTGAGCTCTGAGGGAGAGAAAAGGATTCGAAGCTTGGGGGACCCAGCCTGGATAGGAGGCTGTGAAAGGAGTGGAAGCTTGGGACCAGCCAGAGAGGGCTGTGATAGATTGGAAGCTTGGTAGCGAGACCGAGCGGAAGCCAGACTGTATACTCTGTGAACCTGAGGGGTTCTGTGAAAGCCAGAGCTATTGACACACACAATCTGTGGTAGTGACAGGAGTGAGAATTGGGTTAGAGAGGGCCCATTCTCAAGTCACAAGGGGAATTAGTCTCTGAGGTAGAGCTATTCCAGTAGCAGGGAGGTGTGGAGGATTACAGCCACTGAGGTGGAGTAGTCAGAGCTAGGCTGGGGACAGAGATGAGAGTCTGAAGCTGAAAGACAGACTGAGAGTCTGAACGTCTGAATAATAGTTCTGAAGGGATAGAACTAAGCTAGAAACGGAATCTGAAGAAGCTTGAAACTAGGAACTAAAGGAACTAGAATGAAGGAAACATCTAAGCTATATCTCTAAAGCAATCTTGTGTATATAAATCTGACTTGAGTTTTCCCTCCAAATTTCTGCCTTTTCCTGAAAACCAATCTCTGTGAGTTCTCTTTAATAAACTTCCCTGTTTTGTCTGCTTAAGTTGAAAAGCCTCTTGTCTCCTATTTCTCACTGAGGTAAATATGGGTGTGGGACTGGAGGAGAAAGAAATAATCTCCTCTCAAATATACTCAGGCCAACGCTTTTCCCCTCAGTTTATACGGCCGGGCTGAGTGAGTGGGATATTGAAGTGGTTGGAAGGGGGGTGCGGCATCTGCATTCATTTTCTTGATAAGTGTCCGGTTGTAGCAGTCCGTGAAAAGATAATAGATCTACGCATCTCTTTCTTCCTCCAGTCTCATTAACAATGAAAACAAAGGCACTAACTTTTCCCGGGCTAGTTGGAGCTGGCCAATCAGTGGACTAATACAGAGACTTGTGACTAGTGGGTTTCTGAACTACAATAACTAGCATGCACTTTTCTTAAAGGGAAAGTATTATTTTCCTACACATTGCTAATACAAACATGGGCTGTAACCTATACCTATTAGAAATCTACTAACACTGCTTGGGGGCAGCACAGCTACTTTCACAAAAGGGTTTTTCCTCACATGGAAGGAAGCCCTCCAAGTAGCTCCCGTGGCCACATGTGAATGCAGAGGCATTCCCAGCAGCGTTCCTTGCATCAGCCCCAAGTCGCTGTTATTTCTCTTCTTGCCACTGGAGAGCTTTTCCCAGGCTTAAAAAAAGTTATATTACAGTAGCATTGTAACAACATGGTAGACCCCAGCTTTCATTTTAGTAGAAATAAAGTCCTTGTTGCAGAGTTATAACTGGAAATGTGCAGTCTGCATTTACTTCTTTTAAAATAAAAACCTAGAATTTAGTGCAACAGATCATTATAATGTTACAACACTAGAAAAACCGAGCCATTGCACCTTTCTTTAAAGCCTAAGAAAAGCCCTCTGATGGGGGGAGGGGAAAGGGGCCACAGGGTCTGAGAGGAGAAGAGCCAAACTCTGTCACCTTTCAGCCCTTTAAAGGGCTTCTCCCCCTTTTCCCTGCAGCTTTGTAACATGGCTCAGTGGGGAAAGGTGAGTCTGGGTACAAATACCATCTCATCTGCACATAAGTGATGGGTTGGCAGCAGCAGGCACAGCATTGCCAGCAACAGGTGTGTGGATTCCATTCCCCTACCACTTGTTGCTGCCGTTGTGTGTGCGCGTTCATTTTTGTGCATCAATCTGCATGCAACAATTATAAGCTATATTCAGCCCAACACACACAGCCTCATTTTAAACCTTGCTGTGAAAATCTTGCCTATGACCCTCATTCCTGGTGGTTGGGAAAGAGCTACCCAAGAACTACAGAAACGAAAACCACGGGGCACATAAACCATGGATTACGATGTCTGTACATTATGCGCAGAGTATGGGAAACAAGCAGGAAGAACTCAAAGCCCTAATACAGGAAGGGAATTTTGACCTAATCCACATTTCTGAAACTTGGTGGGATGTCACTCATGATTGGAATATTACGATTGAGGGGTACAACTTGTTTAAAAGGGATAAACAGATAAGGAAGGGGGAGGAGTAGCACTATATGTCAAAGATGTGTACACTTGTGAAGAAGTACATGAATCTGAGCATGGTAGTGTAGTCGAGACTCTATGGGTAAACATAAAAGGAATAAGAAATAATCGTGATATTCTGGTGTGGGGGGTCTGCTACCGACCGCCAAACCAGGCAGAGGACTTGGATGGGACGCTCCTAGACCAGATCACAAAGTTCTCAAAGAGAAGGGACATGGTGGTCATGGGAGATTTTAATTACCCAGATATCTGTTGGAAGTCCAACGCTGCTAAAAATGCAAGATCCAATAAATTCCTGAATTGTCTTGCTGACAACTTCCTATTCCGGAAGGTGGACAGGGAAACAAGGGGGTCTGCTATGTTACACTTGATTCTCACCAACAGGGAAGAACTGGTCAATGAGGTTAAAGTAGTATGCACCCTGGGTAAGTAGTGACCACATACTCTTGGAATTTACAATTTGGGGAAAGGAAAACCTGTTTGTAGTCAGACATATAGGTTGGACTTTAAAAGAGCAAATTTTAACAAACTTAACCTTATGTTAGGTAGAATCCCATGGTCGGAAATACTTAAGGAGAAGGGAGTTCAAGAAGGGTGGGGTTTCTTAAAAATGAAATACTGAAGGCGCAATCCCAAACCATTCCTATGAGAAAGAAAAATAGGAGGAGTCTAAAGAGGCCAGGGTGGCTCCATAAACAGCTTTTTAAAGAGTTGAGAAATAAAGAAGACTCATTTAGGAAGTGGAAGGAGGGCCTTATAACCAAAGAGGACTATAAACAAAAAACTAGTGCTTGTAAGGAGAGTGTTAGGAAAGTTAAAGCTCAGTATGAACTTAGGCTAGCGAGGGATGCTAAACCCAACAAAAAAAGGGTTATTTTCCTACATACAGAGTAGGTGTAAGAACAAGGACAAGATAAGCCCATTGCGTGGACCGGAAAGTGAAATTGTAACAGGAGATGAAGAGAGGGCAGAACTCCTCAGTTCCTACTTTTCCTCAGTCTTTTCTCGTGAGGGAAGTGGTGCTCAATATGGCATAAACAGAACATGTGATGAGGGAAGGGATTTGCAGCCTAGAATTGGCATTGGGGTAGTGCACAAACACCTGGTTTCTTTAAATAAAACAAAATCCTCTGGGCCAGATGAATTGCACCCAAAGGTACTCAAGGAACTTGCAGATGTAATTTCTGAACCTCTGTCCATTATTTTTGAAAAGTCTTGGCAAACAGGTGAGGTGCCAGAAGATTGGAGGCTGGCAAATGTTGTCCCCATCTTCAAGAAGGGGAAAAAGGAGGATCCGGGTAACTACCGACCCATCAGCTTGACTTCTATACCAGGAAAAGTGTTCGAACAAATCATCAGTCAGTCAGTCCTTGAGCATTTAGAAAGGATGGATCTGATCACTAAGAGCCAGCAGGGGTTTCTCAAGAATAAGTCATGTTAGACTAATCTTATCTTCTTTTTTGAGAAAGTGACTACCTTGCTGGATCAGGGGAATGTTGTAGACATAGTTTATCTAGATTTCAGTAAGGCTTTTGGTAAGGTTCCACATAGAACAGAAACTTCAAAGCAAGACATGGCAAGCTCATCTCCGAGAGAGATTGTAAGGAAGGCTGTTGTAAAGTCAGCAGTGTGATGCTGTAACTAAAAAGGCAAATGCAGTCTTGGGCTGCATCAACAGAAGTATAGTGTCCAGATCACGTGAAGTGATGGTATCGCTTTACTCTGCTCTGGTTAGACTTCAACTAGAGTACTGTGTTCAGTTTTGGGCACCACGATTTAAGAAAGATGTAGACAAGCTGGAACGTGTCCAGAGAAGGGCAACAAAAATGGTGAGGGGTCTGGAGACCAAGTCCTATGAGGAAAGGTTGAAGGAGCTGGGTATGTTTAGCCTGAAGAGGAGAAGACTGAGAGGGGATATGATAACCATGTTCAAGTACTTGAAGGGCTGTCATATAGAGGAGGGTGCCGAGTTGTTTTCTGTTGCTCAAGAAGGTCAGACCAGAACCAATGGGTTGAAATTAAATCAAAAGACTTTCCATCTAGACATTAGGAAGGATTTTATAACAGTTAGAGCAGTTCCTCAATGGAACAGGCTTCCTCGGGAGGTGGTAAGCTCTCCTTCCCTGGAGGTTTTTAAGAAGAGGTTAAATGGCCATCTGTCAGCAATGCTGATTCTGTGACCTTAGGCAGATGATGAGAGGGAGGGCATCTTGGCCATCTTCTGGTCACTAAGTGTGGGGGGGAGGTAGTTGTGAATTTCCTGCATTGTGCTGGGGGTTGGACTTGATGACCCTCGTGGTCCCTTCCAGCTCTATGATTCTATAATTCTATTCTATGATTCTATGAACCTGGTATGACTTGCATGTAGTTCCCCAGACTGTTGGATGACACACAAACACACTTCTGCTTCTCAGACGGAAGCCTCCTGGCCTCAGTCTATCACAGAGAGGCAGGGGGCTCTGGGGGGAGGCATTTCCTGGGGGTGGAGTTTAGCAGGGCGTCTCTGATTATTTTTTGCAGCCTACCCTGGCTGGAGATGTAATGGGGCAGAGGGGAAAGTAGCCCATGTACAGAGATGAAAACTTTCCAGCAACACAAACTGGGCTCATTTGCTTTCTGCCCAAGTGAAGGAGGCATAGAAAGGGTTTGGAGCCGGCCTTCTCCCAAAGGGGAGCCTGGGCTATTCCTGCCACACTCTCACCTTCAGGAGATCACTGGCCGGCTGCTGACACTTTCCCTCCATCTCCTGGATGAGGCTGTCCAGAGAGGACAGTTCCTCAGAGAGTTTGGCCAGGTGCTGGTCCCTGTTTCTTGCCACCTCCTTCTCCACCTCTTCCATCTGGGCCAGGAGAAGTTTCTCTTTTTCCTCCACAAATGAGTGTAGTTGCCTGAACTTGGCCACCGTCTCTTGCTTCTCTCCTGTGGTTTGCTTCTGAAATGGAAAGAGAAGGAAATCAGGTCAACAGAACACAGCCGGTCTTTGCAGTGGGAAAGAGGTTCTTCAGGAGACTCTTATTGTTTAAAGACTGACAGATGGTTAGATATTTTGTTTGAAGAAAAATAGATAGAAATGGAAGAATAGAACTGATTTCAAAAGAATCGAAAGAAAAAAGAGACAATATTTGGAAAGAAACAGAATAATACTCTCAGTGGGTTGAATGTAGAAAAAGATACTTGATTAAAATATAAAATATAAACGGCGGTATGAGGGATGTGTGGGACACGGGAATTACTGTTTTTGTTATGACATTTTTCCTTTACCCCTTTCCTTTTTTTCTGTACCCCTAGAAAACCATCAATAAAAATTAAAATAATAATAATAACAGAACACAGCTGGTCTTTGCAGTGGGAAGAGGCTCTTCAGGAGACTCCTATCTGTAGGGCACTTTGGCCTTTCACAGAGATCACATCAACATTCAGCAGGGAAAAAGAAAGATTTCCATGGACCCATCCTGAGGGCCAAAGTATATCTCATTCAAACTTGTGCAGAGGTTCTTTCAGCCACAGACAACGATGTCTGCAGCAAAAAACCCAGAGAGTAGAAGGGACTTCTTGAGTCCATTTGTTTCCCCGACCCCCACTTCCTATCAGGCAAAAAGGTACGATGTTTGAGTAGAAATACTACTTGGGAGAAAAGAACTATGAAGCCCCTTCCCCTCACTTGGTCTCCCTGGCTGCATTTTGGGCAAGAAAAAACTGCAGGGGAAAAGATCGACATGTGACTGAGTACTTTCCCCCTCAGAATCAGCAATGGCTGAACAACCCTTGGCCCATTTCAAGATCGGTGGAGTTTCTATCAGCATTTTTACCCAGCATTTCTTCGGGGGAGTGTGACTCCTCATCTCTCTTTAGAGACTTCTCCTGGCTTGCAGTGTTGGGGCATGCACACAAATGGGGAATCAACACATATGTTCATCTCCCCTAGGCTCACCCCGAAGCACAGAGCAGCACCTTGGAAAGTCAAGAGATTCTGCCCCAAACAAAATCACCCAAGAACACAAAAAAGGAGGGGGGTCTAGATCAGGATGAACCAGGGACAGCCCCACCCACTAGGAAGTGCCAGGTGACCATCCAGGGTGCGAGGAGCATCAAGAGGATGCAGTTCTCCAACATCTGCCTCATACGGTCGACTCTTCTGCTATTTTCTGCCATCCCCCCCTCCCAATACAAGTTCTAGAATCTGTTCACTTCCCAGCCATATTGACACTTACGAGCAGGTCTTGGCTTTCCTTCACTACCTCTGCTTTACATGCCACAATTCTTTCTCTCTCCTTCTTCAATATCTCCAGGCGGTTGCAGAACTGATCCTGGGGGAGGAGAGACCCTAAAGTGAGATCGGTTCCTTTTTTAGAATTTATTATAAAACATATGAGAAGAAAACTGTCATTAAAGGCCAAACTAGATATAACTGCCCTACATCTGTAACGGGATCTTCAACAACATTTCCCCAATGCTGAACACAGGTAGCTTCCTCATGGGGATTAGTGCCCCATTCTCCTTGGATACCCACCAAGAATGCAAAGACATTCACAGTGCCAATGCTGATGCAGCATGGAGATTTACTCCGTGCTTTACCTTCCTTGATGCATGAGATGTGGCAAGAACTGGGTGCTTTGCACCAGCAGCAACAACCCGTTCCCCGCAATCAACCGGTGGCTCCCGTTAACCCGCCACCTTAGCCGCCACTGCCTCCTCCTCCCGGAACGCCAGGTCCGGTGCCACCGACCCGGCGGGACCTGAAGGTGACTTTTGATGGATTGAGTGATCAACTGTCTTACTTCCTGATCCAAGTGGACGTTTTTATGTGGGATCAGGGAGCAACTTTCACCACGGACGAGAGTCGGGTGCAGTATGTGGCTTCATTTCTTCAGGGAGAAGCGGCAGCCTGGATGGATGAACTGCGCTCCCGAGTGTTGAGGAGTCTGGATGATTTTATGATCGCCCTTCGTAACCGGTTCGAAGACCCACATCGGGGCAAGTGGGCCAAGACAGCTATACTGCAACTGCGCCAAGGGACTAAGTCAGTGGCACAGTATGCTAGCGAATTCCAGTTACTCGCGAGTAAAATCATGGACTGGAGCGAGGCCACCCGTGTGCAATATTTCAGGGAGGGCCTCAATCCTGAATTGCAGCATTGGGCGTTCATGCAGGGAAATCCTCCAGATGTGGAGGGCTGGGTGCGTCATGCAGCGGACATTGAAAACCGCTGGCAGCTTCTGCAGCTCTCGAAGCAGCGCGCCGGACAGGATGTCAAGCCCCGCGGGGACTGGCCTGGTGCCACCACAGGCTCCCGATCCCAGCAAGGAGGGGGTCTGCCAGCGGCTGAACGGGCGAAACGCCCCAGAGTGGAGCTTGTCTAGTCTGCGGGGGCTTGGGGCATTTTGCTGCTAGCTGCCCGTCCTGTCCGGAGAAGGTGACTTCCGTCCAGCCACCCAGTCGTCCAGCGGCCGCGGAGCCAGAGAGGGTGTGCACCGAGGGACAGGCACATCGCCGGAGCGCTCCACCTGGTCGTCGGGGGACACCCCCAGCTCTACAACTGGAACTACCTTCCATTCCAGAAGTGCTGAAAGCTACCGGCTCATCGGAGCCACGGATTACAAATGAGGGCTCCTCTTCCTCCAGCGAGGGGGAAGAGTGGAGCCCGCCGACAAAAAACGTGGCCGGTCTGCTGTAGAAGGAGCTCCGCAGCAGACCGCCCCGGATCATGAGCAGGGAAGTTGCTATTGCTTTACCTCGAGGGGGACCTGTACTTTGGGTTACAGCCCTCGTGGACTTGGGCTGCTATCGGACTTTGATAAATGAAGAGACAGCTCGACAGTTGCGTGTAAAGAGAGTAGCACTCCCCGAACCCATCAAGTTTGCCCAAATGGACGGCAGTGACTTTAAGGGGGGTCCAGTCACACGCAGGATGGCCAGTGTCGCGCTGGGGGTAGGGGCCATTGGGAACAACTCCATTTCACCATTGCTCCTGTGAAATACCCCGTAATTTTGGGAATAAACTGGTTACTGGGTCACAGTCCAACCACTGACTGGAAGGAGCGGACTATTACATTTCCTCAAGCCCAGTGCGAGCAGCATAGGAGGGCGGTAGCATTGAAAGAGCATGCAGCTGTGTTCCAAGAGCCCCAGACGGGGAGTTCACCATCCTCTCGGCTGCCCAAGGAATATGCACAGTTTGCTGATGTGTTTGATGTGTGTGAGTGTGATGAGCTTCCCCCCCACCGAGCTACGGACTGTGCCATAGAAGTGGTGGGGATGGCAAATTGTCTAAAGGAAAAATTTATCCTATGAGCCCCAAGGAAAAGGAGGTGTTACGAGACTATATTGAAACTAATTTAGCCCGGGGTTTTATTCGACCGTCTTCCGCCCCGTACTCCGCCCCCCCCCGACCTTCTTTGTAAAGAAAAAGACTGGAGACTTGCGGCTCTGCATAGACTTCCGCAGGCTCAATGTGGTCACACAGCCTAATGCCTACCCCCTTCCTCTCATTCCAGATCTGCTCGCACAACTGAAGGAGGGCCATATCTTCACCAAGCTAGATTTGGTTGAAGCGTACCATCGCATCCGAATTAGGGAAGGGGATGAACACAAGACAGCTTTTTCTTGTTGTTTTGGAATGTTTGAGTATCTGGTGATGCCCTTCGGATTGACTGGGGCTCCTAGTGTCTTCATGCAAATGATTAATGAAGTGTTACATGACTTATTGTTCAAGTAGTTTACCGTGATGATGTTTTGATTTACACCAAAACCATGGAAGAGCATGTGGCGTTGGTGAAGGAGGTGTTGAGTCGGCTGCGCGCTCATCGGTTATATGCTAAGGTTTCCAAATGTGATTTTCACCAGTTGTCTTTAACCTTTCTGGGCTATATTGTATCACATCGAGGACTAGCCATGGACCCAGAAAAGGTCCAGGCCGTGTTGGACTGGGAAGCCCCCACTACCCGCAAACAACTGCAACAATTTCTCGGTTTTGCCAATTTTTACCGTAATTTCATAAACAATTTTGCCCAGGTTGCCCTGCCTCTCACCTCGCTGCTGCGGATGAAAGGGAAGGGGCCCTCAGCCACGTTGCCATCCTTTCAGTTGCTTTGGACTCCTGAGTGTCAACAGGCATTTGACACCATAAAGCAGTTGTTCACTTCTGAATGAGAATTACAAGAATATTTGTCTTTTGTGGTTAACAAGACTTGAAGATGAAAGTGTGAGAATGGAATTTTATTTTGAGAAAGGAAATGTTTGGGTGTTATTCTTATGACATCTGTCTGTCTGATATGAGATCAAAGTTTGGGAAAGATGTTTGTTAAAGGGATGTTTTGTCTTTTTATACATTTTTGATGTCTGGGAATTTGACAAGAATGTCAGAACAATTTCTTTCTGATTCTTATAGGTTCTCATAGCCAAAAGTAGATAAAGGGGTTTGAGATTGTGAGAGGTTGGATATTCTTGGCCAGGCAGGCTTGCATGCTGTCTGTCTGAGAGTAATCCCTGGCATGACACATTAAAGGTATGTAACTTTACTGCATTTATTCATTGTAATTTTTACTGTTCTCAGATCTGTGTTATTTTATTAGAATCTGTTAGATTTATTAATGTAATCTACTTTTCATATATACTGGTGAGGTTTTTTTTAGTTTTTCACTTTTTTATTAGCATTATTGATGCTCTTACAATAAAAAGGAATTTTTTGACAATTCAAAGTTGTATCATTGCTTGAGATGGCTAGTTAAATAAGAGAAAGTATTTTTTTTAGTGAAATACAAGATCTAGAAATTTAGCCACTTATCACAGCAATTGATCTGCTTCAGTCTGACTCAGAATAAGGCAGCTTTATGCATAACTCTCCCGCCCCCCAAAAGTTCTTCTTCTGATTTAAACTGCTGCCTCACAGCTACTGGGTGCAAGTGGGGAACAGAGACAGGTACCAAACATGCACGCTTTCTCTCCCAGGCTAACAGCAATTCAAGGACAGCAACTGAAGTTGAGAAAGTAGTATGTGTGTGGAGGGGTGGGGGTTAAAACTAGGAGTCAGGCGGCTGCCCCCTCATAGCTCAGCCTTGCAATGGGCTGCCCAGACCTCAACACAGCCAGACAGGAAGTGAGTCAATCTCCCCATTTTATCATATCACCCCACTTTAGCCTCGGCAGGGGGCAAGAGGCAATGCCCTTGGGAGCCATGAAACCAGGAAGGAGGAAGCAAAGAGGTGTTTTCACTCCCCAATTTGGGCCCAGAGGCTAGGGTTGCAAGGTCCCTCTTTACCACCGGCTGGAGATTTGGGGGGCGGAGCCTGAGGAGGGTGGGGTTTGGGAGGGGAGGGGCTTCAATGCCATAGAGTTCAATTGCCACAGCGGCTATTTTTCTCCAGGTGATCTGACCTCTATCGGCTGATCAGTCGAATTAGCAGGAGATCTCCTGCTACTACCTGGCAGTTGGCAACCCTACCAGAGGCTGAGGCAGAACCTGCAGGGAGTTCCCGCACAAAGAGACCACGGAGAAGGGAAGGATCCATGGCTCTTCCTCACAAATCTCCATGTTGTTGATTTCCTACCTTGTACTCTTGGGAGACCTCCTCAAGAGGAAGGGTTTCATGATCTCTGTGCTCCTTGGATCGATCACAGACCCAACAGATGAGGGCTTCATCATTCTTGCAGAAGAGCTTCAGCGGCTCCTGGTGCTTCTGGCAAACTCTCCCTTTTCTAGCAGCCACGATTGCCTGATACAGAAAAAAGAAACAGAATTTGTTTCATCCCCCCCAGGGTTGCCAACCTCCAGGTACTAGCTGGAGATGTCCAGCTATTACCACTGATCTCCAGCTGATAGAGATCAGTTCCCCTGGAGAAAATTGCCACTTTGACCACTGGACTCTATGGCACTGAAGTCCCTCCCCTTCCCCAAACCCCACCTTCCTCAGGCTCCACCTCAAAAACCTCCCGCCGGTGGCAAAGAGGGACCTGGCAACCCTACCCCCTGGACTATATCTCTCGTTGTAAGGGCTGGACGTAATTAGTGCCTTGTTCAGGGGTGGTGGTGGGACATTGTTATACAAAACCAGATGAACCCAAAGTAACCTTTCAGTTGGAGCTGGGGGAGTTGTTCTGGACAGGGAGCTTTGTGGGGGGGGGAGATACTGAAGGAAAAGAGAGTTCTGAAGGAAAGGAGAGAGAGAGAAGCCATCTGGGTCCAAGTGCAGAGAAGAGGGAAGCCTGACAAGGAGACAAGGAGCCTCCGGTGATCTGCAGCAGCACCAAGAGCCCCAAGATCAGCCCCATCTCCAGCACGGCTGAGGGCCGGTCAATCCACAGCAGCAAAGACAGGGGGAGAGACCTGAAGGAGGCCTCACAGAGACAGGATAAGACTCCCATCATCTCTCTGGTTTCCATTCTAAGCTGTGTTCCCTAAGTCTGAGTTTACTATACGAGTGTCCTGATTTCACTACCCCCCCTTCCTCGTTGGAGTAAACCCTGCTTGTATATTAAGTTCTACTTGTAAATGGTTATGGGTGACTGGACGGTCTGGGAGTTGTTTTTGAATTTTTCCTTTTCTGCCTCCTGGCCATCCTCCTTGTTAGGCAGTGGAGGCCAGTGGGATGGAGGCACCCCTGCTTTCTTTTTCTTCTTTGTCACACACACACCCTCCACTAATAAACCAGGTCCCATAAGGTCTCCCCTCAGCTGGGACTGGTAGAAGAAACTGGTTTTTTCTAACCCTCAAATTCCTCTGGAAATCAATGAACGAATCACAACTCCTGGTTCCAGGTAAACCACATTCTCCCTCCACCAGCTTTGAGCTGTATTTTGCAATGTGCCTGAGGAGCCCCCAAACACCACCCCCTTCCTTTCTTGCAGGGCACGTTCCTGGTGGGGTATTATGACAAACCTCCAAAAGTTGGTCCAAATGGTGCAAGGAGGTGAAGCTGGAACTGCAGGAATACGGATGGACCCTGATGGATTTTTAAGCCACCTATCAAGATATAACTCCAAACCAGCCCATCCGCCCTCTCACAGACAGCATCTCCTCCCAGGTGGCCCTTTGGATAACACCATGAACGTTACAAATGAATGACAATTCTGATACTGGCCCAACGAGCGGATATTAATTCTGGTGTGAATTGACTTGAGTTTGATTGGGGGGGGGGGGGCTGCAATCCCTGTATCTCAATTTTTTCATGTTTTTAAATGCAATAATAATAGTAATAAAATGAGACATTCCATCACATTCAGGTCCCGTAAGGGCATCAATATATGGGGCACTTAGGGGTTCCTAGTCTTATTGTATGGAAACCCCATAATGAGTTCTAAACTCTGAGAAGTAATCTCACAGTCCCCCCCCCCCACCCGCCCTGCCCCATTAACTCCTTTGGGGTCATTTGCCCTCAGTGAAGCCTTTGTGCCAAAAGACCTACAGGCAACATCCTGCTCTGAGTTTTGGCCTTCTTGATCATGAGGGACTTCTCCATTTGTCCTGGTGCTGAGAACGGATTTAGGGCCCAGACTGAGATGTGGCAAAAAGTTAGGCCAGAGCCAGTGAGCCTGGCTAGTTGCATAGTGCTCGGTTTCTGAGAATGACATGCATATTTCTTGCCTTCATGCCGTATTCACAATGACCTTGGTACAGTATTGGAAGCCCCACTTCATCAGAGGCCTGCACTTGGGGAGGGGGCTGGCCAGGACCCCCTTTGGGCAGTAAAACCTCTTGGGCTGGCCACACAGCTCCATCTTACTATGGGAGGGCCAAGGAAGTGGTCATTGTAAATAATGGACAGACCACCATTAAAAGAAATGGCTGTGCGTGGGGAGGATCTGCCTGCCCTTTTTTTTAGTTCCTCATGTCCAGCCTTTTTCATTGGCAAAAATGGCTCGGGGGGGGGGGAAGCCTGCTGCTCTGCCTCCCGCTTTGCAGTGTTTGGAACCCACAGGAGCAACACAAAGCTTTCAAGGTAAGTTACAGAGACCAAACGTCTGACTCTGCGTCGGTCAGGCACCTTTGTCCCCACCTCAGGTCAGATGTATCATCTATTTCAGCTCTTCCTTCATACCTTAGCTAGGTCAGCAGCCTCTTTCAGGTGAAGTAAAGAGTGACCTTTGTGTTCTGGGGATTGCTTACAAATGCGACACATGAGTTTTTCATCATCCTTGCAGAAGAAAAGGAGTTTCTGCCCGTGTGTTGGACACAGATCTTCTGTTCCTGGATTTCTCGCACAAAATCTCTTCTCTTTTATTTTTTCTACCAAGTTTGCCAGCTGCCAGTTTGAGCGGAAATTCCCTTTCTGTATCTCAGCTTTGCAGACAGGACACTCCAGGTGCCCCAGTCCTTCCCATTTATCACTGTAGTCAGCGATGCAACCCCGACAGAAATTGTGGCCACAATCCAGGGTAACAGGTTCTGTTAGGCACTCCAGGCAGATGGGACAGTTTAATTCCTCTTCCAGATCTGTGGATGGTGACCCTGAGGCCATGTTGGATGCAGTTTATGTCTCTTGGCAAGTAGAAAAGGGAGCTTTGTGAGGCCTGTAAAAAGGACAGCAGAAGGACAATGAGCTGGAGAAGGGGTGGGTTTTAGGCAGGAGATGTATTTTTCAACAGATAAACACGTAGTATTTTACTCTGGGATTTTTTTTATAAATCTAATAGGTGGCACAGAACTTTCCATTAACAAATGATTGATGAAATATAGGTGTGGATAGACGTTGATTTGATACTGGTAGGACAATTCAACAGAGTAATCAGGGTTGCCAATCTCCAGGTGGAGGCTGGAGATCTCCTGGAATCACAACTGATCTCCAGACTTCCAAGATCAGTTCCTCTAAAGAAACTGACAGCTTGCAGGGTAAACTGGATGGTGTCATACTCTGCTGAGATCTCTCCTCTGCCTAAACCCCACACTCTCCAGGCTCCACCCCCATCTCCAGGAATTTCTCAGCCCAGAGATGGCAACCATAAGTGATAGATCCATAGACAGACAGATCTAGTAGCAAACCAACTCAGACAGTTCCACCAGTATTTACAGTGACTGACTTATTCAAGAGGGATCAGGCAATAGGGTCGCACTGTACAAAATGATTCACAAAGCTACTTGGATAAATTATTGGGGACTGTGGTCTATACTAACGTGTATAATTTTCTGTAAATTGGATCCTACCGTGTAATTTTACCTTATCGAATGTGTCATGCTAACAATTTGCCTTGCTTCAGTTCTGTTTTTAACAGTTCTGGTTGGTTCTAGAACCCAAATCCTATTTTATTGTTTATTGAATGTCCCATCCTGTTGATAGTATTGCCTTACTCTGTGTAATGCTTCTTGAGTCCCAAAGTAAAAGACAGATTATAAATAACAAATAAATAACAGGATGTCTCTATCCTAAGAAAAAATACTTCACTTTTTATTTGCACAGACATCAAATCTATTCAGGAATAGATTATATTTTCGCACTAGCAAAATTATGACAAACACAAAGGTATAGTCTGTATTTGAGCAATAATCATGCAGATGTTGCCCCACTTAAATTTAACTATTATATAAGTGCATTTGGTAGGGTTGCCAACCTCCAGTTGGGGTCTGGAAATCTCTGGAATTACAAACAACAGAGATCAATTCCCTTGACAAAAAATGACTGTTTTAGAGGATGGGCACTATGGCATTATATACCTCTGAGGCTCCTCCTCTCCCCAAACCCCAACCTTCCCAGGCTCCACCCCCAAAATCTCCAGGGATTTCCCAAGCCAGAACTTGCAACCCTAGAGGGGCTGTAGAATTTGGAGATGAAATGATCTGTTGTTAAAAGATGAACAGATAACGAAGAAACTAAAAGAAAAGCGCAAGTTCTTCTTTAGTATTAATGAATCAAAAGAGATACAATTTGTTATAATCTGGGAATCCTTTAAAGCATATTTTAGAGGCATTGTTATGTTGATAGAGAATCATTTGACCAAAAGGGTAGGGGGGACATTAGTCTTGGAAGCAGAAAATGAGGAATCCCCCCCCCAAATAGTGTCTCCAAGAAACTAAGCTAGTTTTGGAAATGACAAGAGACAAGTTAAAATTAAAAAGCACTCACCAGACAGCAAAATCCCTATTGTATGCTAGACAGTCAATCTTTAATAAGCCAATAAACCAGCAAAATATTTGGCACATTTACTAACCAAAGAATGGGGCCAAATAGAATTATTGAAATCAAGGACAAAATAGGAAACCTGCTTAAACCGTCTTTACAACAGCTCTCAGAAAACGAATGAAGAAGCTTAATGGCAAATTTACTGCCAGACGTAGGGGGCATGAGCTATAGACAAAATATCAGCATTCAATGAGACCACCTTAGAAGTCTCCTCTTCATAACATCTTGATAGGATGTCTGTTCCCCTCCACACACAAACATATGCATGCTGATCCCTCTTCTGTCTTGTGCTGCAGTTACCAACTACTTCCGCAGTTTCAATTTATCTTGTCTGCTTCCTTTATCCTTCAAAATGCCATTTATTAACTGGACTCCTAAATTGTTCCTTCTCTCATAAGCTGTTTCCACATGGGTTATTTGCCCGGGGTTTAATGCTATTGGAAAGTGGGGTTTTCCTTGCTTCCCCACGGTATTGAGGTGTACCTCCTGGATTTTCACAGGCTTTTCTTCAGTCTTTCCCTAACAGGTTTGCTGCAAAAATTTGGAAGAGATTGCAGCAAAGTCCAGAATGCTATTGAGTGAGGGGGTGAAAATGTTTGGCTATTCGTGGTCCTGCCCACATGGCAGCTATTTTCCCTGCCCCTCAGGCTGCCTTTTCCTCCCACCACCTCCGGGGGATCTTTGTCAAAAAAAATGCAATAGAACATTGTTATATCATTTTGATGATATAACAATTTTTGAATCGATTTCTCTGAATTTCCAGTTTTCGGTTTTTTAAAGACTCTAGCCTCTTTTGTTGTGAAGATATAAAGGGAAAGAAATATCTATGCAACAAAAGGGCTAGGGACTTAAAAAAAAATAAAATCTGGGAATGATATTCAATTACTGATTTAAAAAAAAGAAAGAAAAAAGCCCTGATGGTCCAGTGGAGGGTGGTGGCGGCTGCTGCCAGGGGACTGAGACAAGAAAACTATGGGAAACCTGCCTTGCGAAAGCCCTGTTGTCACTGTCATGTATTGGCAGCTGCAACAGCAACAGGAAAAGTAGAAAAGCCTGTGGCTGTGTGGGGAAACCACTTTTGTTGCTATTGTTGTTGCTGTCAAGTCACAGCTGACTTAGGTGACCCCCGTCAGGTTTTCAAGGTAAGAGATGTTCAAAGGTGGTTTGCCATGGCCTTCCTCTGCGTAACAACCCTGGACTTCCTTGGGGGTCTCCAGTTCAAGTACTAACCATGGCCGACCCTGCGTAGCTTCTGAGATCTCACAAGACTGGGCTAGTCTGGGCCATCAGTGTCAGGATGGAAAACACCATACACACAAATAAAATCCCTGGCGTGTAGCTCTGTTACTGCTGTTGCCCAACTATAAGGACAGAGGGGTGGTGTAAAGAGAGCAGGGCCAAGAGGCAAAGGTCTCCAATACAGCCACTGAGGGCTCAGTCTGAATCCCCCCATCCTCCACCCACTAAGCTACCCAGCCATTATGCCAGCCTTACCTGCTAGTTGTCTCAAAGGGACATCCAGAACCGGCTCTGTGGGACACACAATACAGCCTTCCCCTTTCTTGTGATTTCCCACTCTTCAGTCACCTCATTAGGGTCACAGAGGTACAGAGAGGGCAAATTTGAAGTCCCCTCGACAGCTGGAACCCCCCACTCCGGTTGCTGCAATTCCCTTTGGCTTCTTCAGGGGAAAAAGCCAGGAAATGCATCTCAGTCCCTTTCACAGCAGAGAAACAGGAGCTGATCAGCAACAACCTTTTAACAGAGAGCCCAACCCATATCTCCTAAAATAGGCAATATATTAACTAGTCCATTAATATATGGATTCTAAAGTCCCAGCCATATCAAAATGGTCTTTGTACAGAAATGTCACAGCTGGGATGTCTGCATTTCATGACCCGTTGACTCCACTTTTCCTCCATATCTGGGTGTGCCTGTATACATACATATACCGATAAGAATACATTTCGTCCATTTTATGAAGAGGACTGTAGGCAGCTGGGGACAGAATCAATGTGTTCCTATGGATGAAATACAAGACTCCTTTTTGGTTTTGCTGCAACAGACTAAGCTTCACCTTCCCCACACATAGATGCTGCCAGCCCTTCCCATGAGATGCTTCTGCTCACACAACTGCTTGCTCCCCAGGTCAGCGGAAGGAAATGTGTGCGTTTTTGTTGGCTTCTTTTCGCCTAGTGAGAGGGTGGGCCACAAACAAAAGAGAGTCAAGCGCAAACAAATGTAACACAAATGTTGTAACAGCAACAAAAATGATTTGATGCCTCCTTTCCTACAAATTTAACCTTCCAAGGTAGCAATCAGTTAAAAAACATTAAAAAAAACTTTGAAAACAATGCATATATATATGGAAAACAACAATTGAAAACATAAACAGGAAGGAGAGTCAATAAGGGATAGAAACATGAAACAAAAAAGTCTTCATCTGCTGATGGAATATAACAATAGAGGGAGACAGATGACTCCACAATTTGGTGGCACAATCAAGAAGCCCGTTCATGGGATGCTACCCATTTCCCCTCAGATGATGGGGCAAATGAAGCACGCCCCCCCAAATGACCAGAATAGGTAACTTCATGTGGCAGTGGGTGGTCCTTAATGTATTTCAGCTCTAGCCATATAGTCAACACCAGCACATTGAATTGGGCCCAGAAGCAAATTGGAAGCCAGTGGAGCAAGACTGGGGTTATATGGTCCCTACAACCCACTCCGGACAGCATTCTCACTTCAGCATTCTGTACCAATTGCAGCTTCCACACACTCTTCAAGGGCAGCCACACAAAGAGCACAATGCAGTAGTCTAAACTAGATGTTACCAGGGCATGCAACACAGTGGCAAGATCTTGTCTGCACAGTAAGGGCTGCAGATAGCTCCCCAGCTGAAGCTGCTGAAGGGGAACCCTGGTCACTGCTGCCACCCGTTTCTTCAACAGGAAGCCCTGGTTCAGAAGCACCCCCAAGCTATGAACTGCTCCTTTAGAGGGAGTCCAACCCCATCCAGAACTGGAGGTATCCAAATACCTGGGTCAGACCTTCCTCCCCTCCCCTACACACACCCCAGTACCATCTCTGTTTTGTTGGGATTAAGTTTCCGCTTGTTAGCTCTCATCAACCCAAAAACTGCCTTGAGGCACCTGTTCACAGTTTCCATGGCCTCCCTGGAATCTGCTGGAAATGCAAGATAGAGCTAAGTGTCATCCACAGACTGGTGGCAATTCAACCTCAATCTCCAGATGACCTCTCCCAGTGGCTTCATATAGATGTTGAAAAGCAGAGGGTGGAAACATTGAACCTTCCAGGACTACATAGGTCAAAGGCCAAGAAGCTGAGCAGCAGCCCCCCAGCACCACACTCTGAAACTAACCTTTGAAGTAGGACTGAAACCACTGCACAAAAGGGCCTTCCAGTCCCAACCCCGAAAGGCGATCCAGAAGGATACCATGATCGATGATATCAGAAATAGCTGAGAGGGCCGAAGAATCAACCAGGTCACTCTCCCCACATCCACCTTCCACACAGATCACCCACCAGGGCAACCAAGGCCATTTGAATCTCATAACCAGGCTTAAAGCCAGATGTGAATTGATCCAAATAATCTGCTCCATTCTGGAATCATTGCAGTTGTCCAGCCACCCCTGGTTCAATCACCTTGGTCAAGAATGTCACATCCGAGACTGGCTGATAGTGATCGAAATCTCCTGTGTCCAGGGGAGGTTCCTTTAGTAGTGGAAGTACCACTTCCTGCTTCAAGACAGGGGCAATCCCCCCTCTCAGGTAGGCATTTGCTGTGCTCCGCACCCAGCCCCCCAGCCCCCCAATGGTAGATTTAAGCAGCCAGGAGGGGCAAGGGTCAGACAAGTAGGAGGTAGTGGCCAGACTTCCCAAAATCCTGTTCACAGCCTCAGATTGAAGAAGAAGAGTTGGTTTTTATATGCCGACTTTCTCTACCACTTAAGGGAGAATCAGACGGGCTTACAATCACCTTCCCTTCCCCTCCCCACAACAGACACCCTGTGAGGTAGGTGGGGCTGAGATAACTCTAGGAGAACTGTGTCAAGCTGAAAGGGATCCCATGCAAGTAGGCAAGTTGGCACCCCAGGACCATCCAGTCCTGTCAGTGTGAATGTACAGTCCAAGTTGGAATGGATACAGGAGATTTTGTCTGCAAAGTGTTGAGCAAAATTATTGCAATGGGCTGTGGAAGAGTCCACCTCCTCCCTAGTCCAGAGCCCGATAGGCCCCTCCTCACCCGAAAGAGTTCTGCAGGTCTATACTGTTCGGATACAACAATGGCAGAGAAATAGTGTTTCTTTGCAGTTGCCCCTACCACTGAGTGTATAACATGATGTGAGTAGCTGAGCAGCTGTGGATTCACACACACCCTGTCACGGACACACAAAGAGTTTTCTCTATAGACTCAGGAATAGTTGAACCCGCCGGTTTGCAACAGAAGCAAGTTGGGCCCTGTGCTGATTGCCCTGTGCCTGCAGCATCAGATCCTCATGTCTTCTCCATCTCTGGAGCCAATTGGACATACTTTTAAAAGTATTTTTTTTAAAAAAAAATCAGGTGAGAAACAATCTATTACTGTAAGGACGCAGGGAAGTCGTTGTTTTTGCCAAGAAGGGTGGAGTCGGTGAATGAAGGGTAGCAGCAGAGGGAGTTTGTTTGCTGTTGCAGTGAATAAGATATTCTAGGCCCGTGTTGGCGAACCTATGGCACGCGTGCCGGACTTGGCACGCGGAGCCCTGTCTGTGAGCACGCGCTGGTAAGTCGAGAAGCCCCCCCCTTCCCCCGACTCCGGACCGCCCAGCTCGGCGGGGCTTTGAACTGCTCCGTGCTGCCCCGAGCAGTTCAAAGCCCCTCCTTCCCCGGACTCTGCGCCGCCCAGCTGGGCCGCGGGAGCTTTGAACTACTCAGCGCTGTCCGGAGCAGTTCAAAGCCTCCCCTTCCCCGGACTCCTGGGGCTCCCGGCCACACCGGGATTGTTATTCATCTTTACTGGCAGGCTGCCTTCGGATGAGTCGCTGCTTCCTCCAGGCATTTCTACCTTCCTTTGAAGGTGCCTTCTCCCCTTTTCAGCTTAATTGCCATCATTAACTTTACAATCTTTATTGCCAGCCGCAGCTTTGCTAGCTATTGTCTCATTGCAAATTACTTTGCGGGAGATCTCTTCGTCCTGTCGCTGACGTCATCACATACTTCCTTCTCCCTTCTCCACAGCAGGCGAAACGGAGCGCGCGTCTACAGCGTGCACAGAGCACTCACATTTATTTTTTTAATTCAGAAGGACTAGTAAGTGTTCCCTCATTATTAATTTCCATTGAGACCTTGCTGCCTTCCCACCGCCCCTAGACTGACACAGGCTTCAGTGTGTTCGTCACAGAGAGGATTTAACATCTACAGAACCGTTTGGCTCATTACTTGCAAGCACAGAAAGGGAGCTCCTGTTTCCCTTCCCCCCCCCTTCTAACCTTGTGCTTACTGCTTCTTGTGCATGCTTGTTATTCAACTATCTTGGCTGATATTTCTTATTTAATTGTGCTTATTGCTTTTTGTGTATGCCTGTTACCATCTTAGGCTGCTATTGCTGGATTAATTCTGTTGGGAGACTTTAATACACTTGCATGGGATGCAGACACATTTACTATAGCTGTTCTATTTAATTCTAAGTTGTTCATGTATTGTGGCTTTGTATTGTAATAATATTATATTGACATAGGAATATTTATTGCCATTGTAATTCATGTACTGAAAAGTGTATATTGTTACTAAACAATACTATTTGAAACAAGTGCAAGCTTTTTTGGTATTTATACTTGTGTTCACAGTTGCTGTAAGCAGTAGAGCCTTGTGCTGTATCTTGGGTTGTGACACACATTTTTGCAGCATAGGTGTTCTTTTCCATTTATTTCCTAGACTTGCCACCTGGAGGTTGGCAACCCTACCATGGCGTTTTAAGTGCAATTCTAGGGCACACACTAACTTGAGGGTGTGCTATACTTGGATACAGCGGAGCAGCAGCCCCACATTGTTGGGTATTGCACGGCTGTTATATGCTTAGGGTTGCCAACCTCCAGGTAATAATAGTAGGAGATCTCTGCGTGGAGCAGTTCAAAGCCCCCCCCTTCCCCCGACTCTGCGCCGCCCAGCTGGGCAGCGGGGGCAAATTGCCGTGTTGGCACTTTGCGATAAATAAATGGGTTTTGGGTTGCAGTTTGGGCACTTGGTCTCTAAAAGGTTCGCCATCACTGTTCTAGGCTCTCATCACTTTTTGTAAGGTATTTGAAAATTATGTGATGTGGGAAATTAATTGAGAAAAGGGGAGCATTAGTACGACGGGCCTTATTATTGGAGTCATGTTGTTATTGGAGTGATGTATTTTTCAAGCCGAAGACCGGTTTCTCTGATGCTGAGTTTGTTCCAAGAGGAAAGACATTGCAAGACTTTGGCACTTGTTGGAGCGGAAAAGCTGGACTCTGATCACCATAAAATTAGGGCTGTTGAAAAAAAAATTGGTATAGTTTGGCTTCGGCAAAATTCAGCCCGTTTTTATTCAGGCTGTGCCGAAGTCCGAACTCCCCCGCTTTGGCTCCCTGAAATTCGGGGGGGGGGATCCGGAGTTTGGGGGAAAATTCGCCCCCACACGCGCCTTCAGGGGCATTCCCTGAAGGCGCGTGGGGGCCCTTTAAACAGATCTGCTCCTCCCAGCTGGGAGGCGCAGATCTGTTGAAGGGCCCCCCAACAAGCCCCTCTGCGCTGTCTGAGCAGGCAGCGCAGAGGGTTTAAAGACACCCCCCCCGCCTTCCCGGGACTCCTGGCAAGGCTGGCGGGGGGTTGTCAAGCCCCTCTGCACTGTCTGCGCAGAGAGCGCAGTTTCCAGACCCCCCCCAGCCCTGCCGGGACTCCCGGCAAGGCTGGCGGGGGGTTGTCAAGCCCCTCTGCGCTGTCTGCGCTGAGAGCGCAGAGGGTTTCCAGACCCCCCTCTCCGCTCTGCCGGGATTCCCGGCAAGGATGGCGTGGGGTTGTCAAGCCCCTCTGCGCTCTCTGCGCAGACAGCGCAGAGGGTTTCCAGACCCCCCCCCAGCCCTGCCGGGACTCCTGGCAAGGCTGGCGGGGGGTTGTCAAGCCCCTCTGCGCTCTGCGCGAGGGGCCCTTTAAACAGATCTGCGCCTCCCAGCTGGGAGGCGCAGACCTGTTTAAAGGGCCCCCTCCCCGCGCCTTCATGGAAGCTCGTGAAGGGGCGGGGGGCGAATCTGCCGAATTTATTCACCGAACCCCCGAAGTCGGCAAATTAGGCTCCCCCCTTTCCCGCCTTTTTTGAGTTCGGTTCGTCCGAACCGAAAAACAGCCGAATCGGGGGAAATTCAGCAGTTTTTCGGTTCGGCCCGAACCAAATCAACAGCCCTACATAAAATATTATTATCAGGAAGAACCAGCAACTTCACTGAAATGGAAGCAGGCGCCTCTAAGCCCAAAGCTCCATCATCTCAGGAGGTTTTAGAGGGACAATCCTGAGGAAAAGTCGGCAATCCCTGCACATCAGACAAGCACAGGAAACCAACGGGAAACCTGCTGAAAGTGGAGGGAGCCAATGAGGAAGAAGGTGCCTCTAGGTCCCCTCTCCTCCTCCACGCCCCCAAAATTAAGTTTTTGAGGGAAAATCCTGAGGAATCTTTGGGAGAGGGACAATTTGTCCTGTTGTTTTTTTTGGGGGGAATACTACTTGCCTATTAACATCTAAACTTGTTTTGCTGTGTTAACAAGATAAAATGCACCAGTTTGCTTACTTATGGAATTTAAAAGTATAAATGCCTGAGAGAGCAATCCCAAACAGATCTACTCATAACCCTACTAAAGTCTATTCAGTGTGGCTTACTTCTATGAAAGTGTTATTAAAGGTAAAGGTAGTCCCCTGTGCAAGCACCGGGTCATTCCTGACCCATGGGGTGACGTCACATCCCGACGTTTCCTAGGCAGACTTTGTTTACGGGGTGGTTTGCCAGTGCCTTCACCAGTCATCTTCCCTTTACCCCCAGCAAGCTGGGTTATTGGTGAGGCACTATTAAGTTTTCTATATGCAAAAGTGCAAATATGCCCAAATATTTGACAGCCACAAACTTGTGCCTCTTAAGCCATCTGAGTGGCAAGAAAAATAAAAGTAGAAATTAGAAAAAAAATGTAGTAGGCAACATAAAATGCTTTTTTTTTTATTACAGAAACAGCAACTAGTATTGGGGTGTATACGTCACAATAACCTAGTCTGATGGTCTGATGAATGGTGGGATGATAGCCGGGATGATAGCCAATGATAGTCTTCTGGACCTGCTGGGCTGGCCTCACCCGTTGGGGGGTTCTAGACGGGTGTTCAGGACTGGAGGGGTAAGAAATTCTCTTCTAAACACCTCCCCTTTGATAGGGTGCCTTGTTTGTTGGCTGCAGCCGGGGATCCACAGCAATGGCATAATCAAACGGGTGATTTGCGGGAGATCCCAGGCTGTCCCTGGCCCCACCATGAACACGTGAAGCTGCCTTATACTGAACCAGACCCGTGGGTCCATCAAAGTCAGTATTGTCTACTCAGACCGGCAGCAGCTCTCCAGGGTCACAGGCAGGGGTCTTTCACATCACCTACCTCACCTGCCTATTCCCTTTATGTGGAGGTGCCGGGGATTGAACCTTGGACCTTATGGATGCCAAGCAGATGCTCTCCCACTGAGCCATGGTCCCAACATGTTCTCGCTCTGAGAGAGAAGGGCATCTATGATTGGTGTTTCAGCATCGCTTGCTTCGGGAGGCAGGACTTCAAGGATTTTTTACCCCTCTTCCTGTCTCCTGGAAAACGCCCCCTTTCCTCTCCAGTTCTTTCCTGCCTCGCTTATCGGGAGAGCACGTTTTTCACAACTCTCTGCCTTAGCTATAGGAAAGTCTACTAATTTTTCTCTTTTCCTCATTCCGCCTTCCCCCTCCCTTATTCCAACTCCCTTGTGCTCTGTCCTCTGCTTCTACTTATCTATTTCTCTATCTACATAGAAGTTTTTTTTTGGGGGGGGAATTAGAGCGGGTGTTCCCGCCAAAACAAGATGGCGTCGGATCGCTCAGATCTCTTCATTGCCCAAGGCGATTTGGACCCGTCCCTTTTACAACCGGCTTCTGACGGGGAGCAGCCCTCCTGTAGTCAGGCGGCAGGCTCTAAGAATAGAGACAAAAAAGCCGGGTACAGAAAGAAAAAAGCTGGGTCGGCGCACGGCAAAGCAGCAAAACGTCTCCTCTCTGCCGCCCGGGTCCATAGACCCTCCAAGGTTTCAAAATTGAGCGCAGATCCTCCTCACCCTCCAAGCGCTCAGGGACACACAGCGGCTACGTCCGCTCCGTTCCCAGCCGGCGCTTCAGAGCACACAACGGCCGAGTCCGTTCCGGCTCTTACAGGCGGCGCGGAGCTCTCAGCGGCGTCTGCCGCTTCTCCTCCACGAGATGGCGCCGCCTCGGCTTCACAGGGGGCAGCAGCAGCCTCCGGTAATGTAACAACGACCGGGCCCCTGGGGGTGGGGGGATTGGAGTTTCTAAGGTCCGAACTGGCCGCTCTTATCAGGGACTCCTTTTTGGAGGGATTGAAAATGGTTAATTTCCCCTCGCCCAGTCCCTCCCAACGCGAGCCTTCCCCGGAGACCTCCCTTGTTTATGCTAAGCACAGGAGGAAGCTGAGCCGGCTTGCAAAGCCAGGCCTCAAGGCGTCGCAGGCCTCCTCCTCTCGGCATTCAAAGGAGCACATTTCAAAGGCCCCGCAGGCCTCTTCCTCTCGCTCCTTGCGTGAGCCCGAGTCCTCCCCCTTTTCCTCCGAAGAGGACGAAGGGGATAGGGAAAGGGAGGAAGGAGAATTCTCTTCCAGCGAAGAGGAAATGGTTACAGAAAACAAACAAAACAGAATCTTTAATGCAGATGACTTTCCATCGCTCCTAACTAAAACCTTAGCAGCTTTAGATTTATCAGAGGAGGCCAACTCCTCCTCTGAGAAGAAGAAAGGCTCAAAGGAGTTCTTTCATATGAATGATGCTCCTTCCAAAAGTATTCCTGTCCCTGATTATTTTACAGGATTAGTCAAAACTGAATGGGCTAAGCCTTTGGGGGGTAAACGGGCCCCTCTAATAACAAAGAAGTTTTATAACTTAGCCCCCGCCTCAGCTGATCTTCTAAGCGTCCCTCCAGTAGAGTCCCCTGTAGCAGCCTTGCATTCTACAGATCTGGCCACAGAGGAAGGGCATGTCATGATTAGAGACCCTGTGGATCGCAAAGCTGACCTGGCATGTAAAAGATCGCATGAAGCCTCGGCCCTAGCAGCTAGCGCTTCTATTACAGCAGCCTTAGTCTCCAGAGCAGCTATAGTGTGGGTTAGAAAGCTGGCTCAGCTCATACCCGAAGAAGATAGAAACGCTTTGGAGGGGGCGTCACGAATCCTCAAAGCTGTATCCTTCTTAGCAGATGCCTCCCTTGACACCATGGTTTTTTCTGCTAGGGCAATGGCCACCTCCGTGGCTGCTAGGAGAGCCATGTGGATACGTCCCTGGCAGGTTGGGCACCGCTCCAAAATTGTCTTAATGGGCTTCCCCTATCAGGGTGCCAAGCTTTTTGGTGATTCCTTAGAGCCCATTTTAGTAGAGACTAGGGACAAGAAAAAGGCGCTTCCAAAGGTCCTAAGTCGGGATAATAAATACCACAACCAGACTTCATTTCGTCCCTTTCATGCGATACCACGTTACAGACAAGATAATAGGAGAGGGCAGTGGAACGCCCATCGTGGTTCCTTTCGCCGAGGAGGACGATATTCCAGGTCTTCCCGTTTCTCCTCCTTCCAGCTTGACAAAGGGGATAAAACCCCTCGTCAACCCAAACAATGACTCCCTTCCTCAGCCTGTGGGGGGCAGGCTCGCTCAGTTCTCGGATCGATGGGCCTCCTCCCAACCAGACTCTTGGGTGATGAAGATTGTGACCCTAGGTTATCAGATAGAGTTTTTCAAGACCCCCCCAAGCCGAGTGGTCCCCTCCCCAAGACCAATGACCAAGGAAAAACAATTGAGAACCATGGCGGCTATAAAACATCTACTAGACATCTGCGCCATCGAAGAAGTCCCTCTCCTAGAAAGAGGATCCGGGATCTATTCTATCTTCTTCACCGTTCCCAAACGAGATGGCAATTGGCGAGCCATACTCGATGTAAAGTTCCTGAACAAATTTGTCCACCACAAGAAGTTCCGCATGGAAACACTGAAGTCTATATCAGAGGCCCTCAGACCAGGAGATTTCCTTACCTCAGTGGATCTACGGGAAGCTTACCTTCACATCCCAATCCATCTGTCACACCGAAAGTTTCTACGCTTCCATTTTCATCAGCAACACTACCAGTACAGAGCCCTTCCCTTTGGGTTGACTTCTGCTCCGCGAATTTTCTCCAAAGTGATGTTAACTCTGTTGGTGCTAGCTCGCGAGAGGGGCATCAGAATTCATGCCTATCTCGACGATTTTTTAATCTGCGCGTCGTCGAGAGAACAGAGTCTAGAACACACAGCCATAGTCCTACAAATATTGGACAATCACGGTTTCCTGACGAACTTCGACAAGAGTCAACTGACCCCAGTCCAGTACATCCACCATCTAGGGGTCTACATCGACACCTCCAACAACCTCCTCATCCTACCAAAGGACGAGGTCTCCAAAGTGTGCTCCATTGCCAAGAAAACGATGACACTCAAATCGTCCAGGCTGATGTTGCTGGCAAAGCTGCAAGGGCTAATGATATCATGCATCCCTACGGTGCAGTGGGCCAGACTGCATGCCAGACCGCTTCAGAACTTCCTCTACCTTTACCAGAGGGACATCGTCAAGAAGCGCGACAAGCTGTTGGCAGTTCCGGAGAAGGTGAAGTCCAGTCTTTCCTGGTGGATGAATCCCAACAGACTTTCCAGAGGACTTCCATTCATCAGACCCACACCGGTAGAGATGTTCACCGATGCTTGCCTGTCGGGATGGGGGGCCACGCTGCTTGGCCGGCTGGCTCAGGGAACATGGAACTCCTGGGAGAAGAAGCTCCACATCAACGCTCTAGAGACCAGAGCGGTCCTAAAGGCACTGAAACACTTCTCACCCCTGATCCAAGGTGCGGACCTCCTGATCAGAACAGACAATGTGGCTACAAAGGCCCACATCAACAAACAAGGGGGATCCCGTTCGGCGGCAATCGGAAGAGAAGCAAGACTACTGATGATGTGGGCCGAAGCCAATCTAGCCTCCATCACGGCGGAACACATTCAGGGCAACCTGAACGTACAAGCGGACTGGCTCAGCAGGGAGACCCTGAGGGAGGCCGAATGGTCTCTCCACCACGACGTGTTCCATCAAATCACCCTACGATTCGGTCGTCCTACGGTGGATCTGTTCGCGGCAAAGGGGAATCAACAGCTGCCCAGATTCTTCACAAGGTACAAGCAACACGGTGCAGAACAGATCGACGCACTCATGACACAGTGGCCCAACGAGCTCCTTTACGCTTTTCCTCCACTACCGCTGATACCAAGAGTATTGCGACGTGTTCGAGAACTTCAGGCGTCAGTGATCTTCGTGGCTCCCTATTGGCCTCGACGTCCGTGGTTCCCGATTCTGAGGGAACTTTCCATCCAGGATCCTTGGAAACTGCCGGACAGAGAAGATCTCCTTCACCAGGGCCCATTTCTCCATCCCAACCCAGGCTGGTACAAACTGACCGCCTGGGCATTGAAAGGAACAGGCTCTTAGAGTTAGGATATACAGCCGATATCACCGAAACCATCTTAGCAGCCAGGAGACCCTCCACAGTCAGAATATACAATACCTCGTGGAAAGCCTTTGCAAGGTGGAGCTGCCGCAAGAACGCCAATCCCCTAAAACCAACCATATCCAATATCCTTTCCTTCCTACAGGATGGGCGCAAGCAAGGATTGAAGGTCTCTACCCTCCGCAGACAGCTGGCGGCTATAGCTACGATAGTCCCAAGAGTATCGGGGTTTCAGATTACCAAACACCCTCATGTTCAGTCCTTTTTAAAAGGGGTCACTCTCATATCTCCTCCTGTTACCCACAGGTTCCCCACGTGGAGCCTACATACTGTTCTCACAGCTCTAACTAAGCCCCCTTTCGAGCCACTGCGACAGACGGATCTCAAATACTTGCGCATGAAAGCCCTATTTCTGACAGCCGTGACCTCGGCACGCAGGGTATCAGAGCTTAGCGCCTTGTCTATTCGACCGGAGCTTTGTATTTTTCACGCAGACAAGGTGGTACTCAGACCAGACCCTTCCTTCTGCCCAAAAGTAAATTCTAGATTCCATAGGGATCAGGAGCTAGTGTTACCTTCCTTCTGTCCTAGCCCAAAGTCAGCAAAAGAAAAAGAATGGCATTCCCTAGACGTCAGAAGAGCCTTACGAATTTACATCAGACGTACAGGTCCCTTTTAGACAGTCAGATTCTCTCTTTATTAATATCTCCTTGCCCAACAAGGGAAAATCCATGTCTAGGTCAGCAATTAGTAGATCCATCGTTAGTTGCATCTCCCAGGCCTACATACATAGTAGTCTACCAGTTCCTAGTGGAATCACTGCCCACTCTGTTAGGAGTTCCGCCACCTCTACCGCCTTTGACCGTAGAGCATCTGTGGAAGAAATTTGTAAGGCCGCAACATGGAGATCTATCTCCACGTTCGTCAGGCATTACAAATTAAACCTTTACGCTTCGGCGGACGCCGCCTTTGGTAGGCGGGTCCTCCAGAGCGTATTGCAGGACGTCTAATCCCTCCCGCGTAGGGGACAGCTCTGATAGGTCCCAATCATAGATGCCCTTCTCTCTCAGAGCGAGAACGAGCCTTGGATACTCACCGTGAAGGCTCCTTCTGCTCTGAGATACGAAGGGCATCTCCCCGCCCAGACGTCCTGCACTTCATACCGTTTTTTCTGGTTAGAATTGAAGCAGTTATAGATAGTTAACCCTTGCTGGTTAGATAATTGGCCTACTGGTCTTTTTTCCACCAGGTTCTGCATGGGTGTAGTTTGGGTGCCCGTCACAGTATTGCATTTACCCTGGTTATCTACGTTTCTTACTGTTCTTTCTGATGTATAACTTATTACCTGAGTTTACTTCCTTCCTGGAACTTTATGTACGAGCCCTCTAACACTCGGAAAGTTTTGAACTGGAGAGGAAAGGGGGCGTTTTCCAGGAGACAGGAAGAGGGGTAAAAAATCCTTGAAGTCCTGCCTCCCAAAGCAAGCGATGCTGAAACACCAATCATAGATGCCCTTCGAATCTCAGAGCAGAAGGAGCCTTCACGGTGAGTATCCAAGGCTCGTTCTGTGTTGTCTTGTATGTGTGTGCTGTTGTTATTTAGAGTTAACCGTTGGAAACAGACAAGACTGAGAAGTTGCTTGCAACGTCTGGAGTGGGACAAGAACTTTAACAAGCTACCAGAAAGACTCTGAAAGAAAAGAAAAACCAACGGCGCGGAGCAGTGGGAATGGGAGGAGGAGGGAGACCGGAAGCTAAGCTCAGAGCATGGGATGTGTTTTTAAAATACCAAACTCAGGGGCTTAACTCACTCAGTATATACTACGTATATACTACGTTTAAAAACTGTGTTATCCGGGTTAGATCACACCTCAGACCTCCCGTTTCGGCTTGGAAATGCTTTGGAAGAGCCAGACATCTGTTTTTTCTTTACTAAGAACCCAGTTATTGAGGCTTTGAGATGTTTGGGATGTTTGGGAAACTTAAAAGAAAAGAGATCTGAAGAAAGTTTCAAAAATCAAAAAAAAGGAAAGCTTCAATAAATGAAAAGCGGAGGATTTCCCCCCCCCCTCTTTGTTTGTTGTATAAGACTTCCGTCTACTGGAGCTAGAATAGAACTGCAGCTTTTGGGGTGTTTTTTTGTGTGTGGCTTGGTGGCAACTGTTTAAGGAGTGAAGATGCCCCTCATCTTATGGGAATGTTTGGACTATAGACTGGTATCTGTGGGGCTATTTTATTTTTGTGCTCCCTGTTCTCTGGTATAACCAGTTTCCGTTTTCTTCTATGTTTTTGGACCTTGTATAGCTCAAGTTAAAGGATTACAAGATCAATTAGAGTTATACTATTTTTTGGACTGTTTTTCTTGTGACTTTTCTTCCCTTCCACCCTGAAGACCTCTGGTGTGCTTGAAAACTTACACTATGTTTTGTGCCCAGTTAAATAGTAAAAGGTACTACACGGACTTTGTTCTTATTTGGGGTTGTTGCATGGACCACTACGGCTGTACAAGTTTTTCCATATTCCAGGAATGACAGGGGGGGGGGATTTGGATAAGTCCAATTTGGCCATAGACACACTGCAATGCGAATGTGGGCAGGTGACGTGTTTCTGAAAGGGATCGGGTGGGTGTATCCGTTAAATGAGGATGACCTGAAGGGCAGTTTCCTCCCCTCCCTTTTATTTTGGGTGCTTACTCTACCATCTACCTCCCAGTTTACCAGTGCACAGACGCAAATGACTAGAAATGAGCAACATAGAGCAATGCAAGTCTGAACTAAAGTTACAGGACCACTCTGAATAGAAAACTTTCCATGGTAAACTAAAATGTCCTGAATCTGTATAAGTTCCCCACATTCCTGGGTCTGGTAATAATACAAGCAGCCTGGGACATACTAAAACACATCTGGCCCACTCTAATGCCCGGTTTGAAATCCCTGCAGCACTTCTTCATTACCTTTGAACTGCTTCTTGATGCCTTCCAAAAAAGGATTTAAATCCGAGAAGTCCCAGATGTGCCACTTCAGTGCAAGAGGAAAAGTCATTGGATTCCCAAATGCCTCCTTTTCTTCATACCTTGAGAAAATCATGTTAAAGTATCATCCATCCGATTCACAATATCCCCCCAGTGGATCAAGGAAACAGAGGAAGGAATTGGCAGAAAGGCAGGGGTCCCCAACCTTTTTGAGCCTGCCGGCACATTTGGAATTCTGACACAGCATAATAGGCATAACATTAGAATGGCTGCCACAAAACGTCTACTGGAGGAGGAGGAGGCGGCAACCACAACATGACTGCCTAAGCTTAATTTCCAGTAACACAATTCAGATCCTTGTGCTGGCAGCTGCCAATCAAGTCTCCAGTAGTCAATCAGAATCTTTTATAGAGAAAAGCCCTACCTGGCTCCACCCACTTCCAAAAAAATATCTGGCAAGTGCCAGAAAAGGTGCCCACGGGCACCACATTGGGGACCCCTGACTTGGAGACACAGGCTGAGGCTGAAAGCAGAAAAAGATGGAAGGCTCTTTGGAGAGCAACGTCGTCCACCTCACTGTCGCTCCTGGAACCCAAGAGCCACAACAGCAGCTGGGAGGACTGGTTATTTAAAAATAAAACAGAGCCCGTTTCGGCTCAGGACACCACCACGGGGAGGAAGGGCTCCTGTCTACCCCCCAGCCATTTTCCCATGCAGAAACAGCACCTGGGGGGGGGGGCTATTTCTCCATTTTGCTACTCCATGTGGACTATTCTGTGCATTTGAAGCAGCAAAAAAGGGGAAATAACTCCCTTCCCCAGTGTTGTTTAGGCAGGGTTGTTGTGAGGATAAAATGGAAGAGAGCGGAATTAGGTTCAGCCGTAACGCCGTCATATCTTTTTCTCCATCCCATAATACTAGAACTCGGAGGCACCCAATGAAGTTGCTGAGAAATAGATTTGGGACAGACAAAAGGATCTTTTTTTTTTTACTCAATCAGTAATTAAACTGTTGAATTCATTGCTGATGATGACCATGAGGATAGCTAGCTTTAAAGGAGGACTACACATAATCAAGGAGAGGTCCAGCAGTGGCCACTAAACTTGGTGACTGAAGTGAGCCTCCATAGCCAGAAGCAGCCAACCTCTAAATAACACTGCTGGGAGGCAGCAGCAGGGGAGCGTCTCGGCCTCTGTGCCGTGTTTGTTGACCGTCCAGGGGCATCCCTTGGCCACTGTGTGAAACAGGTTGCCAAACTAAATGGACCACTGGTCTCATCCACCTGGCTCTACTTATGTTCTCAAGAGTGAGGCTGAGAGACGGTGGAAGGAAGCAGGTCACAATGACATCACCCTACCAGGACGTCTCCTTCCTTCTGTTCCTTTGAATTGTTGGCCCCGGTGGGAGGCGTGAAAACTTCAAACCCAATAATGTCACATGACAATTCTTCCTCTAAATCTGCTTGGGGAGACTTACAGCAGAAGCCTGAATTTTCTGGCCACCAGCCATGTATTGCCCATAATGGGCTGCTCAGCATGACAAATGCTTCATTTCAGAAGCGTATACTCATCTGAAGAGTGGCACAAACACACAGAGAGACAAAAGAGAAATTTTAATAGATGCTTAACCCAGCAGGACCCTGGTTACAGAAATCCCCCTCCTGATTTTCTTTATACAACTGGAGAGCTGGGGACAGTTCAAGTCAACAAATGAAAGCATCCTTGTGCCTTATCTGGCACTTATGAAACCCCCCCCCCCAAAAAAAAACCCAACAATTCAAGACAGCACAGTTTTCAAATCAACATAATTTTATCATTAACATAATATCTGTACAACCCTAACATCTACCATGACTGAAACCCAAGTGCTAGGAACATAGCAACCTTGATAGCATCCTCCTTGCCCTTCAGGAGGGGCACTCCAATGGGATTTCTGAGGGAGAAAAACCTCCCAACAGCCTGAGGCTGACACAGGTCATTTTTGCATGGGAACTTGGACCCACATTCGCCCCATCTGACTCGGTTGTTCCTTGGAGTTCTGCAAGTGTTTTCCATCCATTAGACATGAGCTCGCTGACAACCCTCGCAACGTCTGGGTCTTCCCATCCCTCTCTTGACTCTTTTCTCTAACCTGAGCTCAGCCCAGCTGAAATCTCCATGCAGATAGCAAAGCACTGGACACAGACGACTGCTTTCTCTCACAGCCAATCACAAAGCAGCGTGTCAAGAGGCAGGCATTCAAATACTTCCTGCTTCCTCGGAGCACTTTCTGAGGCGAAATGTATTACTGTTGCTTTCAGAAATGAGAAACAAAGGGGAAAAAGGGAATGTTGGGAAATGCAGGAGAAATGTCTCCATTTTACCCCAGTTTTGGTGGTTGGGAGCCCGCAGAGGCCTTATCGATGCTCCTGCTGTGAAGAGACAGTCTTAAGAGAGTTTGAGGTAGCCCTTTTGATACACCCAAAACAAGGGCAGGAGGGTCTCTCCAGAGAAGGAGGCTCCGGAGAACTCGTAGATCAGGGCCGCTCGGTCAGCGTCGAAAAAGGCCACTCGGCCCCCAGCGTAGTTCAGGCAGACTCGGATTCTCTTCAATTCTCCCCTCAGTAACAGGGGAGGGTGGTGGTCTTTTAAGGCAGCCTTGTAGTGTCCCCCCACTTCCCCACAGTCCAGATCCCTTCCTCAGGACAAAAGAGGACCCTTCCCTTCCTCCTCACAGTCTTTCTGACCACCCCCACAATCCATCCTCCCTCACTTTGTTACCAAAATTGCTCTTTGGATGGGGAATTAGCTCGAGCAATCGGTAACTATGTATTTATTAAGCCAGGATCGCCCTATGTCTACGAGGGTTTTTCTCAGTGACTCCCCAAATAAAGACAGACTCAGGAATTCCAAATTAAAAGGTTTATATATATATATTCATTCATTCAATGTTACAAATAACACACATACAAGAAAATAGGAATAAAGATAAAGGAGGTAAGTAAGAGATATTGAGGGAGTTATTAATTAGGATACTTTACCAATCTCTAGAAGTGGAGATGTTCCAAAATCCGTGGCATAGAGGTAGACAGAATACAGTGGGGGGGGGAGGGAGGGGTGTATGGAACTTAACACACGAGGGAGACATGGCAGAGTGAAGGGGGAAGATCTGCACTGAGCCTTGTTGGGTAGGGCAAAATATACCCTTTTCTGGGGGTGGGGGGGGAGTGAGATTCTCCAGATGGCTCCTTCCAACAACAAAAAGAGATTAAAAAGACTTCAGGGTCAGAGATAGGGTGAGGTGGTAATTTGTTTACTAAGCTGGCATCCTTGATTTATACATCCTGAGATGGTCCTTCACGTTTGACCAAATCGGAGGTTGTAAAACTTCACATTCCAGGGAGGCGGCAGGGGGAATCCTTTAATGTAGATAGCTGAGGATGTTTTCCCACAAGATACAGGAAGAGAGAGGGGGGGGATATGCAGAGAAGGGCTACGTGATGCTCTCGCCTTGCAATAATGGCTTCTCTTTGGCTCAGGCTTTTGGATCAAGAGGCAATCAGGGATCATGGCAATTGTTCTGCTGGTTCTGCAGAGGTGATCCGGCCTCTTGTCCCTGGAAAGTCTGGCTTGTACAAAACTGGGGAGAGCTAGCCCAGAGCAGCAGGCTATTAAGGTGCAGGCAGCAATGTTTCAAACAGTTCAGTGAGTCTCTGTTATGGGTGCCATCTCCAGGGCTGGAGCTTTTAGGTATCAATTCCCCCCTTTGGTGGCTCCAGAACTTCGTGACGGAGCCACCACAAAAACTGGATCTTAGGAACTGCTGGAGGCAGGATAACAGGAGCTCTGAAGCAGGAATCCTGGAAACAGGAGGCAGCGGGTTAGAAACAGGAACGGACTGGAACACAGGAACTTGGAGTCGCTGGAACTTGCTTGTAGTGTTGATTGGAGACCCAGGAGATGTATAAATCAAAGGGAAGTGTAGGAGCCATTTTGCAATCTAAGCTAAAAACGGGCCAGATTAAAAAAGGTGACAGCCACGGGAATTGGAAACACCTGGGTGCTATATTGGTTTTGCTGTTACTACTCTTGAGAAGTAGATACATTGAATAGAGATGTGCTAGGAGGTATAGATATACATGTACAATTATTTACACTTGTTGATTTTCTAACTAGTTTAAAGATAACAAGAAGGAGAGAGAGTAACTAAATTGGCTATCTGCTATTTACAATACATAGAAAACTGTACAGAAAAAAACTCTGGATGTTGCAGTTTGCAGAGAAAAAAACTGTCAGTCTTCTTTATAAGGTTACAGTTAGTAGGAAAGGAAAGTTTCCGCTGGCATCGCAATTAAGTTACAATGTAGGAAATAGGAAAGCACCCCCCTTAGAGCACTTCGTGAGCTCATATCTATAGCAAGGAGAGGGTTAATTAGCTTAATTAGGTCGCTGCAGGCTGGTGACAGAGACGCTTGCAGGGCTTCAGGTGCTTAGAGGCTCGGTATCACTTTCACTTTTTGGTTACAAAAATAATAATAATAATAACATTGCTGAAACAATTCCATAAATTACAGCTCTTTTACGGCTGTTCATGCTTCTTGCTTGGATGTATACCCGGAAGACTGTGGAAGGGGTTAATTGGTTCACAGTGAGCTGGAAATAGAGCGGGCTGCAAGGCTAACACAAAAGTGAGCTTTCTCATACACATTTATATCCTTATACAAAAAGAGAAATTGGTGCAAATCCCGTGCCCCAGAGGGCCTGGCACATGCAGATCTTCAAATGCTGGAGCATGATGGGTGCCTTACTGGTTTTCAGGGCAAAAGCAGGTGTCAGGGAATTGACACATGAAGAAGCAAAAACACATTTTCAGGTGCAAAAGAGATTGACTGTCCAAGGGCAGGACCTTTTTAGAGGGAGGAAGGGGGGTCCCTCAGTCCCTCCCTTTAATTTTTGTCTAGGGGATGCCAAATGTTGTCCCCACCTTGGAAAGTCAAAAATAGAAAATAATAAAAACTTAAGAGCAAGCCTAGGGGTTACACAGGTCTCTATATTGCTTTTAGGAGAGCTGTGTAGCCTGGTAGGTGACTGTCATTTTGCTGGGCCATATTTGCATCCATCTACCCAAAACTCATAGATGTGTGAAAGCATAGGTAAAGGAAGAATGGCAGCTTGCACACACATATATATCCAATGGGATCAAATCATAACATTCATGTTTATACCCAATAAAAGGGACTACACATATAAATATCTAAAATCTATTCCATCAATGCAGTGGCTGAGATAGGTTGTTATCTTAATCTTTTCATCTTGGGCAATCAACTGTTTCAGAAAAATCCTAATGCTAACATACATAAAACTTGGCAAGTTTGTAAACATTACTAAACCATTAAGTCTAGGCATTGAACTAATATAAAACCTTGGAAGGTGAAGCAGGTACAGACAAGTAATGGATGTAGGATACCAATGCAATCTAGATTAGTATACTAAAGCCATCAGGATGGCTGTTTGCAGGGAAACCTAAGCATCTGTGCCTACAAAATAACAAGAAATCATAGGGCTATAAGTACTGGAAAGGGTTAAGTCAATTTGTTAATGAGTCCTTGTGAGAAAGGACAGTGCAATAACATTGCTAGTGGAAGCGGTAGTTGGCAGTTGTCTGGATACCCAATGTTTTGGTTGGGGTGTGTGTGTTCCTTACACGGGAGGTTGGCACAAGGGGGGAGCCCTGGGTTTCAAATGTCAGCGCAGGGTCCCATCTGAACCAATCACATCCTTGCATTAATACATACATCATAGTAACCTGGGACTGAATGACTCATATATACCCAATAGCATTGTCAATGGTGCAATGTTTGTTTTGAGACAGGGATTCATTTCCTAAGTATGCCCCTACAGCAAGCTCCTTGTGACTCTCCTCCTTTCTCCCCGCAGGTGGGCTGAAGTAGCATTGCTTCAGGTCAGGAGTCTCCTGCCTGGGAGGTGATTATGGGGGGGAGCACACGTCAGGGAGTTCCACCAGTGACCGATAGCAGAGACCTGTATATTTAGGGATGGAACTTATACACATTAGTGGTTGGAGGATCGTTCCAAGGACAGCTGCTCCTTGACGCAAAACAGAAAAAAACTCATTAAGGTGGAGAGAAAGTTAAAACACTGCACACAAAACAAAAAAAAAGTTGGTAGTGCATTGCCTCTCTTCCCGGTTTCCTGGCTGGTTGGCATGGCTTTCAGGAGGGAGGGAAAACAGAAGGCAAGATTGTTAATGAATACCAGGCAATCTGCATTTCAAGAAGAAGGGAGGGGGAAGAGACCCTTCAAGTGGGGGGGCTCCCCCCTTTCATATCCCTGATAGCCATGTTTGTTGGCATGCCGCAAGGGGAATGAAAGAGCTAGGTTGAAGCATTTAAAACTCCTCAAAAATGAAATTCAAAATGAAGGAAGACAAAAATCATAAACTTAATCACAAACTTAGGCTGGATTCTTAGAAGGCACAATGATTAAAATGGATCCATTGCAAATGATCAGGTATTATTCAGGAACTTAAAAAAAATCCCTCAAATTCAAAGTCCAAAAGAAATAAAAAGTGGGTCATATCTCCCTTTCCTTTAAAAGTTTTCAGATAAAAAAACAAACAAAAATGGACCGGACTGGACCGGGTGTCCTTCTCTCCCCACTTCCTTTCTTCTGATGCAATCAGATGAAAGGAGTATAAATGGGGCTTTGTGGCAGCACTTGGGCATGTGCAAAGTGCTGCTTGGAAAAGTACAATGCAAGTCCTGAACATTGATTTAAATGGGACAGGACTGCTTTTAAGCGTTTTATACATACAAATAACAATACAATCTTGGGATGGGCAAGACCATTGTTTACATATAATATTACAATCTTGGGCTGTGACCATTATTTTGTGGGGAAAGTTTCCTTCCACTGCTGCATCAGTTCAGTGCAGCCCCTCTGAAACACATAGACACCTCTGTCAAATCCTTTCATTTCCATACCTTCAAAACCTTTCATTTGCGAAAACACACCTTAACAGGCATCTGTTATGAGTAGCAGCCTCACACTAGATGCCATGCCATTAACCATCACTTTCTATAAAAATCCTGTCTTTCTACATACTTTTACCATTCCTTTTTCCACCACAATAAATGACCACAAGACCCAGAAAATATCGAGTGTGGAGCTGGAAAAAAAAAAGGGGGGGGGAAGCAAAGCGTACTAAGCTGTCCCTTCCCTCATTCATTCCATAGGGTAAAAACAAACAAACAAGGAAACCTTTGCTCTGATGCACTCACACTGACTCTTCACTGGGTCACATATTCCTAACTGGCTGGAGAACACATCACATTTTATACATTACCCCGGTCCACACATATTCACATAAAGACAATAATAAAAAAAAGACTTTCATTGCGCAATGACATAGACACTCCATATTCACTTCATTCAATACACTCACAAAATATCTCATTCCAGTGCCTTCCCCTGGTACCGTGGGGTAGACACACACACACACACACACACACACACACACACACACATACAAGTTTCAATATGAAGCAGACAAGAGGGGGGGCACATATACACATGTAATTTCACTTCATTTTCCTCTTTGCCAAATTGTGCGAAAACCGCCTTTTATTCTGGAGAGGTGGACGGGGGTTGATGATATTCTTGAGAAAGGCTGGCCATACCTTTCTCAAGAAACAAGCCCCGGTAAAAATCTTTACTTAAAACCATCACAAAGGTGATGAGAGATACAGAGACATGTCATTGTTTCCTGCAAAGGGAAACAAGTTATTTGGTACTCTTTATGGTTCAGGTACACTTCCCTGCGCCAGGGAGGCTCTGCTATAATTTAAAGAACAGTGAGAGAGCTTTGCAGGGATCTTCCCTACCAGATCGGCTCCCCCATGGCAATACAGCTTGACTTGTTAACTCTTTCGTTGCCGAAGAGGCTATACATCTTAACAGTGAGTTGCAGAGATTTTAGTTCTTTCATTACATAGTTAAAACTAGGCACACACTTCTTTAACCATTTCCCTTCCTGCACTGAGGAGGCTTTTTGCATTTTCGTTCAGTTGACTAGGAATAGTACAGAATGAAGTTTAGAAAAGAGAGAGGGGGGTGGGGATGCGCGCACACACACATTCACTCAAAAGGGGGAAAGAGGTGGGGCAGATTGCATGGCAAGAAGAGATGCACATTGCATGGGAAAAGCCCATAGGATCAAAAGAGATGGAAAAAGGGGGGGGGAAGATGCACATTGCATGGTAATTTTCAGACAGAGTCTTGAAACGGCATTTTTCCCGTGTATTGAACCAAATCACAATGTTGGATTTTGATTATGAAGTTACTGCAATTTTCCTTCGTGTCTTGCCGCTCCCAAGGCGGGGGTAGGCAGGTCGCTGCGTTTATAGCTAGCTTTCCTCCGCGGGGGAGGAAGCCAATAGTTCCCTTTTGTCACTCGAGGGAATGAGCAGAGGCAGTTTTGCCTTGCTACAATCCCATGGGATCTTCTGCTGTTCCCTCATTTGGGAAGGGGCAGCAGAGTTTCTGCTCTTGTCTTGGGCCATGATTTGCTCTTGTAAATACTGGATTGTGGCCCTAGAATGGTCTAGTTCTTGCTGAAGTGAGGTGATCCTGCTCAAGGCAGCTTTCATTGCTCCTTTCACTTGATTTAATTCCTTCTGTGTTTCAAGGAGAGCGTGGGACAAATCACTCCTATCCTTCATTAGTCCAGTATTAGTTGCCTGGGATCCAACAGGGTCGCGTTTGCCAATATTGTGCCTTGAAGGATCACCATGACAATTTTAGCAGCCATCTCTTTAGTTTGCTTAGGCTGGGGTCACTGTTCAATTTTCCTGCCATGATGAAAACTATAGCTCTGGGGGAAAGGGTGGATCGCTCTGGCTGATCCTGGTGAGGCAAAAGAAATCCGTTTCTCAGTAGAGAACCAGGGGAATGGGTTTGAGCCTGACCTGCACTCTTGGAATAAAAGCGCCACTTGTGGGTATTTCAAGGCAGCGGGGACAAAAATGTTTCACAGCAAGGGAGGGGTTGGAGTCGATCAGGGCTCTCTGGATTATTAATCGCTGGCTGTGGGGGTGCAGCCCAGCGTGGAAGAAAAGTTCAGGGATTCAAGTTGAGCTACAATTGCTACAATTCCTAATTAGATATTTTTGCAAGCACTCTTTTATTGCTCTGGGGGTGGTTTTAACCCAGGGTCCATTGCTTAAGGCAGGCTAGTGCAGTCTGCTGCAGCCAGACTACACAACCCATATTGTTTCAAGGGGATACTCCCCTCCAGGGTTCTCTATTGGAAATTCTGTGCATTCCACTCCAGACTTTCCAATGCTCTTGGATTGGGGCCTCGACGCACCTCGCTCTCGAGCCCATCCTATCAATTACTCAGTAGCAGACAGCCAGTGCCGTCGCTCCTGGGGTTCAGACTTTGCAGTTGCTCTTGGATTGGGGGGGCACCTCGCTCCCGGCCAATCTTTCAGTTTCACTCAGTAGCAGACAGCCAGTGCCGTCGCTCCTGGGGTTCAGACTTTGCAGTTGCTCTTGGATTGGGGGGGCACCTCGCTCCCAGCCAATCTTTCAGTTTCACTCAGTAGCAGACAGCCAGTGCCGTTGCTCCTGGGGTTCAGACTTTGCAGTTGCTCTTGGATTGGGGGGGGCACCTCGCTCCCGGCCAATCTTTCAGTTTCACTCAGTAGCAGACAGCCAGTGCCGTCGCTCCTGTTTGGGGGGGGGGCTTCAGCTCACCCCGGCTATGATCTGCGTCCAGATCGCAAGTTTTCAGGTACTCAATATTCAAATATGCAGTTACTCAAAAAAAAAAATTCAGGTTCACAATAAAGATTCAGGTTCACAATAAAGATTCAGGTTCACAATAAAGATTCAGGTTCACAATAAAGATTCAGTTTCACACAAAAAATTCAGTTTCACACAAAAAAAAATTCAGTTTCACAAAAAAAATTCAGTTACTTAGCTCTGGCGGTGGCTGGAAAGTAAGCGCACCATAGAGAAATCTCAAGAAGAGAGGGACTAGTTACACAAAGAATCTCAAAAGGGCTCCCCTACAGAGAGTTTCCCAGATGGGGAGCGAAGCCAACCCACAAGATAGTGCTCTCTAGAGCCAAACACACAGTTTGCACACACACTCTGTTATTTTAATATGACAATTTTGTTCAGGTGATGCATTCAGTCAAGATTCAGAGAGTCACCGAGACTTCCCCTTACGTCTGCCATGGAAATGCTTGTGCGTCGACTTCACAAGGCATTCACAAGTGCAGGGGCTGCCCGCATTTTCTCCACCAATAAACTGTTACCAAAATTGCTCTTTGGATGGGGAATTAGCTCGAGCAATCGGTAACTATGTATTTATTAAGCCAGGATCGCCCTATGTCTACGAGGGTTTTTCTCAGTGACTCCCCAAATAAAGACAGACTCAGGAATTCCAAATTAAAAGGTTTATATATATATATTCATTCATTCAATGTTACAAATAACACACATACAAGAAAATAGGAATAAAGATAAAGGAGGTAAGTAAGAGATATTGAGGGAGTTATTAATTAGGATACTTTACCAATCTCTAGAAGTGGAGATGTTCCAAAATCCGTGGCATAGAGGTAGACAGAATACAGTGGGGGGGGGAGGGAGGGGTGTATGGAACTTAACACACGAGGGAGACATGGCAGAGTGAAGGGGGAAGATCTGCACTGAGCCTTGTTGGGTAGGGCAAAATATACCCTTTTCTGGGGGTGGGGGGGGAGTGAGATTCTCCAGATGGCTCCTTCCAACAACAAAAAGAGATTAAAAAGACTTCAGGGTCAGAGATAGGGTGAGGTGGTAATTTGTTTACTAAGCTGGCATCCTTGATTTATACATCCTGAGATGGTCCTTCACGTTTGACCAAATCGGAGGTTGTAAAACTTCACATTCCAGGGAGGCGGCAGGGGGAATCCTTTAATGTAGATAGCTGAGGATGTTTTCCCACAAGATACAGGAAGAGAGAGGGGGGGGATATGCAGAGAAGGGCTACGTGATGCTCTCGCCTTGCAATAATGGCTTCTCTTTGGCTCAGGCTTTTGGATCAAGAGGCAATCAGGGATCATAGCAATTGTTCTGCTGGTTCTGCAGAGGTGATCCGGCCTCTTGTCCCTGGAAAGTCTGGCTTGTACAAAACTGGGGAGAGCTAGCCCAGAGCAGCAGGCTATTAAGGTGCAGGCAGCAATGTTTCAAACAGTTCAGTGAGTCTCTGTTATGGGTGCCATCTCCAGGGCCGGAGCTTTTAGGTATCAACTTCCCACAAGGACTTCCCAGAAATGGCGGCCTGCTGTGAATCCCTCACGGCCCAGCACAGCATTATATTGGTCAAATCTCTCAGGATTGTTGGGCAGAGTATGAGCTTTTTCTCCCCATCTCACGCTTTTCCGATCTTTGGACAGGACGAGTCGGGGATGAGCTGTGTCTGAATCCAGAGTCACATTTGCTGTTGGGGGAAAAACAAGGAAACAAGACGAGAAGTATTTGCGGACCCAGGCCGAGCATGGGATCCAGAGGTCCAGCCTCTCCTACCAGGGGTCACCCACCCCCGCCCATAACACCCAGTGTTGTCCGAACCCCAAATCATGTGAGTGCAAGTTAAGCAGTACACAAATGACAAGTACAAACATGGTTGGATTGAAACAGGCCACAACTTTATTGGTTACAGCATTAGGTATTGGCAAGCATGGAGGTAGGATCCTGACATCAGGTGACCCGATGCCAGCTGATGTACCCTGCACCCAGCACCCTGCTGGGCGCAGCCTGAGATGGCAGCGTCCAGGACCCACTTGGACGGCAGCCACTGCATAGTCCCCTGCCACCTGTGAGGAGTCCATCCCTTTGGCCCCTGACTGGGCATGTCCAAATCCAGGCCTCCTCCAAAGCCCCTTATTGGGGTTCCCAACATGGGAAAAGGGGGCACGCAGGCCAGCTTTTCCCCAAACAGGATCCGGGCCCCATGGCCAAACTGCCACAAGAGGAGGCCAGAAGGGTGCGAGCTTCTGGAAGACTCCCGCCAACGCCTAACGTTGAAACCAGACCTGTAGTCTGTGCAGGACGTCCTGAAACCAAATATCCATGCCCCACAAGGACAGGTGCACACCATCTGGGCCAAACCAGGCCCCCAAGCGACTCCACTGGTCCACGAGGTGAACGACATCACCCCCAAGGGCTTCTGCCGCCCTACCAGTAGCCAGCATTGCCTTCCACCTAGGCATGGTCTTCCACCTAGGAATGGTCAACTTTTCCCGGGCACCCTGCCAGATCTGCCTTTCCAGCATGTCCAGCCACAAGTGCTCACCCCCGGCCACCGCCTTGTTTGGGCCTGCAGATCCCACACTGCTGCTGCCCGCAGAGTGCTGTCTTTTGTTTTGCCCCGGTCATTTCCACCCTGATGACGTCTGGCAATCCATGCTGCCATACTCTGTGCTGCCTGTGCGGTAACAGGGACTCCCCGTGTGTTCCAGAAGCACCAAACCACTTCAATTTGATCCAGTCACCCGTGCCTAAGCGACTTTCCCCACCAGGGTTAGGAGCACCCGTGCAACAAGGAGTTGGATCCAACAACAGTTGACCCATCTGCCAGCCAGTGTAGCATCAGCCCCAGTGAGGGACCGTGCCAGCCCAGTCTTCACCAGAGTGCCCACTGAGGGGGGGACCATGGAACGGCATACTCCATGTCACCCAGTGGTGAGCACCAGCCAGCCGTCCCTGAGCCAGACCTGCCCAGACATGGCTCAGTTCCGAAAACTCCTTAAGGGAGTTATCAACACAAGAGGTAGGCTCATAGGCTTCCCCCCCAAATGGATCCACCGAATGCCCAGGCCACCCACTGCAGCAAAGCAAGGAACAAGGGTCCTCCTGAGGGCCACCCCAGCCCAATTCCCGCTCCAAGCAGGGAAATTCCCTCCATCTGGTGACCCCTGCTCTATGCCCAGACGAAGGCGAAAAACCTCTGGGACCCCTAGCCAATCTGGCCCAGAGGAAAATTTCTTCCTGATCCCAAAGTGGCAATTGGCACTACCCTGGGCATGTAAGAAAGGGCCACAAGACGATCCCTCCAGTACAAGGAGCTTGCCCAATCAGTAGAAGCTGCATACACCCCCATCCTGCACACTATATGTCAACAGGTCCAGGCCCCAATTTGCCACTGTGCGAAAACTAAAAGACATTATATGGTGTTGCTTTGGGCCACATGCAAATGGACCTCCACCTACCCATGTGGACCTCTCCCTGCCCATGACACAAACACGGGTCTGTGACCACCGTGGTGGCTCCTATCTTAATAAAAGGGGGCACAAACACTCTGGCTGAGAGGCTGGGTCATGCCCAGCCCCATCATACGGAGTGTATCGTAAGGAGGATTGCCGGCATTCCCTGCTCCCTCTGGAATTTACTTTATTTTAAACTCAGGAAACAGCCTCTTCCTGCCCAGAAGTGTGCATCCGAGTGACAGCTGGGGAGGCAGCAGACCAAGTTGAACAGGAGGCTTGTGAGTGACAGGCACGTAGTTTCCGTTCTTCTCCCAAACATCAACCCGATCTGTGCCTCTCTTGGGGAGGATTCTGAAAGGCCCTCCAAAGCTGATGCCCAGCAACTGTTCTCCCTGCATTTCCATATGGCGGCAGGTAGGCAAACGGAGGCAGGTCATCCCCTCAGAGTCTACCTTCTCTTTCACCCTGTCTACTCCACAGAAAAAGAAGGAACTGGCTGAGGCAGGGAGGGAGAGATGTTTGAGGAACAAAACAAGAGCATCCAATAATGTTATCTCTAGAAAAACACCAAGTAGAAGACCACAAATTGTAAGGAGAAGCTTTTTAGTTAAGAAATAATTTAGCCGTGTATGAAGAAAAATTTACCTTTCTGCAGATGAAGTCCAGAATCCAAAGAGTCTGAAGAAGCAAAAGAAACAAATGTGAGCAGCAGACCCTTGTGCCAACACCTTTCCTGGTTTTACAAGGTATTTTACAAGGTGGCCCGTGAAAGGTGGGACTTTTGCCAAGCCAGGCTTCTGACTGGATGTGCAGCTTTTCCAAAATGCTGCTTGGGCAGCAACTATCACCACAGCACAAGGATCTTCACTGTGTAACTGAAGGAATGCTGCTGCAGCCATTTTGTGGCTGGCTCCACCTCCGGCAGCAGCTATTTTGTGGCATCCCATTTGTGGCTGCCCTCACCATGCTGTGTAAGAATTCCAAAGATGGCCACAGGCTCAAAAAGGTTGGCGACCCCAATCTAAGTAGCCTAAAGCATAATAAAACACATCTGGCCCTATCTAAAGTCCAGTCAGAAAAGTACATTGTTTACTCACCGAGAAGGTCCTTTCTGCTCTGAAGCAGAAGGTCATCTTGCAGCATTGGGTGTTTCTCGTCCCATTGCTTGGAGAGGCAGGACTAAAATTAAACTATTTCCTGTCTTGGGGCGAGGAACGCCCACACACTTCCAGTTAATCTAATACGAGCTCATTAGAGACAAGGAAAAAACAGGAACATGATAACAAAAACCATAACAACAGATTGAACAACACAATGAACTGGTTGAACATCAACACAACAGTAGGAAGGACAAGGTGCCCCCTTTATTGCAACTGTGTTTGTCTTGTGCAGCTGTGATTATCTTGCTTGAGGTTCACGTTGGCTGATGAATGTTGGTTCAAATTAGTCAGCCACCCTGAGAAGATGACTCCTCATGGGTGGGCAAGATGACCTTCTACTTCAGAGCAGAAAGGACCTTCTTGGTGAGTAAACAATGTATCTTTCCCGCTCTGAGGGAAGGTCATCTTGCAGCGTTGGGATGCCCAAGAGCCCCTTCACTTTCGGGTGAGAGTCCTAGATGTCATCTTCTTTAACTACGTGTTGCAATACGCGCCTACCGAAGGCGGCCTCTGCTGATGCTAAGGTGTTAATGCGGTAGTGCTTAATGAAGGTGGATGGATTAGTAGCTGCCCTGCATATTTTCTCCGTTGATGCTTGTTTGAACAGTGCTGCGGAGGTTGCTGCACTCCGGAGGGAGTGTGCCATGATGCCTAATGGGGCCTGAAGCCCGCTTGCAATGTATGCCTTGGTGATGCACCTGCGGATAGTCGTGCTGATGGACTGGCGAGACATTGGCATACCCTTGTTAGGTAGTGCTATGGAAATAAATAGGTATTTGGTCTTTCGGATGGAAGCTGTCCTTGATATGTATATGTGGAGAGCTCTGTGCAAGTCCAAGGTATGCCAACTGTGTTCCTTGGAGTTGGAAGGATTGGGGCAGAAAGAAGGAAGGTTGATTTCTTGAGCTTGATGGAATTGTGATTGAACCTTAGGGGTGAATGACGGGTCTGTTCGGAGGACCACTCTGTCCTTGTGGAATATACACAGATCCTGACGTATGGAAAGTGACTTCAGTTCTGACACGCGACGGGCCGAGGTGACGGCCGTCAGGAAGAGGGTTTTCATTTTGAGTAGTCTGATGTGGACCACCCGCATTGGTTCAAATGTCCCTAAGATCAGCCTCAGTACCAAAGTATTGGGAAATGGCTAATGTAAAACCCATCTATAAAAAGGGCTCCAGGGGGGACCCAGGAAATTAGAGGCCAGTTAGCATAACATCTGATCCAGGTAAATTGATGGAGAGCATAATATGGGCCGCCCTCGTGCAGGACTAGCCAACGAACGGGCAGCGTCGGACCTGTGTGGCGGTTTCTACCGGGGGCCGCTAACCATCTGGTACGGTGACGGGAAAGAGCAGAACCGAGAGATCGTGCCTAGAGAATGGTTGGAAGGACCCTTGATTATCCACGCTCCGACCACCCCAGCCACCATCGCCACGGAGGAAACTATCCTGCTACGGGAACAGAACCAGACATTGAGCCTACAGAACCGGGACCTTCAGGCGCAGCTGAGCGCTCTGCAGAGAGATTTGACTGCAGTTTTGGGGGTAGTGAGAGAGCTCCGAAAGCCCTCGCAGCAACCCCGAGCCAGCTCCCTACCTGCCGCGGAACCACCCGTCTGTAGGGAGGCACCCCCACCCAAGCGCCCTACTGCCAGGGATCTGAAGGTATCCTTCGACGGGTCCATCATGAGCTACCCCATTTCCTGCTCCAAGTGTCCAGTTTCATGAAGGATCAAGGACAGACCCCTCGGAGGAAGCCAGGGTCAGGTACGTGATCAGCCTACTAGAGCTTGCTTTATTTCCACTTCTTTAAGCATAAGCTCAACTGACTTTCTTTTGACTGATGAGTTGGTGCTAGCAGCTAGAGTAAACCTGACTTCTTTCCTGCTTATTTTATTCTGTTTATATTCCTCCCGCTAGATCAAGTAACACTGCACGAAACTGGGCCCGTCTAGGAGAACTATTTGATGACATCAAAAACAACCATCCAACTATTCCAGTTCTTATGGCTGGTGACTTTAACGCACGAATAGCGCTGGATGATAATACTCTCTTCCAAAATCTTATAGGGAATTTTGATGAGTCTTTCCTGAGCTTCCTATGGTACACTAGAACTTCCAGGGACTCGGTAATTAACTCTTCCGGCTTAAGTCTGGCCCAATTCGCTATCCAGAGAAACCTAGGATTACATGGAGAGGCGGCATGGTGTGGTGGTTAAGGTGCTGGACTGGGATCTGGAAAACCCAGGTTTGAATCCCCACTCTGCCATGGAAACTTTCTGGGTGACCTTGGGCCAGTCACACACTCTCAACATTGAGCCTGGCAAGAGTTTGGATGAGAGACCACCAAGGAATACCAGGGGCATGATACAGAGGCAGGAAATGGCAAACCACCTCTGAACATCTCTCGTCTGGAAAACCCTGTGAGTTTGCCAAAGGCAAATTTTTTTTAAAAAAAAATTCTATGGCTTGTTAATGATCCTCATCCTGTCAATTGCATTGGTTTCCACTGTGTAATCTGCCTTGAGTCTCAGTGAGAAAGGTGGACCATTAAATAAAATAACACTAAGTACCTGGCGTTGCTGTCCTGCCTCAGTGACTCAGCAATAAGTCTAATCACGAGTTTATTCATTCAGTAGTGGAAGAGCTTTTCCTGGGCAGCCTGCAGGTAAGGCCGTTGCCTGTCTCTGAATACTTTCCTGTAGCTGAGTGTGTCTCAACCTTTCCTACCTTCGGTCCCACTAATTACCCTTATGAAAGAACCTGGGTCCCACCAGGATGGAATTTTTTTAAAACATCTTTTCTGAGAAAGACATTTCTGTGTCTGTACTTGCAGGCATTCTGTTTATTACACTGCTTATGGTAAATTTTAAGGACATGAATATTGCAGTTATATTGCTTTATTGCTATGGCTTTAGAACACAACAGAAATAATTTTCCATTAGCAACTGAAAAGCAGTAGTTGTTCTGAAAACCCCAGATCCCACCTAGACAAGTTCTGCATCTCACCAGAGCTGCACAGCCTGCTGGTTGAGAACCACGTCTGTGCATTAAACTCCCATACCTAACCTATAACTTACTGTGAGATCTAAATCACTTAATTATACAAAGAAACAACAACCCCCACCATGAGATATAGAAATGAAAGAAAATTCCAGTAGAATGCCCAAAATTCCGTGGGAGGATATCAGCAGCCGGAGATCACCACTACGATCAGATGGGTGACGTCCAAAGGAGAAAAGAAATCCACAGATCAATTGAGACGGTCGTTCCGGATACTGTATAAAGTCCCATTTTTGCCAAAAGCTTCATCAGTCATTGATCCCTTGTTGCTGTCCGCAGTTTGCTTTTGAATATTTGTTGAATATTTGTTATATCTTCTTGTAATATTTATGAGTATGTGAATATGTTATTTCCAGGTTGGCTTTCACAATAGGTCAATCATAGGAGGATTGTATTTGGATCTTACTGGGATCTACTTATTCAAAAGCAAACTGTTGACAGCAAGCCTGGCAGCGTGGATCTAAACTAAACCCCCCTCCGCCCGCCTTGCCAGGAGTCCCACGGACGCGGGCGGTGGGGCTTTACAGAGATCCACGCCTGCCACCCTCACCCACCCTTGCCACCACGTAAGCCTGGCAGGTGGGTGGTAGAGTTGCAGCTGGCGCCACCCCCCACCCCCGGCATCATGGGCAGGTAGGGAGGAGGATATGCCATGGCCCCATAAACCAGGCAGGTGGAGGCAGCGGCACTGCAAGTGGGAAGGGCAGGCAGGGGAGGGAGGGAAGGGGAGCCACCATTTCCTCCTCACCACCACGTGAATCGGGCAGGATGACATGGTGGCACATTAGATTGACAGGGTGGCTGTTCAGTGGCCAACAGGGCAAGTGGGGATGGGATGATGCCCCCTCACAAGTCTCATGGGCCCCCTTTATCACCAGATCTTTCTGAAGCGTAGATGACACATTAGTATGATTGCAAACACTGACAGCCAGTGTGTTGAAGTGCAGTGTGGTGGACTTGAACTGATGAGGCCTGGGTTCAAATTCCTACTCAGCTATAGGGTTGCCACTGCCTCCAGGTGGGCGCTCGAGATCTCCCCAAATTACAACTGTTCTGCAGATAGGGTTCCCAACTGCCCGGTTGTGGTGGCAATTCCCTGCCAATTAACCGGGCTGCCCACTGGCCAGCTGGTGGTCAGAGCGGGCAGAAGCAGGCAGGGAGAGCGATTCCCTCCCACTCATACTTCTGTGGAGTCAGAGTGGGCAGACAGCGGGGCTAGGAAACCGAAAGGAACTGTATCTGGACTGTGCACAAATCCCTCCCTCTCCCCAACCCCACAAGGCTCCCAAGTGGGGACAAAGGCTGCTTCAGAGCTTGGACTCCACAGCAGGGGTGGGGAACCTTTTTTCTGCCAAGGGCCATTTGGATATTTATAACATCATTCGCAGGCCGTACAAAATTATCAACTTAAAAATTAGCCGACCAAGCCCCCAGCAGGCAGCTGCCCCAGATGAACCCCCCCCCGTGCGGGCAAGGAGGCTGGCATCCAACCAGTGGTGCGCACGGCCACCTGGTGGCACAGGATGGTCTGTTGCACAAGCCGGGCACCCTGAGACTAGCAAGAGGGTTTCCCTGCCGGGCTGGGGGTGGGGAGATCTGGGGGTCTCTCCGCGAAACGAGCCTGGGAAGATTTCCCCAAGCAGCAGACCATCGCCCTGGGAAAGTTGGAAGGAAGCAGAGAGGCGCAGCGGGACGGGTTTGCCGAGGGGAGCAACCTCGTGCATCATCTGCCCATTTCCAAATCAACACCCAGGTGCAAATCCCCGACCCCTCTTACTGGGGGGGGGGAGTGGCAGAAACTCTCCAATTTTCCCCGCAGTGCTGACTAAAAAAATAAATAAATAAATAAAAAGAAGGAAGAAAAGGTCCGATCGTTTGGGTGCGACCCCGCCTCTCTGCCCTTGTCTACGCCAGAGTGGTTCCCACAGCAGCAGCAGCACACGCGTTTTCCCTGCAAACCGGCATCTGGATGCGGACGCCAGATCTGCAAGAGGGGGCAGGATGGGCTGCTAGGGCTGTCAAAAAAAAAAAATTCGGTACAGTTCGGATTCGGCCGAATTTGGCCCTTGTGGGTTCGGTACATGCCGAAGTCCGAACTCCCCCACTTCGGATCCGTTCAATTCGACGGGAATTCAAAGTTCGGAAAAAAAATTCGGCCGAATAAAACCATTAAAAACACAATCGAGCCTTTCCGCGGCTCTGGGGGGGGGGCATTTTTGGGCTTAGAGGTCCCAAACTTTCAGCAGAGCTTCAAAGGACTTATATTGAAAGACTCCCCAAGTTTTGTAAAGATTGGGTCAGGGGGGGCTGAGATATGGGCCCTGAAAGGGGTCCCCCCACCCTTAATGTATATCTCTCAGCAGAGCTTGCCGCCCACGCACAAAGCTCCCAGCCCCGACAAACAGCTGATGAGAGCAAGGGCGGGGCAGGTGCTAAGAACTTTGCAAAGCAACACAACACCTTTACAAACATGCAAAGGGCGGGGCAGGTGTGAAGAATTTTGCAAAACAATACAACTGCAAAGCAACACAAGCACGCAATGCAACACCTTTGCAACAGTGCAAAGCAACACCTGACACCTGGGAGTTTGCATACCATGGAAAGGGACAGAGGCAGCTAGCTATGCATAATGAGCAGGAGGGGGTGGAATTTCTCCTTCTGCATTGGACTTGGGACCAGGCAGATGCGTTCTTTAAGTCACCATTTGAAAACCAGTTTTGAGCAAGCATCAAAATAACCTAACTGATCTTATAAATGAGGAAAAACCTGAAGAATAAAAATGAAGCCCCCCCTCAAACCAGGGAGAGAGAGACTGGAGGGGGAACACACACCCCAGGCAGAACCGGCAAAAGCCCCCTTTGGCTTCCCCCCCCCCACCCACAGAAACTGCTCCCTCCCCACACACACACACAGACTCTGCTTCCCCCCCCACACACACACAGAAAAGAAAAATTACAGATTAAAGCCCCCAAAGGGGTCTTACTGTGGCTGTCTTCTGTTCCAGCAGGAGGGGCTGGGAGGCTGGGTAATCCAATATGATTCCATTTGTATCCAATATAAGATCCATATGTATGCATCTCTCCAGGGTGATCCATTCATCCCAATAGGGAAAAGGGGAAAGCCCATATCTTGGGGGCCCCTGACCCAATGTTTACAAAACTTGGGTGGTCTCTTAAAAAGCCTTTTCTGAAGCTCCGCTGAAAGTCTGGGGTCGGCACACCCAAAAATGCGCCCCCTGCAGCCACGGAAAGAGAAAAGGGGGGAGCCAATATTTCAGCCCCCACTGAACCCATCTTTACAAAACTTGGGTGGTCTCTTAAGAGGGATTCTCTGAAGCTATGATAAAAGTTTGGAGGCTGCACTCCCAAAAAAGCGCCCCCTGTAGCCACGAAAATGGAAAAGGGGGGAGAGGAAAAAGGGGTGGAGCCCATATCTCGGGACCCCCTGACCCAATGTTTACAAAACTTGGGGGGTATCTTAAGAAGCCTTGTCTGATGCTCCGCTGAAAGTTTGGGGTCGGCACACCCAAAAATGTGCCCTCTGCAGCCATGGAAAGAAAAAGGGGGGGAGCCCATATCTCGGGACCCCCTGACCCAATGTTTACAAAACTTTGGTGGTCTCTTAAGAAAACCTGTCTGAATATCCCCTGAAAGTTTGGGGTCTGTACCCCAAAAAATGCGCCCCCTGCAGCCACGGAAAGGAGCGAATGTGCACAAGCACCCCCTCACACACACATGAGGATTTCCCTCTCTCTCTCTCTTTCCCCGGCCGGCCGCACATCAGCTGATTCCTCCAGTACTCAATCCTGACTGATTGGCCAGAAGAAGACCCAGCTTGGCCACCGATTGGCCGGGGGAGGAGAATGCTGCTTACTGAAGGTTATGCTGCTTACTGACGGCCCCGAATTGGCCGAATTTATTCGCGAACTCCCAAACTCGCTGAATTCGGCCCCCCCGGTTGCCCGCCAGTTTTGAGTTTGGTTCCTCCCGAACTAAAAACCGCCGAATCAAGGGAAATTCGGCTGATTTTCAGTTCGGGCCGAACCGAATTGACAGCCCTAGGCTGCACCACTCCAGACAGTAGTGAGAGAGGGTGAGTCCCGTTTCTGAAAGCTCCCCCCTCTTCAAGAAAAGTCCACGCAGACAGAAAAGCAGCACAGCAAAGAAAGGGCTGAGTTTATTACCTGGCCCCTTGAACTGCTACTTTTCTGGTATAGCCAGTCTTTTAGTTGCACGTGCACAATCTAAGCCTTCCACACAGGCAGGTATCCACCCTTCTGACCTTGGAGGAGGAGGAGCTGTGCAAAGCAGGGACCTGCCCATATTGAACTTGGAGTGGGTGAACAGGCGGGCTTCACCCTAATACCCTCTTCTGCATTGTTTAAATAGACTCTGCAGTCCTAGGATTACATGGAGAGACGGTTAAGGTGTCAGACTCGGGTCAGGGGAACCCAAGTTTGAACCCCCACTCTGCCCTGGAAACTTGCTGGGTGACCTTGGGCCAGTCACACACTCTCAGCCTCGACCCTGGCAAGTATGTTTGGATGGGAGACCTCCGAAAGAGTACCAGGGACTTGACCCAGAGGCAGGCAATGGCAAACCATCTCTGAACATCCCTTGCCTTGAAAGCCTATGGGGTTGCCAATGCCAAAAACAAAATGTTAATTACATGGGTTCTTAGGATTCTCATCCTGTCCATTGCATTGGTTTTTACACTATGTCATCTGCCTTGACTCTCAGTGAAACTGGCGAACCATAAAATAATGTAAATAAAATAATAATACCAAGTACCTGGTGTTGCTGTCCTGTGTCAGTGACTCAGCAATAAGTCTATTCATAAGTTCATTCATTCAGCAGTGGAAGAGCTTTTCCTGGACAGCCTACAGGTAACGCTGTTGCCTGTCTCTGAATACTTCCCTGTAAATCACTGAGCCTCAACTTTTCCCACCTTTGGTCCCACCAATGGCTCTTATCAAAGAACCTGAGTCCCACCAGGACTGAATTTTTTTTTAAAACGCCTTTTCTGAGAAAGACATTTACAGTATATGTTTGCACTTGCAGACATTCTGTTTATTACAATTGCTTGTTTATGGTAGGTTATAAGGACATGAATATTACAGTAATATTCCTTTATTGCTATAGCTTTAGAAAACAACAGAAATAATTATTTCATTAGCAATTGAAAAGGAATAATTGTTCTGAAAACCCCAAATCCCTCCTAGACTAGTTCTGTCTCAACCGAGATGCACAGCCTGCTGGTTGACAACCACTGCTGTACATTAAACTCCCGGCACTCACAAAAAGAGCCTGTCAGGGAGGAAACTAGATGAACAGGCAAAAATGTGACAGGCAAAAATGTCTTCTGTGGGTTTGTTTGGTTTGTTCTGTAACATAGGGGAGTGACCTCTCAAAGGTCCAGAGAAGACCAGGCTAATTCCAGCTTTTGACCTGTCTAGCTATTTTTAAAAAAATTGTTGACGCACCATTGCAATGACCTATTATGGCAATTCACAGATTTTTAAAACTCACTCTTGCTTTTTTCATTGTGGAGTTATAAGAGGAACAGTATTGGCTGCATATTGAGCCTTATAACTCTGGCATGAGAAGGACTACTTTTAAAAAATGAAATCAGGGAAATCATTAAAATTATGGTCCAAAGAAGATCAGGCCACTGCCAGCATTTGAGATGCCTAGCCATAATTTTAAAAAATAACTCTCCATTAGAATGACCTATGGTGACAATGGCTAGTTCACAGATTTCTTTCCTGTTTTTTTTTAAACTAACTCTCTAGCTGTTTTCATTGCAGAATTAGAAGGGGAATGGGACTGGCTGCACATTGCTCTTTATAACTGAAACAAAAAGGGCAAGAGTCCAGTAGCACCTTAAAGACTAACAAAAATATTTTCTGGTAGCTGTGGCTCACAAAAGCTCATACCCTACCAGAAAATATTTTTGTTAGTCTTTAAGGTGCTACTGGACTCTTGCCTTTTTCTACTACGGCAGACAGACTAACACGGCTACCCACTGTGAAAAAGGGCTAGAGAGTTGCTTTTAAAAAATAAATCTGGGAACAAGTACATTGTTGCAGTAGGCAGGGGATATAATTTTTTTTTTTTTTTTAACTATGTTGATCTGGTACCAACTTTTTAAAAAGGCCTCCATTAGTGGGTGGACGAAAGGCCTCCCCAGAGCATCAAGGCAAGGAAATGGCACATGAGCAGGAATTCAGTGTAAATTTAGACAAAAATAAAAGCCAGAATGCTGAAGAGTCCTGCGCATATGGGTGCCAGCCCAGAGCCCTCATTCCACCCCCTCCACGTTCAATGGCAACATCCTCATCCGTCCATGTTGAAGGAGGACGAGGCCTTGGCTTCGTCTTTGCCTTTTCTCTCTCCTTTGCTTTCCCCATCTTCAACTTCTTGCCAGGCTCCTTCCTTCACATTACAAACCCCCCAGCATTTCCCCTTCCCCCAAAGTGTGGGTCCTGCTGTGGTCACCTCTCTCCTTGCAACCTGCTCTGCTCTCGCTCTGGTCTTTCAATGTCCCCCTCAAGCCACCTCCCTCCTATCCGGCTCTCCACTGCCAAAAACCCCCCACCTCTCTCTTCATTCTGAACAAGGGACGTTTCTCCTTTGACGCCTCCATTAACTTCCTTTCTGCTCCCAGACCCCACAGAAACTCTTCGATCCTGCCCTTCGAACCCCTCTGCATCGGTCCATCAGAAAATAAAGCTGGGGGCCTCAGAACTGGTCACCAGCTTCTGGATTTTGATGGGACTTGTAGAGCCCAAAATGAAGGGAGTCGGAAAATCCTGGCCCAGATTAGGTCCAGAGACTCTGGTCTTTGCAATGGAATCAAAGGTTTAACCATGAGAAGGCAGGAAGGTGGGAAGCAGCACAGACAGGGAGGGTGGGAAATATCCCTTCCTTTACAAAACAAAGAGGGGTTAACTTCCTTCACCTATCAGAAGTTGGTAGTTGTTAGAGGGTCTTAGAATCTGTGAGGCCCGGGTTCCAATCCTAACCCCACCATGGAAGCTTGCTTGTTGGCATTGGGCCAGTCACACACCCTCACCCTAACCTCCTTCTCAGGACTGTGGTTGTTGTGAGGATAAAATGGAAGGCAGTGGGGTGATATAAACTGCTGTGGGTTCACCTTTGGGAGAAAGGCAGCAGAGACAAGATGAGGGGGGTAAAGAAAGTCCTTGAAGGTTCAGAGCCAGTATTTTGTAGTGGTTAAAGCAGGTCTAGGATCTAAGAGACCCAGGTTCAAATTCTCATTCTGCCTCTGATACTTGGAGGCTGAAGGAGGGCCACTCTCACACACACACACTCAGCCTCCTCCAATTCACAGGACACTTATTGTGAGGATAAAATGGAAGACTGGACAGCGATGTCAGCCACGTTTGGTCCCCGCTGGGGAGAAAGGCAGGGTATACATGAAGTCCCTCTGTAATAAGCCAAACCTAGGACTGCATGGAAGGAATAACGGCAGAGAAATTACTAAAGCTATTTTCAGTAGGAAAAAAGGGGGGGTATGTTTTTCAGAGTTGCTCCTGTAGGAAAGGGACACTTGTCATAAATCTGATTTTGGGTACAGTTCACAAAAAGGACTATTTCACTTTTTGTTGCTCCATCAGATATTGCATATGTCTTCCGACAGGAGGTGGAACTGCTCATTCAGTATTTAAACTACCATTAAACATTGTGAGTACAACAAATCTCTAGTCAACGATGGAAGTGAGGGGCGTCTTTGTGGGCATCTCCAGCTCCTCCTCTCCCTTCCCTCCAGCGGTTGGGGAAAAGGAGGGACCCTGGACTCCCGCTGTCCCCCCTCTTCTTTGGAGGTGGGACAGGATCATATATCTCATTCTGAATCTGGCACCCGTGTGTATCACATACCCCAGAAAGTGGGGCCAGGTACACTTAGGAGAAGGACTCCTACCAGCCCATAGAAACATCCCAGGATTGCAAAAAAATCCCCAAAAGAAAAAAAATTACAAATTTAACATTTTCAGAAAAACACGGAGATCTTGTCAGGCCTGTATCTCAGTTACTGTGTTTTGCTTTCGTTTCTATCGCTGCCCCGACCACAGACTAAGCTCAAGGACAACTCTGCATACCAAAGCCTGTTTGAAGCTCTGAGAACTCTCCCCAAAAGAGTCCTGGGAACAGTCCTGGGAACAGCAACTATGTTTGTGTTCTGTAATCACTTGCAAATATCCTTGCCTTTATACTGCTGAGTGTTAGACAGCGAGCTTATTGCTGTCACCTTCCCTGTATGTACTGTTAACCTATTTTGACCAAGTAAACCAGCTTCTTTAGACTTGACTGTCTCTGATGTGGTCTTTGGTTCAGGTAGGGCAAGCGCTGACAGTGAAATACGTTATGAGATCTCAGTTGTCAGTTTGGAGAAGGAGCAGTGGTGACGTGAGCCAGGCAGGCAGGGGAAGAGGAGAAGGCCTGCCACCCTCACCCACTCTTGCCACCACTACGTGAGCCTGGCAGGTAGGTGGGTGGAGTTGCAGCTGCCACCACCCCCACCGCCCAGCTCTGTGGGCAGGCAGGCAGGGAGGAGGAGGAAAGGGAGCCGCTTTTGCTCCTATGCCATGGGACCCCTAAACCAGGCAGGTGGAGGCAGCAGCACTGCAAGTGGGAGGGGGCAGGGAGGGGAGGGAGGGGAGCCACCATATCCCCCCTCACCACCACATGAATCAGGCAGGTAAAGGTGGTGGTGCATTAGATTGACAGGGTGGCTGTTCAGGGGCCAGCAGGGCAAGCGGGGGTGGGATGATGCCCCCCCCCAAGCCTCATTTAGTCCCTTTATCCCCAGATCTTCCTGAAGTGTAGATGACACATTAGTATGATTGTAAACACTGAGTGCTTTGAAGTGCAGTGTGGTAGACTTGAACTGATGAGGCCTGGGTTCAAATTCCTACTCAGCTATAGGGTTGCCAGCCTCCAGGTGAATTACAGGTGCAGATGACGGAAACTGGCTCCCCTGGAGAGACTGGCTGCATCAGAGGATGGACTCTATGGCATTATGCCCCCCTCAGGTCCCTCTCCTGCCCAAACCCCACCCTCCCCAGCTCTGCACCAAAAACCTCCAGGAATTTCCCAGGCCACAGTTGGCAACCCCAGCAATGAAGCTCAGTAGCTCTTGGCCCAACTTTCCTTGTAGGGTTGTGGTGAGAACAAAGTAGGAGCACCCAGTTTGTTGGAAACCCAATTAAAGGAGAAAGACAGAGAGACACAGCTGTGTGGGTGAAAAGGATTCATAATGATTTGAAGAGAGACAAAAAACAGGAATTAGAAACCTTTAACCCAGCAGGACCCTGGCTATGCAAACCCACTCCTGAATTTCCTTCCAACTGGAGGGCTGGGAAGGGCTCAAGCCAATAAATGAAAAGCACCCTTGTGGTTGTCCTTGTCACAATATACCCTCCCCCCACCCAATAAAAAATTCAAGGCAGCCCAGTTTTCAAGGTAACATAACTTTATCAGAAGAGCAACATCTTTGCATCCAGTGGTATAACTGAACCACAACTGCAATGAATGGAGCAGCCTTGACAGGGAGAGGCAATTTCCTCACAGGTGCTGCTCAGTGTAGCACTGAAAAGAGAAAGGCCAGAAGATCCTCTTAGACTTGCAGGGGCCTCTTTCTTCCTCTCCACTGTCTTTGGTTGTTCCTCTTGGGCTTGAGAGGAATGGAGGCCGGAGGAGAATGGCGGGGGGTGGGAGTGGGGGGGTGGGGGACACGGACTATTCACAGCTCTCCTTGACCACAAGCCGGTTATTCTTTATAAACTGAAATGTGTCACTGTTGCTTTCAGAAATGAGACACAAATTTTAAAAAGGGAATGGAGGGAAAATGTGTCCCTTTTTACTCCAGTCAGTTTTGGGGTCTTTTAGCCTGGAGAGGCCTTTTTTGGTGCTCCTGGTGTGAAGAGAAGGGTCTTAAGAAGAAGAGAGCTTGAGGTGGCCATTTCCCCACACCCGAAAGAAGGGCAGGAGGGTCTCTCCAGAGAAGGAGGCTCCGGAGAACTCGTAGATCAGGGATCCTCGGTCAGCGTCCAAAAAGGCCACTCGGCCCCCAGCGTAGTTCAGGCAGACCCGGATCCTCTTGGGCTCCCCGGTCAGGGACAGCCCTGTAGTGTCTCTCCCACTTCCCCACAGCCCAGATCCCTCCCTCAGGACTAAATAATAACTCTCCCTTCCTCCTCACAGACTTTCTGGCCACCCCCAAACTCCATTCTTCCTCACTTCCCACAAGGACTTCCCAGAAATGGCGGCCTGCTGTGAATCCCTCACAGCCCAGCACAGCACCATAATTGTCAAATCTCTCAGGATTGCTGGGCAGAGCTTGAGTTTTTTCTCCCTGTCTCACGCTTTTCCGATCCTCAGACAGGACAAGGTAGCAGTTGGCTGTGTCTGGATCCAGAGTCACATTTGCTGTTGGGGGGGAAACGAGGAGACAAAAAGAGAAGCGTCTTCAGCCGGGAGATTTCTCCCCCTCTGCCCTGTTCTGCGTCCTCCTCCTGCTCCCACCTCTTCCTGCCTCCTCCTGACCTGCTAAAAGGCAGAGCAGCCTTCCTTGGGTTGCCAACCTCCAAGTAGTAGCTGGAGATCTTCTGCTATTACAGCTGATCTCCAGCCGATAGAGATCAAATCACCTGGAGAAAATGGCCGCTTCTATTTTTAATTTATTTTTTATCCTATTTTTAATTTATCCTCCAGGATCCTTACATCGGCTGAACAGAAGGTACTTGAATTGGGCATGGGATTTGTACCCACCCCCCGGTACTCCCGTTTTCAAAGCAGAGTGGATTTGTTTAAATTCTTTAGGATACTTAAATTGAAAGAACAATTTGGCACATCGGCATCTCCGCCCAAATCAAAGGGGGTCTTTAAACCTAAATCCACTTATATCCCAAAAAATTGCAGCCATTTTCTTTCCACTTTTCAGTCTCTGGTACTCCGTGACCTACAAAAATTGGAGAATCATAAAGCCAACCATTGTCCCATAAGAAATATTTCTACTTCTCAACTTGACATCATTCAGGACCTAGCCCAGGATTCTTCCCTTATTTTTCGGCCGGCTGACAAGGGCGGCAGCTTAGTCATTCAAAATTTTGATGATTATGATCGGGAGAATTGGAGACAACTCAACAATACATCATACTATAAAAAGCTTCCAGGGGATCCTACTAAACGCGTCTACAACATCATTAGGACCACGATTTTTGAAGCTTCTGCACTCAACTACATTGATAAACACACCGCGGATTTTTTGGTCATCAAACACCCTCGTGTTCCCATCTTCTATACTCTCCCTAAGATCCACAAATCATTGTCTCAACCACCTGGAAGACCTATCATTAGCCTGGTTGGGTCTCTTCTTGAACCCATCTCCAAATATCTAGATTCATTTCTCCAGATTTATGCCACAGATACTCCGTCTTTTCTTTCAGACACTCGGCATCTCATTCGAGAGATAGAAGGACTTTCAATTCCTGAACAGGCTACACTCACCACTTTCGATGTCGCCGCACTCTACACCAACATCCCTTTGGATGAGGTCCGTTGCATCATTGAAGATTTATTGGATTCCAGATCAGAACCATCTCCTCCTACCCATTTCCTTATGAGTTTGCTTGACATCCTCTTCGAGAACAATTTTTTTCGTTATCAAGACACATTTTTTCTTCAAATTAGTGGTGTTTCCATGGGGGCAGCTTGCGCCCCCTCCATTGCCAATATTTTCATGGCTCATTTTGAAAGGATTCATCTTTTTTCATCTTCCATTTTCTCCAATCAAGTACTCTGGTACAAACGGTACATTGATGACATCTGTGCTATACTGTCTAGCGTGGAATCCTATCAAGAGTTCTCCTCATGGCTCAATTCCCTACATGAATCTTTAACCTTTTCAGGCAATATCAATACTCAAGAGATTGCCTTTTTGGATGTCACCATTTTTAGACTCCATAACAACTCTTTAGCCGTTAAACCCTATACCAAACCCACTGATTCTGGTTCCAATCTTCATTTTTCTTCATTTCACCCCTTACATCTGCGCTCCAATTTACCCTTCAGTCAGTTCCTGCGCATTAAAAGGAACTCCTCTAGAGCACAGGATTTCATTGCGGCTGCAGAGTCACTAAAATCTAGGTTCCTAAGAAGAGGTTACCCCCCTACAGTTGTTCAACAGTCTCTTGACAAGACCCTCTTAAAATCTCGAAGACAACTTCTTGAAACAGATCCTTCCATCTCTTCTACCCGATCTCATCTTTCTAGAGTGGTAGCCTCTTTCCAATTTTCACATCTTACGTATGACATTAAAAAGATTTTGTCGCGCCATTGGCATTTACTTCAGCACATCCCTGATTGCAATTTACCGCCACTACTGGGCATGAGGAAGACTGCCTCAATACGGGACATGCTTATAAAAACTGACGTGCTTCGAACCAAGGAAACACCTTTTACTACAGGTCATCATAAATGTGGGCATTGTTCCATGTGTCCCTTCAGTTTACCCATTAAAGAAGTGCATTCCACTTCTTCCAAATTTTCTTACACCTTACGGCAGTTTAGTAATTGTGGCACGCCCATGTCTGTATACGCGGTCCTCTGCCCGTGCCGTTTGATGTACGTTGGCTGCTCCTCTCGCCCCATCAGACTTAGGATCGGTGAGCACAGGGCATGGATCAGGGCACGGAATCTTGAGGCTCCGCTCGTCCAACATTATGTTCAAGCACATCATTCTGACACAGATTTATTATTTTTTGTTCTTTGGCAGTTTAAACCCAAACCTTATTGCATACAGGACGCCAAGAAAATATTACTCCAACAGGAATCCCGCCTAATTTACGCTTTCCAAACCCTTATCCCTAAGGGTTTGAATAACGAGTTTGATCTGTCATGTTTTATTTGAAAATATCCGCCCGTCAGGATGGCACTCCTTCATTTATCTAATTCCTTCTAGGTATGTCCCTTTAAAAGTCTCTGCATGTTAAGTGCATTTCAGATATAAACCCCTCCCTACACTCACCCTTACCGCAGATTCGAAGACAATGTGATACTACATGATGATTTTCGGGTAAGCCCTATCTGTATACGATGTTTATGGTTGCACTTTTATGTCATTGGCATTGCATTCATTGTATTATCATTATTATTATTATTTAATTTAAAAATTTAAAAAATTAATTTAATTTAACAAAATTAAAAAGCCCCTCCCCTCCCCAAACCCCACCCTCCTCAGGCCCTGCCCCCCAAAACCTCCCATCATTGGCAAAGAGGGACCTGGCAACCCTAAGTCTTCCTGTGTGCTTCAAGAAAAGGCAGGTAAAATTCACAATAAAATCCCACAGTAACCCAACCCATTTCTTCCCATATCCTGTCCCAAGCGGAGAACCTCGAGAGAGAAGAGAATCAGGGATATTTCAGTCACAGGATTCCCCCCCGCCCTAAGAAATCACACGAGAGAGCATTTACAGAAAACCCAAATCACATGAAAATGAGCAGAGGCACATAATGGGTTAAACATATCTCAAAACAGGAAATACCACTGAATTTGTCTTTCATTGACTCTGAACAAAAGAGACTGGAAGGGGGTTCCCATTGCTTTCAGCTTGCCAGGGAGATGTGTGTCTCAGTTGGCATTTGGGACCATTTTGGAGGACTTGGAATGGTTTCTATATTCCAGTGAAAGAACAAAGATTGGACTGAATGCAGCTTCTCAGGGAATGTCCTGTAAGGTAACGTTACGTCAGCAATAAAGTGGAGCTGATGTCCTGCCTGCACCCCTCAGAAGATGCCTGCGAGATCAGACCCTCACTCCACAGCCTGAACAACCTGCCTTCTACCCTTCTGTCTTTTAAAAGGTTGCAACATCCAGCCTGATGAAGACCTCTGCTGTGCTTGAAAGCTTACACAACATTTTGTGCCAATTTAAATAATAAATAATGAATTGATTTTGCTCTTAATATTGTCGAAGGCTTTCACGGTCAGAGTTCATTGGTTCTTGTAGGTTATCCGGGCTGTGTAACCGTGGTCTTGGAATTTTCTTTCCTGACGTTTCGCCAGCAACTGTGGCAGGCATCTTCAGAGTAGTAACACTGAAGAGACACTGGAGAGACACTGTCCTTCAGTGTTACTACTCTGAAGATGCCTGCCACAGTTGCTGGCGAAACGTCAGGAAAGAAAATTCCAAGACCACGGTTACACAGCCCGGATAACCTACAAGAACCAATGATTTTGCTCTTGTTTGCATGGACCACTACAGCTGTACAAGTTTTTCCTGGATCCCAAGAATGACATTTCTATCCAACCCAGCAGCCCACACCCCCCTCCATCTCATTCTAGTGATGCCTTTCCCTGTATATTGTCACAACAGAAAGGTCTAGAGACTTACTCTTTAATGAAGGCTGGGAATTCAGAGAACCAGGTACACGTATTGGTAAAATGTTATATATCTATATAATGATAATACAATTGCCTATTTGAAAAAAAACTAAAAATCTCCCCAGAGGTGAGGGAAGTAAATGATCACCACAAGGGTCAGGAAAATGGCTGCCACATAGGTGGGGAAATCTAGATGTTCCCACCCACATAGCCATCCAGGCTTTCCTGCAAACCAGGTTTAAGAAAGATCAGAGAAAATTTGGGAAACCCCAGCAGGTGTACAAATGTGGTGATGAAGCAGGAGGGGGAATCACTTCCCACAACGGTTAAACTCAGGGCTAATAACCTGTGAGAAGATGGCCAGGATCAAGCTAGAAATTACAGGAATATCCTTGTATTTGAATTCCTGTCCCCTCCCTGCTCCTGTGGAAGCAACTTATTGACAGCTCTGCAAAAACTAAGCCAGTTTGAAAAGAGCTGCAATATTACCAATTGGAAGCCTTTCTGCACTAGAGTTACCATCACAAAGCTATCAAACCTCAAGCATGACCTACCCTGGGCTGGAAAAACAGATGCCTCAATAACCAACTTTGGCAGAAAAATGCTTATTTTATGGAACTCAACCAAGCAACAAACGTCCTTCGGCATCAAGAACGGGTTTCCTTGCCTCACATATATTTTGCAGAGCGTTGAAAACACTATTCGGATGCTTGCAAATTTGTCAGCACCAAAGAATAACATTTTTTAAAAGCAGACATAACTTTTCAATGAGGCAGAACTGGTTTGAAAGAAACTTTGCTGCCCTGAACAGGCACATACATCTAATATCCAGGAGATACCTCTCCAAAAACCGGTTCTGCAACTTTACTGAAAGCTTTGGTAAAGGACTGATATGTTGTGATACACCATCAATGCTGTTTGAAAATGTATTAATTTAAAACAGCCAATAACGGACCCTACACAGAAGGGAGAAAAACAGAGCTAAGCCAGCATCCGACCTGCAAACATCTGCCTTCCTTCTGTCTGAATTTCCTCTAAAATGTACTCAGGAGACAACCTCCTCCTGCCCAGAAGTGTGCATCCGAGTGACAGACGGGGAGGCGGAAGACTAAGTTGAAGAGGAGGCTTGTGAGTGACAGGCATGTCGTTCCAGTTCTTTTCCCAAACATTAAACACAAATTATGTGTGAACAACTAGAACAGAAGCACCAGGGCAGGCTGGTCTTCTGCATTTATATACTGCCTTCCCCTCCCCTCCCCTCCCCCCTGTGAGGTAGGTGGGGCTGAGAGAGCTCTTAAGAGAGCTGTGACTAGCCCAAGGTCACCCAGCTGGCTTCGTATGTAGGAGTGGGGAAAACAACTGGGTTCACCCAAAGAGGTCTGCCGCTCATGTGGAGGAGTGGGGAATCAAACCCAGTTCTCCAGATCAGAGTCCACCGCTATAAACCACCGCTTTTAACCACTACACCATGCTGGCTCCCATCTCTTTTCCACAGGTTGGTAGGGACTACAGTTCTTTCTTTTGTTCATCATCCTGCTTATTGTGTACAACGCCTGACAGCTTTTGACTTCAGTTCTCACAACACCCTTGAAGGAACCGTATTGTGTTATCAGGTCCAGAAGGAATCAAACCAGAGTCTGAATATTTGCATCTCACTCCACCCCCACGCCCCCGTCCATTATTCTGTCTGCTCCCTCCAAAGACAAAGCACACTTTAAAATTAGTGATCATCATTTGTATAACAGCAGGAGAAATAGCAAGAAACATTCAGAGGGCATTTAATCCCCTGAGTAACTGCGGTTCTCATTAGATTCTCAAGATTGACACACGTTTATGCAAGTTTACAGAAGCCATTTGGGTCATTTAATAGCAGAGCAGAGGTTAAGAAAAAAGGTATATGAAACTCTTGATTTGTTGACTGATATTGAGCCTTTGAAACTCTAAATCCTCCTCTCCCACCCAGTGTCATGTGAGTATTAATTAATCAAGGAATTAACATTAATTTGAGCCAGGCTTGTGCTGGAGAATTGCCTTATGGTTGTGCTGGCATAAGTTTCAGGAGGGCAGGCATGTTAGTCTGCAGTTGAGGAGCGAGACTTGAGTCCTGTGGCCCTATAAAGACCAACAAAATTTCCGGGCTAGTAGCTTTTGAGAGTCAGATTTGACAAAGGGAGCTTTGGGGAGGGGCCGTGGCTCAGTGGTCGAGCATCTGCTTGGCATGCAGAAGGTACCAGGTTCAATCCTCTGCATCTCCAGTTAAAGGGACCAGGCAAGTCGGTGACATGAAAGACCTCCGCCTGAGACCCTGGAGAGCCACTGCCAGTCTGAGTAGACAATACTGACTTTGATGGACTGAGGGTCTGATTCAGTATAGCGTAGCTTCATGTATGTTCATGTATGCCATTCCACAAAGGCAACTTTAAACAAAGAAAAACATGGCTCAAATACACAATTTGTAGCACCTTGAAAATGAGGGAAATCTGGAAAGCAGGTAGGGAATTCCACGTAGAGAAAAGGGATTCCCGACCTGGTCTGGGCCTCTCATGGGGAGGATTCTGAAAGGCCCTCAAGGGCTGATGCCCAGCAACGCTTCTTCCATCCTTTCAATATGGCGGCAGGTAGGTGAAAGGAGGCAGTTCATCCCCTCAAGAGTCCACCTTCTCTTTCACCCTGTCAGACCTCCTCTCCAAGTCAAGGAGTTTGTTTATCTTGGCATTCTGTTTTCCCATAACCTAAATTGGAATGCCCAACAAAAAGCAGTGTCCAACAAAATTAAACCTGGGGTTGGTGCTATTTTCAATTTTTTTCACACCAAAGGTGGCAAATATATTCCAGGGGCTATTCAGGTTTTTAACCTGAAAATTACCCCAATTATCCTCTTTGGTGTTGCCATCTGGATTACAGTCATCAATGAATCTATAGATCGTCCACTGCTTCAGTTCTTACAAAAACTCCTAAATGCCCCTCGATGTGTTGCTGGCGTTACTCTTCGTTCTGAGTTTGGCCAAATGTCACTTGAAGCTAGGGCATGGTTGGCCGCCTTTAAACTACACCTTAAACTGTGCTTTAGCACTGAGGGGTTCCTAGCTTCTCTGAAGCATGACCCTTTCAAATCCTCATGGCAAAAAATCTTAGATGAGAAACTGGCGTTGTTGGGCTTCTCGCAGGATATGTTATCAGATCTTGGGAAAACTGAAGCTTTTACCAAAATTAAAAAGCGCATTAAAGAGCTCGATTATAACAGCACTACTTTTAGTGCTCGTCGCGTCTGTTCATCCCAGTTCTTCGGAATTCCCCCTCCACGTGGTCTGCCTGCCTATACATATTATCTGACAACTCCTCGTCTCTGTAGAGCTTTTTGCTTGGCTAGATTGAATGCTAACCCTTCTATGGTAATACAGGGCAGAATTCTGAATATACCATACTCAGACAGCATCTGCCCTTGCTCTTCTGGCTCTATTGACACATTAGCCCATGCCCTTTTGGAATGCCGCTTTTACGAGGAACTTCGATCACACTATATGTCCCCCCTTTTAATATACAAATCCAATGCCTCTGTGACTGACATAATGCCTTTTTTACTAAGCGACAGGGACCCCAAGGCTACATTGTCAGTGGCAAGATTTGTTTCAGTCCTTATATCCCTCCAACACTAGATATATGCTGCTCAAGATCAATTGATCAAAGAGCTTCTAAGGGATAAAAGGAAAGGAAAGGAAAAGGACAGACCTCCTCAGAACAAGAAGGAACTGGCTGTGGCAGGGAGGGAGAGAGGTTGAGGAACAAAACAAGAGTGTCCAGTAATGTTATCTCTGGAAAAACACTAAGCAGAACAACACAAATTGTAAGGTGAAGCTTTTAAGTTAAGAAATAATTGAACAGTGTATAAAGAAAAGATTACCTTTCTGCAGGTGAAGTCCAGAATCCAGAGTGTCTGAAGAAGGAAAAGAAACAAAAGTGAGAAGCAGACCCTTTTGCCTATACCAATCTTGTGACAAAAACATCCATTAATTATATGGTCTCTTTTTCTCTTGGGGAGGGTGTCAAGAAATGCAAGCCTAGTATAATAGAGTTTGACAGTTCAGGACTAGATCTCAAGCATCTTGATAGATAGAAAACAGCCAAGAACCAGCCTGAACAGGTTCTGATCATAGCTGATGCAATGAGGAGTAATGGGTGCAATGACTTCAACAATGACTCAGCAGTTATCTGATTGGTGGCTGGTGGTTGGAAAATGTATAAATGTATATATCTCTGTAACCAAGGTGTGGGAGATAATAGTGGATGTGATTTGTGTTGGAGATTGCTTTAAGTCTGAACACTGTAATATGAAACAAGCACTGTTTTATGTAGCCTGGCTGTACTGGTGGTTATTTCTGGGATTCTGCCTAATCCGCTGGCTCCTGCGACAGGGTTATGGGCCCAGTCCGCTACGCTGCACAGGTCTAAGTGTGGTGGTAGCATTGCAGAGTCCAGGAGGCTACTAAAGCAGTAAGAGTCTGAGTGGAGTTATGGCTCAGTCTCTGATTCCAGTGGAAAAGATGACCTCAGAGAATTACCACTTCTGGTTGGTCAGGTTGGAGCAATAACTCAAGCATGAGTCTCAGTGGGATGCTGTGGAACAGGTGCCTGTTACCCAAGTTGAGAGGGACCGGGACTGAAAGGCTCTGGCAAATATCATTCTATCAGTGGATGACAGCCAGCTAATATTTGTTGCTGGGAAAGACAGCGTCAAGGCGGCGTGGGAGGCGTTGAAGGCAGTTCACCTTCGCACCTCAGCCGGGACCATCCTTTTGCTAACAAGGAGGCTGTATAGATGCCATAAATTGTCTCAGACGTCAACTGCCGAGCACCTCAAAGCTCTAGCAAAGTTATTTCGGCAATTAGCGCTACGAGGAAAAACCTACTCTCAGGAAGACCGAGTCTACATATTGCTCGGGTCCCTGGATGAGAGTTTCCATGTGATCATCACCTCATTGGAGTGCATGACTGCAGCACAGCTCACGGAGGAATATGTGGCCGGGAGGATTCTGGAGGACGAGTCCCGATGCCAGGAGAGCCGGCGTGAGATGACTTCAGCCCAGCTGAGAGAGCAGCCGAGAGAAGGAGCAGCTCTGCATTCTTCGCAGATGACTTCAGCCCAGCTGAGATTACAGCCGAGAGAAGGAGCAGCCCTGCATTCTTCACAGATGACGCAGAAGCAAGTGCCAAAAGCAGATGGCCGAGGGAGTCGAATTCTCAAGCAGGAAGCGGAGGAGTGTGTGTTCAACGTTTGCTGGTGCTACGGCTGCGGGTCGACGCAACATATTTGCAGAGACTGTCCTGAAAGAAGTCGTAAAAGGCAGCAGAGCGAGAAGCAAAGAAGGAAGCAGTTTATTACGCACACATCAGTCGTTTTGGCAGAAGCGGGAGAAGACACTGATTTGTGGTTATTGGACAGTGATGCCAATCAGGTATTCATTAACAAGTCTTGTAATTTGGCCAGTAAAAAAGACTCAGCCAGGAGTCTTGCTGATGGCAAGAAACTTAAGGTGGAGTGTGAGGGTGAATTGTATTTTCCTGCCCTAGGTCACACTTTCCCTAATGTATTATGTGTGCAATCAATAGAAAATAATCTATTGAGTGTGTCAGCCCTCGCCAAAGCTGGTTTTACTGTAATGTTCAAGGATGAAACATGCAATGTCAGCAAGGAGGGGAATGTGCTGTTAAAAGGGCAACTAAACCAAAATGCCTATGTGGTGCATAGTGGGTCCCCAAAGGCCAAAAATGTGGTAGAGGTGACTAATATAAATCCTCATAATGATTGTGTACACCTATTGCATAGAACAGTGGTCGGCAAACCGCGGCTTACAATCCGCAAGCGGCTCTTTGGCCCCTTGAGTGCGGCTCTCTGCATCCCCGCACCCAGCCAGGCAGAGGCGCTGAGCCAGCAAGCGAGTGGTAGGCAGCGCCCCCTCCCCCAGCCTCCCCTCCTCTCTCTCTCTCTCTCTCTGCCCCCCCTCCGGCGGGGATCAGAGGTGGCGGGGAGAGGCGGCGGACGGATGCCCAGGCTGCTGCTGCAAGGGGGAGAGGCAGGCCCCGCCTCATGCTGGGCCGGAGCGGGCTTCCTTTCCACACTTCCTTCGGCTGGCTCGGCTGGCTGGAGATAAATCCCACGGAGACAGCAAAGCGAAGGGGGAGGCAGCCGGAGCGCTCCCTGCGCGGGCAGGCAGGCAGGCTCACGCGCATTCTGCGGGCAGGTGAGTGTGCTTTGGCAGCGGCCGCCACAGCAACTTTGCCCTTTTCAATCGGTCTCCAAAGCAGATTATGGTTGATTCCCCCCCACGTGATAGTTCTCCTTCTGGCACCTGCTGGTGTGGGGAGAGGGGGGGCAGAAACCTGGAACAGCTGTGCTGGGCGGCGGCCTGCCCAAAAGCACGCCACGAAGAACTTTTCCCGGTGTGCATCCTTCACAAGGAGGCCAGCATGTGCCTGGTGCCCGAGGGCGGGCTGAGGAGCTCGGGGCCCATCGGGGCCCAAGCGGTGGAGCCTGGCGACAACCCTCGTGGAAAGGAGCGCCCCGTGCACTCCTGCCGCTGCCTCGCCCAGCCGGCCCGGGAAGGAGGGGAGGGCGGCGGGAGTGCCCGGAGGGGGGCAGTGCCACCCAAGGCAGAGGACAGGTCTCCTCAGCAGCGCGCCACAGCTGCCAGCGACCGCCTCGCCGCACTCATGAGGCGCTGCAGCTGCCGCCGCTCGACAACAGCTGCCCGCTGAGGGAAGGCAACCGCGGGGCGCCGGTGACCCGGGGGCGGGATGGGGGCGGTGGCAGTGGGGCATGGGGGGAATCCCTCCCAGAGTCCAAATGGGGCGGTCCCCGAATTTCTCCTAACATTGGACCTTTCAAGCCGACCGCCTGCCAATGCCCAGCGCCAGGGGGGCGGGGGGACAGGCAGAGAGGAGCCCCCTTCCTGGGGGAGGCAGCGGGGAGGCATCCGAGGGTTGGCAGCCAGCCTCGGTTGCTGTTTTTTTTGGGGGGGGCTTGGGAACCGGGAGGGGGGAAAGTCTGCACTTGCACCATTTGGGAGGCGCTGTGGGTCAGTGGTGGAGCATCTGCTTGGCATGCAGAAGGTCCCAGGTTCAATCCCTGGCTTCTCCAGTTAGGTGGCTCTCAAAAGAAATCTCAGTCGTTGTACTGTTGATATTTGGCTCTGTTGACTGAGTTTGCCGACCACTGGCATAGAAGGTTAGGACATGCAAGTTTTGCAATCATACAGAAGACCCTGAATTTGCTGGGAAGTGATGTGAAGTTAAACAAGTGTGATTCTTATTTAGACTGCACAGTATGTAAGTCTGTGAAAAGCAGAAGGTGCCCTGTGGCCAATTCAAGCAATAGAGTGACCAGTAGACCACTGGCCCATGCAGATATTTGTGGACCTTTCCCTGAAAGTGTTTCTAAAAATAGATACGTTTTGGTTCTGACAGATGACTATTCACGTTTTTGCTGGGTCTATTTATTGAAACAAAAGAGTGATGCATGTCAAACAATAAAGTACTGGGTTGCCAGAGTGGAAAGGCAATTAGGACTACAAGTCACCAGTATAAAAAGTGACAGAGGTGGGGAATTTATGCTTGAAAGCAAAGGAATAGAACACCGTTTAGCAAACCCTTGTGTGTCCCAGGAGAATGGTGTAGCAGAAAGAAGGGGTGGCTATTTGCAAGCAATGATGCAGGGACTACTTGAGGATGCCCAATTGAAACCCTCATATTGGGCTGAGGCCATAAAGGTAGTCTGTTAGCTAACAAATAGACTGTGGACTTCCAGTCTGGATGACCTCCCTTACAGAGTGTTATATGAGAAAAACCCTTCCTTAAGACACCTGAGAGTGTTTGGTACTAAGGCATGAGTGAATATTCCACTTGAACACAGAAGGAAGGGAGGCAAGAAATCAAAACCAATGTTGTTTCTGGGTTATCAGAATGCAGCAAAGTCTTATAGGTTTGCGAATGACAATAATCAGATAACTTTCAGTCGGTCAGCCAATTTTTGGGAGTCTTATAATTGGCCAAGGCTTCATGGCAGAGAAAAGGAAACTGAAAAAGTGTCTTTGCCTATTTCTGAAAAGCCTGAATTTAAAACAGAAAGCATTTCCCCGCAAAGGTCTCCTAGCAGAGAAGCTGAGACATTGAGGCTTCAGAAGGAGAGGGGTCTGTCAGAGTAACAAGTTGCCCATAATAATCTGACAGAGACAGCTGACAGGTAGCTGTCAGATCAGAGGCATCTAGGATGATGCAAGAGGCAGCAATAGTCTTGCAGGTTCTAGGGTGAACTGCAACTAACCGGTTTAAAGCAGTAAGGATGATGTAATACTGTGGCCAGGTCTGCAGGTGGCCTTATTTGGTTTCAGGTGGTGTTCTGTATATAAGCCTATGTAACTGTAACTCTTTGTTGGGACGTTTGGTAGAGAGAGTGTACGTGACGGTTTGTCTTTTATCTGTGCACTGTAAATTAAACAACACTGTTTTCTATAAAGCAAGGAGTTCTGGTGGTGTGTCTTGGATAACTGCTAATCCGCCTGCTTCCACGTCAGGGCTATGAGCCCAGATTCGCTACACTGCGCAGGTTACGTGTAGTGGTAGCACAATTAAGTTTGCAAGACATCCAGAGGCTTTTGGAACAGTGAGTGATTGAGTGGAGAGATGGCTCAATCTGCAATCCCAGTGGAGAAGCTCAACGCTGACAACTACGGCATTTGGTCGATGAGAATTGAGCATTACCTTAAGAGAGAAGGTTTATGGGATGTTGTGCTGCAAACCCTGGCTGATGATGATGATGAAGGGCAAGAGAAAGATAAGAAGGCGCTTGCCAATATAATTTTGATTGTGGGAGATAGCCAGCTTGTACATGTTCCCAGCAAAACCTTCGCAAAGGATGTGTGGGCGTCTTCGCAAGCCATTTATCGCAGAGACTCGGCTGAAACTATACTAGCACTAATGAGGAGGCTGTACAGGACTAATAAATCACCTCACATGCCTGCCTCAGAGCATTTGAGAACTCTGGCAGAATTGTTTCGGCAGCTAGAGTTGAGAGGTAAAAATGTCTCAGACGAGGATACAGTATACATCATGCTGGGTTCCTTTGACGCAAGCTTTGATGTGTTGGTGGCATCTTTGGAATGCATGGCTGTGGAGCAGCTTACGTGTGATTATGTGACCGGCAAAATCCTGGAAGACGAGGAGCGTCGGAAGGAGGGACGGATTCAGAGGACAACAGCCCAGCTGAGAATGAGTCACCCCATGATGGCTAGAGCAGCGTCTCGTCCATCTTCGGAGACTTCAGCTCAGGAGTTTAACAACCCGGATTTTCACCCCTGGCAGCGAGGTAATTTACAGTCAACGCCGAAGACCTCAGCCCAGCAACGGATTCAGCCTGTAAGTAGGAGTGAAGTCTACTCTGCGCAGAAGTTGTTGAAGCAGGGTTGTGGAACAGACTGGAGGAGTGACATCTTCAATCAAGAGGGAGAGGACTGTGTGCTCTTTGTTAGGAAATGTTATTCCTGTGGTAGCACTCAGCACCTCAGAAGGGATTGCCCTTAATTAAAGAAGACGGCTAAGAAACATTTCCAGACTGCCACACACACAGCTGTAGTGCTGGCAGAGACTAATAAGGGTGAGGATTTATGGCTGGTTAATAGCGGGGGTAGCAAGATTTTTGTTAAAGATAGCTCCTTACTGTCAAACACAAAGCAGTCTGCTAGAATGCATGTCAGCTTGGCAGACGGGAAACGTTTAGAGGTCCAGTATGAGGGCAGCCTAAACTTTCCAGAATTAAACAATATGTTCCAGAATGTGCTCTGCGTACCTCTCCTGGAAAATAATTTGCTAAGTGTATCTGCTTTGACCAGGGCTGGTTTTTCTGTGCAGTTTAAAGGAAACTCCTGCCAGATAAGCAGAGAGGGAGACACGCTGTTGCAAGGGCACTTAAAGCAGGATGTTTATAATATTGTCGAAGGCTTTCACGGTCAGAGTTCATTGGTTCTTGTAGGTTATCCGGGCTGTGTAACCGTGGTCTTGGAATTTTCTTTCCTGACGTTTCGCCAGCAACTGTGGCAGGCATCTTCAGAGTAGTAACACTGAAGGACAGTGTCTCTCAGTGTCAAGGGTGTAGGAAGAGTAATATATCGTGAAGTTTTAAAGACTTTAAAACTTCACGATATATTACTCTTCCTACACCCTTGACACTGAGAGACACTGTCCTTCAGTGTTACTACTCTGAAGATACCTGCCACAGTTGCTGGCGAAACGTCAGGAAAGAACATTCCAAGACCACGGTTACACAGCCCGGATAACCTACAAGAACCAGGATGTTTATGTTGTGCGCAGAGGGGCTGGGGAAGCCACAAGCACAGTGGGAACTTTAAACAAAAATCCTCGTCCAGAGTGTGTGCATTTGTTACACCAGTGTTTAGGCCATGCCTCATTTTCTTTTCTTTTTTTTATCAAATTTTATTGGTTTTTATAATACAAATTTTCCATGATAATAAACAACAATGAAGGTAATATAGAATTCAAAGTACTAGCTTAATGTTGTTATAATTTCTTATATGTATTCCAAATAAAAAAAAATAATATAGGAAAATTTATGACTTCCCCATCACCTCTATCCGCCCCTAATAAAATATTCATCCCATCGTAATTAGTCTGATCTTAATTATTCATAAACTCATTCAAACTTTCATAAAGCATCTTCTATTGATATAAAAGTTTATAGTTCTTAATATTAAGTATATCCTCTAGATCAGATTAGTAGGTATTCTTCCATTTTCCCCAGTTTTAATTCATATTCACAATATTCCATCCAAGCCTCCCATTCCCCTAAAAATCGAACACTGTCTTTTTCATTTAAAATGGCTGTAAATTTTGCCATTTCCACCAATTCAAACATTTTCACAATCCAGTCTTTTTTCCCTGGAGTTTCTGCCCCTTTCCATTTTGCTGCATAAAGCAGTCTCGCAGCTGTTGTAGCATAAATCAAAAAAGTTCTTTGTGTTGGCAAATCATCAGGTATCATACTTAATAGCATCATTTCTGGTGTCTTGGGTATATTTTTTTGTACTATTAGTCTCAATTCGTTGTAGATCATATCCCAGTAATCTTTAGCTTTATCACAGGTCCACCACATATGGTAAAAGGAACCAATTTCCTTGTTGCATTTCCAACATTTAGGGGATGTCACTTTGTAGATTTTTGCAATCTTCTTGGGTGTTAAATGCCATCTGTACATCATTTTATAAATGTTTTCTCGAACTGATTGCGCATTTATTCCTTTCAAATCTTTTGACCATAATCTTTCCCATTTATTTAAAGCAATATCATGTCCCACATTTTGAGCCCAATCAATCATAGTCGGTTTAATTGTCTCTTGCTCACAGTATATTGTTAAAAGAAGATTATACATTTTAGAAATCAATTTAGTATTATTTTCTAGTAACATCTTATGGAAAGGCGACTTTTCTTTAGAAAATCCATTTTTCATATCTTGTACAAAAACTGATTTAATCTGGTAATATTGCAGCCATTGTAAATCATCTTTGAGAGATTGAAATTCCTTTAGTGAGCATTTTTTCCCTTCCCAGTTAGTTAGATCCTGGTAAATTATAAATTTATCCGGTCTGAGTGGGCGTAATGTTAACATTTCTTGCGGTGATATCCACATCGGTGTTGCTGGTTCCAAAATATGTTTATATCTCATCCAAATACGAAATAGAGAGGACCTGATTATATGATTCCGAAATGATGCTTGTATCTTAATTTTGTCATACCACAAATAGCCATGCCATCCACTAATATTGTTGAAGCCTTCAAGATCTAACAAACGTGTATTTGATAAAGTTATCCAGTCTTTTAGCCATGTTAAGGCTGCCGCTTCAGCATAAAGTTGAAAATTAGGTAATGCTAAACCTCCTCTAACTTTAAGGTCCACCAAGTATTTATAAGCAATCCTCGGTTTTTTCCCTTGCCAGATGAAATTTAATATATCTTTCCTCCAAACATCAAAGTATTTAACATGTGATATTATAGGCAAGTTTTGGAATAAGAAAAGCATCCTTGGTAAAACATTCATTTGAACCATTGAAATACATCCCAATAGTGAGAGCTTTTTATTTGACCAAATGATCATATCAGTTTTTATTTTGCCCCATAGTTTAAAATAATTATTGGTTAACAATTCTTTGTTCTTCGCTGAGATCCAGATTCCCAAATATTTGACTTTGTTGGCCTTCTCCCAACCTGTATATGAGGTGAATTCCTGTTGTTCTGTTATTGGTAAATTCTTGAATATTGTCTTTGTTTTTTCTTGATTAACTTTAAATCCCGATATTTTTCCAAAGTCGTCCAACGTTTCTTGCAGTATCCTCATTGATTGTGTTGGGTTTTCTAAAATTAACAGGAGGTCATCCGCGAATGCTCTCAATTTGAATTCATGTTTTTTAATTTTTAGTCCGCGAATGTCCTCCATACTCCTTATTTTACAACATAATGGTTCCAACACCAACAAAAATAATAGCGGAGACAAAGGACAACCTTGCCTAGTTCCTTTCTTGATTGGACAATTATCCGACATTGATTCATTCACCAAAATTTTTGCCTGTTGGGATGTATAAATGGCCGATATACTTTTCAAAAAGCGGTCTCCAAAGTTTAATTTTTCCAATGTCCTTTCCATGAAATCCCATGAGACCATATCAAAAGCTTTCTCTGCGTCCAAGAATACAAAGGCCGCCGTTCGTTGAATATTCTGGTCATAGTATTCCATTGAATCCAGTAAAATTCTTATATTGTCTTTAATTTGCCTTCCTGGAACAAAGCCTGCTTGGTCTTCATGAATAAGGTCTTTAATAAATTGTCTCATCCTGTACGATAAGACCGAGGCATAAATCTTATAATCCACATTTAGCAACGAAATAGGTCTATAATTTGATGTTTTTTCTGGATCTCTTCCTTCCTTAGGTATCAACGATATAAATGCATGCGACCAAGTCTCTGGGGATACTCCCTTATCCAAAATTGCTTTGCAAAGTAATACAAAAAAGTCTGCTAAGTTGTCACTAAATGTTCTATAAAATGATGCAGTAATTCCATCTGGTCCAGGTGTCTTGTCCAGTTTTTGTCTCATTATTGCTTCTTGTATTTCTTCCCTTGTAATTGGAACATCTATCTGATCTCATTGGGCTGTTGAGAGAGTCTTCATCTGTATTGAATTTAAAAACTTATCTATTTTCTGTTTTGAAATATTTTCTTTCTGATATAATTTAGTATAAAATGAAACAAATTCTTTTTGTATATCTGTAGTTGAATAAACTGGTCCTTTAGCAGTTTGAATTTTTGTTATGATCTTCTTTTGAAATGAGTCTTTCAGCTGTGTTGCTAGAAATTTTCCAGGTTTATTAGCATGTTCAAAATATTTTTGTTTGGCAAATTTTAAATTTTTATTCATTTCCTCCATTATAACCAAATTTAGTTGGTGTTTAGATACAGAAATCTTCATTAGTATTTCACTTTTCTCTTCTTCTTGTAGCGCCATGACAAGTTTTTGCTCCAAATTTTGTAAATCCCAAAGTATATTATTAGTAAATTGTAGTTGAGTTTTCCTCCATGCCGTATGCTTCTGTATCATAAATCCTCTTAGAACAGCTTTGAATGCATCCCACACTGTATTTATAGTAGTTTCCCCATTGAGATTAATTTCAAAAAAGTCTTTAATTAAGTCCTGTAATTCTTTTTGAATCTTAATGTCTTTTAGAAGTTTGTCATTCAATCGCCATCTAAATGCTTGTTTATTGTTCCACTCAAATGTAACCGGATTATGATCAGAGAAAGTTCTTGGTAAAATATGTATTTTACGTAGTTGCGTAAAAATAGATTTACTAGCCCAAATCATGTCTATTCTGGAGTGTCTCGCTGAGTAAAAAGTAAATTCTTTGGCTGTTGTATTCATTGTTCTCCAGATGTCTTGTAGTTCCAGTTCCATAGCCATGGTGAAGAAGGTTTTGGGTAAACATCCTTCATTTTCGTCTTTTGCTTTTGATTTTTTATCCAAATTTGGGAGAATAATGCCATTGAAGTCGCCCATCAATAAAACCTGATCATTGACATATTGAGAAATCAGTTCATGTAGTTGTCCATAAAATTTTGTTTTTCCTTCATTGGGAGCATATATTCCTACCACAATCGTCTTTTGCCCCAATATTTTGGTCTTTATAATTACAATTCTCCCTTCAGTATCTTTGTACAGTAGTTCAGGACTAAGGCTAGCATGAGCATATATTACTACTCCCTTAGTTTTTGTTTTAGCCGATGCAACAAATGCTTGTCCAAGCGATTGCCTATCCAGGTATTTTTTGTGTTTTGTTGCTATATGAGTCTCTTGTAAACAAATTAGGGAGTGTTTGTATTTCTGTAAATATTTAAAAATTCTAGCCCTTTTAGTTTTTTCATTCAAACCATTCACATTCCAAGAAATTACTTTTGCCATGGTGCTGTAATTATTGAAGCAAAATATACAGTCTATAACTTAGTACCTCCTGCTGCTCCCTGTGGTTCTTCTTCTTCTTCTTGTTCTTCTTCCTCTTCCTTTTGATCCCCAGTTAGACCTTTAAGGTCTGTCTTATATTTTCTCAGAAATTTTCCCACGTCTCCTGGGGACAAAATTGTCATTTTCATTTCTTTATAAGTAAAAGCCAAGCCTTGTGGCATAATCCAGCGATATTTGATACCATTAGCTTTCAAAACAGAAACAAATTCTTTGTAATTATTCCTCTGCAAGAGTAGATGTCTTGGTATATCCTTTAATAATATTAGAGGAGTATCTTCTGCTGACACCGGGTAGTCATAATGAATCTTCATAATCCTATCCTTAATTCTAGTGTCATAGAACACTATCATAAGGTCTCTTGGTTTAGATCTTTTCATTCTGGCAGGTAATGGTATTCTGTAGACTCTGTTAATGGCCTGGTTCAATTCACGTTCTTCCATGTGAAACAAGTAAGCCAGATTTGGGACTGCAGTTTCTTTGTTATCTCCCATCATATCCGGAAAATTGCGCAGACGAAGATTGGTTTCTCTCACTCTCATCTCCATCATGGCTATTTGATCTTTTACAGCTGTCTGATTTGTTTGTATTGTTTCAATCTGTTTTTCTTGGCTTGCTAATTTCTTCTTTGTGTCCTTATGTTCTTCCATCACTTTCTTAATTGATGAATCCATTGCTTGCATATCTGTCTTCATAGTATTCATTTGAATTTTTACTTCTTTAAGGTCTCCTGTTACCCCATCCAGTTTATGATTAATAACTTGAGATGCTTGGCCAAGATTTGTCATCATGGAAGTCAGCTGTGCCATCTGTGTAGACATCTGTTCAAACTGCTTGGTTGTTGCCTCAGTTTGTTTGGCTAACATATCCTGTAGTTTCTTTTCCATGGTTGAAATTTGTGCTGACTCTTTCAGTTTAGTATAGGCAGGGCTATGTAATGATCCAGAACGGGGCCGAGATCCAGACATTTACATTGAGATAAAGCTGGTAAACTTCATGTCTTCAGACAGGGCCCTCTAGATATTGGTTAATAAAGGATAGTTCAGTGATCAGCTTAATAATTTTTTCGGGTTGAAAAGAGTCAAATTTGGCTTTAAAACAGCTCGGTAAAGTTTTGAAATACCAGTGAGTTTTGCCGGACGCTCTAGGTCGGATCAATCAGGAAGTATTCCGGAAGTTGAATTCGCCGCGGACCTTCTACCACCTCTTCTCGATGATTGTTTCCTTCAGGAATTATTTCTATGTTGCTCAAGTGCGACGCGTATCCGGTCCTACGACTTGCTTCCTGTTGTTGTAGCTCAGATGATAGAGAGGGTGGTATAGAGGGTCTTCCGATCTAACGTGGCAGGAAGTCCAATTTTCACCGGAGATTTTCATCTCCCCTTCCCTCAAGATTGCTTCTCATTGGTGGAGATTTTAGTCCGTCTAATAAGCGTCCTTCCAACTCTTTGTTTTGGTTTAAGCTGATCTATTTGATAAGGCTCCTGCCGCTAATCCTGATGGAATTTTTGAATCAAACTTTTCCGATTCAAATAAGGGAGGAGCCAGGATACTGGGAATATATTCATCTACCCCCCGGTTATTCGGTACGCCAGTAAGAAACGAAGGGTTCTTTGTACTCACTTAGACGTTTAGAGGTGAGGTTCTTTTCTTAAAATAGTCCTTATGTTGGTATTAAGGTGGTGGAGGGTAGAGCCTTGTGCCGAAGTTGCGTTTTGGCGATTCCTTCCCCTTGGTGCCCTCGCAGGACCGGCGTCCAAAACTCCGGGGGACTTAAAAAAGCTCCCTCAGAGTCTTTGGGAGGTCAAACTGCGTTTGCGGGCTGCAGGGAGTTCCTGCTGTCCGACCCACTTGCAAGGGTCAGATTGGGGTGCATATAACACCCCTGAATTCGCGCAAACTTGGATTTCCCCCAGGACAGCCTGAGGGAACGTAGTGCTCGTCCCAGCGCACCACCGGAAGTCCAGGCCATGCCTCATTTTCAACAATACAGAAAACCCTGAGCTTGCTAGGGGAAAATGAGGTGAGGCTAAACAAATGTAATAATTTTCTTGATTGTACAATATGTAAATCAGTAAAGAGCAGAAGGTGTCCAGTGGCCAAAGTCAGCCAGAGGGTGACAGAAAGAGCCTTAAAAATTGTCCATGTAGATATCTGTGGCCCCTTCCAAGAGAGCGTGTCAGGGAACAGATGGGCTCTGGTTCTGGTTGACGACCACACGAGGTTTGGCTGGGTTTATCTGCTCAAGCACAAGAGTGAAACTTGTAAAACAATCAAGTACTGGGTGAACAGAGTGGAAAGGCAGCTAGGTTTGCCAGTTGCCAATCTCCAGTTGGATCGTGGTGGAGAGTTCTTGTCAAATGAGTTAGCCCAGTGGTTAGAGAGCAAAGGGATTCAGCACAGACTTGCTAACCCTTGTGACCCCAGGAAAATGGAGTTGCAGAAAGACGGATAGGATATTTAAAATCCATGATGTAATCTCTGTTGGAGGATGCTAATCTAAAGCCTAGGTTCTGGGCGGAGGCAATTAAGGTTTCTAAGTACCTCATTAATAGGTTGTGTTCTTCAAGCATTGATAACATCCCCTATATGGTTTTGTATAAAAGGAATCCATCCTTGAAGCATTTGAGAGTGTTTGGTGCCAAGGCTTGGGTGGATATACCTTTAAACATAGGAGGGGAGGCAAAAAGTCCAAACCACTTTTGTTCCTTGGGTATCAGAATGCTGCAAAATCTTATCGATTTACTGATACTTACAATAGGATAACAATTAGCCGTTCTGCTAATTTTGGAGAGTCATTCAACTGGGCAAGGTTGCACGGCTCAGATAAGGTGCCTGACATGATATCTCTTCCAATTAATGAGCAGCTGGAAGCCAGAGATAACAGTGGTTCTCCAGCTAGGGCTACAAGAAGGGAGAGTGTAAGGTCTGAAACTTCAGGAGGTTCTCCAAGGAGGGAGAGTGCAAAGTCTTACACTTCAGAAGGAGAGAGTTCTGAAGAGACTGAGGTCAGGAGGTCTGAATGCAGCACCAAAGGTGTGCCACCTACAAAGTTTGGTTTTGACTGTGATTGTGTCAATAATGTGTCAGCAGTGGAGCCAGCTTGCTATGAAGAGGTAATTTCTCTGGAGAAGGGAGAGGGGAGTTTATGGCTAAAGGCGATGCAGGAAGAAATGAATGCATTAAAGGAATATAATGTTTTCACTCCTGCTCAACTTCCAAAGAGTCAATCTGTGATAGGTTGCCGGTGGGTCTTTAAGTTGAAACAGCTGGCTGACGGCACAGTAAAACATAAAGCAAGCATAGTTTGCAAGGGGTTTGCCCAATGCAAATATCTGCATTATGATCTGACCTTCAGTCCTACTGTTCGTGCTGACACAATTAAGACAGCCCTGGCTGTGGCAGGGTTGAAGGGTCTAGAGGTGTATCACTATGATGTGCAAACAGCCTATTTGAACGCACCTTTAAAAGAACAAATCTTTATGCAGCAAATTCCTGGCTTTGAGTTGAAGCAGGAAAGCATGGTCCTGAGGCTAAACAAGGCGTTGTATGGTTTACATCAGTCAGCAACAGAGTGGAATCATTGCCTGACTGAAGCCATAAAACAATTAGGATTCAAACAGAGCGTGTCAGATTCGTATTTGTTTTCTAAATGCTCAGGACAGAAGGAGGTCTTTGTAATGACGTAAGTTGATGACTTGTGTCTGAAGGCTAATAATAAAGATGACATAGAACAGTTTGAAAAGCAACCAGGAGAACGCTTTAAACTGAAATGTCTAGGAAAAATCAGTAATTACCTAGGAGTAAAAATAAGCAGAGATGAAGATGGGATGTTTTCTTTGTCTCAGCCTGACAAAATACAACAGCTACTGGAAAAGTTTAAAATGGTAGATGCAAATGTTGTGGATTCTCCTATGGTAACAGGATATGTGAGTGGTGAAACAGAAGCACAGGCAGAATGTGACAAGACTATGTATCAGTCTTTGGTGGGAAGCCTGCTGTATCTCACAACGTGGTCTAGACCAGAAATTCATCAGGCTGTGCATTGCCTGAGTAAGAAATGTGTATCACCAATAGTAACTGATTGGAAGGCAGCAAAAAGGGTGCTAAGATACCTGAAAGGATCTATGCACAGGAAGCTGTGCCTGAGAGTTCGTGATAGGGAGCTGGTTGCCTATTCTGACGCATCATGGGCGGATCAGGGAAAAGCAAGGTCTACCACAGGGTATGTGCTGTATTTGGGCAGAGCTCTTATTCACTGGAAATCAGTTACTCAATCATTTGTTGCAATGAGTACTTGTGAAGCTGAGTACAGCGCAATAAATGAAACAATAATACAGCTGGAATGGTTCATGTATTTGTTAAAAGAACTGAATGTAACTGTACCTGTACCTGTAAAGATATATACAGACAATGCTGCAGCAATGCAATTGGGAAACGAGCAATGTTTCAGAAGCAAAAGCAGACATATCAGGATTAGATATCAGAATGTGGCGGATGCGATAAACAGAAATCAAGTATATATTGAAAAGTGTGCAGGTGATGAAAACATAGCTGATCTGTTTACTAAGACAGTAGATAATAACAGATTTCAACAATTGGTAAAATTATTATGACAACTTGAGAAGGAGTGTCAGAGTAACAAGTTGCCCATAATAATCTGACAGAGACAGCTGACAGGTAGCTGTCAGATCAGAGGCATCTAGGATGATGCAAGAGGCAGCAATAGCCTTGCAGGTTCTAGGGTGAACTGCAACTAACAGGTTTGAAGCAGTAAGGATGATGTAATACTGTGGCCAGATCTGCAGGTGGCCATATTGGCTTCAGGTGGTGTTCTGTATATAAGCCTATGTAACTGTAACTCTTTGTTGGGAAGTTTGGTGGAGAGAGTGTACGTGACGGTTTGTCTTTTATCTGTGCACTGCAAATTAAACAACACTGTTTTCTATAAAGCAAGGAGTTCTGGTGTGTGTCTTGGATAACTGCTAATCCACCTGCTTCCACGTCAGGGTCTAGTGACATATTTGTCCAGCGTTCTGAAAGAACCACGAAAGGTGTTGCACCTAAGAAATATGGTTTTAATGAATGTGACTGTATATACAATGTAAATGTATGTTTACATTTACATTGTTATGAGTTACATTTACATTGTTATGAGTTACATTTACATTGTTACAAGTTATGAACAAGTGTTAACTCTAAATGGAAAGGAAAAAGATATGTGGTTTAAAGCAATGGGAGCTGAGATGTCAGCATTATCTGAACACCAGATGTTCACTCCCACAAATCTTCCACAAGGTCAGCCAGTAATTGGCTGTAGATGGGTTTACAAGGTAAAAAGACTCACTGATGGAACTTTGCAAAGAAAAACAAGGCACAGAGGAAATGGCTTAATTATGACAAAACTTTCTCACCTACTGTAAAATGGGAGTTCATCAAAGCAGCTCTAGCAATTGCAGGTCTGAAAAAGTTAACAGTGTTTCATTATGATATTCAGACTGCTTATCTGAATGCTAATTTGACAGAAACTGTTTATATGGAACAAATACCAGGTTTTGAGCTTGCAGACGGAGCAAAAGTCCTGAAGCTAAATAAAGCTCTTTATGGGCTACATCAGTCAGCAAGGGAATGGCACTTGTGTTTAGACAGAGCCATAAAACAATTAGGTTTTAAGCAGAGTGTGGTTGATGCGTGTCTTTACTCAAGGTGCAAGGATCAAAAGGAATGCTATCTTTTGATTTATGTTGATGACCTGTGTGTGCTGACTAATAATGAAGATGACCAGATACAATTTCAGAAGGAGCTGAGTGAGAAATTTAAGCTAAAGTGTCTAGGACAGATAACCAACTATCTGAGAGTTGAAATTACTAGAGATGCAGAGGGAATGTTCTCATTGTCTCAAAAGGGTAAAATACTACTGCTGTTAGAGAAATTTGGAATGCAGGATGCAAATACTGCAGACTCTCCCATGATTTTAGGATATGCCAAGGATGAGACAGAAGGACAGGATTGTGATAGAACAATGTATCAATCCTTAGTTGGAAGTCTATTGTATCTAGCCTGCTGGTCACGGCCAGAAATATACCAATCAATACACTGTCTCAGTAAACAAAACATGACGCCAAAGCAAAAAGACTGGAAGGCAGCTAAACGTGTGCTGAGATGTTTAAAAGGCACATTAGACAAAAAGCTGTGTTTAAAAGCCACAAATGGGAGCCTTAAAGCCTATGCTGATGCAACATGGGCAGATCAGGATCATGCAAGGTCAACTACTGGATATATAATTTACTTAGACCAGGCTCCAATTCACTGGAAATCACTAAAGCAATCTTTTGTGGCAACAAGTTTGTGTGAAGCTGAATTTAGTGCAATAAGTGAATGTACTAATCAATTAGAATGGTTTGTTTATTTGTTCAAGGAGCTTAATGTAAATGTACCATTGCCTGTTAAGGTCTACTCTGACAATGAAGCTGCAAAACAGCTAGCAAATGAACAAAGTTTCAGAGGGAAAAGCAAACGTATCAGGATAAGATATGAGAATGTATCAGATGCGGTAAACAAAAACCTTGTGCACATACAGAAATGTGCTGGAACTGTAAACATTGCTGATATATTTACAAAGGTAGTAGATAATCAAAGGTTTGTGAAACTGTCAAATATGATATACAAGCCTTGAGAAGGAGTGTCAAGAAATGCAAGCCTAGTATATTAGAGTTTGACCGTTCAGGACTAGATCTCAAGCATCTTGATAGATAGAAGACAGCCAAGAACCAGCCTGAACAGGTTCTGACCATAGCTGATGCAATGAGGAGTAATGGGTGCAATGATTCAACAATGACTCAGCAGTTAGCTGATCGGTGGTTGGAAAAATGTATAAATGCATATATCTCTGTAACCAAGGTGTGGGAGATAATAGTGGATGTGGTTCATGTTGGAGATTGCTGTAAGTCTGAACACTGTAATATAAAACAAGCACTGTTTTATGTAGCCTGGCTTTACTGGTGGTTATTTCAGGGATTCTGCCTAATCCGCTAGCTCCCGCAACAGAGGGAAGGTGCCATGGCCTGAATTTGTTTTGCTTATGACCAGTTGGTCCACAAGCATAAAGAATGGAATAAAGGAATAAAGGTGCCATGGCACCTCATCAGATCTTGAAATATCAGCAGGGTTGGTACTTGGATGGGAGACCAAAGAAGATTCTATAAATTAAGGCGATGGCAAAGAAATCCCTGCTTCTCACTTGCTTTGAAAACCTTTCTGGGGTCACCATAGATTGGTTGTGACTTGATGGCACATGCGTACATATTTCTTCTGAGTTTTGGCTGAAAGGTTAAGTACAACCTACTTCTTGGGGGGGATTCTTCACAAATTTCATTTATGTGGAAATATTCACATTTCTTTTCACTAGTCACTTGGAGTGACTGGCGATTCAATTCGTAGAAAGTATGCTAAGGTCTGCAGGCCAAGGGTCCGCTCCAGCTAAACTTCACTTCCTTCCAAACAGATGTTCCACAGTTCTACCATATTACCCCCTTCTAACTCCGCTGATTTCAGTGGGCTTAGAAGCGTGTAAATCTGCTTGAGACACCACCCTCCGTCCCCCTGAGACCACTCTGTGGCCTCAGCTATGACAGAATCAATCAGACACACACAGTGAAGGGGGACAGTTTTGATAGGTCCAATTTGGCCATAGACACACTGCAATGAGAGCGGGGGTAGGTGTTCCTGAAAGGGATGGGGTGGGGGTAGCAATTAAATGAGGATGCCCTGAAGGCAGTTTCCACCCCCTCCCTTTCATTTTAGCTGTTTGTTCTACAATTACATCCCAATTTGCCAGTTCATGGGCACAACTGGAAAGAAGCAACAGAGAATAATTTTCAGGAAATCCACATAATGCAATTCTGAACTAAAATTGTGGGAGAATTCAGACCTCAAAACTTTCCATGGTGAACTCAAAAACCCTTGTGAATTGGTACATACAATTCTCACATACCTGGGTCTGCTAATGATATAAGTCAAGGGTCCCCAACATGGTGCCCATGGGCACTGTGGTGCCACCAATACCTTTCCTGGTGCCCACCAAGTATTTTACAAAGTGGCCAGGGCAAGGTGGGACTTTTGCCAAGCCAGCTTCTGATTGGCTGTGCAGCTTTTAACAAATGTTGTTTGGGCAGCATCTGCCACTACAGCATAAGGATCTTCACTGTGTGACTGAAGGTGTGCTGCATGTACCGCTCTCCTTTTGGAAGCATCCAAATAAAAAAAAAAGTGAGGAATGTTGTGCCTGAGTAATCATACCTGCTTCAGACATACACGCAAGCTACACGCATAAGCTGCTTACAAACAGAACCACAGAAGCCACTCCCCAGTGCCCCCCCACTATTCTTTAGCACCAAGCTCGTAGGCACATACACAGTCCAAAGGCTGGAATCTTTCCTCCAACAGCCTCCCTCCCACCTATTCCTCCTTTTTGATACATTCGCTTCACTCTGCAAGGGAACACTCTGAACTGCTCAATAAGATAGGCTCCATTCATTAATGTAGCAAGGCTCACGCACGCGCTGTAGAAACTGATGACGTTGCATTGACAAGCTAACCGGATGTTAAGAAAATGTATCATTGTTGTATTGGAATGTCAAATGTCTATAAAACCTATTGCATTTGCCCTGCTTCGGTGTGACAGGATCGCGGAGCTGTTTGTCTGGATCCTGACTCACCCGGTTATGACTCCTTGGCCAATAAAGCAAGCCGTAAGCTCAAACCAACCTCCTGCCCTCATTGATCTCATTGGACTCTATGATAATGGGGGGAGCACTTCACTAGCTCTACCTCCAGTAGCAGCTTTTTTGAGGCATTCATTTTGAGGCTGCTGCAGCAGTCATCCTGTTTGTGGCCTATCTAGAAGCGCCTGGTTGGCCACTGTGTAAACAGACTGCTGGACTTGATCGATCTTGATCTGATCCAGCATGGCCTTTCTTATATTCTTATGGTCATTACCTTTGAATTGCTTCTTGAAGCCCTCCAAAAGGGGATTTAAGTCCGTGAGTTCCCAGATCCGCCACTTCAGTGCAAGAGGAAAAGCCGCTGGATCCTCAAACGCCTCCTTTTCTTCATACCTGGGGAAAATCATGTCAAGGTACCATCCATCCAATTCAGAATCCCCCCTGCCCCTGGCAGATCAGAGAAACAGAGGAAGGAATTGGCAGAAAGCCGAGAGACAGAGGCTGAGAGAGGAGCAAGATGGGAGGCTCTTCAGAGAGCAACATCCACCTCACTGTAGCTCCTGAGACCCCAAAGCCACACAGGAGGTCTGGGGAATGGCTATTAGAAATATAACAGAGCCTGTTTTGGCTCAGACCACCACCACAGGAGGAGGAAGGGCTCCTGTCAGTCCCCCAGCCATTTTCCTGTTCTGAAACTGCACTGGGGTGGGGTGGGGGAGTTATTTCTCCATTTTTGCGGCTCCGCATGGACTATTCTGTGCATAAGAAGCAGCAAAAATAGGGAAGTCACTCACCTCGCGGGGGTTGTTTCAACATGAACAATGGCTGGAGAGGGAGGCAGGAGCCCTTCCACTCCTACAGCAGCATTCGGAGAACAAATGGGCCCTGCTTTCTTTTTTAACTGCCACATTCCCCACAGTTGCTGTGTGGCTGAGGGGAACCCAGACCCCACTCTGAAAAAAGCAAACATCAAGTTTGGCCTTCAGAACCCCAACCCCACATCCCCTGCCCAGATTTGCCCTGCAAATGTCCAGTGAAAGAAAAAGAAAGCTGGGGTGGTTTGAGCTCTGCACTTTAGGGTTAGAGTTAGGGGAGGGTCTGTGGCTCAGAGGAAGAGCATCTGCTTGACATGCAGAAGGTCTCAGGTTCAATCCCCACCATCTCCAGGTCAAAGGATCAGGTACTAGATGGGGATCAGGTACTAGACCTCTAGCAGGGACCCTGGAGAGCCACTGCCACTCTGAGTAGACAGTACTGACTTTGAGGGACCAATGGTCTGATTCAGTATACAGCAGCTTCCTGTGTCCTGTGACTAGGACTGTAGGTTCAACCCCACATTCAGTGTTGCAGGTCACTGGGTGACCTTAGACAGGGTTGTTGTGAGGATAAAATGGAGGCGGGCAGAATTAGGCTCAGTGTCTTCACATCTTTTTCTCCATCTCCCATAATACTAGAACTCAGGGGCACCCAATGAAGTTGCTGAGAAATAGGTTTGGGACAGACAAAGGACATAATTTTTACTCAACCAGTAATGGATCTGTTGAATTCATTGCTGGTTGAGGTAATGATGGCCAAAAACGCATGGTCCCTTAACCCACTTTATTCCCCGTTTCAGCCAGGATCAAATTGACCCGGGCTGGGGGGAAACTGTACACATTACCTTAAAAAGCAGGGACAAAGCTGTGCGCAAATCCATCCATGTAAACAGAAAGTGCGGGAGACGTGCACAGTTCCTGTTTAGCTTGCAACACCCCCGCCCATGGTGATTGGTCGTTTCCCAGGGCAGGGAAGGCCCTCATTGGTCAATTTGAAACGACCAATCACTGGGGGCGGGGGTGTGTGTGCCAAACTAAACAGGAACTTCATGTCTCCCGCACTTTCTGTTTACATGGATCGATTGGCACAGTTTCCTCCCTGCTTTTCAAGGTAATGCGTACAGTCCCCACCCCCCAGCCCAGGTAAATTTGATCCTGGCTGAAATGGGGAATAGTGGTTTAAGGGACCATGCGTTTTTGTCCGATGGCGATGAGCATAGATAGCTTTAAAAGAGGATTCGACATTCAGGGAGGAGAGGTCCAGCAATGGCCACTAGACTTGGTGACTGAAGGGAGCCTCCATAGCCAGAGGCAGCAAACCTCTGAATAACACTGCTAGGAGGTAGCAGCAGAGGAGGGCCTCGGCCTCTGTGCCTTGTTTGTGGGCCATCCAGGGGCATCCCTTGGCCACTGTGTGAAACACAGGATGCTGGACTAAATGGACCACAGGTCACGTGACATCACCGCACCCAGAAGGGTGTTTCCTTCTGTCGCTTTTGAATCATTTGTCCCTGGATGGAGGCGTGGAAACTTCGAGGCCAGTAATGTCACAATGACAATTCTTCCTCTAAATCTACTTGGGGAGACTTACAGCAGAAGCCTGAATTTTCTGGTCACCAGCTGTATATTGCCCATAATGGGCTGCTCAGCATGACAAAGGCTTTATTTTGGAAGCCCTGTTATTACCACGTGGCAGCCAGTGTGGAAACAGCCAAGAAGTAATCTGAGTAGGAGCAGCGCATTTAAGTGCTATGTGGTTGCAGAAACACTGATGGAGACATGGCACACACACACACACACCAACCCCTGCTTCCTCATGTGTACCCTCACCCTACCCTCCTTAACAAACGGAGCACATTGGATTTGGCTGGGTGGTCATACGCTTGTTCAACTCCAAAAGGCCCCATAGTCAGCCCCGATGCCAACCAAGATAATAAAGTTTTCAAACTGCCATTTTGTGGAAAGAATTTAGCTGAGGAGGCTCAAACCCTGAGGTAGATTTTAAAACGTTGCTTTTGAAGCAGCTGCCACCACAACAAAAATATCTTCACTGTGTGACTGAAGGTAACCTGCAACAGCCATTTTGTGGCTGGCTCCGCCTCCTGTGGCAGCCATTTTGTGCCAGCCATTCCTTAACTGCACCCACCACACCAGAGCAGAATTCCAAATAGGTTGGGGACCCCTCTTCTAGAGATTTTTCAGCTAGGTGTCAACCCAGATCCTCCCAGTACTATTTCACAATTTCCTGTGGACGAGGCTCTGTGTTTTAGCTGTTTGCCGCTGATGGATGGATGGAGATCCACGATCTTAATTGCACCTGATGTGGCCCTCAGCCACCATCCTGAAGGACCACATTCTTCACAGGATGCCCAGACCCCTCCCAGTGTTGAGAAGGTTAATGAGAAGGATCCATTTACCTCTGCAAGCTGCTTCTGGCATCCTAAAGAAAAATGGCAGAGAGAGAGAAAGAAAAGAGACCTCAATGGTTGCTAAAAGGCCACACCAGGAAGACCCCTCAGACCCTGGGAGATTCTGCACTCTGGCCCTTCTACTGTGTCCAGCTAGCAGACTCTACTCAAAGACTGCGGGGTGAATCTCCATACAGTGGGAGAAAATCTTTGCGAAATTAATATTACCAGACAAAGTGGAGCCATTTCAGAGGAGAGTTGGTGATCTGCTTTGGCGATTCAACAGCGGCTACTTTCACAAAAGGAGTTTTCTTCACATGGAAGGCAGGAAGGCCTCCAAGTAGCTCCCGTGGCCACGTGTGGACGCAGAGGCATTCCCAGCAACATTCCTTGCATCAGCCCCGTGTCGCTGTTATTTCCCTTCTGGCCACTGGAGAGCTTTTCCCAGGCTTTAAAAAAATGCTAAATTACAGTAGAATTGTAACAACATGATGGTCCCCAGTTTTCATTGTTTTGTAAATAAAGTCCTGGTTGCAGAGTTATAAGTGGAAATGAGCAGCCTACACTTTACTTAAAAAAAGCAAGATATTAGTGCAACAGATCATTAGAATGTTACAATACTAGAACAATTGAGCCGTTGCCCTTTTCTTTAAAGCCTGAGAAAAGCCCTCTGATTGGGCGGGGGCGGGTGAATGGTGGCCACAGGGACTGAGAGCAGAAGAGCCAAACTCTGTCACCTTTCAGCCCTTTAAAGGGCTTTCCCCCTTTCCCCTGCAGCGTTGTAACACGGCTCAGCAGGGAAAGTAGGGGTCTGGGCACACATGCCATCGCATCTGCACATAAGTGATGGGTTGGCATCAGCAGGCACAGCACTGCCAGCAACAGGTGTGCGGATGCCATTCCCCTACCACTTGTTGCTGCCGTTGTGTGTGTGTGTTCATTTTTGTGCACCAATCTGCATGCAACAAGTATGAGCTACATTCACCCCAACATACACATCCTCCTGTTAAATCTTGCTGTTAAATCCTCCTGTTAAATCTTGCGGTTGGACTGGATGGACCTTGTGGTCTCTTCCAACCTTGTGTGGTTTTCTGTTTTTTTGTGAAATCTTGCCTATGACCCTCGTTCCTGGTGGTTGGGAAAGAGCTGCCTGTGAACCTGGTTTGACAGTCATGTAGTTCCCCAGACTGTTGGTTGACACACAAACACACTTCTGCTTCTGAGATGGAAGCCAAGTGGCCTCAGTTTATCAGGGAGGGGCCGGGGGCTCTGGGGGGGCTCCATTTCCAGGGGGTGGAGTTTAGCAGGGTGTCTTTGATCATTTTTTGCAGCCTGCCCCTGGTTGGAGATGTAATGGGACAGAGGAGAAAGCAGCCCATGTATAGAGATGAAAACTTGCTAGCAACACAAACTGGACTCATTTGCTTTCTGCCTAAGTGAAGGAGGCACAGAAAGGGTTTGGGGGCAGCCTTCTCCCGAAGGGGAGCCTGGACTGTTCCTGCCACACTCTCACCTGCAGGAGTTCACTGGCCGGCTGCTGACACTTCTCCTCCATCTCCTGGATGAGGCTGTCCAGAGAGGAGAGCTCCTCAGAGAGTGCGGCCAGGTGCTGGTCCCTGTTTCTTGCCACCTCCTTCCCCACCTCTTCCATCTGGGTCAGGAGACGTTTCTCTTGCTCCTCCAGAAATGACTGTAGTTGTCTGAACTTGGCTGCCGTCTCTTGCTTCTCTCCTGAGGTTTGCTCCTGAAATGGAAAGAGAAGGAAATCAGGTCAACAGAACACAGTTCGTCTTTTCAGTGGGAAAAGGTTCAGAAGACTCCTGTCGAAAGGGCACTTTGGCCTTTCATAGAGATCACATCAACATTCGGCAGGGAAAAAGACAGATATCCATGGATCCATGCTGAGGGCCAAAGTACATCACTCTCAAATTCCTGGAGGGGTTATTTCAGCCACAGAGGATGATGTCTGCAGCACAAGACCCAGAGAGTAGAAGGGACTTCTTGAGTCCATTTGTTTCCCCAGTAAAATACCCTCCATATGCTGACCCCTCCACTTCCATCAGCCAAAAAGGTACAATGTTTGAATAGAAATAACACTGGGGAGAAAAGAGCTAAGAAGCCCCTTCCCCTCACTTGGTCTCCCTGGATGCATTTTGGGCAAGAAAAAACTGCAGGGGAAAAGATCGACGCACGGCTGAGTATTACAAGTACTTTCCCCCCCTTAGAATCAGCAATGGCAGAACAACCCTTGGCCCAGTTCAGGATAGGTGGAAAATCTATCAGCATTTCCACCCAGCATTTCTTTAGAGGTGGGACACCCTTATCTCTCTTGAGAGACTTCTCCTGGCTTGCAGTGTGTTGGAGCATGAACACAAATAGGTAGTCAACACATATGTTCATCTGCCCAGGGCTCATCCCAGAGCACAGAGCACCTTGGAAAGTCAAGTGATTCTGCCCCAAACAAAATCACCCAAGAACACAAACAAGGAGGGGGGGTCTAGATCTGGATGAACAACCAGGGGCAGCCCCACCCACTAGGCAGCCCCAGGTGACCATCCAGGGTGCCAGGGGCACCAAGAGGGTGCAGTTCCCCAACATCTGCCTCATACAGTTGACTGACTCTTCTGCTATTTTCTGCCATTCCCCCCCTCAATTCAAGTTTTAGAATCTGTTCACTTCCCAGCCATAGTGACACTTACGAGCAGGTCTTGGCTTTCCTTCACTACCTCTGCTTTATACGCCACAATTCTTTCTCTCTCCTTCTTCAGCACCTCCAGGCAGTTGTAGAACTGATCCTGGGGGAGGAGAGACACTTTTTTAGAAGTTTATTATAAAACATAAGAGAAGCATAAGTGCCGTGAAAGGCCAAACTAGATATAACTGTCCTATTTATGTAATTATTTTTTTTAGTGAAATACAAGATCTAGAAATTTAGCCACTTATCACAGCAATTGATCTGCTTCAGTCTGACTCAGAATAAGGCAGCTTTATGCATAACTCTCCCACCCACCCACCCAAAAAGTTCTTCTTCTAATTTAAACTGCTGTCTCACAGCTACTGGGTGCAAGTGGGGGACACAGGCAGGTACCAAACATGCACGCTTTCTCTCCCAGGCTAACAGCAATTCAAGGACAGCAACTGAAGTTGAGTAAGCAGTATGTGTGTGAGTGTGTGTGGGGGGGTTAAAACTAGGAGTCAGGCGGCTGCCCCCTCATAGCTCAGCCTTGCAATGGGCTGCCCAGACCTCAACACAGCCAGACAGGAAGAGAGTCAATCTCCCCATTTTATCATATCACCCCACTTTAGCCTCAGCAGGGGGCAAGAGGCAATGCCCTTGGGAGCCATGAAACCAGGAAGGAGGAAGCAAAGAGATGTTTTCACTCCCCAATTTGGGCCCAGAGGCTAGGGTTGCCAGGTCCCTCTTTGCCACCGGCAGGAGATTTTGGGGGCAGACCCTGAAGAGGGTGGGGTTTTGAAGGGGAGGGTCTTCAATGTCATAGAGTTCAATTGGCACAGCGGCCATTTTTCTACAGGTGATCTGATCTCTATCGGCTGGAGATCAGTCGAATTAGTCGGTGAGGATACGGCCGTTTCAAATTCTTAATTTTAAATTCTTCATCAGTCCTTCGAAGACTGATGAAGAATTTAAAATTAAGAATTTGAAACGGCCGTATCCTCACAGTGACCTGTGCTTCTTTTAAAAACTACTTGACATTAACTTATTCCATCATGGTATATGTACTCTACCATTGAGACTCTTCCTGAGACTTTTTTCTTGATTTTGAGAACACTGTACAATTCTTCACCTGTGTTTACTGTATTGTGGGTTGTTTTGTTGCATGTTTCCTTGTTGTATATATTGATGTGTTTATAGTAGTAGCTCACTGATAAACTTTTTGCACTTTGTTAATATACTTCGCTCCTGTACTGATTTTCCTATCTACTTGATACTAGTACAGTGGTGCCTTATTTTCATCCACTACCTGGCAGTTGGCAACCCTACCAGAGGCTGAGGCAGAACCTGCAGGGAGTTCCTGCACAAAGAGACCATGGAGAAGGGAGGGATCCATGGCTCTTCCTCACCAATCTCCATGTTGTTGATTTCCTACCTTGTACTCTTGGGAGGCCTCCTCAAGAGGAAGGGCTTCATGATCTCTGTGCTCCTTGGATCGGTGACAGACCACACAGATGAGGGCTTCGTCGTCCTTGCAGAAGAGATTCAGTGGCTCCAGGTGCTTCTGGCAAACTCTCTCTCTTGTAGCAGCCACGATTGCCTGATACAGAAAACAAAGAAACAGAATTTGTTTCATCCCCCCCAGGGTTGCCACCCTCCAGGGACTAGCTGGAGATCTCCTGTTATTACCACTGATCTCCAGCCAATAGAGATCAGTTCCCCTGGAGAAAATTGCCACTTTGGCCATTGGACTCTATGGCACTGAAGCCCCTCCCCTCCCCAAACCCCACCCTCCTCAGGCTCAAAAACCTCCCGCCATTGGCAAAGAGGGACCTGACAACTCCCACCCCCTGAACTGTACTCGTTGTAAGGGCTGGATGTAATTAGTGCCTTGTTCAGGGGTGGTGTTGGGACATTGTTATACAAAACCGGATGTAACCCAAAGTAACCTTTCAGTTGGAGTTGGGGGGAGTTGTTCTGGACAGGGAGCTTTTGGGGGGGGGGAGAAGATACTGAAGGAAAAGAGAGTTCTGAAGGAAAGGAGAGAGAGAGAAGCCATCTGGGTCCAAGTGCAGAGAAGAGGGAAGCCTGACAAGGAGACAAGGAGCCTCCCGGTGATCTGCAGCAGCAACAAGAGCCCCAAGATCAGCCCCATCTCCAGCATGGCTGAGGGCCGGTCAATCCACAGCAGCAAAGACAGGGGGAGAGACCTGAAGGAGGCCTCACAGAGACAGGATAAGACTCCCATCATCTCTCTGGTTTCCATTCTAAGCTGTGTTCCCTAAGTCTGAGTTTACTATACGAGTGTCCTGATTTCACTACCCCCCCTTCCTCGTTGGAGTAAACCCTACTTGTATATTAAGTTCTACTTGTAAATGGTTATGGGTGACTGGACGGTCTGGGAGTTGTTTTTGAATTTTTCCTTTTCTGCCTCCTGGCCATCCTCCTTGTTAGGCAGTGGAGGCCAGTGGGCTGGAGGCCCCCCCTGCTTTCTTTTTATTCTTTGTCACACACACTCCCTCCACTAATAAACCAGGTCCCATAAGGTCTCCCCTCAGCTGGGACTGGTAGAAGAAACTGGTTTTTTCTAACCCTCAAATTCCTCTGGAAATCAATGAACGAATCACAACTCCTGGTTCCAGGTAAACCACATTCTCCCTCCACCAGCTTTGAGCTGTATTTTGCAATGTGCCTGAGGAGCCCCCAAACACCACCCCCTTCCTTTCTTGCAGTGCGCGTTCCTGGTGGGGTATTATGACAAACCTCCAAAAGTTGGTCCAAATGGTGCAAGGAGGTGAAGCTGGAACTGCAGGAATACGGATGGACCCTGATGGATTTTTAAGCCACCTATCAAGATTTAACTCCAAACCAGCCCATCCGCCCTCTCACAGACAGCATCTCCTTCCAGGTGGCCCTTTGGATAACACCATGAACGTTACAAATGAATGACAATTCTGATACTGGCCCAACAAGTGGATATTCATTCTGGTGTGAATTGACTTGAGTTTGATTGGCTGCAATCCCTGTATCTCAATTTTTTCATGTTTTTAAATGCAATAATAATAGTAATAAAATGAGACATTCCATCACATTCTGGTCCCGTAAGGGCATCAATATATGGGGCACCTATGGGTTCCTAGTCTTATTGTATGGAAACCCCATAATGAGTTCTAAACTCTGAGAAGTAATCTCACAGTCCCCCCCCCCCACCCGCCCTGCCCCATTAACTCCTTTGGGGTCATTTGCCCTCAGTGAAGCCTTTTTGCCAAAAGACCTACAGGCAACATCCTGCTCTGAGTTTTGGCCATCTTGATCATGAGGGACTTCTCCATTTGTCCTGGTGCTGAGAACGGATTTAGGGCCCAGACTGAGATGTAGCAAAAAGTTAGGCCAGAGCCAGTGAGCCTGGCTAGTTGCATAGTGCTCGGTTTCTGAGAATGACATGCATATTTCTTGCCTTCACGCTGTATTCACAATGACCTTGGCGCAGTATTGGAAGCCCCACTTCATCAGAGGCCTGCACTTGGGGAAGGGGCTGGCCAGGACCCCCTTTGGGCAGTGAAACCTCTTGGGCTGGCCACACAGCTCCATCTCACTATGGGAGGGCCAAGGAAGTGGTCATTGTAAATAATGGACAGACCACCGTTAAAGGAAATGGCTGTGCTTGGGGAGGATCTGCCTGCCCTTTTCTTTAGTTCCTCATGTCCAGCCTTTTTCACTGGCAAAAATGGCTCGCGGTGGGGGGGGGGAAGCCTGCTGCTCTGCCTCCCGCTTTGCAGTGTTTGGAACCCACAGGAGCAACACAAAGCTTTCAAGGTAAGTTACAGAAATCAAACTTCTGACTGCGTCGGTCAGGCACCTTTGTCCCCACTTCAGGTCATATGTATCATCTATTTCAGCTCTTCCTTCATACCTTAGCTAGGTCAGCAGCCTCTTTCAGGTGAAGTAAAGAGTGACCTTTGTGTTCTGGGGATTGCTTACAAATGCGACACATGAGTTTTTCATCATCCTTGCAGAAGAAAAGGAGTTTCTGCCCGTGTGTTGGACACAGATCTTCTGTTCCTGGATTTCTCGCACAAAATCTCTTCTCTTTTATTTTTTCTACCAAGTTTGCCAGCTGCCAATTTGAGCGAAAATTCCCTTTCTGGATCTCAGCTTTGCAGACAGGACACTCCAGGTCCCCCAGTTCTTCCCATTTATCACAGTAGTCAGTGACGCAACCCCGACAGAAATTGTGGCCACAGTCCAGGGTAACAGGTTCTGTTAGGCACTCCAGGCAGATGGGACAGATGACTTCCTCTTCCAGATCTGTGGATGGTGACCCTGAGGCCATGTTGGATGCAGTTTATGTCTCTTGGCAAGTAGAAAAGGGAGCTTTGTGAGGCCTGTAAAAAGGACAGCAGAAGGACAATGAGCTGGAGAAGGGGTGGGTTTTAGGCAGGAGATGTATTTTTCAACAGATAAACACGTAGTATTTTACTCTGGGATTTTTTTAATAAATCTAATAGGTGGCACAGAACTTTCCATTAACAAATGATTGATGAAATATAGGTGTGGATAGACGTTGATTTGATACTGGTAGGACAATTCAACAGAGTAATCAGGGTTGCCAATCTCCAGGTGGAGGCTGGAGATCTCCTGGAATCACAACTGATCTCCAGACTTCCAAGATCAGTTCCTCTAAAGAAACTGACAGCTTGCAGGGTAAACTGGATGGTGTCAAATTCTGCTGAGATCTCTCCTCTGCCTAAACCCCACACTCTCCAGGCTCCACCCCCATCTCCAGGAATTTCCCAGCCCAGAGATGGCAACCATAAGTGATAGATCCATAGATAGACAGATCTAGTAGCAAACCAACTCAGACAGTTCCACCAGTATTTACAGTGACTGACTTATTCAAGAGGGATCAGGCAATAGGGTCGCACTGTACAAAATGATTCACAAAGCTACTTGGATAAATTATTGGGGACTGTGGTCTATACTAACGTGTATAATTTTCTGTAAATTGGATCCTACCGTGTAATTTTACCTTATCGAATGTGTCATGCTAACAATTTGCCTTGCTTCAGTTCTGTTTTTAACAGTTCTGGTTGGTTCTACAACCCAAATCCTATTTTATTGTTTATTGAATGTCCCATCCTGTTGATAGTATTGCCTTACTCTGTGTAATGCTTCTTGAGTCCCAAAGTAAAAGACAGATTATAAATAACAAATAAATAACAGGATGTCTCTATCCTGAGAGAAAATATTTCACTTTTTATTTGCACAGACATCAAATCTATTCAGGAATAGATTATATTTTCGCACTAGCAAAATTACGACAAACACAAAGGTATAGTCTGTATTTGAGCAATAATCATGCAGATCTTGCCCCACTTAAATTTAACTATTATATAAGTGCATTTGGTAGGGTTGCCAACCTCCAGTTGGGGTCTGGAAATCTCCTGGAATTACAAACAACAGAGATCAATTCCCTTGACAAAAAATGACTGTTTTGGAGGATGGGCACTCTGGCATTATATACCTCTGAGGCTCCTCCTCTCCCCAAACCTCAACCTTCCCAGGCTCCGCCCCCAAAATCTCCAGGGATTTCCCAAGCCAGAACTTGCAACCCTAGAGGGGCTGTAGAATTTGGAGATGAAATGAACTGTTGTTAAAAGATGAACAGATAACTAAGAAACTAAAAGAATAGCGCAAGTTCTTCTTTAGTATTAATGAATCAAAAGAGATACCATTTGTTATAATCTGGGAATCCTTTAAAGCATATTTTAGAGGCATTGTTATGTTGATAGAGAACCATTTGACCAAAAGGGTAGGGGGGACATTAGTCTTGGAAGTAGAAAATGAGGAATCCCCCCCCCCCAAATAGTGTCTCCAAGAAACTAAGCTAGTTTTGGAAATGACAAGAGGCAAGTTAAAATTACAAAGCACTCACCAGACAGCAAAATCCCTATTGTATGCTAGACAGTCAATCTTTAACAAGCCAATAAGCCAGGAAAATATTTGGCACATTTACTAACCAAAGAATGGGGCCAAATAGAATTATTGAAATTAAGGACAAAATAGGAAACCGGCTTAAACCGGCTTTACAACAGCTCTCAGAAAACGAATGAAGAATAATGGCAAATTCTCTGCCAGACATAGGGGGCATGAGCTACAGGCAAAATATCAGCATTCAATGAGACCACCTTAGAAGTCTCCTCTTCATAACATCTTGATGGGATGTCTATTCCCCTCCACACACAAACATATGCATGCTGATCCCTCTTCTGTCTTGTGCTGCAGTTACCAACTACTTCCGCAGTTTCAATTTATCTTCTCTGCTTCCTTTATCCTTCAAAATGCCATTTATTAACTGAACTCCCGAATTGTTCCTTCTCTCATAAGCTGTTTCCACATGGGTTATTTGCCCGGGGTTTAATGCTGTTGGAAAGTGGGGTTTTCCTTGCTTCCCCACAGTATTGAGGTGTACCTCCTGGATTTTCACAGGCTTTTCTTCAGTCTTTCCCTAACCGGTTTGCTGCAAAAATTTTGGAAGAGATTGCAGCAAAGTCCAGAATGCTGTTGAGTGAGGGGGTGAAAAGGTTTGGCTATTTGTGGTCCTGCCCACATGGCAGCCATTTTCCCTGCCCCTCAGGCTGCCTTTTCCTCCCACCACCTCCGGGGGATCTTTGTCAAAAAAATTGCAATAGAACATTGTTATGTCATTTTGACGATATAACCATCTGTGAATCGATTTCTCTGAATTTCCAGTTTTCGTTTTTTTAAAGACTCTAGCCCCTTTTGTTGTGAAGATATAAAGGGAAAGAAATATCTATGCAACAAAAGGGCTAGGGACTTTAAAAAAAATAAAATCTGGGAATGATATTCAATTACTGTTTTAAAAAAAAGAAAGAAAAAAGCCCTGATGGTCCAGTGGAGGGTGGTGGTGGCTGCTGCCAGGGGACTGAGACAAGAAAACTATGGGAAACCTGCCTTGTGAAAGCCCTGTTGTCACTGTGATGTATTGGCAGTTGCAGCAGCAACAGGAAAAGTAGAAAAGCCTGTGACTGTGTGGGAAAACACTTTTGTTGCTGTTGTTCTTGCTTTCAAGTCACAGCTGACTTAGGTGACCCCCATCAGGTTTTCAAGGTAAGAGATGTTCAAAGGTGGTTTGCCATTGCTTTCCTCTGCGTAACAACCCTGGACTTCTTTGGTGGTCTCTCATCCCAGTACTAACCGTGGCCGACCCTGTGTAGCTTCTGAGATCTCACAAGACTGGGCTAGTCTGGGATATCCATGTCAGGATGGAAAACACCATACACACAAATAAAATCCCTGGTGTGTAGCTCTGTTACTGCTGTTGCCCAACTATAAGGACAGAGGGGTGGTGTAAAGAGAGCAGGGTCAAGAGGTGAAGGTCTCCAATACAGCCACTGAGGGCTCAGCCTGAATCCCCCCCATCCTCCATCCACTAGGCTACCCAGCCATTATGCCAACCTTACCTGCTAGTTGTCTCAAGGGGACATCCAGAACCGGCTCTGTGGGACACACAATACAGCCTTCCCCTATCTTGGGATTTCCCGCTCTTCATTCACCTCAGTAGGGTCACAGGGGTACAGAGAGGGCAAATTTGAAGTCCCCTCGACAGCTGGAACCCCCCACTCTGGTTGCTGCAATTCCCTTTGGCTTCTTCAGGGGAAAAAGCCAGGAAATGCATCTCAGTCCCTTTCACTGCAGAGAAACTGGTCGTTGAAGGAGCTGATCAGCAACAACCTTTGAACAGAGAGCCCAACCCATATCTCCTAAAATAGTCCATTAATATATGGATTCTAAAGTCCCAGCCATATCAAAATGGTCTTTGAACAGAAATGTCACAGCCGGGATTCCTGCATTTCATGACCCGTTGACTCCACTTTTCCTCCATATCTGGGTGTGCCTGTGTACACATGCATATACCGATAAGAATACATTTCGTCCATTTTATGAAGAGGACTGTAGGCAGCTGGGTACAGAATCAATGTGTTCCTATGGATGAAACACAAGACTCCTTTTTGGTTTTGCTGCAACAGACTAAGCTTCACCTTCCCCACACATAGATGCTGCCAACACTTCCCATGAGATGCTTCTGGTCACACAACTGCTTGCTCCCCAGGTCAGCGGAAGGAAATGTGTGCGTTTTTGTTGGCTTCTTTTTGCCTAGTGAGAGGGTAGGCCATAAACAAAAGAGAGTAAAGCGCAAGCAAATGTAACACAAATGTTGTAACAACAACAAAAATAATTTGATGCCTCCTTTCCTACAAATTTGGCCTTCCAAGGTAGCAATCAGTTAAAAAAACATTAAAAACAAACTTTGAAAACAATGCACATATACGTGGAAAACAACAATTGAAAATATAAAAAAGAAGGAGAGTCAATAAAGGATAGTCACATGAAACAAAAAAGTCTTCATCTGCTGACGGAAGATAACAATAGAGGGAGACAGATGACTCCACAATTTGGTGGCACAATCAAGAAGCCCTTTCATGGGATGCTACCCATTTCCCCTCAGATGATGGTGCAAATGAAGCACGCCCCCCCAAATGACCAGAATAGGTAACTTCATGTGGCAGTGGGTGGTCCTTAATGTATTTCAGCTCTAGCCATATAGTCAATACCAGCACATTGAATTGGGCCCAGAAGCAAACTGGAAGTCAGTGGAGCAAGACTGGGGTTATTTGGTTCCTACAACGCACTCCGGACAGCATTCTCACTTCAGCATTCTCTACCAATTACAGCTTCCACACACTCTTCAAGGGCAACCAAACACAGAGCACATTGCAGTAGGCTAATCTAGATGTTACCAGGGCATGCAACACAGTGGCAAGATCTTGTCTGCACAGTAAGGGCTGCAGATAGCTCCCCAGCTGAAGCTGCTGAAGGGGAACCCTGGTCACTGCTACCACCCGTTTCTCCAACAGGAAACCCTGGTTCAGAAGCACCTCCAAGCTATGAACTGCTCCTTTAGAGGGAGTGCAACCCCATCCAGAACTGGAGGTATCCAAATACCTGGGTCAGACCTTCCTCCCCTCCCCCTACACACACACCAGTACCATCTCTGTTTTGTTGGGATTAAGTTTCCGCTTGTTAGCTCTGATCAACCCAAAAACTGCCTTGAGGCACCTGTTCACAGTTTCCATGGCCTCCCTGGAATCTGCTGGAAATGCAAGATAGAGCTAAGTGTCATCCACAGACTGGTGGCAATTCAACCTCAATCTCCAGATGACCTCTCCCAGTGGCTTCATATAGATGTTGAAAAGCAGAGGGTGGAAACATTGAACCTTCCAGGACTACATAGGCCAAAGGCCAAGAAGCTGAGCAGCAGCCCCCCAGCACCACACTCTGAAACTAACCTTTGAAGTAGGACTGAAACCACTGCACAAAAGGGCCTTCCAGTCCCTACCCCGAAAGGCGATCCAGAAGGATACCATGATTGATGATATCAGAAATGGCTGAGAGGGCTGAAGAATCAATCAGGTCACTCTCCCCACATCCACCTCCCTCACAGATCATCCACCAGGGCAACCAAGGCCATTTGAATCCCATAACCAGGCTTGAAGCCAGATGTGAATTGATCCAAATAATCTGCTCCATTCTGGAATCACTGAAGTTGTCCAGCCACCCCTGGTTCAATCACCTTGCTCAAGAATGTCACATTTGAGACTGGCTGATAGTGATCGAAATCTCCTGTGTCCAGGGGAGGTTCCTTTAGTAGTGGAAGTACCACTTCCTGCTTCAAGGCAGGGGCAACCACCCCCCACTTGTGCCTCTTAAGCCATCTGAGTGGCAAGAAAAATAAAAGTAGAAATTAGAAAAAAATGTAGTAGGCAGCATAAAATGCTTTTTTATTATTACAGAAACAGCAACTAGTATTGGGATGTATACGTCACAATAACCTAGTTTGATGGTCTGATGAATGGTGGGATGATAGCCGGGATGATAGCCAATGATAGTCTTCTGGACCTGCTGGGCTGGCCTTGCCTGTTGGGGATTCTCTTCTAAACACCCCCCCCCCTTGATAGGGTGCCTTGTTTGTCGGCTGCAGCCGGGGATCCACAGCAACGGCATAATCAAACGGGTGATTTGTCGCTAGGTCAAGCGACGAGCTTCAGAAAGCAGATCTTTTGTTTTATTGTATAAGACTTCCGTCTACTGGAGCTAGAATATAACTGCAGCTTTTGGGGTGTTTTTTGTGTCTTTGACTTGGTGGCAACTATAAAGCTTTATTTAAGGAGTGAAAATGCCCCTCATCTTATGGGAATGTTTGGACTATAGACTGGTATCTGTGGGGCTATTTTATTTTTGTGCTCCCTGTTCTCTGGTATATTCAGATTGCATTTTCTTCTATGTTTTTGGACCTTGTATAGCTCAAGTTAGAGGATTACAAGATCAATTAGAGTATACTATTTTTTGGACTGTTTTTCTTCTGACGTTTCCTTCCACCCTGAAGACCTCTGGTGTGCTTGAAAACTTACACTATGTTTTGTGCCCAGTTAAATAGTAAAAGGTACTACACGGACTTTGTTCTTGTTTGGGGTTGTTGCATGGACCACTACGGCTGTACAAGTTTTTCCATATTCCAGGAATGACGGGGGGTGGGGGTTTGGATAAGTCCAATTTGGCCATAGACACACTGCAATGCAAATGGGGGCAGGTGAGGTGTTTCTGAAAGGGATCGGGTGAGTGTATCTGTTAAATGAGGATGCCCTGAAGGGCAGTTTCCTCCCCTCCCTTTTATTTTGGGTGCTTACTCTACCATCTACCTCCCAGTTTACCAGTGCACAGACGCAAATGACTAGAAATGAGCAACATAGAGGAATGCAAGTCTGAACTAAAGTTGCAGGACCATTCTGAACAGAAAACTTTCCATGGTAAACTAAAATGTCCTGAATCTGTATAAGTTCCCCAAATTCCTAGGTCTGGTAATAATACAAGCAGCCTGGGACATACTAAAACACATCCGGCCCACTCTAATGCCCGGTCTGAAAATCCCTGCAGCATTTCTTCATTACCTTTGAATTGCTTCTTGATGCCTTCCAAAAAAGGATTTAAATCCGAGAAGTCCCAGATGTGCCACTTCAGTGCAAGAGGAAAAGTCATTGGATTCCCAAATGCCTCCTTTTCTTCATACCTTGAGAAAATCATGTTAAAGTATCATCCATTCAATTCACAATTCCCCCCCAGGGGATCAAGGAAACAGAGGAAGGAATTGGCAGAAAGCTTACAGCAGGGGTCCCCAACCTTTTTGAGCCTGCCAGCACATTTGTAATTCTGACACAGCATAATAGGCATAACATCAGAATAGCTACCACAAAAAGGCTACTATAGGAGGAGGAGGAGGAGGAGGCCGCCACAACATGACTGCCAAAGCTTAATTCCAGTAACACAGCGCAGATCCTTGTGCTGGCAGCTGCCAATCAAGTCTCCAGTAGTCAATCAGAATCTTTTATAGAGAAAAGCCCTACCTGGTTCCACCCACTTCCAAAAAATATCTGGCAAGTGCCAGAAAAGGTGCCCACGGGCACCACATTGGGGACCCCTGACTTGGAGACACAGGCTGAGGCTGAAAGCAGAAAAAGATGGAAGGCTCTTTGGAGAGCAACATCGTCCACCTCACTGTCGCTCCTGGGACCCAAGAGCCACAACAGCAGCTGGGAGGAATGGTTATTTAAAAATAAAACAGAGCCCATTTCGGCTCAGGACACCACCACAGGGGAAGAAAGGGCTCCTGTCTACCCCACCGCCATTTTCCCTTGCAGAAACAGCACCTGGGGGGGCTAATTCTCCATTTTGCTACTCCATGTGGACTATTCTGTGCATTTGAAGCAGCAAAAAAGGGGAAATAACTCCCTTCCCCAGTGTTGTTTAGGCAGGGTTGTTGTGAGGATAAAATGGAAGAGAGCGGAATTAGGTTCAGCCGTAACGCCTTCATGTCTTTTTCTCCATCTCCCATAATACTAGAACTCGGAGGCACCCAATGAAGTTGCTGAGAAATAGGTTTGGGATAGACAAAAGGACTTTTTTTTTTTACTCAATCAGTAATTAAACTGTTGAATTCATTGCTGATGATGACCATGAGCATAGCTAGCTTTAAAAGAGGACTAGACATATTCAAGGAGGAGAGGTCCAGCAGGTTGGCCAAGTCTGCAGTATCTTTCATGTTCTTTTATCCTTGTTTGTATGCTGCGTTTTGTGGTCCCGGTGTATAAAAGGATACAAGGATAAAAGAACATGAAAGACACTGCAGACTTGGCCAACCTGAGAAATCAGCAGTGGCTGAACATGGACTGACACAAACAGGACACAGGGTCTTATTCCAAGACACTGAAAGACTGGACAGTTCTACCAACTATTTTGTCAGATTGCACAGAGAAGCCATTGAAATTCATAAACATCAGCACAACTTTAACAGAAAAGAGGAGAGTTTAAGAATGAATAAGGCTTGGCTTCCTGTTCTGAAAACCTCCAGACTAACAAAGACAACAGTCAACAATAGCCATGCAGATAAGCTTTGGATTACACACATTAACAGATCACTTCAGGATACAATGGTTCCATATTAACATACCATACCCTCATTAGCACATTATCTTGATACTTACAGGACAATGATTAGCACATTACTTTTGCAGGACAGTACTCAGCTCAAACCCAACCCCTTTCTGACTATATATTACTCTTCCTACACACTTGACGCTGAGAGACACTGTCCTTCAGTGTTACTCCTCTGAAGATGCCTGCCACAGTTGCTGGCGAAACGTCAGGAAAGAAAATTCCAAGACCACGGTTACACAGCCCAGATAACCTACAAGAACCTACTTGGGGAGACTTACAGCAGAAGCCTGAATTTTCTGGTCACCAGCCATGTATTGCCCATAATGGGCTGCTCAGCATGACAAATGCTTCATTTCAGAAGCTTATACTCATCTGAAGAGTGGCACAAACACACAGAGAGACAAAAGAGAAATTTTAATAGAAGCTTAACCCAGCAGAACCCTGGTTACAGAAATCCCCCTCCTGATTTTCTTTATACAACTGGAGAGCTGGGGACAGTTCAAGTCAACAAATGAAAGCATCCTTGTGCCTTATCTGGCACTTATGAAATCCCCCCCCCCAAAAACCCAACAATTCAAGACAGCACAGTTTTCAAATCAACATAATTTTATCATTAACATAATATCTGTACAACCCTCACATCTACCATGACTGAAACCCAAGTGCTAGGAACATAGCAACCTTGATAGCATCCTCCTTGCCCTTCAGGAGGGGCACTCCAATGGGATTTCTGAGGGAGAAAAACCTCCCAACAGCCTGAGGCTGACATAGGTCGTTTTTGCATGGGAACTTGGACCCACATTCGCCCCGTCTGACTCGGTTGTTCCTTGGAGTTCTGCAAGTGTTTTCCATCCATTAGACACGAGCTCGCTGACAACCCTCGCAACGTCTGGGTCTTCCCATCCCTCTCTTAACTCGACTCTTCCCTCTAACCTGAGCTCAGCCCAGCTGAAATCTCCATGCAGATAGCAAAGCACTGGACACAGACGACTGCTTTCTCTCACAACCAATCACAAAGCAGCGTGTCAAGAGGCAGGCATTCAAATACTTCCTGCTTCCTCGGAGCGCTTTCTGAGGTGAAATGTATTACTGTTGCTTTCAGAAATGAGAAACAAAGGGAAAAAAGGGAATGTTGGGAAATGCAGGAGAAATGTCTCCATTTTACCCCAGTTTTGGTGGTTGGGAGCCCGCAGAGACCTTATCGATGATCCTGCTGTGAAGAGACAGTCTTAAGAGAGTTTGAGGTAGCCCTTTTGATACACCCAAAACAAGGGCAGGAGGGTCTCTCCAGAGAAGGAGGCTCCGGAGAACTCGTAGATCAGGGCTGCTCGGTCAGCGTCGAAAAAGGCCACTCGGCCCCCAGAGTAGTTCAGGCAGACTCGGATCCTCTTCAATTCCCCCCTCAGGAACAAGGGAGGGCCGTGGTCTTTTAAGGCAGCCTTGTAGTATCCTCCCCACTTCCCCACAGTCCAGATCCCTTCCTCAGGACAAAAGAGGACCCCTCCCTTCCTCCTCACAGTCGTTCTGACCACCCCCACAATCCATCCTCCCTCACTTCCCACAAGGACTTCCCAGAAATGGCGGCCTGCTGTGAATCCCTCACGGCCCAGAACAGCACTATATTGGTCAAATCTCTCAGGATTGTCGGGCAGGGTTTGAGCTTTTTCTCCCCATCTCACGCTTTTCCGATCTTCGGACAGGACGAGTCGGGGATGAGCTGTGTCTGAATCCAGAGTCACATTTGCTGTTGGGGGGAAAACAAGGAAACAAGAAGAGAAGCATTTGCGGACCCAGGCCGAGCATGGGATCCAGAGGTCCAGCCCCTCCTACCAGGGGTCACCCACCCCAGCCCATAACACCCAGTGTTGTCCGAACCCCAAATCATGTGAGTGCAAGTTAAGCAGTACACAAATGACAAGTACAAACATGGTTGGATTGAAACAGGCCACAACTTTATTGGTTACAGCATTAGGCATTGGCAAGCATGGAGGTAGGATCCTGACATGAGGTGACCCGATGCCAGCTGATGTACCCTGCACCCAGCACCCTGCTGGGAGCAGCCTGAGATGGCAGCGTCCAGGACCCACTTGGACGGCAGCCACTGTGTAGTCATAGAATCATAGAGTTGGAAGGGACCACCAGGACCATCAAGTCCAACCCCCTGCACAATGCAGAAAACTCACAACTACCTCCCCCCTCCACACCCCTAGTGACCAGAAGATGGCCAAGATGTCCTCCCTCTCATCATCTGCCTAAGGTCACAGAATCAGCATTGCTGACAGATGGCCATCTAACCTCTTCTTAAAAACCTCCAGGGAAGGAGAGCTTACCACCTCCTGAAAAAGCCTGTTCCACTGAGGAACCGCTCTGTTAGAAAATTCTTCCTAATGTCTAGACGGAAACTCTTTTGATTTAATTTCAACCCGTTGTTTCTGGTCAGGCCTTCTTGAGCAACAGAAAACAACTCGGCACCCTCCTCTCTATGACAGCCCTTCAAGTACTTGAACATGGTTATCATATCCCCTCTCAGTCTTCTCTTCAGGCTAAACATACCCAGCTCCTTCAACCTTTCCTCATAGGACTGGGTCTCCAGACCCCCTCACCATCTTTGTTTCCCTTCTCTGGACACGTTCCAGCTTGTCTACATCTTTCTTAAATTGTGGTGCCCAAAACTGAACACAGTACTCTCGTTGAGGTCTAACCAGAGCAGAGTAAAGGGATACCATCACTTCGCGAGATCTAGACACTATACTTCTGTTGATGCAGCACAAGACTGCATTTGCCTTTTTAGTTACAGCATCACACTGCTGACTCATGTTCAGTGTTTGGTCTACTAAGACCCCATCCTTTTTGCACACACTACTGCTAAGACAAGTCTCCCCCATCCTATAATTATGCATTTGATTTCTCCTACCTAAATGTGGAACTTTACATTTTATTAGCTTTAGCCCAGTTCTTCAGCCTGTCCAGATCATCCTGTATCCTTGCTCTGTCTTCTACCGTATTTGCTACCCCTCCCAATTTAGTATCATCTGCAAATTTAATAAGCATCCCCTCTATTCCTTCATCCAAATCATTTATAAAGATGTTGAACAACACAGGGCCCAGCTCAGATCCCTGAGGAACTCCACTAGTCACTTCTCTCCAAGTGGACGAGGAACCATTAACTAGCACTCTTTGGGTACGATCTGTCAACCAGTGGCAGATCCATCTAACAATAATAGCATCTAACCCACATTTTCCCAATTTGTCAACTAGAATACTATGTGGAACCTTATCAAAAGCCTTACTGAAATCTAGATAAACTATGTCTACAGCATACCCCTGATCCAGCAAGGTAGTAACTTTCTCCTCCACCTGGAAGGAGTCCATCCCTTCGGCCCCTGACTGGGCATGTCCAAATCCAGGCCTCCTCCAAAGCTCCTTATTGGGGTCCCCAGCATGGGAAAAGGGGGCACGCAGGCCAGCTTTCCCCCAAACAGGATCCGGGCACCATGGCCAAACTGCCAGAAGAGGAGGCCAGAAGGGTGTGAGCTTCTGGACGACTCCCGCCAACGCCTAATGTTGCAACCAGACCCGTAGTCTGTGCAGGACGTCCTGCAACCAAATATCCATGCCCCACAAGGACAGGTGCACACCATCTGGGCCAAACCAGGCCCCCAAGCGACTCCACTGGTCCACGAGGTGAATGACATCACCCCCAAGGGCTTCCGCCGCCCTACCAGTAGCCAGCATTGCCTTCCACCTAGGCATGGTCTTCCACCTAGGCATGGTCAACTTTTTCCGGGCACCCTGCCAGGTCTGCCTTTCCAGCATGTCCAGCCACAAGTGCTCACCCTTGGCTACCGCCTTGTTTGGGCCTGCAGATCCCACACTGCTGCTGCCCGCAGAGTGCTGCCTTTTGTTTTGCCCCGGTCATTTCCACCCTGATGACGTCTGGCAATCCATGCTGCCATACTTTTTGCTGCCTGTGCGGTAACAGGGACTCCCCATGTGTTCCAGAAGCACCAAACCACTTCAATTTGATCCAGTCACCCGTGCCTAAGCGACTTCCCCCACCAGGGTTAGGAGCACCCGGGCAACAAGGAGTTGGATCCAACAACAGGTGACCCGCCTGCCAGCCAGTGTAGCATCAGCCCCCGTGAGGGACCGTGCCAGCCCAGTCTTCACCAGAGTGCCCACTGAGTGGGGGGGACCACGGAACGGCACACCCTGTGTCACCCAGTGGTGAGCACCAGCCAGCCGTCCCTGAGCCAGACCTGCCCAGACATGGCTCAGTTCCGAAGACTCCTTAAGCGAGTTATCAACACAAGAGGTAGGCTCATAGGCTTCCCCCCAAAATGGATCCACCTAATGCCCAGGCCACCCGCTGCAGCCAAGCAAGGAACAAGGGTCCTCCTGAGGGCCACCCCAGCCCAATTCCCACTCCAAGCAGGGAAATTCCCTCCAGCTGGTGACCCCTGCTCTATGCCCAGAGGAAGGCGAAAAACCTCCGGGACCCCTAGCCAATATGGCCCAGAGGAAAATTTCTTCCTGATGCCAAAGTGGCAATTGGCACTACCCTGGGCATGTAAGAAAGGGCCACAAGACGATCCCTCCAGTACAAGGAGCTTGCCCAATCAGTACAAGCTGCGCACACCCCCATCCTGCACACTATATGTCAGCAGGTCCAGGCCCCAATTTGCCACTGTGCGAAAACTAAAAGACATTATATGGTGTTGCTTTGGGCCACATGCAAATGGACCTCCACCTACCCATGTGGACCTCTCCCTGCCCATGGCACAAACACGGGTCTGTGACCACCGTGGTGGCTCCTATCTTAATAAAAGGGGGCACAAACACTCTGGGTGAGAGGCTGGGTCATGCCCAGCCCCGGGAGTGTATCGTAAGGAGGATTGCCGGCATTCCCTGCTCCCTCTGGAATTTACTTTATTTTAAACTCAGGAGACAGCCTCTTCCTGCCCAGAAGTGTGCATCCGAGTGACAGCTGGGGAGGCAGCAGACCAAGTTGAACAGGAGGCTTGTGAGTGACAGGCACGTAGTTTCCGTTCTTCTCCCAAACATCAACCCGATCTGTGCCTCTCTTGGGGAGGATTCTGAAAGGCCCTCCAAAGCTGATGCCCAGCAACTGTTCTCCCTGCATTTCCATATGGCGGCAGGTAGGCAAAAGGAGGCAGTTCATCCCCTCAGAGTCCACCTTCTCTTTCACCCTGTCTGACCTCCACAGAAAAAGAAGGAACTGGCTGAGGCAGGGAGGGAGAGATGTTTGAGGAACAAAACAAGAGCATCCAATAATGTTATCTCTAGAAAAACACCAAGTAGAAGAACACAAATTGTAAGGAGAAGCTTTTTAGTTAAGAAATAATTTAGCCGTGTATGAAGAAAAATTTACCTTTCTGCAGATGAAGTCCAGAATCCAAAGTGTCTGAAGAAGCAAAAGAAACAAACGTGAGCAGCAGACCCTTGTGCCAATACCTTTCCTGGTTTTACAAGGTATTTTACAAGGTGGCCCGTGAAAGGTGGGACTTTTGCCAAGCCAGGCTTCTGACTGGCTGTGCAGCTTTTCAAAAATGCTGCTTGGGCAGCAACTATCACCACAGCACAAGGATCTTCACTGTGTAACTGAAGGAATGCTGCAGCAGCCATTTTGTGACTGGCTCCACCTCCGGCAGCAGCTATTTTGTGGCATCCCATTTGTGGCTGCCCTCACCATGCTGTGTAAGAATTCCAAAGATGGCCACAGGCTCAAAAAGGTTGGCGACCCCAATCTAAGTAGCCTAAAGCATAATAAAACACATCTGGCCCTATCTAAAGTCCAGTCAGAAAAGTACATTGTTTACTCACCGAGAAGGTCCTTTCCGCTCTGAAGCAGAAGGTCATCTTGCAGCATTGGGTGTTTCTCGTCCCATTGCTTGGAGAGGCAGGACTAAAATTAAACTATTTCCTGTCTTGGGGCGAGGAACGCCCACACACTTCCAGTTAATCTAATACGAGCTCATTAGAGACAAGGAAAAAACAGGAACATGATAACAAAAACCATAACAACAGATTGAACAACACAATGAACTGGTTGAACATCAACACAACAGTAGGAAGGACAAGGTGCCCCCTTTATTGCAACTGTGTTTGTCTTGTGCAGCTGTGATTATCTTGCTTGAGGTTCACATTGGCTGATGAATGTTGGTTCAAATTAGTCAGCCACCCTGAGAAGATGACTCCTCATGGGTGGGCAACATGACCTTCTACTTCAGAGCAGAAAGGACCTTCTCGGTGAGTAAACAATGTACCTTTCCCGCTCTGAAGGAAGGTCACCTTGCAGCGTTGGGATGCCCAAGAGCCCCTTCACTTTCAGGTGGGTGTCCTAGATGTCATCTTCTTTAACTACGTGTTGCAATACGCGCCTACCGAAGGCGGCCTCTGCTGATGCTAAGGTGTTAATGTGGTAGTGCTTAATGAAAGTGGACGGATTAGACCACGTAGCTGCCCTGCATATTTCCTCCGTTGATACTTGTTTGAACAGTGCTGCGGAGGTTGCTGCACTCCGGAGGGAGTGTGCCATGATGTCTAATGGGGCCTGAAGCCCGCTTGCAATGTATGCCTTGGTGATGCACCTGCGGATAGTCGTGCTGATGGACTGGCGAGACATTGGCATACCCTTGTTAGGTAGTGCTATGGAAATAAATAGGTATTCGGTCTTTCGGATGGAAGCTGTCCTTGATATGTATATGTGGAGAGCTCTGTGCAAGTCCAAGGTATGCCAACTGCGTTCCTTGGAGTTGGAAGGATTGGGGCAGAAAGAAGGAAGGTTGATTTCTTGAGCTTGATGGAATTGTGATCGAACCTTAGGGGTGAATGACGGGTCTGTTCGGAGGACCACTCTGTCCTTGTGGAATATACACAGATCCTGACTTATGGAAAGTGACTTCAGTTCTGACACGCGACGGGCCGAGGTGACGGCCGTCAGGAAGAGGGTTTTCATTCTGAGTAGTCTGATGTGGACCACCCGCATTGGTTCAAATGTCCCTAAGATCAGCCTCAGTACCAAAGTATTGGGAAATGGCTAATGTAAAACCCATCTATAAAAAGGGCTCCAGGGGGGACCCAGGAAATTAGAGGCCAGTTAGCATAACATCTGATCCAGGTAAATTGATGGAGAGCATAATATGGGCCGCCCTCGTGCAGGACTAGCCAACGAACGGGCAGCGTCGGACCCGTGTGGCGGTTTCTACCGGGGGCCGCTAACCACCTGGTACGGTGACGGGAAAGAGCAGAACCGAGAGATCGTGCCTAGAGAATGGTTGGAAGGACCCTTGATTATCCACGCTCCGACCACCCTAGCCACCATCGCCACGGAGGAAACTATCCTGCTACGGGAACAGAACCAGACATTGAGCCTACAGAACCGGGACCTACAGGCGCAGCTGAGCGCTCTGCAGAGAGATTTGACTGCAGTTTTGGGGGTAGTGAGAGAGCTCCGACAGCCCTCGCAGCAACCCCGAGCCAGCTCCCTACCTGCCGCGGAACCACCCGTCTGTAGGGAGGCACCCCCACCCAAGCGCCCTACTGCCAGGGATCTGAAGGTATCCTTCGACGGGTCCAGCATGAAGCTACCCCATTTCCTGCTCCAAGTGTCCAGTTTCATGAAGGATCAAGGAGAGACCCCTCGGAGGAAGCCAGGGTCAGGTACGTGATCAGCCTACTAGAGCTTGCTTTATTTCCACTTCTTTAAGCATAAGCTCAACTGACTTTCTTTTGACTGATGAGTTGGTGCTAGCAGCTAGAGTAAACCTGACTTCTTTCCTGCTTATTTTATTCTGTTTATATTCCTCCCGCTAGATCAAGTAACACTGCACGAAACTGGGCCCGTCTAGGAGAACTATTTGATTACATCAAAAACAACCATCCAACTATTCCAGTTCTTATGGCTGGTGACTTTAACGCACGAATAGCGCTGGATGATAATACTCTCTTTCAAAATCTTATAGGGAATTTTGATGAGTCTTTCCTGAGCTTCCTATGGTACACTAGAACTTCCAGGGACTCGGTAATTAACTCTTCCGGCTTAAGTCTGGCCCAATTCGCTATCCAGAGAAACCTAGGATTACATGGAGAGACGGCATGGTGTGGTGGTTAAGGTGCTGGACTGGGATCTGGAAAACCCAGGTTTGAATCCCCACTCTGCCATGGAAACTTGCTGGGTGACCTTGGGCCAGTCACACACTCTCAACATTGAGCCTGGCAAGAGTTTGGATGAGAGACCACCAAGGAATACCAGGGGCATGATGCAGAGGCAGGAAATGGCAAACCACCTCTGAACATCTCTCGTCTGGAAAACCCTGTGAGTTTGCCAAAGGCAATTAAAAAAAAAATTCTATGGCTTGTTACGATCCTCATCCTGTCAATTGCATTGGTTTCCACTGTGTAATCTGCCTTGAGTCTCAGTGAGAAAGATGGATCATTAAATAAAATAACACTAAGTACCTGGCATTGCTGTCCTGCCTCAGTGACTCAGCAATAAGTCTAATCACGAGTTTATTCATTCAGTAGTGGAAGAGCTTTTCCTGGGCAGCCTGCAGGTAAGGCCGTTGCCTGTCTCTGAATACTTTCCTGTAGCTGAGTGTGTCTCAACCTTTCCTACCTTCGGTCCCACTAATTACCCTTATGAAAGAACCTGGGTCCCACCAGGATGGAATTTTTTTAAAACATCTTTTCTGAGAAAGACATTTCTGTGTCTGTACTTGCAGGCATTCTGTTTATTACACTGCTTATGGTAAGTTTTAAGGACATGAATATTGCAGTTATATTGCTTTATTGCTATGGCTTTAGAACACAACAGAAATAATTTTCCATTAGCAACTGAAAAGCAGTAGTTGTTCTGAAAACCCCAGATCCCACCTAGACAAGTTCTGCATCTCACCAGAGCTGCACAGCCTGCTGGTTGACAACCACGTCTGTGCATTAAACTCCCATACCTAACCTATAACTTACTGTGAGATCTAAATCACTTAATTATACAAATCTAAATCACTTAATTATACAAAGACCCCAACAACCCCAACCCCCACCATGAGATATAGAAATGAAAGAAAAGTCCAGTAGGATGTCCAAAATTCCGCGGGAGGATATCAGCAGCCGGAGATCACCACTACGATCAGATGGGTGACGTCCAAAGGAGAAAAGAAATCCACAGATCAATTGAGACGGTCGTTCCGGATACTGTATAAAGTCCCATTTTTGCCAAAAGCGTCATCAGTCATTGATCCCTTGTTGCTGTCCGCAGTTTGCTTTTGAATATTTGTTGAATATTTGTTATATCTTCTTGTAATATTTATGAGTATGTGAGTATGTTATTTCCAGGTTGGCTTTCACAATAGGTTAATCATAGGAGGATTGTATTTGGATCTTATAGGGATCTACTTATTCAAAAGCAAACTGCTGACAGCAAGCCTGGCAGCGTGGATCTAAACTAAACCCCCCTCCGCCCGCCTTGCCAGGAGTCCCACGGACACGGGCGGTGGGGCTTTACAGAGATCCACGCCTGCCACCCTCACCCACCCTTGCCACCACGTGAGCCTGGCAGGTGGGTGGTAGAGTTGCAGCTGGTGCCACCCCCCACCCCCGGCATCATGGGCAGGTAGGGAGGAGGATATGCCATGGCCCCATAAACCAGGCAGGTGGAGGCAGCGGCACTGCAAGTGGGAAGGGCAGGCAGGGGGAGAGGGAAGGGGAGCCACCATTTCCTCCTCACCACCACGTGAATCAGCAGGATGACATGGTGGCACATTAGATTGACAGGGTGGCTGTTCAGTGGCCAACAGGGCAAGTGGGGATGGGATGATGCCCCCTCACAAGTCTCATGGGCCCCCTTTATCACCAGATCTTTCTGAAGCGTAGATGACACATTAGTATGATTGCAAACACTGACAGCCAGTGTGTTGAAGTGCAGTGTGGTGGACTTGAACTGATGAGGCCTGGGTTCAAATTCCTACTCAGCTATAGGGTTGCCACTGCCTCCAGGTGGGCGCTGGAGATCTCCCCAAATTACAACTGTTCTGCAGATAGGGTTCCCAACTGCCCAGTTGTGGTGGCAATTCCCTGCCAATTAACCGGGCTGCCCACTGACCAGCTGGTGGTCAGAGCGGGCAGAAGCAGGCAGGGAGAGCGATTCCCTCCCGCTCATACTTTTGTGGGGTCTGATTGTGCAGACAGTGGGGCTAAAAAAAAAAAGGAAGTCACTGTATCTGGACTGTGCACAAATTTGTCCCTCTCCCCAACCCCAAAAGAGGCTCCCAAGTGGGGACAATGGCTGCTTCAGAGCTTGGACTCCACGGCAGAACCTTTTTTCTGCCAAGGGCCATTTGGATATTTATAACTTCATTCGCGGGCCATACAAAATTATCAACTTAAAAATTAGCCGACCTAAGATCCGGTTGGGCAAGATGGCGGAGTGACCGCACCTTACAGGAGCGGGCGTGAAGAATACCTGCATTGTGGCTAATAATTCCTACTTTAGCCCTGGGTCAGAAGATTTTCTCGAAGAACCCAACTCTCAAGAGAGAGGAGGACCGTCGCTTCCCCAAAAAGGGTTTCTGGACGTACCAGCAGGCAACCTCAGGCAAGTCCTGTATAGCTCCGACCTCCCAACCGACTACCCCCCCCACTCTTTTTTCCCCCCTTTCTTTTTCCCCTTTCCCTTCCCCCCTTTGTCAATAACTTTTGGCTTATATACAGACATATAGGATATTAAGTTGATAAGAACACCACTAACTTTTTTTTTACTTCCCCGAGAAACCAGCCTGCTGAGAAAAACCGGCGCCGACTCGTGAGGAGACATCGGGACCTGGAAGCCGGCGGTGCGAGTGGGCGGCGGCGCTAAAGGGCGAGGAGAAAGAGACACGACTTCGGTGGCTGGCAGAGTGAGGAAGAGGCGCTGACTCGTGAGGAGACCCGGCGGTGAGAAAAGACAGCGGCGCTGACTCCCGACTCGCGAGGAGGCTGACGACGCAAGAGGGCGGCGGCGCTGACGGGAGAGGAGGAAAAGAGGCCTCGGAGGCCGGCTGTCTGAAGAAGAGCGACGGCTGGTGTGAGGAAGCGGTGCTGACTCGCAAGGGGACCCGGCAGCGTGAAAAGAGACGGCGGTGCGGGGGCAGCATATTGTGGCGGCTGGCTGGTGGAAGCCTCTAGCAGCAGAGGCAGTAGAAAGAAAAAAAAAACGAGAACTGCACCTGAAACTACAACTCCCAAGTACCTTTGCAACTTCTGATGTGCTTAATACAGTTCCAGGGAAATAAGGAACGTAAATAAGGAACCTAAATATAAGTGATTGAGGAAACTGAGTGTGCCTATGATATTGATTTATTTAACCAAAGTGGTGAATAATTTAAAAGGGTAGAAATTGATTGTATATGAATTATATATACATATTTATATAGATATATTTTTTTTCTATGGTGTAAAAACTAAACTGGCTACACTGAATTGATTGCCATAATTATTATAAGAGACTTGATAACTAACCTAAGTGATTTGATATAAAAAAATAACTAAGACCAGCTAATACTTACTAAAAAATACAAATTAATATATTTAGCACCAGTGTATGTCTGGTACATACACAGAGTTACAAACCAGAAGGAAAATATACAGATATAACTTAATGAAGAAAAATAGAAAAACAGATAAAACCAGCAAGCCGATCTTAAGGAAAAATCTAGAAGAAGAGGAGAAGGAGGAAGAAACTGACAGTGAGGAAGAAACTACAAGCTACCACTTACAACAAAAGAGATCTAGCAAGGCACAAGTTAATATGGAAAAAGCAATGGAAAAACTGGCTATTCAACTGACGGCGTTAGCAACCCAACTAACAGGAACGGAACAAAGATTAGAGGCAAAAGTGGATCAAATAAACAATAAAATGGATAAGGTAAATAAAGAACTAGAAAGGCTGACTAAAGAATGCAACTCAGTCAGAACAGATGTGCTTACGGTACAGATGGAAATGAAGACAGTTAAACAAGAACTGGTCACAGGATTTCAAGATATTAAACAAAAAATAGAGGAGAACACTAAGGAAATACTGGACAATAGAGAAGATATAAAAAGAATTAAAGAAAGACAAACAAAGACAGAAAGAACACAACTAGAGCACAATACTTGGAAAGATGAAACGGAAAACAGACTAGCCACAACAGAAATGCAAGTGAGAGAGAACAACCTCCGCTTCCAAAAAATCCCAGAAGACATGCCCCAAGAAAGCCTGGAAGAAGATATGACCCAGCTGCTTGCCACGTACCTTGAGATTGAAGAAGAAGCCATAGACATTAGAGAAATCTACAGGGTCAACTCGAAATATGCAACTTTAAAAAAACTACCAAGAGAAATATTGGTAAAATTCATGGACAAACGAATAAAAGAGGACATATTGAATAAGCAAAGAGAAGAACCATTAAGGTACAAAGGAAAAGAAATACAGATCTTCCCGGATTTGCCGTTTTCAGTAAGGAAAAAAAGACGGGAGTTTGACTCTTTACGTAGGTTATTGCGTGAACGGGATATCAGGTATAGATGGGTTGGACCGTATTTTCTAAGTGTCCAACTCCCCTCTGGTCGAATACTGATAAGAACTACAGAAGAAGCTTATGATCTAGAAGAAGAACTTAAAATGAGGAATAAAGAAAAAGGTGATAGAGCTGGCAGATCTAGCTCACCACGGAATACGAATAAGAACTCTGTGGTAGACCAAGAAGGCCTGATGGGTGAGGCAGCAGCATACAAATAAAAAACAACATGATGGAAGGCCTAGAAATAATATCCATAAATATAAATGGCCTGAACACGACACAGAAAAGAAAGAAGACTTTTCATATGCTTTACAAACAGAAAGCAAATATAATATGTCTTCAAGAAACTCATATAAAAAGAAAATACAATTATCTGCTAAATAATAAGCGACTTGGAACAGTGTATACATCTGCAGCATCTGAAAAAAAAAGGGGCATAGCAATATATATCAGGGATCCTACCATTAAAGTCTTGGAAGTCATGAAAGATACAAAAGGTAGACAGCTAACACTCAAACTACAACTCCCAACAGGAGAGATAAAAATATTAACCTCCATATACGCTCCATTGACATCAAAAGAACAATTTTACACAGAGCTATTTACAACATTAGAAGAACAACTGGAGTATGAGATCATAATTATCGGGGACATGAATGGAGTTTTAGACGCTAAACTGGACAGATCCAAAAACCAAAAAAGTGGCAAATTACCAAAAAGTGTAAAACAGGATATGCTACGTCTTAACTTGCAGGATATATGGAGAATTAAAAATCCAAAAGTCAAAGAATATACATTCTATTCGGATAGGCATAGGACCTTCTCAAGAATCGATATGTGTTGGATCTCGACCACCTTGGTGAAAAATTTAGAATATGTTAAAATATTACCTCGGATTCTTTCAGATCATAATCCGATAGCAATAAAATGGCAAAGACAGAAAAAGGCAACATTCAGGTGGAGATTAAATGATACTCTCTTTAACAAGAAGATAGATCTTGATAGGGGCCGCGAAGAACTTAAGGAATTTTTGCTGAGAAATGAAACACCAGGAATGAGCCAAGCAACGATCTGGGATTGCTCGAAGGCCTACATGAGAGGTATTTTTATTTCAATCAACTCAAAAAATAAAAAAGAAAGGGAAAAGCGTTTGACAGATCTCCAAATAAATCTTGTGCAGCTAGAAAAAAAACATCAACAAACCAATAGCAAAAAAGTTTTAAAGGAACTCAAAAAGATAAGACATGAAATTGATATGCTTTTTACGGATGAGATGGCAAAAAAATTAAAATTTATAAAACAGAGGCACTTTGCTCATGCAAATAAGCCAGGCAAATACCTGGCAACCATGATTAAAACAGAAAAACAGAGAAGGACAATAACTGCAGCGAAAATAAAAGGACAGATAACACATAAAGAAGAGGAAATAGCTCAGTGTTTTCTAGAATATTTTAAAGATCTTTATAAAAAGAAGATACAAAATGAGCAAACGGAGGAGATAAAAAGCTATATTCAACAGAATCATCTAAATTATCTCTCTAAGGAAGATATAGCCTTCTTAAATCAAGAAATTACAATAGAAGAAGTAAAGCAGGCAATTAAAAAACTAAAGAGCGGAAAGACTCCTGGGCCGGACGGTCTTACAGCTATGTATTATAAACTGTTTACAGAAGAAGTGGCCCCAACATTAGTGAAAGTAATGAATGAAATATACAAGAATAAAAAGGTGCCAAATACTTGGAAAGAGGCATATATAACACTTATTCCTAAAGAAGGGACAGATCCAACATTACCCTCCTCATATAGACCAATTTCTTTACTCAACACGGATTATAAAATATTTACATCAATAATTGCACAGAGATTACTAGCTGAAGCAGACACGCTGATTAATCCCGATCAAACAGGCTTCATACCTAAACGACACATGGCAGACAATATCAGATTTTTGATTAACGCAAGAGAACTTGTAAAACACAGAAAAGAAAAAACGGCATTTATTTTTGTTGACGCAGAGAAAGCCTTCGATAACATCTCGTGGAATTTCATGAAACAGGTAATTTATAGCATCAGTAAAGAAGGTAATTTATCACTGTGGATATCTAGTATATATACAGAACAACAGGCGAAGCTTATAATAAATGGCAATTTGACAAAAGAGATAAAAATAGAAAAAGGAACTAGGCAAGGATGCCCACTGTCCCCATTGTTATTTAACCTAACACTAGAAGTATTAGCAAACAAGATCAGATTGAATCAGAAAATAACTGGGCTACGTGTACAAGGAGAAGAATTTAAAATAAGGGCCTACGCAGATGATGTATTGTTAACAATCACGCAACCAGAATCAAGTGTCAAAGAACTTATGAATGACATTCAAATATATGGAGGATTGGCAGGTTATAAACTCAACAAAACTAAAACCAAAATCTTTTTAGAACATCTACCCGGAAAAGAGGAGTCAGAAATAGCGAATATCTCAGGTTGTACAATATCAACAAAACCAATAAAATACCTGGGAATAACCTTTCCAAAAAAAAATCAAGACTTATTTATACACAACTATCAAACGGTTTGGAGCAAAATTGAACGTGACCTTCAAATTTGGACCAAGCTGAAGGTTTCTTGGCTGGGCAGAATAGCCATAGTTAAAATGAATATACTTCCAAAATTTAACTTCTTATTTCAAACAATCCCCATTAAAATATCAGATAAGATTCTAAAATCTTGGCAACAAAAAATCAATAGATTTGTATGGGACAAAAAACGTCCCCGTATAAAATTTAAAATTATGACTGATGAAAAAAAAAGAGGGGGATTGTCACTTCCAAATTTAATCATATATCATCAAGCGGCAACCTTGGTATGGGTCAAAGATTGGATTATGCAGACGAATGACAGGATCATTAAACTAGAGTTGGCAAGTCTACAAAGTGGTGCGCACTACCTACTGTGGGGAAAAAATTGGAAGAAAAGGTTAGAAGAAATGGAAGGACATCCAACGGTAGAAAATATGGTGGCAGTTTGGCGGAAAACAAAACTAAGACTAAGCTTCGAAGGGTCACTACTGATGGCACCTCTTAATGTCTACGGTTCTATAACAGACAGAAAGAAATATGGGACAATAAAATATCAGGACCTGATAAAAACAGATGGAACTTTCAAAACCTTATTAGAGTTACAAGCCGACTACCCGCAGATGCCCTGGCTAACATACCATCAACTAATTTCAAGATGCAAACAGGACTGTTGGACACGGGGAGTAATAAAAGGAAAAACAGAATTCGAACAGATGATAAGTAAGCCAACAGAACATCTATTAGGTAAAATATATAAGTTATTGCTGAAATATGTCACAGAAGAGGAACAAATCAAGTCTTGTCAAATTAAATGGATGGAAAATCTTAATGAGATTATAACAACTGATGACTGGGAACAGCTATTTCGCCGAAATCTTAAATTCACTCTTTGCCAAGGGATCCAGGAAAACTGGCTGAAAATGCTACACAGATGGTACATTACACCGAGCGATATACAGAATATGAATAGTTCGACATCTGGTCTGTGTTGGAAATGCAGCAAAGTTAGAGGCACCTTTTTTCACTGTTGGTGGACATGTACTCTAATCCAAAAATTCTGGAAGAAAATACACAAGAACTTAGAAGCTATCATCGGTCAATCTATAACATATGATCCAAAACTATTCCTCTTGAGTAAAATATCAGACAAATACAGCAACGATCAACAGATTATACTAAAATACCTAATCACAGCGGCGAGAACAGTTCTAGCGTCGGTGTGGAAAACGGATAAAACACCAAAACTTGAAACTTGGATAGATAAAACCTACGAGTATGTAACTATGGCACATTTAACAGAAACATTACAAAAAGACATTCAAAGACCAAACAAAGATAAATGGAACGCCTTTTATGAATATATTAAAACTAAAAAGTAACAAAAAAACAAAACGAAACAAAACTAGAAGATAGGTGAAAGTTAAGTGAATGATCAAATGTATCATGTTTTTGTCTTTTGTTTTTGAGTGTAATATTGAGCTTTACAAGGGGGAGGACTATGCATTTTGTTTTACCAATACTTTTTTCCCCTTTTCTTCTGTTAATGTCAAATATTGTTTAATCAAAAGTTTTTTCCCCCTTTTTCTTTTTTCTGTATCCCCATTAAATATGAAAACCAATAAAAATATTTATATAAAAAAAAAATTAGCCGACCAAGCCCCCAGCAGGCAGCTGCCCCAGATGACCCCCCCCCCTGCAGGCAAGGAGGCTGGCATCCAACCAGTGGCGCGCACGCCCACCTGGTGGCACAGGATGGTCTGTTGCACAAGCCGGGCACCCTGAGACTAGCAAGAGGGTTTCCCTGCCGGGCTGGGGGTGGGGAGATGCGGGGGTCTCTCCGCGAAATGAGCCTGGGAAGATTTCCCCAAGCAGCAGACCATTGCCCTGGGAAAGTTGGAAGGAAGCGGAGAGGAGCAGCTTTGCCGAGGGGAGCAACCTCGTGCATCATCTGCCCATTTCCAAATCAACACCCAGGTGCAAATCCCCGACCCCTCTTACTGGGGGGAAGTGGCAGAAACTCTCCAATTTCCCCCGCGAAGCTGACTAAAAAAATAAATAAATAAAAAGAGGGAAGAAAAGGTCCGATCGTTGGGGTGCGACCCCGCCTCTCTGCCCTTGTCTACGCCAGAGTGCTTCCCACAGCAGCAGCAGCACACGCGTTTTCCCTGCAAACCGGCATCTGGATGCGGACGCCAGATCCGCAAGAGGGGGCGGGATGGGCTGCACCACTCCAGACAGTGAGAGAGGGTGAGTCCCGTTTCCAAAAGCTCCCCCCTCTTCAAGAAAAGTCCACACAGACAGAAAAGCAGCACAGCAAAGAAAGGGCTGAGATTATTACCTGAGCTGCTCCTTGAGCTGCTACTTTTCTGGTACAGCCAGTCTTTTCGTTGCACGTGCACAATCTCTAAGCCTTCCACACAGGCAGGTATCCACCCTTCTGACCTTGGAGGAGGAGGAGCTGTGCAAAGCAGGGACCTGCCCATATTGAACTTGGAGTGGGTGAACAGGCGGGCTTCACCCTAATACCCTCTTCTGCATTGTTTAAATAGACTCTGCAGTCCTAGGATTACATGGAGAGACGGTTAAGGTGTCAGACTCCTTATGTTTGGAAGGGAGACCTCCGAAAGAGTACCAGGGACTTGACCCAGAGGCAGGCAATGGCAAACCATCTCTGAACATCCCTTGCCTTGAAAGCTATGGGGTTGCCAATGCCAAAAACAAAATGATAATGACAAGGCTTCTTAGGATTCTCATCCTGTCAATTGCATTGGTTTTTACACTATGTCATCGGCCTTGACTCTCAGTGAAACTGGCGAACCATAAAATAATGTAAATAAAATAATAATACCAAGTACCTGGTGTTGCTATCCTGCGTCAGTCATTCAGCAGTGGAAGAGCTTTTCCTGGACAGCCTGCAGGTAACGCTGTTGCCTGTCTCTGAATACTTCCCTGTAAATCACTGAGCCTCAACTTTTCCTACCTTCGGTCCCACCAAGGGCTCTTATCAAAGAACCTGGGTCCGACCAGGACAGAATTTTTTTAAAAACACCTTTTCTGAGAAAGACATTGATATGTTTGCACTTGCAGGCATTCTGTTTATTACAATTGCTTGTTTATGGTAGGTTATAAGGACATGAATATTACAGTAATATTCCTTTATTGCTATAGCTTTAGAAAACAACAGAAATAATTATTTCATTAGCAATTGAAAAGGAATAATTGTTCTGAAAATCCCAAATCCCTCTTAGACTAGTTCTGCCTCAACCAAGATGCACAGAATGCTGGTTGACAACCACTGCTGTACATTAAACACCCGGCACTCACAAAAAGAGCCCGTCAGGGAGGAAACTAGACTGAACCATCCCCTTGTGACAGGCAAAAATGTCTTCTGTGGGTTTGTTTGTTTGGTTCCTTAACATAGGGCAGTGACCTCTCAAAGGTCCAGAGAAGACCAGGCTAATTCCAGCTTTTGACCTCTCTAGCTATAATTTTTTAAAAAATTGTTGACGCACCATTGCAATGACCTATTATGGCAATGACTAGTTCACCCATTTTTAAAACTCACTCTTGCTCTTTTCATTGTGGAGTTATAAGAGGAACAGTATTGGCTGCATATTGAGCCTTATAACTCTGGCATGAGAAGGACTACTTTTAAAAAATGAAATCAGGGAAATCATTAAAATTATGATCCAAAGAAGACCAGGCCACTGCCAGCATTTGAGATGCCTAGCCATCTAGGGGAATGGGACTGGCTGCACATTGCTCTTTATAACTGAAACAAAAAGGGCTAGAGTAGAAAAGGGCAAGAGTCCAGTAGCACCTTAAAGACTAACAAAAATATTTTCTGGTAGCTGTGGCTCACAAAAGCTCATACCCTACCAGAAAATATTTTTGTTAAGTCTTTAACGTGCTACTGGACTCTTGCCCTTTTTTACTACTGCAGAAACACTAACATGGCTACCCACTGTGAAAAAGGGCTAGAGAGTTGCTTTTAAAAAATAAATCTGGGAACAAGTACATTGTTGCAATAGGCAGGGGATATAAATATTTTAATTTTTGTTTTAAACTATGTTGAACTGGTACCAACTTTTTAAAAAGGCCTCCATTAGTGGGTGGACGAAAGGCCTCCCCAGAGCATCAAGGCAAGGAAATTGCACATGAGCAGGAATTCAGTGTAAATTTAGACAAAAATAAAAGCCAGAATACTGAAGAGTCCTGCGCATATGGGTGCCAGCCCAGAGCCCTCATTCCACCCCCTCCCCATTCAATGGCAACATCCTCATCCGTCCATGTTGAAGGAGGACAAGGCCTTGGCTTCGTCTTTGCCTCTTCTCTCTCCTTTGCTTTCCCCATCTTCAACTTCTTGCCAGGCTCCTTCCTTTACATTACAAACCCCCCGGCATTTCCCCTTCCCCCAAAGTGTGGGTCCTGCTGTGGTCACCTCTCTCCTTGCAACCTGCTCTGCTCTCGCTCTGGTCTTTCAATGTCCCCCTCAAGCCACCTCCCTCCTATCCGGCTCTCCACTGCCAAAACCCCCCACCTCTCTCTTCATTCTGAACAAGGGACGTTTCTCCTTTGACCCCTCCATTAACTTCCTTTCTGCTCCCAGACCCCACAGAAACTCTTCGATCCTGCCCTTCAAACCCCTCTGCATCGGTCCATCAGAAAATAAAGCAGGGGGCCTCAGAACTGGTCACCAGCTTCTGGATTTTGATGGGACTTGTAGAGCCCAAAATGAAGGGAATCGGAAAATCCTGGCCCAGATTAGGTCCAGAGACTCTGGTCTTTGCAATGGAATCAAAGGTTTAACCATGAGAAGGCAGGAAGATGGGAAGCAGCACAGACAGGGAGGGTGGGAAATATCCCCTCCGTTACAAAACAAAGAGGGGTTAACTTCCCTCACTTATCAGAGCCAGTGTGGTATAGTGGTTAGAGGGTCTTAGAATCTATGAGGCCCGGGTTCCAATCCTAACCCCACCATGGAAGCTTGTTTGTTGGCATTGGGCCAGTCAGACACCCTCACCCTAACCTCCTTCTCAGGACTGTGGTTGTTGTGAGGATAAAATGGAAGGCAGGGGGGTGATATAAACTGCTGTGGGTCCACCTTTGGGAAAAAGGCAGCAGAGACAAGATGAGGGGGGGGGGTAAAGAAAGTCCTTGAAGGTTCAGAGCCAGTATTTTGTAGTGGTTAAAGCAGATCTAGGATCTAAGAGACCCAGGTTCAAATTCTCATTCTGCCTCTGATACTTGGAGGCTGACGGAAGTCACACACACACACACTCAGCCTCCTCCAATTCACAGGACACTTATTGTGAGGATAAAATGGAAGACTGGACAGCGATGTCAGCCACGTTTGGTCCACGCTGGGGAGAAAGGCAGGGTATACATGAAGTCCCTCTGTAATAAGCCAAACCTAGGACTGCATGGAAGGAATAACGGCAGAGAAATTACTAAAGCTATTTTCAGTATGAAAAAAGGGGGGTATGTTTTTCAGAGTTGCTCCTGTAGGAAAGGGACACTTGTCATAAATCTGATTTTGGGTACAGTTCACAAAAAGGACGATTGCACTTTTTGTTGCTCCATCAGATATTGCATACGTCTTCCGACAGGAGGTGGAACTGCTCATTCAGTATTTAAACTACCATTAAACATTGTGAGTACAACAAATCTCTAGTCAACGATGGAAGTGGGCATCTCCAGCTCCTCCTCTCCCTTCCCTCCAGCGGTTGGGGAAAAGGAGGGACCCTGGATTCCCGCTGTCCCCCCTCTTCTTTGGAGGTGGGACAGGATCATATATCTCATTCTGAATCTGGCACCCGTGTGTATCACATACCCCAGAAAGTGGGGCCAGGTACACTTAGGAGAAGGACTCCTACCAGCCCATAGAAACATCCCAGGATTGCAAAAAAAATCCCAAAAAGAAAAAAAATTACAAATCTAACATTTTCAGAAAAACATGGAGATCTTGTGAAATACGTTATGAGATCTCGGTTGTCAGTTTGGAGAAGGAGCAGTGGAGACGTGAGCCAGGCAGGCAGGGGAAGAGGAGAAGGTCTGCCACCCTCACCCACTCTTGCCACCACTACGTGAGCCTGGCAGGTAGGTAGGTCGAGTTGCAGCTCCACCATCCCCACCGCCCAGCTCTATGGGCAGGCAGGCAGGGAGGAGGAGGAAAGGGAGCCGCTTTTACCCCTATGCCATGGGACCCCTAAACCAGGCAGGTGGAGGCAGCAGCACTGCAAGTGGGAGGGGGCAGGCAGGGGAGGGAGGGGAGCCACCATATCCCCTCTTCACCACCATGTGAATCAGGCAGGTAAAGGTGGTGGTGCATTAGATTGACCGGGTGGCTGTTCAGGGGCCAGCAGAGCATGCGGGGGTGGGATGATCCCCCCCCCAAGCCTTGTTTAGTCCCTTTATCCCCAGATCTTCCTGAAGTGTAGATGACACATTAGTATGATTGTAAACACAGTGCTTTGAAGTGCAGTGTGGTAGACTTGAACTGATGAGGCCTGGGTTCAAATTCCTACTCAGCTATAGGGTTGCCAGCCTCCAGGTGAATTACAGGTGCAGATGACGGAAACTGGCTCCCCTGGAGAGACTGGCTGCTTCAGAGGATGGACTCTATGGCATTATGCCCCCCTCAGGTCCCTCTCCTGCCCAAACCCCACCCTCCCCAGCTCTGCACCCAAAACCTCCAGGAATTTCCCAGGCCACAGTTGGCAACCCCAGCAATGAAGCTCAGTCGCTCTTGGCCCAACTTCCCTCGCAGGGTTGTGGTGAGAACAAAGTATGAGCACCCAGTTTGTTGGAAACCCAATTAAAGGAGAAAGACAGAGAGACACATCTGTGTGGATGAAAAGGATTCGTAATGATTTGAAGAGAGACACAAAAAACAGGAATTAGAAACCTTTAACCCAGCAGGACCCTGGTTGTGCAACCCCCCCTCCTGAATTTCCTTCCAACTGGAGCGCTGGGGAGGGCTCAAGCCAATAAATGAAAGCACCCTTGTGGTTGTCCGGCTGTCACAATATACCCTCCCCCCCCCCAATAAAAAATTCAAGGCAGCCCAGTTTTCAAGGTAACATAACGTTATCACAAGAGCAACAACATCTTTGCAACCAGTAGTATAACTGAACCACAACTGCGATGAATGGAGCAGCCTTGACAGGGAGAGGCAATTTCCTCACAGGTGCTGCTTCCCATTGAAGCACAGAAAAGAGAAAGGCCAGAATATTAACTTAAACTTGTAATGGCCTCTTTCTTCCTCTCCACGGTCTTTGGTTGTTCCTCTTGTGCTTGTGAGGAATGGAGGCCGGAGGAGAATGGCAGGGGTGGTGGTGGTGGTGGGGGGGGGACACGGACTATTCACACAGCTCTCCTGGACAACAAGCAGGTTATTCTTTATAAACTGAATTGTGTCACTGTTGCTTTAAGAAATGAGATAAAAATTTTAAAAAGGGAATGTTGGGAAAATGTCTCCCTTTTTACTCCAGTCAGTTTTGGTGTCTGGGAGCCCAGAGAGGCCTCATTTGGTGCTCCTGGTGTGAAGAGAAGGGACTTAAGGAGAGACTTTAAGATGGGCTTTTCCACACACCCGAAAGAAGGGCAGGAGGGTCTCTCCACGGAAGGGGGCTCCGGAGAACTCGTAGATCAGGGATCCTCGGTCAGCGTCCAAAAAGGCCACTCGGCCCCCAGCGTAGTTCAGGCAGACCCGGATCCTCTTGGGCTCCCCGGTCAGGGACAGCCCTGTAGTGTCTCTCCCACTTCCCCACAGCCCAGATCCCTCCCTCAGGACTAAATAATAACTCTCCCTTCCTCCTCACAGACTTTCTGGCCACCCCCAAACTCCATTCTCCCTCACTTCCCACAAGGACTTCCCAGAAATGGCGGCCTGCTGTGAATCCCTCACGGCCCAGAACAGCATTGTATGCATCAAATCTCTCAGGATTGCTGGGCAGAGCTTGAGCTTTTTCTCCCCGTCTCACACTTTTCCTACCCTCAGAAAGGAAGAGTCGGGGATGGGCCGTGTCTGGATCCAGAGTCACATTTGCTGTTGGGGGGAAAATGAGGAGTCAAGAGGAGAAGCATTTTCAGCCGGGAGATTTCTCCCCCTCTGCCCTGTTCTGCGTCCTCCTCCTGCTCCCACCTCTTCATGACCCCCTCCTGGATTCACAGACTCTCTCCTGCCTCCTCCTGACCTGCTAAAAGGTAGAGCAGCCTTCCTTGGGTTGCCAACCTCCAGGTAGAAGCTGGAGATCTGCTATTACAGCTGATCTCCAGCCAATAGAGATCAGATCACCTGGAGAAAATGGCCACTTCGGCAGTTGGACTCTATGGCACTGAAGTCCCTCCCCTGCCCAAACCCCGCCCTCCTCAGGCCCTGCCCCCCAAACCTCCCATCATTGGCAAAGAGGGACCTGGCAACCCTAAGTCTTCCTGTGTGCTTCAAGAAAAGGCAGGTAAAATCCACAATAAAATCCCACAGTAACCCAACCCATTTCTTCCCATATCCTATCCCAAGCGGAGAACCTCGAGAGAGAAGAGAATCAGGGATATTTCAGTCACAGGATTTCCCCCCCCCCCAAGAAATCACACAAGAGATTATTTACATAAAAACCCAAATCACATGAAAAATGAGCAGAGGCACAGAATGGGTTGAACACATCTCAAAACAGGGAATACCACTGAATTTAGCTTTCATTGACTCTGAACAAAACACAGAGGCTGGAAGGGGGTTCCCATTGCTTTCAGCTTGCCAGGGAGATGCATTTCTCAATTGGCATTTGGGACCATTTTGGCAGGACTTGGGGTGGTTTCTATATTCCAGTGAAAGAACAAAGACTGGACTGAATGCAGCTTCTCAGGGAATGTCCTGTATGGTTACGTTACGTCAGCAATAAAGTGGAGCTGATGTCCTGCCTGCACCCCTCAGAGGATGGATACGAGATCAGACCCTCACTCCACAGCCTGAACAACCTGCCTTCTACCCTTCTGTCTTTTAAAAGGTTGCAACATCCAGCCTGATGAAGACCTCTGCTGTGCTTGAAAGCTTACACAACATTTTGTGCCAATTTAAATAATAAATAATGAATTGATTTTGCTCTTGTTTGCATGGACCACTACAGCTGTACAGGTTTTTCCTGGATCCCAAGAATGACATTTCTACCCAACCCAGCAGCCCCCACCCCCTCCATCTCATTCTAGTGATGCCTTTCCCTGTATATTGTCACAACAGAAAGGTCTAGAGACTTACTCTTTAATGAAGGCTGGGAATTCAGAGAACCAGGTACACGTATTGGTAAAATGTTATATATCTATATAATGATAATACAATTGCCTATTTAAAAAAAACTAAAAATCTCCCCAGAGGTGAGGGAAGTAAATGATCACCACAAGGAAAGGGTCAGGAAAATGGATGCCACATAGGTGGGGAAATCTAAATGTTCCCACCCACATAGCCATCCAGGCTTTCCTGCAAACCAGGTTTAAGAAAGATCAGAGAAAATTTGGGAAACCCCAGCAGGTGTACAAATGTGGTGATGAAGCAGGAGGGGGGAATCAGTTCCCACAACGGTTAAACTCAGGGCTAATAACCTGTGAGAAGATGGCCAGGATCAAGCTAGAAATTACAGGAATATCCTTGTATTTGAATTCCTGTCCCCTCCCTGCTCCTGTGGAAGCAACTTATTGACAGCTCTGCAAAAACTAAGCCAGTTTGAAAAGAGCTGCAATATTACCAATTGGAAGCCTTTCTGCACTAGAGTTACCATCACAAAGCTATCAAACTTCAAGCATGACCTTCCCTGGGCTGGAAAAACAGATGCCTCAATAGCCAACTTTGGCAGAAGAATGCTTATTTTATGGAACTCAACCAAGCAACAAACGTCCTTCGGCATCAAGAACGGGTTTCCTTGCCTCACATATATTTTGCAGAGCGTTGAAAACACTATTCGGATGCTTGCAAATTTGTCAGCACCAAAGAATAACATTTTTTTAAAAGCAGACATAACTTTTCAGTAAGGAAGAACTGGTTTGAAAGAAACTTTGCTGCCCTGAACACGCACATACATCTAATATCCAGGAGATACCTCTCCAAAAACCAGTTCTGCAACTTTACTGAAAGCTTTGGTAAAGGACTGATATGTTGTGATACACCATCAATGCTGTTTGAAAATGTATTAATTTAAAACAGCCAATAACGGACCCTACACAGAAGGGAGAAAAACAGAGCTAAGCCAGCATCCGACCTGCAAACATCTGCCTTCCTTCTGTCTGAATTTCCTCTAAAATGTACTCAGGAGACAACCTCCTCCTGCCCAGAAGTGTGCATCCGAGTGACAGGCAGGGAGGCGGAAGACCAAGTTGAAGAGGAGGCTTGTGAGTGACAGGCACGTCGTTCCAGTTCTTTTCCCAAACATTAAACACAAATTATGTGTGAACAACTAGAACAGAAGCACCAGGGCAGGCTGGTCTTCTGCATTTATATACTGCCTTCCCCTCCCCTCCCCCCTGTGAGGTAGGTGGGGCTGAGAGAGCTCTTAAGAGAGCTGTGACTAGCCCAAGGTCACCCAGCTGGCTTCGTATGTAGGAGTGGGGAAAACAACTGGGTTCACCCGATGAGGTCTGCCGCTCATGTGGAGGAGTGGGAATCAAACCCAGTTCTCCAGATCAGAGTCCACTGCTACAAACCACCGCTTTTAACCACTACACCATGCTGGCTCCCATCTCTTTTCCAAAGGTTGGTAGGGACTACAGTTCTTTCTTTTGTTCATCATCCTGCTCATTGTATACAACGCCTGACAGCTTTAGACTTCAGTTCTCACAACACCCTTGAAGGAACCGTATTGTGTTATTAGGTCCAGAAAGAATCAAACCAGAGCTTGAATATTTGCATCTCACTCCACCCCCACGCCCCCATCCATTATTCTGTCTGCTCCCTCCAAAGACAAAGCACACATTAAAATTAGTGATCATCATTTGTATAATTGCCTTATGGTTGTGCTGGCATAAGTTTCAGGAGGGCAGGCATGTTAGTCTGCAGTTGAGGAGCGAGACTTGAGTCCTGTGGCCCTATAAAGACCAACAAAATTTCCAGGCTAGTAGCTTTTGAGAGTCAGATTTGACAAAGGGAGCTTTGCGGAGGGGCCGTGGCTCAGTGGTCGAGCATCTGCTTGGCATGCAGAAGGTCCCAGGTTCAATCCTCTGCATCTCCAGTTAATGGGACCAGGCAAGTCGGTGATGTGAAAGACCTCCACCTGAGACCCTGGAGAGCCACTGCTGGTCTGAGTAGACAATACTGACTTTGATGGACTGAGGGTCTGATTCAGTATAGCGTAGCTTCATGTATGTTTATGTATGCCATTCCACAAAGGCAACTTTAAAGAAAGAAAAACATGGCTCAAATACACAATTTGTAGCACCTTGAAAATGAGGGAAATCTGGAAAGCAGGTAGGGAAATCCATGTAGAGAAATGGGATTCCCAATCTAGTCTGTGCCTCTCATGGGGAGGATTCTGAAAGGCCCTCAAGGGCTGATGCCCAGCAACGCTTCTTCCATCCTTTTAATATGGGGGCAGGTAGGTGAAAGGAGGCAGTTCATCCCCTCAAGAGTCCACCTTCTCTTTCACCCTGACAGACCTCCTCTCCAAGTCAAGGAGTTTGTTTACCTTGGCATTCTGTTTTCCCATAACCTAAATTGGAATGCCCATCAAAAAGCAGTGTCCAACAAAATTAAACCTGGGGTTGGTGCTATTGTCAATTTTTTTCACACCAAAGGTGGCAAATATATTCCAGGGGCTATTCAGGTTTTTAACCTGAAAATTACCCCAATTATCCTCTTTGGTGTTGCCATCTGGATTACAGTCATCAATGAATCTATAGATCGTCCACTGCTTCAGTTCTTACGAAAACTCCTAAATGCCCCTCGATGTGTTGCTGGCGTTACTCTTCGTTCTGAGTTTGGCCAAATGTCACTTGAAGCTAGGGCGTGGTTGGCCGCCTTTAAACTACACCTTAAACTGTGCTTTAGCACTGAGGGGTTCCTAGCTTCTCTGAAGCATGACCCTTTCAAATCCTCATGGCAAAAAATCTTAGATGAGAAACTGGCGTTGTTGGGCTTCTCGCAGGATATGTTGTCAGATCTTGGGAAAACTGAAGCTTTTGCCATAATTAAAAAGCGCATTAAAGAGCTCGATTATAACAGCACTACTTTTCGTGCTCGTCGCGTCTGTTCATCCCCGTTCTTCGGAATACCCCCTCCACGTGGTCTGCCTGCCTATACATATTATCTGACAACTCCTCGTCTCTGTAGAGCTTTTTGCTTGGCTAGATTGAATGCTAACCCTTCTATGGTAATGCAGGGCAGAATTCTGAATATACCATACTCAGACAGGATCTGCCCTTGCTCTTCTGGCTCTATTGACACATTAGCCCATGCCCTTTTGGAATGCCGCTTTTACGAGGAACTTCGATCACAATATATTTCCCCCCTTTTAATATACAAATCCAATGCCTCTGTGACTGACATAATGCCTTTTTTACTAAGCGACAGGGACCCCAAGGCTACATTGTCAGTGGCAAGATTTGTTTCAGTCCTTATATCCCTCCAACACTAGATATATGCTGCTCAAGATCAATTGATCAAGGAGCTTCTAAGGCAGTGGTTCCCAACCTTTTTTTGACCAGGGACCACTAGGACTTTTTTTGTTCAGTGCAGGGACCATAAGGTTCGAAATAAAAATTCCGAGAATTTGAAAATAAACTTTAATCAAAACTGTTAGTTAAACATTAAACTTAGAATAATATTTAAAAATATATTTTTATAATAGAGAACTTTTAATTGAAAATATTAATTTATTATGGGTTTATAACTTTGTTTCGCGGACCTTAATTTAGTTCTCGCGGACCCCCTGTTGGGAACCAGTGTTCTAAGGGATAAAAGGAAAGGAAAGGAAAAGGACAGACCTCCTCAGGACAAGAAGGAACTGGCTGTGGCAGGGAGGGAGAGAGGTTGAGGAACAAAACAAGAGTGTCCAGTAATGTTATCTCTGGAAAAACACTAAGCAGAACAATTGTAAGGTGAAGCTTTTAAGTTAAGAAATAATTGAATGATGTATGAAGAAAAAATTACCTTTCTGCAGGTGAAGTCCAGAATCCAGAGTGTCTGAGGAAGGAAAAGAAACAAAAGTGAGAAGCAGACCTTGTGCCTATACCAATCGTGTGACAAAAACATCCATTAATTATATGGTCTCTTTTTCTCTTGGGGAGGGTGTCAAGAAATGCAAGCCTAGTATATTAGAGTTTGACAGTTCAGGACTAGATCTCCAGCATCTTGTTAGATAGAAAACAGCCAAGAACCAGCCTGAACAGGTTCTGACCATAGCTGATGCAATGAGGAGTAATGGGTGCAATGACTTCAACAATGACTCAGCAGTTAGCTGATTGGTGGCTGGTGGTTGGAAAATGTATAAATGTATATATCTCTGTAACCAAGGTGTGGGAGATAATAGTGGATGTGATTTGTGTTGGAGATTGCTGTAAGTCTGAACACTGTAATATAAAACAAGCACTGTTTTATGTTGCCTGGCTTTACTGGTGGTTATTTCTGGGATTCTGCCTAATCCGCTGGCTCCTGCGACAGGGTTATGGGCCCAGTCCGCTACGCTGCACAGGTCTAAGTGTGGTGGTAGCATTGCAGAGTCCAGAAGTCCAGGAGGCTACTAAAGCAGTAAGAGTCTGAGTGGAGTTATGGCTCAGTCTCTGATTCCGGTGGAAAAGCTGACCTCAGAGAATTACCACTTCTGGTTGGTGAGGTTGGAGCAATAACTCAAGCATGAGTCTCAGTGGGATGCTGTGGAACAGGTGCCTGTTACCCAAGTTGAGAGGGACCGGGACTGAAAGGCTCTGGCAAATATCATTCTATCAGTGGATGACAGCCAGCTAATATATGTTGCTGGGAAAGACAGCGCCAAGGCGGCGTGGGAGGCGTTGAAGGCAGTTCACCTTCGCACCTCAGCCGGGACCATCCTTTTGCTAACAAGGAGGATGTATAGATGCCATAAATCGTCTCAGATGTCAACTGCCGAGCACCTCAAAGCTCTAGCAGAGTTATTTTGGCAATTAGCGCTACGAGGAAAAACCTACTCTCAGGAAGACTGAGTCTACATATTGCTCGGGTCCCTGGATGAGAGTTTCCATGTGCTCATCACCTCATTGGAGTGCATGACTACAGCACAGCTCACGGAGGAATATGTGGCCGGGAGGATTCTGGAGGACGAGTCCCGATGCCAGGAGAGCCGGCGTGAGATGACTTCAGCCCAGCTGAGAGAGCAGCCGAGAGAAGGAGCAGCTCTGCATTCTTCCCAGATGACTTCAGCCCAGCTAAGATTACAGCTGAGAGAAAGAGCAGCCCTGCATTCTTCACAGATGACGCAGAAGCAAGTGCCAAAAGCAGATGGCCGAGGGAGTCGAATTCTCAAGCAGGAAGTGGAGGAGTGTGTGTTCAATGTTTGCTGGTGCTACGGCTGCGGGTCGACGCAACATATTTGCAGAGACTGTCCTGAAAGAAGTCGTAAAAGGCAGCAGAGCGAGAAGCAAAGAAGGAAGCCATTTATTACACACACATCAGTCGTTTTGGCAGAAGCGGGAGAAGACACTGATTTGTGGTTATTGGACAGTGGTGCCAATCAGGTATTCATTAACAAGTCTTGTAATTTGGCCAGTAAAAAAGACTCATGTAAGTCTTGCTGATGGCAAGAAACTTAAGGTGGAGTGTGAGGGTGAATTGTATTTTCCTGCCCTAGGTCACACTTTCCCTAATGTATTATGTGTGCAATCAATAGAAAATAATCTATTGAGTGTGTCAGCCCTCGCCAAAGCTGGTTTTACTGTAATGTTCAAGGATGAAACATGCAATGTCAGCAAGGAGGGGAATGTGCTGTTAAAAGGGCAACTAAATCAAAATGCCTATGTGGTGCATAGTGGGTTCCCAAAGGCCAAAAATGTGGTAGAGGTGACTAATATAAATCCTCATAATGATTGTGTACACCTATTGCATAGAACAGTGGTTGGCAAACCGCGGCTCGTGAGCCGCAAGCGGGTCTTTGGCCCCTTGAGTGCGGCTCTCTGCATCCCCACACCCAGCCAGGCAGAGGCGTGGGCTCCCGCCCGGCTCCAGCGTGCCCCAGGCGGGAGGAGCCAGCAAGCGAGCGGGAGGTGGCGCCCCCTCCCCCAGCCTCCCCTCCTCTCTCTCTCTCTCTCTCCCCCTCCGGCGGGGAGGGATCAGAGGTGGCAGGGAGAGGCGGCAGCCGGACGCCCAGGCTGCTGCTGCAAGGGGGAGAGGCAGGCTCCGCCTCACACTGGGCCAGAGCGGGCTTCCTTTTCACGCTTCCTTCGGCTGGCTCGGCTGGCTGGAGGTAAATCCCACGGAGGCAGCAAAGTGAAGGGGGAGGGGGAGGCAGCCGGAGCGCTCCCCGCACGGGCTGGCAGGCAGGCTCATGCGCATTCCGTGGGCAGGCGAGTGTGCTTTGGCAGCGACCGCCGCAGCGACTTTGCCCTTTTCAATCGGTCTCCAAAGCCAATTATGAATGATTCCCCCCCCCCACGTGATAGTTCTCCTCCTGGCACCTGCTGGTGTGGGGAGAGGGGGGAGGCAGAAACCTGGAACGGCTATGCTGGGCGGCGGCCTGCCCAAAAGCATGTCACGAAGAACTTTTCCCAGTGTGTGTCCTTCACAAGGAGGCCGGCATGTGCCTGGCGCCCGAGGGCGGGCTGAGGAGCTTAGGGCCCACCGGGGCCCAAGCGGCGGAGCCTGGCGACAACCCTTGTGGAAAGGAGTGCCCTGTGTACTCCCGCCGCCGCCTCGCCCAGCCGGCCCGGGAAGGAGGGGAGGGCGGCGGGAGTGCCCGGAGGGGGGGCAGTGCCACCCAAGACATAGGAGAGGTCTCCTCAGCAGCGCGCCACAGCTGCCAGCGACCGCCTCACCCTTGCCACGCTCATGAGGCGCTGAGCCACCACCGCTGCTCGACGACAGCTGAGGGAAGGCGACTCCAGGGCGTTGGTGACCCGGGGGCGGGGTGGGGGCGGCAGCAGTGGGGCATGGGGGGAATCCCTCCCGGAGTCCAAATGGGGCGGTCCCCGAATTTCTCCTCTCATTGGACCTTTCAAGCCGACCACCTGCCAATGCCCAGTGCCAGGGGGGCGGGGGGCAGGCAGAGAGGAGCCCCCTTCCTGGGGGAGGTGGCGGGGGGGCATCCGAGGGTTGGGCAGCCAGCCTCGGTTGCAGTTTTATTTGGGGGGGGCTTGGGAACCGGGAGGGGGGAAAGTCTGCACTTGCAACGTTTGGGAGGCGCTGTGGGTCAGTGGTGGAGCATCTGCTTGGCATGCAGAAGGTCCCAGGTTCAATCCCTGGCTTCTCCAGTTAGGTGGCTCTCAAAAGAAATCTCAGTCGTTGTACTGTTGATATTTGGCTCTGTTGACTGAGTTTGCCGACCACTGGCATAGAAGGTTAGGACATGCAAGTTTTGCAATCATACAGAAGACCCTGAATTTGCTGGGAAGTGATGTGAAGTTAAACAAGTGTGATTCTTATTTAGACTGCACAGTATGTAAGTCTGTGAAAAGCAGAAGGTGCCCTGTGGCCAATTCAAGCAATAGAGTGACCAGTAGACCACTGGCCCTCATACATGCAGATATTTGTGGACCTTTCCCTGAAAGTGTTTCTAAAAATAGATACGTTTTGGTTCTGACAGATGACTATTCACGTTTTTGCTGGGTCTATTTACTGAAACAAAAGAGTGATGCATATCAAACAATAAAGTACTGGGTTGCCAAAGTAGAAAGGCAACTAGGACTACAAGTCACCAGTATACAAAGTGACAGAGGTGGGGAATTTATGTCTCAAGCAATGGCTTGAGAGCAAAGGAATAGAACACCGTTTAGCAAACCCTTGTTTGTCCCAGGAGAATGGTGTAGCAGAAAGAAGGGGTGGCTATTTGCAAGCAATGATGCAGGGACTACTTGAGGATGCCCAATTGAAACCCTCATATTGGGCTGAGGCCATAAAGGTAGTCTGTTAGCTAACAAATAGACTGTGGACTTCCAGTCTGGATGACATCCCTTACAGAGTGTTATATGAGAAAAACCCTTCCTTAAGACACCTGAGAGTGTTTGGTACTAAGGCATGGGTGAATATTCCACTCGAACACAGAAGGAAGGGAGGCAAGAAATCAAAACCAATGTTGTTTCTGGGTTATCAGAATGCAGCAAAGTCTTATAGGTTTGCGAATGACAATAATCAGATAACTTTCAGTCGGTCAGCCAATTTTTGGGAGTCTTATAATTGGCCAAGGCTTTGTGGCAGAGAAAAGGAAACTGAAAAAGTGTCTTTGCCTATTTCTGAAAATCCTGAATTTAAAACAGAAAGCATTTCCCTGCAAAGGTCTCCTAGCAGAGAAGCTGAGACATTTGAGGCTTCAGAAGGAGAGGGGTCTGTCAGAGTAACAAGTTGCCCATAATAATCTGACAGAGAAAGCTGACAGGTAGCTGTCAGATCAGAGGCATCTAGGATGATGCAAGAGGCAGCAATAGCCTTGCAGGTTTTAGGGTGAACTGCAACTAACCGGTTTAAAGCAGTAAGGATGATGTATTACTGTGGCCAGGTCTGCAGGTGGCCTTATTGGTTTCAGGTGGTGTTCTGTATATAAGCCTATGTAACTGTAACTCTTTATTGGGACGTTTGATAGAGAGAGTTTACGTGACGGTTTGTCTTTTATCTGTGCACTGTAAATTAAACAACACTGTTTTCTATAAAGCAAGGAGTTCTGGTGGTGTTTCTTGGATAACTGATAATCCGCCTGCTTCCACGTCAGGGCTATGGGCCCAGATTCGCTACACTGCGCAGGTTACATGTAGTGGTAGCACTATTAAGTTTCCAAGACGTCCAGAGGCTTTTGGAACAGTGAGTGATTGAGTGGAGAGATGGCTCAATCTGCAATCCCAGTGGAGAAGATCAACGCTGACAACTACGGCATTTGGTCGGTGAGAATTGAGCATTACCTTAAGAGAGAAGATTTATGGGATGTTGTGCTGCAAGCCCCCGCTGATGATGATAATGAAGAACAAGAGAAAGATAAGAAGGCGCTTGCCAATATAATTTTGACTGTGGGGGATAGCCAGCTTGTATATGTTGCCAGCAAAACGTTTGCAAAGGATGCGTGGGCGTCTTTGCAAGCTGTTTATTGCAGAGACTCGGCTGGAACTATACTAGCACTAATGAGGAGGCTGTACAGGACTAATAAATCACCTCACATGCCTGCCTCAGAGCATTTGAGAACTCTGGCAGAATTGTTTCGGCAGCTAGAGTTGAGAGGAAAAAATGTCTCAGACGAGGATAAAGTATACATCATGCTTGGTTCCTTTGATGCAAGCTTTGATGTGTTGGTGGCATCTCTGGAATGCATGGCTGTGGAGCAGCTTACGTGTGATTATGTGACCGGCAAAATCCTGGAAGACGAGGAGCGTCGGCAGGAGGGACGGATTCAGAGGACAACAGCCCAGCTGAGAATGAGTCACCCCATGATGGATAGAGCAGCGTCTCGTCCATCTTCGGAGACTTCAGCTCAGGAGTTTAACAACCCGGATTTTCACCCCTGGCAGCAAGGTAATTTACAGTCAACGCCGAAGACCTCAGCCCAGCGACGGATTCAGCCTGTAAGTGGGAGTGAAGTCCACTGCGCAGAAGTTGTTGAAGCAGGGTCGTGGAACAGACTGGAGGAGTGACATCTTCAATCAAGAGGGAGAGGACTGTGTGCTCTTTGTCAGGAAATGTTATTCCTGTGGCAGCACTCAGCACCTCAGAAGGGATTGCCCTTAATTAAAGAAGAAGACGGCTAAGAAACATTTCCAGACTGCCACACACACAGCTGTAGTGCTGGCAGAGACTAATAAGGGTGAGGATTTATGGCTGGTTAATAGCGGGGGTAGCAAGATTTTTGTTAAAGATAGCTCCTTACTGTCAAACACAAAGCAGTCTGCTAGAACGCATGTCAGCTTGGCAGACGGGAAACGTTTAGAGGTCCAGTATGAGGGCAGCCTAAACTTTCCAGAATTAAGCAATACATTCCAGAATGTGCTCTGTGTACCTCTCCTGGAAAATAATTTGCTAAGCGTATCTGCTTTGACCAGGGCTGGTTTTTCTGTGAAGTTTAAAGGAAACTCCTGCCAGATAAGCAGAGAAGGAGACATGCTGTTGCAAGGGCACTTAAAGCAGGATGTTTATGTTGTGTGCAGAGGGGCTAGGGAAGCCACAAGCACAGTGGGAACTTTAAACAAAAATCCTCATCCAGAGTGTGTGCATTTGTTACACTGGCGTTTAGGCCATGCCTCATTTTCAACAATAGAAAACCCTGAGCTTGCTAGGGGAAAATGAGGTGAGGCTAAACAAATGTAATAATTTTCTTGATTGTACAGTATGTAAATCAGTAAAGAGCAGAAGGTGTCCAGTGGCCAAAGTCAGCCAGAGGGTGACAGAGCCTTAAAAATTGTCCATGTAGATATCTGTGGCCCCTTCCAAGAGTGTGTGTCAGGGAACAGATGGGCTCTGGTTCTGGTTGATGACCACACGAGGTTTGGCTGGGTTTATCTGCTCAAGCACAAGAGTGAAACTTGTAAAACAATCAAGTACTGGGTGAACAGAGTGGAAAGGCAGCTAGGTTTGCCAGTTGCCAATCTCCAATTGGATCGTGGTGGAGAGTTCTTGTCAAATGAGTTAGCCCAGTGGTTAGAGAGCAAAGGGATTCAGCACAGACTTGCTAACCCTTGTGACCCCAGGAAAATGGAGTTGCAGAAAGACGGATAGGATATTTAAAATCCATGATGTAATCTCTGTTGGAGGATGCTAATCTAAAGCCTAGGTTCTGGGCGGAGGCAATTAAGGTTTCTAATTACCTCATTAATAGGTTGTGTTCTTCAAGCATTGATAACATCCCCTATATGGTTTTGTATAAAAGGAATCCATCCTTGAAGCATTTGGGAGTGTTTGGTTCCAAGGCTTGGGTGGATATACCTTTAAACATAGGAGGGGAGGCAAAAAGTCCAAACCACTTTTGTTCCTTGGGTATCAGAATGCTGCAAAATCCTACCGATTTACTGATACTTACAATAGGATAACAATTAGCCGTTCTGTTAATTTTGGAGAGTCATTCAACTGGGCAAGGTTGCATGGCTCAGATAAGGTGCCTGACATGATATCTCTTCCAATTAATGAGCAGCTGGAAGCCAGAGATAACAGTGGTTCTCCAGCTAGGGCTACAAGAAGGGAGAGTGTAAGGTCTGAAACTTCAGAAGGTTCTCCATGGAGGGAGAGTGCAAAGTCTGACACTTCAGAAGGAGAGAGTTCTGAAGAGACTGAGGTCAGGAGGTCTGAATGCAGCACCAAAGGTGTGCCGCCTACAAAGTTTGGTTTTGACTGTGATTGTGTCAATAATGTGTCAGAAGTGGAGCCAGCTTGCTATGAAGAGGTACTTTCTCTGGAGAAGGGAGAGAGGAGTTTATGGCTAAAGGCGATGCAAGAAGAAATGAATGCATTAAAGGAATATAATGTTTTCACTCCTGCTCAATTTCCAAAGAGTCAATCTGTGATAGGTTGCCGGTGGGTCTTTAAGTTGAAACAGCTGGCTGACGGCACAGTAAAACGTAAAGCAAGGATAGTTTGCAAGGGGTTTGCCCAACGCAAATATCTGCATTATGATCTGACCTTCAGTCCTACTGTTTGTGCTGACACAATTAAGACAGCCCTGGCTGTGGCAGGGTTGAAGGGTCTAGAGGTGTATCACTATGATGTGCAAACAGCCTATTTGAACGCACCTTTAAAAGAACAAATCTTTATGCAGCAAATTCCTGACTTTGAGTTGAAGCAGGAAAGCATGGTCCTGAGGCTAAACAAGGCGTTGTATGGTTTACATCAGTCAGCAACAGAGTGGAATCATTGCCTGACTGAAGCCATAAAACAATTAGGATTCAAACAGAGCGTGTCAGATTCGTATTTGTTTTCTAAATGCTCAGGACAGAAGGAGGTCTTTGTAATGACGTAAGTTGATGACTTGTGTCTGATGGCTAATAATAAAGGTGACATAGAACAGTTTGAAAAGCAATTAGGAGAACGCTTTAAACTGAAATGTCTAGGCAAAATCAGTAATTACCTAGGAGTAAAAATAAGCAGAGATGAAGATGGGATGTTTTCTTTGTCTCAGCCTGACAAAATACAACAGCTAACTGGAAAAGTTTAAAATGGTAGATGCAAATGTTGTGGATTCTCCTATAGTAACAGGATATGTGAGTGGTGAAACAGAAGTACAGGCAGAATGTGACAAGACTATGTATCAGTCTTTGGTGGGAAGCCTGCTGTATCTCACAACGTGGTCTAGACCAGAAATTCATCAGGCTGTGCATTGCCTGAGTAAGAAATGTGTATCACCAACAGTAACTGATTGGAAGGCAGCAAAAAGGGTGCTAAGATACCTGAAAGGATCTATGCACAGGAAGCTGTGCCTGAGAGTTCGTGATAGGGAGCTGGTTGCCTATTCTGACGCATCGTGGGCGGATCAGGGAAAAACAAGGTCTACCACAGGGTATGCGCTGTATTTGGGAAGAGCTCTTATTCACTGGAAATCAGTTACTCGATCATTTGTTGCAATGAGTACTTGTGAAGCTCAGTACAGCGCAATAAATGAAACAATAATACAGTTGGAATGGGTCATGTATTTGTTAAAAGAACTGAATGTAACTGTACCTGTACCTGTAAAGATATATACAGACAATGCTGCAGCAATGCAATTGGGAAACGAGCAATGTTTCAGAAGCAAAAGCAGACATATCCGGATTAGATATCAGAATGTGGCAGATGCGATAAACAGAAATCAAGTATATATTGAAAAGTGTGCAGGTGACGAAAACATAGCTGATCTGTTTCAAAACATGACTCCAAAGCAAAAGGACTGGAAGGCAGCTAAACGTGTGCTGAGATATTTAAAAGGCACATTAGACACAAAGCTGTGTTTAAAAGCCACAAATGGGAGCCTTAAAGCCTATGCTGATGCAACATGGGCAGATCAGGATCATGCAAGGTCAACTACGGGATATATAATTTACCTAGACCAGACTCCAATTCACTGGAAATCACTAAAGCAATCTTTTGTGGCAACAAATTTGTGTGAAGCTGAATTTAGTGCAATAAGTGAATGTACTAATCAATTAGAATGGTTTGTTTATTTGTTCAAGGAACTTAATGCAAATGTACCATTGCCTGTTAAGGTCTACTCTGACAATGAAGCTGCAAAACAGCTAGCAAATGAACAAAGTTTCAGAGGGAAAAGCAAACGTATCAGGATAAGATATGAGAATGTATCAGATGCGGTAAACAAAAACCTTGTGCACATACAGAAATGTGCTGGAACTGTAAACATTGCTGATATATTTACAAAGGTAGTAGATAGTCAAAGGTTTGTGAAACTGTCAAATATGATATACAAGCCTTGAGAAGGAGTGTCAAGAAATGCAAGCCTAGTATATTAGAGTTTGACCGTTCAGGACTAGATCTCAAGCATCTTGATAGATAGAAGACAGCCAAGAACCAGCCTGAACAGGTTCTGACCATAGCTGATGCAATGAGGAGTAATGGGTGCAATGATTCAACAATGACTCAGCAGTTAGCTGATTGGTGGTTGGAAAATGTATAAATGCATATATCTCTGTAACCAAGGTGTGGGAGATAATAGTGGATGTGGTTCATGTTGGAGATTGCTGTAAGTCTGAACACTGTAATATAAAACAAGCACTGTTTTATGTAGCCTGGCTTTACTGGTGGTTATTTCTGGGATTCTGCCTAATCCGCTAGCTCCCGCAACAGAGGGAAGGTGCCATGGCCTGAATTTGTTTTGCTTATGACCAGTTGGTCCACAAGCATAAAGAATGGAATAAAGGAATAAAGGTGCCATGGTATAGCCCCACCTCATCAGATCTTGAAATATCAGCAGGGTTGGTACTTGGATGGGAGACCAAAGAAGATTCTATAAATTAAGGCGATGGCAAAGAAATCCCTGCTTCTCACTTGCCTTGAAAACCTTTCTGGGGTCACCATAGATTGGTTGTGACTTGATGGCACATGCGTACATATTTCTTCTGAGTTTTGGCTGAAAGGTTAAGTACAACCTACTTCTTGGGGGGGGGGATACTTCACAAATTTCATTTATGTGGAAATATTCACATTTCTTTTCACTAGTCACTTGGAGTGACTGGCGATTCAATTCGTAGAAAGTATGCTAAGGTCTACGGGCCAAGGGTCCGCTCCTGCTAAACTTCACTTCCTTCCAAACAGATGTTCCACAGTTCTACCATATTATCCCCTTCTAACTCCACTGATTTCAGTGGGCTTAGAAGGGTGTAAATCTGCTTGAGACACCACCCTCCGTCCCCCTGAGACCACTCTGTGGCCTCAGCTATGACAGACTCAATCAGACACACACAGTGAAGGGGGACAGTTTTAATAGGTCCAATTTGGCCATAGACACACTGCAATGAGAACGGGGGTAGGTGTTCCTGAAAGGGATGGGGTGGGGGTCACCATTAAATGAGGATGCCCTGAAGGGCAGTTTCCTCCCCCTCCCTTTCATTTTAGCTGTTTGTTCTACAATTACATCCCAATTTGCCAGTTCATGGGCACAACTGGAAAGAAGCAACAGAGAATAATTTTCAGGAAATCCACATAATGCAATTCTGAACTAAAATTGTGGGAGAATTCAGACCTCAAAACTTTCCATGATGAACTCAAAAACCCTTGTGAATTGGTACATACAATTCTCACATTCCTGGGTCTGCTAATGATATACGTCAAGGGTCCCCAACATGGTGCCCATGGGCACTGTGGTGCCACCAATACCTTTCCTGGTGCCCACCAAGTATTTTACGAAGTGGCCAGGGCAAGGTGGGACTTTTGCCAAGCCAGGCTTCTGATTGGCTGTGCAGCTTTTAACAAATGTTGTTTGGGCAGCATCTGCCACTACAGCATAAGGATATTCACTGTGTGACTGAAGGTGTGCTGCATGTACCTCTCTCCTTTTGGAAGCATCCAAATAAAAAAAAAGTGAGGAATGTTGTGCCTGAGTAATCATACCTGCTTCAGACATACACGAAAGCTACATGCATATGCTGCTTACAAACAGAACCACAGAAGCCACTCCCCAGTGCCCCCCCACTATTCTTTAGCACCAACCTCGTAGGCACATACACAGTCCAAAGGCTGGAAACTTTCCTCCAACAGCCTCCCTCCCACCTATTCCTCCTTTTTGATACATTCGCTTCACTCTGCAAGGGAACACTCTGAACTGCTCAATAAGATAGGCTCCATTCATTAATGTAGCAAGGCTCACGCACGCGCTGTAGAAACTGATGACGTTGCATTGACAAGCTAACCGGATGTTAAGAAAATGTATCATTGTTGTATTGGAATGTCAAATGTCTATAAAACCTATTGCATTTGCCCTGCTTCGGTGTGACAGGATTGCGGAGCTGTTTGTCTGGATCCTGACTCACCCGGTTATGACTCCTTGGCCAATAAAGCAAGCCGTAAGCTCAAACCAACCTCCTGCCCTCATTGATCTCATTGGACTCTATGATAATGGGGGGAGCACTTCACTAGCTCTACCTCCAGTAGCAGCTTTTTTGAGGCATTCATTTTGAGGCTGCTGCAGCAGTCATCCTGTTTGCAGCAGTCATCTAGAAGCGCCTGGTTGGCCACTGTGTAAACAGACTGCTGGACTTGATCGATCTTGATCTGATCCAGCATGGCCTTTCTTATATTCTTATGGTCATTACCTTTGAATTGCTTCTTGATGCCCTCCAAAAGGGGATTTAAGTCCGTGAGTTCCCAGATCCGCCACTTCAGTGCAAGAGGAAAAGCCGCTGGATCCTCAAACGCCTCCTTTTCTTCATACCTGGGGGAAATCATGTCAAGATACCATCCATCAAATTCAGAATCCCCCCTGCCTCTGGCAGATCAGCGAAACAGAGGAAGGAATTGGCAGAAAGCCGAGAGACAGAGGCTGAGAGAGGAGCAAGATGGGAGGCTCTTCAGAGAGCAACATCCACCTCACTGTAGCTCCTGAGACCCCAAAGCCACACAGGAGGTCTGGGGAATGGCTATTAGAAATAAAACAGAGCCTGTTTGGGCTCAGACCACCACCACCGGAGGAGGAAGGGCTCCTGTCAGTCCCCCAGCCATTTTCCTGTTCTGAAACTGCACTGGGGTGGGGTGGGGGAGTTATTTCTCCATTTTTGCAGCTCCGCATGGACTATTCTGTGCATAAGAAGCAGCAAAAATAGGGAAGTCACTCACCTCGCGGGGGTTGTTTCAACATGAACAATGGCTGGAGAGGGAGGCAGGAGCCCTTCCACTCCTACAGCAGCATTCGGAGAACAAATGGGCCCTGCTTTCTTTTTTAACTGCCACATTCCCCACAGTTGCTGTGTGGCTGAGGGGAACCCAGACCCCACTCTGAAAAAAGCAAACATCAAGTTTGGCCTTCAGAACCCCAACCCCACATCCCCTGCCCAGATTTGCCCTGCAAATGTCCAGTGAAAGAAAAAGAAAGCTGGGGTGGTTTGAGCTCTGCACTTTAGGGTTAGAGTTAGGGGAGGGTCTGTGGCTCAGAGGAAGAGCATCTGCTTGACATGCAGAAGGTCTCAGGTTCAATACCCACCATCTCCAGGTCAAAGGATCAGGTACTAGATGGGGTGAAAGACCTCTAGCAGGGACCCTGGAGAGCCACTGCCACTCTGAGTAGACAGTACTGACTTTGAGGGACCAATAGTCTGATTCAGTATACGGCAGCTTCCTGTGTCCTGTGACTAGGATTGTAGGACACAGGTTCAACCCCACATCCAGCATTGCGGGTCACTGGGTGACCTTAGACAGGGTGTTTTGAGGATAAAATGGAGGAGGGCAGAATTAGGCTCAGTGCCTTCACATATTTTTCTCCATCTCCCATAATACTAGAACTCAGGGGCACCCAATGAAGTTGCTGAGAAATAGATTTGGGACAGGCAAAAAACATAATTTTTACTCAACCAGTAATGAATCTGTTGAATTCATTGCTGGTTGAGGTAATGATGGCCAAAAACGCATGGTCCCTTAACCCACTTTATTCCCCGTTTCAGCCAGGATCAAATTGACCCGGGCTGGGGGGAAACTGTACGCATTACCTTAAAAAGCAGGGACAAAGCTGTGCGCAAATCCATCCATGTAAACAGAAAGTGCGGGAGACGTGCACAGTTCCCTTTTAGCTTGCAACACCCCCGTTTCTGGTGACTGGTCATTTCCCGGGGCAGGGAAGGCCCTCATTGGTCAATTTGAAACGACCTATCACTGCGTGTGTGTGTGTGTGTGTGTGTGTGCCAAACTAAACAGGAACTTCATGTCTCCCGCACTTTCTGCTTACATGGATCAATTGGCACAGTTTCGTCCCTGCTTTTCAAGGAAATGCATACAGTCCCCCCCACCCCAACCCAGGTAAATTTGATCCTGGCTGAAATGGGGAATAAAGTGGGTTAAGGGACCATGCGTTTTTGGCCGATGGCGACGAGCATAGATAGCTTTAAAAGAGGATTCGACATTCAGGGAGGAGAGGTCCAGCAATGGCCACTAGACTTGGTGACTGAAGGGAGCCTCCATAGCCAGAGGCAGCAAACCTCTGAATAACACTGCTAGGAGGTAGCAGCAGAGGAGGGCCTCGGGCTCTGTGCCCTGTTTGTGGGCCATCCAGGGGCATCCCTTGGCCACTGTGTGAAACACAGGATGCTGGACTAAATGGACCACAGGTCAAGTGACATCACCGCACCCAGAAGGGTGTTTCCTTCTGTCCCTTTTGAATCATTTGCCCCTGGAGGGAGGCGTGGAAACTTCGAGGCCAGTAATGTCACAATGACAATTCTTCCTCTAAATCTACTTGGGGAGACTTACAGCAGAAGCCTGAATTTTCTGGTCACCAGCTGTATATTGCCCATAATGGGCTGCTCAGCATGACAAAGGCTTTATTTTGGAAGCCCTGTTGTTACCACGTGGCAGCCAGTGTGGAAACAGCCAAGAAGTAACCTGAGTAGGAGCAGCGCATTTAAGTGCTATGTGGTTGCAGAAACACTGATGGAGACATGGCACACACACACACACACCAACCCCTGCTTCCTCATGTGTACCCTCACCCTACCCTCCTTAACAAACGGAGCACATTGGATTTGGCTGGGTGGTCAAACGCTTGTTCAACTCTAAAAGGCCCCATAGTCAGCCCCGATGCCAACCAAGATAATAAAGTTTTCAAACTGCCATTTTGTGGAAAGAATTTAGCCGAGGAGGCTCAAACCCTGAGGTAGATTTTAAAACGTTGCTTTTGAAGCAGCTGCCACCACAACAAAAATATCTTCACTGTGTGACTGAAGGTAACCTGCAACAGCCATTTTGTGGCTGGCTCCGCCTCCTGTGGCAGCCATTTTGTGCCAGCCATGCCTTAACTGCCCCCACCACACCAGGGCAGAATTCCAAATAAGTTGGGGACCCCTCTTCTAGAGATTTTTCAGATAGGTGTCAACCCAGATCCTCCCAATACTATTTCACAATTTCCTGTTGACGAGGCTCTGTGTTTTAGCTGTTTGCCGCTGACGGATGGATGGAGATCCACGATCTTAATTGCACCTGATGTGGCCCTCAGCCACCATCCTGAAGGACCACGTTCTTCACAAGATGCCCAGACCCCTCCCAGAGTTGAGAAGGTTAATGAGAAGGATCCATTTACCTCTGCAAGGTGCTTCTGGCATCCTAAAGAAAAATGGCAGAGAGAGAGAAAGAAAAGAGACCTCAATGGTTGCTAAAAAGGCCACACCAGGAAGACCCCTCAGACCCTGGGAGATTCTGCACTCTGGCCCTTCTACTGTGTCCAGCTAGCAGACTCCACTCAAAGACTGGGGGGTGCATCTCCATACAGTGGGAGAAAATCTTTGAGAGATTAATATTACCAGACAAAGTGGAGCCATTTCAGAGGAGAGTTGGTGATCTGCTTTGGCGATTCAACAGCGGCTACTTTCACAAAAGGAGTTTTCCTCACATGGAAGGCAGGAAGCCCTCCAAGTAGCTCCCGTGGCCACGTGTGGACGCAGAGGCATTCCCAGCAACATTCCTTGCATCACCCCGTGTCGCTGTTATTTCCCTTCTGGCCACTGGAGAGCTTTTCCCAGGCTTTAAAAAAATGCTAAATTACAGTAGAATTGTAACAACATGATGGTCCCCGGTTTTCATTGTTTTGTAAATAAAGTCCTGGTTGCAGAGTTATAACTGGAAATGAGCAGCCTACACTTTACTTTAAAAAATCTAGATATTAGTGCAACACATCATTATAATGTTACAATACTAGAACAATTGAGCCGTTGCCATTTTCTTTAAAGCCTGAGAAAAGCCCTCTGATTGGGCGAGGAGGGGAATGGTGGCCACAGGGACTGAGAGAAGAGCCAAACTCTGTCACCTTTCAGCCCTTTAAAGGGCTTTCCCCCTTTTCCCTGCAGCGTTGTAACACGGCTCAGCAGGGTAAGTAGGGTTCTGGGCACACATGCCATCACATCTGCACATAAGTGATGGGTTGGCATCAGCAGGCACAGCACTGCCAGCAACAGGTGTGCGGATGCCATTCCCCTACCACTTGTTGCTGCCGTTGTGTGTGTGTGTTCATTTTTGTGCACCAATCTGCATGCAACAAGTATGAGCTACATTCACCCCAACATACACATCCTCCTGTTAAATCTTGCTGTTAAATCCTCCTGTTAAATCTTGCGGTTGGACTGGATGGACCTTGTGGTCTCTTCCAACCTTGTGTGGTTTTCTGTTTTTTTTGTGAAAATCTTGCCTATGACCCTTGTTCCTGGTGGTTGGGAAAGAGCTGCCTGTGAACCTGGTTTGACAGGCATGTAGTTCCCCAGACTGTTGGTTGACACACAAACACACTTCTGCTTCTGAGATGGAAGCCAAGTGGCCTCAGTTTATCAGGGAGGGGCCGGGGGCTCGGGGGGGGCTCCATTTCCAGGGGGTGGAGTTTAGCAGGGTGTCTTTGATCATTTTTTGTAGCCTGCCCCTGGTTGGAGATGTAATGGGGCAGAGGAGAAAGCAGCCCATGTATAGAGATGAAAACTTGCTAGCAACACAAACTGGGCTCATTTGCTTTCTGCCTAAGTTAGGAGGCACAGAAAGGGTTTGGGGGCAGCCTTCTCCGGAAGGGGAGCCTGGGCTGTTCCTGCCACTCTCACCTGCAGGAGTTCACTGGCCGGCTGCTGACACTTCTCCTCCATCTCCTGGATGAGGCTATCCAGAGAGGAGAGCTCCTCAGAGAGTGCGGCCAGGTGCTGGTCCCTGTTTCTTGCCACCTCCTTCTCCACCTCTTCCATCTGGGCCAGGAGACGTTTCTCTTGCTCCTCCAGAAATGAGTGTAGTTGTCTGAACTTGGCTGCCGTCTCTTGCTTCTCTCCTGAGGTTTGCTCCTGAAATGGAAAGAGAAGGAAATCAGGTCAACAGAATACAGTTAGTCTTTTCAGTGGGAAAAGGTTCAGAAGACTCCTGTCGAAAGGGCACTTTGGCCTTTCATAGAGATCACATCAACATTCGGCAGGGAAAAAGACAGATATCCATGGATCCATGCTGAGGGCCAAAGTACATCACTCTCAAATACCTGGAGGGGTTATTTCAGCCACAGAGGATGATGTCTGCAGCACAAGACCCAGAGAGTAGAAGGGACTTCTTGAGTCCATTTGTTTCCCCAGTAAAATACCCTCCATATGCTGACCCCTCCACTTCCATCAGCCAAAAAGGTACGATGTTTGAATAGAAATAACACTGGGGAGAAAAGAGCTAAGAAGCCCCTTCCCCTCACTTGGTCTCCCTGGATGCATTTTGGGCAAGAAAAAACTGCAGGGGAAAAGATCGACGCGCGGCTGAGTATTACAAGTACTTTCCCCCCTTAGAATCAGCAGTGGCAGAACAACCCTTGGCCCAGTTCAGGATAGGTGGAAAATCTATCAGCATTTCCACCCAGCATTTCTTTAGAGGTGGGACACCCTTATCTCTCTTGAGAGACTTCTCCTGGCTTGCAGTGTGTTGGAGCATGAACACAAATAGGTAGTCAACACATATGTTCATCTGCCCAGGGCTCATCCCAGAGCACAGAGCACCTTGGAAAGTCAAGTGATTCTGCCCCAAACAAAATCACCCAAGAATACAAAAAAAGGAGGGGGGATGAACAACCAGGGACAGCCCCACCCACTAGGAAGCTCCAGGTGACCATCCAAGATGCCAGAAGCACCAAGTGGGTGCGGTTCCCCAACATCTGTCTCATAGGTTGACTGACTCTTCTCCTATTTTCTGCCATTCCTCCCCCAATATTAGTTCTAGAATCTGTTCACTTCCCAGCCATAGTGACACTTACGAGCAGGTCTTGGCTTTCCTTCACTACCTCTGCTTTATACGCCACAATTCTTTCTCTCTCCTTCTTCAGCACCTCCAGGCAGTTGTAGAACTGATCCTGGGGGAGGAGAGACACTTTTTTAGAAGTTTATTATAAAACATAAGAAAAGCATAAGTGCCGTGAAAGGCCAAACTAGATATAACTGTCCTATTTATGTAATTTTTTTTTTAGTGAAATACAAGATCTAGAAATTTAGCCACTTATCACAGCAATTGATCTGCTTCAGTCTGACTCAGAATAAGGCAGCTTTATGCATAACTCTCCCACCCACCCACCCAAAAAGTTCTTCTTCTAATTTAAACTGCTGCCTCACAGCTACTGGGTGCAAGTGGGGGACACAGGAAGGTACCAAACATGCACACTTTCTCTCCCAGGCTAACAGCAATTCAAGGACAGCAACTGAAGTTGAGAAAGCAGTATGTGTGTGAGTGTGTGTGGGGGGGTTAAAACTAGGAGTCAGGCGGCTGCCCCCTCATAGCTCAGCCTTGCAATGGGCTGCCCAGACCTCAACACAGCCAGACAGGAAGAGAGTCAATCTCCCCATTTTATCATATCACCCCACTTTAGCCTCAGCAGGGGGCAAGAGGCAATGCCCTTGGGAGCCATGAAACCAGGAAGGAGGAAGCAAAGAGGTGTTTTCACTCCCCAATTTGGGCCCAGAGGCTAGGGTTGCCAGGTCCCTCTTTGCCACCGGCAGGAGATTTTGGGGGCGGACCCTGAAGAGGGTGGGGTTTTGAAGGGGAGGGTCTTCAATGTCATAGAGTTCAATTGGCACAGCGGCCATTTTTCTACAGGTGATCTGATCTCTATCGGCTGGAGATCAGTCGAATTAGTCGGTGAGGATACGGCCGTTTCAAATTCTTAATTTTAAATTCTTCATCAGTCCTTCGAAAACTGATGAAGACCTGTGCTTCTTTTAAAAACTACTTGACATTAACTTATTCCATCATGGCATATGTACTCTACCATTGAGACTCTTCCTGAGACTTTTTTCTTGATTTTGAGAACACTGTACAATTCTTCACCTGTGTTTACTGTATTGTGGGTTGTTTTGTTGCATGTTTCCTTGTTGTATATATTGATGTGCTTATAGTAGTAGCTCACTGATAAACTTTTTGCACTTTGTTAACATACTTTGCTCCTGTACTGATTTTCCTATCTACTTGATACTAGTACAGTGGTGCCTTATTTTCATCCACTACCTGGCAGTTGGCAACCCTACCAGAGGCTGAGGCAGAACCTGCAGGAAGTTCCTGCACAAAGAGACCATGGAGAAGGGAGGGATCCATGGCTCTTCCTCACCAATCTCCATGTTGTTGATTTCCTACCTTGTACTCTTTGGAGGCCTCCTCAAGAGGAAGGGCTTCATGATCTCTGTGCTCCTTGGATCGGTGACAGACCACACAGATGAGGGCTTCGTCGTCCGTGCAGAAGAGATTCAGCGGCTCCGGGTGCTTCTGGCAAACTCTCCCTTTTCTAGCAGCCACGATTGCCTGATACAGAAAACAAAGAAACAGAATTTGTTTCATCCCCCCCAGGGTTGCCAACCTCCAGGTACTAGCTGGAGATCTCCTGCTATTACCACTGATCTCCAGCCAATAGAGATCAGTTACCCTGGAGAAAATTGGCACTTTGGCCATTGGACTCTATGGCACTGAAGCCCCTCCCCTCCCCAAACTCCACCCTCCTCAGGCTCCACCTCAAAAACCTCCTGCCATTGGCAAAGAGGGACCTGACAACCCCCACCCCCTGAACTGTATCTCTCGTTGTAAGGGCTGGATGTAATTAGTGCCTTGTTCAGGGGTGGTGGTGGGACATTGTTATACAAAACCAGATGTAACCCAAAGTAACCTTTCAGTTGGAGTTGGGGGAGTTGTTCTGGACAGGGAGCTTTGTGGGGGGGGGGGAGAAGATACTGAAGGAAAAGAGAGTTCTGAAGGAAAGGAGAGAGAGAGAAGCCATCTGGGTCCAAGTGCAGAGAAGAGGGAAGCCTGACAAGGAGAGAAGGAGCCTCCCGGTGATCTGCAGCAGCAACAAGAGCCCCAAGATCAGCCCCATCTCCAGCATGGCTGAGGGCCGGTCAATCCACAGCAGCAAAGACAGGGGGAGAGACCTGAAGGAGGCCTCACAGAGACAGGATAAGACTCCCATCATCTCTCTGGTTTCCATTCTAAGCTGTGTTTACTATACGAGTGTCCTGATTTGACTCCCCGCCCCTCCTTGTTGGAGTAAACCCTACTTGTATATTAAGTTCTACTTGTAAATGTTTATGGGTGACTGGACGGTCTGGGAGTTGTTTTTGAATTTTTCCTTTTCTGCCTCCTGGCCATCCTGCATGTTAGGCAGTGGAGGCCAGTGGGCTGGAGGCCCCCCCTGGTTTCTTTTTCTTCTTTGTCACACACACTCCCTCCACTAATAAACCAGGTCCCATAAGGTCTCCCCTCAGCTGGGGTTGGTAGAAGAAACTGGTTTTTTCTAACCCTCAAATTCCTCTGGAAATCCATGAACGAATCACAACTCCTGGTTCCAAGTAAACCACATTCTCCCTCCACCAGCTTTGAGCTGTATTTTGCAATGTGCCTGAGGAGCCCCCAAACACCACCCCCTTCCTTTCTTGCAGTGCACGTTCCTGGTGGGGTATTATGACAAACCTCCAAAAGTTGGTCCAAATGGTGCAAGGAGGTGAAGCTGGAACTGCAGGAGTACGGATGGACCCTGATGGATTTTTAAGCCACCTATCAAGATATAACTCCAAACCAGCCCATCCGCCCTCTCACAGACAGCATCTCCTCCCAGGTGGCCCTTTGGATAACACCATGAACGTTACAAATGAATGACAATTCTGATACTGGCCCAACAAGCGGATATTCATTCTGGTGTGAATTGACTTGAGTTTGATTGGGGGGGGGGGGCTGCAATCCCTGTATCTCAATTTTTTCATGTTTTTAAATGCAATAATAGTAGTAATAAAATGAGACATTCCATCACATTCTGGTCCTGTAAGGGCATCAATATATTGGGCACCTATGGGTTCCTAGTCTTATTGTATGGAAACCCCATGAGTTCTAAACTCTGAGAAGTAATCTCACAGTCCCCGCCCCCCACCCGTCCTGCTCCATTAACTCCTTTGGGGTCATTTGCCCTCAGTGAAGCCTTTGTGCCAAAAGACCTACAGGCAACATCCTGCTCTGAGTTTTGGCCATCTTGATCATGAGGGACTTCTCCATTTGTCCTGGTGCTGAGAATGGATTTAGGGCCGACTGAGATGTAGCAAAAAGTTAGGCCAGAGCCAGTGAGCCTGGCTAGTTGCATAGTGCTCGGTTTCTGAGAATGACATGCATATTTCTTGCCTTCATGCCGTATTCACAATGACCTTGGCACAGTATTGGAAGCCCCACTTCATCAGAGGCCTGCACTTGGGGAGGGGGCTGGCCAGGACCCCCTTTGGGCAGTGAAACCTCTTGGGCTGGCCACACAGCTCCATCTTACTATGGGAGGGCCAAGGAAGTGGTCATTGTAAATAATGGACAGACCACCGTTAAAAGAAATGGCCGTGCGTGGGGAGGATCTGCCTGCCCTTTTTTAGATCCTCATGTCCAGCCTTTTTCATTGGCAAAAATGGCTCGGGTGGGGGGGAAGCCTGCTGCTCTGCCTCCCGCTTTGCAGTGTTTGGAACCCACAGGAGAAACACAAAGCTTTCAAGGTAAGTTACAGAGACCAAACGTCTGACTCTGCGTCGGTCAGGTACCTTTGTCCCCACTTCAGGTCAGATATATCATCTATTTCAGCTCTTCCTTCATACCTTATCTGGGTCAGCAGCCTCTTTCAGGTGAAGTAAAGAGTGACCTTTGTGTTCTGGGGATTGCTTACAAATGCGACACACGAGTTTTTCATCATCCTTGCAGAAGAAAAGGAGTTTCTGCCCGTGTGTTGGACACAGATCTGTTCCTGGATTTCTCGCACAAAATCTCTTCTCTTTTATTTTTTCTACCAAGTTTGCCAGCTGCCAGTTTGAGCGGAAATTCCCTTTCTGTATCTCAGCTTTGCAGACAGGACACTCCAGGTGCCCCAGTCCTTCCCATTTATCACAGTAGTCAGTGATGCAACCCCGACAGAAATTGTGGCCACAGTCCAGGGTAACAGGTTCTGTTAGGCACTCCAGGCAGATGGGACAGTTTAATTCCTCTTCCAGATCTGTGGATGGTGACCCTGAGGCCATGTTGGATGCAGTTTATGTCTCTTGGCAAGTAGAAAAGGGAGCTTTGTGAGGCCTGTAAAAAGGACAGCAGAAGGACAATGAGCTGGAGAAGGGGTGGGTTTTAGGCAGGAGATGTATTTTTCAACAGATAAACACGTAGTATTTTACTCTGGGATTTTTTTTATAAATCTAATAGGTGGCACAGAACTTTCCATTAACAAATGATTGATGAAATATAGGTGTGGATAGACGTTGATTTGATACTGGTAGGACAATTCAACAGAGTAATCAGGGTTGCCAATCTCCAGGTGGAGGCTGGAGATCTCCTGGAATCACAACTGATCTCCAGACTTCCAAGATCAGTTCCTCTAAAGAAACTGACAGCTTGCAGGGTAAACTGGATGGTGTCATACTCTGCTGAGATCTCTCCTCTGCCTAAACCCCACACTCTCCAGGCTCCACCCCCATCTCCAGGAATTTCCCAGCCCAGAGATGGCAACCATAAGTGATAGATCCATAGATAGACAGATCTAGTAGCAAACCAACTCAGACAGTTCCACCAGTATTTACAGTGACTGACTTATTCAAGAGGGATCAGGCAATAGGGTCGCACTGTACAAAATGATTCACAAAGCTACTTGGATAAATTATTGGGGACTGTGGTCTATACTAACGTGTATAATTTTCTGTAAATTGGATCCTACCGTGTAATTTTACCTTATCGAATGTGTCATGCTAACAATTTGCCTTGCTTCAGTTCTGTTTTTAACAGTTCTGGTTGGTTCTACAACCCAAATCCTATTTTATTGTTTATTGAATGTCCCATCCTGTTGATAGTATTGCCTTACTCTGTGTAATGCTTCTTGAGTCCCAAAGTAAAAGACAGATTATAAATAACAAATAAATAACAGGATGTCTCTATCCTGAGAGAAAATACTTCACTTTTTATTTGCACAGACATCAAATCTATTCAGGAATAGATTATATTTTCGCACTAGCAAAATTATGACAAACACAAAGGTATAGTCTGTATTTGAGCAATAATCATGCAGATCTTGCCCCACTTAAATTTAACTATTATATAAGTGCATTTGGTAGGGTTGCCAACCTCCAGTTGGGGTCTGGAAATCTCTGGAATTACAAACAACAGAGATCAATTCCCTTGACAAAAAATGACTGTTTTAGAGGATGGGCACTCTGGCATTATATACCTCTGAGGCTCTTCCTCTCCCCAAACCCCAACCTTCCCAGGCTCCACCCCCAAAATCTCCAGGGATTTCCCAAGGCTGAACTTGCAACCCTAGAGGGGCTGTAGAATTTGGAGATGAAATGATCTGTTGTTAAAAGATGAACAGATAACGAAGAAACTAAAAGAAAAGCGCAAGTTCTTCTTTAGTATTAATGAATCAAAAGAGATACCATTTGTTATAATCTGGGAATCCTTTAAAGCATATTTTAGAGGCATTGTTATGTTGATAGAGAGCCATTTGACCAAAAGGGTAGGGGGGACATTAGTCTTGGAAGCAGAAAATGAGGAATCCCCCCCCCAAATAGTGTCTCCAAGAAACTAAGCTAGTTTTGGAAATGACAAGAGACAAGTTAAAATTAAAAAGCACTCACCAGACAGCAAAATCCCTATTGTATGCTAGACAGTCAATCTTTAATAAGCCAATAAACCAGCAAAATATTTGGCACATTTACTAACCAAAGAATGGGGCCAAATAGAATTATTGAAATCAAGGACAAAATAGGAAACCGGCTTAAACCGTCTTTACAACAGCTCTCAGAAAACGAATGAAGAAGCTTAATGGCAAATTCTCTGCCAGACGTAGGGGCATGAGCTACAGACAAAATATCAGCATTCAATGAGACCACCTTAGAAGTCTCCTCTTCATAACATCTTGATAGGATGTCTGTTCCCCTCCACACACAAACATATGCATGCTGATCCCTCTTCTGTCTTGTGCTGCAGTTACCAACTACTTCCGCAGTTTCAATTTATCTTCTCTGCTTCCTTTATCCTTCAAAATGACATTTATTAACTGAACTCCCAAATTGTTCCTTCTCTCATAAGCTGTTTCCACATGGGTTATTTGCCCGGGGTTTAATGCTGTTGGAAAGTGGGGTTTTCCTTGCTTCCCCACAGTATTGAGGTGTACCTCCTGGATTTTCACAGGCTTTTCTTCAGTCTTTCCCTAACCGGTTTGCTGCAAAAATTTTGGAAGAGATTGCAGCAAAGTCCAGAATACTGTTGAGTGAGGGGGTGAAAAAGTTTGGCTATTCGTGGTCCTGCCCACATGGCAGCCATTTTCCCTGCCCCTCAAGCTGCCTTTTCCTCCCACCACCTCCGGGGGATCTTTGTCAAAAAAATTGCAATAGAACATTGTTATATCATTTTGACGATATAACAACCTGTGAATCGATTTCTCTGAATTTCCAGTTTTTGTTTTTTTAAAGACTCTAGCCCCTTTTGTTGTGAAGATATAAAAGGAAAGAAATATCTATGCAACAAAAGGGCTAGGGACTTTAAAAAAATAAAATCTGAGAATGATATTAAATTACTGATTTTAAAAAAAGAAAGACAAAAGCCCTGATGGTCCAGTGGAGGGTGGTGGCGGCTGCTGCCAGGGGACTGAGACAAGAAAACTATGGGAAACCTGCCTTGCGAAAGCCCTGTTGTCACTGTGATGTATTGGCAGCTGCAGAAGCAACAGGAAAAGTAGAAAAGCCTGCGACTGTGTGGGGAAACCACTTTTGTTGCTATTGTTGTTGCTGTCAAGTCACAGCTGACTTAGGTGACCCTCGTCAGGTTTTCAAGGTAAGAGATGTTCAAAGGTGGTTTGCCATGGCCTTCCTCTGCGTAACAACCCTGGACTTCCTTGGGGGTCTCCAGTTCAAGTACTAACCATGGCCGACCCTGCGTAGCTTCTGAGATCTCGCAAGACTGGGCTAGTCTGGGCCATCCATGTCAGGATGGAAAACACCATACACACAAATAAAATCCCTGGTGTGTAGCTTTGTTACTGCTGTTGCCCAACTAGAAGGACAGAGGGGTGGTGTAAAGAGAGCAGGGCCAAGAGGCAAAGGTCTCCAGTACAGCCACTGAGGGCTCAGTCTGAATCCCCCCATCCTCCACCCACTAAGCTACCCAGCCATTATGCCAGCCTTACCTGCTAGTTGTCTCAAGGGGACATCCAGAACCGGCTCTGTGGGACACACAATACAGCCTTCCTCTTTCTTGTGATTTCCCACTCTTCAGTCACCTCAATAGGGTCACAGGGGTACAGAGAGGGCAAATTTGAAGTCCCCTCGACAGCTGGAACCCCCCACTCTGGTTGCTGCAATTCCCTTTGGCTTCTTCAGGGAAAAAAGCCAGGAAATGCATCTCAGTCCCTTTCACTGCAGAGAAACTGGTCATTGAAGGAGCTGATTAGCAACAACCTTTGAACAGAGAGCCCAAACCATATCTCCTAAAATAGGCAACATATTAACTAGTCCATTAATATATGGATTCTAAAGTCCCAGCCATATCAAAATGGTCTTTGTACAGAAATGTCACAGCTGGGATGTCTGCATTTCATGACCCGTTGACTCCACTTTTCCTCCATATCTGGGTGTGCCTGTATACACATGCATATACCGATAAGAATACATTTCGTCCATTTTATGAAGAGGACTGTAGACAGCTGGGGACAGAATCAATGTGTTCCTATGGATGAAATACAAGACTCCTTTTTGGTTTTCCTGCAACAGACTAAGCTTCACCTTCCCCACACATAGATGCTGCCAACACTTCCCATGAGATGCTTCTGGTCACACAACTGCTTGCTCCCCAGGTAAGCGGAAGGAAATGTGTGCGTTTTTGTTGGCTTCTTTTCGCCTAGTGAGAGGGTGGGCCACAAACAAAAGAGAGTCAAGCACAAACAAATGTAACACAAATGTTGTAACAGCAACAAAAATAATCTGATGCCTCCTTTCCTACAAATTTGGCCTTCCAAGGTAGCAATAAGTTAAAAAAAACATTAAAAACAAACTTTGAAAACAATGCACATATACGTGGAAAACAACAATTGAAAACATAAACAGGAAGGAGAGTCAATAAGGGATAGAAACATGAAACAAAAAAGTCTTCATCTGCTGACGGAATATAACAATAGAGGGAGACAGATGACTCCACAATTTGGTGGCACAATCAAGAAGTCCTTTCATGGGATGCTACCCATTTCCCCTCAGATGATGGTGCAAATGAAGCACGTCCCCCCCCCCCCAAATGACCAGAATAGGTAACTTCATGTGGCAGTGGGTGGTCCTTAATGTATTTCAGCTCTAGCCATATAATCAATACCAGCACATTGAATTGGGCCCAGAAGCAAATTGGACGCCAGTGCAGCAAAACTGGGGTTATATGGTCCCTACCACCCACTCCAGACAGCATTCTCACTTCAGCATTCTGTACCAATTGTAGCTTCCACACACTCTTCAAGGGCAGCCACACAAAGAGCACAATGCAGTAGTCTAATCTCGATGTTACCAGGGCATGCAACACATTGGCAAGATCTTGTCTGCACAGTAAGGGCTGCAGATAGCTCCCCAGCTGAAGCTGCTGAAGGGGAACCCTGGTCACTGCTGCCACCCGTTTCTCCAACAGGAAGCCCTGGTTCAGAAGCACCCCCAAGCTATGAACTGCTCCTTTAGAGGGATTGCAACCCCATCCAGAACTGGAGGTATCCAAATACCTGGGTCAGACCTTCCTCCCCTCCCCCTACACACACACCAATACCATCTCTGTTTTGTTGGGATTAAATTTCCGATTGTTAGCTCTCATCAACCCAAAAACTGCCTTGAGGCACCTGTTCACAGTTTCCATGGCCTCCCTGGAATCTGCTGGAAATGCAAGATTGAGCTAAGTGTCATCCACAGACTGGTGGCAATTCAACCTCAATCTCCAGATGACCTCTCCCAGTGGCTTCATATAGATGTTGAAAAGCAGAGGGTGGAAACATTGAACCTTCCAGGACTACATAGGTCAAAGGCCAAGAAGTTGAGCAGCAGCCCCCCAGCACCACACTCTGAAACTAATCTTTGAAGTAGGACTGAAACCACTGCACAAAAGGGCTTCCAGTCCCAACCCCGAAAGGCGATCCAGAAGGATACCATGATCGATGATATCAGAAATAGCTGAGAGGGCCGAAGAATCAACCAGGTCACTTTCCCCACATCCACCTTCCACACAGATCATCCACCAGGGCAACCAAGGCCATTTGAATCTCATAACCAGGCTTAAAGCCAGATGTGAATTGATCCAAATAATCTGCTCCATTCTGGAATCATTGCAGTTGTCCAGCCACCTCTGGTTCAATCACCTTGCTCAAGAATGTCACATTTGAGACTGGCTGATAGTGATCGAAATATCCTGTGTCCGGGGGAGGTTCCTTTAGTAGTGGAAGTCCCACTTCCTGCTTCAAGACAGGGGCAACCACCCCCCACTCAGGTAGGCATTTGCTGTGCTCTGCACCCAGCCCCCCAGCCCCCCAATGGTAGATTTAAGCAGCCAGGAGGGGCAAGGGTCAGACAAATAGGAGGTAGTGGCCAGACTTCCCAAAATCCTGTTCACAGCCTCAGATTGAAGAAGAAGAAGAGTTGGTTTTTATATGCCGACTTTCTCTACCACTTAAGGGAGAATCAAATGGGCTTACAATCACCTTCCCTTCCCCTCCCCACAACAGACACCCTGTGAGGTAGGTGGGGCTGAGAGAGCTCTAGGAGAACTGTGTCAAGCTGAAAGGGATCCCATGCAAGTAGGCAAGTCGGCACCCCAGGACCATCCAATCCTGTCAGTGTGAATGTACAGTCCAAGTCGGAATGGATACAGGAGATTTTGTCTGCAAAGTGTTGAGCAAAATTATTGCAATGGGCTGTGGAAGAGTCCACCTCCTCCCTAGTCCAGAGCCCGATAGGCCCCTCCCCACCCGAAAGAGTTTTGCAGGTCTATACTGTTCAGATACAACAATGGCAGAGAAATAGTGTTTCTTTGCAGTTGCCCCTACCACTGAGTGTATAACATGATGTGAGTAGCTGAGCAGCTGTGGATTCACACACACCCTGTCGCGGACACACAAAGAGTTTTCTCTATAGACTCAGGAATAGTTGAACCCGCCGGTTTGCAACAGAAGCAAGTTGGGCCCCGTGCTGATTGCCCTGTGCCTGCAGCATCAGATCCTCATGTCTTCTCCATCTCTGGAGCCAATTGGACATACTTTTAAAATTATTTTTGTTTTTTAAAAAATCATGTGAGAAACAATCTATTACTGTAAGGACGCAGGGAAGTCGTTGTTTTTGCCAAGAAGGGTGGAGTCGGTGAATGAAGGTTAGCAGCAGAGGGAGTTTGTTTGCTGTTGCAGTGAATAGGATATTCTAGGCTCTCATCACTTTTTGTAAGGTATTTGAAAATTATGTTATGTGGGAAATTAATTGAGAAAAGGGGAGAGTTAGTACGACGGGCCTTATTATTGGAGTCATGTTGTTATTGGAGTGATGTATTTTTCAAGCCGAAGACCGGTTTCTCTGATGCTGAGTTTGTTCCAAGAGGAAAGACATTGCAAGACTTTGGCACTTGTTGGAGCGGAAAAGCTGGACTCTGATCACCATAAAATATTATTATCAGGAAGAACCAGCAGCTTCACTGAAATGGAAGCAGGCGCCTCTAAGGCCAAAGCTCCATCATCTTAGGAGGTTTTAGAGGGACAATCCTGAGGAAAAGTTGGCAATCCCTGCACATCAGACAAGCACAGGAAACCAACGGGAAACCTGCTGAAAGTGGAGGGAGCCAATGAGGAAGAAGGTGCCTCTAGGTCCCCTCTCCTCCTCCATGCCCCCAAAATTAAGTTTTTGAGGGAAATCCTGAGGAATCTTCGGGAGAGGGACAATTTGTCCTGGTTTTTTTTTGGGGGGGGGGAATACTACTTGCCTATTAACATCTAAACTTGTTTTGCTGTGTTAACAAGATAAAATGCACCAGTTGGCTTACTTATGGAATTTAAAAGTATAAATGCCTGAGAGAGCAATCCCAAACAGATCTACTCATAACCCTACTAAAGTCTATTCAGTGTGGCTTACTTCTATGAAAGTGTTATTAAAGGTAAAGGTAAAGGTAGTCCCCTCTGCAAGCACCGGGTCATTCCTGACCCATGCGGTGACGTCACATCCCAACGTTTCCTAGGCAGACTTTGTTTACGGGGTGGTTTGCCAGTGCCTTCCCCAGTCATCTTCCCTTTACCCCCAGCAAGCTGGGTTATTGGTGAGGCACTATTAAGTTTTCTATATGCAAAACTGCAAATATGCCCAAATATTTGACAGCCACAAACTTGTGCCTCTTAACCCATCTGAGTGGCAAAAAAATAGAAGTAGAAATTAGAAAAAAATGTAGTAGGCAACATAAAATGCTTTTTTTTTTTTTTTAAAGAAACAGCAACTAGTATTGGGGTGATGTCAGGCTGTTATCTCGGTTTAGATGTTTCCTTTCGTTTCTCTGCTGCACCGTCCAGACTCAAGGACGGCTACACATACCAAAGCTTGGGAACGCCACTCCTGGGAAATAATGCTCTGTTTATGCTTTGTAATTTCCCGCCGTTTCTCTGCCATATATTTCCAAATAACGGGCAAGACAAGCCATAGCTGTCATCTTGCCTTCAATGCACTGTATTGCCTATTTGACCAGTAAAGCCATCTGCTTGGAATCTGATTGTCTCTGTGGTAATTTCTGGTTCGATGGGTCAAGAGCTTACAGGTATATACGTCACAATAACCTAGTCTGATGGTCTGATGAATGGTGGGATGATAGCCGGGATGATAGCTGATAATAGTCTTCTGGACCTGCTGGGCTGGCCTCACCCGTTGGGGGTTCTAGACGGGTGTTCAGGACCGGAGGGGTAAGAAATTCTCTTCTAAACACCCCCCCTTTGATAGGGTGCCTTGTCAGCTGCAGCCAGGGATCCACAGCAACGGCATAATCAAACGGGTGATTTGCGGGAGATCCCGGGCAGTCCCTGGCCCCACCATGAACACGTGAAGCTGCCTTATACTGAACCAGACCCGTGGGTCCATCAAAGTCAGTATTGTCTACTCAGACCGGCAGCAGCTCTCCAGGGTCGCAGGCAGGGGCCTTTCACATCCCCTACCTCACCTGCCTATTCCCTTTAAGTGGAGATGCTGGCCAGGGATTGAACCTGGGACCTTCTGCATGCCAAGCAGATGTTCTCCCACTGAGCCATGGTCCCTCCCGCTTATGTTCTGTGTTGTCTTGTATGTGTGTGCTGTTGTTGTTTAGAGTTATCCGTTGGAAACAGACAAGACTGAGAAGTTGCTTACAACTTCTGGAGTGGGACAAGAACTTGAACAAGCTACCAGAAAGACTCTGAAAGAAAAGGAAATCCAACGACGGGGAACTGTGGGAACGGGAGGAGGAGGGAGACGGGAAGCTGAGCTCGGAGCATGGGATGTGTTTTTAAAATATCAAACTCAGGGGCTTAATGCACTCAGTATATACTACGTATATACTACATTTAAAAAACGTGTTATCCAGGTTAGATCACACCTCAGACCTCCCGTTTCGGCTTGGAAATGCTTTGGAAGCGCCAGACATCTGTTTTTTCTTTACTAAGAACCCAGATTGAGGCTTTGAGGTGTTTGGGATGTTTGGGAAACTTAAAGAAAAGAGATTTGAAGAAAGTTTCAAAAATCAAAAAAAGGAAAGCTTCAATAAATGAAAAGCGGAGGATTCCCCCCCCCCCTCTAAAAGCCGTGGCTGTGAAATCTAAAGCGGGACTGACTGTGCCGGGACGGCGACCTTTGTTTAAGGGGTAGAGAAGGACCCGAGCAGGTCTCAAATTGTTGGGGGGGGGCCTTCTCCTCTCGTAATAACAGGGGTAGTTTATAATACAGAAACAGCATAGAGCTTGAAGCACCGGGTTCTTGCATACAAATGCAGAGAGGGATCGTCCGTCTCTACAGGCAAAGCGACAAGCTTCAGAAAGCAGATCTTGGTTTGTTGTATAAGACTTCCGTCTACTGGAGCTAGAATAGAACTGCAGCTTTTGGGGTGTTTTTTTGTGTGTGGCTTGCTGGCAGCTGTTTAAGGAGTGAAGATGCCCCTCATCTTATGGGAATGTTTGGACTATAGACTGGTATCTGTGGGGCTATTTTATTTTTGTGCTCCCTGTTCTCTGGTATAACCAGTTTCCGTTTTCTTCTATGTTTTTGGACCTTGTATAGCTCAAGTTAAAGGATTACAAGATCAATTAGAGTTATACTATTTTTTGGACTGTTTTTCTGGCACTTTTCTTCCCTTCCACCCTGAAGACCTCTGGTGTGCTTGAAAACTTACACTATGTTTTGTGCCCAGTTAAATAGTAAAAGGTACTACACGGACTTTGTTCTTATTTTGGGTTGTTGCATGGACCACTACGGCTGTACAAGTTTTTCCATATTCCAGGAATGACAGGGGGGGGGGATTTGGATAAGTCCAATTTGGCCATAGACACACTGCAATGCGAATGTGGGCAGGTGACGTGTTTCTGAAAGGGATCGGGTGGGTGTATCCGTTAAATGAGGATGACCTGAAGGGCAGTTTCCTCCCCTCCCTTTTATTTTGGGTGCTTACTCTACCATCTACCTCCCAGTTTACCAGTGCACAGACGCAAATGACTAGAAATGAGCAACATAGAGCAATGCAAGTCTGAACTAAAGTTACAGGACCACTCTGAATAGAAAACTTTCCATGGTAAACTAAAATGTCCTGAATCTGTATAAGTTCCCCACATTCCTGGGTCTGGTAATAATACAAGCAGCCTTGGACATACTAAAACACATCTGGCCCACTCTAATGCCCGGTTTGAAATCCCTGCAGCACTTCTTCATTACCTTTGAACTGCTTCTTGATGCCTTCCAAAAAAGGATTTAAATCCGAGAAGTCCCAGATGTGCCACTTCAGTGCAAGAGGAAAAGTCATTGGATTCCCAAATGCCTTCTTTTCTTCATACCTTGAGAAAATCATGTTAAAGTATCATCCATCCAATTCACAATATCCCCCCAGTGGATCAAGGAAAGAGAGGAAGGAATTGGCAGAAAGTTTAAGCAGGGGTCCCCAACCTTTTTGAGCCTGCCAGCACATTTGTAATTCTGACACAGCATAATAGGCATAACATTAGAATGGCTGCCACAAAACGGCTACTGGAGGAGGAGGAGGAGGCCGCCACAACATGACTGCCAAAGCTTAATTTCCAGTAACACAGTGCAGATCCTTGTGCTGGCAGCTGCCAATCAAGTCTCCAGTAGTCAGTCAGAATCTTTTATAGAGAAAAGCCCTACCTGGTTCCACCCACTTCCAAAAAATATCTGGCAAGTGCCAGAAAAGGTGCTGCCAGGCACCGTGGTGCCCACGGGCACCACACTGGGGACCCCTGACTTGGAGACACAGGCTGAGGCTGAAAGCAGAAAAAGATGGAAGGAGAGCAACGTCCACCTCACTGTCGCTCCTGGGACCCAAGAGCCACAACAGCAGCTGGGAGAAATGGTTCTTTAAAAATAAAACAGAGCCCATTTCGGCTCAGGACACCACCACAGGGGGAGGAAGGGCTCCTGTCTACCCCCCAGCCATTTTCCCTTGCAGAAACAGCACCTGGGGGAGGGGTTATTTCTCTATTTTGCTACTCCTTGTGGACTATTCTGTGCATTTGAAGCAGCAAAAAAGGGGAAATAACTCCCTTCCCCAGTGTTGTTTAGGCAGGGTTGTTGTGAGGATAAAATGGAAGAGAGCGGAATTAGGTTCAGCCGTAACGCCTTCATGTCTTTTTCTCCATCTCCCATAATACTAGAACTCGGAGGCACCCAATGAAGTTGCTGAGAAATAGGTTTGGGATAGACAAAAGGACTTTTTTTTTTTACTCAATCAGTAATTAAACTGTTGAATTCATTGCTGATGATGACCATGAGCATAGCTAGCTTTAAAAGAGGACTAGACATATTCAAGGAGGAGAGGTCCAGCAGTGGCCACTAAACATGGTGACTGAAGTGAGCCTCCATAGCCAGAAGCAGCCAACCTCTAAATAACACTGCCGGGAGGCAGCAGCAGGGGAACGTCTCGGCCTCTGTGCCGTGTTTGTTGACCGTCCAGGGGCATTCCTTGGCCACTGTGTAGAACAGGATGCTGGACTAAATGGACCACTAGTCTCACTCAGCGGGCTCTGCTTACATTCTCAAGAGTGAGGCTGAGAGACCGTGGAAAGAAGCAGGTCACAATGACATCACCCTACCCGGACGTCTCCTTCCTTCTGTTCCTTTTGTTTGCCCCGGTGGGAGGTGTGAAAACTTCAAAGCCAATAATGTCACATGACAATTCTTCCTCTAAATCTACTTGGGGAGACTTACAGCAGAAGCCTGAATTTTCTGGTCACCAGCCATGTATTGCCCATAATGGGCTGCTCAGTGTGGCAAGAATTCTGCAAATTCTCTCCCTTGAGCTCTTTAATGTTTGGACTCCTCTGCCTGCTACTTACCAAGCAAACCCAGAGAGTGTAATAGGAAACCACAAACCATGTTCTTAGGACAGTCTCAGACCACACATTCATAGCAGTAAAGCATATAGGTTTATTGAACTTACAAAAAGAATATGAAGCAAAGGAGAAAGCAATACTTAACTAAATATATATGACAGCACTTAACAAACGTATACATACTGACAAACAGATACAGAGGCCTCTGGGTCACTTCCAGAGAGAGAGAGACAGAGATGGCAACCATTCAAAGGGTCTGTGGTCTCTCCGTGGAAGGACAAGGACTGGGCATCTGGATCAGCCTTATATGGGCTGAACCGTGAGGAGAGGGTCTCAAATGACCCCTCCCTGTCACATTCTTTAGAAAATGAGTTTCCACAAATCATGACTAAGATTGTTTAGAAATATCTTGTTCCATAATAATTCTTTCAGTGTCCAAGTCTGATATCTGATTTTCCTGTCCATCACTCGATGTACCAAAAACAATCTCCCCCTTCGTGAGCAGACAATTTGCCACCTGCTTGAACGGCCTTGATTTGGCCTTGATTTGGAGCACGTAATGTGCTTTGGGTGACTAGCTCCTGTGCCCTTTAGGGTCAAGAGCCTAATTAGAGCTGATGTCAGCTAAAAGTCAGGTCTTCACATTGCTAAGTTATAGATTAATAAGCTACAGATTAATAAAATTGGTTTTTCTTAACCCAAATCAATATTGTCTATAGATTAATATTTTCAATATAGATTAATGTTCAATACAAAAATTTTCTCACCACACTCAGCATGACAAATGCTTCATTTCAGAAGCTTATACTCATCTGAAGAGTGGCACAAACACACAGAGAGACAAAAGAGAAATTTTAATAGAAGATTAACCTAGCAGAACCCTGGTTACAGAAATCCCCCTCCTGATTTTCTTTTTATACAACTGGAGAGCTGGGGACAGTTCAAGTCAACAAATTAAAGCATCCTTGTGCCTTATCTGGCACTTATGAAATCCCCCCCCAAAAAAACCCCCAACAATTCAAGACAGCACAGTTTTCAAATCAACATAATTTTATCATTAACATAATATCTGTACAACCCTCACATCTACCATGACTGAAACCCAAGTGCTAGGAACATAGCAACCTTGATAGCATCCTCCTTGCCCTTCAGGAGGGGCACTCCAATGGGATTTCTGAGGGAGAAAAACCTCCCAACAGCCTGAGGCTGACATAGGTTGTTTTTGCATGGGAACTTGGACCCACATTCGCCCCGTCTGACTCGGTTGTTCCTTGGAGTTCTGCATGTGTTTTCCATCCATTAGACATGAGCTTGCTGACAACCCTCGCAACGTCTGGGTCTTCCCATCCCTCTCTTAACTCGACTCTTCCCTCTAACCTGAGCTCAGCCCAACTGAAATCTCCATGCAGATAACAAAGCACTGGACACAGACGACTGCTTTCTCTCACAACCAATCACAAAGCAGTGTGTCAAAAGGCAGGCATTCAAATACTTCCTGCTTCCTCGGAGCACTTTCTGAGGTGAAATGTATTACTGTTGCTTTCAGAAATGAGAAACAAAGGGGAAAAAGTGAATGTTGGGAAATGCACGAGAAATGTCTCCATTTTACCCCAGTTTTGGTGGTTGGGAGCCAGCAGAGGCCTTATCGATGCTCCTGCTGTGAAGAGACAGTCTTAAGAGAGTTTGAGGTAGCCCTTTTGATACACCCAAAACAAGGGCAGGAGGCTCTCTCCAGAGAAGGAGGCTCCGGAGAACTCGTAGATCAGGGCCGCTCGGTCAGCGTCGAAAAAGGCCAGTCGGCCCCCAGCGTAGTTCAGGCAGACTCAGATCCTCTTCAATTCCCCCCTCAGGAACAGGGGAGGGTCGTGGTCTTTTAAGGCAGCCTTGTAGTGTGTCCCCCCCCACTTCCCCACAGTCCAGATCCCTTCATCAGGACAAATGAGGACCCCTCCCTTCCTCCTCACAGTCTTTCTGACCACCCCCACAATCCATCCTCCCTCACTTCCCACAAGGACTTCCCAGAAATGGTGGCCTGCTGTGAATCCCTCACGGTCCAGCACAGCACCATATTGGTCAAATCTCTCAGGATTGTCGGGCAGAGTTTGAGCTTTTTCTCCCCATCTCACGCTTTTCCGATCTTCAGACAGGACGAGTCGGGGATGGGCCGTGTCTGGATCCAGAGTCACATTTACTGTTGGGGAAAAAACAAGGAAACAAGAAGAGAAGCTTTGGTTCTTGTAGGTTATCCGGGCTGTGTAACCGTGGTGATGGCCGTCAGGAAGAGGGTTTTCATTCTGAGTAGTCTGATGTGGACCACCCGCATTGGTTCAAATGTCCCTAAGATCAGCCTCAGTATCAAAGTATTGGGAAATGGCTAATGTAAAACCCATCTATAAAAAGGGCTCCAGGGGGGACCCAGGAAATTAGAGGCCAGTTAGCATAACATCTGATCCAGGTAAATTGATGGAGAGCATAATATGGGCCGCCCTCGTGCAGGACTAGCCAACGAACGGGCAGCGTCGGACTCGTGTGGCGGTTTCTACCGGGGGCCGCTAACCACCTGGTACGGTGACGGGAAAGAGCAGAACCGAGAGATCGTGCCTAGAGAATGGTTGGAAGGACCCTTGATTATCCACGCTCCGACCACCCCAGCCACCATCGCCACGGAGGAAACTATCCTGCTCCGGGAACAGAACCAGACATTGAGCCTACAGAACCGGGACCTACAGGCGAAGCTGAGCACTCTGCAGAGAGATTTGACTGCAGTTTTGGGGGTAGTGAGAGAGCTCCGACAGCCCTCGCAACAACCCCGAGCCAGCTCCCTACCTGCCGCGGAACCACCCGTCTGTAGGGAGGCACCCCCACCCAAGCGCCCTACTGCCAGGGATCTGAAGGTATCCTTCGACGGGTCCAGCATGAAGCTACCCCATTTCCTGCTCCAAGTGTCCAGTTTCATGAAGGATCAAGGAGAGACCCCTCGGAGGAAGCCAGGGTTAGGTACGTGATCAGCCTACTAGAGCTTGCTTTATTTCCACTTCTTTAAGCATAAGCTCAACTGACTTTCTTTTGACTGATGAGTTGGTGCTAGCAGCTAGAGTAAACCTGACTTCTTTCCTGCTTATTTTATTCTGTTTATATTCCTCCCGCTAGATCAAGTAACACTGCACGAAACTGGGCCCGTCTAGGAGAACTATTTGATGACATCAAAAACAACCATCCAACTATTCCAGTTCTTATGGCTGGTGACTTTAACGCACGAATAGCGCTGGATGATAATACTCTCTTCCAAAATCTTATAGGGAATTTTGATGAGTCTTTCCTGAGCTCTTCCAAAATCTTATAGGGAATTTTGATGAGTCTTTCCTGAGCTTCCTATGGTACACTAGAACTTCCAGGGACTCGGTAATTAACTCTTCCGGCTTAAGTCTGGCCCAATTCGCTATCCAGAGAAACCTAGGATTACATGGAGAGACGGCATGGTGTGGTGGTTAAGGTGCTGGACTGGGATCTGGAAAACCCAGGTTTGAATCCCCACTCTGCCATGGAAACTTGCTAGGTGACCTTGGGCCAGTCACACACTCTCAACATTGAGCCTGGCAAGAGTTTGGATGAGAGACCACCAAGGAATACCAGGGGCATGATGCAGAGGCAGGAAATGGCAAACCACCTCTGAATATCTCTCGTCTGGAAAACCCTGTGAGTTTGCCAAAGGCAATTAAAAAAAAAAAATTCTATGGCTTGTTACGATCCTCATCCTGTCAATTGCATTGGTTTCCACTGTGTAATCTGCCTTGAGTCTCAGTGAGAAAGGTGGACCGTTAAATAAAATAACACTAAGTACCTGGCGTTGCTGTCCTGCCTCAGTGACTCAGCAATAAGTCTAATCACGAGTTTATTCATTCAGTAGTGGAAGAGCTTTTCCTGGGCAGCCTGCAGGTAAGGCCGTTGCCTGTCTCTGAATACTTTCCTGTAGCTGAGTGTGTCTCAACCTTTCCTACCTTCGGTCCCACTAATTACCCTTATGAAAGAACCTGGGTCCCACCAGGATGGAATTTTTTTAAAACATCTTTTCTGAGAAAGACATTTCTGTGTCTGTACTTGCAGGCATTCTGTTTATTACACTGCTTATGGTACGTTTTAAGGACATGAATATTGCAGTTATATTGCTTTATTGCTATGGCTTTAGAACACAACAGAAATAATTTTCCATTAGCAACTGAAAAGCAGTAGTTGTTCTGAAAACCCCAGATCCCACCTAGACAAGTTCTGCATCTCACCAGAGCTGCACAGCCTGCTGGTTGACAACCACGTCTGTGCATTAAACTCCCATACCTAACCTATAACTTACTGTGAGATCTAAATCACTTAATTATACAAAGAAACAACAACCCCCACCATGAGATATAGAAATGAAAGAAAATTCCAGTAGAATGCCCAAAATTCCGCAGGAGGATATCAGCAGCCGGAGATCACCACTACGATCAGATGGGTGACGTCCAAAGGAGAAAAGAAATCCACAGATCAATTGAGATGGTCGTTCCGGATACTGTATAAAGTCCCATTTTTGCCAAAAGCGTCATCAGTCATTGATCCCTTGTTGCTGTCCGCAGTTTGCTTTTGAATATTTGTTGAATATTTGTTATATCTTCTTGTAATATTTGTGAGTATGTGAGTATGTTATTTCCAGGTTGGCTTTCACAATAGGTTAATCATAGGAGGATTGTATTTGGATCTTATAGGGATCTACTTATTCAAAAGCAAACTGCTGACAGCAAGCCTGGCAGCGTGGATCTAAACTAAACCCCCCTCCACCCGCCTTGCCAGGAGTCCCACGGACGCGGGCGGTGGGGCTTTACAGAGATCCACGCCTGCCACCCTCACCCACCCTTGCCACCATGTGAGCCTGGCAGGTGGGTGGTAGAGTTGCAGCTGGCGCCACCCCCCACCCCCGGCATCATGGGCAGGTAGGGAGGAGGATATGCCATGGCCCCATAAACCAGGCAGGTGGAGGCAGCGGCACTGCAAGTGGGAAGGGCAGGCAGGGGAGGGAGGGAAGGGGAGCCACCATTTCCTCCTCACCACCACGTGAATCAGGCAGGATGACATGGTGGCACATTAGATTGACAGGGTGGCTGTTCAGTGGCCAACAGGGCAAGTGGGGATGGGATGATGCCCCCTCACAAGTCTCATGGGCCCCCTTTATCACCAGATCTTTCTGAAGCGTAGATGACACATTAGTATGATTGCAAACACTGGCAGCCAGTGTGTTGAAGTGCAGTGTGGTGGACTTGAACTGATGAGGCCTGGGTTCAAATTCCTACTCAGCTATAGGGTTGCCACTGCCTCCAGGTGGGCGCTGGAGATCTCCTCAAATTACAACTGTTCTGCAGATAGGGTTCCCAACTGCCCGGTTGTGGTGGCAATTCCCTACCAATTAACCGGGCTGCCCACTGACCAGCTGGTTTTCAGACCGGGCAGAAGCAGGCAGGGAGAGCGATTCCCTCCCGCTCATACTTCTGTGGAGTCAGAGTGTGCAGACAGCGGGGCTAGGAAACCGGAAGGAACTGTATCTGGACTGTGCACAAATCCCTCCCTCTCCCCAACCCCACAAGGCTCCCAAGTGGGGACAAAGGCTGCTTCAGAGCTTGGACTCCACGGCAGGGGTGGGGAACCTTTTTTCTGCCAAGGGCCATTTGGATATTTATAACATCATTTGCAGGCCGTACAAAATTATCAACTTAAAAATTAGCCGACCAAGCCCCCAGCAGGCAGCTGCCCCAGATGAACACCCCCCCCCCGTGCGGGCAAGGAGGCCGGCATCCAACCAGTGGCACGCACGGCCACCTGGTGGCACAGGATGGTCTGTTGCACAAGCCGGGGACCCTGAGACTAGCAAGAGGGTTTCCCTGCCGGGCTGGGGGTGGGGAGATCTGGGGGTCTCTCCGCGAAATGAGCCTGGGAAGATTTCCCCAAGCAGCAGACCATCGCCCTGGGAAAGTTGGAAGGAAGCAGAGAGGCGCAGCGGGACGGGTTTGCCGAGGGGAGCAACCTCGTGCATCATCTGCCCATTTCCAAATCAACACCCAGGTGCAAATCCCGGACCCCTCTTACTGGGGGGGGGGAGTGGCAGAAACTCTCCAATTTCCCCCGCAGAGCTGACTAAAAAAATAAATAAATAAATAAAAAGAGGGAAGAAAAGGTCAGATCGTTTGGGTGCGACCCCGCCTCTCTGCCCTTGTCTACGCCAGAGTGGTTCCCACAGCAGCAGCAGCACACACGTTTTCCCTGCAAACCGGCATCTGGATGCGGACGCCAGATCTGCAAGAAGGGGCAGGATGGGCTACACCACTCCAGACAGTAGTGAGAGAGGGTGAGTCCCGTTTCCGAAAGCTCCCCCCTCTTCAAGAAAAGTCCACGCAGACAGAAAAGCAGCACAGCAAAGAAAGGGCTGAGTTTATTACCTGGCCCCTTGAGCTGCTACTTTTCTGGTATAGCCAGTCTTTTCGTTGCACGTGCACAATCTAAGCCTTCCACACAGGCAGGTATCCACCCTTCTGACCTTGGAGGAGGAGGAGCAGTGCAAAGCAGGGACCTGCCCATATTGAACTTGGAGTGGGTGAACAGGCGGGCTTCACCCTAATACACTCTTCTGCATTGTTTAAATAGACTCTGCAGACCTAGGATTACATGGAGAGACGGTTAAGGTGTCAGACTCGGGTCAGGGGAACCCAAATTTGAACCCCACTCTGCCCTGGAAACTTGCTGGGTGACCTTGGGTCAGTCACACACTCTCAGCCTCGACCCTGGCAAGTATGTTTGGATGGGAGACCTCCGAAAGAGTACCAGGGACTTGACCCAGAGGCAGGCAATGGCAAACCATCTCTGAACATCCCTTGCCTTGAAAGCCTATGGGGTTGCCAATGCCAAAAACAAAATGTTAATTACATGGCTTCTGAGGATTCTCATCCTGTCAATTGCATTGGTTTTTACACTTTGTAATCTGCCTTGACTCTCAGTGAAACTGGCGAACCATAAAATAATGTAAATAAAATAATAATACCAAGTACCTGGTGTTGCTGTCCTGTGTCAGTGACTCAGCAATAAGTCTATTCATAAGTTTATTCATTCAGCAGTGGAAGAGCTTTTCCTGGACAGCCTGCAGGTAACGCTGTTGCCTGTCTCTGAATACTTCCCTGTAAATCACTGAGCCTCAACTTTTCCTACCTTCGGTCCCACCAAGGGCTCTTATCAAAGAACCTGGGTCCCACCAGGACGGAATTTTTTTTTAAACACCTTTTCTGAGAAAGACATTTATATGTTTGCACTTGCAGGCATTCTGTTTATTACAATTGCTTGTTTATGGTAGGTTATAAGGACATGAATATTACAGTAATATTCCTTTATTGCTATAGCTTTAGAAAACAACAGAAATAATTATTTCATTAGCAATTGAAAAGGAATAATTGTTCTGAAAACCCCAAATCCCTCCTAGACTAGTTCTGTCTCAACCGAGATGCACAGCCTGCTGGTTGACAACCACTGCTGTACATTAAACTCCCAGCACTCACAAAAAGAGCCCGTCAGGGAGGAAACTAGACTGAACAGGCAAAAATGTGACAGGCAAAAATGTCTTCTGTGGGTTTGTTTGGTTTGTTCTGTAACATAGGGGAGTGACCTCTCAAAGGTCCAGAGAAGACCAGGCTAATTCCAGCTTTTGACCTGTCTAGCTATAATTTTTTAAAAAATTGTTGACGCACCATTACAATGACCTATTATGGCAATGACTAGTTCACAGATTTTTAAAACTCACTCTTGCTTTTTTCATTGTGGAGTTATAAGAGGAACAGTATTGGCTGCATATTGAGCCTTATAACTCTGGCATGAGAAGGACTACTTTTAAAAAATGAAATCAGGGTCTAAAGAATTATGGTCTAAAGAAGATCAGGCCACTGCCAGCATTTGAGATGCCTAGCCATAATTTTAAAAAATAACTCTCCATTAGAATGACCTATAGTGACAATGGCTAGTTCACAGATTTCTTTCCTGTTTTTTTTAAACTAACTCTCTAGCTGTTTTCATTGCAGAATTAGAAGGGGAATGGGACTGGCTGCACATTGCTCTTTATAACTGAAACAAAAAGGGCAAGAGTCCAGTAGCACCTGGTAGTATTTTCTGGTAGATGTGGCTCACAAAAGCTCTACCCTACCAGGAAATATTTTTGTTAGTCTTTAAGGTGCTACTGGACTCTTGCCCTTTTCTTACTACTGCAGACAGACTAACATGGCTACCCACAGTGAAAAAGGGCTAGAGAGTTGCTTTTAAAAATAAATCTGGGAACAAGTACATTGTTGCAGTAGGCAGGGGATATAAATATTTTAATTTTTTTTAAACTATGTTGATCTGGTTCTTGTAGGTTATCCGGGCTGTGTAACCGTGGTCTTGGAATTTTCTTTCCTGACGTTTCGCCAGCAACTGTGGCAGGCATCTTCAGAGTAGTAACACTGAAGGACAGTGTCTCTCAGTGTCAAGGGTGTAGGAAGAGTAATATATAGTCAGAAAGGGGTTGGGTTTGAGCTGAGTATTGTCCTGCAAAAGTATTGTCCTGTAAGTATCAAGATAATGTGCTAATGAGGGTATGGTATGTTAATATGGAACCATTGTATCCTGAAGTGATCTGTTAATGTGTGTAATCCAAAGCTAATCTGTATGGCTATTGTTGAATGTTGTCTTTGTCTGGAGGTTTTTCAGGGCAGGAAGCCAAGCCTTATTCATTCTTAAACTCTCCTCTTTTCTGTTAAAGTTGTGCTGATGTTTATGAATTTCAATGGCTTCTCTGTGCAATCTGACAAAATAGTTGGTAGAATTGTCCAGTCTTTCAGTGTCTTGGAATAAGACCCTGTGTCCTGTTTGTGTCAGTCCATGTTCAGCCACTGCTGATTTCTCAGGTTGGCCAAGTCTGCAGTATCTTTCATGTTCTTTTATCCTTGTTTGTATGCTGCGTTTTGTGGTCCCGATGTAAACTTCTCCACAGCTGCAAGGTATACGATATACTCCTGCAGAGGTGAGGGGGTCTGTTTTGTCTTTTGCTGATCGTAGCATTTGTTGTATTTTCTTGGTGGGTTTAAACACTGTTTGTAGGTTATGTTTTTTCAAAAGTTTCTCCATCCTATCAGTGACTCCTTTAATAAATGGCAAGAATACCTTTCCTATGGGAGACTATTTTTCTTGAGTTTTCTGATTTTTGTTTGGTTTAATGGCCCTTCTGATTTCATTCTTGGAGTAGCCGTTTGCTAGCAGTGCGTGATTTAGATGATTAGTTTCTTCCTTGAGAAACTGTGGTTCACAGATCCGTCTTGCACGGTCCATTAATGTTTTGATTATTCCTCTTTTCTGTCGGGGGTGGTGGTTGGAGTTTTTGTGTAAGTAGCGAGTTTTTGTGTAAGTAAGTAACCAGGGGGAGGGGGGTGGGGGTGGGGGTGGGGGGGACACGGACTATTCACAGCTCTCTTTGAGAACAAGCCGGTTATTCTTTATGAACTGAAATGTGTCACTGTTGCTTTAAGAAATGAGATACAAATTTTAAAAAGGGAATGGAGGGAAAATGTCTCCCTTTTTACTCCAGTCAGGTTTGGGGTCTGGGAGCCCGGAGAGGCCTCATTTGGTGCTCCTGGTGTGAAGAGGAGGGGTCTTAAAAGGAGAGTCTGAGGTGGGCTTTTCCCCACACCCCAAAGAAGGGCAGGAGGGTCTCTCCAGAGAAGGAGGCTCCGGAGAACTCGTAGATCAGGGATCCTCGGTCAGCGTCGAAAAAGGCCACTCGGCCCCCAGCGTAGTTCAGGCAGACTCGGATCCTCTTCGGCTCCCCGGTCAGGGACAGGAGAGGGTTTTGGCCTGTTATGGAAGCCCTGTAATGCCCCTTCCACTTCCCCACAGCCCAGACCCCTTCCTCGGGACTAAAGGATAACTCTCCCTTCCTCCTCACGGACTTTCTGGCCACCCCCAAACTCCATCCTTCCTCACTTCCCACAAGGACTTCCCAGAAATGGCGGCCTGCTGTGAATCCCTCACAGCCCAGCACAGCAGTATATGTGGAAAATCTCTCAGGATTGCTGGGCAGAGCTTGAACTTTTCCTCCCCATCTCACGCTTTTCCGATCCTCAGACAGGATGAGTTCGGGATGGGCAGTCTCTGGATCCAGAGTCACACATGCTGTTGGGGGCAAAAACGAGGAGACAAGAAGAGAAGCGTTTTCAGCCGGGAGATTTCTCCCCCTCTGGCCTGTTCTGCGTCCTCCTGCTCCCACCTCTTCACAACCCTCTCCTGGATTCACAGACTCTCTCCTGCCTTCTCCTGACCTGCTAAAAGGCAGAGCAGCCTTCCTTGGGTTGCCAACCTCCAGGCAGTAGCTGGAGATCTCCTGCTATTACAGCCGATAGAGATCAGATCACCTGGAGAAAATGGCCGCTATGGCAATTGGACTCTATGGCATTGAAGTCCCTCCCCAAACTCCGCCCTCCTCAGGCCCCACCCCCCAAACCTCCCATCATTGGCAAAGAAGGACCTGGCAACCCTAAGTCTTCCCTGTGTGCTTCAAGAAAAGGCAGGTAAAATCCACAATAAAAACCCACAGTAACCCAACCCATTTCTTCCCAAATCCTGTCCCAAGCAGAGAGCCTCGAGAGAGAAGAGAATCATGGATATTTCAGTCACAGGATTCCCCGCCCCCTAAGAAATCATGAGTATTTACATACAAACCCAAATCACATGAAAAATGAGCAGAGGCACAGAATGGGTTGAACACATCTCAAAACAGGGAATACCACTGAATTTGTCTTTCATTGACTCTGAACAAAACACAGAGGCTGGAAGGGGGTTCCCATTGCTTTCAGCTTGCCAGGGAGATGCGTTTCTCAATTGGCATTTGGGACCATTTTGGCAGGACTTGGAGTGGTTTCTATATTCCAGTGAAAGAACAAAGATTGGACTGAATGCAGCTTCTCAGGGAATGTCCTGTAAGGTAACGTTATGTCAGCAATAAAGTGGAGCTGATGTCCTGCCTGCACCTCTCAGAAGATGCCTGCGAGATCAGATCCTCACTCCACAGCCTGAACAACCTGCCTTCTACCCTTCTGTCTTTTAAAAGGTTGCAACATCCAGCCTGATGAAGACCTCTGCTGTGCTTGAAAGCTTACACAACATTTTGTGCCAATTTAAATAATAAATAATGAATTGATTTTGCTCTTGTTTGCATGGACCACTACAGCTGTACAAGTTTTTCCTGGATCCCAAGAATGACATTTCGACCCAACCCAGCAGCCCCCACCCCCTCCATCTCATTCTAGTGATGCCTTTCCCTGTATATTGTCACAACAGAAAGGTCTAGAGACTTACTCTTTAATGAAGGCTGGGAATTCAGAGAACCAGGTACACGTATTGGTAAAATGTTATATATCTATATAATGATAATACAATTGCCTATTTAAAAAAAACTAAAAATCTCCCCAGAGGTGAGGGAAGTAAATGATCACCACAAGGAAAGGGTCAGGAAAATGGCTGCCACATAGGTGGGGAAATCTAAATGTTCCCACCCACATAGCCATCCAGGCTTTCCTGCAAACCAGGTTTAAGAAAGATCAGAGAAAATTTGGGAAACCCCAGCAGGTGTACAAATGTGGTGATGAAGCAGGAGGGGGGAATCAGTTCCCACAACGGTTAAACTCAGGGCTAATAACCTGTGAGAAGATGGCCAGGATCAAGCTAGAAATTACAGGAATATCCTTGTATTTGAATTCCTGTCCCCTCCCTGCTCCTGTGGAAGCAACTTATTGACAGCTCTGCAAAAACTAAGCCAGTTTGAAAAGAGCTGCAATATTACCAATTGGAAGCCTTTCTGCACTAGAGTTACCATCACAAAGCTATCAAACCTCAAGCATGACCTTCCCTGGGCTGGAAAAACAGATGCCTCAATAGCCAACTTTGGCAGAAGAATGCTTATTTTATGGAACTCAACCAAGCAACAAACGTCCTTCAGCATCAAGAACGGGTTTCCTTGCCTCACATATATTTTGCAGAGCGTTGAAAACACTATTCGGATGCTTGCAAATTTGTCAGCACCAAAGAATAACATTTTTTAAAAGCAGACATAACTTTTCAGTAAGGAAGAACTGGTTTGAAAGAAACTTTGCTGCCCTGAACACGCACATACATCTAATATCCAGGAGATACCTCTCCAAAAACCAGTTCTGCAACTTTACTGAAAGCTTTGGTAAAGGACTGATATGTTGTGATACACCATCAATGCTGTTTGAAAATGTATTAATTTAAAACAGCCAATAACGGACCCTACACAGAAGGGAGAAAAACAGAGCTAAGCCAGCATCCCACCTGCAAACATCTGCCTTCCTTCTGTCTGAATTTCCTCTAAAATGTACTCAGGAGACAACCTCCTCCTGCCCAGAAGTGTGCCTCCGAGTGACAGACGGGGAGGCGGAAGACCAAGTTGAAGAGGAGGCTTGTGAGTGACAGGCACGTCGTTCCAGTTCTTTTCCCAAACATTAAACACAAATTATGTGTGAACAACTAGAACAGAAGCACCAGGGCAGGCTGGTCTTCTGCATTTATATACTGCCTTCCCCTCCCCTCCCCCCTGTGAGGTAGGTGGGGCTGAGAGAGCTCTTAAGAGAGCTGTGACTAGCCCAAGGTCACCCAGCTGGCTTCGAATGTAGGAGTGGGGAAAACAACTGGGTTCACCCGATGAGGTCTGCCGCTCATGTGGAGGAGTGGGAATCAAACCCAGTTCTCCAGATCAGAGTCCACTGCTACAAACCACCGCTTTTAACCACTACACCATGCTGGCTCCCATCTCTTTTCCAAAGGTTGGTAGGGACTGCAGTTCTTTCTTTTGTTCATCATCCTGCTCATTGTGTACAATGCCTGACAGCTTTAGACTTCAGTTCTCACAACACCCTTGAAGGAACCGTATTGTGTTATTAGGTCCAGAAAGAATCAAACCAGAGCCTGAATATTTGCATCTCACTCCACCCCCACGCCCCCGTCCATTATTCTGTCTGCTCCCTCCAAAGACAAAGCACACTTTAAAATTAGTGATCATCATTTGTATAACAGCAGGAGAAATAGCAAGAAACATTCAGAGTGCATTTAATCCCCTGAGTAACTGCAGTTCTCATTAGATTCTCAAGATTGACACACGTTTATGCAAGTTTACAGAAGCCATTTAGGTCATTTAATAGCAGAGCAGAGGTTAAGAAAAAAGGTATATGAAACTCTTGATTTGTTGACTGATATTGAGCCTTTGAAACTCTAAATCCTCCTCTCCCACCCAGTGTCATGTGAGTATTAATTAATCAAGTAATTAACATTAATTTGAGCCAGGCTTGTGCTGGAGAATTGCCTTATGGTTGTGCTGGCATAAGTTTCAGGAGGGCAGGCATGTTAGTCTGCAGTTGAGGAGCGAGACTTGAGTCCTGTGGCCCTATAAAGACCAACAAAATTTCCGGGCTAGTAGCTTTTGAGAGTCAGATTTGACAAAGGGATCTTTGCGGAGGGGCCGTGGCTCAGTGGTCGAGCATCTGCTTGGCATGCAGAAGGTCCCAGGTTCAATCTTCTGCATCTCCAGTTAAAGGGACCAGGCAAATCGGTGATGTGAAAGTCCTCCGCCTGAGACCCTGGAGAGCCACTGCCGGTCTGAGTAGACAATACTGACTTTGATGGACTGAGGGTCTGATTCAGTATAGCGTAGCTTCATGTATGTTCATGTATGCCATTCCACAAAGGCAACTTTAAAGAAACAAAAACATGGCTCAAATACACAATTTGTAGCACCTTGAAAATGAGGGAAATCTGGAAAGCAGGTAGGGAAATCCACGTAGAGAAATGGGATTCCCAATCTAGTCTGTGCCTCTCATGGGGAGGATTCTGAAAGGCCCTCAAGGGCTGATGCCCAGCAATGCTTCTTCCATCCTTTCAATATGGGGGCAGGTAGGTGAAAGGAGGCAGTTCATCCCCTCAAGAGTCCACCTTCTCTTTCACCCTGACAGACCTCCTCTCCAAGTCAAGGAGTTTGTTTACCTTGGCATTCTGTTTTCCCATAACCTAAATTGGAATGCCCATCAAAAAGCAGTGTCCAACAAAATTAAACCTGGGGTTGGTGCTATTGTCAATTTTTTTCACACCAAAGGTGGCAAATATATTCCAGGGGCTATTCAGGTTTTTAACCTGAAAATTACCCCAATTATCCTCTTTGGTGTTGCCATCTGGATTACAGTCATCAATGAATCTATAGATCATTGGTTCTTGTAGGTTATCCGGGCTGTGTAACCGTGGTCTTGGAATTTTCTTTCCTGACGTTTCGCCAGCAACTGTGGCAGGCATCTTCAGAGTAGTAACACTGAAGGACAGTGAAGATGTCTGAAGATGCCTGCCACAGTTGCTGGCGAAACGTCAGGAAAGAAAATTCCAAGACCACGGTTACACAGCCCGGATAACCTACAAGAACCAATGAACTCTGACCGTGAAAGCCTTCGACAATATTTTGAATCTATAGATCGTCCACTGCTTCAGTTCTTACGAAAACTCCTAAATGCCCCTCGATGTGTTGCTGGCGTTACTCTTCGTTCTGAGTTTGGCCAAATGTCACTTGAAGCTAGGGCGTGGTTGGCCGCCTTTAAACTACACCTTAAACTGTGCTTTAGCACTGAGGGGTTCCTAGCTTCTCTGAAGCATGACCCTTTCAAATCCTCATGGCAAAAAATCTTAGATGAGAAACTGGCGTTGTTGGGCTTCTCGCAGGATATGTTATCAGATCTTGGGAAAACTGAAGCTTTTGCCAAAATTAAAAAGCGCATTAAAGAGCTCGATTATAACAGCACTACTTTTCGTGCTCGTCGCGTCTGTTCATCCCAGTTCTTCGGAATACCCCCTCCACGTGGTCTGCCTGCCTATACATATTATCTAACAACTCCTCGTCTCTGTAGAGCTTTTTGCTTGGCTAGATTGAATGCTAACCCTTCTATGGTAATGCAGGGCAGAATTCTGAATATACCATACTCAGACAGGATCTGCCCTTGCTCTTCTGGCTCTATTGACACATTAGCCCATGCCCTTTTGGAATGCCGCTTTTACGAGGAACTTCGATCACACTATATTTCCCCCCTTTTAATATACAAATCCAATGCCTCTGTGACTGACATAATGCCTTTTTTACTAAGCGACAGGGACCCCAAGGCTACATTGTCAGTGGCAAGATTTGTTTCAGTCCTTATATCCCTCCAACACTAGATATATGCTGCTCAAGATCAATTGATCAAGGAGCTTCTAAGGCAGTGGTTCCCAACCTTTTTTTGACCAGGGACCACTAGGACTTTTTTTTTTCAGTGCAGGGACCCTAAGGTTCGAAATAAAAATTCGGAGAATTTGAAAATAAACTTTAATCAAAACTGTTAGTTAAACATTAAACTTAGAATAATATTTAAAAATATATTTTTATAATAGAGAACTTTTAATTGAAAATATTAATTTATTATGGGTTTATAACTTTGTTTCACGGACCTTAATTTAGTTCTCGCGGACCCCTGGGGGTCCGCGGACCCCCAGTTGGGAACCAGTGTTCTAAGGGATAAAAGGAAAGGAAAGGAAAAGGACAGACCTCCTCAGAACAAGAAGGAACTGGCTGTGGCAGGGAGGGAGAGAGGTTGAGGAACAAAACAAGAGTGTCCAGTAATGTTATCTCTGGAAAAACACTAAGCAGAACAATTGTAAGGTGAAGCTTTTAAGTTAAGAAATAATTGAATGATGTATGAAGAAAAAAATACCTTTCTGCAGGAGAAGTCCAGAATCCAGAGTGTCTGAGGAAGGAAAAGAAACAAAAGTGAGAAGCAGACCTTGTGCCTATACCAATCTTGTGACAAAAACATCCATTAATTATATGGTCTCTTTTTCTCTTGGGGAGGGTGTCAAGAAATGCAAGCCTAGTATATTAGAGTTTGACCGTTCAGGACGAGATCTCCAGCATCTTGATAGATAGAAAACAGCCAAAAACCAGCCTGAACAGGTTCTGACCATAGCTAATGCAATGAGGAGTAATGGGTGCAATGACTTCAACAATGACTCAGCAGTTAGCTGATTGGTGGCTGGTGGTTGGAAAATGTATAAATGTATATATCTCTGTAACCAAGGTGTGGGAGATAATAGTGGATGTGATTTGTGTTGGAGATTGCTGTAAGTCTGAACACTGTAATATAAAACAAGCACTGTTTTATGTTGCCTGGCTTTACTGGTGGTTATTTCTGGGATTCTGCCTAATCCGCTGGCTCCTGCGACAGGGTTATGGGCCCAGTCCGCTACGCTGCACAGGTCTAAGTGTGGTGGTAGCATTGCAGAGTCCAGAAGTCCAGGAGGATACTAAAGCAGTAAGAGTCTGAGTGGAGTTATGGCTCAGTCTCTGATTCCGGTGGAAAAGCTGACCTCAGAGAATTACCACTTCTGGTTGGTGAGGTTGGAGCAATAACTCAAGCATGAGTCTCAGTGGGATGCTGTGGAACAGGTGCCTGTTACCCAAGTTGAGAGGGACCGGGACTGAAAGGCTCTGGCAAATGTCATTCTATCAGTGGATGACAGCCAGCTAATATATGTTGCTGGGAAAGACAGCGCCAAGGCGGCGTGGGAGGCGTTGAAGGCAGTTCACCTTCGCACCTCAGCCGGGACCATCCTTTTGCTAACAAGGAGGATGTATAGATGCCATAAATCGTCTCAGATGTCAACTGCCGAGCACCTCAAAGTTCTAGCAGAGTTATTTTGGCAATTAGCGCTACGATGAAAAATCTACTCTCAGGAAGACTGAGTCTACATATTGCTCGGGTCCCTGGATGAGAGTTTCCATGTGCTCATCACCTCATTGGAGTGCATTACTACAGCACAGCTCACGGAGGAATATGTGGCCGGGAGGATTCTGGAGGACGAGTCCCAATGCCAGGAGAGCCGGCGTGAGATGACTTCAGCCCAGCTGAGAGAGCAGCCGAGAGAAGGAGCAGCCCTGCATTCTTCACAGATGACACAGAAGCAAGTGCCAAAAGCAGATGGCCGAGGGAGTCGAATTCTCAAGCAGGAAGTGGAGGAGTGTGTGTTCAACGTTTGCTGGTGTTACGGCTGCGGGTCGACGCAACATATTTGCAGAGACTGTCCTGAAAGAAGTCGTAAAAGGCAGCAGAGCGAGAAGCAAAGAAGGAAGCCATTTATTACGCACACATCAGTCGTTTTGGCAGAAGCGGGAGAAGACACTGATTTGTGGTTATTGGACAGTGGTGCCAATCAGGTATTCATTAACAAGTCTTGTAATTTGGCCAGTAAAAAAGACTCAGCCAGGACTCATGTAAGTCTTGCTGATGGCAAGAAACTTAAGGTGGAGTGTGAGGGTGAATTGTATTTTCCTGCCCTAGGTCACACTTTCCCTAATGTATTATGTGTGCAATCAATAGAAAATAATCTATTGAGTGTGTCAGCCCTCGCCAAAGCTGGTTTTACTGTAATGTTCAAGGATGAAACATGCAATGTCAGCAAGGAGGGCAATGTGCTGTTAAAAGGGCAACTAAATCAAAATGCCTATGTGGTGCATAGTGGGTCCCCAAAGGCCAAAAATGTGGTAGAGGTGACTAATATAAATCCTCATAATGATTGTGTACACCTATTGCATAGAACAGTGGTCGGCAAACCGCGGCTCGTGAGCCGCAAGCGGCTCTTTGGCCCCTTGAGTGCGGCTCTCTGCATCCCCACACCCAGCCAGGCAGAGGCAGTGGGCTCCCGCCCGGCTCCAGCATGCCCCAGGCGGGAGGAGCCAGCAAGCGAGCGGGAGGTGGTGCCCCCTCCCCCAGCCTCCCCTCCTCTCTCTCTCTCTCTCTCCCCCTCCGGCGGGGAGGGATCAGAGGTGGCAGGGAGAGGCGGCAGCCGGATGTCCAGGCTGCTGCTGCAAGGGGGAGAGGTAGGCTCCGCCTCACGCTGGGCAGGAGCGGGCTTCCTTTTCACGCTTCCTTCAGCTGGCTCGGCTGGCTCGGCTGGCTGGAGGTAAATCCCATGGAGGCAGCAAAGCAAAGGGGAGGGGGAGGCAGCCGGAGCACTCCCCACGCAGGCGGGCAGGCAGGCTCATGCACATTCCGTGGGCAGGCGAGTGTGCTTTGGCAGCGGCCGTGGCAGTGACTTTGCCCTTTTCAATCGGTCTCCAAAGCCGATTATGATTGATTCCCCCCCACGTGATAGTTCTCCTTCTGGCACCTGCTGGTGTGGGGAGAGGGGGGGCAGAAACCTGGGCGGCGGCCTGCCCAAAAGCACGTCACGAAGAACTTTTCCCAGTGTGCGTCCTTCACAAGGAGGCCGGCATGTGCCTGGCGCCCGAGGGCGGGCTGAGGAGCTCGGGGCCCATCAAGGCCCAAGCGGCGGAGCCTGGCGACAACCCTCGTGGAAAGGAGTGCCCCGTGCACTCCCGCCGCCGCCTCACCCAGCCGGCCCGGGAAGGAGGGGAGGGCGGCGGGAGTGCCCGGAGGGGGGGCAGTGCCACCAAAGGCAGAGGAGAGGTCTCCTCAGCAGCGCGCCACAGCTGCCAGCGACCGCCTCGCCCTTGCCGCGCTCATGAGGCGCTGCAGCCGCCACCGCTGCTCGACGACAGCTGAGGGAAGGCGACTGCGGGGCGTCGGTGACCCGGGGGTGGGGTGGGGGGGGCGGCAGTGGGGCATGGGGGGAAACCCTCCCCGAGTCCAAATGGGGCGGTCCCCGAATTTCTCCTCTCATTGGACCTTTCAAGCTGACCACCTGCCAATGCCCAGCGCCAGGGGGGCGGGGGGCAGGCAGAGAGGAGCCCCCTTCCTGGGGGAGGCGGCGGGGGGGGGCATTTGAGCATTTGAGAACTCTGGCAGAATTGTTTCGGCAGCTAGAGTTGAGAGGAAAAAATGTCTCAGATGAGGATAAAGTATACATCATGCTGGGTTCCTTTGATGCAAGCTTTGATGTGCTGGTGGCATCTCTGGAATGCATGGCTGTGGAGCCGCTTACGTGTGATTATGTGACCGGCAAAATCCTGGAAGACGAGGAGCGTCGGCAGGAGGGACGGATTCAGAGGACAACAGCCCAGCTGAGAATGAGTCACCCCATGATGGATAGAGCAGCGTCTCGTCCATCTTCGGAGACTTCAGCTCAGGAGTTTAACAACCCGGATTTTCACCCCTGGCAGCGAGGTAATTTACAGTCAACGCCGAAGACCTCAGCCCAGCGACGGATTCAGCCTGTAAGTGGGAGTGAAGTCCACTGCGCAGAAGTTGTTGAAGCAGGGTCGTGGAACAGACTGGAGGAGTGACATCTTCAATCAAGAGGGAGAGGACTGTGTGCTCTTTGTCAGGAAATGTTATTCCTGTGGCAGCACTCAGCACCTCAGAAGGGATTGCCCTTAATTAAAGAAGAAGACGGCTAAGAAACATTTCCAGTCTGCCACACACACAGCTGTAGTGCTGGCAGAGACTAATAAGGGTGAGGATTTATGGCTGGTTAATAGCGGGGGTAGCAAGATTTTTGTTAAAGATAGCTCCTTACTGTCAAACACAAAGCAGTCTGCTAGAACGCATGTCAGCTTGGCAGACGGGAAACGTTTAGAGGTCCAGTATGAGGGCAGCCTAAACTTTCCAGAATTAAGCAATACGTTCCAGAATGTGCTCTGTGTACCTCTCCTGGAAAATAATTTGCTAAGGGTATCTGCTTTGACCAGGGCTGGTTTTTCTGTGCAGTTTAAAGGAAACTCCTGCCAGATAAGCAGAGAAGGAGACACGCTGTTGCAAGGGCACTTAAAGCAGGATGTTTATGTTGTGCGCAGAGGGGCTAGGGAAGCCACAAGCACAGTGGGAACTTTAAACAAAAATCCTCATCCAGAGTGTGTGCATTTGTTACTGTCATGAGTCAGCCTGAACTCTCCTCGGAAGAAGAGGAGGAAGGAGTGGCAGAGCAGGGTGATGCACCAGTGGAAGTCTTACCAGGGCGACTGGACCATAGGTCTGAACCAGCAAAGACGGCAGATGCAGAAGAAGGTGGTTCATATTGGGAAGGAGCAGAGGAACAGAGAAGGTTATCACCTCCAGACTCGCCCAGCCCAGTTAGCCGTCAAAGATCAAAGGTTCGGCTCAGTTTGCAGGAGAGGCGTCGCAGCGCGAGATTGCAGGCAATTGGTCGTAGGTGTTTGCAGGAGTCAACACCAGCAAGTGATGCAGAACAGCTGGTCCGGGAAGGGAGTTAGGAGGAACAGCCATAAATCTTAGGCTGGCCAGTCAGTCAGTGTGGGAACAACTTTGTTAATTGCTGCAAGCGCTGCGGCTCGTGCTGAGATCTCTGTGCTCAGTATTATCTCGCTTAGGTGCCAGCAACCAGCTCCTGCCCTTCTGGTATCCCTGCAGAACCTGGGAGGACCGAGCCTAGTCCTTGATTCAAAGGAGCTCGTTCTGGTGAGTAGACCTGTTCCTTGTTTAGAGTGCTGCCTTGGTTACACACTCAGTCCACCCACACTACCGGGAAGAGTAAACCGCGACAGGTTCTGCTCCCCCCAGTACTCTCCATTGCTGGGAGTGGAGTCAGAAGCCAAGCACCTCTGCCTGGTCCCTGCCTGTACGCAACACGTTGTTCCCACCCAACTTACTGGCTGCAAATGGAGGGAGAGGCTGCAGCTGCATTTGCTAACCAAATGCAGGCCCTGCAGGGGCAGGTTACCCAACTTACACAAGTGGTGACCTTGCTTCAACAGCAGCTGCTGCAGCAGCAGCTCCCACCTCCTGCTTTCCCAGCCAGACCACCTAAATGTCCGGTCTCTTTACCAGAGAAATTTGCTGGGAATGTGGAAGAGTTTCCCCTGTTTCTGGCTCAGTGCCAACTGTACATTCGGCTCCGGCCAGGAGATTTTCCAGATGCCAGTACTAAAGTGGGGTTCGTGCTGAGCCTGCTTAAAGGACCGGCAGCAAAATGGTCTACACCACTCCTCCTTAGGCAGTCCCCTCTGCTTCAGGATTGGGATGGATTTCAGGAAGAGCTCCAGAGGGCATTTGGGAATCCAGTCAAGGAAGAGAATGCCAATAGACAAATCCGTCGCCTGCGGCAGGGGCGGGGCACTGTAGCTACTTATGCCACGGAGTTCCAACTCCTGGCCCAGGATCTGGCGTGGAATGAGGTTGCCCTGGTGGATCAGTTTGTGGAAGGGCTCTCGGATGAGATCCTGGATGAGCTGGCCCGTACGGAGTGACCGGCAGCTCTTCGGGATCTGATAGTGCTGTGTCAGCGCATAGGCCATCGGCTGGAAGCCCGAAGACAGGCCAGGGCTGGGAGGTCACCGAGATATGAGTCCCCCCATCGGCTTGCACCAGTTCCCGAGCCAGGCCCACCTGCACCAAGGGAGAAGGGAAAAGGGGATCCCATGTTGCTAGGGCCCGGTAAACAGGCAGCCCCGGCTCATAGAAGCCCAACAGGGCTGGGGCAAACCATGACTTCAAATGGGGCCCTTGACTCTGGAGAGGGGCCACTCCTCCTCCCCATTGAGCTATGTCTGCCTGACCAACGACGACTAGCAACCTTCGCCATGATTGATTCCGGAGCAACGCGCTGTTTTATGGACCTGGGCTTCGCCCGTCAACATCAGGTTCCAATGCGGGCCAAGGCGGAGGTCTCCATGGTGGAGACCATTGATGGGCATCTGCTGAAGTCAGGTCCAGTTAAGCAGGAGACTGAACTCCTCGGATTGTGCATAAAGCAATACCAGGAGCCACTCTGCTTTGACTTAGTGCACATGCCTCGGTTCCCCGTGGTGTTGGGAATGACTTGGTTGATCCGGACCAACCCCACCATAGACTGGACCCAACGAATAGTCCGCATCCTGTTGGGTGAGTTGGACCCTCCGGGGCCGGTGCTTGCGGTAGCAACTGCCGACCAGAAGACCCCCATGCTCCCAGATCAGTATGCTGATTTTGCCGATGTGTTTGAGGAAAAGGGGGCTGACCAGCTCCCCCCTCACCGTCCCTATGACTGCGCTATAAATCTGGTCCCAGGAGCTCCGCTGCCTAGCAGTAGGCTCTATTCCCTGTCGGAGCCAGAGCGCGTAGCCCTTCAAGAGTTTTTGAAGAAAAATCTGGAACGAAGATTCATCCGCCCATCCACCTCTCCCACCTCAGCCCCGGTGCTATTTGTTAAAAAGAAGGGAGGAGAGTTACGGTTGTGTCATGACTATCGGGCTTTGAACAAGATTACGATCCGGGATCGTTACCCACTGCCATTAATCCCTGAACTGCTAGAACGACTCCGGGGAGCATCTCGATTCACAAAGCTAGATTTGCGAGGGGCTTACAACCTGATTCGAATTCGCTTGGATGACGAGTGGAAGACCGCCTTCGGAACACGATATGGCCAGTTCGAGTACCTCGTGATGCCTTTTGGTCTATGTAATGCACCGGCCGTCTTCCAGCGGTTTATCAATGATATATTCCAAGACTTGTTGGACCGGTATGTGGTCATTTACTTAGATGACATCCTGATCTACTCCAGGAACCCTGCCAAGCATACAGAACATGTGCGGACAGTCCTATCTCGTCTCCGCCAGCATAGGCTCTATGCCAAACTGGAAAAATGTGAGTTCAATCAGTCAGAGGTGGAGTTCTTGGGGCATCGCGTCTCCTCCCAGGGGATAAGCATGGACCCGGTCAAGGTTGAAGCAGTGCTATCCTGGCAAGCTCCACGGAACCGTAAGGATGTCCAGCGATTCCTAGGGTTCGCTAATTATTACTGCCAATTCATTCCATGGTTTGCAGCCCTTACGGTCCCGCTGACCCGCCTGCTACGGCCTAAGGAACCCTTCCAGTGGACGCCAGAAGCCCAACAGGCATTTCAGGTCTTGAAGAAGAGTTTCACCACCAATCCGGTTTTGGTGTACCCTGATCCTGACCTTCCCTTCATTGTGGAAGCAGATGCATCGGATACCGCGTTAGGTGCAGTTTTGGGGCAGAAACACTCTCCGGACGGACCGGTGCGACCATGTGCCTACTATTCCCGGCAATTCACTGCGGCCGAACGAAATTACACCATCTGGGAACGGGAGCTGCTAGCCATTAAAGTTGCCTTTGAAACCTGGAGGCATCACTTGGAAGGAGCACGGCATCCAGTGACGGTCCACACGGATCATCGCAACCTGGAGTATTTGCAGTCTGCCCGAGCTTTAAACCAACGGCAGATCCGGTAGTCGTTATTCTTCTCCCGCTTCCAGTTTGTCATTCGCTACCTGCCGGGGTCTCAGAATAAACGAGCTGATGCGCTCTCCAGAAAACCCGAATTTGCCCTGAGGCCAGAGGAGGAAAGGCCAGCGCCTAGGATCTTGGCCCCGGGAACTATAGCCGCAGCACTCCCCACTGAATCTTTACAAGATCGAATCAAAAAGGCCCAACAGGGAGACCCCCATGCTCAACGGATCTGCCAAGCCTTACAGGATCCAAAACAGAAACTCCCACCAGGGTATACCCAGCAACAGGACCTAGTGCTTTATGAGGGACGACTGTATGTGCCCCCGGGAACAGTACGAGGGGAGGTTCTCCAACTGGCTCATGATGCCCGAGCAGCTGGGCATTTCGGCCAGTATAAAACACTCCACCTCCTGTCCCGAGAGTTTTGGTGGCCACGGATGCAGGGAGAGGTCGCCCGCTATGTGCAATCCTGCCAAATCTGTCGACGGGCCAAAGGTGTCCCTGGGAAGCCGGTGGGACTCTTGCAGCCACTCCCCACGCCCATGGGACCTTGGAAGGCTGCCTCCATGGATTTTATCACAGATCTGCCATGTTCTCAGGGGTACACCTGCATAATGGTTATTGTAGACCTGTTCATGAAACTGGCTCACTTTGTACCTTGCCCGATGCCCCCGTCGGCAAAGGAAGCAGCTCGACTGTATCTGCACCATGTGTTCCGCCTCCATGGAATCCCCAGGCATCTGATTTCAGACCGTGGAATACAATTTACCTCCAGATTTTGGCGTTCCCTGCAGACGCTCCTAGGAACCCAGATACACCTGTCATCAGCTCACCATCCCCAGTCGGATGGCCAAACGGAGCGTACCAATGCCACATTGGAGCAGTATCTGCGCTGTTATGTGGGCTACCAACAAGATGACTGGGCTGAGCTCCTACCGCTGGCAGAATTTGCCTATAATAACTCGGTACACACCCCCACTCGGCAGACACCATTCTTGGCAACCTATGGGCGCCACCCCTGATACTTTCCACAGACCGCGCCAGCTTCATCCGTCCCTGCAGCAAACACCTTTGTACAGGAGCTACAGGCACTGCACCGGATACTCAGGGAACAACTCGAACGGGCCAAACATGCGTATAAAGAGATTGCAGACAGGAAACGCCAGATCGGGCCCGCTCTGAAGGTGGGGGATTCTGTATGGCTCTCCACCAAGTATCTCCGTAGCCAACGGCCCTCCAAGAAGTTAGATGACCGTTTTATTGGGCCCTTCCGGATTTTGGAGCAGATCAATCCTGTGGCATTTCGCCTGGACCTTCCCAGGACTATGCATATTCATCCAGTTTTTCATCGCTCCCTCCTCACACCGGTGGCGCCCTCACACCCCCTTCACAAGACAGCTGCTCCCCCACCACCGATATTGGTGGACGGCCAGGAGGAGTATGAGGTGGCCCGAATCCTGGACTCTCGTCGACATCGAGGGCGCCTCCAGTACCTAGTGGAATGGGAAGGTTATGGGCCAGAAGACAGGTCTTGGGAACCTGTGCAAAACCTTCATGCTCCTGATCTGATTCGGCAATTCCATCAAGCCCATCCATGGAAGCCTGGGGCTCCAGGACCCTCCGGGGAGGGGCCTGAGGGGGGGATGGTGTCATGAGTCAGCCTGAACTCTCCTCGGAAGAAGAGGAGGAAGGAGTGGCAGAGCAGGGTGATGCACCAGTGGAAGTCTTACCAGGGCGACTGGACCATAGGTCTGAACCAGCAAAGACAGCAGATGCAGAAGAAGGTGGTTCATATTGGGAAGGAGCAGAGGAACAGAGAAGGTTATCACCTCCAGACTCGCCCAGCCCAGTTAGCCGTCAAAGATCAAAGGTTCGGCTCAGTTTGCAGGAGAGGCGTCGCAGCGCGAGATTGCAGGCAATTGGTCGTAGGTGTTTGCAGGAGTCAACACCAGCAAGTGATGCAGAACAGCTGGTCCGGGAAGGGAGTGAGGAGGAACAGCCATAAATCTTAGGCTGGCCAGTCAGTCAGTGTGGGAACAACTTTGTTAATTGCTGCAAGCGCTGCGGCTCGTGCTGAGATCTCTGTGCTCAGTATTATCTCGCTTAGGTGCCAGCTACCAGCTCCTACCCTTCTGGTATCCCTGCAGAACCTGGGAGGACCGAGCCTAGTCCTTGATTCAAAGGAGCTCGTTCTGGTGAGTAGACCTGTTCCTTGTTTAGAGTGCTGCCTTGGTTACACACTCAGTCCACCCACACTACCGGGAAGAGTAAACCGCGACAGGTTCTGCTCCCCCCAGTACTCTCCATTGCTGGGAGTGGAGTCAGAAGCCAAGCACCTCTGCCTGGTCCCTGCCTGTACGCAACAGTTACACCGGCGTTTAGGCCATGCCTCATTTTCAACAATAGAAAACCCTGAGCTTGCTAGGGGAAAATGAGGTGAGGCTAAACAAATGTAATAATTTTCTTGATTGTACAGTATGTAAATCAGTAAAGAGCAGAAGGTGTCCAGTGGCCAAAGTCAGCCAGAGGGTGACAGACAGAGCCTTAAAAATTGTCCATGTAGATATCTGTGGCCCCTTCCAAGAGTGTGTGTAAGGGAACAGATGGGCTCTGGTTCTGGTTGATGACCACATGAGGTTTGGCTGGGTTTATCTGCTCAAGCACAAGAGTGAAACTTGTAAAACAATCAAGTACTGGGTGAACAGAGTGGAAAGGCAGCTAGGTTTGCCAGTTGCCAATCTCCAATTGGATCGTGGTGGAGAGTTCTTGTCAAATGAGTTAGCCCAGTGGTTAGAGAGCAAAGGGATTCAGCACAGACTTGCTAACCCTTGTGACCCCAGGAAAATGGAGTTGCAGAAAGACGGATAGGATATTTAAAATCCATGATGTAATCTCTGTTGGAGGATGCTAATCTAAAGCCTAGGTTCTGGGCGGAGGCAATTAAGGTTTCTAATTACCTCATTAATAGGTTGTGTTCTTCAAGCATTGATAACATCCCCTATATGGTTTTGTATAAAAGGAATCCATCCTTGAAGCATTTGAGAGTGTTTGGTGCCAAGGCTTGGGTGGATATACCTTTAAACATAGGAGGGGAGGCAAAAAGTCCAAACCACTTTTGTTCCTTGGGTATCAGAATGCTGCAAAATCCTACCGATTTACTGATACTTACAATAGGATAACAATTAGCCGTTCTGTTAATTTTGGAGAGTCATTCAACTGGGCAAGGTTACATGGCTCAGATAAGGTGCCTGACATGATATCTCTTCCAATTAATGAGCAGCTGGAAGCCAGAGATAACAGTGGTTCTCCAGCTAGGGCTACAAGAAGGGAGAGTGTAAGGTCTGAAACTTCAGAAGGTTCTCCAAGGAGGGAGAGTGCAAAGTCTGACACTTCAGAAGGAGAGAGTTCTGAAGAGACTGAGGTCAGGAGGTCTGAATGCAGCACCAAAGGTGTGCCGCCTACAAAGTTTGGTTTTGACTGTGATTGTGTCAATAATGTATCAGAAGTGGAGCCAGCTTGCTATGAAGAGGTACTTTCTCTGGAGAAGGGAGAGAGGAGTTTATGGCTAAAGGCGATGCAGGAAGAAATGAATGCATTAAAGGAATGTAATTGTGAGAGCCATGTGTTCCTGACTCCATTTCCCCTTAGTATCATCCATCTCTGTCCCTTTGAACTCGTAAAAGCAGTTCACACCTCCCCATGCCTTCCTGGACCCCGGCGCCTCTTCTGCCTTTCCCAGGTGCCGCTCCTACCCTCCCCTTAGTCGCTTCCTGCAAGCACTCCCTCGGGCCGATTATGGCCTTGAGGGTCTGATACTCCTAACCGTCTCGCTGGGACCCGTTTGATGTTTTGTATTACACCAATCTCCTTTGTAACTTCCCACGATCGGAAGTGTGAACCCCAGTGCCCTGTAGTCAATATATTCTGTAACTCTGATAAGCTAGCTCACTTGCAACTTCAAACCCGTGTCTGTCTTGTACTATCTGAAGCCTTCAATAAATCCTTTGTTTCTGCATCCAAGTCTGAGCAAGTGATTTTGCGAAGTTAGCACAGCTAGGTTGGGACTCTCACATTAAGTTGCAAGTCCTTGCCTTTTCGTTCTGCACCTGTACCTTAAGGGACAGTAATGCCAGGCGAAGAGGATCCCTCTACACCCCCGGGTTCACCGGAGAAACCCGAGGCACCTGAGAAGCCGGACCCTAAGGAGGAGGTTGCCAAGCGGAAGGTACCCGGTGCCCCTCACCCGGGACCGGGCTTGGGTACGAAAACCAAGGACACCTTTAACTCCTGGCTGGACTCTCCTAAGGGCTGGTCGCTCTCCCGGACCGAGGCGAAGCACCGTCGCATGGCTTTGTCTGGCACGAGACTCGAGGACGACCCTGCGCGTAGGGAAGTCCTGATGGACGAGGAACAGAGGCAATGGCAGGAGGAACGCCAAGCCATGTTGGAGCGCATGGATGCCATGCAGACTGTGATGGGTGAGATGGCTGCGGCCATGGACGCGCTGAAGGTACAGCCCCCCCCGGCAACCCTCCGGATGGGACACCGGCGGCTCCCCCCATCCCTCCCAGTACCCCGACCCGCCGTGACCTGAAAATCACGTATGATGGGTCGGGGGATCAGTTGACCTTCTTTTTGGTCCAAGTGGATATATTTATGCGGGAACAGGGCCGGACCTTTACCTCGGAAGAGTCCCAGGTCCAATATGTGGCCTCCCTTCTACAAGGCGAAGCGGCCGCGTGGATGGTATTACAATACGAGCTCCGCTCCCCGGTGCTGCGGAATCTGGACGAGTTCATGATTGCCCTCCGAAACCGGTTCGAGGACCCGAACCTGGGCGAGTGGGCCAAGGCTAACCTGATGCAACTACGCCAAGGGACTAAGTCGGTGGAGCAGTATGCGAGCCAATTCCAGTCTCTATCGAGCAGAATTCTGGACTGGAGCGAAGCTACCCGGGTGCAGTGCTTCAGGGAAGGACTAAACCCGGACCTGCAACATTGGGCCTTCATGCAAGGTAACCCCCCTGATGTCGAGGGCTGGGTGCGCCACGCCGCCGACATCGAAAATCGGAAGCAGCTCCTGACCCTGTCCAAACAGCGCACCGGCCGTGATTTTAAGCCGAAAGGAGACAGACCAAGCGGTACCAGAGATTCCCGTACCCCGGGTGGCAGCGGCCCCTCAACCGCCGAACGCCGCCGGCGGTTCGAAACTGGGGTGTGCTTGGTGTGTGGAGGTAAGGGTCATTTCGCTTCACAGTGCCCATCCCGCTCCGGCCGTCCTGCTCCTCCTCGCCCAAACCCGACCGAACCGGAGAAGACCCCGGCGGAGAGCCAACCGCGACGCCGAAGCAGCGCTCCTGGACGCCGGAGCGCGCCCTCCGCGCTACATGCGAGCGCTCAAGACGGAGCCTCCACCTCTACTGGTCCATCGGGACCCCGGATTACAAATGCAACTTTCGACTCGGCCGAGTCACGGAGTACAACTACCACGTCTCCTTCATCCAGTGAGGAGGAGGAGTGGGAGATGCCGGCAAAAAACGCCGTCGGTCTGCTGTAAGAGGGGCTCCTCAGCAGACCGCTCCAGTCGTTGTGCAAGGAGCTCCACCAATGGTAAGCGCCCAAGAGGATAATGTGTACATCCGGGTCCACCTATCCTTACCCAAAGGGGGTCCCGTGTTAGAATTCCCCGCGCTAGTTGACTCTGGGTGCGCCCGCACCTTGATTAGTGAGGAAGCCGCCAAGAGACTTCGCGTTCGACGCAAACGGCTCCCTGGTCCCCTCCGTTTCTCGCAAATGGACGGTAGTGATTTTAAAAAGGGGCCCGTCACCCACCGCACCACGGAGGTGGTCATGGCAGTGGGGGAACATTGGGAACGACTGTATTTTACCATCGCCCCTATAGTTGCCCCCGTAGTTTTGGAAATGAATTGGTTACAGGGACACAACCTCTCCATTAATTGGGTCAAACGGACACTCACTTTCCCCGAGGACTCCTGCGGGACGCATGACAAGGACCGAGTGCTTTGCACCCCGGCCGCCGCGTTGGTGGGTTCCCCCGGGCCCATCCCCGCGGCACCCCATCTACCCTCGGAGTATTCCCAGTTTGCGGATGTGTTTGATGTGAGGGAATGTGACGAACTGCCCCCACACCGAGAAACTGATTGCGCCATTGAGATCGTGGGAGAAGGCAAGTTGTCCGAGGGGAAGGTTTACCCCATGAGCCCTAATGAAAAGGCGGGGAAGGGGGCGAACGCCGCGCTTCCCTCAGCCCGTTTGCAGTGGTCACCGCCCTGCCAGCAGGCGTTCGATGAGCTTAAAGTGCTCTTCTCGTCCGAGCCAGTACTAGCCCACCCGGACTGCACTAAGCCATTTGTGGTCCAGGTGGACGCCTCGGACGTTGCCATGGGGGGAGCTCTCCTGCAGAAAGACGAAAGTGGGGAGTTGAGACCATGCGCCTACTTCTCCAAAAAATTTTCCCAATCAGAAATTAACTGGGCAATTTGGGAGAAGGAGGCGGCGGCGGTGAAGCATGCCCTCACCATCTGGAGACATTTTTTGGAAGGGGCAGAATTTCCGTTTGAGGTGTGTACCGACCACAAAAATTTGGAGGCTCTCAAGGGGGCCAGGAAGCTCAACGCTAAACAGATTCGTTGGGCTCAGTTTTTCGCCAAATTCCGTTTCACCCTCAAACACGTCCCCGGAAAGGAAAATACCCTGGCTGATGCTCTCTCCCGCCTCCCCCAATACCGCAATGACTTCGACCGTCCCATGGACTCTCTGTTCACCCCCGAGCCTTAAAGCCTATGCTTATGCAACATGGGCAGATCAGGATCATGCAAGGTCAACTACTGGATATATAATTTACCTAGACCAGGCTCCAATTCACTGGAAATCACTAAAGCAATCTTTTGTGGCAACAAATTTGTGTGAAGCTGAATTTAGTGCAATAAGTGAATGTACTAATCAATTAGAATGGTTTGTTTATTTGTTCAAGGAGCTTAATGTAAATGTACCATTGCCTGTTAAGGTCTACTCTGACAATGAAGCTGCAAAACAGCTAGCAAATGAACAAAGTTTCAGAGGGAAAAGCAAACATATCAGGATAAGATATGAGAATGTATCAGATGCGGTAAACAAAAACCTTGTGCACATACAGAAATGTGCTGGAACTGTAAACATTGCTGATATATTTACAAAGGTAGTAGATAGTCAAAGGTTTGTGAAACTGTCAAATATGATATACAAGCCTTGAGAAGGAGTGTCAAGAAATGCAAGCCTAGTATATTAGAGTTTGACCGTTCAGGACCAGATCTCAAGCATCTTGATAGATAGAAGACAGCCAAGAACCAGCCTGAACAGGTTCTGACCATAGCTGATGCAATGAGGAGTAATGGGTGCAATGATTCAACAATGACTCAGCAGTTAGCTGATTGGTGGTTGGAAAATGTATAAATGCATATATCTCTGTAACCAAGGTGTGGGAGATAATAGTGGATGTGGTTCATGTTGGAGATTGCTGTAAGTCTGAACACTGTAATATAAAACAAGCACTGTTTTATGTAGCCTGGCTTTACTGGTGGTTATTTCTGGGATTCTGCCTAATCCGCTAGTTCCCGCAACAGAGGGAAGGTGCCATGGCCTGAATTTGTTTTGCTTATGACCAGTTGGTCCACAAGCATAAAGAATGGAATAAAGGAATAAAGGTGCCATGGTATAGCCCCACCTCATCAGATCTTGAAATATCAGCAGGGTTGGTACTTGGATGGGAGACCAAAGAAGATTCTATAAATTAAGGCGATGGCAAAGAAATCCCTGCTTCTCACTTGCCTTGAAAACCTTTCTGGGGTCACCATAGATTGGTTGTGACTTGATGGCACATGCGTACATATTTCTTCTGAGTTTTGGCTGAAAGGTTAAGTACAACCTACTTCTTGGGGGGGGGATTCTTCACAAATTTCATTTATGTGGAAATATTCACATTTCTTTTCACTAGTCACTTGGAGTGACTGGCGATTCAATTCGTAGAAAGTATGCTAAGGTCTACGGGCCAAGGGTCCGCTCCTGCTAAACTTCACTTCCTTCCAAACAGATGTTCCACAGTTCTACCATATTACCCCCTTCTAACTCTGCTGATTTCAGTGGGCTTAGAAGGGTGTAAATCTGCTTGAGACACCACCCTCCGTCCCCCTGAGACCACTCTGTGGCCTCAGCTATGACAGACTCAATCAGACACACACAGTGAAGGGGGACAGTTTGGTAGGTCCAATTTGGCCATAGACACACTGCAATGAGAACGGGGGTAGGTGTTCCTGAAAGGGATGGGGTGGGGGTCACCATTAAATGAGGATGCCCTGAAGGGCAGTTTCCTCCCCCTCCCTTTCATTTTAGCTGTTTGTTCTACAATTACATCCCAATTTGCCAGTTCATGGGCACAACTGGAAAGAAGCAACAGAGAATAATTTTCAGGAAATCCACATAATGCAATTCTGAACTAAAATTGTGGGAGAATTCAGACCTCAAAACTTACCATGATGAACTCAAAAACCCTTGTGAATTGGTACATACAATTCTCACATTCCTGGGTCTGCTAATGATATACGTCAAGGGTCCCCAACATGGTGCCCATGGGCACTGTGGTGCCACCAATACCTTTCCTGGTGCCCACCAAGTATTTTACGAAGTGGCCAGGGCAAGGTGGGACTTTTGCCAAGCCAGCATCTGCCACTACAGCATAAGGATATTCACTGTGTGACTGAAGGTGTGCTGCATGTACCTCTCTCCTTTTGGAAGCATCCAAATAAAAAAAAAGTGAGGAATGTTGTGCCTGAGTAATCATACCTGCTTCAGACATACACGCAAGCTACACGCATAAGCTGCTTACAAACAGAACCACAGAAGCCACTCCCCAGTGCCCCCCCCCCCACTATTCTTTAGCACCAAGCTCGTAGGCACATACACAGTCCAAAGGCTGGAAACTTTCCTCCAACAGCCTCCCTCCCACCTATTCCTCCTTTTTGATACATTCGCTTCACTCTGCAAGGGAACACTCTGAACTGCTCAATAAGATAGGCTCCATTCATTAATGTAGCAAGGCTCACGCACGCGCTGTAGAAACTGATGACGTTGCATTGACAAGCTAACCGGATGTTAAGAAAATGTATCATTGTTGTATTGGAATGTCAAATGTCTATAAAACCTATTGCATTTGCCCTGCTTCGGTGTGACAGGATCGCGGAGCTGTTTGTCTGGATCCTGACTCACCCGGTTATGACTCCTTGGCCAATAAAGCAAGCCGTTAGCTCAAACCAACCTCCTGCCCTCATTGATCTCATTGGACTCTATGATAATGGGGGGAGCACTTCACTAGCTCTACCTCCAGTAGCAGCTTTTTTGAGGCATTCATTTTGAGGCTGCTGCAGCAGTCATCCTGTTTGCAGCAGTCATCTAGAAGCGCCTGGTTGGCCACTGTGTAAACAGACTGCTGGACTTGATCGATCTTGATCTGATCCAGCATGGCCTTTCTTATATTCTTATGGTCATTACCTTTGAATTGCTTCTTGAAGCCCTCCAAAAGGGGATTTAAGTCCGTGAGTTCCCAGATCCGCCACTTCAGTGCAAGAGGAAAAGCCGCTGGATCCTCAAACGCCTCCTTTTCTTCATACCTGGGGAAAATCATGTCAAGGTACCATCCATCCAATTCAGAATCCCCCCTGCCCCTGGCAGATCAGAGAAACAGAGGAAGGAATTGGCAGAAAGCCGAGAGACAGAGGCTGAGAGAGGAGCAAGATGGGAGGCTCTTCAGAGAGCAACATCCACCTCACTGTAGCTCCTGAGACCCCAAAGCCACACAGGAGGTCTGGGGAATGGCTATTAGAAATAAAACAGAGCCTGTTTGGGCTCAGACCACCACCACAGGAGGAGGAAGGGCTCCTGTCAGTCCCCCAGCCATTTTCCTGTTCTGAAACTGCACTGGGGTGGGGTGGGGGAGTTATTTCTCCATTTTTGCGGCTCCGCATGGACTATTCTGTGCATAAGCAGCAAAAATAGGGAAGTCACTCACCTCGCGGGGGTTGTTTCAACATGAACAATGGCTGGAGAGGGAGGCAGGAGCCCTTCCACTCTTACAGCAGCATTCGGAGAACAAATGGGCCCTGCTTTCTTTTTTAACTGCCACATTCCCCACAGTTGCTGTGTGGCTGAGGGGAACCCAGACCCCACTCTGAAAAAAGCAAACATCAAGTTTGGCCTTCAGAACCCCAACCCCACATCCCCTGCCCAGATTTGCCCTGCAAATGTCCAGTGAAAGAAAAAGAAAGCTGGGGTGGTTAGAGCTCTGCACTTTAGGGTTAGAGTTAGGGGAGGGTCTGTGGCTCAGAGGAAGAGCATCTGCTTGACATGCAGAAGGTCTCAGGTTCAATCCCCACCATCTCCAGGTCAAAGGATCAGGTACTAGATGGGGTGAAAGACCTCTAGCAGGGACTCTGAAGAGCCACTGCCACTCTGAGTAGACAGTACTGACTTTGAGGGACCAATGGTCTGATTCAGTATACGGCAGCTTCCTGTGTCCTGTGACTAGGATTGTAGGACACAGGTTCAACCCCACATCCAGCATTGCGGGTCACTGGGTGACCTTAGACAGGGTGTTTTGAGGATAAAATGGAGGAGGGCAGAATTAGGCTCAGTGCGTTCACATATTTTTCTCCATCTCCCATAATACTAGAACTCAGGGGCACCCAATGAAGTTCCTGAGAAATAGATTTGGGACAGACAAAGAACATAATTTTTACTCAACCAGTAATGAATCTGTTGAATTCATTGCTGGTTGAGGTAATGATGGCCAAAAACGCATGGTCCCTTAACCCACTTTATTCCCCGTTTCAGCCAGGATCAAATTGACCCGGGCTGGGGGGAAACTGTACACATTACCTTAAAAAGCAGGGACAAAGCTGTGCGCAAATCCATCCATGTAAACAGAAAGTGCGGGAGACGTGAACAGTTCCTGTTTAGCTTGCAACACCCCCGTTTCTGGTGACTGGTCATTTCCCGGGGCAGGGAAGGCCCTCATTGGTCAATTTGAAACGACCAATCACTGCGTGTGTGTGTGTGTGCCAAACTAAACAGGAACTTCATGTCTCCCGCACTTTCTGCTTACATGGATCGATTGGCACAGTTTCGTCCCTGCTTTTCAAGGAAATGCATACAGTCCCCCCCACCCCAACCCAGGTAAATTTGATCCTGGCTGAAATGGGAAATAAAAGTGGGTTAAGGGACCATGCGTTTTTGGCCGATGGCGACGAGCATAGATAGCTTTAAAAGAGGATTCGACATTCAGGGAGGAGAGGTCCAGCAATGGCCACTAGACTTGGTGACTGAAGGGAGCCTCCATAGCCATAGGCAGCAAACCTCTGAATAACACTGCTAGGAGGTAGCAGCAGAGGAGGGCCTCGGCCTCTGTGCCTTGTTTGTGGGCCATCCAGGGGCATCCCTTGGCCACTGTGTGAAACACAGGACTAAATGGACTAAATGGACTAAACACTGGACTAAATGGACCACAGGTCACGTGACATCACCACACCCAGAAGGGTGTTTCCTTCTGTCCCTTTTGAATCATTTGCCCCTGGAGGGAGGAGTGGAAACTTCGAGCCCAGTAACGTCACAATGACAATTCTTCCTCTAAATCTACTTGGGGAGACTTACAGCAGAAGCCTGAATTTTCTGGTCACCAGCTGTATATTGCCCATAATGGGCTGCTCAGCATGACAAAGGCTTTATTTTGGAAGCCCTGTTGTTACCACATGGCAGCCAGTGTGGAAACAGCCAAGAAGTAACCTGAGTAGGAGCAGCGCATTTAAGTGCTATGTGGTTGCAGAAACACTGATGGAGACATGGCACACACACACACACACCAACCCCTGCTTCCTCATGTGTACCCTCACCCTACCCTCCTTAACAAACGGAGCACATTGGATTTGGCTGGGTGGTCAAACGCTTGTTCAACTCTAAAAGGCCCCATAGTCAGCCCCGATGCCAACCAAGATAATAAAGTTTTCAAACTGCCATTTTGTGGAAAGAATTTAGCTGAGGAGGCTCAAACCCTGAGGTAGATTTTAAAACGTTGCTTTTGAAGCAGCTGCCACCACAACAAAAATATCTTCACTGTGTGACTGAAGGTAACCTGCAACAGCCATTTTGTGGCTGGCTCCGCCTCCTGTGGCAGCCATTTTGTGCCAGCCGTTCCTTAACTGCCCCCACCACACCAGGGCAGAATTCCAAATAGGTTGGGGACCCCTCTTCTAGAGCTTTTTCAGCTAGGTGTCAACCCAGATCCTCCCAGTACTATTTCACAATTTCCTGTTGACGAGGCTCTGTGTTTTAGCTGTTTGCCGCTGACGGATGGATGGAGCGCCACGATCTTAATTGCACCTGATGTGGCCCTCAGCCACCATCCTGAAGGACCACGTTCTTCACAGGATGCCCAGACCCCTCCCAGTGTTGAGAAGGTTAATGAGAAGGATCCATTTACCTCTGCAAGGTGCTTCTGGCATCCTAAAGAAAAATGGCAGAGAGAGAGAAAGAAAAGAGACCTCAATGGTTGCTAAAAAGGCCACACCAGGAAGACCCCTCAGACCCTGGGAGATTCTGCACTCTGGCCCTTCTACTGTGTCCAGCTAGCAGACTCCACTCAAAGACTGGGGGGTGCATCTCCATACAGTGAGAGAAAATCTTTGAGAGATTAATATTACCAGACAAAGTGGAGCCATTTCAGAGGAGAGTTGGTGATCTGCTTTGGCGATTCAACAGCGGCTACTTTCACAAAAGGAGTTTTCCTCACATGGAAGGCAGGAAGGCCTCCAAGTAGCTCCAGTGGCCACGTGTGGACGCAGAGGCATTCCCAGCAACATTCCTGGCATCAGCCCCGTGTCGCTGTTATTTCCCTTCTGGCCACTGGAGAGCTTTTCCCAGGCTTTAAAAAAATGCTAAATTACAGTAGAATTGTAACAACATGATGGTCCCTGGTTTTCATTGTTTTGTAAATAAAGTCCTGGTTGCAGAGTTATAACTGGAAATGAGCAGCCTACACTTTACTTTAAAAAATAAAAATAAAAGCTAGATATTAGCGCAACAGATCATTATAATGTTACAATACTAGAACAATTGAGCCTTTGCCCTTTTCTTTAAAGCCTGAGAAAAGCCCTCTGATTGGGCGAGGAGGGGAATGGTGGCCACAGGGACTGAGAGCAGAAGAGCCAAACTCTGTCACCTTTCAGCCCTTTAAAGGGCTTTCCCCCTTTTCCCTGCAGCGTTGTAACATGGCTCAGCAGGGTAAGTAGGGGTCTGGGCACACATGCTATCGCATCTGCACATAAGTGATGGGTTGGCATCAGCAGGCACAGCACTGCCAGCAACAGGTGTGCGGATGCCATTCCCCTACCACTTGTTGCTGCCGTTGTGTGTGTGTGTTCATTTTGGTGCACCAATCTGCATGCAACAAGTATGAGCTACATTCACCCCAACATACACATCCTCCTGTTAAATCTTGCTGTTAAATCCTCCTGTTAAATCTTGCGGTTGGACTGGATGGACCTTGTGGTCTCTTCCAACCTTGTGTGGTTTTCTGGGTTTTTTTGGTGAAAATCTTGCCTATGATCCTCGTTCCTGGTGGTTGGGAAAGAGCTGCCTGTGAACCTGGTTTGACAGGCATGTAGTTCCCCAGACTGTTGGTTGACACACAAACACACTTCTGCTTCTGAGATGGAAGCCAAGTGGCCTCAGTTTATCAGGGAGGGGCCGGGGGCTCTGGGGGGGGGGCTCCATTTCCAGGGGGTGGAGTTTAGCAGGGTGTCTTTGATCATTTTTTGTAGCCTGCCCCTGGTTGGAGATGTAATGGGGCAGAGGAGAAAGCAGCCCATGTATAGAGGTGAAAACTTGCTAGCAACACAAACTGGGCTCATTTGCTTTCTGCCTAAGTGAAGGAGGCACAGAAAGGGTTTGGGGGCAGCTTTCTCCCGAAGGGGAGCCTGGGCTGTTCCTGCCACTCTCACCTGCAGGAGTTCACTGGCCGGCTGCTGACACTTCTCCTCCATCTCCTGGATGAGGCTATCCAGAGAGGAGAGCTCCTCAGAGAGTGCGGCCAGGTTCTGGTCCCTGTTTCTTGCCACCTCCTTCTCCACCTCTTCCATCTGGGCCAGGAGACGTTTCTCTTGCTCCTCCAGAAATGAATGTAGTTGTCTGAACTTGGCTGCCGTCTCTTGCTTCTCTCCTGAGGTTTGCTCCTGAAATAGAAAGAGAAGGAAATCAGGTCAACAGAACACAGTTCGTCTTTTCAGTGGGAAAAGGTTCAGAAGACTCCTGTCGAAAGGGCACTTTGGCCTTTCATAGAGATCACATGAACATTCGGCAGGGAAAAAGACAGATTTCCATGGACCCATGCTGAGGGCCAAAGTACATCACTCTCAAATTCCTGGAGGGGTTATTTCAGCCACAGAGGATGATGTCTGCAGCACAAGACCCAGAGAGTAGAAGGGACTTCTTGAGTCCATTTGTTTCCCCAGTAAAATACCCTCCATATGCTGACCCCTCTACTTCCATCAGCCAAAAAGGTACGATGTTTGAATAGAAATAACACTGGGGAGAAAAGAGCTAAGAAGCCCCTTCCCCTCACTTGGTCTCCCTGGATGCATTTTGGGCAAGAAAAAACTGCAGGGGAAAAGATCGACGCGCGGCTGAGTATTACAAGTACTCTCCCCCCTTAGAATCAGCAATGGCAGAACAACCCTTGGCCCAGTTCAGGATAGGTGGAAAATCTATCAGCATTTCCACCCAGCATTTCTTTAGAAGTGGGACACCCTTATCTCTCTTGAGAGACTTCTCCTGGCTTGCAGTGTGTTGGAGCATGAACACAAATAGGTAGTCAACATATGTTGTCAACAAATAGGTAGTCAACATATGTTCATCTGCCCAGGGCTCATCCCAGAGAACAGAGCACCTTGGAACGTCAAGTGATTCTGCCCCAAACAAAATCACCCAAGAACACAAAAAAGGAGGGGGGGGGTCTAGATCTGGATGAACAACCAGGGACAGCCCCACCCACTAGGCAGCCCCAGGTGACCATCCAGGGTGCCAGGGGCACCAAGAGGGTGCAGTTCCCCAACATCTGCCTCATACGGTCGACTGACTCTTCTGCTATTTTCTGCCATTCCCCCCCCCTCAATTCAAGTTTTAGAATCTGTTCACTTCCCAGCCATAGTGACACTTACGAGCAGGTCTTGGCTTTCCTTCACTACCTCTGCTTTATACGCCACAATTCTTTCTCTCTCCTTCTTCAGCACCTCCAGGCGGTTGTAGAACTGATCCTGGGGGAGGAGAGACACTTTTTTAGAAGTTTATTATAAAACATAAGAGAAGCATAAGTGCCATGAAAGGCCAAACTAGATATAACTGTCCTATTTATGTAATGTTTTTTTTTTTAGTGAAATACAAGATCTAGAAATTTAGCCACTTATCACAGCAATTGATCTGCTTCAGTCTGACTCAGAATAAGGCAGCGTTATGCATAACTCTCCCGCCCCCCCCCCCAAAAAAACTTCTTCTTCTAATTTAAACTGCTGCCTCACAGCTACTGGGTGCAAGTGGGGGACACAGGAAGGTACCAAACATGCAGGCTTTCTCTCCCAGGCTAACAGCAATTCAAGGACAGCAACTGAAGTTGAGAAAGCAGTATGTGTGTGAGTGTGTGTGTGGGGGTTAAAACTAGGAGTCAGGCGGCTGCCCCCTCATAGCTCAGCCTTGCAATGGGCTGCCCAGACCTCAATACAGCCAGACAGGAAGTGAGTCAATCTCCCCATTTTATCATATCACCCCACTTTAGCCTCAGCAGGGGGCAAGAGGCAATGCCCTTGGGAGCCATGAAACCAGGAAGGAGGAAGCAAAGAGGTGTTTTCACTCCCCAATTTGGGCCCAGAGGCTAGGGTTGCCAGGTCCCTCTTTGCCACCGGCAGGAGATTTTGGGGGCAGACCCTGAAGAGGGTGGGGTTTTGAAGGGGAGGGTCTTCAATGTCATAGAGTTCAATTGGCACAGCGGCCATTTTTCTCCAGGTGATCTGATCTCTATCGGCTGGAGATCAGTCGAATTAGTCAGTGAGGATACAGCCGTTTCAAATTCTTAATTTTAAATTCTTCATCAGTCCTTCGAAGACTGATGAAGAATTTAAAATTAAGAATTTGAAACGGCCGTATCCTCACCGTGACCTGTGCTTCTTTTAAAAACTACTTGACATTAACTTATTCCATCATGGCATATGTACTCTACCATTGAGACTCTTCCTGAGACTTTTTTCTTCATTTTGAGAACACTGTACAATTCTTCACCTGTGTTTACTGTATTGTGGGTTGTTTTGTTGCATATATTGATGTGTTTATAGTAGTAGCTCACTGATAAACTTTTTGCACTTTGTTAATATACTTTGCTCCTGTACTGATTTTCCTATCTACTTGATACTAGTACAGTGGTGCCTTATTTTCATCAATTACCTGGCAGTTGGCAACCCTACCAGAGGCTGAGGCAGAACCTCCAGGGAGTTCCTGCACAAAGAGACCACGGAGAAGGGAAGGATCCATGGCTCTTCCTCACCAATCTCCATGTTGTTGATTTCCTACCTTGTACTCTTTGGAGGCCTCCTCAAGAGGAAGGGCTTCATGATCTCTGTGCTCCTTGGATCGGTGACAGACCACACAGATGAGGGCTTTGTCGTCCTTGCAGAAGAGATTCAGTGGCTCCGGGTGCTTCTGGCAAACTCTCCCTTTTCTAGCAGCCATGATTGCCTGATACAGAAAACAAAGAAACAGAATTTGTTTCATCCCCCCAGGGTTGCCAACCTCCAGGTATTATTCAAAAATGCAACTAGCCAGGCTCACTGGCTCTGGCCTAACTTTTTGCTACATCTCAGTCGGCCCTAAATCCGTTCTCAGCACCAGGACAAATGGAGAAGTCCCTCATGATCAAGATAGCCAAAACTCAGAGCAGGATGTTGCCTGTAGGTCTTTTGGCACAAAGGCTTCACTGAGGGCAAATGACCCCAAAGGAGTTAATGGAGCAGGGCGGGTGGGGGGCGGGGAATGTGAGATTACTTCTCAGAGTTTAGAACTCATGGGGTTTCCATACAATAAGACTAGGAACCCATAGGTGCCCCATATATTGATGCCCTTACGGGACCAAAATGTGATGAAATGTCTCATTTTATTACTATTATTATTGCATTTAAAAACATGAAAAAATTGAGATACAGGGATTGCAGCCCCCCCCCCCCCCAATCAAACTCAAGTCAATTCACACCAGAATTAATATCCGCTTGTTGGGCCAGTATCAGAATTGTCATTCATTTGTAACGTTCATGGTGTTATCCAAAGGGCCACCTGGGAGGAGATGCTGTCTGTGAGAGGGCGGATGGGCTGCTTTGGAGTTATATCTTGATAGGTGGCTTAAAAATCCATCAGGGTCCATCCGTATTCCTGCAGTTCCAGCTTCACCTCCTTGCACCATTTGGACCAACTTTTGGAGGTTTGTCATAATACCCCACCAGGAACGTGCACTGCAAGAAAGGAAGGGGGTGGTGTTTGGGGGCTCCTCAGGCACATTGCAAAATACAGCTCAAAGCTGGTGGAGGGAGAATGTGGTTTACCTGGAACCAGGAGTTGTGATTCGTTCATTGATTTCCAGAGGAATTTGAGGGTTAGAAAAAACCAGTTTCTTCTACCAGCCCCAGCTGAGGGGAGACCTTATGGGACCTGGTTTATTAGTGGAGGGTGTGTGTGACAAAGAAGAAAAAGAAAGCAGGGGTGCCACCAGCCCACTGGCCTCCACTGCCTAACAAGGAGGATGGCCAGGAGGCAAAAAGGAAAAATTCAAAAACAACTCCTAGACCGTCCAGTCACCCATAACCATTTACAAGTAGAACTTAATATACAAGTAGGGTTTACTCCAACGAGGAAGGGGGGGTAGTGAAATCAGGACACTCGTATAGTAAACTCAGACTTAGGGATCACAGCTTAGAATGGAAACCAGAGAGATGATGGGAGTCTTATCCTGTCTCTGTGAGGCCTTCTTCAGGTCTCTCCCCCTGCCTTTACTGCTGTGGATTGACCGGCCCTCAGCTGTGCTGGAGATGGGGCTGATCTTGGGGCTCTTGGTGCTGCTGCAGATCACCGGAGGCTCCTTGTCTCCTTGTCAGGCTTCCCTCTTCTCTGCACTTGGACCCAGATGGCTTCTCTCTCTCCTTTCCTTCAGAATTCTCTTTTCCTTCAGTATCTCCCCTCCCCACAAAGCTCCCTGTCCAGAACAACTCCCCCAACTCCAACTGAAAGGTTACTTTGGGTTACATCTGGTTTTATATAACAATGTCCCACCCCACCCCTGAACAAGGCACTAATTACGTCCAGGCCTTACAACGAGAGATATAGTTCAGGGGGTGGGGGTTGCCAGGTCCCTCTTTGCCAACGGCGGGAGGTTTTTGAGGTGGAGCCTGAGGAGGGTGGGGTTTGGGGAGGGGAGGGACTTCAGTGCCATAGAGTCCAATGGCCAAAGTGACAAAATTGGTTTTTCCAACATAAATTAATTTGCACATACAAATGACTAAATAAATAACATTTGCAGAGGAGCAATTTGTAAATTGACGCAGTACATATGTGAAGCCAGTGTCTTCCCTTGTGAAACTCTTTACTGGGAGGGAGAACCGGCAGACTGCGCATGATCCACAGCGATGATGTCCAACAGCCCCTGTGGTGGGAGGTTTATTTAGTCATTTGTATGTGCAAATTAATTTATGTTGGAAAAACCACACGCCCCCTTAAATTAAGAATTGGGGAGCACAGGTCCAGAATAAAAAATCAAGTATTAGAAGCGCCCCAAGTGGAGCATTGGTTGAAGTGCAAACATACAGATAGTGACTTTCAGTTCTTTGCGGTTTGGCAAGCAACACCTAAGAAGTTCCAGAGATCTAACATAGAACGAATTTTAAGTCAGCAGGAAGCACGCTTTGTGCAACTCTTTGACTGCATATCCCCTAAGGGGTTAAATATGGCCAATGATCTTACCTCCTTCTTGTAAATTAACACCTGCACCTGGGATCGATCCTAATGAGTAATGCAGTAAGCATTTAAGTATACTGCCTGTATGGAATTAATTGACTGGAAACAAGAAAGGATTCTTGTCGGGTTGACACCACACAAGTCACTGTGTATGAAAATTCATTTATGATTGTAAGTATAATTGTAATTATATTATATATGTGTAAAATAATTAATATTACAATGCTTAGAATGTTAATTTATAGTTCTATTTAAATAATTTATCAACAGACCAGCATTCTGATATTACAAACAAATGCTGAGGATACAAGGGACGTTCTGAGAGAGGATCCAGATGTCATAAATATATGTCCTTCAGGGTAGCTGAAGAAATATTGAAACAGGCAAAGATACCGGAATCCTGTTCTACCCAATTGGACTCAAGGACATTTATGGACAATATATGCATAATTCATGAAAGAAAGACACCACAAGTCAATTGCTAATTTCTGTTGAATTTGATTTTTTATGAATTTTGCCTTGTTGTATATATAAAACTGTACATTTAATTTTGTTGATTGAAAAGGCACTATGAAGCAATAGTGTAATCTGAGGAAATTATATTTATAAACATTGATATAAGTGAATCATTAGCCTACATCTGTGATTTTTGAATACTACCAATTTACAGTTGAATTTACATTTTTTTGAAACCTCCAGGTATTAGCTGGAGATCTCCTGCTATTACCACTGATCTCCAGCCAATAGAGATCAGTTCCCCTGGAGAAAATTGTCACTTTGGCCATTGGACTCTATGGCACTGAAGTCCCTCCCCTCCACAAACCCCACCCTCCTCAGGCTCCACCTCAAAAACCTCCCGCCGTTGGCAAAGAGGGACCTGGCAACCCCCACCCCCTGGACTGTATCTCTCGTTGTAAGGCCTGGACGTAATTAGTGCCTTGTTCAGGGGTGGGGTGGGACATTGTTATACAAAACCAGATGTAACCCAAAGTAACCTTTCAGTTGGAGTTGGGGGAGTTGTTCTGGACAGGGAGCTTTGTGGGTGGGGGGAGAAGATACTGAAGGAAAAGAGAGTTCTGAAGGAAAGGAGAGAGAGAGAAGCCATCTGGGTCCAAGTGCAGAGAAAAGGGAAGCCTGACAAGGAGACAAGGAGCCTCCGGTGATCTGCAGCAGCACCAAGAGCCCCAAGATCAGCCCCATCTCCAGCACAGCTGAGGGCCGGTCAATCCACAGCAGTAAAGGCAGGGGGAGAGACCTGAAGAAGGCCTCACAGAGACAGGATAAGACTCCCATCATCTCTCTGGTTTCCATTCTAAGCTGTGATCCCTAAGTCTGAGTTTACTATACGAGTGTCCTGATTTCACTACCCCCCCCTTCCTCGTTGGAGTAAACCCTACTTGTATATTAAGTTCTACTTGTAAATGGTTATGGGTGACTGGACGGTCTAGGAGTTGTTTTTGAATTTTTCCTTTTTGCCTCCTGGCCATCCTCCTTGTTAGGCAGTGGAGACCAGTGGGCTGGTGGCACCCCTGCTTTCTTTTTCTTCTTTGTCACACACACCCTCCACTAATAAACCAGGTCCCATAAGGTCTCCCCTCAGCTGGGGCTGGTAGAAGAAACTGGTTTTTTCTAACCCTCAAATTCCTCTGGAAATCAATGAACGAATCACAACTCCTGGTTCCAGGTAAACCACATTCTCCCTCCACCAGCTTTGAGCTGTATTTTGCAATGTGCCTGAGGAGCCCCCAAACACCACCCCCTTCCTTTCTTGCAGGGCGCGTTCCTGGTGGGGTATTATGACAAACCTCCAAAAGTTGGTCCAAATGGTGCAAGGAGGTGAAGCTGGAACTGCAGGAATACGGATGGACCCTGATGGATTTTTAAGCCACCTATCAAGATATAACTCCAAAGCAGCCCATCCGCCCTCTCACAGACAGCATCTCCTCCCAGGTGGCCCTTTGGATAACACCATGAACGTTACAAATGAATGACAATTCTGATACTGGCCCAACAAGCGGATATTAATTCTGGTGTGAATTGACTTGAGTTTGATTGGGGGGGGGGGGCTGCAATCCCTGTATCTCAATTTTTTCATGTTTTTAAATGCAATAATAATAGTAATAAAATGAGACATTTCATCACATTCTGGTCCCGTAAGGGCATCAATATATGGGGCACCTATGGGTTCCTAGTCTTATTGTATGGAAACCCCATAATGAATTCTAAACTCTCTCACAGTCCCCCCCCCACCCGCCCTGCCCCATTAACTCCTTTGGGGTCATTTGCCCTCAGTGAAGCCTTTGTGCCAAAAGACCTACAGGCAACATCCTGCTCTGAGTTTTGGCCATCTTGATCATGAGGGACTTCTCCATTTGTCCTGGTGCTGAGAACGGATTTAGGGCCGACTGAGATGTAGCAAAAAGTTAGGCCAGAGCCAGTGAGCCTGGCTAGTTGCATAGTGCTCGGTTTCTGAGAATGACATGCATATTTCTTGCCTTCACGCCGTATTCACAATGACCTTGGCACAGTATTGGAAGCCCCACTTCATCAGAGGCCTGCACTTGGGGAGGGGGCTGGCCAGGACCCCCTTTGGGCAGTGAAACCTCTTGGGCTGGCCACACAGCTCCATCTCACTATGGGAGGGCCAAGGAGGTGGTCATTGTAAATAATGGACAGACCACCGTTAAAGGAAATGGCTGTGCGTGGGGAGGCTCTGCCTGCCCTTTTCTTTAGTTCCTCATGTCCAGCCTTTTTCACTGGCAAAAATGGCTTGGGCGGGGGGGAAGCCTGCTGCTCTGCCTCCCGCTTTGCAGTGTTTGGAACCCACAGGAGCAACACAAAGCTTTCAAGGTAAGTTACAGAGACCAAACGTCTGACTCTGCGTCGGTCAGGCACCTTTGTCCCCACTTCAGGTCAGACGTATCCTCTATTTCAGCTCTTCCTTCATACCTTATCTAGGTCAGCAGCCTCTTTCAGGTGAAGTAAAGAGTGACCTTTGTGTTCTGGAGAATGCTTACAAATGTGACACATGAATTTTTCATCATCGTTGCAGAAGAAAAGGAGTTTCTGCCCGTGTGTTGGACACAGATCTTCTGTTCCTGGATTTCTCGCACAAAATCTCTTCTCTTTTATTTTTTCTACCAAGTTTGCCAGCTGCCAGTTTGAGCTGAAATTCCCTTTCTGTATCTCAGCTTTGCAGACAGGACACTCCAGGTGCCCCAGTCCTTCCCATTTATCACAGTAGTCAGTGATGCAACCCCGACAGAAATTGTGGCCACAGTCCAGGGTAACAGGTTCTGTTAGGCACTCCAGGCAGATGGGACAGATGACTTCCTCTTCCAGATCTGTGGATGGTGACCCTGAGGCCATGTTGGATGCAGTTTATGTCTCTTGGCAAGTGGAAAAGGGAGCTTTGTGAGGCCTGTAAAAAGGACAGCAGAAGGACAATGAGCTGGAGAAGGGGTGGGTTTTAGGCAGGAGATATATTTTTCAACAGATAAATAAGTAGTATTTTACTCTGGGATTTTTTAATAAATCTAATAGGTGGCACAGAACTTTCCATTAACAAATGATTGATGAAATAGAGGTGTGGATAGATGTTGATTTGATACTGGTAGGACAATTCAACAGAGTAATCAGGGCTGCCAATCTCCAGGTGGAGGCTGGAGATCTCCTGGAATCACAACTGATCTCCAGACTTCCGAGATCAGTTCCTCTAAAGAAACTGACAGCTTGCAGGGTAAACTGGATGGTGTCATACTCTGCTGAGATCTCTCCTCTGCCGAAACCCCACACTCTCCAGGCTCCACCCCCATCTCCAGGAATTTCCCAGCCCAGAGATGGCAACCATAAGTGATTCATAGATGGACAGATCTAGTAGCAAATCAACTCAAACAGTTCCACCAGTATTTACAGTGACTGACGTATTCAAGAGGGATCAGGCAATAGGGTTGCACTGTGCAAAATGATTCACAAAGCTACTTGGATAAATTATTGGGGACTGTGGTCTATACTAACATGTATAATTTTCTGTAAATTGGATCCTACTGTGTAATTTTACTTTATCGAATGTGTCATGCTAACAATTTGCCTTGCTTCAGTTCTGTTTTTACAGTTCTGGTTGGTTCTACAACCCAAATCCTATTTTATTGTTTATTGAATGTCCCATCCTGTTGATAGTGTTGCCTTACTCTGTGTAATACTCCTTGAGTCCCAAAGTAAAAGACAGATTATAAATAACAGGATGTCTCTATCCCGAGAAAAAATACTTTTTATTTGCACAGACATCAAATCTATTCAGGAATAGATTATATTTTCGCACTAGCAAAATTATGACAAACACAAAGGTATAGACTCTATTTGAGCAATAATCATGCAGATCTTGCCCCACTTAAATTTAACTATTATATAAGTGCATTTGGTAGGGCTGCCAACCTCCAATTGGGGTCTGGAGATCTCCTGGAATTACAACTGATCTCCAAACAACAGAGATCAATTCCCTTGACAAAAAATGACTGTTTTGGAGGATGGGCACTCTGGCATTATATAGCTCTGATGCGCCTCCTCTCCCCAAACCCCAACCTTCCCAGGCTCCACCCCCAAAATCTCCAGGGATTTCCCAAGCCAGAACTTGCAACCCTAGAGGGACTGTAGAATTTGGAGATGAAATGATCTGTTGTTAAAAGATGAACAGATAACAAAGAAACTAAATGAAAAGCGCAGGTTCTTCTTTAGTATTAATGAATCAAAAGAAATACTATTTGTTATAATCTTGGAATCCTTTAAAGCATATTTTAGTGGCATTGTTATGTTGATAGAGAGCCATTTGACCAAAAGGGTAGGGGGGACATTAGTCTTGGAAGCAGAAAATGAGGAATTCTCCCCCCCCCAAAAAAAATAGTGTCTCCAAGAAACTAAGCTAGTTTTGGAAATGACAAGAGACAAGTTAAAGTTACAAAGTGCTCGCCAGGCAGCAAAATCCCTATTGTATGCTAGACAGTCAATCTTTGAACAAGCCAATAAACCAGGAAAATATTTGGCACATTTACTAACCAAAGAATTGGGTGTCAGCTCTTGGTCCAACATGAACCAGAAACCACTTCAGAGGAAAGAAGCTACACCAGAGACAGTCAGGTCCAAAGAAGTTGGTCTTTACTGGTCATAAAGGGAATCAGTGCATGAGAAGAAAGGTGACAGCAATGGGGCTCTATGGCTTAGGCTAGGTAACTTAACAGTACAGAAAACGGCGAAAGATTACATCACACAAACAGAGGGGGTTTTTTCACGGGGGTTTGAAGCGCCTTCGAATCTACTTAAAATCGGTCCTAATTTCAAATTCTTCACCTGGATCCCGGCTTTTTTGGGAAAGAGGGGAAAAAATCGCGTAAAACGCGAGTTTACCTAAACCACTTAAAAGCCGTTCTTTTTTTGGAGCACGCATTAACTCCCTCGGATACCCATGAAGAAATGTTTGCGCCGCTTGTGCTGCCCCTCCCCGTGATGTGTACTTTCCCCTCCCACAAAACCAGTGATTGGTTGGGGGAGTGTCCTGCACGCTAATGAGAACGCCCTTGAGTTGCGCCTACTGCCGTGGCCACCAGGTGTCGCTCACTTCACCGATGCTAGCCGTTACTATGGTTTCGACGTTTCCTGATGGGATGCCACCGTGCAAAAACCAATCGTGTCTCGAGGACAGGTCATATGCGACCCTTTCCCTCTGAAAGACCCTGCTTTGTGTCTGTACACCCATTTCCTATCCACATCTGCCATACCATCAGGTAGCTATGCCGGGCAGCCAAAGAAATTCAGGGGCGCGTGGTGTTTCATGGAGGGAGCGCGAGATGCTCGATCTGTTGAATCGCAGGACCTTTTTGGGGACACGCTCGCAACCATTAATGCAGAAGATATTCGTGCCTCCTCTCCAGTAAGCCATGGTGAGTAACCCCCTGTGCGCGTATGTCTTCTGCATTTCTGTCTGATGCTCCCTTGACGGTTCTCCGCTCTCCTTTTCAAAGACTCCTCGCAGGTGGCTTCCCGTGCATCCCCCCCCTCCGGAGACAGACAGCCTCAGGACCCAGACGAAACTACTGTTTCCTTGGAAACGGGAGCAAGTGATCCCACACAAGGTAATGTACTCTTTTTTTGGGCGCTCACCGGTGTTTTTATTATCCCTGCTTAACCTTCCCTTTACTATATTACTGCACAAGTACCGACACAGCGACATGTTTTGTTTCTGTGGTATATTCCGGAGAACAGGGTTGCTACACATTCCTACCCAAGTGGAGGAGGGGGGGTGAGCTCAAAGTGGTGCTGTGACTGCAAGGATGCGGCTGATTTATTCCTCTGAAACATTGGAGGCTTATAAAAGCATGGTCTGCTTCAGAAGCGGCACACTCTGGTGTGGAGGGGGAACGATGTTTGTTTCTTTGCACCCCCATTGGGAGAGACAGGCGGGGTAGAAATGAAGGAGAATGGATGTAAATTAAAGACATCTGTCTCCCCTGCTCCCACGCATGTTAGTCAGCTGAGGTCTAAGGCCACTGGAACTAGTGCTGTCTGTAAAATGGGCACTTGTAAAATGGCAGAGGTTTTTGGGAGACTGCTGACAGATTGTGGTGGCTGTTTGGCCCACTCTTGCCTGGTACTGATTTGGCAAAGGAGGATGAAACTGATTTGGGCTGTTAAACTTCAGCAAGAGAGGCAGCATGGTGTAGTGGTTAAGAGTGGTGGTTTGGAGCGTTGGACTCTAATCTGGAGAACTGGGTTTGCTTCCCCACTCCTCCACATGAGCGGGGGAGGCTAATCTGGTGAACTGGATTTGTTTGCCCGGCCCTACACATGAAGCCAGCTGGGTGACCTTGGGCTAGTCTCTCTGCCCCGCCTCCCTCACAGGGTGTCTGTTGTGGGGAAGGGAAGGGAAGGTGATTGTAAGCTGCTTTGATTCTCCCTTAAGTGGTTCAGAAAGTTGGCATATTCAAACCAACCCCTCTTCTTCTCCAGGATGAGTCAGCAGCAACTCCCAGAGCCTCTTGAGCCCAAGCTTGATAGTGTTGAATCTAGGGTAGTTTAGTGAATTGCTCTTAAATCCCGTTTACCCAGTTTCTCCCTGAAACCCAAAGATTCTCCATCCCCCCCCTTTTAAAGAATTGAAGTCAGTTTGTTATCAGTTCCATTTTGATCGAAGAGAAGTTTGAAGAGACAATGGACAGGAAGGGGTGTTATGCTGAATTTCACTCTGCAGATGCTCAGAGGCAGCAACATCTTCTCAAGGCTTTCTGTCCTGTTAGAACACCACATAAAAAAAAACCCAGCAAGGACTGAAAGATACAATAAGCTGCCCTGACTGAGCACATTACTGTGCTCAGCACATTACTGAGCCCAAGCTTTATAGTGTTGAATCTAGTAAGAGAAGTTCTCTTAATTCCTCTTTACCCAGTTTCTCCCTGAAACCCAACGATCCTCCCTCCCCCCCTCAGAGGTAGCAACATCTTCTCAAAGCTTTCTGTCCTGTTAGAACACCACATTAAAAAAAAACCCAGCAAGGGCGGAAAGATAAAAAAACTGCCCTGACTTCTCCTCAAAGAGAAATCCCTCTTAAAAGAGGGAAAAGGAAAAAAAGAGGAATCGATGGCTAAAATTGTTGTGGGGTGCAGGGTGATCGCGATAAAGGAAAACGGAACCATGCCTAAGTTTATAAGTTCTGCCAAAGGGTCTATGCTGCTCATGTGACCTTCTCTTTCTCTCTGAACCGCTGTATGCAGGAAATCTTGGAGCGCTGATACCCAATACGCAGAGGACCACTCAATCACCAACAATGAGGAAGATTAAACGTGTGGTGAGGAAGCGAGAAATTATGAACCTGTAGTGCAGATGAGGGGTGGAAGCTCAACTGAGCATTATTAATTGAATTCTAAAATATCAATGCTTGCCTTCCATTGCCCAATCGTGTTTGTTTGGCGGGTTTTTTTTCCCATTGTATCTATGAATAAATTTTGATCTTTTACTTGGAAAATTAATATTCCTGTTTTACTAAGTGCAGATGTCTTCAGCTAAGTTACTCAAGCGAAATTTGTGACTCTCATGCAAGCTGCAATTAAGGATCCAGCTCAGCCTGTTTGTTTACCTGCATATAACTGGCGCATTTTTATTCTGGGGATGACTTCATTCTATTTCATTCTATTTTTCCATTAGCAAGGGTGTGCAAATCGCTTCTCCCACCAAGCATTCTGAAATGACTGCAGTGATAGCTGGCTCCTTTGTTTACCACATTAACATACCAGCATCAAAGGATGTTCTTAGAATTGGTGTCGCCAATGCAGTTCGATGTAAATGTGGGGGGTGGCCGCCTTTTGAAGGATCTCATCCGGTAGCAGGTTAGCACCAGCCAAAGGGCATCCTGCAATCCTCTGCTGTTCCCATTTTAACCCTTGCTTGGAATCTAACCCTTGCTTAGAGTCTCAATGAAGCCCACAGACATTCCTGATTATGGTGTCTGCCTAACTGTGAGAGCCATCAGCACTTATGTTGGGGGCGTTGGTGTGTTCCATTGGGGTGGCGCGGGAGGAGTGGTGGGGATTCAGATTTGAAGTAAAGCTTGTTTCCCTGCCGTTGTCTTCCTTCAGACAACCGAGAAGGATGTTTCCATTTTTATATAGATGGGATTTTTTAGTTAGAACGCATTGACCATCTGGTATCGCAATCAGTTACACGTGTAGTTCTGCTGACAATCATAAAATAAACCCTGTAAAAGGGGAATCTTGACCCAATAAACGCTAAAGCCATCCAACCTTCAGAGGGCGGTTAAATGAGTACCCAGCTTGCTGGGGGTCTAGGGAAGATGACTGGGGAGAGCACTCGGAAACCACCTCATTAATCAAGTCTACCTTGTTACTGTCCGGGTGTGAAGTCACCCCATGGGTAAGGAATGGCTCGGTTCTTGCACAGGGGGCCTTTACACCTTTACTTTCTTTTCCAGCCACCAACATTTGGGGAGGGGTGAGGCTATGTTCAAAATTAGACACTGAGCTGAAGTCTTAGGTTTGGGAACAGATCATGATAATCCAGAGGCAATCCAAATCATTTCATAAACACTCGCTTACGACACAGATAACAAACAGGGTTGCTTTTCGCCAGAGCAGGGGCTCGATTCCTTTGCCCTGCAAAACAAAGACGGTTCCCCTATGTCCAGGATCAAACTTCATCAAATTCCAGTACAAACACTTCCAAAGCAACATATGCTTGAGTGTGCGGTGTCTAACTTTTGTACTAGGTAAGATTGAAAAGTGTTCTCTTTTATAAAAATGAGATGATTCTATGATTCTAAGTCACTTCGCTCTCTCCATGTTTCTGGGGGGATCCAGGAAAAGTGGGAGGAACACGGGGAGAAAGTGTCAGGATACAAGCACATCATCTGGTAAAACTTGAACAGGATTTCAGCCAATCAATAAGACATTACAATTCCACAAACCCAAAAAGAAGATGGTTTCTATCTGGACATTAAAAAGTATTATGTCACAATTGGACCGGGTCCTCAGTGGAATGGGCTTCCTTTGGAGTTAGCAAGCTTACCTTCCCTGGAGGTTTTTAAGGATAGCACAGATGGCCATCTGTCAGCAATGCTGATTCTACAACATTAAACTGACGGTGAGATGGAGGGGCATCTTGGTCATTTTCTGGAAATGTGGTGGGTTTTAATGTGGGTCAAGATAGTTTTGAGTTTCCTACATTGACAAGAGTGTTGGGCAAAACAACCTTGGTGGTCCAAATGAATTTTTCTCACTTCGCCCTTTCCCTGCTTCTGGTGTCATCCAGGAAAAGTGGGAGGAACACGGGGAATAAGTGCCTTAAGTTCTGATAGTGGTGAGCGACTGGATTTTAGCGGCTCAAAATGAATTTTTACCGCTACATAGACAAACAGAGAAAAATTGGAGATATTCCTGGCACACAAGGCAGCGTGCGAAATTACAAGGGTAGGGGGGGGTATATTGCAACCCAATGAAGGGAAAAGGGGGAGGAAAAAACATTAATAAAGAAAAGGGCTGATGCACAAATGGGTGGAAGCACTTCATAAGGGGTATTTACAGTAGTGTGTTCTACTGTCTCAGGTAAACAGAGTATTGGGGGCAAAAATTGCTTTCTTCCACCATAATTCAGTTTGATAATTTGTTTCTGTGAATGCTTGTTATTGGTATAAATGTGCACCAGTATTCATAGCACCTACAAAATTTGGGCAACAAATCTAGCAAAGAAAAGTGGAGGAGGGGCAACATGGGGGAAGTAGCAGAAATATTTACACTCACGTTACATTTCCATAGGGGGTTGGGACCATGGGATTGTAGCAAAAAGTTTATTTAAAAGTGCATCATTGAATCACAGAGTCGTGGAATCATAGAATTGGAAGGTTAACCCTAGGGTTATCTAGCTCAACCCCTTTCACAATTCACCAAGTGCACAACCACACCCCGCACCAATTCCTAGTTTCCTCTACTGCATGCCCAGATGATGGCCAATATGCCCTCGCTCACATTATGAGCCTGAGGGCAAAGAAAAAGCAATGCTAACAGATGGCCATCTAGCCTCTGCTTAAACACCACCAGGGAAGGAGAGCTTACCACCTCCCAAGGAACCCTATGCCACCGAGGAATCACCCCATTAGAAAATTGTCCCTACTGTCTAGGCTGTTACGCTTTTGATTTAAATTAAACTCGTTCCACCTACTGGGCCAACAGAAAACAACTCAGAACCATCCTCTAAATGGCAGGCATTAAGGTACTTGAAGGTAGTTGAGGATGGGATGGGAATCGAGGAAATGCATAATGCAGGTGAATCCCTGAAGTGTTACCTGGAGGTTGGCAACCACTTAAATCTGTTATTGGAGGGCTGCTTTCTTTTTCCCACAGCTTCAGCACTAACCTCTTTTTGCATGCTGCAGAGATTAAGCAAATCTGCCATCAAGTACACAGCCTCAATTCATTTTTGGAAACTACAACTCTTATCATGTTTGCAAATATGAGATTCTGCGGCCAGGGACAGAAATAGGTGGGGGGTTAATCCGCCAATGATTCCTTATCTGCTCACAATCTTTCTCTCGGTCAAATATCTCTCCCACACATTTAGTCTCAAAGTTGGCAGCAAACGACCCCTTCTTAACGCTTCTTTAAATCTTGATTTAGAAAATGGCTTAGTGCGTGCTGGGGACAAACGTTTTTGTAGATGAATTTGATCAAATCTGTGGAAATATGGGGATTACAGCTCCAGGACAGGAAATAACTGGAGACTAGTGGGTATGGGGTAAACTGAAGAAGGCGGAGTCTGTCGAGAGGAGAGAGTTTAGTGGTGTCACAAGAGCACCAGAAAGGCCCTGCTGGTGCAGGAAACATTGTAGGCGCCCCCTTCACCCTAGGCGCATGGAAGCCGCTCACCAAGGTCTGTCTTGTCAGTGATGCGCGAGGGAACTTCAGCGTCATGTTATCACTATTGAAAACTGAAGAATTGCCCATGCATGCCCTCGGTTCATTCATTACCCTTAATGCTTTATGGTCTTCACCACAGCAAACACCAGTGGAACAGAAAATGAAGCCTAACAAAACTTATCCCAGCATAAGCTTTCACAGGTCAAGATTGACTTCATCACAGGCAGTCTACAGATGGTGGAGGTATGACTGAGCCCAGTATTATGGCGGAAGGATTGTATCCTTAGGTGTTTTGTAAGATTTTTGCTTTCCAGCCAAGTGGTTCATAGAAGGTTTTTATGACCATTAATAGGGTTGCCAGGTCCCTCTTCACCATCGGAGGGTGCTTTTGGGGGCGGAGTTGAATGAAGATGGGGTTTGGAGAGGGGAGGGACTTCAATGACGTAGAGTCCGATTGCCAAAGCTGCATTTTTTTCGAGGTTAACTGATCGCTATCGGCAGGAGATCAGTTGTGATGGCGGGAGATCTCCAGCCAGTACCTGGAGGTTGTCAACCCTGACCATTAATGATTTTAAATACACATATTATTTTCGGTGTTGATGTGGGGGCATAGTGTTTGTGTGTGAAATCCTAGCTCAGTGATTACCGAGGTGGGCAGTACCACCCCCTGGGGAGGGATTACCAAAGGGGGCACTAAGAGACAAGGGGGCAGCAATAAGGGGGCGCTAGAGGTGGGCCCCTTCAATTGTACTGTTGGATAGAGTAGGGGGCACTAGGGTTGAGTTTGCGGAACCAAGGGAGCGGTGGATCTAAAGGCTTGTGAACCACTGATCTAGCTGATCAGGTCTGCTTCAGTTACACTTTTCCCTCATGGAATTGCTCACACAGGTTGCCTCAACACTTATCAGCTGTGCCCACGAAACCAGCAATCCAAGGGATGAAGTGTTTTCTGACTCACACAAGCATGTGTGTGTGTGTGTGTGTGTGTGTGGTAAGCGCCCTCCAGTAGGTCTCGACTCATGGGGACCCAATGAATGAAAGTCCACCGATTTGTCCTACCTTGGATAGCCTTGCTCTGGTCAGTGAAACTGAAGGCTATGGCTGCCTTAATAGAGTAAATCCCTCTCTAGCTGCGTCTTCCTCTTTTCCTGCAGCCTTACATTTTTACTAGCTTGGCAGTATTTTCCATTGAATCTTGAGGTATCTCGACCTGACCCAAGTACGATGGATGTAGAGTGGCCATTTATTCCTCTTGGAATATTTACGGCTTGATTTGATCTATTGCCCAAATTTTTTTTTCCAGTCCACGGGATCCATAACACTCTCCTAAAACAACACATTTCAAAGGAATCTATTTTCTCCCCATAAGCTTTCCTCACTGTCCAGGTATCACACCCATACACACGAAAGCTTCAACCAGATGAAATGTTAATAGTCTTTAGCCAACCCACCACAAATCTGTTTTGCAATTTCCTTTGTTCTTGTGACAAAAAGGAAACCAGGCTACCCTATTGAACTAGCCCGGAGGCGCCATGGCCCATCTCTTAAGCAGGAGGAAGCTCCATTATAATATTGCCCTATAGGCAGAAACCGTCTTGGGCCAGCTCAGGGCACAACAGGCTAAAAAGCACAGGTTTTTCACTACCTTTGCAAAGGTCGCATGCATTCCAGCCTCGCTCATGGGCCAATTTTCTTTGGGATGTGCTGGGGAATATGGAGAGCAACAGGGACCAAACAAGCTAACTGAAAAGCACATCTGCTGTTTCAACAGATGGGTAGTTTGTTAGTCTACAGCAGCGAAATCACTTAGTCTTTAATGTGCCACTGGATTCTCCACTTAGTCTTTAAGTTGCCAATGGAATTCTCCTGTTTTGTCTATCTCTTCTTACATCAGTTGTTGATAAAAGGGATGGGCTTTGTGACAGGCTGATAACCCCCCCCCCCCGCCCACCGTGATACGCTTTCAAATGGCTTCCTGGAGGCCCCTGGTTGGCCACTGTGTGAACAGACTGCTGGACTGGATGGGCCTTGGTCTGACCCAGCAGGGCTTTTTTATGTTCCTTATGTTCTTATGCACATCACAAGGTGCCTGTTGTGAGGGGGGAAGGGAAGGCGATTGTAAGCCGCTGATATTCCTTACAGTACAGAAAAGCGGAGTATAAAAACCAACTCCTGTGTCGCTGTCAGAGCTCGGAGGAGGGGCATTGCCCGTCATTTGTGCACTGTGCGTGCCCATGAGACCACTCAAAGTATGGTCCCGAGAACGAGTGGGATTTCCATCATGTCCGCTCGCATCTTGTCCGCTCAGGGCCGCACACAGCTCTGTGTACTTTGTCAGGCATTCCTGGGCAGACCGGCGCACATAACCAAGGTTCTCTAGGGCTAACGCAAACCAACTTAATTCGCGAAGAGCAAATTGACTAGGCGTGCGATCTATCTTGAAGGAGAGTTGCTTTACCTCCATGAAACAGAGGAGGTGGCGCAATTCTTCCCTGCTCCACTTTCTGGAAGCCATTTTGTCTCTGATAAATTAGAACTCGCGCATGCACTATGAACAACCAGTGCTATTGCGTTCTTTATTAGAACGCGCCTGCGTGTGATTGAGCCACACGGGAGCAAAAGCATGTAAACCCCCCCCCCCCACAGTCTTGAGGCCGCAAAAAAAGGGGGAAGAAATAGTCATGCCAACTTTCCATCGAACAGCGACACCCGGTGGAATGATGAGAAATTGCAGGCTTCATTCACAGAGTGGGCTGGGAAAGGCGGGCCAGAAAATAGATTGACGCATGACAGAAGGAAGAGTCCGTGAGGAAAAAAGCGCATGTTTTCCAATGAAGAATACTGAATGATGCGGGAGATTAGAAAAGCCGGGGTCCCATGAAAAATATATATAAACCGGCACCACGCTGGCTCAGGACAGAAACCGGTGCCATGAAAAAAACCCCAGAGTCTCAACAGAGCTGCGATTCCCACAGCTCCAAACATCTGCAAGCAACTTCAAACAGTTAGGAATGCATAACAGTCCTTGGGCAGTCTGGACAGTGGGGAGTGTAACACAAAGATACCTACTGAGAAACAGAAACCGCGATACAGGCCTGACATTGGGCCAAATAGAATTATTGAAATCAAAGAAAAAATAGGAAACCGGCTTTACAATGGCTCTCAGAAAATGAATGAAGGCACTTAGTGGCGAATTATCTGCCAGACGTAGGGGGCATGAGTTACAGACAAAATGTCAGCATTCAATGAGACCACCTTAGAAGTCTCCTCTTCATAACATCTTGATAGGATGTCTATTCCCCTCCACACACAAACATATGCATGCTGATCCCTCTTCTGTCTTGTGCTGCAGTTACCAACTACTCCCGCAGTTTCAGTTTATCTTCTCTGCTTCCTTTATCCTTCAAAATACCATTTATTAACTGAACTCCCAAATTGTTCCTTCTCTCATAAGCTGTTTCCACATGGATTATTTGCCCGGGGTTTAATGCTATTGGAAAGTGGGGTTTTCCTTGCTTCCCCACAGTATTGAGGTGTACCTCCTGGATTTTCACAGGCTTTTCTTCAGTCTTTCCATAACCGGTTTGCTGCAAAATGTTTGGAAGAGATTGCAGCAAAGTCCAGAATGCTGTTGAGTGAGGGGGTGAAAAAGTTTGGCTATTCGTGGTCCTGCCCACGTGGCAGCCATTTTTCCTGCCCCTCAGGCTGCCTTTTCCTCCCACCACCTCCGGGGGATCTTTGTCAAAAAAATTGCAATAGAACATTGTTATGTCATTTTGACGATATAACCTGTGAATCGATTTCTCTGAATTTCCAGTTTTCGTTTTTTTAAAGACTCTAGCCCCTTTTGTTGTGAAGATATAAAGGGAAAGAAATATCTATGCAACAAAAGGGCTAGGGACTTTAAAAAAATAAAATCTGCGAATGATATTAAATTACTGATTTAAAAAAAAGAAAGACAAAAGCCCTGATGGTCCAGTGGAGGGTGGTGGCGGCTGCTGCCAGGGGACTGAGACAAGAAAACTATGGGAAACCTGCCTTGTGAAAGCCCTGTTGTCACTGTGATGTATTGGCAGTTGCAGCAGCAACAGGAAAGTAGAAAAGCCTGTGACTGTGTGGGGAAACCACTTTTGTTGCTATTGTTGTTGCTGTCAAGTCACAGCTGACTTAGGTGACCCCGTCAGGTTTTCAAGGTAAGAGATGTTCAAAGGTGGTTTGCCATGGCCTTCCTCTGCGTAACAACCCTGGACTTCGTTGGGGGTCTCCAGTTCAAGTACTAACCATGGCCGACCCTGCGTAGCTTCTGAGATCTCGCAAGACTGGGCTAGTCTGGGCCATCAGTGTCAGGATGGAAAACACCATACACACAAATAAAATCCCTGGCGTGTAGCTCTGTTACTGCTGTTGCCCAACTATAAGGACAGAGGGGTGGTGTAAAGAGAGCAGGGCCAAGAGGCAAAGGTCTCCAATACAGCCACTGAGGGCTCAGTCTGAATCCCCCCCATCCTCCATCCACTAGGCAACCCAGCCATTATGCCAACCTTACCTGCTAGTTGTCTCAAGGGGACATCCAGAACCGGCTCTGTGGGACACACAATACAGCCTTCCCCTTTCTTGTGATTTCCCGCTCTTCATTCACCTCAGTAGGGTCACAGGGGTACAGAGAGGGCAAATTTGAAGTCCCCTCGACAGCTGGAAACCCCCCCCCCCCACTCTGGTTGCTGCAATTCCCTTTGGCTTCTTCAGGGAAAAAAGCCAGGAAATGCATCTCAGTCCCTTTCACTGCAGAGAAACTGGTCGTTGAAGGAGCTGATCAGCAACAACCTTTGAACAGAGAGCCCAACCCATATCTCCTAAAATAGGCAATATATTAACTAGTCCATTAATATATGGATTCTAAAGTCCCAGCCATATCAAAATGGTCTTTGAACAGAAATGTCACAGCTGGGATGCCTGCAATTCATGACCCGTTGACGCCACTTTCCCTCCATATCTGGGTGTGCCTGTGTACACATGCATATACCGATAAGAATACATTTCATCCATTTTATGAAGAGGACTGTAGGCAGCTGGGGACAGAATCAATGTGTTCCTATGGATGAAATACAAGACTCCTTTTTGGTTTTGCTGCAACAGACTAAGCTTCACCTTCCCCACACATAGATGCTGCCAACACTTCCCATGAGATGCTTCTGGTCACACAACTGCTTGCTCCCCAGGTCAGCGGAAGGAAATGTGTGCGTTTTTGTTGGCTTCTTTTCGCCTAGTGAGAGGGTAGGCCATAAACAAAAGAGAGTCAAGCGCAAACAAATGTAACACAAATGTTGTAACAGCAACAAAAATAATTTGATGCCTCCTTTCCTACAAATTTGGCCTTCCAAGGTAGCAATCAGTTAAAAAAACATTAAAAACAAACTTTGAAAGCAATGCACATATACGTGGAAAACAACAACTGAAAATATAAACAAGAAGGAGAGTCAATAAAGGATAGCCACATGAAACAAAAAAGTCTTCATCTGCTGACGGAAGATAACAATAGAGGGAGACAGATGACTCCACAATTTGGTGGCACAATCAAGAAGCCCTTTCATGGGATGCTACCCATTTCCCCTCAGATGATGGTGCAAATGAAGCACGCCCCCCCCCAAATGACCAGAATAGGTAACTTCATGTGGCAGTGGGTGGTCCTTAATGTATTTCAGCTCTAGCCATATAGTCAATACCAGCACATTGAATTGGGCCCAGAAGCAAACTGGAAGTCAGTGGAGCAAGACTGGGGTTATTTGGTTCCTACAATGCACTCCGGACAGCATTCTCACTTCAGCATTCTCTACCAATTGCAGCTTCCACACACTCTTCAAGGGCAGCCACACACAGAGCACATTGCAGTAGGCTAATCTAGATGTTACCAGGGCATGCAACACAGTGGCAAGATCTTGTCTGCACAGTAAGGGCTGCAGATAGCTCCCCAGCTGAAGCTGCTGAAGGGGAACCCTGGTCACTGCTACCACCCGTTTCTCCAACAGGAAACCCTGGTTCAGAAACACCCCCAAGCTATGAACTGCTCCTTTAGAGGGAGTGCAACCCCATCCAGAACTGGAGGAATCCAAATACCTGGGTCAGACCTTCCTCCCCTCCCCCTACATGTGGAATGTGTAAGATTTTTAATTAATTTAATTCTAGCATATTAAAAAATGTTATTCTTCTATTATATTTATAAGCTGTGGTTACTTATATAAGCCAATAGAGAGCAGAATTGTTTAACAAAAAAAGTTTTAAGGCTTTTAATTAGTTTTGGCATGTCTTTAAAAAAAATTGTTTCTTGTACTTCCCAACACCAATAATAAATGAGATCATAGGGGTGAATTTGAGAGGAGAAGATATTCAAATCCTCTTGGAACAAAGAACTTTGGAAAAGAGTATAAAAGATTGGGAAGTAGGTGGAGCTTATTAGAGGAAAGTTTCACTTTTGGGGTCTTTGTCTAAACTCTTTCCTCTCTAATTGTTTTTTCCGGGAAAAATAATTAAAAATCTCTTGCTTTCAATCCTAAGGTTGGGTTTCTTTTTATTCAAAATTTAAAACTGTTTAAAGAAATAAATCTTTTTATTTCCAACAGTTTAATGGCGACCACTGGGTGACTTTTCTGCCCTAGCTTTCGTGGAGGGGTCTGCAGTGACAAAGTACCAGGGGAAGGTGCACCCTGGCGATTTTGCCGGTCCTCAGGGGCTTTTGGATCTTCAGTCTCTCCAGGCAGCAGGAATAGCAGAAGGCCCTCTTCAAAACCAACTCAGGAGAAGCAACGGAATTTAGGTAAAAAAATCCGCAGAAGGGAATTGGAAACGGCCATTTGGCAGGACTGGCTCCCAGTAAGTCCTTTTAAATTGGTAAAAGGCAAGGGAGTAACGTTGCCAATGGAAATCGGGCTACCAAGCAGTTCAGTGGGACGCCACTGGATTACATGGTGCACATTTGGAATGGTAACGGGGGCTGTAAGAGGATACAGCCAATGGTTTATTATTATCAATGGGAAAAGCACTAGCCAGAGCAGGGATTGTGGAATCCTGTGCTGATCCGGAATTTTTTTCAGTTGCCTCCAGGGCACTGGAAGAGGCAAATGCCTAGAAAAGGGAAAGTAGTTTTGTGTTTGTATTTGTCTTGTCCAGCTTTGTTTTATGTTCCCTCTTTCTGTGAAGTATTTTATAAAGGGTTATGTGATTATTTGACAAATGTTAACGTGTTTATTTTTATGGGGCCAGCCTGGAATAATGGACGGCGTCGGCTAAAAGGAGTTTCTCTCCTCCCCTCATTCTCTTTCTTTTCCTTTTTAGAGTTGGTGTGTAAAAGAGACTGGGCTGCCAAAAAGGAATCAAATTGTTTGAGTAGTCTGGTTTTGTTGTGTGTTTTTTTTCTGTTGTAAATCTGTTCTTTGCTAGAAGAAAAGTAATCAGGTTGTCTTCATTTTTCTCCAATTTTATCTTTCTGAGGAAGAGACTGGAAGAGAAAGAATCCCCCATGCCCCTCCTTTCTCCGCTTCAAAGTGTTTCTGTTCTTCTTTCTCTTTATCAGACTGGTCGTAAATCAAGCCAGCAATATTGTTTTGTTAACAGAAAAACCTTTCTTTCTCTGAAGTTTAAAATGTGAAACAAAAAAAAAAATAGAATTTTAAGTTAACTCTGACTGAACCAGCCCTCTTGCTGAATGCAGGAGGAGGGGCCAAGTCAAAGTGTTTGGAATTTGGAAAGCAAAGTCTTGTGAACTGTATCAAACTTTATAAGAAAAGAAACAGACTGAAAATGCTTATAAGGTGAAAAAGAAATGTATTATGGTTTTGAAAAAAAAAAAAAGCAAGTGAATTTTGAAAGGACCTGAGAAAGTTAGAGCATGTTTTGAGTGTGCTGTGAAGGGGCAAGTGTTTAAGAGGGCTGAGAAGAGGTGTTGTGTATGGTTGGGGAAGACTTTGAGAGGGAAGCAGAAGGGTTTATAAAGAGGGAGGATAGTTATGGTTATTCAATGAGATGGATATTGGTGATGCTGGGTGCCTGTTTTCTCCAGGGACGGAAAAATCATGTTAATATATTGAGTGTTTTAAAACACAGTCAAATTAAAGCCAGGGTATTGTTGAAGGCTTTCACGGTCAGAGTTCATTGGTTCTCGTAGGTTATCTGGGCTGTGTAACCGTGGTCTTGGAATTTTCTTTCCTGACGTTTCGCCAGCAGCTATGGCAGGCATCTTCAAAGGAGTAACACTGAAGGACAGTGTCTTTTTTATTTTATGTTTTTGTGTTTTTATGTTGTTATAACATAAAAGTGGCATCATTAATGAAAAAGGTTTAAAAGATATTCAAATCAGGGTGAAAAGGAAGGCTTTTTCAGCCTTAATAGCTTTAGGTATTATTTATTCTGTACTGATAAAGAAACCAAAAAAAAAATATTATTTGTAAATGAATGCTGTAAGTGCAAGATGGCAATGCAGGCCAGTTGAACATTTCACCCATACAGGTAACCTTTGACTGGGAGCGTAAATGCCAGTTAAAATTACCAGTGGTACAGCAGTTGCTAACAAATGGGAAACAACATCCCTATTCTGGCATTGCCAAAGCCAGGTAAAAAAAAAAAAAAAAAGAGGATGGAAATTAGTTGAGGATTTAAAGGAAATTAATGAGATTGTTCAACATGGGTATCCAGTGGTGTCAGATCCTCACACTTTCCTGTACACCCCATCAGGACACCATGTATGGTTTAGTGTGACAGATTTGAAAAATGCCTTTTTAGCATTCCACTGGATGCCAACTCTAAAGACCTGTTTCTCCTGGGGTGAAAGAATCCAGATAATCTCTGCAAAAACAGAGAGGCTGGTGTTAGAGGGAACAATCTCATTGCTGAATTTCTTAAGACAGGAAGGATATAGGGTCTCAAAAGAAAAACTCCAAGTAGCCCAAAGGGAAGTAATTTATTTGGGACACAAAATAACACAGGGAACACGAAATCTTTTATTTTCTCACAAGGAGACTATTTATCGCATGCCACTCCCTCAAACTAAGAAACAGCTAAGGTCCTTCTTAGAAATATTGAAATTTTGTCGTGAGTGGATAAAAGAGTACAGTAAACTAACCAGAGACTTTATAAAAATATGCCATGATGAGGAACCAGAAGTATTGCAGTGGGAACCTGAAAATGCACATAAGTGAAAAGAGCTGAAGCAAGCTTTGATGACAGCACCGGCTCTGGGTATCCCTGACCTGCAAAAGGGAGGTTACATGGCGGGGGTCCTTACACAAACTTGTGGGCTAACTGAAAGACCTGTAGCTTATTTATCAAAACAGCTGGATCCAGTGACACAAGGGTGGCCTCCATGCTTGAGGGCAGTAGCTGCAACCGCCCTGGCTGTGGAGGAAGCAAGGAAACTGACTCTTGAACATCCAATCAAAGTGTTTTGCCCTCATGCAGTGACTATTTTGTTACAACAGAGAGGAGCCAAGTGGCCTACAAATGCACGGCTGTCCCAATATGAAGCCTCACTAATTGGTAGAGATGATATCACATATGAACCTTGTAACCGTTTAAATCCTGTTAGTCTGTTGCCTATAACAACTGACCTGGAGGAACCTCATGACTGTCTACAGACTGTAGATATATGTACCATGGCACGGATAGACCTCAAGGATGAGCCTATCCACAACGCAGATCTCGAGATTTGGATTGATGGATCTTCTCGAGTGGTGAGTGGAAAAAGGCAGAGTGGATACAGCCTGGTAACTGAGTGCAAAGTGCTTGAAGCAGATGCTTTTGAAGTTGTATAAGCATATAAACACATCTGGAAAAAACAAGAAGTCCTGACAGCTAGTGGGGAGCTGTAGGGCATGGAGATTTAATTTTACAGGTTTTGGACAATATTTAGTTACAGGTGACAATAACATCAAACTGAACATACCAAGGAGGCCAAAGGAAATTGCAGAGCTGATGAATTGGCAAAAGTGACTACAGCAAAATCAACATCCTGTGATATGGTAATGACTTTAACCCCAGTTTTTACACTACCCCCTACAGGGCCCTGCACTGAAGAAAAAAAGAAACTGGATGGCAAAAGTAAGGACTATAAAAACAAGAGGGGGGTGGTTGAAGGGGCCTGAAGACATGCATCATATACATCCTCACACAATTACACTAAAATAGTCATCTGGGAAACAGGGTTAGCAAAAATATTCTTGCAATCATACAATGGAAAGGGCATCTATCAGGAAACAAAACAAATAGCAAAATCATGTGACATATCTAAGGGTACATGTAAAACATCAAGGACAGAGGGGGTTGTTTGTTGGGGAAGTTATAAAACAGTTTAAAAAAATGGGAATAAAGTGTAGTTTTTACACGGCTTGGCAACCCCAGTTATCAGGAAAAATAAAAAGAATAAATCTGACCCTAAAAAAAGATGCTAATTAACATTTGTGTAAAAATTAATTTAAAATGGTCAGATGTATTGCCTATCACACTGACACGAATCTGTATATTAGCCCGGGGGGCCACACAAGTTGTTGCCCTTTGAGGCTCTGTATGAATGTCTCTCCTAGCATTTTTAAAATCAAAAAACACCGAATAAAAAGGTTAAAAACAGATATATAAAACCCAAAAACTGGCTTGTGTTATATAACCTCTCCCCCTAGACTTTTGTCCATTTTTGTTTTATAGGAAACTGGGTGTTTGTGAAATCTTAAAAGCATATTACTCTTCAGCTCAGGTAGACGGGTCCGTTCCAAATTATTTTCACCGTAAATGTCGCAGTGAAAGTAAATAAAAAGGGAAGCTGGGTCCACTATTCCAGATGCAAGAAAGCGCTACCACCGTGTGAGGTCGAGACCAGAAGGGCAGTAGATGACGTCGTGGCAGCCAACGCCATAGCAGCTGGCGAGAGCTCATGTGCAAGAGGCTCGAAGTGGTCGGTAAAACCTGCAGGCGAACTTAAACTTTTATGCAGAAGCCAACAAAACTTATGATTAAAAGCGTGGAAACCAGAGCACAATCGTTAGCTAAAGAACAAGAGTAGAATTTTGAGACTCTTTTAGAGAGCCATTTTAATGTAATACTTGGTTTTTTGGTTTAGAAAAAGTGGCTAGGGAAACACTGTGTCTATATTATTGTTTTAAAATTGTAAGTTAATATAATAGAGTGATCAAGATTCAAAATAATTTTAATTTTGATCATGAGGGGGGAATGTGGAATGTGTAAGATTTTTAATTAATTTAATTCTAGCATATTAAAAAAATGTTATTCTCCTATTATATTTATAAGCTGTGGTTACTTATATAAGCCAATAGAGAGCAGCATTGTTTAACAAAAAAAGTTTTAAGGCTTTTAATTAGTTTTGGCTTGTCTTTAAAAAAAAATTCGTTCCTTGTACTTCCCAACACCAATAATAAATGAGATCATAGGGGTAAATTTGAGAGGAGAAGATATTCAAATCCTCTTGGAACAAAAAACTTTGGAAAAGAGTATAAAAAATTGGGAAGTAGGTGGAGCTTATTAGAGGAAAGTTTCACTTTTGGGGTCTTTGTCTAAACTCTTTCCTCTCTAATTGTTTTTTCCGGGAAAAATAATTAAAAATCTCTTGCTTTCAATCCTAAGGTTGGGTTTCTTTTTATTCAAAATTTAAAACTGTTTAAAGAAATAAATCTTTTTATTTCCAACATACACACACACCAGTACCATCTCTGTTTTGTTGGGATTAAGTTTCCGCTTGTTAGCTCTCATCAACCCAAAAACTGCCTTAAAGCACCTGTTCACAGTTTCCATGGCCTCCCTGGAATCTGCTGGAAATGCAAGATAGAGCTAAGTGTCATCCACAGACTGGTGGCAATTCAACCTCAATCTCCAGATGACCTCTCCCAGTGGCTTCATATAGATGTTGAAAAGCAGAGGGTGGAAACATTGAACCTTCCAGGACTACATAGGTCAAAGGCCAAGAAGCTGAGCAGCAGCCCCCAAGCACCACACTCTGAAACTAACCTTTGAAGTAAGACTGAAACCACTGCACAAAGGGCCTTCCAGTCCCTACCCCGAAAGGCGATCCAGAAGGATACCATGATTGATGATATCAGAAATGGCTGAGAGGGCTGAAGAATCAACCAGGTCACTCTCCCCACATCCACCTCCCACACAGATCATCCACCAGGGCAACCAAGGCCATTTGAATCTCATAACCAGGCTTAAAGCCAGATGTGAATTGATCCAAATAATCTGCTCCATTCTGGAATCATTGCAGTTGTCCAGCCACCTCTGGTTCAATCACCTTGGTCAAGAATGTCACATCTGAGATTGGCTGATAGTGATCGAAATCTCCTGTGTCCAGGGGAGGTTCCTTTAGTAGTGGAAGTACCACTTCCTGCTTCAAGACAGGGGCACCCCCCCTCTCAGGTGGGCATTTGCTGTGCTCTGCACCCAGCCACCCAGCCCCCCAATGGTAGATTTAAGCAGCCAGGAGGGGCAAGGGTCAGACAAGTAGGAGGTAGTGGCCAGACTTCCCAAAATCCTGTTCACAGCCTCAGATTGAAGAAGAAGAGTTGGTTTTTATATGCAGACTTTCTCTACCACTTAAGGGAGAATCAAACGGGCTTACAATTACCTTCCCTTCCCCTTCCCACAACAGACACCCTGTGAGGTATGTGGGGCTGAGAGAGCTCTAGGAGAACTGCGTCAAGCTGAAAGGGATCCCATGCAAGTAGGCAAGTCGGCACCCCAGGACCATCCATTCCTGTCAGTGTGAATGTACAGTCCAAGTCGGAATGGATACAGGAGATTTTGTCTCCAAAGTGTTGAGCAAAATTATTGCAATGGGCTGTGGAAGAGTCCACCTCCTCCCTAGTCCAGAGCCTGATAGGCCCCTCCCCACGCAAAAGAGTTCTGCAGGTCTAAACTGTTCGGTTACAACAATGGCAGAGAAATAGTGTTTCTTTGCAGTTACCCCTACCACTGAGTGTATAACATGATGTGAGTAGCTGAACAGCTGTGGATTCACACACACCCTGTCACAGACACACAAAGAGTTTTCTCTATAGACTCAGGAATAGTTGAACCAGCCGGTTTGCAACAGAAGCAAGTTGGGCCCCGTGCTGATTGCCCTGTGCCTGCAGCATCAGATCCTCATGTCTTCTCCATCTCTGGAGCCAATTGGACATACTTTTTAAATTATTTTTGTTTTTTAAAAAAATCATGTGAGAAACCATCTATTACTGTAAGGATGCAGAGAAGTCGTTGTTTTTGCCAAGAAGGGTGGAGTCGGTGAATGAAGGTTAGCAGCAGAGGGAAATTGTTTGCTGTTGCAGTGAATAAGATTTTCTAGGCTCTCATCACTTTTTGTAAGGTATTTGAAAATTATGTTATGTGGGAAATTAATTGAGAAAAGGGGAGAGTTAGTATGACAGGTCTTATTATTGGAGTCATGTTATTGGAGTGATGTATTTTTCAAGCCGAAGACCGGTTTCTCTGATGCTGAGTTTGTTCCAAGAGGAAAGACATTGCAAGACTTTGGCACTTGTTGGAGCGGAAAAGCTGGACTCTGATCACCATAAAATATTATTATCAGGAAGAACCAGCAGCTTCACTGAAATGGAAGCAGGTGCCTCTAAGCCCAAAGCTCCATCATCTCAGGAGGTTTTAGAGGGACAATCCTGAGGAAAAGACAGCAATCCCTGCACATCAGACAAGCGCAGGAAACCAACGGGAAACCTGCTGAAAGTGGAGGGAGCCAATGAGGAAGAAGGTGCCTCTAGGTCCCCTCTCCTCCTCCATGCCCCCAAAATTAAGTTTTTGAGGGAAAATCCAGAGGAATCTTTGGGAGAGGGACAATTTGTCCTGGTTTTTTTTTTTGGGGGGGGGAATATTATTTGCCTATTAACATCTAAGCTTGTTTTGCTGTGTTAACAAGATAAAATGCACCAGTTGGTTTACTTATGGAATTTAAAAGTATGAATGCCTGAGAGAGCAATCCTAAACAGATCTACTCATAATATTGTCGAAGGCTTTCACGGTCAGAGTTCATTGGTTCTTGTAGGTTATCCGGGCTGTGTAACCGTGGTCTTGGAATTTTCTTTCCTGACGTTTCGCCAGCAACTGTGGCAGGCATCTTCAGAGTAGTAACACTGAAGGACAGTGTCTCTCAGTGTCAAGGGTGTAGGAAGAGTAATATATAGTCAGAGAGGGGTTGGGTTTGAGCTGAGTATTGTCCTGCAAAAGTATTGTCCTGTAAGTATCAAGATAATGTGCTAATGAGGGTATGGTATGTTAATATGGAACCATTGTATCCTGAAGTGATCTGTTAATGTGTGTAATCCAAAACTAATCTGTATGGCTATTGTTGACTGACACAAACAGGACACAGGGTCTTATTCCAAGACACTGAAAGACTGGACAATTCTACCAACTATTTTGTCAGATTGCACAGAGAAGCCATTGAAATTCATAAACATCAGCACAACTTTAACAGAAAAGAGGAGAGTTTAAGAATGAATAAGGCTTGGCTTCCTGCCCTGAAAAACCTCCAGACAAAGACAACATTCAACAATAGCCATACAGATTAGTTTTGGATTACACACATTAACAGATCACTTCAGGATACAATGGTTCCATATTAACATACCATACCCTCATTAGCACATTATCTTGATACTTACAGGACAATACTTTTGCAGGACAATACTCAGCTCAAACCCAACCCCTCCCTGACTATATATTACTCTTCCTACACCCTTGACACTGAGAGACACTGTCCTTCAGTGTTACTACTCTGAAGATGCCTGCCACAGTTGCTGGCGAAACGTCAGGAAAGAAAATTCCAAGACCACGGTTACACAGCCCGGATAACCTACAAGAACCAAAGATCTACTCATAACCCTACTAAAGTCTATTCAGTGTGGCTTACTTCTATGAAAGTGTTATTAAAGGTAAAGATAGTCCCCTGTGCAAGCACCGGGTCATTCCTGACCCATGGGGTGACATCCCGACATTTCCTAGGCAGACTTTGCTTACAGGGTGGTTTGCCAGTGCCTTCCCCAGTCATCTTCCCTTTACCCCCAGCAAGCTGGGTTATTAGGGAGGCACTATTAAGTTTTCTATATGCGAAACTGCAAATATGCCCAAATATTGGACAGCCACAAACTTATGCCTCCTAAGCCATCTGAGTGGTAAGAAAAATAAAAGTAGAAATTAGAAAAAAATGTAGTAGGCAACATAAAATGGTTTGTCGAAGGCTTTCACGGTCAGAGTTCATCAGTTCTTGTAGGTTATCCGGGCTGTGTAACTGCCCGGATAACCTACAAGAACCGATTATTATTATTATTTTTACAGAAACAGCAACGAGTATTGGGGTATACGTCACAATAACCTAGTCTGATGGTCCGATGAATGGTGGGATGATAGCCGATGATAGTCTTTTGGACCTGCTGGGCTGGCCTCACCCGTTGGGGTTTCTAGATGGGTGTTCAGTACTGGAGGGATAAGACATTCTCTTCTAAACACCCCCCCCCCTTGATAGGGTGCCTTATTTGTCTGCTGCAGCCGGGGATCCACAGCAACGGCATAATCAAACGGGTGATTTGTGGGAGATCCTGGGCAGTCCCTGGCCCCACCATGATCACGTGAAGCTGCCTTATAATGAACCAGACCGTTGGTCCATCAAAGTTAGTATTGTCTACTCAGACCGGCAGCAGCTCTCCAGGGTCACAGGCAGGGATCTTTCACATCCCCTACCTCACCTGCCTATTCCCTTTAAGTGGAGATGCCAGGGATTGAACCTGGGACCTTCTGCATGCCAAGCAGATGCTCTCCCACTGAGCCATGCTCCCTCCGCTTATGTTCTGTGTTGTCTTGCATGTGTGTGCTATTGTTGTTTTGAGTTAACCGTTGGAAACAGACACGACTGAGAAGTTTCTTGCAACGTCTGGAGTGGGACAAGAACTTGAACAAGCTACCAGAAAGACTCTGAAAGAAAAGCAAAACCAACGGCGCGGAGGCGTGGAAATGGGAGGAGGAGGGAGACCAGAAGCTGAGTTGGAGCAGGGGATGCGTGTTTCAAATATCAAATTCCCTTTACTAAGAACCCAGTTATTGAGGCTTTGAGGTGTTTGGGATGTTTGGGAAACTTAAAGAAAAGAGATCTGAAGAAAGTTTCAAAAATCAAAAAAAAGGAAAGCTTCAATAAATGAAAAGCGGAGGATTCCCCCCCCTCCTCTAAAAGCCGCGGCTGTGATATCGAAAGCGGGACCGACTGTGTCGGGGCGGCGACCTTTGCTTTAGGGGTAGAGAAGGACCCGAGCAGGTCTCAGATTGTTGGGGGGGGGGACTTTCTCCTCTCGTAATAATAGGCGTAGTTTATAAAACAGAAACAGCATGGAGCTTGAAGCACCAGGTTCTTGCATACAAATGCAAAGAGAGAGCGATCGTCCGTCTCTACCGGTCAAGCGAACGAGCTTCAGAAAGCAGATCTTTCTTTGTTGTATAAGACTTCCGTCTACTGGAGCTAGAATAGAACTGCAGCTTTTGGGGTGTTTTTTGTGTATGTGGCTTGGTGGCAACTGTAAAGCTTTGTTTAGGAGGACTTCACTATTAGTAAACGAACATTACAAGTTACAAGCCAACAAGCAGCAAGGATCATAAGCTTTCCACCAAAGTGAAATTGTGAGCCACACACAGGAGGCTGAGGAACCAACTTCAGCCTCCTGCCACACACTCAGATGCAAGAAAGTGTCCCTCCACAGATTTCTTACTTACCCTCTTTTCTTGGAAAGCCTCCTCCAGAGGAATCACCTGGTGATCTTTGTGCTCCTCGGATCTGCGGCAGACCACGCAGAAGGGGGCTTCAATGTCCTTGCAGGTAAATTTCAGGGGCTCCTGGTGCTTCTCGCAGATGCCCCTCCTTCGCTTCTGCCCCCTTCGCTTCTGCCCCCTTCCTTCCAAAGGACTGAGTTTCTGGATTATTTCCACAAAGTTGGCCAGCTCCTGGTTGGGCCAGAGGTTCCCTTTTTGCACTCTCCCATTGTCAAGTTTAATATTTATACTGTGTTGTGATTTCTGAAGTCCTAGGATTACATGGAGAGACGGCATGGTGTAGTGGTTAAGGTGCTGGACTAGGATCTGGAAAACCCAGGTTCGAATCCCCACTCTGCCATGGAAACTTGCTGGGTGACCTTGGGCCAGTCACACACTCTCAGCATTGAGCCTGGCAAGAGTTTGGATGGGAGACCACCAAGGAATACCAGGGGCATGACGCAGAGGCAGGAAATGGCAAACCACCTCTGAACATCTCTCTGTGAGAGCCAGGTGTCTCTGATCCCCCCTGCTCCTTTAGCATTCCCTATCTCTGGTCCTTTGAACTCGTAAAAGCAGTTCACACCTCCCCGTGCCTTCCTGGATCCTGGCGCCTCTTCTGCCTTACCCAGGTGCCGGTCTTGCCCTCCCCTGTGGCGCATCCTGCTTACACTCCCTCGGGCCGAATGTGGCCTTGAGGGGCTGAGACTCCTAACAGTCTCTCTGGGACCTGTTTGATGTTTTGTATTGCGCCAATCTGTCTTGTAGCTTCCCACGACTGAAGTGTGAACCCTGATGCCCTGTAGTCAATATATTCTGTAACCCTGATAAGGTCGCTCACTTGCAACTTCAAATCCGTGTCTGTCTGTACTATCTGAAGCCTTCAATAAATCCTTTGTTTCTGCATCTAAGTCTGAGCAAGTGATTTTGCGAAGTTAGCACAGCTAGGCTGGGACTCTCACATTAAGTTGCAAGTCCTTGCCTCTTCGTCTGCACCTGTACCCTAGGGGACAGCAATGCCAGACAAGGAGGATCCCTCTTCACCCCCGGACTCCCCGGACAAAACCGAGGCTCCGGTGAAGCCTGACCCGAAGGAGGAAGGTGCCAAGCGGAAGGTACCCGGTCCCCCACACCCGGGACCGGGCTTGGGTACCAAGCCCAAGAATACCTTCAATTCCTGGCTGGACTCCCCTAAGGGTTGGTCGCTCTCCCGGAATGAGGCGAAGCACCGCCGTATGGCCTTGTCAGGCACGAGGCTCGAGGACGACCCTGCGCGTAGGGAAGTCATGATGGATGAGGAACGGAGGCAGTGGCAGGAGGAACGCCAAACCATGCTGGAACGCATGGATGCCATGCAGGCCGTGATGGAGGAGATGGCTATCGCCATGGATGCGCTGAAGGTACAGACTCCCCCCGACAACCCCCCGGATGGGACACCGGCGGCTCGCCCCGCGCCTCCCAGCGCCCCGGCCCGCCGTGATCTGAAAATCACGTACGATGGGTCGGGGGACCAGTTGACTTTCTTTTTGGTCCAAGTGGATATTTTTATGCGGGAACAGGGACGGACCTTTAACTCGGAAGAGTCCCAGGTCCAGTATGTGGCCTCCCTCCTACAAGGGGAGGCGGCCGCGTGGATGGTGTTACAGTACGAGTTGCGTTCCCCGGTTTTGCGCAACCTGGATGAGTTCATGGTTGCCCTCCGAAACCGGTTTGAGGATCCGAACCTGGGAGAGCGGGCCAAGGCTACCCTGATGCAACTCCGCCAAGGGACTAAGTCGGTGGCGCAGTATGCGAGCGAGTTCCAATCCTTATCGAGCAGAATCCTGGATTGGAGCGAGGCTACCCGGGTGCAATGCTTTCAAGAGGGACTAAACCCGGACTTACAACACTGGGCCTTCATGCAAGGCAACCCCCCGGACGTCAAGGGCTGGGTGCACCATGCCGCCGACATTGAAAATCGGAAGCAGCTCCTGACTCTGTCCAAACAACGCACCGGCCATGACTTCAAGCCAAGGGGTGATCGGCCCAGTGTTCCCCGGGATCCCCGCGCTCCAGGTGGCAGCGGCCCCTCAGCAGCCGAACGCCGCAAGCGTTTCGAAACCGGGGTATGCTTGGTGTGTGGAGGTAAGGGCCATTTCGCCTCCCAATGCCCGTCCCGCTCCGGCCGTCCGACGCCTCCCCGCTCGACTCCGCCCGAACCGGAGAAAGCCCCCACGGAGGGCCAACATCGACGCCGAAGCAGCGCCCCGGGACGCCGGAGCGCGCCTTCCGCCCTACAGGTGAGCGCTCATGACAGAGCCTCCACCTCTACTGGTCCATCGGGACCCCGGATTACAAATGCAGCCTTTGACTCGGCCGAGTCACGGAGTACAACTACCACATCTCCCTCGTCCAGTGAGGAGGAAGAGTGGGAGACGCCGGCAAAAAACGCCGTCGGTCTGCTGTAAGAGGGGCTCCTCAGCAGACCGTTCCTATCGTTATGCAAGGAGCTCCACCGATGGTAAGCACCCAAGAGGATAATGTGTACATCCGGGCCCACCTATCCTTACCAAAAGGGGGCCCCGTTTTAGAATTTCCCGCACTAGTTGACTCGGGGTGCGCTCGTACCTTGATTAGCGAGGAAACCGCCAAAAAACTGTGCGTCCAACGCAAAAGGCTCCCGGGCCCCCTCCGCTTCTCTCAAATGGACGGGAGTGACTTTAAAAAGGGGCCCGTCACTCACCGTACCACCGAGGTGGTCATGGCCGTGGGGGAACATTGGGAACGACTGTATTTCACTATCGCCCCCATAGTGACACCCATAGTTTTGGGGATGAATTGGTTGCGGGGACACAACCCTTCTATTGACTGGGTCAAATGGACGCTCACTTTCCCAGAAGACCCCTGCGGGATGCACAACAAGGACCGAGTTCTGTGCACCCCGGCCGCCGCACTAGTGGGGTCCCCTGGGTCCCTTCCCACGACACCCCACCTTCCCTCGGAATATTCCCAGTTCGCAGATGTGTTCGATGTGAGGGAATGTGATGAACTGCCCCCACACCGAGAGACTGATTGCGCAATTGAAATTGTGGGAGAGGGCAAGCTATCTAAGGGGAAAGTTTACCCCATGAGCCCAAATGAAAAGGCTGTGTTGCGGGACTATTTAGACACTAATCTAGCGAGGGGCTTCATACGTCCCTCCAAAGCTCCGTATTCCGCCCCCGCCTTTTTCGTCAAAAAGAAAACGGGGGACTTGAGACTATGTATTGACTTTCGCAGACTGAATGCAGTCACTCAGTCTAACGCTTACCCCCTCCCTCTTATTCCAGACCTTCTAGCACAACTGAAGGAAGGCCGGATTTTCACCAAACTGGACTTGGTGGAGGCCTATCACCGCATCCGCATTAAGGAGGGGGATGAACCCAAGACGGCTTTTTCAAGTTGTTTTGGCATGTTTGAGTACCTAGTAATGCCGTTCGGACTTTCAGGGGCTCCGAGTGTGTTCATGCAATTAATTAATGAAGTGTTACATGATTTGTTGTTTCGGGGGGTAGTGGTATTCCTGGATGATATACTCATTTATTCTGAGACCATGGAAGAACATGTCCGCCTAGTGCGCGAGGTCCTCCAACGACTGCGGGACCACAAATTGTATGCAAAAGTGTCTAAATGTGAATTTCACCAGCCCTCTATCACCTTCCTGGGTTATGTAATTTCCCACCAGGGGTTAGAGATGGACCCCGGAAAGGTTCAAGCCGTGCGGGATTGGGACCCTCCCACCACCCGCCGCCAACTCCAACAGTTTTTGGGGTTTGCCAATTTTTACCGTAACTTCATTCCCAATTTCGCACAGGTGGCTCTCCCCCTCACTTCCCTTTTGTGCACCAAGGGGAAGGGGGCGAATGCCGCGCTACCCTCGGCCCGGTTGCAATGGTCACCGTCCTGCCAACAGGCGTTCGAGGAGCTGAAAGTGCTCTTCTCGTCCGAGCCGGTACTAGCCCACCCGGACTGCACCAAACCTTTTGTGGTCCAGGTGGACGCCTCGGACGTAGCCATGGGGGGGGGGGCTCTCCTGCAGAGAGACGATGGTGGGGTGTTGCGACCGTGCGCCTATTTTTCCAAAAAGTTCTCCCAGTCGGAAATCAACTGGGCTATTTGGGAGAAGGAGGCGGCGGCGGTTAAACATGCCCTCACCATCTGGAGGCATTTTCTAGAAGGGGCGGAATTTCCGTTTGAGGTGTGTACCGACCACAAAAACCTTGAGGCTCTCAAGGGGGCTAGAAAGCTCAACGCTAAACAAATTCGGTGGGCTCAGTTTTTCGCCAAGTTTCGCTTCACCCTCAAACACGTTCCCGGGAAGGAAAATGCTCTAGCCGATGCCCTGTCCCGCCTCCCCCAATACCGCAATGATTTCGACCGTCCGGTGGACTCCCTGTTCACCCCCGAACAACGAGGGGAAGTCTCTGGTCTAGCCGTCACCACTCGATCCCAAGCTCGGCAACCGAGTCACCCCTTGCTCAAAGGGGTCCCGGAAGCTTTTCAGCAAAAGCTCCGAGACGCATCTCTGCAGGAGGCGGAGCAACAAACCCTTCCCCCCGGTATGGAACAGCGGGACTCATGCTGGGTGCGGGGTGGAAAACTTTATGTCCCGACACCTCTCCGCAAGGAGGTCTTGGGACTAGTCCACGGGGCCAAACTGGCTGGGCACTTTGGATTCGTGAAAACCCTACACCTGGTTAGGCGGCAATTTTGGTGGCCCAGCATGAGAGCCGATGTGGAACTGTACGTGCGCAGCTGCCCCATCTGCGCCACAGCTAAGAAAAGGATGGGAAAACCCCCGGGGCTTCTGAAACCTTTGGAAACCCCCTCCCGACCGTGGGAGGTGATCGCCATGGACTTTATTACCGATCTACCTCCCAGCCGGGGTAAGACAGTCCTTTGGGTGATCACGGACCTTTTTTCTAAACAGGTCCACTTCGTTCCCTGCGCCGGGCTCCCCTCGGCCCAGGGTTTAGCGAAACTGTTCATCACTCACGTCCTCAGACTTCACTCGATCTCTAGAAAGGTCCTCTCCGACAGGGGGGTCCAGTTTGTCGCCAAGTTCTGGCGAGCCTTCCTGAAACTAATGGGGGTGGAAGAGCAAGGGCTCTCTTCAGCTTACCACCCTCAGACCGATGGGCAAACCGAATGAGTCAATGCTGTGGTCGAGTGTTACCTCCGGTGCTATGTCAACTATCACCAAGATGACTGGGTTGATTTACTCCCCTTCGCTGAGTATGCCTACAACAATGCCCCTCACTCCTCCACTGGTTTTAGCCCTTTTCAAGTAGTGTACGGGACGGAATTCGGCCCTTTTGGTTCCGCTCCTGTCACTCCAGAGCTCGAGGCGATCCCGGAAGCCCAGGAGTGGGTGCAGGTGATTCAATCTACTTGGCCCTGGTTGCAAAAGAATCTCGAACGGGCCAAGCGCAAATACAAAGAACAGGCCGACAAGCATCGGTCCCCGGGCTGGCAGCTCAAGGTGGGGGAGCTGGTGTATCTCTCCACCAAAAATTTGCGCTCGCTCCGACCCTGTAAAAAGCTTAACGATCGGTTTGTGGGACCTTTCCCCATTTCCCGGGTGATTAATGAAGTCACTGTGGAGTTGGAGCTGCCCAAGACCCTTCGGGGCGTCCACCCCGTCTTCCATATCAGTCTACTCAAACCTTATGTACCCGCTCCCCAATTCCACTCTCCTCCCAAGCCTGAAGTTCCTACGGTAGTGGGCGGAGACACTCACTTAGAAGTCTCTAAGGTTTTAGACTCCAAATGGAAGAAGGGGAAACTGTTCTATTTTGTCCGGTGGAAACATCTGGGGCCTGCACATGACGAATGGGTAGCAGCCCCCCACATGGCGGCCCCCCGCCTCGTTCACGAGTTTCACTGCGCCTACCCCGACAAGCCTCAGCCTCCTGACCTTGCGGGAGGGGGGCCTTAAGGGGGGCAGTATGTGAGAGCCAGGTGTCTCTGATCCCCCCTGCTCCTTTAGCATTCCCTATCTCTGGTCCTTTGAACTCGTAAAAGCAGTTCACACCTCCCCGTGCCTTCCTGGATCCTGGCGCCTCTTCTGCCTTACCCAGGTGCCGGTCTTGCCCTCCCCTGTGGCGCATCCTGCTTACACTCCCTCGGGCCGAATGTGGCCTTGAGGGGCTGAGACTCCTAACAGTCTCTCTGGGACCTGTTTGATGTTTTGTATTGCGCCAATCTGTCTTGTAGCTTCCCACGACTGAAGTGTGAACCCTGATGCCCTGTAGTCAATATATTCTGTAACCCTGATAAGGTCGCTCACTTGCAACTTCAAATCCGTGTCTGTCTGTACTATCTGAAGCCTTCAATAAATCCTTTGTTTCTGCATCTAAGTCTGAGCAAGTGATTTTGCGAAGTTAGCACAGCTAGGCTGGGACTCTCACACTCTCGTCTGGAAAACCCTGTGGGTTTGCCAAAGGCAAAAAAAAAATCTGTGGCTTGTTACGATCCTCATCCTGTCAATTGCATTGGTTTCCACTGTGTAATCTGCCTTGAGTCTCAGTGAGAAAGGTGGACCGTTCAATAAAATAATACTAAGTACCTGGTGTTGCTGTCCTGCCTCAGTTACTCAGCAATAGGTCTAAGCACGAGTTTATTCATTCAGTAGTGGAAGAGCTTTTCCTGGGCAGCCTGCAGGTAAGGCCGTTGCCTGTCTCTGCATACTTTCCTGTAGCTGAGTGTGTCTCAACCTTTCCTACCTTCGGTCCCACGAATTACTCTTAGGAAAGAACCTGGGTCCCACCAAGATGGAATTTTTTTAAAACACCTTTTCTGAGAAAGACATTTATGTGTCTTTACTTGCAGGCATTCTGTTTATGACACTGCTTATGGCAAGTTTTAAGGACATGAACATTGCAGTTATATTGCTTTATTGCTATGGCTTTAGAACACAACAGAAATAATTATTCCATTAGCAACTGAAAAGCAGTAGTTGTTCTGAAAACCCCAGATCCCACCTAGACAAGTTCTGCATCTCACCAGAGATGCACAGCCTGCTGCTTGACAACCACGTCTGTGCATTAAACTCACATAGCTAACCTATAACTTACTATGAAATCTAAATCACTTAATTACACAAAGAAACAACAACCCCAACCCCCACCATGAGATATAGAAATGAAAGAAAAGTCCAGTAGGATGTCCAAAATTCCGCGGGAGGATATCAGCAGCCGGAGATCACCACTACGATCAGATGGTTGACGTCCAAAGGAGAAAAGAAATCCACAGATCAATTGAGATGGTCGTTCCGGATACTGTATAAAGTCCTGTTTTTGCCAAAAGCTTCATCAGTCATTGATCCCTTCTTGCTGTCCGCAGTTTGCTTTTGAATATTTGTTGAATATTTGTTATATCTGCTTATAATATTTATGAGTATGTGAGTATGTTATTTCCAGGTTGGCTTTCACAATAGGTTAATCGTAGGAGGATTGTATTTGGAGCTTACAGGGATCTACTTATTCAAAAGCAAATTGCTGACAGCAAGCCTGGCAGCGTGGATCTAAACTAAACCCCCCTCCGCCCGCCTTGCCAGGAGTCCCACGGACACGGGCGGTGGGGGCTTTACAGAGATCCACGCCTGCCACCCTCACCCACCCTTGCCACCACGTGAGCCTGGCAGGTGGGTGGTAGAGTTGCAGCTGGCGCCACCCCCCACCCCCGGCATCATGGGCAGGTAGGGAGGAGGATGAAAGGGAGCCCCTATGCCATGGCCCCATAAACCAGGCAGGTGGAGGCAGCGGCACTGCAAGTGGGAAGGGCAGGCAGGGGATGGAGGGAAGGGGAGCCACCATTTCCTCCTCACCACCACATGAATCAGGCAGGACGACATGGTGGCACATTAGATTGACAGGATGGCTGTTCAGTGGCCAACAGGGCAAGTGGGGATGGGATGATGCCCCCTCACAAGTCTCATGGGCCCCCTTTATCACCATATCTTTCTGAAGCGTAGATGACACATTAGTATGATTGCAAACACTGATGGCCAGTGTGTTGAAGTGCAGTGTGGTGGACTTGAACTGATGAGGGCCTGGGTTCAAATTCCTACTCAGCTATAGGGTTGCCACTGCCTCCAGGTGGGCGCTGGAGATCTCCCCGAATTACAACTGTTCTGCAGATAGGGTTCCCAACTGCCCAGTTGTGGTGGCAATTCCCCGCCAATTAACCGGGCTGCCCACTGACCAGCTGATGGTCAGAGCGGGCAGAAGCAGGCAGGGAGAGCGATTCCCTCCTGCTCATACTTCTGTGGGGTCAGAGTGTGCAGACAGTGGGGCTAAAAACAAAGGAAGTCACTGTATCTGGACTGTGCACAAATCCCTCCCTCTCCCCAACCCCAAAAGAGGCTCCCAAGTGGGGACAATGGCTGCTTCAGAGCTTGGACTCCACGGCAGAACCTTTTTTCTGCCAAGGGCCATTTGGATATTTATAACTTCATTCTCGGGCCATACAAAATTATCAACTTAAAAATTAGCCGACCAAGCCCCCAGCAGGCAGCTGCCCCAGATGACCCCCCCCCGTGCGGGCAAGGAGGCTGGCATCCAACCAGTGGCGTGCACGCCCACCTGGTGGCACAGGATGGTCTGTTGCACAAGCCAGGCACCCTGAGACTAGCGAGAGGGTTTCTCTGCCGGGCTGGGGGTGGGGAGATGCGGTGGTCTCTCCGCGAAATGAGCCTGGGAAGATTTCCCCAAGCAGCAGACCATCGCCCCGGGAAAGTTGGAAGGAAGCGGAGAGGCGCAGCGGGACGGGTTTGCCGAGGGGAGCAGCCTCGTGCATCATCTGCCCATTTCCAAATCAACACCCAGGTGCAAATCCCTGACCCCTCTTACTGGGGGGGGGGAGTGGCAGAAACTCTCCAATTTCCCCCGCGAAGCTGACTAAAAAAATAAATAAATAAAAAGAGGGAAGAAAAGGTCCGATCGTTTGGGTGCAACTCCGCCTCTCTGCCCTTGTCTACGCCAGAGTGGTTCCCGCAGCAGCAGCAGCACACACATTTTCCCTGCAAACCGGCATCTGGATGCGGACGCCAGATCCGCAAGAGGGGACAGGATGGGCTGCACCACTCCAGACGGTGAGAGAGGGTGAGTCCAGTTTCCGAAAGCTCCCCCCTCTTCAAGAAAAGTCCACGCAGACAGAAAAGCAGCACAGCAAAGAAAGGGCTGAGATTATTACCTGGCCCCTTGAGCTGCTACTTTTCTGGTATAGCCAGTCTTTTAGTTGCACGTACACAATCTAAGCCTTCCACACAGGCAGGTATCCACCCTTCTGACCTTGGAGGAGGAGGAGCTGTGCAAAGCAGGGACCTGCCCATATTGAACTTGGAGTGGGTGAACAGGCGGGCTTCACCCTAATACACTCTTCTGCATTGTTTAAATAGACTCTGCAGTCCTAGGATTACATGGAGAGACGGTTAAGGTGTCAGACTCGGGTCAGGGGAACCCAAGTTTGAATCCCCACTCTGCCCTGGAAACTTGCTGGGTGACCTTGGGTCAGTCACACACTCTCAGCCTCGACCCTGGCAAGTATGTTTGGATGGGAGACCTCCGAAAGAGTACCAGGGACTTGACCCAGAGGCAGGCAATGGCAAACCATCTCTGAACATCCCTTGCCTTGAAAGCCTATGGGGTTGCCAATGCCAAAAACAAAATGATAATTACATGGCTTCTTAGGATTCTCATTCTGTCCATTGCATTGGTTTTTACACTATGTCATCTGCCTTGACTCTCAGTGAAACTGGCGAACCATAAAATAATGTAAATAAAATAATAATACCAAGTACCCTGGTGTTGCTGTCCTGTGTCAGTGACTCAGCAATAAGTCTATTCGTAAGTTCATTCATTCAGCAGTGGAAGAGCTTTTCCTGGACAGCCTGCAGGTAATGCTGTTGTCTGTCTCTGAATACTTCTCTGTAAATCACTGAGCCTCAACTTTTCCTTCCTTTGGACCCACCAATGGCTCTTATCAAAGAACCTGGGTCCCACCAGGATGGAATTTTTTTAAAAACACCTTTTCTGAGAAAGACATTTATATGTTTGCACTTGCAGGCATTCTGTTTATTACAGTTGCTTGTTTATGGTAGGTTATAAGGACATGAATATTACAGTAATATTCCTTTATTGCTATAGCTTTAGAAAACAACAGAAATAATTATTTCATTAGCAATTGAAAAGGAATAATTGTTCTGAAAACCCCAAATCCCTCCTAGACTAGTTCTGTCTCAACCGAGATGCACAGCCTGCTGGTTGAAAACCACTGCTGTACATTAAATTCCCGGCACTCACAAAAAGAGCCCTTCAGGGAGGTAACTAGACTGAACCATCCCCTTGACAGGCAAAAATGTCTTCTGTGGGTTTGTTTGGTTTGTTCTGTAACATAGGGGAGTGACCTCTCAACGGTCCAGAGAAGACCAGGCTAATTCCAGCTTTTGACCTGTCTAGCTATAATTTTTTTTTAATTGTTGACACACCATTACAATGACCTATTATGGCAATGACTAGTTCACAAATTTTTTAAACTCACTCTTGCTTTTTTCATTGTGCAGTTATAAGAGGAACAGTATTGGCTGCATATTGAGCCTTATAACTCTGGCATGAGAAGGACTACTTTTAAAAAATGAAATCAGGGAAATCATTAAAATTATGGTCCAAAGAAGATCAGGCCACTGCCAGCATTTGAGATGCCTAGCCATAATTTTAAAAAATAACTCTCCATTAGAATGACCTATGGTGACAATGGCTAGTTCACAGATTGCTTTCCTGTTTTTTTTTTTTTTTAAACTAACTCTCTAGCTGTTTTCATTGCAGAATTAGAAGGGGAATGGGACTGGCTGCACATTGCTCTTTATAACTGAAACAAAAAGGGCAAGAGTCCAGTAGCACCTTAAAGACTAACAAATATTTTCTGGTAGCTGTGGCTCACAAAAGCTCATACCCTACCAGAAAATATTTTTGTTAGTCTTTAAGGTGCTACTGGACTCTTGTCCTTTTCTACTACGGCAGACAGACTAACACGGCTACCCACTGTGAAAAAGGGCTAGAGAGTTGCTTTTAAAAAATAAATCTGGGAACAAGTACATTGTTGCAGTAGGCAGGGGATATAAATATTTTAATTTTTTTTTAAACTGTGTTGATCTGGTACCAACTTTTTAAAAAGGCCTCCATTAGTGGGTGGACGAAAGGCCTCCCCAGAGCATCAAGGCAAGGAAATTGCACATGAGCAGGAATTCAGTGTAAATTTAGACAAAAATAAAAGCCAGAATGCTGAAGAGTCCTGCGCATATGGGTGCCAGCCCAGAGCCCTCATTCCCTCATTCCACCCCCTCCACGTTCAATGGCAACATCCTCATCCGTCCACGTTTCTCCTTTGACGCCTCCATTAACTTCCTTTCTGCTCCCAGACGCCACAGAAACTCTTCGATCCTGCCCTTCAAACCTCTCTGCATCGGTCCATCAGAAAATAAAGTTGGGGGCCTCAGAACTGGTCACCAGCTTCTGGATTTTGATGGGACTTGTAGAGCCCAAAATGAAGGGAATCGGAAAATCCTTTCCCAGATTAGGTCCAGAGACTCTGGTCTTTGCAATGGAATCAAAGGTTTAACCATGAGAAGGCAGGAAGGTGGGAAGCAGCACAGACAGGGAGGGTGGGAAATATCCCCTCCGTTACAAAACAAAGAGGGGTTAACTTCCCTCACTTATCAGAGCCTGTGTGGTATAGTGGTTAGAGTGTCTTAGAATCTATGAGACCCGGGTTCCAATCCTAACCCCACCATGGAAGCTTGTTTGTTGGCATTGGGCCAGTCACACACTCTCACCCTAACCTCCTTCTCAGGACTGTGGTTGTTGTGAGGATAAAATGGAAGGCAGGGGGGGTGATATAAACTGCTGTGGGTCCACCTTTGGGAGAAAGGCAGCAGAGACAAGATGAGGGGGGTAAAGAAAGTCCTTGAAGGTTCAGAGCCAGTATTTTGTAGTGGTTAAAGCAGGTCTAGGATCTAAGAGACCCAGGTTCAAATTCTCATTCTGCCTCTGATACTTGGAGGCTGACGGAAGTCACACACACACACACACACAGCCTCCTCCAATTCACAGGACACTTATTGTGAGGATAAAATGGAAGACTGGACAGCGATGTCAGCCACGTTTGGTCCACGCTGGGGAGAAAGGCAGGGTATATATGAAGTCCCTCTGTAATAAGCCAAACCTAGGACTGCATGGAAGGAATAACAGCAGAGAAATTACTAAAGCTATTTTCAGTAGGAATAAAGGGCGGTATGTTTTTCAGAGTTGCTCCTATAGGAAAGGGACACTTGTCATAAATCTGATTTTGGGTACAGTTCACAAAAAGGACGATTGCACTTTTTGTTGCTCCATCAGATATTGCATATGTCTTCCGACAGGAGGTGGAACTGCTCATTCAGTATTTAAACTACCATTAAACATTGTGAGTACAACAAATCTGTAGTCACTGATGAAAGTGAGGGGAAAGGAGGGACCCTGGATTCCCCCTCCCCCCTCTTCTTGTGGAGGTGGGACAGGATCATATATCTCATTCTGAATCTGGCACCCGTGTGTATCACATACCCCAGAAAGTGGGGCCAGGTACACCTAGGACAAGGACTCCTACCAGCCCATAGAAACATCCCAGGATTGCAGAAAAATCCCAAAAAGAAAAAAAAATACAAATTTAACATTTTCAGAAAAACACTGAGATCTTGTGAAATACGTTATGAGATCTCGGTTGTCAGTCTGGAGAAGAAAGGAGCAGTGGTGACATGAGCCAGGCAAGCAGGGGAAGAGGAGAAGGCCTGCCACCCTCACCCACTCTTGCCACCACTACGTGAGCCTGGCAGGTAGGTGGGTGGAGTTGCAGCTGCCATCACCCCCACCGGCCAGTTCTGTGGACAGGCAGGCAGGGAGGAGGAGGAAAGGGAGCCGCTTTTACCCCTATGCCATGGGACCCCTAAACCAGGCAGGTGGAGGCAGCAGCACTGCAAGTGGGAGGGGGCAGGCAGGGGAGGGAGGGGAGCCACCATATCCCCCCTCACCACCACGTGAATCAGGCAGGTAAAGGTGGTGGTGCATTAGATTGACAGGGTGGCTGTTCAGGGGCCAGCAGGGCAAGCGGGGGTGGGATGATGCCCCTCCAAGCCTCATTTGGTCCCTTTATCCCCAGATCTTCCTGAAGTGTAGATGACACATTAGTATGATTGTAAACACTGAGTGCTTTGAAGTGCAGTGTGGTAGACTTAAACTGATGAGGCCTGAGTTCAAATTCCTACTCAGCTAAAGGGTTGCCAGCCTCCAGGTGGGCGCTGGAGATCTCCCAGAATTACAGGTGCAGATGACAGAAACTGGCTCCCCTGGAGAGACTGGCTGCTTCAGAGCATGGACTCTATGGCATTGTGCCCCCCTCAGGTCCCTTTCCTGCCCAAACTCCACCCTCCCCAGCTCTGCACCCAAAACCTCCAGGAATTTCCCAGGCCACAGTTGGCAACCCCAGCAATGAAGCTCAGTAGCTCTTGACCCAACTTCCCTCGCAGGGTTGTGGTGAGAACAAAGTATGAGCACCCAGTTTTTTGGAAACCCAATTAAAGGGGAGAGACAGAGAGGCGGCTGTGGGGATAAAAAGGATTCGTAATGATTTGAAGAGAGACACAAAAAACAGGAATTACAAACCTTTAACCCAGCAGGACCCTGGCTATGCAAACCCCCTCCTTAATTTCCTTCCAACTGGAGCGCTGGGGAGGTCTCAAGCTAATAAATGAAAGCACCCTTGTGGTTGTCCAGCTGTCACAATATACCCTCCCCCCCACCCAATAAAAAAATCAAGGCAGCCCAGTTTTCAAGGTAACATAACTTTATCGTAAGAGCAACAACATCTTTGCAACCAGTGGTAAAACTGAACCACAACTGCGATGAATGAAGCAGCCTTGACAGGGAGAGGCCATTTCCTCACAGGTGCTGCTGCCCAGTGAAGCATTGAAAGGAGAAAGGCCAGAAGATCATCTCAGACTTGCAGGGGCCTCTTTCTTCCTCTCCAAGGTCTTTGGTTGTTCCTCTTGTGCTTGAGAGGAATGAAGGCCGGAGGAGAATGGCAGGGGGGTGGGTGGGGGGGACACGGACTATTCACAGCTCTCCTTGACCACAAGCCGGTTATTCTTTATGAACTGAATTGTGTCACTGTTGCTTTAAGAAATGAGATACAAATTTTAAAAAGGGGATGTTGGGAAAATGTCTCCATTTTTACTCCAGTCGGTTTGGGGGTCTTTTAGCCTGGAGAGGCCTCATTTACTGCTTCTGGTGTGGAGAGAAGAGGAGGGTCTTAAGGAGAGATTTTGAGGTGGGCTTTCCCCAACACCCAAAAGAAGGGCAGGAGGGTCTCTCCACGGAAGGAGGCTCCGGAGAACTCGTAGATCAGGGATCCTCGGTCAGCGTCCAAAAAGGCCACTCGGCCCCCAGCGTAGTCCAGGCAGACTCTGATCCTCTTCGGCTCCCCGGTCAGGGACAGGGGAGGGTTTTTGCCTTTTATGCCAGCCTTGTAGCAGCCCCCCCACTTCCCCACAGCCCAGAACCCTTCCTCAGGACTAAGGAAAAAAAACTCCCTTCCTCCTCACGGACTTTCTGGCCACCCCCACAAACCACTCTTCCTCACTTCCCACAAGGACTTCCCAGAAGTGGCGGCCTGCTGTGAATCCCTCACGGCCCAGAACAGCAGCATGTACATCAAATCTCTCAGGATTGCTGGGCAGAGCTTTTCCTCCCCATCTCACGCTTTTCCGATCCTCAGACAGGAGGAGATAACGATGGGCCGTGTCTGGATCCAGAGTCACATTTGCTGTTGGGGGGCAAAAACGAGACAAGAAGAGAAGCGTTTTCAGCCAGAAGATTTCTCCCTCTGGCCTGTTCTGCGTCCTTCTCCTACCATTTCTGTCCTGCTCCCACCTCTTCATAACCCTCTCCTGGATTTCACAGGCTCTTCCTGCCTTCTCCTGACCTGCTAAAAGGCAGAGCAGCCTTCCTTGGGTTGCCAACCTCCAGGTAGTAGCTGGAGAACTCCCACTATTACAACTGATCTCCAGCCGATAGAGATCAGATCACCTGGAGAAAATGGCCGATTTGGCAATTGGACTCTGTGGCATTGAAGTCCCTCCCCTCCCCAAACTACCTCAGGCTCTGCCCCAAAAACCTCCCGCCAGTGGCAAAGAGGGACCTGGCAACCCTAAGTCTTCCTGTGTGCTTCAAGAAAAGGCAGGTAAAATCCACAATAAAAACCCACAGTAACCCAACCCATTTCTTCCCATATCCTGTCCCAAGCGGAGAACCTCAAGAGAGAAGAGAATCTGGGATATTTCAGTGATAGGATTTCCCCCCCTAAGAAATCACATTTACATAAAAATCCAAATCACATGAAAAATGAGCAGAGGCACAGAATGGGTTGAACACATCTCAAAACAGGGAATACCACTGAATTTGGCTTTCATTGACTCTGAACAAAACACAGAGACTGGAAGGGGGTTCCCATTGCTTTCAGCTTGCCAGGGAGATGTGTGTCTCAATTGGCATTTGGGACCATTTTGGCAGGACTTGGGATGGTTTCTATATTCCAGTGAAAGAACAAAGATTGGACTGAATGCAGCTTCTCAGGGAATGTCCTGTATGGTAACGTTACGTCAGCAATAAAGTGGAGCTGATGTCCTGCCTGCACCCCTCAGAGGATGCCTGCGAGATCAGACCCTCACTCCACAGCCTGCACAATCTGCCTTTCACTCTTCTGTCTTTTTAAAGGTTGCAACAGCCAGCCTGATGAAGACCTCTGCTGTGCTTGAAAGCTTACACAACATTTTGTGCCAATTCAAATAATAAATAATGAAGGTATTACATTGATTTTGCTCTTGTTTTGAGATTTGCATGGACCACTACAGCTGTACAAGTTTTCCCTGGATCCCAGGAATGACATTTCTACCCAACCCAGCAGCCGCCACCCCCCTCCATCTCATTCTAGTGATGCCTTTCCCTGTATATTGTCACAACAGAAAGTTCTAGAGACTTACTCTTTAATGAAGGCTGGGAGTTCAGAGAACCAGGTACACATATTGGTAAAATGTTATATATCTATATAATGATAATACAATTGCCTATTTTAAAAAAACTAAAAATCTCCCCGGAGGTGAGGGAAGTAAATGATCACCACAAGGAAAGGGTCAGGAAAATGGCTGCCACATAGGTGGGGAAATCTAAATGTTCTCGCTCTGAGAGAGAAGGGCATCTGTGTTTCAGCATCGCTTGCTTCGGGAGGCAGGACTTCAAGGATTTTTTACCCCTCTTCCTGTCTCCTGGGAAACGCCCCCTTTTCTCTTCAGTTCTTTCCTGCCTCGCTTATCGGGAGAGCACGTTTTTCGCAGCTCTCTGCCTTAGCTATAGGAAAGTCTACTAATTTTCTCTTTTCCTCATTCCGCCTTCCCCCTCCCTTATTCCAACTCCCTTGTGCTCTGTCCTCTGCTTCTACTTATCTATTTCTCTATCTACATAGAAGTTTTTTTTGGGGGGGGGAATTAGAGCGGGTGTTCCCGCCAAAACAAGATGGCGTCGGATCGCTCGGATCTCTTCATTGCCCAAGGCGATTTGGACCCGTCCCTTTTACAACCGGCTTCTGATGGGGAGCAGCCCTCCTGTAGTCAGGCGGCAGGCTCTAAGAATAGAGACAAAAAAGCCGGGTACAGAAAGAAAAAAGCTGGGTCAGCGCACGGCAAAGCGGCAAAACGTCTCCTCTCTGCCGCCCGGGTCCATAGACCCTCCAAGGTTTCAAAATTGAGCGCAGATCCTCCTCACCCTCCAAGCGCTCAGGGACACACAGCGGCTACGTCCGCTCCGTTCCCAGCCGGCGCTTCAGAGCACACAACGGCTGAGTCTGTTCCGGCTCTTACAGGCGGCACGGAGCTCTCAGCGGCGTCTGCCGCTTCTCCTCCACGAGACGGCGCCGTCTCGGCTTCACAGGGGGCAGCAGCAGCCTCCGGTAATGTAACAACGACCGGGCCCCTGGGGGTGGGGGGATTGGAGTTTCTAAGGTCCGAACTGGCCGCTCTTATCAGGGACTCCTTCTCGGAGGGATTGAAGATGGTTAATTTCCCCTCGCCCAGCCCCTCCCAACGCGAGACCTCCCTTGTTTATGCTAAGCACAGGAGGGAGCTGAGCCGGCTTGCAAAGCCAGGCCTCAAGGCGTCGCAGGCCTCCTCCTCTCGGCATTCAAAGGAGCACATTTCAAAGGCCCCGCAGGCCTCTTCCTCTCGCTCCTTGCGTGAGCCCGAGTCCTCCCCATTTTCCTCCGAAGAGGACGAAGGGGATAGGGAAAGGGAGGAAGGAGAATTCTCTTCCAGCGAAGAGGAAATGGTTACAGAAAACAAACAAAATAGAATCTTTAATGCAGATGACTTTCCATCGCTCCTAACTAAAACCTTAGCAGCTTTAGATTTATCAGAGGAGGCCAACTCCTCCTCTGAGAAGAAGAAAGGCTCAAAGGAGTTCTTTCATATGAATGATGCTCCTTCCAAAAGTATTCCTGTCCCTGATTATTTTACAGGATTAGTCAAAACTGAATGGGCTAAGCCTTTGGGGGGTAAACGGGCCCCTCTAATAACAAAGAGGTTTTATAACTTAGCCCCCGCCTCAGCTGATCTTCTAAGGGTCCCTCCAGTAGAGTCGCCTGTAGCAGCCTTGCATTCTACAGATATGGCCACAGAGGTAGGGAATGTCATGATTAGAGACCCTGTGGATCGCAAAGCTGACCTGGCATGTAAAAGATCGCATGAAGCCTCGGCCCTAGCAGCCAGCACTTCTATTACAGCAGCCTTAGTCTCCAGAGCAGCTATAGTGTGGGTTAGAAAGCTGGCTCAGCTCATACCCGAAGATGATAGAAATGCTTTGGAGGGGGCGTCACGAATCCTCAAAGCTGTATCCTTCTTAGCGGATGCCTCCCTTGACACCATGGTTTTTTCTGCTAGGGCAATGGCCACCTCCGTGGCTGCTAGGAGAGCCATGTGGATCCGTCCCTGGCAGGTTGGGCACTGCTCCAAAATTGTCTTAATGGGTTTCCCCTATCAGGGTGCCAAGCTTTTTGGTGATTCCTTAGAGCCCATTTTAGTAGAGACTAGGGACAAGAAAAAGGCCCTCCCAAAGGTCCTAAGTCGGGATAATAAATACCACAACCAGACTTCATTTCATCCCTTTCATGCGACACCACGTTACAGACAAGATAATAGGAGAGGGCAGTGGAACTCCCATCGTGGTTCCTTTCGCCAAGGAGGACGATATTCCAGGTCTTCCCGTTTCTCCTCCTTCCAGCCCGACAAAGGGGATAAAACCCCTCGTCAACCCAAACAATGACTTCCTTCCTCAGCCTGTGGGGGGCAGGCTCGCTCAGTTCTCGGATCGATGGGCCTCCTCCCAACCAGACTCTTGGGTGATGAAGATTGTGACCCTAGGTTATCAGATAGAGTTTTTCAAGACCCCCCCAAGCCGAGTGGTCCCCTCCCCAAGACCATTGACCAAGGAAAAACAATTGAGAACCATGGCAGCTATAAAACATCTACTAGACATCCGCGCCATCGAAGAAGTCCCTCTCCTAGAAAGAGGATCCGGGATCTATTCTATCTTCTTCACTGTTCCCAAAAGAGATGGCAATTGGCGAGCCATACTCGATTTAAAGTTCCTGAACAAATTTGTCCACCACAAGAAGTTCCGCATGGAAACACTGAAGTCTATATCAGAGGCCCTCAGACCAGGAGATTTCCTTACCTCAGTGGATCTACGGGAAGCTTACCTTCACGTCCCAATCCATCTGTCACACCGAAAGTTTCTACGCTTCCAGTTTCATCAGCAACACTACCAGTACAGAGCCCTTCCCTTTGGGTTGACTTCTGCTCCGCGAATTTTCTCCAAAGTGATGTTAACTCTGTTGGTGCTAGCTCGCGAGAGGGGCATCAGAATTCATGCCTATCTCGACGATCTTTTGATTTGCGCGTCGTCGAGAGAACAGAGTCTAGAACACACAGCCATAGTCCTACAAATATTGGACAATCACGGTTTCCTGACGAACTTCGACAAGAGTCAACTGACCCCAGTCCAGTACATCCGCCATCTAGGGGTCTACATCGACACCTCCAACAACCTCCTCATCCTACCAAAGGACAAGGTCTCCAAAGTGTGCTCCATTGCCAAGAAAACGATGACACTCAAATCATCCAGGCTGATGTTGCTGGCAAAGCTGCAAGGGCTAATGATATCATGCATCCCTACGGTGCAGTGGGCCAGACTGCATGCCAGACCGCTTCAGAACTTCCTCTACCTTTACCAGAGGGACATTGTCAAGAAGCGCGACAAGCTGTTGGCAGTTCCGGAGAAGGTGAAGTCCAGTCTTTCCTGGTGGATGAATCCCAACAGACTTTCCAGAGGACTTCCATTCATCAGACCCACACCGGTAGAGATGTTCACCGATGCTTGCCTGTCGGGATGGGGGGCCACGCTGCTTGGCCGGCTGGCTCAGGGAACTTGGAACTCCTGGGAGAAGAAGCTCCACATCAACGCTCTAGAGACCAGAGCGGTCCTAAAGGCACTGAAACACTTCTCACCCCTGATCCAAGGTGCGGACCTCCTGATCAGAACAGACAATGTGGCCACGAAGGCCCATATCAACAAACAAGGGGGATCCCGTTCGGCGGCAATCAGAAGAGAAGCAAGACTATTGATGATGTGGGCCGAAGCCAATCTAGCCTCCATCACGGCAGAACACATTCAGGGCGACCTGAACGTACAAGCGGACTGGCTCAGCAGGGAGATCCTGAGGGAGGCCGAATGGTCTCTCCACCACGACGTGTTCCATCAAATCACCCTACGATTCGGTCGTCCTACGGTGGATCTGTTCGCGGCAAAGGGGAATCAACAGCTGCCCAGATTCTTCACAAGGTACAAGCAACACGGTGCGGAACAGATCGACGCACTCATGACACAGTGGCCCAACGAGCTCCTTTACGCTTTTCCTCCACTACCGCTGATACCAAGAGTATTGCGACGTGTTCGAGAACTTCAGGCGTCAGTGATCTTCGTGGCCCCCTATTGGCCTCGACAACCGTGGTTCCCGATTCTGAGGGAACTCTCCATCCAGGATCCTTGGAAACTGCCGGACAGAGAAGATCTCCTTCACCAGGGCCCAATTCTCCATCCCAACCCAGGCTGGTACAAACTGACCGCCTGGGCATTGAAAGGAACAGGCTCTTAGAGTTAGGATATACAGCCGATATCACCGAAACCATCTTAGCAGCCAGGAGACCCTCCACAGTCAGGATATACAATACCTCGTGGAAAGCCTTTGCAAGGTGGAGCTGCCGCAAGAACGCCAATCCCCTAAAACCAACCATATCCAATATCCTTTCCTTCCTACAGGACAGGCGCAAGCAAGGATTGAAGGTCTCTACCCTCCGCAGACACCTGGCGGCTATAGCTACGATAGTCCCAAGAGTATCGGGGTTTCAGATTACCAAACACCCTCATGTTCAGTCCTTTTTAAAAGGGGTCACTCTCATATCTCCTCCTGTTACCCACAGGCTCCCCACGTGGAGCCTACATACTGTTCTCACAGCTCTAACTAAGCCCCCTTTCGAACCACTGCGACATACGGATCTCAAATACTTGGGCATGAAAGCCCTATTTCTGACAGCCGTGACCTCGGCACGCAGGGTATCAGAGCTTAGCGCCTTGTCTATTCGACCGGAGCTTTGTATTTTTCACGCAGACAAGGTGGTACTCAGACCAGACCCTTCCTTCTGCCCAAAAGTAAATTCTAGATTCCATCGGGATCAGGAGCTAGTGTTACCTTCCTTCTGTCCTAGCCCAAAGTCAGCAAAAGAAAAAGAATGGCATTCCCTAGACCTCAGAAGAGCCTTACGAATTTACATCAGACGTACAGGTCCCTTTAGACAGTCAGACTCTCTCTTTATTAATATCTCCTTGCCCAACAAGGGAAAATCCATGTCTAGGTCAGCAATTAGTAGATCCATCGTTAGTTGCATCTCCCAGGCCTACATACATAGTAGTCTACCAGTTCCCAGTGGAATAACTGCCCACTCCGTTAGGAGTTCCGCCACCTCTACTGCCTTTGACCGTAGAGCCTCTGTGGAAGAAATTTGTAAGGCCGCAACATGGAGATCTATCTCCACGTTCGTCAGGCATTACAAGTTAAACCTTTACGCTTCGGCGGACGCCGCCTTTGGTAGGCGGGTCCTCCAGAGCGTATTGCAGGACGTCTAATCCCTCCCGCGTAGGGGACAGCTCTGATAGGTCCCAATCACAGATGCCCTTCTCTCTCAGAGCGAGAACGAGCCTTGGATACTCACCGTGAAGGCTCCTTCTGCTCTGAGATATGAAGGGCATCTCCCCGCCCAGACGTCCTGCACTTCATACCGTTTTTTCTGGTTAGAATTGAAGCAGTTATAGATAGTTAACCCTTGCTGGTTAGATAATTGGTCTACTGGCCTTTTTCCACCAGGTTCTGCATGGGTGTAGTTTGGGTGCCCGTCACAGTATTGCATTTACCCTGGTTATCTACGTTTCTTACTGTTCTTTCTGATGTATAACTTATTACCTGAGTTTACTTCCTGGAACTTTATGTACGAGCCCTCTAACACTCGGAAAGTTTTGAACTGGAGAGAAAAGGGGGCGTTTCCCAGGAGACAGGAAGAGGGGTAAAAAATCCTTGAAGTCCTGCCTCCCGAAGCAAGCGATGCTGAAACACAGATGCCCTTCGTATCTCAGAGCAGAAGGAGCCTTCACAGTGAGTATCCAAGGCTCGTTCCCTCCCACATAGCAGCCATCCAGGCTTTCCTGCAAACTAGGTTTAAGAAAGATCAGAGAAAATTTGGGAAACCCCAGCAGGTGTCCAAATGTGGTGAGGAAGCAGGAGGGGGAAATCACTTCCCACAACGGTTAAACTCAGCGCTAGTAACCTGTGAGAAGATGGCCAGGATCAAGCTAGAAATTACAGGAATATCCTTGGTATTGAATTCCTGTCCCCTCCCTGCTCCTGTGGAAGCAACTTATTGACAGCTCTGCAAAAACTAAGCCAGTTTGAAAAGAGCTGCAATATTACCAAGTGGAAGCCTTTCTGCACTAGAGTTACCATCACAAAGCTATCAAACTTCAAGCATGACCTTCCCTGGGCTGGAAAAACAGATGCCTCAATACCCAACTTTGGCAGAAGAATGCTTTTTTTATGGAACTCAACCAAGCAACAAACGTCCTTCGGCATCAAGAACGGGTTTCCTTGCCTCACATATATTTTGCAGAGCGTTGAAAACACTATTCGGATGCTTGCAAATTTGTCAGCACCAAAGAATAACATTTTTTAAAAGGAGACATAACTTTTCAATGAGGTAGAACTGGTTTGAAAGAAACTTTGCTGCCCTGAACACGCACATACATCTAATATCCAGGAGATACCTCTCCAAAAACCGGTTCTGCAACTTTACTGAAAGCTTTGGTAAAGGACTGATATGTTGTGATACACCATCAATGCTGTTTGAAAATGTATTAATTTAAAACAGCCAATATCGGACCCTACACAGAAGGGAGCAAAACAGAGCTAAGCCAGCATTCGACCTGCAAACACCTGCCTTCCTTCTGTCTGAATTTCCTCTAAAATGTACTCAGGAGACAACCTCCTCCTGCCCAGAAGTGTGCATCCGAGTGACAGACGGGGAGGCGGAAGACCAAGTTGAAGAGGAGGCTTGTGAGTGACAGGCACGTCGTTCCAGTTCTTTTCCCAAACATTAAACACAAATTATGTGTGAACAACTAGAACAGAAGCACCAGGGCAGGCTGGTCTTCTGCATTTATATACTGCCTTCCTCTCCCCTCCCGCCCTGTGAGGAAGGTGGGGCTGAGAGAGCTCTTAAGAAAGCTGTGACTAGCCCAAGGTCACCCAGCTGGCTTCGTGTGTAGGAGTGGGGAAACCAACTGGGTTCACCCGATGAGGTCTGCCGCTCATGTGGAGGAGTGGGGAATCAAACCCAGTTCTCCAGATCAGAGTCCACCGCTACATACCACCGCTTTTAACCACTACACCATGCTGGCTCCCATCTCTTTTCCAAAGGTTGGTAGGGACTCAGTCCTTTCTTTTGTTCATCATCCTGCTTATTGTGTACAACATCTGACAGCTTTTGACTTCAGTTCTCACAACACCCTTGAAGGAACCGTATTGTGTTATCAGGTCCAGAAAGAATCAAACCAGAGCCTGAATATTTGCATCTCACTCCATCCCCACGCCCCCGTCCATTATTCTGTCTGCTCCCTCCAAAGACAAAGCACACTTTAAAATTAGTGATCATCATTTGTATAACAGCAGGAGAAACAGCAAGAAACATTCAGAGTGCATTTAATCCCCTGAGTAACTGGGGTTCTCATTAGATTCTCAAGATTGACACACGTTTATGCAAGTTTACAGAAGCCATTTAGGTCATTTAATAGCAGAGCAGAGGTTAAGAAAAAAGGTATATGAAACTCTTGATTTGTTGACTGATATTGAGCCTTTGAAACTCTAAAACCTCCTCTCCCACCCAGTGTCATGTGAGTATTAATTAATCAAGTAATTAACATTAATTTGAACCAGGCTTGTGCTGGAGAATTGCCTTATGGTTGTGCTCCTTGATACATACTGGCATAAGTTTTAGGAGGGCAGGCATGTTAGTCTGCAATTGAGGAGCGAGACTTGAGTCCTTTTTTTTTAATATATATTTTTATTATTTTTCAATACTTGCTATACATCTCATTTGACAATACATCCTATATACCAATCTTTGACTCGATAAAAAATTAAAGAATTATTAGGTGTATGTCTGCTGTATTAAATATAATTAATTATAATTGACTTCCCCACCGACTTCCTCCCTCCCTATAAATATCTGGCGTCTCCTTTGTATTAATATTTTCTAATCCTTATAAGTCATTATTTTAATGTTATACTTTCCCCTTATTTAATATATTTTGATGAGCAATAATAATATAATATTAATAATAAAGACAGAAAAAAGGAAAAATTGTTTAAAAAATAAAAACAGGGCATAACAAAACACATTAACATAATTTTCTCCAGTCACTCATCTCTGTCATATAAAATGGATTAGATCTTTAAAAACTTTATATACCCCAAGTAAAAAATTAAGTTGATATCATTTTTCCTCTACCCCCCCCCATTTCCCATATTAAGAGTCAAATTGGTATTCTTCCGGCTTTCTTTTTTTTTGTATAAATTTTATTAGGTTTTATACTATAAATTTTCCATTGCAATAAACAACATCTATAACAATATAAAATTTCAATTCTAACTTAAAGTTGTTATAATTCCATAACATATAGTAATAAAAAAAGAAAATGGAAAATCTGTGACTTCCCCCTCACCTCCATCTGCCTCTTAATAAAAAATTCATCCCGTCGTAGTTAATCTAATCTTGATGCTCTATCAATATCATTTAACAAAAAGAAAATCATAATCTGTTAGTAAATATAATTATACTTATTCATTATAAAAAAGACAAAGAAATCCTCTGGATCAGATTAGAAAATATTCTTCCATTTTTCCCAATTTTAACTCATATTCACAATAATGCATCCACGCCTCCCATTCCCCCAAAAACCGAGCCTCACTTTCTTCATTTAAAATAGCTGTGAGTTTTGCCTTCTTCCGGCTTTCTTAACCCTTCTTTTTAAACTTTTTCTTCTGTCTGGGGTTTCTGTTGCCATCTGTATGCTTTCTTGAAGTGGTCTCCTGTCTGCGACAATCTTTACCCATTGCTCCTTGGGCTGTTGATTCTTCTTCTTGTATTCCTGTAGTATGGTCTGACAGCTCATTGTTTCTTGTCAAAAAGTTTTTGATATCTTCCAACGAATTGACGGCATGTTTAACTTGTTTATAGGTGAAGGTAAGTCCTTGTGGTAGCAACCAGCTGTATTTTATTCCCTTGTTTCTCAGTGTCTCAGCAAAATCTTTATAGATGGCTCTCTTTTCAATCAGGTGACGAGGAATGTCTTTGAGAATTATTAACGGTGTATCATCTACACTTAGATGATTCTCCAAATAAAGTTTCATAATGATATTTTTCATCCTGATGTCAAAGAAGGAGACCAAGATCTCTCTAGCTTTTGTTTTCTGTACTCGAGTTGACAAGGGGATTCTGTATATCTTGTTTATTGCATAATTTAATTCTTGTTCATTTAAATGAAATATATCAGCAAGCGATCTTATGATGGTCTCTCTGGTGCCCCCTAGTCTTTCAGGCAAATTACGTATACGCAAGTTAGATTCTCTCTGTTGCAGGTCCAAAACAGCTAGTTGATCCTTCACTCGCTCTTCCTGGAGTCGTATTGCTTCAATTTGTTGTGCTTGAGATTTCATGTCCATTTTAACTCCTTTCAATTCTTCGGTGTTATTTTTAACTGAAAGTTCCATCTTATTCATGCCATTTTTCATTTCTGTAATTTGATCTTTTATTTCCTTGATCTCATTTATTAAGCCATCAAATTTTTGAGTAATAATTAAAGTCATTTGTATAGCTGATTGTTCTTGTTGCATGGAAACCTGTTCAAACTTCTTCTTTAATAATTCAATTTGCATGGCCAACATTTCCTGTATCTTTTGATGATTACTTTCCATGATTGTCTGTGCTTTTGTGTTTTCTAGGGTGGTAAGTTAAATATTAGCAGGCAGCTCAGTGCAAAAAAGCTACTAAGTTGTTAGAAGGTTCTGGCTTGGCTTTGGAGCTTGTTCCAGGAAGTATAGAGAATTGTAAGGCAGTGGGCTTTCCATCGCTCCCACTCTATGATTAAAGAAGGTAGGATTTATTTTGCTGCTACACTGAGTGGGGCACATCCGGCCCAACAGCCCGCTATGGTTTCCTGTCTTCCTAGAGAAGCCACTTCCTGAATGAAAATGTGGCTAGAGGACTCTCCTAAGGTAAAGGAATGGAGAATCGGAAGTAAAGGATGTCTCCTCCCCCCTTCTATGCCGCAGCCGCCGATTCGTAGCTATTTATGCCACTCAATTATTTCCGATTGTTTTGTTTGCCTGCTAATTCAGTTTTTAGTTTAATTAAATAGTCTTTTTAGTCGGAGGGTCACTTAGAATCCTGGGTGAAGGGGTGCAGAGTCTTTAGCCAATTTTGAAAAGTTCCAGTCATTCAGAATCGGATTAGTTGACAAAACGAGTTCATGTAACTTACTCGGATGTTGGAAGTCGGGGTTCTCAGTTATTAGCTTGTTCAATGTTCGATAAAAGATAGAGGAGATCGCAGCCTATTTCCATGAGACGTTTGTGGCAGTGGAATTCCTCCTTGGCCGGCAGGACTTCAACCGACCCTCCTCCACATCAAGTAGCTCTTGTGGGAGGGGGGTGGGAGTCAAACTGCTTTTCTTCGGCAGCAGGGGGTTGCCTGCATTCTTATCCACTATTTAGGATTGGAGTCAGGGCTTTTAAGGGGGCCCCCGGTTCAGAACGCCTCTTGGTTTCCTCGAGAGATCTCGGGGGACATGGCGCTGGGATCAGCTCTCTACCGGAAGTCGACACTTGAATCCTGTGGGCCCTATAAAGACCAACAAGATTTCCGGGCTAGTAGCTTTTGAGAGTCAGATTTGACAAAGGGAGCTTTGGGGAGGGCCCGTGGCTCAGTGGTTGAGCATCTGCTTGGCATGCAGAAGGTCCCAGGTTCAATCCTCTGCATCTCCAGTTAAAAGGACCAGGCAAGTCGGTGATGTGAAAGACCTCCGCCTGAGACCCTGGAGAGCCACTGCTGGTCTGAGTAGACAATACTGACTTTGATGGACCAAGGGTCTGATTCAGTATAGGACAGCTTCATGTATGTTCATGTATGTTCATATATGCCATTCCACAAAGGCAACTTTAAAGAAAAAAAACATGGTTCAAATACACAATTTGTAGCACCTTGAAAATGAGGGAAATCTGGAAAGCAGGTAGGGAAATCCACGTAGAGAAATGGGATTCCCAATCTAGTCTGCGCCTCTCATGGGGAGGATTCTGAAAGGCCCTCAAGGGCTGATGCCCAGCAACACTTCTCCCATCCTTTCAATATGGCGGCAGGTAGGTGAAAGGAGGCAGTTCATCCCCTCAAGAGTCCACCTTCTCTTTCACCCTGGCACACCTCCTCAGAACAAGAAGGAACTGGCTGTGGCAGGGAGGGAGAGAGGTTGAGGAACAAAACAAGAGCGTCCAGTAATGTTATCTCTGGAAAAACACTAAGCAGAACAACACAAATTGTAAAGTGAAGTTTTTAAGTTAAGAAATAATTGAACGATGTATGAAGAAAAAATTACCTTTCTGCAGGTGAAGTCCAGAATCCAGAGTGTCTGAGGAAGCAAAAGAAACAAAAGTGAAAAGCAGACTCTTGTGCCTATACCAATCTTGTGACAAAAACATCTATTAATTATATGGTCTCTTTTTCTCTTGGGGAGGGTGTCAAGAAATGCAAGCCTAGTATATTAGAGGCAAGAAATCAAAACCAATGTTGTTTCTGGGTTATCAGAATGCAACAAAGTCTTATAGGTTTGCGAACGACAATAATCAGATAACTTTCAGTTGGTCAGCCAATTTTTGGGAGTCTTATAATTGGCCAAGGCTTCATGGCAGAGAAAAAAAAATAGAAAAAGTGTCTTTGCCTATTTCTGAAAAGCCTGAATTTAAAACAGAAAGCATTTCCCCGCAAAGGTCTCCTAGCAGAGAAGCTGAGACATATAAGGCTTCAGAAGGAGAGGGGTCTGTCAGAGTAACAAGTTGCCCATAATAATCTGACAGAGACAGCTGACAGGTAGCTGTCAGATCAGAGGCATCTAGGATGATGCAAGAGGAAGCAATAGCCTTGCAGGTTCTAGGGTGAACTGCAACTAACCAGTTTAAAGCAGTAAGGATGATGTAATACTGTGGCCAGGTCTGCAGATGGCCTTATTGGTTTCAAGGGATGTTCTGTATATAAGCCTTTGTAACTGTAACTCTTTGTTGGGAAGTTTGGTGGAGAGAGTGTACGTGACGGTTTGTATTTTATCTGTGCACTGTAAATTAAACAACACTGTTTTCTATAAAGCAGAGAGTTTTGGGGGTGCGTCCTGGATAACTGCTAATCCGCCTGCTTCCACGTCAGGGTCTAGTGACATATTTGTCCGGCGTTCTGAAAGAAGCATGAAAGGTGTTGCACCTAAGAAATATGGTTTTGATGAATGTGACTGTATATACAATGTAAATGTATATGAACCCACAAGTTATGAACAAGTGTTAACTCTAAATGAAAAGGAAAAAGATTTGTGGTTTAAAGCAATGGGAGCTGAGATGTCAGCATTATCTGAACACCAGGTGTTCACTCCCACAAATCTTCCCCAAGGTCAGCCGGTAATTGGCTGTAGATGGGTTTACAAGGTAAAAAGACTCACTGACGGAACTTTGCAAAGAAAGGCAAGGCTTGTTTGCAAAGGGTATGCACAGAGGAAATGGCTTAATTATGACGAAACTTTCTCACCTACTGTAAAATGTGAGTTCATCAAAGCAGCTCTAGCAATTGCAGGTCTGAAAAAGTTAACAGTGTTTCATTATGATATTCAGACTGCTTATGTGAATGTTAATTTGACAGAAATGGTTTATATGGAACAAATACCAGGTTTTGAGCTTGCAGATGGAGCAAAAGTCCTGAAGCTAAATAAAGCTCTTGGGCTACATGGGCTACATCAGTCAGCAAGGGAATGGCACTTGTGTTTAGACAGAGCCGTAAAACAATTAGGTTTTAAGCAGAGTGTGGTTGACGCGTGTCTTTACTCAAGGTACAAGGATCAAAAGGAATGCTATCTTTTGATTTATGTTAATGACCTGTGTATGCTGACTGATAAAGAAGATGACCAGATACAATTTCAGAAGGAGCGGAGTGAGAAATTTAAGCTAAAGTGTCTAGGACAGATAACCAACTATCTGGGAGTTGAAATTACTAGAGACGCAGAGGGAATGTTCTCATTGTCTCAAAAGGGTAAAATACTACTGCGGTTAGAGAAATTTGGAATGCAGGATGCAAATACTGCAGACTCTCCCATGATTTTAGGATATGCCGAGGATGAGACAGGACAGGATTGTGATAGAACAATGTATCAATCCTTACTTGGAAGTATATTTTATCTAGCCTGCTGGTCAAGGCCAGAAATATACCAATCAACACACTGTCTCAGTAAACAAAACATGAATCCAAAGCAAAAGGATTGGAAGGCAGCTAAACGTGTGCTGAGATATTTAAAAGGCACATTAGACAAAAAGCTGTGTTTAAAAGCCACAAATGGGAGCCTTAAAGCCTATGCTGATGCAACATGGGCAGATCAGGATCATGCAGGGTCAACTACTGGATATATAATTTACTTAGACCAGGCTCCAATTCACTGGAAATCACTAAAGCAATCTTTTGTGGCAACAAGTTCGTGTGAAGCTGAATTTAGTGCAATAAGTGAATGTACTAATCAATTAGAATGGTTTGTTATTTGTTCAAGGAACTTAATGTAAATGTACCATTGCCTGTTAAGGTCTACTCTGACAATGAAGCTGCAAAAAAGCTAGCAAATGAACAACGTTTCAGAGGGAAAAGCAAACGTATCAGGATAAGATATGAGAATGTATCAGATGCGGTAAACAAAAACCTTGTGCACATACAGAAATGTGCTGGAACTATAAACATTGCTGATATATAAATACAAAGGTAGTAGATAGTCAAAGGTTTGTGAAACTGTCAAATATGATATACAAGCCTTGAGAAGGAGTGTCAAGAAATGCAAGCCTAATATATTAGAGTTTGACCGTTCAGGACTAGATCTCAAGCATCTTGATAGATAGAAGACAGCCAAGAACCAGCCTGAACAGGTTCTGACCATAGCTGATGCAATGAGGAGTAATGGGTGCAATGATTCAACAATGACTCAGCAGTTAGCTGATTGGTGGCTGGTGGTTGGAAAATGTATAATATCTCTGTAACCAAGGTGTGGGAGATAATAGTGGATGTGGTTCGTGTTGGAGATTGCTGTAAGTCTGAACACTGTAATATAAAACAAGCACTGTTTTATGTTGCCTGGCTTTACTGGTGGTTATTTCTGGTATTCTGCCTAATCCGCTAGCTCCCGCAACAGAGGGAAGGTGCCATGGCCTGAATTTGTTTTGCTTATGACCAGTTAGTCCACAAGCATAAAGAATGGAATAAAGGAATAAAGGTGCCATGGTATAGCCCCACCTCAACAGATCTTGAAATATCAGCAGGGTTGGTACTTGGATGGGAGACCAAACAAGATTCTGCAGACTAAGGCAATGGCAAAGAAATCTCTGCTTCTCACTTGCCTTGAAAACCCCTTTCGCCATAAGTTGGTTCTGACTTGATGGCGCATGCGTACATTTCTTCTGAGTTTTGGCTGAAAGGTTAAGTACAACCTACTTTTTTGGGGGGGGGGATTTCTTCACAGATTTCATTTATGTGGAAATATTCACATTTCTTTTCACTAGTCACTTGGAGTGACTGGAGATTCAATTCATAGAAAGTATGCTAAGGTCTGCGGGCCAAGGGTCGGCTCCAGCTAAACTTCCCTTCCTTCCAAAGAGATGTTCCACAGTTCTACCATATTACCCCCTTCTAACTCCGCTGATTTCAGTGGGCTTAGAAGGGTGTAAATCTGCTTGAGACACCACCCTCCGTCCCCCTGAGACCACTCTGTGGCCTCAGCTATGACAGACTCAATCAGACACACACAGTGAAAGGGGACAGTTTTGATAGGTCCAATTTGGCCATAGACACACTGCAATGAGAACGGGGGTAGGTGTTCCTGAAAGGGATGGGGTGGAGGTCGCTATTAAATGAGGATGCCCTGAAGGGCAGTTTCCTCCCCCTCCCTTTCATTTTAGCTGTTTGTCTACAATTACATCCCAATTTGCCAGTTCATGGGCACAACTGGAAAGAAGCAACAGAGAATAATTTTCAGGAAATTCACATAATGCAATTCTGAACTAAAATTGTGGGAGAATTCAGACCTCAAAACTTTCCATGGTGAACTCAAATACCCTTGTGAATTGGTACATACAATTCTCACATTCCTGGGTCTGCTAATTATATAAGTCAAGGGTCCCCAACATGGTGCCCATGGGCACTGTGGTGCCACCAATGCGTTTCCTGGTTCCCACCAAGTATTTTACGAAGTGGCCAGGACAAGGTGGGACTTTTGCCAAGCCAGGATTCTAATTGGCTGTGCAGCTTTTAAAAAATGTTGTTTGGGCAGCATCTGCCACTACAGCATAAGAATCTTCACTGTGTGACTGAAGGTGTGCTGCATGTACCGCTCTCCTTTTGGAAGCATCCAAATAAAAAAAAAAGTGAGGAATGTTGTGCCTGAGTAATCATACCTGGTTCAGACTACACACAAGCTACACGCATAAGCTGTTTACAAACAGAACCACAGAAGCCACTCCCCAGTGCCCCCCCCATTCTTTAGCACCAAGCACGTAGGCACATACACATTCCAAAGGCTGGAAACTTTCCTCCAACAGCCTCCCTCCCACCTATTCCTCCTTTTTGATACATTCGCTTCACTCTGCAAGGGAACACTCTGAACTGCTCCATTCATTAATGCTCACGCACTGATGACGTTGCATTGACAAGCTAACCGGATGTTAAGAAAATGTATCATTGTTGTATTGGAATGTCAAATGTCTATAAAACCTCTTGCATTTGCCCTGCTTCGGTGTGACAGGATCGTGGAGCTGTTTGTCTGGATCCTGACTCACCCGGTTATGACTCCTTGGCCAATAAAGCAAGCCATAAGCTCAAACCAACCTCCTACCCTCATTGATCTCATTGGACTCTATGATAATGGGGGGAGCACTTCACTAGCTCTACCTCCAGTAGCAGCTTTTTTGAGGCATTCATTTTTTGAGGCTGCTGCAGCAGTCATCCTGTTTGTGGGTGTCAGATAGGGTTTCTGTCAGCACGGGCCAAACAAGATGGTTCCTCTGTAAACAATATGGGTCCTTCCGTGCACTCCCCCCTCCCCTCCTGTTTTGCACACGAGCCACGAGCTCCGGTCAGAGATCTACAATTGTATGGAGACCCGCTCGTGTAAATCTTTCATCTGATACCGGGTCTCGCTCACAATGCCAGGAACTCCACCAGCCCCTCCTCTGATTGCCCTTAAGTATCCGGTACTTGGTTTGCTGAAGTCGTTACCGGGAGAAAGAAATCCCATTGTTTCCCTTGTATTGCTGTAACTCAATCTCATCCATTGTATCCATTCTATAAATATAGCAATGTCCCAATGCTCTGTATTCTAACCTTCTCCATCTTGCTGAAACTACTACCTCATGAATAAACTCTCTGAATCACTGCTCCGTCTGGATTTGAGTTCTATTGCCTGAGACGCCGTAAGTTTGCTGAAACCTGACATTAGGTTAGAATCCATCTTTTTTATTTTCTACTAGTTTAGCTCTTAAAAAAGATGTCCTCCAGCTCGAGCCGATCCGCCGAGCCAATCCAACGCTACAAGAGCCTCTGCCTGTCAGAACAGCAGAGAGCAGCTATGCCCCGGGAGGAAGCTACCCCAGGAGGAGCAGACTCGGTCGAGCTGTACCGAGGTCTGCTGAAGGATCACTACTCCAGGAGAGAGGCACCGATCCGGGACCAGGGACCAACCACCTTGACCCCTTTCCTCCAGGAGCACTGGCTCCTACAGGAACGGAACCACGACCTGGCCCAGGAGAATTGGAACTTTCAGGCCCAGCTGGGAGTCCTGCAGAGGGAGATGACGGCGCTGGCAGGGACGGTGCATGGACTTTGATCAACCTTCGGCGCGGCGACCACCTCCTCCGCTCCCCCCCCCACGCACTGTTGTCCGGGACCTGCAGATCTCCTTCGATGGTTCCTGCGCTCAACTGCCCCACTTCCTACTACAACTTTCCGGTTTCATGGACGATCAGGGTGAGACTTTTCCTTCCGAGGAGGCCCGGGTGCATTACGCCATCAGGCTTCTAAGGAGGGAGGCAGTAGAATGGGCAGCAGCAGCTACAGAAGTCAACCCGGGACTTTTGCATTTGCTCGAAGATTTCTTGGAAGCCCTGCACCGCCGGTTTGAGGACCCTCACCAGGCAGAGAGGGCCAAGATAGCCATGCGCAGACTGAGGCAGGGATCCCGGCCTGTGCTAGAGTATGCCCAGGAGTTCCAGTCCCTGGCATGCAAAGTGCGGGAGTGGAGCGAGGCCACCAAGGTCCAGCGCTTCCGTGAGGGATTGCGCTGGGAAGTGTTGGAGGGCTGCCTGACTCTAGGCGACCCTGATACTGTGGAGGGTTGGATCCGTTTGGCCGGGGAGGTGGAGCACCACAAGCTCACCTTACAGTTTGCCAAGGATTGCCCGGGGAGGGAACCTCCCTCCAGAGGCCCAGTCAGAGGGAATGCCGCGGCGGGGGCGCACCGTGGAGAAGAGAACCGAGGCAGGTTCCCGGAGGAGAAGGCACGCCGCTCCGAGGAGGTGGTCTGTTGGCGTTACGGAAGAACGGGGCACTTTGTGGCCAAGTGTACCTACGGCTTCCCAGGAGAGACGGCGGATAGAGCGGTCCCGACCGAGCCCCGAGTTCTGGACAGAAGGAGGGCAGAAGGGACCCCCACCCAACGCGGCGCGGCGGCTCTCAGCGCAGACCTGGAGCCTGCTCCATGTATACATCGTTGTTGCTCCGGATGTTCCTCACTGTCAAAAAACAAGGAAAGCTTCCTGTGATTGAGCCGGCACAGGAGGCAACCTTGCAAGAGAACAAGCCGGCTCCGACCTGGGTGAGTGACCAGGGGGAGACTTTGTTGGTGCCAGTAGTGTTGAAGAATCCCCGTGGAGGGGATCCTATTGCGGTCGTAGGCATTTTGGACTCTGGCTGCTCCAGAACTTTAATAGACCAGGGGGTGTTTGACCGTTTGCAGTCAGGGGCAGTGGAGTTGGATCGGCCCTTACACTTCCGCCAGATGGATGGGAATGGGGGGAGCGCTTCTGCAGAAGGAAGCTCAGGGGAGACTCCGACCCTGCGCTTACTTCTCCAAGAAGTTCTCTGGGCCTGAGCTGAACTGGCCGATTGGGGAGAAGGAGGCCATGGCTATCAAGCATGCCCTCACGGTTTGGTGCCAGTTCCTGGAGGGGGCGCCGGTGCCGTTCGAGGTTTGGACGGACCACCGGAACCTCAAGGCTATTTTGGGCCAGAGGAGACTCTCAGCCAAACAGCTGAGGTGGGCGGATTTCTTTTCCAAATTCCGCTTCACCATCAAGCACGTCCCCGGGAAGGAGAATTGTCTGGCGGACGGTCTCTCCCGCATGCCGCAGTACGACTGCAGAGTCGAGCGGCCGATGGGATTCCTTTTTTCCCCAGAACACCTGGGCTTGAACCCGGAGGGGGCAAGCTCAGGGGTTCTCACCCGGGCTCAGGCTCGGGGAGCGCCCCCCCCCCCGCCGACCCCGACTCTCCCACGAGGGGAGGGTACCGAATCCACCCGTTCCCAGGGGATCCGAACCCGGGCCCAGACCCGGGCAGCTGTTGCGCCGCCTCCCCCCAAGCTCCCGCCAGGAGAGGTGGCCGAAACCCCCCGCTCGCAGGCACCCCTAGCGACCTGCCCCCAGCCACCCAGACTAGGTGGGGGAGGCCCTTTTGGAGGAACGAGGGGGGAGGTCCGTTGGGGAGGAGGAAGCCAGGGTTCCGGAGGGAAAACTTACATCCCCCTAAAGCTGCGCCGAGAGGCTCTGGAATGGAGCCACAGCTCCAGGGCAGGGGGACACTTTGGTTTTGTAAAGACCCTGCACCTGGTCAGACGACGCTTTTGGTGGCCCGGGATGCGACAGGACATCGACAGTTTTGTAAGGTCCTGCCCGACGTGCGCTACCAATAAACGCCTCATGGGGAAGCCACCCGGTCTAGTAAAACCCCTGGAAACTCCGGAGGCTCCCTGGCGGGTGATTGGGATGGACTTCGTAACCAATTTCCACCCTAGCCAAGGAAAAACCGTACTGTGGGTAATCACGGACCTGTTTTCCAAGCAGATCTACCTCATCCCATGCGAAGGTTTGCCCTCAGCCCACAAGCTGGCCCGCCTGTTTGTTCAACAGATCTTTTGTCTACACGGGTTTCCCCAGAAGATCGTGAGCGACAGAGGCTCGGTGTTCCTGTCTAAATTCTGGCAGGCGTTTTTGGGGATTGTTGGGGTACAACAAGGTTTATCGTCTGCCTTTCATCCCCAGACGGATGGGCAGACGGAGAGAGTAAATGCTGTTGCAGAATGTTACTTACGCTGCTTCACCAATTATCACCAGGATAATTGGGTCGACCCCTAGCGGGGAATAATTGGGTCGACCCCTGTTGCCCCTAGCGGAGTACGCCTATAACAACTCTGTACACTCCGCTACGGGACAGAGTCCCTTTAAGACGGTATATGGTATTGAATTCGACCCTTTGGGAGCAGTTCCCCTTCCGCCGGGAGGCAACCCGCCGGAGGTGTCGGCTTGGTCTAATATCGTCAGAAATACTTGGCCGGGACTGGTTAAACAGTTGGACCAGGCGAAGGAACGATACAAGGCGAGGCTGATAAGCACAGAGCACTTCAGTGGGATCTTGTCGTCGGGGAGAAAGTGTACCTCTCCACCAAGAACTTAAAATCACTGTAAGAAACTTTGCCAAAAGTACGTGGGTCTGTTTACCATTTCCCAGGTTATCAACGAGCTGGACCTTCCCAAGACTTTGCAAGGGTTACACCCCGTCTTTCATGTCAGCCTTCTGAAACCCTTTTCTCCCGCCCCTGACTGGCACCCGGAACCTCCCGAGGAAACTCCTATCATGGTACAGGGGGAACAACATTTTGAAATTTCCAAGGTCCTGGACTCCAGGCTGTGGAGGGGCCAGCTGGAGTACCTGGTACATTGGAAACATTTGAATTTGAGCCATGATGACTGGGTTGTGGCTGGACACGTAAACGCTCCCTCTTTAGTCGCCGAGTTCCACTGGAATTGCCCCGACAAGCCCGGGGACCCGGGGAGGGGGTCTTTGGAGAGGCAGAATGTCAGATAGGGTTTCTGTCAGCACGGGCCAAACAAGATGGTTCCTCTGTAAACAATATGGGTCCTTCCGTGCACTCCCCCCTCCCCTCCTGTTTTGCACACGAGCCACGAGCTCTGGTCAGAGATCTACAATTGTATGGAGACCCGCTCGTGTAAATCTTTCATCTGATACCAGGTCTCGCTCACAATGCCAGGAACTCCACCAGCCCCTCCTCTGATTGCCCTTAAGTATCCGGTACTTGGTTTGCTGAAGTCATTACCGGGAGAAAGAAATCCCATTGTTTCCTTTGTATTGCTGTAACTCAATCTCATCCATTGTATCCATTCTATAAATATAGCAATGTCCCAATGCTCTGTATTCTAACCTTCTCCATCTTGCTGAAACTACTACCTCATGAATAAACTCTCTGAATCACTGCTCCGTCTGGATTAGAGTTCTATTGCCTGAGATGCCGTAAGTTTGCTGAAACCTGACAGTGGGCTATCTAGAAGCACCTGGTTGGCCACTGTGTGAACAGACTGCTGGACTTGATCAATCTTGATCTGATCCAGCATGGCCTTTCTTATATTCTTATGGTCTTTACCTATGAATTGCTTCTTGATGCCCTCCAAAAAGGGATTTAAGTCCCTGAGTTCCCAGATCCGCCACTTCAGTGCAAGAGGAAAAGCCGCTGGATCCTCAAACGCCTCCTTTTCTTCATACCTGGGGAAAATCATGTCAAGGTACCATCCATCAAATTCAGAATCCCCCCTGCCCCTGGCAGATCAGAGAAACAGAGGAAGGAATTGGCAGAAAGCTGAGAGACAAGAGGCTGAGAGAGGAGCAAGATGGGAGACTCTTCAGAGAGCAACATCCACCTCACTGTAGCTCCTGAGACCCCAAAGCCACACAGGAGCTCTGGGGAATGGCCATTAGAAATAAAACAGAGCCCGTTTGGGCTCAGACCACCACCACAGGAGAAGGAAGGGCTCCTGTCAGTCCCCCAGGCATTTTCCTGTTCTGAAACTGCACTGGGGTGGGGTGAGGGAGTTATTTCTCCATTTTTGCTGCTCCGCGTGGACTATTCTGTGCATAAGAAGCAGCAAAAATAGGGAAGTCACTCACCTCGCGGGGGCTGTTTCAACAAGAACAATGGCTGGAGAGGGAGGCAGGAGCCCTTCCACTCCTACAGCAGCATTCGGAGAACAAATGGGCCCTGTCTGGAGCACCACAGATACGAGTACACTGGGTGCTAACAGCATTGTACTGAGTAGGGGCAGTAGTCACTGCCGTCGCCATTGCAGGGAGACTCGTTGCAGGCTCCAGTGATGCCTGTGTGGTGGTGCCCATCATAGGGTGTTGTGACAAGCATCCCACAGCTCTTCATGCGGACCTCATCTTGTCACAACACCCTATGATGGGCACCACCACACAGGCATCACTGGAGCCTGCAACGAGTCTCCCTGCAATGGCGACGGCAGTGACTACTGCCCCTACTCAGGACAATGCTGTTAGCACCCAGTGTACTCGTATCTGTGGTGCTCCAACGAAGCAGAGAACCTGCCATCAAGTGAGCCTCGTCAGGGCGTTCCGTGGGGAAAACTCTAGCAAGGCACACTTGATGGCAGGTTCTCTGCTTCGTTGGAGCACCACAGATACGAGTACACTGGGTGCTAACAGCATTGTCCTGAGTAGGGGCAGTAGTCACTGCCGTCGCCATTGCAGGGAGACTCGTTGCAGGCTCCAGTGATGCCTGTGTGGTGGTGCCCATCATAGGGTGTTGTGACAAGATGAGGTCCGCATGAAGAGCTGTGGGATGCTTGTCGCTGCCACAGGCCGAACACAGAATGGTGATTGGACAATCCCTAGCCAAGTGGTCCTTAGACTCGCAGCACTTGTAACACAATCTGTATTCCTTCACCAGAGCCTTCCGCTCGTGCAGCCCTTTCTGCCCGAACTCTCTGCACTTATTGAGCGAGTGTGGCTTCTTGTGCAGTGGGCAGAAAGCTCCCACAGGCCTCTCCGTCTTAGGTCGCAGCGTGGCAGCTGAGACTTCCGTCTTCTGCACAGAGATGGTGGCCTTGACTTTCGTGTCTCTGGACGCCAACTTCTCTTCATGAGCTCCGCCGTAGAGTTTATCCAAACCAGTGTGAGGGTCAGTCCTGTCTCTCGCTGTCCTCCTAATGAAGTCAACGAGAAATGAAAAGGGGGGGGTAGGCATTATTGTTGTTCACCTTGAAGGTAGCCACTTCTGTGCCCCACTTCTCTCGCAGCAAGAGAGGCAGCTTGTCAATAATCCTGTCCTGTCCGCTGAATTGATCCAAACACACGAGACCGGACAGCTGTGGATTCTTCTTGGCCGCCTCCAACTCCAGCAGGACATCCAGTAGGTCCCATAGTTTGGGAGTGTCTTTCAAAGTCAGTTTAGGGAAGTCCTTCAGTTTCCGCATGAAAACGTTTTCGATGTCTGTAGGTCTGCCATAGCGTTCGTCAAGCCTTTGCCACACTGTCCTGAGTGCCATTTCAGGGTTCTCGACGTGCGCTGCATACAGTCGCTTGGCTGCATCCGAAGAAGCTGGCCCCAGCCATGCGATCAAGAGCGTTAACTCCTCATCTGCTCGCAATCCCATCTCCCCTGTGACCCTCTGGTAGATGACCTTCCACAAGAAGTAGTCCTCCACGCGATCCGTGAACTTCTGCACACCCTGCTCGGACAAATTCTTCCTGAGATTGCGTGATACCAGGTAGCTGCCACTGTACTGGGCGAGGCGGGTAGGGTCTGGGAGTGGAACGGCATGAGTGAGCTGTGTAGGATACTGAGCAGTGAGCCAAGTCGCAGGAAAGGCAGGTGACTGGAGTGGCTGAGCTGCGGGCCCAGCAGATGGTTGGGGTGCAGGAACAGTGGGAGCAAACATTGCAGTATTTGGATTCAAAGCCCATTGGCTGATATCTGCCTTGCGTTCGGACCCACCCTCCACTGGTACGCCGATGAGAGCTTTCTGTTCTGCAGGTGACTGGAGCGGCTGAGCTGCAGGAATGACAGGTGACTTGAGTGGCTGAGCTGCAGGAGCAGCAGATGACTGGGGTGCAGGAGCGGTGAGTTGGCTGATGTCCACTGGTACGCTGATGAGAGCATTCTGTTCCTGTATGAAGGACAGCACGCGGTGCTGTGTATCCTCTTCTTCTAGCTCCTCAGGCCGGAAACCCAGATCCAGCCGCGCTGCCAAATCGAAGGTCCGAGCCCGGGCCTCCAATTCTGCGGCCTCACCTTCCCGAGCTAACGTCCGTAGTCTCGCTTCTCATTCCTCTTGTACCGCTCGTTGTCTGGCTTCGCAAGCTTCTTGCTCCTCACGGAGTTGGGTCTGCCGAACCTCTTGCTCTGCTCGTTGTTTGGCTTGCTCTGCTCGTTGTTTGGCTTGCTGAACCTCATACTCCGCTTGTTGTAATGCCGCTTCCCTTCTCACGCCTTCTTCCTTCCTGGCAAACTCTGCTCGTTTGGCGGCTGCTGCCGCGTCAGCTTTGGCTTCCAGCGCTATGCATGCCAGGCTAGTGTCTGATCCTGACCTGTAGGAGCTCCCAGAAACGTGAGAACGGGCCTTAGAGGTGGCAGGTCTTGACCTGTGGGAGCCCTTAGCAGCATGGGAAGAAACCTTCGAGGCGACGGAGGCCCCGGACTTGCGGGTACCTCCAGAAACGTGGGAGAGGGCCTTGGAAGACTGCCGTTTTGAAGAAACAAGGGAGTGGGCTGTCGAAGGCACGTCTTTCACTGATGCCAGGTGTGATGGTGGAGAGGAGAGCTGTGTGGTTGAGTTCCCCTTTTCTGCTGCCTTAATGCGGATGTCTAGGTCTTGTGCAGCGCCTTCGAAGAATCTCTCTCGGGTCTCCCGTTGATCCTTGAACTGTGGTGCCTCCTCTGAGCCCAGTTGGGCCAGGATTATCGAAATTCGATCCTCGTTCCCCCACCACTGTGAGTACAGCTGTACACGACGGGCCTGAAGGCCGCGCAGTTCCTCTACGCTGCAGCTAGTAGTGTCTTTCTGTAGTTCTCGTTGCGTCTTCTGCCATGCGCGTTCCGCCTTATCGCAAAGCTCATCCTTTTGGCTCAACAGATAGTCTCTCATCTTGGCTGTGAGCATTGGCATTCGATGCACTGAGGTCGTTCCGTGCGTTTGATTTGTTGCTGCTGCAGAGGTGGACTGGTTGCTGTCTGCTCGATCTGGACCCACGATCAGGCTTTCGTCTCCTGGTCGGAGGTTGTCAGCTCCCGAGTGGCGTGTGTCGTCACTAGACTGATCTTCCGTGGCTGCAACGTTGGTGGACATCCTGTCCTCCAGGTGGTGCTGTCCTCTCTGGGGGCGCAGTACCGTTGCCGTCCACCAGGTGGCGCTGTTCTGGTCTGCTTGGGTGCGTGGGTTGCCAGCCCTCAGTTGTTCTTGGCTGGCACTAGGCGGCGATGATCCTAAGCTTTCCTTCTATGCTGATGTTGGGATCCTGATTCCCCACTCCCTGGTTCTCTTTTGGCCTCTTATACTCCAACTTACAACAGGGAGCTTTTCCTGATTTGCAAAGGGGTAGCCGTCTGGTGCTTGGACCTCGTTAGCTGTCTGAGCTGTATGGGGCTCCAGTGACCGTGGCGTGCTTTGCTTTCAGGGAGCCAGAGACTTCCTGCCTTAATGTCCTTGTGGGCTAGGTTAAAGGCCAGGAGTTACTTAGAGGAGAAGTGAGCTGAATGCTGTAGACATTGCAAAACAGGAGCATGCAGACTAAAACCTTTTAAACTGTTCAAACTGCAGGGAGATCTGTTTTCCCCACCCTTTCTTCAGCTAGTTGGAGAGGGTAAGCTGGAGACATATACAAATGCAAATCGGCAATCTCCTTGCAATTCACATGCAGACTAGACCAGCTTCAAGCACAGGAAAAATGTCCTTTTAAAATCCAAGCCGTTTGCATGGGCTGAAGCAGTTTGCAGAGCAGGCATGCAAGTTTATGAAGTTAGTTGATACAGTCTGTCTGTATAAATCCAAAATATCCGTAGGCTCTTAATAGTCACTGTTTTTTCACTGTCTCGTCCAGCGCCTGGAGCTCGGCCCCCAGGCCCCTTTTGAGTAGTGACAACAGAACTCTTAATGTCCAAAATATTACATCTTTATTATTTCTTCACATAAATGCATAAGGATTAATCTCTCAACTCACACATCGCTGAACAGGAAGTAGATGCAGAACATATCTAGAGTCTGTGAAAAAACAGATGAATTGGGAGCCTCCTTCCTCTTCTGACTCAGTCTTGGTAGAACAAAGGATTTCAATTTACCCGGGCCAGAAGGAATTGTGGGAAGAAGAAGCTCTGATAGCCAATTAGCTTGCAGTTCAGAAACATCTGACCTAGTGTTGGTCTGGACTACATTTCCCATGATTCTAAGTCTTAAAGGGCTAACTACTACAAACATTTTCTATGTAACATTTCGTGTTCTGCTGGGGCAGCACAGGCCCTGCTTTCTTTTTTAACTGCCACATTCTCCAGAGTTGCTGTGTGGCTGAGGGGAACCCAGACCCCACTCTGAAAAAAGCAAACATCAGGTTTGGCCTTCAGAACCTCAACCCCACATCCCCTGCCCAGATTTGCCCTGCAAAGGTCCAGTGAAAGAAAAAGAAAGCTGGGGTGGTTATTGCTCTGCACTTTAGGGTTAGAGTTAGGGGAGGGTCTGTGGCTCAGAGGAAGAGCATCTGCTTGACATGCAGAAGGTCTCAGGTTCAATACCCACCATCTCCAGGTCAAAGGATCTAGATGGGGTGAAAGACCTCTAGCAGGGACCCTGAAGAGCCACTGCCACTCTGAGTAGACAGTACTGACTTTGAGGGACCAATGGTCTGATTCAGTATATGGCAGCTTCCTGTGTCCTGTGACTAGGACTGTAGGTTCAACCCCACATTCAGCGTTGCGGGTCACTGGGTGACCTTAGACAGGGTTGTTGTGAGGATAAAATGGAGGCGGGCAGAATTAGGCTCAGTGTCTTCACATCTTTTTCTCCATCTCCCATAATACTAGAACTCAGGGGCACCCAATGAAGTTGCTGAGAAATAGGTTTGGGACAGACAAAGGACATAATTTTTACTCAACCAGTAATGAATCTGTTGTAGTCATTGCTGGTTGAGGTAATGATGGCCATAAACGCATGGTCCCTTAACCCACTTTATTCCCCGTTTCAGCCAGGATCAAACTGACCCGGGCTGGGGGGAAACTGTACGCATTACCTTAAAAAGCAGGGACAAAGCTGTGCGCAAATCCATCCATGTAAACAGAAAGTGCGGGAGACGTGCACAGTTCCTGTTTAGCTTGCAACACCCCCGCCCCTGGTGATTGGTCGTTTCCCGGGGCAGGGAAGGCCCTCATTGGTCAATTTGAAACGACCAATCACTGGGGGCGGGGGTGTGTGTGCCAAACTAAACAGGAACTTCATGTCTCCCGCACTTTCTGTTTACATGGATTGATTGGCACAGTTTCGTCCCTGCTTTTCAAGGTAATGCATACAGTCCGTCCCCCCAGCCCAGGTAAATTTGATCCTGGCTGAAATGGGGAATAGTGGGTTAAGGGACCATGCATTTTTGTCCTATGGCGACGAGCATAGATAGCTTTAAAAGAGGATTCGACATTCAGGGAGGAGAGGTCCAGCAGTGGCCACTAGAGTTGGTGGCTGAAGGGAGCCTCCATAGCCAGAGGCAGCAAACCTCTGAATAACACTGCTAGGAGGTAGCAGCAGAGGAGGGCCTCGGCCTCTGTGCCTTGTTTGTGGGCCATCCAGGGGCATCCCTTAGCCACTGTGTGAAACACAGGATGCTGGACTAAATGGACCACAGGTCAAGTGACATCACCACACCCAGAAGGGTGTTTCCTTCTGTCCCTTTTGAATCATTTGCCCCTGGAGGGAGGCGTGGAAACTTCGAGCCCAGTAATGTCACAATGACAATTCTTCCTCTAAATCTACTTGGGGAGACTTACAACAGAAGCCTGAATTTTCTGGTCACCAGCTGTATATTGCCCATAATGGGCTGCTCAGCATGACAAAGGCTTTATTTTGGAATCCCTGTTGTTACCATGTGGCAGCCAGTGTGGAAACAGCCAAGAAGTAATCTGAGTAGGAGCAGCGCATTTCAGTGCTATGTGGTTGCAGAAACACGGATGGAGACATGGCACACACACACACACACCAAACCCTGCTTCCTCATGTGTACCCTCACCCTACCCTCCTTAACAAACGGAGCACATTGGATTTGGCTGGGTGGTCAAACGCTTGTTCAACTCTAAAAGGCCCCATAGTCAGCCCCGATGCCAACCAAGATAATAAAGTTTTCAAACTGCCATTTTGTGGAAAGAATTTAGCTGAGGAGGCTCAAACCCTGAGGTAGATTTTAAAACGTTGCTTTTGAAGCAGCTGCCACCACAACAAAAATATCTTCACTGTGTGACTGAAGGTAACCTGCAACAGCCATTTTGTGGCTGGCTCCCCCTCCTGTGGCAGCCATTTTGTGCCAGCCATGCCTTAACTGCACCCACCACACCAGGGCAGAATTCCAAATAGGTTGGGGACCCCTCTTCTAGAGCTTTTTCAGCTAGGTGTCAACCCAGATCCTCCCAATACTATTTCACAATTTCCTGTTGACGAGGCTCTGTGTTTTAGCTGTTTGCCGCTGACGGATGGATGGAGCGCCACGATCTTAATTGCACCTGATGTGGCCCTCAGCCACCATCCTGAAGGACCACGTTCTTCACAGGATGCCCAGACCCCTCCCAGTGTTGAGAAGGTTAATGAGAAGGATCCATTTACCTCTGCAAGGTGCTTCTGGCATCCTAAATAAAAATGGCAGAGAGAGAGAAAGAAAAGAGACCTCAATGGTTGCTAAAAAGGCCACACCAGGAAGACCTCTCAGACCCTGGGAGATTCTGCACTCTGGCCCTTCTACTGTGTCCAGCTAGCAGACTCCACTCAAAGACTGGGGGGTGCATCTCCATACAGTGGGAGAAAATCTTTGAGAGATTAATATTACCAGACAAAGTGGAGCCATTTCAGAGGAGAGTTGGTGATCTGCTTTGGCGATTCAACAGCGGCTACTTTCACAAAAGGAGTTTTCCTCACATGGAAGGCAGGAAGCCCTCCAAGTAGCTCCCGTGGCCACGTGTGGACGCAGAGGCATTCCCAGCAACATTCCTTGCATCAGCCCCGTGTCGCTGTTATTTCCCTTCTGGCCACTGGAGAGCTTTTCCCAGGCTTTAAAAAAATGCTAAATTACAGTAGAATTGTAACAACATGATGGTCCCCGGTTTTCATTGTTTTATAAATAAAGTCCTGGTTGCAGAGTTATAACTGGAAATGAGCAGCCTACACTTTACTTTAAAAAATAAAAATAAAAGCTAGATATTAGCGCAACAGATCATTATAATGTTACAATACTAGAACAATTGAGCCGTTGCCCTTTTCTTTAAAGCCTGAGAAAAGCCCTCTGATTGGGCGAGGAGGGGAATGGTGGCCACAGGGACTGAGAGCAGAAGAGCCAAACTCTGTCACCTTTCAGCCCTTTAAAGGGCTTTCCCCCTTTTCCCTGCAGCGTTGTAACATGGCTCAGCAGGGTAAGTAGGGGTCTGGGCACACATGCCATCGCATCTGCACATAAGTGATGGGTTGGCATCAGCAGGCACAGCACTGCCAGCAACAGGTGTGCGGATGCCATTCCCCTACCACTTGTTGCTGCCATTGTGTGTGTGTGTGTTCATTTTTGTGCACCAATCTGCATGCAACAAGTATGAGCTACATTCACCCCAACATACACATCCTCCTGTTAAATCTTGCTGTTAAATCCTCCTGTTAAATCTTGCGGTTGGACTGGATGGACCTTGTGGTCTCTTCCAACCTTGTGTGGTTTTCTGGGTTTTTTGGGTGAAAATCTTGCCTATGATCCTCGTTCCTGGTGGTTGGGAAAGAGCTGCCTGTGAACCTGGTTTGACAGGCATGTAGTTCCCCAGACTGTTGGTTGACACACAAACACACTTCTGCTTCTGAGATGGAAGCCAAGTGGCCTCAGTTTATCAGGGAGGGGCCGGGGGCTCTGGGGGGGGGGCTCCATTTCCAGGGGGTGGAGTTTAGCAGGGTGTCTTTGATTATTTTTTGTAGCCTGCCTCTGGTTGGAGATGTAATGGGGCAGAGGAGAAAGCAGCCCATGTATAGAGGTGAAAACTTGCTAGCAACACAAACTGGGCTCATTTGCTTTCTGCCTAAGTGAAGGAGGCACAGAAAGGGTTTGGGGGCAGCCTTCTCCCGAAGGGGAGCCTGGGCTGTTCCTGCCACTCTCACCTGCAGGAGTTCACTGGCCGGCTGCTGACACTTCTCCTCCATCTCCTGGATGAGGCTATCCAGAGAGGAGAGCTCCTCAGAGAGTGCGGCCAGGTTCTTGTCCCTGTTTCTTGCCACCTCCTTCTCCACCTTTTCCATCTGGGCCAGGAGACGTTTCTCTTGCTCCTCCAGAAATGAGTGTAGTTGTCTGAACTTGGCTGCCGTCTCTTGCTTCTCTCCTGAGGTTTGCTCCTGAAATGGAAAGAGAAGGAAATCAGGTCAACAGTTCGTCTTTTCAGTGGGAAAAGGTTCAGAAGACTCCTGTCGAAAGGGCACTTTGGCCTTTCATAGAGATCACATCAACATTCGGCAGGGAAAAAGACAGATTTCCATGGATCCATGCTGAGAGCCAAAGTACATCACTCTCAAATTCCTGGAGGGGTTATTTCAGCCACAGAGGATGATGTCTGCAGCACAAGACCCAGAGAGTAGAAGGGACTTCTTGAGTCCATTTGTTTCCCCAGTAAAATACCCTCCATATGCTGACCCCTCCACTTCCATCAGCCAAAAAGGTACGATGTTTGAATAGAAATAACACTGGGGAGAAAAGAGCTAAGAAGCCCCTTCCCCTCACTTGGTCTCCCTGGATGCATTTTGGGCAAGGAAAAACTGCAGGGGAAAAGATCGACGCGCGGCTGAGTATTACAAGTACTTTCCCCCCTTAGAATCAGCAATGGCAGAACAACCCTTGGCCCAGTTCAGGATAGGTGGAAAATCTATCAGCATTTCCACCCAGCATTTCTTTAGAAGTGGGACACCCTTATCTCTCTTGAGAGAATTCTCCTGGCTTGCAGTGTGTTGGAGCATGAACACAAATAGGTAGTCAACACATATGTTCATCTGCCCAGGGCTCATCCCAGAGCACAGAGCACCTTGGAAAGTCAAGTGATTCTGCCCCAAACAAAATCACCCAAGAACACAAAAAAGGAGGGGGGTCTAGATCTGGATGAACAACCAGGGACAGCCCCACACACTAGGCAGCCCCAGGTGACCATCCAGGGTGCCAGGGGCACCAAGAGGGTGCAGTTCCCCAACATCTGCCTCATACGGTCGACTGACTCTTCTGCTATTTTCTGCCATTCCCCCCCTCAATTCAAGTTTTAGAATCTGTTCACTTCCCAGCCATAGTGACACTTACGAGCAGGTCTTGGCTTTCCTTCACTATCTCTGCTTTATACGCCACAATTCTTTCTCTCTCCTTCTTCAGCACCTCCAGGCGGTTGTAGAACTGATCCTGGGGGAGGAGAGACACTTTTTTAGAAGTTTATTATAAAACATAAGAGAAGCATAAGTGCCACGAAAGGCCAAACTAGATATAACTGTCCTATTTATGTAATGGGTTTTTTTTTTTTAGTGAAATACAAGATCTAGAAATTTAGCCACTTATCATAGCAATTGATCTGCTTCAGTCTGACTCAGAATAAGGCAGCTTTATGCATAACTCTCCCGCCCCCCCCCCAAAAAAAACTTCTTCTTCTAATTTAAACTGCTGCCTCACAGCTACTGGGTGCAAGTGGGGGACACAGGAAGGTACCAAACATGCACGCTTTCTCTCCCAGGCTAACAGCAATTCAAGGACAGCAACTGAAGTTGAGAAAGCAGTATGTGTGTGAGTGTGTGTGTGGGGGTTAAAACTAGGAGTCAGGCGGCTGTCCCCTCATAGCTCAGCCTTGCAATGGGCTGCCCAGACCTCAACACAGCCAGACAGGAAGTGAGTCAATCTCCCCATTTTATCATATCACCCCACTTTAGCCTCAGCAGGGGGCAAGAGGCAATGCCCTTGGGAGCCATGAAACCAGGAAGGAGGAAGCAAAGAGGTGTTTTCACTCCCCAATTTGGGCCCAGAGGCTAGGGTTGCCAGGTCCCTCTTTGCCACCGGCAGGAGATTTTGGGGGCGGACCCTGAAGAGGGTGGGGTTTTGAAGGGGAGGGTCTTCAATGTCATAGAGTTCAATTGGCACAGCGGCCATTTTTCTCCAGGTGATCTGATCTCTGTCGGCTGGAGATCAGTCGAATTAGTCGGTGAGGATACAGCCGTTTCAAATTCTTAATTTTAAATTCTTCATCAGTCCTTCGAAGACTGATGAAGAATTTAAAATTAAGAATTTGAAACGGCCGTATCCTCACCGTGACCTGTGCTTCTTTTAAAAACTACTTGACATTAACTTATTCCATCATGGCATATGTACTCTACCATTGAGACTCTTCCTGAGACTTTTTTCTTCATTCTGAGAACACTGTACAATTCTTCACCTGCGTTTACTATATTGTGGGTGTCAGGCTGTTATCTCGGTTTCATTGTTGCCTCTGTTCCTTTGCTGCACCGTCCAGACTTCAAGGACGGCTCCACATACCAAAGCCTGGGAACGCTGCTCCTGGGAAAGTGTGCTTTGTACATTACGCTTTGTAATCTCCCGCCGTTTTCAAGCCTTATATTGCCAACTAGCTAGCAAGACTCTCATAGCTGTCATCTTATCCTTTATGCACTGTATTGCCTATTTGACCAGTAAAAGCCATCTGCTTGGATTCTACATGTCTCTGTGGTGATTTCTGGTTCTTTGGGTCAGGAGCTGACATTATGACAGCTATCACTACAACTCTTCCCCAACGATCCCCCAGTCAGGCTGGAGCCCTGGAGGGTTCGCCTGCCACTCGGAGGGGAGCTAGGAGGTTGCTCTCCGAGTGAACCGTGACTACTACTTCTTGGAACCCTGGAGCCCTTATTTGAGGATCCTACCCTTCTACAGGACATAGTCACTGAACTCTTTAGGACTAACGCAGAGGTTTGCCGCTTGAGGGGACTGGTACAGACGCAGTGGCAATCTCTGGTGAGGGTTCTCTGGATGTTAACGTTGGAGGATACTAATACTCGTCTAGACCTCCAGGACTTTGATCAGTTGCTGGATGACGCCAGGCTGGCAACTGAGGATTTACAAGTAAAAACCGGATTATTGGATAAACTTATTGCCCGGGAAACTTTCTCATCCCCGGCTCTAACGCGTCCTGTTGCCCTGGAAAAAGGGGCCATGGCGGGACCCGCGCCGGAAGGTTTTTCGCTGATACCCGATGCAGCCAGCTGTCAAGCTGAAGCCAAGCGGGTCGCTGTCCACACGGCTCTCACCTTTGCGGATTGTACAAAGGATACCCCGGTAGCCACCTTGGCCCAACGTTTGGCCTCGACGTTTGGGGCCGATGCGCCCGCGATTGCTGTTCGGATACAACCATTGCTGGGCGGGGAACCCGACCCCATACTCACACTCCTGGAGACGGAACTTTTACCACATGTTACCGCAACTGCAGCCCTGAGACTGGAAAGCCAAAAGGTTCTCGCGGATAAAGAGGCTGCTGAAGCGGCTAAGGCGGCAGCCGAGGCTCAGGCCGCACGGGATAAGGAGTTACAGTTGGTTGTGGATCGGGCACGGACAGGCAGTCGCCCCAAGGACACTGTGAGGAGCGACCATCCGTTAGGTCTGTCCTTTTCCCCGGTATTTGCCCTGTCGCGCACGACCCAACGCGCACGCCGCCTTGCAGACCGACGCCGAGACTCTGAAGAGTCTGAGGAAGAAGACCTATATGGAGACAGTTCTCAATGGGCCACTAGTTTTCGGACAAGTAAACCTCATCGTACTGGTGGCCCGGGAGAAGATGTTCACCTCTTACGAGCCCAAAATCGAGAGCTGTCCGGCCATGTCGATCAGCTCCAAGAGTTAATGGAACGTATGCTCCAGGACAACAGACAATTACAGCAAGCCCTGATAGCCCAGGCACAGCCAGTTCCAATACCGGGTCAGGGGGTACCCGTCCAACCACCCGCTAATGTACCTGCCCCACCTCCGCCTCTCGGAGGTCCCGTTTTACCTGCACCCGGGCCACCCGTGCAACCGGGTCAGCCTATGCCCGGTCCTTGGAAACAACTCAAATTGAACCCTGCCTCCTGGTGTAATCGAACAAGGAGGCTCTTGGTACAAAGACTCGAAATTGTATGTGCCTAAAGCGCTCCGAAAAGACGTTTTACACTTGGCTCATGGAGTAAAGACAGCTGGACACTTTGGATTCCTGAAAACCCTTCACCTGTTGCGCAGACAATTTTGGTGGGGGGGAATGCGTTCTGACATTGACTCTTTTATTCGCAGCTGTCCTGTTTGCGCCACAGTGAAACGTTCTCAAGGCAAGCCCCCAGGACTACTGCAACCACTTGAAATACCCAGCAAACCCTGGGAAGTGATTGCTATGGATTTCATGACAGATCTCCCTCTCAGTGGGGGGAAAACTGTGTTATGGGTTATCACTGACTTATTTTCTAAGCAAATACATTTGGTTCCTTGTGCAGGGATCCCCTCTGCTCAGAAATTGGCCCCCCTCTTCGTGTCACATGTCTTTAGACTACATTCGTTTCCGCGCAAAATAATCTGCGACCGCGGAAGTAGTTTCGTTGCTAAGTTTTGGAAAGCTTTTCTCAAATTAGTGGGGGTGGAGCAAGGGTTGTCTAGTGCATACCATCCCCAAACGGATGGTCAAACCGAACGTGTCAATGCTGTACTTGAATGTTATTTGCGCTGTTATGTCAACTACCACCAGGATGACTGGGTAGAACTGTTGCCTTTTGCAGAATATGCCTACAATAATGCTGTACATCAATCCACAGGTTTCAGCCCATTTTATGCCGTGTATGGACAGGACTTCGGTCCTGTCACCTCAATAAACGATTTGGAGGGGGAGGGGGATGCCGACATTGCCTCCTGGGCACACACCCTCCGTACCACATGGCCCTGGCTGGTTAGCAACCTTGACCAGGCCAAGCGCAAATACAAGGCGCAGGCCGACAAGCATCGTTCCCCCGGGGGAGACCTGCAAGTGGGTAACCTAGTATACCTTTCCACCAAAAATCTGCGTTCCACCCGTCCGTGCCATAAGCTCAATGCTAAATACATTGGCCCATTCCCCATCATTCGCATCATAAATCCTGTCACGGTGGAACTATCTCTCCCCAAAACCTTAAGGCGTGTGCATCCCGTTTTCCACATCAGCCTCCTGAAACCCCATATTGCATCCCCGCAATGGCATCCGGAACCGCCTCCCGAACAGCCCCTAATGGTGGGGGGGGGGAAGAACATTTCGAGGTCTCCAAAATCCTAGACTCCCGCATTCACCATGGGGTATTGCAATATTTGGTCCGCTGGAAACACTTCCCCCCTGCCTATGACGAATGGGTTCGCGCACGAGATGTCTCCGCCCCCAAACTCGTCAACGCCTTTCTCCTTGCCTACCCAGACAGACCAGCCCCCTTACAGAACGGGAGGGGGCCTTAAGGGGAGCAGGATGTCAGGCTGTTATCTCGGTTTCATTGTTGCCTCTGTTCCTTTGCTGCACTGTCCAGACTTCAAGGACGGCTCCACATACCAAAGCCTGGGAACGCTGCTCCTGGGAAAGTGTGCTTTGTACATGTCATGTTTACGCTTTGTAATCTCCCGCCGTTTTCAAGCCTTATATTGCCAACTAGCTAGCAAGACTCTCATAGATGTCATCTTATCCTTTATGCACTGTATTGCCTATTTGACCAGTAAAAGCCATCTGCTTGGATTCTACATGTCTCTGTGGTGATTTCTGGTTCTTTGGGTCAGGAGCTGACAGTGGGTTGTTTTGTTGCATGTTTCCTTGTTGTATATATTGATGTGTTTATAGTAGTAGCTCACTGATAAACTTTTTGCACTTTGTTAATATACTTTGCTCCTGTACTGATTTTCCTATCTACTTGATACTAGTACAGTGGTGCCTTATTTTCATCAATTACCTGGCAGTTGGCAACCCTACCAGAGGCTGAGGCAGAACCTCCAGGGAGTTCCTGCACAAAGAGACCACGGAGAAGGGAAGGATCCATGGCTCTTCCTCACCAATCTCCATGTTGTTGATTTCCTACCTTGTACTCTTTGGAGGCCTCCTCAAGAGGAAGGGTTTCATGATCTCTGTGCTCCTTGGATCGGTGACAGACCACACAGATGAGGGCTTCGTCGTCCTTGCAGAAGAGTTTCAGCGGCTCCGGGTGCTTCTGGCAAACTCTCTCTCTTGTAGCAGCCACGATTGCCTGATACAGAAAACAAAGAAACAGAATTTGTTTCATCCCCCCAGGGTTGCCAACCTCCAGGTATTAGCTGGAGATCTCCTGCTATTACCACTGATCTCCAGCCAATAGAGATCAGTTCCCCTGGAGAAAATTGTCACTTTGGCCATTGGACTCTATGGCACTGAAGTCCCTCCCCTCCCCAAACCCCACCCTCCTCAGGCTCCACCTCAAAAACCTCCCGCCGTTGGCAAAGAGGGACCTGGCAACCCCCACCCCCTGGACTGTATCTCTCGTTGTAAGGCCTGGACGTAATTAGTGCCTTGTTCAGGGGTGGGGTGGGACATTGTTATACAAAACCGGATGTAACCCAAAGTAACCTTTCAGTTGGAGTTGGGGGAGTTGTTCTGGACAGGGAGCTTTGTGGGGAGGGGAGATACTGAAGGAAAAGAGAGTTCTGAAGGAAAGGAGAGAGAGAAGCCATCTGGGTCCAAGTGCAAAGAAGAGGGAAGCCTGACAAGGAGACAAGGAGCCTCCGGTGATCTGCAGCAGCACCAAGAGCCCCAAGATCAGCTCCATCTCCAGCACAGCTGAGGGCCGGTCAATCCACAGCAGCAAAGACAGTGGGAGAGACCTGAAGGAGGCCTCACAGAGACAGGATAAGACTCCCATCATCTCACTGGTTTCCATTCTAAGCTGTGATCCCTAAGTCTGAGTTTATTATACGAGTGTCCTGATTTCACTACCCCCCCCTTCCTCGTTGGAGTAAACCCTGCTTCTATATTAAGTTCTACTTGTAAATAGTTATGGGTGACTGGACGGTCTGGGAGTTGTTTTTGAATTTTTCCTTTTTGCCTCCTGGCCATCCTCCTTGTTAGGCAGTGGAGGCCAGTGGGCTGGAGGCATCCCTGCTTTCTTTTTCTTCTTTTTCACACCCCCCCCCCCCACTAATAACCCAGGTCCCATAAGGTCTCCCCTCAGCTGGGGCTGGTAGAAGAAATTGGTTTTTTCTAACCCTCAAATTCCTCTGGAAATCAATGAACGAATCACAACTCCTGGTTCCAGGTAAACCACATTCACCCTCCACCAGCTTTGAGCTGTATTTTGCAATGTGCTTGAGGAGCCCCCAAACACCACCCCCTTCCTTTCTTGCAGTGCGCGTTCCTGGTGGGGTATTATGACAAACCTCCAAAAGTTGGTCCAAATGGTGCAAGGAGGTGAAGCTGGAACTGCAGGAATACGGATGGACCCTGATGGATTTTTAAGCCACCTATCAAGATATAACTCCAAACCAGCCCATCCGCCCTCTCACAGACAGCATCTCCTCCCAGGTAGCCCCTTGGATAACACCATGAACGTTACAAATGAATGACAATTCTGATACTGGCCCAACAAGCGGATATTCATTCTGGTGTGAATTAACTTGAGTTTGATGGGGGGGGGGGGGGCTGCAATCCCTGTATCTCAATTTTTTCATGTTTTTAAATGCAATAATAATAGTAATAAAATGAGACATTCCATCACATTCTGGTCCCGTAAGGGCATCAATATATGGGGCACCTATGGGTTCCTAGTCTTATTGTATGGAAACCCCATAATGAGTTCTAAACTCTGAGAAGTAATCTCACAGTCCCCCCCCCACCCGCCCTGCCCCATTAACTCCTTTGGGGTCATTTGCCCTCAGTGAAGCCTTTGTGCCAAAAGACCTACAGGCAACATCCTGCTCTGAGTTTTGGCCATCTTGATCATGAGGGACTTCTCCATTTGTCCTGGTGCTGAGAACGGATTTAGGGCCCAGACTGAGATGTGGCAAAAAGTTAGGCCAGAGCCAGTGAGCCTGGCTAGTTGCATAGTGCTCGGTTTCTGAGAATGACATGCATATTTCTTGCCTTCACGCCGTATTCACAATGACCTTGGCACAGTATTGGAAGCCCCACTTCATCAGAGGCCTGCACTTGGGGAGGGGGCTGGCCAGGACCCCCTTTGGGCAGTGAAACCTCTTGGGCTGGCCACACAGCTCCATCTCACTATGGGAGGGCCAAGGAGGTGGTCATTGTAAATAATTGTCAGACTACCGTTAAAGGAAATGGCTGTGCGTGGGGAGGATCTGCCTGCCCTTTTCTTTAGTTCCTCATGTCCAGCCTTTTTCACTGACAAAAATGGCTCGGGGGGTGGGGGGAAGCCTGCCGCTTTGCAGTGTTTGGAACCCACAGGAGAAACACAAAGCTTTCAAGGTAAGTTACAGAGACCAAACGTCTGACTCTGCGTCGGTCAAGCACCTTTGTCCCCACTTCAGGTCAGATGTATCATCTATTTCAGCTCTTCCTTCATACCTTATCTGGGTCAGCAGCCTCTTTCAGGTGAAGTAAAGAGTGACCTTTGTGTTCTGGGGATTGCTTACAAATGCGACACATGTGTTTTTCATCATCCTTGCAGAAGAAAAGGAGTTTCTGCCCGTGTGTTGGACACAGATCTTCTGTTCCTGGATTTCTCGCACAAAATCTCTTCTCTTTTATTTTTTCTACCAAGTTTGCCAGCTGCCAGTTTGAGCGGAAATTCCCTTTCTGTATCTCAGCTTTGCAGACAGGACACTCCAGGTGCCCCAGTCCTTCCCATTTATCACAGTAGTCAGTGATGCAACCCCGACAGAAATTGTGGCCACAGTCCAGGGTAACAGGTTCTGTTAGGCACTCCAGGCAGATGGGACAGATGACTTCCTCTTCCAGATCTGTGGATGGTGACCCTGAGGCCATGTTGGATGCAGTTTATGTCTCTTGGCAAGTAGAAAAGGGAGCTTTGTGAGGCCTGTAAAAAGGACAGCAGAAGGACAATGAGCTGGAGAAGGGGTGGGTTTTAGGCAGGAGATGTATTTTTCAACAGATAAATAAGTAGTATTTTACTCTGGGATTTTTTTTATAAGTCTAATAGGTGGCACAGAAATTTCCATTAACAAATGATTGATGAAATATAGGTGTGGATAGACGTTGATTTGATACTGGTAGGACAATTCAACAGAGTAATCAGGGTTGCCAATCTCCAGCTGGAGGCTGGAGATCTCCTGGAATCACAACTGATCTCCAGACTTCCAAGATCAGTTCCTCTAAAGAAACTGACAGCTTGCAGGGTAAACTGGATGGTGTCATACTCTGCTGAGATCTCTCCTCTGCCCAAACCCCATACTCTCCAGGCTCCACCCCCATCTCCAGGAATTTCCCAGCCCAGAGATGGCAACCATAGGTGATAGATCCATAGATGGACAGATCTAGTAGCAAACCAACTCAGACAGTTCCACCAGTATTTACAGTGACTGACCTATTCAAGAGGGATCAGGCAATAGGGTCGCACTGTACAAAATGATTCACAAACTACTTGGATAAATTATTGGGGACTGTGGTCTATACTAACGTGTATAATTTTCTGTAAATTGGATCCTACCGTGTAATTTTACTTTATCGAATGTGTCATGCTAACAATTTGCCTTGCTTCAGTTCTGTTTTTAACAGTTCTGGTTGGTTCTACAACCCAAATCCTATTTTATTGTTTATTGAATGTCCCATCCTGTTGATAGTATTGCCTTACTCTGTGTAATGCTTCTTGAGTCCCAAAGTAAAAGACAGATTATAAATAACAAATAAATAACAGGATGTCTCTATCCTGAGAAAAAATACTTCACTTTTATTTGCACAGACATCAAATCTATTCAGGAATAGATTATATTTTCGCACTAGCAAAATTAACAAACACAAAGGTATAGTCTGTATTTGAGCAATAATCATGCAGATCTTGCCCCACTTAAATTTCACTATTATATAAGTGCATTTGGGAGGGTTGCCAACCTCCAGTTGGGGTCTGGAAATCTCTGGAATTACAAACAACAGAGATCAATTCCCTTGACAAAAAATGACTGTTTTGGAGGATGGGCACTCTGGCATTATATACCTCTGAGGCTCCTCCTCTCCCCAAACCCCAACCTTCCCAGGCTCCACCCCCAAAATCTCCAGGGATTTCCCAAGCCAGAACTTGCAACCCTAGAGGGGCTGTAGAATTTGGAGATGAAATGATCTGTTGTTAAAAGATGAACAGATAACGAAGAAACTAAAAGAAAAGCGCAAGTTCTTCTTTAGTATTAATGAATCAAAAGAGATACCATTTGTTATAATCTGGGAATCCTTTAAAGCATATTTTAGAGGCATTGTTATGTTGATAGAGAGCCATTTGACCAAAAGGGTAGGGGGGACATTAGTCTTGGAAGTAGAAAATGAGGAATCCCCCCCAATAGTGTCTCCAAGAAACTAAGCTAGTTTTGGAAATGACAAGAGACAAGTTAAAATTACAAAGCACTCACCAGACAGCAAAATCCCTATTGTATGCTAGACAGTCAATCTTTAACAAGCCAACAAACCAGGAAAATATTTGGCACATTTACTAACCAAAGAATGGGGCCAAATAGAATTATTGAAATCAAGGACAAAATAGGAAACCGGCTTAAACCAGCTTTACAACAGCTCTCAGAAAACGAATGAAGAAGCTTAATGGCAAGTTCTCTGCCAGACGTAGGGGGCATGAGCTACAGACAAAATATCAGCATTCAATGAGACCACCTTAGAAGTCTCTTCATAACATCTTGATAGGATGTCTGTTCCCCTCCACACACAAACATATGCATGCTGATCCCTCTTCTCTCTTGTGCTGCAGTTACCAACTACTCCCGCAGTTTCAGTTTATCTTCTCTGCTTCCTTTATCCTTCAAAATGCCATTTATTAACTGAACTCCCGAATTGTTCCTTCTCTCATTTTCCCTGCCCCTCAGGCTGCCTTTTCCTCCCACCACCTCCGGCGGATCTTTGTCAAAAAAATTGCAATAGAACATTGTTATATCATTTTGACGATATAACAATCTGTGAATCGATTTCTCTGAATTTCCAGTTTTTGTTTTTTTAAAGACTCTAGCCCCTTTTGTTGTGAAGATATAAAGGGAAAGAAATATCTATGCAACAAAAGGGCTAGGGACTTTAAAAAAAATAAAATCTGGGAATGATATTCAATTACTGATTTAAAAAAAAGAAAGAAAAAAGCGCTGATGGTCCAGTGGAGGGTGGTGGCGGCTGCTAACAGGGGACTGAGACAAGAAAACTATGGGAAACCTGCCTTGCGAAAGCCCTGTTGTCACTGTGATGTATTGGCAGCTGCAGCAGCAACAGGAAAAGTAGAAAAGCCTGTGGCTGTGTGGGGAAACCACTTTTGTTGCTATTGTTGTTGCTGTCAAGTCACAGCTGACTTAGGTGACCCCGTCAGGTTTTCAAGGTAAGAGATGTTCAAAGGTGGTTTGCCATGGCCTTCCTCTGCGTAACAACCCTGGACTTCCTTGGGGGTCTCCAGTTCAAGTACTAACCATGGCCGACCCTGCGTAGCTTCTGAGATCTCGCAAGACTGGGCTAGTCTGGGCCATCAGTGTCAGGATGGAAAACACCATATACACAAATAAAATCCCTGGCGTGTAGCTCTGTTACTGCTGTTGCCCAACTATAAGGACAGAGGGGTGGTGTAAAGAGAGCAGGGCCAAGAGGCAAAGGTCTCCAGTACAGCCACTGAGGGCTCAGTCTGAATCCCCCCATCCTCCACCCACTAGGCTACCCAGCCATTATGCCAGCCTTACCTGCTAGTTGTCTCAAAGGGACATCCAGAACCGGCTCTGTGGGACACACAATACAGCCTTCCCCTTTCTTGTGATTTCCCACTCTTCAGTCACCTCAATAGGGTCACAGAGGTACAGAGAGGGCAAATTTGAAGTCCCCTCGACAGCTGGAACCCCCCACTCCGGTTGCTGCAATTCCCTTTGGCTTCTTCAGGGAAAAAAGCCAGGAAATGCATCTCAGTCCCTTTCACTGCAGAGAAACAGGAGCTGATCAGCAACAACCTTTGAACAGAGAGCCCAAACCATATCTCCTAAAATAGGCAATATATTAATTAGTCCATTAATATATGGATTCTAAAGTCCCAGCCATATCAAAATGGTCTTTGTACAGAAATGTCACAGCTGGGATGTCTGCATTTCATGACCCGTTGACTCCACTTTTCCTCCATATCTGGGTGTGCCTGTATACACATGCATATACCGATAAGAATACATTTCCTCCATTTTATGAAGAGGACTGTAGGCAGCTGGGGACAGAATCAATGTGTTCCTATGGATGAAATACAAGACTCCTTTTTGGTTTTGCTGCAACAGACTAAGCTTCACCTTCCCCACACATAGATGCTGCCAACACTTCCCATGAGATGCTTCTGGTCACACAACTGCTTGCTCCCCAGGTCAGCGGAAGGAAATGTGTGTGTTTTTGTTGGCTTCTTTTCGCCTAGTGAGAGGGTGGGCCACAAACAAAAGAGAGTCAAGCGCAAACAAATGTAACACAAATGTTGTAAAAGCAACAAAAATAATTTGATGCCTCCTTTCCTACAAATTTAACCTTCCAAGGTAGCAATCAGTTAAAAAACATTAAAAATAAACTTTGAAAACAATGCATATATATATGGAAAGCAACAATTGAAAACATAAACAGGAAGGAGAGTCAATAAGGGATAGAAACATGAAACAAAAAAGTCTTCATCTGCTGACGGAAGATAACAATAGAGGGAGACAGATGACTCCACAATTTGGTGGCACAATCAAGAAGCCCTTTCATGGGATGCTACCCATTTCCCCTCAGATGATGGTGCAAATGAAGCACGCCCCCCTCAAATGACCAGAATAGGTAACTTCATGTGGCAGTGGGTGGTCCTTAATGTATTTCAGCTCTAGCCATATAGAGAATACCAGCACATTGAATTGGGCCCAGAAGCAAATTGGAAGCCAGTGGAGCAAGACTGGGGTTATATGGTCCCTACCACCCACTCCGGACAGCATTCTCACTTCAGCATTCTGTACCAATTGCAGCTTCCACACACTCTTCAAGGGCAGCCACACACAGAGCACATTGCAGTAGGCTAATCTAGATGTTACCAGGGCATGCAACACAGTGGCAAGATCTTGTCTGCACAGTAAGGGCTGCAGATAGCTCCCCAGCTGAAGCTGCTGAAGGGGAACCCTGGTCACTGCTACCACCCGTTTCTCCAATAGGAAACCCTGGTTCAGAAGCACCCCCCAAGCTATGAACTGCTCCTTTAGAGGGAATGCAACCCTATCCAGAACTGGAGGTATCCAAATACCTGGGTCAGACCTTCCTCCCCTCCCCCTACACACACACCAGTACCATCTCTGTTTTGTTGGGATTCAGTTTCCGCTTGTTAGCTCTCATCAACCCAAAAACTGCCTTGAGGCACCTGTTCACAGTTTCCATGGCCTCCCTGGAATCTGCTGGAAATGCAAGATAGAGCTAAGTGTCATCCACAGACTGGTGGCAATTCAACCTCAATCTCCAGATGACCTCTCCCAGTGGCTTCATATAGATGTTGAAAAGCAGAGGGTGGAAACATTGAACCTTCTAGGACTACATAGGTCAAAGGCCAAGAAGCTGAGCAGCAGCCCCCCAGCACCACACTCTGAAACTAACCTTTGAAGTAGGACTGAAACCACTGCACAAAAGGGCCTTCCAGTCCCAACCCCGAAAGGCGATCCAGAAGGATACCATGATCGATGATAACAGAAATGGCTGAGAGGGCCGAAGAATCAACCAGGTCACTCTCCCCACATCCACCTTCCACACAAATCATCCACCAGGGCAACCAAAACCATTTGAATCTCATAACCAGGCTTAAAGCCAGATGTGAATTGATCCAAATAATCTGCTCCATTTTGGAATCATTGCAGTTGTCCAACCACCTCTGGTTCAATCACCTTGGTCAAGAATGTCACATCTGAGACTGGCTGATAGTGATCAAAATCTCCTGTGTCCAGGGGAGGTTCCTTTAGTAGTGGAAGTACCAGTTCCTGCTTCAAGACAGGGGCAACCCCCCCTCTCAGGTAGGCATTTGCAGTGCTCTGCACCCAGTCCCCCAGCCCCCCAATGGTAGATTTAAGCAGCCAGGAGGGGCAAGGGTCAGACAAGTGGGAGGTAGTGGCCAGACTTCCCAAAATCCTGTTCACAGCCTCAGATTGAAGAAGAAGAAGAGTTGGTCTTTTTATGCCGACTTTCTCTACCACTTAAGGGAGATTCAAATGGGCTTACAATTACCTTACCTTCCCCTCCCCACAACAGACACCCTGTGAGGTAGGTGGGGCTGAGAGAGCTCTAGGAGAATTGTGACAAGCTGAAAGGGATCCCATGCAAGTGGACAAGTCGGCACCCCAGGACCATCCAATCCTGTCAGTGTGAATGTACAGTCCAAGTCGGAATGGATACAGGAGATTTTGTCTGCAAAGTGTTGAGCAAAATTATTTCAATGGGCTGTGGAAGAGTCCACCTCCTCCCTAGTCCAGAGCCTGATAGGCCCCTCCCCACGCAAAAGAGTTCTGCAGGTCTAAACTGTTCGGTTACAACAATGGCAGAGAAATAGTGTTTCTTTGCAGTTACCCCTACCACTGAGTGTATAACATGATGTGAGTAGCTGAACAGCTGTGGATTCACACACACCCTGTCACAGACACACAAAGAGTTTTCTCTATAGACTCAGGAATAGTTGAACCAGCCGGTTTGCAACAGAAGCAAGTTGGGCCCCGTGCTGATTGCCCTGTGCCTGCAGCATCAGATCCTCATGTCTTCTCCATCTCTGGAGCCAATTGGACATTTTTAAATTATTTTTGTTTTTTAAAAAAATCATGTGAGAAACCATCTATTACTGTAAGGATGCAGAGAAGTCGTTGTTTTTGCCAAGAAGGGTGGAGTCGGTGAATGAAGGTTAGCAGCAGAGGGAAATTGTTTGCTGTTGCAGTGAATAAGATTTTCTAGGCTCTCATCACTTTTTGTAAGGTATTTGAAAATTATGTTATGTGGAAAATTAATTGAGAAAAGGGGAGAGTTAGTATGACAGGTCTTATTATTGGAGTCATGTTATTGGAGTGATGTATTTTTCAAGCCGAAGACCGGTTTCTCTGATGCTGAGTTTGTTCCAAGAGGAAAGACATTGCAAGACTTTGGCACTTGTTGGAGCGGAAAAGCTGGACTCTGATCACCATAAAATATTATTATCAGGAAGAACCAGCAGCTTCACTGAAATGGAAGCAGGTGCCTCTAAGCCCAAAGCTCCATCATCTCAGGAGGTTTTAGAGGGACAATCCTGAGGAAAAGACAGCAATCCCTGCACATCAGACAAGCGCAGGAAACCAACGGGAAACCTGCTGAAAGTGGAGGGAGCCAATGAGGAAGAAGGTGCCTCTAGGTCCCCTCTCCTCCTCCATGCCCCCAAAATTAAGTTTTTGAGGGAAAATCCAGAGGAATCTTTGGGAGAGGGACAATTTGTCCTGGTTTTTTTTTTGGGGGGGAGGGGGGAATATTATTTGCCTATTAACATCTAAGCTTGTTTTGCTGTGTTAACAAGATAAAATGCACCAGTTGGTTTACTTATGGAATTTAAAAGTATGAATGCCTGAGAGAGCAATCCCAAACAGATCTACTCATAACCCTACTAAAGTCTATTCAGTGTGGCTTACTTCTATGAAAGTGTTATTAAAGGTAAAGATAGTCCCCTGTGCAAGCACCGGGTCATTCCTGACCCATGGGGTGACATCCCGACATTTCCTAGGCAGACTTTGCTTACAGGGTGGTTTGCCAGTGCCTTCCCCAGTCATCTTCCCTTTACCCCCAGCAAGCTGGGTTATTAGGGAGGCACTATTAAGTTTTCTATATGCGAAACTGCAAATATGCCCAAATATTGGACAGCCACAAACTTATGCCTCCTAAGCCATCTGAGTGGTAAGAAAAATAAAAGTAGAAATTAGAAAAAAATGTAGTAGGCAACATAAAATGGTTTGTCGAAGGCTTTCACGGTCAGAGTTCATCAGTTCTTGTAGGTTATCCGGGCTGTGTAACTGCCCGGATAACCTACAAGAACCGATTATTATTATTATTATTACAGAAACAGCAACGAGTATTGGGGTATACGTCACAATAACCTAGTCTGATGGTCCGATGAATGGTGGGATGATAGCCGATGATAGTCTTTTGGACCTGCTGGGCTGGCCTCACCCGTTGGGGTTTCTAGATGGGTGTTCAGTACTGGAGGGATAAGAAATTCTCTTCTAAACACCCCCCCCTTGATAGGGTGCCTTATTTGTCTGCTGCAGCCGGGGATCCACAGCAACGGCATAATCAAACGGGTGATTTGTGGGAGATCCTGGGCAGTCCCTGGCCCCACCATGATCACGTGAAGCTGCCTTATAATGAACCAGACCGTTGGTCCATCAAAGTTAGTATTGTCTACTCAGACCGGCAGCAGCTCTCCAGGGTCACAGGCAGGGGTCTTTCACATCCCCTACCTCACCTGCCTATTCCCTTTAAGTGGAGATGCCAGGGATTGAACCTGGGACCTTCTGCATGCCAAGCAGATGCTCTCCCACTGAGCCATGCTCCCTCCGCTTATGTTCTGTGTTGTCTTGCATGTGTGTGCTGTTGTTGTTTTGAGTTAACCGTTGGAAACAGACACGACTGAGAAGTTTCTTGCAACGTCTGGAGTGGGACAAGAACTTGAACAAGCTACCAGAAAGACTCTGAAAGAAAAGCAAAACCAATGGCGCGGAGGCGTGGAAATGGGAGGAGGAGGGAGACCAGAAGCTGAGTTGGAGCAGGGGATGCGTGTTTCAAATATCAAATTCCCTTTACTAAGAACCCAGTTATTGAGGCTTTGATGTGTTTGGGATGTTTGGGAAACTTAAAGAAAAGAGATCTGAAGAAAGTTTCAAAAATCAAAAAAAAGAAAAGCTTCAATAAATGAAAAGCGGAGGATTCCCCCCCCCCTCTAAAAGCCGTGGCTGTGATATCGAAAGCGGGACCGACTGTGTCGGGACGGCGACCTTTGCTTTAGGGGTAGAGACGGACCCGAGCAGGTCTCAGATTGTTGGGGGGGGGGGGGCTTTCTCCTCTTGTAATAATAGGCGTAGTTTATAAAACAGAAACAGCATAGAGCTTGAAGCACCGGGTTCTTGCATACAAATGCAAAGAGAGAGCGATCGTCCGTCTCTACCGGTCAAGCGAACGAGCTTCAGAAAGCAGATCTTTCTTTGTTGTATAAGACTTCCGTCTACTGGAGCTAGACTAGAACTGCAGCTTTTGGGGTGTTTTTTGTGTATGTGGCTTGGTGGCAACTGTAAAGCTTTGTTTAGGAGGACTTCACTATTAGTATACGAACATTACAAGTTACAAGCCAACAAGCAGCAAGGATCATAAGCTTTCCACCAAAGTGAAATTGTGAGCCACACACAGGAGGCTGAGGAACCAACTTCAGCCTCCTGCCACACACTCAGATGCAAGAAAGTGTCCCTCCACAGATTTCTTACTTACCCTCTTTTCTTGGAAAGCCTCCTCCAGAGGAATCACCTGGTGATCTTTGTGCTCCTCGGATCTGCGGCAGACCACGCAGAAGGGGGCTTCAATGTCCTTGCAGGTAAATTTCAGGGGCTCCTGGTGCTTCTCGCAGATGCCCCTCCTTCGCTTCTGCCCCCTTCGCTTCTGCCCCCTTCCTTCCAAAGGACTGAGTTTCTGGATTATTTCCACAAAGTTGGCCAGCTCCTGGTTGGGCCAGAGGTTCCCTTTTTGCACTCTCCCATTGTCAAGTTTAATATTTATACTGTGTTGAGATTTCTGAAGTCCTAGGATTACATGGAGAGACGGCATGGTGTAGTGGTTAAGGTGCTGGACTAGGATCTGGAAAACCCAGGTTCGAATCCCCACTCTGCCATGGAAACTTGCTGGGTGACCTTGAGCCAGTCACACACTCTCAGCATTGAGCCTGGCAAGAGTTTGGATGGGAGACCACCAAGGAATACCAGGGGCATGACGCAGAGGCAGGAAATGGCAAACCACCTCTGAACATCTCTCATCTGGAAAACCCTATGGGTTTGCCAAAGGCAAAAAAAAAAATCTGTGGCTTGTTACGATCCTCATCCTGTCAATTGCATTGGTTTCCACTGTGTAATCTGCCTTGAGTCTCAGTGAGAAAGGTGGATCGTTAAATAAAATAATACTAAGTACCTGGTGTTGCTGTCCTGCGTCAGTTACTCAGCAATAGGTCTAAGCACGAATTTATTCATTCAGTAGTGGAAGAGCTTTTCCTGGGCAGCCTGCAGGTAAGGCCGTTGCCTGTCTCTGCATACTTTCCTGTAGCTGAGTGTGTCTCAACCTTTCCTACCTTCGGTCCCACTAACTACTCTTAGGAAAGAACCAGGGTCCCACCAAGATGGAATTTTTTTAAAACACCTTTTCTGAGAAAGACATTTCTGTGTCTGTACTTGCAGGCATTCTGTTTATGACACTGCTTATGGTAAGTTTTAAGGACATGAACATTGCAGTTATATTGCTTTATTGCTATGGCTTTAGAACACAACAGAAATAATTATTCCATTAGCAACTGAAAAGCAGTAGTTGTTCTGAAACCCCAGATCCCACCTAGACAAGTTCTGCATCTCACCAGAGATGCACAGCCTGCTGCTTGACAACCACGTCTGTGCATTAAACTCACATAGCTAACCTATAACTTACTATGAGATCTAAATCACTTAATTACACAAAGAAACAACAACCCCCACCCCCACCATGAGGAATAGAAATGAAAGAAAAGTCCAGCAGGATGCCCAAAATTCCATGGGAGGATATCAGCAGCCAGAGATCACCACTACGATCAGATGGGTGACGTCCAAAGGAGAAAAGAAATCCACAGATCAATTGAGATGGTCGTTCCGGATACTGTATAAAGTCCCGTTTTTGCCAAAAGCTTCAGTCATTGATCCCTTCTTGCTGTCAGCAGTTTGCTTTTGAATATTTGTTGAATATTTGTTATATCTGCTTGTAATATTTATGAGTATGTGAGTATGTTATTTCCAGGTTGGCTATCACAAGAGGTTGACTGTAGGAGGATTGTATTTGGATCTTACAGGGATCTACTTATTCAAAAGCAAACTGCTGACAGCAAGCCTGGTAGCGTGGATCTAAACTAGGCCCCCCTCCGCCCGCCTCGCCAGGAGTCCCAAGGACACGGGCGGCGGGGGCTTTACAGAGATCCACGCCTGCTACCCTCACCCCCCTTGCCACCACGTGACCTGGCAGGTGGGTGGTAGAGTTGCAGCTGGCGCCACCCCCCACCCCCAGCATCATGGGCAGGTAGGGAGGAGGAGGAAAGGAAGCCGCTTCTGCCCCTATGCCATGGCCCCATAAACCAGGCAGGTGGAGGCAGCGGCACTGCAAGTGGGAAGGGCAGGCAGGGGAGGGAGGGAAGGGGAGCCACCATTTCCTCCTCACCACCACGTGAATCAGGCAAGATGACATGGTGGCACATTAGATTGACAGGGTGGCTGTTCAGTGGCCAACAGGGCAAGTGGGGATGGGATGATGCCCCCTCACAAGTCTCATGGGCCCCCTTTATCACCAGATCTTTCTGAAGCGTAGATGACACATTAGTATGATTGCAAACACTGACAGCCAGTGTGTTGAAGTGCAGTGTGGTGGACTTGAACTGATGAGGCCTGGGTTCAAATTCCTACTCAGCTATAGGGTTGCCACTGCCTCCAGGTGGGCGCTGGAGATCTCCCCAAATTACAACTGTTCTGCAGATAGGGTTCCCAACTGCCCAGTTGTGGTGGCAATTCCCTGCCAATTAACCGGGCTGCCCACTGACCAGCTGGTGGTCAGAGCGGGCAGAAGCAGGCAGGGAGAGCGATTCCCTCCCGCTCATACTTCTGTGGGGTCTGATTGTGCAGACAGTGGGGCTAAAAAAAAAAAAGGAAGTCACTGTATCTGGAGTGTGCACAAATTTGTCCCTCTCCCCAACCCCAAAAGAGGCTCCCAAGTGGGGACAATGGCTGCTTCAGAGCTTGGACTCCACGGCAGAACCTTTTTTCTGCCAAGGGCCATTTGGATATTTATAACTTCATTCGCGGGCCGGGCCATACAAAATTATCAACTTGAAAATTAGCCGACCAAGCCCCCAGCAGGCAACTGCCCCAGATGAACCCCCCCCCCCAATGCGGGCAAGGAGGCCGGCATCCAACCAGTGGCGCGCACGCCCACCTGGTGGCACAGGATGGTCTTTTGCACAAGCCGGGCACCCTGAGACTAGCGGGAGGGTTTCCCTGCCGGGCTGGGGGTGGGGAGATCTGGGGGTCTCTCCGCCAAAGGAGCCTGGGAAGATTTCCCCAAGCAGAAGACCATCGCCCTGGGAAAGTTGGAAGGAAGCGGAGAGGAGCAGCTTTGCCGAGGGGAGCAACCTCGTGCATCATCTGCCCATTTCCAAATCAACACCCAGGTGCAAATCCCCGACCCCTCTTACTGGGGGGAAGTGGCAGAAACTCTCCAATTTCCCCCGCGAAGCTGACTAAAAAAATAAATAAATAAAAAGAGGGAAGAAAAGGTCCGATTGTTTGGGTGCGACCCCGCCTCTCTGCCCTTGTCTACGCCAGAGTGCTTCCCACAGCAGCAGCAGCACACGCGTTTTCCCTGCAAACCGGCATCTGGATGCGGACGCCAGATCCGCAAGAGGGGGCAGGATGGGCTGCACCACTCCAGACAGTAGTGAGAGAGGGTGAGTCCCGTTTCTGAAAGCTCCCCCCTCTTCAAGAAAAGTCCACGCAGACAGAAAAGCAGCACAGCAAAGAAAGGGCTGAGATTATTACCTGAGCTGCTCCTTGAGCTGCTACTTTTCTGGTACAGCCAGTCTTTTAGTTGCACGTGCACAATCTCTAAGCCTTCCACACAGGCAGGTATCCACCCTTCTGACCTTGGAGGAGGAGGAGCTGTGCAAAGCAGGGACCTGCCCATATTGAACTTGGAGTGGGTGAACAGGCGGGCTTCACCCTAATACCCTCTTCTGCATTGTTTAAATAGACTCTGCAGTCCTAGGATTACATGGAGAGACGGTTAAGGTGTCAGACTCGGGTCAGGGGAACCCAAGTTTGAACCCCCACTCTGCCCTGGAAACTTGCTGGGTGACCTTGGGTCAGTCACACACTCTCAGCCTCGACCCTGGCAAGTATGTTTGGATGGGAGACCTCCGAAAGAGTACCAGGGACTTGACCCAGAGGCAGGCAATGGCAAACCATCTCTGAACATCCCTTGCCTTGAAAGCCTATGGGGTTGCCAATGCCAAAAACAAAATGTTAATTACATGGCTTCTTAGGATTCTCATCCTGTCAATTGCATTGGTTTTTACACTTTGTAATCTGCCTTGACTCTCAGTGAAACTGGCGAATCATAAAATGATGTAAATAAAATAATAATACCAAGTACCTGGTGTTGCTGTCCTGTGTCAGTGACTCAGCAATAAGTCTATTCATAAGTTTATTCATTCAGCAGTGGAAGAGCTTTTCCTGGACAGCCTGCAGGTAACGCTGTTGCCTGTCTCTGAATACTTCCCTGTAAATCTCTGAGCCTCAACTTTTCCTACCTTCGGTCCCACCAATGGCTCTTATCAAAGAACCTGGGTCCCACCAGGACAGAATTTTTTAAAAAACACCTTTTCTGAGAAAGACATTTATATGTTTGCACTTGCAGGCATTCTGTCTATTACAATTGCTTGTTTATGGTAGGTTATAAGGACATGAATATTACAGTAAAATTCCTTTATTGCTATAGCTTTAGAAAACAACAGAAATAATTATTTCATTAGCAATTGAAAAGGAATAATTGTTCTGAAAACCCCAAATCCCTCCTAGACTAGTTCTGTCTCAACCGAGATGCACAGCCTGCTGGTTGACAACCACTGCTGTACGTTAAACTCCCGGCACTCACAAAAAGAGCCAGTCAGGGAGGAAACTAGATGTAACCTGTCACAAGGGGATGTTTCAAATTTGGGTTTGTTTGGTTTCTTAACATAGGGGAGTGACCTCTCAAAGGTCCAGAGAAGACCAGGCCAATTCCAGCTTTTGACCTGTCTAGCTATAATTTAAAAAAAAATTTTGTTGACACACCATTACAATGACCTATTATGGCAATGACTAGTTCAGATTTTTAAAACTCACTCTTGCTCTTTTCATTATGGAGTTATAAGAGGAACAGTATTGGCTGCATATTGAGCCTTATAACTCTGGCATGAGGACTACTTGCAGAAGAGCTTCAGCGGCTCCTGGTGCTTCTGGCAAACTCTCTCCTTTCTGGCTGCCATGATTATCTGATGCCAAAAACAAAAGAACCACGTTTGTTTTATTCCCCCCCCCATATTTTTGAACTCTCCCTCTCTCTGTACTTGGAAATATTGGACATAATTGGTGTCTTATTCAGAAAAAATGTATAGGAAAGAGAGATGTAACCAAGCTTTTGTTGATGCCTCAAATTCCTTTGAAAGCCAATGGATTGATAACAATTCCTGGCTCAGAGTAAACCGAACACTCCCTGCATCTACTTTGCCAGTCAGGAAATCCACCCCCAGATCCTCAGCTGCTGGCTCCCCTCTCCTCTGGCAATAAGATTTCAAGTAGCATCTGAGGCTGTTGTAGAAAGAGGAAACCAACAACTAAGAGAATTGGAAAATCCTGGCCCAAATATTTTTCAAAACGTATCCATTTTGTTTTCAGTGAAAATGATGGTTAATTCCAGCGCCCCCCCCGCCCCCCCATCTTTTAAATCCTGCGGGTACCTTTGGAATTTTGAGAGAGGGTAGTGAGTGCCACCCCAAAAATGGCCACCACAGGAGGCGGAGCCAAACCAACATGGCTGCCAGAGCAAGAAGAACTACACTAAAATACCTCCCATCTCAAGTCCGGTTTCTGCAATCCTCCCAACTCCCCTTTCCAAACTCTCAAAATGAATCTCACAGGACTCCTGAATGAATTTGCCCTCAGGGCAGCCTTTCTGCCAACAGATGTAGAGGAAACATCCTGTAAGGAGTTTTGGCCACCGTGATCATGGGGGATGCTCTGAAGACACTTTTGAAACCATTTCAACATTTCTGTTCCGGTACTAATGACGGATCTTGGAGCTGAGGCACATCAGCCCCTGATCCAGCCAACTTTGCCAGTGACGCAGTCAAATCTTTCTCTGTTCCTGCAGGGCTCCCCAACTCATTCCAGATTCATAATTACTGTTGCATGATATTGGAATTCCCCTCTTCACCAAGAGCATGCAGTTTGGTGGCTGGGGGTGGGGAGCGGGAACCACATCCTCTGGATCAGGGATCCCCAGCAGGGTGCTGTGGGCACCTATGTGCCCATCAACACCTTTCCTAGTGCCAGTGATACCTCTTGGAGTGGCCATTCTCCTAAATTTCAACACAGGAGAAGCAACAGCATTCCCACTAGGCATCTTCAGAGGAGTCACACTGAAGGACTGTCCTTCAGTGTTACTCCTCTGAAGATGCCTGCCACAGCTGCTGGCGAAACGTCAGGAAAGAAAATACCAAGACCACGGTCACACAGCCCGGATAACCTACAAGAACCAATGAACTCTGACCGTGAAAGCCTTTGACAATATCTCTGGTTCTTGTTGGGGATGAGCTGGGATCTCTTCTTGGCTTCTCTGTAGGTTCTGTCCAGTGAAAAGAGTCCCAGCTGAAATGCAAATAATGGTAGGTACTAAACCAATTAAATTTTATGCATCAGTTGCCTGACACTCAACCAGGAGCCGGTTAGCCTTTAGCTGTCCCTATCAGGTCGACCAGAGTTGGAAACAGGATCCTGGGCTGGGCAGATCCGTCCTCCTGTCTGAGCTGGCCGGGTTCTTACTGTGCTCCGTTTCACCAGGAAAGGAGACTTTTCTTTCACCTTGGTGCCTGGCTCAAAATGTCCCTTTGGGTCGAAGCAGCCTTGAGTGTTGGGGGCCTCTTTTCCTGCTGTTTGTTTATAACATCAGTGTGATGTTTTGAGTCCTCTGTTCAGCTGCAGGTTGGCTGCCAAAGGAGCTGGTGGTAACAAGAATAATTCAACGTCATGTTCTCCTTTGAAGCCCTGCCATCTGTAGGGAGTGGAGTTTGATGGTTGAGGAGGGGCTCTCAGTCCTTGAGCCTCCCATGGACACGATCCCTTTCCTCTCAGTAATATCTCCCATCTGCCCCTTATAGTGGGAATGCTGTTGCCTCTCCTGGATTGAGATCTAGCAGCGTGGCCAGTCCAAGAGGTGTCCCTGCCTAAGGGGGAATATCCAGAGCAGGGGTCCCGAACCTTTTTGCGCCTGTAAGCACCTTTGGGATTCTGACACAACATGGTGGGCAGAGCCACCCAGAAAATGGATGCCACACCTTCTGTTCAGTCACATCGTGAAAATCCTTGAGCTGTGGTGGAAGCTGCTGCCTAAGCAATGTTTTTAAAAAATTGCAGTCAATCAGCTCTTGAACGGCCTATCAGAAGTCCTCCTGGGCAAAAGCTCCACCCACTTTCTAAAAACACTTGGGAGGCACCAGGAAAGGTGTTGATCAGCTCAGTGGTGCCCACAACACCCTGCTGGGGACCCCTGGTCCAGAGGATGTGGTTCCCTCCACCAGCCCTCTTGGTGAAGAGGGGGATTCCAATACCATGCAACAGTAATTGTGAATCTGGAATGAGGTGGGGAGCCCTGTAGGAACAGAGAAAAACGTGACTGCATCACATGGCAAAGTTGTCTGGATCAGGGCTGATGCGCCTCAGCTCCAAGAACCATTATTAGTACCGGGACAAAAATGTTGAAATAGTTTCAAATGTGTCTTCAGAGCATTCCCCACGGACGCTCACGATGGCCAAAACTCCTTACAGGATGTTGCCTGTTGATCTGTTGGCAGATTCATTCGGGAGACCTGTGAGATTCTTTCTTGAGAGTTTGGAAAGGGGAGTTGGGAGGAATGCAAAATCTGGACTCTGGACTTGAGATGGGAGGTATTTTTGTGTGGCTCCGCCTGCTCTGGCAACCATGTTGGTTTGGCTCCACCTCCTGTGGCAGCCATTTTGGGGTGGTACTCACTACCCTCTCTCAAAATTCCAAAGGTACCCACAGGCTTTAAAAGGTTGGGGGACCCCTGGAGTAAATCGCTTTCATTGAAAACAACATGGGTATGTTTTGAAGATTAGTTGGACCCAGATGTTCCATTTTCTTAATTTTGGGGTTCCTCCTTCTGTAGAAGCCCTAGATGTTATCTGAAATCTCATTGCTAGAGGAGAGGGGAGCCACCAGCTGAGGATCTGGAGGTGGTTTTTCAAATAAGATGCAGGGAGTGTGTGGTTTACTCTGAAACCATGAATTGTTACCAATCCATTGGCTTTCAAAGGATTTTGAGGAATCAGTAAAAGCTTGGTAACATTTTTCTTTCCTATACAATATATTTTTCTGCATAAGTCACTGATTATGTCCAATATTTACTAGTACACAGAGAGGGATAGTTCAAAAATATGGGGGGGGGGATAAAACAAATATGGTTCTTTTGTTTTTGGCATCAGACAATCGTGGCAGCCAGAAAGGAGAGAGTTTGCCAGAAGCACAAGGAGCCGCTGAAGCTCTTCTGCAAGGACGATGAAACCCCCATCTGCGTGGTCTGTGACCAGTCCCAGGAGCACAATGATCACAAAATCATTCCTGTGGAGGAGGCTTCCCAAGAGTACAAGGTTGGAAATTGACACGGTGGATAATGGTGGGGAAGATCACGTGTGGGTCCTTTCTAACTGCACTCCTGGGTGCCCCGTGACACTTTCCATAGGGAAACGCTTGGGCCTTGGGCCCAAACAGGGAATGACAACATCTCTTTGTTGCCCATCTCCTGGCTTGGCAGCTCCCTTCCTAATTTCCCTCCTTTTGTGTTCAGGTGGTGATGTTGGGACTTTGGCACTCTTCAGGGCTGGCTGTTGATGTTTGGCCAGCTGATTGTCCTGCCGAGCCACCAGGGGGCAGCAGCCTGTTGGTAGAAGGTTTAACTATCTCTTCCCTCCACAAACGATATTCTTCCTTTAAAAATAAATAAATTGGTAGCCTGGAGTTGCTGGTAACCCTCTGCCCAGGGGTTGCATGGGGCGAGACATCCTACACTTATAACTAATTTGGGCTTTGATGACAGTATTGCTTTATGATTTATAGTAAAAGGAGCAAACCTCAATGTTGGGACTTTGTCCACCCCCCCCCCCCGGATCAGTTCTGCAATTGTATGGAGATTCTGCGCAAGGAGAAGGAAGAAATTCTGGTGTATAAAGCCAGCATAGTGAAAGATAGCCAAAACCTGCTCGTAAGTGTCCTTATTGCTGGGAGGTGGACAGACAATGGAAATGTACATGGGGTGGGGGTGGGACGACACTGAGTTAAAAATGCAGAAAAATCAAGCAAGAAGGGAATCCCTTCCCATTCGGAATGCCTGGTTTCCCACAGAAAAGTTGATGAAAGGCCACATAGAATGAACATTTGTGAATATTACGAGGAACACCTTTCCTCTTATAGCTCTGCAATAAAAAGGGTTCTGGAAGTAACCATCATGTCTGTGCATGGGGGAGAGAGATGTGAGAAGCTGCAGCACATGTTTGAGTTTTGTAAAGTAAAACTACTCCAAGAAGAAAATAATGCAAAGATAATTCACGTGTACTTTGGATGGATCGTTCTGAATCTTTCTCTTTTCCTACCCAGTGTTGATGCGATCTCTGGGAAAGTCAAAAGTGCCCTTCTGATAGGAGTCTCCTACGGTCTCTCTTCCCACTGCAAAGACTGGCTGTATTTTTCTTCTGTTTCCATCTCAGAAGCAAACCAAAGGAGAGCGGCAGAAGACAGTGACCATGTTCAGGCAACTGCTTAAGTTTCTGGATAAGCAAGAGAAGCTTTTGCTGACCCGGATGGAAGAGGTGGAGAGGGAGGTGGAAAGGAAAAGGGACCAGCGCCTGGCCGAACAGTATGAGGCGCTCTCCTCTCTGGACAGCCTCATCCGGGAGATGGAGGAGAAATGTCAGCAGCCGGCCAGTGAACTCCTGCAGGTAAGTTGTGGCAGGAACAGCCCAGGCTCCCCTTTGGGAGGCAGCTGCCTCCAAACCCTTTCTGTGTCTCCTTCTGCACCATTTCATCTCCATCTAGGGGCAAAAACCCCTGGAAATGCTGTTTCCCCCACCCTGGAACCCTGTCCCTTTCCCTGATAGACTGAGGCAACTTGGCTTCCATCTTGGAAGCAGAAGTGTGTTTGTGTGTCATCCAACTGTCTGGGGAAATACATGTAAATCAACCCAGGTTCACGGGTGGCTCTTTCCAAACAACCAGGAACGAGGGTCATAGGCAAGATTTTTCACAGCAAGTTTTAAAAGGAAGATGGCTTAGGGGGTGGGGAATGTAGCTTATACTGGTTGCATCCAGATGGGTGTACAAAAATGCCCCCCCCCACAAAGAACGGCAGCAACACTATGCTTGCCGCTGCCAATCTGTCACGTCTGTGCAGATGCAATGGCTTTTGTGCCCAGGCCCCCCCCCCTTTCCCTGCTGAGCCACATGGCAACACTGCAGGGGAAAGGGGGGAAAACCCATCAAGGGCTCCAAGGTGACAGAGTTTGGCTTTTCTCCTCTCAGTCCCTGCGGCCCCCATCTCTGCCTCCATCAGGCTTTACAGAAAAGGGCAAATGGCTAAATGGCTCCAGCACTGTAAAATTATAATGATCTGCTGCACTAATTCTTAGCTTTTCTTTTAGAGGATGTAAAGTGCAAGCTGCACATTTCTAGTTATAATTCTGTAACAACAAGAAATAAATATGAAAGCTGGGACCAGTATGTTGTTACAATGCAACTGTAACACAACTATGTTTTTTTAAAGCCTGGGAAATGCCCTCCAGCATGGAAAAAAGGAAAATAACAAAGATGCAGGGCTGAGGCACGAAACGTTGCTGGGAATGCCTCTGCCTCCACAGGCAGCCGCAAGAGCTGCATGTCCTAATCTGAGGGCTTCCTGCCTTCCACATGAGGGAAAATCCCTTTGTGAAAGTGGCCACTGTTGAGTCATCAGAGCATATCGACCAGCTCAGCTTTGAAATGGCCCCACTCTGTTGATATTAACCTCGTGGAGATTTTCTCCTACTTTTATGGAGGTGCCCCCCATCCTTCAAGTGGGGTCTGCTTCCTGGACACAAGAGAAAGGCCGGAGCACAGAATCTTCCTGGGTCTGAAGGGGTCTTTCCGGGATGGCCTTTTAGCAACCATTGAGGTCTTTCTTCTTTCTCTCTCTCTCTCTGCCACTTTTCTTTAGGATGCCAGAAGCATCTTGCAGAGGTAAGTGGATCTTTCTCAATAACCTTCTTAATGCTGGGAAGGGTCTGGGAATCCTGTGAAGAACGTGGTCCTTCATGATCGAGGCTGAGGGCCAAGTCAGACGTAATTAAAATCATGGATCTCCAGCCATCTGTCAGTGGCAAATAGGGTTTCAACCTCCAGGTACTAGCTGGAGATCTAGCCAAAAATGCTTCTGGTTATGGTGATGTCATTTGACCTGTTTCCTTCCACTGTCCATCAGTAGAGCCTGCTGAATGAGACCAGTGGTCCATTTAGCCCAGAGTCCTGTCTCACACAGTGGCCAAGGGATGCCCCTGGATGGCCATGGAACACAGCACAGAAGCTGAGGCCTTCCCCTGCTGCTGCCTCCTAGCGGTGTTATTCAGCAGAGGGTGGCTGCCTCTAGCTATGGAGGTTCCCTTCAGTCACCAGGTCTCATAGCTGCTGATGGACCTCTGCTCAATGAATCCACGTAGTCCAATGTTAAAGCTTTCTGTGTTCATGGCTACCACTATCTCGACCTGCAGGGAAATCTCAACAACTTCATTGGGTGCCCCTGAGTTCTACTATTATGGGAGAGGGGGGGGGGAAAGATGTGGGGTTGGTGCTCTTAAGGCCAAACTTGATGTTTGCTTTTTTCAGAGTTGGATCTGGGTTCCCCTCAGCCACACAGAAACTGTGGGGAAGGGGCTGTGAAAAAAGGAAATAAGAGGTGCAAAAGCACCAGAGGCCTGGAACAATGATTCAGAAAGAAACAAAAAATACCAAAGTGTGAATAATTTATATTTAAACAGTAAAAATATAGAGGGTTATCACTGTGGTTTACAAAATTGCATAATTGCATCACACTATATTCAGCAATTCTCAATTGCAGTACAAATATCAGTTACATACATCATGTGGTAATTCTAAAGAAAAGAGTAAAGAATGGAAAAGCACACAACAAAGACAAGATGCTGGCTGGTTCCTTTTCCAAATCTTCATCAGTCTTGAAATACCTTTGAGTAGGAGGGGGAGTTTTTCTTTTGAGAAATAATATTCTACATATTATGAACTTACCATTGAAATTTTGCAACTGGTGCAAGGTCGTTGTTCCAAACCTCTGGAATTTTAGAACCTCTTGTTTCCTGTTATTCAGAAGTTTTGTTTTTCATTTCTTTGTTAAAAAAAGAAAGCAGAGCCCATTTGGTCTTGGAATGCTGCCGCAGGAGAGGAAGGGCTCCTGCCTCCCCCCCAGCCATTTTTCATGCTGAAACAGCCCCCACAAGAGAAATCACTTCCCCATTTTTGCATCTTCACATGCACAAGATAGTCCGGGTGAAGCAGCAAAAATGGAGAAAGAACCCCCCCCATCCAGTTCTAGCACAGGAAAATGGTTGGGGAGGGGCTGACCGGAGCCCTTCCTCCCCCCTTTGGTGATGGTCTGAGCCCAAACGGGCTCTCTCTTGTTTTAATAACCATTCCCCTCAGCTGCTGTGGGGCTTTGGGGTCTCAGGAGCTACAGCGAGGTGGACGTTGCTCTCCGAAGAGCCCTCCCATCTGGCTCTGCTTTCAGCCTCAGCCTCTGTCTCTCGGCTTTCTGCTGATTCCTCCTCTGTTTCTCTGATCTGCCTGGGGTAGGGGGTGGGGATTGTGAATTGGATGGATGGTATCTTGAAACGTTTTTCTCCAGGTATGAAGAAAAGGAGGTGTTTGAGAATCCAGTGGGTTTTCTGATTGCACTGAAGTGCCGCATCTGGGACTTCCCGGATTTAAATCCCCTCTTGGACAACATCAAGAAGCAATTAAAAGGTAACGAACATAACAACATAAGAAAGGCCCTGCTGGATCAGACTAAAGCCTATCAAGTCCAGCAGTCTGTTCACACAGTGGCCAAACAGGTGCCTCTAGGAAGCCCACAAGCAACATGACTGCAGCAGCTTTATCCTGCCTGTGTTTGATATTACCTAATATAGTAGGCATGCTCCTCTGATCCTGGAGAGAATAGGTATGCATCATGACTAGTATCCATTTGACTAGTAGCCATGGATAGCCCTATCCTTCATGAACATGTTCACTTCCTGCTTAGAGTGTTCCAAGTTGGCAGCCATTACCACATCCTGGGGCAGGGAGTTCCACAATTTAATAACGCATTGTGTGAAGAAATACTTCCTTTTATCTGTTTTGAATCTCTCACCCTCCAGCTTCAGAAGATGACCCCGCGTTCTAGTATTATGAGAGAGGGAGAAAAGCTTCTTTCTGTCCACTCTCCATGTGTGTGTTCAGTGCTGTCAAGTCGTTTCTGACTCATGGTGACCCTATGAATCAATGTCCTCCAAAACGTCCTATCTTGCTCAGGTCTTGCAAATTGAGGGCTGTGGCTTCCTTTATTGAGTTGATCCATCTCTTGTTGGGTCTTCGTCTTCCTGCTGCCCTCAACTTCTCCTAGCATGACTGTCTTTTCCACTGACTCTTGTCGTCTCATGACGTGACCAAAATACGATAGCCTCAGTTTAGTCATTTTAGCTTCTAGGGTCAGTTCAGGCTTGATTTGATCTATAACCCACTGATTTGTTTTTTGGCAATCCACGGTATCTGTAACACTCTCTTCCAACACCACATATCAAAGGAATCTACTTTCTTCCTATCAGCTTTCTTCAATGTCCAGCTTTCACACCCATATATAGTAATAGGGAGTACAATGGCATGAATTAACTTAATCTTGGTGGCCAGTGACACATCCTTACACTTCAGAATCTTGTTCCTTCATGGCTGCCCTTCCCAGTCTCAATCTCCTTCTGATTTCTTGACTGCAGTCTCCCTTTTGGTTGATGATGGAGCCAAGGAATAGAAAGTCTTGAACAATTTCAATTTCCTCATTGTCAACCTTAAAATTGTGTAATTCTCCTGCAGTCATTACTTTTGTCTTCTTGATGTTCAGCTTTGGCACTTTCTCTTTTAACTTTCAGCAGTAGTCGTTTCGACGGTATTTTCTGCCAGTAATGTAGTATCATCGGCATATCTCAAATTGTTAATTATCCTCCCTCCAATTTTCACTCCACCTTCATCTAAATCTAATCCAGCTTTCCTAATTATATGTTCTGCATATAGATTGAAGAGATAGGGAGATAAAATATCTTCCCTAGAGCAGTACTCAGAGAAGGTTTGTAAAGATCTTTTCAATCCAATTCTTGTGCGGGACAGGAGAACTGCATCATCAGCATAGAGTAGAATTGGGGTGGGATGACTTGCACGTTTTGGGTGGTGACAAGACTCTGAGAGATTGGTTGCCATATCATTCAGATATAGATTACCGTATATACTCGGGTATAAGCCGACCCGAATATAAGCCGAGGTGCCTAATTTCACCCCAAAAATGGGGAAAATTAGGCACCCACGTATAAGCCGAGGGGGAAATGCACCCCCCCACGCAGGTTTACCTGACCGGGCTCCAGGCGCGCAGGCAGGTGGCGGCAGCGGCCCCCTCCCTGCGCGCAGGAGGCCCCGCAGGGTCAGCTGGCAAGCAGGAGGACCATAGCCTCTCCCTCGGGATGGTATCAAAAGCTCCCTTAAGATCCATAAAACCCGTGTAAAGGGTGCCATTTTGGAGGGAGGAATATTTATCAGCTAAGTGAGAGAGCACTAAACAATGGTCCATAACAGACCAACCCCTTCTGAAGCCAATCTGCTCCCAGCCAAGGATGTCATTACTCTCAACCCAGTCCAAAAGCCTCTTTAATAAGTAGGAGGAATAAAATTTGTACAATTTGCCTAAGCAAGACAAAAGGCTGATTGGACGATAACAGCTTGGGTCAGAGCGCTGACCCTTTTTGAAGATTGGAATGATAATAGTATGTCTCCAAGATTTTGGAATGGCTCCTGATGCATTAATTTGTGTAAATACAGGAGCAAGAATGTTGGCCCACAATTTACTATTGACTTTAAAAAGTTCGTAGGGAATTAGATCAGAACCTGGGGCTTTCCCTGAGCGTAAGCGATCAATGTGCTGTTTAATTTCATTAGGAGACACATCTGGCCAGGAATTCAGCAAAATAGAAGGTGCTACAGGTATAAGTCCTTGGTTTTCCACAGAGTAGGAGAAAAGGCTCTTGAAGTAAGCTACCCAGACCGATGACGGGATACATGCGGGGACTCTGACATAGCCATTACTTAAAGAATTCACAGTCTCCCAGAAGGTTGAATTATTGTTGTTTATAGCTGTAATCAAGCTCCTCCAATTTTTATATAAGGCCTATTTTTTCCTCCAGTTTACCAAGTCCTTGTAGTTCTTTTTAATCGTTAACAATTCCTTCAATACTGAAATAGTATTGTTCCTTTTGAACTCTCTATGTTTCCTGGTTATTGCTTGTTTGAGGAGTCTGCACTCACGGTTAAACCAAGAATTTTGTTTGGATAAAGCATGTGAGCTTGAGGTAATTTCCTTAGTAAATAAGGGTTTAAATAAATCAATTAATCTGAAAAAAAACATTTAGGACAGTAGCTGCAGACTCTTGCCCAAGGAGGGCAGCTCTCAACGAAGTCACCTCCAAAAGCTGCCACGCACCAAGGAGTCAAACTCAGGACTCCAGTAAACACGTGCTAGGGCTTTTTGGGATTGATGCAATGTTTTATGGTGGGACGATGTCAGATGTTGAACACATGGTAGGTTGGCCGAAAGAGAAATAGGGAGATGGTTACTGCCCATGTAATCACAGACTTCCATATTATTGATTAAAGGTAAGAGATCTAGTGAAACCAGAAAATAATCGATAACACTGGCACCATTTTGGCTAAAAAAAGTAAAGTCTCCATTAGGGTCGACCCGCGATCGCCCATTTACTATTATTAGGTTTCTCTGGATAGCGAATTGGGCCAGACTTAAGCCGGAAGAGTTAATTACCGAGTCCCTGGAAGTTCTAGTGTACCATAGGGAGCTCAGGAAAGACTCATCAAAATTCCCTATAAGATTTTGGAAGAGAGTATTATCATCCGGCCCTATTCGTGCATTAAAGTCACCAGCCATAAGAACTGGAATAGTTGGATGGTTGTTTTTGATGTCATCAAATAGTTCTCCTAGACGGGCCCAGTTTCGTGCAGTGTTACTTGATCTACCGGGAGGAATATAAACAGAATAAAATAAGCGGGAAAGAAGTCAGGTTTACTCTAGCTGCTAGCACCAACTCATCAGTCAAAAGAAAGTCAGTTGAGCTTATGCTTAAAGAAGTGGAAATAAAGCAAGGCTGATCACGTACCTGACCCTGGCTTCCTCCAAGGGAAAGGTCTCTCCTTGATCATGAAACCGGACACTTGGAGCAGGAAATGGGGTAGCTGCGTGCTGGACCCGTCGAAGGATACCTTCAGATCCTTGGCAGTAGGGCGCTTGGGTGGGGGCGCCTCCCTACAGATGGGTGGTTCCGCGGCAGGTAGGGAGCTGGCTCGGGGTTGCTGCGAGGGCTGTCTGAGCTCTCTCACTACCCCCAAAACTGCAGTCAAATCTCTCTGCAGAGCGCTCAGCTGTGCCTGTAGGTCCCAGTTCTGTAGGGTCAACGTCTGGTTCTGTTCCCGTAGCAGGATAGTTTCCTCCGTGGCGTTGGCGGCTGGGGTGGTCGGAGCGTGGATGATCGAGGGTCCTTCCAACCATTCTCTAGGCACGATCTCTCGGTTCTGCTCTTCCCCATCACCGTACCAGGCGGTTAGCGGCCCCCGGAAGAAACCGCCACACGGGTCCGACGCTGCCTGTTCGTTGGCTAGTCCTGCACGAGGGCGGCCCATATTATGCTCTCCATCAATTTACCTGGAACAGATGTTATGCTAACTGGTCTCTAATTTCCTGGGTCCCCCTGGAGCCCTTTTTATAGGTGGGTTTTACATTAGCCATTTCCCAATACTTTGGTACTGAGGCTGATCTTAGGGACATTTGAACCAATGTGGGAGGTTCACATCAGACTACTCAGAATGAAAACCCTCTTCCTGACAGCCATCACCTCGGCCCGTCACGTGTCAGAACTGAAGGCACTTTCCATACGTCAGGATCTGTGTATATTCCACAAGGACAGAGTGGTCCTCCGAACAGACCCGTTCTTCACCCCTAAGGTTCGATCACAGTTCCATCAAGCTCAAGAAATCAACCTTCCTTCTTTCTACCCCAATCCTTCCAATGCCAAGGAACGCAGTTGGCATACCTTGGACTTGCACAGAGCTCTCCACATATACATATTAAGGACAGCTTCCATCCGAAAGACTGAATACCTATTTATTTCCATAGCACCACCTAACAAGGGTATGCCAATGTCTCGCCAGTCCATCAGCACGACTATCTGCAGGTGCATCACCAAGGCATACATTGCAAGCGGGCTTCAGGCCCCATTAGGCATCACGACACACTCCCTCCGGAGTGCAGCAATCTCCGCAGCACTGTTCAAACAAGTATCAACGGAGGAAATATGCAGGGCAGCTACATGGTCTAATCCGTCCACTTTCATTAAGCACTACCACATTAACACCTTAGCATCAGCAGAGGCCGCCTTCAGTAGGCGCGTATTGCAACACGTAGTTAAAGAAGATGACATCTAGGACTCCCACCTGAAAGTGAAGGGGCTCTTGGGCATCCCAACACTGCAAGGTGACCTTCCTTCAGAGCGGGAAAGGTACATTGTTTACTCACCGAGAAGATCCTTTCCGCTCTGAAGTAGAAGGTCATCTTGCCCACCCATGAGGAGTCATCTTATCAGGGTGGCGGACTAATTTGAACCAACATTCATCAGCCAACGTGAACCTCAAGCAAGATAATCACCGCTGCACAAGACAAACACAGTTGCAATAAAGGGGGCACCTTGTCCTTCCTACTGTTGTGTTGATGTTCAACCAGTTCATTGTGTTGTTCAATCTGTTGTTATGGTTTTTGTTATCATGTTCCTGTTTTTTCCTTGTCCCTAATGAGCTCGTAGTAGATTAACTGGAAGTGTGTGGGCGTTCCTCGCCCCAAGACAGGAAATAGTTTAATTTTAGTCCTGCCTCTCCAAGCAATGGGACGAGAAACACCCAACGCTGCAAGATGACCTTCTACTTCAGAGCGGAAAGGACCTTCTTGGTGAGTAAACAATGTACCTTTCTGACTGGACTTTAGATAGGGCCAGATGTGTTTTATTATGCTTTAGGCTACTTATATTGGGGTCGCAACCTTTTTGAGCCTGTGGCCATCTTTGGAATTCTTACACAGCATGGTGAGGGCAGCCACAAATGGGATGCCACAAAATAGCTGCCGCCGGAGGTGGAGCCAGCCACTAAATGGCTACTGCAGCATTCCTTCAGTTACACAGTGAAGATCCTTGTGCTGTGGTGATAGTTGTTGAAAAGCTGCACAGCCAGTCAGAAGCCTGGCTTGGCAAAAGTCCCACCTTTCACGGGCCACCTTGTAAAATACCTTTTAAAACCAGGAAAGGTATTGGCACAAGGGTCTGCTGCTCACGTTCGTTTCTTTTGCTTCTTCAGACACTTTGGATTCTGGACTTCATCTGCAGAAAGGTAAATTTTTCTTCATACACCACTAAATTATTTCTTAACGAAAAACCTTCTCCTTACAATTTGTGTTCTTCTACTTGGTGTTTTTCTAGAGATAACATTATTGGATACTCTTGTTTTGTTCCTCAAACATCTCTCCCTCCCTGCCTCAGCCAGTTCCTTCTTTTTCTGTGGAGGTCGGACAGGGTGAAAGACAAGGTGGACTCTGAGGGGATGAACTGCCTCCTTTTGCCTACCTGCTGCCATATGGAAATGCAGGGAGAACAGTTGCTGGGCTTCAGCTTTGGAGGGCCTTTCAGAATCCTCCCCAAGAGAGGCACTGATCAGGTTGATGTTTGGGAGAAGAACGGAAACTACGTGCCTGTCACTCACAAGCCTCCTGTTCAACTTGGTCTTCTGCCTCCCCAGCTGTCACTCGGATGCACACTTCTGGGCAGGAGGAGGCTGTCTTCTGAGTTTAAAATAAAGTAAATTCCAGAGGGAGCAGGGAATGCCGGCAATCCTCCTTATGATACACTCCGTATGATGGGGCTGGGCGTGACCCAGCCTCTCACCCAGAGTGTCTGTGCCCCCTTTTATTAAGATAGGAGCCACCACGGTGGTCACAGACCCGTGTTTGTGCCATGGGCAGGGAGAGGTCCACATGGGTAGGTGGAGGTCCATTTGCATGTGGCCCAAAGCAACACCATATAATGTCTTTTAGTTTTCGCACAGTGGCAAATTGGGGCCTGGATCTGTTAACATATAGTGTGTAGGATGGGGGTGTACGCAGCTTCTACTGATGGGGCAAGCTCCTTGTACTGGAGGGATCATCTTGTGGCCCTTTCTTACATGCCCAGGGTAGTGCCAATTGCCACTTTGGGGTCAGGAAGAAATTTTCCTCTGGGCCAGATTGGCTAGGGGTCCCGGAGGATTTTCGCCTTCCTCTGGGCATAGAGCAGGGGTCACCAGCTGGAGGAAATTTCCCTGCTTGGAGCGGGAATTGGGCTGGGGTGGCCCTCAGGAGGACCCTTGTTCCTTGCTTGGCTGCAGCGGGTGGCCTGGGCATTAGGTGGATCCATTTGGGGGGAGAATGTTGACATGTAAGACTGCACATGGCAAGCAGATAGAAAAGATCTAAGTGACAGCCAGGTGATTGGTGATGTCACATGACAGCTCAATGACTGAGCTGAAAAACTGGCTTGCACTGGACTGAGCTAGATGGTCCTGGAGACAAGGCAGCCAACTGCTGATTGGCTGGGAGATTATGCCAGTAATGTGTATAAGTGTAACATATATGTATTTGGTTGTGGGTTGAGAGAAGTGGATGCTTTGCGAAGCACTTTGACACTGTGAAATAAAATAGCACTTTTGTAAACGTGCTGACTCTGCAGTATTCACTTGCCTCTGGGGTGTCTGATACTTCTTCCAAACCCCAACAGAGAAGCCTATGAGCCTACCTCTTGTGTTGATAACTCCCTTAAGGAGTCTTTGGAACTGAGCCAGGTCTGGGCAGGTCTGGCTCAGGGACGGCTGGCTGGTGCTCACCACTGGGTGACACAGGTTGTGCTGTTCTGTGGTTCCCCCCCCCCTCAGTGGGCACTCTGATGAAGACTGGGCTGGCACGGTCCCTCACGGGGGCTGATGCTACACTGGCTGGCAGGTGGGTCACCTGTTGTTGGATCCAACTCCTTGTTGCACGGGTGCTCCTAACCCTGGTGGGGGAAGTCGCTTAGGCACGGGTGACTGGATCAAATTGAGGTGGTTTGGTGCTTCTGGAACACGGGGAGTCCTTGTTACCGCACAGGCAGCACAAAGAATGGCAGCATGGATTGCTGGATGTCATCAGGGTGGAAATGACCGGGGCAAAACAAAAGGCAGCACTCTGCGGGCAGCAGCAGTGTGGGATCTGCAGGCCCAAACAAGGCGGTGGCCGGGGATGAGCACTTGTGGCTGGACATGCTGGAAAGGCAGACCTGGCAGGGTACCCGGAAAAAGTTGACCATGCCTAGGTGGAAGACCATGCCTAGGTGGAAGGCAATGCTGGCTATTGGTAGGGCGGCGGAAACCCTTGGGGGTGATGTCATTCACCTCGTGGACCAGTGGAGTTGCTTGGGGGCCTGGTTTGGCCCAGATGGTGTGCACCTGTCCTTGTGGGGCATGGATATTTGGTTGCAGGACGACCTGCACAGACTACGTGTCTGGTTGCAACGTTAGGCATTGGCGGGAGTTGTCCAGAAGCTCACACCCTTCTGGCCTCCTCTTGTGGCAGTTTGGCATTGGGCCCGGATCCTGTTTGGGGAAAAGCTGGCCTGCGTGCCCCCTTTTCCCATGCTGGGGACCCCAATAAGGGGCTTTGGAGGAGACCTGGATTTGGACATGCCCAGTCAGGGGCCGAAGGGATGGACTCCTCCCAGGTGGCAGGGGACTACACAGTGGCTGCCGTCCAAGTGGGTCCTGGACGCTGCCATCTCAGGCTGCGCCCAGCAGGGTGCTGGGTGCAGGGTACATCAGCTGGCATCGGGTCACCTGATGTCAGGATCCTACCTCCATGCTTGCCAATGCCTAATGCTGTAACCAATAAAGTTGTGGCCTGTTTCAATCCAACCAACCATGTTTGTACTTGTCATTTGTGTACTGCTTAACTTGCACTCACATGATTTGGGGTTCGGACAACACTGGGTGTTATGGGAAGGGGTGGGTGACCCCCGGTAGGAGGGGCTGGACCACTGGATTCCATGCTCGGCCTGGGTCCACAAATGCTTCTCTTCTCAACACGGGAAACCTCTTCTCAACACGGGAAACCTTACCCGGCCCGGACACGGAAAGGATTGACAGATTGATAGATCTTTCTCGATTCTGTGGGTGGTAGTGCATGGCCGTTCTTGGTTGGTGGAGCGATTTGTCTGGTTAATTCCAATAACGAACGAGACTCTGACATGCTAACTAGTTATGCGTCCCCCAAGCAGGAAAGAAAATACCAAGACCACGGTTACACAGCCCGGATAACCTACAAGAACCAAAGCTTCTCTTCTTGTTTCCTTGTTTTTCCCCCAACAGTAAATGTGACTCTTCATCCAGACACAGCCCATCCCCGACTTGTCCTGTCTGAAGATCGGAAAAGCGTGAGATGGGGAGAAAAAGCTCAAACTCTGCCCGACAATCCTGAGAGATTTGACCAATATAGTGCTGTGCTGGGCCGTGAGGGATTCATTTCTGGGAAGTCCTTGTGGGAAGTGAGAAAGGATGGGCTGTGGGGGTGGTCAGAATGACTGTGAGGAGGAAGGGAGGGGTCCTCTTTTGTCCTGAGGAAGGGATCTGGACTGTGGGGAAGTGGGGGGGCCACTACAAGGCTGCCTTAAAAGACCACGACCCTCCCCTGTTCCTGAGGGGGGAATTGAAGAGGATCCGAGTCTGCCTGAACTACGCTGGGGGCCGAGTGGCCTTTTTCGACGCTGACCGAGCGGCCCTGATCTACGAGTTCTCCGGAGCCTCCTTCTCTGGAGAGACCCTCCTGCCCTTGTTTTGGGTGTATCAAAAGGGCTACCTCAAACTCTCTTAAGACTGTCTCTTCACAGCAGGAGCATCGATAAGGCCTCTGCGGGCTCCCAGCCACCAAAACTGGGGTAAAATGGAGACATTTCTCCTGCATTTCCCAACATTCCCTTTTTTCCCGTTGTTTCTCATTTCTGAAAGCAACAGTAATACATTTCACCTCAGAAAGTGCTCCGAGAAAGCAGGAAGTATTTGAAAGCCTGCCTCTTGACACACTGCTTTGTGATTGGTTGTGAGAGAAAGCAGTCGTCTGTGTCCAGTGCTTTGCTATCTGCATGGAGATTTCAGTTGGGCTGAGCTCAGGTTAGAGGGAAGAGTCGAGTTAAGAGAGGGATGGGAAGACCCAGACGTTGCGAGGGTTGTCAGCGAGCTCATGTCTAATGGATGGAAAACACTTGCAGAACTCCAAGGAACAACCGAGTCAGATGGGGCGAATGTGGGTCCAAGTTCCCATGCAAAAACGACCTATGTCAGCCTCAGGCTTTTGGGAGGTTTTTCTCCCTCAGAAATCCCATTGGAGTGCCCCTCCTGAAGGGCAAGGAGGATGCTATCAAGGTTGCTATGTTCCTAGCACTTGGGTTTCAATCATGGTAGATGTTAGGGTTGTACAGATATTATGTTAATGATAAAATTATGTTGATTTGAAAACTGCTGTCTTGAATTGTTGGGTTTTTTTGGGGGGGGGGGCTTCATAAGTGCCAGATAAGGCACAAGGATGCTTTAATTTGTTGACTTGAACTGTCCCCAGCTCTCCAGTTGTATAAAGAAAATCAGGAGGGGGATTTCTGTAACCAGGGTTCTGCTGGGTTAAGCTTCTATTAAAATTTCTCTTTTGTCTCTCTGTGTGTTTGTGCCTCTCTTCAGATGAGTATACGCTTCTGAAATGAAGCATTTGTCATGCTGAGCAGCCCATTATGGGGAATACATGGCTGGTGACCAGAAAATTCAGGCTTCTGCTGTAAGTCTCCCCAAGTAGATTTAGAGGAAGAATTGTCATGTGACATTATTGGGTTTGAAGTTTTCACGCCTCCCGCCAGGGCCAACGATTAAAAGGAACAGAAGGAAGGAGACGTCCGGGTAGGGTGATGTCATTGTGACCTGCTTCCTTCCACGGTCTCTCAGCCTCACTCTTGAGAATGTAAGCAGAGCCCGCTGAGTGAGACCAGTGGTCCATTTAGTCCAGCATCCTGTTCTACACAGTGGCCAAGGAATGCCCCTGGACGGTCAACAAACACGGCACAGAGGCCGAGACGCGCCCCTGCTGCTGCCTCCCAGCAGTGTTATTTAGAGGTTGGCTGCTTCTGGCTATGGAGGCTCACTTCAGTCACCAAGTTTAGTGGCCACTGCTGGACCTCTCTTCCTTGAATATGTCTAGTCCTCTTTTAAAGCTAGCTATGCTCATGGTCATCATCAGCAATGAATTCCACAGTTTAATTACTGATTGAGTAAAAAAAAAAGTCCTTTTGTCTATCCCAAAACCTATTTCTCAGCAACTTCATTGGGTGCCTCCGAGTTCTAGTATTATGGGATGGAGAAAAAGATATGAAGGCGTTACGGCTGAACCTAATTCCGCTCTCTTCCATTTTATCCTCACAACAACCCTGCCTAAACAACGCTGGAGAAGGGAGTTATTTCTGACGTGGAAGCAAGTGGTTTAGGAGTTCCTCCAGGACATAACCACCAGCAGTCTTGCTTTATAAGAAACAGTGTCTTTTATTTACAGTGCACAGATAAAACATACCATCATGTACACTTCTCCACTACTACTTCCAGGCTGTAATTGATTTGTATTTGAGTGTGTTTTACAGAAGCACAGTTACATAGCCTTATATACACCCACTACACCTGATCTGCATTAGGCCACCTGTGGACCTTCCCAGCATTACATCAGCAAACTGCCCAGATCCAGATTCCTTCATTTCCCTTTGGTACCAGCAAGGCTATTGCTTCTGCTGACATCATCTTTGGCCTCTCAGATCTCCAAGATCTGACAGCTCTCACACAGCTGTTACTTGTCAGATTATTACAACCAACTTGATACTCTGACACTCCTTCTCAAGTTGTTATAATAATTGGACCAGTTGTTTAAATCTGTCACTACTCACTGCTTTAGTGATGTCAGGCCTGTATCTCAGTTGATTTGTTTACTTTCGTTTTCCCACTGACCAGACTCAAGGACTGTTGTGCATACCTAACTCCGTTTGAAGCTCTGGGAACCCAGCTCTGTTTGTGATTTGTAATCTCTTGCCTTTTCCTATGCTTTTATATTACCAAGTTCAAGCCAGCAAGCCTCATTGCTGTCACCTTTTCTTTATGCTCTGTTAACCTATTTGACCAGTAAAAACAAGCTTCTTTGGACCTGACTGTCTCTGATGTGGTTTTTGGTTTGATTGGGCCAAGGGCTTACATTGTGACAGCAATCCCTTTGTCTCCCTGTCAGGCTGGAGTCCTGGAGGGTTCGCCTGCCACTCGGATGGGAGCGAGGAGAGCGCTCTCCGAGTGATTTGCTCGTGGCTGTTCGCCCCAGGCCCGCCGGATTTGATCCCCGGGTAGCAGGTTCCGACTGAGAACCCTGGAAGACGATCCCGACCTCGTACGGGACATTGTAGCTGAGCTACGGAGGACGAGCACGGAAGTTAGTCGCCTACATGGATTAATACAGGCCCAGTGGCGTTCTCTAGCGACAACCCCCTGGATGTCCGACGTTGAGGATGCCAACGCCTGCTTAGACCTCCAAGCCCTTGATCAGTTGGTGGAGGATGCTCGGTCGGCGGCTGAGGATTTACAACTGCTAACGGACTTGTTAGACAGACTTATTGTTCGTGAGACCCCTCCTGATCTGCCCGCGACCCCAATCCGCCCTGCCGTATCCCAAGCCATGGCGGGATCAGCACCGGAAGGTGTTTCATTGGTGCCAAATGCGGCTGAGTGTCAAGCAGAGGCACAACGGATCGCAGTCCAAACGGCGCTACTGTTTGTGGGACTACCTAAGGATACCACGGTAGCCGACCTATCACAATTGTTAACCCCAACTTTCGGAGCTGGGGCACCCGCACTAGCGGTCCAGGTTCAACCGCTGCTGGGCGGGGAGTCTAAACCACTCCTCGCCCTTTTGGAGAAGGAACTTCTACCACTTGTTACCACAGCTGCTGCCCTGAAGCTCGAGGCCGCCCAGACTCTCGCGGACCGAGAGGCAGCGGCCAAAGCTCAGGCCGAACGGGAGAGAGAGCAGCAGTTGGCTGCGGAACGGGCGCGAGCGGATGTGCGCCCCAAAGACACCGGGCGGCCCGGCCCCTCGTTTAGACCAACGTTTTCTCCGGCTTTTGCTCCGTCTCTCTCCACCCAACTCACACGTCGCCTCGTAGAATGGCTTCGGGGCTCCGACGATTCTGACGAGGAGGACTTGTATGGGGACGGCTTCCATTGGGCCTCCGATTTGGGCCTGAAGAAGAAGTGCACCTGTTGCGAGCTCAAAACCGGGAGTTATACGATCGTGTAGACCGTCTCCAGGATCAAATGGAACACTTGTTTCTAGAAAACGAGCGCTTGCAGCAGGCGCTGACGACTCCAGCGCAGCCCGTTCTCCCTGCACCCGCAGCACCGGTACACCTCCCATTTCAGCCGGGTGTACCCGCTCAACCACCTGCTCTCCCCCTAGTCCCGGGAGCCCCGGCTGTACCAATTCCCGGGGCACCCGTGCAACCGGGACAACCCATACCCGGTCAATGGAAGCAACCTTGGCTAAAGACGACCTACGATGGTTCGCTCGAGACTCTGCCCTGTTTTCTACATCAAGTGGACTGTTACATGAGAGAACAGGGGCAATACTTTCCCACCGAGTTCGTTTCGTAGCATCTTTATTGACGGGGAAAGCAGCCGACTGGATGGGTCTTCAATTCAACAGTAGATCCCGTTCCATTCGCTCCCTCAACAATTTCATGTTTGCCTTGCGGAGACGGTTTGAGGACCCCTTTATGGGGGAGCGAGCCAAAGCAGAACTATTACAACTCAGACAGGGCTCCTCTCCCGTCCGGGAATTTGCGGATGAATTCCAGAGACTGGCCAGTAAGATTGTGGACTGGCCTGAAGCCACCCTTATTCATTATTTCAGGGAAGCCTTACACCCTGACATCCTGAACTGGTTGTATATGTGGGGTGATCCTGAGACCCTGGAAGATTGGATTTTGCTCGCTGAGGAGGTTAAGAGCCGCCGACGTTTCATTTCCCTAGTCCGGCAACGGAACAGGGATAAAAGCCCCCAAAGCCCCCCATCGAAAGCGCCGCTTTCCAGCCTGCGTAAACCTACGCGGCCACCTCTGGATTGCAAAACAAGATTCCAGAGGGGGGCTTGCCTTGTTTGCGGGGAATTGGGTCACTTTGCAGCGGCTTGTCCTCAACGCCCGGAGGCCACTCGCCCCAGCATGCCACCCCGAGCTCGAGGGAGACCTCAACGCAGAGGCACCGCGGCCACCCGCAGCGCAGTGCCCGGACGACCCACACCCTTTGCACTTCACGTTCAGGAATCGGCTAACCTTCCTGCACCAAGCGACCCCGCAGGGTCCCGGATTACAAGTGCCCCAATGGGGGACAACTCTTCTTCTTCTGACGAGGATAATCAATGGAATTCTCCAGCTCTCAACCTGGAAACCCCTCTTGACTTGTCAAAAAACGGATACGGTCTGTGGTGAGTGGAGCATCTCCACAGACCCCTGCAGAATCTCCTGCTAAACCCAAAGCTCCCATCAAGGTGAGTGAAGTGGAAGCCACTGTTTATGTGGACGCAGTATTACAACACTATAAAGGAGGTCCCCAATTACCTGTCAAAGCACTTATAGACTCTGCGGCTGCACTTTAATTAGTGAGGCCACGTTTGCAGCCCTCAAAGTCAAGTCCGAAGCGCTACCAGCTCCCGTCCAATTTGCCCAATGGATGGGAGCCATTTTAAGGGGGGACCAGTCGATCATCGCACATGGGGAGTGGTGATGGGTATTGGTTCTCATTGGGAACAAATAGACTTTACCATAGCCCCCATCCGGTTTGAAGTTGTCCTAGGGATTAATTGGCTTAAAGGTCATAGTCCCTGTATAGACTGGGAAACTGACACTATTACCTTTGCCAATCCCAAGTGTGAACAACACCGACAGGAGGTCGCGGTGGTGTCTCCCCCCGCTCCGGCTTTAACCTCCGATGCCTCATCGCCACCTCCTTTGCCCGAAGCATACAGAGACTTTGCAGATGTCTTTGATGTTAAAGAATGCGATACCTTGCCCCCCCACCGTACCACAGACTGTGCAATTGAGGTGGTAAAAGACTGCACACTGACTAAGAGCAAGATTTACCCCATGAGCGTTTCCGAACGTGCTGTGTTACGTGACTTTTTGGATAAAAATCTTGCTCAAGGGTTTATCCGGCAATCGAACGCTCCCAACTCAGCCCCTGCAATCTTTGTCCGGAAAAAGGAAGGCGACCTGCATTTATGCATTGACTTCCGAAAGCTCAGTGCAGTTACCCAAGCCAACGCCTACCCCATTCCGTTGATTTCAGATATTTTGGGACAATTACAGGAGGGACGCGTTTTCTCCAAATTGGACTTAGTGGAAGCTTATTATCGCGTCCGTATCCGTGAAGGGGACGAACCTCTCACCGCCTTCTCTAGCTGTTTTGGAATGTATGAATTTCTTGTGATGCCTTTCGGATTAAAAGGGGCCCCGGGGGTCTTCATGCAGCTCATTAACAAAATCCTCCATGATTTGCTGTACCGCGGCGTGGTAGTTTATTTGGATGACATCCTTATTTATTCAAAAACCATGGATGAGCACGTTGCTCTGGTCAGAGAGGTTTTGCAATGTCTGCGTAACCACCAGCTCTATGCAAAGCTGTCTAAATGCGAATTTCACCAAGAGAAAATAACTTTCTTGGGGTACATAATCTCTCATCGTGGCCTTAGCATGGATCCTGCTAAAGTCCAATCGGTACTTGACTGGACTCCACCCTCCACCCGCAAGCAGGTGCAGCAATTTCTGGGCTTTGCTAATTTCTACCGAGGTTTCATTCCCAACTTTGCTCAAGTGGCGCTGCCAATCACTGACCTCCTGAAAACGAAAGGTAAAGGGGTTTCTGCAACGTTGCCCTCTGCCAGAATACTGTGGACTGATCAATGCCAATCTGCCTTTGTAGCCCTCAAACGGCTTTACACTTCTGAACCTGTGCTCCAGCACCCAGATCTGAACCAAATGTTTATTGTACAGGTCGATGCATCTGACGTAGCCATGGGGGGCCCCCCTTCTCCAGAGAGGACCGGACGGTCTCCACCCCTGTGCCTACTTCTCGAAAAAGTTTGTGCATGCCCAACTGAACTGGCCCATTTGGGAGAAGGAGGCATCAGCTGTCCATCATGCCCTTACTCTGTGGAGGCAATTCCTGGAGGGATCCAGGATCCCCTTCGAAGTCTGGACTGATCACAAAAATCTAGCTGCCCTCACGGGGACCCATAAACTGTCCGCAAAACAACAGCATTGGGCAGACTTCTTTGCTCAGTTTCGTTTTGTTCTTAAACATGTGCCCGGGAAACAGAACGTGCTTGCTGATGCCCTATCCAGGTTGCCTCAATACCCAGTAAAAATTGATCGACCAACAGACTCCTTATTCACCCCGGCGCACAGAGGGGCCCTGCCCATGCTGGCCGTGCAGACCCGGTCCCAGATCCGACCCCAGCATGATAACCGCACAGTGGCCGACAAAGTAACCAACCCTAACCCTGACAAGTGAACAGATCAGCCACGTTTCTTTCACCTGCACACTTTACAATATATACATTCTTTCGGTTTATTGCATCAGCCACATTTTGATATCTTATCCTTATGTGCTTGCTCTTGCTTCTGAAACATTGCTCGTTTCCCAAGCTCATTGCTGCAGAATTGTCAGTATATATTTTCACAGGTGCATTTACAGTTACATACAGTTCTTTCAATAAGTACATGAACCACTCCAACTGTGTTACTGTTTCGCTTATTGCACTGTACTCAGCTTCACAAGTACTCATTGCAACAAATGACTGAGTCACTGACTTCCAGTGAATGGGAGCCTTGCCCAGATATAACAAATACCCACTGGTGGACTTTGCTTTTGACTGGTCTGCCCATGAGGCGTCAGAATAGGCAACCAGTTCTCCATCATAAGCCTTAAGGCACAGCTTCCTGTGCATAGATCCTTTCAGGTATCTTAGCACCCTTTTAGCTGCCTTCCAGTCAGTTACTGTTGGTGACATGCATTGTTTACTCAGGCAGTGCACAGCCTGATATATGTCTGGTCTAGACCAGGTTGTGAGATACAGCAGGCTTCCTATCAGAGATTGATACACCATTCTATCACACTCTGCCTTTCCCTCTGTTTCTCCACTCACATAACCTTTACCATGGGAGAGTCTACAACATTAGCTTCTAACATCTTAAACTTCTCCAGAAGCTGTTGTATTTTATCTGGCTGAGATAAAGAAAACATTCCATCTTCACCTCTGCTTATTTGCACTCCCAGGTAGTTACTTATTCTGCCTAGACATTTTAGCTTAAAACGTTTGCTAAGTAGCTTCTCAGAATGCTCTTTGTCACCTTTATTATTAGTCATTTGTAAGCCCTTGGCCCAATCGAACCAAAAACCACATCAGAGACAGTCAGGTCCAAAGAAGCTGGTTTTTACTGGTCAAATAGGTTAACAGAGCATAAAGAAAAGGTGACAGCAATGAGGCTTGCTGGCTTGAACTTGGTAATATAAAAGCATAGGAAAAGGCATGAGATTACAAATCATAAACAGAGCTAAGTTCCCAGAGCTTCAAATGGGTTTAGGTATGCACAACAGTCCTTGAGTCTGGTCAGTGGGAAAACGAAAGTAAACAGACCAACTGAGATACAGGCCTGACATCATTAAACACAGGTCGTCTACCTAAGACATTACAAAGCACTCTTTCTGTCCTGAACATTTGGAAAACAAACAGGAATCAGACACACTCTGCTTGAATCCCAATTTCTTGATAGCATCAGAAATGTTTAATTTTAGGACCATGCTTTACTGCTTCAATTCAAAACCAGGTATTTGCTTCATGACTTCAGTCTCACATCCAGGTGCAGCCAATTACCAAACCACCACCTGGTAGATTAGTGTGAGAAAAAACCTTGAGCTATTGCAAAGCTTCCAGTTCTGCTTTCTTAGCTCTGAACCATAACAGCTTATCTCTTTCAGTTTCAGCTAATACACTTGCATAGCTGTCAGGTTCACCATCATCCATATTGTAAACACATTCACAATCATCAAAACCAAACTTCACTGGTGGCACACCTTTGGTGCTTCTCCCAGACCTCCTGACTGCAGCTTCTCCCCCTGCAGTGTCAGAACCTTCTCCTTCTGAGCTGTCTGAACTTTTTACACTTTCCCTTCTGGGAGCACTTTCTACACTCTCCCTTCTGGGAGTCCTAGCCGGAGAACCACCGTTACCTCTGGCTCCTTGCTGCTCATTTAAAGGCATAAACACTGAGTCAGGGATCTCATCTGAGCCATGCAATTTTTCCCAATTAAATGACTCACCGAAGTTGGCAGATTTGCTTAACGTAATTTTGTTATTGGTATCAGCAGAATGGTAGGATTTTGCAGCATTCTGATACCCGAGGAATAAAAGTGGCTTGGACTTTTTTCCTCCTCCCCTCCTTAGCTTTAAAGGTATATTAACCCATGCCTTGGCACCAAACACTCTCAGATGCTTTAGGGATGGTTTTCTCTTATACAAAGCTGCATAGGGGATGTTATCTATGCTGGATGTCCATAGACGGTTGATGAGGTAATTTGAGACCTTAATTGCCTCTGCCCAGAACCTTGGCTTTAGATTAGCGTCCTCTAACAGAGATTGCAGCATGGATTTCAAATAGCCTATCCTTCGCTCTGCAACTCCATTCTCCTGAGGAACACAAGGGTTAGCAAGTCTGTGCTGTATTCCCTTGCTGTCTAACCACTGGGCTAACTCATTAGAGAGGAATTCTCTCCCCCCCCCGTCACTCTGGAGGTTGGCAAGTGGCAAATGTAGCTGCCTTTCCACTCTCTTTACCCAGTATTTGATTGTCTTACAGGCTTCACTTTTATGCTTGAGCAGATAAACCCAGCCGAACCTAGACCAGTCATCGACCAGAACCAGAGCCCATCTGTTCCCAGACACACTTTCATTGAATGGGCCACAGATATCCACATGGACAAGCCTTAGGGGTCTGTCTGTCACTCTCTGGCTTACTTTGGCTACTGGGGACCTTCTGCTCTTTACAGATTTACACACTGTACAATCAAGATAGGTGTTACACTTGTTAAGCTTTACCTCATTTTCCCCTAACAAGCTCAGGGTTTTCTGTATTGTAGAAAAAGAGGCGTGGCCTAAACGCCGGTGTAACAAATGTAGGCACTCAGAATGAGGATTAACATTTGAAGTTCCCACTGTGCTTGTGGCTTCCCCAGCCCCTCTGCGCACCACATAAACGTCCTGCTTTAACTGCCATTCTAACAGCGTCTTTCCCTCTCTGCTTATCTGGCAGGTGTTTCCTGTAAAACTCACAGAGAAACCAGCCCCCGTCAATGCAGATATGCTTAGCAGGTTATTCTCCAGGAGAGGCACGCAGAGCACATTTTGGAACATATGGCTTAAATCAGGGAAGTTTAAACTGCCCTGACACTGGACCTCTAAATGCTTCCCGTCTGCAAAGCTTACATGTGTTCTTGCAGACTCATGTTTATTTGATAGTAAGGTGCTGTCTTTAACAAAAATCTTGCTTGCACCACTATCAACCAGCCATACATCCTCACCCTTAGCAGTCCCAGCCAGCACAACCGCTGTGTGTGTGGCATTCTTGTCCTGTTGCTTAGCCGTCTTCTTCTTTAACTGGGGGCAGTTCAGTCTGAGGTGCTGGGTGCTCCCACACAAATAACATTTTTTCACATAGAGCACACAGTCCTCCCCCTCTTTCTTGTAGACTCCACTCCCCCGGGCCGCTCCAAAGCCTTGCTTCAACGAAGTCTGCGCTGAGTAGGTTTCATTCCCACTTACAGGCTGTCTCCGCTGCGGGGCTGAGGTCAACGGCGTTGGCTGTGACGAACCTCTCTGCCGGGGGTGCAATTCTGGGGTGTAAGACTCGTGGGTTGTTGTCATCAGAGATGGACGAGGTGCTGCTCTATCCATGGGGTGTCTGGTTCCCAGTGGGGCTGCAGTCATCTGTAAACGTCCCTCCTGCCGACACTCCTCGTCTTCCAGGATCTTTCCAGTCACATAATCATATGTGAGCTGCTGCATTGCCATGCATTCCAGTGAGGCCACTAACACATCAAAGCTTGCATCAAGGGAACCTAGCATGATGTAAACTTTATCCTCATCTGCAATTACTTTCCCTCTCAGTTCCAGCTGCCTAAACAAATCAGCCAGACCTCTCAAATGCTCTGAGACAGGAATGTGAGGTGATTTATAAGTCCAGTATAATCGCCTCATTAGTGTTAGTATAGAGCCAGCAGAGTCTCTGCGATAAACTCCTTGCAAAGTCTCCCACGCAGCTTTTGCCGTGGTTTTGCTGGCAATGTATACTAGTTGGCCATCCCCCACAGTCAGTATTAAGTTGGCAAGTGCCTTCTTATCTTTCTCTTGCCCTTCATCATCATCATCAGCGGGGGTCCGGGCCACAACATCTCATAAACCTTCTCTCTTAAGGTAATGCTCAATTCTTACCAACCATATAGAGTAGTTGTCAGCATTGAGCTTCTCCATTGGGATTGCAGATTGAGACATCTCTTCCGCTCAATCTCTCACTGTTTCAAAAAAGCCTCTGGACGTCCTGGAAACTCAGCTGAGCTCTCACCACACGACTCCTGCGCAGTGAAGCAAATTCTGGGCCCATAGCCCTGACGTGGAAGCAAGTGGTTTAGGAGTTCCTCCAGGACATAACCACCAGCAGTCTTGCTTTATAAGAAACAGTGTCTTTTATTTACAGTGCACAGATAAAACATACCATCACGTACACTTCTCCACTACTACTTCCAGGCTGCAATTGATTTGTATTTGAGTGTGTTTTACAGAAGCACAGTTACATAGCCTTATATACACCCACTGCACCTGATCTGCATTAGGCCACCTGTGGACCTTCCCAGCATTACATCAGCAAACTGCCCAGATCCAGATTCCTGCACTTCCCTTTGGTACCAGCAAGGCTATTGCTTCTGCTGACATCATCTTTGGCCTCTCACATCTCCAAGATCTGACAGCTCTCACACAGCTGTTACTTGTCAGATTATTACAACCAACTTGATACTCTGACAATTTCCCCTTTTTTGCTGCTTCAAATGCACAGAATAGTCCACATGGAGTAGCAAAATGGAGAATTAGCCCCCCCAGGTGCTGTTTCTGCAAGGGAAAATGGCTGGGGGGTAGACAGGAGCCCTTCCTCCCCCTGTGGTGGTGTCCTGAGCCGAAATGGGCTCTGTTTTATTTTTAAATAATCATTCCTCCCAGCTGCTGTTGTGGCTCTTGGATCCCAGGAGTGACGTTGCTCTCCAAAGAGCCTTCCATCTTTTTCTGCTTTCAGCCTCAGCCTGTGTCTCCAAGTCAGGGGTCCCCAATGTGGTGCCCGTGGGCACCACGGTGCCTGGCAGCACCTTTTCTGGCACTTGCCAGATATTTTTTGGAAGTGGGTGGAACCAGGTAGGGCTTTTCTCTATAAAAGATTCTGATTGACTACTGGAGACTTGATTGGCAGCTGCCAGCACAAGGATCTGCACTGTGTTACTGGAATTAAGCTTTGGCAGTCATGTTGTGGCGGCCTCCTCCTCCTATAGTAGCCATTTTGTGGCAGCCATTCTGATGTTATGCCTATTATGCTGTGTCAGAATTTCAAATGTGCCGGCAGGCTCAAAAAGGTTGGGGGGCCCTGCTGTAAGCTTTCTGCCAATTCCTTCCTCTGTTTCCTTGATCCACTGGGGGGAAACTGTGAATTGGATGATACTTTAATGTGATTTTCTCAAGGTATGAAGAAAAGGAGGCGTTTGGGAATCCAATGACTTTTCCTCTTGCACTGAAGTGGCACATATGGGACTTCTCGGATTTAAATCCTTTTTTGGAAGGCATCAAGAAGCAATTCAAAGGTAATGAAGAAATGCTGCAGGGATTTCAGACCGGGCATTAGAGTGGGCCAGGTGTGTTTTAGTATGTCCCAGGCTGCTTGTATTATTACCAGACCCAGGAATGTGGGGAACTTATACAGATTCAGGACATTTTAGTTTACCATGGAAAGTGTTCTGTTCAGAATGGTCCTGCAACTTTAGTTCAGATTTGCATCGCTCTATGTTGCTCATTTCTAGTCATTTGTGTCTGTGCTCTGGTAAACTGGGAGGTAGATGGTAGAGTAAGCACCCAAAATGAAAGGGAGGGGAGGAAACTGCCCTTCAGGGCATCCTCATTTAACAGATACACTCACCCGATCCCTTTCAGAAACACCTCACCTGCCCCCATTTGCATTGCAGTGTGTCTATGGCCAAATTGGACTTATCCAAACCCCCCCCCCCCATTCCTGGAATATGGAAAAACTTGTACAGCCGTAGTGGTCCATGCAACAACCCCAAACAAGAACAAAGTCTGTGTAGTACCTTTTACTATTTAACTGGGCACAAAATATAGTGTAAGTTTTCAAGCACACCAGAGGTCTTCAGGGTGGAAGAAAAGAAAAAAACGTCAGAAGAAAAACAGTCCAAAAAATAGTATACTCTAATTGATCTTGTAATCCTTTAACTTGAGCTATACAAGGTCCAAAAACATAGAAGAAAATGGAATCTGATTATACCAGAGAACAGGGAGCACAAAAATAAAACAGCCCCACAGATACCAGTCTATAGTCCAAACATTCCCATAAGATGAGGGGCAACTTCACTCCTTAAAGCTTCACAGTTGCCACCAAGCCACATACACAAAAAACACCCCAAAAGCTGCAGTTATAGTCTAGCTCCAGTAGACGGAAGTCTTATACAAGAAACAAAAGATCTGCTTTCTGAAGCTCGTCGCTTGACCGGTAGAGACGGACGATCGCTCTCTGCATTTGTATGCAAGAACCCGGTGCTTGGTTTTGCTTTTCTTTCAGAGTCTTTCTGGTCACTTGTTCAAGTTCTTGTCCCACTCCAGACGTTGCAAGCAACTTCTCAGTCTTGTCTGTTTCCAACAACAGCACACACATACAAGACAACATAGAACATAAGCGGAGGGAGCATGGCTCAGTTGGTAGAGCATCTGCTTTGTCATGCAGAAGGTCCCAGGTTCAATCCCTGGCACCTCCACTTAAAGGGAATAGGCAGGTGAGGTAGGGGATGTGAAAGGCCCCTGCCTGCGACCCTGGAGAGCTGTTGCCGGTCTGAGTAGACAATACTGACTTTGATGGACCCACGGGTCTGGTTCAGTATAAGGCAGCTTCACGTGTTCATGGTGGGGCAGTCCATGGTGGGGCCAGGGACTGCACGGGATCTCCCGCAAATCACCCGTTTGATTATGCCGTTGCTGTGGATCCCCGGCTGCAGCTGACAAATAAGGCACCCTATCAAAGGGGAGGTGTTTAAAAGAGAATTTCTTACCCCTCCAATCCTGAACACCCGTCTAGAACCCCCAATGGGTGAGGCCAGCCCAGCAGGTCCAGAAGACTATCATTGGCTATCATCCCACCATTCATCGGACCATCAGACTAGGTTATTGTGACGTATACACCCCAATACTAGTTGCTGTTTCTGTAAAAAAAAAAAAAAAAAGCAAAAGCATTTTATGTTGCCTACTACATTTTTTTCTAATTTCTACTTTTATTTTTCTTGCCACTCAGATGGCTTAAGAGGCACAGGTTTGTGGCTGTCAAATATTTGGGCATATTTGCAGTTTTGCATATAGAAAACTTAATAGTGCCTCACCAATAACCCAGCTTGCTGGGGGTAAAGGGAAGATGACTGGTGAAGGCACTGGCAAACCACCCCGTAAACAAAGTCTGCCTAGGAAACGTCGGGATGTGACGTCACCCCAATGGGTCAGGAATGACCCGGTGCTTGCACAGGGGACTACCTTTACCTTTAATAACACTTTCATAGAAGTAAGCCACACTGAATAGACTTTAGTAGGGTTATGAGTAGATCTGTTTGGGATTGCTCTCTCAGGCATTTATACTTTTAAATTCCATAAGTAAGCAAACTGGTGCATTTTATCTTGTTAACACAACAAAACAAGTTTAGATGTTAATAGGCAAGTAGTATTCCCCCCCCAAAAAACAACAGGACAAATTGTCCCTCTCCCAAAGATTCCTCAGGATTTTCCCTCAAAAACTTAATTTTGGGGGCGTGGAGGAGAGGGGACCTAGAGGCACCTTCTTCCTCATTGGCTCCCTCCACTTTCAGCAGGTTTCCCGTTGGTTTCCTGTGCTTGTCTGATGTGCGGGGATTGCCGACTTTTCCTCAGGATTGTCCCTCTAAAACCTCCTGAGATGATGGAGCTTTGGGCTTAGAGGCGCCTGCTTCCATTTCAGTGAAGCTGCTGGTTCTTCCTGATAATAATATTTTATGGTGATCAGAGTCCAGCTTTTCCGCTCCAACAAGTGCCAAAGTCTTGCAATGTCTTTCCTCTTGGAACAAACTCAGCATCAGAGAAACCAGCCTTCGGCTTGAAAAATCACTCCAATAACAACATGACTCCAATAATAAGGCCCGTCATACTAACGCTCCCCTTTTCTCAATTAATTTCCCACATAACATAATTTTCAAATACCTTATAAAAGGTGATGAGAGCCTAGAATATCTTATTCACTGCAACAGCAAACAAACTCCCTCTGCTGCTAACCTTCATTCACCGACTCCACCCTTCTTGGCAAAAACAACGACTTCCCTGCGTCCTTACAGGAATAGAATGTTTCTCACATGATTTTTTTAAAAACAAAAATAATTTTAAAAGTATGTCCAATTGGCTCCAGAGATGGAGAAGACACGAGGATCTGATGCTGAAGGCACAGGGCAATCAGCACGGGGCCCAACTTGCTTCTGTTGCAAACCGGCGGGTTCAACTATTCCTGAGTCTATAGAGAAAACTCTTTGTGTGTCTGTGACAGGGTGTGTGTGAATTCACAGCTGCTCAGCTACTCACATCATGTTATACACTCAGTGGTAGGGGTAACTGCAAAGAAACACTATTTCTCTGCCATTGTTGTAACCGAACAGTATAGACCTGCAGAACTCTTTCGGGTGGGGAGGGCCTATCGGGCTCTGGACTAGGGAGGAGGTGGACTCTTCCACAGCCCATTGCAATAATTTTGCTCAACACTTTGCAGACAAAATCTCCTGTATCCATTCCGACTTGGACTGTACATTCACACTGACAGGATGGTCCTGGGGTGCCGACTTGCCTACTTGCATGGGATGGTCCCGGGGTGCCGACTTGCCTACTTGCATGGGATCCCTTTCAGCTTGACACAGTTCTCCTAGAGCTCTCTCAGCCCCACCTACCTCACAGGGTGTCTGTTGTGGGGAAGGTAAGGTAAGGTAATTGTAAGCCCGTTTGATTCTCCCTTAAGTGGTAGAGAAAGTAGGCATATAAAAACCAACTCTTCTTCTTCTTCAATCTGAGGCTGTGAACAGGATTTTGGGAAGTCTGGCCACTACCTCCTACTTGTCTGACCCTTGCCCCTCCTGGCTGCTTAAACCTACCATTGGGGGGCTGGGGGGCTGGGTGCAGAGCACAGCAAATGCCCACCTGAGAGGGGGGGTTGCCCCTGTCTTGAAGCAGGAAGTGGTACTTCCACTACTAAAGGAACCTCCCCTGGACACAGGAGATTTCGATCACTATCAGCCAGTCTCAGATGTGACATTCTTGAGCAAGGTGATTGAACCAGAGGTGGCTGGACAACTTCAGTGATTCCAGAATGGAGCAGATTATTTGGATCAATTCACATCTGGCTTTAAGCCTGGTTATGAGATTCAAATGGCCTTGGTTGCCCTGGTGGATGATATGTGTGGGAGGTGGATGTGGGGAGAGTGACCTGGTTGATTCTTCAGCCCTCTCAGCCATTTCTGATATCATCAATCATGGTATCCTTCTGGATCGCCTTTCGGGGTAGGGACTGGAAGGCCCTTTTCTGCAGTGGTTTCAGTCTTACTTCAAAGGTTAGTTTCAGAGTGTGGTGCTGGGGGGCTGCTGCTCAGCTTCTTGGCCTTTGACCTATGTAGTCCTGGAAGGTTCAATGTTTCCACCCTCTGCTTTTCAACATCTATATGAAGCCACTGGGAGAGGTCATCTGGAGATTGAGGTTGAATTGCCACCAGTCTGTGAATGACACTTAGCTCTATCTTGCATTTCCAGCAGATTCCAGGGAGGCCATGGAAACTGTGAACAGGTGCCTTAAGGCAGTTTTTGGGTTGATCAGAGCTAACAAGCGGAAACTTAATCCCAACAAAACAGAGATGGTACTGGTGTGTGTGTAGGGGGAGGGGAGGAAGGTCTGACCCAGGTATTTGGATTCCTCCAGTTCTGGATGGGGTTGCACTCCCTCTAAAGGAGCAGTTCATAGCATGGAGGTGCTTCTGAACCAGGGTTTCCTGTTGGAGAAACGTGTGGCAGCAGTGACCAGGGTTCCCCTTCAGCAGCTTCAGCTGGGGAGCTATCTGCAGCCCTTACTGTGCAGACAAGATCTTGCCACTGTGTTGCATGCCCTGGTAACATCTAGATTAGACTACTGCATTGTGCTCTCCGTGTGGCTGCCCTTGAAGAGTGTGTGGAAGCTACAATTGGTACAGAATGCTGAAGTGAGAATGCTGTCTGGAGTGGGTGGTAAGGACCATTTAACCCCAGTCTTGCTTCACTGGCTTCCAATTTGCTTCTGGGCCCAATTCAATGTGCTGGTATTGACTATATGGCTAGAGCTGAAATGCATTAAGGACCACCCACTGCCACATGAAGTTACCAATTCTGGTCATTTGAGGGGGGCGTGCTTCATTTGCACTGTCATCTGAGGGGAATTGGGTAGCATCCCATGAAAGGGCTTCTTGATTGTGCCACCAAATTGCGGAGTCATCCATCTCCCTCTATTGTTATATTCCGTCAGCAGATGAAGACTTTTTTGTTTCATGTTGTTAGCATACGGGCCTGCCTAAACCTCCTGGTCGGGACCTGGCAACCCGCTATGCAGGCACTGACAGTCTATGCTGGCTGCGCGCCCGCCCCAAACGCTACAGGGACGGTCGCTGCACGCTCCGTTGATACGGACGCGGCCGCTCCTGCGAGCGCCGTGCAGTTAGCAGCCAGGAAGCAGATGCAGGGGCAGCCTCCGGTGAACCAGAGGGAAGCCATGTTCCTGTATAGGCGCTATTCCAGCTGCAGCCATGTCAAAAGAAGCAGAATGTCAGGAAGTCAGTATCAGACACCCCCCCCCCTTGCAACAGCCCTGCTTAATGGGCCATCAGCAGCAGTCCGGATGAGTCATTCCTCCGCATCAGCAGCAGCGATCCCAGGACGTTTGCACAGATCGCTCCTATTGTTCCTGAATGTAAATCTCATCAGCAGAGAGATTCCAGTTCATCACGGGTGCAACAGTCATTGGCATTAGAATAGATTTCTAAATTCTCACTACTCCACTCCGGCAGCCACAGATTAGTCCCTTTGTCACCTTTTGTCACCTGGGAACCTAGAAGGGGTGAAACCCATCTCCCTGCCCCCAGAAAAACAGTATAACTGGGGGAGTCCAAGCCCATTATGTCCACCTTAGGTCTTTCCTGGCACCCTTGCCGTTATTCTGTTGGTTTGGTTTTGCGCAGCCTAGCCACGCTCCCTTCCGTCTTGCTGGTCAAGTCTACGGGAACCCCTGACCCCATCTCAGTCTTCCTTTTCAATCTGTTGTTAGTCTATGTGAAATTGGACACCACCTCGTCTAGATACGGTAAATATTTGATCAACGATCTCCTGCCACATTGGCAAATGTCTCTGTACTACTCTCTGTTATTTCTTAGCCTCTTTGTATGTTTGTGCTGCACCATTTGAATGCTTGACGACATAAACACTGTTTAATTTGGAATCCTTGTCTGTCTTTATTCAAAGTCTCACTAAACGGATTCTGGTATAGTTGAGTGCTATCTCGCTATAAAAATACATAGTTACCAATTGCTAAGCTAATTTCCCCACTGATAGAGCAATTCGGGTAACAATGTTTCTATCCCTTATTGACTCTCCTTCCTGTTTAAGTTTTCAATTGTTGTTTTCCATATATATATATGCATTGTTTTCAAAGTTTGTTTTTAATGTTTTTTAACTGATTGTTACCTTGGAAGGTTAAATTTGTAGGAAAGGAGGCATCAAATTATTTTTGTTGCTGTTACAACATTTGTGTTACATTTGTTTGCGCTTGACTCTCTTTTGTTTGTGGCCCACCCTCTCACTAGGCGAAAAGAAGCCAACAAAAACGCACACATTTCCTTCCGCTGACCTGGGGAGCAAGCAGTTGTGTGACCAGAAGCATCTCATGGGAAGTGTTGGCAGCATCTATGTGTGGGGAAGGTGAAGCTTAGTCTGTTGCAGCAAAACCTAAAAGGAGTATTGTATTTAATCCATAGGAACACATTGATTCTGTCCCCAGCTGCCTACAGTCCTCTTCATAAAATGGACGAAATGTATTCTTATCGGTATATGCATGTGTATACAGGCACACCCAGATATGGAGGAAAAGTGGAGTCAACGGGTCATGAAATGCAGACATCCCAGCTGTGACATTTCTGTACAAAGACCATTTTGATATGGCTGGGACTTTAGAATCCATATATTAATGGACTAGTTAATATATTGCCTATTTTAGGAGATATGGGTTGGGCTCTCTGTTCAAAGGTTGTTGCTGATCAGCTCCTGTTTCTCTGCAGTGAAAGGGACTGAGATGCATTTCCTGGCTTTTTTCCCTGAAGAAGCCAAAGGGAATTGCAGCAACCAGAGTGGGGGGTTCCAGCTGTCGAGGGGACTTCAAATTTGCCCTCTCTGTACCTCTGTGACCCTATTGAGGTGACTGAAGAGTGGGAAATCACAAGAAAGGGGAAGGCTGTATTGTGTGTCCCACAGAGCCGGTTCTGGATGTCCCTTTAAGACAACTAGCAGGTAAGGCTGGCATAATGGCTGGGTAGCTTAGTGGGTGGAGGATGGGGGGATTCAGACTGAGCCCTCAGTGGCTGTACTGGAGACCTTTGCCTCTTGGCCCTGCTCTCTTTACACCACCCCTCTGTCCTTCTAGTTGGGCAACAGCAGTAACAGAGCTACACACCAGGGATTTTATTTGTGTGTATGGTGTTTTCCATCCTGACACGGATGGCCCAGACTAGCCCAGTCTTGCGAGATCTCAGAAGCTACGCAGGGTCGGCCATGGTTAGTACTTGAACTGGAGACCCCCAAGAAAGTCCAGGGTTGTTACGCAGAGGAAGGCCATGGCAAACCACCTTTGAACATCTCTTACCTTGAAAACCTGACGAGGGTCACCTAAGTCAGCTGTGACTTGACAGCAACAACAATAGCAACAAAAGTGGTTTCCCCACACAGTCACAGGCTTTTCTACTTTTCCTGTTGCTGCTGCAGCTGCCAATACATCACAGTGACAACAGGGCTTTCGCAAGGCAGGTTTCCCATAGTTTTCTTGTCTCAGTCCCCTGGCAGCAGCCGCCACCACCCTCCACTGGACCATCAGGGCTTTTTTCTTTCTTTTTTTTTAAATCAGTAATTGAATATCATTCCCAGATTTTATTTTTTTTAAAGTCCCTAGCCCTTTTGTTGCATAGATATTTCTTTCCCTTTATATCTTCACAACAAAAGGGGCTAGAGTCTTTAAAAAAACGAAAACTGGAAATTCAGAGAAATCGATTCACAGATGGTTATATCGTCAAAATGACATAACAATGTTCTATTGCAATTTTTTTGACAAAGATCCCCCAGAGGTGGTGGGAGGAAAAGGCAGCCTGAGGGGCAGGAAAAATGGCTGCCACGTGGGCAGGACCACGAATAGCCAAACTTTTTCACCCCCTCACTCAACAGCATTCTGGACTTTGCTGCAATCTCTTCCAAAATTTTTGCAGCAAACCGGTTAGGGAAAGACTGAAGAAAAGCCTGTGAAAATCCAGGAGGTACACCTCAATACTGTGGGGAAGCAAGGAAAACCCCACTTTCCAACAGCATTAAACCCCGGGCAAATAACCCATGTGGAAACAGCTTATGAGAGAAGGAACAATTCGGGAGTTCGGTTAATAAATGGTATTTTGAAGGATAAAGGAAGCAGAGAAGATAAATTGAAACTGCGGAAGTAGTTGGTGACTGCAGCACAAGACAGAAGAGGGATCAGCATGCATATGTTTGTGTGTAGAGGGGAACAGACATCCTATCAAGATGTTATGAAGAGGAGACTTCTAAGGTGGTCTCATTGAATGCTGATATTTTGTCTGTAGCTCATGCCCCCTACGTCTGGCAGAGAATTTGCCATTAAGCTTCTTCATTCGTTTTCTGAGAGCTGTTGTAAAGACGGTTTAAGCCGGTTTCCTATTTTGTCCTTGATTTCAATAATTCTATTTGGCCCCATTCTTTGGTTAGTAAATGTGCCAAATATTTTGCTGGTTTATTGGCTTATTAAAGATTGACTGTCTAGCATACAATAGGGATTTTGCTGTCTGGTGAGTGCTTTTTAATTTTAACTTGTCTCTTGTCATTTCCAAAACTAGCTTAGTTTCTTGGAGACACTATTTGGGGGGGGGGATTCCTCATTTTCTGCTTCCAAGACTAATGTCCCCCCTACCCTTTTGGTCAAATGGCTCTCTATCAACATAACAATGCCTCTAAAATATGCTTTAAAGGATTCCCAGATTATAACAAATGGTATCTCTTTTGATTCATTAATACTAAAGAAGAACTTGCGCTTTTCTTTTAGTTTCTTCGTTATCTGTTCATCTTTTAACAACAGATCATTTCATCTCCAAATTCTACAGCCGCTCTAGGGTTGCAAGTTCTGGCTTGGGAAATCCCTGGAGATTTTGGGGGTGGAGCCTGGGAAGGTTGGGGTTTGGGGAGAGGAAGAGCCTTAGAGGTATATAATGCCAGAGTGCCCATCCTCTAAAACAGTCATTTTTTGTCAAGGGAATTGATCTCTGTTGTTTGTAATTCCAGAGATTTCCAGACCCCAACTGGAGGTTGGCAACCCTACCAAATGCACTTATATAATAGTTAAATTTAAGTGGGGCAAGATCTGCATGATTATTGCTCAAATACAGACTATACCTTTGTGTTTGTCATAATTTTGCTAGTGCGAAAATATAATCTATTCCTGAATAGATTTGATGTCTGTGCAAATAAAAAGTGAAGTATTTTTTCTCAGGATAGAGACATCCTGTTATTTATTTGTTATTTATAATCTGTCTTTTACTTTGGGACTCAAGAAGCATTACACAGAGTAAGGCAATACTATCAACAGGATGGGACATTCAATAAACAATAAAATAGGATTTGGGTTGTAGAACCAACCAGAACTGTTAAAAACAGAACTGAAGCAAGGCAAATTGTTAGCATGACACATTCGATAAGGTAAAATTGGTAGGATCCAATTTACAGAAAATTATACACGTTAGTATAGACCACAGTCCCCAATAATTTATCCAAGTAGCTTTGTGAATCATTTTGTACAGTGCGACCCTATTGCCTGATCCCTCTTGAATAAGTCAGTCACTGTAAATACTGGTGGAACTGTCTGAGTTGGTTTGCTACTAGATCTGTCTATCTATGGATCTATCACTTATGGTTGCCATCTCTGGGCTGGGAAATTCCTGGAGATGGGGGTGGAGCCTGGAGAGTGTGGGGTTTAGGCAGAGGAGAGATCTCAGCAGAGTATGACACCATCCAGTTTACCCTGCAAGCTGTCAGTTTCTTTAGAGGAACTGATCTTGGAAGGCTGGAGATCAGTTGTGATTCCAGGAGATCTCCAGCCTCCACCTGGAGATTGGCAATCCTGATTACTCTGTTGAATTGTCCTACCAGTATCAAATCAACGTCTATCCACACCTATATTTCATCAATCATTTGTTAATGGAAAGTTCTGTGCCACCTTTTAGATTTATAAAAAAAATCCCAGAGTAAAATACTACGTGTTTAAAAATACATCTCCTGCCTAAAACCCACCCCTTCTCCAGCTCATTGTCCTTCTGCTGTCCTTTTTACAGGCCTCACAAAGCTCCCTTTTCTACTTGCCAAGAGACATAAACTGCATCCAACATGGCCTCAGGGTCACCATCCACAGATCTGGAAGAGGAAGTCATCTGTCCCATCTGCCTGGAGTGCCTAACAGAACCTGTTACCCTGGACTGTGGCCACAATTTCTGTCGGGGTTGCATCACTGACTACTGTGATAAATGGGAAGGACTGGGGCACCTGGAGTGTCCTGTCTGCAAAGCTGAGATACAGAAAGGGAATTTCCGCTCAAACTGGCAGCTGGCAAACTTGGTAGAAAAAATAAAAGAGAAGAGATTTTGTGCGAGAAATCCAGGAACAGAAGATCTGTGTCCAACACACGGGCAGAAACTCCTTTTCTTCTGCAAGGATGATGAAAAACTCGTGTGTCGCATTTGTAAGCAATCCCCAGAACACAAAGGTCACTCTTTACTTCACCTGAAAGAGGCTGCTGACCCAGATAAGGTATGAAGGAAGAGCTGAAATAGATGATACATCTGACCTGAAGTGGGGACAAAGGTGCCTGACCGACGCAGAGTCAGACATTTGGTCTCTGTAACTTACCTTGAAAGCTTTGTGTTTCTCCTGTGGGTTCCAATCACTGCAAAGCAGGAGGCAGAGCAGCAGGCTCCCCCCCCCCCCTGAGCCATTTTTGCCAATGAAAAAGGCTGGACATGAGGATCTAAAGAAAAGGGCAGGCAGATCCTCCCCACGCACAGCCATTTCTTTTAATGGTGGTCTGTCCATTATTTACAATGACCACTTCCTTGGCCCTCCCATAGTAAGATGGAGCTGTGTGGCCAGCCCAAGAGGTTTCACTGCCCAAAGGGGGTCCTGGCCAGCCCCCTCCCCAAGTGCAGGCCTCTGATGAAGTGGGGCTTCCAATACTGTGCCAAGGTCATTGTGAATACGGCGTGAAGTCAAGAAATATTCATGTCATTCTCAGAAACCGAGCACTATGCAACTAGCCAGGCTCACTGGCTCTGGCCTAACTTTTTGCTACATCTCAGTCTGGGCCCTAAATCCGTTCTCAGCACCAGGACAAATGGAGAAGTCTCTCATGATCAAGATGGCCAAAACTCAGAGCAGGATGTTGCCTGTAGGCCTTTTGGCACAAAGGCTTCACTGAGGGCAAATGACCCCAAAGGAGTTAATGGGGCAGGGCGGGTGGGGGGGGGGGGACTGTGAGATTACTTCTCAGAGTTTAGAACTCATTATTGGGGTTTCCATCCAATAAGACTAGGAACCCATAGGTGCCCCATATATTGATGCCCTTACGGGACCAGAATGTGATGGAATGTCTCATTTTATTACTATTATTATTGCATTTAAAAACATGAAAAAATTGAGATACAGGGATTGCAGCCCCCCCCCCCCATCAAACTCAAGTTAATTCACACCAGAATGAATATCCGCTTGTTGGGCCGGTATCAGAATTGTCATTCATTTGTAACGTTCATGGTGTTATCCAAAGGGCCACCTGGGAGGAGATGCTGTCTGTGAGAGGGCGGATGGGCTGGTTTGGAGTTATATCTTGATAGGTGGCTTAAAAATCCATCAGGGTCCATCCATATTCCTGCAGTTCCAGCTTCACCTCCTTGCACCATTTGGACCAACTTTTGGAGGTTTGTCATAATACCCCACCAGGAACGCACACTGCAAGAAAGGAAGGGGGTGGTGTTTGGGGGCTCCTCAGGCACATTGCAAAATACAGCTCAAAGCTGGTGGAGGGAGAATGTGGTTTACCTGGAACCAGGAGTTGTGATTCGTTCATTGATTTCCAGAGGAATTTGAGGGTTAGAAAAAACCAGTTTCTTCTACCAGCCCCAGCTGAGGGGAGACCTTATGGGACCTGGTTTATTAGTGGAAGGGGTGTGTGTGACAAAGAAGAAAAAGAAAGCAGGGGTGCCTCCAGCCCACTGGCCTCCACTGCCTAACATGGAGGATGGCCAGGAGGCAAAAAGGAAAAATTCAAAAACAACTCCCAGACCGTCCAGTCACCCATAACCATTTACAAGTAGAACTTAATATACAAGTAGGGTTTACTCCAACGAGGAAGGGGGGGTAGTGAAATCAGGACACTCGTATAGTAAACTCAGACTTAGGGATCACAGCTTAGAATGGAAACCAGAGAGATGATGGGAGTCTTATCCTGTCTCTGTGAGGCCTTCTTCAGGTCTCTCCCCCTGCCTTTACTGCTGTGGATTGACCGGCCCTCAGCTGTGCTGGAGATGGGGCTGATCTTGGGGCTCTTGGTGCTGCTGCAGATCACCGGAGGCTCCTTGTCAGGCTTCCCTCTTCTCTGCACTTGGACCCAGATGGCTTCTCTCTCTCCTTTCCTTCAGAACTCTCTTTTCCTTCAGTATCTCCCCTCCCCACAAAGCTCCCTGTCCAGAACAACTCCCCCAACTCCAACTGAAAGGTTACTTTGGGTTACATCCGGTTTTGTATAACAATGTCCCACCCCACCCCTGAACAAGGCACTAATTACGTCCAGGCCTTACAACGAGAGATACAGTCCAGGGGGTAGGGTTGCCAGGTCCCTCTTTGCCACCGGCGGGAGGTTTTTGAGGCAGAGCCTGAGGAAGGTGGGGTTTGGGGAAGGGGAGGGACTTCAGTGCCATAGAGTCCAGTGGTCAAAGTGGCGATTTTCTCCAGGGGAACTGATCTGTATTGGCTGGAGATCAGTGGTAATAGCAGGAGATCTCCAGCTAGTACCTGGAGGTTAGCTATACAAATAACTCACTCTACTGTAAAGGGTATTGGTCGAATAAAACAGTAGTAGGCAAAAAATAAACAAGCATGAAACGAAAGTGCAAACAGCAAGGCTATCACTATATTCTAACAATGTATCACACTGTATCAAAATAAACAAGCAAAGCTAAGCAACCGAGGTTACAAAGCAAGGATAGCAAAGGCAGTAGGCAAATGCTAATAAATATACAAAAGTTCATGTGAAGCATGTAGTTGCGTTCTGGTTAGTTTCAAGTTCTTCAGGCAACGGAGAAATAGGTGGTAACGCGGCTCCGGAAGTATTCCAGCGCTTTCGCTACACGGGGTAGCTTCATCAGCCTGATACAAAATTATATACGTGAGGATAAGAAAGTATACAAAAAAACCTCTGTAACAAACTACAAACCTCTCAAATAAATAAATATTTTAATATTTTAACTCACCACAAGGGCTTAATAGTACAGTTCCTAGGATAAGTTTGGAGCTCCCAGTCGGGCTGCTATCAGAAAAATTCATACGTGGGGAAGACTGTGGAATTGTCAAACTCAAATAGGATGCTCGAGTAAAGAGTTCAAGTAGAAACAGCTGCAGGATGGATTGTGGCTCTTAAAGGGGAAGTCAGATAAAGCAAGATAAGTCAAATTCTGTATTTAATCCGTTTGGAGTGAGAGTATTGAACAAAAAAATGAAGCGCATTTCGTTTTGCAACAAAATCCTTTGAACATCAGTGGTATTATGGGGGTGGTCCTTATAAACCCAGAGGACGAAAAAACGTAAGTCGTTTTCAGAGTGTTTCTTTGCCACGAAATGGCTAGTGAGAGGTGCCTCAAAAATTCGTGCCCTGATCCGGGACCTATGCTCACCGATGCGTAGGCGAACCTGTCTCATTGTGGAGCCGATGTAAAGCAAAGAGCAACCACAAGAGACGGCATATACGACCCGGCTCATGGAGCAGTTGGAAAAATGCTTAAGTTGAAAACGAAAGTTAGAAGAAGGCGAATGAAATTCCTTAACAGGTAATGAGAGAGGACAAACGGAACAGCCACTACATTTAAAGTGTCCAACTGTTGTAGGACGTCTATTAGTAAGAGGATCAGATCGTATCAAAGTGTCAATCCCATCCTGATCATATTGCCTTTCTTGATCTTACAATATTTATTCAAAACGACCGAACCTTAGCAGTAAAACCCTTCAGGAAATCCCTAGCCAAAAACGCTGGTTTACATTTTGCATCCAATCACCCCTTGCACCTAAAATCAAGTCTTCCATTTAGCCAAATGCTTAGACTGAAGCGAAATTCTACTCGCAAACAAGATTTCCGTCGCTCTACCAATCAACTTGAAACAGCTTTAATCCAAAGAGGTTATCCTCAGCATGTTTTGAATAATGCCAGACAACGTGCTGTCTGCATTGACCGTCAAGATCTAGTCAAAAAACACTCTCAAAATACCAACCAAAAAATTTTCTGTTCACTAACTTATAGTCAAAATTCCTATGCTATAGAGCAATGCATTAGGAAACATTGGCATTTGTTGAATACAATCCCGGGATGTAGTGAGCCGCCTATATTTGGCTTACGCCGCACAGCTTCTCTAAAAGACACTTTGATTTTTTGCCTACTACTGTTTTATTCGACCAGTACCTGGAGGTTGGCAACCATGGGGGGGGAAATGAAACAAAATCTGTTTCTTTTTTTTCTGTATCAGGCAATCCTGGCTGCTAGAAAAGGGAGAGTTTGCCAGAAGCACCAGGAGCCGCTGAAGCTCTTCTGCAAGGACGAAGAAGCCCTCATCTGTTGGGTCTGTGATCGATCCAAGGAGCACAGAGATCATGAAACCCTTCCTCTTGAGGAGGCCTCCCAAGAGTACAAGGTAGGAAATCAACAACATGGAGATTGGTGAGGAAGAGCCGTGGATCCTTCCCTTCTCCATGGTCTCTTTGTGCGGGAACTCCCTGCAGGTTCTGCCTCAGCCTCTGGTAGGGTTGCCAACTGCCAGGTAGTAGCAGGAGATCTCCTGCTAATTCGACTGATCTCCAGCCGATAGAGATCAGATCACCTGGAGAAAAATGGCCACCGTGGCAATTGAACTCTATGGCATTGAAGCCCCTCCCCTCCAAAACCCCGCCCTCCTCAGGCTCCGCCCCCAAAATCTCCAGCCGGTGGCAAAGAGGGACCTGGCAACCCTGGCCCAAATTGGGGAGTGAAAATACCTCTTTGCTTCCTCCTTCCTGGTTTCATGGCTCCCAAGGGCATTGCCTCTTGCCCCCTGCCGAAGCTAAAGTGGGGTGATATGAAAAAATGGGGAGATTGACTCACTTCCTGTCTGGCTGTGTTGAGGTCTGGGCAGCCCATTGAAAGGCTGAGCTATGAGGGGGCAGCCGCCTGACTCCTAGTTTTAACCCCCACCCCTCCACACACATACTACTTTCTCAACTTCAGTTGCTGTCCTTGAATTGCTGTTAGCCTGGGAGAGAAAGCGTGCATGTTTGGTACCTGTCTGTGTCCCCCACTTGCACCCAGTAGCTGTGAGGCAGCAGTTTAAATTAGAAGAAGAACTTTTGGGGGGGCGGGAGAGTTATGCATAAAGCTGCCTTATTCTGAGTCAGACTGAAGCAGATCAATTGCTGTGATAAGGGGTAAATTTCTAGATCTTGCATTTCACTAAAAAAATACTTTATCTTACTTAACTAGCCATATCAAGCAATGATACAACTTTGAATTGTCAAAAAATTCCTTTTTATTGTAAGAATGTCAATAAAACTAATAAAAAAGTGAAAAACTAAAAAAAAAACAACTCACCAGTATATATGAAAAGTAGATTACATGAATAAATCTATTCAGGAATTACTCTCAGACAGACAACATGCAAGCCTGCCTGGCCAAGAATATCCAACCTCTCACTATCTCAAGCCCCTTTATCTACCTTTGGCTATGAGAACCTATAAGAATCAGCAAGAAACTGTTCTGATATTCTTGTCAAATTCCCAGACATCAAAAATGTATAAAAAGACAAAACATCCCTTTAACAAACATCTTTCCCAAACTTTGATCTCATATCAGACAGACAGATGTCATAAGAATAACACCCAAACATTTCCTTTCTCAAAATAAAATTCCATTCTCACACTTTCATCTTCAAGTCTTGTTAACCACAAAAGACAAATATTCTTGTTATTCTGACTTGAAAGCAAAATAAACCACAAAGATGGATAAACTTGTTTCCCACTACTTGGTACCTATCAGTAACCTTTACAAGCTATCCGAGGTCTGACCTTTTTTGTGGTTTAACATCCTGTCTCACAAACAACAAGTTTTTCTCAAGTGTCTGTTTCTATTTGCAGGCTCTATTTGCAGGGTTAAATGTTAACTTGGATTTTAGATGAATGCTGTAGGTTGTCAATAATCTATACCTTTAACCATAAATGTATTGAAAACCACAACAAGACCCTTGGTCATCATCGTCGTCATCATCATCATCACCTTTATTCGGCATTTACCACACCATAGTTATAAAAAAAGATTACAAAAACCAAATAGTCTATAGAAGCATTAAAATAACATTAGTAGAAAAGAACAAGAGTCCAGTAGCACCTTAAAGACTAACAAAAATATTTTCTGGCAGGGTATGAGCTTTCGTGAGCCACAGCTTACTTCTTCAGATACTGTGGCTCACAAAAGCTCACACCCTGCCAGAAAATATTTTTGTTAGTCTTTAAGGTGCTACTGGACTCTTGCTCTTTTCTACTACTGCAGACAGACTAACACGGCTACCCACTGTAAAATAACATTGTTAGTAACATTATCTAGAGCGCATACAAGCAGTTCGCTTATCCTTGATACAGCTAGCAGGTATCTGGCTACTTGTTGGAAATAAAAGAATTTCTGATAAAAGATACACCACCAACTGCTGCAGACCCTTGGTCTCTCCAGGCCCACTCTGGCTGGCAGCAGCTCTCCAGGGACTCAGGCAGAAGTCTTTCACGTCAACTGCTACCTATTCGTTTCAACTGGAGATGCCAGGGATTGAACCCAGGACCTTCTGCTTTGAGGGTCACTGAGCCACAGCCCTTCCACTGCACTATGGCACTACAAAGGATTCCCTGCCTTCCCACAGCTGCTGTGGTATTCACTTTCTTGGAAGAACATCCCAAAGAGGGTTTGGGAAATTGTGGGATGGAAGGTATGCGTTTTCTCCACCATCCACCATCCAAAACCCTCCTGCCAAGCATTCCCCCGCACCCCCGACAGGTTTTTCCATTTTAAAAAAATTATCACTACTTGGTATATTGCTGGAATGTTAGAAGGCTTCTCTGTAGCATGACCCTTTTAAATCCTCATTGCAAAAAATCTTAGATGAGCAACTGTCATTGTTGGGCTTCTCGCAGGATATGTTATTAGATCTTGGGAAAACTGAAGCTTTTACCAAAATTAAAAAGTGCATTAAAGAACTCGATTATAACAGCACTACTTTTCGTGCTCGTCGCATCTGTTCATCCCAGTTCTTCGGAATACCCCCTCCACATGGTCTGCCTGCCTATACATATTATCTGACAACTCCTTGTCTTTGTAGAGCTTTTTGCTTGGCTAGATTGAAGGCTAACCCTTCTATGGTAATACAGGGCAGAATTCTGAATATATCTGTCAGCTCTCCTCAAGAGTCCCAAAAAGCCACTCACTCAGGCAGGCACGTCTAAAGCAGGTAAATGTTTATTCAGGCAATGCAGGTACAGCATGAGTAATCCACAGGTTCAAAGCTGCTAATGGCAAACCATTCTACAAGGCAAAACTATAAGCTCATAGCAATCCCAGGTGCAGTACAAGGCAGGCCTGGGAACCATAAGATAACGAAGCCTGGCAGGGAGAGAAGGGAGTACACAGCCATAACACCGGAGTTGTCTCTGTGTGACATTCAAGGCCAGTGCAGGGACTGCAAGCAAGGGAACAGCAAAACAGAAAGAGCTCTTGAAAACCAAACAGAGGCCTAACTCATGTCAAGAGCCTGTGCCCAGGCCAAACTCATGTCAAGAGTCTGTGACCAGGCTGACTCCTGACATTCTGCTTCCTTAAGGCCTTCCTTCTTCTTCCAGGACTGGTCGGGGCTTCAAAGGGTAAGCGTCATGGAATTGACGTACTAGATGGGGCTCTGCTACATGCAGAGCCTCAACCCATTCATCCTGAACCGGCCCCAAATGTTTCCACTGAACCAAGTAGTACAGTTTCCCTTTTTTGACCTTGGAATCAAGGATTTTTGACACTTCCAGGTGCACCTCCCCCCCACAACGGTCGGCACTTTGGGTTGGGGTTCCGGATGGAACTGAGGAGCTGCTACGTAGGGTTTGAGGAGACTGACATGGAACACTGGGTGAATTCCTCTGAGCGCCTTGGAGAGTCTAAGTTCCACAGTTACCTCGTTGATCACCCTTGTGACTGGAAAGGGACCCACATACTTGCTGCTGAATTTTTTACATGGTCGTAGGGTCCGGAGATTTTTAGTAGACAAATATATCTGATTCCCCACTTGAAAGTCCCATCCCGGGGACTGGTGTTTGTCCGCCTGCTCCTTATACTTGCGCTTGGCTCGCTCTAGATTTTTCTGGAGCCAGGGTCATGTGTCTTGAACCACCTGTACCCAGTCCCCCACCTCAGTCTTCAACCCCTCCTCCCGCTGCAAGTTAACATTACCAAAGGGACCAAAGTCTTTACCATACACCACCCTGAAGGGGCTAAACCCAGTGGACTGGTGGGGGGCATTGTTGTACACATACTCCGCAAAAGGTAATAAATCAACCCAATCATCCTGGTGGTAATTCACATAACAGCGTAAATAGCATTCCAATACAGAGTTTACTCGTTCAGTCTGCCCATCCGTTTGAGGGTGATGTGCCAAAGACAACCCTTGTTCCACCCCCATCAACTTCAAAAAGGCTCTCCAGAATTTAGCCACGAACTGGGGGCCCCTGTCGGAGATTATCTTACGTGGGAACGAGTGATGTTTCATCACGTGTGTTACAAACATGCATGCCAACTTTTGTGCTGTGGGAAGACCCGTGCAGGGAACAAAATGCACTTGTTTGGAAAACAAGTCCGTCACCACCCATAATACTGTTTTTCCTCGGCTTAGAGGAAGGTCCGTGATAAAGTCCATGGGAATGACCTCCCAGGGAGCTGACGGAACTTCCAAAGGTTTCAACAGTCCTGGAGGCTTCCCCATCAGTCTTTTGGAAGTTGCGCAGGTGGGGCAGCTACGCACAAAAAGGTCCATATCCGCTCTTGTTCCTGGCCACCAGAACTGCCGTCGCAATAAATGCAAAGACTTGACAAACCCAAAATGTCCTGCTGTTTTAACTCCATGAGCCATCTCCAACACCTCCCTCCGAACAGCTTCAGGTACATATATTTTTAACCCATGGAACCAAAAAACTCCCCGGCGGGAGAGGGATTGCGGGAGTGTCTCACCCCCCTCTTCCTGGCGCGCAGCTTCAGCAACCCTTGTACAGAAGGCTTCCAGAAGTCCGCTTGCTGGGTCCGGGTTCACCACCTGGCTCTGCGCCCGGATGACCATGGCTAACCCAGGAACCTCCCCCCGCTGCTCCGGGGTGAACATGGAATCAACCGGGCGGTTGACTTGACTGTGGTACTGGGGAAGCCAGGATAGCGCATCCGCCAGGCAATTATCCATCCCCTGTACATGTTTCAGAACGAATCGAAATTTGGCAAAGAACTCCGCCCAGTGAACCTGTTTGGCCGACAATTTCCTAGTCCCTTTCAAAGCTTCCAAATTTTTGTGATCGATCCAAACCTGAAACGGGACTTCAACACCCTCTAGGAAATGTCTCCAAAGCGAGAGGGCATGCTTTACAGCGGCTGCCTCCTTTTCCCAAATGGGCCAATTCAGTTCAGATTGCGAAAACTTCTTGGAAAAATATGCACACAGTTGCAATTGTCCCGTATCCCCCACTTGCAAGAGTGCACCCCCATTGCCACGTCCGAAGCATCCACCTGCACAATGAACGGCTTGTCACAATCAGGGTGTTTCAAAGCAGGTTCAGAAGTGAACAACTGCTTTAAGGTGTCAAACGCCTGTTGACACTCAGGAGTCCAAAGCAACCAAGAGGACGGCAACATGGCTGAGGGCCCCTTCCCTTTCGTCCGCAGCAGCGAGGTGAGAGGCAGGGCAACCTGGGCAAAATTGTTTATGAAATTACGGTAAAAATTGGTGAAACCGAGAAATTGTTGCAGTTGTTTGCTGGTAGTGGGGACTTCCCAGTCCAACACGGCCTGGACCTTTTCTGGGTCCATGGCTAGTCCTTGATGTGATACAATATAGCCCAGAAAGGTTAAAGACGACTGGTGAAAATTACATTTTGAAACCTTAGCATATAACCGACGAGCGCGCAGCCGACTCAACACCTCCTTCACCAACGCCACATGCTCTTCCATGGTTTTAGTGTAAATCAAAACATCATCAAGGTAAACTACTACTCCCTTGAACAATAAGTCATGTAACACTTCATTAATCATTTGCATGAAGACACTAGGAGCCCCAATCAATCCAAAGGGCATCACCAGATACTCAAACATTCCAAAACAAGAAGAAAAAGCTGTCTTGTGTTCATCCCCTTCCCTAATTCGGATGCGATGGTACGCTTCAACCAAATTTAGCTTGGTGAAGATATGGCTCTCCTTCAGTTGTGCGAGCAGATCTGGAATGAGAGGAAGGGGGTAGGCATTAGGCTGCGTGGCCGCATTGAGCCTGCAGAAGTCTATGCAGAGCCGCAAGTCTCCAGTCTTTTTCTTTACAAAGAAAGCCGGGGCGGAGTACGGAGCGGAAGACAGTCGAATAAAACCCCGGACTAAATTAGTTTCAATATAGTCTCGTAACACCTCCTTTTCCTTGGGGCTCATAGGATAAATTTTTCCTTTAGACAATTTGCCATCCCCCACCACTTCTATGGCACAGTCTGTAGCTCGGTGGAGGGGAAGCTCATCACACTCGTGCACATCAAACACATCAGCAAATTGCAGTTTCCTTGGGCAGCCGAGAGGACGGTGAACTCCCTGTCTGGGGCTCTTGGAATGCGGCTGCATACTCTTTCAATGCTACTGCCCTCCTATGCTGCTCGCACTGGGCTTGAGGAAATGTAATAGTCCACTCCTTCCAGTCAATGGTTGGACTGTGACCCAGTAACCAGTTTATTCCCAAAATTACGGGGTATTTCACAGGAGCAATGGTGAAATTGAGTTGTTCCCAATGGTCCCCTACCCCCAGCGCGACCCTGGCCATTCTGTGTGTGACTAGACCCCGCTTAAAGTCACTGCCGTCCATTTGGGCAAACTGGATGGGTTCGGGGAGTGCTACTCTCTTTACACATCAAAGTCAGAGCACAGCCCGAGTCCACGAGGGCTATAACCCAAAGTACAGGTCCCCCTCAAGGTAAAGCAATAGCGACTTTTAAAAATATGTTCTCGGCATGATCGCTTACCATCACTGGAGCTCCCTGCTCATGATCCGGGGCGGTCTGCTGCCGAGCTCCTTCTACAGCAGACCGGCCGCGTTTTTTGTCGGCCGGCTCCACTCTTCCCCCTTGCTGGAGGAAGAGGAGCCCTCATTTGTAATCCGCGGCTCCGATGAAGCTTCCGGCGCTTCCGGAATGGAAGGTAGTTCCAGTTGTAGAGCTGGGGGTGTCCCCCGACAACCCGGTGGAGTGCTCCAGCAATGCGCCTGTCCCTCGGTGTGCACACTCTCTGGTTCCGCGGTCGCTGGATGACTGGGCAGCTGGACGGAAGTCGCCTTCTCCGGACAGGACGGGCAGCTAGCAGCAAAATGTCCCAAGCCACTGCAGACTAGACAAGCTCCACTCTGGAAGATTTCGGCCGTTCAGCCTATGGCAGACCCCCTGCTTGCTGGGATCGGGAGCCTGTGGCGGCACCGGGCGGATCCCGGCGAGGCTTGACATCCCATCCGGCACGCTGCTTCGAGAGCTGCAGAAGCTGCCGGCGGTTTTCAATGTCCACTGCATGATGCACCCAGCCCTCCATGTCTGGAGGATTTCCCTGCATGAACGCCCAATGCTGCAATTCAGGATTGAGGCCCTCCCTGAAATATTGCACACTGGTGGCCTCGCTCCAGTCCATGATTTTACTCACAAGTAACTGGAATTCGCTAGCATACTGTGCCACCGACTTAGTCCCTTGGCGCAGTTGCAGTATGGCTGTCTTGGCCCGCTCACCCCGATGTGGGTCTTTGAACCGGTTACGAAGGGCGATCATAAAATCATCCAGACTCCTCAACACTCGGGAGCGCAGTTCATACTGTTGCACCATCCAGGCCACCGCTTCTCCCTGAAGAAATGAAGCCACATACTGCACCCGACTCATCTGTGGCGAAAGTTGCTCCCTGATCCCGCATAAAAACATTCACTTGGATCAAGAAGTAAGACAGTTGATCACTCGATCCATCAAACGTCACCTTCAGGTCCCGCCGGGTTGGTGGCGCCGGACCTGGTGCTCTGGGAGGAGGAGGCGGTGGTGGCTGAGGTGGCGGGTTAACGGGAGCCACCGGTTAATTGCAGGGAACAGGTTGTTGCTGCTGGCGCAAAGCACCCAGTTCTTGCCACATCTCATGCATCAAGACTTGCATGGCATCCATCCGCTCCGCGATCTCCTGCTTCTCGTGACGGAGAAGCTGACGTTCCTCTTCCCATTCACGCCGCATTACCGTTTCCACACAGATCGGATCCTCCCACGGTCCCTCAGGATACCCGGAGAAAACCGGTCTCCACCCGTCGGCTCTCCGCTCCCGACTCCATCCAGGGATGGGGAGAGTCCAGCCACGATCGCGGATGCGAGACCTTTGGTATGGTCCCCCCACTCGGCTTCTCACCCAGAGGCCGCTCCTCCTTCTCAACAGAATCAGGCTCCCCTGGAACCTCTGCCTTCTCCTCTGACTTTTTGTCGGCGTCTCTGTTCCACGCCATAGCCACCCTCACTTCGGGATGGGAGTGAAGAATGAAGTAAGATGATTAGCAGCTTAATGTCAGATTCTCCAGCTCTCCTCAATAGTCCCAAAAAGCCATTCGCTCAGGCAGGCACGTCTAAAGCAGGTAAACGTTTATTCAGGCAATGCAGGTACAGCATGAGTAATCCACAGGTTCAAAGCTGCTAATGGCAAACCATTCTATAAGGCAAAACTATAAGCTCATAGCAATCCCAGGTGCAGTACAAGGCAGGCCTGGGAACCATAAGATAACGAAGCCTGGCAGGGAGAGAAGGGAGTACACAGCCATAACACTGGAGTTGTCTCTGCGTGAGATTCAAGGCCAGTGCAGGGGCTGCAAGCAAGGGAACAGCAAAACAGAAAGAGCTCTTGAAAACCAAACAGAGGCCTAACTCATGTCAAGAGCCTTTGCCCAGGCCAAACTCATGTCAAGAGCCTGTGACCAGGCTCCTGACAATACCATACCCAGACAGGATCTGCCCTTGCTCTTCTGGCTCTATTGACTCATTAGCTCATGCTTCTAAGGGATAAAAGGTAAAAGGAAAGGAAAGGAATGTTAGAAGTATAGAGTGATATACTGACTGTGAATAATTTATTTTACTGCAAAAAAAAACATCCTGCCGCGTGCTTGGGGGTGGAATGGTGGGCAGGAGGGTAAAGCACGGAGTAAATCTCCATGCCGCATGAACATTGGCACTGTGAATGTCTTTGCATTCTTAGTGGGTATCTGAGGAGAATGGGGCACCATCCCCATGAGGAAGCTACCTGTGTTCAGCGTTGGGGAAATGTTGAAGATCCCATTACATAAATAGGACAGTTATATCTAGTTTGGCCTTTCATGGCACTTATGCTTCTCTTATGTTTTATAATAAACTTCTAAAAAAGTGTCTCTCCTCCCCCAGGATCAGTTCTGCAACCGCCTGGAGGTGCTGAAGAAGGAGAGAGAAAGAATTGTGGCATATAAAGCAGAGGTAGTGAAGGAAAGCCAAGACCTGCTCGTAAGTTTCACTATGGCTGGGAAGTGAACAGATTCTAGAACTATTATTGGGGGAGGAATGGCAGAAAATAGGAGAAGAGTCAGTCGACCGTATGAGGCAGATGTTGGGGAACTGCACCCTCTTGGTGCCCCTGGCACCCTGGATGGTCACCTGGGGCTGCCTAGTGGGTGGGGCTGCCCCTGGTTGTTCATCCACATCTAGACCACCCCCTTTTTTGTGTTCTTGGGTGATTTTGTTTGGGGCAGAATCACTTGACTTTCCAAGGTGCTCTGTGCTCTGGGATGAGCTCTGGGCAGATGAACATATGTGTCGACTATTATTTGTGTTCATGCTCCAACACACTGCAAGTCAGGAGAAGTCTCTCAAGAGAGATAAGGGTGTCCCACCTCTAAAGAAATGCTGGGTAGAAATGCTGATAGATTTCCCACCTATCCTGAACTGGGCCAAGGGTTGTTCTGCCATTGCTGATTCTAAGGGGGGAAAGTACTTGTAATACTCAGTCGCGTGTCGATCTTTTCCCCTGCAGTTTTTTCTTGCCCAAAATGCATCCAGGGAGACCAAGTGAGGGGAAGGGGCTTCTTAGCTCTTTTCTCCCCAGTGTTATTTCTATTCAAACATCGTACCTTTTTGGCTGATGGAAGTGGAGGGGTCAGCATAAGGAGGGTATTTTACTGGGGAAACAAATGGACTCAAGAAGCCCCTTCTACTCTCTGGGTCTTGTGCTGCAGACATCATCCTCTGTGGCTGAAATAACCTCTCCAGGAATTTGAGAGTGATGTACTTTGGCCCTCAGCATGGGTCCATGGAAATCTGTCTTTTTCCTTGCCGAATGTTGATGTGATCTCTATGAAAGGCCAAAGTGCCCTTTCGACAGGAGTCTTCTGAACCTTTTCCCACTGAAAAGACTAGCTGTGTTCTGTTGACCTGATTTCCTTCTCTTTCCATTTCAGGAGCAAACCTCAGGAGAGAAGCAAGAGATGGCAGCAGAGTTCAGACAACTACACTCATTTCTGGAGGAGCAAGAGAAACGTCTCCTGGCCCAGATGGAAGAGGTGGAGAAGGAGGTGGCAAGAAACAGGGACCAGCATCTGGCCGCACTCTCTGAGGAGCTCTCCTTTCTGGACAGCCTCATTCGGGAGATGGAGGAGAAGTGTCAGCAGCCAGCCAGTGAACTCCTGCAGGTGAGAGTGTGGCAGGAACTGCCACCTAGGGGCAGGCTGCAAAAAATGATTAAAGACACCCTGCTAAACTCCAACCCCTGGAAATGGAGCCCCCCCCCTGCAGAGCCCCCGGCCCCTCCCTGATAAACTGAGGCCACTTGGCTTCCATCTCAGTAGCAGGTGTGTTTGTGTGTCAACCAACAGTCTGGGGAACTACATGCCTGTCAAACCAGGTTCACAGGCAGCTCTTTCCCAACCACCAGAAATGAGGGTCATAGGCAAGATTTTCACAAAAAAACAGAAAATCACACAAGGTTGGAAGAGACCACAAGGTCCATCCAGTCCAACCGCAAGATTTAACAGGAGGATTTAACAGCAAGATTTAACAGGAGGATGTGTATGTTGGGGTGAATGTAGTTCATACTTGTTGCATGCAGATTGGTGCACAAAAATGAACACACACACACACACCCAACGGCAGCAACAAGTGGTAGGGGAATGGCATCTGCACACCAGTTGCTGGCAGTGCTGTGCCTGCTGATGCCAACCCATCACTTATGTGCAGATGCGATGGCATGTGTGCCCAGACTCCTACTTTCAATGCTGAGCCGTGTTACAACGCTGCAGGGAAAAGGGGGAAAGCCCTTTAAAGGGCTGAAAGGTGACAGAGTTTGGCTCTTCTGCTCTCAGTCCCTGTGGCCACCATTCCCCCCCCCCACCCAATCAGAGGGCTTTTCTCAGGCTTTAAAGAAAAGGGCAACGGCTCAATTGTTCTAGCATTGTAACATTATAATGATCTGTTGCACTAATATCTAGCTTTTATTTTTATTTTTTAAAGTAAAGTGTAGGCTGCTCATTTCCAGTTATAACTCTGCAACCAGGACTTTATTTACAAAACAATGAAAACCGGGGACCGTCATGTTGTTACAATTCTACTGTAATTTAGCATTTTTTTAAAGCCTGGGAAAAGCTCTCCAGTGGCCAGAAGGGAAATAACAGCGACACGGGGCTAATGCAAGGAATGTTGCTGGGAATGCCTCTGCGTCCACACGTGGCCACGTGAGCTACTTGGAGTGCTTCCTGCCTTCCATGTGAGGAAAACTCCTTTTGTGAAAGTAGCCGCTGTTGAATCGCCAAAGTAGATCACCAACTCTCCTCTGAAATGGCTCCACTTTGTCTGGTAATATTAATCTCTCAAAGATTTTCTCCCACTGTATGGAGATGCACCCCCAGTCTTTGAGTAGAGTCTGCTAGCTGGACACAGTAGAAGGGCCAGAGTGCAGAATCTCCCAGGGTCTGAGGGGTCTTCCTGGTGTGGCCTTTTAGCAACCATTGAGGTCTCTTTTCTTTCTCTCTCTCTGCCATTTTTCTTTAGGATGCCAGAAGCACCTTGCAGAGGTAAATGGATCCTTCTCATTAACCTTCTCAACACTGGGAGGGATCTGGGCATCCTGTGAAGAACGTGGTCCTTCAGGATGGTGGCTGAGGGCCACATCAGGTGCAATTAAGATCCTGGATCTCCATCCATCCGTCAGCGGCAAACAGCTAAAACACAGAGCCTCGTCAACAGGAAATTGTGAAATAGTACTGGGAGGATCTGGGTTGACACCTAGCTGAAAAATCTCTAGAAGAGGGGTCCCCAACCTATTTGGAATTCTGCCCTGGTATGGTGGGTGCAGTCAAGGAATGGCTGGCACAAAATGGCTGCCACAGGAGGCGGAGCCAGCCACAAAATGGCTGTTGCAGGTTACCTTCAGTCACACAGTGAAGATATTTTTGTTGTGGTGGCAGCTGCTTCAAAAGCAACGTTTTAAAATCTACCTCAGGGTTTGAGCCTCCTCAGCTAAATTCTTTCCACAAAATGGCAGTTTGAAAACTTTATTATCTTGGTTGGCATCGGGGCTGCCTATGGGGCCTTTTAGAGTTGAACAAGCGTTTGACCACCCAGCCAAATCCAATGTGCTCCGTTTGTTAAGGAGGGTAGGGTGAGGGTACACATGAGGAAGCAGGGGTTGGTGTGTGTGTGTGTGCGCCATGTCTCCATCAGTGTTTCTGCAACCACATAGCACTTAAATGCGCTGCTCCTACTCAGATTACTTCTTGGCTGTTTCCACACTGGCTGCCACATGGTAACAACAGGGCTTCCAAAATAAAGCCTTTGTCATGCTGAGCAGCCCATTATGGGCAATATACAGCTGGTGACCAGAAAATTCAGGCTTCTGCTGTAAGTCTCCCCAAGTAGATTTAGAGGAAGAATTGTCATTGTGACATTACTGGGCTCGAAGTTTCCACGCCTCCCTCCAGGGGCAAATGATTCAAAAGGGACAGAAGGAAACACCCTTCTGGGTGTGGTGATGTCACGTGACCTGTGGTCTATTTAGTCCAGCATCCTGTGTTTCACACAATGGCCAAGGGATGCCCCTGGATGGCCCACAAACAAGGCACAGAGGCCGAGGCCCTCCTCTGCTGCTACCTCCTAGCAGTGTTATTCAGAGGTTTGCTGCCTCTGGCTATGGAGGCTCCCTTCAGTCACCAAGTCTAGTGGCCATTGCTGGACCTCTCCTCCCTGAATGTCGAATCCTCTTTTAAAGCTATCTATGCTCGTCGCCATCGGCCAAAAACGCATGGTCCCTTAACCCACTTTATTCCCCATTTCAGCCAGGATCAAATTTATCTGGGTTGGGGTGGGGGGGACTGTATGCATTTCCTTGAAAAGCAGGGACGAAACTGTGCCAATCGATCCATGTAAGCAGAAAGTGCGGGAGACATGAAGTTCCTGTTTAGTTTGGCACACACACACACACGCAGTGATTGGTCGTTTCAAATTGACCAATGAGGGCCTTCCCTGCCCCGGGAAACGACCAATCACCAGGGGCGGGGGTGTTGCAAGCTAAACAGGAACTGTGCACGTCTCCCGCACTTTCTGTTTACATGGATGGATTTGCGCACAGCTTTGTCCCTGCTTTTTAAGGTAATGCGTACAGTTTCCCCCCAGCCCGGGTCAATTTGATCCTGGCTGAAACGGGGAATAAAGTGGGTTAAGGGACCATGCGTTTTTGGCCATCATTACCTCAACCAGCAATGAATTCAACAGATTAATTACTGGTTGAGTAAAAATTATGTTCTTTGTCTGTCCCAAATCTATTTCTCGGCAACTTCATTGGGTGCCCCTGAGTTCTAGTATTATGGGAGATGGAGAAAAATATGTGAAGGCACTGAGCCTAATTCTGCCCTCCTCCATTTTATCCTCAAAACACCCTGTCTAAGGTCACCCAGTGACCCGCAATGCTGGATGTGGGGTTGAACCTGTGTCCTACAATCCTAGTCACAGGACACAGGAAGCTGCCGTATACTGAATCAGACCATTGGTCCCTCAAAGTCAGTACTGTCTACTCAGAGTGGCAGTGGCTCTTCAGGGTCCCTGCTAGAGGTCTTTCACCCCATCTAGTACCTGATCCTTTGACCTGGAGATGGTGGGGATTGAACCTGAGACCTTCTGCATGTCAAGCAGATGCTCTTCCTCTGAGCCACAGACCCTCCCCTAACTCTAACCCTAAAGTGCAGAGCTCTAACCACCCCAGCTTTCTTTTTCTTTCACTGGACATTTGCAGGGCAAATCTGGGCAAGGGATGTGGGGTTGAGGTTCTGAAGGCCAAACTTGATGTTTGCTTTTTTCAGAGTGGGGTCTGGGTTCCCCTCAGCCACACAGCAACTGTGGGGAATGTGGTAGTTAAAAAAGAAAGCAGGGCCCATTTGTTCTCCGAATGCTGCTGTAGGAGTGGAAGGGCTCCTGCCTCCCTCTCCAGCCATTGTTCATGTTGAAACAACCCCCGCGAGGTGAGTGACTTCCCTAGTTTTGCTGCTTATGCACAGAATAGTCCATGCGGAGCCGCAAAAATGGAGAAATAACTCCCCCACCCCACCCCAGTGCAGTTTCAGAACAGGAAAATGGCTGGGGGACTGACAGGAGCCCTTCCTCCTCCTGTGGTGGTGGTCTGAGCCCAAACAGGCTCTGTTTTATTTCTAATAGCCATTCCCCAGACCTCCTGTGTGGCTTTGGGGTCTCAGGAGCTACAGTGAGGTGGATGTTGCTCTCTGAAGAGCCTCCCATCTTGCTCCTCTCTCAGCCTCTGTCTCTCGGCTTTCTGCCAATTCCTTCCTCTGTTTCTCTGATCTGCCAGGGGCAGGGGGGATTCTGAATTGGATGGATGGTACCTTGACATGATTTTCCCCAGGTATGAAGAAAAGGAGGCGTTTGAGGATCCAGCGGCTTTTCCTCTTGCACTGAAGTGGCGGATCTGGGAACTCACGGACTTAAATCCCCTTTTGGAGGGCTTCAAGAAGCAATTCAAAGGTAATGACCATAAGAATATAAGAAAGGCCATGCTGGATCAGATCAAGATCGATCAAGTCCAGCAGTCTGTTTACACAGTGGCCAACCAGGCGCTTCTAGATGACTGCTGCAAACAGGATGACTGCTGCAGCAGCCTCAAAATGAATGCCTCAAAAAAGCTGCTACTGGAGGTAGAGCTAGTGAAGTGCTCCCCCATTATCATAGAGTCCAATGAGATCAATGAGGGCAGGAGGTTGGTTTGAGCTTACGGCTTGCTTTATTGGCCAAGGAGTCATAACCGGGTGAGTCAGGATCCAGACAAACAGCTCCGCGATCCTGTCACACCGAAGCAGGGCAAATGCAATAGGTTTTATAGACATTTGACATTCCAATATAACAATGATACATTTTCTTAACATCCGGTTAGCTTGTCAATGCAACGTCATCAGTTTCTACAGCGCGTGCGTGAGCCTTGCTACATTAATGAATGGAGCCTATCTTATTGAGCAGTTCAGAGTGTTCCCTTGCAGAGTGAAGCGAATGTATCAAAAAGGAGGAATAGGTGGGAGGGAGGCTGTTGGAGGAAAGTTTCCAGCCTTTGGACTGTGTATGTGCCTACGAGCTTGGTGCTAAAGAATAGTGGGGGGGCACTGGGGAGTGGCTTCTGTGGTTCTGTTTGTAAGCAGCTTATGCATGTAGCTTGCGTGTATGTCTGAAGCAGGTATGATTACTCAGGCACAACATTCCTCACTTTTTTTTTATTTGGATGCTTCCAAAAGGAGAGAGGTACATGCAGCACACCTTCAGTCACACAGTGAAGATCCTTATGCTGTAGTGGCAGATGCTGCCCAAACAACATTTGTTAAAAGCTGCACAGCCAATCAGAAGCCTGGCTTGGCAAAAGTCCCACCTTGCCCTGGCCACTTCGTAAAATACTTGGTGGGCACCAGGAAAGGTATTAGTGGCACCACAGTGCCCATGGGCACCATGTTGGGGACCCTTGACGTATATCATTAGCAGACCCAGGAATGTGAGAATTGTATGTACCAATTCACAAGGGTTTTTGAGTTCATCATGGAAAGTTTTGAGGTCTGAATTCTCCCACAATTTTAGTTCAGAATTGCATTATGTGGATTTCCTGAAAATTATTCTCTGTTGCTTCTTTCCAGTTGTGCCCATGAACTGGCAAATTGGGATGTAATTGTAGAACAAACAGCTAAAATGAAAGGGAGGGGGAGGAAACTGCCCTTCAGGGCATCCTCATTTAATGGTGACCCCCACCCCATCCCTTTCAGGAACACCTACCCCCGTTCTCATTGCAGTGTGTCTATGGCCAAATTGGACCTATCAAAACTGTCCCCCTTCACTGTGTGTGTCTGATTGAGTCTGTCATAGCGGAGGCCACAGAGTGGTCTCAGGGGGACGGAGGGTGGTGTATCAAGCAGATTTACACTCTTCTAAGCCCACTGAAATCAGCGGAGTTAGAAGGGGGTAATATGGTAGAACTGTGGAACATCTGTTTGGAAGGAAGTGAAGTTTAGCAGGAGCGGACCCTTGGCCCGTAGACCTTAGCATACTTTCTACGAATTGAATCGCCAGTCACTCCAAGTGACTAGTGAAAAGAAATGTGAATATTTCCACATAAATGAAATTTGTGAAGAATCCCCCCCCAAGAAGTAGGTTGTACTTAACCTTTCAGCCAAAACTCAGAAGAAATATGTACGCATGTGCCATCAAGTCACAACCAATCTATGGTGACCCCAGAAAGGTTTTCAAGGCAAGTGAGAAGCAGGGATTTCTTTGCCATAGCCTTAATTTATAGAATCTTCTTTGGTCTCCCATCCAAGTACCAACCCTGCTGATATTTCAAGATCTGATGAGGTGGGGCTATACCATGGCACCTTTATTCCTTTATTCCATTCTTTATGCTTGTGGACCAACTGGTCATAAGCAAAACAAATTCAGGCCATGGCACCTTCCCTCTGTTGCGGGAGCTAGCGGATTAGGCAGAATCCCAGAAATAACCACCAGTAAAGCCAGGCTACATAAAACAGTGCTTGTTTTATATTACAGTGTTCAGACTTACAGCAATCTCCAACATGAACCACATCCACTATTATCTCCCACACCTTGGTTACAGAGATATATGCATTTATACATTTTCCAACCACCAATCAGCTAACTGCTGAGTCATTGTTGAATCATTGCACCCATTACTCCTCATTGCATCAGCTATGGTCAGAACCTGTTCTGGCTGGTTCTTGGCTGTCTTCTATCTATCAAGATGCTTGAGATCTAGTCCTGAACGGTCAAACTCTAATATACTAGGCTTGCATTTCTTGACACTCCTTCTCAAGGCTTGTATATCATATTTGACAGTTTCACAAACCTTTGACTATCTACTACCTTTGTAAATATATCAGCAATGTTTACAGTTCCAGCACATTTCTGTATGTGCACAAGGTTTTTGTTTACCGCATCTGATACATTCTCATATCTTATCCTGATACGTTTGCTTTTCCCTCTGAAACTTTGTTCATTTGCTAGCTGTTTTGCAGCTTCATTGTCAGAGTAGACCTTAACAGGCAATGGTACATTTACATTAAGTTCCTTGAACAAATAAACAAACCATTCTAATTGATTAGTACATTCACTTATTGCACTAAATTCAGCTTCACACAAATTTGTTGCCACAAAAGATTGCTTTAGTGATTTCCAGTGAATTGGAGCCTGGTCTAGGTAAATTATATATCCAGTAGTTGACCTTGCATGATCCTGATCTGCCCATAATGCATCAGCATAGGCTTTAAGGCTCCCATTTGTGGCTTTTAAACACAGCTTTTTGTCTAATGTGCCTTTTAAATATCTCAGCACACGTTTAGCTGCCTTCCAGTCCTTTTGCTTTGGAGTCATGTTTTGAAACAGATCAGCTATGTTTTCGTCACCTGCACACTTTTCAATATATACTTGATTTCTGTTTATCGCATCCGCCACATTCTGATATCTAATCCGGATATGTCTGCTTTTGCTTCTGAAACATTGCTCGTTTCCCAATTGCATTGCTGCAGCATTGTCTGTATATATCTTTACAGGTACAGGTACAGTTACATTCAGTTCTTTTAACAAATACATGAACCATTCCAACTGTATTATTGTTTCATTTATTGCGCTGTACTGAGCTTCACAAGTACTCATTGCAACAAATGATCGAGTAACTGATTACCAGTGAATAAGAGCTCTTCCCAAATACAGCGCATACCCTGTGGTAGACCTTGTTTTTCCCTGATCCGCCCACGATGCGTTAGAATAGGCAACCAGCTCCCTATCACGAACTCTCAGGCACAGCTTCCTGTGCATAGATCCTTTCAGGTATCTTAGCACCCTTTTTGCTGCCTTCCAATCAGTTACTGTTGGTGATACACATTTCTTACTCAGGCAATGCACAGCCTGATGAATTTCTGGTCTAGACCACGTTGTGAGATACAGCAGGCTTCCCACCAAAGACTGATACATAGTCTTGTCACATTCTGCCTGTACTTCTGTTTCACCACTCACATATCCTGTTACCATAGGAGAATCCACAACATTTGCATCTACCATTTTAAACTTTTCCAGTTAGCTGTTGTATTTTGTCAGGCTGAGACAAAGAAAACATCCCATCTTCATCTCTGCTTATTTTTACTCCTAGGTAATTACTGATTTTGCCTAGACATTTCAGTTTAAAGCGTTCTCCTAATTGCTTTTCAAACTGTTCTATGTCACCTTTATTATTAGCCATCAGACACAAGTCATCAACTTACGTCATTACAAAGACCTCCTTCTGTCCTGAGCATTTAGAAAACAAATACGAATCTGACACGCTCTGTTTGAATCCTAATTGTTTTATGGCTTCAGTCAGGCAATGATTCCACTCTGTTGCTGACTGATGTAAACCATACAATGCCTTGTTTAGCCTCAGGACCATGCTTTCCTGCTTCAACTCAAAGTCAGGAATTTGCTGCATAAAGATTTGTTCTTTTAAAGGTGCGTTCAAATAGGCTGTTTGCACATCATAGTGATACACCTCTAGACCCTTCAACCCTGCCACAGCCAGGGCTTTCTTAATTGTGTCAGCACGAACAGTAGGACTGAAGGTCAGATCATAATGCAGATATTTGCGTTGGGCAAACCCCTTGCAAACTATCCTTGCTTTACGTTTTGCTGTGCCGTCAGCCAGCTGTTTCAACTTAAAGACCCACCGGCAACCTATCACAGATTGACTCTTTGGAAGTTGAGCAGGAGTGAAAACATTATATTCCTTTAATGCATTCATTTCTTCCTGCATCGCCTTTAGCCATAAACTCCTCTCTCCCTTCTCCAGAGAAAGTACTTCTTCATAGCAAGCTGGCTCCACTTCTGACACATTATTGACACAATCACAGTCAAAACCAAACTTTGTAGGCGGCACACCTTTGGTGCTGCATTCAGACCTCCTGACCTCAGTCTCTTCAGAACTCTCTCCTTCTGAAGTGTCAGACTTTGCACTCTCCCTCCTTGGAGAACCTTCTGAAGTTTCAGACCTTACACTCTCCCTTCTTGTAGCCCTAGCTGGAGAACCACTGTTATCTCTGGCTTCCAGCTGCTCATTAATTGGAAGAGATATCATGTCAGGCACCTTATCTGAGCCATGCAACCTTGCCCAGTTGAATGACTCTCCAAAATTAGCAGAACGGCTAATTGTTATCCTATTGTAAGTATCAGTAAATCGGTAGGATTTTGCAGCATTCTGATACCCAAGGAACAAAAGTGGTTTGGACTTTTTGCCTCCCCTCCTATGTTTAAAGGTATATCCACCCAAGCCTTGGCACCAAACACTCTCAAATGCTTCAAGGATGGATTCCTTTTATACAAAACCATATAGGGGATGTTATCAATGCTTGAAGAACACAACCTATTAATGAGGTAATTAGAAACCTTAATTGCCTCCGCCCAGAACCTAGGCTTTAGATTAGCATCCTCCAACAGAGATTACATCATGGATTTTAAATATCCTATCCGTCTTTCTGCAACTCCATTTTCCTGGGGTCACAAGGGTTAGCAAGTCTGTGCTGAATCCCTTTGTTCTCTAACCACTGGGCTAACTCATTTGACAAGAATTCTCCACCACGATCCAATTGGAGATTGGCAACTGGAAAACCTAGCTGCCTTTCCACTCTGTTCACCCAGTACTTGATTGTTTTACAAGTTTCACTCTTGTGCTTGAGCAGATAAACCCAGCCAAACCTCGTGTGGTCATCAACCAGAACCAGAGCCCATCTGTTCCCTGACACACACTCTTGGAAGGGGCCACAGATATCTACATGGACAATTTTTAAGGCTCTGTCACCCTCTGGCTGACTTTGGCCACTGGACACCTTCTGCTCTTTACTGATTTACATACTGTACAATCAAGAAAATTATTACATTTGTTTAGCCTCACCTCATTTTCCCCTAGCAAGCTCAGGGTTTTCTATTGTTGAAAATGAGGCATGGCCTAAATGCCGGTGTAACAAATGCACACACTCTGGATGAGGATTTTTGTTTAAAGTTCCCACTGTGCTTGTGGCTTCCCTAGCCCCTCTGCACACAACATAAACATCCTGCTTTAATTGCCCTTGCAACAGCATGTCTCCTTCTCTGCTTATCTGGCAGGAGTTTCCTTTAAACTTCACAGAAAAACCAGCCCTGGTCAAAGCAGATACGCTTAGCAAATTATTTTCCAGGAGAGGTACACAGAGCACATTCTGGAATGTATTGCTTAATTCTGGAAAGTTTAGGCTGCCCTCATACTGGACCTCTAAACGTTTCCCGTCTGCCAAGCTGACATGCGTTCTAGCAGACTGCTTTGTGTTTGACAGTAAGGAGCTATCTTTAACAAAAATCTTGCTACCCCCGCTATTAACCAGCCATAAATCCTCACCCTTATTAGTCTCTGCCAGCACTACAGCTGTGTGTGTGGCAGTCTGGAAATGTTTCTTAGCCGTCTTCTTTAATTAAGGGCAATCCCTTCTGAGGTGCTGAGTGCTGCCACAGGAATAACATTTCCTGACAAAGAGCACACAGTCCTCTCCCTCTTGATTGAAGATGTCACTCCTCCAGTCTGTTCCACGACCCTGCTTCAACAACTTCTGCGCAGTGGACTTCACTCCCACTTACAGGCTGAATCCGTCGCTGGGCTGAGGACTTCGGCGTTGACTGTAAATTACCTCGCTGCCAGGGGTGAAAATCCGGGTTGTTAAACTCCTGAGCTGAAGTCTCCGAAGATGGACGAGACACTGCTCTATCCATCATGGGGTGACTCATTCTCAGCTGGGCTGTTGTCCTCTGAATCCGTCCCTCCTGCCGATGCTCCTCGTCTTCCAGGATTTTGCCGGTCACATAATCACACGTAAGCTGCTCCACAGCCATGCATTCCAGAGATGCCACCAACACATCAAAGCTTGCATCAAAGGAACCAAGCATGATGTATACTTTATCCTCGTCTGAGACATTTTTTCCTCTCAACTCTAGCTGCCGAAACAATTTTGCCAGAGTTCTCAAATGCTCTGAGGCAGGCATGTGAGGTGATTTATTAGTCCTGTACAGCCTCCTCATTAGTGCTAGTATAGTTCCAGCCGAGTCTCTGCGATAAACAGCTTGCAAAGACGCCCACGCATCCTTTGCAAACGTTTTGCTGCCACCATATACAAGCTGGCTATCCCCCACAGTCAAAATTATATTGGCAAGTGCCTTCTTATCTTTCTCTTGTTCTTCATTATCATCATCAGCGGGGGCTTGCAGCACAACATCCCATAAATCTTCTCTCTTAAGGTAATGCTCAATTCTCACCGACCAAATGCCGTAGTTGTCAGCGTTGAGCTTCTCCACTGGGATTGCAGATTGAGCCATCTCTCCACTCAATCACTCACTGTTCCAAAAGCCTCTGGACGTCTTGGAAACTTAATAGTGCTACCACTACACGTAACCTGCGCAGTGTAGCGAATCTGGGCCCATAGCCCTGACGTGGAAGCAGGCGGATTAGCAGTTATCCAAGACACACCACCAGAACTCCTTGCTTTATAGAAAACAGTGTTGTTTAATTTACAGTGCACAGATAAAAGACAAACCGTCACGTACACTCTCTCTACCAAACGTCCCAATAAAGAGTTACAGTTACATAGGCTTATATACAGAACACCACCTGAAACCAATAAGACCACCTGCAGACCTGGCCACAGTAATACATCATCCTTACTGCTTTAAACCGGTTAGTTGCAGTTCACCCTAAAACCTGCAAGGCTATTGCTGCCTCTTGCATCATCCTAGATGCCTCTGATCTGACAGCTACCTGTCAGCTTTCTCTGTCAGATTATTATGGGCAACTTGTTACTCTGACAGACCCCTCTCCTTCTGAAGCCTCAAATGTCTCAGCTTCTCTGCTAGGAGACCTTTGCAGGGAAATGCTTTCTGTTTTAAATTCAGGATTTTCAGAAATAGCCAAAGACACTTTTTCAGTTTCCTTTTCTCTGCCACGAAGCCTTGGCCAATTATAAGACTCCCAAAAATTGGCTGACCGACTGAAAGTTATCTGATTATTGTCATTCGCAAACCTATAAGACTTTGCTGCATTCTGATAACCCAGAAACAACATTGGTTTTGATTTCTTGCCTCCCTTCCTTCTGTGTTCGAGTGGAATATTCACCCATGCCTTAGTACCAAACACTCTCAGGTGTCTTAAGGAAGGGTTTTTCTCATATAACACTCTGTAAGGGATGTCATCCAGACTGGAAGTCCACAGTCTATTTGTTAGCTAACAGACTACCTTTATGGCCTCAGCCCAATATGAGGGTTTCAATTGGGCATCCTCAAGTAGTCCCTGCATCATTGCTTGCAAATAGCCACCCCTTCTTTCTGCTACACCATTCTCCTGGGACAAACAAGGGTTTGCTAAAAGGTGTTCTATTCCTTTGCTCTCAAGCCATTGCTTGAGACATAAATTCCCCACCTCTGTCACTTTGTATACTGGTGACTTGTAGTCCTAGTTGCCTTTCCACTTTGGCAACCCAGTACTTTATTGTTTGACATGCATCACTCTTTTGTTTCAGTAAATAGACCCAGCAAAAACGTGAATAGTCATCTGTCAGAACCAAAACGTATCTATTTTTAGAAACACTTCCAGGGAAAGGTCCACAAATATCTGCATGTATGAGGGCCAGTGGTCTACTGGTCACTCTATTGCTTGAATTGGCCACAGGGCACCTTCTGCTTTTCACAGACTTACATACTGTGCAGTCTAAATAAGAATCACACTTGTTTAACTTCACATCACTTCCCAGCAAATTCAGGGTCTTCTGTATGATTGCAAAACTTGCATGTCCTAACCTTCTATGCCAGTGGTCGGCAAACTCAGTCAACAGAGCCAAATATCAACAGTACAACGACTGAGATTTCTTTTGAGAGCCACCTAACTGGAGAAGCCAGGGATTGAACCTGGGACCTTCTGCATGCCAAGCAGATGCTCCACCACTGACCCACAGCCCCTCCCAAACGTTGCAAGTGCAGACTTTCCCCCCTCCCGGTTCCCAAGCCCCCCCCCAACCCTCGGATGCCCCCCCGCCACCTCCCCCAGGAAGGGGGCTCCTCTCTGCCTGCCCCCTGCCCCCTGGCACTGGGCATTGGCAGGTGGTCAGCTTGAAAGGTCCAATGAGAGGAGAAATTCGGGGACCGCCCCATTTGGACTCTGGGAGGGTTTCCCCCCATGCCCCACTGCCGCCGCCCCCACCCCGCCCCCGGGTAACCAACACCCTGGAGTCGCCTTCCCTCAGCTGTCGTCGAGCAGCGGTGGTGGCTGCAGCGCCTCATGAGCGTGGCAAGGGCGAGGCGGTCGCTGGCAGCTGTGGCGCACTGCTGAGGAGACCTCTCCTCTGCCTTGGGTGGCACTGCCCCCCCTCCGGGCACTCCCGCCGCCCTCCCCTCCTTCCCGGGCCGGCTGGGCGAGGCGGCGGCGGGAGTGCCCAGGGCACTCCTTTCCACAAGGGTTGTCGCCAGGCTCCGCCGCTGGGGCCCCGATGGGCCCTGAGCTCCTCAGCCCGCCCTCGGGCGCCAGGCACATGCCGGCCTCCTTGTGAAGGACGCACACTGGGAAAAGTTCTTTGTGACATGCTTTTGGGCAGGCCGCCGCCCAGCATAGCCGTTCCAGGTTTCTGCCCCCCCTCTCCCCACACCAGCAGGTGCCAGAAGGAGAACTATCACATGGGGGGGAATCAATCATAATCGGCTTTGGAGACCGATTGAAAAGGGTAAAGTCGCTGCGGCGGCCGCTGCCAAAGCACACTCGCCTGCCCACGGAATGCGCATGAGCCTGCCTGCCAGCCCGTGCGGGGAGCGCTCCGGCTGCCTCCCCCTCCCCCTTCACTTTGCTGCCTCCGTGGGATTTACCTCCAGCTAGCCGAGCCAGCCGAGCCAGCCGAAGGAAGCGTGAAAAGGAAGCCCGCTCCGGCCCAGTGTGAGGCGGAGCCTGCCTCTCCCCCTTGCAGCAGCAGCCTGGGCGTCTGGCTGCCACCTCTCCCTGCCACCTCTGATCCCTTCCCACCGGAGGGGGAGAGAGAGAGAGAGAGAGAGGAGGGGAGGCTGGGGGAGCGGGCGCCACCTCCCGCTCGCTTGCTGGCTCCTCCCGCCTGGGGCATGCTGGAGCCGGGCGGGAGCCCACCGCCTCTGCCTGGCTGGGTGTGGGGATGCAGAGAGCCGCACTCAAGGGGCCAAAGAGCCGCTTGCGGCTCACGAGCCGCAGTTTGCCGACCACTGTTCTATGCAATAGGTGTACACAATCATTATGAGGATTTATATTAGTCACCTCTACCACATTTTTGGCCTTTGGGAACCCACTATGCACCACATAGGCATTTTGATTTAGTTGCCCTTTTAACAGCACATTCCCCTCCTAGCTGACATTGCATGTTTCATCCTTGAACATTACAGTAAAACCAGCTTTGGCGAGGGCTGACACACTCAATAGATTATTTTCTATTGATTGCACACATAATACATTAGGGAAAGTGTGACCTAGGGCAGGAAAATACAATTCACCCTCACACTCCACCTTAAGTTTCTTGCCATCAGCAAGACTTACATGAGTCCTGGCTGAGTCTTTTTTACTGGCCAAATTACAAGACTTGTTAATGAATACCTGATTGGCACCACTGTCCAATAACCACAAATCAGTGTCTTCTCCCGCTTCTGCCAAAACGACTGATGTGTGTGTAATAAATGGCTTCCTTCTTTGCTTCTCGCTCTGCTGCCTTTTACGACTTCTTTCAGGACAGTCTCTGCAAATATGTTGCGTCGACCCGCAGCCGTAGCACCAGCAAACGTTGAACACACACTCCTCCACTTCCTGCTTGAGAATTCGACTCCCTCGGCCATCTGCTTTTGGCACTTGCTTCTGCGTCATCTGTGAAGAATGCAGGGCTGCTCTTTCTCTCGGCTGTAATCTTAGCTGGGCTGAAGTCATCTGGGAAGAATGCAGAGCTGCTCCTTCTCTCGGCTGCTCTCTCAGCTGGGCTGAAGTCATCTCACGCCGGCTCTCCTGGCATCGGGACTCGTCCTCCAGAATCCTCCCGGCCACATATTCCTCCGTGAGCTGTGCTGTAGTCATGCACTCCAATGAGGTGATGAGCACATGGAAACTCTCATCCAGGGACCCGAGCAATATGTAGACTCAGTCTTCCTGAGAGTAGGTTTTTCCTCGTAGCGCTAATTGCCAAAATAACTCTGCTAGAGCTTTGAGGTGCTCGGCAGTTGACATCTGAGACGATTTATGGCATCTATACATCCTCCTTGTTAGCAAAAGGATGGTCCCAGCTGAGGTGCGAAGGTGAACTGCCTTCAACGCCTCCCACGCCGCCTTGGCGCTGTCTTTCCCAGCAACATATATTAGCTGGCTGTCATCCACTGATAGAATGATATTTGCCAGAGCCTTTCAGTCCCGGTCCCTCTCAACTTGGGTAACAGGCACCTGTTCCACAGCATCCCACTGAGACTCACGCTTGAGTTATTGCTCCAACCTCACCAACCAGAAGTGGTAATTCTCTGAGGTCAGCTTTTCCACCGGAATCAGAGACTGAGCCATAACTCCACTCAGACTCTTACTGCTTTGGTAGCCTCCTGGACTTGTGGACTCTGCAATGCTACCACCACACTTAGACCTGTGCAGCGTAGTGGACTGGGCCCATAACCCTGTCGCAGGAGCCAGCGGATTAGGCAGAATCCCAGAAATAACCACCAGTAAAGCCAGGCAACATAAAACAGTGCTTGTTTTATATTACAGTGTTCAGACTTACAGCAATCTCCAACACAAATCACATCCACTATTATCTCCCACACCTTGGTTACAGAGATATATACATTTATACATTTTCCAACCACCAGCCACCAATCAGCTAACTGCTGAGTCATTGTTGAAGTCATTGCACCCATTACTCCTCATTGCATCAGCTATGGTCAGAACCTGTTCAGGCTGGTTCTTGGCTGTTTTCTATCTATCAAGATGCTGGAGATCTAGTCCTGAACTGTCAAACTCTAATATACTAGGCTTGCATTTCTTGACACCCTCCCCAAGAGAAAAAGAGACCATATAATTAATGGATGTTTTTGTCACAAGATTGGTATAGGCACAAGGTCTGCTTCTCACTTTTGTTTCTTTTCCTTCCTCAGACACTCTGGATTCTGGACTTCACCTGCAGAAAGGTAATTTTTTCTTCATACATCATTCAATTATTTCTTAACTTAAAAGCTTCACCTTACAATTGTTCTGCTTAGTGTTTTTCCAGAGATAACATTACTGGACACTCTTGTTTTGTTCCTCAACCTCTCTCCCTCCCTGCCACAGCCAGTTCCTTCTTGTTCTGAGGAGGTCTGTCCTTTTCCTTTCCTTTCCTTTTATCCCTTAGAACACTGGTTCCCAACCGGGGGTCCGCGGACCCCCAGGGGTCCGCGAGAACTAAATTAAGGTCCGCGAAACAAAGTTATAAACCCATAATAAATTAATATTTTCAATTAAAAGTTCTCTATTATAAAAATATATTTTAAAATATTATTCTAAGTTTAATGTTTAACTAACAGTTTTGATTAAAGTTTATTTTCAAATTCTCGGAATTTTTATTTCGAACCTTAGGGTCCCTGCACTGAACAAAAAAAGTCCTAGTGGTCCCTGGTCAAAAAAAGGTTGGGAACCACTGCCTTAGAAGCTCCTTGATCAATTGATCTTGAGCAGCATATATCTAGTGTTGGAGGGATATAAGGACTGAAACAAATCTTGCCACTGACAATGTAGCCTTGGGGTCCCTGTCGCTTAGTAAAAAAGGCATTATGTCAGTCACAGAGGCATTGGATTTGTATATTAAAAGGGGGGAAATATAGTGTGATCGAAGTTCCTCGTAAAAGCGGCATTCCAAAAGGGCATGGGCTAATGTGTCAATAGAGCCAGAAGAGCAAGGGCAGATCCTGTCTGAGTATGGTATATTCAGAATTCTGCCCTGCATTACCATAGAAGGGTTAGCATTCAATCTAGCCAAGCAAAAAGCTCTACAGAGACGAGGAGTTGTCAGATAATATGTATAGGCAGGCAGACCACGTGGAGGGGGTATTCCGAAGAACTGGGATGAACAGACGCGACGAGCACGAAAAGTAGTGCTGTTATAATTGAGCTCTTTAATGCGCTTTTTAATTTTGGCAAAAGCTTCAGTTTTCCCAAGATCTGACAACATATCCTGCGAGAAGCCCAACAACACCAGTTTCTCATCTAAGATTTTTTGCCATGAGGATTTGAAAGGGTCATGCTTCAGAGAAGCTAGGAACCCCTCAGTGCTAAAGCACAGTTTAAGGTGTAGTTTAAAGGTGGCCAACCATGCCATAGCTTCAAGTGACATTTGGCCAAACTCAGAACGAAGAGTAACGCCAGCAACACATCGAGGGGCATTTAGGAGTTTTCGTAAGAACTGAAGCAGTGGACGATCTATAGATTCATTGATGACTGTAATCCAGATGGCAACACCAAAGAGGATAATTGGGGTAATTTTCAGGTTAAAAACCTGAATAGCCCCTGGAATATATTTGCCACCTTTGGTGTGAAAAAAATTGACAATAGCACCAACCCCAGGTTTAATTTTGTTGGAAACTGCTTTTTGATGGGCATTCCAATTTAGGTTATGGGAAAACAGAATGCCAAGGTAAACAAACTCCTTGACTTGGAGAGGAGGTCTGTCAGGGTGAAAGAGAAGGTGGACTCTTGAGGGGATGAACTGCCTCCTTTCACCTACCTGCCCCCATATTGAAAGGATGGAAGAAGCGTTGCTTGGGCATCAGCCCTTGAGGGCCTTTCAGAATCCTCCCCATGAGAGGCACAGACTAGATTGGGAATCCCATTTCTCTACGTGGATTTCCCTACCTGCTTTTCAGATTTCCCTCATTTTCAAGGTGCTACAAATTGTGTATTTGAGCCATGTTTTTCTTTCTTTAAAGTTGCCTTTGTGGAATGGCATACATAAACATACATGAAGCTACGCTATACTGAATCAGACCCTCAGTCCATCAAAGTCAGTATTGTCTACTCAGACCAGCAGTGGCTCTCCAGGGTCTCAGGCGGAGGTCTTTCACATCACCGACTTGCCTGGTCCCTTTAACTGGAGATGCAGAGGATTGAACCTGGGACCTTCTGCATGCCAAGCAGATGCTCGACCACTGAGCCACGGCCCCCCCGCAAAGCTCCCTTTGTCAAATCTGACTCTCAAAAGCTACTAGCCTGGAAATTTTGTTGGTCTTTATAGGGCCACAGGACTCAAGTCTCGCTCCTCAACTGCAGACTAACATGCCTGCCCTCCTGAAACTTATGCCAGCACAACCATAAGGCAATTCTCCAGCACAAGCCTGGCTCAAATTAATGTTAATTACTTGATTAATTAATACTCACATGACAATGGGTGGGAGAGGAGGATTTAGAGTTTCAAAGGCTCAATATCAGTCAACAAATCAAGAGTTTCATATACCTTTTTTCTTAACCTCTGTTCTGCTATTAAATGACCTAAATGGCTTCTGTAAACTAGCATAAACATGTGTCAATCTTGAGAATGTAATGAGAACTGCAGTTACTCAGGGGATTAAATGCACTCTGAATGTTTCTTGCTATTTCTCCTGCTGTTATACAAATGATGATCACTAATTTTAAAGTGTGCTTTGTCTTTGGAGGGAGCAGACAGAATAATGGACGGGGGCGTGGGGGTGGAGTGAGATGCAAATATTCAGGCTCTGGTTTGATTCTTTCTGGACCTAATAACACAATACGGTTCCTTCAAGGGTGTTGTGAGAACTGAAGTCTAAAGCTGTCAGGCGTTGTACACAATGAGCAGGATGATGAACAAAAGAAAGAACTGCAGTACCTACCAACCTTTGGAAAAGAGATGGGAGCCAGCATGGTGTAGTGGTTAAAAGCGGTGGTTTGTAGCAGTGGACTCTGATCTGGAGAACTGGGTTTGATTCCCACTCCTCCACATGAGCGGCAGACCTCATCGGGTGAACCCAGTTGTTTTCCCCACTCCTACATACGAAGCCAGCTGGGTGACCTTGAGCTAGTCACAGCTCTCTTAAGAGCTCTCTCAGCCCCACCTACCTCACAGGGGGGAGGGGAGGGGAAGGCAGTATATAAATGCAGAAGACCAGCCTGCCCTGGTGCTTCTGTTCTAGTTGTTCACACATAATTTGTGTTTAATGTTTGGGAAAAGAACTGGAACGACGTGCCTATCACTCACAAGCCTCCTCTTCAACTTGGTCTTCCGCCTCCCTGTCTGTCACTCGAATGCACACTTCTGGGCAGGAGGAGGTTGTCTCCTGAGTACATTTTAGAGGAAATTCAGACAGAAGGAAGGCAGATGTTTGCAGGTCGGATGCTGGCTTAGCTCTGTTTTTCTCCCTTTTGTGTAGGGTCCGTTATTGGCTGTTTTAAATTAATACATTTTCAAACAGCATTGATGGTGTATCACAACATATCAGTCCTTTACCAAAGCTTTCAGTAAAGTTGCAGAACTGGTTTTTGGAGAGGTATCTCCTGGATATTAGATGTATGTGCGTGTTCAGGGCAGCAAAGTTTCTTTCAAACCAGTTCTTCCTTACTGAAAAGTTATGTCTTCTTTTAAAAAATGTTATTCTTTGGTGCTGACAAATTTGCAAGCATCCGAATAGTGTTTTCAGCGCTCTGCAAAATATATGTGAGGCAAGGAAACCCGTTCTTGATGCCGAAGGACGTTTGTTGCTTGGTTGAGTTCCATAAAATAAGCATTCTTCTGCCAAAGTTGGCTATTGAGGCATCTGTTTTTCCAGCCCAGGGTAGGTCATGCTTGAGGTTTGATAGCTTTGTGATGGTAACTCTAGTGCAGAAAGGCTTCCAATTGGTAATATTGCAGCTCTTTTCAAACTGGCTTAGTTTTTGCAGAGCTGTCAATAAGTTGCTTCCACAGGAGCAGGGAGGGGACAGGAATTCAAATACAAGGATATTCCTGTAATTTCTAGCTTGATCCTGGCCATCTTCTCACAGGTTATTAGCCCTGAGTTTAACCGTTGTGGGAACTGATTCCCCCCTCCTGCTTCATCACCACATTTGTACACCTGCTGGGGTTTCCCAAATTTTCTCTGATCTTTCTTAAACCTGGTTTGCAGGAAAGCCTGGATGGCTATGTGGGTGGGAACATTTTGATTTCCCCACCTATGTGGCATCCATTTTCCTGACCCTTTCCTTGTGGTGATCATTTACTTCCCTCACCTCTGGGGAGATTTTTAGTTTTTTTTAAATAGGCAATTGTATTATCATTATATAGATATATAACATTTTACCAATACGTGTACCTGGTTCTCTGAATTCCCAGCCTTCATTAAAGAGTAAGTCTCTAGACCTTTCTGTTGTGACAATATACAGGGAAAGGCATCACTAGAATGAGATGGAGGGGGGTGGCGGCTGCTGGGTTGGGTAGAAATGTCATCCTTGGGATCCAGGGAAAACTTGTACAGCTGTAGTGGTCCATGCAAACAAGAGCAAAATCAATTCATTATTTATTATTTAAATTGGCACAAAATGTTGTGTAAGCTTTCAAGCACAGCAGAGGTCTTCATCAGGCTGGATGTTGCAACCTTTTAAAAGACAGAAGCGTAGAAGGCAGGTTGTTCAGGCTGTGGAGTGAGGGTCTGATCTCGTATCCATCCTCTGAGGGGTGCAGGCAGGACATCAGCTCCACTTTATTGCTGACGTAACGTAACCATACAGGACATTCCCTGAGAAGCTGCATTCAGTCCAGTCTTTGTTCTTTCACTGGAATATAGAAACCACCCCAAGTCCTGCCAAAATGGTCCCAAATGCCAATTGAGAAACGCATCTCCCTGGCAAGCTGAAAGCAATGGGAACCCCCTTCCAGTCTCTGTGTTTTGTTCAGAGTCAATGAAAGACAAATTCAGTGGTATTCCCTGTTTTGAGATGTGTTCAACCCATTCTGTGCCTCTGCTCGTTTTCATGTGATTTGGGTTTTCTGTAAATGCTCTCTCGTGTGATTTCTTAGGGGGGAAATCCTGTGACTGAAATATCCCTGATTCTCTTCTCTCTCGAGGTTCTCCGCTTGGGACAGGATATGGGAAGAAATGGGTTGGGTTACTGTGGGGTTTTATTGTGGATTTTACCTGCCTTTTCTTGAAGCACACAGGAAGACTTAGGGTTGCCAGGTCCCTCTTTGCCAATGATGGGAGGTTTTGGGGGCGGGGCCTGAGGAGGGCGGGGTTTGGGCAGGGGAGGGACTTCAGTGCCATAGAGTCCAATTGCCGAAGCTGCCATTTTCTCCAGGTGATCAGATCTCTATCGGCTGGAGATCGGTTGTAATGGCAGGAGATCTCCAGCTACTACCTGGAGGTTGGCAACCCAAGGCTGTTCTACCTTTTAACAGGTCAGGAGGAGGCAGGAGAGAATCTGTGAATCCAGGAGAGGGTTATGAAGAGATGGGAGCAGGAGGAGGACGCAGAACAGGGCAGAGGGAGAAATCTCCCAGCTGAAAATGCTTCTCTTCTTGTCTCCCCATTTCCCCCCCAACAGCAAATGTGACTCTGGATCCAGACACGGCCCATCCCAACGTTGTTCTGTCTGAGGATCGGAAAAGCGTGAGATGGGGAGAAAAAGCTCAGTCTCTGCCCAGCAACCCTAAGAGATTTTCCACACGTTACATTGTTCTGGGCCGTGAGGGATTCACAGCAGGCCGCCATTTCTGGGAAGTCCTTGTGGGAAGTGAGGAAGAATGGTTTGTGGGGGTGGCCAGAGAGTCCGTGAGGAGGAAGGGAGTTTTTTTCCTTAGTCCTGAGGAAGAGATCTGGGTTGTGGGGAAGTGGAGGGGTGACTACTGGGCTGTCTTAAAAGGCCAAAACCTTCCCCTGTCCCTGACCTGGGAGCCCAAGAGGATCCGAGTCACACTGAACTACGCTGGGGGCCGAGTGGCCTTTTTCGACGCTGACCGAGGATCCCTCCTCTACGAGTTCTCCGGAGCCTCCTTCCGTGGAGAGACCCTCCTGCCCTACTTTGAGGTGTGTTCAAAAGCCCATCTTAAAGTCTCTCCTTAAGACCCTCCTCTCCACACCAGGAGCACCAAATAAGTCCTCTCCAGGATCTCAGACACCAAAACTGACTGAAGTAAAAAAGAAGACATTTTCCCAACATTCCCTTTTTAAAATTTGTATCTCATTTCTTAAAGCAACAGTGACACGTTTCAGTTCATAAAGAATAACCGGCTTGTGGTCAAGGAGAGCTGTGTGAATAGTCCGTGTCCCCCACCCCCCCGCCATTCTCCTCCGGCCTCCATTCCTATCAAGCACCAGAGGAACAACCAAAGACCTTGGAGAGGAAGAAAGAGGCTCCTGCAAGTCTGAGACGATCTTCTGGCCTTTCTCTTTTCTGTGCTTCAATGGGAAGCAGCACCTGTAAGGAAATTGCCTCTCCCTGTCAAGGCTGCTCCATTCATCGCAGTTGTGGTTCAGTTATACTACTGGTTGCAAAGATGTTGTTGCTCTTGTGATAAAGTTATGTTACCTTGGAAAGTGGGCTGCCTTGAATTTTTTATTGGGGGGGGAGGGTATATTGTGACAGCCCGACAACCACAAGGGTGCTTTTCATTTATTGGCTTGAGCCCTCCCCAACTCTCCAGTTGGAAGGAAATTCAGGAGTGGGTTTGCATGGCCAGGGTCCTGCTTGGTTAAAGGTTTCTAATTCCTGTTTTTTGTGTCTCTCTTCAAATCATTATGAATCCTTTTCATCCACACAGCTGTGTCTCTCTGTCTTTCTCCTTTAATTGGGTTTCCAACAAACTGGGTGCTCATACTTTGTTCTCACCACAACCCTGCGAGGGAAGTTGGGCCAAGAGCGACTGAGCATCATTGCTGGGGTTGCCAACTGTGGCCTGGGAAATTCCTGGAGGTTTTGGGTGCAGAGCTGGGGAGGGTGGGGTTTGGGCAGGAGAGGGACCTGAGGGGGGCATAATGCCATAGAGTCCATCCTCTGAAGCAGCCAGTCTCTCCAGGGGAGCCAGTTTCCGTCATCTGCACCTGTAATTCACCTGGAGGCTGGCAACCCTATAGCTGAGTAGGAATTTGAACCCAGGCCTCATCAGTTCAAGTCTACCACACTGCACTTCAAAGCACTGTGTTTACAATCATACTAATGTGTCATCTACACTTCAGGAAGATCTGGGGATAAAGGGACTAAACGAGGCTTGGGGGGGGCATCATCCCACCCCCGCTTGCCCTGCTGGCCACTGAACAGCCGCCCTGTCAATCTAATGCACCACCACCTTTACCTGCCTGATTCACATGGTGGTGAGGGGGGATGTGGTGACTCCCCTCCCTCCTCTGCCTGCCCCCTCCCACTTGCAGTGCTGCTGCCTCCACCTGCCTGGTTTAGGGGTCCCATGGCATAGGGGTAAAAGCGGCTCCCTTTCCTCCTCCTCCCTGCCTGCCTGCCCATAGAGCTGGGCGGTGGGGATGGTGGAGCTGCAACTCCACCTACCTACCTGCCAGGCTCATGTAGTGGTGGCAAGAGTGGGTGAGGGTGGCAGACCTTCTCTTCCCCTGCCTGCCTGGCTCACGTCTCCACTGCTCCTTCTCCAAACTGACAACCGAGATCTCATAACGTATTTCACCAGATCTGTGTTTTTCTGAAAATGTTAAATTTGTAAAAAAAAATCTTTTTTGGGATTTTTCTGCAATCCTCGGGTGTTGCTATGGGCTGGTAGGAGTCCTTCTCCTAAGTGTACCTGGCCCCACTTTCTGGGGTATGTGATACACACGGGTGCCAGATTCAGAATGAGATATATGATCCTGTCCCACCTCCAAAGAAGAGGGGGGACAGCGGGAATCCAGGGTCCCTCCTTTTCCCCAACCGCTGGAGGGAAGGGAGAGGAGGAGCTGGAGATGCCCACTTCCATCGTTGACTAGAGATTTGTTGTACTCACAATGTTTAATGGTAGTTTAAATACTGAATGAGCAGTTCCACCTCCTGTCGGAAGACGTATGCAATATCTGATGGAGCAACAAAAAGTGCAATCGTCCTTTTTGTGAACTGTACCCAAAATCAGATTTATAACAAGTGTCCCTTTCCTACAGGAGCAACTCTGAAAAACATACCCCCCTTTTTTCCTACTGAAAATAGCTTTAGTAATTTCTCTGCCATTATTCCTTCCATGCAGTCCTAGGTTTGGCTTATTACAGAGGGACTTCATGTATACCCTGCCTTTCTCCCCAGCGTGGACCAAACGTGGCTGACATCGCTGTCCAGTCTTCCATTTTATCCTCACAATAAGTGTCCTGTGAATTGGAGGAGGCTGAGTGTGTGTGTGTGTGTGACTTCCGTCAGCCTCCAAGTATCAGAGGCAGAATGAGAATTTGAACCTGGGTCTCTTAGATCCTAGACCTGCTTTAACCACTACAAAATACTGGCTCTGAACCTTCAAGGACTTTCTTTACCCCCCTCATCTTGTCTCTGCTGCCTTTTTCCCAAAGGTGGACCCACAGCAGCCTCCCAAGTATCAGAGGCAGAATGAGAATTTGAACCTGGGTCTCTTAGATCCTAGACCTGCTTTAACCACTACAAAATACTGGCTCTGAACCTTCAAGGACTTTCTTTACCCCCCGTCATCTTGTCTCTGCTGCCTTTTTCCCAAAGGTGGATCCACAGCAGTTTATATCACCCCCCTGCCTTCCATTTGATCCTCACAACAACCACAGTCCTGAGAAGGAGGTTAGGGTGAGGGTGTCTGACTGGCCCAATGCCAACAAACAAGCTTCCATGGTGGGGTTAGAATCGGAACCCGGGCCTCATAGATTCTAAGACCCTCTAACCACTATACCACACTGGCTCTGATAAGTGAGGGAAGTTAACCCCTCTTTGTTTTGTAACGGAGGGGATATTTCCCACCCTCCCTGTCTGTGCTGCTTCCCACCTTCCTGCCTTCTCATGGTTAAACTTTTGATTCCATTGCAAAGACCAGAGTCTCTGGACCTAATCTGGGCCAGGATTTTCCGATTCCCTTCATTTTGGGCTCTACAAGTCCCATCAAAATCCAGAAGCTGGTGACCAGTTCTGAGGCCCCCAACTTTATTTTCTGATGGACCGATGCAGAGAGGTTTGAAGGGCAGGATCGAAGAGTTTCTGTGGCGTCTGGGAGCAGAAAGGAAGTTAATGGAGGCGTCAAAGGAGAAACGTCCCTTGTTCAGAATGAAGAGAGAGGTGGGGGGTTTTGGCAGTGGAGAGCCGGATAGGAGGGAGGTGGCTTGAGGGACCAGAGCGAGAGCAGAGAAGGTTGCAAGGAGAGAGGTGACCACAGCATGAACCCAAACTTTGGGGGAAGGGGAAATGCCGGGGGGTTTGTAATGTGAAGGAAGGAGCCTGGCAAGAAGTTGAAGATGGGGAAAGCAAAGGAGAGAGAAGAGGCAAAGGTGAAGCCAAGGCCTCGTCCTCCCTCAACATGGACGGATGAGGATGTTGCCATTGAACTTGGAGAGGGTGGAATGAGGGCTGTGGGCTGACACCAATATGGGCAGGACTCTTCAGCATTCTGGCTTTTATTTTTGTCTAAATTTACACTGAATTCCTGCTCATGTGCAATTTCCTTGCCTTGATGCTCTGGGGAGGCCTTTCGTCCACCTACTAATGGAGGCCTTTTTAAAAAGTTGGTACCAGATCAACATAGTTTAAAAAAAATTAAAATATTTATATCCCCTGCCTACTGCAACAATGTACTTGTTCCCAGATTTATTTTTAAAAGCAACTCTCTAGCCCTTTTTCACTGTGGGTAGCCGTGTTAGTCTGTCTGCAGTAGTAGAAAAGGGCAAGAGTCCAGTAGCACCTTAAAGTCTAACAAAAATATTTCCTGGTAGGGTAGAGCTTTTGTGAGCCACAGCTACCAGAAAATACTACCAGGTGCTACTGGACTCTTGCCCTTTTTGTTTCAGTTATAAAGAGCAATGTGCAGCCAGTCCCATTCCCCTTCTAATTCTGCAATGAAAACAGCTAGAGAGTTAGTTTAAAAAAAGCAGGAAAGAAATCTGTGAACTAGCCATTGTCACTATAGGTCATTCTAATGGAGAGTTATTTTTTAAAATTATGGCTAGGCATCTCAAATGCTGGCAGTGGCCTGATCTTCTTTGGACCATAATTTTAATGATTTCCCTGATTTCATTTTTTAAAAGTAGTCCTTCTCATGCCAGAGTTATAAGGCTCAATATGCAGCCAATACTGTTCCTCTTATAACTCCACAATGAAAAGAACAACAGTGAGTTTAAAAAATCTGTGAACTAGTCATTGCCATAATAGGTCATTGCAATGGTGCGTCAACAATTTTTTAAAAAATTATAGCTAGACAGGTCAAAAGCTGGAATTAGCCTGGTCTTCTCTGGACCTTTGAGAGGTCACTCCCCTATGTTACAGAACAAACCAAACAAACCCACAGAAGACATTTTTGCCTGTCACAAGGGGATGGTTCAGTCTAGTTTCCTCCCTGACAGGCTCTTTTTGTGAGTGCCAGGAGTTTAATGTACAGCAGTGGTTGTCAACCTGCAGGCTGTGCATCTCGGTTGAGACAGAACTAGTCTAGGAGGGATTTGGGGTTTTCAGAACAATTATTCCTTTTCAATTGCTAATGAAATAATTATTTCTGTTGTTTTCGAAAGCTATAGCAATAAAGGAATATTACTGTAATATTCATGTCCTTATAACCTACCATAAACAAGCAATTGTAATAAACAGAATGCCTGCAAGTGCAAACATATAAATGTCTTTCTTAGAAAAGGTGTTTTTAAAAAAATTCCGTCCTGGTGGGACCCAGGTTCTTTGATAAGAGCCATTGGTAGGACCGAAGGTAGGAAAAGTTGAGGCTCAGTAAATTACAGGGAAGTATTCAGAGACAGGTAACAGCGTTACCTGCAGGCTGTCCAGGAAAAGCTCTTCCACTGCTGAATGAATGAACTTACGAATAGACTTATTGCTGAGTCACTGACACAGGACAGCAACACCAGGTACTTGGTATTATTATTTTATTTACATTATTTTATGGTTCGCCAGTTTCACTGAGAGTCAAGGCAGATTACAAAGTGTAAAAACCAATGCAATTGACAGGATGAGAATCCTAAGAAGCCATGTAATTAACATTTTGTTTTTGGCATTGGCAACCCCATAAGCTTTCAAGGCAAGGGATGTTCAGAGATGGTTTGCCATTGCCTGCCTCTGGGTCAAGTCCCTGGTACTCTTTCGGAAGTCTCCCATCCAAACATACTTGCCAGGGTCGAGGCTGAGAGTGTGTGACTGGCCCAAGGTCACCCAGCAAGTTTCCAGGGCAGAGTGGGGGTTCAAACTTGGGTTCCCCTGACCCGAGTCTGACACCTTAACCGTCTCTCCATGTAATCCTAGGACTGCAGAGTCTATTTAAACAATGCAGAAGAGGGTATTAGGGTGAAGCCCGCCTGTTCACCCACTCCAAGTTCAATATGGGCAGGTCCCTGCTTTGTACAGCTCCTCCTCCTCCAAGGTCAGAAGGGTGGATACCTGCCTGTGTGGAAGGCTTAGATTGTGCACGTGCAATGAAAAGACTGGCTATACCAGAAAAGTAGCAGCTCAAGGAGTCAGGTAATAATCTCAGCCCTTTCTTTGCTGTGCTGCTTTTCTGTCTGCGTGGACTTTTCTTGAAGAGGGGGGAGCTTTCGGAAATGGGACTCACCCTCTCTCACCGTCTGGAGTGGTGCAGCCCATCCTGCCCCCTCTTGCGGATCTGGCGTCCGCATCCAGATGCCGGTTTGCAGGGAAAACGCGTGTGCTGCTGCTGCTGTGGGAACCACTCTGGCGTAGACAAGGGCAGAGAGGCGGGGTCGCACCCAAACGATCGGACCTTTTCTTCCCTCTTTTTATTTATTTATTTTTTTAGTCAGCTCCGCGGGGGAAATTGGAGAGTTTCTGCCAGTCCCCCCCCAGTAAGATGTTGACATGTAAGACTGCACATGGCAAGCAGATGTAAAGGATCTAAGTGACAGCCAGGTGATTGGTGGTGTCACATGACAGCTCAATGACTGAGCAGAAAAACTGGCTTGTACTGGACTGAGCTAGATGGTCCTGGAGACAAGGCAGCCAACAGTTGATTGGCTGGGAGACTATGCCAGATATGTATATAGGTGTGTTATATATGTATTGGGTTGTGGGTTGTGAGAAGTAGATGCTTTGCGTAGCATTTTGTCACTGTATAATAAAATAGCACTTTTATACTACGTGCTGACTCTGCTGTATTTACTCGCTGCTGTGGTGTCTGATACTTCTTCCAAACACCAACAGGGCTATGGGCCCAGAACGACTGCGCTAGGTGCTGGAGGTTCTGAACAGAGGTTTATCTGTGGAACAAGTGCCGTGGACTGCAGTGGGAGCGAGTGAATGTCTGAGGTGAATTCAGACGGAGCAGAGGAAAAGGCAAGCCTATCTGCTGGCAGTGAATTGTTGGGAGCAGAGGAGGAGGCGAGCCTATCTGCTGGCAGTGAATTGTCGGGAGCAGAGGAGGAGGCGAGCCTATCTGCTGGCAGTGAGTTGTCGGGGGCGGAGGAGGAGAGTGATACAGAGCTTGAGGTGCCGGGTGCTGATGACATGGCACAGGCGGCTACAGCGTTGCTTGTGGACAAGCTCACCTCCACCAACTATGAGGTCTGGGCGTTGCGAATGCAGCACTATCTCAAGAGAGAGGCGTTGTGGAATTATGTAGCTGACCCCCCAGACCCAGAAACAGCTCAAGACGTAATTAAAGATGAGAAGGCACTAGCGACCATAGTGCTGAGCGTGGCAGATGACCAGCTTGTTTATATTACGGGAGCTTTGAAGGCGAAAACAGCTTGGAATTCCCTTAAACAAGTTTATGTACAAAAGACAGCTGGCTCTTTGATGGCTATCACCCGAAGGATGTATAGGACGGTTTTGAAAAGTGGAGAGCCAGTGAGATTGCACATGAACTCTTTAGCAGAGTGCTTTCAAATGCTGGAACAGAGGGGGAAAGCTGTGTTGGAGGAAGACAAGGTCTTCATACTATTAAGCTCTCTGTCAGAGGATTACAATATGTTAATCACTTCTTTGGAGTCTCTGGACACAGGCCAGCTGACATGGGAGTATACGGCTGGGCGTTTGTTGGAGTTTGAACGGAGATTGATTGCGTCGGCATCTGGGAAGCCTGCCCGGTCCGAGGGAGGAAAAGATAACAGAGAAAAGTTTGCAGAGAAAAAGCACCTGTCGTTGGATTTACAACATGTGGCTTTAAATGTAAAAAGATGCTTTTTGTGTGGTCAGAAAGGGCATTTAAAACGCGACTGCCCTGACGTCAAGAAAAAGAGTCGAGGGGAGCAGTCATCAGCAGGCGCAGCCAGAAGCCAGACAGCGTCATTGGTGAGGACAGAGACTAATGACTCTACTGGCATGTGGATTCTAGACTCTGGAGCTTCACAAACAATTTGCCAGAATAAGGAGCAATTACAGGAATCACACAGTTCAAGCCTGAAGCATGTAAGCTTGGCTGATGGAAGCAACGCAGATGTGGTGTGTGAGGGAAGTGTGAGGTTCCCTGCACTGGACTATGTCTTTAAAAAGGTGCTTTGTGTGCCCACTATTGAAACAAATTTGCTAAGTGTCTGTGCATTAGATAATGCAGGGTTTACTGTAACTTTTGTTGAAAAATCATGCCAGATAGCAAAGAATGGAGAGGTGCTTCTGAGAGGGAAGCTATGCCATAATGTATATGTGGTGGAGAATGTTCATGTGAAGGCTAAGACAGTACTTAATCAAAGCTTGCATGACAGCTGCATTCATTTATTGCATAGACGTCTGGCTCATTCTGGATATGAGGCAATAAATAAAACACTATCTCTACTGGGTAAAGAGAAAGTGAAAAAGTGTGAAAGGTTTCTAGACTGTGAGGTCTGTAAGTGTGTCAAATCTAAAGCCTACCCAGTGGCTAGGCACAGTGATAGAAGGTCTGAAAGAGCTCTAAAGTTATGTCACAGCGATGTCATAGGTCCTTTTAGAGAGAGCCATTCAGGGAACCGGTACGCATTAATTTTAACAGATGATCACAGCAGATTCACCTGGGTGTTTCCCATCAAAAAGAAATCAGATGTGTTTGAGACCTTCAAGTACTGGGCTAGAAGAGTACAGAAGCAGCTTGGTCAAGAGCTAAGTGCTTTACAGACAGACTTTGGGGGCGAGTACATGTCCAGTGCATTTGCCAAGTGGTTGCAGCAACAAGGTGTGCAACACAGGGTGGCTAATGTTTCAACCCCTCAGGAAAATGGTATTGCAGAAAGGCATGGTGGGATGTTGCAAACAAAAATGTATGCCATGCTGCGAGATGCAGAACTGCCTATGACTTTCTGGGCTGAAGCTTTAAAGGCAGCTTGTTATATTTCTAATCGGATCTGGACCAGATCCATAGATGATATCCCATACAGGGCACTGTACAAAAAGGACCCGAGTCTGAGCTATCTCAGAGTGTTTGGGGTGAAAGCCTGGGTAAATGTGCCTTTAAACCAGAGAAGGAAAGGAGGAGCTAGAGCCAAAAAGCTCACTTTCCTAGGGTATCAAACAGGCATGAAAGCCTACAGGTTTGCCAATGAACACAATTGTCTGAGTTACAGCAGATCAGCCAATTTCTGTGAAAATAGTAATTGGGATAAGATCCATGGGCAACAGGTGTCTCAGCAGATACTTCCTTTGTCTGACAGCTCTCATGATGAGAATGAGGTGAAACTGGAGGGATCTCCTAGTAGGGCCTCATCAGAGAGTGAACAAGGTGGAAGGTCTGTGCCTAGAGTGTCAAGCAGGAGCAACAAGGGAGTTCCTCCTGTAAGATATGGTTTTGAAACAAATGATGTTAACCATGTGTATGTGAAGGAGCCACAAAGTTACCAGGAGGTGTTGTCGCTAGAAGGGAAAGAAAAGGAGGGTTGGCTTGAAGCCATGAAGTCAGAGTATGACTCTCTCCAGGATAATAAGGTATTTTCCCTGACTCACCTGCCTGATCAAAGGAAAGCAATTGGGTGCAGGTGGCTATACAAAGTCAAATATCTGCCTAATGGGAAAATCCTTAGGAAGGCCAGGTTAGTGGCCAAGGGTTATTCTCAGAGGGAGGGACAGGATTTTGATGAGGTGTTTGCCCCAACTGTAAAATCAGAATCTTTAAAAGCTGCACTGTGCAAGGCTGCAAGGGACAGTATGCAGGTGCATCATTTTGATTTTACTACTGCCTACCTAAATGCAAATCTGAGTGAGGAATTATATATGGAACAAATTCCTGGGTTTGCAAGCAAAGATGAGCTGGGAGTGCTGAGACTGCATAAGGCCATCTATGGTTTAAAACAAAGTGCTCGGGCATGGTCACAATGCCTTAGCAAGGCCTTAATTAAACTAGGTTTCAAGCAAGGAGTGGCAGATCCTTGCATGTTCACTAAATGCGTGGGTGACACGGAATGTGTGCTCGTGGTTTATGTGGACGACCTTTGTCTGATGTTCCACACAGAGGAACAATTGCAGTGGTTCAAACAGGCTGCTGGGAGTGTGTTCAAAATGAAGCATTTGGGGAATATTCAAAACTATCTGGGGGTTGAAATAACTAGAGACTCAGAGGGGTGTTTTGAATTAAACCAAACCAAGAAAATTGAACAGCTTCTAAAGAAATTTGGAATGGCAGAAGCCAAGTGCACTGATACCCCCATGACAACAGGGTATGCCCGGGAGGTGGATGACAAAGAGTTCCACAACAAGGTGCTATATCAGTCCCTTGTGGGGTCATTGCTATACTTGTCTTGTTGGACTAGACCTGATATTTGTATGGCTGTACATTTATTGTGTCAAAGGTGTGCTTGTCCTTATGAAAAAGACTGGATAGCAGCAAAGAGAGTGCTGCGGTATCTAAAGGGCACTTCTTCAGCTAAGTTAAAACTCAAAGCTGATGAGGAGGAGCCAGTCACTGTTTACAGTGATGCTAGTTGGGGAGACAGGGAAGACGGGAAATCCACTACAGGGTATGCGGTGTATCTGCATGGGGCCCTCATCATGTGGAAGTCTTTGAAACAAACTCACGTCTCCACTAGTACTTGTGAAGCTGAATACTCAGCCATTAGTGACTGTGAGATACAGTTGGAGTGGCTACAACAACTGGTTATAGATTTAAACCTGCAATGGAGTCTGCCTGTAAGGGTATTTTGTGATAATACAGCAGCGCAGCAGTTGGCAGGAGACCTAGGCATCAGAACTAGGAGTAAACATATAACAATAAGATACAACAATGTCAGGGAAGCGGTGAACAATGGGTTTATAAAACTGGAACATTGTGCTTCAAGTGACAACATTGCTGATGTTTTTACTAAATGTTTACCAGTGGAGAAATTTGTGAAATTTCGGGATTCATTGGGCCTTGCAATGTCAGTCTAGGAGGAGTGTTGACATGTAAGACTGCACATGGCAAGCAGATGTAAAGGATCTAAGTGACAGCCAGGTGATTGGTGGTGTCACATGACAGCTCAATGACTGAGCAGAAAAACTGGCTTGTACTGGACTGAGCTAGATGGTCCTGGAGACAAGGCAGCCAACAGTTGATTGGCTGGGAGACTATGCCAGATATGTATATAGGTGTGTTATATATGTATTGGGTTGTGGGTTGTGAGAAGTAGATGCTTTGCGTAGCATTTTGTCACTGTATAATAAAATAGCACTTTTATACTACGTGCTGACTCTGCTGTATTTACTCGCTGCTGTGGTGTCTGATACTTCTTCCAAACACCAACATAAGAGGGGTCGGGGATTTGCACCTGGGTGTTGATTTGGAAATGGGCAGATGATGCATGAGGTTGCTCCCCTCGGCAAGCCCGTCCCGCTGCTCCTCTCCGCTTCCTTCCAGCTTTCCCAGGGCGATGGTCTGCTGCTTGGGGAAATCTTCCCAGGCTCATTTCGCGGAGAGACCCCCGCATCTCCCCACCCCAGCCCGGCAGGGAAACCCTCTTGCTAGTCTCGGGGTGCCCGGCTTGTGCAACAGACTGATATGGCAAACGGGGGTTCGTGGGGGGAGAGAGAGACCGGAGATCGTTATTTCAAGAAAACAGTTTACTTGCAGCTGCTGACTCAGAGGCCCTAATGGGCAGAAATCTCTGAGCCCCGATCATACTGTGGAAGGGATATTTATCCAAATTCAAGATATGACAACCCATCAACATTTAGGGTAGCGTTGATAACACTCCAGACATAGAGGCGGCGCAGTACAGTTCAGTTCTATCCAGTTCTTGTTATGGTTTACTGTAACCCTCCATGACTCTTGCCCCAGTTACTAGCTCACAGACACACAGGGAGATTCTGCCCAGCAACAAGCTATTCCCTGGCTGTCCTAATACATATTACAGAAAGGAAAAGAGATTATTACAAATTGCTAAATCAGTGGATCTTCCATAGTCAGGGGAAGTCTACCTGCTGTCACATTCCCCCCTTATGATACAAGACATACATATGGCTTGTCAATCATTCCTGTATTCCATTTCATCATACTTTCTATCACAAAATACACATTCCAGAACCCTCTTATTTCAGTGAACCAATCACTCCACCACTCAATCGACTTCCCAATTCTCATTCTGACCAACTTTCTAATTCCCATCCTGGGCAGAATTAATTCAGGTCATCTTATACATTCTTAACAATTGATCTCACAAATACATTCCATCTCAAAATATGTCAGTTCTTGCTGCTGAAATCCAACAAACAATTTCCACAATAAACCAGTTGTCGTCTTCTGAAACCCAAAGGCCCTTACAATAGATCGAACTTTTTTAACAGCATTAAGAAGCCAACTAGGCCTGGCAACATTACAACTTAAAGAATGGTAGTGTGTGGGTGCTTATGCAGACTCTGTCAGTTGAAGGCAAGAGGAAAGACAGAGAAAAAAACAGAGGAAGGGGACAGGTTCCCACGGCTAAAGGTGAGATTCTTGCACCTGCTTATGTACACAGGCAGTTGATATGGCCACAGGTGAAATATCTTTTTCTGTGGGCAATAATTCCAGGAAATTCCTGGAGGTCCCTAAAACAGCTTTATTGAAAAATCCAAAACTCAGGAAGGACAGTTGGAAGAAGCAGGAACACATTTGAACAAGATACATTAATGGAAGAACACATAGACTTCTAAGACATTGCAGAATGCATGATACACAGCAGCAACATCAATCCCGCATTGGTACATTTTATAAAACAACACCAACATCCCTTTATCCTTTCTTCAAACAAAGCATCCCAAAAATCAAAAGTCCTTTGTCAACTTTGAATGGAAACATACACAATCTTTCACAATAGTCATACAGTTGAGATCATTACAAAGAGAAACACCAGATAACTCAGGCAGTCTAGAATAGGCATGACTGCCACAGAATCAGAACTAAAAATCACCAGAGTCTTTCCACAGGAGCTGCAAAACAAATGAGTCTGAGACACAAACAGAAACAACTGAAGCCACCCCCCCTTTGCTACTGCAGGGCGGGGGAGACAAATCCACAGTCTCAGGCAGGAGGCAGGAGGCCCCTCTCGAATGACTCTCAGTCTAAGCCACAGGAACAATGTTAACATATAGATACAGTCATTTGCTGGAAAAAAACTTCACCTGGTATCAGGAAAAATAGGGTACGTTGAAATATCTGGAACCAGACTGTAAAAGACAAAAATATCAAGAGCCTACACAGGCCTGTAAGTCTATAGTGGCCTGGAAAAACAGAGTGCACTTAATGTCTGTAGAGCTTAGCTGAAAAAGTAGAAAAGCACTGTCCTACAGTGTTACTACTCTGAAGATGCCCCCCACAGTTGCTGGCAAAACGTCAGGAAAGAAAATACCACAGTCACATAGCCCTGATAACCTACAAGAACCAATAGAAAAGCAATGTCCAAAGGCAATGTTCATAGCAAAAGATTTTAAAGGCAGGAGTGGCTGGAAGTAAAACCTGGAAAACTCAAAAGACAATTAATTCAGTTATTGCATGGAAAAACTGTTGACATAGAGGGACTTCATAGAGGACTTTCCTCCCCCCTTCACCTGTTTTCTGACACACAGGAAACAGTGACGCTGTTATGCTCAAGAGAGCTGTTGACAGACCAAGTAAATATCTCAGAACCTAATAAGCAACCATTGTCACTTTGCCCAAACACTCAAAAATCTTCTTTGCTTGCTTCCGGCCATCAGGAGAACAGACCCAAAACCCAAAAGATGTTTCTCGTTGCTTGTGGGGTGGCAATTTCTGCAAAGTTCTTGCCAAACCTCATTAACTTTCCAAGCCTCCTCAAGCCTCAAAAGGGTGTTTTCCTCCTTTTTCAAGCACATCCCAGGTGCTGCACAGACCAGAACAAACTGCAAGCAAAGTTTTGACCCAAAAATAACTTTGACCCAAAGGTCATCTAGACGGTCCACAAGCAGAGGTTTCATTTTCCCAAACCTCCATTTAAAGTCACGAAAACTAGGTTCACACCAGGGGCAAGAAAGGCATAGATGGTGGCAGACCCCTTTGTCTGGCTGGACCTTCCAAGAACTGGCTTTGATGCTAGGAAAGTTGTCTTCAGCCCTCTTGTCCCTTGTTCCTGGCACTGATTTTCCTGGCTGCCCCCCCCCCCCTTTTCACTATCTTCCCTCGATTGCCTGTAGCTGCGGCAGTCTCTCTCCCTTTATTCTGTTTCCCTTCCCAATGGAACTTTAGTTCCAGCTATGTCTATATCACATCATTGGCCCTCTTTTGCTCCCTTCCCTTCCCAATGGAAGGGAGCAAAAGAGGGCCAGTGATGTGATATAGACATAGCTGGAACTAAAGTCTGGATCCATTCCAGCAGTATTTTTGACAGATTTTTCCATTTCAGTACAAGTTGCATTTTGTAAAGAAGCCGGCAGCCACTGCTTTTCTTGTGACCTAGACATCTATCGAAGTCAACACCTACACAGCAGCTGTCCAGAGTTTAGACTAGCTTCCGAGGTCCTTTGCTGAACTGTTTAAACTCAACTCAGGTTACACACTGCAGACACCACCTGGGCTGAGGCAGCCAATAAAGGCTGCTTTCCCTCCATGAGCGGCTTCATGAAAAAACAGACAGTCCATTTTGAAATACTTTCAAATCACTTTGGAATACCTGGGGGCAGCTGCATACAGTCTTTGTGCAACAGTTGGATCTGTCTTGTTCCAAGCAGGGTAAGCTGGTTCTTTTATGCACCTTCTCCTGTTGTCAGGCTCCAGATGAGTCTGGATGGGTCCTTAGCAGGGCTGGTGTTTTACTCGTCCCCCCTTTCCCTGCATTCTCAGCTATCTGAGGTGCAATGTCAAGTATTTTTCCCTTATTGAAACATGACCAGGATTTCAATACAGTAGGCCAGAATCTTCCCTCTCGGATCCGTGGGGTTGACAGCTTTCCTGTGCTTCAACCTGTCGCTTGCAAATCACAACAGTATTTACTTTCCATCTGTAAAACAGGCAGCTGGGGAAAATTTTGCAGGTCATAAGGGAGAGGAGTAGATTTTTCACACAACAGTTCTTTCAATATTTGTTCAAAGTCCATAATTTCTTTAACATCCATTAGGGCAATAACAACATGTCCATTTTTTTTTAAAAAAACCTTTCTCTTCACCACAAGCGGCTGGGTTTAGCTGGAAGGGTAAAATCCAGGATCCACATACAACAGACTCCAGCTGTTTCCCAACAACTCTTGAATTCTCCTGTGTTCAGGGTATGGGACAGACTGCAACCTTCCTCCCCTTGTCATCTGAAATTCCAGATGCTTCTCTTGAATCTGAGCTTTCTGTCAGTGTTCTACTCAGTTCCATATAACAAATAACATTCTGTCCTGAATGCGAGAGCCTGGTTTTCATACTTATTTCAAGCAGATTGGCATATAGGAAGAGATAGTTCAGGTATTTCTGGATTATATATATAGGTTGTGCCCTGGGTTTTGGAAGCAATTGCAGCTGGTGAAATATTCCAAGCTGGACCAGAAGGGTTTTTTTCCCATTAGCCCATAGTCAGAAAAGTATGTAAAGTCAGAACCCCCCCCCTTCTTTAATACAACCATGTTGCTGTCCATGTCAGAGAGAGAGTGGCAATCAAAGTTCTGAGACAAAAAAAAAATGTCATCATGACCTCTGGAGGTCCCTGAGCAGAGTTTCCACCTCCTGGGGCTATCAGAGTCACAAATTGAGTAAGCCTGCATCCGGGAAGAAGTCCTGCAGTACTTCACTTGTGTATCTGAAAACAGTTGAACTAGATGCAGGGCAAACTCTCTGGCACTGGCTGGGCTTAAATGTGCATCTGCGTTGCCAAGTTCTTGACCCACTGTCCTTGCTGCATCTGAATTTTTCCCACATCTGGTCGCTAGGCACTCTAGCTGATGAAAAGTAACTTTGGAACGGCAGTCGGAGGGGACCTGTTGAAACTTAGAAGAGCTGGGCTGCTGCAGGGCTGGATGCAATGTCTGGAATGGAGCGGTTGGCTGCTTCGGGGGATTTCAGAGAGGTCCGGCCGCAACCAGGACGGCTTTTACTCAGGACATCCTGAGTACAGTTAACTCTGGAACATTGGTAGGCACTCAGTCTATCAGGGTGGGGTGTACTTCATGCAGCCAGGGGCAGCCTCAGTCATTTTAAGCTCCAGGCAAAGCTGACTTCATGTGGTGGGTAGCTCAGTATCAGGCTGCCTGGATTCCTTTGCGCTGTGGTTACTGGGGAGGCCACCAGGCAGGTAATTACAGAAGCTGGAAGCCAGGCAAGGGTTAGTGCCTGTCAGCTGCAGAAGGCATGGATGCACTGAGCTGAGGAATACTGGGCTGTGGAACTTTAGCCCAGAAGTAGCAGGGGCTGTTGGAGCTGGGGTACGCACAGCTGGGGAGTAATGCAGATCTTCAGTGGGAAGTTTATTTCCCTTAGGGTCAGCTTCAATCTTAAGACAGAGGGATCAGTTTATCTGGGCTGCCCCATTCCTTTTCTCAGCTCCTGACCTGAGGGGGCCAGCTGGTTGACAGGCATTTTTCCTTGTAGTAAGTGCACTATCCCAAGCCGTGACTCTGCCAGCAAATTACGGAGAGGCAGTCAGTATCCACAGGAAGCCCCTCCCCTGCTCCTGCCTTTCTTCTTCTGGCTTTCCTGCCATGGATCCTATCTGGGAACATCTGGTCTGCCCATTGCTCAGCATTTGCCTGTACATTTTGGGGCTTGTCCCTCTAGATGGGGGAGGGCTGCTCAAACCCTTTTCTTTTTGCACTGGAATACCTGTGGCTCCCCTTCAGACAGCAGCACGGGGAACAAAGCTCCAACCTGGGCTTCAGCTGCAGGGAAAAGAGCGGCTTCTTGTAGCCCCCCCCCCCCGGACTGGAGACACTGCTATCATGGGAAGCTCTCTGTGGCGAGCTTGGGCCGGTGAGACTGATCCTTCTTTCACACGGAGTCTCGGAGGGGGGTCTGAGGAGGCTGCTTGGGAGGACTGAAGGGAGGTCTGCTTTCCCAGAAAAGTCTGGTCGGCTAGGCCGCTCCTGGTACATGTGGGAGCCGGAGGAGTTTTTTCTCAAGTTCCACTTTCCCAGATGCCTGTGATCGTATAGTGAGCATGTCCCGGAAAAGTTACAGGCTGTGGGACTGCTGATTACAGTATGCATTTTGGCTGCTGCTTTGGAGAAGCAGAGATTTTCTACTTCTCTCTCTCTCTCTGTCTCTTTCTCCAGCCTCCCCCCTCCCCATTCTCTGGTATGCAAACACAGGCTGACTTCTTATCGGAGCGCTGGGCATGCAGGGGAAGTGAGCGTCTTTTGGGCTACAGTTCTGAGGCTTTCTTTCTTCCCTTGAGTGGAAGAAACTGCTTCTTCTTGCTGGGGCTTTTTATTCTGATGAGCCCAGAAAACAGACTTTAGCAGAGGCACAGACAGCATTGGCACGGCGTGGGGAGCCGGAACTAGCTGCACGGACAGGGCTGATGCGGCGTTGGGGAGGCATACAGACGCCGCCTGGATATAGGGGCAGCAGGGCAACACGGCGTGGGACTTGCTTTTCCTCCGGCCGACTTTGGAGGAGTGGGTCATAAAACCATGACACGGCACTAATTCTCATGAGCCCGAAAAGCAGATTTTGGCAGCTTTCTTGTAACAGAGTCACTCCACCCATCAATATACGGGACCTTATTCAAACGAAGAAACCCTTCCCCAGTAAATACCAAGCTCAACGCTTCTGACATTTACCAATTTCTTTACACCACTATTGTACAATGCAAATCACACAAGACAGTTATTGCTATGCCCTCAGTCTGTGACTGAGAACAGAGAACAATCAGTTGAAACAACTATAACCCACTACCTTCGGACCAGCCGACCCTATATGCAACACAGTCCAGTTCACAAAATATACGAAGGGCCACATTCTGATAGACCTTTGGAAAGTTGCGTGGCACCCACGGAGGTGTCACTACAGAGCTTTCTTTCCACCCATTCCTCCCAAAATGTGTACAAATGTATGCAAAAGTGTTCCACAACAGTCTCTCACACAATCAAACACCCCTTCAGTCAAACACAAAATCACTCACTCACTCTCACACGCCACCCACCATTTCCAAACCTTTTCCTGTCAGACCTAAGATCTCTGCGGTTTCCAACCAAACCTGATGGCTGTACTAGGGCAGAATCTGGAAGTTGATCAGACCTCCCTTCCTCTGATTGCAGAGGGTTCTGAAACTGACCTGAACTGAACTAAAACCCCTTTCCCGATTCTCACCTGCCTTCTGTGATTTCCTCCGGAGGTGCTGGGCTGGTTCTTGCGATCCTGTTGGGTTCCAACGACACCCTACCAGGGTGAGTGAGGCCAGGGTGTCCATGCATAACTCTCTCGACCAAAAAAGGTCGTGCCGGCAGAAAGGACTCAAAGGCACCCTGGTCCAGCACCCCGAGCCGGGTGGGTAAGAGGGGGGCAACACCCCATCTCTCCCGCCTTCACGAGCATGGCACCAGAAATGATATGGCAAACGGGGGTTCATGGGGGCAGAGAGAGACCGGAGATTGTTATTTCAAGAAAACAGTTTACTTGCAGCTGCTGACTCAGAGGCCCTAATGGGCAGAAATCTCTGAGCCCCGATCATACTGAGGAAGGGATATTTATCCAAATTCAAGATATGACAACCCATCAACATTCAGGGTAGCGTTGATAACACTCCAGACATAGAGGCGGTGCAGTACAGTTCAGTTCTATCCAGTTCTTGTTATGGTTTACTGTAACCCTCCATGACTCTTCCCCCAGTTACTAGCTCACAGACACACAGGGAGATTCTGCCCAGCAACAAGCTATTCCCTGGCTGTCCTAATACATATTACAGAAAGGAAAAGAGATTATTACAAATTGCTAAATCAGTGGATCTTCCATAGTCAGGGGAAGTCTACCTGCTGTCACAAGACCATCCTGTGCCACCAGGTGGGCGTGCGCGCCACTGGTTGGATGCCAGCCTCCTTGCCAGCATGGGGGGGGGTCATCTGGGGCAGCTGCCTGCTGGGGGCTTGGTCGCTAATTTTTAAGTTGATAATTTGTATGGCCCGCGACTGATGTTATAAATATCCAAATGGCCCTTGGCAGAAAAAAGGTTCCCCACCCCTGCCGTGGAGTCCAAGCTCTGAAGCAGCCATTGTCCCCACTTGGGAGCCTCTTTTGGGGTTGGGGAGAGGGAGGGATTTGTGCACAGTTTAGATACAGGTTTTTCCGGTTTCCTAGCCCCGCTGTCTGCACACTCTGACTCCACAGAAGTATGAGCGGGAGGGAATCGCTCTCCCTGCCTGCTTCTGCCCGCTCTGACCACCAGCTGGTCAGTGGGCAGCCCGGTTAATTGGCAGGGAATTGCCACCACAACCGGGCAGTTGGGAACCCTATCTGCAGAACAGTTGTAAGTTGGGGAGATCTCCAGCGCCCACCTGGAGGCAGTGGCAACCCTATAGCTGAGTAGGAATTTGAACCCAGGCCTCATCAGTTCAAGTCCACCACACTGCACTTCAACACACTGGCTGTCAGTGTTTGCAATCATACTAATGTGTCATCTACGCTTCAGAAAGATCTGGTGATAAAGGGGGCCCATGAGACTTGTGAGGGGGCATCATCCCATCCCCACTTGCCCTGTTGGCCACTGAACAGCCACTCTGTCAATCTAATGTGCCACCATGTCATCCTGCCTGATTCACGTGGTGGTGAGGAGGAAATGGTGGCTCCCCTTCCCTCCCTCCCCTGCCTGCCCTTCCCACTTGCAGTGCCGCTGCCTCCACCTGCCTGGTTTATGGGGCCATGGCATATCCTCCTCCCTACCTGCCCATGATGCCGGGGGTGGGGGGTGGCGCCAGCTGCAACTCTACCACCCACCTGCCAGGCTCACGTGGTGGCAAGGGTGGGTGAGGGTGGCAGGCGTGGATCTCTGTAAAGCCCCACCGCCCGCGTCCGTGGGACTCCTGGCAAGGCGGGCGGAGGGGGGTTTAGTTTAGATCCACGCTGCCAGGCTTGCTGTCAACAGTTTGCTTTTGAATAAGTAGATCCCTATAAGATCCAAATACAATCCTCCTATGATTAACCTATTGTGAAAGCCAACCTGGAAATAACATACTCACATACTCATAAATATTACAAGAAGATATAACAAATATTCAAAAAATATTCAAAAGCAAACTGCGGACAGCAACAAGGGATCAATGACTGATGAAACTTTTGGCAAAAATGGGACTTTATACAGTATCCGGAACGACCGTCTCAATTGATCTGTGGATTTCTTTTCTCCTTTGGACGTCACCCATCTGATCGTAGTGGTGATCTCCGGCTGCTGATATCCTCCCGCGGAATTTTGGGCATTCTACTGGAATTTTCTTTCATTTCTATATCTCATGGTGGGGGTTGGGGTTGTTGTTTCTTTGTATAATTAAGTGATTTAGATCTCACAGTAAGTTATAGGTTAGGTATGGGAGTTTAATGCACAGACGTGGTTGTCAACCAGCAGGCTGTGCAGCTCTGGTGAGATGCAGAACTTGTCTAGGTGGGATCTGGGGTTTTCAGAACAATTACTGCTTTTCAGTTGCTAATGGAATAATTATGTCTGTTGTGTTCTAAAGCCATAGTAATAAAGCAATATAACTGCAATTTTCATGTCCTTAAAACTTACCATAAGCAGTGTAATAAACAGAATGCCTGCAAGTACAGACACATAAATGTCTTTCTCAGAAAAGATGTTTTTAAAAAAATTCCATCCTGGTGGGACCCAGGTTCTTTCATAAGAGTAATTCGTGGGTCCGAAGGTAGGAAAGGTTGAGACACACTCAGCTATAGGAAAGTATTCAGAGACAGGCAAAAGCCTTACCTGCGGGATGCCCAGGAAAAGCTCTTCCACTACTGAATGAATAAACTCGTGCTTAGACCTACTGCTGAGTCACTGAGGCAGGACAGCAACACCAGGTACTTAGTGTTATTTTATTTAACGGTCCACCTTTCTCACTGAGACTCAAGGCAGATTACACAGTGGAAACCAATGCAATTGACAGGATGAGGATCGTAACAAGCCACATAATTTTTTTAAAAAAAAATTTGCCTTTGGCAAACCCACAGGGTTTTCCAGACGAGAGATGTTCAGAGGTGGTTTGCCATTTCCTGCCTCTGCATCATGCCCCTGGTATTCCTTGGTGGTCTCCCATCCAAACTCTTGCCAGGCTCAATGCTGAGAGTGTGTGACTGGCCCAAGGTCACCCAGCAAGTTTCCATGGCAGAGTGGGGATTCGAACCCGGGTTTTCCAGATCCCAGTCCAGCACCTTAACCACCACACCATGCCGTCTCTCCATGTAATCCTAGGACTTCATAAATCTCAAACACAGTATAAATATTAAACTTGGCAATGTAAACAATGCAGCAGAAAAGGGTATGAGGGTGAAGCTGGCCTATCCACCCACTCCAAGGTCAATATGGGCAGGTCCCTGCTTTGCATAACTCCTCCTCTAAAGGCTGGCTGTACCACGCACACACGTTGCCCCTCTTCCAGTAGAAAAGTAGCAGCTCAAGGAGCAAGGTGACATCCTCAGCCCTGTCTTTGCTGTGCTGCTTTTCTGTCTGCGTGGGATTTTCAGAAACGGGACGCCCCTCTCTCACCATCCGGAGTGGTGCCCCCCTCCCATTCCGCCCTCTTGCGGATCTGGCGTCCGCATCCAGATCCCGGTTTGCAGGGAATGTGGCTGTGTTGCTGCTGAATTATTTTCGATTTCTGTTGTGGGAACAACTCTCGTGTAGAAAAGGGGATGTACTAAAACGAATGACAAGTCTGCCCATTGGAAGCAATGGGAGAGGCTGCACAGCCCATTGAAGATAATGGGGAAAGAGAGTGTCGGTTGACTTGCATTGACTCAATTGAAAGACATTATAGCACAAAAACGGTTGCAAAGAAAACGCGGAATGGATATCCCAGTAATGTTTCTAAACCGTCCTGAAGTGGGGATGACAGACCCCCAAGGGGATTGAAAGCCCCTGGGACCCCCAGAGGTGTTTTAGGGTGGGGATGACAGACCCTGGGACCCCCAGAACTATTGTTAGGTGGTGATGTCAGATCCCCAAGGGGAGTGACAGCCTCTTGGACCCCCGGAAGTCTTCTTGGGTGGGGATGACAGCCCCTGGGACCTCTAGAAATGTTCTGACGTGGTGATGACAGATCCCCAAGGGGAGTGAAAGCCTATGGGACCCGCAGACGTATTTTTGAGTGGAGATGACAGCCCCTGGGACCCTTAGAAGTGTTCTAATGCGGTGATGACAGATCCCCAAGGGGAGTGAAAGCCTCTGGGACCCCCGGACGTCTTCTTAGGTGGGGATGACAGTTCCTGGGACCCCTAGAAGTATTCTTAGGTGGTGATGACAGATCACCAAGGGGAGTTAAAGCCTCTTGGACCCCCAGAAGTGTTCTTGGGTGGGGATGACAGCCCCTGGGACCCCTAGAAGTTTTCTTAGGTGGTGATGACAGATCCCCAAGGGGAGGGAAAGCCTCTGGGACCCCCAGAAGTGTTCTTGGGTGGGGAAGACAGCCCCTGGGACCCCTAGAAGTGTCCTCAGGTGGTGATGACAGATCCCCAAGGGGAGTGAAAGCCTCTGGGACCCCCAGACGTCTTCTTGGGTGGGGATGACAGCTCCTGGGACCCCCAGAAGTGTTCTTAGGTGGTGATGACAGATCCCCAAGGGGAGTGAAAGCCTCTGGGACCCCCAGAAGTTTTCATGGGTGGGGATGACAGATCCCCAAGGGGAGTGAAACCCTCTGGGACTCCCAGACGTCTTCTTGGGTGGGGATGACAGCCCCTGGGACCCCTATAAGTGTTGTTAGCCAAAATGCCCGGTTATGAATTGTTATATGGGGAAATTAGCGAATCAATAACCGGCAATGGGCATAACTTGAGCTGGGATGCAACCTTTATTTACCAGAGTCCATACCATGACCAGTAAAGAGGCGGAAGCAATGGAATTAGGTTAAAAATAATTTACTCAGATTATATGTTCACACACACATACAAAACTACACATACACATCACACAACATACAGAGTCTAGGAATCAAAGAGAGGAATAAAGAGAGTTTTGCCATGTGGCAGGCAGAGGAGGAAATATACTGCACCTCTCTTCAGAGTAATTGTCCGTCCTGAATTCCATGCAGCTTTGGGGGATAAAAAGGGGACGGGGGGGGGGGTCTAGGTGTCCAAGCATGAACACCCACTCTGGCAGAGTGCCAGGCAGTATGGAGGGGAAGGCCCAAGGGAGCGAGAGAGCGAATGGGGTGGGAGCTCTCCAGTTATACTGTTTTTCTGGGGGCAGGGGGGGAAGGGTTTAACCCCTCCTAGGTTCCCAGGTGGCAAAAGGGTGACAACAGACTTAATCTGTGGGGTAGTGAGAATTTGGAAATCTATTATAATTCCAATGGCTTTTGCAATCCCAGGAGAAGTCAGGAGTCTCACTGACTGGCTTAATGGCTTGAAACAAAAGGTGCGATCACTGCTAATGTCTGGAGATCGTTGCTGAAGAGCGAGTCATTGTTATCTTAATGTCTGCTGAATGGCTTTGCTGAACTAGTCCGGATGTTGCAAGAGGGGGGGGGGTGCTGCTGCAGGCTACATACCTGGACATATTCCCTACAATATGGCTTTCACTAGAGCAGGATACACAGGAACATGGTTGCCCTCTGGTTTGCTGGAGGGACTGCTTTGGCTGCTGCTCTTTGACTGCTGGTTTCGAGGGATGAAGAGAAGTCCTTTCCATGGTGGCACAGGCTTGCCACTTGATCTGGAGAGGCTGCTGCACACATCTGCTGGGGTTGCCATGACCAGTCCAGGAGATTGGCAACCCGTTAGGCTACAATTCCCCCCCTTGTTGACGTCGACACTTCTAGTGGAGATGTCAACACAACTGGAGAAGACGACCTGGATACTTGCTTGAAGACCTTGATTGAAGATGCATAAACCTGAGATGCACAAGCCAAAGGGGTCTGGGAACCATTTGACTAATCTAAAACCAGGCCAGGTTAAAAAGGAGACTGCCTATGGAACTCAGTACACTTTAGAGAGGAATAAGAATTCTTGAATTTGCAAGCCTATTTAAAACAACTACATTGGATGGCTCAATGCAGCAGGTTCAATTTTCAATACATTTAATACAGGTAAACAGCAAATAAAGCAATGCTCTTACTAAACTCAAATTACATTTCTAAACTATGAAACTAAAATCAGCACTTAAATATTTGTATACAGGTATAGGCAACTTAATGATTACTAGGCAATACTTAATTAACTAATGTAAACATAGAGTACAAAGGGGGAAAAAAAACCTTGGGCAAAATTGCCAGATGTAAAAGGGAAAAAAAACTTTGCACCTTTTAAAACTATAGCAAAAGAAATAGTGAGATAGACCGCTGGTGATTTGCTGAAGGTGCCTTGGAAAAGGAAAGAATAAACCAAAACATCACCCCCCCTGGAGTCCAAAAAGAGCTCAAAGTTCTACAGTCAGGGAAGGGTTAAACAAAATCTTAATGGTTGCTTTCAACCGGCTGGAATTGGCTCTTCTTCTCGAGGCAGATTGGCTCGGGCACTGCACATCTCATTTTCATTCTTGATCATATGCCTTGCAAGAAAACGATTTTATTTGGAAAAAATAAAGACTTAAACCTCAAAGAAAATTCACACGGAAAGTGCATGTCTCTAGCTGTAGGGGACTAGGGTCTTATGCTTGAAAGGTTACTACACAATGATATAAAAACATATGGGAGATTCACAGACTTAAACTAGGCAAAACAAACATAGTGGCTATATGGGAGGGGGAGACACTTGGTTTTAAAGCAGAGATCCAGTTTTTAATCATGCCCTGTTAGCAAGGAAAGATTTTGTAGTTGTTCCCTCCCCTGTGCATTCTTGCAAGCCCATTGTTGACTACCCTCCCTCCTTTGGCGACCTTTGGGGCACCTTGCCCACAGGCTGGCTGCAGCAGGATCGTTGCTGACCAGGAGTCTCTTGCCTGGAGGTGGCATAGAGGAACAAAGGAGGAGGATACAGCAGGGAGTTCCAGCAGTAGTTGCTGGCGCTCGGGAGCAGAGGCTTGCATACTTAACAATATTACTTAGACACATTGATGGCTGGGAGGTGCTTTGCACTAGCATTGCACCTTAAGGCAAGGCAGACAATAAAACAAAATCATTGAGGCGGAGAGAGCTGAATGCAGTCAGCTCTTCCGGTAGAAGGGGGCCCTTGTAGGGAGAAATCTAGTCAAAAGGGGCTAGCAGGCATCCATACAGTACCCAGCAGCTGCTGCTGAGAGGAGTGTTGCAAAGCTAAAATAGAGCATGAAGACTTTTTGTTCCTCTTCCCCTTGTTTCCCAAGGAGAGAGAGAATACCTGGTTGCTATTAAGTTTTTTTACAAAGCAGGCAGATATTCATATGATAGAGAAGTGTTGTTATGATCAAGTTAGAAAATATCAGGGAGCAGCCTTCTGTAGGCTGCCATTAATAACCAAAGACAGTACACACATTGTAGTAAGCATAAAGCATTGAGGTTTCTTAAAGGAAAGAAAGTTGAACACTAAACAGAACAAAATTGGTGTGGGGGGGTTACTTTTCTTCCCGGTTCTCCTGGTTGGTTGGCATGGATCAGAAAACAAGACTGTTAATGAATACCATGCAATGTATGGTATGGTAAGAGACCCTTCCATTGGCGGTTTGCTTCTCCAACCCCCCCCCCCCCTTCATATCCCAGATAGCCTTGTTAGCATGCCAGGGAGTGAAGGAGCTAGGTTGAAACACACAAAAATCAGGACTTTTTCAAGATTTTCAAAAATAAATTCAAAAGAAAATGAACCCAGCTCAAAATCTGATATTTCTCTCTTCAAAAAAAAGTCAAAATTCAAAAACTTCAAATCAACTTCAAATCAGGCATAAAAACTTCAAAGATTTCTCAACTTTATAATAAAAAAATTATTATATTTCTTTCCTTTAAAGAGTTCCAAATTCAAAAATAAAAGTGGTTCAAAAATAAAAAGTAGATTGGATATCTTCCCCCCCCCCTCCTTTCCTCTGAATACATGACGAGAAAAGGATTGTTTCCATGAGGTGTACCCCGCGCCAGAAGGCTTTGCGGCACCACTGGGCATGCGCAGAGTGCACTATGTACATTGAGCTGCATTAATGGGATCTGCCATGACAGGCAAGAACCAAAACTTGCAACTAAAATGAGAGCTTGGGGTTGCTTCAGGGGGCTAGAGAGCCCGGGTTGCTGTTTTCCTGGAAACAACCCTAACATTTTGGAGGAACAAAAAATAAAAATGGGGGGGGGGGGGAATCCTATTGCTTGGATTACAGATTATTACCATGTTGGATGAAGTCATTCAGCTGCTGCATCATTTAGGATTGCAGCCCCACCTTATTTTTAGTCACCACTCTCGATACCATCTTATTCATGTACACTTCAAAACTCTTCACTGACCTTCTTATAACAATACAATCCTTTTTGGCCACTGCTTATGGGCTGCAGTCCCAAAGCATTAGCCATCCTTTTATTTATTATATGCTAAACACCTTCTTTCCTCACACCAGGTCAACATACTTTCATCTTCAGGTTTCTCCAACACAGTAATAAAAGCTATAAAACTGAATGAAGAGGGGCTGGGAGCTGTGGGGGGGAGGGGCAGAGCACGCGGGGCTCTCCCCTTCATTATTCACTTTTCACTTATTCTTAAAAAAAAGGCAGAATCTAGGTTTACAAATATACTACCATTTACTAAAGAGGAGATTTTTACTGCGCAGTAAAATTAACCTTATATTTATAACTTATCCTATGTGTACACTGAAATGGTTTCCTTGCCTTTTCCCAGGTACAGTGGGAAGGGGCATTGACACACACACATACTAGTTTCCCTTGCAAACATACAGGCACTTGGGGGAGCGTGTTCCCTTGCATATTTCCATTTGGTGCCCCATGCCAATTTTGCGCAAACCGCATTGTACTTTTGGGGAACCAAGGCAGATGTTTCTGTGAGATTGGCCGGATCTTCACAAAAGCATGTACCCTAAATATCGATTTATCATATTTACCACACACACAACTCTATTTCCTGTAGGAGAAAAACACGTTATATAACTATCCTTTTCCTGTGCCAGATAGACTTCTCTGACCCAGGGAGGTTTCATTACAACTGCACATCATGACATACAAGAAAACTGCAAAATCTTGAAATAGAAAAATCATTAAACTAAAGGTGATCACCATGGGGTACCTGATTATAAGAAATATCTGCAGATTGTTAGCAATAACAAAAACTAGATCAATTAGGTCAAGATAACACAGTCACTTTCACTTACTCAATAAAGAAACACAAAATTAGAGAAACCAAGAAGCTGTTCCACTAGGGTGCTTGTTTAGAACAGCTCTATAAATTTGTTTGCTGCAAAACAAAGTTGAAACATTTGAACTATCAACAATAACTTAGAATGAATTTAAAACGTTAGACTCAAAGTCAAAGGATTAAAGCAAACTACAACACATGAAGTATTAATTCTATCCAAACATCTATATATATAAGGACCATAAAATCATGACACACGAACTATATTCCTAATGAGGTTGCATCTCTGTGTCTGCACAGAGTTCCTTTTAGAAGACAGGCAGAGGAGTCTGTGTATATCCAAGTGAATTCTGTAAAGCAAGGGTTAAATAAAACACAAATTCAAGACTTTGCCATGTTTGTGGTGGCTTCTTCCACCAGGGCTGTGGTCCTTTCCATGTGTTGAGTGGGTCCAGTAAGCAAAAAGGTGTGTTCTGGACCCGTGCTTTCCAGCCTTTCTCTTGCACTAAGGGTGAATAGCTCTCCCAAATATGCTGCTTCAGTCCTGGGAGGCTCTGAGGCATAGTTTTTGTGTCGGTCCTTGAAGGTTCCACTTTGCATCCTCTCCCATTTAGGCTTGTAAGGTTGGGAAGAGGAAGAGGCTGACTTGAGTCAGAATTCTGGTCTGACTGAATGGCTGGTTTGGGCTGGGTTTTCTTTTTTAATGCATTTGGAAACAGAGAGCCTGCCTGAGATTTGCCAGGCAGTCCTGGTTCTTGCACCCCTTCCACTGGAAATCCTGCTTTCACTTTGCCACCTTGTAACATTTTTGACTCCATTTCCAAGTAGGATTTCTCTAGAGTTTGTAATCTAGCCTCTGTGGTTCTATGGCACTCCAGAACACTTTGCAGTTGTGATTTTAAACTGTCAGTTTCCACTCTGTTCCTTTCTAGTTGGAGGTTCATTTTGCCAAAGTCAGTCTGGAGCAGCTTCTGATTCCTTGGTTTTAAGAGCAGCTTCTGATTCCTGATTCTTCTTGGGGAGACTCTCAGTCTCCAAATCTCGTTCCTTGTTAAACTTTGTCAATTCCTGTATTCTATTTTCCCTATGGGCTAGTTCCAATTTCAGAGCCTTGTTCACTTCTATTAAGGTTTTTAGCTGGTTCTGGGTTTGAATTAGTCTTTTGATTCTGTCCATTCCCTTAAGGGGAAGACCTTTAGTGGTAGGGTCAGTAGTTGGAGCGGGGCTGTCTAGATCAGCAAGAGCGCGGAGTAAGACTGCTGTGGGTTGCATGCAAAAGCTCTCCATGTTTGCCCCTCTGCTTTGCAAGCGACCCCATGCCATTGATCGAAGGGGATCCTGACCTGCAGCGGAGGAGGGCTTATACACAGAAGACCTGTGTTGCTGTGGGAATTCTGCTTTGTGCCCTGTCTCTGCAGGCAAGGAGGGAGCGTTTGGAAGGGAGTTGGCTGGGCGAGAGTCGCCTGTGGGGTAGGGTTTCCGAGAATGGAAGGAAGAAGGCTGCGAGTGTTTAAAACGCGAACCTCTTTCTCTCCAGCCTTGGCTTGCCTCTTTTTCCTGAACTTGGTTCCAACCTCTCCTTCGTGAACTCTGCGGAGCCTGATCTGGGCTGGCTTGAGAGTGGGGGCTGTCATTGGAATATGTGATAGCCTGGATTGGCTCTGGAGGGTGCCTTTCTCTCTCAGCACTTCGGGCTTGTTTTATTCTAAGAAGTCTAGCAGCCTCCCAAATTTTCTGTTTTATTCCTTCCCAGGGTGTGTCACCCACAGATATCAGGCCGGCAATAACTCTGGTGTCGGGGTCCAAACTGTCTACTAACGGCACTGTGAAGTTTTTATCATTGTATTCCGGCTCCCCATGTTGATTGTTAATGACAATTTTAGCTAAGCGTGCCAGGAGCTGTTTGCGCATTACATATGCCTCAGGTTCCTCTTCTGGGGCTTGGTACTCCTTCCAAAAGAGGGCTGGGAGTGATTCTCCGGGTTTAATGAATTCCAGCACTTCCCTCATCCAGACCAGCACTGGTTTGTTGCGCAATCCACGGAAGGCAATGAATGAGAAGAGCCGTGCCTGCTCCTGGAGAGGGGTGCATTGTAGAGCTAACGCTGTTAAGTCGGCCTCATCAGCCGTGGGATATGAGGCGGAGACTATTGCGAACCAGGAGACTGCTGTATCTTGGTTAAAGGGGCCCACATAGGAGGCTATGGTTTCCAGCTCCTCCTTGGTCCACTGCCTTGTTTCCTTAACCTGCTTTTGGACATGCTCTTCCTCTCCGGTGGTGACTTGGACCACTCGGGACCTGATTGGGTTAACAGGGAGGGGACCCTCTATGGCAGCTTCTTGTGGGGCATGCGCTAGAGTTTCCTGTGTCCCTGTCTCATGGAGGATCGAGTGCATGGGGAGAGCTTTCAGTATTTGGGGGTGCACCGTGCTGATCAATGAATGTTGGAGCTCCAGCTTTTGTTTTAGAGCGTGAATCTCCTTCTGGCATGCTTCATGGGAAGCAGCCTCAAAATTTTGGTTGGCTTGCCCTGCCAGGTACTTTGCGGCCTGGGCTGCACGGGCGTGCTTGTTTTTAATTTCTTCTACCTGGTTCTCCAACTCCCTAATTTGCGATATTAGAGCATCTTTTTCCTTGATGCGTTCTAACATGGCTGCAGCTACTGTTTGGTTCTCAGTGGCTAATCTCTGGATTTTATCTTCTTTTTTCTGCAAGAGGACATCCTTTTGTTGTACTTGGGCAAAAACCTTCCTGGTTTCGTTTAACATGGATATGCAGTCTTGGAGGGGTGTGTACAGTCCCCAAGCTATATATTTATCTTTCTGTGAAAAGGACGGCTTGTCCTTCTCGCAGAAGGCATTGATCGCGTTATGCAAGGTTGCAATTGGGTTCTCGGTGCAAAAGCTACTTTCTTCCCACGGACAATCACCCTTCTTAGCAAGCCACCTTGCCACAAGTGGGAGGCTACTCTACTGTTTGAACATCTTGTTCACTAGTTACTTTCTTCCCCGGGCGGAAGTGGCGTGAACAGTTCAATCCTCTCCTTTCTTCACCCTTTAGGAGCTCTACTCCGGGTGGAGATGGTTCAAAAACAGTTCAGTCCCTTCCTCCTAACCCTTGACAAGGCTTAAAAATGCTCCCCGGGCAGAAATGGCATAAAAAACCTAAGTCTCTCCTGGCTTTACCCTTAAGGAGCTCTACTCCAGGCGGAGAGTTTCAGGCAGTTTAATCCTTTCCTCCTAACCCTTGGCGGGGCTTAATTTCAAAATGCACCCTCTGGAAAGCTGAGCCCTCGCTCGCCGGCTATACCCGTCACTTTCCAAAAAGAGGGGGGGGAGGAATCAGGTGACTTGCTTCTCCTGTCCTCGGCCGCAGTCAGGACTCTCCTGTCCGTCTGCTATTTAATTTCCCTTTCTGAGTCAGTGAGCGCAGGCAGTCTAGGTCGCCTGGCTCCTCACGTTTTTGGGGAAGTTGGGACAGTGAGCGCAGGCAGTCTAGGTCGCCTGACCCCTCACGTCTTTGGGGAAGTTGGGGCAGTGAGCGCAGGCAGTCTAGGTCGCCTGACCCCTCACGTTTTTGGGGAAGTTGGGGCGGTGAGCGCAGGAAGTCTAGGTCGCCTGACCCCTCACGTTTCTGGGGAAGTTGGGGCGGTGAGCGCAGGCAGTCTAGGTCGCCTGACCCCTCACTTATTTGGAAGTTTGCTTTACTCACTCTCTGGAAAGTCTTGCCACCCACCAGGGTAAGGCTCTTTTAATCTGTGGGGGGGCATAAGCTATCCCTTTGCTTAGCCCTTGCTGCAAAGTCTCTGCTAGGGGGTTCTGAGTTATATCCTTGGCTCAGCCCTAGAGACTATTTCCTTGGCACCTAGCCAGCACAAAACAGAACAACTACTCAGGCTCTCTGGCAGTTTAAAAGGGGTAGCCTTGCCTATCTCCTTCAGCTAAGGGTCCCTGACAATTCAAACTGCTCTCCTGGCTCTCCTGGCCAGTTTGAAATGGACTCCTGCTTTATTTACTAAGCAGGCTTCCACTGGGCAGATTCTGTGCTGTTTAGAATCTGGGCTCTCCTGGCCGCTTAAAAGAAACTGGGGGCAGGTATTTTAACCCTAGCAAAATGCGGGGGGAGGTTTTTCCTATCAAGCGATCTTCCAGGAAGGGGATATTATATTTGCCTACGTGTAGGTGCAGAATGTCTACGTGCAAAACCTACTCTGCAGTAACCCATCCCAGATAGCCATTCAAAATGGGGAATCTCAAGAAAGAGATGCGGTTTCCAGGGCGACACACACCCGTCTCCATGGCATTGCTGGGAAGGTGGCCCGGCGGGCGGCTGAGACGAGTGGTGGGCAGAGATGAAGGGGGGAAAAGTCAACCCACAAAATAGTGCTCTCTAGAGCCACACACACATACACACACACGCTTCCTTGCCAAATTTACAAGGTCATGGACTTTCTCCTACGTCTGTGTGCCTGAAATGCTTACAGGGTTGCCCCGCTTTCTCCACAAATAATCTGTTAGCCAAAATGCCCGGTTATGAATTGTTATATGGGGAAATTAGCGAATCAATAACCGGCAATGGGCATAACTTGAGCTGGGATGCAACCTTTATTTACCAGAGTCCATACCATGACCAGTAAAGAGGCGGAAGCAATGGAATTAGGTTAAAAATAATTTACTCAGATTATATGTTCACACGCACATACAAAACTACACATACACATCACACAACATACAGAGTCTAGGAATCAAAGAGAGGAATAAAGAGAGTTTTGCCATGTGGCAGGCAGAGGAGGAAATATACTGCACCTCTCTTCAGAGTAATTGTCCGTCCTGAATTCCATGCAGCTTTGGGGGATAAAAAGGGGACAGGGGGGGGGGGCTAGGTGTCCAAGCATGAACACCCACTCTGGCAGAGTGCCAGGCAGTATGGAGGGGAAGGCCCAAGGGAGCGAGAGAGCGAATGGGGTGGGAGCTCTCCAGTTATACTGTTTTTCTGGGGGCAGGGGGGGAAGGGTTTAACCCCTCCTAGGTTCCCAGGTGGCAAAAGGGTGACAACAGACTTAATCTGTGGGGTAGTGAGAATTTGGAAATCTATTATAATTCCAATGGCTTTTGCAATCCCAGGAGAAGTCAGGAGTCTCACTGATTGGCTTATTGGCTTGAAACAAAAGGTGCGATCACTGCTAATGTCTGGAGATCGTTGCTGAAGAGCGAGTCATTGTTATCTTAATGTCTGCTGAATGGCTTTGCTGAACTAGTCCGGATGTTGCAAGAGGGGGGGGGGTGCTGCTGCAGGCTACATGCCTGGACATATTCCCTACAATATGGCTTTCACTAGAGCAGGATACACAGGAACATGGTTGCCCTCTGGTTTGCTGGAGGGACTGCTTTGGCTGCTGCTCTTTGACTGCTGGTTTCGAGGGATGAAGAGAAGTCCTTTCCATGGCGGCACAGGCTTGCCGCTTGGTCTGGAGAGGCTGCTGCACACATCTGCCGGGGTTGCCATGACAAGTCCAGGAGATTGGCAACCCGTTAGGCTACAGTGTTCTTAGGTGGTGATGACAGATCCCCAAGGGGAGTGAAAGCCTCTGGGACCCCCGGAAGTGTTCTTGGGTGAGGATGACAGCCCGTGGGACCCCTAGAAGTGTTCTTAGGTGGTGATGACAGATCGCCAAGGGGAATGAAAGCCTCTGGGACCCCCAGATGTCTTCTTGGGTGGGGATGACAGTTCCTGAGACCCCCAGAGGTGTTGTGAGGTAGTGATGACAGATCCCCAAGGGGAGTGAAAGCCTCTGGGACCCCCGGACGTCTTCTTAGGTGGGGATGACAGCCCCTGGGACCCCTAGAAGTGTTGTTAGGTGGTGATGACAGATCCCCAAGGGGAGTGAAAGCCTCTGGGAGCCCCAGAAGAGTTCTTGGGTGGGGATGACAGCCCCTGGGACCCCCAGAATTGTTCTTAGGTGTTGATGACAGATCCCCAAGGGGAGTGAAAGCCTCTGGGACCCCCAAAAGTGTTCTTGGGTGGGGATGACAGCCCCTGGGACCCCTAGAAATGTTCTTAGGTGGTGATGACGGATCCCCAAGGGGAGTGAAAGCCTCTGGGACCATAGGAAGTCTTCCTGGGTGGGGATGACAGACCTTGGGACCCCTAGAAGTGTTCTTAGGTGGTGATGACAGATCCCCAAGGGGAGTGAAAGCCTCTGGGACCCCAGGAAGTGTTTTAGAGTGGGGATGAAAGCCCCTGGGACCCCTAGACGTATTCTTAGGTGGTGATGACAGATCCCCAACGTGAGTGAAAGCCTCTGGGACCCCCAGAGGTGTTCTAAGGTGGGAATGACAGCCCCTGTGACGCCCAGAACTATTCTGAGGTGGTGATGACAGATCCCCAAGGGGAGTGAAAGCCTCTGGGACCCCCATAAGTCTTCTTGGGGGGATGACAGCCCCTGGGACCCCTAGAGGTGTTCTGTGGTGGTGATGACAGATCCCCAAGGGGAGTGAAAGCCTCTGGGACCCCCAGACGTCTTCTTGGGTGGGGATGACAGCCCCTGGGACCCCTAGAAGTTTTCTTAGGTGGTGATGACAGATCCCCAAGGGGAGTGAAAGCCTCTGGGACCTCCAGAAGAGTTTTTTGGTGGGGATGACAGCCCCTGGGACCCCCAGAAGTGTTCTTAGGTGGTGATGGCAGATCCCCAAGGGGAGTGAAAGCCTCTGGGACCCCCGGAAGTGTTCTTGGGTGGGGATGACAGCCCCTGGGACCCCTAGAAATGTTCTTAGGTGGTGATGATGGATCCCCAAGGGGAGTGAAAGCCTCTGGGACCCCAGGAAGTCGTCCTGGGTGGGGATGACAGCCTCTGGGACCCCTAGAAGTGTTCTTAGGTGGTAATGACAGATCCCCAAGGGGAGTGAAAGCCTCTGGGAACCCCAGAAGTGTTCTTGGGTGGGGATGACAGCCCCTGGGACCCCCAGAAGTGTTCTTAGGTGGTGATGACAGATCCCCAAGGGGAGTGAAAGCCTCTGGGACCCACAGAAGTGTTCTTGGGTGGGGATGATAGCCCCTGGGACCCCTAGAAATGTTCTTAGGTGGTGATGACGGATCCCCAAGGGGAGTGAAAGCCTATGGGAGCCCCAGAAGAGTTCTTGGGTAGGGTTGAAAGCCCCTGGGACCCCTAGAAGTGTTCTTAGGTGCTGATGACGGATCCCCCAGGGGAGTGAAAGCCTCCGGGACCCCCAAAACAGTTGTTGGGTGGGGATGACAGAGCCTGGGACCCCTTGAAGTTTTCATAGGTGGTGATGACAGATCCCCAACGGGAGTGAAAGCCTCTGGGACCCCAGGAAGTGTTTTAGGGTGGGGATGAAAGCCCCTGGGACCCCTAGAAGTGTTCTTAGGTGCTGATGACGGATCCCCCAGGGAAGTGAAAGCCTCCGGGACCCCCAAAACAGTTGTTGGGTGGGGATGACAGCCCCTGGGACCCCTTGAAGTGTTCATAGGTGGTGATGACAGATCCCCAAGGGGAGTGAAAGCCTTTGGGACCCCCAGAAGAGTTCTTCGGTGGGGATGACAGCCCCTGGGACCCCTAGAAGTGTTCTTAGGTGGTGATGACAGATCCCCAAGGGGAGTGAAAGCCTCCGGGACCCCCAGAAGTCGTCTTGGGTGGGGATGACAGTCCCTGGGACCCCTAGAAGTGTTCTTAGGTGGTGATGACTGATCCCCAAGGGGAGTGAAAGCCTCTGGGACCCCCAGAAGTGTTTTTGGGTGGGGATGACAGCCCCTGGGACCCCTAGAAGTGTTCTTAGGTGGTGATGACAGATCCCCAAGGGCAGTGAAAGCCTCTGGGACCCCCATAAGTCTTCTTGGGGGGATGACAGCACCTGGGACTCCTAGAGGTGTTCTTAGGTGGTGATGACAGATCCCCAAGGGGAGTGAAAGCCTCTGGGACCCCCAGACGTCTTCTTGGGTGGGGATGACAGCCCCTGGGACCCCTAGAAGTTTTCTTAGGTGGTGATGACAGATCCCCAAGGGGAGTGAAAGCCTCTGGGACCTCCAGAAGAGTTTTTTGGTGGGGATGACAGCCCCTGGGACCCCCAGAAGTGTTCTTAGGTGGTGATGGCAGATCCCCAAGGGGAGTGAAAGCCTCTGGGACCCCCGGAAGTGTTCTTGGGTGGGGATGACAGCCCCTGGGACCCCTAGAAATGTTCTTAGGTGGTGATGATGGATCCCCAAGGGGAGTGAAAGCCTCTGGGACCCCAGGAAGTCGTCCTGGGTGGAGATGACAGCCCCTGGGACCCCTAGAAGTGTTCTTAGGTGGTGATGACAGATCCCCAAGGGGAGTGAAAGCCTCTGGGAACCCCAGAAGTGTTCTTGGGTGGGGATGACAGCCCCTGGGACCCCCAGAAGTGTTCTTAGGTGGTGATGACAGATCCCCAAGGGGAGTGAAAGCCTCTGGGACCCACAGAAGTGTTCTTGGGTGGGGATGATAGCCCCTGGGACCCCTAGAAATGTTCTTAGGTGGTGATGACGGATCCCCAAGGGGAGTGAAAGCCTATGGGAGCCCCAGAAGAGTTCTTGGGTAGGGTTGAAAGCCCCTGGGACCCCTAGAAGTGTTCTTAGGTGCTGATGACGGATCCCCCAGGGGAGTGAAAGCCTCCGGGACCCCCAAAACAGTTGTTGTGTGGGGATGACAGAGCCTGGGACCCCTTGAAGTTTTCATAGGTGGTGATGACAGATCCCCAACGGGAGTGAAAGCCTCTGGGACCCCAGGAAGTGTTTTAGGGTGGGGATGAAAGCCCCTGGGACCCCTAGAAGTGTTCTTAGGTGCTGATGACGGATCGCCCAGGGAAGTGAAAGCCTCCGGGACCCCCAAAACAGTTGTTGGGTGGGGATGACAGCCCCTGGGATCCCTTGAAGTGTTCATAGGTGGTGATGACAGATCCCCAAGGGGAGTGAAAGCCTTTGGGACCCCCAGAAGAGTTCTTCGGTGGGGATGACAGCCCCTGGGACCCCTAGAAGTGTTCTTAGGTGGTGATGACAGATCCCCAAGGGGAGTGAAAGCCTCCGGGACCCCCAGAAGTCGTCTTGGGTGGGGATGACAGTCCCTGGGACCCCTAGAAGTGTTCTTAGGTTGTGATGACTGATCCCCAAGGGGAGTGAAAGCCTCTGGGACCCCCAGAAGTGTTCTTGGGTGGGGATGACAGCCCCTGGGACCCCTAGAAGTGTTCTTAGGTGGTGATGACAGATCCCCAAGGGCAGTGAAAGCCTCTGGGACCCCCAGACGTCTTCTTGGGTGGGGATGACAGCCCCTGGGACTCCTAGAGGTGTTCTTAGGTGGTGATGACAGATCCCCAAGGGGAGTGAAAGCCTCTGGGAACCCCAGAAGAGTTCTTGGGTGGGGATGACAGCCCCTGGGACACCCAGAAGTGTTCTTAGGTGGTGATGACAGATCCCCAAGGGGAGTGAACCCTCTGGGACCCCCGGAAGTGTTCTTGGGTGAGGATGACAGCCCCTGGGACCCCCAGAAGTGTTCTTTTTTTTTCTTTTCTTTATATCATTAAGGGTACAGGGAAGGAAAAGGGGAAGGGGTAAATGTTAACATAGTAAAAAACAAAACAGTATTATAAAATGATTTCTGAATAAAATATGGTTACAAAATGACTTTAGTTTGTTGTTCTTGCTTCTAAGTAGTCTCTGGTATTTAAAAAATTCTTGTTCTTTTTTTTTTTTTACAATTAACTAAGATAAAAAAGTTTAAAACAGGGTTGGTTATAATATTTTGGCATCCATTATTCGTGATAATTGGACTTCATATATGTATAAAAAGATGCCCACTTCTCCTGAAATTGCTCGGTGGATTCACTGGATTTAGGGTTTAGTTCATCTGTCATTTTTGCCATTGCTGCATATTCTAAAAGTTTTTCTTTCCAATCATCAATTTCAGGTATGTGGATTTGTTTCCATGTCCTTGCTAGAATTATTCTAGCGGCTGTTGTTCCATATTTAAAAACGTCATGCAGTTTTTGAGGTAGACTTAACGGTACTATAGTGAGTAGATAAAATTTTGGATCAAGTGTAAATTTCGTATCTAGCATCAATTGTAGTTCGCGATGAACTCTTTTCCAGTATAGTTGTAACTTTGGACAGGTCCACCAAACATGGAAATAGGAGCCGTCTGATTCTTGACATTTCCAACATGCACCTTTTTTCCCAGAAGTTGTCATCTGAGAGAGCATATTTGGAGTCAGGTACCATCTATAGAAGGTCTTGTACCAATTTTCTTTCACTTCTTGAGAAACTGTATATTTCAATTCGGAGGAACAAAGTTTTTCCCATGAGTCCATATTGATCATTTCTCCGAAATTTTGCATCCACTTTATCATGTTTGTTTTCACTTGTTCTTCTTCTGTGTCATATTTCAGGAGAAGCTTATATATTTTTCCTAATATGTGTGAGTCATTTTTAGATATTAGCTGCTCAAATTCAGTTGGTTCACGAAATGGTTGTGGATATAAGCAATCTTTTTGCAAATTGTAAAAAAGTTAACCAATTCAACTTTTGAAATTTTTATTGAAGTTTAATCATATCCTTGATTTCTCCCGTAGGCTCTATCATATCTCTGTAAGTAAAATGAACACCCGGTTTTAGTTTAACATTGTCATGATAGGCTTCAATTGGTGACATTATAGAAGGTGGAGAAGGACTTATTCTCTTTTTATATCTTTTCCAGACTTTCAGTAACGCTAATTTGACATCGCAATCTTCTTGTGCTTTATCTTTTTGAATTTTTGATTTAGAGTCCCACAGAACTTTATGAAAGCCCTGTCCCAAGTCCGCCCGTTCTAATATAATATGCTGACTTTTGGGTTGTTTTATCCATTCGGTTATCCAAGATAGGCAGGCTGCATGGTAGTATAATTTAAAGTTGGGCATTGCCAGCCCTCCTCTTTTCTTTTCATCTTGAAGGACTTTGAATCTTACTCTCGGTTTTTTTCCGTTCCAGACAAATCGATTAATTTGTTTTTGCCAATTTTCTAATATCCTTTCGGGAATGTCGATTGGCAAAAATTGAAATAAAAAATTTAGTCTTGGAAGAACATTCATCTTTATCGTCGATATCCTTCCTAACCATGAAATGTTCATCTTTGACCATAAATTCAGATCTCTTTCTATTTCACCCCAGATTTTTAAGTAGTTTGACCTTAAAAGTGTATTATTTTGTGAGGATATGTTAACACCCAGATATTTCACTGATTCTTTGGCAATTCGGCATCCGGTAATGTCTTCAATGTGCTTGTCTTCATCTGCTGTTAAATTGAAAGTCAAGATTTTCGTCTTTGTTTTGTTAAGTTTATACCCGGAATATTTTGCATATTCGATGAGGTGATTGTAAACGTACGGAAGTGTTTGCTCAGGATTTTGACAAATTAAAACGACGTCATCTGCATAACTTTTAATTTTATGTTCTTCATTACCTATTGTTAGACCTTTGATTTTTGGATCGTTTCTTATATAATTGGAGAGGACCTCCATTGATAAGTCGAATAAAAATGGAGAAAGAGGACAGCCTTGTCTAGTACCTTTTTTGATGTCCAATTCTGTGGACAGCTGACCGTTAATCAAGAGACGAGCTCTTTGCACCGAATATATCGAATTGAAAACTTTAAACAAGGTTTCTCCACAGTCCATTTGTTGTAGTGTTTTACCAATAAAGTGCCAGGAAACATTATCAAAAGCTTTTTCTGCATCCAAAAATATCATTGCTGTTTTTAATGATTTTGACTTTGCATATTTTATTGCACTGAGAACCAGTCTCACATTATCTCTCATGAGTCTTTTAGGAATGAAACCTGTTTGGTCTGGGTGTACTAAATTTCCGATATATTTCTGAAATCTTTTAGTGATTATAGAAGCAAAAATTTTGTAATCAATGTTCAATAATGATATTGGTCTGTAAGCTTGGGGATAACATTGGTCTGCAGCTTCTTTTGGGATTAATGAGATATGTGCTTCTTGCCATGACGAAGGAATCTTGCCGTGTTCGATTACCTCGTTGTAAAGAGAGAGTAAGACCAGAGTTAATTGATGTTCTAACAGTTTATAATATTGTGGTGTTAAACCGTCAGGTCCGGGTGCTTTGTCTAATTTTAAATTATTAATGGCATCTACAATTTCTTGAGTTGTTATCTTCTGGTTAAGTATCTCTTGTTCATCTGATGAGAGTTTAGGTAGTTGTGCATGAACTAAATAAGTTGAAAGTCCTTGTTCTCGCAAATCGTCCTTCGAGTAGAGTTGCTTATAATATTCCAAAAATATTTTTTCGATTTCCTCTTGTTTATTATAAGTTATCCCGTCAGCTTTGGCACCGATTATCTTCCTTTTCTTCTCTTGTTGTCGAAGTTGATTGGCTAAAAAATGACCTGGCTTATTTGCTCTTTCAAAAAACCTTTGCTTGACATATTTAACTTTTATTCTGATTTCTTCTGTTTCTATCAACTCTATTTGGTGCTTGGTCGTCTTAATATCATGTAAAGTCATTTTATCTGGCTTGAGTTGAGCTTTCTTTTCCAATTTTCTTAATTGTTCTTGTAGTTCTTTGAGTTTCTTCTGTCTTTCTTTTTTTTTTGGAATTCAAGGCTATCATTTTCCCTCTTACAAAAGCTTTACTGGCATCCCATATAACAAGATCAGACATATCTTCTGTTTTATTTAAAGTAAAAAATTCTTTCAAATCATGCTTGCATTGTTCAAATATATGCTTATTCCGGAGTAATTGATCGTTCATCCGCCATCTTCTGATCCCTATTTTGCCTCTTGTTAAGGTCAGTTCGATTGGATTATGATCTGACAATATCCTAGGTGCTATAAGTATCTTCTCCACACTTGTTGTCATTGATCTGGAGGTCCAACACATATCAATTCTTGAATGTGATTTATGACGATTTGAATAGAAAGTGTAATCTTTTGTTTTTGGATTTTTCGTTCTCCATATGTCAATTAGATCAAATTCTTTCATTAATTTAAAGACACTCTTCGGAAACTTCCCAGATATGCTGCTGTGGGTCTTGTCAATCATAGGATTCACGATTGCGTTGAAATCTCCTATGATTATGATTTCTCCTTGATGATATTCTGCAAGATTCTTGAACAGTGTTTCATAAAAAGTTTCTTTTGCAGCATTCGGAGCATAGATATGTGCTATTGTAAAACAAACTCCATCTGATCCAAAAAGGATTAAAATCTGGTAACGTCCGTCCGAATCTGCTATATGGGTTTTTACCGTCAGAACTTTCTCATTGATGTAAGTTACAAGACCTCTCTTCTTCACCTTCGCCGATGCCAAATAAGGAGTTCCAAGGTAATTTATATGTAGAATTTTTTCATGATTTTTTTTTATATGGGTTTCTTGGAGACAGATGATATCTTTCTTTTGCTTTTTTAGGCTGTGAAAGACTCTTTTTCTTTTATTAGGAGAGTTAAGACCATTGATATTTAATGATGTTATCTGGAGATGATTCATGGTGGGATTAGGATTCTATTCTATAAGGCAGCTGCTTGATTTAATTTGTCTCCTTCGGAAGCCTTCTTGTTTTTTCTTAGTTCTCGCTTCTCAAGCGGTTGTTTTTTCCCCTTCTGAGTTGGTTGAGATTTGCTGGGGCCTTCTCCTGGGGAATCTTCGGAATCTTTTGGAGCTATGTCTCCTTGAGTTTTTATTTCTTGAAGTAATTCTTTTGCTTGGAGTTGATTGTGAATTATCCTTTTCCCTTGCGGCAAGGAGATCTCTAAAGAATATGGAATAAGCCAGCGGAACCTAATTTGTCGCTTGTCCAATTCTTGCTTCAGATCGTTATACTCTTTCCTTTTTGTTAGGACGCTTCTCGGAAGATCGGTTAAGATCTGTATTGAGTTCCCCTCCCAAATCAATGGGTCGTCTCTTTGTGTCTTCAACAGTAGGTCTCTAGTTCTTTTGTGGACGAACCTCACCAGTATATCTCTTGGTTTTTTATACTTGGTGGCATAAAATGAGTTTATTCTGTAGCAAAATTCCAGGAGAGTATCGTCTTCTCAGAAGTGTTCTTAGGTGGTGATGACATATCCCCAAGGGGAGTGAAAGCCTCTGGGACCCCCGGAAGTGTTCTTGGGTGAGGATGACAGCCCCTGGGACCCCCAGACGTGTTCTTAGGTGGTGATGACAGATCCCCAAGGGAGTGAAAGCCTCTGGGACCCCCAGAAGTGTTCTTGGCTGGGGATGAAAGCCTCTGGGACCCCTAGAAGTGTTCTTAGGTGGTGATGACAGATCCCCAAGGGGAGTGAAAGCCTCTGGGACGCCAGGGACCGCTTCCGGGGGTCCCGGAGGCTTTCACTCCCCTTGGGGATCTGTCATCACTACCTAAGAACACTTCTGGGGGTCCCAGGGGCTGTGATACTCACCCAAGAACACTTCCGGGGGTCCCAGAGGCTTTCAATCCCCTTGGGGATCTGTCATCACCACCTAAGAACACTTCTGGGGGTCAAAGGGGCTGTCATCCCCACCCAAGAACACTTCCGGGAGTCCCAGAGGCTTTCACTGCCCTTGGGGATCTGTCATCACCACCTAAGAACACTTCTAGGGGTCCCAGGGGCTGTCATCCCCACCCAAGAACTCTTCTGGGCCTCCCAGAGGCTTTCACTGCCCTTGGGGATCTGTCATCACCACCGAAGAACACTTCTTGGGGTCCCAGGGGCTGTCATCCCCATCCAAGAACACTTCTGTGAGTCCCAGAGGCTTTCACTGCCCTTGGGGATCTGTCATCACCACCTAAGAACACTTCTGGGGGTCCCAGGGGCTGTCATCCCCACCCCAGAACACTTCTGGGGGTCCCAGAGGCTTTCACTCTCCTTAGGGATCTGTCATCACCACCTAAGAACACTTCTGGGGGTCCAAGGGGCTGTCATCCCCACCCAAGAACTCTTCTGGGGGTCCCAGAGGTTTTCATTCCCCTTGGGGATCTGTCATTACCACCAAAAAAACTTCTAGGGGTCCCAGGGGCTGTCATCCCCACCCAAGAACACTTCCGGGGGTCCCAGAGGCTTTCACTCGCCTTGGGGATCTGTCATCACCACCTAAGAACACTTCTGGGGGTCCCAGGGGCTGTCATCCCCACCCAAGAACTCTTCTGGGACTCCCAGAGGCTTTCACTCCCCTTGGGCATCTGTCATCACCATTTAAGAACACTTCTAGCGGTCCCAGGGGCTTTCATCCCCAACCTAAAACACTTCCTGGGGTCCCAGAGTCTTTCACTCCCCTTGGGGATCTGTCATCACCACCTAAGAACACTTCTAGGGGTCCCAGGGACTGTCATCCCCACCCAGGAATACTTCCTGGGGTCCCAGAGGCTTTCACTCCCTTGGGGATCCGTCATCACCACCTAAGAACATTTCTAGGGGTCCCAGGGGCTGTCATCCCCACCTAAGAACACTTCTGTGGGTCCCAGAGGCTTTCACTCCCCTTGGGGATCTGTCAACTCCACCTAAGAACACTTCTGGGGGTCCCAGGGACTGTCATCCCCACCCAAGAACACTTCTGGGGGTCCCAGAGGCTATCACTCCCCTTGGGGATCTGTCATCACCACCTAAGACACTTCTGGGGGTCCCAGGGGCTGTCATCCCCATCGAAGAACACTTCTGGGGGTCCCTGAGGCTTTCACTGCCCTTGGGCATCTGTCATCACCACCTAAGACACTTCTGGGGGTCCCAGGGGCTGTCATGCCCACCCAAGAACACTTCTGGGGGTACCTGAGGCTTTCACTGCCCTTGGGGATCTGTCATCACCACCTAAGACACTTCTGGGGGTCCCAGGGGCTGTCATCCCCACTCAAGAACTCTTCTGGGGGTCCCAGAGGCTTTCATTCCCCTTGGGGATCTGTCATCACCACCTAAGAACACTTTTGGGGGTCCCATGGGCTGTCATCCCCACCTAAGAACACTTCCGGGGGTCCCAGAGGCTTTCACTCGCCTTGGGGATCTGTCATCACCATCTAAGAACACTTCTGGGGGTCCCAGGGGCTGTCATCACCACCCAAGACCTCTTCTGGGGGTCCCAGAGGCTTTCACTCCCCTTGGGAATCTGTCATCACCACCTAAGAAGACTTCTAGGGGTCCCAGGTGCTGTCATCCTCACCCTAAAACACTTCCTGGGGTCCCAGAGGCTTTTACTCCCCTTGGGGATCTGTCATCACCACCTAAGAACTCTTCTAGGGGTCCCAGGGGCTTCCACTCCCCTTGGGGATCTGTCATCACCACCTAAGAACATTTCTAGGGGTCCCAGGGGCTTTCACTCCCCTTGGGGATCTGTCATCACCACCTAGGAACATTTCTAGGGGTCCCAGGGGCTTTCACTCCCCTTGGGGATCTGTCATCCCACCTCAGAATGGTTTAGAAACCTTACTGCGAAATCCATTCCACGTTTTCTTTGCAACCGTTTTTGTGCTGTAATGTCTTTCAGTGGAGTCAATGCAAGTCAACCGACTTTTCCCATTATCTGCAATGGGCTGTGCAGCCTCTCCCATTGCTTCCAATGGGCTGTCTTGTCATTCGTAGAGGGGAGCAACCTCGTGCAGCATCTGCCCCTTTGCAAAACAACAGCCAGGCGCGGATCCCCCCACCCCTCTTACGGGGGGGGGGGGCAAGTGGCAGAAACTCTCCAATTTCCCCTGTGAAGCTGATTTTTTTAATTTTTTTTTAAAGGAACAAAGGTCTTTGCCCTTTTCTACACGATTGTTGTTCCCACAACAGAAATTGAAAATAATTCAGCAGCAACACAGCCACGTTCCCTGCAAACCGGGATCTGGATGCGGACGCCAGATCCGCAAGAGGGCGGAATGGGTGTGGGATGTGTAAGATTTTAATTAATTTAATTCTAGAATATTAGAAAAATGTTATTCTTCTATTATATTTGTAAGCTGTGGTTATTTATATAAGTCAGTAGAAAATAGTCCTGTCTAACTTAAACTGAACAGAGCAGGTGATTTTTCGTATCTGGAACAGGGTATCACCGAATAACAAGTGAGATCATATGCATGTGACCACGGAGATGAGATCAGAGTTAGGGTGGATTTGAGAGGAGGAGATATTCAAATCCTCTTGGAACAAAGAACTCTGGAAAAGTATAAATATGAGAAAAAGGCGAAGCTTGTTAGAGGAAGAGTTTCACTTTTGTGGCCTTTGGCTAAAATCTTTCCTGTCATTATTTTTGCTGCAAAAATAATTAAAAAATCTCTTGCTTTCAATCCTGAGGTTGGGTTTCTGTTATTCAGATCTAAATCTGTTAAAAGGAATAAATCTTTTTATGTCCAACATGGGGGGGCACCACTCCGGACGGTGAGAGAGGGGCGTCCCGTTTCTGAAAATCCCACGCAGACAGAAAAGCACTTCAAGGGGTCCCAGGGGATGTCATCCCCACCCAACAACTGTTTTGGGGGTCCCGGAGGGTTTCACTCTTCTGGGGGATCCATCATCAGCACCTAAGAACACTTCTAGGGGTCCCAGGGGCTTTCATCCCCACCCTAAAACACTTCCTGGGGTCCCAGAGGCTTTCACTCCCGTTGGGGATCTGTCATCACCACCTATGAAAACTTCAAGGGGTCCCAGGCTCTGTCATCCCCACACAACAACTGTTTTGGGGGTCCCGGAGGCTTTCACTCCCCTGGGGGATCCGTCATCAGCACCTAAGAACACTTCTAGGGGTCCCAGGGGCTTTCAACCCTACCCAAGAACTCTTCTGGGGCTCCCATAGGCTTTCACTCCCCTTGGGGATCCGTCATCACCACCTAAGAACATTTCTAGGGGTCCCAGGGGCTATCATCCCCACCCAAGAACACTTCTGTGGGTCCCAGAGGCGTTCACTCCCCTTGGGGATCTGTCATCACTACCTAACAACACTTCTGGGGGTCCCAGGGGCTGTCATCCCCACCCAAGAACTCTTCCTGGGGTCCCAGAGGCTTTCACTCCCCTTGGGCATCTGTCATCACCACCTAAGAACACTTCTAGGGGTCCCAGGGGCTATCATCCCCACCCAAGAACACTTCTGTGGGTCCCAGAGGCGTTCACTCCCCTTGGGGATCTGTCATCACCACCTAAGAAAACTTCTGGGGGTCCCAGGGGCTATCATCCCCACCCAAAAACACTTCTGTGGGTCCCAGAGGCTTTCACTCCCCTTGGGTATCTGTCATCACCTCCTAAGAACACTTTTAGGGGTCCCAGGGGCTGTCATCCCCACCCAGGACGACTTCCTGGGCTCCCAGAGGCTTTCACTCCCCTTGGGGATCCGTCATCACCACCTAAGAACATTTCTAGGGGTCCAGGGGCTGTCATCCCCACCCAAGAACACTTCCGGGGGTCCCAGAGGCTTTCACTCCCCTTGGGGATCTGCCATCACCACCTAAGAAAACTTCTAGGGGTCCCAGGGGCTGTCATCCCCACCCAGGACGACTTCCTGGGGTCCCAGAGGCTTTCACTCCCCTTGGGGATCCGTCATCACCACCTAAGAACATTTCTAGGGGTCTCAGGGGCTGTCATCCCCACCCAAGAACACTTCCGGGGGTCCCAGAGGCTTTCACTCCCCTTGGGGATCTGTCATCACCACCTAAGAAAACTTCTAGGGGTCCCAGGGGCTGTCATCCCCACCCAAGAAGACGTCTGGGGGTCCCAGAGGCTTTCACTCCCCTTGGGGATCTGTCATCACCACCACAGAACACCTCTAGGGGTCCCAGGGGCTGTCATCCCCCCAAGAAGACTTCTGGGGGTCCCAGAGGCTTTCACTCCCCTTGGGGATCTGTCATCACCACCTCAGAATAGTTCTGGGGTTCACAGGGGCTGTCATTCCCACCTTAGAACACCTCTGGGGGTCCCAGAGGCTTTCACTCCCCTTGGGGATCTGTCATCACCACCTAAGAATACGTCTAGGGGTCCCAGGGGCTTTCATCCCCACCCTAAAACACTTCCTGGGGTCCCAAAGGCTTTCACTCCCCTTGGGGATCTGTCATCACCACCTAAGAACACTTCTAGGGGTCCCAGGGGCTGTCATCCCCACCCAAGAAGACGTCTGGGGGTCCCAGAGGCTTTCACTCCCCTTGGGGTTCTGTCATCACCACCTGAGGACTCTTCTAGGGGTCCCAGGGGCTGTCTTCCCCACCCAAGAACACTTCTGGGGGTCCCAGAGGCTTTCCCTCCCCTTGGGGATCTGTCATCACCACCTAAGAACACTTCTAGGGGTCCCAGGGGCTGTCATCCCCACCCAAGAACACTTCTGGGGGTCCAAGAGGCTTTAACTCCCCTTGGTGATCTGTCATCACCACCTAAGAATACTTCTAGGGGTCCCAGGAACTGTCATCCCCACCTAAGAAGACGTCCGGGGGTCCCAGAGGCTTTCACTCCCCTTGGGGATCTGTCATCACCGCATTAGAACACTTCTAAGGGTCCCAGGGGCTGTCATCTCCACTCAAAAATACGTCTGCGGGTCCCATAGACTTTCACTCCCCTTGGGGATCTGTCATCACCACGTCAGAACATTTCTAGAGGTCCCAGGGGCTGTCATCCCCACCCAAGAAGACTTCCGGGGGTCCAAGAGGCTGTCACTCCCCTTGGGGATCTGACATCACCACCTAACAATAGTTCTGGGGGTCCCAGGGTCTGTCATCCCCACCCTAAAACACCTCTGGGGGTCCCAGGGGCTTTCAATCCCCTTGGGGGTCTGTCATCCCCACTTCAGGACGGTTTAGAAACATTACTGGGATATCCATTCCGCGTTTTCTTTGCAACCGTTTTTGTGCTATAATGTCTTTCAATTGAGTCAATGCAAGTCAACCGACACTCTCTTTCCCCATTATCTTCAATGGGCTGTGCAGCCTCTCCCATTGCTTCCAATGGGCAGACTTGTCATTCGTTTTAGTACATCCCCTTTTCTATACGAGAGTTGTTCCCACAACAGAAATCGAAAATAATTCAGCAGCAACACAGCCACGTTCCCTGCAAACCGGGATCTGGATGCGGACGCCAGATCCGCAAGAGGGCGGAATGGGGGGGGCACCACTCCGGACGGTGAGAGAGGGGCGTCCCGTTTCTGAAAATCCCACGCAGACAGAAAAGCAGCACAGCAAAGACAGGGCTGAGGATGTCACCTTGCTCCTTGAGCTGCTACTTTTCTACTGGAAGAGGGGCAACGTGTGTGTGTGTGTGTGTGGTACAGCCAGCCTTTAGAGGAGGAGTTATGCAAAGCAGGGACCCGCCCATATTGACCTTGGAGTGGGTGGATAGGCCAGCTTCACCCTCATACCCTTTTCTGCTGCATTGTTTACATTGCCAAGTTTAATATTTATACTGTGTTTGAGATTTATGAAGTCCTAGGATTACATGGAGAGACGGCATGGTGTGGTGGTTAAGGTGCTGGACTGGGATCTGGAAAACCCGGATTCGAATCCCCACTCTGCCATGGAAACTTGCTGGGTGACCTTGGGCCAGTCACACACTCTCAGCATTGAGCCTGGCAAGAGTTTGGATGGGAGACCACCAAGGAATACCAGGGGCATGATGCAGAGGCAGGAAATGGCAAACCACCTCTGAACATCTCTCGTCTGGAAAACCCTGTGGGTTTGCCAAAGGCAAAAATTTTTTTAAAAAAATTATGTGGCTTGTTACGATCCTCATCCTGTCAATTGCATTGGTTTCCACTGTGTAATCTGCCTTGAGTCTCAGTGAGAAAGGTGGACCGTTAAATAAAATAACACTAAGTACCTGGTGTTGCTGTCCTGCCTCAGTGACTCAGCAGTAGGTCTAAGCACGAGTTTATTCATTCAGTAGTGGAAGAGCTTTTCCTGGGCATCCCGCAGGTAAGGCTTTTGCCTGTCTCTGAATACTTTCCTGTAGCTGAGTGTGTCTCAACCTTTCCTACCTTCGGACCCACGAATTACTCTTATGAAAGAACCTGGGTCCCACCAGGATGGAATTTTTTTAAAAACATCTTTTCTGAGAAAGACATTTATGTGTCTGTACTTGCAGGCATTATAACTGAACCACAACCGCCATGAATGGAGCAGCCTTGACAGGGAGAGGCAATTTCCCAACAGGTGCTGCTTCCCAGTGAAGCACAGAAAAGAGAAAGGCCAGAAGATCATCTCAGACTTGCAGGGGCCTCTTTCTTCCTCTCCACGGTCTTTGGTTGTTCCTCTTGCGCTTGAGAGGAATGGAGGCCAGAGGAGAATGGCGGGTGGGGGACACGAACTATTCACAGCTTTCCTTGACCACAAGCCAGTTACTCTTTATAAACTGAAATGTGTCACTGTTGCTTTAAGAAATGAGATACACATTTTAAAAAGGAATGTTTGGAAAATGTCTCCCTTTTATTCCAGTCAGTTTTGGGGTCTGGGAGCCCCGGGGAGGCCTCATTTGGTGCTCCTGGTGTGAAGAGAAGGGTCTTAAGAAGAAGAGATTTTGAGGTGGGCTTTTGAACACACCTCAAAGTAGGGCAGGAGGGTCTCTCCACGGAAGGGGGCTCCGGAGAACTCGTGGATCAGGGATCCTCGGTCAGCGTCCAAAAAGGCCACTCGGCCCCCAGCGTAGTTCACGCAGACTCGGATCCTCTTGGGCTCCCCGGTCAGGGTCAGGGGAGGGTGTTTGTCTTTTAAGGCAGCCCTGTAGCATCCACACCACTTCCCCACAGCCCAGATCCCTCCCTCAGGACTAAAAGATAAATCTCCCTTCCTCCCCACAGACTTTCTGGCCACCCCCACAGTCCATCCTTCCTCACTTCCCACAAGGACTTCCCAGAAATGGCGGCCTGCTGTAAATCCCTCACGGCCCAGCACAGCAGCATATGTGGAAAATCTCTCAGGATTGTCGGGCAGAGCTTGAGCTTTTTCTCCCCATCTCACGCTTTTCCGATCCTCAGACAGGACGAGTTCGGGATGGGCCGTGTCTGGATCCAGAGTCACACATGCTGTTGGGGGGGAAACGAGGAGACAAGAGGAGAAGCGTTTTCAGCCGGGAGATTTCTCCGCCTCTGCCCTGTTCTGCGTCCTCCTCCTGCTCCCAACTCTTCACAACCCTCTCCTGGATTCACAGACTCTCTCCTGCCTCCTCCTGACCTGCTAAAAGGCAGAGCAGCCTCCCACAGGTTGCCAACCTCCAGGTAGTAACTGGAGATCTCCTGCTATTACAGCCGATAGAGATCAGATCACCTGGAGAAAATGGCCGCTATGGCAATTGGACTCTATGGCATTGAAGTCCCTCCCTCCCAAAACCCCACCCTCCTCAGGCCCCGCCCCCCAAACCTCCCATCATTGGCAAAGAGGGACCTGGCAACCCTAAGTCTTCCTGTGTGCTTCAAGAAAAGGCAGGTAAAATCCACAATAAAACCCCACAGTAACGCAACCCATTTCTTCCCATATCCTGTCCCAAGCGGAGAACCTCGAGAGAGAAGAGAATCAGGGATATTTCAGTCACAGGATTTCCCCCCCCCCTCAAGAAATCACACGAGAGAGCATTTACAGAAAACCCAAATCACATGAAAACGAGCAGAGGCACAGAATGGGTTGAACACATCTCAAAACAGGGAATACCACTGAATTTGTCTTTCATTGACTCTGAACAAAACACAGAGACTGGAAGGGGGTTCCCATTGCTTTCAGCTTGCCAGGGAGATGCGTTTCTCAATTGGCATTTGGGACCATTTTGGCAGGACTTGGGGTGGTTTCTATATTCCAGTGAAAGAACAAAGACTGGACTGAATGCAGCTTCTCAGGGAATGTCCTGTATGGTTACGTTACGTCAGCAATAAAGTGGAGCTGATGTCCTGCCTGCACCCCTCAGAGGATGGATACGAGATCAGACCCTCACTCCACAGCCTGAACAACCTGCCTTCTACCCTTCTGTCTTTTAAAAGGTTGCAACATCCAGCCTGATGAAGACCTCTGCTGTGCTTGAAAGCTTACACAACATTTTGTGCCAATTTAAATAATAAATAATGAATTGATTTGCTCTTGTTTGCATGGACCACTACAGCTGTACAAGTTTTCCCTGGATCCCAAGGATGACATTTCTACCCAACCCAGCAGCCGCCACCCCCCTCCATCTCATTCTAGTGATGCCTTTCCCTGTATATTGTCACAACAGAAAGGTCTAGAGACTTACTCTTTAATGAAGGCTGGGAATTCAGAGAACCAGGTACACGTATTGGTAAAATGTTATATATCTATATAATGATAATACAATTGCCTATTTAAAAAAAACTAAAAATCTCCCCAGAGGTGAGGGAAGTAAATGATCACTACAAGGAAAGGGTCAGGAAAATGGATGCCACATAGGTGGGGAAATCTAGATGTTCCCACCCACATAGCCATCCAGGCTTTCCTGCAAACCAGGTTTAAGAAAGATCAGAGAAAATTTGGGAAACCCCAGCAGGTGTACAAATGTGGTGATGAAGCAGGAGGGGGTATCAGTTCCCACAACGGTTAAACTCAGGGCTAATAACCTGTGAGAAGATGGCCAGGATCAAGCTAGAAATTACAGGAATATCCTTGTATTTGAATTCCTGTCCCCTCCCTGCTCCTGTGGAAGCAACTTATTGACAGCTCTGCAAAAACTAAGCCAGTTTGAAAAGAGCTGCAATATTACCAATTGGAAGCCTTTCTGCACTAGAGTTACCATCACAAAGCTATCAAACCTCAAGCATGACCTACCCTGGGCTGGAAAAACAGATGCCTCAATAGCCAACTTTGGCAGAAGAATGCTTATTTTATGGAACTCAACCAAGCAACAAACGTCCTTCGGCATCAAGAACGGGTTTCCTTGCCTCACATATATTTTGCAGAGCGTTGAAAACACTATTCGGATGCTTGCAAATTTGTCAGCACCAAAGAATAACATTTTTTAAAAGAAGACATAACTTTTCAGTAAGGAAGAACTGGTTTGAAAGAAACTTTGCTGCCCTGAACACGCACATACATCTAATATCCAGGAGATACCTCTCCAAAAACCAGTTCTGCAACTTTACTGAAAGCTTTGGTAAAGGACTGATATGTTGTGATACACCATCAATGCTGTTTGAAAATGTATTAATTTAAAACAGCCAATAACGGACCCTACACAAAAGGGAGAAAAACAGAGCTAAGCCAGCATCCGACCTGCAAACATCTGCCTTCCTTCTGTCTGAATTTCCTCTAAAATGTACTCAGGAGACAACCTCCTCCTGCCCAGAAGTGTGCATTCGAGTGACAGACAGGGAGGCGGAAGACCAAGTTGAAGAGGAGGCTTGTGAGTGATAGGCACGTCGTTCCAGTTCTTTTCCCAAACATTAAACACAAATTATGTGTGAACAACTAGAACAGAAGCACCAGGGCAGGCTGGTCTTCTGCATTTATATACTGCCTTCCCCTCCCCTCCCCCCCCCTGTGAGGTAGGTGGGGCTGAGAGAGCTCTTAAGAGAGCTGTGACTAGCCCAAGGTCACTCAGCTGGCTTCGTATGTAGGAGTGGGGAAAACAGTTGGGTTCACCCGATGAGGTCTGCCGCTCATGTGGAGGAGTGGGGAATCAAACCCAGTTCTCCAGATCAGAGTCCACCGCTACAAACCACCGCTTTTAACCACTACACCATGCTGGCTCCCATCTCTTTTCCAAAGGTTGGTAGGGACTACAGTTCTTTCTTTTGTTCATCATCCTGCTTATTGTGTACAACGCCTGACAGCTTTAGACTTCAGTTCTCACAACACCCTTGAAGGAACCATATTGTGTTATCAGGTCCAGAAAGAATCAAACCAGAGCCTGAATATTTGCATCTCACTCCACCCCCACGCCCCCGTCCATTATTCTGTCTGCTCCCTCCAAAGACAAAGCACACTTTAAAATTAGTGATCATCATTTGTATAACAGCAGGAGAAATAGCAAGAAACATTCAGAGTGCATTTAATCCCCTGAGTAACTGCGGTTCTCATTAGATTCTCAAGATTGACACACGTTTATGCAAGTTTACAGAAGCCATTTAGGTCATTTAATAGCAGAGCAGAGGTTAAGAAAAAAGGTATATGAAACTCTTGATTTGTTGACTGATATTGAGCCTTTGAAACTCTAAATTTTCCTATCCCACCCAGTGTCATGCGAGTATTAATTAATCAAGTAATTAACATTAATTTAAGCCAGGCTTGTGCTGGAGAATTGTCTTATGGTTGTGCTGGCATATGTTTCAGGAGGGCAGGCATGTTAGTCTGCAGTTGAGGAGCGAGACTTGAGTCCTGTGGCCCTATAAAGACCAACAAAATTTCCGGGCTAGTAGCTTTTGAGAGTCAGATTTGACAAAGGGAGCTTTGGGGAGGGGCCGTGGCTCAGTGGTCGAGCATCTGCTTGGCATGCAGAAGGTCCCAGGTTCAATCCTCTGCATCTCCAGTTAAAGGGACCAGGCAAGTCGGTGATGTGAAAGACCTCCACCTGAGACCCTGGAGAGCCACTGCTGGTCTGAGTAGACAATACTGACTTTGATGGACTGAGGGTCTGATTCAGTATAGCATAGCTTCATGTATGTTCATGTATGCCATTCCACAAAGGCAACTTTAAAGAAAGAAAAACATGGCTCAAATACACAATTTGTAGCACCTTGAAAATGAGGGAAATCTGGAAAGCAGGTAGGGAAATCCACGTAGAGAAATGGGATTCCCAATCTAGTCTGCGCCTCTCATGGGGAGGATTCTGAAAGGCCCTCAAGGGCTGATGCCCAGCAACGCTTCTTCCATCCTTTCAATATGGCGGCAGGTAGGTGAAAGGAGGCAGTTCATCCCCTCAAGAGTCCACCTGCTCTTTCACCCTGACAGACCTCCTCTCCAAGTCAAGGAGTTTGTTTACCTTGGCATTCTGTTTTCCCATAACCTAAATTGGAATGCCCATCAAAAAGCAGTGTCCAACAAAATTAAACCTGGGGTTGGTGCTATTGTCAATATATTGGCAAATATATTCCAGGGGCTATTCAGGTTTTTAACCTGAAAATTACCCCAATTATCCTCTTTGGTGTTGCCATCTGGATTACAGTCATCAATGAATCTATAGATCGTCCACTGCTTCAGTTCTTACGAAAACTCCTAAATGCCCCTCGATGTGTTGCTGGCGTTTCTCTTCGTTCTGAGTTTGGCCAAATGTCACTTGAAGCTAGGGCGTGGTTGGCCGCCTTTAAACTACACCTTAAACTGTGCTTTAGCACTGAGGGGTTCCTAGCTTCTCTGAAGCATGACCCTTTCAAATCCTCATGGCAAAAAATCTTAGATGAGAAACTGGCGTTGTTGGGCTTCTCGCAGGATATGTTATCAGATCTTGGGAAAACTGAAGCTTTTGCCAAAATTAAAAAGCGCATTAAAAAGCTCGATTATAACAGCACTACTTTTCGTGCTCGTCGCGTCTGTTCATCCCAGTTCTTCGGAATACCCCCTCCACATGGTCTGCCTGCCTATACATATTATCTGACAACTCCTCGTCTATGTAGAGCTTTTTGCTTGGCTAGATTGAATGCTAACTCTTCTATGGTAATGCAGGACAGAATTCTGAATATACCATACTCAGACAGGATCTGCCCTTGCTCTTCTGGCTCTATTGACACATTAGCCCATGCCCATTTGGAATGCCGCTTTTACGAGGAACTTTGATCACACTATATTTCCCCCCTTTTAATATACAAATCCAATGCCTCTGTGACTGACATAATGCCTTTTTTACTAAGCGACAGGGACCCCAAGGCTACATTGTCAGTGGCAAGATTTGTTTCAGTCCTTATATCCCCCCAACACTAGATATATGCTGCTCAAGATCAATTGATCAAGGAGCTTCTAAGGGATAAAAGGAAAGGAAAAGGACAGACCTCCTCAGAACAAGAAGGAACTGGCTGTGGCAGGGAGGGAGAGAGGTTGAGGAACAAAACAAGAGTGTCCAGTAATATTATCTCTGGAAAAACACTAAGCAGAACAACACAAATTGTAAGGTGAAGCTTTTAAGTTAAGAAATAATTGAATGATGTATGAAGAAAAAATTACCTTTCTGCAGGTGAAGTCCAGAATCCAGAGTGTCTGAGGAAGGAAAAGAAACAAAAGTGAGAAGCAGACCCTTGTGCCTATACCAATCTTGTGACAAAAACATCCATTAATTATATGGTCTCTTTTTCTCTTGGGGAGGGTGTCAAGAAATGCAAGCCTAGTATATTAGAGTTTGACAGTTCAGGACTAGATCTCAAGCATCTTGATGGATAGAAAACAGCCAAGAACCAGCCTGAACAGGTTCTGACCATAGCTGATGCAATGAGGAGTAATGGGTGCAATGACTTCAACAATGACTCAGCAGTTAGCTGATTGGTAGCTGGTGGTTGGAAAATGTATAAATGTATATATCTCTGTAACCAAGGTGTGGGAGATAATAGTGGATGTGATTTGTGTTGGAGATTGCTGTAAGTCTGAACACTGTAATATAAAACAAGCACTGTTTTATGTTGCCTGGCTTTACTGGTGGTTATTTCTGGGATTCTGCCTAATCCGCTGGCTCCTGCGACAGGGTTATGGGCCCAGTCCGCTACGCTGTACAGGTCTAAGTGTGGTGGTAGCATTGAAGAGTCCAGAAGTCCAGGAGGCTACTAAAGCAGTAAGAGTCTGAGTGGAGTTATGGCTCAGTCTCTGATTCCGGTGGAAAAGCTGACCTCAGAGAATTACCACTTCTGGTTGGTGAGGTTGGAGCAATAACTCAAGCGTGAGTCTCAGTGGGATGCTGTGGAACAGGTGCCTGTTACCCAAGTTAAGAGGGACCGGGACTGAAAGGCTCTGGCAAATATCATTCTATCAGCGGATGACAGCCAGCTAATATATGTTGCTGGGAAAGACAGCGCCAAGGCGGCGTGGGAGGCGTTGAAGGCAGTTCACCTTTGCACCTCAGCCGGGACCATCCTTTTGCTAACAAGGAGGCTGTATAGATGCCATAAATCATCTCAGACATCAACTGCCAAACACCTCAAAGCTCTAGCAGAGTTATTTTGGCAATTAGCGCTACGAGGAAAAACCTACTCTCAGGAAGACCGAGTCTACATATTGCTCGGGTCCCTGGATGAGAGTTTCCATGTGCTCATCACCTCATTGGAGTGCATGACGGCAGCACAGCTCACGGAGGAATATGTGGCCGGGAGGATTCTGGAGGACGAGTCCCGATGCCAGGAGAGCCGGCGTGAGATGACTTCAGCCCAGCTGAGAGAGCAGCCGAGAGAAGGAGCAGCTCTGCATTCTTCCCAGATGACTTCAGCCCAGCTGAGATTTGAGCCGAGAGAAGGAGCAGCCCTGCATTCTTCACAGATGATGCAGAAGCAAGTGCCAAAAGCAGATGGCCGAGGGAGTGGAATTCTCAAGCAGGAAGTGGAGGAGTATGTGTTCAACGTTTGCTGGTGCTACAGCTGTGGGTCGACGCAACATATTTGCAGAGACTGTCCTGAAAGAAGTCGTAAAAGGCAGCAGAGCGAGAAGCAAAGGAAGCCGTTTATTACGCACACGTTTTGGCAGAAGCGGGAGAAGACACTGATTTGTGGTTATTGGACAGTGGTGCCAATCAGGTATTCATTAACAAGTCTTGTAATTTGGCCAGTAAAAAAGACTCAGCCAGGACTCATGTAAGTCTTGCTGATGGCAAGAAACTTAAGGTGGAGTGTGAGGGTGAATTGTATTTTCCTGCCCTAGGTCACACTTTCCCTAATGTATTATGTGTGCAATCAGTAGAAAATAATCTATTGAGTGTGTCAGCCCTCGCCAAAGCTGGTTTTACTGTAATGTTCAAGGATGAAACATGCAATGTCAGCAAGGAGGGGAATGTGCTGTTAAAAGGGCAACTAAACCAAAATGCCTATGTGTTGCATAGTGGGTCCCCAAAGGCCAAAAATGTGGTAGAGGTAACTAATATACATCCTCATAATAATTGTGTACACCTATTGCATAGAACAGTGGTTGGCAAACCGCGGCTCGCGAGCCGCAAGTGGCTCTTTGGCCCCTTGAGTGCGGCTCTCTGCATCCCCACACCCAGCCAGGCAGAGGCGTTGGGCTCCCGCCCGGCTCCAACACGCCCCAGGCGGGAGGAGCCAGCAAGCGAGCGAGAGGCGGCACCCCTCCCCCAGCCTCCCCTCCTCTCTCTCTCTCTGTCTCTCTCTCCCCCCCTCCGGCGGGGAGGGATCAGAGGTGGCGGGGAGAGGCAGCGGCCAGACGCCCAGGCTGCTGCTGCAAGGGGGAGAGGCAGGCTCCGCCTCACGCTGGGCAGGAGCGGGCTTCCTTTCCATGCTTCCTTTGGCTGGCTGGAGATAAATCCCACGGAGGCAGCAAAGCGAAGGGGGAGGGGGAGGCAGCCGGAGCACTCCCCGCGCAGGCGGGCAGGCAGGCTCACGTGCATTCCGCGGGCAGGTGAGTGGCAGCGGCCGCCACAGCGACTTTACCCTTTTCAATCAGTCTCCAAAGCCGATTATGGTTGATTCCCCCCCACACATGATAGTTCTCCTTCTGGCACCTGCTGGTGTGGGGAGAGGGGGGGGCAGAAACCTGGAACGGCTGTGCTGGGCGGCAGCCTGCCCAAAAGCACGCCATGAAGAACTTTTCCCGGTGTGCGTTCTTCACAAGGAGGCCGGCATGTGCCTGGCACCCGAGAGTGGGCTGAGGAGCTCGGGGCCCATCGGGGCCCAAGCGGCAGAGCCTGGCGACAACCCTCGTGGAAAGGAGCGCCCCGTGCACTCCCGCCGCCGCCTCACCCAGCCGGCCCGGGAAGGAGGGGAGGGTGGCGGGAGTGCCCAGAGGGGGGGCAGCGCCACCCAAGGCAGAGGAGAGGTCTCCTCAGCAGCGCACCACAGCTGCCAGCAACCAGCTCGCCCTCGCCGCACTCATGAGGCGCTGCAGCCGCCGCCGCTGCTCGACGACAGCTGCCCGCTGAGAGAAGGCAACCGCGGGGTGTCGGTGACCCGGGGGCGGGGTGGGGGCAGCGGCAGTGGGGCATGGGGGGAATCCCTCCTGGAGTCCAAATGGGACGGTCCCCGAATTTCTCCTCTCCTTGGACCTTTCAAGCCGACCGCCTGCCAATGCCCAGCGCCAGGGATGCTGGGGGGCAGGCAGAGAGGAGCCCCCTTCCTGGGGGAGGCAGCGGGGGGGCATCCGAGGGTTGGGCAGCCAGCCTCGGTTGCCGTTTTATTTGGGGGGGCTTGGGAACCAGGAGGGGGGGAAGTCTGCACTTGCACCGTTTGGGAGGGGCTGTGGGTCAGTGGTGGAGCATCTGCTTGGCATGCAGAAGGTCCCAGGTTCAATCCCTGGCTTCTCCAGTTAGGTGGCTCTCAAAAGAAATCTCAGTCATTGTACTGTTGATATTTGGCTCTGTTGACTGAGTTTGCCGACCACTGGCATAGAAGGTTAGGACATGCAAGTTTTGCAATCATACAGAAGACCCTGAATTCGCTGGGAAGTGATGTGAAGTTAAACAAGTGCGATTCTTATTTAGACTGCACAGTATGTAAGTCTGTGAAAAGCAGAAGGTGCCCTGTGGCCAATTCAAGCAATAGAGTGACCAGCAGACCACTCGCCCTCATACATGCAGATATTTGTGGACCTTTCACTGAAAGTGTTTCTAAAAATAGATACGTTTTGGTTCTGACAGATGACTATTCAGGTTTTTGCTGGGTCTATTTACTGAAACAAAAGAGTGATGCATGTCAAACAATAAAGTACTGGGTTGCCAAAGTGGAAAGGCAATTAGGACTACAAGTCACCAGTATACAAAGTGACAGAGGTTGGGAATTTATGTCTCAAGCAATGGCTTGAGAGCAAAGGAATAGAACACCGTTTAGCAAACCCTTGTGTGTCCCAGGAGAATGGTGTAGCAGAAAGAAGGGGTGGCTATTTGCAAGCAATGATGCAGGGACTACTTGAGGATGCCCAATTGAAACCCTCATATTGGGCTGAGGCCATAAAGGTAGTCTGTTAGCTAACAAATAGACTGTGGACTTCCAGTCTGTATGACATCCCTTACAGAGTGTTATATGAGAAAAACCCTTCCTTAAGACACCTGAGACTGTTTGGTACTAAGGCATGGGTGAATATTCCACTCGAACACAGAAGGAAGGGAGGCAAAAAATCAAAACCAATGTTGTTTCTGGGTTATCAGAATGCAGCAAAGTCTTATAGGTTTGCGAATGACAATAATCAGATAACTTTCAGTCGGTCAGCCAATTTTTGGGAGTCTTATAATTGGCCAAGGCTTCATGGCAGAGAAAAGGAAACTGAAAAAGTGTCTTTGCCTATTTCTGAAAAGCCTGAATTAAAAACAGAAAGCATTTCCCCGCAAAGGTCTCCTAGCAGAGAAGCTGAGACATTTGAGGCTTCAGAAGGAGAGGGGTCTGTCAGAGTAACAAGTTGCCCATAATAATCTGACAGAGACAGCTGACAGGTAGCTGTCAGATCAGAGGCATCTAGGATGATGCAAGAGGCAGCAATAGCCTTGCAGGTTCTAGGGTGAACTGCAACTAACCGGTTTAAAGCAGTAAGGATGATGTAATACTGTGGCCAGGTCTGCAGGTGGCCTTATTGGCTTCAGGTGGTGTTCTGTATATAAGCCTATGTAACTGTAACTCTTTGTTGGGACATTTGGTAGAGATAGTGTACGTGACGGTTTGTCTTTTATCTGTGCACTGTAAATTAAACAACACTGTTTTCTATAAAGCAAGGAGTTCTGGTGGTGTGTCTTGGATAACTGCTAATCCGCCTGCTTCCACGTCAGGGCTATGGGCCCAGATTCGCTACACTGCGCAGGTTACGTGTAGTGGTAGCACAATTAAGTTTCCAAGACGTCCAGAGGCTTTTGGAACAGTGAGTGATTGAGTGGAGAGATGGCTCAATCTGCAATCCCAGTGGAGAAGCTCAACGCTGACAATTATGGCATTTGGTCGGTGAGAATTGAGCATTATCTTAAGAGAGAAGGTTTATGGGATGTTGTGCTGCAAGCCCCCACTGATGATGATAATGAAGGACAAGAGAAAGATAAGAAGGCGCTTGCCAATATAATTTTGACTGTGGGGGATAGCCAGCTTGTATATGTTGCCAGCAAAACGTTCGCAAAGGATGCGTGGGTGTCTTTGCAAGCTGTTTATCGCAGAGACTCGGCTGGAACTATACTAGCACTAATGAGGAGGCTGTACAGGACTAATAAATCCCCTCACATGCCTGCCTCAGAGCATTTGAGAACTCTGGGAGAATTGTTTCGGCAGCTAGAGTTGAGAGGAAAAAATGTCTCAGACGAGGATAAAGTATACATCATGCTGGGTTCCTTTGATGCAAGCTTTGATGTGTTGGTGGCATCTCTGGAATGCATGGCTGTGGAGCAGCTTACGTGTGATTATGTGACCGGCAAAATCCTGGAAGACGAGGAGCGTCGGCAGGAGGGACAGATTCAGAGGACAACAGCCCAGCTGAGAATGAGTCACCCCATGATGGATAGAGCAGCGTCTCGTCCATCTTTGGAGACTTCAGCCCAGGAGTTTAACAACCCGGATTTTCACCCCTGGCAGTGAGGTAATTTACAGTCAACACCGAAGACCTCAGCCCAGCGACGGATTCAGCCTGTAAGTGGGAGTGAAGTCTACTCTGCGCAGAAGTTGTTGAAGCAGGGTCGTGGAACAGACTGGAGGAGTGACATCTTCAATCAAGAGGGAGAGGACTGTGTGCTCTTTGTTAGGAAATGTTATTCCTGTGGCAGCACTCAGCACCTCAGAAGGGATTGCCCTTAATTAAAGAAGAAGACGGCTAAGAAACATTTCCAGACTGCCACACACACAGCTGTAGTGCTGGCAGAGACTAATAAGGGTGAGGATTTAAGGCTGGTTAATAGCAGGGGTAGCAAGATTTTTGTTAAAGATAGCTCCTTACTGTCAAACACAAAGCAGTCTGCTAGAATGCATGTCAGCTTGGCAGACGGGAAACGTTTAGAGGTCCAGTATGAGGGCAGCCTAAACTTTCCAGAATTAAGCAATACGTTCCAGAATGTGCTCTGTGTACCTCTCCAGGAAAATTATTTGCTAAGCATATCTGCTTTGACCAGGGCTGGTTTTTCTGTGCAGTTTAAAGGAAACTCCTGCCAGATAAGCAGAGAGGGAGAAACGCTGTTGCAAGGGCAGTTAAAGCAGGATGTTTATGTTGTGAGCAGAGGGGCTGGGGAAGCCACAAGCACAGTGGGAACTTTAAACAAAAATCCTCATTCAGAGTGTGTGCATTCGTTACACCAGTGTTTAGGCCACGCCTCATTTTCAACAATACAGAAATCCCTGAGCTTGCTAGGGGAAAATGAGGTGAGGCTAAACAAATGTAATAATTTTCTTGATTGTACAGTATGTTAATCAGTAAAGAGCGTGTCAGATTCGTATTTGTTTTCTAAATGCTCAGGACAGAAGGAGGTCTTTGTAATGATGTAAGTTGATGACTTGTGTCTGATGGCTAATAATAAAGGTGGCATAGAACAGTTTGAAAAGCAATTAGGAGAACGCTTTAAACTGAAATGTCTAGGTAAAATCAGTAATTACCTAGGAGTAAAAATAAGCAGAGATGAAGATGGGATGTTTTCTTTGTCTCAGCCTGACAAAATACAACAGCTACTGGAAAAGTTTAAAATGTTGTGGATTCTCCTATGGTAACAGGATATGTGAGTGGTGAAACAGAAGCACAGGAAGAATGTGACAAGACTATGTATCAGTCTTTGGTGGGAAGCCTGCTGTATCTCACAACGTGGTCTAGACCAGAAATTCATCAGGCTGTGCATTGCCTGAGTAAGAAATGTGTATCACCAACAGTAACTGATTGGAAGGCAGCAAAAAGGGTGCTAAGATACCTGAAAGGATCTATGCACAGGAAGCTGTGCCTGAGAGTTCGTGATAGGGAGCTGGTTGCCTATTCTGACGCATCGTGGGCGGATCAGGGAAAAGCAAGGTCTACCACAGGGTATGCGCTGTATTTGGGCAGAGCTCTTATTCACTGGAAATCAGTTACTCGATCATTTGTTGCAATGAGTACTTGTGAAGCTGAGTACAGCGCAATAAATGAAACAATAATACGGTTGGAATGGTTCATGTATTTGTTAAAAGAACTGAATGTAACTGTACCTGTACCTGTAAAGATATATACAGACAATACTGCAGCAATGCAATTGGGAAACGAGCAATGTTTCAGAAGCAAAAGCAGACATATCCGGATTAGATATCAGAATGTGGCGGTTACGATAAACAGAAATCAAGTATATATTGAAAAGTGTGCAGGTGACGAAAACATAGCTGATCTGTTTACTAAGACAGTAGATATTAACAGATTTCAACAGTTGGTAAAATTATTATGACAACTTGAGAAGGAGTGTCAGAGTAACAAGTTGCCCATAATAATCTGACAGAGACAGCTGACAGGTAGCTGTCAGATCAGAGGCATCTAGGATGATGCAAGAGGCAGCAATAGTCTTGCAGGTTCTAGGGTGAACTGCAACTAACAGGTTTGAAGCAGTAAGGATGATGTAATACTGTGGCCAGGTCTGCAGGTGGCCTTATTGGCTTCAGGTGGTGTTCTGTATATAAGCCTATGTAACTGTAACTCTTTGTTGGGAAGTTTGGTGGAGAGAGTGTACGTGACGGTTTGTCTTTTATCTGTGCACTGTAAATTAAACAACACTGTTTTCTATAAAGCAAGGAGTTCTGGTGGTGTGTCTTGGATAACTGCTAATCCACCTGCTTCCACGTCAGGGTCTAGTGACATATTTGTCCAGCGTTCTGAAAGAAGCACGAAAGGTGTTGCACCTAAGAAATATGGTTTTGATGAATGTGACTGTATATACAATGTAAATGTTTGTGAACCCACAAGTTATGAACAAGTGTTAACTCTAAATGGAAAGGAAAAAGATTTGTGGTTTAAAGCAATGGGAGCTGAGATGTCAGCATTATCTGAACACCAGATGTTCACTCCCACAAATCTTCCGCAAGGTCAGCCGGTAATTGGCTGTAGATGGGTTTACAAGGTAAAAAGACTCACTGATGGAACTTTGCAAAGAAAAACAAGGCTTGTTTGCAAAGGGTATGCACAGAGGAAATGGCTTAATTATGATAAAACTTTCTCACCTACTGTAAAATGTGAGTTCATCAAAGCAGCTCTAGCAATTGCAGGTCTGAAAAAGTTAACAGTGTTTCATTATGATATTCAGACTGCTTATCTGAATGCTAATTTGACAGAAACTGTTTATATGGAACAAATACCAGGTTTTGACCTTGCAGACGGAGCAAAAGTCCTGAAGCTAAATAAAGCTCTTTATGGGCTACATCAGTCAGCAAGGGAATGGCACTTGTGTTTAGACAGAGCCATAAAACAATTAGGTTTTAAGCAGAGTGTGGTTGACGCGTGTCTTTACTCAAGGTGCAAGGATCAAAAGGAATGCTATCTTTTGATTTATGTTGATGACCTGTGTGTGCTGACTAATAATGAAGATGACCAGATACAATTTCAGAAGGAGCTGAGTGAGAAATTTAAGCTAAAGTGTCTAGGACAGATAACCAACTATCTGGGAGTTGAAATTACTAGAGATGCAGAGGGAATGTTCTCATTGTCTCAAAAGGGTAAAATACTACTGCTGTTAGAGAAATTTGGGATGGAGGATACAAATACTGCAGACTCTCCCATGATTTTAGGATATGCCAAGGATGAGACAGAAGGACAGGATTGTGATAGAACAATTTATCAATCCTCAGTTGGAAGTCTATTGTATCTAGCCTGCTGGTCAACGCCAGATATATACCAATCAATACACTGTATCGGTAAACAAAACATGACTCCAAAGCAAAAGGACTGGAAGGCAGCTAAACGTGTGCTGAGATATTTAAAAGGCACATTAGACAAAAAGCTGTGTTTAAAAGCCACAAATGGGAGCCTTAAAGCCTATGCTGATGCATCATAGGCAGATCAGGATCATGCAAGGTCAACTACTGGATATACAATTTACTTAGACCAGGCTCCAATTCACTGGAAATGACTAAAGCAATCTTTTGTGGCAACAAGTTCGTGTGAAGCTGAATTTAGTGCAATAAGTGAATGTACTAATCAATTAGAATGGTTTGTTTATTTGTTCAAGGAACTTAATGTAAATGTACCATTGCCTGTTAAGGTCTACTCTGACAATGAAGCTGCAAAACAACTAGCAAATGAACAAAGTTTCAGAGGGAAAAGCAAACGTATCAGGATAAGATATGAGAATGTATCAGATGCGGTAAACAAAAACCTTGTGCACATACAGAAATGTGCTGGAACTGTAAACATTGCTGATATATTTACAAAGGTAGTAGATAGTCAAAGGTTTGTGAAACTGTCAAATATGATATACAAGACTTGAGAAGGAGAGTCAAGAAATGCAAGCCTAGTATATTAGAGTTTGACCGTTCAGGACTAGATCTCAAGCATCTTGATAGATAGAAGACAGCCAAGAACCAGCCTGAACAGGTTCTGACCATAGCTGATGCAATGAGGAGTAATGGGTGCAATGATTCAGTTAGCTGATTGGTGGTTGGAAAATGTATAAATGCATATATCTCTGTAACCAAGATAATAGTGGATGTGGTTCATGTTGGAGATTGCTGTAAGTCTGAACACTAATATAAAACAAGCACTGTTTTATGTAGCCTGGCTTTACTGGTGGTTATTTCAGGGATTCTACCTAATCCGCTAGCTCCCGCAACAGAGGGAAGGTGCCATGGCCTGAATTTGTTTTGCTTATGACCAGTTGGTCCACAAGCATAAAGAATGGAATAAAGGAATAAAGGTGCCATGGTACCTCATCAGATCTTGAAATATCAGCAGGGTTGGTACTTGGATGGGAGACCAAAGAAGATTCTATAAATTAAGGCGATGGCAAAGAAATCCCTGCTTCTCACTTGCTTTGAAAACCTTTCTGGGGTCACCATAGATTGGTTGTGACTTGATGGCACATGCGTACATATTTCTTCTGAGTTTTGGCTGAAAGGTTAAGTACAACCTACTTCTTGGGGGAGAGATTCTTCACAAATTTCATTTATGTGGAAATATTCACATTTCTTTTCACTAGTCACTTGGAGTGACTGGCGATTCAATTCGTAGAAAGTATGCTAAGGTCTGCGGGCCAAGGGTCCGCTCCAGCTAAACTTCACTTCCTTCCAAACAGATGTTCCACAGTTCTACCATATTACCCCCTTCTAACTCTGCTGATTTCAGTGGGCTTAGAAGGGTGTAAATCTGCTTGAGACACCACCCTCCATCCCCCTGAGACTACTCTGTGGCCTCAGCTATGACAGACTCAATCAGACACACACAGTGAAGGGGGACAGTTTTGATAGGTCCAATTTGGCCATAGACACACTGCAATGAGAACGGGGGTAGGTGTTCCTGAAAGGGATGGGGTGGGGGTCGCCATTAAATGAGGATGCCCTGAAGGCAGTTTCCTTCCCCTCCCTTTCATTTTAGCTGTTTGTTCTACAATTACATCCCAATTTGCCAGTTCATGGGCACAACTGGAAAGAAGCAACAGAGAATAATTTTCAGGAAATCCACATAGTGCAATTCTGAACTAAAATTGTGGGAGAATTCAGACCTCAAAACTTTCCATGGTGAACTCAAAAACCCTTGTGAATTGGTACATACAATTCTCACATTCCTGGGTCCGCTAATGATATAAGTCAAGGGTCCCCAACATGGTGCCCATGGGCACTGTGGTGCCACCAATACCTTTCCTGGTGCCCACCAAGTATTTTACGAAGTGGCCAGGGCAAGGTGGGACTTTTGCCAAGTCAGCTTCTGATTGGCTGTGCAGCTTTTAACAAATGTTGTTTGGGCAGCATCTGCCACTACAGCATAAGGATCTTCACTGTGTGACTGAAGGTGTGCTGCATGTACCTCTCTCCTTTTGGAAGCATCCAAATAAAAAAAAAAGTGAGGAATGTTGTGCCTGAGTAATCATACCTGCTTCAGACATACACGCAAGCTACACGCATAAGCTGCTTACAAACAGAACCACAGAAGCCACTCCCCAGTGCCCCCCCTATTCTTTAGCACCAAGCTCGTAGGCACATACACAGTCCAAAGGCTGGAAACTTTCCTCCAACAGCCTCCCTCCCACCTATTCCTCCTTTTTGATACATTCGCTTCACTCTGCAAGGGAACACTCTGAACTGCTCAATAAGATAGGCTCCATTCATTAATGTAGCAAGGCTCACGCACGCGCTGTAGAAACTGATGACGTTGCATTGACAAGCTAACCGGATGTTAAGAAAATGTATCATTGTTGTATTGGAATGTCAAATGTCTATAAAACCTATTGCATTTGCCCTGCTTCGGTGTGACAGGATCGCGGAGCTGTTTGTCTGGATCCTGACTCACCCGGTTATGACTCCTTGGCCAATAAAGCAAGCCGTAAGCTCAAACCAACCTCCTGCCCTCATTGATCTCATTGGACTCTATGATAATGGGGGGAGCACTTCACTAGCTCTACCTCCAGTAGCAGCTTTTTTGAGGCATTCATTTTGAGGCTGCTGCAGCAGTCATCCTGTTTGTGGGCTATCTAGAAGCGCCTGGTTGGTCACTGTGTGAACAGACTGCTGGACTTGATTGATCTTGATCTGATCCAGCATGGCCTTTCTTATATTCTTATGGTCATTACCTTTGAATTGCTTCTTGATGCCCTCCAAAAGGGGATTTAAGTCCGTGAGTTCCCAGATCCGCCACTTCAGTGCAAGAGGAAAAGCCGCTGGATCCTCAAACGCCTCCTTTTCTTCATACCTGGGGAAAATCATGTCAAGGTACCATCCATCCAATTCAGAATCCCCCCTGCCCCTGGCAGATCAGAGAAACAGAGGAAGGAATTGGCAGAAAGCCGAGAGACAGAGGCTGAGAGAGGAGCAAGATGGGAGGCTCTTCAGAGAGCAACATCCACCTCACTGTAGCTCCTGAGACCCCAAAGCCACACAGGAGGTCTGGGGAATGGCTATTAGAAATAAAACAGAGCCTGTTTGGGCTCAGACCACCACCACAGGAGGAGGAAGGGCTCCTGTCAGTCTCCCAGCCATTTTCCTGTTCTGAAACTGCACTGGGGTGGGGTGGGGGAGTTATTTCTCCATTTTTGCGGCTCCGCATGGACTATTCTGTGCATAAGAAGCAGCAAAACTAGGGAAGTCACTCACCTCGCGGGGGTTGTTTCAACATGAACAATGGCTGGAGAGGGAGGCAGGAGCCCTTCCACTCCTACAGCAGCATTCGGAGAACAAATGGGCCCTGCTTTCTTTTTTAACTGCCACATTCCCCACAGTTGCTGTGTGGCTGAGGGGAACCCAGACCTCACTCTGAAAAAAGCAAACATCAAGTTTGGCCTTCAGAACCCCAACCCCACATCCCCTGCCCAGATTTGCCCTGCAAATGTCCAGTGAAAGAAAAAGAAAGCTGGGGTGGTTAGAGCTCTGCACTTTAGGGTTAGAGTTAGGGGAGGGTCTGTGGCTCAGAGGAAGAGCATCTGCTTGACATGCGGAAGGTCTCAGGTTCAATACCCACCATCTCCAGGTCAAAGGATCTAGATGGGTTGAAAGACCTCTAGCAGGGACCCTGGAGAGCCACTGCCACTCTGAGTAGACAGTACTGACTTTGAGGGACCAATGGTCTGATTCAGTATACGGCAGCTTCCTGTGTCCTGTGACTAGGACTGTAGGTTCAACCCCACATTCAGCGTTGCGGGTCACTGGGTGACCTTAGACAGAGTTGTTGTGAGGATAAAATGGAGGCGGGCAGAATTAGGCTCATGTCTTCACATCTTTTTCTCCATCTCCCATAATACTAGAACTCAGGGGCACCCAATGAAGTTGCTGAGAAATAGGTTTGGGACAGACAAAGGACATAACTTTTACTCAACCAGTAATGAATCTGTTGTATTCATTGCTGGTTGAGGTAATGATGGCCAAAAAAGCATGGTCCCTTAACCCACTTTATTCCCCGTTTCAGCCAGGATCAAATTGACCCGGGCTGGGGGGAAACTGTACGCATTACCTTAAAAAGCAAGGACAAAGCTGTGCGCAAATCCATCCATGTAAACAGAAAGTGTGGGAGACGTGCACAGTTCCTGTTTAGCTTGCAACACCCCCGTTTCTGGTGACTGGTCATTTCCCGGGGCCGGGAAGGCCCTCATTGGTCAATTTGAAATGACCAATCACTGCGTGTGTGTGTGTGTGTGTGTGTGTGTGTGTGTGCCAAACTAAACAGGAACTTCATGTCTCCCGCACTTTCTGTTTACATGGATCGATTGGCACAGTTTCGTCCCTGCTTTTCAAGGTAATGCATACAGTTCCCCCCACCCCAACCCAGGTAAATTTGATCCTGGCTGAAATGGGGAATAGTGGGTTAAGGGACCATGCGTTTTTGGCCGATGGCGACGAGCATAGATAGCTTTAAAAGAGGATTCGACATTCAGGGAGGAGAGGTCCAGCAGTGGCCGCTAGACTTGGTGACTGAAGGGAGCCTCCATAGCCAGAGGCAGCAAACCTCTGAATAACACTGCTAGGAGGTAGCAGCAGAGGAGGGCCTCGGCCTCTGTGCCTTGTTTGTGGGTCATCCAGGGGCATCCCTTGGCCACTGTGTGAAACATAGGATGCTGGACTAAATGGACCACAGGTCACGCGACATCACCACACCCAGAAGGGTGTTTCCTTCTGTCCCTTTTGAATCATTTGCCCCTGGAGGGAGGCGTGGAAACTTCGAGCCCAGTAATGTCACAATGACAATTCTTCCTCTTAATCTACTTGGGGAGACTTACAGCAGAAGCCTGAATTTTCTGGTCACCAGCTGTATATTGCCCATAATGGGCTGCTCAGCATGACAAAGGCTTTATTTTGGAAGCCCTGTTGTTACCACATGGCAGCCAGTGTGGAAACAGCCAAGAAGTAATCTGAGTAGGAGAAGCGCATTTAAGTGCTATGTGGTTGCAGAAACAGTGATGGAGACATGGCACACACACACACACACCAACCTCTGCTTCCTCATGTGTACCCTCACCCTACTCTCCTTAACAAACGGAGCACATTGGATTTGGCTGGGTGGTCATACCCTTGTTCAACTCTAAAAGGCCCCATAGTCAGCCCCGAGGCCAACCAAGGTATTAAAGTTTTCAAACTGCCATTTTGTGGAAAGAATTTAGCTGAGGAGGCTCAAACCCTGAGGTAGATTTTAAAACGTTGCTTTTGAAGCAGCTGCCACCACAACAAAAATATCTTCACCTGCAATAGCCATTTTGTGGCTGGCTCCGCCTCCTGTGGCAGCCATTTTGTGCCAGCCATTCCTTAACTGCCCCCACCACACCAGGGCAGAATTCCAAATAGGTTGGGGACCCCTCTTCTAGAGATTTTTCAGCTAGGTGTCAACCCAGATCCTCCCAATACTATTTCACAATTTCCTGTTGACGAGGCTCTGTGTTTTAGCTGTTTGCCGCTGACGGATGGATGGAGCTCCACGATCTTAATTCCACCTGATGTGGCCCTCAGCCACCATCCTGAAGGACCACGTTCTTCACAGGATGCCCAGACCCCTCCCAGTGTTGAGAAGGTTAATGAGAAGGATCCATTTACCTCTGCAAGGTGCTTCTGGCATCCTAAAGAAAAATGGCAGAGAGAGAGAAAGAAGGGAGACCTCAATGGTTGCTAAAAAGGCCACACCAGGAAGACCCCTCAGACCCTGGGAGATTCTGCACTCTGGCCCTTCTACTGTGTCCAGCTAGCAGACTCCACTCAAAGACTGGGGGGTGCATCTCCATACAGTGGGAGAAAATCTTTGAGAGATTAATATTACCAGACAAAGTGGAGCCATTTCAGAGGAGAGTTGGTGATCTGCTTTGGCAATTCAACAGTGGCTACTTTCACAAAAGGAGTTTTCCTCACATGGAAGGCAGGAAGCCCTCCAAGTAGCTCCTGTGGCCACGTGTGGACGCAGAGGCATTCCCAGCAACATTCCTTGCATCAGCCCCGTGTCGCTGTTATTTCCCTTCTGGCCACTGGAGAGCTTTTCCCAGGCTTTAAAAAAATGCTAAATTACAGTAGAATTGTAACAACATGATGGTCCCCGGTTTTCATTGTTTTATAAATAAAGTCCTGGTTGCAGAGTTATAACTGGAAATGAGCAGCCTACACTTTACTTTAAAAAATCTAGATATTAGCGCAACAGATCATTATAATGTTACAATACTAGAACAATTAAGCCGTTGCCCTTTTCTTTAAAGCCTGAGAAAAGCCTCTGATTGGGCGAGGAGGGGAATGGTGGTCACAGGGACTGAGAGCAGAAGAGCCAAACTCTGTCACCTTTCAGCCCTTTAAAGGGCTTTCCCTGCAGCGTTGTAACACGGCTCAGCAGGGTAAGGCACACATGCCATCACATCTGCACATAAGTGATGGGTTGGCATCAGCAGGCACAGCACTGCCAGCAACAGGTGTGCGGATGCCATTCCCCTACCACTTGTTGCTGCCGTTGTGTGTGTGTGTTCATTTTTGTGCACCAATCTGTATGCAACAAGTATGAGCTACATTCACCCCAACATACACAACCTCCTGTTAAATCTTGCTGTTAAATCCTCCTGTTAAATCTTGCGGTTGGACTGGATGGACCTTGTGGTCTCTTCCAACCTTGTGTCGTTTTCTGTTTTTTTTGTGAAAATCTTGCCTATGACCCTCGTTCCTGGGGTTGGGAAAGAGCTGCCTGTGAACCTGGTTTGACAGGCATGTAGTTCCCCAGACTGTTGGTTGACACACAAACACACTTCTGCTTCTGAGATGGAAGCCAAGTGGCCTCAGTTTATCAGGGAGGGGCCGGGGGCTCGGGGGGGGGGCTCCATTTCCAGGGGGTGGAGTTTAGCAGGGTGTTTTTGATCATTTTTTGTAGCCTGCCCCTGGTTGGAGATGTAATGGGGCAGAGGAGAAAGCAGCCCATGTATAGAGATGAAAACTTGCTAGCAACAAAAACTGGGCTCATTTGCTTTCTGCCTAAGTGAAGGAGGCACAGAAAGGGTTTGGGGGCAGCCTTCTCCCGAAGGGGAGCCTGGGCTGTTCCTGCCACACTCTTACCTGCAGGAGTTCACTGGCCGGCTGCTGACACTTCTCCTCCATCTCCTGGATGAGGCTATCCAGAGAGGAGAGCTCCTCAGAGAGTGCGGCCAGGTGCTGGTCCCTGTTTCTTGCCACCTCCTTCTCCACCTCTTCCATCTGGGCCAGGAGACATTTCTCTTGCTCCTCCAGAAATGAGTGTAGTTGTCTGAACTTGGCTGCCGTCTCTTGCTTCTCTCCTGAGGTTTGCTCCTGAAATGGAAAGAGAAGGAAATCAGGTCAACGGGACACAGTTCGTCTTTTCAGTGGGAAAAGGTTCAGAAAACTCCTGTCGAAAGGGCACTTTGGCCTTTCATAGAGATCACATCAACATTCTGCAGGGAAAAAGACAGATATCCATGGATCCATGCTGAGGGCCAAAGTACATCACTCTCAAATTCCTGGAGGGGTTATTTCAGCCACAGAGGATGATGTCTGCAGCACAAGACCCAGAGAGTAGAAGGGACTTCTTGAGTCCATTTGTTTCCCCAGTAAAATACCCTCCATATGCTGACCCCTCCACTTCCATCAGCCAAAAAGGTACGATGTTTGAATAGAAATAACACTGGGGAGAAAAGAGCTAAGAAGCCTCTTCCCCTCACTTGGTCTCCCTGGATGCATTTTGGGCAAGAAAAAACTGCAGGGGAAAAGATCAACGCGCGGCTGAGTATTACAAGTACTTTCCCCCCTTAGAATCAGCAATGGCAGAACAACCCTTGGCCCAGTTCAGGATAGGTGGAAAATCTATCAGCATTTCCACCCAGCATTTCTTTAGAGGTGGGACACCCTTATCTCTCTTGAGAGACTTCTCCTGGCTTGCAGTGTGTTGGAGCATGAACACAAATAGGTAGTCAACACATATGTTCATCTGCCCATGGCTCATCCCAGAGCACAGAGCACCTTGGAAAGTCAAGTGATTCTGCCCCAAACAAAATCACCCAAGAACACAAAAAAGGAGGGGGGGTCTAGATCTGGATGAACAACCAGGGGCAGCCCCACCCACTAGGCAGCCCCAGGTGACCATCCAGGGTGCCAGGGGCACCAAGAGGGTGCAGTTCCCCAACATCTGCCTCATACAGTCGACTGACTCTTCTGCTATTTTCTGCCATTCCCCCCCTCAATTCAAGTTTTAGAATCTGTTCACTTCCCAGCCATAGTGACACTTACGAGCAGGTCTTGGCTTTCCTTCACTACCTCTGCTTTATATGCCACAATTCTTTCTCTCTCCTTCTTCAGCACCTCCAGGCGGTTGCAGAACTTATCCTGGGGGAGGAGAGACACTTTTTTAGAAGTTTATTATAAAACATAAGAGAAGCATAAGTGCAGTGAAAGGCCAAACTAGATATAACTGTCCTATTTATGTAATTATTTTTTTTTAGTGAAATACAAGATCTAGAAATTTAGCCACTTATCACAGCAATTGATCTGCTTCAGTCTGACTCAGAATAAGGCAGCTTTATGCATAACTCTCCCACCCACCCAAAAAGTTCTTCTTCTAATTTAAACTGCTGCCTCACAGCTACTGGGTGCAAGTGGGGGACACAGGCAGGTACCAAACATGCACGCTTTCTCTCACAGGCTAACAACAATTCAAGGACAGCAACTGAAGTTGAGAAAGCAGTATGTGTGTGAGTGTGTGTGGGGGGGTTAAAACTAGGAGTCAGGCGGCTGCCCCCTCATAGCTCAGCCTTGCAATGGGCTGCCCAGACCTCAACACAGCCAGACAGGAAGAGAGTCAATCTCCCCATTTTATCATATCACCCCACTTTAGCCTCAGCAGGGGGCAAGAGGCAATGCCCTTGGGAGCCATGAAACCAGGAAGGAGGAAGCAAAGAGGTGTTTTCACTCCCCAATTTGGGCCCAGAGGCTAGGGTTGCCAGGTCCCTCTTTGCCACCGGCAGGAGATTTTGGGGGCGGACCCTGAAGAGGGTGGGGTTTTGAAGGGGAGGGTCTTCAATGTCATAGAGTTCAATTGGCACAGCAGCCATTTTTCTACAGGTGATCTTTTTTTTTATATATATAATAATTTTATTGGTTTTTATAATACACATTTTCCATGATAATAAACAACAATAAAGGCAATATGAAATTCAAAATTCTAACTCTATGTTGTTATGGTTTCTTAAATTCATAACAAAAAGAAAACAATTAAAGGAAAATTTATGACTTCCCCATCACCTCTCTCCGCCTCTTAATAAAGTATTCATCCCATCGTAATTGGTCTGATCTTAACTATCATAAATTCATTTAACTTTCATAAAACATCTTCTATTAATATAAATAATTATAACTCTTAATATTAATTGTGTCCTCTAGATCAGATTAATAAGTATTCTTCCATTTTCCCCAGTTTTAATTCATATTCACAATATTTCATCTAGTCCTCCTAAAAAAAATTCCCCTAAAAATCGAACATTGTCTTTTTCATTTAAAATGGCTGTAAGTTTTGCCATTTCCACCAATTCAAACATTTTCCCAATCCAGTCTTTTTTCCCAGGAGTTTCTGCCCCTTTCCATTTTGCTGCATAAAGCAGTCTCGCAGCTGTTGTAGCATAGATCAAAAAAGTTCTTTGTGTTAACAAATCGTCAGGTATCATACCTAGTAGCATCATTTCTGGTGTTTTGGGTATATTTTTTGTACTATTAGTCTCAATTCATTGTAGATCATATCCCAGAAATCTTTAGCTTTATCACAAGTCCACCACATATGATAGAAGGAACCGATTTCCTTGTTACATTTCCAACACTTAGGGGATGTCACTTTGTATATCTTTGCAATCTTCTTAGGTGTTAAATGCCATCTATACATCATTTTATAAATGTTTTCTCGAATTGATTGCGCATTTATTCCTTTCAAATCTTTTGACCATAGTCTTTCCCATTTATTTAAAGCAATATCATGTCCCATATTTTGAGCCCAGTCAATCATAGTTGGTTTAATTGTCTCCTGCTCACAGTATATTGTTAAAAGTAGATTGTACATTTTCGAGATCAGTTTCAAATTATTATCTAATAACATCTTGTGGAAAGGGGACTTTTCTTTAGAAAATCCATTTTTCATATCTTGTACAAAAACTGATTTAATCTGACAGTATTGCAACCATTGTAGATCCTCTCTAAAAGATTGAAATTCCTTTAATGAACATTTTTTCCCCTCCCATTTAATTAATTCCTGGTAGATTATAAATTTGTCCGGTCTAAGTGGACGTAGTGTTAACATTTCTTGTGGTGAAATCCACATCGGTGTTGCTGGTTCCAAAATATGTTTATATTTCATCCAAATACGCAGTAGAGAGGACCTGATTATATGATTCCTAAATGATGCTTGTATCTTGATTTTGTCATACCATAAATAGCCATGCCATCCACTAATATTGTTAAAGCCTTCAAGCTCCAGCAAACGTGTATTTGATAAGGTTATCCAGTCTTTTAGCCATGTTAAGGCTACCGCTTCAGCGTAAAGTTGAAAATTTGGTAATGCTAAACCTCCTCTGACTTTAAGGTCCACCAAATATTTATAAGCAATCCTCGGTTTTTTCCCTTGCCAGATGAAGTTTAAAATGTCCTTCCTCCAAATATCAAAGTATTTAACATGTGATATTATAGGCGAGTTTTGGAATAAGAAGAGCATCCTTGGTAGCACATTCATTTGAATTATTGAAATACGTCCCAGTAGTGACAACTTTTTATTTGACCAAATGATCATATCAGTTTTTATTTTACCCCATAGTTTAAAGTAGTTGTTAATTAACAATTCTTTGTTCTTCGCTGAGATCCAGATTCCCAAATATTTAACTTTGTTGGCCTTCTCCCAACCTGTAAACGAGATGAATTCCTGTTGCTCTATTTCTGGTAAATTCTTGAATATTGTCTTTGTTTTTTCTTGATTAACTTTAAATCCCGATATCTCCCCAAAGTCGTCCAGAGTTTCTTGTAGTATCTTCATTGATTGTGTTGGGTTTTCTAGAATTAACAGGAGGTCATCCGCGAATGCTCTCAACTTAAATTCATGTTTTTTAATTTTTAAACTGCGAATGTCCTCCATGCTCCTTAGTTTACAGCATAATGTTTCCAACACCAACAAAAATAATAACGGAGACAAAGGACAACCTTGTCTAGTTCCTTTCTTAATTTGACAATTTTCCGACATTGATTCATTCACCAAAATTTTCGCTTGTTGGGATGTGTAAATAGCCGATATAACTTTCAAAAAACGGTCTCCAAAATTTAATTTTTCCAATGTTTTTCCCATAAAGTCCCATGAGACCATATCAAAGGCTTTTTCCGCATCCAAAAATACAAAGGCGGCTGATCGTTGAATATTCTGATCATAATATTCTAATGAGTCCAATAAGATTCTTATATTGTCTTTAATTTGCCTTCCTGGAACAAAGCCCGCCTGATCTTCATGTATAAGGTCTTTAATAAATTTTCTTATCCTATTCGATAAGACCGAGGCATAAATCTTATAGTCCACATTTAGCAACGAAATAGGTCTGTAGTTTGATGTTTTTTCTGGATCTCTTCCTTCCTTGGGTATCAACGATATATATGCATGCGACCAAGTCTCTGGGGCTACTCCCTTGTCCAAAATTGTATTGCAAAGTAATACATAAAAGTCTGCTAAGTTGTCACTAAATGTTCTATAAAATAGTGCAGTAATTCCATCTGGTCCAGGTGTCTTGTCCGGTTTTTGTTTCATTATTGCTTCTTGTATTTCTTCCCTTGTAATTGGAGCATCTATCCATTCTCGTTGGTCTATTGAAAGAACATTCATCTGTATTGAACTTAAGAACTTATCTATTTTCTGTTTTGAAATATTTTCTTTCTGATACAGTTTAGTGTAAAATGAAACAAATTCTTTTTGTATATCTGTAGTTGAATGAACTGGTCCTTTAGCAGTTTGAATTTTTGTTATAATCTTCTTCTGAAATGAGTCTTTCAGTTGTATTGCTAAAAATTTCCCAGGTTTATTAGCATGTTCAAAATATTTCTGTTTGGCAAATTTTAAATTTTTGTTCATTTCCTCCATTATAACCAAATTTAATTGGTGTTTAGATACAGAAATCTTCATTTGTATTTCGTTTTTCTCTTCTTCTTGTAACGCCATAACAAGTTTTTGCTCCAAATTTTGTAAATCCCAAAGTATATTATTGGTAAATTGTAGTTGAGTTTTCCTCCATGCTGCATGTTTCTGTATCATAAATCCTCTTAGAACTGCTTTAAATGCATCCCACACTATATTTAGTGTAGTTTCTCCATTAAGATTAACTTCAAAGAAGTCTTTAATCAAATCATATAATTCTTTTTGAATCTTATTTTCCTTTAAAAGTTTATCATTCAATCGCCATCTAAATGCTTGTTTATTGTTCCACTCAAATGTAACCGGATTGTGATCAGAAAAAGTTCTTGGTAAAATATGTATTTTACGTAGTTGCGTAAAAATTGATTTACTAGCCCAAATCATGTCTATTCTGGAGTGTGAGTCATGTCTCGCTGAATAAAAGGTATATTCTTTGGCTGTAGTATTCATTGTTCTCCAGATGTCTTGTAATTCCAATTCTGTAGCCATGGTGAAGAAGGTTTTAGGTAAACATCCTTCATTTTCGTCTTTTGCTTTTGATTTTTTATCCAAAATTGGGAGAGTAACGCCATTTAAGTCACCCATCAATAGAATCTGGTCATTGGCATACTGAGAGATCAGTTCATGCAATTGTCCATAAAATTTTGTTTTTCCTTCATTGGGAGCATATATTCCTACCACAATCGTCTTTTGCCCCAATATTTTGGTTTTTATAATTACAATTCTCCCTTCGTTGTCTTTATATAGTAATTCAGGACTAAGGCTAGAATGAGCATATATTACTACTCCCTTAGTTTTTGTTTTGGCCGATGCAACAAATGCTTGTCCAAGCATTTGCCTATCCAAATATTTTTTGTGCTTTGTTGCTATATGAGTCTCTTGCAAACAAATTAGGGAGTATTTGTATTTCTGTAGATATTTGAAAATTCTAGCCCTTTTAGTTTTTTCATTCAAACCGTTCACATTCCAAGAAATTACTTTTGCCATGGTACAATAATTATTGAAGCAAAATATGCAGTCTATAATTTAGTTCCTCCTACTGCTCCCTGTGATTCTTCTTCTTGTTGTTGTTCTTCTTCCTCTTCCTTTTGATCCCCAGTTAATCCTTTAAGATCTGATTTATATTTCCTCAGAAATTTTCCCACATCTGCTGTAGATGTAATTGTCATTTTCATTTCTTTGTAGGTAAAAGCCAAGCCTTGTGGCATAATCCAGCGATATTTGATACCATTAGCTTTCAAAACAGACACAAATTCTTTGTAATTATTCCTCTGTGAGAGTAGATGTCTTGGTATGTCCTTTAGTAAAATTAGAGGAGTGTCTCCTGCTGACACCGGGTTGTCATAATGCATCTTCATGATCTTATCCTTAATCCTAGTGTCATAGAACACTATCATCAGGTCTCTTGGCTTAGACCTTTTCATTCTAGCAGGTAATGGTATTCTGTATACTCTGTTAATAGCTTGGTTCAATTCTTGTTCATCCATTTGAAACAGATAGGCCAGATTTGGAACTGCAGTTTCTTTGTTATCTCCCATCATATCTGGAAAATTGCGCAGACGAAGGTTGGTCTCTCTCACTCTCATCTCCATCATGGCTATTTGATCTTTTACAGCTGTCTGATTTAATTGTATTGTTTCAATCTGTTTTTCTTGGCTTGCTAATTTTTTCTTTGTATCCTTATGCTCTTCCATCACTTTCTTTATTGATAAATCCATTGCTTGCATATCTGACTTCATAGTACTCATTTGAGTTTTTACTTCTTTAAGGTCTCCTGTTACCACATCCAATTTGTGGTTAATGGCTTGAGATGCTTGGCCAAGATTTGTCATCATAGAAGTTAGCTGTGCCATCTGTGTAGACATCTGTTCAAACTGCTTGGTTGTTGCCTCTGTTTGTTTGGCTAACATGTCCTGTAATTTCTTATCCATAGTTGAAACTTGTGCTGTCTCTTTCAGTTTAGTATAGGCAGGGCTATGCAGTGAGCCAGATCGGGGCCGAGTTCCAGACAATTACATTGGAATAAAGCTGGTAAAAGTCATGACCTCAGACAGGGCCCTCCAGATGGTGATTAATAGAGGGTAATTCAATGATCAGCTTAATAATTTTTTCGGGTTGAAAAGAGCCAAATTTGGCTTTAAAACAGCTTGATAAAGTTTTAAAATACCAACGAGTTTTACTGGACGCTCTAGGTCGGATCTACCAGGAAGTATTCCGGAAGTTGAATTTGCCGCGGACCTTCTACCGCCTCATCTCGATGGTTATTTCCTTCAGGAATTGTTTCTGTGTTACTCAAGTGCGACGCGTATCCGGTCCTACGACTTGTTTCCTGTTGTTGTAACTCAGATGATAGAGAGGATGGTATAGAGGGGCTTCTGGTCTGATGAATCCCTTGCTGCTAACGTGGCAGGAAATTCTTTTTCACCAGAGAATCAGGAAGAAATTCACCCTCCCCTTCCCTCAAAGTTGCTTCTCATTGGTGGAAATTTTAGTCCGTCATCTAAGCGTCCTTCCAACTCTTTGTTTTGATTTAAGCTGATCTATTTGATAAGGCTCCTGCCGCTAATCCTGATGGAATTTACGAATCAAACTTTCCCGATTCAAATAAGGGAGGAGCAGAGGTACTGGGAATATCTTCATCTACCCCCCGGTTATTCGGTAATGCCAGTAAGAGACGAAGGGTTCTTTGTACTCACTTAGGCATCGAGAGGTGAGGTTCTTTTCTTAAAATAGTCCTTATGTTGGTATTAAGGTGGTGGAGGGTAGAGCCTTATGCCAAAGTTGCGTTTTGGCGATTCCTTTCCCTAAGTGCCCTCGCAGGACCGGCGTCCAAAGCTCCGGGGGACTTATAAAAGCTCCCTCAGAGTCTTTGGGAGGTCAAACTGCGTTTGCGGGCTGCAGGGAATTCCTGCTTTCCGACCCACTTGCAAGGGTCGGATTGGGGTGCATATATCACCCCTAAATTAGCGCAAACTTGGATTTCCCCCAGGACAACCTGAGGGAATGTCGTACTCGTCCCAGCGCACCACCGGAAGCCCCCAGGTGATCTGATCTCTATCAGCTGGAGATCAGTCGAATTAGTCGGTGAGGATACGGCCGTTTCAAATTCTTAATTTTAAATTCTTCATCAGTCCTTCGAAGACTGATGAAAAATTTAAAATTAAGAATTTGAAACGGCCGTATCCTCACAGTGACCTGTGCTTCTTTTAAAAACTACTTGACATTAACTTATTCCATCATGGTATATGTACTCTACCATTGAGACTCTTCCTGAGACTTTTTTTCTTGATTTTGAGAACTGTACAATTTTCCCCCTGTGTTTACTGTATTGTGGGTTGTTTTGTTGCATGTTACCTTGTTGTATATATTGATGTGTTTATAGTAGTAGCTCACTGATAAACTTTTTGCACTTTGTTAATATACTTCGCTCCTGTACTGATTATCCTATCTACTTGATACTAGTACAGTGGTGCCTTATTTTCATCCACTACCTGGCAGTTGGCAACCCTACCAGAGGCTGAGGCAGAACCTGCAGGGAGTTCCTGCACAAAGAGACCATGGAGAAGGGAGGGATCCATGGCTCTTCCTCACCAATCTCCATGTTGTTGATTTCCTACCTTGTACTCTTTGGAGGCCTCCTCAAGAGGAAGGGCTTCATGATCTCTGTGCTCCTTGGATCGGTGACAGACCACACAGATGAGGGCTTCGTCGTCCTTGCAGAAGAGATTCAATGGCTCCAGGTGCTTCTGGCAATCTCTCTCTCTTGTAGCAGCCACGATTGCCTGATACAGAAAACAAAGAAACAGAATTTGTTTCATCCCCCCCAGGGTTGCCAACCTCCAGGGACTAGCTGGAGATCTCCTGCTATTACCACTGATCTCCAGCCAATAGAGATCAGTTCCCCTGGAGAAAATTGCCACTTTGGCCATTGGACTCTATGGCACTGAAGCCCCTCCCCTCCCCAAACCCCACCCTCCTCAGGCTCCACCTCAAAAACCTCCTGCCGTTGGCAAAGAGGGACCTGACAACCCCCACCCCCTGAACTGTATCTCTCGTTGTAAGGGCTGGATGTAATTAGTGCCTTGTTCAGTTTTTTTTGGGGGGGGGCATTGTTATACAAAACCAGATGTAACCCAAAGTAACCTTTCAGTTGGAGTTGGGGGGAGTTGTTCTGGACAGGGAGCTTTGTGGGTGGGGGGAGAAGATACTGAAGGAAAAGAGAGTTCTGAAGGAAAGGAGAGAGAGAGAAGCCATCTGGGTCCAAGTGCAGAGAAGTGGGAAGCCTGACAAGGAGCCTCCCGGTGATCTGCAGCAGCAACAAGAGCCCCAAGATCAGCCCCATCTCCAGCATGGCTGAGGGCCGGTCAATCCACAGCAGCAAAGACAGGGGGAGAGACCTGAAGGAGGCCTCACAGAGACAGGATAAGACTCCCATCATCTCTCTGGTTTCCATTCTAAGCTGTGTTTACTATACGAGTGTCCTGATTTGACTCCCCGCCCCTCTTTGTTGGAGTAAATCCTACTTGTATATTAAGTTCTACTTGTAAATGGTTATGGGTGACTGGACGGTCTGGGAATTGTTTTTGAATTTTTCCTTTTCTGCCTCCTGGCCATCCTGCATGTTAGGCAGTGGAGGCCAGTGGGCTGGAGGCACCCCTGCTTTCTTTTTCTTCTTTGTCACACACACTCCCTCCACTAATAAACCAGATCCCATAAGGTCTCCCTTCAGCTGGGGTTGGTAGAAGAAACAGGTTTTTTCTAACCCTCAAATTCCTCTGGAAATCAATGAACGAATCACAACTCCTGGTTCCAGGTGTGAAGGAAAAGCACCCTGCTTTCCTTCTATGAAACACCGGTTCAGGCTTCAGGCCTGGTATTCTCTGATATTAACCTTTGGAGCATTAAACATTGAGGGGCCTGGAATAACAAGCAGGCTTCTCACAAATCACAGTGGAATGTACTTTCGTTTTTAGAAGTACTCCTTAAAGGTCTCAAGGTTGGAGATAAACAGCTGCCCTGATTTTACAGCCATCGGGGGCAGCACCAACGATTTATCTCCTTGACAACGAATGGGCCCATTAAGCGTTATCTCTCAGTTGGAGTCTTCCCAGGTGTCTCGCATAACTGCAGAATGCGGGTCAGCGGTAACACTCGTGACTGAGAGATGACCTGACAAATTAATTCAGGGCTAATTGAGATTCTCGCCATTTTATTGGCTAAGATGGCCATAGGCCGCTAAGATGGAGGGAATAAAATGAGCCCTGTTTGGACTTAGAAGCATGGAGGCTTTTGGGATGCGCGGGCGCATCCTGGAGTCTTTCATCATCTTTTGCTTTGTCCCATAGAACGAATCTATGCTTGACTGAGGAGACCAGCATGCTGACACCCAGATGCTAACTCTTGGACTGTGGTAACTCTTTTGCATATCCAAAAGCTTTGCCAATTTGCCTGATTGCCTAAACCTAAGCCAATTGCCTTTCTGATGAAATGTGTAGTTAGATTATTGAAGCTTTCTTGTTTTATATGCTAACCTGCCTCACGTTTGTCTTTCTGTAACGAGCACAAACTTTTGAATAAACTTCTAGTTTATTATATTTGATGTGTCTAGTGGTTTCTGTGGTTTCCCCAAGCCTGAATCCTAGTGCCTAGACTGGCTTTGCCCATGCTATCTTTTGTGTAAACCTTTTGGACAGTGTGAACCACTCTGACCAAGTCTCAGCTTGGCAGAGGAGACTCACCCTGTATTTGGAGCTTGGCAAGGGTTGCTCTGAGCCCTTTGCCTCTTTTGACTCAGAGCTGGTGGCAGCGACCCGTTCAGCTCAAGGCGGAAGCCTGGAGTTGAACGTTTTGTTTTGTAGATTACCCCAAACCTAAACAAAGTGAGCCCAGCTGGTGGAGACCGGGTGGCGCTCTCTCTGACATGGTGGCGTAGCGGTTGGATTCGAACTGGGAACCCAGAGATTGCTTTACACCTATTTTGTGCTGAGGATTACAGTGTGAGGTGGCTGGCAAGTGTTTGTTATTTTGTGAGGTGTGAGTTAGGAATTTGGCAATGGCAACAGGTAGGCTGTCTTTTGAAAACCAGAATGAGAGCAGCCTAACGACGGTTGACCAGACTGGTCTCTTGGACACTTCCTACCGGATGGGGGAAGAGGGGGGAGAACCCCAGAGACCTTTGCTTGACAGAAAGGGCCGAATTATTAAACCTCTGACTGAAGTGGGATTGCGAGACCTCGTGGAGCTCTCGGAGGATGAGTGGGACCTGGTAAGGCCAGACCCACAACCGTGTTGGAAGCCTATCATTGGTGAGCCGGCAGTACGCTCTAAACAACCTGCCCCCCCAACTGTTGGGAATTTGGCAACAACTGCTCGACCTGGCAGCTCGACCCAGCTTGCGGCTATGGAGGAAGAACTCCGAAGTGCCCAGCAGAGAGAGGAGGAGATGTGGCAGGAGATGAGACGGAAATGGGAGAGAGAGTGGGGCCAACCAAGGAAGCCGACGGCAGCTTTTTACAGCTCTGCAAACCACCTCGGTGAGTCTGGGGAAAGGAGGGGAGAGCCAGAGAGAGCGAAGTCCCCAAACATCCAACCTCGAGACCGAGAGGCAAGGAGATGGGAGCTGGAATGCTGTGTGCCCCGGGAGCCAAAGCTGACGACTTACAGCCCGGAAGACTACATGGGTGAGATTGGGGAAAGGGGGGAAAAGACTTTTCGAGCTAATTCCCCAGTACCCCCACCCCGAGACTCAGAGGAGAGGGGAAGGTCCAGGCAAAGAGACTGGGAGAGACGGGAGGAAGAGCAGAGGAAGTTTTCCCTGTGGGACACCCGAGAGAGATCCCGTCCCCTCGAACCTAGAGCCAAGCCAGAAGTCCCCTACAGCAGCCCATCCCCAGCGGAGCGGAAGTTTACCTGGCAGGGAGATGGTGGGGCAGACGAGCTGACGGACCATAGACCCCTAAGGCAGCGGCAGCCGAGCCGGGAGAGGAGGAGAAGCAAGTGGAGAGATTACTATACCTCCGATGAGGAAGAAGACTGTTCCCCACACCGTGGCCGAGGCCAGAGAGATCCTCTCGCTACATGGCGAGCCAATAGACATTTGCTACCGCCATACTCAGAGTCTTGTGATCTTGTGGCATATTTTTCACTTTTCGAATTGGCATGTCTGGATTTTAATATCCCGACTAATCATTGGATGAGAGTTTTGAGGGCCCAGATATCGGGGAGCCTACTTGACTTGATGGGGAACCTCCCCCTTAGCGCGAGTAATGATTATATGGCATTTAAGCAGCTAGCTCAGCAGCACTTCGCTTTGTCTGCTGAATCCTATCGTAGAGCCTTTAGAAAGATTGACCGAAATACCACTGAGGGCTACCCAGCCATTGCGTCCCGTTTGAATCGCAATTTTGAAAGGTGGCTAGCCTCAGAGAACATCCATACTTTCCAAGACTTGAAAGAGCTTATGCTTCTGGAACAATTTTTTCGGCTTCTCCCGGAGGATCTGGTGGCCCTTGTCAAGGATAAAAGCCCAGGGACTTTGACCAGTGCAGCTAGTTGTGCAGAGCAGCTGCAATTGAACAGGCAGAAGGGCTTTGGAAAACCAAGCAGCATGGGAGGGCCGCCACGAAACCCTGCTCCAACTCACAGTAAGAAGTCGGGAGGGGAAGAGAGACGTGGGGGAAAGCCAGCAGAAACCTCCCCTACAGCTACAGTACATCCCCATGTGTCCATCGAGTCTGGCCTATGCTTCTTCTGTAAGAAGAAAGGGCACAAAAGACAGGACTGCCCGGCATTAAAGGAGAGGGAGAAGAAAAAATCAAACCCCCCCCCCACTCCTGCTCCAAGAGTGCGGCTTGTGACTACAACTCAGCAGCCTGCAGCTGAAAATTGGGAAGAGGAAATCAGCATAACTGAGGGTGAGCCAGCGGCGGCAGTTTCAACTCCTCCAGCCGGAATGCAGACAGCCGGGAGGGAGCCGAGAGAAGCAGCCCCAGCCCAGCCTGATGCAAGCCTGCAGCCTGTGAGGATGGCCTTCATTGACCCGAGGCAACCCTGCTGGTCCAATATGACTTTTAGCTGCGAACTTCAGGTGAATAATAAAAAAGTGTTAGGGTTAAGGGACACCGGTTCAGAAATAAGCAGTATAAATGAGAATTTGTTAGAACCGGGACAGTTGAAAGAGGGACAACAAATGTGGGTGACCCCTTATGCCAGTGATCCAATTTCAATGAGGGTTGCTTTTGTAAAAATTGCTTATAAAGATGTGAATGAGGTTATGCCTGTCTTAGTCCACTCAAACAATTGTGGGCATCAGTGTCTTGTGGGAAATGATGTAGCATATAAGCAATATTTGATTGATAAAATGAATTTTGAAAAGGAGGAAGAGGGGGAAGGGGAAATTCCTTTACCTGTCTTGATTGCTAAGCCTCTCTTGCCAGAGAGCAGCTCCACGAATTCCTCCCCTTCAGATGTAAATGAGCCTGAGAGTGAGGGAAGGGGACCAGGAGAGCCTTTGCCTCTCACAATAGAAAATGTTAGCTTTGCAAATGAGCAGCAACAAGATGAGACTCTTGAAAGGTGCCGAGAACAGGCCCAGACAGAGCCAAGGGCCTCTGGAGACAGAAGGGTACGCTTTTATTTTGAAAATGAGTTGCTCTATAGAGAATTTCATCCCAAGGACTTAGCTCCTGAGTGTGCCCCTAGAAAACAGTTGGTTGTGCCAAAATCTCAGAGAGGCAGTGTGCTTCAGATGGCACATGAATGTGCTTTTAGTGGGCATTTTGGAGTGAAAAGGACTTTAGAGAAGATCTCCAGACAGTTCTATTGGCCGGATGTGTATGAGGATGTTAAAAATTATGTGAGGACTTGTGATGTGTGCCAGAGGGTGGGGTATGAGCGAGACCATGCAAGGTACCCCCTGCAGCCCTCTGCCATAGAGGGAGAGCCTTTTGCAAAATGGGGAATTGATCTGGTAGGGCCCTTTCCGACCCCCACCAGAACTGGGAAGAAATATATACTGACAATGATTGATTTTTGTACCCACTTTTGTGAAGCCATTCCCCTTGCTAGTATCTCAGCTCCTAGCATTGCTAAAGCTTTGTTAACCCTTGTGTGCTCCTATGGAATTCCTAAGACCATAGCCAGCGATCTTGGGGGTAGTTTCCTGTCCAACCTGGTACAACAGGTGTTCAAGTTGGCTAACATAGAACACCGAGTCAGCGTCGCGTATTGTCACTGGTCAAATGGTCAGATAGAGAGGTTGAATAAAACAATTGGGACCATGCTGAAAAAATACGCTGTGACTCACCCAGCTGACTGGGATCAGAATTTGCTGTTTCTTGTGTGTGCCTACCGTGATACGATTCAGGAAAGCCTGGGGTTTTCCCCAAATGAGTTGGCTTTGGGCAGATCTGTACGTAGCCCCCTGAACTTGTTAAAACAACAGTGGGAAGGGACCCTAGAGGTTGGGCCCAGATCTGTGTGTGAATACATGACTAAGCTGAAGGAAACTCTGAGTGGTGTGTGGAAAATAGCCCAGCAGAACATGAAGAAGGCTCAAACAGTACAGAAAAAATACTATGATAAAAAAGCTGTGGTCCGAGAATTTGAGGCTGGGGATAAAGTGTTGATTCTCAGGCATATCAGGCCTAATAAGCAAACTCTGGCCTGGTTAGGACCTGGTGAAGTTCTGAGGAGGGAAAATGAAGTGAATTATTTGGTATCTTGCCCCCAGGAACACCCCAAGCCTCGCCTTTATCATGTGAACACCCTTAAGAAGTACCATGAGCGAGCTCCTGGCATGTTTGCAGTAAAAGCAGAGCTGGAGGAACAGCCATTTGATCTGCTTTCAGACTGCCAGCAACCTGGAGGGTTGAGTGAGCTAATGTTGAGTCCTGCTCTGAGTGTTTCACAGGCGGAACAATTGTATGGTGTCTTGAGCAAGTTTGAAACAACTTTCTCTAGTTTACCGGGAAAGACCAGCATGGCTAAACATGCAATTGATACTGGAACTGCAGCTCCAATAGCTGTACATCCTTATAGAGTGTCACCCCAGCAAGGGAAAGCCATTGCAGAGGAAGTAAAAGCTATGCTGGAGATGGGGGTGATTAGGCCAAGTAATTCCCCCTGGTGTTCCCCTGTGGTGTTGGTGAATAAACCTGATGGTTCTATTAGATTTTGTGTAGACTATAGGAAGCTGAATGCTGTGACAGTGGCAGACCATTTCCCAATGCCACGGATAGATGACTTGATTGAAAGGTTGGGGCGGGCACAGTATGTCAGCTGTATAGATTTGACCAAAGGGTACTGGCAGATCCCTGTGGAGCCCGAGTCCATTCAGAAAACTGCATTTTCTACTCCTATGGGACTCTATGAGTTTGTTACTCTCCCTTTTGGTCTTCGAAATGCCCCGGCGACCTTTCAAAGGTTGATTAATTCCCTGTTAAATGGTCTTAATGAGTTCTCCTGTGCGTACTTAGATGATGTGGCGATCCATAGTGACAGTTGGGAAGAACATTTGGTTCATTTGGAAAAGGTTTTGGAGAGACTGAAGTCTGCAGGCCTAACTGTGAAAGCCCCAAAGTGTCAATTTGGGCTAGGATCTGTTCAGTACTTGGGCTATGTCGTGGGCAAGGGCCTGATTCAGCCTTTAGAGGCCAAGGTGCAAAGTATCCAAGAGTGGCCTAGGCCCAAAACCAAACGTCAATTGCAGGCCTTCCTGGGCCTTATAGGATTTTATAGGAGGTTTATAGCCCACTTCTCTACCCTGGCCACTCCGCTGACGGAGTTATGCAGGAAAAGACAACCCATTAGGCTCGTTTGGACTGAAGAGTGTCAAACAGCATTTGCGGCGTTAAAGCAGGCTCTTTTGCAATCACAGGTGCTAATTGCCCCTGATCCCAATGAACAGTTTGTAGTCCAGACGGATGCGTCTGATTTTGGCCTAGGAGCTGCCCTGCTTCAGAAGGATCCTCAGGGAGAACTGAGGCCTGTGGTATTTTTGAGCAAAAAGTTGCTGCCACGAGAAAGGAACCTGGCAGTAATTGAACGGGAGTGTCTAGCTATTTTTTGGGCATTAAATAAATTGAGACCTTACCTATGGGGACAACAATTTGAATTGCAAACTGATCACTCACCTTTATGCTGGCTGGATAGAGTTAAAAATACCAACCAAAAGCTTTTGAGGTGGAGCCTTGCTTTGCAAGATTTTGATTTTAAAATAGTCCACATCAAAGGGAGGGACAACAAGGTTGCTGATCACCTCTCTCGAGCTTATGTGGACTCTGATTTGGTTTAGGTTAAGCTGTTTTAACCCTGTTTTCTCTTCTGTATTTGTGTAGTTATTGGGATATAGCCATTTTTGCACAATGCTGCTAGTAAAACCTAATCTACCTCATATATGTTTAGTTTCTGTATTAAACTGTGTAGGTTGTTGTGTGATTTTAATTGACTATGGTAGATTAGTTTTATGGTAAGATAAAAATAAGCGAACCGCGTATTTTCATCTCCCCGAAGGGAAGGATGTGAAGGAAAAGCACCCTGCTTTCCTTCTATGAAACACCGGTTCAGGCTTCAGGCCTGGTATTCTCTGATATTAACCTTTGGAGCATTAAACATTGAGGGGCCTGGAATAACAAGCAGGCTTCTCACAAATCACAGTGGAATGTACTTTCGTTTTTAGAAGTACTCCTTAAAGGTCTCAAGGTTGGAGATAAACAGCTGCCCTGATTTTACAGCCATCGGGGGCAGCACCAACGATTTATCTCCTTGACAACGAATGGGCCCATTAAGCGTTATCTCTCAGTTGGAGTCTTCCCAGGTGTCTCGCATAACTGCAGAATGCGGGTCAGCGGTAACACTCGTGACTGAGAGATGACCTGACAAATTAATTCAGGGCTAATTGAGATTCTCGCCATTTTATTGGCTAAGATGGCCATAGGCCGCTAAGATGGAGGGAATAAAATGAGCCCTGTTTGGACTTAGAAGCATGGAGGCTTTTGGGATGCGCGGGCGCATCCTGGAGTCTTTCATCATCTTTTGCTTTGTCCCATAGAACGAATCTATGCTTGACTGAGGAGACCAGCATGCTGACACCCAGATGCTAACTCTTGGACTGTGGTAACTCTTTTGCATATCCAAAAGCTTTGCCAATTTGCCTGATTGCCTAAACCTAAGCCAATTGCCTTTCTGATGAAATGTGTAGTTAGATTATTGAAGCTTTCTTGTTTTATATGCTAACCTGCCTCACGTTTGTCTTTCTGTAACGAGCACAAACTTTTGAATAAACTTCTAGTTTATTATATTTGATGTGTCTAGTGGTTTCTGTGGTTTCCCCAAGCCTGAATCCTAGTGCCTAGACTGGCTTTGCCCATGCTATCTTTTGTGTAAACCTTTTGGACAGTGTGAACCACTCTGACCAAGTCTCAGCTTGGCAGAGGAGACTCACCCTGTATTTGGAGCTTGGCAAGGGTTGCTCTGAGCCCTTTGCCTGGAGGCTCAACCTTTTGACTCAGAGCTGGTGGCAGCGACCCGTTCAGCTCAAGGCGGAAGCCTGGAGTTGAACGTTTTGTTTTGTAGATTACCCCAAACCTAAACAAAGTGAGCCCAGCTGGTGGAGACCGGGTGGCGCTCTCTTTGACACCAGGTAAACCACATTCTCCCTCCACCAGCTTTGAGCTGTATTTTGCAATGTGCCTGAGGAGCCCCCAAACACCACCCCCTTCCTTTCTTGCAGGGCACGTTCCTGGTGGGGTATTATGACAAACCTCCAAAAGTTGGTCCAAATCATGCAAGGAGGTGAAGCTGGAACTGCAGGAATACGGATGGACCCTGATGGATTTTTAAGCCACCTATCAAGATATAACTCCAAACCAGCCCATCCGCCCTCTCACAGACAGCATCTCCTCCCAGGTGGCCCTTTGGATAACACCATGAACGTTACAAATGAATGACAATTCTGATACTGGCCCAACAAGCGGATATTCATTCTGGTGTGAATTGACTTGAGTTTGATTGGGGTGGGGGGGCTGCAATCCCTGTATCTCAATTTTTTCATGTTTTTAAATGCAATAATAATAGTAATAAAATGAGACATTCCATCACATTCTGGTCCCGTAAGGGCATAAATATATGGGGCACCTATGGGTTCCTAGTCTTATTGTATGGAAACCCCATAATGAGTTCTAAACTCTGAGAAGTAATCTCACAGTCCCCCCCACCCACCCGCCCTGCCCCATTAACTCCTTTGGGGTCATTTGCCCTCAGTGAAGCCTTTGTGCCAAAAGACCAACAGGCAACATCCTGCTCTGAGTTTTGGCCATCTTGATCATGAGGGACTTCTCCATTTGTCCTGGTGCTGAGAACGGATTTAGGGCCCAGACTGAGATGTAGCAAAAAGTTAGGCCAGAGCCAGTGAGCCTGGCTAGTTGCATAGTGCTCGGTTTCTGAGAATGACATGCATATTTCTTGCCTTCATGCCGTATTCACAATGACCTTGCCACAGCATTGGAAGCCCCACTTCATCAGAGGCCTGCACGTGGGGAGGGGACTGGACAGGACCCCGTTTGGGCAGTGAAACCTCTTGGGCTGGCCACGCAGCTCCATCTTACTATGGGAGGGCCAAGGAAGTAATCATTGTAAATAATTGTCAGACTACCGTTAAAGGAAATGGCTGTGCGTGGGGAGGATCTGCCTGCCCTTTTCTTTAGTTCCTCATGTCCAGCCTTTTTCACTGACAAAAATGGCTGGGGGGGGGGGGGGGAGAAGCCTGCTGCTCTGCCTCCCGCTTTGCAGTGTTTGGAACCCACAGGAGCAACACAAAGCTTTCAAGGTAACTTACAGAGACCAAACGTCTGACTCTGCGTCGGTCAGGCACCTTTGTCCCCACTTCAGGTCAGACGTATCCTCTATTTCAGCTCTTCCTTCATACCTTAGCTAGGTCAGCAGCCTCTTTCAGGTGAAGTAAAGAGTGACCTTTGTGTTCTGGGGATTGCTTACAAATGCGACACACGAGTTTTTCATCATCCTTGCAGAAGAAAAGGAGTTTCTGCCCGTGTGTTGGACACAGATCTTCTGTTCCTGGATTTCTCGCACAAAATCTCTTCTCTTTTATTTTTTCTACCAAGTTTGCCAGCTGCCAGTTTGAGCGGAAATTCCCTTTCTGGATCTCAGCTTTGCAGACAGGACACTCCAGGTCCCCCAGTCCTTCCCATTTATCACAGTAGTCAGTGATGCAACCCCGACAGAAATTGTGGCCACAGTCCAGGGTAACAGGTTCTGTTAGGCACTCCAGGCAGATGGGACAGATGACTTCCACTTCCAGATCTGTGGATGGTGACCCTGAGGCCATGTTGGATGCAGTTTATGTCTCTTGGCAAGTAGAAAAGGGAGCTTTGTGAGACCTGTAAAAAGGACAGCAGAAGGACAATGAGCTGGAGAAGGGGTGGGTTTTAGGCAGGAGATATATTTTTCAACAGATAAATACGTAGTATTTTACTCTGGGATTTTTTTTTATAAATCTAATAGGTGGCACAGAACTTTCCATTAACAAATGATTGATGAAATATAGGTGTGGATAGACGTTGATTTGATACTGGTAGGACAATTCAACAGAGTAATCAGGGTTGCCAATCTCCAGATGGAGGCTGGAGATCTCCTGGAATCACAACTGATCTCCAGACTTCCAAGATCAGTTCCTCTAAAGCACTGGTTCCCAACCAGGGGTCCGTGGACCCCCAGGGGTCCGCGAGAACTAAATTAAGGTCCACGAAACAAAGTTATAAACCCATAATAAATTAATATTTTCAATTAAAAGTTCTCTATTATAAATATATATATATTCAAATATTATTCTAAGTGTAATGTTTAACTAACAGTTATGATTAAAGTTTATTTTCAAATTCTCGGAATTTTTATTTTGAACCTTGGGGTCCCTGCACCGAACAAAAATGTCCTAGTGGTCCCTGGTCAAAAAAAGGTTGGGAACCACTGCTCTAAAGAAACTGACAGCTTGCAGGGTAAACTGGATGGTGTCATACTCTGCTGAGATCTCTCCTCTGCCCAAACCCCACACTCTCCAGGCTCCACCCCCATCTCCAGGAATTTCTCAACCCAGAGATGGCAACCATAAGTGATAGATCCATAGAAGGACAGATCTAGTAGCAAACCAACTCAGACAGTTCCACCAGTATTTACAGTGACTGACTTATTCAAGAGGGATCAAGCAATAGGGTTGCACTGTACAAAATGATTCACAAAGCTACTTGGATAAATTATTGGGGACTGTGGTCTATACTAACGTGCATAATTTTCTGTAAATTGGATCCTACTGTGTAATTTTACTTTATCGAATGTGTCATGCTAACAATTTGCCTTGCTTCAGTTCTGTTTTTAACAGTTCTGGTTGGTTCTACAACCCAAATCCTATTTTATTGTTTATTGAATGTCCCATCCTGTTGATAGTATTGCCTTACTCTGTGTAATGCTTCTTGAGTCCCAAAGTAAAAGACAGATTATAAATAACAAATAAATAACAGGATGTCTCTATCCTGAGAGAAAATACTTCACTTTTTATTTGCACAGACATCAAATCTATTCAGGAATAGATTATATTTTCGCACTAGCAAAATTATGACAAACACAAAGGTATAGTCTGTATTTGAGCAATAATCATGCAGATCTTGCCCCACTTAAATTTAACTATTATATAAGTGCATTTGGGAGGGTTGCCAACCTCCAGTAGAGGTCTGGAAATCTCTGGAATTACAAACAACAGAGATCAATTCCCTTGACAAAAAATGACTGTTTTGGAGGATAGGCACTCTGGCATTATATACCTCTGAGGCTCCTCCTCTCCCCAAACCCCAACCTTCCCAGGCTCCACCCCCAAAATCTCCAGGGATTTCCCAAGCCAGAACTTGCAACCCTAGAGGGGCTGTAGAATTTGGAGATGAAATGATCTGTTGTTAAAAGATGAACAGATAATGAAGAAACTAAAAGAAAAGCGCAAGTTCTTCTTTAGTATTAATGAATCAAAAGAGATACCATTTGTTATAATCTGGGAATCCTTTAAAGCATATTTTAGAGGCATTGTTATGTTGATAGAGAGCCATTTGACCAAAAGGGTAGGGGGGACATTAGTCTTGGAAGTAGAAAATGAGGAATCCCCCCCCAAATAGTGTCTCCAAGAAACTAAGCTAGTTTTGGAAATGACAAGAGACAAGTTAAAATTACAAAGCACTCACCAGACACCAAAATCCCTATTGTATGCTAGACAGTCAATCTTTAACAAGCCAATAAACCAGGAAAATATTTGGCACATTTACTAACCAAAGAATGGGGCCAAATAGAATTATTGAAATCAAGGACAAAATAGGAAACCGGCTTAAACCGTCTTTACAACAGCTCTCAGAAAACGAATGAAGACGCTTAATGGCAAATTCTCTGCCAGACGTAGGGGGCATGAGCTACAGACAAAATATCAGCATTCAATGAGACCACCTTAGAAGTCTCCTCTTCATAACATCTTGATAGGATGTCTGTTCCCCTCTACACACAAACATATGCATGCTGATCCCTCTTCTGTCTTGTGCTGCAGTTACCAACTACTTCCGCAGTTTCAATTTATCTTCTCTGCTTCCTTTATCCTTCAAAATGCCATTTATTAACTGAACTCCCGAATTGTTCCTTCTCTCATAAGCTGTTTCCACATGGGTTATTTGCCCGGGGTTTAATGCTGTTGGAAAGTGGGGTTTTCCTTGCTTCCTCACAGTATTGAGGTGTACCTCCTGCATTTTCACAGGCTTTTCTTCAGTCTTTCCCTAACCGGTTTGCTGCAAAGATTTTGGAAGAGATTGCAGCAAAGTCCAGAATGCTGTTGAGTGAGGGGGTGAAAAAGTTTGGCTATTCGTGGTCCTGCCCACATGGCAGCCATTTTCCCTGCCCCTCAGGCTGCCTTTTCCTCCCACCACCTCCGGGGGATCTTTGTCAAAAAAAACCAAACTGCAATAGAACATTGTTACATCATTTTGACGATATAACCATCTGTGAATCGATTTCTTTGAATTTCCAGTTTTCGGTTTTTTAAAGACTCTAGCCCCTTTTGTTGTGGAGATATAAAGGGAAATAAATATCTATGTAACAAAAGGGCTAGGGACTTTAAAAAAAATCTGGGAATGATATTCAATTACTGATTTTAAAAAAAGAAAGAAAAAAGCCCTGATGGTCCAGTGGAGGGTGGTGGCAGCTGCTGCCAGGGGACTGAGACAAGAAAACTATGGGAAACCTTTCTTGTGAAAGCCCTGTTGTCACTGTGATGTATTGGCAGCTGCAGCAGCAACAGGAAAAGTAGAAAAGCCTGTGACTGTGTGGGGAAAACACTTTTGTTGCTATTGTTGTTGCTGTCAAGTCACAGCTGACTTAGGTGACCCCCGTCAGGTTTTCAAGGTAAGAGATGTTCAAAGGTGGTTTGCCATGGCCTTCCTCTGCGTAACAACCCTGGACTTCCTTGGTGGTCTCCAGTTCAAGTACTAACCATGGCCGACCCTGCGTAGCTTCTGAGATCTCGCAAGACTGGGCTAGTCTGGGCCATCCATGACAGGATGGAAAACATCATACACAACTAATAAAATCCCTGGTGTGTAGCTCTGTTACTGCTGTTGCCCAACTAGGTCAGAGGGGTGGTGTAAAGAGAGCAGGGCCAAGAGGCGAAGGTCTCCAGTACAGCCACTGAGGGCTCAGTCTGAATCCCCCCCATCCTCCATCCACTAGGCTACCCAGCCATTATGCCAGCCTTACCTGCCAGTTGTCTCAAGGGGAAATCCAGAACCGGTTCTGTGGGACACACAATACAGCCTTCCCCTTTCTTGGGATTTCCCACTCTTCATTCACCTCAGTAGGGTCACAGGGGTACAGAGAGGGCAAATTTGAAGTCCCCTCAACAGCTGGAACCCCCCACTCTGGTTGCTGCAATTCCCTTTGGCTTCTTCAGGGAAAAAAGCCAGGAAATGCACCTCAGTCCCTTTCACTGCAGAGAAACAGGAGCTGATCAGCAACAACCTTTGAACAGAGAGCCCAACCCATATCTCCTAAAATAGGCAATATATTAACTAGTCCATTAATATATGGATTCTAAAGTCCCAGCCATATCAAAATGGTCTTTGTACAGAAATGTCACAGCTTGGATGTCTGCATTTCATGACCCGTTGACTCCACTTTTCCTCCATATCTGGGTGTGCCTGTATACACATGCATATACCGATAAGAATACATTTCGTCCATTTTATGAAGAGGACTGTAGGCTGCTGGGGACAGAATCAATTTGTTCCTATGGATGAAATACAAGACTCCTTTTTGGTTTTCCTGCAACAGACTAAGCTTCACCTTCCCCACACCTAGATGCTGCCAACACTTCCCACGAGATGCTTCTGGTCACACAACTGCTTGCTCCCCAGGTCAGCGGAAGGAAATGTGTGCGTTTTTGTTGGCTTCTTTTCGCCTAGTGAGAGGGTGGGCCACAAACAAAAGAGAGTCAAGCGCAAACAAATGTAACACAAATGTTGTAACAGCAACAAAAATAATTTGATGCCTCCTTTCCTACAAATTTAACCTTCCAAGGTAGCAATCAGTTAAAAAACATTAAAAATAAACTTTGAAAACAATGCATATCTATATATATATATATGGAAAACAACAATTGAAAACATAAACAGGAAGGAGAGTCAATAAGGGATAGAAACATGAAACAAAAAAGTCTTCATATGCTGACGGAATATAACAATAGAGGGAGACAGATGACTCCACAATTTGGTGGCACAATCAAGAAGCCCTTTCATGGGATGTTACCCAATTCCCCTCAGATGACGGTGCAAATGAAGCACGCCCCCCTCAAATGACCAGAATTGGTAACTTCATGTGGCAGTGGGTGGTCCTTAATGCATTTCAGCTCTAGCCATATAGTCAATACCAGCACATTGAATTGGGCCCAGAAGCAAATTGGAAGCCAGTGAAGCAAGACTGGGGTTATATGGTCCTTACCACCCACTCTGGACAGCATTCTCACTTCAGCATTCTGTACCAATTGTAGCTTCCACACACTCTTCAAGGGCAGCCACACAGAGAGCACAATGCAGTAGTCTAATCTGGATACCAGGCATGCAACACAGTGGCCAGATCTTTTCTGCACAGTAAGGGCTGCAGATAGGGCTGAAGCTGCTGAAGGGGAACCCTGGTCACTGCTGCCACCCGTTTCTCCAACAGGAAGCCCTGGTTCAGAAGCACCCCCAAGCTATGAACTGCTCCTTTAGAGGGAGTTCAACCCCATCCAGAACTGGAGGTATCCAAATACCTGGGTCAGACCTTCCTCCCCTCCCCCTACACACACACACCAGTACCATCTCTGTTTTGTTGGGATTAAGTTTCCGCTTGTTAGCTCTCATCAACCCAAAAACTGCCTTAAGGCACCTGTTCAGTTTCCATGGCCTCCCTGGAATCTGCTGGAAATGCAAGAATGAGCTAAGTGTCATCCGCAGACTGGTGGCAATTCAACCTCAATCTCCAGATGACCTCTCCCAGTGGCTTCATAGAGATGTTGAAAAGCAGAGGGTGGAAACATTGAACCTTCCAGGACCACATAGGTCAAAGGCCAAGAAGCTGAGCAGCAGCCCCCCAGCACCACACTTTGAAACCGACCTTTGAAGTAGGACTGAAACCACTGCAGAAAAGGGCTTCCCAGTCCCAACCCCGAAAGGCGATCCAGAAGGATACCATGATTGATGATATAAAAAATGGCTGAGAGGGCCATGAGAATCAACCAGGTCACTCTCCCCACATCCACCTCCCTCACAGATCATCCACCAGGGCAACCAAGGCCATTTGAATCCCATAACCAGGCTTGAAGCCAGATGTGAATTGATCCAAATAATCTGCTCCATTCTGGAATCACTGAAGTTGTCCAGCCACCCCTGGTTCAATCACCTTGCTCAAGAATGTCACATTTGATACTGGCTGATAGTGATCGAAATCTCCTGTGTCCAGGGGAGGTTCCTTTAGTAGTGGAAGTACCACTTCCTGCTTCAAGGCAGGGGCAACCACCCCCCACTCAGGTAGGCATTTGCTGTGTTCTGAACCCAGTCCCCCAGCCCCCCAATGGTAGATTTAAGCAGCCAGGAGGGACAAGGGTCAGATAAGTAGGAGGTAGTGGCCAGACTTCCCAAAATCCTGTTCACAGCCTCAGATTGAAGAATTATTGTTTCATGCATTCCAATGCCACCCTTTCCACCGATGGCGGGAAACAAGCTGAATCCCTGTGGAATACTGGTGCCCTCCTCGTCATGCCACCACAAGCAACTGCTGTGGTGGTTTGTCTGGAGAGGTAGCTGCTGTAGGGCTGTTGAATTAAAAAAAATTCGGTATAGTTCGGATTCGGCGGAATTCGGCCCGTTTAGATTCGGTTGGTTTTTATATGCCGACTTTCTCTACCACTTAAGGGAGAATCAAACGGGCTTACAATCACCTTCCCTTCCCCTCCCCACAACAGACACCCTATGAGGTAGATGGGGCTGAGAGAGCTCTAGGAGAACTGTGTCAGGCTGAAAGGGATCCGATGCAAGTAGGCAAGTCGGCACCCCAGGCCCATCCAATCCTGTCAGTGTGAATGTACAGTCCAAGTCGGAATGGATACAAGAGATTTTGTCTGCGAAGTGTTGAGCAAAATTATTGCAATGGGCTGTGGAAGAATCCACCCCCTCTCTAGTCCAGAGCCCCATAGGCCCCTCCCCACCCGAAAGAGTTCTGCAGGTCTATACTGTTCGGATACAACAATGGCAGAGAAATAGTGTTTCCTTGCAGTTGCCCCTACCATGGAGTGTCTAGCGTGATGTGAGTGGTTGAGCAGCTGTGGATTCACACACACCCTGTCACGTACACACAAATAGTTTTCTCTATAGACTCAGGAATAGTTGGACCTTCCGGTTTGCATCAGAAACAAGCTGGGCTCCGTGCTGACCGCCCTGTGCCTGCAGCATCAGATCCTCGTGTCTTCTCCATCTCTGGAGCCAATTGGACATACTTTTAATTAAAAAAAAATCATGTGAGAAACAATCTATTACTGTAAGGACGCAGAGAAGTCGTTGTTTTTGCCAAGAAGGGTGGAGTCGGTGAATGAAGGTTAGCAGCAGAGGGAGTTTGTTTGCTGTTGCAGTGAATAAGATTTTCTAGGCTCTCATCACCTTTTATAAGGTATTTGAAAATTATGTGAGGTGGAAAATTAATTGAGAAAAGGGGAGAGCTAGTACGACGGGCCTTATTATTGGAGTCATGTTATTATTGGAGTGATGTATTTTTCAAGCTGAGGACCAGTTTCTCTGATGCTGAGTTTGTTCCAAGAGGAAAGACATTGCAAGACTTTGGCACTTGTTGGAGCGGAAAAGCTGGACTCTGATAACCATAAAATATTATCAGGAAGAACCAGCAGCTTCACTGAAACGGAAGCAGGTGCCTCTAAGCCCAAAGCTCCATCATCTCAGGAGGTTTTAGAGGGACAATCCTGAGGAAAAGTCGGCAATCCCCGCACATCAGATAAGCACAGGAAACCAACAGGAAACCTGCTGAAAGTGGAGGGAGCCAATGAGGAAGAAGGTGCCTCTAGGTCCCCTCTCCTCCTCCATGCTCCGAAAATTAAGTTTTTGAGGGAAAATCCTGAGGAATCTTCGGGAGAGGGACAATTTTTCCTGTTGTTTCTTTGGGGGGAATACTATTTGCCTATTAACATCTAAACTTGTTTTGTTGTGTTAACAAGATAAAATGCACCAGTTGGCTTACTTATGGAATTTAAAAGTATGAATGCCTGAGAGAGCAATCCCAAACAGATCTACTCATAACCCTACTAAAGTCTATTCAGTGTGGCTTACTTCTATGAAAGTGTTATTAAAGTTAAAAGTGTCCCCTGTGCAAGCATGGGTCATTCCTGACCCATGGGGTGACGTCACATCCCAACGTTTCCTAGGCAGACTTTGTTTATGGGGTGGTTTGCCAGTGCCTTCCCCAGTCATCTTCCATTTACCCCCAGCAAGCTGGGTTATTGGGGAGGCACTATTAAGTTTTCTATATGCAAAACTGCAAATATGCCCAAATATTTGACAGCCACAAACTTGTGCCTCCTAAGCCATCTGAGTGGCAAGAAAAATAAAAGTAAAAATTAGAAAAAAATGTAGTAGGCAACATAAAATGTTTTTTTTTTTTTTTTACAGAAATAGCATCTAGTATTGGGGTGTATACGTCACAATAACCTAGTCTGATGGTCCGATGAATGGTGGGATGATAGCCAGGATGATAGCCAATGATAGTCTTCTGGACCTGCTGGGCTGGCCTCACCCGTTGGGGGTTCTAGACGGGTGTTCAGGATTGGAGGGGTAAGAAATTCTCTTCTAAATACCTCCCCTTTGATAGGGTGCCTTGTTTGTCGGCTGCAGCCGGGGATCCACAGCAACGGCATAATCAAACGGGTGATTTGCGGGAGATCCCGGGCAGTCCCTGGCCCCACCATGAACACGTGAAGCTGCCTTATACTGAACCAGACCCGTGGGTCCATCAAAGTCAGTATTGTCTACTCAGACCGGCAGCAGCTCTCCAGGGTCACAGGCAGGGGTCTTTCACATCCCCTACCTCACCTGCCTATTCCCTTTAAGTGGAGATGCTGGGGATTGAACCTGGGACCTTCTGAATGCCAAGCAGATGCTCTCCCGCTGAGCCATGGTCCCAACATGTTCTATGTTGTCTTGTATGTGTGTGCTGTTGTTGTTTTGAGTTAACCATTGGAAACAGACAAGACTGAGAAGTTGCTTGCAGCGTCTGGAGTGGGACAAGAACTTGAACAAGCGACCAGAAAGACTCTGAAAGAAAAGCAAAACCAAGGGCGCGGAGCAGTGGGAAAGGGAGGAGGAGGGAGACGGGAAGCTGAGCTCGGAGCAGGGGATGTGTTTTTCAAATATCAACCTCTCTTTACTAAGAACCCAGGTATTGAGGCTTTGGGGTGTTTGGGAAACTTAAAGAAAAGAGATCTGAAGAAAGTTTCACAAATCAAAAAAAGGAAAGCTTCAATAAATGAAAAGCGGAGGATTCCCCACCCCCCTCCTCTAAAAGCCACGGCTGTGAAATCGAAAGCGGGACCGACTGTGCCGGGACGGCGACCTTTGTTTTAGGGGTAGAGACGGACCCGAGCAGGTCTCAAATTGTTGGGGGGGGGGGGCTTCCTCCTCTCGTAATAACAGGCGTAGTTTACAAAACAGAAACAGCATAGAGCCTGAAGCACCGGGTTCTTGCATACAAATGCAGAGAGGGATCGTCTGTCTCTACGGGCAAAGCGACGAGCTTCAGAAAGCAGATCTTTCTTTGTTGTATAAGACTTCCGTCTACTGGAGCTAGAATAGAACTGCAGCTTTTGGGATGCTTTTTGTGTATGTGGGTTGGTGGCAACTGTAAAGCTTTGTTTAAGGAGTGAAGATGCCCCTCATCTTATGGGGATGTTTGGACTATAGACTGGTATTTGTGGGGCTGTTTTATTTTTGTGCTCCCTGTTCTCTGGTATATTCAGATTACATTTTCTTCTATGTTTTTGGACCTTGTATAGCTCAAGTTAAAGGATTACAAGATCAATTAGAGTATACTATTTTTTGGACTGTTTTTCTTCTGACATTTTTTTCTTTCCTTCCACCCTGAAGACCTCTGGTGTGCTTGAAAACTTACACTATGTTTTGTGCCCACTTAAACAGTAAAAGGTACTACACGGACTTTGTTCTTGTTTGGGGTTGTTGCATGGACCACTACGGCTGTACAAGTTTTTCCATATTCCAGGAATGATGGGGGGAAGTTTGGATAAGCCCAATTTGGCCATAGATACACTGCAATGCGAATGGGGGCAGGAGAGGTGTTTCTGAAAGGGATGGGGTGTGTGTATCCATTAAATGAGGATGCCCTGAAGGGCAGTTTCTTCCCCTCCCTTTCATTTTGGGTGCTTACTCTACCATCTACCTTCCAGTTTACCAGAGCACAGACACAAATGACTAGAAATGAACAACATAGAGCGAGGCAAATCTGAACTAAAGTTGTAGGACCATTCTGAACAGAAAACTTTCCATGGTAAACTAAAATGTCCTGAATCTGTATAAGTTCCCCACATTTCTGGGTCTGGTAATAATACAAGCAGCCTGGGACATACTAAAACACATCTGGCCCACTCTAAATCCCTGCAGCATTTCTTCATTACCTTTGAACTGCTTCTTGATGCCTTCCAAAAAAGGATTTAAATCCGAGAAGTCCCAGATGTGCCACTTCAGTGCAAGAGGAAAAGTCATTGGATTCCCAAATGCCTCCTTTTCTTCATACCTTGAAAAAAAATCATGTTAAAGTATCATCCATCCGATTCACAATATCCCCCCAGTGGATCAAGGAAACAGAGGAAGGAATTGGCAGAAAGCTTACAGCAGGGGTCCCCAACTTTTTTGAGCCTGCCAGCACATTTGTAATTCTGACACAGCATAATAGGCATAACATCAGAATAGCTACCACAAAAAGGCTACTGGAGGAGGAGGAGGAGGCCGCCACAACATGACTGCCAAAGCTTAATTTCCAGTAACACAGTGCAGATCCTTGTGCTGGCAGCTGCCAATCAAGTCTCCAGTAGTCAGTCAGAATCTTTTATAGAGAAAAGCTCTACCTGGTTCCACCCACTTCCAAAAAATATCTGGCAAGTGCCAGAAAAGGTGCTGCCAGGCACCGTGGTGCCCACGGGCACCACACTGGGGACCCCTGACTTGGAGACACAGGCTGAGGCTGAAAGCAGAAAAAGATGGAAGGAGAGCAACGTCCACCTCACTGTTGCTCCTGGGACCCAAGAGCCACAACAGCAGCTGGGAGGAATGGTTATTTAAAAATAAAACAGAGCCCATTTCGGCTCAGGACACCACCACAGGGGGAGGAAGGGCTCCTGTCTACCCCCCAGCCATTTTCCCTTGCAGAAACAGCACCTGAGGGGGGGTTATTTCTCTATTTTGCTACTCCTTGTGGACTATTCTGTGCATTTGAAGCAGCAAAAAAGGGGAAATAACTCCCTTCCCCAGTGTTGTTTAGGCATGGTTGTTGTGAGGATAAAATGGAAGAGAGCGGAATTAGGTTCAGCCGTAACGCCTTCATGTCTTTCTCTCCATCTCCCATAATACTAGAACTCAGAGGCACCCAATGAAGTTGCTGAGAAATAGGTTTGGGATAGACAAAAGGACTTTTTTTTTTACTCAATCAGTAATTAAACTGTTGAATTCATTGCTGATGATGACCATGAGCATAGCTAGCTTTAAAAGAGGACTAGACATATTCAAGGAGGAGAGGTCCAGCAGTGGCCACTAAACATGGTGACTGAAGTGAGCCTCCATAGCCAGAAGCAGCCAACCTCTAAATAACACTGCTGGGAGGCAGCAGCAGGGGAGCGTCTCGGCCTCTGTGCCGTGTTTGTTGACTGTCCAGGGGCATTCCTTGGCCACTGTGTAGAACAGGATGCTGGACTAAATGGACCACTGGTCCCACTCAGCGGGCTCTGCTTACGTTCTCAAGAGTGAGGCTGAGAGACGGTGGAAGGAAGCAGGTCACAATGACATCACCCTACCTGGACGTCTCCTTCCTTCTGTTCCTTTTAATTGTTGGCCCCGGTGGGAGGCGTGAAAACTTCAAACCCAATAATGTCCCATGACAATTCTTCCTCTAAATCTGCTTGGGGAGACTTACAGCAGAAGCCTGAATTTTCTGGTCACCAGCCATGTATTGCCCATAATGGGCTGCTCAGCATGACAAATGCTTCATTTCAGAAGCTTATACTCATCCGAAGAGTGGCACAAACACACAGAGAGACAAAAGAGAAATTTTAATAGAAGCTTAACCCAGCAGGACCCTGGTTACAGAAATCCCCCTCCTGATTTTCTTTATACAACTGGAGAGCTGGGGACAGTTCAAGTCAACAAATGAAAGCATCCTTGTGCCTTTTCTGGCACTTATGAAATCCCCCCCCCCAAAAAAAACCCCAACAATTCAAGACAGCACAGTTTTCAAATCAACATAATTTTATCATTAACACAATATCTGTACAACCCTCACATCTACCATGACTGAAACCCAAGTGCTAGGAACATAGCAACCTTGATAGCATCCTCCTTGCCCTTCAGGAGGGGCACTCCAATGGGATTTCTGAGGGAGAAAAACCTCCCAACAGCCTGAGGCTGACATAGGTCGTTTTTGCATGGGAACTTGGACCCACATTCGCCCCGTCTGACTCGGTTGTTCCTTGGAGTTCTGCATGTGTTTTCCATCCATTAGACATGAGCTCGCTGACAACCCTCGCAACGTCTGGGTCTTCCCATCCCTCTCTTAACTCGGCTCTTCCCTCTAACCTGAGCTCAGCCCAACTGAAATCTCCATGCAGATAGCAAAGCACTGGACACAGACGACTGCTTTCTCTCACAGCCAATCACAAAGCAGTGTATCAAGAGGCAGGCATTCAAATACTTCCTGCTTCCTCGGAGCACTTTCTGAGGTGAAATGTATTACTGTTGCTTTCAGAAATGAGAAACAAAGGGGAAAAAGGGAATGCTGGGAAATGGAGGGGAAATGTCTCCATTTTACCCCAGTTTTGGTGGTTGGGAGCCCGCAGAGGCCTTATCGATGCTCCTGCTGTGAAGAGACAGTCTTAAGAGAGTTTGAGGTAGCCCTTTTGATACACCCAAAACAAGGGCAGGAGGGTCTCTCCAGAGAAGGAGGCTCCGGAGAACTCGTAGATCAGGGCTGCTCGATCAGCGTCGAAAAAGGCCACTCGGCCCCCAGCGTAGTTCAGGCAGACTCGGATCCTCTTCAATTCCCCCCTCAGGAACAGGGGAGGGTCGTGGTCTTTTAAGGCAGCCTTGTAGTGTCCCCCCCCACTTCCCCACAGCCCAGATCCCTTCCTCAGGACAAAAGAGGACCCCTCCCTTCCTCCTCACAGTCGTTCTGACCACCCCCACAGCCCATCCTTCCTCACTTCCCACAAGGACTTCCCAGAAATGACGGCCTGCCGTGAATCCCTCACGGCCCAGCACAGCACTATATTGGTCAAATCTCTCAGGATTGTTGGGCAGAGTATGAGCTTTTTCTCCCCATCTCATGCTTTTCCGATCTTTGGACAGGACGAGTCGGGGATGAGCTGTGTCTGAATCCAGAGTCACATTTGCTGTTGGGGGAAAAACAAGGAAACAAGAAGAGAAGTATTTGCGGACCCAGGCCAAGCATGGGATCCAGAGGTCCAGCCTCTCCTACCGGGGGTCACCCACCCCCGCCCATAACACCCAGTGTTGTCCGAACCCCAAATCATGTGAGTGCAAGTTAAGCAGTACACAAATGACAAGTACAAACATGGTTGGATTGAAACAGGCCACAACTTTATTGGTTACAACATTAGGCATTGGCAAGCATGGAGGTAGGATCCTGACATCAGGTGACCCGATGCCAGCTGATGTACCCTGCACCCAGCACCCTGCTAGGCGCAGCCTGAGATGGCAGCGTCCAGGACCCACTTGGACGGCAGCCACTGCATAGTCCCCTGCCACCTGTGAGGAGTCCATCCCTTTGGCCCCTGACTGGGCATGTCCAAATCCAGGCCTCCTCCAAAGCCTCTTATTGGGGTTCCCAACATGGGAAAAGGGGGCACGCAGGCCAGCTTTTCCCCAAACAGGATCCGGGCCCCATGGCCAAACTGCCACAAGAGGAGGCCAGAAGGGTGCGAGCTTCTGGAAGACTCCCGCCAACGCCTAACGTTGAAACCAGACCTGTAGTCTGTGCAGGACGTCCTGAAACCAAATATCCATGCCCCACAAGGACAGGTGCACACCATCTGGGCCAAACCAGGCCCCCAAGCGACTCCACTGGTCCATGAGGTGAATGACATCACCCCCAAGGGCTTCTGCCGCCCTACCAGTAGCCAGCATTGCCTTCCACCTAGGCATGGTCTTCCACCTAGGAATGGTCAACTTTTCCCGGGCACCCTGCCAGATCTGCCTTTCCAGCATGTCCAGCCACAAGTGCTCACCCCCGGCCACCGCCTTGTTTGGGCCTGCAGATCCCACACTGCTGCTGCCCGCAGAGTGCTGCCTTTTGTTTTGCCCCGGTCATTTCCACCCTGATGATGTCTGGCAATCCATGCTGCCATACTTTGTGCTGCCTGTGTGGTAACAGGGACTCCCCGTGTGTTCCAGAAGCACCAAACCACTTCAATTTGATCCAGTCACCCGTGCCTAAGCGACTTTCCCCACCAGGGTTAGGAGCACCCGTGCAACAAGGAGTTGGATCCAACAACAGTTGACCCATCTGGCAGCCAGTGTAGCATCAGCCCCCGTGAGGGACCGTGCCAGCCCAGTCTTCACCAGAGTGCCCACTGAGGGGGGGACCATGGAACGGCATACCCCATGTCACCCAGTGGTGAGCACCAGCCAGCCGTCCCTGGGCCAGACCTGCCCAGACATGGCTCAGTTCCGAAAACTCCTTAAGGGAGTTATCAACACAAGAGGTAGGCTCATAGGCTTCCCCCCCAAATGGATCCACCGAATGCCCAGGCCACCCACTGCAGCCAAGCAAGGAACAAGGGTCCTCCTGAGGGCCACCCCAGCCCAATTCCCGCTCCAAGCAGGGAAATTCCCTCCATCTGGTGACCCCTGCTCTATGCCCAGAGGAAGGCGAAAAACCTCCGGGACCCCTAGCCAATCTGGCCCAGAGGAAAATTTCTTCCTGATCCCAAAGTGGCAATTGGCACTACCCTGGGCATGTAAGAAAGGGCCACAAGATGATCCCTCCAGTACAAGGAGCTTGCCCAATCAGTAGAAGCTGCATACACCCCCATCCTGCACACTATATGTCAACAGGTCCAGGCCCCAATTTGCCACTGTGCGAAAACTAAAAGACATTATATGGTGTTGCTTTGGGCCACATGCAAATGGACCTCCACCTACCCATGTGGACCTCTCCCTGCCCATGGCACAAACACGGGTCTGTGACCACCGTGGTGGCTCCTATCTTAATAAAAGGGGGCACAAACACTCTGGGTGAGAGGCTGGGTCATGCCCAGCCCCATCATACGGAGTGTATCGTAAGGAGGATTGCCGGCATTCCCTGCTCCCTCTGGAATTTACTTTATTTTAAACTCAGGAGACAGCCTCTTCCTGCCCAGAAGTGTGCATCCGAGTGACAGCTGGGGAGGCAGCAGACCAAGTTGAACAGGAGGCTTGTGAGTGACAGGCACGTAGTTTCCATTCTTCTCCCAAACATCAACCCGATCTGTGCCTCTCTTGGGGAGGATTCTGAAAGGCCCTCCAAAGCTGATGCCCAGCAACTGTTCTCCCTGCATTTCCATATGGCGGCAGGTAGGCAAAAGGAGGCAGTTCATCCCCTCAGAGTCCACCTTCTCTTTCACCCTGTCTGACCTCCACAGAAAAAGAAGGAACTGGCTGAGGCAGGGAGGGAGAGATGTTTGAGGAACAAAACAAGAGCATCCAATAATGTTATCTCTAGAAAAACACCAAGTAGAAGAACACAAATTGTAAGGAGAAGCTTTTTAGTTAAGAAATAATTTAGCCGTGTATGAAGAAAAATTTACCTTTCTGCAGATGAAGTCCAGAATCCAAAGTGTCTGAAGAAGCAAAAGAAACAAATGTGAGCAGCAGACCCTTGTGCCAATACCTTTCCTGGTTTTACAAGGTATTTTACAAGGTGGCCCGTGAAAGGTGGGACTCTTGCCAAGCCAGGCTTCTGACTGGCTGTGCAGCTTTTCAAAAATGCTGCTTGGGCAGCAACTATCACCACAGCACAAGGATCTTCACTGTGTAACTGAAGGAATGCTGCTGCAGCCATTTTGTGGCTGGCTCCACCTCCGGCAGCAGCTATTTTGTGGCATCCCATTTGTGGCTGCCCTCACCATGCTGTGTAAGAATTCCAAAGATGGCCACAGGCTCAAAAAGGTTGGCGACCCCAATCTAAGTAGCCTAAAGCATAATAAAACACATCTGGCCCTATCTAAAGTCCAGTCAGAAAAGTACATTGTTTACTCACCGAGAAGGTCCTTTCCGCTCTGAAGCAGAAGGTCATCTTGCAGCGTTGGGTGTTTCTCGTCCCATTGCTTGGAGAGGCAGGACTAAAATTAAACTATTTCCTGTCTTGGGGCGAGGAACGCCCACACACTTCCAGTTAATCTACTACGAGCTCATTAGAGACAAGGAAAAAACAGGAACATGATAACAAAAACCATAACAGATTGAACAACACAATGAACTGGTTGAACATCAACACAACAGTAGGAAGGACAAGGTGCCCCCTTTATTGCAACTGTGTTTGTCTTGTGCAGCTGTGATTATCTTGCTTGAGGTTCACGTTGGCTGATGAATGTTGGTTCAAATTAGTCAGCCACCTTGAGAAGATGACTCCTCATGGGTGGGCAAGATGACCTTCTACTTCAGAGCAGAAAGGACCTTCTTGGTGAGTAAACAATGTATCTTTCCCACTCTGAAGGAAGGTCATCTTGCAGCGTTGGGATGCCCAAGAGCCCCTTCACTTTGGGTGAGAGTCCTAGATGTCATCTTCTTTAACTACGTGTTGCAATACGCGCCTACGTGTTGCAAGGCGGCCTCTGCTGATGCTAAGGTGTTAATGCGGTAGTGCTTAATGAAGGTGGATGGATTAGTAGCTGCCCTGCATATTTTCTCCGTTGATGCTTGTTTGAACAGTGCTGCGGAGGTTGCTGCACTCCGGAGGGAGTGTGCCATGATGCCTAATGGGGCCTGAAGCCTGCTTGCAATGTATGCCTTGGTGATGCACCTGCGGATAGTCGTGCTGATGGACTGGCGAGACATTGGCATACCCTTGTTAGGTAGTGCTATGGAAATAAATAGGTATTCGGTCTTTCGGATGGAAGCTGTCCTTGATATGTATATGTGGAGAGCTCTGTGCAAGTCCAAGGTATGCCAACTGCGTTCCTTGGAGTTGGAAGGATTGGGGCAGAAAGAAGGAAGGTTGATTTCTTGAGCTTGATGGAATTGTGATCGAACCTTAGGGGTGAATGACGGGTCTGTTCGGAGGACCACTCTGTCCTTGTGGAATATACACAGATCCTGACGTATGGAAAGTGACTTCAGTTCTGACACGCGACGGGCTGAGGTGACGGCCGTCAGGAAGAGGGTTTTCATTCTGAGTAGTCTGATGTGGACCACCCGCATTGGTTCAAATGTCCCTAAGATCAGCCTCAGTACCAAAGTATTGGGAAATGGCTAATGTAAAACCCATCTATAAAAAGGGCTCCAGGGGGGACCCAGGAAATTAGAGGCCAGTTAGCATAACATCTGATCCAGGTAAATTGATGGAGAGCATAATATGGGCCGCCCTCGTGCAGGACTAGCCAACGAACGGGCAGCGTCGGACTCGTGTGGCGGTTTTTACTGGGGGCCGCTAACCACCTGGTACGGTGACGGGAAAGAGCAGAACCGAGAGATCGTGCCTAGAGAATGGTTGGAAGGACCCTTGATTATCCACGCTCCGACCACCCCAGCCACCATCGCCACGGAGGAAACTATCCTGCTACAGGAACAGAACCAGACATTGAGCCTACAGAACCGGGACCTACAGGCGAAGCTGAGCACTCTGCAGAGAGATTTGACTGCAGTTTTGGGGGTAGTGAGAGAGCTCCGACAGCCCTCGCAACAACCCCGAGCCAGCTCCCTACCTGCCGCGGAACCACCCGTCTGTAGGGAGGCACCCCCACCCAAGCGCCCTACTGCCAGGGATCTGAAGGTATCCTTCGACGGGTCCAGCATGAAGCTACCCCATTTCCTGCTCCAAGTGTCCAGTTTCATGAAGGATCAAGGAGAGACCCCTCGGAGGAAGCCAGGGTCAGGTACGTGATCAGCCTACTAGAGCTTGCTTTATTTCCACTTCTTTAAGCATAAGCTCAACTGACTTTCTTTTGACTGATGAGTTGGTGCTAGCAGCTAGAGTAAACCTGACTTCTTTCCTGCTTATTTTATTCTGTTTATATTCCTCCCGCTAGATCAAGTAACACTGCACGAAACTGGGCCCGTCTAGGAGAACTATTTGATGACATCAAAAACAACCATCCAACTATTCCAGTTCTTATGGCTGGTGACTTTAACGCACGAATAGCGCTGGATGATAATACTCTCTTCCAAAATCTTATAGGGAATTTTGATGAGTCTTTCCTGAGCTTCCTATGGTACACTAGAACTTCCAGGGACTCGGTAATTAACTCTTCCAGCTTAAGTCTGGCCCAATTCGCTATCCAGAGAAACCTAGGATTACATGGAGAGACGGCATGGTGTGGTGGTTAAGGTGCTGGACTGGGATCTGGAAAACCCAGGTTTGAATCCCCACTCTGCCATGGAAACTTGCTGGGTGACCTTGGGCCAGTCACACACTCTCAACATTGAGCCTGGCAAGAGTTTGGATGAGAGACCACCAAGGAATACCAGGGGCATGATGCAGAGGCAGGCAATGGCAAACCACCTCTGAACATCTCTCGTCTGGAAAACCCTGTGAGTTTGCCAAAGGCAATTAAAAAAAAAATTCTATGGCTTGTTACGATCCTCATCCTGTCAATTGCATTGGTTTCCACTGTGTAATCTGCCTTGAGTCTCAGTGAGAAAGGTGGACCATTAAATAAAATAACACTAAGTACCTGGCATTGCTGTCCTGCCTCAATGACTCAGCAATAAGTCTAATCACGAGTTTATTCATTCAGTAGTGGAAGAGCTTTTCCTGGGCAGCCTGCAGGTAAGGCCGTTGCCTGTCTCTGAATACTTTCCTGTAGCTGAGTGTGTCTCAACCTTTCCTACCTTCGGTCCCACTAATTACCCTTATGAAAGAACCTGGGTCCCACCAGGATGGAATTTTTTTAAAACATCGTTTCTGAGAAAGACATTTCTGTGTCTGTACTTGCAGGCATTCTGTTTATTACACTGCTTATGGTAAGTTTTAAGGACATGAATATTGCAGTTATATTGCTTTATTGCTATGGCTTTAGAACACAACAGAAATAATTTTCCATTAGCAACTGAAAAGCAATATATTGTCGAAGGCTTTCACGGTCAGAGTTCATTGGTTCTTGTAGGTTATCCGGGCTGTGTAACCGTGGTCTTGGAATTTTCTTTCCTGACGTTTCGCCAGCAACTGTGGCAGGCATCTTCAGAGTAGTAACACTGAAGGACAGTGTCTCTCAGTGTCAAGGGTGTAGTAATATATAGTCAGAAAGGGGTTGGGTTTGAGCTGAGTATTGTCCTGCAAAAGTATTGTCCTGTAAGTATCAAGATAATGTGCTAATGAGGGTATGGTATGTTAATATGGAACCATTGTATCCTGAAGTGATCTGTTAATGTGTGTAATCCAAAACTAATCTGTATGGCTATTGTTGAATGTTGTCTTTGTCTGGAGGTTTTTCAGGGCAGGAAGCCAAGCCTTATTCATTCTTAAACTCTCCTCTTTTCTGTTAAAGTTGTGCTGATGTTTATGAATTTCAATGGCTTCTCTGTGCAATCTGACAAAATAGTTGGTAGAATTTTCCAGTCTTTCAGTGTCTTGGAATAAGACCCTGTGTCCTGTTTGTGTCAGTCCATGTTCAGCCACTGCTGATTTCTCAGGTTGGCCAAGTCTGCAGTATCTTTCATGTTCTTTTATCCTTGTTTGTATGCTGCGTTTTGTGGTCCCGATGTAAACTTCTCCACAGCTGCAAGGTATACGATATACTCCTGCAGAGGTGAGGGGGTCTCTTTTGTCTTTTGCTGATCGTAGCATCTGTTGTATTTTCTTGGTGGGTTTAAACACTGTTTGTAGGTTATGTTTTTTCAAAAGTTTCTCCATCCTATCAGTGACTCCTTTAATAAATGGCAAGAATACCTTTCCTATGGGAGACTGTTTTTCTTGAGTTTTCTGATTTTTGTTTGGTTCAATGGCCCTTCTGATTTCATTCTTGGAGTAGCCGTTTGCTAGCAGTGCGTGATTTAGATGGTTAGTTTCTTCCTTGAGAAACTGTGGTTCACAGATCCGTCTTGCACGGTCCATTAATGTTTTGATTATTCCTCTTTTCTGTCGGGGGTGGTGGTTGGAGTTTTTGTGTAAGTAGCGATCTGTGTGAGTTGGTTTCCGGTAGACCTTGTGACCTAACTGAAGGTTTGATTTACGGATGACAGGGGTATCAAGAAATGGGAGTTTACCCTCAATTTCCTTTTCCATGGTAAACTGAATGTTTGGATGGATATTATTAAGATGGTTTAGAAAGTCCATTAATTTTTCTTCACCATGGCTCCAAATGGTAAATGTATCATCTACGAACCTGAACCAGACTGTAGGTTTGTAAGGTGCTGATTCTAATGCTGTCTTTTCAAAATATTCCATGTAAAAGTTTGCTATTATTTTGCAGGACAATACTCAGCTCAAACCCAACCCCTTTCTGACTATATATTACTCTTCCTACACCCTTGACACTGAGAGACACTGTCCTTCAGTTTTACTACTCTGAAGATGCCTGCCACAGTTGCTGGCGAAACGTCAGGAAAGAAAATTCCAAGACCACGGTTACACAGCCCGGATAACCTACAAGAACCAATGAAAAGCAATAGTTGTTCTGAAAACCCCAGATCCCACCTAGACAAGTTCTGCATCTCACCAGAGCTGCACAGCCTGCTGGTTGACAACCACGTCTGTGCATTAAACTCCCATACCTAACCTATACTGTGAGATCTAAATCATTTAATTATACAAAGAAACAACAACCCCAACCCCCACCATGAGATATAGAAATGAAAGAAAAGTCCAGTAGGATGCCCAAAATTCCGCAGGAGGATATCAGCAGCCGGGGATCACCACTATGATCAGATGGGTGACGTCCAAAGGAGAAAAGAAATCCACAGATCAATTGAGACGGTCGTTCCGGATACTGTATAAAGTCCCATTTTTGCCAAAAGCTTCATCAGTCATTGATCCCTTGTTGCTGTCCGCAGTTTGCTTTTGAATATTTGTTGAATATTTGTTATATCTTCTTGTAATATTTATGAGTATGTGAGTATGTTATTTCCAGGTTGGCTTTCACAATAGGTTAATCATAGGAGGATTGTATTTGGATCTTATAGGGATCTACTTATTCAAAAGCAAACTGCTGACAGCAAGCCTGGCAGCGTGGATCTAAACTAAATTCCCCTCCGCCCGCCTTGCCAGGAGTCCCACGGACGCGGGCGGTGGGGCTTTACAGAGATCCACGCCTGCCACCCTCACCCACCCTTGCCACCACGTGAGCCTGGCAGGTGGGAGGTAGAGTTGCAGCTGGCGCCACCCCCCACCCCCGGCATCATGGGCAGGTAGGGAGGAGGATATGCCATGGCCCCATAAACCAGGCAGGTGGAGGCAGCGGCACTGCAAGTGGGAAGGGCAGGCAGGGGAGGGAGGGAAGGGGAGCCACCATTTCCTCCTCACCACCACGTGAATCAGGCAGGATGACATGGTGGCACATTAGATTGACAGGGTGGCTGTTCAGTGGCCAACAGGGCAAGTGGGGATGGGATGATGCCCCCTCACAAGTCTCATGGGCCCCCTTTATCACCAGATCTTTCTGAAGCGTAGATGACACATTAGTATGATTGCAAACACTGACAGCCAGTGTGTTGAAGTGCAGTGTGGTGGACTTGAACTGATGAGGCCTGGGTTCAAATTCCTACTCAGCAATAGGGTTGCCACTGCCTCCAGGTGGGCGCTGGAGATCTCCCCAAATTACAACTGTTCTGCAGATAGGGTTCCCAACTGCCCGGTTGTGGTGGCAATTCCCCACCAATTAACCGGGCTGCCCACTGACCAGCTGATGGTCAGAGCCGGCAGAAGCAGGCAGGGAAAGCGATTCCCTCCCGCTCATACTTCTGTGGAGTCAGAGTGTGCAGACAGCGGGGCTAGGAAACCGGAAGTATCTGGACTGTGCACAAATCCCTCCCTCTCCCCAACCCCACAAGGCTCCCTCCCAAGTGGGGACAAAGGCTGCTTCAGAGCTTGGACTCCACGGCAGGGGTGGGGAACCTTTTTTCTGCCAAGGGCCATTTGGATATTTATAACATCATTCGCAGGCCGTACAAAATTATCAACTTAAAAATTAGCCGACCAAGCCCCCAGCAGGCAGCTGCCCCAGATGAACCCCCCCCCGTGCGGGCAAGGAGGCTGGCATCCAACCAGTGGCGCGCACGGCCACCTGGTGGCACAGGATGGTCTGTTGCACAAGCCGGGCACCCTGAGACTAGCAAGAGGGTTTCCCTGCCGGGCTGGGGGTGGGGAGATCTGGGGGTCTCTCCGCAAAACGAGCCTGGGAAGATTTCCCCAAGCAGCAGACCATCGCCCTGGGAAAGTTGGAAGGAAGCAGAGAGGCGCAGCGGGACGGGTTTGCCGAGGGGAGCAACCTCGTGCATCATCTGCCCATTTCCAAATCAACACCCAGGTGCAAATCCCCGACTCCTCTTACTGGGGGCGGGGGAGTGGCAGAAACTCTCCAATTTTCCCCGCAGAGCTGACTAAAAAAATAAATAAATAAATAAAAAGAGGGAAGAAAAGGTCCGATCGTTTGGGTGCGACCCCGCCTCTCTGCGGTTGTCTACGCCAGAGTGGTTCCCACAGCAGGAGCAGCACACGCGTTTTCCCTGCAAACCGGCATCTGGATGCGGACGCCAGATCTGCAAGAGGGGGCAGGATGGGCTGCAACACTCCAGACAGTAGTGAGAGAGGGTGAGTCCCATTTCCGAAAGCTCCCCCCTCTTCAAGAAAAGTCCACACAGACAGAAAAGCAGCACAGCAAAGAAAGGGCTGAGATTATTACCTGAGCTGCTCCTTGAGCTGCTACTTTTCTGGTACAGCCAGTCTTTTAGTTGCACGTGCACAATCTCTAAGCCTTCCACACAGGCAGGTATCCACCCTTCTGACCTTGGAGGAGGAGGAGCTGTGCAAAGCAGGGACCTGCCCATATTGAACTTGGAGTGGGTGAACAGGCGGGCTTCACCCTAATACCCTCTTCTGCATTGTTTAAATAGACTCTGCAGTCCTAGGATTACATGGAGAGACGGTTAAGGTGTCAGACTCGGGTCAGGGGAACCCAAGTTTGAACCCCCACTCTGCCCTGGAAACTTGCTGGGTGACCTTGGGTCAGTCACACACTCTCAGCCTCGACCCTGGCAAGTATGTTTGGATGGGAGACCTCCGAAAGAGTACCAGGGACTTGACCCAGAGGCAGGCAATGGCAAACCATCTCTGAACATCCCTTGCCTTGAAAGCCTATGGGGTTGCCAATGCCAAAAACAAAATGTTAATTACATGGCTTCTTAGGATTCTCATCCTGTCAATTGCATTGGTTTTTACACTTTGTAATCTGCCTTGACTCTCAGTGAAACTGGCGAACCATAAAATAATGTAAATAAAATAATAATACCAAGTACCTGGTGTTGCTGTCCTGTGTCAGTGACTCAGCAATAAGTCTATTCATAAGTTTATTCATTCAGCAGTGGAAGAGCTTTTCCTGGACGGGCTGCAGGTAACGCTGTTGCCTGTCTCTGAATACTTCCCTGTAAATCACTGAGCCTCAACTTTTCCTACCTTTGGTCCCACCAATGGCTCTTATCAAAGAACCTGGGTCCCACCAGGACAGAATTTTTTTTTAAACACCTTTTCTGAGAAAGACATTTATATGTTTGCACTTGCAGGCATTCTGTTTATTACAATTGCTTGTTTATGGTAGGTTATAAGGACATGCATATTACAGTAATATTCCTTTATTGCTATAGCTTTAGAAAACAACAGAAATAATTATTTCATTAGCAATTGAAAAGGAATAATTGTTCTGAAAACCCCAAATCCCTCCTAGACTAGTTCTGTCTCAACCGAGATGCACAGCCTGCTGGTTGACAACCACTGCTGTACGTTAAACTCCCGGCACTCACAAAAAGAGCCCGTCAGGGAGGAAACTAGACTGAACAGGCAAAAATGTGACAGGCAAAAATGTCTTCTGTGGGTTTGTTTGGTTTGTTCTGTAACATAGGGTCCAGAGAAGACCAGGCTAATTCCAGCTTTTGACCTGTCTAGCTATAATTTTTTTTTAATTGTTGACACACCATTACAATGACCTATTATGACAATGACTAGTTCACAGATTTTTTAAACTCACTGTTGCTCTTTTCATTGTGGAGTTATAAGAGGAACAGTATTGGCTGCATATTGAGCCTTATAACTCTGGCATGAGAAGGACTACTTTTAAAAAATGAAATCAGGGAAATCATTAAAATTATGGTCCAAAGAAGATCAGGCCACTGCCAGCATTTGAGATGCCTAGCCATAATTTTAAAAAATAACTCTCCATTAGAATGACCTATGGTGACAATGGCTAGTTCACAGATTTCTTTCCTGTTGTTTTTTAAACTAACTCTCTAGCTGTTTTCATTGCTGAATTAGAAGGGGAATGGGACTGGCTGCACATTGCTCTTTATAACTGAAACAAAAAGGGCAAGAGTCCAGTAGCACCTTAAAGACTAACAAAAATATTTTCTGGTAGCTGTGGCTCACAAAAGCTCATACCCTACCAGAAAAAAATTTTTGTTAGTCTTTAAGGTGCTACTGGACTCTTGTCCTTTTCTACTACGACAGACAGACTAACACGGCTACCCACTGTGAAAAAGGGCTAGAGAGTTGCTTTTAAAAAATAAATCTGGGAACAAGTACATTGTTGCAGTAGGCAGGGGATATAAATATTTTAATTTTTGTTTTAAACTATGTTGATCTGGTACCAACTTTTTAAAAAGGCCTCCATTAGTGGGTGGACGAAAGGCCTCCCCAGAGCATCAAGGCAAGGAAATTGCACATGAGCAGGAATTCAGTGTAAATTTAGACAAAAAAAAACAAAGGCCAGAATACTGAAGAGTCCTGCTCATATTGGTGCCAGCCCAGAGCCCTCATTCCACCCCCTCCACGTTCAATGGCAACATCCTCATCCGTCCATGTTGAAGGAGGATGAGGTCTTGGCTTCGTCTTTGCCTCTTCTCTCTCTTTTGCTTTCTCCATCTTCAGCTTCTTGCCAGGCTCTTTCCTTCACATTACAACCCCCCCCCCACCCAGCATTTCCCCTTCCCCCAAAGCTTGGGTCCTGCTGTGGTCACCTCTCTCCTTGCAACCTTCTCTGCTCTCGCTCTGGTCTTTCAATGTCCCTCTCAAGCCACCTCCCTCCTATCCTTCTCTCCACTGCCAAAACCCCCCACCTCTCTCTTCATTATGAACGTTTCTCCTTTGACCCCTCCATTAACTTCCTTCCTGCTCCCAGACCCCACAGAAACTCTTCGATCCTGCCCTTCAAACCCCTCTGCATCGGTCCATCAGAAAATAAAGCTGGGGGCCTCAGAACTGGTCACCAACTTCTGGATTTTGATGGGACTTGTAGAGCCCAAAATGAAAGGAATCAGAAAATCCTGGCCCAGATTAGGTCCAGAGACTCTGGTCTTTGCAATGGAATCAAAGGTTTAACCATGAGAAGCCAGGAAGGTGGGAAGCAGCACAGACAGGGAGGGTGGGAAGTATCCCCTCCGTTACGAAACAAAGAGGGGTTAACTTCCCTCACTTATCAGAGCCAGTGTGGTATAGTGGTTAGAGGGTCTTAGACTCTATGAGGCCCAGGTTCCCATCCTGACCCCACCATGGAAGCTTGTTTCTTGGCATTGGGCCATCCACACACCCTAACCCTAACCTCCTTCTCAGGACTGTGGTTGTTGTGAGGATAAAATGGAAGGCAGGGGGGTGATATAAACTGCTGTGGGTCCACCTTTGGGAGAAAGGCAGCAGAGACAAGATGAGGGGGGGTAAAGAAAGTCCTTGAAGGTTCAGAGCCAGTATTTTGTAGTGGTTAAAGCAGGTCTAGGATCTAAGAGACCCAGGTTCAAATTCTCATTCTGCCTCTGATACTTGGAGGCTGACGGAAGTCACACACACACACACACACACACACACACTCAGCCTCCTCCAATTCACAGGACACTTATTGTGAGGATAAAATGGAGGACTGGACAGCGATGTCAGCCACGTTTGGTCCCCGCTGGGGAGAAAGGCAGGGTATACATGAAGTCCCTCTGTAATAAGCCAAACCTAGGACTGCATGGAAGGAATAATGGCAGAGAAATTACTAAAGCTATTTTCAGTAGGGAAAAAGGGGGGTACCGGTATTTTAGTAAGCATCAATAGATGAGGGCTTTCAAAAGAATAAAGGCGCTGAGAGAGGCACCTATTTCAAGGACACCCAATGATCAAAAATGCTTTTATGTGGCTACCTATGGTCCAGGTGGCATTTGGAAACAGGAAGGAAACTGCAGAGAAAAGTTGGCTTTCCTGAACTTGTCAACTATGCAGTTCTTGTGTGAAGCCCAGCCTCCCACTTCCCAACTACTTCTCAGAACCAGCATACAGCCCATGATGGAGCCAGAGTACCCAATATGTGTACTAAAGGGTGATGCTTTTGTTACAGTGTTTGATGCTGGAGACGCCTGGATTCAACTCCTACTCAGCCTGGCCAGAAAGCTCACTGGGGGAGCTGGGGAAATCAAACTTCTTTTTTTCTCTGCCCACTTTCCCCCCCTCTGCCGTAGGGCAGGGGACCCCAATGTGGTGGGCACCATGGCACCCACCTACACCTTTTCTGGTGCTCGCCAAGGTTTTTTTTTGGAAGTGGGCAGGGAAAGGTAGGGCTTTTGCCCAGAAGGCTTCTGATTGACTACTGGATATTTGATCGGCCATACAGATTTTTCAACATGTTGCTTTGGCGGCAGCGGCCACCACAGCACAAGGATCTGCACTGCGTTCCTGAAGTTAAGTCGTGGCAATCTTTGTGTGGTTGGGTCCGCCTCCTGCGGCAGGCATTTTGTTAGAGTGTCTGAGAATCTATGAGACCCAGGTTCCAATCCTGACCCCACCATGGAAGCTTGCTTGTTCGCATGAGGCCAGTCACACACTCTCACCCTAACCTACTTTTCAGAACATGGACTCTGGCACCAAGGCCTGCAACAAACCAAGGTTCCAACTTTGCCCTCATATAGATTCTAGGAACACCATTTCTAAACCCACCAATGTCAGCCATACTATCTCAGGTTCATATTCCTGCTCATCCTCTAATGTGATTTATGCCCTCACATGCCAGCAATGCCCTTCCACAATCTACATTGGACAAACAGGTCAGTCTCTTAGACAAAGATTAAATGGACATAAGTCTGACATCAGAAACCACAATATTCAAAAACCAGTGGGAGAACATTTCAACCTTCCAGGACATTCTGTTGCAGATTTAAGAGTAGCAGTTCTCTTACAAAGGAATTTTAAAGGGAGATTGGAAAGAGAAACTGCTGAATTACAGTTGATATTCAAACTAAAGTCAATGCATTTACCTGGGCTGAATAAAGACCTTGCATTCATGGCCCATTACCAATGCTGATTTCTCCACACCCATCTCTCCCCTGGACATCACAGACTTTTCTGCATATCACACCTAATCCCATCAAGCCTGCTATTCACATTTACATACTGTTCCTCTACTTAAAGACCGATGGATTCACATTCTAGCTGTATCTGAAGAAGTGAGCTGTGGCTCACGAAAGCTCATACCCTACCAGAAAATATTTTTGTTAGTCTTTAAGGTGCTACTGGACTCTTGCCCTTTTTGACTACTGCAAACAGACTAACACGGCTACCCACTGTGAACTACTTTTCAGGGTGGTTGTTGTGAGGATAAAATGGAAGACAGGAGAAGGATGTCAGCTGCTTTGGATCCACTCTCCGAAGAAAGGCAGCAGAGACAAGGTGAGTGGAATATATCATCTCCTTTACAAAATAGGGGGGGGGGCCTTAAGAACTTCCCTGAAGGATCAGAGCCAGGGTTTTGTAGTGGCTGGAGCAGGTCTAGGATTTATGAGATCCAGGTTCGAATCCCCAATCTGTCAGATACTTGGGCGGTGACCTTGGGACAGTCGCTTACTCTCGGCCAGATCTAAATCACAAGACTGTTATTGTGAGGATAAAATGGAGGACAGATGAATTATGTAAATCATTTTGGGTCCACGCTGGCGAGAAAGGCAAGATTTACATGAAGTCAGTCTATAATGAGCCAAACTTAATACTGCACGAAAGGAATAATTTCAGAGAAATTACTAAAACTGTTTTCAGTATTAAAAAAATATAAAGGTGTTTTTCAGAGTTGCTCCTGTAGGAAAGGAACACTTGGTATAAATCTGATTTTGGCTGCAGTTCACTAAAAGGATGGTTGCACTTTCTGTTGCTACATCAGATATTCCATAAGTCTTTTGACAGGTAGAACTTCTTATTCAGAATTTAAACTGCCATTAAATATTGTGAGCATAACAGATCTCTAGTCAATAATGAAAGTGACGGGCGTCTTTGGGTGCACCTCCAGCTCCTCCTCTCCCTTCCCTCCAGCTGTTGGGAAAAAGGAGGGACCCTGGATTTCCTCTTGCCCCTCTTCTTGTGGAGGTGGGACAAGATCATGTATCTAATTCTGAATCTGGCACCCAAGTGTATGAAATAACCCCAGAAAATGGGGCCGGGTACACTCTGGAGACATTTTCGTACTGTCCCATAGCAACCCTCCAGGTTTGGAGGAAAATCCAAAAAAGAAAAAAAATTACAAATTTAACATTTTTAGGGAAACACTGAGATCTTGTGAACCTATGTTGTGAGATCTCGGTTGTCAGTTTGGAGAAGGAAGGAGCAGCGGCCACGTGAGCCAGGCGGGCAGGGGAAGAGAAGGCCTGCCACCCTTTGTCAGGAGCTGGGCTGTTCGTTCAGGCAGGCTCTTGACATGAGTTAGGCCCAGCTCTGTTTCAGTGAATATTTGGTTTCTTTTCTTTACGCTGCCCAGATGGTCCCCGTTCACCCCCCTGCGCGTCCTTGAGCTTTCAACAGGCAACTCCAGTATTATGGCTGAGCTCATTCCCTGCTTCCCCTCCCTCCCTCTACTCCCTGTTTCTCACCAGGCTCTGTTATCTCCCGATTGAGTGCTTTGTGCTTAAAATTATGCTTTGTAGGTTGAATGGTCATTAGCAGCTTTGAACTTGTGGATTGCTCATGCTGTACCTGCGTGCTCCTGAATAAACGTTTACCTGCTTAAGATCTACCTGTCTGAGCAAGTGACTTTTTGGGATTGCTGAGGGCAGCTGAAGAACCTCACACCCTTGCCACCACCACGTAAGACTGGCAGGTAGGTGGGTGGGTGGAGGAGTTGCAGCTGCCACCACCACCTCAGCTCTGTGGGCAGGCAGGGAGAAGGAGGAAAGAGAGCCGCTTCTGCCCCTATGCCATGGCCCCCTAAACCAGGCAGGTGAAGGCAGGGGCAGCGCAAGTGAGAGGGGGCAGGCAGGCAGGGGAGGGAGGGAAGGGGAGCCGCCATATCCCCCTCACCACTGCATGAAACAGGAAGGAGGAGATGGCATATTAGATGACCAGGATGGCTGTTCAGTGGCCAGCAGGGCAAGTGGGGGTGGGATGCCCCCCCCAGTCTCATGGGCCCCCTTTATTACCAGATCTTCCTGAAGCATAGATGGCACGTTAGTATGAGTGTAAACACTGACAGCCAGTGCCTGGAAGTGCAGTGTGGTGGACCTGAACTGATGAGGCTTGGGTTCAAATTCCTACTCAGATATAGAGTTGCCAGCCTCCTGGTGAGCACTGGAGATCTTTCAGAATTACAGCTGATCACCAGATGACAGAAATCAGCTCCCCTGGAGAGAACGGCTGCTTCAGAGGATGGACTTTATGGCATTATAAACCCCCTCTCCAAACCCCACCCTCCCCTGGCTCTGCACCCAAAATCTCCAGGAATTTCCCAGGCCAGAGGTGGCAACCCTACCAATGAAGCGGAGTAGCTCTTGCCCTCACTTCCCTCACAGAGTCGTGGTAAGAACAAAGTAGGAGCACCCAGTTTGTTAGAAACCCAATGAAAGGAGATAGACACAGCTGTGTGGCTGAAAAGGGTTTATAATGATCTGAAGAGAGACACAAAAAGCAGGAAGAAAAACCTTTAACCCAGCAGGACCCTCCTGAATTTCTTTCCATCTGGAGAGTCGGGGTTGGTTCAAGCCAATAAAGGAAGGCACCCTTTATGGTTGTCCGGCATCAACCCACCCCTTGCACAACAAAATCCAAGGCAGCAGTTTTCAAGATAACATAACTTTATCATAAGCGTCACATCAACCACTTGTATCTGAACCACCACTGCGATGAGTCTGGTGACCTTGACAGGCGGAGGGTCCTTCGGTGCCCTTCGGAAAGGGTGAGATGAACAGAGAGGCCGATCCCGGCAGGTGGTGCCCAGGAAACCAAAGGAAAAATATTCCAGCATATTCTGCTGTTCCTCTTGTGCTTGAGAGGAATGGAGGCCGGAGGGGGAAGGGAGGGAGTCTCTTCACACCTCTCCTTGAAAACAAACTGAAATGTGTTACCCTCACTTTCCGAAATAAGATACAAAGGGGAGAAAAAAAGGGGAGTCTTGGGAAAATTTTACTCCAGTCAGGTTTGGTGTCTGGGAGCCCGGAGAGGCCTCATTGATGCTCCTGGTGTGGAGAGACGGGTCTTAGGAGGAGAGTCTGAGGTGGCCTTTTCCCCACACGTAAAAGAAGGGCAGGAGGGTCTCTCCATGGAAGGAGGCTCCGGAGAACTCGAACAGAAGGGATCCTCGGTCAGCGTCGAAAAAGGCCACTCGGCCCCCAGCGTAGTTCAGGCAGACTCGGATCCTCTTGGGCTCCCCGGTCAGGGACAGGAGAGGGTTTATGCCTTTGATGGCAGCCCTGTAGCAGCCCCCCCACTTCCCCACAGCCCAGATCCCTCCCTCAGGACTAAAGATGATCCTTCCCTTCCTCCTCACGGACTTTCTGGCCACCCCCACAAACCACTCTTCCTCACTTCCCACAAGGACTTCCCAGAAGTGGCGGCCTGCCGTGAATCCCTCACGGCCCAGAACAATGTAACGTTTTTCAAATCTCTCAGGATTGTCGGGCAGAGCTTGAGCTTCTTCTCCCCATCTCACGCTTTTCCGATCCTCAGACAGGACGAGTAGGGGATGGGCCGTGTCTGGATCCAGAGTCACATTTGCTGTTGGGGGGAAAATGAGGAGACAAGAAGAGAAGCGTTTTCAGCCGGGAAATTTCTCCGCCTCTGCCCTGTTCTGCGTCCTCCTCCTGCTCCCACCTCTTCATAACCCTCTCCTGAATCCAAAGACTCTCCCGCCTTCTCCTGACCTCCTAAAAGGCAGAGCAGCCTTCCTGGGAGCTTCAAGGGAAGGCAGATAAAATGAACAATAAAAACCCCCACAGGAACACAACCCATTTCCTACCATATCCTATCCCAAAGCAGGGGACCATGGACATTTTGGTCACAGGGTGTGTGTGTGTGTGTAAGAAATCACACAAGAGAGCATTTACACAAACACCCAAATCACAGGACAATGAGCAGAGGACCAGAATGGGTTGAACGGGTGGTGGCTCTTAATCCTGATCCGAGATACATCTCAAAACGGGTAATACCACTGAATTTGGCTTTCATTGACTCTGAACGAAACATGGAAGCTGGAAGGGGGTTCCCATTGCTTTCAGCCTGCCAGGGATATGCGTTTCTCACTTGGCATTTGGGAACATTTTGGATGGGATTGGGGTGGTTTCTATGTATCAGTGAAAGAACAAAGATTGGACTAAATGCAGCTTCTCAGGGAATGTGCTGTAAGGTAACATTACATCACCAGTAAAGTGGAGCTAATGTCCTGCCTGCACCCCTCAGAGGATGCATGAGAGATCAGACCTTCACACCACAGCCTGAAGAATCTGCTTTCCACTCGTCTATCTTTTTAAAGATTATAACATCCACCCTGATGAAGGCCTCTGGTGTGCTTCGAAGCTTACACAAAATTACACAATTTAAATAATAAATAATGAATGCATTACATGGATTTTGCAATTGTTTATAGAGGTTTTCCATGGACCACTACGACTGTACAAGTTTTTCCTGGATCGAAGAATGACATTTCTACTCAACCCAACCTTCAAGTATTTGTTCTAAAGAATGATCTCTTCTCCTGTCATTCGAGGTGTCTCCCAGAACACCTTGAATCAAAAACACCCCAATCATAGGCTGTCACAGCACTAGGTATTCCCAGCAATGTATCAAGAGTTCGGAAATGTTATAAAAAATACTGTTTGAACTTTGTTTGGCCCCTTTAGCTGTGAAGACGTCTTCCAACCATTTATTAGCCGTGGTATCCAAAAACCCTTTTAAAGCGGTGTTTTTTATAACATTTTCAAACTCTTAATACATTGCTGGGAATACAAAGTGCGGTAACAGCCACAGTTTCTGTGCTTCACAACATAGGGAACTCGGGGGAAGAAAGACAGAGCAGGATTTACATTCCCTTGAAACTCTGTGTCTTCTAGAGAGACCCAGGTGCTTCAGCAGTGGTTTCCACACAGGGATGGGCCTGTGTGGTTTCCTTGTTGCTGGTGAAGCTACTGATAAAGAGCAGCAAGAAGATCAGGGCTTCTGCATGGCAGGTTCCTCCCCCACAGTTTCCCTGCTCCAGTCCCCCAGCAGTGCCCACCCCCATCCATTGGGCCAGCGGGACTTTGCCAATTTAAAAAACCCCAACCAGTGGTAGCATATCACTTACAGGTATATGTATTGGTAAATAATTAGATCAATATGATGAAAATACAGTATTGCCTTTAAAAAAAAATCCCCCCAGAGGTGGGTAAAGGAAATAGTCACCACCAAGACAGGGTCATGGAAATGGCTGCCATGTAGGCACCCACGAAGCAGCTATCCAGGCATTACTGTAAACTAGGTTTGAGAAAGTTCAGAGAAAACCCTGGAAAATCCAGCAGGTGTACAAATGTGGTGAGGATGCAGTGGGGAAAACCTCTTCCCAAAATGGATGAACCCGGGGCTAATAACCTGTGAAAAGATGGCCAGGATCAAGCTAGAATTTACAGAAATATTCCTTGGTATTGAATTCATGTCCCTTCCCTGCTCCTGTGGAAGCAACTCATTGACAGCTCGGCAAAAACTAAGCCCTTTTGGGGTATCCTCAGTGGCAGTTTAAAAAGAGTATTACCAATGGGAAGCCCTTCTGCACTAGAGTTTCATCACAGAGCTATCAGATTTCAAGCATGACCTACCCTGGGCTGGCAAAAGAGATGCTACAAAGACTTTTGTTATAGAACTCAGCCAAGCAACAAATGTCCTAAGGCATCAAGAACGAGTTTATCGGCCTCACGTATATTTTGCAGAGCCTTGAAAATGCTATTCTGATGCTTGCAAATCTGGCAAAACCAAAGTGTAAAAACCTTTTAAAGCAGACATAACTTTTCAGTAAGGAAGAACTGGTTTGAAAGAAACTTTTCTGCCCTGAACACACACAAACAACTAATATCCTGGAGATATCTCTTCAAAAACCAGTTCTGCAACTTTACTGAAAGCATTGGTAAAGGATTAATATGTTGCAATTTACCATATATGCTGTTTGAAAACATACTCCTTTAAAACAGCAAACAACTGGCCCTACGCAGAAGGAAGAAAACAGAGCTAAACCGGCATTCAGCCTGCATACATAAATGCAGCAAGTGGAGGTTCCTGAGCCCAGTTCATAGTGCTAGGAAAACATCTGCCTTCCTTCTGTCTGAATTTCCTCTAAAATATACTCATGAGACGGCCTCCTCCTGCCCAGAAGTGAGCATCCGAGTGACAGCCGGGGAAGAGGAAGACCAAGCTGAAGAGGAGGCTTGTGAGTGACGGCAAGTAGTTCCAGTTCTTCTCCCAAACATCAAACACAAATTATGTGTGAACAACTGGAAAACAGCACCTGGGCAGGCTGGACTTCTGCCTTTAAATACTGCAATTCCAGAAACACAGCTTTAAAAAAATGTGGGTCCAATACACAATTTATAGCACCTTAAAGCCAAGGAAAACCTGGAAAGCAGGTAGGGAAATCCATTTGGGCTGAGCTCTCAACCTGGTCTGTGCTTCTCGTGGGGAGGATTCTGAAAGGCCCTCAAGAACTGATGCCCAGCAACAGCCCTCCCATCGTTTCAATACGGTGACAGATAGGTAAAAGGAGGCAGCTCATCAGAGTTCACCTTCTCCTTCACCCTTACAGACCTCCTCCTCAGAACAAGAAGGAACTGGCTGTGGCAGGGAGGGAGAGAGGTTGAGGAACAAAACAGGAGTGTCCAGTAATGTTATCTCTAGAAAAACACCAAGTAGAAGAACAGAAATTGTAAGGTGAAGCTTTTTAGTTAAGAAATAATTGATCAATGTATGAAGAAAAATATACCTTTCTGCACGTGAAGTCCAGAATCCAGAGTGTCTGAGGAAGCAAAAGAAACAAAAGTGAGCAGCAGATCCTTGTGCCTGTCACCATTCATGTGACCAAAAACATCCATTAATAATATGGTCTCTTTTTCTCTTGGGGAAGGAAGGTGCCATGGTATACCCACCTCATCTCAAAAGCTAAACAGGTTGGTACTTGGATGACCAAAGAAGATTCTGCGGACTAAGGCAAAGGCAAAGCAATCTCTGCTTCTCATTTGCCTTGAAAACCTCTTTCTGGGATCACTATAAGTTGTTGTGACTTGATGGCACAGGAGTACATATTTCTTCTGATTTTCAGCTGAAAGCTTAAGTAGAAGCTACTTCTGGGAAAAATCTTTCCAAATTTTATTGATGTGGAAATATTCACATTTCTTTTTATTAGTCACTTAGAGTGACTGGAGATTTATTACACAGAAAGTATGCGAAGATCTGTGGGTCAAGGGTCCACTCCAGGTAAACTTAGGATCCTTCCAAAGAGAGGGTCCACAGTGCCATCCTAAGAAGAGTTACATCCTTCTAAACCCACTGATTTACATTGGTCTAGAAGGGTGTAATTCTGCTTAAGACAGCACTATCAGTCCCCTTGAGACCACTCTGTGGGCTCAGCTATGACAAACTCAAGCAAACACACACTCAGTCAAAGGGGACGGTTTTGATAGGTCCAATTTGGTCATAGACACACTGCAATGAGAATGGGGTAGGTGTTCCTGAAAGGGATCGGCTGGGTGCCTCCCTCATTCTACCACTACCTCCTTCCTACCACTACCTCCCAGTTTGCCAGTCCACGGACACAACTGATTAGAGAGCAGCAAAACAGAATTTTCAGGAAATTCACGTAATGCAATTCATTTCTAAAGTTGTGGGATAATTCTGACCACAAAACCTTCCATGGTGAGCTCAATTAGCTTTGTGAATTTGTACATACAATTCTTACATTCTGGAATCTGCTAATGATATAAGTCAGGGATCTCCAACATGGTACCCATGGGCGCTGTGATGCCCACCACAGCACAAGGATCTTCAATGTGTGACTGACGGTACTGCAGCAGCCATTTTGTGGCTGGCTCCACCTCAGTAAGCATGTGGACATTGTGAATTTGGATTTCTAAAAGGCTTTTGACAAACTCCCCCACCAAAGTCTGTTAAGCAAACTTCATTGTTATGGGATAAGAGGGCAAGTTCTCTTCTGGATTGGGAGCTGGCTAAAAATCAGAAAACAGAGAGTAGGAATCAATGGTCAGTTTTCACAATGGCAGGAGGTGAGCAGCGGGATCCCTCAGGGATCTGTGTTGGGACTAGACTTGTGCAAAAAAAAACCCGGTAAATTTTGGGTTTGGGTTTATTGGGTCCGTTTTTTTTTTTTTTTTTTACGAAACCCAAACAAGCCGAATACCATACTGGTAAATATAGATATTCAGCTTATTTTTTGATTTCCTGAAAAAAATCCGGCCCATTAGAGTCTATGCAGATTTCTTTCGAAGCTCCTGTGGGGGAATCTTTGGAGGTAGAGCCCCTATATTTGCAGAGTCGCTTGAAGGGACTTTCCTTACACGAACCCCAAAGTTTGGTGAACATTGGGTCAGGGGGTCAAATTTTATGGGGTCCTAAAGGGGTTGCCCCCATCCTCCATAGAGAAACATAATAAAGTTAGCAATTGGGAATTTGACCTGCCACTTCCAGACTCCATAAAACTGGACCCCCTGACCCAATCTTCACCAAACTTCAGGGTTCGTGCAAAGAGTCCCTTCAAGCAACGCTGCAAATATAGAGGCTCTATCTCCAAAGACGCCCCCACAGGAGCTTCGGGGGGGAAATCTCCATAGACTTCATTGACCTCCTCTCCCATCATTGCTTAGCATGGCCCCATTGAAAGCAATGATGGAAAAGTAGGTCAGGCAACTGCCTTATGAGGAACGGTTAAAACGTTTAGGTCTGTTTAGCTTAGAAAGAAGGTGATTAAGGGGAGACATGATAGAGGTTTATAAAATTATGCATGGTGTGGAGAGAGTGGACAGGGAGAAGCTTTTTGCCCTCTCATAATACCAGCTAAAGCTGGAAGGTGAGATTCAAAACAGTCAAAAAAGAATTATTTCTTCACACAACTGATAGCTAAATTGTGGAACTCCCTGCCCCAGGATGTGGTGATGGTTGCCAACTTGGAAGGCTTTAAGAGCAGGCTGACCATATTTCCTTGCGACAAAAATGGGACTTTGGGGTGGCAAAAACGGGACAGGGGTTATGTAATATTAGTGTAACCCATTCAGAGACTTTTTCTATGGTCATTTATGCAGGGGAAATTTGTGTTTGGTTTGCTGCACAATTTTCTGCTCTGAATTCTCAAACATCATATACATGAACGATTCCCCCCCCCATTCCAGGAGTACCCTGTGATTAATTAGGCCTCCCCAGTGAATCACAGAGCTTCTGAGTCCCTCCCCCTGAAAACGCAGCCTTGTTGTACTTTACTTGGAGGGGACAGGTCAGCTCTTAAAAGGGACTGCGTGTGCTTTTGCTGGGTATTCCTCCCCACCTTTCTTCTACAGCTCCCTTCCAACCTTTGCAGCCTCTCTTTGGCGTCTTCCTGCACATTTCATGAAGGTTTAACTCCCTCTTTGAGGGAAGTAGTTGGTTGGGAGGGACAGACACATGGGAGAGAGAAGCCAAAATGGGTGTGGGGAGAGAAACCCAAGGTTAAGAGCTATGCATTGGATTGGGGGGAATTTGTGTTGCTCTTGCCTCAAAGCAGTGTTTAAATTCGTCCTAAAACAGGATCCTAGAACTGCAGGGAAAGAACGAGGCCAGAGCGAGGTCATGTCTGAAGGTCGGTAAAATAATGAATAATGCAAAGGAAGCCTCGAAGCAGTCCAGCAGGGACTGTGAAGTAAATACCCCTGCATAAATGGCCTATGAGAATTTACCTAGCCATGCCCGCATGCAGCATAAGAAATGACAGAACTGAAGTGTGAGGGTCTCTGTCTTTGTGTCTCTGCTTTCCATCACCTGCGGTGTTATCAGTGAACTCGTAAAAGCAGTTCACACCTTCTGGTCTCAGGCGCCAGGCCTGATGGCCCATGTATCTTCCCCCCCGCTGTTCTTCCTGCCAGTACTCCCTCAGGCCGGTGCGGCCTTGGAAGTGTGATAGCCGCACCAGACTTCCTGGGATCCGTCTGATGTTTTGTATTATGCCAAGCTTGTAACTTCCCATAACAATAAGTGTGAACCCCAGTGCCCCAGTGCCCTGGAGTCAATATATTCTGTAAACCCGTATAGCCCCTCACTTGCAACTTTCTACCTGTGCCTGTCTCATCTCCTGAAGGCTTCAATAAATCTATTGTTTCTGTATCAACGTCTGAGCAACTGATTTGGAGAAGCAAACTCAGGGGGGGATCTCTCACATTAAGTTGCAAGTCTTTGCCTCTCGGACTGCAGCTGTACCGCTTTGGACAGAATGTCAGCCGACGAGGACACCACCCCTAACCCCGATGCCCCCAAGGAACCGGACGAGCCGGAGAAGCCGGACCCGAAGGAGGAGGGAGCCAAGCCAAAGGAACCGAAGGGTCGCGCACCCGACCAAGATCGGGACGGACGTCCCCGGGGGCTTACTTATTGGCTGGACTCTCCCAAGGGCTGGTCGCTCTCGCGGACTGCGGCGAAGGATCGCCGGTTGGCCTTCCCCAGCACGGGACTCGAAGGGGACCCGGCCCGCAAAGAGGCCCTCATGGAGGAAGAACGAAAGCAGTGGCAGGAAGACCGCCGGGCTATGCAGGAGCAGATGGAGATCATGCAACGCGTAATGGGTGAGATGGCCACGACCCTAGATGCGCTGAAGTTGCAACCTCCAGCCGGTGCTCCCCCAGACGGGGCGCCGGTAGTTCCGCCCGCAACCCCTGCCCCCCCGGCCCGTCGGGACCTGAAAGTCACGTATGACGGGTCGGGAGACCAGTTGACCTTTTTTATGGTCCAAGTAGACATTTTTATGCGGGAACAAGGCCGAACCTTCGTTTCTGAGGAGTCCCGGGTGCAGTACGTGGCTTCCTTACTGCAAGGGGAGGCGGCTGCCTGGATGGTGTTGCAGTATGAACTCCGCTCGCCGGTGCTGCGAACCCTGGACGAGTTCATGGTAGCACTCCGAAACCGTTTTGAGGACCCGACTCTGGGTGAGCGGGCCAAAGCCTCCCTGATGCAACTGCGCCAAGGGACTAAGTCGGTGGCGCAGTATGCAAGTGAGTTCCAGTCACTGGCTAGCCGAATTCTGGACTGGAGTGAAGCTACTTTGGTACAATGTTTCAGGGAGGGTCTCAACCCAGACCTCCAACATTGGGCCTTCATGCAAGGGAACCCCCCGGATGTGGAAGGTTGGGTTCGCCATGCTGCTGACATCGAGAATCGCAAACAACTCCTGAACTTGTCCAAGCAACGGCTTGGGCGAGACCCCAGGCCCCGAGGTGACCGTGGCCGGGAACTCCGGCAAGGGGGTGGCGGGGGTCTCTCGGCCACGGAACGCCGCAAGCGGTTCGAGGCCGGCGTCTGCCTGATCTGCGGGGGAAAGGGTCACTTTGCATCGCAATGCCCCTCTCGCTCAGGCCGTCCGACCCCCCCCCGCCAAACCCAGGCCGAGCCGACGAAACCGGCCGCCGACAGCCAGCCTCGCCGCAGAAGTGGACCACTGAGCCGGCGCTCCGGCGCACCCTCCGCTCTCCACGCGCGCCCCCAGGATGGGGCATCCGACTCTACGGTCCCATCGGGGTCCCGGATTACAAATACCGTCTTTGATTCGGACGGCTCCCCGGAAGCCACCACCCCGTCCCCCTCTTCCAGCGAGGAGGAAGAGTGGGAACAGCCGGCAAAAAACGCCGTCGGTCTGCTGTAGAGGGGGCTCCGCAGCAGACCGTCCCTATCGTTGTGCAAGGAGCTCCACCGATGGTAAGCGCCCAAGAGGACAATGTATTTGTGCGTGTTCATCTGTCCCTACCCAAAGGGGGTCCCCCGTTAGAGGTCCCCGCGTTGGTCGACTCGGGGTGTGCCCGCACCATGATAAATGAGGAAACTGCCAAGAAGTTGGGTGTCCGGCGCAAGCGGCTTCCGGGACCCCTCCGTTTTTCCCAAATGGACGGGAGTGACTTTAAACGGGGCCCTGTGACCCACAGAACTGCAGCCGTGATTATGTCCGTGGGGGAACATTGGGAACGGTTGTATTTCACCATCGCCCCTATTGTAACCCCTGTGGTGTTAGGGATGAACTGGTTAAGGGGACACAATCCCTCCATTGATTGGGTTAAACGGGTGCTTTCCTTCCCCGAAAACCCCTGTGGGTTGCATGACAAGGAACGGGTACTCAGAACTCCAGCCGCCGCACTGGTAGGGTCCCCCGCCCCAGTCTCTCCTCAATTACCCTCTGAGTACTCGCAGTTTACTGATGTTTTCGATGTTAGAGAGTGCGACGAACTGCCTCCCCACAGAGAAACGGACTGTGCCATCGAGATTGTAGGGGAAGGCAAACTGTCTAAGGGAAAGGTTTACCCCATGAGCCCTAGTGAAAAGACTGTATTGCGAGACTATCTGGATGTCAATCTGGCGAGGGGTTTCATACGCCCCTCCAAGGCTCCTTATTCAGCCCCGGCTTTCTTTGTAAAGAAAAAGACGGGAGATTTAAGACTGTGTATTGACTTTCGCAGACTGAACGCAGTCACCCAGTCTAATGCTTACCCCCTCCCTCTTATTCCTGACCTTCTAGCACAATTAAAGGAGGGCCGAATCTTCACCAAACTGGACTTGGTAGAAGCCTACCACCGCATTCGCATCAAAGAAGGAGACGAACCCAAAACGGCCTTTTCCAGTTGTTTTGGGATGTTTGAGTACCTGGTCATGCCGTTCGGACTTTCGGGGGCTCCGAGTGTCTTTATGCAATTAATTAATGAAGTTTTGCATGATTTACTGTTTCGGGGGGTGGTGGTATTTCTCGATGACATTCTTATTTACTCTGAGACCATGGAAGAACATGTGCGCCTAGTGCGAGAAGTGCTCCAGCGGCTGCGGGAGCACAAACTGTATGCTAAGGTGTCCAAGTGTGAATTCCACCAACCTTCTATTACATTTCTGGGGTATGTGATTTCCCACCAAGGGTTGGAAATGGACCCCGCCAAGGTCCAGGCGGTGCGGGACTGGGAAACCCCCACTACCCGCCGCCAACTTCAACAGTTTTTGGGGTTTGCCAACTTTTACCGGAATTTCATTCCCAACTTTGCCCAAGTTGCGCTTCCCCTCACTGCCCTGTTGCGTACCAAGGACAGGGGGGCTAGCGCCGCACTCCCCTCAGCCCGTCTGCAATGGTCTCCCCAGTGCCAGCAAGCTTTTGAACGTTTAAAGCTACTTTTTTCATCCGAACCCGTTTTGGCTCACCCGGATTGCACCAAGCCCTTCGTGGTGCAGGTAGATGCCTCGGATGTAGCCATGGGCGGGGCCCTATTGCAGAGGGATGAGGGGGGACGGTTGAGGCCATGCGCCTACTTCTCCAAGAAGTTTTCCCAGTCCGAAATCAACTGGGCCATTTGGGAGAAGGAGGCAGCAGCGGTCAAACATGCCCTTACCATATGGAGACACTTCTTGGAGGGGGCCGAGCTGCCGTTCGAAGTGTGCACAGATCACAAGAATCTTGAGGCTCTCAAGGGAGCTAGAAAACTCAATGCCAAACAAATTCGGTGGGCCCAATTTTTTGCAAAATTCCGGTTCACCCTCAAACATGTCCCTGGCAAAGAAAATGCCCTAGCTGATGCCTTGTCACGACTTCCCCAGTATCGCAACGATTTCGATCGCCCCGTCGACTCCCTGTTCACTCCCGAACAGCGAGGGGAAGTCCCTGGCTTGGCCGTCACCACCCGATCCCAAGCCCGCCAACCGGAGACCCCCCCTACGCTCAAAGGTATCCCGGAAGCATTCCAACAGCGACTCCGGGACGCCTCCTTACAGGAGGAGGAGCACCATCTCCTCCCCACTGGCTTGGAACGAACCAACACTTGGTGGGTGCAAGGGGGGAAACTATATGTCCCATCTTCCCTTCGCAAAGAAGTATTGGGACTTGTACATGGGGCCAGGCTAGCAGGTCATTTTGGTTTCATAAAAACGCTTCACCTGGTTCGAAGGCAATTCTGGTGGCCCGGTATGAGATCTGATGTAGAGTTGTATGTGCGCAGCTGCCCCACCTGCGCCACAGCCAAGAAACGGATGGGAAAACCCCCGGGGCTTCTCAAACCGCTTGAGAACCCCTCCCGTCCCTGGGAAGTCATCGCCATGGATTTTATCACCGACCTACCTCCAAGTCGGGGGAAAACGGTTCTCTGGGTTATCACAGACCTCTTTTCCAAACAGGTTCATTTCGTTCCATGTGCAGGTCTTCCTTCAGCCCAGGGCTTAGCTAAACTGTTCATCACGCACGTCCTCAGGCTACACTCGATCCCGAGGAAGGTCCTCTCCGACCGGGGGGTCCAGTTTGTTGCCAAATTCTGGCGGGCTTTCCTAAAGTTAATGGGAGTGGAGGAACAGGGCCTTTCTTCCGCCTATCACCCCCAAACGGATGGTCAAACGGAACGAGTAAATGCGGTAGTAGAATGTTATTTGCGTTGCTATGTAAATTTCCACCAGGACGACTGGGTCGACCTGCTGCCATTTGCCGAATATGCGTACAACAATGCGCCTCATTCCTCTACCGGCTTTAGTCCCTTCCAAGTTATATACGGGACGGATTTTGGCCCTTTCGGTTCTGCCCCCGTCTCGCCAGAGCTCCAGTCTACCCCTGATCTTCAGGAGTGGATTCAGGTGGTTAAATCCACCTGGCCATGGTTGCTCAAAAATCTGGAAAGGGCAAAAAGCAAGTACAAGGAACAAGCAGACAAACACCGGTCTCCGGGATGGGAACTCAAGGTGGGGGAGCATGTCTATCTGTCCACCAAAAACCTCCGCTCTCTTCGCCCCTGCAAAAAACTGAGCGACCGTTATGTAGGACCTTTCCCCATTACCAGAGTAATCAACGAAGTTACCGTGGAACTGAGTCTCCCTAAGACTCTCAAGGGAGTTCATCCAGTCTTCCATATAAGCCTCCTCAAACCTTATGTAGCAGCTCCCCAGTTCCACCCCCCTCCCGCTCATGAGATTCCTACCGTAGTAGGAGGGGATACCCATTTGGAAATATCCAAGGTTTTAGATTCCAAATGGAAGAAAGGGAAACTGTTTTACTTTGTTCGCTGGAAAAACCTTGGCTCCGCTCATGACGAATGGGTGGCCGCACCCCACATGGCAGCTCCTCGCTTGGTCCGAGAATTCCACCTCGCTTATCCCGATAAGCCTCGTCCTCTCGGAGGGGGGCCTTAAGGGGGGCAGAATGTGAGGGTCTCTGTCTTTGTGTCTCTGCTTTCCATCACCTGCGGTGTTATCAGTGAACTCGTAAAAGCAGTTCACACCTTCTGGTCTCAGGCGCCAGGCCTGATGGCCCATGTATCTTCCCCCCCGCTGTTCTTCCTGCCAGTACTCCCTCAGGCCGGTGCGGCCTTGGAAGTGTGATAGCCGCACCAGACTTCCTGGGATCCGTCTGATGTTTTGTATTATGCCAAGCTTGTAACTTCCCATAACAATAAGTGTGAACCCCAGTGCCCCAGTGCCCTGGAGTCAATATATTCTGTAAACCCGTATAGCCCCTCACTTGCAACTTTCTACCTGTGCCTGTCTCATCTCCTGAAGGCTTCAATAAATCTATTGTTTCTGTATCAACGTCTGAGCAACTGATTTGGAGAAGCAAACTCAGGGGGGGATCTCTCACATGAAGGAAACAAACGTTGGAAGTGTAATGAGGTGCAAAACAGGACAAAATTGACATTTTGATTAAAAAATGGGACTGTCCATTTTAAAATGGTACATATGGTCAGCCTATTTAAGAAAGGAGTGGACATGTTGATGGAGGATAGGGCTATCCATGGCTCCTAGTCAAATGGATACTCGTCATGATGCATCCCTATTCTTTCCAGTACCAGAGGAGCAGGCCTATTATATTAGGTGCTGAGGGACACAGGCAGGACAATGCCGCTGCAGTCATCTTGTTTGTGGCTTCCTAGAGGCACCTGGTTGGCCACTGTGTGAACAGACTGATGGACTTGATGGGCCTTGATCTGATCCAGTAGGGCCTTTCTTGTGTTCTTATGTTATTACCTTTGAATTGCTCCTTGATACCCTCCAAAAGAGGATTTACATCCCAGACGCGCCACTTCAGTGCAAGAGGAAAAGCCACTGGATCCTCAAATGCCTCCTTATCTTCATACCTGGAGAAAAATCATGTAAAGGTACCATCCATCCAATTCAGACACCCCCCTACCCCCATCATGGTGGATCAGTGAAACAGAGGAAGGAATTGGCAGAAAGCCGAGAGACACAGGCTGAGGCTGAGAGCAGAGCCAGATGGGAGGCTTTTCGGAGAGCAACGTCCACCTCACTGTAGCTCCTGAGACCCCAAAGCCACTCAGCAGATGAGGAGAATGGATATTAAAAAATAAAACACAAGCCAGTTTGGGCTCAGAACACCACCAGAGGGGAAAGAAGGACTCCTGTCAGCCCCCAGCCATTTTCCTGTGCTGAAACTTCACCGGAGGGGGGAGTTATTTCTCCATTTTTGCTGCTTCGCGTGGACTATTCTGTGCATATGAAGCAGCTAAAAAGGGGAAGTCACTCTCCTAGTGGGGGCTGTTTTAACATAAAAAATGGCTGGGGGGGGAGGCAGGAGCCCCTCCTCTCCTGCGGCACCAATCCAAGGCCAAATGGGCTCTTCCTTCTTTTTTAACAAAGAAGAGAACAAGGGATCGCTGAATAACATGAAATAAGAGGTACAAAAATACCAGAGGTTTGGAACAATAAGCCTGCACCACTTTAGAGACCAGAATTTCAACAGCGGGATCATAATATGTAAAACCGTATGACATCGAAGCAAAACATCTTCGCTTCTACTCAATGGCAGTTCAGGACTGATGAAGATTCGCAACAGGAACTAGCCGGCATCTTGTCTGTGTTCCATTCTTTGTTTTTGCTTAGAATTACCACATGATGTTTGTAACTGATATTTGTACTGCAACTGAGAATTGCTGAATTGTTGGATATATTGTGGTGCAATTATGCAATTTTGTAAACGACAAATTAATCCTTTGTATTTTTTTACTTTTTAAATATAAATTGTGCACACTTTGGTAATTTTTTGTTTCTTTCTGAATCAGTGGTCCAGACCTCTGGTACTTTTGCACCTCTTTTTTTGTTACAGAGCCATTCCCCACAGTTCATTTTATTTGGCCCACAGCTATGACCCTGAAGGAGCCCATTCTCCACAGGCTACCCAGACCCCTCCCAGTGTCAACAGGGTTAAGGAGAAAGATCCACGTACCTCTGCAAGGTGCTTCTGACATCCTAAAAAAAACATGACAGAGAGAGACAGAGAGAGAGAAAGAAGAGAGACCTCAATGGTTGCTAAAAAGGCCACACCAGGAAGACCCCTTTAGACCTTGGGAGATTCTGCACTCTGGCCCTTCTCCTGGGTCCAGCTAGCAGATGCCACTCAGAAGCTGGGGGGCATCTCCATAAAAGTGGAAGAAAATCTTCGTGAGGTTAATGTCAACAAAATGGAGTCATTTTAGAGCAGAACTGGGTGATCTACTCTGACAACTCAACAGTGGCTCCTTTCACAAAGGGATTTTTCCTCACATGGAAGGCAGGAAGCCCTCAGATTAAGACTTGTAGCTCTTGTGGACGCCTGTGGACGCAAAGGCATTCCCAGCAGTGTATATGGATGCAGTGGTTTATTATGTCTGGACACTACATAGTTGATTTTTCTTGTTGATAGTTCTAGGCCTTCAGGGCCTTAAGCAATTTGCTGAGAAGCATTGCTCCGAAAGGATAGTGGAGCTTCTACTGGTTGATTTCATCCTGGCACCTAATTACAGGTGACTGATGAAGACGTTTGAAAGGGATTAGCAACTGGATTTTCCTTTTCGTGTCCTAAGCAAGTGCAGGAATTGGCCACGTGTATATTTCTCTTCTCCACATGGTATACTGCTACTAAGTTGGCACCGTACAGTTCCCAAATAGGGCTACAGTATAAGGCCGTGTTAGCGAACCTATGGCACGCGTGCCACTTCCGGCACGCGTAGCCCTCTCTGCCGGCACGCACGGTTCCTCCAAGCCGCTGGCCTTTCCGGCTCTGCCCTGCCCCGGATGGGGGAGGCTGTAGCCCAGGGGTGGGGAACCTCCGACATCATTGGCAGTGGCCCCCGGATTCTCCTACAGAAGCTGCCGCCATTGCCGCCGCTGAAGTGTGCGCGGCCGGCCAGGCGGGTGGGAGAGCGGGGAACAGAAGCCGAGCGCCCACACTCGGCATGGCCGGCTTCTCCGGCGCCCTCTAGGCATGTGTGGGCGGGAAGTCAGGGCTGGTGGCTGGTAAGCCGCAAGGCGGGAAGTCAGGCGGAGGCTCTGGGGCGCCTCCCTCCCTCGCTGGCGGCGGGCCTGGCTGGGTGGGGGCAGCAGTCAGCGGGGCAGCATTTTTTTTCTTTTTTCTTTTCCCCTTCTTGTCCCCCTTCCCTTCTTCCCCCTTCGCAGCTGGTGCGTGATTGGGGAAGGCTTCTGGGCCCTTGTCCATTCCCCCCTTTCCCCCCTTGCATGCCGTCCTGCACGCTGCCCAGCTGGCTGGTGGGCCTGAGCCACACCGCTGCGTTGCTGGCCTTCCTTGGGCTGCTCTGCCTCTTCTGCCCCTTCACCCTTCCTCTCCCAGCTCCTTCTCCCTCACCCAGGACCTGCTCCAGCCTTCCATGGGTGTGTAGGAGCGGGGCAGGACACCGAGCCTCCGCGGGAAGGGAAGGTGGGGTGGTATTCAGGTTAAATTGCCGCATTGGCACTCGGCGATAAATAAGTGGGTTTTGGGTTGCAGTTTGGGCACTCGGTCTCTAAAAGGTTCGCCATCACTGGTATAAGGGCTTGTAGTGTTTTTAGTTACAACTATTAGTCAATGCCATTCACTATGTTAAGTGTTTGATGTCTGCTTGAGTTTGTTTATGCAGTAATATATTACAAAGTAGCAAAAGTGAGATTATACAGAGAAGAGTTTTTTGTAATACTTTTTTATTTGGCCACCGTGCTGTCCAACTTTCTTTTGGTCAGCTAACGTTAGCACGGGAATTATTTTTTTTACCATCTGGAGTTTGGCAACCCTAAACATACCGATCCCAGCTTTCATATTTTTTTTCTTGTTGTTGCAGACTTATAACTAGAAATGTACAGCCTGCACTTTACATCCTCTAAAATAAAAGCTAGGAATTAGTGCAGCAGATCTTTATGTTACAAAGCTATAGCAATCTAGCCATTGCCCTTTTCTGTAAAACCTGAGAAAAGCCCTCTGATGGGGATAGAGATGGTGTCCACAGCGACTGAGAGAAGAGCCAGACTCTGTCACCTTGAAGCCCTTTAAAGGGCTTCTCTCCCCCCCTTTCCCCTGCAGTGTTACCACATGGATCAGCAGGGAAAGGGGGGGTCTGGGCACAAATGCCATTGCATCTGCACAGATGTGCCAGATTAGCAGAAGCAAGCACAGTGGTGCCAGAAATAGTTGTGTGGATGCCATTCCTTTACCACCTATTTTTCCTCTTGTGTGCGTGTGCATTTTTGCACACCTATCTACACGCAACCAGTATAAGCTGCTGTGTAACCGTGGTCTTGGAATTCCAAGACCATGGTTACACAGCCCGGATAACCTACAAGAACCAATGAACTCTGACCGTGAAAGCCTTCGACAGTATAAGCTGCATTCCCCGCCACCCACAGCCATCCTCCTTTAATGAAATGGAGCAGGAGGAGGCACAGAAAGGGTTTGGAGGCAGCCTTCTCCCAAAGGGGAGCCTGGGCTGTTCCTGCCACACTCTTACCTGAAGGAGTTCACTGGCCGGCTGCTGACACTTCTCCTCCATCTTCCGGATGAGGCTGTCCAGAGAGGAGAGCTCCTCAGAGAGTTTGGCCAGGTGCTGGTCCCGGTTTCTTGCCACCTCCTTCTCCAGCTCTTCCATCTGGGCCAGCACAAGCTTCTCCTGCTTATCCAGAAACTTATGCAGTTGCCTGAACTTGGTCACTTTCTCCTGCCGCTCTCCTTTGGTTTGCTTCTGAGATGGGAGAAAGAATAAAAGAAGAATACAGCCAGTCTTTGCAGTGGGAAGAGGGACCTTAGGAGACTCCTGTCAGAAGGGCACTTTTGACTTTCCCAGAGATCGCATCAACATTGGGTAGGAAAAGAGAAAGATTCAGAAGGACCCATCCAAAGTTCACGGGAATTATCTTTGCATTATTTTCTTCTTGGAGTGGTTTTACTTTACAAAACTTAAACATGTGCTGCAGCTTCTCACATCTTTCATCCCCATGCATAGACACTATGGTTATTTCCAGAACCCTTTTTATTGTAGAGCTATAAGAGGATAGATGTTCACCTTATGTCAGGCTCAGGCGTCTATCCCTAGCATCCCAAAAGCACACATGCTCAGCCAGGTGTGATCCTAAGTAATGCTACTTTATTAGCAGCAAAAGGGCAGTCAGCTTCTGTAATCTGTCTTTTTGCTCCTAATAAAGTAGCAATGCTTAGGATCACACCTGCCTGAGTGTGTGCGCTTTTGGAATGCTAGGGATAGACGCCTGAGCCTGACATTAGGCTGCTAATAACTTTAGGTCTGCGGTTTACAGGTTAAAAGCATTCTAGGCAGGGAAAGCAAAAGCAGTGAAGTCACCACAAGATAGTGGTTTTCAGGGAGAGAAGCCATAACATCATAGACTCAAGATAACCAGTGGAAATGAAACTGTACACAGAAGCTGAAAGCTTGAGAACCAAGGCCGTGGCGTGATGCCAAACCCCCGGCCTGCTCATGGCAGGAGCCTGAGTTCAGGCTAACTGCAAGGGGCTGACACCTTAATAGTCACAACAGTTCTTTGTAAGTGGTCTTTCATTAACTTTTCTGTGGGAAACCAGGCCATTCCGAATGAGAAGGGACCACCTTCTTGCTTGACTTTTCTGCATTTTGTACTCAGTGTCTCCCCACGCCCCCCCCCAATGCACATTTCCAGTGTCTGTTCACCTCCTAGCAATAAGAACACTTACCATCAGGTCTTGGCTTTCCTTCACTATACAGGCTTTATACGCCAGAATTTTTTCCTTCTCCTCCCGCAAAATATCCATACAATTGCAGAACTGATCCTGGAGGGGAGAAAGTCCCAAACTTGAAGTTTCCTCCTTTTACTATACCGTAAATCATAAAGCAATACTGTCATCAAAGCCCAAATTAGATATAAGTGCAAAAAGTCCCGCCCCATGCAACCCCTGGGCAAAGGGTTAACAGCAACTCTGGGCTAGCAATTTTTTTTTTTGGGGGGGGGGTTAAATTCATATTTATTTGCTTTTTTTAAAAAAGGGGTACAGGAAAGGAAAAAAAATAAGGGAGGGGACAGATAGGGAAAAAACTTTTACAAATCGTTTTGCTTCCGTGAAGAATACCATGTAGGGAGGAATAGTTAAAACCTTCTTCCAATAGGCTGCTGCCCCCTGGTGTCTTGGCAGGACAATCAGACGGCCAGACATCAACACAGACAGCCCTGAAGAGTGCCAACATCCCAACGACACCCCCTGAGCACAAGGGGAGGGAAATTAGGAAGGGAGTAGCCAAGCCAGGAGACGAGCAACAAAGAAATGTGGTAATTCCCCGTTTGGGCCCAAGGCGTTTCCCTACAGAAAGTGTCATGGGACACCCAGGAGTGCAGCTAGAAAGGATCCCACACATGATCTTCCCCACCATCATCCACTTTATCGATTTCCAACCTTGTATTCTTGGGAAGCCTCCTCCACAGGAATGATTTTGTGATCGTTGTGCTCCTGGGACTGGTCACAGACCGCACAGATGAGGGCTTCATCGTCCTTGCAGAAGAGATTCAGAAGCTCCTGGTGCTTCAGGCAAACTCTCTCTTTTCTAGCCGCCACGACTGCCTGATGCCAACAACAAAAGAACCACGTTGGTTTTATTTTCCCCTCCATATTATTGAAATCTCTCTCCATACTTGTAAATATTGGACATAATCAGTGACTTATGCAGAAAAAATATATTGTAAAGGAGAGAGAGATGTAACCAAGCTTTTATTGATGCCTCAAAATGAGGCATCCCTCAAAATGAATCTGAATCTCACAGGACTCCCCAGTGAATTTGCCCTCAGGGCAGCCTTTTCTGCCAACAGATCTACAGGCAACATCCTGGAAGGAGTTCTGGCCACCGTGATCATGGGGGATGCTCTGAAGACACTTTTGAAACAATTTCAACATTTTTGTCCCGGTACAAATTCCAGGTCTCGGAGCTGAGGCACAACAGCCCTGGATCCAGCCAACTTTGCCATGTGATGCAGTCATATCTTTCTCTGTTCCTGCAGGGCTCCCCGCCTCATTCCAGACTCACAGGGGTTTTATTCATGGCACCGCTTTCCGTCTAGAGTAAGGGCGGAAACGGTTTAAATGTTTTTTTCATGATGACCGGGTTTTCTCTACCTCCCGCGTTATGCTGGATTCTTCATTGAAAAAAAAGCGCTTGCTTCCTAATGGCTTTCTCCCTCTCTCGCACGTCAATCTTGCTTTCAAGCCTCCTGGTCCAGCCCACTCTTACCATAAAACCTGCAGTTTACTAATCATCCAGTAGGTGTCGGTGTTCACTGAGATAGCAGATCCCCAAACGGGAAGTGAAGCCTGTGTGCACGTTTGCATATGCTCAGCGGGACACGAGTGTGCATGCGCGAGGTCTCAGTTACAAACAATGCCCGCCAGAAGGTGGACCCGGGACGAGCTGCGCCACCTTCTCTGCTTCATGCAGGTGCGGGGGCTGTCGCTTACGATACACAACACACCTCGTCGGTTTGCCCTGAGGGAATTTCGGTGGTTTGCGGTGGCCATTGAGAGCCTCGGTTATCCCCGGCGCTCTGCCAAGGAGTGTCTCAATAAATACTTGGAAATGAGGGCTGCCATGCGCAGAGATGCTTCCAGCGTGTTTGTGTCCAATCCTGGCTGTCTGAGGAACCGACCATTCCTGTTTGAGAGGGTCATTAGCACCGCTCCCATTATGGGACCCGCCCCTCCCCCCAGTTCAGAGAGCGAAACAGGTACGTGTGTGGCAGTTTACCATTTATCTACGTTACGTTCTTGCATAACATGGGTGCTAATTCAACTGATCACGTGCCCTTCCCGGGCTTACCACAAAACCCACCCGCAAGTGAGGAGGACGGGTCATAGGATTCCTTCTTTTACCTCTGCTGTCCCTTTTGAAAGCTGGGGGGGGGGGGGCTGGCCAGTATCCATTTGAAAAAAGCGGGAGGTACTTGGGGTGGGGATCGAGGTCGTGGGGTTTGAGGGACAGAAGTTCAGTTCCACTGTGCAATTGGCCAAGCTTGCATTTCTTACAGGATTACTTTGGATTCCCTGGGATCTCCAGCTTCAAACTCAAGGTTGCCAACTCCGGTTGGTGTGCAGGTTTTAGTGGGGGTGGACATTATCATTGATGAGAAAGGTCATTATGACTAGTTATCGGAATGGATAGTGATCATGAAGCTTCCCACCTCTCCCCATAGAAAGAATAGAGATTTACAGCAAGTGCGTGGAAAGCGCTAGGACTACCCCTTCAGTGGTTTGCACGGCATTAGACCAACAGAGGAGGTTTGCCAATGCCTTCCTCTTTACTGCAGCCACGGTAATCATCGGTCTCCCATTCAAACACTGACTAGGGCTCACCCTGCTTAGCTTCTGAGATCTGCAAAGATCAGGCTGGCATTGGCCATCCTGGTCAGGGCTGCAGTACCCTTAGGAAAGCTCAAAACAGGAAAGATTACAGTACAAATTTTTTTCCAGCTATTTGCAGACATCTTTAAATAGATACTCATTTAAAAATAGAGACATATGCACACACAAATACATACAGCGATCATCATCTTTTGCCAACCAGGAAGGACTGACGCTCTGCGTGTTAGGACCAAAACCTGGTTCTTGGTAACTATAAATCAACAAAAACCTTCCATTTGTTACTGTCTTGGAAACTTTGCCTATTTTGCATGAAACTTAAAGAGCTGCTGTGATGTTACAGATTGCTAACATTTCTTGTTTTTTATGCTATCAGCCTCACAAATAATTTCCTTTCTGTTATGAGCACATTTTATTTAATAAACTTATTGACTTTATATTGCAGTTTGATTGACCATTTTTGGGTCTCCTGGCTAAATCCAAGTGCCTGAGTGTGTGTGTGTGTGTGTGTAACAACCAACTCTAGTGTTTTGTGGCAATAAGCCTCCCCTGGTAGAAGCTCTACTCTGCAGGGACGGTTTCAGCTTGTTTTGACTGTTTGGAAATTGGCTGGGGAAGAGTAGCTCTCAGCTCCTCCCTGGGAAAGCCAGCCTCCAGGTGGTGGGTGAAGACCTAATGCTATTACAACTGAACAACAGCAGACAGAGATCAGTTCATCAGGAAAAGGCCTACTTTTGGAGGTAACCTCCATTATGGTCTTTTCTACTCTACAAACCCTGCCCTATTCAAGGACTACCGCCTCAGTCTCCAGGTTTTTTTGGAGACGGGGCAGGCGATCCTACTAGAGATACACCAGACAGTATCTGGGTGGTCCCTCAAAAAAAGGTTCAATGTAAAGGTTTAAACACACGGTGAGAAGGAAGATTTATGCCATGGGACAATGGGATTAACAATGCTTGCGTGGAACTACTGCAGTACTGAGTATTTGCTCTATGGTTGACACTAAGGTGGCAGCATAAAAGCGAACACCGTCTTTTTTACTGCCATTTACACTTACGAGGGTTGGCTTTATTGCCATGATTGGGATAGTAGGGTTGGTGTCTTTATGCGATGCAATTATGTGAGATGAAAGGTTTCATGACATTTGCGCTCACTCATTATTTCTCCCGTTGCAGATGAGGAGATTTCGGAGGGCCAGGAAGCGCACAGAAGGTTGCTGCGACTAGAACCTCCACCAGCACCAATTCAAGGTTAGACTGCGATGCTTGCATACCTTTTTTTACTTATAAGCTAATACGTCCACAAGTTGGGAACTCCCTCCCGATTAGGGTTCAATGTGATCTTTCTCCTGTCACTGTGCAGTGTTTGCTGTTTTTAGGAGCGGCTTCCTTGAATCACCAAAGCAGTTACAGCGATGAGCGTTTCTGTAGCTCCACAAATTAGCACCGCTTTAACCGACGGGAGTGTTGTAACACTATCCAATGCGTCGTGGGGGAGATGTTCTGCTGTGAGTTCTCCCAATAATATTCCTAAAACAAGTCACCTCTCGCTTGTCTTTGCTTTCCAGGACGACACCATGGATGCACATTGGAGGAGCTGACAGAAAAAGTCCGTGTCTTGGAGCAGACCATGGAAACTTTCAGTAAGTGCTCAACCAGTGCTCATTTGTTTTTTGAACACCAGACCAGTAGGACACAGATTATTCTAACAGGTAAAAGATTGCCCACTCTTTTTTTCCCCCCCTCTGCACTGAGACGCTTGCTTGAGGCTCGCTGTTATGGCTCTACCATATTACGCGCTGTGTGTTTTGCGCTGACCTGTAGTAATAATCATTTCGGTTACATTGCGCCAGTACTCCTGAGGGTTTACCGAGAAGGGAACTGTTCAACATTTAAGCTTTTGACAAGGGGCCAAACATAAGGGGGAAACATCGCTTGGTTATAGCTTCTTAGCAAATTTTTTCAAGGTCTGTACAAACTACATATAATGTCATGCGTGTTAAACAATGACATTTGAATTGGGGGGAAAGCTATTCTCAACCTTCCCGAACCTTGCCTTTCAAGGCCAACACTGATGAAATCGCCAGGTTAGTATTATTTCGGTTTCTTTCATCCTAACAATCCCTGCTTCCTTAGCTTTGACGTTTTCTGCTGTGGTTGATAACCCGACGAAGTGGGCTGGTGTAGAACAGTGTCATTCAACCTTTTGTGGACAACAAAGACTACAGCGGCCGTCTGCTGGAACATTACTGCCGTGTGAATACTGTTTTGCGGTGCTCGCATGTCAACCTACCAACTAACAATAACTTTCCTTATTGTTTTCCCAACAGAGACGCGCATTGAAGAGAGAGTTGCGGCGGTTGAGGCCAAGACGCAATGATGCCTACGGTTCATATGCATACATTGATATCTATGTTAGTTCGACAATCCCTTCCGTTGAAGGCTGCCCAGATTTTCATTAGATGGTTATTAAGTTCTTTCCTTCTGTAATGCGGTCGGTTGTTTTTGGGATTTATTATTCAGAGGTGGTGCTCCATTTTGTTTGCCTGTTTGTGTCATTTTTGTCTCATTAAAACATTTTTCCATTGCTGTCCTGTTTACTGTGCTCAACATCCCTTCACTTAATGCTGCCTTATCCTAAAATTGCGGCATTGTTAGCTAACGGTGTCATTCAATCTGAAATTGGAGGTGGTTTGCTTGGGCAACTCTGTCCACCACTTACACAACATGTGTAGTCCCTGGCTTTTTAATTCTTTGTGCCACCAACAGGGGATTGTGTGAAGATCTGGCTAAGCAAGAATGCGGGAGTGGAACTTCTACAGCTGTCTACCGCCTCATGGGAAGGATCTGGTTGACCAGGATTTTTTTCCTCCACATTGGCAAATTACATTTGCCATGACACAAAATTTGTGGTGCTCTGAGTAACATTGAGGTTGGGCTTGCAGAACGGGAGGTACGGTGGTGGGGTTCATGCAGGCTTGGCAACTGCTCTACAGACTACAGAGGGTGGGGTTCGGCGCGGGGAGATAATTCCATTTAGTGGAGCACGGTTACAAAAGACGGTCTGATTATATCCAGATGCACATATCGAGCTCAGCGGGAGATTACTGGAAAGAAACATACAGCTAGTTAAAGTAGGTTGGAGAACAAGCCCCAACCTTTTCTAGAGAGTTCTCTAAGCAACTTCACAAGGAGCCATTTCTGTAGTATGTGGGACAAAAAGGATTCACTCAACCGCAATGAATTCATTTTTTAAATATTCAACCAGTGAAAGGTTACCGAGGTTTTCAGAACTGAACTTGCATCTCTGACTTGATTAGAAGCTTTGATATTGCTGTGGGGAAAGCTTAGGGAACTGCTGTTAGGGGGAATTGATCCAATTGCGGGAAAGAGTTAAAATTGATGGAAATATACCACAGGCCACACAACCAGCTTCTCCAAAGGTATAACCAGTCCTGAACTCCGTCTATTCCCCTTTGTGACAATATGCAGTCTAATGGGCACCACCTTGACTCTACTTCTGCAAAGAGTGGAGAGCAGGCTTTATATTCGGTTTCTAGAAAACAACTATATAGCATTGTGTTCCAAAGCATTGTTCATAAGCAGAAGGTGACAAGTGTTGCCACCACCTCTGAAACAATATTCAATACTGTTACTTTGCTTGTAATGTCTAAGAATGTTCAGATGTCTTAGAAGAGCACAATACATACTATCAATTCAATGTTGACTGGAGAAATTGCTCCAGCGCCCCGGTGATGGTGACTTTGCGCAATCACTGGTTTTGGTTAAAAATAATGCTTGGGAAACCACACATCTTTTTTTCCTAGGCTTCAAGTGGGTGTCTGCTGTGTTACAGTCAAGCTCTGACAGAACATATTCGCTTTTTGTCCACATGTGCATATAGCTAGACTAGTCAGCTGTGTCACATTGTTTCTTGCCTTCTCTTATCTGAGCCCTCAGTTGAACATCCGCCTCCCTTATCTCCATCAGTGACCAATAGTGCGGCGGCAAACACTTCATGCACTCCCCCCCTTCCAACTTGCACTCCCCCCCCTTCCAACTGTACACACAATCTCTGTTGGCAGCATACAGAACATTTTGCGTCTGCACTGGAGGCCTGAGCGCTCGTGCCCCGCTGCGCCTGGAGGACATATCTAAGCCTTAGCCACTAAGCGGCCACAGGGAGGCAAACAAAAAAATCGACCACGCATGCGCGTGCATCCCCTTGGTTGGGGAGGGGAAGGGGGAGGGGGTGTTCTCATTTGCAGACGTCAACTGGAACTCAGGGATGCATGGGCTAGGGGACATGGAGGGCAGTGTGCATCCGCCCCCGTTTCCATTGCGGTGCGGGGGGCACAATGTTTCCAAAACTTAAGACATGCATAAAGCTGGGGATTGCATTTGCAATTTCAAGCTTTTTAGTACTAATCCCATTAAGAATAACTCCCCGCTGCATATTTTGCAAGACTGCCCAGGGAGAGCGCACTCTTTCCTCTTTATAAATTCCAATGCTGGATTCATTGGAAAATTTCCCTGTATAACATGGTTAAAGACTTGCGTTCTGCTTGGGAAATTTTGCATTGCATTTGGAATTGAGGGGCGCTTGGTGCAACTATTCTGTTGTTGGCAAGGAATGACAGTGCATTTGTGTACCATTGAATTTTCCAGACAGGAGGGTCATGAAAGATGACAAACGTTATACCAGCACATCTTGGATACACTGTGATGCTTTGTTTTGGGCCATGGCAGCCTAAAAGTCCACCTGGAAAAGAACATCCTTAGAAATGACAGGTAAAAAAAGGCAAGTGCAAGACTCTAGGATGGCATAAAATGTATTAGGGGGGGGGGGATTAACAGCCAAGGTGACCGCGTTGATAGTGTTTGGGAGTGGATTAATGCTCCCCATGTTGACAATTTGCCTCTGGAACCGAGGGAGGTGTTTCAGGGCGGCTTTTTTAGCCAATGCAGCCTATTTTTCCTTTAACTTGAAAAGTGAACATACCACATGTGCGTGAGAAACTCTGTTGCCGGCCAATGTGTCACCTTGGAGAGCATGCAAGTCAACGTTTATTCAACTCTGTCATTCGCGTCAATGGGCCTTCCAGCCTTCACCATTGCCTCAAATTGGCATTCTGAACGTTCATCAAAAGGCATGCATTTAAAAAGGATATGTTTGCCAGTGTGTTGCATGATTTATTTTATTTCTTCCAAACTTTTACAAATGCAAAAACTTGCCACCCATATTGCTCCTGAAAAAAGTGCACCGGCGCCCTTGCACAATGAAATCTTACCCATTCACGCACTTTTTGCTAATTTTAAAAATGAAACAGTGACCCTGCAGAATACAATCCCAACACAGGACACCTCAAGATCTAGTCAACAGGTCACGTGGGTCTTGGGGCTAATGCTGATGGGGGCTCCACGGGGTTCCTCTATTTGCATAGTTAACCACGCCCAGGGCGTCACCGCGCGGTCTCTTCCCCCCTGCCCATTCACACAACAACCATGACGCAGCGCAGATGGACACGCATGGAAACAGTAAATATGCTCCGGTTCCTAGAGTACAGGGAACTTTGCTTCGCAGATTTCCTGGATAGATCCATGGATTTCTGCCTAGCCGTGTTAAGAGAGTTCGCTGTCCTCTCCCAAATTTTGGGAAACGGAAGGCGGTCCTCACAGGACTGCCTTTCCCGGTACAGTCAGCTCTGTGCTGACTTCCAGCAAAACTTCAGTCTGGGCGACCGGGAGTTGCGTGGGAGCAGTAGCACCGAGCGCCAGGAGCACAGAATGATGCTCAGCCACTGGATCGCCTCTGGAAGGCCACCTATGCACGGCGATCATCAGCAGTCTAGGCAAGGTAGGGTTAGCCTGGGGGAGCGCCGCAGTGATAATTAGTCTTTAGCTCCTTTTTTGGAGAATGCGTAATTGCCCCACCAACCAACTGCGATGCAAATGTGCATCTCTTTGATCTGCAGAGCAACACTCTCCTCGCTATTTTGGTGCTACTGATCATTTGGTTGTGAAAATTCCCGTTTTGTTTGGTTTTTTTTTTCTAGTAGTATGTGGGGGGGGGGAAGGTGTAAATTCTTTAGTCGGTCTGATGGGATGCCTCCAAAAATTTATTCTTTGCCCGCATGGGCTTGCTTGCAACCGCGCGCTTCAGTTACTTTCTGGAACTTCGAGCCTTGATGCGCACATTCAATGTGTGATAACCGCGCATGCGCAATTTCTTAACTTTTAGATTATAATTGCAAGCCGGCCTTTGAGCGGGGAAGAGCAGCGACGCCGCCTCTTTTTATTTGCTGACGGTGATCCGTCAGCTATAATTGACTGTCGACCCCCACAATATTAACTGAGGGAGTGGAGATCACTAAAATCCTTTCAGTTATATTTTCGATATCCCTGTCTCTCAGCTCTTGAATTTAAAAAAAAAAAAAATGGGCTGAGTGGGAAGCTAGATGAAACAGATGGGTTTGCCAGTTCACAAAAGCCCAAGGCATGCATTACGGTCATGGAGCTGGCCATGGTTAGCATTGTGAGCACTGCGTATGCGTTTCATGTAGCCTGGATGAGCTAGGAGAGTAAAGATTAATGTAACTTTCCTATTTGCTTTAAGCAGCGAGGAGCTCTATAGGATTATGGGATAATTATGGGATAATAGAAAATTGCTGTTGCTTTAATATCCTTCCAGTAATATGCATGACAAATAACTGTATTTTTTTCACAAACAGAGGAGCTTCCTGATGCGGAGCATCAGCTTCCTTTGGAAGGTGCTGTTGCGCGTTTTAGAGATAGTGGTGAGTAAATCAAAGGTTCAATAAAACTCAAAACTTTATTTGTCCCCATTAGGTGATCTGATAGACATACTGCTCCCTTTTCAAAATGCCATCTTTGAAAATGCAAGCCGCTCAATTTTAATGTGCAGCATTGTCACTTGCTTTAGATATAATTGCTGAGGATTACCCAGCAAGTTCAAACTTCACTGATGGAAACAGCGGAACACGTGCCACCATGGCCAAGCATTACCCCAGATCAAGAACTGTCACATCATAGCTACCATTATGACAACAAATTACTGCGCAGCAAAGCCAAAAGAGATAATACACCCTGTTTTTATTGGATAAACATTATATCAAAAAAAGATTTGGGATGCACTTTCAGGCAGGGAGGCTGAGCCACGCCACATGCTGCTTTAACTGCAATGACGGCTGTAATTCAAATGGACTGTCAATACAATCCTAGGGCTGTCGCAAATGCACCTGTATCGTTGGACTAGCCGCGCGTGTTGACCTTACACATCATGCCCATTCATTTCAGTCTCAGCATACTTCTACTATCCCAGGCTGCTGTCATCCCATACGCCGCGTTCTGTAGCCAGGCCTAGAGAACTTAAAGCGATCTTCCACTCACAATTTCTTGTAATTTTTTGGGTGCTGTGACCAGTTCCAAGAAAGCTACTTTACCTCCATGCTCATTCATGGCTCTCGTTATCCACAATGGGCTGGCCGGTCTATCGGACAGTTTCCCATTTTTCATCCTGAAAGTTGGGGTGAAACAACCTTTGCTCCCTTTCTGGCCAAGGGCAGTGCCAGCCTCCAGTACGGGTGGGTTACGGGCGGTTCCTGCTCGCATGACCGGCACAAGCCGGGTGTAATGCGAAAGGAAGAACTCTCCTCATCAACCATCATCACGGTGATGAGTCCCATACACCAGATACGCATTAGATCATACCCCACCGGATCTTCTTGATGCTTCAAAACTGGACTTTTTCAGTGCGGGACTGGAAATGTTCAGGGCGGAGTATGGTCATGCTGACAAACTTCCAAAAGAAATTAAGTTCATGATGCTTGCCCACTCTCAACTTGGAAAAAGGTACAAACTCAAGCAGAAGCTTGGAGAGCGATTGGTCGCTCCCCCATGCCTTTCAACCACGGCCAAACATTGGCATATGGAAAGTGAGCGGGGGGGGGAAATGCTCTAGGGCACAGCGCAGGCTCCATGTGAGAATGACCAACCTCTCCCACGTGTGCGGCATTACTGAACTTCACAATGTATGATCTCTTCATTTAATATTTTTCTGTTTTATTATCCACAGACGGCAGTGTTGCATCAGCTTTGAGGGAGGTAATGAGAAGGGTTCGTGTCCTGGAGGAGCGACTGGAGCATTCACGTAGGTACTTCACTTTCGCGGGCATGGTGTTTCCTTCGAATGCGCAGTCTAAATTTTGTTATTGCTGACGATTATCCATCGGTCATCAGTAAAACATTAATAGCGTTTTTAACCACAATGAACTGTGTGTTGCCGACATGCATAATTGTAATTTTATTCCAAAAACCATTTTTTTAATTTGGTTAGTCATTACCCATTGTTCATGTGGGAATTTGGAGCTATCAGAAAATGTACATGCACATGTTGCCTTCCGGCAACATGCCACGCATGTTGCAAAAGTCAGATCTGTAGACCCTTCAGTTGTTATAAGCCTTCCTAGCCTACTTAATATTTCCTGCAATATAATCCATGGCTGCCAACCTACTCACCATGTCCAAATTACTTCGTTTATAAATACAATAGGAATCTAACTCTGATTGGTTAGAGATGGTTACAGATGCGCTCAGACCCTTGGTTTTTGATATGAAGAGGTTATTTTGGTGCGTTCAGAACAAACTGCCCCCCAGCGACCCACTCATTTGTTTCATTGTTTGAATTTTTCAACAGTTGGACGCATTGATGCACGGCTGGACACATTGGAGGCGCATCAGCACGGTCGAGGACCGGATGTTTAAGCACTGCACTTTTCTTTGTATTGTGCGACCACATTGTTGTTAGATGTTACATTGTTTTCATGTTTACTGAGTTGTGTTGTTGTCAAGATTGCACTTTTATGGTTTTTTTGCTGCACTTATTTATGCACCCTTTGTAAAGTTAATAACTGTTTTTTCAATGAAAGACAAAAACTTAAGACATGGAATATTCTTTTGTTAGAATCAATAAGTGCATACTGGTGGCTTCCACAAAAACACAAATTTGGGCTCACTTAAAGGGCTGGTGATCGTTAGGGGGGGGGCCGTGAAGGTTGGAGATGTGCAATATTCGCTGTCAATTGAGTTCGATGGTGCTGATGCTGAGGGATATCCTCTGTGGAATTAGCAGAGCTAAAATCTTGATGTGGGGACATTGTTATTACGTGCTCTCTTTTGCGGGGAATCAGTTGGTGCAGATAATTAGGCACATAATCAACTGACTGCTGTGCCCGATGGTCCCACCATTGCTCAAGAATGTCCACCATTGACATAAATTTATCCTTTACAACCTACATGACATGACAACAGCACATAAGAACCTGATTGGGATATCTCAGTACCAGCAGGTGTTTTTTCCGGGATGCTGAGTAAAGGAAGAACCGTTCCAACTTTTCTCCACCTGCCCTCCTGCCAGGATGTCAGGAAACCACGTTTCCACTTGTATCAGTGGCTTTCTGCCCCATCATTTACAAAATCTGTTTGTCAATGAGGCGTTCACACACTTTGCGCATAACAATTGCCCAGTCGAGAAACCATATGTTGCCCCCGTGTCTTGTCACCCCAGCCTTGTCCCTCTGTCATCCCCACCATTTTTTTTCTCACCTTAAAAATCTCAAACCATGACCACAATACTGTGAGGAATGAGGTTCACCCCCCCCAAAAAAAAAAATCTCTGCCTTGCATTCGCCACGGATGTTTTCTTATGCTTTTCTCAAAAGACAATTTGTGGGCCAAGTGTCAGTGATACCCACCAAAGGTCACAGCAGTGGGTTCATGAGTCAGTAGATAATCATTGGGAAATTTCCCCCCCTATTACAAAAGCACGTTACTACGTGGTCTCCCAAATTCCAAAATTGTCTCTCCTTCTCGAGAGAACAGCACGGGACTTCAGGATGGGGTGGGGGCGGGGGAGCATGCTTCGACTGGCATTCGGCGCCGTCGCACTTCTGTGCCAATTAATAAAAACCGCGAGAGCACGGCGAGAACTCGCGCATGCGCGAGGTCGCATTGGGCAGAGACAAAATGGCTTCCAGAAAGTGGAGCGAGGACGAACTGCGCCACCTCCTCTGTTTCATGGAGGTTAAGCAACTCTCATTCAAGCTTAATCGCACCCCGAGGCAATTTGCTCTTCGCGAATTAACATGTTTTGCCCTGTCACTTGAAAACCTGGGGTACGGGCGGCGGTCAGCGCAGGAATGCCTGAAAAAGTACACAGAGCTGTGTGCTTCCATGACCGGAGAGGGTGAGAGTCGGCATGCTGGGAGTCGCTCACGTTATCGGTACCGTTCCTTGGCCAGTGCTCTAACGATGAGTGATGTTCGCTCTCCTAGCTCTGACAGCGAGACCGGTGAGTGAGCTGAGTTAAACCCGTGCAGCTGGTCGCCACCAGAAGTTATAATGTGCGGATGCAGTGGAGAAGTGACAACCACAAATTGAGCTGTCACTGAAACTCCAAGTTTGTATTGCAGGTCGGTGGGAGGTTGTGAAGGAGGCCCTGAGTGTGGTTGCAGCTGACACAATGGCAAAAATATTCCCTTGTGGTGTCCTGGGTTTGGTGTGCCAATGCAAAAGTCCACATAACATCCTGAGCCCCTGCTCTGTAGAAGCGTTCTTTTGCTCAACACAGCCAAATTGCTAAGGGAGAATTGTTCTGTTTCTGTCTGAGGCGCAATTCAACTTCTACCCTTTTTGCCTTTTGACAATCAATAATCCAAACTTCTCCTACTTGCAGATCATGAGAGTGATGATGGGATGGAGCCCCCACCGCCAGGAACGCCTGATGCCTGCGCCCTGGCAAGGACTCATGGTGAGTGGTCGGTGCAGATGATGACTTTATGATGTGCTTTACAGGCAGCTGAACAGTGGGTGGTTATCAATCTTATGTTTTAGACATGAGATTTAGATGCATAGTTCCAGCACAAATCACTGTTCATGTTTGCCGCCCTTTTTTGTCCACATTTGGTCAGTTTACTGGTGCCCATGGGCACACAAGAGCGAATTGGAGGTATTCAAATGGTTATTTTGTGTTTTTTGTTAGGGGTTCTTATTGTAAATCAAGAGAGTGCTTTGAGAAAAGTATGAGATTATAGAAGCGCACGGAAAAAGGGTTGGGCAAGCAGGAGCAATTGCACTAGTATCCCCCCATGCGTTCACAAAAAGAGCAAGTATGCGTTTGTGGCATGACGCATTGCTCTGGGTGCATGTGATAACTACTGAAATTTACAAGGGGATACAAGAACATGACCAGCTCTAGGGATGTACACTGGATACTATTCTAGATCGCAGTTAAACCATGCACGCTGCTTTGAAAGAATTGAGAAATCTCGAATGCGTCCTAACTTTGGGTTTTCTGCCACTCTAATTCAACAGATGAAGACCTGCAAGGGAGTTTGGACATGATTCTAAAGAGGGTTAAGGCGATGGAGGACAGATTTGATAATTCAGGTGAGTTATTTCTGTGATAACATGACTACTTTCTTGACCTTCTCACGAGCACCTCGGTAAAGGTTTTTATGATGAGAGTTGATTAACTTAATGGAAAATTTATTCGCGATAATAGCGATGCAGTAACAATTTGGATGTGAACTTCTATGTATTGGGTATGAGCGGTAGATGACAGCCATTGAGGATCCCACATCAACCATGTCTGTTAATGGGTACATTTCCTGTGCTGGGAAATGCGGAGGGAACATCGTCGCTAAATGGTTCTTCCTCTGTCCCCAAAGTGCTGAAAGTCTGAACGTGATTCATCCTTTGATGGATATTGATCAACCATGTGCCCAAACAGTTTTCAGGGAATAAATTGTGGTAAAGGAACAAGCCATCGGTCACTGACATACAGTACCCACACGATATCTTGGGTAATTAGCAACCGGGGTGGTCAAAGGCTGGGCATAGCACTCTGGTAGACTCCGCCATTCTGGGTTTGTCGCACTCCAGCTGCTGTCTGCATTCAAAGTTAGGGCCAAACGCATTAACAATTATCTCTCTCTCTTTTGCAAAACCACGCAGTCGAAACCATCGAGGAGCGTTTGACAGCGCTGGAGGCCGCGCAGAAATTCTGAGGACGTAGATGCCCAAAACGATTGTCACGCTGACCCGTTGCAGCATGTCTGGGCTCTCAATTGTTAAGTTGTCTTGTTTCGTGCAGGGGGTTGCCTGCCTTTGGTAATGCTGTCAACCCCTAACTTTTCAATTTGATCACATTCCTGTTTCAGTTTAGCCCCATAAAACTTTCAATCTTCAAGTGTTCATGGTTTTCAGTAACAATACTGCTTCTGACAGCCAGGTTAGTCCCCTCGAGATTTGATAGTTTGGTTGCGAGGGTCATTGGAGAGGAAACATTGAGGGGGTAAGGTGGTGCTAGTTTGTAGTTTGGGGGACCATGCAGGAAATGGGTGAAATATTCTACAGTAGGGATGTGCAATTTCTTCTTCCGTGGCCTTTTCTCAAGACATCAATCCATCCCCACAACAAAAGGTACATCACACAGGCAACTGCCAACTAGCATGCACCTCACACCGCCCTCGCTGCTGTTGTCATTAGTTGCATGAGACAATATTTGAAATGCATGCCGAAACATCCCAGTCATGTTCTGGCCACAGTGCGTGGTGGCGAATACCTCTGCACCCATTGCGCGTCTTGGGGACACTGCCAATCGGAGCACTGTTGTCAGTACCACCAGATGTTGATTACAGCCTGACCACATTAAGCCTCCCCACCCTTTCCCGTAATAGCCGCTGACACTTTGGCCATACTCAATTGTTTGTGGCGTCTTAGCCAGTTCAACCAAACGGGCTCTTTTTTGGCGAGTGGCTGGGAGCGATTTTGTGTGCCAGTACCATCAGGCCTTAGGTTGCACTGACGGTTAATATGCACATCACAAGGTAATGATCAGTCACGGCTCCCAATATGGACAGTGCACTGTCTCCAACATACCATTGGCAATAAACAGAAACGGTATGTTGGCCCTAAGACAATGTCAGAATCCTGACAGCCAATACATTTTGGTTATTTCGTGATTCTGGAAGCAGATTCCCATATGTTTTACACGTTGCAATATTATACCTCAACTATTGAGCTTTGGTCAGGCGAGAAGGGAAAGGTTATTATGAAATAATTTTTTTAGAAAAACCATAGTTAAGATGGGTTTCAACAACAAGGCGCATTGCTGGAACTATTTACTGGCCATCAATAACCGTCCAAGCTCAACTTGCTAATGAGACCAGAAACAATCTGACGCGCACCCAAAAATACGGCCAGTGTGATAGCTGGAGATGGAAAGGTCTAGGTGATGCATGTAACTTTCTGCTTAAATTTAGTCTCAACAATGTCTAGCACTCATGGAAGTACTGCCTTCATTATTTTGTTTAAAAGAAAAAATTCATGGGACTGTTTCCCTCTAAGTTATGCTGCCCAGGTGTGTCCTGTTAATTAAATTGTGAACAGTCGACATTATCCTCCCACACTAAATCTCCCTCCTAGACACTCCCCCTGTTAACCAAGACTACAGGGCCAAACACAGACTCGTACAGTTGAAGCCAGAAATGAATGCATAAGGAGGTGAGCTGACATGTTATCTCCTTCTCACCTGTCTCCTAGAGAAGCCAGGTTGGACGCTTGCATAAGAGCCCGCTCATCCTGATGGGCTTTATTTTGGAACCAGAACACCCGCACTGGACGCTAAGACCTGTTCGGCCGGGTCATGATCCTGCATGCAGAGCTTTTGCTGGGGCTTCATTCCTTTCTTTCTAAGAGATGCTAATATGCAGATGGTTTCCTTACTTCAGATGTGCAATCTGGTTTGTTACTGCTCCACAATGTGTCCCAAAAGCTAAGAGCTAAGCCAGGGGTCCTCAACCTTTTTTGCCTGCAGGCACCTTTGAAATTCTGACACAGCATGGTGGGCACAGCCGAGAGTTGCCAGGTCTCTCTTCACCATTGGTGGGAGGTTTCGGGGGTGGAGCCTGAAGAGGACGGGTATTGGGGAGGGGAGGGACCTCGAGGCCATAACATCCAATTGCCAAAGCTGCCCTTTTCTCCAGGTGATATGAACTGTAGCGGCTGGAGATCAGTTGTAATAGCAGGAGATCTCCAGCTAGTACCTGGAGGTTAAACTGAAGCAAAGATGCACAAGTACTAGTATAGACAAGCTAAGATAAGGATAGAACGAGGCTCTCAAGCAACCGCAAAAACACGTATTGACAAGCGAGACAATGAACATGCAAACACGTTTCAAAGGAAACTTGGCAAAGACACTTGCACAATGGATGGTGTTTGTACACTCATTCCCTGATCTCCAAATAAAGAGTACAAAGCTGCAAACCTCCTCCCTTAATCACTTCCTATCAGCGGCCATCCTGCATCTAGACGTGATTACTGGTTAAGAGCTAAAGTGTTGCGTGAGGATTACAGGGTATTCTGCGGTGGTGACTTTTGTTAGGGTGGAGCGTGGGGAAGGTGGAGGGATTTCAGCGCTGGATATCCCTCTCCCCCCTTTCTTATGGTGGTGAGTATTTGGTGCTGAGAGGAAGGAGGACTCCTCGCTGTTTCTGTGGGGCAGAGATGAAGGAGACATTCTGGCAGTTTAAGCGTTGAACAAACCGTGCAAATGATGCGGGATGCTTGAGGTGCTGGTTTTGCCCAGGGCATGGTTTCCGGTGCTGAAGCACCGCAATCTATTAACACGGAAGTGGGCACTTCCGGGAACGAGGGCGCGTCATTACAGAGCGGACTAAGGCAACTCCAGTAGCCTCCGCCCCTCAGTGCCCCCGTCTCATTCAGCGTTTCTCATGGCCACGCCAATTTTTTTCCCCCAAGGTTGAGCTGTGGTAGGAAAAGCCGTGGGCCATGGCGCAGAGGGGGTGGACGCGCGCCGAGACGCGCCACATGCTGCGTTTCCTAGAGCAGAGACAGCTGACCTTTAGCGCCATCCTTGAGCGCCCCAGGCCTTTTATCATGCGCGTTTTCAGAGAATTTGCTGTCGCTCTAAACAACTTTGGTTATGCGCGCAGATCCACACAAAGCTGCGTTGCGCGCTATAGGCAACTGTGCAGAGATTTTAACGCATTAAGAACCATGCAAGGCCAGTCGCTTGATGCGCTGGAACGCGGAGCACATGAGGAATACTGCCAGATGACAGACCACTGGAGACGTGCGGGTCTTCCACCCACGCATGAAGGGGCGGAGCCAGACTTTTCTGGTAAGACGCAGAGCATTCTCATTAACCATCTTCCTTCTTTGTCTGTAATGCTGTCTAAGGTATCTTTTGCATGGTTACCGTTGCGACTGAGTATGGATGCAACTAGGAGGAACACCAATTAACAATGGAACTTGGCTGAGATTGTGCACATGCGCACAACACGTCTCATAAGTCTCAAAATGGCGGGGAAAAGGTGGAGCAAGGAAGAGCTGGACCATTTCCTCCGTTTCATGGAGTTGAGGGGACTAGCCTTCCGGGTTCATCACATGCCCTCAGATTTTGCCCTGCGTGAATGCAGGACTTTCGCTGCATTGCTGGAGGGTTTTGGTTATGGCCGAAGATCTGCTCTGGAGTGCCTCCAAAAATACAGGCAGCTTTGCTATGATTTTGAGTCTAACTTCGAAAGGCTTGCTGCTCCAACAGAGATATGGCATGCGGGCAAAACGTTCTTTGCTATGATGATGCAGCACTGGGATCCAAGTAGACGCCCAGTCCCTCCCCACAACCCAGGAGCCAGTTCTGGTGCGTTGCGCTTATGAATCCGCCCGCTGTCCCTCAAAGTAAATGTAACTGGGGATTATGTTTTATACTTCAGAGCATTTCCTTAGAGAGACATTGCTGTATCTTAATCTTGTGGAGGGGGTAAGCCCCCAGGTTTACTGTGTTGCATGCATATTTCCGCTCTACACCCAAATCTCCTCCCTTCTTTCTCCAGATGAGGAGCAGGATGACGATGCAACCACAGAAAAGATGCCATCGCGAGACTTCTCCGTTGGATTCAGGGCTACGTGTGAGTTGGGAAGAAGCTCACCGCACCAAACCAGGATGGTTTGGCTCACAAGTGGAACAAGCATTCACATTTGTGTTATTGGCCTTTTGCGATTATCGGGAGACTTTACATTCCCTTGAAGCACTGACCACCCAAAACACAACAGGGTACAGAGTAATTGCATTTGTGTGTAAGAGCAGATGCTGTCAACATAATAGCAGAAGCGCTGAAGCGTCAGTGCATAATAAGGTTAATGTTCTGAACAGACACCCACCTAACTGGGTGTCTGTTGTTGGGAGGGGAAGGGTATGTGAATGTTATTCAGTTTTAATCACCCATAAATGGATGGAATATTCAGCATATTAAACCCACCCCAATTCCACTTTGGAACACAGGCAGTAAGTATGCTGCAGAAGTAGTCTAGCGAGTGGGCATCCTTGGGGCACCCTGGTAGGCCACTTACTGGATTGATTATCAGACTTGATATGTTATGCCCTTATCCAGGTGGTGGCTTCATTGTGTTACCCTTATCCGTGCTCCCAAAACGTAATAACCACGGTTTTGTTCCACAGCAGCACAGGGGGAGTGTGACTGCATGCCGCTACTGTCAAGACTCACTGCCTTTGAGGAGACCACACAGAATTCAAGTATGCATGCTATCTTAGTAATGTGATGAAATTCCCTTTTTCTTGAATCAATGATGTCCTAACCAGTTGTTATTATATCCCATGTATTGGAACGTCTATGTAAATACATAAGCATTTAGCTATCCATTCTCCAAACCCTATGCTTTGTTACTCAAACAGGGAGTAAAACCCATGTCCACACACAGCATATGCTGTCAGTAGGCTTGTCTCTTGACTATCTTGAGTGATAATGAGAGTGCAAGGGGAGAGCGTGGATAGAGAAAGGCACCCTTCTCCCCCAAAATGGCCAGAAAGGACTAATTTTGAGTACCAGCAGAAAGCTGATAGATCACATTTTCCAACCTAGCCTTTTGCTCTACTTGTCTGTCATCTGCAAACCCACACAGTCCCAGCTAATGTGAGTAATCCTTGTGTCGCCACTCAGAGGGGGAGAAAATGGACGCAAGGCGAGTATTGCTACCAGTTAAAATTGCCATTTCTATATCTTTGGTCAAATGAAAATAGTACAAAACAAAACTCACCCCAGCACGCACAGAACAAATCATGTGTGATGTGCTGGAAATTATGTGGTGCAATGGTTTGGCAGGCTTAAGCCCGAGTTTTTTTGTTCTGCTGCCCTAACCCACGCAAAGTTGCGTACTGCTGACCTCACGCACGCAGGGTTAGTAAATCTGAAGGGAGGCAGGAGAATCTCTCTACTAATAGTTGGCAGAAAAAACTTGGCCCAACCTGTCAGTTATAGGTTTGTGTTTTTTACGTAAATCTGAGGAAATGTACTCCCGTCTCAGGACAGACAAAAATTTATTACAAACCGCTTGGCAATCTAAATGAGAATTCCATGGCTTTTCCGGCATACCACCTGTATGGGTAGAAGACACTGATGGATCACCTGGCGACGCTGTCAGCCAAGACCGTCTCGCCTGTTCAAGTGAAGCAAGAAACACCCTGTTTGGTCTAATGAATTCTAAGGGAAGTTGGAAGGGGTAGATTTTTGGGCGGAATATTTTGTATACGAAACTGCACTGCACAGCACTGCAGATGGATGCAAGCAGTTGCAGGAGTCCTGTAGAATGGCGAGCTGTTTAATAAAATGTCAAAAACTCGTTAAAGCGGTATCAATGTCGAGAGTAACCATGACTAAACACCAAATCACCCTGACATGCTCCTACTGTTTTCTTTTTTCTTTTCCTTCTTCCCATGCAGTGGAGAGTCTTGAGAAACGTGTATCCGCATTGGAGAAGAGGCTGCTGATGTAAAGTGGGGGAAGAATACCACATTTGTTATGCGCCCCACATTGTTCATTTTTCTTTCGCGAGAGTGTTCACTGTTCAGTTTCAGACATGGTAGCTGTTGCGCTGTTAACCTTGATTTGTTCGCTTCTTTGTGTGTCACCATGCCCCTTAACAGTTGATGCCTTACATTGAAGTTAAATAAATGTTGTTATCTTTATGACAGGACTGAGCTACACTTTGTTACTCAAGCAGGGAGTAAGACCCGTGTACACACACGGCGTATTCTGTCGGAGAGCGTGGATAGAGAAAAGCAACCTTCCCCCCCCAGAAAAGGGCCAGAAGTGACTAATTTGGACCAGCCACACAAATATTTAAAAAAAACCTCCCTCATGATTGTCATTTCTTAATTTATGTTCCCCAAAGGGGCGTTTCTCGCAAAGGGCCCCCAAGAACAAATTTTAAAGCACAGTTAGAAATGCTTTTGACAACAATATGAGAGAAGGATTGCATGCACTAAATTTCATGACTAGTCACCTGTCATTCATGCCATTAAATGAAACCTAAAATATTCCAGTTATGAATCAGTACTGATGAATGCTAGGATTTGCAAATTTCATTAGTATCTCAAATTTTTAGAGTCCAACAACTCACTCAGACGTTTTCTAGATATAGACCGAGTTAACATGTAAGTAGGGTAAGATTGCCGTCAGCTGTAAGAATACAGCTGTAAGAATTCCACAATGATAAGCGTCTGAGAAAAAATATTGCATCAGATGCCTGTTGTATCTGAATCAGATACCACCCCCTGTCCCCTAACGAAAAAAAAAGGTTTTCTGTGGCATGTTTCCAGAATGTAAGCACAAAGTTCACATGGAGGCGTAATAGTGACTGTCTGCGTAATTTTTCCCTGACGCATAAAGCTCAAACCTCAGGTAACATCCGGTATCCCACCCCGAGCCAAATGGGGACCATTAAGCAATGATCTTTTGTAAACGGACGTGGTAGAATTCTTTATTCTCACCTTAACTGTGGCGCAGGGCAGAGCTGCCAACAAATGTGCCCCAAGGGCCTCACCCATACACCAAAGAAAAACCTCACATCTCTCACAGCATGGGATAATTGCTGTTTTCCTTCATGGGAGATTTGTCCAAGCCACATCGGAAACATTGGAAGGAAAGGTGAGGTGTAAATGAAGTAAACAAAATACGTAATCAGCAGAATGGCACCGCAGACAGTGTAATAAAATTCATTGAGTGGGGCCAACATGCCTTTCCACAGCCTATTGTTTTCAATATTTTCAGTTAAGAAGATCAATTGTCCACTGGGGTAGGGGGAGTCGATCTCTTCATTTAACAGTAAACCTGGCAACTGACAGCTTGCCGCACTCAGTCACCGATTCTGTTAAGGGAAAGGTTCATTCTCAAACGATTTCAGTTCCTCCGCTATAGCGAATAGGAGTGCTCAGAAATATTTTTGTGTGCCAATTAGACAGAATGTCAACACAAAGTTCACATGGAGGCATAATAGTGACTGTCTGCGTAATTTTTTCCTGGCGCATAAAGATCAAACCTCATGGAAAATCCGGCTTCCCAACCTCGCCCAAATAGGGACCATTAAGCAATGATCCTGTGTAATCTGACATGGAGGAATTATTTATTTTCACCTTGTTTGTTTGCCAGGACAGAGCTGCCCACAAATACGCCCAAAGGCCTGACCCATGCACCATAGAAAAACATCACATCTATTACAGCATGGGATAATAGGCATTTTCATTGATGGAATATTTTTCAAAGCCGCATCAAGTAACACAGATCAGGAAAATTGGAAAGAAAGGTGAGGTGTAAATGAAGTAAACAAATACATAATCAGCACAATAGCACTCATGAAACTGTTATTTTGGGAAGAGAGGGCAATTAAAAAATTTCTCCCTTTAGGGTGGAAATTACGAATTCATCTCCATGCTTGGTTTCTTCATCTCCATGCTTACTTACTTAACTATTTAATAAATTATCGATCCTGCCCTGGCTATCCTGTTCGCATCACTTCTCACAAGCTAATCTGGTCAACCCTCCTTTCTATTGGATTGGAAACATGCAAGGTATTCAAGGAGAGGCAGACAATGGGAAACCACCTCTGATTGTCTCTTGCATTGAAAACCCTATGCAGTTTCCATCAGGACTGTGCAATTCCTTTTTTTGTTTCATTTTACCGGTCCAGGTTAAATAAACTCAGAAAACCCCCAGGCGCAATAAGTCTTCACTTGACTAGAATAAGAAATTTTTTTCACACTTGCTTTTACACCCACTCAACAGTTAGCAGCATCTATTCATGTACTTTTTACAAGATAGGATAACATGGGGTAGCTTGGTTTCTGTGCAGAAACCAAGGAAAGAGTATTTATGCAGTAAGCTGCCTTGCAATCCTTTAGAAAATAACCGCTTCCATTACGGGCAACAGTGTGTATCTGGTTTTGGGTGATAGGTGACATTTTTTGGGACTCTTCGTCCAATTTATGGATGTGAGCGTGCGATGAAAAAAATAATAATTAATGTTTACTCAGTAATGAATTTTGAATTCTGATGGTTATGTATATCCCAGTTTACAACATACACTGCCGGTACAGTTGAGGGTTACTTTATTCTTAATTTAAACAGTTCAAAATAATACTTCTCAAACAGTGTTTGACAAAACATTGCAAGAACCCAAAAGTCATGCAGAAACACAGGCGTTGTGTAGCAACCATTCCAGGTCTGCGTTTGTGGTGATATGTCGTTAGCGAGCGCCAATGGGGGCCCACGGTCTTACCTGCGGGGGGAAAGGTTAAAAAATTAAACCTGTGGCTGCCTTGCCCTTTAATGTGCAATTCTGCCAGCACAATGTTGGTGAACAGCATTAACACGAACACATCGATTTAATATCGTTGTTATCCGGCAGTTAATTTTAACTCAATAAAAAATTAAAGCTGTGCCTGACGTGCCCTTTTATGAGCAATCCCTCCAGCTCAATGTTGGTGAGTTGCATTAACACGAAAACATCGGTCTAATATTTTTGAAAACCGCTCGGTTATTATAATGCAAAGACAAACGCGCTGCCGTTTGGTTTGTGGCTGTTTCTACTACCTAACCGATTGCACAATTTTCTTACCATACCAAGGTAGGCATCTTGCCTGATTACTCAGTGCCCTGTAGTGAAATATTCATTGTTACATGACCTTTGGGTGTGAATCGGGCACAATACTAGCATGGAACATCAGAATGGTAAAATTTTGCCTAATTTGCGGTCCTTCACAAGCATGACAACCGCCGAATGAGAGGAAGTTGTGACTGATTCTCATCGAATGGCTCATGCTACAATCTTCGTGATATGGGCGCTAATAGACATGATTCCCCGTAGTATGTACTTTAGTTCACCTTTAATGTGGAGCTTTTCTAAACTCCAAATAAGTGTGCTGATGGGGAAAAAACACATGGAATAAAGGGAAAAACCAAAGCAGCTGAGTCATGAATTTTTACCAGGTGCCTGAGGATCCAGCAAGAGAACATTGGCAACTCTGTCTTGAGCACAGTCGCTCCAGCTGGTGGACACGGAAAGCCAGTTCCTCGTCTGCGTGGAGTTAAGAGAATAAGGAATATAGAATCAGACATTGGTCAGGCAATAAAAGGGTCCATTTTGCTCATTGACTTGAGAGGACATGAAGGGGAAAGTCAACGGTGCGTGCTGGTTTTTTTATCCAAAATCCAGCATACATGATGGAAACATTATGTATTGCTTATTGCAATGCGCACTGGAAACGTTGCTGGGGCCCCTGCTTTTCTCTCATCTCCACCACCACGTATTTTACCATAGTTTGCCCGAAATTGACCTCCTCCCTTACACACCAACATGTGTAGACACCAGCGCTAACTATTCTGTGTCTCCACAAACTTGGGGTACATGAATGCATAAATTTGGCTGAGGTGGTCGAAAAAAGGGACAATCCTTGAGATTTGCATTTGGGGAGCCAGAAGAGGGTATATGGTGGGGTTGCCAACCCCCAGGTGGCCACTGGTAATCTCCCAATATTACCATTGATCTCCAGAAGACCGACCGCCATTCCCGTGCTGAAAATGGCAACTTTGGAGGATGCCCTCTATGGCATTCTGCCCTGCTCATGTCCTTCCCCTCCCTAAATCCTGGCCTTCCCAGGCTCCAACCCCAAACTTTCCAGGTATGTTTCAACCCAGAGCTTGCAAGCCCAGTATTTGGATTAGGTTTGACAGCTCCGGGTTGGGAAATACCTGCTGATTTTTTGGGTGGACCCTGAGGAGGGTGGGGTTTGTGGAGGGGGGGGGGCTTCAATGCCAAACAGTCCCATTGCCAAAGTGACAATTTTTTCCAGGAGAACTGTTCTCTGTCGGCTGGAGAGCGGTTGAAATAGCAGGAGATTTCCAGCCACCACCTGGAGGTTGGCAACCCCAATAGAGAGGTACCTCAGCAGGGTATAACACCATACAGTCCACCGTCCAGAGCGGCCAATTTCCCCAGGGGAACTGATTTCTATCTTCTGGAGATCAACTGTAGCTCCGGGTGATCTCCAGGCCCCATCTGGAGGCTGGCAACCCTATACCAGGTTCCTAGTTGGTCATGGTGCTGTTTACACTCTGTTAGTTGACTCACAACGCATCATCCACCTTTCCTCCGCTTCTTTCCAGTGATCCCACGGTGTGTGTGTAGTTTGCACTATTAAATGCAAGAGAAAAAGTTATGAAACAGTCAAAATCAATGAACATCTAACAAAACCCACGCAAGCAACTTCTCCAAAGGTTTCACCAGTACTGACCTCCGTCTATTCCCCTTTGTGTCCACATGCAGTCGAATGAGCACCACCTTGACTCAACTTCTGCAAAGAGTGGAGAGCAAACTGTTTATTCCCGCTTCCAAAAAGCTACTCAATAGCAATTTGTTCTACAGCAGTGTTCATAAGCAGCAGCTGATAGGTGTTGCCACCGCCCCCGAAACAATATTCAGTACTGCAACGTTGCTTATTATGTCCAGGAATGTTAACAGGTCTTAGCAGCACACAATACATACTATCAAATTAATGTTGACTTGAAATATTGTTCCAGCACAAAATTGATGCTCACTTGCCACAATCACCTTTTTTTTTTTTAAGAAACTGCATGGGAAACCTCAACCCATTCTTTCCTTTGCTGAAAGTGGGTGTCTGTTGTGTTACAATCAAGCTCAGACTACACTCATTTGATTTCTAGCCTCATGTGACCATACAGCTGTGTCACCTAGTTTTTTACCTGCGCTTATCTGAGCCCTCTGTCTAACCGCCGCCTCCCTTATCTCCATCAGTGACCAGTAGTGCGGGGGCAAGCACTGCATGCACTCCCCGCCGTTCCAGCCGTGCCCCCAAACTCCTCTGGCAGCATCAAGTACTTTCTGAAAAATGCGTCTGCACTGGTGGCCTGAGCGCTCGTGCCCCGCCGCGCACATAGATCGCGCGACTTCAGCAAATGCATCAATCGCAATACCCACGTTGTGCGGCTCGCAAAGTGGGTCTAGCTCAGGACACAACACTTGATCGCACACACCAAGCTCAATTATGAAATGGAGCATTCGCTCCACCTCCTGAAAGGACCATTCAAAGGGCTTAGGGCGCCTTGAGGACATATCTAAGCCTTAGGCAGAACGGGGCGACAGGGAGGAAACAAAAAAATTGACCACGCATGCGCGCTCAACCCCTTGGTAGTGGGGGGGAGGGGGGAGGGGGCGTGCTCAGTTACAGCAGAAAAATAAAACGCAAGCCTGCATGGGCATGGGAAGATGGAGGACAGCATACATGCGCCCCCATCTCCATAGCGGGGGGGGGGAATGTCGTTGCCAGTTACTGTTCATGTCCCGTGAAGAGAGCCATGTATGTTACTATGTGAGCATTTTCCAAGCAGCCATATAGGCCACCGCCTCTATCCTGAGGTGGAGGCTCGACTAGGAACCACGCTGCCCTATGCCCTAGCCCCCCATTCCCCCCCCTTCGCTGCCCATGCTTGTAAACCAGGCACACAGGCCGCCTCTAACCAATGCCTCCCCGATGTATGAGGGGGCGTTACCTGACCCCCTAGTGGTAGATGGGGGCCTGGCCAGCCACTGCCCGGTCTCTAATGTATTCACCCTGGCGACTAGGCATGCCAGAGTTTGGGCAAGCCCCTAAACACAGCTGCCGTGTGATGCTCTGCTAAGGAAGTCCCTAATGGTTCATGGCACGGGCACGCGCTTCCCAGACTCATGTGCTAGCAGGTTTGCCTGAAGTAGCTGCAGATCAGGCATTTTGCCTGGCGTGTGTGTGTGGGTCCTTCGCTTTCCGTCCCGCTGCAGCAAGAGGGGGGGTGCGCAGCACCCTTTCATATGGGCATTAAGCACAGATTTGAAGGCATGGCCCATAGCCGAAATTGAAAAGGACTACAGACGTCAATGAACTAATCCTATCAAGCCAAATTACCCCATTAAGGAAATGTGACTGGCCAAAAAAGATAACAGAAAAGTAGCTCACCTCCTTTTTAGTGTATCAATTCACAGGTCAGCAATGTGGAGTTGGAAGGGGCCACCAAGATCATCTAGTCCATCCCCTGCACAATGCTGGAAAATCACCTACTCAACCAGTTGGCGTTAGCTGTTCTTGTTACCCCCACGCCATGACTCGATGATGGAAAAATAGCTGTCCTCTCAGCATCTGCTGAAGGTTACCGAAGCTGCATAGCTGACAGATGGCCATACAACCTCTGCCTCTAAACCTCCAGGGAAGGAGAGCTTACCACCTTCCACAGAAACCTGTCCCACGAGGAACCTTCCACTGATAGAAAATCCAACTTAATGTCTACACAGAAAGACTTTTGATTTAATTTCAACCCATTGGGTCTGGTCCAAGTGTGTGGGAATCAAACCCGGAACTTCACCTATTCAAACACCTCTCTCAACCACTAGACCATGTTGGCAATACACTTAAGCGGCAAGAGTGAGCCATAGTACACGGAGTACTACTCCCCTATGTTCTCCGTATATTTCTGATGCTGCCATGTAATGCTTAGCACAATAATTCCCTTCTCATATTGGCCCCCAGTGGGAACAGACAACAGGGCCAAATAGAGCTCCCTGGGGCCGAGAATCATGCATAGAGACTACAGAGAAAATAGTGCCTCTAACTCACAGCTGGGGGGGAGGGGAAGGGCTGCTGCCAGCAGCAAAGCCAGTCAATGCTCCCAGTATTAATGAAAATGCTGAGCCAACCGGATGCAGGAATGTATTAACCCATTTCTTACCATGTATCTGCAAAGGAGAACTGTAACATCACATAATCCAGTTTCAACCTCTGTCCGGTCTCTACACACTCCCAAGGGCTCGATTTAATGCTCAGCACAAGATGAATTTAATCAAAAAATAATTTAGTTAATACAACTAATCAGTACACCATTGATTTATCAATGAGTTATCCAAGGTGGACAAAAACAGCAGAGCCCAGAAAAGGTAACTAAAATTAGGCTCTTGAATCCAAGTAGGAGTGCGGAGAAGCTACACAGCGCAATCAAGCTGAAGGTAAAAGAAGGGAGCAAGAGCCCGCAAACTTAATCACTACTCACCGCATTCAGACCACCAATCTCAGTTTGTGTTTGTTTGTTCTGCCAAAAGGAGAGGGGAAAGGGGGGGTCTCAGAAAGCTATAGCTTGTGTATCTGCCTCAGCCAATGCAACACAGTCCCCCAAATTGGGGGTGTCGTAGCCAGTAACTGTTCACGTCCCGTGAGGAGAGCCATGCATGTTACAATGTGAGCATTTTCCAAGCTATTTTCCATGGCACACCCTAACATAGCTGATTGCAATGTGTACACACACCAAAAGAAAAGTAAACAGCACTGTATATGCGAGGATTTATTCATGTATGTTGAAATGAACACGAAGCTTTGTTTATGCTAGTGAACATTAGCATGATGTGGCCGCTGTTATCGAGCATTTATTTTCTTGCTGAACATTTTTTCCACTATTGCTACAAGTTCCTGAATTCCCACTTTTGCAGCTTTTCCCCAGCAGATGGATGAAAGCAGTTGCAGCAGTCACGCAGAATGGCAAGCTATTGAATGAAATCGCTAGAACCACTCAAAGCATTATCAATGATTGGAAAACCATGACTACACCCCGCATCACAGTGATTTTGACTTTTTTTTTTTTTATGCTTCCTCCCATGCAGTGAGAGTCTTGAGAAACGTGTATCCGAATTGGAGAAGAGGCTGATGATGCAAAGTGGGGGAAGAAGACCACATTTGTCACGTGTCCAACATTTTCCATGTTATTTTTTTGAGAATAAATTTTACAGCGCATTTAGCGATGCTGTAGACAACAATCAGAGAGAAGGAGAGACTGCACTGTGTCTCATTACTAGTAGACAGTCACAATCATTTCTTCACATTAAATGAAACAGAAAACATTGCAGTTATGAATGCAGGAACCTTCATCAGGGAAGGGAGGAGGAGGTGTACGTGGAATAAATTGCAATGCAGCTTCCTTCTGAGTTAAAGATGGGCCATGGCGCCCACGGGCTATTTCAAGAGGGAGACCCGGTGTCCTTTGATGTTGCTAGAACAAAGGAAATTGCAAATCAGATCTGTGGTGGTTTGCCTAGTCACCTGTAACACCTCAGCTGGTTGAATGTTTTGTGTGTATGGGTGTGAAAGATGGGCAGTGACGTATGCTTGTGGGGAGAAAATGCATCCATTGGAAATTTCATCTTTCACGTGAGTGTCATGGATCCCTTGGACTTGGATCAGAAGTAATGACAAGGAAAAAAAAGGGTGGTGTTGTGTTGTTGGGGTTGGACAGGGGCCCACATGCCTTTCCGCGCCCAATTGTTTGTATGTATTGTCAGGTTAGAAAATAAATGATCCACTGGGGGAGGGGGAGTTGATTTTTTCATGTTACAATAAGACTTTCAACTGACGTTAGCTTTCCACACTTGGGCACCTTATTGGTGCAAGGCGAGGATCGTTATCCTAAGAGTTGTGTATCTTCGCTGTAGCAAAATTGGGGTGGAAAAAACAGGTTCCGCTATGACCAACCCCACCTAATTTCACTATGCTAAGTGCAAAAACAGAGTAATATATTTAATCACTGTTGAACAGATAAACCTGAGATTCCACAGTGGCCGCATAAACCCTGAAATTTTAACTGATCTCCAGGTAATTCTCAACCTGGAGATGAATAGCCTAGCTGCTTAACATTTATTTTCCCCTCCCCCACCCTTGCTTCTATATCCTGCTCCGAGATGTGCCTTTATCCCATTAGTGCAGGCGAAATCTGGGGTAACACCGGGCTCCCCACCCGTAGAAAAGGTTCCCAAATGGCGACCTTTAAGCAATGATCCGATGTAAAGAAACGTGGTATAATTGTTTAATTTCCCCTTGTTTGCGCAGCCGGACAGAGCCGCCCACAAATGTCCTGAAATGCCCGAACAGGACACCAAAAAAAGGTTAGATCTCTCACAGCATGGGATCATTGGTGTTTTCCTTGCGGGGAATTCTGGCAAGGCGCATCAAGTAACACACCTCAGGAAACAAACGGCCAGCCACCCTCAGGAAAGGCTGCCAAATGGCGACCAATTAGCAGGGATGCTGTTAAGAAATACAGGGTAGAATGCCTGGTGACTTTGTCAGACAAGACTGTCTTGCCTGTTCAAGTGAAGCAATAACAACCCTGATTAGTCAATTGAACTCAAAGGGCAGTTGGAAGTGGTAAATATTCAGGTTTTTTATTTGTGCAGCATGATTTTTTGATTACACTGAAATAAAAACAGGAAAAGATAGTATGTGCGCACAAACACAATAGTAACTGTTTCATTTCGATTATAAAACCAGCAGCGCCTATCAGGAACAATGCCATAACATTCCACTGAAGAGTCAGCTGTTTACACGGTGTTTTGCTTGTCAAATGAGTGATAGCGTGTTGTTGTACATGGCCAGCTGGGTACCCATCCCCGAAAAAGTGGCGGGAAAGGCGATTAGCACTGCAGATGATGCACTTTACAGCACTGACCAGCCTTATGGTGCTTTGGTGTGAGTGTGTGTGTTGTTGTCAGGACGCAATCTGCTAGCGATCTCCATTCATAACACCAGATCATTGGTTTTTTTGTATCTGTCAGTAACAAGGAAAATAGAGAGAGGCTTCAAATTTGCTGTTTGTGGTGGAGGTCAACCGAAAATAAAACTGAAGCAGTTGGCGTGGGTGACCACGAGGGAGACAGCCCTGCACAAAACTCACCCAAAATAAAAATAAAAAAACGTCAATAAGGCCAGACCTAGGCACCCCTGCGATTCCTCCACATGAAATCTACCAGAACCTCTCTAACATCCCTCCCCTCAGGCAGGTTTCTCTCCTCATGTGGGTTATAATCCTCATCTTCCTGTGTATGAATCACAACACAGGGCTCCTCTGCTGGCCAAACGGAGTGTCCCCTTGCCTCGCAAATATTGTGCAGAATCACACAAGCCACAATAACAGAGACAGCATGACTCGTGGACACCTTTAGACGCTCTGACAGGCAGCGCCAACGCGATTTTAGTCTCCCGAATGCCCTCTCCACCACATTACGTGCCCTGCTCAGACGGTAGCAAAAATTCCTTTCCCTGGCCCCCGCAGGATTCCGAATAGGAGTCATCAGCCAACGTCTCATGGGGTAAGCACCATCAGCTATCATCAAGGCGGGGACACTGACCCCATCAAGAGTGATTACAGGATTACCCGGCACGAAGCAGCCCGAGTCCATAGCTCTACACAGATTACTTTGCGTGAACACCCCCGCATCGTTATTTCGTCCCGCCCATCCGGTCTCTGCATCAATGAATCTTCCGCTGTGGTCCACCGTCCCTTGCAGCAGCATTGACGAAAAGTTCTTGCGGTTGCCATACTCCTCCACCACTCCCTTCGGGTTGTTAATAGGGATGTGACAGCCGTCGATTGCCCCGACGCAGTGAGGCATTCCCAGTTCTGCAAAGCCCGCCATTATCTGTGCGGGGGGAAAAAAAGGGGTAATTATCTTTACCCGGGGTGGGGAGAAGAGACGTTGGAAGAATGACAGGGAAAAAAAAAAAAGTGACTAAAGACTGGCAATAAAACAATAATCAAGACAAAAATTGTACAGTAGGGGAAGAAAAGAGAGAAATCAGCACTGAATGCAAACTTTCTTTCTGTAAGAAGCTGATGGCTCAGTAAGCATATCGGTCTTCTTAAGAAATACATGTATAAAAGGAAAAAAAAAATCATGAGCAAGTAAATTAACCAGCCAGGCGAATGTAACATAGGCTGCCCAAGGGCACATATCACTACTTCTCACCTTGTTGATGTCTTGGCCAATGCACACTGTTTTCCTGTACAGCTTAATTTCAAGAGCAATGCAAAATTCAAGAACCATCTTTCCCACCGTTGAAAGACCCAGACCGAATTGTTGCTCAACCTCCCTGTAGGTGTTGGCATTTGCTAGATACCAGATGGATGCAGCGACCCTCTTCTCCACAGGAACAGCAGGTCGCATGTTTGTACTCTCTCTTTCAAGAATGCCCCTTACTTTATCAACCAAGTCCATGAAAGTTCCCCTTGTCATCCTGAAATTAGCTAACCACTGCTCGTCTCCCCAAGCAGTAAGTACAAAGTTCTCCCACCAGTCAGAGCTCCTCTCATAAACCCAATATCTTCTTGGGACAGGCATCCCAGCGAGAAAGAACCACTGCCTTGCCCCTCTGCGCCAACACCTTCGGACCTTCCTTCGAAGAATGCTGTTTTCCCGAGTTCCAGAATGCAATCCAGAAACCGAATTTAAAGTCTTTGCTGATAACTCCAAGAGCTGCCTCTGCAGTTCCAAAGAGTGTAACATAGAGACAAACAGCAGCTGCATAACTCCCAGATGTTGCGTAGTCACTGGCATTTTTCTTTGCTGATTATCAAATCAAAGGTGCCTCCTCAAAGTGGTAGATAAAAACTGATGTGAAAATGGTATCCGGGATGCTTCTCATGAACACCAACCCTCGTTTTCCAATGAACAAAAATGATGTGATATGAAAATCAGAGTGGATGATGGAGAGCAGGAAATTCTCCCACCACCTATGCAAAGCAAACAGCAACACAGCCCTTTTTTTTTTGGTCTCAAACTGGCTCTCAGTTAGGAAAAGAAAAGGCTCTCTTCCTCACTTTTTTGTGTTGCTAATTTTCATTGAAGTGTTTCTTTCTCAATTCCCCCCCCCCCCCGGATATGTCTGCTGTGCCCCAGGTGCCTGACAGCGCTATAACCGGCGAGCAGTCAACTGTCTTGTTTCTTTGTCAACGTTAACAGGCTTGTTTTGCAAGATTTATTTGTCAGCATTGACTGGCAAACGATAAGTCGACTGGTGCGTTGATAGCAATGCAACACCAATAACATCACAAGCCGTAACTCAAGAGCTGTGTCAGTCATCGGTAGCTGAAAGGAGACATTGACGGAGCCATCCCCCACCTATTTTTCTCTCTTGACGACTAATCTAATATTGGCAAACATTGTAAGATTAGCCGTTTCAAAAAACGAATTCATGCTGTGTATTTGAGGGCTGAGTGTACACACAATGGCACTTGCTGTGCAAAGCAAGAACAGGAAAAAAGTGTAGTTTTGAAGCTGTGGAAGTGAGAAAACTGACCTCACGTAACAGAGCTAAGCTGTTGCCACCCTCCAGGTAACACCTCAGGGATTCCCCACGGATCATGCATCTCCTCGATTACCAGGACATCCCCAACCACCCTCAATTACACGAATGCCCGGCACGTAGAGGAAGTTTCTGACTTTTCCTATGTTGGACCAGTGCATTGAATGAGTGGAATGGAACTAAGAAGCGAAAGAAGCAAGACACGAGGTACCACTGAAAAATAGTAGGGGTCATTCATCTTTGTCACAGAGCCCCTTGGGCTTTGGAGCTCCACGAAGCGGTGAAAATTCATTCGGATCACTGAAAATGCAGTCGCTCACCCCCATCAGGTCAATATGCACCTGGTTCCCGTGATCCTCCAATCCTTCCTGAATCACACCAAAAGCAGTGAATGTGCAAAGTTACCGTTATCCGGAAGAAAATCATCAGGACCACCGTTGTTGATTAGGCCAAACCCGCTTATCAATGCAGGAAAGTCAAAAATGTCTTTAACTACATTAAAACCCCTAACAGTTCCTGAAAATGACCATTGTGGCCCTGCAACGTTGACTCAGTTCAATGTCGTAGAATCAGCATAGCTGACAGGTGGCCATCTGTACCATCCATAAAAACCCGCTGCTAAGGTAAGCTCGCCAACTCAAAAGGACGTCACTTCCACCCCTTATTTTCATTAAAGGTTCATAATCTCTCGCTTCCTTACCACGCGTTTTATTTTCTGCATTCTCGGTGACACAGACAGACCCTCAGAGTGCTGTTTACTTATTTTTTTCTGTCCTTTAGCACTCGCTGAACCCACCATCGAGCCATTACCTACAGATGGGCTGCCTTTTAGAGTGGAGCTCAGTTTACCAACACCAGCACGCCGCACCTCAGTTAGGCCGCATGTAGCCCTGCGGTTTACATTTCTAGTCAGTGGAGGATCAACTCCCAGTTCAGAACTGTTCTGGCACTCTAATCCTGCCATTAGCGGGTCCTCAGTAGCCGCATTGGAAAATATGCAGGTAGCCACCAAGTGACCGTTGTCCTCTGATGGACAGCTTATTCTCTGCAAGGTCTGGGTCTCCCCAGACGCATGGCATGTGCACAACCCGCCCCCCCCACCAAGGGATTGTATGGCCTGGACTGCTTGCATCATGACTGCACGGTTCATAGCCATGGACCTCATAAGCGTGTACCGTTGTAACCTGGCTTCCCTCAACAATCTCTTCCTATCGTGAGACTCGCACTCAAATTTTCGCTGGTCAATTAGGGAACGGCGCTCCTCCGCCTGCATAAATTCATGATGACGTTGCGCAGCGCTCTCCTCCTCCTGCTCTGATTGTCTGAGCATCTGATTCCCCACCTCAGTTAGCAGTGCCACTCTGCGCACCCTATTCTGCTCCCTCTCAAGCATCCGCTCGTTGGCTGATAGAGTGATCCGTCGAGTATTGGTTGCCAGCGCTCCCACATTCCCTGCAGAGAGCAGTTTAGAGAGAAAAAGAGAAGGTCACATGAGCAGCATAGACCTGTTTTGGAAACACCGCAACTCATTAACTCACCCATGGTTCGGTTATCCTGTGGCGCGATCACCCTTCACCCCCCAAGCAAATCACCCATGGATCCCTGTTCTTCTCCATTTCCCTCTATTAGTAGGGATTGTACTACGAGGATAAGTAGGCCGGTTATTTAATTATTTATTCTGTTCAGGTGCTGTTATAACAAGACAGAAAGGCTGGAGAAGTTGCTGTTGGCTTGGGGTTTTGGTGGGCGGATATTTATGTTGTATGGAGAAACTGGATAAATAGTAACTGACATCATTTACAAAACCTGAGCACACAGCAAAAAGCTTGGGATCGTTAGGCTGATGTGCTGAGCAAAGTTATGTCCTCAGTCAGGGCCATTCCTTGGGGGGGGGGGGTTGGTGTTGCTCCCACAGGACAGACAGCCCGGAGAGGACCTTGCAGCCTCTGAGCATCACCATATGGAAAAGCAGCATTATACCCGTCACCGACCATTTTCTCTGCAAAGTTCTGTTCGCTCAAAGTGGCAGTAATAACAAAGTAACCGTAATTCTTTAAACGGTGTGTGGTGTTAAGAATATATGGGTTTCAGAGAAACGGGGTAAACGGAAGTTAAGCACAATCCTCCAAACTACCATACATTCAACACTATCAAGTTTGGGCTCAAAAGGCTGTGTGAGTTGCTCCTGACTCATCCAGGAGAAGAAGAGGGGAGGGGCGGGTGTGAATATCCCAACCTCGTGATCCACTTAATGGAAAGTCAAAGCAGCCAACAGTAATCTTCCCTTCCCCTCTTCACAGGAGATAGTCTGTGCGAAAGGCGTGGATGAGAGAATGGCTGGGGCCGGGCAAACAACCACAGGTGCCCCCTTCATGCTGAGGAATGTGAAAGCAAACCCAGTGCTCCATAGTACAGTCCAAACACTCCAAACCAAAGCCCTGAACCACCACACCACCCTGCCCCCCTCTGCCGAAGTTAACCAGCCAGACTCTGTTGTCATCCTCCTTCTCCAATGTAGAACCAAGAAAAAATGGGCCAAACAGCCACCACAATGTGTCACAACTCCCCCAAAAGCTGCTGCTATTTCAAAAGCGCAATTTTTACAAACAGCACTAGCAGGAGGGTCTCTTTACCTGGCCCCCCCACACACCAGCGGGTGACGTGTGTGATGTAGATCATGCTTTCACAAGGCTCCCATATTTCAGAGCAATAATTCAGCCGCATCCTTACAGTCACAGCACCAACATGAAGTAACCCCCCCCCGGCCCCACTTGGGCAGTAATGTGTAGCAAGCCTGCCCCCCCGGAACACTCCCCAAAAGAAAATGTCGCTTTGTCGGTACTAGCGCAGTAATATAGTAACGGGAAGGTTAACTTGGGATAATGAAAACAACAGTAAGCGCCCCAAAAAAGAGTACATTACCTTCCCCAGGATCACTTTCGGCCACTCCCAAGGAAACAGTAGTCTCGTCGGGGTCCTGAGTCTGGCTTTCTCCGGGGGGGGGAGATGCACGGGAAGCCACCTCCGAGGAGTCTTGGAAAAGGAGAGCGGAGAACCGTTAAGGGAGCATCAGACAGAAACGCAGGAAAAATAAGCGCACAGGAGGTTACTCACCATGGGTTACTGGAGAGGAGGCACGAATATCTTCCGCATTAATGGTTGCGAGTGTGTCCCCAAAAAGGTCCTGCGATCCGGGTGAGATTGTGGTCTCGCTTGATCGTTCCTCCGTTACCAGCAGCAGGTTCATGCTCCTGGCAACTCTCAGCGGGCGAATAGTCTCGTCTGCGCCCAGAATAATGTGCAGCTGGTCGTAGTACTGACACTTTTTGATGCTGTTTCCAGAGATGTTGTTGTGCGCCACGCAACGCTTGTACTCACGGCGCAGAGCTTTAGTCTTTGTCCTGCACTCCAGAGCAGACCGGCGGTGGCCCTTGCGTCCCATCTCAGCAGCAATCTTCTCAAAAACATCAAGGTTACGGTGGGACTTGTGCAAAGCCCTCTGCATGGTATGTTCCCCCCAGATATTCAACAGATCAAGCGTCTCGCGCTCCCTCCACGAGACACCACGCGCCCCCGAATTTCTTTGGCTGCCCGTCATAGCCAACGGATGGTATGGCAGATGTGGTCACGAAAAGGGAGTGCAAACACAAAGCAGGGTCTTTCAGAGAGAATGGGTCGCATATGGCCTTTCCTCGAGACACATTTGGTTTTTGCACGGTGGCATCCCATCAGGAAACGTGGAAACCATAGCAACGGCTAGCATAGGTGAAGTGAGCGACACCTGGTGGCCACGGCAGTAGGCGCAACTCAAGGGCGTTCTCATTAGCGTGCAGGACACACCCCCAACCAATCACTGGTTTTGTGGGAGGGGAAAGTACACATCACGGGGAGGGGCAGCACAAGCGGCGCAAACATTTCTTCATGGGTACCCGAGGGAGTTAACGCGCGCTCCAAAAAAAGAACGGCTTTTAAGTGGTTTAGGTAAACTCGCGTTTTATGCGAGTTTTTCCCCTCTTTCCCAAAAAAGCCGGGTTCCAGGTGAAGAATTTGAAATTAGGACCGATTTTAAGTAGATTCGAAGGCGCTTCAAACCCCCATGAATAAAACTCCACAGTTACTGTTGCATGGTATTGGGATTCCCCTCTTCACCAAGAGCATGCAGTTTGGTGGCTGGGGGTGGGGGGACGGGAACCACATCCTCCAGATCAGGGGTCCCCAGCAAGGTGTTGTAGGCCCCACTGAGCTGATCGACACCTTTCCTGGTGCCCGCCAAGTGTTTATAGAAAGTGGCTGAAGCTTTTGCCCAGGAGGACTTCTGACTGGCCCTTCGAGAGCTGATCGGCTGTGCAGATTGTTAAAAACATTGCTTTGGCAGCAGCTTCCACCACAGCACAGGGATCTTCACTGTGTGACTGAACAGAAGGTGTGGCAGCCATTTTGTGGCTGTGCCCACCACGCTGTGTCAGAATCCCAAAGGTGCCCACAGGCTCAAAATGTTTCAGGACCCCTGCTCTGGATATTCCCCCTTAGGCAGGGACACCTCTTGGACTGGCCACGCTGCTAGATCTCAATCCAGGAGAGGCAACAGCATTCCCACTGTAAGGGAGGGATGGGAGATATTACTGCACTGCTGGGAGGAAATGGATCATGTCCGTGGGAGGCTGGGGGCACCAGGATCGAGAGCGCCTTCTGAAAAAGCAAACTCCACTACCTTGGAATAGGTGTCCCCTGAAGGGATAGATGGCAGGGCTTTAAAGGGTAACATGAATGGCTCTTGTTACCACCAACTCCTTTGGCAGCCAATACGTGGCTGAACAGAGGAATTAAAATATAAAGCTGACATTATAAACAAACAAAGGGCAAGGAGGCCTCAAACGCTCAAGGCTGCTTTGACCCAAATGGAAAATTTGAGCCACCAAGATGCAAGAAAAGTCTCCTCTCCTGGGGAAACAGAACACAGTAAGAACGCGGCTGGATCAGACAGAAGGAGGGATCTGCCCAGCCCAGGATCTCGTTTTCCAGCTCTGGTTGACACGATGGGGACAGGTAAAGGCTGACCGGCTCCAGATTTACTGTCAGGCAACTGGGGCATAAAATTAAACTGGTTTAATACCTACCATTATTTGCATTCCAGCTAGGACTATTTTCACTTGACTGCAACTACAGAGAAGCCAAGAAGAAATCACGGCTCATCCCCAGCAAGATCCACAGAGATTCCTTACCTTCTTCTCTCCGGCAGGCTCCTCCAGAGGGATCACCTGGTGATCTTGGTGCTCCTCGGATCTGCGGCAGGCCACGCAGAGGAGGGCGACGTCCTCCCTGCAGAAAAACCTCAGGGGCTCCTGGTGCCTCTCGCAGACGGCCCCCTTGCCTTCTCCCCCCTTCGCTTCTGCCCCCTTTCCCTCCTGAGGACCGAGTTTCTGGATTATCCCCACCAAGTTGGCCAGCTGCTGGTTGGGCCGGAGGCTCCCCTCCTGCGCTCTCCCTCCGCACTGGGGGCAGCAGGAAGCTTCTGCCCTAGACGCCCCCCAGCTGCGGGCCAGGCAGGCGCGGCAGAAGTTGTGGCCGCACTCCGCGATGGTCACCGGGTCCCTGAAGAAGTCCAGGCAGACGGAGCAAGAGGCCTCCTCGCACAGCTCCTTCAGGGGACCCCCCGCCGCCATGGCTGGCTCTGCTAAGCGGGAGGGAGAGAGAAGAAGAGTTTGGTTTACTTTAGGTTTGTTGCCCCTCCTTCCAAAGCGGCGACGGGGGCGTTTCCCTCCCTGCAAAGGACTCCCCTGCTGCTGCTGCAGCGCCCTGAACGGCCTGGCAATGGGCAGCTGGGGGCGGGAAGCGAGAGTTGCCGGGCGAAGGGCCGGGGGCGGCAGGCAGAACCTGGGCAGGAAAAGGCTCCTTGGCCGGGCATTTGCAAGCCACGGGGGTGGGGAGGAGTTCCCCTTCGCCTCCCGGAGGACTCTTCCACGCAGGGTGTCCCTGAGACGAGCGAGAGGCTTCCCTGCCGGGCTGGGGAGGGGGGAGATCCGGGGGTCTCCAGCGACTCTCCGCGAAATGAGCCCGGAAAGATTTCCCCAGCAAAAGAAAATCGTTCAGGCCAGGGAAAGTTGGGAGGAAGCGGCGGGGCGCAGCAGGGCGGCTTTACCATGGGGAGTAATTGCGTGCCTCTGCCCCTTTGCCAAACCTCAGCCAGGTGCAGATCCCCCCACCCCTCTTCCGTGGAAGGGGCGAGCGAGTGGCCAAAACTCTCCCCTTTCCTCTGTGAAGCGGACTCAAAAGCAAATAAAAAGGGGAAAAAAGGTCCGACCGTTTGGATGCGACCCCACCTCTCTACCCTTGTCTACGCCAGTTGTTCCCACCACCGCAACATGCCCGTGTTCCCTGCAACCTGGATGGCAACGCCAGATCCGCCAGAGAGGGCAGAATGGAGGGGGGGGCACCACTCCAGACGGTGAGAGAGGGGAGTCCACGCAGACAGAAAAGCAGCACAACAAGGAAAGGACTGAGACCTTTCTCCTTGAGCTGCTACTTTTCTACTGGGAAAGGGAGAACGTGTGCGCGTGGTGTAGCCAGTCTTTTAGTTGCACGTGCACAATCTAAGCCTTCAACACAGGCAGGTCTCCAACCTTCTGCCCCTATTGAACTTGGAGCGGGTGAACAGGCAGGCTTCCCCCCAATACCATATTCTGCATGGGTTAAATTGTCATGTTTACTATTTATACAGAGTTTGAGATTTCTGCAGTCCTAGGATTACATGGAGAGACAGCCTGGTGAAGCAGGTAAAGTGTCAGATTAGGATCTGGGAAACCCAGGTTCAAATCTCCACTCTGTTTTGGAAACTTGCTGGGTGACCTTGGGCCAGTCACACAATCAGCGGGAACCCTGGCAAATATTTGGAGGGGAGGTCTCCAAAGAGTACCAGGGGCTTGACGCAGAGGCAGGCAATGGCAAACGTCTCTTCCCTTGTGAACCCTTTGAGGTTTCCAATGGCAAAAACAAAACAAAAACATTGATTACATGGCTTTTTAGGATTCTCATCCTGTCAATTGCATTGGTTTACACTGTGTAATCCGCCTTGACTCTCAGTGAGACTGGCGGACCATAAAATATATTAAATAATACTAAGTACCTGGTGTTGCTGTCCTGTGTCAGTGACTCAGCAATATGTCTATTCATAAGTGTATTCATTCAGTAGTGGAAGAGCTTTTCCTGGACAGCCTGCAGGTATCGCTGTTGCCTGTCTCTGAATACTTCCCTGTAAATCACTGAGTCCCAACTTTTCCTGCCTTCGGTCCCACCAGTTGCTCTTATCAAAGAACCTGGGTCCCACCAGGATGGAATTTTTTTAAAAACACCTTTTCTGAGAAAGACATTTATATGTTTGCACTTGCAGGCATTCTGTTTATGACACTGCTGGTTTATGATAAATTTTAAGGACATAAACATGGCAGTAATATTGCTTTATTGACGTAGCTTTAGAACACAAACGGAAATAATTATTCCATTAGCAACTGAAAAGCAGCCATTGTTTTTAAAACCCCTTATCCCGCCTAGACTAGTTCTGCGTCTCCCTAGAACTGCATAGCCTGCTGGTTGACAACCATGGTTGTACATTAAACTCCCGGCACTCACAAAAAGAGTCCGTCAGGGAGAAAACTAGACTGAGCCATCCCCTTGTGACAGGCTACAATTTATTCTGTGAGTCTGTTTGGTTTGGTTCTTAACGTAGGGGAGTGGGTAGGCCCTCTCAAAGGTCCAGAGAAGAACAGGGCACTTCCAGCTTTTGGCCTGTCTAGCCATAATTTAAAAAATGGTTGACGCACCATTACAATGACCTATTATGGCAATGAATAGTTCACAGATTTTTAAAAAAACTAACTCTCTTGCTCTTTCCATTGTACAGTTATAAGGAGAACAGTATTGGCTGTGCATTGATCCTTATAAATCTAGAATCAAAAGGGCTAAAGAGTTACTTTAAAAAAATGAAATCAGTGAACTATTACATTGAAGTTATGGTCCAGAGAAGACCAGACCACTTCCAGCATTTGAGGTGCCTAGCCATAATTTTAAAAAATGACTCCCCGTTATAATGACTTATTGTAGCAATGGCCAGTTCACAGATTTCTTTCCTGTTTTTTTAACTAACTCTCTAGCTGTTTTCATTGCAAAATTATAAGCGGAACGGTACTGGCTGCACCTGGCTCTTTATAACTGAAACAAAAAGGGCTAGAGAGTTACTTTTTAAAAAAATCTGGGAATGAGTACTGTTGCAATAGGCAGGGAGTATAAATATTTTAATTAAAAACTATATTGGCACCCGTGTGTATCAAATAACCCAGAAAATGAAAGCCAGTTACACTCAGGAGATGTTTTCCTACCAGCCCATATAAACCACTTAGGTTTTCAGGGGGGGGAAATTACAACTTTAACATTATTAGGAAAACGCTGAGATCTTGTGAACATATGTTGTAAGATCTCGGTTGTCTGTTTGGGGAAGGAAGGAGCAGCAACCACATGAGCCAGGCGGGCAGGGGAAGAGGAGGAGCAAGGCCTGCCACCCTCACCACCCCAGCTCTGTGGGCAGGCAGGCAGGAGGAATGGGAGATGCTCCTGCCCCCATGCCATTGTCCCATAAGCCCGACAGGTGGAGGTAGCAGCACTGCAAGTGGGAGGGGGCAGGCAGGGGAGGGAGGGAAGGGGAGCCACCATTTCCCCCACCACCACTGCATGAATCAGGCAGGAGGAGATGGTGGCACATTAGGTTGACAGGGTGGCTGTTCAGTGGCAAGCGGAAGTGGGGTGATACCCCCCTAAGCCTCATGGGCCCCCTTTATCATCGGATATTCCTGAAGCGTAGATGACACATTACTATGGTTGTTAACACTGAGAGCCAGTGCTTTGCAGTGCAGTGTGGTGGGTTTGAACTGATGAGGCCTGGGTTCAAATTCCTACTCAGCTACAGGATGGCCAGCCTCCCGGTGAGGCCTGGAGATCTCCCAGAATTACAACTGATCTCCAGACGACAGCAATCAGTTCCTCTGGACTGGAGAGAATGACTGCTTCAGAGCACAGACTCTATGGGATTATGCCCCCCTCAGGTCCCTTCCCTTGGCCTAACTTCCCTAGCAGGGTCGTGGTGAGGACAAAATATGAGCGCCCAGTTTGTTGGAAACACAGTTAAAGGAGAGCAAGATGGCTGTGTGGTTTAAAAGGGTTTAGAATGATCTGAAGAGAGACACACACCAAAAAACAGGAAGAGAAACCTTTAATGCAAGCATAACCCAGCAGGATCCTGGCTACGCAAATCCCCCTCCTGGCTTTTCTTTCCAACTGGAAAGTTGGGGATGGTTCATGTCAGTAAATGACAGCATCTTTGCGGCCTGATAGAGAGCAGTTATGAAATTCCCACCCCAAAAATAATACATTCTAGGTAGCACAGTTTTCAAGGCAACATGGTTTAGCATAAGTGTAACATTTTTATGTGTGACTGAGTGTAACCTGTGTAAATGAAACACAAGTGCTATGATGATACGGGACAGGATCTTCCGTGTCCTCCAGAAATGGTACCGTGAACACAGGCAAATCCTAACAAGTGGTGTCCCATAAAGGAAAAGAAATAAATCAAAAAATCCAGAATATCAACTTAAACATGCAGGGCCTCTTCTTCCTCTGCATGCACTTCAGCTGCTCCCCTCTTTCTTTCTGGGCTTGAGAGGAACAGAGGCTGGAGGAGGCCGGGGAGGGGAGGGTCTGTTCGGAGGTCTCCTTTAGAACAAGCCTGTTGTTCCATATAATGTGAAATGTGTTACTTTCGCTTTCACAAGCAAGAAAAAAAGGGAATGTTGGGAAATGGGGGATAAAAATGTCTCCGTTTGACTCCAGTCAGTTTTGGTGACTGGGAGCTCGGAGAGGCCTTTACTGGACTAAAAAAATATTTTCTTCTTGATGGTCCTGGTGTGAAGAGCTGGTCTTAAGAAGAGGTTTCAGTTGGCCTTTTGAACGCACCCAAAAGATGGGCAGGAGGGTCTCTCCAGAGAAGGAGGCTCCAGAGGACTCCTGGAGAAGGGCTGCTGCTCGGTCAGCGTCGAAAAAGGCCACTCGCCCCCCATCATAGTTCAGGCAGACTCGGATCCTCTTGAGCTCCCCACTCAGGGACGGGAGGGTTATGGCCTGTTTCAGAAGCCTTATAGCAGCCCCTCCAGTTCCCCACCCCCCAGACCCCTGCCTCAGGACTAAAGGTGACGTCTCCCTTCCTCCTCACAGACTTTCTGGCCACCCCCACAGCCCATTTTTCCTCGCTTCCCAGAAGGACTTCCCAGGAATGGCGGCCTGCTGTGAATCCCTCGCGGCCCAGCACAGCAGCATATTTGTCAAATCTCTCAGGGTTGTTGGGCAGAGCTTGAGCGTTTTTCCCTTCTCTCACACTTTTATGATCTTCAGACAGACAGGATGAGTTCAGGATGAGCCGTGTGTGGATCCAGAGTCACATTTGCTGTTGGGGGAATGAGGAGACGAAAACAGAAGTGTTTTCAGCTGGGAGATTTCTCCCCCTCTGCCCTGTTCTGTGTTCTTCTCCTACCAATCCTGGCTGGCTCTAGCCTCTTTAATCCGCTCCTAGACTCACCATAAAACCCCACAGGAACACAACCCATTTCCTATCATATCCTATCCCCAGCAGGGAACTAGAAGGTAGAAGAACAGAACCATGGATATTGCAGTCGCTGGTTTTTGTTGTTGTTGTTGTTTTTAAAGAAATCAATTTAAAGAAATAATCGTGATATTCTGGTGGGGGTCTGCTATCGACAACCAAACCAGGCAGAGGAATTGGATGAAACACTCCTAGACCAGATTACAACGTTCTCAAAGAGATGGGACATGGTGGTCCTGGGAGATTTTAAATACTTGGATATCTGTTGGAAGTCCAACTCTGCTAAAAATGCCAGATCCAATAAATTCCTGACTTGTCTTGCTGACAACTACCAATTCCAGAAAGTGGACAGGCACCCCTGGTAGTAGTGACCATGTAATCTTGGAATTTACAATCTTGGGGAAAGGAAAAACTGTACGTATTCAGACATATAGGTTGGACTTTAGGAAAGCATATTTTGACAAACTTAAACTTATGCTGGGTAGAATCCCATGGTCAGAAATACTTGAGAAGGGAGTTCAAGAAGGGTGGGAGTTTCTTAAAAATGAAATACTGACGGCGCAATCCCAAACCATTTCTATGAGAAGGAAAAATGGGAGGAGCCTAAAGGGGCCAGGGTGGCTCCATAAACAGCTTTTTAAAGACTTGAGAAATAAAGAAGACTCATTTAGGAAGTGGAAGGAGGGCCTTATAGCCAAAGAAAAATATAAAAAAATAACTAGTGCTTGTAGGGAGAGTGTTAGGAAAGCTAAAGCTCAGTATGAGCTTAGGCTAGCGAGGGATGCTAAACACAACCAAAAAGAGTTCTTTTCCTATGTACAGAGTAAGACTAAGAACAAGGAAGAGATAAGCCCATTGCAGGGACCAGAAAGTGAAATTGTAACAGGAGATGGAGAGGGCAGAACTGCTCAATTCCTACTTCTCCTCAGTCTTTTCTTGCGAGGGAAGTGGTGCTAAACATGGCTTAAACAGAACACATGGTGAGAGAAGGGATTTGCAGCCTAGGATTGGCATTGGGGTAGTGCACAAACACCTAGTTTCTTTAAATGAAACAAAATCCTCTGGGCCAGATGAATTGCATCCAAGGGTACTCAAAGAACTTGCCAATGTAATTTGTGAGCCTGTTTCCATTATTTTTGAAAAGTCTTGGAGAACAGGTGAGGTGCCAGAAGATTGGAGGTGGGCAAATGTTGTCCCCATCTTCAAGAAGGGGAAAAAGGAGGATCCGGGTAACTACCAACCCATCAGCCTAACTTCTATACTGGGAACGTATTTCAAACAAATCATCAGTCAGTCAGTCCTTGAGCATTTAGAAAGCATGGATCTGATCACTAAGCGCCAGCATGGGTTTCTCAAGAATAAGTCATGTCAGACTAACCTTATCTCCTTTTTTGAGAAAGTGACTACCATGCTGGATCAGGGGGATGCTGTAGACATAGTTTATCTTCATTTCAGTAAAACTTTTGATAAGGTTCCACATAGAATTCTAGTTGACAAATTGGGAAAATTTGGTTTAGATCCTATTACTGTTAGGTGGATCTGCAGCTGGTTGACAGATCGCACCCAAAGAGTGCTTGTTAATGGTTCATCATCCACATGGAGAGAAGTAACTAGTGGAGTTCCTCAGGGATTTCTCCTGGGCCCTCTGTTGTTCAACATCTTTATAAATGATTTGAATGAAGGAATAGAGGGGATGCTTATTAAATTTGACAATGATACTAAATTGGGAGGGGTAGCAAATCTGGTAAAAGACAGAGCCAAGATACCGGATGATCTTGACAGGCTGGAGAAGTGGTCTAGAACTAATAAAATGCACTTCAACAAAGACAAATGTAAAGTTCTGCATTTATGTAGGAAAAATCAAATGCATAATTATAGGATGGGGGAGACTTGTGTGAGCAGTAGTGTGCGTGAAAAGGATCTTAGTAGACCAAACACTGACCATGAGTCAGCAGTGTGATGAGGTAGCTAAAAAGGCAAATGCAATCTCGGGCTGCATCGACAGAAGTATAGTGTCCAGATCATGTGAAGTGATGGTATCACTTTACTCTGGTTAGACCTCACCTGGAGTACTGTGTTCAGTTTTGGGCACCACAATTTAAGAAAGATGTAGACAAGCTGGAATGTGTCCAGAGGAGGGCAACAAAGATGGTGAGGGGTCTGGAGACCAAGTCCTATGAGAAAAAGGTTGAAGGAGCTGGGTATGTTTAGCCTGAAGAGGAGAAGACAGAGAGGGGATATGATAACCATCTTCAAGTACATGAAGGGCTGTTACACAGAGGAGGGTGCCGAGTTGTTTTCTGTTGCCCCAGAAGGTCGGACCAGAAACAACGGGTTGAAATTAAATCAAAAGAGTTTCCGTCTAGATATTAGGAAGAATTTTCTAACAGTTAGAGTGGTTCCTCAGTGGAACAGGCTTCCTTGGGAGGTGGTAAGCTCTCCTTCCCTGGAGGTATTTGCAGATGATGAGAGGGAAGGCATCTTGGCCATCTTCTGGTCACTGGGGGTGTGTGTGTGTGGGGGGGAGGTAGTTTGATTTTCCTGCATTGTGCAGGGGGTTGGACTAGATGACCCTGGTGGTCCTTTCCAACTCTGTGATTCTATGTGAGGATAAAATAGGAGGAAGGGGGATGATGTAAGTTGATTTGGGTCCACCTTTGGGAGAAAGGAAGCAGAAACAAGGTGAGTGGAATATATCACCTCCTTTACAAAATGGGGGTGATTGAAAACTTCCCTGAACTATCAGAGCCAGTGTTTGGTAGAGCATGTTTAGGATCTATGAGAACCAGGTTCGAATCCTCACTCTGCAAGACACTTGGAATGTGACCTTAGGCCAGTCACTTACTCTCAGCCAGATCAAAATTACAGGATTGTTACTGTGAGGATAAAATGGAGGTCAGAAGGATTATGTAAAAGCCCCTTTGGGTCCACCCTGGCAAGAAAGGCAGGATATACATAAAGGCATTCTGTAATTAGTGAAACTTAATATGGCACCAATTGAATAATTTCAGAAAAATTACTGTTGGCTGTGTCCAGTTTAAAAAAAAAAGGAGGTATATTTTTTAGAGTTGCTTCTGTGGGCGAGGGAAAAACATTTGTCATAAATCTGATTTTGGCTACAGTTCACAAAAAGATTATTGCACATTTTGTTGCTACATCAAATATTGCTTAAGTCTTCCGACAGGAGGTGGAACTGCTCATTCAGTTTTAAAACTACCATTAAATGTTGGGAGCACAACAGATCTCTAGGCAATAATGAAAGTGACGGGCATCTTTGTGTGCATCTCCAGTTCCTCCTCTCCCTTCTCTGCAGCTGTGGGGGGGTGGGGGAGGGACCCTGGATTTTCCCTCCCCCCCCCTTCTTGAGGAGGTGGGAAAAGATCATATATCTAATTCTGAATCTGGCACCTGCATTTTATAAAAATCAGAAAATGGCGCAAGGTACACTTAGGAGATTTTTCCCAACGAGCCCATAGCAAACCACTCAGTTTGCAGAAAAATCCCCAATATTAAAAAAAATTACAAATTAAACATTTTTAGGAAAACACTGAAACCTTGTAAACATATGTCATGAGATATTGGCTGTCAGTTTGAAGGAGGGAGCAGCGTGAGCCAGGGAAAGAGAAGCAAGGCCTGCCACCTTCACCTACCCTTGCCACCACGTGAGGCTGGCGGGTGGGTGGAGGAGTTGCAGCTGCCCCCACCCCCCAGCACCGCAGGCAGGCAGGCAGGGAGGGAGGAGGAATGGGAGACGCAGCTGCCCCTATGCCATGGGCCCCCTAAACCAGGCAGGTGGAGGCAGCAACACTGCAAGTGGGAGAGGGCAGGCAGGGGAGGGAGGGAAGGGGAGCCACCATATCCCCCCTCACCACCGCGTGAATCAGGCTGGTCAAGGTGGTGGTGCATCAGATTGACAGGGTGGCTGTTCAGGGGCCAGCAGGGCAAGCGGGGGTGGGATGATGCCCCCCTAAGCCTCATTTAGTCCCTTTATCCCCAGATCTTCCTGAAGTGTAGATGACACATTAGTATGATTGTAAACACTGAGTGCTTTAAAGTGCAGTGTGGTAGACTTGAACTGATGAGGCCTGGGTTCAAATTCCTACTCAGCTATAGGGTTGCCAGCCTCCAGGTGGGCGCTGGAGGTCTCCATGAATTACAGGTGCAGATGATGGAAACTGGCTCCCCTGGAGAGACTGGCTGCTTCAGAGGATGGACTCTATGGCATTATGCCCCCCTCAGGTCCCTCTCCTGCACAAACCCCACCCTCCCCAGCTCTGCACCCAAAACCTCCAGGAATTTCCCAGGCCACAGTTGGCAACCCCAGCAATGAAGTTCAGTAGCTCTTGGCCCAACTTCCCTCGCAGGGTTGTGGTGAGAACAAAGTAGGAGCACCCAGTTTGTTGGAAACCCAGTTAAAGGAGAAAGACAGAGAGACAGCTGTGTGGATGAAAAGGATTCGTAATGATTTGAAGAGACACAAAAACCAGGAATTCGAAACCTTTAACCCAGCAGGACCCTGGCTACGCAAACCCCCCTCCTGAATTTCTTTCCAACTGGAGCGCTGAGGAGGGCTCAAGCCAATAAATGAACAGCACCCGTGTGGTTATCCGGCTGTCACAATATACCCTCCCACCCCCCAATAAAAAATTCAAGGCAGCCCAGTTTTCAAGGTAACATAACTTTATCACAAGAGCAACAACATCTTTGCAACCAGTGGTATAACTGAACCACAACTGCGATGAATGGAGCAGCCTTGACAGGGAGAGGCAATTTCCTCACAGGTGCTGCCCAGTGAAGCATAGAAAAGAGAAAGGCCAGAAGATCATCTTAAGACTTGCAGGGGCCTCTTTCTTCCTCTCCAAGGTCTTTGGTTGTTCCTCTTGGGCTTGAGAGGAATGGAGGCTGGAGAAGAATGGTGGAGGGGGGGGGGACGGACACCGACTATTCACAGCTCTCCTTGACAACAAGCCGGTTATTCTTTATGAACTGAAATGTGCCACTGTTGCTTTCAGAAATGAGACACAAATTTTAAAAAGGGAATGGAGGGAAAATGTGTCCCTTTTTACTCCAGTCAGTTTTGGGGTCTGGGAGCCCCGGAGAGGCCTCATTTGGTGCTCCTGGTGTGGAGAGAAGGGTCTTAAGGAGAGAGATTGAGGTGGCCTTTTCCCCACACCCGAAAGAAGGGCAGGAGGGTCTCTCCACGGAAGGGGGCTCCAGAGAACTCATGGATCAGGGATCCTCGGTCAGCGTCGAAAAAGGCCACTCGGCCCCCAGCGTAGTTCAGGCAGACGCGGATCCTCTTCGGCTCCCCGGTCAGGGACAGGGGAAGGATTTGGTCTGTTATGGCAGCCCTGTAGCAGCCCCCCCACTTCCCCACCTCCCAGATCCCTTCCTCAGTAACAAGCATGAACCCTCCCTTCCTCCCCACAGACTTTCTGGCCACCCCCACACGCCATTCTTCCTCACTTCCCACAAGGACTTCCCAGAAATGGCGGCCTGCTGTGAATCCCTCACGGCCCAGAACAGCAGCATATATGTGAAATCTCTCAGGATTGCTGGGCAGAAGTTGAGCTTTTTCTCCCCATCTCACGCTTTTCCGATCCTCAGACAGGACGAGTTGGGGATGGGCCATATCTGGATCCAGAGTCACATTTGCTGTTGGGGGAGGGAAATGAGGAGACAAGAAGAGAAGCATTTTCAGCCGGGAGATTTCTCCCCCTCTGCCCTGTTCTGCGTCCTCCTCCTGCTCCCACCTCTTCATAACCCTCTCCTGGATTTCACAGACTCTCCCACCTTCTCCTGATCTGCTAAAAGGCAGAGCAGCCTTCCTGGGGGCTTCAAGAAAAGGCAGATAAAATGCACAATAAAACCCCACAGGAGCACAACCCATTTCCTACCATATCCTACCCCAAGCAGGAAGAGAACTGGGCTTCCCCCAGGCAGTGTTAGTAGATTTCTAATAGGTATAGGTTACAGCCCATGTTTCTATTAGCAATGTGTAGGAAAAATGTGCTTCCCCTTTAAGAAAAGTGCGTGCTAGTTATTGTAGCCGAGGATGGGAACCTTAAGAAATCACAGGAGGATTGGCATTACCCAATCTCAAATTATACTACCATGCAGCCTGTCTAACCTGGATTACAGAATGGATAAAATATCCTAAATCTAGACATGTTATTCTAGAACGAGCGGATCTCGGACAAGGTTTTCATAAAGCGCTGTGGGATTCTACAACAAAAATTCAAAAAGACAAAGCACCAGAAGACTGCGATGTTAAAATAGCGTTATTGAAAGTGTGGAAAAAATACAAAAAGAGAATAAGTCCTTCTCCACCATCTATAATGTCGCCAATTGAAGCTTATCATGATAACGTCACACTGAAACCGGGTGTTCACTTTACCTACAATCAAATGATAGAGCCCACAGGAGAAATTAAGAGCCTGATTAAACTTCAAGAAAAATTTCAAAAATTGAATTGGCTGACCTATTTACAATTGAGGTCTAACTTACAAAAAGACTGCTTATACCCCCGGCCATTCCATGAACTAACAGAATTTGAGCAAACAATATCCAAAAATGACTCTCATTTATTAGGAAAAATTTATAAGCTTCTTTTGAAATATGATACAGAAGAAGAACAAGTGAAGATCAATATGATAAAATGGATGCAAAACTTTGGAGAAATGATCAATACGGATTTATGGGAAAAACTCTGCACTTCTGAAATGAAATATACCGTGTGCCAAGAAGTGAAAGAAAATTGGTATAAGACATTTTATAGATGGTATTTGACTCCCAATATGCTTTCCCAGATGACCACTTCCGGAAAAAGAGGCGCCTGCTGGAAATGTCAAGACACGGATGGCTCCTACTTCCATGTTTGGTGGACATGTCCAAAATTACAAATATATTGGGAAAAAATTCATCGTGAACTCCAGCTGATGTTAGATACCAAGATAACATTTGATTCTAAATTTTACTTACTCAGTATAGTGCCACCAAACCTGCCTTTAAAATTCCAGGATGTTTTCAAATATGCTACAACTGCAGCCAGAATAGTTCTGGCAAGAACCTGGAAACAAACTCATATACCCGAAACAGAAGACTGGAAAGAAAAACTGTTGGAATATGCCAGTATGGCTAAGATGACGTTCGAGTTAAATTTAAAGTTTAGTGAATCTACAGAGCAGTTTGATGAAAAGTGGGCGTCATTCTATACTTACATGTATTGCAACTAATTGAACGAAGTACGCTGGCTTAACCTTTAATAATTGGCTAAGTTTTATCTACTATGTTTTAACTAACTGTTAAGTAAATTCCGGATTTTTACATAATAGAACATTAATATGACACAAGTAGAATAACTGAACGATATTTTGCAATTATTTTTAACGCAGAAAATGTTTTATAATATATCATAAACGACCAATAATTTTTGTTGTTTACAACTGAGTTTATTTTATAATGTTGAATTGTTTTTATAAATATAACGCTTTACCCCTTCCTTTTTTTTCCTGTACCCCTCCAACTACATAAATAAAAATCTTATTAAAAAAAAAAAAAGAAATCACAGGAGAGGGCATTTACACAAACACCCAAATCACAGGAAAACGAGCAGAGGCACAGAGTGGGTTGAACGGGTCGGGGCTCTTAGTCCTGATCCGAGACACATCTCAAAACAGGCAATACCACTGAATGTGGCTTTCATTGAACAAAACACAAGAGACTGGAAGGGGGATCCCATTGCTTTCAGCCTGCCAGGGAGATAGATGTGTGCCTCAATTGGCATTCTGAAACATTTTAAATGGAGTTGGGGTAGCTGATGTATTTCAGTGAAAGAACAAAGATTGGCCTGAACGCAGCTTCTCAGGGAATGTCTCGTAAGGTAATATTACGGCAGCAGTAAAGTGGAGCTGATATCCTACCTGCACCCCTCAGAGGATGCCTGCGAGATCAGACCCTTCACACCACAGCCTGAAGAATCTGCCTTCCACCCTTCTGTCTTTTTAAAGGTTGTAACATCCAGCCTGATGAAGACGTCTGGTGTGCTTGAAAGCTTACACAATGTTTTGTGCCAATTTAAATAATAAATAATGAAGGTATTACATTAATTTTGTTCTTCGGTTCTTGTAGGTTATCCGGGTTGTGTGACCGTGGTCTTGGTATTTTCTTTCCTGATGTTTTGCCAGCAGCTGTGGCAGGCATCTTCAGAGGAGTAACACTGAAGGACAGTGTCTCTCAATGTCAAAGTGTGTTGGAAGAGGATGGACTCTCCCAGAACACCTTGAATCAAAAACACCCCGCTAATAGTTTATGTTCTTCACAGCATAGGAAACTTGGGGGAAGGAAGACAGAGCAGGATTTACATTCCCTTGAAACTCCTTCTCTCTTCCAGAGAGATACAGGTGCTTCGGCAGTGGTTTTCACACAGGGAAGGACTTGTGCAGTTTCCTTGTTGCTGGTGAAGCTACTGATAAAGCACAGCAAGAACAGGGCTTCTGCATGGAAGCCCCCCCCCCCATTTCCCTGCTCCAGTCCCCCAGTAGCACCCAAATCCCTTCATTAGACCAGCGGGACTTTGGCAATTTTTAAAAAAAAATCAGTAGTAGCATATCATTATAGTGATGCCTTTCCCTCTGTATCGTCACAACATAAAGGTCTAGATATTTATTTTTTAATGAAGGCTGGGAATTCAGGTACACGTGTTGGTAAAACATATCTATAATTTTGTTCTTCGGTTCTGGTAGGTTATCCAGGCTGTATGACCGTGGTCTTGGTATTTTCTTTCCTGACGTTTTGCCAGCAGCTGTGGCAGGCATCTTCAGAGGAGTAACACTGAAGGACAGTGTCTCTCAGTGTCAAGTGTGTAGGAAGAGTCCATCCCCTTCCAGCACACTTTGACGATGAGAGACACTGTCCTTCAGTGTTACTCCTCTGAAGATGCCTGCCCCAGCTGCTGGCAAAACGTCAGGAAATAAAATACCAAGACCACGGTCACACAGCCCGGATAACCTACAAGAACCGAAGAACTCTGACCGTGAAAGCCTTCGACAAAACTTTGTTCTTGTTTGGAGGTTTTTCATGGACCGCTATGGCTGTACAGGTTCTTCCTGGATCCCAAGAATGACATTTCTACTCAACCCAAACTTCAAGTATTTGTTCTAAAAATGATTTCCCCTAGAATCACGGAGTTGGAAGGGAACACCAGGGTCATCAAGTCCAACCCCCTGCACAATGCAGGAAATTCACAATTACTGCCCCACACCCCTAGTGACCAGAAGATGGCCAAGATGCCCTCCCTCTCATCATCTGCCTAAGGTCACAGAATCAGCATTGCTGACAGATGGCCATCTAACCTCTTCTGAAAAACCTCCAGGGAAGGAGAGCTTAATACCTCCTGAGGAAGCCTGTTCCACTGAGGAACCGCTCTGTTAGAAAATTCTTCCTAATGTCTAGACGGAAACTCTTTTGATTTAATTTCAACCCGCTGTTTCTGGTCCGACCTTCTGGGGCAACAGAAAACAATGCGGCACCATCCTCTATATGACAGTCCCTCGAGTACTTGAACATGGTTATCATATCCCCTCTCAGTCTTCTCCTCTTCAGGCTAAACATACCCAGCTCCTTCAACCTTTCCTCATAGGACTTGGTCTCCAAACCCCTCACCATCTTTGTTGCCCTCCTCTGGACACTCTCCAGCTTGCCTACATCTTTCTTAAATTGTGGTACCCAAACTGAGCACAGTACTCTAGGTGAGGTCTAACCAGAGCAGAGTAAAGCGATACCATCACTTCGCGTGATCTGGACACTATACTTCTGTTGATGCAGCCCAAGACCGCATTTGCCTTTTTAGCTACCTCATCACACTGCTGACTCATGTTCAGTGTTTGGTCTACTAAGACCCCATGATCCTTTTCACACACACTACTGCTCAGACAAGTCTCCCCCAGCCTATAATTATGCATTTGATTTTTCCTACCTAAATGCAGAACTTTACATTTGTCTTTGTTGAAGTGCATTTTATTAGTTCTAGCCTACTTCTCCAGCCTGTCAAGATCATCCTGCATCTTGGCTCTGTCTTCTACCGTATTTGCTACCCCTCCCAATTTAGTATCATCAGCAAATTTAATGAGCATTCCCTCTATTCCTTCATCCAAATCATTTATAAATGATTCTTCTCCTATCATTCAAGGTGTCTCCCAGAACACCTTGAATCAAAAACACCCCGCTAATAGTTTCTGTGCTTCACAGCATAGGAATCTTGGGGGAAGGAAGACAGAGCAAGATTTACATTCCCTTGAAACTCCTTGTCTCTTCTAGAGAGATCCAAGTGCTTCGGCAGTGGTTTTCACAGGGAAGGACTTGTGCAGTTTCCTTGTTGCTGGTGAACCTACTGATAAAGCACAGCAAGAACAGGGCTTCTGCATGGCAGGTCCCCCCCCCCCATTTCCCTGCTCCAGTCCCCCAGTAGAAAGTTTGAAGAAAACCTAGGATACTCCAGCAGGTGTACAAATGTGGTGGGGAAGCAGTGGGGAAAACCACTTCTCAAAACGGACAAACCCAGGGCAGATAATCTATGAAAAGATGGCCAGGATCAAGCTAGAATTTACAGAAATATCCTTAGTATTGAATTCATGCCCCCTCCCTGCTCCTGCGGAAGCAACTCATTGACAGCTCTGCAAAAACTAAGCCCTGTTGTGGTATCCTTGGTGGCAGCTGCAACATTACCAACTGGAAGCCCTTCTGCACTAGAGTTTCCATCACACAGCTATCAAATTCAAGCATGACCTACTCTGGGCGGGAAAAATCAATACCTCAAAAATGCTATTCTGATGCTTGCAAATTTGGCAGCACCAAAGGGTAAAAACTTTTTAAAGCAGGCATAACTTTTCAATGAGGCAGAACTGATTTGAAAGAAACTTTGCTGCCCTGCACGCACACACACACACACACACACAACTAATATCCTGGAGATCTCTCTTCAAAAACCAGTTCTGCAACTTTACTGAAAGCTTTTGTAAATGTTGGAGTTTACCATAAATCCTGTTTGAAAACATACTAATTTACAACAGCAAACAACTGACCCTACGCAAAAGGGAAAGAAACAGAGGTAAACCAGCATTCGACCTGCATACATGAATACGGCAAATGGAAGTTCCTGAACCCAGTTCACAGCACTAGAAAAACATCCGCCTTCCTTCTGTCTGTATTCACTCTAACATATACTCAGGAGACTGCCTCCTCCTGCCCAGAAGTGTGCATCCGAGTGACAGACGGGGAGGCGGAAGACCAAGCTGAAGAGGAGGTTTGTGAGTGACAGGCATGTCGTTCCAAATCTTCTCCCAAACATCAAACACAAATTATGTGTGAACAACTGGAAAACAGGACCCGAGCAGGCTGGACATCTGCCTTTAAATACTTCAATTCCAGAAACACAGCTTTTTTTAAAAAATGTGGGTCCAATACACAATTTGTAGCACCTTCAAACAAAGGAAAACCTGGAAAGCAGGTAGGGAAATTCGCTTGGGCTGAGCTCTCAACCTGGTCTGTGCTTCTCATGGGGAGGATTCTGAAAAGCCCTCAAGATCTGATGCCCAACAACCGTTCTCCCATCGTTTCAATATGGCGACAGGTAGGTGAAAGAGGCAGTTTCTCCCCTCAGAGTCCATCACCTCTTTCACCCTGACAGACCTCCTCAGAACAAGGAGGAACTGGCCGTGGCAGGGCGGGAGAGAAGTTGAGGAACAAAACAAGAGCGTCCAGTAATGTTATCTCTAGAAAAACACCCAGTAGAAGAATTGTAAGGTTAAGCTTTTTAGTTAAGAAATAATTGATCGGTGTATGAAGAAAAATATACCTTTCTGCACTTGAAGTCCAGAATCCAGAGTGTCTGAGGAAGCAAAAGAAACAAAAGTGAGCAGCAGACCCTTGTGCTGATCACAACTCTTGTGGCAAAAGCATGAGTAAATAATATTTCTCTTGGGGAAGGAAAGTGCCATGGTATAGCCCCACCTCATCTCAAAAGCTAAGCAGGTTGGTACTTAGATGACCAAAGAAGATTCTGCGGACTAAGGCAAAGGTATCTCTGCTTCTCACTTGCCTTGAAAACCTCTTCCTGGGGTTGCCATAAGTTGTTGTGACTTGATGGAACATGAGTACATATTTCTTCTGATTTTCAGCTGAAAGGTTAAGTAGAAGCTACTTCTGGGAAAATTATTTCCAAATTTCATTTCTTTTCATTAGTCACTTGGGAGTGACTGGAGATTCATTTCACCCATCTATAAAAAGGGCTGCAGGGTGGGGCTCCAGGAAATTACAGGCCAGCTAGTTTAACTTCTGTTCCAGGTAAATTGATGGAAAGCATCATTAAAGATAGAATTGTCAAGCATATAGAAGGCCAAGCCCCACTGAGCAAAAACCAACACAACTTCTGCAAAGGCTGGTCTGGTCTAGTCTCACTGACCTTTTTGGAAGTGTCAATAAGCATGTGGACAGGAAAGAGCCTGTGGCCATTGTGAATTTGGATTTCCAAAAGGCTTTTGACAAATTTCCCCACCAAAGACTACTAAGCAAACTTTATTGTTATGGGATAAGAGGATTGGGAGCTGGCTAAAAATTAGAAAACAGAGTAGGAATCAATGGTCAGTTCTCACAATGGAGGAATGTGAGCAGTGGGGTCCCTCAGGGATCTGTGTTGGGACTAAACTTGTGCAAAACAAAATCAGTAAATTTTGGGTTCGGGTTTATTGGGACCAAATTATTTTGGGAAACCCAAAATAAGCTGAATACTCATACCGGTAAATATAGGTATTCGGCTTATTTTTGGATTTCCTGAAAAAATCCGGCCCATTAGTCTATGGGGATTTTTTTCAAAGCTTCTCTGGGGGCACCTTTGGAGGTAGAGCCCCCATATTTGCATCGTCGCTTGAAGGGGCTCTCCTTGCATGAACCCCAAAGGTTGGTGAAGATTGGGTCAGGGGGTTCAATTGTATTGGGTCCTAAAGGGGTTACCTCCATCCTCCATGGAGAAACATAGTAAAGTAAGCAATTGGGAATCTGACCTGCCACTTCCAGACCCCATAAAACTGGACCCCCTGATCCAATCTTCACCAAATTTGGGGTTCATCCAAGGAGAGTCCCTCCAAGCAACGCTGCAAAAATGGGGGCTCTACCTCCAAAGACGCCCCCACAGGGGCTTCAGGGGAAAATCTCCATAGACTTTAGTGGCTGGGAATTGACCTACTTTCCCATCATTGCTTAGCATGGCCCCATTCAAAGCAATGATGGAAAACTAGGTCAGGCAACTGCCTTATGAGGAGCGGTTAAAACATTTATGTTTGTTTAGCTTAGAAAGAAGGTGATTAAGGGGAGATATGATAGAGGTCTATAAAATTATGCATGGTGTGGAGAGAGTGGACAGGGAGAAGCTTTTCTCCCTCTCATTGTAGCAGAACATGGGTTCAACTGCTGAAGTTGGAAGGTGAGATTCAAAACAGACAAAAAGGAAGTATTTCTTCACACAACGCATAGTTAGAATTATGGAACTCCCTGCCCCAGGATTGTGGTGATGGCTGCCAACTTGGAAGGCTTTAAGAGGGGAGTGGACATGTTCATGGAGGAGAGGGCTATTAATGGCTACTACTTAAAATGGATGCTAATCATGATGCATGCCTATTCTCTCCAGGATCAGAGGAGCATGCCAAATATATTCGGTACTGTGGAACACAGACAGGATGGTGCTGCTGCAGTTGTCTTGTTTGGGGGCTTCCTAGAGGCACCTGGTTGGCCACTGTGTGAACAGACTGCTGGACTTGATGAGCCTTGGTCTGATCCAGCAGGGCTTTTTAATGATCATTACCTTTGAATTGCTTCTTGATACCATCCAAAAGAGGATTTACATCCCAGACGCGCCACTTCAGTGCAAAAGCCACTGGATCCTCAAATGTCTCCTTATCTTCATACCTGGAGAAAATCATGTAAAGGTACCATCCGTCCAATTCAGACCCCCTCCCCCATGGTGGATCAGTGAAACAGAGAAAGGAATTGGCAGAAAGCTGAGAGACACAGGCTGAGGCTGAAAGCAGAAAAAGATGGGAGGTTCTTTGGAGAGCAACATCCACCTCACTATAGTTCCTGAGACACCAAAGTCACGCAGCCCTAGTGGGAGCTTTATAATGTCACATGACAATTCTTCTTCCTCTCAAACTACTTGGGGAGACTTAAAGAAGATGTGAATTTCCTGATCACCAGCTGTGTATTCCCCATCATGGGATGCTCAGCACGACAAATGCTTTATTTCTAAAGCCCTGTTGTTACCATGGCTGCCACATGGCTTTCTGACAGTGGGTTTCTTTGCCTCAATGGCTGATGTAGGAAAATAAAGTCAGTGGGTGGAGGAATCACTGCCATTCTCGCTTCGCCACAACCTTTAATGTGGGGCAATTGGCCAGTGTGGAAATAGCCAAGGACACATTGGAGTAGGAGCAGCACATTTAAAGGGCTATGTGGTTGCAGGAACACTGATGGAAACATGGCACACACACACACACACCAACTCCTGCTTCCTCATGTGTAGCCTCACCCGACCCTCCTTAACAAACGGAGCACATTGGATTGGGTTGGGTGGTCATCACCGTGTTCACCTCTAAAGTCCCCCCGCCCCACACAGCCAACCTCAATACCAACCAAGGCCTTATCTGGGCCAAATAAAGTTTCAAACTGCCATTTTGTGGAATTAATGTAGCTGAGGAAACTCAAACTCTGTATTTCCTGGGGTACTTTTCAGAAAGTGGCTTTGGAAGCAGCTGCCACCACAACTCAAGGATCTTCAGTGTGTGACTGAAGGTAAGATGCAACGCCCATTTTGTGGCTGGCTCCGCCTCCTGTGGCAGCCATTCTGGGTCAGCCACACCAGGGCATAATTCCAAAGGTGCCTGCAGCCTCAAAAAGGTTGGGGACTCCTCTTCTAGACAGGCACAGCTAGGTGTCAACCCAGATACCACCCCAATTGCTATTTCACTTCACGATTTCCTGTTGATGAAGCTCTGAGTTTAAGCTGTTTGCCACTGACAGATGGAGGTGCATCATCTTAATTTCACTTTATTTGGCCCACAGCCATGACCCTGAAGGACCATGTTCTTCACAGGATACCCAGACCCCTCCCAATGTTAAGAAGGTTAATGAGAAAGATCCACTTACCTCTGCAAGGTGCTTCTGGCATCCTAAAGAAAAAGGGCAGAGAAAGAGAAGGAAGTGAGACCTCAATGGTTGCTAAAAGGCCACACCAGGAAGACCCCCTCAGGCCCTGGGAGATTCTGCACTCTGGCCCTTTTCCTGTGTCCAGCTAGCAGACTCCACTTAAAGGCTGGGGGGCATCTCCATAAAAGTGGGAGAAAATCTCCATGAGGTTAATATCAACAAAGTGGAGACATTTTAGAGCAAAACTGGGTGATCTGCTCTGACGACTCAACAAGTCGTCAAAGGGATTTTTCCTCACATGCAGGAAAGCAGGAAGCCCTCAGATTAGGGTACGTAGTTCTTGTGGCCACCTGTGGACATAGAGGCATTCCCAGCAACATTTCGTGCCTCAGCCCCGCATTGCTGTTATTTTCCTTCTATTCATGATGGAGGGCATTTCACAGGTTTTTTAAAAAATACCTATGTTACAGTTGCATGGTAACAACATACCTAGGGTTGCCAGATCCAGGTTGGGAAATACCTGGATCCTGAGGAGGGCAGGGTTTGGGGAGGGACTTCATTGCCATAGAGTCCAATTGCCAAAGCGGTCATTTTCTCCAGGTGAACTGATCTTTATCGGCTGGAGATCTGATGTTATGACAGGCCCTGACATGATCATGGTATCTTGTGAACATGTGCAGAATTAATTCCATATAGAGCTTAAACACATCATACACATACAGAGGTTTGTATAATGTATAATGAAAGTCTGTGTCACTGTGTCATGCTGACAGGCAAGCTCTGTGTCAGGCTGACAGACTACTCTCAAGGTTAGCTCTATCAAAGCTAACTACTAAAGTTACTCTGGCTTTGTCCTTGAAGGGGCAGAGCTGAGCACCTTCCCTTGAAGGGGCAGCGTAAAGTCGCCTTTCTGACTCAGCTGCCAGATGTCAGAATCTCAAAGGCCTTTTCAAGGTCTCAATAGCTGAAATTGTGCTATTGAGGCATTACAGTTCTCTTAAGATAAGAGTAATATGCTTTCTTACCTTCTGAAGGCTATGCAGCCAAATGTAAACAAAACACTTTGCAAAGTGACAATGTCAGCTATAATTGTGTTTCATGAGTTATATAGTTAAACGTTGTGCTACAGATTTCTAAGTAGTCTCATTTAATGCGTATAGTCCTAACAAAGAGGATGGTATAGAAATTAAATATGTAACGTGATCATGTAACTCAGAAATGAGTATTTATACTTTAGGCACAGAGGACTGAAAGGGAAGGATGTCCATATTTGGACAATAAGATATCAGAGGACAGGAGCAGATGCCACTAAGCTCCTGGTATCTGATAAGAGAGAATAAAGGTACCCTTTTGAAGGATAAGGAAGAGGGGATAAAGGAACACTCTTAATGGGTCTAGAAACTGTATAAATACCAGCCACAGTACAGCTGGCACTTTAGAGTTCTATGGCTGGCAGACTGCAGCTGTCTGGTGTAGCACCTCCATCTCAAAAGGCTTGAGATGTAAAACATTGAAACTCTGTTCTTGCGTGGACAGTAGTTCTCAGATATCTTGAAGTATCAAGATCTGGATATTTCAACATATCTTACTTACAGTCTTCTTGTGAGACTGCTCTATTCCTAGAAGAGGATAGAGACCCTTAGAATTCCTATTCTTTGAATAGGAATCTAAGTGCAGTGATCTTTTCATGTATTGGAACACTGAGAGTCCATCAGATTTATGGATTCTTACAAACTAAGCCTATTTGGCTTACCAATGCTAAGAAGCATCCTGAATACAGGGCTAATAGCTAGATCTCTGAGACTGTGTCAGAACGTCCTTGTGAGGGCCATGTGTTTCTGACTTCTCCATGTTCTCTGTATCAACCTCTTTGAACTCGTAAAAGCAGTTCACACCTCCCTGTGCCTTCCTGGGTCTCCCGTCTTATCCATCTTGCCCAGGTGTCACCTCTCCCTCCCCTGCTGCGCATCCTGTCTTCACTCCCTCGGGCCGAGTCCGGCCTTGAAGTGCTGATAGCCCTCACTGTCTCTCTGGGACTGTTTGATGTTTTGTATTGCACCGATTTGTCTTGTAACTTCCCATGCCTGGCATGTGAACCTTTATGCCCTGAAGTAGATAAATACTGTAACCCCGATAAGCTAGCCACTTGCAACTTTGAATCCGTGACTGTCTGCTCTATCTGAAGCCTTCAATAAATCTTTTGTTTCTGCACGCAAGTCTGAGCAATTGATTTGGCGAAGTTAGCCCAGCTAGGTTGGGGACTCTCACATTAAGTTGCGAGTCGCTAGCTAGGTATGGAGCAATGGGAGTCCTGGTGGGTGCAGGGGGGGAAACTCTATGTTCCGTCCTCCCTTCGCAAGGAGGTTCTGGGCCTGGTCCACGGAGCCAAACTAGCTGGTCACTTTGGATTTGTCAAGACATTGCATTTGGTAAGGCGGCAGTTCTGGTGGCCGAGCATGAGGGCGGATGTGGAACTGTACGTGCGTAGCTGCCCCATTTGCGCCACTGCCAAAAACAGGATGGGTAAAACCCCAGGACTTCTGAAGCCTTTGGAAACCCCCACCCGGCCATGGGAGGTAATCGCCATGGATTTCATTACTGATCTACCTCCCAGCCGGGGCAAGACCGTACTATGGGTAATCACAGATCTTTTTTCCAAACAGGTCCACTTTGTTCCATGCGCTGGGCTCCCGTCGGCTCAGGGGTTGGCCAAAATGTTTGTCACTCATGTCCTCAGACTTCACTCGGTCCCTAGGAAGGTCCTCTCCGACAGGGGGGTCCAGTTCGTCGCCAAATTTTGGCGGTCCTTCCTGAAACTGATGGGAGTGGGGGAACAAGGTCTCTCGTCTGCCTACCACCCTCAAACGGATGGTCAAACCGAACGGGTTAATGCTGTGGTCGAATGTTACCTCCGTTGCTATGTCAATTACCATCAGGATGACTGGGTGGACCTGTTACCCTTCGCTGAATATGCTTACAACAACGCCCCCCACTCCTCCACGGGATTTAGCCCTTTTCAAGTGGTGTACGGGACCGATTTCGGCCCTTTTGGTTCCGCCCCCGTCACCCCCGAACTCGAGGCAGTTCCCGAAATGCAAAGCTGGGTACAGGCAGTCAGTTCTACTTGGCCCTGGTTACAAAAGAACCTCGAACGGGCCAAGCGTAAATACAAGGAACAGGCCGACAAACACCGGTCCCCGGGATGGGAACTCAAGGTGGGAGAACAGGTTTATCTCTCCACTAAGAACCTGCGTTCTCTCCGTCCCTGTAAGAAACTCAATGACCGCTATGTGGGTCCCTTCCCCATCACCCGGGTAATCAATGAAGTCGCTGTGGAATTGAACTTACCCAAGACCCTTCGGGGTATTCACCCCGTTTTCCACATCAGTCTACTCAAGCCGTTCATTTCCGCTCCCCAGTTCCACCCCCCTCCCAAACCTGAGGTGCCGACTGTTGTGGGAGGGGATACCCATTTGGAAGTATCCAAATGGAATTCCAAATGGAAAAAAGGAAAACTGTTCTATTTCGTACAATGGAAACATCTGGGTCCTGCACACGATGAATGGGTTGCAGCCCCCCATATGGCAGCCCCCCGCCTCATACACGAATTCCATTGCGCTTATCCCGATAAGCCTCGGCCTCCCGACCTCGCGGGAGGGGGGCCTTAAGGGGGGCAGAATGTGAGGGCCATGTGTTTCTGACTTCTCCATGTTCTCTGTATCAACCTCTTTGAACTCGTAAAAGCAGTTCACACCTCCCTGTGCCTTCCTGGGTCTCCCGTCTTATCCATCTTGCCCAGGTGTCACCTCTCCCTCCCCTGCTGCGCATCCTGTCTTCACTCCCTCGGGCCGAGTCCGGCCTTGAAGTGCTGATAGCCCTCACTGTCTCTCTGGGACTGTTTGATGTTTTGTATTGCACCGATTTGTCTTGTAACTTCCCATGCCTGGCATGTGAACCTTTATGCCCTGAAGTAGATAAATACTGTAACCCCGATAAGCTAGCCACTTGCAACTTTGAATCCGTGACTGTCTGCTCTATCTGAAGCCTTCAATAAATCTTTTGTTTCTGCACGCAAGTCTGAGCAATTGATTTGGCGAAGTTAGCCCAGCTAGGTTGGGGACTCTCACAGTCCTCTACTTAACAGAGGGACTTCTGAACCTCCTCAGAGCAAGAGACCAGAGAAGGGAAAGGAGACTCTCTGTACTCTGTGAGATATGCACAATGCACATACACAGATTGGCACAGTCAAAGAGACTGTAAATAGCTTTAAGCTAACACATAGTATTTATATATTCAGCATTGCTGTCTAAAACTAGAAAGAGCATGCATAGCATGTACATACACAATGCCTGATTTTAATGATGATCAGTTAAGAATATTAATAGAAGTCTTTAAAGGATTCAAGACTTAGCAAATACAGATACTCTGGGATAACTTCATATGTTCTCATAGAGCTTAGACTCTTAAAGGACTCCAGATGACACAGATGACACAGCAAGGTATAGTGTGTCTTCTGTACAGAAATGTTATGATGTTTTGAATGGTTTAAGTTAGGATGCTTCTAACCAAATCTTTCTCCAAAGAATTAACTATATTTTGACAGGATTTCTGTAACCTTATATTCTGAATGAAGGTGCATTGCACTAAGGATACTTTATGAATATATTCTGACTAAAATACTCCTTTATGGAGGCATAGAGAATGTGAATGATTACTTGCTACATAAACATGTTTAAGACTAATGATGTCTATCCTTATATGATATTTTAAGGCTTTGCAACCAAAAAGCATATATTGTATAATGTAAATAAATGTGTTTTTTATATATACTTCTACTCTTGTCCATTATTATAAATTTATTGGCGTGTTCAAGAGATGTCCTAGAAGCAATAACAAGTTTCTAGGAACCGTTGATTCCGGTCTAGTGGTGTCTCGCTGAATAGATAACTCCATTTCTCAGTAAATGGTACATTCTAAGAGTGTAGGCACTTAACGGCCCGAACCGCGACAATGTAATAACAGCATACCTCCAGCCACCACCTGGAGGTTGAGCAAAAGAAAATTAGGCAGCACAGTGGCCAAATAAATACAGTATGACAAAAGACTCTGCTCTGTATAATCTCACTTTTGCTACTTTGTAATATATTACTGCATAAACAAACTCAAGCAGACATCAAACATTTAACATAGGGAATGACATTGACTAATAGTTGTAACAAAAAAACACTACAAGCCCTTATACTGTAGCCCTATTTGGGAACTGTACGGTGCCAACTTAGTAGCAGTATAGCATGTGGAGAAGAGAAATATACATGTGGCCAATTCCTGCACTTGCTTAGGACACAAAAAGGAAAGTCTGGTTGCTAATCCCTTTCAAACGTCTTCATCAGTCGCCTGTAATTAGGTGCCAGGATGAAATTGACCAGTAGAAGCTCCACCTTAGAATCATAGAATCATAGTGTTGGAAGGGGCCACCAGGGTCATCTAGTCCAACTCCCTGAACAAAGCAGGAAACTAACAACTACCTCCCCCCAACTACCCAACAACTACCTCCCCAACGTTCCTTTGTCCTTTCGGAGCAACACTTTTCAGCAAACTGCTTTAAGGCACTCAGTGCCTAGAACTATAACAAGAAAAATCAGCTATGTCTCATTTTATGGAATTAATGAAGGACAGAGACACTGTCCTTCAGTGTTACTCCTCTGAAGATGCCTGCCACAGCTGCTGGCGAAACGTCAGGAAAGAAAATACCAAGACCAAGGTCACAAAGCCCGGATAACCTACAAGAACCGACACTTGACAGCCATTGCATCTATGGTGACCTAATACTCTCGGGGTTGATTTTCTAATAATATTATCAGTGTGTATTAAACTGTCTCTGATAGAAGAGGTTTTCCTGAGCCCCAATCTTGGCGGCTCCTACAGCCCGGAATGTTCTGTAATAAATTTCAATGTTTGAATATGACTCTTCTGAGGTTCTTGGTTAAAGGCGTATATTTGTCAGGCCTGCATTCCTCTGCTCACAGCAGCCTGTCAAACTGAGAATGTTTTGCTTTCGGAGCCTCTCAAGGTCTGTTGAATTCCTGTTCCAGCGCTATCTCCCGTGGGAATGGCTCCTCGTTGGGAGGGGGGTACCAGGACCCGTTGTGACTCATGCTTTCCAATATAGGCCTTGTACTATGCTATCCGTTCCCAGTCGTGCCAATTTACCTGTTAGCTCTGCAAACCTGTATGTTTTCCAATAAATCAGCTCTCTTTTGGACTTCTTGTCTGTGGAGGCTGTTTGTGGGATTACCACGGGGACAAGTGCTCACAATATTGCAAAGAGGCTATGATGTTGTGCCAAACAGTCCTAGAGCTGTTGGTGAATAATGACCCTGTCTTGTTTGTCAGCCCTTGCCTTAGCGGCTCTTACAACAGTCTCCGAGTACCCCCTCGCCACTAAAGACCTAAGACAGATTAGAGGCTGAATGTTCATAGTCATCAAGAAATGTGGAGTTCCTTTTCAATCTTCAGAATTGCCCATAGGGCACTCTAGTAGTGCGTCCCTTTAAAAAAGTAACTTGACAAAAACGCCCTACCTCATTTTGGTTCCTTTCACCCTGACCACTTAAAGCAAAATTTGCCCTACGGGCAGTGATATATTTCAAAGTAGCAAAAGTGAGATTATGCAGAGCAGAGTCTTTTGTCATACTGTATTTATTTGGCCACCGTGCTGTCGAATTTTCTTTTGGTCAGCTAATGTTAGCATGAAAAAAAATTTTTTTACCACCTGGAGGTTGGCAACCCCAAACATACCGGTCCCAGCTTTCATATTTTTTTCTACTGTTGTCGTAGAGTTATAACTAGAAATGTGCAGCCTGCACTTTACATCCTCTAAAATAAAAGCTAGGAATTAGTGCAACAGATCATTATGTTACAATGCTATAGCAATCTATCCATTGCCTCTTTCTGTAAAACCTGAGAAAAGCCCTCTGATAGGGGCAGAGATGGTGTCCTCAGCGACTGAGGGAAGAGACAAACTCTGTCACCTTTAAAGGGCTTCTCTCCCCCCCACTTTCCCCTGCAATGTTGCCATATAGCTCAGAAGGGAAAGGGGGGGGTCTGGGCACAAATAACATATTGACAGGAGCAAGCACAGTGGTGCCAGAAACAGTTGTGTGGATGCCATTCCTCTACCACCTGTTTTTCCTTTTGTGTGTGTGTGTGCATTTTTGCACACCTATCTGCAAGCAACCAGTATAAGCTGCATTCCCTGCCCCCCACAGCCATCCGCCTTTAAAAACTTTCTGTGAAAAATCTAGCCTATGACCCTCGTTCCTGGTTGTTTGGAAAGAAGAACCTGTGAAAAGGGCTCTGGAGGGAGCAGCATTTCCAGAGGGTGGAGTTCTGCATGGCCACTGCCCCTGGGTGGAAATGAAATGGGGCAGGAGGAGGCACAGAAAGGGTTTGGAGGCAGCCTCCTCCCAAAGGGAAGCCTGAGCTGTTCCTGCCACACTCTCACCTGCAGGAATTCACTGGCTGGCTGCTGACACTTCTCCTCCATCTCCCAGATGAGGCTGTCCAGAAAGGAGAGTTCCTCAGACAGTTCGGCCAGGTGCTGGTCCCTGTTTCCTGCCACCTCCTTCTCCAGTTCTTCCATCTGGGCCAGCACAAGCTTCTCCTGCTTATCCAGAAACTTATGCAGTTGCCTGAACTTGGTAACTGTCTCCTGCCGCTCTCCTTTGGTTTGCTTCTGAGATGGGAAAAAGAAGGAAAGTAGAATACAGCCAGTCTTTGCAGTGGGAAGAGGGACCTTAGCAGACTCCTATTAGAAGGGCACGTTTTATTTTCCCAGAGATCGCATCAACATTGGGTAGGAAAACAAAAAGAATCAGAAGGATCCATCCAAAGTACACATGAATTATCTCTGCATTATTTTCTTCTCGGAGTGGTTTTACTTTACAAAACTCAAACATGTGCTGCAGCTTCTCACATCTCTCTCCCCTATGCATAGACACTATGGTTATTTCCAGAATCCTTTTTATTGCAGAGCTATAAGATGTTCACCTTAATATTCACAAAAGTTCTTTCTAAGTGGTCTTCATTAACTTTTCTGTGGGAAACCAGACCATTCCAAATGGAAAGGGACTGCCTTCTTGCTTGAATTTTCTGCATTTTGTACTCAGTATTCCCTTTCCCCCACATACATTTCCATTGTCTGTTCACCTCCCAACAATAAGGACACTTACAAGCAGGTCCTGGCTTTCCTTCACTATGCTGGGTTCATACGCCAGAATTTTTTTCTTCTCCTTCCGCAGAATCTCCATACAATTGCAGAACTGATCCTGGAGGGGAGAAAGTCCCAAAATTGAAGTTCCCTCCTTTTACTATAAATCATAAAGCAAAACTGTCACCAAAGCTCAAATCAGATATAAGTGCAGGATGTCCCGCCCCGTGCAACCCCTGGCAAGAGGGTTAGAAGCAACTCCAGGCTAAAAATTTTGTTTTAAAAGGACAAATATCGTGTGTGGAGGGGAGAGACAGTTAATTCTTCTACCAATAGGCTGCTGCCCCCTGGTGGCTCGGCAGGACAATCAGTTGGTCAACACAGCCAGCCCTGAAGAGCGCCAACGTCCCAACATCACCCCCTGACACAAAGGGAGGGCAATTAGGAAGGAAGCAGCCAAGCCAGGAGATGGGCAACAAAGAGATGTTGTCATTCCTCATTTGGGCCCAAGACCCAAGCATTTCCCTACAAAGAATGCCATGGGGCACTCAGGAATGCAGCTAGAAAGGATCCAGACATGATCTTCCCCACCATCATCCACTTGTCGATTTCTGACCTTGTACTCTTGGGAAGCCTCCTCCACAGGAATGATTTCATGATGTTTGTGCTCCTGGGACTGGCCACAGACCGCACAGATGAGGGCTTCATCGTCCTTGCAGAAGAGCTTCAGTGGCTCCTGGTGCTTCTGGCAAACTCTCTCCTTTCTAGTTGCCGAGATTGTCTGATGCCAAAAACAAAAGAACCATGTTGGTTTTATTTTATCCCCATATTTTTGATCACTCACTCTCTCTGTACTTGTAAATATTGGACATAATCGGTGACTTATTCAGAAAAAATATATTGGATAGGAAAGAGATATAACCAAGCTTTTATTGATCCTTCAAATTCCTTTGAAAGCCAATGAATTAAGAACAATTCCTGGTTCAAAGTAAACCACACACTCCCTGCATCTACTTTGCCAGTCAGCATATCCACCCCTAGATCCTCAGCTGGTGGCTCCCCTCTCCTCTAGCAACGAGATTTCAAGTAGCATCTGAGGCTGTTGTATAAGGAGGAAACCAATAACTAAGAAAATTGAAAAATCCTGGCCCAAATATTTTTCAAAACATATCCAGGTTGTTTTCAATGAAAGTGATGGTTTACTCCAGGGGTCGCCCAACCTTTAAAGCCTGCGGGTACCTTTGGAACTTTGAGAGAGGCTAGTGTGTACCACTCCCAAAATAGCTGCCACAGGATGTGGAGTCAAACCCAAATGGCTGCCACAGCAGGCGGAGCCACACAAAAATACCTCCCATCCCAAGTCCAGATTCTGCAATCCTCCCAACTCCCCTTTCCAAACCCTCAAAATGAATATGAATCGAATCGCACAGGACTCCCCAGTGAATTTGCCCTCAGGGCAGCCTTTTCTGCCAACAGATCTACAGGCAACATCCTGGAAGGAGTTCTGGCCATAGTTATTATGGGGAACGCTCTGATGACACTTTTGAAACAATTTCAACATTTTTGTCCGGGTACTAACGACAGGGTCTCGGAGCAGAGGCACATCAGCCCCTGATCCAGCCAACTTTGCCATGTGACGCAGTCACATCTTTCTCTGTTCCTGCAGGGCTCCCCGCCTCATTCCAGATTCACAATTACTGTTGCATGGTATTATAATTCCCCTCAGGGTTCCCAAGCAAGATGTTGTGGGCCCCACTTAGCTGATCAACACCTTTCCTGGTGCCTGCCAAGTGTTTATAGAAAGTGGGTGAAGCTATTGCCCAGGAGGACTTCTGACTGGCCATTGGAGAGCTGATCGGCTGTGCAGATTCTTAAAAACATTGCTTTGGCAGCAGCTTCCACCACAGCACAGGGATCTTCCCTGTGTGACTGAACGGAAGGTGTGGCAGCCATTCTGTGGCTCTGCCCACCACGTTGTGTCAGAATCCCAAAGGTGCCCACAGGCTCAAAATGTTTCAGGACCCCTGTTCTGGATATCCCCCCTTAGGCAGGGACACCTCTTGGACTGGCCGTGCTGCTAGATCTCAAGCCAGGAGAGGCAACAGCATTCCCACTGTAAGGGATGGATGGGAGATATTACAGCTCCGCTGGGAGGAAATGGATCGTGTCTGTGGGAGGCTGGGGGTTCAAGGATGGAGAGCACCTTCTGAAAAAGCAAACTCCACTACCTTGGAATAGGTGTCCCTTGGAGGGACAGATGGCAGGGCTTTGAAGGGGGAACATGATGTTTGAATGGCTCTTGTTACCACCAACTCCTTTGGCAACCAATCTGCGGCTGACTAGAGGAATAAAAAATAAAGCTGACGTTATAAACAAACAAGCGGCAAGGAGGCCCCAAATGCTCAAGGCTGCTTTGACCCAAACGGAAAATCTGAGCCACCAAGACGCAAGAAAAGTCTCCTCTCCTGGTGAAACGGAACACAGTAAGAACCCGGCTGGATCAGACAGAAGGAGGGATCTGCCCAGCCCAGGATCTCATTTTCCAGCTCTGGTTGACCCGATGGGGACAGGTCAAGGCTGACCGGCTCCTGGTGTACTGTCAGGCAACTGGGGCATAACATTAAACTGGTTTAATACCTACCATTATTTGCATTCCAGCTAGGACTTTTTTTCACTTGACTGAAATTACAGAGAAGCCAAGAAGAAATCAGGGCTCATCCCCAGCAAGATCCACAGAGATTCCTTACCTTCTTCTCTCCGGCAGGCTCCTCCAGAGGGACCACCTGGTGATCTTGGTGCTCCTCGGATCTGCGGCAGACCCCGCAGAGGAGGGCGACGTCCTCCCTGCAGAGAAACCTCAGGGGCTCCTGGTGCTTCTCGCAGACGCCCCCCTTTCCCTCTGCCCCCTTCCCCCCTCCCTCTTTTCCCTTCTGAAGAGTAAATGTTTTGGCTATCTCCACAAAGTTGGCCAGCTGCTGGTTGGGCCGGAGGGTCCCCTCCTGCGCTCGCCCTCTGCACTGGGGGCAGCAGGAAGCCTCCGCCCCCGACGCCCCCCAGCTGCGGGTCAGGCAGGCGCGGCAGAAACTGTGGCAGCACTCGGGGATCATGACGGGGTCCCTGAAGAAGTCCAGGCAGAGGGAGCAAGAGGCTTCCTCGCACAGCTCCTTCAGGGGACCCCCCGCCGCCATGGCTGCCTCTGCTGAGCGGGAGGGAGAGAAGGAAGAAGAGCGCTTCAGTTTCGTTTCCTCGCTTGCCAAAGCGGCCACGGGGAGTTTCCCTCCCTGCAAAGGACTCGGCTGCTGCTGCGCCATCAGATCCTGGTAATGCTTACTAAGCAAAGGGCCGGGGGTGGAAAGCAGAACCTGGGGAGGGGAGGGCTCCTTTGCACTCCTTTTTTGCAAGCGCTTCGGAGGGAAGGGAGACGTTTCTCTTCGCCTCCCAGGGGACTCTTCCCATGCGGGGTGTCCCTGAGACGAGGGAGAGGCTTCCGGGGGGGGGAGATCGGGGGAGGGGGTCTCCTCCAGCCACTCGCCACAGAATGAGCCTGGAAAGATTTCCCAAGCAGAAGAAAATCGCCCTGGGAAAGTTGGAAGGAAGCGGAGGGGCGCCGCGGGGCGGATCGGGCCTTTCAGTCCTGGGGAGAAGTGAATTGAAGTGGACTGGGCTAGGACATTTTTCAATTGGAAAATCGCAAAGTGTTTTACTCCGAGAATGACAAAAAGAGAAGAAATGGAGTTGCTTTAATAGTGAGGCAAGGTGTAGCAAAGGCAGTCAAGAGCCTTATCGATGATGGGCTTCCGGTGGTGCCGTTGGAGAGAGCACTCCATTTCCCCAGGTTGTCCTGGGAGAAATCCAAGTCTGCGTTATTTTTGGGGTACATAGATACCCCAATCCGACCCTTGCAAGTGGGTTGGAAAGCAGGAACTCCCTGCAGCCCGCAAACGCGGTTTGACCTCCTAGGTACTCTGAGGGGGCTTTTATAAGCCCCTCGGAGTCCTAGACGCCGGTCCTGCGAGGGCACTAGGGAAGGACATCGCCAAAACGCAACTTTGGCAGCAAGCTCTACCCTCCACCGCCTTAATACCAACATAAGGACTACATAAAGAAAAGAACCTCACCTCTTGACACCCAAGTGAGTACAAAAGAACTCTTCGTCTACTTACTAGAAATTTGAACAGACGGGAGGCTGATAAGAATATTTCTGGGACCCCCACCCCTCCATAATCCGAACTGAAAAAGTTTGATCTGAGTTAGTCATCGGGATTAGCGACAGGAGCCTTATCGGATCGATCAGCCTAAACCATAACAAAGAGTCGGAAGGATACCTTTTAGACTGACAAGAATTATCACCAATGAGAGGTCCGAAGGAAGGGGAGGGTGATTTCTCTTCCTGATTTTCCGGCGAATTCCTGCCACGTTTGCAGTAAGGGAGTGCCTGGAACGGAAGACTCTCTATAACACCCTCTCTATCATTGGAACTAAAACAACAGGAAGTAGCCGCGGGACTGAATATCCGTCGCACTCGAGTTACTTTCAAATCATTCCTGAAGGAATAACCATCGAGAAGAGGCGATAGAAGGTCTGCAGCACTAGTAACTTCCTGTTTACTTCCTGATTAATCCGATCTAGAGCGACCGAAAAAACTCACTGGTATTTTAAAACTTTAAAATGCAATTTTAAAGCCAATTTCGACTCTTTTCAACCCGAAAAAATTACTAGGCTGATCTTTGAACTATCATCTTTTAACCAGCACCTTAAAGGCCCTGTCGGTGGACATGTATTTTACCAGCTTTTTTTGAATGTAAATGTCTCGACCCCGCTCTGGCTCACTACATAGCCCTGCCTATACTAAACTAAGGGACTCTTTACAAACCTCGACCATGGAAAAAAAGTTACAGGATATGCTAACTAAACAAACTGAGGCAACAAATAAACAGTTTGAACAGATGTCTACACAGATGGCACAGTTGACTTCTATGATGACAAATCTTGGTCAAGCATCCCAAGCTATTAATCAGAAGTTAGATGTGGTCACTGGAGACTTGAAAGAAGTAAAAACTCAAATGATTGTTATGAAGACAGATATGCAAGCGATGGATGTATCAATTAAGAAAGTGATGGATGAGCACAAGGACACAAAGAAAAAATTAACAAGCCAAGAAAAACAGATTGAAACAATACAAGCGGATCAGATGGCGGCAAAAAATCAAATGGCAATGATGGAGATGAGAGTGAAAGAGACCAACCTTCGTATACGCAATCTTCCAGATATGATGGGAGATAATAAAGAATCTGCAATACCAAATTTGGCCTACTTATTTCAGATAGATGAACAAGAATAAAAACAAGCCATTAATAGAATATACAGGATACCACTACCTGCTAGAATGAGAAGATCTAAGCCAAGAGATTTGATGATAGTGTTCTATGACACCAGAGTTAAAGACAAGATTATGAAGATTCATTATGAAAATCCAGTGTCAGCAGGAGACTCCTCTCTTATACTACTGAAGGATATTCCAAGGCATCTACTTTCACAGAGGAATAACTACAAAGACTTTGTGTCTATACTGAAAGCTAATGGCATCAAATATCGTTGGATTATGCCACAAGGTTTGGCTTTCACCTATAAGGAAGTGAAAACGACAATTCTATCCCAAGCAGATGTGGGGAAATTTTTGAGAAAATACAAAATGGACCTTAAAGAATTACCTGGAGAGAAGGAGGAAGAAGAAGAGGAAGAAGAAGAGGTACAGGGTGCAGAAGGTGGTACTAAACTATAGACTTTTTATTTTGCTAAAAAATACTACATTATGGCAAAAGCAATTTCTTGGAATGTAAATGGACTGAATGAGAAAACTAAAAGGGCCAGAATCTTCAAATATCTACAGAAATATAAATACTCCCTAACTTGCCTACAAGAAACCCATATAGCTTCAAAGCATAAAAAATACTTGGAGAAACAGGTGCTTGGACAAGCATTTATTGCTTCTGCTAAAACTAAAACAAAGGGAGTGGTAATCTATGCCCACCCCAGTCTCTGTCCAGAACTAGTATATAAAGACAATGAAGGAAGAATTGTAATTATCAGAACTAAAATATTGGGACAAAGGACAATAGTGGTTGGAATCTATGCACCCAATGAAGGGAAAAAATCCTTCTATGAAAAATTACATGACCTGATAACCCAGTACGCACAAGACCAAATTTTATTGATGGGCGACTTCAATGGAATTATTCTCCCATCTCTGGACAAAAAATCAAAAGCAAAAGATATCAATGATGGATGCTTGCCTAAAACTTTCTTTGCCATGGCTTCAGAATTAGAATTACAAGACATTTGGAGAACAATGAATACAACAGCTAAAGAATACACCTTTTATTCAGCAAGACACGATTCACACTCCAGAATCGATATGATATGGGCCAGTAAATCAATTTTCACGCAACTACGTAAAATTCATATTTTACCTAGAACTTTTTCTGATCACAATCCTGTTACCTTTGATTGGAACAATAAACAAGCATTTAGATGGCGAATGAACGATAAACTTTTAAAAGACAACAAGATACAAAAGGAATTACAGGTTTTAATGAAAGACTTTTTTGAAATTAATCTTAATGGGGAAACTTCTTTAAATACAGTTTGGGACGCATTCAAAGCTGTTCTGAGAGGTTTTATGATACAGAAACACTCGGCCTGGAAGAAGACTCAATTGCAATTTACAAACAACATACTTTGGAATTTACAAAATTTGGAGCAGAAATTGGTAATGGTAACACAGGAAGAGGAGAGAAGAGAAATTCAAATACAGATTTCTGCATCTAAACACCAATTAAATTTGGTAATAATGGAGGAAATGAATAAAAATCTGAAACTTGCTAAACAAAAGTATTTTGAATATGCAAATAAACCAGGAAAATTTTTAGCAACACAATTGAAGGACTCATTTCAAAAGAAGATTATAACAAAAATCCAAACTGCTAAAGGACCAGTTTATTCAACTTCAGAAATTCAGAAAGAATTTGTTTCATTTTACTCTAAGTTATATCAGAAAGAAAATATTCCAAAACAGAAAATAGATAAATTTCTAAACTCAATACAGATGAAAGCTTTGTCAATGACCCAGAGAGAATGTATTGAAGCTCCAGTAACAAGGGAAGAAATACAAGAAGCAATACTGAGACAAAAAACGGATAAAACACCTGGACCAGATGGAATTACTGCACTATTTTATAGAACATTTAGTGACAATTTAGTTGGATTTTTTAGTTCACTTTACAATGCAATTTTGGACGAGGGAACATCCCCGGAGACTTGGTCACACGCATTTATATCGCTGATACCCAAAGAAGGAAGAGATCCAGAAAAAACATCTAATTACAGACCTATATCGCTCTTAAATGTGGATTACAAAATTTTTGCTTCGGTTTTGGCATGTAGGATAAAGCAATTTATTAAGGATCTTATACATGAGGACCAAGCAGGTTTTATACCAGGAAGGCAAATAAAAGACAATGTAAGAATTTTACTAGATTCACTGGAATATTATGACCATAATATTCAACAAACTGCGGCTTTTGTATTTTTGGATGCAGAAAAAGCCTTTGATATGGTCTCTTGGAACTTTTTGAAACGGATTTTGGATAAATTGAATTTTGGAGATCGTTTTCAGAAAGGTATATCGGCTATTTATACCTCCCAACAAGCTAAAATTTTGGTTAATGAATCAATGTCAGATAACTGCCAAATCACGAAAGGGACTAGACAGGGATGTCCCTTGTCTCCACTTTTATTTTTGTTGGTGTTGGAACCGCTATGTGTGAAACTAAGAAGTATGGAGGACATCCGCGGGCTAAGAATTAAAAAACATGAATTTAAGTTGAGAGCATTCGCGGATGACCTACTGCTAATTTTGGAAAACCCAACACAGTCAATGAATATACTTCAGGAGACTTTGGATGATTTTGGAAAAGTATCAGGCTTTAAAGTGAATCAAGAAAAAACAAAGATAATATTTAAAAATTTATCGGAAATACAACAACAGGAATTTATATCATATACTGGCTGGGAGAAAGCTAACAAAGTTAAATACCTGGGAATTTGGATCACTGCAAAGAATAAAGATCTGTTAACCAACAATTACCTCAAGTTATGGGGTAAGATTAAAACTGATATGATTATATGGTCAAACAAAAAATTGTCATTAATGGGACGTATCTCAACGATCCAAATGAATGTCTTACCGAGGATGCTCTTCTTATTCCAAAATTTACCAATAATATCACAAACAAAATATTTTGAAACTTGGAGGAAAGACATTTCAAACTTCATCTGGCAAGGAAAAAAACCAAGGACTGCTTATAAATACTTGGTGGATCTAAAAACTAGAGGAGGTTTAGCACTGCCTAACTTTCAACTCTATGCTGAAGCGGTAGCTTTAGTATGGCTAAAAGACTGGATGGATTTGTCAAATGTACGTTTGCTAGACTTGGAAGGTTATAATAACTTAAGTGGATGGCATGGTTATTTGTGGTATGATAAAATTAAGTTACAAGCAACATTCCGTAATCATATAATCAGGTCCTCTCTACTTCGTATTTGGATGAGATATAAACACATTTTGGAACCAGAAACACCGATGTGGATATCACCCCAAGAAATGCTAACTTTGCGCCCACTTAGACCAGACAAATTTATTACTTATCAAGATTTAATTAATTGGGAAGGAAAGAAATGCTCACTAAAAGACTTTCAACTGCTTAAGGATGATTTACAATGGCTTCAATATTACCAAATCAAATCAGTTTTTGTACAAGATGCAAAAAAAGGTTTCTCTAAAGAAAAATCTCCTTTTCAAAGGATTCTACTAGACAATAATACAAAGCTGATTTCTAAAATGTATAATCTCCTTTTAACAATATACTGTGAGCAGGACACGATTAAACCAACTATGATCGATTGGGCTCAAAATGTGGGACATGATATTGTTTTAAATAAATGGGAAAGATTATGGTCTAAAGATTTAAAAGGAATAAAAGCACAGTCAGTGCGAGAAAACATCTATAAAATGATGTATAGATGGTATCTAACACCCAAGAAAATTGCAAAGATTTATAAAACGATGTCCCCTACTTGTTGGAAATGTAACAAAGAAATTGGTTCCTTTTATCACATGTGGTGGACCTGTGACAAAGCCAAAGACTTCTGGGACATGATTTATAACGAACTGAGATTAATACTACAAAAGAATATATCCAAAACACCAGAAATGATGTTATTGAGTATGATTCCAGACGACTTAGCAACACAAAGAACCTTTTTGATATATGCCACAACAGCTGCGAGACTGCTTTATGCAGCGAAATGGAAAGGGCTAGAAACTCCAGAGAAAAAAGACTGGATTGTTAAAATGTTTGAAGTGGCAGAAATGGCAAAACTCACAGCTATTCTAAATGAAGAAAATGACGTTCGGTTTTTGGGGGAATGGGGGGCGTGGATACATTATTGTGAATATGAGTTAAAATTGGGAAGAATGGAAGAATATTTTCTAATCTGATCCAGAGGATTATTTTTGATTTTTTTTTTATATTGAATAAGCATAATTATATTTACTAACAGATTATGGTTTTTTATATATGGTATTGATATTTTATCAAGATTAAATTACCTATGACGGGAGGAACTTTTTATTAAGAGGCAGATAGAGGTGATGGGGAAGTCAAAAAATTTTCCATTTCTTTTTTTTCTTTTTTCTTTTCTCTTTTTAATTATATGATATGGAATTATAACAACTTTAGGTTAGAATTGAAATTCGATATTGTTATAGATGTTTAATGCAATGGAAAATTTCTATCATAAAACCCAATAAAATTTATATATAAAAAAAAAGAGCCTTATCGATGATACTGCTGCGAAGAGACGGTCTTAAGAAAGCCTGAGGTGGCCTTTTAAACTCACCCAAAAGAAGGGCGGGAGGGTCTCTGAACTTGGCCCCATGAATATCAAAACACCCAAAGAATGGGGCAGTGTACACACAGGAGATGTTTTTGTACCAGCCCAGGGCTACCCACCCCCTTGTTTGGAGGAAAAGAAAAATATATATAGATCAGAAGGCAAAGTCTGAGATCTTGTGAACCTATGTCATGAGATCTCGGTTGTCAGTTTGGAGAAGGAAGGAACAGCGGCCACGTGAGGCAGGCGGGCAAGGGAAGAGGAGAAGCAAGGCCTGCCACCCTCACCCACCCTTGCCATCATCATGTGAGCCTGGCGGGTGGGTGGAGGAGTTGCCGCTGCCACCACCACCCCCAGCTCTGTGGGCAGGCAGGGAGGAGGAAAGGGAGCCACTTGTGCCCCTGCTGTGGCCACCTAAACCAGGCAGGTGGAGGCAGCGGCACTGCAAGTGGAAGGGGGCAGGCAGAGGAGGGATGGAAGAGGAGCCACCATTTCCCCCTCACCACCGCATGAATCAGGCAGGAGATGGTGGCGCATTAGATTGACAGGGTGGCTGTTCAGGGGCCAGCAGGGCAAGTGGGGGTGGGATGATTTCCCCCCCCCAGTCTCATTTAGTCCCTTTATCACCAGATCTTCCTGAAACGTAGATGACACATTAGTATGATTGTAAACACAGAGTCAGTGCTTTGAAGTGCAGTGTGGTGGACTTGAACTGATGAGGCCTGAGTTCAAATTCCTACTCGGCTAATAGGGTGTCCAGCCTCCAGGTAGGTGGAGACCTCTCAGAATTACACCTCATCTGCAGATGACAGAAATCAGCTCCCCTGGAGAAAACAGCTACTTCAGAGCATGGACTCTATGGCATTATGGCCCCCTCAGGTCCCTCTCCAAGCCCACCTACCCTGGCTCTGCACCCAAAATCTCCAGGAATTTCCCAAGCCAGAATGAGCAACCCTAGCAATGAAGTTCACCCGGACTGGTCTAACTTCCCTCGCAGGGTCATGGTAAGAAAAAAGTATGAGCACCCAGTTTGTTGGAAACTTAATTAAAGGAGGGAGTGATGGCTGTGTGGATAAAAAGGGTTTATAATTATTTGAAGGGAGACACAAAAAACAGGAAGAGAAACTTTTAACCCAGGAGGACCCTGGCTATGCAAATCCCCCTCCTGAATTTCTTTCCAACTGGAGAGTTGGGGCGGGCTCAAGTCAATAAATGAAAGCACCCTTGTGGTTGTCAGGCAGTTACGAAATCCACCCAACCCCCCACAAAAAAAAATCAAGGCAGCAGAGTTTTCAAGGTAACAACTTTATCATAAGCATAACATCTTTTCAATCAATAGTATAACTAAACCACAACTGCTATGAATGTAGCAGCCTTGACAGGGAGAAGATCTTCAGTGCCCTTCAGAAAGGGTACGATGAACAGAGGCAAATCCTAACTGGTGGTACCCCGTAAAGCAAAAAACAAAACAAAAAACCCCAAAAAACTCCAGAATATTAACTGCAATTTGCAGGTCCTCTTCTTTCTCTGCATGATCTTCAGTTGCTCCTCTTGTGCCTGAGAGGAATGGAGGCTGGAGGAGGCCAGGGTGTGTGTGTATTTACAGCTCTCCTTGACAACAAGCCTGTTATTCTTTATTAAGTGAAATGTGTAACTGTTGCTTTCAGAAATGAGATGCAAAAAAGGGGGGGATATTGGGAAATGGAGGGGGAAAGTCTCCATTTTACTCCAGTCTGTTTTGGTGTTTGGGAGCTTGGAAAGGCCTTATTGCAGATACTGCTGTGAAGAGACGGTCTTAAGAAGAAAGCCTGAGGTGGCCTTTTAAACTCACCCAAAAGAAGGGCAGGAGAGTCTCTCCAGAGAAGGGGGCTCCAGAGAACTCGTAGATCAGGGCTGCTCGGTCAGCGTCGAAAAAGGCCACTCGGCCCCCAGCATAGTTCAGACACACTCGGATCCTCTTGATCTCTCCGGTCAAGGGAAAAGCATTGTCTTTTATCTGAGGCCTGAAGCAGCCTCCCCACTTCTCCACAGCCCAGAACCCTTCCTCGGGACTGAAGTTGAGGTATCCCTTCCTCCTCACAGACCTTCTGGCCACCCCCACAGACCAGCCGTCCTCGCTTCCCACAAGGACTTCCCAGAAATGGCGGCCTGCTGTGAATCCCTCACGGCCCAGCACAGCACCATATTGGTCAAATCTCTCAGGATTGCTGGGCAGAGATTGACCTTTTTCTCCTCCTCTCATGCTTTTGCAATCCTCAGGGTTGTTGGGCAGATCTTGATCTATTCCTCTATCTCTCACACTTTTCCGATCCTTACACAGGATGAGTTGGGGATGGGCTGTGTCTGGATCCAGTGTCACATTTGCTGTTGGGGTCAAACAAGGAGACAAGAAGAGAAGCGTCTTCAGCCGGGAGATTTCTCCCCCTCTGCCCTGTTCTGCATCCTCCTCCTGCTCCCACCTCTTCATAACCCTCTCCTGGATCCACAGACTCTCCTGACCTACTAAAGGTCTTCCTGTGAGCTTCCAGAGAAGGCAGATAAAATGAACAATAAAAACCCACAGGAACCCAGCCCGTTTCTTCCCATGTCCTATCCCAAGCAGGGAACCTTGAGAGAGAAGAGAGCCATGGATATTTCACTCACAGGATTCCCCTCCCCAAGAAATCACACAAGAGAGCATTTACACAAACACCCAAATCACATGAAAATGAGCAGAGGCACAGAGTGGGTTGAATGGGTCATAGCTCTTAGCCCTGATCCGAGACACATCTCAAAACAGGCAATACCACTGAATTTGGCTTTCATTTACTCTGAAGAAAATGCAGAGACTGGAATGGGCTGGTTGCCATTGCTTTCAGCCTGCCAGGAAGGCAGTGAAACAACAAAGATCGGACTGAACCCAACTTCTCAGGGAATGTGCTGTGAGGTAATATTACATCAGCAATGTTGACTAACATGCTGGCCTGCCTGAACCCTTCAGAAAATACAAGTGAGATCAGACCATGGCTCAGTGGTAGAGCCTCTGCTTGGCATGCAGAAGGTCCCAGGTTCAATCCCCGGCTTCTCCAGTTAAAGGGTCTAGGCAAGTAAGGTGATGTGAAAGACCTCTGCCTGAGACCCTGGAGAGCCGCTGTCCATCTGAGTAGAGAATACTGGCTTTGGTGGACCAAGGGTCTGGTTCAGCATAAGGCAGCTTCATGTGACCCTCACTCCACAGCCTGAAGAATCTTCCTTCCACACTTATGTCTCCTTAAAGGCTGTCACGTCCAGCCTGATGAAGACCTCTGGTGTGCTTAAAAGATTACACACTGTTTTGTGCCAATTGAAATAATAAATAATGAAGGTATTACATGGATTTTGTTCTTCTTTGGGGGCTTTGCATGGACCACTATGGCTGTATAATTTTTTTCCTGGATCCCAAGAATATTTCTACTCAAACCAACCTTCAAGTATTTGTTCTAAAAAATGATCACCCCTCTTCTCATTCAAAGTTTCTCCCAGAACACCTTGAATCAAAAACACCCCGCAGATAGTTTCTGTACTTCACAGCATAGGGAACTGGCAGGAAGGAAGAGAGAGCAGGATTTACAGTCCCTTGAAACTCTCTGTGCCTTCTAGAGAGACCCAGGTGCTTCGGCAGTGGTTTCCACACAGGGACGGGGCTTGTGCGGTTTCCTTGTTGCTGGTGAAGCTACTGATCAAGCGCAGCGACAAGAATGGGGCTTCTGCATGGCAGGTTCCCCCTACACACACTTTCCCTGCTCCAGTCCACCAGCAGCACCCACCCCATTCCATTGGGCCACCAGGGCTTTAGCAATTAAAAAAAAATAGTAGTAGCATATCATTATATTGATGCCTTTCCCTGTATATTGTCACAACAGAAAGGACCAGATGCTTATTTTTTAATGGAGGCTGGGAAGTCAGAGAACCAGGTCCATCTATTGGTAAAACATTATATCTATACAATGATATGACAGTATTGCGTTTTTAAAAAACTAAAAATCCCCCCAGAGATGGGAAAAGGAAATACCACCAGGACAGGGTCAGGGAAATGGCTGCCATGTAGGATTTACTGCAAACCTGGTTTAAGAAAGATCAGAGAAAATCTGGGAAACCCCAGCAGGTGTACAAATGTGGTACGGAAGCTGGGGGAGGGGGGGTATTTCCCAAAAGTATTAAACCCAGGACAGATAAACTGTGAGAAGATGGCCAGGATCAAGCTAAGAATGGGTTTCCTGGCCTCACATATATTTTGCAGAGCCTTGAAAATGCTATTCTGAAACTTGCAAATTTGGCAGCACCAAAGGGAGAAAACTTTTTAAAGCAGTCATAACTTTTTAATGAAGCAGAACTGGTTTGAAAGCAACTTTGCTGCCCTGAAAACACACAAACATCTAATATCCTGAAGATACCTCTCCAAAAACCAGTTCTGCAACTTTAGTGAAAGCTTTGGTAAAGGATCAATATGCTGCAATTTACCATAAATGCAGTTTGAAAACGTATTTATTTAGAACATCCAACAACTGACCCTATGCAGAAGGAAGCAAAATAGAGCTAAGTCAGCATTCAATCTGCATCCATAAATGCGGCAAATGGAAGTTCCTGAGCCCAGTTCACAGCACTAAAAAACATCTGCCTTCACTCTCACTGAATGTACTCTAAAATATATTCAGGAGACAGCTTCCTCCTGCCCAGAATGTGCATCAGAGTGACAGCCGGGGAGGCGGAAGACCAAGCTGAAGAGGAGACTTGTGAGTGACGGCTCTTCAAACACTAATTGTGTGTGACCAACTGGAAAACTTCTGCCTTTATATACGGCAATTCCACAAATTCTGCTTTTTTTTTTAAACCTCGTGGATCCACAACACAATTTATAGCACCATGAAACTGAGGTAAATGTGGTAAGGCAGGAATGTCCACTTAGAGACATGGGATTCCCAACCTGGTCTGCGCCTCTCATGGGGAGGATTCGGAAAGGCCCTCAAGGGCTGAGGCCCAGTAACCGTTCTCCCATCATTTCAATATGGCGGCAGGTAGGTGAAAGGGGGCAGTTCATCCCCCTCAGAATTCACCTTCTCTTTCACCCTGACAGACCTCCTCACAACAAGAAGGAACTGGCTGTGGCAGGGAGTGAGAGATGAAGAAAAAGGAGAAGAGTTGGTTTTTATCTGCCAACTTCCTCTACTGCTTAAGGAAGAATCAAACAGGCAAACAATCACCTTACCTTCCCCGCTCCACAACAGACACCCTGTGAGGTAGGCGCGGCTGAGAAAGCTCTAAGACAGCTGTGACTAGCCCAAGGTCACCCAGCTGGCTTCATGTGTAGGAGTGGGGAAACCAACTCGCTTCACCAGATTAGAGTCTGCCACTCATGTGGAGGAGTGGGGAATCAAACCTGGTTCTCCAGATTACAGTCTACTGCTCCTAACCACCACTCTTAACCACTACACCACACTGGCTCTGTTTAGGAACAAAACAAGAGAGTCCCGTAATGTTATATCTCTAGAAAAACACCAAGTAGAAGAACACAAATTGTAAGGTTAAGATCTTTAGATAAGAAATAATTGATCAGTGTATGAAGAAAAATGTACCTTTCTGCAGGTGAAATCCAGAATCCAGAGCGGCTGAGAAAGAAGAAACCGAAAGTGAGCAGCAGACCCTTGTGCCTATCACCAATCTTGTGACCAAAACATCAGTTAATAACATTATCTCTTTTTCTTTTGGGGAGAAGGTGCCATGATATAGCCCCGTATTGGCAACCCTATGGCACGCGTGCCGAAGCCGGCATGGTAAGCCCTCTCTATGGGCACGCGCGGACCCGTCGCGTCTGCCTAGGCCTGTGCCGTGTTGCTGTGGTGAGGGCGGCGCTCCTTCTCCCCAAGCTCATGCTCCCCAAGCCTGCACTGGCATCCTCCCTCTCCTTGCACCTGGGGCAAGCCCCTCCCTCTCTCTGTTTGTCGGGGCGCCCCGCCCCTCTTCAGTTTGGACCAGGAGGCTCGAGCACCTTGCCATGCCCCCCCTCTCAGCTGAGCTGCAGGGCAGCTCAGCTGTTTGTCGGCCCCGCCCGTCTTCAGTTTGTCTGGGGGCCCGCCCGTCTAAAAAAGCATTTAGAAAATTCTACAACATTTGCAGACAATCCTACAAGCCATCAGGAAATCTACAAGGACTTTTCTAGCATTGTAGCAGCTGCAAAGGTGAATTTTAGTAACAGATGTTTACAGTTCCGTAAGATGGAGACAACCCTGTGTTTTCTTACTTCTCCAGATAAAGCCAAATTTGAAGGACTTGATCTTTTCTGCCTACACTGGTTAGATTTAGAAAATCTGGAAATGGAGCTAATAGAATTTCAAGAAAGCTCTATCTGGAAAAATAAATTCTATGACCTGCGTGAAACACTTGAGAAGATAGAAGGGATGCCAAAGGACAGCTCAGTTAGTTCTGAAAATGAAATCCTTAAAGTGTGGAATTCTCTGCCAAATAATTTTAAGTCAATGAAAGCACTTGGGATTGCTTTCCTTACTTTGTTTGGATCATCTTATGCTTGTGAGCAGCTGTTTTCAGCTTTGAATTATATCAAATCTGACACCAGAAACAGGCTAACAGATTACCTGAGTGCTGCATGTGTTGCTCTCAAACTTACAAAGTATGAGCCAAGCGTAGACTAATTATCAGCATGCACACAACAGCAAAAATCACATTAATTGTTCAAAAAATTTGACGATGTCCTCAAAGATGTCACAAAAATGGTGAATTACATCATGGCTCGTGCTCTGAATTGTCGACAGTTTCAAGCACTTCTTGAGGAGGTTCAGGCACAGTATAATTGTTTACTTATGTACAATAATGTCCGATGGCTGAGCAGAGAACGAGTCCTGGAGAGATGCATGACAAATGCAAACTTTTACCTTTCAATAAAAAGTTGTTTGTATCATTGAAAGCTCTGTTATTGTGTTTTTCTTTTAACGCAAAATATGTGAATGTATGAGTTGGTTTTTCTAAACTAAAACCTCAGTATTCAGGTTAAATTGCCGTATTGGCACTTGGCGATAAATAGTGGGTTTTGGGTTGCACTTTGGGCACTCGGTCTCTAAAAGGTTTGCCATCACTGATATAGCCCTACCTCATCAGATCTTGAAAGCTAAGTAGGTTGGTACTTGGATGGGAGACCAAAGAAGATTCTGCAGACTACAGCAATGGCAAAGAAATCTCTGCTTCTCGCTTGCCTTGAAAACCTCTTTGTGGGGCTGCCATAAGTTGGTTGTGACTTGATGGCAACATGTGTACATATTTCTTCTGAGTTTTGGCTGAAAGGTTAAGTAGAACCCAGTTGTGGGGAAAATTCTTTCTAAATTTTATTTATGTGGAAATAGTTACATTTCTTTTCACTAGTCACTTTGAGTGACTGGAGATTCACTTCATAGAAAGTATGCTAAGGACTGCTGCCCAAGGGTCAAATTTACCTAAACTTAGGAACCTTCCAAACAGAGGTTCCACAGTAACATCCTAAGCAGAGTTACATCCTTCTAAACACACTGGGCTTAGACGGGTGTAACTCTGCTTAAGACAGCACTATCAGTCCCCTTGAGACCATTTTGTGGGCTCAGCTATGATATACTCCAGCAAACACACATAGTCAAAGGGGACATAGTCAAAGGGGACTGTATTGATAGGTCCAATCTGGCCATAGACAAAGGCGTTCCTGAAAGTGATCGGGTGGGTAACTCCATTAAATGAGGATGCCCTGAAGAGTGGTTTCCTCACTCTCCCTATCTACCTCACAGTTTGCCAGTGCACAATCAGAGAAATGACCAGAGATTAGCAATGTAGAATAAAGTTTGAGAAAATCCAGGTAATGCAATCCTGAGCTAAAGCTGTGAGAGAATTCTGACCAGAAAACTTTACATGGTGAACTAAAATGGCCTTCTGAATAAATTCCTGACATTCCTGGTTCTGCTAACGATACAAGCAGCCTAAAGCATACTAAAACACATCTGGCCCACTCTAACGTCCAGTCTGAAATCCCTGCAGCATTTCTTCATTACCTTTGAATGGCTTCATGAGGGCCTTGATTTAGATCGGATAAGTCCCAGATGCACCACTTCAGTGCAGGAGGAAAAGTCACTGGATTCTCAAATGCCTCCTTTTCTTCATACCTTGAGAAAAATCATGTAAAAATACCATCCATCCAATTCATTATTCCCCCTAGTGGGTCAGAGAAAAAGAGGAAGGGACTGGCAGAAAGCCTGGAGACACAGGCTGGTGCCGAAAGCAGAGCAAGATGGGAGGCACTTTGGAAAGAAACATTCACCTCAATGTTGCTCCTGAGACCCCAAAGCCACACTGCAGCTCCAGGGAACAGCTTTTAAAAATAAAATAGAGCCCATCTGGACTCATAATGCCATCATGGGGGGAGGAAGAGCTCCTGCCTCCCCCACCAGCCATTTTCCCATGCTGAAACTGCACTGGGGAAGGGGAGTTATTTCCTCATTTTGGCTGATCCACGTGGGGAAATAACTCCCTTTCTCAGCGCTGTTTCAGCATGAAAAATGGCTGGTGGGGGAGGCAGGAGATCTTCCTCCCCCACAGAAGCAGTCCAAGGCCAAACAGGCTCAGCTTTACTTTTTAATAGCCATTCCCCACAGTTGCTGTGTGGAACCTAGACTCAACTCTTTAAAAGGCAAATGTTTGGCCCTAAGAACAGCAGCTCCACACAACCTGCTCATATATGCCTTCCAAATGTCTAGGGAAAGAAAAAGAAAGCTGGTGTGGTTAGAGTTCTGGACTAGGACTGTAGGACCCTGGTTCAATCCCACACTCAGCCATTTGGCTCTCTACAGTCTGTCAGACTGTGAATGTTTTGGTTTTGGTTTTACCAGGTGCAAGCCTGCTAGCTGTCAAGGCCAAACCGGCTAACAGTCGAATTCCTATTCCAGTGCTATCTCCCATGGGAACTGTCCTCGTTAGGAGGGGGGTTGCCATAGCATCTCGATAAGACCAATGCCTTTCTATTTAGACCCTATGCTGTGCTTCTATTTCCCATTAGTGCCAACTTACCTGTTAGCTCTGTAAGCCTATAAGTTTTCTAATAAATCAACTCTCTTTTGGACTACTCATCTGTGGATGTTGTTTATGGGATTACGGCAAGGTCAAGTGCTCACACTGGGGGATTTTAGACCAGTCTCTCAGAAGAGGTTTGTTGTGAGGATAAAATGGAGGAGAGCAGAGTCATGAACAGTGCCTTGATATCTTTTTCTCCCTCTCCCATAATACTAGAACTCAGGGGCACCCAATGAAGTGGCTGAGAAATAGGTTTGGAAGGGACAAAGGGGCACAATTCATTACTCAACTCTATTAATCTATTGAATTCACTGCCAGTTGAGGTAATGATGGCCACGAGCATAGAGTGCTTTAAAAGGGGATTAGACAGATTCATGGAGGAGAGATCCATTGGTAGCTATGAGAATTGGTGACTGAATGGAGCCTCCACAGCCAGAGGCAGCCAACCTCTGATTAGCACTGCTAGGAGGCAGCAGCAGGGGAGGGCCTACCCCTCTACGCCTTGTTTCTTGGCTGTCCAGGGGCATTCCTTGGCCACTGTTTGAAACAGGATTCTGGACTAAATGGACCGCTGGTCTCATTCAGCAGGCAATAATGATCTCAAATGTGAGGCTGGTAGACCCTGGAAGGAAACATGTCACATGACCATCACCATACCCAGAAGAGTCCTTCCTTCAGTTCCTTTAAATCATTTGCCCCAGATGGGAGGCATGACAACTTTATATGCACTTCATCTATCTGGGGAGACATATAGCAGAAGTGCAAAGTTTCTGAGCAACAGTTGCGTATTCCCCATAATGGGGTCTCTGCTCGACGACACTTTCATTCAGAAGCCCTGTTGTTACCGTTTCTCCATTTTCACCCAACAGTGGGCCTATCACCTCTTTCCCCTTGCGTTTGCTTCTCACATATCTGAAGAAGCTGTTCTTGTTGGAGCGAGCCTCCCTTGCCAGAATCAGCTCACTGTGAGCTTTGGCCTCTCTGATGGCTGACCTACAGTGCCCAGCAACCCGCAGATACTCTTCTCTAGTCCTTGCCTCCATTTCTTGAACATTTCCTTTTGCTCATCACTAAAGCCCCAATGCCAATCAAATCATTATTTGGGCCTAATAAAATTTACCACCTGCCATTTTGTGGAATTAATGTAGCTGAGGAGAATCAGACTCTGTAATTCCTGGGGTGGGGCTGGCTTGTTTGACCACTCCAGGTATAGCACCGGAGTTTTGACTGGCCCTTCAAGAGATGCACAGCCAGGTGTCAATCCCACCCCCTCCCTTCCCCAGTCCGGATTTGGGGCACAATTTCCTGTCGACGGAGCTCTGTGAGTTAGCTGTTTGCCACTGACAGATGGATGAAGATTCATGATCTTAGTTGCACCTGATTTGGCCCTGAGACACAGTTCTGAAGGACGATGAACTTCATAGGCTACCCAGACCCCTCCCAGTGTAAAGAAGGATAATGAGAAAGATCCACTTACCTCTTCAAGGTGCTTCTGGCATCCTGAAGGAAGAGAAAGAGAAAGAAAGGAGACCACAATGCATGCTAAAAGGCCACAGCAGGAATACCCCTCAGACCCTGGAAGATACTGCACTCTGGCCCTGCTCTTGCGTCCAGCTAGCAGACTTTCACTCAAAGGCTGAGGTGGATCCTCATATAGTGGGAGAAAATCTCCATGAAGTTAATATGAGCAGACAAAGTGGAGCCATTTCAGAGCAGAGACCGGTGATCTGCTTTGATGACTCAACTGTGGCTACTTTAACAAAGAGATTTTTTTCCCTCAAGTGGAAGGGAGGAAGCACTCAGATTAGGACGTGTAGCTCTCCTGGCCACCTGTGACACAGGGGCATTCCCAGCGACGTTCCTTGCCTCAGCCCTGTGCCACTGATATTTCCCTTCTTTCCACTAGAAGGCATTTCCCAGTCTTAAAAAAATCATGGCTAGATTACAGTAGCATTGTAACAACATAGTGGTACCCAGCTTTCATTTTTTTTAAAAGTAGTTACTCCTTGTCATTTCAGTTATAACTAGAAACGTGCAGCCTGTACTTTATGTCTTTTAAAATAAAATATAGGAATTAGTGAAATGGTGTTATAATGCTATTATGTTATCTCCCTTTCATTAATCCCCTTGCATCCTCCTTCCCACACCCCTTTTCTCCAGTTGTTTTCAGTTCCCCAGGTAGTCCTCCTGTTAAGCTTCTACCTCCTCCCTGTTGTATTCCGCCCCCCTGCAAGTGGTTTCACTTTCCTGTCTTCCACCCTTTTAATGCGCTGTGGCTCCTTCCCTTGTGCAAGGTTTCCTGTCTGTAGGTTGGTCTGTACTCTCTTGTCTCTCTTCCAGAAAACAGAGCTGCACTTACCTCTAACTGTTGTTCATCGAGTCGTCTTCTGTGCAGGCACGCATTGGGACTGCGCATGTGCAGGCCTGCTGTGAGAAAGGATCTTTGCAGCTTTCCCACTCTGGATAGGGGGCACCCATTCCACCATGCATGCGTCAGAGTTCCCGCCAAAACGGGTGTAACGTCGCGGGGTGGCACCCCCCTCCCTCTCTCAGTTCTTTAATTGCCCACTAAGTAAATAAGCTCCTAAAAGACAAAAAATTGTTAAAAGAGCTCACCGTGGGCAGGAGGGAGGGATGTGTGCCTGCACAGAAGACAACTCGGCAAACCACAGTTACAGGTAAGTGCAGCTCTGTTTTAGGCATCGTTCTTCTGTGCAGTCCCACATTGGGAGATTGTATGGCTACCCAGTAGGCTCAGTAAAGGCCCATCTGTTTTAGTCATTTTTGTATCACATTTGATACATTTTTTTGAGCAAAGCCATGTGAGCCATCCTAATCCAGATGAGAAAGACAGCAGTGGCAGAAGAAAACAGTAGTAATATTCCAAAACGACGTAGAGCTCACAGAGACCCTTTCTCACCAGCGGCAAGGAAAGAACCGAGGGAAAGGGGCCCCTGCCCTGCGGCATTGCATCTGTTTTGGTGGGGACTGATGCATGCGCTGGGGAACAGAACCCCCTATCCAGAGTGGAAAAGCCACAAAGATCCTTTTCCTGGCAGGGCTGCGTGTGAGTAGTCCCAATGTGGGAGACTGCACGGAAGGACGACAACAAAAACCTGAATTCTTGTGGGTGTTCACAACAGAGACTGCAGCCACTGCATCCCTGGCCTCTCTTCAGAGGCTCTGGCCACTGCCTGTGCTTCCTGTATGGTCCCCACCCTCTTCGGCCTTCGGTCCAGTCGTAGTGCTGTATCCTCTGCCGGCAGCCTGTATTTTGACCAGGCTATCAGGGTTGGAGTCAGGGCCGCACTCGATGGTGTTAACACGCCTGGGAGTGCCTCGGTGGTGGGGCAGTGCCTTGCACGTAAGTCTGGGGCTGGCGGGGCTTCATTGGGTGTTGTCATGGGTCAGCCAGGACTGCATGGCAGTGAGGACTCATCAGAGGAAGAGGGGCCCTATGTAGCCAACCCAGAGCTAACGGAAGGCAGCCAGTGAGGGACTGGGGCTCAGACAGAGCTGGGCAAGGAAGCACAGCCTCCCTTCAGTCCTGAATCAGCAGACTAAGGGCAAGCGGTGGTGCCCGGCCCTCCCAGATCACCTACACCTTTGCAGCAATGTAGGAAGAGACTGCCAATGGAGTTGTGAGAGAAGACGCAGTGCTCGCCTCCAGAACAGAAAGCAACTGTTGGCTAACAGTGGAGGTGAGTTGTTGCAGGATTCTGACTGAATTAGTGGGAGCCAAGCATAAAAGGCTCTTGGGGGAAACTGTTGGATATGGCTACAACGAGTACAGCAAACGCTTACCTGACGCCATTCTGTTGCCTGGAACTCGGACCTTGTCTTGATTAATAGTGCTGGCTAACCTTCGATAGCTGACCTTGGACTGAAAGCCTCTGACTCCTGGAACCCTCCTTGCTCTCTGCTACCAAGACGCTGCAGCCTGACACCTGGAGCCTGCTAATCAGTACAGGTGTGTTGCGGGAGGGAGGGAGGAGGGCTGCCAGGGCCTCGGGGGAGGGATAGAAGGGCCAGTGTCGGCCATGTCCCGACAGCTCATTTCCTTTTTGCCGAAACAAAGGAGGCCCAGAAAGGGTTTGGAGGCAGCCTCCTCCCAAAGGGGAGCCTGAGCTATTCCTGCCACACTCTTACCTGCAGGAGTTCACTGACCGACTGCTGACACTTCTCCTCCATCTCCCGGATGAGGCTGTCCAGAGAGGAGAGTTTTTCTGACAGTTCATCCAAGTGCTGATCCCTGGTTTTTGCCACCTCCTTCTCCATCTCTTCCATCTGAGCCAGAAAAAGTTTCTCTTTTTCCTCCAGAAACGTGTGTAGTTGTCTGAACTTGGCTATCGTTTCTTGCTTCTCTCCTGTGGTTTGCTTCTGAAATGAAAAGGGAAGGAAATGAGGTTAACATAACACAGCTGGTCTTTGCAGTGGGAAGAGGTTCTACAGGAGATTCCTATCTGAAGGGCACTTTGGCCTTCCACAGAAATCACATCAAATTTGGCAGGGAAAAAGAAAGATTTCCACAGACCCATCCTGGGGGCCAAAGTACATCTCATTCAAATTCCTGGGCCATTTCTGCTTGATTATTAGCCATGTGATCCAAGCAGGTGCCCTACGGCTTTTTTTGGCTTATGCATGAATTATCCATCCTTCAGGGGTCACCCCACAGTGACCCCGCATTAGCCGCGGGATTTCAGAAACCTCTTTTATCACAAATTTAAATTTTACGTCGATCCCAAAGCAAGGCAATTTTCGTGAATAGTCTCAACTTTGGGCTTTCTCTTTCCCTGCCCATTGTTGCCTGTCCAGCCATCACACAAGCTATCCCAGACATGCCATTTTAGGAAGCAGCTTAAAGATCTCGGAAGCCTGCTCCCCCCCTCCCCCATGTGTCCTCTCTGGTCAGTTTCAGCAGTTTCAGATGTTAAAATGAAAGAATCCCACTGATGTGCTGACAGGGGAGTGTTTTTGTTGTTGTTTGTTTACATGGATGTTTTAAGACAGGTGTGTCCAGGGATCCTGCCTTCTGACAACGGGCGCCTGTGTTGCTTCTCTCCACGCTCCTCCATCGGTGCACCCTAGACGGGGGACACAAACAGCCCAGCTTGCGCGCAGCACTCTGGAGCCCTGCCAGCGAACTGCACCCTGCTGACCCCTCTGGTGCTCCACCCCCGGGGGCTGGCTTGATCCCCAGAGCCGTGGAGGTGCTGCAATTAGCTCACATGGGCCAGCGAGAGGTGACTGACGCTGCCACCAGCAAGATGAGGCACTGTTGTTTAATTTCCATTCCTGGAGTCGAGCTCACGTCTCTTGTGGAGAGGGGCTTTGCTTGAAGCAGCAGCCGCTGCTCCAACTGCACTTTCTACCCAGCGAAGGAGGGACTGGAGGGACAAGAAAGCGATTTCTCCCCAATAAGGGGGGAGTTGGAGGGGCTCACACTGGGGCAGAAGCTTCAGGCGTGTCAGAGTTTTAATGATACATCAATTAATGTAATAGTATTCTAGTGACGAAACACTAAAATATTATTAAATTAATCAGTATATCGTTAAAGCAGCAATGTAAACAACAATAAAAAACATGCAGCAGCTCACCACCAGAGACTTTCGCCCCAAGACCGCCGCTGCTGCCTGTTTCTCCCCACCTCACGTCAGCTATTGCCACAGAAGGATAGATGGGGGTGGGGGCTTTATTTGATTCCACACATGATAGGGAGGCAAGCAGGAAAAGATCTTGAGGCTCCAGGAGCTGACAAGAGGCGCTTGGCGACTGCCACCAGAGTTCGCAATCTGCTGACCATCGGCGCCCTTGGCAGCTAATACAGGGGGTGGGGAGAGAGAGAGACTTTGAACGTTCGCATTTCCAGAGTTTCTTCATGGCTCCTGCTACTCCTGGGATTTCTTTTGGGCAATGAGCCCCCGTGCATAAGGCTTTAAGATTCAAATCAGAAAAGTGTGCGTCTGCAGAGCGGCAAATTCTTCAAAGCGTAAATGACCCTGGTGAGGTTCTTTCAGCCACAGGACAATGTCTGCAGCAGACGTCCCAGAGAATAGAAGGGACTTCTTGAGTCCATTTGTTTACCCAATTTGTTTCCCTTCTTGAGTCCATTTGTTTCCCCAATAAAAAGTCCTTAATATGCTGACCCCGCCCACTTCTCAACAGAAGGTACAATGTCTGAGTAGAAATAACACTGGGGGAGAAAAGAGCTAAGAAGCCCCTTCCCCTCACTTGGTCTCCCTGGCTGCATTTTGGGCAAGAAAAATACTGCAGGGGGAAAGATCGACACGTGACTGAGTATTCCGAGTAGTTTCTCTCTTAGAATCAGCAGTGGATCAACCACCCTTGGCCCAGTTCAGCATAGGTGGAGTATCCATCAGCATTTCCACCCAGCATTTCTTTGGGGGTGGGACACCCTCATCTCTTTTTAGAGACTTCTTCTAGCTGGCAGTGTTGGTGCATGCACAAAGGTGGGGAAGACACGTATGTTCATCTGCCCAGGACTCATCCTGGTGCAGAGAGCACCTTGCAAAGTCATCTTATTCTGCCTCAAACAAAATCACCCAAGAACAAAAAAAAAGGGGGGGGAGTCTGGATAAACAACCAGGGGAAGCCCACCCACTGGGCAGCCCTAGGTGACTATCTAGGGTGCTAGGAGCACCAAGTGCATGCCATTCGGCAGCATCCCTAGCGCTTGGGTAAAACTCTGCTAGAACTGCAGCGTTATGCCTCCCTTTGGGGGGAGCCTCGTCTGCTTGATAACCGACAGTCTGTGCACAGAACTTCCAAATTGGGAGAGGGGGGCTGCCTCCTGGTTGCCTTTTCTGTTATTTATTGCCATTCCTCCCCCAATACTAGTTCTAGAATCTGCTCACTTTCTAGCCATAGTGACACTTACAAGCAAGTCTTGGCTTTCCTTTGATATATCTGCTTTACAAGCCACAATTCTTTCTCTCTCCTTCTTCAGCATCTCCAGGAAGTTGCAGAACTGATCCTGGGGGAGGGAAAACACAAAACTGAGATCGGTTCCTTCTTTAGAAGTTTATTATAAAACATAGGAGATGTAAAACTGTCATTAAGGGCCAAATTAGATATAACTGCCCTACGCCTGTAACGGGCTCTTCAGCATTTCCCAAATGCTGCACAGGAAGATTCCTCACGAGGATACCCACCAAGAATGCAAAGTGCCAACGCTGCTGTGGCATGGAGATTTACTCTGTGCTTTACTCAACTGCGTACCTTTCTACCCCCACCTGCCCCCCCACAGGAAGAATTTTTTTGCATTTTAAAAAGTATTCACAGTCAGCATATCACTATATTCTGTTAACACTCCAGCAATACACCCTTAGCGACAATTTTTTAAAAAATGGCAAAAAGCTCTTAGGGGCAGGGGGAATGCTAGGCAGGAGGGTCCTGGATTGGGGATGGTGGAGGAAATGCGCACCTTCCATTCCACACTTTCCCAAACTCTCTTTGGGTATCTTCTTCCCAGAAAGAGAATACCAAAGCAGGGAAAACTCTGTGAGGAAGCAACCACAGCTGTGGGAAGGGGAGGATTCCTGGAAGTGCCATGGTGCAGTGGAAGGGCCATGGCTCAGTGACCCTCAGAGTATCTGTTTGGCAAGCAGAAGGTCCTGGATTCAATCCCCAGCATCTCCTGTTGAAATGAAGAGGTAGCCGTTGATGTGAAAGAACTCTGCCTGAGTCCCTGGGGGGCGACTGCCTGTCAGAGTGGACCAAGGGTCTAACTCAGAATAAGGCAGCTTCATGCGTAGTTCTCCCACCCCCAAAAGCTCTTCTTCTGATTTAAGCTGCTGCTTCACAGCTACTGCCTGCAAGTGCGGGGACAAAGACAGGTACCAAACATGCACACATTCTCCCCCAGGCAAACAGCATATCAAGACAGAAATTGAGGCTGAGAAAGCAATTTGTGTGGAGGTTTGTGTGTGTGAGGATAAATCAGGGAGACAGACGGCTGCCCCCTCGTAGCTCAGCCATGCAATGGGCTGCCCAGATGTTAACATACCACACAGGCTAACACTTTAGCCTTGGCAGCGGGCAAGGGGCAATGCCTTAGGGAGCCACCAAGCCAGGACGGAGACAGCAAAGAGGTGTTTTCACTCCCCAATTTGGGCCCAGAGGCTGAGGCAGAAACTGGAGGCAGTTTCCCCACAAGGAGGCCAAGGAGAAGGAGAGGATCCGTGGCTCTTCTGCATCAACCTCCACCTTCTTGATTTCCTACCTTGTACTCTTGGGAGGCCTCCTTAAGAAGAAGGGTTTTGTGATTTTTGTGATCCTTGGATCGGTCACAGGCCACACAGATGAAGGCTTCATCGTCCTTGCAGAAGAGATTCAGTGGTTCCTGGTGCTTCTGGCAAACTCTCTCTTTTCTGGCTGCCACGATTGCCTGATACCAAAAACAAAGAAACCGGATTTGTTTCATTTCCACCCCCCCACCCCCGAACTCCACATCTCCTTTAATGACTGGATGTAATTAGTGCCTTGTTCAGTAGGGGGAAAAAACATGTTTCTATATAAAAGCTGGATCTAACCAAGTGTAACCCTATGGTGTTTAGCCTTCAGTTTGAGTTGGGGAGGGGTGTTGTCGAGGACAGGGAGCTGTGGGGGGGGGGACTGAAGAAAAAGAGAGTTCTGAGGGGAAAGTGGGAGAGAGAAGCCATCCGGGTCCTGATGCAGAGAATAGGGAAGGTTGAGAAGGAGCCCCCAGAGATCTCCAGCAGCACCGAGACCCCCAAGATCAGCCCCATCTCCAGAACCGCTGAGGGCCAGTCAAGCCACAGCAGCAAAGACTGATGAGGAGAAACCTGCAGAAGGCTTCAGAGAGAAGGAAAAGACTCCCATCACTCCTTTGGTTTCCACTTGAAGTTGTGTTCTCTAAGTCTGAGTTCACTATACGAGTGTCCTGCTTTAACTCCCCGCCCCTCCTCATTGGAGTAAACCCTACTTGTATATTAACTTCCACTTGTAAATTGTTTCTGGTGATCACAGGGTCTGGGAGTTGTTTCTGGATTTTTCCTTTTCTGCCTCCTGGCCATCCTTCATGTTAGGCAGTGGAGGGCAGCGGGTTGGAGGCCCCCTGCTTTCTTTTTTATCACACACCCCTATACTAATAAACCAGGTCCCATAATGTCTCCCCTCAGCTGGGGTTGGTGGAAGAAACTGGGGTTATCAAAGTTTTTATTAAGCCTCGAATTCCTCTGGTTCCAGGTAAACCACATTCTCCCTACATCTGCTTTGAGCTGCATTCTGCAATGTGCCAGAGGAGCCCCCAAACTCCACCGCAATCCTTTCTTGCAATGCACATTTCTAGGGGGTTCTTATGACAAACCTCCAAAAGTAGGTCCAGATGTGTAAGGAAGTGAAGCTGGAACTGCAGGAATACGGATGGACCCTTATGGATTTTTAAGCCACCTTTCAGATTCAACTCCAAACCAGCCCATCCGCCCTCTCACGGACATCATCTCCTCCTAGGTGGCCCCCCAGACGACACCATGAACGATGCAAATGATTAATGATTCTGATACTAGCATGAGCAGATATTCTTTCTGGTGTAAGTTAACTTGAGTTTGATTTAGGGGAGTTGCCCTCCATGTAATTTTAACTTTTCCATATTATTAAATGTAATAGTAATAGTAATAATAGACATTCCTTCAAATCCTGGACCCATAAGGGCATCAATATGGGGGGCTCCTGAAGGTTCCTAGTCCTTTTGCTTGGAAACTCCAAAATGACCCTTTCTAAAATCACAGAAGTAATCTCACAGCCCCCCCTCCCACTAACTCCCTCAGGGAAGTTTTTCTGCCAAATAATCAACAGGTAACATCCCTCTCTGAGTTTTTGCCATCTTGATCATGAGGGACTTCTCCATTTGGCCTGGTGCTGAGAGCAGGTTTTGGGCCCCAACTCTGAAACGAGGCACAAAATTAGTCTTGACCCAGCCAGCCTGGCCAGTTGCGTTGTGATGAGATTCTCAGAACGACACACATTGTGGACTAAGACAATTAAATTTACAGCCAGCAACAATCTTTGTGAGAATTGGTATAAACAGTTTTTTAGATGGTACATTACTCCAATGGACATTAAAAAGATGGATCATTTCTATGATGGTCGTTGTTGGAAATGTAAAGATAAAGATGGGACATATTTTCATCTTTGGTGGACTTGTAAGAAGGCCAAGAAATTTTGGATACAAGTTCATCAAGAAATGCAGAAAATTCTAAGACTTACATTTCCATTAAATCCAGAGACGATATTGTTAGGAATTGTACCAGACAACTTGGATGTACAATATGGAGAAATATTTGGATCTCTAACGACGGCGGCAAGATTGGTATTTGCTGCTTCTTGGAAACAGGATGATATTCCAGATTTGGACAAATGGCACCAAAAGATGGAAGAATTGGCGGTGATGGCGAGATTGACTAGCTTGATAAAAGATAAGATGAATAAAGAATTTTCAAAGAAATGGGAATGTTATTTGGATTATGCTAAAAGGAGAAATCAGATTGATAGATTTTAAGATATTAAGATTAGTTTTAGAATCTTTTATCATTTGTTACAAAGTAAAATGTGAATTTATTATAGCAAACGTTGAATTTAAGATTAAGCTAAGAGGTTAAAGATGTAAGATGAAATAGACTCCCTGAAGGAGTATAAACTGTGTGAATGTATGCGTATGTATTAGTTTGTTTGTTTTGAAAATGTTAATAAAATGTTTATTAAAAAAAAAAAAGAACGACACACATCCATTTCTCGCCTTCTGTTCCTCCCTCCATAGTCACAATGACCCCTGCAAAGTACTGGAAGCCCCACTCCATCAGAGGCCTGTGCTTGGGGGCTGGGCAGAGGCCCCCCTTGGGCAGTGAATCCTCTTGGGCTGGCCACGCGGCTCGATCTTGGCATGGGGGTCCAAGGGGATGGCCATTGTATTTAATGGACAGGCCACCCCTTAAGGGGAAGGAAATGAGATTGCACTGAGCATGTTCCTCAGCCAAGGGTGGCCTGTCAGTGAAAGGCTGGGGCTTCGATACTGAGAGGGCAACCAGCAAAGGGGGATGGGTGCGGGGGGGGGGGGCGTTGGGGGAGGAAGAGAAGAGGCAGCCAGGCCCTCCCCTCCATCACAACAAAAACCCCTTCCTCCTCAAGCACATTTTTAACCCGTTTACTACTAGCTGCTCTTTTGCAAGCCAGTTTGTGGCTGGGTGGGGGGGGGCAATAATATAATATTGTATATTTATGTTTTATATTATATTAATAGTTACAAGCAGCAAGCGGCCACAACCACAAGCTTGAGAGAGCTTTGCACTAATGTGAAATGTCAAGCCACGCACAAGAATGCGAGAAAGTCTCCCTTCCATCTAATTCTTACCCTGTTTTCTTGGAAAGCCTCCTCCAGAGGAACCACTTCGTGAGCTTTGTGCTCCTTGGATATGGAGCAGACCACGCAGAGGGGGGCTTCGTCCTCCTTGCAGAAAAGCTTCAGGGGCTCCTGGTGCTTCTCGCAGACGCCCCCCTTCCCACCTGCTTCTTTTCCCTCCTGCAGAGTGAGTTTCTTGGCTATTTGGACAAAGTTGGCCAGCTGCTGGTTGGGCCGGAGGCTCCCCTCCTGCGCTCGCCCTCGGCATTGGGGGCAGCAGGAAGCCTCGGCCCTAGACGCCCCCCAGCTGCGGGTCAGGCAGGCGCGGCAGAAACTGTGGCCGCACTGGGCGATGCTCACCGGGTCCCTGAAGAAGTCCAGGCAGACGGAGCAAGAGGCTTCCTCGCACAGCTCCTGGACGGGACCCCCCGCCGCCATGGCTGCCTGGAGGAAGGGAAGGGAGAGCCGGAGAGAGTCGGTTTCGTTTTCACGCTTTCCAAAGCGGCGACGGGGCGTTTCCCCCTTCCTGCAAATGACACTCAGACGTGGACTCCTCGGCCCGAAGACAGAGCTGGGCCGAGTTGCATCAAAAGGAAAGAAAACAAAGAACCACCTCTGGAGAAAGGGGCCTGGGGCGGAAGGCAAACCTGGGGCTGGGCGCGTCTCCTTTGGCCTCGCGTTTGCAAGCGCCCGGCCCCCAATGCAAGGGAGACCCTTTCCCTTTGCATCCCCCAGGGGTTTTCAGATGGGATGTTCCCGGCACCGGAGCGAGATGCTTCCCGGGTCTGGGGCAGATGGGTGTGGAGAGGTCAGCGCTCTCCGGCCTGGGAAGGGATGCACTGGAACGAATGACCATTGGGAACACAGGGAGATGCTGGCATGCCCATGGGCTATAATGGCAGGCAGGCATGCCAGTCGCCTTGCATTGGCCCATCGGAATATGACAGCAGACAGAAGTTGCAATGAAAATGCAAAGTCGGTTTTGAACGAAGGTCTCTGGACGAAGATCGACTGGTCTAGGAGTGGAATGACAGCCCTCCAAGCGGAATGGCAGCCCCTGGGAGTAGGAGAAGTGCTCAGGGACTAGAATGAGGCCCAGGGATGCCAGCCTCCAGGTGGGGCCTGGGGATCTCCCTGAATTACAGCTCACCTCCAGACTACAGAGATCAGTTCCCCTGGAGAAAATGGGTGCTTTGGCGGGTGCACTCCATGGCATTGTACCCCACTGAGGACCCTACCCTTCCTAGGCTCCACCCCCAAATCTCCAGAAGTTCCCCAACCTGGAGCTGGCAACCCATCCCCCACCCCCGCCAGTGGCCAGGGTCCCCAGAGGGGGATGACAGCCCCTGGAAGCAGAAGGCGTGTTTTGGCCCTGGAATGACAGCCCCTGGGAGTAGCGTAAGTGTTCAGAGAGTAGGATGACAGACCCTAAAGTAGAATGTTCTACTACCAAAAGCCCACCTCCCCCCAACCCCAGAAGGGTATCCTTGGTATGAAAGGATATTGGTCCATCACCCAAGGAAGAGGTCCTTTCTAAGGGATCACATCCCTCCTACTCAGACTGATGCCCCTTGACCTGGGACTCTCACTTTCCACAACAGCACAGGTGTTGGACTGTTCTGGGAAGTCCCTGAAGATCACGTCCCCAAACCTCTCTCTGCATCAGCTTCTCCAGGTCGGCAACCCTAGCTTCAAAGGAATCAACCTGCCCCCTGAGAGCCAAGAGCTTCACGCATTGAGCTCACAGCCATGATTTCTGCCCAGTGGGTATGTGATCATACATGTGGCACGCCCTGCAAAACCCTGGATAGCTGTGGCTCCACCCCCAGGATTCAGACAATAGGAGGCAACTGACTCACCCTACTCAAGCATGAGTCCCTCCCAGCAGAACCATGTGCTTCTAATGTGCTTCCCCAAAGCTAGATTTTCACACACTCCAAACAGCTCAGAAACCACATCACCTCTCTTCACCTCTTGCACCAATAGTTCCTTGTTCAGGAGTTCGATCAGAAATATTGAGGATAACCTGAAAGCTCTGCACCCCCAAAATAAGGCTTGGACCACCACATATCCTACACCCCCACATTCAGGGGACTCAGCCCGCCAAGCGGACCAGGAAACAGCATAGGTCCACTTGGAGTGCAGAGTCCCCTGAATGTGGGGGTGGAGGCTATATGGTGGTCCATGTCTTATTTTAGGTTGCAGAGGAGATGCAGCCATTCCAGTTCCTTATTCAAATCTTTTCAATCTAAGCTTCTTGGAGCATCCCAAATAGAAGCTTCTGGTACCAGAACCAGTGTTTGGACCGGGCACCACTGCATACCTTCTTGAATGGAAAGTCTCTGGAGTCTGGAGATGTGTGATTTTTGGTGGTCCAAGGATTGTTTTGAGGTGCAGCTCCCCCCTCCCAGTTTCTGCAAGTGTATTTTACCTTGGGGCACCCCACTTTGGAGCAGGTAGCAGAAAAATTGGGCACTGGACCAGGAAACAGAATAGGTCCACTTGGAGGGCACAGTCCCCTGAACGTGGGGGTGGAGGATATGTGGTGGTCCAAGCCTTATTTTGGGGTACAGAGCTTTTAAATTACCCCCAATATTTGTGTTTGAACTCACGAATAAGGAACTAGGAAACGTGAACGGGGAACTGGGAATCAGTTTTAGCCCCATGTCATTTTGTGACTGGCTCCCCCTACCAAGCTGCCATTTTGTGCCTGGAATCTTCCAAGCCTCTCGAAAAAAATTAAGCAGCTCTCCAAAACATAAACCTGTCTGTAGTCTCCACCCACCACACCTCTGCAGGCCCGGACACAGAGAGCAGGGCTTGAGAAGAGAGCTTATACTGAACATTCAGTTGCATTTTCCTACGTAGACACAACGGTCCCATTGTGGATGGTTGCTATAGTACAAGACGAGTTCGGAGGGTGTGCTCATCAGAGAAGAGCAACATGCATGGGGGTGGTCTAACAGTGCTCAAGAGAGAGAACATATTTGTGGGGGGAAATTATGGACAAATTCCCATGCATGGTCTTCCTCTCTCGTGCACCTTTTTGCCATCAGGTCACAGCTGACTTATGGCCCAGTGGGGTTTTCAAGGCAAGAGACATTCAGAGGTGGTCTGTCATTGCCTTCCTCTGCGTCACATTCCTGGTATTTCTTGGTGGGTCTCCCATCCAAGTACTAACCAGGGCTGACCTGCTTAGCTTCCGAGATCTAATGAGATCAGGCTAGCCTGGCTCATCCAAGTCAGGGCCTACCTAACCTACCCAGGAAAAACCTTCAGTGATAAGTACTTAACTACTCCACAACACTGAACTGGAGACTGCTGCAAAATCTGACTATTTTGGTTTACTTAAAAAAAAACACAGTTTTATTATTTTCCATAATATTATATTCAAACATTTCAACAATTGATAAAAACCATCAGAAAAAAGAGAAAAAGGAAAAACACAATATTGTTGAAAATACATCTTATCCTTAAATAAAAATTGAGACTTCCCCTTCACCCCCCTCCATCTTATTATAAATTTGTGTACTCTTTTGTATAAAAAAAAATCTAATCCTAATAGTATTTTATATAATTAAGTATAGTTTCTTTGTTCACCATCAGTTAGATTGTAATTACATACTATTTCAAATCATAGGTTGCATTATTTCAGATTAACCATAGTATAATAATTATAACTATTAATTATTAGGCATTATTTATAACAATAAAAAATGGATTAGATGAATAACCTTTAAACGCCCCCATTTGAAATTCATTTTCACAGTAAACCCTCCACGCCTCCCATTCACCCATAAATTGTACATTGTCTTTTTGGTTTATCAATGCAGTAAGTTTTGCCATTTCCATCAATTCTAACATCTTTTGTATCCAGTCTTTTTTGTCTGGAATTTCCATTGTCTTCCATTTAGCTGCATATATTAATCTTGCAGCAGTGGTGGCATAAATCAAAAATGTTCTTTGAGTTAAAATAGAATCTGGTATCATGCTTAATCATCTCAGGTGTTTTAGGTACATTATTTTATATAATCTACCTTATTTCATTATAAATCATGTCCCAGAAATTTTTCACTTTTTCACAAATCCACCTCATATGATGAAATGAACCTATTTTGGTATTACATTTCCAACACTTTGGAGACATTGATTTGTAAGCCATTGCCAGTTTTTTGGGTGTTAAATACCACCTATACATCATCTTGTAGATATTTTCTCTTAATGATTGAGAAAGTATGGATTTCATATCTCGTGACCTCTATTTTGGTTTACTTGTAGGGAACTTTTTAGATAGGGAAGTCATTCAAATCCCAGGAATCCAAAGAAGTCGAAACTACAAAAGCAAATGGATAAAGAACTGAAAGTTATGAACACAGAAATAAACCCTAAAATATCCTTTGGGCAACTTTTCTGATCCAGCAGGGCCCTTCTTGTGTTCTGAGCCTCGAGCAAACACAAGCATACACACACACACACACACACACACACCATTTGCCTCTTGCATTAATTCCAAGCTCAGCTCTACGCTTTGAAAGCACCACTTGCAAGCATGCAGGAAACCAACATGTTTTAGAGAATCTGCACTGTATTGAACTCTGATTTACAGCCAATCATTCAGAACCTCAGAGTCCAAAGCAGCCATAACTACAAAAGCAAGCAGATAAGGAACTGAACACAAAAACACACCCTATGACAGGCTTTTGGAAAGCTGCTTTCTCACCTTCTCCCTACCCTTTTGTGTGAGATGTTGGTCACTACATATGAAGCCCTTCACAGCCTAGGATCCCACCGCCTTCCCCCGATGTTAGTTGCTGCCACAAGGGAGGTTATCTGAACAACGTTTATCTGAAAATGCCACTCTGCAATGGAGCAAGGTCAACCATAGCCTGTACGCAAGCATTCTCCCCTTTTATATCACCCAACAGAAAAACTTTTGGATTAAGGGGTATATTATAGCCCAACACTGCTCTAACAAATTTAATTACCCATTTCCAAAAGGGCTGAATTTTGGAACATGACCGCCCAAAATGTGTGAAACTAAACTTATTTGGCTTACCAATGCTAAAGAGCATCCTGAACACAGGGCTAATAGCTAGACCTCTGTGATTGTGTCAGAAGGTCCTCTACTTAACAGAGGGACTTCTGAACCTCCTCAGAGCAAGAGACCAGAGATGTTCCTGAAGGGAAAGGAGACTCTCTGTACTCTGTGAGATATGCACAATGCTGATACATCGTACAGCGCATACACAGATTGGCACAGCCAAAGAGACTTTAAACAGTTTTAAGCTAACACATAGTATTTATATATTCAGCATTGCTGTCTAAAACTAGAAAGAATATGCATAGCATCTACATAGACAATGCCTAATCTTAATGATGATCAGTTAAGAATATTAATAGAAGTCTTTAAAGGATTCAAGACTTAGAAAATACAGATACTCTGGGATAACTTCATATGTTCTCATAAGAGCTTAGATTCTTAGAGGACTACAGATGACACAGATGACACAGCAAGGTATAGTGTGTCTTCTGTACTGAAATATTATGATGTTTTGAATGATTTAAGTTAGGATGCTTCTAACCAAATCTTTCTCCAAAGAATTAACCATATTTTGACAGGATTTCTGTAACCTTATATTCTGAATGAAGGTGCATTGCACTAAGGATACTTTATGAGTATATTCTGACCAAGATACTCCTTTATGGAGGCATAGAGAGTGTGAATGATTACTTGCTACATAAACATGTTTAAGACTAATGATGTCTAGCCTTACATAATGATGTCTAGCCTTTAAGGCTTTGCAACCAAAAAGCATATATTATATAATGTAAATAAATGTGTTTTTTATACTTCTACTCTTGTCCAGCATTATAAATTTATTGGCGTGTTCAAGAGATGTTCTAGGAACCATAACAAGTTTCTAGGAACCGTTGATTCCGGTCTAGTGGTGTCTCGCTGAATAAGATAACATATCCCTTCTCAGGAAGGGGTCCTTTCTAAGAGTGTAGACACTCAACGGCCTGAACCGCGACAAGGTGAGGTGCCAGAAGATTGGAGGTGGGCAAATGTTGTCCCCATCTTCAAGAAGGGGAAAAAGGAGGATCTGGGTAACTACCGACCCATCAGCTTGACTTCTATACTGGGAAAAGTTTTTGAACAAATCATCAGGCAGTCCTTGAGCATTTAGAAAGGATGGATCTGATCACTAAGCGCCAACATGGGGTTTCTCAAGAATAAGTAATATCAGACTAATCTTATCTCCTTTTTTTGAGAAAGTTACTACCTTGCTGGATCAGGGGAATGCTGTAGACATAGTTTATCTTGATTTCGGTAAGGCTTGTGATAAGGTTCTAGTAGACAGATTGGGAAAATGTGGTTTAGATCCTATTACAGTTAGGTGGATCTGTAACTGGTTGACAGATCGCTTGTTAATGGTTCATCATCCACATGGAGAGAAGTAACTAGTGGAGTTCCTCAGGGATCTCTCCTGGGCCCTGTGTTGTTCAAAATGGCCCATCTTCCCGCACTGGAAACATGCTCCCTCCTTGAAACGGCGCTCCTTTTCCAGGCTGAAGCCCCCGCGGTGCTTTCCGTCTTGCCGCGGTTCCATCACCTTATCCCCCCCTCTGGGAGTCGCGGGGGATATCTTTGAAGAACGATCTTTAGAGAACTGGAGGGTCAGCTTCCGATTCTCCACTACACCCGCCAGCTTGATCCAGTCCTCTACCGACTCAGGATCTCCCAGAGTCAAACAGCCGTCCAGCACCTCCCAACGCAGTCCTTCGCGGATATGCTGGACTTTGGTAGCTTCACTCCACTCCCTTATTTTGCAGGAAAGGGAGAGGAACTCCTGAGAGTATTCACTCACAGAGCGGGATCCCTGCCTCAAACTACGCATGGCAATCTTAGCCTTCTCCTCACTGTGGGGGTCCTCGAAACGCCGCCGCAGCGCAGACATAAATTCTGGCAGGGATTTCAAAACCCTGGGCATAGTCTCTGTGGCCGTCACTGCCCATGCCACCGCCTCCCTCTCGAGGAGACTGATCACGTACCTGACCCGGGCTTCTTCCGAAGGGAAGGTCTCCCCTTGATCTTTCATAAATCCATACACCTGGAGTAGAAAGTGGGGGAGTTGAGTGCTGGATCCGTCAAAAGACACTTTCAGATCCCTGGGGTTAGGACGCCTGGGTGAGGGTACTTCCGTACTGACGGGAGGGTTCACGGTAGCCCTAGGTTGCTGTAGAGGCTGTCCGAGCCCCCTCACCGCTTCCAAAACCACAGCCAAGTCTGTCTGCAGGGCATTCAACTGCGCCTGCATGTCCCGGTTTTACAAACTCAAGGCTTGGTTCTGCCCACGTAGCAGGGCAACTTCCTCCGCAGAAAGGATGACTGGGGTGACTGGAGTCCGAGGAAGCAAGGGTTCTCTCCCCCCTTCCCCGGAAGCGGCTTCTCGGTTTCGCTCTTCCCCTTCTCCGTACCACTCGGCCAGTGGACCCCGGTAAAATCCGCCCCATGGTTCAGAGGCTGCCCGTCCGTCCGTCCTGATTCTCCGCCGTTGCTCGACTTGCATAGGCAAGGAGGTCCATGCTGGCACCGCAGAAGGACCGGCGGGCCCAGCCGGGCGCTGCTCTGGGGTCGCCACCTCCAGATTCAAATCGATAAGGGGGTTTGTGTCCCCTTCGTTGTTCAGATGGAGAGACATAGCAATACTAACTAGCAAACTAACACAAAAGGAAAATAAAAGAAGGAAAGAAAAAAAAACTAGTGATTCCACCGTACTGTCAGGGTTTCAGTACCTCGTAGCATCTCAGCAGTATAAACTTCACTCCAGGCGTTGCAGAGAGTTTTTAAAGATTTATTCCAGGAAAGCATACATGGTCAGACCCCTTAGAAATCTAACGGTGGAATGGGGCACGGAGTACAAGACACAGTATAAGAGAACATACAACGAATTAATTACAAGTAAACTTTGAAATGCAAAAACATTAAGTCCCTTTGAAGCATCTACAAGGTGCTAGAAATGACACTAAGAAAACCGGTCTCAGATTTACAACGGGAAGGCTTTGAAGTGGAGATGTTAGTTCTCAGTCTCTGTCCCTTTTCCCATGGGAATGGAAGGAGGGGGGGGGGGAAGAGGACGGAGTTATTTCAGCCCGGGTCCGACTGGGTGCCCTCACTGACACTAACTTCCCCTCGCAGGGTTGTGGTCTGAACAAAGTATGAGCACCCAGTTTGTGGGAAACCCAATTAAAGGAGAGACAGAGACAGCTGTGTGGATAAAAAGGGCTTATGATTTTGAGACACAAAAAACAGGAAGAGAAACCTTTAACCCAGCAGGACCCTGGCTACGCAAATCCCCCCCGCTCCTGAATTTCTTTCCAACCGGAGAGTTGGGGGGGGCTCAAGTCAGTAAACAAATCCCCCCCAGCAAAAAAAATTCAAGGCAGCAGTTTTCAAGGTAACATAACTTTATCATAAATGTAACGTCTTTTCAGCCTCTGATATCTGAACCACAACTGCAATGAATGTGGCAGCCTTGACAGGGAGAGGGTCCTTCAGGGCCCTTCAAAAAGGGTGCGGATGAACAGAAAGGCAAATCCCGACAGGTGGTGCCCAGTAAAGCCAAGAAAAGAGAAAAGTCCAGAATATTTGTCTGTTCCTCTTGTGCTTGAGAGGAATGGGTGGCCGGAGGAGGCCGGGGGTGTGGTGTGTGTGTCTCTATTCCTTGACAACAAACTGAAATGTGTTTCTGTCACTTTCAGAAATAAGATACAAAGTGGAGGGGGGGAGGAAATCTTGGGAATTTTTACTCCAGTCAGTTTTGGGGTCTGGGAGCCCCGGAGAGGCCTCATTTGGTGCTCCTGGTGTGGAGAGGAGGGTCTTAAGGAGAGAGCTTGAGGTGGGCTTTTTCCCATGGCCAAAAGAAGGGCAGGAGGGTCTCTCCACGGAAGGAGGCTCCAGAGAACTCATACAGAAGGGCTCCTCGGTCAGCTTCGTAAAAGGCCACTCGGCCCCCAGCGTAGTCCAGGCAGACTCGGATCCTCTTCAGCTCCCCACTCAGGGACAGGAGAGGGTGTTTGCCTTTTCTGGCAGCCTGGTAGCAGCCCCCCCACTTCCCCACAGCCCAGACCCCTTCCTCAGGACTAAAGGTGATCCCTCCCTTCCTCCTCACAGACTTTCTGGCCACCCCCACCCGCCATCCTCCCTCACTTCCCACAAGGACATCCCAGAAATGGCGGCCTGCTGTGAATCCCTCCCGGCCCAGAACAATGTAATGGCTTTCAAATCTCTCAGGATTGCTGGGCAGAGCTTGAGCTTTTCCTCCATCTCTCACGCTTTTCTGATCCTCAGACAGGATAAGGTAGGGATGGGCCGTGTCTGGATCCAGAGTCACATTTGCTGTTGGGGGGAAAAACAAGGAGACAAGAAGAGAAGCATTTTCAGCCGGGAGATTTCTCCGCCTCTGCCCTGTTCTGCCTCCTCCTCCTGCTCCCACCTCTTCATAACCCCCTCCTGGATTCACAGATTCTCTCCTGCCTTCTCCTGACCTGCTGAAAGGCAGAGCAGACTTCCTCTGAGCTTCAAGAGGAGGCAGATAAAATGCACAATAAAAACCCACAGGAACACAACCTATTTCCTACCATATCCTATCCCAAAGCAGGGGACCATGGATAACTCAGTCACAGGGTTTGTGTGTGTGTGTGTGTGTGTGTGTGTGTAAGAAATCACATGAGAGAACATTTATACAAACACCCAAATCACATGAAGATGAGCAGAGGCACAGAATGGGTTGAACGGGTCGTGGCTCTCAGTCCTGATCCGAGACACATCTCAAACTGGGTAATACCGCTGAATTTGGCTTTCATTGACTCTGAATAAAACACAGAGACTGAAAGGGGTTTCCCACTGCTTTCAGCCTGCCGGGGAGATGTGTTTCTCACTTGGTATTTGGGACCATTTTGGATGGGATTGGGGTGGTTTCTATGTATCAGTGAAAGAACAAAGATTGGACTAAATGCAGCTTCTCAGGGAATGTGCTGTAAGGTAACATTATGACAGCAGTAAAGTGGAGCTAAAGGCCTGCCTGCCCCCCTCAGAGGATGCATGAGAGATCAGACCTTCACAACCCAGCCTGAAGAATCTGCCTTCCACTCTTTTTAAAGATTGTAACATCCAATCTGATGAAGGTCTCTGGTGTGCTTGGGAGCTTACACAATGTTTGTGCCAATTTAAATAATAAATAATGAAGGTATTACATGAATTTTGCAATGGTTTGGAGGTTTTCCATGGACCACTACGGCTGTACAAGTTTTTCCTGGATCCCAAGAATGATAATTCTACTCAACCCAACCTTCAAGTATTTGTTCTAAAAAATGATCTCTTCTCCTGTCATTCAAGGTGTCTCCCAGAACACCTTGAATCAAAAACACCCCAATAACAGTTTCTGTGCTTCACAGCATAGGGAACTCGGGGGGAGAAAGACAGAGCAGGTTTTGCATTCCCTTGAAACTCTCTCTGTCTTCTAGAGAGACCCAGGTGCTTCGGGAGTGGTTTCCACACAGGGACGGGCTTGTGCAGTTTCCTTGTTGCTGGTGTAGTTAATGATAAAGCACAGCAACAACGAACTTCTGCATGACAGGTTTCCCTAACCAGTTTTCCTTCTCCAGTCCCCCAGCAGCACCCACCCCCCTTCCACTGGGGCTTTGTCATGGAAAAAAATATCAGTAGTGGCTTATCATTATATTGATGCCTTTCCCTGTATACTGTCACAACAGAAAGGTCTAGAGACTTACTTTTTAATGAAGGCTGGGAATTCAGAGAACAAGGTACGTGTATTGGTCAAACATTATATCTATGTAATGCTATGACAGTATTGCCTATTTCTTAAAAACTGAAAATCCCCCCAGAGGTGGAGAACGAAATAGCACCACCAGGACTGGGTCAGGGAAATGGCTGTCATGTAGGTGGGAAAATCTGAATTTTTCCACCCACATAGCAGCCATCCAGGCTTTACTGAAAACCAGGTTTGAGAAAGTGGAGAAGACTTGGGAAACCCCAGCAGCTGTGCAAATGTGGTGAGGAAGCAGATCACCTGTGAGAAGATGGCCAGGACCAAGCTAGAACTGACCAAAAATGGGCATTCATTCATGTCCCCTCCCTACTCCTGTGGTAGCAACTTATTGACAGCTTTGCAAAAATTAAGCCCCGTTGTTGTATCCTCCGTGGCAATTAAAAAAGAGCTGCAATATTACCAATTGGAACTTCCTCTAGACTAGAGTTACCATCACAGAGCTATCAAACTTCAAGCACCACCTACCCTGGGCAGGAAAAACCAATGCCTCAATAGCCAACTTTGGCAGAAGAATACAAAGACTCTTATGGACTCAGCCAAACAACAAATGTCCTTATGCATCAAAAATGGGTTTCCTTGCCTCATGTATATTTTTCAGAGCCTTGAAAACGCTGTTCCAGGGGTGTTGATATGTCATAATTGTTATTTGGTCGAGCCGGTCCATACCTCGGCAGCCCAAATTGGGAGCAGGAGTGGGAGGGGTGGCTTGCAGGCTGGGTAAGAGATCTCTCCAAGGGGCCAGATATGTCACACAGGCCAGATGTTGGACACCTCAGTCTGCACTATTCTGATGCTTGCAAATTTGGAAACCAAAGGGTAAAAACATTTTAAAGCCGACTTAACTTTTAAATGTGGCAGAACTGGCTGGAAAACGACCTTGCTGCCCTGAAAACAGCCATATATCTAATATCCTGGAGATATAGCTTCAAAAACCAGTTCTGCAACTTTACTGAAAGCTTTGGGAAAGGACTGATATTCTACTACAAAAAAATATACCCAAAATACCAGAAATGATGTTATTGAGTATGATTCCTGATGACTTATCTACACAAAGAACTTCTTTGATTTATGCCACAACAGCTGCGAGATTGCTTTATGCAGCGAAATGGAAAGGGACCGAAATTCCCGAGAAAAAAGACTGGATTGTTAAAATGTTTGAAGTGGCAGAAATGGCAAAACTCACAGCTATCTTAAATGAAGAAAATGATGTTCAGTTTTTGGGGGAATGGGAGGCGTGGATGAATTATTGTGAATTTGAGTTAAAATTGGGAAGAATGGAAGAATATTTTCTAATCTGATCCAGAGGTTTTTTTTGTTTTGTTTTTTTATAATGAATAAGTATAATTATATTTACTAACAGATTATGTTATTTAAAAAATTTTTAAATGGTATTAATAGATTATTAAGATTAGATCAACTACGACGGGATGAACTTTTTATTAAGAGGCAGATAGAGGTGAAGGGGAAGTCATAAATTTTCCAAAATTTTCTTTTTTTTCTTTATATATTGTATGGAATTATAACAACATTAAGTCAGAATTGAAATTTTATATTGTTATAGATGTTGTTTATTGCAATGGAAAATTTGTAATATAAAACCCAATAAAATTTATATTAAAAAAAAAAAGTATTCATTTAAAACCACCAACAACTGACCCTACGCAGAAGGGAACAAAACAGAGCGAAGCCAAGGTTCAACCTGCATACATAGATGCAGGAAACGGAAGTTCCCGAGCCCAGTTCACAGCGGTGATAGAAAACATCCGTCTTCCTTCTGTCTGAATTCACTCTACAGCCTCCTCCTGCCCAGAAGTGCGCATCCAAGTGACAGACGGGGAGGCGGAAGACCAAGCTAAAGAGGAGGCTGGTGTGTGACAGGCACGTCATTCCTGTTCTTCTCCCGAACATCAAACACAAATTGTGTGTGAACAACTGGAAAACAGCACCAGGGCAGGCTGGAGGTATGCCTCTATATACTTCCATTCCACAAATGTAGCTTTAAAAAAACAACAACGTGAATCCAATACTCCATTTATAGCACCTTGAAACCGAGGGAAACCTGCAAAGCAGGTAGGGAAATCCACTGAGAGAAATGGGATTCCCAACCTGGTTTGTGCCTCTCATGGGGAGGATTCTGAAAAACCCTCAAGGGCTGATGCCCAACAACCGTTCTCTCATTGTTTCAATATGGCGGCAGATAGGTGAAAGGAGGCAGTTCATCCCCTCAGCATTCACCTTCTCTTTCACCCTGACAGACCTCCTCAGAACAAGAAGGAGCTGGCTGCGACAGGGAGTGAGAGAGGTTGAGGAACAAAACAAGAGCGTCCAGTAATGTTATCTCTGGAAAACATGCAGTAGAAGAACACAAATTGTAAGGTAAAGTTTTTCGGTTAAGAAATAATTGATCGGTGTATGAAGAAAAAGATACCTTTCTGCAGGTGAAGTCCAGAATCCAGAGTGTCTGAGGAAGCAAAGGAACCCAAAGTGACAAATCTTGTGATAAAAACATCAGTTAATAATATCATCTGTTTTTCTCTTGGGGAGGGAAGGTGCCATGATATAGCCCCCCCTCCCCGACTCATCAGATCTCGAAAGCTCAGCGGGGCTCCCTTGGATGGGAGACCAAAGAGGATTCTGCAGATTAAGGCAAATATATATATATATATCTGCTTCTCCCTTGCCTTGAAAACCTCTTTCCTGGGTAGCCATAAGTGACTTGATGGCACATGCATACATATTTCTTCTGAGTTTCTGGGGGAAATTCTTCACAAATTTCACTGATGCGGGAATATTTACATTTCTTTTCACCAGTCACTTTGAGTGACTGGAGATTCACTTCATAGAAAGTATGCTAAGGACTGTGGCCCAAGGGTCCACTCCAGCTAAACCTAGGATCCTTCCAAAGGGAGGTTCCACAGTGCCATCCTAAGCAGACTTACATCCTTCTAAGCCCACTGATTTCAATGGGCTTAGAAGGGCATAACTCTGCTTAAGACAGCACTATCAGTCTCCCTTGAGAATACTCTGTGGGCTCAGCTACAACAGACTCAAGCAAACACACAGTCAAAGGGGACGGTTTGGATTGGTCCACTTTGGTCACAAAAACAGGAAAACCGAAAAGGGAGACCTCTGAATGGAGGAGAGGGGGAAACGGTGTATTGCACCAGAGATTGCAAAGTGTTTATGTAACTGGTTATGGCTAATACAAAAATATACAATTGTAGTAAAAAAGGTAAAGGTCCCTGTGAGAGCACCAGATCTTTCCTGACCCATGAGGTGACGTCTCATCCTGATGTTTCCAAGGCAGACTTTGTTTATGGGGTGGTTTGCCAGTTCCTTCCCCAGTCATCTTCCCTTTACCCCCAGCAAATTGGGTACTCATTTTACCAACCTAGGAAGAATGGAAGGCTGAGTCAATTTTGAGCTGGCTACCTGAAACCAACTTCCGTCGAGATCGAACTCAGGTCGTGAGCAGAGCTTGGACTGCAGTATTGCAGCTTTACCACTCTGCGCCACGGGGCTCTTGTTGTACAGAGTAGACAATCAAAAAAATGCTGATAACATTGAAAAATCCAAAGGCTAGCCAAATAACATCAAAAGGCGCATAGACTAAAATGTTTCCACAAGTGCTAACAGAGTGAGTGTGACTCATATGTGACATACTACAGTCATAATGAACCGAAGGAAAAGCATTATCAAAAGTAAAAAAATCACAAGAGAACAGTGTTGGTATGCCGGCTGATATTCCATTTCAATATCTTCTTCTTTGAACGGTGACCTTGTGATTTCAGATTATCATCCAAATAAAGAAAACTATCAATATAAACCACTGAAGCCAGAAATTCATAGAATCATAGAATTGGAAGGAACCACCAGGGTCGTCAAGTCCAACCCCCTGCACAATGCAGGAAATTCACAACTACCTCCCCCCCACACCTAGTGACCAGAAGATGGCCAAGATGCCCTCCCTCTCATCATCTGCCTAAGGTCACAGAATCAGTATTGCTGACAGATGGCCATCTAACCTCTTCTTAAAAACCTCCAGGGAAGGAGAGCTTATCACCTCCCGAGGAAGCCTGTTCCACTGAGGAACCGCTCTAACGGTTAGAAAATTCTTCCTAATGTCTAGACGGAAACTCTTTTGATTTAATTTCAACCCGCTGGTTCTGGTCCGACCTTCTTGGGCAACAGAAAACAACTCGGCACCATCCTCAATATGACAGCCTCTCAAGTACTTGAACATGGTTATCATATCGCCTCTCAGTCTTCTCCTCTTCAGGCTAAACATACCCAGCTCCTTCAACCTTTCCTCATAGGACTTGGTCTCCAGACCCCTCACCATCTTTGTTGCCCTCCTCTGGACATGTTCCAGCTTGTCTAGATCTTTTTTAAATTGTGGTGCCCAAAACTGATCACAGTACTCTAGTTGAGGTCTAACCAGAGCAGAGTAAAGTGATACCATCACTTTGCATGATCTCGACACTATACTTCTGTTGATGCAGCCCAAGACTGCATTTATCTTTTTAGCTACCGCATCACACTGCTGACTCATGTTCAGTGTTTGGTCTACTAAGACCCCGAGATCATTTTCACACACACTACTGCTCAGACAAGTCTCCCCCATCGTATACTTATGCCTTTGATTTTTCCTACCTAAATGCAGAACTTTACATTTGTCTTTGTTGAAGTGCATTTTATTAGTTCTAGCCCACTTCTCCAGCCTGTCAAGATCATCCTGCATCTTGGCTCTGTCTTCTACCGTATTTGCTACCCCTCCCAATTTAGTATCATCTACAAATTTAAGAAGTATCCCCTCTATTCCTTCATCTAAATCATTTATAAAGATGTTGAACAACACAGGGCCCAGCACAGATCCCTGAGGAACTCCCCTAGTCACTTCTCTCCAAGTGGATGAGGAACCATAAACTAGCACTCTTTGGGTGTTCAATTCAAATAAGCCTGTGCAGACTGGCAGGCAGTGAGGCTGAAGAAGGTATTGAAACGGTGCCTGGGAAATCGTATACATTTGACTTTAAAAGAGGGAATTTCTCTAAAATGAGCAATCTGGTAAAAAGAAAGTTGAAACGAACAGTTAGGACCGAAACAGGAAAAATGGTATAAAGGCCAAGAGGTCACCACCATGACTAATGGGTAAGTTGAAGGAAGCAATGAGAGAGAAAAAGGCTTCCTTCAGAGACTGGAAGGCTTGCCCAAACGAGGCAAACAAAAGTAAACACAAAAGTGCACAAAATAAATGCAAGTAGACAATTAGGGATGCAAAGAAGGATTTTGAGAGCCATATCACTAAACTCATCGAGGAGAAGAAGAGCTGGTTTTTATACAACAACTTTCTCCACCACTTAAGGAAGAATCAAACCGGCTTACAATTACCTTCTCTCCCCTCCCCACAACAGTCACCCTGTGAGGTAGGTGAGGCTTGTGGTGGGAAATTTTTAGTATTAAACATTTATTTTGTTTGTGTTAAAAAAAGAACCATTTATAGGCCTTAACTTATAGTTTAAAAATCATATTAAGGCCTGACTCTGGCTTTTAGCCTTCAGCTGCTTCTAGTCTGACCCCATCTTCAAATTAGGGCCTGTGATCTTAGAGGAAATTGCATGCCTAGGCACACTAGGTGCTTACAATTATGTTTCCAGACCAGCAACAACATTATCTGCTAGACTGGGGAAAGTTGTTTGAGAATACAGGCTTCACGGGCAGACAATTGTCAGGGACTCTTTCAACTAAGTAACATATCAGGAACAGAAAGTTTCAAAGCACAGGCCCATCTCCGGAGAGTTTGTGAGCAGGGCTATTGTAAAGATCTCTTTCCCATGGTTTAGCCTTTAAAAAGTCTCGCGAGATCCCTGCTCTTTATCATTCTGGGGAAAGAAATTAGGCTGTAGCCATCTTTCCTTAGAGTGATCCAGAGATCTCTGATAACTGTTCGTCTGTGTATATGTGGGTCTGTTAAATTCTGCCTTGAATATTGAAATTGAGTACTGTTTCTTTCCTTGCTTTATATTTTCCTGTAAGCTTAATAAATCTGTCTGGTTCACTATCATAACGTTTGTGTAGTATGAAAGAGTTTTAAGGGGGTCTAGTATGTTTGTGTAGAATGAAAGAGTTTTAAGGGGGTGTAGTATGTTTGTGTAGTATGAAAGAGTTTTAAGGGGATGTAGTACGTTTGTGTAGTATGTAAGACGTTTGTGTAGTATGTAAGAGTTTTCTGATTATCTGAGGGTGCCTTGTGTGCACAAGTCTGTGTTAGCTTTACATTCTCTGGCCATTGCTTTTGGTGAGTAGAGCAGGCAGGGAAATTCCAATTCAAGAACCCAGGGGAGAACTAAAAATTCTCCCGTCAAGGCTGAGAGAGCTGTGACTGGCCCAAGGTCACCCAGCTGGCTTCATGCGTAGGAGTGGGGAAACAAATCCAGTTCACCAGATTAGCCTCCGCCACTCTTAAGCACTACACTACGCTGGCTCCCTTTCAATACATTAGGAACAGCAAACAAGCGAGGGAAGCAGTTGGACCATTGGATGACAACGGGAGTAAAGGAACACTAAGGGAGGATAAAGCGATTGTTGACAAGCTAAATGAAATCTTCTCAGCTGTCTTCACTGTTGAAGATATACCTTTTCCTAAAGAGGTGTTTTGGGGAGAGGAGAATGAGGTACTGGGGCAAATAGTGGTGATAGCATACGGGCCTGCCTAAAACTCCTGGACTGGACCTGGCAACCTGCTATGCAGGCACATGACTACTTTCCAGCCGCGCGCCTGCTCAAAACGCTACTGGGCAGTCGCTGCGCGCTCCGTTGTAACGAACTCAGCTGCTCCTGCGAGCACCGTGCAGCTAGCAGCTAGGAAGCAGATGCAGGGGCAGCCTCCGGTGAACCTGAGAGAAGCCATGTTCCTGTACAATGACTGTTCCAGCCGCAGCCATTTCATGTCAAACACCCCCCCTCTTGCAACATCCACTGCTTAATGGGCCGTCAACAGCAATCCTGATATCAAGATGAGTCGTTCCTCCTGCTAAGCAGCAGAGATCCCAGGACATTTGCATAGATCGCACCCATTGTCCCAAAGTATTAATCTTGTCAGCAAAGACTTTCCAATTCCTCCAGGGTTGCAAAAGCCATTGGAATCAGAATAGATTTCCAAATTCTCCTCACCCCACCCAGGTAGCAGACCATTAAGGTCTTTTGTCACCCTTTTGTCACCTGGGAACCTAGCAGGGTTAATCCAATCAGCCCCCACCCCCTGAAAGAGTATAACTGAGGCCCCAGAAGTCCAGACGATCCCTTAGGCCTGCCCCTCCATACTGCCTGGCACTCTGCCAGAGTGGGCATTTATGCTTGGACACATAGGGGGTCTCCCCGTTCCCTTTTCATTTCCCATAGCCGCATGGAATTCAGGACGGACAACTACTCTGCAAGAGCGGTGCAGTACATTTCCTCCTCAGCCTGCCACATGGCAAAAGTCTCTCTATTCCTCTTTTTGATTCCTAGACTCTGTATGTTGTGTGATGTGTATGTGTAGTTTTGTATGTGCGTGTGAACATATAATCTGAGTAAATTCCTTTTAACCTAATTCCATTGCTTCTGCCTCTTTACTGGTCATGGTATGGACTCTGGTAGACAAAGGTTGCATCCCTGCTTAAATTATGCCCATTGCCGGTTATTGATTCGCTAATTCCCCCCATATAACAATTCATAACTGGGCATTTTGGCTAACAGTGGTAACAAGGCAGGAAGTTCTAAGACTTATAGACTAACAGCAAACTAACAAGTCACCGGGACCAGACGATATCCATCCTAGTGTTCTTCAAGAAGTCAAATGGGAAACTGCTGAATTTCTTGGGAATGTTTAGACTGGAAAAATGGAAGCTGAGGTTTTCGCTGTCTTAAATCACCTGGGGGATCTGCTTTTTGCTTCATTGTAAAAATCACATCTCTCATGGAGGTACCTGGGTGGCCACGGAGAGTTTGTAACATGTGAATCGGCCCTCAGTTTGACTCCCCATTCCTTCTTCACTGGCTGCTGTTCCCTGATTGTTGAGCTGTGCGCACATTTTCTAGATTGGAGAGGAAGGAATGGCTAATTTAAAAGTATCAGAAAGGCTTTCACTTAGAGGAGGGCAGAGCGCTGTTCCTGTTCGCAGCAGAAGATAGGACTTGGAATAATGGGTACAAATTATGAGCAGAAAGGTACCAGCTGGACATTAGGAATTTTTTTCTTACTGTGAGTTGTTCAGCAGTGGAATCAGCTACCTAGGGAGGTGGTGAGCTACCCCCCTCACTGAGTCTTCAAGTAGAGGCTGGATGAATAGTTGTTGTCAGGGATACTCTAGGTTGGTCCTGCATTGAGCAGGGGGTTGGACTAGATGGCCTGTATGGCCCCTTCCAACGCGATGATTCTAGGATTCTAGCAATGATTCTAGCATGTCCCTAAGATCAGCCTCAGTACAAAAGGACTGGAAAATGGCCAATGTAACACACATCTATAAAAAGGGCTCCAGGGGGGACCCAGGAAATTACAGGCCAGTTAGCTTAACGTCTGTTCCAAGTAAATTGATGGAAAGCATTATTAAAGATAGAATTATCAAACATATAGAAGGACAAGCCCTGCTGAGCAAAATCCAACATGGCTTCTTCAAAGGTTGGTCCTGTCTCACTAACTTTTAAATGTTTTTGAAAGTGTCAACAAGCATGGGGACAAGAATGAGACATAGTGTATTTGGATTTCCAAAAGGCTTTTTGCAAAGTCCCCCACCAAAGATTGCTAAGCAAACTTCATTGTTAAGGGATAAGAAGACAAGTCCTCCTGTGGATTAGGAGCTGGCTAAAAAATAGGAAGCAGAGAGTAAGAATTGATGGTCAGTTCTCCCAACGGAGGGATGTGAGCAGAGGCATCTGGGTTGGGACCGGTGCTTTTCAACCTGTTCATCAATGACCTGGAGTGTGGCCAGGTGTGCAGATGATACCAAATTATTTAGGGTGATTAACATAAAAACGGATTGCGAAGAGCTTCAAAAGGATCTCTCCACACTGGAGGAATTGGCATTGAAATGGCAAAGGAGATTCAATATAAGCAAGTGTAAAGTGATGCATATTGGGGCAAAAAATCCCAACTTCACATATACACTGGGGAATCTGTGCTGACAGTGACAGACCAAGAAAGGGATCTTGGGGTGGTAGTGGATATCTCAATGACAATGTCAATCCAGTGTGTGGCTGCTGTGAAAAAGGCCAAATCCATGCTGGCCATAATTAGACGAGGAATAGAGAACTGCTGCTATCATACTGTACAAATCTATGGTGAGACCACACTCAGAATACTGTGTACAGTTCTGGTCACCACACCTCAAAAAGGATATTGCAGAGCTTGAGAAGGTACAGAAAAGAGCAACCAAAATGATCAGGGGACTAGAGCAACTGCCCTATGAGAGCGGTTAAAATGCTTAGGGCTGTTTAGCTTGGAAAGAAGGTGGTTAAGGGAAATATGATGGAGATCTATAAAATTATGCAAGGTATGGAGAGAGTGGACAAGAAGCTTTTCTCACTCATAATACTAGAGCGCGAGGTCATCTGCTTAAGCTGGAGGGTGAGAGATTCAAAACAGATACAAGGAAGTATTTCTTAACATAATGCATAGTTAAATTGTGGAACTCCCTGCCCCAGGATGTAGTGATGGCCGCCAACTTGGTAAGCTTTAAGAGGGGAGTGGACATGTTCATGGATACAACTCATGATGCATACCTATTCTTAGTAAGCTTTAAGAGGGGAGTGGACATGTTCATAAATACTAATCATAATGCATACCTATTCTTTCCTGTATCAGAGGAGCATGGCTATTATATTAGGTGCTGAGGAATACAGGCAGGATAATGCCGCTTCAGTTGTTTTGCTTGTGGGCTTTCTAAAGGCACCTGGTTAGCCACTGTGTGAACAGACTGCTGGACTTGATCGGCATCGGTCTCATCCAGCATGGTCTTTCTTACGTTCCTTACCTTTGAATTGCTCCTTGATGCTCTCCAAAAGGGGATTTAAATCCGGCAAGTCCCAGATGCGGGACTTCAGTGCAAGAAGAAAAACCACTGGTTCCTCAAATGCCTCCTTTTCTTTATACCTTGATAAAAATCATGTCAGGTTACCATCCATCCAATTCAGAATCACCTCCCCGCCCCAGGCAGATCAGAGAAACACAGGAAGGAATCAGCAGAAATCCAAGAGACCCAGGCTGAGGCTGAAAGCAGAGCCAGATGGGAGGGCTCTTCGAAGAGCAATGTCCATCTCACTGTGGCTCCTGAGACCCCAAAGCCACACAGGAGCTGAAGGGAATGGCTATTAAAAATAAAACACAGCCCATTTGGGCTCAGAAAACCACCTTAGGGAGAGAAAGGGCTCCTGCAGCCCCTCCCCCCAGCCATTATCCTCTGCTGAAGCTGCACTGAGGGGGGGAGTTATTTCTCAATTTTTGCTGCACCACCTGGACTATTCTGTGTGTGTGAAGCAGCAGAAATGCAGGGGCTGTTTCAGCATGAAAAATGCCTGGGAGGGGGAGGCAGGAGCCCTTCCTCTCCTGCGGCGGCATTCCGAGACCAAATGGGCTCTGCTTTCTTTTTTAACAAAGAAGAGAAAAAGGAAACCTCTGAAAAGGGGGAAAAGAGGTACAAAAATACCAGAGGTTTGGAACAATGATCTTGCCCCAGTTGCATTAGAAGCCGGAATTTCCATGGCAAATTCATAATATGTAGAACAGTATGATCTCAGAAGAAAAACATCTTCACTCCTACTCAAACAAAGTTCAGGTTTGATGAAGATTCGAAACAGGAACTAGCCGGCATCTTGTTTTTGTGGGGTGCCTTTTCATTCTTTATTCTTTTCTGCAGAATTACCACATGATGTATGGAACTGATATTTGTACTGCAATTGAGAATTGCTGAATTGTTGGCTGTAGTGTGGTGCAATTTTTAAATCACAAAAATAATCTTCTGTCTTTTTACTTCTTTAATATAAATTATACACCCTTTGGTAATGTTTTGTTTCTTTCTGAATCTGTGTTCCAGAACTCTGGTGCTTTTGAAATTCTTTTTTTTTTCTTTTTTCACAGCCATTCCCCACAGTTGCTGTGTGGCTGAGGGGAACCCAGACCCAACTCTGAAAAAAGCATCAAGTTTGGCCTCAAGAACAGCAACCCCACATCCCCTGCCCAGATCTGCCTTGCAAATGAAAGAAAGAGAAAGTTGGTGTGGTTAAAGTTCTGGACTTTAGAGTTAGAATTAGGGGAGGGATTGTGGCTCAGAGGAAGAGCATCTGCTTGACATGGAGATGGTCCCGGGTTCAATCCTTTGCATCTCCAGGTTCTAGGTGGGGTAAAAGACCTCTGCCAGAGACCCTTGAGAGCCACTGCCACTCTGAGTAGAAAGTACTACCTTCGATGGACCAATGGTCTGATTCAGTCTACGGTGGCTTCCTGTGTCCTGCGACTAGGACTGTAGGACCATTGTGGGCTTCGTAGAGGCACCTGGTTGGCCACTGTGTGAACAGACTGCTGGACCTGATGGCCCTTGGTCTGATCCAGCAGGGCTTTCCTTATGTTCTTATGACCCTGGTTGAATCCCATATGCAGCCATATGGCTCACTGGGTGACCTTAGACCAGTCCCTCTTTCAGACAGGGATTTGTGAGGATAAAATGGAGGAGGGCAGAATCAGGTTTAGTGCCTTCGTGTCTTTTCACCCCTCTCTCATAATACTAGAACTCAGGGGCCAATGAAGTTGAGAATTCCCTGCAGGTTGAGGTAGTGATGGCCATGAACACAGAAAGCTTTAAAAGAGGACTACACAGATTCATGGAGCAGAGGTCCATCAGAAGCTATGACAACTGGTGACTGAAGAGAACCTCCATAGCCAGAGGCAGCCAACCTCTAAAATATACTGCTAGGAGGCAGCAGCAGGGGAGGGCCTTGGCCTCTGTGCTGTGTTTGCTGGCTGTCCAGGGGCATCCCTTGGCCACTGTGTAAAACAGGATGCTGGACTAAATGGACCACTGGTCTCATTCAGCAGGCTCTACTTATGTTCTCGTGCGTGAGACTGAGAGACGGTGGAAGAAAACAGGTCAGATGACATCACCCGCAAGTGTCCTTCCTTCTGTTCCTTGTAATCATTTGTCCTTGGTGGGAGGCGTGGAAACTTCGAGCCCAATAATGTCATATGACAATTCTTCTTCCTTTCAAACTACCTGGGGAGACTTAAAGCAGAGGTGCGAATTTTCTGACCATCAGCGTATTCCTTATCATGGGTGGTTCAGCATGACAAATGCTTTATTTGGGAGGTCCTGTTGTTACCATGGCTGCCAACACAGCTCAGCGACAACATGGCTCCCTGATAGTGGGTTTCTGTGCCCCAAAGGGTGATGTGGAAAAAAAAGTCAAAAAGCACGCAGGTGGGGGAATCACTGCCATTCCCGCCTCACCACAGCCTTGAATGTGCGGCAAATGGCCAATGTGGAAACAGCCAAGGACAAATCTGAGTAGGAGCAGCCATGTGGTTGCAAGAACACACATGGAAAGATGGGACACACCCACCAACTCCTGCTTCCTCATGTGTAGTCTCCCCCTACCCTCCTTAACAAACGAGCAAATCGAATTGGGTTGGGTGGTCATCCCCGTGTTCAACTCTGAAGTGCCCCCGTAGTCAGCCCCAATGCCAATCAAGGCATTATCTGGGCCTAATAGTTTCCTAACTGCCCTTTTGTGGAACAAATGTAGCTGAAGAGACTCAAACCCTGTATTTCCTGGGGTAGTTTTTAAAATGTGGCTTTGGAAGCTGAGGAGGGCAGGGTTCGGGGAAGGACTTCAATGCCATAGAGTCTAACTGCCAAAGCGGCCATTTTTTTCCAGGTGAAATTATCTCTATTGGCTGGAGATCAGTTGTAATAGCAGATCTCCAGCTAGTACCTGGAGGTTGGCAACCCTATTTGCCACTGACGGATGGAGATCCATGATCTTACTTACACCCGATTTGGCCCTCAGCCATGATCCTGAAGGAGCACATTCTTCACGGGATACCCAAATCCCTCCAGCATTAAGAAGGTTAATGAGAAAGATCCACTTACCTCTGCAAGGTGCTTCTGGCATCCTAAAGAAAAATGGCAGAGAGAGGGAAGAAGAGAGACCTCAATGCTTGCTAAAAGGCCACACCAGGAAGACCCCCTCAGACCCTGGGAGATTTTGCACTCTGGCCCTTCTCTTGCGTCCAGTTAGCAGACTCCCCTCAAAGGCTGGGGGGCATCTCCATAAAAGTGGGAGAAAATCTCCGTGAGGTTAATATCGACAAAGTGGAGCTATTTTAGAGCAGAACTGGGTGATCTGATTTGACCACTCAACAGTGGCTACTTTCACAAAGGGATTTTTCATCACATGGAAGGCAAGAAGCCCTCAGATTAGGAAATGTAGCTCTTGTGGCTCCCTGTGGCCGCAGAGGCATTCCCAGCAACGTTCCTTGCCTCAGCCCTGTGTCGCTGTTACTTTCCTTCCTTCTTTCCACGCTGGAGGGCATTTCCGAGGTATAAAAAAATAGCTATGTTACAGTTGCATTGTAACAGCATACCGGTCCCAACTTTCATATTTTGTTGCTGCAGAGTTATAACTAGAAATGTGCAGCCTGCACTTTACTTCCTTTAGAATGAAAGCTAGGAAATAGTGCAACAGATCATTATGATCTTACAATGCTAGAGCAATTGAGCCATTGCCCCTTTCTGTAAAGCCTGTGAAAAAGCTCTCCGATTGAAGGGAGGGAGGTGGTGGCTGCAGGGACTGAGGGGAGAAGAGCCAAACGCTTTAAAGGGCATTTCCCCCTTTAAAGGGAAAGGGGGGGGGGTCTGGGCACAAATGACACCACATCTGCATAGATGTGATCGGTTGGCATCAGCAAGCCCAGTGGTGCCAGCAACAGGTGTGTGGATGCCATTCCCCTACTACTTGTGATTGCCATTGTGTATCTGTGTGTGTGCATCTTTGCACACCCATCTATCTATCTGCATGCCACCAGTATAAGCTACATTCCCCGCCCTCACAGACATCCTCCTTTTAAAACTTGCTGTGAAAAATCTTGCCCATGACCGTTGTTCCTGGTTGTTTGGAAAGAGCCACCCATGAACCTGGTTTGACCTCTGTAGTTCCCCAGACAACTGGTTGACACACAAATACACTTCTGCTTCCAAGATGGAAGCCATGTGTGGGGGAGAAGGAGGAGGGGGAAGAGGAGGAGAAAAGTTGGTTTTTATATGCAGACTTTCTCTACCACTTAAGGGAGACTCAAACCAGCTTACAATCACCTTCCCTTCCCTCCCCACAACAGACACCCTGTGAGGTAGGTGGGGCTGAGAGAGTGTGACTTGCTCAAGGTCACCCAGATGGCTTCGAGTGTAGGAGTGGGAAAACAAATCCAGTTTACCAGATTAGCCTCCGCCATTCATGTGGAGGAGTGGGGAATCAGACCCGGTTCTCCAGATCAGACTCCACCGCTCCAAACTACTGCTCTTAACCTCTAGACAACACAACACAGGGGCAAGGGACTCGTGGGGGGAGTTTTGCAAGGTCGCTGCCCCTGGCTGGAGATGGAATGGGGCAGAAGGAGGCACAGAAAGGGTTTGGAGGCAGCCTCCTGCCAAAGGGGAGCCTGGGCTGTTCCTCCCACACTCCTACCTGCAGGAGTTCACTGGCCGGCTGCTGACACTTCTCCTCCATCTCCTGGATGAGGCTTTTAAGAGAGGAAAGTGCCTCAGAGAGTTTGGCCAGGCGCTGGTCCGTTTTCCATGCTACCTCCTTCTCCACCTCTTCCATTCGGGTCAGCAAAAGCCTCTCTTGCTTATCCAGAAATTTATGCAGTTGCCTGAACTTGTTCGCTGTCTCCTGCCACTCTCCTTTGGTTTGCTTCTGAGATGGGAAAAGGAAGAAAAGAAGAATACAGCCAGTCTTTGCAGTGGGAAGAGGGACATAGGAGACTCCTATCAGAAGGGCACTTTTGACTTTCCCAACACTGGGTAGGAAAAGAGAGATTCAGAAGGATCCATCCAAAGTACACGTGATTTATCTTTGCATTATTTTCTTAGAATCATAGAGTTGGAAGGGACCACCAGGGCCATCAAGTCCAACCCCCTGCACAATGCAGGAAATTCACAACTACCTCCCACACACACACACACACTCCTAGTGACCAGAAGATGGCCAAGATGCCTTCCCTCTCATCATCTGCCTAAGGTCACAGAATCAGCATTGCTGACAGATGGCCATCTAACCTCCTCTTAAAAACCTCCAGGGAAGGAGAGCTTACCACCTCCTGAGGAAGCCTGTTCCACTGAGGAACCGCTCTGTTAGAAAATTCTTCCTAATGTCTAGACGGAAACTCTTTTGATTTAATTTCAACCGGTTGGTTCTGGTCCAACCTTCTTGAGCAACAGAAAACAACTCGGCATCCTACTCTATATGACAGCCCTTCAACTACTTGGTCCTTCAAGTACTTCAGCCCTCATAGGACTTGGTCTCCAGACCCCTCACCATCTTTGTTGCCCTCCTCTGGACACGTTCCAGCTTGTCTACATCCTTCTTCTTGGAGTGGTTTTACTTTACAAAACTCAAACATGTGCTGCAGCTTCTCACATCTCTTCCTCCCCATGTATAGACATTATGGTTATTTCCAGAACCCTTTTTATCTCAGAGCTATAAGAGGAAAGGTGTCCCCTTTAATAGTCACAAAAGTTGGTTCTTGTAGGTTATCCGGCTGTGTAACCGTGGTCTTGGTATTTTCTTTCCTGACGTTTCGCCAGCAGCTGTGGCAGGCATCTTCAGAGTAACACTGAAGGACAGTGTCTCTCAGTGTCAAGTGTGTAGGAAGAGTAATATACAGTCAGAAAGGGGTTGGGTTTGAGCTGAATCATTGTCCTGCAAAAAGTAACAAAGGTAATGTGCCAACCTTTGTCCTGTAAGTATCAAGATAAAGTGCTAATGAGGGTGTGGTATGTTAATATGGAACCATTGTATCCTGAAGTGATCTGTTAATGTGTGAAATCCAAAGCTAATCTGCATGGCTATTGTGGACTGTAGTCTTTGTTAGTCTGGAGGTTTTCAAGACAGGAAGCCAAGCCTTATTCATTCTTAAACTCTCTTCTGTTAAAGTTGTGCTGATGTTTATGAATTTCAATGGCTTCTCTGTGCAATCTGACAAAATAGTTGGTAGAATTGTCCAGTCTTTCAGTGTCTTGGAATAAGACCCTGTGTCCTGTTTGTGTCAGTCCATGTTCAGCCACTGCTGATTTCTCAGGTTGGCCCAGTCTGCAGTATCTTTCATGTTCTTTTATCCTAGTTTGTATGCTGCGTTTTGTTGTCCCGATGTAAACTTGTCCACAGCTGAAAGGTATACGATATACTCCTGCAGAGGTGAGGGGGTCTCTTTTGTCTTTGGCTGATCGTAGCATTTGTTGTATTTTCTTGGTGGGTTTAAACATTGTTTGTAGGTTATGTTTTTTCAAAAGTTTCTCCATCCTATCAGTGACTCCTTTAATAAATGGCAAGAATACCTTTCCTATGGGAGACTGTTTTTCCTGAGTTTTCTGATTTTTGTTTGGTTTAATGGCCCTTCTGATTTCATTCTTGGAGTAGCCGTTTGCTAGCAGTGCGTGATTTAGATGATTAGTTTCTTCCTTGAGAAACTTGAGAAACACAAAAGTTCTTTCTAAGTGGACTTTCATTACCTTTTCTGTGGGAAACCAATCCATTCCGAGTGAGAAGAGATGGCCTTCTCGCTTGACTTTTCTGCATTTTGTACTCAGTGTCCCCCTCCCAATGTATATTTCCAGTGTCTGTTCACCTCCCAACAATAAGGACACTTACGAGCAGGTCTTGGCTTTCCTTCAGTACACTGGCTTTATACGCCAGAATATCTTCCTTCTCCTTCTGCAGCCTCTCCATACAATTGCAGAACTGATCCTGTGGAGGGGGGAGGGCAAAGTCCCAAAATTGTGGATTGGTTCTTTTTACTATAAATCATAAAGCAATACTGTCATCAAAGCCCAATAAGTGTAGGATGTCCCGCCCCATGCAACCCCTGGCCAGAGGGTTAACAGCAACTCCAGGCTAGCAATTTTTTTTAAATGGAAGAATATTGTGTGGTGGGGAAATAGTTAAAGCCTTCTTCCAACAGGCTGCTGCCCCCTGGTGTCTTGGCAGGACAATCAGCTGGCCAGACATCAACACAGCCAGCCCTGAAGAGTGCCAACGTCCCAACGTCACCACATGAGCACAAACGGAGGGCAATTGGGAAGGGAGCAACCAAGCCAGGAGACGGGCAACAAAGAGATGTTGTCAGTCCCCTTTTGGGCCCAAGACCTGAGCGCTTCCCTATGAAAAGTGTCATGGGACTCCCAGGAGTGCAGCTAGAAAGGATCCACACATGATCTTCCCCCCCATCATCCACCATGTCAATTTCCAACCTTGTACTCTTGGGAAGCCTCCTCCACAGGAATTATTTTGTGATCTTTGTGCTCCTGGGACTGGTCACAGACCACGCAGATGGGGGCTTCATCGTCCTTGCAGAAGAGCTCCAGCGGCTTCTGGTGCTTCTGGCAAACTCTCTCCTTTCTGGTTTCCACGACTGTCTGATGCCAAAAACAAAAGAACCACATTTGTTTTATTCCCCCACCCCCATATTTTTGAACTCTCCCTCTCTCTGTACTTGGAATTATTGGACATAATTGGTGTCTTATTCAGAAAAAAATGTATAGGAAAGAGATGTAACCAAGCTTTTGTTGATGCCTCATAATTCCTGGCTCAGAGTAAACCGAACACACCCTGCATCTACTTTGCCAGTCAGCAAATCCACCCCCAGATCCTCAGCTGGTGGCTTCCCCCTCCTCTAGTAATAAGATTTCAAGTAGCATCTGAGGCTGTTGTAGAAGGAGGAAACCAATAACTGTGAGAATTGGAAAAACCCTGGCCCAAATATTTTTCAAAACATATCCATTTTGTTTTCAGTGAAAGTGATGGTGAATTCCAGCCCCCCCACCACCTTTTAAAGCCTGCGGGTACCTTTGGAATTTTGAGAGGGGGTAGTGAGCGCCACCCAAAAATGGTATTGGAATTCCCCTCTTCAGTGGGCACCACTGAGCCGATCAACACCTTTCCTGGTGCCCGTGACGGGATGTACGAAACGAATGACAAGTCAGCCCATTGGAAGCAATGGGAGAGGCTGCACAGCCCATTGAAGATGGAGTCAATGCAAGACAACAGACACTCTCCTCGCCCATTATCTTCAATGGGCTGTGCAGCCTCTCCCATTGCTTCCAATGGGCTGACTTGCCATTTCTTTTAGTACATCCCGCCCGTGACACCTCTTGGACTGGCCATTCTCCTAAATTTCAATACAGGAGAAGCAACAGCATTCCCACTGTAAGTGATGGATGGGAGGAAATGGATCGTGTCTACGGGAGTCTGGGGGCACAAGGATCGAGAGCCCCTCCTCAGCAACCAAACTCCACCACCCACAAAGAGGGGTCTCCTGGTGGGATAGAGGGCAGGGCTTCGAAGGAGAACATGACCTTTGAATGGTTCTTGTGACCACCAACTCCTTTGGCAGCCCAACTGTGGCTGAACAGAGGAATCAAAATATAAAGCTGACATTATAAACAAACAACTGGAAAAGAGGCCCCAAAACGCTCAAGGCTGCTTTGGTCCAAAGGGAAAATCTGAGCCAGGCCCCAAGATGCAAAAAAAGTCTTCTCTCCTGGGGAAAGTGGGCACAGTACGAGCAGGGAAGGGTTAGACTGAGGGAAGGATCTGCCTAGCCCAGGATCCTTTTTCCAACTCTGGTCTATCCGATGGAGACAGCTAAAGGCTGGCGGGATCCTGGTTTTACTGTCAGGAAACTGGGGCATAAAATTAAATTGGTTTACTATCTACCAGCTGGGACTCTTTTCACTGTACTGACACTTCAGAGAAGCCAAGAAGATATCACAGCTCATCCCCAGCAAGATCCACAGAGATGTCTTACCTTCTTCTCTCCGGCAGGCTCCTCCGGAGGGATCACCTGGTGATCTTGGTGCTCCTCGGATCTGCAGAGGGGGGCTTCGTCCTCCTTGCAGAAAAACTTCAGGGGCTCCTGGGGCTCCTCGCAGACGCCCTTCCTTCGCTTCTGCCCTTTTCTTGTCCCCTCCTTTCCCTCCTGAGGACTCAGTTTCTGGATTAGCCCCGCCAAGTTGGCCAGCTGCCTGTTGGGCCGGAGGGTCCCCTCCTGCGCTCGCCCTCTGCACTGGGGGCAGCAGGAAGCCTCGGCCCCCGACGCCCCCCAGCTGCGGGTCAGGCAGGCGCGGCAGAAACTGTGGCCGCACTCGGCGATCATGACAAGATCCCTGAAATAGCCCAGGCAGACGGAGCAAGAGGCTTCCTTGCAGAGCTCCTTCAGGGGTCCCTCCGCTGCCATGGCTGCCTCTGCTAAGCGGGAGGGGGAGAGAAGAGTTGCAGTTTCGTTTCCCCACTTTCCAGAGCAGCTGCGGGGCGTTTCCCTCCCTGCAGCTGCTGCTGCGCACTCAACAGCCTGGCAATGGGCAGCTGGGAGGGGAGAGAGTTGCTAGGCAAAGGGCCCGGGGTGGACGGCAGACCCTGGGGAGGAAAGGGCTCCTTTGCACTCCTTTGGTGGGCACCTGCAAGCACCTGGGGGGAAGGGAGACGTTTCCCTTCGCCTCCCAGGGGAAGTCCGGGGAAAGTGGGGATGAAGCGGAGGGGAGCAGCCGAGCGGGTGTACCGCAGGCAGTAACTACATTCTCTTGCCCCTTCCCAAAATGACAGCTAGGTTCAGATCTCCCCCACCCTTCTTACTTGGGGGAAAGGGCAGAAACTCCCATTTGCCCCAGGAAACTGACTCAGGGAAGGAAGGAAGGAAGGAAGGAAGAGTTAAGTCCATGTGGGCGATACACAAGACCGGAGAAGGGAACTCCTTTATTGCGAACAGGCAGAACCGAAGTGTAGACCGGTGCCCAAACCCCTGCTTATATGCCCGCTTGGCCGCCTGCAGCCGCACACCCCCAAGTCCGTGGTTGGGCGGATGAACCCCAGTAGCCAATGGGAACATACAACTCAGGAGGCTGGGGAAAATCCACGCCCTTCAAACCTTTGAATGCATAAATGATACTGAGCTTCCTTTGTTCTCTGGTGAGTAACCCTGCATCTTATCTGTGGTTATTTCACCCCAGGTCTGTGTTTAGCTAAATAAAGAACTGTTGCTGTTAACTTAACCTCCTCCTTGTTGTCTGTCATTGGACTCTATAAGACAACCGGGCACTTCACCACCACCATCCCAGCTCTGTGGGCAGGCAGGCAGGGAGGAAAGGGGACCACTTCTGCCCCTATGCCATGCCCCCCTAAACCAGGCAGGTGGTGGCAGCAGCTCTGCTAGTGGGAGGGGGCAGGCAGGGGAGGGAGAGCTACCATTTCCCCCTCACCACCACATGAATCAGGCAGGAGGAGATGGTGGTGCATTAGACTGACAGGGTGGCTGTTCAGTGGCCAACAGGGCAAGCAGAGGTGGGATGATGCTCCCCACAAGTCTCATGGGTCCCCTTCATCACCAGATCTTCCTGAAGCGTAGATGACACATTAATATGATTATAAACACAGAGCCAGTATTTTGAAGTGCAGTGTGGTAGACTTGGATGAGGCCTGCGTTCAAATTCCTACTCAGCTATAGGGTTGCCAGCCTCCAGTGGGTGCTGGAGATCTCTCAGAATTACAACTGATCTGCAGATGACAGAAATCGGCTCCCCTGGAGACAATGGCTGCTTCACAGTGTGAACTCTATGGCATTATGCCCCCCTCAGGTCCCTCCCCTCCCCAAACCCCACCCTCCCCTGGCTCTACACCCAAAATCTCCAGAAATTTCCCAAGCCATAGTTGGCAACCCTAGCAATGAAGCTCAGTAGCCCTTGGCCTAACTTCCCTTGCAGGGTCGTGGTAAGAACATAGTATGAGCATTCATTTTGTTGGAAATGCAATTAAAGTACAGAGATGGCTGTGTGGATGAAAAGGGTTTATAATGATTTGAAGAAAGACACAAAAAACAGGAAGAGAAATCTTTAACCCAGCAAGACCCTCCTGAATTTCTTTCCAACTTGAGAGTTGGGGATCACTCAAATCAATAATTAAAAGCATCCTTGTGGTTGTCCGGCAGTTACAAAATCCCCACTCAGCAAAAACATTCAAGGCAGCAAAGTTTTCAAGGTAACATAATTTGATCATAAGCATAACATCTTTTCAACCACTGGTATAACAGAACCACAACTGTGAATGTAGCAACCCTGACAGGGACAGGATCCTCAGTGCCCTTAAGAAAGGAGATTATGAACAGAGAGGCAAATCCTAACCAGTGGTGCCCAGTAAAGCCAAGAAAAAAGAAAGTCCAGAATATTAATTGAAATTTGCAGGGGCAGTGTGATATAGTGGTTAAAAACGGTGGTTTGGAGTGGTGAACTCTGATCTGGTGAACCGAGTTGGTTTCCCCACTCCTACACATGAAGCCAGCTGGGTGACCTTGGGCTAGTCACAGCTTTCTTAGAGCTCTCTCAGCCTCACCTACCTCACACCTACCTCAACTACCTCACATTGTGGGGAGGGGAAGGGAAGGTGATTGTAAGCCAGTTTGATTCTGCTTTAAGTGGTAGAGAAAGTTGACATATAAAAACCAGCTCTTTTCCCCCTCCTCAATCTTCGGTTGTTCCTCTTGTGCTTGAGAGAAATGGGGGCCGGGTTGGGGAGGGTCTATTCGCAGCTCTCCTTGACAACAAGCCTGTTATTCTTTATAAAGTGAAAGGTGTTACTTTTGCTTTCAGAAATTAGATACAAAGAAAAAAGGGGATGTTGGGAAATGGAGATAAAAATTCTCCACTTTACTCCAGTCAGTTTTGATGGTTGGAAGCCCGGAAAGGCCTTTAGAGGAGTAAAAAATGGGGCTCCTGAGAAATCATATTTTCTTATTGATGCTCCTGGTGTGAAGAGAAGGGTCTTAAGAAGAGAGTTTGAGGTGGCCTTTTTCAAACACCCAAAAGAAGGGCAGGAGGGTCTCTCCAGAGAAGGAGGCTCTGGAGAACTCGTAGATCAGGGATCCTCGGTCAGCGTCGAAAAAGGCCACTCGGCCCCCAGCGTAGTTCAGTGAGACTCGGATCCTCTTGAGCTCCCCACTCAGGGACAGGGGAGGGTTATGGGGTTTTAAAACAGCCCAGCAATGCCCAAACCACTTCCCCACAGCCCAGATTCCTTCCTCAGGACTAAAGGTGCGGTGTCCCTTCCTCCTCACAGACTTTCTGGCCACCCCCACAGCCCAGCCTTCTTCTCTTCCCACAAGGACTTCCCAGAAATGGTGGCCTGCTGTGAATCCCTCACGGCCCAGCACAACACCATATATGTCACATCTCTCAGGGTTGCTGGGCAGAGCTTGAACTTTTTCTCCCCATCTCACGTTTTTCCGATCCTCAGACAGGATGAGTTGGGGATGGGCCGTGTCTGGATCCAGAGTCACATTTGCTGTTGGGGGGAAAATGAGGAGACAAGAAGAGAAGCATTTTCAGCTGGGAGATTTCTCCCTCTGCTCTGTTCTGCGTCCTTCTCCTGCTCCCACCTCTTCATAACCCTCTCCTGGATTCACAGACTCTCCCGCCTTCTCCTGACCTACTAAAAGGCAGACCAGTCTTCCTGTGAGCTTCACGAGAAGGAAGATAAAATGCACAATAAAACCTACAGGAACACAGCCCATCTCCTACCATATGCTATCCCAAGCTTCTGAGAGAGAAGAGAACCATGGATATTTCAATCGCGTGTGTAAGAAATCACATGAGAGAGCATTTATACAAAAACACAAATCACATGAACGGGTTGTGGCTCTTAGTCCCTGATCTGAGACACACCTCAAAACAGGTGATACCACTGAATGTGGCTTTAGTTGCCTAACAAAACACAGAGACTGGAAGGGGGTTCCCATTGCTTTCAGCCTGCCAGGGAGATGTGTGTCTCAATTGGCATTTGAGACCATTTTGGATGGACTTGGGGTGGTTTTTATATTTCAGTGAAAGAACAAAGATTTCACTGAATGCAGCTTCCTAGGGAATGTGCTGTAAGATAGCATTACAATAAAGTGAAGCTAATGTCCTGCCTGCACACCTCAGAGGATATATGCGAGATCAGACCTTCACACCACAGCCAGAAGAATCTGCCTTCCACCATTCTATATTTTCTAACATCCAGCCTGATGAGGACCTCTGTTGTGCTTGAAAGCTTACACAATGTTATGTGCCCATTTAAATAATACATTATGAAGGTACTGCATGAGTTTTGTTCTTGTTTGGGGGGTTTGCATGGACCACTATGGCTGTACAATTTTTTTCTGTATCCCAAGAATGACATTTCTACTCAACCCAACCCAAGACAGAGCAGGATTTACATTCCCTTGAAACTCTCTGTGTCTTCTAGAGAGAGCCAGGTGCTTCGGTGGTGGTTTCCACACAGGGATGGGCTTGTGCACTTTCTTCATTGCTGGTGTAGTTACTGATCAAGCGCAACAACAAGAACGGGGCTTCTGCATGGCAGGTACCCCCCCCCGCCCCGTTTCCCTGCTCCAGTCCCTCAGCAGCACCCACCTCCTCCATGGGCCACCGGGGCTTTGGAAATAAAAAAAAATAGTTAGCATATCATTATATTGATACCTTTCCCAGATGTCACAACAGAAAGGTCTAGAGACTTGCTTGTTAATGAAGGCTGGGAATTCAAAGAACCAGGTACACATACGGGTAAAACATTATATCTATATAATGATAATACAGTATTGCCTATTTTTTTAAAACTAAAAATCCCCCCAGAGGTGAGGGAAGGAAATGATCACCACTAGGAAAGGGTCAGAGAAATGGCTGCCACATAGGTGGGAAAACCTGAATTTTCCCACCCACATAGCAGCCATCCAGGCTTTCCTGCAACCGAGGTTTGAGAAAGTTAGGAGAAAACCTGGGAAACCCCAGCAGATGCACAAATGTGGTGAGGAAGCAGTGGGGAAAATCACTTCCCAAAACGGATGAACCCAGGGCGAATAACCTGTGAGAAGATGGCCAGGATCAAGCTACAATTGACAGAAAGATCCTTGGCACTGAATTCATGTCCCCCTCCTTGCTCCTGAGGAAGCAATGTATTGACAGCTCTGCAAAAACTAGGCCATGTTGTGGTATCCTCGCTGGCAATTAAAAAAGAGCTGCGGTATTAGTAACTGGAAACCCTTCTGCACTAGAGTTATCATCACAAAGCTATCAAACTTAAACCATGGCCTTCCCTGGGCTGGAAAAACCACCTTTGGCAGAAGAATACAATGAGTAGGAATCAATGGTCAATTCTCACAGTGGAGGGGTGTGATCAGTGGGGTCCCTCAGGGATCTGTGTTGGAAGCGGTATTTTCAACCTGTTCATCAGTGATCTGGGATTGGGGGTGAACAGCGAGGTGGCCACATATGCAAATGACACCAAATTATTTAGGGTGATTAAAACAAAAACGGACTGTGAAGAGCTCCAAAAGGATCTCTACAAACTGAACTGGCATTAAAATGGCAAAGGAGATTCAATGTAAGCAAGTGTAAAGTGATGCATATTGAGGCAAAAAATCCCAACTTCACACATACACTGATGGGATCTGTGCTGGCAGCGACAGACCAATAAAGGGATCTTTTGGTGGTAGTCGAGATGTCAACTCATTGTGCGGCTACTGTGAAAAAGGCCAAATCCATGCTGGCCACAATTAGATGAGAAATAGAGAATAAAACGGGGAGGTTCAGAGATCTCTGGGTCATTCCAGGAAAGAGAGGATGGCAATAAGGCCATGTTCTTTTCCCTAGAAGGACAAAAACTGGACATTTGGAGCAGCCTTTTATAATCTGGAACGTGAGGAGAGGGTCTCAAATGACCCCTCCCTGTCACATTCTTTAGGAAATGAGTTTCCACAAATCATGACTAAAATTGTTTAGAAATACCTTGTTCCATAATAATTATTTCAGTGTCCAAGTCTGATATCTGATTGTCCTGTCCATCCATCAATGTAACAAAACAATCCCCTCCCTTAAGTAGGCAGATAATTTGTTGTCTGTTTTAATGACCTTGCATAAATTTGGGGCATCTGATGTGCTGTGGGTGATTAACTGCTAGCAATGCAAATCTCCTGTTACTTTCTAAGGTCAGGAACCTAATGGAAAAGTTGGGGTCAGTTAAAGGGCTGCTTTCTGAAAGCCTTAGTCAGGTTTTGTGTGACTATAGGTTATAATATTAAGGTATGCATGTGGTTATTTTTAACCCAAACTCATTTAATATAAATATATTTAATATGAACTAATGTTCAATAAAAAAAATTCTCGCGACACTGATATCATACTGCCCTTGTACAAATCTATGGTGAGACCACACTTGGAATACTGTGTACAGTTCTGGTCCCCACACCTAAAAAAGGAAATTGCAGAGCTTGAGAAGGTGCAGAAAAGAGCAACCAAAATGATCAGGGGACTAGAGCAACTGTCCTATGAGGTCTATAAAATTATGCATGGTATGGAGAGAGTGGACAAGGAGCAGCTTTTCTCCCTCCTCTCTCATAATACTAGAATATGGGGTCATCTGCTGAAGCTGGAGGGTGAGAGATTCAAAACAGATAAAAGGAAGTATTTCTTCACGGAACACAGTTAAATTGTGGAACTCCCTGCCCCAGAATGTGGTGATGGCCGCCAACTTGGTAGGCTTTAAGAGGGAAGTGGACATGTTCATGGAGGAACTATCCATGGCTCCTAGTCAAATGATGCGTATCTATTATTTCCAGGATCAGAGGAGCATGCCTATTATATTAGGTGTTGGGGAATGCAGGCATGATAACGCTCCTTCAGTCGTTTTGCTTGTGGGCTTTCTAAAGGCACCTGGTTGGCCACTGTGTGAACAGACTGATGGACTTGATGGGCCTTGGTCTGATCCAGCATGTCCTTTCTTATGTTCATTACCTTTGAATTGCTCTGTGATGCCCTCCAAAAGGGGATTTAAATCCGGGAAGTCCCAGATGCGGGACTTCAGTGCAAGAAGAAAAGCCACTGGATCCTCAAACATCTCCTTGTCTTCACACCTTGAGAAAAATCATGTCAGGGTACCATCCAACCAATTCAGAATCGCACACACACACACACCCCGTGCCCCAGGCAGATCAGAGAAACAAAGGAAAGAATCGGCAGAAAGCCAAGAGACACAGGCTGAGGCTGAAAGCAGAGCAAGATGGGGGGCTTTTTGGAGAGCAACGTCCACCGTAGCTCCTGAGAGCCCAAAGCCACACAGCAGCTGTGGGGAATAGATATTAAAAAATAAAATACAGCCTGTTTGGGCTCAGAACACCACTTCAGGGGGATGAAGGGCTCCTGTGAACACACACACCCAGCCATTCTCCTCTGCTGAAGCTGCACTGGGGGGGGGGTATTTCTCCATTTTTGCTACTCCATGTGGACTATTCTGTGCGTGTGAAGCAGCAAAAATGGGGAGGTGACTCCTCTAGACTAGAGGGAGCTATTTCAGCATGAAAAATGGCTGGTGGGGGGAGGCAGGAGCCCTTCCTCACCTGCGTTGGCATTCCGAGACCAAATGGGCTCTGCTTTCTTTTTTAACAAAGAAGAAAAAAAGGAAATCCCTTAATAACGTATAAAAACAGGTACAAAAATACCTTTGAAATAATGAACCTGCACCAGTTGCATCAGAAGCCGGAATTACAAATTCATAATATGTAGAATAGTATGACCTCAGGAAACAAAAAACATACTCGCTCCTACTCAAAGGTGGTTCAGGACTGATGAAGATTCAAAACAGGAACTAGCCAGCATCTTGTCTTAGTTTTCGTTGTGTGCCTTTTCCATTCTTTCGTCATTTCTTCAGAATTACCACACGATGCATGTAACTTATATTTGTACTGCAACTGAGAATTGCTGAATTGTTGGATGTATTGTGGCGCAATTATGCAATTTTGTAAATCAAAATAATAATGCTCTGTATTTTTACTTCTTTAATATAAATTATACACCCTTAATCACTGTTCCAGACCTCTGGTGCTTTTGCACCACTTTTTTTCTTTTCTTTTTTCACAGCAACTTCCCAGACCCATCTCTGAAAAAAGCAAAGATCAAGTTTGGCCTTCAGAACCCCAACCCCACATACCCAGAAGAGTGTTTCTTTCTGTTCCTTTTAAACATTTGCTCCGAGTGGGAGGCGTGGAAACAGTCCCAATAACGTTACATCAGAATTCTTCTCCCTCTCAAACTACCTGGGGAGACTTAAAGAAGAGGTGCAAATTTTCTGACCATCAGCTGAGTATTCCTCATAATGGGTGGTTCAGCATGAAAAATGCTTTATTTCGGAAGCCCTGTTGTTACCATGGCTGCCAACACAGCTCAGCGGCAACATGGCTCCCTGATAGTGGGCTTCTGTGCCCCAAAGGCTGATGTGGAAAAGAAAGTCGAAAAGCATGCAGGGTGGGGGAATCGCTGCCATTCCTGCTTCACCACAGCCTTGAATGTGCGGCAAATGGCCAATGTGGAAACAGCCAAGGACAAATCTGTGTAGGAGCAGCACATTCCAGTGCCATGTGGTTGCAGGAACACACATGGAAAGATGGGACATGCCTACCAACTCCTGCTTCCTCATGTGTAGCCTCCCCCTACCCTCCTTAACAAACGAGCACATTGGATTGGGTTGGGTGGTCATCCCCGGGTTCACCTCTGAAGTGCCCCCGTGGTCAGCCCCGATGCCAACCAAGGCATTATCTGGGCCACATAGTTTCCTATCTGCCATTTTGAGGAACAAATGTAGCTGAGGAGAATCAAACCCGCTATTTCCTGGGGTAGTTTTAAAAATGTGGCTTTGGAAGCAGCTGCCACCAAAACACAAGGATCTTCACTGTGTGACAGAAGGTGCCACACCCATTTTGTGGATGGCTCCGCCTCCTGCGGCAGCCATTTTGTGGCTGTGCCCACCACACCGTGTCAGAATTCCAAAGGGGCCTGCCGCCTCAAAAAAGTTGGGGAACCCCTCTTCTATGGGTGCACAGCTAGGTGTCAACCCAGGACCCCCCCCAAAAAATACTATTTCACTTCACGTTTTCCTGTTGATGAGGCTCTGTGCTTAAGCCGTTTGCCACTAGGGTTGCCAGGTCCCTCTTCGACACCGGTGGGTTTTCAGGGCAGAGCCTGAGGAGGGCAGGGTTTGGGGAGGGACTTCAATGCCATAGAGTCTAAATGCCAAAGCAGCCATTTTCTCCAGGTGAAATTATCTCTATAGGCTGGAGATCAGTTGTAATTGCAGGAGATCTCCAGCTACTATCTGGAGGTTAAGCAGTAAAAACGTATGCTGAATAACGTTAGTTGAGAAAACCAAACAGCACCCAAGCTCAATAATATTTAAATATCTGATTTCAGTTTTAGATTTAAGATCAACTGCACATTCTAACAAAATCAACACAATCTCACCATATAGACATAAGCATATATTAGAATCCCTTTATATACTTATTAGTGTTACATTCCAAAATCTCCAGTAAGATACTGAAAATTATACAACATATATGTACCACAGGTTGCTTCACCATTCAACTATAACGATACATGTTAAACAACATAAACAACAGTCTCAGGGTTTACTTCACCACGCAGTCTCCCAAAGATATTTTCCAAAGCAAATTGCCATAGGATTGCTCCATAGAATCAATTCAAGTTCCAAACGCAGATGAATAGAACTTCCAACCAAGAAAAATCCAAAGAAAAATCCAAAACGACACTTCCGGGTTCAGTTTCGCAGTTGCTTCATCAGTTGTCGTCAGTTCTTGTTATTTCATATTGGGTGTTTTAACCTCTAGGAAAAATATATTTAACAGCCCAATGATCACAGATAACCAATTTAATGTAGGTAAAGCATATAATTATTTTAAAATTTGATTATTATTAAGTTGTTAAACAGCTTGCCATTATATTAACCAGCGTCCCATAGGGTTTCTATCTATCTCTGATAGCTGGTGAGAATCCTAATTACAAACTCCCATTAAAAGACCTAGGTTTACCTACACAGCTGGATGAAATAAAGAATCCGTAGGAGTTTTAAAGAAAACTTGACAAGTCAAACTCGTTGTTCAAGCCAGCGGGGGAGAGCGATTTAAATAAATAAATGTGTCTAAGTTCTTGCTGATGTAAGATCTTGGAAATGTCCTCCTGTTGATAGGAGCGAGGTCTGTATTGCCATAAAGCAAAAAATAAGATATCATTCTCAGAATGTCCCATTTTGAGATAATGTTCTGTAAGTGGTGCCTCAAGAGTCTTGGAACGGATCCTTGTTTTGTGCTCACTGATACGGATTTTTAATTGGCGTAATGTTGAGCCAATGTAAAATTTAGAACATGGACAGAGGACCGCATAAATAACATTTTTGGACTGGCAATTGGTGAAATGTTGAAGAGTATATTTAAAATTAGAGGTAGAAGAACTGAGTTCTTTAATTGGAAGGCTATATGGGCACATCACACATGAACCGCATTTCTGATGTCCACGGATGTTTATCCTAGGTTTATCCCTGAGTCTGTCAGTATGGACCAGAAAATCACGGAAAGATTTGGTCTTTCTGAGGCCAAATATGGGGGGTTCAGAGCAGCCAGGAATAGTGTCAATGACATGCCAATGACGGCGAATAATCCTTTGTATTTCATGGGTTAAATGAGTGAACTGTAAAGACGCCTGATGATCTGCCTTTCGGGTCTGGGGAAGGTAGTAATAGATCCTTTCTCTCTCTATTAGCTACCTTTGTAAGTGCTGTTAATAGAACGGACTCTTCGTATTCCCTATGTTTCAATCTGTGGCATAAGTCTCATGCCGCTGGAAAAAAATCAGATACGCCATCTTTCCAACTTCCCTCGCAGGGTCGTGGGAAGAACAAAGTATGAGCACCCAGTTTGTTGGAAACCCAATTAAAGGAGTGAGATAGCTGTGTGGATGGGTTTATAATGATTTGAAGAGAGACACAAACAACAGGACAGGAAACCTTTAAGCCAGCGGGACTCTGGCTACGCAAATCCCTCTCCTGAATTTCTTTTCAGCTGGAGAGTTGGGGATGGTTCAAGTCAGTAAATGAAAGCACCCTTTGTGGTTATCTGGCAGTTACAAAATCTCCCCCCTCCACCGGCAAAAAACCTGAAGGCAGCACAGTTTTCAAGGTAACATAACTTTATAATAAGCATAAGATCTTTCCAACCACTGGTATAATTGAAACACAACTGCGATGAATGTAGCAGCCTTGACAGGGAGAGGGTCTTCATTGCCCTTCAGAAAGGAGATGATGAACAGAGAGGCAAATCCTGACAGGTGGTGCCCAGAAAAGAAAAGAAAACAGGAAGTCCAGAATATCATCTTGAACTTGCAGGTCCTCTCCTTCCTCTTCAGTTGATCTTCGGCTGTTCCTCTTGTGCTTGAGAGGAATGGAGACTGGAGTAGGCCGGGCGGGGGGGGGGGTGGGGATCTATTCACAGCTCTCTTTGACAACAAGCCTGTTATTCTTTATAAAGTGAAATGTGTTACTTTTGTCTTTCAGAAATTCGATACAAAAAAAAAAAGGGAATGTTGGGAAATGAAGGGGGGAAATGTCTCCCTTTTACTCCAGTCGGTTTTGGGGTCTGGGAGCACCGGTGAGGCCTTCTTTGATGCTCCTGGTGTGAAGAGAAGGGTCTTAAGAAGAAGAGAGTTTGAGGCGGCCTTTTCCCCACACCCAAAAGAAGGGCAGGAGGGTCTCTCCAGAGAAGGAGGCTCCGGCGAACTCGTAGATCAGGGATCCTCGGTCAGGGTCGAAAAAGGCCACTCGGCCCCCAGCGTAGTTCAGGCAGACTAGGATCCTCTTGGGCTCCCCACTCAGGGACAGGGGAGGTTCATGGCCTGTTTCAGAAGCCTTATAGCAGCCCCCCCACTTCCCCACAGTCCAGATCCCTTCCTCAGGACTACAGGTGATCCCTCCCTTCCTCCTCACAGACTTTCTGGCCACCCCCACAGCCCATCTTTCCTCACTTCCCACAAGGACTTCCCAGAAATGGCGGCCTGCTGTGACTCCCTCCTGGCCCAGAACAATGTAACGTTTGTCAAATCTCTCAGGATAGTTGGGCAGATCTTGAGCTTTTTCTCCCAGTCTCACGCTTTTCCGATCCTCAGACAGGACAAGGTAGGGATGGGCCGTGTCTGGATCCAGAGTCACATTTGCTGTTGGGGGGGAAATGAGGAGACAAGAAGAGAAGCGTTTTCAGCCGGGATATTTCTCCCTCTGGTCTCTTCTGCCTCCTCCTCCTGCTCCCACCTCTTCATAACCCTCTCCTGGATTTCACAGACTCTCTCCTGCCCTGCTAAAAGGTACAGCAGCCTTCCTTAGGTTGCCAACCTCCAGGTACTAGCTGGAGATTTCCTGCCATTACAACCGATCTCCAGCCGATAGAGATCAGTTCACCTGGCGAAAATGGCAGCTTCGGCAATTGGACTCTATGGCACTGAAGTCCCTCCCCTGCCCAAACCCCGCCCCCCTCAGGCCCCGCCCCCAAAACCTCCTATCATTGGCAAAGAGGGACCTGGCAATCCTAAGTCTTCCTGTGTGCTTCAAGAAAAGGCAAGTAAAATCCACAATAAAATCCCACAGTAACCCAACCCATTTCTTCCCATATCCTGTCCCAAGTGGAGAACCTCGAGAGAGGAGAGAATCTGGGATATTTCAGTCACAGGATTTCCCCACTAAGAAATCACACGAGAGAGCATTTACATAAAAACCCAAATCACAGGAAAACGAGCAGAGGTACAGAATGGGTTGAACTCATCTCAAAACAGGGAATACCACTGAATTTGACTTCCATTGACTCTGAACAAAACACAGAGACTGGAACGGGGTTCCCATTGCTTTCAGCTTGCCAGGGAGATGTGTGTCTCAATTGGCATTTGGGACCATTTTGGCAGGACTTGGGGTGGTTTCTATATTCCAGTGAAAGAACAAAGATTGGACTGAATGCAGCTTCTCAGGGAATGTCCTGTACGGCAGTGCTCCCCAACCTTTTTATCGCCGCGGACCGGTAAATGTTTGATAATTTTTCCGTGGCCCGCTTGTTTTGATTTAATAATTTTAATTTAATTGTATTTAAACATGCCTTCAAAATAAAATACAGCTACACCAAAAAATGAATATAAAGTGATTTTATTTAACTCACTAGAATGCCAAATCAATGAGAACCCTGAGCTTGTTTCTTTGCAACGAGATGGTTCCATCTGGGGGTAATAGGAGACAATGACACCCGAAGTGTGTTGCTTATGTCCAGTTTATTCCGTTGTTTTGTTTTGTTTTCACAAAAGATGACTGTGCCCCCTTTCAATACAGAGATGCCAGCGTTCCCCTTTCAATACAGAGATGCCAGCGTTCCCCCCTTTCAATGCAGAGATGCCAGCGTTCCCCCCTTTCAATGCAGAGATGCCAGCGTGCCCCTTTCAATACAGAGATGCCAGCATTCCCCCTTTCAATACAGAGATCATCGCGCCCCTTTCAATGCAGAGATGCCAGCATTCCCCCTTTCAATGCAGAGATGCCAGCGTGCCCCTTTCAATACAGAGATGCCAGCGTGCCCCCTTTCAATACAGAGATGCCAGTGTTCCCCTTTCAATACAGAGATGCCAGCGTGCCCCCTTTCAATACAGAGATGCCAGCGTGCCCCTTTCAATACAGAGATGCCAGCGTGCCCCTTTCAATACAGAGATGCCTCGGCCAATGGCGTGAGGTTTGCCTTTCGGTCAATCAGGAAGCGGGAGGACCCGCTCCCTGATTGGCCAGGAGGAGCATCAGTGTAACAATAGCGAATTTTCATTCGCTATTGTCATACAATGGGCGGGCTTGGGAGGGCGCAATGCTCTGCGCCTCGGCCGCCCGCCACAGTGAAATGATTTGAAGTTCCTCGGGCGGCCCGGTGCCGATTGATCCACGGACCGGCACCGGTCCGCGGCCCGGGGTTTGGGGAACACTGCTGTACGGTAATGTTACTTCAGCAATAAAGTGGAGCTGATGTCCTGCCTGCACCCATCAGAGGATGGATGCGAGATCAGACCCTCACTCCACAGCCTGAAAAACCTGCCTTCTACCCTTCTGTCTTTTTAAAGGTTGCAACATCCAGCCTGATGAAGACCTCTGCTGTGCTTGAAAGCTTACAGAACATTTGTGCCAATTTAAATAATAAATAATGAAGGTATTACATTGATTTTGCTCCTGTTTTGAGATTTTGCATGGACCACTACAGCTGTACAAGTTTTTCCTGGATCCCAAGAATGACATTTCTACCCAACCCAGCAGCCCCCACCCCCTCCATCTCATTCTAGTGATGCCTTTCCTTGTATATTGTCACAACAGAAAGGTCGAAAGCAGGAGTGTCAAACATGCGGCCCATGGGCCGCATCTGGCCCCCGGAGGGTTTTTATCCGCCCTGCGGAGCCGAGGAACCTAGTCCCCCTTTCCCCTTCCCTCCAGCCTTTTCTGGGCTTCCCGGGGCCAGTGCGTGGCTGGGGAGGGAGTGGGGAAGGCTTCTGCCCAGTCACACCGAACCGTGGGCTGCTGCTGCGGCTGGGGTGGAGGCCTTTCCGTGGTTGCGCTGGGCCCTCTCTTTCTTTCTCTCCCCCCTCCCTCTTTCATTCTTTCTTTCGCTCTCTCTCTCTCTCCCCTCCCTCCCTCTCTTTCTTTCCCTCCCTCCCGCTCTCCCTTCCTTCCTTTCTTTCTTTCTTTCTTTGTGCATGGCCTGGCCCGACCAAGTGAAATTTATGTCATATCCGGCCCTCCTAACAAATGAGTTCGACACCCCTGGTCTAGAGACTTTCTTATAATGAAGCCTGGGAATTCACCAGGTACACGTATTGGTAAACTGGTATATCTATATAATGCTAATACAGTATTGCCTATTTAAACAAAAACATTAAAAATCCCCCCAGAGGTGAGGGAAGGAAATGATCACCACAAGGAAAGGGGTCAGGAAATTGGCTGCCACGGAGGTGGGGAAATCTGAACCCACATAGCAGCCATCCAGGCTTTCCTACAATCCAGGTTTAAAGGGCTAATAACCTGTGAGAAGATGGCCAGGATCAAGCTAGAATTTAGAGAAATATCCTTGATATATTGAATTCCTGTCCCCTCTCTGCTCCTGAGTAAGAAACTTATTGACAGCTCCACAAAAACTAAGCCCTCTTGTGGTGTCCTTGGTAGCAGTTTAAAAAGAGCGGCAGTATTGCCAATTGGAAGCCCTTCTGCATTAGAGTTACCATCAAAGAGCTATCAAACTTCAAGCATGACCTAAGCTGGGCTGGAAAAACAGATGCCTCAATAACCAATTGGGCAGAAGAATGCTTATTTTATGAAACTCAGCCAAGCAACAAACGTCCTTCGGCATCAAGAACGGGGTTTCCTTGCCTCAACTATATTTTGCAAAGCCTTGAAAATGATATTCTGATGCTTGCAAATTTGGCAGCACCAACAAGTAACATTTTTTAAAAGCAAACATAACTTTTCAGTGAGGCAGAACTGGTTTGAAAGAAACTCTGCTGCCCTGAACACAAACATACATATAATATCCAGGAGATTCCTCTCCAAAAACCAGTTCTCCAACTTTACTGAAAGCTTTGGGAAAGGATTGATATGTTGTGATACACCATCATTGCTGTTTGAAAATATATTCATTTAAAACAGCCAATAACCAACCCTACACAGAAGGGAGCAAAACCGAGCTAAGCCAGCATCCGACCTGCAAACATCTGCCTTCCTTCTGCCTGAATTCACTCTAAAATGTACTCGGGAGACAGCCTCCTCCTGCCCAGAAGTGTCCATCCGAGTGACAGACAGGGAGGCAAAAGACCAAGCAGAAGGAGGCGGCTGGTGAGTAACAGGCACGTCGTTCCAGTTCTTCTCCCAAACATGAAACACAAATTATGGTTGAACTAGAAAAGAATCACCAGGGCAGGCTGGACTTCTGCCTCTACATACTGCCATCCCACAAAGGCAGCTTTAAAAAAGACACACACATCATGGATCAAATGCACAATTTGTGGAACCTTGAACATGAGGGAAATCTGGAAAGCGGTAGGTACTCTACATCTACAGCATTCCCTTCATCTAACTTACTTGTCACATATACTGCCATTCCACAAAGACAGCTTCAAAAAAACACACAACAACAACCATGGATCAAGTTCACAGTATGTAGCATCTTGAAAATGAGGGAAATCTGGAAAGCAGGTAGGGAAATCCAGGTAGAGAAATGGGATTCCCAACCTGGTCTGGGCCTCTCATGGGGAGGATCCTGAAAGGCCCTCAAGGGCTGATGCCCAGCAACCATTTTTCTCTCATTTCAATATGGCGGCAGGTAGGCGAAAGGAGGCAGTTCATCCCCTCAAAGTCCACCTTCACTTTCACCCTGACAGACCTTCTCCTCAGAACAAGAAGGAGCTGAAGGTGTCAGGGTGGGAGAGAGGTTGAGGAACAACACGAGAGCATCCAGTAATGTCATCTCAGGAAAAACACTAAGCAGAAGAACAGAAAGTGTAAGGTGAAGCTTTTTAGTTAAGCAGGAATTTAGCAGTGTATAAAGAAAACTTACCTTTCTGCAGGAGAAGTCCAGAATCCAGAGTATCTGAGGAGGCAAAAGAAACAAAAGTGAGCAGCAGACCCTTGTGCCTATCACCCGTCATGTGACAAAAACATCAGCATCATATGGTCTCTTTTTCTCTTGGGGAGGGAAGGTGCCATGGTGTAGCCCCACCTCGTCTGATCCTGAAATATCAGCAGGGTTGGTACTTGGATGGGGGATCAAAGAAGACTCTGCAGACTAAGGCAATGGCAAAGAAATCTCTGCTTCTCACTTGCCTTGAAAACCCCTTTCTGGGGTCGTCATAAGTTGGTTCTGACTTGATGGCGCATGCGTACATATTTCTTCCGAGGTTTGGCTGAAAGGTTAAGTAGAACCTATTTCTGGGGGGAGGGGGATTCCAAATTTTATTTATGTGGAAATTTTCACATTTCTTTTCACTAGTCACTTTGAGTGACTGGAGATTCACTTCATAGAAAGTATGCTAAGGACTGCGGCCCAAGGGTCCGCTCCAGCTAAACTCAGGATCCTTCCAAAAAGAGATTCCACAGTGCCATCCTAAGCAGACTTACCGCCTTCTAACTCCGCTGATTTCAATGGGATTAGAAGGGTGCAAATCTGCTTGAGACCCCACCCTCAGTCCCCCTGAGACCCCTCTGTGGGCTCAGCTATGACATGCTCAAGCAAACACAGACTCTCAGACAATGAGACCCGTTTTGAAAGGTCCAGTTGGGCCACAGACACGCTGCAATGAGGATAGGGGTAGTTATTCCTGAAAGGGATGGGGTGGGTGTCTCCATTTCATGAGGATGCCCTGAAGGGCAGTTTCCCTCTCCTCCCTTTGGTTTTAAGTGCTTGTTCTACTATCTAGCTCCCAGTTTGCCAGTCCATGGACACAAATGGCTAGAGATCAGCAACACAGAATAATTTTGAGAAAATTCACACAATGCTATTTTGAACTAAAGTGGCAGAAGAAATCTGAACAGAAAACCTTCCACGGTGATCTACCTAATTCGTATACACACTCCTCGTATTCCTGGGTCTTCTAATGATATAGGCCTGGGGTCCCCAAAAATGGCGCCCACCAATCTCTTTATTGGTGTCTGTCAAGTATTTAATGAAGAGGCCAGGACAAGGTGGCACTTTTGCCAAGCAAGGCTTTTGATTGGCTGGACAGCTTTTTAAAAATGTTGCTTTCCCTTCTTCTGCCACCAACAGCAGAAGGATCTTCCCTGTGTGACTGAAGGGAAGCTGCAGCAGCCATTTTGTGGCTGGCTCCTCTTCCAGCGGCCTCCATTTTGTGGCTGCGACCACCATGCTGTATCTGAATTCCTAAGGTGGCTGCAGGCTCAAAAAGGCTGGGGACCCCAATACAAGCAGCCTCAAACACATCTGGCCCAAGTTAATGTTCAGTCTCAAATCCTTGCCGCATTTCTTCATTACCTACGAATTGCTTCTTGATTCCCTCCAAAAGGAGATTTAGATCAGAGAAGTCCCAGATGCGCCACTTCTGTGCAAGAGGAAAAGCCACTGGATCCTCAAACACCTTCTTTTCTTTGTATCTTGAGAAAAATCATGTAAAAATACCATCCATCCAATTCTCAATCCCCCTGGCTCCAGGCAGATCCGAGAAACAGAGGAAGGAATCAGCAGAAAGCTGAGAGACAGAGGCTGAATGCAGAGCAAGATGGGAGGTCCTTTGGAGGGCAACGTCCACCTCACTATAGTTCCTGAGACCCCAAAACCACACAGCAGCTGAGGGAAATGGTGAATAAAAAATGAAATAGAGCTCGTTTGGGCTCAGAACACCACTACAGGAGGAGGAAGGGCTCCTGTCAATGCCTCAGCCACTTTCCCGTGCTGAAGCTGTGCTGGGGGGAAAGTAACTCCCCTCCCCAGGTTTGTCTGGACATGAAAAAGGGCTGGAGGGGGGAGGAAGGAGCCCTTCCTCCCGGCAGAGGCATTTCAAGCCTATACAGGCTCTGCTTTATTCCCTAAATTTGCTGTGTGGCTGAGGGGAACCCAGACCCAACTCTAAAAAAAGGAAACACCAAGTTTGGCCTTCAGAACACCAACCCCTCATCCCCTGCCCAGATCTGCCTTGCAAACGCCCAGCAGAAGAAAAAGAAAGCCGGGGTGGTTAAGAGTTCTGGAGTTTAGGGTTAGAGTGAGGGGAGGGATTGTGGCTCAGAGGAAGAGCCTCTGCTTGACATGCAGAAGGTCTTGGGTTCAATCCCTGGCATCTCCAGGTTAAAGGATCAGGTACTAGTTTAGGTGACACTCCTCTACTAGAGACCCCGGAGAGTCACTGCAACTCTCAGTAGAAAGTACTAACTCTGACGGACCAAAGGTCTGATTCAGTATTCAACAGCTACCTGTGTCCTGTGACTGAGGGACCCTGGTTCAACCCCACATTCAGCCACGCGGCTCACTGGGTGACCTTAAACCAGTCCCTCTTTTTCTCAGACAGGGATGTTGTGAGGATAAAATAGAGGGGGGCAGAATTAGGTTCAGTGCCTTCATGTCTTTTTCTCCCTCTCCCATAATACCTGAACTCAGTAGCACTCAATGAAGGTGTTGAGAAATAGGTTCGGAAGAGACAAAAGGGCATACTTCTTTACTCACAGCCACAGAAAGCCAACCTCTGAATAACACTGCTAGGAGGCAGCAGCAGGGAAGGGCCTCAACCTCTGTGCTGTGTTTGTTGGCCATCCAGGGGCATCCCTTGGCCACTGTGTGAAACAGGATGCCGAACTAAATGGACCACTGGTCTCATCCACCTGGCTCTACTTATGTTCTCAAGAGGGAGGCTGAGAGACGGTGGAAGGAAACGGGTCACATGACGTCACCATACCCGGAAGTGTGCTTCCTTCTGTTCCTTTTAATGATTTGCCCCTGGTGAGAGGCGTGGAAACTTCAACCCCAATAATATCACATGACAATTATTCTTCCTCTGAAACTACCTGTGTGTGTGTGTTAAGTGCCATCAAGTCATATCCGACTCATGGCGACCCTATGAATCAATGTCCTCCAAAGTGTCCCGTCCTCAACAGCCTTGCTCAGATCTTGCAAACTGAGGGCTACCTGGGGAGACTTAAAACAGAGGTGCAAATTTTCTGATCACTAGCTGTGTATTCCCCTTTATGGGTTGCTCAGAATGACAAAGGCTTTATTTCAGAAGCCCTGTTGTTACCACACGGCAGCCAGTGTGGAAACAGCGAAGAAGTAATCTGAGTAGGAGCAGTACATTTAAGTGCTATGTGGTTGCAGGAATACTTATGGAAACACGGCACACACACACACCAACCCCTGCTTCCTCATGTGTCGTCTCACCCTACCCTCCTTAACAAACAGAGCACATCAGATTTGGCTGGGTTGTCATCACCGTATTCACCTCTCAAGCGCCCCCATAGCCAGCTCCGATGCCAACCAAGGCATTATACGGGCCAAATAAAGTTTCCAAACTGCCATTTTGTGGAAAGAATTTAGCTGAGCAGACTCAAACCCTGTATTTCCTGGACTATTTTTTTAAAATGTAGCTTTGGTAGTGTTGTGCTGCAGTAACCATATTAAGACACCCCAAGCTACACTCATACCCACAGAAGCCGCTTGTCAGTGGCCCCAACCCCCCTTTCCTTCAGCAAGTAGGCACATATACACACACAGGCCAAAGGCTGGACTCTTTCCTCTCACATAAGGGAACAGTCTCCCTCCCACATACTCTTCCTTTAAGTTTCATTTCTCCCTGCAAGGGAACAATAGAGGTCTATTCACTAGATGTAGCAATGCTCACACAGGCGCTGTTGCATTGACAAGCTACATCGAATGTTATTGGAATGTCAAATGTCTATAAAACCTCTTGCATTGCCCCTCCCTGTGTGTGACAGGATTGCAGAGCTCATCGTCTGTATCCTGGCTCACCTGGTTATGATTCCTTGATCAATAAAGCAAGCCGTTAGCTCAAATCCAGCCTCCTGCCCTCATTGATCCATTGGACTCTATGTTAATGGGGGACCACATCAGTAGCAGCTGCCTCTCACACCACAAGAATCTTCACTGAGTGACCAAAGTTAAGAAGCAACAGCCATTTTTTGGCTGGCTCCACCTCCTGTGGCAGCCATTTTGTGCCAGTCTTGCTGTGCCCACCACACCAGGGTGGAATCCCAAAGGTGCCTGCAGCCTCAAAAAGGTTGGGGACCCCTCTTCTAGAGGTTTTTCAGCTAAGTGTCAACCCAGACCCCCCCCCCCAATACTATTGCATGATTTCCTGTTGATGAGACTCCGTGTTTAAGCTGTTTGCCACAGACAGAAGTGTGGAGATCCACGATCTTAGTTACACCCAACTTGACCCTCAGCCACCATCCTGAAGGGCCACGTTCTTCACAGGATACCCAGACCCTTCCCAGCATAAAGAAGGTTATTGAGAAAGATCCACTTACCTCTGCAAGGTGCTTCGGGCATCCTAAAGAAAAAAGGCAGAGAGAGAAAGAAGAGAGACCTAAATAGTAGCTAAAAAGCCACACCAGGAAGACCCCCTGGGAGATTCTGCACTCTGGCCCTTCTCTAGTGTCCAGCTAGCAGACTCCAATCAAAGCCTTGGGTGCATCTCCATAAAGTAGGGGACAATCTTTGTGAGGTTAATATTAGAAGGCGAAGTGGAGTCATTTCAGAGGATTGCTGGTGATCTGCTTTGACAATTCAAGAATGGCTACTTTCACAAAAGGAGTTTTCCTCACATGGAAGGCAGGAAGCCCTCCAAGTAGCTCCCATGGCCACGTGTGGAGACAGAGGCATTCTCAGCAACATTCCTTGCATCAGCCAGGCTTAAAAAAATAGCTAGATTACAACAGAATTGTCACTATATGCTGGTCCCCAGTTTTCATTTTTTTGTAAATAAAGTCCTTGTTGCAAAGTTATAACTGCAAATGAGCAGCCTGAACTTTACTTCTTTTAAAATAAAAGCTCGAAATCAGTGCAACTGATCATTATAATGTTACAACACTAGAACAATAGAGCCGTTGCCCTTTTCTTTAAAGTCTGAGAAAAGCCCTCTGATATGGGGGGGGGAGGGGAGGGGATGGTGGCCACAGGGACTGAGAGCAGAAGAGCCAAACTCTGTCACCTTTCAGCCCTTTAAAGTGCCAGCAACGGGTGTACAGATGCCATTCCCCTACTGCTTGTTGCTGCTGTTGTGTGTGTGGTAAGTGCTCCTTCCCTGGAGGTTTTTAAGCAGAGACTAGATGGCCATCTGTCAGCAGTGCTGATTGTATGAAGTTATGCAGTTTATTAGAGGGAGGGCATCTTGGGCATCTTATGGGGATGGAGTAGGGGTCACTGGGTGTGTGTGGGGAAGGTAGCTGTGAAATTCCTGCATTGGACAGGGGGTTGGACTATATGACCCTGGTGGTCCCTTCTATGATTCTATGAGCAACAAGTATGAGCTACATTCAGCCCAACATACACATCCTCCTTTTAAATCTGGCTGTGAAAATCTTGCCTGGGACCCTCATTCCTGGTGGTTGGGAAAGAGCTACCCATGAACCTGGTTTGACTTGCATGTTGTTCCCCAGACTGCTGGTTGACTCACAAACACACTTCTGCGATGGAAGCCTAGTGGCCTCAGTCTACCAGGGAGGGGCAGGGGGCTCTGGGGGGGGGCTGCATTTCCAGGGGGTGGAGTTTAGCAGGGAGTCCCTGATCATTTTTTGCAGCCTGCCCCTGGCTGGAGATGTAATGGGGCAGAGAGGAAAGCATCCCACGTACAGAGATGAAAACTTTCCAGCAACACAAACTGGGCTCATTTGCTTTCTGCCTAAGTGAAGGAGGCACAGAAAGGGTTTGGAGGAAGCCTCCTCCCAAAGGAGAGCCTGGGCTGTTCCTGCCACACTCTTACCTGCAGGAGTTCACTGGTTGGCTGCTGACATTTCTCCTCCATCTCCCGGATGAGGCTGTCCAGAGAGGAGAGCTCCTCAGAGAGTGCGGCCAGGTACTGGTCCCTGTTTCTTGCCACCTCCTTCTCCACTTCTTCCATCTGGGCCAGCAGAAGTTTCTCTTGTTCCTCCAGAAACTTGTGTAGTTGCCTGAACTTGGTCACTGTCTCCTGCTGCACTTGTTTGGTTTGCTTCTGAAATGGAAAGAGGAAATCTGGTCATCAGAACACAGCTGATCTTTGCAGTGGGAAGAGGTTCTTCAGGAGACTTCTGTCGGAAGGGCACTTTGGCCTTTCACAGAGTTCACATCAACATTTGGCAGGGGAAAAGAAAGAATTCCACAGACCCATCCTGAGGGCCAAAGTACATCACTCTCAAAGTACATCCTGGAGAGGTTCTTTCAGCCACAGAGGACGATGTCGGCAGCAGAAGACCCAGAGAGTAGAATGGACTTCTTGAGACTGTCTGTTTCTCCAATAAAACACCCTCCATATGCTGACCCCTCTACTTCCCAACAGGTGAAAAGGTATGATGTTTGAATAGAAATACCAATGGGGAGAAAAGACCCAAGAAGCCCCTTCCCCTCCCTTGCTGTCCCTGGCTGTATCTTGGGCAAGAAAAAACTGAAGGGGAAAGATCGACACGCTACTGAATATTCAAAGGACTCCCCCCCCCCCTCGCGTTAGAATCAGCCACAGCGGAACAACCCTTGGCCCAGCGCGGGATCAGTGGAGTATCTATCAACATTTCTATTCAGCATTGCTCCACTGCTTAGAATTGCAGTTTTATGCCTACCTTTGGGGGCTCCTGGTCTGCCTGAATACTGACAATCTGTGCACAGAACTTCCAAATTGGAGTGGGGGGGGGGGGCTGCCTCGTGGGTTGACTTTTTTGCTTTGCACTCCATCCACCCCCCACAATACTAATTCTAGCCATAGTGACACTTACGAGCAGGTCTTGGCTTTCCTTTACTACGTCTGCTTTACACGCCTCAATTCTTTCTCTCTCCTTCTTCAGCACCTCCAGATGGTTGCAGAACTGATCCTGGGGGAGGAGAGACCCGAAAGTGAGATCCTTTTTTTAGAAGTTACTATAAATCTTATGAGAAGCAAAACTAGGGTTAAGGGCCAAACGAGATATAACTGCCCCTACATCCGTAATGAGAAAGAGAAAACCAAAGCAGGGAAAACTCTGAGGAAGCAACCTCAGCTGTGGGAAGGAGGGAATTCTTTATAGAGCCATGGTGCAGTGGAAAGGCCGTGGCTCAGCAACCCTCAGAGTATCTGCTTGGCAAGCAGAAGGTCCTTAGTTCAATCCCCAGCTTCTCCAGTTGAAATGAATGGGTAGCAGTTGATGCGAAAGACCTCTCTACCTGGAGAAAAGCCACTGCCAGTCAGAGTGGACCTGGCAGCTTCATGCATCACTATCCCGCCCCCTTCTTCTGATTTAAACTGCTGCCTCACAGCTACTGCCTGCAAGTAGGGGACACAGACAGGTACCAAACCTGCACGCATTTCCCCCCAGGAAAACTGCAACACAAGGACAGCCATTGAAGCTGAGAAAGCCATGTGTGTGGGGAGGGGGTTAAAACTGGGAGTCAGGCGTCTGCCCCCTCGTAGCTCAGCTATGCAACAGGTGTCCAGACGTCAACACAGCCAGGCAGGAAGTGAGTCAATCTCCCCACTTTATCATATCACCCCATTTTAGCCTCAGCAGGGGGCAGAAGGCAATGCCCTTGGGAGACACCAAGCCAGAAAGGAGGCAGCAAAGAGGTCTTTTCACTCCCCAATTTGGGCCCAGAGGCTGAGGCAGAACCTGGAGGCAGTTTCCCCGCAAAGAGACTAAGGAGAAGGGAAAGATCTGTGACTCTTCCTCATCAACCTCCACCTTGTTGATTTCCCACCTTGTACTCCTGGGAGGCCTCCTCAAGAGGAAGGGTTTCGTGATTTCTGTGCTCCTTGGATCGGTCACAGACCACACAGATGAGGGCTTCATCGTCCTTGCAGAAGAGCTTCAGCGGCTCCTGGTGTTTCTGGCAAACCCTCTCTCTTGTAGCAGCCACAATTGCCTGATCACCAAAAACAAAGAAACATGATTTGTTTCATTTCCCCCACCCCCCAAACTTTATATGTCCTTGTAATGACTGGATATAATTAGTGCTTTCTTCAGTAGCAAAAACGCTTAATATAAAAACAAGATGTAACCAAGTGTAACCCTATGGGATTTGGCCTTCAGCTGGAGATGGGAGGGGTTGTCCTTGAGACGGACCTGCAGGAGGGGGGGATACTGAAGGAAAATTGAGTTCTGAGGGAAAAGAGGGGAGATAGAAGCCATCTGGGATTACACAAGTTTTTATGAAGCCTCAAATTTCTTTGGAAGTCAATGAACAAATCACCAGTCCGGGTTCCAGATAAACCACATTTTCCCCACACTTGCTTTTTGCTGCGTTTTGCATTGTGCCTGAGGAGCCCCCAACCCCCCCTCCTTTCTTGCAATGCGCATTCCTTTTTTGGCCAGCCTCCAAAAGTGGATCCAAATGTGGAAGGAGGTGAAGCTGGAACTGCAGGAAGTCGGATGGACCCTGACGGACCTTTAAGCCACCTTTCAAGATTCAGCTTCAGACCAGCCCATCCGCCCTCTCACAGACAGCATCTCCTCCCAGGTGGCCCTGCAGACGACACCAGGTATGTTACAAAGGAGTGACGATTCTGATACTGGCCCAAGGAGCTGATAATCATTCTGGTGTGAGTTAAATTGAGTTTGATACTGGGTGGGTTGCATCTTATTTTTTCTGTATAATGATGATGATATGAGGCAGCATGTGGGGCACCTGTGGGTTCCTATTGTTTTCACCTGGAAACCCTGCAATGACCCTTTCTAAACTTTCAAAATTAATCTCACACACATACCCATTATCTCCTGCAGGGCCATTTGCCCTCAGGGAAGCCTTTCTGCCAACAGGCAACAACTGCATCGATCATGGGGGACTTCTCCATCTGGCCTGGTGCTGAGAGCAGGTTTTGGGCCCCGACTCTGAAACGTGGCACAAAGTTAGTCTTAACCCAGCCAGCCTGGCCAGTTGTACAGTACTGGGATTCTGAGAACAACACACCTCCACTTCTCGCCTTCTGCTCCTCCCTCCATATTCACAATGACCTTGGCACAGTATTGGAATCCCCACTTCACCAGAGGCCTGCACTGGAGGGGGGGCAGGACCCTCCCTTGGGCAGTGAAACCACTTGGGCTGGTCACGTAGCTCGATCTCAGTAATGGAAGGGCCAAGGGGATGGCCATTGTAAATAATGGATAGGCCACTGCTTAAGGGGAGGGAAATGGGATTCCAAAATATTCCCAAATACAGAAAGATCCAAAAGATGGACCACTTCTGGTCCCAAGCAGTCCAGATAAGGGATACTCGACCTGTAACAGTACCCCAAAAAAACAGTGAATGGTGTTGGCAGGTGTACTTTTCAGGTATGGGCACCACAATGTTGGCATGATGAGTTCAATCACTTCTGTGATGCAGGAGGCCATGAGCCTGAGAACACATTCCTTGGAGTAATAAAATGGGACTTCTGAGTAGATCTGCTTAGCATTTCTCCCAGACATGTCCGCACACAGTGTTTGGCCCTTGCTTGGTGCACCTGGGAAGGGTTTTTATTTCCTGCTTCCCCACTGAACTATGGTGCATTTGTGCACCTCCTGGGGTTTCCCCTGTTGCCTCGAATTTTTCCCAAACCCGCTTTGCTGCAAATTTGTGAGAAAGATCTTGGAGGGCTGTCATGTGAGTAGGATTTTGCCACTCCAGCCCACACAACAGCCATGTTGCCTTCTCCTGTCCCCAGCAGCAGAGGTTCCCTCCCTCTGGCATCATTATATCATTCTTATGTTTTTACACTGTATCTTGCAGGTTCTCTGAATTTCCAGCTTTCATCTCTAGCCCTTTTTATTGCAGAGATATAAGGGGAAACATATTTGCAACAAAAGTAGCTAGACCTTTTTTTTTTTTGTCTTGAAGGCACGCCACCGTTTTTTTGTGGTACTATTATTTGTTTAACGCTCTTTCACACGGGCCCGGCTTGTACCCTGTCCCGCAAAGGAAGGTCTCCCAGTGGGATGAGGTGAGGAAGAGGAGGCAGCCAGGCCCGCCCCTCCGTCACAATGGAAAACCCCTCCTCAAGCCCCTTTTTTTTCATCGGTTAATTAGTAGCCGCTGTTTTGCAAGCCAATTTGTGGCGGGGGGGGGGAGGGAATAATATTATATCGTATATTTATATTTTATAAACAGTAACAAGCCAGCAGGCGGCAACGGCCACAAGCTTGACAGAGCTTTGCGCCAAAGGGAAATCTTGAGCCACGCAGAAGGATGCTAGGAGGTCTCCTCCCACCCATTCCTTACTTACCCTCTTTTCCTGGAAAGCCTCCTCCAGAGGGATCACCTGGTGATCTTGGTGCTCCCCGGATCTGCTGCAGACCCCGCAGAGGAGGGCGACGTCCTCCCTGCAGACAAACCTCAGGGGCTCCTGGTGCCTCTCGCAGACGCCCCCCTTCCCACCTGCCCCCTTCGCTTCTGCCCCCTTTCCCTCCTGAGGACGGAGTTTCTGGATTAGCCCCACAAAGTTGGCCAGCTGCCGGTTGGGCCGGAGGGTCCCCTCCTGCGCTCTCCCTCTGCACTGGGGGCAGCAGGAAGCCTCTGCCCTAGACGCCCCCCAGCTGCGGGTCAGGCAGGCGCGGCAGAAACTGTGGCCGCAGTCGGGGATCATGACGGGGTCCCTGAAGAAGTCCAGGCAGATGGAGCAAGAGGCTTCCTCGCACAGCTCCTGCAGGGGACCCCCCGCCGCCATGGCCGCCTGGAGGAAGGGAAGGGAGAGCCGGAGAGTTTCAGTTTCGTTTTCCCTGCAAAGGACTCTCCGACCTGGAATGAACGGCCCGAAGACAGAGCTGGGCCGAGTTGCAAGAAAAGGAAAGAAAAGAGGAGCCCCCTCTGGAGAAAGGGGCCCGGGGCGGAAGGCAGGCCTGGGGCTGGGCGCGTCTCCTTTGGCCTCGCGTTTGCAAGCGCCCGCCCCCAATGCAAGGGAGACCCTTTCCCCTTTGCATCCCCCAGGGCTTGGCAAAGGGGATGTTCCCCACGCCGCTGCAAAATGCTTCCCGGGTGTGGCGAGATCAGCGCTCACTCGGGCTGCCAGGTCCCTTTTTGCAACCGGCGGGAGGGTTTTGGGGCGGAGCCTGAGGAAGGCGTGGTTTGGGGAGGGGCTTCAATGCCATAGAGTCCAATGGCCCAAGCGGCCTTTTTCTCCCGGCGAACTGATCTGTATCAGCTGGAGATCAGCTGTAATAGCAGGAGATTGCCTGCCACCACCTGGAGGTTGGCCACCCTAGCGCTCACTAAGGTAGCTCACTAGCCTAGAAAGGGATGTACTGGAGCAAATGACACGGGATTGCCCATTGAGAACAAACTGGTGTTCAATGAAGGTCTCTGGAGGAGGACTGACTGCTCTAGGAGTGGAATGGCAGCCCCTGGAAGTAGGAGAAGTGCTCAAGGACTAGAATGAGGCCCAGGGATGCCAGCCTCCAGGTGGGGCCTGGGGATCTCCCTGAATTATTGCTCATCTCCAGACTGCAGAGATCAGTTCCCCTGGAGAAAATGGATGCTTTGGAGGGTGCGCTCCATGGCCTTGTACCCCACTGAAGTGGTCCCTGCCCTCCCCAGGCTCCACCTAGGATTGCCAGGTCCCCTCTTCACAACCGGCAGGAGGTTTTTGGGGCGGAGCCTGAGGTGGGTGGAGTTTGGGGAGGGGAAGGACTTCAGTGCCATAGAGTCCAATTGCCAAAGGCATCCATTTTCTCCAGGGGAACTGATCTCTATTGGCTGGAGGTTACTTGTAATAGCAGGAGATAGGACATTGATTCATAGGCTCGCCATGAGTCGGAGGCGACTTGACAGCACTTAACATACACAGAAGTGTGGAAGCCTCCCTGACTTCAGGCGGGCCATTCCAGAAGGTGAGGGTCACAACACAGAAAGCACGCCTACGGTCGGGTGTTGATCTTGTCCATTTGCAGGGTAGATGGGTTGGGTGGGTACAGTAGGGTTGACAACCTCCAGGTACTAGCTGGAGCTCTCCTGCTATTACAACTGATCTCCAGCAAATAGAGATCAGTTCACCTGGAGAAAATGGCCGCTTTGACAACTGGACTCTCTGGCATTGAAGGCCCTCCCTTCCCCAAACCCTGCCCTCCTGAGGCTCCGCCCAAAAACCTCCCGTCAGTGGCAAAGACGGACCTGGCAACCCCAGGGTACATTCAGTACTTTGCATCCTGAGGAAAAACATTATTTATGCCTGGCTCTGCAGAGTTATCCTGGTATTCCATGGTGGTCTCCCATCCAAATCCTCACCAAGGCTGATCGTGCTCAGCTTCCAAAATCTCACAAGATCAGGCTTCAGCTGAGCTACCCAGGTCAGGGTCCACCTAACCTCACCTACCTAGAGAAACATTGCAATTAGAGAAGGAATTTTCAAAAACAAAAACCGACTCTCTCAAACTACACCAGCATTTTAACCCCACAATATACTGGCTATCCCACATGCAAACAAAAAAAATCAATTATTTGATTATAAACTTGGAAAAAAATTGAGAAAATATCCGTAAAAATACGTATCACACTTCTTGCTGTATGTTAAAGTACCTGGACTACAGTTGCCACTGTTGGATGGAAAACCGCTTGTCTAGGTGCCTTTACTCTCTTAAATATCTACATTTGTTCATTAACCCTAACCCTGGGTTATCTCCCGGTCTCTAATCTGCCCTTTCTGTTCAAGGTGATTGAGAAAGCAGCGGAAGACCGGCTCCAGATCTTCTTGGATAACTCTTCCCTTCTGGACCCTTCGCAGTCTGGTTTCAGGCCAGGATACCAGACAGAGAAGGTGCTGGTGGCTTCAGTTGATGACCTCTGCCTGAATGTAGACAAATGCTGTGTCTCTCTGTTGCTCCTCCTGGATTTATATGCAGCCTTTGACGCAGTGAGCCCTGCCATCTTGTTGAGACATTTTGAGCTGAAGAAGTATCAGGAGACGTGCTTTAAATAGTTCCTAAAGGACAGGACTCGAAAGGTTACCACTGGATACCAGCTGTAATCAGGGGAGGGGCATGTCCATCATGATAACCTTGCTTATCTGCTCAGGGCCTTCTGCAAATTCCGCCCTACAAATGGGCAAGATCAACAACTGTACATACACACTATGCATTCTCTGTAGTGACCCCCCACCATTTCTCCCCCCCCCACTATGTGAATCAGGCAAGAGGAGATGGTAGCACTTTTGATTGACAGGGTGGCTGTTCAGCGGTCAGCATGTCAAGTAGAGGGGACGATGGGATTCCCCCCATGCAACTCTCATGGGTCTCTTTATCAGATTTTCCTCAAGCGTTGATAACACATTAGTATGATTATAAAAACCGAGCGCCAATGCGTTGCACTTCTCAGTGTGGTAGACTTGAATTGATGAAGCTTGGGTGCAAATTCCTACTCAGCTATACATTTGGTTACCAGTGTCCAGGTGGGGCCTGGAGATCTCCCAGTGACAACTGATCTCCAGATGAGATAAATCAGTTCCCCTGGAGATAACAGCTGCTTTAGAGCATGGACCCTATGGCATTATGCCCCCCTCAGGTCCCTCCCCTCCTCACACCACACCCTCCCTGAATCTGCCAGCGTGGTATAGTGGTTTGGCGCAGTGGACTCTGATCTGGAGAACCGGGTTTCATTCCCCACTTCTCCACATGAGCGGCTGATGCTAATCTGGTGAACTGGATTTGTTTCCCCACTCCTACACATGAAGCCAGCTGGGTGACCTTGGGCTAGTCACAGCTCTCCTAGAGCTTTCTCAGCCCCACCTACCTCTCAATGTATCTATTGTGGGGAGAGGAAGGTGATTGTACGCTGGTTTGATTCTTCCTTGAGTGGTAGAGAAAGTCAGCCTATAAAAGCCAACTCTTCTTCTTCATCATCATCTGCACCCAGAATCTCCAGGAATGTCCCAGGCCACAGTTGGCAACCCTAGCAAGGAAGCTCAGTAGCTCTTGGCCTAACTTCCTTCGCAGGGTCGTAGTGAGAAAATATGAGTACCCAGTTTTTAGGAAACAATTAAAGGACAGTGAGACAGCTGTGGGGATGAAAAGGGCTTATAATGAGATATACACAAAAATACAGGAAGAGAAACCTTTAATGCAACCGTAAACCAGTAGGATCCTAGTTATGCAAATCCAACTCCTGAGTTTTCTTTCCAACTGGAGAGTTGGGGATGGTTCAAGTCAATAAATGACAATACCCTTGTGATTGGCCGGCAGTTACAATATACCCCCATCCCAAAAGAAATCCAAGGAAGCACAGTTTTCAAGGTAAAATGACTTTATTATAAGAGTAACATCTTTTCAACCACTGGTATAACTGAAACACAACTGCAATGAATGTAGCAATTTTGACAGGGACAGGATATTTAGTGCCCTTCAGAAAGGGTATGATGAGCAGGGGAAAATCCTAATAGGTGATGCCCAGTAAAGTAATGTCCAGTAAAGTAAAGAATAAGCCCAGAATATTAACTTCAACTTGCAGGGCCTCTTCTTCCTCAGCACGACCTTTAGTTGTTCCTCGTGTGCTTGAGAGGAATGGAGGCCAGAGGGGGGAGTCTATTAAGAGCTCTCCTTGACAACAAGCCTGTTATTCTTTATAACGTAAAATGTGCTGTTGTTGCTTTCAGAAATAAGATACAGAGAACAAGGGGAATGTTGGGAGATTTTACACTGGTCAGTTTTGGTGTCTGGGAGCCTGGAGAGGCCTTTACAGGATACAAAAAGGGGGCTCTTGAGAAACAGTATTTTCTTATTGATGCTCCTGGTTTGAAGCGAAGGTCTTAAGAAGAGATTTTGAGGTGGCCTTTTTCACACACCCAAAAGATGGGCAGGAGGGTCTCTCCACGGAAGGAGGCTCCGGAGAACTCGCAGAGAAGTGAAGCTCGGTCAGCATCAAAAAAGGCCACTCGGTCCCCAGCGTAGTTGAGGCAGACTCGGATCCTCTTCAGCTCCCCGGTCAAGGGAAGGGCATCCTCCATTATCTCAGGCCCGAAGCAGCCCCCCCACTTCCCCACCTCCCAGATCCCTTCCTTAGGACTATAGGTAACCTCTCCCTTCCTCCTCACAGACTTTCTGGCCACCCCCAAACTCCATTCTTCCTCACTTCCCACAAGGACTTCCCAGAAATGGCGGCCTGCTGTGAATCCCTCACGGCCCAGCACAGCACGATATTCGTCAAATCTCTCAGGATTGTCAGGCAGATCTTGATCTATTTTTCCATCTCTCACGCTTTTCCGATCCTCCGACAGGACGAGTTCGGGATAGGCTGTGTCTGGATCCAGAGTCACATTTGCTGTTGGGGGGAAAATGAAGAGACAAGAAGAGAAGCATTTTCAGCAGGGAGATTTCTCCGCCTCTGGCCTGTTCTGTGTCCTCCTCCTGCTCCCACCTCTTCATAACCCTCTCCTGGATTCACAGACTCTCCTGCCTTCTCCTGACCTGCTAAAAGGCAGCACAGATTTTCTGTGAGCTTCACAGAATCACAGAGTTGGAAGGGACCACCAGGGTCATCTAGTCCAACCCCCTGCACAATGTAGGAAATTCACAACTACAAGAGAAGGCAGATAAAATGCACAATAAAAACCCACAGGAACAAAATTTCCTACCATATCCTACCCCAAGCAGAGAACCATGGATATTTCAGTCACAGGGGTTTTCCCCCTAAGAAATCACACAAGAGAGCATTTACACAAACACCCAGATCACATGAAAATGAGCAGAGGCACAGAATGGGTTGAACAAATCTCAAAACGGAATACAACTGAATTTGGTTTTAATTGACTGAACAAAACACAGAGTCTGGAAGGAGGTTCCCATTGCTTTTAGCCTGCCAGGGAGACGTGTTTCTCAACTGGCATTTGGGACACTTTTGGATGGACTTTGGGTAGTTTCTATATTTTAGTGAAAGAACAAAGATTGGACTGAATGCAGATTCTCAAGGAATGTGCTGTAAAGTAATATTACATCAGCAATAAAGTGAAGCCAATGTCCTGCCTGCACCCCTCAGATGCATGTGAGACCTTCACCCCTGAAGAATCTGCCTTCCACTTTTCAAAGGTTGTAACATCCAGCCTGATGAAGATCTCTAGTGTGCTTGAAAGCTTACACAATGTTTTGTGCCAATATAAAAAATAATGAAGGTATTACATTAAGTTTGTTCTTGTTAGGGGTTTTTGCATGGACCACTATGCCTGTACATTTTTTCTTGTACCCCAAGAATGACATTTCTACTCAACCCAATCTTCAAGTATTTGTTCAAAAAAATGATCACCCCTCTTCTCCTGTCATTCAAGGTGTCTCCCAGAACACCTTGAATCAAAAACATCCCAGTCGGTAATAATTTCTGTGCTTCACAGAAAAGGGAACTTGGGGGAAGGAAGACAGAGCAGGATTTACATTCCCTTGAAACTCTCTGTCTCTTCTAGAGAGACCAGGGTGCTTCGGCTGTGGTTTCCACACAGGGACAGGCTTGTGTGGTTTCCTTGTTGCTGGTGAAACTACTGATAAAGTACAACATCGGGAACTTGGTGGAAGGAAGAACAGAGCAGGATTCATATTCCCTTTGACACTCCAGTGGTGGTTTTTACACAAGGACAGACTTGAATGGTTTCCTTGTTAATGGTGAAGCTACTGATAAAGCACAGCGACGAGATCGGGGTTTTTGCATGGCAGTTCTGTCACGGGCTTGAGTGATAGATAGCCTGTCCCTGTGGTATTCCTATGAATCTTATGAATTCCTATGAATCTTATGAGTAAAGCATAAAAGTAAGAGGCTTATTTCTCTGAACAGAATTGATGTGAAAAGAAAGTAGAGTAAAGGTCATGCTGGCTAAAACTACTCTAAGATAAATAAATCTGCAAAACTACAAGGTTAAGATATGTAATGTTGCCCGCTTGATGATTGTATCTGGAAATAATATTGGCATCACTTATCCGAGGTGTTCTTCTTGACATTAACAAGGTCATTTCAGCCTGGGATCTTAGCCCCACTGATATCTGCCTTGTGAGGAAATAAAGCTACCATCTAATGACTCAAGACCTAAACAGTATAACAGATGGTGACCTTGCACTAGTGAACTGGTGACTTAATGCCAAAAACATAGTAAGGCTTTATTCACAGCCCAAGTGACAATGACACACCACCATGTGTGATCATGCCAGGTGCAAGGATACAGTGTAGCCACCCCGGGCAAAAGGTATTAGTGTAGCCTGCCTAGGGTAAAGTTATTCTAGCCTCTCAGCTCAGCTAACCATTGGTCTGAGAGAATATAAGCCAGCACCAAACTGCCAGAAGGCAGGGAGTTGATGGAAGACAGCTGAAGCTGTCTGACCTCACTCTCCACATCCTCAAAGATGTAAAACTTGGAAAGAAATGTTGGTAGAGGACGATGTAAAACTTGTCTGGCTATCAGCTTTTTCCGTCACTTGCGTGAGACATAAGAAATGAGTTACTGGAGGGCAGCAAGTCTGTCTGGCCATGGCTCATTCTATTATTTCATATCATGCGTGATATGGAACTCTACCATTTCACAAGCTCTTTGTGAGAATGGGAAAGACTCTTTTTGAGAGAGATTCATTTCAAGATGACCTGCTAAGACTGGATGTCTGAAATGACTGCTTGCAGACTATTCCATATGATGGAGGCTCTTAGTATTCCTACTAACCTTACTGTGGGGTCTAAGAGTATTGGATCAGTTCCATATTTGGAAACACTGACATCTCATTAATCCTAGCAAGGATTGATGGGTTCTCACTGAATGATCTAAATGGTCTGACTTGGCTTTCCTTGAGAAACATGGAAGTTGTGAAACCCAAGTTACAGAACTGGTCTCTTCAGTTCTCAGAACCAGAAACAGGATTCTTAGATACTCTTAGAGATTCCTCTAAGCAACCAGAGATATCTCTCAGGGTAAAGAGTCAGAGGTTTCCTCAACAACACAGAGGAAGCTTCTACACTCAGTGACAATGAGTGGCATACACAATATGCATACACAGATTACATTACATATAGAGAGCTATAGAGCTCTTACCTGGAACTAAGGTTCATACAGGTTCTCTCTACATATTGAATTTAAAGCTACACATAGTCTTATAAATTACTGACTTCAGCTTTACAAGAATCAGCTGTCTCTTATACAGAACAGTATTTCAATGAACCTAAACTGGCATGAAATACTTAATGAGCTTTTGGACTACAGCTCTCAAATAAACTAAGAATCAGAGAATCAAAGATATGGTAAAGACATAGAAACATGGGAAAAGACTATGTCCTTACAGAAATGGTTTGCAATATCCTGAATATAAACTAGAAGAGGTTTAGAAATAATATAAGGTTGTACTCTGAATTGATGCTTTTAACCATAACTTTCTCTCCTTATACTAATATTTTGACAGGATTTCTGTAAACTGATATATTCCTGAATGAAATGCATTACAGGTTTAAGGTTTGAAACCTTACATAGAGAAAGTGCTTATAAAGATTGTTTGAAATTGCTTGCATATATCATAATGTATTTTATGACATGTTTTGAGAGTGTGTAAATATTCACATGCATATATATATATATAATGTGAAATAAATGTTGTTTAAAGGAAGTTCCTTGTTTATAAATTTTCTGGCACACTTCAATAGAAAGCCTACAGTAGTAGGAGTCATCATTGACTCCTGTCTGTGAGGTCTCGCTGAATAAGATAATTTCACTTCTCAGTAAGTGATACATTCTAAGAGTGTAGACCCCTTAACAAAATGAGCCGTGATGGTTCCTCCCCCACTTTCCCTGCCACCCCAGTCCCCCTGCAGCGCCCACCCCCCTCCCCTGGGCCACCAGGGCTTTCACAATAAAAATAATAATCAGGAGTAGAATATCATTATATCGATGCCTTTCTCTGCATATTGTCATAACAGGAAGGTCTACAGGCCTATGTTTTAATGCCAGCTGGGAATTCAGAGAATAAGTAAAACATTATATAGATATAATGATAGAACAGTATTGCCTATTTTTTAAAAAAAACTAAAAATCCCCCCAGAGGTGTGGGAAGGAAACCAGGACAGGGTCAGGGAAATGGCTGCCACGTGGGTGGGGAAATCTGAATTTTCCCACCCACATAGCAGCCATCCAGGCTTTACTGCAAACCAGGTTTGAGAAAGATCGGAGAACACCTGGGAAACCCCAGCAGGTGTACAAACGTAGTGAGAAAGGGTGGAGAGAGAATCACTTCCCTAGAGTTTCCACCATAAAGTTAACAAACTTGAAGCATGACCTAGCCTGGGCTGGAAAAACGGATGCCTCAGCAGCCACCTTTGGCAGAAGAATACAGACTTTTGTTATGGAACTCAATCAAGCAACAAACGTCCTTCGGCATCAAGAATGGGTTTCCTTGCCTCACCTATATTTTGCGGAGCCTTGAAAAGAACAACTGACCCTACGCAGAAGGGAGCAAACCAGAGCTAAGCCAGCATTTGACCTGCATCCATGAATGTGGCAAATGGAAGTTCCTCAGCCCAGTCAACAGCGCTAGAAAGCATCCGCCTTCCTTTTGTGTGAATTCACTGTAAAATATACTCAGGAGACAGCCTCCTCCTGCCCAGAAGTGTGCATCAGTGTGACAGACGGGGAGGCGGAAGACCAAGCTGAAGAGGAGGCTTGTGAGTGACAGGCACGTCGTTCCCGCTCTTCTCCCAAACATCAAACACAAATTGTGTGTGAACAACTGGAAAAGAAGCACCAGGGCAGGCTGGACTTTATATATTGCCAATCCAGAAACACAGCTTTTTTTTTAACCCGTGGATCAAATACACAATTTATAGCACCTTGAAACTGAGGGAAATCTGGAAAGCAGGTAGGGATAGCCATTTAGAGAAATGGGATTCCCAACCTGGTCTGCGCCTCTCATGGGGAGGATTCTGAAGGGCCCTCAAGGGCTGAGGCCCAGCAAATGTTCTCCCATCATTCCAATATGGTGGCAGGTAGGTGAAAGGAGGCATTTCATCCCCTCAGAGTTCACCCAGAGTTCACCTTTCATCCTGACAGACCTCCTCCTCAGAACAAGAAGGAACTGGCCGTGGCAGGGATGGAGAGATGTTGAAGAACTAAACAAGAGCGTCAAGTAATGTTAACTCTGGAAAAACACCAAGTAGAAGAACACAAATTTTAAGGTGAAGCTTTTTAGTTAAGAAATAATTGAATGGTGTATGAATAAAAACTTACCTTTCTGCAGATGAAGTCCAGAATCCAGAGTGTCTGAGGAAGCAAAAGAAACAAAAGTGAGCAGCAGACCCTTGTGCCTATCCCCCATCATGTGACGAAAACATCAGTGCATAATATGGTCTATTTTTCTCTTGGGGAGGTAAGGTGCCATCGTATAGCCCCACCTCACCAGACCTCGAAAGTTCAGCAGGGTTGGTACTTGGATGGAAGACCAAAGAAGATTTTGCAGACTAAGGCAATGAGAAAGAAATCTCTGCTTCTCACTTGCCTTGAAAACCTCTTTCTGGGCTTGCCATAAGTTGGTTGTGACTTGATGGCACGTGTACATATTTCTTCTGAGTTTGGGCTGAAAGGTTAAGTAAAACCTACTTCTGGGGGAAATTCCCAAATTTTATTCATGTGGAGATATTCACATTTCTTTTCACTAGTCACGTCGAGTGACTGGAGATTCACTTCATAGAAAGTATGCGAAGGACTGCAACCCAAGGGTCCACTCCAGCTAAATTTAGGATCCTTCCAAAAAGAGGTTCCACAGTGCCATTCTAAGCGGATTTACTTCCTTCTAAACCCACCGATTTTAATGGGCTAGTTCCCTCAACAACATGATATCCCTTCAAATATTTAAACATGGCTATCATGTCTCCCCTCAACCTTCTCTTGTCCAAACTAAACAAACCCAACTCCCTAAGTCTCTCTTCATAGGGCATGGATTCCAGACCTCTGACCATTCTGGTCGCCTTCCTCTGGACGCTCCAACTTGTCAACATCCTTCTTAAATTGTGGAGCCCAAAACTGGATACAGTAAGCTGCAGCAGCCATTTTGTGGCTGGCTCCTCTTCCAGTGGCATCCATTTTGTGGCTGCGCCCACCATGCTGTGTCTGAATTCCAAAGGTGGCTACTGTTGGAATAATATCTTTTGGTTCTGATATTATTCCAGTCCATTAGCAGAGTGCTTTAAGCTTAGCAACAGCAGAAGATTTTGTGTGCGTGTTAGAATCAAAAAGGGAAGCAGCTTTTGTATCTAATCAAATTAAAATCATTTACTGGTGAAATACACTTTGGATAGGGAAGGCAAACTGGGCCCTCTATCCTAATCTATCTTGCTAGCTCTCTAGATATAAAAAGGTAACCTGCCTTCCACGCCATTGTGGGGGTGAGAAGGCCTGAGCGCAACAGAGCTCGGCTCTAGCGGCTTGCATGGATGAGGGCGAGAAAAGAGAGAGAAGGGAAGTTTTCCTGAAAATATAACTCTAAACATCGAAGGGGACAGGAAATGAGGGTGAGGTGTAATAGGAGACGACCCTCTCTGTCCTGTCTATCTATCGGACTCTCTGATCAGTTCCCCCCTCTGGATGTGGCGGCAAGTGACACCGTATGGAAAGGGCATATATTCCAACAGCTACGAGTTCAAAAAGGTTGGGGGGCCCAATATAAGCAGCCTGAAACACGTCTAGCCCAAGCTAATGTCCAGTCTGAAATCCCTGCAGCATTTCTTCATTACCTTTGAATTGCTTCTTGATGCCCTCCAAAAGGTGATTTAAATCTGAGAAGTCCCAGATTCGCCACTTCAGTGCAAGAGGAAAAGCCACTGGATCCTCAAATGCCTCCTTTTCTTCATACCTGGAGAAAATCATGTCAAGGTACCATCCATCTAATTCAGAATCACGCCCACCCCAGGCAGATCAGAGAAACAGAGGTGAAATGGGGAGAAAGCCTAAAGACAGGCTGAGGCTGGAAGCAGAGCAAGACAGGAGGCTCTTTGAAGAAGAGCTCTCCATAGCCCCTGAGACCCCAAAGCCACACAGCAGCTCTGGGGAATGGCTATTAAAAATAAAACAGCCCATTTGACCTCAGAACACCATTACAGGGGGAGGAAGGGCTCCTGTCAGCCCCTGAGCCATTTTCCTGTGCTGAAACTATGCTGGGGGAGAGGAAATAACACCCCTCCCCAGGGCTTTCTGGGCATGAAAAATGGCTGTGGGAGAAGCAGGAGACCTCCCCGCCCCCCACCACACCTGTAGAGGCATTTCAAGGCCCTACTTTCTTCCCTAAAGTGGTTGAGGGGATCCCAGTCCCAACTCTGAAAAAAGCGAACACCAAGTTTGACCCTAAGAACGTCAGCCCCACACCCCCTGCCCAGACCTGCCTTGTAAATGTCCAGTGAAAAAGAGTTTCACAAACATTGCTAAACTCACAACAAGCTCAGAACGACCTCGTAGGAAGCGACCGGGGGTTACTTAGTACTGTGAAGTTTGCCAAAGCACACCTCTTGTTAAAAAGTACCGGTGTAACAACTATACTGTATGTTTTAGAAGTAGCTACTATTTGTTATATAAATGCCTTTCTACTAGGGTTGCCAACTCCAGGATGGGAAATACCTGGAGATTTGGGGGGCGGAGCCTGAGGAATACTTTTAATACTTTGTTCCTCGTGGGAAGCGTGGAAACTTTGAGCCCAATAATGTCACAAGAGCATTCTTCTTCCTCTGAAACTACTTGAGGAGACTTAAAGCAGAGGTGGGAATTTTCTGATCACCACCTGTGTGTTCCCCATCATGGGTTGCTCTGAATGACAAATGCTTTATTTCGGAAGCCCTATTGTTGCCATGGCTGCCAACGCAGCTCAGCGGCAACATGGCTCCCTGACGGGGATTCCTTGCTCCAATGGCTGACGTGTAAAAAACTCAAAAAGCACATGGGAAAGGGGATCGCTGCCATTCCCATTTCACCACAGCCTTGACGTGGGGCAATCTGCCAGTGTGGAAACAGCCAAGTACAAATTTGAGTAGGAGCAGTGCATTTAAGTGCCACGTGGTGGCAGGAACACTAATGGAAATATGGCACACACACACCCCAACTCCTGCTTCCTCATGTATAATCTCACCATACCCTCCTTAACAAACAGAGCACATTGGATTGGGCTGGCTGGGTCATCACCTCTAAAGTGCCCCCCTAGCCAGCCCTGATGCCATCCAAGGCATTATCTGGGCCAAATAGGTTCCAACTGGCCATTTTGTGGAACGAATGTAGCTGAGGAACCCTGAATTTCCTGAGGTAGTTTTTAAAATGTGGCTTTGGAAGCAGCTGCCACTATATTGAAATGTCTGGTTATATAAAGGCATGTAGTGACTATGTACTCATATGCACACACATAGATATGTTTGGGGATGTTGGCATCCGGGAGCCATGAACCAACAAATCATGCTCTCTGTGCCTGGTACTGCCTCACACCAGTAGAGAAAAAGCTCTAAATTACCTGTTTCCTTAGGAATGTGGTTTCTGGTTATTAAGCTCACAAGATCAGGCACTCACTCAGTGACGCCTTTGGGCAATATCTATAGGCTATGCTAATTATCATGGATTAGACACCTAACGTGTATTGGTGCTTTTGTGTATCAATCTGCTTGTCAGCAGCTATGGGCCTGCCCCATTCGAATGCATAAATGATACTGAGGTTCCTTTGTTCGTTGGTGAGTAACCCTGCATCTTATCTGTGGTTATTTCACCCCAGGTCTGTGTTTAGCTAAATAAAGAACTGTTGCTTTTAACTTAACCTCCTCCTTGTTGTCTATCATTGGACTCTATAAGACAATCAGGAACTTCATTTGGCGCTCAAGCAACGTAGGGTGAAGCCAAAAGGCTGCCTCCCTATTTTTTTTTAACACCACAACATAGTTGGGAGGGGATTCACTTTTAGAATCCTCTGGCCTTTGGTAAGTGGGCATGGGGAAAGTTGCTCCAGGGGAGGCCTGACGTCTCTAGTCAGCCCTTTAATGGCTGGAGGGACCCCAGCTTGCTTCCCTGGAGGGCGGAGGACCCCAAAAAAGTCCAACCCAAATGCTCGTTCAAGGAGGCTAAGCTGCGTGGAAAAAGGAGTGAATGCCTTGGATCACGATCCGTTGTGAATATGGTGAAAAACAAAGCAAAGCATGTATGTGTGTATGAATGAAGGCAGCTGATTTTTATTGTCTGTGCGAAAGGTGTTGTCTCATAAAATCCCTGAGTAACTGGTTCCCAGGTTCCATCAGTCAATTCCCGCTGACGAGTGAAGAAAAGCCTTAGCCAGGGGGTCCCCATGGGTCAGCCACAGTAAACTCACTGGTCCCACGGGATGTGTGTTGAAAAACTCGAAGAAAACTTTTATCCCTGGTTTTCCTGTTTCTACTTCCTGCCCTCTGGGGTATTGGGGTAAGAGTGTTAATTCAGGACCAAAGGATTAAAAGTAAGAGGACAAAAAGGTCTCTTTTCAATTTGCAAAGCCAAGATGCATCTAAAAAAAAGGTTAACCAAATAAACAAAATATTTAAAAGTAAATAAAGTTCAGATTTTAAAGAGTGAATTGTATTAAAGCTTTCTGTCTTTCTTTCTCTCTTAAAAAGCTGTTTCTTACTTATCAAGCTGTTTGTATCTGCCTAGCCCTGCATAGCCAGATACATGCCTCCCATAAATCATTTCCCCCTATTTCCCTCCTCCTTTCTCCTTTCTGCCTGCTCCCTGCTGGGGTGCCAGATCCTGACAGGAGCAGGATGCGGGGCTAGTGGCTGAAAAAAAAAAAAAAGGGAAAGGCTCACAGCTCGTGCTTGTTCTGTTTGGCTTGTTCCGTTGCTTATGCAAACTGCTTTTAGTTTGCCATAATATCTGTGAGCTACTTTAAAGTGTTTATTTTCTTTTGGGTACAGACAGAAGATATGGTTTGGTTATGTTATGAGATTTGTGACTGTTTTGTGGTGATGTGCAGCAAATAAAAAGATCTTGCATGTGAAATTTTAAATGGTAGCTGTGAAAGTGTAAAAAGGGTAAGTTTAGAGGTGAAAGAAAGGGGACTGTCTCAGTGAACGTTGAAAAGGGTGGTAAAAGTGGTTTGTGTATTGAAAGCAAAGGAGGCAATGTGAAAGGGTTATTGAAGATGGTATTTAGAAGGTGTAGCTGTGCAAATAAAGAAAGGGAGGGAATGAGGAAGCAGAAAGGCGAGTTGTGTGTATTGTGCACGGAGGGTCAGGGGAAGGTTGTAGTAAAATAAAAGAAACCCATGTTTAAGTTTTTATATTTTGCTTTGTTAAAGAGCAAAGAGATTACACATTATTCTCTTGTATTTTAATTAAAACTTTTAAAGCTTGTTTTGGTTAAAAAGGACTCAGCCTTGGAGGGTTCGATGTAGGTGAACTTGAAAAGTATAAAAATGCTGCTGTATATAGTAAAACAAAATTATTATAAGATTTGTGCTTCTCTTATCCATTGCTGAAGTTCCTGGTTGTCTTATAGAGTCCAATATAGACAACAAGGAGGAGATTAAGTTAAAAGCAACAGTTCTTTATTTAGCTAAACACAGACCTGGGGTGAAATAACCACAGAAAAGATACAGGATTACTCACCAACGAACAAAGTAACCTCAGTATCATTTATGCATTCGAATGGGGCAGGCCCATAGCTGCTGACAAGCAGATTGATACACAAAAGCACCAATACACGTTAGGCGTCTAATCCACGATAATTAGCATAGCCTATAGATATTGCTCGAAGGCGTCACTGAGTGAGGGCTTGATCTTGTGAGCTTAGTAACCAGAAACCACATTCCTAAGGAAACAGGTAATTTAGAGCTTTTTCTCTACTGGTGTGAGGCAGTACCAGGCACAGAGAGCATGATTTGTTGGTTCATGGCTCCTGGATGCCAACATCCCCAAATATATCTATGTGTGTGCATATGAGTACATAGTCACTACATGCCTTTATATAACCAGGCATTACAATATCACAAGTCTTCACTGTGGCTGAAGGTAAGCGGCAACGCCCATTTTGTGGCTGGCTCCGCCTCCTGAGGCTGCGCCCACTACAACATATCAGAATTCCAAAGGTGTCTGTCACCTCAAAAAAGGTTGGAGACCCCTCTTCTAGAGATGCACAGGCAGGTGTCAACCCAGACACCCCAAATACAGTTTCACTTCACCATTTCCTGTTGATGAGGCTCTGTGTTTAAGCTGTTTGCCACTGACAGACGGATGGAGATCCACGATCTTAATTACACCCAGTTTGGCCCTCGGCCATGACCCTGAAGGACCACGTTCTTTGCAGGATACCCAGACCCCTCTCAGTGCTAAGAAGGTTAATGAGAAATATTCACTTACCTCTGCAAGGTTCTTCTGACATCCTAAAGAAAAATGGTAGAGAAAGAAGAGAGACCTCAATGCTTGTGAAAAGGCCACACCAGGAAGACCCCCTCAGACCCTAGAAGATTCTGCACTCTGACCCTTCTCTCGTGTCCAGCTAGCAGACTTTCACTCAAAGGCCGGGGGGCATCTCCATAGAGTGGGAGAAAATCTTCATGAGGATAATATCAACAAGGTGGGGCCATTCCAGAGCAGAGATGGGTGATCTACTCTGATGTCTCAAACAAAGGGATTTTCCTCTCATGGAAGGCAGGAAGCCCTCAGATTAGGGTATGAAGCTCTCCTGGCCACCTGTGGACACAGAGGCATTTGAAGCAACTCAACATCCAGGTTGCTTGACTTGGCCCCGCACTGGTCTTATTTTCCTTCTTTCCACATGAGGGCATTTTCCAGATTTAAGAAAAAATAACTAGATTACAGTTGCATTTTAACAACATAATGGCCCCAGCTTTCATTTATTTAAAAAGTATTTAGTCCTTGTTGTTACAGAGTTATAACTGGAAATGTGGAAGCTAGGAATTAGATCATTATAATGTTACAGAGCTATAGCAATCTAGACTTTGCCCTTTACTTTAAAGCCTGAGAAAAATCCTCTGATGGGGGTAGGGAATGGTGGCCACAGAGACTGAGAGAAGAACCTTTTAGCCCTTTAAAGGGTTTTCCCCCTTTTTCTTGCAGGGTTGCCATGTGGCCCAGCAGGGAAAGGGAAAGGGGGGGGGTCTGGGCACAAATGCCATCACATCTGCACAGATGAAATGGGTCGGCAGCATCAAGCACAGAGGTGCCAGCAACAGGTGGGTGGATGCCACTCTCCTTCCACGTGTTGTTGCTCTTGTGTGGGTGTGTGCATTTTCAAGCACCCATCTGCATGCAACCAGTCTAAGCCCCAACAGTCATCCTCCTTTCAAAACTTGCTGTGAAAAAACTTGCCTATAACCCTCGTTCCTGGTTGTTGGGAAAGAGCTACCCGTGAACCTGGTTTGACTTGCATGTTGTTCCCCAGACTGTTGCTTGACACACAAACACACTTCTGCTTCTGAGATGGAAGCCTAGCAGCCTCAGTCTATCAGGGAGGTGCTGCATTTCCAGGGGGTAGAGTTTTACAGGGTCACTTTGACAGTTTCTTCCAGTCTGCCCCTGGCTGGAGATGAAATGGGGCAGAAGGAGGCACCGAAAGGGTCTGGGGGCAGCCTTCTCCCAAAGGGGAGCCTGGGCTGTCCTTGCCACACTCTCACCTGCAGGAGTTCACTGGCTGGCTGCTGACATTTCTCCTCCATCTCCCGGATGAGGCTGTCCAGAGAGGAAAGAGCCTCAGAGAGTTTGGCCAGGTGTTGGTCCCTGTTTCTTGTCACCGCCTTCTCCACTTCTTCCATCTGGGTCAGCCAGAATTTCTCTTGTTCCTCCAGAAACTTATGCAGTTGCCTGAACTTGGTCACTGTCTTCTGCTGCACTCCTTTGGTTTGCTTCTGAGATGGAAAAAGAAGAATACAGCCCGCCTTTGCAGTGAGAAGAGGGGCCTTAGGAGACTCCTGTCAGAAGTGCACTTTTGATTTCCCCAGAGACCGCATCAATATTGGGTCAAAAAATAGAAAGACTGAGAAGAATTCATCCAAAGAACACATGAATTCTCTTTGCATTGGTTCTGGTAGGTTATCCGGGCTGTGTAACCGTGGTCTTGGTATTTTCTTTCCTGACGTTTCACCAGCAGCTGTGGCAGGCATCTTCAGAGGAGTAATACTGAAGGAGACTGTCCTTCAGTGTTACTCCTCTAAAGATGCCTGCCACAGCTGCTGGCGAAACGTCAGGAAAGAAAATACCAAGACCACGGTTACACAGCCCGGATAACCTACAAGAACCAATGAACTCTGACCGTGAAAGCCTTCGACAATATCTCTTTATATTATTTTCTTCTTGGAGTGATTTTACTTTACATAATCAAATGTGCTGCAGTACAAGAAATCAGAGCCTAAGAAGCTTCTCACATCTCTCCCCCCTCCCCGCATAGACACTTTGGTTTCTTCCAGACTCCTTTTCATTGCAGAGCTATTAAGAGGAAAGGTGCCCCCTTAATATTCACAAGAGTTCATTCTAAGTGGTCTTTCATCAACTTTTCTGTGGGAAACTAAGCCATTGGAAGAGACTTTTCTGCATTTTTTTCCTGTGTACATTTCCAGTGTCTGTTCACCTCCCAGCAATAGAGACACTTACCAGCAGGTCTTGGCTTTCCATCACTACATGGGTTTTAAACAGCAGAATTTTTTTTCTGTCCTTCCACAAAATCTCCAGACAATTGCAGAACTCATCCTGGGAGTGGGGGAATCCAAATTGGGATTGTTTTTTGTCAGAGGTTTATGATAAAACATAAAAAGCAAAACTGTCAACAAATGCAGGATGTCCTGCCCCATGCAACCCCTGCCTAGAGGGTTAACAGTAACTGCAGACTAGCATTATTATTTTTTTTAAAGGAAGAATATAATGTGGAGGGGAAATAGTTAAAGCCTTCTACCAATAGGCTGCTGCCCCTTGGTGGCTTGGCAGGACAATCACATGGCCAGACATCAACACAGCCTGCCCGGAAGAGTGCCAACGTCCCAACACCACCCCCTGAGCACAAGGGGAGGGCAATTAGGAAGCGAGCAGCCGAGCCAGGAGACGGGCAACAAAGAGATGTTGTCAGTCCCTAGTCCTGAGTGTTTCCCTATAAAAAGTGTCATGGGACACCCAGGAGTGCAGCTAGAAAGGACCCACACATCATCCATCTTGTCGATTTCTGACCTTGTACTCTCGGGAAGCCTCCTCCACAGGAATGATTTCGTGATCTTTGTGCTCCTGGGACTGGTCACAGACCACACAGATGGGGGCTTCATCATGCTTGCAGAAAAGCTTCAGCGGCTCCTGGTGTTCCTGGCAAACTCTCTCCGTTCTGGCTGCCACAATTGTCTGATGCCAAAAACAAAAGAACCACATTTGTTTTATTCCCCAACCGCCCCCCCATATTTTTGAACTCTCTCTGTGTGTACTTGGTGACTGATCCAGAAAAGAAATGTATAGGAAAGAGAGATGTAACCAAGCTTTTATTGACGCCTCAAATTCCTTTGAAAGCTAATGGATTGATAACAATTCCTGGCTCAGAGCAAACCGAACACTCCCTGCATCTACTTTGCCAGTCGGCACATCCATCCCCACATCCTCAGCTGGTGGCTCCCCCCTGCTCTAGCAACGAGATTTCTAGTAGCATCTGGGGCTGTTGCAGAAGGAGGAACCAACAAAATAAGGGAATTGGAACATCCTGTCACAAATAATTTTCAAAACATATCCATGTTTTCTGCGAAAGTGATGGTTTATTCCAGGGATCCCCCAAACTTTTACGGCTTGCGGGTACCTTTGGAATTTCCAGGGAGGGTAGTGAGTGCCACCCCAAAATGGCTGCCACAGGAGGCGGAGCCAAACCCAAAATGGCTGCCACGGCGAGCAGAGCCACATAAAAAAAAACCTCCCATCTCAAGTCTAGATTCTGCAATCCTCCAACTCTCCTTTCTAAACTCTTAGAAAGAATTTCACAGGCCTCTCGAATGAATTTTCCCTCAGGGCAGCTGTTGGAAGGAATGAACTGTGCAATGTCGCTTAATGCTAGCACAGGCCTTGGATCTACTGGGGAGGGCGGTGGAGAGTTAGTATAGGGGTAGATAGGACCTTTTTTCCTTTTAACCACTCCCACTGCTGTCCCTTTGTTACCCAGAATGCTACTCTTAGGGGTTTCCTCTTCCTTCCTTCCTTTTCTCTCCCTTTTGTCCACCATGAGGCCTGGACATGTGCTCTACAATCTCTCTCCATCTTAGCTTAGTTAGTTACTTACAAGCCTTTACTCTGTCTTTCCTGTCCAGTATGGCGTTCACCTACAATAAAGAACTTCTATTTCTTTTCTAAAGTTATGAGCCTGAGTGTGAACCTATTCCTCAAAGCGGCCAAACTATAGACTTCTGCTGTGCACAGACTCAGCTCTGCTTTCAGCAGCCATCCTGAACGGATCTACAGGCAACATCCTAGGAGTTTTGGGGCCATCGTGATCACGGGGGATGCTCTGAAGGCCCTTTGGAAACAATATCAACAGTTTTGTCCCAGTATTAATAACAGCTCTCGGAGCTGAAGCACATTAGCTCCTGATCCAGCCAACTTTGCCCGTGATGCAGTCACATCTTTCTCCGTTCCTGCCAGGGCTCCCAACCTCATTCCAGATTCACAATTACAGTGGCATGATACTGGAATTTCCCTCCACGCCAACAGCATACGTTTTGGTGGCTGGAGGGGACGGGAACCACATCCTCTGGATCGGGGGTCCACAGCAGGGTTTGGTGGGCACCACTGAGCTGATCAACACCTTTCCTGGCGCATGTCAGGTGTTTTTGGAAAGTGGGTCGAGCTTTTGCCCAGGAGGCCTTCTGATTGGCTGTGCAGACTTTTAGAAACATTGCTTTGGCAGCAGCTTCCACCACAGCACAAGGACCTTCACTGTGTGACTGAATGGAAGGTGTGGCGGCCATTTTGTGGGTAGCTCCACCTCCTGCAGCAGCCATTTTGTGGCTGGGCCCACCACATGGGTGTCAGAATCCCAAAGGTGCCCACAGCCTCAAAAAGGTTCGGGACCCCTGCTCCTTAAGCAGGGACACCTCTTGGACTGGCCATGATGCTAAATCTCAATACAGGAGAGGCAACAGCATTCCCACTGTAAAGAACGGATGAGATGTAACTGCTACGCTGGGAGAAGACAGGTCATGTCAGCGGGGGGCTGGGGGCACAAGGAGCAAGACCACCTTCTGAAAAATCAAACTCCACTACCTACAAAGAGGCATCTCCTGGTGGGACACACCTGAAGCTGCCTTATACTGAAAGCCTCGGTCCATCAAAGTCAGTATTGTCTACTCAGACCGGCAGCGGCTCTCCAGGGTCTCAGGCAGAGGTCTTTCACATCACCTACTTGCCTAGTCCCTTTAACTGGAGATGCCGGGGATTGAACCTGGGACCTTCTGCATGCCAAGCAGATGCTCTACCACTGAGCCACAGCCCCCAGACAGATGGCAGGGCATCAAAGGAAAACCTGACGTTTGAATGGTTCTTGTTGCCACCCACTGCTTTGGCAGCCAGCCAATCTGCCGCTCAACAAAGGAATCAAAATACAAAGCTGATATATATATATATATATATATTCTTTTTTCTTTTTTTTTAAGCGGCAAGGAGGCCCCAAAGACTGGAGACCTCAAGACTGCTTTGAGCCAGGCACCAAGAGGCAAGAAAAGTCTTCACTCCTGGGGAAACGAAGCACAGTAAGAGCAGGGACGGGTCAGACAGAAGGAGGGATCTGCCCAGCCCAGGATAAGAACGTAAGAAAAGCCCTGCTGGATCAGACCAAGACCCATCAGGTCCAGCAGCCTGTTCACACAGTGGCCAACCAGGATCCTTTTCCCAACTCTGGTAGACCCTATGGGTATCGCTGAAGGCCATTTATACACAGGAGGTTTTGCCTTGGATTTGCGGCTCTCTAGATGCGCATTTCCCCCATCTGAATTCTCAGATCTCTGCGTGGGGGCTTGTTGTTGGGTTCTGAGAATTTGGATGGGGAAAATGTGCGTCCAAGAGTGGCAAATCCAAGGCTAAACACCCCATGCATAAATGGCCAAAGGGTGATCAGATCCTGGTTTACTGTCAGGAAACTGGGGCCTAATATTGAACTGGCTTACCATTATTTGCATTCCAGCTAGGACTCTTTTCACTGGGTAAGACCTGCACAGAAGCCAAGAAGCAAACCCGGCTGGTCCCCAACAAGATCCAGAGAGACTTCTTACCTTCTTCTCTCCGTCAGGCTCCTCCAGAGGGATCACCTGGTGATCTTTGTGCTCCTTGGATCTGCTGCAGACCACGCAGAGGGGGGCTTCGTCCTCCTTGCAGAAAAACTTCAGGGGCTCCTGGTGCTTCTCGCAGACCCCCCTCCTTCGCTTCTGCCCCCTTCCCTCCTGAGGACTGAGTTTCTTGGCTACTTCCACAAAGTTGGCCAGCTGCCTGTTGGGCCGGAGGGTCCCCTCCTGCGCTCTCCCTCTGCATTGGGGGCAGCAGGAAGCCTCGGCCCCTGACGCCCCCCAGCTGCGGGTCAGGCAGGCACGGCAGAAATTGTGGCCACACTCCGCAATGGTCACCGGGTCCCTGAAAAAGTCCAGGCAGATGGAGCAATTGGCTTCCTCGCAGAGCTCTTTCAGGGGACCCTCCGCCGCCATGGCTGCCTGGAGGAAGGTGGGATGAGAGAAGAAGAGAGTAGGTTTAGTTTCCCCGCTTTCCAAAGATCCCTCCCTGCAAAGGACTCCCTGCTGCTGCTGCTGCTGCTGCTGCTGCTGCTGCTGCTGCTGCTGCTGCTGCTGCTGCTGCTGCTGCTGCTGCTGCTCTGTGCTCAAGGGCCTGGCGATAGGCTGATAAGGAAAAGTTGATAAGGAAAGGGCCGGGGTGGGAGGCAAATTGTGGGGAGGAAACGGCTCCCTTGCAAGCCCCTGGAGGGGAAGGGAGACGTTTCCCTTTGCATCCCAGGGGAAGTCCGGGGAAGGTGGGGATGAAGCGGAGGGGAGCAGCCACTTACCAAAGGGGAGCGAGTCACCCCAAACATCTGCCCGTTTCCAAAACAACAGCCAGGTTTATATCTCACCATCCCCTTCTTACTTGGGGGTGGGGGTGGCATGAACACATGAAGTGGCCTTCTACTGAATCAGTCCCTCGGTCCATCAAAGTCAGTCTTGTCTGCTCAGACTGGCAGCGGCTCTCCAGGGTCTCAGGCAGAGGCCTTTCACAACACCTACCTGCCTAGTCCTTTTAACTGGAGATGCTGGGGATTGAACCTGGGACCTTCTGCATGCCAAGCAGATGTTCTGCCACTGAGCCATGGCCCAGAAACTAACCTATTATTATTCTATTTTTTTTCAGACAACCTATATATTTGCCTGGTTTCATTTAAACTGTTTGTGTATGTATATATATTGAAACCCATATATATAGATATACCTGTAAACGTGTGCAGGTTTTACATGGGTTTCAATTGACCACTGAGGAAGGCCAAATAGGCCGAAATGCGTCTGGCATGTGGTTATAGATAACAACCTTAGGAAATGCCATTGTTCTGTTTTAACGTTTTTAAATAATGTTTTAACTTGACATAATAAATTATATTTTCATTATTTTTATATATTTTTTCATTCCACCCAACTAATAGCCATGAATACCCCTTTCCTCTATGAACGTGTCCACTCCCCTCTTAAGTTGGCAGCCATCACCACATCCTGGGGCAGGGAGTTCCACAATTTAACTATGCGTTGTGTGAAAAAATACTGCCTTTTGTCTGTTTTGAATCTCTCACCCTCCAGCTTCAGCAGATGACCCCGAGTTCTAGTATTATGGGAGAGGGAGAAAAACGTCTCCCTATCCACACTCCCTTCACCACTTCCCCACAGCCCAGATCCCTTCCTCAGGACTAAAGGATAACTCTCCCTTCCTCCCCATGGACTTTCTGGCCACCCCCAAACTCCATCCTTCCTCACTTCCCACAAGGACTTCCCAGAAATGGCGGCCTGCTGTGAATCCCTCACGGCCCAGAACAGCACTATGTGTGGAAAATCTCTCAGGATAACCGGGTAGATCTAGAGGGTTTTCTCCTCGTCTCACGCTTTTCCGATCCTCAGATTGAACAATGTTGGGATGGGCCGTGTCTGGATCCAGAGTCACATTTGCTGTTGGGGGGAAAATGGGGAGACAAGAAGAGAAGCATTTTCAGCTGGGAGATTTCTCCCCCTCTGCCCTGTTCTGCGTCCTCCTCCTGCTCCCACCTCTTCATAACCCTCTCCTGGATTTCAGACTCTCTCCTGCCTTCTCCTGACCTGCTGAAAGGCAGAGCAGCCTTCCTCTGATCTTCATGACAGATAACATGAACAATAAAACCCCACAGGAACACAACCCATTTTCTACCATATTCTATCCCAAGCAGGGAACCCTGAGAAGAGAACCATGGATATTTCACTCACAGAGTGTGTGTGTGTGTGTGTGTGTTGTGGTTGTTTTGTAAGAGAGCATTTCCATAAACACCCAGATCACATGAAAATTAGCCAAGGCACAGAATGGGTTGAAAGGGGTCGTGGCTCTTAGTCCTGATTTGAAACACACCTCAAAACAGGGAATACCACTGAATGTGGCTTTGACTGACTCTGAACAAAACACAGACAGGAAGGTGGTTCCCGTTGCTTTTAGCCTTTCTCAATTGGCATTTGGGACACTTTCGGATAGACTTGGGGTGGTTTCTGTATTTTAGTGAAAGAAACCTTGTATTTGAATCAGATCTATGCTACATTATATTATATGACTTGTATTCTGTTACATTATTCTTAAGACTCATATATTCGGTTTCATATATATTTTTACAGTTCATATACAGTTCATATATTCTGTTTGAAGCTTTTACAATAAAAATAACTTGGTTCAAGTTCACATAAGTTCTGTCCTGCCTATATTAGGTGTTTAAGCTAAGTAAGATAAAATACCACTTCTCAGGAAGGGGTCCGTTCTAGAAGCTTATTCACTGAATGGCACAGACTGCTTCACCACGGCATGTCTTCTTGAAGGGGACAGTCTCTGGAGTCTGGGGATGTTCTATTCGTGGTGACCCACAGATTTGGGGGGGTTCAGCTTCCCTCTCCCCCCATTTTCTGCAAGTGCTTTTGTCCTGGGGGCACCCCACTTTGAAGCAGGTAGCACAAGAGCTGGGCTTTGGACCAGGAACCAGAATAGGTCCACTTGGAGGGCCAGGACCCCCGAATGTGGGTGGGTGTGATATGTGGTGGTTCAAGCCTTATTTTGGGGTACGTAACTTTAAAATTACCCCCAGTATTTGTGTTTGGTCTCATGAATAAGGAACTAGGAAATGTGAATAAGGAACTGGGAACCAATTTTAGCCCCGTGTCATTTTGTGACTGGCTTCAGAGGTGGTTTGCTGTTTCGGGCCATTATTGAAATTTTTCCCGTTCAGCTCTAAGGGGAGAAACATTCCTGCGGAAATCGATTGCCGGGGACACGGGTTTGTGGGAGGGATTACTTGAGCTGAGGACCTGGCAGCAAAAGAAGGCACTAATTACCTTTTGATGGGGCGAGGGTCTGATGCAATTTAGGGCAACTTTGCAGTGTTTCGCAATGGGAGCAGCAGGAGGTTTTATACAACGATATGGCGCCTTTCCTACCTTTGGTTGCGCTGGTTGAGAGTGGCAAGGAAGGGTTTTCTACTACTACAGTCTGAGATGCTCTGCCACGTTGCCATTCACTGCAGGCGGACACATGCCCTTGCTCATGTGAAACCAAACCGCCATTCTGTCACCGCACAGTCAATTCCCTTTCCGAAATACACATATACATGGGGGAATGCACTCTTTTGCCACGTAAAATTTCAAAGCCTGAGCCCTTCCACCTGTTCTACTGTGTAGTGGCCAATCTCTTGACTGTACCTAGAAAACAAAACGCCAGCCCACATTGCACTACGGAGGCCAATCCACCTGCCATCCTTCACATTCCGGGTTGTTTATTCCTGCACCTGTATCGACAAACGACTCGTCCAAAATTATATGGCGGTGCATACTCAACTAAGAGCTGTCATGCATCTTTTCATTTTTAACGTTTGCCTTCTACTATTTTCAGCATACCTGCCACTCAACCCTTGCACTAATGACAGGAAATATTAGTGAGGCCACAGCATGCAACTTGTCAAACTCCTCCTACAATGGCAGGCGTGTGCATTGCATTCCGCTCTGTATTTTTGCCCCTACTTGCAAAATGTTTTGCCATGGGATGGTTGCCCAGGTTCACACGCAAGCCCCGGCTGAACATGGGCTAAAAATTTTAACGGTTACTTTTCTCCCTTTTCCAGCAGGAAATCAAGGAGCGCAGATGAATACACAGCGGGCCACTCTATCGGCGAACGAACGGATGCTTGAAAGGGAACAAAACCGGGTGCGCAGAGTGGCGCTGCTTACTGAGGTGGGCAATCAGATGCTCCGCCACTCTGAACAGGAGGAGGAGAGTACAGCGCTCCGCCATCAGGAGTTGATGCAGGTTGAGGAGCGGCATTTCCTTATTGATCAACGTAGATTTGATTCCAAGTCCAGCGACCGAAAGATATTCCTCAAGGAGGCCAGGTTACAAAGATACACGCTCAAGAAGTCAATGGCTATGAACCGTTGCTGTCATGTTGCAGGCCGTGCAGGCCATTTTATCGCTGGGAGGGGAAGGCGGTTTGTGTGCATGCCATGCTTCTGCTGCCCCCCAGACTTTGCCTGGACTTGGCGTTCCTTTCAATGGTGATGTAAATAGGAACAGGCCTTTCACTACCAACACGGGGATTGGGGTTGGATTGCAGCAAGAATTTCCTGGACACACGAGAAATACTGCTGTGAGTGATCCAGTTCTGCAAGAAAATGCAGTGGCCATTGTGCGCCCTGTCAACGGTGTTAATGACATGGGTACATCTAGCGGCCAGTCTGAAGTTGTCCCTAGTAGTGCCGGTGGGCAGCGGTCTGCGCGCGTCTGCAGTTGGGGCAGATGTTGGCAGCTTAACTAACAGGAAGGGGGGCTCGCCGTTTGCAAGGGTAGTCAGCAGGAAACTTAATGACAGACAGACCTCCCCCGGGGGTGCTTTAGGGTTGCCATCTAGGAAAAAAATTAAACGTGTAGTGAGGAAGCGTGATCATTTGAACCTCTAGTTTTGACAGGCCCGAAGAACAGACATAACTGCACCCCTTACACTATTACTACTTCATTGCACACCTTGCCTTCTCAAAGGACCTATGTACAGTGCTCTTTATTTGATCCTTAATAAAATTAAACTCATTTATTCAGCTCTTCCTTCGGTCTCATGCCTCCTTAGGAGATTCACTTACTGAGAATAGACTGCTACTGTTGTGTTTCTGCCTACAGCCAATCAGCCGTTACACTGTGTCTTCATGCTCTGAGCTGCAGTTCTTAAAAGGTGAAATGCCAAGGCTTGCCACTGGCATGCCAGTGATCAGCGCAAAATACCACTACTTGGGGGTGGGGGGGAGTTGTGAATTTCCTGCGTTCTGCAGGGGGTTGGACCAGATGACCCTGGAGGTCCCTTCCAACTCTATGATTCTATGACTAGGGTTGGCTGGCTAATGGTAGAGAGACAGCATGGTGTAGTGTTTAAGAGCAGTGGTTTGGAGTGGTGGACTCTGATTTGGAGAAGCGAGTTCGATTCCCCACTCCTCCACGTGAGCAGCGGAGGCTAATCTGCTGAACTGGGCTGGTTTCCCTACTCCTGCGCATGAAGCCAGCTGGGTGACCTTGGGCTAGTCACAGTTCTCTTTTAAGAGCTCGCTCAGCCTCACCTACCTCACAGGGTGTCTGTTGTGGGGAGGGGGAGGGAAGATGATTGTAAGCTGCTTTGATTCTCCCTTAAGTGGTAGAGAAAGTCGGCATATAAAAACCAACTCTTCTTCTTTCTTCTTCTTGCCTGGGAAGGGCAGGGCCTGGAGATTTCCCAGAATTATTATATCCAGGCTACAAGTTCCCTGTAGGAAATGGCAGCTTAGGAGGGCAGCCTCTATGGAATTTCATCCCTGTTGAGCTCCCTCCTGTCCTCAGACCCTGCCCTCCCCAGCCTCCACCCTCAAATCTCTAGGAATTTCCCCACCTTCTCAAAAGAAGGTGCTCTTTATTTGATCCTTAATAAAATTAAACTCATTTATTCAGCTCTTCCTTTGGTCTCATGCCTCCTTAGGAGATTCACTTACTGAGAATAGACTGCTACTGTTGTGTTTCTGCCTACAGCCAATCAGCGGTTACATTGTGTCTTCATTCTCTGAGCTGCAGTTCTTAAAAGGTGAAATGCCAAGGCTTGCCACTGGCATGCCAGTGATCAGCGCAAAATACCACTACTTGCAATTCGAGCTATCGGGAGGGCAATCTCCGCATTCACGTAAGACTTCATTTGGGCTGGCTAACTTAGCATCATTGCAACCAGTAACAATCTTGTTGCTTTCAACTCACGAACAGTTGTGGCGGGACATGAGACAGACGTGCATTGATTAATTTCCACATCTGCGCTTCAATCTCGTCACCCGCTCCTCACTGTGTCAACCAAAACAAGCTGCCCCTGCAAGGGACGCTGCTTAAGTGTTTGGGTAGATTTTCCTTAAACCAGCCCCTGATTTCAATTTTGGACAGTTCACAAGGGGAGATGCACTGCTGTGACCACTTGAACATATACCACATAGCCGAATTAACAAAGCGCCATCCCTTCCTCAACTGAGCATTCGTTTCCTACAGTGGGAATATGATTGTCCTTGGGTGAGGTTGGTTCCACTGCAATTATCTACAGTCCTGGTCACGCATCGTTCAAAAAAAAACCCTGTTACTGCACACTGATCAATGTCTCCTGTAGTTCCACAAACAATTTCCAAATGCAAACTCCGGCTTCCAATAACAGTTCATTACATATCTCGCTGGTGGGATTTATTGCTTAGGAAATGACATTTTCTCTGTAGCTATGATCCGCTTAACTTCCCCCCCCCCCAATGGGGCCTTTCACCTTTTCAGTTATTCTACGTGGCTGCCAGGCCTTCTTAAGCACCAGATGTAACAGGCCCGAGTATTGGGCTTGCTTTCATGACTTTGGAAGATTAGCATATGAGCTACAAAGGCTGGGGGTAGTCTGGGTGGCGCCACCACATGTCTGTGTTAGTGGGGGATGGTGGCTGCCATTTGATTGCTATCAACTGGATGCAGAGATGGTCCCTCCCTCGGGGCATCCTGTCGGCGCCAATGGCATAGGTAACCCCTTGGTGAACTCAGGGATACTGCCGCATTTGCCAGGGCTCTCTGAGGATCTGTTCAAGGATCTCCCAAACAATAAAACCAAAAAGCAGAAAGGAAGGGGGTGGATGAAGGGATTTGGGATTTGGGATCAGGAGCGGTCGACCTGCCAAAATGAACTGAAGAACTAAAGAGCAGTCACTCCAGGGCCCATCCTCTCCTGTTTTCTGTACACACAGTGCAACAGTTGAGGGACTGAGTATAACAGATGCTCTCTTTATTTAGACCATTGCTCCATCCCAGCTGCCATGCTGGGAGTATTTTCCTGGGAGCAAGTCTCTTGGAATACTGTGGTATTTAATTCAGAGTAGGCCAACCTTGGCGAACCCCCCCCCCCCCAGCACCTTCCTGTTTGATTTTCTGGCCAACCAGAGTACAGTGGTGCAATGATATCTCTGCCTGGAATGTACCGGGAACAGCATCAGATACCGGAATTGAAACAGATTGCTTAACTCCCCTTTGGTGTCCCTGTTCTGTCCTTAAGTCCCGTTAGGAGATCACCCTGAAGTTGGACCTGAGGTTACGGCCTGCGTGGCGCGGTACTTCAAGCGTTGCACTGCAAATAAGGCATGCTTGGTTTGAGCCACAGCACTGCTATGGAAGCTTGCGTGTTTGCCCTGGGCCAGTATCGCACTTGTGGCCAGAGGTACCTCACAGGGTTGTTGTGTGGATAGAGGCTACAGTGTTCTTCACACAGTATACACAACACCAAAGGAAGACCATGAATTCCCCCCCACACTACTATTTGCACGGTTCAATAACTACATCGCTTGGCTAGATAATCCTTATCCCTTGAGGTTAAAACATTTACTAATGTTTGCAAACTTCAGCACTGATTGGGGTTGCTTACATTTCATTTGCTGCATTAATGGTTTGGGTCCCAAGCACCAACATCCTCTATCTCCTAAATGGGCATCCCCCAAGACACATTCCAGGGTCCTTCTTGTTGTATTTTAATGATTACAGTCACTGAGTCTAAATCGGCACATTAGATTATGACGTATCTGAAGTGACATGTTAACATAGCCCATAAGACCAAGACCTATACTTGTTATGTTCTGACTACACCGCTTTCTTGTACCTTTCTCATCTGTTTATTTTTATTTTGAGCATGTCCCTGATTAGCAATTAACTGGACGTTTCTCCTTTCATTTCCAAGTGATTCCTGCAACAGAATTCTATATGGGAGCACCCCTTTCCTATGTTCTTCTCACAAGGTTATAATACTCCTTCTAGCCAGAAAAGTTTTGCTTTTCTGCATTTACCATGAAACCTAATGCGCAATTTTGCCGTGCGGATTGAATTCGTAACATTAAAAGGACAGTTTCAAAACTGCAACCCAATCCCAGCATTGATGAGGTTACCATGTTGGGAATTCTCCCCAGAGTTCTTTGCACCATGACCTTTAGAGGTCGGTTATACCGAGAGAGCGTCACTGGACCAAGGTCACTTCAAGTTTCCATGGCAGTTGTAACACTCCTCTGCTTTCCTTGCTGGATAGCAGTAGCTTTCTATATTTAGCCCGATGTTCCTGCTATCGTGAACAACTTCAGAATAGGGGGTTTTACATTGTGTGTAAGGAAATGGGCAGTATAGCCTTCTCAGAGTATAATGTTGGAACGTTACCTCTGCCTGGTATATAGCAGGAACAGAAACAGATTCCTGCAATTAAAATGGGCTTCCTTTCCTTGTACTGTTCCTTGCTCCCGTTGGGAGATACACGTTAAGTTGGGTCAGAAGTTATGGCCTGCGTAATGTGGTGGTAGGAGCCTTGGACTAAAAATGAGGAAGGACTTTGTTCAAGACCCAACTCTGCCATGGAAGCAACCATGGTCACCCTGGGCCAGTCAAACACTGTAATCCAGATTAACCTTACAGGGTTGTTGTGCGGAACTGTACAGAGGTGACTGATGAAAGTCGGTTTGCGCCCCACTTGGGGAACAGGGCCGCAAACTGATTCCATGAGATCACACAATCGGCGGCCATCCTGGTCAGGGTATTATGAAAATTTTGACCGGTGGGTGGGGAGGGCAGCTGTGGCTGTGACAGCCACAATGTAGGGGGAAATCATAATTCTTTTTTTTTTTAATGGTAAAAGTGATTGCTATAAGTGCTATGGGTGATGAACAGTACTGAAGGGTTCCTTGCATGTATTCTCTCCGGATATCACAACAGGAAAGGGCCATCTCTTTTCTCTAGTGCCTTACAGCATCTCTGAGCCCACCCACCCCCCCCCCCGGAAGACCATTCTGATGCAAATTTCTATCCGTTGTTGAAAGGTGCATTTGCTGATTTCCAACTCTTTTGCCATGTAAAATTTCAACGCCTGAGCCCTTCCACCTGTTCCACCGTGTAGTGGCCGATCTCTTGACTGTACCTAGAAAACAAAACGCCAGCCCATATTGCACTACGGAGGCCAATCCACCTGCCATCCTTCACATTCCGGGTTGTTTATTCCTGCACCTGTATCGACAAACGACTCGTCCAAAATTATATGGCGGTGCATACTCAACTAAGAGCTGTCATGCATCTTTCCATTTTTTCCGTGTTACAGTCTTTGGAACTACAGAGGCAATTCTTGGAACTCGTGGAAAAAATGTGCATTGCCGGGGCAGAGCCTCAAAAGGAGAGGCGGGCAAGGGGCAGCCTGCGAAGATCGCTAAGGAGATGCTGTCGCAGGGGACCTAGGCAGTGGTTTTCTCTTGCGGGGCTGCCCGTTCCCCATCGGTATTGGTTTTATGAGAGGAGCTCTGACTGGTGGGAAAAATTTGTCCTGACGTCTTGGGGAGACGAACAATGGCTCGCGAATTTCAGAATGACCAGGAAAACTTTCACGGATTTAGTTGGGAACGTCAGGGACGTGCTTGAGAGGGAGACAACGAATATGCGCTCGGCTATTCCCGTGGAAAAGCGTGTCGCTGCATCCATCTGGTACCTAGCCAACGCCAACACCTACAGGGAGGTTGAGCAGCAATTCAGACTTGGACTGTCCACTGTCGGAAAACCCGTGCTGGAGTTCTGCATAGCTCTGGAAATCAAACTGTACCGTAAGACAGTTTGCATTGGCCAAGATGTCAGCAAGGTAGGTATCTCGCATGCTTACATTCCAGTTTTTTGGACGTGGCCATTACTTTATCCATCTGATTGTTTACGGGGAAAGGAAGGGGGGAGAAGATCACACCTGGTCTAGTACGGGTCATTTTTGCTTTTGTTTTACTCTAAACTGTCAGGGAGACAATTTCTTTTTTTCCGGATGTTACAGTTGTGGGATTCCTGAAGTTCCTGAAAAATACCTCATCATTTGCAGCGGTTCCATGTAAATTACTGCGCCTTGTAGGCATTCAGCCTCAGTTTGTGATTTGATTTATTTTTTTTGTTCTCCAATTGGTGATTTAGTTCCTGAGGAGTTTGCAATGCTACAAACTAGCTTTTCCATTCCCCACGCTTGCCATGACTATCAGGGATATCAAGGGGGGGCTTGAGGGGTCTGTCCCTTCCCCCTCCAACCACTTCTGTGTATTGGTTCCATCCCAAAGTGCACAGGTCTCTGCTTTTGGTTATCGGTGGAACTCCCTGCTGCATGCCCCCCCAACAGTCACCTTCCTAGGCAGCAGACTCTTGATCTGAGGCAATGCTACTTCAGCCCACCTGCGGGGGGGAGGGAGGAGAGTAACAAGGAGCTTGCTGCAGGGGCATACTTAATAACTGAATCCCTGTCTTGAGGCAAACATTGTCCCATTAACAATGCTATTGGGTACATATGAGTCATTCAGTCCCACTTTGACACAATGTATGCACTTATGCAAGCATGTGTTTGGTTCGGATGTGACCCTGCGCTGACATTTGAAACCCAGGGCTCCCCCTTGTGCCACCCTCACGTGTAGGGAACCCCCACCCCAACAAAACATCGGCATCCAGACAACACCAAACAACCCCCCCTAAAAATGTTATTACACTGTCCATTTCTCCGTAGGGCTCATTAAAAACCACACAGCTGACAGCTGAACCCTATCCAGTGCTTACAGCCCTATCTCTTGTCCACATTTCGTAGGGGGAAATCATAATTCTTTTTTTTTAATGGTAAAAGTGATTGCTATAAGTGCTATGGGTGATGAACAGTACTGAGGGGTTCCTTTCATGTATTCTCTCCGGATATCACAACAGGAAAGGGCCATCTCTTTTCTCTAGTGCCTCACAGCATCTCTGAGACCCCCCCCCCCCCGGAAGACCATTCTGATGCAAATTTCTATCCATTGTTGAAAGGTGCATTTGCTGATTTCCAACTCTTTTGCCATGTAAAATTTCAACGCCTGAGCCCTTCCACCTGTTACACCGTGTAGTGGCCGATCTCTTGACTGTACCTAGAAAACAAAACGCCAGCCCACATTGCACTACGGAGGCCAATCCACCTGCCATCCTTCATATTCCGAGAATACATGAAAGGAACCCCTCAGTACTGTTCATCACTCATAGCACTTATAGCAATCACTTTTACCATTAAAAAAAAAAAGAATTATGATTTCCCCCTACATTGTGGCCACACATGCCCCGTTTCCCCTCCAAACAGTGCTTTTGCTTCTTCCTGTGTCAGCCTCCCCCCCACCTGATTTTGCCCTGGAGACAGTGCCATTCCCATCACTCACCGGATTCTACAAATTTGCACATGTGAAGTCCTCTGGAACAGGAGTAGACAGATTTTGCATCACTTTCTATTTTGCATAAGTATGTGAATGTTACTGTTAAAGTTCTGTTCACTGTTACTACTTGAACAACGCATGGGACACCTAAGTACTATCAGACTTTTTTCTCTTCCAGATTATAGCCAGTTTTGCAGAACTGGGGATGCCTCACTGTGTTGGGGCAATTGACAGCTGTCACATCCCCATTAACAACCCACGTGGAGTGGTTGATGAGTACGGAAACCGCAAGAACTTTTCATCCATGCTGCTGCAGGGGACGGTGGACCACACAGGATGATTCATTGATGCGGAGACCGGTTGGGCTGGCAGCATAATGATGCAGGGGTGTTTGCGCAAACTAATCTTTGCCGTGCCATGGACTCAGGTTGCTTTGTGCCAGGTAACCCAGTGATAACTCTGGATGGGATCAGTGTCCCCGCTTTAATGATAGCAGACGGTGCTTACCCAATGCGATGTTGGTTGATGACCCCATTCCGGAATCCAAGCGGGGGGAAGGAGAGAAATTACTGTTACCGCCTAAGCAGAGCATGCAACATGGTGGAGAGAGCTTTCGGGAGACTTAAATCATGATGGTGCTGTCTCTCGGCACGTCTAAAAGTTTCCACTGGTCACGCTATATCGGTTATAGTGGCGTGTGTTATACTTCACAACATTTGTGAGGACAGGGGCCACACTGTGTTACCCGCTGAGGAACCCTGTGTTGTCATTCATACACAGGAAGATGAGGATTATGATCCCCATGAGGATCGAAATCTCACTGAGGGGAGGGCTGTACGTGAGGTCATGGCAAATTTCATGTGGAGGCACCGTCACGGTGCTTAAGTTTTTTCGGCGCTGACTACTCAGACGCAATATAGGGTTTTAAAGGTTCAGAGGTAACGTGCCTCCCTGACAATGCCCACGTTAATGGAAAACTTTGGGATGCCTGGATAAATTGTTAACAGACCTGTGTTGGGGATGATGTCGCTATGGCACTGGGTAACACTTCCCTCTAAAGATATTTATTTATCCCTCTTAAAACCGCATGCTCATAATGCACAGTGGCTGCATGGACTGATGTATGCATGCCACGGTTTCTTGGTTTTGTAGGAGCCAGAAAAATAAAACTGCAAATCTTGAACAGTCACTACGGTTACCTTGCCTTGTCTCCTGTTCCTACCTAGGGTCACCAATGTGATTCGGGGGTAAGACCACCCTTCCAGTTATGGAAAGGACGAAGAGTCTGGCTTGGTTTGGCTTACAAGACAGCTGATAAGGGGGGGTTAGGATAACTGGGCATGCGTGCGCCTTGGACAATTTAGGGGAGGGTCGCGAGTAAAGCGGCATGCCTATTCAATTACTTTACCAAGCAGAAAACGCTTTTGTACAGCGTGGGGCGCCGTTAATGCTCTGCAGATAAATGAATAATTCTATGCGCCAGAAAAATAAAACTGCAAATCTTGAACAGTCCCTATGGTTGCCTTGCCTTGTCTCCTTGTCCTACCTAAGGTCACCAATGCGATTAGGAGGTAAGACCACCCTTCCTGTTATGGAAAGGAGGAAGAGTCTGGCCTATTTTGGCTTACAAGACAGCTGACAAAGGGGGGGTTAGGATAGTTATGACATTATGGACAAGGTGGAGAGAGTAAGTACAGGGAGCTCCTCCCCTTCCGGTCCAAATTAAGGGTGTGGGTGGCATCCTATTAATCGGATGGGCAGCACAGTCAGGAAGGACAAAAGGAAATAGTTATGCACGCTGTGTGAGTTTCTGCAAGCAAACTTTCACTGCTGGAGGATATTGTGATAGCCACAGGGTCAGCCAGCTTTATAAGGAGAGTGGACAGATGCATGGAGAACAGGTCTGTCTGTCTGTCTACCAGTCTTTCACCAAAAGCATCAGCAGTGACAAAAGACTACATCCACAAACAATTCAGTGGTTTGAAAATAACATGAGGGGAAATACATAGGATTACTTATGTCGGTGTACTGTCCACGGGGTTGCCAACCTCCGTACTCGGGCTTGAAATCTGCCTCTGCCGAAGTTCCTCCTCCACTCAAACTGGGTTGCAAAGCGCCCAAGGTCACCCAGCTGGATTAGTGTGTAGGAGCGTGGAAACCAACCTGGTTCAACAGGTCAGCCTTCGCCGCTAATGTGCAGGAGTGGGGAATCAAACCCGGTTCTCCAGATCTGGCCACACCACTACAAACCACCGCTCTTACCAACCCCACCACGTCTGGTGCTGTCTGTGTGCCTCGGGACCAGAGATCCAAAGATGACCCCCTCTTATCTCCCCCTCTTCACTGGTCTAAAATTCACCTGAAAGATAAAATGTTGATGCTTTCTCTTTATTTCTTCCCGTCCCACCCCCGGCCCCACCCCCAAGTCAGCTGATAATTTGGAATTCGGATCTGCCATCTGGATGCCCGATGTGACTTCACATGGTACCCACGCTGCACATCTCGATCAACTTGGGGATGAGTGGTAGTAGAGTTGCAAACCGTCCCCCCCCCTACAGAGTAGGGACTACCAAACTTTTTACCTGAGAAATCTGGATCTGGAAGATCCTGCATTGACGGATGGCCGCACCAGTGCCAATGTTGAAACATGATCTGCTGCTCCTCTCTAGCAGTCCTTCCGCACACGTCCAAAGCGGGGTCTCCCTCTGCGAAGGTCGAGTCAAAGGTCTCACAAAGCTGCCTGTACCTGGAAAGGCAGTCCTGTGAAGATCGCCGCCCATATCCAAAGTTCTCCAGGGAAACCGCAAACTCGCGGCAGACCCGGAGCCCAAATTCCCTGGAGCGTCCTAGTAGTGCCCTGAAATTTAGATCTCGCGCCTCCAAATATCTTAGGAGGTGTCTGGTCTCATCTCTCGTCCACCTCCGCTGCGTCATGTTTTGTTGTTTTCCTGGCGGAGAGCCTAGTCGGGGGCGGGGGGAGAGGGGCGGGGTCCCAACTTGGAAAATGAAAGAAACCGGGCTCCCCAGCCCCATGATGCCCATGACGCAGGGGATTGGTTACCCGGATTCTGCCAGGGTCCAGATACGCTCAAGACCATTCCCGGCATATGGAGATACTGTTGCTAATCTCCAGGTGGTGGCCGGAGATCTGCTATTACATTCCAAGGTGCTCTAATTGTTAACCACCCCAAAAGTCAAGGGGAGTTGGATGACCAATGTTTTGCAAGGGACTCCCACAATCACCAGCAACCCATCTCCTATATAGAAACCCCCCCCCCCCCGGATATGGCAGTTGTGCAGAATGGACCATTGCAAGGTCTTTCTCCCCCCCATTAATGGGAGCAACAGCTACACCACCATAAAATTACCAACCTCTAGTTGGCACCCCTCCCTCATTGCCAACTGAGACTAGCAGCGTTTCTCCAGGGTCTAAGACAGAGGTCACATACATCGCCAGCTGCCTGGTCCCATCAGCTGGTGGTGCTGGGCATCAAACCTTGGACATTGTGAATGCAAAGTGGGAGCACTGAGCCATAGCCCCTCTCCAGAACACATGAAGGTAAACACCCACTAAATCACATCCTTTGTAGAGCAAGGTCAGTATTGTCTGCTCAGACTGTCAGTGCCCATGCAGGGTGTCAGTATGTGGTCTCGCACTTCACATTTTAACTGGGGCTGTCGGGACTGGACATTGGACCTTTTAATGCCAAGCAGATGCTCTAACATTGAGCAGCAGAGTGTGGGGCGCCATAGATAGATTCATTTATCAGCAGAGCATAAACGCTGTCCTGTGTAGTGCAGCGGTCTGTTTTGCCTTGTGTACGAACGGGGTAAGCACGCCCCTTTCCTCGCGACCATCCACTCAATTTTGCGATGCGCGCGCATGCCCGGCCCCCTCCTACCTACCCCACCCCTCTGCCCAACAGGTCAGCAGAAATAAATGGCTTCTCTGCACCTAAGAGAAAGCGATTGGAGTGGCTTGGAAGTGTAGCACATGCTCCAATTTATCCAAAGCCTGGGGCTGTCTGACGATGTTATGCGTCCAGAACTGGACCCAGGATCTCGCCCAGAATCCACAGAGATTGCCCGCAGAAGAACCATCAACAATCACCTTCCCTTCCCCTCCCCACAACAGACACCCTGTGAGGTAGGTGGGGCTGAGAGAGCTCCAAAGAGAGCTGTGACTAGCCCAAGGTCACCCAGCTGGCTTCGTGTGCAGGAGTGGGGAAAGAAATCCAGTTCACCAGATTAGCATCCGCCGCTCATGTGGAGGAGTGGGGAATCAAACCCGGTTCTCCAGACTCCACTGCTCCAAACCACCGCTCTTAACCACTACACCAAACTAGCAGGGAAATATTTCTCCTTTATGGAGGCACTGTCGCCTTTGTGACATCATGAGCCAAAACACACAAGTGAAGTGATGCTAAGGTCCTCATAACTTGGAAAAATATTGCTTTTTTGTTTGTCAAGGTGCTGAAGAACCGTCAACATCGGACCATGTGACAGCTGTGGAGGAAAGGTGGAGTTTACAATGTGAGTATAGTAAAAACTGGTTGAAACCCGTACCCCACTGCCACAGGGCGATCATTACTGCAACATTCGCCATGGCACACGCACCGCACGATTTCGTGCTTTTGCTGGTGTGATGTAAGTTTGAACGAGTTCCCTGTGGCACTGCCAGACTGTGTTCAACAACCGTCACCCTCAATTTAGTTTTCTCCGTTGAACCCTCCACAGATGAAGAGCTGGATCGCCGTGTGCGGCGGCTGGAGGGGCAACTGCCTGGGCCGAGCGACCGGTAGCGACTCTGAAAGTGCTGCTGCTCCTTTTTCTAGTGAACCACCACTGGGGGAAAAAGCAGACCGTAGTCCCATGGATGGATGGCCTACCAACACAGTTTGTAAAAGGTGAAAGGCAAAGGAAAGCCAATTAACGTCTGTAAATTAAATGTAACAGCAGTATTGTTTGCTTAATAAAAAAATTATTAATAAACCAGAGAACGGAGTGAAATAGCGTGGGGGTGTGTGGCAAATGACGAAAAGGCGTCCACTGTGTCCTCGGCTCAGATTGCTTGTCCAGGTGAGCAGAATTCAATCCTGGTAGTGAGCACCAATGCAAAGGCGTGTGAAGCAGCATAACCTTGGGAAAGGGAAGTTTCCCCTTGAGGCCGAGCTTTGTGGCGTCCAGCAAGTTCCTGGTGAGGTGAGGGCCTCTCCTTGCTCGCTAGCGAAAGAGTGCAGCTGGAGACCACCGGCTAGGGCTTAGTCTTCGTTGTTGCCCAGGAGAAAAAAATACAAGCTACTGTTGCAATAAGCCGCCCTGTCCCTGCTTTCAAGGCCGGTGTAATCGGAAAGCAACAGTTGGCGCCAAACGTTTCCCAGTAACAGTGTCAGCCTGCAAACCTGACAATCACACGCAAATGTACACACGGGTTTCCGTTGCGCACAAGGTGCACACAACTAATGTTACCCCCTGCCTTTTAATCCGGGGGGGGGAGTGGGCGGAATTAAAATGAATATGTGGGTATAATGTGAGGGAAAAAATGCAAGCATTCCCCCAAACTGACTGAGTTCGCAGTGTTGCAGTGTCTAATGAATCGCCAGAAGACGTCAGGAGCCATAGGCCAGACCCTGTGAATGTGACATAAAAACTGTGGAATGTCAACATTATCCTGTTTCTTAGTAAGAGCACCGTTACCCTCAACAGCTTACTGCGTCCCCACCTGACTGCTCAGCCACGCCCCTGCTCAGCCACGCCCGTAGTTGGTGGTGGCCGGAACATTAGGAGGTTGGGAACAGTGTATGGGTTGAACTGCAAATCCATACATCCCGATTAGCAAAGCAGCCATTATCTGCTGGATCATTCAGCTCTACCCCAGCACCTGGAGCTTGCCAACCCAACAGGGCTCAAAGGTGCTGCTGGCCTGTAACCTGACTACTCCTGCGGACCAACAATGCTATGGTGTGCCATGGCTGGGTGGGTCCCTCGCTATGTTGAGGATTGCAATGGCCACATTCTTTGCAGGCAGCAACAGCTGAACAGCTGAAGAAACGGGGGGGGGGGCAGGACATCTCCCAGAGCGGTGGTAAGCTCTCCTTCCCTGGAGTTTCTGACGCATAGGTTAGATGGCCATCTGTCAGCAATGCTGGCTCTATGACCTTGGGCAGATCATGAGAGGGAGGGCATCTTCTGGGCATGGAGCAGGAGTCACTGGGGGTGTGGGGAGGAGGTAGTTGGGAATTGCCCGTATTGTGAAGGGGGTTGGACTTGATGACCCTGGCGGTCCCTTCCAGCTGTTTGACTGTTTGATTCTATCACCCTTCTCAGCCATGTAGGGTTAGCAGAGGGCACAAAGGTAGAGATGAACCAGGCTGATCTCGTCAGATCTCGAAAGCTAAGCAGAGTCAGTCAGGGTTTCTGTGCAGAGTCTGGGGGGGGGGGAAACGTGGCAGCCTTGCATTCCAACCAGCCAATGCCCATTACAAGGGAAGTAAGAAAACGGGGCGGGGGGAGGAGGTAGGGACAGCGCTGACAACTAAATAGCGAGCAGCGGCATCTAGCAGCAAAAGAAGAAAGGGGCGGCGCCATGCCAACAGTGGGTTGGACAAGGTGGCTTTAAAGGGTAGATTGACGTGCGAGAGGAGGAAAAAGGTACTGGCTGGATATTAAGGATGTTTTTTTACAATAAGAGTAGTTGAGAAGTGGTATCGGCTGCCTAGGGAGGTGGTGAGCTCCCCCCTTACTGGCAGTCTTCAAGCAGCGGCTGGACAAACACTTTAGGCTGATCCTGCATTGAGCAGGGAGTTGGACTAGATGGCCTCTGCATGGACCCTTCCAACCCTATGATTCTATGAATGTATATTCTTCGCATTTATCCCTGGCTCCACCTTCCTCCCCCTTCTTTATGGAAAAGATTACATTGTAAGTTCCTTGGAGCAGGGACCTGTTTTCCTGTATTCTGCCAAGTGCCATGCACATGGATGGCACTTAAAAAGTAAACCTATAATAATGAAAAGACCCACGTGTCTGTCTCTGTCTGTCCATTCATCTGTCTATGACAGGTGTAACCCATCAGAAAATAAAGGCAGGGGGCGGATAGTTGGTCACAAGCTTCTAGGTGATGATGGCAGTTGGAGTGCCAACTATCGAGGTAATCAGAAGACCCTGGCCTAGATCAGGGCCAGAAACTCCCTCTGCTCTTTGCTGCATAAGCAAAAGTTTAATCATGAGATCATGCCAAGAAGATGGAAACAGCCCAGACGGGGAGAGAGGAATATCTTCCTTCCTTTACAAACAAAAATTTCGCTGAGCTATCAGAGCCAGTATGCTGTAGTGGTTAGAGCATCTGAGTAGGATCTCTACAAGATCTGGGTTTGAATCCTTAATCTGCCATGGAAGCTTGGTGGGTGACATTGGGACCCTCACCCACTCTCAGCCAGATCTCACTCACAGGATTGTTGTGGTGAAGACATGTTATGGACCACCCTGGTGCTGTAGGCAGGGAGGAGGAGTGGGGGCTGCAGCTGCCCCCCTGCCGCTACCCTGTAAGCCAGACGGTTGGAGGCAGCAGCACTGCAAGACAGGCAGGGAAGGAGACCCCCCCCCCATCTCCCCCTCCACACTGTATGATTCAGGCAGCAGGAGATGGAAGAGAGCTTGGTTGGCAGGGTGCCTGGTCAGTGTCCAGCAGGGCAAGCGAGAGGGAGGGATGGGGTGCCCCTTCTGTGAGTCTCAGGGTGTGGTTTTTTCACATCCTGAGTTAGCAGAGGGCACAAAGGCAAATTATGCAGCAAAGCCCATCTGGTCTGTGTGCTGTGCTGAAACAAACTTACACACGCTGGCGATCTCTCAGAATTACAACTGATCTGCAGATGAGAGAAATCAGCTCCCCTGGAGAGAACGGCTGCTTCAGAGCACAGACTTTACGGCATTATGCCCCCCTCAGGTCCCTCCCCTCCCCAACCCCCCCCCCCAACAGCTCTGCACCCAAACTCTCCAGGAATTTCCCAAGCCAGAATTGGCAACATTAGCAGTGAAGCTCAGTAGCTCTTGGCCTAACTTCCCTCGCAGGGTTGTGGTAAGAACAAAAGTATGAGCACCCAGTTTGTTAGAAACCCAGTTAAAGGAGAGAGAGAGAGAGAGAGACGGCTGTGTGGATGAAAAGGATTCATAATGATTTGAAGAGAGAGACACACACAAAAAAAACCCCCAGGAAGATAAACCTTTAACCCAGCAGGACCCTGGCTATGCAAATCCCCCTCCTGAATTTCTTTCCAACTGGAGAGTTGGGTGGGGGTCAATAAATGAAAGCACCCTTGTGGTTGTCAGGCAGTTGCCATATCCCACCCCCAAATTCAAGGCAGCCCAGTTTTCAAGATAACGTAACTTTATCATAAGAGCAACATCTTTTCAGCCAGTGGTATCTGAAACACAACAGCGATGAATGGAGCAGCCTTGACAGGGAGAGGAAGTGCTCTTCCGAAAGGATAAGATGAACAGAGGCAAATCCTAACAGATGGTGCCCAGTAAGGCCAAAAAAAGAGAAAGTCCAGACGATTAACTTAGACTTGCAGGGGCCTCTTTCTTTCTCTTTGATCTTCGGCTGATCCTCTTGTGCTTGAGAGGGATGGAGGTCAGAGGGGGCCGGGGGGAGGGGCGTCTGTTCACAGCTCTCCTTGGTAAAAAGCCTGTTATTCTTTATAAAGTGAAATGTGTTACTTTGTCTTTCAGAAATGAGATACAAAGAAAAAAAAGGGAATGTTGGGAAATGGAGGGGAAAATGTCTCCCTTTTTACTCCAGTCTGTTTTGGGGTCTGGGAGCCCAGAGAGGCCTTGTTGATGCTCCTGGTGTGGAGAGAAGGGTCTTAAGAAGAGAGTTTGAGGTGGCCTTTTTAAAACACCCGAAAGAAGGGCAGGAGGGTCTCTCCAGAGAAGGAGGCTCCGGAGAACTCGTAGATCAGGGATCCTCGGTCAGCGTCGAAAAAGGCCACTCGGCCCCCAGCGTAGTTCAGGCGGACTCGGATCCTCTTGGGCTCCCCGGTCAGGGACAGGGGAGGGTCGTCTTTTAAGGCAGGCCCAGTAGCACCCACACTACTTCCCCACAGCCCAGATCCCTCCCTCAGGACTAAAGGGAAACAATCCCTTCCTCCCCATGGACTTTCTGGCCACCCCCACAGCCCATTCTTCCTCACTTCCCACAAGGACTTCCCAGAAATGGCGGCCTGCTGTGAATCCCTCACAGCCCAGAACAGCACCATATGTGGAAAATCTCTCAGGATTGCTGGGCAGAGCTTGAGCTTCTTCTCCCCGTCTCACGCTTTTCCAATCCTCAGACAGGATGAGTTGGGGATGGGCTGTGTCCGGATCCAGAGTCACATTTGCTGTTGGGGGGGGGGGGAATAAGGAGACAAGAAGAGAAGCGTCTTCAGCAGGGAGATTTCTCCCCCTCTGGCCTCTTCTGCATCCTCCTCCTGCTCCCACCTCTTCATAACCCTCTCCTGGATTCACAGACTCTCTCCTGCCTTCTCCTGACCTGCTAAAAGGTAGAGCAGCCTTCCTTGGGTTGCCAACCTCCAGGTAGTGGTAGGAACAAAACAGTGCAGGCAATAGTATCAAAAACATATATTCATGAAACAGTGCAAGACATACACAGACGACAAGTAGTAATACAAAAGTGATTATCAAAGAAATACAAAATATATACAAAGCTATTCACAATGTGACAGCAATGTTAGATAAAGCACAATGGCTATCTCCAACGAATTAGGAAAGTCCAATGCGAGTAGTTGTAAAAGTCAACGTCTACTGGAACACCTCTTGCTGCTCCAAAAAGGTGACAGAGGGAACGCTTTCCCCATATCTGGCCTAGATCAGGGCCAGAAACTCCCTCTGCTCTTTGCTGCATAAGCAAAAGTTTAATCATGAGATCATGCCAAGAAGATGGAAACAGCCCAGACAGGGAGAGAGGAATATCTTCCTTCCTTTACGAACAAAAATTTCGCTGAGCTATCAGAGCCAGTATGCTGTAGTGGTTAGAGCATCTGAGTAGGATCTCTACAAGATCTGGGTTTGAATCCTTAATCTGCCATGGAAGCTTGGTGGGTGACATTGGGACCCTCACCCACTCTCAGCCAGATCTCACTCACAGGATTGTTGTGGTGAAGACATGTTATGGACCACCCTGGTGCTGTAGGCAGGGAGGAGGAGTGGGGGCTGCAGCTGCCCCCCTGCCACTACCCTGTAAGCCAGACGGTTGGAGGCAGCAGCACTGCAAGACAGGCAGGGAAGGAGACCCCCCCCATCTCCCCCTCCACACTGTATGATTCAGGCAGCAGGAGATGGAAGAGAGCTTGGTTGGCAGGGTGCCTGGTCAGTGTCCAGCAGGGCAAGCGAGAGGGAGGGATGGGGTGCCCCTTCTGTGAGTCTCAGGGTGTGGTTTTTTCACATCCTGAGTTAGCAGAGGGCACAAAGGCAAATTATGCAGCAAAGCCCATCTGGTCTGTGTGCTGTGCTGAAACAAACTTACACACGCTGGAGATCTCTCAGAATTACAACTGATCTGCAGATGAGAGAAATCAGCTCCCCTGGAGAGAACGGCTGCTTCAGAGCACAGACTTTACGGCATTATGCCCCCCTCAGGTCCCTCCCCTCCCCAACCCCCCCCCCAACAGCTCTGCACCCAAACTCTCCAGGAATTTCCCAAGCCAGAATTGGCAACATTAGCAGTGAAGCTCAGTAGCTCTTGGCCTAACTTCCCTCGCAGGGTTGTGGTAAGAACAAAAGTATGAGCACCCAGTTTGTTAGAAACCCAGTTAAAGGAGAGAGAGAGAGAGACGGCTGTGTGGATGAAAAGGATTCATAATGATTTGAAGAGAGACAAAAAAAAACCCTGGAAGAGTAACCTTTAACCCAGCAGGACCCTGGCTATGCAAATCCCCCTCCTGAATTTCTTTCCAACTGGAGAGTTGGGGGGGGGGGTTAATAAATGAAAGCACCCTTGTGGTTGTCAGGCAGTTGCCATATCCCACCCCCAAATTCAAGGCAGCCCAGTTTTCAAGATAACGTAACTTTATCATAAGAGCAACATCTTTTCAACCAGTGGTATCTGAAACACAACAGCGATGAATGGAGCAGCCTTGACAGGAAGAGGGAGTGCCCTTCAGAAAAGATAAGATGAACAGAGGCAAATCCTAACAGATGGTGCCCAGAAAAGCCAAAAAAAAAGAGAAAGTCCAGACGATTAACTTAGACTTGCAGGGGCCTCTTTCTTTCTCTTCGGTTGATCTTCGGCTGATCCTCTTGTGCTTGAGAGGGATGGAGGTCAGAGGGGTCCGGGGGGAGGGGCCTCTGTTCACAGCTCTCCTTGGTAAAAAGCCTGTTATTCTTTATAAAGTGAAATGTGTTACTTTGTCTTTCAGAAATGAGATACAAAGAAAAAAGGGAATGTTGGGAAATGGAGGGGAAAATGTGTCCCTTTTTACTCCAGTCAGTTTTGGGGTCCGGGAGCCCGAAGAGGCCTTGTTGATGCTCCTGGTGTGGAGAGAAGGGTCTTAAGAAGAGATTTTCAGGTGGCCTTTTTTAGACACCCAAAAGAAGGGCAGGAGGGTCTCTCCACGGAAGGAGGCTCCAGAGAAATCGTAGATCAGGGATCCCTGATCAGCGTCGAAAAAGGCCACTTGGCCCCCAGCGTAGTTCAGGCAGACTCGGATCCTCTTGGGCTCCCGTCAGGGACAGGGGAAGGTTTTGGCCTTTTAAGGCAGCCCAGTAGCAGCCTCCATCCCACTTCCCCACAGCCCATATCCCTTCCTCAGGACTAAAGGTGAAGCGTCCTTTCCTCTCCACGGACTTTCTGGCCACCCCCACACACCATCTTTCCTCACTTCCCACAAGGACTTCCCAGAAATGGCGACCTGCCGCGAATCCCTCATGACCCAGAACAGCACCATATGTGGAAAATCTCTCAGGATTGCTGGGCAGATCTTGAGCTTCTTCTCCCCGTCTCACGCTTTTCCGATCCTCAGACAGGATGAGCTGGGGATGGGCCGTGTCCGGATCCAGAGTCACATTTGCTGTTGGGGGGGCAAAAATGAGGAAACAAGAGGAGAAGCGTTTTCAGCCGGGAGGTTTCTCCCCCTCTGCCCTGTTCTGCGTCCTCCTCCTGCTCCCACCTCTTCATAACCCTCTCCTGGATCCACAGACTCTCTCCTGCCTCCTCCTGACCTGCTAAAAAGTAGAGCAGCCTTCCTTGAGTTGCCAACCTCCAGGTAGTGGTAGGAACAAAACAGTGCAGGCAATAGTATCAAAAACATATATTCATGAAACAGTGCAAGACATACACAGACAAGTAGTAATACAAAAGTGATTATCAAAGAAATACAAAATATATACAAAGCTAATCACAATGTGACAGCAATTTTAGATAAAGCACAATGGCTATCTCCAACAAATTAGGAAAGTCCAATGCTAGTAGTTGTAAAAGTCAACGTCTACTGGAACACCTCTTGCTGCTCCAAAAAGGTGACAGAGGGAACGCTTTCCCCATATTTGTAGCGCTTTCACCATATATTTGGCTTCATCAGCCTAAAATGAAAGGTTCATATAAATTACCATGCCGACTTACCGTACAAAATTTACAATATTTAAAATAAGTATCTATAGCTAATCATTCTTGCCTCATCCCACCAGTAAGTATTCATTTGTTCTGGGAGGTTCTTCAGGTTGAATTCAAAGGTTTCAACTTATTATTTTATTTTTAAGTTTTTATCTTTTTTCTTATTAGCTCCCAATAGTGTGGGCTGCTAATGTTTGAAGGTGGATACTTCCTGAATCTGATCACGTGATTACTGACATTCTCGTTATAGTTCTTAAAGGGGACAGGATCCAATTTCCATTCACAGACAGAAAATCATAAAAAACAAGACAAATCAATTGCATTATTCAATCCATTAGGGATCAGAGTATTAAACAGATAAATGAACCTCATCTCGTGTTGGAGGAGGATTGTTTGCATATCTTTAGTGTCATGGGGATGGTCTTTATACTTCCATAATACAAAAAAATCTTAAATCATTCTCTGAATGTTTATGTTCCAAGAAATGACTTGTGAGAGGGGCCTCTAAATTGCCCGCGCGTATCCTGGACCTATGTTCTCCTATGTGGAGTCTAATTTGGCATATTGTGCTGCCTATGTAGTTTAGAGCATTTGCACGTGACCGCATAAACCACGCGGCTCGTGGCGCAATTTGAAAAATGCTGTAATTTGAACTTGAAATTAGATGACGTTGAGCTAAATTCCTTAACGGGCAAACTCAAAGGGCAAACAGAGCACCTACCGCATTTAAAATGGCCGATTGTCAAAGAGTGTTGTATGGTTTTTAATACATCTGAATGGACAAGGCGATCATGTAAGGAGCTTGTCCTGCGCATTCCAAAGACTGGAAGCATTAAGATGCTTTTAACTATGAATTTCTCTCCTTATACTAATCATATTTTGACAGGCTTTCTGTAAACTGATTCATTTCGGAATGAAATGCATTACAGGTTTAAGGTTAGAAAACCTTACATAGAGAAATTGCTTATAAAGGTTGTTTGGAACTGCTTGCATATATTAACATAAATGAACATGTAAGAGAATCATAAATGTTTGTACTTTATAACATGTTTTAATAATGTGTAAATATTCACATGCATATATTATATGTAAAATAAATGTGTTTTAATAATTATACTCTTGTCCAATATTATAAATTTATTGGCGTGTTCAAAAGATGTCCTAGAGACCTTAACAAGTTTCTGGGAATCGTTGATTCCGGTCTAGTAGTGTCTCGCTGAATAAGATAACATATTCCTTCTCAGGAAGGGGTCCTTTCTAAGAGAGTAGGCACTTAACGGCCCGAACCGCGACAGATTCATAATGATTTGAAGAGACACAAAAAACAGGAATTAGAAACCTTTAACCCAGCATACGCAAATCCCCCTCCTGAATTTCCTTCCAACTGGACAGCTGGGTATGGTTCAAGCCAATAAATGAAAGCACACTTGTGGTTGTCCGGCTGTCACAATATACCCCCCCCCCGCAATAAAAAATTCAAGGCAGCCCAGTTTTCAAGGTAACATAACTTCATAATCATAACAGCAACATCTTTGCAACCACTGGTATAACTAAAACACAACTGCAATGAATGGAGCAGCCTTGACAGGGAGAGGCCATTTCCCAACAGGTGCTGCTGCCCAGTGAAGCATTGAAAAGAGAAAGGCCAGAAGATCATCTTAGACTTTCAGGGGCCTCTTTCTTCCTCTCCACAGTCTTCGGTTGTTCCTCTTGTGCTTGAGAGGAATGGAGGCTGAAGGAGGCAGGTAGGGAGGTCCATTCACATCTCACCTTGACCACAAGCTTGTTGTTCTTTATAAAGTGAAATGTAGTACTTTTGTCTTTCAGAAATGAGATACAAATTTTAAAAAGGGAATGTTGGGAAAATGTCTTCTTTTTTACTTCAGTCAGTTTTGGTGTCTGAGATCCTGGAGAGGACTTATTTGGTGCTCCTGGTGTGAAGAAGATGGTCTTAAGGAGAGAGCTTGAGGTGGGCTTTCCCCAACACCTGAAAGATGGGCAGGAGGGTCTCTCCACGGAAGGAGGCTCCAGAGAACTCGAAGAGGAGGGATCCTCGGTCAGCGTCGAAAAAGGCCACTCGGCCCCCAGAGCAGTTCAGGCAGACTTGGATCCTCTTGGGCTCCCCGGTCAGGGACAGGGGAGGGTTTTTGCCTTTTATGCCAGCCTTGTAGCAGCCCCCCCACTTCCCCACAGCCCAGAACCCTTCCTCAGGACTAAAGGTGATCCCTCCCTTCCTCCTCACAGACTTTCTGGCCACCCCCACAATCCATCTTCCCTCACTTCCCACAAGGACTTCCCAGAAATGGCAGCCTGCTGTGAATCCCTCACAGCCCAGAACAACACCACAACCGTCAAATCTCTCAGGGTTGCTGGGCAGAGCTTGAGCTTTTCCTCCCCTTCTCATGCTTTTCCGATCCTCAGACAGGATGAGTTCGGGATGGGCCGTGTCTGGATCCAGAGTCACACATGCTGTTGGGGGCAAAAACGAGGAGACAAGAAGAGAAGCGTCTTCAGCCAGGAGATTTCTCCCCCTCTGTCCTGTTCTGCGTCCTTCTCCTGCTCCTACCTCTTCATAACCCCCTCCTGGATTCACAGACTCTCTCCTGCCTCCTCCTCACCTGCTAAAAGGCCGAGCTGCCTTCCTTGGGTTGCCAACCTCCAGGTAGTAGCTGGAGATCTCCTGCTATTACAGATGATCTCCAGCCGATAGAGATCAATTCCCCTGGAGAAAATGGCTGCTTCGGCAATTGGATCCTATGGCACTGAAGTCCCTCCCCTCCCCAAACCCTGCCCTCCTCAGGCCCCACCCCCAAAACCTCTCATCATTGGTAAAGAGGGACCTGGCAACCCTAAGTCTTCCTGTGTGCTTCAAGAAAAGGCAGGTAAAATCCACAATAAAAACTCACAGTAACCCAACCCATTTCTTCTCGTATCCTATCCCAAGCGGAGAACCTCGAGAGAGAAGAGAATCATGGATATTTCAGTCACAGGATTTCCCCCTCCCCCTAAGAAATCATACGAGAGAGCATTTACATAAAAACCCAAACCACATGAAAATGAGCAGAGGCACAGAATGGGTTGAACACATCTCAAAACAGGGAATACCACTGAATTTGGCTTTCATTGACTCTGAACAAAACACAGAGACTGGAAGGGGGTTCCCATTGCTTTCAGCTTGCCAGGGAGATGTGGGTCTCAATTGGCATTTGGGACCATTTTGGCAGGACTTGGGGTGGTTTCTATATTCCAGTGAAAGAACAAAGATTGGACTGAATGCAGCTTCTCAGGAAATGTCCTGTACGGTAACGTTACGTCAGCAATAAAGGGGAGCTGATGTCCTGCCTGCACCCATCAGAGGATGGATACGAGATCAGATCCTCACTCCACAGCCTGAACAACCTCCCTTCTACCCTTCTGTCTTTTTAAAGGTTGCAATATCCAGCCTGATGAAGACCTCTGCTGTGCTTGAAAGCTTGCACAACATTTTGTGCCAATTTAAATAATGAAAGTATTACATTGATTTTGCTCCAGTTTTGAGATTTTGCATGGACCACTACAGCTGTACAAGTTTTTACTGGATCCCAAGAATGACATTTCTACTTAACCCAGCAGCCCCCACCCCACTCCACCTCATTCTAGTGATTCCTTTCCCTGTATATTGTCACAACCGAAAGGTCTAGAGCAGGGGTGTCAAACATGCAGCCCATGAGCCTCATCCAGCCCCCGGAGGGTTTTTATCCGACCCATGGAGCCGAGGAGCCTAGTCCCCCTTTCCCCTTCCCCCCAGCCTTTTCTGGGCTTCCCAGGGCCCGTGCGTGGCCTGGGAGGGAGTGGGGAAGGCTTCTGCCCAGACACGCCGAGCTGTGGGCCGATGCTGCGGCTGGGGTGGAGGCATTCCAGTGGTCGTGCTGGGTCCCGGGCCCGCTGGGGCAGCTGGGGGTGGGGTGGAGGCCTTCACGTGGTCGCGCTGGGCCACGGGCCCGCTGGGGCAGCTGGGGGTGGGGTGGAGGCCTTCATGTGGTCGCGCCGGGCTGGGGGAGATCAGACCTTCACACCACAGCCTGAAGAATCTGCCTTCCAACCTTCTGTCTTTTTAAAGGTTGTAACATTCAGCCTGATGAAGACGTCTGGTGTGCCTGAAAGCTTACACAATGTTTTGTGCCAATTTAAATAATAAATAATGAAGGTATTACATTGATTTTGTTCTTCAGTTCTAGTAGGTTATCCGGGTTGTGTGACCGTGGTCTTGGTATTTTCTTTCCTGACGTTCCGCCAGCAGCTGTGGCAGGCATCTTCAGAGGAGTAGCACTGAAGGACAGTGTCTCTCAGTGTCAAAGTGTGTTGGAAGAGTCCCCCTCCCAATTTAGTATCATCAGCAAATTTAATGAGCATTCCCTCTATTACTTCATCCAAATCATTTATAAATGATTTTTCTCCTATCATTCAAGGTTTCTCCCAGAACACGTTGAATCAAAAGAACCCCGCTAATAGTTTCTGTGATTCACAGCATAGGAAACTTGGGGGGGGAAAGACAGAGCAGGATTTACATTCCCGTGAAATGCCTTGTCTCTTCTAGAGAGACCCAGGTGCTTCGGCAGTGGTTTTCTTACAGGGAAGGACTTGTGCAGTTTCGTTGTTGCTGGTGAAGCTATTGATAAAGCACAGCAAGAACAGGACTTCTGCATGGCAGGTCCCCCCCCCCCCCATATCTCTGCTCCAGTCCCCCACTAGCACCCAAATCCCTCCATTAGACCAGCGGGTCTTTGGCAATTAAAAAAAAATCAGTAGTAGCATATCATTATAGTGATGCCTTTCCCTTTATATTGTCACAACAGAAAGGTCTAGATATTTACTTTTTAATGAAGGCTGGGAATTCAGGTACACGTGTTGGTAAAACATTATATCTATATAATAATAATAATAAAGTATTTCCTATTTTTAAAAAACTAAAAATCCCCCCAGAGGTGGGGAAAGGAAATAGTCGCCACCAGGACAGGATCAGGGAAATGGCTGCCACATAGGGAGAAAAAGCTTAATGTTCCCACCCACATAGCAGCCATCCAGGCTTCACTGCCTTTCACTGAGAAAATTTGAAGAAAACCTGGGATACTCCAGCAGGTGTACAAATGTGGTGGGGAAGCAGTGGAGAAAACCACTTCTCAAAATGGACAAACCCAGGGCAGATAATCTATGAAAAGATGGCCAGGATCAAGCTAGAATTTACAGAAATATCCTTAGTATTGAATTCATGCCCCCTCCCTGCTCCTGCGGAAGCAACTCATTAACAGCTCTGCAAAAACTAAGTCCTGTTGTGGTATCCTTGGTGGCAGCTGCAACATTACCAACTGGAAGCCCTTCTGCACTAGAGTTTCCATCACACAGCTATCAAACTCAAGCATGATCTACTCTGGGCGGGAAAAATCAATGCCTTAAAAATGCTATTCTGATGCTTGCAAATTTGGCAGCACCAGAGGGTAAAAGCAGACATAACTTTTAAAGCAGACATAACTTTTCAATGAGGCAGGACTGGTTCGAAAGAAACTTTGCTGCCCTGCACACACACATACAACTAATATCCTGGAGAGATCTCTTCAAAAACCAGTTCTGTAACTTTACTGAAAGCTTTGGTAAAGTACTAATATGTTGGAGTTTACCATAAATCCTGTTTGAAAACATACTAATTTACAACAGCAAACAACTGACCCTACGCAGAAGGGAGAGAAACAGAGGTAAACCGGCATTCGACCTGCATACACGAATGCGGCAAATGGAAGTTCCTGAACCCAGTTCACAGCACTAGAAAAACATCAGTCTTCCTTCTGTCTGAATTTCCTCTAAAATATACTCAGGAGACAACCTGCTCCTGCCCATAAGTGTGCATCTGAGGGACAGATGGGGAGGGGGCAGACCAAGCTGAAGAGGAGGCTTGTGAGTGACAGGCACGTCATTCCAGTTCTTCTGCCAAACATCAAACACAAATTATGTGTGAACAACTGGAAAACAGCACCTGGGCAGGCTGGACTTCTGGCTTTAAATACTGCAATTCTAGAAACACAGCTTAAAAAAAAATGTGGGTCCAATACACAATTTATAGCACCTTCAAACTAAGGAAAACCTGGAAAGCAGGTAGGGAAATCCGCTTGGGCTGAGCTCTCAACCTGGTCTGTGCTTCTCATGGGGAGGATTCTGAAAAGCCCTCAAGATCTGATGCCCAACAACCGTTCTCCCATCGTTTCAATATGGCGACAGGTAGGTGAAAGGAGGCAGTTTCTCCCCTCAGAGTCCACCACCTCTTTCACCCTGACAGAACTCCTCAGAACAAGGAGGAACTGGCCCTGGCAAGGCAGGAGAGAAGTTGAGGAACAAAACAAGAGCATCCAGTAATGTTATCTCTAGAAAAACACCCAGTAGAAGAACAGAAATTGTAAGGTTAAGCTTTTTAGTTAAGAAATAATTGATTGGTGTATGAAGAAAAATATACCTTTCTGCACGTGAAGTCCAGAATCCAGAGTGTCTGAGGAAGCAAAAGAAACAAAAGTGAGCAGCAGACCCTTGTGCCAATCACAACTCTTGTGACAAAAACATCAGTTAATAATATTTCTCTTGGGGAAGGAAAGTGCCATGGTACAGCCCCACCTCATCTCAAAAGATAAGCAGGTTGGTACTTGGATGACCAAAGAAGATTCTGCGGACTAAGGCAAAGGTATCTCTGCTTCTCATTTGCCCTGAAAACCTCTTTCTGGGGTTGCCATAAGTTGTTGTGACCTGATGGCACATGAGTACATATTTCTTCTGATTTTCAGCTGAAAGGTTAAGTAGAAGCTACTTCTGGGAAAATCCTTTCCAAATTTTATTGATGTGGAAATATTCACATTTCTTTTTATTAGTCACTGGGAGTGACTGGAGATTTACTACACAGAAAGTATGCTAAGGTCTGCGGGTCAAGGGTCCACTCCAGCTAAACTTAGGATCCTTCCAAAGAGCGTTTCCACAGTGCCATCCTAAGAAGAGTTACATCCTTCTAAACCCGCTGATTTAAATTGGTCTAGAAGGATGTAAATCTGCTTAAGAGAGCACTATCAGTTTTCTTGAGACCACTCTGTGGGCTCAGCTATGACAAACTCAAGCAAACACACATTCACTCAAAGGGGACGGTTTTGATAGGTCCAATTTGGTCATAGACACACTGCAATGAGAATGGGGTAGGTGTTTCTGAAAGGGATCAGCTGGGTGTCTCCCTCCCCCTCCCTCATTCTACCACTACCTCCCAGTTTACCAGTCCACGGACACAACTGACTAGAGAACAGCAAAACAGAATTTTCAGAAAATTCACGTAATGCAATTCAGAACTAAAGTTGTGGGATAATTCTGACCACAAAACCTTCCATGGTGAGCTCAAATAGCCTTGTGAATTTGTACATACAATTCTTACATTCTGGAATCTGCTAATGATATAAGTCAGAGATCTCCAACATGGTGCCCAATGGCGCTGTGATGGCCACCAATACCTTTCCTGGTGTCCCTAAATATTTTACAAAGTGGCCAGGGCAAGGTGGGACTTTTGCCAAGCAGGGCTTCTGACTGGCTGTGTAGCTTTTTAAAAATATTGCTTGGGCAGCATCTGCCACTGTCAAGAATGCAAGTCATTGCATATCAGGAAATGAAACGTCAGGAGCACATTGCAACCTGGGAAACCACCCTGGGCTGGTTTGAGCAGGTGGTACCAATAAGCTGATGCAAGAAGGTATAAGGCAATTATTAAGCAAATGGGTCAGCTGTGTGCTGATTGGTTCCTAGAGATTGTGATATGTATATATGTCTTGAACTCTGTACCAGTATGTGGCTGTAAGAGAATTGCTGGAAGAATTAACGTGAGGAGATATGGTGAAGTGGAGAGTGTATGAATTGCTTTTATCTATGCACTGTAAATAAACAACACTGGCTTTTTGTAGCTTGGCGTTCTGGATTGTGTACTGAGGACTCTTAAACTAATCTGCCAGCTCCTCGCGACAGCCACCACAGCACAAGGATCTTCACTGTGTGACTGACGGTACTGTAGCAGCCATTTTGTGGCTGGCTCCACCTCAGTAAGCATGTGGACAGGAAAGAGCCTGTGGACATTGCGTATTTGGATTTCCAAAAGGATTTTGACAAAGTCCCCCACCAAAGACTGTTAAGCAAACTTCATTGTTATGGGATAAGAGGGCAAGTTCTCTTGTGGATTGGGAGCTGGCTAAAAATCAGAAAACAGAGAGTAGGAATCAATGGTCAGTTCTCACAATGGTGGGGATGTGAGCAGGGGGGTCCCTCAGGGATCTGTGTTGGGATTAGACTTGTGCAAAAAAAAAAATCGGTAATTTTTGGTTCGGGTTTATTGGGTCCGTTTTTTTTTTTTACAAAACCGGAAACAAGCCGAATACCCATACCGGTAAATATAGATATTCAGCTTATTTTTGGATTTCCTGAAAAAAATCTGGCCCATTAGAGTCTATGCAGATTTCTTTCGAAGCTCCTATGAGGGAATCTTTGGAGGTAGAGCCCCCATATTTGCCTAGTTGCTTGAAGGGACTTTCCTTGCACAAATCCCAAAGTTTGGTGAAGATTGGATCAGGGGGTCCAATTTTATGGGGTCCTAAAGGAGTTGCCCCCATCCTCCATAGAGAAACATAATAAAGTTAGCAATTGGGAATTTGACCGGCCACTTCCAGACTCCATAAAACTGGACCCCCTGACCCAATCTTCACCAAACGTCAGGGTTTGTGCAAAGAGAGTCCCTTCAAGCAACGCTGCAAATATGGGGGCTCTGTCTCCAAAGACGCCCCCACATGAGCTTTGGGGGGAAATCTCCATAGACTTCATTGACCTCCATTGCTTAGCATGGCCCCATTGAAAGCAATGATGGAAAAGTAGGTCAGGCAACTGCCTTATGAGAAGCGGTTAAAATGCTTAGGTCTGTTTAACTTGGAAAGAAGGTGATTAAGGGGAGACACGATAGAGGTCTATAAAATTATGCATGGTGTGGAGAGAGTGGATAGGGAGCAGCTTTTCGCCCTCTCATAATACCAGCTGAAGCTGGAAGGTGAGATTCAAAACAGACAAAAAGGAAGTATTTCTTCCCACAACTGATAGCTAAATTGTGAAACTCCCTGCCCCAGGATGTGGTGATGGTCGCCAACTTCGAAGGCTTTAAGAGGAGGCTGACCATATTTCCTTGTGACAAAAATGGGACTTTTGGGGTGGCAAAAACGGGACAGGGGTTATGTAATATTAGTGTAACCCGATCAGAGACTTTTTCTATGGTCATTTATGCAGGGGAAATGTGTGTTTGGTTTGCTGCACAGTTTTCTGCTCCGAATTCTCAAACATCATATACATGAACGATTCTCCCCCCCACCCATTTTCCAGGAGTAGGTAAAGGTAAAGGTAAAGGTCCCCTGTGCAAGCACCGGGTCATTCCTGACCCATGGGGTGACGTCACATCCCGACGTTTTCTAGGCAGACTTTTGTTTGCGGGGTGGTTTGCCAGTGCCTTCCCCAGTCATCTCCCCTTTACCCCCAGCAGGCTGGGTACTCATTTTACCGACCTCGGAAGGATGGAAGGCTGAGTCAACCTTGAGCCGGCTACCTGAAACCAACTTCCATCGGGATCGAACTCAGGTCGTAAGCAGAGCTTTTGACTGCAGTACTGCAGCTTAACACTCTGCGCCACGGGGCTCATAATTACCTTTCCAGGAGTACCCTGTGATTAATTAGGCCTCCCCAGTGAATCACAGAGCTTGTGAGTCCCTCCCCCTGAAAACGCAGCCTTGTGGCACTTTACTTGGAGGGGACGGGTCAGCTCTCAAAAGGGACTGCGTGTGCTGTTGCTGGGTATTCCTCCCCACCTTTCTTCTACAGCTCCCTTCCAACCTTTGCAGCCTCTCTTTGGCATCTTCCTGCACATTTCATGAAGGTTTAACTCCCTCTTTTGTGCTTTGCTTTGAGGGAAGGGGTTGGTTGGGAGGGACAGACACATGGGAGGGAAAAGCCAAAATGGATGTGGGGAGAGAAACCCAAAGTTAAGAGCTATGCATGGAATTGGGGGGAATTTGTGTTGCTCTTGCCTCAAACCAGTGTTTAAATTCATCCTAAAACAGGATCCTAGAACTGCAGGGGAAGAACGAGGCCAGAGCGAGGTCACGTCTGAAGGAAGCCTTGAATGCAAAGGAAGCCTCGAAGCAGTCCAGCAGGGACTGTGAAGTAAATACCCCTGCATAAATGGCCTATGAGAATTTACCCAGCCATGCCTGCATGCAGCATAAGAAATGACAGAACTGAAGGAAACAAACGTTGGAAGTGTAATGAGGTGCAAAACAGGACAAAATTGACATTTTGATTAAAAAACGGGACTATCCATTTCAAAATGGTACATATGGTCAGCCTATTTAAGAGGGGAGGGGACATGTTCATGGAGGATAGGGCTATCCATGGCCCCTAGTGAAATGGATACTAGTCATGATGCATCCCTATTCTTTCCAGTGTCAGAGGAGCAGGCCTATTATATTAGGTGCTGAGGGACACAGGCAGGATGGTGCCGCTGCAGTCGTATTGTTTGTGAGCTTCCTAGAGGCACCTGGTTGGCCACTGTGTGAACAGACTGCTGGACTTGATGGGCCTTGGTCTGATCTAGAATGGCTTTTTTTATGATCATTCATGGAGGAAAGGGGTATTCATGGCTATTAGTTAAAATGGATACTAGTCATACTGCATCCCTATTCTTTCCAGTGTCAGAGGAGCAGGCCTATTATATTAGGTGCTGTGGAACACAGGCAGGATAGTGCTGCTGCAGTCATCTTGTTGTGGCTTCCTAGAGGCCCCTGGTTGGCCACTGTGTGAACAGACTGCTGGACTTGATGGGCCTTGGTCTGATCCAGCAGGGCCTTTCTTATGTTCTTACCTTTGAATTGCTTCTTGATACCCTCCAAAAGAAGATTTACATCCCAGACGCACCACTTCAGTGCAAGAGGAAAAGCCACTGGATTCTCAAATGCCTCCTTATCTTCATACCTGGAGAAAAATCATGTAAAGGTACCATCCATCCAATTCAGACACCCCCCCACCCCCACCATGGTGGATCAGTGAAACAGAGGAAGGAATTGGCAGAAAGCCGAGAGACACAGGCTGAGGCTGAGAGCAGAGCCAGATGGGAGGCTTTTTGGAGAGCAACGTCCACCTCACTGTAGCTCCTGAGACCCCAAAGCCACTCAGCAGATGAGGGGAATGGATATTAAAAAATAAAACACAAGCCAGTTTGGGCTCAGAGCACCACCAGAGGGGAAAGAAGGGCTCCTGTCAGCCCCCAGCCATTTTCCTGTGCTGAAACTTCACGGGGGGGAGGGGAGTTATTTCTCCGTTGTTGCTGCTTCGCATGGACTATTCTGTGCATATGAAGCAGCTAAAAAGGGGAAGTCACTCCCCTAGTGGGGGCTGTTTTAACATAAAAAATGGCTGGGGGGGAGGCAGGAACCCCTCCTCTCCTGCGGCACCAATCCAAGGCCAAATGGGCTCTTCCTTCTTTTTTAACGAACAAGAGAACAAGGGAATCTCTGAATAACATGAAATAAGAGGTCCAAAAATACCAGAGGTTTGGAACAATAAGCCTGCACTACTTTAGAAACCGGAATTTCAACAGTGGGATCATAATATGTAAAACAGTATGACATCGAAAGAAAAACATCTTGGCTTCTACTCAAAGGCAGTTCAGGTCTGATGAAGATTCATGACAGGAACTAGCCGGCACCTTGTCTGTGTTTTTGTTTTGTTTCCATTCTTTGTTTTTGCTTAGAATTACCACATGATGTATGTAACTGATATTTGTACTGCAACTGAGAATTGCTGAATTGTTGGATATATTGTGGTGCAATTATGCAATTTTGTAAACGACAAATTAATCCTTTGTATTTTAAACTTTTAAAATATAAATTATACACACTTTGGTAATTTTTTGTTTCTTTCTGAATCAGTGTTCCAGACCTCTGGTACTTTTGCACCTCTTTTTTTGTTCCAGAGCCATTCCCCACAGTTCATTTTATTTGGCCCACAGCTATGACCCTGAAGGAGCCCATTCTCCACAGGCTACCCAGACCCCTCCAAGTGTCCACAGGGTTAATGAGAAAGATCCACTTACCTCTGCAAGGTGCTTCTGGCATCCTAAAGAAAAATGGCAGAAAAAGAGAAAGAAGAGAGACCTCAATGCTTGTGAAAAGGCCACACCAGGAAGACCCCCTCAGACCCTGGGAGATTCTGCACTCTGGCCCTTCTCCTGTGTCCAGGTAGCAGATGCCACTCAGAAGCTGGGTAGCATCTCCATAAAAGTGGAAGAAAATCTTTGTGAGGTTAATGTCAACACAATGGAGCCATTTTAGAGCAGAACTGGGTGATCTGCTCTGACAACTCAACAGTGGCTCCTTTCACAAAGGGATTTTTCCTCACATAGAAGGCAGGAAGCCCTCAGATTAGGACGTGTAGCTCTTGGGGCTGCCTGTGGACACAGAGGCATTCCCAGCAGTGTATATGTATGCAGTGGTTTATTATGTCTGGACACTACATAGCTGATTTTTCTTGTTGATAGTTCTAGGCCTTGAGTGCCTTAAGCAGTTTGCTGAAAAGCATTGCTCCAAAAGGATAAAGGAACCTGGAGCTTCTGGTTGATTTCATCCTGGCACCTAATTACAGGCGACTGATGAAGACATTTGAAAGGGATTAGAAACTGGACTTTCCTTTTCGTGTCCTAAGCAAGTGCAGGAATTGGTCCCGTGTATATTTCTCTTCTCCACATGTTATACTGCTACTAAGTTGGCACCGTACAGTTCCCAAATAGGGCTACAGTATAAGGGCTTCTAGTGTTTTTGGTTACAACTATTAGTCAATGTCATTCACTATGTTAAGTGTTTGATGTCTGCTTGAGTTTGTTTATGCAATAATATATTACAAAGTAGCAAAAGTGAGATTATACAGAGCAGTCTTTTGTCATACTTTTTTATTTGGTTACCGTGCTGCCCAATTTTCTTCTGGTCAGCTAACGTTAGCACGGAAATTATTTTTTTTACCATCTGGAGTTTGGCAACCTAAACATACCGATCCCAGCCTTCATATTTTTTTCTTGTTGTTGCAGAGTTATAGCTAGAAATGTGCAGCCTGCACTTTATAGCCTCTAAAATAAAAGCTAGGAATTAGTGCAACATATCTTTATGTTACAAAGCTATAGCAATCTAGTCATTGCCCTTTTCTGCAAAACCTGAGAAAAGCCCTCTGATGGGGATAGAGATGGTGTCCGCAGCGACTGAGAGAAGAGCCAGACTCTGTCACCTTTAAAGGGCTTCTCTCCCCCCCCTTTCCCCTGCAGTGTTACCACATAGCTCAGCAGGGAAAGGGGGGGTCTGGGCACAAATACCACTGCATCTGCACAGATGTGCCAGATTAGCAGAAGCAAGCACAGTGGTGCCAGAAACAGTTGTGTGGATGCCATTCCTCTACCACCTGTTTTTCCTCTTGTATGTGTGTGCATTTTTGCACACCTATCTGCACACAACTAGTATAATTAGCATTCCCTGCCACCCACAGCCATCCTCCTTTAAAAACTTTCTGTGGAAAATCAAGCCTATAACCCTCATTCCTGGTTGTTTGGAAAGAACAACCTGTGAACAGGGCTCTGGAGGGAGCAGAATTTCCAGTGGGTGGAGTTCTGCATGGCCGCTGCCCCTGGGTGGAGATGAAATGGAGCAGGAGGCGGCACATAAAGGGTTTGGAGGCAGCCTTCTCCCAAAGGGGAGCCTGGGCTGTTCCTGCCACACTCTTACCTGAAGGAGTTCACTGGCCGGCTGCTGACTCTTCTCCTCCATCTCCCGGATGAGGCTGTTCAGAGAGAAGAGCTCCTCAGAGAGTTTGGCCAGGTGCTGATCCCGGTTTCTTGCCACCTCCTTCTCCAGCTCGTCCATCTGGGCTAGCACAAGCTTCTCCTGCTTATCCAGAAACTTATGCAGTTGCCTGAATTTGGTCATTGTCTCCTGCCGCTCTCCTATGGTTTGCTTCTGAGATGGGAGAAAGAATAAAAGAAGAATACAGCCAGTCTTTGCAGTGGGAAGAGGGACCTTAGGAGACTCTCATCAGAAGGGCACTTTTGACTTTCCCAGAGATCACATCAACATTGGGTAGGAAAAGAGAAAGATTCAGAAAGACCCATCCAAAGTACACGTGAATTATCTTTGCATTATTTTCTTCTTGGAGTGGTTTTACTTTACAAAACTTAAACATGTGCTGCAGCTTCTCACATCTCTCATCCCCATGCATAGACACTATGGTTATTTCCAGAACCCTTTTTATTGCAGAGCTATAAGAGGATAGATGTTCACCTTATGTCAGGCTCAGTCGTCTATCCCTAGCATCCCAAATACACACATGCTCAGGCAGGTGTGATCCTAAGCAATGCTACTTTATTAGGAGCAAAAAGACAGATTACAGAAGCTGACTGCCTCACACGCAGGTGAGGCTGCTAATAACTTTAGGTCTGCAGTTTACAGGGTAAAAGCATTCTAAGCAGGGAAAGCAAAAGCAGTGAAGTCACCACGAGATAGTGGTTCTCAGGGAGAGAAGCCATAACATCATAGACCCGAGATAACCAGCGGAAATGAAACTGTACACAGAAGCTGAAAGCTTGAAAACCAAGGCCAAACCCCAGGCCTGCTTATGGCAGGAGCCTCAGTTCAGGCTAACTGCAAGGGCCTGACACATTGTCACAACAGTTCTTTGTAAGTGGTCTTTCATTAACTTTTCTGTGGAAAACCAAGCCATTCCAAATGGGGAGGGACCGCCTTCTTGCTTGACTTTTCTGCATTTTGTACTCAGTGTTTCTCCCCCGCCCCGCCCCAATGCATATTTCCAGTGTCTGTTCACCTCCTAGCAATAAGAACACTTACCATCAGGTCCTGGCTTTTCTTCACTATACTGGCTTTATACGCCAGTATTTCTTTCTTCTTCTTGCGCAGAACCTCCATACAATTGCAGAACTGATCCTGGGGTAAGAAAGTCCCAAACTTGAAGTTTCCTCCTTTTACTATAAATCATAAAGCAATACTGTCATCAAAGCCCAAATTAGATATAAGTGCAAAATGTCCCGCCCCATACAGGGTTAACAGCAACTCTGGGCTAGCAACTTTTTTGGGGGGTGGGTGGGTGTTAAATTAATATTTATTTGCTTTTTTAAAAAAGGGGTACAGGAAAGGAAAAAAATAAGGGAGGGGACAGATAGGGAAAAAACTTTTACAAATCGTTTTGCATCCGTGAATACCACCATGTAGGGAGGAATAGTTAAAACCTTCTTCCATAGGCTGCTGCCCCCTGGTGTCTTGGCAGGACAATCAGACGGCCAGACATCAACACAGCCAGCCCTGAAGAGCGCCAACGTCCCAACGTCACCCCCTGAGCACAAGGGGAGGGCAATTAGGAAGGGAGTAGCCAAGCCAGGAGATGGGCAACAAAGAAATGCTGTCATTCCCCGTTTGGGCCCAAGGCGTTTCCCTACAGAAAGTGTCATGGGACACCCAGGAGTGCAGCAAGAAAGGAGCTACACACGATCTTCCCCACCATCATCCACCTTGCAGATTACCGACCTTGTACTCTAGGGAAGCCTCCTCCACAGGAATGATTTTGTGATCGTTGTGCTCCTGGGACTGGTCACAGACCACACAGATGAGGGCTTCATCGTCCTTGCAGAAGAGATTCAGCAGCTCCTGGTGCTTCTGGCAAACTCTCTCTTTTCTAGCTGCCTGGACTGCCTGATGCCAAAAACAAAAGAACCATGTTGGTTTTATTTTCCCCTCCATATTATTGAAATCTCTCTCCATACTTGTAAATATTGGATATAATCAGTGACTCATGCAGAAAAAATATATTGTATAGGAGAGAGAAATGTAACCAAGCTTTTATTGATGCCTCAAATTCCTTTGAAAGCCAATGGATTGGTAACAATTCCTGGTTCGGAGTAAACCGAACACTCCCTGCTACTCTGCAAACCCACCCCCAGATCCTCAGCTGGTGGCTCCCCTCTCCTCTAGCAACGAGATTTCGGGTAGCATCTAGAGCTGCTGCAGAAGGAGGAACCCCAAAATTAAGAAAATTGGAACATCCTGGCCCAAATAATCTCCGAAGCATGTCCATGTTCTTTTCAATTAAAGTGATGATTTACTTCAGGGGTCCTCCAGCCTTTTAAAGCCTGCGTGTACCTTTGAAATTTTGAGAGAGGGTATTGATGATGGCCACAGGAGGCGGAGCCAAACCAACATGGCTGCCAGAGCAGGCGGAGCCACACAAAAATCCTCCCATCTCAAGTCCAGATTCTACAATCCTCCCAACTCCTTTCCAAACCCTCAAAATGAATCTGAATCTCACAGGACTCCCCAGTGAATTTGCCCTCAGGGCAGCCTTTTCTGCCAACAGATCTACAGGCGACATCCTGGAAGGAGTTCTGGCCACCGTGATCATGGGGGATGCTCTGAAGACACTTTTGAAACAATTTCAACATTTTTGTCCCGGTACTAATATCAGGTTTCGGAGCTGAGGCACATCAGCCCCTGATCCAGCCAACTTTGCCATGTGACACAGTCACATCTTTCTCTGTTCCTGCAGGGCTCCCCGCCTCATTCCAGACTCACAGTTACGGTTGCACGATATTGGAATTCCCCTCTTCACCAAGAGCATGCAGTTTGGTGGCTGGGGGGGACGGGAACCACATCCTCTAGATCAGGGGTCCCCGGCAAGGTGTTGTAGGCCCCACTGAGCTGATCAACGCCTTTCCTGGTGCCTGCCAAGTGTTTATAGAAAATGGGTGAAGCTTTTGCCCAGGAGGACTTCTGACTGGCCATTCGAGAGCTGATCGGCTGTGCAGATTGTTAAAAACATTGCTTTGGCAGCAGCTTCCACCATAGCACAAGGATCTTCACTGTGTGACTGAAGAGAAGGTGTGGCAGCCATTTTGTAGCTGTGCCCACCACGCTGCGTCAGAATCCCAAAGGTGCCCACAGGCTCAAAAAGGTTAGGGACTCCTGCTCTGGATATTCCCCCTTAGGCAGGGACACCTCTTGGACTGGCCACGCTGCTAGATCTCAATCCAGGAGAGGCAACAGCATTCCCACTGTAAGGGACGGATGGGAGATATTACTGCTCTTCTGGGAGGAAATGGATCGTGTCCGTGGGAAGCTGGGGGCACCAGGATCGAGAGCGCTTTCTGAAAAATCAAACTCCACTACCTTGGAATAGGAGTCCCCTGGAGGGATAGATGAAATGTACCTGTGTTATAATATTAATTCCGAATTAATATAACACAGTAGGAGGTTGATAATTCAAAGCAGTTGTTTATTAGGCCTAATATACACACTGGGTGAAGCTGCCCAAATGCGCAGGACAGTCTTTCACACAGAACAAAGGCTTGCAACCCCAATTATAACTTCTGGTTAGGGATGTTCCAATTACGTTGACTCACTAGACATTGGTTGTCTACCTTACTTTAATTAACATAGCATATAGAGATTGGTAGAAGCTGTCTCTAAGCAGATGCTAGGTCTTGTACAAAACACATTCCTTAAGTAGTAGGTAACTCTGAAGCTCTATTGGTAACAGGCCGTACCAAGCAAGCACTGTAATCTGTTGGTCTCTTAGTTGTGGATGCCACCATTCCCAAAGAGTCCTCATGTGTGTGCATATGAATACATAGTATTCTAAACCAGCCCTTACATTCTGGGCTTAGCATTTCCATAAGTGCAAATATGCAGAATGAACATAAAAACATACATTCAAATACATTTCCCATAGTATATAATAATTTCAGGCATTACATAGATGGCAGGGCTTTGAAGGGGAACATGAATGGATCTTGTTACCACCAACTTTTTTGGCAACCAATCTGCGGCTGAACAGAGGAACCAAAATATAAAGCTGACATTATAAACAAAGGGCAAGGAGGCCTCAAATGCTCAAGGCTGCTTTGACCCAAACGGAAAATCTGAGCCACCAAGACGCAAGAAAAGTCTCCTCTCCTGGGGAAACGGAACACAGTAAGAACCCGGCTGGATCAGACAGAAGGAGGGATCTGCCCAGCCCAGGATCTCGTTTTCCAACTCTGGTTGACCCGATGGGGACAGGTAAAGGCTGACCGGCTCCTGGTTTACTGTCAGGCAACTGGGGCTTAAAATTAAACTGGTTTAATACCCACCATTATTTGCATTCCAGCTAGGACTTTTTTCATTGGACTGAAACTACAGAGAAGCCAGGAGGAAATCAGGGCTCATCCCCAGCAAGATCCACAGAGATTCCTTACCTTCTTCTCTCCGGCAGGCTCCTCCAGAGGGATCACCTGGTGCTCTTGGTGCTCCTCGGATCTGCGGCAGACCCCGCAGAGGAGGGCGACGTCCTCCTTGCAGACAAACCTCAGGGGCTCCTGGTGCTGCTCGCAGACGCCCCCCTTGCCTTCTCCCCTCTTTCCCTCCCGCGGACTGAGTTTCTGGATTATCCCCACCAAGTTGGCCAGCTGCCGGTTGGGCCGGAGGCCCCCCTCCTGCGCTCGCCCTCTGCACTGGGGGCAGGAAGCCTCGGCCCCCGGCGCCCCCAGGTACCGAAGCAAGCAGGCGCGGCAGAAGTTGTGGCCGCACTGGGCGATGGTCACCGGGTCCCTGAAGAAGTCCAGGCAGATGGAGCAAGAGGCTTCCTCGCACAGCTCCTGCAGGGGACCCTCCGCCGCCATGGCTGCCTGGGCGAAGGGGGGAGGGAGAGAGAAGAAGAGTTGAGTTGAGTTTCGTCTCCCCGCCTTCCAAAGCGGCCAGGGGAGCGATTCCCTCCCTGCTGCTGCTGCAGCTGCTGCGCCCTGAACAGCCTGGCAATGGGCAGCTGGGGGAGGGAGGAGAGAGTTGCCGGGCAAAGGGCCGGGGGGGCAGGCAGAACCTGGGCAGGGAAAGGCTCCTTGGCCGGGTATTTGCAAGCGCCGGGGGTGGGGAGGAGTTCCCTTTCGCCTCCCGGAGGAGTCTTCCACGCAGGGTGTCCCTGAGACGAGCGAGAGGCTTCCCTGCCGGGCTGGGGGGGGGGGGAGATCCGGGGGTCTCCTCCAGCGACTCTCCGCGAAACGAGCCCGGAAAGATTTCCCCAGCAAAAGAAAACCGTCCAGGCCAGGGAAAGTTGGGAGGAAGCGGCGGGGCGCAGCAGGGCGGCTTTACCATGGGGAGTAATTGCGCGCCTCTGCCCCTTTGCCAAACCTCAGCCAGGTGCAGATCCCCCCACCCCTCTTCCGTGGAAGGGGCGAGTGGCAGAAACTCTCCCCTTTCCTCTGTGAAGCTGACTCAAAAAAAGGGGTGGGGAAAGGTCCGACCGTTTGGATGCGCTCCCCCCTCTCCCCCCTTGTCTACGCCAGCTGTTCCCACCACCGCAACACCACCCGTGTTCCCTGCAAACTGGATGGCGACGCCAGATCCGCCAGAGAGGGCAGAATTGGGGGGGGGGCACTACTCCAGACGGTGAGAGAGGGGAGTCCCGTTTCCGAAAGCTCCCCCGTTAAGGAAAAGTCCACGCAGACAGAAAAGCGGCACAGCTAAGAAAGGGCTGAGACTATTACCTTGCTCCTTGAGCTGCTAGTTTTCTGCTGGGAAAGAGAGAACGTGTGTGCGTGGTGTAGCCAGTCTTTTAGTCGCACGTGCACAATCTAAACCCTTAACACAGGCAGGTCTCCAACCTTCCGCCCATATTGAACCTGGAGCGGGTGAACAGGCAGGCTTCACCCTAATACCTAATAATACAGAGTTTGAGATTTCTGCGGTCCTAGGATTACATGGACAGACAGCCTGGTGAAGCAGGTAAAGTGTCAGATTAGGTTCTTGTAGGTTATCCGGGCTGTGTAACCGTGGTCTTGGAATTTTCTTTCCTACAAGAACCAATGAACTCTGACCGTGAAAGCCTTCGACAATGTCAGATTAGGATCTGGGAAACCCAGATCCACTCTGTTCTAGAAACTTGTTGGGTGACCTTGGGCCAGTCACACAATCTGCGGGAACCCTGGCAAATCTTTGGAGGGGAGGTCCCCGAAGAGTACCAGGGGCTGTGTCAGTTACTCAGCAATACGTCTATTCATAAGTTTATTTATTCATTCAGTAGTGGAAGAGATTTTCCTGGACAGCCTGCAGGGATCGCTGTTGCCTGTCTCTGAATACTTTCCTGCAAATCACCGAGTCTCAACTTTTCCTACCTTTAGTCCCACCAGTTACTCTTATCAAAGAACCTGGGTTCCACCAGGATGGATTAAAAAAAAAAAAAAAAACACCTTTTCTGAGAAAGACATTTATATGTTTGCACTTGCAGGCATTCTGCTTATTACACTGCTGGTTTATGATAAATTTTAAGGACATAAACATGGCAGTAATATTGCTTTATTGACATAGCTTTAGACCACAAACAGAAATAATTATTCCATTAGCAACTAAAAAGCAGCCATTGTTTTTAGCCATAATTTGAAAAATGGTTGACACACCATTACAATGACCTCTTGTGGCAATGACTAGTTCACAGATTTAAAAAAAAAAACTAACTCTCTTGCTCTTTTCGTTGTACAGTTATAAGGAGAACAGTATTGGCTGCACATTGAGCCTTATAAATCTAAAATCAAAAGGGCCATAGAGTTACTTTAAAAAAATGAAATCAGTGAACTATTACATTGAAGTTATGGTCCAGAGAAGACCAGACCGCTTCCAGCATTTGAGGTGCCTAGCCATAATTTAAAACAATGCCTCCCCATTATAATGACTCATTGTAGCAATGGCTAGTTCACAGATTTCTTTCCTGTTTTTTTTAACTAACTCTCTAGCTGTTTTCATTGCAAAATTATAAGGGAGACTTTAGGAGAGCAAATTTTGACCAACTTAAACTTATGCTGGGTAGAATCCCATGGTCAGAACTTAAGTATTTCTGACCATGGGATTCTACCCAGCATAAGTTTAAGTTGGTCAAAATTTGCTGTCCTAAAGTCCAACCTATATGTCTGACTATGTACAGTTTTTCCTTTCCCCAAGATTGTAAATTCCAAGATTACATGGTCACTACTACCCAGGGTGCCTGTCCACTTTCTGGAATTGGTAGTTGTCAGCAAGACAAGTCAGGAATTTATTGGATCTTGCATTTTTAGCAGAGTTGGACTTCCAACAGATATCCAGGTAATTAAAATCTCCCAGGACCACCATGTCCCATCTCTTTGAGAACGTTGTAATCTGGTCTAGGAGTGTCTCATCCAAGTCCTCTGCCTGGTTTGGTTGTCAATAGCAGACCCCCCCACACCAGAATATCACGATTATTTCGTACTTTTATTTTTACCCATAGATTCTCGACTGAACTACCAGGGAGAAGGGAGTTCAAAAAGGGTGGGAGTTTCTTAAAAATGAAATACTGACGGCGCAATCCCAAACCATTCCTATGAGAAGGAAAAATGGGAGGAGCCTAAAGAGGCCAGGGTGGCTCCATAAACAGCTTTTTAAAGACTTGAGAAATAAAAAAGACTCATTTAGGAAGTGGAAGGAGGGCCTTATAGCCAAAGATGAATATAAAAAAATAACTAGTGCTTGTAGGGAGAGTGTTAGGAAAGCTAAAGCTCAGTATGAGCTTAGGCTAGCGAGGGATGCTAAACACAACCAAAAAGGGTTCTTTTCCTATGTACAGAGTAAGACTAAGAACAAGGAAGAGATAAGCCCATTGCAGGGACCAGAAAGTGAAACTGCAACACGAGATGAAGAGGGCAGAACAGCTCAATTCCTACTTCCCCTCAGTCTTTTCTTGCGAGGGAAGTGGTGCTCAACATGGCCTAAACAGAACACGTGGTGAGAGAAGGGATTTGCAGCCTAGGATTGGCATTTGGGTAGTGCACAAACACCTAGTTTCTTTAAATGAAACAAAATCCTCTGGGCCAGATGAATTGCATCCAAGGATACTCAAAGAACTTGCCGATGTAATTTGTGAGCCTCTGTCCATTATTTTTGAAAAGTCTTGGTGAACAGGTGAGGTGCCAGAAGATTGGAGGTGGGCAAATGTTGTCCCCATCTTCAAGAAGGGGGAAAAGGAGGATCTGGGTGACTACCGACCCATCAGCTTGACTTCTATACTGGGAAGGTTTTTCAAACAAACCATCAGTCAGTCCTTGAGCATTTAGAAAGGATGGATCTGATCACTAAGCACCAGCATGGGTTTCTCAAGAATAAGTCATATCAGACTAATCTTATCTCCTTTTTTGAGAAAGTTACTACCTTGCTGGATCAGGGGAATGCTGTAGACATAGTTTATCTTAATTTCAGTAAGGCTTTTGATAAGGTTCTAGTGGACAAATTGGGAAAAATGTGGTTTAGATCCTATTACTGTTAGGTGGATTTGTAACTGGTTGACAGATCACACCCAAAGAGTGCTTGTTAATGGTTCATCATCCACATGGAGAGAAGTAACTAGTGGAGTTCCTCAGGGATCTCTCCTGGGCCCTGTGTTGTTCAACATCTTTATAAATGATTTGGATGAAGGAACAGAGGGGATGCTTATTAAATTTGCAGATGATACTAAATTGGGAGGGGTAGCAAATACAGTAGAAGACAGAGCCAAAACAGAGCCAAGATGATCTTGACAGGCTGGAGAATTGGGCTAAAACTAATTAAATGCACTTCAACAAAGACAAATGTAAAGTTCTGCATTTAGGTAGGAAAAATCAAAGGCATAATTATAGGACGGTGGAGACTTGTCTGAGCAGTAGTGTGTGCGAAAAGGATCTTAGTAGACCAAACACTGAACATGAGTCAGCAGTGTGATGCGGTAGCTAAAAAGGCAAATGCGATCTTGGGCTGCATCAACAGAAGTATAGTGTCCAGATCATGTGAAGTGATGGTATCACTTTACTCCGCTCTGGTTAGACCTCACCTGGAGTACTGTGTTCAGTTTTGGGCACCGCAATTTCAGAAAGATGTAGACAAGCTGGAGCGTGTCTAGAGGAGGGCAACAAAGATGGTAAGGGGTCTGGAGACCAAGTCCTATGAGGAAAGGTTGGAGGAGCTGGGTATGTTTAGCCTGAAGAGAAGACAGAGAGGGGATATGATAACCATCTTCAAGTACTTGAAGGGCTGTCACATAGAGGAGGGTGCCGAGTTTTTTCTGTTGCCCCAGGAGGTCGGAGCAGAACCAACGGGTTGAAATTAAATCAAAAGAGTTTCTGTCTAGATATTAGGAAGAATTTTCTAACAGAGTGGTTCCTCAGTGGAACAGGCTTCCTTGGGAGGTGGTAAGCTCTCCTTCCCTGGAGGTTTTTGCAGATGATGAGAGGGAAGGCATCGTGGCCATCTTTTGGTCACTGTGTGTGTGTTTGTGGGGGGGGAGGTAGTTGTGATTTTTCTGCATTGTGCAGGGGGTTGGACTAGATGACCCTGGTGGTCCCTTCCAACTCTGTGATTCTATGTGAGGATAAACTGGGAGGCAGGGGGATGATGTAAGCTGCTTTGGGTCCACCTTTAGGAGAAAGGAAGCAGAAACAAGGTGAGTGGAATATATCACGTCATTTACAAAATGGGGGTGATTGAAAACTTCCCTGAACTATCAGAGCCGGTGTTTTATAGAGCATATCTAGGATCTATGAGAACCAGGTTCGAATCCTCACTCTGCAAGGCACGTGGAAGGTGACCTTGGGCCAGTCACTTTCAGCCAGATCAAAATTACAGGATTGTTACTGTGAGGATAAAATGAAGGTCAGAAGGATTACGTAAGCCCCTTTGGGTCCACCCTGGCAAGAAAGGCAGGATATACATAAAGGCATTCTGTCATTAGTGAAACTTAATATGGCACCAATGGAATAATTTCAGAGAAATTACTGTTGGCTGTGTTCAGTTTAAAAAAAAAGGAGGTATATTTTTTAGAGTTGCTTCTGTGGGCGAGGGAAAAACATTTGTCATAAATCTGATTTTGGCTACAGTTCACAAAGAGATTATTGCACATTTTGTTGCTACATCAAATATTGCATAAGTCTTTTGACAGGAGGTGGATCTGCTCATTCAGTATTAAAACTACCATTAAATGTTGTGAGCACAACAGATCTCTAAGCAATAATGAAAGTGACGGGCATCTTTGTGTGCATCTCCAGTTCCTCCTCTCCCTTCTCTGCAGCTGTGGGGGGGGGGAGAGACCCTGGATTTCCCCTCCCCCCTTCTTGAGGAGGTGGGAAAAGATCATATATCTAATTCTGAATCTGGAACCTGCATTTAAAAAAAATCAGAAAATGGCGCAAGGTACACTTAGGAGATTTTTCCCAACGAGCCCATAGCAAACCACTCAGTTTGCAGAAAAATCCCCAATATAAAAAAAATTACAAATTAAACATTTTTAGGAAAACACTGAGACCTTATGAACATATGTCATGAGATATCGGCTGTCAGTTTGAAGGAGGAGCAGCGTGAGCCAGGGAAAGAGAAGGCCTGCCACCTTCACCCACCCTTGCCACCACCATGAGGCTGGCGGGTGGGTGGAGGAGTTGCAGCTGCCCCCACCCCCCAGCACCACGGGCAGGCAGGCAGGCAGGGAGGAGGAATGGGAGACGCTGCTGCTGCCCCTATGCCATGGACCCCCTAAACCAGGCAGGTGGAGGAAGCAGCACTGCAAGTGGGAGGAGGCAGGCAGGGGAGGGAGGGAAGGGGAGCCACCATATCCCCCCTCACCACCGTGTGAATCAGGCAGGTAAAGGTGGTGGTGCATTAGATTGACAGGGTGGCTGTTCAATGGGCAAGCGGGGGTGGGATGATGCCCCCCCTCGTGTCTCAAGGGTCCCATTTATCACCAGACCTTCCTGAATTGTAGACAACACTTGATTGTAAACACGGAGAGCCAGTGCTTTGATGTGCAGTGTGGTGGACTTGAGCTGATGAGGCCTGGGTTCAAATTCCTACTCAGCTATAGGGTTGCCAGCCTCCAGGTGGGCGCTGGAGATTTCCCAGAATTACAACTGATCTGCAAATGACAGAAATCAGCTCCCCAGGAGACTGTTTCAGAGGATGGACTCTATGGCATTATATGCCCCGCTCAGGTCCCTCCCCTCCCCAAACCCCACCCTCCCCAGCTCTGCACCCTAAATCTCCAGGAATTTCCCAGGCCAGAGAGTTTGCCACCTTAGCAACAAAGTTCAGTAGCTCTTGGCCTAACTTCCCCTCGCAGGGTTGTGGTCTGAACAAAATATGAGCACCCAGTTTGTGGGAAACCCAATTAAAGGAGAGAGAGAGACAGCTGTGTGGATAAAAAGGGCTTATGATTTTAAGAGAGACACAAAAAACAGGAAGAGGAGCCTTTAACCCAGCAGGACCCTGGCTACGCAAATCCCCCCCCCTCCTGAATTTCCTTCCAACCGGAGAGTTGGGGGGGAGGGGGCTCAAGTCAGTAAACAAATCCCCCCCCAGCAAAAAAAATTCAAGGCAGCACAGTTTTCAAGGTAACATAACTTTATCATAAATGTAACGTCTTTTCAGCCACTGATATCTGAACCACAACTGCGATGAATGCGGCAGCCTTGACAGGGAGAGGGTCCTTCAGGGCCCTTCAAAAAGGGTGCGGATGAACAGAAAGGCAGATCCCGGCAGGTGGTGCCCAGGAAACCAAAGGAAAGAGAAAAGTCCAGAATATTTGTCTGTTCCTCTTGTGCTTGAGAGGGATGGAAGGCCGGAGGAGGCCGGGGGTGTGGTGTGTGTGTCTCTATTCCTTGACGACAAACTGAAATGTGTTTCTGTCACTGTCAGAAATAAGATACAAAGTGGGGGGGGGGAATCTTGGGAATTTTTACTCCAGTCAGTTTTGGGGTCTGGGAGCCCCGGAGAGCCCTCATTTGGTGCTCCTGGTGGGAAGAGAAGGGTCTTAAGGAGAGAGTTTGAGGTGGGCTTTTTCCCATGTCCAAAAGAAGGGCAGGAGGGTCTCTCCACGGAAGGAGGCTCCGGAGAACTCGTGGATCAGGGATCCTCGGTCAGCGTCCAAAAAGGCCACTCGGCCCCCAGCGTAGTTCAGGCAGACTCGGATCCTCTTCAGTTCCCCGGTCAGGGTAAGGGGAGGGTGTTTGCCTTTTAGGGTAGCCTTGATGCAGCCCCACCACGACTTCTCCACAGCCCAGATCCCTTCCTCAGGACCAAAGGTCATCCTTCCCTTCCTCCTCACAGACTTTCTGGCCACCCCCACCCGCCATCCTCCCTCACTTCCCACAAGGACATCCCAGAAATGGCGGCCTGCTGTGAATCCCTCCTGGCCCAGAACAATGTAATGGCTTTCAAATCTCTCAGGATTGCTGGGCAGAGCTTGAGCTTTTTCTCCATCTCTCACGCTTTTCCGATCCTCAGACAGGACAAGGTAGCAGTTGGCTGTGTCCGGATCCAGAGTCACATTTGCTGTTGGGGGGGAAATGAGGAGACAAGAGGAGAAGTATTTTCAATGGGGAGATTGTTCTGCGTCCTCCTCCTGCTCCCACCTCTTCATAACCCCCTCCTGGATTCACAGATTCTCTCCTGCCTTCTCCTGACCTGCTGAAAGGCAGAGCAGACTTCCTCTGAGCTTCAAGAGGAGGCAGATAAAATGCACAATAAAAACCCACAGGAACACAACCCATTTCCTACCATATCCTATCCCAAAGCAGGGGACCATGGATAACTCAGTCACAGCGTTTGTGTGTGTGTAAGAAATCACACGAGAGAGCATTTACACAAACACCCAAATCACATGAAAATGAGCAGAGGAACAGAATGGGTTGAACGGGTCGTGGTTCTTAATCCTGATCCGAGACACATCTCAAAATGGGTAATACCATTGAATTTGGCTTTCATTGACTGAATAAAACACAGAGACTGAAAGGGGGTTCCCATTGCTTTCAGCCTGCCAGGGAGATGCGTTTCTCACTTGGCATTTGGGACCATTTTGGATGGGATTGGGGTGGTTTCTATGTATCAGTGAAAGAACAAAGATTGGACTAAATGCAGCTTCTCAGGGAATGTGCTGTAAGGTAACGTTATGACAGCAGTAAAGTGGAGCTAAAGGCCTGCCTGCCCCCCTCAGAGGATGCATGAGAGATCAGACCTTCCCACCCCAGCCTGAAGAATCTGCCTTCCACCCTTCTGCCTTTTTAAAGGTTGCAACATCCACCCTGATGAAGGCCTCTGGTGTGCTTGGGAGCTTACACAATGTTTGTGCCAATTTACATAATAAGTAATGAAGGTATTACATGAATTTTGCAATTGTTTGGAGGTTTTCCATGGACCACTATGGCTGTACAAGTTTTTCCTGGATCCCAAGAATGACATTTCTACTCAACCCAACCTTCAAGTATTTGTTCTAAAAAATGATCTCTTCTCCTGTCATTCAAGGTGTCTCCCAGAACACCTTGAATCAAAAACACCCCAATAACAGTTTCTGTGCTTCACAGCATAGGGAACTCGGGAAAAGGACAACAGAGCAGGACTGACGTTCCCTTGAAACTCTCTCTGTCTTCTAGAGACCCAGGCGCTTCGGCAGTGGTTTCCACACAGGGACGGGCTTGTGCGGTTTCCTTGTTGCTGGTGTAGCTAATGATAAAGCATAGCGATAAGAACTGGGCTTCTGCATGACAGGTTTCCCTGGCCAGTTTTTCTTCTCCAGTCCCCCAGCAGCACCCACCCCCCTTCCACTAGGGCTCATGGAAAAAAATATCAGTAGTGGCATATCATTATATTGATGCCTTTCCCTGTATATTGTCACAACATAAAGGTCTAGAGACTTACTTTTTATTGAAGGCTGGGAATTCAGAGAACAAGGCACATGTATTGGTAAAACATTATATCTAAATAATGCTATGACAGTATTGCCTATTTCTTAAAAACTGAAAATCCCCCCAGAGGTGGGGGAACGAAATAGCACCACCAGGACTGGGTCAGGGAAATGGCTGCCATGTAGGTGGGAAAATCTGAATTTTTCCACCCACATCGCAGCCATCCAGGCTTTACTGAAAACCAGGTTTGAGAAAGTGGAGAAGACTTGGGAAACCCCAGCAGCTGTACAAATGTGGTGAGGAAGCAGATCACCTGTGAGAAGATGGCCAGGACCAAGCTAGAACTGACCAAAAATGGGCATTCATTCATATCCCCTCCCTGCTCCTGTGGTAGCAACTTATTGACAGCTTTGCAAAAATTAAGCCCTGTTGTGGTATCCTCCATGGCAATTTAAAAAGAGCTGCAATATTACCGATTGTAACCTCCTCTAGACTAGAGTTACCATCACAGAGCTATCAAACTTCAAGCATCCCCTACCCTGGGCAGGAAAAACCGATGACTCAATAGCCAACTTTGGCAGAAGAATACAAAGACTCTTATGGACTCAGCCAAGCAACAAATGTCCTTATGCATCAAAAATGGGTTTTCTTGCCTCATGTATATTTTGCAGAGCCTTGAAAACGCTGTTTCAGGGGTGTTGATATGTCATAATTGTCACTTGGTTGGGCCGGTCCATGCCTCGGCAGCCCAAATTGGGAACAGGGGTGGGAGGGGTGGCTGCCTCAGCTGGCTTGCAGGCTGCGTAAGAGCTCTGGAGGGGCCAGATGTGTCACACAGGCCATATGTTGGACACCTCAGTCAGCGCTATTCTGATGCTTGCAAATTTGGAAGCACCAAAGGATAAAAACATTTTAAAGCTGAATTAACTTTTAAATGAGGCAGAACTGGCTGGAAAACGACCTTGCTGCCCTGAAAACACCCATATGTCTAATATCCTGGAGATACAGCTGCAAAAACCAGTTCTGCAACTTTACTGAAAGCTTTGGGAAAGGACTGATATGCTGCTTGAAATCGTATTCATTTAAAACAACCAACAACTGACCCTACGCAGAAGGGAACAAAACAGAGCTAAGCCAACGTTCAACCTGCATACATAGATGCGGGAAACTGAAGTTCCCAAGCCCAGTTCACAGCAGCGATAGAAAACATCCGTCTTCCTTCTGTCTGAATTCACTCTACAGCCTCCTCCTGCCCAGAAGTGTGCATCCGAGTGACAGATGGGGAGGCGAAAGACCAAGCTGAAGAAGCTTGTGAGTGACAGGCACGTCGTTCCTGTTCTTCTCTCGAACATCAAACACAAATTGTGTGTGAAAAACTGGAAAACAGCACCAGGGCAGGCTGGAGGTATGCCTCTATATACTGCCATTCCACAAACGTAGCTTTTAAAAAAAAACAACGGGAATCCAATACTCCATTTATAGCACCTTGAAACCGAGGGAAACCTGGAAAGCAGGTAGGGAAATCCATGGAGAGAAATGGGATTCCCAACCTGGTCTGGGCCTCTCATGGGGAGGATTCTGAAAGGCCCTCAAGGGCTGATGCCCAACAACCGTTCTCTCATTGTTTCAATATGGCGGCAGGTAGGTGAAAGGAGGCAGTTCATCCCCTCAGAGTCCACCTTCTCTTTCACCCTGACAGACCTCCTCAGAACAAGAAGGAACTGGCTGCGACAGGGAGTGAGAGAGGCTGAGGAACAAAACAAGATGTTATCTCTGAAAAAACATGCAGTAGAAGAACACAAATTGTAAGGTAAAGTTTTTCGGTTAAGAAATAATTGATCGGTGTATGAAGAAAAAGATACCTTTCTGCAGGTGAAGTCCAGAATCCAGAGTGTCTGAGGAAGCAAAGGAACCCAAAGTGACAAATCTTGTGATAAAAACATCAGTTAATAATATCATCCGTTTTCCTCTTGGGGAGGGAAGGTGTCATGATATATCCCTGACTCATCAGATTTTGAAAGCTCAGCAGGGTTGGTCCTTGGATGGGAGACCAAAGAAGGTTCTGCAGATTAAGGCAATGGCCAAAAAAAAAAAAAAAAACCTCTGCTTCTCCCATGCCTTGAAAACCTCTTTCCTGGGTAGCCATAAGTGACTTGATGGAACATGCGTACATATTTCTTCTGAGTTTCTGGGGGAAATTCTTCACAAATTTTACTGATGCGGGAATATTTACATTTCTTTTCACCAGTCACTTTGAGTGACTGGAGATTCACTTCATAGAAAGTATGCTAAGGACTGTGGCCCAAGGGTCCACTCCAGTTAGGATCCTTCCAAAGAGAGGTCCCTCAGTGCCATCCTAAGCAGAGTTACATCCTTCTAAGCCCACTTATTTCAATGGGCTTAGAAGGGCATAACTCTGCTTAAGTCAGCACTATCAGTCTCCCTTGAGAATACTCTGTGGGCTCAGCTACAACAGACTCAAGCAAACACACAGTCAAAGGGGACGGTTTGGATTGGTCCACTTTGGTCACAAAAACAGGAAAACCGAAAAGGGAGAAACCTCTGAATGGAGGAGAGGGGGGAAAGGTGTATCGCACCAGAGATTGCAAAGTGTTTATGTAACAGGTTATGGCTAATACAAAAACATACAATTGTAGTAAAAAAGGTAACGGTCCCCTGTGCAAGCACCGGGTTTTTCCTGACCCATGGGGTGACGACACATCCCAATGTTTCCAAGGCAGACTTTGTTTACGGGGTGGTTTGCCAGTGCCTTCCCCAGTCATCTTCCCTTTGCCCCCAGCAAGCTGGGTACTCATTTTACCAACCTCGGAAGGATGGTAGGCTGAGTCAACCTTGAGCCGGCTAACTGAAACCAACTTCCGGCGGGATCAAACTCAGGTCGTGAACAGAGCTTGGACTGCAGTACTGCAGCTTTACCACTCTGCGCCACAGGGCTCTTGTTGTACAGAGTAGACAATCAAACAAATGCTGATAACATTGAAAAACCCAAAGGCTAGCCAAATTACATCAAAAGGCGCATAGACTAAAATGTTTCCACAAGTGCTAACAGAGTGAGTGTGACTCATATGTAACATACTACAGTCATAACCGAGCAAAAGCATTAGCAAAAGTAAAAAAAATCACAAGAGAACAGTGTTGGTATGCCGGCTAATATTCCATTTCAATATCTTCTTCTTCGAACGGTGACCTTGTGATTTCAAATTATCATCCAAATAAAGAAAATTATCAATATAAACCACTGAAGCCAGAAATTCATAGAATCATAGAGTTGGAAGGGACCACCAGGGCCATCAAGTCCAACCCCCTGCGCAATGCAGGAAATTCACAACTACCTCCCCCCCCCCCACATCTAGTGACCAGAAGATGGCCAAAATGCCCTCCCTCTCATCATCTGCCCAAGGTCACAGAATCAGCATGGCCATCTAACCTCTTCTTAAAAACCTCCAGGGAAGGAGCGCTTACCACCTCCCGAGGAAGCCTCTTCCACTGAGGAACTGCTCTAACGGTTAGAAATTTTTTCCTAATGTCTAGACGGAAACTCTTTAGATTCAATTTCAACCGGTTGGTTCTGGTCCGACCTTCTTGGGCAACAGAAAACAACTCGGCACCATCCTCAATATGACAGCCTCTCAAGTACTTGAACATGGTTATCATATCCCCTCTCAGTCTTCTCCTCTTCAGGCTAAACATACCCAGCTCCTTCAACCTTTCCTCATAAGACTTGGTCTACAGACCCCTCACCATCTTTGTTACCCTCCTCTGGAGACGTTCCAGCTTGTCTACATCTTTTTTAAATTGCGGTGCCCAAAACTGAACACAATACTCTTGTTGAGGTCTAACCAGAGCGGAGTAAAGCAATACCATCACTTCGCGTGATCTGGACACTATACTTCTGTTGATGCAGCCCAAGACTGCATTTATCTTTTTAGCTACCGCATCACACTGCTGACTCATGTCCAGTGTTTGGTCTACTAAGACCCCAAGATCCTTTTCACACACACTATTGCTCAGACAAGTCTCCCCATCCTATAATTATGCCTTTGATTTTTCCTACCTAAATGCAGAACTTTACATTCGTCTTTGTTGAAGTGAATTTTATTAGTTCTAGCCCACCTCTCCAGCCTGTCAAGATCATCCTGCATCTTGGCTCTGCCTTCTACCGTATTTGCTACCCCTCTCAATTTAGTATCATCTGCAGATTTAATAAGCATCCCCTCTAGTCCTTGATCCAAATCATTTATAAAGATGTTGAACAACACAGGGCCCAGCACAGATCCCTGAGGAACACCACTAGTCACTTCTCTCCAAGTGGATGAGGAACCATTAACTAGCACTCTTTGGGTGTTCAATTCAAATAAGCCTGTGCAGACTGGCAGGCGGTGAGGCTGAAGAAGATATCGAAACGGAATATTATGTTTCTATGCTAACGCCAGAAGCCTCCAAGGGAAAATGGGGGAGGTAGTGTTTGGTTTTAAGGGAAAACATAGATATAGTGAGCATTACAGAAACCTGGTGGAGGCGAGAGAACCATGGGATACAGTCATCCCTGCATACAAACTATAGAAATGACAGAGAGGGATGTATTGGAGGGGATGATGCTATGTACATCAAGGAAAGGATAGTATGTAATAAACTAGAAACCATAAAAAGGGCAGACTCATCCTTGTAGGTGACAAAAGGTAATTTAGTACTGAGGACGTTCTATCAGCCCCATGACCAAAGGCTCAGGGTGATCTAGAATGAAATCAGAGAGGCATCCAAAGGAGATTAAGAAGTAATAACGGGCAACTTTAACTTCCCTCATATTGACTGGATAAATACATGCTCCAGTAAAGCCAAAGAGATTAAATTTCTAGACATCCTCAATGACTGTGCCCTCAAACAGTGCCTGGGAAATCGTATACATTTGACTTTAAAAGAGGGAATTTCTCTAAAATGAGGAATCTGGTAAAAAGAAAGTTGAAAGGAACAGTTAAGAACGAAACAGGAAAAATGATATAAAGGCCAAGAGGTCACCACCATGACTAACGGGTAAGTTGAAGGAAGCAATGAGAGAGAAAAATGCTTCCTTCAGAGACTGGAGGGCTTGCCCAAATGAGGCAAACAAAAGTAAACACAAACTTGCGCAAAAGAAATGCAAGTAGACAATTAGGGATGCAAAAAAGGATTTTGAGAGCCATATCACTAAACTCATCGAGGAGGAGGAGGAAAAGAAGAGCTGGCTTTTATATGCCGACTTTCTCCACCACTTAAGGAAGAATCAAACCGGCTTACAATCACATTCTCTCCCCTCCCCACAACAGTCACCCTGTGAGATAGGTGAGGCTGAGAGAGCTGTGACTGGCCCAAGGTCACCCAGCTGGCTTCATGTGTAGGCGTGGGGAAACAAATCCAGTTCACCAGATTAGCCTCCGCCACTCTTAACCACTACACTACGCTGGCTCCCTTTCAATACATTAGGAACAGCAAACTAGCGAGGGAAGCAGTTGGACCATTGGATGACAACGGGAGTAAAGGAACACTAAGGGAGGATAAAGCGATTGTTGACAAGCTAAATGAAATCTTCTCAGCTGTCTTCACTGTTGAAGATATACCTTTTCCTAAAGAGGTGTTTTGGGGAGGGGAGAATGAGGAGCTGGGGCAAATAGTGGTAACAAGGCAGGACGTTCTAGGACTTATAGACAAACAGCAAACTAACAAGTCACCGGGACCAGACGATATCCATCCTAGTGTTCTTCAAGAAGTCAAACGGGAAATTGCTGAATTTCTTGGGAATGTTTAGAATGGAAAAATGGAAGTTGAGGTTTTTGCTGTCTTAAATCACCTGGGGGATCTGCTTTTTGCTTCATTGTAAAAATCACATCTCTCATGGAGGTACCTGGGTGGCCACGGAGAGTTTGTAACATGTGAATCGGCCCTCAGTTTGACTCCCCATTCTTCCTCACTGGCTGCTGTTCCCTGATTGTTGAGCTGTGCACACATTTTTCTAGATTGGAGAGGAAGGAATGGCTAATTTAAAAGTATCTGAAAGGCTTTCACTTAGAGGAGGGCAGGGAGCTGTTCCTGTTTGCAGCAGAAGATAGGACTTGGAATAATGGGTACAAATTATGAGCAGAAAGGTACCAGCTGGACATTAGAATTTTTTTTTTTTACTGTGAGTTGTTCAGCAGTGGAATCAGCTACCTAGGGAGGTGGTGAGCTACCCCCCTCACTGAGTCTTCAAGTAGAGGCTGGATGAATACTTGTCAGGGATGCTCTAGGTTGGTCCTGCATTGAGCAGGGGGTTGGACTAGATGGCCTGAATGGCCCCTTCCAACTCCATGATTCTAGGATTCTAGCAGTGATTCTAGCATGTCCTTAAGATCAGCCTCAGTACAAAAGGACTGGAAAATGGCCAATGTAACACATATCTATAAAAAGGGCTCCAGGGGGGACCCAGGAAATTACAGGCCAGTTAGCAGAGTGTTAAGCTGCAGTACTGCAGTCAAAAGCTCTGCTCACAACCTGAGTTTGATCCCGATGGAAGTCGGTTTCAGGTAGCCGGCTCAAGGTTGACCCAGCCTTCCGAGGTCGGTAAAATGAGGACCCGGCTTGCTGGGGGTAAAGGGAAGATGACTGGGGAAGGCACTGGCAAACCACCCAGCAAACAAAGTCTGCCTTGGAAACGTCGGGATGTGACGTCACCCCATGGGTCAGGAAAAACCCGGTGCTTGCACAGGGGACTTTTACCTTTTTTTTAGCTTAACATCTGTTCCAAGTAAATTGATGGAAAGCATTATTAAAGATAGAATTATCAAACATATAGAAGGACAAGCCCTGCTGAGTAAAAACCAACATGGCTTCTTCAAAGGTCGGTCCTGTCTCATTAACTTTTAAAAGTTTTTGAAAGTGTCAACAAGCATAGGGACAGGAATGAGACTGTGGACATAGTGTATTTGGATTTCCAAAAGGCTTTTGACAAAGTCCCCCACCAAAGACTGCTAAGCAAACTTCGCTGTTATGGGATAAGAGGACAAGTCCTCTTGTGGATTGGGAGCTAGCTAAAAAATAGGAAGCAGAGAGTAGGAATTGATGGTCACTTCTCCCAATTGAGGGATGTGAGCAGAGGGGTCCCTCAGGCATCTGGGTTGGAACCGGTGCTTTTCAACCTGTTCATCAATGACTTGGAGTGTGGCCAGGTGTGCAGATGATACCAAATTATTTAGGGTGATTAAAACAAAAAGGATTGTGAAGAGCTCCAAAAGGATCTCTCCAAACTGGAGGAATTGGCATTGAAATGGCAAAGGAGATCCAATATAAGCAAGTGTAAAGTGATGCATATTGGGGCAAAAAATCCCAACTTCACACATACACTGATGGGATCTGTGCTAACAGTGACAGACCAAGAAAGGGATCTTGGGGTGCTAGTGGATATCTCAAGGCTGAGGTGGATCTACTGTGAAACTAATGAAGCTTAAGCTTCAGGGCCCCTAATCCCAGAGGGGCCCCCTGAAGCACCGTTTTTTAAATGAGTTAATTTCTCAACAAAATTGATGGAGTTTTTTAGTGATAGAAACATAAGCCAATGGGTTGAAGTACTTAATACTGACTTTAGAATATGCTCTAATACCCATTTCATGTGGCCTCAAAATGTACCTGTAATTGGTCAAATTTCAAAATTTTCCCAGGGGCTTGCAGAGCTTGAACCCCCAGCTGTAAGGGCTCTCTGAACTCCCCAGAATCTATTCATAGCCTACATTTTGGCAGCTGGATCCTCAAATCCTTCGTTGGTGCACAGCTTAACAATTCTATAGTTTTATTTCATCACTGCATGGCCCATTTTCAAGGACTCCACCCCACCTCCCTTTTCTTCACCATTTGGGCCTCAAGGTCCTTGCAAGGGCAGCAAGTTCCTTTGGACCTTGTTAGATGATGCCCTATTGTTGCTGGTTGCGAAGGGGCCCCCATAACAGTTCAAGCTTCAGGGCCCCAAAAATGTAGATCTGCCACTGTCTCAATGAAGATGTCAACCCAGTGTGCGGCTGCTGTAAAAAAGGCAAATTCTATGCTGGCCATAATTAGACAAGGAATAGAGAAGAAAACTGCTGCTATCATACTGCCCTTGTACAAATCTATGGTGAGACCACACTTGGAATACTGTGCACAGTTCTGGTCACGACACCTCAATAAGGATATTGCAGAGCTTGAGGTGCAGAAAAGAGCAACCAAAATGATCAGGGGACTAGAGCAACTGCCCTATGATGAGCGGTTAAAACGCTTAGGGCTGTTTAGCTTGGAAAGAAGGTGGTTAAGGGGAAATATGATAGAGGTCTATAAAATTATGCAAGGTATGGAGAGAGTGGACAAGGGAGAAAAGCTTCACCCTTGTCCACTCTCTCCATACCTTGCATAATACTAGAACACGAGGTCATCTGCTTAAGCTGGAGGGTGAGAGATTCAAAACAGATACAAGGAAGTATGTCTTAACATAATGCATAGCTAAATTGTGGAACTCCCTGCCCCAGGATGTGGTGATGGCCGCCAACTTGGTAAGCTTTAAAAAGGGAGCGGACATGTTCATGGATACAACTCATGATGCATTCCTATTCTTTCCTGTTTCAGAGGAGCATGGCTATTACATTAGGTGCTGTGGAATACAGTCAGGATAATGCTGCTTCAGTTGTTTTGCTTGTGGGCTTTCTAAAGGCACCTGGTTGGCCACTGGGTGAACAGACTGCTGGATTTGATCGGCCTTGGTCTCATCCAGCATGGTCTTTCTTATGTTCATTACCTTTGAATTGCTCCTTGATGCTCTCCAAAAGGGGATTTAAATCCGGCAAGTCCCAGATGCAGGACTTCAGTGCAAGAAGAAAAGCCACTGGTTCCTCAAATGCCTCCTTTTCTTCATACCTTGACAAAAATCATGTCAGGTTACCATCCATCCAATTCAGAATCACCTCCCCGCCCCCGCCAGATCAGAGAAACACAGGAAGGAATCAGCAGAAATCCAAGAGACACAGGCTGAGGCTGAAAGCAGAGCAAGATGGGAGGCTCTTTGGAGAGCAACGTCCACCTCACTGTAGCTCCTGAGACCCCAAAGCCACACAGGAGCTGTAAGGCATGGTTATTAAAAATAAAACACAGCCCAATTGGGCTCAGAAAACCACCTTAGGGGGAGGAAGGGCTCCTGTCAGCCCCCCCCCAGCCATTCTCCTCTGAATGTTCTCAACAATAACAGTCAACAGCCAACAATAGCCATGCAGATTAGCCTTGGATTTCATACATTAACAGATCACTTCAGGATACAATGGTTCCATATTAACATACCATACCCTCATTAGCACATTATCTTGATACTTACAGGACAATGATTAGCACATTACATTTGCAGGACAGTACTCAGCTCAAACCCAACCCCTTTCTGACTATATATTACTCTTCCTACACACTTGACACTGAGAGACACTGTCCTTCAGTGTTACTACTCTGAAGATGACTGCCACAGTTGCTGGCGAAACGTCAGGAAAGAAAATTCCAAGACCACGGTCATACAGCCCGGATAACCTACAAGAACCAATGAACTCTGACCGTGAAAGCCTTCGACAATATTTACAAAAATAACCCTCTGTCTTTTTACTTCTTTAATATAAATTATACATCCTTTGGTAATTTTTTGTTTCTTTCTGAATCGGTGTTCCAGACCTCTGGTGCTTTTGAAAGAAAAAAAATTCTTTTTTCACAGCCATTCCCCACAGTTGCTGTGCGGCTGTGGGAAACCCAGACCCAACTCTGAAAAAAGCAAACATCAAGTTTGGCCTCAAGAACAGCAACCCCACATCCCCTGCCCAGATCTGCCTTGCAAATGAAAGAAAGAGAAAGTTAAAGTTGTTGTGGTTAAAGTTCTGGACTTTAGAGTTAGAATTAGGGGAGGGATTGTGGCTCAGAGGAAGAGCATCTGCTTGACATGGAGATGGTCCCGGGTTCAATCCTTTGCATCTCCAGGTTCTAGGTGGGGTAAAAGACCTCTGCCAGAGACCCTTGAGAGCCACTGCCACTCTGAGTAGAAAGTACTACCTTCAATTGGCCAATGGTCTGATTCAGTCTACGGCGGCTTCCTGTGTCCTGCGACTAGGACTGTAGGACCATTGTGGGATTCGTAGAGGCACCTGGTTGGCCACTGTGTGAACAGACTGCTGGACTTGATGTCCCTTGGTCTGATCCAGCAGGGCTTTCCTTATGTTCTTATGACCCTGGTTGAATCCCATATGCAGCCATATGGCTCACTGGGTGACCTTAGACCAGTCCCTCTTTCAGACAGGGATTTGTGAGGATAAAATGGAGGAGGGCAAAATTAGGTTTAGTGCCTTCGTGTCTTTTCATCCCTCTCTCATAATACTAGAACTCAGGGGCCAATGAAGTTGAGAATTCCCTGCAGGTTGAGGTAGTGATGGCCATGAACACAGAAAGCTTTAAAAGAGGACTACACAGATTCATGGAGCAGAGGTCCATCAGAAGCTATGACAACTGGTGACTGAAGAGAACCTCCATAGCCAGAGGCAGCCAACCTCTAAAATATACTGCTAGGAGGCAACAGAAGGGGAGGGCCTTGGCCTCTGTGCCGTGTTTGCTGGCTGTCCAGGGGCATCCCTTGGCCACTGTGTAAAACAGGATGCTGGACTAAATGGACCACTGGTCTCATTCAGCAGGCTCTGCTTATGTTCTCGTGAGTGAGGCTGAGAGACGGTGGAAGGAAACAGGTCAGATGACATCACCCGCAAGTGTCCTTCCTTCTGTTCCTTGTAATCATTTGTCCTTGGTGGGAGGCGTGGAAACTTCGAGCCCAATAATGTCATATGACAATTCTTCTTCCTTTCAAACTACCTGGGGAGACTTAAAGCAGAGGTGCGAATTTTCTGACCATCAGCGGAGTATTCCTTATAATGGGTGGTTCAGCATGACAAATGCTTTATTTGGGAGGCCCTGTTGTTACCATGGCTGCCAACACAGCCATTCCTGCTTCACCACAGCCTTGACTGTGCGGCAAATGGCCAATGTGGAAACAGCCAAGGACAAATCTGAGTAGGAGCAGCCATGTGGTTGCAAGAACACACATGGAAAGATGGGACACGCCCACCAACTCCTGCTTCCTCATGTGTAGCCTCCCCCTACCCTCCTTAACAAACGAGCAAATCGAATTGGGTTGGGTGGTCATCCCCGTGTTCACCTTTGAAGTGCCCCCGTAGTCAGCCCCGATGCCAATCAAGGCATTATCTGGGCCAAATAAAGTTTCCTAACTGCCCTTTTGTGGAACAAATGTAGCTGAAGAGACTCAAAACCTGTATTTCCTGGGGTAGTTTTTAAAATGTGGCTTTAGAAGCAGCTGCCACCAAAACACAAGGATCTTCACTGTGTGACTGAAGGTGCCACACCCGTTTTGTGGCTGGCTCCGCCTGCTGCGGCAGCCATTTTTTGGCTGTGCCCACCACACCGTGTCAGAATTCCAAAGGGGCCTGCCGCCTCAAAAAAGTTGGGGAACCCCTCTTCTATGGGTGCACAGCTAGGTGTCAACCCATCTCCCCCCAAAAAAACCCCCACTATTTCACTTTACGTTTTCCTGTTGATGAGGCTCTGTGCTTAAGCTGTTTGCCACTAGGGTTGCCAGGTCCCTCTTCGCCACCGGTGGGGGGTTTTCATGGCGGAGCCTGAGGAGGGCAGGGTTCAGGGAAGGACTTCAATGCCATAGAGTCCAACTGCCAAAGTGGCCATTTTCTCCAGGTGAACTGATCTCTATTGGCTGGAGATCAGTTGTAATAGCAGGAGATCTCCAGCTAGTACCTGGAGGTTGGCAACCCTATTTGCCACTGACGGAAGGAGATCCGTGATCTTAGTTACACCCGATTTGGCCCTCAGCCATGATCCTGAAGGAGCACATTCTTCACAGGATACCCAGATTCCTCCAGCATTAAGAAGGTTAATGAGAAAGAGCCACTTACCTCTGCAAGATGCTTCTGGCATCCTAAAGAAAAATGGCAGAGAGAGGGAAGAAGAGAGACCTCAATGCTTGCTAAAAGGCCACACCAGGAAGACCCCCTTAGACCCTGGGAGATTTTGTACTCTGGCCCTTCTCTGGTGTCCAGCTAGCAGACTACCCTCAAAGGCTGGGGGAATCTCTATAAAAGTGGCAGAAAATCTCTGTGAGGTTAATATCAACAAAGTAGAGCCATTTTAGAGCAGAACTGGGTGATCTGCTTTGCCCACTCAACAGTGGCTACTTTCACAAAGGGATTTTTCCTCACATGGAAGGCAGGAAGCCCTCAGATTAGGAAGTGTAGCTCTTTTGGCCGCCTGTGGCCACAGAGGCATTCCCAGCAACGTTCCTTGCCTCAGCCCTGCATCGCTGTTTACTTTCCTTCTTTCCATGCTGGAGGGCATTTCCCAGGTATAAAAAAATAGCTATGTTACAGTTGCATTGTAACAGCATACCGGTCCCAGCTTTCATATTTTGTTCTTCTTGTTGCAGAGTTATAACTAGAAATGTGCAGCCTGCACTTTACTTCCTTTAGAATAAAAGCTAGGAACTAGTGCAACAGATCGTTATGATCTTACAACGCTAGAGCAATCCAGCCATTGCCCCTTTCTGTAAAGCCTGAGAAAAAGCCCTCCAATTGAGGGGGGGAGGGGGTGGCTGAAGGGACTGAGGGGAGAAGAGCCAAACGCTTTAAAGGGCATTTCCCCCTTTAAAGGGAAAGGGTGGGGGGTCTGGGCACAAATGACACCACATCTGCATAGATGTGATCGGTTGGCATCAGCAAGCCCAGTGGTGCCAGCAACAGGTGTGTGGATGCCATTCCCCTACCACTTGTGATTGCCATTGTGTGTCTGTGTGTGTGCATCTTTGCACACCCATCTATCTATCTGCATGCAACCAGTATAAGCTACATTCCCCGCCCCCCACAGACATGCTCCTTTTAAAACTTGCTGTGAAAAATCTTGCCCATGACCCTTGTTCCTGTTGTTTGGAAAGAGTCACCCGTGAACCTGGTTTGACCTCTGTAGTTCCCCAGACAACTGGTTGACACACAAATACACTTCTGCTTCCAAGATGGAAGCCATGTGGGGGGGAGAAGGAGGGGGAAGAGGAGGAGGAGGAGAAGAGTTGGTTTTTATATGCCGACTTTCTCTACCACTTAAGGGAGAATCAAACCAGCTTACAATCACCTTCCCTTCCCCTCCCCACTACAGACACCCTGTGAGGTAGGTGAGGCTGAGAGAGTGTGACTTGCTCAAGGTCACCCAGATGGCTTCGAGTGTAGGAGTGGGGAAACAAATCCAGTTTACCAGATTAGCTTCCGCCATTCATGTGAAGGAGAAGGGACTCAAACCCAGTTCTCCAGATCAGACTCCACCGCTCCAAACTACTGCTCTTAACCTCTAGACAACACAACACAGGGGCAAGGGACTCGTGGGGGGAGTTTTGCAAGGTCGCTTCCCCTGGCTGGAGATGGAATGGGGCAGAAGGAGGCACAGAAAGGATTTGGAGGCAGCCTCCTCCCAAAGGGGAGCCTGGGCTGTTCCTACCACACTCCTACCTGCAGGAGTTCACTGGCCGGCTGCTGACACTTCTCCTCCATCTCCTGGATGAGGCTTTCAAGAGAGGAAAGTGCCTCAGAGAGTTTGGCCAGGCGCTGGTCCGTTTTCCATGCTACCTCCTTCTCCACCTCTTCCATTCGGGTCAGCAAAAGCTTCTCTTGCTTATCCAGAAATTTATGCAGTTGCCTGAACTTGGTCGCTGTCTCCTGCTGCTCTCCTTTGGTTTGCTTCTGAGATGGAAAAAGAAAAGAAGAATACAGCCAGTCTTTGCAGTGGGACCTTAGGAGACTCCTATTAGAGGGGCACTGTTGACTTTCCCAGAGATTGCATCAACACTGGGTAGGAAAAGAGAAAGATTCAGAAGGATCCATCCAAAGTACACGTGAATTATCTTTGCATTATTTTCTTCTTGGAGTGGTTTTACCTTATAAAACTCAAACATGTGCTGCAGCTTCTCACATCTCTTCCTCCCCATGTATAGACATTATGGTTTTTACTGCAGAGCTATACAAGGAAAGGTATCCCTCTTAATATTCACAAAAGTTCACTTTAAGTGGTCTTTCATTAACTTTTGTATGGGAATGCAAGCCAATCCAAATGGGAAGGGACTGCCTTCTCGCTTGACTTTTCTGCATTTTATGCTCAGTGTCCCCCCACAATGTATATTTTCAGTGTCTGTTCACCTCCCAACAATAAGGACACTTACAAGCAGATCTTGGCTTTCTTTCACTATGGTGGCTTTATACGCCAGAATGTCTTCCTTCTCCTTCCGCAGCATCTCCATACAATTGCAGAACTGATCCTGGGGGGGCAAAGTCCCAAAATTGTGGATTGGTTCTTTTTACTATAAATCATAAAGCAATACTGTAATCAAAGCCCAATAAGTGTAGGATGTCCCGCCCCATGCAACCCCTGGCCCCAGGGTTAACAGCAACTCCAGGCTAGCAATTTTTTTTATTGGAAGAATATTGTTTGTGGTGGGGAAATACTTAAAACCTTCTACCAATAGGCTGCTGCCCCTTGGTGGCTTGGCAGGACAACCAGCTGGCCAGACATCAACACAGCCAGCCCTGAAGAGTGCCAATGTCCCAACATCACCCCCTGAGCACAAAAGGAGGGCAATAAGGAAGGGAGCAACCAAGGCAGGAGACGGGCAACAAAGAGATGTTGCCAGTCCCCGTTTGGACCTAAGGCCCGAGAGTTTCCCTACAGAAAGTGTCACAGGACACCCAGGAGTGCAGCTAGAAAGGACACACACATGATCTTCCCCACCATCATCCACCTTGTAGATTTCCAACCTTGTACTCCTGAGAAGCCTCCTCCACAGGAATGATTTCATGATTCTTGTGCTCTTTTAACAGGTCACAGGCCACACAGATGAGGGCTTCATCTTCTTTGCAGAAGAGCTTCAGCGGCTCCTGATGCTTCTGGCAAACTCTCTCCTTTCTGGCTGCCACGAATATCTGATGCCAAAAACAAAAGAACCCCGTTTGTTTTATTTCCCCTTGCCCATATTTTTGAACTCTCCCTCTCTCTGTTCTTGGAAATATTAGCCATAATTGGTGTCTTATTCAGAAAAAATGGGAAAGAGAGATGTAACCAAGCTTTTGTTGATGCCTCAAATTCCTTTGAAAGCCAGTGGATTGATAACAATTCCTGGCTCAGAGTAAACCGAACACTCCCTGCATCTACTTTGCTAGTCAGCAAATCCACCCCCAGATCCTCAGCGGGTGGTTCCCCTCTCCTCTGGCAATAAGATTTCAAGTAGCATCTGAGGCTGTTGTAGAAGGAGGAAACCAACAACTAAGAGAATTGGCAAACCCTGGCCCAAATATTTTTCAAAACATATCCATTTTGTTTTCAGTGAAAGTGATGGTTAATTCCAGCACCCAAGATATGATTAATTTACAAAATGAGACAAGTGCAAGGTTTTATGAGCAAATGTCATCACAATTGGAGCAGATGATGATTACACTCAATATCTCCACCCAACTCACACTTCAAAGCAGTAATGAATTAACTGAAGATGTATCTCCAATTTTACCAGCGTTAAAGAAGAGGCTGAAGAGGAAAAAGAAGAACATGTACCACATCAAATCCCAAAAGCCTTGCTGATGCCAATGGAGTTGCAAATAACCGATCTTTTTAACTCATTCAATGAATGGTTCAGCATCTACATGGACAGGAAATTTCGCAATGTTGGGATTTCCCTTCTGGAACTGGATAAGGAAAACATCACAACTGGGATGCAATTGGAAGATTACCTATTTGTGGAAGAGAGCCCTTCAACAAATTCAAAGGATCATCTTCGGTGCTTGATACATATGATGGAAAGAAACCCGTATTAAGGAACTATACTAAATAATTGTAATGGCTTCTGTGGTGAAGACTGATAAATGGAATTGCCAAAAGGACAGGATTTAGATGGATAATAAATTTATTTGATAATAAATCTATTAGAAATAAGTTACTGGGGATTAACCTAAATGGCTTTAGGTTTTGTTGGGAGGAATGGAGAATTTAAAACAAATTAAATTTTTTAATGGAAGTAATTAATGCTACTTTGTTCTACTAATCCTTTTATTATTATTGTTTTTTATTTTTTAATTGTTATTCTATTATAAGATAGAACTAATTATTAACCCCTTTTTTCTTATTTCTTTTTGTTTCCTTATATGTCATAATAAGGGATAGGTAAATAATGGAAATAAATATCAGGATTAGAAATTTTATGCAAAAGAATATACAAATTTATTTTGAGATGGAGGAGGGTGTAGGGGAAGTTAACTTAAGATTAAATGTAGTAATCTGGATAAACGTTTTTTTATCTATTTTGATGTTTATTGATTATTAGTATATGTTGTAATATGTGTTTAATATTTTTTTTAAATATTTTTTTTAAAAAATTAACAAACAACTGGAAATGAGGCCCCAAACGCTTGTGGCTGCTTTGGTCCAAAGGGAAAATCTGAGCCAGGCACCAAGATGCAAGAAAAGTCTTCTCTCCTGGGGAAACGGAGCACAGTAAGAGCCCAGCCTGGTCAGACAGGAGGATCTGCCTAGCCCAGGATCTCGTTTTCCAGCTCTGGTCTACCCGATGGGGACAGCTAAAGGCTGGCGGGATCCTGGTTTACTGTCAGGAAACTGGGGCATAAAATTAAATTGGTTTAATATCTACCAGCTGGGACTCTTTTCACTGGACCGAAACTACAGAGAAGCCAAGAAGAACTCAAGGCTCATCCCCAGCAAGATCCACAGAGATGTCTTACCTTCTTCTCTCCGGCAGGCTCCTCCAGAGGAACCACCTGGTGATCTTGGTGCTCCTCGGATCTGCTGCAGACCCCGCAGAGGGGGGCTTCGTCCTCCTTGCAGGTAAACGTCAGGGGCTCCTGGTGCTTCTCGCAGACCCCCCTCCTTCGCTTCTGCCCTTTCCTGGTCTCCTCCTTTCCCTCCCGAGGACTGAGTTTCTGGGTTATTTCCACAGAATTGGCCAGCTGCTGGTTGGGCCGGAGGGTCCCCTCCTGAGCTCTTCCCTTGCATTGGGGGCAGCAGGAAGCCTCTGCCCCCGACGCCCCCCGGCTCCGGGTCAGGCAGGCGAGGCAGAAACTGTGGCCGCACTGGGCGATGCTCCCCGGGTCCGGGCAGACGGAGCAAGAGGCTCCCTCGCAGAGCTCCTTCGGGGGACCCTGCCCTGCCATGGCTGCCTCGGCGAAGAGAGAAGGAGAGAGTCAGTTTCGTTTCCCCGCTTTCCAAAGCAGCGACGGGGCGTTTCTCTCCTTGCAAAGGACTCCCCGCTGCTGCTGCTGCTCTGCGCTCAAGGGCCTGGCGATGGGCAGCGGCCAGGGGGGAAAGAAAGAGTTGCCGGGGGTGGAAGGCGGATCCTGGGGAGGAAGCGTCTCCCTCGCACTCCTTGAGTGGGCATTTGCAAGAGCCGGGGGGGGGGGGAGAGAAGTTTCCCTTCGCCTCCCAGGGGAAGTCCGGGGAAAGTTGGGATGAAGCGGAGGGGTGGATTTACCGCAGTGGATTTACCGCAGGCATTAAACACCTCCCCCGGCCCCTTCCCAAAAGGGCACATGAACACATGAAGATGCCTTCTACTCAATCAGACCTTGGTCCATCCAAGTCAGTACTGTCTACTCAGACCGGCAGCGGCTCTCCAGGGACCCAGGCGGGCATCTTTCACATCACCTACCTGCCTAGTCCCTTGAACTGGAGATGCCGGGGATTGAACCTGGGACCTTCTGCGTGCCAAACAGATTCTCTACCACTGAGCCGTTCCCCACTAGATTCAGATCCCACCCGGGGCAGAAACTCACCAATTTGCCCCAGGAAACTGACAAAGGAAAGGAAAAGAAAAGAAGTATTGTCGAAGGCTTTCACGGTCAGAGTTCATTGGTTCTTGTGGGTTATCCGGGCTGTGTGACCGTGGTCTTGGTATTTTCTTTCCTGACGTTTCGCCAGCAGCTGTGGCAGGCATCTTCAGAGGAGTAACACTGAAGGACAGTGTCTCTCAGTGTCAAGTGTGTAGGAAGAGTCAGAAAGAGGCTGGGTTTGAGCTGAATCATTGTCCTGCAAAACATTACCTTTACGAGACACAAAAAGCACATTACCTTTGTTACTTTTTGCAGGACAATGATTCAGCTCAAACCCAACCCCTTTCTGACTATATATTACTCTTCCTACACACTTGACACTGAGACACTGTCCTTCAGTGTTACTCCTCTGAAGATGCCTGCCACAGCTGCTGGCGAAACGTCAGGAAAGAAAATACCAAGACCACGGTTACACAGCCCAGATAACCTACAAGAACCAAAAGAAAAGAAGGTCCAACTGTTTGGTTGCGATTCCACTTCTTTGGTCCTTGCCTTGCTCTGTGACTGAGCCATTCCCACGACAGCGATACACCCATGTTCCCAGCAAACTGAAGTCTGGAGGCAGAGTCCTGATCTGAAAGAGAGGGCAGAACGGACTGCATCACTCCAGACGCTCCCCCATATTAAAGAAAATTCCAGGGAAACAGAAAAGCGGCACAGCAAAGAAGGGCGAGAATATAACATTTCTCCTTGAAGTGCTAGTTTTCTGTTGGGGGAGAGAGAGAGAGAGAGAGAGAAGGCCTGTGGTATAGCCCAGACTTTTAGTTGTATGTACACAGCCAATAGAGCTATTCCAAGCCACAGAAACAGAGTCCATCCAAATTTTGACAAGAATATGGAACAACAAATATGGAAAACAAAACAGTGGCCCACAGACTGGAAAGTGTCAACTTATGTTCCAAAGACTGCAGCAACTATCAGACCATCGCATTAATTTCTTACGTGAGCAAAGGGATCCTTAATGTGTTTCAACAAAGACTGTTACCATATATAGAATGAGAAAGGCCAGATGTTCAAGCTAGATTCTGAAAAGGAAGAGGCACTAGAGATCATATTGCAAATCTATGTAGTTGCTGGAGCATAAAGAGAATTTCAGAAGAAAATCAGTTTGTGTTTCATAGTTTACCGCAAAGCTTTTGACCGTGGATCATGAAAGGTTATGGGTGGTTTTAAAAGAGCTGGGTGTGCTACAGCATCTGATTGTTTTGATGCGCAATCTGTATTCTGGACAAGAGGCTACTGTTAAGACAGAATACGGAGAAACAGAAAGGTTTCCAATCGGCAAAGAGGTTAGATAAGGATATTTTAAATCTCCCTATCTCTTCAATCTGTATGCAGAACATATCATAAGGAAAACTAGATTCGATTTAGAAGAAGGTGGAAAGATAATTGGTGGAAGAAACATTAACAATTTGAGATACACAGATGACACCACATTACCTGCAGAGAATAGAAAAGACTCCAAACGACTACTGCTGAAGGTCATAGCAGAAAGTGCAAAGCAGGACTACAGCTGAACATCAAGAGGACAAAAATAATGACTCCTGGGGAGTTACTCAATTTTAAGGTTGACAATGAGGAAATTGACATTGTTCAAGACTTTCTATTTCTTGCCTCCACCATCAACCAAAAGGGAGACTACACCCAAGAAATCAGAAGGAGATTGAGGCTGGGAAGGGCAGCCATGAAGGAGCTAGAAAAGATTCTTAATTGTAAGGATGTGTCACTGACGAGTCGCGACCAAGATTAAGTTAAATCATGCCACAGTGTTCTCTATTACTATGAATGGGTGTGAAAGTTGGACAATGAAGAAAGCTGACAGGAAGAAAGTAGATTCATTTGAAATGTGTTGTTGGAGGAGAGTTTTACTGATACCATGGACCACCAGAAAGATTAAAAAATGAGTTCTACATCAAATCAAGTCTGAACTCTCCCTATAAATGAAAATTACTAAGCTATCTTTCGTTGTTCACATTATGAGAAGAGTCACTGGAAAAAACAATAACGCTAGGAAAAGTTGATGGCAGCAGGAAAAGAGGAAGGCCCAACATGAGATGGCCCTCAGTTTGAAAGACTGTTAAGGCTAGGACATTTTGGAGGATGTTAATGCATAGGGTTGCAATGAAGTGGAAGTGACTTTATAGCACTTAAAACACGCGCACACACACACACACACACAACACCTAAGATTTAACCTCCAGAGTAGGGTCTGGAGGAGAGGGGAGGGGAGGCGGCCCTTCTCTCGCTCCCTTCCCTTCCCTGCGCCATGCCGTGCCCCCCTTAAGAAGCTCATTGACGTCAGCCCGGTGTGGAGCGGAGCGCTTGGTCCCCGGCACCGCAGAGGCGAGGTGGGAGCGTGCCCAGCCGGCCCCGGCTTCCTCAATGACTAGGCCTCTGTGAGGCGCAGCACACGTCACGGAGATGGCTGGGACACGGGACTTCTCGGAGGGGAAGATCGCCGGGCTCTACAATCTGGAACGCACCCTGGGCAAGGGCCACTTCGCGGTAATGAAGCTGGCGCGGCGCTGCTTCACGGGCAAGCGGGTGGCGGTCAAGGTTATTGACAAGAGCCAGCTGGACGGCGGGGCGGCTGCACAGCTCCTGCAGGAGGTGCACTGCATGAAGCTGGTCCAGCATCCCAACGTGGTGCTCCTCTACGAGGTCATCGACACCCACTCCAAGCTCTACCTCATCCTGGAGCTGGCCGACTGTGGAGACATGTTCGACCACATCATGCAGCACGAGGGCGGCCTCGGCAAAGAGCGGGCCAAGCACTACTTCACCCAAATCATCCACGCCATCTCCTACTGCCACCGCCTCCACGTGGTGCACCGCGACCTCAAGCCTGAGAACGTGGTGTCCTTCCAAGAGCAGGGGGTGGTCAAGCTGACGGATTTTGGCTTCAGCAACTGCTTCCAGCCGGGCACCATGCTCACCACCAGCTGCGGCTCCTTGGCCTAGTCGGCCCCTGAAATCCTGCTGGGGGACGAATACGATGCTCCCGCTGTTGGTCAGAAGTGGGCTGGGACTGGCTGGGAAGGGTTTGCTAAGCCTGCGGCCTGCTGGGGAAGCTTGGTTTAGGTTTGCCCCAGCCCGTTGACGGGAGAGCAACCAGAGAAATAAATGTGGCATTCTCTGCCTCAGTAGGTCACGATTAGTCTGTCCGTAGCAGTAGAAAACAGCAAGAGTCCAGTAGCACCTGAAGAAGGGAACTGTGATTCCCAAAATGGGGAGGGGCCGTGGCTCAGTGGTAAAGCATCTACGTGGCATGCAGAAGGTCCCAGGTTCAGTCCCCAATGTCTCCAGTTAAAGGGACTAGGCTGGTAGGTGATGTGAAAGACCTTTCTCTGCCTGAGACCCTGGAGAGCCGCTGCTGGTCTGAGTAGACAATACTGACTTGGATGGACCAAGGGTCTGATTCAGTAGAAGGCAGCTTCATGTGTTCATGTGTTCAGGCAGGTATCAAAGCTTCTTGGAGGAGGAGGAGGAAGAGGAGGAGGAGGAGCTCTGCAAAGCAGGGACCCACTCATGCTGAACAGGGAGGTGGGTGAATAGGCCTACTTGACCTAATACCATTTCCTGCGTTATTTAACACGTAATGTTTAATATTTATGCTGCCGTCCTAGGATTACATTGCTTGTTTCATTGATTGTTTCATTGATTTAAATTTTACACTGTGTAATCCTTCTCGAGTCTCAGTGAGAAAGGTAGATAATAGAAAATAATCATAAATATCTACTGTTGCTGTCCTGTATTGGTTACTCAGCAATAAGTTGAAGTTTATTCATTCAGTAGTGGAAGAGCTTTTCCTGGACAGCCTGCAGGTAACGCTGTTACCTGTCTCTGAATACTTTCCTGTAAATCACTGAGTCTCAACTTTTCCTACCTTTGGTCCCTCCAATGGCTCTTATCAAAGAACCTGGGTCCCACCAGGACGGAATTTTTTAAAAACACCTTTTCTGAGAAAGACATTTATATGTTTGCACTTGCAGTCATTCTGTTTATTACAATTGCTTGTTTATAGTAGGTTATAAGGACATGAATATTACAGTAATATTCTTTTATTGCTATAGCTTTGGAACACAACAGAAATAATTATTTCATTAGCAATGGAAAAGAAATAATTGTTCTGAAAACCCCAATTAGACTGAACCATGCCCTTGTGACAGGCAAAAATGTCTCCTGTGAGTTTGTTTGGTTTGTTTCTTAACATAAGGGAGTGACCTCTCAAAGGTCCAGAGAGGACCAGGTCAATTCCAGCTTTTGACCTATCTAGCTATACTTTTTTAAAAAAATTGTTGACACACCATTACAATGACCTATTGTGGCAATGACTAGTTCACAGATTTTTAAAACTCACTCTTGCTCTTTTCATTGTGGAGTTATAAGAGGAACAGTATTGGCTGCATATTGAGCCTTATAACTCTGGCATGAGAAGGACTACTTTTAAAAAATGAAGTCAGGGAAATCATTGAAGTTATGGCCCAAAGAAGACCAGGCCACTGCCAGCATTTGAGATGCCTAGCCATAATTTTAAAAAATGACTCTCCATTAGAATGACCTATGGTGACAATGGCTAGTTCACAGATCTTTCCTGTTTTTTTGTTTTTTTTAACTCTCTCTAGCTGTTTTCATTGCATAATTATAAGGGGAATGGGACTGGCTGCACATTGCTCTTTATAACTGAAACAAAAAGGGCTAGAGAGTTGCTTTTAAAAAATAAATCTGGGAACAAGTACATGGTTGCAATAGGCCGGGGATATAAATATTTTATTTTTAAAAAACTATGTTGATCTGGGACCAACTTTTTTAAAAGGCCTTAGTTAGTGGGTGGATGAAAGGCCTCCCCAGAGCATCAAGGCAAGGAAATTGCACATGAGCAGGAATTCAATATAAATGTAGACAAAAATAAAAGCCAGAATATTGAAGAGTCCTGCCCATATGGGTGCCAGCCCAGAGCCCTCATTCCACCCCCTCCACATTCAATGACAACATCCTCACCTGTCCGTGTTGAAGGAGGAGGAGGCCTTGGCTTCGTCTTTGCCTCTTCTCTCTCCTTTGCTGCCCATCTCCAACTTCTTCCCAGGCTCCTTCCTTTACAACATTACAACCCCCCCCCCCCGGCATTTCCCCTTCCCCCAAAGTGTGGGTCCTGCTGTGGTCACCTCTCTCCTTGCAACCTTCTCTGCTCTCGCTCTGGTCTTTCAATGTTCCCCTCAAGCCACCTCCCTCCTATCCAGCTCTCCACTGCCAAAATCCCCCACCTCTCTCTTCATTCTGAACAAGGGACGTTTCTCCTTTGACCCCTCCATTAACTTCCCTTCTGCTCTCAGACCCCACAGAAACTCCTCAGTCCTGCCCTTCAAACCCCTCTGCATCGGGGTCCATCAGAAAATAAAGCTGGGGGCCTCAGAACTGGTCACCAGCTTCTGGATTTTTATGGGACTTGTAGAGCCCAAAATGAAAGGAATCAGAAGATCCTGGCCCAGATTACGTCCAGAAACTCTGCTGCTCTTTGCAATGGAATCAAAAGTTTAACCATGAGAAGCCAGGAAGGTGGGAAGCAGCACAGACCGGGATGGTGGGAAATATCCCCTCCTTTACAAAACAAAGAGGGGTTAACTTCCCTCACCTATCAGAGCCTGTGTGGTATAGTGGTTCAAGGGTCTTAGAATCTATGAGGCCCGGGTTCCAATCCTAACCCCACCATGGAAGCTTGCTTGTTGGCATTGGGCCAGTCACACACTCTCACCCTAACCTCCTTCTCAGGACTGTGGTTGTTGTGAGGATAAAATGGAAGGCGGGGGGTGTGTGTGATATAAACTGCTGTGGGTCCACCTTTGGGAGAAAGGAAGCAGAGACAAGATGAGTGGAATATATCGCCTCTTTTACAAAATGGGGTGGGGGGAGTAAAGAAAGTCTCTGAAGGTTCAGAGCCAGTAATACGTTATGAGATCTCGGTTGTCAGATTGGAGAAGAAAGGAGCAGTGGTGCCTACACTGTCTCGTGTCAGAGGACAATGCCCATTGCTTGTGAAGTGGTGGGACACAGGCTGGACGGTGCTGATGCACTCGTCTGATATGTTGCTTCCTAGAGGTACCTTCTTGTTTGCTGTGGAAGCCGAAAGGTGGATATGAGGGGCCTTGGATTGTTCAAGCAGGGGCTGCATTGTGTCTCTATGTTGTATTGTTTTTGCTCCTAATGGTTGCAATGCCGGATTTTTCCCCATGAGCACAAACTGCCCACAGCATTAAAATCTTCACCGAGGAATCCTCCACCACCAATACAAGATGTGTTGTAATCCCCCAATTCACAGTAACAGTGTGTTTTTGTAATGCTATCAAACGTTTTGCACTAACTCATAACATGCAGTATGTCCCCCACCTTGAACTGCTTATGTTGAGTCATGAAAATCATTCTCCAATATAGACTTCCCTGATTAAGGTGCCTGAATGTAATGTAATATAATTTGAATGTGGCTCCCTTTTTTCTGCTGTTCATATGCTAATCACCTGTCACCTGTCATTCGCTAATCACCTGCCACGCCGGGTTGTGCGTTAGGCAGTTTACAAAGGTTTGGATGCCCAACCTTGTTTTGCTGTCTGGCTTTTACTGTGAGTTTGTGCGTGAAGCCATGAATGTAAGTGCAGCCAAAAAATCAAACCAACTCATATGTTTTTAAGAAAGCAGTGGAATATCCCAAATCAGTTTTGGATGAGTGTACTTGACTATTGTAGATGAGCCCTTTCTTAGGATGCTACGCAGATCGTATCTGTAGTTCAGTATTCACAGAGGCGAAAAACATTCATGAAAACCAACATTGGCCTCCCTTTGCTAAGAAAGATTTGTTCTGGCTTCCTCAGGTTCCACCCACAATACCACCAGGCGGTAGCAAAGCAGAAACTGGAAACTCTGACCAGGGCTCAGTGGCACAGCATCAGCTTGCAATGCAGAAGGTCCAAGCTTCAATCACCAACATCTCCTGTTCATAGGCTTGCGAACCTTCAGGTTTTCCAGCTGGATAGCTGCTATTAGTACTACTGTAAAGCTGGGTTAAATTAGTTCTCCTGGAGAACCAACTGCTGCCTTCGCAATCGGAGTCTATCTTCTTTAATTCTCCATTGATGAACATTTCCCCCATTTGAATTCTCCTAAACCTTCATGGGGCCTTATTGTTTACTTGTGAGGATTTTGATGGGGGATATGTGCGTCTAAAGATTGAATCAAAAGTGAGAACTGATCTCTATTGGCTGGAAATCAGTAGTAACTGGAGTGTGGCAACTGTAGCAGTGGTCCATCAAAAATCTGACATGGAAATATGTTTTGCACATTTATTAGGTGCCAATATATTGATGCTTGCTGGTCACGTAACCACCGGGCTTTGGCAGCTTCCAAAGGACACAGGGTTTCCAGCTGGACAGCTGCTATTAGTACTACTGTTCAGCTGGGAGAAATTACTTTGTCACGCCTCCCAGGCGTCGCTGTTGTCCCCGGGTGGTCTGTTGAGCATTGCCATGTCAGCTGAGATGCAAATGAGATGTTCCGTCTACAATCGTACAGGTCGCCACTTACACAGTTGGCACTGTATTGTCATGTGACAAAAAATTCTTGGAATGGTTCCATAATTCCAAGTTGCATGATTGAAGCTCTGCTCCAGCACCACTGGTCTCTAGGGCGAGTTAGAAATGTGTAATTCCGTCTATTAATGGAGTAGAGCCCGGGAACTGTTCCAAGTCACCTGAAGCACAGTTATAATGGCAGGAGATTTTCCCTCAACCGCCTTATTAATAGAAACATTGCCATTTAGCCAATGTGCCCACCACGGTAGACACACAGTGGTACCTTGGGCAGAGGTCATTGGCTGTACCACGTCCTTGCTCAAAGGAAGAAGGCAGCATTGTACCATTTAACTGTTTACCTCAACTTTTTGTGACATGACTGAGGCTGTAAAAAGATCCAAGGCTGGGGTGTTGGGACGGCAAAAACTCAAAAGGGATATATTTAACAGCAGTGCTGATTTTAAGCTTTCTCTACTGTGCACATAGTCGACACGTTTCATTCCAGCATAGACTGCTGCTAAATTTCCCATGACCTCACTGGGGGTACCATTAGTGCTCAGCTTCATAGGTGTCCCAGGTGATTTGCCACGGCCGGTAATAGGCATTTTGTTTTGGGTAATTGACAACGAGGATAACTTCCAACCCTGGAAGACAAAAAAGTAGACCCCTTTAGTGCCATGACTTAAGCGTTATTACATCCCCATTTAGGAGTGTTTGGGAGAGACACACACAAACAGGAGATGTGTCACATAAGTGACTTCCGCAGTTCAACTGTGCGTCGTGTGAAGATATATCTCCTTTTATCTGTTGGTAATCTCTCCGTGTCCTGCTTTAGCGGATGAGACCGTGTTCTGATATTATGTGAGGGGGACAATAAATCCACCCTTCACAGCCACACAGTCCTAAACGTCCTAAGCGCTCCACTTAGGGTTGCCAGGTCCCTCTTCACCATCAGCAGAAGGTTTTTGAGGGTGAGCCTAAGCAGATTGGGGTTTGGGGAGGAGAGGAACTGAAATGCCAGGGAGTCCAATTGCCAAAGCAATTTCTTCGGCCATTGAAACATGAGGATACGTCCCATGCTAGCAGACATTCTGCGTTCCCCTGAAAAATTTCATCACAGAAAGGCTGCTTGCAGGGAAATAACAGGAAGGAAGGGGGGGTTGAAGCCAGAGGAGGGCCAGGTTTGGAGAAACAGGTGGCCAAGCTGGTCATTGTTAATGGATGGAGCTTTCCATTATAACGATTGGTGAGGAGTATTGCGATTCTCCTATAACTCATCTGAGCAATCCTGTTTACTAACTGTCGTTTATCCTGGTTAATATTGCAAATCACCGGCACCAATGGGCACACACATAAACACTACGTTACTGCAGAAAACAAAGAAACAAAGGGTGTTTGATTATCCAATTTATAAAACGGCACAGTAAAATAACATTTGGAAATGCGGATAGACGGTTTCTGTAACAATAACATAACGGAACAGCAGCAAAATCTGCTTTTAATAGAAACAACAAACTATAAATGTGAAATGTTTTCATTTGCTTGGAGCGGACATCTGTTCCTCCAGGGAACTGATGCGGCGGTCCAGGTCTTCAACTGCAGAGTGGGAAACAAAAAACAGTTACTACTCCACGATCGGAAATGTGTTGGCGTGCTGGCAGCGACATGGCTTCATCACTCCTTTGGGATTTCCCTTGCCCTTTGGAAAACCAAATGCTTGATGGAGACTCTGCAGGCTGAAGTCTACGGATGCGTGGGATTTTGAAAGCTATGGAAAGCTTTGCCTAAAAATCCTGTGTCTTTTGTAACCTCTCTAAAGGACAAGCTGTGCCAACTGCAGAACTTCATGTGTAGTTAGAGAAACTGAATTTTTTTGTGTGCGATATGCTTCCACAAAGATCATACTTTGCTGTAACGAAGCACAATTTTTAAAATAAACTTTTTGCCCTTTAATTAGCGTGCCTTGCTAATATTTCTGTGGTCTCAGCACGAAATCTATGGTGCCTTCCTTTTGGGGTTCTTTATAAACCACCTTCCGTATTGTGTTCTTTGTTAGAGCGGACCTCCCTTAACAGAGACTCCGCTCTGCGAGGCCGGTGTTTTCGGTTTGGGTCCTTTTGGGAAATAGCTTGGGAACAGCCGCTTTCAGCCAGTCCCCGGAGAAGCCACCATTTTGGAATTGAGCGCTGGTGGAAGGCTACCTGCACTGAGCTCTGAGTAAAACATTTGGCGACTCTAGGCCAAAAAAGGAACCGGCTTGGCGGAGTTCTGACTGGGTCTGCAGCAATGTGGGTGGTACTGGGCCTCAATCACAGATTGCCGGTGTGGTTTTGAGATGGGAGTGTAATTGATGCAGCCAAGCCCAGAAGCGATTAATGTTTTGATTTCTCAGGTAAGAAGCCTCAGAGGCTGTGGGGTTTATAGAAACTCCTGATGCCAGAGCCTAGGTACTGAAAGCAACAAGAGCGCACCATGAAATGAAGGTACCTGCACCCACAGTTAGAGGACAGAGTACATCAGCCCATGCATAGCTTCTTGAGGATGATGCACTCACGGATGCGTTGGAGATTCATGGGGTTGCCATGAATTTTATTTTACCCCCGCTGTATTCTGACTTTGCAAATGTTTTTTTCGGCCTATAAAGAACATATACTTGCAACACACCTAGAACGCTTGATTAGCTAATCTGGGTCTACTTCTTCTGTATGCATGTGTTCTACTCATCCCCCACCTCAAACACAAGGCTATCAGCTGGCACAGTCGGTCAGATGTTGTGTCATAAAATGCGCAAGTTTTGCAATGAGAGGTGGAAGAATGAGTTTTCCCCAGCCCACCATTTCCCATCGCTCATTAAACGTACGTGAGTGATGGGCGCTTTCCTCAAGGGCCTGCAGCCTTTCCTCGAGCACTGCGCAGATGAACTCTTGGGGAAAAGCTGGTGAAGGTAGACACATGAATGTCAGGCGTGCGAACAGAAGAGGGCAATGTCAGTTGACAGGGTAAATAAAAAATTTATGCCCTCAGATGAAAACACGGTACCCCTATAAGGGTTCGATTGTGATGTCGTTGGGATTAAAACCGGGTTGGGTATTACAGTGGTGAGAAAACCATGGGGTTTGGTAGTGGAGCCAAGGGTGTACAGTGCTCCTTGGCTGGAGACTGTTTCATAATGGCGTTTTAACAAATGGTCCGTTATCCTATGCTTTTAATTCTGAGCAGGATAAATGTTCTGCGGGAACCACTGATAAACTGTCTTTTTTGGAGGACCGCACCAAAAGTCAGGACAGTGTCTAACATTGCGACTGTTACTCTGGGCCAAAAAAAAAAAGGTTGAATGGGTATTACACTGTAAGGCACATGGAGAGTTGTAGGGGCAATGCTGGTTATGAAAGGTGAAAGTAACCCTATGCAGAAGCAGTTAAGCAGAACATAGTGATTCTTTAAAATGGCAGCCTCTGAACTGTCTCCCCTATATGTGGTACATTCTCACCTTGACTGGGTCCTGGCACAGCTACATCAGGATCCACAGCAGCACCTGCCACGCTCCCCAGTCCTCTTTCTTCCTCTGCAGGGAGGTAGAGAGAAAACATGTCAAATCTGAAGTTTCGCAAGAGCAGATCGCTTCCAGACTCAACTAGGAGTATGCCGACCACACCATCCCTGATTAATGTATTGCTTGCCCCAACTTGTTAAAGGATTTCTGCCAGGAAAATGTCCAGCTGGTCATGTTGCCAGGGGAGGGTGCCTTCTCCTGTAGGTAACTTGTTGCCAACTACCCAGTTATTGGCTATATCCCAGGCACGCTCCAGCACTCTGTACATTTGGCCTCTGTTAACAGACTGGACATTGATAGTTTAATAGTGTGCAAACGACCCAATCAAGGAAAAATTGGAGAGCAGCAATGATGCATTTAGCTCAGCATGTACTGAATGGAGTTTCTCTGCTGGGTTGATCCTCACCTTGATTTGGGACTGCCACAGCCGCCTCAGTCACAGCAATAGCCACATCCCCCTCTTCACTGTCTTCCTCTGGGGGGGTGGAAAGAGAGAGAGAGAGAGAGAGAGAGAAATTTGTTAATCACTCGGATTCAAATAACAGCACCTGTCGCTCTTGGGATTTTTGCTAACCACCCCACCCATTAATGTGGTGGTGCTTTACACAGTCATGTGTAAAAAAAAAAGTCTGCAGGTGCACCGGTGTCTCGGTCATCTTGCCATTGGAGTTATTAAAAGGGAACCTATTTGCCCACTGTTTATAGACTGGGTGCTGGACCACAAGGACACCTTGCCTGCTAAGGCATGTCCTGGGTTTTGATGCTTAAATTGGACATTCTTTTTTGTGACTAATAAGCCACCAGTTTGCACCAACAGTGGGCGTAACCTTTCCTTCCACAACGACGCTACCGCTGAGGAGAGTAAACTTGTTTTTTTATATATATAATTTTTTTTATTTTTATAACATAAAACAAACAATAAAACAACAATATTTAAAAAAATACAAAAGAAAATACAAAAGAGTATCGATGAGATAATCTACATTAATAAAATCTAAATTCACCACCAAACTTCCGTAGAAGTGTCTAAACAGTTTTAAACGTATTATTAACAATATAAAAAATATCCAAAACCTGTTTCTATAACTCACTAACTAATTTAGTAAAATCCATATTTGCCAGTTTATCCCAATATGTGACGGCCTTCACCCATGTTATTTTAAATTCTTCCATATCTTTTCCATGTAGGAATTCTGTTAATTTGGCCATCCTCATATACATCCATAGTTTTTCTCTCCAATCCCTAATCGAAGGTTTATTTACTTGGCTTCCAAACTTTGGCTATTACAATTCTTGCAGCAGCAAAACTATATTGACAAATGATCCTATCATTTCTATCCATTTTTTCAATCCCCAATAAACAAAATGCAGGATTTCTTTTTACTCTCATATTAATTAAATTATTAGTTTCTCTTATGACCTTTTGCCAAAAATTTTTTTATTTTTTTACATATCCACCAGGCATGCATAAAAGTACCTTTTTCCTTTCCACATTTGCAGCATAAAGCCATGCCTTCTTTTTTTATTTTACTTACCATCACTGGAGTTGTGTACCACCTATAAAACATTTTATATAAATTCTCTCTAATTTCATTAGTTATTGTAAATTTAAATTCTTTCTTCCACAATTTTCCTATATTTCCAGATCAATATTATATCCTAATTCTTTCATCCATTTCAACATTACTGGTTTAATTCTTTCTTGTTCTAAATTTACTTCTATTAACAGTCGATATACCCTTCCGATCATTCCCTTATTTCCTTTTAATAATATATTTTCAAATTTGGATTCGTTTTTATAAAATCCTACTAACTTATCTTTATTCAATATATCATTTACTTTATAATAAATAAACCAATCTTTTGTCGAAGGCTTTCAAGGTCAGAGTTCGTTCGTTCTTGTAGGTTATCCGGGCTGTGTAACGGTTACACAGCCCGGATAACCTACAAGAACCAATAAACCAATCTTTGATATTAAGTTCTTCTCTACTTTTTAAGACCCAATCTCCTTGTCGACAGAGAGGCAGAGCCACCCGTGCCTGCCTGATATTAAACAGCCATCTGGTAACACACACTGATTTTTTGGCTGCTTAAATCACACACTAGCCCAACTGACTGTGTGTAAAGTGCCTTCAAGTCGCAGCTGACTTATGGCGACCCCTTTTGGGGTTTTCATGGCAAGAGACTAACAGAGGTGGTTTGCCAGTGCCTCCCTCTGCACAGCAACCCTGGCATTCCTTGGTGGTCTCCCATCCAAATACTAACCAGGGCCGACCCTGATTAGCTTCTGAGGTCTGACCAGATCAGGCTAGCCTGGGCCATCCAGGTCAGGGCCCATATTGCACACACACACGCACACACAAATCAAATCACAGTCGATAATGATGACCCCATAGGGTTTTCAAGGCAAGAGACTGACAGAGGTGGTTTGCCAGTGCCTTCCTCTGCACAGCAACCCTGGCCTTCCTTGGTGGTCTCCCATCCAAATACTAACCAGGGCTGACCCTGCTTAGCTTCTGAGATCTGAAGCCTGGGCCATCCAGGTCAGGGCCCATATTGCATACACACACACAAATCAAATGACAGTCACTAGTGATGACCCCATAGGGGTTTCAAGGCAAGAGGTGGTTTGCCACCTTCCTCTGCACAGCAACCCTGGCCTTCCTTGGTGGTCTCCCATCCAAATACTAACCAGGGCCGACCCTGCTTAGCTTCTGAGATCTGACCAGATCAGGCTAGCCTGGGCCATCCAGGTCAGGGCCCATATTGCACACACACACGCACACACAAATCAAATCACAGTCGATAATGATGACCCCATACGGTTTTCAAGGCAAGAGACTGACAGAGGTGGTTTGCCAGTGCCTTCCTCTGCACAGCAACCCTGGCCTTCCTTGGTGGTCTCCCATCCAAATACTAACCAGGGCTGACCCTGCTTAGCTTCTGAGATCTGAAGCCTGGGCCATCCAGGTCAGGGCCCATATTGCATACACACACACACACATCAAATCACAGTCACTAATGATGACCCTATAGGGTTTTCAAGGCAAGAGACTGACAGGGGTGGTTTGTCAGTGCCTTCCTCTGCACAGCAGCCCTGGCCTTCCTTGGTGGTCTCCCATCCAAATACTAACCAGGGCTGACCCTGCTTCGCTTCTGAGATCTGACCAGATCAGGCTAGCCTGGGCCATCCAGGTCAGGGCCCATATTGCACACACACACACACACACACAAATCAAATCACAGTTGATAATGATGACCCCATAGGGTTTTCAAGGCAAGAGACTGACAGGGGTGGTTTGCCAGTGCCTTCCTCTGCACAGCAACCCTGGCCTTCCTTGGTGGTCTCCCATCCAAATACTAACCAGGGCTGACCCTGCTTAGCTTCTGAGATCTGAAGCCTGGGCCATCCAGGTCAGGGCCCATATTGCATACACACACACAAATCAAATCACAGTCACTAGTGATGACCCCATAGGGGTTTCAAGGCAAGAGGTAGTTTGCCAGTGCCTTCCTCTGCACAGCAACCCTGGCCTTCCTTGGTGGTCTCCCATCCAAATACTAACCAGGGCCGACCCTGCTTAGCTTCTGAGATCTGACCAGATCAGGCTCGCCTGGGCCATCCTGGCTACTCAGCTGCCAATCTGAAACCGGCGTCTCGGACAGCCAACTTGTAAAACGCACCCGAAAACGATGAGGAATCGGTGTCCAAATGGGCGGGTGGGACTGGGCGTCTCGACCAGTGCTGCCCCATCAGGCCATAGGGGTCACCCCCGCCCCGGCCCAGCGGGGGGGGGGCCTGGAGCCGCCCCATGCCGGCCTCGAAGTCATCGCAGAGCCGCCCGTACTTTCTCAGGCACTCTTGCGCGGACCGCCTGCCATACCCGACGGCAAATTCCCTGAAAACCCGCAGGGCAAAAGCCCGGGGGTATTCCCGGATTTCGAAGGCGAGGTCTCGCATCTCCACGAAGCGGAGGAGGAGGCGCAGCTCAGCGCGGCTCCACCTGCCCGGCTCCATGCTCGCCCCGTGGTCTTTTTAGCAGAAGGGCGGGGCACCAAACTGGGCAAGCACGTGCAGTTCGGGTTAATGCGACGGCCATGCGCCTTGTAGGGGGTTTGCCCATCGAGAAGGGCCAAATAACAATTGCCCCCCCCCCCGGCGCCAATCGTTACCGAGCAAGGCAGAAAGGTTCCTCCCACGAAGAGGGGATTCTGCCCCCCCCGCTCTCTTTCTCCAAGAGGGGGGCACAGGGACGCCCCCCGACCCAAAGCGGGCGTCGAATCGGGCGCCTCCCCTACGCGGAGCCTGCCAGGGCTGCCACAAACTCCCTGCAGACTAGCAGGGCGAACTGCCTGGGGCGCCCCGTCGGCGCCCTAAAAGCAAGATTGCGCACCTCTAAAAAACGGAGGCGATGGCGCACCTCGCCACGAGTCCACCTTCGCTCAGCCATTGTACCCTCTGGGGAGAGGGACTTGGGAAGATCTAGGGGGCGGGGCATTGGTCCTAATGTGAGATATAAGAATAGGGAACCCTCTTTTTCCTAAATGCTGTCGTGCGTGTTAGCTTGGGGGGGGGTTTGTGGGGTCCTGGGGGGAGGGCACGCAAACAGCACAGACTCGTGATCTGGGTACTCTGTCCAGGGCTGAGGTTTAACCTAAAGGCAGGGGCGACTTTAAATATAGGAATGCAATACTGCTTTGTTTCCGAGAAAGTTGCTTCTCTCTTTGCGGGAACTTGCCCGGGCTGCCTTGATGGCGGGGGTAAAAAGGTAAAGGTCCCCTGTGCAAGCACCGGGTCATTCCTGACCCATGGGGTGACGTCACATCCCGACGTTTCCAAGGCAGACTTTGTTTATGGGGTGGTTTGCCAGTGCCTTCCCCAGTCATCTTCCCTTTACCCCCAGCAAGCTGGGTCCTCATTTGACCGACCTCGGAAGGATGGAAGGCTGAGTCAACCTTGAGCCAGCTACCTGAAACCAACTTCCATTGGGATCGAACTCAGGTCATGAGCAGAGCTTTTGACTGCAGGACTGCAGCTTAACTCTCTGCGCCACGAGGCTCCTAATGATGGCGGGGGTGGGGGTTGGAAAACGTTGGTTTCTAGCAAGCAGCCCATGGCACCGTTTCCCTTACAGCATAAAGCTCACCAGTGATGGAGATTAAACTGCGCGCACTCAGCAGGGTCTGCTGGAATGCTCCCTTAGGCTCCAGTGCCCTAAATTTCATGTGCTCTTCTTGATGCGCCAAGAAACCCCACCCCCTCCACGTATCTGTGGATGTCTGAACAGAGCGCAAATCTGACTTTTCCTTTGCTTGTATTTTCCCAACCCTTCAAGGTCTCCTGTTCTCTGCCAAGAACACATTTATTTAAAAAACACAGAATATATTTGTGTCATTCTTTAAGGTGCTACTGTACCCTTGCTCTTCTCTGGCGACAAAATCGACACGTCTTGCTTGAAGTCTTGATTGAAGACGCCAAAGCCGGGGATGCATAAGCCAAAGGGTTTTTCGGAAACATTAAAACTAAAGTAAAGAACTGTCTATGGAACTTGGACCATCCTACGAGAGATGTGCATTGTTGAGTTTGCGAGTAGTGTACAAAAAAGTTACATTGAATGTGTCAATGCATCAGGTTCAACTTTCAATAAATAAATAAAAACACCAATCTTCTAAACTCAAAATACATTGTTAAACTATACACTGTACTCAGTTAAATATATATACATTGATTCATAAGGCAAGCATAGGATACAAAGAAAAAACCTTAGTCAGAGACTACCAGATGTTGTGTGTGTGTGTAAAGTACCGTAAAGTCGCAGCCGACTTATGGCAACCACTTTTGGGGTTTTCATGGCAAGAGACTAACAGAGGTGGTTTGCCAGTGCCTTCCTCTGCACAGCAAGCCTGGTATTCCTTGGTGGTCTCCCATCCAAATACTAACCAGGGCTGACCCTCCTTAGCTTCTGAGATCTGACCAGATCAGGCTAGCCTAGCCATCCAGGTCAGGGTCGCCAGATGTTAGATGGAATTTGTTTTTTCAGCTTTAAAATTATAGCATAAAGAAAACAGTGAGATAGACTGCTGGTTCACATGCATATTCAGAATCTAGAAAACCATAACCCCCCTAGTATAAGGGTGAAGGTGAAAATAAAAACGTGTAGTGGTTTTAAAAGTTCACTTCCCCACAAAGTTTTTAAAAGGTGGGGAAGGGTTAACAAAAGTTCCTTGCTTCTTCTGTTGACAATCTGCTGCACTCTTCGGCTCCCTGTCTTTCCTCGGGGGCTGGCATGGGATGGCCAGGCTGAGTAGGCGTGGGGCGACTTACATAATCACCGCAAGGCATGCTGGTCTAACGTGGAATAATGCAAACTGTGCAACAAAAACCTTTTATACTTCTGCATGCTTTCATTTCAATTGCTGCGAACTGTGCTAAGCATTTAGGGTCCTTTTCCTATACCAATTCAATGTTCACTTTATTCCCAAAAGCTGTTTCTCTAAAACGGGTTGCCTGGCCGCCACCCCAGCAAAACCATCAAGCTTGAGTTCCCCTGCTCGAGCGGGTCTCAGGTCCCTCCCTTCTCCAAACCTTACCCTCCCCAGCTCTGCACCCTAAATCTCCAGGAATTTTCCAGGCCAGAGTTGGGAACCCTAGCAATGAAGTTCAGTAGCCCTTGGCCTAACTTCCCTCGCAGGGTTGTAGTGAGAACAAAGTATGAGCACCCAGTTTGGTGGAAACCCAGTTAAAGGAGAGACAGAGACAGCTGTGTGGATAAAAAGGGCTTATGATGATTAAGAAAGACTCAAAAAAATAGGAAGAGAAACATTTAACCCAGCAGGACCCTGGCTACGCAAATCCCCCTCCTGAATTTCTTTCCAACCGGAGAGTTGGGGGGGGGGCTCAAATCAGTAAACAAATCCCCCCCCAGCAAAAAAAAAAATTCAAGGCAGCACAGTTTTCAAGGTAACATAACTTTTATCATAACTGTAACATCTTTTCAACCACTGGTATAACTGAACAATAACAGCAATAAATGTGGCAGTCTTGACAGGGAGAGGGTCCTTCAGGGCCCTTCAGAAACGGTGCAGATGAACAGAGAGGCAAATCTCGACAGGTGGTGCCCAGGAAACCAAAGGAAAGAGAAAAGTCCAGAATATTTGTCTGTTCCTCTTGGGCTTGAGAGGAATGGGAGGCCGGAGGAGGCCGGGTGTGTGTGTCTCTATTCCTTGACGACAAACTGAAATGTGTTTCTGTCACTGTCAGAAATAAGATACAAAGTGGGGGGGGGGAATCTTGGGAATTTTTACTCCAGTCAGTTTGGGGGTCTGGGAGCCCCGGAGAGCCCTCATTTGGTGCTCCTGGTGTGGAGAGGAGGGTCTTAAGAAGAAGAGAGTTTGAGGTGGCCATTTTCCCACACCCAAAAGAAGGGCAGGAGGGTCTCTCCACGGAAGGAGGCTCCGGAGAACTCATAGATCAGGGATCCTCGGTCAGCGTCGAAAAAGGCCACTCGGCCCCCAGCGTAGTCCAGGCAGACTCGGATCCTCTTGGGCTCCCCGGTCAGGGTCAGGCGAGGATATTGGTTTTTTATGACAGCCCTGTAGTGACCCCCCCACTTCCCCACAGCCCAGATCCCTTCCTCAGGACTAAAGATGATCCCTCCCTTCCTCCTCACAGACTCTCTGGCCACCCCCACACGCCAGCCTTCCTCACTTCCCACAAGGACTTCCCAGAAATGGCGGCCTGCTGTGAATCCCTCACGGCCCAGAAGAGCACTACGTGTGGAAAATCTCTTAGGGTTGCTGGGCAGAGACTGAGCTTTTCCTCCCCATCTCACGCTTTTCCAGTCCTCAGACAGGACAAGGTAGATGTTGGCTGTATCCGGATCCAGAGTCACATTTACTGTTGGGGGAAAATGAGGAGACAAGAAGAGAAGCGTTTTCAGCCAGGAGATTTCTCCGCCTCTGCCCTGTTCTGCGTCCTCCTCCTGCTCCCACCTCTTCATAACCCTCTCCTGGATTCACAGACTCTCTCCCGCCTTCACCTGACCTGCTAAAAGGCAGAGCAGCCTTCCTGGGAGATTCAAGAGGAGACAGATAAAATCAACATAAAACCCCCCATAGAACACAACCCATTTCCTACCACATCCTATCCCAAAGCAGGAGACCATGGATATCTCAGTCACAGGATTTGTGTGTGTGTGTGTGTGTGTGTGTGTGTGTAAGAAATCACACGAGAGAGCATTTACACAAACACCCAAATCACATGAAAATGAGAAGGGAACAGAATGGGTTGAACTGGTCGTGGTTCTTAGTCCTGATCTGAGATACATCTCAAAACGGGTAATAAGATACCACTGAATGTGGCTTTCATTGACTCTGAATAAAACATGGAGACTGGAAGGGGGTTTCCATTTCTTTTGGCCTGCCAGGGAGATGTGTTTCTCAATTGGCATTTGGGACCATTTTGGATGGGATTGGGATGGTTTCTATGTGTCAATGAAAGAACAAAGATTGGACTAAATGCAGCTTCTCAGGGAACGTCCTGTAAGGTAAGGTTATGACAGCAGTAAAGTGGAGCTGATGTCCTGCCTGCCCCCCTCAGAGGATGCAAGCGAGATCAGACCTTCACACCACAGCCTGAAGAATCTGCCTTCCACTCGTCTGTCTTTTTAAAGATTATAACATCCACCCTGATGTAGGCCTCAGGTGTGCTTGGAAGCTTATACAATGTTTGTTCCAATTTAAATAATAAATAATGAAGGTATTACATGAATTTTGCAACTGTTTGGAGGTTCTCCATGGACCACTACGGCTGTACAAGTTTTTCCTGGATCCCAAGAATGACATTTCTACTCAACCCAACCTTCAAGTATTTGTTCTAAAGAATGATATATTCTCCTGTCATTCAAGGTGTCTCCCAGAACACCTTGAATCAAAAACACCCCAATAATAGTTTCTCTGCTTCACAGCATAGGGAACTCGGGGGAAGGAAGACAGAACAGGACTGACGTTCCCTTGAAACTCTCTGTCTTCTAGAGAGACCCAGGGGCTTCGGCAGTGGTTTCCACACAGGGACGGGCTTGTGCGGTTTCCTTGTTGCTGGTGTAGCTAATGATAAAGCACAGTGACAAGAACTGGGCTTCTGCATGACAGGTTTCCCCAACCAGTTTTCTTTCTCCAGTCCCCCAGCAGCACACACCCCCTTCCAATGGGCCACCGGGGCTTTGTCATGAAAAAAAAAATCAGTAGTGGCGCATCATTATATTGATGCCTTTCCCTGTATACTGTCACAACAGAAAGGTATAGAGGCTTACTTTTTAATGAAGGCTGGGAATGCAGAGAACCAGGTACACGTATTGATAAAACATTATATCTATATAATGCTATGACAGTATTGCCTATTTCTTAAAAACTGAAAATCCCCCCAGAGGTAGGGGAATGAAATAGCACCACCAGGTCAGGGTCAGGAAAATGGCTGCCATGCAGGTGGGAAAATCTGAATTTTTCCACCCACATAGCAGCCATCCAGGCTTTACTGAAAACCAGGTTTGAGAAAGTGGAGAAGACCTGGGAAACCCCACCAGGTGTAAAATGTGGTGAGGAAGCAGGGGGTGGGAATCACTTCCCAAAAAGGATGAACCCAGGGCTAATAACCTGTGAGAAGATGGCCAGGATCAAGCTAGAACTGACCACAAATGGGCGTTCATTCATGTCCCCTCCCTGCTCCTGCGGAAGCAACTTGACAACTTTGCAAAAATTAAGCCCTGTTGTGGTATCCTCCATGGCAATTTAAGAAGAGCTGCAATATTACCAATTGGAACCTCCTCTATACTAGAGTTACCATCACAGAGCTATCAAACTTCAAGCATCACCTACCCTGAGCAGGAAAAACCAATGTCTCAATACCCAACTTTGGCAGAAGAATACAAAGATCTTTCTTATGGACTCAGCCAAGCAACAAATGTCCTCATGCATCAAAAATGGGTTTCCTTGCCTCATGTATATTTTGCAGAGCCTTGAAAACGCTGTTCCAGGGTGTTGAACTCATTTGTTACAAGGGCCTAATTCACAATTGTCACTTGGTTGGGTCGGTCCATGCCTCGGCAACCCAAATTGGGAGCTGGGGGAGGAGGGGTGGCTGCCTCAGCTGGCTTGCAGGCTGGATAAGAGCTCTCAAGGGCCCAGATCTGGCCCACGGGCCATATGTTTGACACCTCTGCCCTATTCGGATGTTTGCAAATTTGGCAGCTGGGTAAACACATTTTAAAGCTGAATTAACTTTTAAATGAGGCAGAACTGGCTGGAAAATGACCTTGCTGCCCATACATCAAATATCCTGGAGATACATCTTCAAAAACCAGTTCTGCAACTTTACTGAAAGCTTTGGGAAAGGACTGATACGTTGCGATATACCATAAATGCTGTTTGAAAACATAGTCATTTAAAACAACCTACAACTGACCCTACGCGGAACAAAACAGAGCTAAGCCAACATTCAACCTGCATACATGAATGCGGCAAACGGAAGTTCCCGAGCCCATTTCACAGCACTAGAAAACATCTGCCTTCCTTCTGCCTGGATTCACTCTAAAATATACTCAGGAGACAGCATCCTCCTGCCCAGAAGTATGCATCCGAGTGACAGCTGGAGAGGCAGAAGACCAGGCTGAAGAGGAAGCTTGTGAGTGACAGGCACGTAGTTCCTGTTCTTCTCCCAAACATCAAACAAAAAATGTGTGTGAACAACTGGATAACAGCACCAGGGCAAGCTGGACTTCTGCCTTTATATACTGCCATTCCAGAAATGTAGCTTTAAAAAAAACTGTGAATCCAATACACAAATTATAGCACCTTGAAATTGAGGGAAACCTGGAAAGCAGGTAGGGAAATCTGCTGAGAGAAATGGGATTCCCAACCTGGTCTGGGCCTCTCATGGGGAGGATTCTGAAAGGCCCTCAAGGGCTGATGCCCAGCACCGTTTTCCCATCACTTCAATATGGGGGCAGGTAGGTGAAAGGAGGCATTCATTCCCTCAGAGTTCACCTTCTCTTTCACCCTGACAGACCTCCTCCTCAAAACAAGAAGGAAGTGGCTCTGGCAGGGAGGGAGGGATGTTCAGGAACAAAACAAGACTCTCCAGTAATGTTATTTCTGCAAAAACACAAAGTAGAAGAACACAAATTGTAAGGTAAAGTTTTTTAGTTAAGAAATAATTGATTGGTGTATGAAGAAAAAGATACCTTTCTGCAGGTGAAGTCCAGAATCCAGAGTGTCTGAGGAAGCAAAAGAAACAAAAGTGACAAAAACAACAGTTAATAATACCATCATTTTTTCTCTTGGGGAGAGAAGGTGCCATTATGTAGCCCCACCTCATCAGATCTTGAAAGCTAACCAGGGTCAGTACTTGGATAGGAGACCAAAGAAGATTCTGCAGATTAAGGCAATGGCAAAGAAATCTCTGCTTCTCACTTGCCTTGAAAATCTCTTTCTGAGGTCACCATAAGTTGGTTGTGACTTGATGGCACATGTGTACATATTTCTTCTGAATTTCTGAGAAAAATTCTTCACAAATTTTACTATTGTGGAAATATTCACATTTCTTTTCACTAGTCACTTTGAGTGACTGCAGATTCACTTCACAGAAAGTATGCTAAGGACGGTGGGCCAAGGGTGACAAAGAAGATATCGAAATGGAATATTATGTTTCTATACTAATGCCATAAGCCTCCAAGCAAAAATGGTGGAGTTAAGAGTGCTTGGTTTTAAGGGAAAACACAGGTATAGTAAGCATTACAGAAATCTGGTGGAAGAGAGAGAGCCAATGAGATACTGTCATCCCTGGATACAAACTCTATAGAAATGACAGGGAAGGGCGCATTGGAGGGGATGTTACTGTGTACATCAAGGAGGGCATTGTGCCTAATAAAACTCAGAACCATAAAAGGGGCAGACTTGTCCACAGAGTGCTCATGAGTGACAATATCAGGACTCATTTTAGTATTGGGGATGTTCTATCGGCCCCCTGACCAAAAAGCTCAGGGTGATCTAGAGAGGGAGAATGAAATCAGGGAGGCATCCAAAGGAGATTAAGAAGTAATGTTGCAGGATTTGACATATGGGAGCTTTGTGTACATGTCAAATTGTGTATATTTGCAGAATGTTCCCATTTTGGAATCATTGAGGGTTCTCTTTAAAATCCTTAAGACTTCTCTCTAATATTAGAGGGAGCAGTTCTCAGAGGGCTCACTCTCACTTGAACACTAGTTCAAGCTGCCAAAACTAGTTCAAGAGTGCCAAGTCTTACATTCAGTATCCACTGAAGGGGTTCAGTACAATGTCTCTGCTCTGGCTGCCTAGCTGAAGAGGCTATGGAGATACTTTAACAAAGAGATTATACAAAGTTGAAAATCATGATATTAATTTTATGTTATAGGTATTCAATACTATACTATTGTCATAATAGAGTTAATGTATTAAACTGCTAGTAGAATTGAATGTTTTATATAACAGAACTACTAATAGAATTAACTGCTGTGACGATATTGCAACAAGATAATGAAGAAGACCAAAGAATAACAAAAGCGTAATAGAAACAAACTTAGTAACTGGACAGTGTTACAGCAGATAAGCAAGATATGTAACCTAGTTTCTTATTGTTTGTTTTAAATAGCTGTGTTTGTCATAGTGATTTCTCAACACCAAATTATCATTAGAGACACATTAGTCTCAATGCCAAGAAAAAGTAAATGCTTGTGAAATGCTAAGGGAAAAAACATGATGATGAATGCTTATAGAAGTCTTATATAAAGGTGAATGATCCGGAGATAGGAACATTAATAATTATTATAAGAACGTGGCTTTCTAGAGGCACCTGTCTGGCCACTGTGTGAACAGACTGCTGGACTTGATAGGCTTTGGTCTGATCCAGCATGGCCTTTCTAATGTTGTTATGTTTGTTACCTTTTAATTGCTTCTTGATGCCATCCAAGAGGGGATTTAAATCCGGGAAGTCCCAGATGCGGCACTTCAGTGCAATGAGAAAAGCCACTGGATTCTCAAACACCTCCTTTTCTTCATACCTGGAGAAAAACGTTTCAAGATACCATCCATCCAATTCACAATCCCCACCCCACCCCAGGCAGATCAGAGAAACAGAGGAAGGAATCAGCAGAAATCCAAGAGACCCAGGCTGAGGCTAAAAGCAGAGCCAGTTGGGAGGCTCTTCGGAGAGCAACGCCCACCTTGCTGTAGCTCCTGAGACCCCAAAGCCACACAGCAGCTGAGGGGCATGGTTATTAAAACAAGAAAGACACCATTTGGGCTCAGACCATCATCAAAGGGGGGAGGAAGGGCTCCTGTCAGCCCCTCCCCAACCATTTTCCTGTGCTGGAACTGGACGGGGGGGGGGAAGAGTTCTTTCTCCATTTTTGCTGCTTCACCCGGACTATCTTGTGCATGTGAAGATGCAAAAATGGGGAAGTGATTCCCCTTGTGGGGGCTGTTTCAGCATGAAAAATGCCTGGGAGGGGGAGGCAGGAGCCCTTCCTCTCCTGCGGCAGCATTCCGAGACCAAATGGGCTCTGCTTTCTTTTTTTAACAAAGAAGAGAAAAACAAAACCTCTGAATAACAGGATAAAAGAGGTTCAAAAATTCCACAGGTTTGGAACAACGACTTTGCACCAGTTGTGAAATTTCAACGGTAAGTTCATAATATGTAGAATATTATTTCTCAAAAGAAAAACTTCTTTCCTCCTACTCAAAGGTATTTCAAGACTGATGAAGATTCGGAAAAGGAACCAGCCAGCATCTTGCCTTTGTTGTGTGCTTTTCCATTCTTTACTCTTTTCTTTAGAATTACCACATGATGTATGTAACAGATATTTGTACTGCAATTGAGAATTGCTGAATTGTTGAATATAGTGTGATAACCCTCTGTATTTTTACAGGATAACCCTCTGTATTTTTACTTTTTAAATATAAATTATACACACTTTGGTATTTTTTGTTTCTTTCTGAATCATTGTTCCAGACCTCTGGTGCTTTTGCACCTCTTATTTCCTTTTTTCACAGCCCTTCCCCACAGTTTCTGTGTGGCTGAGGGGAACCCAGATCCAACTCTGAAAAAAGCAAACATCAAGTTTGGCCTTAAGAACACCAACCCCACATCTTTTTCTCCCTCTCCCATAATAGGAGAACTCAGGGGCACCCAATGAAGTTGTTGAGAATTCCCTGCAGGTCGAGGTAGTGATAGCCATGAACACAGAAAGCTTTAACATGGGACTACGTGGATTCATTGAGCAGAGGTCCATCAGCAGCTATGAGACCTGGTGACTGAAGGGAACCTCCATAGCTAGAGGCAGCCAACCTCTGCTGAATAACACCACTAGGAGGCAGCAGCAGGGGAAGGCCTCAGCCTCTGTGCCGTATTTCTTGGCCGTCCAGGGGCATTCCTTAGCCACTGTGTGAAACAGGATGCTGGGCTAAATGGACCACTGGTCTCATTCAGCAGGCTCTACTTATGTTCTTATGAGGCTGATGGACAGTGGAAGGAAACAGGTCACATGACATCACCATAACCAGAAGCGTTTTTGGCTAGATCTCCAGCTAGTACCTGGAGGTTGGCAACCCTATTTGCCACTGACAGATGGCTGGAGATCCATGATTTTAATTACATCTGATTTGGCCCTCAGCCACGATCATGAAGGACCACATAAGAACATAAAGGCCCTGCTGGATCAGACCAAGGCCCATCAAGTCCAGCAGTCTGTTCACACAGTGGCCAACCAGATGCCTCTAGGAAGCCACGTTCCTCACAGGATTCCCAGACCCTTCCCAGCAGTAAGAAGGTTAATGAGAAAGATCCACTTACCTCTGCAAGATGCTTCTGGCATCCGAAAGAAAAGTGGCAGAGAGAGAGAGAGAGAGAGAAAAAGACAGACCTCAATGGTTGCTAAAAGGCCATCACGGAAAGACCCCTTCAGACCCTGGAAGATTCTGTGCTCTGGCCTTTCTCTTGTGTCCAGGAAGCAGACCCCACTTGAAGGATGGGGGGCACCTCCATAAAAGTAGGAGAAAATCTCCATGAGGTTAATATCAACAGAGTGGGGCCATTTCAAAGCTGAGCTGGTCGATCTGCTCTGATGACTCAACAGTGGCCACTTTCACAAAGGGATTTTCCCTCATGGGGAAGGCAGGAATCCCTCAGAATAGGGTCTGTAGCTCTTGTGGCTGCCTGTGGAGGCAGAGGCATTCCCAGCAACGTTACGTGCCTCAGCCCTGCATCTCTGTTATTTTCCTTCTTTCCACGCTGGAGGGCATTTCCCAGGCTTTAAAAAAAAATAGCTGTGTTACAGTTGCATTGTAACAACATACTGGTCCCAGCTTTCATACTTATTTCTTGTTGTTACAGAATTAGAACTAGAAATGTGCAGCTTGCACTTTACTTCCTCTAAAAGAAAAGCTAAGAATTAGTGCAGCAGATCATTATACTGTTACAACGCTAGAGCCATCTAGCCATTTGCCGTTCTCTGTAAAGCTTGATGGGGGCAGAGATGGGGGCCGCAGGGACTGAGGGGAGAAGAGCCAAACTCTGTCACCTTGGAGCCCTTGATGGGCTTTCCCCCCTCCTTTCCCCTGCAGTGTTGCCGTGTGGCTCAGCAGGGAAAAGGGGGGGGTCTGGGCACAAAAGCCATTGCATCGGCACAGATGTGACAGATTGGCAGCAGCAGGCATAGTGGTGCCAGCACGTGTGAATGCCACTCCTGCACCCCTTGTTTTTGCCGTTCTTTGTGGGGGGCATTTTTGTACACCCATCTGCATGCAACCAGTATAAGCTACATTCCCCACCCCCTAAGCCATCCTCCTTTTAAAACTTGCTGTGAAAAATCTTGCCTATGACCCTCGTTCCTGGTTGTTTGGAAAGAGCCACCCGTGAACCTGGGTTGATTTACATGTATTTCCCCAGACAGTTGGATGACACACAAACACACTTCTGCTTCCAAGATGGAAGCCAAGTTGCCTCAGTCTATCAGGGAAAGGGACAGGGTTCGGGGGGGGGACAGCATTTCCAGGGGGTAGAGTTTTCCCCTAGATGGAGATGAAATGGTGCAGAAGGAGACACAGAAAGGGTTTGGAGGCAGCCTCCTCCCAAATGGGAGCCTGGGCTGTTCCTGCCACACTCTTACCTGCAGGAGTTCACTGGCCGGCTGCTGACATTTCTCCTCCATCTCCCGGATGAGGCTGTCCAGAGAGGAGAGCGCCTCATACAGTTCGGCCAGGTGCTGGTCCCTTTTCCTTTCCACCTCCCTCTCCCCCGCTTCCATCTGGGTCAGCAAAAGCTTCTCCAGTTTATCCAGAAACTTATGCAGTTGCCTGAACTTGGTCACTGTCTTCTGCCGCTCTCCTTTGGTTTGCTTCTGAGATGGAAACAGAAGAAGAAAAATACAGCCAGTCTTTGCAGTGGGAAGAGGTACCTTAGGAGACTCCTATCAGAAGGGCACTTTTGACTTTCCCAGAGATCGCATCAAAACTGGGTAGGAAAAGAGAAAGATTCAGAAAGATCCATCCAAAGTACACGTGAATTATCTTTGCATTATTTTCTTCTTGGAGTAGTTCTACTTAACAAAACTCAAACATGTCCTGCAGCTTCTCACATCTCTCTCCCCCATGCACAGACACAATGGTTACTTCCAGAACCCTTTTTTATTGCAGAGCTATAAGAGGAAAGGTGTTCCCCGTAATATTTACAAATGTTCATTCTATGTTGCCTTTCATCAACTTTTCTGTGGGAAACCAGGCCATTCTGAATGGGAAGGGATTCCCTTCTCGCTTGATCTTTCTGCATTTTTAACTCGGCATCGTCGTCCCCTCCCCCCCCATGGCCATTTCCATTGTCTGTTTGCCTCCCAGCAATAAGGACACTTACGAGCAGGTCTTGGCTTTCCTTCACGATACTGGCTTTATGTGCCAGAATTTCTTCCTTCTCCTTGTGCAGAATCTCCATACAATTGCAGAACTGATCCGGGGGGGGGGGGGGCAAAGTCCCAACATTGAGGTTTGCTCCTTTTAACTATAAATCATAAAGCAATACTGTCATCAAAGCCCAATAAGTGTAGGATGTCCCGCCCCATGCAACCCCTGGGTAGAGGGTTAACATCAACTCCAGGCTACCATTTTTTTTTAAAAGGAAGAATATTGTGTGTGGAGGGAAAAGATAGTTAAACCTTCTACCAATAGGCTGCTGCCCCCTGGTGGCTCGGCAGGACAATCAGCTGGCCAAACATCAAGGCAGCCAGCCCTGAAGAGTGCCAACGTCCTAATAGCACCCCCTGAGCACAAAGGGAGGGAGATTAGGAAGGGAGCTGCCAAGCCAGGGTCGGGCAACAAAGAGATGTTGTCATTCCCTGTTTGGGCCCAAGGTGTTTCCCTACGAAAGTGTTATGGGGCACCCAGGAGTTCAGCTAGAAAGGACCCACACGTGATCTTCCCCGCCATTCTCCACCTTGTCAATTTCCAACCTTGTACTCTTGGGAAGCCTCCTCCGCAGGAATGATTTCGTGATCATTGTGCCCCTGGGACTGGTCACAGACCCCGCAGAGGGGGGCTTCCTCGTCCACGCAGAAAAACTTCAGGGGCTCCTGGTGCTTCTCGCAGACCCCCCTCCTTCGCTTCTGCCCCCTTCGCTTCTCCTCCTTCCTTTCCAGAGGACTGAGTTTCTTGGCTATTTGGACAAAGTTGGCCAGCTGCTGATTTGGCCGTAGGCTCCCCTCCTGCGCTCTCCCTCTGCACTGGGGGCAGCAGGACGCCTCCGCCCCCGACGCCCCCCAGCTCTGGATCAGGCAGGCGCGGCAGAAACTGTGGCCGCACTCGGCGATGGTCACCGGGTCGCTGAAAAACTCGAGGCAGACGGAGCAAGAGGCTTCCTCGCAGAGCTCCTTCAGGGGTCCCTCCGCCGCCATGGCTGCCTCTGCTAAGCGGGAGGGAGAAGCAGAGAGTTTCAGTTTCGTTTCCCCGCTTGCCAAAGCAGCGACGGGGCGTTTCCCTCCCTGCAAAGGACTCCCCGTTGCTGCGCTCAGCGGCCAGTTAAGGGGCAGCTGCCGGGGAGGGGGGGGGATTGCTGCACACCTTTGGCCAGCATTTGAGGGGGAGGGGGAGGGGGAGGGGGAGGGGGAGGGGTCTCCCTTCACATTCCAGGGGGAGTCCGAGGCCAGTTGGGATGAAGCGGAGGGGAGCAGCAGAGTAGCCCTGGGCGTCCGCCTTTTCCCAAAACAACAGCCAGGTTCATATCTCCCCACCCCTGTTACTTGGGAGGAGGGGCAGAAACTCTCCAATTTCCCCCAGCAAGGAAGGAAGGGAAGGGAAGGGAAGGGAAGGGAAGGGAAAGGAAAGGAAAGGAAAGGAAAGGAAGAAAGGAAGAAAGGAAGAAAGGAAGAAAGAAAGAAAGAAAGAAAGAAAGAAAGAAGGTCCAACCTTCTGGATGTGATTCCACCTCTTTGGCCCTTGCAGTTCCCACGACAGCAATACGCGCGTGTTCCGTGCAGACGGAAATCTGGAGGCAGACTCCAGATCTGAAAGATAATTCACCGTGGGTAGCCGTGTTAGTCTGTCTGCAGTAGTAGAAAAGGGCAAGAGTCCAGTAGCACCTTCAAGACTAACAAACTGACCCTACCAGAAAATATTTTTGTTAGTCTTTAAGGTGCTACTGGACTCTTGCCCTTTTCTACCACTCCAGATCTAAGAGAGGGCAGAATGGACTGCGCCACTCCAGACCGTAAGAGAGGAGAGTCCCGTTTCCAAACGCTCCCCCATATTAAAGAAAAATCCACGGGAACAGAAAAGAAGCCCAGCAAAGAAGGCTGACAATATAACATTTCTTGTTGAAGTGCTAAGTTTTCTGTTGGTAAAGAGAGAGAGTGTGTGTGGTATAGCCCAGTCTTTTGGTTGCATGTACACAACCAATAGAGCTATTCCAAGCCCATCAAAATCTTGACAAGAATATCCCAACAAATATGGAAAACAAAACCATGGCCCACAGTCTGAAAACGGTCAATTCCCAAAGAAGGAGGTGTCAAAAATTGCAGCAATTATCAGACCATCGCATTAATTTCTCATGGGGGAAAAGTGATGCTCAGTAAATGTAAAGTGATGCTCAAAATCTTACAACAAGGACTGGTACCATATATGGAACCAGAAAGGCCAGATGTTCAAACTGGTTTCAGAAAAGGAAGAAGCACTAGAGATCATATTGCAAATTTATGTTGGTTACTGGAGTATAGGAGAGAATTTCAGAAGAAAATCAGTTTGTGTTTCATAGATTACACAAAGCTTTTGACCGTGGATCAAGAAAAGATATGGGTGGTTTAAAAAGAATTGGGTGTGCCGCAGCATCTGATTGTTTTGATGCACAACCTGTGCTCGGGACAAGAGGCTACAGTTAGGAAGAATATGGAGAAACAGAATAGTTTCCAATTGGCAGAGGTGTACGACAAGGATGTATTTTATCTCCCTATCTCTTCAATCTGTACACAGAACATATCATAAGGAAAACTGGATTAGATTTGCAAGAAAATGGAGAGATAATTGGTGGAAGGAACATTAACAATTTGAGATATGCAAATAACACCACATTACTGGCTGAGAATAGTGAAGACTTAAAATGACTATTGCTGTAGGTTGTAGCAGAAAGTGCCAAAGCAGGACTACAGCTGAACATCAAGAAGACAAAAATAATGACTACTGGAGAATTACTCAGCTTTAAGGTGGACAATGAGGGAACTGACATTGTTCAAGCTTTTCTATTCCTTGGCTCCATCATCAACCAAAAGGAAGACTGCAACCAAGAAATCAGGAGATTGACAGCCCATTCCTAAGGGTTTTGTTTTTGGGGGCATAGTAGCTGGTGAGACCCCACGCCAGCGTAAGTGCACCCTTGTGCTGTAATAAAATGGCACGGATGCCAGCTCAGGGGCACTTCCACTGGTGCTGCAGAGTGGCAGAGCAAAACGGCACAGGGGTGGCAGCATAACCCCAGTGCCAGCACAAGTGTGGCGTGTGGTCAGGCACCAGCACCAAAGGGGGCATTCCTGGGGACCTTCCTGACAGTAGTCAGGTTCCAGAAGACTTTCAGCATGGGAACGCCCACTTTCCATGCTGTAAAGTTATGCCAGGTAAAATCGTGGCACAGCCCTAGAGTCCCATTATAGGCATTTCCTCATATGCACACACCCCTCATGCAGAAGGGGGCCAAGCCCCCATGGCAGCACCCCATCAATAGTGGAGGCCCACCCCCTTCATAAGCACTGGTCCCCCCACACACACACATACCTTCCAGCAGGTAAGGTGCGTGCAGCTTGAGATGCTGTCTCTCAGCTCCCCGCCATGGGGACTTAGAGCAAGTGTCTCCCCCCTCGTGGTGGTTGGGAGAGCACAAGGAAGCTAGACCCGTTTGCAGCATCACCAGGTAGGAGTCGGGCGGGGGGGCTGACATTGCATTGGCCAGGCTAGAGTGGGAGGGGCCAGTGGTGCCAGTGCCACAGACCCCTCCCCCCAGAGACCCCGACTGGATCAGTGGAACATCCCGGAGGATCTGCCATGTGCCCACCGGCGTCCTTCTTTGGCCACACATGCTGTTTATTCCCCAATAGACCACTGCAGGATGCTGCCCAACAGGTGAGGCTTTGCATGCAACTGGCAACCTTTCGCTTCACCCACTGGCTCACCCGCTAACCCAGCCTCCACTCATGATGGATCTGGCCCTGGCAGGTGGCTTCTCCTGCTGAATATCGGCCTACATGGAAAGCTTCTGCAGGAGCAAGAGGAACATGAGTCCCAAGCAGGCCCAGAGGTCAATACAGAGGGATTGCATTGCTTGTTTCATTGATTTAAATTTTACACTGTATGATCCCCCTTGAGTCTCAGTGAGAAAGGCGGACTATATAAAAGAATAATAAATACCTGGTATTGCTGTCCTGTGTCAGTTGCTCAGCGATAAGTCGAAGTTCATTCAGTAGTGGAAGAGCTTTTCCTGGTCAGGCGGTTGCCTGTCTCTGAATACTTTCCTGTAGATGAGTGCGTCTCAACCTTTCCTGCCTTCGGTCCAACTAATTACTCTTATCCAAGAACGTGGGTTTCACCATGGTATAATTTTTTTTTAGAACAACTTTTCTGAGAAGGACATCTATATGTTTCCATGCATTCTGTTATTATATTGATTGTTTATGGTAAGTTTTGAGGATGTGAAAATTGTATTAGTATTTTTAATTGCTGTAGCTTTAGAAGACAAACAAAAATAATTATTCTGTTACCAGTCAAAAATCAGTAATTGTTCTGAAAACCCCAATTCCCACCTAGACTAATAATTGCTGGAGCTTCATGTACAATTGGGTGACAACCATTGCTGTAGATAAAACTGCCTAAAAAAGAGCCCATCAGGGAGGAAACCAGACTGAACCATCCCCTTGTGAAAGGCTAAAATTTTGTTTGTGGGTTTGTTTGGTTTGGTTCTTAACATAGGGGAGTGACAAGCCCTCCCAAAGGTCCAGAGAAGATCAGGCCACTTCCAGCTTATGATATGTCTAGCCAGAATTTTTTTAAAAATGTTGGCACACTATTACATCAACCTATTATGGCAATAACTAGTTCACAGATTTTTAACGAAGCTCTTTTCATTGTGGAGTTATAAGGGGAACTGAATTGGCTGCACATTGCTCCTTTATATAACTGGAATGAAAAGCGCTAGGGAGTTACTTTAAAAAAAATGAAATCAGGGAGCTAGTACATTGTTACAATATGCAGGGGATATAATTATTTCAACAAATAAAACTATTTTGATCTAGCTGTTCCCGGTTTTTTTAAAGCCCTCCAGTAGTAGGGGGAAGAATGGTCTCCTTACGCATCAAGGCAAGGGAATCACACATGTGCAGGAATTCAGTGTAAATTAAGATAAAATAAAACCAGAATACTGAAGTCCTGCTAATATCAATGCCAGCACAAAGTCCTCACCCCCCACCCCCGTCCTCCACATTCATTGACATCATCCATATCTGTTCCTGTCGAAGGAGGACGAGTCCTGTCTTTGCCTCTTCTCTCTCCTTTGCTCCCCATCTTCAGCTTCTTGCCAGTTCCGGAGGCTCCTTCCTTTACAACAGGCACGTCCTCTCTGCTCAAAGTTTGGTTCCTGCTCCGATCACCCCTCCCCTTGCAACCTTCTCTGCTCTCGCTGTGGTCTTCCAACGTTTCCCTCAAGCCATCTCCTTCCTATCCAGCACTCCACTTCCAAAATCCTCCACTTCTCTCTTAATTCCGAACAAGTGATATTTCTCCTTCAATCCCGCCACTAACTTCCTCTCTGCTCCCAGATTCCACAGGAACTCCTCGCTCCTGCCCTTCAAACCCCCCTGTGGCCTCCCCTCACTCTGTACCTCTCCTGCTTATATCCGGACACGACTTCTTCCTGGCCTTCAAGGTCAACACCCTTTGCCTCCCTAAGACCTCCTGCGCCCTCCAACAGCTCCTCCCTTCCTGCCCCTGATGCCTGGAAATGCCCCCCAAGAACTCCTGCATGACTCTCACTTCCTTCCCTAAAAGCTTTTCTTTGGCACAACTGTTAATCTCATTTCCCTACAGCAGGGGTGGGGAACGTCAGGCCCGGGGGCCGTATAAGGCCCGCAAAATCATTTGGTCTGGCCCTTCATGGATCCTGGCAGATCTCTAGCTCCGAAGGATGCTGCCCTGCCTGAATCTCTTGGGCCCAGCTGGGGACAGCAGAGCTCAAAAGCGAGTCGCTCTATGTGGCAGACACTCGGAGCCGTCTCCGGTCGTGCCTCGTGGCTAAATGTCTGACCAAATATAGCAGGCTAATTTTTAAGTTGATAATTTTGTATGCGAATGATGTTATTAATATGCAAATGGCCCTTGGCCGAAAAAAGTTTCCCCACCCCTGCACTACAGGAATTGGAATGAATGTAGTTTCAGAGGGCAGCCAAGTTAGTCTGCAGTAGAAGAGCTAGTTTCAATTCCATCAGCCCCTGAGAGACCCGAAAATCTTGTTGGTCTCTAAGGTGCTGCTGGATTCGAATCTAGACAGAATGAATGTATATTCTTCCCATTGATACCTGCTGCCACTTTCTCCCCTCCTTTATGGCAAAGGTTACAGTGTAAGTTCCTCAAGGCAGAGACCTGTTTTCCTGTACTCTACCAAACGTCATACACATGGATGGCGCTTTAGAGATAAATCAATAACAATGGAAGGACCCACATGTTTGTCCCTCTGTCTGTGGCCGGCATAACCCAACAGAAAATAAAGGCAGGAGCCTCAGAATTGGTCACCAGCTTCTGGGTGATAATGGGACTTGCAGTGCCCAAAAGGAAGGGAATCAAAACATCCTGGCCCGGATTAGGGCCAGAAACTCCCTCTGATACTGGCAACGGAAGCAAAGACTGAATCATGAGAATCCAGTGGAAGCTTTTCTCCCTCTCTCATAATACTAGAAGGCGGGGTCATCTGCTGAAGCTGGAAGGTGAGAGATTCAAAACTGATAAAAAGGAAGTATTTCTTCACACAACGCAGGATGGTGCTGCAGTCGTCTTGTTTGTGGGCTTCTTAGAGGCACCTGGTTGGCCACTGTATGAACAGACTGCTGATGGGTCTTGGACTGATCCCGCATGGCTTTTCTTATGTTCTTATAAAGTAGTACAGACAGAGGGTGGAAAACATCTCCTTCTTTACCCGACTGCTCTGAACTATCAGAGGCAGTAGAAAAGAGCAAGAGTCCAGTAGCACCTTAAAAGACTAACAAAATTTCTGGCAGTTTATGAGCTTCTGTGAGTCACAGCTCACTTCTTCAGATACCAGAGGCTGTATGGTATAGTAGTTAGAGTGTCATAGAATCTATGAGACCCATGTTCCAATCCCAACCCCACCATGGAAGCTTGCTTGGTGACCTTGGGTGACCTCGGGTCCCTCCCCTCCCCAAACCCCACCCTCCCCAGCTCTGCACCCAAAATCTCCAGAAATTTCTCAAGCCACAGTTCACAACCCCTAGCAATGAAGCTCAGTAACTCTTGGCCTAACTTCCCTCGCAGGGTCGAACAAAGTATGAGCACCCAGTTTGTTGGAAACCCAATTAAAGTTGAGAGAGAGACAGCTGTGTGGATGAAAAGGGTTTATAATGGTTTAAAAAGAGACACAAAAACCAGGAAGAGAAATTTTTAAGCCAGAAGGACCCCGGCTATGCAAATCCCTCTCCTGAATTTCTTTCCAGCTGGAGAGTTGGGGAGGGCTCAAGTCAATAAATGAAAGCACCCTTGTGGTTGCCAGGCTGTTACAATATACCCTCCCCACCATAAAAAATTCAAGGCAGCAGTTTTCTTTTTTCTTTTTTTTTGTATAAATTTTTATTTTATTTTTATAACAGAACAAAACAAAAAAGAAAAATACAAACGGGTACGTACAAAATTTAAACACATCTTTATACAATAAAATAATAGTATTCAAAGTACCCTTAGAGCCCACCATCCACCTAGAACAGTGACCCTCCACCATACTTGTGGACTTCCGGAGAAGTATCTAAACTGTCTAATGTTATTCAGTTTAACATGAAATAATTATATGAAATAATTTCATATTTCTTAATTGCATCTATAAATTAGTAAAATTCATTTTTGCCAGTTTATCCCAATATGCGATGGCCTTTGACCATGTGTTTTTAAATTCTTCCATATCCTTCCCATGTAGGGGGACTGTTAATTTGGCCATCCGCATATATATCCATAATTTCTCTCTCCAGTCTTTAATTAGAGGTTTACTTGCTTCCAGGATTTAGTTATTGTAATCCTCGCTGCAAAACTATACTGACATATGACTCTGTCACTTTTATTCATTTTTTCTTTAGGAATTCCCAATAAACAGAAAGCAGGATCCTTTTTAATTCTGATATTAATCAGGTTATTAGTTTCATTTAATACCTTTCTCCAAAATTTTTTAATCTTTTTACAAATCCACCAGGCATGCATAAAAGTTCCTTTTTCACTACCACATTTCCAACATAAATCTGTGGTTCCTTTTTTCATTTTACTTATAATCACCGGTGTAAGATACCATCTATAAAATATTTTATACAAATTCTCTCTAATTTCATTAGTAATTGTAAATTTATATTCTTTTTTCCAAAGATTCTCCCAAATCTCCAAATTAATATTATATCCTAAATCCTTCATCCATTTTACCATCACAGGTTTAATCCTTTCTTGTTTAAATTTATTTCAAATAATAGTGTATATATCCTTGCTATCATACCTTTATTTCCCGTAGTTAATATTATTTCTAATTTAGATTTATTTCTATTAAAGCCCACCAATTTGTCTTTGTTAAATATATCCTTTAATTTATAATACATAAACCAATCTTTAATATTAAGCTCTTCTTTTGTTTTAAGAGACCACTCCCCCTTTCTACACTCCGTGATCTCTCTATAATTACCAATATCCAGATTAAGTTGCTTACCTCTCTTCATAAAAGCTTCTACTGGGTTAATCCACCCAGGAGTTTTGGTTTCCAAAAACCTCTTATGTCTTTTCCAAATTTGAAATAAGCTTGATCTAATAATATGATAATTAAATTCTTCGTTTACTTTATCCTTTTCATACCATAAGTATGCATGCCAACCAAATCGTAAATTAAATCCTTCCATTTCAAGTAAATTGGGATTCTGTAATAAGATCCAGTTTTTTAGCCAAACAAAACAGGATGCTTCATAATACATTCTCAGGTCTGGTAGACCCAACCCCCCTGTCTCTTTTAATTCAATTAAATTATTATATGCTATTCTGTGTCTTTCTTTTCCCCATAAAAAAATCAAAATTTCTTTCTTCCAGGTTTTAAAAATTTGTACTCCTTTTAAAATTGGTAAATTTTGAAATAGAAAAAGCATCTTAGGTAGTACCATCATTTTAACCACTGAGATTCTTCCCCATAATGATAACGGTAATTTTCCCAATTTTTAAAAAAGAGAGTCATATTTTTCACCAATATTTTAGTTTTGTTTCTATTTATTTTAAATCCTGCAAGCTTTCCATAAACCTCCACAATTCTGTTCCAGTCTTCAATTTGACAGTTAGGATTTGTCAAAAAACATACCATATTGTCTGCATAAGCTTTCGTCTTATAATGATTTTTCCCAATTTTAATACCTAATAAGTTTTCATTTTGTCTAATCTTTTTAAGTAAAACTTCTAAAACTAAAATAAACAATAAAGGTGAAAGACCTGGACTCCAGAGACCCATAGAAGCCAATGGGTAGACCTGGTCTCTGGAGGGGGGTGTTTTCCCCCTCCTCAGAGGCCATGTCTACCCACTGGCTTTCTTGGCGGAGGCCAGGTCTACCAATAGGCTTTTATGGCGGTAGACCAGGCCTCCAGACGAGGACGGAAATGGCAGGGACTTACAATTTAATTTTTATCAATAAATAAGATCATTATTAAGTATGATATCAAGTTTTATTCAGTGTACCTATAGTTTAATTAAGACTTAAAACTTTAATTAAAGTTTATTAAGTTAATAAACAGTGTACCTACCGATATAGTTTAAGTTTAAGAAATTTGGCTCTCAAAAGAAATCTCAATCGTTGTACTGTTGATATTTGGCTCTGTTGACTAATGAGTTTGCCGACCACTGGTCTAGCTGTTTGTTGAGTATATATACTCTCAATAGCTGTCTTAAAGCTAACTCCCATACCCATATGTTCTAATATTTTTTTCATAAATTTCCAGTTAACATTATCAAACGCTTTCTCTGCATCTAAAAAAATCATCGCTACTGGAGTTGTGGTACATTCTACATATTCTAACAAATCTATTACTGTTCTAACATTTTGACTAATCATTCTACCTGGTAAAAAACTGGCCTGATCTTCATGTATAAAATCATTCAAAACTGTTTTTAACCTAGTAGCTAAAATATCAACAAAATTTTTATAATCATTATTCAATAATGAAATAGGTCTATAGTTTTTAACTTCTAACAAGTCTGAGTTTGGTTTTGGTATTAATACTATATTTGCTTGTTTCCGGGTTTGGGGCATAGATCCATTCTGCAAGAGTTCATGACTTTTAATACATATGGAGACAATTGCTCTTCAAAAGTTTTATAATAAAATGCTTTAAAGCCATCCGAGCCTGGAGATTTATTTAACTTACTCTTACCAATTGCATCTTTCAATTCCTCCTGGGTTATCATGGAATCTAATGAATCTCTATTGTGATATTTCTTTCCAATCAAATTGTTTCAAATAAATATCCAATTCCTTATCTGATAATGGATTTCTTCTATATAAATTTGTATAATATTCTACAAATGTTTCCATAATCTTTTGTTTATTTATTATTACTTTGCCCTCTTTTTATCCTTAAAATTGGTAACTTCTTTTGTTTATGTTTGAGCTAACAGGCCAATAACTTACCCGGTTTTTAGCATGTTCAAAAAAATCTTTGTCTATTAAACATTACTTTTTTTTCAATTTCTGATGTAATTAAAAATTCATATTGCTGTTGTAGCTTTTTCAAATTATTAACCTGGTCCTGTTTAAGTAATTTGTCATGTGTTTCTTATTTTTTCCCCTTCTCTAATTTCTTGTAAAATATTTTTGTGTCTCCTTCATTTTAAACCATCTTGTATTTTGTTGAATCAAAACTCCTCTAAATACTGCTTTACCAGCATCCCAAACCATCTCATCAGATGTTCCCATGTCTACATTTTCATTAAAATAGTTTTGTATATCTATCTTTAATTTGTCTACAATCTTTTTATTTTTAATAGATATTCATTTATTGACCACAGTCTATTTCTCCTATCTCCTATCTTAACTCTTATTGTAACAGCATTGTGATCTGATAACACCCTAGGTAAGATCTCCGCATTGTCTAATATATTCATTAATTCTTTAGAGAGCCATATCATATCAATTCTTGAGTAAGTAGAATGTCTGGATGAAAAATATGTATATCCCTTTTTATTCCCATTTGACAATCTCCAGATATCAAACATTTCCCATTGTTCTATAATATCATTAAAAATACCCGGTAGTTTACCCTCACATTTCCCCCCCCTTTTTTGTAGATCTATCCAACTTTGGTTCTATTACCCCATTAAAATCTCCCATCCATATCATTTTATCTGTAGCACGTTCAGCTAATGTTAGCGCCAATTTGTTAAAAAACATCTTTTGATTTATATTTGGAGCATAGATGCCCACCAGCAATATTTTTTGGCATCCAAATGTGATTTCTATCAATAAGATTCTACCTTCATTATCATTATATACAATCTTTGGCTCCATTACCAAAGGAACATACATAGCTATCCCATTAACTTTTTTCTTTTCATTACATGATGAATTTCCTAATTTTGGCTGTTCAAGTCTTATTATGTCCTTTGGCAAAATATGGGTTTCCTGTAGACAGAAAAGATTGGCTTTAGTTTTTTGTAAATAATAAAATATCTTCCTCCTCTTGTAGTGTTTGTTCAGAATAAGATCTTGGTGGCCTCTTAAGAAAAGTTGAACCAAACAATCTCCTGGGACATTATTTCTGGTTGCAAAGGCTGAGTTGATCCTGTAGGTTGTTACAATCATTCCTTCAATGAGTTCTTCTTCCTCCTGCAAAAAATCTGCCAGATGTACTTTTAAGAAACTTTTTAGGTCTCCTCCTTCAGCTTTCTCTTTCAGACCGTGAATGCAGTTCTCTTTAACTTTAAGCTCCAACATTGCAATATGAGCCTCTCTTTTTTCCTCTTTCTTGGAATACTTCTACCGAAACCTCCAAAGTGTCCACTTTTTTTTGTTTCCTTGTTGTCTTGTGAGCATTTCTGAAGCTTAGTCTCCACCTTGTCTTGTCTTACAGTCAGACAGGTAATTGAATCGCTTAAGGCAGAGATGGCCACTGTATTATGGCACAGTTTCCCTTTTATAGCTGTCACCTCTTGAAGTGTTTTTGCCATCATCTCATGAAGAGAACAGAGTGTCCTCCATTTTTGGCTTTGGTCCCATTTTGGCTGTAACAGAAGTAACCGTTAAGGAGGGTGAAGTCACTGGTGTTAAGTTTATGTTTGGGACTGAAGTTCTCCTTGTTTGTTGAGAAGACTGCTGTATTTTCAATTGTTTGGAGTCCTTAAGATACTCTTTAGAGTGCTTTTCTTTCTTATCTTTATCTCCCATTAGTCCTGGGTTGGCTGCAATTTGTAATCCACAAAAGGGGGGGTGGCTTTCACTGTTCAATACATCAACTTGGAAATCTGTGTTAAAACCTGGAACTTGATTTATATTCCAGACCTTAGAGAGTGATTCTTGATCATCACTTTATTCAAAATTTATTACATGCCAACTATTTCCCACCTCACAGAACCTTTTATGAGTGATTTCAGTAGTTGGCACAGCTGGATTTTAAACTGTGCAATGGCTGGCAAAAAGCCATGTTTCAGTTCAGATCCCGTTAGTAGAGTTATAGCAAGTCAAAAGGATGCTTTTCCCCCCAATAAATGACTGTTAGACACCTCAGTTGTGAAATTTAGTAAGATTCACTATATTGAAGTTACTTGCTGTGATTAAATCAGAGAATCCCGCTGCTTGTCCCGGCTGCCGGTAGAAGAAAATGGCGCCTGCTTCTCAGCTGCTCTCCATCCGAGCGGTCTCCACCAATTTCTCAGCAGGGACCGCTACTAGGACGGAGCGCTCCCCTGCGTCTGAATCAGCATCCCCTCTTTTCCAAAGGGGTGCCGCTTGCGTGGAGGGGGGCAGGTTTTTTTGCCCCCCAGCAACCCTTAGCCGGAGCGCAATTCGATGCGCATCCGCGGCGGTTCCTCTCTGACCCGGAAGTTCAAGGCAGCAGTTTTCAAGGTTACATAACTTTATCATAAGACAACATCTTTGCAACTAGTGATATAACTGAACCACAACTGTGATGAATGTATCAACCTTTATAGGGAAACGGTCTTACGCGCCCTTCAGAAAGGCCATGATGAACAGAGAGGCAAATCCTATCAGGTGATGCACAGTAAAGCAAAAGAAAATAGAAAGTCTAGAATATTAACTTAGACTTTCAGGGGCCTCTTTCTTCCTCTTGTTGTTCTTCGGTTCTTCCTCTTGTGCTTGAAAGGAATGGAGGCTGGAGGAGACCCAGGGGCGGGGGAGGGGGGGAGTCTATGCACAGTTCTCCCTGAGAAAAAGCCTTTTATTCCTTATAAAGTGAAATGTGTTACTTTGTCTTTCAGAAATGAGATACAATTTAAAAAGGGGAATGTCTCCCTTTTACTCCAGTCAGTTTTGGTGACTGGGAGCCCGGAGAGGCCTCATTGATGCTCCTGGTGTGGAGAAACGGTCTTAAGAAGAAGAGAGCTTGAGGTGGGCTTCTGAATTCACCCAAAAGAAGGGCAGGAGGGTCTCTCCAGAGAAGGAGGCTCCAGAGAACTCATGGATCAGGGATCCTCGGTCAGCGTCGAAAAAGGCCACTCGGCCCCCAGCGTAGTTCAGGCAGACTCGGATCCTCTTGGGCTCCCTGGTCAGGGACAGGGGATGGTATTGTCCTTTTATGGAAGCCCTGTAGTGCCCACACCACTTCCCCACAGCCCAGATCCCTCTCTCGGGACCAAAGGTGATCCTTCCCTTCCTCCTCACGGACTCTCTGGCCACCCCCACAGCCCATCTTTCCTCACTTCCCACAAGGACTTCCCAGAAATGGCGGCCTGCTGTGAATCCCTCACGGCCCAGCACAGCAGTATATGTGGAAAATCTCTCAGGGTTGCTGGGCAGAGACTGAGCTTTTCCTCCCCATCTCATGCTTTTCCAGTCAGGCAGAGCTTGAGCTTTTTCTCCATCTCTCACGCTTTTCCAGTCCTCAGACAGGAGGAGTCCGGGATGGGCCGTGTCTGGATCCAGAGTCACACATGCTGTTGGGGGGGAAACGAGGAGACAAGAGAAGCATTTTCAGCTGGGAGATTTCTCCCTCTGGCCTTTTCTGCGTCCTCCTCCTGTTCCCACCTCTTCATAACCCCCTCCTGGATTTCACAGACTCTCCTGCCTTCTCCTGAGCTGCTAAACAGAAGAGCAGACTTCCTCTGAGCAGACTTCCTCAGAGAAGGCAGATAAAATCAACAATAAAAACCCAAAAGAACACAAATACCACATCGTATCCCAAGCAGGGGACCTTGAGAGAGAAGAGAACCATGGATAATCCAGTCACTGAATTTCCCCCCATAAGAAATCACACGACAGAGCATTTACACAAACACCCAAATCACATGAAAATGAGCAAAGGCACAGAATGGGTTGAACGGGTCATGGCTCTCAGTCCTGATACCAGACACATTTTAAAACAGGCAATACCACTGAATTTGGCTTTAATTGACTCTGAATAAAAGAGAGACTAGAAGGGAGTTGCCATTGCTTTCAGCCTGCCAGGGAGATGTGTGTCTCAGCTGGCATTTGGGACCATTTTGGATGGACTTGAAGAGGTTTATGTATTTTAGTGAAAGAACAAAGATTGGCCTGAACGCAGCTTCTCAGGGAATGTCTCGTAAGGTAATATTACGGCAGCAGTAAAGTGGAGCTGATGTCCTGCCTGCACCCCTCAGAGGATGCCTGCGAGATCAGACCCTCACTCCACAGCCTGAAGTATCTGCCTTCCACCCTTCTATCTTTTACAAGGTTGTAACATCCAGCCTGATGAAGACCTCTGGTGTGCTTGAAAGATTTCACAATGTTCTATGACAATTTTAAAAATAAATAATGAGGTTTTGTATGGACCTCTATGGCTGTACATTTTTTTCCTGTATCCCAAGAATATTTCTGCTCAACCCAACCTTCAATTATTTGTTCTAAAAATGATTACCCCTCTTCTGCTGTCATTCAAGGTGTCTCCCAGAACACCTTGAACCAAAAAAACCTCCCTAATGGTTTCTGTTCTTCACAGAAAAGGGAACTGGGGCGAAGGAAGACAGAGCAGGATTTAGATTCCCTTGAAATTCTCTACGTCTTCTAGAGAGACCCAGGTGCTTCAGCGGTGGTTTCCACACAGGGAGGGGCTTGTGCAGTTTCCTTGTTGCTGGTGAAGCTACTGATAAAGCGCAGCAACAAGAATAGGACTTCTGTATGGCAGGTTCCCCCTCCCACTTCCCCTGCTCCAGTCCCCCAGCAGCGCCCACCCCCCTCCATTGGGCCATATCATTATATTGATGCCTTTCCTTGTATATTGTCACAACAGAAAGGTCTAGAGCCGTGTTGGCGAACCTATGGCACGCGTGCCACTTCCGGCACGCGAAGCCCTCTCTGCCGGCACGCGCGGTTCCTCCAAGCCGCTGGCCTTTCCGGCTCTGCCCTGCCCCGGATGGGGGAAGCTGTAGCCAGGGGTGGGGCACCTCCGACATCATTGGCAGTGGCCCCCAGACTCTCCCAGAGAAGCCGCCGCCATTGCCGCTGCTGGAGCGTGTGCGGCAGGCCAGGGGGGTGGGAGAGCAGGGAACAGAAGCCGAGCGTCTGCACTCGGCATGGCCGGTGGCTTCTCCAGCACCCTTTGGGCCTGTGCGGGTGGAGGGGCATGGCTGGCCGGTGGGCGCGAAGGAGGGGCCCTCTGCCCCACCCCGCTCACCTCAAACAAGCCTGCCACCACCGCGCCCCACCGCCGCATCCCCTCCTCGGGGCAGGTAGGCCGGGTGGGAGATCCCCTCCGGGCGGGGGGCTTAGGGGCCTGGGAAGGCAGGCAGGCAGAGAGGGATGCTGAGCTAGGCTGGGCTCCCTCCCTCCTTCCCTCCACGCCAGACGGGCCTCCTTTCCGCCGGAGCTCCACTCTGAAAGGGGTGGGTGGAGGCCGTGGCGGCGAGGCCCAGCTGGGCGGGGGATCCTCCTCCTGCTCGCCCCTGGCACATGGGAGGCGGTGGGACCCAGCCCCGTCCATAGGCAAAGGGCGCAGCGGCAGGGCTCGTGGCTGGTGAGCCGCAGGGTAGGAAGTCAGGTGGAGGCTCTGGGGCACCTCCCTCCACTCCCCCGCTGGTGGCGGGCCCGGCTGGGTAGGGGCAGCTGTCAGCGGGGCAGGATTTTTTTCTTTTTCCCTTCTTGTCCCCCTTCCCTTCTTCCCCCTTTGCAGGGGAAGGCTTCTGGGCTCTTGTCCATTCCCCCCTTTCCCCCCTTCTCCCCTTGCATGCCTTCCTGCGTGCCACACAGCTGGCTGGTGGGCCTGAGCCACACCGCCGCATTGTTAGCCTTCCTTGGGCTGCTCTACCTCTCCTGCCCCTTCACCCTCTCCCAGCTCCTTCTCCCTCACCCAGGACCTGCCCCAGCCCTCCATGGGTGTGTAGGAGCGGGACAGGACACCGAGCCTCCGCGGGAAGGGAAGGGTCTCCCGGCGCCCGTGCGCTGCAGGCTGTTCTGCATGCTCCCCCCCTTCTCTGCTGCGGGCTGAGGGAGGAGGCAGGGGCCGTATGTGTGTGTGTGTGTGTGTGAGAGAGAGAGACAGAGACAGAGAGAGAGAGAAAGCAGAAAGGCTTTTCTGATTCTGGCCACTCAAGCATGGGAGGTTTTGCCTTGGATTTGCCGCTCTGTAGATGCACATTTTCCCCATCCAAATTCTCAGAACTCATCAGTAAGTCCCCATGCAGAGTTTTGAAAATCCGGACGGGGAAAATGTGCATCTGGAGAGTGGCAAATCCAAGGCAAAACCTCCCATGCATAAATGGCCTCTTTCTTTCACTGTCTCCCTCCGTCCTTTTCTTTCCCTACTTTTCTTTCTCTCCCTCGCTCCATTTTTCTCCCTTTCTCTCTCTTTTTCTTTCTCTCCCTCCCTCCCTTCCTTCCCTTTCCCCCTCCCTTCTCTTTCTCCCTCCCTTTCCTTCTTTCCTCCCTTCCTTCCTTCTTTCCCTCCAGTGGCTTCTCCGGTGCCCTCTGGGTCTGTGCGGGCGGAGGGGCGTGCAGTCCTATTCCACCTTTGAAGTGCCCACAAGCCATCCTCCAAACACCTTTCCATTTGTCTTGATATGTAGAGAGAAAACACTAAGGAACTAGTTGCCAATCTCCAGGTACTAGCTGGAGATCTTCTGCTATTACAAGTGATCTCCAACCAATAGAGATCAGTTCCCCTGGAAAAAATTGCCACTTTGGCAATTGAACTCTATGGCACTGAAGAACTTCCCCAAACCCCGCCCTCCTCAGGTGCCACCCCAAAAACCTCCCACTCATGGCAAAGAGGAACTTGGCAACCCTAGCCTCTGCCTCTGGGCCCCCTCTGGGGGTGGTATTCAGGTTAAATTGCCGCATTGGCACTCGGCGATAAATAAGTGGGTTTTGGGTTGCAGATTGGGCACTCGGTCTCTAAAAGGTTCGCCATCACTGGTCTAGAGACTTATTTTTTCATGAAGGCTGGTAATTCTGAGAATCAGATATACGTATTGGTAAAACATTATATCTATGTAATGATAATACAATTTCCTATATTTAAAAAACTAAAAATCCCCCCAGAGGTGAGGGAAGGAAATGATCACCACAAGGAAAGCATCAGGGAAACGGCTGCTTACATAGGTGGGAAAATCTGAATTTTCTTACCCACATAGTAGCCATCCAAGCTTTACCGCAATCCAGGTTTGAGAAAGATCAGAGAAAACCTGGGAAATCCCAGCAGGTGCACAAATGTGGTTAGGAAGCAGGGGGGGGAAAACCACTTCCCAAAAAGGATGAACCCAGGGCTAATAACCTGTGAGAAGATGGCCAGGATCAAGCTAGAATTTACAGAAATATCCTTGGTATTGGATTCATGTCCCCTCCCTGCTCCTGTGGAAGCACTTACTGACAGCTCTGCAAAAACTAAGCTCTCTTATGGTATCCTCAGTGGCAGTTTAAAAAGAGCTGCAATATTACCAATTGGAAGTCCTTCTGCACTGGAGTTACCATCACAGAGCTATCAAACTTCAAGCATGACCTACCTGGGCTGGAAAAATGGATGCCTCAATAGCCACCTTTGGCAGAAGAATACAAAGACTTTTATTCTGGAACTCAGCCAAGAAACAAACATCCTTAGGCATCAAGAACGGGTTTCCTTGCCTCACATATATTTTGCAGAGCCTTGAAAATGCTATTCTGATGCTTGCAAGTTTGGCAGCACCAAAGGTTAAAAACTTTTTAAAGCAGAGGTAACTTTACAGTGAGGTAGAACTTTGCTGCCTTGAACGCACACATACATCCAATATCCAGGAGTTACCTCTCCAAAAACCAGTTCTGCAACATTACTAAAAGCTTTGGGAAAGGACTGATATGTTTCAATATACCCCCATTCTGTTTGAAAACCTATTTATATAAACAGCCAACAACTGACCAACAGCAGCCAATAATTGACCCTATGCAGAAGGGAGCAAAATGGATCTAAGCCAGCATTCGTCCTGCAAACATCTCCCTTCTTTCTTTCTGAATTCGCTCTAAAATATACTCAGAAGACAGCCTCCTCCTGCCCAGAAGTGTGCATCTGAGTGACAGCTGGGGAGGCGGAAGAGCTGAAGAGGAGGCTTGTGAGTGACAGGCACGTAGTTCCACTTCTTCTCCCAAACATCAAATACAAATTATGTGTGAATAAGTGGAAAACAACACCAGGGCACGCTGGACTTCTGCCTTTATAAACTGCCATTCCACAAACCAGTGGATCCAATACACAATTTATAGCACCTTGAAAATGAGGGAAACCTGAAAAGCAGGTAGAGAAATCCACTGAGAGAAATGTGATTCCCAACCTGGTCTGGGCCTCTCATGGGGAGGATTCTGAAAGGCCCTCAAGGGCCTCCCGTCATTTCAATATGGCGTCAGGTAGGTGAAAGGAGGCAGTTCCTCCCCTGAAGAGTCCACCTTCTCTTTCACCCTGACAGACTTCGAACAAGAAGGAACTGGCAGTGGCAGGGAGGGAGAAATGTTGAGGAACAAAACAAGAGCGTCCAGTAATGATATCTCTGGAAAAACACAAAGTAGAAGAACACATATTGTAAGGTGAAGCTTTTTAGTTAATTGATAAATAATTGATCGGTGTATGAAGAAAGATTTACCTTTCTGCAGGTGAAATCCAGAATCCAGAGTGTCTGAGGAAGCAAAAGAAACGAATGTGAGCAGCAGACCTTTGTACCTATCACCAATCTTGTGACAAAAACATCAGTTAATAATATGGCCTCTTTTTCTCTCAGGGAGGGAAGGTGCCATGGTATAGCCCCACCGCATCAGATATCAAAAGCTAACCAGGGTTGGTACTTGGTTGGGAGATCAAAGATTCTGCAATGGCAAAGAAATCTCTGCTTCTCACTTGCCTTGAATATTTCTTTCTGGGGTCTGCATAAGTTGGTTGTGACTTGATGGCACACGCGTACTGTAGGGTCTGTCTAGGCCTATAAGGTATAGGGTATAGGGTTTTGGCCTAACTGGTTGTTGGCACACCACCCAGGCGTGACGTGGAACACCGCGTCACCCAGGCCTTGAGGGGGCAGTCTGGGGCCGGCTGGCACACCACCGCCCATAAAGGCTGCCTTTGTTCTTAGGTTAGCAACTGCTCCTTGCAGAAACCTATATTGCAACAATATGCCTTAGCAATGTACAAGCTGTTCTAGTCACTGAATCTAGCTGCTTTCTGCCTTGCTCAGCTCTGCTGCTGATTACAATTGCTATAAAATAAACTCAGCTCTCTGCAAGGGAGTTCTGTTTTACACTGACACTGAAGCCTCGCCTCAATCCTTCCCAATTCCCACATCTGGTGCCGCTGACGTGATTCGACCGACTGGAAAAAAGGTTTCTGTGCGCACTCGGCTCATCGGCCCCCTCGGCTTTTCAGCCCTCCTCAGCTCGGCTCATAGGCCCCCTCGGCTCCAGGCCCCCACGGCTCATCGGCCCCCTCAGCTCCGGCTCTCTTTGGTAAGTATAGGTGAAACATTGTCAACGGAACAGGTGAAGCATGCTGAAGAACTTCAGCGGTTGGTTAAGCAGTGTGGCGGGATTTCAATGTCAGTGGCGGATCTCAAAGATCTCCTACGGGAGATTGATTGTCAGTGTCCCTGGTATCCCCAGGAAGGCACTTTCAATCCAGGAGACTGGGAACGAATAGGAAGGGACTTGAAGGGTGAGCCTCGTGCACCAGTGCAAATTATTCTTGCCTGGCAAAAGGTTGATAGAGCTGTCTGCGCTGGGACGCCAGTGGCCAACATGCTCTTGCAACCTGCTATGGAGGTGCTACCGCCCCCCTATCCGGCTCTCCTCCCTGCAGCCTCGTCTTTGGCTTTCCTCCCTGCAGCCTCGTCTTTGGTTCTCCTCCCTGCAGCCGAATCTTCGTATCCCGTGGCCTCGTCTTTAACCCCCATACCTTCTTCACCCATCCCTCCTTCTCCTGCTTGTCCACCGCCTCGATCAAAAGTGGCGTTGGCAGTCCAGGTGGCCTGCTGTGATGGGGACCTGGATCTTTCCGAAGAGTGGGAGGGGGAACCACTTGCATTTATGATTGAAGGGCTTTGTACTGGTTATGGTATGTTGCCTAGAGGTTGGAGAGTTTTGATGCGACTGATTCTTAGTCAGAAGACTCAGTATGTGGTCTGGTATCGTGCTGCAGCCCAGCTCAGTGTCACTGCTGATATCACTGCTGATCAGGCTTATCGGTCAGAGCAGTGTTGTGGTCCAGGATAATTTACCTATTGTCTTGCAGTGTTGGAGCGCTCTTCCTTTAAGATTAAAGGAGGGTGCTTCCTGTGCGCACCTTGTCCCACTCCCGCACTGGGAGGGGGACAAGGGGAAGTTTGTCTTTTGATTCCTTACAGATTACCTTGGTCTTGAAAACATCTGACTTCAGAAACCAATTCGTGAGTATGAGGTTCAAGGTAAAAAGTTAAAAAAATCTCCTTGATGCTAGTGCTGATGTTTCTGTAACCACCTTTCATGATTGGGACCCCTCCTGGCCTCTAGAACGTTCATCTGCTGTCTGGGTGGTGGGGGGTTCCACTGCATTAGATGGGGGTATGTAACTCCAATTGTTGTCCCACTTAAAGTCAACCTTTGGGGACGAGACCTTTTGTCTCAATTGGGGGCTACTTTAGTCACTAATGACTAAGCCTCGCGCCCTTGCTTTGTCATGGCTTTCCACAGACTATGTGTGGATTGACCAATGGCCGCTGCCTGGTGAAAAATTGAAAGCTTTGCAACGCCTAAAAGTCCCCTTGTGTGTGTAAAATCCGCTTCTTTAATGTGTGTATGAATGTGAGAGTGTGTACAAAAGAAAAAGAAGAAATTAATGCTTCGTATAGTGACAGAAGCCTCCTTAGTATGGAGGCCTGGTTTTTTTTTTTCTTTTAGCCCTGAAATTGAAAATGTGTAGCTTTTAGTCTGCTTTGCAATTACAAGAAGGGCATAGCTATGTGGTGTATTGTGCTCTCATAAAAAATAAGATTGTGTGTGTGTGTTTTGACTGGTACTTTTAGGGTGCTTGTTTGTGAGGAAGCCGGCCGGTTCCTCTCAAGCACATTGTGGGGAGCAGGCTCTCCCCCCACCCTGCAGGTTTTGATTTCCAACTGCAAATGTATGCCCTCTCACCATGTCTGAGAAAGGCTGTTTCCTCATATGTCTGTTTCCTCATATTAAGTAAGGTTACGTTCATTGTACAATGAAAGTCTTCCCTTTAGTACTGATAAAGCATTTGTATACCTCAGTCCTGCAAAAGCCAATCTCTCCTCCTTTAGGGAATTTCTCCTGTTTACCTTTGCATTTTAGTTTAAGTATTGGCTATTGTCTTAAAAGTCAGGTGTAACAGAAAACAAATTACAAGGACTGGGGAATCTGATTTTGCATTGATATGCGCCTGCTAAACTTCCAAGGTATATCTGAACTGGCACACGCCAGGACCAATGACAAATTTGTCCAGACTCTTAAATCCAGCTTTGCAGCTGTTAAAATGGTACAAAAAGCTTGTGAATTAACACCAAAAAAGGGTTTGAAAATGCCTACCAAATGTCAAGCAGGGACCCTTCTTTAAAAGCTTAACTCTAACAGTTAAACAGAAAAATGAAGCCCATTCTAAAGGCTCCGCATTCTCCATCCCCTCAGGCCCATTGGCCTCTCCCTTACACCCAGTATAATGGTTAGCACTCTGGACTCTAGATCCGGCAATCCGAGTGCAAATTTCCTCCACTAATAATTGTAAAAAGAAAAGGCTGTTCTCACCCAGAATCATGTCTTGCCATAACAGCCCATCTGGCTTCATTTCAAGAAATAGGGGGTGGAATGCAATCCTCAGGCCCAGTGACACTTTTCCTACAGCTCACACTTTTTGCTATAGAAATGCATTCACCCTACCCCCACTCCAAAGAGGAAGGGTGCCCGGCTACTCCTTGCCTGACAGAGATAAGATGTACTCTTGAAAATCGACTGGAGGCGAATCACCCTCCCAAACGGCCTTGATCTGTAAAGAAACACATTCCTTTGCACCGCTACACCCCCTCGCAAGCTCCACTTCTATAGGAATTTTTTTTAGGTCTTGCTCTCTGGCTTGCAAAGAAAGCCCTAACACTCTGTGTAAGCACAGAGGTGCCATCACTTTCTGTCTTCTTTGGACCCCCTTTTGCAAAAACCTTATGGTTTGCTTAAAATTTAGCACATTCACAGAAAGACCTTCATAATCAGGAAACACAGGAGCTCTATTTTTATTTTCATTATATTTTTGCTTACTGTTTTTGAAAAACCGAATTTTTGAAACTTGCTTTCTGTAAAATGCCATAACTTGTTAGCATTGGGAGCCTCATTGCTCTCCCAACCTGGAACCCACCCCTGCTTTCAAGGTGCACTCTGCACATGTTCAGTGGTGGTAACAAGCCAAAAGATTTGTTTCCTATGCTGCTCTCTCTCCCCTTGAAAGTCATGCCATGCATCACCAGTACGCCAAAGCCTTGGCGAAACAATTTCATTTGCCCCTTGCAGAAGCCTCTGCCATCATTCAACAATGTCCTCAATGTTCTGGGCAAGCTTCCTTTCCTTCCACAGGTGTAAACCCTCGAGGTTTTGGAGCCAATCAACTATGGCAAATGGATGTTACTCATTGGTTCTTGTAGGTTATCCGGGCTGTGTAACCGTGGTCTTGGAATTTTCTTTCCTGACGTTTCGCCAGCAACTGTGGCAGGCGTCTTCAGAGTAGTAACACTGAAGGACAGTGTCTCTCAGTGTCAAGGGTGTAGGAAGAGTAATATATAGTCAGAAAGGGGTTGGGTTTGAGCTGAGTATTGTCCTGCAATATTGTCCTGATTAGCACATTACTTTTGCAGGACAATACTCAGCTCAAACCCAACCCCTTTCTGACTATATATTACTCTTCCTACACCCTTGACACTGAGAGACACTGTCCTTCAGTGTTACTACTCTGAAGATGCCTGCCACAGTTGCTGGCGAAACGTCAGGAAAGAAAATTCCAAGACCACGGTTACACAGCCCGGATAACCTACAAGAACCAATGAACTCTGACCGTGAAAGCCTTCGACAATAGGATGTTACTCAGTTTTCTCCATTTGCTCCCTGGAACTATCTCTATGTGGTTGTGAATACCAAGCACGTCTGCACCCATTTACTTCGTGCCTTTTTGGTCATGGGTGTTCCCACTGCTCTAAAAACAGGACAATGGCCCTGCCTATTGTTCTTCCACATTCGCTGCCTTTTGTGACCGGTGGCAAGTGCGCCATACCTTTGGCATCTCGTATAATTCCACGGGCCAAGCCATCGTGGAACGTGCCAACGGCACCCTCAAGCAGATACTTAACAAAAAATTAAAAAACAAGGGGGAGTTGGCCTCTCCCTCCTGGACAAAGAGAGCCTTTTAGCTCAGGCTCTCTTTACGCTCAACCATCTTAACCTTCTCTCTCTTAATTCCACATTAATTACTAGGACTCAGCGGCTTTCCAGGCCGGCAAGCCGCTGCCACAGCCCCTGGTGCGGTATCGCCGTCTACCTGACCCCAACTGGCACGGGCCGGTGCCTCTCATCACGTGGGGTCGGGGCTACGCTGCTGTCCAAATGCCTACCGGACCTCTGTGGGTGCCTGCACGGTGTGTGCGACCTGATCTTCATGGCATGGCACCAAGGTCTCTCCAACCTGATTCCTCAATTGGAATCCTCCAACCCGATTCCTCAATTCAACCTTCAGTTGATGGACTCTGAGTCCATGGCCGAGAGACGTCGTGGTTGTCGCAGACCAAACCCTCCAGTAACTTGGGGGGCCCTCAAACGCTTGTCTGATCAAGCCCAGCAGGTGTTGGATAAGCAAGGTGTGCCTTTCACACCAGAAAACTTCCTAGCTGCTGTTTTTGCTCAGCTGACTGTGAACTCCGTCATGATTATCTTGTGTTTTTGCCTCTTGAGCTCTGGGGTGCAGGGGGTCAAGCATGATTCCTCTGCACCAAACTTATGGGTTCGTCATGCTGCTTACATGTTTGCATTCCATGGACAAAACGTCTCTTTGTTTTATGAACCTCCTTTGGCTGCTTCTACTATGTCTACTCCCTTTGATTCACCTGAACTGGTTCTTTCTGAGTTACAACACCTGAACCACTCAACACTGTTTGTGCCCATCACTGACTCTAACTGGAACACTACTCCTTTTCACAAGTTTCGGTTTCATCGTTATCTACCTGGGTTATGTTTTTGTTGTCATGCTCTCAATCCTCAGTTTTCCCACTGGACTTACAAGAAGGTTGCTGATCGACTGTGGGGAAAACATGCTGTCAATTATACTGCTTGTTCTGATCGTTTTTACCTTTGGGGTAACTTTAACTCCTCTTTTCAGCCCAATCTCACTCTCATGAACACCACCACACAACAGCTGTATCACCGTTTACCGATGTTTTCTCCCAATGCTTCCCAGCTCACCTCTGGAAGCATTTGTGGCAACTGGCTCATTCAAGATCCCAACCTTTAGTTCTTTTGGGGTTCAGGGTGGGCTACCAACTATCACCCAGGAAAATATCAGTGTGCAGCTCTCAGGTATCTTACGTTACCAGTCCAAGTCCTGGATGCCTTTAGGACACATGTGGCCACTCACAAAATGAGGCGAGCCGCAGCAGCCCCTCTTGGCCCCGGGTGTTCAGATCAGGTAATTGTGGACACCTAACTCAGTGGGGGAAGCAACTGGGGTCGCGCTTTAGGGGCTGGTCTTACTGGACTTTTGACTCTGGGAAGCTACCCAGGGATGATTGCCCAGGAAAACCATCATTCCATCTTAGGCCTCACTTGTAGGTTAGAAAAGACTGTTAATGCTACAAGCCGCTTAATTCAAGATTTACAGCAAGAGATTTCTGAATTGAATCAAATCACCTTACAGCATCGCTTTGCTTTAGATTTTCTCCTAGCTCGGCAAGGTGGGTTTTGTAAAATTGTTGGTCAGGCAGGTTGCACAGTCACATTTCATGACCTCAACAAAACCATAGAAGATAAGCTAGAGAACTTGCGTCATATGCTCACTCACAATGTTATTACTTCTGGCGCTCCTGGACTTTTTGCTTGGTTGACCAGCTGGCTACCTGACTTTGCATCGCTGCGAGCATCCTTTGTTGCCTTGCTTGGAATTATTGCTGGTTTTATTCTGTTGGGATGTTTTATTCAGTGTCTGCCTAATCTATATCATACGTGCTCATGTTCCAAAGATCATACTCAACGTCGTGCTATGTACTACGCCTATCATTTGCTTAAAACAAAAAAGGGGGAATTGTAGGGTCTGTCTAGGCCTATAAGGTATAGGGTATAGGGTTTTGGTCTAACTGGTTGTTGGCACACCACCCAGGCGTGACGTGGAACACCGCGTCACCCAGGCCTTGAGGGGGCAGTCTGGGGCCGGCTGGCACACCACCGCCCATAAAGGCTGCCTTTGTTCTTAGGTTAGCAACTGCTCCTTGCAGAAACCTATATTGCAACAATATGCCTTAGCAATGTACAAGCTGTTCTAGTCACTGAATCTAGCTGCTTTCTGCCTTGCTCAGCTCTGCTGCTGATTACAATTGCTATAAAATAAACTCAGCTCTCTGCAAGGGAGTTCTGTTTTACACTGACACTGAAGCCTCGCCTCAATCCTTCCCAATTCCCACAGCGTACATATTTCTTCTAAGTTTTGGCTGAAAGGTTAAGTAACACCTACTTCTGGGGGGGGATTCCAAATTTTATTTGTGTGGAAATATTCACATTTCTTTTCACGAATCACTTTGAGTGACTGGAGATTCACTTCACAGAAAGCATGCTAAGGACTGAGGCCCAAGGGTCCACTCCAGCTAAACTTAGGATCCTTCCAAAAAGAGGTTCTGCAGTTGTATCGACTGGCAACCTCTCGCCCAGGTCTGAAATGCTGATGACAGCCCCTTCAGACTCCCAATGGGTAAGATGAAGTTCTTTTAAGAATAAGGTCAAGACCTTTTCTTTGCCAAAGCCTTATCTCTCCAGCCTTTGGTTCTTTCCCAGGAAAGTTGCATTCACAACATGCACAGCTCCTCTCACCTGTATTGTAAAGTGAAATTTATTTTGGAAAAAATAAAGAAAATGCTCTGAATTTATAACATGCAATTAAAACCATCCTACTCTCTAAAAGAGCAAAAAGACCAGCTGTTGCCAGGATAAGGCTAATGCCTTAAAAAGACCTCCCCCACCAATCAAGATCAAACACTTAATCACTCTCCACAGAGCAACCTTCAGTCTTAAAGCCAGACACCTGGTGATTCCATACAGCAGTGCCATCCTAAGCAGACTTACCCCCTTCTAACTCTGCTGATTTAAATTGGCTTAGGAGGGTGTAAATCTGCTTGAGACAGCGCTATCAGTTCCCCTGAGACTATTCTGTGGGCTCAGCTACTACATGCTCAAGCAAACACTCACACTCAGTCAAAGAGACCAGTTTCGATAGGTCCAATTTGGCCACAGACAAGCTTCAATGAGAAAGGGGGTAGGTATTCCTGAAAGGGATGGGGTGGGTCTCTCCATTAAATGAGGATGCCCTGAAGGGCAGTTTCCTTCCCTTCCCTTTCATTTTAGGTGCTCATTCCACAACTACCAACCAGTTTGCCAGTCCACAGACACAAATGACTAGAGAAAAGCAACAGAAAATAATTTTGAGAAAATCCACACAATGCAATTTAGAACGAAAGTTGCAGGAGAAATCTGAACAGAAAACTTTCCACGGTGAACTACCTAATTCGTACACACACTCCTCCTATTCCTGTGTCTTTTAATGATATAAGCCAGGGGTCCCCAACATGGCACCCACCAATCTCTTTATTGGTGTCTGTCAAGTATTTAATGAAAAGGCCAACTCGAGGTGGCACTTTTGCCAAGCAAGGCTTCTGATTGGCTGGTTAGCTTTTTTAAAATGTTGTTTTAACAGCTTCTGCCACCAACAGCAGAAGAATCTTCTCTGTGTGACTGAAGGTAAGCTGCAGCAGCCATTTTGTGGCTGGCTCCACTTCCAGTGGAAGCTAATTTGTGGCTGCGCCCACCATGCTGTGTCTGAATTCCAAAGGGGACCATGGGCTCAAAATGGTTGGGGACCCCAATATAAGCAGCCTAAAAGACATCTAGCCCAAGCTAACATTCATTCTGAAATCCCTGCAGGGTTTCTTCATTACCTTCGAATTGCTTCTTGATGCTCTCCAAAAAGAGATTTAGATCAGACAAGTCCCAGATGCACCACTTCTGTGCAAGAGGAAAAGCCACTGGATCCTCAAACTCCTCCTTTTCTTCATACCTTGAGAAAAATCATGTCAAGATACCATCCACCCAATTCACAATCTCTCCCCGCCCCAGGCAGATCAGAGAAACAGAGGAAGGAATCGGCAGAAGGCCGAGAGACACAGGCTGAGGCTGCAAGCAGAGCAAGATGGGAGGGCTCTTCAGAGAGCAGAGTCCACCTCACTATAGCTCCTGAGACCCCAAAGCCACACAGCAGCTGTGGGGAATGGTTATTAAAAAATGAAACAGAGCCTGTTTGAGCTCAGACCACCACCACAGGGGGAGGAAGGGCACCTGTCAGCCCCCCAGCCACTTTCCCATGCTGAAACTGTGCTGGGGGGAAAGGAACTTCCTTCCCCAGGGTTGTCTGGACAGGAAAAATGTCTGCTGGGGAGGCAGGAGCCCTTCCTCCCCGCAGAGGCATTTCAAGGCCCTACAGGCTCTGCTTTATTCCCTAAAGTTGCTGTGCAGCTGAGGGGAACCTGGACCCAACTCTGAAAAAAGCAAACCTCAAGTTTGGCCTTAAGAACCCCAACCCCACATCCCTGGCCAGATGTGCCTTGGAACTGCCTAGCGAAAGAAAAAGAAAGCTGGGGTGGTTAGGGCTCTGGACTTTAGGGTTAGTTAGGGGAGGGGCTTTGTCTTAGAGGAAGACCATCTGCTTGACATGCAGAAGGTCTCAGGTACAATCCCCGGCATCTCCAGGTCAAAGGATCAGGTACTAGGTGGTGTGACAGAACTCTACCAGAGACCCTGGAGAGCCACTGCCACCCTGAGTAGACAATTGACAGACCAATGATCTGATTAAGTATTCGGCAGCTTCCTGTGTCCTGTGACTAGGACTGTAGGACCCTGGTTCAATCCCACAAGCAGCCATATGGCTCACTGGGTGACCTTAGACCTGCCTCTCTTTCTCTCAGACAGGGATGTTGTGAGGAGGAAATGGAGGAGGGCAGAATTAGGTTCAGTAACTTCGTGTCTTTTTCTCACTGTCCCATAATACCAACACTCAGGGGAACCCAATTAAGTTATTGAGAAATAGGTTCAGGAGAGACAAAAGGACATACTTCTTTACTCACAGCCACAGAAAGCCAACCTCTGAATAACACTTCTAGGAGGCAGCAACAGGGGAGGGCCTAGGCCTCTGTGCTATGTTTGTTGGTCATCCAGGATCATTCCTTGTTGGATTAAACGCTGGAGCCTAATTTGATTTACAGAGGGTTCTGTGCTCCTCTAGAATCAGCCCCTCCCTTCTGGTGACAGTTACTTGCCAACTGACACTGGCAACTGTCATTCAGCCTCTCAGGTTTCACTCTAAATTTCAGTCTCTAAGTATCCCTCTGTGTTAGCTCTCTGCCTCTCTCAAGAAGTAACAATGTTTCAGTTAATATCAGGTAATTGTTATAGAAACCTCTAAAGGAAAAATATTGTTTATTTTAAAGGACTTTATATAAACATTGATTAAATACAGTTTTCTTCCATTTTAATACGTTTGCTATTCATATTCCTCCCCATATATAGCTTTGGCTGTTTTGAACTCTGCTGCTTAAATATCCTGCACCAAGTGAGTGCTGGGATATTGCCCCACATAAGGGATTGGATTAATTTTCATTTACCCCTACATTCCTTGGCCACAGGATGCTGGACCAAACTGACCACTGGTCTTATCCACCTAGCTCTACTTATGTTCTCAAGAGCGAAGCTGAGAGGTAGTAGCAGGGGAGGGCCTCGGCCTCTGTGCCGTGTTAGTTGGCAATCAAGGGTCATTTGTAGGCCACTTTGTGAAACAGGATGCTGGACTAAATGGACCACTGGTCTCATTCACCAGGCTCTACTTAAGTTCTCAAGAGGGAGGCTGAAAGACAGGGGAAAGAAACAGGTCACATGACATCACCATACCCAGAAGATTTTTTACTTCTGTTCCTTTTAATCATTTGCCCCTGGTGGGAGGCATGGAAACTTCGACCCCAATAATGTCACATGACAATCTTCTTCCTCTGAAACTACCTGAGGAGACTTAAAGCAGAGATGTGGATTTTCTTTTTTCTTTTTCTTATTTTTTGACGGTATAAAAACACTACGTTTTATTGTTGAATCTGAGCCAAGTGGAACTTTGTGCAAGAGAAAAGTCCCCATGTCCTGCCAGCTCCACCCTCCCTCCAACTGTGCCAACTCTGCCCCGCTCGCCAGCCCTACCTTACTCAGCACAATGTGGATTTTCTGATCACCAACTGTGTGTTCCCCATCATGGGTTGCTCAGAATGACAAATGCTTTATTTTGGAAGCCGTTTTTACCAGGGCTGCCAGTGTGGAAACAGCCAAGAAGTAATCTGAGTAGGAGCAGCACATTTAAGTGCTATGTAGTTGCAGGAACACTGATGGAAAGATGGCACACACACACACAAACTCCTGCTTCCTCATGTGTAGCCTCACCCCACCCTCCTTAACAAACAAGCACATCAAATTGGGTTGGGTGGTCATACCCATGTTCACTTCTAAAATGCCCCATAGTTAGCCCCGATGCCAACCAAGGCATTATTTGGGCCTAATAAAGTTTCCAAACTGCCTTTTTGTGGAACGAATGTAGCTGAAGAGACTCAAACCCAGTATTTCCTGGGTTAGTTTTTAAAATGTTGCTTTTGAAGCAGATGCCACCAAACAAAAAGATCTGTGTGACTGAAGGAAAGCTGCAACAGCCAATTTGTGACTGGCTCCACCTCCTACAGCACCCATTTTGTGTCAGCCATTCTGGGGCGGTGCCCACCACATCAGGTTGGAATTGCAAAGGTGCCTGCCACCTCAAAAAGTTTGGGGACCCCTCTTCAAGAGATTTTTCAGTTAGGTGTTAATCAAGCCCCCCCAATACTATTTCATGGTTTCTTGTTGATGAGACTCTGTTTAAGCTGTTTGCCACTGACAGATGGATGGAGATTCACGATCTTAACTGCACCTGATGTGGCCCTCAGCCACCATCCTGAAGGACCATGTTCTTCACAGGATACCCAGACCCTTCCCAGCATTAAGAAGGTTAATGAGAAAGATTCACTTACCTCTGCAAGGTGTTTCTGGCATCCTAAAGAAAAATGGTAGAGAGAAAGAAAGAAGGGAGACCTCAGTGCCTGCTAAAAGGCCACACCAGGAAGACCTCTTAGGCCCTGGCAGATTCTGCACTCTGGCCCTTCTCTTGCGTCCAGCTAGCAGACTCCACTCAAAGCCTGGGGTGCATCTCCATAAAGTGGGAGAAAATCTTTGTGAGGTTAATATTAGCAGACAAAGCGGAGCCATTTCAGAGAAGAGTTGGTGATCTATTTTGATGATTCAACAGTGGCTACTTTCACAAAAGGCGTTTTCCTTACATGGAAGACAGGAAGCCTTCCAAGTAGCTCCTGTGGTCACCTGTGGATGCAGAGGCATTCCCAGCAACGTTCCTTGCATCAGCCCCGCACCGCTGTTATTTCCCTTCATGCCACAGGAGAGCATTTCCCAGGCTTAAAAAAACGCTAGATTACAGTAGTATTGTAACAACATGGTGGACCCCAGCTTACATGTTTTTGTAAATAAAGTCCTTGTTGCAGAGTTATAACTGGAAATCAGCAGCCTGCACTTTACTTCTTTTAAAATAAAAGCTAGAAATTAGTGCAACAGAACGTTATAATGTTACAACACTACAACAATCGAACCTTTGCCCTTTTCTTTAAAGCCTGAGAAAAGCCCTCTGATGCAGGGGAGGGGATGGTGGCCACAGGGACTGAGAGGAGAAGAGCCAAACTCTGTCACCTTTCAGCCCTTTAAAGAGCTTCTCCCCCTTTTCCCTGCAGCGTTGTAACATGGCTCAGCAGGGAAAGGTGAGTCTGGGCACAAATGCCATCGCATCTGCACATAAGTGACGGGTTGGCAGCAGCAGCAGGCACAACAGTACCAGCACTGGGTGTGTGGATGCCATTCCTCTACCATTTTTTGCTGCCATTGTATGTGTTGTATGTGTTCATTTTTGTGCACCAATCTGCACGCAACAAGTATGAGGTACATTCACCCCAACATACACAACCTCCTTTTAAATCTTGGTGTGAAAATTTTGCCTATGATGACCCTGATGCGGAAGCCAAGTGAATTGGCAGTCTGTCCAGGATAACACCATCAGAAAGTCCTCTGCTACTTAGAAAAGTGTAGTTTATTTTACAGTGCAAAGATATAATACAGATACTTCTTACACACTCTCCGCTCATAGCATCCCACACTGAGCTCTAGTTTCACTCCATTATATACACCTGGTGGACGCAGCCACCAATCACAGTAGATGCTTAGTCATCCTGACATGGCTCCTGTATTGCATCAGCCACCTGGTCATAACCGGATCAGGCCAGCTCCCTCTAGCTCTCAAGGGACTTTCCAGGCTGAATGCATCATTACTAGATTCATCTGATCTAACCTGCACTTGTCAAACTAATCTGACAGCCTTGTAATCTTATTAAGCAAGGGCGTGTTGCATATAATAGCTGGCTAAATCTCCTGTTATCACACAGTATTTCAACACGCAGCCACAAAAATTCCTTTTGTTATTTTTATACATATTTTTCTTATGCTCACATAGACAAGTACTTCCAGTTCACAGAATCATCATTATAAACAAAGAAACATTTTATTTGTTTATAATGATGATTCTGTGAACTGGAAGTACTTGTCTATGTGAGCATAAGAAAAATATGTATAAAAATAACAAAAGGAATTTTTGTGGCTGCGTGTTGAAATACTGTGTGATAACAGGAGATTTAGCCAGCCTTGTAATCTTGACAGACCCTCGTTCCTGGTTGTTTGGAAAGAGCTACCCATGAACCTGGTATGACTTACATGTAGTTCCCCCAACTGTTGGTTGACACACAAACACACTTCTGCTTCTGAGAAAGGGAGGGGCAGGGACTTTGGGGGGGGGGGAGCTGCATTTTCAGGGAGTGGCGTTTAGCAGGGCATCTCTGATTGTTTGTTGCAGCCTGCCCCCAGCTGGAGATGTAATGGGGCATATGGTAAGTATCCCATGTACAAAGATGATGCTAGCAACACAAACTGGGCTTGTTTGTTTTCTGGCCAAGCGAAGGAGGCACAGAAAGGGTTTGGAGGCAGCCTTCTCCCAAACGGGAACCTGGGCTGTTCCTGCCACACTCTCACCTGCAGGAGTTCACTGGCCAGCTGCTGACACTTCTCCTCCATCTCCTGGATAAGGCTTTCAAGAGAGGAAAGAGTCTCAGAGATTTTGGCCAGGTGCTGGTCCCTGTTTCTTGCCACCTCCTTCTCCACCTCTTCCATCTGGGCCAGCAGAAGTTTCTCTTGTTCCTCCAGAAACTTGTGTAGTTGCCTGAACTTGGTCTCTGTCTCCTGCTGCACTTGTTTGGTTTGCTTCTGAAATGGAAAGAGAAGGAAATCAAGTCAACACAACACAGCTGGTCTTTGCAGTGGGAAGAGGTTCTTCAGGAGACTCCTATTAGAGACTTTCCCAGATATCACAACATTTGGCAGGGAAAAAGAAAGATTTCCACAGATCCATCCTGAGGGCCAAAGTACATCTCACTCTGCATGCAAAGTACATCTCACTCCTGGAGAGGTTCTTTCAGTTACAGAGGATTCTTTCTGCAACAAAAGACCCATTGAAGACAGAGCCAGGATACAGGATGATCTTGACAGGCTGGAGAATTGGGCTAAAACTAATAAAATGCACTTCAGCAAAGGCAAATGTAAAGTTCTGCATTTAGGAAAGAAAAATCAAAGGCATAACTATAGGATGGGGGAGACTTGTCTGAGCAGTAGTGTGTGAAAAAACAATCTTGAGGTCTTAGTAGACCTATACTGAACATAAGTCAACAGTGTGATGCGGTAGATAAAAAGGCAAATGTGATCTTGGGCTTCATCAACAGAAGTATAGTGTCCAGATCATGTGAAGTGATGGTATCCCTTTACTCTGTTCTGGTTAGACCTCACCTAGAGTACTGTGTTCAGTTTGGGGCACCACAATTTAAGAACGATGTAGACAAGCTGGAATGGGTCCAGCGGAGGGCAACAAAGATGGTGAGGGGTCTGGAGACCGTCCTATAAGGAAAGGTTGAAGGACCTGGGTATGTTTAGCCCGGAGAGAAGACTGAGGGGTGATATGATAACCATCTTCAAGTACTTGAAGGGCTGTCATGTAGAGGATGGTGCCAAGTTGTTCTCTGTTGCCCCAGAAGGTTGGACCAGAACCAACGGGTTGAAATTAAATCAAAAGAGTTTCCGTCTAGACATTAGGAAGAATTTTCTAACAGTTAGAGCAGTTCCTCAGTGGAACAGGCTGCCTTGGGAGGTGGTGAGAGCTCCTTCCCTGGAGGTTTTTAAGAAGAGGTTAGATGGCTATCTGTCAGCAATGGTGATTCTATGACCTTAAACAGATGATGTGAGGGAAGGCATCTTGGCCATCTTTTGGTCACGGGGTGTGTGTGGGGGAGAGGTAGTTGTGAATTTCCTGCATTGAACAGGGGATTGGACTAGATGACCCTGGTGGTCCCTTCCAACTTTATGATTCTTTGAGAATAGAAGCCACTTTGTTTCTCCAAGAAAACACCATCAATATGCTGACCCCCCTCCCACTTCCCAACAGGTGAAAAGGTATGAGTAGAAATACCACTGCGGAGAAAAGAGCTAAGAAGCCCCTTCCCCTCACTTGGTCTCCCTGGCTGCATTCTGGGAAAGAAAAAACTGCAGGGGGGGAAATCAACATGCTACTGAGTAGTCCAAATACTTTCCCCCCTTACAATTAGCAATGGTTGAACAACACTTGTCTCAGTTCAGGACAGGTGGAATATCTATCAGCATTTCTACCCAACAATTCTCTGGGGGTGGGACACCCTCATCTCTTTCCAGGGACTTCTCCTGGCTTGCAGTGTTGGTGCAAGCACACAAAAGGGGAGTTGACCCATACATTCATCTGCCCAGGGCTCATCCCAGAGCACAGAGCACCTTGGAAAGTCAAGTGATTCTGCCCAAAACAAAAACATTCGAGAACCAAAAAGTTTCTAGATCTGGATGCACAACCAGGGGCAGCCCACCCACTGGGCAGCCCTAGGTGACTGACTGCCTCGGGTGCCAGAGGCAGCATGCCCACCTCCACTGCTTAGAACTGCAGCGTTATGTCAACCTTTGGGGGCTCCTGTTCTGCTTGATTACCAACAGTCTGTGCACAGAACTTCCAAATTGGAGGGGGGGGCTACCTCGTGGGTTGACTTCTTTGCTTTGTACTCCATTCCCCCGCAATACTAGTTCTAGAATCTGTTCACTTCCCAGCCATAGCGACACTTATGAGCAGGTCTTGGCTTTCCTTCACTACGTCTGCTTTACTTGCCACAATTCTTTCTCTCTCCTTCTTCAGCATCTCCAGACGGTTGCAGAACTGATCCTGGGGGAGGAGAGACCCGAAACTGAGATCGGTTCCTTTTTTAGAAGTTTACTATAAATCTTACGAGAAACAGAATCATAGAATCATAGGTTGGAAGGGACCACCAGGGCCATCTAGTCCAAACCCCTACACAATGCAGGAATTGTCATTAACAACCAAACTAGAAATAACTGTCTGTAACTTCAACAACATTTCCCAAATGTTGAACACAGGTAGCTTCCTCATGGAGATGGTGCCCCATTCTCCTCTGATACCCATCAAGAATGCGAAGACATTCACAGTGCCAATGCTGCTGCCCACCACTCCATCCCTGCGCCCTCTTCGGGGAGGGGGGGTTGCATTAAAAAATTATTCACAGACAGTATATCATTATATTTTGTTAACATTCCAGCAATATACCCAGTAGTGACAAAAATGGCAAAAAGCTCTCGGAGGTAGGGGGGGGGCTGCTAGACAGAAGGGGGCTGGATTGGGGAATGGTGGAGGAAATGCGTACCTTCCATTCTACACTTCCTCAAACCCTCTTTGGGTATGTTCTTCCAAAAAACAACATACCGAAGCAGGGAAAACTCTGCATGGAAGCAACCACAGCTGTGGAAAGGGGGGAATTTCTTGTAATGCCATGGTGCAGTGGAAGGGCCATGGGTCAGTGACCCTCAGAGGATCTGCTTGGCAAGCAGAAGGTCCTTGGTTCAATCCCCGGTGTCAGGGTCTGGGTTAGTTTCTGGTTCTATGCTTGCTCTGACCCGTACAAGCGGTCAGGTCAAGTCCCTGGTTGTGTCTTTGGTTCAGGCTTTGGTGTGAGTTAGGCCATGCCCCCCCCCCATGGTCTGGCTGGTGAGCTGTTGCTGTTCCCACTCTTCCTATGCCCCCCTCCCTGCACCTCGACCTTGAACACGCTAACGAGCAATGCTTCAGTAGTAGAATGTTTTGCTTTTCCTCTCCCTCAGACGCTGTTATCATTTCTTCCCCAAGCTTGTTAGGGTGCACCTGTGCTGAAGTCATAATTGTAGTTCTGCCTGGTATCAAACCTGTCATGTGGTCATGTGATATGGTTATGCCTTAAGTTATGCTCTGAGTAATATGTCGCCATTAGTGGCTTTGAACCTGTAAGCGTGCCTAGCTATACCTGATGCTTCTTCAATAAAGTTTACCTGCTTCTGACATGACTGTCTGAGCGCGTGGCTTTTTGGGAAACTGCCCAGGCTAGCTGGAGAACCTCACACCCGGCTTCTCCAGTTGAAACGAATGGGTAGCAGTTGATGCAAAAGACCTCCACCTGGGGAAGAGCCACTGCCAGTCAGAGTGGACCTGGACAGACCAAGGGTCTGACTCAGAATAAGGCAGCTTCATGCATCGCTCTCCCGCCCCAAAAGCTCTTTTTCTGATTTAAACTGCTGCCTCACAGCTACTGCCTGCAAGTAGGGGACACAGACAGGCACCAAACCTGCACGCGTTCTCCCACAGGCAAACAGCAACTCAAGGACAGCAACTGAAGCTGAGATAGCGGTGTGTGTGTGGGGGTGGGTGGTTAACATTTGGAGCCAGGCGGCTGCCCCCTTGTAGCTCAACTGTACAATGGGCTGCCCAGACATTAACACAGCCAGACAGGAAGTGAGTCAATCTCCCCACTTTATCCACGGCAGGGGGCAAGGAGGCAATGCCCTTGGGAGCCACCAAGCCAGGAAGGAGGCAACAAAGAGGTGTTTTGACTCCCCAATTTGGGCCCAGAGACTGAGGCAGAAACTGGAGGCAGTTTCCCTGCAAAGAGACCAAGGAGAAGGGAAGGATCCACAGCTCTTACCCACCAACCTCCACTTTGTTGATTTCCTACCTTGTACTCTTGGGAGGCCTCCTCAAGAGGAAGGGTTTCGTGATCTCTGTGCTCCTCGGATCGATCACAGGCCACACAGATGAGGGCTTCATCGTTCTTGCAGAAGAGATTCAGCGGCTCCTGGTACTTCTGGCAAATTCTCCCTTTTCTAGCAGCCACAAGTGCCTGATGCCCAAAACAAAGAAACACAAATTGTTTCATTCCCTCCTCCAGAACTTTATCCCTCCTTGTAATGACGGAATATAATTAGTGCTCTCTTCAGTAGAAAAAAAAATTATACAAAAAGATGTAACCAAGTATAACCCTATGGTGTTTGGCCTTCAGTTGGAGATGGAAGGGGCTGTCCCTGAGAAGGCGCCGCAGAGCGGGTACTGAAGAAAAAGGGAGCTATGAGGGAAAAGAGGGAGAGAGAAGCCATCTGGGGTTACACAAACTTTTATGAAGCCTCAAATTCATAGAATCATAGAGTTGGAAGGGACCAGCAGGGTCATCCAGTCCTACCCCCTGCACAACACAGGAAATTCACAACTACCTACACACACACACACACACACACAGTGACCCCCACTCCACGCCCAGAAGATGGCCAAGGTGCCCTTCCTCTTTAGCCTCTGCTTAAAAACCTCCAGGGAAGGACAACTTACCACCTCTCGAGGAAGCCTGTTCCACTGAGGAACTGCTCTAACTGTTAGAAAATTCTTCCTAATGTCTAGACAGAAACTCTTTTGATTTATTTCAACCTGCTGGTTCTGGTCCGACCTTCTGGAGCAACAGAGAACAACTCAGCACCATCCTCTATATGACAGCCCTTCAAGTACTTGAAGATGGCTATCATATCACCTCTCAGTCTTCTCCTCTTCAGGCTAAACATACCCAGCTCCTTCAACCTTTCCTCATAGGACTTGGTCTCCAGACCCCTCACCATCTTTGTTGCCCTCCTCTGGACACGCTCCAGCTTATCTACATCTTTCTTAAATTGTGGTGCCCCAAACTGAACACAATAGGTGAGGTCTAAACAGAGCAGAATAAAGCGATACCATCACGTCACATGATCTGGACACTATACTTCTGTTGATGAAGCCCAAGATCGCATTTGCCTTTTTAGCTATCGCATCACACTGCTGACTCATATCCAGCGTTTGGTCTACTAAGACCCCAAGATTCCTTTGGAAGTCAATGAACGAACCACAAGTCCTGGTTCCAGGTAAACCACATTCTCCCCACACCTGCTTTGAGTCACGTTTTGCAATGTGCCTGACTCGGGAGCCCCCAAACACCACCCCCTTCCTTTCTTGCAATGTGCATTCCTGGGGTGGGGGTGCAATGACAAACCTCCAAAAGTAGGTCCAAATGCGTAAGGGGATGAAGCTGGAACTGCATGATCAAGGATGGACCTTGACGAACTTTTAAGCCGCCTTTCAAGATTAAACTCCAAACCAGCCCATCCGCCCTCTCACAGACAGCATCTCCTCCTAGGTGGCCCTCCAGATGACACCATGAACATTACAAATGAATGACAATTCTGATACTGGCCTAACAAGCTGATATTAGTTTTGGTGTGAGTTGAGTAATATGGAGGGGGGTTGCACTCCCTGCATCTTATTTTTTTCTGTGTTAACAATAACAACAACAATAATCAATAAAAAAGCATGTGGGGCACTTGTGGGTTCCTAGTGCTTTTGCCTGGAAACCCCATAATGATCCTTTCTAGACTCGCAACCACCTCCCCCCTTAACTCCTGCAGGGCCAACAGATCTACCAATCCCGCTCTGAGTTTTGGCCATCTTGATTATGTGGGACATGAGCGGCGGAGGCTAACCTCCACACGAAGCCAGCTGGGTGACCTTGGGCAAGTCATGCTCTCTCAGCCTCACCCACCTCACAGGGTGTCTGTTGTGGGGAAGGGAAGGCGATTGTAAGCCGGTTTGAGTCTGCCTTAAGTGGTAGAGAAAGTCGGCATGTTAAAAACCAACTCTTCTTCTTCTTCTCCATTTGGCCTGGTGCTGAGAATAGGTTTTGGGCCCCAACTCCAAAACGTAGCCCAAAGTTAGCCCTGACCCGGCCAGACTAGCCAGTTGTGTAGTGCTGGGATTCGGAGAACGACACGCATCCATTTCTCCCCTTCTGATCCTCCCTCCATATGCAGAATGACCTTGGCACAGTATTGGAATCTCTACTTCATCAGAGACCTGCATGGGGGGGGGGCAATCAGGGACCCCCATGGGCAAGGAAACCTCTTGGGCTGGCCACGCAGCTCAATGGCCAGTGAAAATAATGGATAGGCCACTGTTTAAGGCAGGGGTGGGGAACGTCAGGCCCGGGAGCCGTATAAGGCCCGTGAAATCATTTGGTCTGGCCCTTCGTGGGTCCTGGCAGATCTCTAGCTCAGAAGGATCGAAGACTGGCAATCCGCCCCCTCTCACGGAAAGGAATGGCCTCTATTCAAGGCGGATGGGAGTGTGTTTTGCCGAGAAAAGGAACCTTTTCCCACCTTGCAGAAGAGTAGTTGGTTATGGAGCTGCTAGGACCACCCAAGAAACTGTATTAACCCTTTCCCCCCAGTTGGATGCCTGCCTGCTTGCCCGTGCCGGGGGTGGGGTCATCTGGGGCAGCTGCCTGCTGGGGGCTTGGTCGGCTAATTTCTAAATTGATAATCTTGTATGGCCCGCGAATGATGTTAGAAATATCCAAATTGGAGGGAAAAAGGTTCCCCACCCCTGGTTTAAGGGGAAGGGCATGGGATTGCACTGCGTATTTCCCACAGCCAAAGGTGGCCTGTCAGTGAAAGGTTGAGGCGCCGATACTGAGAGGGCTGCCAGCAAGGGCCGGTCTCCCAGGGGGATGGGGTGAGGGAGAGAAGAGGCAGCAGCCAGGCCCGCCTCTCCATCACCACGAAAAACCCCTCCTCGTGCGCCTTTTTGGATCCGTGTATTACAAGCCGCTGCTTTGCCAGCCAATTTGTGGCTAGAGGGAAAATATTATATCGTCTGTTTACAGCAGTGGTTCCCCACCTTTTTTTGACCAGGGACCACTAGGACTTTTTTGTTCGGTGCAGGGACCCCAAGGTTCAAACTAAAAATTCTGAGAATTTGAAAATAAACTTTAATCATAACTGTTAGTGAAACATTAAATTTAGAATAATATTTGAATATATATATTTTATAATAGAGAACTTTTAATTGAAAATATTAATTTATTATGGGTTTATAACTTTGTTTCGCGGACCTTAATTTAGTTCTCGCGGACCCCTGGGGGTCCACGGACCCCTGGTTGGGAACCAGTGGTTTACAGTTTATATTACTAGTGACAAGCCAGCAAGCGGCAACGACCACAAGAGGGCTTTGCGCCAAAGGGAAATCTTGAGCCAAGCACAAGGATGCAAGAAAGCCTCCCTCCACCCCTTTCTCACTTACCCTCTTTTCCTGGGCAGCCTCCTCCAGAGGAACCACCTGGTGGTCTTGGTGCTCCTCGGATCTGCTGCAGACCCCGCAGAGGGGGGCTTGGTCCTCCTTGCAGAAAAACCTCAGGGGCTCCTGGTGCTTCTCGCAGATGCCCCCCTTCCCCCTTGCCCCCTTCTCACCTGCCTCTTTTCCCTCCTGAAGAGTGAATTTTTGGGCTATCCCCACCAAGTTGGCCAGCTGACGATTCTGCTGGAGGGTCCCCTCCTGCGCTCTCCCTCTGCACTGGGGGCAGCAGGAAGCCTTGTCCCCCGGCGCCCCCCAGCTGCGGGTCAGGCAGTCCCGGCAGAAACTGTGGCCGCACTCGGGGATCATGACGGGGTCCCTGAAGAAGTCCAGGCAGACGGAGCAAGAGGCTTCCTCGCGGAGCTCCAGGAGGGGACCCCCGGCCGCCATGGCTGCCTCCAGGAAGGGAGAGCAGGAGAGAATCGCTTTCGTTTTCTTGGTTTCCAAAGCAGTGATATGGTCAACGCATTCTTCCCCTGGTAACTCAGCACACACATCGAGTTATCCCGCCCAGCAACAAGCTAATCCCTTGCTGTCCTAATACATTTACAGAAAGGAAAAGAGATGGTCACAAATTGTTAAATCAGTGGATCTTCCATAGTCAGGGGAAGTCTACCTTGCTGTCTCAGCAGCGACGGGGCGTTTCCCCTTCCTGTAAAGGAGGAATTCTCAAAACTCTGCATGGGGGCTTATTTTGAGTTTTGAGAATTCGGATGGGGGAAAATGTGCATCTAGGGAGCGGCGAATCCAAGGCAAAACCTCCCATGCATAAATGGCCTTAGACATGGAATCATCCGCCCAAAGATAGAGCTGGACTTAACTGCAAAAAAAAAAAAGGGGGGGGAGAACAACCTGTAGAGAAAGGGCCTTGGACAGAAGGCACATCTTGGGCTGGGAGCCTCTCATGTGCAAGCGCCCGCCTCCAATGAAAGGGACACCCTTTCCCTTTGCATCCCAGGGATTTGCAAATGGGATGTTCCTGGCGCTGGAGCAAGATGCTTCCCAGTGGGTGTGGAGAGGTCTGCGCTCACTAGCCTGGGAAGGGATGTACTGGAATGAATGACACAGGGCTTCCCACTGGGAACAAAGGGAGATTCTGGCCTGCCCACTGGCTATAGCGGGAGCCAGGAATGGCAATTGCCTTGCATTGGCCCACTGGAATATAAGACAGCAGGCAGAAGTCGCAATGAAAATGCAGGATGGGTTTTGAATGAAGGTATCTGGACGAAGATTCACTGCTCTAGGACAGCAATGACAGTCCTCCAAGCGGAATGACAGCCCCTGGGAGTAGAACAAGTGCTCAGTGATTAGAATGAGGCCTAGGGATGCCAGCCTCCAGGTGGGGCCTGGGGATCTTCCTGAATTACAGCTCACCTCCAGACTACAGAGATCAGTTCCCCTGGAGAAAATTGATGCTTTGAAGGGTGCACTCCATGGCATTGTACCCCACTGAGATCCCTGTCCTCCTTAGGCTCCACCCCTAAATCTCCAGAAGTTACCCAACCTGTAGCTGGCAACCCTACCCCCACCCTCACCAGTGGCCAGGGTCCCCAGAGGGGAATGACAGCCCCTAGGAGCAGAAGAAGTGTTTTGGCCCTGGAATTACAGCCCCTGAGACTAACTGGAATGTCAGATCCTAAAGTGGAATAGGGGGCTCTACTGCCAAAATCCCACCTCCCCCAAACCCCAGACGGGTATCCTTGGTAAGAGAGGATATTGGTCCATCATTCAAGGAAGACATCCCTTCTAAGGGATCACAGCCCTTTTCCTCAGACTGACACCCTCTGACCGTGAGACTCTCACGCTCCACAACAGCACAGGAGTGGGGCTGTTCTGGGAAGTCCCTGAAGGTCTTGTCCCCAAACCTCTCCCTGCATCATCTTCTCCAGGTCAGCAAACCCTAGCCTCAAGGGAATGAACCCTGACCCCTGAGAGCCCAAAGCTTCATGCATTGAGCTCACCCCCATGATTTCCACCCAATGGCTAGATGATCATGCTTGTGGCATGCCCTGCAAAACCCTGGATAGCTGTGGCTCCACCCCAGGACTGAGACAATAGCAGGCAGCTGACTCACCCAACTCAAGCATAAGACCCTCCCAGCAGAACCATGTGCTTCTAATGCACTCCCCAAAGCTAGAAGATTTTCACACAGACATAGCCCAAACAGATCAGAAACTAGGCTTGCCAGGTCCCTCTTTGCCACCTGCGGGAGACTTTTGGGGCGGAACCTGAGGAGGGCAGGGTTTGGGGAGGGGAGGGACTTCAATGCCATAGAGTCCAGTTGCTAAAGCGGCCATTTTCTCCAGGTGAACTGATCTCTAACAGCTGGAGATCAGTTGTAATAGCAGGAGATCTCCAGCTAGTACCTGGAGGTTGGCAACCCTATCAGAAACCACACCATCTCTTTACCTCTTGCACCAATTGTTCCTTGTTCACGAGTCCAATCACAAATATTGAGGATAATCTGAAAGCTCTGCACCCCAAAATAAGGCTTGGACCACCATATATCCTACACACTCACATTCAGGGGGCTCAGTCCTCCAAGTGGACCAGGAAACAGTATAGGTCCACTTGGAGTGCAGAGACCCCTGAATGTGGGCGTGGAGGATACATGGTGGTCCAAGCCTTATTTTATAATGCAGTTATTCCAGTTCCTTATTCAAATCTTCTCAATCTAAGCTACTTGGAGCAACACAAATAGAAGCTCGTGGTGCCAGAACCAGTGTTTGGACTGGGCACCACTGTATATCTTCTTGAAGGGACAGACTCTGGAGTCTGGAGATGTGTGATTAGTGGTGGCCCAAAAATTGTTTTGGGGTGCAGCTCCCCCGCCCCAGGTTCTGCAAGTGCATTTGTCCTTGGGGCATCCCACTATGGAGCAGGTAGCTCCAAAGCAGAAAAATTGGGCATTGGACCAGGAACACAGAATAGGTCCACTTGGAGGGCACAGTCCCCTGAATGTGGGGGTGTAGGCTATGTGGTGGCCTTATTTTAGGGAACAGAGTTTTTAAATTACCCCCAATATTTGTGTTTGGACTCATGAATAAAGAACTGGGAAATATGAATGGAGAACTGGGAACCAATTTTAGCCCCGTGTCATTTTGTGACTGGCTCCACTTACCTAGCTGCCATTTTATGACTAGAATCTTCCAAGGCTCTCCAAAACAATTAAGCAGCTCTCCAAAACATAAACCCGTCTGTAGTCACCACTCACCACACCTCTGAAAGCATGGGCAGACAGCAGAGCTTGAGAAGAGAATTTAGCTTATCCTGATTGTTCACAATTGCATTTTCTGTGTGGACACAACAGTCCCGTTGTGGATGACTGCTATAGCACAAGACAAGAGCCCAGAGGGTGTGCTCATCAGAGAGGAGTGATGCGCATGGGGGACGGTGGTCTATCAGTGCTCAAGAAAGAGTGAGAACATATTTGTAGGGGCAATTATGAAAAAAATCCCATGCACTTTCCTCCTCTCTCATGCACATTTTTTTTTGCCATCAAGTAACAGCTGACTTATGGCCCTGTGGGGTTTTCAAGGCAAGGGGCATTCAGAGGTGGTTTGGCATTGCCTGCCTCCACATCATGACCGTGGTATTCCTTGGTGGGTCTCCCATTCAGGTACTAAGCAGGGCTGACCCTGCTAAGCTTCCAAGATCTGACGAGATTAGGCTAGCCTGACTCATCCAGGTCAGGGCCTACCTAACCTACCTAGGAGAAAAGCTTCAGTGACGAGAAGTTTTCAAGTCAGGCCTTTCCCTATATACAGTCCCACATATCAAAAGTTGCACTGGCCCTCTTCACAGGCCTTCACAGACATGGACAGTGCAAACAGTGTATGCTTGATTTTTCTCTATACGTGCATCGAGTAATTCTCATGTTATATTCAATGCATGTGCAACTCAACATCTGATTTAAAGGCAGGGTAAAAATCTTGAGTAATTGTGAGTAATAAATAAGAATTAAAACTGGTTGGCCTCAGGGTGATGGACTAAATGCTGTGATCCATCAAGGGTCGTCTGGTACCAGGCGACCCTGGTATTCCTTGGTGGTCTTCCATCCAAATACTGGCCAGGGCTGACCCTGCTTAGCTTCCAAAATCTCATTAAGATTGGGCTAGTCTGGGCTATCCATCTCAAGACCTACCTAACCTACCTATAGAAAACTTCAGTGATAAGGCAAATGTGTACTTTCTACTTATGTGACTAGATAAAATTGTATAGATATTAAGCATTTTGAAACACTTATAATAGAGAAGGAATTTTCAAAAACAAAAGTGGGGTCTCTCATAAACTACACCAGCATTTTAACCACAACAATATATTGGCAAAGGAAATCAATTATTTGATTATAAACTTCAAAAAATATCCATAAAATAGGTATCTCACTTCTTGCTGTATGTTGAAGTACCTGGACTACAATAAGCAGTTGCCACTGCTGAATAAAAACCCTAGGTGCCTTTACTCTCTTAAATATCTACATTTATGCATTGACCCTAACCCTGGGTTTTTGCAGCAGACCAACTCCACATCTTCTTGGATAACTCATCCATTCTGGACCCTTTGCAGTCCGGTTTCAGGCCAGGCTACAGGACAGAGAAGGTGCTGGTGGCTTTAGTTGATGACCTCTGCCTGAATACAGACAAATACTGTGCTTCTCTATTGCTCCTCTTAGATTTATCTGCAGCCTTTGGTGCAGTGAGCCTTGCCATCTTGAGACATTTCAAGCTGAAGTAGGTATCAGGAGATTTATTTATTTATTTTATCAATCTTATAATCCTCTCTACCCTAGCAGGTCAGGCTCAGAGCACAAAGCTATGCTTTGAATTGGTTTAAATAGCTCCTTGAAGGACAGGACTCAAAAGGTTGCCATTGGACACCAGCTGTAATCAGTGGGTGTCTTGTCTACCATGAGAGCCTTGCTTTATCTGGTCAGGGTCTTCTGTAAATGCCACCATACAAATGGGCAAGATCAACAACTGAACTCACACCTCCATTCTGTTGTGACCCCCACCTTGCATAAAGGCCTGCCTGAGATCAAGAAAGCTCCCCTTCTATCATCCCACAAACTATGTAAAACAAAGTTTTTCAGTGGGCATTTTTAGAAAGGTAATAGAGCTATATGGAGAAATACCTATTTACTGAGGGGGTTTGGGCTTGAAAACCCCCTACAGACAGGCAGGGGAGAGAAGTCGATTGCCCCCAGTACTGGCTAAGTACCAAACATCAAAGCTAATTGGTTCTTGTAGATTATCCGGGCTGTGTGACCGTGGTCTTGGTATTTTCTTTCCTGACGTTTCGCCAGCAGCTGTGGCTGGCATCTTCAGAGGAGTAACACTGAAGGACAGTGAAGAGACACTGTCCTTCAGTGTTACTCCTCTGAAGATGCCAGCCACAGCTGCTGGCGAAACGTCAGGAAAGAGACACTGTCCTTCAGTGTTACTCCTCTGAAGATGCCAGCCACAGCTGCTGGCGAAACGTCAGGAAAGAAAATACCAAGACCACGGTCACACAGCCCGGATAACCTACAAGAACCAATGAACTCTGACCGTGAAAGCCTTTGACAATATCAAAGCTAATGGTCACCCTGGCTGGAGACAATGAAATGGGTAGGTAAGCTGGAATCAGATACCTAGAAGGGACACAAAGACTTGGCAGATGTGAGAAGTATCTTCTGGGAGATTTCAGGAAAGGTTTCTTTGACCCCACATGGGGGCAGAGTGGTCCCTCAGGAAGAAGGAGCTTTCACACCTGGGCTCCATCTTGACAGCTACCTTTGCCATGTGGGACAGAAAAAGGGCTGGCTGCCTGGGCAAAGATTTCGAGGCAACTGGATGCTTTTCAAACACGATAATATCTAAGCTTAAAGAACTTGCCTTAGAATAAGATCAACTGGGGCATGTACAGAGCCACGGGAAAGGTGATTGCTCAGTTCATTGCTATGTGGAGTGTGTATGTGGACTTTTTACTTCTAATAAATTCTTTATTATTTTAAACACTGGTAGTTATTCTCCGTCCTGACCTGTATGGCTTAGGATCAGTCCTGGTTAGTGTTTGGGTAGAAGACCACTTAGGAAGTCCAGGGTCCTGACACAGAGGAAAGCAATGGCAAACTACCTTTGAACGTCTCTTGCCTTGAAAACCCTATGGGGTCACCATAAGTCAACTGAGGCTTAATGGCACATTCCACCACCAGTTATTCTCCAAACCACATAGACCTCTACTGTTTGAACACAGTATTCAAAAAGGGCACCAGGGGAAGGGAGACACTTACTAGATCACTTTTTCCCTCGAAGTGCACAAGATCAGTTAACTGTCCCCATGGCAACCAGTCGCTGGGCAGCAGGGGACACAGGTACTAGGTGGAGCCTTAGAAGAGCAATGCAGGGAGGGGAGTTGGAGTACTAGCCCTCTCATCAGGTAATTCCTAAAATGACCAGTTGCTGGCAGCGTACCAAAGGAGAAATTAGAAAGCCATCTGAGGGTCAGGCGAACCAGGAGTCTCAGTGAGAAAAGTGGACTATAAATAAATTCTAAAAATTAACATCACCTCTTGATTCAGCCAATCTTCAGTGCTAGGCAGAGTTTCTAATTTCTCTAACTGATAAATTTTGCACTGATGCTGGCATATTCCCAACCAAGGAAATCAGGTAGTAAAATATCATAACATGGCTAGGATCAAATAAAAGGAATATTTATGAAAAGCGGTATGAAATACTGTCCCTGCTGACATTTTGACTTTGATAGTCATACTCTCCAAATGCTACTCTGCCTCCTCAGTATCACTTCTGATTCAAGTTTCAACCACAGTCTGTTAGCTCAGTTCCACAGGACCTGTAAGATGGAGATATTCTGCCAGGCCTATGGTTGAGGACAGCAACGGTCTATACGTAAGCTGGCCTCCCATTCCTATCTCCCCTGATAGGAATCCACATTTAACATAACATTGGAGGCACCATACAGTTATAAAAAGGAACCAAATGCCAGAATTTTAATTGAAGTGACTTTATTAATTAGCTAAAGCGATTTTATTGTTATGGATGAAATGCTGTATTCCTTGTGGATCACACATCTGTATTGGAAGCTGCCCTGAGTCTAGCTTTGCTGGAGGAGGACGGGGTATAAATTGAATAAAATATAACAAATTTATGCACTTCCCCAGATGTCTAAGAAAGCACAGCCTTTCTTACAATAAGAGCATCTCTAAAGCTTTTCTGATGTAAAAATATCAGAGAAGATGGCAAATGTGGCTGCTCTTATTGGGTTAGCTTTGTTTGCATGGTTTCTGGCCAGCACGAACCTTTGGTAGGAAGGAAAGCTTTTGATGTAGCAGAAGCTCTTTTTACACTGGAAACCTTTCTATGGTTTCTCCCCAGTGTGAATTCTTTGGTGAACTCTGATGGAAGCTCTTTTCACATTCCAAGAACTTATACGATTTCTCTCCTGTGTGAATCATTTGATGTGAAGTAAGGTGTCCACTCTGATTGAAACTTTTTCCACATTTTAAACATTTATATGGTTTCTCCCCAGTGTGAATCCTTTGGTGAGCAGCATAGTTGGAGATCCATCTGAAGCTCTTTCCACATACCGAGCACTTATATGGTTTCTCTCCTGTGTGAATCATTTGATGCGAAGCAAGGTTTCCACTCTGACTGAAACTCTTTCCACATTCTAAACATTTATACGGTTTTTCTCCTGTGTGAATCCTTTGGTGTAAAGTCAGATGGCTGTAGTGAAGGAAGCTCTTTCCACATTCCAAGCATTTACATGGTTTCTGTCCTGTGTGAATACTTTGGTGTAAATTTAAGTGGTTATAGTGAATGAAGCCCTTTCCACACTCCAAGCATTTATATGGTTTCTCCCCAGTGTGAATCCTTTGGTGATAAATAAGGTCTGTTCTCTGCCTCAAGATTTTTCCACACAGCAAGCATTTATATGGTTTCTCCCCAGTGTGAATACTTTGGTGGGAGATAAGGTGGTGATTACGACTGAAGCCCTTTCCGCATTCCAAGCATTTATATGGTTTCTTCCTGGTCTGAATCATCTGGTGAGTAGTAAGGTCTAGACTCTGACTGATGCTCTTTACAGTGTCCTGAAGATTGCTGGCTAGAAAGGCAAATGATTTATTTTGCTGATGCTGCTTTCCTTCCTTTTCTGTTCTGCTTCGATTTACAGTGTCTTCTTCCACCTCCACATCCTCGGATCTTCCAGCATTTACTTTACTTGGTTCCCCTTCATCTCCTTCTGGAATACACAGAGAAACCCAGTAAATGCCCAGAGTATAGTCAACATATAGCACAAGCAATTCATATTCCAAAAGGCATGAAGAAGCCAATATATTTTAAAAGGGGAAAGGAAGAAGAGCAATGCTATGGAGAGTAGGGAAATGACAACCTGCTGTTGGTTTTCAATTCCCAGAAGAAAAGCAGCTAGATGGGTTGAGATTATGTTTAATTTCTTTCCAGATTACAAGTGAAGAGAAAAAGGATAGAAAATCTACATTTGAGTTTTATGTAAGGTTGCCAGAGCCTGGCAGTGGGAGAACACTTCAGACATCAGTTAAATCCAATTAAGCCTACATTCCCAGCCACGATATGAGGAACCTGAATCCATTTCAGGCTTTAGATTCAGGAACTTATTTATTTTATTTGCAAAATGTATCCCGCCTTTCTGACCAAGGTGGCTAACAATTAAGAACATGGTTCTTGTAGGTTATCCGGGCTGTGTAACCGTGGTCTTGGAATTTTCTTTCCTGACGTTTCGCCAGCAACTGTGGCAGGCATCTTCAGAGTAGTAACACTGAAGGACAGTGTCTCTCAGTGTCAAGGGTGTAGGAAGAGTAATATATAGTCAGAAAGGGGTTGGGTTTGAGCTGAGTATTGTCCTGCAAAAGTATTGTCCTGTAAGTATCAAGATAATGTGCTAATGAGGGTATGGTATGTTAATATGGAACCATTGTATCCTGAAGTGATCTGTTAATGTGTGTAATCCAAAGCTAATCTGTATGGCTATTGTTGAATGCTGTCTTTGTCTGGAGGTTTTTCAGGGCAGGAAGCCAAGCCTTATTCATTCTTAGGCTTGGCTTCCTGCCCTGAAAAACCTCCAGACAAAGACAGCATTCAACAATAGCCATACAGATTAGCTTTGGATTACACACATTAACAGATCACTTCAGGATACAATGGTTCCATATTAACATACCATACCCTCATTAGCACATTATCTTGATACTTACAGGACAATACTTTTGCAGGACAATACTCAGCTCAAACCCAACCCCTTTCTGACTATATATTACTCTTCCTACACCCTTGACACTGAGAGACACTGTCCTTCAGTGTTACTACTCTGAAGATGCCTGCCACAGTTGCTGGCGAAACGTCAGGAAAGAAAATTCCAAGACCACGGTTACACAGCCCGGATAACCTACAAGAACCAATGAACTCTGACCGTGAAAGCCTTCGACAATATTAAGAACATGGTATTCTAAAGGCACATCATAAAGCTAATTAAAACCAAAACTAAAATACATATCTTAAAAAATGGAAATGGCAATTAAAACAGAGCAGAAAGGAGTCACTGAAGGAATGCAAAATGACACAAAAAATGTCTTCACTCACTGGCAGAATAGATTGATTGTTTAAAAGGTCAAGGTGCAAACACCTTGCCTGGTCCCTTTAACTGGAGATGCCAGGTATTGAACCTGGGACCTTCTGCATGCCAGGCAGATGCTCTACCACTGAGCCACGGCCCCTCCCCATCTCTCAGGTCCATCTACAAAACTTGTTTCCGGGCCCTGTGCAAACACCGGGTCATTCCTGACCCATGGGGTGATGTCACGACATTTACTAAGCAGACTGTGTTTACAGAGTGGTTTGCCACTGACTTCCCCAAGTCATCTACAGTTCACCCCATCAAGTTGGGTCCTCATTTTACCAACCTCAGAAGGATGGAAGGCTGAGTCAACCTTGAGCCGGCTACCTGAAACCAACTTCCATCAGGATCAAATGCAGGTTGTGAGCAAAGCTTTTGACTGCAGTACTGCAGCTCACCACTCTGTGCCACCAAGGGGCTCTTAGCGTGATCAAAAGGACAGAGAATTATCCCTGTGGATGAAGTTTCATAATTTTGGAGCTGTAACTGAAAAAGCCTCCCTTGGTTTGCCATCCATCTAGCCTCAGAAAGCAAGGGCACCGACTAGAACATCAGAAAATGATCTTAGCGGTCGGTTAGGTTCATGTGGAAGTAGGAAGTTCTTAAGGTCTGCTGGTTTCAAACCACACGGGGCTTTTAAGGTCAACACCATCACCTTGAATTGGGCCCGGAAACAAGTTTTGTAGATGGACCTGAGAGATGGGGAGGGGCCGTGGCTCAGTGGTAGAGCATCTGCTTGGCATGCAGAAGGTCCCAGGTTCAATACCTGGCATCTCCAGTTAAAGGGACCAGGCAAGTAGGTGATGTGAAAGACCTCTACCTGAGACCCTGGAGAGCTGCTGCCAGTCTGAGTAGACAATACTGACTTTGATGGACCAAGGGTATGATTCAGTATAAGGCAGCTTCATGTGTTCCAGCCAACATCCTGGCTGTAGCGTTCTGTACCAACTCAAGCTTCCAAACACTTATCAAGGGCAGCCCCACGTATAACATATCACAGTAATCTAATTTAGATGTTCCCAGGGCATATACCACAATGGCCAGATCTTTTCTGCCCAGGAAAGGATACAGCTAATTAACCTGTTGACATTGGTGAAAGGCATTTCTAGACACCAATGCCACCCACCTGTCCAACAGTAGGGTTGGTCCAACAGCACCCCCCCCCCCAAGCTATGGAGGTGTGGACCTGCTCCTTCAAGGGGAGAACTATCCCATCCAAAGCAGGGGATGGCTCAAAACCTGGGTCAGTCCTGACTCCCTGTAGCACTTACATCTTGTTGGGATTAAGCTTCAGTTTCTTAGCCCTCTTCCAAACCCAACACTGCCCCCTGGCACCAGTTCATAGTTTCTACAGCCTCCCCAGGAGGAGCTGGAAATGTAAGACAAAGCCAATCTGCATACTGGTGACAACCCAACCCAAATCTCTGGATGACCTCAACCAGCAATTTCATGTAGATATTCAACAGCATAGGGGGACAAGGTGGAACCTTATGGGAACCCAGAGGCCAAAGGGCTGAAGCAGCGTTCACTTAGCACCACCTTCTGAGATCTAGATGACCCTGGTGATCCCTTCCAACTCCATGATTCTATGATATGTATTTAATATCTTCCAGGCATGTCAGGAGCCAAAGATCAATGGTAGCAAAAGCCACGGAAAGATAATGGAGGATCAGCTAGGTTAAACTAGGTTAGTTTGCACCATAAAGAATAATTTATTCTCCAGGGATCTTAAGGAACTGCAATTGGAGGCGGGAGAAATGTTACAGATACTGTGGACTGCCCAAAAAAATCAGTGGGCTATAGATCAAAGCCTGAACAGACCCTAGAAGCTAAAATGACTAAACTGAGGCCGTCATACTTTGCCCACATTATGAGAAGACCAGAGTCACTGGAAAAGACAATCATGCTAGGAAAGGTTGAGGGCAGCAGGAAAAGAGGAAGGCCCAACAAGAGATGGACTGACTCAATAAAGGAAGCCACAGACTCAATTTGCAAGATCTGAGCAAGGCTGTCAAAGATACGACATTTTGGAGGACTTTCATTCATAGGGTCGCCATGAGTCGGAAGCGACTTGACACCACTTAACACACAATTGGGGAGGGGAGGGCAGAGATAAGGAACAGACAGGGATCTCTACCAGAAAGTTCTCAGGACACTCACAAAATGACTCAGGATCTTTTCCCCAAACAGCCAGCCACTTGCTTACCCAGAGAGGCCACGTTCCCAAAATTCTCCCGCATGACTTCCATGTAAAGCGCTCTTTGGTCAGGATCCAGCAGAGCCCACTCCTCCTCCGTGAAATACACGGCCACCTCCTCAAAGGACACAGAGCCCTGGAAGAAGGGAGGAAGAATTCGCTATCAACGGATAAAATCCAGATAGGCAATTTCATATTTTTGTGTAGGGCTAGATTATTCACCAATTTGCAAGATCTGAGCAAGGCTGTCAAAGATAGGACATTTTGGAGGACTTTCGTTCATAGGGTCGCCATGAGTCGGAAGCGACTTGACGGCACTTAACATACACACACACAGATTATTCACATGGAGACTTTTGTGTTTTTTGGAGACTTTAATCATGGCAGCAGCTTTTCACATGGGAAAAGGCAATGGAGATTGCAGCCTACTTTACTCTGACATCTTGCACCAGCTGAAACGCTCCCGTGACAAAGGAAGGGGGATCCAATCGGTTGCTTGCTCACATTCCTAACCTGAGCCTTATACAGAATGGCTGTTTCCATTGCTCTGCAAAGAAGTGGTGATCTGGATCTGCTCAGTGCCATCTTTTCTTTCTTTCTTTTTTTTGCTTGTGACCAACAGAAAAGAAGTGGGAAGATTTGTCTCTTAAATTCACAAATCCTATTTCAGCTTCTTTTTCTAAATGCTGTTTAATCTGTTTTGAGAGGCAGCATTGTATAGTGGTTAGAGTGTGTCAAGGAGGTCCGGCCTGCCCTCCAGCAAAACCGGTACCTCCTTGGGTCAAAAGTTGCCAAACTCCCCACTGGGCTTCAGGACTCTCCCTAAAGCACAATGCGGATAGACTCTGCTACCTTGTCGAGGAGACTCGGTCTGCTCTCCAGCAGGCCGATTCCTCTGTAGTTCAAAGTCACCAAATGTTTCCCTAAGGAAACCCAAATTCCTTACTGTGCTCCAGGATTCCCCCTTTGAGCTCAGTACAGGTATATCGCCACCAGCTCTCAATTCCAAAAGGCTGGCTTTCCCAGGGATGAGCTGAGAGCTACTCTTCCCCAGCCAGTTTCCCAAAAGTCAAAACAAGCAAAAGCCGTCCCTGCAGAGTAGAGCTTCTGCCAGGGGAGGCTTATTGCCACAAAACACTAGGGTAGGTGGTTTCTCTCACACACACACACACTCAGGCACTTGGATTTAGCCCTGAGACCCAAAAAAGGTTTCTCAGACTTCAATATAAAGTCTATAAGTTTATTTAATAAAATGTGCTCGTTACAGAAAGGAAATTATTTGTGAGGCAGATAGCATAAAAAACAAGAAATCTTAGCAATCTCTAACTTCACAGTAGTTCTTTAAGTTTCAGGCAAAATAGGCAAAGTTTCCAAGAGAGTAACAAATGCAAGGTTTTAGTTGATTTATAGTTACCAAGAACCAGGTTTTGGTCCTAACACGCAGAGCGTCAGTCCTTCCTGGTTGCCAAAAGATGATGATCGCTTGGAGACATGACCAGCATGTCCCCCTCCCAAGCTTCATGATTTTGATTAGAACAGAGTTCATATTTATCTCTCCCATCTCATTGGGCGATGGCCATTCCGCCCAATGAGATGTTGGGGACGCAATAAACTTGTAAGATATTTGGCATGACACCTCTAGGCCTTTTGAAGTTACAGATGTATTTGCATTTCTGCAGCAATACAAAACATCTGGGCTCCTTCAAGCTTTTGAGATGTCAGGCTTCTAACAGGATTGTCACCAAAAGAACAGATATCTGATTTACAATAGGAAGGCTTTGAAATGGAGGTGCTTTGAAGTGGAGGTGATGGTGCCTCCGGTCTCCACACCTTTCCCCCCAAAGTGAAGTGGCTTCCCATGGGAAATGGAAATGGTTTCCCACGGGAATGGTTTGTGAGAGAGCTCGTCATCAGCTCCCAGTCTGATATCAAGACATTGAAGACATAGAAGGCCGCAGCCTGAACCAAAGTTTGGCGATCAGAAGAAGAGCAAGGTTGCTTTTCTTTACATCTTCCCCTTTCGGGGAGATGAAACTACAGAAGTAAGCTGAGTTTCATCTTAAAGAAGGTCTAAACTACAACAGTCAAGCAAAATCACCTAACATCTAAATTGGAACATAAGCTACTATCTAAAACACATATGAGGCATATAGGCCTTAGAGCAACACGTACACTCATGGCATCATACTGATACAACCAAATCACATACAGAAAGCAAAACAAGGTTAAACAGCAGAATCATGACTGTATACTCAAAATATCATAACACAGTACAAAAGGGAAAACACGATTAGAACCTCTTAGCTTACAAAATAACTCAGAGCTCTCACAAAACACGACCTTAAGGTAAGAGGACCAGGAAGAGTGTCAGAAACTTTATTAAAATACTGCTTTGGTCCTTCAGCAACTCCATCCGTCAGTTGAGCTAATCCATGGCACAGCACAGGCAAGTTGTCAGCAGCCATCAGCTTATCAGGTTGCCCAGAATTCATGCAGGGTTGAGTCAAACCCTCATCATTAGGAGTCAAAGCCGCACAAGAATGCGAGGGGGAATTGGCAGGCTTATGGGGTCCCATGTCCCCCCTCCTTTCCCCTCCCTCAGCCTTCGTTGACCCCTGTTGGGTTGGCACTCCGCAGGGTTGTGTGTTTACAGGCAAGGCCTCCCCAGCAATAGTTACATGATTAATCCTTGCAGTTCTCCCAAACCGATTGGGATTTACTGCCCCAAATTGTTCCACCATCACATTCAGCCTAGCAGCTAATATGTCTCTCACCTCCGGATCTAGCCCCATCTCCTCTGACTCTCCAGGCGGTTGGCAAGCAGAGGATATTTCTAGCATCCTAGGGATTTGCCCATAGCATCGTTCCAGGGGATGTACAGGGTTTTTTAGCTGTAAAGACTTTTCCGGCATCTCTTGCCCCTTAAGTGTATCATTTGCACCTGTAAGGGAAGAATGTACAGGGCCCTCTGGCCGCAAGGCCGGTTTCACTGTCAAGACTGGGAAAGAAGGATCCCCCGCTCCTTTTCTTTCAACCACAACATCAGCATTTGCAAGGGAAGAGTTCACACCAGTCTCTGCTGTAGGAGAAGAGCTGGCTGTCAGCACCGGAGAGGAGTTTCTCTCCCCCACCTCCCTTGTTTCTCCCTTTCTCACAGGGTTACATGCCCTCCCAACCGTCGTATCATTCCCCTTCAACTCACAACCAAAATCAATAAACGCCATCCGCACAGTCTCTAAGTCTCTAGCTGTCCCAGCAGGCGCAGTTTCTGGCAGCTGTTTCCCGGCAGGCCGCTGTCTCGCTGGGTCGCTTGAAGCCGTCGCCCTGCTCTCTGTAGCGATCTCAGCTTCCCAATCTCCCACCGCAGGTTGTTGACTGGGTTCAATCAGACGCATCCTTGGAGCAGGAGTGGGGGGTGTAGATTTCCTCCCCTCCCGTTCCTGCATGACAGGGCAGTCAAGTTTCTTGTGCCCCCTCTGTTTACAAACGAAGCACAGGCCGGATTCCACAGAGACGCGAGGGTTAACTGCTCTTTGGGATCGGGCCCAGTAAGGAGAAAAATCCTCATCTTCATCTGAAGTGTAGTAGTCTCTCCTTCCCCTCCTCCATCGCTGTGGGCACCTCGGGGGCTCAGAGTCTTCCCTCCCGCCGTCAAGGCCGCCCCTCCGCCAGTCTCGGTGCCACTCTGGGGAAGATGCTCTCCGGCTAGTTCTCCAATCCCCTCCTCTGTACTCCAAGGGGTAAGTTCGCTCTCGGTCAGGGTAAAGTCGGGATTTCCTCTCCTCTTCCCTCCTGACAAAGTCTCTCTGCCTGGACCGCCCTCGCTCTGGTGAATCCCTGGGTTGGGGTTTTGGGGAGTATTCTCGCACCACTTCCCCTCTCCCTTTCCCAATCTCACCAAATTCGCCTTGCAGCACTATAGGTCGTCACGGTCGGTTCCTTTGGCACACAGCATCTCCGCTCCCGGCTGCCTTTCTCCAGCTCTTGGGGTCGGGTTACAGGGGAATCCGCTTGGAAAGTGCTGGGCAAAGTTTGCTCACCAATGTTGTTATTGGCATTCAAACGCAGTCGCCTCTCCTTCCAGCGGCTTGCCCACTCTTCCTTCGGGAAAGTCCAAATGGTGGGTTCGGCCACCGTTTCTTCCAAAAGGCCAGCCTGGTCAACCGTCTCGAGGTTGCTTTCCTCCTGGCTCTCAAACGACAGCCTGCCTATTGCCTTTGCTGTCCTAACTCAAACTTCCAAAATAACAAAAACTTGCTAGGTGCCTCACGCTGCAACCTCAGCACAAAATTGATTTAAGGAAACCTTTCAGGGTCCCAATTCAGATCACGCACGCTGCCACCATGTCAAGGAGGTCCGGCCTGCCCTCCAGCAAAACCGGTACCTCCTTGGGTCAAAAGTTGCCAAACTCCCCACTGGGCTTCAGGACTCTCCCTAAAGCACAATGCGGATAGACTCTGCTACCTTGTCGAGGAGACTCGGTCTGCTCTCCAGCAGGCCGATTCCTCTGTAGTTCAAAGTCACCAAATGTTTCCCTAAGGAAACCCAAATTCCTTACTGTGCTCCAGGATTCCCCCTTTGAGCTCAGTACAGGTATATCGCCACCAGCTCTCAATTCCAAAAGGCTGGCTTTCCCAGGGATGAGCTGAGAGCTACTCTTCCCCAGCCAGTTTCCCAAAAGTCAAAACAAGCAAAAGCCGTCCCTGCAGAGTAGAGCTTCTGCCAGGGGAGGCTTATTGCCACAAAACACTAGGGTAGGTGGTTTCTCTCTCACACACACACACTCAGGCACTTGGATTTAGCCCTGAGACCCAAAAAAGGTTTCTCAGACTTCAATATAAAGTCTATAAGTTTATTTAATAAAATGTGCTCGTTACAGAAAGGAAATTATTTGTGAGGCAGATAGCATAAAAAACAAGAAATCTTAGCAATCTCTAACTTCACAGTAGTTCTTTAAGTTTCAGGCAAAATAGGCAAAGTTTCCAAGAGAGTAACAAATGCAAGGTTTTAGTTGATTTATAGTTACCAAGAACCAGGTTTTGGTCCTAACACGCAGAGCGTCAGTCCTTCCTGGTTGCCAAAAGATGATGATCGCTTGGAGACATGACCAGCATGTCCCCCTCCCAAGCTTCATGATTTTGATTAGAACAGAGTTCATATTTATCTCTCCCATCTCATTGGGCGATGGCCATTCCGCCCAATGAGATGTTGGGGACGCAATAAACTTGTAAGATATTTGGCATGACACCTCTAGGCCTTTTGAAGTTACAGATGTATTTGCATTTCTGCAGCAATACAAAACATCTGGGCTCCTTCAAGCTTTTGAGATGTCAGGCTTCTAACAGGATTGTCACCAAAAGAACAGATATCTGATTTACAATAGGAAGGCTTTGAAATGGAGGTGCTTTGAAGTGGAGGTGATGGTGCCTCCGGTCTCCACACCTTTCCCCCCAAAGTGAAGTGGCTTCCCATGGGAAATGGAAATGGTTTCCCACGGGAATGGTTTGTGAGAGAGCTCGTCATCAGCTCCCAGTCTGATATCAAGACATTGAAGACATAGAAGGCCGCAGCCTGAACCAAAGTTTGGCGATCAGAAGAAGAGCAAGGTTGCTTTTCTTTACAGAGTGTCACTCTAAAATCAGCTGAGATAGAACTGAGAGGGAGAATGTTGCAAGAGAAACTGGGTCACCATGGTGACTACATTTCTGAGCCCTTGAAAACCCAAGGCAATGGTGCCTGCCCTGACAACAATAATATCTGGTAGGGAAGATGGAATGTGATTTTTCTAATTTGTTTTTCTGTTTTGCTCAGTTCTTTTGTGTGTGCGCACACGTCTTAGAGCGCTTTTACACATGCCAAATAATCCACTTACAATGCACTTTGCAGCTGGATTTTACTGTGTGAAATGGCAAAATCCACTCGCAAACGATCAAAGTGGATTGAAAGTGCATTATTCAGCTTGTGCGAAAGCACCCTTAGTCTTTATCAAACACTTCCAATGAAAGCTGGAAGTCTGACTTCTCTTCCTCACAAATCACACCTCACTCAAATGGGTGGCTGAATGTTCCTCCCCCCAAAATGAGCTTGCGAAGGCACAACTGCTTGTTCCTGCAGCAACTGATCCAGGATGAAGCAATGAATGCAGCTCAAGAGGCAGAAGCTCCAGGGGGAGGGAGAGAGAAGAAGAGTTGGTTTTTATATGCCAACTTTCTCTACATCTTAAGAAAGAATCAAACCGGCTTACAATCACCTTCCAGAAAGAGGCTGAAGACTCTGATGATTGGGTGGTGGTGGCAACTGAAGAAGGGGCTAGAACCGGGAGTCAGGGAGGAGCACTGCGAGGCAGAGACTTGAGGCCCAAAGCTTCTGAATACGGCTGTGGAAGGAAACTGAGTCCTGGGAGACTGTTTCTCCACATACCCCTTTAGGAATAGTATGTTTCAGCTCAGCTGCTTACATGGCCACCATGCAAGAGATAACGATTTCACAAAAAGTCTGCCCATGCACATCACCCAGAAAGAATAAGGTTCCATTTTCACAGTTTATCAAAAGTTCACTGCCTTGTTTAAAAAAATGTAAACACACATAACAACTTAAATCCATCACTTGAAGTCCTTGCCACCCCCTTAGGGCACCAGTGTTCCCAATTTGTTCTCCTGCATGTGGGAACAATCTTAGTAGATTTATTCTATTGTTATTATTTAAGCCAGGGGTGGGGAACGTCAGGCCCAGGGGCCATATAAGGCCTGCGAAGTCATTTGGTCTGGCCCTTCATGGGTCCTGGCAGATCTCTAGCTCAGAAGGATCTAAGACTGGCGATCTGCCCCCCCTCCCGCGGACAGGAATAGCCTCTATTCAAGGCGGATGTGAGTTTGTTTTGCCGAGAAAAGGAACCTTTTCCCCCCCTTGCAGAAGAGTCATTAGCTATGGAGCTGCCAGGACTGCCCAAGAAACTGCGTTAACCCTTTTCCCTCTAAGTCCTGCAAAAGGGTGGGAAAGTGCTGGATCAGGGCATTACTGGTCCAGGCTCCTTCGCCTACAAGCCCCAAGCAGCTTGTCACTCACTCCGTCTTGTGCTTGCTGCTCTGCCTGAATCTCTTGGGCCCAGCTGGGGACGGCAGAGCTCAAAGGCGAGTCACTCTATGCGGCAGTCACTCAGAGCCGTCTCCAGTCGTGCCTCTTGGCTAAATGTTTGACCAAATATAGCAGGGTAATTTTTAAATTGATAATTTTGTATGGCCCGCGAATGATGTTATCAATATCCAAATGGCCTTGGCAGAAAAAAGGTGCCCCACCCCTGAATAAGCTTTCCTAAGGGAGATCCTACTTTCTCTCGTGCTAACACAAATCTGTCACAGCCTTGAAGGTGCCACAAGTCTCCTTCTAGATTTGGTTAGAGTGGCCACCCCCTCAGGAACAGTTAACGAAATGGGCTTTGGCTAAAGCCGCTCTCATGTGTGACCAAAGCTTAAGATATCCCTCGCTTCTGGGTAACCAGAGGACTTCGAACCCTTACAAGTGTGGGGCCCAACCTGTGGGTATGGCATAATGCTTCTCCTCAGCATGGATTTTCACGTGACTCCCGAGGGAGGCCTTCCGTTTCTACCTTTCCCCACATTTTGAGCACTCATTCTGCTCCTCCCTCGCGTGGGGTTTCTCATGCTGACGGAGCTGCCAATTGCTGCCCGACCTTTTCCCACACTCAGGGGACTTGCTTACCTTCTCTGTCAGGTGGGCTCCCTGGTGCGGGGGCAGGGGGGCGTTCTGACTAGAGCATTTGCCACAATCCGAAGCACATCGATGTGGGTTCTCTCCTGTGTGGTTCTTCACATGTTGCAAGAGGTCGAAACGACAAGAGTAAGGCCTCCCACACTGAGAGCACTTATATATTTTCTCTGCTATGTGAGTCCTCTCATGCGCCATCAAGGCCGAAGTCCCTTGAAACATTTGCCCACAATACAAACAAATATACGTTTTCTCTGCCATTTGTGGTTCCTCAAGTCAGTCCTATGACGGAAGCCGTTTTCACAGTCTTGGTCCGTCTGTGTTCTTTCAAGCTTCAAGAATCCCTCTTCCAATTCTATATTTCTAGCATCTTCCTCCCAACGCAGTTTATTCTTCACAGGATCGCTCTGGCTACTGCCTGTCACCAGTCCTATTTGTTTGCATTTGGGGGCCCCCCCGGAAACAACTCTCTTCCAATCCTTTTAGAAGGTTGATCACCAATGCCCGCTTGCTCAGCTCTTGTTTGCAAAAAATTCTCCTCTGATTCCAGCACTTGGGTATTATATCCTGGAACAAAATTAGGACAGCATGAGCAACATCCCCCAAGGCAGTGATTACCCCTCATCCCTTCTAATTCAGTATTGAACACTGTATGCTGCAGTGGCTGGAGTATCAGACCATGACTAGGGAGACAAAAAGTGCATTCCTATTGAAAGTTACTCCCATCCTAGCCCATGGATTTCTGTGGATATAGACTGGATTATCCCTGCACAGGATGCCACCGTAAGGCAGCATTCAGATGTCACCATAAACTAGGTCTTGTTTAAGCCACAGTTTATGCAACAAACTCTAGTTAGCTTACCAAATGTAAGTAACAAGATCCCAATTTGCCCATAAAACCCTGGTTTGTCTGCTTCTTGCCCCTTCTCCCATCTACCCCCAGGATGAAGATTGGCCCTACACTGCCATCTCTACGGCCAATGGGACCAGAATAACGGCAATGTGAGAATTCTGATGTCACATCAAACCACAATTAATACAAGCCATGATTAACAAACCAGCTACCAGTCTAGTTTGAAATCCAATTTCATTGCACACCAACAAACTTGTAGATGACCCTACAACAAATTTGTAGGGTCATCTACATTCAGATGTCAGGGGAGGGCCGCGGCTTAGCCGTAGAGAATCTGCAGAAGGTCCCAGGTTCAATCCCTGACATCTAGTAGGTGATGAGAAAAACCTCCATCCCAGACCCTGAAGAGCCCCCACCAGTCTGGGTGGACAAGTCTGACCTTGACAGACTAATGGTTTGATCCAATATAAGGCAGCTTTGCTTGCTTTTAAGGACCCGAAGTTAATCTTATGTTTATAACGGTTATACGCCATTAACAGTGCAATCCTAAACACAGCTACACCTTTCCAAGCCCACCGACTTCCACAGACTTACATTTTGCCCAGGTGGTAGACTCAGATAGGGGCTTCAGTGACCAGTTCCTATCCTACACCCTGCCTTACTTGAAACTGTAAACTGCAGTATGCCTTATGTGTTTTGCTTAACACTTATTGTCAAGCTCCAGGTCAGGGACAAATCCTTAAACTCTTTTCCTCTATACTTATTTAGAATATCACCACCCCTCTGCATATCCACTAGACATGGATGCTGAAATGAACTGGTAAAATGAAAAGGAATCGATGCCTTTTAACCACTGCTGTGTTTGGAAACATATGCCGCTCTTTCTACATTTGCATATTGTGGAGTTTGTTGTTTTATTTCAATGTGTTGTAACCTGTCTCGGGATCACATGTGAAGCTGCCTTACACTGAATCAGACCCTTGGTCCATCAAAGTCAGTATTGCCTACTCAGACCAGCAGCAGCAGCTCTCCAGGGTCTCAGGCAGAGGTCTTTCCCATCACCCACCTGCCTAGTCTCTTTAACTGGAGATGCCGGGGATTGAACCTGGGACCTTCTGCATGCCAAGCAGATGCTCTACCACTGATAGTGCTGTACGATCGATAGATCGATCTATAGATAGATAGATAACAATGGGTAGCTGTGTTTGCAGCAGTAGAAAAGAACACGAGTCCAGTAGCACCTTAAAGACTAACAAAATTCTTGGCAGAGTATAAGTCACAGTTCACAGATATCTGAAGAAGTGAGCTGTGACTCACAAAAGCTCACACCCTGCCAGACAGACAGACAGATACCGACAGACAGCGGATGGACCCACAGACAGGAAAGAAAGATGAAATGAAAAATCTCTGGAGGTGAGGACTATTTTTGACACCTTTTTGACACCTTAGTAAGAAAACTAACTTCTCAGAGTGTGGGGAACGGCCCACAAGTCTGGAGGGCTCCTGGGAATGTCCCAATATTTTGATTTCAGCTTGGAAGGAGGGGTGTATTTCAAGATTATATTTCGCAGCAGGTGGGTGGCAGCGGAGAAAAGGTTACGAATTTCCCCCGACAGCGGACGACAGACAGGGTGGGCAACGGGTCTCGTCCAGCAGGGTCTCCAGCTAGGCTTGCCAACCACCAGGCATGGCCTGGAGATCTACCAGAATGACAACCAATCTCCAACCTACAGAAATCAGTTCCCCTGAAGAAAATGGCTGCTTTGGAGGGTGGCCTCTATTATACTACCCCTCACACTGAGATCCCTCCCCTGCCTCTAAAGATCCCCAAAAAAATTTCCCAACCCAGAGATGGTAACGTCTCTATTGGTCGTATTTTAATCCCTTCCATTTCCCAAGAGCTCAACAGGCTGCATGCCCCCTCCGTTAGAACCACCCTGGACGATAATGAATGAATGCTTGGCTCGGTGAGAGTAAAGATTTGGCATCAGATCTTCCTCCAAGCAGCAGTAAAGCCGTAACCATTCCCCCCCCCCCCCAGTCTCCCACAAGGGTATCCTGAAAACTTCCTCGCAACCCGAGCAATTCCCGCTAAAGCTGCTAGCCTAAATATGCAACCATTGTTTGCTCAGAAGCGACAGCAAAAGGGAGCCAAGCCGAAATCCCACCCCCACCCACCACCCCCAAGGAAGCCAGGCTGGGCTCCAGCTGCAGCAGCTCAATTCAGCCACGCCAGCAAAGAAGGCAGCGTCAAAAAGCTCCCAATCTCCACCAGCCCCCTCCCCCCAATATGCAGCCCCCTCCCCCCCAATATGCAGCCCCCTCCTTTTACCTGCGGGAAGTCGGTCGGTCGAGCTCAGGCGACCGAAGGACCTGCAAAGACGCGCACCGACCGCCGGAAACCCCCCCCCCCCCGCTCAAAGATTTGCTTGCAAGGGGGAAACACGTGTACGGAAGGACAATGCAGTCCGCTGCACTCGGCGACACGTGATCGAGGCGACACTTCCGTGAGGGGGGGGACTCATGGGTTTTTGGAGCTAGTATGGTTGTTCAGATCTCAGAAGCGAAGCAGGGTCATCCCTGGTTAGTATTTGGATGGGAGACCACCAAGGAATAGCAGGGCTGCTGTGCAGAGGGAGGCACTGGCAAACCACCTCTGCTAATGTCTTGCCATGAAAACCCCAAAAAGGGGTCGCCATAAGTCGGCTGCGACTTGACGGCACTTTACATACACACACATGGTTATTCTAAGACAGTGGTTCCCAACCTTTTTTTGACCAGGGACCACTAGGACTTTTGTGTTCGGTGCAGGGACCCCAAGGTTCAACATAAAAATCCCGGGAATTTGAAAATAAACTTTAATCATAACTGTTAGTGAAACATTAAACTTAGAATAATATTTGAATATATATATTTTATAATAGAGAACTTTTAATTGAAAATATTAATTTATTATGGGTTTATAACTTTGTTTCGCGGACCTTAATTTAGTTCTCGCGGACCCCTGGTTGGGAACCAGTGTTCTAAGAGATGGATTGACAGCCTTCAATTTGCAAGATCTGAGCAAGGCTGCCAAAGACAGGACGTTTTGGAGGACTTTCATTCATAGGGTCCCCATGAGTCGGAAGCGACTTGACGGCACTTAAGACACACCTGGTTACTTTGTTTCAGCCTAAGGAGAGGCTTACTTAACTGCCGTTGTATGTGCGTTTTCTGTTGTTTCCCCTCCTTTGTGGAATGGCCTGCCTGAGGAAGTTAAGAAGGCTCCTACTTTCTGGGCATTCTGCAAAGAAATTCTGCATTCTCCAGAAGTGGAACAAATGTTTTAAATAAACAAGCGACGCGTATAGTTCTAAGACAAATTTTATTTCGGTATTGGTTTATTGTGACAGTTTTTTCTATTCACAATTGTTTTAATAGAGTAATTCATAGAATACGTGATATAATCAAGACAGAGGAATATCAACCAGAGTAAGCTTGGGAAGTCAAAGTAAATTGAGAAGATACGACTATTCTTTGTATAGACTGAAAGTCTCAGTGAAGAAATTTTGACATTGTTTGATTTTGGATCTCAATTATAACTTAAATTTGTTCTTTTGTGTTTCTTAATAAAGCTAAATTTTAAAAAACTGCCTTTGTATGTGCGTTTTCTGTTGTTTCCCCTCCTTTATGGAATGGCCTGCCTGAGGAAGTTAAGAAGGCTCCTACTTTCTGGGCTTTCTGCAAAGAAATTCTGCAGATTCTCCAGAAGTGGAATAAATGTTTTAAATAAACGATGCATATAGTTCTAAGATCAGTTGTAATTCCAGGAGATCTCCAGCCCTCACCTGGAGGATGGCAAGCCTATCAAGGTGTATGATTTTGAGTGGTCTAAAGCTTATTTGGGGGCAAAGCTGCCTGGAATTTCTTAATCTGCATTTTTCCTGGAGTGCCCCACTTTGGAGTAGTCAAAAGCAAAAACTAGGCTTTGACCAAGGAACAGTATAGGTCCCTTGTAGAGTCCCCTGAATGGGGTGGTAGTGGTGTATGAGTTGTGGTAATCCAAGGGGTTTTGGCAAGTGTGGTTTTTAAGTATCATCCAAATTTGTGGTTGGATTTAGGAATAAGGAACTGGGAACCAAAATCAGCCTCCTGCATGATCCTGCCTCTCCCATTTCCTTCAAATCCTTCTCACTCCCCCTCCTTTTCTTTGGATCCTTTGGCACAATCCCCCCTTCCTATTTCCCTACAGAAATGGGAATGAATGCAGATTCTTTCCATTTATCCCTGCCTCCACTTCCCTCATGACAAAGGTTATTGTGCAAGCTCTTCAGGTCAGGCTCCTGCCTTCCTGCACTCCACCAAGTGTCATGTATATAGATGGCCCTTTAAAAATAAATCAAAAGTGCCCTGACCTGGATGACCCAGGCTAGCCTGATCTGGTCAGATCTCAGAAGCTAAGCAGGGTCAGCTGTGTAGTATTTGGATGGGAGACCACCAAGGAATACCAAGGTTGCTGTGCAGAGGAGGGCACTGGCAAACCACTGCCATGAAAATCCCAAAAAGGGGTCGCCATAAGTCGGCTACAACTTGACGGCACTTTACACACACACACAAAAGTGGTGGGCATTGTGTGTGTGAAAGTGTGTTCTCTTTGGGTGAAAACGCATGGTCGCTTTATCCTCCTTTAATCCCTGTTTCAGCCAGGATCGAACGCATGCGTTTCGCCTAATGTGCGTTCGATCCTGGCTAAAACAGGGATTAAAGGAGGATAAAGCGACTATGCGTTTTCGACCTTTGCCTCCTCCATATGTAGGGAAGAGGAGGGATCTAAGATTTTCTCCTTCCCCAGTTTCTTGTAGAAGTGGGATGGTATTATCACCAAATTGTCTGAATTCTAGAATTCACACTGGCCTTTTATGCACGGACGCTTTCTCGCGGTCACTCCCAACGACTGCTTTGGGGCTTCCCTTTTGATTATGCATGCCTTTCCCAACCATCAGAGGTTGCCTCGTTCTCCCTGTGCATTTTGCCTGAGGTTTTCCAGATGCTGTGTTAGCCAGAATCTGGAAAATGTGGGCAAAATATGCAGGGAGAGCGAGATGACCGGACAGAAAAGGCATGCATAATCAAAAGGCAGCCCCAAAGCAATCAGCGGGGGTGACCGCGGGGAAATGTCATCGCATAAAAGGCCTCTAATAAGATTTTAAACACTGAAACCCAGTGTGCTACAGCACACAGTGGGATGGACTCAGACTGGTGAGTCCTGGGTTCAAATCCCTGCTCAGCCATAAAGCTCACCGGCTGTTGACCTAAATTACCTCACAGGGCTGTTATAAGGAATAAAATGCAACCGCGCCCTGTTCCTTAGAGACACAATAAGGGAATAAAACAGAGAGATGGCCATGTGGGTGAAAAAGGTTTAGGATGATACTGAAGAGAGACCCAAAAGCAAGTGCAAGAGAAACCTTTAATACAAGTACACATTGAAAACATCCCCAATGGTGCCCAAAGAGGGGGCAAATTTACATCAGAAAGAGGGCAAAGTAGAGGAATGGGTGAAACCTCCCCCTCTCCTCTGGCATTGCTCCGTATTCCATATCCCCCCCCAACCTATGCTGAAACAAAAGTAAAGAAGAGCGATCTTCAAGACTGGTCTTCAAGCATCTGACTTAGTTTTCCCTCAGAACATAATAAGGAATGAACTTTTATGCCTACATGGTGGGGGGGAAGATAGCTATAATAATTGTGTGCAGTCAAGTCGCAAGTGACTCATGGTGACCCCACGAAGCTCCACCTCATGGGGTTTCAAGGCAAGGGATGAGCACAGGTGGTTCACTATTGTCATAGGCAGGATTGAAGGGCATGCAGCCTGCTGGTCTATCTATTCACAGCTCTCCTTCAAAACAGATCTGTTGTTATTTGTGAAAGTTAATTGTCTCTATGAAATAAGTTACAGAGAAAAGGGAATGCTGGGAAATGGAGGGAGAAAACTGACTTCAGTCATTTTGGTGACTGGGAAATGGCCTTTGTAGAACTATAGCACCAGGCTCTTAAGAAATAATATTTTTTATAATTAACGGTCCTGGTGTGAACAGACTGTCTCAAGAAGAGAGTTCGAGGCGGCCTTTGAGGCGCACCCAAAATAAGGGAAGGAGGGCCTCTTCGGAGAAGGAAGTTTCCGAGAAAGTGCAGAGAGGGGTTGCTGTGTCGGCATCAAGAAAGGCCACCTGCCCCCCCTCACAGTTCAGACACACTCGGATCCTCTGGAGTTCCCCAATCAGGGAGAGTGGACAATAATTGGGCTTGCGGGCTATCCTGTAGTAGCCCCCCCACTTCCCCACAGCCCAGATCCCTTCCTCGGGGCTGAAGATGACCTCTCCCTTCCTCCTCACAGACTTTCTGGCCACCCCCACAGCCCATTCTTCCTCGCTCCCCACAAGGACTTCCCAGAAATGGCGGCCTGCTGTGAATCCCTCGCGGCCCAGCACGGCGCCGTATTTGTCAAATCGTTCAGGACTGTCAGGAAGGTCTTGAACTTTGTCTTCCCATCTGATGCTTTTCCAATCCTGGGACAGGACGATTTTGCGATTGGCTGTGCCCAAATCCAGAGTCACGTTTTCTGTTGGGGAGAAAGGGGGAGACAGAAGAGAAGCGGCATCAGCTGAGTGACTTGGAGCCACTGACCTGACACTGGTCAGTGGCCCGTGTGGAATGGGGTTGCCAGCAGGCCTGGAGAATATGTCCTGCCATTTTAATACAGGCTTAATGTTTAGGAATGGGCAACAGATGCTTTTTTTAAGGCATTAAGGTAAACATCATTTGATAATCGTTGCAGTTCAAACTGATATCAAATGCACAGTTAGAAGGACCGGTTTTAAAGCTATCAACCCTGATGTGAGAATTCCTTGTGGATCTCTTTGAAATAGTTGTTAGTTTAAACCTTCTCCTTCTGCTGCCTTGAAGATAATTCACAGTGGGTAGCTGTGTTAGTCTGTCTGCAGTAGTAGAAAAGGGCAAGAGTCCAGTAGCACCTTGAAGACTAACAAAAATATGTTCTGGTACGGTATGAGCTTTCGTGAGCCACAGCTCACTTCTTCAGAAAGCTCATACCCTACCAGAAAATATTTTTGTTAGTCTTTAAGGTGCTACTGGACTCTTGCCCTTTTCTACTCCTGCTGCCTGTTATGGTCTGCTCCCATTCATTTGTTTTATAACCACAGAGTTGGAAGGGACCTCAGGGGTCATCTAGTCCAACCTCTTGCACAATGCTTCCCCTTGATTCAAAGGGGTTCAAACAATTCACTTTCAACCCACTTTGCAGCTGGATTTTACTGTGTGCAAAGGCTCTCTTCCCTTGTCCTATTTAAGGAAGTTAGGCCCACCCTCAAGGCAGAACAGCTTTCCCAGGCGCCTCAATAGAAAGTTTTTAAGGACACACATTTATTCATGTGCTCCCTTCCCCTACACCACTGGTTCCCAACCAGGGGTCCGTGGACCCCCAGGGGTCCGCGAGAACTAAATTAAGGTCCGCGAAACAAAGTTATAAACCCATAATAAATTAATATTTTCAATTAAAAGTTCTCTATTATAAAAATATATATTCAAATATTATTCTAAGTTTAATGTTTAACTAACAGTTATGATTAAAGTTGATTTTCAAATTGTTGGAATTTTTATTTTGAACCTTGGGGTCCCTGCACCGAACAAAAAAGTCCTAGTGGTCCCTGGTCAAAAAAAGGTTGGGAACCACTGCCCTACACTCATGGAAGCAAATTATTCACAACTGTGCCACCTCCCCCCGCAAAAAAAAACTTCGTGCCTCTAATGAACGAGGGCTTATGTTGTTAATGCCTCCTGTAGTATCTTTGGTGGCAACTAAAAGAAAGCTACTGTATTGCTAACTGGAACCTTTTTCTCAAGTAGAGTTACCAACATGGAGCTATCACAATTCAAGCATAATCTACCCAAGGCAGGGGAAACGGATGCCTCAATCACCCCCTTTTGGTGGGAGAATTCAAGTAGTTTTCCTAAGTGGCACATATTATTTAGGCATCAATAACAGGAATCTTTGCCTCATGTTTTAAGGTGCCTTCATAACGTTTTTCTTGAAAATGCTGTTCTGATACTAGAGAAGTTGCAGAACCAAAGCATGTTTTAAAAAAAATGTAAGATAGATGTAACATTTCAGTACGGCTGAAGGAGCTTGAAAGCAGCTTTCAAACACATCGTAATTTCATGGAGAGAGCTCTCCAAAAACCAACTCAAGCACCCCAACCATGTTAAGGGCCTGGACTTTGCCTCCCATCTGGAGGATTCCCCAAGGTCCTCAGGTGTTGATGTCCAGCACCTGTTTGCCTGTCACCACCCACTCCTGCCAGTGGCCAGGGGGGAATCTGGCTACCCTATGCCTATCATTTCAATAGGGAGGCAGCAAAAGAGGCATCCCCCTTAGAGTTCACGTTCTCTGCCATCCTGGTAAATCCTGACAGACCTCCACAGATCAAAGCTTTGAAAAACTGGCTGGGGCAGGGAGAGTGAGATTTTGAGGAACAAATCAAGAGCGTCCAAGTAGTCTTCTCAATGGAAAGATGCTTAAGAACAGGAACTGAAGGTGAAGCTTTTAAATTTAGAAATAAATGGCTACTGCACAAAGTGGGGAAAAGTACCTTTCTGCAGATGAACTCCAGATTCCAGTGTGTCTGAGGAACCAAAAGAAACAGAATATAAGCATCCTTTCCTTGTGCTTAAAATAGACACTGGGGAGGGGGAAGCAGTTTATAATGATGTCTATTTTTTTTCTGGGTTTCAACTGAAGGATTGAGTAGAAATTGGGGAAAAAACTTTTGAGGAAAATTTCCCCCATAATTTTATTTGTTTGCAAATACTCAAATTTGCTTTGACTTTACATGAATTGGTTCACTGTTTCCAATAAAGGGTTCAGAAAAAAAGAGGAAAAACATCACATCTGGCAAACTGACACTTAACACTACTAAGTGATCAAGTCTATGCTGAATTGGTCTTTTGACTGCAATAAATGACCTTCGCAGTTGAATATGTTTAGTCTACAGCCGACATTCTCTCCTTTCTCCAAAAATGCTACGCAAAACACTCTCAGCAACTAGCAGAAGAGAAACAGCGCTGAGAAAAGCTCCTGATACTGGGCCAACTCACCCAGCAAGATAGCTGAACGGGACTGAAACGTCTAAGCATTTTACAAGTTCAAGCTCGATCTTGATTCATGCTTCTCACACTCCATTCTTATTATTATTACCTTTGAATTGCTTCATGACAACCTCTAAAAGTAGATTTAAATCACCAAAGTCCCATATCCTCCATTTAAGCGCACGAGGAAATGTCAGTGGATTCTCAAACGTCTCCTTTTCTTCATACCTGCAGAAAACCATATTAAGCCACCATCCATTCAATCCAGAATTCCCACAAGTGGAGCAAAAAAATAAACGGAGGTAGGAATTGGCAGAAAGCCTAGAGACACTATCTGATGTTGAAAGCAGACAAAGCCAGAACTTATTTGGGGGAGGAGGGTTCACCTCACTGTTGCTCCCGAGACTCCCAAGCCAGGTTTTAGAGAGCCAAACTAGACATAATGAGAAATGGGAAGGGGGGTTCTCTACAAGCAGCAACCCCATACCCCCCTTCTGACATCTGTCTTGAAATGTCAAGTGAAGGAAGAAGAAAGGTGGTAGGAGTGCAGAACGAAACCTGCAGAGATCCCAGTTCAGTCAGTCTAATTTACTGACAGGTTGTTGCGTGTGTGTTAAATGTCATCAAGTTGCTTCCAATTTATGGCGACCCTATGAATTAATGACCTCCAAAACGTCCTTATGAATTAATGACCTCCAAAACGTCCTTATGAATTAATGACCTCCAAAACGTCCTATCATTAACAGTTGCTCAGGTCTTGTAAACTGAAAGCCGTGGCTTCCTTTATAGAGTCAATCCATCTCATGTTGGGTATTCCTCTTTTCTTGCTGCCTTCATCTTTTCCTAGCATTATTGTCTTTTCCAGCGACTCTAGTCTTTTCATAATGGGACTGAAGTACAATAACCTCAGTTTAGTCATTTTAGTTTCTAGAGAGAGTTCAGGCCTGATTTGATCTAGAACCCACTTATCTTTTTGGCACTACACCATATCTGTAAAACCTTCTGCCAACACTACATTTCAGATTGTTATGAGGATAAAATTGAAGAAGGGAGAATCATATATACCTCCTTGACATCTTCAGAGGAAGAGTGAATTCCCCATGATGTCTAAGATGAGCATGAACTCATTCAAGTTGTGCTACTGTTCCATGTGATGGTGGGCCAGGAACACTGTTGGAAACATGGCACACAACCCAACTCCTGCTCCCTCATGGAGAGCTTCACATACCTTCCATCAAGCATGGAACATATTGAATTAGGCAGGGCAATCATCAAAGTGTTTTTCACTAAAGTGGCCTTTGACCCAACCAAGGACTTAGTCGAGCCGAATAAAAGTTACTCTCTGCCATTTTGTGGAACTAAAACCGATGGGGTGACTAAACTCAACCTATGTGTTCCCCATGGTGGGGGTGGCTTCTTTGACAAGTGAACACAAGAAGCTGCCTTTTCCCGAATCAGATCCTTGGTCCCTCAAAGTCAGTATTGTCCACTCAGACCGGCAGCGGCTCTCCAGGGTCTCAGGTAGAGGTCTTTCACATCACCTACTACCTGATCCTGACTGAGGGTTGCCTAGTCCCCCTGACCATTGGCAGGGGAGGTGGATGGGGGTGATGTTACCAGGCTTAAAATGAGGCCTAGGTCTCGACATCTCCTGTGTTGATGATGATGATAACAATGAGGGGGACACTCTGGGCAAAAACTCTATAGTAGAAGCTGTTTTTACCTTAGAGTTTTGCCCAAATAGAGTATCTCCTTCATTGCCATCAACGTGACAATGTCACTTCTGGAAGTGACATCATCATGCCAACGCCGTCAAGGCTTAGGCTTCATTTTAAGCCAGGTAAGAACCCAGCTGGCCAGCGCCAGGTGGAGGGGGCCTAAAGGGGGAAATTCCTTCACCTCCAGTGGGGGTCTGGCAACCCTATTCTTACTGGAGATACCAGAGATTGAACCTGGGATCTCCTGCATGCTTAAGCAGATGTTGTACCACTGAGCCACAGCCCCTCCCCTATGAGACTACCCATTTTTAGAACCAGAATTCTGGCTAGACTTTGTAGAAAAACACAGGCAGATGTCAAGCCTGAACCCCCCTGTGGTGTCTGGGGGCATGATTTTCTGTTGGTGGGGCTGTGCGCATTGTCATTTTGGCATTGAAGAAGAATTTACTTACCTCTGCAAGGTGCTTCTGACATCCTAAAGAGAAAAGAGAGGAGAGAGGATTCAATGTCTGCCACAGACCACACCAGGAAAATTCTCCCAGATGCTGGAGGGTGATGTAATCTAGTGCCCTCACCTGGATAGCCGAATCTGGGAAGCTAAGCCGGGTCAGCCCTGGTTAGTATTTGGATGGGAGACCACCAAGGAATACCAGGGTCACTATGCAGAGGCTGGCAATGGCAAACCACCTCTGAACGTCTCTTGCCTTGAAAACCCCATAAGGGTCAGCACAAATCGGCTGTGACTTGACGCCCCCCCCCAAAAAAAATTACATCAGCAGGCAAAGTGGTGTCATTTTGAATGCAGAACCAGGTGGTCTGGAAAAAGCCAGTGTAAGAAGCACTGTCAACCCTCCCAAACCAACATCCTCCCTTTTAAAAGTTGCTGCAAAATACCTTACATGTGGCCCTCATTTTTGGTTTTTTTTTTTTTTTAAATAGCTACATGTGAACTTGGGTTTTCCCTCAATGTGGTTCTGAACCATACTCTTCTTTTCTGAAACACACACTTGCTTCAAGGACTGACGCCAAGTGGCCCCAGTCTACCATCTTGTCCTGCAGCTCCGTAACCTGCCAAGTTGTGGTCAGCTCTCATTTTTTACCAGGGCTTGCCCTGGAGATCCCATCTCAGCCACTCACAGTAAAATGGGGCCATATTTTGTTATACACAGAACATTTTTATAGGCTGTAACTGATACACAAACGTAAGATGGACTCCCTTTTGATGGACCACCCTTTTGATGTAACAAACTAGTTTTGTTTTTGAGTAAATACTGTATGACAGGGGCCTCCAGCATTTTTGAGGCTGAGGGCACCTTTGGAATTCTGACACAGAAGGGTGGGCGCAACCACAAAATGGCTGCCGCAAAATGCCAGGGGAGCAAGGCTACGCATAACTCTCATAGTACCTCTTCAACATTTAAGGCAGACAATCTGTTTAACAGGATGCCCTTCAACCTGCACAGCCAATCAGAAGCTCTGCTGGGCACAAGCCCCACCTGACCCTGCCCACTTTCTAAAAACCCTTGGAGGGCAATAGGAAAAGTATTGGTGGGCAACATGGCACTCACAGGCACCACGTTGGGGATCCCCGCTGTGCAGTCTTACAAAATAAAGAAATTTAAAAAGTAAAGAAATAAATCAACAGAGGAGAACAGCATGTTGCTGGATGCACAACGGCAGAGAAGCAAGCAGCATATCGGCAGAAAGGAAACAAGAACTTATTAGCAGCATGAACAAGGCTCATTTGCTTTCTGCCTAAGGGAAGGAGGCACAGAAAGGGTTTGGAGGCAGCCTCCTCCCGAAGGGGAGCCTGGGCTGTTCCTGCCACACTCATACCTGCAGGAGCTCACTGGCTGGCTGCTGACACTTCTCCTCCATCTCCCAGATGAGGTTTTCCAGAGAGGAGAGCACCTCAGAGAGTTCGGCCAAGTGCTGGTCCCTTTTTCGCACTACCTCCTTCTCCACCTCTTCCATCTGGGCCAGCAGAAGTTTCTCTTGTTCCTCCAAAAACGTGTGCAGTTGCCTGAACTTAGTCACTGTCTTCTGCCGCTCTCCTTTGGTTTGCTTCTGAGATGGAAAGAAGAAGAAGGAGCAGGCCAAGGTCAACAATACACACTTTGTAGTAGGAAGAGGTACATTATTGGGAATCTTGTGGGTGTGTAAACCACTGTCAAGTCGCAGCCAACTTATGGCAAGCTGTCAGCTCTCTGGCTCCGCCCACTCTTGGTCTGTCAGCTCTTGCTGCAGATTAACCCCTTATCCGTCACACAAGCCAATAGGGTTTTCAAAGCAAGAGACTAACCGAGATGGTTCGCCATTGATTGGCTCTGCAGAGCGACCCTTTTATTCCTCGGTGGTCTCCCATCCAAGTAATAACCAGGACCGACCCTGCTTAGCTTCGGAGATCTGACGAGATCAGGCTAGCCTGGGTCATCCAGATTAGGACACTGGGAATCTTACAGGAAGGGAAGTTTTGCTTTTCACAGAGATTACATCAGCACTGTGCAGAAGAGAGAAATATTCATAAGCCCCCATCCTTAAGACCACAGTGAATCTGGGTTTTGATGTATTCTTTTTCTTTACAAAATTGAGTTCTGGGAGATGAACACTAGATCCACACTCTAGATTCAGAATAGAAGGAACTTCTCAAATATTTATTTTTCACATGAAAAAAATTGCTTCCGTTTAGCATTCCAACCACAATGGGGTTTTTTGGAACTTCTACATGATGTCATAGAATCATAGTCATAGAGTTGGAAGGGACCACCAGGGCCATCTAGTCCAACCCCCTGCCCAATGCAGGAAATTAACAACTACCTCCCCACCCACATCCCCAGTGACCCCAACTCTCGCCCCGCCATGCAGGATCCCACATTCAAAGCACTCCCGACAGATGGCCATCCAGCCTTTGCTTAAAGACCTCCAAAGATGGGGACTCCACCACCCTCCGAGGCAGTGCATTCCACCATGTCATCCTCTAACGGTCCATTTTCTGGATTTTCTTATGCTTTGCTGTGATCTTTCAAAAATGTGGTTTGATGGAATCTTTTTAGAAAGATTGCAGTCAAAACATTTCTACACCATGTGGACAAAAAAGGTGCAATTTTTTTGTAGGCCCTACCCACATTAATGCCATTTTTCTTGCCTCAGTCTCATGTGGTTGCTTTGCCCCCTTCACCCCCAGAGATAATTTTGTTGCTATTGTTAAAATCAGCAGTTGCTAGATTGCTATATCTCGATAATGTTATTACAATCAATTGCCACAATCTGCTAGTTACACTGAATTCCCAGCTTTCTTTTCAGTCTCTAACCCTTTTCATTGCACAGGCATAAGACGAAAGGTGCATTCCTTATATTCATAATATTTTCTTTGGGAAACCAAGACAATCCATGAGGGCTGACTCATGGCTTGTCTCTTCTGAATGGTATATTCAGGGGGTTTTTTTTTTAATGTTGTTTTTAGTATATTGTCGAAGGCTTTCACGGTCAGAGTTCATTGGTTCTTGTAGGTTATCCGGGCTGTGTAACCGTGGTCTTGGTATTTTCTTTCCTGATGTTTCGCCAGCAGCTGTGGCAGGCATCTTCAGCGGAGTAACACTGTCCTTCAGTGTTGTTTTTAGTGTCTCTTCACTTCTCAGCAATAGTGACACTTACAAGCAGGTCTTGGCTTTTCTTCACTGCGTCTGCTTTATATGCCAAAAAATTTTCTCTCTCCTTCCTCAGACTCTCCAAACAGCTATGGAACTGATCCTGAAGGGGGGAAAAGACATGGGTCGGGTTTGCTCCTTTTTAGAGGTTTACTGAAAAACATATAAAAACCAAAACTGTCATTAAGCACCACCCTTGATATAAGCACCAGATGTCCTTAACTGGATCTTCAACCACATTTTTCAAATCACAGTTGGGGGGTGGATTTCAATGCTGAAGCACAGTGAAAACGCCTCCTCCAATACGGCTACTGTTTGCACACTTACAGGTACCGTAGGGATACTGCATGTATCCTCTGCTCCCCGGAGGAAAACAGCAATTCTATGATAGCCATTTGATCTGAGAAAGTAGTGAAGAGGAAATACTTAAAACTAGTACCCAGCTTGCTGTCCCCTCTCCCGGTAGCTCTACTGTACAATCAGCCAGCCAAAAGTCAACATGGCTGTTTCCACATGGCTGTTTCGCTCCACTTTAGCTTCCATGTTTGGACCTACATCAAGAGATCTTAACTTTAACTTGGTCTTAACAACCATGGCAATAAACTTTGCTATTTGCATTGTTATCCATTCATCTCTACCCAGCAATAGCATTATAAGTTTACTCAAATCTGATCTCTCTGATAACCATAACAAGATATTTCCAAGATATCTTTCCCGATCAGCTGTAAACTTTGAGACCGAAAGGTCAATTGGGCCAAATCTTCGATAGATCTATGATCGCAAGTGCAAACTCTTTCATCGGAGTTCTATTCTCGGAGCCCTTCACTACTGACAGTTGTAAAATGTCCATGCAAGGTTCAGAAAATGCCTTTCTCTGCTCAGTGTTAGTATAAAGTGTTAGGTGGAGCCAAGAAGGCGTCCTGGTGTATATTCACGCTCTGAAGCTCTCTGTTTTTAGGGCTGTTTTATCTTAATAGCCCTTCGTCGGTTTTCATGAAAGGCTGATTAATACGGTCTCATACGCTTTCAAACTATATGATACTATATAAAATTATGATAACAAACCAGGGAGGCAAGGAAAACACAGGGAAATCTGTCCAGATGCTCCATGGTCACAGTGAATGCTTCTGCATGCACAGCAGCCACAAGATCTATGCAATGAATTGTCTGTGTGTGGTATCAGCCACAGCCAGACTGGAAGGGGGTCAGGGTCCCAACCTCACCCCCAAGTTGGCCTGAGCAGGATTGCGGGGGGATTTACAAGGGAGCAGCCAAACCAGGAAATACGAATCAAAGAGCTGTTTTCACTCTACCCTTTGGGCCTTGAGGGTGAGTTAGATACCAGAGGGAGTTTCCCCGGAGCATCATGGTAGACCCAGGGGAACAACCGGGAAGGATCCGCCGCTCTTCCCCGCCAACATCCACCCTGTAGATTTCCTACCTTGTACTCTTGGGAAGCCTCCTCAAGAGGAAGTATTTCATGATGTTTGTGCTCCTTGGATCCGTCACAGACCACACAGATGGGGTCTTCATCGTCCTTGCAGAAGAGCTTCAGCGGCTTCTGGTGCTTCTTGCAAACTCTCTCCTTTCTAGTTGCTGCAATTATCTGAGGGGAAAAAACCCACCGCATTGGTTTCACTCCCCACCACCAACCTGAATTTCTGAACCCCCTTCAGAGATTAATATCTACGTGACCAGGGCTTCTTAATGCCATTTCTGTGCCATTTGCGAGACTAGTTGCGAGTGGTGTGGTTCTTGGACCTCCACCTCCAATGCTGCTCAGGCTATAACCGGAAGAGCTGAGCTTCGCCCATCTCGATCCTAGGGGTATGACTCAGAGGTGCTTTCGAAGGACTTCTCCATTGGGTGCTCTGAACAGGTTTTGGGCCCTGACTCTGAGATGTGGCACAAAGTTAGACCTGACCCAGCCAACCTTGCCAGTTGTGCAGTGCTCAGTTTTTGGGAATGACACACACACTTCTCTGTTCCCGCATGGTCCCCACTAATTTCATTCTCCCTTAGGCAATGAACCCTCTTGGACTGGCCATTCTACTGAATCTATAAAGAAACCAGGAAGCCACAGCTATTCCACATCAAGATCCACAGAGGTCTCTCACCTTATTTTCCTGGGAAGCCTCCTCCAGAGGAATCACCTCGTGATCTTTGTGCTCCTTGGATCTGCCGCAGACCACGCAGAGGGGGGCTTCCTCGTCCTTGCAGAAAAACTTCAGGGGCTCCTGGTGCTTCTCGCAGATTCCTTCTTTTCCTTCTCCTCCCTTCACTTCTGCCCCCTTCCATTCCAAAGGACTGAGTTTCTGGATTATTTCCACAAAGTTGGCCAGCTGCTGGTTCGGCCGGAGGTTCCCTTCCTGAGCTCTTCCTCTGCATTGAGGGCAGGAAGCCTCTGCCCCTGACTCCCCCCAGCTCTGGGCCAAACAGGCTCGGCAGAAATTGTGGCCACACTCTGTGAGGATCACTGGATCCCTGAAATAGTCCAGGCAGATGGAGCAAGTGGCTTCCTCACATAGCTCTTTCACTGGGCTCCCGGCAGCCATGGCTTCCTTGACAAAAGGGAAAGTCACAGCATTACTTTCCTTTTCTCTGTTTTCAAATCAGTCACTGTGAGCTTCCTTTGCCGGAAATAGGTTTCATTTAACCCCAGTGACGTAGAGTCAACAGCAATAGCTGTGCTGACAGGAAATAACCTCTGGAGAAAGAAAACTACTTCGACAGCCAGTGATGGATCAGAACAGCTGGTGGGGGGGAAGAAGAGGAGTTGGTTTTTATATGCTGATTTTCTCTACCTTTTAAGGAGAATCAAGCTGGCTTACAATCTCCTTCCCTTTCCCTCCCCACAACAGACACCTTGTGAGGTAGGTGGGGATGAGAGAGTTCGAAGAGAACTGTGACTAGCTCAAGGATCCACCACTCTTAACCACTACACCACAATGGCTCTGGGAAGAGTCTGTGGGTACAAAATTCAGGGGGCCAAACTGTCCAGATTGGGGGTGTAGAGCAAGGTACCTATCTCACCTTCTAACTATCCCTATGTAACTTCCAAATACAATAGAAAGTTAATGCCATAAGGGCAATCCTGTTAGTCAGCCCTGACCTGGCTGGTCTAGGCTACCCCAATCTCATCAGATCTTCAAGCTAAGCAGGGCCAGCCCTAGATAGTACTTCTGCTGGGTTTTAATTCATAACTCCTAATCTTTGTGTTTTTATTAAGTTTTTGTTTTTTAAGCCACCTGAGGGAAATTTCCTGCAGGGGTAGCATAAACATCCTTCAAATGAATAAATCAATATTTTTCTTATAGAAGAAAGCAAAGCAAGGCAGAGAGATCTTTCAGTTTTAGGGCTGATTTGAGAAACCTGAGTCCAGCTTGCCGACTCCTTAAGAAGGGATCGGATTGCCCCAAGTGTCCTGTGCCGCAGGAGGGCAGGCAGTTTGCTAGAAACAAAAAAGGGGAGGGGCTGTGGCTCAGTGGTAGAGCATCCGCTTGGCATGCAGAAGGTCTCAGGTTCAATCCCCGGCATCTCCAGTTAAAGGGACTAGGCAAGTAGGTGATGTGAAAGACCTCTGCCGGAGACTCTGGAGAGCCGCTGCTGGTCTGAGTAGACAATACTGACATTGATGGACCAAGGGTCTGAATCAGTATAAGGCAGCCATGTGTTCATCTTACTTTAGCCAAGGCTACTGAAGTGTGCCAACCTGGAGAAGTCACCCAGAAAAGAAGATTTGCTGGCAAGAATAAAAAGACAAAGCTGCATCTTCAGTAATCCATAGCAGTGTGGAGAAGGGAACCCTCCAAAAATCCAAGCTTGCTCTTCCAGAAGAAAACCTGCAAGCCTTTTGGGACCACGCCTGCCCCACAACTATGCCAGGCTGATGGGAAGAATTACAGCAAAATGCCTAAAGAGAATGAATTTTGCTAGTTTGCAGACAGCAGCCGAGTGCTCAGAAACCAACAGCAGAATCTGCATATACCGAATTACAGGAAGAGCTCAGCTCTGCCTCCAGGGAAGAGGAGCTTCCTGAGAGCAAGTGGGGAAAACCCTTGGGGGGAAAATGTTAAGGGGATATCATTGCTGAACTGCGGAGTCTGGGGAGATAATACTGCAGGACTCTTTGCAATACCCCAATCACGCCCCGCCCCCCTCTTCACTACTCCACTGCCAATACCAGGGAGGTATTTTGCAAAGGAAATAATTCTTTTGTCGCTTGCTTATTTCTTTAAAAGCCCCCCAGGTGCTGCCTCCTCTGCCCCTCACCCACCTGCACCAGCAGCTGATCACTCCTGGGGCACAACGGAGCCGGAAGCGATTGCGGCAAGTCAGGTGGTCTTCGTGGTCGATGCCCCTCTAGGCGCTGAGACTTTTTTTCCCATATTGCGCCCAAGACTTGCTCCCTCCAGAAGACAAAAAGCACCGTCTCCTTGCTTCGCCAGAGGCTGCCTCTGTTTACCCAGCAGGCGTCACTCGGATTTCCTTGCAAACTGTGGCAAAGGGAGGACAGGATTGGACCCCCTTTTCCATCTCTGCTGATGCTCACTCTTGCCTCTAAGGAGAGATCCTGAGGTTCAGGGACAGGGTAAAAGCCGGAACAGGCCGGAACGGCCCGGAACGGGCATTAAACAAATCATACTGCAGAAAAAAGCTGTGGCATGCCTTGCGGGGGCTCCAGAACAATATTTTAGAAATCGAAATGCGGAGAGAGAGAGCATTTATTAACCCATTCCAGGCCAAAAAGCCTCCGGAACGGCACAAAATGGCCCGGCACGGGCATTAAAAAAATAATGCCACATCAAAAAACACTGGCATGCCTTGCAGGAGCTCCAGAACAATATTTTAGAAATCGAAACGCGGAGAGATTGCGCATATATTAACCCTTTCCAGCCCAAAAAGCCTCCGGAACAACGCAAAATGGCCCGGAACGGGCATTAAACAAATCATACCGCAGCAAAAAGCTGTGGCATGCCTTGCAGGGGCTCCAGAACAATATTTTAGAAATCAAAACGCGGAGAGAGAGCGCATTTATTAACCCATTCCAGGCCAAAATGCCTCCGGAAAGGCACAAAATGGCCCGGAACGGGCATTAAACAAATAATGCCACATCAAAAAACGCTGGCATGCCTTGCAGGAGCTCCAGAACTATATTTTAGAAATCAAAACGCGGAGAGATTGCGCATATATTAACCCTTTCCAGGCCAAAATGCCTCCGAAACGGCACAAAATGGCCCGGAACGGGCATTAAACAAATAATGCCACATCAAAAAACACTGGCATGCCTTGCAGGAGCTCCAGAACTATATTTTAGAAATCAAAACGCGGAGAGATTGCGCATATATTAACCCTTTCCAGGCCAAAATGCCTCCGGAACGGCACAAAATGGCCCGGAACGGGCATTAAACAAATAATGCCACATCAAAAAACACTGGCATGCCTTGCAGGAGCTCCAGAACTATATTTTAGAAATCGAAACACGGAGAGATTGCGCATATATTAACCCATTCCAGGCCAAAAAGCCTCCGGAACAGCACAAAATGGCCCGGAACGGGCATTAAACAAATCATACCGTGGCAAAAAACAGTGGCATGCCTTGCAGGGGCTCCAGAACAATATTTTAGAAATCGAAATGCGAAGAGAGCGCGCATTTATTAACCCATTCCAGGCCAAAATGCCTCCGGAACTGCACAAAATGGCCCGGAACGGGCATTAAACAAATAATGCCACACCAAAAAACACTGGCATGCCTTGCAGGAGCTCCAGAACTATATTTTAGAAATTGAAACACGGAGAGATTGCGCATATGTTAACCCTTTCCAGGCCAAAAAGCCTCCGGAACAGCACAAAATGGCCCGGAACGGGCATTAAACAAATCATACCGCGGCAAAAAGCTGTGGCATGCCTTGCAGGGGCTCCAGAACAATATTTTAGAAATCGAAACGCGAAGAGAGAGCGCATTTATTAACCCATTCCAGGCCAAAATGCCTCCGGAACGGCACAAAATGGCCCGGAACGGGCATTAAACAAATAATGCCACATCAAAAAACACTGGCATGCCTTGCAGGAGCTCCAGAACTATATTTTAGAAATTGAAACGCGGAGAGATTGCGCATATGTTAACCCTTTCCAGGCCAAAAAGCCTCCGGAACAGCACAAAATGGCCCGGAACGGGCATTAAACAAATCATACCGCGGCAAAAAGCTGTGGCATGCCTTGCAGGGGCTCCAGAACCATATTTTAGAAATCAAAACACGGAGAGAGCGCGCATTTATTAACCCATTCCAGGCCAAAATGCCTCCGGAATGGCACAAAATGGCCCGGAACGAGCATTAAACAAATCATACCGCGGCAAAAAGCTGTGGCATGCCTTGCAGGGGCTCCAGAACAATATTTTAGAAATCGAAACACAGAGAGATTGGGCATATATTAACCCTTTCCAGGCCAAAAAGCCTCCGGAACAGCACAAAATGGCCCGGAACAAGCATTAAACAAATCATACCGCGGCAAAAAGCTGTGGCATGCCTTGCAGGGGCTCCAGAACCATATTTTAGAAATCAAAACACGGAGAGAGCGCGCATTTATTAACCCATTCCAGGCCAAAATGCCTCCGGAATGGCACAAAATGGCCCGGAACGAGCATTAAACAAATCATACTGCGGCAAAAAGCTGTGGCATGCCTTGCAGGGGCTCCAGAACCATATTTTAGAAATCGAAACACAGAGAGATTGGGCATATATTAACCCATTCCAGGCCAAAAAGCCTCCGGAACAGCACAAAATGGCCCGGAACAAGCATTAAACAAATCATACCGCGGCAAAAAGCTGTGGCATGCCTTGCAGGGGCTCCAGAACAATATTTTAGAAATCGAAACGCAGAGAGACCATGCATTTATTAACCCATTCCAGGCCAAAATGCCTCCGGAATGGCACAAAATGGCCCGGAACGGGCATTAAACAAATCATACCGTGGCAAAAAACAGTGGCATGCGTTGCAGGGGCTCCAGAACAATATTTTAGAAATCGAAACGCGAAGAGAGCGCGCATTTATTAACCCATTCCAGGCCAAAATGCCTCCGGAAAGGCACAAAATGGCCCGGAACGGGCATTAAACAAATAATGCCACATCAAAAAACACTGGCATGCCTTGCAGGAGCTCCAGAACTATATTTTAGAAATTGAAACGCGGAGAGATTGCGCATATGTTAACCCATTCCAGGCCAAAATGCCTCCGGAATGGCACAAAATGGCCCGGAACGGGCATTAAACAAATAATGCCACATCAAAAAACACTGGCATGCCTTGCAGGAGCTCCAGAACTATATTTTAAAAATTGAAACGCGGAGAGATTGCGCATATGTTAACCCTTTCCAGGCCAAAAAGCCTCCGGAACAGCACAAAATGGCCCGGAACGGGCATTAAACAAATCATACCGCGGCAAAAAGCTGTGGCATGCCTTGCAGGGGCTCCAGAACCATATTTTAGAAATCAAAACACGGAGAGAGCGCGCATTTATTAACCCATTCCAGGCCAAAATGCCTCCGGAATGGCACAAAATGGCCCGGAACGAGCATTAAACAAATCATACCGCGGCAAAAAGCTGTGGCATGCCTTGCAGGGGCTCCAGAACAATATTTTAGAAATCGAAACACAGAGAGATTGGGCATATATTAACCCTTTCCAGGCCAAAAAGCCTCCGGAACAGCACAAAATGGCCCGGAACAAGCATTAAACAAACCATACCGCGGCAAAAAGCTGTGGCATGCCTTGCAGGGGCTCCAGAACAATATTTTAGAAATCGAAACGCAGAGAGACCATGCATTTATTAACCCATTCCAGGCCAAAATGCCTCCGGAATGGCACAAAATGGCCCGGAACGGGCATTAAACAAATCATACCGTGGCAAAAAACAGTGGCATGCCTTGCAGGGGCTCCAGAACAATATTTTAGAAATCGAAACGCGAAGAGAGCGCGCATTTATTAACCCATTCCAGGCCAAAATGCCTCCGGAAAGGCACAAAATGGCCCGGAACGGGCATTAAACAAATAATGCCACATCAAAAAACACTGGCATGCCTTGCAGGAGCTCCAGAACTATATTTTAGAAATTGAAACGCGGAGAGATTGCGCATATGTTAACCCATTCCAGGCCAAAATGCCTCCGGAATGGCACAAAATGGCCCGGAACGGGCATTAAACAAATCATACCGTGGCAAAAAACAGTGGCATGCCTTGCAGGGGCTCCAGAACAATATTTTAGAAATCGAAACGCAGAGAGACCATGCATTTATTAACCCATTCCAGGCCAAAATGCCTCCGGAATGGCACAAAATGGCCCGGAACGGGCATTAAACAAATCATACCGTGGCAAAAAACAGTGGCATGCGTTGCAGGGGCTCCAGAACAATATTTTAGAAATCGAAACGCGAAGAGAGCGCGCATTTATTAACCCATTCCAGGCCAAAATGCCTCCGGAAAGGCACAAAATGGCCCGGAACGGGCATTAAACAAATAATGCCACATCAAAAAACACTGGCATGCCTTGCAGGAGCTCCAGAACTATATTTTAGAAATTGAAACGCGGAGAGATTGCGCATATGTTAACCCATTCCAGGCCAAAATGCCTCCGGAATGGCACAAAATGGCCCGGAACGGGCATTAAACAAATAATGCCACATCAAAAAACACTGGCATGCCTTGCAGGAGCTCCAGAACTATATTTTAAAAATTGAAACGCGGAGAGATTGCGCATATGTTAACCCTTTCCAGGCCAAAAAGCCTCCGGAACAGCACAAAATGGCCCGGAACGGGCATTAAACAAATCATACCGCGGCAAAAAGCTGTGGCATGCCTTGCAGGGGCTCCAGAACCATATTTTAGAAATCAAAACACGGAGAGAGCGCGCATTTATTAACCCATTCCAGGCCAAAATGCCTCCGGAATGGCACAAAATGGCCCGGAACGAGCATTAAACAAATCATACCGCGGCAAAAAGCTGTGGCATGCCTTGCAGGGGCTCCAGAACAATATTTTAGAAATCGAAACACAGAGAGATTGGGCATATATTAACCCTTTCCAGGCCAAAAAGCCTCCGGAACAGCACAAAATGGCCCGGAACAAGCATTAAACAAATCATACCGCGGCAAAAAGCTGTGGCATGCCTTGCAGGGGCTCCAGAACAATATTTTAGAAATCGAAACGCAGAGAGACCATGCATTTATTAACCCATTCCAGGCCAAAATGCCTCCGGAATGGCACAAAATGGCCCGGAACGGGCATTAAACAAATCATACCGTGGCAAAAAACAGTGGCATGCCTTGCAGGGGCTCCAGAACAATATTTTAGAAATCGAAACGCGAAGAGAGCGCGCATTTATTAACCCATTCCAGGCCAAAATGCCTCCGGAAAGGCACAAAATGGCCCGGAACGGGCATTAAACAAATAATGCCACATCAAAAAACACTGGCATGCCTTGCAGGAGCTCCAGAACTATATTTTAGAAATTGAAACGCGGAGAGATTGCGCATATGTTAACCCATTCCAGGCCAAAATGCCTCCGGAATGGCACAAAATGGCTCGGAACGGGCATTAAACAAATCATACCGTGGCAAAAAACAGTGGCATGCCTTGCAGGGGCTCCAGAACCATATTTTAGAAATCAAAACACGGAGAGAGCGCGCATTTATTAACCCATTCCAGGCCAAAATGCCTCCGGAACGGCACAAAATGGCCCGGAACGGGCATTAAACAAATAATGCCACATCAAAAAACACTGGCATGCCCACAGGAGCTCCAGAACTATATTTTAGAAATTGAAACGCGGAGAGATTGCGCATATGTTAACCCATTCCAGGCCAAAATGCCTCCGGAATGGCACAAAATGGCCCGGAACGGGCATTAAACAAATAATGCCACATCAAAAAACACTGGCATGCCTTGCAGGAGCTCCAGAACTATATTTTAGAAATTGAAACGCGGAGAGATTGCGCATATGTTAACCCTTTCCAGGCCAAAAAGCCTCCGGAACAGCACAAAATGGCCCGGAACGGGCATTAAACAAATCATACCGCGGCAAAAAGCTGTGGCATGCCTTGCAGGGGCTCCAGAACCATATTTTAGAAATCAAAACACGGAGAGAGCGCGCATTTATTAACCCATTCCAGGCCAAAATGCCTCCGGAATGGCACAAAATGGCCCGGAACGGGCATTAAACAAATCATACCGTGGCAAAAAACAGTGGCATGCGTTGCAGGGGCTCCAGAACAATATTTTAGAAATCGAAACGCGAAGAGAGCGCGCATTTATTAACCCATTCCAGGCCAAAATGCCTCCGGAACGGCACAAAATGGCCCGGAACGGGCATTAAACAAATAATGCCACATCAAAAAACACTGGCATGCCTTGCAGGAGCTCCAGAACTATATTTTAGAAATTGAAACGCGGAGAGATTGCGCATATGTTAACCCATTCCAGGCCAAAATGCCTCCGGAATGGCACAAAATGGCCCGGAACGGGCATTAAACAAATAATGCCACATCAAAAAACACTGGCATGCCTTGCAGGAGCTCCAGAACTATATTTTAGAAATTGAAACGCGGAGAGATTGCGCATATGTTAACCCTTTCCAGGCCAAAAAGCCTCCGGAACAGCACAAAATGGCCCGGAACGGGCATTAAACAAATCATACCGCGGCAAAAAGCTGTGGCATGCCTTGCAGGGGCTCCAGAACCATATTTTAGAAATCAAAACACGGAGAGAGCGCGCATTTATTAACCCATTCCAGGCCAAAATGCCTCCGGAATGGCACAAAATGGCCCGGAACGAGCATTAAACAAATCATACCGCGGCAAAAAGCTGTGGCATGCCTTGCAGGGGCTCCAGAACAATATTTTAGAAATCGAAACACAGAGAGATTGGGCATATATTAACCCTTTCCAGGCCAAAAAGCCTCCGGAACAGCACAAAATGGCCCGGAACAAGCATTAAACAAATCATACCACGGCAAAAAGCTGTGGCATGCCTTGCAGGGGCTCCAGAACAATATTTTAGAAATCGAAACGCAGAGAGACCATGCATTTATTAACCCATTCCAGGCCAAAATGCCTCCGGAATGGCACAAAATGGCCCGGAACGGGCATTAAACAAATCATACCGTGGCAAAAAACAGTGGCATGCCTTGCAGGGGCTCCAGAACAATATTTTAGAAATCGAAACGCGAAGAGAGCGCGCATTTATTAACCCATTCCAGGCCAAAATGCCTCCGGAAAGGCACAAAATGGCCCGGAACGGGCATTAAACAAATAATGCCACATCAAAAAACACTGGCATGCCTTGCAGGAGCTCCAGAACTATATTTTAGAAATTGAAACGCGGAGAGATTGCGCATATGTTAACCCATTCCAGGCCAAAATGCCTCCGGAATGGCACAAAATGGCCCGGAACGGGCATTAAACAAATCATACCGTGGCAAAAAACAGTGGCATGCCTTGCAGGGGCTCCAGAACCATATTTTAGAAATCAAAACACGGAGAGAGCGCGCATTTATTAACCCATTCCAGGCCAAAATGCCTCCGGAACGGCACAAAATGGCCCGGAACGGGCATTAAACAAATAATGCCACATCAAAAAACACTGGCATGCCTTGCAGGAGCTCCAGAACTATATTTTAGAAATTGAAACGCGGAGAGATTGCGCATATGTTAACCCATTCCAGGCCAAAATGCCTCCGGAATGGCACAAAATGGCCCGGAACGGGCATTAAACAAATAATGCCACATCAAAAAACACTGGCATGCCTTGCAGGAGCTCCAGAACTATATTTTAGAAATTGAAACGCGGAGAGATTGCGCATATGTTAACCCTTTCCAGGCCAAAAAGCCTCCGGAACAGCACAAAATGGCCCGGAACGGGCATTAAACAAATCATACCGCGGCAAAAAGCTGTGGCATGCCTTGCAGGGGCTCCAGAACCATATTTTAGAAATCAAAACACGGAGAGAGCGCGCATTTATTAACCCATTCCAGGCCAAAATGCCTCCGGAATGGCACAAAATGGCCCGGAACGAGCATTAAACAAATCATACCGCGGCAAAAAGCTGTGGCATGCCTTGCAGGGGCTCCAGAACAATATTTTAGAAATCGAAACACAGAGAGATTGGGCATATATTAACCCTTTCCAGGCCAAAAAGCCTCCGGAACAGCACAAAATGGCCCGGAACAAGCATTAAACAAATCATACCGCGGCAAAAAGCTGTGGCATGCCTTGCAGGGGCTCCAGAACCATATTTTAGAAATCAAAACACGGAGAGAGCGCGCATTTATTAACCCATTCCAGGCCAAAATGCCTCCGGAATGGCACAAAATGGCCCGGAACGAGCATTAAACAAATCATACTGCGGCAAAAAGCTGTGGCATGCCTTGCAGGGGCTCCAGAACCATATTTTAGAAATCGAAACACAGAGAGATTGGGCATATATTAACCCTTTCCAGGCCAAAAAGCCTCCGGAACAGCACAAAATGGCCCGGAACAAGCATTAAACAAATCATACCGCGGCAAAAAGCTGTGGCATGCCTTGCAGGGGCTCCAGAACAATATTTTAGAAATCGAAACGCAGAGAGACCATGCATTTATTAACCCATTCCAGGCCAAAATGCCTCCGGAATGGCACAAAATGGCCCGGAACGGGCATTAAACAAATCATACCGTGGCAAAAAACAGTGGCATGCGTTGCAGGGGCTCCAGAACAATATTTTAGAAATCGAAACGCGAAGAGAGCGCGCATTTATTAACCCATTCCAGGCCAAAATGCCTCCGGAACGGCACAAAATGGCCCGGAACGGGCATTAAACAAATAATGCCACATCAAAAAACACTGGCATGCCTTGCAGGAGCTCCAGAACTATATTTTAGAAATTGAAACGCGGAGAGATTGCGCATATGTTAACCCATTCCAGGCCAAAATGCCTCCGGAATGGCACAAAATGGCCCGGAACGGGCATTAAACAAATAATGCCACATCAAAAAACACTGGCATGCCTTGCAGGAGCTCCAGAACTATATTTTAGAAATTGAAACGCGGAGAGATTGCGCATATGTTAACCCTTTCCAGGCCAAAAAGCCTCCGGAACAGCACAAAATGGCCCGGAACGGGCATTAAACAAATCATACCGCGGCAAAAAGCTGTGGCATGCCTTGCAGGGGCTCCAGAACCATATTTTAGAAATCAAAACACGGAGAGAGCGCGCATTTATTAACCCATTCCAGGCCAAAATGCCTCCGGAATGGCACAAAATGGCCCGGAACGAGCATTAAACAAATCATACCGCGGCAAAAAGCTGTGGCATGCCTTGCAGGGGCTCCAGAACAATATTTTAGAAATCGAAACACAGAGAGATTGGGCATATATTAACCCTTTCCAGGCCAAAAAGCCTCCGGAACAGCACAAAATGGCCCGGAACAAGCATTAAACAAATCATACCGCGGCAAAAAGCTGTGGCATGCCTTGCAGGGGCTCCAGAACAATATTTTAGAAATCGAAACGCAGAGAGACCATGCATTTATTAACCCATTCCAGGCCAAAATGCCTCCGGAATGGCACAAAATGGCCCGGAACGGGCATTAAACAAATCATACCATGGCAAAAAACAGTGGCATGCCTTGCAGGGGCTCCAGAACAATATTTTAGAAATCGAAACGCGAAGAGAGCGCGCATTTATTAACCCATTCCAGGCCAAAATGCCTCCGGAAAGGCACAAAATGGCCCGGAACGGGCATTAAACAAATAATGCCACATCAAAAAACACTGGCATGCCTTGCAGGAGCTCCAGAACTATATTTTAGAAATTGAAACGCGGAGAGATTGCGCATATGTTAACCCATTCCAGGCCAAAATGCCTCCGGAATGGCACAAAATGGCCCGGAACGGGCATTAAACAAATCATACCGTGGCAAAAAACAGTGGCATGCGTTGCAGGGGCTCCAGAACAATATTTTAGAAATCGAAACGCGAAGAGAGCGCGCATTTATTAACCCATTCCAGGCCAAAATGCCTCCGGAACGGCACAAAATGGCCCGGAACGGGCATTAAACAAATAATGCCACATCAAAAAACACTGGCATGCCTTGCAGGAGCTCCAGAACTATATTTTAGAAATTGAAACGCGGAGAGCTTGCGCATATGTTAACCCATTCCAGGCCAAAATGCCTCCGGAATGGCACAAAATGGCCCGGAACGGGCATTAAACAAATAATGCCACATCAAAAAACACTGGCATGCCTTGCAGGAGCTCCAGAACTATATTTTAGAAATTGAAACGCGGAGAGATTGCGCATATGTTAACCCTTTCCAGGCCAAAAAGCCTCCGGAACAGCACAAAATGGCCCGGAACGGGCATTAAACAAATCATACCGCGGCAAAAAGCTGTGGCATGCCTTGCAGGGGCTCCAGAACCATATTTTAGAAATCAAAACACGGAGAGAGCGTGCATTTATTAACCCATTCCAGGCCAAAATGCCTCCGGAATGGCACAAAATGGCCCGGAACGAGCATTAAACAAATCATACCGCGGCAAAAAGCTGTGGCATGCCTTGCAGGGGCTCCAGAACCATATTTTAGAAATCGAAACACAGAGAGATTGGGCATATATTAACCCTTTCCAGGCCAAAAAGCCTCCGGAACAGCACAAAATGGCCCGGAACAAGCATTAAACAAATCATACCGCGGCAAAAAGCTGTGGCATGCCTTGCAGGGGCTCCAGAACAATATTTTAGAAATCGAAACGCAGAGAGACCATGCATTTATTAACCCATTCCAGGCCAAAATGCCTCCGGAATGGCACAAAATGGCCCGGAACGGGCATTAAACAAATCATACCGTGGCAAAAAACAGTGGCATGCCTTGCAGGGGCTCCAGAACAATATTTTAGAAATCGAAACGCGAAGAGAGCGCGCATTTATTAACCCATTCCAGGCCAAAATGCCTCCGGAAAGGCACAAAATGGCCCGGAACGGGCATTAAACAAATAATGCCACATCAAAAAACACTGGCATGCCTTGCAGGAGCTCCAGAACTATATTTTAGAAATTGAAACGCGGAGAGATTGCGCATATGTTAACCCATTCCAGGCCAAAATGCCTCCGGAATGGCACAAAATGGCCCGGAACGGGCATTAAACAAATCATACCGTGGCAAAAAACAGTGGCATGCCTTGCAGGGGCTCCAGAACCATATTTTAGAAATCAAAACACGGAGAGAGCGCGCATTTATTAACCCATTCCAGGCCAAAATGCCTCCGGAACTGCACAAAATGGCCCGGAACGGGCATTAAACAAATAATGCCACATCAAAAAACACTGGCATGCCTTGCAGGAGCTCCAGAACTATATTTTAGAAATTGAAACGCGGAGAGATTGCGCATATGTTAACCCTTTCCAGGCCAAAAAGCCTCCGGAACAGCACAAAATGGCCCAGAACGGGCATTAAACAAATCATACCGCGGCAAAAAGCTGTGGCATGCCTTGCAGGGGCTCCAGAACAATATTTTAGAAATCGAAACGCGAAGAGAGAGCGCATTTATTAACCCATTCCAGGCCAAAATGCCTCCGGAACGGCACAAAATGGCCCGGAACGGGCATTAAACAAATAATGCCACATCAAAAAACACTGGCATGCCTTGCAGGGGCTCCAGAACAATATTTTAGAAATCGAAACGCAGAGAGACCATGCATTTATTAACCCATTCCAGGCCAAAATGCCTCCGGAATGGCACAAAATGGCCCGGAACGGGCATTAAACAAATCATACCGTGGCAAAAAACAGTGGCATGCCTTGCAGGGGCTCCAGAACAATATTTTAGAAATCGAAACGCGAAGAGAGCGCGCATTTATTAACCCATTCCAGGCCAAAATGCCTCCGGAAAGGCACAAAATGGCCCGGAACGGGCATTAAACAAATAATGCCACATCAAAAAACACTGGCATGCCTTGCAGGAGCTCCAGAACTATATTTTAGAAATTGAAACGCGGAGAGATTGCGCATATGTTAACCCATTCCAGGCCAAAATGCCTCCGGAATGGCACAAAATGGCCCGGAACGGGCATTAAACAAATCATACCGTGGCAAAAAACAGTGGCATGCCTTGCAGGGGCTCCAGAACCATATTTTAGAAATCAAAACACGGAGAGAGCGCGCATTTATTAACCCATTCCAGGCCAAAATGCCTCCGGAACTGCACAAAATGGCCCGGAACGGGCATTAAACAAATAATGCCACATCAAAAAACACTGGCATGCCTTGCAGGAGCTCCAGAACTATATTTTAGAAATTGAAACGCGGAGAGATTGCGCATATGTTAACCCTTTCCAGGCCAAAAAGCCTCCGGAACAGCACAAAATGGCCCAGAACGGGCATTAAACAAATCATACCGCGGCAAAAAGCTGTGGCATGCCTTGCAGGGGCTCCAGAACAATATTTTAGAAATCGAAACGCGAAGAGAGAGCGCATTTATTAACCCATTCCAGGCCAAAATGCCTCCGGAACGGCACAAAATGGCCCGGAACGGGCATTAAACAAATAATGCCACATCAAAAAACACTGGCATGCCTTGCAGGAGCTCCAGAACTATATTTTAGAAATTGAAACGCGGAGAGATTGCGCATATGTTAACCCTTTCCAGGCCAAAAAGCCTCCGGAACAGCACAAAATGGCCCGGAACGGGCATTAAACAAATCATACCGCGGCAAAAAGCTGTGGCATGCCTTGCAGGGGCTCCAGAACCATATTTTAGAAATCAAAACACGGAGAGAGCGCGCATTTATTAACCCATTCCAGGCCAAAATGCCTCCGGAATGGCACAAAATGGCCCGGAACGAGCATTAAACAAATCATACCGTGGCAAAAAGCTGTGGCATGCCTTGCAGGGGCTCCAGAACAATATTTTAGAAATCGAAACACAGAGAGATTGGGCATATATTAACCCTTTCCAGGCCAAAAAGCCTCCGGAACAGCACAAAATGGCCCGGAACAAGCATTAAACAAATCATACCGCGGCAAAAAGCTGTGGCATGCCTTGCAGGGGCTCCAGAACAATATTTTAGAAATCGAAACGCAGAGAGACCATGCATTTATTAACCCATTCCAGGCCAAAATGCCTCCGGAATGGCACAAAATGGCCCGGAACAGGCATTAAACAAATAATGCCACATCAAAAAACACTGGCATGCCTTGCAGGAGCTCCAGAACTATATTTTAGAAATCGAAACACGGAGAGATTGCGCATATATTAACCCATTCCAGGCCAAAAAGCCTCCGGAACAGCACAAAATGGCCCGGAACGGGCATTAAACAAATCATACCGCGGCAAAAAACAGTGGCATGCCTTGCAGGGGCTCCAGAACAATATTTTAGAAATCAAAACGCGAAGAGAGCGCGCATTTATTAACCCATTCCAGGCCAAAATGCCTCCGGAACGGCACAAAATGGCCCGGAACGGGCATTAAACAAATAATGCCACATCAAAAAACACTGGCATGCCTTGCAGGAGCTCCAGAACTATATTTTAGAAATTGAAACGCGGAGAGATTGCGCATATGTTAACCCTTTCCAGGCCAAAAAGCCTCCGGAACAGCACAAAATGGCCCGGAACGGGCATTAAACAAATCATACCGTGGCAAAAAGCTGTGGCATGCCTTGCAGGGGCTCCAGAACCATATTTTAGAAATCAAAACACGGAGAGAGCGCGCATTTATTAACCCATTCCAGGCCAAAATGCCTCCGGAATGGCACAAAATGGCCCGGAACGGGCATTAAACAAATAATGCCACATCAAAAAACACTGGCATGCCTTGCAGGAGCTCCAGAACTATATTTTAGAAATTGAAACGCGGAGAGATTGCGCATATGTTAACCCTTTCCAGGCCAAAAAGCCTCCAGAACAGCACAAAATGGCCCGGAAAGGGCATTAAACAAATCATACCGCGGCAAAAAACAGTTGCATGCCTTGCAGGGGCTCCAGAACAATATTTTAGAAATCAAAACGCGGAGAGAGCGTGCATTTATTAACCCATTCCAGGCCAAAAAGCCTCCGGAACAGCACAAAATGGCCCGGAACAAGCATTAAACAAGTCCGACATCGCAGATGCCAGCGCCTGCCAAGACCTCCACACCCTTGACTGGTTGGTGGAAGATGCTCAATTGGCGGCAGAGGATTTACAATTGTTGACTAGCCTGTTGGCGGGACTAACTGCCAGTGAAACGCAATCGACTCTGACTGCGGCCCTGATCCGTCCTGCCACATCTTCAGACATGGCGACCCCAACCACACCAGCCCCCGAGCTCTGCCAAGCGGAGACGAAAGCGGTGGCCACACGGGTGGCTGCACTCTTTCAGGGCCACACTGCAACCACTATTTCGGTGGCTGAACTCACGAAGCATCTGACCCCTGACTTCGGTGCTACTGCAGCGGCCTTGGCAGTGCAGATCCAGCCGATGTTGGATCTGACAGATCCCACTGAACTCCTCTATACTTTGGAACAGGAGGCCCTTCCACTCATTACCACGGCACTGGCCGCCAAGCTAGAAGCTGACCAGGCCATGGCTGAACGCAAAAGAGTGGAGGAGCAGGCACGGGCAGCCGCAGAAGCTGCGACAAAAGCTCGGGCTGAACAGGAGGAGAGGGAACGCTTAGCTGCCGAACGGGCGTGGGCCGACAATCCGGGGGCTATGAATTACCCCCGTTCTCCCCGACTTTCATCCCATCGCGTAGCGTTCAACGCTCCCGCAGGTTGGCGGGGACGTTGCCCGAGGTGCCAGATGATTCCAACGAGGAGGACTTATATGGTGGGGAGTCTCTCTGGGCCGCTAATTTACGGGTCATCCAGTCCCGCAGTGCTGGCGGCACCAGCGACGAGGTGTCTTTGCTGCGAAACCAAAATCTGGACCTTATGGAGCAGGTGGCGCACTTACAAGACCAACTGACTATGGTACTCAGGGACAACGACCAGTTACAACGGGCTCAAACCGCGCCCGTTGCCCCGGCTCCCATGATGCCGCAGCAACCGCCGCAACAACCGCCGCAGAAACCAGCTGTGCCAGTGGTTCCTCCTGGCGGAGGACCCGCAGCTCCTGGTGGAGGACCCGCAGCCCCTGGCGGAGGACCCGCAGCTCCTGGCGGAGTGCCTGTTGCACCTGCCTTACCGGTACTACCGGGTGCACCGGGGTTACCAGGAGCACCAGTTCCTGGATACCCGCCTGTACCCCCAATGCCATGGAGGCAACCGAGGTTGAAGATTACCTATGACGGCTCAGTTGAAACTTTGCCCCGTTTTTTACATCATGTGGATAGTTATATGAGGGAGCAAAGACAATTCTTCCCTACCGAAGATAGCCACGTTCGTTTTGTTGCTTCCCTGTTAACGGAGAAAGCGGCCGATTGGATGATTCTCCAGTTCGATACGTGATCCCACTCCATTCGCTCCCTCAACAATTTCCTGTTCGCCTTGAGAAGGCGCTTTGAGGATCCCTTCATGGGAGAGAGAGCCAAAGCGGAACTTTTGCAACTCAGGCAAGGCTCCTCTCCAGTTCGGGAATTCGCAGATGAATTCCAACGACTCGCGAGTAAAGTAGAGGACTGGCCTGAAGCTACCCTTATCCACTACTTCCGAGAAGCCTTGCACCCGGACATTTTAAACTGGTCTTATATGCGAAGCGACCCAGATACCCTGAAGGGCTAACCCTTCTATGGTAATGCAGGGCAGAATATCTCAACGATCCAAATGAATGTCTTACCGAGGATGCTCTTCTTATTCCAAAATTTACCAATAATATCACAAACAAAATATTTTGAAACTTGGAGGAAAGACATTTCAAACTTCATCTGGCAAGGAAAAAAACCAAGGACTGCTTATAAATACTTGGTGGATCTAAAAACTAGAGGAGGTTTAGCACTGCCTAACTTTCAACTCTATGCTGAAGCGGTAGCTTTAGTATGGCTAAAAGACTGGATGAATTTGTCAAATGTACGTTTGCTAGACTTGGAAGGTTATAATAACTTAAGTGGATGGCATGGTTATTTGTGGTATGATAAAATTAAATTACAAGCAACATTCCGTAATCATATAATCAGGTCCTCTCTACTTCGTATTTGGATGAGATATAAACACATTTTGGAACCAGAAACACCGATGTGGATATCGCCCCAAGAAATGCTAACTTTGCGCCCACTTAGACCAGACAAATTTATTACTTATCAAGATCTAACTAATTGGGAAGGAAAGAAATGCTCACTAAAAGACTTTCAACTGCTTAAGGATGATTTACAATGGCTTCAATATTACCAAATCAAATCAGTTTTTGTACAAGATGCAAAAAAAGGTTTCTCTAAAGAAAAATCTCCTTTTCAAAGGATTCTACTAGACAATAATACAAAGCTGATTTCTAAAATGTATAATCTCCTTTTAACAATATACTGTGAGCAGGACACGATTAAACCAACTATGATCGATTGGGCTCAAAATGTGGGACATGATATTGTTTTAAATAAATGGGAAAGATTATGGTCTAAAGATTTAAAAGGAATAAAAGCACAGTCAGTGCGAGAAAACATCTATAAAATGATGTATAGATGGTATCTAACACCCAAGAAAATTGCAAAGATTTATAAAACGATGTCCCCTACTTGTTGGAAATGTAACAAAGAAATTGGTTCCTTTTATCACATGTGGTGGACCTGTGACAAAGCCAAAGACTTCTGGGACATGATTTATAACGAACTGAGATTAATACTACAAAAGAATATATCCAAAACACCAGAAATGATGTTATTGAGTATGATTCCAGACGACTTAGCAACACAAAGAACCTTTTTGATATATGCCACAACAGCTGCGAGACTGCTTTATGCAGCGAAATGGAAAGGGCTAGAAACTCCAGAGAAAAAAGACTGGATTGTTAAAATGTTTGAAGTGGCAGAAATGGCAAAACTCACAGCTATTCTAAATGAAGAAAATGACGTTCAGTTTTTGGGGGAATGGGGGGCGTGGATGCATTATTGTGAATATGAGTTAAAATTGGGAAGAATGGAAGAATATTTTCTAATCTGATCCAGAGGATTATTTTTGATTTTTTTTTTATATTGAATAAGCATAATTATATTTACTAACAGATTATGGTTTTTTATATATGGTATTGATATTTTATCAAGATTAGATTACCTATGACGGGAGGAACTTTTTATTAAGAGGCAGATAGAGGTGATGGGGAAGTCAAAAAATTTTCCATTTCTTTTTTTTCTTTTTTCTTTTCTCTTTTTTATTATATGATATGGAATTATAACAACTTTAGGTTAGAATTGAAATTCGATATTGTTATAGATGTTGTTTAATGCAATGGAAAATTTCTATCATAAAACCCAATAAAATTTATATATATATAAAAAAAAAAGAATTCTGAATATACCATACTCAGACAGGATCTGCCCTTGCTCTTCTGGCTCTATTGACACATTAGCCCATACCCTTTTGGAATGCCGCTTTTACGAGGAACTTCGATCGCACTATATTTCCCCCCTTTTAATATACAAATCCAATGCCTCTGTGACTGACATAATGCCTTTTTTACTAAGCAACAGGGACCCCAAGGCTACATTGTCAGTGGCAAGATTTGTTTCAGTCCTTATATCCCTCCAACACTAGATATATGCTGCTCAAGATCAATTGATCAAGGAGCTTCTAAGGGATAAAAGGAAAGGATACCCTGAAGGATTGGATTCTACTGGCCGAGGAAGTAGAAAGTCGCCGACAGTTCGTTTCCCTGGTCCGAAATCAGGCCAAAGAGAGGGGCAGTCAAAAACCTCCCCCCAAACCTTCGACTCCCGGCCCGCGGAGACCAACCCGACTCCCTCTGGATCGTGAGTCCCGATTCCAGAGAGGAGCCTGTCTCATTTGCGGTGTTATGGGCCATTTTGCAGCGGCTTGTCCTCAACGTCCAGAGCCCACTCGACCGGCCATACCGCCTCGAGCTCGGGGATGACCTCAACGCAGAGGCACCGCGGCCGCCCGCAGTGCAGCGCCGGGACGACCCACACCCTCTGCACTTCACTTCGGAGAATCGTCTAATCTCCCTGCACCCATCGACCCCATAGGGTCCCGGATTACAAGTGCCCCAGTGGGGGACAGCTCTCCTTCTTCTGATGAAGATCATCAAAGGAATTCCCCAGCTCTAAATCTGGAATCTCCTCTTGACCTGTCAAAAAACGGACACGGTCTGTGGTGAGTGGAGCGTCCCCACAGACCCCTGCGGAAACCCCTGCAAGACCCAAGGCTCCTGTCATGGTGAGTGAAGTTGAAAATACTGTGTATGTGGACGTAGTGTTACAACACTATAGAAAGGGCCCACAGTTACGTGTCAAAGCACTCATAGATTCCGGCTGCGGGCGCTCTTTAATCAATGAGGCCATGTTTGCAGCTCTACAAGTCAAGTCCGAAAACCTACTGGCTCCCGTCCAATTTGCCCAAATGGACAGTAGCCACTTTAAAGGGGGGCCGGTCAACCGTCGCACACGGGGAGTAGCGATGGGCATCGGTTCCCATTGGGAGCAGATAGACTTTACCATTGCTCCAGTCCGATACGAGGTCATTTTAGGAATCAACTGGCTCAAAGGGCACAGTCCTTCCATAGACTGGGAGGCTGACACTATTGCCTTTAACAACCCAAAGTGTGACCAACATCAACACGAGGTCGCGGTTGCTCTTTCACCCGCCTCAGCCTTAGCCTCTGATGCCCTACCGTCGACCCAATTACCCAAAGTATACTGAGATTTGGGGATGTTTTTGATGTAAAAGAATGCGACGCATTACCCCCCCACCGTACTACGGACTGTGCGATTGAGGTGGTGGGAGACTGCAAACTGACTAAAAGCAAGATTTACCCTATGAGTGTTTCCGAATGCGCCGTGCTGCGAGACTTTCTAGACAAAAATCTTGCTTGCGGGTTCATTCGGCCATCAGCCGCTCCCAACTCAGCCCCTGCTTTCTTTGTCCATAAGAAAACGGGTGACTTGCGCTTGTGCATTGACTTTCGAAAACTCAACGCAGTCACCCAAACCAACGCCTACCCCATCCCGCTGATCTCGGACATTTTGGGACAACTAAGGGAGGGGCGCATTTTCACCAAACTGGACTTGGTCGAAGTTTATTACCGGGTCCGGATTCGTGACGGGGACAGCCTTCTCTAGCTGCTTCGGAATGTATGAATTTCTGGTAATGCCTTTTGGATTAAAAGGGGCCCCGGGGGTCTTCATGCAACTCATTAACGAGGTCCTCCATGATTTATTATATCGGGGCATGGTGGTTTATCTCGATGATATCCTTATTTACTCTAATTCCATGGATGAACATATTACTCTGGTCAGAGAAGGGTTACAACGTCTCAGAAACAATCAACTCTACACTAAGTTGTCTAAGTGTGAGTTCCACCAAGAACAATTAACCTTCTTGGGATACATAGTTTCACATCAGGGCCTCACCATGGGCCCTGCTAAGATACAATCTGTACTTGATTGGGCTCCTCCCTCCAGCTGCAAGCAGGTGCAGCAGTTTCTCGGCTTTGACAATTTTTACCAAGGTTTCATTCCAAACTTTGCTCAAGTGGCACTGCCAATCACCGACCTCCTAAAGACTAAGGATAAAGGGGTCTCTGCCACGTTACCCACCGCCATGGTTCATTGGACAGATCAATGTCAATCTGCCTCAAGCAGCTTTTTACTTCTGAACCTGTGCTGCAGCATCCTGATCCTGACCAAATGTTTATTGTGCAAGTGGATGCGTCTGACGTAGCTATGGGGGGGGGGGCTCTTCTGCAAAGAGGGCCAGACGGTCTTCTTCGCCCCTGTGCTTATTTTTCAAAGAAATTTGCGCACTCCCAACTGAACTGGCCAATTTGGGAAAAGGAAGCTGCAGCCGTCCATCATGCCCTCACTACGTGGAGGCAATTTCTGGAAGGTTCCAGGGCCCCCTTTGAGGTCTGGACTGATCACAAAAATCTAGAGGCCCTCACGGGGCACCACAAACTGTCCGCAAAACAACAACGTTGGGCTGACTTCTTTGCTCAATTCCGTTTTGTGCTCAAGCATGTGCCTGGAAAGCAAAACGTGCTAGCTGATGCTCTTTCCAGGCTTCCCCAGTATCCGGTGAAAATCAACCGTCCAACACTCTCCTTGTTCACCCCGGCGCAAAGGGAGGCGCTACCAGTTTTGGCTGTACAAACTCGATCCCAAACTCTGCGTCAGACCCAGCCCCAAGCAGCGCATAGCAGAGCCTCTGTCAGGAGAGAATTGACTCCCGCACCGAACCCACCTACGCCTCCTGCGCCTAGTGCCCCAACTCAACCAGTCCTCCCCTCTGCCCCGCCGCCACTGCCAGTGAGTCCTGTTTCACCCCCCTCCGTGGTGGGGATGACCCTGCCCGACTCCTTCCTGGACTCCCTTCGTGCCCAATGCCTGGTTGAATGTACTGCTCAGGCGCTGCCCCATGCCTACTAGAACGAAGTGGTTGTTGGTACAAAGACTCGAAATTGTATGTGCCCAAAGTACTTCGGAAGGAAGTCCTGCAATTAGCCCATGGCGCCAAAACAGCAGGACACTTTGGCTTCTTGAAAAGTCTCCACTTATTGCGCAGGCAGTTCTGGTGGGCGGGCATGCGCACCGACGTGGACTCCATCCGCAAATGTCCAGTCTGCGCCATGGTTAAGCGATCCCAAGGGAAACCCCCTGGACTATTGCAACCGTTGGAGATCCCTTCTAGACCCTGGGAAGTAATTGCTATGGATTTTATGACTGATCTCCCCCTCAGTGAGGGGAAAACGGTTTTGCGGGTTATTACCGACTTGTTTTCTAAACAGGTGCACCTCGTCCCATGGGCTGCTATTCCCTCCGCCCCGAAGTTGGCCCGCCTCTTTGTGTCACATGTCTTCCGACTGCATTCGTTTCCGCACAAGATTGTGAGCAACCATGGAAGTAGTTACGTTGCCAAATTTTGGAAAGCTTTCCTCAAATTAGTCGGGGTGGAACAGGGTCTCTCTAGTGCTTTCCACCCCCAAACTGATGGACAAACTGAACGGGTCAATGCAGTTTTGGAATGTTATCTCCGTTGTTATGTGAATTACCACCAAGACGATTGGGTTGGGTTGTTGCCTTTTGTTGAGTATGCTTATAACAATGCTGAACACCAATCCACAGATTTCAGCCCATTTCAAACTGTATATGACCAGGACTTAGGTCCCATTGGCCATATCGACGTTTCGGGGGAGGAGGGTGGTAAAGATGTGGCAGTTTGGGTGGACGCAATCCATACCACCTGGCCCTGGCTAGTAAAGAATCTGGAGCGGGCTAAACGTAAATACAAAGCTCAAGCCGACAAGCACCAGTCTCCTAGTCAGGACTTTAAAGTGGGAGAATTGGTCTACCTGTCAACAAAAAATCTCCGGTCCACCCGCCCGTGTAATAAACTCAGTGCCAAATACGTGGGTCCCTATCCCATTGCTCGAATCATTAACCCGGTAACCATAGAACTCTCTCTTCCGAAGACTCTAAGACGCATCCATCCAGTTTTCCATGTGAGCCTCCTGAAACCTCAAATTGCATCCTCACGATGGCATCCCAAACCCCTTCCAGAGCAACCAGTGATGGTGGGTGGGGAGGAGCATTTCGATGTTGCTAAAATCATGGACTCTCATGTCCGTCATGGCTCTCTTCAGTACTTGGTTCATTGGAAACACTTCCCCCCTGCCTATGACGAATGGGTTCGATCACGAGATGTTTCCACCCCGCACCTAGTGCGCGTCTTTCACGATGCCTACCCCCACAAGCCGTCCCCCTTGCAGGGGGGGGTTAAGGGGAGCAGAATGTCAGGCCTGCTCGCTGTATCTGAGATGGTTTTGTTTTCTCACAGACTCTTGTTCAAGGACTGTTTATCTAAACGCTCGCATTCCTATTCCCTTTGAAGCTAGTAGGCGCCTGTGGGAGCCTTGGTGTTTCTAGACTGTTTGGAGTTCTTTCATGAGACTGTATTGCTGCTGCTTTTCTGGTGTTCCCATATAATCAAATGCTTGCCATTTCCCCCCCCCCCCCATTCCTGCCTTTGGATTTTTAAGCTCTGCATGCCTATGTTACCAGTAAACCTACTCTTTTTGACTACCAAGTCTCCTGGTGTGGTTTTTGGATTTCTATGGACCAAGTGCTTACAATTTATTAACCCTTTCCAGGCCAAAATGCCTCCAGAACAGCCAAAAATGGCCCAGAACGTGCATTAAACAAATAATACCACAGCAAAAAATAGTGGGATGCCCTGCAGGGGCTCCAGAAAAATATTTTAGAAATCACAACGCAGAGAGAGCGCTCATTTATTAAACCTTTCCAGGCCAAAATGCCTCCAGAACGGCCCAAAATGGCCCGGAACGGGCATTAAACAAATCATACCACAATAAAAAACCATGGCCTGTCTTGCAGGGCCTCCCGAACAATATTTTGGAAATCAACACAGGGAGAGAATGTGCATTTATTACCATTCTGAAGTGTCTGTAAGGCTTACAGTGGCATGCCTTACAGTCACTTCAGAACTATATTTTGGAAACCAAAAGGACGGTGGATCCTCCATGCAAATGTCTGCGAAGGTGTCTAGCAGTTGCCAGTGCAGAGACGCTGGCCCTTGCCCTCGCGACCTCTTTTCTGGCTCTGCGGCCAATGTGGGAGCTGTCCAGCCACTGAATCTCTGCCTCACAAGAGTACAGCCACCAAGAGGTGGCTGCCATGGAGATGGCAGCAGAAGCGACCCTTCAATGGGCTCCCACATCCCTCCCTGGGGTTTGGGATTGCCATGGAAGCCCCCAATCCATCCGCTGCTCCCCCGCCACCAAGACAAGAGTCAGGAGGCGGTGCCTTCAGCGACAGCAGTTTTATTGGAAGGCAACAGGCCTTGGGGAGTGGGAGCACAGACAGGAGGGGGAGGGGGTAGATGGTGGGGAATGAGGTGACCTTCCCATGGATCTGTGGCTACCCGCCCTACATTTGCATCACCAGTCGCAGTGAGGTATTGTCAGCTCTTGACCCAATGAACCAGAAATCACCACAGAGACAGTCAGAGTCCAAGCAGATGGCTTTTACTGGTCAAATAGGTATTACAGTGCATATAGAATAAAATGACAGCTATGAGGGTCTTGCTCGTTAGTTGGCAATATAAGGCTTGAAAAAGGCGGGTGATTACAGAACACACAAAGCATAAACAGAGCACACTTTCCCAGGAAGTAGCGTTCCCAGGCTTTGGTATGTGAAGTTGTCCTTGAAGTCTGAATGGTTCAGCCAAGGAACAGAGGCAACAGAGAAACTGAGATAACAGCCTGACAGGTATCAGTCCTCGGTGCTGGCAAGTACAACTGCCATGCAGCCACCCATCTGAACACGTCGTGCCTTCCCTGATGTCCAGCATGTCCTCCATCATCCCCACATAGTCCTGCCACCCCCCTGTGCCTATACAGGTGGGAGCCCTCAATGGCTGCATGGCAACACCCCCTGGGCCACCTGGAAGCCATCTCACGCACCGGCTGCTCCCAGCGCTGGAGGCCACAGATTGGCAAAGGGGGCAATGGCCACTCACAGCAAGAGGGTGGCTGAAAGCTTTGCCTTTGAACCAAGGGAAAGGTGGTCCCCCTAAAGAGGGGGGTAGGTCTGCCAGCGTCCAAGCTTGGAGGTGCCACACATAAGCCAATGCACTTCTGCTAGGGGCAGGGGCTGACAGATAGTTCCGTCAGCCCCATTTTTTACTTGGGTCTGCCTTTGAGACTCTCTAGCCAATGGGGCGAGACACAGGAACTGAATGTCAGGCTTTTGCTGGTTTGTCAGGCCTTTGCTGGTTGCTTGTCATGAGTAGGCCAGCCTCTGGCTCCGTGTCAAGACCTTGGTTCTCATGCCTGTAGACTCTGTGTACAATTTCATCTGTCCTGTTTTCCACAGCTGTGTAATATTTAGTCTACACTTCCTGGGAAGACCTTATCTCGGGTTTGCCTCGCTTTGTTTTACTTTCACAGGCTAGAGTGCTCTTTAACCTGCCAATGTTGTGCCATTAGCAGCCTTCTTCTGTTTGATGACAGTCAGTTCTTTTACTCTACCTTTTTGCTCCTAATAAAGTATTACTGCTTCAGGACTACCTGCCTGGACGAGTTTGCTTATGGGATGCTAGGGGTAGACGCCTGATCCTGACACTGCACATCTGTACAGATGGCTGTTCCCGTGAGTGTGCAGGCCCCGGCCATCCCTGTGGCTGTGCCGTGGGACGTCCAAGCTCGGAAGGCAGCAGGACCCATGGAGCCTTATTGAGCAGTGAGGTAGCCACCTGTGTGGAGACGCCTGGCTGAGATGTCATGGTGTCCCGACTGCTGGGGGTTTTTGGGGTGCAAGGAGCAGGGGAGCAGTGCAGGCCACCCCCCCGATGGATGCCGCTTACACTGGGAGGTCGCGGCCGCGAGCATCCCTGCACCAAAGGACACCTCCAGCTCCATACAAATGTCCACAAGGATGGCTGGGAGCTGCCAGCACTGCAATGCCAACCCATGCCCTCTGCAGCTTCTCTAGGGCTTGCCAGCCACTGTCGGAGCTGCCCAGGCACTGAACCTCAGCCTCCCCGGAGAGCCCTTAGCAGGCGCTGTCCAATGTGCAGAGACACCGCCAGAGGACCCCCGTTCATGGCTGCAGCCAGCATTAAAGAGCGGTTCTGCATGGACAGAATGCTGTGGTGGCCCCCAGCCCTCCCACCACTCCCCTGCCAACAAGGCACCACCCAGAAGATGTGGTCAGACAGGAAAGCTTGTGGATTGGGAGGCCAAGACAATGGAAGAAGCCACAGGGGTGTGTGGTGGTTTGATAAGGGCTGTCAGCCACCATGACCTCAGGGCCAACATCCCACTTCTCCAGGCGCTGCAAAACACCGACCCATGGACCCTCAGCCACTCTGCTCCTCATGGGGAGTCCGCTGCCCCCCTTATGCCAATAGGTTGCATGACCACACGGGGATGGGCTGCGGTGGGGAATAAGTGGCCATGGGCTCTCAGTGGAAGCACTTTCGGCTCCAAAGCTCAGGAATGCACAGTTTGTGTGTTACATTGTATGTTCATACTTCTTTCTATTAATATGCCACATATGTGGACTTTTTGGTAGCATGCAAATGTATTTGAAAGGCAAAGGATTACTCAGGTAACTATTCTTTAAACATGCTGTGCATGTGATTCTGCTGTCTGGAAGTTCATTTAATGTAGCTGATAAAGTGGCCTGTAACAAGGGTTTCCAACAGGTCTGGAGAAAAATGCCTTGTCCCTTTAATAAAGGAAATAGGCATGAAAAGCTTAATGGCATGGAGTTAAATTACATCCCCAGCAGATATGTTTCCACAATTTTTAGGAATACCCGTTTGCAGAAAAATCTGAAAAGTGGGATTTAAAATGGGGGTTGTGCATGTGAGTATAAAGTGGTGTCAAGTCACAGCCAACTTATGGGGATCCTAGTTAGGAGTTCAAAGCAAGCGAGAAGAAGAGGTGGTTTGCCATTGCCTTCCTCTGCAAAGTCTTTCTTGGTGGTCTGTCATCCAAGTACCAACCCTCCTTAGCTTCTGAAATTTGATGATATACAATGTAACCCCCCAAATGGGGGTTAAAATCCATCCAAATTAGCCATCAATATTTCCACTCGCTCAAAAATCACATGAAAATGGTCTGAAATGTTGGTTTGCCTAGTACCTGAAGATCCCCTTGCAAAGGTAGGGATGACCTAAGAGAGGGCTATGGAAAGGACAGTTGGGCAGATAACAGGAGGGGAGAACAATACAGGATTGGGTGGGAGTGGCGGGCAACAGGGTCTTCTGTGGTGGGTCAGGGCTGAAAGGGCCTCTGGGCATGCTTTCAGTGCCAAGCACCCTCCCCTGCGACTGTCCAGTGGTAGCTTGGGGCTTAAGGCATGGCCTCAACCTAATGAGGGTCAACTGGCTAGAGGCTACACAGTGCAGAGCCAGGGGTTCTGTGGAAGGGGCGAATGGGTATTTCCCCTCCCCAAGAGTTTTTGCAGGTCCCCTACTTACATATCAGTCAATTTGTTAAAGTTCCACAAGACCAAGTGCAGTATTTAACCAGCTAACGATAAAAAAGAGATGCCATGCTAACGTATATAAACAACTGAACAACTGAAACTAATTTAAGCATTGCTCTCCACAGCCAGTCATGAATACATGAACACATGCAGCTGCCTTATACTGAATGAGACCCTTGGTCCATCAAAGTCAGTATTGTCTACTCAGACCAGCAATGGGTCTCCAGGGTCTCAGGCAGAGGTCTTTCACATCACCTACTTGCCTAGTCCCTTTAACTGGAGATGCCGGGGATTGAACCTTCTGCATGCCAAGCAGATGCTATACCACTGAGCTCCGGCCCTTCCTCTACTCAGACTGGCAGTAGTTGTTCCAAGTTTTCTAACACAGATATTCTTTAATCCGGCTTGCAGCAATTCTTCTTGAATTGGGCATGCCAAAGGTTGAACCTTCTGTAGTATCTTGAACCGAGGGATTGTAGCCCCTTCTGTAGGGCCACCTAAAATATATTCAGGCAGTGGGTAGAATGAACGTGAGTGCAATAATAAAGGGAAGGTAGGGAGGATGTGCCTTGTGTACAGTGGATGGAAGTGAATAAAAACTGTAATGCAACTGCTGACTTTTGAGTTGGTTAGAAAGCTGCATGAAGCTTTGGTATTTGAAGAGGAATTTGACAAAAGGGACAGCAGGTGCCCAGAGAGATGCATTTGTGCATCTCCTGGGATTTCCCCTGCTTGTCTCTAATTTTTCCAAAATCTGCTTGGCTGCAAATTTGTGAGAAAGATCTCAGCAAACCCTGGATGGTTGTAATGTGAGTAGAATTTTGCCAGGCCAACGCACAAAACAGCCATCTTACCTTCCCCTGTCCCCGAAAGCAGTAGTTCACTCCCTCTGGCACCATGACTCTTCTTATCAGCACATGGACATCATTATACAATCTTATGTAATGACAATGTATATAGCTGATTCTCTGAATTTCAAGCTTTCATTTTTAAAAAGTAAGTCTCTAGCCCATTTAATTGCAGAGATATAAGTGGAAAACATATTTGCAACAAAAGTAGCTAGACACTTAAAAAAAGACATCTGGGAATTTGGAGAATCAGAGAGACACACTGTCATATCAAAATGATATATTCAACTGCTATTTTAAAAATGAACGATGAACGTTCTGGGGGCACTTTGACCCAGAAAGGGTTAATAAATGCATACTATTTCTGAGTATTAGTTTCTAAATATTGTTCTAGAGGGCTTTCAACACATCCCACAGTTTTTTGTAGTCCGGTTATTTGTTTAATGTCTGTTCTGGGCCGTTCCGGAGGCATTTTGGCTTGGAAAGGGTTAATAAATGTGCTCTCTCTCCACTTTTTGATTTCTAAAATATTGTTCTGGAGCCCCTGCAAGGCATGCCACTGTTTTTTGATGTGGCATTATTTGTTTAATGCCCGTTCCGGGCCATTTTGCGCCGTTCCGGAGGCATTTTGGCCTGGAAAGGGTTAATAAATGCACTCTCTCTCCACGTTTTAATTTCTAAAATATTGTTCTGGAGCCCCTCCAAGGCATGCCACTGTTTTTTGCAGTAGTATGATTTGTTTAATGCCCGTTCCGGGCCATTTTGTGCCGTTCCGGAGGCATTTTGGCCTGGGAAGGGTTAATAAATGCACTCTCTCTCGGCATTTTGATTTCTAAAATATTGCTCTGGAGCTCCTGCAAGGCATGCCAGTTTTTTTTGCTGTGGTATGATTTGTTTAATGCCCGTTCCGGGCTGTTCTGGGCCATTTTGGGCCTTTCTGGAGGCATTTTGGCCTGGAAAGGGTTAATAAATGCATGCTCTCTCCGCGTTTTGATTTCTAAAATATTGTTCTGGAGCCCCTGAAAGGCATGCCACTTGTTTTTGTAGTGGTATGATTTGTTTAATGCCCGTTCCGGGCTGTTCGGGGCCATTTTGGGCCTTTCTGGAGGCATTTTGGCCTGGGAAGGGTTAATAAATGCACTCTCTCTCCGCGTTTTGATTTCTAAAATATTGTTCTGGAGCTCCTGCAAGGCATGCCACTTGTTTTTGTAGTGGTATGATTTGTTTAATGCCCGTTCCGGGCTGTTCTGGGCCATTTTGGGCCTTTCTGGAGGCATTTTGGCCTGGAAAGGGTTAATAAATGAATGCTCTCTCCGCGTTTTGATTTCTAAAATATTGTTCTGGAGCCCCTGAAAGGCATGCCACTTGTTTTTGTCGTGGTATGATTTGTTTAATGCCCGTTCCGGGCTGTTCCGGGCCATTTTGGGCCTTTCTGGAGGCATTTTGGCCTGGGAAGGGTTAATAAATGCACACTTTCTCTACGTTTTTATTTCTAAAATATTGTTCTGGAGCCCCCGAAAGGCATGCCACTGTTTTTTGCTGTGCTATGATTTGTTTAATGCCCGTTTCGGGATGTTCCGGGCCATTTTAGGCCTTTCTGGAGGCATTTTGGCCTGGAAAGGGTTAATAAATGCGCTCTCTCTCTCTCCGCGTTTTGATTTCTAAAATATTGTACTGGAGCCCCTGCAAGGCATGCCAGTTTTTTTTGCTGTGGTATGATTTGTTTAATGCCCGTTCCCGGCTGTTCCGGGCCATTTTGGGCCTTTCTGGAGGCATTTTGGCCTGGAAAGGGTTAATAAATGCATGCTCTCTCCGCGTTTTGATTTCTAAAATATTGTTCTGGAGCCCCTGAAAGGCATGCCACTTGTTTTTGTAGTGGTATGATTTGTTTAATGCCCGTTCCGGGCTGTTCCGGGCCATTTTGGGCCTTTCTGGAGGCATTTTGGCCTGGGAAGGGTTAATAAATGCACTCTCTCTCCGCGTTTTGATTTCTAAAATATTGTTCTGGAGCTCCTGCAAGGCATCCCAGTTTTTTTTGCTGTGGTATGATTTGTTTAATGCCCGTTCCGGGCTGTTCTGGGCCATTTTGGGCCTTTCTGGAGGCATTTTGGCCTGGGAAGGGTTAATAAATGCACACTTTCTCTACGTTTTTATTTCTAAAATATTGTTCTGGAGCCCCCGAAAGGCATGCCACTGTTTTTTGCTGTGCTATGATTTGTTTAATGCCCGTTTCGGGATGTTCCGGGCCATTTTAGGCCTTTCTGGAGGCATTTTGGCCTGGAAAGGGTTAATAAATGCGCTCTCTCTCTCTCCGCGTTTTGATTTCTAAAATATTGTACTGGAGCCCCTGAAAGGCATGCCACTTGTTTTTGTCGTGGTATGATTTGTTTAATGCCCGTTCTGGGCTGTTCCGGGCCATTTTGTTCCTTTCTGGAGGCACTTTGGCCTGGAAAGGGGTTATAAATGCGCACTTTCTCTACATTTTTATTTCTAAAATATTGTTCTGGAGCTCCTGCAAGGCATCCCAGGTTTTTTTGCTGTGGTATGATTTGTTTAATGCCCGTTCCGGGCTGTTCCGGGCCATTTTGGGCCTTTCTGGAGGCATTTTGGCCTGGGAAGGGTTAATAAATGCTCGCTCTTTCCGCGTTCTGATTTCTAAGATATGGCTCTGGAACTCCTTCAATACATGCCACTGTGTTTTGCTGTGGTTTGATATGTTTAATGCCCGTTCCGGGTTGTTCCGGGCCATTTTGGGCCGTTCCGGAGGCTTTTTGGCCTGGAAAGGGTTAATAAATGCGCTCTCTCTCTCTCCGTGTTTTGATTTCTAAAATATTGTTCTGGAGCCCCTGAAAGGCATGCCACTTGTTTTTGTCGTGGTATGATTTGTTTAATGCCCGTTCTGGGCTGTTCCGGGCCATTTTGTTCCTTTCTGGAGGCATTTTGGCCTGGAAAGGGTTAATAAATGAATGCTCTCTCCGCGTTTTTATTTCTAAAATATTGTTCTGGAGCCCCTGAAAGGCATGCCACTGTTTTTGCTGTGGCATGATTTGTTTAATGCCCGTACCGGGCTGTTCGGGGCCATTTTGGGCCTTTCTGGAGGCATTTTGGCATGGAAAGGGTTAATAAATGCGCACTTTCTCTACGTTTTGATTTCTAAAATATGGCTCTGGAACTCCTGCAAGACATGCCACTGTTTTTTTGATGTGGTATTATTTGTTTCATGCCCGTTCCGGGCCATTTTGTTCCGTTCCGGAGGCTTTTTGACCTGGGAAGGGTTAATAAATGCACTCTCTCTCTGCTTTTTGATTTCTAAAATATTGTTCTGGAGCTCCTGCAAGGCATGCCAGTGTTTTTTGATGTGGCATTATTTGTTTAATGCCCGTTCCGGGCCATTTTGTGCCATTCTGGAGGCTTTTTGGCCTGGAAAAGGTTAATAAATGCACTCTTTCTCCGCGTTTTGATTTCTAAAATATTGTTCTGGAGCCCCTGCAAGGCATGCCACTGTTTTTTGCCATGGTATGATTTGTTTAATGCCCGTTCCGGACCGTTTTGTTCTGTTCCGGAGGCTTTTTGGCCTGGAAAGGGTTAATAAATGCATGCTCTCTCCGCGTTTCAATTTCTAAAATATTGTTCTGGAGCCCCTGCAAGGCATGCCACTGTTTTTTGCCGCGGTATGATTTGTTTAATGCCTGTTCCGAACAGTTTTGTGCCGTTCCGGAGGCATTTTGGCCTGGAAAGGGTTAAAATATGCGCAATCTCTCCGCGTTTCGATTTCTAAAATATTGTTCTGGAGCCCCTGCAGGGCATGCCACTGATTTTTGCCACGGTATGATTTGTTTAATGCCCGTTCCGGGCCATTTTGCGCTGTTCCGGAGGCTTTTTGGGCTGGAAAGGGTTAATATATGCACAATCTCTCCGCGTTTTGATTTCTAAAATATTGTTCTGGAGCTCCTGCAAGGCATGCCAGTGTTTTTTGATGTGGCATTATTTGTTTAATGCCCGTTCCGGGCCATTTTGTGCCGTTCCGGAGGCATTTTGGCCTGGAAAGGGTTAATATATGGGCAATCTCTCCGCGTTTTGATTTCTGAAATATAGTTCTGGAGCTCCTGCAAGGCATGCCAGTGTTTTTTGATGTGGCATTATTTGTTTAATGCCCGTTCCGGGCCATTTTGTGCCGTTCCGGAGGCATTTTGGCCTGGAAAGGGTTAATATATGCGCAATCTCTCCGCGTTTTGATTTCTAAAATATAGTTCTGGAGCTCCTGCAAGGCATGCCAGTGTTTTTTGATGTGGCATTATTTGTTTAATGCCCGTTCCGGGCCATTTTGTGCCGTTCCAGAGGCTTTTTGGCCTGGAATGGGTTAATAAATGCGCTCTCTCTGCGTTTCGATTTCTAAAATATTGTTCTGGAGCCCCTGCAGGGCATGCCACTGATTTTTGCCACGGTATGATTTGTTTAATGCCCGTTCCGGGCCATTTTGTGCCGTTCCGGAGGCTTTTTGGCCTGGAAAGGGTTAACATATGTGCAATCTCTCCGCGTTTCAATTTCTAAAATATTGTTCTGGAGCTCCTGCAAGGCATGCCAGTGTTTTTTGATGTGGAAATTTTTGTTTTATGCCCGTTCCGGGCCATTTTGTGCCGTTCCGGAGGCATTTTGGCCTGGAATGGGTTAATAAATGGGCTCTCTCTTCGCGTTTTGATTTCTAAAATATTGTTCTGGAGCCCCTGCAGGGCATGCCACTGATTTTTGCCGCGGTATGATTTGTTTAATGCCCGTTCCGGGCCATTTTTTGCCGTTCCAGAGGCTTTTTGGCCTGGAAAGGGTTAACATATGTGCAATCTCTCCGCGTTTCGATTTCTAAAATATTGTTCTGGAGTTCCTGCAAGGCATGCCAGTGTTTTTTGATGTGACAATTTTTGTTTAATGCCCGTTCCGGGCCATTTTGTGCCGTTCCGGAGGCATTTGGGCCTGGAAAGGGTTAATAAATGTGCTCTTTCTCCGCGTTTTGATTTCTGAAATATAGTTCTGGAGCTCCTGCAAGGCATGCCAGTGTTTTTTGATGTGGCATTATTCGTTTAATGCCCGTTCCGGGCCATTTTGTGCCGTTCCGGAGGCTTTTTGGCCTGGAATGGGTTAATAAATGCGCTCTCTCTCCGCGTTTCGATTTCTAAAATATTGTTCTGGAGCCCCTGCAGGGCATGCCACTGATTTTTGCCGCGGTATAATTTGTTTAATGCCCGTTCCGGGCCATTTTGTGCCGTTCTGGAGGCATTTTTGGCCTGGAAAGGGTTAATATATGCGCAATCTCTCCGCGTTTTGATTTCTGAAATATAGTTCTGGAGCTCCTGCAAGGCATGCCAGTGTTTTTTGCCGCGGTATGATTTGTTTAATGCCCGTTCCGGGCCATTTTGCGCTGTTCCGGAGGCTTTTTGGGCTGGAAAGGGTTAATATATGCACAATCTCTCCACGTTTCGATTTCTAAAATATTGTCCTGGAGCTCCTGCAAGGCATGCCAGTGTTTTTTGATGTGGCATTATTTGTTTAATGCCCGTTCCGGGCCATTTTGTGCCGTTCCGGAGGCATTTTGGCCTGGAAAGGGTTAATATATGTGCAATCTCTCCGCGTTTTGATTTCTGAAATATAGTTCTGGAGCTCCTGCAAGGCATGCCAGTGTTTTTTGATGTGGCATTATTTGTTTAATGCCCGTTCCGGGCCATTTTGTGCCGTTCCGGAGGCATTTTGGCCTGGAAAGGGTTAATATATGTGCAATCTCTCCGCGTTTTGATTTCTAAAATATAGTTCTGGAGCTCCTGCAAGGCATGCCAGTGTTTTTTGATGTGGCATTATTTGTTTAATGCCCGTTCCGGGCCATTTTGTGCCGTTCCAGAGGCTTTTCGGCCTGGAATGGGTTAATAAATGCGCTCTCTCTCCGCGTTTCAATTTCTAAAATATTGTTCTGGAGCGCCTGCAGGGCATGCCACTGTTTTTTGCCGCGGTATGATTTGTTTAATGCCCGTTCCGGGCCATTTTGTGCCGTTCCGGAGGCATTTTGGCCTGGAAAGGGTTAATATATGCGCAATCTCTCCGCGTTTTGATTTCTAAAATATAGTTCTGGAGCTCCTGCAAGGCATGCCAGTGTTTTTTGATGTGGCATTATTTGTTTAATGCCCGTTCCGGGCCATTTTGTGCCGTTCCGGAGGCTTTTTGGCCTGGAATGGGTTAATAAATGCGCGCTCTCTCCGTGTTTCGATTTCTAAAATATTGTTCTGGAGCCCCCGCAAGGCATGCCACAGCTTTTTTCTGCGGTATGATTTGTTTAATGCCCGTTCCGGGCCGTTCCGGCCTGTTCCGGCTTTTACCCTGTCCCTGAGGTTCAGGAGGAGAGGGGGGAAACTAATGCAGAGTCACTGAATGCGGAGCAACCCCATCTTTCAAAACCCATCCTGCATGTTCATTGCTCCTTCTGCCTTGCTGTCTTATATTTCAATACAAGGCCATTGGCATTCCTGGCTCCCATTACAGGCAACGGGCAGGCCAGCATCTCCCTTTGGTCCCAATGGGCAGTCCTATGGTTTTAGTGCATCCCTTCCCAGGCGACTGAGCGCTGACCTCTCCGCACCCGCCCGCCTCAGACCCGGGAAGCTTTTTGCATAGGCGCCGGGAACATCCCGTTTGCAAAGCCCTGGGATGCAAAGGGAAACGCCTCGCTCCCATTGGAGGCGGGCGTTTGCAAATAGGAGGCCAAAGGAGACGCTCCCGGCCCAAAGTTTGCATTCCACCTCCGGGCCTTTCTAGATCCTCCCAACTCAGCTCTATTTTGGGGTGGTTGGTTCCACCTCTGAGAGTCATTTGTGGGGAGGGGAACGACCCTTCGCTGCTTTGGAAAGCAAGAAAACCAAACGGGCTCTCCTGCTCTCCTTTCCCTTCTTCGAGGCAGCCATGGCAGCTGGGGGTCCCCTGAAGGAGCTCCGCGAGGAAGCCTCTTGCTCCCTGGCCCCTGAACAGCCACCCTGTCAATCTAATGCACCACCATCTCCTCCTGCCTGATTCATGCAATGGCGAGGGGGGAAATGGTGGGCCCCTCCTTTTCCCCAACAGCTGCAGGAACTGGAGATGCACTCAAAGATGTCCATCACATTTATCTTTGACTAGAGGTTTGTCGCACTCACAATATTCAATGGTAGTTTGAACGTTGAATGAGCAGTTCTGCCTCCTGTCAAAAGGCTTACAGCAATATCTGATGTAGCAACAGAAAGTGCAGGCATCCTTTCTGTGAACTGTAGCCAAAATCACATCGATAACAAATTGTTTCCCGTTCCCACCGGAGCATCTGTGAAAAATGGACCTCCTTTAAGGAAAAGAGCTTCAGTTATTTCTCTACAATTATTCTTTTGGTCCTATATTGTTTAGCTAATTGTAAGACATACATGGCTTGTTTTTGTCTCCGTCAAGCCTCGACTACTTCGGGGCTTGGTTTTCATTACGCATATATTTTCCGGCCTTTTGAAGTCACCTCGCTCTCCCTCGTGTTTTTTCCATGTTTCCTGGAGGCTGTTACAGCCCGAGTTTAAAGACTGCATCAATCTCGAATCGAAAGCTGGTCCTGTGCATACTTGTCCATTCGGGTTTTTCTCGCCACGCCCATTCTCACCTCTCCCTCCCACTTGTCTTTTCCCCTCATCAAACCCCTCAAAGCCATTTTTTTTGTGAGTTCGGGACTAGGAGTCCTGGATGTTGGGATACGATAAGGCTGTTTATTTAGTCATTTTCAAAGCGACTGTTGGTAGTTTCAGACCTCCACTGTTTCCCCATTTAGCTTTGAGCTGTAGCTGCTCAGCAAACAGGGATTGGCGTGGCTCACTCCCTGGTGATTTCTCTGCCCCAGGGAGGAAGATGTGAAGTATTGTGTGGCTGGAGATCTCCCGCTATTACACCTGTAGAAAATGGCTGCTTTGGGAGGTGGACTCCATGGCGTTATACCCCATTGAAGTCCCTCCCCAAATCATTGTTACAGTGTGTGTAAAGTGCCGTCAAGTCACAGCCGATTTATGGCAAGCCATTAGGGTTTTCAAGGCAAGAGACTGAGGTGGTTTGCCATTGTCTCCCTCTGCATAGCAACCCTGGTATTCCCATCCAAGTACTAGCCAGGGTCGACCCTGCCTTACTTCTGAGATCTGACGGGATCAGGCTAGAATCATGGGAACCTGTTCCACTAAGGAACTGCTCTGTCAGGAAGTTCTTCCTAATGTTTAGCTGAAAACTTTTTTGATTTAATTTCAACTTGTTGCTTCTGGTCCGACCTTCTGGGGCAACAGAAAACAACTCAGCACCATCCTCTATATGATGGCCCTTCAAGTACCTGAAGATGGTCATCATATCACCTCTTGGTTGTCTCCTCTCCAGGCTAAATATAGCAAGCTCCCTCAACCTTTCCTCATAGGACTTGGTCTCTAGACCCCTCACCATCTTTGTTGCCCTCCTCCAGATATGTTCCAGCTTGCCTATATCCTTAAATTGTGGGGCCCAATACTGAACACAATACTCTAGGTGAGATCTAACCAGAACAAAGTGACACCGTCACTTCAAGTGATCTGGACACTACTACTTTTGATATAGTCCAAAATCGCCTTTTATAGTCCAAAATCGCCTTTTTAGCTACCGCATCACTCTGCTGACTCGTGTTAAGTGTAGTCTACTAGGACCCTTAGATCCTTTTCACACATCCCCCTGCCAAGACAAGTCTTCCCCATCCTATAATTATGCATTTGATTTTTCCTACTTAAATGCAGAACTTTACAATTATCTCTGTTGAAACACATTTTATTTGTTTTAGGCCAGTTTTCCAGCCTGTCAAGATCAACCTGTATCCTGACTCTGTCTTCTACCATATTTGCTACCCCTCCCAATTTAGTATCATCTCCAAATTTAATATGCATCCCCTCTATTCCTTCCTCCAAATCATTTATAAAGGCACTCCACATTTCATCCTCTCCAAGAGGATGAGGAACCATTAACAAAAGCTCTTTGGGTGTGATCTGTCAAACTGTTACAGATCCACCTAAGAGTAATAGGATCCAAACAACATTTTACCAACTTGTCAACAAGAATATTATGTGGAACCTTATCAAAAGCCTTACTGAAATCAAGATAAACTATGGCAACAGCATAGGGAGCCAGCATGGTGTGGTTAAGAGCGGTGGTTTGGAGCAGTGGACTCTGATCTGGAGAACTGGGCTTGATTCCCTACTCCACGTAAGCGGCAAAGCTAATCTGGTGAAGTGGGTTGGTTTCCTTACTCCTACACATCAAGCCAACTGGGTGACCTTGGGCAAGTTACAGCTCTGTTAGAGCTCTCTCAGCCCCACCTACCTCACAGGGTGTAGGGAGGGGAAGGGAAGGTGATTGTAAGCCGGTTTGAGTCTCCCTTAAGTGGTAGAGAAAGCTGGCATATAAAAACGAATCCTTCTTCTTCCCCTGAAAATGTTTTTTTTTTAATCCATTATGGCAGAACACAGGTTCTTGGATAAGAGTAATCAGTGGAACCGAAGGTAGGGAAGGTTGAGGCTCACTCATCTGCAGGAAAGTATTCAGAAACTGGCAACAGACTGACCAGGAAAAGCACTTCCACTACTAAATGAATAAATTTCAAGTTATTGCTGAGTAACCGACACAGGACAGCAACAGTAGGTATTTATTATTATTTTATATAATCCATCTTTCTCACTGAGACTCAAGGATTACACAGTGTAAAATTTAAATAAATGAAACAAGCTATCAATTAAACAAGTAATATAATCCTGGGATAGCAGAAATCTCAAACACAGCATAAATATTAAACATTACATGTTAAATAAATCAGAAAATGGTATTGGGTCAAGATGGCCTATTAATCCACCTCCCAGTTCAATATGGGCGGGTCCTTGCTTTGCATAGCCCTTCCTGTCGGGAGTGAGTGTTGTTTTATACACTGAAAATAAACTAAGCACTTTTATAGTAGCTGGAGTCTGGTGAAGTGTTTTGGACCAACTGATAACCCGCTGGCTTCCGCGATAGCCTCTTGTCCAAAGTACAGGTTGTGCATAAAAATAATCAGATGCTGTGGCACACCCAATTCTTTTAAAACCATCCATTGGTTTTCATGTTCCAAAGTCAAAAGCTTTGCTGTAATCTGTGAAGCACAAACTGATTTTCTGCTGACATTCTCTTTATGCTCCATCAACTAACACAAATTTGCAATATGATCTCTAGTGCCTCTTCCTTTTCTGAATCCAGCTTGAACATTTGGCCTTTCTCATTCTCTATGTGGTAACATTTTTTATTGTAACATTTTGAGAATCACTTTGCTCTCGTGAGAAATTAATGCAATGGTCTGAGAGTTACTGCACTCTTTGGAATGTAAGCTGACCATTTCCCGTCTCTGGGCCATTATTTTGTTTTCCATGTTTGTTGGCATGTTCTCGTCAAGATTTTGATGGACTTTGTTTCTGTGGCTTGGAATAGCTCTATTGGATGCGTAAGTACAACTAAAAGACTGGGCTATACCACACACACACTCTCTTTCCCAACAGAAAACTAGCACCTCAAGGAGAAATGTTAGATTCCTGGCCTTCTTTGCTGTGCCTCTTTTCTGTCGCTGTGGACTTTTCTTTAATATGGGGGAGCTTTTGGAAACGTGACTCCCCTCTCTTACTGTCTGGAGTGGTGCCGTCTCTTTCAGATCTGGCGTCTGCATCCAAATTTCAGTTTGCAGGGAACATGTGTATGTTGCTGTCATGGGAATGGCTCAGTCACAGGGCAAGGCAAGGGCTAAAGAGGTGGAATCGTATCAAAACAATTGGACTTTCTTTCTTTCTCGTTCTCTCTCTCTCTTTCTTTCTTTCTTTCGCTTCCTGGGGGAAATTGGAGCGTTTCTGCCCCTTCCCCCAAGTAAGAGGGGTGGGGGAGATCTGAACCTGGTTGTCAGTGGCGGACTGGGTCTAAAAATATTGGTTGCCAGGAGACAAAGGGGGCACACCCACGACTATGAGGCTATCATTAAATTTTTATAAGAAATAAATACAAATTTTCAAAAAATACAGAAGTGGAAAAAAGGTACAGTTAAAATTTCAGTTGCATACAGTAATGGCATTGGAACTCCTATTATATTTTCAAGGCCATTAACATTTGTAACGTCTTGTCTAATGTTCAAGGGAGCCCACTTCATCAGCCCACTTGCCATGGGGCAAGCGGACCCCCCCGGCCGGTCCGCCACTGCTGGTTGTCCTTTGGGGAAGGGGCCGGGGGAGGTGGACACTGGCCGCGGTCAATCCGCTCTGCTGCTCCCCTCCGCTGCATCCCAACTTTCCCCGGACTTCCCCTGGGAGGCGAAGGGAAACTTCTCCCCCCCCCCCGGTTTTTGCAAATGCCCACCCAAGGAGAGGGAGGGAGACGCTTCCTCCCCAGGGTCCGCCTTCCACCCCTCGCCCTTTTCCTAGCAACTCTTTCTTTTTCCCCTGGCAGCTGCCCATTGCCCGGCTGTTGAGTGCGCAGCAGCAGCAGCAGGGAGTCCTTTGCAAGGAGGGAAACGCCCCCCTCGTTGCTTTGCAAAGCGGGAAAACGAAACTACCGTAACTCTTCCCCCTTCCTGGAGGCAAGCATGGCGGCGGAGGGTCCCCTGAAAGAGCTCTGCGAGGAAGCCTCTTGCTCCATCTGCCTGCACTTTTTCAGGGACCCGGTGACCATTGCGGAGTGCGGCCACAGTTTCTGCCGCGCCTGCCTGACCCGCAGCTGGGGGGCGTCTAAGGCAGAGGCTTCCTGCTGCCCCCAATGCAGAGGGAGAGCGCAGGAGGGGACCCTCCGGCCCAACCAGCAGCTGGCCAACTTTGTGGAAATAGCCAAGAAACTCAGTCCTCAGGAGAAAAAGGAGGCAGGTGAGAAGGGGGCAGAAGGCAAGGGGGGCGTCTGCGAGAAGCACCAGGAGCCCCTGAAGTTTTTCTGCAAGGACCAGGAAGCCCCCCTCTGCGGGGTCTGCCGCAGATCCGAGGAGCACAAAGATCACCAGGTGATCCTTCTGGAGGAGCCTGCCGGAGAGAAGAAGGAGGTAAGAAGTCTCTGTGGATCTTGCTGGGGACCAGCCAGGATTTGTTCATGGCTTCTCTGTAGATTTGGTCCAGTGAGAAGAGTCCTAGCTGGAATACAAATAATGGTACCTATTAAACTAATATACTTTTAGGCCCCCAGCTGCCTGCCAGCAAACCAGCAGCTGGTCAGTTTTTAGCAGTCCCCACAGGGTCGACCAGAGTTGGAAACAGGATCCTGGGCTATGCAGATCCCCCCTTCTGTCTGATCCCACGGGGCTCTTACTGTGTTCTGTTTCAGAAAAAGAGTTGGACTTTATATGCCAATTTTTTCTATCTTTAAGGAGTCTCACAGTGGCTTACAAACTCCTTCCCTTCCTCTCTCCACAACAGACACCTTGTGAGGTAGGTGGGGCTAAGAGAGTTCTGAAAGAACTGTGACTAGCCCAAGGTCACCCAGCAGGCTGTATGTGGAGGAGTGGCGAATCAATCCCAGTTCTCCATATTAGAATCCACTCTTAACCGGTGCATCATACTGGCTCTCCAGGAGAGAAGACTTTTCTTGCATCTTGGTGCCTGGCTCAAAATTTCTGTTTGGGTCAAAGCAGCTTTGAGTGTTTGGGGCCTCTTTTCTGGTTGGTTGTTTATAATGTCAGTGTGATGTTTTGATTCCTCTATGTCCTCTTTCGAAGCCCTGCCATCTATTTCACCAGGAGACACCTCTTTGGAGGTAGTGGAGTTTTGATGGTTGAGCAGCTGGTCTCGATCCTTATGTCCCCAGACTCTCATGGACACGATCCATTTCCTCCCAGCGGAGCAGTAATATCTCCCATCTGTTCCTTATAGTGGGAATGCTGTTGCCTCTCCTGTATTGAGATCTAGCATCATGACCAGTCCAAGAGGTGTCACTGCCTAAGGGGGAATATCCAGAGCTGGGATACCGAACATTTTTTGAGCCTGTGGGCACCTTTGGGATTCTGACGCAGCGTGGTGGGCACAGCCACAAAATGCGATCAGTCACACAGCGAAGATCTTCATGCTGTGGTGGAAGCTGCTGCCAAAGCAATTAAAAAAAAATCTACACAACTCTCGAATGGCCAATCAGGCAAAAGCTCCACCCACTTTCTAAAAACACTTGGGGGGCACCAGGCAAGGTGTTGATCAGCTCAGTGGTGCCCACAACCCCCTGCTGGGGACCCGTTTCAGAGGATGTTTTTCCTGTCCCCCCAAAGCCACCAAACTAAATGCTCCTGATGAAGAGGGCAATTCTCATATCATGCAGCAGTAACTGTGAGTCTGGAATGAGGCGGGGAGCCCTGCAGGAACAGAGAAAGATGTGACTGCTTCCCTGGCAAAGTTGGCTGGATCCAGGGCTGAAGTGCCTCAGCTCCAAGACCCGGTATTCGTACCGGGACAAAAATGTTGAAATTGTTTCAAAAGTGTCTTCAGAGCATCCCCCATGATAACATGGCCAGAACTCCTTCCAGGATGTTGCCTGTAGATCTGTTGGCAGAAAAGGCTGCCCTGAGGGCAAATTCCTTTGGGAGGCCTGTGAGATTCAATTTGAGAGATTGGAAAGGGGAGTTGAGAGGATTGCAGAATCTGGACTTGAGACGGGTGGTATTTTTGTGTGGCACCACCGGCTCTGGCAACCATTTTGGCTCGGCTCCGCCTCCTGTGCCTGTCATTTTTGGGTGGCACTCACTACCTTCTCTCAGAACTCCAAAGGTACCTGCAGGCTTTAAACGATTGGGGGACCCTTGGAGTAAATCAACATGGCTATATTTTGAATATTCTTTTAGGCCAGGATGTTCCAATTTCCTTAATTTTGGAGTTCCTCCTTCTGCAGCAGCCCTAGATGCTACCTGAAATCTCGTTGCTAGAGGGGAGGGGAGCCACCAGCTGAGGATCTGGTGGTGGACTTGCCACCTTGCAAAGTAGATGCAGGGAGTGTGTGGTTTACTCCGAACCAGGAATTGTTACCAATCCATTGGCTTTCAAAGGAATTTGAGGCGTCAGTAAAAGCTTGTTTAATCTCTCTTTCCTATGCAATATATTTTTTCTGAATAGATTATGTCCAATATTTAAAAGTGCAGAGAGAGTTCAAAAACATGGGGGAAAATAAAACAAATGTAGTTCTTTTGTTTTTGGCATCAGACAATCGTGGCAGCCAGAAAGGAGAGAGTTTGCCAGAAGCACCAGGAGCCGCTGAAGCTCTTCTGCAAGGACAATGAAGCCCCCATCTGTATGGTCTGTGACCAGTCCCAGGAACACAAAGATCATGAAATAATTCCTGTGGAGGAGGCTTCCCAAAAGTACAAGGTCAGAAATCGACAGGTGGATGATGCTAGGGAAGATCATGAGTTGATCCTTTCCAGCTGCATTCCTGAGTGTCCATGACACTTTTTGTAGGGAGATATTCTTCCTTTTTTAAAAAAATTGCTGGCCCAGAGTTGCTGTTAACCCTCTGGCCAGGGGTTGCATAGGGCGGGACATTCTGCATTGATATCTGATTTGGGCTTTGATGACAGTATTACTTTATGATTTGTAGTAAAAGAAGTGAACCTCACTTTTGGGACTTTCTTCTCTCCTCCCCCCAGGATCAGTTCTGCAATTGTATGGAGGTTCTATGGAAGGAGAAGGAAAAAATTCTGACGTATAAAGCCAGTATAGTGAAGGAAAGCCAAGACCTGCTCGTAAGTGTCCTTATTGCTGGGAGGTAAACAGACACTGGAAATGTATGTAGGAGGAAAAACACTTGAGTACAAAAGGCAGACAAGTCAAGCAAGACGACAGTCTCTTCCCACTTGGAATGACCTGGTTTCCCACAAAAAAGTTAATGAAAGACTACTTAGAATGAACTTTTGTGAATATTAAGTAGGACACCTTTCCTCCTACAGCTCTGCAATAAAAAGGGTTCTGGAAGTAACCATAGTGTCTATGCATAGGGGAGAGAGATGTGAGAAGCTGCAGCACATGTTTGAATTTTGTAGAGTAAAACCACTCCAAGAAGAAAATAAAGCAAAGATAATTCATGTGAACTTTGGATGGATCCTTCTGTATCGTTCTCTTTTCCTACTCAATGTTGATGTGATCTCTGGGAAAGTCAAAAGTGCCTTTCTGATAGGAGTCTCCTAAGGTCCCTCTTCCCACTGCGTTCTTTTTTTCTTTTTCCCACCTCAGAAGCAAACCAAAGGAGAGCAGCAGAAGACAGTGACCAAATTCAGGCAACTGCATAAGTTTCTGGATAAACAAGAGAAGCTTTTGCTGACCCAAATGGAAGAGGTGGAGAGGGAGGTGGAAAGGAAAAGGGACCAGCACCTGGCTGAACTGTATGAGGAGCTCTCCTCTCTTGAAACCCTTATCCGGGAGATGGAGGAGAAATGTCAGCAGCCAGCCAGTGAACTCCTGCAGGTAAGAGTGTGGCAGGAACAGCCCAGGCTCCCCTTTGGGAAGAGGCTGCCTCCAAATCCTTTCTGTGCCTCCTTCTGCCCCATTTCATCTCCACCTAGGGGCAGTGGCCATGGAAAACTTCCCCCCCCCCTGGAAATATAGCTCCCCCCAGAGCCCTGTGCCTTTCCCTGATAGACTGAGGCCACTCGGCTTCCATCTCGGAAGCAGAAGCGTGTTTGTGTTTCCAGTTTCAAACCAGGTTCACGGGTAGCTCTTCCCAAACAACCAGGAATGAGGGTCATAGGCAAGATTTTTCACAGCAAGGTTTATGAGGAGCATATCTGTTGGGGGCGGGAAATGTAGCTTATACTGGTTGCATGCAGATAGGTGTGCAAAAATGCACAAAAACATACACAAGAGCAAAAACAGGCGGTAGGGGAATGGCATCCACACACTCGTTGCTGGCACCACTGTTTTTGCTGCTGTCAATCTGTCACATCTGTGCAGATGCAATGGCATTTGGGCCTAGACTTTCCCTTTCCCTGCTGAGTCACATGGCAACCCTGCAGGAAAAAGTGTGTGGGGGGAGTCCTTTAAAGGCTACTAGGTGACAGAGTTTGGCTCTTCTCCTCACAGTCCCTGTGGCCACCATCTCTGCCCCCATCAGAGAGTTATTCTCAGGCTTTACAGAAAAGGGCAATGGCTAGATTCATCGGTTCTTGAAGGTTATCTGGGCTGTGTGACTGTGGTCTTGGTATTTACTTTCCTGACGTTTGGCCAGCAGCTCTGGCAGGCATCTTCAGAGGAGTAACACTGAAGGACAGTGTCTCTCAGTGTCAAGTGGAAGATTGCTCTAGCATTGTAACATTATAATGATACGTTGCAGATTCCTAGCTTTTATTTTAACGAAAGTAAAGCGCAGGCTGCAGATTTCTAGTTATAACTCTGCAACAACAAGGGGAAAAAATGAAAGCTGGGACCGGTATGTCGTTACAATGGAACTGTAACATAGCTATTTTTTTAAACCTGGGAAATGCCCTCCAGTGTGGAAAGAAGGAAAATAATTGTGATGCAGGGCTGAGGCAAGGATGCAGTTGCTGGGAATGCCTCTGCTTCCACAGGTGGCCACGAGAGCTACACGTCCTAATCTGAGGACTTCCTGCCTTCCATGTGAGGAAAAATCCCTTTGTGAAAGTGGCCACCGTTGAGCCGTCAGAGTAAATCACCCAGCTCTGCTCTAAAATGGCTCCACTTTGTTGATATTAACTTCATGGAGATTTTCTCCTTCTTTTATGGAGATGCCCCCCAGCCTTTGAGTAGATTCTGCTAGCTGGAAGCAAGAGAAGGGCCAGAGTGCAGAATCACCCAGGATCTGATGTGGCCTTTAGCAAGCATTGAGGTCTCTCTTCTTTCTCTGTCTGCCATTTTTCTTTAGGATGCCAGAAGCACCTTGCAGAGGTAAGTGGATCTTTTTCATTAACCTTCTTAATGCTGGGAGGGTTTTGGGTATCCTGTGAAGAACGTGGTCCTTCAGGATCAGGGCTGAGGGCATATTATAACTTGCTGTTGAAATTCCAGCTTCTAAAGCAACTGATATATGTTAATTGTTCCAAATCTTTGGAATTTTCAATGCCTTTTTCCTGTTATTCAGAGGTTTCCTTTTTCTCTTCTTCGTTAAAAAAGAATTAAACAGAGCCCATTCGGCCTCAATTACCACTGCAGGAGAGGAAGGGCTCCTGCCTCCCCCCCCCAGCCATTTTTCATGTTAAAAGAGCCCCCGCAAGGAGAGTGACTTTCTCATTTTTGCTGCTCCACACACAAAATAGTCCACATGGAGCACCAAAAATGGAGAAATGACCCCCAATTGCATTTTCAGCACAGGAAAATGGCTGGCGGGGGGCGCTGAGAGGAGCCTTTCCTGCCCCTGAGGTGGTGGTCTGAGTCCAAATGGACTCAGTTTTGTTTTTAAATAGCCATTCCCCACAGCTGCTGTGTGGCTTTCTGGTCTGAGGAGCCACAGTGAGGTGGACGTTGCTCTCTTTCAGCCTCAGCCTGTGTCTCTCGGCTTTCTCCCCTGTTCCTTCCTCTTGTTTCCTCTGCCTGGGGTGGGGGGGGGTTCTGAATTGGATGGATAGTACTTTGACATGATTTTTCTCAAGGTATGAAGAAAAGGAGGCGTTTGAGGATTCAGTGGCTTTTCCTCTTGCACTGAAGTTGCGCATCTTCGACTTCCCGGATTTAACTCTCCTTTTGGAGGGCATCAAGAAGCAATTCAAAGGTAATGAACATAAGAACATTAAAAAAGCCATGTTGGATCAGACCAAGGCCCATCAAGTCCACCAGTCTGTTCACACAGTGGCCAACCAGGTGCCTCTAGGAAGCCCACAAACAAGACTACTGCAGCAGCATTGTGCCTGTGTTCCTCAGCACCGAATATAATACTCTGGTTTCTCTTCAGATCGTATACATCTTTCGTATATAATAGGCATGTTCCTCTGATACTGGAAAGAATAGGTATGCATCATGAATAGTATCCATTTGACTAAGCCATGTATAGCCCCTATCTGCCATGAACATGTCCACTCCCCTCTTAAAGCCTCCCAAGTTGGTGAACATCAACTCATCCTGGGGCAGGGAGTTCCACAATTTAACTATGCATTGTGTGAAAAAATACTTCCTTTTATTTGTTAATCTCTCCCCCTCCAGCTTCAGCAGATGACCACACATTCTACTATTATGAGAGAGGGAGAAAAGCTTCTCCCTGTCCACTCACTCCATACCATGCATAATTTTATAGACCTCTATCATGTCTCTCCTTAACCATCTTCTTTCCAAGCTAAACATAGAATCATAGAGTTGGAAGGGACCAACCACCAGAGCCATCAAGTCCAACCCCCTGCACAATGCAGGAAATTCACAACTACCTCCCCCCTCCACACCCCTAGTGACCAGAAGATGGCCAAGATGCCCTCCCTCTCATCATCTGCCTAAGGTTACAGAATCAGCATTGCTGATAGATGGCCATCTAACCTCTTCTTAAAAACCTCCAGGGAAGGCGAGCTTACCACCTCTCGAGGAAGCCTGTTCAACTGAGGAACCACTCTAACTGTTAGAAAATTCTTCCTAATGTCTAGACGGAAACTCTTTTGATTTAATTTCAACCCTTTGGTTCTGGTCCGACCTTCTTGAGCAACAGAAAACAACTTGGCACCCTCCTCTATATGACAGCCCTTCAAGTACTTGAACATGGTTATCATATCCCCTCTCAGTCTTCTCCTCTTCAGGCTAAACATACCCAGCTCCTTCAACCTTTCCTCATAGGACTTGGTCTCCAGACCCCTCACCATCTTTGTTGCCCTTCTCTGGACATGTTCCAGCTTGTCTACATCTTAAACTGTGGTGCCCAAAACTGAACACAGTACTCTAGTTGAGGTCTAACCAGAGCAGACTTATAAAATGCACTTCAACAAAGACAAATGTAAAGTTCTGCATTTAGGTAGGAAAAATCAAATGCATAATTATAGGATGCGGGAGACTTGTTTGAGCAGTAGTGTGTGTGAAAAGGATCTTGGGGTCTTAGTAGACCAAACACTGAACATGAGTCAGCAGTGTGATGCTGTAATTAAAAAGGCAAATGCCGTCTTGGGCTGCATCAACAGAAGTATCGTGTCCAGATCACGCGAAGTGATGGTATCGCTTTACTCTGCTCTCCATTGAGATCAGTGGAATTAGAAGGGGGTAAGTCTGCTTAGGATGGCACTGTGGAACCTCTTTTTGGAAGGAAGGATCCTAAGTTTAGCTGGGGTGGACCCTTGACCCGCAGACCTTAGCATACTTTCTGTGAAGTGAATCTCCAGTAACTTCAAGTGACTAGCAAAAAGAAATATTTCGACATCAATAAATTCTGGGAAGAATTTTCCCCAGAAGTAGGTTCTACTTAACCTTTCAGCCGAAACTCAGAAGAAATATGTACTCATGTGCCATCAAGTCACAACAACTTCTGGGCGACCCCAGAAAGGTTTTCAAGGCAAGGGAGAAGCAGAGAATTCTTTGCCATTTGCCTTCCTCTGCAGAATCTTCTTTGGTCTCCCATCCAAGTACCAAGCCTGCTTAGCTTTCAAGATCTGATGAGTCGGGGCTATACCATGGCACCTTCCCTCCCCAAGAAAAATATTATGAACTGATGCTTTTGTCACAAGATTTGTAATTGGCACAAGGGTCTGCTGCTCACTTTCATTTCTTTTGCTTCCTCAGACACTCTGGATTCTGGATTTCACCTACAGAAAGGTATATTTTTCTTCATACACTGATCAAGTATCTCTTAACTAAAAATCCTCACCTTACAATTTGTGTTCTTCTACTTGGTGTTCTTCCAGAGATAACATTACTGGACGCTCTTGTTTTGCTCCTCGACATCTCTCCCTCCCTGCCATGGCCAGTTTCTTCTTGTTCTGAGGAGGTCTGTCAGGGGGAAAGAGAAGTTGAACTCTGAGGGGACGAACTGCCTCCTTTCACCTATCTGCCACCATATTGAAATGCAGGGAGGACGGTTGCTGGGCATCAGCTTTGGAGGGCCTTTCAGAATCCTCCCCAAGAGAGGCACAGATCAGGTTGGGAATCCCATTTCTCTCAGTGAATTTCCCTACCTGCTTTCCAGGTTTCCTTTAGTTTCAAGGTGCTATAAATTGTGTATTGTATCCACGGGTGTTTTTTTTTTTAAGCTACGTTTGTGGAACAGCAGTATATAAAGGCAGAAGTCCAGCCTGCACTGGTGCTGTTTTCCAGTTGTTCAGACACAATTTGTGTTTGATGTTTGGGAGAAGTGGAACTACATGCCATCACTCACAAGCCTCTTCTTCAACTTGGTCTGCCGCCTCTGGGTGTCACTCACTCAGATGCACACTTCTGGGCAGGAGGAGGCTGTCTCCAGAGTATATGTCAGAGTAAATTCAGACAGAACGAATGCAGCTGTTTTCTAGTGCTCTGAACTGGGCTTGGGAACTTCCATTTACTGCATTCATATATGCAGGTTGAATGCCAACCTAGCTCTGTTTTGCTCCCTTCTGCGTAGGGTCAGAACTGGTTTCAGGAGAGGTATCTCCAGGATATTAGATGTATGGGTGTTTTCAGAGCAGCAAAGTTCCTTTCAAACCAGTTCTGCCTCACTGAAAAATTACATCTGCTTTAAAAAGTTTTTACAACAATTACTAAAATCAGAAAATGTTGATACATAAGTACCTAAACAGCGCTACTCAGCAGTATATCCGGTACACAGGGCCGACGAAGGGAAAGTCCCCCTGTCTAGTAATCAAACTAGCTGAAGATGTTAAAAAGGGGTGGGGGAGGCAGGGAGGCCACCACTGATTGAAAAACCATAGCTGTCCTCAACCGTAAGCCTGGCGGAATAGCTCCTTCTTACAGGCCCTGCGGAACATCTTAAGGTCCCGCAGGGCCCTGATCTCATTTGGGAGGCTGTTCCACCGGGCGGAGGCCAGGGCAGAGAAAGCCCTGGCCGAGGACAGCTGGACACTCCTTGGGCCAGTGACCACCAAAAGACGGTTACCTGAAGAACTCAATGTTCTGTAAATTCTAGCTTGATCCTGGCCATCTTCTCACAGGTGATCTGCCCTGGCTTCAAACATTTTGGGAAGTGTTTTTCCCCCCTGCCTCCTCACCACATTTGTGCACCCAGATTTTCTCCACTTGAACCAGGATGGGACCAGACTGCTGGAGTGTAATATAAAAAGGAGGCAGAGCAGCTTTTAAACTGAACCTGGGGGGAAAGCCTACAGGAGCTGAGAAGCATCCAGTTCGGGCAAACTCAGTGCAAACGGACAAAGGGAAAATTGCTTCAGATTGCCCTCACAGGAATAACTTAGACATGAAAGGGGATGGAAAAAAAATGATGGATAGCCACTTAAAGATGCCCAAAGGCACATGCCAGGCAAGTTGAAAGAGAGAAACAGTGTGAAGGTGTTTCTATGCTAATGCTAGAAGCCTTCAAGCAAAAATGGGGAAATTAGAGCGCATGGTTTTAAAAGAAAACATAGATAGAGTGAGCATTACAGAAACCTGGTGGAGGGGAGAGAACCAGTGGGATACAGTCATCCCTGGTAGAAATGACAGGGAAGGGCGTATTGGAGGGGGTGTTGCTATGTATATCAAGGAAGCCATAGTGTCTAATAAGCTAGAGACCATAAAAAGGGCAGACTCGTCCACAGAATCCTTATGAGTGACAGTTCCGGAGATTTAGTACTGGGGACGTTCTATCGGCCCCCTGGCCAAATGGCTCAGGGTGATCTTGAGATGGAGAATGAAATTAGAGAAGCATGTAAAGGTAAAGAAGTAGTAATAATGGGAGACTTCAACTTCCCTCATATTGATTGGATAAATGTATGCTCCAGTCAAGCCAAAGAGATAAAATTTTTAGACATCCTAAATGACTGTGCTTTCGAACAGTTGGTCATAGACCCAACCAGAGGGGAGGCAATCCTGGATTTAATACTCTGTGGTGCTGCCAGTGACTTACTGCGGGATGTGGATGTAGTTGAGCCAGTTGGCAATAGTGATCACAATGGCATGAAATTTAATTTATATGCAAGTGGGAAAGTGACTGGGAAATCTCACACAATTACCTTTGACTTTAAAAGAGGGAACTTCTCTAAAATGAGAAAACTGGAAAAGAGGAAGTTGAAAGGAACAGTTAGGAGGGTTAAATCTCCTGAAAAGGCTTGGAGGTTACTCAAGTCCACATTACTAGAGGCTCAGCTAGCTTGTATACCGCAGGTCAGGAAAGGTAGTAGTAAGTCCAAGAGGTCACCACCATGGCTAACAGGTAAGGTGACGGAAGCAATTAAAGGAAAAAAGTCTTCCTTCAGAGACTGGAAGGTTTGCCCAAACAAGCCGAACAGAAGTTAACACAAACTTGCACAAAGGAAATGCAAGCAGATAATTAGAGATGCAAAAAAAGATTTTGAGGGGCATATTGCTAAACACATCAAAACAAACAATAAGAAATTCTTTAAGTATAGTAGGAGTAGGAAACCAGCTAGGGAAGCGGTTGGACCATTGGATGACAATGGGAGTAAAGGAACTCTTAAGGGAGGATAAAGCGATTGCTGAAAAACTAAATGAATTCTTCTCTGTCTTCACTGTTGAAGATACAGGGCAGATTCCTTCTTCTGAACAGAGATTTTGGAGAGGGGAAAATGAGGAACTGAGGCAAATAGTGGTAACAAGGCAGGAAGTCCTAGAACATCTAGACAAACTGCAAACTAACAAGTCACAGGGACCAGACGGTATTCATCCTAGAGTTCTTCAAGAACTCAAGTGGGAAATTGCTGAACTTCTAACAAAGATATGTAATATGTCCCTTTGATCAGCCTCTGTACCAGAGGACTGGAGAATGGCCAATGTAACACCCATTTATAAAAAAGGTTCCAGGGGGGACCCAGGAAATTACAGGCCAGTTAGCTTAACATCTGTTCCGGGTAAATTAGTGGAAAGAATTATTAAAGATAGAATTGTCAAGCATATAGAAGGGCAAGGTCTGCGGGGCAAAACCCAACATGGCTTCTGTAAGGGCATGTCCTGTCTCACTAACCTATTAGAGTTTTTTGAAAGTGTCAATAAGCATATGGACAGGAATGAGCCTGTGGATATTGTGTATTTGGATTTCCAAAAAGCTTTTGACAAAGTCCCCCACCAAAGACTGCTAAGCAAACTTCATGGTCATGGCATAAGAGGACAAGTCCTCTTATGGATTGAGAGCTGGCTGAAAAATAGGAAGCAGAGAGTAGGAATCAATGGTCAATTCTCACAATGGTGGGATGTGAGAAGTGGGGTGCCTCAGGGATCTGTGTTGGGACCGGTGCTTTTCAACCTGTTAATCAGTGACCTGGAGTTGGGGTTAAACAGTGAAGTAGCCAAGTTTGCAGATGACACCAAATTATTTAGGGCGGTTAAAACAAAATTGGACTGTGAAGAGCTCCAGAAGGATTGAAGCGGGTCTGTGCCTTTGAGTGACTATACTCTTAGAATGGACCACTTCCTGAGAAGTGATATATTATCTTATTCAGATAGTCACCTACTAAGCAGGACTCAACGACTTTACTTACTTTAAAAAAGCAAGTCTTTTTATTGATGTGCTCCCAGTAAAAGTGTATATATGTGTGTGTGTGTGTGTGTGTGTGTATATATATATATATGTGTGTGTGTGTGTGTATGCAAGTATTACAATGTCTTTACATTCAGTAACAATGTATTCAGTTAAGCAAGCAAGTTCTACATAATATTCAGTTTTAAAATCCAACTCTTAAAATATAACAGTCAAATAAGTCTGATTTAGTTCAAAGTATCTAATTCACAATATCTAGAATAATATATTTTTAAAGCCATGCATTCCTTTGAAATGTGGTGTTGGAGGAGAGTGTTATTGATTCCGTGGACTGTCAAAAATACAAATCAGTGGGTTATAGATCAAATCAAGCCTGAACTGACCCTAGAAGCTAAAATGACTAAACTGAGGCTATCGTATTTTGGTCACGTCATGAGACGACAAGAGTCACTGGAAAAGACAGTCATGCTAGGAAAAGTTGAGGGCAGCAGGAAAAGAGGAAGACCCAACAAGAGATGGGATTGACTCAATAAAGGAAGCCACAGGCTTCAGTTTGCAAGATCTGAGCAAGACTGTCAAAGACAGGACATTTTGGAGGACTTTCATTCATAGGGTCGCCATGAGTCGGAAGCGACTTGACGGCACTTAACACACACACAAAGCAAGAAATACCAACAGCCTTTTCTTGAGACCCTCTGAGAGAGGTCTGAAAATCTAGCCTTTGTGTGCCTGTATTTATACTGTTTCAAACCTCTCAATAATGCTGATCTTGAGAAAATGTTTACTGCTCAGTAGCCTTCCTTCCTATTACCAAATCTGGACTTCCTTTCCACCAGTCTATTTTGCTAAACTATAAACAATCAGTTTTGAGCTTTGATCACTCTATATACTCATTTTTAACATCATTCTCATCTCTAGCATAATATGCTTTGATTAAACCCATTCATGAATCAATAGCATCATGTTTACATGTTTAAATCATAAAATACAATTATTGCTTATATTGCATTATGTCATCACAGGGTCATCTGCTAAAGCTGGAGGGTGAGAGATTCAAAACAGATAAAATGAAGTATTTTTTCACACAACGCATTGTTGTGGAATGTGGAACTCTCTGCCCCAGGATGAGGTGATGGCTGCCAGCTTGGAGGGCTTTAAGAGGGGAGTGGACATATTCATGGCGGAGAGGGGTATTCATAGCTATTAGTTAGAATGGATACTAGTCATGCTGCATACCTATTCTCTCTAGTATCTGAGGGGCATGCCTATTATTTTAGGTGCGGTGGAGCACAGGCAGGATGGTGCTGCTGCACTCATCTTGTTTGTGACTTCCTAGAGGCACCTGGTTGGCCACTGTGTGAACAGACTGCTGGACTTGATGGGCCTTTGTCTGATCCAGCAGGGCCTTTCTTATGTTCTCCGATCTTTCTCAAACCTGGTTTGCAGTAAAGTCTGGATGGCTGCTTTGTGGGTGGGAAAATTTCAGATTTTCCCACTTATGTGACAGCCTGACCCTTTCCTGGTGGGGACTATTTCCTTCCCCAACCTCTGGGGGGATTAACAAGGTGTTTTTGAATCAAGGTGTTCTGGGAGACACCTTGAATGACAGGAGAAGAGGGGTGATAATTTTTTAGAACAAATACTTGAAGGTTGGGTCCAGTAGAAATGTCATTCTTGGGATCCAGGAAAAACTTGTTCAGCCATAGTGATCCATGGAAAACCTCCAAACAATTGCAAAATTCATGTAATACCTTCATTATTTATTATTTAAATTGGCACAAACATGGTGTAAGCGCCCAAGCACACCAGAGACCTTCGTCAGGGTGGATGTTATAATCTTTAAAAAGATAGATGAGTCGAAGGCAGATTCTTCAGGCTGTGGTGTGAAGGTCTGATCTCGCTTGCATCCTCTGAGGGGTGCAGGTAGGCCTTTTAACTCCACTTTACTGCTGTCAAAATGTTACCTTCAGCACATTCCCTGAGAAGGTACATTTAGTCCAATCTTTGTTCTTTCACTGGTACATAGAAACCACCCCAATCCCATCCAATATGGGTCCCAAATGCCAAGTGAGAAACACATCTCCCTGGCAGGCTGAAAGCAATGGGAACCCCCTTTCAGTATCTGTGTTTTGTTCAGAGTCAATGAAAGCCAAATTCAGTGGTATTACCCATTTTGAGATGTGTCTCGGATCAGGATTAAGAACCACGACCCGTTCAACCCATTCTGTGCCTCTGCTCATTTTCATGTGATTTGGGTGTTTGTATAAATATTCTCTCGTGTGATTTCTTACACACACACAAATCCTGTGACTGAGATATCCATGGTCCCCTGCTTTGAGATAGGATATGGTAGGAAGTGGGTTGTGTTCCTGTGGGTTTTTATTGTTTATTTTATCTGCCTCCTCTGGAAGTTCAAAGGAAGGCTGCTCTGCCTTTTGGAGGTCAGGAGAAGGCGGGAGAGTCTGTGAATCCAGGAGGGGGTTATGAAGAGGTGGGAGCAGGAGGAGGACGCAGAACAGGGCAGAGGGGGAGAAATCTCCCGGCTGAAAACGCTTCTCTTCTTGTCTCCTCGTTTTTGCCCCCCAACAGCAAATGTGACTCTGGATCCAGACACGGCCCATCCCCAACTCATCCTGTCTGAAGATCGGAAAAGCATGAGATGGGGAGAAAAAGCTCAAGCTCTGCCCAGCAATCCTGAGAGATTTGAAAACCGTTACATTGTTCTGGGCCGTGAGGGATTCACAGCTGGCTGCCATTTCTGGGAAGTCCTTGTGGGAAGCGAGGAAGGCTGGCGTGTGGGGGTGGCCAGAAAGTCTGTGAAGAGGAAGGGAGACTTATTCCTTAGTCCTGAGGAAGGGATCTGGGCTGTGGGAAAGTGGGAGAGACACTACAGGGCTTCCATAAAAGACCGTGACCCTCCCCTGTCCCTGACCGGGGAGCCCAAGAGGATCCGTGTCTGCCTGAACTACGCTGGTGGCCGAGTGGCCTTTTTCGATGCTGACCGAGGATCCCTGATCTACGAGTTCTCTGGAGCCTCCTTCCCTGGAGAGACCCTCCTGCCCATATTTTGGGTGTGTCAAAAAGCCCACTTCAATCTCTCTTCTTAAGACCTACAGTCTCTCCACACCAGGAGCATCAATAAGGACTCTCCAGGCTCCCAAACACCCGAACTGACTGGAGGGAAATGACATTTTCCCTCCATTTCCCAACATTCCCTTTCCCCCCCTTAGTATCTCATTTCTGGAAGCAACAGTTGCACATTTCAGTTTATAAAGAATAACAGGGTTGTTGTCAGGGGGAGCTGTGAAGAGACTCCCCACCCTCCCTCCTCCAGCCTTTATTCCTCTCTAGCACAAGAGGAACAACTGAAGATGCTGCTGAGAAAGAAAGAGGCCCTTGCAAGTTGAAGTTAATACTCTGGACTTACTCTTTTCTTTACTTTATTGGGCACCACCTGTTAGGATTTGCCTCAATTCATCGTACTCTTTTTGAAGGGTACTGAAGATCCTCTCCCTATCAACATTGCTACATTAATCACAGTTGTGGTTCAGTTATACCAGTGGTTGAAAAGACATTACACTAATGATAAAGTTTTGTTACCTTGAAAACTGTGGTGTCTTGATTTTTTTTTTTGCTGGGGTGGGATTTTGTAACTGCCGGACAACCACACTCTCCAGTTGGAAAGAAATTCAGGAGGGGGGAATTTGTGTAGCCAGGGTCCTGCTGGGTTAAAGGTTTCTAATTCCTGCTTTTTTGTGTCTCTCTTCAAATCACTATAAGCCCTTTTCATCCACACAGACGTCTCGCTCTCCTTTTAATTACATTTCCAACAAAATGGATGCTCATACTTTGTCTTTACCACGACCCTGCAAGGGAAGTCAGGCCAGGAGCTACTGAGCTTCATTGTTAGGGTTGCCAACTGTGGCTTGGGAAATTCCTGGAGATTTTGGGTACAGAGCCGGAGAGGGTGGGGTTTGGGGAGGGACCTGAGGGGGGCATAATGCCGTAGAGTCCGTGCTCTGAAGCAGTCTTTCCAGGGGAGGTACAAAGTTGGCCAGCTGTTGGTTCGGCCGGAGGGTCCCTTCCTGAGCTCTCCCTCTGCATTGAGGGCAGGAAGCCTCTGCCCCCGGCGCCCCCCAGCTCCCAGTCAGAAATTGTGGCCACACTCTGTGAGGATCACCGGATCCCTGAAATAGTCCAGGCAGATGGAGCAAGTGGCTTCCTCACATAGCTCTTTGACTGGGCCCCCGGCAGCCGTGGCTTCCTCGACAAAAGGGAGGGTTACAGCGTTACTTTCCTTTTCTCTATTTTCAAATCAGTCACTGTGAGCTTCCTTTGCTGGAAATACGTTTCATTTAACCCCAGTGACCTAGAGTCAACAGCAGTAGTTGCGTCGACTAGAAATAACCCCTGGAGAAAGAAAACTATTTTGACAGCCAGCAATGGATCAGAACAGCTGGTGGTGGTTGTGGGGAAGAAAAAGAGTTGGTTTTTACATTCTGAATTTCTCTACCTTTTAAGTAGAATCAAGCCGGCTTACAATCTCCTTCCCTTTCCCTCCCCACAAAAGACACCTTGTGAGGTAGGTGGGGCTGAGATATTTCGAAGAGAACTGTGATTAGCTCAAGGGTCCACCACCCTTAACCACTACACCACACTGGCTCTGGGAAGAGTCTGTGGGTACAAATTTCAGGGAGGTAAACTCTGGATTGGGGGTGTAGAGCAAGGTACCTATCTTACCTTCTAACTATCCCTATGCAATTTCCCAAATAAAACAAGGTTAATTCCATAAGGGCAATCCTGTTAGTCAGCCCTGACCTGGCTTGTCTAGGCTAGCCCAACCTCATGAGATCTTCAAGCTAAGACAGCCCAGCCCTGAATAGTACTTATGCTGGATTTTAATTCATAACTCCTAATCTTTTTGTGTTTTTATCAAGTTTTTGTTTTTTAAGCCACCTGAGGGAGATTTCCTGCAGGGGCAGCATAAACATCCTCCAAATGAATAAATCAATATTTTTCTGATAGAAGAAAGCAAAGCAAGGCAGTGATATTTCAGTTTTAGGGCTGATTTGAGAAACCTGAGTCCAGCTTGCCGACTCCTTAAGAAGGGATTGGATTGCCCCAAGCGTCCTGGACTGCAAGAGGGCAGGCAGTTTGCTAGAAACAAAAAGGGAGGGGCTGTGGCTCAGTGGTAGAGCATCTGCTTGGCATGCAAAAGGTCTCAGGTTCAATCCCCGGCATCTCCAGTTAAAGGGACTAGGCAAGTAGGTGATGTGAAAGACCTCTGCCGGAGACCCTGGAGAGCCGCTGCTGGTCTGAGTAGACAATACTGACTTTGATGGACCAAGGGTCTGGTTCAGTATAAGACAGCTTCATGTGTTCAACTTACTTTAGCCAAGGCTACTGAAGTGTGCCAACCTGGAGAAGTCACCCAGAAAAGAAGATTTGCTGGCAAGAATAAAAAGACAAAGCTGCGTCTTCAGTAATCCATAGCAGAGTGGAGAAGGGAACCCTCCAAAAATCCAGGCTTGCTCTTCCAGAGCAAAAAGAAAACTGCAGGCCTTTTGGGACCACGCCTGCCCCACAACTATGCCAGGGCGATGGGAAGAATTACAACAAAATGCCTAAAAATAATAAATTTTGCTAGTTTGCAGACAGCAGCCGAGTGCTCAGAAACAAACAGCAGAATCTGCATATACCGAATTACAGGAAGAGCTCAGCTCTGCCTCCAGGGAAGAGGAGCTTCCTGAGAGCAAGTGGGGAAACCCTTGGGGGGAAAATGTTAAGGGGATATCATTGCTGAACTGCGGAGTCTGGGGAGATAATACTGCAGGGCTCTTTGCAATACCCCAATCACGCCCCGCCCCCCTCTTCACTACTCCACTGCCAAGACCAGGGAGGTATTTTGCAAAGGAAATAATTCTTTTGTCGCTTGCTTATTTCTTTAAAAGCCCCCCAGGTGCTGCCTCCTCTGCCCCTCACCCACCTGCACCAGCAGCTGATCTCTCCTGGGGCACAACGGAGCCGGAAGTGATCGCGGCAAGTCAGGTGGTCTTCTTGGTCGATGCCCCTCCAGGAACTGAGACTCCCCCCCCCCAATTTTAGCCTTAGACCGACTCCCTCCGGAAGACAAAAAGCACCGTCTCCTTGCTTCGCCAGAGGCTGCCTTTGTTTGCCCAGCAGGCGTCACTCCGATTTCCCTGCAAACTGCGGCAAAGGGAAGACAGCAGGATGGCCTGGAGAGGGTTCATAGATGCGCGTTCTCTCCCCGTCTTGATTTCTAAAATCTTGTTCTGTGGCAAGGCATGCCACTGTTTTGTGCTGTGATACGATTTGTTTAATGCCCGTTCCGGGCCATTCGGGGCTGTTCCGGAGGCATTTTTGCCCTGGAAAGGGCTAATAAATGTGCGCGCTCTCCGCGTTTTCATGTTGAAAATATTGTTCTGGAGCCCCTGCAATGCATGCCACTGTTTTTTTGCTGTGGTGTGATTTGTTTAATGCCCATTTCGGGCCGTTCCGGCTTTCACCCTGTCCCGCTGCAGGAAGGGGAACGCCCTGTCGCTGCTTTGGAAGTGGTGAAAACGAAACCCTCTCCGGCTCCCCCTTCCCTTCCTCGAGTTAGCCATGGCTGCCGGGGGTCCCGTCCAGGAGCTGTGCGAGGAAGCCTCTTGCTCCTTCTGCCGGGACTTTTCCAGCGATCTGGTGACCATCGTGGAGTGCGGCCACAGTTTCTGCCCAGCCTGCCTGACCCGCAGCTGGGGGGCATCTGGGGCCGAGGCTTCCTGCCCCCAATGCAGAGGGCGAGCGCAGGAGGGGACCCTCCAGCCCAACCAACAGCCGGCCAACTTGGTGGAAGTAGCCAAGAAACCCAGTCCTCAGGGGCAGAAGCGAAGGAGGGGGGTCTGCGAGCAGCACCAGGAGCCCCTGAGGTTTTTCTGCAAGGAGGACGAAGCCCCCCTCTGCGGGGTCTGCAGCACATCCGAGGAGCACCAAGACCACCAGGTGGTTCCTCTGGAGGAGGCTTTCCTGGAAAAGAGGGTAAGTCAGAAATCGTTGGAGGGAGACTTTCTAGCATCCTTGTGCGTGGCTCAAGATTTCACTTGAAAACTCTTGCAAGGTTGTGGTGGTTGTCGCTTGCTGGTTTGTAACTATCAATATAATGCAAAATAGAAATATACGATATTATATTATTACCCCGCCACAAATTGGCTGGCAAAGCAGCAGCTAGGAATAAAAATCAAAAAAGGTGCTTGGGGAAGGGTTTTTCCTCATGGTGGAGGGGAGGGACTGGCCGCCGCCTCTGCTCTTCCTCCCCCCCACCCCCCGAAATTACCCTTTGCTGGTTGCCCTCTCAGTATTGATGCCCCAGCCTTTCACTGGCAGGCCACCTTTGCCTGAGGATCATGCACGGTACAGTCCTATTTCCTTCCTTTTAAGCAGTGGCCTGTCTATTATTTACAATGGCCATCCCCTTGGCCCCCCTATGCCAAGATCGAGCTGCGTGGCCAGCCCAAGAGGTTTCACTTCCCAAGGGGGGTCCTGGCCAGCCCCCCCCCCCAGTGCAGGCCTCTGATGAAGTGGGGATTCCAATACTGTGCCAAGGTCATTGTGAATATGGAGGGAGGAGCAGATGGTGAGAAATGGATGTGTTTCGTTCTCAGAATCCAGGCACTACACAACTACTGACAGGCTGGCAGGGTCAAGACTAACTTTGTGCTAAGTTTCAGAGTGAGGTCCCAAAACCTGTTTTCAGCACCAGGCCAAATGGAGAAGTCGCCCATGATCAAGATGGCCAAAACTCAGAGCAGGTTTGTTAGGTCTGTTGGCAGAAAGGCTTCCTTGAGGGCAAACGACCCTGCAGGAGATCATGGGCTGTGAGATTAATTCTGAGGGTTTGGAAAGGGGCATTATGGGGTTTCCAAGTGAACAGGCTAGGAACCCACAGGAGCCCCACGTATTGACACCCTTGTGGGTCCAGGATATGAAGGAATGCATCGTCATCATTATCACAACCACCATGGAAAAATTAAGGTACAGTGAGGGTAAACCCCCCAAATCAAACTCGAGTTAGCTCACACCAGAATGAATATCTGCTTGTACTAGTATCAGAATCATTAATCATTTGTAACGTTCATGGTGTCGTCTGGAGGGCCACCTAAGAGGAGATGCTGACTGTGAGAGGGTTGGCAGGCAGGTTTGGAGTTTAATCTGAAAGGTGGCTTAAAAATCCATCAGGGTCCATCCATATTCCTGCATTTCCAGCTTCACCTTCTTACAGATCTGGAACTACTTTTAGAGGTTTGTCATAAGAACCCCCCAGTAATGTGAAGAGTTTCAGGAAAGGTGGAAGTTGTATTACTCATATGTTTATGAACATGTTTAGCTACAATATATTTAACCAAAAGGTTTTATTGAAAATATATATTAGGGAATATAGTCACTATATATAATCCTATATGCAACTACAAATGAGAAAGCATTTAGAAATGAAAAACGTCAGATTTAAAACTATATTGGTAGTTTGGGGGGGGGGATGAAACAAATCCTGTTTCCGTGTTTGGGGCATCAGGCAGTCATGGCTGCTGGAAGTGGGAGAGTTTGCCAGAAGCACCAGGATCCGCTGAAGCTCTTCTGCAAGGACGACGAAGCCCCCATCTGTGTAGTCTGTGATCGATCCAAGGAGCCCAGAAATCACGAAACCCTTCCTCTTGAGGCCTCCCAAGTAGGGTTGCCAACTGCCAGGTAGTAGCAAGAAATCTGCTAATTCAACTGATCTCCAGCTGAAAGAGGTCAGATCACCTGGAGAAAAATGACCGTTTTGGCCATTGAACTCTATGGCATTGAAGCCCCTCCCCAAACCCTGCCCTCCTCAGGCTCCACCCCAAAAATCTCCCGCCGGTGGCAAAGAGGGACCTGGCAACCCTACTTCCAAGAGTACAAGGTAGGAAATCAATAAGGTGGAGATTGGTGGGGAAGAGCCGTTGATCCTTCCCTTCTCCTTGGTCTCTTTGCGGGGAAACTGCCTCCAGTTTCTTCCTCCGCCTCTGGGCCCAAATTGGGGGTGGAAAACACCTCTTTGCTGCCTCCTTCTTGGCTTGGTGACTCCCTAAGGCATTGCCTCCTGCCCCCTGCTGAGGCTAAAGTGGGGTGAAATGTAAAGCTGAGGAGATGTACTCACTTCCTGTCTGGCTGTGTCTGGGCAGCCCATTGCATGACTGAGCTATGAGGGGGCAGCTGCCTGATGCCCAGTTTTAACCCCCTATGCACACACACACACACACAATGCTTTCCCAATTTCACTTGCTACCCTTGAGTTGCCTGGGGTCTAGGGGAGAATGGGTGCAGAGTTGGTACCTGCACACAGAAGCTGTGAGGTAGCAGTTTCAATCAATTTTTTATCTACGCATGAAGCTGCTTTGTTCTGAGTCAGTCCCTTGGTCTGTTCAGGTCCACTGATTGGCAGCGGCTCTCCAGGGACTCAGGTGGAAGTCTTTCACATTAATTGCTACCTATGACTTTCAACTGGAGATGCTGGGGATTGAACCAGGGGCTTTCTGCATGCCAAGCGGATGCTCTCCCACTGAGCCATGGCCCTCCACAGCAGTGTGGCACCACAAGAAATCCTTTCCCGCACCACAGCTGAGGTTGCTTCCACACAAAGTTTCCCCTGTTTTGGTGGCTTTTAATGACAGTTTGGCTTTTAATGACAGTTTTACTTCTTGTATGTTTTATGATAAATTTCTTTAAAAGTAACTGATCTCACTTTTGGGTCTCTCCTTTCCCATGATCAGTTCCGCAACTGCCTGGAGAAGCTGAAGACGAAGAGAGAAGGAATTGTGGCGTGTCAAGCAGTCGTAGAGAAGAAAAGTAAAGACCTGCTCGTAAGTGTCACTGGCTGGGAAGTGAACAGATTCTAGAACTTGTATTGGGAGAGGAATGGCAGAGAATATCAGAAAAGTCAATCTACAAAGCAACCCCCCCCCCCAGTCTGGAAGTTCTGTGCACAGATTGTCAATATTGAAGCAGACCAGACCCCCACACACACACACAAAGGAAGGCATAGCATTGCTGTTCTAAGCAGAGTTATGCCCAGGCACTGGGGCTGGGGATGTTGTGGAACTGCACCCACTTGGTGTTACTGGCATCTTGGATGGTCTCCTAGGGCTTCCTAGTGGGTGGGCTGCCCCCGGATTATTTATCCATATCTAGACACCCCCCTCCTTTTTTTTTTTTTGTTCTTGGGTGATCTTGTTTAAGGCAGAATCCCTTGACTTTCCAAGGTACTCTGTGCTCTTGGATGAGCCCTGGGCAGATGAATGTATGTGTTAATTCCCCATTTGTGTGCCTGCACCAACACTGCAAGCCAGGAGATGCCCCTGAAAAGAGAAGAGGGTGTTCTACCCCCCAGAAAAATGCTGGGTAGAAATGCTGATGGATACTCCACTGATTCTGAACTAGGCCAAGGGTTGTTCGGTCATTACAGATTCTAAGGGGGGAAAGTATTTGGAATACTCAGTCGCATGTCGATCTTTCCCCCTGCAGTTTTTTCTTGCCCAAAATGCAGCCAGGGAGACCAAGTGAGGGGAAGGGGCTTCATAGCTTTTTTCTCACCAGTGGTATTTCTACTCAAACATTGTACCTTTTTGCCAGATAGGAGGTGGGGGTTGGGGAAACAAATGGACTCAAGAAGTCCTTTCTATTCTCTGGGTCTTCTGCTGCAGACATCGTCCTCTGTGGCTGAAAGAACCTCTCCAGGAGATTGAAATGTACTTTGGCCCTCAGGATGGGTCCATGGAAATATTTCTTTTTCCCTGCCGAATGTTGATGTGATCTCTGTGAAAGGCCAAAATGCCCTTCAGATAGGAGTCTCCGAAAGAACAACTTCCCACTGCAAAGACCAGCTGTGTTATGTTGACCTGATTTCCTTCTCTTTCCATTCAGAAGGAAACCACAGGAGAGAAGCAAGAGATGGCAGCCAAGTTCAGACAACTACGCACATTTCTGGAGGAGCAAGAGAAACTTCTCCTGGCCCCGATGGAAGAGATGGAGAAGGAGGTGGAAAGAAACCGGGACCAGCACCTGGCCAAACTCTGTGAGAAGCTCTCCCCTCTGGACAGCCTCATTCAGGAGATGGAAGAGAAGTGTCAGCAGCCTACCAGTGAACTCCTGCAGGTAAGAGTGTGGCAGGAATAGCTCAGGTTCCCCTTTGGAGAATGTTGCCTCCAAACCCTTTCTGTGCCTCCTTCGCTTAGGCAGAAAGCAAATGAGAAAGCAAATGAGCCCACTTTGTGTTGCTAGCAAGTTTTCATCTTGGAATGCTTTCCCCTCTGCCCCATTAACAGTGCATTCCTACGGAGAGTTACTCCAGTCTAAGCCCATTCATTTCAATGGGCTTAGACTGAGTAACTCTCCTTAGGAATGCACTGTAAAAGTATTAAAAGTATTATACAGCTTTGGGTAAAAAGGTGAAGGAACATTGGGGGCACAGGTTGTGATAGTTCTTCCTGTAGTAGGCCGCGGTTTGGGACTGGAACGAAAAACTCTGGAAATAAATTAGTAGCTTCGTTGATGGTGTCGCCAGGAAAGGTTTGGTTTTTTGGACCATGGCTTACGCTACCTAGATGATGCTCTTCTATCGGGAGATGGCTGGCACCTCACAAAGGTGGGTAAAAATGAGTTTGGCCAGAGCCTTGCAAGCCTGATAAGGAGGGCTTTAAACTAAATCTTCCGGGGGAGCGAGACGTAAATTTAAAGCCTCACATGAGGACAATAACTGCAGATATAGATATGAAGAATTTGCGGAGGGTAGCGCATATGCCAGGAAAGACAGTTCAAAAACTTAACAATGGGAGGAAAGCAATCTTAAATAAGCTGCCAAGAAGAAGGACCTGTGGTCACTCTAGACGGAAACTCTTTTGATTTAATTTCAACCCGTTGGTTCTGGTCCGACTTTCTTGGGCAACAGAAAACAACTCAGCGCCATCCTCTATATGACAGCCCTTTAAGTACTTGAACATGGTTATCATATCCCCTCTCAGTCTTCTCCTCTCCAGGCTAAACATACCCAGCTCCTTCAACCTTTCCTCAAAGGACTTGGTCTCCAGACTCCTCACCATCTTTGTTGCTCTCCTCTGGACACGTTCCAGCTTGTCTACATCTTTCTTAAATTGTGGTGCCCAAAACGGAACACAGTACTCTAGGTGAGGTCTAACCAGAGCAGAGTAAAGCAATACCATCACTTCGCGTGATCTCTGTCTTCTACTGTATTTTCTACCCTTCCCAATTTAGTATCATCTGCAAATTTTATAAGCATCCCCTCTATTCCTTAATCCAAATAATTTATAAAGATGTTGAACAACACAGGGCCCAGCACAGATCCCTGAGGCACTCCACTAGTCACTTCTCTCCAAGTGGATGAGGAACCATTAACTAGCACTCTTTGGGCACAATCTGTCAACCAGTTGCAGATTCACCTAACAATAATAGGATCTAAACCACATTTTCCCAATTTGTCAACTAGAATACTATGTGGACTGGATGACCAACTGTCCTCTGAAATGGCTCCACTTTGCTAATATTAACCTCACAGAGATTTTCTCCCACTTTATGGAGATGCACCCCAACCTTTAAGTGGACTCTGCTAGCTGGGCACAGGAGAAGGGCCAGAGTGCAGAATGGCCCAGGGTCTGAGGGGTCTCCCTGTTGTGGCCTTTTAGCAACCATTAAGGTCTCTCTTCTTTCTTTCTCTCTGCCATTTTTCTATAGGAAGCCAGAAGCACCTTGCAGAGGTAAGTGGATCTTTCTCATTAACCTTAACACTGGGTGTGTGTGTCTGGGTATCCTGTGAAGAACGTGGTCCATCAGGATCATGGCTGAGGTCAAAATGAGTATAGTTAAGTTCTTGGATCTCCATCCATCCGTCAGTGGCAAACAGCTCAAACACAGAGCCTCGTCAACAGGAAACCGTGAAATAGTATTGGGGAGTAGTCTGGGTTGACACCTAGCTGAAAAATCTCTAGAAGAGGGGTCCCCAAACTTTTTGAGGCTGCAGGAATCTTTGGAATTCTGCCCTGGTGCAGGGGGCACAGCCACAAAATGGCTGGCACAAAGTGGCTGCCACAGGAGGCGGAGCCAGTCACAAATTGGCTGTTGTAGGTTACCTTCAGTCACCCAACGAAGATCCTTGTGGCAGCTGCTTCGAAAGCAACATTTTAAAAATTACCCCAGGAAATACAGGGTTTGAGTCTCCTCAGCTACATTCTCGCTTTGAGAGAGAAGGGCATCTATGATTGGGTGTTTCGGCTTCCCTTGCTTCGGGAGGCAGGACTTAAAAAACTTTCACTCCCACTTCCTGTCTCCTGGGAAACGCCCCTTTCTTCTCCAGTTCTTTCCTGCCTCGCTTATCAAGAGAGTGTGTTTTTTCAGCTCTCTGAATCAGCTATAGCTAAGGTCACCTTTAAACCTCTATTCCTAAATCTATTCCTATATCTATTATTACCTAATCTTACCCTAAGTCTTACATTCGTTCCATAAAATGGCAGTTTGGAAACTTTAATGCCTTGGTCGGCATCGGGGCTGACTATAGGGCATTTTAGAGGTGAACACGGGTATGACCACCCAGCCCAATCCAATGTGCTCTGTTTGTTAAGGAGGGTAGGGTGAGACTACACATGAGGAACCAGTGTTCCTTCAACCACAGAGCACTTTGTGCTGCACCTACTCAGATTACTCCACACTGGCAAAATAAAGCATTTGTCATCCTGTGCAACCCATAATGGGGAATACACAGTTGGTGATCAGAAAATTGACACCTCTGCTTTAAGTCCCTCCAAGTAGTTTCAGAGGAAGAAGCATTCTCATGTGACATTACTGGGGTTGAAATTTCCACTCCTCCCCCCAGGGGCAAATGATTAAAAGGGACAGAAGTAAACACGCCTCTGGGTGTGGTGATGTCATGTGACCTGTTTCCTTCCAATGTCTCTCAGCCTCACTCTTGAGAACATAAGTAGACCCTGCTGAATGAGACCAGTGGTCCATTTAGCCCAGCATCCTGTTTCACACAGTGGCCAATACATACCCCTGGACAGACAAGAAACACAGCACAGAGGCCAAGGCCCTCCCATGCTGCCTCCTAGCACTGTTATTCAGAGGTTTGCTGCCTCTGGCTACGGAGGCTCCCTTCAGTCACCAAGTCTAGTGGCCACTGCTGGAGCTCTCCTCCATGAATATGTCTAATCCCCTTTTAAAGCTATCTATGCTTGTAGCCATTATTACCTCAATCAGCAATGAATTCAGCAGATTAATTACTGGTTGAGTAAAAAATATGTCCTTTTGTCTGTCCCAAACCTATTTCTCAGCAACTTCATTGGGTGCCCCCGAGTTCTAGTATTATGGGAGATGGAGAAAAAGACATGAAGGCACTGAACCTAATTCTGTCCTCCTCTATTTTATCCTCATAACATCCCTGTCTGAGAGAAAGAGACTGGTCTAAAATCACCCAGTGAGCCACATGGCTGAATGTGGGATTGAACCCGGGTCCTACAGTCCTAGTCACAGGACACAGGAAGCAGCCGTATACTGAATGAAACCACTGGGTTAATAAAAGTTAGTACTGTCTACTCACAGTTGCACTGGCTCTCCAAGGTCTCTGGTAGAGATCTTTCACACCACCAACTACCTGATCCTTTTACTTGGAGATGCCGAGGATTGAACCCGGGACCTTCTGCATGTCAAGTGGATGCTCTACCATTGAGCCGCAGCCCCTCCCCTAATTCCAACCCTAAAGTCCAGAACTCTCAACCACCCAGGCTTTCTTTTTCTTCCGCTGGGCATTTGCAAGGCAGATCTGGGCAGGGGATGAGGGGTTGGTGTTCTGATGTTTGCTTTTTTCCGGGATGTTTGCTTTTTTCAGAGTTGGGTCTGGGTTCCCCTGAGCCACACAGCAACTTTAAAGAATAAAGCAGAGCCTGTAGGGGCTTGAAATGCCTCTGCGGGGTAGGAAGGGCTCCTGCCTCCACACACCCCAGACATTTTTCATGCCCAGACGGCCCGGGGGAGGGGAGTTACTTTCCCCCCAGCACAGTTTCAGCATGGGAAAATGGCTGGGGGGTAGACAGGAGACCTCCCCCTGTAGTGATCTGTGCCCAGACAGGCTCTGTTTCATTTTTTAATAATGATTCCCCACAGCTCCTGTGTGGCTTTGGTGTCTCAGGAGCTACAGTGAGGTGGATGTTGCTCTCTGAAGAGCCCTCCCATCTTGCTCTGCTTTCAGCCTCAGCCTCTGTCTCTCGGCCTTCGGCTGATTCCTTCCTCTGTTTCTCGGATCTGCCTGGAGTCGGGATTGAGAATTGGATGGATGGTACCTTAACATGATTTTTCTCAAGGTACGAACAAAAGGAGGCTGCAGTGCCTTTTCCTCTTGCCCAGAAGTGGCGCATCTGGGACTTCTCCAATCTAAATCTTCTTTTGGAGGACATCAAGAAGCGATTCAAAGGTAATGAAGAAACCCTGCAGGGATATCAGACTGGACATTAGTTTGGGCCAGATGTGTTTTAGGATGCTTATATTGGGGTTAGGGCTGTCAGGTCCCCTCTCTCCTCCGGCAGGAGGCTACTGTGGCTGGGATTGCGCGTGCCCATGTGCGTCACTTCCGGTTTACAACCAGAAGTGCCACTCGCAAGGGGCCTTTCCCTCTTAGTTTGTGTGGTAAAACAACCCTTTACCACTCAAACTAAGAGGAAAAGGCCCCTTGTGAGGAGGCCCTTCCGGTTGTAAACCAGAAGTGCCGTGCTTGTGGTGTGCGCATGCGTGCACGTTTGCCCCCCCAACCCTCAGGTGGTCGACAGGCAGAGGGGCGAATTGCCAGGCACCTGGCAACCTGGCCACCACTGGACACCTGGCAGCCCTAATTGGGGTACCCAACCTTTTTGAGCCTGGGGCCACCTTTGGAATTCAGACCAGCATGGTGGGCGCAGCCACAAAATGGATGCCACTGGAAGTGGAGCCAGCCACAAAATGGCTGCTGCAGCTTACCTTCAGTCACACAGGGAAGATCCTTCTGCTGTTGGTGGCAGAAGAAGTGAAAGCAACATTTTTAAAAAGCTGTACAGCCAGAAGCCTTGCTTGGCAAAAGTTCCACCTCGCCCTGGCCTCTTCATTAAATACTTGAGGGACACCAGTAAAGGGATTGGTGGGCGCCATGTTGGGGACCCCGGCTTATATCATTAGAAGACGCAGGAATACAAGGAGTATGTGTACCAATTAGGTAGTTCACCGTGGAAGGTCTTCTGATCAGATTTCTCCTGCGACTTTAGTTAAAAATTCCTTTATGTGAATTTTCTCAGAATTATTCTGTGTTTCCACTCTCTAGTCATTTGTATCCATGGACTGGCAAACTGGAAGGTAGTAGTCAAACGAGCACCTAAAATAAAAGGGTGGGGGAGGAAACTGCCCTTCAGGGCATCCTCATTTAATGGAGACACCCACCCCATCCCTTTCAGGAATAACTACCCCCCATTCTCACTGCAGCGTGTCTGTGGCCAAATTGGGCCTATCAGAACTGGTCTCTTTGACTGTATGTTTGCTTCAACATGTCATAACTGAGCCCACAGAGTGGTCTTGGGGGGACTGATAGTGCTGTCTTAAGCAGAATTACACCCTTCTAAGCCAATTTAAATCAGTGGAGTTAGAAGGGGGGTAATTCTGCTTAGGGTGGCACTGTGGAAGCTCTTTTTAGAAGCATCCTAAGTTTATCTGGAGCGGACCCTTGGGCCGCAGTCTTTAGCATACTTTCTATGAAGTGAATCTCCAGTCACTCAAAGTGACTAGTGAAAAGAAATGTTAATATTTCCACATCAGTAAAATTTGGGAAGAATTTCCCCCAGAAGTAGCTTCAACCTTTCAGCCAAAACTCAGAAGAAATATGTACGCATGTGCCATCAAGTCACAACCAAGTTATGGCGACCCCAGAAAGGGGTTTTCAAGACAAGTGAGAAGCAGAGATTTCTTTGCCATTGCCTTAATCTGCACAGTTTTCTTTGGTCTCCCATCCAAATACCAACCCTACTTAGCTTTCAAGATCTGATGAGGTGGGGCTATACGGCACCTTCCCTCCCCAAGAGAAAAAGAGACCATATTATGAACTGATGTTTTCGTCACATGATGGGTGATAAGCACAAGGGTCTGCTGCTCACTTTTGTTTCTTTTGCTTCCTCAGGCATCCTGGATTCTGGACTTCACCTGCAGAAAGGTAATTTTTTCTTCATACACGGATCAACTATTTCTTAACTAAAAAGCTTCACCTTACAATTTGTGTTGTTCTGCTTAGTGTTTTTCCAGAGATAACATTACTGGACGCTCTCGTGTTGTTCCTCAACCTCTCTCCCTCCCTGCCACGGCCAGTTCTTGTTCTGAGGAGGTCTGTCAGGGGGAAAGAGAAGGTGGATTCTGAGGGGATGAACTGCCTCCTTTCACCTACCTGTCTCCATATTTAAATGACAGGGAACAGTTGCTGGGCCTCAGCCTTTGAAGGCCTTTCTGAATCCTCCCATGAGAGTCATGGACCAGGTTGGGAATCCCATTTCTCCCAGTGGATTTCCCTTATTTTCAAGGTGCTATAAATTGTGTATTGGATCCTCAGGTTTTTTTTTAAGCTGTCTTTGTGGAATGGCAGTATATAAAGGTAGAAGTCCAGCCTGCCCTGGTGCTGTTTTCCAGTTGTTCACACATAAATTGTGTTTGATGTTTGGGAGAAGAACTGGAACCACATGCCTGTCACAAGCCTCCTCTCCAGCTTGGTCTTCCATCTTCCCAGCTATCACTCGGATGCACGCTTCTGAGCAGGAGGAAGCTGTCTCCTGACTGAATTCAGAGTGAATTTTTTTTAGAGTGAATTCAGACAGAAGGAAGGCAGATGTCTGCAGATTGAATGCTGGCTTAGCTCTTTTTCTTTCTTCTGTGTAGGGTCAGTTATTGGCTGTTTTTAATGAATACATTTTAAAACAGCATTGATGGTATATCACAACATATCAATCCTTTACCAAAGTTTTCAGTAAATTTGCAGAACAGGCTTTTGGAGAGGTATCTCCAGGATATAGGATGTATGTGTGTGTTCAGGGCAGCAAAGTTTCTTTCAAACTAGTGGCTATTGAGATATCTGTTTTTCCAGCCCAGGGTAGGTCATGGTTGAAGTTTCATAGCTCTGTGATGGTAATTCTAGTGCAGAAGGACTTTCATTGGTAATATTGCAGCTCTTTTGAGGGCTTAGTTTTTGCAGAGCTGTCAATAAGTTGCTTCCACAGGAGCAGGGAGGGGACATGAATTCAATACCAAGGGTAATTCTGTAAATTCTAGCTTGATCTTGGCCATCTTCTCACAGGTTATTAGCCCTGGATTCATCTGTTTTGGGAAGTGGTTTTCCCAACTGCTTCCTCGTCACATTTGTACACCTGGTGGGGTTTCCAAGGTTTTCTCTGATCTTTCTCAAACCTGGTTTGCAGTAAAGTCTGGATGGCTGCTATGTGGGTTGGAAAAATTCAGATTTTCCCACTTGTGTGGCAGCCTGACTCTTTCCTTGTGGCACTCATTTCCTTCCCTCATCTAAGTGGGGATTTTTAGTTTTTTTTAAAAATAGGCAATACTGTATACTCACTATAAAGATATAATGTTTTATCAATACGTGTACCTGGTTCTCTGAATCCCCAGCCTTCATTAAAGAGTAAGCCTCTAGACCCTTCTGTTGTGACAATATACGGGGAAAGGCATCACTATAATGATATGAATGAATGAAACCTTTAATGGCATAAGACTATAATGATATGCTACAACTAATTTCTTTTACTTGCCAAAGACCCAGTGGTCCAGTGGAAAGGGGTGGGAAACTGGGGGGGGGGGGGCTTGCCATGCAGAAGCCCCGTTCTTGCTGCATTTTATCAGCAGCTACACCAGCAGCAAGAAAACTGCACAAGCCCTGTCCCTGTTTGGAATCCACCGCCCAAGTGCCTTGATCTCTCTAGAAGTGACAGTTTCAAGGGACTGTAAATCCTCCTCTGCCTTCCTTCTTCCTTCCACCAAGTTCCCTTTTCTATGAAGCACAGAAACTATTGCTGGGGTGTTTTTGATTCAAAGTGTTCTGGGAGACACCTTGAATGACAGGAGAAGAGGGGTGATCATTTTTTAGAACAAATAATGGAAGGCTGAGTTGAGTAGAAATATTCTTAGGAACCAGGAAAAAATTGTACAGCCATATTTTTCCATACAAAACCTTTACCAAGAACAAAATTCATGTAATACCTTCATTATTTATTATTTAAATTGTCACAATACTTTGTGTAATCTTTCAAGCACACCAGATATTTCATCAGGCTGGATGTTGCAACTTTGTAAAAGACAGAAGGTTGGAAGGCAGATTCTTCAGGCTGTGGTGTGAAGGTCTGACCTCGCATGCATCCTCTGAGTAGCGCAGGCAGAACATTAGCTCCACTTTACTGCTGATGTAATAATACCTTACAGCACATTCCCTGGGAAGCTGAATTCAGTCCAGTCTTTTTTCTTTCATTGATGCACAGAAACAACCCCAAGTTCATGCAAAATGGTCCCAAATGCCAAGTGAGAAACACATGTCCCTGGCAGACTGAAAGCAATGGGAACCACATTTCAGTCTTCATGTTTTGTTCAGAGTCAATTAAAGCCAAATTCGGTGGTATTGCCTGTTTTGAGGTGTGTCTTGGATCAGGACTAAGAGCCATGACCCATTCAACCCATTCTGTGCCTCTGCTCAGTTTCCTGTGATTTGGGTGTTTGTGTAAATGCTCTCTCGTGTGATTTCTTAGGGGGAGAAATCCTGTGAGTGAAATATCCATGGTTTTCTTCTCTTTCAAGGTTCCCTGCTTGGGATGGGATATGGTAGGAAATGGGTTGTGTTCCTTTGGGTTTTTAATGTGGATTTTATCTGCCTTCTCTGGAAGCTCACAGGAAGTCTGCTCTGCCTTTTAGCAGGTCAGGAGGAGGCAGGAGAGTCTGTGAATCCAGGAGGGGGTTATGAAGAGGTGGGAGCAGGAGAAGGACGTAGAACAGGCCAGAGGGGAGAAATCTCCCAGCTGAAAATGCTTCTCTTCTTGTCTCCTCGTTTTCTCCCCCAACAGTAAATGTGACTCTGGATCCAAACACGGCCCATCCAAAACTCGTCCTGTCTGAGGACCAGAAAAGTGTGAGATGGGGAGAAGAAGCTCAACCTCGGCCCATTAGTCATAAGAGATTTGATGAATGTGATGCTGTGCTGGGCCGTGAGAGATTCACAGCAGGCTGCCATTACTGGGAAGTCCTTGTGGGAAGTGAGGAAGGCTGGGCTGTGGGGGTGGCCAGAAAGTCTGTGGGGAGGAAGGGAAAGGTCACCTTTAGTCCTGAGGAAGGGATCTGGGTTGTGAGGAAGTGGCTTGGACACTACAGGGCTGCCATAAAAGACCAATACCCTCTCCTGTCCCTGAGTGAGGAGCCCAAGAGGATCCGAGTCTGTCTGAAGTACACTGAGGGCCGAGTGGCCTTTTACGACGCAGACCGAGGATCCCTCCTCTACGAGTTCTCTGGAGCCTCCTTCCGTGGAGAGACCCTCCTGCCCTTCTTTTGGGTGTGTTTAAAAGCCCAACTCAGACTCTCTTCTTAAGACCATCTCTTCACAGCAGGATGGGGTTGCCAACTGCCAGGTGGTGGCTGGAAATCTCCCGCTATTACAACTGATCTCCAGCCGATGGAGATCAGTTCACCTGGAGAAAATGGCAGCTTCAGCAATTGGACTCTATGGCACTGAAGTCCCTCCCAAACCCTGCCCTCCTCAGGCCTCGCCCCCAAAACCTCCCGCTGATAGTGAAGAGGGACCTGGCAACCTTACAGCAGGAGCATTAATAAGAAAACATTATTTCTCAAGAGCCCCATTTTTTCCTGTCCTGTAAAGGCCTCTCCGGGCTCCCAACCACCAAAACCGATTGGAATAAAAGGGATAAATTTTCCGCCTCCATTTCCCAACGTTCCCTTTCTTTCTTTGTATCTTTTTTCTGAAAGCAAACAGTGACACATTTCACTTTATAAAAAGGGTTGTTCTCCTGGAGAGCTGTGAATAGCCACACACACCCCGCCCCATTTGGGGGGAAAAAAGGAAAATACCCCAAATCGCTTCTTTAGGGGTAATTTCCCAGCACTCCCCCATGGGCTGGATCTTCCACCTCCTTAACAGCAGAGCCCTCAAACAGCAGATTCTGTGAATGCGGAGGAATTTTCTGAACAGCGCACATATCAAATGTTCAAGGAAACGGTTTTAATAAATATTCATAAAGTCATTCAAAAACAAACAACATTTTTCTTAAGAGGCTTTTGTAACTTTTACCTCATGGTAGCTAAAACAGTGTAACAGCTTGAGAGTGAGCGAGAGAGAGGCGGTGTTGTTGGGTATAGCGATCTTCGTTATATGTCAGATATCCAAGGGTTAAATTGATTGTATTGATGTTAACCAGTTCAAGAAGGTGATGTTGTAATGCCTATAATCTTCATTATTATTGGAAATGTATGCTTTTATACTCGGTTCGCATACTCACACTTATAAAGATGCTAAGCCCGGGGCATAAGGGTTAGCATCTAGCACAATACCATATTCTGCACACATATATAATGGCAATACCCCATGTATAAGGGGTCAAGAATTATTCTTTGGTTCCTATTCACTCCTGTGTGATCACTGAGTTAGCATAAACTAGCAGCCATTATGAATCAGGTGCCAGTGAGATCATCCTTGCAGGCCTGGTACAGCTAGCCGCCCTAATGAGGCCCAAGGCAGTGATTTAGGGGTGTCAGATACGAATGTTTCGTTTCTCCATTACAGATCATGTAGCCACCTAAATCCACGCCTCAAAACCACACTGATAGGATATGCTAATCCAAATGTATCCATTATTGGGTCTTTGGTCTCTGCGCACTATATTACGTATGTGCAAAACCACTGACCAGAAGTTATAAACGTCGTTGCAATCCTTTGTTCTGGTGTATGAATTGTCCTGCGCATTTGGGGCAGTTCTCACGCGGTGTGTATATTGGGCCTAATAAACAAACTGCTTTGAACTCTCAACCTCCTACTGTGTTATTGTCATTGGGAATTAATACAATAATACAGGCATATCAATGTAATCCCCAATGTGTCAAATAGCTGTTGGTCAGTGAGAATCGGTTGTAAACATGCTTTTGGTCACGTACTAATTGCATATTACTGCTCTTTTTCTTTATCTAAGTAGAAAGAGCAATACCATGAAGGAAAGACAGACAATTCTGTATCTTTTCTCCTTGGAGAATGCTCTCTCCTCGCTCTCTGAGCATCCAAGGTTTTTATTAGGGAATATTACAATGGATAGCCAAAAGGTCAGTTAGTGATTACAATGGAACTAAAACAAGGCATACCAAGATCAATGATTAATGAGGTCAAGACAATGCACATTCCAGAGGATGAGTGGATTAAAGTTAATCCCTTTTAAGGTTGCTCCACTGAGGTCATTAGGTCACTATACAGTCAGTAGACTTTGGACAGTATATATCCAGAGATGAGACCCAGAAATCGTTATGATAATATTACATGCAATGAGGGCGTGCCCTGCCAAAGCAATAAAACCATAAGAACTGCTACAGTACCAGTTACCTTTTGGATCTCAAACAGAGAGGATGGAGCATTTCTGTCTCTTAGAGATGCCATGTGATTTAGATTCCTGCCAGCTTTTCTGGCAAGTTTAGGAAACTAGAAATATAGTAAGGATTTATTGTTTTAACTTCCAGTTTCCCTACCCTATATTCATAGTGAGTAAAGTTTGTTTTATTAAGACAAAGGACTTTGCCTGTTCATTGTGTGCGTGTGCCTTAATTGACTTTCACATAGCCATAATCAAATGATCCATAGCCTCGATTTATCAACAAGTGTCAACAGAAGGGATGGGTTTAACCCTCTGTCACTCAAATTAGGCTCCAGAGACTTTCCAACACACACCCCTCCTCCAGCCTCCCTTCCTCTCAAGCACAAGAGGAACAGCCAAAGATCCTACAGAAGAAGAAAGAGGCCCTGCAAGTCTAAGCTGATATTCTGGACTTTCTCTTTTCTTTGCTTTACTGGGCACCACCTGCTAGGATTTCCCTCTCTGCTCATTATCCCCTTTCAGAAGGGCCCTGAGGATCCTTGTCAAGGAGGTCCGGCCTGCCCTCCAGCAAACCGGTTCCTCCTTGGGTCAAAAGTTGCCAAACTCCCCACTGGGCTTCAGGACTCCCCCTAAAGCACAATGCGGGTAGACTCTGCTACCTTGTCGAGGAGACTCGGTCTGCTCTCCAGCAGGCCGATTCCTCTTTAGTTCAAAGTCACCAAATGTTTTCCTAGGAAAACCCAAATTCCTTACTGTGCTCCAGGATTCCCCCTGTGAGCGCAGTATAGGTATATTGCCACCGGCTCTCAATTCCAAAAGGCTGGCTTTCCAGGGATGAGCTGAGAGCTACTCTTCCCCAGCCAGTTTCCCAAAAGTCAAAACAAGCAAAAACCGTCCCTGCAGAGTAGAGCTTCTGCCAGGGGAGGCTTATTGCCACAAAACACTAGGGTAGGTGGTTTCTCACACACACACACACACACTCAGGCACTTGGATTTAGCCCTGAGACCCAAAAAAGGTTTCTCAGACTTCAATATAAAGTCTATAAGTTTATTTAATAAAATGTGCTCGTTACAGGAAAGGAAATTATTTGTGAGGCAGATAGCATAAAAACAAGAAATCTTAGCAATCTCTAACTTCACAGTAGTTCTTTAAGTTTCAGGCAAAATAGGCAAAGTTTCCAAGAGAGTAACAAATGCAAGGTTTTAGTTGATTTATAGTTACCAAGACCCAGCTTTGGTCCTAACACGCAGAGTGTCAGTCCTTCGTGGTTGCCAGATGATGGTCGCTCCATAAAACTCCATAAAAACTAGATCAGAAGAAGTTTATTCTTATGCCTTCCGAATTCGTCAGCTGGTGATCAAGCAGCCCATGAATTCCTCAGGAAAATAATAAACCAATTTCATATCTGTCCTGTCACTAGCCAACTCTTTGAAGACAAGAGATAAGTTGCATTCCTGCAGCAAATGCAAATTATCAGGAGATTCCCAGAGTCAGCGAGGGCTGAGGTGTGACAGGATGTGTCACCTTGGAGACAGATGGGCCATCAGTGAGCAAGCTTCAAAGGGAAGGGGGTTTGAGAGAGTTCCTCCCCCCCCCTCTCACAGACTACAAACGGAGCTTTGAAATGCATTTGCTAGGGGTAACTAGGCCGCACCTGAATTAAAGTTTGAGCCAATGTTGTGCAGTATTGTAGCAAAAGGAAATGCAGGGTGTATTTCCTTTACAATCCTCTCCTTATCAAGATTTCTACATTCATCGCAGTTGTGTTTTAGTTATACCAGTGGTTGAAAAGACATTATGCTTATGATAAAGTTATGCTACCTTGAAAACTGTACTGCCTTGAATTTTTTTGGGGGGGTGGGGTGGGGGCGGGTATAACTTCCCAATTGGAAAGAAATTCAGGAGGGGGATTTGCTTAGCCAGGGTCCTGCTGGGTTAAAGCTTTCTCTTCCTGTTTTTTTGTGTCTCTTCAAATCACGATAAGCCCTTTTCATCCACACAGCTGTCTCTATCTCCTTTAATTGGGTTGCCAACAAACTGGGTGCTCATACTTTATGCTTACCATGACCTTGTGAGGGAAGTTAGGCCAAGAGCTACTGAGCTTCCTTGCTAGGGTTGCCAACTGTGGCTTGGGGAATTCCTGGAGATTTTGGGTGCAGAGCTGGGGAGGGTGGGGTTCGGGGAGGGACATGATGTTAAGGCACCCTCACAGGCCCGCAGCTACAGAACTGAAGCTGGTGCACGAAGGGATGGGAACACTGCTGTATAGCCAGAGACAGAAGGGGTCTCCTGGAATCCATCTTGTTTGTGCAAGGCTGAAGCAAGCTGACAGGGTTGGAATACAGCAAAAAGGGGAGCCGTACCCTCCCTGGAAAGGAATGTTGCAGCTCTCCGAAGAAGACAAAGAGACAATGGATAAGCATTTAGCATTTCTATACTTTTCCTGCAATAGATGGCAAGCATCCTGCCAGATCTCATCAATTCTGCAGATTAGTTGTAATTCTGAGAGATCTCCAGCGCCCTGGAGGCTGGCAACCCTATCGCTGAGAAGGAATTTGAACCCAGGCCTCATCAGTTCAAGTCCACCACACTGCACTTCAAAGCACTGGCTCTCAGTGTTTACAATCATACTAATGTGTCGTCTATTCTTCAGGAAGATCTGGTGATAAAGGGGGCCCAAGAGACTTGTGAGGGGGCATCATCCCACCCCTGCTTGCCACTGAACAACCACCCTGTCTACTTAATGTGCCACCATCTCCTACTGCCTCCCCTTCCCACTTGCAGTGCTGCTGCCTCCACCTGCCTGGTTTAGGGGGCAACAATATAGGGGCAGAAGTGGCTCCCTTTCCTCCTCCCTGCCTGTCTACAGAGCTGAGGTGCTGGTGGTGGTGGTGGCGAGGGTGGGTGAGGGTTGCAGGCCTTGTTTCTCCTCTTCCCCTGACCGCCTGGCTCACGTGGCCATTGCTCCTTCCTTTTCCAAACTGACAACTGAAATCTCATGACATAGGTTCACAAGATCTCAGTGTTTTCCTAAAAATGTTAAATTGGTAATATATAAACCTGGGGGGGTTGCTATGGAAAACATACCCTGAGTGTACCTGGCCCCATTTTCTGGGGTATGTGATACACACGGGTGCCAGATTCAGAATTAGATATATGATCCTGTCCCACCTTCACAAGAAGAGGGATAAGAGGAAATCCAGGGTCCCTCCTTTTCCCCAACAGCTGGAGGGAAGGGAGAGGAGGAGCTGGAGGTCTGTTGCAGTCACAATATTTAACTGTAGTTTGCCGGGGAGAGCAGGATATAAGAATAATCGCAAAATAATTAAATTAAATACTGAATGAGCAGTTCTGCCTCCTGTCAAAAGCCTTACAGCAATATCTGATGTAGCAACATAAAGTGCAATCATTGTTTTTGTGAACTGTAGCCAAAATCAGATTTACAACCAATGTCCCTTTCCTACAGTAGCAACTCTGAAAAACATACCTCCTTTTTAAAAAACTGAAAATAGCTTTAGTCATTGCTCTGAAATTATTTCTTTCGTGCAGTATTAGGTTTGGCTCATTATAGACTGGCTTCATGTACACCCTGCCTTTCTCCCCAGCGTGGACCAAGAGTGGCTGACATCGTTGTCCAGTCCTGTGAATCGGAGGAGGCTGAGTGTGTGCGTGAGAGTGGCCCTCGGTCAGCCTCCAAGAATCTGTGGCAGGTTGAGAATTTGAACCTGGATCTCATAGATTCTAGACAAATGCTTTAACCACTACATCTAACTGGCTCTGATAGCTCAGGGAAGTTCTTAAACCCCACTTTGTTTTGTAAAAGAGGGGATGTATTCCACTTTCCCTCATTGTGCTGCCTTCCTCACCAAGGTGACCCAAAGCGGCTTATATCATTCTCCTGTCTTCCACTTTATCCTGACAACAACAACAACCCTGAGAGGTAGGTTAGGGTGACCCTGGCCCAAGGTCACCAAGCAAGCTTCCATGGTGGAGCTGGGATTTGAAACTGGGTCTCAGTTTCTAAGACACTCTAACCACTATACTACATGGCCTCTAATAGTTTAGGGAAGTTGTGTTGTTTTGTAAAGAAGATATGTTTTCAATCCTCCCTGTCTGGTGCTTCCACTTTTGACTTCTCATGATTAAACTTTTGATTTCATTGCCAATGGAGGGAGTTTCTGGCCCTAATCTGGGTGTTCTTGATTCCCTTCGTTTTTGGCACTGCAAGTCCCATCATCACCCAGAAGCTGGGGACCAATTTTGAGGCCCCTGCCTTTGTTTTCTGGTGGGTTATGTCCCTTGTTCAGAATGAAGAAAAAGGTGGTGGATTTTGGCAGTGGAGTGCTGGATAGAAAGGAGGTGGCTTGAGGGGGACATTGATAGACCAGAGTGAGAGCGGAGAAGATTACAAGGAGAAAGGTGACCAGAGCAGGAACCAAACTTTGGGCAGAAAAGAAGTGCCTTTTGTAATATTATAAAGGAGAGAGTCTCAGGACCTGGCAAGAGGCTGAAGATGGGAAGCAAAGGAGAGAGAAGAGGCAAAGACGAAGCTAAGACCTCATCCTCATTCTATACGGACAGATGCGGATGTTGTCGGTGATTGTGGAGGGCCGGGGTGGTGGTGAGGATTTTGTGCTGGCACTGATATTGGCAGGACTCTTCACTATTCTGGGTTTTATTTTTTCTTAATTTAAACTGAATTCCTACACATGTGCAATGTCCTTGCCTTGATGCTGTATGGAGACCATTCTTCCCCCTACTACCAGGTGGCTTTTTTAAAAAGTGAGAACAGCTAAATCAAAACAGTTTCATTTGTTGACATGTTTATACTCCCTGCATATTGCAACAATGTACTATTTCCCTGATTTCATTTTTTTAAAGTAACTCTCTAACCCTTTTCATTCAAGAGTTATGTAAAGGAGCAACGTGCAGCCAATACAGTTCCCCTTATAACTCCACAATGAAAAGAGCTATAGAATGAGTTTTAAAATCCCTGAATGAGTAATTGCCATAATAGATTGTTGTAATGGTGTGTCGGCAATTTTTTTTTTATTATGTCTAGACATATCAAAAGCTGGAAGAGGCCTGGTCTCCTCTGGACCTTTGAGAGGGCCTGTCACTTCCCTATGTTAAGAACCTAACCAAACAAACCCACAAAACAAATATTAGCCTGTCACAAGGGGATGGTTCAGTCTAGTTTCCTCCCTGATGGGCTCTTTTTTAGGCAGTTTTATCTACTGCAATGGTTGTAACCCAGTTGTACACGAAGCTCCAGTAAGACGCAGAACTAGTCTAGGTGGGAATTGGGGTTTTCAGAACAGTGTTTTTTTTTACTGCTAACGGAATAATTTTTTTTGTTTGTGTTCTAAAGCTACAACAATAAAACAATACTACTGCAATTTTCGCGTCCTCAAAACTTACCATAAACAATCAATATAATAACAGAATGCCTGCAAACATATAGCTTTTCTCAGAAAAGCTGGTTTTTTAAATATATATATATATATTGTATTGTACTGGAACCCAGATTGTTGGATAAGAGTGACTGGTGGGACTGAAGGTAGGAATGGCTGACACTCATCTACAGGAAAGTATTCAGAGACAGGCAACAGCCTGACCAGGAAAAGCACTTCCGCTGCTGAATGAATAAACTTGGACTTCCAGCTGACTAACCAACAGGACAGCAACAATAGGTATTTATTATTATTTTATATAGTCTGCCTTTCTTACTGAGACTCAAGAAGGATTACACAGTGTAAAATTTAAATCAATAAAACAAACAATTAAACAAGCAATATAATCCTAGGATGGCAGAAATCTCAAACACAGCATAAATATTAAACATATGTTAAATAAATCAAAAAATGGTATTGGGTCAAGTCGGCCTATAAACCCACCTCCCAGTTCAATATGGGCAGGTCTTTGCTTTGCATAGCCCCTCCTCCTCCAAAGTCAGAAACTTTGGTTAAATTGTTAATGTTCCTTCCACCAGTTATCTCTCCACCTTCTTCTAAATCGAATCCAGATTTCCTTATGATATATTCTGCATACAGATTGAAGAGATAGGGAGATTAAAAATATCCTTATCTAACATCTTTGCCGATTGGAAACCTTTCTGTCCCTCCGTATTCTGTTCTGACAGTAGCCTCTTGTCCAAAGTACAGGTTGCGCATCAAAACAATCAGATGCTGCGGCACACCCAATTCTTTTAAAACCACCCATCGCTTTTCATGATCCACAGTCAAAAGCTTTGCTGTAATCTATGAAGAACAAACTGATTTTCTTCTGAAATTCTCTTTATGCTCCATCAACTAACATAAATTTACAATATGATCTCTAGTGCCCCTTCCTTTTCCAAATCCAGCTTGAACATTTGGCCTTTCTCGTTCTATATGTGGTAACATTTTTTATTGTAACATTTTGAGAATCACTTTGCTCTCGTGAGAAATTAATGCAATGGTCTGCCAGTTACTGCACTCTTTGGAATGTAAGTTGACCATTTCCCGTCTCTGGGCCATTATTTTGTTTTTCATATTTGTTGGCATGTTCTTGTCAAGATTTTGATGGACTTTGTTTCTGTGGCTTGGAATAGCTCTATTGGCTGTGTAAGCACAGCTAATATATACCACAGACATGCTCTTTCCCAACAGAAAACTAGCACCTCAAGGAGATATGTTATATTCCCGGCCTTCTTTGCTGTGCCTCTTTTCTGTCGCTGTGGACTTTTCTTTAATATGGGGGAGCTTTTGGAAACGTGACTCCCCTCTCTTACTGTCTGGAGTGGTGCCTTCTCTTTCAGATCTGGAGTCTGCGTCCAAATTTCAGTTTGCAGGGAACATGTGTGTGTTGCTGTCATGGGAGCGGCTCAGTCACGGGACAAGGCAAGGGCTAAAGAGGTGGAATCACATCCAAACAGTTGGACCTTCCTTCCTTCCTTCCGTCAGCTTCCTGGGGGAAATTGGAGCGTTTCTGCCTCTTCCCCCAAGTAAGAGGGGTGGGGGAGATCTGAACCTGGTTGTCAGCGGCGGACTGGGTCTAAAAATGTTGGTTGCCAGGAGACAAAAACCCACAACTATAAGGCTATCATTAAATTTTTATAAGAAATATAATTTAAAAATACATAAGTGGAAAGAGGTACAATTAAAATTTCAGTTGCGTACAGTAATCGTATTCGATTTCAAGCCACTACAAGGTGTTTAACATTTGTAACGTCTTGTCTAATGTTCAAGGGAGCCCACTTCATCAGGGGCTCACAGGGCCCCACTTGCCATGGGGCAAGCGGACCCCCCCCCCCGGCCAGTCCGCCACTGCTGGTTGTCCTTTTGGGAAGGGGCCGGGGGAGGTGGACACTGGCCGCGGTCAATCCGCTCTGCTGCTCCCCTCCGCTGCATCCCAACTTTCCCCGGACTTCCCCCGGGAGGCGGAGGGAAACTTCTCCCCCCCCCCGGGTTTTGCAAATGCCCACCCAAGGAGAGGGAGGGAGACGCTTCCTCCCCAGGGTCCACCTTCCACCACCCCCGGCCCTTTTCCTAGCAACTCTTTCTCTCCACCTCCCCCCCACGGAAGCCGCCCATTACTAGGTCGTTGAGGGCGCAGCAGCAACAGGGAGTCCTTTGCAGGGAGGGAAACTGCCCCGTGGCCGCTTTGGAAAGCAGGGAAGCGAAACTAATTCTTTTTCTCTCTCCCTCCCGCTTAGCAGAGCCAGCCATGGCGGCCGGGGGTCCCGTCCAGGAGCTGTGCGAGGAAGCCTCTTGCTCCGTCTGCCTGGACTTCTTCAGGGACCCGGTGACCATTGCGGAGTGTGGCCACAGTTTCTGCCGCGCCTGCCTGACCCGCAGCTGGGGGGAGTCGTGGGCAGAGGCTTCCTGCTGCCCCCAATGCAGAGGGCGAGCGCAGGAGGGGACCCTCCGGCCCAACCAGCAGCTGGCCAACTTGGTGGGGATAGCCAAAAAGTTCACTCTGCAGGAGGGAAAAGAGGTAGAAGCGACGGGGGGAGAAGGCGAGGGGGGCGTCTGCGAGCAGCACCAGGAGCCCCTGAGGTTTTTCTGCAAGGAGGACGAAGCCCCCCTCTGCGGGGTCTGCCGCAGATCGGAGGAGCACAAACAGCACCAGGTGATCCCTCTGGAGGAGCCTGCCCGAGAGAAGAAGGAGGTAAGAAATCTCTGAGGATCTTGCTGGGGACCAGCCGTGATTTCTTCCTGTGATTTCTTCCTGGCTTCTCTGTAGATGTGGTCCAGTGAAAAGAGTCCTAGCTGGAATGCAAATAATGGTACATATTAAACTAATATCCTTTTAGGCCCCCAGCTGCAGGATCCTGGGCTAGGCAGATCCCTCCTTCTGTCTGATCCCACCGGGCTCTTACTGTGTTCTGTTTCAGAAGAGTTGGTTTTTTCATGCCGATTTTTTTCTACCTTTAAGGAGTCTCAAGCCCTGACCTGGATGGCCCGGGCTAGCCTGATCTCATCAGATCTCAGAAGCTAAGCAGGGTCAACCCTGGTTACTATTTGGATGGGAGACCACCAAGGAAGTCCAGGGTTGCTATGCAGAGGAAGGCACTGGCAAACCACCTCTGTTAGTCTCTTGCCATGAAAACCCCAAAAAGGGGTCACCATAGATCAGCTGCGATTTGTCAGCACTTTACACACACAAGTAGTCTCAAAGTGGCCTACAAACTCCTTACCATCCCCTTTCCACAACAGACACCTTGTGAGGTAGGTGGGGCTAAGAGAGTTTGGAGAGAACTGTGACTGGCCCAAGGTCACCCAGCAGGCTGTATGTGAAGGAATGGAGAATCAACCCCAGTTCTCCAGATTAGAATCCACTCTTAACCGGTGCGCCACACTGGCTCTCCAGGAGAGAAGACTTTTCTTGCATCTTGGTGCCTGGCTCAAAATTTCCCTTTGGGTCAAAGCAGCCTGGAGTGTTTGGGGCCTCTTTTCCAGTTGTTGGTTTATAATGTCAGTGTGATGTTTTGATTCTTCTGTTCAGCTGCAGATTGGCTGCCAAAGGAGTTGGTGGTAACCAGAGCCTTTCAAACATCATGTTCTCCTTCGAAGCCCTGCCATCTATCCCTCCAGGGGACGCCTCTTTGTAGGTTGTGGAGTTTGATGGTTGAGGAGGGGCTCTCGATCCTTGTGCCCCCAGACTCCCACGGACACGATCCATTTCCTCCCAGCGGAGCAGTAATATCTCCCATCCGTTCCTTACGGTGGGAATGCTGTTGCCTCTCCTGGATTGAGATCTAGCAGCATGGCCAGTCCAAGACGTGTCACTGCCTAAGGGGGAATATCCAGAGCAGGGGTCCCAAATCTTTTTCAGCCTATGGGTACCATTGGAATCCTGACACAAAACACTGGGCACAGCCACAAAATGGCTGCCACACCTTGCATTCAGTCACACAGTGAAGTTCCTTGTGCTGCGGCAAAGCAATTAAAAAAAAAATCTACACAAGTCTCAAATGGCCAGTTAGAAGTCCTCCCGGGCAAAAGCTCAACCCACTTTCCAAAAACACTTGTTGGGCACCAGGAAAGGTGTTGATCAGCTCAGTGGTGCCCACAACATCCTGCTGGGGACCCCTGATCCAGAGGATGTGGTTCCCGTTCCCCCCCCCCCCCGCTCTTGGTGAAGAGGGGAATTCGAAGATCATGCAACTGTAATTGTAAATCTGAAATGAGGTGGGGAGCCAGGATGTTCCTAATTTCCTTAATTTTGGGGTTCCTTTTTCTGCAGCAGCCCTAGATGCTACCTGAAATCTCGTTTCTAGAGGAAAGTCAGCAGCTGAGGATTTAGTGGTGGATTTGCCGACTTTCAGATGCAGGGAGCGTGTGGTTTACTCCGAAGCAGGAATTGTTACCAATCCATTGGCTTTCAAAGGAATTTTAGGTGTCAATAAAAGCTTGGTTACTTCTCTTTCCTATACAATATGTTTTTTTCTGAATAAGTCACTGATTATGTCCAATATTTACAAAGACAGAGAGAAAGAGAGTTCAAAAACATGGGGTGGGGATAAAACAAATATGGTTCTTTTGTTTTTGGCATCAGACAGTCGTAGCAGCCAGAAAGGAGAGAGTTTGCCAGAAGCACCAGGAGCCGCTGAAGTTCTTCTGCAAGGACGATGAAGCCCCCATCTGTGTGGTCTGTGACCAGTCCCAGGAGCACAACGATCACGAAATCATTCCTGTGGAGGAGGCTTCCCAAAAGTACAAGGTTGGAAATCGACATGGTGGATGATGGTGGGGAAGATCACGTGTGGATCCTTTCTAGCTGCACTCCTGGGTGTCCCATGACACTTTTTGTAGGGAAATGCTCAGACCTTGGGCCCAAACGGGGAGTGACAACATCTCTTTGTTGCCCATTTCCTGGCTTGGCTGCTCCCTTCCTAATTGCCCTCCCCTTGTGCTCAGGGGGTGATGTTGGGATGTCGCACTCTTCAGGGCTGGCTGATTGTCCTACCAAACCACCAGAGGCAGCAGCCTACTGGTGGAAGGTTTTAACTATTCCACACACACACTCACACATACACATGATATTCTTCCTTTTTTTAAAAAAAAATTGCTATCCCAGAGTTCCTGTTAACCCTCTGGCCAGGGGTTGCATAGGGTGGGACATTCTGCACTTATATCTGATTTGGGCATTGATGGCAGTATTGCTTTAGGATTTATAGTAAAAGGAGCAAACCTTACTTTTGGGACTTTCTCCCCCCCCAGGATCAGTTCTGCAATTGTATGGAGGTTCTGCGGAAGGAGAAGGAAAAAATTCTGGCGCATAAAGCCAGTATCGTGAAGGAAAGCCAAGACCTGCTCGTAAGTGTCCTTATTGCTGGGAAGTGAACAAACAATGGAAATATACATGGGGTGGGGGGGGACACTGAGTACAAAATGCAGAAAAGTCAAGCAAGAAGGCAGGCTCTTCCCATTTGGAATGGCTTGGTTTTCCACAGAAACGTTAATGAAAGACCACTTAGAATAAACTTTTGTGAATATTAAGTGGGGCACCTTTCCTCTTACAGCTCTGCAATAAAAAGGGTTCTGGAAGTAACCATAGTGCCTGTGCATGGGGGGGGGGAGAGAGATGTGAGAAGCTGCAGCACGTGTTTGAATTTTGTAAAGTAAAACCACTCCAAAAAGAAAATAATGCAAAGATAATTCATAAGTCCTTTGGATGGATACTTCTCAATCTTTCTCTTTTCCTACTCAATCTTGATGTGATCTGTTGATGTGAAAGTCAAAAGTGTCCTTCTGATAGGAGTCTCCTAAGGTACCCCTTCCCACGGCAAAGACTGGCTGTATTCTTCTTCTTTCCTTCTTTTTCCATCTCAGAAGCAAACCAAAGGAGAGCGGCAGAAGGCAGTGACCAAGTTCAGGCAATTGCATAAGTTTCTGGATAAGCAAGAGAAGTTTTTGCTGACCCAGCTGGAAGAGGAGGAGAGGGAGGTGGAAAGGAAAAGGGACCAGCACCTGGCTGAACTGTATGAGGAACTCTCCTCTCTTGAAAGCCTCATCCGGGAGATGGAGGAGAAGTGTCAGCAGCCGGCCAGTGAACTCCTGCAGGTAAGAGTGTGGCAGGAACAGCCCAGGCTCCCCTTTGGGAGGAGGCTGCCTCCAAACCCTTTCTGTGCCTCCTTCTGCCCCATTTCATCTCCACCTAGGGGCAGTGGCCATGCAGAACTCCACCTCCTGGAAATGCTGCTCCCCCCAGAGCCCCCTGCCCCTCCCCGATAGACCAAGGCCAGGAGGCTTCCATCTCAGAAGCAAAAGTATGTTTGTGCATCATCCAACAGTCTGGGGAACTTCATGCAAGTCCAACCAGGTTCACGGGTAGCTCTTTCCAAACAACCAGGAATGAGGGTTATATTCAAGACTGTTCACAGGATGACTGTGGGGGGTGGGGAATGTAGCTTATACTGGTTGCCTGCAGATAGGTGCGCAAAATTACACAGACACACAATGGCAATCACAAGTGGTAGAGGGATGGCATCCACACACCTGTTGCTGGCACCGCTGTGCTTGCTGTTGGCAACCCATCATGTCTGTGCAGATGTGATGGCATTTGGGCCCAGACCCCCCTTTTCCTTTCCCTGCTGAGCCACATGACAACACTACTGGGAAAAGAGGGGGGAGCCCTTTAAAGCGTTTGGCTCTTCTCCTCTCAGTCCCTGCGGCCACTATCCCTCCCCTCATCAGAGGGCTTTTCTCAGGCTTTAAAGAAAAGGGCAATGGCTCGATTGCTCTAGCGTTGTAACATCATAATAACCTGTTGCACTAATTCCTAGCTTTTCCAGTTATAACTCTGCAACGAGTAAATACTTAATTTTTTTTTAAATGAAAGCTGGAACCAGTATGTTGTTACAGTGCAACTGTAACATAGCTATTTTTTGTTTAAACTTGGGAAACCCTTCAGCATGGAAAGAAGGGAAATAACAGAGACAAAGGGCTGAGGCATGAAACGCTGCTGGGAATGCCTCTGCTTCCACAGGTCGCCACAAGAATGACGCACCCTGATCTGAGGGTTTCTGCCTTCCATGTGAGGGAAAATCCCTTTCCAAATACTGAATAGTGGCCGCTATTGAGTTGTCATAGCAGATCACCCAGCTCTGCTCTGAAATGGCTCCACTTTGTCGATAGTAACCTCACAAAGATTTTCTCCCACTTTATGGAGATGCTTCCCAGCTTTCAAATGGAGTCTGCTAGCTGGACACAGGAGAAGGGCCAGAGTGGAGAATTTTCCAGGGCCTGAGGGGGTCTTCCTGTTGTGGCCTTTTAGCAAGCTCTGAGGTCTCTCTTTTTTCTCTCTCTCTGCCATTTTTCTTTAGGATGCCAGAAGCACCTTGCAGAGGTAAGTGGGTCTTGCTCATTAACCTTCTTAACACTGGGGGTGATCTGGGTTTGAGTCTCTAGCTGCAGTCATTGCACAAAATGGCAGTTTTGAAACTTTATTTGGCCCAGATAATTCCTTGGTTGGCATCGGGGCTGGCTGTGGGGGCACTTTAGAGGTGAACACTGTGGTGACAACCCAACCCAATCGGATGTGCTCCATTTGTTAAGGAGGGTCGGGGGAGTCTACACATGAGGAAGCAGGAGTTGCTGTGTGCCATTTTTCCACCAGAGCTCCTGCCACCTCATGGCACTTAAATGTGTTGCTCCTACTCAAATTTGTCCTTGGCTGTTTCCACACTGGCCATTTGCCTCACATTCAAGGCTGTGGCAAAGCAGGAATGGCAGCGATTCCCCCACCCCACGTGCTTTTTGAGGGTTTTTTTTCCACATCAGCCTTTGGGGCAAAGAAACCTACTATCAGGGAGCCATGTTGCTGCTGTGCTGCGTTGGCAGCCATGGCAAAAACAGGGCTTCTGAAATAAAGCATTTGTCCTGCAGAGCAACCCATGATGGGGAATACATAGCTGGGGATCAAAAAATTTGTACCTCTGCTTTAAGTCTCCTCAGGTAGTTTCAGAGTTAGAAGAGTTGCCATGTGACATTATTGGGGTCGAAGTTTCCACACCTCCCACCAGGGGCAAATGATCAAAAGGAACAGAAGTAAACACACTTCTGGGTATGGTGATGTCATGTGACCTGTTTCCTTCCACCGTCTCTCAGCCTCACTCTTGAGAACATAAGTGGAGCTTGCTGAGTGAGACCAGTGGTCCATTTAGTCCAGCATCCTGTTTCACACAGTGGCCAACAAGTTCCCCTGGATGGCCAACAAACAGGGCACAGAGGCCGAGACCCTCCCCTCCTGCTGCCTGACTCCTAGCAGCGTTATTCAGAGGTTGGCTGCCTCTGACTATGGAGGTTCCCTTCAGTCACCAGTTCTCATAGCCGCTGGTGGACCTCTGCTCCAGGATTCTGCATAGTTCCCTTTTAAAGCCGTCTGTGTTCATGACCTACAGTGAGTTCTCCACTTCATTGGTGGGCCCTGAGTTCTAGTATTATAGGAGAGGGAGAAAAAGACCTGAGGGGACTGAACCTAATTCTGCCCTCCTCTATTTCATCCTCACAACATCCCTGTCTGAGAGCAAGAGGGACTGGTCTAAGGTCACCCAGTGAGCCCTATGGCTGCATGTGGGATTGAACCAGGGTCCTACTGATTCAGACCATTGGTCTATTGAAGATAGTATTGTCTACTAAGAGCAGTAGTGGCTCTCCAGGGTCTCTGGTAGAGGACTTTCACACCACCTGTACCTGATCATTTGACCTGGAAATGCCAGGGATTGAACTCAGGATCTTCTGCATGATAAGCAGATGCTCTACCTCTGAGCCACAGCCCCTCCCCTAACTCTGACCCTAAAAGTCCAGAGCTCCAACCACCCCTGCTTTTTTCCCCCTCCACTGGACATTTGCAAGGCAGATCTGGGCAGGGGAAGTGGGGGTTGGTGTTCTAAAAGCCACACTTGAGGTTTGCTTTTTTTCAGAGTTAGGTCTGGGTTCCCCTCAGCCACACAGAAGTTGGGGGGAATGGCTGTGAAAAAAGGGGGATAAAAAGAGGTGCAAAAGCACCAGTCTGGAACAATGATTCAGAAAGAAAGAAAGAAAATTACCAAAGTGTGCATAATTTATATTTTAAAAGTAAAAATACAAAGGATTATTATTGTTATTTACATAATTGCACCACAATATATCCAATAATTCAGCAATTCTCAATTGCAGTACAGATATCAGTTACATACACAATGTGGCAATTCCAAATAAAAATAATAAAGAATGGAAAAGCACACAACGAAAACAAAGACAAGATGCTGGCCAGTTCCTGTTTCGAATCTTCATCACTCCTGAACTACCCTTGAGTAGGAGCGAAGATGTTTTTCTTTTGAGGTCATACGGTTCTACATATTAGGATCCTGCCGTTGAAATTCCAGCTTCTAAAGCAACCGCTGGTATTTTTGTACCTCTTTTTTTCTGTTGTTCAGAGGTTTCCTTTTTCTCTTCTTTGTTAAAAAAGAAAGCAGAGCCCATCAGATTGCTATCGCGGGAGAGGAAGGGCTCCTGCCTCCCACTCCCCAGCCATTTTTCATGCCAGAACCACCCCATTTTTCCTGCTTCACACACACAGAACAGTCCAAGTGGAGCAGCAAAAAATGGAGAAAGAACTCCCCCCCAGTCCAGTTTCAGCACAGGACAATGGCTTGGGGGGGGGGCTGACAGGAGCCCTTCCTCCCCCTGTGGTGGTGGACTGAACCCAAATGGGCTCTGTTTTATTTTTAAATAGCCACTCCCCACAGCTGCTGTGTGGCCTTTTGGTTTTAGGAGCTACAGTGAGGTGGACGTTGCTCTACAAAGAGCCTCCCGTCTTGCTCTGCTCTCACCCTCAGCTTATGTCTCTCAGCTTTCAGCCGATTCCTTCCTCTTTCTCTGATCTGCCTGGGGCGGGGGGATTGTGGATTGGATGGATGGTACCTTGACATGATTTTTCTCAAGGTATGAAGAAAAGGAGGCGTTTGAAGATCTAGTGGCTTTTCCTCTTGCATTGAGGCGGTGCATCTGTGACATCTCAGATTTAAGTCTCCTGTTGGAAGACATCAAGAAGCAATTCAAAGGTAAAGAGCATAAGAAAATCCAGTGGTTTGTTCATACAGTGGCCACCAGGCACCTCTAGGAAGCCCACAAACAAGACGACTGCAGCAGCAGCATGCTGCCTGTGTTCCACAGCACCTAATATAATAGGCATGCTTCTCTGATCCTGGAGAGAATAGGTGTGCATCATGACTAGTATCCATTTGACTAGGAGCCATGGATAGCCCTATCCTCCATGAACATGTCCACTCCCTGCTTAAAGCCTTCCAAGTTGATGGCCATCACCACATCCTGGAGCAGAGAGTTCCACAATTTTAACTATGTGTTGTATGAAGAAATACTTTCCTTTGTCTGTTTTGAATCTCTCGCCCTCTAGCTTCAGCAGATGACTCCACATTCCAGTATTATCAGAGAGGGAGAAAAGCTTCTCCCTGTCTACTCTCCACACTATGCATACTTTTATAGACAGGTTGAAAAGCACCAACATAGATCCCTGAGGGACCGCACTGCTGACATCCCTCCATTGTGAGAACTGACCATTGATTCCTACTCTCTGCTTCCTGTTTTTCAGCCACCTCCCAATCTATAAGAGGACTTGTCCTTTTATCCTGTGACTATGAAGCTTGCTTAGCAGTCTTTAGCGGGAGGCTTTGTCAAAAGCCTTTTGGAAATCCAAATACACAATGACCACAGGCTCATTCCTGTCCACATGCTTAATGACACTTTCAAAAACCTCTAAAAGATTACTGAGACAGGACTGAGCTTTGCAGAAGCCATGTTGGGTTTTGCTCAACAGGGCTTGCCCTTCTATATGCTTGACAATCCTATCTTTAATGATGCTATCCATCAATTTACCTGGAACAGGCATTAAGTTAACTAGCCTGTAATTTCTTGGATACCCCTGGAGCCCTTTTTATACATGGGTATTACATTGGCTACTGTCCAGGCCTCTGGTACTGAGGCTATCTTAGGGACATGTTACATATCATCATTAGAATCCTAGAACAGGGGTCGGCAAACTCATTAGTCAAAAGAGCGAAATATCAACAGTACAATGATTGAGATTTCTTTTGAGAGCCAAATTTCTTAAACTTAAACTATATAGGTAGGTACACTGTTTATTTACTTAATAAACTTTAATTAAAGTTTTAAGTCTTAATTAAACTATAGGTACACTGAATAAAACTTGATATCATACTTAATAGTGATCTTATTTATTGATAAAAATTAAATTCTAAGTCCCTGCCATTTCCCCCTCCCCGTCCGGAGTCCTCGTCTGGAGGCCTGGTCTACCCCCATAAAAGCCTATTGGTGGACCTGGCCTCCAGCTGAGTCCCATTGGGAGGCCAGGTCTACCCATTGGCTTTCTTGGCAGTAGACCTCGCCTCCGGAGGCCCATAGAAGCCAATTGGTAGACCTGGCCTCTGAAGGGGGACTTTCCCCTCCTCGGAGTCCAGGTCTACTGCCAAGAAAGCCAGTGGGTAGACATGGCCTCCCAATGGGACTCAGCCGAAGGCCAGGTCTACCAAAGGAAGCTCACCCCGCCCAACAGCTGATAGGCGGTGGGGCCAGGAACCGCCGAGCCGCCCGCCCAGCAATCGCTCAACTAGAGGGGAGGGGAGGCTTTAGCCTCCCAACCATTGAGGGCAAGGGAAAGGGGGACCCGGCCATCCTCCACGGCAGGGGGTGGGAGACAGTGCGCCCGCTCTCTCTCGGGCATGCCGGCGCGAGCGGGCGCAAGAGCAGGGGCTCCAAACCAAGTTCGGAGAGCCGCACTCAACAGGCCAAAGAGCCGCATGTGGCTCTGGAGCCACAGTTTTGAGACCCCTGTCCTAGAATTATGAGCCTTCTAGTCCAACCCCCTGCTGAATGCAGGATCAACCTAGAACATCCCTGACAAGTGTTCATCCAGCCTGTGCTTGAAGACTGCTAGTGAGGGGGAGGTCACCACCTCCCTAGGCAGCTGATTTCGAACTACTCTTACTGTAAAAAACAATTTCCATCCAGCTCATACTTTATACCCATCCTATCTTCTGTAGCCGACAGGAATAGTTCCCTCCCCTTCTCTCTAAGTGATAGCCTTTGAAATACTGAAAGAGAGCAATCATATCCCCCCTCAACCTCCTCTTTTCCAGAGTGAGCATTCCCAAGAAGTTCAGCAATTTCCCATTTGACTTCTTGAAGAACTCTAGGATGGATACCTTCTGGTCCCAGCGACTTCTTAGTTTGGTGTTTGTGTATATGTTCTAGATCTTCCTGCCTTGTTACCACTATTTGCCCCAGCTCCTCATTTTCCCTTCCCCAAAACACCTATTTAGGAAAAGGTATCTGCCCTATATCTTCAACAGTGAAGACAGTTGAGAAGATTTCATTTAGCTTCTCAACAATCGCTTTATTCTCCCTTAATGTTTCTTTACTCCAGGGGTGGGGAACGTCAGGCCTGGGGTGGGGGGTGGGCGTTTAAGGCCCGCAAAATCATTTGGTCTGGCCCTTTGTGGGTCCTGGCAGATCTCTAGCTCAGAAGAATCTGGTGAGCCGCCCCCTCCCGCAGACAGGAGTAGCCTCTATTCAAAGCAGATGTGAGTTTTGCCGAGAAAAGGACCCTTTCCCCCCCTTGCAGCTATGGAGCTGCTAGGACCACCCAAGAAACTGTGTTAACCCTTTCCCACCTGGGCCATGGAGAAACATATTCCCTCTGTACTACAAGAGGGCTGGAGGTGGAAGTGGCAACAATGGAGGGGTTAAAGGAGGCAGGGCCAGAATGCACAGGGTGGGGTGGGGGAGGCAAGTTCTTAGCCAGTGTGTCCTCATTTCATCCCTGCAGGCGAAGGCGGCTCCAACCATGCGGAGCAAAAGCAACTCCCGGCGTGCGGCTGGACGGCTATGCCCAGCTGGTGCAACAGACCATCCTAGGCCACTAGGTGGGCGAGTGTGCCACCGGTTGGATGCCTGCCTGCTTGCCTGTGCGGGGGGGGTGTCATCTGGGGCAGCTGCCTGCTTGGGGCTTGGTCAGCTAATTTTTAAGTTGATAATTTTGTATGGCTCGCGAATGATGTTATAAATATCCAAATGGCCCTTGGCGGAAAAAAGGTTCCCCATCCTTGCTTTACTCCCATTGTCATCAGATGGTCCAACTGCTTTCCTAGCAGGTTTCTTGTTCCTCCTGTTTTCTTATTTCTTATTGTTGGCCTTGATGGGTTAAGTGATATGGCCCTCAAAATCTTTTTTTGCATCCCTAATTGCGTTTGCATTTCCTCTGTGCAGGTTTCGGTTGACTGTTGGTTGTCTCGTTTGGACAAGCCTTAAAGTTTCTGAAGGAAGCCTTTTTCTCTCTCATTGCTTCCTTCACCGTACCCTTTTGTCATGAGCGTGACCTCTTGGACTTTATACTATTTTTCCTGACCTGTGGTATACAATCTAACAACCTCTAGTGTTGGGGTCGTCAGTAGCTCCCAAGCCTTTTCCAAAGATTTAACCCTCCTAACTGTTCCTTTCAACTTTCTTTTTACCAGATTCCTCATTTTAGAGAAGGTTACTCTTTTAAAGTCAAATATATGAGATTTCCCAGGCACCTCCCCACATACATATCAATTAAATGTGATGCCATTGTGGTCACTTTTGCCAATTGGTACAACTACATCCACATCCCACACCAAGTCTCTGGCAGCAGCACTGAGGATTAGATCAAGGGTCACCTCCCATCTGGTCAGTTCCATGACCAGCTGTTCGAGGGCACAGTCATTGTGTATGTGTATAAATCTGATCTCTTTGGCTTGACTGTGTTGGAATATGCAAGGCTGTCATATTAGCTGTGACAGGCAGACTTAGATGGAAGAGATCTAACTGTCAACCATAGGCTGACGCAATAGCCTGGAAAGCCCCTAGGAGGCCTGATTATACTGGCCAGATCTAGTTGAGGCCAGAAACTGAGGTGTGGTGTTGCCCCTGGAGAATGACTAAGCATGTACTTCTAATTGATGCCTGGAGGTGGCATTGTATATAAGTGTAAGACTCTGTGAGTCTGTGTCGGGAGTTATGGAGGAGAGAGTGTGTATATAGCACTGTAAATAAACCACTGCATTTCTACAAGCTCTAGTGGTTCTGGTGGTCATTCCTGGACGTTGGCACAATCCGCCAGCTCTCGCGTCAGACTGGAGCATGCATTTATCCAGTCAATATGAGGGTAGTTAAAGTTGCCCATTATTACTTCTTCATCTCCTTTGGATGCCTCCCTGATTTCATTCTCCGTCTTTAGATCACCCTGAGCCTTTTGGTCAGGGGGCGAATAGAATGGTACTAAATTAACTTTGAGTCCTTGTACCCACAAGATGAGTCTTCCCTTTTTATGGTTTCTAGTTTATTGGACACTATGCCATCCTTGATATACATAGCAACACTCCTTCCAGTACGCCATTCCCTGTCATTTCTGTCGAGTTTGTATCTAGGTATGACCATATCCCACTGGTTCTCTCTGTTCCACCAGGACTCTGAAAAGCTCACTATATCTATTTTTTCCCTTAAAACCACTCGACCTCCCACATTTTTGTTTGGAGGCTTCTGGCATTAGCAAAGAAACATAATATTCCGTTTCAATATCTTCTTCAGCCTCACTGCCTGCCAGTTTGCACAGGCTTATTTGAATTTATGGCTTCAATGCTTTATATTGATAATTTTCTCTATTTGAATGATAGCTGAAATCACAAGGTTACAGTTCGAAGATGTCAAAATGGAATATTAAACCACACACTGTCACTGTTGTTACTCTTGTAATTTTTTTACTGTTACTAATGCTTTTGCTTCTGTTCATTATGTCTGTAGTATGTTACATATGAGTCACATTCATTCTGTTAGCATTTATGGAAACAGTTCATTCGTCTTTTGATATTATTTGGCTAGGCTCTGGAATTTTCAATGTTAGCAGCATTTGTTTGATTATCTAACGTGTGCAACAATTGTATGTTTTTGTATTAGCCATAACATATAAACGCTTTGCAGCCTCTGGTGCAATGCACCTTTTTCTCTCTCCTCCATTCAGAGGTTTCTCCCTTTTCTTTTTTCCTGTTTTTTTGACCAAATTGGACCTGTTAAAACCGTCCCCTTTGACTGAGTGTGTGTTTGCTTGAGTCTGTTGTAGCTGAGACCACAGAGTGGTCTCAAGAGGGACTACTAGTACTGTCTTTAAGCAGAGTTACACCCTTCTAAGCCCATTGAAATCGGTAGGTTTAGAAAGACATAACTCTGCTTAGGATGGCACTGTGAAACCTCTCTTTGGAACCTCTCTCCAGTTTAGCTGGAGTGGACCCTTGGGCCACAGTCCTTAGCATACTTTCCATGAAGTGAATCTCTAGTCACTCAAAGTGACTAGTGGAAAGAAATGTGAATATTTCCACAAGATTTGTGATAGGCACAAGGGTCTGCTGCTCACTTTCGGTTCCTTTGCTTCCTCAGACGCTGTGGATTCTGGACTTCACCTGCAGAAAGGTATATTTTTCTTCATACACCGATCAATTATTTCTTAACTAAAAAGCTTCACCTTTAGAATTTGTGTTCTTCAACTTGCTGTTTTTCCAGAAATAACATTACGGCCCCCGGGCCTGACGTTCCCCACTCCTGCTCTAGAGGACACAGAGAGTTTCAAGGGAATGTAAATCCTGCTGTCTCCCTTCCCCAGAGTTACCTGTGCTGTGAAGTGCAGAAACAGTGGGGTGTTTTTGATTCAAGGTGTTCTGAATTACAGGAAAGAGGGGTAATCATTTTTTAGAACAAATGCTTGAAGGTTGGGTTGAGTAGAAATGTCATTCTTGGGATCCAGGAAAAACTTGTACAGCCGTAGTGTACAAGTGGAAAACCTCCAAACCATTGCAAAATTCATGTAATACCTTCATTATTTATTATTTAAATTGGCACAAACATTGTGTAAGCTCCCAAGCACACCAGAGGCCTTCATCAGGTTGGATGTTATAATCTTTAAAAAGACAGACGAGTGGAAGGCAGATTCTTCAGGCTGTGGTGTGAAGGTCTGATCTCTCTTGCTTCCTCTGAGGGTGCAGGCAGGACATCAGCTCCACTTTATTGCTGGCATAACATTACCTTACAGCACATACCCTGAGAAGCTGCATTTAGTCCAATCTTTGTTCTTTCATTGACACATAGAAACCACCCCAATCCCATCCAAAATGGTCCCAAATGCCAACTGAGAAACACATCTCTCTGGCAGGCTGAAAGCAATGGGAACACCCTTCCAACTTCCATGTTTTATTCAGAGTCAATGAAAGCCAAATTCAGTGGTATTACCCATTTTGAGATATATCTCGGATCAGGATTAAGAGCCACGACCCGTTCAACCCATTCTGTGCCTCTGCTCATTGTCCTGTGATTTGGGTGTTGGTGTAAACGCCCTCTCGTGTGATTTCTTACGCATGCACACACAAACCCTGTGAGTGAAATATCCATGGTCCCCTTCTTTGGGATAGGATATTATAGGAAAGAGGTTGTGTTGTTGGGGGAGGGTTTTTTTATTATGCATTTTATCTGCCTTCTCTGGAAGCTGAGAGGAAGGCTGCTCTGCCTTTTAGCAGGTCAGGAGAAGGCAGGAGAGAGTCTGTGAATCCAGGAGAGGATTATGAAGAGGTGGGAGCAGGAGGAGGAGGCAGAACAGGGCAGAGGGAGAAAAATCTCCCAGCTGAAAACCCTTATCTTCTTGTCTCCTCATTCCCCCCCCCCCCACAGCAAATGTGACTTTGGATCCAGACACGGCCCATCCCCAACTCATCCTGTCTGAGGATTGGAAAAGCGTCAGACGGGGAGAAAAAGCTCAAGCTCTGTCCAGCAATCCTGAGAGATTTGACCAATATGGTGCTGTGCTGGGCCGTGAGGGATTCACAGCAGGCCGCCATTTCTGGGAAGTCCTTGTGGGAAGTGAGGAAAGATGGGCTGTGGGGGTGGCCAGAAAGTCTGTGGGGAGGAAGGGAGAGTTATTATTTAGTCCTGAGGGAGGGATCTGGGCTGTGGGGAAGTGGGGGGGACACTACAGGGCTTCCATAAAAGACCGTGAGCCTCCCCTGTCCCTGACCGGGGAGCCCAAGAGGATCCGAGTCCGCCTGAACTACGCTGGGGGCCGAGTGGCCTTTTTCGACGCTGACCGAGGATCCCTGATCCACGAGTTCTCCGGAGCCTCCTTCTCTGGAGAGACCCTCCTGCCCTTCTTTTGGGTGTCTGAAAAAGGCCACCTCAAACTCTCTTCTTAAGACCCTTCTCTCCACACCAGGAGCATCAATGAGGCATCTCCGGGCTCCCAGACACCAAAACTGACTGGAGTAAAAGGGAGACATTTTCATCTCCCAACATTCCCTTTTTTTCCTTTGTATCCTAGTTCTTAAAGTGACAGTAACACATTTATGAGCCCCGTGGCGCAGAGTGGTCAGCTGCAGTACGGCAGTCAAAAGCTCTGCTCGCGACCTGAGTTTGATCCTGACGGAAGTCGGTTTCAGGTAGCCGGCTCAAGGTTGACTCAGCCTTCCATCCTTCCGAGGTCGGTCAAATGAGGACCCAGCTTGCTCGGAGTAAAGGGAAGACGACTGGGGAAGGCACTGGCAAACCACCCCGTAAAACAAAGTCTGCCTAGGAAACGTCGGAATGTGACATCACCCCATGGGTCAGGAATGACCTGGTGCTTGCTCGGGGGACACCTTTACCTTTTTAAGACATTTTACTTTGTAAATAATAACAGGCTTCATGTCAAGGAGAGCTCAATAGACCCCTCCTCCAGCCTCCATTCCTCTCAAGTACAAGAGGAACAACCGAAGATTGTGGAGAAGAGGCCCTGCAAGTTTAAGTTGATATTCTGGACTTTTCTTGGCTTTACTGGTCACTACCTGTTAGGATTTGCCTCTCTGTTCCTCATAGCCTTTCTGGAGGGCCCTGAAGATCCTCTCCCTATCAAGGCTGCTACATTCATTGCAGTTGTGTTTCAATTATACCAGTGGTTGAAAAGATGTTATGCTTATGATAAAGTCATGTTAACTTGAAAACTTTGCTGCTTTGGATTTCTTGGGGGGGGGGTTATATTGTAACTGCCGGACAACCACAGGTGTGTTGTCATTGACTTGAACCATCCCCAACTCTCCAGTTGCAAAAAAAAAAAAAAAAATCAGGAGGGGGAATTTGCTTAGCCAGGGTCCTGTTTGGTTATGTTTGAATGAAAGATTTCATTTTTAGTGTCTCTCGTCAAATCATTATAAGCCCTTTTCTTCCGCACAGCGGTCTCTGTCCTTTAATTGTATTTTCAACAAATTAGGTGCTCATACTTGGTTGTTACCACGACCCTGCGAGGAAAGTTTGGCCAAGAGCTACTGAGCTTCATTGATAGGGTTGCCAACTGTGGCCTGAGAAATTCCTGGAGATTTTGGGTGAAGAGCTGGGCAGGGGAGGGACCTGAGGGGGGCATAACGCCAGAGAGTCCATGCTCCGAAGCAGCTGTTTTCTCCAGGGGAGCTAAATTCTGACACCTGCAGATCAGTTGTAATTCTGAGAGATCTCCAGCGCCCACCTGGAGGCTGGATATCCTATAGCTGAGTAGGAATTTGAAACCCAGGCCTCATCAGTTCAAGTCCACCACACTTCTTCGAAGCACTAATGTATCATTTTCGCTTTAGAAAATTTGGTGATAAATGGGATTCCTGAGACTCGGGGGAATGGTGGCTCCCCTTCCCTCCCTCTCCTGCCTCCCCTTCCCACTTGCAGTGCTGCTGCCTCCACCTGCCTGGTGTAGGGGGCAATGGCATAGGGGCACAAGCGGCTCCCTTTCCTCTTCCTCCCTGCCTGCCCACAGAGCTGGGGGGTAGCGGCAGCTGCAACTCCTCCACCCACCCACCTGGCTCATGTGGTGGCGACAAGGGTGGGTGAGAGTGGCAGGCCTTGCTTCTCCTCTTCCTCTGCCCACCTGGCTCACGCGGCCGCTTCTTCTCCAAACTGACAACCAATCTTTCATTGACTTGAAGTCAAGTCAATCTTTCTTTAGGTTCACAAGATCTCAGTGTTTCCTTAAAAATGTTAAATTTGTAAAAAAATACTTTTTTGGATTTTTTGGCAAACCTGGGTGTTTTTTTTTTGTTTTTGTTTTTGTTTTGCTATGGTTTGTTAGGAAAACATCTCCTGTGTGTACCTGGCCCCATTTTCTGGGGTATTTGATACACACGGGTGCCAGATTCAGAATTAGATATATGATCCTGTCCCACCTCTGCAAGAAAAGGGGTAAGAGGAAATCCAGGGTCCCTCCTTTTCCCCAACGGCTGAAGGAAGGGAGAGGAGGAGCTGGAGATGCCCACAAAGATGCCCGTCACTTTCATTGTTGACAAGAGATCTGTTGTGCTCACAGTATTTAATGGTAATTTAAATACTGAATTAGCAGTTCCGCCTCCTGTCAAAAGGCAGGGTATACATAAAGTCACTTTGTAATGAGCCAAACTTATTACTGCACCGAAGGAATAATTTCAGAGAAATTACTGTTGGCTTTGTTTAGTAAAAAAAGGGAGGTATATTTTTCAGAGTTGCTCCTGTTGGAGAGGGAAAGACATTTGTCATAAATCTGATTTTGGCTAGCATTCACAAAGAATGATTGCACTTTTTGTTGCTACATCAGATATTGCATAGGTCTTTCCCCAGCATGGACCAAAAGTGGGGTGGGGCATAATTCTTCTGTCCACCATGTTATCCTCACAGTAACAATCCTATGATTTAGATCTGGCCGAGAGTAAGGGACTGGTCGCCCTCCAAGTGTCTTGCAGATTGAGGATTCGAACCTGGATTTCAGATCCTAGACCTGCTTTAACCACTACAAAACACTGGGTCTGATCCTTTAGGGAAGTTCTTAACCCCCCTTTACTTTGCCCAAGAGGTGATATATTCCACTCACCTTGTCTCTGCTGCCTTTTCCCCAAAGGTGGACACAAATCAGCTTACATCATCCCCCCCCTCCACCTTCCATTTTATCCTCACAACAAGCACAACCCTGAGGAGGAGGTTAGGGTGAGAGTGTGTGATTGGCCCAATGCCAACAAGCAAGCTTCCATGGTGGGGTTAGGATTGGAACCTGGGTCTCATAGATTCTAAGACACTTTAACCACTGTACCGCACCAGCACTGATAAGTGAGGGAAGTTGACTGTTTTGTAAAGGAGGGGATATTTTCCACCCTCCCAGTCTGTGCTGCTTCCCACCTTCCTGGCTTCTCAGGATTAAACCTTTGATTCCATTGCAAAGAGCAGAGTTTCTGGACCTAAGCTGGGCCTGGGTGTTCCGATTCCTGTCATTTTGGGCTCTTTCAGTCCCATCATCATCCAGACGCTGGTGACCAGTTCTGAGGCCCCCAGCTTTATTTTCTGAGGGGTGAAGCCTGCCACAGACAGATGGACAGGTGTACCAGGGTTACCAAGCCTCCTACCGGCAGCTCTAGTAGCACCAGCTGCTCCAAACATCAGGAGATTTTTTTTTTAAGAAAAGGCGATATTGGCAATGTTTCTACATCACTTTTGGGTTTTTTCATTCACAACACAGGATACTTCTTAGAATTGTCATAAACTCTCTGGTAAAACTTGAATTGTTGAAAAGTTTTTTTGGAGTGGGGCAATTTCATAACTGCCAGACAAGGCACAGGGGTGTTTTCATTTGTTGACTTGAACTATCCCCAGATCTCCAGGTGGGAAAAAAAATCAGGGGATTTCTGTATCTAGGGTTATGCTGGGTTAAGCTTCTATTAACAGTTTCTCTTGTGTGTGTGTGTGTGTGAGAGAGAGAGAGAGAGAGAGAGAGACTCTTCAGATCATTATAAAGCCTTTCTCACCCTCACAGTCATCTCACTTTCCTTTAATTGTATTTCTAGTGAACTTGGGTGCTTATATTTTATCCTCACTACGATCCTGTGAGGGAAGTTTGGCCAAAAGTTACAGAGCTTCCCAGTTGGGTAAGAATTTGAATCCAGGCCTCACCCGTTCAAGTCCACCACACTGAGTGCTGCAACACACTGGCTCAGTGTTCACAGTCATACTAATGTCTTATCTAGAATGCAAGTAAATCTGATGATCACGAGCAGAGGAAACAGGTGTTGGAAGCAAAGGAGTTTGTGCCGTCCCTTAACCTCAGACTTCAGAGGGGGGCGAGTCCGAGAGGTAGATAGGTCAAGACACTGAGCATCCTTTTCTTTACTGCTCTGATGTGTAGATTGTTGCTCTCAGGGAGAAATTCCCTTCCTTCCTCTCGGAGAAATCCCTTCTTTCCTCTTTCACACCTTCTCTCCACACACACTCCCTCTCCTCCATCTTGGCACCATGACAGCATGACACGGATCCTGCATCTCCATTCATCTTAGGTTGTTAGACTAGCTTAGTAACCCATCTCTACCCTATCTTGTCTAGAATGGAGTTCCTTACAATAAAGCAAACATATTAATTTACAAAGGTAAATAAGACTCCATGTGTAAGTTTGTTTTAGCACAGCACACAGCTGTGTACATTGCCTTTGGGCCCTCTGCTAACTCGGGATGTGAAAAACCCACACCCAGAGACTCACAGAGGGGGAACCCCATCCCCCCCACTCACTTGCCCTGCTGGACGCTGAACAGCCTCCCTGTCAACTAGGCGCTCCTCCATCTCCTCCTGCCTGAATCATGCAGTGGGGAGGGGGAGATGGAGGGGGTCTCCTTCACTTAGGGTTGCCAGGTCCCCTTGACTGCGGGTGGGAGGGGTGGGGGTAGGGTTGCCAGATCCTGGTTGGGAAACTCCTGGAGATTTCGGGAGATGGAGCCTGGGGAGGACAGGGTCCTCAGTGGGGTACAGGGCCATAGAGTCCACCCTCAAAAACCATCCATTTTCCCCAGGGGAATTGATCTCTGTCACCTGGAGATCAGTTGTAATCGTGGGATATCTCCTGCCTACCCCCAGTGCTTGCACTGCTGCTTCTGGCTTACAAGGAGGCAGCAGGGGGGGCAGCAGCGGCTCCCACTCCTCCCTGCCTACAGCACAGGGGGAGCAGCTCCAACTCCTCCTCCTCCAGTGCCCACTCACCAGGCTCGCATGGTGGTGGTGGCAAGGGTGTGTGTGTGTGTGTGTGTGAAGACAGAAAGAGCTATTTGTATTCGCTTTGGCTTAGCATCATTTATTCTCCATTTTGAGTGCCTAGAAATCTGCCTTGTAGTTGTGGAGGCCTGGCAGATTCCATGGATAACAAGATGCACCTGCAGCCGGTTACCAGGCAGATAAGACCTGTTCAAGGACTAGCCGACATACCAGCCTAATTGCGAACTTGTTTCATCTGTGGGAGGTTGGGGTGGGTGGGGGAGATGAGCTCACTCCTAGGAACCCAGTCCGGCCTAAATCGGTCTGAACCATCTAGAGCAGTGGTTCCCAACCTTTTTTTGACCAGGGACCACTAGGACTTTTTTGTTCGGTGCAGGGACCCCAAGGTTCAAAATAAAAATTCTGAGAATTTGAAAATAAACTTTAATCATAACTGTTAGTTAAACATTAAACTTAGAATAATATTTGAATATATATTTTTATAATAGAGAACTTTTAATTGAAAATATTAATTTATTATGGGTTTATAACTTTGTTTCGCGGACCTTAATTTAGTTCTCGCGGACCCCTGGGGGTCCATGGACCCCTGGTTGGGAACCAGTGATCTAGAGACTTCTCTGTAGCACCATCCCTAGTCAGATGGGTCATCTGACTAGGGTCCACATTGCCATAAGTTAGCCTTACTAATTAGGCGTTAACCTTCTTCATCGCCTGAACTGCTTTTGCACGTTGTTCTGCTTGACTGCCGCAGTGCAAGAAACCGAGGCCTGTACCAGCTTAACTTGACAGCAAGAAACCTCAGCTATGTAGTAGAGTAGTAAGTAGAATTAGAAAGACTTCCCTCTAAGAATCTGACCCTGGATTTCCCATTCCGCCTTTCCTTGTGGAGGCGGGACAGGATCACATACAGAATTCTGAACCTGGCAACCAACCTGGCTCTCATGGTGCCAGGATGGAGGAGAGAGGTGTGTGTGTGGGTGTGTGTGTGGAGAGGTGTGAAAGCTGACGTGATTTTCTCCTTGAGAGTAGCAATCTACACATCAAAGGGGTGGCATCAGAGCAGTAGAGAAAAGGATGCGCAGTATCCTGACCTGTCTATCCCTCTGACCCTCTCATAGTCCCCCTCTGAAGCCTGAGGTTAAGAGATAGCGCAAAGTCCTTCACTTTCTTTCTTTTTTTTAGATATTTTTAAAGAAAATACGTTTAAAGAAAATACGTTTGTTACCCCCTAACATAGTTTACTTAGTCATCATTTTTAACATATTGTATTTAATCACCAAAATCATTTTCATAACATTTAAAAGAATCTATTACTGTTTTCTAATCTTAATAAATTCCTTAAAAAAAGGGGGGGGGAAAGGGAAAAAAAGATTGATCGTTTATCTTTATTCAAGTTTTGGATGTGTGGTTGAAATACGTCTGTTAGATATTCTCGTTTTTTGATAGGGTATATATAATCATAAGCTTTATAAAGTCCTTCCCTTTCAACACAGCCTTCCCCTCTTGTGATCACCAGATTTATTTATCTGTATTCTAAACAATACATTAGTATGACTGTGAATACCAAGTCAGTGGGTTGCAGCACACAGTGTGCTTGAACTGTGGACTTGAACTGGTGAGGCCTGGGTTCAAATTCCTGCTCATCTGGGAAGCTCTGCAGCTCTTGGCCTAGCTTCCCCCACAGGATCCCAGAGAGAAAAAAATATAGGAGGAGGAGGAGGAGTTGGTTTTTCTTTACCGACTTTCTCTACCACTTAAGGGAGAATCAAACCGGCTTACAATCACCCTCTCTTCCCCTCCCCACAACAGACATCCTGTGAGGTAAGTGGGGCTGAGAGAGTGTGACTAGCCCAAGGTCACCCAGCTGGCTTCATGTGGAGGAGTGGGGAATCAAACCCAGTTCTCCAGATCAGACGCCACCGCTGCAAACCACAACCCTTAACCGCTACACTCTTAACCACAACACCACGTTACCCCAGCCAAGTTCACTGGAAATACAATTAAAGGAAAGTGAGATGACTGTGTGAGTGAAAAGGGCTTATAACGATTTCAAGAGAAAAAAGCAAGAGTCTAGTGACACCTTAAAGACTAACACCATTTCTGGCAGGGCATGATTTCAAGAGTGACACATATAAACACACACAAACACATACACAAGAGAAACATTTAAGAGAAGCGTAACCCAGCAGAACCCTGGCTACAGAAATCCTCCTCCTCATTTTCAAGTCAACAAATGAAAGCACCCCTGTGCCTTATCTGGTGTTATGAAATTGCCCCCCTGGAAAACTCCCAACAAGTTTTTTTTTTTTTATAATTTTTTTTATTATTTTCATAATAAACACACAAAAATAAAAAAATAAAAAATAAAAAATAAAATAAAAATTACATGTACATAAAAAGAAAAACAAAAGTTACATAATCAGGACACAATTTATCCATTATTACAATATTCAAATCATTTTATAAAACATGTGCCCCGAATACAAAAACCCTCCGCCCACCAGTGCCCTCCACCATTGGACTTCCGATGAAGTGTTATGGCATATAAAAAGAAAAAGCTATTATTATATCATATTAAAAATCATCTTATACTATAATTCGTTAACTATACTTTTAAAATCCGTTTTTGCCACTTTATCCCAATATGCGGTGGCCTTTGCCCACGTAGATTTAAATTCCTCCATATCTTTATCATATAGAAATGCTGTAATTTTGGCCATCCGCATATACATCCATAATTTTTCTCGCCACTCTTTAATTGAAGGTTTATTTAACTGCTTCCATTTTTTAGCAATTATAATTCTTGCTGCAGCAAAACTATATTGGCATATGACTCTGTCACCTTTATCCAAATCTTTTTTTGGTATTCCCAATAGACAAAAGGCGGGGTCTTTCTTAATTTTTAATTTAATCAAATCATTCGTTTCGTTCAAAACTAATCTCCAAAACCTCCTTATTTTTTTGCAAAACCACCAAACATGCATAAATGTACCTATTTCTGTACCACATTTCCAACATATATTTTCCTCATCTTTCTTCATTTTACTTAATAATACAGGAGTTATATGCCATCTGTAAAACATTTTATACAAATTCTCTCTTATTTCATTTGAAATTGTAAACTTAAATTCTTTTTTCCATAACTTTTCCCAAATTTCCAAATCTATATTATAACCTAAATCTCTCATCCATTTCAGCATCACTAACTTAATCCTTTCTTGTTCTAAATTTGTCTCTATAAGTAATTTATAAATCCTACCTATCAATCCTTTATTACCCTTAGATAGTATAACCTCAAATTTTGATTTGGTTTGATTAAAACCTAACCTATTATCTTTATTAAAAACATCTCTTAATTTATAATACATAAACCAATCTTTAATCAAAATTTCTTCTTTTGATTTCAGTTCCCATATACCATCTTTATATTCTGTTATTTCTCTATAATTATCACAATCCAAATTTAAATGTGCACCTCTTCTCATAAATGCTTCTATAGGGTTAATCCAACCAGGTGTTCTACTTTCAAAAACTTCTTTATATTTATTCCAGATTTGCAGTAAATTTTTCCTAATAATATGAGAATTAAATTCTTTATTTACTTTCTCTTTATCATACCACAAGTAAGCATGCCACCCGAATCTCAGTTTAAAACCTTCTAATTCTAATAATTTCGGATTCTCTAAGAGAATCCAGTTTCTAATCCAGGTGAAACATGCTGCTTGATAATACAATTTCAAATCTGGTAATCCAAATCCACCCGTGTCTTTTTGCTCAATTAAGTTATTGTATGCAATTCTATGTCTTTCTTTACTCCAGAGAAAACTCATAATATCTTTTTTCCAAACATCAAATATCTGTACACCCTTAATTATTGGGAGATTTTGAAACAAGAAGAGCATTTTAGGTAATAGCATCATTTTTACTACTGAAATTCTTCCCCATAACGATAATGGCAGTTTTTCCCAACTTATCAAATCCTTTTTTATCTGTTGCCATTGGATCACATAATTATCTTGAAATAAGTTAAGGTTGTTATTTGATAACCATATACCTAAATATTTAACTTTATTTTCAATATTAAACCCCGTCTTTTTTACTAATATTTGTTGTTGTGAGAGAGTCATATTCTTAGTTATAATCTTAGTTTTAATTTTGTTAACTTTAAACCCTGAAAGCTTTCCATAAACCTCCAAAATTTTATTCCATCTGTCAATTTGTTCAATCGGATCAGTCAAAAAACATACTACATCGTCCGCATATGCTTTAAACATGTAATGATTTCTACCTATTCGTACACCAACTACATCACTATTTCTAAGATTATGCAATAGTAATTCTAATACTAAAATAAACAGTAAAGGGGAAAGAGGACATCCCTGTCTCGTTCCCCTTTGAATTTCTATTTTGGGTGATAATGACCCATTTATAATCAAATTAGCAGATTGTTGTGTATATATACCTTTTATAGCTGTTTTAAAATTCTCACCAAAATCCATAGAATCTAATACCTTAAACATAAACTGCCAATTAACATTATCAAAGGCTTTTTCAGCGTCCAAAAATATCAAAGCTAATGGTGTTGTATCTTGCTCTGCATATTCTAAAAGATCAATTACTACCCTCACATTCTGACTCATCAACCTTCCTGGTAAAAAACCAGCTTGATCCTCATGTATTACTTGATTTAATACTCTTTTTAGTCTTGTAGCTAAGACTGTTACAAATAGTTTATAATCAGTATTTAATAATGATATTGGTCTAAAATTTTTAACTTCCGATGTATCCGAATTTGCCTTTGGTATTAATACTATATTTGCCTGTTTCCAAGTTTGAGGGATAATCCCTTCTGTCAATCCTAAATTCATTACTTCCAACAGATAAGGGGTTAATTGGTCTTTAAATATTTTGTAATAGGATGCATTAAATCCATCTGGCCCGGGAGATTTGTTTAATTTACTTTTCTTTATTGCCTCTTCCAACTCTTCTTTAGTTATTGGCAAATCCAGAAAATCTTTATTTTCTTGTGTTATTTCCCCCCAGTCTCCTTTAGTAAAATACATCTCCATTTCTACCTCTGAAGGTGTCTTTTTGCTATATAAATTTGTATAAAATTCTACAAATGTTTCAAGTATCTCCTCTTTTATTCTTGTGACTTTACCCTTCCTTTTAATTTGAGTTATTGGAATTTTTTTCTCCTTCTGCTTAAGTTGCCATGCTAACATTTTTCCCGGTTTATTTACATGTTCAAAAAATCTTTGTTTATTAAACATAAGTTTTCTTTCAATTTCTTCTGCAATTAAAAACTCATATTGCTGTTGCAAATTTCTAATCTTCACCTGTTGTTCATATCTACTTGCTTTATCTTGCAACCTACTTAAATATCTTTCTCCTTGTTTTATTTCATCTAAAATATGTTTTCTCTTATTCTCTCTTTCCCTATACCATCTTGTATTTTGTTGAATTAATAATCCTCTAATTACTGCCTTACCGGCATCCCAAACTATATCTTGGGGAGTACCCTTATCTATATTTTCTTTAAAATAATTCTGTATTTCTATCTTCAATTTAGCAACTATTTTAGAATTTTTTAAAAGTAAATCATTAATTCTCCAGGGTTTATACCCTCTATTTCCCACTTGAATTTTAACTGAGACAGCATTGTGATCAGACAGAACTCTGGGTAAAATTTCTGGGTTTTCTGATTTCTCTGTTAGGCCTTGCGAAAGCCACAACATGTCTATTCTGGAACATGTTAGGTGTCTTTGTGAAAAGAAAGTATAACCTTTTTTATTTCCATGTGCCAATCTCCAAACATCAAACATGTTCCATTGATCAATAAGAGTGTCAAAAACCCCTGGTAACTTTCCTTCATTAAGCGCTTTTTTCTTTTTCCCAGATCTATCTACCTTAGGTAGTATAACACCATTAAAATCCCCCATCCAAATCATCTTTTCTGTGGCATATTCAGCTAATAAAATTGCTAATTTATCATAAAACATTTTTTGATTTATATTAGGAGCATATATTCCCACAAGCAATATCTTCTGAAATCCAGATGTTATTTCAATCATCAAAACTCTTCCCTCCATATCTTGATAAACAACTCTTGGTTCCAATGAGACAGGTATATACATAGCTATTCCATTAGTCTTTTTAACCCTATTGCAAGCCGTGAAGAGTGTACCTAATCTTACATGTTCCAATCTGAATATATCCTTTGGGAGTATATGCGTTTCCTGTAAACAAATAATGTTAGCATTACTTTTGAGTAGATGGTGAAATATTTTTCTTCTTTTATTAGGAGAATTCAGTCCGTTAATATTCCAAGATAGGACCTGTAACATATCAAAGATCAATTAGTTCCCATAATTTTCCCCATTCAACATAAACAACCATGTCAGTTATTGCCCCCCCTCCCCCCATTCTGCAGTCTTCAGTCGTCAGTTATGGAGTCCTCAGAGAAGTCTATTGGTAAATCTCCACCTCCAGCTGCTTCAGATGCCTTTTCTTCTTCTGTAGATTCTCTAGTTGGAACTTGCTTGGCTGATTTAGTAGGTTTTACCAGGTCTGCCTCATATCTTCTCAGAAACTGCTCCGCCTTATCCACTTCTGTATACTTGAACCTTTTTGCCTTGAAAGTAAAGGAGATACCCTGTGGGAATTCCCATCTGAATTGGATTCCACTAAGTCTTAAACATTGAACAATCTCCATAAAATCTTTCCTTTTCTTCAATAGTCTTGCCGGTATTTCTTTCATCAATCTCAAAGGTTCATCTTCAATTTTTAATGGAGTCTTGTAGTGTGTATTTAGTATCAAATCCCGATGGCTCCTTGAAAATAGTTGAAGCAGACAATCCCTAGGTACCTTATTTCTGGTTGCGTATGCAGAGTTGATTCTATAGGCTGTCACAATCATCCCAGCAGTTACTTCTTCAGTTTCCTGTAAAAAGTCAGCCAGAAGGGTTGATAGGTATCCACGTAAATCCTTATTTTCCACTTTTTCTTTCAAACCACGTATACGCAGCGAAGATTCTTTTATCTAAGTTCAATCATAGCCATCTGGTCTTGTTGTCTGTCGTCCCTTTCAGATGAGGATGCTATTGCCATCTCAAGAGTGTCCACCTTCTTCTTAGTTTCTTTAATTTCCTGTGTATTTTTCTTAAGCTTGGTTTCCACTCTATCTTGCCTGATAGTCAGGGATGAAATTGTGTCTTGCAAAGTAGCTATTGCAGCAGAATTTTGAGATGTTGTTACTGTATTCTGGGATAACTCCTGCTTCATTTCTATAACATCCTGATGGGTCTTAGTTAAAAGATCAAAGACAGAAGTCAGTGTTACTTCAGGTTTCACTTTAGGAGGCATCTTGGCACTGACAGATGTTGAAGTAACTGGAGATGTTGTCTGTTTGGCTGGAATTTGAGTTATTGAAGGTCTTCTCGGAGGCAGTGGTACAGCCAACTTTACATCTTTAAGAATGTCTTTAGTATGTTTCTCTTTTTCTCCCATTGGTAGACTGTAAAGGCTGAAGGCTGAAGACAAAACAGCTGGTACTTGTAATCCAAGGGAATAGAGGAGGATGGGGGGGGGGCAGAAATTTTCTTTTATCTCATTGCAGAAAAATTATTTCAGATGGAAGAATCCATATCAGAGAAAACAATCACCATGACATCTCACTTGATATTATTCCATGTCACTTGATTGTTCTCCAACTCTTTGTTTTTACTTCCAAGTTCTTAGTTTAATGAGAAACTTTTTAAAGTACGTCACACAACTGGCAAAAAGCCAAAAGTCTCAAAGCCAAGCGTAACTGAACTATAGATTGTTCTAAATGAAGTCTTTGAAGAAAAATACTGCCACACACCCCAAATTAATTCTTTAAATGTAAAAATTTATTTTAAAAAAAAATTTAGAAGAAAGTCGGATCCCACCTCGCTTGCTTCTTGCTGCTCCTGAAGATGGCGCCGGCCATTCAGCAGAGCCCCGTCAGAGCGACTGCCGCCGATTTCAAGGCGGCTATCGCTCGAATGACGGGTCCGCCACCGGCACCCGAGTCTGCACCCCCTCTTACACCGAGGGGTGCCGTGCCGGATCTTTTAAGGGGCGATTACATGCCCCACGGCAACGAGGCGGCAAGAGCGCGGCTTCGCGCTTGCGGCGGGGGGGCCGTCCGACCCGGAAGTCCTAACTCCCAACAAGTTAAGGCGGCAGTTTTCAACATCACATAAGTTTTTGTCATGGACATAATCTCTGTACAACCCTAACATCTGCCATAACTGAAACCCAAGTGCTATGAATGTGGCGACCATTATAGGGACAGCATATCTTCATTGCCCTTCCAATGGGGTTTCTGAGGGAGAAAAACCTCCCAACAGGGACAGTTGTTTTTTTCCTGAGGGGAGAGAAAGAGAAGGAAAAGTGAAACTAGAGGTCGGAAGGAAAACTACAGCTTGAAAATCTTGTTGCTCTCTAAGGTGCTACTTGATTCAAAATGTTGCAGGAAAAACCAAAGCCGGTTTTTAGGATTGGAGGCACAGAGACGTAGGACCAGTATTCTGGAAAAGTAGGTTTTATTTAGCAGCTGCTAGTTCCAGCTTTGCTCTCAGGAGCATTAAAAATAAGCTGGACCCCGAACAAAGGGGTGCAGGATCTTTTATAACTTTCAGCAAGCTTATTATAATACATTATCTATGCATATTCCATAATAACTTTTTACTGGAAATAGAGTTTCAGCTAATAGCTTATTGGCTGATTATAATATTCAGCCCTTTTCTAATAGGCTCACTCACACAGGAATATCATTGGTTAACATAAATGCAGAAATAATATCATTGGTTTATATAAATTCTGTTTGAAGTTCATCGTTGCACCTGGCATACTATCTGGCCACCATAAATCACATCCCTCCCTTAAGATTCCTGGCGCCAGTCTTTCTTCCAATATCATTCTGGTATCTAGTTAGCCTTGGACCAGCCAAGTAACACTCCTTTCTGTTTTTGGTATCTTTTCCTGTTTGCCTCCTTCTGTCTGCCCCTGAATTCCAAATCTATCTTCCTGGGGCCCTTTTTGGGAGTTTTGTGATTTTTATTTTAGAGGCCTTCTGTCTCAAAACCTAGCTGAAAATGAATACATTCTTCCCATTCTCTGCCACCACCTTCCTCCCCTCCTTTATAGCAAAGGCTTCTCAGGGCAGGGACCTGTTTTCCCGAACTCTGCCAAGTGCCGTGTTTCAAAAATAAACTGATAATAATGAAAGGATCTGTGTCTCTGTCCATCCTAGGCTGAGCCTGGCAGTAGGTGGCCCCTTCCAACTCTATGATTCTATGGGAGTTGGTGTGAGGACATGGAGATTGCGACATTGGCTGCATCGCTATGTCACTTCTGGGGAAAACCCAGAAGTGACACATGGTAGCTCTAGGAATCACTGGAAACTGAATTTTTTTTACCACAGAGTTTCTGACAATTCTTAGAACTATCCTGTGTTGTGAATGAAAACCCAGAAGTGAGGTAGAAACATTGCCAATATCACCTTTTTGTTTAAAAAAATTAAAAAAATTATCCTGGTGTTTGGAGCAGCTGGTGCAAGTAGAGCTGTCGGTGGGAGGCCTGGTAGCCCTGGCGCAGCTGTCCATCTGTCTGTGGCAGGCTTCACCCCTCAGAAAATAAAGCTGGGGGGCTCAGAACTGGTCACCAACTTCTGGATGATGATGGGACTTGTAGAGTCCAAAATGAAGGGAATCAGAAGATCCTGGCCCAGATTAGGTCCAGAAACTCTGCTCTTTGCAATAGAATCAAAGGTTTAATCATGAGAAGCCAGGAAGGTGGGAAGCAGCATGGACAGGGAGGGTGGAAAATATTCCCTCCTTTACAAAACAAAGGAGTTAACTTCCCTCACTTATCAGAGCCAGTGTGGTATAGTGGTTACAGTGTCTTAAAATCCATAAAACCCAGGTTCCAATCCTAACCCCACCATGGAAGCTTGCTTGTTGGCATTGGGCCAGTCACACACTCTCACCCTAACCTCCTTCTCAGGGTTGTTGTTGTCCTGAGGATAAAATGGAAGGCAGAGGGATGATGTAAGCTTTTTTGGGTCCACCTCTGGGAGAAAGGCAGCAGAGACAAGGTGAGTGGAATATATTGCTTCTTGTACAAAACAAATGGTGGTGGTTTGGATTAAGAACTTCCCTGAATTATCAGAGCCAGTATTTTGTAGTGGTTAAAGCTTGTCTAGGATCTAGGAGATTCAGGTTCAAGATCTCAATCTCAGATGCTTGGACTTTGGGACAGTCGCTTACTCTCCGCCAGATCTAAATCACAGCATTGTTATTGTGAGGATAACATGGAGGACAGGAGAATTATGTTAGCCACTTTGGGTCCACACTGGTGAGAAAGGCTCTGTAATGAGCCAAACTTAATACTGCCCCAAAGGAATAATTTCAGAGAAATTACTGTTGGCTGTGTTCTGTAAAAAAAATGAGGTATATTTTTCAGAGTTGCTCCTGTTGGAGAGGGAAAGACATTTGTCATAAATCTGATTTTATCTACAGATTATTGCACTTTTGTTGCTACATCAGATATGGCATAAGTCTTTTGCCAGGAGGTGGAACTGCTCATTCAGCATTTAAACTACTAAATATTGAGAGCACAACAGATCTCTCATCAATACTTACAATGATGGGCATCTTTGTGGGCATCTCCAGCTTCTCTTCTCCCTTCCCTCCAGCTGTTGGGAAAAAGGAAGGACCCTGGATTTCTTCTTACCCCTCTTCTTGTGAAGATTGGACAGGATCACATATCTAATTCTGAATCTGGTACCCGTGTCTCTAAAATAACCCAGAAAATGGGGCTAGATACACTCAGGAGATGTTTTCCTACTGAAGTGACTGTGTCATAATAACTATAACACAGGAAGAGGTTGATAATTCAGAGCAGTTTGTTTATTAAGCTTAATAATACATACCGGGTGGGAGCTTCCCAAATGCGCAGGACAGCTCGCACACCAGAACAAAGGATTGCCACAACATTTATAACCTCTGGTCAGGGGTATTACAAAATACGTAATATAGTGCATAGATACACAAAGACCCAATGATGGACACCTTTGGATTAGCATAGGCCTATCAGTGGCAATTGAGGCTGCACCTTAGCTGGTTACATGATCTGGGGCAGGGAACATTCCTTAGGCCATAGGTAATTCTGGGCCCTGTCTTGGTGGATGGCTGTATCAGGCACCGACAGCCTGATTCTCTGACTCCTGGCTCTTGGTTGCCACCCTCCCAAAGCCCCCATGTGTGTGTGCCCATGAATGCATAGTATCTCAAACCTGCTTGTATACTTTAGGCCTAGCTTTTCCAGAAGAGCAATTATGCAAACTGAACACATAAGCATACAATAATGATTACAGGCATTACATTCCCCCCTTTTACTTATTACCTTTAAATTCTTTTAAAGCACGGGAGTGTGAGGGGGCTAAGGGTCCAGAAGGAACACAAGCTCCTTTGGGACAGCAGATTAAACTGAACAATTGGTGCTGAGCGCAACTGCAGGCATGAGAGTTTGAGCTAAAGTGTTAGTCTATGCAGAACCTGAGGGCAGGTGATGTAGGTAGCAGCAGACAATAAAACAAAAAGGATTAACAAACAACCTGCTATGCAGACATATTAAGAACTTTCCACAAATTTTTAGCTTGTACTTGGCATACATTATGACAGACTTGCACCTGTAATATTATTTATTGTCCATTTAGAGTATCAACTGAATGTCATGGGCAAAATGTCTTTAAGTCCACATTTGTCCTTGTTACGATGAGTAGAAAACCCCGTGCTGTTAATATTCCCACAATTTCTTTAGTGCACCTGTGCTGATGGATTCAGTTTAATAGTTATAACACAAGGCTGGCAGGCACAGGACTTTGTCATGTATAGAATTAATGTCTTGATGTATAGTCTGGAAGATGGAAATGTTAGACAAAAAATCCATATTAAAAGCAAACACAATTGTTATTGTGGTTTCGCAAACCTGTTGAACATCAAAACTGGATCCCTTTGTAACTGTTGGGAGTCAGTGTCAATTGCTTTTAGAAATCCCATTGGAACATTCAGGAAGGCCATTATTCAGAAGGGTTGTGTTTCCTTTTTGCAGAACACAATGATAGTTTAGGACCTGAGATGTTTATCGTTGATTCCACATCAGGCATCTAGGGTACTTTTCCCACCTGGTTAGTATGTTTCCACACTACCGTTTTTCTGCGACTTTTGACCGCTGTAAAAGGTAATTGAGCAGTACTTGACACATGTGCTTTACCTCTATTGCTGGTCATTAGCTCCACAGAATTTTGGATAAGTATCCATCTGCCTGGAAGGACATCACATCTGACACAGGCCCTCAAGTGTTTGTTTAGGCGTTGCAATTACTTGACCTGTATTAAGAAAGATAGTCCAAAGAAACATTTTTGTTCAACAGTAAGAAAGTTCAAGCCTTACTTTGAAAGGGAGTCCGTTCCTGTGAACGCTGGACAAAAGTCAGAGCAATAATGAAGAGGCTGGAGAAAGAGAGTCAGGGCTGGAAACCACGTTTTTTGACTTAGGAAAAACATCTTTGCACAGGGGCTATTGTCTTTGATGGAGATCCTGCAAAAAACTTAAAGGTACCTGAATGTCATACTTCTGGCATTCAAGGCTGGATGAAGGTTATTTTAAGCCTTTGTTATTTAGTCCACTTGTGGGGGTTAATTTCCAAAAACAAACTTGCTTTGGTGTCTTCTGTCCACAATTCATTCTTTTTCCTAGAAATAAAAAATCTTCTAACAACTTAAAAACTGTAGTAGTGAGTAATTGTCTAATTGCTCACGTGTTAAGCCCAGACAGAGATTCCCTTTGTAACAAAATAATGAGCTTAATGCCAGTATTTGTGACTTATTGCAGTTAGAGAAATGTGTGGTGCTTCATGCAGACTTAAGTGAATAGAAATGAATAGAAAGAGAGGAAAGGATGTTTTTGACACGCATTTATATACATGGGTGTCGCATTTTAAAAAAGTATTTTTGGCCTCTGTTTATGTACACAGAGCCAGTGTATGGTGCCACAGGTAAAGGACCTTTATTGGAGGCACAGTATCTTCAGTATCTTCCCCCCTTTTCCTGTTAATTGACATTCTTGACAAGTTTTGGGTGATGTTTGGTGATGTTTGGTGATTCCTGGAGATTCCTGGAGATTCCTGGAGATTCCCTAAAACTGCTTTATTGAAGAGTTCTAGAGGCGGAAAAACTCAGGAGAGACAGTTGGAAGAAGCAAAGATTGAGCTGGCAATGCAGTTAAACAAAAAGCATGAATAAGACATGATAACAGAACCAACAATTTAGAAAGTGCAGATTAAAAAAACAAACAAACAAACAAACAAAACCAAACTTTTTGCACCTTCCCTTGCTAAACACAGCATTGTTTAGTTTTTTTTTAAAATATAGAATAAAAACATTGTGCTAACGTGAATAGGAAGAAGTAGTAAACAGAATGGAGAACAACTGTATACTGAAAATTAGGATTTTGAACAAGCACATATAAAAATAACAATATAACACGGTCTATAAAATGCTGGAGTCATAATACTATTTGCAAAACTTTGAGGCATTTGAAGTGCTTAACTTAAAAAATAAAACACAGTATAAAATATATTACCAAAGAAAGAAGTGTAGATTGCAGCTTTAAAGGACACAGGACATAATTGGTGCCATCATTATAATATTTGAAATAACACACCTATTAAAGCAGAATGAGTGTTGCGTTATTTAAAAAATGAAGAGGTCGTTTTACATATGGTAACCCTACAAGATTAAAAGAGGGAAACAAAGAACGATGAGAACATAAAATAAAAATGGCAATGATAGGGAGAGGATCCTCAGTGCCCTTCAGAAAGGGTATGGATGAACTGAGGCAAATCCTAACCAGTGGTGCCTAGTAAAGCAAAAAAAGAAATTAAAAAACAAAACAAAAAACAGAATATCAACTTAGACTTGCAGGGACCTCTTTCTTCCTCTGCAGGAGCTTTGGTTGTTCCTCTTGTGCTTGAGAGGAATGGAGGCTGGAGGGGGGGGGATCTATTCAGAGGTCTCCTTGACAACAAGCCTGTTATTCTTTATAAAGTGAAATGTGTTACTGTTGCTTTCAAAAATGAGATACAAATGGGGGGGGGGGAAGGGAATGTTGGGAAATGGAGGAAAAATGTCATTTCACTCCGGTCAGTTTTGGGCTCTGGGAGCCCAGAGAGGCCTTATTTGGTGCTCCTGGTGTGAAGAGACGGACTTAAGAAGAGAGCTTGAGGTGGGCTTTCAAATGCACCCAAAAGTAGGGCAGGAGGGTCTCTCCACGGAAGGAGGCTCCGGAGAACTCGTAGATCAGGGATCCTCGGTCAGCGTCGAAAAAGGCCACTTGGCCCCCAGCGTAGTTCAGGCGGACTCGGATCCTCTTGGGCTCCCCGGTCAGGGACAGGGGAAGGTATTGGCCTTCTATGGCAGCCTTGTAGCAGCCCTCCCACTTCCCCATCTCCCAGATCCCTCCCTTAGGACTAAAGGTGATCCCTCCCTTTCTCCCCACAGACTTTCTGGCCACCCCCACAGCCCATCCTTCCTCACTTCCCACAAGGACTTCCCAGAAATGGCGGCCTTTTGATGACCCAATCAGCAGTAGATGTTTCACACATTTTGGGGGGTCATGTTCAAAAATTCAACCCTTTTGGAAATGGATAATTCAATTTGTTAGTGCAGTGCTGGGCTATAATATACCCCTTAATTCAAAAGTTGTTCTGTTGAGTGATATAAAAGCAGAGAATGCTTGCATTCAGGCTACAATTGATCTTGCTTCTGTGCAGAGTGGCATTTTCAGATAAACGAATGATCGGCTGTAAATCAGAGTTCGATACAGGGCAGAGTCTCTGAAACTCACGTCGGTTTCCTGCATGATTGCTTTCAAAGCGTAGAGCTGAACTTGGAATGAATGCAAGTGGAAAAGTGTGTTTGCTTGACGTTAAGAACCCAAGAAGGGCCCTGCAGGATCAGAAAAGTTGCCCAAAGGATATTTTAGGGCGTATTTCTGTGTTCATAATGGTCAGTTCTTTATCCATTTGCTTTGGTAGTTTCGAGTTGATTTTAAAAAATCTCCTTTGCCAACTCGCGTCTACTCTGTGAGATAACAGTCTTTGTAATATACAATTTAAACATGTATTACATTTAAAAAAATACATTTATTTAAAAATATTTTGGGTTAATTTCTTTGAGAATATATTTTTAATAATGAAAAGCAGAATGTATATATTATCAATATAAATAAATAAATTGGTGGAATGCAGGTTAAACTCTCTTATAAGAGCACCAGAAGACCCTTGCTGGGTCACAGCATTTAGTCCATCATCCTGAGGCCAACCAGTTTTAACTTTTATTTATTTTTAATTCCTCAAGATTTTTACCCTGCCTTTCTGCCTTCATAGGGTCTACTAAGGCGACTAATAAATTAAAATGTACAAATGAAAACCTCACCTTAAAAACCATTAAAACAAATACATCATTAAAACAATTTAAATCCAGGCCATAAAATAAATACAAAAGATAAAAACAACAGGTAAAATGTCGGGGAGGGCCAAGAAACAGGGTACAGGCATACCCCGTTTCATTGACTTCACTTTATTGCACTTCACAGATATTGTGTTTCGAGGCAACGTCAAGGCAAGACCCTCCATCAGCAAAAAGATTACCACTCGCTGAAGGCTCAGATGATAGTTAGCATTTTTTAAGCAATAAAATGTTTTTAAATTAATGTACATTTTTTGGACATAATGCTGTTGCACACTTAATAGACAACAGTATAGTATACACATAACTTTATATTCACTGGGAAACGAAAACATTTGTGTGACTCAATTTATTGAGATATTCACTTTATCACAGTGGTCCGGAACCCAATATGCAATATTTCCGAGGTATGCTTGTACAGAGGCCGATGCCTTCCCCCAATGTTGCCTCCTTGCACTGGTATTTGCAGATGGACTGGCCCTGGATGTGGAGATTCTCTTTAGTCACCAAGGCATCAATGGACTTCTCCATGAATCTGTCAAATTCCTATTTGAAGCTGTTCAGGCTAGGGGCCTAATTTGAAACTTCATTTCCCCCTACCATTTCAAGCACTTCATCTCTACAGTGTTCTAAAGAAACTTAACTCTTTTATAGCAGATGAACACTGACGCTCCCCCGTCATACAAGTCATGTTCACAAGTTACAGGGAACGAGCATGTATGTGCGTGCATCTGTTTGTAAGAAACAGCTAATGCATGTTCACTATACAAATGAAACTGGGGGCTGGTACCTGGATAAATGAGTTTAAATCAGACATTGAGTTGCACATGGGTTGAACATAACATGAGAATTACTCAATGCCCATATAGAGAAAAATCAAGCATACACTGTTTGCTATTGTATATGCCTATGAAGGCCTTTGAAGAGGGCCAGTGCATCTTTTGATATGGGGTACTGTATACAGGGAAAGGCCTGACCTGAAAATAGAGGGGATGCTTATTAAATTTTCAGATGATACTAAATTGGGAGTGGTAGCAAATACAGTAGAAGACAGAGCCAAGATGCAGGATGATCTTGACAGGCTGGAGAAATGGGCTAGAACTAATAAAAGGCACTTCAACAAAGACAAATGTAAAGTTCTGCATTTAGGTAGGAAAAATCAAATGCATAATTATAGGATGGGGGAGACTTATCTTAGCAGTAGTTTGTGTGAAAAGGATCTTGGGGTCTTAGTAGACCAAACACTGAACACGAGTCAGCAGTCTGATGCGGTAACTAAAAAGGCAAATGCAGTCTTGGGCTGCATCAACAGAAGTATAGTGTCCAGATCACGCGAAGTGATGGTATCGCTTTACTCTGCTCTGGTTAGACCTCAACTAGACTAGACTACTGTGTTCAGTTTTGGACACCACAATTTAAGAAAGATGTAGACAAGCTGGAACCCGTCCAGAGAAGGGCAACAAAGATGGTGAGGGGTCTAGAGACCAAGTCCTATGAGGAAAGATTGAAGGAGCTGGTATGTTTAGCCTGAAGAGGAGAAGACTGAGGGGATATGATAACCATGTTCAAGTACTTGAAGGGCTGTCAGATAGAGGAGGGTGCCGAGTTGTTTTCTGTTGCTCAAGAAGGTCGGACCAGAACCAACGGGTTTAAATTAAATCAAAAGAGTTTCCGTCTAGACATTAGGAAGAATTTTCTAACAGAGCGGTTCAGAGTGGAACAGGCTTCCTCGGGAGGTGGTAAGCTCTCCTTCCCTGGAGGTTTTTAAGAAGAGGTTAGATGGCCATCTGTCAGCAAAGCTGATTCTGTGACCTTAGGCAGATGATGAGAGGGAGGGCATCTTGGCCATCTTCTGGTCACTAGGGGTGTGGAGGGGGGAAGTAGTTGTGAATTTCCTGCATTGTGCAGGGGGTTGGACTTGATGGCCCTGGTGGTCCCTTCCAACTTTATGATTCTATGATCTTGTCACAAGTTTTCTCCTAGATAGGTTAGGTAGGCCCTGTCCCGGATGAGCCAGACTAGCCCAGTCTCATCAGATCTTGGAAGCTAAGCAGGGTTGGCCCTGGTTAGTACTTGGATGGGAGACCACCACCAAGAAGAAGAAGAGTTGGTTTTTACATTCCGACTTTCTCTGCCACTTAAGGGAGACTCAAACCAGCTTACAATTGCCTTCCCCTCCCCACAACAGACACCCTGTGTGGTAGGTGGGGCTGAGAGAGTGTGACTAACCCAAGGAAACCCAGCTGCCTTCGTGTGTAGGAGCGGGGAAACAAATCTAGTTCACCAGATTAGCCTCTCCTCATTGTGGAGGAGTGGGGAATCAAACTCGGTTCTCCAGATCAGACTCCACTGCTCCAAATCACGGCTCTTCACCACTACATCATGCTGCCTCTCCAGGGTCATGACACGAAGTGGGCAATGCCAAACCACCTCTGAAGGCCCCTTGCCTTGAAAACTCCACAGGGCCATGAGTCAGCTGTGCCTTGAGGCAGAAAAAAAATGTGCACGAGAGAGAAGGAAAGTGCATGGGAATTTTTTTCATAATTTCTCCCACAAATCTGCTCTTTCTTGAGCACCAATAGACCACCCTCCAATGCACGTTGCTCCTCTTTCAAGAGTACACCCACTGATTTTTTGTCTTGTGCTATAGCAATAATTCACAATGGGACTGCAACCGTGAATCATCAGTATAAGCTAAGTTCTCTTCTCAAGCCCTGCTCTCTGTGCCCGGGCCTGCAGAGGTGTGGTGGGTGGAGACTACAGACTGGTTTATGTTTTGCAGAGCTGCTTAAATTTTTTTCGAGAGACTTGGAAGATTCCAGCCACAAAATGGCAGCTTGGTAGGTGGAGCCAGTCACAGAATGAAATGGAGGCTGAAGTTGGTTCCCAGTTCCCTATTCACATTTCCTAGTTCCTTATTTGTGAGTCCAAAAACAAATATTGGGGGTAATTTTAAAGCTCTGTACCCTAAAATAAGGCTTGGCCCACCACATATCCTACACCCCCACATTCAAGGGGCCTGGCCCTCCAAGTGTTTCCCGGTCAAATGCCCAATTTTTTTGCTACCTGCTCCAAAGTGGAGTGCCCTGAGGACAAATGCACTTGCAGAAACGGGGGGGGGGAGAGGGGGAGCTGCACCCCAAAACAATCTGGACCACCACGAGTCACACATCTCCAGAGTCTGTCCCTTTAAGAAGATATGCAGTGGTGCCTGGTCCAAACACTGGTTCTGGCACCACGAGCTTTTGTTTGGGTTGCTCCAAGAAGCTTAGATTAAGAAGGTTTGAATAAAAAACTGGAATAGCTGCATTCCAAAATAAGGCACAGACCACCATATAGCCTCGACCCCCACATCCAGGGGTCTCTGCACACCAAGTGGACCTATGCTGTTTCCTGGTCCATTTGGAGGGCTGAGTCACCTGAATGTGGAAGTGTAGGATATGTGGTGGTCCAAATCTTATTTTGGGGGTGCAGAGCTTTCAGATTATCCTCAGTGTTTGTGAATAAGGAACTATTGGTGCCAGAGGAGAGGTGGGTGTGGTTTCTGAGCTGTTCGGGATGTGTCTGTGTGAAAATCTAGCTTTAGGAGAGCGCATTAGAAGCACATGGTTCTGCTGGGAGGGGCTCATGGTTGAGTGGGGTGAGTCAGCCGCCTGCTGTTGTCTGGGGGTACAGCCATAGCTATCCAGGGTTTTGCAGAGTGCACCACAGGTATGATCACCTACCCACTGAGTGGAAATCATGGGTGTGAGCCCAATGCATGAAGCTCTTGGCTCTCAAAGGGCAGGTTCATTCCCTTGAGGCTAGGATTTGCTGACCTGGAGAAGCAGATGCAGAGAGAGATTTGGGGAAGAGACATTCAGGGACTTACCAGAACAGTTCTACTGTGCTATTGTGGAGAGTGAGGGTCTCATGGTTGGAGGGTATCAGTGTGAGGAGGATGGATGTGATACCTTAGAAGGAACCTCTTCCTTGGGTGATGGACCAATGTCCTCTCAGACTGAGGATACTCTTCTGCTGTTGGGGGGAGGTGGGTTTTGATAGTAGAACCCTCCATTTCTATTTAGGGTCTGTCATTCTACTCTGTCAACACTACTCCCAGGGGCAGTCATTCCAGGTCCAAACCATGTCTTCTGCTTCCAGGGGCTGTCATTCCCCTGTGGGGACCCAGGATACTGGCGGAGGTGGGGGATGGGTTGTCAGCCCCAGGCTGGAAAACCTCTGGAGATTTGGGGATGGAGCCTGGGGAGGACAGGGACCTCTGTGGGGGTACAATGCCATAGAGTGCACCCTTCAAAGCATCCATTTTCTCCAGGGAAACTGATCTCTGTAGTCTTGAGATGAGCAGTAATTCAGGGAGATCCCCAGGCCCCATCTGGAGGCTGGCATCCCTGGGCCTCATTCTAGTCTCTGAGCACTTATCCTACTCCCAGGGGCTGTCATTCCACTTGGAGGGCTGTCATTCCACTCCTAGAGCAGTGTCGCACGGACTAAAGACCTTCCTTCAAAACCAATTTTGCATTTTCATTGCAACTTCTGCCTGCTGTCTTATATTCCAATGAGCCAATGCAAGGCAATTGTCATTCCAGGCCCCCATTGTAGCCAGTGGGCATGCCAGTATCTCCCTTTGGTCCCCTTGGGCAATACTATGTCATTCGTTCCAGTACATCCCTTCCCAGGCTAGGGAGTGAGCGCTGATCTCTGCCCCAGACCCGGGAAGCATCTCTCTCCGGCGCTAGGAACATCCCATTTCAAAACCTTGGGATTTTTCAACCCCCTGGGATTCCTTCCATTGGAGGCGGGCGCTTGCAAATACGAGGCCAAAGGAGACGCTACCAAGGTTTGCCTTCCGTCCCAGGCCCTTTCTCTAGAGCAGTGGTTCCCAACCTTTTTTTGACTAGGGACCACTAGGACTTTTTTGTTCGGTGCAGGGACCCCAAGGTTCAAAATAAAAATTCCGGGAATTTGAAAATAAACTTTAATCATAACTGTTAGTTAAACATTAAACTTAGAATTATATTTGAATATATATATTTTATAATAGAGAACTTTTAATTGAAAATATTAATTTATTATGAGTTTATAACTTTGTTTCGCAGACCTTAATTTAGTTCTCGCGGACCCCTGGGGGTCCATGGACCCCTGGTTGGGAACCAGTGCTCTAGAGGGTTTTGTGCTTTTCTTTTTGCAGGTAAGCCCAGCTCTATCGTCAGGCCGTTGATGCCACATATGAGAGTCCCTCGTTTGCAGGAAGGGGAACGCCCCGTCGCTGCTTTGGAAAGCGTGAAAACGAAACGGACTACTCTCCCTTCCCTTCCTCGAAGCAGCCATGGCGGCTGGAGGTGCCGTCCAGGAGCTCTGCGAGGAAGCCTCTTGCTCCATCTGCCTCGACTATTTCAGGGATCCCGTCATGATCGTTGAGTGCGGCCACAGTTTCTGCCGCGCCTGCCTGACCCGCAGCTGGGGGCGTCGGGGGCCGAGGCTTCCTGCCCTCAATGCAGAGGGAGAGCTCGGAAGAGGAACCTCCGGCCCAACCAGCAGCTGGCAAACTTTGTGGAAATAATCCAGAAACTCAGTCTGCAAGAGGGAAAGGGGGCAGAAGGCGAGGGGGGCGTCTGCGAGAAGCACCAGGAGCCCCTGAGGTTTTTCTGCGTGGAAGACGAAGCCCCCCTCTGCGTGGTCTGCAGCAGATCCAAGGAGCACAAAGACCACCAGGTGATTCCTCTGGAGGAGGCTTTGCAAGAAAAGAGGGTGGAGGAGACTTTCTTGCATCCTTGTGTGTGGCTTAACATTTCCTTTTGGCCAAAGCTCTCTCAAGCTTGTGGTCGTTCCTGCTTGCTGGCTTGTTACTATTGATATAAAATATGAATATATGATATTATATTATTTCCCCCAGCCACAAATGGGCTCGCAAAGCAGCTGCTAGTAATAAACGGATCAAAAAAGGCGCTTGAGGAGGGGGTTTTCCGTCATAATGGAAAGGAGGGCCTGGCTGCCGCTCCTTCTCTTCCTCACCCCATCCCACTAGGAGACCATCCTTTGTGGGACAGGGTAAAGGCCAGAGCAGCCCAGAACAGGCATTAAACAAATAATAGTACCACAAAAAAAAAAAAAAAAAAAAAAACCAGTGGCTGCTTTCAAGACACTCTAGAACAATATTTTAGAGATTCAAAACGGAGAAAGAGTTTATTAACCCTTTCCAGGCCAAAATTCCCCCAGAACATGCATCTTTCCTTTTTTTTAAAAAGTGTCTAGCTACTTTTGTTGCAAATATGTTTTCCCCTTATATCTCTACAATGAAAAGGGAACAGTGAGACTACACTTGCCAGTAGGAAATAATGACACCACTCTTGCCAATAAGGAACAGTGAGACCACACTTGCCAACTGGGAACAATGACACTACGCTTGCCAATAGGGGATGAAGAAATGAAGGAAATCGCACTTGCCCATAGACAATAGGCGAAGGAATGATGGAAGGCAGGCTTGAAGGAAGGAACACCTGAGGTTCCTTCCATGATGCTGGCCCAATGGTGTTGTCTCAGAAGTGTCACCCACAGCTCCATGGTGTCAGGAACCGTCTGGGCAGGCCTCCCCTCATAAGCAAGTGACCCCTGACTTACATCATCACCACGCTCATTGTTAGATGCCTCAGGCACCCTCTCCACCAGGCGGACACCGTGCAGCCAGGGTGCCTATCTGACCTGTTCACCATGGCCCTGACCAGAGCATTTCTGGCTTGGAGGAGCCTCTCTGTCTGGTGCCCTCTTCTATCCATGGGCTGGCTTCGGGAGCTGTGTACTCAGGGGATGGAAGGTTGGATCTCCCTCATGGACACCAGCCCCACCGCCCCACCCCAGTATTTTTGGTGCTAGAGAGGATCCGGGAGCCTCTGTGCCCCAGGACTGCAGCTGACGCAGGGGGTCATTTATCTATTGCCTTTCAGTGGGGTCCATCCCCACTCTCAGGCTCATATAAATCCCATTTCCTTGTTTTTGGTATCAGGCAGTCGTGGTTGGTAGAAGAGAGAGAGTTTGCCAGAAGCACCAGGAGCCGCTGAAGCTCTTCTGCAAGGACGACAAAGCTCTCATCTGTGTGGTCTGTGACCGATCCAAGGAGCACAGAAATCATGAAACCCTTCCTCTTGAGGAGGCCTCCCAAGAGTACAAGGTAGGAAATCTACATGGTGGAGGTTGGTGGGGAAGAGCCGTGGATCCTTCCCTTCTCTTTGGTCTCTTTGTGGGGAACGGTCTCCAGTTTCTGCCTCAGCTTCTGGGCCCAAATTGGGGAGTGAAAACACCTCTTTGCTGCCTCCTTCCTGGTTTAGTGGCTCCCAAGATCATTACCTCCTTGCCCCTGCTAAGGCTAAAGTGGGGAGATTGACTGACTTCCTGTCTGGCTGTGTTGACGTCTGGGCAGCCCATTGTACAGTTGAGCTACAAGGGGGCAGCTGCCTGACTCTCAGTTTTAAACACACACACACACACACACACACACACACACACACACACACGGCTTTCTCAACTTCAATGACTGTCCTTGAGTTGCTGTTTGCCTGGGCGGGGGGGAATGTGTGCAGATTTGGTATCTGTCTGTGTCCCCTACTTGCAGGTAGTAGCTGTGAGGCAGCAGTTTAAATCAGAAGAAGACCTTTTGGGGGGCAGGAGAGCGACGCATGAAGCTGCCTTATTCAGAGTCAGACCCTTGGTCTGTGCAGGTCCCCTCTGACTGGCAGCAGCTCTTCTCCAGGTAGAGAGGTCTTTCGCCTCAACTGCTACCCATTCATTTCAAGCCGGGGATTGAACTAAGGATTTTCTGCTTCCCAAGCAGATACTCTGAGGGCCACTGAGCTATGGCCCTTCCACTGCACCATGGCACTACCAGGAATCCTCCCTTTCCCACAGCTGTGATTGCTTCCACACGAGCTTTCCCTGCATTGGTATTCTCTTTCTTGGAAGAACATACCCAAAGAGGGTTTGGGAAAGCGTAGAATGGAAGGTACACATTTCCTCCACCATCCCCAATCCAGTCCCCTTCCACCTAGCTCAGGGGTGGGGAACCTTTTTCCCCCCAAGGGCCATTTCGATATTTATAACATCATTCGCGGGCCATACAAAATTATCAACTTGAAAATTAGCCGACCAAGCCCCAAGCAGGCAGCTGCCCCAGATGACCCCCCCCCTGGTGCGGGCAAGCAGGCAGGCATCCAACCAGTGGTGCACTCGCCCACCTGGTGGCACAGGATGGTCTGTTGCACCAGCCAGGTGTAGCCATCCAACCGCATGCCGGAGTTGCTCCTGCTCTGCATGGTTGGGGCTGGATTCTACAGCCAGCTCCTGCTACCTCTGCCTGCAGGGATGAAATGATTGAGGACATACTGGCTAAGAAATTCCCCCGTGCACATTCTGGCCATGCCCCTTTTAACCCCTCCATTGTTGCCACTTCTGCCCCCAGCCCTCTTGTAGTACAGAGAGAATATGTTTCTCCATGGCCCGGGTGAGAAACACAGTTTCTTGGGCGTTCCTAGCAGCTCCAAAGCTAATGACTCTTCTGCAAGGGTGGGGGGGAAAGTTCCTTTTCTCGGCAAAACAAACTCACATCTGCCTTGAATAGAGGCTATTCCTGTCCATGGGAGGGGGCAGATCACCAGTCTTAGATCCTTCTGAGCTAGAGATCTGGCCAGACCAAATGATTTCGTGGGCCTTAAATGGCCCCCAGGCCTGACGTTCCCCACCCCTGACCTAGGAGCACCCCCCCACATGCACATACCTCCCAAGAGCTTTTTGCCATTTATGTCACTACTGGGTATATTACTGGAATGTTAACAGAATATAGTGATATACAGTTGAGCTGCAAGGGGGCAGCTGCCTGACTCTCAGTTTTAACCCCCCCCCACACACGCACAGCTTTCTCAACTTCAATGACTATCCTTGAGTTGCTGTTCGCCTGGGGGCAGGGGGAATGTGAGCAGATTTGGTACCTGTCTGTTTCTCCCACTTGCACACAGTAGCTGTGAGGCAGCAGTTTAAATCATAAGAGCTTTTGGGGGCGGGAGAGGTACACATGAAGCTGCCTTGTTCTGAGTCCGGTCCGGAGTCCGGTCCGGAGTGTCCAGGTCCACACTGACTGCCATTGGCTCTTCTCCAGGTGGAGGTCTTTCGCATCAACTGCTACCCATTCACTTCAACTGGAGAAGCCAGGGATTGAATAATTTTCAATGCAAAAAACCCTCCTGTGGTGGGCTCAAGGGTGGAATGGGTGGGTAGCAGAATTGGCACTATGAATGTCTTCGCATTCTTGGTGGGTATCAGAGGCGAATGGGGTGCCACGTAGGGCAGTTATATCTAGTTTGGCCCTTAATAACAGTTATGCATCTCTTATGTTTTATAATAAACTTCTAAAAAAGGAACCAGTCTCAGTTTCGGGTCTCTCCTCCCCCAGGATCAGTTCTGCAACCGTCTGGAGATGCTGAAGAAGGAGAGGGAAAGAATTGTGGCGTGTAAAGCAGATGTAGTGAAGGAAAGCCAAGACTTGCTCGTAAGTGTCACTATGGCTTTGAAGTAAACAGTTCTAGGACTAGTATGGGTGGGTGGGGGGAGAATGGAGTACAAATAGCAGAAAAGTCAACCCCTCGAGGCAACCCCCCCTTTCCAGTTTGGAAATTCAGTGCCCAGATGGTCAGTATTCAAGCAGACCAGGAGCCCCCAAAGATAGACTTAACATTGCAATGCTAAGCAGAGTTATACCCAGGCAGTGGGGCTAAGGATGCTGCAGAACTGCCCTCCTGGTGCCGCAAGAATGGGCTGCCCTGGTTGTTCACCTAGATCTAGAACCCCCTTTTTTCTTAAGTGTTTTTGTTCTTGAATCAGCTGACTTTCCAATGTGCTCTGTGCTGTGGGATAAATTCTGAGTAGATGAACGTATGTGTCAATTCCCCATTTGTGTGCCTGCACCAACACTGCAAGCCAGAAGAAGTCCCTGAAAAGAGACGAGGGTGTGTCCCACCCACCCACCCCGAGAAATGCTGGGTAGAAATGCTGATAGATACTCCACTGATCCTGAACTGGGCCAAGGGTTGTTCAGCCATTGCTGATTCTAAGGCGGAAGGGGGAGAAGTGCTTGAGATACTCAGTGGCGTGTCGATCTTTTCCCCAATGAATTTTTTTCTTTCCCAGAATGCAGCCAGGGAGACCAAATGAGGGGAAGGAACTTCTTAGATCTTTTCTCCGCAGTGATATTTTTACTCAAACATCATACCTTTCGCCTGTTGTGAAGTGGGGGGGGGGTGTCAGCATATGGAGGGTGTTTTGTTGGGGAAACAAATGGACTCAAGAAGCCCCTTCTATTCTCTGGGTCTTCTGCTGCAGACATCGTCCTCTGTGGCTGAAAGAACCTCTCCAGGAGTTGGAGTGAGATGTACTTTGGCCCTCAGGATGGGTTCATGGAATTATTTCCTTTTCCCAGCCAAATGCTGATGTGATCACTGTGAAAGGCCTAAGTGCCCTTTCGACAGGAGTCCTCTGAAGAGCCTCTTCTCACTGCAAAGACCTGACCTGATTTCCTTCTCTTTCCATTCCAGAAGCAAGCTACAGGAGAGAAGCAAGAGACGGCAGCCAAGTTCAGGCAACTATACTCATTTCTGGAGGAGCAAGAGAAACTTCTGCTGGCCCGGATGGAAGAGGTGGAGAAGGAGGTGGCAAGAAACAGGGATCAGCACCTGACTGAACTCTCTGAAAAACTCTCCTCTCTGGACAGCCTCATCTGGGAGATGGAGGAGAAATGTCAGCAGCCAGCCAGTGAACTCCTGCAGGTAAGAGTGTGGCAGGAACAGCCCAGGCTCCCCTTTGGGAGAAGGCTGCCCCAAACCCTTTCTGTGCCTCCTTCGCTTGGGCAGAAAGCAAATGAGCCCAGTTTGTGTTGCTAGCAAGTTTTCATCTCTGTGCATGGGCTGCTTTCCCCTCTTACCCTCCCTGATAGACTGAGGCCACGTGGCTTCCATCTCAGAAGCAGAAGTGTGTTTGTGTGTCAATCAACAGTCTGGGGAACGACATTCAAGTCACACCAGGTAGCTCTTTCCCGACCACCAGGAACGAGGGTCATAGGCGAGATTTTCACAGCCAGATTTAAAAGGAGGATGTGTATATTGAGGTGAACGTAGCTCATACTTGTTGCGTGCAGTTTGGTGCACAAAAATGAATGCACACACACAACGGCAGCAACCAGTGGTAGGGGAGTAGCATCCACACACCCGTTAGTGGCACTGCTGTGCTAGCTGCTGCTGCCAACCTGTCACTTATGTGCAGTTGCAATGGCATTTGTGCCCAGACCCCACCTTTCCCTGCTGAGCCATATTACAATGCTGCAAGGAAAAGGGGGAAAGCCCTTTAAAGGGCTGAAAGGTGACAGAGTTTGGCTCTTCTCCTCTCAGCCCCTGTGGGCCCAGCATCCCCCGCCCCCATCAGAGGGCTTTTCTCAAGCTTTAAAGAAAAGGGCCATGGCTAGATTGTTCTAGTGTTGTAGCATTATAATGATATGTTGCACTAATATTTGGCTTTTAATTTAAAAGCAATAAAGTGCAGGCTGCACATTTCCAATTATAACTCTGCAACAAGGACTTTATTTACACAAAAATTAAAGCAGGGGTCCACCATGTTGTTTCAATTCTTCTGTAATCTAGCATTTTTTTAATCCTGGGAAATGCTCTCCAGTGGCAAGAAGGGAAATAACAGTGACACAGTGATGCAAGGAATGTTGCTGGGCATGCCTCTGCATCCATAAATGGCCACGGGAGCTACTTGGAGGGCTTCCTGCCTTCCCATGTGAGGAAAATCCCTTTTGTGAAAGTAGCCGCTGTTGAATCACCAAAGGAGATCACCAACTCTCCTCTGAAATGTCTCCACTTTGTCTGCTAATGTTAACCTCACAAAGGTTTTCTCCCACTTTATGGAGATGCACCCCAGGCTTTGAGTGGAGTCTGCTAGCTGGACACTAGAGAAGGGCCAGAGTGCAGAATTTTCCAGGGTCTGAGGGGTCTTCCTGGTGTGGCCTTTTAGTAACCATTGAGGTCTCCCTTCTTTCTCTTTCTCTGCCATTTTTTTTTAGGATGCCAGAAGTACCTTGCAGAGGTAAGTGGATCTTTCTCAAGAACCTTCTTTATGCTGGGAAGGGTGTGGGTACACTGTGAAGGTCCTTCAGGATGGTGGCTGAGGGACAAGTCGGTTGTAATTGGGATCATGGATCCCCATCCATCTGTCAGTGGCAAACAGCTTAAACACAGAGCCTCATCAACAGGAAATCATGAAGTAGTATTGGGGGGGGGGTCTGTTTTGACACCTAGCTGGAAAATCTCTAGAAGAGGGGTCCCCAACCTTTTTGAGGCTGCAGGCATCTTTGGAATTCTGCCCTGGTGTGGTGGGCGCAGTCACAGAATGGCTGGCACAAAATGGGTGCTGTAGGAGGCAGAGCCAGCCACAAAATGTTGCAGCTTCTCTTCACACAGAGAAGATCTTTTTGTTGTGGCAGCAGCTGTTTTGAAAGCAACATTTAAAAAACTACCCCAGGAAATACAGGGTTTGAGTCTCCTCAGCTACATTCGTTCCATAAAATGGCAGTTCCATAAAATGGAAACTTTATTTGGCCGAAATAATGCCTTGGTTGGCATCGGGACTGACTATGGGCATTTTAGAGGTGAACAGGGATATGACCACCCAACCCAATTCGATGTGCTCGTTTGTTAAGGAGGGTAGGGTGAGGCTACACATGAGGAACCATGAGCTGGTGTGTGCCATGTTTCCATCAGTGTTCCTGAATCCACCTAGCACTTAAATGTGCTGCTCCTACTCAGATTACTTCCTGGCTGTTTCCACACTGGCTGCCATGTGGTAACAACAGGGCTTCTGAAATAAAGCATTTGTTATGCTGAGCAACCCATGATGGGGAACACACAGCTGGTGGTCAGAAAATTTGCACCTCTTCTTTAAGTCTCCCCAGGTAGTTTCAGAGGAAGAAGTAACATTATTGGGGTTGAAGTTTCCACGCCTCCCACCTAGGGTTGCCAACCTTCAGGTACTAGCTGATGATCTCCTGCTATTACAACTGTTCTCCAGCCAATAGAGATCAGTTCCCCTGGAGAAAATGGCTGCTTTGGCAATTGGACTCTATGGCATTGAAGTCCCTCCCCTCCCCAAACCCCATCCTCCTCAGGCTCCACCCCCAAAACCTCCTGCCTGTGGCAAGGAGGAACCTGGCAACCCTACTCCCACCAGGGGCAAATGATTAAAAGAAACAAAAGGAAGGACACTTCCATATGGTGATGTCATGTGACCTGTTTCCTTCCACCGTCTCTCAGCCTCACTCTTGGGAACATAAGTAGAGCCAGGTGGATGAGACCAGTGGTCAGCTTGGTCCAGCATCCTGTTTCACACAGTGGCCAAGGGTTGCCCCTACCTGGCCAACAAACAAGGCGTAGAGGTTGAGGCCCTCCCCTGCTGATGCCTCCTAGCAGTGTTATTCAGAGGTTGGCTGCCCCTGGCTATGGTCACCAGGTCTTCTAGCTGCTGATGGACCCCTGCTCCATGAATCTGCCTAGTCCCCTTTTAAAGCTTTCTCTGTTCATGGCCATCACTACCTCAATCTACAGTGAATTCTCAACTTCATTCAGTGCCCCTGAGTTCTGGTATTATGGAAGAGGGATAAAAAGACATGAAGGCACTGAACCTAATTCTGCCCTCTATTTTATCCTCATAACATCCCTATCTGAGAGAAAGAGGGACTGGTCTAAGTTCACCCAGGGAGCTATATAGCTGCATGTGGGATTGAACCAGGGTCCTACAATCCTAGTCACCGGACACAAGAAGCTGCCGTACATTGAATCAGACCATTGGTCTGTCAGAGTTCGTATTGTCTACTCAGAGCAGCAGTGGCTCTCCAGGGTCTCTGGTAGAGGTCTGTCACGCCACCTCCTACCTGATCCTTTGACCTGGAGATGCCAGGGATTGAACCCAGGACCTTCTGCATGCCAAGCAGATGCTCTACCACTGAGCTGCAGCCCCTCCCTTAACTCTAAAGTCCAGAACTCCAACCACCCAGCTTTCTTTTTTTTCTGCTAGACATTTGCAAGGCAGATCTGGGCAGGGGGTGTGGGGTTGGTATTTTGAAGGCGAAACTTGGTGTTTGCTTTTTTCAGAGTTGGGTCTGGGTTCCCCTCAGCCACTCAAGAACTTTTGGTAATAAAGCAGAGCCTGTAGGGCCTTGAAATGCCTCTGCAGGGGAGGAAGGGCTCCTGCCTCCCCCCAGCCATTTTTCGTGTCCAGACAACCCTGGGGAGGGGAGTTACTTTCCCCCCAGCACAGTTTCTGCATGGGAAAATGGCTGGTGGGGTTACAGGAGCCCTTCCTCCCCCTGTGGTGGTTTTCTGAGCCCAAACGGCCTTTGTTTCATTTTTTAATGATTCCCTGTGTGGCTTTGGGGTCTCAGGAGCTACAGTGAGGTGGACGTTGCTCTCTGAAGAACCTCCCATCTTGCTCTGCATTCAGCCTCAGCCTCTGTCTCTCGGCCTTCTGCCAATTCCTTCCTCTGTTTCTCCGATCTGCCTGGGGCGTGGCGGGATTGAGAATTAGATGGATGGTACCTTGACATGATTTTTCTCAAGGTATGAAGAAAAAGAGGTGTTTGAGGATCCAGTGGCTTTTCTTCTTGCACAGAAGGGGTGCATCTTGGACTTCTCCGATCTAAATCTCTTTTTGGAGGGCATCAAGAATCAATTCAAAGGTAATGAAGAAACACTGCAGGGATTTCAGACTCTGCATTAGCTTGGACCAGATGTCTTTTAGGCTGCTTATATTGAGGTCCCCAACCTTTTTGAGCCCATGGCCCCCTTTGGAATTCAGACGCAGCCACAAACTAGCTTCCACTGGAAGTGGAGCCAGCCACAAAATGGATGCTGCATCTTAACCTTCAGTCACACAGGGAAAATCCTTCTGCTTTTGGTGGCAGAAGCTTGAAAGCAACATTTTTATAAAGCTGTTCAGCCAGTCAGAAGCCTTGCTTGGCAAAAGTTCCACCTCGCTCTGGCCTCTTCATTAAATACTTGATGGACACCAATAAAGGGATTGGTGGCCGCCTTGCTGGGGACCCCTGCCTTATATCATTAGCAGACCCAGGAATATGAGGAGTGTGCATACCAATTAGGTAGTTCACTGCTCTCTAGTTATTTGTGTCTGTGGACTGGCAGACTGGGAGGCAGTGGTGGAACCTAAAATGAAAGGGAAGGGGAGGAAACTGTCCCTTAAGGCATCCTCATTTAATGGCAACCCCCCCATCCAATCCCTTTCAGGAACACCTACCCCCATTCTCATTGCAGCATTTCTATGGCTAAATTGGACCTATCAAAACTTGAGCATGACGTAGCTGAGCCCACAGAGTGGTCTCAAGGCTCAGATAGTGCCCATAGAAATCAGTGGGTTTAGAAGGACATAATTCTGCTTAGGATGGCACTGTTCTAGCACTCTTTGGAAGGATCCTAAGTAGACCCTTGGGCCGCAGGCCTTAGCATACTTTCTATGAAGTGAATCTCCAGTCACTCAAAGTGACTAGTAGAAATAAATGTGAATATTTCCACATAAATAACATTTGGAAATTTCCACCCAGAAGTAGGTGTTACTTAACCTTTCAGCCAAAACTCAGAAGAAATATGTACGCATGTGCCATCAAGTCACGAACAACTTATGGCAACTCCAGAAAGAGGTTTTCAAGGCAAGTGAGAAGCAGAGATTTCTTTGCCGTTTCCTTAATCTGCAGAATCTTCTTTGGTCTCCCGTCCAAGTACCACCCCTTCCAATATTTCAAGATCTGATGAGTCGGGGCTATACCATGACATCTTCCCTCCCGGAGAGAAAAAGAGACCATATTATTTACTGAGGTTTTTGTCACATGATTGGTGATAGGCACAAGGATCTGCTGCTCACTTTCGTTTCTTTTGCTTCCTCAGAAACTCTGAATTCTGGACTTGACCTGCAGAAAGGTAAATCTTTCTTCATGCACCGTTCAGTTATTTCTTAACTCAAAAGCTTCACCTTACAATTTGTGTTCTGCTTAGTGATTTTCCAGAGATAACATTACTGGATGTTCTTGGTTTGTTCCTCAACCTCTCTCCCTGCCTCAACCAGTTCCTTTTTGTTCTGAGGAGGAGGTCTGTCAGGGTGAGGATGAAAGGTGAACTCTGAGGGGATGAACTGCCTCCTTTCACCTACCTGCCGCCATACTGAAATGATGGGAGAAGGGTTTCTGGGCATCAGCCCTTGAGGGCCTTTCAGAATCCTCCCCATGAGAGGCCCAGACCAGGTCGGGAATCCCATTTCTCTCAGTGGATTTCCTACCTGCTTTCCGGGTTTCCCTCAGCTTCAAGGTGCTATAAATTGTGTATTTGATCCACAGTTTTTTTTTAAAAAGCTGCCTTTGTGGAATGGCAGTATATAAAGGCAGACGTCCAGCCTGCCCTGGTGCCATTTTCCAGTTGTTCACACATAATTTGTGTTTGATGTTTGGGAGAAGAAGGGGAACTACGTGCCTGTCACTCACAAGCCTCCTCTTTAGCACTTCCGCCTCCCCGTCTGTCACTTGGATGCACACTTCTGGGCAAAAGGAGGCCGTCTCCTGAGTGTATTTTAGAGTGAATTCAGACAGACGAAAGGCAGATATTTCCAGGTCGGATGCTGGCTTAGCTCTGTTTTGCTCCCTTCTTCGTAGGGTCAGTTGTTGGCTGATTTAAATGAATACGTTTTCAAACAGCATTGATGGTATATCGCAACATATCAATCCTTTACCACAGCTTTCAGTAAATTTGCAGAACTCCTGGATATTAGATCTATGTGTGTGTTCAGGGCAGCAAAGTTTCTTTCAAACCAGTTCTGCCTCATTGAAAAGTTACCTCTGTTTAAAAAAAAAATTACCCTTTGGTGCTGCCAAATTTGCAAGTATCAGAGTAGCATTTTCAAGGCTCTGCAAAAAGTCTTTGTATTCTTCTGCCAAAGGTGGCTGTTGCGATATCTGTTTTTCCAGCCCAGGGTAGGTCATGCTTGAAGTATGATAACTCTGTGATGGTAACTCTAGTGCAGAAGGGCAGCTCTTTTCAAATTGCCACCGAGGACACCACAAGAGGGCTTAGTTTTTGCAGTGGTTTCCCCCCCAGCTTCCTCAACACATTTGTGCACCTGCTGGGGTTTACCAGGTTTTCTCCTATCTTTCTTAAACCTGGTTTGCAGGAAAGCTTGGATGGCTGCTATGTGGGTGGGAAAATTCAGATTTCCCCAACTATGGCAGCCATTTTCCTGACCTTGTAGGTTATCCGGGCTGTGTGACCGTGGTCTTGGCATTTTCTTTCCTGACGTTTCGCCAGCAGCTGTGGCAGGCGTCTTCAGAGGAGTAACACTGAAGGACAGTGTCTCTCAGTGTTGAGTGTGTAGGAAGAGTAATATATAGTCAGAAGGGGGTTGGGTTTGAGCTGAGTTATTGTCCTGTAAAGTATTATAACTTTATAATAACTCGGGACAATAACTCAGCTCAAATAATAATAACTCAGAGGACAATAACTGTAAAGTATTATAACTTTATAATAACTCAGGGGACAATAACTCAGCTCAAATAATAATAACTCAGGACAATAACTCAGCTCAAACCCAACCCCCTTCTGACTATATATTACTCTTCCTACACACTTGACACTGAGAGACACTGTCCTTCATTGTTACTCCTCTGAAGATGCCCACCACAGCTGCTGGCGAAACGTCAGGAAAGAAAATACCAAGACCACGGTCACACAGCCCGGATAACCTACAAGAACCAATGAACTCTGACCGTGAAAGCCTTCGACAATATTTTCCTGACCCTTTCCTTGTGGTGATCATTACCTTGCCTCAGCTCTGGGGGGATTTTCAGTTTTTTAAAAATAGGCAATTGTATTATCATTACATAGATATGTTTCACCAATATGCATACCTGGTTCTCTGAATTCCCAGACTTCATTAAAAAGTAAGTCTCTAGGCCACTGGTTCCCAACCAGGGGTCCGTGGACCCCCAGGGGTCCCCGAGAACTAAATTAAGGTCCACGAAACAAAGTTATAAACCCATAATAAATTAATATTTTCAATTAAAAGTTCTCTATTATAAAATATATATATTCAAATATTATTCTAAATTTAATGTTTAACTAACAGTTATGATTAAAGTTTATTTTCAAATTCTCAGAATTTTTATTTTGAACCTTGGGGTCCCTGCACCGAACAAAAAATCCTAGTGGTCCCTGGTCAAAAAAAGGTTGGGAACCACTGCTCTAGGCCTTTCTGTTGTGACAATATACAGGGAAAGGCATCGCTAGAATGAGATGGAGTGGGGCGGGTGCTGCTGGGTTGGGTAGAAATATCATTCTTGGGATCCAGGAAAAACTTGTACAGCTGTAGTGGTCCATGCAAAATCTCAAAACAAGAGCAAAATCAATAAAATACCTTCATTATTTATTAATTAAATTGGCACAAAACGTTGTGTAAGCTTTCAAGCACAGCAGAGGTCTTCATCAGGCTGGCTGTTGCAACCTTTAAAAATACAGAAGAGTGAAAGGCAGATTGTGCAGGCTGTGAAGTGAGGGTCTGATCTCGCAGGCATCCTCTGAGGAGTGCAGGCAGGACATCAGCTCCACTTTATTGCTGACGTAACGTTACCTTACAGCAGATTCCCTGAGAAGCTGCATTCAGTCCAATCTTTGTTCTTTCACTGGAATATAGAAACCACCCCAAGTCCATCCAAAAGTGTCCCAAATGCCAATTGAGAAACGCATCTCCCTGGCAAGCTGAAAGCAATGGGAACCCCCTTCCAGTCTCTGTGTTGTGTTCAGGGTCAATTAAAGCCAAATTCAGTGGTATTCCCTGTTTTGAGATGTGTTCAACCCATTCTGTGCCTCTGCTCATTTTTCATGTGATTTGGGTTTGTATGTAAATACTCATGATTTCTTAGGGGGCGGGGAATCCTGTGACTGAAATATCCATGATTCTCTTCTCTCTCGAGGCTCTCTGCTTGGGACAGGATTTGGGAAGAAATGGGTTGGGTTACTGTGGGTGTTTATTGTGGATTTTACCTGCCTTTTCCTGAAGCACACAGGAAGACTTAGGATTGCCAGGTCCCTCTTTGCCAATTATGGGAGGTTTTGGGGGCGTGGTGTGAGGAGGGCGGGGTTTGGGGAGGGGCTTCAGTGCCATAGAGTCCAATTGCCGAAGCTGCCATTTTCTCCAGGGGAACTGATCTCTATCTGCTGGGGATCAGTTGTAATAGCAGGAAATCTCCAGCTACTACCTGGAAGTTGGCAACCCAAGAAAGATTGATCTGCCTTTTAGCAGGTCAGGAGGAGGCAGGAGAGAGTCTGTGAAATCCAGGAGAGGGTTATGAAGAGGTGGGAGCAGGAGGAGGACGCAGAACAGGGCAGAGGGGGAGAAATCTCCCGGCTGAAAACGCTTCTCTTCTTGTCTCCTCATTTCCCCCCCAACAGCAAATGTGACTCTGGATCCGGACACGGCCCATCCCCAACTCTTCCTGTCTGAGGATCGGAAGAGCGTGAGATGGGGAGAAAAAGCTCAATCTCTGCCCAGCAACCCTGAGAGATTTGAAAACTGTTACACTGTTCTGGGCCGTGAGGGATTCACAGCAGGCAGCCATTTCTGGGAAGTCCTTGTGGGAAGTGAGGAAGGATGGGCTGTGGGGGTGGCCAGAAAGTCCGTGAGGAGGAAGGGATGGATCACCCTTAGTCCTGAGAAAGGGATCTGGGCTGTGGGGAAGTGGGGGGGCTGCTACTGGGCTGCCTTAAAAGGCCAATTCCTTCCCCTGTCCCTGACCGGGGAGCCCAAGAGGATCCGAGTCTGCCTGAACTACGCTGGGGGCCGAGTGGCCTTTTTCGACGCTGATCGGGGATCCCTGATCCACGAGTTCTCTGGAGCCTCCTTCTCTGGAGAGACCCTCCTGCCCTACTTTCGGGTGTGGGGAAAAGCCCAACTCAAAATCTCTCCTTAAGACCCTTCTCTTCACACCAGGAGCATCAATGAGGCCTCTCCGGGCTAAAAAACCCCAAAACTGACTGGAGTAAAAATGGAGACATTTTCCCAACATTCCCTTTTTAAAATTTGTATCTCATTTCTTAAAGCAACTGTGACACATTTCAGTTCATAAAGAATAACCGGCTTGTTGTCAAGGAGAGCTGTGAATAGTCCGTGTTCCCCCCACCCCCCTGCCATTCTTCTCCGGCCTCCATTCCTCTCAAGCACAAGAGGAACAACCAAAGACCGCGGAGAGGAAGAAAGAGGCCATAACAAGTTTAAGTTAATATTTTGGCCTTTCTCTTTTCTGTGCTTCACTGGGAAGCAGCACCTGTGAGGAAATTGCGTCTCCCTGTCAAGGCTGCTCCATGCATCGCAGTTGTGGTTCAGTTATACCACTGGTTGCAAAGATGTTGTTGCTCTTATGATAAAGTTACGTTACCTTGAAAACTGGGCTGCCTTGAATTTTTTATTGGGGGGGGGGAGGGTATATTGTGACCGCCGGACAACCACAAGGGTGGTTTCATTTATTGGCTTGAGGCCCCCCCCCCCCAGTGCTCCAGTTGGAAAGAAATTCAGGAGGGGGGTTTGCATAGCCAGGGTCCTGCTGGGTTAATGGTTTCTATTTCCTGTTTTTTGTGTCTCTCTTCAAATCATGATAAACCCTTTTCATCCACACGGATGTCTCGCTCTCCTTTAATTGGGTTTCCAACAAACTGGGTGCTCCTACTTTGTTCTCACCACAACCCTGTGAGGGAAGTTGGGCCAAGAGTTACTGAGCTTCATTGCTGGGGTTGCCAGCTGTGGCCTGGGAAATTCCTGGAGATTTTGGGTGCAGAGCTGGGGAGGGTGGGGTTTGTGCAGGAGAGGGACCTGAGGGGGCATAATGCCATAGAGTCCATCCTCTGAAGCAGCCAGTCTCTCCAGGGGAGGCAATTTCCGTCATCTGCATCTGTAATTCTGGGAGATCTCCAGCGCTCACCTGGAGGCAGGCAACCCTATACTGAGTAGGGATTTGAACCCAGGCCTCATCAGTTCAAGTCTACCACACTGCACTTCAAAGCACTCAGTCTTTACAATCATACTAATGTGTCATCTACAATTCAGGAAGATCTGGTGATAAAGGGACTAAATGAGGTTTAGCGGGGCCTCATCCCACCCCTGCTTGGCCTGCTGGCCACTGAACACCCACCCTGCCAATCTAATGCACCACCACCTTTACCTGCCTGATTCACTCAGTGGTGAGGGGGGATATGGTGGCTCCCCTTCCCTCCCTCCCCTGCCTGCCCCCTCCCACTTGCAGTGCTGCTGCCTCCGCCTGCCTGGTTTAGGGGGCCATGGCATAGGGGCAGAAGTGGTCCCCTTTCCTCCTCCCTGCCTCCCACAGAGTTGGACAATGGGGGGGGTGGCAGCTGCAACTCCACCCACCTACCTGCCAGGCTCACGTAGTGGTGGCACGACTGGGTGAGGGTGGCAGGCCTTCTTCTCTTCTCCTGCCTGCCTGACGCCACCACTGCTCCTTTCTTCTCCAAACTGACAACCGAGATCTCATAACGTATTACTTGCTCTGAACCTTCAGGGACTTTCTTTACTGCGCCCCCCCCCCCAATTTTGTAAAAGAGGCGATATATTCCACTCACCTTGTCTCTGCTGCCTTTCTCCCAAAGGTGGACCCACAGCAGTTTATATCACCCCTCCCTTCCATTTTATCCTCACAACAACCACATTCCCGAGAAAGAGGTTAGGGTGAGGGTGTGTGACTGGCCCAATGCCAACAAGCAAGGATTGGAACCCGGGCCTCATAGATTCTAAGACCCTCGAACCACTATACCACACAGGCTCCGATAGGTGAGGGAAGTTAACCCCTCTTTGTTTTGTAAAGGAGGGGATATTTCCCACCCTCCCTGTCTGTGCTGCTTCCCACCTTCCTGGCTTCTCATGGTTAAACCTTTGATTCCATTGCAAAGAGCAGAATTTCTGGGCCTAATCTGGGCCAGGATCTTCTGATTCCCTTCATTTTGGGCTCTACAAGTCCTATCAAAATCCAGAGGCTGGTGATGAGTTCTAAGACCCCCAGCTTTATTTTCTGATGGACCGATGCAGAGGGGTTGGAAGGGCAGGATTGAAGAGTTTCTGTGGCGTCTGGGAGCAGAAAGGAAGTTAATGGAGGGGTCAAAGGAGAAACGTCCCTTGTTCAGAATGAAGAGAGGTGGGGGATTTTGGCGGTGGAGAGCCGGATAGAAGGGAGGTGGCTTGAGGGGGACGTAGAAAGACCAGAGCAAGCGCAGAGAAAGTTGCAAGGAGAGAGGTGACCGCAGCAGGACCCAAACTTTGGGGGAAGGGGAAATGCCGGGTTTTTTTTTGTAATGTTGTAAAGGAAGGAGCCTGGCAAGAAGTTGAAGATGGGGAAAGCAAAGGAGAGAGAAGAGGCAAAGACGAAGCCAAGGCCTCGTCCTCCTTCAACATGGACGGATGAGGATGCTGTCATTGAATGGGGAGGGGGTGGAATGAGGGCTCTGGGCTGGCACCCATATGCGCAGGATTCTTCAGTATTCTGGCTTTTATTTTTGTCTACATTTACACTGAATTCCTGCTCATGTGCAATTTCCTTGCCTTGATGCTCTGGGGAGGCCTTTCGTCCACCCACTAACTGAGGCCTTTAAAAAAAGTTGGTACCAGATCAACATAGTTTTAAAAAAATTAAAATATTTATATCTCCTGCCTATTGCAACAATGTACTTGTTCCCAGATTTATTTTTTAAAAGCAACTCTCTAGCCCTTTTTGTTTCAGTTATAAAGAGCAATGTGCAGCCAGTCCCATTCGGGGTCGGGGGATTTACACCTTGGTGTTGATTTGGAAATGGGCAGATGCAGGGACATACAAAAACATAGGACAGTGATTGCCCATAGGAAATGCATGATTGCCCATAGAGAAACAGGGAAACTACACTTGCCAATAGAAAATCCCAAAAACTAAGGACAGCGATTGCCCATAGGGAATGCATGATTGCCCATAAGGAATACATGATTGCCCATAGAGAAACAGGGAAACTACACTTGCCAATAGAAAATCCCAAACACTAAGGACAGTGATTGCCTATAGACAATTCATGATTGCCCATAGAGAAAAAGGGAAGCTATGCTTGTCAACAGAAAATCCCAAAAAATAATGACACCTATTGCCCATAGACAATACATGATTGCCCATAGGGAATGCATGATTGCCCGCAGAGAATCAGGCAAAACACACTTGCCCATAGAGAATAAGGCAAAACACATTTGCCCATTGAGACTAAGGGAGACCACACTTGTCCATAGAGAAACTGATAAACTACGCTTGCCAAGAGACAATCCCAAAAACTAAGGACAGCAATTGCCCATAGAGAAACAGGGAAACTGCAATTGCCAATAGAGAATCCCAAAAACTAAGGACAGCGATTGCCAATAAATACATGATTGCCCATAGGGAATGCGTGATTGCCCATAGGGAATCAGGCAAAGCACACTTGCCAATAATCTGAAAACTAGGGACAGCGATTGCCCATAGAGAATTGCCCACAGTGAATGCAGGATTGCCCTTAGGAACTAGTGGAAACCACACTTGCCAATAGAGAATAATGTACACCACGCTTGCCAATGGAGAATAAGGGAGATCACGCTTACCCATAGAGTCAACCCATCTCTTGTTGGGTCTTCCTCTTTTCCTGCTGCCTTCAACTTTCCCTAGCTGGCATGATTGTCTTTTCCAGTGACTCTTGTCTTCTCATCATATGTCCAAAGTACGACAGCCTCAGTTTAGTCATTTGAGCTTCTAGGGTCAGTTCGGGCTTGATTTGATCTCAAACCCACTGGTTTGTCTTTTTGGCGGTCCAGGGTATACGTAACACTCTCCTCCAACACCGCACTTCAAAGGAATCGGCTCTCTTCCTCGTCCAGCTCTCACGCCCATGCACAGAGGAGGGCTGTTTGGGGAGGGACAGCGCCACCTTCTGGCCGATGTTTCCACACCTGAGAGTGATTTGCAGGAGGGGGCTCGCCCCGTCGCTGCTCCGAAACGCGCGAAAACCAAACCAGTTCCCCTCCTCTTCCTCCCTCCCGGGAGCCATGGCGGCCGGGGGTCTCGTCCAGGAGCTGTGCGAGGAAGCCTCTTGCTCCGTCTGCCTGGACTACTTCAGGGACCCGGTGACCATTGCAGAGTGCGGCCACAACTTTTGCCGCGCCTGCCTGACCCGCAGCTGGGGGGCGTCTAGGGCAGAAACGTCCTGCCCCCAGTGCAGAGGGAGAGCGCAGGAAGGGACCCTCCGGCCCAACCAGCAGCTGGCCAACTTTGTCCAAATAGCCAAAAAATTCACCCTTCAGGAGGGAAAGGAGGCAGGTGGGAAGGGGGGAGAAGGGAAGAGGGGCGTCTGCGAGAAGCACCAAGAGCTCCTGAAGTTTTTCTGCAAGGAGGACGTCGCCCTCCTCTGCGGGGTCTGCGGCAGATCCGAGGAGCACCAAGACCACCAGGTGGTTCCTCTGGAGGAGGCTTTCCTGGAAAACAGGGTAAGTGAGAAATGGGTGGAGGGAGGCTTTCTTGCATCCTTGTTGTGTGGCTTTGAACATTTCACACTGGCGCAAAGCTCTCTCACGCTTGTGGTCGTGGCCGCTTGCTGGCCTGTCACTATTAATATAATATCATATAAAATTGATACAATATTATATTATCCCCCCCATCACAAATTGGCTCGCAAAGCAGCAGCAAGTAATAAACGGATAAAAAAGGCGCTTGAGGAGGAAGAAGAGTTGGTTTTTACACGCCAACTTTCTCTCCCACTTAAGGGAGAATCAAACTAGCTTACAATCACCTTTCCTTCCCCACAACATTTGGATCCACCTTTGGAGGCTTGTCATAATAACCCCCCAGGGGTGCACTTTTCAAGAAAGGAGTGGGGTGTTAGGGGGCTTCTCTGGAATGCTGCTCATGGAAGCTCAAAGCAGGTGCAGGGAGAATGGGGTTTACCTGGAACCAGGAGTTGTGATTCATTCATTCATTGACTTCCAAATGAATTTGAGGCTTAATAAAATCTTGTGTAACCCCAGTTTCTTTCACCAACCCCAGCTGAGGGGAGACAATATGGGACCTGGTTGATTAGTGGAGAGAGTGTATGATAAAAAAGAAACCGGGGGGGGGGGGGCCTCCAGCCCACTGGCCTCCACTTCCTCTCTTAGGGGATGGCCAGGAGGCGAAAAAGGCAACAATTCCCAGACCCTCCAATCACCGTTAACCATTTACAAACAGAAGTTAATTTACAAGTAGGGTTTACTCCAGTGAAGAGGGGTGGGGAGTCAAAGCAGGACACCTGGATAATAAACTCAGATTAAGGGAACACAACTTAAGGTGGAAACCAAAAAGGTCTTGACCAGCCCTCCATGGTGGTGCTGCTGTTGGGGCTCTTGTCGTGGCTGCAGATCTCTGTTTCTTTGTTTTGGGCATCAGGCAACCGTGGCTGCTGGAAGAGGGAGAGTTTGCCAGAAGCACCAGGAGCCGCTGAAGCTCTTCTGCAAGGACGACAAAGCCCTCATCTGTGTGGTCTGTGACCGATCCAAGGAGCACAGAAATCATGAAACCCTTCCTCTTGAGGAGGCCTCCCAGGAGTACAAGGTGGGAAATCAACAAGGTGGAGGCTGGTGGGGAAGATCCGTGGATCCTTCCCTTCTCCTTGGTCTCTTTGTGGAAAAACTGCTTCCAGTTTCTTCCTCAGCCTCTGGGCCCAAACACCTCTTTGCTGCCTCCTTTCTGGCTTGGTGCCCCCTAAGGGCATCGCTGTCTTCCCCCCTGCTGAGGCTAAAGTGGGGTGATATGATAAAGTAGAGAGACTGACTCACTTCCTGTCTGGCTGTGTTGACGTGTGGCCAGCTGGTTGCATGGCTGAGCTATGAGGGAGGCAGCCGCCTGACCCCCAGTTTTAACCACCGCCCACCACGGCTTTCTCACGTTCAATTGCTGCCCTTGAGTTGCCTGGGGCGGGGGGAGAATATGTGCAGGTTTGGTACCTGTCTGTGTCCCCCACTTGCAAACAGTAGCTGTGAGGTAACAGTTTCAATCAGGTTTGGGGGGGGGGGAGGGCTACGCATGAAGCTGCCTTATTCTGAGTCAGACCCTTGGTCTGTCCAGGTCCACTCTTGACTGGCAGCAGCTCTCCAGGGACTCAGGTGGAGGTCAACTGCTGCCTGTTGATTTCAACTGGAGATGCTGGAGAGTAAACCTGGGACCTTCTGCATGCCAAGTGGATGCTCTCCCACTGAGCCATGGCCCTTCCACTGCATTGTGGCACCATAAGAAATCCTTTCCCAACCCCCAGTTGTGGTTACTTCCACACAGAGTTTTCCTGCTTTCGTGTGCTCTTTCTTGACATAACATAGCCAGAGAGAGTTTGGGAAAGTGTGGAATGGAAGGTATGCATTTCCTCCACCATCCCAAATCCAGTGCCATTTACTTTCCTGCCTTCCATTCTCACCCTCCCCCCTCAAATGAGCTTTTGTCATTTAACAAAAATTCTCGCTCCTGGGTGTATTTATACTGACTGAATATTTTTAATGCAAAAAACTCTCCTGAGGTAGGGCGTGGGGTGGACTGGTGGGCAGGAGGGTGAAGCATGGAGTACATCTCCATGCCACAAATTTCTTTGCACCTTTGCATTCTTGGTGGGTATCAGAAGAAACTGGGGCACCATCCCCATAAGGAAGCTACTACCTGTGTTCAGCATATGGGAAATGTTGTTGAAGATCTTGTTATGGACACAGGGCACTTACATTTAGTTAAGCCCTTACTTGACCATTTTGCTTCTCCTATGTTTTATAATAAACTTCTAAAAAAGGAACCAATTTCACTTTTGGGTTTCTCCTCCCCCAGGATCAGTTCTGCAACTGTCTGGAGAGGCTGAAGAAGGAGAGAAAAAGAATTGTGGCATGTAAAGCAGGCGTATTAAAGGAAAGCCAAGACTTGCTCGTAAGTGTCACTATGGCTGGGAAGTGACATAGAACTAGTATTGTGGGGGGGGGGATCAAGTAAAAATAGCAGAAAAGTCAACCCCTCGAGGCAAACATCCCCCCTCTTCCAGTTTGGAAATTCCGTGCACAGATGGTCAGTATTCAAGCAGACCAGGACTCCAAAGGTAGACTTAACACTGCAATTCTAAGCAGAGTTGTACCCAGGCAGTGGGGCTAAGGATGGTGCAGAACTGCACACCCATGGTGCCCCTGCCACTCACTGCCCTCTGACGCCCTAGGCAATCACCTAGGGCTGCCCTGTGAGTTGGCTGCCCCTGGTTGTTCATCCAGATCTAGAACGTTTTGTTTTGTTATTGAGTGTTTTTGTTTAGAGCAGAATCAGTTGACTCTCCAAGGTGCTCTGTGCTTTGGGGTAAATCCTGGGCAATAAACCTATGTGTTGATTCTCCATTTGTGTGCATCCACCAACAATGCAAGCCAGGAGAAGTCCCTGAAAAGAGATGAGGGTTCTCCCCCCCCCCACCAAGAAATGCTGGGTAGAAGTGCTGATAAGTGCTCCAACAATCACGAACTGGGCCAAGGATTGTTCAGCCATTCTAAGTGGGAAAGTACTTGGAATACTCAGTAGCGTGTTGATCTTTTCTCCTGCGGTTTTTTCTTGCCCAAAATGCAGCCAGGGAGACCAAGGGAGGGGAAGGGGCTTCTCAGTTCTTTTCTCCGCAGTGGTATTTCTACTCAAACATCATATATTTTCACCTTTTGGGAAGTGGGGGGTCAGCATATGGAATGTCTTTTTTGGGGGAAACAAATGGACTCAAGAAGTCCCTTCTACTCTCTGCTGCAGACATCGTCCTCTGTGGCTGAAAGAACCTCCCCAGTAGTTGGAGTGAGATGTACTTTGGCCCTCAGCATGGGTCCATGGGAATCTTTCCTTTTCCCTGCCAAATGTTGAGGAGATCTCTGTGAAAGGCCAAAGTGCCCTTCTGATAGTAATCTCCTAAAGTCGATCTTCCACTGCAAAGACCAGCTGTGTTTGTTATGTTGACCTGATTTCCTTTTCTTTATATCTCAGAAGCAAACCACAGGAGAGAAGCAAGAGACGGTAGCCAAGTTCAGGCAACTACACTCATTTCTGGAGGAACAAGAGAAACTTCTTCTGGCCCAGATGGAAGAGGTGGAGAAGGAGGTGGCAAGAAACAGGGTCCAGCACCTGGTCAAACTCTCTGAGGCTCTTTCCTCTCTGGACAACCTCATCCAGGAGATGGAGGAGAAGAGTCAGCAGCCGGCCAGTGAACTCCTGCAGGTAAGAGAGTGGCAGGAACAGCCCAGGCTCCCCTTTGGGAGGAGGCTGCCTCCAAACTCTTTCTGTGCCTCCTTCTCTTAGGCAGGAAGCAAACAAGCCCCGTTTGTGTTTCTAGCAAGTTTTAATCTCCGTGCATGGGCTGCTTTCCCCTCTGCCTCATTACATCTCCAGCCAGGAGCAGGCTGCAAGAAACTATCAAGCAGCCATGCAAATTCCACCCCCTGGAAATGCCGCGTTTTTGTGTGTCTGGGGAACTACATTCAAGTCATACCAACCACCAGAAACGAGGGTCATAGGCAAGATATTTACAGCAAGATTTAAAAGGAGGATGTGCATGTTGGGGTGAATGTAGCTCATACTTGTTGCTTGAAGATTGGTGCATAAAAATGAATGCACGCACACAAAAGCAGCAACAAATGGTAGAGGAATGGCATCCGCACACCCGTTGCTGGCACTGCTGTGCCTGCTACTGCCAACCCGTCACTTATGTGCAGTTGTGACGGCCTTTGTGCCCAGACCCCTCTTTCCTGGCTGAGTCGTGTTGCTGTGCTGCAGGGAAAAGGGGGGAAGCCTTTTAAAGTGCTGAAAGGTGACAGAGTTTAGTTCTTCTCCTCTCAGTCCCTGTGGCCACCATCCCCTCCCCCCCATCTGAGGGCTTTTCTCAGGCTTTAAAGGAAAGGACAATGGCTGCAACAAGGACTTTATTTACAAGAAAATGAAAGCTGGGGACCACCATGTAGTTACAATGCTACTGGAATTTAGCTTTTTTTTTTTTTAAAGCCTGGGAAATGCTCTCCAGTGACAAGAAAGGAAATAACAGCGATGCGGGGCTGATGCAAGTGAATTGCTGTGAATGTCTCAGCATCCACAGGTGGCCACAGAAGCTTCTTGGAGGGCTTCCTGCCTTCCATGTGAGGAAAAATCCTTTTGGGAAAGTAGCCACTGTGGAATCGTCAAAGAAGATCACTAACTCTCCTCTGAAATGGCTCCACTTTGTCTTCTAATATTAACCTCACAAGGATCTTATCCCACTTTATGGAGATGCCCCCCAGCCTTTGAGCTGGGGGGTCTCCTAGCTGAACACAGGAGAAGGGCCAGAGTGCAGAATCTCCCAGGGTCTGAAGGGGTCTTCCTGGTGTGGCCTTTTAGCAACCATTGAGTTTCCTCTTCTTTCTCTCTCTCTGCCATTTTTCTTTAGGATGCCAGATGCACCTTGCAGAGGTAAGTGGTTCTTGCTCATTAACCTCCTTAACTTTGGGAGGGCTCTGGGTATCTTGTGAAGAACATGGTCCTTCAGGATGGTGGCTGAGGCCCAAGTCGGGTGCAATTGAGATCGTGGATCTCCATCCATCCGTCAGTGGCAAGCAGCTTAAACACAGAGTCTCATCAACAGGAAATCATGAAGTAGTATTGGGGGGGTGGGTCTGGATTGACACCTAGCTGAAAAATCTCTGGAAGAGGGGTCCCCAACCTTTTTGAGGCTGCAGGCACCTTTGGGATTCCACCCTGGTGTGGTGGGCGCAGAATGGCTGGCACAAAATGGCTGCCACAGGAGGTGGAGCCAGCCACCAAATGGCTGTTACTGCTTACCTTCAGTCACTCAGTGAAGATCCTTGTGTTGTGAGAGGCAGCTGCTACCAAAGCTACATTTAAAAAAAAAAACTCCAGAAATTCAGGGTTTGAGTCTCCTCAGCTAAATTCGCTCCACAAAATGGCAGTTTGGAAACTTTATTTGGCCCGTATAATGCCTTGGTTGGCATCAGAGCTGGCTATGGGGGCACTTGAGAGGTGAATACGGTGATGACAACCCGGCCAAATCTGATGTACTCTGGAGGGTTGGGTGAGACGACACATGAGGAAGCAGGGGTTGGTGTGTTTGTGTGCCGTGTTTCCATAAGTATTCCTGCAACCACATAGCACTTAAATGTACTGCTCCTACTCCGATTACTTCTTGGCTGTTTCCACACTGGCAGCCCTGGTAGCAACAGGGCTTCCGAAATAAAAAATTTGTCATGCTGAGCAACCCATAAAGGGGAACACACAGCTAGTGATCAGAAAATTCGCACCTCTGCTTTAAGTCTCCCCAGGTAGTTTCAGAGGAAGAATAATTGTCATGTGATATTATTGGGCTCGAAGTTTCCACGCCTCTCACCAGGGGCAAATTATTAAAAGGAACAGAAGGAAGCACACTTCCGGGTATGGTGATGCCATGTGACCCGTTTCCTTCCACCAGCTCTCAGCCTCACTCTTGAGAACATAAGTAGAGCCAGGTGGATGAGACCAGTGGTCCATTTAGTTCAGCATCCTGTTTCACACAGTGGCCAAGGGATGCCCCTGGATGGCCAACAAACACAGCACAGAGGCCGAGGCCCTCCCCTGCTTCTGCCTCTTAGCAGCGTTATTCAGAGGTTGGCTTTCTGTGGCTGTGAGTAAAGAAGTTTGTCCTTTTTGTCTCTGCCGAACCTATTTCTCAACACTTTCACTGAGTGCTACTGAGTTCAGGTATTACGGGAGAGGGAGAAAAAGGCGGGAAGACACTGAACCTAATTCTGCCCTCCTTTTTCTCCTCACAACATCCCTGTCTGAGAAAAAGAGGGACTGGTTTAAGGTCACCCAGTGAGCCACATGGCTGCATGTGGGATTGAACCAGGGTCCGACAGTCACAGGACACCGGAAGCTGCTGAATACTGAATCAGACCATTGGTCCGTCAGAGTTAGTACTTTCTGCTCAGAGCGGCAGTGGCTCTCCAGGGTCTCTGGTAGAGGTCTTTCACCCCACCTAGTACCTGATCCGTTGACCTGGAGATGCCAGGGATTGAACCCAAGACCTTTTGCACGTCAAGCAGATGCTCTTCCCCTGAGCCACAATCCCTCCCCCAACTCTAACCCTAAACTCCAGAGCTCTAACCGCCCCAGCTTTCTTTTTCCTCGACTGGGCATTTGCAAGGCAGATCTGGGCAGGGGTTGTGGGGGTTGGTGTTCTGAAGGCCCAACTTGATGTTTGCTTTTTTCAGAGTCGGGTCTGGGTTCCCCTAAGCCACACAACAACTTTAGGGAATGAAGCAGAGCCTGTAGGGCCTTGAAATGCCTCTGTGGGGGAGGAAGGGCTCCCCCCCACCGCACAATTTCAGCACAGGAAAGTGGCTGGGGCGTTGACAGGAGCTCTTCCTGTAGTGGTGTTCTGAGCCCAAACAAGCTCTATTTCATTTTTTATTAACCATTCCCCTCAGCTGCTTTGTGGCTTTGTGGTCTGAGGAGCTATAGTGAGGTGGACGTTGCCCTCCAAAGAGCCCCCATCTTGCTCTACATTCAGCCTCTGTCTCTCGGCTTTCTGCCGATTCCTTCTTCTGTTTCTCAGATCTGCCTGGGGTGTAGTGGGATTGAGAATTGGATGGATGGTATTTTTACATGATTTTTCTCAAGGTACAAAAAAAGGGAGGTGTTTGAGGATCCAGTGGCTTTTCCCCTTGCACAGAAGTGGCGCATCTGGGACTTCTCCGATCTAAATCTATTTTTGGAGGGTATCAAGAAGCAATTCAAAGGTAATGAAGAAACGCTGCAGGGATTTCAGACTGGACATTAGCTTGGGACAGATGTGTTTTAGGCTGCTTATATTGGGATCCCCAACCTTTTTGAGCTTGGGGCCACCTTTGGAATTGAGACACAGCATGGTGGGCGCAGCCACAAAATAGATGCCACTGGAAGTGAAGCCAGCCACAAAATGACTGCTGCAACTTGTCTTCAGTCACACAGGGAAGATCATAGAATCATAGAGTTGGAAGGGACCACCAGGGTGATGTGAGAATTTTCCAACTGAGGTGGGGGGGGGAGAATTTCCCCCCTCCTCCCTTTGGTTCGTTGTATTTGGACTTCCTGCCCACTTACTCACCAAAGCAATGACCAGGGAAAGATAAAGATAACACAGACCGTGCACACAAGGCACCTTTCGATAATTAGAAAACTTTTACATAGAACACAACGTTATGATAGTGAACCAGACATTTATTAAGCTTACAAGAAATATAAGGCAAAGGAAACAACAATACGTAACTGAATATAACAATTAACAAGCTTACATACATTGGACATACAAACAGTTAGCAGAGATCTCTGGATCATTCCAAGAAGGAGACAGATGGCAATCAGGCCCGGGTCTCCTCCTTAGAAGGACCCCGAACTGGAATCTTGGAAGACATTTTATCGGCTAAACTGTGTGTGAGAGAGAGGGTTTAAAACAGCCCCTCCTTGCAAATTCTCCCAAAGATGAGCTTTTCACAGCCAGATTTAAAAGGAGGATGTGTATATTGAGGTGAACGTAGCTCATACTTGTTGCGTGCAGTTTGGTGCACAAAAATGAATGCACACACACAACGGCAGCAACCAGTGGTAGGGGAATAGCATCCACACACCCGTTAGTGGCACTGCTGTGCCTGCTGCTGCTGCCAACCTGTCACTTATGAGCAGTTGCGATGGCATTTGTGCCCAGACCCCACCTTTCCCTGCTGAGCCATATTACAACGCTGCAGGGAAAAGGGGGAAAGCCCTTTAAAGGGCTGAAAGGTGACAGAGTTTGGCTCTTCTCCTCTCAGCCCCTGTGGGCCCAGCATCCCCCGCCCCCATCGGAGGGCTTTTCTCAAGCTTTAAAGAAAAGGGCCATGGCTAGATTGTTCTAGTGTTGTAGCATTATAATGATATGTTGCACTAATATTTGGCTTTTAATTTAAAAGCAATAAAGTGCAGGCTGCAACAAGGACTTTATTTATGCTTAGTCATCCTGACATGGCTCCTGTATTGCATCAGCCACCTGGTCATAACCGGATCAGGCCAGCTCCCTCTAGCTCTCAAGGGACTTTCCAGGCTGAATGCATCATTACTAGATCCATCTGATCTAACCTGCACTTGTCAAACTAATCTGACAGCCTTGTAATCTTATTAAGCAAGGGCGTGTTGCATATAATAGCTGACTAAATCTCCTGTTATCACACAGTATTTCAACACGCAGCCACAAAAATTCCTTTTGTTATTTTTATACATATTTTTCTTATGCTCACATAGACAAATACTTCCAGTTCACAGAATCATCATTATAAACAAAGAAAATGTTTGAAGTGGAGCCTTCCTCTGTTTCTTTGATCTGCCTGGGGCGGGGAGAGATTGTGAATTGGGTGGATGGTATCTTGACATGATTTTTCTCAAGGTATGAAGAAAAGGAGGAGTTTGAGGATCCAGTGGCTTTTCCTCTTGCACAGAAGTGGTGCATCTGGGACTTGTCTGATCTAAATCTCTTTTTGGAGAGCATCAAGAAGCAATTCGAAGGTAATGAAGAAACCCTGCAGGGATTTCAGAATGAATGTTAGCTTGGGCTAGATGTCTTTTAGGCTGCTTATATTGGGGTCCCCAACCATTTTAAGCCCATGGTCCCCTTTGGAATTCAGACACAGCATGGTGGGCGCAGCCACAAATTAGCTTCCACTGGAAGTGGAGCCAGCCACAAAATGGCTGCTGCAGCTTACCTTCAGTCACACAGAGAAGATTCTTCTGCTGTTGGTGGCAGAAGCTGTTAAAACAATATTTTAAAAAAGCTAACCAGCCAATCAGAAGCCTTGCTTGGCAAAAGTGCCACCTCGAGTTGGCCTTTTCATTAAATACTTGACAGACACCAATAAAGGGATTGGTGGGTGCCATGTTGGGGACCCCTGGCTTATATCATTAAAAGACACAGGAATAGGAGGAGTGTGTGTACGAATTAGGTAATTCACCGTGGAAAGTTTTCTGTTCAGATTTCTCCTGCAACTTTCGTTCTAAATTGCATTGTGTGGATTTTCTCAAAATTATTTTCTGTTGCTTTTCTCTAGTCATTTGTGTCTGTGGACTGGCAAACTGGTTGGTAGTTGTGGAATGAGCACCTAAAATGAAAGGGAAGGGAAGGAAACTGCCCTTCAGGGCATCCTCATTTAATGGAGAGACCCACCCCATCCCTTTCAGGAATACCTACCCCCTTTCTCATTGCAGCTTGTCTGTGGCCAAATTGGACCTATCGAAACTGGTCTCTTTGACTGAGTGTGAGTGTTTGCTTGAGCATGTAGTAGCTGAGCCCACAGAATAGTCTCAGGGGAACTGATAGCGCTGTCTCAAGCAGATTTACACCCTCCTAAGCCAATTTAAATCAGCAGAGTTAGAAGGGGGTAAGTCTGCTTAGGATGGCACTGCTGTATGGAATCATCAGGTGTCTGGCTTTAAGACTGAAGGTTGCTCTGTGGAGAGTGATTAAGTGTTTGATCTTGATTGGTGGGGGAGGTCTTTTTAAGGCATTAGCCTCATCCTGGCAACAGCTGGTCTTTTTGCTCTTTTAGAGAGTAGGATGGTTTTAATTGCATGTTATAAATTCAGAGCATTTTCTTTATTTTTTCCAAAATAAATTTCACTTTACAGTACAGGTGAGAGGAGCTGTGCATGTTGTGAATGCAACTTTCCTGGGAAAGAACCAAAGGCTGGAGAGATAAGGCTTTGGCAAAGAAAAGGTCTTGACCTTATTATTAAAAGAACTTCATCTTACCCATTGGGAGTCTGAAGGGGCTGTCGTTAGCATTTCAGACATGGGCGAGAGGTTGTCAGTCGATACAACTGCAGAACCTCTTTTTGGAAGGATCCTAAGTTTAGCTGGAGTGGACCCTTGGGCCTCAGTCCTTAGCATGCTTTCTGTGAAGTGAATCTCCAGTCACTCAAAGTGATTAGTAAAAAGAAATGTGAATATTTCCACACAAATAAAATTTGGAATCCACCCCCCAGAAGTAGGTGTTACTTAACCTTTCAGCCAAAACTTAGAAGAAATATGTACGCGTGTGCCATCAAGTCACAACCAACTTATGCAGACCCCAGAAAGAAATATTCAAGGCAAGTGAGAAGCAGAGATTTCTTTTCCCATTGCAGAATCTTTGATCTCCCAACCAAGTACCAACCCTGGTTAGCTTTTGATATCTGATGCGGTGGGGCTATACCATGGCACCTTCCCTCCCTGAGAGAAAAAGAGGCCATATTATTAACTGATGTTTTTGTCACAAGATTGGTGATAGGTACAAGGATCTGCTGCTCACATTCATTTCTTTTGCTTCTTCAGACACTCTGGATTCTGGATTTTACTTGCAGAAAGGTAAATGTTTCTTCATACACCGATCAATTATTTCTTAACTAAAAAGCTTCACCTTACAATATGTGTTCTTCTACTTGGTGTTTTTCCAGAGATATCATTACTGGACGCTCTTGTTTTGTTCCTCAACATTTCTCCCTCCCTGCCACGGCCAGTTCCTTCTTGTTCTGAGGAGGTCTGTCAGGGTGAAAGAGAAGGTGGACTCTTGAGGGGATGAACTGCCTCCTTTCACCTACCTGACGCCATGTTGAAATGACGGGAGGCCCTTGAGGACCTTTCAGAATCCTGCCCATGAGAGACCCAGACCAGGTTGGGAATCCCATTTCTCTCAGTGGATTTCTCTACCTGCTTTTCAGGTTTCCCTCATTTTCAAGGTGCTATAAATTGTGTATTGGATCCACTGGTTTGTGGAATGGCAGTGTATAAAGGCAGAAGTCCAGCGTGCCCTGGTGTTGTTTTCCACTTATTCACACATAATTTGTATTTGATGTTTGGGAGAAGAAGTGGAACTACGTGCCTGTCACTCACAAGCCTCCTCTTCAGCTCTTCCGCCTCCCCAGCTGTCACTCAGATGCACACTTCTGGGCAGGAGGAGGCTTTCTTCTGAGTATATTTTAGAGCGAATTCAGAAAGAAAGGAGATGTTTGCAGGACGAATGCTGGCTTAGATCCATTTTGCTCCCTTCTGCATAGGGTCAATTATTGGCTGCTGTTGGTCAGTTATTGTCTGTTTATATAAATAGGTTTTCAAACAGAATGGGGGTATATTGAAACATATCAGTCCTTTCCCAAAGCTTTTAGTAATGTTGCAGAACTGGTTTTTGGAGAGGTAACTCCTGGATATTGGATGTATGTGTGCGTTCAAGGCAGCAAAGTTCTACCTCACTGTAAAGTTACCTCTGCTTTAAAAAGTTTTTACCCTTTGGTGCTGCCAAACTTGCAAGCATCAGAATAGCATTTTCAAGGCTCTGCAAAATATATGTGAGGCAAGGAAACCCGTTCTTGATGCCTAAGGATGTTTGTTTCTTAGCTGAGTTCCAGAATTAAAGTCTTTGTATTCTTCTGCCAAAGGTGACTATTGAGGCATCCATTTTTCCAGCCCAGGTAGGTCATGCTTGAAGTTTGATAGCTCTGTGATGGTAACTCCAGTGCAGAAGGACTTCCAATTGGTAATATTGCAGCTCTTTTTAAACTGCCACTGAGGATACCATAAGAGAGCTTAGTTTTTGCAGAGCTGTCAGTAAGTGCTTCCACAGGAGCAGGGAGGGGACATGAATCCAATACCAAGGATATTTCTGTAAATTCTAGCTTGATCCTGGCCATCTTCTCACAGGTTATTAGCCCTGGGTTCATCCTTTTGGGGAAGTGGTTCCCCCCCCCCCTGCTTCCTAACCACATTTGTGCACCTGCTGGGATTTCCCAGGTTTTCTCTGATCTTTCTCAAACCTGGATTGCGGTAAAGCTTGGATGTCTACTATGTGGTTAAGAAAATCCAGATTTTCCCACCTATGTAAGCAGCCATTTCCCTGATGCTTTCCTTGTGGTGATCATTTCCTTCCCTCACCTCTGGGGGGATTTTTAGTTTTTTAAATATAGGAAATGGTATTATCATTACATAGATATAATGTTTTACCAATACGTATATCTGATTCTCAGAATTACCAGCCTTCATGAAAAAATAAGTCTCTAGACCTTTCTGTTGTGACAATATACAAGGAAAGGCATCAATATAATGATATGGCCCAATGGAGGGGGGTGGGCGCAGCTGGGGGACTGGAGCAGGGGAAGTGGGAGGGGGAACCTGCCATACAGAAGTCCTATTCTTGTTGCTGCGCTTTATCAGTAGCTTCACCAGCAACAAGGAAACTGCACAAGCCCCTCCCTGTGTGGAAACCACCGCTGAAGCACCTGGGTCTCTCTAGAAGACGTAGAGAATTTCAAGGGAATCTAAATCCTGCTCTGTCTTCCTTCGCCCCAGTTCCCTTTTCTGTGAAGAACAGAAACCATTAGGGAGGTTTTTTTGGTTCAAGGTGTTCTGGGAGACACCTTGAATGACAGCAGAAGAGGGGTAATCATTTTTAGAACAAATAATTGAAGGTTGGGTTGAGCAGAAATATTCTTGGGTTACAGGAAAAAAATGTACAGCCATAGAGGTCCATACAAAACCTCATTATTTATTTTTAAAATTGTCATAGAACATTGTGAAATCTTTCAAGCACACCAGAGGTCTTCATCAGGCTGGCTGTTGCAACCTTTAAAAAGACAGAAGAGTGAAAGGCAGATTGTGCAGGCTGTGGAGTGAGGGTCTGATCTCGCAGGCATCCGCTGAGGGGTGCAGGCAGGACATCAGCTCCACTTTACTGCTGTTGTAATAGTACCTTACAGGACATTCCCTGAGAAGCTGCATTCAGTCCAATCTTTGTTATTTCACTAAAATACATAAACTACTTCAAGTCCATCCAAAATTGTCCCAAATGCCAGCTGAGACACACATCTCCCTGGCAGGCTGAAAGCAATGGCAACTCCCTTCTAGTCTCTCTTTTGTTCAAAGTCAATTAAAGCCAAATTCAGTGGTATTGCCTGTTTTAAGATGTGTCTGGTATCAGGACTGAGAACCATGACCCGTTCAACCCATTCTGTGCCTCTGCTCATTTTCATGTGATTTGGGTGTTTGTGTAAATGCTCTGTCGTGTGATTTCTTATGGGGGGAAATTCGGTGACTGGATTATCCATGGTTCTCTTCTCTCTCAAGGTCCCCTGCTTGGGATACGATGTGGTATTTGTGTTCTTTTGGGTTTTTATTGTTGATTTTATCTGCTTTCTCTGGAAGCTCAGAGGAAGTCTGCTCTGCTGTTTAGCAGCTCAGGAGAAGGCAGGAGAGTCTGTGAAATCCAGGAGGGGGTTGTGAAGAGGTGGGAACAGGAGGAGGACGCAGAAAAGGCCAGAGGGAGAAATCTCCCAGCTGAAAACGCTTCTCTTGTCTCCTCGTTTCCCCCCCAACAGCATGTGTGACTCTGGATCCAGACACGGCCCATCCCGGACTCCTCCTGTCTGAGAACTGGAAAAGCGTGAGAGATGGAGAAAAAGCTCAAGCTCTGCTGGACGATCCTGAGAGATTTTCCACATATACTGCTGTGCTGGGCTGTGAGAGATTCACAGCAGGCCGCCATTTCTGGGAAGTCCTTGTGGGAAGTGAGGAAAGATGGGCTGTGGGGGTGGCCAGAGAGTCTGTGAGGAGGAAGGGAAGGATCACCTTTGGTCCCGAGAGAGGGATCTGGGCTGTGGGGAAGTGGTGTGGGCACTACAGGGCTTCCATAAAAGGACAATACCATCCCCTGTCCCTGACCAGGGAGCCCAAGAGGATTCGAGTCTGCCTGAACTACGCTGGGGGCCGAGTGGCCTTTTTCGACGCTGACCGAGGAGCCCTGATCCACGAGTTCTCCGGAGCCTCCTTCTCTGGAGAGACCCTCCTGCCCTTCTTTTGGGTGAATTCAAAAGCCCACCTCAAGCTCTCTTCTTCTTAAGACCGTTTCTCCACACCAGGAGCATCAATGAGGCCTCTCCGGGCTCCCAATCACCAAAACTGACTGGAGTAAAAGGGAGACATTCCCCTTTTTAAATTGTATCTCATTTCTGAAAGACAAAGTAACACATTTCACTTTATAAGGAATAAAAGGCTTTTTCTCAGGGAGAACTGTGCATAGACTCCCCCCCTCCCCCACCCCTGGGACTCCTCCAGCCTCCATTCCTTTCAAGCACAAGAGGAAGAACTGAAGAACAACACGAGGAAGAAAGAGGCCCCTGAAAGTCTAAGTTAATATTCTGGACTTTCTATTTTCTTTTGCTTTACTGTGCATCACCTGATAGGATTTGCCTCTCTGTTCATCATGGCCTTTCTGAAGGGCGCATAAGACCCTCTCCCTATAAAGGTTGATACATTCATCACAGTTGTGGTTCAGTTATACCACTGGCTGCAAAGATGTTGCTCTTATGATAAAGTTATGTAACCTTGAAAACTGCTGGCTTGAACTTCCGGGTCAGAGAGGAACCGCCGTGGACACGCGTCGGATCGCGCTCCGGCTAAGGGTTGCTGGGGGGCAAAAAAACCTGCCCCCCCTCCAGGCAAGCGGCACCCCTCGGGAAAAGAGGGGATGCTGATTCAGGCGCAGGCGAGCGGGCCGTCCTAGTAGCGGTCCCTGCTGAGAAATCGTCGGAGACCGCTCGGACGGAGAGCAGCTGAGAAGCGGGCGCCATTTTCTTCTACCGGCAGCCGGGACAAGCAGCGGGGATTCTCTGATTTAATCACATCAAGTAACTTCAATCTAGTGAATCTTACTAAATTTCACAACTGAGGTGTCCAACAGTCATTTATTGGGAGGGGGAAAGCATCCTTTTGACTTGCTATAACTCTACTAACAGGATCTGAACTGAAACTTGGCTTTTTGCCAGCCATTGCGCAGTTTAAAATCCAGCTGTGCCAACTACTGAAATCACTCATAAAAGGTTCTGTGAGCTGGGAAATAGTTGGCATGAAATAAATTTTGAATAAAGTGATTATCAAGAATCACTCTCTAAGGTCTGGAATATAAATCAAGTTCCAGGTTTTAACACAGATTTCTAAGTTGATGTATTGAACAGTGAAAGCCACACACCCCTCTTTGTGGATTACAAATTGCAGCCAACCTAGGACTAATGGGAGATAAAGATAAGAAAGAAAAGCACTCTAAAGAGTATCTTAAGGACTCCAAACAATTGCAAATACAGCAGTCTTCTCAACAAACAAGGAGAACTTCAGTCCCAAACATAAATTTAACACCAGTGACTTCACCCTCCTTAATGGTTACTTCTGTTACAGCCAAAATGGGACCAAAGCCAAAAATGGAGGACACTCTCAGTTCTCTTCATGAAATGATGGCAAAAACACTTCAAGAGGTGACAGCTATAAAAGGGGAACTGTGCCAAAATACAGTGGCCATCTCTGCCTTAAGAGATTCAATTACCTCTCTGACTGTAAGACAAGACAAGGTGGAGATTAAGCTTCAGAAATGCTCACAAGACAACAAAGAAACAAAAAAAGTGGACACTTTGGAGGTTTCGGTACAAGCATTCCAAGAAAGAGGAAAAAAGAGAAGCTCATATTCAATGTTGGAGCTTTAAGTTAAAGAGAATTGCATTCGCAGTCTGAAAGAGAAAGCTGAAGGAGGAGACCTAAAAAGTTTCTTAAAAGTACATCTGGCAGATTTTTTGCAGGAGGAAGAAGAACTCATTGAAGGAATGATTGTAACAACCTGCAGGATCAACTCAGCCTTTGCAACCAGAAATAATGTCCCAAGAGATTGTTTGGTTCAACTTTTCTTTAGAGGCCATCGAGATCTTATTCTGAACAAACACTACAAGAATCCACTCACAATAGATGGCAACCCGTTGAGAATAATGAAGGAGATTCCTGCAAGGCTACTTAGAAAAAGAAAAGACATCTCAGAGATCGCGGAAAGGCTGAAGTTCAACAGGATTCAACACAGATCGGAGTATCCACAAGGTATTTCCTTCTTCTTCAAGGCCAAAAGATACAAATTTACAGATACTCTTAAAGCGGAACAATTTCTAATACGATATGATAAGGATCTTCTTAAACCAACAAGACAACAACCTTCAAAGGATCTTCCAGAAGAGGCCAAATCTGCACAAGCAAGTGGAGGGATACAACCAACAGAACTGACAGAGGAAGAGTCTTTATCAGATGATAAAGAAGGCTGAATTACTTCAGTTAGAACCAAAATGAAAATACGGGGGGGGGGGAGGGAAGGTGGTTTTTAATAAAGATTTCATTTAAAAATTGGGAAAGGTAAAAATGGAAATAACTGAATATTAAAATGCTGCAGGTATTGTCGTGGAATGTTAATGGTTTGAATTCTCCCAATAAGAGGAGGAAGGTATTTTATTATTTACAAAAAACTAAACCCAATATTTTCTGTCTACAGGAAACCCATATTTTGCCAAAGGACATAATAAGACTTGAACAGCCAAAATTAGGAAAACTTTTTACATCATGTAATGAAAAGAAAAAAGTTAATGGAATAGCTATGTATGTTCCTTTGGTAATGGAACCAAAGATTGTATATATTGATAATGAAGGTAGAATCTTATTGATAGAAATCACATTTGGATGCCAAAAAATATTGTTGGTGGGCATCTATGCTCCAAATATAAATCAAAAGATGTTTTTTAACAAATTGGCGCTAATATTAGCTTAACGTGCTACAGATAAAATGATATGGAAGGGAGATTTTAATGGGGTAATAGAACCAAAGTTGGATAGATCTACCCAAAAAAAGGGGGGGAAATGTGAGGGTAAACTACCGGGTATTTTTAATGATATTATAGAACAATGGAAAATGTTTGATATCTGGAGATTGTCAAATGGGAATAAAAAGGGATTTACATATTTTTCATCCAGGCATTCTACTTACTCAAGAATTGATATGATATGGCTCTCTAAAGGATTAATGACTATATCAGACAATGCGGAGATCTTACCTAGGGTGTTATCAGATCACAATGTTACAATAAGAGTTAAGATAGGAGAAACAGACCGTGCTCAATAAATATCTATTAAAAAATAAAAAGATCGTAGACAAATTAAAGATAGATATACAAAACTATTTTAATGAAAATGTAGTCATGGGAATATCTGATGAGATGGTTTGGGATGCTGGTAAAGCAGTATTTAGAGGACTTTTGATTCAACAAAATAAAAGATGGTTTAAAATGAAGGAGACACAAAAAATATTTTACAAGAAATTAGAGAAGAGGAAAAAAAAAAAGAAACACATGACAAATTACTTAAACAGGACCAGGTTAATAATTTGAAAAAGCTACAACAGCAATATGAATTTTTAATTACATCAGAAATTGAAAAAAAGTAATGTTTAATAGACAAAGATTTTTTTGAACATGCTAATAAACCGGGTAAGTTGTTGGCTTGGCAGCTCAAACATAAACAAAAGAAGTTACCAATTTTAAGGATAAAAAAGAGGGCAAAATAATAAATAAACAAAAGATTATGGAAACATTTGTAGAATATTATACAAATTTATATAGAAGAAATCCGGTATCAGATAAGGAATTGGATATTTATTTGAAACAATTTGATTGGGAAGAAATATCACAAGAAAATAGGGATTGATTAGATTCTGTGATAACCCCGGAGGAATTGAAAGATGCAACTGGTAAGAGTAAGTTAAATAAATCTCCAGGCTTGGATGGATTTACAGCATTTTATTATAAAACCTTTGAAGAGCAATTGTCTCCATATTTATTAAAAGTCATGAATTCTTGTTTGCAGAAAGGATCTATGCCCCAGACCTGGAAACAAGCAAATATAGTATTAATACCAAAACCAAACTCAGACTTGTTAGAAGTTAAAAACTATAGACCTATTTCATTATTGAATAATGATTATAAACTTTTTGTTGATATTTTAGCTACTAGGTTAAAAACGGTTTTGAATGATTTTATACATGAAGATCAGGCCGGTTTTTTACCAGGTAGAATGATTAGTCAAAATGTTAGAACAATAATAGATTTGTTAGAATATGTAGAATGTACCACAACTCCAGTAGCGATGATTTTTTTAGATGCAGAGAAAGCGTTTGATAATGTTAATTGGAGATTTATGAAAAAAATATTAGAACATATGGGTATGGGAGTTGGCTTTAAGACAGCTATTGAGAGTATATATACTCAACAAACAGCTAGACCAGTGGTCGGCAAACTCATTAGTCAACAGAGCCAAATATCAACAGTACAACGATTGAGATTTCTTTTGAGAGCCAAATTTCTTAAACTTAAAACTATATAGGTAGGTACACTGTTTATTAACTTAATAAACTTTAATTAAAGTTTTAAGTCTTAATTAAACTATAGGTACACTGAATAAAACTTGATATCATACTTAATAATGATCTTATTTATCGATAAAAATTAAATTGTAAGTCCCTGCCATTTCCATCCTCGTCTGGAGGCCTGGTCTACTGCCATAAAAGCCTATTGGTAGACCTGGCCTCCGGCTGAGTCCCATTGGGAGGCCAGGTCTACCCATTGGCTTTCTTGGCAGTAGACCTAGCCTCCGGAGGCCCATAGAAGCCAATTGGTAGACCTGGCCTCTGAAGGGGGTCCAGGTCTACCGCCAAGAAAGCCAGTGGGTAGACATGGCCTCTGAGGAGGGGAAAAAGTCCCCCTCCAGAGACCAGGTCTACCCATTGGCTTCTATGGGTCTCTGGAGGCCAGGTCTACCCAGTGGCGTGGGGGTAGACCTGGCCTCCGCGGGGCTCAGGCACGCACGGGGGTGTGACCGGTCGGTCAGGTGACGGGTCCCCTCTCTCCTCGCGCCTCTCTCCTCGCGCATGCGTGGACGCCCGCCCGCTCTGCCCAGGCCCGCCGCAAGGGCAAGCAGCTCGGGAAGGCAGGGCAAGGCAGTGCCTGGCCGCGGAGCTCTGCCTCCAGGCCGCTCCGGTTGGGGCCGCTGGTGCACAGCGCGGAGGGGGGGCACCGGGAGCCGCCGTCCCTGTTTGCCAAGCGGGGAGGGGAGACTCCAGCAGGGAAGCGGTGGCTCCAGCCCTCTCAGGAGGAGAAGGGAGACCCTGCCCCGCCCACCCCAAGGCGATCCCTTTGCAAGTCCCCCCCGAAGAAGTGCAAAGGAGAGCTCGCGGTCTTCCTCTCCGCCCCCCCCCAGGGAAGGAGCTTTGGCGGCGAGGGGGAAGGGGGATCCAGCTCCTGCGCAACTTCCTCAGGAGTAAGGAATCTCCCGGGGTGGAGGAGGAAGGAGATCCCCCCAGGGGAAAAAGGGGGGAGCCCGAACCCAGGGTGTGTGTGAAGTCCCCCCCCCCCCCGAGGTCAGCCTGGGGCTCCCCGACAACGAGTTGGCAATGCGGGTTGAAATTAAATCAAAAGGGTTTCCTTCTAGACATTAGGAAGAATTTTCTAACAGAGCAGTTCCTCAGTGGAACAGGCTTCCTCGGGAGGTGGTAAGCTCTCCTTCCCTGGAGGTTTTTAAGAAGAGGTTAGATGGCCATCTGTCAGCAAAGCTGATTCTGTGACCTTAGGCAGATGATGAGAGGGAGGGCATCTTGGCCATCTTCTGGTCACTAGGGGTGTGGAGGGGGGAGGTAGTTGTGAATTTCCTGCATTGTGCAGGGGGTTGGACTTGATGGCCCTGGTGGTCCCTTCCAACTTTATGATTCTATGATCTTGTCACAAGTTTTCTCCTAGATAGGTTAGGTAGGCCCTGTCCCGGATGAGCCAGACTAGCCCAGTCTCATCAGATCTTGGAAGCTAAGCAGGGTTGGCCCTGGTTAGTACTTGGATGGGAGACCACCAAGAAGAAGAAGAGTTGGTTTTTACCTGCCGACTTTCTCTGCCACTTAAGGGAGACTCAAACCAGCTTACAATTGCCTTCCCCTCCCCACAACAGACACCCTGTGTGGTAGGTGGGGCTGAGAGAGTGTGACTAACCCAAGGAAACCCAGCTGCCTTCGTGTGTAGGAGCGGGGAAACAAATCTAGTTCACCAGATTAGCCTCTCCTCATTGTGGAGGAGTGGGGAATCAAACCCGGTTCTCCAGATCAGACTCCACTGCTCCAAATCACGGCTCTTCACCACTACATCATGCTGCCTCTCCAGGGTCATGACACGAGGTGGGCAATGCCAAACCACCTCTGAAGGCCCCTTGCCTTGAAAACACCACAGGGCCATGAGTCAGCTGTGCCTTGAGGCAGAAAAAAAATGTGCACGAGAGAGAAGGAAAGTGCATGGGAATTTTTTTCATAATTTCTCCCACAAATCTGCTCTTTCTTGAGCACCGATAGACCACCCTCCAATGCACGTTGCTCCTCTTTCATGAGTACACCCACTGATTTTTTGTCTTGTGCTATAGCAATAATTCACAATGGGACTGCAACCGTGAATCATCAGTATAAGCTAAGTTCTCTTCTCAAGCCCTGCTCTCTGTGCCCGGGCCTGCAGAGGTGTGGTGGGTGGAGACTACAGACTGGTTTATGTTTTGGAGAGCTGCTTAAATTTTTTCGAGAGACTTGGAAGATTCCAGCCACAAAATGGCAGCTTGGTAGGTGGAGCCAGTCACAGAATGAAATGGAGGCTGAAGTTGGTTCCCAGTTCCCTATTCACATTTCCTAGTTCCTTATTTGTGAGTCCAAAAACAAATATTGGGGGTAATTTTAAAGCTCTGTACCCTAAAATAAGGCTTGGCCCACCACATATCCTACACCCCCACATTCAAGGGGCCTGGCCCTCCAAGTGTTTCCCGGTCAAATGCCCAATTTTTTTGCTACCTGCTCCAAAGTGGAGTGCCCTGAGGACAAATGCACTTGCAGAAAGTGGGGGGGAGGGGGAGCTGCACCCCAAAACAATCTGGACCACCACGAGTCACACATCTCCAGAGTCTGTCCCTTTAAGAAGATATGCAGTGGTGCCTGGTCCAAACACTGGTTCTGGCACCACGAGCTTTTGTTTAGGTTGCTCCAAGAAGCTTAGATTAAGAAGGTTTGAATAAAAAACTGGAATAGCTGCATTCCAAAATAAGGCACAGACCACCATATAGCCTCGACCCCCACATCCAGGGGTCTCTGCACACCAAGTGGACCTATGCTGTTTCCTGGTCCATTTGGAGGGCTGAGTCACCTGAATGTGGAGTGTAGGATATGTGGTGGTCCAAATCTTATTTTGGGGGTGCAGAGCTTTCAGATTATCCTCAGTGTTTGTGAATAAGGAACTATTGGTGCCAGAGGAGAGGTGGGTGTGGTTTCTGAGCTGTTCGGGATGTGTCTGTGTGAAAATCTAGCTTTAGGAGAGCGCATTAGAAGCACATGGTTCTGCTGGGAGGGGCTCATGGTTGAGTGGGGTGAGTCAGCCGCCTGCTGTTGTCTGGGGGTACAGCCACAGCTATCCAGGGTTTTGCAGAGTGCACCACAAGTATGATCACCTACCCACTGAGTGGAAATCATGGGTGTGAGCCCAATGCATGAAGCTCTTGGCTCTCAGAGGGCAGGTTCATTCCCTTGAGGCTAGGATTTGCTGACCTGGAGAAGCAGATGCAGGGAGAGATTTGGGGAAGAGACATTCAGGGACTTACCAGAACAGTTCTACTGTGCTATTGTGGAGGGTCTCATGGTTGGAGGGTATCAGTGTGAGGAGGATGGATGTGATACCTTAGAAGGAACCTCTTCCTTGGGTGATGGACCAATGTCCTCTCAGACTGAGGATACTCTTCTGCGGTTGGGGGGAGGTGGGTTTTGATAGTAGAACCCTCCATTTCTATTTAGGGTCTGTCATTCTACTCTGTCAACACTACTCCCAGGGGCAGTCATTCCAGGTCCAAACCATGTCTTCTGCTTCCAGGGGCTGTCATTCCCCTGTGGGGACCCAGGATACTGGCGGAGGTGGGGGATGGGTTGTCAGCCCCAGGCTGGAAAACCTCTGGAGATTTGGGGATGGAGCCTGGGGAGGACAGGGACCTCTGTGGGGGTACAATGCCATAGAGTGCACCCTTCAAAGCATCCATTTTCTCCAGGGAAACTGATCTCTGTAGTCTTGAGATGAGCAGTAATTCAGGGAGATCCCCAGGCCCCATCTGGAGGCTGGCATCCCTGGGCCTCATTCTAGTCTCTGAGCACTTATCCTACTCCCAGGGGCTGTCATTCCACTTGGAGGGCTGTCATTCCACTCCTAGAGCAGTGTCGCACGGACTAAAGACCTTCCTTCAAAACCAATTTTGCATTTTCATTGCAACTTCTGCCTGCTGTCTTATATTCCAATGAGCCAATGCAAGGCAATTGTCATTCCAGGCCCCCATTGTAGCCAGTGGGCATGCCAGTATCTCCCTTTGGTCCCCTTGGGCAATACTATGTCATTCGTTCCAGTACATCCCTTCCCAGGCTAGGGAGTGAGCGCTGATCTCTGCCCCAGACCCGGGAAGCATCTCTCTCCGGCGCTAGGAACATCCCATTTCAAAACCTTGGGATTTTTCAACCCCCTGGGATTCCTTCCATTGGAGGCGGGCGCTTGCAAATACGAGGCCAAAGGAGACGCTACCAAGGTTTGCCTTCCGTCCCAGGCCCTTTCTCTAGAGCAGTGGTTCCCAACCTTTTTTTGACTAGGGACCACTAGGACTTTTTTGTTCGGTGCAGGGACCCCAAGGTTCAAAATAAAAATTCCGGGAATTTGAAAATAAACTTTAATCATAACTGTTAGTTAAACATTAAACTTAGAATTATATTTGAATATATATATTTTATAATAGAGAACTTTTAATTGAAAATATTAATTTATTATGAGTTTATAACTTTGTTTCGCAGACCTTAATTTAGTTCTCGCGGACCCCTGGGGGTCCACGGACCCCTGGTTGGGAACCAGTGCTCTAGAGGGTTTTGTGCTTTTCTTTTTGCAGGTAAGCCCAGCTCTATCGTCAGGCCGTTGATGCCACATATGAGAGTCCCTCGTTTGCAGGAAGGGGAACGCCCCGTCGCTGCTTTGGAAAGCGTGAAAACGAAACGGACTACTCTCCCTTCCCTTCCTCGAAGCAGCCATGGCGGCTGGAGGTGCCGTCCAGGAGCTCTGCGAGGAAGCCTCTTGCTCCATCTGCCTCGACTATTTCAGGGATCCCGTCATGATCGTTGAGTGCGGCCACAATTTCTGCCGCGCCTGCCTGACCCGCAGCTGGGGGGCGCCGGGGGCCGAGGCTTCCTGCCCTCAATGCAGAGGGCGAGCTCGGAAGAGGAACCTCCGGCCCAACCAGCAGCTGGCAAACTTTGTGGAAATAATCCAGAAACTCAGTCTGCAAGAGGGAAAGGGGGCAGAAGGCGAGGGGGGCGTCTGCGAGAAGCACCAGGAGCCCCTGAAGTTTTTCTGCGTGGAAGACGAAGCCCCCCTCTGCGTGGTCTGCAGCAGATCCGAGGAGCACCAAGACCACCAGGTGATTCCTCTGGAGGAGGCTTTGCAAGAAAAGAGGGTGGAGGAGACTTTCTTGCATCCTTGTGTGTGGCTTAACATTTCCTTTTGGCCAAAGCTCTCTCAAGCTTGTGGTCGTTCCTGCTTGCTGGCTTGTTACTATTGATATAAAATATGAATATATGATATTATATTATTTCCCCCAGCCACAAATGGGCTCGCAAAGCAGCTGCTAGTAATAAACGGATCAAAAAAGGCGCTTGAGGAGGGGGTTTTCCGTCATAATGGAAAGGAGGGCCTGGCTGCCGCTCCTTCTCTTCCTCACCCCATCCCACTAGGAGACCATCCTTTGTGGGACAGGGTAAAGGCCAGAGCAGCCCAGAACAGGCATTAAACAAATAATAGTACCACAAAAAAAAAAAAAAAAAAAAAAACCAGTGGCTGCTTTCAAGACACTCTAGAACAATATTTTAGAGATTCAAAACGGAGAAAGAGTTTATTAACCCTTTCCAGGCCAAAATTCCCCCAGAACATGCATCTTTCCTTTTTTTTAAAAAGTGTCTAGCTACTTTTGTTGCAAATATGTTTTCCCCTTATATCTCTACAATGAAAAGGGAACAGTGAGACTACACTTGCCAGTAGGAAATAATGACACCACTCTTGCCAATAAGGAACAGTGAGACCACACTTGCCAACTGGGAACAATGACACTACGCTTGCCAATAGGGGATGAAGAAATGAAGGAAATCGCACTTGCCCATAGACAATAGGCGAAGGAATGATGGAAGGCAGGCTTGAAGGAAGGAACACCTGAGGTTCCTTCCATGATGCTGGCCCAATGGTGTTGTCTCAGAAGTGTCACCCACAGCTCCATGGTGTCAGGAACCGTCTGGGCAGGCCTCCCCTCATAAGCAAGTGACCCCTGACTTACATCATCACCACGCTCATTGTTAGATGCCTCAGGCACCCTCTCCACCAGGCGGACACCGTGCAGCCAGGGTGCCTATCTGACCTGTTCACCATGGCCCTGACCAGAGCATTTCTGGCTTGAAGGAGCCTCTCTGTCTGGTGCCCTCTTCTATCCATGGGCTGGCTTCGGGAGCTGTGTACTCAGGGGATGGAAGGTTGGATCTCCCTCATGGACACCAGCCCCACCGCCCCACCCCAGTATTTTTGGTGCTAGAGAGGATCCGGGAGCCTCTGTGCCCCAGGACTGCAGCTGACGCAGGGGGTCATTTATCTATTGCCTTTCAGTGGGGTCCATCCCCACTCTCAGGCTCATATAAATCCCATTTCCTTGTTTTTGGTATCAGGCAGTCGTGGTTGGTAGAAGAGAGAGAGTTTGCCAGAAGCACCAGGAGCCGCTGAAGCTCTTCTGCAAGGACGACAAAGCTCTCATCTGTGTGGTCTGTGACCGATCCAAGGAGCACAGAAATCATGAAACCCTTCCTCTTGAGGAGGCCTCCCAAGAGTACAAGGTAGGAAATCTACATGGTGGAGGTTGGTGGGGAAGAGCCGTGGATCCTTCCCTTCTCTTTGGTCTCTTTGTGGGGAACGGTCTCCAGTTTCTGCCTCAGCTTCTGGGCCCAAATTGGGGAGTGAAAACACCTCTTTGCTGCCTCCTTCCTGGTTTAGTGGCTCCCAAGATCATTACCTCCTTGCCCCTGCTAAGGCTAAAGTGGGGAGATTGACTGACTTCCTGTCTGGCTGTGTTGACGTCTGGGCAGCCCATTGTACAGTTGAGCTACAAGGGGGCAGCTGCCTGACTCTCAGTTTTAAACACACACACACACACACACACACACACACACACACACGGCTTTCTCAACTTCAATGACTGTCCTTGAGTTGCTGTTTGCCTGGGCGGGGGGGAATGTGTGCAGATTTGGTATCTGTCTGTGTCCCCTACTTGCAGGTAGTAGCTGTGAGGCAGCAGTTTAAATCAGAAGAAGACCTTTTGGGGGGCAGGAGAGCGACGCATGAAGCTGCCTTATTCAGAGTCAGACCCTTGGTCTGTGCAGGTCCCCTCTGACTGGCAGCAGCTCTTCTCCAGGTAGAGAGGTCTTTCGCCTCAACTGCTACCCATTCATTTCAAGCCGGGGATTGAACTAAGGATTTTCTGCTTCCCAAGCAGATACTCTGAGGGCCACTGAGCTATGGCCCTTCCACTGCACCATGGCACTACCAGGAATCCTCCCTTTCCCACAGCTGTGATTGCTTCCACACGAGCTTTCCCTGCATTGGTATTCTCTTTCTTGGAAGAACATACCCAAAGAGGGTTTGGGAAAGCGTAGAATGGAAGGTACACATTTCCTCCACCATCCCCAATCCAGTCCCCTTCCACCTAGCTCAGGGGTGGGGAACCTTTTTCCCCCCAAGGGCCATTTCGATATTTATAACATCATTCGCGGGCCATACAAAATTATCAACTTGAAAATTAGCCGACCAAGCCCCAAGCAGGCAGCTGCCCCAGATGACCCCCCCCCTGGTGCGGGCAAGCAGGCAGGCATCCAACCAGTGGTGCACTCGCCCACCTGGTGGCACAGGATGGTCTGTTGCACCAGCCAGGTGTAGCCATCCAACCGCATGCCGGAGTTGCTCCTGCTCTGCATGGTTGGGGCTGGATTCTACAGCCAGCTCCTGCTACCTCTGCCTGCAGGGATGAAATGATTGAGGACATACTGGCTAAGAAATTCCCCCGTGCACATTCTGGCCATGCCCCTTTTAACCCCTCCATTGTTGCCACTTCTGCCCCCAGCCCTCTTGTAGTACAGAGAGAATATGTTTCTCCATGGCCCGGGTGAGAAACACAGTTTCTTGGGCGTTCCTAGCAGCTCCAAAGCTAATGACTCTTCTGCAAGGGTGGGGGGGAAAGTTCCTTTTCTCGGCAAAACAAACTCACATCTGCCTTGAATAGAGGCTATTCCTGTCCATGGGAGGGGGCAGATCACCAGTCTTAGATCCTTCTGAGCTAGAGATCTGGCCAGACCAAATGATTTCGCGGGCCTTAAATGGCCCCCAGGCCTGACGTTCCCCACCCCTGACCTAGGAGCACCCCCCCACACGCACATACCTCCCAAGAGCTTTTTGCCATTTATGTCACTACTGGGTATATTACTGGAATGTTAACAGAATATAGTGATATACAGTTGAGCTGCAAGGGGGCAGCTGCCTGACTCTCAATTTTAACCCCCCCCCCCACACACACACAGCTTTCTCAACTTCAATGACTATCCTTGAGTTGCTGTTCGCCTGGGGGCAGGGGGAATGTGAGCAGATTTGGTACCTGTCTGTTTCTCCCACTTGCACACAGTAGCTGTGAGGCAGCAGTTTAAATCAGAAGAGCTTTTGGGGGCGGGAGAGGTACACATGAAGCTGCCTTGTTCTGAGTCCGGTCCGGAGTGTCCAGGTCCACTCTGACTGCCATTGGCTCTTCTCCAGGTGGAGGTCTTTCACATCAACTGCTACCCATTCACTTCAACTGGAGAAGCCAGGGATTGAATAATTTTCAATGCAAAAAACCCTCCTGTGGTGGGCTCAAGGGTGGAATGGGTGGGTAGCAGAATTGGCACTATGAATGTCTTCGCATTCTTGGTGGGTATCAGAGGCGAATGGGGTGCCACGTAGGGCAGTTATATCTAGTTTGGCCCTTAATAACAGTTATGCATCTCTTATGTTTTATAATAAACTTCTAAAAAAGGAACCAGTCTCAGTTTCGGGTCTCTCCTCCCCCAGGATCAGTTCTGCAACAGTCTGGAGATGCTGAAGAAGGAGAGGGAAAGAATTGTGGCGTGTAAAGCAGATGTAGTGAAGGAAAGCCAAGACTTGCTCGTAAGTGTCACTATGGCTTTGAAGTAAACAGTTCTAGGACTAGTATGGGTGGGTGGGGGGAGAATGGAGTACAAATAGCAGAAAAGTCAACCCCTCGAGGCAACCCCCCCTTTCAGTTTGGAAATTCAGTGCCCAGATGGTCAGTATTCAAGCAGACCAGGAGCCCCCAAAGATAGACTTAACATTGCAATGCTAAGCAGAGTTATACCCAGGCAGTGGGGCTAAGGATGCTGCAGAACTGCCCTCCTGGTGCCGCGGGAATGGGCTGCCCTGGTTGTTCACCTAGATCTAGAACCCCCTTTTTTCTTAAGTGTTTTTGTTCTTGAATCAGCTGACTTTCCAATGTGCTCTGTACTGTGGGGTAAATACTGAGTAGATGAACGTATGTGTCAATTCCCCATTTGTGTGCCTGCACCAACACTGCAAGCCAGAAGAAGTCCCTGAAAAGAGACGAGGGTGTGTCCCACCCACCCACCCCGAGAAATGCTGGGTAGAAATGCTGATAGATACTCCACTGATCCTGAACTGGGCCAAGGGTTGTTCAGCCATTGCTGATTCTAAGGGGGAAGGGGGAGAAGTGCTTGAGATACTCAGTGGCGTGTCGATCTTTTCCCCAATGAATTTTTTTCTTTCCCAGAAGGCAGCCAGGGAGACCAAATGAGGGGAAGGGACTTCTTAGATCTTTTCTCCGCAGTGATATTTTTACTCAAACATCATACCTTTCGCCTGTTGTGAAGTGGGGGGGGGGTGTCAGCATATGGAGGGTGTTTTGTTGGGGAAACAAATGGACTCAAGAAGCCCCTTCTATTCTCTGGGTCTTCTGCTGCAGTCATCGTCCTCTGTGGCTGAAAGAACCTCTCCAGGAGTTGGAGTGAGACGTACTTTGGCCCTCAGGATGGGTTCATGGAATTATTTCCTTTTCCCAGCCAAATGCTGATGTGATCACTGTGAAAGGCCTAAGTGCCCTTTCGACAGGAGTCCTCTGAAGAGCCTCTTCTCACTGCAAAGACCTGACCTGATTTCCTTCTCTTTCCATTCCAGAAGCAAGCTACAGGAGAGAAGCAAGAGACGGCAGCCAAGTTCAGGCAACTATACTCATTTCTGGAGGAGCAAGAGAAACTTCTGCTGGCCCGGATGGAAGAGGTGGAGAAGGAGGTGGCAAGAAACAGGGATCAGCACCTGACTGAACTCTCTGAAAAACTCTCCTCTCTGGACAGCCTCATCTGGGAGATGGAGGAGAAATGTCAGCAGCCAGCCAGTGAACTCCTGCAGGTAAGAGTGTGGCAGGAACAGCCCAGGCTCCCCTTTGGGAGAAGGCTGCCCCAAACCCTTTCTGTGCCTCCTTCGCTTGGGCAGAAAGCAAATGAGCCCAGTTTGTGTTGCTAGCAAGTTTTCATCTCTGTGCATGGGCTGCTTTCCCCTCTTACCCTCCCTGATAGACTGAGGCCACGTGGCTTCCATCTCAGAAGCAGAAGTGTGTTTGTGTGTCAATCAACAGTCTGGGGAACGACATTCAAGTCACACCAGGTAGCTCTTTCCCGACCACCAGGAACGAGGGTCATAGGCGAGATTTTCACAGCCAGATTTAAAAGGAGGATGTGTATATTGAGGTGAACGTAGCTCATACTTGTTGCGTGCAGTTTGGTGCACAAAAATGAATGCACACACACAACGGCAGCAACCAGTGGTAGGGGAGTAGCATCCACACACCCGTTAGTGGCACTGCTGTGCTAGCTGCTGCTGCCAACCTGTCACTTATGTGCAGTTGCAATGGCATTTGTGCCCAGACCCCACCTTTCCCTGCTGAGCCATATTACAATGCTGCAAGGAAAAGGGGGAAAGCCCTTTAAAGGGCTGAAAGGTGACAGAGTTTGGCTCTTCTCCTCTCAGCCCCTGTGGGCCCAGCATCCCCCGCCCCCATCAGAGGGCTTTTCTCAAGCTTTAAAGAAAAGGGCCATGGCTAGATTGTTCTAGTGTTGTAGCATTATAATGATATGTTGCACTAATATTTGGCTTTTAATTTAAAAGCAATAAAGTGCAGGCTGCACATTTCCAATTATAACTCTGCAACAAGGACTTTATTTACACAAAAATTAAAGCAGGGGTCCACCATGTTGTTTCAATTCTTCTGTAATCTAGCATTTTTTTAATCCTGGGAAATGCTCTCCAGTGGCAAGAAGGGAAATAACAGTGACACAGTGTTGCAAGGAATGTTGCTGGGCATGCCTCTGCATCCATAAATGGCCATGGGAGCTACTTGGAGGGCTTCCTGCCTTCCCATGTGAGGAAAATCCCTTTTGTGAAAGTAGCCGCTGTTGAATCACCAAAGGAGATCACCAACTCTCCTCTGAAATGTCTCCACTTTGTCTGCTAATGTTAACCTCACAAAGGTTTTCTCCCACTTTATGGAGATGCACCCCAGGCTTTGAGTGGAGTCTGCTAGCTGGACACTAGAGAAGGGCCAGAGTGCAGAATTTTCCAGGGTCTGAGGGGTCTTCCTGGTGTGGCCTTTTAGTAACCATTGAGGTCTCCCTTCTTTCTCTTTCTCTGCCATTTTTTTTTTAGGATGCCAGAAGTACCTTGCAGAGGTAAGTGGATCTTTCTCAAGAACCTTCTTTATGCTGGGAAGGGTGTGGGTACACTGTGAAGGTCCTTCAGGATGGTGGCTGAGGGACAAGTCGGTTGTAATTGGGATCATGGATCCCCATCCATCTGTCAGTGGCAAACAGCTTAAACACAGAGCCTCATCAACAGGAAATCATGAAGTAGTATTGGGGGGGGGGTCTGTTTTGACACCTAGCTGGAAAATCTCTAGAAGAGGGGTCCCCAACCTTTTTGAGGCTGCAGGCATCTTTGGAATTCTGCCCTGGTGTGGTGGGCGCAGTCACAGAATGGCTGGCACAAAATGGGTGCTGTAGGAGGCAGAGCCAGCCACAAAATGTTGCAGCTTCTCTTCACACAGAGAAGATCTTTTTGTTGTGGCAGCAGCTGTTTTGAAAGCAACATTTAAAAAACTACCCCAGGAAATACAGGGTTTGAGTCTCCTCAGCTACATTCGTTCCATAAAATGGCAGTTCCATAAAATGGAAACTTTATTTGGCCGAAATAATGCCTTGGTTGGCATCGGGACTGACTATGGGCATTTTAGAGGTGAACAGGGATATGACCACCCAACCCAATTCGATGTGCTCGTTTGTTAAGGAGGGTAGGGTGAGGCTACACATGAGGAACCATGAGCTGGTGTGTGCCATGTTTCCATCAGTGTTCCTGAATCCACCTAGCACTTAAATGTGCTGCTCCTACTCAGATTACTTCCTGGCTGTTTCCACACTGGCTGCCATGTGGTAACAACAGGGCTTCTGAAATAAAGCATTTGTTATGCTGAGCAACCCATGATGGGGAACACACAGCTGGTGGTCAGAAAATTTGCACCTCTTCTTTAAGTCTCCCCAGGTAGTTTCAGAGGAAGAAGTAACATTATTGGGGTTGAAGTTTCCACGCCTCCCACCTAGGGTTGCCAACCTTCAGGTACTAGCTGATAATCTCCTGCTATTACAACTGTTCTCCAGCCAATAGAGATCAGTTCCCCTGGAGAAAATGGCTGCTTTGGCAATTGGACTCTATGGCATTGAAGTCCCTCCCCTCCCCAAACCCCATCCTCCTCAGGCTCCACCCCCAAAACCTCCTGCCTGTGGCAAGGAGGAACCTGGCAACCCTACTCCCACCAGGGGCAAATGATTAAAAGAAACAAAAGGAAGGACACTTCCATATGGTGATGTCATGTGACCTGTTTCCTTCCACCGTCTCTCAGCCTCACTCTTGGGAACATAAGTAGAGCCAGGTGGATGAGACCAGTGGTCAGCTTGGTCCAGCATCCTGTTTCACACAGTGGCCAAGGGTTGCCCCTACCTGGCCAACAAACAAGGCGTAGAGGTTGAGGCCCTCCCCTGCTGATGCCTCCTAGCAGTGTTATTCAGAGGTTGGCTGCCCCTGGCTATGGTCACCAGGTCTTCTAGTTGCTGATGGACCCCTGCTCCATGAATCTGCCTAGTCCCCTTTTAAAGCTTTCTCTGTTCATGGCCATCACTACCTCAATCTACAGTGAATTCTCAACTTCATTCAGTGCCCCTGAGTTCTGGTATTATGGAAGAGGGATAAAAAGACATGAAGGCACTGAACCTAATTCTGCCCTCTATTTTATCCTCATAACATCCCTATCTGAGAGAAAGAGGGACTGGTCTAAGTTCACCCAGGGAGCTATATAGCTGCATGTGGGATTGAACCAGGGTCCTACAATCCTAGTCACCGGACACAAGAAGCTGCCGTACATTGAATCAGACCATTGGTCTGTCAGAGTTCGTATTGTCTACTCAGAGCAGCAGTGGCTCTCCAGGGTCTCTGGTAGAGGTCTGTCACGCCACCTCCTACCTGATCCTTTGACCTGGAGATGCCAGGGATTGAACCCAGGACCTTCTGCATGCCAAGCAGATGCTCTACCACTGAGCTGCAGCCCCTCCCTTAACTCTAAAGTCCAGAACTCCAACCACCCAGCTTTCTTTTTCTTCTGCTAGACATTTGCAAGGCAGATCTGGGCAGGGGGTGTGGGGTTGGTATTTTGAAGGCGAAACTTGGTGTTTGCTTTTTTCAGAGTTGGGTCTGGGTTCCCCTCAGCCACTCAAGAACTTTTGGTAATAAAGCAGAGCCTGTAGGGCCTTGAAATGCCTCTGCAGGGGAGGAAGGGCTCCTGCCTCCCCCCAGCCATTTTTCGTGTCCAGACAACCCTGGGGAGGGGAGTTACTTTCCCCCCAGCACAGTTTCTGCATGGGAAAATGGCTGGTGGGGTTACAGGAGCCCTTCCTCCCCCTGTGGTGGTTTTCTGAGCCCAAACGGCCTTTGTTTCATTTTTTAATGATTCCCTGTGTGGCTTTGGGGTCTCAGGAGCTACAGTGAGGTGGACGTTGCTCTCTGAAGAACCTCCCATCTTGCTCTGCATTCAGCCTCAGCCTCTGTCTCTCGGCCTTCTGCCAATTCCTTCCTCTGTTTCTCCGATCTGCCTGGGGCGAGGTGGGATTGAGAATTAGATGGATGGTACCTTGACATGATTTTTCTCAAGGTATGAAGAAAAAGAGGTGTTTGAGGATCCAGTGGCTTTTCTTCCTGCACAGAAGGGGTGCATCTTGGACTTCTCCGATCTAAATCTCTTTTTGGAGGGCATCAAGAATCAATTCAAAGGTAATGAAGAAACACTGCAGGGATTTCAGACTCTGCATTAGCTTGGACCAGATGTCTTTTAGGCTGCTTATATTGAGGTCCCCAACCTTTTTGAGCCCATGGCCCCCTTTGGAATTCAGACGCAGCCACAAACTAGCTTCCACTGGAAGTGGAGCCAGCCACAAAATGGATGCTGCATCGTAACCTTCAGTCACACAGGGAAAATCCTTCTGCTTTTGGTGGCAGAAGCTTGAAAGCAACATTTTTATAAAGCTGTTCAGCCAGTCAGAAGCCTTGCTTGGCAAAAGTTCCACCTCGCTCTGGCCTCTTCATTAAATACTTGATGGACACCAATAAAGGGATTGGTGGCCGCCTTGCTGGGGACCCCTGCCTTATATCATTAGCAGACCCAGGAATATGAGGAGTGTGCATACCAATTAGGTAGTTCACTGCTCTCTAGTTATTTGTGTCTGTGGACTGGCAGACTGGGAGGCAGTGGTGGAACCTAAAATGAAAGGGAAGGGGAGGAAACTGTCCCTTAAGGCATCCTCATTTAATGGCAACCCCCCCATCCAATCCCTTTCAGGAACACCTACCCCCATTCTCATTGCAGCATTTCTATGGCTAAATTGGACCTATCAAAACTTGAGCATGATGTAGCTGAGCCCACAGAGTGGTCTCAAGGCTCAGATAGTGCCCATAGAAATCAGTGGGTTTAGAAGGACATAATTCTGCTTAGGATGGCACTGTGCTAGCACTCTTTGGAAGGATCCTAAGTAGACCCTTGGGCCGCAGGCCTTAGCATACTTTCTATGAAGTGAATCTCCAGTCACTCAAAGTGACTAGTAGAAATAAAGGTGAATATTTCCACATAAATAACATTTGGAAATTTCCACCCAGAAGTAGGTGTTACTTAACCTTTCAGCCAAAACTCAGAAGAAATATGTACGCATGTGCCATCAAGTCACGAACAACTTATGGCAACTCCAGAAAGAGGTTTTCAAGGCAAGTGAGAAGCAGAGATTTCTTTGCCATTTCCTTAATCTGCAGAATCTTCTTTGGTCTCCCGTCCAAGTATCAACCCTGCGGATATTTCAAGATCTGATGAGTCGGGGCTATACCATGACATCTTCCCTCCCGGAGAGAAAAAGAGACCATATTATTTACTGATGTTTTTGTCACAAGATTTGTGATAAGCACAAGGATCTGCTGGTCACGTTTGTTTCTTTTGCTTCCTCAGAAACTCTGAATTCTGGACTTGACCTGCAGAAAGGTAAATCTTTCTTCATACACCGTTCAATTATTTCTTAACTCAAAAGCTTCACCTTACAATTTGTGTTCTTCTGCTTAGTGATTTTCCAGAGATAACATTACTGGATGTTCTTGGTTTGTTCCTCAACCTCTCTCCCTGCCTCAGCCAGTTCCTTTTTGTTCTGAGGAGGAGGTCTGTCAGGGTGAGGATGAAAGGTGAACTCTGAGGGGATGAACTGCCTCCTTTCACCTACCTGCCGCCATATTGAAACAATGAGAGAACGGTTGTCGGGCCTCAGCCCTTGAGGGCCTTTCAGAATCCTCCCCATGAGAGGCACATACCAGGTTGGGAATCCCATTTCTCTCAGTGGATTTCCTACCTGCTTTCCGGGTTTCCCTCAGCTTCAAGGTGCTATAAATTGTGTATTTGATCCACAGGGTTTTTTTTAAAGCTGCCTTTGTGGAATGGCAGTATATAAAGGCTGACGTCCAGCCTGCCCTGGTGCCGTTTTCCAGTTGTTCACATATAATTTGTGTTTGATGTTTGGGAGAAGAAGGGGAACTTCGTGCCTGTCACTCACAACCCTCCTCTTTAGCACTTCCGCCTCCCCGTCTGTCACTTGGATTCACACTTCTGGGCAGGAGGAGGCCGTCTCCTGAGTATATTTTAGAGTGAATTCAGACAGAAGGCAGATATTTCCACGTTGGATGCTGGCTTAGCTCTGTTTTGCTCCCTTCTTCGTAGGGTCAGTTGTTGGCTGATTTAAATGAATACGTTTTCAAACAGCACTGATGGTATATCGCAACATATCAGTCCTTTACCACAGCTTTCAGTAAATTTGCAGAACTCCTGGATATTAGATGTATGTGTGTGTTCAGGGCAGCAAAGTTTCTTTCAAACCAGTTCTGCCTCATTGAAAAGTTACCTCTGTTTTAAAAAAAATTTACCCTTTGGTGCTGCCAAATTTGCAAGTATCAGAGTAGCATTTTCGATGCTCTGCAAAATATATGTGAGGCGAGGAAAGCCACTCTTGATGCCTCAGGACATTTGTTGCTTGGCTGAGTTCCATAACAAAAGTCTTTGTATTCTTCTGTCAAAGGTGGCTATTGAGATATCTGTTTTTCCAGGCCAGGGTAGGTCATGCTTGAAGTATGATAACTCTGTGATGGTAACTCTAGTGCAGAAGGGCAGCTCTTTTTAAACTGCCACCGAGGACAGTACAAGAGGGCTTAGTTTTTGCAGTGGCTTCCCCCCCAGCTTCCTCAACACATTTGTGCACCTGCTGGGGTTTACCAGGTTTTCTCCTATCTTTCTTAAACCTGGTTTGCAGGAAAGCTTGGATGGCTGCTATGTGGGTGGGAAAATTCAGATTTCCCCAACTATGGCAGCCATTTTCCTGACCTTGTAGGTTATCCGGGCTGTGTGACCTTGGTCTTGGTATTTTCTTTCCTGACGTTTCGCCAGCAGCTGTGGCAGGCATCTTCAGAGGAGTAACACTGAAGGACAGTGTTTCTCAGTGTCGAGTGTGTAGGAAGAGTAATATATAGTCAGAAGGGGGTTGGGTTTGAGCTGAATCATTGTCCTGTAAAGTATTATAACTTTATAATAACTCAGGAGACAATAACTCAGCTCAAATAATAATAACTCAGAGGACAATAACTGTAAAGTATTATAACTTTATAATAACTCGGGGACAATAACTCAGCTCAAATAATAATAACTCAGAGGACAATAACTCAGCTCAAACCCAACCCCCTTCTGACTATATATTACTCTTCCTACACCAGGGGTGGGGAACCTTTTTTCTGCCAAGGGCCATTTGGATATTTATAACATCATTCGCGGGCCATACAAAATTGTCAACTTAAAAATTAGCCTGCTATATTTGGTCAAACATTTAACCAAGAGGCATGACTGGAGACGGCTCCGAGTGTCTGCCACATAGAGCAACTTGCTTTTGAGCTCTGCTGTCCCCAGCTGGGCCCAAAAGATTCAGGCAGGGCAGCATCCTTCTGTGCTAGAGATCTGCCAGGACCCATGAAGGGCCAGACCAAATGATTTTGTGGGCCTTATACGGCCCCCGGGCCTGACGTTCCCCACCCCTGTCCTACACACTTGACACTGAGAGACTGTCCTTCAGTGTTACTCCTCTGAAGATGCCGGCCACAGCTGCTGGTGAAACGTCAGGAAAGAAAATACCAAGACCACAGTCACACAGCCCGGATAACCTACAAGAACCAATGAACTCTGACCGTGAAAGCCTTCGACAATATTTTCCTGACCCTTTCCTTGTGGTGATCATTACCTTGCCTCAGCTCTGGGGGGATTTTCAGTTTTTTAAAAATAGGCAATTGTATTATCATTACATAGATATAATGTTTCACCAATATGCATACCTGGTTCTCTGAATTCCCAGACTTCATTAAAAAGTAAGTCTCTAGACCTTTCTGTTGTGACAATATACAGGGAAAGGCATCGCTAGAGATGGAGTGGGGCGGGTGCTGCTGGGTTGAGTAGAAATATCATTCTTGGGATCCAGGAAAAACTTGTACAGCTGTAGTGGTCCATGCAAAATCTCAAAACAATAGCAAAATCAATGTAATACCTTCATTATTTATTAATTAAATTGGCACAAAACATTGTGTAAGCTTTCAAGCACAGCAGAGGTCTTCATCAGGCTGGCTGTTGCAACCTTTAAAAAGACAGAAGAGTGAAAGGCAGATTGTGCAGGCTGTGGAGTGAGGGTCTGATCTCGCAGGCATCCTCTGAGGGGTGCAGACAGGACATCAGCTCCACTTTATTGCTGACGTAACGTTACCTTACAGCAGATTCCTTGAGCAGCTGCATTCAGTCCAATCTTTGTTCTCTACTGGAATATAGAAACCACCCCAAGTCCATCCAAAAGTGTCCCAAATGCCAATTGAGAAACGCATTTCCCTGGCAAGCTGGAAGCAATGGGAACCCCGTTCCAGTCTCTATGTTTTGTTCAGGGTCAATTAAAGCTAAATTCAGTGGTATTCCTTGTTTTGAGATGTGTTCAACCCATTCTGTGCCTCTGCTCATTTTTCATGTGATTTGGGTTTTCTGTAAATGCTCTCTTGTGTGATTTCTTAGGGGGGGAAATCCTGTGACTGAAATATGCATGATTCTCTTCTCTCTCGAGGTTCTCCGCTTGGGATAGGATATGGGAAGAAATGGGTTGGGTTACTGTGGGGTTTTATTGTGGATTTTACCTGCCTTTTCCTGAAGCACAGAGGAAGACTTAGGGTTGCAGGTCCCTCTTTGCCAATGATGGGAGGTTTTGGGGGGCGGGGCCTGAGGAGGGCAGGGTTTGGGGGAGGGGAGGGGCTTCAGTGCCATAGAGTCCAATTGCCGAAGCGTCCATTTTCTCCAGAGGAACCGATCTCTATCGGCTGGAGATCAGCTGTAATAGCAGGAGATCTCCACCTGCTACCTGGAGGTTGGCAACCCAAGGAAGGCTGTTCTGCCTTTTAGCAGGTCAGGAGAAGGCAGGAGAGTCTGTGAATCCAGGAGGGGGTTATGAAGAGGTGGGAGCAGGAGGAGGACGCAGAACAGGGCAGAGGGGAGAAATCTCCCGGCTGAAAATGCTTCTCTTCTTGTCTCCTCATTTCCCCCCCAACAGCAAATGTGACTCTGGATCCAGACACGGCCCATCCCCAACTCATCCTGTCTGAGGATCGGAAAAGCATGAGATGGGGAGGAAAAGCTCAAGCTCTGCCCAGCAACCCTGAGAGATTTGAAAACTGTTACACTGTTCTGGGCCGTCAGGGATTCAGAGCAGGTCGCCATTACTGGGAAGTCCTTGTGGGAAGTGAGGAAGGATGGCGTGTGGGGGTGGCCAGAAAGTCCGTGGAGAGGAAGGGAGGGATCATCTTTAGTCCTGAGGAAGGGTTCTGGGCTGTGGGGAAGTGGGGGGGCTGCTACAGGGCTGCCATCAAAGGCATAAACCCTCTCCTGTCCCTGACCGGGGAGCCCAAGAGGATCCGAGTCCGCCTGAACTACGCTGGGGGCCGAGTGGCCTTTTTCGACGCTGACCGAGGATCCCTTCTGTTCAAGTTCTCCGGAGCCTCCTTCCGTGGAGAGACCCTCCTGCCCTTCTTTCAGGTGTGGGGAAATGGCCACCTCAAACTCTCTTCTTCTTAAGACCCGTCTCTCCACACCAGGAGCACCAAATGAGGCCTCTCCGGGGCTCCCAGACCCCAAAACTGACTGGAGTAAAAAGGGAGACATTTTCCCAACATCCCCTTTTTAAAATTTGTATCTCATTTCTTAAAGCAACAGTGACACGTTTCAGTTCATAAGGAATAACCGGCTTGTGGTCAAGGAGAGCTGTGAATAGTCCGTGTCCCCCACCCCACCCCCACCCCCCTGCCATTCTCCTCCGGCCTCCATTCCTCTCAAGCACCAGAGGAACAACCAAAGACCTTGGAGAGGAAAAAAGAGGCCCCTGCAAGTCTGAGATGATCTTCTGGCCTTTCTCTTTTCAGGGCTTCACTGGGCAGCAGCACCTGTGAGGAAATTGCCTCTCCCTGTCAAGGCTGCTCCATTCATCGCAGTTGTGGTTCAGTTATACCACTGGTTGCAAAGATGATGTTGCTCTTATGATAAAGTTATGTTACCTTGAAAACTGGGCTGCCTTGAATTTTTTATTGGGTGGGGGAGGGTATATCGTGACTGTCGGACAACCACAAGGGTGCTTTTCATTTATTGGCTTGAGCCCTCCCCAGCGCTCCAGTTGGAAAGAAATTCAGGAGGGGGGTTTGCATAGCCAGGGTCCTGCTGGGTTAAAGGTTTCTATTTCCTGTTTTTTGTGTCTCTCTTCAAATCATGATAAACCCTTTTCATCCACACGGACGTCTCGCTCTCCTTTAATTGGGTTTCCAACAAACTGGGTGCTCCTACTTTGTTCTCACCACAACCCTGTGAGGGAAGTTGGGCCAAGAGCTACTGAGCTTCATTGCTGGGGTTGCCAGCTGTGGCCTGGGAAATTCCTGGAGATTTTGGGTGCAGAGCTGGGGAGGGTGGGGTTTGTGCAGGAGAGGGACCTGAGGGGGCATAATGCCATAGAGTCCATCCTCTGAAGCAGCCAGTCTCTCCAGGGGAGGCAATTTCCGTCATCTGCATCTGTAATTCTGGGAGATCTCCAGCGCTCACCTGGAGGCAGGCAACCCTATACTGAGTAGGGATTTGAACCCAGGCCTCATCAGTTCAAGTCTACCACACTGCACTTCAAAGCACTCAGTCTTTACAATCATACTAATGTGTCATCTACACTTCAGGAAGATCTGGTGATAAAGGGACTAAATGAGGTTTAGCGGGGCCTCATCCCACCCCTGCTTGCCCTGCTGGCCACTGAACACCCACCCTGCCAATCTAATGCACCACCACCTTTACCTGCCTGATTCACTCGGTGGTGAGGGGGGATATGGTGGCTCCCCTTCCCTCCCTCCCCTGCCTGCCCCCTCCCACTTGCAGTGCTGCTGCCTCCGCCTGCCCGGTTTAGGGGGCCATGGCATAGGGGCAGAAGTGGTCCCCTTTCCTCCTCCCTGCCTCCCACAGAGTTGGACAATGGGGGGGTGGCAGCTGCAACTCCACCCACCTACCTGCCAGGCTCACGTAGTGGTGGCACGACTGGGTGAGGGTGGCAGGCCATCTCTTCTGCCTGCCTGACGCCACCACTGCTCCTTTCTTCTCCAAACTGACAACCGAGATCTCATAACGTATTACTTGCTCTGAACCTTCAGGGACTTTCTTTACTGCGCCCCCCCCCCAATTTTGTAAAAGAGGCGATATATTCCACTCACCTTGTCTCTGCTGCCTTTCTCCCAAAGGTGGACCCACAGCAGTTTATATCACCCCCTCCCTTCCATTTTATCCTCACAACAACCACAGTCCTGAGAAGGAGGTTAGGGTGAGGGTGTGTGACTGGCCCAATGCCAACAAGCAAGGATTGGAACCCGGGCCTCATAGATTCTAAGACCCTCGAACCACTATACCACACAGGCTCCGATAGGTGAGGGAAGTTAACCCCTCTTTGTTTTGTAAAGGAGGGGATACTTCCCACCCTCCCTGTCTGTGCTGCTTCCCACCTTCCTGGCTTCTCATGGTTAAACCTTTGATTCCATTGCAAAGAGCAGAGTTTCTGGGCCTAATCTGGGCATGGGTCTTCTGATTCCCTTCATTTTGGGCTCTACAAGTCCTATCAAAATCCAGAGGCTGGTGACGAGTTCTAAGACCCCCAGCTTTATTTTCTGATGGACTGATGCAGAGGGGTTGGAAGGGCAGGATTGAAGAGTTTCTGTGGCGTCTGGGAGCAGAAAGGAAGTTAATGGAGGGGTCAAAGGAGAAACGTCCCTTGTTCAGAATGAAGAGAGGTGGGGGATTTTGGCGGTGGAGAGCCGGATAGAAGGGAGGTGGCTTGAGGGGGACGTAGAAAGACCAGAGCAAGAGCAGAGAAAGTTGCAAGGAGAGAGGTGACCGCAGCAGGACCCAAACTTTGGGGGAAGGGGAAATGCCGGGGTTTTTTTGTAATGTTGTAAAGGAAGGAGCCTGGCAAGAAGTTGAAGATGGGGAAAGCAAAGGAGAGAGAAGAGGCAAAGACGAAGCCAAGGCCTCGTTCTCCTTCAACATGGACGGATGAGGATGTTTTCATTGAATGGGGAGGGGGTGGAATGAGGGCTCTGGGCTGGCACCCATATGCGCAGGACTCTTCAGTATTCTGGCTTTTATTATTGTCTAAATTTACACTGAATTCCTGCTCATGTGCAATTTCCTTGCCTTGATGCTCTGGGGAGGCCTTTCGTCCACCCACTAACTGAGGCCTTTAAAAAAAGTTGGTACCAGATCAACATAGTTTTAAAAAAATTAAAATATTTATATCTCCTGCCTATTGCAACAATGTACTTGTTCCCAGATTTATTTTTTAAAAGCAACTCTCTAGCCCTTTTTGTTTCAGTTATAAAGAGCAATGTGCAGCCAGTCCCATTCCCCTTATAATTCTGCAATGAAAACAGCTATAGAGTTAGTTTAAAAAAACAGGAAAGACATCTGTGAACTAGCCATTGTCACCATAGGTCATTCTAATGGAGAGTCATTTTTTAAAATTGTGGCTAGACATCTCAAATGCTGGCAGTGGCCTGGTCTTCTTGGGACCATAACTTTAATGATTTCCCTGATTTCATTTTTTAAAAGTAGTCCTCATGCCAGAGTTATAAGGCTCAATATGCAGCCAATACTGTTCCTCTTATAACTCCATAATGAAAAGAGCAAGAGTGAGTTTTAAAAATCTGTGAACTAGTCATTGCCATAATAGGTCATTGTAATGGTGTGTCAACAATTTTTTTTTAAATTATAGCTAGACAGGTCAAAAGCTGGAATTGGCCTGGTCTTCTCTGGACCTTTGAGAGGTCACTCCCCTATGTTAAGAAACCAAACAAACCCAAATTGTAACCTGTCACAAGGGGATGGTTCAGTCTAGTTTCCTCCATGACTGGCTCTTTTTGTGAGTGCCGGGAGTTTAACGTACAGCAGTGGTTGTCAACCAGCAGGCTGTGCATCTTGGTTGAGACAGAACTAGTCTAGGAGGGATTTGGGGTTTTCAGAACAATTACTCCTTTTCAGTTGCTAATGAAACAATTATTTCTGTTGTTTTCTAAAGCTATAGCAATAAAGGAATATTACTGTAATATTCATGTCCAACTTACCATGAACAAGCAATTGTAATAAACAGAATGCCTGCAAGTGCAAACATATAAATGTCTTTCTCAGAAAAGGCATTTAAAAAAAATTCCGTCCTGGTGGGACCCAGGTTCTTTGATAGGAGCCATTGGTGGGACCGAAGGTAGGAAAGGTTGAGGCTCAGTGATTTACAGGAAAGTACGCAGAGACAGGCAACAGCGTTACCTGCAGGCTGTCCAGGAAAAGCTCTTCCACTACTGAATGAATAAACTTATGAATAGTCTTATTGCTGAGTCACTGACGCAGGACAGCAACACCAGGTACTTAATATTATTATTTTATTTACTTTATTTTACGGTCTGCCAGTCTCACTGAGAGTCAAGGCAGATTACATAGTGTAAAAACCAGTGCAATTGACAGGATGAAATCCTAAGAAGCCATGTAATTATCATTTTGTTTTTGGCATTGGCAACCCCATAGGTTTTCAAGGCAAGGGATGCTCAGAGATGGTTTGCCATCGCCTGCCTCTGGGTCAAGTCCCTGGTACTCTTCAGAGGTCTCCCATCCAAACATACTTGCCAGGGTCGAGGCTGAGAGTGTGGGACTGGCCCAAGGTCACCCAGCAAGTTTCCAGGACAGAGTGGAGGTTCAAACTTGGGTTCCCCTGACCCGAGTCTGACACCTTAACCATCTCTATATATAATCCTAGGACTGCAGAAATCTCAAACACAGTATAAACATCAAACACGACTATTTAAACAATGCAGAAGAGGGTATTAGGGTGAAGCCCGCCGGTTCACCCACTCCCACTTCAAAATGGGTGGGTCGCTGCTTTGCACAGCTTCTACTCCTCCAAGGTCAGAAGGGTGGATACCTGCCTGTGTGGAAGGCTTAGATTATGCACATGCAACTAAAAGACTGGCTATACCAGAAAAGTAGCAGCTCAAGGAGCCAGGTAATAATCTCAGCCCTTTCTTTGCTGTGCTGCTTTTCCGTCTGCTTGGACTTTTCGTGAATAGTGGGGGGAGCTTTCGGAAGCGCGACTCCCCTCTCTCACCATCTGGAGTGGTTCCCCCCCCCCATTCTGCCCTCTCTGGTGGATCTGGTGTCCGTGTCCAGATGCCGGTTTGCAGGGAACACAAGCGTGCTGCTGCTGTGGGAACAACTCTGGCGTAGACAAGGGCAGACACCCAAACGGTGGTCGCACCCAAATGGTGGGACCTTTTCTTCCCTCTTTTTTTTTTTTTTTAGTCAGCTTCGCAGGGGAAATTGGAGAGTTTCTGCCACTCCCCCCCCCCACAACTAAGAGGGATTGGGGGATTTACACCTTGGTGTTGATTTGGAAATGGGCAGATGCAGGGACATACGAAAACATAGGACAGTGATTGCCCATAGGAAATGCATGATTGCCCATAGAGAAACAGGGAAACTACACTTGCCAATAGAAAATCCCAAAAACTAAGGACAGCGATTGCCCATAGGGAATGCATGATTGCCCATAAGGAATACATGATTGCCCATAGAGAAACAGGGAAACTACACTTGCCAATAGAAAATCCCAAACACTAAGGACAGTGATTGCCTATAGACAATTCATGATTGCCCATAGAGAAAAAGGGAAGCTATGCTTGTCAACAGAAAATCCCAAAAAATAATGACACCTATTGCCCATAGACAATACATGATTGCCCATAGGGAATGCATGATTGCCCGCAGAGAATCAGGCAAAACACACTTGCCCATAGAGAATAAGGCAAAACACATTTGCCCATTGAGACTAAGGGAGACCACACTTGTCCATAGAGAAACTGATAAACTACGCTTGCCAAGAGACAATCCCAAAAACTAAGGACAGCAATTGCCCATAGAGAAACAGGGAAACTGCAATTGCCAATAGAGAATCCCAAAAACTAAGGACAGCGATTGCCAATAAATACATGATTGCCCATAGGGAATGCGTGATTGCCCATAGGGAATCAGGCAAAGCACACTTGCCAATAATCTGAAAACTAGGGACAGCGATTGCCCATAGAGAATTGCCCACAGTGAATGCAGGATTGCCCTTAGGAACTAGTGGAAACCACACTTGCCAATAGAGAATAATGTACACCACGCTTGCCAATGGAGAATAAGGGAGATCACGCTTACCCATAGAGTCAACCCATCTCTTGTTGGGTCTTCCTCTTTTCCTGCTGCCTTCAACTTTCCCTAGCTGGCATGATTGTCTTTTCCAGTGACTCTTGTCTTCTCATCATATGTCCAAAGTACGACAGCCTCAGTTTAGTCATTTGAGCTTCTAGGGTCAGTTCGGGCTTGATTTGATCTCAAACCCACTGGTTTGTCTTTTTGGCGGTCCAGGGTATACGTAACACTCTCCTCCAACACCGCACTTCAAAGGAATCGGCTCTCTTCCTCGTCCAGCTCTCACGCCCATGCACAGAGGAGGGCTGTTTGGGGAGGGACAGCGCCACCTTCTGGCCGATGTTTCCACACCTGAGAGTGATTTGCAGGAGGGGGCTCGCCCCGTCGCTGCTCCGAAACGCGCGAAAACCAAACCAGTTCCCCTCCTCTTCCTCCCTCCCGGGAGCCATGGCGGCCGGGGGTCTCGTCCAGGAGCTGTGCGAGGAAGCCTCTTGCTCCGTCTGCCTGGACTACTTCAGGGACCCGGTGACCATTGCAGAGTGCGGCCACAACTTTTGCCGCGCCTGCCTGACCCGCAGCTGGGGGGCGTCTAGGGCAGAAACGTCCTGCCCCCAGTGCAGAGGGAGAGCGCAGGAAGGGACCCTCCGGCCCAACCAGCAGCTGGCCAACTTTGTCCAAATAGCCAAAAAATTCACCCTTCAGGAGGGAAAGGAGGCAGGTGGGAAGGGGGGAGAAGGGAAGAGGGGCGTCTGCGAGAAGCACCAAGAGCTCCTGAAGTTTTTCTGCAAGGAGGACGTCGCCCTCCTCTGCGGGGTCTGCGGCAGATCCGAGGAGCACCAAGACCACCAGGTGGTTCCTCTGGAGGAGGCTTTCCTGGAAAACAGGGTAAGTGAGAAATGGGTGGAGGGAGGCTTTCTTGCATCCTTGTTGTGTGGCTTTGAACATTTCACACTGGCGCAAAGCTCTCTCACGCTTGTGGTCGTGGCCGCTTGCTGGCCTGTCACTATTAATATAATATCATATAAAATTGATACAATATTATATTATCCCCCCCATCACAAATTGGCTCGCAAAGCAGCAGCAAGTAATAAACGGATAAAAAAGGCGCTTGAGGAGGAAGAAGAGTTGGTTTTTACACGCCAACTTTCTCTCCCACTTAAGGGAGAATCAAACTAGCTTACAATCACCTTTCCTTCCCCACAACATTTGGATCCACCTTTGGAGGCTTGTCATAATAACCCCCCAGGGGTGCACTTTTCAAGAAAGGAGTGGGGTGTTAGGGGGCTTCTCTGGAATGCTGCTCATGGAAGCTCAAAGCAGGTGCAGGGAGAATGGGGTTTACCTGGAACCAGGAGTTGTGATTCATTCATTCATTGACTTCCAAATGAATTTGAGGCTTAATAAAATCTTGTGTAACCCCAGTTTCTTTCACCAACCCCAGCTGAGGGGAGACAATATGGGACCTGGTTGATTAGTGGAGAGAGTGTATGATAAAAAAGAAACCGGGGGGGGGGGCCTCCAGCCCACTGGCCTCCACTTCCTCTCTTAGGGGATGGCCAGGAGGCGAAAAAGGCAACAATTCCCAGACCCTCCAATCACCGTTAACCATTTACAAACAGAAGTTAATTTACAAGTAGGGTTTACTCCAGTGAAGAGGGGTGGGGAGTCAAAGCAGGACACCTGGATAATAAACTCAGATTAAGGGAACACAACTTAAGGTGGAAACCAAAAAGGTCTTGACCAGCCCTCCATGGTGGTGCTGCTGTTGGGGCTCTTGTCGTGGCTGCAGATCTCTGTTTCTTTGTTTTGGGCATCAGGCAACCGTGGCTGCTGGAAGAGGGAGAGTTTGCCAGAAGCACCAGGAGCCGCTGAAGCTCTTCTGCAAGGACGACAAAGCCCTCATCTGTGTGGTCTGTGACCGATCCAAGGAGCACAGAAATCATGAAACCCTTCCTCTTGAGGAGGCCTCCCAGGAGTACAAGGTGGGAAATCAACAAGGTGGAGGCTGGTGGGGAAGATCCGTGGATCCTTCCCTTCTCCTTGGTCTCTTTGTGGAAAAACTGCTTCCAGTTTCTTCCTCAGCCTCTGGGCCCAAACACCTCTTTGCTGCCTCCTTTCTGGCTTGGTGCCCCCTAAGGGCATCGCTGTCTTCCCCCCTGCTGAGGCTAAAGTGGGGTGATATGATAAAGTAGAGAGACTGACTCACTTCCTGTCTGGCTGTGTTGACGTGTGGCCAGCTGGTTGCATGGCTGAGCTATGAGGGAGGCAGCCGCCTGACCCCCAGTTTTAACCACCGCCCACCACGGCTTTCTCACGTTCAATTGCTGCCCTTGAGTTGCCTGGGGCGGGGGGAGAATATGTGCAGGTTTGGTACCTGTCTGTGTCCCCCACTTGCAAACAGTAGCTGTGAGGTAACAGTTTCAATCAGGTTTGGGGGGGGGGGAGGGCTACGCATGAAGCTGCCTTATTCTGAGTCAGACCCTTGGTCTGTCCAGGTCCACTCTTGACTGGCAGCAGCTCTCCAGGGACTCAGGTGGAGGTCAACTGCTGCCTGTTGATTTCAACTGGAGATGCTGGAGAGTAAACCTGGGACCTTCTGCATGCCAAGTGGATGCTCTCCCACTGAGCCATGGCCCTTCCACTGCATTGTGGCACCATAAGAAATCCTTTCCCAACCCCCAGTTGTGGTTACTTCCACACAGAGTTTTCCTGCTTTCGTGTGCTCTTTCTTGACATAACATAGCCAGAGAGAGTTTGGGAAAGTGTGGAATGGAAGGTATGCATTTCCTCCACCATCCCAAATCCAGTGCCATTTACTTTCCTGCCTTCCATTCTCACCCTCCCCCCTCAAATGAGCTTTTGTCATTTAACAAAAATTCTCGCTCCTGGGTGTATTTATACTGACTGAATATTTTTAATGCAAAAAACTCTCCTGAGGTAGGGCATGGGGTGGACTGGTGGGCAGGAGGGTGAAGCATGGAGTCCATCTCCATGCCACAAATTTCTTTGCACCTTTGCATTCTTGGTGGGTATCAGAAGAAACTGGGGCACCATCCCCATAAGGAAGCTACTACCTGTGTTCAGCATATGGGAAATGTTGTTGAAGATCTTGTTATGGACACAGGGCACTTACATTTAGTTAAGCCCTTACTTGACCATTTTGCTTCTCCTATGTTTTATAATAAACTTCTAAAAAAGGAACCAATTTCACTTTTGGGTTTCTCCTCCCCCAGGATCAGTTCTGCAACTGTCTGGAGAGGCTGAAGAAGGAGAGAAAAAGAATTGTGGCATGTAAAGCAGGCGTATTAAAGGAAAGCCAAGACTTGCTCGTAAGTGTCACTATGGCTGGGAAGTGACATAGAACTAGTATTGTGGGGGGGGGGATCAAGTAAAAATAGCAGAAAAGTCAACCCCTCGAGGCAAACATCCCCCCTCTTCCAGTTTGGAAATTCCGTGCACAGATGGTCAGTATTCAAGCAGACCAGGACTCCAAAGGTAGACTTAACACTGCAATTCTAAGCAGAGTTGTACCCAGGCAGTGGGGCTAAGGATGGTGCAGAACTGCACACCCATGGTGCCCCTGCCACTCACTGCCCTCTGACGCCCTAGGCAATCACCTAGGGCTGCCCTGTGAGTTGGCTGCCCCTGGTTGTTCATCCAGATCTAGAACGTTTTGTTTTGTTATTGAGGGTTTTTGTTTAGAGCAGAATCAGTTGACTCTCCAAGGTGCTCTGTGCTTTGGGGTAAATCCTGGGCAATAAATCTATGTGTTGATTCTCCATTTGTGTGCATCCACCAACAATGCAAGCCAGGAGAAGTCCCTGAAAAGAGATGAGGGTTCTCCCCCCTCACCAAGAAATGCTGGGTAGAAGTGCTGATAAGTGCTCCAACAATCACGAACTGGGCCAAGGATTGTTCAGCCATTCTAAGTGGGAAAGTACTTGGAATACTCAGTAGCGTGTTGATCTTTTCTCCTGCGGTTTTTTCTTGCCCAAAATGCAGCCAGGGAGACCAAGGGAGGGGAAGGGGCTTCTTAGTTCTTTTCTCCACAGTGGTATTTCTACTCAAACATCATATATTTTCACCTTTTGGGAAGTGGGGGGGTTAGCATATGGAATGTCTTTTTGGGGGGAAACAAATGGACTCAAGAAGTCCCTTCGACTTTCTGCTGCAGACATCGCCTTCTGTGGCTGAAAGAACCTCCCCAGTAGTTGGAGTGAGATGTACTTTGGCCCTCAGGATGAGTCCATGGGAATCTTTCCTTTTCCCTGCCAAATGCCAAGGTGATCTCTGTGAAAGGCCAAAGTGCCCTTCTGATAGGAATCTCCTAAAGTCGATCTTGCACTGCAAAGACCAGCTGTGTTTGTTATGTTGACCCGATTTCCTTTTCTTTACATTTCAGAAGCAAACCACAGGAGAGAAGCAAGAGTCGGCAGCCAAGTTCAGGCAACTACACTCATTTCTGGAGGAACAAGAGAAACTTCTGCTGGTCCAGATGGAAGAGGTGGAGAAGGAGGTGGCAAGAAACAGGGACCAGCACCTGGCCAAACTCTCCAGGAAACTATCCTCTCTGGACAGCCTCATCCGGGAGATGGAGGAGAAGTGTCAGCAGCTGGCCACTGAACTCCTGCAGGTAAGAGTGTGGCAGGAACAGCCCAGGCTCCCCTTTGGGAGGAGGCTGCCTCCAAACCCTTTCTGTGCCTCCTTCGCTTAGGCAGGAAGCAAACAAGCCCGTTTGTGTTGCTAGCAAGTTTTAATCTCTGTTCATGGGCTGCTTTCCCCTCTGCCTCATTGCATCTCCAGCCAGGAGCAGGCTGCAAAAAACTATCAAGCGGCCATGCAAATTCCACCCCCTGGAAACGCAGTGTTTTTGTGTGTCTGGGGAACTACATTCAAGTCATACCAGGTTCTCGGGTAGCTCTTTCCCAACCACCAGAAACGAGGGTCATAGGCAAGATTTTTACAGCAAGATTTAAAAGGAGGATATGTATGTTGGGGTGAACGTAGCTCATACTTGTTGCTTGAATATTGGTGCACAAAAATGAACATACGCACACAACAGCAGCAACCAGTGGTAGGGGAATGGCACCTGCGCACCCGTTGCTGGCACTGCTGAGCCTGCTGCTGCCAACCCATCACTTATGTGCAGATGCGATGGCCTTTGTGCCCAGACCCCCCTTTCCTGGCTTAACCATGTTGCAGTGCTTCAGGGAAAAGGGGGGAAGCCTTTTAAAGGGCTGAAAGGTGACAGAGTTTGATGCTTCTCCTCTCAGCCCCTGTGGCCACCATCCCCCTCCCCCCCATCTGAGGGCTTTTCTCAGGCTTTAAAGCAGGGGTGGGGAATGTCAGGCCCGAGGGCCGTTTAAGGCCCGCGAAGTCATTTGGTCTGGCCCTTTGTGGGTCCTGGCAGATCTCTAGCTCAGAAGGATCTAAGACTGGAGATCTGCAGGAATAGCCTCTATTCAAGGCAGATGTGAGTTTGTTTTGCTAAGAAAAGGAACCTTTTCTCCCCTCGCAGAAGAGTCATTAGCTATGGAGCTGCTAGGACCGCCTGAGAAACTGTTAACCCTTTCCCACCTGGGCTGTGGAGAAACTTATTCCCTCTGAACTACAAGAGGGCTGGGGGTGGAAGTGGCGACAATGGAGAGGTTAAAGGGGGCAGGGCCAGAATGCGTGTGTGTGTGGGGGAGAGTTCTTAGCCAGTGTGTCCTAATTTCACCCCTGCAGGCAGAGGTAGCAGGAGCCGTGCAGAGCAGGAGCAACTCCGGTGTGTGGCTGGTTGGCTACACCCGGCTGGTGCAACAGACCATGCCTGCCTGCCTGCTTGCCCGTGCCGGAGGGGGGGGGTGTCATCTGGGGCAACTGCCTGCTTGGGGCTTGGTCGGCTAATTTTTAAGTTGATAATTTTGTATGGCCTGCGAATGAGATTCTAAATGGCCCTTGGTGGGAAATAGGTTTCCCACCCCTGCTTTAAAGAAAAGGGGCAATGCCTCGATTGTTCTAGTGTTGTAACATTATAATCTGATTTCTAGCTTTTATTTGAAAAGAAGTAAAGTGCAGGCTGCTCATTTGCAGTTCTCCCTCTGCAACAAGGACCTTATTTACAAGAAAATGAAAGCTGGGGACCACCATGTAGTTACAATGCTACTGGAATTTAGCTTTTTTTTTTAAAGCCTGGGAAATGCTCTCCAGTGACAAGAAGGGAAATAACAGCGATGCGGGGCTGATGCAAGGAACATTGCTGGGAATGCCTCAGCATCCACAGGTGGCCACAGAAGCTACTTGGAGGGCTTCCTGCCTTCCATGTGAGGAAAAATCCTTTTGGGAAAGTAGCCACTGTTGAATTGTCAAAGAAGATCACCAACTCTCCGCTGAAATGGCTCTACTTTGTCTTCTAATATTAACCTCACAAAGATCTTATCCCACTTTATGGAGATGCCCCTCAGCCTTTGAGCTGGGGGGTCTCCTAGCTGGACACAGGAGAAGGGCCAGAGTGCAGAATCTTCCAGGGTCTGAGGGGGTCTCCCCGGTGTGGCCTTATAGCAACCATTGAGTTTCCTCTTCTTTCTCTCTCTCTGCCATTTTTCTTTAGGGTGCCAGAAGCACCTTGCAGAGGTAAGTGGTTCTTGCTCATTAACCTCTTTTACTTTGGGAGGGCTCTGGGTATCTTGTGAAGAATATGGTCCTTCAGGATGGTGGCTGAGGGCCAAGTCGGGTGCAATTGAGATCGTGGATCTCCATCCATCCGTCAGTGGCAAGCAGCTTAAACACAGTCTCGTCAACAGGAAATGATGAAGTAGTATTGGGGGGGGGGGGTCTGGGTTGACACCTAGTATCTGATCCGTTGACCTGGAGATGCCAGGGATTGAACCCAAGACCTTTTGCACGTCAAGCAGATGCTCTTCCCCTGAGCCCCAATCCCTCCCCTAACTCTAACCCTAAACTCCAGAGCTCTAACCACCCCAGCTTTCTTTTTCCTCGGCTGGGCATTTGCAAGGCAGATCTGGGCAGGGGATGGCGTTCTGAAGGCCCAACTTGATGTTTGCTTTTTTCAGAGTCGGGTCTGGGTTCCCCTAAGCCACACAACAACTTTAGGGAATGAAGAAGAGACTGTAGGGCCTTGAAATGCCTCTGCGGGGGAGGAAGGGCTCCCCCCCCAGCACAATTTCAGTACAATTTCATGCTTTTTCTCAAGGTACAAAAAAAAGGAGGTGTTTGAGGATCCAGTGGCTTTTCCCCTTGCACAGAAGTGGCACATCTGGGACTTCTCCGATTTAAATCTATTTTTGGAGGGTATCAAGAAGCAATTCAAAGGTAATGAAGAAATGCTGCAGGGATTTCCGACTGGACATTAGCTTGGGACAGATGTGTTTTAGGCTGCTTATATTAGGATCCCCAACCTTTTTGAGCTTGGGGCCACCTTTGGAATTGAGACACAGCATGGTGAGCGCAGCCACAAAATAGATGCCACTGGAAGTGAAGCCAGCCACAAAATGACTGCTGCAACTTGTCTTCAGTCACACAGGGAAGATCATAGAATCATAGAGTTGGAAGGGACCACCAGGGCCATCTAGTCCAACCCCCTGCACAATGCAGGAAACTCACAACTACCTCCCCCACACACCCCTGTGACCCCCACTCCATGTCTAGAAGATGGCCAAGGTTCCCTCCCTCTCATCATCTGCCTAAGATCATAGAATCAGCATTGCTGACAGATGGCCATCTAACCTCTTCTTAAAAACCTCCAGGGAAGGAGAGCTTACCACCTCCCAAGGAAGCCTGTTCCATGGAGGAACTGCTCTAACGCTTAGAAAATTCTTCCTAATGTCTAGAGGGAAACTCTTTTGATTTAATTTCAACCCACTGGTTCTGGTCCGACCTTCTGGGGCAACAGAAAACAACTCAGCACCCTCCTCTACATGACAGCCCTTCAAGTACTTGAAGATGGTTATCATATCCCCTCTCAGTCTTCTCCTCTTCAGGCTAAACATACCCAGCTCCTTCAACATTTCCTCATAGGACTTGGTCTCCAGACCCCTCACCATCTTTGTTGCCCTCCTCTGGACACATTCCAGCTTGTCTATATCTTTCTTAAATAGCAGTGCCCACAACTGAACACAGTACTCTAGTTGAGGTCTAACCAGAGCAGAGTAAAGCGATACCATCATTTCGCGTGATCTGGACACTCAGTATGAACTTAGGCTAGCAAGAGACGCTACACGCAACAAAAAAGGGTTCTTTTCCTATGTACAGAGTAAGAGTAAGAACAAGGACAAGATAAGCCCATTTCGTGGACCGGAAAGTGAAATTGTAGCAGGAGATGAAGAGAGGGCAGAACTCCTCAGTTCCTACTTTTCCTCAGTCTTTTCTCATGAGGGAAGTGGTGCTCAACGTGGCATAAACGGAACATGTGATGAGAGAAGGAATTTGCAGCCTAGAATTGGCATTGGGGTAGTGCACAAACACCTGGTTTCTTTAAATGAAACAAAATCCTCTGGGCCAGATGAATTGCACCCAAGGGTACTCAAAGAACTTGCAGATGTAATTTCGGAACTTCTGTCCATTATTTTTGAAAAGTCATGGCAAACAGGTGAGGTGCCAGAAGATTGAAGGCGGGCAAATGTTGTCCCCATCTTCAAGAAGGGGAAAAAGGAGGATCCAGGTAACTACCGACCCATCAGCTTGACTTCTATACCAGGAAAGGTTTTCGAACAAATCATCGAACAGTCAGTCCTAGAGCATTTAGAAAGGATGGATCTGATCACTAAGAGCCAGCATGGGTTTCTCAAGAATAAGTAATGTCAGACTAATATTATCTCCTTTTTTGAGAAAGTTACTACCTTGCTGGATCAGGGGAATGCTGTAGACATAGTTTATCTAGATTTCAGTAAGTCTTTTGATAAGGTTCCACATAGTATTCTAGTTGACAAATTGGGAAAGTGTGGGTTATTATTGTTAGGTGGATCTGCAACTGGTTGACAGATCGTACCCAAAGAGTGCTTGTTAATGGTTCCTCTTCCACTTGGAGAGCAGTGACTAGTGGAATGCCTCAGGGATCTGTCCTGTGTTGTTCAACATCTTTATAAATGATTTGGATGAAGGAATAGAGGGGATGCTTATTAAATTTGCAGATGATACTAAATTGGGAGGGGTAGCAAATACGGTAGAAGACAGAGCCAGGATACAGGATGATCTTGACGGACTGGAGAATTGGGCTAAAACCAATAAAATGCAATTCAACAGCGATAAATGTAAAGTTCTACATCTAGGTAGGAAAAATCAAATGCATAATTATAGGATGGGGGAGACTTGTCTTAGCAGTAGTGTGTGCGAAAAGGATCTTGGGGTCTTAGTAGACCAACATGAGTCAGCAGTATGATGCGGTAGCTAAAAAGGCAAATAGGATCCTGGGCTAGTTATTTGTTTATATTCCTCTTTGGTTATAAGGCCCTTCTTCCACTTCCTAAATGAGTCTTTTTTATTTCTCAAGTCTTTAAAAAGCTGTTTATGGAGCCACCCTGGCCTCTTTAGGCTCCTCCCATTTTTCCTTCTCATAGGAATGGTTTGCCATCACACCTTCAGTATTTCATTTTTAAGAAACTCCCAGCCTTCTTGAACGCCCTTCTCCTCAAGTATTTCTGACCATGGGATTCTACCCAGCATAAGTTTAAATTTGTTAAAATTTGCTTTCCTAAAGTCCAACCTATATGTCTGACTAAGTACAGCTTTACCTTTCCCCAAGATTGTAAATTCCAAGATTACATGGTCACTATTACCCAGGGTGCCTACTACTTTAACCTCATCGACCATTTCTTCCCTGTTGGTGGCAGAAGCTGGAAAGCAACATTTTAAAAAAGCTGTACAGCCAATCAGAAGCCTTGTTTGACAAAAGTTCCACCTTGCCCTGGCCTCTTCATTAAATTCTTGACGGACACCAATAAAGGGATTGGTGGGCGCCATGTTGGGGACCCCGGCTTATATCATTAGAAGGCCCAGGAATACGAGGAATGTATGTACCAATTAGGTAGTTCACCATGGAAGGTTTTCTGATCAGATTTCTCCTGCGACTTTAGTTCAAAATTGCATTGTGTGGATTTTCTCAAAATTATTCTGTGTTGCTGCTCTCCAGTCATTTGTGTCCATGGACTGGCAAACTGGGAGGTAGCGGTGGAACGAGCACCTAAAATGAAAGGGAGCGGGAGGAAACTGCCCTTCAGGGCATCCTCATTTAATGGAGACACCCACCCATCCCTTTCAGAAATAACTATCCCTATCCTCATTGCAGCGTGTCTGTAACCAAATTGGACCAATCAAAACTGGTCTCTTTGACTGAGAGTCTGTGTTTGCTTGAGCATGTCGTAGCTGAGCCCACAGAGTGGTCTCAGGGGGAACTGAGGGTGGGGTCTCAAGCAGATTTACACCCTTCTAAGCCCATTGAAATCAGAGGAGTTAGGACAGGGTAAGTCTGCTTAGGATGGAACCTTTTTTTGGGAGGATCCTAAGTTCAGCTGGGGTGGACCCTTGAGCCGCAGTCCTTAGCATACTTTCTATGAAGTCAATCTCCAGTCACTCCAAGTGATTAGTGAAAAGGAATGTGAATATTTTCACATCAATAAAATTTGAAATCCTTCCCCCCAGAAGTAGGTGTTACTTAACCTTTCAGCCAAAACTCAGAAGAAATATGTACGCATGTGCCATCAAGTCACGAACAACTTATGGCAGCCCCACAAAGAGGTTTTCAAGGCAAGTGAGAAGCAGAGATTTCTTTGCCATTTCCTTAATCTGCAGAATCTTCTTTGGTGTCCTGTCCAAGTACCAACCCTGCGGATATTTCAAGATCTGATGAGTCGGGGCTATACCATGACACCTTCCCTCCTTGAGAGAAAAAGAGACCATATTATTTACTGATGTTTTTGTCACCTGATGAGTGACAGGCACAAGGGTGTGCTGCTCACTTTTGTTTCTTTTGCTTCCTCAGACACTCTGGATTCTGGACTTCTCTTGCAGAAAGGTAAGTTTTTCTTCATACACTGTGCAATTATTTCTTAACTAAAAAGCTTCACCTTACAATTTCTGTTCTTCTGCTTAGTGATTTTCCAGAGATGACATTACTGGACGCTCTTGTTTTGTCCTCAACCTCTCTCCCTCCTTGCCATGGCCAGTTCCTTCTTGTTCTGAGGAGGTCTGTCAGGGTAAAAGACAAGGTGAACTCTGAGGGGATGAACTGCCTCCTTTCATGTACGTGCTGCCATATTGAAATGAGAGAAAAATGGTTGACTCCTGAGTATATTTTAGAGTGAATTCTGAGAAAAGGAAGGCAGACGTTTGCAGGTCGAATGCTGGCTTAGCTCTGTTTTGCTCCCTTTTGTGTAGGGTCGGTTAAATGAATTTTAAATGAATACGTTTTCAAACAGCACTGATGGTGTATCGCAACATATCCTTTCCCAAAGCTTTCAGTAAAGTTGCAGAACCGGTTTTTGCAGAGGTATCTCCTGGATATTAGATGTATGTGTGTGTTCAGGGCAGCAAAGTTTCTTTCAAACCAGTTCTGCCTCATTGAAAAGTTATGTCTGCTTTTAAAACATGTTACCCTATGGTGCTGCCAAATTTGCAAGCATCCGAATATCGTTTTCAAGGCTCTGCAAAATATACGTGAGGCCAGGAAACCCGTTCTTGATGTCTAAGGACGTTTGTTGCCTGGCTGATTTCCATAAAATAAGTATTCTTCTGCCAAAGTTGGCTATTGAGGCATTTGTTTTTCCAGCCCAGGGTAGGCCATGCTTGAAGTTTGATAGCTATATGATGGTAACTCTAATGCAGAAGGGCTTCCAATTTGTAATACTGCAGCTGTTTTAAAACTGCCACCGAGGACACCACAAAAGGGCTTAGTTTTTGCAGAGCTGTCAATAAGTTGCTTCCACAGGAGCAGGGAGGGGACATGAATTCAGTGGCAAAGATATTTCTGTATATTCTAGCTTGACCCTGGCCATCTTCTCACAGGTTATTAGCCCTGGGTTCATCCATTTTGGGAAGTGATTTCCCCCCCTCCTGCTTCATCACCACGTTTGTACACCTTCTGGGGTTTCCCAGATTTTCTCTGATCTTTCTTAAACCTGATTTGCAGGAAAGCCTGGATGGCTGCTATGTGGGTGGGAAAATTCAGATTTCCCCACCTATGTGGCAGACATTTTCCTGACCCTTTCCTTGTGGTAATAATTTCCTTCCCTCACCTCTGGGGGGATTTTGTTTTTAAAAAATAAGCAATTATCATTACATATAATTTTTCACCAATATGCGTTCCTGGTTCTCTGAATTCCCTGCCTTCATTAAAAAGTAAGTCTCTAGGCCTTTCTGTGTGACAATATACAGGGAAAGGCATCGCTAGAATGAGATGGAGGGGGGCGGGTGCTGCTGGATTGGGTAGAAATATCATTCTTGGGAACCAGGAAAAACTTGTACAGCTGTAGTGGTCCATGCAAAATCTCACAACAAGAACAAAATTTATGTAATATTTTCATTATTTTTTATTTAAATTGGCACAAAATGTTGTGTAAGCTTTTAAGCACACCAGAGGTCTTCATCAGGCTGGATGTTACAACCTTTACAAAGACAGAAGGGTGAAAGGCTGATCCTTTCTTCAGGCTGTGGTGTGAAGGTCTGACCTTTCAGGATCTCAGGCATCCTCTGAAGGTGCAGGCAGGACATTTGCTCCACTTTATTGCTTATGTAACGTTACCTTACAGGACATTCCCTGAGAAGCTGCATTTAGTCCAATCTTTGCTCTTTCACTAAAATACATAAACCACCCCAAGTCCAACCAAAATGTTCCCAAATGCCAGTATCTGTTTTGTTCAGAGTCAATGAAAGCCAAATTCAGTGGTATTCCCTGTTTTGAGATGTGTTTAACGCATTCTGTGCCTCTGCTCATTTTTCATGTGATTTGGGTTTTTATGTAAATGCTCTCTCGTGTGATTTCTTAGGGGGGAAATCCTGTGACTGAAATATCCCTGATTCTCTTCTCTTAAGGTTCTCTGCTTGGGACAGGATTTGGGAAGAAATGGGTTGGGTTACTGTGGGTTTTTATTGTGGATTTTAGCTGCCTTTTCTTGAAGCACACAGAAAGACTTAGGGTTGCCAGGTCCCAATTTGCCACTGGCGGGAGGTTTTTGGGGCAGAGCCTGAGGTAGTTTGGGGAGGGGAGGGGCTTCAGTGCCATAGAGTCCAATTGCCAAAGCAACCATTTCCTCCAGGTGATCTGATCTCTATCGGCTGGAGATCAGTTGTAATAGCGGGAGATCTCCACCTAGTACCTGGAGGTTGGCAACCCAAGGAAGGCTGCTCTGCCTTTTAGCAGGTAAGGAGAAGGCAGGAAGAGCCTGTGAAATCCAGGAGAGAGGGTTATGAAGAGGTGGGAGCAGGACAGGAATGGTAGGAGGAGGATGCAGGACAGGGCAGAGGGGGAGAAACCTCCCGGCTGAAAACGCTTCTCTTCTTGTCTCCTCATTTTTCCCCCAACAGCAAGTGTGACTCTGGATCCAGACACGGCCCATCCCCAACTCTTCCTGTCTGAGGGTAGGAAAAGCGTGAGAGAGGGAGAAAAAACTCAATTTCTGCCCAGCAGTCCTGAGAGATTTGACATATATCCTGCTGTGCTGGGCCGTGAGGGATTCACAGCAGGCCGCCATTTCTGGGAAGTCCTTGTGGGAAGCGAGGAAGAATGGCGCATGGGGATGGCCAGAAAGTCCATGAGGAGGAAGGGATGGATCACCCTTAGTCCTGAGAAAGGGATCTGGGCTGTGGGGAAGTGGGGGGGCTGCTATAAGGCTTCTGAAACAGGCCGTAACTCTCCCCTGACCCTGACCGGGGAGCCCAAGAGGATCCGAGTCTGCCTGAACTACGCTGGTGGCCGAGTGGCCTTTTTTGATGCTGACCGAGGATCCCTGATCCACGAGTTCTCCGGAGCCTCCTTCTCTGGAGAGACCATCCTGCCCTTCTTTTACATGATGGGAAATGGCCACCTCAAACTCTCTTCTTAAGACCGACCGTCTCTCCACACCAGGAGCATCAATAAGGCCTGTCCAGGCTCCCAGACACCCAAACTGACTGGAGGGAAATGACATTTCCCCTCCATTTCCCAACATTCCCTTTCCCCCCCTTAGTATCTCATTTCTGGAAGCAACAGTTGCACATTTCAGTTTATAAAGAAAAACAGGCTTGTGGTCAAGGAGAGCTGTGAAGAGACTCCCCCACCCACCCCCCAGCTCGGCCTCCTCCAGCCTCCATTCCTCTCAAGAACAAGGCGAACCACCAAAGATCCTGCGGAGGAAGAAGAGCCAAAGTCAATATTCTGGCCTTCCTCTTTTCAATGCTTTACTGGGCAGCACCTGTGAGGAAATGGCCTCTCCCTATCAAGGCTGCTCCATTCATCGCAGTTGTGGTTCAGTTATACCACTGGTTGCAAAGATGATGTTGCTCTTATGATAAAATTATGTTACCTTGAAAACTGGGCTGCCTTGAATTTTTTATTGGGGGGGGGGGAGGGTATATTGTGACAGCCGGACAACCACAAGGGTGCTTTTCATTTATTGGCTTGAGCCCTCCCCAACTCTCCAGTTGGAAAGACATTCAGGAGGGGGGTTTGCGTAGCCAGGGTCCTGCTGGGTTAAAGGTTTCTAATTCCTGTTTTTTTGTGTATCTCTTCAAATCATGATAAACTCTTTTCATCCACACAGCCGTCTCTCTCTCTCTCCTTTAACTGGGTTTCCAACAAACTGGGTGCTCATAGTTTGTTCTCACCACGACCTTGTGAGGGAAGTTAGGCCAAGAGCTACTGAGCTTCATTGCTGGGGTTGCCAACTGTGGCCTGGGAAATTCCTGGAGATTTTGGGTGCAGAGCTGGGGAGGGGCCGGAGGGGGGCATAATGCCATAGAGTCCATCTTCTGAAGCAGCCTTTCTCTCCAGGGGAGGCAATTTATGTCATTTTCAAATCAGTTGTAATTCTGAGAGATCTCCAGCACCCACCTGGAGGGTGGCAACCCTATAGCTGAGTAGGAATTTGAATCCAGGCCTCATCAGTTCAAATCTACCACACTGCACTTTAAAGCACTGTCTCAATGTTTACAATCATACTAATATGTCAACTACACTTCAGGAAGATCTGGTGATAACGGGACTAAATGAGACACGGGGGGCATCATCCCACCCCCACTTGCCCTGCTGGCCACTGAACAGCCACCCTGTCAATCTAATGCGCCACCATCTCCTCCTGCCTGATTAATGCAGTGGTGAGGGGGGAAATGGTGGCTCCCCTTCCCTCTCTCCCTCCCCAACCTGCCCTTCCCACTTGCAGTGCTGCTGCCTCCACCTGCCTGGTTTAGGGGGTCATGGCATAGGGGCAGGAGTGGTTCCCTTCCTTCCTCCCTGCCTGCCCACAGAGTTGGGGTGTGTGGGTGGTGGCAGCTGCAACTCCACCCACCTACCTGCCAGGCTCACGTGGTGGCAAGAGTGGGTGAGGGTGGCAGACCTTGCTTCTCCTCCTGCCTGCCTGTCTCACGTCACCACTGCTCCTTCCTTCTCCAAACTGACAACCGAGATCTCATAACGTATTTCACCAGATCTGTGTTTTTCTGAAAATGTTAAATTTGTAAAAAAAAATCTTTTTTGGGATTTTTCTGCAATCCTCGGGTGTTGCTATGGGCTGGAGTAAGTCTCCTAAGTGTACCTGGCCCCATTTAATGGGTTATTTGATACACACGGGTGCCAGATTCAGAATTAGATATATGATCCTATCCAACCTCCACAAGAAGAGGGGTCGATCCTGGTAACCAAAGTAGTGAAGCAAGGCTGCATTTTAGCCCCTGCCCTGTTCAATCTATTTGTCTCAGACCTCCCCTCTCATATGTTTGTTCAGGGAAACGATCCCCCCAAATTGAACTCCTACCATGTTCCCATTTTGCTATATGCAGATGACGCAGTGGTGCTTTCTTATACTAGAGTAGGCATGAAGCGAGCTTTGTTAGCTTTTGCTTCTTACTGCGATAAAAACTTTTAAAACATTAATTATACCAAAACTAAAATTTTAGTTTTCGCCATATCATGGAAACGGGAGATCTGGAGAATTGGGGATAGGGAAATTGAACAAGTCAAAATGTTTAGATATTTGGGGTTGCTTTTCCCCCACAATTTGAACTGGTCTTTACATAGGGAGCGAGCCCTTGTCTCAACTAAGAGTAAGCTTTCAGCTATTACCCAATTTTTCTACAGAAAAGGAAACCAATTTGTCCCTGTGGCTATAAGAATCTTTCAGGCCACAATAATTCTGCATTTATTATATGGAGCCCCAGTGTGGATCCAGGCTTTTAACAAGGGGGTGGGATAACAAGGGATAAATATGTCTTTCTTGCGGCACATACTTGGTATACCCAACTCTGTTGGTTACCATACACTTTGCGTGGAGTTAGGCCTTCATCTTATTGAAAGTAGAGCCTGGATCTCTACTCTTAAGTTCTGGCTGCGCTTACACTTTCGTGCCCCCTCAAATAGCCTTATAGCCAGTTTGGTTGCTAACCCCTGTGTATTTAAATGGTCTGAATTCATACAAAGGAAAATCAATACTTTGTCCGTTGATATAGAGGGGTTGGCAAACTCCGGGGATGCTTATATTCTTTGGACGATTACTGGGAGAATTTGGGATATGGAACTGAAGAAAATATAATAAAACAAAGACAAAAAATTTGACCTTTAATACTACAACCAATGAAGACAAGTATCTACAAGGAATCACCGGATGTCAAATTACGAAGGAGTCAATCAAATATCTGGGTGTTAGAATATCTTCACAAAATAAGACACTTTTAAGGTCAAATTATCTGAAAACTTGGGGAGACATAGAAAGAGATCTAAGTTTATGGTCTAAAATGAACATTTCTTGGCTGGGAAGAATATCGGTGATAAAGATGAATGTACTCCCGAGATTGAACTTTTTATTTCAATTTCTTCCGATTAACATACCAGATAGAACAATAGAAAACTGGCAAAAACAAATTAATCAGTTTGTATGGGCTGCGAAAAAGCCGAGAATCAGATTTAAAGTTTTACAAGACGAAAAGAAAAGAGGAGGCTTGGCTTTACCCAATCTTAAATTATATTATCATGCAGCCTGCTTAACCTGGATAGCAGAATGGATAAAACATCCAAAAAATAGACATGTCATTTTAGAACGAGCGGATCTTGGACAAGGATTTCATAAAACTCTGTGGGACCCTACAGCAATAACCCAAAAGGATAAAGCACCAGAAGATTGCGATATTAAGATTGCGATATTAAAAGTATGGAAAAAGTACAAAAAAAGAATAAGTCCAACTCCACCATCCATAATGTCCCCGACGGAAGCATATCATGACAACATTAAATTGAAACCAGCTGTTCATTTTACCTATAACAATATGATAGAGCCAACAGGTGAAATTAAAAGTTTAACTGAACTCCAAAATAAATTTCAAAAATTAAACTGGCTAACTTATCTTCAATTGAGGTCTAATTTACAGAAAGACTGTTCATATCCCTGGCCATTTCGAGAACTGACAGAGATTGAATTGATAATATCTAAGAATGATTCCCATCTATTAGGAAAAATCTACAAACTTCTGAAATATGACACAGAAGAAGAACAGGTGAAAACGAATATGATTAAATGGATACAAAACTTTGGCGAAATGATCAATATGGAATCCTGGGGAAAACTCTGTACCTCTGAATTAAAGTATACTGTGTGCCAAGAAGTCAAAGAAAACTGGTACAAAACATTTTATAGATGGTATTTGACTCCAAATATGCTTTTTCATATGACATCTCCGGGGGAAAAAGGTGTATGTTGGAAATGTCAAGATACAGACGGTTCTTACTTCCATGTTTGGTGGACATGTCCCAAATTACAATTGTACTGGAAACAGATTCACCGAGAACTTCAGATGATATTAAAAACGAAGATAACACGAGATCCCAAATATTACTTACTTAGTATGGTACCACCAAACTTGCCTTTGAAATTTCATGATGTTTTTAAGTATGCCACAACAGCAGCCAGAACGGTTCTGGCAAGAACTTGGAAACAAACGCACATTCCCGAAATTGAAGAATGGAAAGAAAAACTTTTAGAGTACGCCAGTATGGCCAAAATGACTTTTGCTTTAAATCCAAAGCTTAATGAATCTATAGAACAATTTGACGAAAAGTGGGAGTCATTTTATACTTATATGATTTCTAGTTAAGTGAATGGATGACGTACTGACTAGTCTAAAATATAGAACAGGCAATACTTTTCTTAAAAGGATAATAGACAAATGAATGATATTTTTACTTTCATAATTATTTTCTATTTAGATAAACAATATGGTACTTGACTGATATTTTGGTTGTATACAACTGAGCTTATTTTGTAATGGAAATTGTAATGTTGTTTTTATATATTGAATGATTTACCTTTTCCCTTTTTTCCTTTTTGTACCCCTCAAAATATTAATAAAATGTCCAGAGTGTGGGGGAAAAAAAGGAACTGCAGAAAATAAATGCTGGAGCAAACAAGATCTGCTCACCTACATCTTTTGGCCTTTCCTTTCCAAAAAGATCAATGGCCGGTTATTTTTTCAACTTAACCCAACCCTCCCAGCGCAGAGCCTTTATGTTAGCCAGATTAAACATATTCCCATCAGCTATAGTTTCTGGCAGATACAGGGGTATCCCCTGGAACAAAAGAATTTGCAGCTGTCAGATGACAGAAGAATCATTTGAGCATATCCTTTTGTACTGTCCCCTGTATCATAAACAACGTCTAGAATTAATCCTCACACCCTTAAAAATCTTAACACATGATGGCATCAAATTTTTATTAGAGGACAAGATACCTGCTGTCACCAAACATGGCAGAGTTTCTGATGATTGTCATCAAAAATAAAAATAAGAGGGTAAAGAATAAACAAACAGTTTAAACCAACAGAGGTAATTTGTAGGCACTGGGCAACATCAACTGGAAGGGTGCCGGTGTTCGCTGGAGTTCATATCCGCTGGCTGGATGAATGTATTGTTATGGTTTTTAGACTGAAGTGTTTTAACTTGATGGCTGAGTTTTGGTCAGTTGTTTGTGAATCCTTGTGGGTGCTTGTATTTATGCTCCCTTGTTGCTATTTTACTATGCCAATAAAAGTGTCTGAATCTCTGAAGAAGAGGGGTAAGAAGAAATCCAGGGTCCTTCCTTTTTCCCAACAGCTGGAGGGAAGGGAGAGGAGGAGCTGGAGATGCCCACAAAGATGCCCGTCACTTTCATTACTGACTAGAGATCTGTTGTGCTCACAACAGTAGTTTGAATACTGAATGAGCAGTTCCACCTCCTGTCAAAAAACTTATGCCATATCTGATGTAGCAACAAAAAGTGCAATCATCCTTTTTGTGAACTGTAGCCAAAATCAGATTTATGACAAATGTCTGTCTTTCTCCAACAGGAGCAACTCTGAAAAAAATACCTCCTTTTTTCTTTTCTCACAGCCAACAGTAATTTCTCTGAAATTATTCCTTTGGTGAAGGATTAAGTTTGGCTTATTACAGAGTGACTTATTACAGAGTATATCCTGCCTGTCTTGCCAGGGTGGACCCAAAGTGGCTTACACAATTCTTTTGTCCTCCATCTTATCCTCACAATAACAATCCTGTGATTTAGATCTGGCCGAGAGTACGCGACTGTCCCAATGTCACTGTCCAAGCATCTAACGGATTGAGGATTTGAACCTGGATCTCCTAGGTGAGCTTTAAGCACTACAGAATACTGGCTCTGATAGTTCAGGGAACTTCTTAATCCCCCCAGCCTTTATTTTGTAAAAGAGGCGATATATTTCACTCTCCTTGTCTCTGCTGCCTTTCTCCCAAAGGTGGACCCAAATCAGCTTACATCATTCCCCTGCCTTCCATTTTATCCTCACAACAACCACAACCCTGGGAAGCAGGTTAGGGTGAGAGTGTGTGCCTGGCCCAATGCCAACAAGCAGGCTTCCATGGTGGGGCTGGGATTGGAACCTGGTCCTCATAGATCAGGGGTGGGGAACCTTTTTCCTGCCAAGGGCCATTTGCGCATTTATAACATCATTTGGGGGCCATACCAGGCGTAGATCTTCCGGTGGGGGGGAGAGGCTAGGGTTGCCAGGTCTCCAGCCACCACCTGGAGGTTGGCAACCCCAGGGCACACCACGCAGAGAAGGCCTGGAGGGCGCCCCCGCTCCCCCCCTCCCAGGCGGGAGGGCAGCCAGCGGTGTGCCTGAGCAAACGAGGCCCCAGGGAGGGCTGCCCTGCACCGTGCCTCCGCGGCTGGGCCCCAGAGCTCCCGAGGGCCACAAAAATGTCCTCGGGGGCCGCATATGGCCCCCGGCCCTGAGGTTCCCCATCCCTGTCATAGATTCTAAGACCCTGTAACCACTATACCGCACTGGCTCTGATAGGTGAGGGGAGTTAACCCTTCTTTGTTTTGTAAAGGAGGGGATATTTTCCACCCTCCCTGTCTGTGCTGCTTCCCACCTTCCTGGCTTCTTGTCAGGAGCAGGCCTTGGGAATGGTATGCTGTGGTTTTTAGCAGGTGCTGTTGTGCTTCTCCATCCAAGGTCTCGCCATGTCCTGTGTTTAAACTTCATGCCGTGGGAAGCACCGAGTGCCCCGTCGACCTCCGGGGATGGTGGTTACCATGGTTCCCTGTTATCGTTCTTCGCTTTGCCAGATATGTCATGTACTTGGCTATTTCCAGCATTAGAATCCACTTTACGTTTAGGCTTCTGAAACCTGTAGATTTTCCTGAATAAACCTGCTTTCGTGGACTATTCGTCTGCTGGAGTCTGTTCATGGAGCTATCACAGGGCTAGAGCTGACACTCAGGATTAAACCTTTGATTCCATTGCAAAGAGCAGTGTTTCTGGACCTAATCTGGGCCAGGATCTTCTGATTCCCTTCATTTTGGGCTCTACAAGTCCCATCAAAATCCAGAAGCTGGTGACGAGTTCTAAGGCCAGCTTTATTTTCTGAAGGGTTAAACCTGCCACAGACAGATGGACAGATGCACCAGGGCTATGAGGCCTCCTGCTGGCATCGCTAGTTGCATCAACTTCTCTGAGCACCAGGAGACTTTTTTTTTTTAACAAAAAGGTGTTATTGTCAATGTTCTACGTCACTTCTGGGTTTTCATTCACAACACAGGATAGTTCTCAGAATTGTCAGTAACTCTATGGTAAAACTATACCGTTTCCAGTGATTCCTAGAGCTACCATGTGTCACTTCCAGGTTTTTCCCAGAAGTGACAAAGCGATGCAGCCGACGTCTCATCCTTAATGTTCCCACCTCCAACCCTCCTGCCAGTTGCCAGGCTCAGCCTAGGATGGAGAGAGGGACAGACATGCAGGTCATTTCATTATTATTAGTTTATTTTAAAAACACGACACTTGACAAAGTGCAGGAAAACAGGTCCCTGCCCTATGGTTGCCCAGTCCCTCTTTGCCATGGGTGGGAGATTTATGGGGCGGGCCTGAGGAGGGTGGGGTTTGGGGGGGGGGCTTCAATGCCATAGAGTTCAATTGCCAAAGCGGCCATTTTTCTCCAGGTGATCTGCTACCTGTCGGTTGATCAGTTGAATTAGCAGGAGATCTCCTGCTACTACCTGGCAATTGGCAACCCTACCTTGCCCTGAGGAGCCTTTGCCACACAGGAGGGGAGGAAGGTGGCAGCAGGAATCAATGGGAAGGATAGACATTCCTTCCAGCTAGGTCTGAAACCTCAGAGACCAACAAGATTTTCAGGCTGTAGTTTTCCATCCGACCTCTAGCTTCACTTTCCCCTCCCTTTCTCTCCCCTCAGGAAAAGGCAACTGTTGGGGGGGGGGAGGTGGGGTGTCGGTAGTAGAACCCTCCATTTCTATTTAGGGTCTGCCATTCTACTCTGTGAACACTTAGGCTACTCCCAGGGGCTGTCATTCCAGCTCCAAACCATGTCTTCTGCTCCCAGGGGCTGTCATTCTCCTCTGGGGACCCTGGCCACAGGCGGCGGGGGGGGGGATGGGCATGTCTTCTGCTCCCAGGGGCTGTCATTCCCCTCTGGGGACCCTGGTGGGGGTGGGGAGGGGTTGCCAGCTCCAGATTGGGAAACCTGGAGATTTGGGGGTGGAGCCTGGGGAGGACAGGGACCTCAGTGGGGTACAATGCCATAGAGCCCACCCTGCAAAGAATATATTTTCTCCAGGAGAACTGATCTCTGTAGTCTGGAGATGAGCTGTAATTTCTGGAGGCTGGCATCCCCTAGGCCTCATTCTAGTCCCCGAGCACTTCTCCTACTCCCAGGAGCTGTCATTCCACTTGGAGGGCTGTCATTCCACTCCTACAGCAGTCAATCCTGGTCCAGAGACCTTAACTCAAAAACCAATTTTGCATTTTCATTGCAGCTTCTGCCTGCTGTCTTATATTCCAATGGGCCAATGCAAGGTAGTTGGCATTCCAGGCCCCCATTGTAGCCAGTGGGCATGCCAGCATCTCCCTTTGCTCCCCATGGGCAATCCTGTGTCATTCGTTCCAGCACATCCCTTCCCAGGCTAGGGAGCGCAGACCTCTCCACACCCGTGTGCCCCAGACCCGGGAAGCATCTCCCTCCAACACCGGGAACATCCCCTTTGCAAACCCCTGGGATGCAGAGGGAAAGGGTCTCCCTCCCATTGGAGGCGGGCGCTTGCAAATACGAGGCCAAAGGAGACTCTCCCAAGGTTTGCCTTCCGTCCCAGGCCCTTTCTCTAGGGGTTTGTGCTTTTATTTTTGCAAATAAGCCCAGCTCTATCGTCGGGCCATTGATGCCACCTGTGAGAGTCCCTCGTTTGCAGGAAGGGGAACGCCCCGTCGCTGCTTTGGAAAGCGTGAAAACGAAACTGACTACTCTCCCTTCCCTTCCTCGAGGCAGCCATGGCGGCTGGAGGTGCCGTCCAGGAGCTCTGCGAGGAAGCCTCTTGCTCCATCTGCCTCGACTATTTCAGGGATCCCGTCATGATCGCGGAGTGCGGCACAACTTCTGCCGCGCCTGCCTGACCCGCAGCTGGGGGGCGTCGGGGGCAGAGGCTTCCTGCTGCCCCCAGTGCAGAGGAAAAGCTCAGGAAGGGACCCTCCGGCCGAACAAGCAGCTGGCCAACTTGGTGGAAATAATCCAAACACTCAGTCCTCAGGTGGGAAAAGAGGCGGGTGGGAAGGGCGAAGAAGGCAAGGGGGGCGTCTGCGAGCAGCACCAGGAGCCCCTGAAAATTTTCTGCAAGGAGGACGAAGCCCCCCTGTGCGTGGTCTGCAGCAGATCCAAGGAGCACCAAGATCACCAGGTGGTTCCTCTGGAGGAGGCTTTGCAAGAAAACAGGGTAAGTGAGAAATGGGCGGAGGGAGGCTTTCTTGCTTTCTTGTTGTGTGGCTTTTAACATTTCACTTTGGTGCAAAGGTCTCTCAAGTTAAATATACAATATTATATTCTTGCCCCAACCCGGCACAAGTTGGCTTGCAAAACAGCAGCTAATAATAAACTTATTAAAAACACGCTTGAGGAGGAAGGGGTTTTCCTCGTGATGGAGGGGAGGGCCAGGCTGCCTCCTCTTCCTCACCCGACTCCCTCCCCGCCCCAAGGAAAACCCTTTGCTGGTAGCCCTCTCAGTATTGGTGTCCCGGCCTTTCACTTACAGGCCACCTTTGGCACAGGACAATCCCATTTCCTTCCCCTTAAGCACTGGCCTATTCATCAGTTACACTGGCCATCCCCTTGGCCCTCCTATGCTGAGATCGAGCTGCGTGGCCAGCCCAGGAAATTTCACTGCCCTGGCCAGCCCCCAGCCCCCAAGCACAGGTCTCTGATGGAGTGGGGCTTCCAGTACTGTGCCAAGGTCATTGCGAATATGGAGGGAGGAGCAGAAGGCGAGAAATGGAGGTGTGTCGTTCTCAGAATCCCAGAGCTACACAACTGGCAAAGCTGGCAGGATCAGGACTAACTTTGTGCCACGTTTCGGAGTTGGGGCCCAGAGCCTGCTCTCAGCGCCAGGCCAGATGGAGAAGTCCCCCATGATCAAGATGGCCAAAACTCAGAGTGGGATGTTGCCTGTAGATCATTTGGCAGAAAGGCTTCCCTGAGGGCAAATGGCCCTGCAGGGGTTAGTGGGGGCGGGGAAGTGAGATTAATTCTGAGAGTTTAGAAAGGATCATTATGGGGTTTCCAAGCGAAAGGACTAGGAACTCTCGGGAGCCTCACATGCTGATGCCCTTTTGGGTCCAGGATGTGAAGGAATGTCTCTATTGTTGTTGTTGTTACATTTAATAATATGGAAAAATTAATGGAGGGCAATTCTAAAACACAAGTTAACTTACACCAGAATGAATATCTGCTCATACTAGTATCAGAATCATTATTTGTAACGTTCATGGTGTCGTCTGCAGGGGCCACCTGGGAGGAGATGCTGTCTGTGAGAGGGGGGATGGGCTGGTTTTTAGCTGAATCTTGAAAGGTGGCTTAAAAGTCCAACAGGGTCCATCCATTTTCCTGCAGTTCCAGCTTCCCCTCCTTGCACATTTGGATCCACCTTTGGAGGCTTGTCAAAATAACTCCCCAGGAATGCATGTTTGCAAGAAAGGAAGGGGGTGGTGTTTGGGGATTCCTCTGGCACACTGCAAAATGCAGCCCAAAGCAGGTTTGGGGAGAATGTTGGTTACCTGGAACCAGTAGTTGTAATTAGTTCATTGACTTCCAGAGGAATTTGAGGGTTAGAAAAAATCAGTTTCTTCCTCCAACCCCAGCTGAGGGAGACATTCTGGGACCTGGTTTATTAGTGGAGGGGGGTGTGATAAAAAAGAAGGGGAGCCTCCAGCCCACTGGCCTCCACTTCCTCACATAGATGGCCTTGAGGCATAAAAGAAACGAATTCAGAAACAACTCCCAGACCCGCCAATCACCAATAACCATTTACAAGTAGAACTTAATATACAAGTAGAGTTGAATCCAACGAGGAGGGCCGAGGACACTCGATTAGTGAACTCAGACCTAGAGAACACAACTTCAAGTGGAAACCAAAGAGGTGATGGGAGTCTTTTCTGGTCTCTCTGAGGCCTTCTTCAGGTCTCTCCTCATCAGTCTTTGCTGCTGTGGCTTGACTGGCCGTCGGTGGTGCTGGAGATGGGGCTGATCTTGGGGGTCTCAGTGCTGCTCAAGGCACTAATTACATCCAGTCATTACAAGGAGAGACACAGTTTGGGGTGGGGGGAGTGAAACAAATTCTCTTTCTTTGTTTTTTGTATCAGACAATCAGAGTTGCTAGAAAAGGGAGAGTTTGCCGGAAGCACCAGGAGCCACTGAATCTCTTCTGCAAGAATGATGAAGCCTTCATCTGTGTGGCCTGTGACCGATCCAAGGAGCACAGAGATCACGAAACCCTTCTTCTTAAGGAGGCCTCCCAAGAGTACAAGGTAGGAAATCAAGAAGGTGGAGGCTGGTGGGGAAGAGCAGTGGATCCTTCCTTTCTCCTTGGTCTCTTTGCGGGGAAACTGCCTCCAGTTTCTTCCTCAGCCTCTGGGCCCAAAATGGGGAGTGAAAACACCTCTTTGCTGCCTCTTTCCTGGCTTGGTGGCTCCCAAGGGCATTGCCTCCTGCCCCCTGCTGAGGCTAAAGTGGGGTGATATGATAAAGTGGGGAGATTGACTCACTTCACGTCTGGCTGTGTTGATGTCTGGGCAGCCCATTGCACAGCTGAGCTATAGGGTTGCAAGGTGGGTGTTTTTGGCAGGACATTGCCCACCAATCCACCCAGCTGCTCCATAGGTGGCGACTGTGTACCTGCACAGGTGCGCACACGCGTTGACGCCACTTCCGGTTTTATTTGGGTTTATTTTGGATCAGCTGTGGTGATCGGACGCTTCCGGAAGTAAAACCAGAAGTGATGTCATTGCATGCGCGGCCACCCCAGCCCCGCCTCCTAAAACCTCCTGCCGATTGGGAAGGGGGGCTTGGCAACCCTACTGCCCTAACCCTACCTGACTCCCAGTTTTAAACCCCTCCCCCCACACACACAGAGCTTTCTCGACTTCAGTTACTGTCCTTGAGTTGCTCTTTGCCTGGGGGAGAACGCTTGCAGGTTTGGTACCTGTCTGTTTCTCCCACTTGTATGCAGTAGCTTTGTGACAGCAGTTTAATTCAGAAGAAGAGCTCTTGGGGGTGGGAGGGCTACTCATGAAGCTGCCTTGTTCTGAGTCACACCCTTGGTCTGTCCAGGTCCCCTCTGATTGGCAGTGGCTCTTCTCCAGGTGGAGGCCTTTCACATCAACTACTACCCATTTGTTTCAACTGGAGAATTGAACCCGGGGGATTGAACCCAGGACCTTCTGCTTGCCAAGCAGATATTCTAAGGGTCACTGAACCATGGCCCATCCACTGCACCATATCACTACAAGGGATTCCCCCCTTTTCACAGCTGTGGTTGCTTCCACACAGAGCATTCCCTGCTTTGGTATTCTCTTTCTTGGAAGAAGATACCCAAAGAGCATTTGGGCAAGTGTGGCATGGAAGGTACGCATTTCCTCCACCATCTCCAGTCCAGCACCGTCCAGCCTACCATTCCCACCCCCAAGAGCTTTTTGCCATTTTAAAAAAATTGTCACTACTGGGTATATTGCTAGAATGTTAACAGAATATAGTGATATACTGACTGTGAATAATTTTTAATGCAAAAAACCCTCCTGTGGTGAGCACGGGGGTAGAATGGTGGGCAGCAGCATTGGCACTGTGAATGTCTTTGCATTCTTGGTTGGTATCAAAGGAGAATGTGGCACCATCCCCATGAGGAAGCTACCTGTGTTCAGCATTGGGGAATGCATTGTTGAAGATCCTGTTATGGACGTAGGGCAGTTATATCTAGTTTGGCCCTTAATGACCGTTTTGCTTCTCACATGTTTTATAATAAACTTCTAAAAAAGGAACCTGTTTCACTTTTGGGGATTTCCTCCCCAGGATCAGTTCTGCAACTGTCTGGAGATGCTGAAAAAGGAGAGAGAAAGAATTGTGGCGTGTCAAGCAGATGTAGTAAAGGAAAGCCAAGACCTGCTCGTAAGTGTCACTATGGCTGGGGGGTGAACAGACTCTAAAACTAGTATTGGGGGAGGAATGGCAGAAAAAAGCAGAAAATCAACCTCTGAGAAAGCCTCACCCCCCAAATTTGGGAATTCTGTGCACAGACTGAAAGCATTCAAGCAGACCAGACCCCCAAAGGCAGACATTATACCCAAGCACTGGAGCTGGGGATGTTGCTGAATGGCACAGTCTTGGTGCCCCTGGCACCCTAGATGGTCACCTAGGGCTGGCCAGATCTAGACACCCACTCCTTTTTTTGTTGTTCTTGGGTGACTTTGTTTGGGGCAGAGTCACTTGACTACAAGGTGCTCTGTGCTCCGGGATGAGGCCTGGGCAGATGAATGCATGTGTCAATTCCCCATTTGCGTGCATCCACCAACACCCCAAGCCAGGAGAAGTCCCTGGAAAGAGATGAGGGTGTCCCACCTCCCAAAGAAATGCTGGGTAGAAATGCTGATGAATACTCCACTGATCCTGAACTGGGCCAAGGGCTGTTCAGCCATTGCTGAGTCAAAGGGGAAACTACTTGGAGTACTCAGTAGCATGTTGATCTTTTTCCCTGCTGGATTTTCTTACTCAAAAGTTCAGCCAGGGAAGCTGCAGTTGAGATTGGGAGACCAAGTGAGGGGAAGGGGCTTCTTAGCTCTTTTCTCCCCACTGGTATTTCTACTCAAACATTGTACCTTTTTGCCTGATGGGAAGTGGGGGAACAGCATATGAAGGATGTTTTATTGGGGAAACAAATGGACTCAAGAAGTCCCTTCTACTCTCTGGGTCTTCTGCTGCAGATATCGTCCTCTGTGGCTGAAAGAACCTCTCGAGGAGTTTGAGTGTGATGTACTTTGGCCCTCAGGATGGGTCCATGGAAATCGTTCCTTGAGTGCCCTTCCGGTAGAAGAACTTCTTCCCGCTGTAAAGACTAGTTGTGTTATATTGACCGTATTTTCTTTTTCCATTTCAGAAGCAAACCACAGGAGAGAAGCGAGAGACGGCAGCCAAGTTCAGACAGCTACACTCATTTCTAGTGGAACAAGAGGAACTTTTGTTGACTCAGATGGAAGAGATGGAGAGGGAGGTGGCAAAAACCAGGGACCAGCACCTGGCTGAACTCTCTGAAAAACTCTCCTCTCTGGACAGCCTCATCCAGGAGATGGAGGAGAAGTGTCATCTGCCACCCAGTGAACTCTTGCAGGTGAGAGTGTGGCAGGAACAGCCCAGGCTCCCCTTTGGGAGGAGGCTGCCTCTGAAGCTTTTCTGTGCCTCCTTTGCTTGGGCGGAAAGCGAATGAGCTGTCAGGACACGGCCCGATGCCAACCCTTCCCCCAAAGCTCTGGCAGCCCTCCTCCCTCCCGCAATACACCCAACAAAGCCCTGCTGGTCCCAGACTTACCTGAAAAAGGAGTGTCGGGTCAGCAGGTACTCCCCCACCACTCCCAGGCATGTTAAAAGCACCGAGTGTGGCCTCAACTCCAACCCTGGTGGCCTGGTCGAAATACAGGCTGCCAACAGAGGACATGAGACCGCACCTGGACTGAAGGCCGGAGAGGGTGGGGTCAAGACAAGAGGCACAGGGAGTGGCTGGAGCCTCTGAAGGGGGGTCTGGGACGCTGTGGCTGCAGTCTCCATTGTCAATGCCCACAAGAATCCAGGTGTGCCGGGAGAGGGACAGGACAGAGGGACCTACAGGAGGAACCCTTGCACAAGAGAAGTAGCCATAGTGCATTAACAGGGTGAAAGGAGGGAGAGTGAAACCACTCACTGGGGGGCAGAAAACAACAGAGGGGAGGTGGCAGCTTAATAGAAGGGGGACCACATGGGGAATGGAACACACTTGGGGAAAAGGGGTGTGGGAAAGAGGATGCGAGGGAACTGGTGGGGGGATAGCATCATAATACTTAGTGTTATAACATAATTTCACTAATTCCTACTTTTTATTTTAAAAGTACAGGCTGCACATTTCTAGTTATAACCCTGAAATGACAAGACGTAAATACTTTTAACAAACGAAAGCTGGGGACCAGTATGTTGTTACAATGCTACTGTAATCCAGCTATGGTTTTTTAAGCCTGGGAAAGGCCTTCCAGTGGAAGGAAGGGAATATCCGTGACACAGGGCCGATCAGGGAACGTTGTGTGTCCACAGGCGAATACCTGTGTGTCCACAGGCGGCCAGGAGAGCTACACATCCTAATCTGAGTGCTTCCTGCCTTCCACTTGAGGAAAAATCCCTTTGTTAAAGTAGCCACTATTGAGTCATCAGAGCAGATCAACCAGCTTTGCTCTGAAATGGCTCCACTTTGTCTGCTCATATTATCCTTACAAAGATTTTCTCCCACTGTATGAAAATCCACCCCAGCCTTTGAGGGGAGTCTGCTAGCTGGAAGCAAGAGAAGGGTCAGAGTGCAGAATCTTCCAGGGTCTTCCTGGTGTGGCCTTTTAGCAAGCACTGAGGTCTCTCTTCTTTCTCTCTCTTTGCCTTTAGGGTGCCAGATGCACCTTGAAGAGGTAAGTGGATCTTTCTCATTAACCTTCTTTACACTGGGAGGGGTCTGGGTAGCCTATGAAGTTCATCATCCTTCAGAACTGTGGCCCAGGGCCAAATCAGGTGTAACTAAGATCGTGGATCTTCATCCACCTGTCCCTGGCAAACAGCTAACTTACAGAGCTCCGTCGACAGGAAATTGTGTCCCAAAACAGCACTGGGGAAGGGAGGGGGAGGGACTGACATCTGGCTGTGCATCTCTTGAAGGACCAGCCAGAACTCTGGTGCTATACCTGGAGCGGTCAAACAAGATTTATTCCCACCCGAGGAAATACAGTGTCTGAGTCTCCTGAGCTACATTCATTCCACAAAATGGCACGTGGTAAATTGTATTAGGCCCAAGTAATGACTTGGTTGGCATTGAGGCTTCTTACAGGGACACTTTAGTGATGAGCAAAAGGAAATGTTCAAGAAATGGAGGCAAGGACATACCTCTAGAGAAGAGGATCTAGGAACTGTAGGTCAGCCATCAGAGGCCAAAGCTCACAGTGAGCCGATGCTGGCCAGGGAGGCTCCCTGCAACAAGAACAGCTTCTTCAGATATGTGAGGAGCAAACGCAAGGGGAAAGAGGCCATAGGCCCACTGTTGGTTCAAAATGGAGAAACTTTGACAGAGGACAGAGAGAAAGCAGAAAGGCTCAATGCCTATTTTGCCTCAGTTTTTAGGGCCAAACAGTGTTTGCTTTTTAAAGAGTTGGGTCTTGGGGAATGAGTTGGGTCTGTGAGGAATGGCTTTTAAAGGATAAAGCAGAGCCTGTTTGGCCTCGGAATGCCGCCACAGGGAAGGAAGATCTCCTGCCTTCCCCCCAGCCATTTTTCATGCTGAACAGTGCTGAGAAGGGGAGTTATTTCTCCATGTGGGGAAATAAGCCCCTCCCCCCAGTGCAGTTTCAGTATGGAAAATGGCTGGTGGGGGTGCAGGAGCACTTCCTCTTCCCATGGTGGCATTACGAGTCCAGATAGGCTCTGTTTTATTTTTTTAATAGATGTTCCCCACAGCTGCTGTGTGGCTTTGGGGTCTCAGGAGGTACATCAAGGTGACCGTTCCTATCCGAAGTGCCTCCCATTTTGCTCTGCTTTCACTCTCAGCCTGTGTCTCTAGCTTTTCTGCCAGTTCCTTCCTCTGTTTCTCTGATCTACTGCATGGGCGGGGGGGGGGGATAATGAATTGGATGGACAATACCTCTGCATGATTTTTCTCAAGGTATGAAGAAAAGGAGGCATTTGAGAATCCAGCGGATTTTTTTCTTTTACTGAAGTGGTACGCTTGGGACTTCTCCGATCTAAATCTCCTTTTTGAGACCGTCATGAAGCCATTCAAAGGTAATAAAGAGATGCTGCAGGGATTTCAGACTGGACGTTAGAGTGGGCCAGATGTGTTTTAGTATGCTCTAGGCTGCTTGTATCATTAACAGAACCAGGAATGTCAGGAATTTATGTACTGATTCAAAAGGCCATTTTAGTTCACCATGCAAAGTTTTCTGTTCGGAATTCTCCTACAAAATTAGCTCAGAATTTCAGTACCTGATTTTCTCAAAGTTATTCTACATTGCTGATCTCTGGTCATACCTGTGACTGTGCACTGGCAAACTGTGAGGTAGATGGTGGTAGAGGCACCTAAAAGGAAAGGGAGGGTGAGGAAACTGCCCTTCAGGGCATTCTCATTTAATAGAGACATCCGCATGATCCCTTTCAGGAACACCTGCCTCCATTCTCATATCAGTGAGTTTATGATTCACTGGCCACCAAGATTAAGTTAATTCATGCCATCGTATTCCCTGTTACTATGTATGGGTGTGAAAGCTGGACATTGAAGAAAGCTGATGGGAAGAAAGTAGATTCTTTTGAAATGTGGTGTTAGAGGAGAGTGTTACAGATAGCGTGGACTGCCAAAAAAACAAATCAGTGGGTCATAGATCAAATCAAGCCTGAACTGACCCTAGAAGATAAAATGACTAAACTGAGGCTATCGTATTTTGGTCACATTATGAGAAAACAAGAGTCAGTAGAAAAGACAGTCATGCTAGGAAAAGCGGAGAGCAGCAGGAAAAGAGGAAGACCCAACAAGAGATGGATTGACTCAATAAAGGAAGCCATGGCCCTCAATTTGCAAGATCTGAGCAAGTCTGTCAAAGATAGGACATTTTGGAGGACGTTGATTCATAGGGTCACCCTGAGTTGGAAGCGACTTGACGGCACTTAACACACGCACACACACATACACACAAACGAGACCAAACGATGTATCAAAATGGTCCCTGTGGCGGAGTGCATGTGTTTGCTGGAGTATGTCGTAGCTGAGCCCACAGAGTGGTCTCAAGGGGACTGATAGTGCTGTCTTAAGCAGATTTACCCCCTTCTAAGCCCATTGAAATTGGGCTTACGTGTAGCTGGAGTGGACCCTTGGGCTGCAGTTCTTAGCATACTTTCTATAAAGTAGATCTCCAGTCACTCCAAGTGACTAGTGAAAAGAAATGTGAATATTTCCACATAAATAAAATTTGAAAGAATTTTCCCCAGAAGTAGCTTCTACTTAACCTTTCAGTTGAAACTCAGAAGATGGTATACATGTGCCATCAAGTTACAACCACCTTATGGCAACCCCAGAAAACAGTTTTCCATACAAGTGAGAAGCAGAGATTTCTTTGCCATTGCCTTAGTCTGCAGAATCTTCTTTGGTCTCCCATCCAAGTACCAACCCTGCTTAGCTTTCGAGATCTGATGAGGTGGGGCTATACCATGACACCTTCCCTCCCCAAGAGAAAAATAGACAATATTATGAACTGATGTTTTTGTCACAAGATTGGTGATAGGCACAAGGGTCTGTTGCTCATGTTTGGTTCCTTTCCTTCCTCAGATACTCAGGATTCTGGATTTCACCTGCAGAAAGGTATATTTTTCTTCATACATGATCATTTATTTCTAAACTAGAAAGCTTCACCTTACAATTTGTGTTCTTCTACTTGGGTTTTTTTCCAGAGATAACATTACTGGACGCTCTTATTCTGTTTCTCAACCTCTCTCCCTCCCTGCCACAGCCAGTTCCTTTTTGTTCTGAGGAGGTCTGTTAGGGTGAAAGAGAAGGTGGACTCTGAGGGGATGAATAGCCTCCTTTCACCTACCTGCCGCCATATTGAAATGATGGGAAAATGGTCACTGGGCCTCAGCCCTTGAGGGCCCTTCAGAATCCTCCCCATGAGCGTCACTGACCGGGTTGAGAATCCCCTTTCTCTACGTGGATTTCCCTACCTGCTTTCCAGATTTCCCTCCGCTTCAAGGTGCTATAAAGTGTGCACTGGGTCCACAGCTGTTTTTGTAAAAAGCTGTGTTTGTGGAAAAGCAGTATATGAAAGCAGAAGTCCAGCTTCCCATGTTGCTGTTTTCCAGTTGTTCACACACAATTTGTGTTTGATGTTTGGGAGAAGAACTAGAACTACGTGCCTGCCACAAGCCTCCTCTACAGCCTGGTCTTCCGCCTCCCCAGCTGTCACTAGGGTGCAGAGTTCTGGGCAGGAAGAGGCTGTCTCCTGAGTATATTTTAGAGTGAATTCAGACAGAAGGAAGGCAAATGTTTTCCAGTTCAGGAGTTTCCATTTACCACATTCGTGTTTGCAGGTCAAATGCTGGCTTAGCTCTGTTTTGCTCCTTTCTGCGTAGGGTCAGTTGTTGGCTGTTTCAAACGGCATTGATGGTATATCGCAAGGTATTAATCCTTTACCAAAACTTTCAGTAAAGTTGCAGAACTGGTTTGTGAAGAGGTATGTCCAGGATATTAGATGTATGGGTGTGTTCAGGGCAGCAAAGTGTTTTCCACACTAGTTCTGCCTCATTGAAAAGTTACGACTGCTGCTTTAAAAAATGTTTACCCTTTGGTGCTGCCAAATTTGCCAGCATCCAAATAGCATTTTCAGGGCTCTGCAAAATATACATGAGGCAAGGAAACCTGTTCTTGATGCCTAAGGATGTTTGTTGCTTGGCTGAGTTCCATAACAAAAGTCTTAGGTGGCTATTGAGGCATCTGTTTTTCCAGCCCAGGATAGGTCATGCTTGAAGTTTGATAGCTCGGTGTTAAAAGCGCTAGTGTAGAAGGGCTTCCAATTGGTAATATTGTGGCTCTTTTAAAACTGCCACCGAGGACACCACAAGAGGGCTTAGTTTTTGCAGAGCTGTCAATAAGTTGCCTCCACAGGAGCAGGGAGGGGACATGAATTCAATACCAAGGATATTTCTGTAAATTCTAGCTTGATCCTGGCCGTCTTCTCACAGGTTATTAGCCCTGGGTTCAACAGTTGTGGGAAGTGATTCCCCCCCTCCTGCTTCATCACCACATTTGTACACCTGCTGGGGTTTCCCAGGTTTTCTCTGATCTTTCTCAAACCTCGTTTGCAGTAAAGCCTGGATGGCTGCTATGTGGGTGGGAAAATTCAGATTTTCCTACCTATGTGGCAGCCATTTCCTTGACCCTTTCCTTGTGGTGACCATTTCCTTCCCTCACCTCTGGGGGAATTTTTAGTTTAAAAAAAAAAAGGCAGTGCTGAATTATATAGGTATAATGTTTTGCCAGTATGTGTACCTTGTTCTGTGAATTTTCAGCCTTCATTAAAAAGTAAGTCTCTAGACATTTTGGTTGTGACCACATACAGGGAAAGGCATCAACATAATTATATGCTGCTACTAATAAAAAAATCCCAAAGCCCCGGTGGCTCAATGGAGGGGGATGGGCGCTGCTGGGGGACTGGAGCAGGGAAACTGCGTGGGGGGGGGGGGCGGGAACCTGCCACGCAGAAGCCCAGTTCTTGTTGCTGCACAAGGAAACCTGCACAAGCCCGTCCCTGTGTGGAAACCACTGCCGAAGTCCCTGGGTCTCTCTAGGACAGGGCTTCTTAAACTTTTTTCACTCGCAACCCCTTTTTGCCCAATAAAGTTTTACGCAACCCCGGGTATATAAAAGTAGGTATACAAATCAAACATTTACTGATAAAAAATCATAAAGAAATTTATTTTAAAACAATTCTTGGGTATACATATAATTTTGCCATTTATTAAAGACTAAAGCAAATTTGCATACTAATTTGCATACTGTCGCCACATTTTTCGCAACCCCCTCATTCAGTTATGTGACCCCATATGGGGTCGCGACCCACAGTTTAAGAAGCTTTGCTCTAGAAGTCACAGAGTTTCAAGGGATTGTAAATCCTGCTCTGTCTTGCTTCCCCCAAGTTCCCTTTTCTGTGAAGCACAGAAACTAGTATTGGGGTGTTTTTGATTCAAGGTGTTCTGGGAGACACCTTGAATGACAAGAGAAGAGGGGTAATCATTTTTTAGAACAAATACGTGAAGGTTGGGTTGAGTAGAAATATTCTTGGGGTACAGGGAAAAACTGTACAGCCATTGTGGTCCATACAAAACCTCCAAACAAGAACAAAATTCATGTAATGAATCATAGAATTGGAAGGGACCACCAGGGCCATCTAGTCCAACCCCCTGCACAATGCAGGAAATTCACAACTACCTCCCCCTACATGCCCCAGCGACACCTACTCCATGCCCAGAAGATGGCCAAGATGCCCTCCCTATCATGATCTGCCTAAGGTCGTAGAATAAGCATTGCTGACAGATGGCCATCTAGCCTTTGCTTAAAAACAGGGAAGGAGAACTCACCACCTCCCAAGGAAGCGTGTTCCACTGAGCAACCGCTCTAACTGTTAGAAAATTCTTCCTAATAGACAGAAACTGGAAACTCTTTTGATGTAATTTCAACTCGTTGGTTCTGGTCCGACCTTCTGGGGCAACAGAAAACAACTCGGCACCATCCTGTATATGTGTCATGGTACAGGCGAGGAGCGAGGGCTGTAAGCGTAGTCGGGGGAACAGTCCAAGGTCATTCACAGTGAAGGCAGAGTCCGAGATATCAATACAGGCAAGGGAAGTCCAAAGCGTTAGTCAGAGCCAGTCCAAGAAGTCAGGATACCAGGAATCCAAAGGATAGCAGGTAAACAAGGCAGGTACTCAAGGAGGTTGGTGACAAGTTGCTTGCACAACAGCCAAGCCTAACTGATGGCTTAAATCCCTTCCCCTGCTGCTGTAGCAGCCAGCTGATGCTGATGAGGCTGAGTTCACAGGTGGTGCTTCAGCCCTGCTCTTCCTCATCACTGCTACTGGGGAGGTTCCTCTGTAAAGCCTTCAGCCTAGCACTTTGCCGTCTCTGCTGCATTGCCAGACGGACCTGTTTTCTCCTCTGCTCCAGTGGCTCTGGCGAGGCCTCTGGAGACACTGCATGTTGCAAGGTGTCAGGTCCAACTGGAGTCCTTGAGCTGGCTGGCTGCAGACATGGTGAGTCATCCCCTGACCTTCGCTGATCCTCCACTCCGGCAGGCTGTAGGCCCTGTGGTTGTTCCTGTGGGACTTCTGCCTGAGGATGTCCCTCTTCGTCAGAGGAGGTCTCTGCAGGCTGACTCATGACAATATGGCAGCATGTGAAGTACTTGAAGATGGTTATCATATCCCTCTCAAGTCTTCTCCTCTTCAGGCAAAACATACCCAGCTCCTTCAACCTTTCCTCATAGGACTTGGTCTCCAGACCCCTCACCATTTTTATTGGCTTCCTCTAGACTCGTTCCAGCTTGTCTACATCCTTCTTAAATTGCAGCGCCCAAAACTGAACACAGTCCTCTAGGTGAGGTCTAACCACAGCAGAATAAAGCGATACCATCACTTCATGTGATCTGGATACTATACTTCTGTTGATACAGCCTAAGATCGCATTTGCCTTTTTAGCTACTGCATCACACTGCTGACTCATGTATAAATAATGCCTCCGTTATTTATTTATTAAATTGGCACAAAACATTGTGCAATCTTTCAGGCACACCAGACATTTTCATCAGGCTGCATTTTGCAACCTTGTAAAAGTCAGAAAGGGGTGGAAGGCAAATTCTTCAGGCTGTGGTGTGAAGGTCTGATCTTGCATGCATCCTCTGAGGCAGGATATTAGCTTCACTTTATTGCTGCCATAACGTTACCTTACAGCACATTACCTGGCATTCAGTCCAATCTTTGTTCTTTCATTGAAATATAGATACCACCCCAAGTCCATCCAAAATGGTCCCAAATGCCAGTTGAGAAACTCCCTGGCAGGCTGAAAGCAATGGGAACCCCCTTCCAGCCTCCGTGATTTGTTCAGAGTCAATTAAAGCCAAATTCAGTGGTATTGCCTGTTTTGAGGTGTGTCTCGTATCAGGATTAAGAGCCACGACCTGTTCAACCCATTCTGTCCGTCTGCTCATTTTCATATGACCTGGGTGTTTGTGTAAATGCTCTTTCAAAAAACAACAACAACCACCTTGTGACTGAAATAGCCATGGTTTTCTTCTCTCTCAAGGCTCCCTGCTTGGGATAGGATATGGTGGGAAATGGGCTGTGTTCCTGTTGGTTTTTATTGTGCATTTTATCTGCCTTCTCTGGAAGCTCACAGAAAGACTGATCTGCCTTTTAGTAGGTCAGGAGAAGGCGGGAGAGTCTGTGAATCCAGGAGGGGTTTTTGAAGAGGTGGGAGCAGGAGGAGGACGCAGAACAGGGCAGAGGGGGAGAAATCTGCCAGCTGAAAATGCTTCTCTTGTCTCCTCGTTTTTCCCCCAACAGCAAATGTGACTCTGGATCCTGACACGGCCCATCCCCAACTCATCCTGTCTGAGGACCGGAAAAGCGTGAGATGGGGAGAAAAAATTCAACCTCTACCCAACAATCCTGAGAGATTTGACAAATATGGTGCTGTTCTGGGCCGTGAGGGATTCATAGCAGGCCGCCATTTCTGGGAAGTCCTTGTGGGAAGTGAGGAAGAATGGATGGTGGGGGTGGCCAGAGAGTCTGTGAGGAGGAAGGGATGGATCACTTTTAGTCCTGAGGGAGGGATCTGGGAGGTGGGGAAGTGGGGGGGCTGCTACAAGGCTTCCTTAAAAGACGATGACCTTCCCATGTCCCTGACCGGGGAGCTGAAGAGGATCCGAGTCTGCCTGAACTACGCTGGGGGCCGAGTGGCCTTTTTCGACGCTGACCGAGGAGCCCTGATCTACGAGTTCTCCGGAGCCTCCTTCCGTGGAGAGACCCTCCTGCCCTTCTTTGGGGTGTATCAAAAAGCCCACCTCAAAATCTCTCCTTAAGACCCTTCTCTTCACACCAGGAGCATCAATGAGGCCTCTCTGAGCTCCCAGACCCCAAAACTGACTGGAGTAAAATTTCCCAGGACTCCCTTTTCCCCCCGTTGTATCTCATTTCTGACAGTGACAGTAACACATTTCAGTTTGTTGTCAAGGAGGGCTGTAAAGAGACTCCCTCCCTTCCCCCTCCGGCCTCCCATTCCTCTCAAGCACAAGAGGAACAGCCGAATATTCTGGATTTTCCTCTTTGCTTTACTGGGCACCACCTGTTAAAATTTGCCTCTGTTCATCCGTACCCTTTCTGAAGGGCCCTGAGGATCCTCTCCCTGTCAAGGCAGCTACATTCATTGCAGTTGTGGTTCAGATATCAGTGCTTGAAAAGATGTTACACTTATGATAAAGTTACGTTACCTTGAAAACTGCCTTTAATTTTTTTGTGCCGGGGGGGGGGGGTTGTAACTGCCGGACAACCACAAGGGTGCTTTTCATTTATTGGCTTGAGCCCTCCCCAGCTCTCAGTTGTAAAGAAATTCAGGAGGGGGGCATTTGCGTAGCCAGGGTCCTGCTGGGTTAAAGGTTTCTCTTCCTGGTTTTTTGTGTCTCTCTTCAAATCATTATAACCTTTTCATCCAACAAAATGGGTGCTTGTACTTTGTTCTCACCATGACCCTGCAAGGGAAGTTAGGTCAAGAGCTACTGAGCTTCATTGCTAGGGTTACCAACTCTGGCCTGGGAAATTCCTGGAGATTTGGAGTGCAGAGCTGGGGAGGGGGGATTGGGGAAAGGAGGGACCTGAGGGGGGGCATAATACCATGGAGTCCATGCTCTGAAGCAGCCATTTGTCTCCCGGGGAGCTGATTTCTTTCACCTGCAGATCAGTTGTAATTGTGGGAGATCTCCAGCGCCCACCTGGAGGCTGGCAACCTTAAAGCTGAGTAGGAATTTGAACCCAGGCCTCATCAGTTCAGGTCCACCACATTGTACTTCAAAGCACTGGCTCTCAGTGTTTACAATCTTACTGAATCTTTTTGGGATTTTTCTCCAAACCTGCAGGGTTGCTATGGAAAACATCTCCTGAGTGTACCTGGCCCCATTTTCTGGCTTACTTGATACACACAGGTGCCAGATTCAGAATTAGATATAAGATCCTGTCCCACCTCCACAGGAAGAGGGGCAAGAGGAAATCCAGGGTCCCTCCTTTTTCCCAACAGCTGGAGGGAAGGGAGAGGAGGAGCTGGAGATGCACACTGGAAGCTGTTTAGCTGGAGTGGACCCTTGGGCCACAGTCCTTAGCATACTTTATATGAAGTGAATCTCCAGTCACTCAAGGTGACTAGTGAAAATAAATGTGAATATTTCCACATAAATAACATTTTGAATTCTCCTCCCCCCCCCCCCCCGAAGTATGTTTTACTTAACCTTTCAGGCAAAACTCAGAAGAAATATGTATGCATGTGCCATCAAGTCACAACCAACTTATGGTGGCCTCAGAAAGAGATTTTCAAGGCAAGCGAGAAGCAGAGATTTCTTTGCCATTGCCTTAATCTGCAGAATCTTCAGTGGTCTCCCATCCAAGGACCAACCTTGCTTAGCTTTTGAGATGGGCTAGACCATGGCATCTTCCCTCCCCAAGAGAAAAAAGAGCCCATATTATTAACAGATGTTTTTGTCACAAGATTGGTGATAGGTGGAAGGGTTTGCTACTCACATTTGTTTCTTTTGCTTCCTCAAACTCTGGATTCTGGTCTTCACCTGCAGATAGGTAAATTTTTCTTCATACACCATTCAATTATTCATTCATTCATTTATTATATCAGTCTTATAACCCACTCTACCCCGGCAAGCCGAGCTCAGAGCAGCTCACACAAACCTTAAAACATACAGTAAAAACCATAAAATAACATTCAACCTTGAATTAAAACCACCCTAATAAAATCATAATTTCTGATGGTGCGTAATGCTGCAATACAAGGCCATAGCATGGCCTGCAGGCAGTTGTTTGGCAGCAGCAGATAAAGTAGGGAGGCCAGCATTTATGATAGAAACCGTAGCTGGCCTCAACCATATGCCTGGCGGAACAGTTCTGTTTTACAGGCCTTGCAAAACTCCATAAGGTCCCACAGGGCCCTGGTCTCATTAGAAAGGCTGTTCCACCAGGCTGGTCGAGGCCAGCCAGACACTTAACTAAAAAGCTTCACCTTACAATTTGTGTGGTTCTGCTTAGTGTTTTTCCAGAGATAACATTTCTGGACGCTCTTGTTTTGTTCCTCAACCTCCCTCCCTCCCTGCCACAGCCAGTTCCTTCTTGTTCTGGGGGCGAGGTATGTCAGGGTGAAAGAGAAGGTGAACTCTGAGAGGATGAACGGCCTCCTTTCACCTACCTGCCCCAATATTGAAATGCTGGGAGAACGGTTGCTGGGCCTCAGCCCTTGAGGGCCCTTCAGAATCCTCCCCATGAGAAGCACCGACCAGGTTGGGAATCCCATTTCTCTCAGTGGACTTCCCTACCTGCTTTCCAGGTTTCCCTCATTTTCAAGGTGCTATGAATTGTGTACTGGATCCACGGGTTTAAAAACTGCCCTATGAGGAGCAGTTAAAATGCTTAGGGCTGTTTAGCTTGGAAAGAAGACGGTTAGAGGGCTATAAAATTATGCATGGTTTGGAGAGAGTGACAGGGAGAAGCTTTTCTCCCTCATAATACTAGAATGCAGAATCATCTGCTGAAGCTGGAGGGTGAGAGATTCAAAACTGATAAAAGGAAGTATTTCTTCATATAACGCTTAGTTAAATTGTGGAACTCCCTGCCCCAGGATGTGGTGATGGCTGCCAATTTAAGAGGGGAGTGGGCATGTTCATAGAGGAGACGGGTATCCATGGCTATTAGTTAAAATGGATACTAGTCATGCTGCATACTTACTCTCTCTAGTATCAGAGGAGCATGCCTATTGTTTTGGGTGCGGTGGAACACAGGCAGGATGGTGCTGCTGCACTCGTCTTGTTTGTGGGCTTCCTAGAGGCCCCTGGTTGGCCATTGTGTGAACGGACTGCTGGACTTGATGGGCCTTGGTCTGATCCAGCAGGGCTTTTCTTATGTTCTTATGTTCAAATTCAGTGGTATTATCTGTCTTGAGGTATGTCTTGGATCAGGACTAAGAGCCATGACCCATTCTGTGCCTTTGCTCCTTTTCATGTGATTTGGGTGTTTGTGTAAATGCTCTCTTGTGTGATTTCTTACTACAACAAAAAACTCCTGTGACTGAGATATTCATGGGTCTCTCTCAAGGTTCCCTGCTTGGGATAGGATATGGGAGGAAATGGGTTGTGTTCTTGGGGTTTTTTTTTATTGTGCATTTTATCTGCCTTCTTTTGAAGCTCACAGGAAATCTGTGCTGCCTTTTAGCAGGTCAGGAGAAGGCAGGAGAGAGTCTGACCGAGGAGCCCTGATCCATGAGTTCTCTGGAGCCTCCTTCCGTGGAGAGACCCTCCTGCCCATCTTTCAGGTGTTTAAAAAAGGCCACCTCAAACTCTCTTCTTAAGACCGTCTCTTCACAGCAGGAGCATGAATAAGAAAATATTATTTTTTTCAGGAGCCCCCTTTTTGGGTCCTGTGAATCTCCTCCTGGCTCCCAGACACCAAAACTGACTGGAGTAAAAAGGGAGAAATTTCCCCCCTCCATTTCCCAACATTCCTATTTTTCTTTGTATCTTTTTTCTGAAAGCAAAACAGTGATACATTTCACTTTATAAAAAGGGTTGTTCTCCTGGAGAGCTGTGAATAGACCCCCCCCCACCCCATTGGAAAAAAAAAAGGAAAATAGCCCAATCGCTTCTTTAGGGGTAATTTCCCAGCACTCCCCCATGGGCTGGATCTTCCACCTCCTTAACAGCAAAGCCCTCAAGCAGCAGATTCTGTGAATGCGGAGGGATTTTCTGAACAGCACACGTATCCAAATGTTCAAGGAAACGGTTTTAATAAATATTCATGAAGTCATTCAAAAACAAACAACATTTTTCTTAAGAGGCTTTTGTAACTTTTACCTCATCGTAACTAAATCAGTGTAACAGCTTGAGAGTGAGCTAGAGAGAGGCGGTGTTGTTGGGTATAGCGAGCTTCGTTATAGGTCAGACATCCAAGGGTTAAATTGATTGTATTGATGTTAACCAGTTCAAGAAGGTGATGTAATCCCCAATGTGTCAATTAGCTATTGGTCAGTGAGTATCTGTTGTAAACATGCTTTTGGTCATGTACTAATAATTTGCATGTTACTGCTCTTTTACTTTGTCTGATAGAAAGAGCAGTACCAGTTACCTTTTGGATCTCAAACAGAGAGGATGGAGCATTTCTGTCTCTTAGAGATGCCATGTGATTAAGTTTAGATTCCTGCCAGCTTTTCTGGCAAGTTTAGGAAAGTAGAAATGTAGTAAGGATTTATTGTTTTATCTTCCAGTTTCCCTACCCTATATTCATAGTGAGTAAAGTTTGTTTTATTAAGACAAAGGACTTTGCCTGTTCATTGTGTGCGTGTGCCTTAATTGACTTTCACATAGCCATAATCAAATGATCCATAGCCTCGGTTTATCAGCAAGGGTCAACAGAAGGGATGGGTTTAACCCTCTGTCACTCAAATTAGGCTCGAGAGACTTTCCAACACCCCCCCTCCTCCAGCCTCCCTTCCTCTCAAGCACAAGAGGAACAGCCAAAGATCCTGCAGAGGAAGAAAGAGGCTCTGCAAGTCTAAGTTGATATTCTGGACTTTCTCTTTTCTTTGCTTTACTGGGCACCACCTGCTAGGATTTCCCTCTCTGCTCATTATCCCCTTTCAGAAAGGCCCTGAGGATCCTCTCCTTATCAAGATTTCTACATTCATCGCAGTTGTGTTTCAGTTATACCAGTGGTTGAAAAGACATTATGCTTATGATAAAGTTATTCTACCTTGAAAACTGTGCTGCCTTGAATTTGTTTTGGTGGGGAGCAGGCGGGTGTAACTTCCCAATTGGAAAGAGATTCAGCAGGGGGATTTGCGTAGCCAGGGTCCTGCTGGGTTAAAGGTTTCTCTTCCTGATTTTTTGTGTCTCTTCAAATCACAATAAGCCCTTTTCATCCACACAGCTGTCTCTATCTCCTTTAATTGGGTTACCAACAAACTGGGTGTTCATACTTTATGCTTACCATGACCTTGCAAGGGAAGATAGGCCAAGAGCTACTGAGCTTCCTTGCTAGGGTTGCCAACTGTGGCTTGGGGAATTCCTGTAGATTTTGGGTGCAGAGCTGGGGAGGGTGGGGTTCGGGGAGGTTCATGATGTTATGGCACCCTCACAGGCCCGCAGCTACAGAACTGAAGCTGGTGCATGAAGGGATGGGTACACTGCTGTGTAGCCAGAGATAGAAGGGGTTTCCTGAAATCTATCTTGTTTGTGCAAAGCTGAAGCGAGCTGACAGTTGGAATACAGCAAAAGGGGAGCCATATACCCTCCCTGGAAAGGAATGTTGCAGCTCTCTGAAGAAGACAAAGAGACAATGGATTAGCATTTCTATACTTTTCCTGCAATAAATGGCAATCATCCTGCCAGATCTCATCAATTCTATTGTAACTAACTCCTAATCTCATCCCAGAGCCAGGCAAGCCCCCTCTGACTTTCTCCTTCCAGACCCCACCTCAATTTCCAATTCTGTTACCGTACTCAAGGCTCAAACACTGAATTCTTAAGCGTTCAGCCATCATCTCTGATGACCTTACTCACTGCACTTTCCTAATCCAATCTCCAGCAATTAAACCTTTGTCCACTCCCAACAACTCATCCTGCCTCAGGGTACAAATTTGGTATGACTATGACCCACTCAGTTCAGCAAGCTGCTGTCACTTCTCTCCTGGATCCAGAGTGTAGCCACGGCATGTGCCGCTCCTTTGCCAGTGGTGCAGGTCACTGCTAGCTTTTCCTTGCAGCTGTTTCATTTCTGGACCCTGTTCTTCAGGAAGGTAATATAATTTCCCCCTGGAACCCTTTTATCCTTGTGACCACCCCCTCAAACCTTTGCTTTCTTAGCTCTATATGTGTTGGGAATTGTGTGTGTGTGTGCGTGCAATAATTTGATTATCTTTAATAAAAATCCTAAAATACATAAAAGCCTCCTCTTTATTGGGTATTTTCCACTGGTTTGCTTCTCCTCTTCCCCTGACCGCCTGGCTCACGTGGCCGCTGCTCCTGCCTTTTCCAAACTGACAACTGAGATCTCATGACATAGGTTCACAAGATCACAATTTGCCTAAAAATGTTAAATTGGTAAAAAAAAAAAAAAATTCCTGCAAACCTGGGGGGTTGCTATGGAAAACATACCCTGAGTGTACCTGGCCCCATTTTCTGGGTTATTTGATACACACGGGTGCCATATTCAGAATTAGATATAAGATCCTGTCCCACCTCCACAAGGAGAGGGGTAAGAGGAAATCCAGGGTCCCTCCTTTTTCCCAACAGCTGGAGGGAAGGGAGAAGAGGAGCTGGAGATGCACAGGAAGATGCCCGTCACTATACCACACACACATTGTCTCTCTCTCTCTCCCAACAGAATACTAGCACCTCAAGGAGAAATATTATATTCTCGTCCTTCTTTGCTGTGCCGCTTTTCTGTTTTCCTGGAATTTTCTTTAATATGGGGGAGCGTTTGGAAACACGACTCCCCTCTTACTATCTGGAGTGGTGCAGTCCGTTCTGCCCACTCTTTCAGATCAGGACTCTGCCTCCAGACTTCGGTTTGCTGGGAACATGCATGCATTTCTGTCGTGGGAACGGCTCAGTAATGGGGCAAGGCAAGGACCAAACAAGTGGAATCGCAACCAAACAGTTGGACTTTCTTTCTTTCTTTCTTTCTTTCTTTCTTTCTTTCTTTCTTTCTTTCTTTCTTTCTTTCTTTCTTTCTTTCTTTCTTTCTTTCTTTCTTTCTTTCTTTCTTTCTTCCCTTCCCTCCTTCCCTTCCCTTCCCCAGTTTCCTGGGGCAAATTGGAGAGTTTCTGCCCCTTCCCCCAAGAAAGAGGGGTGGGGGAGATCTGAACCTAGAGGTGGGGAGGGGGCCGAGGCTCAGTGGCAGAGCATCGGGTTGGCACGCAGAAGGTCCCAGGTGCAATCCCCGGCATCTCCAGTTCAAGGGACTAGGCAGGTAGGTGATGTGAAAGATGCCCGCCTGGGTCCCTGGAGAGCCGCTGCCGGTCTGAGCAGACAGTACTGACTTGGATGGACCAAGGGTCTGGTTCAGTAGAAGGCAGCTTCATGTGTTCATGTGCCCTTTTGGGAAGGGGCCGGGGGAGGTGGTTACTGCCTGCGGTGAATCCACTGCCGCGCTCCCCTCCGCTTCATCCCAACTTTCCCCGGACTTCCCCTGGGAGGCGAAGGGAAACGTCTCTCTCCCGCCCCCCCCCCGGGTTTTGCAAATGCCCACCCAAGGAGTGGGAGGGAGCCCTTTCCTCCCCAGGATCCGCCTTCCACCCCGGCCCTTTTCCTAGCAACTCTTTCTTCCCCCCCCCCAGCAGCTGCCCATTGCCGTTGAGCGCAGCAGCAGCGGAGTCCTTTGCAGGGAGGGAAACGCCCCGTCGCCTCTTTGGAAAGCAGGAAAACGAAACCGACTCTCTTCTTCTCTCTTCCCCCCTTCGCCCAGGCAGCCATGGCGGCGGAGGGACCCCTGAAGGAGCTCCGCGAGGAAGCCTCTTGCGCCGTCTGCCTGGACTTCTTCAGGGACCCCGTCATGATCCCCGAGTGCGGCCACAGTTTCTGCCGAGGCTGCCTGACCCGCAGCTGGGGGGCGTCGGGGGCGGAGGCTTCCTGCTGCCCCCAGTGCAGAGGGCGAGCGCAGGAGGGGACCCTCCGGCCCAACCTTCAGCTGGGCAACTTTGTCCAAATAGCCAAGAAACTCAGTCCTTTGGAAGGGAAGGAGGAGAAGCGAAAGGGGCAGAAGCGAAGGAGGGGCGTCTGCGAGCAGCACCAGGAGCTCCTGAGGTTTTTCTGCAAGGAGGACGAAGCCCCCCTCTGCGGGGTCTGCCGCAGATCCGAGGAGCACCAAGATCACCAGGTGATTCCTCTGGAGGAGCCTGCCGGAGAGAAGAAGAAGGTAAAAAGTCTCTGTGGATCTTGCTGGGCATGTAGCCCTGATTTCTTCTTGGCTTCTCTGTAGTTTCGGTCCAGTGAAAAGAGTCCCAGCTGGTAGATATTACACCCAATTTAATTTTATGCCCCAGTTTCCTGACAGTAAACCAGAATCCCGCCAGCCTTTAGCTGTCCCCATCGGGTAGACCAGAGTTGGAAAACGGGATCCTGGGCTGGGCAGATCGTCCTGTCTGACCAGGCGGGGCTCTTCTTACTGTGCTCTGTTTCCCCAGGAGAGAAGACTTTTCTTGCATCTTGGTGCCTGGCTCAGATTTTCCCTTTGGACCAAAGCAGCCTTAAGCGTTTTGGGGCCTCTTTTCCAGTTGTTTGTTTATAATGTCAGCTTTATATTTTGATTCCTCTGTTCAGCCGCAGATGGGCTGCCAAAGGAGTTGGTGGTCACAAGAGCCATTCAAAGGTCATGTTCTCCTTCGAAGCCCTGCCAGCTATTTCACCAGGAGACACCTCTTCATAGGTAGTGGGATTCAATTGCTGAGGAGTCGCTCTCGATCCTTGTCCCCCCAGACTCCCGTAGACACGATCCATTTCCTCCCATCCGTTACTTACAGTGGGAATGCTGTTGCTTCTCCTGTATTGAAATTTAGGAGAATGCCCAGTCCAAGAGGTGTCACAGGCACTAGAAAAGGTGTAGATGGGCACATAGGTGCCCACAGCACCCTGCTGGGGACCCCTGATCCAGAGGATGTGGTTCCCGTCCCCCCCACCCCCCAGCCACCAAACTTCATGCTCTTGGTGAGAGGGAATTCCAATATCATGCAACAGTAATTATGAATCTGGAATGAGTTGGGGAGCCCTGCAGAGAAAGATTTGACTTCGTCACTGGCAAAGTTGGCTGGATCAGGGGCTGATGTGCCTCAGCTCAGAGACCCGTTATTAGTACCGGAACAGAAATGTTGAAATTGTTTCAAAAGTGTCTGATCACGGTGGCCAAAACTCCTTTCAGGATGTTCCCTCTGCATCTGTTGGCAGAAAGGATGCCCTGAGGGCAAATTCATCGCTTTCACTGAAAACGAAATGGATATGTTTTGAAAAATATTTGGGCCAGGATTTTCCAATTCTCTTAGTTATTGGTTTCCTCCTTCTACAACAGCCTCAGATGCTACTTGAAATCTTATTGCCAGAGGAGAGGGGAGCCACCAGCTTTGGATCTGGCGGTGGATTTGCTGACCGGCAAAGTAGATACAGGGAGTGTTCATAGAATCATAGAGTTGGAAGGGACCACCAGGGTCATCTAGTCCAACCCCCTGCACAATGCAGGAAATTAACAACTACCTCCCGCCCCACATCCCCAGTGCCCAACCCTCCCCCCGCCATGCAGGATCCCACAATCAAAGCACACCCGACAGATGGCCATCCAGCCTCTGCTTAAAGACCTCCAAAGACAGGGACTCCACCACCCTCTGAGGCAGTGCATTCCACCACTGAACAGTTCGGTTTACTCTGAGCCAGGAATTGTTATCAATCCATTGGCTTTCAAAGGAATTTGAGGCATCAACAAAAGCTTGGTTACATCTCTCTTTCCTATACATTTTTTCTGAATAAGACACCAATTATGTCCAATATTTCCAGGAACAGAGAGAGGGAGAGTTCAAAAATATGGGGGTGGGTGGGAAATAAAACAAACGTGGTTCTTTTGTTTTTGGCATCAGATAATTGTGGCAGCCAGAAAGGAGAGAGTTTGCCAGAAGCACCAGGAGCCACTGAAGCTCTTCTGTAAGGAGGATGAAGCCCCCATCTGTGTGGTCTGTGACCAGTCCCATGAGCACAAAGATCATGAAATAATTCCTGTGGAGGAGGCTTCCCGAGAGTACCAGGTTGGAAATCGACAAGGTGGATGATGGTGGGGAAGATCATGTGTGGATCCTTTCTAGCTAGGGAAGCGCTCAGGCCTTGGGCCCAAACGGGGAAGGACAACATCTCTTTGTTTCCTGTCTGGCTTGGCTGCTCCCTTCCTAATTGCCGTCCCATTGTGCCCAGGGGGTGATGTTAGGACATTGGCACCCTTCAGGGCTGGCTGTGTTGACGTCTGGCTGTGTGATTTTCCTGCTGAGCCACCAGGGGGCAGTAGCCTTTGGTTGAAAGTTTTATCTATTTTCGCCCCACATACAATGTCCTTTCTTAAAAAAAATTGTTAGCCTGGAGTTGCTGTCAACCCTCTGGCCAGGGGTTACCTGAGGCAGGACATCTTGCACTTATACCTAATTTGGCCTTTGATGACAATTTTGCTTTTTAGATTTTATAATAAACCTCTGATTTAAAAAAACACTAATTTGGGGACTTCCCCCCCCTCCCCCAGGGTCAGTTCTGCAATTGTCTGGAGATTCTGCGGATGGAAAGGAAAAAAATTCTGCTGTTTAAAGCCAATATAGTGAAGGAAAGCCAAAACCTGCTGGTAAGTGTCTCTATTGCTGGGATGTGAACGGACACTGGAAATGTACATAGGGGGGAAATATTGAGTACAAAATGCAGAAAAGTAAAGCAAGTCAAGTCTCTTCCCATTCGGAATGGATTGGTTTCCCACCGAAAAGATAATGAAAGACCACTTAGAATGAACTTTTACGAATATTAAGGGGAACACCTTTCCTCTTATAGCTTTTCAAAAAAAAAGGGTTCTGGAAGTAACTGAAGTGTCTATGCCTGGGGGAGAGAGACGAGAGAAGCTTCTTCAGCTCTGTTTTTCTTGTGCTGCAGCACATGTTGGAGTTTTGTAAAATAAAACAAATAATGCAAAGATAATTCACGTGTACTTTGGATGAATCCTTCTTAATCTTTCTTTTTTGTTGATGCGATCTCTGGGGAAGTCAAAAGTGCCCTTCTGATAGGAGTTTTTTAAGGTCCCTCTTCCCACTTCTTATCTTCTTTTTCCATCTCAGAAGCAAACCAAAGTAGCCCAGCAAAAGACAGTGAACAAGTTCAAGCAACTACACAAGTTTCTGGAAGAAGAGGAGAAACTTTTGCTGGCCCAGATGGAAGAGGTGGAGAGGGAGGTGGCAAGAAACAGGGACCAGCGCCTGGCCGAACTGTATGAGGAGCTCTCCTCTCTGGACAACCTCATCCAGGAGATGGAGGAGAAGAGTCAGCAGCCGGCCAGTGAACTCCTGCAGGTGAGAGTGTGGCAGGAACAGCCCAACCTCCCCTTTGAAAGAAGGCTGCCTCCAAACCCTTTCGGTGCCTCCATCTGCCCCATTTCATCTCCAGCCAGGGGCAGACTGAAAAAAATTATCAGAGTGACCCTGTGAAACTCCACCCCCTGGAAATGCAGCCCCTCCCCAAGAGCCCTGTGCCCCTCCTTGATAGACTGAGGCCACATGTTTTCCATCTCAGAAGCAGAAGTGTGTTTGTGAGTCATCCAACAGTCTGGGGAACTACATGCAAATCAAACCAGGTTCACTGGTAGCTCTTTCCCAACCACCAGGAATGAGGGTCATAGGCAAGATTTTTACAGCAGGTTTTAAAAGGAGGACGTCTGTGGGGAGTGGGGAATGTTACATGCAGACGAGTGCACAAAAATGCACACACAGAGGCACACAATGGCAATCACAAGTGGTAGGGGAACAGCATGTACACGCCTGTTGCTGGCACCACTGTGCATGCTGATGCCAACTTGTCATGTCTGTGCAAATTCAATGGCATTTGTGCCTAGACCCCCCCTTTCCCTTTCCCTGCTGAGCCACGTGGCAACACTGCAGGAAAAAGGGGGAAAACCCTTTAAAGGGCTAAAAGGTTCTTCTCCTCTCAGTGTCTGTGGCCACCATCCCCCCATCAGAGGGTTTTTCTCAGGCTTTAAAGAAAAGGGCAATGGCTAGATTGCAGTAGCGTTGTAACATTATAATGATCTGTTGCACTAATTCCTAGCTTCCCTTTTTAAAAGAGGTAAAGTGCAGGCTACACATTTCCAGTTATCACTCTGCAACAAAAAGGTCTAAATGCTTTTTTAAATAAATGAAAGCTGGGAGCAAGTATGTTGTTACAATGCAACTGTAATCTAATTATTTTTTCTTAAACCGAGGAAATGGCCTTGGGTAGAAAGAAGGGAAATAACACTAATGTGGGGCCAAGTCAAGCAACGTGGATGTTGTGTTGCTTCAAATGCCTCCGTGTCCACAGGTGGACAGAAGAGCTTCATACCCTAATCTGAGGACTTCCTGCCTTCCATGTGAGGAAAATCCCTTTGTTCAAGTAGCCACTAGTGAGACATCATAGCAGATAACCCAGCTGTACTCTGAAATGCCCCCACTTTGTTGATATTAACCTCATGAAGATTTTTCCCCACTGTATGGAGATCCACCCCAGCCTTTGAGTGGAGTCTGCTAGCTGGACACTAGAGAAGGGCCAGAGTGCAGAATCTTCCAGGGTCTGAGGGGATCTTCCTGGTGTGGCCTTTTCACAAGCATTGAGGTCTCTCTTCTTTCTCTTTTTCTGCCATTTTCCTTAGGATGCCAGAAGCACCTTGCAGAGGTAAGTGGATCTTTCTCAATAACCTTCTTTATGCTGGGAGGGGTCTGGGTATCCTGTGAAGAACGTGCTCCTTCAGGATCATGGCCGAGGGCCAAATCAGGTGTAATTAAGGTCGTGGATCTCCATCCATCTGTCAGCAGCAAACAGCTTAAGCACAGAGCCTCATCAACAGGAAATCGCGAAATAGTATTTTTTTGGGTGGGCCTGGGTTGACACCTAGCTGTGCATCCCTAGAAGAGGGGTCCCCAACCTTTTTTGAGACGGCAGGCACCTTTGGAATTCATCATCATCATTTATTTATTACGGTCAAAGACCAGCTTACATAAAAAAATATCATAAATAATTAAAATAAGGTCTAATATATGATCAGCTAAAATGGAAATTTAGTTAAAACAATTCTTAATAAAATAGTCTGTTTAACATGCAAGACTTTATGACCGCTTCTTCTGCACCTTTGGAATTCTGACAGTGTGGTGGGCGCAGCCACAAAATGGCTGCCACAGGAGGCGGAGCCAGCCACAAAATGGGTGTTGCAGCTTACCGTCAGTCACACAGTGAAGATCCTTGTGTTGTGGCGGCAGCTGCTACATTCGTTCTACAAAATGGCAGTTTGGAAACTTTATTTGGCCCAGATAATGCCTTGGTGGGCATCGGGGCTGCCTACGGGAGCACTGTAGAGGTGAACACGGTGATGACCATCCAGCCCAATCCAATGTGCTCCGTTTGTTAAGGAGGGTAAGGTGAGACTGCACATGAGGATGCAGGAGTTGTTGTGTGTGCGCCATGTTTCTATCAGTGTTCCTACAACCACATCCTGCAACCACATGGCACTTAAATGAGCTGCTCCTACTCAAATTTGTCCTTGGCTGTTTCCGCACCTGCCATTTGCCCCACATTCAAGGCATTCCTGTGCCCCACAGGAACAGCAGCATTCTTTTTGACTTCTTTCACATCAGCCATTGGGCCAAAGAAACCCACTATCAGGGAGCCATGTTGCCGCTGTGCCCTGCTGGCAGCCATGGTCACAACAGGACTTCCCAAATAAAGCATTTATCATGCAGAGCAACCTCTGCTTTAAGTTTCCCCAGGTAGTTTCAGAGAAAGAAGAATGGTCATGGGACATTGTAGGGCTCGAAGTTTCCACACCTCCCACCAGGGGCAAATGGTTAAAAAGGAACAGAAGTAAATACACTTCTGGGTATGGTGATGTCATGTGACCTGTTTCCTTCCACTGTCCATCAGCCTCACTCTTGAGAACATATGTAGAGACTGGTGAATGAGACCAATGGTCCGTTTAGTCCAACATCCTGTTTCACACAGTGGCCAAGGGATGCCCCTGGATGGCCAACAAACATGGCACAGAGGTCGAGGCCCTCCCTTGCTGCTGCCTCCTAGCAGTGCTACTCAAATGTTGCCTGCCTCTGGCGGCTCCCCTCCGGTCACCTTGGCTAGTGGCCACTGCTGGACCTCTCCATGAATGTGTCTAATTCCCCTTTAAAGCTATCTGTATTTGTGGCCATCACTACCTCAACCACTAATAAATTCATCAGATTAATTACTGGTTGGGTATGTCCTTTTGCCTCTCTCGAACCTATTTCTCCACAACGTTCTGGTGTTATGGAAGAGGGAGAAAAAGATGTGAAGGCATTGAACCTAATTCTGCCCTCCTTCATTTTCTCCTCACAACATCCCTGTCTGAGAAAAAGAGGGACTGGTCTAAGGTCACCCAGTGTGCCACATGGCTGCATGTGGGATTGAACCAGGGTCCTGGAGTCCTAGTCACAGGGCACAGGAAGCAGCCGTATACTGATTCAGACCATTGGTCCATTAAAGTTAGTACTGTCTACTCAGAGTTGCAGTGGCTCTCCAGGATCTCTGGTAGAGGTCTTTTACCCAATCTAGTACCAGATCCCTTTACATGGAAATGCCGGGGATTTAACCCAGAACCATCTGCATGTTAAGCTGATGCTCTATCACTGAGCCACAGCCCCTCCCTTAATTCTAACACTAAATTCAGAACTCTAACCACACCGGCTTTCTTTTTCTTTTGCTAGGCATTTGCAGGGCAGATATAGGCAGTGGATGTGGGATTGCTGTATTTAGGCCCAACTTGGTGTTTCCTTTCTCAGAATTGGGTCTGGGTTGCCCTCAGTCACACATCAACTTTAGAGAATAAAGTAGGGCCTTGAAATGCCTCTGTGGGGGGGGGGGGTAGCCATTTTTCATGCCCAGACATCCCTGGGGAGGGGAATTACTTTCTCCCCAGCACAGCTTCAGCAAGGGTAAATGGCTGGGGGGCTGTCAGGAGCCCTTCCTCCCCCTGTGGTGGTGTTCTGAGCCCAAACAGGCTCTGTTTTATTTTTTAATATCCATTCCCCACAGCTCCTGTGTGGCTTTGGGGTCTCAGGAGATAGTGAGGTGGACGTTGCTCTCCGAAGAGCCCCCCCATCTTGCTCTGCTTTCAGCCTCAGCCTGGGTCTCTCGGCTTTCTGCCGACTCCTTCCTCAGTTGCTCTCATCTATGGGGGGAGGGGGATACTGAATTGATTATATAGTATTTTTACCTAATTTTTCTCAAGGTATGATGAAAAGGAGGCATTTGAGGATCGAGTGGCTTTTTCTCTTGCACAGAAGTGGCGCATCTTGGACTTCTCCGATCTAAATGTCTTTTTGGAGGGCATCAAGAAGCAATTCAAAGGTAATGAAGAAATGCTGCAGGGATTTCAGACTGGACATATGATTGTGCCAGACGTGTTTTAGGCTGCTTATTTTGGGGTCCCCAACCTTTTTGAGCCCGCAGCCACCTTTGGAATTTAGACACAGCATGGTGGACACAGCCACAAATTAGCTTCCACTAGAAGTGGAGCCAGCCACAAAATGGCTGCTGCAGCTTACCTTCAGTCACACAGGGAAGATCCTTTTACTGTTGGTGGCAGAAGCTGTGAATGCAATGTGTTAAAAAAGCCGTACAGCCAATCAGAAGCCTTGCTTGGCAAAAGTTCCACCTTGCCCTGGCCTCTTCAATAAATACTTGACGGACACCAATAAAGGGATTGGTGGGTGCCATGTTGGGGACCCCTGGCGTATATCATTAGAAGACAAGGAATATATGAGAAGTGTGTGTACCAGTTAGGTAGTTCACCATGGAAGGTTTTCTGATCAGATTTCTCCTGCGATTTTAGTTCAAAATGGCATTGTGTGGATTTTCTCAAAATTATTCTATGTTGCTGATCTCTAGTCATTTGTGTCCATGGACTGGCAAACTGGGAGGAAGAGGTGGAACGAGCACCTGAAATGAAAGGGAGGGGGAAGAAACTGTTCTTCAGGGCATCCTCATTTAATGGAGACCCCCATCCCTTTCAGGAACACTAACCCCCGTCCCATTCTCACTGCAGTGTGTCTATGACCAACTTGGACCTATCAAAACAGTCCTAGAATATGTGGAACAAGATACAACTCTGATAGCTATGGTATTTTTAGATGTGGAAAAGGCATTTGATAATGTGAATTGGCAGTTTATGATTAAGATATTATAATTTATGGATTTTGGTGAGAATTTTATAACTGCCATAAAAAGTATATATACTTATCAAACCGCGAATTTGTTGATAAATGGAATGTTATCACCGAAGATTGAAATTCAAAAGGGAACAAGACAAGGATGTCCTCTGTCCCCTTTGTTTATTTTGGTATTAGAATTGTTATTGAAAATTTTTAGACAGTCTGATGAAGTAGTTGGCGTACGAATAGGGAGAAATCATTATAAAGTTAAAGCATATGCAGATGATCTTGTATGGTTTTTGATTGATCCAATTGAGCAAATTGATAGATAGAATAAAATTTTGGAGGTTTATGGACAGCTTTCAGGTTTTAAAATTAATAAAAACAAAACTAAGATATTGGTCAAAAATATGACTCTTTCAAAACAGTCCTCTTTGACTGAGAGAGTGTGTTTGCTTGAGCATGTCGTAGCTGAGCCCACAGAGTGGTCTCGGGGACTGGGGGTGGTGTCTCATGCAGATTTACCCCCTTCTAAGCCCATTGAAATCAGCGGAGTTTGAAGGGGGTAAGATTACTTAGGATGACAGTGTGGAAACTCTTTGGAAGGAACCTACATTTAGCCGGAGTGGACCCTTGGGCCGCAGTCCTTAGCATACGTTCTATGAAGTGAATCTCCAGTCACTCAAAGTGACTAGTGAAAAGAAATGTGAATATTTCCCCATAAATAACATTTGGAATTCTCCCCCCGCCCAGAAGTAGGTGTTACTTAACCTTTCAGCCAAAACTCAGAAGAAATATGTACGCATGTGCCATCAAGTCACATGCCAAGTTATGGCAACCCCAGAAAGAGGTTTTCAAGGCAAGAGAGAAGCAGAGATTTCCTTGCCATTGCCTTAATCTTCACAATCTTCTTTGGTCTCCCATCCAAGTACCAACCCTGCTGAACTTTCGAGATCTGATGAGGTGGGGCTATACAGCACCTTCCCTCCCCAAGAGAAAAAGAGTCCATATTATTAATTGATGTTTTTGTCACAAGATGGGTGATAGGCACATGGGTCTGCTGCTCACATTTGATTATTTTGCTTCCTCAGACACTCTGGATTCTGGACTTCACCTGCAGAAAGGTAATTTTTTCTTCATTCACTGATAAATTATTTCTTAACTAAAAAGCTTCACCTGATAATCTGTGTTCTTCTGCTTGATGTTCTTCCAGAGATAATATTACTGTTCCTCAACCTCTCTCCCTCCCTGCCATGGCCAGTTCCTTATTGTTCTGAGGAAGTCTGTCAGGGGGAAAAAGAAGGTGAACACTGAGGGGATGAACTGCCTCTTTTCACCTTCCTGCCGCTATATTGAAGTGATGGGGAAATGGTTGCTGGGCATCAGGCCTTGAGGGCCTTTCCGAATCCTCCCCATGAGAGTCACAGACCAAACAGACCCCGCTTAACCTCTGAGATCTGTCAAGATCGGGCTAGCCTGGGCATCTAGGTCAGGACCAGTTTGTTTTAAAAAGTTTTAACCCTTTGGTGCTGCCAATTTTGCAGGCATCAGAATAGCATTTTCAAGGCTCTGCAAAATGTATGTGAGGCAAGGAAAGCCATTCTTGATGCCTAACCACGTTTCTTGCTTGGCTGAGTTTCATAACAAAAGTCTTTGTGTTCTTCCACCAAAGGTGGCTATTGAGGCATCTGTTTTTCTAGCCCAGGGTAGGTCATGCTTGAAGTTTGATAGCTCTGTGATGGAAACTCTAGTGCAGAAGGGCTCCCCATTGGTAATACTGCAGCTCTTTTTAAACTGCCACCGAGGACACCACAAGAGGGCTTAGTTTTTGCAGAGCTGTCAAAAAGTTGCTTCCACAGGAGCAGGGAGGGGACAGGAATTCAATACCAAGGATATTTCTGTAAATTCTAGCTTGATCCTGGCCATCTTCTCACAGGTTATTAGCCCTGGGTTCATCCTTTTTGGGAAGTGGTTTCCCCCCTGCTTCCTAACCACATTTGTGCACCTGCTGGGGTTTTCCAGGTTTTCTCCAATCTTTCTCAAACCTAGCTTGCAGTAAAGCCTGGATGTGGGTAGGAAAAATTCAGATTTTCCCACCTATGTGGCAGCCATTTCCCTGACCCTGTCCTGGTGGTGACTATTTCCTTCACCCACCTCTGAGGGCATTTTTTTAGTTTTTAAAAAATAGTCAATACTGTTGGTTCTTGTAGGTTATCCGGGCTGTGTAACCATGGTCTTGGTTACACAGCTCGGATAACCTACAAGAACCAACGAACTCTGACCGTGAAAGCCTTCGACAGTCAATACTGTATTATCATTATATAGATATAATGTTTTACCAGTACATGCACCTGGTTCTCTGAATTCCCTGCCTTCATGAAAAAGTAAGTCTCCACACCTTTCTGTTGTAACAATATACAGGGAAAGGCATCAATATAATGATATGCTTCTACTAATTTTTTAAAATTGCTAAATCCCCAGTGGCCCAATCGATGGGGGTGGGTGCTGCTGGGGAACTGGAGCAGGGAAACTGGGGAGAGGGGAAACCTGTCATGCAGAAGCCCCGTTCTTGTTGCTGCATTTGATCAGTAACTACACCAGCAACAAGGAAACCGCACAAGCCCGTCCCTGTGTGGAAACCACTGCTGAAGCACCTGGGTCCCTCTAGAAGACAGAGAGAGTTTCAAGGGAACATCAATCCTGCTCTGTCTTCCTTCCCCCGAGTTCCCTATGCTGCGAAGCACAGAAACTATTATTGGTTTTTTTCTGATTCAAGGTGTTCTGGGAGACACCTTGAATGACAGGAGAAGAGGGGTGATCATTTATAGAACAAAGTTTGGGTTGAGTAGAAATGTCATTCTTGGGATACCGGAAAAATTTTTTATAGCCATAGTGGGCCATAGAAAACCTCCAAACAAGAACAAAATTCATGTAATACCTTTATTATTTATTTTTTAAATTGGCACAAAACATTGTGTAATGTTTCAAGCACACCAGACGCCTTCATCAGGCTGGATGTTGCAACCTTGTCAAAGACAGAAGGGTGGAAGGAAGATTCTCCAGGCTGTGGTGTGAAGGTCTGATCTCGCTTGCATCCTCTGAGGGGTGCAGGCAGGACATCAGCTCCACTTTATTGCTGCCGTAACGTTACCCTTACAGGACATTCCCTGAGAAGCTGTGTTCAGTCCAATCTGATACATAGAAACCACCCCAGTCCATCCAAAATGGTCACAAATGCCAGCTGAGACACACATCTCCCTGGCAGGCTGAAAGCAATGGGAACCCTCTTCCAGTCTCTTGTGTTTTGTTCAGAGTCAATTAAAGCCAAATTCAGTGGTATTGCCTGTTTTGAGATGTGTCTCGTATCAGGATTAAGAGCCACGACCCGTTTAATTCATTCTGTGCCTCTGCTCCTTTTCATGTGATTTGGGTATTTGTGTAAATGCTCTCTCATGTGTAATTTCTTAGTGGGGGAAATCTTGTGAGTGAAGGGTCCATGGATTTCCCTCAAAGTTCCCCACTTGGGCTAGGATATGGTAGGAAATTGGTTGTTTTCCTGTGGGTTTTGATTGTGCATTTTATCTGCCTTCTCTTGAAGCTCAGAGGAAGACTGGTCTGCCTTTTAGCAGGTCAGTAGAAGGCAGAAGAGTCTGTGAAATCTAGGAGAGGGTTATGAAGAGGTGGGAGCAGGAGAAGGACGCAGAACAGGCCAGAGGGAGAAATCTCCCAGCTGAAAACCCTTCTCTTCTTGTCTCCTCATTTCCCCCCCAACAGCAAATGTGACTCTGGATCGAGACACGGCCCATCCAAAACTCCTCCTGTCTGAGGATCGGAAAAGCGTGAGAGAAAGAGAAAAAGCTCAATCTCTGCCCAGCAATCCTGAGAGATTTTCCACATATACTGCTGTGCTGGGCTGTGAGGGATTCACAGCAGGCCGCCATTTCTGGGAAGTCCTTGTGGGAAGTGAGGAAGAATGGGCTGTGGGGGTAGCCAGAGAGTCTGTGGGGAGGAAGGGATGGATCGCCTTTAGTCCTGCAGAAGGGATCTGGGCTGTGGGGAAGTTGGGGGGCTGCTACAGGGCTGCCACAGAAGGCCAATACCCTCCCCTGTCCCTTAGTGGGGAGCTGAAGAGGATCCGAGTCTGCCTGGACTACGCTGGGGGCCGAGTGGCCTTTTTCGACGCTGACCGAGGATCCCTTCTCTACAAGTTTTCTGGAGCCTCCTTCCGTGGAGAGACCCTCCTGCCCTTCTTTCGGGTGGAATCAAAAGCCCACCTCAAACTCTCTTCTTAAGTCCCTCCTCTTCACACCAGGAGCACCAATAAGGCCTCTCTGGGCTCCCAGACACCAAAACTAACTGGAATAAAATTTCCCAACATTTACTTTCCCCCCCTTTGTATTTTATTTCTGAAAGTGACAGTAACACATTTCAATTAGTTGTCAAGGAGGGCTGTGAAGAGACTCCTTCCCTTCCCCCTCCGGCCTCCCATTCCTCTCAAGCACAAGAGGAACAGCCGAATATTCTGGATTTTCTCTTTTCTTTGGTTTACTGGGCACCACCTGTTAAAATTTGCCTCTGTTCATCCGTATGATACCTAAAAGCTCCAGCCCTGGAGATGGCACCCATAACAGAGACTCACTGAACTGTTTGAAACATTGCTGCCTGCACCTTAATAGCCTGCTGCTCTGGGCTAGCTCTCCCCAGTTTTGTACAAGCCAGACTTTCCAGGGACAAGAGGCCGGATCACCTCTGCAGAACCAGCAGAACAATTGCCATTGATCCCTGATTGCCTCTTGATCCAAAAGCCTAAGCCAAAGAGAAGCCATTATTGCAAGGCGAGAGCATCACGTAGCCCTTCTCTGCATATTCCCCCCCCCCTCTTCCTGTATCTTGTGGGAAAACATCCTCAGCTATCTACATTAAAGGATTCCCCCTGCCGCCTCCCTGGAATGTGAAGTTTTACAACCTCCCATTTGGTCAAACGTGAAGGACCATCTCAGGATGTATAAATCAAGGATGCCAGCTTAGTAAACAAATTACCACCTCACCCTATCTCTGACCCTGAAGTCTTTTTAATCTCTTTTTGTTGTTGGAAGGAGCCATCTGGAGAATCTCACTCCCCCCCCCCACCCCCAGAAAAGGGTATATTTTGCCCTACCCAACAAGGCTCAGAGCAGATCTTCCCCCTTCACTCTCTGCCATGTCTCCCTCGTGTGTTAAGTTCCATACACCCCTCCCCCCCCGCTGTATTCTGTCTACCTCTGTGCCACGGATGTTGGAACATCTCCACTTCTAGAGATTGGTAAAGTATCCTAATTAATAACTCCCTCAATGTCTGTAGCTTACCTTTATCTTTATTCCTAGTTTCTCGTATGTGTGTTACTTGTAACATTGAATGAATGAATATATATATATAAACACCTTTTAATTTGGAATTCCTGAGTCTGTCTTTATTTGGGGAGTCACTGAGAAAAACCCTCGTAGACATAGGGCGATCCTGGCTTAATAAATACATAGTTACCGATTGCTCGAGCTAATTCCCCATCCAAAGAGCAATTTTGGTAACAGTTTATTGGTGGAGAAAATGCGGGCAGCCCCTGCACTTGTGAATGCCTTGTGAAGTCGACGCACAAGCATTTCCATGGCAGACGTAAGGGGAAGTCTCGGTGACTCTCTGAATCTTGACTGAATGCATCACCTGAACAAAATTGTCATATTAAAATAACAGAGTGTGTGTGCAAACTGTGTGTTTGGCTCTAGAGAGCACTATCTTGTGGGTTGGCTTCCCTCCCCATCTGGGAAACTCTCTGTAGGGGAGCCCTTTTGAGATTCTTTGTGTAACTAGTCCCTCTCTTCTTGAGATTTCTCTATGGTGCGCTTACTTTCCAGCCACCACCAGAGCTAAGTAACTGAATTTTTTTTGTGAAACTGAATTTTTTTTTGTGTGAAACTGAATTTTTTGTGTGAAACTGAATCTTTATTGTGAACCTGAATCTTTATTGTGAACCTGAATCTTTATTGTGAACCTGAATTTTTTTTGAGTAACTGCATATTTGAATATTGAGTACCTGAAAACTTGCGATCTGGACGCAGATCATAGCCGGGGTGAGCTCAAGCCCCCCCCCCCAAACAGGAGCGACGGCACTGGCTGTCTGCTACTGAGTGAAACTGAAAGATTGGCCGGGAGCGAGGTGCCCCCCCAATCCAAGAGCAACTGCAAAGTCTGAACCCCAGGAGCGACGGCACTGGCTGTCTGCTACTGAGTGAAACTGAAAGATTGGCCGGGAGCGAGGTGCCCCCCCAATCCAAGAGCAACTGCAAAGTCTGAACCCCAGGAGCGACGGCACTGGCTGTCTGCTACTGAGTGAAACTGAAAGATTGGCCGGGAGCGAGGTGCCCCCCCCAATCCAAGAGCAACTGCAAAGTCTGAACCCCAGGAGCGACGGCACTGGCTGTCTGCTACTGAGTAATTGATAGGATGGGCTCGAGAGCGAGGTGCGTCGAGGCCCCAATCCAAGAGCATTGGAAAGTCTGGAGTGGAATGCACAGAATTTCCAATAGAGAACCCTGGAGGGGAGTATCCCCTTGAAACAATATGGGTTGTGTAGTCTGGCTGCAGCAGACTGCACTAGCCTGCCTTAAGCAATGGACCCTGGGTTAAAACCACCCCCAGAGCAATAAAAGAGTGCTTGCAAAAATATCTAATTAGAAATTGTAGCAATTATAGCTCAACTTGAATCCCTGAACTTTTCTTCCACGCTGGGCTGCACCCCCACAGCCAGTGATTAATAATCCAAGGAGCCCGGATCGACTCAAACCCCTCCCTTGATGTGGACTATGGAACGTTTTCCCCCGCCACCCTGAAATACCCACAGGTGGTGTTTCAATCCCAAGAGTGCAGGTCCGGCTCAAACCCATTCCCTGGGTCTCCACTGGGAAACCTTTTTATTTTGCCTTACCAAAATCAACCCGAGCGACCCCACCTTCCACCTCTCTCCGTGCTGGGCTGCACCCCAACAGCCAGCGATTAAAAATCCAGAGAGCCCTGATCGACTCCAACCCCTCCCTTGCTGTGAAACATTTTTGTCCCCGCTGCCTTGAAATACCCGCAAGTGGCGCTTTTATCCCAAGAGTGCAGATCAGACTCAAACCCATTCCCCTGGTTCTCTACTGAGAAACGGATTTCTTTTGCCTCACCAGGATCAGCCAGAGCGATCCACCCTTTCCCCCAGAGCTATAGTTTTCATCATGGCAGGAAAATTGAACAGTGACCCCAGCCTAAGCAAACTAAAGAGATGGCTGCCAAAATTAAGTCATGGTGATCCTTCAAGGCACAATATTGGCAAACGCGACCCTGTTGGATCCCAGGCAACTAATACTGGACTAATGAAGGATAGGAGTGATTTGTCCCACGCTCTCCTTGAAACACAGAAGGAATTAAATCAAGGGAAAGGAGCAATGAAAGCTGCCTTGAGCAGGATCACCTCACTTCAGCAAGAACTAGACCATTCTAGGGCCACAATCCAGTATTTACAAGAGCAAATCATGGCCCAAGACAAGAGCAGAAACTCTGCTGCCCCTTCCCAAATGAGGGAACAGCAGAAGATCCCATGGGATTGTAGCAAGGCAAAACTGCCTCTGCTCATTCCCTCGAGTGACAAAAGGGAACTATTGGCTTCCTCCCCCGCGGAGGAAAGCTAGCTATAAACGCAGCGACCTGCCTACCCCCGCCTTGGGAGCGGCAAGACACGAAGGAAAATTGCAGTAACTTCATAATCAAAATCCAACATTGTGATTCGGTTCAATACGAAGGAAAGATGCCGTTTCAAGCCTCTGTCTGAAAATTACCATGCAATGTGCATCTCCCCCCCCTTTTTTCCATCTCTTTTGATCCTATGGGCTTTTCCCATGCAATGTGCATCTCTTCTTGCCATGCAATCTGCCCCACCTCTTTCCCCCTTTTGAGTGAATGTGTGTGTGCGCGCATCCCCACCCCCCCTCTCTTTTCTAAACTTCATTCTGTACTATTCCTAGTCAACTGAACGAACATGCAAAAAGCCTCCTCAGTGCAGGAAGGGAAATGGTTGAAGAAGTGTGTGCCTAGTTTTAACTATGTAATGAAAGAACTAAAATCTCTGCAACTCAATGTTAAGATGTATAGCCTCTTCGGCAACGAAAGAGTTAACAAGTCAAGCTGTATTGCCATGGGGGAGCGGATCTTGAGGGAAGATCCGTGCAAAGCTCTCTCACTGTTCTCTAAATTATAGCAGAGCCTCCCTGGCGCAGGGAAGTGTACCTGAACCATAAAAAGTACCAAATAACTTGTTTTCATTTGCAGGAAACAATGACATGTCTCTGTGTATCTCTCATCACCCTTGTGATGGTTTTAAGTAAAGATTTTTACCGGGGCTTGTTTCTTGAGAAAGGTATGGCCAGCCTTTCCCAAGAATATCATCAACCCCCGTCCACCTCTCCAAAATAAAGGCAGTTTTCGCACAATTTGGCAAAGAGGAAAATGAAGTGAAAGTACATGTGTATATGTGCCCCCCCTCTTGTCTGCTTCATATTGAAACTTGTATGTGTGTCTGTGTGTGTGTCTACCCCACAGTACCAGGGGAAGGCACTGGAATGAGATATTTTCTGAGTGTATTGAATGAAGTGAATATGGAGTGTCTATGTCATTGCGCAATGAAAGTTTTTTTATTATTGTCTTTATGTGAATATATGTGTGGACCACTGTATAAAATGTGATGTGTTCTCCAGCCAGTTAGGAATATGTGACCCAGTGAAGAGTCAGTGTGAGTGCATCAGAGCAAAGGTTTCCTTGTTTGTTTTTACCCTATGGAATGAATGAGGGAAGGGAGAGCTTAGTATGCTTTGTTCCCCCCCCCCCTTTCAGCTCCACACTCGATATTTTCTGGGTCTTGTAGTCATTTATTGTGGTGGAAAAAGGAATGGTAAAAGTATGTAGAAAGACAGGATTTTTATAGAAAGTGATGGTTGATGGCATGGCATCTAGTGTGAGGCTGCTACTCATAACAGATGTCTGTTAAGGTGTGTTTTCGTAAATGGAAGGTTTTGAAGGTATGGAAATGAAAGGATTTGACAGAGGTGTCTATGTGTTTCAGAGGGGCTGCACTGAACTGATGCAGCAGTGGAAGGAAACTTTCCCCACAAAATAATGGTCACAGCCCAAGATTGTAATATTATATGTAAACAATGGTCTTGCCCATCCCAAGATTGTATTGTTATTTGTATGTATAAAACGCTTAAAAGCAGTCCTGTCCCATTTAAATCAATGTTCAGGACTTGCATTGTACTTTTCCAAGCAGCACTTTGCACATGCCCAAGTGCTGCCACAATTGCCCCATTTATACTCCTTTCATCTGATTGCATCAGAAGAAAGGAAGTGGGGAGAGAAGGGCACCCGGTCCAGTCCGGTCCATTTTTGTTTTTTTATCTGAAAACTTTTAAAGGAAAGGGAGATATGACCCACTTTTTATTTCTTTTGGACTTTGAATTTGAAGGATTTTTTTTTAAGTTCCTGAACAATACCTGATCATTTGCAATGGATCCATTTTAATCATTGTGCCTTCTAAGAATCCAGCCTAAGTTTGTGATTAAGTTTATGATTTTGGTCATCTTCCATTTCTGAATTTTATTTTTGAGGAGTTTTAAATGCTTCAACCTAGCTTTTTCATTCCCCTTGCGGCATGCCAACAAACATGGCTATCAGGAATATGAAAGGGGGGAACCCCCCCACTCGAAGGGTCTCTTCCCCCCCTCTTCTTCTTGAAATGCAGATTGCCTGGTATTCATTAACAATCTTGCCTTCTGTTTTCCCTCCCTCCTGAAAGCCATGCCAACCAGCCAGGAAACCGGGAAGAGAGGCAACGCACTACCAACTTTTGTTTTGTTTTGTGTGAAGTGTTTTAACTTTCTCTCCACCTTAATGAGTTTTTTTTCCGTTTCGCTTCAAGGAGCAGCGTGTCAGGCTGCTATCTCGGTTTCGTTATTGCCTCTGTCTCTGTGCTGTATTGTCTGCCCCCCAAGGTCGCATACCTAGGCCTGGGAACTCAGCTCCTGGGAAACTGTATTCATGCGTGTAATCTCCCGCCTTTCCTGCCTTATAATATCTCCCAGCTAGTGAGCCTCTCATAGCTGTCATTTTATTCGTTTGCACTGTATGCCTATTTGATCAGTAAAAGCCATCTGTTTGGACTCTATATGACTTTGTGGTGATTTCTGGTTCTGTGGGCCAAGGGCTGACATTATGACAGCTATCTCTCATCTTCACCGTTCTCCTAGCCAGGCTGGAGCCCAGGGGGGTTCGCCTGCCACTTGGATGGGAGCTGTGCAGCTCTCCAGGTGATCTACTACCCTGGAACCCTTCTCAGAGGACCCTACTCTGTTACAAGACTTAATCGCTGAACTTTTCCGGACGACCCGAGAGGTTTGCCGCTTGAGGGGACTGGTACAGGCGCAGTGGCAATCTCTTACAGGACGTCTCTGGATGTTAACATCGGAGGATAGTGATGCTCGTTTAGATCTTCAGGACTTGGATCAATTACTGGACGATGCCCGATTGGCGACTGAGGATTTACAAATATTAACTGGACTTTTGGATAATCTTATTTCTCGACAAACTCTTTCTACCATGGCGGGAGCCCCGCCGGAGGGTTTTTCCCTGATCCCGGATGCGGCCAGCTGCCAGGCTGAGGCCAAGCGAGTCGCTATTAGCACCGCTCTTCTCCTTGTGGAATGTACAAAGGACACCCCGGTAGCCACCTTGGCTCAAGTTTTGACCCCGACGTTTGGAGCCGAGGCATCCGCACTGGCGGTTCGAGTACAACCTCTGCTGGGCGGGGAACCTGACCCCATACTCTTGCTCCTCGAGACAGAACTTTTGCCGCGCATTACGGCAGAGACTGCCCTAAGACTTGAGAACGCCAAAGTTCTTGCGGATCAGCAAGCCGCCGAAGCGGCTAGGGTCGCAAGAGAGAGAGAGGCGGCGGAAGCAGCCAGGGCGGCTGCAGCAAGGATTAGGAATCAGGCGAACGTGGACACGCGCCCCAAGGACTATGTACTGGGACTATCAGGTCTAACTTTTTCCCCGGCGTTTGTCCCGTCGCGTGCGACCCAACGCGCACGCCGTTTGGCTGACCGACGTCGAGACTCAGATGAGTCTGAAGACGAGGATTTATATGGGGATAGCTCTCAATGGGCCACGAGCTTCCGAACCAGTAAGCCTCATCTTACTGGTGGCCCAAGTGAGGAGGTTCATCTTTTACGAGCCCAGAATCGGGAGCTCTCCGACCGTGTTGATCAACTCCAGGAAGTAATGGAACTTATGCTTCAAGAGAACAGGCAATTACAACAAACCCTGATTGCTCAGAGACAGCCCGTTCCGATACCGGGTCAGGGGGTACCCGTACAACCACCCGCTAATGTGCCTGCTCCACCCTTACCTCCTGGAGCTCCTGTTGCTCCTCCGCCCGGACCACCCGTGCAACCACCTGCTAATGTGCCTGCTCCACCCTTGCCTCCTGGAGCTCCTGTTGCTCCTCCGCCCGGACCACCCGTGCAACCGGGTCAACCCGCGCCCGGCCCTTGGAAGCAACTCAAATTGAGGACTACGTATGACGGATCTCTTGAGACTTTGCCTTGTTTCTTGCATCAAGTGGACAGTTATATGCGAGAACAAGGTCAACTTTTCCCCACGGAAGATAGCCGGGTGCGGTACGTAGCTTCCCTCCTGACAGGCAAAGCGGCTGACTGGATGGTCCTCCAGTTTGACACCCGCTCTCGTGCGATTCGTTCCCTCAACAACTTCATGACTGCCCTGAGAAGGAGGTTTGAGGACCCCTTCCTGGGGGAAAGAGCCAAAACGGAACTCTTACAATTAAAACAAGGCTCTGCTACAGTTCGGGAATTTGCCGATGAATTTCAGCGACTGGCAAGTAAAATTGTAGGTTGGCCCGAGACCACCCTAATCCATCATTTCAGGGAAGCCTTGCATCCTGACATTCTGAACTGGTCTTACATGCGGGGCGATCCCGATACCCTCGAAGGCTTGATCCTATTAGCCGAGGAAGTGGAAAGCCGCCGCCGCTTTATTTCTCTCGTCCGTCAAAAGCACAAGGAGAAGGGCACCCAAAAGCCTCAACCCAAGGCACCACTGCTCGTCCCACGAAATCCCCCACGTCCGCTCCAGGAACGTGAAGCCCGATTTCAGAGGGGTGCCTGTCTTACATGCGGAGAAATGGGCCACTTTGCAGCCGTTTGCCCACGCCGCCAGGAATTATTTCGTCCCAGCACGACAACCCGCGCCCGAGGTCGTCCACCACGCAGAGGCACCGCGGCCACCCGCAGCGCAGCTCCGGGAAGGCCCACACCCTCTGCACTCCATGCCGGGGACCCAGCCTCCCTGCCTGCTTCCAACGACCCCGCCGGGTCTCGGATTACAAGTGCCCCATTGGGGGACAGCTTTCCCTCTTCGGATGAGGAAAACCCTTGGATTTCTCCAGCCTTAAACCTGGAATCTCCCCTCGACTTGTCAAAAAACGGCTCCGGTCTGTGGTGAATGGAGCATCTCCACAGACCCCTCAGGATCTTCCTATCAAACCGAATGCTCCTACCAAAATCAAAGAAGTGGACTCCACCGTCTACGTGGATGCAGTTTTACAACAACTTAACGGAGGTCCACAAATCCCCGTCAAAGCACTAATTGACTCCAGTTGCTGTCGCACTCTCATAAGCGAAGCCACGTTTGCTGCACTCAGAGCCGACTCAGAGGCTTTACCCGCCCCCGTCCAATTTGCTCAAATGGACGGGAGCCAATTCCAGGGGGGTCCAGTTGATCACCGCACCATAGGGGTGGCAATGGGAATTGGTTCCCACTGGGAACAAATAGACTTCACTATAGCCCCTATCCGATTTGAAGTGGTCTTGGGAATTAACTGGATTAAAGGACATAGTCCCAGTATTGATTGGGAAACAAACACTATCTCTTTCGCTAGTCCCACCTGCGACCAGCATCGGCAAAACTTTGCTCTGCCATTTCCGCCCGTTCCAGCATTAACCTCTACTGCCCCAGTACCACCGGCTCTACCCGCTGTATACCGGGACTTTGAAGATGTCTTCGACCTTAGGGAATGTGATGCCTTACCCCCCCACCGGGCCTCAGACTGTGCGATTGAAGTAGTAAAGGACTGCACATTAACCAAGAGTAAGATTTACCCTATGAGCGCTTCCGAGCGCACTGTCCTCCGGGACTTTTTGGACAAAAACCTCGCCAGAGGGTTCATTCGCCCTTCGAATGCCCCAAACTCGGCCCCCGCGTTTTTCGTCCGGAAAAAAGAGGGCGACCTTCGCCTGTGCATTGACTTCAGAAAGCTCAATGCGGTTACCCAGACCAACGCCTATCCTATCCCATTAATATCGGATATTTTGGGACAATTACAGGAAGGCCGTGTGTTCTCTAAATTAGACTTGGTGGAAGCCTACTACCGAGTCCGTATCCGCGAAGGAGATGAACACCTCACTGCCTTCTCTAGCTGTTTCGGAATGTATGAATTCCTTGTAATGCCATTCGGATTAAAAGGGGCCCCGGGGGTCTTCATGCAACTCATCAATGAAATCCTACATGACCTTCTATATCGTGGGGTGGTGGTCTACTTAGATGACATTCTCATTTATTCGAAAACTGTGGACGAGCATGTGACTCTGGTCAGGGAAGTTCTACAACGCCTGCGTAACCATCAACTGTTCGCTAAACTAGCTAAGTGTGAATTTCACCAAAGCAAACTCACGTTTTTGGGATACATCATCTCCCACCAAGGTCTTCGCATGGACCCCGCCAAAGTCCAAGCCGTCCTCGATTGGACTCCCCCCACCAACCGTAAGCAAGTACAGCAATTTCTGGGATTTGCAAACTTCTATCGGGGATTCATCCCTAACTTCGCCCAAGTGGCTCTACCCATTACGGACCTGCTGAAAACTAAGGGAAAAGTAAGCTCGGCTGCCTTGCCCTCCGCAAAAATCCTATGGACTGAGCAATGCCAAGCCGCCTTTCTGGCCCTCAAACGCCTCTTCACTTCGGAGCCGGTGCTACGGCACCCAGACCCAAATCAAATGTTCATTGTGCAAGTCGATGCTTCCGATGTAGCCATGGGAGGGGCTCTCCTCCAGCAAGGACCGGACGGTCTTCTTCACCCTTGCGCTTACTTTTCAAAAAAATTTGCGCACGCTCAATTAAACTGGCCCATCTGGGAGAAAGAGGCCTCTGCAGTTCATCATGCACTGACTTTATGGCGGCAATTCTTGGAAGGGTCTAAAGTACCCTTTGAAGTTTGGACCGATCACAAAAATCTAGCTGCCCTCACGGGGTCCCATAAGCTATCGGCGAAACAACAACGGTGGGCGGAGTTCTTTGCTCAGTTCCGTTTCACCCTGAAGCACGTCCCTGGGAAGCAGAACGTTCTCGCGGATGCCCTCTCCCGTTTACCACAATATCCGGTAAAACTCGAAAGACCCACCAACTCTCTGTTCACCCCTATGCAACGTGGGGCCCTACCTATGCTGGCTGTGCAAACCCGATCCCAGCATCAGCACACCTTCCCTAACTCGCAAGCTCCGCCAGCCCAACCGGCTGCCCAGCCGCCACCGCAACAGACCGGAGTTCCCGCCCCTCCTACCCCTCCGACCGCTCAGCCGCCTGCAGTCTGCGCGCCGCCGCACGTAAGCACTAGCCCTATAACTGTTTCTCAGATCTCCATGACCGACGGGGGGGCTCCCTCCAAAATCCCCATCTCCGAATCCTTTTTAACTGTCCTTCGGGACCAGTGCCTTTTAGAACGTTCCGCTCATACCCTACCTCCTGGTGTTTTGGAACAAGGGGGGTCCTGGTACAAAGACTCAAAATTGTATGTACCCAAAGCTCTCCGGAAGGACGTTTTACATTTAGCTCATGGAGCCAAAACAGCTGGGCACTTTGGGTTTCTGAAGACCCTTCACTTATTGCGCAGACAGTTCTGGTGGGGGGGAATGCGTTCCGACATTGACTCCTTCATCCGCAGCTGTCCCGTTTGTGCCGCTGCGAAACGATCGCAGGGCAAACCCCCGGGACTGCTACAACCTCTTGAAACGCCCAGCAGACCTTGGGAAGTGATTGCTATGGACTTCATGACTGATCTCCCTCTCAGTGGGGGTAAAACTGTGTTGTGGGTTGTTACTGATTTGTTTTCTAAGCAAATACATTTGATTCCATGCGCAGGGATCCCCTCTGCTCAGAAACTGGCCCGCCTCTTCGTGACGCATATCTTTCGTTTACATTCGTTTCCGCGTAAAATAATTTGTGACCGCGGAAGTGGTTTCGTTTCTAAGTTTTGGAAAGCTTTCCTCAAGTTGGTGGGGGTGGAACAGGGATTGTCTAGTGCATACCATCCTCAAACTGATGGTCAAACTGAACGTGTCAATGCTGTACTTGAATGTTATTTGCGTTGTTATGTTAACTACCACCAGGATAACTGGGTGGAACTGTTACCTTTAGCAGAATATGCCTACAATAATGCCATGCATCAATCCACAGGTTTTAGCCCGTTTTTTGCTGTGTATGGACAAGATTTCAGTCCCATCGCTCCTACAGATGATGTAGAGGGGGAGGGGAACCCCGACATTGCCTCCTGGGCACACGCCCTCCGTACCACTTGGCCCTGGCTCGTTAGCAACCTCGACCGGGCCAAACGTAAATACAAAGCGCAAGCTGACAAACATCGCTCCCCCGGGGGTGATCTGCAAGTGGGTGCTTTGGTTTACCTTTCCACCAAAAATCTCCGTTCCACCCAACCGTGCCATAAGCTCAGCGCCAAATTCATTGGCCCTTTCCCCATTACTCGGGTCATAAACCCTGTCACAGTGGAACTGGCTCTCCCCAAATCCTTGAGGCGTGTGCATCCTGTTTTCCACATAAGCCTCCTCAAACCCCATGTTGCTTCTCCACGGTGGCATCCGGACCCACCGCCTGCGCAACCCATCATGGTGGGGGGGGAAGAACACTTCGAAGTCTCCAAGATCCTTGACTCCCGTATTCACCATGGCAATCTGCAATATCTAGTTCGTTGGAAACATTTCCCCCCTGCCTATGACGAATGGGTGCGTGCACGGGATGTCTCCGCCCCCGACCTCGTCGACGCCTTTCACATTGCTTACCCAGACAGGCCAGCCCCCTTGCGAACTGGGAGGGGGCCTTGAGGGGAGCAGAATGTCAGGCTGCTATCTCGGTTTCGTTATTGCCTCTGTCTCTGTGCTGTATTGTCTGCCCCCCAAGGTCGCATACCTAGGCCTGGGAACTCAGCTCCTGGGAAACTGTATTCATGCGTGTAATCTCCCGCCTTTCCTGCCTTATAATATCTCCCAGCTAGTGAGCCTCTCATAGCTGTCATTTTATTCGTTTGCACTGTATGCCTATTTGATCAGTAAAAGCCATCTGTTTGGACTCTATATGACTTTGTGGTGATTTCTGGTTCTGTGGGCCAAGGGCTGACACAGCGGTCCTTGGAGTGATCCTCCAACCACTAATGTGTATAAGTTCCATCCCTAACTATACAGGTCTCTGCTATCGGTCACTGGTGGAACTCCCTGCTGCGTGCTCCCCCCATAATCACCTCCCAGGCAGGAGACTCCTGACCTGAAGCAATGCTACTTCAGCCCACCTGCGGGGAGAAAGGAGGAGAGTCACAAGGAGCTTGCTGTAGGGGCATACTTAGGAAATGAATCCCTGTCTCAAAACAAACATTGCACCATTGACAATGCTATTGGGTATATATGAGTCATTCAGTCCCAGGTTACTATGATGTATGTATTAATGCAAGGATGTGATTGGTTCAGATGGGACCCTGCGCTGACATTTGAACCCCCAGGGGCTCCCCCCTTGTGCCAACCTCCCGTGTAAGGAACACCCCCCCCAACCAAAACACTGGGTATCCAGACAACTGCCAACTACCGCTTCCACTAGCAACTGTCCTTTCTCACAAGGACTCATTAACAAATTGACTTAACCCTTTCCAGTACTTATAGCCCTATGATTTCTTGTTATTTTGTAGGCACAGATGCTTAGGTTTCCCTGCAAACAGCCATCCTGATAGCTTTAGTATACTAATCCAGATTGAATTGGTATCCTACATCCATTACTTGTCTGTACCTGCTTCACCTTCCAAGGTTTTATATTAGTTCAATGCCTAGACTTAATGGTTTAGTAATGTTTACAAACTTGCCAAGTTTTATGTATGTTAGCGTTAGGATTTTTCTGAAACAGTTGATTGCCCAAGATGAAAAGATTAAGATAACAACCTATCTCAGCCACTGCATTGATGGAATAGATTTTAGATATTTATATGTGTAGTCCCTTTTATTGGGTATAAACATGAATGTTATGATTTGATCCCATTGGATATATATGTGTGTGCAAGCTGCCATTCTTCCTTTACCTATGCTTTCACACATCTATGAGTTTTGGGTAGATGGATGCAAAAATGGCCCAGCAAAATGATAGTCACCTACCAGGCTACACGGCTCTCCTAAAAGCAATATAGAGACCTGTGTAACCCCTAGGCTTGCTCTTAAGTTTTTATTATTTTCTATTTTTGACTTTCCAAGGTGGGGACAACATTTGGCATCCCCTAGACAAAAATTAAAGGGAGGGACTGAGGGACCCCCCTTCCCCTCTAAAAAGGTCCTGCCCTTGGACAGTCAATCTCTTTTTGCACCTGAAAATGTGTTTTTGCTTCTTCATGTGTCAATTCCCTGACACCTGCTTTTGCCCTGAAAACCAGTAAGGCACCCATCATGCTCCAGCATTTTTTTTTCTTTCCGAAGATTTGCATGTGCCGGGCCCTCTGGGGCATGGGATTTGCACCTCTTTCTCTTTTGCATAAGGATATGAATGTGTATGAAAAAGTTCGCTTTTGTGTTAGTCTTGCAGCCCGCTCTATGTCCAGCTCATTGTGAACCAATTAAACCCTTCCTGATATCCAAGCAAGAAACATGAACAGCCGTAAAAGAGCTGTAATTTATGGAGTTGTTTCAGCAATGTTGTTGTCTTTTCTTTTGTAATACCAACATGCCTTTAGCCCATATAAAAATCACTTTCCCTCCTCCCACGGACTGCCTTCCTATGACAGCCCCCGTGGTAGGACGGAGCATCGGATGATCGCAGAAAGTGAAAGTGATACCGAGCCTCTAAGCACCTGAAGCCCTGCAGGCGTCTCTACCAACAGCCTGCAGTGAAGACCTAGTTAAGCTAATTAACCCTCTCCTTGCTAAGTGCTCTAAGGGGGGTGCTTTCCTATTTCCTACATTGTAACTTAATTGCGATGCCAGCGGAAACTTTCCTTTCCTACTAACTGTAACCTTGTAAAGAAGACTGACAGTTTTTTTTCTCTGCAAACTGCAACATCCAGAGTTTTTTTCCCTGTACAGTTTTCTATGTATTGTAAATAGCAGATAGCCTATTTAGTTACTCTCTTTCCTTCTTGTTATCTTTAAACTAGCTAGAAAATCAACAAGTGTAAATAATTGTACATATATATCTATACCTCCTAGCACATCTCTATTCAATGTATCTACTTCTCACGAGTAGTAACAGCAAAACCAATATAGCACCCAGGTGTTTCCAATTCCCATGGCTGTCACCTTTTTTAATCTGGCCCGTTTTTAGCTTAGAGTGCAAAATGGCTCCTACACTTCCCTTTGATTTATACATCTCCTGGGTCTCCAATCAACACTACAAGCAAGTTCCAGCGACTCCAAGTTCCTGTGTTCCAGTCCGTTCCTGTTTCTAACCCGCTGCCTCCTGTTTCCAGCATTCCTGCTTCAGAGCTCCTGTTATCCTGCCTCCAGCAGTTCCTAAGATCCAGTTTTTGTGGTGGCCCCGTCACAAAGTTCTGGAGCCACCAAAGGGGGGAATTGATACCTAAAAGCTCCAGCCCTGGAGATGGCACCCATAACAGAGACTCACTGAACTGTTTGAAACATTGCTGCCTGCACCTTAATAGCCTGCTGCTCTGGGCTAGCTCTCCCCAGTTTTGTACAAGCCAGACTTTCCAGGGACAAGAGGCCGGATCACCTCTGCAGAACCAGCAGAACAATTGCCATTGATCCCTGATTGCCTCTTGATCCAAAAGCCTAAGCCAAAGAGAAGCCATTATTGCAAGGCGAGAGCATCACGTAGCCCTTCTCTGCATATTCCCCCCCCTCTTCCTGTATCTTGTGGGAAAACATCCTCAGCTATCTACATTAAAGGATTCCCCCTGCCGCCTCCCTGGAATGTGAAGTTTTACAACCTCCCATTTGGTCAAACGTGAAGGACCATCTCAGGATGTATAAATCAAGGATGCCAGCTTAGTAAACAAATTACCACCTCACCCTATCTCTGACCCTGAAGTCTTTTTAATCTCTTTTTGTTGTTGGAAGGAGCCATCTGGAGAATCTCACTCCCCCCCCCACCCCCAGAAAAGGGTATATTTTGCCCTACCCAACAAGGCTCAGAGCAGATCTTCCCCCTTCACTCTCTGCCATGTCTCCCTCGTGTGTTAAGTTCCATACACCCCTCCCCCCCCCGCTGTATTCTGTCTACCTCTGTGCCACGGATGTTGGAACATCTCTACTTCTAGAGATTGGTAAAGTATCCTAATTAATAACTCCCTCAATGTCTGTAGCTTACCTTTATCTTTATTCCTAGTTTCTCGTATGTGTGTTACTTGTAACATTGAATGAATGAATATATATATATAAACACCTTTTAATTTGGAATTCCTGAGTCTGTCTTTATTTGGGGAGTCACTGAGAAAAACCCTCGTAGACATAGGGCGATCCTGGCTTAATAAATACATAGTTACCGATTGCTCGAGCTAATTCCCCATCCAAAGAGCAATTTTGGTAACACGTACCCTTTCTGAAGGGCCCTGAGGATCCTCTCCCTTTCAAGGCTGCTACATTAATTGCAGTTGTGGTTCAGATATCAGTGGTTGAAAAGATGTCACGCTTATGATAAAGTTATGTTACCTTGAAAACTGCCTTTAATTTTTTTGTGCCGGGAGGGGGGGATTTTTTATCTGTTGACAACCACAAGGGTGCTTTTCATTTATTGGCTTGAGCCCTCCCCAGTTCTCCAGTTGGAAAGAAATTCAGGAGGGGGGCATTTGCGTAGCCAGGGTCCTGCTGGGTTAAAGGTTTCTCTTCCTGGTTTTTTGTGTCTCTCTTCAAATCATTATAAACCCTTTTCATCCACACAGCCGTCTCTATCTCCTTCCGTGGTTGGGTCTCCAACAAACTGGGTGCTCATACTTTGTTCTTACCACGACCCTGCAAGGGAAGTTAGGCCAAGAGCTACTGAACTTCATTGCTAGGGTTGCCAACTATAAGGGCTGGATAGATCTTAGTGAAAACTTCTTAGTACATGCAAGTATCAAGCAGTTTTCAGTGCATCCATACAAAGGAGAGATCTATAGGGAGCTCTTAGAACCTCCATGTCTACGCAAAGACTTGGAAAAATCTACGCTCCTCCAGTACATGAGGACTGAAAAGCTCTAAGCCTTAATCCACGCAAGGATCAAAGTCTGAGAGCTTACTTGCATCCCACACAAGGGATGGAGAGATCCATTCAGGCCCATTAGGAACTCTTGTTGTTGGCTAGGAAGCGCCTCCTTTTCTATCCAAGATCAGTGTCTATCTGATCTTGAGAGAGTTTGTGCAAACCTGCACATGAACTGTATGTTACCTGGGGCAGCAATTCTTCTGCATTTACCCATATAAGGAGTTCCTGTCCATATCAGGTCATTTGCTGACCATAGCCACTTGTACTAAACAGTCTGTGTCTTTGTTATGTTTCTATAATGTTTGATTTCACCAGCATTCTCATCTCCTGAAGAATATGATAAATATGAATCTTTACTGTGTAAGACTTAAAACTCAATATAAAATCACATTGTAATATAATATTACATCATTAGTTCACAGTCAGCAAAAAATACTGCCATAGTACCAAGATAAGGTCATGAGCAAAAGCATTTCTGATAGTGAAACGTTCAAAGGAAAGAGTATTTCTGAAAATGGCAGCATTCCAGGACAGAGATCTGCAGATCATGATTTTGGCACAGGAATACAACAATGGCAAGTCCTTGACAAGAAAATGTTTAGGCTTGTTCACTTTTAAATGAAAGACAAGCCTCTAAATAAGACTGTGCTTATGAACTTTAAATAGGAAAATTCTACAACTCTCCTATGTAATCTTTGCCTGTGACACTGATACAACAGTTCATATGTTCTAATATGTCAAAGCCTGTAACAGGTGGATACCAGCCTGTGTTGAAGGCTTAGAGATTGTGCACGTGCAACTAAAAGACTGGCTATACCAGGCACACACACATTCTCTCTCCCAGTAGAAAACTAGCAGCTCAAGGAGCAAGGTCACATTCTCAGCCCTTACTTTGCGGTGCTGCTTTTCTGCCTACGTGGCCATTTCTTTAACAGGGAGGAGCTTTCGGAAACGGGACTCCCCTCTCTCCCCGCCCGGAGTGGTGCAGCCCCTCCTGCCCTCCCTTGCGGATCTGGCGTCCGCGTCCAGATCCCGGGTTGCAGGGAACACGCGCTTGTTGCTGTTGTGGGAACAACTCTGGTGCAGACAAAGGCAGAGAAGTGGAGTAGCATCCAAACGGTTGGACCTTTTCTTCCCTCTTTTTGTTTTTCTTTTTTTGAGTCAGCTTCACAGGGGAAACTGGGAAATTTGTCCCACTCGCCCCCCCAAAGTTAGAGGGGTGGGGGAATCCGAACCTGGCTGTGGTTTTGCAAAGGGGCTGATGATGCACGAGGTTACTCTCCAGGGTAAATCGGCCCCGCGGCGCCCCTGCGCTTCCTCCCAACTTTCCCAGGACGATTTTCTTCTGCTGGGGGAATCGTTCCGGGCTCATTTCTCGGAGAGTCGCTGGAGACCCCCGGATCTCTGCCCTCCCCCAGCCCGGCAGGGAAGCCTCTCCCTAGTCTCAGGGACACCCCGCGTGGAAGAGTCCCTTGGGGGGAGAAGGGAACCGTCTTCCTCCTCCCCCCCTCCCCGCAAAGGACTGCCAGGGAGCCTTTTCCTTCCCATATTCTGCCTTCCTCCCCGGCCTTTTACCTGGCAACTCTTCCCCCCTCCCGCAGCTGCCCATTGCCCGGCCCTTGAGGGCGCAGCAGCAGCAGCGAGTCCTTTGCAGGGAGGGAAACGCCCCGTCTTTGCTTTGGAAAGCGGGGAAACGAAACTGAAACGCTCTTCTCTCTCCCTCCCGCTTAGCAGAGGCAGCCATGGCGGCGGAGGGTCCCCTGAAGGAGCTGTGCGAGGAAGCCTCTTGCTCCATCTGCCTGGACTTCTTCAGGGACCCGGTGACCATCGCCGAGTGCGGCCACAGTTTCTGCCGAGGCTGCCTGACCCGCAGCTGGGGGGAGTCGGGGGCAGAGGCTTCCTGCTGCCCCCAATGCAGAGGGAGAGCGCAGGAGGGGACCCTCCGGCCCAACCAGCAGCTGGCCAACTTTGTCCAAATAGCCAAGAAACTCAGTCCTTTGGAAGGGAAGGAGGAGAAGCGAAGGAGGCAGAAGCCAAGGAGGGGAATCTGCGAGGAGCACCAGGAGCCCCTGAAGTTTTTCTGCAAGGAGGAGGTAGCCCTCCTCTGCGTGGTCTGCACCTCATCCGAGGAGCACCAAGATCACGAGGTGATCCCTCTGGAGGAGCCTGCCGGAGAGAAGAAGGTAAGAAGTCTCTGGGGATCTTGCTGGGGATGAGCCGTGATTTCTTCTTGGCTTCTCCGGGAAGTACTAAAACAAAGGACAGCGATTGCCCATAGGGAATGCATGATTGCCCATAGGAAATACATGATTGCCAGTAGACAATGCATGATTGCCAATAAAGACTCAGGCAAAACACCCTTGCCAATACACAATAAGGGAGCCCACGCTTGCCAACTGAGAATAAGGCCAACCACGCTTGCCTACTGACAATAAGGGAGGCCACGCTTGCCCAAAAAGAAACAGGGAAACTATGTTGCCAATAGAGAATCCAAAAATATTGCACCACGATTGCCCATAGAGAAAGCATGAGTGCCCATAGACAAAAAGGGAGACAACACTTGCTAATAATCTCAAAAACTAAGCACAACGATTGCCCATAGGGAATGCATGATTGCCCATAGAGAAAGCATGATTGCCAATACAGACTCAGGCTAAACACCCCTGCTAATACACAATAAGAGAATAACCGCTTGCCAACTGAGAATAAGGCAAACAATGCTTGCCCATTGACAATAAAGGAGGCCACGCTAGCCCATAGACAAACAGGGAAGCTACGCTTGCCAACAGAGAATCCGAACACTAAGCACAACAATTGCCCATAGGGAATGCATGATTGACCATAGAGAAAGCATGATTGCCAATAGAGACTCGGACAAAACACCCTTGGGAACACACACTTGCCAACTGAGAATAAGGCAAACCATGCTTGCCCACTGACAATAAGGGAGGCCACGCTTGCCCATAGACAAACAGGGAAACTACGCTTGCAAGAGAGAATCCAAAAACTAAACACAGCGATTGCCCATAGGGAATGCATGATTGCCCATAGAGACAGCATGATTGCCAATAGAGACTCAGGCTAAACACCCTTGCCAATGCAAAATGAGGGAGCCCACGCTTGCCAACTGAGAATAAGGCAAACCACCCTTGCCCATTGACAATAAAGAAGGCCACGCTTGCCCAAAGATAAACAGGGAAACTACGCTGGCCAAGAGAGAATCCAAAAACTAAACACAATGATTGCCCATAGGGGATGCATAATTGCCCATAGAGAAAGCATGATTGCCAATAGAGACTCAGGCAAAACACCCTTGGGAACACACACTTGCTAACTGAGAATTAGACAAACCACCCTTGCCCACTGACAATAAGGGAGGCCACGCTTGCCATAGACAAACAGGGAAACTACGCTTGCAAAGAGGGAATCCGAAAACGAAGAATGATGATTGCCCATAGGGAATGCATGATTGCCCATAGAGAAATCATGATTGCCAATTGAGACTCGGACAAAACACCCTTGCCAATGCAAAATGAGGGAACCCATGCTTGCCAACTGAGAATAAGGCAAACCACCCTTGCCCACTGACAATAAGGGAGGCCACGCTTGCTCATAGACAAACAGGGAAACTATGCTTGCAAGAGAAAATCCATAAACGAAGGAAAACAATTGCCCATAGGGAATGCATGATTGCCCATAGAGAAAGCATGATTACCTATAGAGACTCAGGCAAAACACCCTTGGGAACACATGCTTGCCAACTGAAAATAAGGCAAACCACACTTGCGCATTGACAATAAGGGAGACCATGCTTGCCCGTAGATGAACAAGGAAACTACGCTTGCCATGAGAGAATCCGAAAACTAAGCACAACGATTGCCCATAGGGCATGATTGCCCATAGAGACTCAGGCAAAACACCCTTTCCAATGCAAAATGAGGGAGCGCATGCTTGCCAACTGAGAATAAGGCAAACCACACTTACCCACTGACAATAAGGGAGGCCACGCTTGCCCACAAAGAAACAGGGAAACTGTTGCCAATAGAGAATCCAAAAAGATTGCACCACGATTGCCACAGAGACAGCATGATTGCCAATAGAGACTCAGGCAAAACACCCTTGCTAATACACAGTAAGGGAATACATGCTTGCCCACTGACAATAAGGGAGGCCACACTTGCCCACAAAGAAAAAGGAAACTATGCTGCCAATAGAGAATCCAAAAAGATTGCACCACTATTGCCCACAGAGACAGCATGATTGCCAATAGAGACTCAGGCAAAACACCCTTGCCAATACACAGTAAGGGAATACATGCTTGCCAACTGAGAATAAGGCAAACCACACTTGCCCACTGACAATAAGGGAGGCCACGCTTGCCCATAGACAAACAGGGAAACTATGCTTGCCAAGAGAGAATTCGAAAAATAATGACCACGCTTGCCCATTGACAATAAGGGAGGCCACGCTTGCCCATAGAGAAACAGGAAAACTACTCTTGCCAAGAGAGAATTCGAAAAATAATGACATTGATTGCCCCTAGGGAATGCATGATTGCCCATACAGAAAGCATGCTTGCCAAGACCAATAAGGAAATACATACTTGCCAACTGAGAATAAGGCAAACCAGGGGCGTAGACTTTCCAGTTTCCTGGAGGGGAGGGCTGGGTCTTGACCAGAGGCATTAATATGACATTATAGGGAGGAGCCAATGACATCACAGGGAGGAGTCTCCATTGCCACTATCTACGGAAACAGGGCCAGGAGGGATTTTGTTAAGGGCTCCCCAGAAATTTAGGGGGACTTCAACCAATGATCTTCAGACAGCTGAAATACAACCTTAACTTAATTAACAATGCAAAGTGTTTCATTATTTACATTTTTTAAATCACAGTAAAGTCAAATATTCTCCTAATCCCCTATTACCTCCTACTGCTCCAAGAAGCATCCTTTCCTGCCATATCCTACCTATCCTTCCAATTTCCATTCACCTCCCCACCCCAATAGTTGTCGCGTCTTTGTATGAATATTGATAAAACCTAAACAGATGGCTTCATCTAGTCAAAACCCACTTGTTAAAATGTAATAATTCAAAATAACCTGTACTTAAACCTCCTTCTTTGGTGGTTTTTAAGCAGAGGCTACAGTACATGGCCATCTGCCAGCAATGCTGATTCTATGACCTTAGGTGAGAGCGAAGGTTTGCATCAATGTTTGGCTCTCGTGGCCCTTTCTTGCATGCCCAGGGTAGTGCAGATTGCCACTTTGAGGTAAGGAAGCAGGTTTTCTCCAAGCCAGATTGGCAAGGGATACTGGAGGATTTTTTCCCCCACCATCTTCATTTCCCCCCCACCATGGAGTAGGCAGTAGGGGGTCACTGGGGGTTTGGGGAGGAGGTAGTTGGAAATTTCCTGCACTGTGCAGGGGGTTGGACTAGATGACCCTGGGGGGATTCAGTTTCATCAAATCCTGCTTGTGGGATGGGATCACCCCATGCTTTCCATAGTAGTTTATTGTCACATAAGAGAGGATGATTTTTGTTCATAAGAATTAATTAAAAATTACCAACAATTAGAACAATAACACACACACACCCTGAACCAACTGCACCTCATCAATTATTTACAAATTTTACAGTATAAAACACAGAACATAAAGTATGGATGGAACTATTCTGGGCCCAACATATATATCATAGTTCTCACATCCTTCTCAAGACTCCAAATGCGGTGGCAAATGGAGTCTTGTCTTCCATCCAAGTGGGGGAGGCACAAATTAGTGTTGTCTTACCATAGTCATGCAGTGAAACATTTGCATTTTGAGAACATACAGCTGATCACTCACTCAGTTGCTGGCTCTGCCCTCTGCTGTTGGCAGTTGAGGGGTGAGACTGAGAGTGCTTCATTAAGAAGGCTCCTCTCACTAGAGGCAGAACCTGAGGGACCTGGGCTGAGAGTCTGTAGGACCCAGTTTCTAAAGAAGTCAGTTTCCTGAGTGAGGAGGGCTAGTGTGACTGGGGTTAATTGCTGGCTCCACCCTCTGCTGTTGGATGTTGAGGGGTGGGACTAAGAGTTCTTCATTAAGAAGGCTCCTCTTGCCAGAGGCGCAAGCACAAGGGCTCTTAGCCTGGGGGTCTAGCCTGGGACCCCCTTAAGCAGCTGCAAGTTTCTATATTTTTTAATGTGTTGACTGTTTTCGTTTCTTCGAGCAGGAAGCCTTGAGAGGCAGTTTGTCAGGGGAACTATCAGAGTAGTGCAGGAAAGAAACTGAACACCTTCAGCATCACAGTAGTGTGGCGAGTGAGGGAGCTGAAGCAATAACATGCAAGATCTGTGGCATGTTTGCAATCTTACCTGAGGGTAATGATAATTACACAACTGATATTACCTGACACAGCCCAGAACATACTTAAAGAGTCTATGCGGCTCTGGGTAAGAAGGTGAAGGACCTGGGGGCACAGGTTGTGTTTTCATCAGTTCTGCCTATTGAATGTCGTGGCTTAGGAAGGGAAAGAAGAATACTACAAATTAATGGCTGGATGCGTAGATGGTGTCATCAGGAAAGGTTTGGATTTCTGGACTGTGGCTTACGCTTTCGAGAGGAAGCTCTTCTATTGGGAGATGGTTTGCACCTCACAAGGGTAAGAAAAATGTGTTTGTTGAGAACCTTGCAAACCTAATCAGGAGGGCTTTAAACTAAATCCTATGGGGAAATGAGACAAAAACTTAAGGCCTAGTATGCTGACTATAACTGGAGACATGAACAATAAAGATTTGCAGGGAGGGCATGTATGCAGGGAAACATAAACTCAAGGGTAAGTACAGAAACAAAAACCTTGGGGCACATAAAGCATGGATTCCAATGTCTGTACACTAATGCACAGAATATTGGAAACAAGCAGGAAGAACTCGAAGCCCTAATTCGGGAAGGCTATTGTTATCTAAAAGGCATTACTGAAAATTGGTGGGATGTCACTCATGACTGGAATATTAGGATTGAGGAGTACAACTTTTTAAAAGGGATAGACAGATAAGGAAGGGGGGAAGAAATACATGAATCTGAGAATCGAAGTCCAGATGAAAGTCTATGGGTAACAATAAAAGGAGTAAGAAATAATAGTGATATGATGGTGGGGGTCTGCTATCGACCACCAACAAGCAAAGGACTTGGATGAGACACTCCTAGACCAGATTATGAAGTTCTCAAAGAAACTGGACATTGTGGTCATGGGAGATTTTAATTACCCGAATATCTGTTGGAAGTCCAACTGTGTTAAAAATGCAAGGTCCAATAAATTCCTGACTTGTCTTGCTGACAACTTCCTATTCCAGAAAGTGGACAGGGAAACAAGGGGATCTGCCATCTTAGATTTGATTCTCACCAACAGGGAAAAAGTGGTTGATGAGTTTAAAGTAGTAGGCACCCTTGGTAGTAGTGACCATGCAATCTTGGAATTTATAATCTTGGGGAAAGGGAAAACTGTACCTATAGGTTGGACTTTAGGAAAGCAAATTTTAACAAGCTTTAACTTATGCTGGGTGGAGTCCCATGGTCAGAAATACTTAAGGAGAAGGGAGTTCAAGAAGGGTGGGAGTTTCTTAAAAATGAAATACTGAAGACACAATCACAAACCACTCCTATGAGAAGGGGAAATGAGAGGAGCCTAAAGAGGCCGGGGTGGCTCCATAAGCTGCCTTTTAAAGATTTGAGAAATAAAAAAGACTCATTTAGGAAGTGGAAGGAGGGCCTTAACCAAAGAGGAATATAAACAAAGAAGTAGTGCTTGTATGGACAGTGTCAGGAAAGCTAAAGCTCAGTATGAGCTTAGGCTAGCGAGAGATGCTACACACAACAAAAAAGGGTTCTTTTCCTATGTACAGAGTAAGAATAAGAACAGGAACAAGATAAGCCCATTGCAGGGAGTTCGACGTGAAATTGTAACAGGAGATGAAGAGAGGGCAGAACTCCTCAATTCCTACTTTTCCTCAGTCTTTACTTGTGAGGGAAAAGGTGCTCAACATGGCATGAACAGAACACATGATGAGGGAAGGGATTTGTAGCTGCGATTGGCATTGGGGTAGTGCACAAACACCTAGTTTCTTTAAATGAAACGAAGTCCTCAGGGCCAGATTAATTGCATCCAAGGGTATTTAAAGAACTTGCAGATGCAATTTCTGAGCCTCTTACCATTATAGGTGAGGTGCCAGAAGACTGGAGGCAGGCAAATATTCCCCCCATCTTAAAGAAGGGGGAAAAGGAGTAACGACCGGGTAACAACCGACCCATCAGTTTGACTTCTATAAGGGGAAAAGTCTCTAAACAAATCATCAAACGGTCAGTCCTTGAGCATTTAGAAAGGATGGATCTGATTGCTAAGAGCCAGGATGGGTTTCTCAAGAACAAGTCGTGTCAGACTAATCTTATCTCCTTTTTTGAGAAAGTTAGTACCTTGCTGGATCAGGGGAATGCTGTAGACATAGCGTATGTAGACTTCAGTAAGGCTTTTGATAAGGTTCCACATAGTATTCTAGTTGACAAATTGGGAAAATGTGATTTAGATCCTGTTACTGTTAGGTGGATCTGTAATTGGTTGACAGATCGAATTAAAAAGTGCCTGTTAATGGTTCCTCGACCTTTCCTCGGGGGGGGGGGAGTGTCTCTCTCCCCTCCCCCAATACACCCTGTTGCTGGGGCAAGCTGGCCCCTCGCGCATTTTCCCCATCCAGATTCTCAAAACTTTGCATGGGGGGTAATTGGCCATTTGTGAATGGGAGGTTTTGCCTTGGATTTGCCACTCAGAATTCGTTAAAAGTGTGGAATTCTCTGCCAAATAATTTTAAGTCAATGAAAGCACTTGGGATTGCTTTCCTCACTTTGTTTGGATCATCTTATGCTTGTGAGCAGCTGTTTTCAGCTTTGAATTATATAAAATCTGGCACCAGAAACAGACTAACAGATGACCTGAGTGCTGCATGTATTTCTCTCAAACTTACAAGGTATGAGCCAAGGGTAGACAAATTATCAGCATGCACACAACAGCGAAAATCACATTAATTGTTCAAAAGCATGCCTTGAGATAAAAAGTTGTTTGTATCATTGAAAGCTCTGTTATTGAGTTTTTCTTTTAAGGCAAAAGATGTTAACGCATGAGTTGTTTTTTCTAAACTAAAACCTCAGTATTCAGGTTAAATTGCCACATTGGCACTCGGCGATAAATAAGTGGGTTTTGGGTTGCAGTTTGGGCACTCAATCTCTAAAATGTTCACCATCACTGCTATGGGCAATCGTTGACCTTAGTTTTCAGATTATCTATTGGCAACACAGTTTCCCTGTTTGTCTATAGACAAGTGTGGCCTCCCTTATTGTCAGTGGGCAAGCGTGGTTTGCCTTATTCTCAGTTGGCAAGCGTGGGTTCCCTCATTTTGCATTGGCAAGGGTGTTTTGCCTGAGTCTCTATTGGCAATCATGCATTCTCTATGGGCAATCATGCATTCCTAATGGGCAATCGTTGTGCTTAGTTTTCAGATTCCCTCTTGGAAAGCATAGTTTCCCTGTTTGTCTATGGGCAAGCATGGCCTCCCTTATTGTCAGTGGGCAAGGGTGGTTTGCCTTATTCTCAGTTGGCAAGCGTGTGTTCCCAAGGGTGTTTTGCCTGAGTCTGTATTGGCAATCATGCTTTCTCTATGGGTAATCATGCATTTCCTATGGGCAATCGTTGTGCTTAGTTTTTGGATTCTCTCTTTGCAAGCGTAGTTTCCCTGTTCGTCTATGGGCAAGCGTAGCCTCCCTTATTGTCAGCGGGCCAGCGTGGGTTCCCTTATTGTGTATTGGCAAGGGTGTTTTGCCTGAGTCTCTGTTGGCAATCATGCATTGTCTATTGGCAGTCATGTATTTCCTATGGGCAATCATGCATTCCCTATGGGCAATCGCTGTCCTTTGTTTTAGTACGTCCCCTTCTCCGTAGTTTCAGTCCAGTGAAAAAAGCCCTAGCTGGAATGCAAATAATGGTAGGTATTAAACCAGTTTAATTTTATGCCCCAGTTGCCTGACAGTAAACCAGGAGCTGTCCCCACCGGGTCAACCAGAGTTGGAAAATGAGATCCTGGGCTGGGCAGATCCCTCCTTCTGTCTGATCCAGCTGGGTTCTTACTGTGTTCCGTTTCACCAGGAGAGGAGACTTTTCTTGCATCTTGGTGGCTCCGATTTTTCGTTTGGGTCAAAGCAGCCTTGAGCATTTGAGGCCTCCTTGCCGTTTGTTTGTTTGTTTGTTTGTTTATAATGTCAGCTTTATATTTTGGTTCCTCTGTTCAGCCGCAGATTGGCTGCCAAAGGAGTTGGTGGTAACAAGAGCCATTCAAATGTCATGTTCTCCTTCAAAGCCCTGCCATCTATCCTTTCAGGGGACGCCTATTCCAAGGTAGTGGAATTTGATGGTTGAGGAGGCGCTCTCAATCCTTGAGCCCCCAGCCTCCCACGCACACAATCCATTTCCTCCCAGTAATATCTCCCATCCATCCCTTACAGTGGGAATGCTATTGCCGCTCCTGTATTGAGATCTAGCAGCATGGCCAGTCCAAGAGGTGTCCCTGCCTAAGGGGGAATATCCAGAGCAGGAGTCCCGAACCTTTTTGAGCACCTTTGGGATTCTGACACAATGTGGTGGGCACAGCCACAAAATGGCTGCCACACCTTCTGTTCAGTCACACAGTGAAGATCCTTGTGCTGTGGTGGAAGCTGCTGCCAAAGCAGTGTTTTTAAGAATCTGCACAGCCGATCAGCTCTTGAATGGCCAGTCAGACGTCCTCCTGGGCAAAAGCTTCAGCCACTTTCTATAAATACTTGGCGGGCACCAGGAAAGGTGTTGATCAGCTCAGTGGGGCCTACAACACCTTGCTGGGGACCCCTGACCTGGAGGATGTGGTTCCTGTCCCCTGTCCCCAGCCACCAAACTGCATGCTCTTGGTGAAGAGGGGAATCCCAATACCAATCAACAGTAACTGTGAGTCTGGAATGAGGCGGGGAGCCCTGCAGGAACAGAGAAAGATGTGACTGCATCACATGGCAAAGTTGGCTGGATCCAGGGCTGTTGTGCCTCAGCCCCGAGACCCTGTTGTTTGTACTGGGACAAAAATGTTGAAATTGTTTCAAAAGTGTCTTCAGAGCATCCCCCATGATCACGATGGTCAGAACTCCTTGCAGGATGTTGCCTGTAGATCTGTTGGCAGAAAAGGCTGCCCTGAGGGCAAATTCACTGGGGAGTCCTGTGAGATTCAGATTCATTTTGAGGGTTTGGAAAAGAGTTGGGAGGATTGTAGAATCTGGACTTGAGATGGGAGGATTTTTGTGTGGCTCCGCCTGCTCTGGCAGCCATGTTGGTTTGGCTCCACCTCCTGTGGCCGTCATCAATACCCTCTCTCAAAATTTCAAAGGTACACGCAAGCTTTAAAAGGTTGGGGAACCCCTGAAGTAAATCATCACTTTAATTGAAAAGAATATGGATATGTTTCGGAGATTATTTGGGCCAGGATGTTCCAATTTCCTTAATTTTGGAGTTCCTCCTTCTGCAACAGCCCTAGATGCTACCTGAAATCTTGTTGCTAGAGGAGAGGGGAGCCACCAGCTGAGGATCTGGGGGTGGATTTGCAAAGTAGATGCAGGGAGGGTTTGGTTTACTCCGAACCAGGAATTGTTACCAATCCATTGGCTTTCAAAGGAATTTGAGGCATCAATAAAAGCTTGGTTACATCTCTCTCTCCTTTACAATATATTTTTTCTGCATAAGTCACTGATTATGTCCAATATTTACAAGTATGGAGATTTCAATAATATGGAGGGGGAAATAAAACCAACGAGGTTCTTTTGTTTTTGGCATCAGGCAGTCGTGGCAGCTAGAAAAGAGAGAGTTTGCCAGAAGCACCAGGAGCTGCTGAATCTCTTCTGCAAGGACGATGAAGCCCTCATCTGTGCGGTCTGTGACCAGTCCCAGGAGCACAACGATCACGAAATCATTCCTGTGGAGGAGGCTTCCCAAGAGTACAAGGTTGGAGATAGATAAAGTGGATGATGGTGGGGAAGATCATGTGTGGTTCCTTTCTAGCTGCACTCCTGGGTGTTCCATGGCACTTTCTGTAGGGAAACACCTTGGGCCCAAATGGGGAATGACAACATTTCTTTGTTGCCCATCTCCTGGCTTGGCTACTCCCTTCCTAATTGCCCTCCCCTTGTGCTCAGGGCGTGACCTTGGGACGTTGGCACTCTTCAGGGCTGGCTGTGTTGATGTCTGGCCAGCTGATTGTCCTGCCAAGACACCAGGGGGCAGCAGCCTATTGGAAGAAGGTTTTAACTATTCCTCCCTACATGGTATTCTTCACGGACGCAAAACGATTTGTAAAAGTTTTTTCCCTATCTGTCCCCTCCCTTATTTTTTTCCCTTTCCTGTACCCCTTTTTTTAAAAAGCAAATAAATATGAATTTAAAACCCCCTCCAAAAAAAATTGCTAGCCCAGAGTTGCTGTTAACCCTCTGCCCAGGGGTTGCATGGGGCGGGACATTTTGCACTTATATCTAATTTGGGCTTTGATGACAGTATTGCTTTATGATTTCTAGTAAAAGGAGGAAACTTCAAGTTTGGGACTTTCTCCCCTCCAGGATCAGTTCTGCAATTGTATGGATATTCTGCGGAAGGAGAAGGAAAAAATTCTGGCATATAAAGCCAGTATAATGAAGGAAAGCCAAGACCTAATGGTAAGTGTTCTTATTGCCAGGAGGTGAACAGACAATGGAAAAGTGCATTGGGGGGTGGGGAGACACTGAGTACAAAATGCAGAAAAGTCAAGCAAGAAGGCGACCCCTTCCCATTCGGAATGGCCTGGTTTCCCACAGAAAAGTTAATGAAAGACCACTTACAAAGAACTGTTGTGACTATTAAGGTGAACATCTATCCTCTTATACCTCTGCAATAAAAAGGGTTCTGGAAATAACCATAGTGTCTATGCACAGGGGAGAGAGATATGAGAAGCTGCAGCACATGTTTGAGTTTTGTAAAGTAAAACCACTCCAAGAAGAAAATAATGCAAAGATAATTAATGTGAACTTTGGATGGGTCCTTCTGATTCTTTTTGTTTTCCTATCCAATATTGATGCGATCTCTGGGAAAGTCAAAAGTGCCCTTCTGATAGGAGTCTCCTAAGGTCCCTCTTCCCACTGCAAGGACTGGCTGTATTCTTTTCTTCTTTTTCCCATCTCAGAAGCAAACCAAAGGAGAGCGGCAGGAGACAGTGACCAAGTTCAGGCAACTGCATAAGTTTCTGGATAAGCAGGAGAAGCTTGTGCTGGCCCAGATGGAAGAGCTGGAGAAGGAGGTGGCAAGAAACCGGGATCAGCACCTGGCCAAACTCTCTGAGGAGCTCTCCTCTCTGAACAGCCTCATCCGGGAGATGGAGGAGAAGTGTCAGCAGCCGGCCAGTGAACTCCTTCAGGTAAGAGTGTGGCAGAAACAGCCCAGGCTCCCCTTTGGGAGAAGGCTGCCTCCAAACCCTTTCTGTGCCTCCTCCTGCCCCATTTCATCTCCACCCAGGGGCAGCGGCCATGCAGAACTCCACCCCCTGGAAATGCTGTCCCCCCAGAGCCCTGTTCACAGGTTGCTCTTTCCAAACAACCAGGAATGAGGGTCATAGGCTAGATTTTTCAGAGAAAGTTTTTAAAGGAGGATGGCTTTGGGGGGCGGGGAATGCAGCTTACACTGGTTGCTTGCAGATAGGTGTGCAAAAATGCACACACACACAAGAGGAAAAACAGGTGGTAGAGGAATTGCATCCACGCAACTGTTTCTGGCACCACTGTGCTTGCTCCTGCCAATCTGGCATTTATGCCCAGACCCCACCCTTTCCCTGCTGAGCTATGTGGCAACACTGCAGGGGAAAGGGGGGGAAAGCCCTTTAAAGGGCTTCAAGATGACAGAGTTTGTCTCTTCCCTCAGTCGCTGAGGACACCATCTCTGCCCCTATCAGAGGGCTTTTCTCAGGTTTTACAGAAAGGGGCAATGACTAGATTGCTATAGCATTGTAACATAATGATCTGTTGCACTAATTCCTAGCTTTTATTTTAGAGGATGTAAAGTGTAGGCTGCACATTTCTAGTTATAACTCTACAACAACAATAAAATAAAATAAAAAGCTGGGACAGGTATGTTTAGGGTTGCCAACCTCCAGGTGGTAAAAAAAACACAATTTTCGTGTTAACGTTAGCTGACCAAAAGAAAATTCAGCAGCACGGTGGCCAAATAAATACAGTATGACAAAAGACTGCTCTGTATAATCTCACTTTTGCTACTTTGAAATATTTTGCTGCCCGTAGGGCAAATTTCGCTTTTAAGTGGTCAGGGTGAAAGGAACCAAAATGAAGTAGGGCGTTTTTGTCAAGTGACTTTTTTAAAGGGACGGGTATAAAGATAATTTGGTATAAAGATAATTTGGAGGGACCAAAATTATTGTAAATGCCAATGTTTGAATATGATTTTTCTGATGTTCTTGGTTAAAGGTGTATATTGCAAAGAGGCTCTGTTGTTGTGTCTAACAGTCCTACAGCTGTTGGTGAATAATGACCCTCTGTCTTGTTTGTCAGCCCTTGCCTTAGCGGCTCTTACAACAGTCTCCGAGTACCCCCTTGCCACTAAAGACTTAAAACAGATTAGAGGCTGAATGTTCATAGTCATCAAGAAATGTGGAGTTCCTTTTCAATCTTCAGAATTGCCCATAGGGCACTCTAGTAGTGCGTCCCTTTAAAAAAGTCACTTGACAAAAACGCCCTACTTCATTTCATAAACATCGGAGAGCCTTCACTTTAGCTCATTTTAATGCCCTTCCATCTGCTTTTCTTGATGGGAGGTATGCCTGTCTCCCTTACGAATTCCGCCTCTGTCCATGCCAATCTGGAATGGTGGAAACGGTTGAACATGTTCTATTACACTGTCCATTTTATCAAGACATACGTAGAACGCTCATTGATCCAATTTTGTCTACCCAGATAGAAACAGAGTTAACTATACCACTTTACTATTAGATGATTCTGTTAAAGATGTTACCTATCAGGTTGCGAGATTCTGTGCTAGGGCATGTGCAATAAGGCAGAAGTAGCTGTTAAAATGACTTTTATGTTAAACAGACTATTTTACCAAGAGTTGTTGTAACTAAATTTACAATTTATCTGAGCAAATATCAGACATTTTGTTTTTAATTATTATGATATCTTTTTTGTGCAAACTGGTCTTTGACCATAATAAACAAATGATGATGATGACATTGGCATTTATTACAGAACATTCCGGGCTGTTAGGAGCCGCCAGGATTGGGGCTCAGGAAAACCTCTTCTATCAGAGACAGTTTAATTCAGACTGATAATATTATTAGAAAATCAGCCCCAAGAATATTGTGTGTGTAAAGTGCTGTCAAGTCGCAGCCGACTTATGGCGACCCCTTTTAGGGTTTTCATGGCAAGAGACTAACAAAGGTGGTTTGCCAGTGACTTCCTCTGCACAGCAATCCTGGTATTCCTTGGTGGTCTCTCATCCAAATACTAACCAGGGCTGACCCTGCTTAGCTTCTGAGATCTGACGAGATAAGGCTTGCCTGGGCCATCCAGGTCAGGGCCCCGAGAGTATTACCGTATATACTCTCGTATAAGCCGAGTTTTTCAGCCCCAAAAATGGGCTGGAAAAGCCGGCCTCGGCTTATACGCGGGTCAATACGGGGGGAGGGAGGGAGGGGGGAAACTTACCGCCGCCGGGCCCATGCCGCTTCCTGCCGCCGGGAGCGGCCTGGGGCAGCCTCCTGCAGCTGCAGGATGGCTGCCCAAGGCCCCCCCCCGCCGCCATTTTTTTCGGGCGGGAGGGGCCTTGGGCAGCCTCCTGCAGCCGCAGGAAGGCTGCCCCGGCCCTTCCCGCCCCCCCCCCGCCATTTTTCCCGGGCGGGAGGGGCCTTGGGCAGCCTCCTGCAGCCGCAGAAAGGCTGCTCCGGGTCCCCCTGGGCCTCGCCGCCGCTTCCTCCCGCCGGGAGCGGCCTGGGGCAGACTCCTGCAGCCGCAGGAAGGCTGCCCAGGCCCCCTGGGGCTGCGCCGCCGCCGGACCCTCGCCGCTGGAGAGCCCTGTCAGGTATGCCTCCGGGGGGGGGGGAGGTGTTATAAGCCGACCCTCGGCTTATACGCGGGTGCCTAATTTTCCCCCATTTTTGGGGAGAAATTAGGCACCTCGGCTTATACGCAGGTCGGCTTATACATGGGTATATACAGTAGGTCACAATAGATGCAATGGCTGTCAAGTGTGTCCATTTGCCTTACCGGTAAAAGAATTTACCAGCGTCAACACTGGCTTCACTTTCAAACTGAAATTATTTAGCAATTGCAATTCTAGAAAAGTTATTTATCTGGTTAGATGCCCTTGCGGTCTTTTGTATGTGGGAAAAACTGTTCACCCACTCAGGTATCGCACAGGAGAGCATCGCTGTAGGATTCGAAATGGGGTCATTGAGGCACCGCTGGTCCAACACTTCAAAGACATGAGACACACTGAGGATGACGTACATTTTTTTTTTTTTTGCTGTATGGCAGTACCCTTCTAGACCTTATTCCAGACAAAACATAGATAGGATACTGCTGCAGCAGGAAACACAGTTTATTTTTATTTTTTTTTAAAGTCTCCTCATGGCTTAAATTCTTCCATGGATCTGTCTTGTTTCTTATAATACAGCTACCAACTTATATAAATGTACCTCGCACTTGCGATTGATTAAGCTAGAAATAGGAAGAGCTGTCGGCATAGTTTCTTGTCAGGACTCAATCATATGACATGCAAGGGAGGCTGCTAGATAGTGCCTCCTTTGATATGGGATGTAAGAGTTTTTTGATATGATATTAATCATGTATTCTATGTGTGCAGTGATTTATTATGTCTGGACACTACATAGCTGATTTTTCTTGTTGATAGTTCTAGGCACTGAGTGCCTTAAAGCAGTTTGCTGAAAAGCTTTGCTCCAAAAGGACAAAGGAACATGGAGCTTCTACTGGTCAATTTCATCCTGGCACCTAATTACAAGCGACTGATGAAGACCTTTGAAAGGGATTAGCAACCAGACTTTCCTTTTCGTGTCCTAAGCAAGTGCAGGAATTGGCCACGTGTATATTTCTCTTCTTCACATGTTGGACCTTTCATGAATACTACTACTAAGTTGGCACCTACAGTTCCCAAATAGGGCTACAGTATAAGGGCTTGTAGTGTTTTTTTGTTACAACTATTAGTCAATGGCATTCACTATGTTAAATGTTTGATATCTGCTTGAGTTTGTTTATGCAGTAATATATTACAAAGTAGCAAAAGTGAGATTATACAGAGCAGAGTCTTTTGTCATACTGTATTTATTTGGCCACTGTTCTGCCTAATTTTCTTTTGCTCAACCTCCAGGTGGTGGCTGGAGGTATGCTGTTATTACATCAGATCTCCAGCCGATAGAGATCAGTTCACCTGGAGAAAATGGCTGCTTTGGCAATTGGACTCTATGGCAATGAAGTCCCTCCCCAAACCCCGCCCTCCTCAGGATCCAGGTATTTCCCAACCTGGATCTGGCAACCCTAGGTATGTTGTTACCATGAAACTGTAACACAGATAATTTTTAAAACCTGGGAAATGCCCTCCATCGTGAATAGAAGGAAAATAACAGTAATGCGGGGTTGAGGTACGAAATGTTGCTGGGAAAGCCTCTATGTCCACAGGTGGCCACAAGAGCTACGTACCCTAATCTGAGGGCTTCCTGCCTTCCATGTAAGGGAAAATCCCTTTGTGAAAGTGGCCGCTGTTGAGTTGTCAGAGCAGATCACCCAGTTTTGCTCTAAAATGTCTCCACTTTGTTGATATTAACCTCATGAAGATTTTCTCCCACTTTTATGGAGATACTCCCCAGCCTTTAAGTGGAGTCTGCTAGCTGGACCCAGGAGAAGGGCCAGAGGGCAGGATCTCCCAGTGTCTGAGGGGGTCTTCCTGGTGTGGCCTTTTAGCAAGCATTGCGGTCTCTCTTCTTTCTCTCTCTGTCATTTTTTTAGGATGCCAGAAGCACCTTGCAGAGGTAAGTGGATCTTTCTCATTACCCCTTTTAACACTGGGAGGGGTCTGGATAGCCTGTGGAGAATGGGCTCCTTCAGGGTCATGGCTGTGGGCCAAATGAAGTGAAATTAAGATAATGCACCTCCACCCATCTGTCAAACAGCTTAAACTCAGAGCTTCATCAACAGGAAATCGTGAAGTGAAATAGCAATTGGGGTGGTATCTGGGTTGACACCTAGCTGTGCCTGTCTAGAAGAGGGGTCCCCAACCTTTTTGAGGCAGCCAGGCACCTTTAAAATTATGCCCTGGTGTGGCTGACCTAGAATGGCTGGCGCAAAATGGCTGCCGCAGGAGGTGAAGCCAGCCACAAAATGGGTGTTGCATCTTACCTTCAGTCACACACTGAAGATCCTTGAGTTGTGGCAGCTGCTCCTAAAGCCACTTTCTGAAAAGTACCCCAGGAAATAGAGTTTGAGTTTCCTGAGCTACATTAATTCCACAAAATGGCAGTTTGAAACTTTATTTGGCCCAGATAAGGCCTTGGTTGGTATCAAGGTTGGCTGGGGGGGATGCCACTTTAGAGGTGAACGCGGGTATGACCACCCAACCCAATCCAATGTGCTCCATTTGTTAAGGAGGGTCGGGTGAGACTACACATGAGGAAGCAGGAGTTGGGGTGTGTGTGCCATGTTTCCATCAGTGTTCCTGCAACCACATAGCCCTTTAAATGTGCTGCTCCTACTCAAATATGTCCTTGGCTGTTTCCACACTGGCCATTTGCCCCACATTAAAGGTTGGGGCGAAGCGAGAATGGTAGTGATTCCTCCATCCACTGTGCTTTTTGACTTTATTTTCCTACATCAGCCATTGGGACAAAGAAACCCACTATCAGAAAGCCATGTGGCAGCCATGGTAACAACAGGGCTTTAGAAATAAAGCATTTGTCATGCTGAGCATCCCATGATGGGGAACACACAGCTGGTGATCAGGAAATTGACATCTTCTTTAAGTATCCCCAAGTAGTTTGAGAGGAAGAAGAATTGTCATGTGGCATTATAAAGCTCCCACTAGGGCAAACGATTAAAAGGAACAGAAGTAAACACACTTTTGGGTATGGTGATGTCATGTGACCTATTTCCTTCCACCGTCTCTCAGCCTCACTCTTGAGAACATAAGTGGAGCTTGCTGAGTGAGACCAGTGGTCCATTTAGTCCATCATCCTGTTTCACGCAGTGACCAAGGAATGCCCCTTGATGGCCAACAAACACAGCACAGAGGCCGAGGCCCTTCCCTTCTTCTGCCTCCCAGCAGTGCTGTTCAGAGGTTGGCTGCCTCTGGCTATGGAGGTTCCCTTCAGTCATCAGGTCTCGTAGCTAATGATGGACCTCTGCTCCATGACTCTGCCTAGTCCCCCTCTGTGTTGATGACAATTCACTGTAGGCTGAGATAGTTGGCCAACTTCATTGGGTGCCTCTGAGTTCTAGCATTATGGGGGAGGGAGAAAAAGACACAAAGGCACTGAACAAAATTCTGCCCTCCTCCATTTTCTCCTCACAACATCCCTGTCTGAGAGAAAGAGGGACTGGTCTAAGGTCACCCAGTGAACTGCATGGCTGCATGTGGGATTGAACCCGGGTCCTACAGTCCTAATCACAGGACACAGGAAGCTGCCATAGACTGGATCAGATGTTTGGTGCATCAAAGTCAGTATTGTCTATGCAGAGTGGCAGTGGCTCTCCAGGGTGTCTGATAGAGGTCTTTCACACCACCTAGTACCTGATTCTTAGACCTGGAGGTGCTAGGGATTGAACCCAGGACCATCTGCATGTCAAGGAGATGGTCTTCCTCTGAGCTGCATCCCTTCCCCTAACTCTAACCCTAAAGTGCAGAACTCTCAACCACCACAGCTTTCTTTTTCTTCTGCTGGACATTTGCAAGACAGATCTGGGCAGGGGATGGGGGGGGGGTTTGCTGTTCTGGAGGCCAAAGTTGGTGTTTGCTTTTTTCAGAGTTGGGTCTGGGTTCCCCTCGGCCACACAGCAACTGTGGGGAATGGTTGTGAAAAAAGGGAGAAAAGTGGTACAGAAGTACCAGAGATCTGGAACAATGATTCAGAAAGAAAGGGGAAAGTTACCAAAGTGTGTACAGTTTATATCTTAAAAGTAAAAATACAAAGTATTAATATTGTGATTTACAAAATTGCATCATTGCACCACAATATATCCAACAATTCAGCAATTATCAATTGCAGTAAAAATATCAGTTACAAACATCATGTGATAATTCTAAACAAAAACAGTAAATGGAAAAGCACACAACAACAAAGATAAGATGCCAGCTAGTTCCTGTTTTGAATCTTCATCAGTCCTTAACTATCTTTTGAGTAGGAGCCAAGATGTTTTTCTTTCAAGGTTATACTATTCTACATACTATGATATTGCTGTTGAAGTTCCAGCTTCTAAAGCAAGTGGTTTAAGGTCGTTGTTCCAAAACTCTGGATTTTTTGTGCCTCTTTTTCATGTTATTCAGAGATTCAATTTTTCTCTTCCTTAAAAAAGAAAGCAGAGCCCATTTGGCCTTGGATTGCTGCGGCAGGAGAAGAGGAACCCCTGCCTCCACCCCCAGCCATTTTTCATGTTAAAACAGCCCCCACTTAGGGGAGTAGCTTCTCCTTTTTAGCTGCTTCATATGCACAGAATAGTCCACACGAAGCAGCAAAATACACCCCCCCCCAGTGAAGTTTCAGCACAGGAAAATGGCTGTGGGCTGACACAAGCCCTTCTTCCCCCTCTGGTGGTGGTCTAAGCCCAAATGGGCTCTGTTTTGTTTTTTAATAACCATTCCCCTCAGCTGCTGCGTGACTTTGGTGTCTCAGGAACTATAGTGGGGTGGACATTGCTCTCCAAAGAACCTCCCATCTTTTTCTGCTTTCAGCCTCAGCCTGTGTCTCTCAGCTTTCTGCCAATTCCTTCCTCTGTTTCACTGATCCACCATTGGGGGGGGGGGGTCTGAATTGGACGGATGGTACCTTTACATGATTTCTCTAGGTATGAAGATAAGGAGACATTTGAGGATCCAGTGGCTTTTGCACTGAAGTGGCGTGTCTGGGATGTAAATCCTCTTTTGGATGGTATCAAGAAGCAGTTCAAAGGTAATGATCATTAAAAAAGCCCTGCTGGATCAGACCAAGGCCCATCAAGTCCAGCAGTCTGTTCACACAGTGGCTAACCAGGTGCCTCTAGGAAGCCCCCAAACAAGACGACTGCAGCAGCATTATCCTGCCTGTGTTCCACAGCACCTAATATATTTGGCATGCTCCTCTGATCCTGGAGAGAATAGGCATGCATCATGACTAGTATCCATTTTAACTAGTAGCCATGAATAGCCCTCTCCTCCATGAACATGTCCACTCCCCTCTTAAAGCCTTCCAAGCTGGCAGCCATCACCACATCCTGGGGCAGGGAGTTCCATAATTTAACTATGCGTTGTGTGAAGAAATACTTCCTTTTTGTCTGTTTTGAATCTCACCTTCCAACTTCAGCAGTTGAACCCATGTTCTGGTATTAATAGAGGGAGAAAAGCTGCTCCCTGTCCACTCTCTCCACACCATGCATAATTTTATAGACCTCTATCATATCTCCCCTTAATCACCTTCTTTCTAAGCTAAACAGACCTAAACGTTTTAACCGCTCCTCATAAGGCAGTTGCCTGACCTAGTTTTCCATCATTGCTTTCAGTGGGGCCATGCTAAGCAATGATAGGAAAGTAGGTCAATTCCCGGCCACTAACGTCTATGGAAATTTTCCCCTGAATCCCTTGTGGGGACGTCTTTGGAGGTAGAGCCCCCATATTTGCAATGTTGCTTGGATGAACCCCAAAGTTTGGTGAAGATTGGGTCAGGGGGTCCAATTTTATAGGGTCTGGAAGTGGCAGGTCAGATTCCCAATTGCTTACTTTACTATGTTTCTCTATGGAGGATGGAAATAACCCCTTTAAGACCCAATACAATTGGATCCCTTGACCCAATCTTCACCAACCTTTGGGGTTCATGCAAGGAGAGCCCCTTCAAGCGACGATGCAAATATGGGGGCTCTACCTCCAAAGATGTCCCCAGAGAAGCTTTGAAAAAAATCCCCATAGACTCTAATGGGCCGGATTTTTTCAGGAAATCCAAAAAAAAGCCGAATATCTATATTTACCGGTATGGGTATTCAGCTTATTTCGGGTTTCCCAAAATAATTTGGGCCCAGTAAACCCGAATCCAAAATTTACTGATTTTGTTTTGCACAAGTTTAGTCCAAACCAGATTCCTGAGGGACCCCACTGCTCACATCCCTCCATTGTGAGAACTGACCATTGATTCCTACTCTGCTTTCTAATTTTTAGCCAGCTCCCAATCCTCTTATCCTATAACAATGAAGTTTGCTTAGTAGTCTTTGGTGGGGAATTTGTCAAAAGCCTTTTGGAAATCCAAATGCACAATGGCCGCAGGCTCCTTCCTGCCCACATGCTTATTGACACTTCCAAAAACCTCTAAAAGGTCAGTGAGACCGGACCAGCCTTTGCAGAAGTCGTGTTGGTTTTTGCTCAGTGGGGCTTGCCCTTCTATATGCTTGACAATTCTATCTTTAATGATGCTTTACATCAATTTACCTGGAACAGACGTTAAGCTAGCTGGCCTGTAATTTCCTGGAGCCCCACCCTGGAGCCCTTTTTATAGATGGGTGAAGGGAATCTTCAGTCACTCCAAGTGACTAATGAAAAGAAATTTGAATATTTCCACATCAATAAAATTTGGAAAGAACCTTCCCGGAAATAGCTTCTACTTAACCTTTCAGCTGAAAATCAGAAGAAATATGTACTCATGTCCCATCAAGTCACAACAATTTATGGCAACCCCAGGAAGAGGTTTTCAAGGCAAATGAGAAGCAGAGATTGCTTTGCCTTAGTCCGCAGAATCTTCTTTGGTCATCCAAGTACCAACCTGCTTAGCTTTTGAGATGAGGTGGGGCTATACCAGTGGTCGGCAAACTGCGGCTCGCGAGCCGCATGCGGCTCTTTGGCCCCTTGAGTGCGGCTCTGCCACAAATGACCACTTGCGGGAGCGCAGGCACGTGCGGGGTGTGTTGGACGGGAGACGTGGCGCAGGCGGGTCGCAGTTGCCAGGGCGACCCAAGGGAGGCATCTCCTCTTTCCACCCCCCCAATACACTCTCTCAACCCCCCTCCCCGCCCCATAGCTTGTCCTTAGTTGAAGGTTACCCGGCGATGAGCATGCTTGCCCTGGAGCGGCTGCCGCCCTCCTGAACCAGCCCATCCAGCACGCTGACGCAGTCCGGCAGGGGGAAGAAGGCCCAGCCTCCCTCCTGCTGCGCATTGTTCCGCGTCACCGGTTGCCGGTTGAGACGCCGAAGCTACAACCCCCAGCCCGGCGGCCTCCTCCTCCGCCTGCTCTCTCCACGTGCTCTTCGGCGGCTTTTGCAGGTAGGTTGGCCGGGGAGAGGCGAGGGAGGTCCGGCGCGCCTTGCAAGCTCCCTCCCTGAGCGGCGGCGTGGGCGACGCACCCCTCTCCCCCTCCGAAGGCAGCCCTTGGCCTGCTCACCCTCTCGCCCGTGAGGAGGGAAGCCCCCAGCAGGCTCCAACTTGGCCCCGCACAAGGCTGCCGGCAAGCCACGGAGGGGAATGGGGGGAAGGCCCGAGGCCCAGCGGGAAAGCGTTTCATCCCCGGCCGGCCACCTCTTTCAGCTTGCAGGCCCGGGTTTGAATGCACCCCGCCAAACCCCACCGGAGCCTTCTGCCTGGCATGCAGGGAGCATTCAGGTGTGCAACTGCTCACCTACTACAAGTTAGGAAATGCTTTCCCCTTAGGTCGGGGGTGGGGGGGCTTGTCATTGGATCTCTTTGGCTCTCCCGATACAAAAGCCAGTGGATCGATTGGTCTCCGCCGCGTGTTTTTCCTTCTCTTTCTCTCTCCCCCCCTTTTGTATTTCTTACTATTAATAGCACCGTTTTGAAACCAGAAAGGCATAAGCTGGGGGGGGGGCACTTCTGTCTCCCCCACCACCAGGGGCTGAGTTTTTTTTAAGGCGCGGTTTGCATGTTTGGGTGGGGAGGGGCAGGTCTGAGGAGACCCATTGGGACCTGTGGGCTTACTTGCTCGGGGAGAGCGCAAAAGAACCCCGCTCGAGCCGTTGGCATGGGGAGAAGCCGCGCCCCCCTCTCCCCCGCAGGATCGGCACTGCTTGACTTCGTGCTTCCTCCTGCTCTTAAGCCGGTTTGGGGGCGAGGGGGAGCTCTTGCACAGTCAGCAGTTTAAGAAATTTGGCTCTCAAAAGAAATCTCAATCGTTGTACTGTTGATATTTGGCTCTGTTGACTAATGAGTTTGCCGACCACTGGGCTATACCATGGCACTTTCCTTCCCCAAGAGGAATATTATTAACTGATGTTTTTGTCACAAGAGTTGTGATTGGCACAAGGGTCTGCTGCTCACTTTTGTTTCCTTTGCTTCCTCAGACACTCTGGATTCTGGACTTCATGTGCAGAAAGGTATAGTTTTCTTCATACACCAATCAATTATTTCTTAAGTAAAGAGCTTCACCTTACAATTTCTGTTCTTCTACTTAGTGTTTTTCTAGAGCTAACATTACTGGACATTCTTGTCTTGTTCCTCAACTTCCCTCCTGCCCTGCCACAGCCAGTTCCTTCTTGTTCTGAGGAGGTCTGTATGGTTAAAGTGAAGGTGGAGTCTGAGGGGAGAAACTGCCTCCTTTCACCTACCTGTCGCCATATTGAAACGATGGGAGGACAATTGCTGGGCATCAGATCTTGAGGGCCTTTCAGAATCCTCCCCATGAGAAGCACAGACCAGGTTGAGAGCTCAGCCCAAGTGGATTTCCCTACCTGCTTTCCAGGTTTTCTTTAGTTTGAAGATGCTACAAGTTGTGTATTGGACCCACATTTTTTGTTTTGTTTTTTAAAGCTGTGTTTCTGGAATTGCAGTATTTAAAGGCAGAAGTCCAGCCTGCCCAGGTGCTGTTTTCCATTTGTTCACACATAATTTGTGTTTGATGTTTGGGAGAAGAACTGGAACGACGTGCCTGTCACTCACAAGACTGCTCTTCAGCTTGGTCTGCCCCCTCCCCGTCTGTCACTCAGATGCACACTTCTGGGCAGGAGCAGGTTGTCTCCTGAGTATATTTTAGAGGAAATTCAGACAGAAGGAAAGCAGATGTTTTTCTAGCGCTGTGAACTGGGTTCAGGAACTTTCATTTGCCGCATTCATGTATGCAGGTCGATTGCTGGTTTATCTCTGTTTCTCTCCCTTCTGCGTAGGGTCATTTGTTTGCTGTTGTAAATTAGTATGTTTTCAAACAGCATTTATGGTAAACTCCATCATATTAATACTTTACCAAAGCTTTCAGTAAAGTTGCAGAACTGGTTTTTGAAGAGATCTCTCCAGGATATTAGTTGTATGTGTGTGTGCAGGGCAGCAAAGTTTCTTTCAAACCAGTTCTGCCTCATTGAAAAGTTATGCCTGCTTTAAAAAGTTTTTACCCTTTGGTGCTGCCAAATTTACTAATGCAGTGAGTTTGGCCATTTTTGCTAGTTCCAACATTTTATTTATCCAGTCAGTCTTATCCGGTGTCTCAGACAATTTCCATTTTGCTGCATAAACCAATCTTACGGCAGTAGTGGCATATATCAAAAAAGATCTCTGAATCAATATAGATTCTGGTATAATACTTAACAACATCATTTCTGGTGTTTTAGGGATATTTTGTTGTAATATCAGTCTTAATTCATTATAAATCATATCTCAAAAGTTCTTAGCTTTTTCACAAAGCCACCAAACATGATGAACGGAACCAACCTCATCTTGACATTTCCAACAGTTTGGTGACATTGTTCTATACATTTTACCTAACTTTTTTGGTGTCAAATACCATCTATAGATTATCTTGTAAATATTCTCTCTTAACCATTGTGAAAGGATACATTTCATATCTCTTGACCAAAGTCTTTCCCATCTATTCAAAGGAATATTATAACCCAGTGTCTGTGCCCAAGTTATCATCGTAGGTTTGATTTGATCTTGTTCTGTATATATTATCAACAACATCTTGTACATCTTTGAAATTAGATGATCATTATTCTCCAATAATATTTGTTGTAAAGTTGATTTATCTTTAATAAAACCTATTTTCATATCCTGTATATATACAGATTTTATCTAGTGATATTGAAACCAAGTCAAGTGTTCTTTTAGGTCTTCATGATCTTTTAGGACAAATTTATTGTCTTCCCATAAAAAAAGGTCCTGGTATGCTACAAACTGAGATTGTCTCAGTGGTCGTAATGTTAGCATTTCTTGTTTAGAGATCCATAGAGGTGTTCTGGTTTCTAAAATATGTTTATATCTTAAACCAAGTTTTTATTAAAGAGGATTTTACAATATGATGTTGAAAAGCCGTGTGATTTTTAAGTTTATCATACCATAAGTAACCATGCCACCCAAATCTATTGTCAAAACCTTCTAAATCCAATAAATGTGTATTCTTTAATTGTATCCAGTCCTTTAGCCATACCAAAGCCGATGCTTCCGCATATAATTTAAAATTTGGAAGAGCAAATCCTCCTCTTTCTTTAGAGTCAACCAAATATTTGTAGGCAATTCTAGATTTTTCCCCTTTCCAAACAAAATTCAACAGGTCCTTCCTCCACACATCAAAATATTTTGTTTGTGTAACTATTGGTAAATTCTGAAACAAAAACAACAGTCTTGGTAAAATATTCATTTGTATTACTGAAATACGACCCAAAAAGGAGATATTTTTATTGGACCATGATATCATGTCTTTTTTAACTAATTCCCATAGTTTAACATAGTTGTTAACTATTAAGTCTTTACTTTTGTTTGTAATCCAAATACCTAAGTACTTTACTTTGTTTGTTTTCTCCCATCTTGAAGTATTTATGAAGTCTTTTTGTTCTTCTTTTGAGAGATTTTTAAACAATATCTGGGTCTTATCTTGGTTAATCCTAAATCCTGAGACTTCACCATATTGCTTCAATACATCCAACAAATTATTTATAGATTGATTCGGGTCATTCAGAATGTGTAATAAGTCATCTGCAAAAGCTCTCATTTTAAATTCTTGTTTGTTTACTTTAAGACCGTGGATTACGTCTGTATCACGTATCTTACAACATAAAGTCAAAATAAAAAGCAAAGGAGAAAGCGGACATCCTTGTCTGGTTCCTTTTTGTATTTCACAATTATCTGATATAGATTCATTCACTAATATTTTAGCTTTTTGCATATTGTAAATAGCATCAATCTCCGTCCGAAACCTTACACCAAAATTCATTTTTTTCCAAATCTTTTTTCATATATTCCCATGAAACCATGTCAAAAGCCTTCTCAGCATCCAAAAAAATAAAAGCAGCTTTATGTTGATTATTTTGTTCATAATATTCCATTGCATCTAATAAAATCCTCAAGTTGTCTTTTATCTGTCTTCCAGGGACAAAGCCCGCTTGGTCTTCATGAATCAAGGTTGTGATAAATTGCTTTAGACGATTCGATAATATAGAAGCATATATTTTGTAATCCACGTTTAATAAAGAGCTTGGTCTATAATTAGTTACTCTTTCCAGGTGGGTTTGTCCGTTTTGAGAAGTGGTTTTCCTCATTGCTTCCCCACCACATTTGTACACCTGCTGGAGTATCCCAGGTTTTCTTCAAACTTTCTCAGTGAAAGGTGGGAACATTAAGCTTTTTCTCCCTACGTGGCAGCCATTTCCCTGACCCTGTCCTGGTGGTGACTATTTCCTTTCCCCACCTCTGGGGGGATTTTTAGTTTTTTTGTTTTTTTTAAAAGGAAATGCTTTATTATTATTATATAGATATAATGTTTTACCCATACGTGTACCTGAATTCCAAGCCTTCATTAAAAAGTAAATATCTAGACCAGTGGTTCCCAACCTTTTTTTGACCAGGGACCACTAGGACTTTTTTGTTCGGTGCAGGGACCCCAAGTTTAAAATAAAAATTCTGAGAATTTGAAAATAAACTTTAATCATAACTGTTAGTTAAACATTAAAGTTAGAATAATATTTGAATATATTTTTATAATAGAGAACTTTTAATTGAAAATATTAATTTATTATGGGTTTATAACTTTGTTTTGCGGACCTTAATTTAGTTCTCGCGGACCCCTGGGGACCCCTGGTTGGGAACCAGTGATCTAGACCTTTCTGTTGTGACAATATATAGGGAAAGGCATCAATATAATGATATGCTACCACTGATTTTTTTTTTTAATTGCCAAAGTCCTGCTGGTCTAATGCAGGGATTTGGGTTCTACTGGGGGAGTGGAACAGGGAAATGGGGGGGGACCTGCCATGCAGAAGCCCTGTTCTTGTGCTTTATCAGTAGCTTCACCAGCAACAAGGAAACTGCACAAGTCCTTCCCTGTGTGAAAACCACTGCCGAAGCACCTGGGTCTCTCTAGAAGAGACAAGGAGTTTCAAGGGAATGTAAATCCTGCTCTGTCTTCCTTCCCCCAAGTTTCCCATGCTGTGAAGCACAGAAACTATTAGCGGGGTGTTTTTGATTCAAGGTGTTCTGGGAGACACTTTGAATGATAGGAGAAGAATCATTTATAGATGATTTGGATGAAGGAATAGAGGGAATGCTCATTAAATTTGCAGATGATACTAAATTGGGAGGGGTAGCAAATATGGTAGAAGACAGAACCAAGATGCAGGATGATCTTGACAGGCAGGAGAAGTGGGCTAGAACTAATAAAATGCACTTCAACAAAGACAAATGTAAACTTCTGCATTTAGGTAGGAAAAATCAAATGCATAATTATAGGATGGGGGAGAACTGTCTGAGCAGTAGTGTGTATGAAAAGGATATTGGGGTCTTAGTAGACCAAACACTGAACATGAGTCAGCAGTGTGATGCGGTAGCTAAAAAGGCTAATGTAGTCTTGGGCTGCATCAACAGAAGTATAGTGTCCAGATCACGCGAAATGATAGTATCGCTTTACTCTGCTCTGGTTAGACCTCAACTAGAGTACTGTGTTCAGTTTTGGGCACCACAATTTAAGAAAGATGTAGACAAGCTGGAGCATGTCCAGAGGAGGGCAACAAAGATTGTGAGGGGTCTGGAGACCAAGTCTTATGAGGAAAGGTTGAAGGAGCTGGGTATGTTTAGCCTGAAGAGGAGAAGACTGAGAGGGGATATGATAACCATGCTCAAGTATTTGAGGGGCTGTCATATAGAAGATGGTGCTGAGTTGTTTTCTGTTGCCCAAGAAGGTTGGACCAGAACCAATGGGTTGAAATTAAATCAAAAGAGTTTCCGTCTAGACATTAGGAAGAATCTTCTAACAGTTAGAGCGGTTCCTCAGTGGAACAGGCTTCCTCAGGAGGTGGTAAGCTCTCCTTCCATGGAGGTTAGATGGCCATCTGTCAGCAATGCTGATTCTGTGACCTTAGGCAGATGATGAGAGGGAGGGCATCTTGGCCATCTTCTAGTCACTAGGGGTGTAGGGCAGTAGTTGTGAATTTCCTGCATTGTGCAGGGGGTTGGACTTGATGACCCTTGTGGTTTGAAAGTGTCAATAAGCATGTGGACAGGAATAAGCCTGTGGATATTTTGTATTTGGATTTCCAAAAAGCTTTTGACAAAGTCCCCCACCAAAGACTGCTAAGCAAACTTCATAGTCATGGGATAAGAGGACAAGTCCTCTTATGGATTGAGAGCTGGCTGAAAAATAGGAAGCAGAGAGTAGGAATCAATGGTTAGTTCTCACAATGGCGGGATGTGAGCAGTGGGGTGCCTCAGGAATCTGTGTTGGGACCGGTGCTTTTCAACCTGTTCATCAATGACCTGGAGTTGGGGTTAAACAGTGAAGTCGCCAAGTTTGCAGATGACACCAAATTATTTAGGGTGGTTAAAACAAAATTGGACTGTGAAGAGCTCCAGAAGGATCCCTACATACTGGAAGAATGGGCATTAAAATGGCAACTGAGTTTCAATGTGAGCAAGTGTAAAGTGATGCATATTGGGGCAAAAAATCCCAACTTCACATATACACTGATGGGATCTGTGCTGGCAGCGCCAGACCAAGAAAGGGATCTTGGGGTGGTAGTGGATAGCTCAATGAAGATGTCAACCCAGTGTGCGATTGCAGTAAAAAAGGCAAATTCTGTGCTGGCCATAATTAGACGAGGAATAGAGAATAAAACTGCTGATATCATACTGCCCTTGAACAAATCTATGGTGAGACCACACTTGGAATAGTGTGTACAGTTCTGGTCACCGCACCTAAAAAAGGATATTACAGAGCTTGAGAAGGTGCAGAAAAGAGCAACCAAAATGATTAGGGGACTAGAGCAACTGTCCTATGGGGAGCGGTTAAGACGCTTAGGGCTGTTTAGCTTGGAAAGAAGGCGGCTGAGGGGAGACATGATAGAGGTCTATAAAATTATGCATGGTTTGGAGAGAGTGGACAGGGAGAAGTTTTTCTCCCTCTCCCATAATACTAGAACCTGGGGTCATCTGCTAAAGCTGGAGGGTGAGAGATTCAAAACAGATAAAAGGAAGTTTTTTTTTTTTTTTGCACAACGCATAGTTACATTGTGGAACTCCCTGCCCCAAGATGGGGTGATGGCTGCCAGCTTGGAGGGCTTTAAGAGGGGAGGGGACATATTCATGGAGGAGAGGGGTATTCATGGCTATTAGTTAGAATGGATACTAGTCATGCTGCATACTTATTCTCTCTAGTATCAGAGGAGCATGCCTATTATATTGGGTGCTATGGAACACAGGCAGGATGGTGCTGCTGCAGTAGTCTTGTTTGTGGCTTCCTAGAGGCACCTGGTTGGCCTCTGTGTGAACAGACTGCTGGACTTGATGGGCCTTGGTCTGATCCAGCAGGGCCTTTCTTATGTTCTTATGTGGTCCCTTCCAGCTCTGTGATTCTAGGGGTAATCATTTTTAGAACAAATACTTGAAGTTTGGGTTGAGTAGAAATGTCATTCTTGGGATCCAGGAAAAACCTGTACAGCCATAGCGGTCCGTGCAAAACCTCCAAACAAGAACAAAATTTTGTCGAAGGCTTTCACGGTCAGAGTTCATCGGTTCTTGTAGGTTATCTGGGCTGTGTGACCGTGGTCTTGGTATTTTCTTTCCTGACATTTTGCCAGCAGCTGTGGCCGGCATCTTCAGAGGAGTAACACTGAAGGACAGTGTCTCTCAGTGTCAAAGTGTGTTGGAAGGGGATGGACTCTTCCAACACACTTTGACACTGAGAGACACTGTCCTTCAGTGTTACTCCTCTGAAGATGCGTGCCACAGCTGCTGGCGAAACATCAGGAAAGAAAATACCAAGACCACAGTCCACAGCCCGGATAACCTACAAGAACCGAAGAACAAAATTCATGTAATACCTTCATTATTTATTATTTAAATTGGCACAAAACATTGTGTAAGCTTTCAAGCACACCAGACGTCTTCATCAGGCTGGATGTTGCAACCTTGTCAAAGACAGAAGGGTGGAAGGAAGATTCTCCAGGCTGTGGTGTGAAGGTCTGGTCTCGCTTGCATCCTCTGAGGGCTGCAGGCAGGACATCAGCTCCACTTTACTGCTGCCGTAATATTACCTTACGAGACATTCCCTGAGAAGCTGCGTTGAGTCCAATGTTTGTTCTTTCACTAAAATACGTAAACTACCCCAACTCCATCCAAAATGGTCCCAAATGTTTATTGAGGCACACATCTATCTCCCTGGCAGGCTGAAAGCAATGGGAACCCCCTTCCAGTCTCTTGTGTTTTGTTCAATGAAAGCCACATTCAGTGGTATTGCCTGTTTTGAGATGTGACTCGCCGACCCGTTCAACCCACTCTGTGCCTCTGTTCATTTTCCTGTGATTTGGGTGTGTAAATGCCCTCTCCTGTGATTTCTTAAGGTTCCCATCCTGGGCTACAATAACTAGCATGCACTTTTCTTAAAGGGGAAGCACGTTTTTCCTACACATCACTAACACAAACATGGGCTGTAACCTATACCTATTAGAAATCTACTAACACTGCCTGGGGGAAGCCCAGTTCCCTTCCTGCTTGGGATAGTGTTGGAAATAAAAAGATTTATTTCTTTAAACAGACTTAAGTTCTGAATAAAAAGAAACCCAACCTCAGGATTGAAAGCAAGAGATTTTTAAAATTATTTTTGCGGCAAAAACAATTAGAGAGGAAAGAGTTTAGACAAAGACCTCAAAAGTGAAACTTTCCTCTAACAAGCCCCTCCTATTTCTTTACATTTTATAATATTTGAGAGTCCTTTGTTCCAAGAGGATTTTAGGAGGTCTCCTCCCTCAAACACACCCCTATGATGTAATTATCTCGAAACATGATCTCATCTGTTATTGGTATCAGGGAGAGCAAGGAACGAATTCAAAGTTAAGAAACAAGCCAAAACTAATTAAAAGCCTTAAAACTTTTTTTGTTAAACAATGCTGCTCTCTACTGGCTTATATAAGTAACTACAGCTCGATTAATATAAAGTGGCATGGTCTATCATTGTTTTATATTTCTTGTGACTGATTAATATGTTAAGATTAAATCAATTAAAATTCCATGTTCCCCACAATAGGATATGGTAGGAAATGGGTTGTGCTCCTGTGGGGTTTTATTGTGCATTTTATCTGCCTTCTTTTGAAGCCCCCAGGAAGGCTGCTCTGCCTTTTAGGAGGTCAGGAGAAGGCGGGAGAGTCTGTGAATTCAGGAGAGGGTTATGAAGAGGTGGGAGCAGGAAAAGAACACAGAATGGGCCAGAGGGGGAGAAATCTCCAGGCTGAAAATGCTTCTCTTCTTGTCTCATTTTCCCCCCAACAGCAAATGTGACTCTGGATCCAGACACGGCCTATCCCCGACTCATCCTGTCTGAGAATCGGAAAAGCATGAGATGGGGAGAAAAAGCTCAAGCTCTGCCCAGCAATCCTGAGAGATTTGAAAACTGTGACATTGTTCTGGGCCGGGAGGGATTCACAGCAGGCCGCCATTTCTGGGAAGTCGTTGTGGGAAGTGAGGAAGGCTGGCGTGTGGGGGTGGCCAGAAAGTCTGTGGAGAGGAAGGGAAGCATCACCTTTAGTCCTGAGGGAGGGATCTGGGCTGTGGGGAAGAGGGGGGGACGCTACTGGGCTGCCACAGAAGGCCTTTCCCTGAGTGGGGAGCCGAAGAGGATCCGCGTCTGCCTGAACTACGCTGGGGGCCGAGTGGCCTTTTTTGACGCTGACCGAGGATCCCTGATCTACGAGTTCTCTGGAGCCTCCTTCCGTGGAGAGACCCTCCTGCCCTTCTTTCGGTTGTGGGGAAAAGCCCAACTCAAAATCTCATCTTAAGACCCTTCTCTTCACACCAGGAGCACCAAATAAGGCCTCTCCGGGCTCCACCAAAACTGACTGGAGTAAAAAGGGAGACATTTTCCCTTCATCCCCTTTTTAAAATTTGTATCTCATTTCTGAAAGCAACAGTGACACATTTCTGTTCATAAAGAATAATCGGCTTGTGGTCAAGGAGAGCTGTGAATAGTTCGTGTCCCCCCCACCCCACCCCCCGCCATTCTCCTCCGGCCTTCATTCCTCTCAAGCACAACAGGAACAGCCAAAGACCGTGGAGAGGAAGAAAGAGGCCCCTGAAAGTCTAAGATGATCTTCTGGCCTTTCTCTTTTCAATGCTACACTGGGCAGCACCTGCTAGGAAATTGCCTCTCCCTGTCAAGGCTGCTCCATGCATCGCAGTTGTGGTTCAGTTATATTACTGGTTGCAAAGATGTTGTTGCTCTTATGATAAAGTTACGTTACCTTGAAAACTGGGCTGCCTTGAATTTTTTATTGGGTGGTGGGAGGGTATATTGTGACAGCCGGACAACCACAAGGGTGCTTTTCATTTATTGGCTTGCCCCCCCCCCCAGCGCTCCAGTTGGAAAGAAATTCAGGAGGGGGGTTTGCATAGCCGGGGTCCTGCTGGGTTAAAGGTTTCTAATTCCTGTTTTTTGTGTCTCTCTTCAAATCATTATGAATCCTTTTCATCCACACAGCCGTCTCTCTGTCTCTCTCCTTTAATTGGGTTTCCAACAAACTGGGTGCCCATACTTTGTTCTTACCGCAACCCTGCAAGGGAAGTTGGGCCAAGAGCTACTGAGCTTCATTGCTGGGGTGGCCAACTGTGGCCTGGGAAATTCCTGGAGATTTTGGGTGCAGAGATGGGGAGGGTGGGGTTTGGGGAGGGGAGGGACCTGAGGGGGGCACAATGCCATAAAGTCCATCCTCTGAAGCAGCCTTTCTCTCCAGGGGACCTGATTTCCATCATCTGCATCTGTAATTCTGGGAGATTTCCAGCACCCACCTGGAGGCTGGCAACCCTATAGCTGAGTAGGAATTTGAACCCAGGCCTCATCAGTTCAAGTCCACCACACTGCACTTCAAAGCACTCATACTAATGTGTCATCTACACTTCAAGTGATAAAGGGACTAAATGAGGCTTAGGGGAGCATCATCCCATCCCCGCTTGCCCTGCTGGCCACTGAACAGCCACTCTGTCAGTCTAATGCGCCACCACCTTTACCTGCCTGATTCAGATGGTGGCAGGCCTTGCTTCTCTTCTCCTAAAGAAAAGAAAAGAAAAAACAATGCAAAAATAATTCACGTGTACTTTGGATAGGTCCTTCTGGTACCTTGACATGATTTTCTCCAGGTATGAAGAAAAGGAGGCGTTTGAGGATGCAGCGGCTTTTCCTCTTGCACTGAAGTGGCGGGTCTGGGACCTCTCGGATTTAAATCCCCTTTTGGAGGGCTTCAAAAAGCAATTCAAAGGTAATGGCCATAAGAACTTAAGAAAGGCCATGCTGGATCAGACCAAGGCCCATCAAGTCCAGCAGTCTGTTCACACAGTGGCCAACCACGTGCCTCTAGGAAGCCCACAAACAAGATGACAGCAGCAGCAGCCTCAAAACGGATTCCCCAAAATAGCTGCCCCTAGAGGTGGAGCCAGCCACGAAATGGTTACTGCAACTTACCTTCAGTCACACAGTGGAAATCCTTGTGCTGTGGTGGCAGATGCTGCCCAAGCAACATTTTTAAAAAGCTGCACAGCCAATCAGAAGCCTGGCTTGGCAAAAGTCCCACCTTGCCCTGGCCACTTTGTAAAATACCTGGTGGGCACCAGGAAAGGTACTGGTAGCACCAGTGTCGATGGGCACCATGTTGGGGACCCCTGACTTATATCAGGAACAGACCAAGGAATGTGAGAATTGTATGTACCGATTCACAAGGCTATCTGAGTTCACCATGGGAAGTTTCCGTATTCTCCCACAACTTTAGTTCAAAATTGGATTATGTGGATTTCCTGAAAATTATTCTCTGTTGCTTCTTTCTAGTTATTTGTGCCCATGAACTGACAAACTGGGATGTAGTGGTAGAACAAGCATCTGAAATGAAAGGGAGGGGGAGGAAACTGTCCCTTCAGGGCATCCTCATTTAATGGCGACCCCCACCCAATCCCTTTCAGGAACACTTACCCCCATTCTCATCGCAGTGTGTCTATGAACAAATTGGACCTATCATTACTACTCAACGTGACTAGTAAAAAGAAATGTGAATATTTACATATAAATGAAATCTGTGAAGAATTTTTACCCAGAAGTAGGTTCTGCTTAACCTTTCAGCCAAAACTCAGGAAGAAATATGTACGCATGTAACATCAAGTCACAACCAACTTATGGTGACCCCAGAAAGAGGGTTAATCTGCACAATCTTCTTTGGTACCAACCCTGCTTAGCTTTCAAGATCTGATGAGGTGGGGCTATACGATGGCACCTTCCCTCCCCGAGATAAAAATAGACGATATTGTTAACTGATGTTTTTGTCACAAGATTGGTGAGAGGCACATGGGTGTGCTGCTCACTTTCTATTCATTTACTTCCTCAGACACTGGATCCTGGATTTCACCTGCAGAAAGGTACGTATTTCTTCATACACCATTCAATCATTTCTTCAGTAAAAAGCTTCACCTTACAATTTGTGTTCTTCTACTTGGATGCTCTTGTTTTATTCCTCAACATCTCTCCCTCCCTGCCACAGCCAGTTCTTTCTTGTTTTGAGGAGGTCTGTAAGGGTGAAAGAGAAGGTGAACTCTAAGAGGATGAACTACCTGCTACCTTTCACCTACCTGCCGCCATATTGAAATGAGGGGGAAAGGGTTGTGGGCATCAGCCCTTGAGGGCCCTTCAGAATCCTCCCCATGAGAGGCCCAGACCAGGTTGGGAATCCCCTTTCTCTCAGTGGATTTCCCTACTTGCTTTCCAGGTTTCCCTCAGTTTCAAGGTGCTACAAATTGTCTATTGGATCCGTGGGTTTGTGGAGTAGCAGCATATAAAGGAAGATGTCCAGCTTGCCCTGGTGCTGTTTTCCAGATGTTCACACATAAGTTGTGTTTGCTATTTGGGAGAAGAATGGGAGATACGTGCCTGTCACTCACAAGCCGCCTCTTCAGTTTGGTCTTTCGTCTCCCTGGCTGTCACTCGGATGTACACTTCTGGGCAGGTGAAGGCTGTCCCCTGAGTATATCTTAGAGTGAATTCAGACAGAATGCAGGTAGATGTTTTCTGGTGCTGTAAACTGGGCTCAGGAACTTCCACTTGTCACATTCATGTTTGCAGGTCAAATGCTGGCTTGGCTCTGTTTTGCTCCCTTTTGCATAGGATCTCTAGTTTGCTGTTTTAAATGAATACATTTTCAAACTGCATTTATGGTAAATTGCAACATATTAATCCTTTACCACAGTAAAGTTGCAGAACTGGTTTTTGGAGAGGTATTTCCAGGATGTTAAATATATGTGTATTTTCAGGGCAGCAAAGTTTCTTTCAAGCTAGTTCTGCCTCCTGGAAAAGTTACACCTGCTTTAAAATGTTTTCACCCTTTGGTGCTGCAAAATTTGCAAGCATCACAATAGCGTTTCAGGGCTCCTCAAGATATATGTGAGGCAAGGGAACCCGTTCTTGATGCCTTAGGACATTTGTTGCTTGGCTGAGTTCCATAAGAAAGGTCTTCATATTCTTCCCCCAAAGGGTGGCTGTTGAGGCGTCTTTTTCCAGCCCAGGGTACGTCATGCTTGAAGTTTGATAGTTCTGTGATGATAACTCTAGTGCAGAAGGGCTTCCAATTGGTAATGTTGCAGTTCTTTTTCAATTGCTGCCAAAGATGCCACAAGAGAGCTTAGTTTTTGCAGAGCTTTAAGCAAGTTGCTTCCACAGGAGCAGGGAGGGAACATGAATCCAATACCAAGGATATTTCTGTCAATTCTAGCTTGGGCCTGAAGTGCTTGGTTCTCTCTAGAAGTCACAGGTACCTAGGTACACACTGAGGTGCTGTTTACACAGCCCAAATAATGCACTTTCAATCCACTTTCACTGCACCTTAACGATAGTTTACAAGTGGATTTTGCCAGTTCATACAGTAAAATCCACCTTCAAAGTGGATTGAAAGTGCATTATTTGGACTGTGTAAATAGCACCTGAGTGTTTATATGAAAGGAACTCCTGCAGCATAAAGCAAGTTTTTGCAGAACTGTCAATAAGTTGCTTCCATAGGAGCAGGGAGGGGACATGAATAGATGCAAGGTTATTTCTATCAATTCTCGCTTTATCCTGGCCATCTTCACACAGATGATCTGCCATGGGTTCAATGCCTTTGCTTTCCCACCACATTTGTGCATCTGCTGGGGTTGCCCACGTTTCCTCTGATCTTTCTCAGACTGGTTTTTTAAATAGGTTATATTATTATATCATTATATATATATATAATGTTTTACAAATACATGTACCTGGTTCTCTGACTTCCCAGCCTCCATTAAAAAGTAGGTCTTTAGACCTTTCTGTTATGACAATATACAAAGGCATCAATATAATGTGCTACTGCTGGGTTGTTGTTTTTTAATTGCCAAAGCCCTGGTGGCCCAGTGGAGGGGGGTGGGTGCTACTGGGGGACTGGAGCAGGGAAACGGGGAGGGGGGAGACCTGCCCTGAAGAAGCCCTGTTCTTGTCGCTGCGCTTTATCAGTAGCTACACCAATAACAAGGAAACCGCACAAGCCCTTCTCCATGTGGAAACCACTGCTGAAGCACCTGGGTCTCTCTACAAGACACTGGGAGTTTCACGGGAATGTCAATCCTGCTCTGTCTTCCTTCCCCTGAGTTACCCATGCTGTGAAGCACAGAAACTATTAGTGACTGGGGTGTTTTTGATTCAAGGTGTTCTGGGAGACACCTTGAATGACAGGAGAAGAGGGGTAGTTATCTTTTAGGACAAATAACTCAAGGTTGGTTTGAGTAAAAATGACATTATTTGAATACAGGGAAAAAATTGTACAGCCATAGTGGTCCATGCAAAAAAACCCAATACGAACAAAATGTATGCAATACCTTAATTATTAATAATACATTTTATTTGTACCCTGCCCTCCCTGGCAAAGCCGGGCTCAGGGTGGCTAGCATCATAAGAATGTAATTTGTACTGTATTGTATTGGTATTTTATTGCAATCTAAAATCATTCCTAAACTAACACTCTCATCTGATGGCACATAACTACCCCACCTTAGGGAGGATGGGGCTTACAGGTGGGCTGTGTATCAATGCCCACTGTTCAGTGCCTTCAGTCCAGGGGAAAGGAAAGAGGATGTAGACGAAGAAGACATGGGGGCAAGGAACACCCCAAAAGGAAGGAAGAGGGAAGGAAAAAGGGAGACAGCTGGGGAGGAATTATGCAACGGTCCGGGAGGGGAAAAGACAAGGAAGAGAGGAAAGCAGGAAGGAGGAAAAGAGGGGAGGCAAGCTATTTGTGCCCTGACCTGGGTGGCCGAGGCTAGCCTGATCTCATCAGATCTCAGAAGCTAAGCAGGGTCAGCCCTGTTTAGTATTTGGATGGGAGACCACCAAGGAATACCAAGGTTGCTGTGCAGAGGAAGGCACTTTCAAACCACCTGTGTTAGTCTCTTGCCATGAAAACCCCAAAAGTGGAGAGGAGCTGGGGTATCACACAAAGATGCCCGTCACTTTTTTTGTTGACTAGAGGTCTGTTGCATTTGCAATATTTAAAAGTAAATAGTGGGTTAAAAATATTGGATTAGAAACATGCAAGAGGTGAAGAGAGGTGGTGTGTTTTCTGAGCTGTTTGGGCTGTCTGTGTGGAAATCTAGCTTTGGGGGGAGTGTATTAGAAGCACATGGTTCTGCTGGGAGGGCTCTTATGCTTGAGTGAGATGTGTCAGCTGCCTGCTATTGTCTGACCCCTGGGGGTGAAGCCACAACTATCCAGGGTTTGGCAAGGCGTGCCACAGGTATGATCATCTTATCCACTGGGCAGAAATGATGGGTGTGAGCTCAATGCCTGAAGCTCTTGGCCCTCAGGGGGCAGGTTCATTCCCTTGAGGCTACGGTTTGCCAGCCTGGAGAAGCTGAGGCAGAGAGAGGTTTGGGGATGAGACCTTCGGGGACTTCCCAGAACAGCCCCACTCCTGTGCTGTTGTGGAGGGTCAGAGTCTCCAGGTCAGAGGGTGTCAGTCTGAGGAGGAGGGATGTGATCCCTTAGAAGGGGCCTCTTCCTTGGGTGATGGACCAATATCCTCTCGTACAGAGGATACCCTTCTGGAGTTGGGGAGGTAGGCGGGCTTTTGTTAGGGGAGCCCTCCATTCCACTCTGGGGCCTGTTGCTCTAGCCCCAGAACACTTCTGTTATTCCCAGGGGCCATCTTTCCACAACAAGAGATGGATTGACTCAATAAAGGAAGCCACAGCTTTCAATTTGCAAGATCTGAGCAAGGCTGTCAAAGATAGGACATTTTGGAGGACTTTCATTCATAGGGTCGTCATGAGTCGGAAGCGACTTGACGGCACTTAACACACACACACATCTTTCCACTGTGGGGCCAGAGCAGTGTATCTCGGATCAGAGTCCCATTCTGCATTTTTATTGCAACTTTTGCCTACTGTATTCAATAAACCTATGCAAAGCAGTGGGTATTCCTGGCTCCCAGCATAGCCAGTGGGCATGCCAGCATCTCCCAACGGGCAATCCTGTGTCATTCGTTCCAGCGCATCCCTTCCCAGGCTGGTGAGCGCTGATCTCTCCACACCCGCCTGCCCCAGACCCGGGAAGCATCTCGCTCCAACACCGGGAACTCCCCCTTTGCCCAGCCCTGGGGCGCAAAGGGGAAAGGGTCTCCCTTCCATTGGGGGCGGCCGCTTGCAAATGCGAGGCCAGAGACGCGCCCAGCCCCAGGCTTGCCTTCCCCCCTTTCTCTAAAGCCATTTGCAGGAAGGGGGACGCCCCGTCGTGGCTTTGCAAAGCGGGAAAACCAAACGGACTCTTTTGTTCTCCCTTCCCTTCCTCGAGGCAACCATGGCCGCCGGGGGTCCCGTCCAGGAGCTGTGCGAGGAAGCCTCTTGCTCCGTCTGCCTGGACTTCTTCAGGGACCCGGTGACCATCGCCCAGTGCGGCCACAGTTTCTGCCGCGCCTGCCTGACCCGCAGCTGGGGGGCGTCGGCGGCAGAGGCTTCCTGCTGCCCCCAGTGCAGAGGGCGAGCGCAGGAGGGGAGCCTCCGGCCCAACCAGCAGCTGGCCAACTTTGTCCAAATAGCCAAGAAACTCTCTTCAAGAGGGAAAGGGGGGCAGAAGGAAAGAGGGGCGTCTGCGAGAAGCACCGGGAGATCCTGAAATTTTTTTGCAAGGAAGGCGAAGCCCCCGTCTGCATTTTCTGGGACGTGTGCGAGGAGCAGAAAGACCACGAGGAAGAGGCTTTCCAAGAAAACAGGGTGAGTAAGAAAGCGGTGGCAGGGCGACTTCCTTGCATCCTTGTGTGTGGCTCAAGATTTTCCTTTGGCGCAAAGCTCTCTCGAGCTAGTGGTCGTTGCCGCTTGCTGGCTTGTAACTATTAGTACAATATGAACTATAAATATACAGTATTACTAGAAAAGAGCAAGAGTCCAGTAGCACCTTAAAGACTAACAGAAATATTTTCTGCCAGGGTACGAGCTTTCGTGAGCCACAGCTCACTTCTTCAGATACCTTCAGATACCTGAAGAAGTGAGCTGTGGCTCACAAAAGCTCATACCCTGCCAGAAAATATTTTTGTTAGTCTTTAAGGTGCTACTGGACTCTTGCTCTTTTCTGCTACTGCAGACAGACTAACACGGCTACCCATGGTGAATTATACAGTATTACATTACTGCCCCGTCACAAATTGGCCTGCAAAGCAGCAGCTAGGAATAAACGATCACAAGTGCTTGAGGAAGGGTTTTTCCTCATGATGGAGGGCCTGGCTGCCACTTCTTCTCTGCCTCACCACCTCCCCCTTCCCAGAGAGCATCCTTTGCTGGTTGTGTGTGTGTTAAGTGCCGTCAAGTCGTTTCCGACTCATGGCGACCCTATGAACCAAATGTCCTCCAAAGTGTCCTATCCTTAACAGCCTTGCTCAGTTCTTGCAAATAGAGGGCCGTGGCTTCCTTTATAGAGTCAATCTATCTCTTGTTGGGTCTTCCTCTTTTCTTGCAGCCTTCAACTTTTCCTAGCATGATTGTCTTTTCCAGTGACTCTTTCTTCATTGTCCAGCTCTCTCAAATAACATAGTAATAGGGAATGCAATGGCATGAATTAACCTGATCTTGGTTGCCAGTGACATATCCTTACCCTTCAGAATCTTTTCTAGCTCCTTCATGGCTGCCCTTCCCAGTCTCAACCTCCTTCTGATTTCTCGGCTGCACTCTCCCTTTTGGTTGATGATGGAGCCAAGGAATAGAAAGTCTTCAATTTCAGTTTCCTCATTGTCAATCTTAAAGTTGTGTAATTCTCCTGTAGTCATTACTTTTGTCTTCTTGATGTTCAGCTGCAGTCCTGCTTTGGCACTTTCTCTTTTAACTTTCAGCAGTAGTCGTTTCAAGTCTTTGCTAGTTTCTGCCATTTTTGCTTGTTATCCTCTCAATATTGCTGCCCCAGCCTTTCACTAATAGGCTACCTTTGGCTGAGGAACATGCACAGTACAATCCCATTTCCTTCCCCTTAAGCAGTGTGTGTGTGTGTAAAGTGCCGTCAAGTCGCAGCCGACTTATGGCGACCCCTTATGGGGTTTTCAAGGCAAGAGACTAACAGAGGTGGTTTGCCAGTGCCTTCCTCTGCACAGCAACCCTGGTAATCCTTGGTGGTCTCCCATCCAAATACTAACCAGGGCTGACCCTGCTTAGCTTCTGAGATCTGACAAGATCAGGCTAGCCTGGGCCATCCAGGTCAGGGCCTTAAGCAGTGGCCTACCCTTTATTTACAATGGCCATCCCCTTGGCCCTCCCATCCTGAGATTGAGCTGTGTGGCCAGCCCAAGAGGTCTCACTGCCCAAGGGGGGGGCTTCCCAGCCCCCCCCCCCAGAAGTGCAGGCCTCTGATGAAGTGGGGCTTCCAGTACTTTGCAGGGGTCATTGTGAATATGGAGGGAGGAGCAGAAGGCAAGAAATGGATGTGTGTCGTTCTCAGAATCCCAGCACTTAGACAACTGGCAAGTCTGGCTGGGTCAGGACTAACTTTGTGCTACTTTTCAGAGTCGAGGCCCAAAAAATCTCATCACCAGGCCAATGGAGAAGTCCCCCATGATCAGGGTGGCCAAAACTCAGTACCTGTAGATGTGTTGGCACAAAGGCTTCCCTGAGGGCAAACAGCCCTGCAGGAGATCATCGGCTGTGAGATTAAGTCTGAGGGGCATTATGGGGTTTCCAAGCAAAAGGGCTAGGAACCCACAGGTGCCCCACATACTGATGCCCCTGTGGGTCCAGGATGTGAAGGAATGCCTCATCATCACCACCATGGGAAAATTAAGGTACAGGGAGGGTAAACCCCTCAAATCAAGCTCAAGTTTATGAGAATGATTATCAGCTTGTTGGGCCAGTATCAGAATCATCAGGCATTTGTATCGTTCATGGTGTTGTCTGGAGGGCCACCTGGGAGGTAGGGTTGCCAGGTCCCTCTTCTCAACCTGCGGGAGATTTTAAGGGGTGGAGCCTGAAGAGGGCGGGGTTTGGGGAGGGGCTTCAATTCCATAGAGTTCAATTGCCAAAGCGGCCATTTTTCTCCAGGTGATCTGATCTCTTATCGGCTGGAGATCGGTTGAATAAGCAGGAGATCTGCTACTACCTGGCAGTTGGCAACCCTACTAGGAGGAGATGCTGTCTGTGAGAGGGCGGATGGGCTGGTTTGGAGTTGAATCTTGAAAGGGGAATGAAAAATCCACCTGGGTCCATCCGTATTCCTGCAGTTCCAGCTTCACCTTATTACACCTCTGGACCTATATTTGGAGGTTTGTCATAAGAACACCCCAGGAATGCAACGAGTTTCAAGAAAGGTGGAAATTGTATTACTCATATGTTTTGTGAGGCTGGTATAAATGAGTATGTTTAGCTACAATATATTTAACCACAAGGTTTTATTGAAAATATGTATTAGGGAATATAGTCACTGTATATAAGCCTGTATGTAACTACAAATGAGATAGTATTTAGAAATGAAAAATGTCAGATATAAAACTATATTGGTAGTTTGGTCAAGGTAATTATAAATGGATTCATATGATTTAACAGAGGTGGTCCTTATTATGCAAACGCATCCTGTTTCCTTGTTTTGGCCATCAGGCAATCGTGGCTGCTAGAAGAGGGAGAGTTTGCCAGAAGCACCAGGAGCCACTGAAGCTCTTCTGCAAGGATGACGAAGCCCTCATCTGTGTGGTTTGCGACAGATCCAAGGAGCACAGAGATCATGAAACCCTTCCTCTTGAGGAGGCCTCCCAAGAGTACAAGGTGGGAAATCAATAAGGTGGAGGTTGGTGGGGAAGAGCTGTGGATCCTTCTCCTTGGTCTCTTTGCAGAGAAACTGCCTCCATTTTCTGCCTCAGCCTCTTTGCTGCTTCCTTCTTGGCTTAGTGGCACCGTAAAGCATTGCCTCCTGCCCCCTGCTGAGGTTAAAGTGGGGTGATATGAAAAAGTGGGGAGATTGACTCACTTTCTGCCTGGCTGTGTTGATGTCTGGACAGCCCACTGCATGACTGAGCTACGAGGGGGTAGTTTCAGTTTTTTTTGGCGGGGGGGAGGGCTACACATGAAGATGCCTTATTCTGAGTCAGACTCTTGGTCTGTCCAGGTCCATTCTGACTGGCAGCGGCTCTCCAGGGACTCGGGTGGAAGTCTTTCATGGCAACTGCTACCTATGAGTTTCAACTGGAGATGTTGGGGATTGAACCTGGGACTTTCTGCACGCCAAGCAGATGTTCTCCCAATGAGCCTTGGCCCTTCCACAGCACTGTGGCTCCATAAGAAATCCTTTCCCACCCCACAGCTGTGGTTGCTTCCACACAGAGTTTCCCCTGCTTTGTGGGGCCGTTACATCTAGTTTGGTTTTTAATGACAATTTTGCTTCTCGTATGTTTTATAATAAACTTCTAAAAAATGAACCAATCTCCGTTTTGGGTCCCTCCTCCCCCAGGATCGGTTCAGCAACCATCTGGAGATGCTGAAGAAGGAGAGGGAAAGAATTGAGGCGTGTCAAGCAGACATATTAAAGGAAAGCCAAGACTTGCTCGTAAGTGTCACTACGGCTGGGAAGTGAGCAGAATCGAGGACTAGTACTGGGGGAGGAATGGCAGAAAATAGCAAAAGAGGCAACTTACGAAGCAAACTCCCAGCAATTTGGAAATTCGGTGCACAGATGGTCAGTATTGATCAGACCAACACCCCCCCCCCCAAGGGAGGCATAATATTGCAGTTCTAAGCAGAGTTATAACTGGGGTGGGTGTGCTGCAGGACTGCACATTCTTGGTGCCCCTGGCACCCTAAGATGGTCACCTTGGACTTCCTAGTGGGTGGGCTGCCCTGGGTATTTATCCAGCTCTAGCCCCCCCCCTTTTTTGTTGTTCTTGAGTGATCTTGTTTTGGGCAGAATCAGTTGACCTTCCAAGGTGTTGTCTGTTCCCGGATGAGAGGAACGTCTGTGTCAATTCCCCACTAGTGTGCCTGCACCTACACTGCAAGCCAGGAGAGGTCCCTGAAGAGAGACGAGGGTGTGTCTCCCCACCCCCACCCCGAGAAATGCTGGGTAGAAATGCTGTTAGATACTCCACTGATCCTGAACTGGTCCAAGGGTTGTTCAGCCATTGCTGATTCTAAGGGGGAGAAGTACCTGCAATACTCAGTGGCGTGTTGATCTTTCCCCCTGCAGTTTTTCCTTGCTCAAATTGCAGCCAGGGAGACCGAGTGAGGGGAAGGGGCTTCTTAGTTCTTTTCTCCTTAGTGGTATTACTACTCAAACATTGTACGTCTTCACCTGTTGGGAAGTGAGGGGGGTCAGCATATGGAGGGTGTTTTACTGAGGAAACAAACAGACTCAAGAAGTCCTTTCTACTCTCTGGGACTTCTGCTGCAGACATAGCCCTCAGTGGCTGAAAGAACCTCTCCAGGAGTTTGAGTGTGATATACTTTGGCCCTGAGGATGGATCCATGGAAATCTTCCTTTTTCCCTGCCCAATGTTGATGTGATCTCCGTGAAAGGTCAAATTGCCCTTCCGATTGGAGTCTCCTGAAGAACCTCTTTCCACTGCAAAGACCACCTGTGTTATATTGACCTGATTTCTCTTTCCATTTCAGAAGGAAACCACAGGAGAGAAGCTAGTGACGGTAGCCAAGTTCAGAGAACTACGCTCGTTTCTAGAGGAACAAGAGAAACTGTTGCTGGCTCAGATGGAAGAGGTGGAGAGGGAGGTGACAAAAACCAGGGACCAGCACTTGGACGAACTGTCAGAAAAACTCTCCTCTCTGGACAGCCTCATCCGGGAAATGGAGGAGAAGTGTCAGCAGCCGGCCAGTGAACTCCTGCAGGTGAGAGTGTGGCAGGAACAGCCCAGGCTCCCCTTTGGGAGAAGGCTGCCTCTGAACCCTTTCTGTGCCTCCTTTGCTTGGGCTGAAAGTAAATGAGCTGTCAGGACGCAGCCCGATGCCAGCCCTTCTATCCCTCCCCCGAGGTGGCCGTGAGAGCTACACACCCTAATCTGAGGACTTCCTGCCTTCCACTTGAGGAAAATTCCCTTTGTTAAAGAAGCTACTGTTGGGTTGACAAAGCAGATCTCCCAGGTCTGCTCTGAAATGGCTCCACTTTGACTGCTCATATTATCCTCACAAAGATTTTCTCCCACTGTATGGAGATCCACCCCAGCCTTTGAGTGGAATCTGCTAGCTGGACACAAGAGAAGGGCCAGAGTGCAGAATCTCCCAGGGTCTCAGGGCTCTTCCTGGTGTGGCCTTTTAGCAACCATTGAGGTCTCCCTTCTTTTTCTCTCTCTCTGCTATTTTTCTTTAGGATGCCAGAAGCACCTTGCAGAGGTAAGTGGATCTTTCTCATCAACCTTATTTACACTATTAGGGGTCTGGGTCTCAGCCTCCCTCTTGAGAACATAAGCAGAGCCTGCTGAATGAGACCAGTGGTCCATTTAGTCCAGCATCCTGTTTTGCACAGTGGCCAAGGAACATGACGCAGAGGCCAAGGCCCTCCCCTGCTGCTGCCTCCTAGCAGTGCTAATCAGAGGATGGCTGCCTCTGGCTGTGGAGGCTCCTCTTCACTCACCAGTTCTCATAGCTACTGATGGACCTCTCGGCCATGAATTTGTCTAATCCCCTTTTAAAGCTATCTATGCTCATGGCCATCATTACCTCAACCGGCAGTGAATTCCATAGATTAATTACTGGTTAAGTAACAAAGTATGCTCTTTTGTCTGTCCTGAATGTATTTCTCAACAACTTCATTGGGTGCCCCTGAGTTCTAGCATTATGGGAGACGGAGAAAAAGATGTCAAGGCACTGTACCTGACTACAACCTCTTCTGAGAGAAAGAGACTGGTCTAAGGGCACTGAGAGACAAATGGCTGAATGTGGGATTGAACCAGGGTCCTACAAGTCCTTGTCTAGAACTCTGACCACACCAGCTTTCCCTAGACATTTGGATGTGGAGTTGCTGTTCTTAGGGCCAAACAATGTTTGCTTTTTAAAGAGTTGGGTCTTGGGGAATGAGTTGGGTCTGTGAGGAATGGCTTTTAAGGAATAAAGCAGAGCCTGCTTGGCCCTGGAATGCCGCCGCAAGGAAGGAAGATCTCCTGACTCCCCCCCCCCCAGCCATTTTTCATGCTGAAACAGCGCTGAGAAGGGGAGTTATTTCCCCATGTGGGGCATTCCCATGTGGGGAAATAAGACCCCCAGTGCAGTTTCAACATGGGAAAATGGCTGGTGGAGGAGGCAGGAGCGCTTCCTCTTCCCATGGTGGCGTTAGGAGTCCAGATGGGCTCTGTTATTTTTAAATATTTGTTCCCCACAGCTGCTGTGTGGCTTTGGGGTCTCTGATCCACTGGGTGGGTGGGGGTAATACTGGATGATACTGTAGCATGATTTTTCTCAAGGTATGAAGAAAAGGAGGCATTTGAGAATCCAGTGGGTTTTTCTCTTTTACGGAAGTGGCACATGTGGGACTTCTCCGATCTAAATCTCCTTTTCAAGGTCATCATGAAGCCATTGAGAGGTAATGAAGAGCCGCTGCAGGGATTTCAGACTGGACGTTAGAGTGGGCCAGATGTGTTTTAGTATGTTTCAGGCTGCTTGTATTATTAGCAGACCCAGGAATGTCAGGAATCCATGTACTGATTCAAAAGGCCATTTTAGTTCACAATGTGAAGTTTTCTGGTCAGAATTTTTCCACAGGTTTAGCTCAGAATTGCATTACCTGGATTTTCTCAAAGTTATTCTACATTGCTGATCCCTGGTCATTTCTGTGACTGTGCACTTGCAAACCGTGAGGTAGATGGTAGAACAGGCACCTAAAATGAAAGGGAGGGGGAGGAAACTGCCCTTCAGGGCATCCTCATTTAATGGAGACACCCACCCAATCTCTTTCAGGAACGCCTGCCTCCATAATCATTTCAGTGAGTTTATAACCAAATTGGATGTATCAAAATGGTCCCCTTTGAGGGAGTGCATGTGTTTGCTGAAGTATGTCGTAGCTGAGCCCACAGAGTGGTCTCAAGGGGTCTGATAATGCTGTGTTAAACAGATTTACACCCTTCTGCGCCCATTGAAATTGGGCTTAAGTTTAGCTGGAGTGGACCATTGGGCTGCAGTTCTTAGCCTACGTTCTATAAAGTGCATCTCCAGTCACTTAAAGTGACCATTAAAAAGAAATGTGAATGTTTCCACATAAATAACATTTGGAAGAATTTCCCCCAGCTTTCAACTGAACCTCAGAAGATGGTATGCATGTGCCATCAAGACACAACCACCTTATAGCAACTCCAGAAAAAGCTTTTCAAGGCAAGTGAGAAGCAGAAATTGCTTTGCCTTTGATTCCTCTGCAGAATCCTCTTTGGTCTCCCATCCAAGTACCAACCCTGCTTAGCTTTTGAGATCTAATGAGGTGGGGCTATACGATGGCCCCTTCCCTCCCCAAGAGAAAAATAGATGATATTGTTAACTGATGTTTTTGTCACAAGATTGGTGATCGGCACAAGGGTCTGCTGCTCACGTTTGGTTCCTTTCCTTCCTCAGACACTTTGGATTCTGGATTTCACCTGCAGAAAGGTATATATTTCTTCATACACTGATCAATTATTTCTAAACTAAAAAGCTTCACCTTACAATTTGTGTTCTTCTGTTTGGTGTTTTTTGTGTGTGCAAAGATAACATTATTGGACACTCTTGTTTTGCTCCTCAACCTCTCTCTCTCCCTGCCACAGCCAGTTCCTTTTTGTTCTGAGGAGGTCTGTCAGGGTGAAAGAGAGGGTGAACTCTGAGGGAAATGACCTGCCTCCGTTCACCTACCTGCCACCATATTGGAATGATGGTAGAAGGGTTGCTGGGCATCAGCCCTTGAGGGCCTTTCAGAATCCTCCCCATGAGAGGCCCAGACCAGGTTGGGAATTCCCTTTCTCTCAGTGGATTTCCCTACCTGCTTTCCAGGTTTCCCTCAATTTCAAGGTGCTATAAATTGAGTATTGGGTCCATAGTTTGTTTGTTTTTAAGCTGTGTTTATGGAATAGCAGTATATGAAAGCAGAAGTCCAGCTTGCCCTGGTGGTGTTTTCCAGTTGTTCACACAGAATTTGTGTTCAATGTTTGGGAGAAGAACAGGTCCTACGTGCCGTCACTCACAAGCCTCCTCTTCAGCCTGGTCTTCCTCCTCCCCAGCTGTCACTAGGGTGCAGAGTTCTGGGCAGGAGGAGGCTGTCTCCTGAGTATATTTTAGAGTGAATTCAGACAGAAGGAAGGCAAATGTTTTCCAGTTCAGGAGCTTCCATTTGCCACATTCGTGTTTGCAGGTCAAATGCTGGCTTAGCTCTGTTTTGCTCCCTTCTGCGTAGGGTCAGTTGTTGGCTGTTTCAAACGGCATTGATGGTATATCACAATATATTAATCCTTTACAAAGCTTTCAGTAAAGTTGCAGAACTGGTTTGTGAAGAGGTATGTCCAAGATATTAGATGTATGTGTGTTTTCAGAACAGCAAAGTATCTTCCAAACCTGTTCTGCCTCATTGGAAACTTACGACTGCTTTAAAAGGTTTTACCCTTTGGTGCTGCCAAATTTGCAAGAATCAGAATAGCATTTTCAAGGCTCTGCAAAAAATACGTGAGGCAAGGAAACCTATTCTTGATGCCTAAGGACATTTGTTTCTTGGCTGAGTTCCATAACAAAAGTATTATTCTGCCAAAGGTGGCTATTGAGGCATCCGTTTTTCCCAGCTCAGGATAGGTCATGCTTGAAGTTTGATAGCTCTGTGATGGAAACTCTAGTGCAGAGGGCTCCCCACTGGAATTACTGCAGCTCTTTTTAAACTGCCACCGAGGAAACTACAAGAGGGCTTAGTTTTTGCAGAGCTGAAAATAAGTTGCTTCCACAGGAGCAGGGAGGGGACATGAATTCAATACCAAGGATATTTCCGTAAATTCTAGCTTGATCCTGGCCGTCTTCTCACTGGTTATTAGCTCTGGGTTCAACTGTTGCGGGAAGTGATTTCCCCCCAGCTTCCTCACCACATTTGTACACCTGCTGGGGTTTCCCAGGTTTTCTCCGGTCTTTCTCAAACCTGGTTTGCAGTAAAGCCAGGATGGCTGCTGTGTGGGTGGGAAAATTCAGATTTCCCCACCGTTGTGGCAGCCATTTACCTGACCCTTTCTTTGTGGTGATCATTTCCTTCCCTCAATATGTGTACCTGGTTCTCTGAATTCCCAGCCCACTAGGCCTTTTGATTGTGACCATATACAAGGAAATACATCAATATAATGATATGCTGCTACTAATTAAAAACAATTGCCAATGCTCCAGTGGAGGGGGGTGGATGCTGCTGGGAAACTACAGCATGGAAACTGGGGGGGGACCTGCCATGCAGAAGCTCCGTTCTTGTTGCTGCACTTGATCAGTAGCTTCACCAGTAGCAAGGAAACCTGCACAAGCCTGTCCCTGTGTGGATAGCTCTGCCGAAGCACCTTGGACTCTCTTGTTCCCTTCTGTGTAGGGTCAGGCTGGATGTTGCAACCTTGTAAAAGACAGAAGACAGATTCTTCAGGCTATGGTGTGAAGGTCTGATCTCGCATGCATCCTCTGAGGGGTGCAGGCAGGACATCAGCTCCACTTTACTGGTGATGTAATGTTACCTTACAGCACATTCCCTGAGAAGCTGCGTTCAGTCCAATCTTTGTTTTCCCCCCACTAAAATACATAAACCACCCCAAGTCCATCCAAAAGTGTCCCAAATGCCAATTGAGAAACAAACCTCCCTAGCAGGTTGAAAGCAGTGGGAACCCCCTTCCAGTCTTCGTGTTTTGTTCGGAGTCAATTACAGCCAAATTCAGTGGTATTGCCTGTTTTGAGATGTGCCTCTGATCAGGATTAAGAGCCACGGCCTGTTCAACCCATTCTGTGCCTCTGCTCATTTTCATATGATCTGGGTGGTTGTGTAAATGCTGTTAGCAAAACAAACAAACCCTGTGAGTGAAATATCCATGGTTCTCTTCTCTCTCAAGGTTTTCTGCTTGGGACAGGATATGGTGGGAAGTGGGTTGTGTTCCTGTGAGTTTTTATTGTGCGTTTTATCTGCCTTCTCTTGAAGCTCAGAGGAAGGCTGCTCTGCCTTTTAGCAGGTCAGGAGGAGGCAGGAGAGTCTGTGAATCTAGGAGAGGGTTAAAGAGGTGGGAGCAGGACAGGAATGGTAGGAGAAGGACGCAGAAGAGACCAGAGGGGGAGAAATCTCCCGGCTGAAAACGCTTCTCTTCTTGTCTCCTCATTTCCCTCCCCAACAGCAAATGTGACTCTGGATCCAGACACAGCCCATCCCCAACTCGTCCTGTCTGAGGATTGGAAAAGCGTGAGATGGGGAGAAAAAGTTCAAGCTCTGCCCAGCAATCCTGAGAGATTTGAAAGATATCCTGCTGTTCTGGGCCGTGAGGGATTCACAGCAGGCCGCCATTTCTGGGAAGTCCTTGTGGGAAGTGAGGAAGGATGGGCTGTGGGGGTGGCCAGAAAGTCCGTGAGGAGGAAGGGATATTTCTCTTTTAGTCCTGAGGAAGGGATCTGGGTTGTGGGGAAGTGGGAGGGACACTACAGGGCTTCCATAAAAGACCGTGAGCCTCCCCTGTCCATTAGTGGGGAGCCCAAGAGGATCCGAGTCTGCCTGAACTACGCTGGGGGCCAAGTGGCCTTTTTCGATGCTGACCGAGGATCCCTGATCTACGAGTTCTCTGGAGCCTCCTTCTCTGGAGAGACCCTCCTGCCCTTCTTTCGGGTGTCTAAAAAAGGCCACCTCAAACTCTCTTAAGACCCTTCTCTTCACACCAGGAGCATCAATAAGGCCTCTCCGGTCTCCCAGACACCAAAACTGACGGGGTAAAATGGAAACGTTTCCCCTCCATTTCCCAACGTTCCCCTTTTTTTCTTTGAATGATTATTTCTGAAAGCAACAGAAACACATTTCACTTTATAACGAATAGCAATGTTGTCAAGGAGAGCTGTGAATAGACCGCACTCCTCCAACCTCCATTCCTCTCCAGCACAAGAGGAACAGCCGAAGACCCTGCAGAGGAAGAAAGAGGCCCCTGCAAGTTTTAAGTTTATACTCTGGAATTTCTCTTTTATTTGCACTGCCTGATAGGATCCTGCTTTCTGAAGAGCACTGAAGATCCTGTCCCTATCAAGTTTGCTATATTCATTGCAGTTGTGCTTCAGTTATACCAGTGGTTGAAATGATGTTATGATAAAGTTATGTTACCTTGAAAACTCTGCTGCCTTAAAAAAAAATTGGGGGGGGGTGGATTTTGTAACTGCCAGACAACCACAAGGGTGGTTTCATTTATTGACCCCCCCAACTCTCCAGTTGGAAAGAAATGCAGGAGGGGGATTTGCGTAGCCAGGGTCCTGGTGGGTTAAACGTTTCTAATTCCTGTTTTTGTGTCTCTCTTCAAATCATGATAAACCCTTTTTCATCCACACAGCTGTCTCTCTCTCTCTCTCTCCTTTAATTGGGTTTCCAACAAACTGGGTGCTCATACTTTGTTCATACCGCAACCCTGCGAGGGAAGTTAGGCCAAGTGCTACTGAGCTGCATTGCTGGGGTTGCCAACTGTGGTTTGGGAAATTTCTGGAGATTTTGGGTGCAAAGCTGGGGAAGGTGGGGTTTGGGGAGGGAAGGAACCTGAGGGGGGCATAATGCCATAGAGTCCATGCTCTGAAGCAGCCTTTCTCCCCAGTGTGGACCAAACGTGGCTGACATAGTTGTCAAGTCCTCCAGTTTATCCTCACAATAAGAGTCTTGTGAACTGGAGGAGGCGGAGTGTGAGTGGCCCTCAGTCAGCCTCCAAGTATCAGAGGCAGAATGAGAATTTGAACCTGGGTCTCTTAGATCGTAGACCTGCTTTAACCACTACAAAATACTGGCTCTGAATCTTCAGGGAGTCTTTACTCCCCCCCCATTTTGTAAAAGAGGTGACATATTCCACTCATCTTGTCTCTGCTGCCTTTCTCCCAAAGGTGGACCCACAGCAGCTTATATCACCCCCCTGCCTTCCATTTTATCCTTACAACAACAACCCTGAGAAGGAGGTTAGGGTGAGGGTGTGTGACTGGCCCAATGCCAACAAACAAGCTTCCATGGAAGGGTTAGGATTGGAACCCGGGTCTCATAGATTCTACAACCCTCTAACCACTATACCGCACTGGCTCTGATAAGCGAGGGAAGTTAACCCATCTTTGTTTTGTAAGGGAGGGGATATTTCCCACCATCCCTGGCTGTGCTGCTTCCCACCTTCCTGGCTTCTCATGGTTAAACCTTTGATTCCATTGCAAAGAGCAGCAGAGTTTCTGGACCTAATCTGGGCCAGGATCTTCCAATTCCTTTCATTTTGGGCTCTACAAGTCCCATCAAAATCCAGACGCTGGTGACCAGTTCTGAGGGCCCCAGCTTCATTTTCTGATGGATCAATGCACCAGGGCTACCTGGCCTCCCACCGGCAGCTCTGGTTGCACCAGCTGCTCCGAGCACCAGGATAGTTTTTCTAAATTTAAAGGTGATGTTGGTAATGTTGTTACATCACTTCTGGGTTTGCCTTTACAGCACAGGATAGTTCTAAGAATTGCCTGAACTCTATGGGGAGACTATACAGTTTCCAGGTACTCCTAGAGCTACCATGTGTCACTTCTGGCAGAGTACAGGAAAACAAGTCCCTGCCCTGAGGAACTTACACTGTATACTTTGCCATTAAGGAGGGGAGAAAGGTGGCAGCAGGGATCAATGGGAAGAATCGTAGAATCATAGAGTTGTAAGGGACCACCAGGGCCATCTAATCCAACCCCCTGCACAATGCAGGAAATTAACTACCTCCCCCCACATCCCCAGTGACCCCAACCCTCCCCCCACCATGCAGGATCCCACAATCAAAGCACTCCCAACAGATGGCCATCTAGCCTTTGCTTAAAGACCTCCAAAGGCGGGGATGTATATACATTCATTCCTGCTTGATTCAAATCCAGTAGCACAGAGACCAACAAAATTTTCTGTTTTCTAAGATGCTACTGGACTCGAATCTAGCTCTTCTACTGCAGACTAACTTCTGAAACTACATTCATTCCAGTTCCTGTTGGGAAATGAGACTAAACCAAAGAAAAGGAGGGCTTTTAGGGAAGGAAGGGAGAGAGGCGGTGTCCTGCAGGAGTTCTTGGGAGGCCGTTCCAGGCATCAGGGGCAGGAAGGGAGGAGTTATTGGGCGCAGTAGCTCTTGGGAGGCAGAGGATGGTGAACCTGAAGGTCAGGAGGAAGGTTGTATCAGGATATAAGCAGGAGAGGTACAGAGTGAGGGGAGGCCACAGGGGTTTGAAGGGCAGGATTGAGGAGTTTGTGGGGTCTGGGAGCGGAAGGAAGTTAATGGAGGGGTCAAAGGAGAAACGTCCCTTGTTCAGAATGAAGAGAGAGGTGGGGGGTTTTGGCAGTGGAGTTCTGGATAGAAGGGAGGTGGCTTGAGGGGAACATTGAAAGACCAGAGCGAGAGCAGAGAAGGTTGCAAGGAGAGAGGTGACCACAGCAGGACCCAAACTTTGGGGGAAGGGGAAGTGCAGGGGGTGGGTTGTAATGTTGTAAAGGAAGGAGCCTGGCAAGAAGCTGAAGATGGGGAAAACAAAGGAGAGAGAGAAGAGGCAAAGACGAAGCCAAGGCCTCGTCCTCCTTCAACATGGACGGATGAGGATGTGGTCATTGAATGTGGAGGGGGTGGAATGAGGGCTCTGGGCTGGCACCCATATGCGCAGGACTCTTCAGTATTCTGGCTTTTATTTTTGTCTACATTTACACTGAATTCCTGCTCATGTGCGATTTCCTTGCCTTGATGCTCTGGGGAGGCCTTTCATCCACTTACTAATGGAGGCCTTTTTAAAAAGTTGGTACCAGATCAACATAGTTTTTTTTATTTAAATATTTATATCCCCTGCCTATTGCAACAATGTAATTGTTCCCAGATTTATTTTTAAAAAGTAACTCTCTAGCCCCTTTTGTTTCTGTTATAAAGAGCAATGTGCAGCCAGTCCCATTCCCCTTATAATTCTGCAATGAAAACAGCTAGAGAGTTACTTAAAAAAAAGAAAACAGGAAAGAAATCTGTGAACTAGCCATTGTCACAATAAGTCATTCTAATGGAGAGTCTTTTTTTTAATTATGGCTAGGCACCTCAAATGCTGGAAGTGGCCTGGTCTTCTTTGGGCCATAACTTCAATGTACTAATTCCCTGAATTATTATTTGTTTAAATAACTCTCTATCCCTTCTCATGCCAAAGTTATAAGGCTCAATATGCAGCCAATACTGTTCCTCTTATAACTTCACAATGAAAAGAGCAAGAGTTGGTTTTAAAAAATCTATGAACTAGTCATTGCCATAATAGGTCATTGTAATGGTGTGTCAGCAATTTTAAAAAAAAATATAGCTAGACAGGTCAAAAGCTGGAATTGGCCTGGTCTTCTCTGGACCTTTGAGAGGTCACTCCCCTATGTTAAGGAACAAACAGAACAAACCCACAGAACACATTTTTGTCTGTCAGAAGGGGATGGTTCAGTCTAGTTTCATCCCTGACGGGCTCTTTTTGTGAACGCCAGGAGTTTAATGCACTAAACCAAAGTACAGCCCGAGGCTCAAAAATATTAGAAATAGAAATAATGACAATACTTATTTCAGTGTGATAACAATCTCTTCAATATATTGTGCATGTAAACTTCATAAATGTATTAAATGTTCTTAGCATGACATTTCCAAGTAACAACAATACGGGGGATTTCAACTTTGTAACGCCTTACACACACGCTTCTTTCCGCTTCAAGCGGCACACCCAAGTGAGTGCGTTCAGTACAGCTGCATTATTGTCTTTGTAATGAGAGTTCAGTTCACAGCATAGCTGGTCCCTTTGCTTTATATGCTTATACAATTGTGCACGTGGAGGGGTTTCAATTGGTATCATTTACTTTATGCTTTTTGAAAAGCCTTATTAGTGATGTTGCCTGTTCTTTCAATCTATACAGGGATGTTCATAACTGGATTCTACCATTAATACTAGCTGCTGTTTGGTACAGTCTGTGGTTATATATTAGAGCATTTTTGCACACAATTAACAACAGATGCTGGTAATTTGTACTGCCATTAATTATATATAGGAATATTTATTGTATTTATGAAATTCATTGAATTGTTGTTACTTGGAAATGTCATGCTAAGAACATTTAATACATTTATGAAGTTCACATGCACAATATATTGAAGTGATTGTTATCACACTGAAATAAGTATTGTCATTATTTCTATTTCTAATATTTTTGAGCCTCATGCTGTACTTTGGTTTATTACCCACTTTTTGCAGCATAGGTGTTTATCTTTTTTGCTAGAGGAGTTTAATGTACAGCAGTGGTTGTCAACCAGCAGGCTGTGCATCTCGGGTAAGACAGAACCAGTCTAGGCGGGATTCGGGGTTTTCAGAACAATTACTCCTTTTATATTGCTAATGAAATAATTATTTCTGTTGTGTTCCAATTCTATAGCAATAAAGCAATAGTACTGTAATATTCATGTCCTTACCATAAACAAGCAATTGTAATAAACAGAATGCCTGCATGTGCAAACATATAAATGTCTTTCTCAGTAAAGGTGTTTTTAAAAAAATCCATCCTGGTGGGACCCAGGTTCTTTGATAAGAACAACTGGTGGGACCGAAGGTAGGAAAAGTTGAGACTCAGTGATTTACAGGAAAGTATTCAGAGACAGGCAGCAGCTTCACCTGCAGGCTGTCCAGGAAAAACTCTTCCACTACTGAATGAATAAACTTATTGCTGAGTAACTGACACAGGAAAACAACACCAGGTACTTAGTATTATTTTATTTACTTTATTTTATGGCCCGCCAAGGCAGATTACATAGTGTAAAAACCAATACAATTGACAGGATGAGAATCCTAACAAGCCATGCAATTAATGTTTTTGTTTTTGCCATTGGCAACCCCATGAGGTTTTCAAGGCAAGAGATGTTTAGAGATGGTTTGCAATTGCCTGTCTCTGAGTCAAGTCCCTGGTACTCTTTGGAGGTCTCCCATCCAAACATACTTGCCAGGGTCCACACTGAGAGTGTGTAACTTCCCCAAGGTCACCCAGCAAGTTTCCAGGACAGAGTGGAAATTCGAACTTGGGTTCCCCTGATCCTAGTCTGACACCTTAACCGTCTCTCCATATAATCCTAGGACTGCAGAAATCTCAAATTCAGTATAAACATTAAACACGACAATTTAAATAATGCAGAAAAGCATATCAGGGTGAAGCATGCCTAGTTCAATATGGGCGGGTGCCTGCTTTCCATAGGGCCTCCTCCAAGGTCAGATGGGTGGATACTTGCCTGTGTTAAAGGCTTAGATTGTGCACATGCAACTAAAAGACTGGCTATACCAGAAAATGACTAAAGCTAAAATGACTAAACTGAGGCTATCATATTTTGGTCACGTCATGAGACAACAAGAGTCACTGGAAAAAAAACAGTCATGCTAGGAAAAGTTGAGGGTAGCAGGAAAAGAGGAAGACCCAACAAGAGATGGACTGACTCAATAAAGGAAGCCACGGCCCACAGTTTGCAAGATCTGAGCAAGGCTGTCAAAGATAGGACATTTTGGAGGACTTTCATTCATAGGGTCGCCATGAGTTGGAAGCGACTTGACGGCACTTAACACACACACACACCAGAAAACCAGCAGCTCAAGGAGCAAGATAATATTCTCAGCCCTTTCTTTGCTGTGCTGCTTTTCTGTTTGCGTGGACTTTTCCTTAAGGGGGGGGGGAGCTTTCGGAAACGGGACTCCCCTCTCTCAGCCCGGCAGGGACGCCCTGAGTGGAAGAGTCCCCCTTCCCCCCAGGCGCTTGTGATATGCCTGTATTATTGTATCAATTCCCAATGACAATAACACAGTAGGAGGTTGAGAGTTCAAAACAGTTTGTTTATTAGGTCCAATATACACACCTGGTGAAAATTGCCCCAAATGCGCAGGACAATTCACACAAACATCAAAGGAGTGCAAGCACGGATATAATCTTTGGTAATGGGAGGTACAAAGACGTAATACATGGCGTCAATACATAGAACCAATAATAGATATTTAAGGATTTGAATACCCTATTAGAGAATCGGAGGCGTTACATAGAAGTGGTGACCTCATTCTCACTAATGAGCAGTGAAGACCCTCATGGTCAGGTGCTTCTCTATTTGATCCTAAATTACTGCAGTTCTTCTTATCTTGGACCCTGGCTGCTGCCAAGGCTAACTAAGGGAGTTTTCCTAGCTGGCCCTTATGAGTGGGGAGCCAGCTTATGAAAACATAATCGGCCTTTCTGTGGATTCTCTAATTAGCTTCTAACGAGCAAAGCTGGGCCTCTTGTACTCAAGGCCTTTAACATATATATGTGCTTGGTGTGACTTTAATCATAGATGCCAACTCTTGAACACCGAGTATGGCATATTCATAAGTGCAGATTATACTTTATTGATTACAAAGAATATATTTCAAATCAGAGAATACGTTTCCAATACATTTCCAGTGAATGAATATGTTTCTTCACTGAAAGAATACATTTTCTCAATAACATATAATGATTTCAGGCATTACACTTGCAAATGCCTGCCAAAGGGGTGCAAAGGAGCCCTTTCCTCCCCAGATTCTGCCCCCCACCCCGGCCCTTTTCCTGGCAACTCTTTTTTTCTTCCCTGGCCGTTGAAGCCCCCGCAGCAGCAGGGAGTCCTTTGCAGGAGGAAAACGCCCCGTGGCCACTTTGGAAAGCGAAACCAAACTCTCTTCCTCTCCCTCCCTCCCGCTTAGCAGAGGCTGCCATGGCGGGCGGGGGTCCCCTGAAGGAGCTCTGCGAGGAAGCCTCTTGCTCCATCTGCCTGGACTTCTTCAGGGATCCGGTGAGCATTGCAGAGTGCGGGCACAATTTCTGCCGAGCTTGCCTGATCCGGAGCTGGGGGGAGTCGGGGGCAGACGCCTCCTGCCCCCAGTGCAGAGGGAGAGCGCAGGAGGGGAGCCTCCGGCCCAACCAGCAGCTGGCCAACTTGGTGGCGATAATCCAGAAACTGAGTCCTCAGGAGGGAAAGGAGGAGACCAGAAAAGGGCAGAAGCGAAGGAGGGGGGTCTGCGAGAAGCACCAGGAGCCCCTGAAGTTTTTCTGCGTGGAGGACCAAGCCCCCCTCTGCGTGGTCTGCCGCAGATCCGAGGAGCACAAAAGGGACGAGGTGATCCCTCTGGAGGAGCCTGCCGGAGAGAAGAAGGTAAGAAGCCTCTCTGGATCTTGCTGGGGCTTCTCTGTCCATTCTTCATGGCTTCTCTGTCCATTCGGCCCAGTGAAAAGAATCCTAGCAGGAATGCAAATAACCGTAGGTCTTAAACTGTTATACTTTTACTCCCCAGTTGCCTGACAGTAAGCCAGGAGGTGGTCAGCCTTTAGCTGTCCCCATCGGGTCCACCAGAGTTGGAAACAGGATCCTGGGCCGGGCAGATCCCTCCTTCTGTCCGATCCCACCGGGCTCTTACTGTGTTCTGTTTCAGAAGAAGAAGAGTTGGTTTTTACATGCCGATTTTCTCTGCCTCTAAGGAGTCTCAGAATGGCTTACAATCGCCTTCCCTTCCTCTCCCCACAACAGACACCTTGTGAGGCAGGTGGGGTTGAGAGAGTTGGAGAGAACTGTGACTGGCCCAAGGTCACCCAGCTGGCTTCATGTGCAGGAGTGGGGAAACCAACCTGGTCCTCCAGATTAGAATCCGCTGCTCATATGGAGACATGGGGAATCAAACCCGGTTCTCCAGATCAGAGTCCACTCTTAACCGGTGCGCCACACTGGCTCTCCAGGAGAGAAGACTTTTCTTGCATCTTGGTGCCTGGCTCAAAATTCCTGTTTGGGTCAAAGCAGCCTGGAGTGTTTGGGGCCTCTTTTCCAGTTTTTTGTTTATAATTTCAGTGTGATGTTTTGATTCCTCTGTTCAGCCACAAATTGGCGGCCAAAGGAGGTGGTGGTAACAAGAGCCTTTCAAACGTTGCATTCTCCTTCAAAGTCCCACCATCTATCCCACCAGGAGATGCCTCTTTGTAGGTGGTGGAGTTTGATGGTTGAGGAGGCCCTCTCGATCCTTGACCCCCCTGCCTGTCACGGACACGATCCATTTCCGCCAGCGGAGCAGTAATATCTCCCCTCTGTTCCCTACACTGGGAGTGCTGTTGCCTCTCCTGGATTGAGATCTAGCAGCATGGCCAGTCCAAGAGGTGTCACTGCCTAAGGGGGAATATCCAGAGCAGGGGTCCCGAACCTTTTTGATCCTGTGGGCACCTTTGGGATTCTGACACAGCATGGTGGGCACAGCCACAAAATGGCTGCCACACCTTCCATTCAGTCACACAGTGAAGATCCCTGTGCTGTGGTGGAAGCTGCTGCCAAAGCAAGGTTTTTAAAAATCTGCACAGCCGATCAGCTCTTGAACAGCCAATGAGAAGTCCTTGTGGGCAAAAGCTCCATCCACTCTCTAAAAACACCTGACTTGCACCAGGAGAGGTGTTGATCAGCTCAGTGGTGCCCACAAAACCCTGCTGGGGACCCCTGATCTGGAGGATGTGGTTCCCATCACCCCCCAGCCACCAAAATGCAAACCCTTAGTGAAGAGGGGAATTCAAATATCCTGCAGCAGTAATTGTGAATCTGGAATGAGGGGGGGAGCCCTGCAGGAATAGAGAAAGATGTGACTGGATCACATGGCAAAGTTGGCTGGATCAGGGGCTGATGTGCCTCAGCTCCAAGACCCATTATTAGTACCGGGACAAAAATGTTGAAATTGTTTCAAAAGTCTTTTCAGAGCATCCCCCATGATAACGATGGCCAGAACTCCTTCCAGGATGTTGCCTGCAGATCTGTTGGCAGAAAGGCTTCTCTGAGGGCAAATTCATTTGGGAGACCTGAGAGATTCATTTTGAGAGTTTGGAAAGGGGAGTTGGGAGGATTTCAGAATCCAGACTTAAGATGGGAGGTATTTTTGTGTGGCTCCCCCTGCTCTGGCAGCCATTTTGGTTTGGGTCTGCGTCCCGTGGCAGCCATTTTGGCAATCACTACCCTCTCTCAAAATTCCAAAGATACATGCAGGCTTTAAAAGGCTGGGGGACCCCTGGAGTAAATAATAACTTTCATTGAAAATAACATGGATATGTTTTGAAGATTATTTCGGCCAAGATGTTCCGATTTCCTTAATTTTTGTGTTCCTCCTTCTGCAGCAGGCCTAGATGCTACCTGAAATCTCATTGCTAGAGGAGAGGGGAGCCACCAGCTGAGGATCTGGGGGTGGATTTGCAAATTAGATGCAGGGTGTGTGTGGTTTACTCCAAACCAGGAATTGCTATCAATCCATTGGCTTTCAAAGGAATTTGAGGAGTCAATAAAAGCTTGTTTACTTCTCGCTTTCCAATATTTACAAGAACAGAGAGAGAGAGAGAGAGTTCAAAAACATGGAGGGTGAAATAAAACAAATGTGGTTCTTTTGTTTTTGGCATCAGACAGTCACGGCAGCCAGAAAGGAGAGAGTTTGCCCGAAGCACCAGGAGCCGCTGAAGCTCTTCTGCAAAGACGATGAAGCCCTCATCTGTGTGGTCTGTGACCTGTCAAAGGAGCACAACCATCATGAAATCATTCCTGTGGAGGAGGCCTTCCAAGAGTACAAGGTTGGAAATCTACAAGGTGGATGGTGATGGAGAAGATAATGTGTGGGTCCTTTCTAGCTGCACTCCTGGGTAGGGCTGTTGAATTAAAAAAAATTCAGTATAGTTCGGATTCGGCTGAATTCAGCCCGTTTAGATTCGGGATATGCCGAAGTCCGAACTCCCCCACTTTGGGTCTGTGTAATTCGGCGGGAATTCAAAGTTCGGGAAAAAAATTTGGCCGAATAAAGCCATTAAAAAACAACCGCGCCTTTCCGCGGCTCTGGGGGGGCATTTTTGGGGGTAGAGGTCCCAAACTTTCAGAGGAGCTTCAAAGGACCCTTCTTGCCAGACCCCCCAAGTTTTGTAAAGATTGGTTCAGGGGGGGCTGAGATATGGGCCCCGAAAGGGGTCCCCCCACCCTCAATGTGCATCTCTGAGCAGAGCTTGCCGCCCACACACAAAGCTCCCAGCCCCGACAAACAGCTGTTGAGAGCAAGGGCGGGGCAGCTGCTAAGAACTTTGCAAAGCAACACAACTGCAAAGCAACACCTTTGCAAACATGCAAAGGGCGGGGCAGGTGTGAAGAATTTTGCAAAACAATACGACTGCAAAGCAACACAAGCACGCAATGCAACACCTTTGCAACAGTGCAAAGCAACACCTGACACCTGGGAGTTTGCAAAACATGGAAAGGGACAGAGGCAGCTAGCTATGCATAATGAGCAGGAGGGGGTGGAATTTCTCCTTTTGCATTGGACTTGGGACCAGGCAGATGCATTCTTTAAGTCACCATTTGAAAACCAGTTTTGAGCAAGCATCAAAATAACCTAACTGATCTTATGAATGAGGGAAAACCTGAAGACATAAAAATGAAGCCCCCCCTCAAACCAGGGAGAGAGAGACTGGAGGGGGAACACACACCCCAGGCAGAACCGGCAAAAGCCCCCTTTGGCTTCCCCCCCACCCACAGAAACTGCTCCCTCCCCCCACACACACAGACTCTGCTTTCCTCCCCCCCCCCACACACAGAAAAGAAAAATTACAGATTAAAGCCCCCAAAGGGGTCTTACTGTGGCTGTCTTCTGTTCCATCAGGAGGGGCTGGGAGGCTGGGTAATCCAATATGATTCCATTTGTATCCAATATGAGATCCATATGTATGCATCTCTCGAGGGTGATCCATTCATCCCAATAGGGAAAAGGGGAAAGCCCATATCTCGGGGGGCCCTGACCCAATGTTTACAAAACTTAGGTGGTCTCTTAAGAAGCCTTGTCTGAAGCTCCGCTGAAAGTTTGGGGTCGGCACACCCAAAAATGCGCCCCCTGCAGCCACGGAAAGAGAAAAGGGGGGGAGCCGATATTTCTGCCCCCACTGAACCCATCTTTACAAAACTTGGGTGGTCTCTTAAGAAGGATTTTCTGAAGCTATGATAAAAGTTTGGGGGCTGCATCCCCAAAAAAGCGCCCCCTGCAGCCACGGAAAGAGAAAAGGGGGGGAGCCGATATTTCTGCCCCCACTGAACCCATCTTTACAAAACTTGGAGGGTCTCTTAAGAAGGATTTGCTGAAGCTATGATAAAAGTTTGGGGGCTGCACCCCAAAAAAAGCGCCCCCTGCAGCCATGGAAAGAAAAAGGGGGGGAGCCCATATCTCGGGACCCCCTGACCCAATGTTTACAAAACTTAGGTTGTCTCTTAAGAAGGCTTGTCTGAATATCCCCTGAAAGTTTGGGGTCTGTACCCCAAAAAATGCACCCCCTGCAGCCACAGAAAGGAGCGAATGTGCACAAGCACCCCCGCACACACACACACGAGGATTTCCCTCTCTCTCTCTTTCCCCGGTGGGGCCGCACATCAGCTGATTCCTCCAGTACTCAATCCTGACTGATTGGCTAGAAGAAGACCCAGCTTGGCCACCGATTGGCTGGGGGAGGAGAATGCTTCTTACTGAAGGTTATGCTGCTTACTGACGGCCCCGAATTGGCCGGATTTATTAGTGAACTCCCGAACTCGCTGAATTCGGCCCCCCCGGTTGCCCGCCATTTTTGAGTTCGGTTCGTCCCGAACTAAAAACCACCGAATCAAGGGAAATTCGGCTGGTTTTCAGTTCGGGCCGAACCGAATCAACAGCCCTACTCCTGGGTGTCCCGTGACACTTTCCGTAGGGAAACGCTCGGGCCTTGGGCCCAAACGGGGAGTGACAACATCTCTTTGTTGTCTCCTGGCTTGGCTGCTCCCTTGCTCATTTCCCTCTCCTTGTGCTTAGGGGGTGGTGTTGGGAAGTTGGCTCTCTTCAGGGCTGGCTCTGTTGGTGTCTGGCTGGCTGATTGTCCGGCAAAGCCACCAGGGGGCAGCAGCCTATTGGTAGAAGGTTTTAACTAGTCCCCCTTCGCATATTTTAAAAGCTAGCCTGGATTTGCTTTTAACCCTCTGCCTAGGGGTTGCTTGGGGTGGGACATTCTGCACTTACATCTAATTTGGGCTTTGATGAAAGTTTTGCCTTATGAAAAGGAGGAAACTTCAATTTTGGGTCTTTCTTTTCCCCCAGGATCAGTTCTGTGATTGTATGAAGGTTCTTCGGAGGAAGAAGGATATTATTCTAATGTATAAAGCCAATATAGTGAGAGAAAGCCAAGACCTGCTTGTAAGTGTCCTTATTGCTGGGAGGTGGACAGACACTGGAAATGTACATTGGGGGAGGGGGACACTGAGTACAAAATGCAGAAAAGTCAAGCAAGAAGGCAGTCCCTTCCCATTCGGAATGGATTGGTTTCCCACAGAAAAGTTAATGAAAGACCACTTAGAATGAACTTTTGTGAATATCAAGGGGGACACCTTTCCTCTTATAGCTCTGCAATACAAAGAGTTCTGGAAGTAACCATTGTGTCTATGCATAGGGGAGAGAGATGGGAGAAGCCGCAGCACATGTTTGAGTTTTGTAAAGTAAAACCACTCCAAGAAGAAAATAATGCAAAGATAATTCACGTGTACTTTGGATGGGTCCTTCTGAATCTTTCTCTTTTCCTACCCAATATTGATGCTATATCTGGGAAACTCAAAAGTGCCCTTCTGATAGGAGTCTCCCAAGGTCCCTCTTTCCACTGCAAAGACTGGCTGTACTCTTCTTTTCTTCCCATCTCAGAAGCAAACCAAAGGAGAGCGGCAGAAGATAGTGATCAAGTTCAGGCAACTGCATAAGTTTCTGGATAAGCAAGAGAAGCTTTTGCTGACCCAGATGGAAGAAATGGAGAAGGAGGTGACAAGAACCAGGGACCAGAACCTGGCTGAACTGTCTGAGGAGCTCTCCTCTCTGTACAGCCTCATCCGGGAGATGGAAGAGAAGAGTCAGCAGCCGGCCAGTGAACTCCTGCAGGTGAGAGTGTGGCAGGAACAGTCCAGCTTCCCCTTTGGGAGAAGGCTGCCTCCAAACCCTTTCTGTGTCTCCTTCTGCCTCATTTCATCTCCACCTAGGGGCAGTAGCCATGCAAAACTCCACCCCCTGGAAATGCAGCTCCCCCCTTGAGCCCTGTGCCTTTCCCTGATAGACTGAGGACACTCGGCTTCCATCTCAGAAGGAGAAGTGTGTTTGTGAAGCAACCAAATGTCTGGGGAACTACATGCAAGTCAAACCAGGTTCACGGGTAGCTCTTTCCAAACAATCAGGAACGAGGGTTATAGGCAAGATTTTTCACAGCAAGTTTTAAAAGGAGGATGTCTGTGGGGAGCGGGGAATGTAGCTTATACTGGTTGCGTGCAGAGAGGTGTGCAAAAATGCACAAAAACACACACAAGGGCAACAACAAGGGGTGCAGGAATGGCATCCACACACCCGTTGCTGGCACCACTGTGCTTGCTGCTGCCAATCTGTCACATCTGTGCAGATGCAATGGAATTTGTGCCCAGACCCCCCATTCCCTGCTGAGACACATGGCAACACTGCAGGGAGAAGGGGGGAAGCCCTTTAAAGGGCTACAAGGTGACAGAATTTGGCTCTTCTCCTCTCAGTCCCTGCGGCCACCATCTCTGCTCCCATCAGAGGGCTTTTCTCAGGCTTTACAGAAAAGGGCAAATGGCTAGATTGCTCTAGCGTTGTAACACTATAATGATCTGTTGCACTAATTCCTAGCTTTCATTTTAGAGGAAGTAAAGTGCAGGCTGCACATTTCTAGTTATAACTCTGCAACAACAAGAAAAAAATATGAAAGCTGGGGCTGGTATGTTGTTACAATGCAACTGTAACATGGCTATTTTTTTAAACCTGGAATTGCCCTCCAGCACGGAAAGAAGGAAAATAACATTCCTTGCAGGGCTGAGGCAAGGAATGTTGCTGGGAATACCTCTGCTTCCACAGGCGGCCACAAGAACTACACACCCTAATCTGAGGGCTTCCTGCCCTCCATGTGAAGGAAAATCCCTTTGTGAAAGTGGCCACTGTTGAGATCACCCAGCTCTGCTCTGAAATGGCCCCACTTTCTTGATATTATCCTCATGAAAATTTTCTCCTACTTTTATGGAGATGCACCCCCAGCCTTCAAGTGGGGTCTGCTTCCTGGATGGAAGAGAAGGGCCAGAGCACAGAATCTTCCAGGGTCTGAGGGGTCTTCCTGGGATGGCCTTTTAGCAACCATTGAGGTCTTCTTTCTTTCTCTCTGCCACTTTTCTTTAGGATGCCAGAAGCACCTTGCAGAGGTAAGTGGATCTTTCTCATTAACCTTCTTAATGCTGGGAAGGGTCTGGGAATCCTGTGAAGCATGTGCTCCTTCAGGATCATAGCTGAGGATCAAATCAGGTGTAATTAAGATCATGGATCTCCAGCCATCTGTCAGTGGCATATAGGGTTGCCAACCTCCAGGTACTGAAGGAGAAAATTAGACACCTCTGTACACGTATCAGGAAGATGAGAAAATCAGTACAGGAACATAGCTGTCAACAGTGCCAATTATATTTAAGCTATATCCTTCACAGTATATGGTATAAAATCCACCAGTAACAGATATATTCATACAATGAAAGGACGTGCAATTTTTCATTATTATCCAAACAGGTAAGTCTCCATAAATTCCTCTATCAGGTAAGTAATGGAACAAAGTTCATTGGAAGATTCTCTTAGATGTTTGCTCAATATAACCGCTGCAAGATGAAATAATCAAAGGAGAATACGATCGTTTCGGGGCACATAGCCCATTTCTTCCACTCAAGTGGCGTTATTCACACAGTCTATTCAGAATAGACTATGTGAATAACGCCACCTGAGTCCTTACCTAGATTGGAAGGAATTCAGCATCTTACCCCTTCGGGGGAAGCATTATGCATTTATTCCGGAAAAGGTTATTCGTTTGAAACCAAAAAATATGGATGGTGATATATAATTGTATGCATCGTATTTTTGTAAGTATATGAAGTATATTTTTATAAGTATTTGAAGTGGTTTTTGTGAATATTTATAAATATTTATTAACAAACATGTAATGCATTTTAAAGAGATGACTGCTTATGAAAAATTTTTTATGTGTTGTGTTGCATAGGAAGAACTGAAGAAGAAATGGGCTATGTGCCCCGAAACGATCGTATTCTCCTTTGATTATTTCATCTTGCAGCGGTTATATTGAGCAAACATCTAAGAGAATCTTCCAATGAACTTTGTTCCATTACTTACCTGATAGAGGAATTTATGGAGACTTACCTATTTGGATAATAATGTAAAATTGCACGTCCTTTCATTGTATGAATATATCTGTTACTGGTGGATTTTATACCACATACTGTGAAGGATATAGCTTAAATATAATTGGCACTGTTGACAGCTATGTTCCTGTACTGATTTTTTCAACCTCCAGGTACTAGCTGGAGATCTCCTGCTATTACAACTGCTCCCAGCTGATAGAGATCAGTTTACCTGGAGAAAATGGCCGCTTTGGCAATTGGACTCTATCTCATTGAAGTCCCTCCCCTCCCCAAACCCCGCCTTCCTCAGGCTCCGCCCCAAAAACCTCCCACCGGTGGCAAAGAGAGACCTGGCAACCCTAGTGGTAAACAGCTTAAACACAGAGCCTCATCAATAGGCAAATGTGAAGTGAAGTAGCATTTTGGGGGGGGGGTGTCTGGGTTGCCACCTAGCTGTGCATCTCTAGAAGAGGGATCCCCAACCTTTTTGAGGCTGCAGGCACCTTTGGGATTCTGCCCTGGTGTGGTTGGTGCAGCCACAAAATGGCTGCCGCAGGGGGTAGAGCCAGCTACAAAATGAGTTTTGCCACTTACCTTCCGCCATACAATGACGGTCCTTGAGATGTGGCCGCTGCTTCCAAAGCCATGTTTTAAAAACTACCTCATGAAAAACAGGGTTTGAGTCTCCTCAGCTACATTCGTTCCACAAAATGGCAGTTTGGAAACTTTTATCTGGCCAGATAATGCCTTCATTGACTGTTTCCACACTGGCAATTTGCCCCACGTTGAAGGCTGTGGCAAAGTGGAAAAGGCAGCAGTTTCCCCATCCTGCGTGCTTTTTGACTTTTTCTCCCCACATCAGCCACTGGGGCAAAGAAACCCACGATTAGGAAGCCATAACAACAGGGCTTCTGAAATAAAGTATTTGTCATGCTGAGCAACCAATGATACACAGCTGGCGATCCAAACATTTGTACCTCTGCTTTAACTCTCCCCAGGTAGTTTCAGAGGAAGAATAATTGTCATGGGACATTATTGGGGTCGAAGTTTCCATGCCTCCCTCCAGGGGCAAATAATTAAAAGGAACAGAAGGAAGCACACTTCCGGGTGTGGTGATGTCTTTGTGACCTGCTTCCTTCCACCGTCTCTCATCCTCCCTCTTGAGAACATAAGTAGAGCCTGCTGAGTGAGACCAGTGGTCCATTAAGACCAGCATCCTGTTTCACACAGTGGCCAAGGGATGCCCCTGGATGGCCAACAAACATGGCACGGAGGCCGAGGTTCTCCCCTGCTGCTGCCTCCTAGCAGTATTATTCAGAGGTTGGCTGCCTCTGGCTATGGAGGCTCCCTTCAGTCATCAGGTCTCGTAGCCGCTCATGGACCTCTCCTCCATGAATCCACTTAGTCCCATGTTAAAGCTGTCTGTGTTCATGGCCATCACTAACTCAACCTACAGTGAATTCTCAACTTCATTTGGTGCCCCTGAGTTCTAGTATTATGGGAGAGGGAGAAAAAGACGTGAAGACACTGAGCCTAATTCTGCCCTCCTCCATTTTCTCCTCACAACATCCCTGTCTGAGAGAAGGAGAGGGTGGTCTAAGGTCACCCTGTGAGCCACAAGGCTGAATGTGGGATTAAACCCAGGTCCTACAATTCTAGTCACAGGACACAGGAAGCTGCTGTAGACTGAATCAGATCCCTGGTCCATCAAAATTAGTATCGTCTACTCAGAGTGGCAGTGGCTCTCCAGGGTCTCTGATAGAGGTCTTTCACACCACCTACTACCTGATCCTTTGACCTGGAGATGCCAGGAATTGAACCCAGGACCATCTACCATTGAGCCACAGCCCCTCCCCTAGTTCTAACCCTGAAGTCCATAACTCTAACCACACCAGCTTTCTTTTTCTTTTCAATGGACATTTGTAAGGCAGATCTGGGCAGGCAATGTGTGGTGGGTGTTCTTAAGGCCAAACTTGATGTTTGCTTTTTAAAGAGTTGGGTCTGGGTTCCCCTCAGCCACACCGCAACTGTGGAAAATGACTGTTAAAAAAGTAAAAAAAGGAGGTACAAAAGCACCAGAGGTCTGGAACAATGATTCAGAAAGAAACAAACTATTACCAAAGGGTGTATAATTTATATTTTAAAAAGTAAAAATACAGAGGATTATTATTATATTTACAAAATTGCATAATTGTACCACAATATATCCAACAACTCAGCAATTCTCAATTGCAGTACAAATATCAGTTTCATACATTGTGTGGCAATTCTAAAGAAAAGAATAAAGAATGGAAAGGCACACAACAAAAACACAGACAAGATGCTGGCTAGTTCCTGTTTCGAATCTTCATCAGCCCTGAACTGCCTTTGAGTAGGAGCGAATATGTTTTTCTTTTGAGGTCATACTATTCTACATATTATGATCTTGCCATTGAAATGTCAGTTTCTAAAGCAACTGGTGCAAAGTCATTGTTCCAGACCTCTGGTATTTTTTAACCTCTTTTTTCCTGTTATTCGGAGGCTACTGCCTCCCCCCTCCCCATTTTTCATGTCAAAACAGCTCCCGCTAAGAGAGTTACTTCCCCATTTTTGCTGTTTCACATGCACAGAATAGTCCAAGTGGAACAGCAGAAATGGAGAAAGAACTCCCCAGTTTCAGTGCAGTTTCAGCAGAGAGAAATGGCTGGGGGGGGGGGTGCTGACAGGAGCCCTTCCTCCCCCTGTGCTGGTGGTCTGAGCCCAAACGGGCTGTGTTTTATTTTTAATAACCATTCCCTTCAGCTGCTGTGTGGCTTTGGGGTCTCAGGAGCGACAGTGAGGTGGACGTTGCTCTCCAAAGAGCCCCCCATCTTGCTCTGCTTTCAGCCTCAGCCTGTGTCTCTCGGCTTCCTGCCGATTCCTTCCTCTGTTTCTCTGATTTGTCTGGGGTGGGGGATTGTGAATTGGATGGATGGTACCTTGACATGATTTTTCTCAAGGTGTGAAGAAAAGGAGGCGTCTGAGGATCCAGTGGCTTTTCTTCTTGCACTGAAGGGCCGCATGTGGGACTTCCCAGACTTAAATCCCCTTTTGGAGGGCATCAGCAAGCAATTCAAAGGTAAAGAACATAAGAATGGCCATGCTGGATCAGACCAAGGCCCATCAAGTCCAGCAGTCTGGACAACCAGGTACCTCTAAGGAAGCCCACAAACAAGACGACTGCAGCAGCACCATCCTGCCACAGCACCTAATATCATAGGCATGCTCTTCTGATACTGGAGAGAATAGGTGTGCATCATGACTAGTATCCATTTAACTAGTAGACATGGATAGCCCTCTCCTCCATGAACATGTTCACTCCCCACTTAAAGCCTTCGAAGTTGGCAGCCATCACCACATCCTGGGGCAGGGGGTTCCACAATTTCACTATGTGTTGTGTGAAGAAATACTTCCTTTCATCTGTTTTGAAGTTCTCACCCTCCACCTTCAGCAGATAACCCCATGTTCTGATAGTATGAGAAAGGGAGAAAAGCTTCTCCCTGTCCACTCTCCATAGCATGCATAATTTTATAGACCTCTATCAAGTCTCCCCTTACTTGCCCTTTTTCTGTACCTTCCCAAGCTCAGCAATATCCTTTTTGGGGTGTGGCAACCAGAACTTTCAAGTATTTCAAGTGTGGTCTCCCCATAGATTTGTACAAGGGCAGTAGGATAGCAGTAGGATAGCAGCAGTTTTATTCTCTATTCCTTGTCTAACTATGGCCAGCATGGAATTTGCCTTTCACAGCAGCCGCACACTGGGTTGACATCTTCATCGAGCTATCCACTACCATCCCAAGATCCCTTTCTTGGTCTGTCACTGCCAGCACAGATCCCATTAGTGTATATGTGAAGTTGGGATATTTTGCCTCAATATGCATCACTTTACACTTACATTGAATCTCATTTGCCATTTTAATGCCCATTCTTCCAGTATGTAGAGATCCTTCTGAAGCTCTTCACAGTCCGATTTTGTTTTAACCACCCTAAATAATTTGGTGTCATCTGCAAACTTGGCGACTTCACTGTTTAACCCCAACTCCAGGTTATTGATGAACAGGTTGAAAAGCACCTGTCCCAACACAGATCCCTGAGGCACCCCACTGCTCACATCCCACCATTGTGAGAACTGACCATTGATTCCTACCCTCTGCTTCCTATTTTTCAGCCAGCTCTCAATCATAAGAGGACTTGTCCTCTGATCCCATGACTATGAAGTTTGCTTAGCAGTCTTTGGTGGGGGACTTTGTCAAAAGCCTTTTGGAAATCCAAATATACAATGTCCACAGGCTCATTCCTGTCCACATGCTTACTGACACTTGCCAAAAACTCTAATAGGTTAGTGAGACAGGACCTACCTTTACAGAAGCCATGTTGGGTTTTGCTTAGCAGGTCTTGCACTTCTATATGCTTGACAATTCTATCTTTAATAATGCTTTCCATCAATTTACCTGGAACAGATGTTAAGCTAACTAGCCTGTAATTTCCTGGATCCCTCCTGGAGCCCTTTTTATAGATGGGTGTTTTACTAGCCATTTCCCAGTCCTTTGGTACTTAGGGGACATGTTACATCATCATTAGAATCCTAGAATCATAGAGTTTGAAGGGGCCATACGGGCCGTCTAGTCCAACCCCCTGTTTAATGCAGGATCAACTTAGAGCATCCCTGACATGTATTCATCCAGCCTCTGCTTGAAGACTACCAGAGAGGGGGAGCCAGCTACCTCCCTAGGTAGCTGATTCTGCTGTTGAACTACTCTCACTGGGAAAAAAAATCCTAATGTCCAGCTGGTACCTTTCCGCTCATAATTTATATCCATTCTTGCGAGTCCTATCTTCTGCTGCAAACAAGAATTGCTCCCTGCCCTCCTCTAAGTCTTTCAAATCCTTAAAGAGAGCCATCATGTCCCCCCCACAACCTCCTCTTTCCCAGACTGAACATTACCAAGAAGTTCAGCAATTTCCCATTTGAGTTCTTTAAGAACTCTAGGCTGGATACCGTCTGTTCCCGGTGACTTGTTAGTTTGCTGTTTGTCTATACATTCTAGAATTTCCTTCCTTGTTACAAGTATTTGCCCAAGCTCCTCATTCTTCCCTTCCTCAAACACCTGTTCAGGAAAAGGTATCTGCCCTATATCTTCACTGTTGAAGATAGATGAGAAGATTTCATTTAGCTTCTCAGCAACTGTTTTATCCTCCCATAGTGTTCCTTATCCTTCCATTTACTCCAATGGTCCCACGGCTTCCCTAGCTGGTTTCTTGTTCTTAATGTATTTGAAGGATTTCTCATTGTTGACCTTGTTGAGTTTACTGATATGGCCCTCAAAATCCTTTTTTGCATCCCTAATTGTCTGCTTGAACTTCCTTTGTGCAAGTTTCTGTTTACCTTTGTTTACCTTGTTTGGGCAAGCCTTCCAGTTTCTGACGGAAGCCTTTTTTTCTCTAATAGCTTCCTTCCCCTTCCCCGTTAGCCATGGTGGTGACCTCCTGGACTTTATTCTACCTTTCCTGACCTGAGGTATACAATCTAGCTGAGTCTTTAATATTGAGGACTTGAGTAACCCAGAAACCATTTCCAGAGATTTAACCCTTTTATCTGTTCCTTTCAACTTCCTTTTTACTAGGTTTCTCATTTTACAGTAGTTCTCTCTTTTAAAGTCAAGTGTAATTGTATTAGATTTCTGAGGCACTTTTCCACATACATATAAATTAAATTTGATGCCATTGTGGTCACTGTTGCCAGCTGGTTCAACTACATCCACATCCTGCACTAAGTCTCTGGCTGTACCACTGAGGATTAAATCCAGGATTGCCTCCCCTCTGGTCAGTTCCACGACCAATTGTTTGAGGGCACAGTCATTGAGGATATCTAGAAATTTTATCTCTTTGGCATGACTAGAGCGTGCATTTATCCAGTCAACATGAGGGTAGTTAAAGTCACCCATTGTTATGTTTTCATCTTCTTTGGATGCCTCCCTGGTTTCATTCTCCATCTCTAGATCACCCTGAGCCTTTTGGTCAGGGGGGTGATAGAATATCCCCAACAGTAAATTACCTTGGGGTCCTGGTATTGTAACCCACAAGGATTCCCACTGGTTCTCTCCCTTCCACCAGGTTTCTGTGATGCTCTCTATTTCTATGTTTTCCGTTAAAACAAAATACTCTAAAACGTCCCCATTTTTGCTTGGAGTCTTCTGGCATTAGCATAGAAACACCTCCACACTCTCTCTCTCTTTCGACTTGCCTGGCTTGTGCCCTTGGGCATCCTTGAGTGGCTATCCTGCTTTACTTTATCACCACCTTTCATATCTACCCCATTTCCACATAGGCAATAGGAAGCATTTTTCCCTTTGTCCATTTCATGAGTTTGGTCAAACTGGAAGCTTCTCAGCTCCCCCAGCTTCAGTCAAAAAACTGCTCTGCCACCTTTTTTATGTTATGCACCCACAATCTGGTTCCATCCTGGTTCAAGTGGAGCCCATCTCTTTTGAACAGTCCCACCTCGTCCTAAAATGTTGCCCAGTTCCTAACAAATCTAAAGTTCTCCTGTTTGCACCGCTGTCTCATCCATACATTGAGACTCCCCAGTCTGGTCCTGTGCATGGGACAGGTAGCATTTCAGAGAAAGAGACCTTGGAGGTCCTGCCCTTTAGTCTCCTGCCTGGCAACCTAAATTTGGCTTCCTAACTCACTAGACTGCTTCTCTTTATGGACTCTTTGTCTCTGTGACTCTCCACTGGCAGATATGGTTCATTCGCAATTAGTCCCAAATATATAGTTCTATCCCGCCTCCCTCCTGCTTTAGCCAGTCACCCTGATGGAGCCTACCTACTAAAGTAGGGTGTGTGGGTCACCTATTCACCAACCTGAACAATGGATATTAATTACTGGTGGGTGGAAATCACTCCTGCAGGGCACAGACATCTACTCTGCCCTGGTAACCTCTAATAACCCTGTTGCCCTTAAAATGTAGCTTTGTTTAGCTGTGCTGCCTACAGCAACGTAAGTTGATACAGGAATCTGTTCCTATCCTTTCTTCGCTTTCTAGAGTGCACAGCCCTTAACTTAAACTATTGCACAGATGCTTAACTCGCTAGGCTTTTTCTCTTTTTCTCCACTTGCAGAGCTGGCTAGCTAGTAACTACTCCCAAATATACTCTGAGGGATTTCTGACTGGACATTAGATTGGGCCAGATGTGTTTTATTATGTTTCAGGCTGCTTATATCGGGGTCCCCAACCTTTTTTGAGTTTGCAGCCACCTTTGGGATTCTGACACTACATGGAGCCAGCCACAAAATGGCTGCTGCAGCATACCTTCAGTCACACAGTGAAGATCCTTCTGCTGTGGGGGCAAATGGTGCCCAAGCAAGATTTTTAAAAAGCTGCACAGCCAATCAGAAGCCTTGCTTGGCAAAAGTCCCACCTTTCCTGGACCACTTTGTAAAATATTTGGGGGCACCAGGGAAGGTATTGGTGGGTACCACAGCGCCCATGAGCTTCATGTTGGGGAACCCTGACTTATATCATTAGCAGACCCAGGAATGTGAGAATTGTATGTACCAATTCACAAGGCTATTTGAGCTCACCATGGAAGGTTTTGTGGTCAGAATTCTCCCACAACTTTAGTTCTGAATTGCATTACGTGAATTTTCTGAAGATTATTCTGTGTTTCTGCTCCCTAGTCATTTGTGTCCATGCATTGGCAAACTGGGAGCTAGTGGTAGAACGAGCGCCTAAAATGACAGCGAGGGGGGGGAACACTTTTCCCCATTCTCATTGCAGTGTGTCTATGACTAAATTGGACCTATCAAAACTGTCTCCTTTGACTGTGTTTGTTTGCTTGAGTATGTTTTAGCTGAGCCCACACGGTGGTCTCAAGGGGACGTAGTGCTGTCTTAAGCAGATTTACAGCCTTCTAAACCTACTGAAATGAGTGGGTTTAGAAGGATGTAACTCTGCTTAAGATGGCACTGTGGAACCTCTCTTTGGAATAATCCTAAATTTAGCTGGAGTGGACCCTTGGGCCACAGTCCTTAGCAAATTTTCTGTGAAGTGAATCTCCAGTCACTCCAAGTGACTAGTGAAAAGAAATATTTCCACATCAATAAAATTTGGGAAGAATTTTTCCCAGAAGTAGGTTCTACTTAACCTCTCAGCCGAAACTCAGAAGAATTATGTATGCATGTGCCATCAAGCCACAACAACTTCTGGTGACCCCTGAAAGAGGGTTTCAAGGCAAATAGGAAGCAGAGATTTCTTTGCCATTGCCTTACTCTGCAGAATCCTCTTTGGTCTCCCATCCAAGGACCAACCCTGCTTAGCTTTCGAGATCTGATGAGGTGGGGCTATACCATGGCACCTTCCCTCCCCAAGAGAAATATTATTAACTGATGTTTTTGTCCCAAGATTCATGACAGGCACAAGGGTCTGCTGCTCACTTTTGTTTCTTTTGCTTTCTCAGACACTCTGGATTCTGGACTTTACCTGCAGAAAGGTATATTTTTCTTCATACACCGATCAATTATTTCTTAACTTAAAAGCTTCAGCTTACAATTTCTGCTCTTCTACTTGGTGTTTTTCCAGAAATAACATTACTGGATGCTCTCGTGTTGTTCCTCAACCTCTCTCCCTCCCTGCCACAGCCAGTTCCTTCTTGTTCTGAGGAGAAGGTCTGTCAGGGTGAAAGAGAAGGTAGACTCTGAGGGGATGAACTACCTCCTTTCACCTACCTGTCGCCATATTGAAATGAGGGGAGAACGGTTGCTGGGCATCAGCTCTTGAGGGCCCTTCAGAATCCTCCCCATGAGAAGCACAGACCAGGTTCGGAATCCCATTTCTCCCAGTGGACTTCCCTACCTGATTTCCAGGTTTCCCTCTGTTTGAAAGTGCTATAAATTGTTTATTGGACCCACAGGGTTTTTTTTTAAGCTGTATTTTTGGAACTGCAGTTTTTAAAGCAGAAGTCCAGCCTGCCCTGATGCTGTTTTCCAGTTGTTTACACACAATTTATGTTTGATGTTTGGGAGAAGAGTGGGAATACGTGCCGTCACTCACAAGCCAGCTTGGACTTCCGCCTCCCTGGCGGTCACTCGGTCACTCGCACACTTCTGGGCAGGAGGAGGCCGTCTCCTGAGTATATTTTAGAGGAAATGCAGACAGAAGGAAGGATGATGTTTTCTAGCGCTGTGAACTGGGCTTAGGAACTTCCATTTGCTGCACTCAGGTCGAATGCTGGCTTTGCTCCGTTTTGCTCCCTTCCAAGTAGAGTCAGCTGTTGGCTGCTTTAAATGAATACATTTTCAAACATATCAATCTTTTACGAAAGCTTTCACTAAAGTTGCAGAACTGGTTTTTGGAGAGGTATCTGCAGGATATTTGTGTCTGTTCAGGGCAGCAACCAGTTTTGAGAAACTAGTTCTGCCTCATTGAAAAGTTATGTCTGCTTTAAAAAGTTTTTACACTTTGGTGCTGCCAAATTTGCAAGCATTTGAACAGTGTTTTCAAGGTTCCACAAAATATATGTGAGGGAAGGAAACCTGTTCTTGATTCCTAAGGACGTTTGTTGCTTGGCTGAGTTCCATAACAAAGTCTTTGTATTCTTCTGCCAAAGGTGGCTATTGAGGCATCTGTCCCCTATTGAGCAGGGGACTGGAGCAGGGAAACGGTGTGTGTGGGGGGGAGGACCTGACATGCAAAAGCCCCGTTCTTGTCACTGTGCTTGATCAGTAGCTACACCAGCAACAAGGAAATCACACAAGCCCATCCCTGTGTGGAAACCACCGACAAAGCACCTGGGTCTCTATAGAAGACACAGAGAGTTTCACAGGACTATAAATCCTGCTCTGCCTTCCTTCTTCCTTCCTCCAAGTTCCCTTTTCTGTGAAGCACAGAAATTATTGTTCGGGTGTTTTTGATTCAAGGTGTTCTCAGAGACACCTTGAATGACAGGAGAAGAGGGGTGATCATTTTTTATAACAAATACTTGAAGGTTGGGTTGAGTAGAAAAATTCTTGGGGTACAGGAAAAAATTGTACAGCCATAGTGGTCCCTACAAAACCTCCAAACAAGAACAAAATTCATGTAATACCTTCATTATTTATTATTTAAATTGCCACAAAACACTGTGTAATCTTTCAAGCACACCAGACGCCTTCATCAGGCTGGATGTTGCAACCTTGTAAAAAACAGAAGGGTGGAAGGCAGATTCTTCAGGCTGTGGTGTGAAGGTCTGATCTCGCATGCATCCTCTGAGGGGTGCAGGCAGGACATCAGTTCCACTTTACTGCTGCCATAATACCTTACGAGACATTCCCTGAGAAGCTGCGTTGAGTCCAATCTTTGTTCTTTCACTAAAATACGTATACCACTCCCAAGTCCATCCAAAATGGTCCCAAATGCTTATTGAGACACACATCTCCCTGACAGGCGGAAAGCAACGGGAACCCCCTTCCAGTCTCTGTGTTTTGTTCAATGAAAGGCACATTCAGTGCTATTGCCTGGATACAGCTTGCAGGCGAAATACTCTTGACTGTATTTGCTCTTACTTGACGTGTATCCAGTTCAAAAACTCCATTATTTTCAAATCCTTGTGCATACAAAATTCCATTTTTGGTAATTGTGCTCCTATTGCGATAAAAATTCACATTATAACCACGCTTGGTCAGAGCTGACACACTGAGCTAATTGTCTGTTAGTTCTGGCAAGTAAACCACATTGTTCACATCATTATAAACAGTCTCTCTTTGTAGATTTATTCTTAAAATTATTTTCTATCAGTCTTTTGTACAGAAAGTGCTTGTGCTTCACCTTGTGTCGCCTTCTCTGCTCTCCTAGATGCCTCTTCTTTAAGTCGGGCTATAACATATTTCATAGTAAGGTTATCTTTCGTCTCCAAGGCTGTAATTAAAGAACTGTAACTTTCAGGTAAACTTGACAAAATTAAAATAATCTTGTCCTCTTCTTCAAATTTCTTGACTTTGGTATTTAAATGATCCATCAATTCTGTTACTTGGCTTAGATGCTTCTCAAGATCTCCTCCTTCACTTAATTTCAAATTAAACAACTTTCTTGACAAGTACAGTCTTTCATTAAGAGTGTTTCTTCAACACTTACATATGAAGAAATCTCTGCCCTTGCCTTTCCGTCCTGCTTTTCCCACTGAGCTTTCAGATCTTCTGTAGGTGGAGACTCTTCAACTGTCTCCGAGAGATCCTTTTTCTCTAGCTCATTTTCCATCCTGAATTTCCACAAAGAATAGTTGCTTGATGTGAGGACTGGAACAGCAGGCTCTAGGACTTTCACAGCTTTCATATACATGGCCATTTTTATTTAAAAAATTATTCACTCCACTTTGGCTGGGCCCAGGACCCTCTTGTAGGGGGAAAATGGAGGTTAATCCTTTTCCTTATGTGGGGCAATATCCTGACACTCACTTGTTGTGGGATACACCACCCTTGTAAGTCAGCAGAGTAAAAAAACAGCCAAAAGGTACGTGGAGGAATATAAACAGCTCACGTATGTATGATAAAAGAAAACTGTATTTTAATAAAAAGATTATAAGGTTCAGTAAATAATCAACATTTTCTCCCTAAGAGGCTTGCACTATTTTTATATTCATCTGAAACATTGTTACTTCTTATTTCATTGTGCGTGAGGCAGAGAGCTAACACAGTTATTCAGAGAGACTTCTAACTTCTGACAGGATCTTAGACTGACTTCATGCAGAGAGAAATACTGAGTGCATCTGACAGTTGGAAGTGTCCGTTAAAACCAACTGCCACCTGAAGGGAGCGGCTGACTCCTCAGGAGCTCAGAGCCCCCTGCCAATCAAAGTAGGCCCAGCTTTAATTCCAGCAGAAAATGCTTCTCTTCTTGTCTCCTTGTTTTTCCCCCAACAGCGAATGTGACTCTGGATCCAGACACGGCCCATCCCCAACTCGTCCTGTCTGAGGATCGGAAAAGCGTGAGATGGGGAGAAGAAGCTCAAGCTCTGCCCAGCAACCCTGAGAGATTTGACGAATATGCTGCTGTGCTGGGCCTTGAGGGATTCAGAGCCGGCCGTCATTTCTGGGAAGTCCTTGTGGGAAGTGAGGGAGATTGGAGTGTGGGGGTGGCCAGAAGGTCTGTGGGGAGGAAGGGAGACCTCAGCTTTAGTCACGAGGAAGAGATCTGGGAGGTGGGGAAGTGGAATGGGCACTACTGGGCTTTCGTGGAAGGCGGTGACAATTCCCTGTCCCTGACCGGGGAGCCGAAGAGGATCCGAGTCTGCCTGAACTACGCTGGGGGCCGAGTGGCCTTTTTTGACGCTGACCGAGGATCCCTGATCTACGAGTTCTCCGGAGCCTCCTTCCATTGGGAGACCCTCCTGCCCTACTTTCGATTTGGTTCAAAAGGCCACCTCAAACTCACTTCTTAAGACCTTCTCTTGTAGTGCCCTAATTAACTTAGTTTATAGAGAAAACATATATGCTGTCACATATATGCATATTCACATAGCATAACACACACACACACATATAGATTCTTATGTACAGATCTAGAACCACTTTGCATTATGGGTAACATGTACTTTGGTCAAGCTACATTCATTGCTGAGAAGCCTGGGTCAGAGTGACCCAGCAAGCAGTTTGCAGGCAGCTGACTAGGTGAGGTCATTCCCTCTTGGTACAGGCAGGTTTCTTAATTAAGCCTGGAGCTTTGATTTAAGACAAGACATGTCATCTTGGAATGTAAAGCTGTGCCTCCTCATTAACCATTAGGCAACGCCTTGAAGAGCATTTTCTATTGGATATGCAAATAATTGCTTATACGTCCAAGAGGTTTATTGAACAGTCCAGTCTGACGTGTGTATTTCGCTTCTGTAACCACCCATCATCAAAGTCTATATCCATGCTTGCAATCCTTTGATGTGGGTGGAAATTGCTCTGCGCTTTAGGCAATTTTCACCAGCATTTTGTTATATTGGCCAATAAAATAACCTGCTTTGATTCTTCAGCTTCCAACTGTTTTATTGTGATTGAATATTAATACAATAAGGCAGGAGAACATTACACTCTTCACACCAGGAGCACCAATAAGGCATCTCCGGGCTCCCAGACCCCAAAACTGACTGGAGTAAAAGGGAGACATTTTCCCCTCCATTTCCCAACATTCCCCTTTTTAAATTTGTATCTCATTTCTGAAAGACAAAAGTAACACATTTCACTCTATAAAGAATGACAGGCTTGTTCTTAAGGTGAGATGTGAATAGACTCACCCCTTCCTTCCGGCCTGGCCTCCTTCAGCCTCCATTCCTCTCAAGAACAAGACTTAAAACTTACAATAAACAAGCAGTGTAATAAACAGAATGCCTGCAAGTGCAAACACATAAACATCCCTCTCAGAAAAGGGTTTTTTAAAAAAACCTCTATCCTGGTGGGACCCAGGTTCTTTGATAATAGTAACTGGTGGGACCAAAGGTAGGAAAAGTTGAGATTCAGTGATTTACAGGAAAGTATTCAGAGGCAGGCAACAGCGTTATGCAGTCTGTCCAGGAAAAGCTCTTCCACTACTGAATGAACACACTTATGAACAGACTTATTGCTGAGTTACTGACACAGGACAGCAACTTCAGGTACTTATTTTTATTTTATTTTATGGTCTGCCTTTCTCACTGAGACTCAAGGCAGATTACACAGTGGAAACCAATGCAATTGACAGGATGGGAATTGTAACAAGCCATGGAATAATTTCTTTTTTCTTCTTGATATTGGCACCTAGTAGGGTTTTCAAGGCAAGAGATGTTAAGAGATGGTTTGCTATTGCCTGCCTCTGCGTCAAGCGCCTGGTACTCTTTAGAGGTCTCTTCAGAGGACTCCCACCCCAATTTTCAGAGGTCTCTCACCCCAATTTTCCAAATAGGGAGACAGAAATATTCCCAGTGCAAACCATTGCTCCGTTCAGCTATTAAAAGCCAGGCGCTGCTGAGGGTGAGTGAGTGAAGGGTGAGGAGAGCCAGCGCGGTGTAGTGGTTAAGAGCGGTGGTTTGGAGCAGTGGACTCTGATCTGGAGAACTGGGTTTGATTCCCCTCTCCACATGAGCGGGGGAGGTTAATCTGGTGAACTGGATTAGTTTCCCCACTCCTACACACAAAGCCAGCTGGGTGACCTTGGGCTAGTCACAGCTCTGTTAGAGTTCTCTCAACCCCACCTATCTCACAGGATGTCTGTTGTGGGGAGGGGAAGGGAAGGTGATTGTAAGCCGAAAGTCGGCATGTAAAAACCAACTCTTTTTCGTCGTCGTCTTATTATTATTATTTTATTTACTTTCTTTAGAGCCAAGGCAAGATTGCACAGTTTAAACCAATGCAATTGACAGGATGAGAATTGTAACAAGCCATGTAATTATTTCTTTTTTGTATTTGCCATTGGCAACCTCGTAGGGTTTTGAAGGCAAGAGATGTTCAGAGATGGTTTGCTATTGCTTGCCTCTGCATACTCCTGGTATTCTTTGGAGATCTTCCAACCAAATATTTTCCAGGGTCGAGGCTGAGAGTCTGTGACTGGCCCCAGGTCATCCAGCAAGTTTCCATGTTAGAGTGGGGATTCAAATCTGGGTTTCCCAGATCCTAGTCTGACACCTTAACCACTACACCACACTGTCTCTCCATGTAATCCCAGGACTGCAGAAATCTCAAACACAGTATAAATAAACATGACAATGTAAGCAGAGCAGAAAAGGGTATTAGGGCCCACCTATCCACCCACTGCAAGTTCAATATGGGCGGGTCCCTGATTTGCATAGCTCCGCCTCCTCCAAGCTCAGAAGGTTGAATACCTGCCTGTGTTAAAGGCTTAGAGATTGTGCACGTGCAACTAAAAGACTGGGTATACCACACACACACACACACACACACACATGTTCTCTCTCTCCCCCATGGGCATAGATCAAGCATCGAGTTTCTTGAAACAAAGGGTGGAAGACACTGAACACCAGACAGACCTTGGAAAATCACCATTTTTCGTAGCACCTGATAAATCTAGATACTTGGTGCTCACCTGCAGCTTATTTTTATCATCTTGAGTCTATTAATTATAGGAAAGCCTTTACCCTTGCCAGATGCCAGGCCCTACCATTGGCTGTCTTAGAAGGGAAATATAAGAAGATCCCTAGATCAGAGAGGTTATGTCGGAGTGGAACAGGGGACATTGAAACCATCGAACATGCACTGATATATTGCCCATTCTACCACGAAGTTAGATCAAAGCTTATTTCCCCCCTACTTGGTAAATTCCCTGATGAGTCAGTTGAGCTTTTGGCAAAGAAGCTCCTATTACGGTAGGAGAAGACTCTCAGCTGATGTTCCAAACTGCCAAGTTCTGCGCTGTTGCTATTAAATTACACAGGGCTTTATTAGAGAATGATTGCTAGAATATTTTACAATTTTAATGTGACAATTTTAACCAGGGATTTCTTTGATTGACCTTACACCTTTATATGCATGGGCAGTCTGTGATTCAGCGGCGCAAAACTATTGTGTCGGGAAATTTTGATGTGTTGGCACGTGATCGGCTAGTCGACCGTATTAATAAACTTGACTCTCTCCCAGTAGAAAACTAGCCACTCAAGGAGCAAGGTAATATTCTCAACCCATTCTTTGCTGTGCTGCTTTTCTGTCTGCGTGGACTTTTCCTTAAGGGGGGGGGGAGCTTTCGGAAACGGGACTCCCCTCTTTCACCGCCTGGAGTGGTGCAGCCCCTCCTGCCCGCTCAGGTTGCAGGGAGCGCGGCCGTGTTGCTGCTGCAGGAACAACTCTCGTGTAGACAAGGGCAGAGAAGTGGAATAGCATCCAAACGGTCGGAGCTTTTCTTCCCTCTTTTTCGAGTCAGCTTCACAGGGGAAATTGGAGAGTTTCTGCCACTCCCCCCCTCCTCCTCCTCCCAGTAATAAGATATGAACCTGGCTGTTGTTCTGGAAAGGGGCTGAAGATGCACCAAGTTGCTCCCCTCGGCAAATCTGCTCCGCTGCGCCTCTCCTCCTCGTTCCAACTTTCCCAGGACGATTTCCTTCTGCTTGGGGAATGTTTCCAGGCTCGTTTCGCGGAGAGTCGCTGGAGACCCCCGGATCTCCCCAGCCCGGCAGGGAAGCCTCTCCCTAGTCTCAGGGACACCCCGCGTGGAAGGGTCCTTTGGGAGGCGAAGAGGAATGTCCCCCTTCCCCCCGAGACACTTGCAAATACCTGCCAAAGGGGTGCAAAGGAGCCCTTTCCTCCCCAGACTCCGCCTTCCACCCCGGCCCTTTTCCTAGCAACTGTCCCGTCCCCCAGCTGCCCATTGCCTTGCCGTTGAGTGCGCAGCAGCAGCAGCAGCAAGGAGTCCTTTGCAGGGAGGAAAACGCCCCCCTGCCTGCTTTGCAAAGTGAAACTGACTCTCTTCCCCCCTTCCCGGAGGCAGCCATGGCGGCGGGGGGTCCCCTGAAGGAGCTGTGCGAGGAGGCCTCTTGCTCCGTCTGCCTGGACTTCTTCAGGGACCCGGTGACCATCGCCCAGTGCGGCCACAACTTCTGCCGCGCCTGCCTGAGCCGCAGCTGGGGGGAGTCGGGGGCCGAGGCTTCCTGCTGCCCCCAATGCAGAGGGAGAGCGCAGGAGGGGACCCTCCGGCCCAACCAGCAGCTGGCCAACTTTGTCCAAATAGCCAAGAAACTCAGTCCTTTGGAAGGGAAGGAGGAGAAGCGAAGGGGGCAGAAGCGAAGGAGGGGGGTCTGCGAGGAGCCCCAGGAGCCCCTGAAGTTTACCTGCAAGGAGGACGAAGCCCCCCTCTGCGTGGTCTGCAGCAGATCCGAGGAGCACCAAGATCACCAGGTGGTTCCTCTGGAGGAGCAGGCCGGAGAGAAGAAGGAGGTACAAAGTCTCTGTGGGTCTTGCTGGGGTTGAGCCCTGATTTCTCCTTGGCTTCTCTAGTTTCAGTCCAGTGAAAAGAGTCCCAGCTGGAATGCAAATAATGGTAGATATTAAGCCAATTTAATTTCACACCCTAGTTGCCTGACAGTAAGCCAGGAGCTGGTCAGCCTTTAACTGTTCGCATTGGGTTGAGGAAAGTTGGAAACAAGATCCTGGGCTAAGCAGATCCCTCCTTCGGTCTAACCCTTCCCTGCTCTTACTGTCCTCCGTTTCCCCAGGAGAGGAGACTTTTCTTGCATCTTGGTGCCTGGCTCAAAGTTTCCCTTTGGAGCAAAGCGGCCTTGAGCGTTTGGGGCCTCCTTGCTGCTGGTTTGTTTATAATGTCAGCTTTATATTTTGATTCCTCTGTTCAGCCGTAGATTCGAAGCCCTGGCATCACACCACCAGGAGACTCCTCTGTAGGTAGTAGAGTTTGTTTGTTGAGGAGGTGGTGTCATTGTGCCACCTCCCATGGACATGATCCGTTTCCTCCCAGCTGAGCAGTAATATCACACCCATCCGTTCCTTACAGTGGGAATGCTGTTGCCTCTCCTGGACTGAGATCTAGCAGCGTGGCCAGTCCAAGAGGTGTCCCTGCCTAAGGGGGGATATCCAGAGCAGGGGTCCCAAACCTTTTTGAGCCTGTGGGCACCTTTGGGATTCTGACACAACGTGGTGGGCACAGCCACAAAATGGATGCCACACCTTCCGTTCAGTCACACAGCGAAGATCCTTCTGTCATGGTGGAGGCTGCTGCCAAAGCAATGTTTTTAAAAACCTGCACAGCCCATCAGCTCTCGAATGGCCAATCAGAAGTCCTCCTGGACAAAAGCTCCACCCGCTTTCTAAAACCTCTTGACATGCACCAGGAAAGGTGTTGATCAGCTTTTCCAACTGGCAAAGTAGATGCAGGGAGTGTGTGGTTTACTCCGAACTAGGAATTGTTATCAATTAATTGGCTTTCAAAGGAATTTGAGGTGTCAATAAAAGCTTGGTTACATCCCTCTTTCTTATGCAATATATTTTTTCTGAATAAATCACAGATTATGTCCAATATTTACAAGTACAGAGAGAGAGTTCAAAAACATGGGGGGGGGCGCGGATAAAACAAATGTGGTCATTTTGTTTTTGGGATCAGACGGTCGTGGCAGCCAGAAAGGAGAGAGTTTGCCAGAAGCACCAGGAGCCGCTGAAGCTCTTCTGCAAAGAAGATGAAGCCCTCATCTGTGTGGTCTGTGACCAGTCGCAGGAGCACAAACATCACAAAATCATTCCTGTGAAGGAGGCTTCCCAAGAGTACAAGGTCAGAAATTGAAAAGGTGGACGATGGTGGGGAAGATCATGTGTGGATCCTTTCCAGCTGCACTCCTGGGTGTCCTATGACACTTTTCATTGGGAAGCGCTCAGGCCTTGAACCCAAATGGGGAGTGACAACATCTCTTTGTTACCGTTCTCCTGGCTTGGCTGCTCCCTTCCTAATCACCCTCCCCTTGTGCTCAGAGGTGATGTTAGGACGTTGGCTCCTTCAGGGCTGGCTGTGTTGATGTCTGGCCAGGTGATTGTCCTGCCTAGCCACCAGGGGGCAGCAGCCTATTAGTAGAAGATTTTAACCATCCCCCCCACATGATATTCTTCATTTAAAAAACATTGCTAGCCTGGAGAGCCAGCGTGGTGTAGTGGTTAAGAGCAGTGATTTGGAGCGGTGGACTCTGATCTGGAAAACCAGGTTTGATTCCCCACTCCTCCACTCGAGCGGCAGAGGCTAATCTGGTGACTGGATTTATTTCCCCACTCCTACACACGAAGCCAGGTGGGTGACCTTGGGCAAGTTACAGCTCTGTTAGAGCTCTCTCAGCCCCACCTACCTCACAAAGTGTCTGTTGTGGGGAGGGGAAGAGAAGGTGATTGTAAGCTGGTTTGAATCTCCCTTAAGTGGTAGAGGAAGTTGGCATATAAAAACCAACTCTTCTTCTTCTGGAGTTGCTTGTAACCGTCTGGCCAGGGGTTACATGGGGCGGGACATCCTGTACTTATGTCTAATTTGGCCTTTGATGACAGTATTGCTTTATGATTTATAGCAAAAGGAGCAAACCTCAATATTTTGACTCCCCTCCCCAGGATGAGTTCTGCAATTGTCTGGAGATTCTGCGGAAGGAGAGAGAAAAAATTCTGGCGTCTAAAGTCAATATAGTGAAGGAAAGCCAAGACCTGCTCGTAAGTGTCCTGACTGCTGGGTGAACAGACACTGGAATTTCCCATTTGGAATGGCTTGGTTTCCCACAGAAAAGTTAATGAAAGACCATTTAGAATGACATTAGTGAATGTTAAGGGGAACACCTGTCCTCTTATAGCTCTGCAATAAAAAGGGTTCTGGAAGTAACCATAGTGTCTATGCATGGGGGAAAGAGACATGAGAAGCTTCTTGTGCTGCAGTACATTTGAGTTTTGTAAAGTAAAAGGACTCCAAGAAGAGAATAATGCAAAGATAATTCACATGTTCCTTCTACCCAGTGTTGATACGTTCTTTGCAAAAGTACCCTTCGCATAGTTAAATTGTGGAACTCTCTGCCCCAGGATGTGGGGATGGCTTCCAACTTGGAAGACTTTAAGAGAAGAGTAGACATGTTCATGGAGGATAGGTCTATCCATGGCTACTAGTCAAAATGGATACTAGTCATGATGCATACCTCTTCTCTCTGGTATCAGAGGAGCATGCCTATTAGATACTGCGAAACACAGGCAGGATGCTGCTGCAGTCGTCTTGCTTGTGGTCTTCCTAGAGGCAGCTGGTTGGCCACTGTGGGAACGGACTGCTGGACTTGATGGGCTTTGGTCTGATCCAGCATGGCTTTTCCTATGTTTTTATGAGTCTCCCAACATACCTCTTCCCACTGCAGAGCCTTGCTGTATTCTTCTTTTCTTCTTTTTCCATCTCAGAAGCAAACCAAAGGAGAGCAACAGAAGACAATGACTAAATTCAGGCAACTGCATACGTTTCCGGATAAGCAAGAGAAACTTCTGCTATCCCAGGTGGAAGAGGTGGAGAGGGAGGTAGCAAGGAAAAGGGACCAGAACCTGGCCGAACTCTCTGAGGAGCTCTCCTCTCTGGACAGCCTCATCTGGGAGATGGAGGAGAAGAGTCAGCAGCCAGCAAGTGAACTCCTGCAGGTAAGAGTGTGGCAGGAACAGCTCAGACTCCCCTTTGGGAGAAGGCTGCCTCCAAGCCCTTTCTGTGCCTCCTTTGCTTGGGCAGGAAGCAAATGAGCCCAGTTTGTGTTGCTGGAAAGTTTTCTTCTCTGTGAATGGGCTGCTTTCCATTCTTCCCCATTACACCTCCAGCCAGGGACTGACTTGTGAAACTCCACCCCCTGGAAATGCTGCTCCCCCCCCCAGAGCCCTGTGCCTTTCTCTGATAGGCTGAGGCCACTTGGTTCCCATCTCAGAAGCAGAAGTGTGTTTGTGTGTCAACCAACAGTCTGGGGAACTACATGCAAGTCAAACCAGGTTCATGGGTGGCTGTTTCCAAACCACCAGGAATGAGGGGTCATAGGCAAGATTTTTCACAGCAAGTTTTAACAGAAGGATGAATGTGGGTGACGGGAATGTTGCTTACACTGGTTTCATGCAGATGGGTGTGCAAAAATGCACACACACACACACGACCGCAACAACGCTTGGTAGGAGAGTGGCATCCACACACTTGTTGCTGGCACCCCTGTGCTTGCTGCTGCCAACTCATAGTGCCTGTGCAAATAAAATTGCATTGTGCCCAGACCCCCACCCTTTCCCTGCTGAACCACGTTGCAAAACTGCTGGAAAAAGGGGGAAAGCCCTTTAAATAGTTTGGCTCTTCTCCTCTCGGTCCCTGCGGCCCCTATCCCACCCCCAATCAGAGGGCTTTTCTCAAGCTTTACTGAAAGGGGCAATGGCTAGATTGCTCTAGCGTTGTAACACTATAATGATCTGTTGTAACAATTCCTAGCTTTTATTTTAGAGGAAGTAAATTGCAGGCAACACATTTTTAGTTATAACTCTGCAACAACAAGGATTAAATACTTTTTAGGACCACTATGTTTTCACGATTTGGGACCACTGTGTTGTTACAATGCTATTGTAACATAGCTGTTTTTTTAAAAAAGCCTGGGAAATGCCCTCCAGTGTGGATAGAAGGAAAATAACAAAGTTGCAGGGCTGAGGCAAGGAACGTTGCTGGGAATGCCTCTGCTTCCACAGGTGGCCACGAGAGCTACATGTCCTAATCCGAGGGCTTCCTGCCTTCCATGTGAAGGAAAATCCCTTTGTGAAAGTGGCCACTGTTGAGTCATCAAAGTAGATCACCCAGCTCTGCTCTGAAATGGCTCCACTTTGTTGATATTAACACAAAGATTTTCTCCCACTTTATGGAGATGCCCCCGAGCCTTCGAATGGAGTCTGCTAGCTGGACCCAGGAGAAGGGCCAAAGTACAGAATCTCCCAGGGTCTGAGGGGGTCTTCCTGGTGTGGCCTTTTAGCAACCATTGAGTCTCTCTTCTTTCTCTGTCTCTGCCCTTTTTCTTTAGGATGCCAGAAGCACCTTGCAGAGGTAAATGGATCTTATTAACCTTCTTAATGCTGGGAGGGTTCTGGGTATCCTGTAAAGAATGTGCTCCTTCAGGGTCATGGCTGAGGGCCAAGTTGGGTATAATTAAGATAGTGGATCTCCATCTATCTTTCAGTGGCAAACAGCCACAGTGGCAAACACATCCTCGTCAACTAGAAACCGTGAAGTGAAATGGTATTGGGGTGGGGGGTCTGGGTTGACACCTAGCTGTGCATCTCTAGAATTGGGGTCCCCAACCTTTTTGAGGCGGCAGGCACTTTTGGAATTCTGCCATGGTGTGGTGGGAGCAGCCACAAAATGGCTGCCGCAGGTGGTAGAGCCAGCCACAAAATGTGTTTTGCCGCTTACCTTCCGCCACACAGTGACGGTCCTTGAGATGTGGTAGCAGCTGCTTCCAAAGTCACATTTTAGACTTCCGGGTCGGACAGGCCCCCCGCCGCAAGCGCGGAGCCGCACTCTTGCTGTCTCGCTGCCGTGGGGTGTTTAACTGGCCCCTTGAAGATCCGGCAAGCGGCACCCCTCGGTGTAAGAGGGGATGCAGACTCGGGTGCCGGTGGCGGACCTGTCATTTGAGTGATAGCCGCCACGAAATCGGCGGCGGTCGCTCTGACGGGACTCCTCTGAATGGCCGGCGCCATCTTAAAGGCACAGCAAGGTGAAAGCGAGGTGGGATCCGATTTCCTTTTAAATTTGGAATAAAGAATTTTTTCCTACACTTAAAACATTAACTTGGGGTGTGTGGCAGTATTGCTTTCTAAAGACTTCACTTAGAACCATCTATAGTTCTGTTATGCTCTGTTTTATGACTTTTGGCTTTTTGCCAGCTGTGTGACGCACTGCAAAAAGTTTCTCACTAAAGCAAGAACTTGTAAATAAAAGAAAGGAGTTGGAGAACAATCAAGTGACATGGAATAAAATCATTTAAGATGTCATAGTGATTGCTTTCTCTCAATGGGATTCTTTCATCTGAAATAATTTCTGTGTAATGAGCTAAAAGAAAGTCCCCCCCCCCTCTCTCCTTTTTGTTTCTGGATTACAATTGCCAGCTGTTTTGTCTTCAGTTTTCACAGCTTACCAATGGGAGAAAAAGAGAAACATACCAAGGACATTCTTAAGGATACAAAGTTGGTGGTACAGCTTCCTCAGAGAAGGTCCTCTGTAACTCAAATTGTAACTAAACAGACAACTTCTCCAGTTGCATCAACATCTGTTATTGCCAAGATGCCTCCAAAAGCCAAGCCTGAAGTAACACTGACTTCTGTTTTTGAACTTTTAACTAAGACTCATCAAGACGTTACAGAAATGAAGCAGGAGTTATCCCAGAATACAGCAACTACATCTCAAAATTCTGCTGCAATAGCTACCTTGCAAGACACAATTTCATCTCTGACTATCAGGCAAGATAGAGTTGAAACTAAGCTCAAGAAAAATACACAGGAAGTTAAAGAAATTAAGAAGAAGGTGGACACCCTTGAGATGGCAATAGCATCCTCATCTGATAGAGATGAGAGACAACAAGACCAGATGGCGATGATTGAGCTTAAGATAAAAGAATCTTTGTTGCGCATACGTGGTTTGAAAGAAAAAGTTGAAAATCGGGATTTACGTGGATATCTGACAGTTCTTTTGGCAGACTTTCTACAGGAAACTGAAGAAGTTATTGCAGGGATGATTGTGACAGCTTACAGAATGAATTCTGCATATGCAACCAGAAACAAGGTACCTAGGGATTGCCTGCTTCAATTATTTTCGAGGAGTCACCGGGATCTGATACTTAACACTCACTACAAGACACCATTAAAAGTTGAAGATGAGTCTTTGAGATTGATGAAGGAAATACCGGCAAGATTGCTGAGGAAAAGGAAAGATTTTATGGAGATTGTTCAACGTCTAAGACTCAGTGGAATTCAATTCAGATGGGAATATCCACAGGGTATCTCCTTCACTTTTAAGGCAAAAAGGTTCAAGTTTACAGAAGTGGATAAGGCTGAGCAGTTCTTAAGAAGATATGATGCAGAATTGGTTAAACCTACTAAATCAACCAAGCAAGTTCCAACTAGGGAATCTACGGAAGAAGAAAAGGCATCTGAAGCATCTGGAGGTGGAGACTTGCCAATAGACTTTTCAGAGGATTCTCCAATTGATGAAGCTGAAGACTAAATAATGGGGGGAAGGGGGGCAATAAGTAATATGGCTGTTAATGTTGAATGTGGAAGATTATGGGATCTAACTGACTTTTGATATGTTACAGGTTTTATCTTGGAACATCAACGGATTGAACTCTCCTAATAAAAGGAGGAAAATATTTCACCAGCTACATAAAAGTAATGCTAATATTATTTGTTTACAGGAAACTCATATACTCCCAAAGGATATATTTAGATTGGAACATTCAAGGTTGAGTACACTCTTCACGACATGTAATAAAGGTAGAAAAATTAATGGAATAGCTATGTACATACCTATTTCACTGGAACCAAAAGTTGTTTATCAAGATACGGAGGGAAGAGTTTTGTTAGTTGAAATAACATGTGGTTTTCAGAAGATAATGCTTGTGGGAATATATGCGCCTAATATAAATCAAAAAGTATTTTATGACAAATTAGCAATATTACTAGCTGAATATGCCATAGAAAAAATGATATGGATGGGGGATTTTAACGGTGTTAAAGTACCTAAGATAGATCTGGGAAAAAGAAAAAAGCGTCTAATGAAGGAAAATTACCAGGGGTCTTTGATGCTCTTACTGATCAATGGAATATGTTTGATGTTTGGAGACTGGCACATGGAAATAAGAAGGGTTATACTTTTTTTTCACAAAGACACCTTACATATTCCAGGATAGATATGTTGTGGTTATTGAAAGACCTAATAGAGAAATCAGAGGATTCAGAGATCTTACCTAGAGTTTTGTCAGATCACAATGCGGTTTCAGTTAAAATTCAAATGGGAGATAGAGGATATAAACCTTGGAGAATTAATGATTTCCTTTTAAAAAATACTAAAATAGTTGCTAAATTGAAGATGGAAATACAGCACTATTTTAAAGAAAATATAGATAAGGGTACTCGTGAAGATATAGTTTGGGATGCTGGCAAGGCAGTAATTAGAGGATTATTAATTCAACAAAATACAAGATGGTATAGGGAAAGGGAGAATAAGAGAAAACATATATTAGATGAAATAAAAAAAGGGGAAAGCTATTTAAGCAGGTTGCAAGATAAAGTAGCTAAACAGGAACAGCAGGCTAAGATTAGAAATTGGCAACAGCAATATGAATTTTTAATTGTAGAAGAAGTTGAAAGAAAACTTATGTACAATAAACAAAGATTTTTTGAACATGCAAATAAGCCAGGTAAAATGTTAGCATGGCAACTTAAGCAGAAGGAGAAAAAGATACCAATAACTCAAATTAAAAGGAATGGTAAGATTACAAGAATAAAAGAGGAGATACTAGAAACATTTGTAGAATTTTATACAAACTTATACAGAAAAAATGTATCTTCAGAGGTAGAAATGGATATGTACCTTACTAAAGGAGACGGGAAAAATAATAAAGATTTATTGGATCCTCCAATAACTAAAGAGGAGTTGGAAGAGGCAATAAAGAAAAGTAAACTAAATAAATCTCCCGGTCCAGATGGATTTAACGCATCTTATTATAAAACATTTAAAGACCAATTAATCTCTTATCTATTGGAAGTAATGAATTTAGGATTGACAGAAGGAATTATCCCTCAAACTTGGAAACAGGCAAATATAGCATTAATACCAAAGGCAAATTCTGATATATTGGAAATTAAAAACTTTAGACCAATTTCATTGTTAAATGCTGATTACAAACTATTTGTAGCAATTTTAGCTATGAGATTAAAAAGAGTATTAAATCAAGTAATACATGAAGATCAAGCTTACCAGGAAGGTTGATGAGTCAGAATGTGAGGGTGGTAATTGATCTTTTAGAATACGCAGAGCAAGATACAACACCAATAGCTCTGATATTTTTGGATGCTGAAAAAGCTTTTGATAATGTCAATTGGCAGTTTATGTTCAAGGTATTAAATTTTATGGATTTCGGTGAGAATTTTAAAACAGCTATAAAAGGAATATATACACAACAATCTGCCTATTTGATTATAAACAGGTCATTATCACCAAATATTGAAATTCAAAGGGGAACGAGGCAGGGCTGTCCTCTTTCCCCTTTATTGTTTATTTTAGTATTAGAATTATTATTGTATAATTTTAGAAAAAATGATGATGTAGTTGGTGTAGGTAGAAATCATTATAAGCTTAAAGCATATGCGGATGATTTAGTATGTTTTTTTATTGATCCGATTGAACAAATTGATAGATGGAATAAAATTTTGGAGGTTTATGGAAAGCTTTCAGGGTTTAAAGTTAATAAAACTAAAACTAAGATTTTAACTAAGAATATGACTCTTTCACAACAACAAATATTAATAAAAAAGACGGGGTTTAATATCAAAAATAAAGTCAAATATTTAGGTATATGGATATCAAATAATAATCTTAATTTATGCCAAGATAATTATGTGAACCAATGGCAACAGATAAAAAAGGATCTGTTAAGTTAGGAAAAATTGCCATTATCACTGTGGGGAAGAATTTCGGTAGTTAAAATGATGTTATTACCTAAAATGCTTTTTTTGTTTCAAAACCTGCCAATTGTTAAGGGTGTACAGATATTTGATGTCTGGAAAAAAGACATTATGAGATTTCTCTGGGGTAAAGAAAGACATAGGATTGCTTATAATAATTTAATTGAATTAAAAGATGCGGGAGGATTTGGATTACCAGATTTGAAAATGTATTATCAAGCAGCATGCTTCACTTGGATCAAAAATTGGATTCTCTTAGAGAATCAGAAATTATTAGAATTAGAAGGATTTAAGTTGAGATTTGGGTGGCATGCTTACTTGTGGTATGAAAAGGAGAAAGTAAATAAAGAATTTAATTCTCATATTATTAGGAAAAACTTACTACAAATATGGAATAAATATAAAGAAGTTTTTGAAAGTAAAACTCCCGGCTGGATTAACCCTATAGAAGCATTTATGAGAAGAGGAGTACACTTAAATTTGGATTGTAATAACTATAGAGAAATAACAGAATATAAAGAAGGTATATGGGTATTGAAATCAAGAGAAGAACTTCAGATTAAAGACTGGTTTATGTATTATAAACTAAGAGATGTTTTTAACAAAGATAATAAATTGGGTTTTAATCAAACCAAATCGAAATTTGAGATTATACTATCCAAGGGAAATAAAGGATTGATAGGTAGGGTTTATAAATTACTTATAGAAATAAATTTAGAACAAGAAAGGATTAAGTTAGTGATGTTGAAATGGATGAGAGATTTAGGTTATAATATAGATTTGGAAATATGGGAAAAGTTATGGAAAAAGGAATTTAAGTTCACCATTTCAAATGAAATAAGAGAGAATTTGTATAAAATGTTTTATAGATGGCATATAACCCCAGTATTATTAAGTAAAATGAAGAAAGATGATGAAGCTTTATGTTGGAAATGTGGTATGGAAACAGGTACAATTATGCATGTTTGGTGGTTTTGTAAAAAAATAAGGAGGTTTTGGAGATTAGTTTTGAATGAAACTAATAATCTGATTAAATCAAAAATTAAGAGAGACCCCGCCTTTTGTTTATTGGGTATACCAAAAAGAGATCTAGATAAAGGTGATAGAGTCATATGTCAATATAGTTTTGCTGCAGCAAGAATTATAATTGCTAAAAAATGGAAGCAAACAAGTAAACCTTCAATCAAAGAGTGGCGAGAAAAATTATGGATGTATATGCGGATGGCCAAAATTACAGCTTTTTTACATGGTAAAGATATGGAGGAATTTAAATGTACGTGGGTAAAGGCCACCGCATATTGGGACAAAGTGGCAAAAACGGATTTTAAAAGTATAGTTAACGAATTATAGTATAATATGATTTTAAATATGATATAATAATAGATTTTTTTTCTGTTATGTCATAACACTCCATCGGAAGTCCAATGGTGGAGGGCACTGGTGGGGGAATGGGATTTGGATTCAGGGCACGATGTGGCTTATAGAGTGATTTGAATATTGTATTAGTGGATAAATAGTGCGCTGAACATGTAATTTTTTTTCTTTTTATGTATATGTATTTTGTATTTTTTTTCTTTTTTTTGTGTTTATTATGAAAATAAAAAAAATTATATATATATAAAAAAAACAAAGTCACATTTTGAAAACTACCCCAGGAAATTCAGTGTTTCAATCTCCTCAGCTACATTTGTTCCACAAAATGGCAGTTTGAAAACTTTATTTGGCCCAGACAATGCCTTGGTTGGCATTGGGGATGGCTATGGGGGCACTTTATAGGTGAACACGGGGATGACCGCCCAACCGAATCTGATGTGCTTGGTTTGTTAAGGAGGGTCGGGTGAGACTACACATGAGGAAGCAGGAGTTGGTGTGGTGCGCCATGTTTCCATCAATATTCCTTCAACCACATGGCACTTAAATGTGCTGCTCCTACTCAAAATTTCCTTGGCTGTTTGCCCCACATTCAAGGCTGTGGCGAAGTAGGAATGGCGGTGATTCCCCTACCCTGTGTGCTTTTTGTTCACATCAGCCATTGGGGCAAAGAAACCCGCAATCAGGAAGCCACTTTGCTGCTGCCCTGCGTTGGCAGCTATGGTAACAGCAGGGCTTTCGAAAGAAAGCATTTGTCCTTCTGAGCAACCCATAATGGGGAATTCAAAGCTGGTGATCAGAAAATTCACGCTTAAAAAAAAGAAATAAAAAGCAAATTCACATTTCTGCTTTAAGACTCCCGGGTAGTTTCAGAGGGAGAAGCCATGTGACATCATTGGGGTCGAAGTTTCCACACCTCCCCCCAGGGGCAAATGATTAAAAGGAACAGAAGGAAGCACACTTCTGGGTATGGTGATGTCATGTGACCTGTTTCCTTCCACCATCTCTCAGCCTCACTCTTGAGAACATAAGTAGAGCCTGGTGTATGAGACCAGTGGTCCATTTAGTCCAGCATCCTGTTTCACACAGTGGCCAATACAGACCCCTGGACGGTGTAGAAGGCCGAGGCCCTCCTCTGCTACTGCCTCCTAGCACTGCCTAGTCCCCTTTTAAAGCTGTCTGTGGTCATGGCCATCACTACCTCAACCTACAGTGAATTCTCAACTTCATTTGGTGCCCCTGACTTCCAGTATTATGGGAGATGGAGAAAAAGACATGAAGGCACTGAACCTTCCCTCCTCCATTTTGTCCTCACAGCATTGCTGAATGTGGGATTGAACCACGGTCCTACAGTCCTAGTCACGGGACACAGGAAGCTGCCGTATACTCAATCAGACCATTGGTCTGTCAAAATTAGTATGGTTTACTCAGGGTGGCAGTGGCTTTCCAGGGTCTCTGGTAGAGGTCTGTCACCCCACCTAGTACCTGATCCTCTGACCTGGAGATGGCAGGGGTTGAACCCAAGACCTTCTGCATGTCAAGCAGAGGCTCTTCGTCTGAGCCACAATCCCTCCCCTCACTCTAACCCTAAACTCCAGAACTCTCAACCACCCCGGCTTTCTTTTTCTTCCACATGGCATTTGCAAGGCAGATCTGGGCAGGGGATGTGGGGTTGGTGTTCTGAAGGCCAAACTTGATTGTGTTTTTTCAGAGTTGGGTCTGGGTTCCCCATGGCCACCCACCAACTGTGGGGAATAGCAAGAGCCCATTTGCCCTCCAGATGCCCCTGTGGGAGAGGAAGGGCTCCTACCTCTGCCCCCCCAGCTCTTTGACATGTTGAAACAGCCCACGTGAGGGGAGTTATTTCCCCATTTTTGCTGCTTCACACGCACAGAATAGTCCAGGCAGAGCAGCAGAAATGGAGAAATAACTCCCCAGCACAGTTTCCACACAGGAAAATGGCTGGGGGGCCGAAAGGAGCCCTTCCGCCCCCTGTGGTGGAGCTTTGAGCCCAAATGGACTCTGTTTTATATTTTTAATAATGTAAGCACTTTGGTTCTTGTAGGTTATCCGGGCTGTGTAACCGAGGTCTTGGAATTTTCTTTCCTGACGTTTCACCAGCAACTGTGGCAGGCATCTTCAGAGTAGTAACACTGAAGGACAGTGTCTCTCAGTGTCAAGGGTGTAGGAAGTTTCTTCAGGTGAGAGTTGTCGGTCTGTCAGATTGAAGATAATCCGTTTGTTGTCAAGTTTTGGACTGGTCTGTCTTCTTTCCTGTAATTTGTTAAACTTTTGCTTCTGTCTGGAAGTATGGCTGGTTAACCCCTGTTCCATTTTTCTGTATTCTTGCCATTTATTAAAGGAGTCACTGATAGGATGGAGAAACTTTTGAAAAAACATAACCTACAAACAGTGTTTAAACCCACCAAGAAAATACAACAAATGCTACGATCAGCAAAAGACAAAAGAGACCCCCTCACCTCTGCAGGAGTATATCGTATACCTTGCAGCTGTGGAGAAGTTTACATCGCAACGCAGCATACAAACAAGGATAAAAGAACATGAAAGATACTGCAGACTTGGCCAACCTGAGAAATCAGCAGTGGCTGAACATGGACTGACACAAACAGGACACAGGGTCTTATTCCAAGACACTGAAAGACTGGACAATTCTACCAACTATTTTGTCAGATTGCACAGAGAAGCCATTGAAATTCATAAACATCAGCACAACTTTAACAGAAAAGAGGAGAGTTTAAGAATGAATAAGGCTTGGCTTCCTGTCCTGAAAACCTCCAGACTAACATTCAACAATAGCCTTGCAGATTAGTTTTGGATTACACACATTAACAGATCACTTCAGGATACAATGGTTCCATATTAATATACCATACCCTCATTAGCACATTATCTTGATACTTACAGGACAATGATTAGCACATTACTTTTGCAGGACAATACTCAGCTCAAACCCAACCCATTTCTGACTATATATTACTCTTCCTACACCCTTGACACTGAGAGACACTGTCCTTCAGTGTGACTCCTCTGAAGATGCGTGCCACAGTTGCTGGTGAAACGTCAGGAAAGAAAATTCCAAGACCTCGGTTACACAGCCCGGATAACCTACAAGAACCAATGAACTCTGACCGTGAAAGCCTTCGACAATGTAAGCACTTGTTCCCGATGCACTCCCACAAGCAACACTCGCAGACAGGTAATCCAAAGAAGAGTTGACTTTAATGGAGATCATACAGGTATTCAGAGCTTGCAAAGGTAAAAAAGGCAGGAATAACTGGAAAAGGACAAACGACAGGATATATGGGCTTATAGGTCATATCAGATAGTATGTTGGCATAGTAACCACAGGTCAAAGGGGCCAGGCTCTCACGAGCTTCAAAGCCGGAAAAGGAATGCAACTGGCAGATAATCCTTGAGCAAGGAGAAAAGACATTTCTAAACGCAGCGAGGAGAAAGTAGAGGCCTGACCATTCCCCCACGGCTGCTGTGTGGCTTTGGGGTCTCAGGAGCTACTGTCAGGTGGATGTTCCTCTCCGAATAGCCTCCAATCATACTCTGCTCTCACCTCAGCATGTGTCTCTCGACTTTCTGGCAATTCCTCAGTTTCTCTGATCCACCTGGCGGCGGGGGGGGGGGGGGGAGTTGTGAATTGGATGGATGGTACCTTGACATGATTTTCTCCAGGTATGAAGAAAAGGAGGCGTTTGAGAATCCAGTGGCTTTTCCTCTTGTACTGAAGTGGCGCATCTGGGACTTCTGGGATTTAAATTCCCTTTTGGAGGGCATCAAGAAGCAATTGAAAGGTAATGTACATAAGAAAAGCCATGCTGGATCAGACCAAGGCCCATGAAGTCCAGCAGTCTGTTAGCACAGTGGCCACCCAGGTGCATCTAGGCCCACAAGTAAGACGACTGAAGCAGCAACCTCAAAATGGCTGCCACAAAATAGCTGCCCCTAGAGGTGGAGCCAGCCACAAAATGGCTGCTGCAATGTACATGCAGACACACAGTGAAGATCCTTGCGCTGTGGTGGCAGATGGTGCCCAAGCAACATTTTTTTAAAAGCTGCATAGCCAATCAGAAGCCTTGCTTGGCAAAAGTCCCACCTTGCCCTGGCCATTTTGTGGAATACTTAGTGGGTACCAGGAAATGTATTGGTGGGCACCACAGTGTCCATGGGCACGATGTTGGGGATCCCTGACTTCTATAGTTAGCAGACCCAGGAATGTGAGAATTGTGTGTACTAATTCACACGGATATTTTAGTTCACCATGGAAGGTTTTGTGGTCAGAATTCTCCCACAACTTTAGTTCAGAATTGCATTACGTGGATTTTCTGAAAATTATTCTGTGGTGCTGCTCTTTAGTCATTTGTGTCTGTGGACTGGCAAATTGGGATGTAGTGGTGGAAAAAGCAGCTAAAATGAAAGGGAGGGGGAGGAAACTGCCCTTCAAGGCATCCTCATGAAATGGAGACACCCACCCCATTCCTTTCAGGAATAACTACCCCTATCCTCAGTGCAGTGTGTCTGTGGCCAAATTGGACCTCTCAAAATGGGTCTCTTTGACTGAGAGTCTGTGTTTGCTTGAGCATGTCGTAGCTGAGCCCACAGAGGGGTCTCAGGGGGACTGAGGGTGGGGTCTCAAGCAGATTTACACCCTTCTAATCACATCGAAATCAGCGGAGTTAGAAGGCGGTAAGTCTGCTTCGGATGGCACTGTGGAATCTCTTTTTGGAAGGATCCTGAGTTTAGCTGGAGTGGATCCTTGGGCCGCAGTCCTTAGCATACATTCTATGAAGTCAATCTCCAGTCACTAAAAGTCACTAGTGAAAAGAAATGTGAACATTACCACATCAATAAAGTTTGGGAAGTATTTTCCCCAGAAGTAGGTTCTACTTAACTGTTTAGCTGAAACTCAGAGGAAAATATATATGCATGTGCCATCAAGTCACAACAATTTATGGCAACCCCAGAAAGTGGTTTTCAAGGCAAGTGAGAAGCAGAGATTTCTTTGCCATTGCCTTCCTCTGCAGAATCTTCTTTGGTCTCCCATCCAAGGACCGACCCTGCTTAGCTTTCAAGATCTGATGAGTCGGGGCTACACCATGGCACCTTCCCTCCCCAAGAGAAATATTATTAACTGATGTTTTTGTCACAAGATTGGTGATAGGCACAAGGGTCTGCTGCTCACTTTCTGTTTCTTCCTTAGACACTCTGGATTCTGGACTTCCCCTGCAGAAAGGTACGTTTGTCTTCATACACTGATCATTTATTTCTTAACTAAAAAGCTTCACCTTACACTTTCTGTTCTGCTTAGTGTTTTTCTTGTTTTGTTCCTCAACCTCTCTCCCTCCCTGCCACAGCCAGTTCCTTCTTGTTCTGAGGAGGTCTGTCAGGGGGAAAGAGAAGGTGATCTCTGAGGAGATGAACTGCCTCCTTTCACCTACCTGCCACCATATTGAAACAATAGGGAAGGGTTGAGGGCATCAGCCCTTGAGGGCCCATCAGAATCCTCCCATGAGAGGCCCAGACCAGGTTGGAAATCCCATTTCTCCCAGTGGATTTCCCCACCTGCTTTCCAGGTTTCCTCAGTTTCCAGGTGCTATAAATTGTGTATTGGATCCACGGTTGTTGTTTTAAAAGCTGCGTTTCTGGAATGGCAGTATATGAAAGCAGAAGTCCAGCCTGCCCTGGTGCTGTTTTCCAGTTGTTCACCCACAATTTGAGTTTTGGAGAAGAACTGGAACGATGTGCCTGTCACTCACAAGCCTCTTCAGTTTGGTCTTCTGTCACTTGGATGCACACTTCTGGGCAGGAGGGGGCTGTCTCCCGAGTATATTTCAGAGTAAATTCAGACCGAAGGAAGGCAGATGCTTTCTAGTGCTGGTGACTGGGAACTTCCATTTGCCACATTCATGGATGCAGGTCAAATGTTGGCTTTGCTCTGTTTTGCTCCCTTCTTGGAAGGGTCAGTTGTTGGCTGTTTTAAATGAATACATTTTCAAACAGCATTGATGGTACATCGCAACATATCAATCCTTTACCAAAGCTTTCAGTAAAGTTGCAGAACTGGTTTTTGAATAGTACCTCCAGGATATTAGATGTATGTGTGTTTTTAGGGTCACAAGGTCATTTTCCTCTTAAAAATTTAGTCTGCTTTATGAAGTTTTTACCTTTTGGTGCTGCATTAGAATAGCATTTTCAAGACTCTGCAAAATATACGTGTCAAGGAAACCCGTTCTTGATGCCTAAGAACGTTTGTTGCTTGACTGAGTTCCATAACAAAAGACTGTGTATTCTTCTGCCAAAGGTGGCTGTTGAGGCATCCGTTTTTCCAGCCCAGAGTAGGTCATGCTTGAAGTTTGATAGCTCTGTGATGGAAACTCTAGTGCAGAAGGGCTCCCCATTGGTAATGTTGAAGCTCTTTTTAAACTGCCACCAAGGATACCACAAGAGGGCTTTGTTTTTGCAGAGCTATCAATAAGTTGCTTCCACAGGAGCAGGGAGGGGACATGAATTCAATACCAAGGATATTGCTGTCAATTCTAGCTTGATCCTGGCCATCTTCTCACAGGTTATCTGCCCTGGGTTCAAATCTTTTGGGGAAATGTCCTTCCTCCCGCTTCCCCACTTTATTTGTGCACCTGCTGGGGTTTCCCAGGTTTTCTCCAATCTTTCTCAATCTTTCCTGGTTTTCAGTAAAGCCTGGATGGCTGGTATTCAGATTTTCCCACCTATGTGGCAGCCATTTCTCTGACCCTGTCCTTGTGGTGACCATTTCCTTCCCTCACCTCTGGGGGATTAAAAACAAACAAACAATACTGTTATAAAATGATATGGAAACCCATGTTTTACCAATACGTGTACCTGGTTCTCTGAATTCCAAGCCTTCATTAAAAAGTAAGTCTCTAGACCAGTGGTTCCCAACGTGAGGCACACGCCCCACAGGGGGGCAATTCGAGAATAAGTTATTAACAGTGAATTCTTTTGCATTTCTTATGGTTCTAGGGGCCTCATATACAGTATATAAATATATATTGTGACATACACATTTTAAAAATTAAGATCAATGTACATGGCGGTCAGCTGGTGACAGTGGAGAGGGGGAAAATGTCGCAGGGGAGGCATCAGCATTTTAGAGATGCTTAAGTGGGGAATGGCCAAAAAAAGTTGGGAACCACTGCTCTAGACCTTTCTGTTGTGACAATATACAGGGGAAAGCATCAATACAATGATATGCTATTACTGATTTTTTTTTTTTTAAGCCAAAGGCCCAGGGGAGTGGGGCGGGTGCTGCTGGGGGACTGAAGCATCTGGGTCTCTCTAGAAGACATAGCGAGTTCCAAGGGAATGAAAATTCCGATCTGTCTTCCTTCCCCCAAGTTCCCTATGCTGCGAAGCACAGAAAATATTTTTGGGGTGTTTTTGATTCAAGGTGTACTGGAAGACACCTTGAATGGTAGGAGAAGAGGGGTAATCATTTTTTAGAATAAATAACTGAAGGTTGGGTTGAGTAGAAATATTATTGGGATAAAGGGGAAAAATGTACCGGTACATCCATAGTGTCCTTGCAAAAACCCCAAAGAAGAACAAAATTCATGTAATATCTTCATTATTTATTATTTCAATTGGCACAAAACATTGTGCTATCTTTCAAGCACACCAGATGTCTATATCAGGCTGGATGTGACAACTTTTAAAAAACAGAAGGGTGGAAGGCAGATCCTTCAGGCTGTGGTGTGACGGTCTGATCTCGCAGGCATCCTCTAAAGGTGCAGGCAAGCCAGTAGCTTCACTGTGTTGCTGCCGTAATGTTACCTTACAGGATATTCCCTGGGAAGCTGTGTTCAGTCAAATCTTTGTTCTTTGATTGAAATATAGAAACCACCCCAAGTCCACCCAAAATTCTTCCAAATGCCAGTTGAGAAACACATCTCCCTGGCAGGCTGAAAGCAATGGGGAACCCCCTTCCAGTCTCTGTGTTTTGTTCAGAGTCAGTTAATTCATTTATGCATGGGTGCTTGGACTCACGTTCGCCCCCTGTCTGACTCTGTTGTTCCTTGGAGTTCTGCATGTGTTTTCCTTCCATGAGAAATGAGCTCGCTGCCAGCCCTCCCATTGTCCGGGTCTTCCCATTCCTTTGTTCTCCCCTGAGCTCAGCCCAGCTGAAATCTCTGTGCAGAAGACAAAGCAGTCTTACAGTCAATCACAAAGCTGCATGTCAAGATGCAGGCATTCAAATGCTTCCTCGGAGCTCTTTCTGAGCAAAATAAAGGCTTTTTAAAACCGAGGCTTGGATTTCTCCCCCCCCCCTTCAAATTGCTCTGTTTTTTGTTCTTAAAATGCATTTTTATGTGGCAATTGGGTTTTTTGGGGGGGATTTTCCTTCACACTGTGAAGTAAGCCAATTACAAAGCAGCATTTAAAGGAGAGGGACTTGATTTGAGTTTTGGAGACTGCTGGTGCAAAGATTTCCAACAGGAAAGTGTGGGTCCAGCGAGCAACGAACCTCAGGTAAAGCTCCCATGCATAAATCACCCTAAAGGCCACATTCAGTGATATGACCTGTTTTGAGGTGTGTCTCTGATCAGGACTAAGAGCCACAACCTGTTCAACCTATTCTGTGCTTCTTCTCATTTTCATGTGATTTGGGTGTTTGTGTAAATGCTTTCTCATGTGTAATTTCCTACACATACACACAAAACCCTGTGAATGAAATAGCCATGGTTCTCTTCTCTCTCAAGGTCCCCTGCTTGGGAGAGGATGTGTTAGGAAATGGGTTGTGTTCCTGTGGGTTTTTATTGTGCATTTTATCTGCCTTCTCTGGAAGTTCCCAGGAAGGCTGCTCTGCGTTTTAGCAGGTCAGGAGGAGGCAGGAGAGTCTGTGAATCTAGGAGAGGGTTAAAAAGGTGGGAGCAGGAGAAAGAGGCAGAAAAGGCCAGAGGGAGAAATCTCCCACCTGACGTTTCTCTTCTTTTCTCCTCATTTTTCCCGCAACAGCAAATGTGACTCTGGATCCAGACACGGCTTTTTGCCAAATCTTCCTGTCCAAGCATTTGAAAAGCATGAGATGGGAAGAAATAGAACACTATCTGTCCAACTATCCTGAGACATTTGACGAATATGGTGCTGTGCTGGGCTGTGAGGGATTCACAGCAGGCCGCCATTTCTGGGAAGTCCTTGTGGGAAGTGAGGAAGGATGGAGCGTGGGGGTGGCCAGAGAGTCTGTGAGGATGCTGAAGGGAGACATCATCTTTAGTCCTGAGGAAGGGATCTGGGAGGAGGGGAAGAGGGGGGGCTGCTTCCAGCCTCAGATAAAAGATGATGCCCTTCCCTTGACTGGGGAGCTGAAGAGGATCCAAGTCTGCCTGAACTACGCTGGGGGCCGAGTGGCCTTTTTCGACGCTGAACGAGGATCCCTGATCCACGAGTTCTCCGGAGCCTCCTTCCGTGGAGAAACCCTCCTGCCCTTCTTTTGGGTGGGTTCAAAAGCCTACCTCAAAGTCTCCTCTTAAGGCCGTCTCTTCTCACCAGGACAATCAATAAGAAAATATTATTTCTCAAGAGCCCTGTAAAGGCCTCTCCAGACTCCTGGACACCAAAACTAACCAGAGTAAAATTTCCCAATGTTCCCCTTGTTCTTTGTATCTTATTTCTGACACATTTAACATTATAAAGAATAACAGGTTTGTAGTCAAGGAGAGCTGTGAATAGACACCCCCCCCCCCCAGGTCTCCTCCGGCCTCCATTCCTCTTAAGCACAAGAGGAACAGCTGAAGATCCCTGAGAAGGAAGAAAGAGGCCCTGAAAGTCTTAAGTCAATATTCTGGACTTTCTCTTTTCTGTGCTTTACTGGGCACCACCTGTTAGGATTTGCCCCTCTGTTCATCATATCCTTCTTTATGAAGGGCACTGAAGATCCTCTCCCTGTCAGGGCTGCAGCATTCATTGCAGTTGTGGTTCAGTTATACCAGTGGTTGAAAAGATGTTATGCTTGTAATAAAGTTATGTTACCTTGAAAACTTTGCTGAATTTTTTTTGGGGGGGGGATTTTGTAACTGCCAGACAACCACAAGGGTTCCTTCATTTATTCCGTTGCATAATCAAAGTTCGTATAAGCTGGGCCATCAAATGGTAACAATAATCTTACCCTAAAGGGGCTGTTTAAGGTTTCAACTGATCTCAAGACAATAGATGAACCTTTGATTTTTTTTGTTGGGCCTTTAAGAACTGTGCTATGCCAAATTTGGCGCTCAAGGATGGGGTCCTAACATTCAGTGAAAAATTCAGACAAATCTGGTGGGAAGGTAGCACCAATTGGCTAGTATTTAATGCACCATGAGCCTGTAGTCGCTGAGAGCCAGAGTGGTGGGGTAAGAGCAGTGGTTTGGAGCGGTGGACTCTGATCTGGAGAACCAGGTTTGATTCCACACTCCTCATGAGCGGCGGAGGCTAATCTGGTGAACTGGACTTGTTTCCCCACTCCTACACACGAAGCCAGCTGGGTGACCTTGGGCAAGTTACGCTCTCAGCCCCACCTACCCCACAGGGTGTCTGTTGTGGGGTGGGGAAGGGAAGGTGATTGTAAGCTGGTTTGAGTCCCCCTTAAGTGGTAGAGAAAGTCGGCATACAAAAACTAACTCTTCTCTGGAAAATCAGGCAAGGGGATGGTTTGGTGTTATTGGCTTCACTGATGATGCGTTATTGCAGCTAAACTTTGCCACTACATCAGTAAGATTGTCCAACTTAGTGAGGATAGAGTTCAACTGGCTAAAAATAGTACTCACTGTTCTAGCCGTCAAGCAAGAAAATTCAGCAGCCATATCAGACCCCTCCTTCCCCATCCCAGGTAAGCCCACCTTGGATTGGCTTACTCACTGGCCCTGATGCAATGATATCAGAAGGTGTCTATGTTTCAGGGGCTAAGTCTAGAACTGAAAACCTATTCCTGGTGTGAACACTGGAGTACCAGGCAGGGTTAAAAAGTCATCAGTTCTGTTTTGCTTGGATTTCCGTGTGGGCATAGACTCAATCCATTCTCTTGGTTGCTTATGTGCCCCCATGGCATGTGACCCCAGTAAAAAGAAAAATCCAAAATAGTTCAAGGCAGGCTGGGCACACGTGTATCGGTTTACTATCCTTCCAGAAGTTAACTGGAGCATACAGCAAATTTCAGTCAGTCTTAGGATCTCGTGGACCAGCGTGGTGTGTGGTTTGGAGCGGTGGAGTCTGATCTGGAGAACCAGGTTTGATTCTCCACTCCTCCACATGAGCGGAGGAGGCTAATCTAGTGAACTGGATTTGTTTCCGCACTCCTACACATGAAGCCAGCTGGGGGACCTTGGGCAAGTGATAGCTCGGTTAGAGCTCTCTCAGCCCCACCTACCTCACAGAGTGTATGTTGTGGGGAGGGGAAGGGAAGGAGATTGTAAGCTGGTTTGAATCTCCTTTAAGTGGTAGAGAAAGTCGGCATATACAAACCAACTCTTCTTCTATAGACCCTGTCCCAGCACAGACTCCAAAGACTCCGAGTTTGCCTGGGCTCAACGGGGAAAAGAGCAGACACTATTGCCGACAAGTTACATTAGGTACTCTAGATCAGTGGTTCTCAACCTGGGGCCATATGGCCCCCTGGGGGGGGCAGGATATTCCAAGGGGGGCACAGGTGAAAATTGCTGTGTGCATTTTGTGTGGCTGTTTATGCTTCTTTGTTCCTTGGCTATTTGCAAACAAAACATTTATATAGCTACCTTTCTACCAGTAGGACGGGAGCCAGAAGGAAACCAGGTCGGAAGGTGGCTACGGTCGGAAAAAGGTTGAGAACCATTGCTCTAGATAATTCTCACTGGTGCTTTGCTGAGTCAGCAGGCTGGACCAGGCCAAGCGGGCCCTCCCTGGGCCAGCTACAGCAAGCCAGGCCTCTGCTGCTCTTTCAGACTCATATTTAAATCCCCCCTCTGCCCCACCCTTGGCTACACACCTCAGCAAACAGCGATCGCTCCAGTGAGCCTCCAGTTGCTGACTTTAAGCTTTGATGTCCAGTATGGTCTAGTTGTGGATGGGTACCAGTGGGGAAGGGTCTGCAGGGAAGCTGTGCAGTTGAAAATCGGGGTTTGGCATTCAGCCTGTGTCTCGCTCTTTCTCCAGACATTTGAGCCCTCCCCAACTCTCCAGTTGGAAATATATTCAGGAGGGGGATTTGAATAGCCAGAGTCCTGCTAGGTAAAAGGTTTCTCTTCCTGTTATTTGTGTCTCTCTTCAAATCTTTATAAACCTTTTTCATCCACTCAGCTGTCTCTCTTTTTTAGTTGGGTTTCTAAGAAACTGGGTGCTCATACTTTGTCCTTACCGTGACCCTGCGAGGGAAATTAGGCTAAGCGCTACCGAGCATCATTGCTAGGGTTTCCAACTGTGGCATTGGAAATCCTTGGAGATTTGGGGTGTAGGGACGGAGAGGGTGTGATTTGGGGAGGGACCTGAGGGGGGCATAATGGCATAGAGGGGTTACCTTCTCTCACTTATCAGAGCCTGTGCAGTATACTGGTTAGCGGATCTTAGAATCTATGAGACCCGGGTTCCAATCCTAACCCTACCATGGAAGCTTGTTTGTTGGCATTGGGCCAGTCACACACTCTCACCCTAACCTCCTTCTCAGGGTTGCTGTGGGTGTGAGGATAAAATGGAAGGCAGGGGGATGATATAAGCTGCTGTGGGTCCACCTTTGGGAGAAAGGCAGCAGAGACAAGGTGAGTGGAATATTGTCGAAGGCTTTCACGGTCAGAGTTCATTGGTTCTTGTAGGCTATCCGGGCTGTGTAACCGTGGTCTTGGTATTTTCTTTCCTGACGTTTCGCCAGCAGCTGTGGCAGGCATCTTCTTCCAACACTAGATATATGCTGCTCCAGATCAATTGATCAAGGAGCTTCTAGGGATAAAGGAAAGGATTTTCAGTGCAAATGTTGACTGCTGTCTTATATTTCAGTGGGCCAATATAAGCCAATTGCCTTTCCTGGCTCCCACTACAGCCAGTGGGCAGGCCAGCATCTCCCCTTGTTCCCCATGGGCAATCCTGTGCCATTCGTTCCATTCGGGATGTACTAAAACGAATGACAAGTCAGCCCCAATGGGCTGTGCAGCCTCTCCCATTGCTTCCAATGGGCTGACTTGTCATTCGTTTTAGTACATCCCTCCAGTACTAGCGAGCGAGCGCTGATCTCTCCACACCCGTCTGCCCGAGACCCGGGAAGCATCTCGCTCCGGCGCGGGAAACATCCCCTTTGCCAAGCCCTGGGGCGCAAAGGGAAAGGGCTTCCCTTCCATTGGAGGCGGGCGCTTGCAAAGGCGAGGCTAAAGGGGGCACTCCCAGCCCAAAGCTTGCCTTCTGCCCCAGGCCCCCAAAATATTTCGGCGATGATTCCACCTCTGCGAGTCATTTACAGGAAGGGAAACGCCCGCAGCTTTGGAAAGCGGGAAAACCAGGCTGATTCTCCTGCTCTTCCTTCCTTGGGGCAGCTATGTCGGCCGGGGGTCTCGTGCATGAGCTGTGCGAGGAAGCCTCTTGCTCCATCTGCCTGGACTTCTTCAGGGACCCGGTGACCATCGCCCAGTGCGGCCACAATTTCTGCCGCGCCTGCCTGACCCAGAGCTGGGGGGTGTCTAGGGCAGAGGCTTCCTGCCCCCAATGCAGAGGGAGAGCGCAGGAGGGGACCCTCCGGCCCAACAAGCATCTGGCCAATTTTGTGGAAATCGCCAAAAATTTCACCCTTCTGGAGGGAAAAGAGGCAGGTGGGAAGGGGGGAGAAGGAAAGGGGGGGATCTGTGAGAAGCACCAGGAGCCCCTGAAGTTTTTCTGCAAGAAGGACGAAGCCCCCCTCTGCGTGGTCTGCGGCATATCCAAGGAGCACCAAGATCACCAGGTGGTTCCTCTGGAGGAGGCTTCCCAAGAAAACAGGGTCAGTAAAAAATCGGTGGAGGGAGACTTTTTTGCATTCCTGTGTGTGGCTCAGAAATTCACTTTGGGGCAACGCTCGCTCTCTCAAGCTTGTGGTCATTGCCGCTTGCTGGCTTGTGACTATTAATATAATATAAAATATACATATACAATTTATTATCCCCCCCCCACCCCAGCCACAAATTGGTTCTCAAAGCAGCTGCTAGTAACAAACGAATCAAAAAAGGTGCTTGAGGAGGGGGGTTTCCTTGTGATGGAGGGGAGGGGCCCGGCTGCCTCCTCTTCTCTTCCTCACCCAACCTGCCCCCCCCCCAGGAGATCACCCTTTGCTGGTTGCCCTCTCAATATTGGCACCCCAGCCTTTCTCTTACAGGCCACTTTTGGCTGAGGAATGTGGGCAGGGCGATCCCATTTCGTTCCCCTTAAGCAGTGACCTATCTATTATTTACAGTGGCCATCTCCTCCAATGAGGAGGGGTGGAGAGCTTTGGCTCTCCACCAAAGCTCTCCATTGACACTGTCCTTCAGTGTTACTCCTCTGAAGATGCCTGCCTCAGCTGCTGGCGAAACGTCAGGAAAGAAAATACCAAGACCACGGTCACACAGCCCGGATAACCTACAAGAACCAATGAACTCTGACCGTGAAAGCCTTCAACAATATTCAGGACATTCAAACTTGGGAAACACACCTTAAAGTGGGAAGAGGCAACGGGAGTCTTTTCCTGCCACTCCAAGGCCTTCTTCAGGTCTCTCCCCCCTCAGTCTTTGCATCTGCGGCTTGACTGGCCCTCTGCGGTGCTGGTGATGGAGATGGGGCTGATCTTGGGGCTCTCGGTGGGGTTGCAGATCTCTGGGTGCTTAGAATTGAATCATAGAGTTGGAAGGGACCAGCAGGGTCATCTAGTCCAACCCCCTGCACAATGCAGGAAATTCACAACTACCTCCCCCACACACACCCACACACCCAGTGACCCCTTCTCCATGCCCAGAAGATGGCCAAGATGCCCTCCCTCTCGTGAACTGCCTCTTGTGAACTGCCTAAGGTCACAGCATCAGCATTGCTGACAGATGGCCATCTAACCGCTTCTTAAAAACCTCCAGGGAAGGAGCGCTCACCGCCTCCCGAGGAAGCCTGTTCCACTGAGGAACCGCTCTGTTAGAAAATTCTTCCTAATGTCTAGATGGAAACTCTTTTGATTTAATTTCAGCCCGTTGGTTCTGGTCTGACCTTCTGAGTCAATATCTATCAGTGGCTGTAGGTGGTCGAGCTTAAGGGAAGAGACTGAGCTGCTGGAAGAGAAAAGGTCTTTGACTCTGGGTTCCGGTGTGATGGTTTGATAGCCAGCGTGGTGTAGTGGTTAAGAGCAGTGGTTTGGAGCGGTGGACTCCGATCTGGAGAACCGGGTTTGATTCCCCACTCCTCCACATGAGCGACGGAGGCTAATCTGGTGAACTGGATTTGTTTCTCCACTCCTCCACACAAACCCAGCTGGGTGACCTTGGGCTAGTCACACTCTCTCAGCCCCACCTACCTCGCAGGGTATCTGTTGTGGGGAAGGGAAGGTGATTGCAAGCTGGTTTGAGTCTCCCTTAAGTGGTAGGGAAAGTCGGCATATAAAAACCAACTCTTCTTCTTCTTCCTAGTGCAACTGGGGCAAAAACCTGAAGGGTGATGAAAGAGAGAGTCTGGGAAGAAAGGTCCCTACTCTACTCACCTAGGGGAGGAATAGTCTCGGAGGAAGGAGGTATTCCTGGCCCAAGTGTGTAAAAATTACTTTAAGTGCTGTGAAGTAATTCCACAGAGAGATAAAGAAAGGAGAAGGGAGGATCTCCACAGAACCTCTGTGTGCTGGTTATAGGACTAAGCTACCTTAAAGTGTTGGAAACCTAAGTTAGATAAAATGTCACCTGTGCTGTATTTGTTGAGCAACTCATTATATATAGACAGAAACTTTGTACCTTTCCTTAATACTAGTTTTCCCTCCCTGTGTAATATAATAAAATTCTGTTATTTTATTGTTGAGCTGAGTAAAGCCTCTGATGTCTCAATTCCCTGAGGTAAAGCAAAGTAAGTGACGTGGGAGAGATTTCCCACTCCCCCCCTCACGCACCCCAACTCCAACTGAAGGCGAAACCACATAGGCCCTATGTCATAGGGTTACACTTGGTTACATCTAGCTTTTATATTTAAAAGTGTGAAATATATTTTTCTATTGAACAAGGCACAAGAGCCAGCGTGGGTGTAGTGGTTAAGAGTGGTGGTTTGGAGCGGTAGACTCTGATCTGGAGAACTGGGTTTGATTCCCCACTCCTCCACATGAGCGGTGGAGGCTAATCTGGTGAACCGCGCAACCGGTTTCCCCACTCCTCCACATGAAGCCAGATGAGTGACTTTGGGCTAGCTACAGCTCTCTTAGAGCTCTCTCAGCCCCACCTACCTCACAGGGGTGTTTGTTGTGGGGAGGGGAAGGGAAGGTGATTGTAAGCCGGTTTGATTCTTCCTTAAGTGGTAGAGAAAGTCGGCATATAAAAACCAACTCCTCCTCCTCCTTCTTCATTGCAAAGGGAAAAAATAAATAAAACGCATCTTGTTTCCTTGTTTTGGGAATCAGGCACTCGTGGCTGCTAGAAGAGGGAGAGTTTGCCAGAAGCACCAGGAGCCGCTGAAGCTCTTCTGCACGGACGACGAAGCCCTCATCTGTGTGGTCTGTGACCGATCCAAGGAGCACAGAGATCACAAGACCCTTCCTATTGAGGAGGCCTCGCAAGAGTACAAGGTGGGAAATCTACATGGTGGAGGCTGGTGGGGAAGAGCGGTGGCTCCTTCCCTTCTCTTTGCAGGGAAACTGAGTCCAGTTTCTGCCAGCCTCTGGGCCCAAATTGTGGAGTGAAAACACCTCTTTGCTGCCTCCTTCCTGGCTTGGTGGCTCCCTAAAACACTGCCTCCTGCCCCCTGCTGAGGCTAAAGTAGAGTGATATGATAAAGTGGGGGAGATTATGTTCTTATGCTCTGTGAATACCTTTGCATTCCCAATGGCTATCCAAGGAAAATGGGGCACCATCCCCGTGAGGAGGTTACCTGTGTTCAGCATTTGGAAAATGTTCAATATCTTGTTATGGACGTAGGGCAGTTACATCTAGTTTGGCCATTACTGACCATCTTGCTTCTTGTATGTTTTATAATAAACTTCTAAAAAAAGGAACATGCCTCAGTTTTGGGTCTCCTCCCCCAGGATCAGTTCTGCAACCGTCTGGAGAGGCTGAAGAAGGAGAGAGAAAGAATTGTGGCGTGTCAAGCAAACATAGTGAAGGAAAGCCAATACTTGCTCGTAAGTGTCACTATGGCTGGGAAGTGAACAGGTTGTAGAATTATTATTGGGGGAGGAATGGCAGAAAATAGCAGAAAAGACAACCTATGAGGCAGTTCTGTGCACAGACTCTTAGTATTCAAGCAGACCAGGAGCCCCAAAGGGAGACATAACATTGCAATTCTAAGCAGAGTTATATCCAAGCAGTGGGGCTGGGTATGTTGCAGAACTGCACCAGCTTGGTGCTCCTGGCACCCTGGGTGGTCACCTGGGGCTGCCTTGTGGGTGGGCTGCCCCTGGTTGTTCATCCAAATCTAGACACCCCACCCCCTTTTTGTTCTTGGGTGATTTTGTTTGGGGTAGAATCACTTGACTTTCCAAGGTGCTCCGAGATGAGCCCTGGACAGATGAACGAATGTGTGGATTCCCCATTTGTGTGCCTGCACCAACACTGCAAGCCAGGAGATGTCTGAAAAGAGATGAGGATGTCCCACCTCCAAAGAAATGCTGAGTGGAAATGCTGATAGATACTCCACCGTTCCTAACTGGGTTGCTGAGCCATTGCTGACTCTTAAGGGGGAAAGTAATTGGAATACTCAATAGCGTGTTGATATTTCCCCCTGCAGTTTTTTCTTGCCCAAAATGCAGCCAAGGGAGACCAACTGAAGGGAAGGGGCTTCTTAGATCTTTTCTCCTCAGTGGTATTTTGACTCAAACATAATACCTTTGGGCCTGTTTGGAAGTGGTGGGTCAGCCTATGGAGGGTGTTTTATTGATGGGGGGATGGGTTTAAGAAGCCCCTTCTACTCTCTGGGTCTTCTGCTGAAGACATGGGTCTCTGTGGCTGAAATAACCTCTCCAGAAGTTTGAGTGAGATGTACTTGGCCCTCAGGATGGCTCCATGGAAATCTTTATTTTCCCCTGTCGAATGTTGGTGTGATCTCTGTGAAAGGCCAAAGTGTCCTTCTGATAGGAGTCTCCTGAAGCGCCTTTTCCCACCGCAAAGACCAGCTGTGTTATATTGACCTGATTTCTCTTTCCATTTCAGAAGCAAACCACAGGAGAGAAGCAAGAGATGACAGCCAAGTTCAGACAACTACACTCGTTTCTGGAGGAAAAAGAGAAACTTTTTCTGGCTCAGATGGAAGAGGTGGAGAAGGAGGTAGCAAGGAAAAGGGACCAGCACCTGGCCAGACTCTCTGAGGAACTCTGCTGTCTTGAAATCCTCAACCGGGAGATGGAGGAGAAGTGTCAGCAGCCGGCCAGTGAACTCCTGCAGGTGAGAGTGTGGCAGGAACAGCCCAGGGTCCCCTTCGGGAGAAGGCTGCCTCTGAACCTTTCTGCTCATTCTGAGTCTAGTGGGAGGGCAGGAGGCCTGCGGGGCTGCTGCAGCTCAGAGGGACAACATGGCGGGGAAGGGTGAGCCCAGTTTATGTTGCTAGCAGGTTTTCCTCTCTGAGCGTGGGCTGCTTTCCCCTCTGCCCCATTACATCTCCAGCCAGGTGCTGTGAAACTCCACCCCTTGGGAAATGCAGCTTCCCACACACACACACGCAGCCCCCTGCCCCTCCCGGACAGACTGAGGTCAGGAGGCTTCCATCTCAGAAGGAAAAGTGTTTCTGTGTCAACCTACAGTCTGAGGTGATCAGATTTTCTTATCCCCAAAGTTAGCAGTGCCCAAAGGCAAATTACGCAGCGAAAGCCATATGGTTTGCATTCTGAACTAAGAACAAACGTACACATGGGGCCTCTTTTATCTTTGCAAACTGATATGAGTCTTTTATTGTAAGGAGCTCCATTCTAGACCGCATAGGGTAGAGAGAGGCTTCTAAACTTGTCCCAACTACCAAGGATAAATAGAGATGCAGGATCCGTGTCCTGCCCTGAGGGTGCCAAGATGGAGAAGAGTAGTGTGGGGAGAGAAGGTGTGAAAGCGGAAGGAAGGAAGTTTTCGTTCTCTCTCTCTCTCTACCTTTTTTCTTTAGGATGCCAGAAGCACCTTGCAGAGGTAAGTGGATCCTTCACATTAACCTTAACACTGGGTGTGTGTGTCTGGGTATCCTGTGAAGAACGTGCTCCTTCAGGGTCATGGCTGAGGGCCAAATTGGGTGTAATTAAGATTGTGGATCTACATCTATCTTTCAGTGGCAAACAGCTTAAACACAGTGCCTCATCAACAGGAAACTGTGAAATGAAATGGTATTGGGGGGGGGGTCTGGGTTGACACCTAGCTGTGCATCTCTAGAAGAGGGGTCCTCAACCTTTTTGAGGCGGCAGGCACCTTTGGGATTCTCACATGGTGTGGTTGGTGCAGCCACAAAATGACTGCCACAGGAAATGGAAACAGCCAAGGAATTGGTGTTGCAGCTTACCTTCAGTCATGCAGCTTACCTTCAGTCACACAGTGAAGATCCTTGTGTTGTGGCCGCTGCTTCCAAAGCCATGTTTTAAAAACTACCCCATGAAATACAGGGTTTGAGTCTCCTCAGCTACATTCGTTCCACAAAATGGCAGTTTGGAGACTTTATTTGGCCTAAATAATGCCTTGGTTGGTGTCGTAGCTGGCTACAGGGGCACTTTAGGGGTGAACACAGTGAAGACCACTCAGCCCAATCTGATGTGAGACTGCACTTAGATGTGCAACTCCTACTCAATTTGCCCCACATTGAAGGCAGTGGCAAAGTGGAAATGGCAGTGATTCCCCCACCCTGAGTGCTTTTTGACTTTCCCTTCCCTCACATCAGCCATCGGAGCAAAGACACCAACTATCAGGAAATCATAACAACAGGGCTTCTGAAATAAAGCATTTTTTCATGCTGAGCAACCCATTATAGGGAATACAGAGCTGGTGATCCGAAAATTCACACCTCTGCTTTAAGTCTCCCCAGGTGGATTTGGAGGAAGAAGAATGGTCATGTGACATTATTGGGCTTGATGTTTCCACGCCTCCCACAAGGGGCAAAGGATTAAAAGGAACAGAAATAAAAATGCTTCTGGATATGGTGATGTTATGTGTCCTGTTTCCTTCCACCGTCTCTCAGCCTCACTCTTGAGAACAGCTTTCGCAAGGGGAGTCACCTCCATATTTTTGCTGCTTCACATGCACAGAATAGTCCATGTGCAGCAGTGAAAATGGAGAAAGAACTCCCCCTCCCCAGTTCTGTTTCAGTACGGGAAAATGGCTGGGGTGTGTGTGCTGACAGGAGCCCTTCCTCCCCCTGTGGGGTTTCATTTTGTAATAACCATTCCCCTCAGCTGCTGTGTGGCTTTGGGGTCTCAGGAGCTACAGTGTGGTGGACATTCCTCCCCAAAGAGCCTCCCATCATGCTCTGCTCTCACAGCCTGTGCCATTCGGCTTTTTGCCGATTCCTTCCTCTGTTTCTCTGATCTGCCTATTGTGGGGGGACTGTGAATTGGATGGATGGTGTCTTGACATGATTTTTTTCAAGGTATGAAGAAAAGGAGCCATTTGAGAATCCAGTGGCTTTTCCTCTTGTACTGAAGTGGCGCATCTGGGACTTCTTGGATTTAAGCCCCCTTTTGGAGGGCATCAAGAAGCAATTGAAAGGTAAAGAACATAAGAAAAGCCCTGCTGGATCAGACCAAGGCCCATCAAGACTAGCTGTGGCCAACCAGGTACCACTAGGAAGCCCCCAAACAGTGCGACAGCAGAACCATTATCCTGCCTGTGTTCCACAGCACCTAATATAATAGGCATGCCCCTCTGATACTGGAAATAATAGGTGTACATCATGGCTTGTATCCATTTGACTGTCCTCCAAGAACATGTCCATTACCCTCTTAAAGCCTTCCAAGTTGGTGGCCATCACCACGTTCTAGGGCAGGGAGTTGCACAATTTAACTATGTGTTGTGTAAAGGAATAGAGAGGAAAACTGCTGATATCATACTGCCCTTGTACAAATCTATGGTGAGACCACACTTGGAATACTGTGTCTGTTTACTTGAGTCTGTTGTGGCTGAGCCAATAGAGTGGTCTCAAGGGAACTGATAGTGCTGTCTTAAGAAGATTTACACCCTTCTAAGCCCATTGCAATCAGTGGTTTAGAAGAATGTAACTCTGCTTAGGATGGCACTGTGGAACCTCTGTTAGGAAGGATCTGAAGTTTAGCCGGAATGGACTCTTGGGCCTCAGTCCTTAGCATACTTTTCCAGTCATTTAAAGTGACTTGTGAAAAGAATTGTGAATATTTCCACATAAATAAAATTTGTGAAGAATTTCCTCCAGAAGTAGGTTCTACTGAACCTTTCAGCTGAAACTCAGAAGAAATATGTGTGCATGTGACATCAAGTCTCAACCAACTTATGGCGATCCCAGAAAGAGGTTTTCAAGGCAATTGAGAAGCAGAGATTTCTTTGCCTTTGCCTTAATCTGCAGAATCTTCTTTGGTCTCCCATGCTTAGCTTTCAAGAGTTGATGAGGTGGGGCTATACCACAGCACCTTCCTTCCCCAAGAGAAAAGCAGAACAAATTATTTACTGATGTTGTTATCAGTTTTTGTCACAAGATTGGTGATAGGTACAAGGGACTGCTGCTGATTTTCGGTTCCTTTGCTTCCTCAGACACTCTGGATTCTGGACTTCACTTGCAGAAAGGTACATTTTTCTTCATACACCAATCAATTATTTCTTAATTTAAAAACTTTAACTTACAATATGTGCTCTTTTACTTGGTGTTTTTCCAGACATATCATTACTGGATGAGCTTGTTTTGTTCTTGTTTGAGAGCCAGCATGGTGTAGTGGTTAAGAGCGGCAAACTCTAATCTGATGAACCTGGCTGGTTTCTTTGCTCCTCCACATGAAGCCAGCTGGGTGACCCAGGGCCATTCACAGCAATCTCTGAACTCTCTCAGCCTCACCTACCGCACAAGGTGCCTGTTGTGTTGTGTGTGGGGAAAGGGAAGGTGATTGTAAGCCACTTTGAGACTCCTTAAAGGTAGGGGGGAAATGGGATATAAAAACAAACTATTCTTCCTCTTCCTCAACTTCTCTCCCTCCCTGCCTCAGCCAGTTCCTTTTTGTTCTGAGGAGATCCCAACACAGTCCCAACACAGATCCCTGAAAGACCCTACTGCTCACATCTCTCCCTTGTGAGAACTGGCCATTGATTCCTACTCTCTACTTCTTATCTTTCAGCCAGGTCTCAATCCATAAGAGGACTTGTTCTCTTAACCCATTATTATGGAGTTTGCTTAGCAGTCTTTGGTGAGGGACTTTGTCAAAAGCCTTTTGGAAACCCAAATACACAATGACCACAGGCTCATTCCTGTCCACATACTTATTGACACCTTCAAAAAACTCTAAAAGGTTAGTGAGACCTACCTTTACAGAAGCCATGTTGGGTTTTGCTCAGCAGGGCTTGCCCTTCTATATGAAGAAGAAGAAGAGTTGGATTTTATATGCCGACTTTCTCTACCACCTAAGGCAGAATCAAACCGCCTTACAATCACCTTCCCTCCCCTTCCCCACAACAAACACCCTGTGAGGTAGGTGAGGCTGAGAGTTCGTGACTAAGGTCACCCAGCTGGCTTCTTGTATAGGAGCGGGGAAACAAATCCAGTTCACCAGATTAGCCTCCGCCACTCATGTGGAGAAGTGGGGAATCAAACCCCGTTCTCCAGATCAGACTCCCATCGCTCTAAACCACTGCTCTTAGCCACTACACCACGCCACCATGCTTGACAATTCTATCTTTAATAATGCTTTACATCAATTTATCTGGAACAGACGTTAGGTTAACTGGCCTGTAATTTCCTGGAACCTTTTTTTTTAAAAATAAATGGGTGTTACATTGGCCATTCTCCAGTCCTCTGGTACAGAGGCTGATCTAAGGGACATGTTACAAATGTTAGAAGTTCAGCAATTTCCCATTTGAGTTGAACACCTTCTGGTCTTTGTGACTTGTTAGTTTGCAATTTGCCTAAACGTTCTAGGACTTCCTGCCTCGTTACCACTATTTGCCCCAGCTCCTCATTCTCATTGGAGCCATTATCATACAGCATACATCCACTCAGTAGCTGAAGAAGTGCTGATGCACAAGACGACAGGACCTGGGACAATTGTCATCCATCGTAGTTTTCCGTCATTGTCTACTACTGTGGACCACATCACTGATTAAGAACACACCTGTGAGCTGTGTTTCGGATTCCCCTTATCTGTTTCTGCAAAATATTTATGCAGCTGCGTGGCTTTTAGATCTTTATCAGACACCCTGGACTGTTGCCTAGTTTAAGTTGCTGACTGTACTTGGTGTCCTTTAATTTGGGGTTTCATTTATTCTATATAATTGGTTGTAATTATGCAGTGGTGTGGCTTCCCTACGTTTGTATGGTTATTGTGGCACGTTGTTAGTTGTACTGCCTTCTAGTAGGTCAGGAGAAGGTGGGAGAGTCTGTGATTCCAGGAGAGGGTTATGAAGAGGTGGGAACAGGAGAAGGACGCAGAAGAGGCCAGAGGGAGAAAACTCCCAGCTGAAAATGCTTCTCTTCTTGTCTCCTCGTTTTCCCCCCAACAGCAAATGTGACTCTGGATCCGGACACGGCCCATCCCAAACTCGTCCTGTCTGAGGACCGGAAAAGTGTGAGATTGGGAGAAAAAGTTCAAGCTCTGCCCAGAAATCCTGAGAGATTTGATGAACACGGTGCTGTGCTGGGCCGTCAGGGATTCAGAGCAGGCCGCCATTACTGGGAAGTCCTTGTGGGAAGTGAGGAAAGCTGGACTGTGGGGGTGGCCAGAAAGTCTGTGAGGAGGAAGGGATGGGTCACCTTTTGTCCTGAGGAAGGGATCTGGGCTGTGGGGAAATGGCTTGGGCAATACTGGGCTGCCTTAAAAGGCCAATACCTTCCCCTGTCCCTGAGTGGGGAGCTCAAGAGGATCCGCGTCTGCCTGAACTACGCTGGGGGGCGAGTGACCTTTTTCGACGCTGACCGAGCAGCCCTTCTCTGCGAGTTCTCTGGAGCCTCCTTCCGTGGAGAGACCCTCCTGCCCTCCTTTGCAATGTCTAAAAAAGGCCACCTCAGACTCTCTTGTTAAGACCATCTCTTTGCACCAGGAGCATCAATAAGAAAATATTGTTTCTCAAGAGTCCCATTTTTTTAGGCTTGTAAAGACATCTCTGGGCTGTCAACCACCAAAACTGACTGGAGTAAAAATGGACCCATTTCCCCCTCCATTTCCCAACATCCCTTTTTTTCTTTGTATGTTATTTCTGAAAGCAATAGTGCCACATTTCAGTTTATAAAGAATAACAGGCTTGGCGAAGGCTTTCACGGTCAGAGTTCATTGGTTCTTGTAGGTTATCCGGGCTGTGTGACCGTGGTCTTGGTATTTTCTTTCCTGACGTTTCGCCAGCAGCTGTGGCAAGCATCTTCAGAGGAGTAACACTGAAGGACAGAGACAGTGCCCTTCAGTGTTACTCCTCTGAAGATGCCTGCCACAGCTGCTGGCGACACGTCAGGAAAGAAAATACCAAGACCACGATCACACAGCCCAGATAACCTACAAGAACCAAATAACAGGCTTGTTGTCAAGGAGATCTGTGCATAGACCCCCTCCTCCAGCCTCCTCCGGCCTTACCCTTTCTTAAGGGCCCTGAAGGACCCTCTCTCTATCAAGGCTGCTACATTCATTGCAGTTGTGGTTCAGATACCAGTGGTTGAAAAGATGTTACGCTTATGATAAAGTTGAAAATTGTGCTGCCTTGGATTTTTTTGCCAGGGGTGGAAATGCTGGACAACCACAAAGGGTGCTTTCATGTACTGACTTCAGCCCTCCCCAACTCTCCAGTTGGAAAGAAATTCAGGAGGGGGATTTGTGTTGCCAGGGTCCTGCTGGGTTAAAGGTTTCTCTTCCCTGTTTTCGTGTCTCTCTCTTCAAATCATAAGAAGCCCTTTTCATCCACACAGCCGTCTCTCTCTCTCTCTCTCCTTTAATTGTGTTTCCAACAAACTGGGTGCTCATACTTTGTTCTTACCATGACCCTGCGAGGGAAGTTACACCAAGCGCTACTGAGCTTCATTGCTAGGGTTGCCAACTGTGGCTTGGGAAATTCCTGGAGATTTTGGGTGCAGAGATGGGGAGGGTGGGGTTTGGGGAGGGGAGGGACCTAATGCCATAGAGTCCATGCTCTGAAGCAGCCGTTCTCTCCAGGGGAGCTGATTTCTGTCGTCTGCAGATCAGTTGTAATTCTGAGAGATCTCCAACGCCCACCTAGAGCTGGCAACCCTATAGCTGAGTAGGAATTTGAACCCAGGCCTCATCAGTTCAACTCCACCACACTGCACTTCAAAGCATTGGCTCTCAGTGTTTACAAACATACTAATGTGTTGTCTATGCTTCAGGAAGATCTGGTGATAAAGGTACTAAATGAGACTTGGGGGGAGCATCATCCCACCCCCGCCTGACCTGCTGGCCACTGAACAGCCACCCTGGTCATAAAATATGCCACCATCTCCTCCTGCCTGATTCTTGTGGTGGTGAGGGGGTCCTGGTGACTTCCCTCCCCTGCCCCTTCCCACTTGCAGCACTGCTGCATCCCCCTGTCTGGCTTACAGGGCAATGTCTCAGGGGCAGCAGCGGCTCCCATTCCTCCTCTTCCCTGCCTGCAGACAGTGCTGGGGGGAGGTGGCGGCAGCTGCAACTCCACCACCCAGCTACCTGCTAGGGTCGCATGGTGATGGCGAGGGCGGGTGAGTGTGGCAGGCCTTGCTTCTCTTCCCCTGCCCACCTGGCTCATGTCACCACTGCTCCTTTCTTCCCAAACTGACAACCGAGATCTCGTAACATATGTTCACAAGATCTCAGTCTTTTTGCAAAAATGTTAAATTTGTATTTATTTATTTTTTGGATTTTTCTGCAATCCTGGGATGTTGCTATGGGCTGGCAGGAACACGTCTCCTAAGTGTACCTGGCTCCATTTTCTGGGGTATTTGATATACACGGGTGCCAGATTCAGAATTAGAATTAGATATATGATCCACAAGAAGAGGGGGGAGGGGAAATCCAGGGTCCCTCCTTTTCCCCAACAGTTGGAGGGAAGGGAGAGGAGGGGCTGGAGATGCCCACAAAGATGCCCCTCACTTTCATTATTGACGAGAGATCTGTTGGTCTCGCAGTATTTAATGGTAGTTTAAATACTGAATGAGCAGTTCCGCCTCCTGTCAAAAGATTTAGGCAATGTCTGATGTAGCAACACAAAAAGAAATCATTTTTGTGTGTGAACTGTAGCCAAAAATAGATTTATGACAAATGTCTTTCCCTCTCCAACACGAGTAACGCTGAGAAGTATACTTCCTTTTTTTTTACTGAACACAGACAACAGTAATTTCTCTGAAATTATTCCTTTGGTGCAGTATAACATTTGGCTCATTACAGAGTGACTTCATGTATACCCTGCCTTTCTCATCAGTGTGGACCCCAAGTGGCTAACATAATTCTCTCTGTCCTCTGTTTCAGCGGTTGCCAACCTTTTTTCACTTGTGAATCCCTTAACAGCCCATTTCCTTAAATTGTACCCTATTACCAAAATATTTGTAATTCATATTGTTGCTGTTATTTCAAATGTCTTTTTCTGCCATTATTCGATTTCCCCCCCACATAGCCCTAAATGTCCTGCTTTGTACCCCTTGGGGTATGTGTACCCCAGGTTGGGCATCACTGCTCTATTTTATCCTCACAATAACAATCCTGTGATTTAGATCTCGCAGTAAGTGACTGTCCAAGGTCACTTGGACAAGGTTACTGTCCAAGTGTCTGGCAGACTGAGGATTTGAACCTGGATCTTCTAGATCCTAGACGTGCTTTAACCACTACAAAACACTGGCTCTTCTAGTTCAGGGAAGTTCTTAAACTCTCCTTTATTTTGTAAAAGAGGCGATATATTCCACTCACCTTGTCTCTGCTGCCTTTCTCCCAAAGGTGGACCCAAAGCAGCTTACATCATTCCCCGCCTTCCATTCTATCCTCCCCACAACCACAGTCCTGAGAAGGAGGTTAGGGTGAGGGTGTGTGACTGGCCCAATGCCAACAAGCAAGCTTCCATGGTAGGGTTAGGATTGGAACCCGGGTCTCATAGATTCTAAGACACTCTAACCACTATACTGCATTGGCTTTGATAGGTGAGGGAAGTTAACCCCCTTGGTTTTGTAAAGGAGGGAATATTTTCCACCCTCGTCTCTGCTGCTTCCCACCTTCCTGGCTTCTCATGGTTAAACCTTTGATTCCTTTGCAAAGAGCCGGGTTTCTGGGCCTAAATTGGGCCAGGATGTTCTGATTCCCTTCATTTTTGGTTCTACAAGTCCCATTATCATCCAGAAGTTGGTGACCAGTTCTGAGGACCCCGGCTTTATTTGCTGATAGGTTAAGCCTGCCACGGACAGATGGGCCGATGCACCAGGGCTACCAGGCCTCCCACTGGCAGCTGTAATTGCACCAGCTGCTCCGAGCACCAGGATAATTTTTTAAACAAAAAGGTGATATCGTCAATGTTTCTACATCATTTCTGGGTTTTCAATCACAACACAGGATAGTTCTAAGAACTGTCAGAAACACTGATAAAACTATACTGTTTCCAGTGATTCCTAGAGCTACCAGAAGTGACACAGCGATGCAGCTGATGTCGCATTCTCCATGTCCCAACCCCTAACCCTCTTGCCAGTTGCCAGGCTCAGCCTAAGATGGACAGAGGGACAGACACACAGGTCCTTTCATTATCATCAGTTTATTTTTAAAACATGGCACTTGGCAGAGTACAGGAAAACAGGTCCCTACCCTGAGGAACCTTTGCCACAAAGGAGGAGAGGAAGGTGGCTGCAGGGATCAAGGGGAAGAATTCATTCCAACTTGATTCGAATCCCCACCACTTGAAAAGGCTGCTTTGTAACTCGCTGTAGTGCTTACTGTAAGAAAAACATCCAGTTCCCCTCGTCCCCCAGCAGAAACCCAAGTGCCATTTTAAAAACAATTACCCAAATGGAGCTCTTTAAAAGGAACAGGGTGAGGAGGGGGGGGGGAACCCAGGCTTCCTTTTAAAACCCATTATTATGTGAGGCAAATGTCTTCTCAGAAAGAACTCTGGGTGGGAAGACAAAAAGCAGGAAATCATTTTAGCATTTGAGTCCCCACCCCTTGAAACACTGCTTTGTAATTGGCTGAAGTGCTTACTGTGAGAAAAATGTCACCCCGCTCCCCTGTCCCACGTTTTGGATAATGCATGGAGATTGACCCAGGCTGACCTCAGGGGAGATCGAAGAATCGTGTTTTAACAGCACAAGGAAGACCCGGAATTTGCAAGGGCTGGGCACGAGGTCATCTCTGAGGGACAGACAACTCATGCATAACTCCAAGGAACAACCAAGTCAGTCTGGGGTGAACATACGTCACAGTACCCATGCATAAAGGACCAATATTTCATGGTTGCTTGAACAATGAATGAGCAGTTCCACATCCTGTCAAAAGACTTACAGCAATATTCTTCATTTCTTTGTGAACTGTAGCCAAAATCACATTTATAACAAATCTTTCCCATTCCACTCTGCAAAAAAACTTAATCTCCTTTCTTGCTGAAAACAGTTCCAGTCATTTCTCTGAAATCATTCTTTCACTCCTATATTAAGTTTGGCTCATTATAGATGAACTTCATTTATAGCCAGCGTCACTCTCCAATGTGGGCTCAAAACAACTTTATTTTCTTGTCCTCCATTTTATCCTGGCTTGGCCACCAGGTGGGAAGTTCCCCAAATTACAGGGCTTTACAGCAGAGGATCTCAGGTCACAGTCTCACGTCAAAGTCCAGGGTCAGAGAACAATCCAAATGCAAGGTCAGAAGGCAGTCCAAGGCCTCCATCCAGGGTCAGGTCATAGATTCCAGAGGCAAGGTCCAAAAGCGGTCCAAGGTCAGGGAAATGGGTTCCAAGAGGTGAGCCAATCAATAGGCTCCTCAGTACATCTGCAGATAAGTTACTCCTACACTGGCTCTAGCTTTACTGCAGCCTTATAGAGGCTCTTTCCTTACAGTTGAGACTGGTTCCACATTAAGCTGCCCTCCACAAGCTGAGTCAGATCCTTTACTCATGAGGAGTAGTGGGACCCAGATCCCACAATGAGTTAGAATCATAGAGTTGGAAGGGATCACCAGGGTCATCTAGTCCAACCTCCTGCACAATGCAGGAAATTCCAAACTACCCCCCTACACCCCCAATGACCCCTACTCCATGCCCAGAAGATGGCCAAGGTGCCCTCCCTCTCATGATCTGCCTAAGGTCATAGAATCAGCATTGCTGACAGATGGCCATCTAGCCTCTTCTTTAAAACCTCCAGGGAAGGAGAGCTTACCACCTCCTGAGGAAGCCTGTTCCACTGAGGAACTGCTCTTACTATTAGAAAATGTTTCCTCATGTCTAGACAAGAAACTCTTTTGATTTAATTTCAACCCGTTCGTTCTGGTCCGACCTTCTGGAACAACAGAAAACAACTCAGCACCCTCCCCTATATGACAGCCCTTCAAGTACTTGAAGATGGTTATCATATCCCTTCTCAGTCTTCTCCTCTTCAGGCTAAGCATACCCAGCTCCTTCAACCTTTCCTCATAGGACTTGGTCTCCAGACCTGTCACCATCTTTGTTGCCCTATTCTGGACACATTCCAGCTTGTCTACATCTTTCTTAAATTGAGGTGCCCAAAACTGAACACAGTACTCTAGGTGAGGTCGAACCAGAGCAAAGTGATACCATCACTTTGTGTGATCTGGACATTATACTTCTGTTGATATAGCCCAAGATTGCATTTGCTTTTTTAGTTACCGCATCAAACTGCTGACTCATGTTCAGCGTTTGGTCTACTAAGGCCCCAAGATCCTTTTCACACACACTACTGCTGAGACAAGTCTTCCCCATCCTATAATTATGCATTTGATTTTTCCTACCTAAATGCAGAACTTAACATTTATCTTTGTTGAAGTACATTTTATTAGTTTTAGCCCAATTCTCCAGCCTGTCAAGATCATCCTGTATCCTGGCTCTGTCTTCTACTGTATTTGCTACCCCTCCCAATTTAGTATCATCTGCAAATTATGTAAGCATCCCCTGTATTCCTATATCCGAATCATTTATAAAGATATTGAACAACACAGGGCCCAGGACAGATCCCTGAGGCGCTCCACTAGTCATTTTCTCCAAGTAGATGAGGAACCATTAACAAGCACTCTTTGGGTGAGAACTGTCAACTTCTTGTTAGTTTCTGTTGGCATCCCCTCAGCAGAGGGGAGGCCTTGAGCCACTGAGCACCTGGTCCAAGCCTCAGCGCTGGCCCTTTACCATCTCTGCTCCTGGGACATTCAGCAGACCCTGGTGGGACTGGCAGTAAGGGGGTTCATGTTGGAACCTCCTGGCTTGAGGGCCTGTCTGACTCAGGGGGTGGTCCCAGTGTCGACTCAAGGTCTCTTCAGGGAGAAGTGCATAATGCCATAGATGCCACCTTCCAAAGCAGCCATTTCCTCTATGGGAACTAAGGTTCCCCACCTCCAGGTGAGGGTAGATCATCTGGAATTACAACTGATCTCCAGGTGACAGATCAGCTACTGCTGCTGCCACTGCTGCTGTGGGAGGGGTAGAGGAAACAGGTGGGAGGCTGGGAGGGTGATGGAGGCAGAAAGAGATCAAGAATGATAGAGTGGAGGCTGAAGGAGACAGAAAGTGACAGGCATGGAGAGAATAAGAAAAGGGGTGGCAGGAGTGAGAAAGAGTGAAAGACTGAGAGAAGTAGGGGGAGAGGGGAGAAAGCATAGGTGGAGGAAATGGGATAGCTGCTTCTGCAAGTTTTTTGCAGATCCACCCTTGTTTCTTACAAGTAGAAATGGGGGGGGGGGGTTTCCTAGGGATGGCATGGTCCAGGATGTCAATTCCTTTCATGTTTGGCTCTGCAACTCCCACAGATATTAAGGTTACTGCCTCTGAGCATGGAGGTTCCTCTAGGCCTATCAAAGGCTATTAGCCACAGTGGCAATGTTTCATGAATTTACCTAATCCCCCTTTAAAGTTAATTAAACTCATGGCCCTACTAATATTAACATAACAGCTGCCCAGAATGCCGAGGAAGTAGGGAAAACACACTAGGAGAGAATAATTTGGGCAAACAGATAATGAATCTCAGAACTGCAAGATTTCCCCACTTCTAATCACACTATGGATATGTAGAATCCCATTACATGTGACAAAGGGGTAGGACAAGTAACCCACTTTTTATAATGATGGATAGCCTTGTTAGTCCATCTGTAGCAGCAGAAAAGAGCAAGAGTCCAGTCACACCTTTAAGAATAACATTTCCGGCAGGGTATGAGCTTTCGTGAGTCACAACTCACTTCTTCAGATACAGCTAGAATGTGAGACCATCTGTCCTTAAGTACAGAAGAGTGAATTCACCCATTGGCAATAGCATGTAAATGTAAATAGCAGGTAAATGACAGTAGCAGGCATGATTGGATTAGGAGTAATATACTGTGAATTCTAATAGTTTTATTTGAGAACTGAATGTGAATCCAGAACTGAATCCAGCTCAAATTCAGCAGCTATATAATTCTGGCCTAAATTAGTACAAAAACTTCAGCCTCTGAACATTTCTACAACTTCCCCTTGTTCTGTTTCCTTTGATGGGAAATGAGGATGATCCTGCATAGATCTCATGCTGCCTGGAAAGGTCGGGCTTGCAGCTGAAGCTATTGCTACACTGGAAACATTTAGGCAGCTTTTACCTGCGTGTGGACCATAATATACAAAACCAGGGAGGAATTCTGACAACCTTTTTCAACAAGAATTTGTGTAGTTTCTCCCCTCTTTGGGTTCTTTAGATGGTAAGGCATGAGTAGTTTCTGAAGCCCGATTCACACTCAGAGCATTTATAGAGTTTCTGTATGAAATCTTTGATGGGAATAAGTCTTCTGTTGCAATTGAATCTTTTTCTACACTTGGGCCATTTATACGGTTTCTCAACTATATAGACTCTTCTGATAGTAATTAAGGATTGAACTTGCAGTAAAAGCACTTTGAACACCCCCCCCCAAACATTTACATGATTTCTCTGGTGTGGATTTGTCAATGAGCATTAAGGGTGCGACTCCAAGCAAAACTCTTTCCACTCTCCAAGCACTTAAATCATTTCTCCTGTGTGGATTCTTTGGTGTGTCACAAGATGTTTCTTCTGAGCAAAGCTCTTTCCACACTCCAAGCATTTATATGGTTTCTCACCAGTGTGGATTCGTTGATGGCGAGTAAGGTCTCCCTTCCAAGCAAAGCTTCTTCCACACTCCAAGCATTTATAGGCTTTCTCCCCTGTGTGGATTCGTTGATGGGAAGTAAGATGAGTACTCTGAGCAAAGCTCCTTCCACACTCCAAGCATTTATAGGGTTTCTCCCCTGTATGGATTCGTTGATGAATAGCAAGTTTTCCACTTCGGGGAAAGCTCTTTCCACAGTCCAAGCATTTATAGGGTTTCTTCTCAGTGTGGATTCGTCGACGAGCAGTAAAGGTGCGATTCTGAGCAAAGCTCTTTCCACACCCCAGGAAATTATGTGTCTCCCCTTTGTGGATTCGTTGATGAGCAGTAAGGTTGGCCCTCTGAAGAAAGCTCTTTCCACAGTCCATGCATTTATATGGTTTCTCCCCTGTGTGGATTCGTCGATGAGCTGTAAGCGTGTCACCCCGAGCAAAGCTCTTTCCACACTCTAAGCATTTATATGGTTTCTCCCCTGTGTGGATACGTCGATGGACAGAAAGGTTGGCAATATGAGCAAAGCTCTTTCCACACTCAAAGCATTTATGTGGTTTCTCTCTTGTGTGGATACGTTGATGGGAAGTAAAGTTGTCCCTCCGAGCAAAGCTCTTTCCGCACTCTAAGCATTTATGTGGTTTCTCCCCTGTGTGCATATGTCGATGGACAGTAAGATTTTCACTCCGAGTAAAACTCTTTCCACACTCTAAGCATTTATATGGTTTCTCCCCATTGTGCATACGTTGATGGACAGTAAGGTTGTCACTTCGAGCAAAGCTCTTTCCACACTCTAAGCATTTATGTGGTTTATCTCCTGTGTGCATTCTCCAATGTGTATCAATCACCTGGGATTCAGCACTCTGAGAAAAAGAGGATTCATTTTCCCTCTTCCCCTTTGTTCCAGTGTTTTTTCTCTGCTGTTTTTCTTCCAAAGGCAACCATTGTGGTTCTTCCTTGGACTTATTCTGAAGACCATCAGCCTCTGGAATGAAGAGAAAAGACTATCAAGGAAAGAAGTGCATTAACTGCATTTAATAATAGCAGAACAGCAATCACTGAAAAGGGAGAGTAATCCTGCAAGGTGACTCAGTGGAACATTTAGAGAAGGTATTGTAACGAGAGATTCCTTCCTGCATCCTATTAGAAAATCTGTACTAAACAATTTTGCAGGGTTTGCATGTGCAAAACTGATTAGCAGCACAGTTATCCAGGATTTAGCTTAGTAAAGGAAATTCATAGCCTTTAACTCTGATAATACAAAAGACTAAGGGGTGAGTTCAGTTCTCTGAACTATTAACCAGCACACCAAAAAGAACACCTGCATAAACTTTTATCTTTTATTGAAAAAATAAAAAATTATTTTTATTAAGCAACATTTCTCTAAATCTGATCTATTACAGTCATATGGTTACATCTCGATATCTTGGTTATAACTAAATATGAGATAAGCAACATAAGTGCAAATAAGCCAATCAGCAGGTGCATATGAGATACATCTGATATAGCAAGATAAGAAGGCCAATCTCAACCTTGATTAAAAAGCAATTAATCTAACTTTTTCCTCTGTTTAAACTAACTATCCATGATGAGAGAAGTTGTAAGCAACCAGGTTAATTGACAGTTGAAAAAGTGCATGAATTCAGTCAACTTGCCAACTCAGCAACAAAAGAAGAGAGATTATCATAGCTAAATGGACCAATTGGAGCACCTTCAGTGGTACTAGTTATTACCTTTAAGGCCTGAAATGGGGACAGGGTAATGCAGGGTCTGCCTTTGGCCACACTATTCTCCCTCAGTTAAGGTCCATCTCCTAAGTCCTACTCTGTGCCCCTACATACAGAGATAGGTGGTCAACAGAGATGGGGCATATTCAGTGGTGGCCCCTCCTAAGCTTCCTTGGAGCCTACCTTACTATTTTAGCCAGCATCCAGAAAATGCAGACAAATAGCATGGAAACATGCGAGGAGAGCAAGGCGACCTCTGACCGTTGGGAAATGCATGCAACATTCAAAATGAAGCCCCGAAGCAGTTGGTGGAGGGGTGTGACCACGAGGGAAACAGCTGTGTATAAAAGGCCTCTATGAACTCCAGTTCATAGAGGGGTGTGACCACGAGGGTGTGACCTCCAGTTCATGGAGGGGTGTGACCACGAGGGAAACAGCTGTGTATAAAAGGCCTCTATGAACTCCAGTTCATAGAGGGCCTCTTAATGGCAAAAAGAAGGAACGTCAAATTTTTCAACTCCTGAAAAATATATGCAATAGGAGGGGATGGTGCTAGTGTTTGGATCAACAATTATCCATTTGCTGATTCTGCTAGTGGGCCTAAGAGGAGAAGAAAGGAACAGGGAACTTCTGCACAGTGAAGGGAAGCCTTAGCCCAGACACAGCTACCAGGATACAGTATCTTTACACCCTTCAACGGCACACAAGATCCAACATCCCACTCTGACACCATTTAATATAGCTCTGACAAAGGACTGTTGTCGAAGGACAGGATAAGGTGGTAATGGATCCCCAAATTGCTGAACTCTTAATAACAATTCCATTTTAATTCCATTAAAACCAAACATGTTTCGGCCAATAGGCCTTCTTAATTAATACAAATTGTTAAAATACACACCATAAAGTAAAATTGTTTAAAATACAAAATACAGTATTTCTGACCCAGCTCTAAAACACACAAAAGAAGGAGGGCCAGTTTATTAACTAGATGTGTGTGTGTGTCAAGTTGTTTCCGGGTGACCTTATGAATCAATGTCCTCCAAAACATCCCATCTTTAACAGCCTTGCTCAGGTCTTGCAAATTGAGGGCTGTGGTTTCCTTTATAGAGTCAATCCATCTCTTGTTGGGTCTTCCTCTTTTCCTGCTGCCTTCAACTTTTTCCTAGCATGATTCCAGTGACTTTTGTCTTCTCATAATGGAATAGATAAGAATCTTCAAGAATAATTTTTCAGATTGTTATTATAACTGGTCCAAATATCTCAGTAAGCAGAAAGTGAATCGTGGTTCTACAGTGTGTATATCCACATTCAGGGAGCAAAATATTTTGTATTTGGAGCAGTTATAACAACAATCTGAAAAAATGATTCTTCAAGGTACTCATCTATTCCATTAATGAAGGAGTATTATTTAGTCAATAAGCTAGCCCTACTTCTTGTGTGTGTCTTAGAGCTGGATCAGAAATGCCATATTTTGAACCTGAATTTTGCTTTATGGTGTGAATTTTAACAATTTGTACCACTGAGGCAGGCCTCTTGGCCAAAACACATTTGGTTTTAATGTAAAAAATTTTTTAAATCATTTGTAATGTTTTGAAAATTTATTGCATGTAACCCTTAAGTTTCCATGTCCACTCCACACCCCTAATGACAGTCACTGTGAAACAAACCCTACTACAGTCCTTAGAAGGAGCCATTTCTGCCTTCAGCACCTGTGAATCAAAGGAAAGGGGAGCCTTACCCACAGACATCACATTCTGATGATTATCCTCCATGACTTCCGTGTAAATCCTTCTTTGGTCCAGACCCAGCAGATCCCATTCCTCCTCAGTGAAATGAACAAATACCTCCTCAAAGGTCACCAGACCCTGAAAAGAGAGAGAAAATAACCCCTCTATCCTCACAGTAATGTAGCAATGCTTTACCTTCTTAGGGCAGTTGAAAAGGACTATGGTTAGATGACTGAGCATTCAAACCTTTGTAAGATGCCTTCATTCTCTGTCCAGTAAGCAGGCAGATCATGAGAGGGAGGGCAGGAAGGGTTACATTAGTGTTTGGCTCTTGTGGCCCTTTCTTACATGCCCAGAGTAATGCCGATTGCCACTTGGGGATCAGGAAGCAATTTTCCTCCAGGCCTGATTGATCAGGGATCCTGGAGGTTGTTTCCCCCCTCCCCCAATCCTCTGGCCATGGAGTAGGAATCATTGGGGCTGTGAGGGGGAGGTAGTTGTGAATTTCCAGCATTGTGCAGGGGGTTGGACTAGATGACCCTGGAGGTCCCTTCCAACTCTATGATTCTATGACAGGTGCGAAAGGAAAGAGGAACAATCCACCAGGCCTGGGAAGGGGGAGGAGAGGCACCCAGGGGCGTGATCCGCAGATCCACACTTACCTGATCTGGCTTCATGGAAGCTGGCTTGTCACAAAGAGATGACAAAGAATATATCACTGGTTTCATGGCACCACCTGTGAAGGATAAATAGGTACTTGGAAGACATTGTGCCCTTTCCATTTCTGTTCCTTGAGCATTGGGGGAAACATTTTCTCTGTATATATGCTCATGGGTGTAACTCAAGATGCTGGGTCAGACATGGGTCCCTTTCAAATAGCCTTTATAATACATTTTAGCAGCTTGTTGCTAATGGATTTTTATGTCATTTTTTAAAACCTTTTCATACAAAGATGCTTGCTTCCTTTTCGCAACGCAGAGCTGTGCCTTTTTCCAAAAAAACGCATTTTTCCATTTTCATATCTTTTCTGCCATTCTGAATCGCTGTAGTGTGGTGTTTGAAACATCTGAGGTTATTCTGAAAGTGATGCTTCCCTCCCCCCCAACACACACACCTTTATTTGCAGAGTGTTCTTCTATGGCATTTTAAAAAACTTTCTAACTTTTTTGCTATAGCGCTAGACCAATATAACAATTTGGTGCTATTCTGCCAGTATTCAGATATTTGCTGAATGCTGGCAATATAACACAGTATTGATATATAAGTTTAGTGTTATAGCACAAAAACTGGATTGTGTTTTAAAAATTACATGAAAAATAAAGCACCGTGAAAAAGAGCAGGGAGCAAAAGTGGTGTGGTTTGAAATGGCCAGAACACCTCAGACATAGCTTATCAACTGGCAGTCTTTAAGCAGAGGCTGGACAAACACTTGTCTGGGATTCTCTAGGCTGATCCTGCATTGAGCAGGGGGTTGGACTAGATGGCCTGTATGGCCCCTTCCAACTCTATGATGCTATTAAATATGCTGTATGAAACCCCCGTCCCAATGTCACTTTAATTAGAATCTGGCCAACAATGGATAACAAACAGTTTAGAATGGCAGTGTGAAAGGGGCGGGGGAAATACTGGGCCAAGGAAAGAATGTCGTAAATTGAGAAGCCGGAGCGAAGCATCTTTCCCACCCAGGACCGGAGTTCACAAAAGCAGCCCACATACATTCAAGGAGGACATCCACTGGGAAAGACACCCCTTTTTAATCTTACCCAGAAAGGTTGCTCCAGGGTAACGCTCCTGCGCGATCCGTTCCTGCAGCTGAAAGAGAAGTGGGGACCCCAGAACGGGGAGACCGATGAGAAAAGGAACAGGGAACAGGCTGGGGGGAGGTCCTAAAAAAGTAGGGGCAATCCATGGGGATTCCGAGGGTATCCTGTGCCCCCTCTCACCTGCTGGTCCTGATCCTTGTCCTCTGCCTGGCTCAGGAGGAAGCCTTCTGCCAGGGCCACCGCCTGGCAACTGGTCTCCGGCCCGCATCCTCTCACCCAGCTCTCCATCTCCGGGGGCAGGACGGCCAGGAACTGCTCCAGGACCACCAGGTCCAGCATCTCCTTCTTGCTGTGCCTTTCCGGCTTCAGCCACTGCTGGCAAAGACGGTGGAGCCGACTGCAAACCTCCCGGGGGCCCTGAGCATCCTCATGGCAGAAGCCCCTGAACTGCTGGCGATGCACATCTGGGGGAAGGACGTCTCCCGGGCTCTTCTGCGCTGTTTCTCCCCACGGTTCCCTTTTGCTCCCAACCTCCATGACACCAGGTGCTTTCCTTGCTTCTGGATCTGGTGGGTCCAGCTCTCCCCTCTTCCTCCCCGAGAAATATCCACCGGGACCAATGGATCACCTTCGCCCCTCTGCCAGATTCTTCTACAAATTCAAGTGCTGGAAATGTGACATCCTGCAAAGCCAGCTCTGCTTATTTTATTTTATTTTTTGACCGACAGATTGCACCGTCAGAGAGGTATTTCACAAGGGAAATGCTGTTTTATTACTTAGCTGCTTGCTTTAAAAATGTGCCCCTCCGCCCACAGTGCCTCTTCTCCTCTGCAGCCAACAAGGCTTGCCACTTGCCTGGGGACCCTTCAAAGCCTCTTCTGTCAAGGAAGGGATGGAAGTGGGAAGTGCCTGTGGCCCCGCCTTCTTCCTTTGAGGCCTCTCTAGGAATTAGGACTCCCTCTATTTAACCCTTTGAGCGAACCTCCATAGAAAGCTGAAAGGAGGCGCTCCTTGCCTCGCCCCGCAAGGTTGTGCATCTTGGAAGCGGCTGGCCCTGCAAGCAGGGCCGGCTTTACCTATAAGCTAAACAAGCTTGCCCCCCCCCCCCAAGAAATTTAAAGGAAATAATAATAATTTCACTATTAATATACTTCTTAATTGTGTATTCAGTTCAACAATCACTTTGATAAAAGACATATTTTGTTATGTGCAAATTGCTTTAGATACCTGTTAGGTCCATAAATGACCATATAGCATATATTCAATACAAAAAGCAGCCGCCTCCTATTGGGATAATTTGGCAAAAATGGATTTTACAGTATTAATTAACGAGTTATAGAAATTAGTTGTAATAATTTTATATTTTTGTGTTATTAAGTATAATAAAAACTGTTTAGACACTTCTTCGGAAGTCGGGTGGAGGGGGAAGGGGTATCTTTTTGAATTTTATAATTTAGTAATCATGAATGTAATAATTAAGGTATATAGAGACCCTTCTGCATTTTGTATTCTCTTTTTGTATTTTTTTATTATATTACGTTAATTTCATTGTTTGTTTTTATGTTTTGTTATAAAAATTTATATATATATATATATATATATATATAAAAAACAAACAACGACAGTTTGCTGTTGACAAAAGACAGCTGGACATATAAAGGACCCCATTACCTTCAATAGCTCAGGGCCTCATCAAACCTAAATCCGGCCCTGCCTGCAAGCGCACTCCAATGTCACAATTCAGGAGTAACTGCAGACCCTGGGAAAGGAGGTTTCTGCCCACTTCCCTGCTTATTTGGTGACTGCCAGCCTCCAAGATATCTGCAGGTGTATATACTGATCTCCAGACTACAGAGATCAGGTCCCCTGGAGAAAGCGGTCCATATTGAGCAGTGGCTTTCAACCTGTTTTGCTCCATTCCCCCTTTCACCATTGTTCAGAATATAATCCCCCCCCTTCCCAAGAAGGTGCTTCCATTTACCTCCTGGGTTTTCTCGGTCTTTCCCAAACATGATTTGTTGTACTGTTTTCAGTTAAGATTGCAGTAAAACCAAGTGGTAAACTCTAGATCTTCCCATCCATCAATAGTGGCACTCTTTCCGATTCCTCAGTCCCTGTTGCAGCCCCACCCCTCATAAAATCCGCAACAAACATCATTATAGCATGATAACAGGTTATCTGAATGGCGAGCTTTAGTTTTTTTAAAGTCAGTCCCTAGCCCTTTTCATTGGAGAAATATAAGAGGAAAGATGGAGTTCCGTGCTTGGAACTCAAATTTCAAGCATGTGGGGGCCCAATTCAAATGAGGACAGTGCCATTTCCTCACCTTAAATTAGTTCCAGGAGCTTCTATTTGCCCCAGTAGCACATAATGGTACACCAGATTCTTCAGGGTTTTGAAATCCTTGGGTTTCATACAGCAGGGTGAATCCTGACTGGCAATTCTTCTACATCTTCTTTATAATTTTGCAGTTTTTAAAAAATATTTTGCAGGTTTTTTTCCTGAGCACTTCTGAAGGAATCGAAGAGTTAAAGCGGGGTTTTTTAAACGTATACTTTATTTGCATTTATTTACAAAGCCTTTGTACAAACAGGAAAGGTGAAGGGTTGGGTTAGGTAAAAGGGGTTTGGTAGCTGGTGCTGGGGACAGAAAGGATGGGAGGAAGTGGGAAACAGAGCTGGGGTGGAATTCTGAGTCGCACTAGTTGTGGTGGAGGTGGAGGGACAGGAAAGGGGGCAGTCAAGAGATACTACTGCAGATAAATCTGAAGACAAACACTTGGGCAAGGATAAAAACAAAACAGAGAACCACAGGAGAGTTCCTTCTGCATTGGTGGAGTCTCACTTTCTCCATTTATTTTATTATACTTTTTTGTTGTAGGTGAAGAGCTATACTGCTATTTAGTTTTAAAAGTGACATGGCAGAGAAAACATATTTTAGCTTATACTATACATTTCAGCCCAACCTATTCAAAAAAATCCCAAATACTTTGCATGGGCAGAAGCTACTGCATCCTTTTCCACATGGGTTACTTCAATGCTGCTGGGAAGCATCCCCCTCCCCGCTTCCCCTTACAACTATCTCTGTATCAAGCTCTATCTGGATCCCCAGTTGTTTTTTTTAAGTAAGCCTCCAGCACTTTTCATTGTGGCTATACAAGGGGAAAGGCACAACAGAAAGGGCTATTCTTTTTTCAAAAATGAACATAGAACTGTCTCTGGAACAGGGTTCCCTGACTTTACTAACATTATATAATAACATTGAAGTGCCATTTTTTTTAAGTGACTGAAAAAGCTGTGGGGGAGGGGTGAACTACTGCCAGGGGACTGGAGCAAGGAAACTAGCCATATGGAAGCCCTGTTGCGGCGGCAGGAAAACTACACGAGCATGTTCCCGTTTGGAAAACACCTGTTATACAAGTATTTACACACATTACAATATCCTGCAAACAAACAAACAAACAAAAATCAAACAAAAAAGAGGAAAAAAACCCAAGTACTATAAAGGTCTATTTTTCTTTAGGCATCGGAAGGCGTTTGCCTAACTCTGTTGGCACATTCTGAGTGCCGACTTCTTTCAGTGCATCATGAACTTCCACAAGCTACAGCTAACTTCTTCAGGAACCAGGAAAAGCACCTAAAAATTACATGATAGACCGGGGGTCCCCAATGTGGTGCCTATGAGTACCATGGTGCCCACCAATGCCTTTTCTGGTACCTGCCAAGAGTATTTAGAGACTGGGCAGGGACAGATGAGGCTTTTACCCAGCAAGTCTTTTATGGCTGCTCCTACCACACTGTATCGGAATTCCAAAGGTGCCCACAGACTCAAAAAGGTTGGGGACCCCTGTAGATTATTGGCTTTGCTTCATGACGTGGGGAAACTGGTCCCTTTAACACGGATAAGCATTATGGCTTAGATCACATTCAGCAGATGTGTCCTGCATAAATGACTACTTTTCTACCTCCCCACTCACCACAGGTATCTATGTCCCCCCAAATTATGCCTCTGTGGGTAAGCGGAAGGGGACATCCTTGCAGTCAAGGTGGGAGATCACAATGTGTTTGTATGTGGGGATCTGCCAGAAAAGAAAAAAGGAAATGCCTACCGCATGTTGGAAAAGAGACTAGGATACAAACCTCCATTTGGAAAAGCTGCACATTTTGAAGCATGAGGCCATGGCTCATCTGCTTGGCATACAGAAGGTCTCAGGTTCAATCCCTGGCACCTACAGTTTAAGGCTCACGTAGTAGGTGATGCAAAAAGACCACTTGAGACCCTGGAGAGCTGCTGCCAGTCTGAGTAAACAATAATGACTTCGATGGACCAAGGATCTGATTCAGTATAAGGCAGCTTCATGTGTTCACATCTGAAGAGCTAGGCCTGGCACATGCAGAATGAGGCGTCAGATTCTCGAGCAGACAAAAGGGATTGTAGCACTCATTCCTACTTCATCCTTCTGCACATGTGGATCCAGCATGTCACATAGAAACTCAAGACTCATTAACCTCAGAGATGCTAACCTGGCAAAACTGGAGGCCACGGGATGTAAATACTCAGTCTGCTGAGTCTTCCCTCTTCACTTGGCTGACCATTTGGCTGCAGGGCAGACTTTGCTTTATGAGCCTGGGAAGGCTCATCTTATAAATAATGAGTTCTTTTGCCTCACACAAGGAAGGGTCTCTCCGACCACTTGCTACTTGAGACCGCCCCCCCCAAAGCAGGGGTCCCCAGCTTTAGTCAGCCCTGTGGGCACTTTTTGAATTTTGAGATGTGGTGGTGCGCACCACCCCAAAATGGCTGCCACACAAGAGGTGGAGCCAAACACAGTACCTCCCTCTTTGCTGTGCAAATCAATCACAGAAGGGGAGTGAAAAGAAATGAAGGAAAGTCAGGGTGTGTGGAAAGGAGAAACAGAGGGGGGAATAAAAAGGAGGAAGGCTGAAGGAGAAGATGGAACCATAAGCCTGGGTGCTTAACCAGTTTCTGATTCCTGGTGGTGGCGCTACTGTTTTATCCATCGAAAATTATTTTATTTGAATAAGGGCAGCAAATAACAAGCCCTGTCTTACAAAGCCCCTTCCCACTTCCTGAATAGTTCAGTGGGCGTCAGGGAAAGTAATGGTAGGCGCCATGATGCCTATGGGCATCTTGGTGGGGAACACCGCTCTAAGTGGAGATGACAAGGATTGAACCTAGGACCTTTGGCATGTGAAGCAGCCATTTTGCCAGTCCCCTCCATTAAGGCTCAGACTAGATGTTCAAAGTCCAGGGATGGAGTTGCCTGTCCCACCCAAAATATATGGTGTAGGCTGTCCCCCCCCATTTGAATCAAGACCATAAATACCTTCCTCCTGTGCTGTCTTCTGAACCTAGACTGGCCCCAGGGAGCCCCCCCTCTCCATTTTAGGGTCCTCATGAATCAGGAAAACAGCAGCAGAGGAAAGCTTATGCTTCCTTCCCCACTCACAGTCCCAATCCAAATCGCATCCTTGCATGTCTCATTTGATGCGGGGGGAGCCCCTGGAAGTTCTGCTAATGGTGTGAATTCTGTTCCAGTGTCTTGTCTATTTGAGGCTTCGTAGTAAGTAGCCCACTGGTTTACTTAGCACAGTACTCTCCATGGCCTACTTCTTTCTTGGAAACATGACTTTCCCCTAGTCTTTTCAACAGATATGCCAGGAACCGAACCTAGGACCTGACCTATGGGAAGCATGTGTTCTCTCAGTGATTTATAAGCCCTCCCATTTGCTCCAGGGCAGATACATGTATTTTACTTGATTTATACCCTGACCTCCTCCCCAGCACAAACCCAAAGCAGCTTCCTTGTGCATGGGTTCTCTGGTGTACAGTGAGATGTGCTTTCCAAATGAAGGCCTTCCCACAAGAGGAGCATTTGAATGGTTTCCCCCTCCTGTGGATTCTCTTGTGCTTAAGAAGGCCAGACCTTTTCATGAAGCTTCTCCCACAACTGGAACACTGAAATGGCCTCTTTCCCAAGTGGGTTCTTCTGTGCGCCGTAAGGCCTGAGCTGTTGCTAAAGCTTTTCCCGCAGTCCAGACACTGAAATGGTTTCTCTCCCGTGTGGGTTCTCTTATGAACTGTAAGGGCCGAGTTATGCCTGAAGCTTTTCCCACAATCTGAACACTGGTAGGGTTTCTCTCCAGAGTGGATTCTTTTATGCGACTTCAGATGGGAGTTTCCAGCAAAGCACTTGCCACACTCCAAGCATTTGTATGGGGTTTCCCCAGTGTGGATCCTGTGATGTTTAATGAGGCGTGAAATATGACTGAAGCTTTTCCCACATTCCAGACAGTCGTATGATTTCTCTCCTGGGTGGGATCTCTCGTGTTCAATGAAGTGTGACCTCTGGCCGAAGCATTTCCCACAATGTGAGCATTTGTACGGCTTCTCTCCCGTATGAATTCTAATATGTTGAACAAGATTTGCTCTTTCACTGAAGTTCTTCTCACAATGGGGGCACCTGTAGGGTTTCTCTCCTGTGTGTGTTTTCTCATGTCGAATAAGCTTGGATTTCTGTATGAAACTTTTCCCGCACTCTGAGCAAACATATGGTTTCTCACCCGTGTGAATCCTTTCATGAATGATCAACAGAGATCTCCGATCAAAGCACTTCCCACAGAGCAAGCATCTGAATGGTTTCTCACCTGTATGTTTTCTTCTATGCAACTGAAGGGCTGAGCTTTGGCTGAAGCTTTTATCACAGTCTGAGCATTTATACTTGTGGATTTTCTGGTGATTAATAAGGCACCATTTTTGACTTAAGCATTTACCGCACTCAAGGCATTTGTATGGTTTTTCCCCTTTGTGGGTTCTCTTGTGAGTTATAAGACTTGAGCTGCAACGGAAGTTTTTCCCGCAATCTGAACACTGATAAGGTTTCTCGCCGGTGTGGATTCTCCTATGAGATTTCAGGTCTGAGCTATTCCTGAAACTTTTACCACAATCGGAACACTTATGCGGTTTCTCATCTCCATGAGTTTTTTTGTGTCTGTGAAAGTTTGCCGCACAATTGAAGCTCTTTCCACAGACCAAGCACTCGTAGGGTTTTTCTCCTGTATGAGTCCTCGTGTGAACATCAAGGTGTTCTCTCAGTCGGAATCCCTTCCCACACACCGAGCATTTAAATGGCCTATCTTCACTGTGAATTTTTTCATGTCTGACAACATGCGTTTTGCTCCTGAACTTCTTACCACAGTAGGAACACATGTGTGGTTTTTCTCCGGTATGGATCCTTATGTGCGCTTGAAGGTCTCGATTCCGCACAAAACTCCTCTCGCAGTCAGTACATTCAAAGGGTTTCTCTCCTGTGTGGATTCTCTCATGTGAAAGAAGGTTGGAAGATGAAGTGAAGCTTCTCCCACACAATGTGCATGCAAACGGCTTCTCTCCTGTGTGAGATCGCTCGTGGATAACAAGGTAAGTGTTGTTACAAAACCTCTTTCCACAGACTGAACATTTTTCCGATTTTGGTACAGCTCGGATTCTGTCAGGGGCTTTCCCAGCAGGATTTCTCCCCGGTTCTGTGTGTGTCTTCCGGCTTCTGTTCCTGCAATTTGGCTTTCGGCCGGTGTTTTCACCAACACCGTTGTTGCCTTTCCCATTAGGAATGGCTCTAATCTCTTGACTTCCTTTCTGCCTCTCTGCTTGAAGCCAAGTGCTAGAGCTTTCTCCATTTTCCTGGTAATGGGAAACTTCCACTGGTGCTCTTGGCAACAATATTTTGCTTTGGTCTTCCGGTGTAAAACTTACTAGCCAAAGAGGTTTCTCCTCTTCCTCCTCCTCATTCACACACTCGTGTCCTTGTGGGAACAAACAGAAGACTGATAAGTTAATATCCCAATGTACATTTCAAAAAGCACTAGACATTGTTGGAAACTTAGGTTTTTGTAGAATCATTATTACAGGCAGAAATGCTGTAGTATATGCCACAGACCCTATCCCTTTACCACTACAACTTTCTGAACCATTTCATTACAGTACGGTCCTATTAACCTGCACAAAAAGCCCTCTTGAACAATTCTGTTTTACATAGTTTGCGGAAAGCCAGGAGAGTAGTAGTCTTCCTAACCTCATCAGGCAGGCCATTTGTTAAGGTGGGGGCCAAGACAGAGAATGCACGTGTACAAGCGGTTGTTGATTTTGCCTGATTGCAGGCTGGCAGCTGCAGAAGGCCCTGCAGAGATGAGCAAAGCTGTCGTGGTGAAGCACAGGGACACATGAACACATGAAGCTGCCTTATACTGAATCAGACCATCAAGGTCCATCAAAGTCAGTATTGTCTACTCAGAATGGCAGCAGCCCTCCAGGGTCTCAGGCAGAGGTCTTTCACATCACCTACTTGCCTAGTCCTTTTAACTGGAGATGCCGGGGATTGAACCTGGAACCTTCTGCATGCCAAGCAGATGCTCTACCACTAAGCCATGCCCCCTCCTGTAGATATGAGGGACCAGAGCCATAGGCAGCCCTTCGAGTGTAACTAGGGGCAATATTAATCCCATGTTTCAACTAATCCAGGCAATTTAAGAATAGAGCTCATGAAAAACATAAAGGACAAAGAAATGGGGCCTACAGAGGAAGAAGAGTTAGCTTTTATATGCCAACTTTCTCTACCACTTAAGGGAGAGGAGACTCAAATCGGCTTATAATCACCTTCCCTTCCCACAACAGACACCCTATGAGGTAGGTGGGGCTGAGAGAGTGTGACTAGCCCAAGGTCACCCAGCTGGCTTTGTGTGTAGGGGCGGGGAAACAAATCCAGTTCACCAGATTAGCCTCTGCCGCTCATGTGGAGGAGCGGGGAATCAAACCCGGTTCTCCAGGTCAGAATCAACCACTCCAAACCACCGCTCTTAACCACCACACTACTAGGAATGCAGCATTTGGCCAATTAACCACTGTGACTACTAAGGCACCCCCAGTTAATGAGGCAAGACATTTACAAAAGTTGTTTTTCATATAATATTTCTGAAAAAGTAAGTTTTAAAAGTACCCAAAAAAATGGTAGCTACTTTTTTGGAAGAGATTTTCTACTCTCGCAAAGGGAAGGAATGCTTCTTCTAACATCGTGCCAACTGCGATACATCTAAATGGATCATCTAACAAACAAAGTGTTCTACCCCAAACTCTTATTTTAGGACATTTTTATCCCATTCCTCAATCAAAGAGTCCTGCAGCAGCTTACAAACTTAGGCAATAAAACCGTACAAAGGCAAAAATTGTTCTTTTTAATCACACAAAAAAAGCATCAGAACACCTAAAATTTCCTCAATGGCAGCAAACAGCAAAATCATAACGGGACAGAATAAAACAAAAACAGTGAAAATAGTAAAATATGAAGCTACTAAAGAGCCAACACGGAGAAGCAGAAATCCTTTCATGCTACCGTTCTGGCCAGAAGTCAGAGATTTGTATCTTAGGACACTAACAAGGCCCATAGATGTGCAAAGGCCCCCCGCTACAATTCGGAGAGGCCCAGAAACCTGGCGGGTCCCTTGCAACTAGTGAATCTCAGATGCTCAGGGCTACACCCATGTAGTGATGGAGGGCACACCAGGGTGATCTCCCAAAGAGAGGGGCATCTGGCGGTACCAGAGCACAATCTCCCAAGCTCAACTACCACCAAAAGTCTTACTTCAGATTGGGAGGATTCCCAGCTGACCCCTACGAAGTTTCTGCCCTCTTCTGATTTGTATTTGGTCAGATTCCTAACCTGAGCCGATGCCTGACAGGATCTCCCTGACTCTGAATTCTTGCTGATCAGGTTCCCATAGCATCTCCCCTCGTTCCAGGAAGTAGATCAAGGCTGGCTTCGAAAGCGAAAATCCTGCTGGAGGGAAGGAAAGAAACAGGGAAGGTTAGGGATTCTATTTCATTTCTGGACAAGAGAAGAGCAAAGGACCCATGGTGATTCCGGCTGAGCTCTTCCTTGGGCTTAGGGATGGGGGGAACTTGTTCAAATCTCGTCTCTGCCACAAAGGGAAGGCTGGGAGCCCATGACCCAAAAACCACTAAGGACGACGAGATTATGAGAGACTCTCCTTTCTGGGAGCTGACACTGGGAAACCATCCCACCAAGACTTCCAGCAAGAAGAATCCCTAGGGACCGTACTCCCCCCAGCAACCACCTCCAGGAATCTCTCTTTGTGTGTAAACATCCCTGGATACTCAACAGCTTCCCCCTCCCCGAAATCCCTTCAGCTCTTGGCTCCCCACCACTACCAGCACCCCAGTCCTATATAGACAGCAACTGATCAGCCAAAGAGACTTACTGGCATGGCCAGGCCGTATCCTTCAGCATCAAAGCACTACCCCTTTAAATATGGTTAAACAAATCTTCTTTCCCCTTAAACAAATTTTCTTAGAAGCATCCAATCTGAGAAAAAGCTTTACAATATATATTTCAACTGCAAGACTGGGGTTTTCTCCCCCACAGGTACAGCATCCCAAAAAGTTACAGTTATGCCACTCTGAGCCCGACCTTCGTGCTGGGAATGGGGGAGTTAAAAATGTAATAAATAAATAAATAAATAAATGTCCAATAATATTCTGTGTTTGTACTAGAAGACAGGGGAGCCCCCGTGGTGCAGAGTGGTAATGCTGCAGTCCTGCAGTCCAAGCTCTGCTCACAACCTGAGTTCGATCCCGACGGAAGTCGGTTTCAGGTAGCCGGCTCAAGGTTGACTCAGCCTTCCATCCTTCTGAGGTCGGTAAAATGAGGACCCAGCTTGCTGGGGGTAAAGGGAAGGCACTGGCAAACCACCCCATAAACAGAGTTTGCCTAGTAAACGTTGGGATGTGATGTCACCCCATGGGTCAGGAATCACCCAGTGCTTGTGGTATAGTGGTTAGAGTTTCAGGCGGATCTGGGAGACCTAGGTTCAAATTACCACTCTGCTGTGGGAGCTCACTGGCTGACCTGGGGCCAGTCATACCCTCTCAGCGTAACCTACCTCACAGGGTTGTTGTGAAGAAAAAAATGGAGAAGAGGAGGAGAACCATGTAGGCTGTGTTGGGTCCCCACTGGGGAGCAAGGCGGGTTATAAATGAAGTAAAATAAAACCTTTTCCCATGAAAAATTAACATGTCAAAAAAAGTTATGCGTGGTTTGACCTTCAGTCAGCTGCAGGGATAGACCAGTATGTTGTCTTCCTTATGTGACAGGAGAAAGTGGGGCTGGGACATCCGGTGGAGTGGGAGGGGAAAGTGGTATTTCCAACATGGAGCTGAAGAACTAAACCTCCTGGATTTTGTGGGTCCAGCAAAGTCTCTCATACTTCTACCCAGCAAGAAGAAGGGGATCCTTACCCACAGCCACCATGTTCCCATAGTTCTCCAGCATGACATCCATGTACAGGGCTCTCTGGGCGGGATCCAGAATGGCCCACTGCCCCTCAGTGAAGTACATGGCCACGTCCTCAAAGGTCACCAGCCCCTAAAAGAGGGAAGCATCTTCAAGCAGCAGCCACTTGAGGAAAGCAAAATCAATAACAGCCCAAGGACTTAGCCACAGAAAAAGTTATCAAACTACCTCGTCTGCAATCAGGAACGTGAAAGTTGTAGTGGAGGAGGGAGGGATAGTCCCAAGAATCAAGAGACAACTAAAACCATGAGGGAGGTAGTGTGGCACAGTGGTTAAGGGTCAAAGATCTAAGCCGATATTTCTCAGCTGATCTCATTTCACCCATAAACTTACTGAGAGGCTTTAGGCAAATTAGGCCGCAATCTGACAGACACTTTCCTAGGAGCGAGCCCCACTGCATAACATGGGAGTTACTTCTGAGTACACCTATTTGGGATTGCTCTTGTGATCTCTTTCCACCTCAGACGCCCTAAGCATCTGCCCCAGGGTTTCCCCAAACTTGTTGAGACCGAGGGCGCTTTTGGAAATCTGACACAGGATGGTAGGTACAACCACAAAATGGCTACCTCAGGCGGCAGAACCAACCTCCCAGACGAAGCCCAAGAGCAGGGGAAAAGGGGGGTAATTTTTAAAATACACTGTGAAAGAGGAGAGAGGGACAACAAAACCACACTGTGGTGGCAGCTGCCACTGAAACAGTAGTTTTAATCTGCACAGCCAGTGGCCAGTCAGAATCTCTGCTGGGCCAGCGCCCCACCGGCTCCCACCCACTTTATAAAAATGCTTGATGGCACAAGAAAAGGTATGGGCAGGTGACACAGCACCCCTGGACACGGGGTAGAGCAGGGTTCCCCCAGTGCCAACTGGGGAATAACAACAGTGTCCTTTCACCAGGGATGACTGAGTAATTGTGGAGAATACAACAAAAATGTATGACTATACCAAGCCTTCCTTGACCCTGGCAAGTATTTGGATAGGAGGCCTCCAAGGAATACCAGGAATGTGGTGCGGACGCAGGCAATGGCAAACCAACTCTGAACGTCAGCTGTGACTTGACGGCAGAAAAACAACAACCAAGCCTTAGGGGAGGAGGAATCATTTGATCTAAATAAGACCACTGCTTTTCTGGGCATCATGTCAAAAGGCCTGGAACACATGAACACATGAAGCTGCCGTATACTGAATCAGACCCTTGGTCCATCAAAGTCAGTATTGTCTACTCAGACCAGCTCAGCTCTCCAAGGTCTCAGGCAGAGGTCTTTCACATTACCTACTTGCCTAGTCTTTCTAACTGGAGATGCCAGGGATTGAACCTGGGGCCTTTTGCATGCCAAGCAGATGCTCTACCTCTGAGCCACAGCGCCTCCCCCAACCTTCTTGGGACATGACAGAATCCTCTCTCTCCGCTATGTAGGATGAAGCGTTCCCCTCTGCTACGTTAGCTTTCCGTGTTCAGGGAAGCATGACAGAAGGCAATTCCCCCTTCCATGCATTGAGTTATATGATTCCAAGAGAGGACTGTACCATGTGAGTAGGCTCCAGGTCTAGAGATAAACAGCTTCTGTTAATGTTGGCCAAAATCTCACTGCGTTCCACTCCTTTGTCATTCAGAGTCCAGCCACAGCACCCACAATTCTCTTACCTGAGATGGCTCTGTGGCAGCCATTTTTTCACCTCTGATTGGGTGGAATGAGCAGGGAACCCACAGGAAAGTTCAGTCCATGTCCTAGAGATATGACAAGGTAATTCTAATACACTTTTAAAAAAACTGCTTTAATGGTGAGCCATCGCAGGCAGTTTCTGGAGAGGCGACATACAGTTTCTCTAAATAAAATAAAGGGTAATATATTGTATTAGGAAGCCCCGTGGCGCAGAGTGGTAAGCTGCAGTCCTGCAGTCCAAGCTCTGCTCAAGACCTGAGTTCGATCCCAACGGAAGTTGATTTCAGGTAGCCGGCTCCAGGTTGACTCAGCCTTCCATCCTTCCGAGGTCGGTAAAACGAGGACCCAGCTTGCTGGGGGTAAAGGGAAGATGACTGGGGAAGGCACTGGCAAACCACCCCGTAAACAAAGTCTGCCTAGTAAATGTCGGGATGTGACGTCACCCCATGGGTCAGGAATGACCCGGTGTTTGCATCGGGGATTTTTACCTTTTAATATACTGTATTATATGGGCAAAACAGACTGGCTCAAGCAAGAATGGATTTTTCTTCTCTACAATGCATACTCGTAAGGCACTGGGTCTATATGAATGTGGTGGTAGGAATGGGGCTGTTCAGAATTGCAGGAAGGGGCAGATATCACTTTTGCCTCCAGTGAAGCTGCCTTATACTGAATCAAACCATCGGTCCATCAAGGTCAGTATTGTCTACTCTGTTCGGCAGCAGCTCTCCAAGGTCTCAGGCAGTGGTCTTTCATATCACCTACTACCTGGTCCTTTTAACTGGAGATGCCGGGGATTGAACCTGGGACCTTCTGCATGCCACGCAGATGCTCCACCACCAAGCCACAGCCTCTCCCCGAAGTACAGAGGGCTAATTTTTACTCTGCTAAGCCCACCCAGCCACAGGGGCTCCTGGAAGCTGCACACAATCAGAGCAATAAAACTACCACGAAAACGTTATTTAAAATGTAAATATTTAAAAGCAGGCCAGCACATGCAGATATAAAACAATATGCAGATATAAAACAATATAAAACAGCACATGCAGATATAAAACAATGCAAAGCACAGTGGCTGAAGTACAGAAGATGCATTCGGAAGATAACTCCTCGGCACTGAACACAGACGTGAGGGTTCAGCAAAAAGAAAACCCTGATCTCATCATCTTCATCAATTTTTATTTGGGGTAGGAGTTTCTCGGTGAGCAACATTCACCCCTACTTTGAGATGAGAAGGAACACATTGGAGAGGGGGGAGGGAAATGCAGCATTTTTAAAAAAGGGAGAAGGAAATCAGCTCCCCCCGTCCCTCCTCCCCTTAAAAGGAGAAAAAGGACTGAACACCCACCCAGGGCCTTCAAAGCTCAGCAGGGCTTGCAACGGGCTTCTTTGCAAAAGCAAGCAGCTGCCAGCCTCCACCTCTCCCTCCACCAGCAGCCGCCCCACTATCCCCTCCCGCCCCCTCCCAACAGAACAATAAAGAAGGAAGATCAAACCAGTTTGGGGGATGCAATGCCAGCTGCCAACCAAGCCTTAAAAGAAACTCAGCAAGCAATCTCCCTTCTCAAGTGCAACTGAGCATGCGCCGTTCATCTCGGGCATGCGCAGCAGCAGCAAACGAAGCTCATACTCCTCACCCGCCCCCTCCCTTTGCCCTCACTTGGAATCAGACTTTTGTTAGGGCAGCGCGTTCTGGGGTTTTTTTTTTGGTGTGTGTGTGTGTGTGTGTGTATATATGTGTATATGTATATGTGTGTGTATATATATATATATATGTATATGTATATATATGTATATGTATATATATATGTATATATATGTGTGTGTGTGTGTATATATGTGTGTGTGTATATGTATATATATGTGTGTGTGTGTGTGTATATATATATATGTGTGTGTGTGTATGTATATATATATATATATATAAAAAATTTATAAAGATCTTTCTACAATCGTGCCAAACTACAAGGACAACCAGCATCACAAATGCAATGTTCTTTCCCAAACGTAATATAAAGTATGCAACACAACGGTGGGCAGAAGGATTAGAAACAAGACACAGTTGAGACTCAGCTAAGGCTGAAGTATAAAGAGGTGTCTATACAAAGCAGCTGCCTCGGCTTTATTTATTTAATTCGTACGTATTTATTCTTTCCGTCTTCCAAGGTGCTCAGGGTAACTGACAGCTGTCAGTCTCCCCCTCCCTTTTCCATTTTACCCTCGCAACAACCTTGTGAGGTAGGCTAGACTGAGAAAGAGTTACTAGCCCAGAGTCACCCAGCAGCATCATGGCACACTAGGGACCTGATCCTGGGTCTCCCAGAAATTTTCCATTGCTATAAGCACTACAGCCAAGAAGACTCTCATGCTGTTGCCCGAGCGGACAAATGCAGAGGAGGAAAGAGGTCTGGACCAGTCAGAGCTGTGCATCAAAGGAGCTCCTTCTAGCTGTACCTCAGAGGAGTGCAGCAGGTGCAGCTTTTCTGAGCCATCAAGTGATAAACACTAACCCTTTATCAGGGTTAAACACTAACCCTTTATACAGTCTAACTAAACACTAACCCTTTATACAGTCACCCTTATACATGAACCCTTTATCACCCTTATACAGTCACCCTTATACATGAACCCTTTATCACCCTTATACAGTCACCCTTGTACATGAGCCCTTTATCACCCTTATACAGTCAATTTGCTAATAAGTGACATTACCTAGAGCCAGCAGAGTGGTTCCCATGTCAAACTGTGGAGACCTAGTGTGATGTAGTGGTTAATAGTGCTGATCCAGGTTGAAATCCCTACTTGGCCATGAAGGTGTCTGGGTGACTGTCTCATAGCATGCCAGACAAACCTCAAAGGGTTGCTGCAATTTAAAGGAACTATATATAATGCCCTGAGCGCGACGGAGGATGAACAAGGCTCAACAGTGGATCGATGGGTTCAGATCCTTCTTCCGTTATGAAGCTGACCCTGGGCTACCTTACAACGTGGTTGTAGCATTTTTGAGAATGTACATGAAGTGCTATGAACACAAGGGCTATGGAAGTGCATAGTTTATTAATATTATAAAAATACACAGACCCAAATCTTTAGTAGCACTGATCTAAAACAAGTTTAATAAAAAAGAGACAATAGACACAAATAAAACCCTCAAAAAGCTCTTAATGCCCTAGGCTACAGGTCAGCCAAAGGATTCAGACTTCAGAGGGTGGTTGTGTTAGTCTGTGGCAGCTAAAATAACACAGCATCTGACAGAGGAACACATGTATTGTGCGCACCACAAGATCTGCTCTCAGTATACTGGAACACAGCCACTTTTTAATTCAGTTATAGACGAGGTGACAAAAGAATGGATAAATATTTTTAAATGCTATACTACAAAAAGGAATAAAACCAGGCATCTGGAGGCACTGTTCCCACACAAAGAGCTTCGCAAGAAAATGGCATCAGCTTCCAGCCCCTATTTACTTCCCAACCCCCTGTCCAAACAACCGTTTAGTAATTGTAGAGTCAGTGTCTTAATCCCCTTGTGTGCACAACAAAAGAAATTTGTGGTAATCAAGCAAAAGAGATATTGCCAAGCGTGGTTTTGAATAAAGAGAGCTGAATAAGGAGAAATGCGTATCTTGGGTAACCTCCTGGGTTTCCATTAGGGCTACTACCCCCACACCCGGTGGGGCCGAAGGTGAAACATTAGCCAAAAATTGCCATCAAGGTGACACTCTAGCATTCACCGGAAACTCAATGATGAATGCAAGAACATCACAGTGACAGCACAATGTCACTTCGGGAGTTTGCCCCATACCGTTGACGTGACAGCCCCCCTCAAATATCCCTGCTCCCCAGCCTCCCGCTGGATGCCAGCCACCAGCTGAGAACCCTTAGGGGATTAAACAGATCCATAGAGAAATAGGTCTGTCAGTGCCCTGACCTGGATGGCCCACGCTACCCTGATCTTGTCAGATCTCAGGAGCTTAGCAGGGTCAGCCCCAGTTAGTAACTGGACAAGAAAACACCAAGGAATGCCAGGGTTGTCATGCAGAGGGAGGCAATGGAAAACCACCTTTGTTAATTCTCTTGCCTTGGAACACCCTACAGCAGCATTCTCAAACTCAATTGTTACAAGGGCTGGATATGACATGTCACTTGGTCAGGCCAGACTGGGCCTCGCCAGATTGCGAGTTGGGGGGTGGCTGCCTCGCAGGTCAGATAAGAGCTCTCAAGGGGCCGGATCTGCCCCTCGGGCCTTATGTTTGATACCCCCTGCCCTACAGGGCTACCATAAGTCAGCTACAACTTGACGGCACTTTACACACACACACACAGGTTTATCAGTGGCTACTAGCCTTGGTGACTAAAGACAACCTTTACATTCAGAGGCAGTAAACCTCTGAATTCCAGTGCCAGTAGGAAACGATGGGGAAGGACCCGGCCTCTGTGCCCTGTTGCTGGATCTCCAGAGGAACTAGTTGGCCGCTGTGTGAGACAGGATGCTCGACTAGACAGACCACTGGTCTGATCCAGCAAGGCTCTTCTTATGATCTTAACCCTAGTTTCTATACATTTCTGACATTGCGTTAAGGCTTGTTAACACCTACAGCATAAATACCCTTATAGTGCAACCCTAGGCTATTTTACTCAGAATTTTATAGAGAGGGAGGGCTTTTGCGCAGGAAGGATTGTGAAACCCCCATGCCGATAATCACAAGGGTCATGCGCATGTGTTGCTGCATTTACATGTGACGTGCAACTGATGGAGCGATCCCAGTATATATGTCATCCTGTCTCGTGTGACCATCTACATGTGGGTTTCATGCTATTTCCTGTACAGATATATTTCCCATGACGAAAGATGGAATGTATGTTTATAAAGCCTAGTTTGGGCGAACAGCTGACAGAGAGATAAAACCATTCTCGCTTGTATTTCTCCACTGCCTGGTTACATGCATGGGGAAAATATCCATGCACCTACAAAGCTGGAAATGTCTAGGTTAGAATTATTCTTGTATTGTATGTGGTTTTTAAGTACAGTTCAACCACCTACATTCTGATATGGTACAGTCCTGGAACATGTTAACCACTTTCTTTGCTGTTTGGAAGAACTAGATTGCTTCCCCATTGATTTATTTCCAAATAAATGTGTTTTGGATTATCTTGAACACATGAAGCTGCCTTATACTGAATCAGACCCTTGGTCCATCAAAGTCAGTATTGTCTACTCAGACCAGCAGCAGCTCTCCAGGGTCTCAGGCGGAGGTCTTTCACATCACCTACTTGCCTAGTCCCTTTAACTGGAGATTCTGGGGATTGAACCTGGGACCTTCTGCATGCCAAGCAGAGGCTCTACCACAGAACAACCACCCACATCCTTTCAACCCGCAAAAGAAGCTGAGAGATTAAAAACTGCTAGAAGAAAGCATTTTACCTATTTGGAAAAGAAATCTCTCTGTGTAAGAATGAGTGGACAATGGAAAAAGCTGCAAGGGGGTGGAAAACACTTTTTTGTTTTAAAGCTGAACGTACGTGGACCAATTCAGATGTAACCAATAATGCCTTCCCATGTTTAGGAGATAGGAACAATCTAACCAATGAACCTTCAGAAATAAAATGAAAACTATCAAAGTATGTTAGTGACAACCAAGACACAGAATTCATAACAGGCTGAACAGGGTGGGATACACTCCACTAATTTTGGTGGACTTGCATGTACCTAACCGCCAGATGCTGACTAAAATTCAACTGAAGCCCATTGAAACCCATGTGTTTTAATTCCATTTTACTCTACACTGGCTTTAAGGGCAAATAAGCCCACCGAAATCCAAGAGCTCTGACATACTTAATTCCGCTTTTAAGTGTGTAGCCACCATCTTTAGTGGGGACGTTTCTAAGAATTCAGTAGTAGAATCCTTTCTGTAAGACAGCAAAGTTTTGACACTGAGAAAAGCTTTTCTTCAGGTTAAGCACCTTTGGATTTTCTCTCACACCCATGATTTATAGCATTGATAAGCTGCCTTTCACAACATTATGGGTCCTCTTGTGGCTAATAAGATTTTAGGAATGAAGCTTCCTCACAATCCCAAGGTGACAGTCAATCAGGTGATGCATCTCCAGCCTGACATTCCTTCGCAGATCTGAATTTTAACTGAAATGCCACCCCCAATTTGAGCATGAATAAGGGGCCTAAAATCACACAAACAGTACACAAAGAGTAAAAACAACTCCTAGATTGCACTACTGCAGAAAGCAGGTGAGAAACTGCATGGCTGAATGCTTACCCATGCAAAATAAAATTCCCTTTATCCACATACAGAGAAAATTAGGCAGAAGGCTTTCTACGTGCTGGGAAGTTGTATATTTAATGGGTCGGATCCAAACTGCAAACGAAACCTCTGCTCTAAGAACTGATCTTCTTAACCTGCCCACCCACCCCCCCAATCTTCTGCAGCGCTGCCCCTGAAAAGATACAGCATGGTAGGAAATCTGTAGAAATCCTGCCCCCCCTTATGTTTCCCTCTAGTACAAGGATACACGTACACAAGCATTCAGCCATGTGATATCCCCACACACAGTCTGAAGTGCTACAGGAACAATTTTACCATCTCATACGCTGTGTGTGTGTGTGTACGAGGCCTGTAACATCTTTGCATGGAGTCTCCTGTCTTCTGAGAACGGATGTCTAACTGGCACTGTTCCTACAGGGTTCTTCTCCTAGAAAAGGTTCTTTTATGTTTAATCCTATATACGGCATCACTGAACATCTGCAAGATTTGTCTCTCGTACAAATTCTCTGGCATGTAATACAGTGTGAGCCACAACAGACAATCCTCCTTCAGACTGTGTGTTTACATTATCACACTCCTGTCTGGATTCACTTGGGGTTAAGAGAAGTAGATCCTCGACCGAGGTTTTTTCTTCAGTCCGAACATACCCTGCATGAGTCCTACCGTGCCTAACAAGGTGTGATCTCCGGTTGAAGCTTTTCCCACAGTCCACACAACAATATGGTTTTTCACCTGTGTGGATTCTTTTGTGCCGAATGAAGTGAGATCTCCAAGTGAAGGTCTTTCCGCACTCGGAGCATTTAAACACTTTGTCTTCTTGGGGGGCGCTCACGTCTGTTATAACGAGTGAGGGATTGTCATAGCTTCCATCACCATTGAGGCATTTATATGGCCGGCATCCTGCAACTATGTCCTTCTGAGCGTCCACATTGTTTATAAGCAAAGAGCTGTGATTAAGTTTTGCTTCGCGGCCTGAACATTTTGTAAGGATCCTCTCTTGTGGATTCACACTCGCGACAAGGAAGGAACAATGGCTGTAGCTTGTTTCGTTGTTCGGCCATTCACACAGCTGGCTGCCTGTGTGTGTTTGCCTGTTTAGGTTCAGGCCAGCAATAAGAAGCGAGCTGGGACTGTACTGTTCTTCACTATCCAAGCATTTCTGAGGTTGGTCCCCTGTAAAAATCTGCTCTGGTGTATCCATCCCTGTAATACGGAGTGAGCTAGGATGATAACCTGCCACACCATCTGGCCATTCACACGGCTGGCCTCCAAAATGGGTTGCTTTGTGTGTATTGAGGTGTGATCTCCGATTGAAACTTTTTCCGCAAACGGAGCATTTATAAGGTTTCTCTCCAGTGTGGATTCTCTCATGCCTAAGCAGTTCTGAGGTCTGACTAAAGCTTTTCCCACAGTCTGTACAGGAATAGGGTTTTTCTCCAGTGTGAATCCTTTCATGCCTTATCAGCTTGGAGGACTGGTTGAAGCTTTTGCCACAGCTGAAACACATGTACGAGTTCTCTCCCCTGTGGGCTAATTCGTGCCGAATGAGGTTGGATCGAATGCCAAATATTCGCCCACATTCCGAGCATTCGTAAAGTTCTTTTTCCGTATGTGTCCTCTGGTGTCTATTCAGTTTAGACTTCTCAATGAAACTTTTCCCACACTTGGCGCATTTGTATGGCCTCTCCCCTGTGTGGGTTCTCTTGTGCGTCACCAGGTGTGATTTCCAGTTGAAACTTTCTCCACACACAGGGCATCTGAATGGCGTCTCTCCTGTGTGCAGCCTTTTGTGCGCTAAAAGGGATGAACTCTGGGTGAAACTTTTCCCACAGTCTGTACAAGAATATGGTTTCTCTCCTGTATGGATATTCTCGTGCCTAATTAGAGTTGAGGCGTGGCTGAAGCTTTTCCCACAATCTGAACATTTGTATGGTCTCTCTCCGGTATGGGTAACTCCATGCCTAATGAGGTCTGACTTAAAGCTGAAGCTTTTCCCACAGTCCACACACTGATATGGTTTCTCTCCTGAATGGGTTCTCTGATGCCTGTTACGGTTGGACCTTTCAGTGAAGCTTTTCCCACAGTGTGAACATTTATATGGCTTCTCACCTGTATGGATTCTTTTATGCGCCAAAAGGTTCGAAGCCTGGGCAAAGGTTTTCCCACATTCATTGCATGTCCTCGGACTCTGAGATTTGCAGATTCGCTTCCGGACTGTGCCTTTGCCAGAACCCCGGGAAGCCTCCACACAAGGAATGGCAGTGTCCATTTTCTTTGCTAGGGGGTTTCCCAGATGCCTCTCTAGTCTGTGATGGTTCACAGATGTCTCTCCTTCTTCAGGATAGTGAGAAATGGACATTTCTCCTCTTCTCGGCAACATCTGTTCTTCTTGCTCATTTCTTTGCACCTGACAATCCTATTCATTCTCACTTGCCTGTCCTTTGCCTATTAAAAGAAACAAAGAATTGTTTTTTCACTGGTTTTTATTATTAATAAAGACAGACAAAAGAAAGTGCTTCTTCAGAGAATGCATCATAAACCTATGGAACTCACAGCCATGGGACATAATTATGGTTACAGGCTTAGATGTCTGTAAAAGGAGACAAATTCATGAAGGACAGATCCAACACCACCTAAACAGAACCTCCATGCTCAGAGGCAATATACCTCTGAATGCCAGTTGCACGTTGAGCTTCGTAGGCCTTCGAGAGGCATTTACTTGGCAACTGTAGGAAACAGGATGCTGGACTAGATGGACTATTGGTCTGATCTTGCAGGCTTCCACTTATGATCTCATGTCATGTTCTTTGCATTTTCTATTGGGCTGACTGTGGCTAGTTTTGGGGTGGCTGGGAAGTTTGAGTTAGAAAAGGGTGGTAAAGATCCCTCCAACCATTACAATCCCTAGTCAAAAGAACAGGATACATCCATAATTGCTGCTCCAAGTTCCCGAATGAAGCGGTTAGGGATGGGATACAAATACGATCAATAATAGGTAACAACAGCCATATCATGCATCTCTAGGGCACTCTATTCTGTCAGTCAAATTGGCTTTTCACTTTCTTTACAGATGCTGCACAGTTGGTCAACATTCTCTTTGTTAATGCTTTTTCTATCAGCAGTGGGATTTTTGTGTGTGCGAATGATTAGTTGATTTGGCTGTTCTCCAACCGGCAGATTCATGAGGTACACTTCAGGTCACAGGCTTTCAAGTGAGAAGTGTCAAAAAACACCTCAATGACGGAGTTGTCTAGTAATCAGATTGCCTCAGATTGCTTGCGTGCCAAATTTCTATTTGTTTTGGATGTACCTAAACAATTTTAATTCCCTCATGAATGAATGACACCCAAGCACAGTGTAAGGAATTTCATACACATGTACCTATGCTTGCATAAGGTGAGCTGGGCTTAATAAAATTACATACACGTGTGTGTGTGTGGGGGACTCTTCCGAGTCCCATTAAAAAAGGTTTAATATGTGGGGGCAGCTGAAATTTTTTGTGACCAAGCACAGCGTGAGGAATTTCATACACAAGTACCTATGCTTGCATAATGTGAGCTGGGTTTAATAAAATTGCATACATGTGTGGCCATGGGGGGATTCTTCTGAACCTCATTAAAAGAGGTTTAATATGTGGGAAGGGGCAGCTGAATCTTTTTGTGGCATGCAGATAAATAATGTCACCTGGTAAATAACATCCCATTAAACCTTTATTACAGGGACAGAGTACAAGTACAGGAGAAGCAAACTGTAATTCCTAGAACAATGTGAATAGAACAGGGGCCATTCTTGTACTACAAACTGGATATCATCCCACAGCCTTTCTGCTACACACTTAGGGCACTTTCACACATGCTGAATAATGCACTTTAACGATAGTTTGCAAGTGGATCTATCCATTTCACACAGTACAATTAGGGTTGCCAACCTCCAGGTAGCGGCTGGAGATCTCCTGCTATTACAACTGATCTCCAGCCGACAGAGATCAGTTCACCTGGAGAAAATGGCCGCTTTGGCTATTGGACTCTATGGCATTGAAGTCCCTCCCCTCCCCCAAACCCCACCCTTCTCAGGCTCCATCCCAGAAATCTCCTGCTGGTGGAGAAGAGGGACCTGGCAAACCTAAGTACAATCCAGTGTCAAAGTGCATTGAAAGTGAATGGAAAGTGCATTGGTTTTTGTAGGTTATCCGGGCTGTGCGACCGTGGACTTGGTATTTTCTTTCCTGACGTTTCGCCAAATATTGTATTTATTGCCTTATTTGTCCCTGCCAACTTATTTACGTCGGCTCTAGCATTCGACCACTGAAGGACAGTGGAGTAACACTGACAGAGACACTGTCCTTCAGTGTTACTCCTCTGAAGATGCCTGCGCAGCTGCTGGCGAAACGTCAGGAAAGAAAATACCAAGACCACGGTCACACAGCCCGGATAACCTACAAGAACCAATGAACTCTGACCGTGAAAGCCTTCGACAATATTTTGGAAAGTGCATTATTTGGCATGTGTGAAAGTGACCTTATACTTTTCTTCTCATGCGGACGGACAGGTACTTCTTGAGTGGTCTCCAGCACCCAGAAACCTGCGCCATCATGGCTGCGCAACCCTAAGAACATTTACTCAGGGGTAAGCCCCACATTGTGTAATGGAGCTAATTTCAGGTAAATGTGGCCAGAAAGGAAGTCCGTTCAAACCCTCAACTCTCTTTCGCAGCATTCGTAAAGTTAACAAAACTTTCTCTCCCTGCATTCTTAAGAGAACACAAAGTTGGGGGGCAGAATGAATGGGGGGGGGGTCTTGTGTGGGGAAAGGGCCTTCCTGGGAAATGCAGTCCCTATTCTGTTTAGGGGCACAATCTCCGGCCCCAAGAAAAAACTGCATTGCCCGTGTGCCAAAAATGTTGCTGGAGAGTAATTGGATTGGGGGGGTGGTGGTGGTGTTAAAATGGAGAGATCAGTCCTGGATTGCATAGCCTTTGTTTCTGTCTGCCCTAAACCCAAGTGGGAACACAGAATGGGACCAGCAAGAGAGAAAAGAATAAGAGAAATAAAGGGTGGTGGGTGGTCGTGGGGGGCGTGAAACCAGAGACATCGTTGCTCGGAGGGATCTTAAGACGCTGCAAAATCCTCTAGGACTTCAAAATACTTTGCAATCTCCCCCCCACCCTTTTTGCTAAATTACTTTTCCTTTTTTTTAAAAAAAAAGGGTGATGCTTTCTCTCTCTTCTGCCGGAGAGGCCGAGTTGTTGCAAGCCCCCCAACCCGCCCGGATCGGGGCCGCATTGGCTACTGCAGCGGCGTGCAAGTTTTCCCTCCTCGAGGAAGCCCCATACCTTGCGATTGCTACGTGGTCCTTGCGGGGAGCGGCTGGGCAGCCAAGCAGGTTCCCGTTGGAAAGAGGACGACGGTCGGTCGGATTGAGCGAATAAACAGAGGGATCAGGAAGGGGAATGGGGAAATACTCTTATTATGATACAGAGGCGTGCACCATGGTCTCCCTGAGCATGCTCACTGGCAGTCGCCGAAGGTTTTGGATTTGCCCTTACTCTGCCCGCACCATCTCCTCTCTGAAGATAATTCACAGTGGCATTCAAACTTGATATCCAAACGAAAGTCAATGCATTCACCTGGGCTGAATAAAGACCTTGCATTCATGGCTCATGACCAATGCTGATTTCTCCACCCCCATCTCGCCCCTGGACATCACAGACTCTTCTGCAGACCACACCTCATCCCATCACGCCTGCTATTCACATTTACATACTGTGATCATTGGGAGACTGCAGCCAAGAAATCAGAAGGAGATTGAGACTGGGAAGGGCAGCCATGAAGGAGCTAGATAATTGGTTCTTGTAGGTTATCCGGGCTGTGTGACCGTGGTCTTGGTATTTTCTTTCCTGACGTTTCGCCAGCAGCTGTGGCCGGCATCTTCAGAGGAGTAACACTGAAGGACAGTGGAGAGACACTGTCCTTCAGTGTTACTACTCTGAAGATGCCTGCAGAGGGCAGGGTTAAGGGAAGGGAGGGACTTTAATGCCATAGAGTCCAATTGCCAAATCGGCCATTTTCTCCAGAGGAACTGATCTCTGTCGGCTGGAGATCAGTTGTAATAGCAGCTAGTACCTGGAGGTTGGCAATCCTGCACCCTTTGCTAAATCCTATTAAGTCTCCAATAAAGATTCCCCCCCCCCTTCCAGGGCAATTGCCAACCCAAAGTCAGTCTTGAATCTACTGCTTGTCAATTTCATTAGGTGCTCTAAATTCTAATGTTGTAAGAGGGAAAAGTCACCTCTATCCCACCCCTCCTTCCATATCATGCATCATCTTATAATCCTCTATCAAGTCCCTCTCCTGCCTCAGTTGTTTTGTTTTCTGCAGTGTAAAGCCCCCAAACTCTTCAACCTTTCTTGGTAGGAAAAGTGTTACCACTCTTTGATAACAGGAGCCCTGTTCACAAGTTATGGTGAATGCATGTACAATCCATGTACAGTGTACACTTGTGGGTTTTTTTACATGCACAGAGTAATTCATCTTACATTCAACACATGTACAGCTGAACATGTGATTGAAACCACACATTTATCCAGGCACTAGTCCCTAGTTTCATTTGTAAACACACACTGACTCTTGTAAATAAATGTACATGCAGGATGTACATGTGTTCATGGTAACCATTGGTTACCCTTTTCTGCAACCCACAGATTGGTTTATTCAGACCGTGGCCAGTTTTACATAAGCTGTGGGCTGCATTTGTCTTGGTGACTCAAACACTGCGCAGACCTTGCCTGACCTGGTTCTAGAAAGCAAAACCTCTTCTTTCTCTGGATCCTCTCTTTCACATTCTGAGTTGTTTCATCTCAGGAATGAATGACTTCATCATTGTGTGTGTGTAAAGTGCCGTCAAGTCGCTTCTGACTCATGGCGACCCTATGAATCAATGTCCTCCAAAACATCCAATCTTTAACAGTCTTGCTCAGGTCTTGCAAATTGAGGGCTGTGGCTTCCTTTACAGACTGATGTAAACTTTTCAGAGTCCCAGCACACAGCATCAGGGTGAAGGTAGTGGCTAGCCTGCTATAGCAGGACTGAAGGGATCTGGGTTCAAATCCCCACTCATCCAAGTACCTCACTGGGTGACCTTGGGCTAGTCACTCTGTCTCGGCCTAATCTACCTCACAGGGCTGTTGTGACAATACAATGTAGGAGAACTTATGTATGCCCTGAGCTCCTTGGAGGGAAAGTGGGATAAAAATGTGACAGGTAAGTTTTTCTTGTGGGTTTCCCCCTTTCTTCTGCTTTGAGCTACAGCATCCATGAATAGCTTACTCCCCACCATTGAAAACAAGTTTAAAGATTTTTTTGACTGCTGGAGCTGAAATAATATTTATCAATTTATTTATTTGTTATCTTCTGCTCTTCTGGAGTGCTCCTAGTGGCCTCTCTGCTTTCAGGGGACAGATCAGGTCCACCTCTATTTACTGTCAACAACCCCACAGCTCCAGACCGCCTACTGAGTCCCCCCTAAGGTATCTTCCCCAAAACAGGAAATCTTCATCGACTTTCCATCATGTGGATCTTCTCATGGATGAGAAGCTGTGTTCTTTGGATGAAGCTCCTGCCGCAGTCAGCACACTCGTAAGGTTTTTCTCCCGTGTGTATTTTGTAATGGTTAAGGAGATGTGATCGTCGGCTCAAGCTTTTCCCACAGATGGAGCACTTGTACGGCTTCACTCCCGTGTGGACTCTGCGATGGCTGATCAGGTTCGATCTCTCACTGAAGCTTCTGCCACAGACGGAACACCTGTACGGTTTCTCACCTGTGTGAGTCCTCTCGTGTTTCTCACGGCCCGATTTGTCGACGAAGCTTTTCCCGCACGTCACACAAGTGAACGGCTTATCTCCCGTGTGGTTCCTCTCGTGTCTAATGAGGCGGTAGCTCTCGCGGAAGCCTTGCCCACAGACAGAGCATTCATATGGCTTCTCCTCCGCGTGGGTCCTTTCGTGCTTGGCCAGCTGTGAGCTGTCACTGAAGCGTTTCCCACAGTCAGAGCATTGGTATGGCTTCTCTCCTGTATGGGTCCTGTTATGCTTCGTAAGGTCTGATGTATCACAGTCAGAGCATTGGTATGGCTTCTCTCCTGTATGGGTCCTGTTATGCTTCGTAAGGTCTGATGTATCACTGAAGCCCTTCCCACAGGCCAAACATTTATATGGTTTCTCTCCTGTGTGGGATCTTTTGTGTTTGGCAAGAGCTGAGCTGTTACTGAAGCCCCTCCCACAATAGGAGCATATGTACGGTTTTTGCCCCGTATGGATTCTCTCATGCACAGCAAGGTCGGAATTAGCGATGAAACTTTTCCCACATGTCGAACACGAAAATGGTTTCTCTCCTGTATGAATTCTTTCATGTTTCGGGAGTTGAGAGATTCGCTTGAAGGTTTTCTCGCACCATGAACATTTATATAATTTCTCACCCGTGTGGGTCGTCACGTTTTTCGGAGGATGTGACTTCCGCTGGCTTTTCCCACAGTGAGGGCCTTTGTACTCTCTCTCCCCCATGTGTTTCTTCATGTGCCGTGAGAGGACTGAACTCTGGTTGAAGCTTTTCCCGCACCCTGTACACTTATATGGTTTCTCTCCCGTATGGGTTCTCTCATGGATGGCAAGATGCGATGCCTGAGCAAAGCTTTTTGCACAGGTAGAGCAGCTGTACAACTTCTCTCCTGTGTGCGTTCTCTCATGCCTCGTGAGGTGGGATCTCCACATGAAGCTTTTCCCGCACTGGGAGCATTGATAGGCTTTCTTTTCTTCAGCAAGCTGACTCTGCTCGGGTTCTATGGGAATAAGCAGAAAAGGGTAATGTGGAACAGGCTTCGTTGTGAGGAAAATAAATATTAAAACAGAAAACACGGGAAACTAGAAACCTACAGCCAAAGTACTAGCTGAAATCCCTTCTGTACTATTGTCTTGATGGCAAGGACTGTGAAGTTACTTCAAAGCCCCTTCTTACTTCAGCAGACTATCTCCTCCACCAACTTCCTCATGCCTATTTCGCCTTCACCCATCTGCTCCTTATGTTCTGGTGTCTCACTTAATTGTGAACGCTGTACCCTTCCTTCATCCATCTTGTCTCTGAGGTTCTTTTAGATCATGGCCAGCAGATGGAGAAGCCGATCTCCTCGATCTCCTCTGTGGCACATAGTTCCTTAACCAGTTTTAGCAGTTTCGTCCATTGTGGCTGTACTTTGAGAGGTGTGATTTGGCTACTTATGTATCCTCTGAACATGTCCATGTTGGACTACCGCAATGAGGCTGCCCTTGAAGACTGCCCAGCTTTGAATGATTCAAAATGCAACAGCTAGACTGCTAACAGGTAGAAGCTACAGAGGACGTGTTGAATATCACTTATCCGGACATCAGATATCCGGACTGATCCGAAAACCAGATGTTTTGAACCGGCATGCATGCATTACTCACAGGCCCTCCGTAGTGCTATTTATGACTGCCCTAAGGTACTTAAGTGGAGTGTTTTATCACCAATTTCAGTTGTGACTGAAGGTTTTTATGGATGCTGACTCTGTTATCTTTTGTCATCCATTTCTGGTTTCTCTAACAGCTGTTTCATCATTTGCACTATTATCAGTTGCTTTTATTAGTTTATTGCTTTTATTGGTTTATTGTTTTAATGGAAGGTTGTATGCCACTTTGAATGTATGTTTTATGGGAAGGCAGGATAAACATATTATAAATAAATAAAACTGAGTTCTCTGTCTCCTGGAATCTCTTCTCAGCCTACTCCAGAAAGCTATTCAATGAATCAGAATTTGAATTTGCTTGCTTTCCTCTTCCCTTTCTAACCCTCTTTTCCTGTTATGTATATTGTATTGCAGGTGTTATTTTGAATTGTAAATCACCTTGAACGAAGTAGCGTTATCAACGCTAAGAACTCTTAACCCTTGGATGGTGAAGTTTCTGACCACTGATTGGCTGTGCTGACGTTATGTCACAGAAAGCTGTTGTCACAAACTCTCCTAACCAATCCAGGAGCAAAGAGGGATTGGAGGTGAAGGAAGATTATCCATTTGCCTGGGAGGAATAACGCTTCACACAGGCATTTTGGACAGGTGTATATTCATCTCTTTATTTGTAACATTTGAATAGAACTTTTCTGTTACTTCGTTCAAGGTGATTTACAATTCAAAATAACACCTGCAATACAATATATCACAATGAGCTCTTTACACATGATTTGATGCCTCTGACGCATCGTGTTGAATGCTGTAATATTGGAATAAGCATTGTGATATTTATAATATTTGTGATATTTAAACACATGAAGCTGCCTTATACTGAATCAGACCCTTGGCCCATCAAAGTCAGTATTGTCTGCTCAGACCAGCAGCGGCTCTCCAGGGAAGAGGTCTTTCACATCACCTACTTGCCTAGTCCCTTTCAACTGGAGATTCCGGGGATTGAACCTGGGACCTTCTGCATGCGAAACACTGAGCCACAGCCCCTCCCCATTTATTTATTTATATTTATTGTATTGTAATATTTATTGTACTGTTAATCACCCTGCGCTTTGGGCGGGCGGTATAGAAATCTAATAAACGAATGAATGAACATCCCTTTAAGGCAGGCCAGAATTATTATCCTCCTGTTACCTACAGAAGGAGGCTGAGGCAGGGTGGCTTGCTCAGGGCCACCTGATCAGTTTGTGGCAGAGGCCGGATTTGAACCAGCACTCTCCCAGATCCCAATTTGTTCTCCTGAAGTGCCACCCTAAGCAGAGTTTCACCTTTCTAAGCCTTTTGGCTGGAGTGGACATAGAAAGGTGCAACTCTGCTTAGAGTTACTTAGTCCTTAAGCTACAGTAGCCACTGCAGATAACTCCTTCAGAAGACTGACTCTTTCTTAGCCCCAATCTGATACTTTATCCAGCACACCACACTGAGTAACTGTGCAGCATTTGGTAATTTAGGCCTGTGAATTCTCACCCTTCAAGGTAGATTCTCCATCACAGTCCTGCCCAATAGGCTCGGTCTTCACAGTGCCCAATGGCAGCTGCTCGGTCTTGGCCGAATTCTCCAACTCCTCCCCCTCAAGCGGAACCAGTGCCTAGAAAAGAAATATAAACACAATCCAGAAGATGCTGCTGGTGTGTCAGGGTTGGAAGTAGTGGTGCATCCTACATTTTGAAGCATTCGATGAGGCGTTACTGGGTCACAGGATTACCTGACAGACTGCCAAGTCTACACAGGGTAGATTGCATGGCTCAGTTTTACTGGGTATGAGGGCTTCCCCCATTGGAGGTGGGGGTGGGTGGGAAGCTATCAAGAGCAGTGGATGACTGACTGGTTTTATTTGTGGCTCCCTTTCCCAGGTGAAGGTCCCTCAGAGCATGGCACTTTAGAAAGAAAAAGCCACAAGTGTGGGTAAAATACCCTCCTGCACCACCCGAGCGGCAAACAACTCCTGACCTAGCCAGCCAAAATATTAGCATCTTTCCCACATCTTGGTTGTAACACGGTAAGGATTTTGGTCGCGGTCCCAGCGATAAAGCCTCGAATGTTCAGAAGCATTCCCTATTCTCAGGGAATTTGCTGGGTGTAAGCAACTATATAAAGAGTCCATACACAATGTCAAACATCTTATGAGAAAACTCAGCAGGAGTTCCAGTTATTCTGCATGGAAGGGTCAGAAATGCAAAAGCTGTCTTTAGGCCTCTTGGGATTATGACAACCATCTCACCTGTAGCTCCTGCATCTCGGCCTCTTCGGACCTTCTCATCAGGAAATCCTCTGCCAAGCTCACTGCCTGGGTGCAGCTCTTAGGGTCACGTTCCCTCACCCAGCTTTGCATTTCCTGTGGGAGGATGACCAGGAACTGTTCCAGGATCAGCAGCTCTAGGATCTGCTCCTTGGTATGCCTCTCTGGTTTCAGCCACTGACAGCAGAGTTTCTGGAGATGACCGAAAGCGTGTCGAGGCCCTTCACACTCCTCATAGCAGAAATGCCTGAACCGCTGCCGCCATATTTCCAAACTAACATCGTCCTCATCCACAGTCTCTTCTTTCATTTCTCCAGAAGAGTGTCCCAGCCTCCCAGAGACCTGCGGAGTATCTCCACTCAGGCCTAGCAGGCTGTGGGACTTCCTGTGTCCTCTAGGCCTCTGGTTGGCAGCTGTGGCTCCATCAGAGGGCTGAAAATCTTTAGTTTCACTCCTGCCTGAGGACTCCAGTAGGCATGGACTTCCACCTCGTGGGGGAGGAGATGCCACTGCTTTGAGAAGCTCCTGCCATTGCTCTTCCCAAACCTGTTGTAACACCTCTTCTGGCTCCTGTTTAACTTGTTGTAGGCCAGGCCCAGAGAGAAACTCCCTCACAGTACCAACCTTGACAACACGTAGGTCCCTTCCTCCTACGTCCAGACTCCCCTCAAAAATTGATCTTGGTGCAACCTCTTTCTCCATTTTCATTCCTCAATGCACATCACACGCTGGAAGAGAAAGCCAGTTTGAGTAAGTGCCATTCATACATAGGTAAGCACTCCACGCCCCACGTGCACAGTTGAGGCAGATAGCAACCACAGTCCAGGCATTTTCGAGGGTGGGACCACCACACCTCTGGAACACCCTCCCCTTTGAAGTTCGTTTGATGCCTACCTTATTCTCCTTTAGATGCCAGACCAAAACATTTCTTTTTATCCAGGCTTTTAAGTAAGGGGTTCAGCTTTTTAGCTGTTTTCATGGTCCTTTTCTAGCCATATATGAAAGGGGGGGGGGCACTGGAAGCGGCTTCTGTGGTTTTGCTTGTAAGCAGCTTCTGTCAGCTAATGGCTTTTGCGAGTCAGTGGCTTATGCATGTAGCTTGTGAAGTGCCCCAAATAAAGGTATTTTACCTATGCCATTATAGACTGCCCCGTGTACATAAACAGGTGCAGGTTTCCCCCTTTTCTACGTGACACCCAAAGACCTTCGTGTCCCGGCAAAAGACTTTGCTTTGCAGAATTACTTGTTGATCTCAGTTGCCAAGAATGACATCTATGGGAACAAGCGGGATTGTATCGTATTGAAATCCATTGTTAGAAATGTATAAAGCTTGATGCTTGGAGAACGGCAAGGTGCGATTCTCTCTCTTGCTTCTGGCTGGAGAGATTTTGATCCCAGCTTTGTACTGTTAAACTGGCATACCATTAAATTGCATAGCTGTAAAGTAATTTCCTGATCTCCAGGGCGTTATTCTTGATCAGATCTATCGGAGTAACGTTTCTAGGCGCTACGCTTGCGTGCATGTCTGAACAGTGATGCAGGCATGATTACTCAGGCACAACATAAGGGGACCTTGAGTCAGTCTCTCTCTTTTTCTTAGCCTGCCCTACCTTACAGGATTGTTGTAAAAACAAGATCCCAACATGGACCAGGGATGGGATAAAATGAGACGAGCACCATCATCCCATCCCCCGCCCTGCTCCTTACCAGCCGCAAAGCTCAGGTCTTCCAGCCGAGACGGGAGATCGATCCCTGTTGGCTCCAGGCGCTTCTCCTCCGCTTTCACCAAATCCGAATCCACTGGCGCCTGTCTAAACGCGTCTCCAAAGCAAATGGGGATTTCTTTCTCTCTTTTAATGCAGTTTTCCAGGCAAGGGAACCCACGTCCGCCTGCAGTTTTGTTTTCAGGGGGAAGGTTAGTTTTAAGGCTTGTTTCTTTTTTCCGCTTCCCATCATGTGACGGCCCCGGGCAAGCTAAGCGTTTGCACGGCTGCAGGAGGAGGGAGGCGTGGGAAAGGGTGCCTGGGGAATAGGGAAAACCGGGTCTGGCTTGTGCCGAGGGGAAATCAGAGTGTCCCACCCCACCCCCGTCGCCTCCACGGCATCATCTTCGGTGCAGGACCCGGCTCTGCAAAGTCAGCGTTCAGTACTAATGCAGATGCAATTGTCCCTGAGCATGTGCAGAGTGCTTCCCCCCCCCCCCCGCTCCTGCGAAACCACCAGCAGTCCACTCCCCACACTTCTATGCAACAGAGCTGAAGGGGAAGGCTTTCTAGAAAGGCACAGGCGCGCCCTGGGCTATAAGCAGTGGTTCCCAACCTTTTTCTTTCTTTTTAATAAATTTTTTTATTGTTTTCTCATTTTATACATTATAAATCAATTTCCATCAATACTTTAACAATAACAATAACAATCTATGAAACAATAACAATAACAATCTATGAAATTGTCTAATTTTTCTAAATTTTCTACTCTAAAAGATAACATAAAAAAATTGACTTCCCTTCACTCTCTTCTGCCCAAAATTAAATCGTATATACTTTTGCTAACAGTATAATCCCCCTCTACTCAGTTATTTTATAAGTATCTTAATCTAGTTAATATACCTGTAATCATCCTACTATCACTATACCAAATAAACGTGAGGGATTAAATCAAAGAGTATCCTTTAAAATGACCCATCAAAAAAATGTTTTTCACAGTGAATTCTCCCCATCTCCCACTCCCCCCAAAATTGTACATTATCAGTCTGGTTAATATAAGCAGTAAGTTTCGCCATCTCGTTCCCAACCTTTTTTTGACCAGGGGCCACTAGGACTTTTTTGTTCGGTGCAGGGACCCCCAAGGTTCAAAATAAAAATTCTGAGAATTTGAAAATAAACTTTAATCATAACTGTTAGTTAAACATTAAACTTAGAATAATACTTGAATATATTTTTATAATAGAGAACTTTTAATTGAAAATATTAATTTAGTATGGGTTTATAACTTTGTTTCTCGGACCTTAATTTAGTTCTCGCGGACACCTGGGGGTCCGTGGACCCCTGGTTGGGAACCAGTGGGCTATAGCGTCGCTTCTTTGCAATTCTCACCCCACCCTGCTGCGTAAGAAATTTCAGTCCTAAAACACCGAGTAGGGTTGGCCAGGGCCGGATTTAGGTTTGATGAGGCCCTAAGCTATTGAAGGTAATGGGGCCCTTTATATGCCCAGCTGTCCTTTGTCAACAACAAATTGCGGCTGTTTTTTGTGTTGAATATATGCTATATGGTAATTTATGGACCTAATAGGTATCTAAAGCAATTTGCACATAACAAAATATGTCTTTTATCAAAGTAATTGCGGGGCCCATTACTTACATAATAGGAGCCTACACAACACAAAACACTGTTGCTGTATGTAGGTTTTATTTTATTTGTTTTCTTATCTCATATTTTGGAAATGTACATCCAGGTTGTTGCTTTTCCTTTAAAAATTTTTGGGGGGCCCAAGAGAGTTGGGCACCAAATCCGGCACCAACCTCCAGGTACTAGCTGGAGATCTGCTATTACAACTGATATTCAGCGACAAGAGGTCAGCTTTGGCCACTGGAAGAAGGCTAGGCTACAGCCCTTGACAGTCTTAATTTTTCCTGGACAGTCTAATTTTCTGTGTGCTGGGAGGGTGTTGTTTGTTTGTACAGAGAAGCTTTCACCTGCAGGAGGTGGAAGGAAGGGACTGGTTCAGTGATAGAGCGTTTGCTTTGCACGCAGAAGGTCCCGGTTCAATCCCCTTCACCAGCATCTCCAGTTAAAGATCCAGGCAGCAAGTGATGTGAAAGACCTCTGCCTGAGACCCTGGAGAGCCGCTGTTGCCAGTCTGAGTAAACAATACTGACTTTGATGGATCAAAGGTAAGGCAGTGTAAGGCAGCTTCATCTGTTCATGCGCCACAGCCCAGACACTGTGTTACCAGTGTGTGTGTGTAAAGTGCGGTCAAGTCGCAGCCGACTTATGGCGACCCCTTTTTGGGGTTTTCATGGCAAGAGACTAACAGAGGTGGTTTGCCAGTGCCTTCCTCTGCACAGCAACCCTGGTATTCCTTGGTGGTCTCCCATCCAAATACTACCCAGGGCTGACCCTGCTTAGCTTCTGAGATCTGACGAGATCAGGCTAGCCTGGGCCATCCAGGTCAGGGCATGTTACCAGTAAGAAGTCTTAGTAGCAGGATTCCTCTGATGGAGCCCATGCTGGATGGAGGAACCCGGGAAGCATTTTCATTGGGGTCCTGTCCTTGCACCTGATTTTGTTCTCTGCCAGCTCATCCATAAACAAGAGAGGTGTGTCTAAAAGAGACCAGAGGCTTTTTTTTTTTTGCTTCACCTTATCTTCCTTAGAGCAGCGCTGTCTTCAAGGGCATGTAGCCGTCTATTATTTGCCCTGTTTGGTGTTTTCCCCTGCTTTGTTGCAAACTTTTCCAAACCTGGCATGGTACAACGTTTTGCAGCCGAAGTGCCTCTGGAAAGTGTGGATGGGAAAATGTGCATATCTTTGGCAAGTTCCATCCACATTGGCGCTATTCTTCTTACCCCAGTCTCCACGACTACCATTTCTCCCCCTCTGTCTTAAAAAATAAATCAGGAACTGTTAGATCTCTGTGGCACTGTAACAGTCTATTGCTTCACTCAACTAGTACTCACATTTTTTTAAAATGGAAGGATCTGGCCCTTTTCATTGCAGAGGCATAAGGGCAAAGGTCCAGACTGCACCTTTCCCCTTATAACTTGGCAACAAAAAAGGACAGAGACTAATTTTTTGTTTAAATGGAAAGCTGGAAACTGGTAAATTGTTGCAATAGACTGTTATAACACTATAATGATCTAGGATTTAAAAAAAACTCCTGCTGTGGAGGGTGGGGCCACAGCAAGCAAGTAATGTTTAGGGGAAACTCCTTGTGGATATCCTTCAACCACTGCAAAAGACTACCCCCCCCCCCGCCAGTGGCCAGGAGAGACCTGGCAACCCGCCTTTCAGTTGCCATTTTTTGTATGTTGTTATACAAAGTTGTGCTGAAAGGCAGGGTAAGAACGTGTTAATAAATGCACCGATACCAAGGTAAACTGCTGTGCAGCAGATTGTTATCCAGATCTCCCCTAGACATGATCAGAAATCAGTGACTAACTCCACTGTTATATCCAGCAGAAATTCACATTTTCCCTTCTCCCCTGCTGATCAATCTGTTGGCATAGGGAGGGTTAGCAGGGCTATTGCAAAAGCCAGCAGCCCTGAAAATAACTTCTCGCTGTGTGACCTTCCAGTCCCATGAACTGTGTGAACGGCCTTCCGGGTCAAGGGTAGGGGGTTGCCATGCCCCCCCCCATCCCAGCCATCCATGTGCTCAAGCAGCATCTTAGCAGGGCTTGCTTTGCCAGGTCTAGGGCTTGGCTTCACTCACGTGATAGGAAGCGGAAAACAAAGCAAAAGCCGCCTGAATAAGCAATAAAGGGGAGGCTGAGCTTCCTGAAATGCAGTTTTCCTAAAAAGCTTAATCCGGATCCTTAAATTAACAAGGAGTCCCCCCCTTTTTTTTTTGGGTGCATGATGGGCATCACTTAATGCGGATTCACCATTCCGTTGCATTGTCGTAATCAGAACGAGGCATTAAAAAGGTTGGATTTTCTTGACCCTTAAAAAGGAAAACCCAGTGCAAGCTCCTGGGTGAATCCGGTTTAGAGACTCCGAATAAGGATCCGGGGGTATGCATGCATGCATGCTGCTTTGAATTTAATCCACGCGAAGTGCAAAGCCTTTTCGGCGTTTTGACATTGCAAGTGCAGAAGGTGGGCGGGGAAGGTCTTTTGGAAGCTGCAGAGAGGAGGAAGAGGAGCGACCCCCGAGGAGTCAACTCTGCAAGGGGACGAACTGCTGAAGCGGTAAGAGAAACGGAGGAGGGAGAGATTGCCTCCGCCGGGCTTGCAGAATCCTAGAGCTGGAAGGGAACACCAGGGTCATCTAGTCCAACCCCCTGCACAATGCAGGAAATTCATAACAGCCTCCCATTCACCCCCAATGACCCCTACTCCATGCCCACAAGATGGCCAACATGCCCTCCTTCATCTGCCTAAGGTCATAGAATCAGCATTTGCTGACAGATGGCCATCTAGCCTTAAAAACCTCCAGGGAAGGAGAACTTACCCCCTGTTCCACTGAGGAACCGTGCTAAGTGTTAGAAAACTCTTCCTAATGCCTAGAGGGGAACCCTTTTGATTTAATTCCAACCCCAGCTCCATACAACCCCCTCCCAGTGCAATCTGGCTGCAAGTCCCTTTCAGCGGTAGGTAGGCTGCTGCAGAATATGCCTACAAGGGGCAGGGGAGCTTCTAAAGACGTAATGCGTCATCGGTATGTGGAACTCGCTGCCTCAGGATGTATTGCGGTCCACAAGATCAGTGGGCTTTGAAAAGGGGCTAGGGCAGGGGCGTCTTGGGAGCTCTTATCTGGCCTGCTTGCCAGCCGAGGCAGTCACTCCCCCCTCCCGTCCTGATCTGGCCGGCCCGACCAAGTGACATTTATATCATACCCGGCCCTCCTAACATATGAGTTTGACACCCTTGGGCTAGGGGCTTTCATGGAGGATAGATCCCTCAATGGCTGTTAGCCACAGGGGCTAGGTAGAGCCTCCCTGCTCTGGGGCCATGTTGCTCTGGATGCCAGTTTGGGGACAACAGCAGGTGGACGCTTTGGTCTGTGCGCCCCTCCTTGTACACCTTCGGAGACATCTGGTGGGTTGTTGTGGGAACCAGCATGCTGGATCAAATGTGCCTCTGGTTGATCCAGCAGTGTTCTCCTTAGGTCAGCAATAAATACAGCCAGCATGGTGTAGTGGGTTAAGAGCGGTGGTTTGGAGCGGTGGAGTCTGATCTGGAGAACCGGGTTTGATCCCCCACTCCTCCACATGAGTGGCGGAGGCTAATCTGGTGAACTGGGTTGGTTTCCCCACTCCTCCACACGAAGCCAGCTGGGTGCCCTTGGGCTAGTCGCAGCTCTCTCAGCCCCACCTGCTTCACAGGGTGTCTGTTGTGGGGAAGGGAAGGGGATTGTAAGGCAGTCTGAGTCTCCCTTAAGCGGTAGAGAAAGTCGGCATATAAAAACCAACTCTTCTTCTGTCCTGTTGTTCTTCCATTACGAAACGCAGGATGGCATACATGGCGGGGGACCTGGAGTGGGGAGGAGTCTCTCACCCAGAGCCAGCCTGCTGAACTTTAGCAAGATTACTGAATCGGGCGTTTTCCTGACCTAATAGATCCATGCTAATACAATATTTATCATTTGTGAGTGTTACCTGCCATCAGGCTACTTCTGATTTATGGTGACTGTATGAATCAGTGACCTCTGAAACATCCTATCATTAGTAGCCTTGCTCAGGTCTTGCAAGCTCATTGTTTTACATGATAATAATTATGGGGGGTCTTCATGTTTGTCTGCGGCAGCCTGGTAATGTATTAAAGACAAGTTTGTATTCCTGAGCATGAGTATACAACCTTTTTTTTACCCAAGCTCTGTGGGGGGGGGGGGGGTTAGACTGCAATTTTAAGCCCCCAGGAGGACTGCCAGCATCTCTGGGAGTTCTCTTGGACTTAGCTGGTAGATGTGCAGGTTTGAGAGGTGAAAAAGAAGAAGAGTTGGTTTTTAATACCCTGCTTTTCTCTGCCGTAAGGAGTCGCAAAGCGGCTTACAATCACCTTTGCTTCCCCTTCCCACAACAGGCACCTTGTGAGGTAGGTGGGGCTGAGAGAGTTCTGAGGGAACTGTGACTGGCCCAAGGTCACCCAGCTGGCTTCATGTGGAGGAGTGGGGAATCGAACCCGGTCCTCAAGATTAGAGTCTGCCACTCTTAGCCACTACACCACGGGCATGAGCTGTGCCTATTGCCTTCTCACCCCAGCAGCACTTCCAGAGCCTCAGTTGCTTGGGCAGAAATCTGGCTCTGGGTGCCCAAGCAAAATAGTCTGGTTTGCTACTGTCAGCACCCATGCCAGGGGTTGCCTGCCCCTGAGCTAGAATAGCATCTTGTTAGTCTTTAAAGACTCCCTTTTATTTTCGCGTTCATATAGTGGCCCCAGAACATTCAGAGACCACTGTCCTTAGGTTATAAATTTGAAAAATACATAAATTCCCAAATGCTGTTTTGATTAAAGTGGGGGGCTATTAAGACCCCTCTACTTAAGTGCCTCCCAAATCCAGCAACCACCACTCTTGGCAGGTACACCTTTGGAAGGGCCTATAACTCAGTGGTTGAAACACCAGCTGTGGATGCCAAAGATCTCAGGATCCATCAGCAGCAACTCAAATTTTTTAAAAAAGGATCTCAAGTAACAGGGCTGAGAAGGCCAGCCTTCCTGAGACCCTGCATAGAAAGGAACCCCTGCAGAAATCGGCTTGTTGAAAACGCAGGAGCCCCACCTGTCTTTGCACGTGATTGTCCTGTTATCAGCATTCAGAAGCAGGGAAGGGAAACCAAGCGTGGCCCGAATCTCCATTGACCAAGACCAGAGTCACAGCTCAGTCGTTCAGTATGGGCTTTGCAAATGGATGGTCTCAGGTTCATAATTATAGTATCACTTCCAGTGAGGGGGAGCTCACCACCTCCCTAGGCAGCCGATTCCACTGCTGAACTACTCTTACTGTAAAAAGGTGTTCCTAATGTCTTTCTGCCCGTAACGTATACCCATTATTGTGAGTCCTGTTCTTCTGCCAACAGGAACAGCTCCCTGCCCTGCTCTAAGTGACAGCCCTTCAAATATTTAAAGAGAGCAATCATGTCCCCCTTCAACTTCCCCTTCTCCAGACTGAACATTCCCAAGTTCAATCCTTCCTTTCTCTGATTGAGGCTGTAGGAAAGAACTCTTTTCAGAAACAACTGCTTGTCAGAGAAGGCAATACCTCGTAAGATGAGCCAGTGGTCATATATCATCAGCACCTTGGTTTCCTCCTTTGTGAAACTGGTGCAGTGATGATCAACTTCCCAGGGTGTTGTGTTGTCTGAAGCCAAACATATAGCACTTTGCAGTTTTGAAAAAATGCCTAGTAGTACGTCTTCTTTAGCAGAAATGGATGGACACATTTTCTCTTCTTTCAAGGCCTGCCTGGTCAGATTTGGAGGACATGGTGGGGTTTTCCACAAAGAAAGAGATGCTGAATCCCGATCCATGAATTTTTGAGTGCGTTTTATCCTAGTGGGATTATCACAGCAACATGGCTTCATTGGGTAAGGGTTCCTGCCTTGTAGTTTTGGATTATAAATTGGCATGCCGAGAAGGTGGGGGAGAAAGTAAAGCGCGGTTGTCAGGGATGGTATTGTGTGTGTGTGGGGGGGAATTGCCCACTGTCATGTGGCCTGGGGTACATTATGCTTGTTTGTACAGAGATGCGTTTCACCCGCCAGACTTCCTGCCCTTTCCCATACACGTGTGCACACACACATTTATTTTGCTCTGTCGAAACTCCAGTAATACAGAAGACCTCTTTCCTAAGGGTCCTGATGCCCCAGTGGATATATTTAGACAAGCTTTAGAGGTTGAGTTAATTGTACCTTTTGCTGAAATGTTATTGAAAACAATGTGAAAGCTTTGGCTCTTCCGATGCAGTCCTATGCAGAGCTGTTCTAGCCTGTGTGTTATGTGCTGTCAAGTTGCTTCTGACTTATGGCAACCCTATGAATCAATGTCCTCCAAAATGCACTATCATTAGCAGCCTTGCTCAGGGCTTGCAAACTGAGGGCCATGGCTTCCTTGATTGAGTCAATCCATCTCATGTTGGGTCTTCCTCTTTTCCTGCTGCCTTCAATTTTTCCTAGCATTATTGTCTTTTCCAGTGACTCTTGTCTTCTCATATTTAATCTTTTTATTTAATTTCGAAGAGTTACTACAGCCTAAATCCACTTGTTTTCTTGCGCTTACACTGGTGTAATTCTGCATTGGAATTACACTGTGAATTTGTTTATATAATTAATGAACCTGTGGGTTGTTATCTCTGTCTTGCAGGGTGGTTTGGGTTTTGCAGACATAAGGGAATCTACTAGACCCTTTGCAGAGATTTGTGTGTGCAAACTGGGGGGTGGGGGTCTTCCTCTACTAACAAGATATTCTTATTTATTTTATTATTTGTTTATTTAAAATATTTATTTGTTACCCTCCTTTGTACCTTACAAGAATTCAAGGCGGCTTGCAATACAAACAGCAACAAAACACAATAAAATACAATTTCTCAGTGTCTTATTTTTCAAACATCTTTACTTTACTTTCTCCTCATCAGACTTTCCTCCTGTGGTGATAAAGCTAGAAGAAGAAGAGATACCCTGGCTGCCAAATAACCAAGGATCAGAGGAAAGTGAGACCTTTGCGGGTACCTGCTCAGGTGAGGGATGGAGCCATTGCATTGTACTCCATTAATGATTCTTATTTATTTATTTTCCTGCAAGGTCAACCACACCTTTGTTCATTGAGTCTGAATGTTTGCTAGGCGAGGCTGTTGTGTATGTAAAGTGCCGTCAAGTTGCTGCCGACTTATGGTGACCCAATAGGGTTTTCAAGGCAAGAGACTAGCAGAGATGGTTTGCCATTGCCTTCCTCTGCATAGCGACCCTGGTATTCCTTGGAGGTCTGCAGTCCAAGTACTAACCAGGGCTGACCCCACGTAGCTTCTGAGATATGATGAGATCAGGCTAGCCCAGGCTGTTAGACCACAAACATTAAGGAATTGCCTGGTTTGCTGGTGTTGGAAGCTTGCAGAGGTAGACTGAGCGGCACCATGGTGTTAGGCTGAGTGGGAGTAACTGAGTCATGGATACTTCATGACCAAGCGGGGATTTGAACCCAGGTCTCACAGTCTAACCTCTAGTTCTCATACACCTTGGGAGATGGTTTTTCTCTTCCCTCACGGCAAACGCTATTTGTACAACCTGATGATCAGTATTAAAATAAAAATATTTTCTCTGTTTCTAACACAAAAAAGAGCTTTGGCTACTCTAGAATCAGAGAATGATTAACATGCAACAGGTAGGGGACCAAATTCCTTTTGACGAAGCCTGTTTCTTTCCTTCCTTCAGCAGGATTTGCTGTTCCCAAATCTGAGGTGGTCCATGGGGGAGATCCATGGATTCCAGAGCCTGTTTCAAAGGAAAGGGAGATCCCAACAGAGTATGGCTCAGGTGAGGGAACATAAAGAATGTGGGGACGAAGGGCTGGGTTAAACTTCCCTTGTGAGAGAGAATGCAGCGGTCCCTATCCAAGATATGGACGGCTGCCTGCTGACAGGAATCTGGCAGGGCTGCTTCTCAGTGACAAAAAAGCTTCTGGTTTGGCCTTTTCCTTTTGTTGTTGTTCATTAAATCCTATTTTCCTGACAACTTTTTTATTTTAAAAATCGATCCCCATGAAATCATACAATTTCCCGCTTTTATGAGTTATCTTTCTCCTTAGCCATTTATATATTCTGTGTTCTTCCTCTCCTCACCAACAGCTAGAGAGGATGGAGGAAGACAGAGGACAAGAGTTAGACACCAGACCAACCAGGTGGATCTCCGTCCCTGTCAGGATTTCCCGCCCCTCCAACCTTCCTTGAGAGCCAGAGTGGTGTAGTGACTAAGAGCAGTGGTTTAGAGCAGTGGACCCTAATATGGAGAATCAGGTTTGATTCCCCGCTCCTTCACATGAGTGCTGGATGCTAATCTGGTGAACCAGGTTGGTTTCCCTACCCCTACACATGAAGCCTGCTTGATGACCTTGGCCTAGTCACAGTTCTCTTAGAGCTCTCTCAGCCCCAACTATCTCTCAAGGTGTCTTGTAGGGAGGGGAAGGGAAGGTGATTGTAAGCCTGTTTGATTCTTCTTTAAGTAGTAGAGAAAGTCGGCATATAAAAACCAACTCTTCTCCTCCTCCTCGGAAGGAGCCATCAGAGTTCTCTGATTCTATGACCTTGGGCAGATGATGAGAGGGAGGGCATCTTGGCCATCTTCTGGGCATGGAGTATGGGTCACTGGGGGTTTGGGGGGGAGGTAGTTGTGAATTTCCTGCATTGTTCAGGGGGTTAGACTAGATGACCCTCGTGGTCCCTTCCAACTCTATGATTCTACACAAACAGAGCTAGGCTTTGCCACTTGGGAGGCATAACGCAGGTCAGCTGTGAGACATCAGGAAACATTTGGGGGTTTGCACTGAAATTGGTTCCCCTGCCCCTGGAATAATTTTTCAGACCTTTGCTTTTTTTTACAAAAACCCCCCCTGCCTTCTGCGCAGAGCTTCCTGATGTGATCGTGAAGCTGGAGGAGGAAGAGGAGCCGTGTGTTCCATATCGCCCAGGATCAGAGGGAAGCAAAATATTCCACAGAGCCCACTCAGGTGAGAGACTAGCCCACTCACAGGGACTAGCACCGTTTTGTCAAGTGGAAGCGCTGCAGATGCTGGATCGAGCCAAGGGTCTGTCTAGTCCCCAACAACGGCTGCCCACATCCTTCTCACCGGTGTCCGTATGGTGCAGTGGTAATAATGCTGGATCCAGTCCAAACTCCTACTCTTTCATGGAACTCGCAGAGGTGGCAATCTATTGTAGGCTTACCTATGTACTTCCATTGAATTTGGAGGATCTTGGTTCTGAGTACACACGCATGAACCTGCCTTGTACTGAATCAGACCCTTGGTTCATCAAGGTCAGTATTGTCTACTCTGACTGGCAGAGGCTCTCCAGGGACTTAATTGAGGTTTTTCACATCACCTGGTCCTTTCAGCCGGAGATGCCAGGTATTGAACCTGGGACCTTCTACATGCCAAGCAGATGCTCTACCTCTGAGCCATAGAACTGTGTCAAATGGGCCACTCGCTGTCTCCCGGCCTTATCTACCTCACTGGGCTGTTGTGAGGATAAAGTTCGTGTGTGTGGGAAACCATGTCTCCCCTTCTCCGTTCCACTCCCCCCCCCGGGGAAGGATGGGATGAAATTCTAGTCAGTAAGCTGGGCCTGAAGCCTTCCTCTGCTGTTTGTTCCCAGTAACAGGTACTACATCTGTCTTTTACATTTTCATCCTGCCTTTCCTCCAAGATGCTCAGGGAAGCATACAGAGCTCTCCTCCGTTTTATCCTCACAACAACCCTGTGAGGTAGGTTAGGCTTAGAGTGTGTAACTGGCTCATGGTCACCCAGCAAGCTTCTATGGCAGAACAGGGATTTGAACCCAGGTCACCCAAATCCTAGACTGACACTCATAAGCGCTTTACCACACAGGTTGGCTGGTATTCTTTCTCGGAACTTGGAGGTTCCATTTGAATATGATAATCAATGTTGATAGATGTGCTTCATTTTAAAAAAGATTTACAAATAAATATTTTTGTTCATTCTTGGGGAGTCCCCTGAATATTGGGGAGTCCCCTAACCCTAACCTTGTCTGTGGGTGGCCCTGTTTCCCTAACCTACTGGCAGACAGAGGACTCTGTCTTTTTGACTGGAGAGTTTTGACGATGCTGGTATAATGTCCTGGCTCTCTGTTTTCTCCCACAGGAGATGGCTGTGAAAGAATCCATGTGGCAGAAACTCCATATTACTCAGGGTTTGGGAAAAGCATCAGCGTTAACCCGAATCTTATCAAACAAGAAACACAGAATGCAGCAGAGAAGCCGCACAAATGCTCGCGCTGTGCGAAAAGCTTTATGAAAAGATCCAACCTTCGCACCCATGAGAGGATCCATACGGGAGAAAAGCCATTCCGGTGCTCTGAGTGTGGGAACAGCTTCAGCGACGGGTCCAGCTTGATTAGGCATAAGAGGAAACACACCGGGGAGAAACCCTACAGTTGCTCGCAGTGCGGGAAAAGGTTCAACCAGAGTTCCAGCCTCATCAGGCACGAGAGAAGCCACACAGAACAGCGACCTTACAAATGCTTGGAGTGTGGCAAAAGGTTCAACCAGAGTTCGACCCTGGTTCGGCACCAGAGAATCCACCGAGAACAGAGACCTTATAAATGCTCTGAGTGTGGCAAAAGGTTCATTCAGAGCTCCAGTCTCCTTGCGCATGAGAGAATCCACTTGGGGCAGAAACCTTACGGTTGCGCTGTCTGCGGGAAGGGCTTTGTTCAGAGATCGAACCTTCTTATCCACGAGATGAAGCACACTGGTCTGAAACCGTTCAAGTGCCCCGACTGCGGGAAAGGGTTCAATCAGAATTCCAGCCTCGTCATACACAGGAGAATCCACACAGGAGAAAAACCGTACAACTGTTCCCATTGCGGACGACGGTTCAGCGATAAATCAAGTCTTAATAAACACGAGAGGGCTCACAGAGGAGACAAACCATACAAGTGCTCGACCTGTGGGAAAAGCTTTGTACGGAGGTCTCATCTTCTCACCCACGAAAGGATACACACGGGAGTGAAACCGTTTAAGTGCTCGGACTGCGGGAAAAGCTTCAGTAGCCGATCGCACCTCATAAGGCACGAGGGGACCCACACTGGAGAAAAACCCTATGACTGCTCGTTTTGTGGGAAGAGTTTCAACAGGAAATCAAACCTGACAAACCATGAGAGGACCCACACGGGAGAGAAGCCCTTCAAATGCTCAGACTGTGGCAAGAGTTTTAGTGATCGGTCGAGCCTGATCAAGCACGAGAGGATCCACACGGGTGAGAAGCCGTACAGCTGCTCAGCCTGCGAGAAAAGCTTCAGTGACAAATCGAGCCTCATCCGCCACGAAAGGATCCACACAGAAGAGAAGCCGTATAAATGCTCGGACTGCGGGAAGGGGTTCAATCAGAGTTCCAGCCTCATTGTGCACGAGAGAACCCATACCGGGGAAAAGCCGTTTAAATGTTCGGATTGCGGGAAAGGCTTCATTAGAAGGACGATCCTTAACAAGCACGAAAGAACTCATATGGGAGCGAAACCGTAAAGAATGGAATTGTGGGGGAATGGTCTGATAATGACAATGGAACATACGTTGTTAGAGACAAATGTGTTAGTGTGGTACACAGGAACTAGTGCATGATGTTGGCTCACAGCTGAACCAAACAAGACTAGAAGGTCCTTGATGCATCTCTTTTAAATTTTCACCCAATGGCAGCTGTGGAGGAGGCTGATTTGGATTGCTACTAGCAAAAGGTGTTAACCCTCTTTCCCGCTGCAATCTCTTCTCCCCTTCCCCTGCCCATTTCCGGATTCAGTGCAGCCCTCCGGAGATACTGTTTGCTCCAGCAGAGAAAATGGAAGGGGCAAAGACTACCTCTGGCAGGAGCAAATTCCTATCTGGAAGCATAGTTTTTTGGTACATATTTATCCTGAAAAACACTCAAGAAAAAAAGGGAAGAATTCAAATTAAAAGTAAGAGGGAGCTAAAGGGGTTGAGCTAAACACTATCTGATACAACAACTAAAAATATACTTTTATTATATAATGTGCACAATGGGGTTTAAAAACACCGGGTCTAAAATACAGGCTTCCTAACAATCACAAATATTGAATGGTAACAAATATTACAAACACACAGTTGATGCTAGTAACAAAATCTGACCAGATGCGTTTGGGCCTTTTAGAGGCTTTCCTCAGTGATCATACATATACAGTTCTACACATCCTGGCATATACATAAACATTGTTCAAGATAAGAAAAAAATATAAAAGCCTTTTGGAAGGAGAAAAAAACTTAAAAACTTATAACTTAAGATTTTTTAATATATTGTGTCATCTTTACCCAGGTGTGAGCTGAAAGCTATGTGATAGGACACAGGGACTAACTATATTTTAAACAAAGCCACATAGAATAAAAGATAAACATGTAATTTCAATATTGTTTAATTTTTTTAATAAAATTGTTGTATTGTTAATTTAGGTAATACTAATTGGATTTTTTTTCTCCTTCCAAAAAGTTTTTATATTTTTTTTCTTATCTTGAACAATGTTTGTTATATGCCAGGATGTGTATTGTAGAATTGTGTATGTATGACCACTGAGGAAGGCCTCTAAAAGGCTTTTATTTTTGTTACTTTGTTTTATTTTTGTTACTTACAGTTTTGTTACTAGCATCAACTGTGTATGTGTTTGTAATATTTTTTTATATAAATTTTTATTAATTTTTATAACAAAACATAAAAAAACAAATACAAATACCGTTCAATATTTGTGGTTTTTAGAAAGCCTGTATTTTAGGCCCTGACTTTTTAAATACCATTGTGCACATTATTTAATAAAGGTATATTTATTTGTTGTTACATCTGATAGTGTTTAGCTCAAAACATTTTATTCTTCCAAGGACCTCAGAGTGGCGTATACAGTTTTTCCTGTTCCCATTTTCTCTTCACACCAGCGATGTGGAGAGGGTTAGTTGAAATGGACAGAGGGGAGGGTATTCTCCTAGATGGATCCCCTACCCCACCGTGGTAGCCCAAATCCAAGGGCCTCCCAACAACTGATATATTTTTAGCAGATTTTGATGAGAGATCTGATAACTGACCTCAAACATCTGTCTGGCTCTAAGAGACTGTGAACCTGTTCAAATAGCATCTTTGCTTTGATTTAGGAGGCCTTAAGCAAGCTATTCTGTTTTAGCTGTGGCACCTCACTTCCCCTGACGGACTGTAACCGTGTGAGGTATAATCCTATGTAGCATTCAGCTTGCCTCATTGAAATCTGTGGGCGAAATACAACTCTGTGTGGAATATGACTAAGAGTCTGGTGTAATCAAACCTTAGTTTAGAAGTTTGACAAAGATCACTTTGAATAAGCAGATGATTATTTAAGGGGCGGGGGAGTTGTGTCATTTGGGGGGAGGAAATGAAATTTCTGGTTTTTAAAAAGGGGGGTTGCTTTGTGATTCACAGAATGCAAAAATAACAATATTTGATGCTGGCAAAATAGGGCATGCGAGTGTATTTTTGAAAATGACAAGTATCTGGATGGAGATTACTTTAAAAAGAGGTATAGGGGTTATATGGACTAAACTTGCATCGCTTGGATGGTAGCACTGGTATCCTTCTGTATAGGGAGATGTCCTCTCCAGAAAGGGAGAATACAAAATGGCTTCCCAAGTTGTCTGCACAGCGCAACACTAAGGTGTGTTCAGACTTGATTCCACCCTCATTTTGCACCCTTTATCTTTTCCCCACCTCACACTGATGAGCTTTATGGGCTAAAAGCATTGCCTGTGAAACCACCCAGGAAGTTCCAAGACTAAGGAAGATTGTTTTATGAAAAATATATATATTATTCTGCATTTTAAAAATACTTCATTATCTACCCTAATAAATCACTTCTTAACTCTGGCTTTCTGCTGGACCTAGAAGCAGACTCCAAAGAACTTTGAGACAATAATTAGCCTAATAAATTTGCTGCTGTTATGTGGTGTTCTACCTCAAATAATTGATGATAGGTTTTGCAACGGTATAAAGCTGGCTCTGGTTAAAATAGATGCTCCACCTCTAAAGGCAGTGAACCTTTGGATCCCAGTCACTTGGGAACAAACAGAAGGGGAAGGCTGTTGCCTTTATGATCTTTTTGTTGGTTTCCTTAAGGCATTTGGTTTGAGATTTTTGTTTGTGGTGTGAAAAACGGATTCTAAAGCCTGAGGAATTGCAATGTTCACTCGCTCACATTTTCTCTGATTCTGAGTTGTTATCCTTATTGCCGGTCGGTGATTGTCGGTCCAACCTACTTTCCTTACACTTCATGTCTGTCTTTCCCCCTTCTGCTTCATCTTCTACAGTACTTTTGGATTCTGAATTTTCTCAGGGAGCTCCTGCATATACTCAGTTGTCCATCCATGCCATCTGGCAAAGCACTTTTCAAGTCAAGGTGAATTTTCACAGAGTAAGAACATAAGAAAAGCCATGCTGGATCAGACCAAGGCCCATCAAGTCCAGCAGTCTGTTCACACAGTGGCCAACTAGGGGCCTCTAGGAAGCCCCCAAACAAGACGACTGCAGCAGCACCATCCTGCCTGTGTTCCACAGCTCCTCTGATACTGGAAAGAATAGGTATGCATCATGACTAGTATTCATTTTGATTAGTAGCCATGGATAGACCTATCCTCCATGAACATGTCCATTCCCCTCTTAAAGCCTTCCAAGTTGGCAGCCATCACCACATCCTGGGGCAGGGAATTCCACAACTGAACTATGCATTGTGTGATCTGTTTTGAATCTCGCACGCTTCAGCGGTTGACCCCACTTTCTAGTATTATGAGAGAAGGAGAAGATGGGCAGTATGTTCCCTGAGGCCTGATATTCAGAGACAAATCACCCGTAATCCTTTTCTTGCAGGGGGGATGAATCCTCAGACCCTGAATAAGCCCAATTAAATCCAGGCACCCATCTAAGAAGGATCTACTTCTACAATCCAAGGAAAATAGGGATAGCTGCATATGATGATAATGTGTAGCACAGTGAAGACATGAAGGTGCTTTTCTCAGTGGCTGACCCCATGTATGAGAGCTCCCTTTTGCTGGAGTCTCCAAAACCCAAGCCTGAGCACGCTTGGAAATATCACAAGGCCTAGTCTTGAAGCTCATGGTTAAGTTTGGAAAAATGTGTGTGAGAGGACTGGAGAGCATTTTATTTTGTTTTGCCAGCTGTTCTATCCTTTCAGCAGGGGGCAGACTTATATGCTGAGATAAATACGGTTTTGTGTTACTCTTGTAGGAGGGTAGGAGGGAAACGATACAAGGAGCTGCACTGAACCAAAAGTCAAATCAGTAAGTCTACCCCAAGAATATCTGTTCCCCTATAGAACCAGCCCAGGTGCTTCCAGAGTTCGCTGTAGAACCACAGAGGAACAGAACATAATTTCTACCACAGGTCTGTCTATTGTTCCAGGCATGCAGCAGAGTTCCCACTGTATTGCTGTCAGGATTATACGGTTAACGCGTATTTAGGATATTTCGATTCCTTCAGAGGCCAGCTTGAGGTGGCTTACAATTAAAACAACCTAACAATGTAAAAACAAGCCGCCGGACGTAAGCAGCATAAAAACTCTCCATGAAATGGACGCAGATTGTTTAAAAAGCTGGTGATGTAAAAACCCCTAATTTAAAGCCTGGGTTTTAAAGATGTGTTTTGGCCTGGCACCTAAAAGAAAGTAAAGTGGGTGCCCCGTGAGCCTCAAGGGGGAGGGTATTCCGGAGGCGAGGTGCCACCACAGAAAATGCCCTGTCTCTAGTCGCCACTCCAGCTCACCTCTGGGCACAGAGGGCAGGGCTTGAGAGGCAGGTCTTAACTGGTGGGCTGGACAATATGGGAGGAGGTGGTCCCTCAGGCACCAAGACATCTCTAGGGCCTTAAGGGAAGAATCAGCACTTTGAATTGTGCCCGGAAGCAGAAGGCTAACCAATGCAGATCTTTCAGCTCACGGGTGCTGTAACTAATCCCTGACTAGCTGCCGTATTTTGGACCAGTTAAACTTTCTGCACTCTTTTGATATTGTTCCCAGAGACTGATCGAGATCCTGTCAGCTACCGGGGGTGGGGGAGCCTCCCAGAAGCCACATGGAAGTGACATCTCAGAGAAATGTAAAGTTATGTTTCCTCCACCCCTCCTTTGCGTACCTGCAACTGAAGAAGAGTTCTGTGTAATTTGAAAGTTGGCAACCAAGGCCTGAAAGATAAATGGCTTCAATTGCTCTTTATTTCTGACTGGGTGGAATAGCTGACACTTGCATTTACCAGAGCAAAGGTCACTGTTGCCCAGCCCAGAAAGATTTTAGGGCTCAGAAAGGTTTTAGGGCTCATCGTGTATGTGAAAATAATAATAATAAAGCAGCTTCTTTCACTGCTGGGCAGCCCAGAGAGAAAGTAGGGAAAGAGGTTGTGAGTCAAAAAGGTTTCTCGGGCCGGCTCTACACCTGTTATCTAGACAGACACTACATCTACCATCCCCAAGTCAGATAATACGTGATGGATATTCATCCTTGGCATACATTTATCCAATTAGCCAGGTGTGTTATCTGATAGTCTGTAAACTAACACATGATTTAGTATGCTCTTGGAGAGGAATCTAAGCTACTGTCTTATCTGGTGAACTTCGGCTGCTCTTTGGTATCTGGTTCTTTGAGGCCATTAACTCTAAACTATGTATACGTTTAAAGATTAAACCTGTATTTTCTTACATATTTCAGTGAAGTGGTGCTATCTCTAAAGTGATATCTTCCATATGTGACTTTCCTCTGCAAACTGGAATTAACACAAAAAATGATAGAAAACACATCCTTCAGGTCTTCTCCTCTCCAGGCTACTACTCTCCAAGTAATTAGGCTGAGAGTGCGACCAGCTTAAGATCACGTGGTAAGCTTCCATGGCAGAGTTGGGATTCGAACCTGGAGCCTCCCAGATGCCAGTCCGACACTCATCCCCAACATTGCGCTAGCTTTCAAGTCCCCTGTGAGGCAGACATAGAAGTCTTCACAAGACGGACGGCAGGGTCAAAGGGTAATTAAATAAATTAGTTGAAGTGATTACACAAATCATATAATAAAAATGCTAATATATTCCAGAAAAAAATAAAAGGACAATAGCAGTAATGGACCGTCTCCCTAGTTTGGATAAGTTTTTTAACAAATGATGTTGCTTATCACATTAGGATGAGGCCAAGACAGTGCGGCTGGTGTTATTCAGTCTTGGTTGGGTTGCCAATTCCTGCAGATTTTGGAGTGGAGCCTGCATAGGTAAGGGTTTGGGGAGGGGCATCAGCAGGGTATAATGCCATAGAGTCCACCCTCCAAAGCTTCCATCTCTGAACAAAGCTTCCATTTAAAGCTTCCGCCTTTGAACAAAATGGATTTCAGACCTTGACTTTGTTTGCCATCAGAAACGGTGACCTCTGCTGAGACTAAAACAGTACAGCTTCGGGTGATTGCTGTGCCATCTGCATGCCTAGACAGCGGTGTCTACTTTGAGCAGGTGTTCAGTGCAGTGGGGAAGATGGCCGCTGAGAATTGCAGTCACCTGTCAAGTTGGAATGTGGCCATCTGTTTTTTCTGGGTTTTTTTTTTTGAGGATGAATTGATCCTGGCTACCCAAAAACTCAGGCTGTGGACCTGAGGACATTTTTAGGAAACTTAGGGTACAGAGGGATATTGCATACAGGATTTTGGGGAGGAGGGATCTACAATGCCAGGTGTTAATTTAGTACCTTTTTGGCCCTAAATCGGCCCATTTAAAGCTTCCATCTGTTGGCCGAAAGCAGTTTTCAACCAACAGATTCGTCCCTTGGTGTTAGGGTTGTCAATCTCCAGCCGATAGAGATCAGTTCACCTGGAGAAAATGGCCACTTGGGCAATTGGACTCTATGGCATTGAAGTCCCTCCCCAAACCCTGCCCTCCTCAGGCTCTGCCCCTAAAACCTCGCATCAGTGGCGAAGAGGAACCTGGCAACCCTACTTGGTGTCCCAGCCCAATAAGCACACCAAGTGGGAGAAGGTTTAAAGTTTATTATTCAGCTGAATAATAGGCTCTAGTCCAAAAAGCAGAAGCAGCTATTTTTAGTTCAGCATACGGTTATGTACTCTTCTGGCTGTCAGTCACTGCATACATCATCTTTTCTCCACCTTATACACGTCATCCTGTTACACCCACAACATCTTCACACATCGCATGTACACAAAATGGTGGCGATTCCTTCGTTAGAATGGGCAATTTACTATGCTAATAAGGTTACGCCTAAGGTCACCTCTCTGACTGTCCTTGGCCAAGCGTGCTACTTCATCTAAAAGTTGCCGAACTGTGCTTACAGCAAGATGTGTGGGAGACTACTGATGCATTTCAAGAGCCTCGTCGCGCAGAGTGTTAAGCTGCAGTACTGCAGTCAAAAGCTCTGCTCATGACCTGAGTTCGATCCCTACGGAAGTCGGTTTCAGGTAGCCGGCTCAAGGTTGACTCAGCCTTCCATCCTTCCGAGGTCAGTAACATGAGTACCCAGCTTGCTGGGGGTAAAGGGAAGATGACTGGGGAAGGCACTGGCAAACCACCCCGCAAACAAAGTCTGCTTTGGAAACGTCGGGATGTGACGTCACCCCAAGGGTCAGGAATTACCCGGTGCTTGCACAGGGACCTTTACCTTTACTTTTTTACTGATGCATTTCATTTCTTTATCTCTTGTCTTCTGCAGTTGCATCTGAAGTTCTTACTTCCGGAAGTTTCTTTCATCTACTTCTGAGAGTGTGACCCATTAACTCTTAACTCAGGCCCACACCTAGAATCATAGAGTTGGAAGGGACCTCCAGGGTCATCTAGTCCAACCCCCTGCACAATGCAGGAAACTCACAACTACCCCCTCCCACACCCCCAGTGCCCAGAAGATGGCCAAGATGCCCTCCTTCTCATGATCTGCCTGAGGTCACAGAATCAGCATTGCTGACAGATGGCCATCTAGCCTCTGCTTAAAAACCTCCAGGGAAGGAGTGCTTACCACCTCCTGAGGAAGCCTGTTCCACGTCTTTGAACGAAATGGATATCAGACACTGACTCTGTAGTTTTGCCATCAGAAACTGACTTCTGCTGAGACTCAAACAGTACAGCATCGGGTGATTGTTGTGCCATCTGCATCTTTCTGGGCGATTTTGTATCCGTGCCTTTCCCATATGAATTTTCGTGCCATACATCTGATTCAGCTTGCAATTTGCTTTTTGTAGTGTATTGTGCAATAGGGCCTTCCAATAAACCATTTAATTTGTATCAGCCACTTTGGAGGCCTGTGTCTTCCTTCTGACAGTCACTTTCCCACCAGGGTGATAAGAACCCGTGTGTGTGTGTTAAGTGCTGTCAAGTCACTTCCGACTCATGGCGACCCTATGAATCAATGTCCTACCTTTGACAGCCTTGCTCAGATCTTGCAAATTGAAGGCCGTGGCTTCCTTTATTGAGTCAATCCATCTCTTGTTGGGTCTTCCTCTTTTCCTGCTGCCCTCAACTTTTCCTAGCATGACTGTCTTTTCTAGTGACTCTTGCTGTCTCATAATGTGACCAAAATACGATAGCCTCAGTTTAGTCATTTTAGCTTCTAGGGTCAGTTCAGGCTTGATTTGATCTATAACCCACTGATTTGTTATTGTGGTGGTCCACGGTATCCGTAATACTCTCCTCCAACACCACATTTCAAAGGAGCCTACTTTCTTCCTGTCAGCTTTCTTCATTGTCCAGCTTTCACAGCCATACAATAGTAATAGGGAATACGAAGAACCCATTGGAATTGTTTAAGGGGTAACACCAGACACACTAAAGGAAGGAGGAGGTGCCAGACCCCAACTTAGGGTTATACTGTGCAGGTGGCTATCCCATAATAGGCGGGGGTAGTGGTAGTGATCTTTAATTATTCATTTCCTGGTGGGGGTTTTTTTCAGGTTGACACGTCATTTAATAACTTTAGTTCACTTTTTCAGAAAGTTCAGCTAGAACATCTTGTGGTTTCAGCAATTTCTGTTAAACCACTAGCTTCCTCTTGTCTTATTTTTTTCCTGTGCAGACCTTGAGCTATGGGCTGCGATGCGTTTCCACTAGCTCATTGTTCAAGACACACTGAGCCTTTTGTCTCATGACTATAGAGATCAGTTTTTCTGGAGAAAATGTTTGCTTCGGACTCGGTGGCATTATACCCTGCTGAGGTCGTTCCCCCCAAACCCTTCTCTATGTGGGCGCCATCCCCAAATCTCCAGGAACTGGCAACCCTACCAAGACTGAATAAAATCAGCCGCAGTATCTTGGGCTCATCCTAACATGATACGCAACATCATTTGTTAAGAAGCTTACCCAAACTAGGGAGACTGCCCATTACTGCTATTGTCCTTTAATTTTTTTAGGGCTATATTTGCACTATATATGGAATATATTCATTTTGCCATTTGACCTAACACACTGATGCATGCGCATCCTTCGAAGCCTGGCATGAAATACAAGGTGGGAGATAAGAGCAAGAGTCCAGTAGCACCTTAAAGACTAACAAAAATATTTTCTGGCAGGGTATGAGCTTTCGTGAGCCACAGCTCACTTCTTCAGATACAGATAAGGTGGGAGATGTGAGCCATGTTCTAGTGTACATGGAATAAATATTTTTACAAGAAGCCTCATAAGACTAAAAGGGCTTTTATGTATTTTCCACCTTGCATTACGATATTAGATTGTTAGGATGTGTACTATATTACAATTCTGTGTATGACCACTGAGGAAGGCCTACATGAGGCCAAAACATGTCTGGTCGTTGTTTGGTCCTACTTCCCTCATTGTATGGTTAGACATCAACTGTGGCATAGTGGTTAAGAGCAGTGGTTTGGAGCAGTGGAGTCTGGTTTGATTCCGGGTTTGATTCCCTACCCCTCCACATGAGCGGCGGAGGCTAATCTGGTGAACTGGATTGGTTTCCCCACTCCTACATATGAAGCCAGCTGGGTGACCTTGGGCTACTCACAGCTCTCGCAGCCCCACCTACCTCACAGGGTTGGGGGAGGGGAAGGGAAGGTGATTGTAAGCCGGTTTGAGTCTCTCTTAAGTGGTAGATAAAGTCGCATATAAAAACCAACTCTTCTTCTTATGTATTTATTTCATGTAAATTACTCGCTGACTATACAGGCCTTGTATAGTCACCATATTAAAATTTATATATTTGTAATTTTAGCGTTATTCATCTCAACCCTTTTGGTTTGGATCCACTCCCAAAAATCTCCAGGAATTGGCAACCCTACCAAGACTGAATAACATCAGCCGTACTGTCTTGGGCTCATCCTAATGTGATATGCAACATCATTTGTTAAGTTTACCCAAACTAGGGAGACTGGCCATTACCGCTTTTGTCCTTTTATTTTTTTGGACTATATTTGCCTTTTATTTAATTACTTCTAACTGTGGACTTCTTGGATATCATGGCCCTATGGCCCTGCTATCTGTCTTGTGAGTACCCCCATGTCTGCCTGATAGCGGACTCTAGGACTTGAAGTTAGCAAGATGTAGTGGTGAGAGTGGCGGACTAGGATCCGGGAGGCTCCAGGTTCGAATCCCAACTCTGCCATGCAAGGTTACCATGTGACCTTCAGCCAGTCACACTCTGTCAGCCTACTAACCTTCTTCGCAGGGTTGTTGTGAGGATAAAGTGGAGTAGAAGAGAAGGAGGTAAGCCGCTTCGGGGAGTGTTGGCCAAGAGGCTCTCACCTCTTTGGTTCTGATCACCAAGGAAGAGACAACTCAGGAATCGGGTAAAGGATTCTTTATTAAAGCCAGTGGGAGAAAAGCAGCATAGCAAGGCTGGTACAGTTCTCTGAAGATTTCCACCCAAGGTCCAAGCAGTTATACATTTGGGCATTGCCCATATTAGGAATTCCTATCTTATACATTCCATTGGTAGGTTTGCCAGGTCCCTCCTCGCCACTGGCGGGAGATTTTGGGGGCGGGGGCCTGAGGAGGGCCGGGTTTGGGGATGGAAGGGACTTCAATGCCATAGAGTCCAATTGCCAAAGCGGCCATTTTTCTCCAGGGGAACTGATCTCTAGCGGCTGGAGATCAATTGTAATAGATCTCCAGCTAGTACCTGGAGGTTGGCAACCCTACCTCTGCCCCTTGTCATTTCCTTGATTCTGCAGCTTACCCTAATAAGGGAGATAGTGGTGGGGGCTGAGGCTGTGGTGTTGGCTTATGGCAGAAGTTCCCAAACTGCTCTGTGGAGCACTTGGTGCTTCGTGAAACATCTCCTCCTGCTCCATGAAGAGACTGGAAAGAAAAACACTACTGTCATTTGGTTTACTATATAGGTGCTCGGTGAAAATTAGTGCTCCCTGACGGATTTCTCTCCTGAAAAGTGCTCCATGACTCAAAAAGTTTGGGAACCTCTCGCTTATGGTGTCAGCATCTGCTTATTGCTTTCTTGGCATACTTATTACTTGCTTACTTGGCATACCTTTGGTAAAGCCCTAGGCAGCCTGACCACTGACCACCTAGTGGTAGCAAAACCGCGGCTCGCGAGCGGCTCTTTGGGCCCTTGAGTGTGGCTCTGCCACAAATGACCACGTGCGGGTGTGCAGGCACACGACGGGGAGACGGGAGACATGTCGCCGGATTGCAAGCTCGGAGGGGCCGCCCGGAGGCATGAAGGCGCGCGAGGAAGGGGGAGAAGGAGAAACACCCCCCCTCAACCATACATTTCCTTCCCTCCAGAAGGGTTTGGTTTTTTTGCAAAAAGGATCTCTCGGACCAGATCCCTTCCTCCTCTGGCCTTTGCAATGGAGCAGCGGCATTGCTCCGAGTGTAATGCCTGAAATCATTATTTACTATGGGAAATGTATTAGAAATGTATTCTTTGATTTGAAATATATTCTTTGTAATCAATAAGGTATAATCTGCATTTATGAATATGCCATACTCAATATATAAGAGTTGGCATCTGTGACGAAAGTTGCACCAAGCACATATGTTAAAGGCCTTGAGTATAAGAGGCCCAGCTTTGCTTGTTAGAAGTTAATTAAATAATCCATAGAAGGCCCCAGTGTGCTTTTATGAGCTGGCTCCCCACACATAGGGGCCAGCTAGGAACACTCCCTTAGTTAGCCTTGGCAAATGCCAGGATCCAAGATAAGAACTTCAGTAGCTTAGGATCAAACATAGCAGCACCTGACACTGTAGAGTCTTCTTGCTCATTAGTGGACATGAGATTATAACTTTCTCTGTAACCGCCTTCAAGTTGGGATAGGGTATTCTAATTTAGACTGTCCCAAGTATTGGGCAGTTGAGTCTTACGTGTGTGTCACGCCTCTGTAACCACCCATTATCGAAGTCTATATTCATGCTTGTAACCCTTTGATGTGGGTGTGAATTGTCCTGCGCTTCAGGGCTGGAAGATGCCTTTGGGAGGCAGCGCTGGAGCCGTCGTGCACGCAGGGGAGAGGGATCCTCTCGGTGTTTTTTTGTTTTTTTTAGGTAGGGGGGAGTTTCTTCCCTCTTGCCGCCCCATTGATTTATTCCACCTTTTCCCCTTCAGAAGAGAGCTGGGTGCGTGGATGCGGCTTCCCTCTTCGGTGCCACCCTTTTAACTGGGTGCTGCTGCTGGCGTCCTGTTTGATCTCCTGATGCCTGGGTGCCCAGAGAAAACATTTCATTACTGTGGTGGCGGATCCTGCAAAATCGTATGCTTAAAAAAAAGGGGGGGGGGACAGACCCCAACTAGGTCAGGAAAAATAAATTCAAATCAGAGCTTCCCGCTGCTTCTCAATTACCAGAAAGAATGGCAGGAGACAAATTCCCTTGCAAAGTAGGAGAAGAATCTCCTTTGTTTGGGCCGTGTCTTATTGTAAGGAGATCGTGGTGTGGTTGGGTGGAAAGGTTTTCTGAAGACTGAGCTGATTGCTGGCAAGGATTTGGTGTTTTTTTCTTTTTTTCTTCTTCCAAGATTCAGAGACTACGTCTCTATTTTAAGGAGCAGGAGAGGGAAATGTTGGGAATAAAAGTGGATCTGGAAGGTGAACTAACACCCCCTCCTTCCCAAAGTAACAACACGAAAACAATGTACGGGGTAAGGGAGAGCCTGCCACCTCCTGCATTTTTCTATACAAGCTTAAGAGTCCCCTAAAACGTGGCCTGAGGGTGGGAAAAAAAGTAGAGATTTCTGTGCTGCTTCTTGTGTGGGGCTTGAGAGGTACGGTTGAGTGTAATATATGAAAATACGTTTTCTTTTTTTGGCCAGGTGTGATTACCGCCCTGCCCCCAGTCTTAGAAGAAACGCTTACATTTTACTGACCTCTCTGTCCTGAATCAGCTTCCTTAAGAGTGGCGTTGACAGCTTTTAACAAGTGAGGATTTTTTAAACAATTGGGAACCACAAGCAATTTTTACAGGGATCCAACCTTTTTTTGACCAGGGACCACTAGGACTTTTTTGTTCGATGCAGGGACCCCAAGGTTCAACATAAAAATCCCTAGCATTTGAAAATAAACTTTAATCGTAACTGTTAGTGAAACATTAAACTTAGAATAATATTTGAATATATATATATATTTATAATAGAGAACTTTTAATTTAAAACGAGAATTTGAAAATAAACTTTAATCGTAACTGTTAGTTAAACATTACACTTAGAATAATATTTGAATATATATATATATTTATAATAGAGAACTTTTAATTTAAAACGAGAATTTGAAAATAAACTTTAATCGTAACTGTTAGTGAAACATTAAACTTAGAATAATATTTGAATATATATATATATATTTATAATAGAGAACTTTTAATTTAAAACGAGAATTTGAAAATAAACTTTAATCGTAACTGTTAGTTAAACATTACACTTAGAATAATATTTGAATATATATATATTTATAATAGAGAACTTTTAAATTAAAACGAGAATTTGAAAATAAACTTTAATCGTAACTGTTAGTTAAACATTAAACTTAGAATAATATTTGAATGTATATATTTTTATAATAGAGAACTTTTAATTGAAAATATTAATTTATTATTATGGGTTTATGACTTTGTTCCGCGGACCTTAATTTAGTTCTCGCGGGGACCCCCGGTTGGGAACCAGCCAGAGGGGTTCTTCGGCTGAGTTTTGGATTTGTAAGCAGGATGGAAAACATAGCTTGGGATCTGCCCGGGCCAAGTTTCAGAAATGTGGCTCTCAAAAGAAATCTCAGTCGTTGCACTGTGGATATTTGGCTCGGTTGACTAATGGGCTTGCCGGCCCCTGGCTTATCCCATCCTCAGCCGACTGGGACTTTCCAGGGCCAATTTTATGGCCAACTTCCCTGTGAGCAGGCCCATCAGGGAGAAAAGCGGGGAGGTCCTTTCAACGAAGCCAGTAATTAATTAATCTATAGGGCGCGAAAGCTAAAGCGCCCCTTTTATTTCCCGTGCTGGTGTTCATGTTGCTGCGGAGTTTTTATTCGATGCCAAGAAAACGCCCTCCTCTCCCCCCCCCCCAGCTGCCTCAAGTGGTACAGTCCACTTCCCCTTCTGTGTGCAATTTTGCACCGCGGGTTTGCAGTCGAGAGAGTTTCCTTTTGCAACTCGCCTTGCAACGAGGGGAAAGGGGTGGCGGGGGTATTTTTTTGTTATTATTATTATTATTATTTTTGCTGTTTTGGGAGCGCTTCCTAGAGCTGCGGAGTTGTGTGCGCGGCTGCCGCCCCGTCCCCGGAAAGTGGGGAAGGGGAGCTGTGAAGCCGGGTGGGGTTTGCAGAAGGCGCTGCAACCAGCCATGCCTCGTGTCTGGGTAAGCGCTGCCTTCCCTCCCGACTCGTGAGATGCGGCGCGTCTGGCCCCTTGCTCCTTTGGGGCGGCGACTTACCCCCCAAAGGCCTGGCCTAGGGGTGCTGGGGCGATGCTTGTGGGGCTGGGGAGTTTGGGAGCGCTTTCTCAAAGGAAAGAGGGGCTTTGGGGGCTTCCCTTCTGAAGCTGACATGGGGGGCGACCCTTGGCGGGCAATTTTGCTTGGAAGATTTGGGGTGGGTGGGTGGGGGCTTGACCTCATAACAACATAAGAAAGGCCCTGCTGGGTCAGACCAAGGTCCATCAAGTCCAGCAGTCTGTTCACGCAGTGGCCAGACAGGTGTCTCTGTGTGTTGTGTGTGTGTGTGTTAAGTGCCGTCAAGTCGCTTGCGACTCATGGCGACCCTATGAATCAAAGTCCTCCAAAATGTCCCGTCTTTGACAGCCTTGCTCAGATCTTGCAAACTGAAGGCCTTTATTGCACTGGTTCCCAACCAGGGGTCCATGGACCCCCAGGGGTCCGCGAGAACTAAATTAAGGACCGCGAAACAAAGTTATAAACCCATAATAAATTAATATTTTCAATTACAAGTTCTCTATTAGAATAATATTTGAATATATATTTTTATAAGTTAAATGTTTAACTAATAGTTATGATTAAAGTTTATTTTCAAATTCTCTGAATTTTTATTTTGAACCTTGGGGTCCCTGCATTGAACAAAAACGTCCTAGTGGTCCCTGGTCAAAAAAAGGTTGGGAACCACTGCTTTATTGAGTCCATCCATCTCTTGTTGGGTCTTCCTCTTTTCCTGCTGCCCTAGGTGTCTCTAGGAAGCCCACAAACAAGGCGACTGCAGCAGCAGCATCCTGCCTGTGTTGCACCGCACCCAAGATAATAGGCATGCTCCTCTGATACTAGAGAGAATAGGTATGCAGCATGACTAGTATCCATTCTAACTAATAGCCATGAATACCCCTCTCCTCCATGAATATGTCCACTCCCCTCTTAAAGCCCCCCAAGCTGGCAGCCATCACCACATCCTGGGGCAGGGAGTTCCACAATTTAACTACCTCTGGTCTGAGCAGAGAAGGGAAAGGGTGATTCACCCTAGATCGGTTTCAGAAAGGGAAATGCACTGGGGGGGGGGGGCTCTGGGAAGGGGCTGTGGCTCAGTGGTAGAGCCTCTGCTTGGCCTGCAGAAGGTCCCAGGCTCAATCCCCGGCATCTCCAGTGTGTGTGTGTTAAGTGCCGTCAAGTCGCTCCCGACTCATGGCGACCCTATGAATGAAAGTCCTCCAAAATGTCCTATCTTTGACAGCCCTGCTCAGATCTTGCAAATTGAAGGCTGTGGCTTCCTTTATTGAGTCCATCCATCTCTTGTTGGGTCTTCCTCTTTTCCTGCTGCCCTCAACTTTTCCTAGCATGCCTGGGCAAGTAGGTGACGCGAAAGACCCCTGCCTGAGACCCTGGAGAGCCGCTGCCGGTCTGAGTAGACAATACTGACTTGGTTGGACCAAGGGTCTGATTCAGTATGAGGCAGCTTCATGTGTCCATGTGTTCCAGGCCTGCAGAATTGCTGTAAAAGAGAAGCATTCTCCATATGCTCAGGAGCAGCCTGCAGTTGTGGGCTTGTTGCATGTGCTCCGGGACTGAGGTCGGGCATTGAAAACAGGTTCCCCCGGGGACGCACTTAGTTGAAATGAAGCCCTGAAGCCACCAGTCTACGTTACAAACATTGGGGGTTATCGCACTTCGTACTCCCAGCGATGTATTAAGAGTTTAAAAATGTTATCAAAAACATCGCTTTAAAAGGGTTTTTGGATGCCACTGCTTATAAATGGTTGGAAGACGTCTTCACAGCTAAAGGGGCCAAACAAAGTGCGAACAGTATTTTTTATAACGTTTTCAAACTCTTAATACATCAGTGGGAATACATAGAAAGTGCGAACAGTGGTTTTATAACATTTTCAAACTCTTGAAATACATCGCTGGGAATACAAGTGCGGTAACCCTCATTGGCTTATGAAGGAAATGGAGTTTTTCTTAAGAATGATCCTGAGTCTGATTAACGACTAAACAAAGTGAGTTTATTCAGAAATCACAAACTTGGTAAACAACTGAGAGACAGGCTTATTTCTATCTAGGGTCCATAACTAACAGGGTAACATGCGGCTTCTTACTCCTCTCTTTCACTGTAACTAGAAGGAAGAGTAAGGGTGCATTATGGGAACAAACAAGAACACAGGAAGAGAAGGGAGAAGATCACAACCTTTCTATCCATCCAACTCTCACACTTGCTGCCCCCTGCTGATCTTCCTTTCTTTAATCAATCTTTGTACACTAGACATTGTATTTCCAACAGCTTGAACGTTTCGCTGTAGTAGCAAGGGGGACGCCGCTTCCTGGACTGACCGACTTCGGATTTCATGGGTGTGTTGAGGCCACTTATGCATGGGAGGTTTTGCCTTGGATTTGCTGCTCTCTAGATGGACATTTCCCCCGTCTGCATTCTCAGAACTCTGCATGGGGGGCTAATTGTTGAGTTTTGAGAATTTGGATGGGGAAAATGGGCATCTAGAGAGCAGCAAATCCAAGGCAAAACCTCCCGTGCATAAATGGCCTTAGTTACAAAACGAAGATTGGCTTGATCATGTCGCTGTCGCAAGCGGGACAGCGCTTCCTGGACTGGCCGACTTCGGATTGCATGGGCGGGCAGGGTTTGGTTTTTACATTTTGGAGTCCCTCCTCCTTGTAGAAAGATCCTGGAAAAAATAACGAAAAGGTCTCTCTGATGCAGTAGGGCAAACTCCCTGGAGTTACTGTCACAGAGATGCTGAAGACTAATTTGTTAGAGAGGAACTGCAAATCTGCCCCAGGAGGAAAGGTGTTTTCTCCCCATTCGTTGCCAGCTTGCTTTCCCTGAGCAAGTTTTTGTTTTTCGATGTGACAACTCCAGAGTTCAGGTTTACAGAGGCCCTGGACAGAGATCTCTCAAAGCCCACCCCTCCACCGCTTGCCCCCCATACCATCCCAGTTGTGCAACCCTGCTGTGCTATCAGAGGAACCGGAGCTTTGCTTTGTGGTTTGATCAGATCTGCCAGAGGCACTTTATTGAAAAGTACAAACATCTGCAGGGAGATAATTCAGACTGACGGTGGAATTCTTGGGTCCCAACGAGCAGTAAAAGTTTTGAGACAACTTTATTATGCCACGGCCAGAGAATCCTTCCTTACTACAAAGTTACAAAGCGTTCTGAGTCCCCCCCCCCCATGCATATACGTACTTATGCACCTTTTTACATCATTGTTACATCATCTTTCCCACTAACAAAGCATAGCTACACAATGCACCCGATCATCGGTTGCCAAGGTAATGGCCTACTAAGAACATGGTAAGAACATAAGAAAAGCCCTGCTGGATCAGACCAAGGCCCATCAAGTCTAGCAGTCTGTTCACACCGTGGCCAACCAGGTGCCTCCAGGAAGCCCCCAAACAAGACGACTGCAGCAGCATAGTCCTGCCTGTGTTCCACAGCACCTAATATACTAGTATGTATAATATACTGCTCCTCTGATACTGGAGAGAATAGGAATGCAGTTTGACTAGTAGCCATGGATAGCCCTAACCTCCATGAACATGTCAGCTCCCCTCTTAAAGCTTTCCAAGTTGGCAGCCATCACCACAATAAAATGAACTTGTAAGAGATAGAAGAAACTTGAGGGAGAAATTAAACACCTTGAAAATCCTTAAAAAAAAAAAAGACTGAAAAAAGAAGCCAAAAGGAAACAATTGGACAGAAACTAAGGGAACTCCAAAACAAAGAGAGAAAACTAGAAGTGATAGCTGTATATTGCTGTGTGTGTGTTAAGTGCCGTCAAGTCACTTACAACTCATGGCGACCCTATGAATCAATGTGCTCCAAAATGTTCTATCATTAAAAGCCTTGCTCAAGTCTTGCAAACTGAGGGCCGTGGCTTCCTTGATTGAGTGAATCTATCTCATGTTGGGTCTTCCTATTGTCCTGCCGCCTTCAACTTTTCTTTGCATTATTGTCTTTTCCAGTGACTCTTGTCTTCTCATATTTAATCTTTTTATTTAATTTTGTTATTTATTCTTTTTTTAAAAAAGAATACTTGTGCTCTAATTTTTAACTTGGTTTTTAATTCTAGTTTCACAACTAAGTTTCAAATTTCACAACTAAGTTTCATTTTATGGCTTCAGTTAAGACATTTTAAAGCAGGCGTGGGGAACCTTTTTTCTGCCAAGGGCCATGTGGATATTTATAACATCATTCGTGGGCCATACAAAATTATCAGCGTCAAAATTAGCCTGCTATATTTGGTCAAACATTTAGCCAAGAGACACAACTGGAGACGGCTCTGAGTGTCTGCCATGTAGAGCGACTCGCTTTGAGCTCTGCCATCCCCAGCTGGGCCCAAGAGATTCAGGCAGGGCAACAAACACAAGACGGAGTGAGTGACAAGCTGCTCTGGGCTTGTAGGCGAAGGAGCCTGGTCCAGTAACGCCCTGATCCGACACTTTCCTGCCCTACGTGTCTTTTGCAGGACTTAGAGGGGAAAGAACCAGAAGGGGGTACTGACAAGCAGGCAGCTGCCCAGATGACCCCCCCATGTGGGCCAGCAGGCAGGCATCCAACTGGTGGTACACTCACCCACCTGGTGGCACAGGATGGTCTGTTGCACCAGCGGGGCGTAGCTGTCCAGCCACACTCATGGTCGGGGCTGGATTCCACAGCAAGCTCCTGCTACTTCCGCCTGCAGGGATGAAATGAGGACACACTGGCTAAGAACTCCCCCCCCGCGCGTGCGCATTCTGGCCCTGCTGCCTTTAACCCCACCATTGTTGACACTTTCGCCCCCAGCCCTCTTGTAGTACAGAGGAAATACGTTTCTCCATGGCCTGGGTGGGAAAGGGTTAACACAATTTCTTGGGCGGTCCTAGCAGCTCCATAGCTAACGACTCTTCTGCAAGGGGGAAAGAAGGCTCCTTTTCTCTGCACAACAAACTCACATCCACCTTGAATAGAGGCTATTCCTGTTCGCAGGAGGGGGTGGATCGCCAGTCTTAGATCCTTCTGAGCTAGAGATCTGGCAGGACCCACGAAGGGCCAGACCAAATGCTTTCGTGGGCCTTATACACCCCCAGGCCTGACGTTCCCCACCCCTGTTTTAAAGAATAGCAATTGAAATTTATTGTCTATAATGTTTAGTGTAGTTTTAAAAACAAAAATGTTCTGTCATTTGTTAAGGTTTAAAGATTGCATGTATTGAAGTCCTATCTTTGTATAATTTTTAGTGCATTTTCAAAACCGATGTGTTCAGTTAACAATCATTGTTTAAAGAAGGTCATATTGAAGCTCTTATCTTAACAAATGTTTTTTTCATTTCAGTACTTGTGTAATTCTAAACTGTTTAATGCAACGTAACCTATGCATTTTTTTAACTTGGGGCTATATTTGGATGGCTGTCAGGGAAATCGATAAACGTCTGTCAGGGAAAGTGAGGGAAATGGAAATTTAGTGGCAACCCTGTCGTTGATAACAGGTAGGTTTTCCCTTCAAGACAATGCAGTTAAGAGAACTCTGTCCTTGCCTCAAAATCACAGTGTTTATAGCATATTCTGGTTACCTGAAGGTGGCTATAAAGGCCGCTGTTTCCGGATTAGATAGTCAAAAGGAAAAGCTTTCAGTGTCTGCCGGAAGACTCCTTTTCTGTTTCTGGTGGAATTGAAGTTTATAGTTCTCAGAACAACAAAGAACACTCTTGCAGTGTCTCTTCCTACCCTTCCCACCTCCTACTGTTGGTCACAAAGGGGCACCCCTCCTTGCCCAGACCTCAAAACAAGGAGGAGACGATTCAGAGATTGGAAAAAGCAAAGAAGTTTATTCCATAAGCCAGCTGAGAGACAGAGGAGCATCAGCGCTCAAAGACAATTCTCCAAAGTTCCCTCCCAAGCGCCAAACAGTTATACCTTTCCCCATATCCCATATTTGGCATTCTTCCCATTATAAACATTCCATTGGGTTATAAAGCACCCCTCCGTCCAAGTGATTATCTCTCTCTACTATTCCCGGAATGTACTCCAACTATCATCTTCTCCTCTGTCCTTGTCTTTACTAAAGCTAGCTGCAGTCTCTACTTAATGTGGTGATTGTTACTCCTGTAGGTTCATTTAAAAATCACGATGCCCCTGCCAAGTCTGATGGCATTGGGTTATTTAGGGCTAAATCCCTGTGTGTCACTCTTCGACATGTTACATTCCAACTAGGACTGCCAAATGCCTGGTGGTGGCGGGTAAAATCCCACCAATCCACCGGGCTGCCCGCCGACCTGCTGAGGGCCGGCAGGCAACGGGTGCACATGCGCCTGCGCAATGCCCTATGTCACTTCCAGGTTTACCTAGAAGCGACGCAGATGCTGTAGCAACCTCTGCAGAAACTGATAGCCAAGAGGCCGGAGGCCAAGAGGCCCACACCTCTAAGGTTGCGATTACCAAGGAGGAGACGACTCAGGCATCAGGTAAAGGAGTTGTTTATTAAGCCGGCAGGAGAAAAGCACAGCAAGGCTGAAATCAGTTCTCCAAAGATTTCCGCCCAAGGATTATACATTTTTATACATATACATTATACATTTTTATAATACTTATACATTTTTGCATTGCCCATATTTGGAGTGCCTGTGATCCTACACCATCTATTGGTTGCCCTGTCCCATGTCATTCTCTTGTCTCCCTGGTCTCCATGGTTTCTGCTATTTTGGGGGATTTCCATGGTGGGTCTGGGTATTGGTAATGTCTATATCTGTGTTCCCCAGGTGTTAGCGATTTGCATCTTGCAGGGTCAGTGACTATTGCTTTTGCCAACTTTGTGGTTAGTAGTTTTGCTTACGTGACAGTTAGTAATAGAGCTTCAGGTGTCTTGATCTTCACTCCCTATCCTGTCATGGCCTTCTCTGTTCTTGTCACTAACTGACTTCCTTCAGCCTACATCCTGCATCCTGTCTGGTGCATGCCTTTTTCTATTCCATTGTCTAAGGGTTTTCTAGCAGTTGAGACTTTTAGCCTGGGACCTTGGGAGCTCTCGGGAGTTTCCAATACCTGGGCCAGCTGCAGCTGGCCCGTCCATCAAAACACTACAGAAACCATAAGAGTTTTGGCAGAGACTGATAGAGTGTCCGTGTCGCTTCCAAGTAAAACTGGAAGTGACGTAGGCGTGTTGCGTGGGACGCATGTACACATTGCTCCAGGCACACACACAGACTACACACTCCAGCAACATGCTGAAAAGCTCCCGCCGATGGAGCTTCGGGACCTGGTAAGCCTATTCCCAACTATCACACAACCATGCCCGTTTATACTGCATGGCTACAAATTCAGCCTGGCTAAGGATTAAACTATGTTGCATGACTGATGACTCTAAGCCAGATGCCACTATCTCAGTGGTTCGCAATCTTTTTTGCTCCATTCCTCCCTTTCACCATTGCTCAGAATATAATTCCCCCCTTCCCAAGAGAGTCACAAACTTTATTGAATGTTGCAGATTAAATTAAAAACAAACTACAACTTTATAGATTGTGCATACTCTGCAGGACATCACACTTTGCTGAATAGTGATCCCAATTCCCCCCCCCCTGGAACCCTAAAAGTCCCCCCTGCGGGGGAGATTCTCCCCTTGTTGAGAACCCATGCCCTATCTGATTAGATTAACTCTTGCATGCCTTGTACGTTACTTACGTGCTGCGCTGTATGTCCTACAGTGAGGGGGGAAAGTATTTGATCCCCTGCTAAATTTGCCTGTTTGCCTTCTGACAAAGAAATGACAAGTCGATAATTTTAATGGTAGGTTTATTGTAGCTGTGAAAAACAGAATAACAACAGGAAAACCCCCAGAAACCCAGAAGACAAAAGTCAGAGATTGATGTGCATTATAATGAGTGAAATAAGTATTTGATCCCCTATCAACCAGCCAGGTTAGGGTTAGGGTTCTGCTGTCGACAGAAGCAATCCATCAGATTCCAAACTAGCCACCATGACCAAGACCAAAGAGCTGTCCAAGGATGTCAGGGACAAGATTGTAGACCTGCACAAGGCTGGACTGGGCTACAGACTATTGCCAAGCAGCTTGGTGAGAAGGTGACAACCCTAACCCTAACCGTCAACCTCCCTCGGTCTGGGGCTCCATGCAAGATCTCATCTCATGGAGTTGCAATGATCATGAGAACGGTGATGAAGCAGCCCAGAACTACATGGGGGGAACTTGTCAATGATCTCAGGGCAGCTGGGACCATAAAAAAGGTAAAGGTAAAGGTCCCCTGTGCAAGCACCAGGTCATTCCTGACCCATGGGGAGACGTCACATCCTGACGTTTTCTAGGCAGACTTTGTTTGCGGGGTGGTTTGCCAGTGCCTTCCCCAGTCATCTTCCCTTTACCCCCAGCAAGCTGGGTACTCATTTGACCGACCTCGGAAGGATGGAAGGCTGAGTCGACCTTGAGCCGGCTACCTGAAACCGACTTCCGTCGGGATCGAACTCAGGTCGTGAGCAGAGCTTTTGACTGCAGTACTGCAGCTTAACACTCTGCGCCACGGGGCTCCTAGCTGGGACCATAGTCTGTCGGAAATACAAGCATGCTATAATATTATGACAGGACAGCTGGTCAGAAAGAGCTGTCAGTACCTGTCAGATCAACAGGATCTGGGCTGATGTAAGAGGCTGTAATGGCCTGCAGCAGCAGTGTAAACTGGAAGGAACCAGATATGGCCAGAAGCATGATGCAATGCTGTGGGTGTAACAGCAGGTGGCCTGATAGATATCTGGTGGTAATATGTATATAAGTGTGTAGCCTCTAAGTCTCAGTGTTGGGGTGTTATGCTGAGGACTAAGCCGGAGGCTATGCTGGATATTTGATACACTATAAATAAACTAAGCACTTTTATAGTAGCTGACGTCTGGTGGAGTGTTTTGGACCAACTGATTAAACTCGCTGAACTCCGTGATATAGTCACCATGAAAACAGTTGGTAACACACTACGCCGTGAAGGACTGAGATCTTGCAGAGCCCGCAAGGTCCCCTTTCTCAAGACAGCACATGTACAGGCCCGTCTGCAGTTTGCCAATGCACATCTGAATGACCCAGAGGAGAACTGGGTGAAAGTGTTGTGGTCAGATGAGACCAAAATCGAGCTCTTTGGCATCAACTCAACTTGCTGTGTTTGGAGGAGGAGGAATGCTGCCTACAACCCCAAGAACACCATCCCCACCGTCAAACATGGAGGGGGACATATTATGCTTTGGGGGTGTTTGTCTGCTAAGGGGACAGGACACCTTCGCCGCATCGAAGGGACGATGGACGGGACCATGTATCGTCAAATCTTGGGTGAGCGCCTTCTTCCCTCAGCCAGACCCATTGAAAATGGGTCGAGGATGGGTATTCCAGCATGACAATGACCCAAAACACACGGCCAAGGCAACAAAAGAGTGGCTCAAGAAGAAGCACATTAAGGTCCTGGAGTGCCTATCCAGTCTCCAGACATTAATCCCATCAAAAATCTGTGGAGGGAGCTGAAGGTTTGAGTAGCTACACATCAGCCTCAAAATCTTACTGACTTGGAGAGGATCTGCAAAGAGGAGTGGGGCAAAATACTTCCAGAGGTGTGTGCAAACTTGGTGGCCACCTACAAGACACGTCTGACCTCTGTAATTGGCAACAAGAGTTTTGCCACCAAGTACTAAGTCATCTTTTGCAAAGGGATCAAATATTTATTTCACTCATTATAATGCGCATCACTCTCTGACTTTTGTCTTCTGGGTTTCTGGGTTTTTTCCTGTTGTTATTCTGTCTCTCACAGCTACAATAAACCTACCATTAAAATTATGGACTGGTCATTTCTTCGTCAGAGGGCAAACGGGCAAATTCAGCAGGGGATCAAATACTTTTCCCCCTCACTGTATATGGGCCCTCACAACTGCACGGCCAACCTTCTGAACCAAGGTCTGAGGCCTCCTTTTTTATTTCCACGACTACTCACCCACCAACATGCCCCTACCTTCCTGCCCATCCTTCCTCTCATCTCTCATGAGCCATTCCACTTTCTCCATCCCATGGATAATTTTCTAAACTTCTGTCAGGCCCTCCCCTTTGCCTTGTTTTTGCTAAACTAAGAAGTCTTAGACTGTCCGGCCTGCTTTGCCTTCAGACCGGGTATTTTCTTCACACACTTCATGGCTAAGCTTCTGCTGGTCTCCTGAGATGATTGCGAAGGCCAACCTCGAACATACATTCTCTCTCGTTCTCTCTTTCTCAGGACCCCGTGAGTTTTGAAGATGTGGCCGTGTATTTCACCGAAGGGGAGTGGGCCCTGCTGGATCCAGAGCAAAGAGCCCTCTATGAGGAGGTCATGCAGGAGAACTACAGCATCGTGGCCTCCCTGGGTAAGGGTCCCTGCCCACTCATTTCCTGGGCCCATGGATTCCCACCAGGGTCAGGCCTCAATGGCCAATGTGGCAAGACAAGAGAAAGTGGGGTAGAGAAAGTCATTCATGGGGTGGAGAAAGTGTGTGACCATTTATGTAGGGTCAGTTTTGATGCTCGCTCAAAGCTCCTTTTTTAAATCCGACCTTTTAAATGCCTATTCACGGTCCCGATGCAAGATGAGAAAGTCAAGCAAATTCCGCCCCCACCCTCCTGCTCCTTCGTTCCTTCGTTTGCATAGCCATTAGCAATTGTTGTTTGCATAGCTAATCCAGCGGCTGTGATTCTTTGTGCTTCCTTGAGTGGATACTTCGAGGCAGGGACGGAACAAAGACAAACGGTTGCTTTAAAGGGGCTTTTAAGAAATGTGAAAGCAGGTATGCACTGGCTTCGCAGTGACGTCTAGAATGATGGTTCAGCGTGAAAAACTAAAAAATATATGCAGAGCACTTCAGCCTGGAACACGCTGCTAATTACCAAGCATAAATGGCCTGTGTGTTTTAGGGCCTGCTCTCGGTTGATGTGGGACATGATGCCACCCGGTTGTTCTCCTCAGTGCTCTAACTGACCTGGATTCAAACAACAATTGGGAAAAGTCTCTTCTGAGGCAGAGTTCTAGGAGAGCCACTGCCAGTGAACATAAACGATGGCCTGAACACCAGCTGCAGCTGTAAAGGAAGTGTTATAACTCAAAGGAAGAACGCAGAAAGCCCTGAGTTCGGTTCTTGCCCCCTCCAGTTGAAGGATCTTAGTTATCTGGGATTGGGACAGACCCTTCCTTTCCCATTCCCAGAACCTCTCCCGGTCAGAGCAGGCAATTCCAGACCAACAAGATTGCTAAGCATGTTCGTATGGTGGGGATTCCTCGGCAGAGAGGTCCGTGTGGAAAAGCCTTCCGTAGAAGCAGGGAGCTTGCAAGCCACTTGTCTATTGCAGGCCGAAGACAGGTGCTGAGATTAAAGCCAGCAGAGCGGTGTTTCTGAGCTCTGTCTCAGTCCATCGCTTGTCTGCGCACAGCAGGATCTGCACCCTCTTTCCCTCTTCGACGGACAGGTGAAAATCAGCTCTTGCTTCACCAACTGTGTGCCCCGGTACGTGACAGAGATACAAAAGTGCTCCTGACCCTCTCCCTCTTTCCTTCCAGCCAGAAATGCAGGATACCTAGTTCTAAAGCCAGACCTGATCTCCCGCCTCGAAGGAGGGGAGGTGATTTGGCTACCTGATCCTCCAGAGATCACAGAGAGGCAGGCATCTTCCGGCTCCAGCTCAGGTAAGGAGTCTGCAATGCCAGCTGAGATTTCCTTTGCTGGTGTTATTGTGGCCCAATTCCCCTCTATACCCGGCAGTATTAAATGCACACATTAATGGTTAGAGTTTCAGTCTAGGGGAGCCCTGGGTTCAAACCCTCCTTATTTATGCAGCTTCCTGGGTGATTGTGGGCCAGGTCTTCTCAAATAGTTAAGCCAACTTTTTGAGGAAGATTGCATCCTTTTCAAAACTTGATTTTGAATGTATGTCCTGAGTCTTTAAGTATTGAGGCAGGCCTGCTGGACCTTTCCTGATACCTGACAACTTAGAAGTTAAGTTTTGTGCAAAGTGTGGCAGCCATTTGGGGGTTGATAAGGCAACTGGCCAGTTCTATATTTCAATGAAATTGCCACTCATGTTTGCTTGGTTTCTCTTTATTCCCCTTCTGCAATCCATGTGCAAAGTGTGGCAGCCATTTTGGGTTGGGCTCCGCCTCTTGTGGCAGCCATTTTGGTGTGGCGCTCACCATTCTCTCACAGAATTCCAGAAGCACCTGCAGGCTCAAAAAGGTTGGGGACTCCTGCTATAAATAACATTTCTTTGGCTTTATTTGGGGGACTTGGTTTGGAAAATAGGCATACGGAGCAAGGATCAGTAATTGCTTACAAACCTGTATATCTCATGATATCACCAAGTCAAACAAGTCAGTTTTGTGTTTAAAATGTGCAGTGACTGTCTTTTGAGCCATAGTTTATTTGATGTATAACACCACCTTTGCATCTGCAGCTATTTTACCAATCTGTGCAAATCCATTGGCTTCAGCACCACATTCTGAAATGCAAGATGTCCTATAAAGCAGCTGAGTTTCTTTGACCTATTGTCAGCTGCAGGTCATATCAAAGAAAGATATAGTAACCGGCCAGTTCTATATTGCAATAAAATTGCCACTCATCAATATGCAAACTCTTGCTGATCTTCTCTTTCTTTCTTGTTTTTCTGGTGACATAATGGTTTGTTCGCCCCGACCTGGATGGCCCAGGCTAGCCTGATCTCATTGATCTCAAAAGCTAAGCAGGATCGCTTTTGATTAGTACTTGGATGGGAAAACATCAGAGAGGCCCAGAGTTGTTACACAGAAGCAGGCAATAGCAAACCACTCTCTGAATGCATCTTGCCTTGAAAACCCTATAGGGTCACTATTAGTCGGCTGCAAATAGATGCCACTTTCCACCAGCAATTGTGTATTCTGCCTTGTAGGTCTGTGTTAGTAGAATGATGGTCTTCAAAGACTCTAAATGAATGAAATCAACTCCCATCATCAGATTCTCCCTTCCAGGTTGAAGGCAGGATTCTTTCTTAATCTTCCTGTTTATTCCAGCAGATAACGGCCATCCAAATGTGAACAAAGAGGAGCTTTACCCATCAAGGAAAGAAATTAAAATATTATTGCACAGAGTCCAAGAGAGCATTTCCAAATGTCAACAGAGAGGAGAAAATTCTAGGATACCCTGTGAACCAGAGAGACCTCAAGGAGGATACGATGGAAAGAAAAGGGCTGAAACCTCTCCTCACGAAGAGAACGGTGGAGTTATCAGCGAACCATCAGATGAAAAGAGAAGTCACGGGAGTGAGAGACCAAAGGCGTGCACAGCAGAGGGGCAAGAATCCTCCCCCAAAGATGGTAAGAGGGAAGGGTATTTTGACAGAAGGGTGGGACGTAGATAATGGGAGAACTCTTAGAGCAGCAAAACCAACTGTGCCTCAAACTGCAAATGGATGTGAGCAATAACCCCTGATGATATTTGTGAGCCACCCCAAAGCTGGAGAGAAATGGTAACAGTGCTTGATTTGAAATATTTCTAGATTTATTTCTCACCGAACATGAGATGTAGTAAAGCTCTACCTGGACTCTGCCACCTCAGATTGTAGGTGAAATAATCTTCAAGGAAAAGAAGCTTCCTACATGTAGAAAACTAGCACACAAACATATGCCCCTCCCATAATATCACTGTTTCAATAATAGGATGAGAAAAACGTACACACATATGAAGTGTCTGCAAACACACACACCCTTTTCACAATGGGGATTTCAATATTCAAGGTTTTCTGGAGAGGAGAGAGTCATTTGCACTGTTCTGGAAACACGTCACCATTGCCTAAGTGGTTTGTGATACAGCATTCATGCATGAGAGACACAGAAGTGCACAACTGCATAAGAGGCCTGAGGAATCAATTTCCACATGGTGTGCTGGTGGCCACTTTTCTCTTTTTTTTTCACTTCCTACCCCTTTACATTCCTTGGTTTCTTTTTATTCCCCTTCTGTAATTCTTGTGTAAAGTGTGGCAGCCATTTTGATTGGGCTCCATCTCCTATGGGTGGAAACTAGAGATATTATCAAGGAAGAGTGCAAAGACTATTCCTGTAGCCAAAAGAAATGAAAAGCCTTGATGGATGTCTGAGGATACTGTTAAAATTGCTAAAGATAGACAAGAAGCAAAAGTAAAAAGGGACAGAAACAGAATCAAATGTCTAAGTGCAGCATTCCAGCGACTCACACAAAGAGACAAAGAGAACTATTATAATAATGTAAAGAAATAGAAAAGGACATCAAGGGAAGAACAAGAGATCTGTTCCATAAGATCCAAGAAAACAAAGGGAAATTTAAAGCATGGTTAGGCATGCTGAATGATCAACATGGAAATACATTAACTGAACAAGAAAAATAAGAAAAAGGTGGGAACAATACACTGAAGAACTGTACAGAAGAGATGAAAGGATGACAGATTCCTTTTAAGAAGAATATTTTGAAGATGAACCTATTGTTTAAGAAAAGGAAGTGAAAGCTGCACTGAGAGCAACTGGGAGAAACAAATCACCAGGAGCAGATAGGCTATCAATAGAGCTATTCCAAGCCACAAGAATAGAGTCCATCAAGATCTTGACAAGAATAGGTGTCAACAAACATGGAAAACAAAACAAGGGCCCACAGAATGAAAACGATCAATTTACATCCCAATTCCTAAGAAACGAGACGTCAAAGATTGCAGCAACTATTAGACCATCGCATTAATTTCTCATGCAAGTAAAGTGATGCTCAAAATCTTGCAACAAGGATTGTTACCATATATGAAACAAGAAATGCCTGATGTTCACGCTGGATTCAGAAAAGGAAGAGGCACTAGAGATCATATTGCAAACTTACGTTGGTTACTGGAGTATACGAGAGAACTTCAGAAGAAAATCAGCTTGTGTTTCATAGATTACAGCAAAGCTTTCGACTGTGTGGATCACGAAAAGCTATAGCTGGTTTTAAAGGAAATGGGTGTGCCACGACATCTGATCATTTTGATGAGCAACCTGTACTCTGGACAAGAGGCCACGGTTAGGACAGAATATGAGGAAACAGAATGGTTTCCAATTGGCAAAGGTGTTAGACAAGGATGTATTTTATCTCCCTGTCTCTTCAATCTGTATGCAGAATATATCATTAGAAAAGCTGGGTTAGATTTAGGTGGAGTGAAAATTGTGGGGAGGAACATTAAAAATTTGAGATATGCCGATGATATTACATTACTGGCAGAAAACAGCGAAGACTTGAAACAACTACTGCTGAAAGTTAAAGGAGAAAGTGCCAAAGCAGAACTACAGGTGAATATCAAGAAAACAAAAGTAATCATTACAGGAGAATTACTCAACTTTAAGTTTGACCGTGAGGAAATTGAAATTGTTTAAGACTTTCTATTCCTTCACTCCATCATCAACCAAAAGGGAGACTGCAGCCAAGAAATCAGAAGGAGGTTGAGACTGGGAAGGGCAGCCATGAAGGAGCTAGAAAAGATTCTGAAGTGTAAGGATGTGTCACTGGCCACCAAGACTAGATTAATTCATGCCATCGTATTCCCTATTACTATGTATGGGGGTGAAAGCTGGACAATGAAGAAAGCTGATAGGAAGAAAGTAGATTACTTTGAAATGTGGTGTTGGAGGAGAGTGTTACGGTTACCCTGGACCGCCAAAAAAACAAATCAGTGGGTTTTAGATCAAATCAAGCCTGAACTGACCCTAGAAGCTAGAACTGAGACTATCGTACTTTGGTCACATTATGAGAAGGCAAGAGTTACTGGAAAAGACAATCATGCTAGGAAAAGTTGAAGGCAGCGAGAAAAGAGGAAGACCGAACAAGAGATGGATTGCCACAAGAGATGAAGCCATGGTAGTTTGCAAGATCTGAGCAAGGCTGTTAAGGATAGGACACTGTGGAGGACATTGATTCATAGGGTTGCCATGGGTCGGAAGTGACTTGACAGCACTGAAAACACACTCATTACCAAATCACACAAGTTATTTTTTTAAAATAAAAACATGTAGCAGTTGTAGTATATAAACCATAGTTTATATACTGTGTAATACTATCTTTCTTAATCTTCCCATTTATTCCAGCAGATAAAGGCCATCCAAGTGAAAACAAAGAAGAGCTTTACCAACCAAAGAAATAAATTAAAATATTATTGTACAGAGTCTAAGAGAGCATTTCCAAATGTCAGCAGAGAGGAGAAAATTCTGGGATACCCTGTGAACCAGAGAGACCTCAGGGAGGGCATGATGGAAAGAAAAGGGCTAAAACCTCTCCTCACAAGGAGAATGATGGAGATACCAGTGAACCATCAGTTAAGAGAAATCACGGGAGTGAGAGACCAAAGGCATACACAGCAGGGGGGCAAGAATCCTCTCCCAAAGATGATAAGAGGGACGGGTTATTTGGCAGAAGGATGGGACAAAGATAGCGGGAGAACTCTTAGAGCAGCAAACCCACCTGTGTCCTCAAACTGCAAATGAATGTCAGCAATAACCCCTGATGATATTTGTGAGCAACACCCAAACTGGAGAGAAATGGTATCAGTGCTTGACTTAAAACATCTCTAATAGATTTATTCCTCACCGAACATGAAACAAGGAGGAAAAGCTCTACCTATAATCTGCCACCTCAGCTTGTAGGTGAGCCCTCATGTGGTGAAATACTCTTCTAGGAAAAGCTTCTTATGTGTAGAAAACTAGTATGTCAAAGCCTTCTCTGTGACATCTATTTTTTTAAATGCATATTTTTCCTGTATTTCAGGAGGGGTGGATCCTGTAAACCTCCACCCCCAGTTTGAATTCCTTGGATATAGGCTGAGTGCTTCATCTCCGGTTCTGTGAGGACTAGGCCTTGGAAATACATTCCTCTCTTCCCCTACCTGCACGGACCCATTTTTCAGGTTTCCTCAGAATTTTCTGGGTCAGTTTCTAGCTGTGAGGCAGTGATGTGGGCAGGTTCAGGTGTCACATTAATCATGTCCCCCATATATTAAACAGCTGCTTTAGGCTTATACCCAATGAGATTCTTTTTTTCATTTTAACAGCCCCGTATTTGGCATTCTTAGTCCAAAGTCCCTTGGGAAAATGAGATTCCCCGCCTCAATTGTCTTTGTTTTATGGATATCCATTCAAACAGGAAATGTTCAAGGTAAACATCCAGAGAAAAAGTACCAAGAAAGAGCTAAGGTGGAGATTGGTTCCCCCCCGCCCGCCCCCCATGGCGCAGAGTGGTAAGCTGCAGTACTGCAGTCAAAAGCTCTGCTCACGACCTGAGTTCGATCCCGACGGAAGTTGGTTTCAGGTAGCCGGCTCCAGGTTGATTCAGACTTCCATCCTTCCGAGGTCGGTGAAATGAGGACCCAGCTTGCTGGGGGTAAAGGGAAGATGACTGGGGAAGGCACTGGCAAACCACCCCGTAAACAAAGTCTGCCTTGGAAACGTTGGGATGTGACGTCACCCCATGGGTCAGAAATGACCTGGTGCTTGCACAGGGGACCTTTACCTTACCCCTTCATTTATTCTTTCGCCTTCACCCAGCCTTTGCTTTTCAACATATGGTGAATGGGTTGAGGCAAAAAAACCCACATTCCTTCTAAAACCTTCTGTGTTGAGCCTGTTTGCGGACACTTTGAACCCTGAGGCTTCTGGGGAGAATCTCATCTGCCCCACAGCAGAGATTGGCCTAGCCAGTTTTGGGGGTTTGTCATAAAATAAGCACACAAACATATGTCCCTCCCATAATATCAGTGTAATTGAACTTTGATTCAACAATAGCATGAGGAAAAATATACACACATATGAAGTGTTTGGAACCTTAATTCTCTTCTCTAGCACACACATAAACATACATATTCTCCTTTCTCACACAGACATAGACATGAACCCTTTTCACAATGGGAATTTCAATATTCAAGGCTTTCTGGAGAAGAGAGGTTCATTTGCACTGTTCTGGAAACACGTCTCCATTGCCTAAGTGGTTTGTGATACAGAGTTCACTCATGAGAGAAGCAGAAGTGGACAACTGCATAAGAGGCCTGTGGAAATCATTGCCACATGGTGTGCTGGTGGCCACTTTTCTCTTTTTTTCACTTCCTTCCCCTTTGCATTCCTTGGTTTCTTTTTATTCCCCTTCTGCAGTTCTTGTGCAAAGTGTGGCAGCCATTTTGGTTGGGCTCCATCTCCTGCGGCAGCCATTTTGGAGTTGTGATCACCCCCCCTCTCAAAATTTTCCAAAGGCGGCCAGAGGCTCAAATGTGTTGGGAGCTCGTGTTTTAATTCTTATCAATAAAAGCTCTTCAGCTTTATTTCCAGAATTAGGAATATGAAGCAAGGATTAGTCACTTCTGACAAACCTATATTTCTCATGTAATTACCAAATCACACAAGTCGCTTTTTTGTTAAATACATGTAGAAACTGTATTTTGAACCATAGTTTATAAAATATGTAATACCATCTTGTCCTCTGCAGCTGCTTTGTCAATATGTGCAAATCCATTTACTTCAGCTCCAGATTCTTAAATTGAAGATTTCCTATCAAGCAGCTGGGTTTCAGTGACCTAATTTCAGGCATTGGTCATATCTAATAAAGATAGAGTAACTGCCCAGTTCTGTATTGCAATAAAATTGCCACTCATCAATATGCAGTCAGGCACTCTTGCTTATCTTCTCTTTGTTTCTTGTTTTTGTGATGGTGTAATGGTTTGTTATGCCTTGTAAATCTGTGTTAGTGAAAAGGTGCTCTTCAAAGCATCTAAATCAGGGGTGTCAAAAACATGGCCCATTGGCCAGATCCATGGCCCCTGAAGAGCTATTATCCAGGTGACGAGGCAGCCACCCCCCAATCCAACTCTTGATCTGGGCTGGCAAGGCAGTCCTGGCCTGACCAAGTGATATTTAGGTCATAACCGGCCCTTGTAACAAATGAGTTCCACACCCCTGCTCTAAATAAATGAAATTGACTCCCATCTTCATCAGATTCTCCCTAGTCGAATGCAGGATTATTTCTTAATCTTCCTGTTTATTCCAGCAGATAAGCATCTAAGTGAGAACACAGAGGAGCTTCACCCACCAAAGAAAGAAATAAAAATATTATTGCACAGAGTCCAAGAGAGCATTTCCAAATGTCAACAGAGAGGAGAAAAGTCTGGGATACTCTGTGGACCAGAGAGACCTCAAGAAGGACACCATGGAAAGAAAAGGGCTAAAACCTCTCCTCACAAGGAGAACGGTGGAGATATCAGTGAACCATCAGATGAAAAGAGAAGTCACGGGAACAAGAGACCAAAGGCATGCACAGCAGGGGGGCAAGAATCCTCCCCCAAAGATGGTAAGAGGGAAGGGTTCTTTGCAGAAGGGTGGGACACAAATAGTGGGAAAACTCTTAGAGCAGCAAAACCACTTGTACATCTGTATTAGTGAAAATATGGTCTTCAAAGCCTCTAAATCACGGGTGTCAATCATGCGGTTCGCGGGCCGCATCCAGCCCCTAGAGAGCCCTTCTCTGGCCTGCAAATCTGCCAAGGCATTCACACACACCCACTCCCAATCTGGGCTGGAAAGGCATGGCCCCGCCTGACCAAGTGACATTTATATCATATCCGGCCCTTGTAACAAATAAGTTCAACACCCCTGCTCTAAATGAATGAAATCGACTCCTGTCCTCATCAGATTCTCCCTGGTTGAAGCGGGATTCTTTTTTAATCTTCCCATTTATTCCAGCAGATTATGGCCATCCAAGTGAGAACAAAGAAGAGCTTTACCGACCAAAGAAAGAAATTAAAATATTATTGCACAGAGTCCAAGAGAGCATTTCCAAATGTCAGCAGAGAGGAGAAAATTCTGGGATACGCTGTGGACCAGAGAGACCTCAAGGAGGGCATGATGGAAAGAAAAGGGCTAAAACCTCTCCTCACAAGGAGAATGGTGGGGATATCAGCAAACCAGATGGAAAGAGAAGTCACGGGAACAAGAGACCAAAGGCATGCACAGCAGGGGGGCAAGAATCCTCCCCTAAAGATGGTAAGAGGGAAGGGTTCTTTGCCAGAAGGGTGGGACATAGATAGTTGAAGAACTCTTAGAGCAGCAAAACCAACTGTGTCCTCAAACTGCAAGTGAATGTCAGCAATAACCCCTGATGATATTTGTGAGCAACCCCCAAACTGGAGAGAAATGGTAACAGTGGTTGACTTGAAATATGTCTAGATTTATTCTTCACTGAACATGAGAAGAGGTAAAGCTCTATCCAGCTACCTCAGTTGCCAGCCTTTATTGCCAGAAAAAGGAAAGAATCCTTTAACAGAATTATTCTCTGGCAGAATAAATGAGAGGATAAGAACATAAGAATCTGTAGCATTACGTCCTTTTTGTGGTTCTTAATTATAAAAGCATATATAAAGATAACAGGCATGGATGTTTTAGGCCCAAGAGCTTAATTTGGGGGGGGGGAATCTACTCTCCCCCCCACTTGATTCTTCCTCGTCTTTTAAGTTGAACGTTCATGAAACGCTCTGTGAAGCCTCACAAAGCAACCATGTAGAATTTTGTTACTCCATTAGCGCAAACAATTTCAGCAGGCAGGCTTAGCTTCTGTGACCTCCAGATACTTCACAATCTGTACTTTCAGGAATGCTGAGTAAGGCTGTCACTTTCAATAGAAATTTTAAGTCCTCCAAATCCAGAGAAATGGCATCACAGCTGTTCTAAGGCAACATATCAGATCACCCATGTCATAACTGTCAACATAGTTCCATCTGTCAGTGCTTAAAATCAGAGACTGCCACCATAAAGATATAGGAACATCTTTCTACAAACTAAAGCCCCAGGTGTGCAGAAAAATCTGAAATCTTAAAAAAAATACACTGGAAGTTAAAAAAACCCAAAATAATAGTCATGCTGGTAACTTTATGAAATTAATTCCCTCTGAGGTCTCAGTGCCGAGCAAGCACAACAATACTGCAAGCCTTCAAAAAGGGAAGGGGAGGTAGAAGGGCCCTTTCCAAGGCTATTTTGGCCTCCCAGTCCACCCCTGCTTCCCTACCTCCTGTCCTGGAGGGAGGAGTCGTCAGGCCCAGGTCCAACACAACCAGGCAACGTGCTGCCATGCAATTTGCGCAACTCACCTAGTGCTGCTTTCACACAAAGGACTTCCCATGTTTCAGACACCTAAGACTGATGTATTGTTATTGCTTTTATGTTTCCACATGACAGAACCTTCAGTTTTGTGCACAGACTGTTAGTAGCCCATTGCTTCTACCAAAAAAACCCCCAACAAACTTGCTTTATTTTAAGCTTTTAAAAATGATGTTTCCTGGGGAGGACCCTGTCAGTAGGAGCAGTTCCTTGGGTCTGAAGGGGAAACAGCAGTAATTGCAGGACTTTGGTGTAGTCAGTTGCTCTTTTCATTTGCTGATGATTGCAAGGGGCCAGTCCTTTGCAGAAATTAGCATAACAGAAGAGTATCGCCTGCCTTTTAGGAAAAAGGGAGGGAATTGGCAGAAGTGTCTGGAGATATCTGTGCAAGTTTTTGCGTGTGTGTGTGTGTGTGTGTGTGTGTGTGTGTTAAGTACCGTCAAGTTGTTTCCGACTCATGGCGACCCTATGAGTCAATGTCCTCCAAAGTGTCCTATCCGTAACAGCCTTACTCAGATCTTGCAAATTGAGGGCTGTGGCTTCCTTTATTGAGTCAATCCATCTCTTGTTGGGTTTTCCTCTTTTCCTGCTGCCCTCAACTTCTCCTAGCATGATTGTCTTTTCCAGTGACTCTTGTCTTCTCATAATATGTCCAAAGTACGACAGCCTCAGTTTAGTCATTTTAGCTTCTAGGGACAGTCCAGGCTTGATTTGATCTAAAACCCACTGATTTGTTTTTTTTGGCGGTCCAGGGTATCCATAACACTCTCCTCCAACACCACATTTCAAAGGAATCTACTTTCTTCCTGTTAGCTTTCTTCAATGTCCAGCTTTCACACCCATACATAGTAATAGGGAATACGATGGCATGAATTAACCTGATCTCAATGGCCAGTGATACATCCTTACCCTTCAGAATCTTTTCTAGCTCCTTCATGGCTGCCCTTCCCAGTCTGTCTCCTTCTGATTTCTTGGCTGCAGTCTCCCTTTTGGTTGATGATGGAATCAAGTACATGGACTTAAAAATTTTTTTTGTAAAAGGGATTGTCTTATTTCTAGGCAGCAATAGCAAAGGGCCTCAAAACAAAACAATGTGGGCTGAGAATCCTGAGGGCTGAGCCAGTGTGGTGTAGTGGTTAAAAGTGTTGAACTAGTATCTAGGAAGACCCTGGTTGGAATCCCCACTCGTGCCATGGAAGCTTGCTAGGTGACCTTGGCCAGTCACACTTTCTCAGCCTAACCTACCTCACAGGGCTGTGCTGAGGATAAAATAGAGGAGAGGACAAGGATGTAAGCAGCTTTGAGTCCCCATGGGGGAGAAAGGCGGGGTATAATTGTGATAAAGTTTACTGTCTGTGGCCGAAGGCCATCACAGTCCACCATACAAAACATTAAAATAACATAAAATAACATTAAAATAACTTTAGAACGGTCTCACACACAAGAAACTAATATTTAAATATGTCACGTTCCCTGATTAGAAACAGCTTTAGCTCAAAGGTGGGGTATAAATAAAGTAAGTAAATAATTTTCATGAGAACACAGTGGGTTAACTACAGTTAAAAATTGGAAGAAAACTGATTAACCTGGGATGTCTGGAATCTCCATTGCAAGGCTTATTTCACACAGAAAGGCATGAGCAGCCAGACTGTCCACTAGTGTGTAATCAGCCCGGGGGTGGGGGTGGCTATAACTGGATGCCACACAGCTTGCCTGGCCCATTAGAAGCCTCTGCACAACTTGCATGACTTAGCCAAGTCTGGCAGTGCCTTCCACACAACTCACTTGAGCAACCTGTACCATATAACTTTGGTACCTTGGTCAGACTTTTCCTACGAAGAAGGTTTTATGCAGAGGGAAGGAAGGAAAATTGTGTGTCATGCTTGAAGTGTTCGATTAGGATCTGCAAGATCCAGGCTCAAATGCCCACTGTGCCATGGAAGATTACTGGGTGATCTTGAGCCAGCCACACGCTCTCAGCCTAAGTAACCTATCGTGGTTGTTGTGAGGATGACATGATGGAGAGGAGAATGATGTAAGTTGCTTCGGGTCCCTATTGGGCAAAAAGGTGGAGTATAAATTAAGATACGGAATGATAAATAAAGCTGAAGACCGGGCAAACGGACAAAAGAAAGGTTGGTTGTTAAGTGGAGAGAAAGCAAGGAAAGGGAAGAGGATATGGAGGCTGCTTGGAGGAGGGAAAGAGGAAATAATGTGGGGGAGGGGATACAGGAGGAAAAGTAGTGACCCCAGAAGTCCTTGTGTGTTCCCTGCTTGTAAATTTGATCCTTAGCTGCTTTCTGTCGGGAAGGGAAGAACTGTGACTATGTTCTTCATTACTTTTCTCCCAAATAGGTGCTGAGCAGGTAAAAGAGAAGGAGAAGTCTCTGCCAGCAGAAAATGCTTCAGTGGTGACCCCAAAAGGGACAGCATTGCAGGGGGTCAAAGAAGGAACTTCCCAGGATCGAAAGGAAGGTGGACAGTATGAGACTTTGGGACGACCAGGGAGGTCCCAACGAAAACGTTCTCAGAAGAAAGCTGGTCTTTGTGTGGTAAGCCACGACGACCTCTATGAAGAAAGAGTCCAAGAGGGGAGTCGCAAAGATGGGACTCAGAAGCCACTTCAAGATCAGGCAAGAACCTCCTCCCTTAACACCAGCAAGATAACCCATGCAGCAGCAAAACAGTTTCAATTCTCAAACTGTGGGAGAAGCTTCCAGCATTGCGGTCCACTCGTTATACACGAGCGAACCCACACAGGGGAGAAACCCTATGCATGTTCAGTCTGTGGGAAAGGTTTCAGCTGCAGATCAAACCTTTCTAGCCATCAGAGGGTGCACACAGGAGAAAGACCCTATAAATGTTCTGATTGTGGGAAACGTTTTAAAGCTGCTTCAGACCTCAAAGGTCACAAAAAGGTCCACACTGGAGAGAAACCATACCCATGTCCAGAGTGTGGGAAAAGGTTTGGTGATAAGGGGCATCTTCTTAGACATGAGAAAACGCACACTCAAGTGAAACCATTCAAATGCTCACACTGTGGAAAGGGCTTCAGAGAGCGAGAGCACCTTATTGTTCATGAGAGAATCCACACTGGAGACAAACCTTATAAATGCTCAGACTGTGGGAGAAGCTTCAATTGCCTGTCAAATTTCAATAGGCACAAGAAAATCCACGGAGGAGAGAAACTGCATAAGTGTTCAGATTGTGGGAAAAGCTGCAGGAATAAGGCTGACCTTACACTGCATAAGAGAATTCACACTGGTGAGAAACCTTACCACTGCACAGAGTGTGGGGAAAACTTTCGGAGCAGCTCAAACTTTATAATGCATAAGAGAACCCACCGAGAAGACAAACCATACGAGTGCCTGGAATGTGGCAAACGTTTCCGTCATAGGGTTTCTCATATTAACCATGAGCAGAGAATGCATAAATACCGGTGCTCAGGTTGTGGGGAAAGTTTCAGTCAAAGTTCAGCCCTTCAACGTCATACAACTAAACACACAGGAGAGAAACCATTTAGGTGCTCACATTGTGGGAAAGGCTTTGATCAGAGAAAAATACTGACTCTGCACGAGAGAATCCACACAAGAGAGAAAGTGTTCAGTTGTCTAGAATGTGGGAAAGGATTTATAACAAAACCTAAACTTATTCGACATGAGAGAGTCCACACTGGAGAGAAACCATACTCTTGTTCAGAGTGTGAGAAGAGTTTCAGCGAAAAATCAAGCCTCCGTCAACATATGAGAGTCCACACAGGAGAGAAACCGTACGAATGCTCACTCTGCGGGAAGAGATTCAGGCAGAGATCGCATTTTGTTGCGCATGAGAAATTCCACCCTGGAAAGGAATCCTATGAGTGTTCAGAGTGTGGGAAAAGCTTCAACAATTCCTTAAGTTTGCTGAGACATCAGAAGATCCACATGGGTGAAACCCCCTATAAATGCTTGGAATGTGGGAAAAGCTTTGCCTCAAAGCGCAGTCAAGAGCGACATCAAAGAATCCACACAGGAGAGAAGCCATATCAGTGTCGGGATTGTGGGAAGAGGTTCCGTTTCAAAGCAAACCTGCGGACACATGAAAAAGGACACACTGGAGAGAAGCCATTTAAATGCATGGAGTGCGGCAAAAGCTATTTTAGTAGTTCAGGCCTCATTAACCACCATAAAATCCACGCAGGAGAAAACATCTAAATGCTCAGATGAGGGGTAAGGTTCCAGAAAGATGACTTACCTGCTCCAGTGTGAGAGAGTCCACACAATGGACTCAGTGCACAGTGTGAGAAGGAGTTTGCCAAGAAAGAACATCTGTCTGCACATGAGAAAACACAGAGACAATAAGGGAAGCATTAGAAAAATAGTCGGAAAGGGAATCTTTGCTGGAGATCATAGATAATTATGGGTTGAAGAGTCTGTTGAACACATGAATTTGCCTTATACTGAATCAGACCCTTGGTCCATCAAAGTCAGTATTGTCTACTCAGACCAGCAGCAGTTCTCCAGGGTCTCACAGGCAGAGGTCTTTCACATCACCTACTTGCCTAGTCCCTTTAACTCACTGGTTCCCAACCAGGGGTCCGTGGACCCCCAGGGGTCTGCGAGAACTAAATTAAGGTCCGTGAAACAAAGTTATAAACCCATAATAAATTAATATTTTCAATTAAATGTTCTCTATTATAAAATATATATATTCAAATATTATTCTAAGTTTAATGTTTAACTAACAGTTATGATTAAAGTTTATTTTCAAATTCTCAGAATTTTTATTATGAACCTTGGGGTCCCTGCACCGAACAAAAAAGTCCTAGTGGTCCCTGGTCAAAAAAAGGTTGGGAACCACTGCTTTAATTGGAGATGCCAGGGATTGAACTTGGGATCTTCTGCATGCCAAGCAGATGCTGTACCACTGAGCCACAGCCCAACTCAGTTTTCTTCGACAACAGGGCTGATATTCTCTTCTTAATTCCTATGGGCCTATCCCAGCTTCCTTTGTTCACCAACCCCATAGCTTTCTGTGCCCACCCCAATATTATTTTGTAGGCGCTCTGCCCCTCTGCATGCTCCATGGGCTAATCCCCAAAGCAGAGTATTTTAAATATATTTTGTTTGACAAAACGCACACACAAAAACTATTCTGTCAAAGAAATCAACCAGAACTGTAGCATTGGTTCTCATAGGTTATCCAGGATGTGTAACCGTGGTCTTGGTATTTTCTTTCCTGACGTTTCGCCAGCAGCTGTGGCCGGCATCTTCAGAGGAGTAACACATTGTGTTACTCCTCTGAAGATGCCGGCCACAGCTGCTGGCGAAACGTCAGGAAAGAAAATACCAAGACCACGGTTACACAGCCCGGATAACCTACGAGAATCAATGAACTCTGACCGTGAAAGCCTTCGACAATATTCAGAACTGTAGCATTTGGATTTTAATTAGTTTTTGTTAAGAAATTTAGACAAATACTACATATTTTAGGTATATAACGTAATGTAACTATTTTCTATGTGTATATGGTGAAGAATCATAACTTAACAACAAATGAATTAAATGACAAATGTTAAATAGCAGTAAATTAGGGAAATTAAAGAGCATGATCTTTATGGTCGCAAGGCTTTGTTATATACCACATTGATAGTCCTACCATGAAGTGCTAAAATAAATAGTTTTCTTCCGTCATCTTTACTTGAACTTCCCACATAAAATTCTCTGTGAGCAAAGCAAAGGTCCCGAGAATCAAGACAACTATATTTTAATGATTATACTGGAGATTTTTAGACCAGTGTGTAGTCTAAAGCTTCTAACGCAGCCTTGTGAGACACAGTGCACTCATCCCACACTATTTAGTGTTATTTTGTGTATTTAATGGAAGTTTGATTACTGAAAGAGCCTTTTTGCCTCTTGCCGAAAGCATCACAGCAATACCTGATGAAGCAGCAGCCAGAATGATCATCCTTTTTTGGCAAGCTGTAGCCAAAAGCAGATTAAGAGATGTCTTTCCTGGTCCCCCGCAGCAGCATCTGTGAAAACTGTGGAACCCACTGATTACTAAGAGCCAGCATAGGTTTCTCAAGAAGTCATGTCAGACTAATCTTATCTCCTTTTTTTGGAGAAAGTTACTACCTTGCTGGATCAGGGGAATGCAGTAGACATAGTTTATCTAGATTTCAGTAAGGCTTTTGATAAGGTTCCCATAATATTCTTGTTGACAAATTAGGAAAATGTGATTTAGATCCTGTTACTGTTAGGTGGATCTGTAATTGGTTGACAGATCGCACCCAAAGATGGAACCCAAATGGTTCCTCATCTACTTGGAGAGGAGTGACTAGCAGAGTGCCTCAGGGATCTGTCCTGGGCCTTGTGTTGTTCAATATCTTTATAAATGATTTAGATGAAGGAATAGAGGGGATGCTTATTAAATTTGCAGATAATACTAAATTGGGACGGGTAGCAAATATGGTAGAAGACAGAGCCAGGATGCAGGATGATCTTGACAGGCTGGAGAATTGGGCTAAACCCAATAAAATGCATGTCAACAGAGATAAATGTAAAGTTCTGCATTTAGGTAGGAAAAATCAAAGGCATAATTATAGGATGGGGGAGATTTGTCTCAGCAGTAGTGTGTGCGAAAAGGCTCTTGGGGTCTTAGTAGACCAAACACTGAACATGAGTCAGCAGTGTGATGCAGTAGCTAAAAAGGCAAATGCGATCTTGGGCTGCATCAACAAAAGTATAGTGTTCAGATCACATGAAGTGATGGTATTGCTTTAATCTGCTCTGGTTAGACTTACCTAGAGTATTGTGTTGTTTTGGGCACCACAATTTAAGAAAGATGTGGACAAGCTACAACATGTCTAGAGGAGGGCAACAAAGATGGTGAGGGGTCTGGAGACCATCCTATGAGGAGAGGTTGAAGGAGCTGGGTATGTTTAGCCTGAAGAGGAGAAGACTGAGAGGGGATAAGATAACCATCTTCAAGTACTTGAAGGGATGTCATATAGAGGATGGTACCATTTCTGTTGCCTCAAAAGGTCAGACCAGTACCAACGGGTTAAAATCAAAAGAGTTTCCATCTAGACATTAGAAAGAATTTTCTAACAGAGCGGTTCCTCAGTGGAACACGCTTCCTTGGGAGGTGGTGGGCTCTCCTTCCCTGGAGGTTTTAAAGCAGAGGCTAGATGGCCATCTGTCAGCATTGCTGATTCTGTGACCTTAGGCAGTTCATGAGAGGGAGGGCATCTTGGCCATCTTCTGGGCATGGAGTAGGGGCTGCTGGGTATGTGTGTGTGGGGGGGAGGTAGTTGTGAAATTCCTGCATTGTGCAGGGGGTTGGACTAGATGACCCTGGTGGTCCCTTCCAATTCTATGATGTGGTGAGGGCTGCCAACATGGAAGGCCGTGAAATGGGAGTGGAGAAATCCATGGAGGGCAGGGCTCTCAGTGGTTACTAATTGTCAGACTTCAGTACCTCGTTGCATCTCAGTAATAGTAAACTTCACTCCATACGTTGCAGAGAGTTTAAAGTTTTATTTAAGAAAGCAAACGGGTTCAGTAGGTCTATACAAACTTAAGGTCACAATACAGATGGGGGAAATACTGGTTGTCTTTATAGGGGACATGCAATAGGATTGATTACACTAATGTCAGAACACAAAAGGCTGAGGTGCAGCGGAGCTGTCTTGGATGGGAAGGATACAAGTTTACAATAAGGAGGTGTTTGCCGGAGATTACCCATTAGACACATACTTGTGAAATTGACTAGTAAATGACCGGGCGATCTCTCGGCTCTCAGGCATTGTTCCGCGGCCCCAGAGGCTTAACAGCGGAACTCTATTGAAACGCTGATGTCGAGCGGGTGAAACAAAGGGCACGGGGGGGGGGGAGCTACACGGAGCCTGCTTATCCGGGGCTTGACTGGACGCCCTCGCTGACACTCCGCCTCCCCAAAGACCCCTCCTTGGGGTTTCTCAGTTTGGCGGGGTAATGCCGATGGAATTCCGCTACCAGGTTGGGGGCTTTTACGTGCACAGCGGACACCCACTCATCGTGGCTGGAGTTCAGATGTTTCCAATGCACAAGATACTCCAGCTGGCCCCGCCGCACCCGAGAATCTAACACCTTGGAGATCTCAAAGTGCTGTTCCCCTTGCACCATAATTGGGGTCGCAGCTGCTGGTTCCGGGTGCCATTCAGGGGCCAGTACAAAGGGTTTTAACAGACTCACATGGAATACTGGGTGCACCCCCTGTAAGGTTTTTGGCAGTTCCAACTCCACAGTAACCTCATTGATAACCTGGGAGATTGGGAACAGCCCCACAAATTTTTGACTCAGTTTCTTGCACAGACGTAAAGACCTGAAATTTTTGGTGGAAAGGTATACCTTCCCTCCGACCTTTAATTCCCATTGGGGCGCCCTGTGTTTGTCTGCCTGCGTCTTGTATCTCTCCTTCGCCTGCTCCAAATTTTTTATAAGCCAGGGCCAAGTGTTCCTCACTGTGTTGGCCCATACTGACACCTCGGGGGGGGGGGGTCGCCACTCAGCGGGAGGGGTACGGCTCCTAAGGGCCCGAATTCCATTCCATAGACCGCTTTGAAAGGGCTTATACCAGTAGCAGAGTGTACCGAGTTATTATAGGCATATTCCGCCAATGGCAGCAGGTCGACCTGAAGTGGGTCGTGCTGTTCAGATGACAGGCTCTTAGAATGTTTCACTTACTGAGAAGTGAAGGTATCTTATTCAGCCAGTCATTGATTAAGCAGGACTCAACAACTTTACTTACTTTTAAAAAGCAAGTCTTTTTATTGATAAAAATGCAGATTATCAAGTCTTTAACACTTCTATAAAATGCAGATTATCAAGTCTTTAACACTTCTACAAAAACTCTTATAAAAATACAATGTATGTATGTACAATATATGCAGTAAAAGCAAGCAAGTCTTACATACTATTCAGTTTCAAAATCCAACTTCTAAAATATAACAGTCAAATTATTCTGATTCAGTTCCAAGTATCTAATTCACAAAGTCTAGAGTAAAGTATTTAAACCATACATATCATTCAGCCTTTTCTGAGAGCCTTTTGGAAGGTTCTAAATCTCTGGGCTAACTGTAGCTGTATTTACACTGTTTCTAGACTCATTAAGAGTGAAGAGAAATCTTTTATCCCCACTTTCTTATCCATCAAGAGGGATACCTTTTATTCCCTCTGTCAGATATGATGAGCAGTTCAGTAATGTTTTAGTAGCAGCTGCTCAGCTCTCCACGACCATATATGGGCTTCCTTTCCTTTCAGTCTATTTTGCTTAAAGTATAAACACTTATTTCTGAGTTTCATGATCACATTATATGCATAATTTTTACACCATCCTCTTTGTTAGGACAATACACATTAAATGAGACTACTTAGAAATATGTAGCACAACATTTAACTATATAACTCATAAAACACAATTATAATTTACATTTATCACTTGCAAAGTGACATTGTTTACATTGGTCAGTTGCATAGCCTTGAGTGAGATTACAGAAGAGCAAGAAAGCATATTATTCATATCTTTGAGAGAACTTTAATGCCTTTAAGCTATAAAAAGCAAAGTTTAAGCTATTAATGCACTCTTAGTACATTAAGATATCTTGAGACCTTGAGAAGGGCAAAAGTGTTCTGCTTTTGAGATTCTGACAGCTGGCAGCTGAATCAGAAAGGTGATTTTGGTTACATCTTATTGATAGATAAGGAAAGGTGCTCTGCTCTTCCCCTTCAAGGACAAGACCAGAGTGACATAATTAGTTAGCTTCTTGATAGAGCTGACCTTGAGAGAATTCTGTCAGCATTTTGTAAGCTGACAGGCTTTTCATTACACATTACACAAACTTCTGCAGTATGTGGCTCAGTTTGCATGTTATGTTCAAGCTCTACATATGGAATTACATGGAATTAATTCTGCACATGTTCACAAAATACCATGATTATGTCAGAGACCGTGACAGACCCAATTGTCCTGGTGGTAATTTACAAAACAGTGCATGCAACACTCTACTACAGCTTTAACCCTTTCGGTCTGCCCATCTGTCTGTGGGTGATAGGCCAAAGACAAACCCTGTTGCACACTCACAAGTCCTAAAAATGCTTTCCAAAACTTTGACACGAAAACGGACCCCCTGTCACTCATGACCTTCTGCGGAAAGCTGTGTAATCTGAAGATCTGGTGCACAAATAAGCGAGCCAGTTTGTGTGCAGAGGGCATCCCCTCGCACAGAACGAGATGAACTTGCTTTGAGAAGAGATCTGTGCCGTAAGGGCATGCTTAATAGCCATGGCTTCCTTTCCCCCAATCGGCCAGTTTAGCTCCGGGCCGGAGAATTTCCTTAAAATTTCCATGAAATGGCCCATCCTCCCACACTGGAGACATGCTCCTTCCTTGAAACGGCGTGCCCTGTCCAGGCTGAAGGCCCCTTGGTTCCTTCTGTCTCGCCGCAGTTCAGCTGCAGTGCCCCCTTTGGCGGGAGCTGCAGGGGGTACCTTTGACGGGCTATCCTTGGAGAACTGGAGGGTTAGCTTGCGATTCTCCACCAAGGCCGCCAGTTTAATCCAGTCCTCTACCGACTCTGGGTCTCCCAGGGTTAAACAGCCGTCCAGCACTTCCCAACGCAGTCGTTCGCGGAAGTGCTGGACCTTGGTGGCTGCACTCCATGCCCTTATCTTGCAGGATAGCGATTGAAAGTCCTGGGCGTACTCACTTACTGAGTGGGCCCCCTGCTTCAAATGACGCATGGCAATCTTTGCCTTCTCCCCCCCTATGAGGGTCCTCGAAATGGGGTCGCAAAGCAGACATAAAGTCATTCAGGGACTTCAAGACCCTGGGCATAGTCTCTGCCACCGTCACTGCCCATTCCACTGCCTCCTTCTCTAGTAGGCTGATCACTTACTTGACCCGGGCTTCCTCCGAGGGAAAGGTCTCTCCTTGATCCTTCATGAAACCAGACACTTGGAGTAGGAAATGGGGTAGCTGTGTGCTGGATCCGTCGAAGAACACCTTCAGATCCCTGGCAGTAGGGCGCCTGGGTGGGGGCGCCTCCCTGCAGACGGGTGGTTCCGCGGCAGGTAGGGAGCTGGCTCGGGGTTGCTGCGAGGGCTGTCTGAGCTCTCTCACTACCCCCAAAAATGCAGTCAAATTCCTCTGCAGAGCGCACAGCTGTGCCTGCAGGTCCTGGTTCTGTAGGGTCAACGTCTGGTTCTGTTCATGTAGCAGGATAATTTCCTCCGTGGTGATGGCGGCTGGGGTGGTCATAGCATGGATGATTGAGGGTCCTTCCAACCATTCTCTAGGCACAACCTCTCGGTTCCACTCTTCCCCTTCACCGTACCAGGTGGTTAGCGGTCCCGGTAGAAACCGCCACATGGGTCCGATGCTGCCCGTTCGCTGGCCCCGACTCTCCGTCGCTGCTCTGCTTGCGTGGGCAAGGAGGTCCACATCGGCATCCCAGGGAAGTCGGTAAGCCTGGGCAGGCGCTGCTCCAGGGTCGTTTCTTCCAGACCAATATCGATAAGGAGGGTTGCCCCTCGTTCGTCGCTCTGGCGGAGGTCTTCCCCCATAAGGAGCGACTGTGTGGATCGCGCAGACATACTAATACTAACTATTTACTAAACACAAAAATAAAAAAGAAAGCTAAGGAATTCTGAGATTCTGACCTACTGTCAGACTTCAGTACCTCGTTGCATCTCAGTAATAGTAAACTTCACTCCAGACGTTGCAGAGAGTTTAAAGTTTTATTTAAGAAAGCAAACGGGTTCAGTAGGTCTATACAAACTTAAGGTCACAATACAGATGGGGGAAATACTGGTTGTCTTTATAGGGGACATACAATAGGATTGATTACACTAATGTCAGAACACAAAAGGCTGAGGTGCAGCGGAGCTGTCTTGGATGGGAAGGATACAAGTTTACAATAAGGAGGTGTTTGCCGGAGATTACCCATTAGACACATACTTGTGAAATTGACTATTAAACGACCGGGCGATCTTTCGGCTCTCAGGCATTGTTCCGTGGCCCCAGAGGCTTCACAACGGAACTCTATGGAAACGCTGATGTCGAGCGGGTGAAACAAAGGGCACGGGGGGGGGGGGAGCAACACGGAGCCTGCTTATCCGGGGCTCGACTGGACGCCCTCGCTGACACTAATCGTTAGGGAAATCTGCTCCCTCCAGTTCATATCACTTGCTGGGGAGGCCAGAGAGGTGGATGCTGTTGCAGCTTTCCTGCCTGTGGGCTTCTTAGAGGCAGCTGGTCGGCCACCATGTGAACAGACTGCTGGACTTGATGGGCCTTTGGTCCGGCATTCAGTGTGGCTCCTCTTACATTCTTATACCACCTGCCGTGTTGAAAACAAGGCGACTGTTCCTTTGGCCCCATTATAAGTTTGGCCTGTTTTCTCAGATAAAGAGTCCAAGCTGTCCAGGTGATCATATGCAGTCTCTTTGACAAATTCACTTGCAAGTGCGCTAACTGTCTCCTCTCTGTATTTCTGGAAGGCCAAATGTTTTCAAATGAGAGCCAGACATGGCTGGAACACAATCGTCAGTAATTCTGATGACTCGATTAGAAATTGGGTAGTTATTTAGTTTATTTAAAATATCTCTGCTGCCTTTCCACCCCATTCAGGCTCCCCCAGGTGGTGAACGTTAGAACGTTTCAAATATTAAAAGACTTTTCAAATGCATGGAGACATCGTGAACAACTAAAACATATAAACACATGAAACTATACAAAGGAAGGATAAGAGTCAGCGAGGGGACGCTCGCCAAAAAGCTAACAAAAAAAAAACCTGTTCCCCCTCTGGCGGAAGTCAATGATGGAGAGAGACAGATCTGTGGGCGGGTGGGGGAAGTACATCGTTTCACTATCTGGATTGTATATTCTGACTTGATTTGAAATGAAAAACACTTGCAGAATACTAGCAAACAGAGTTTTGTAGCGCTTTCAGAAGGTAGACGTGTCAGTCTGCAGGAGAACAGCCAAATTTGAGTGAAGGAGCGCCTTGGAGACCAAGAAGCTTTTCCGAGTATCTGGGGAAGGGAGTTTTGATTCTCGAAAGCTGATAGCCCCAAAAGGTTTGTTGGTCTCTGAAGTGCTGCTGGACTCAAATCTAGATGTTGTCACATTTGAGGTGACTCTGTGACTGCCGATTCCTCAACAGTATTACTCTGTTGAGCATCATCCTCGGGAAGACCTCTTCAGTGGCAAACTTGTCTGAAGGTCTGTGTTGTAAAGGAGGGGATATACTGCCCCACTCCTTGCTAGCACTGCCTCTACCTGTCTGGGGAGGAGGAGGTAAGCCGCTGTGGGTGGAGAAAGGCGGCCACGGTGAAGGAGAGCTTGACTCAAGCGAAGCCATGTTGGGTGCCTCATGAACTCAGAACCTCTGGCAGGGAAGCATCAAACTGCCAGCCTAAGTTGAGCTGGTGTCCGCCTGCCTGGAAAGACCCAGTAAGAAAATAAAGTGGGAAAGGAGTTTTGGCCTGCGCACAAAGGGAGCTGCATTTCCCCAAACACCAAGAGGAATTGGCTGGTCGAAAATTGTTCCTAAGAGATGCGTGTCTTGTGGATTCAGTAATGCCAATGTATTGAGATGAGCCCCGTAGCGCAGAGTGGTAAGCTGCAGTATTGCAGTCCAAGCTCTGTTCACGACCTGAGTTCAATCCCAATGGAAGTCGGTTTCAGGGAGCCGGCTCAAGGTTGACTCAACCTTCCTTCCTTCTGAGGTCGGTCAAATGAGGACCCAGCTTGCTGGGCGTAAAGGGAAGATGACTGGGGAAGGCACTGGCAACCCACCCCACAAACAAAGCCTGCCTAGGAAACGTCGGGATGTGACGCCACCCCATGGGTCAGGAATGACCCGGTGCTTGCACTGGGGACCTTTATCTTTTATTGAGATGGAGACGGGGATCTGAGAAAAGAGCGCTGCGTCAGGCAGGCAGAACTTTTCCTCCCAGGCAGAAGTTCTCAGCGCCCATGGCCATCGGGATAAGAACCGCGTGGTTTCCTTGGCCAGAGGGCATCTACCTGTTGAACCCCACTCCGAAAAGGAGGATCCAAGGAGACAATGCTCCGTCAAGGGGGGGGGGTTTAAAAATGAAGCAAATAAACAATCCCATGGGTTACGAAAGCCACATGAAGTCAGTAGTGGCTGTTGAGGAATAGACGTATTGTTTTCATGGGTTTGCATGCAGTTTTATTCAGCGTTGAGAAAAAGCCTCCCCCCCTCCCGCAGTCTCCAGTGGTGCCGCCCGCCTCCCCTCCCCTCTGCCCCGGGGTCGCAGCCGCGGAGCTGCCCTTTGCAAGGCGAGGACCGGGCAGGCAGGTCGCGGGGCGCCTCCGGGGGGAGCGTCTCGCCTCGTCCCGCACGGCTGCCGGGCTGGCTGGGGCTGCCTGCCGGAGAGGTCGAGCTGCTGCCGCCCCTTCGCCCCCCGAGGAGTGGAGAGGGAGGGACGGGGGGCTCTGAAGCCGGGCGAGCTTGGAGCAGGTGGGGAGACATGCCTGGCGGCTCGGTAAGCGCTTCCCTCCGCGCCTCCCCCCCCCCCATCGCCTTTCGTGCCGGGGGGTTCCCCTCTCCCGACTTACTCCTTTTCTGCTTGGGCTTCAAGCAAGGGCTGGGGGGCTGTGCCAAGGGCGCATTCTGCGTACGCTCAGGAGCCCCCTGCAGTTGTGGGCTGGTTTCCTGCGCTCCAGGTCTGAGGTGGGGCTTTTGCAAAATGCGTGGAAATCCAGCCCGAAAGGCGCCCGTCTGAGCTGCACACCGAAGAAGACCCGCTTTCAAGGCGCCGCTGTAGCCAGCGGGGCGGCTCTGGCGGGACTGGCCGGCTTCGGGTTGCACCGACGGGGTGGGGGGATCACCTTTTGGATCCCCCCCCCTTGCTAGAAAGTCCCTGGGAAAATACCGGAAAGGGTCTGGTGCAGCAACCGGGCGACTCTCTGGACTGATTATCACAGAGAGGCTGAAGTCTTCTTTTCTTATGAGTGTGTGCAAAGTGCCTTCAAGTCGCAGCCCACTTATGGCGACCCCCTTTTGGGGGTTTTCATGGCAAGAGACTAACAGAGGTGGTTTTGCCAGTGCCTCCCTCTGCACAGCAACCCTGGACTTCCTTGGTGGTCTCCCATCCAAATACTAACCAGGGCTGACCCTGCTTAGCTTCTGAGATCTGATGAGATCAGGCTAGCCTGGGCCGTCCAGGTCAGGGCCTGGTTTCTTATGGAGGACTGTAAACTGTCCACAGGGGGAAAGTCTTTTCTTAGACGGGTCGGTGCCGGGAACCTTGGGAGGGAAGGCGACATGGTGGCCAAAGAATCTTTCCTCACTACAAAGATACAGGACATCCTTCTGAGGTTCTCCCCCCTCTGAATACCTGTATTTATACCCCTTTTTGCATCATTCCTACATCATCTCCTTTCCCACCACTTAACGGAGCATAGCAACACCATGCATCCAATCTGCAGGGAGAGAATTCATACTGAGGGTGAAATTCTTGAGTCCCAACAAGGGTTTTTACTATCCAGATTGCTTACTTGGAGGCAGAAAAAAGTTCTAAGACAACTTTATTGTGCCGTGGTCAAATAATCCTTCCTAACTATTCTTTTGAGTCGCACCCCTTCAAATACATGTATTTATACCCCGTTTTTACATCATTGTTATATCATCTCTTTTTCCACCACTAACAGAGCATAGCAATGCAATGCATCCATTTATCTACCAGGACTCGCTTCCCTAGGTAATGGCCTACAATGGATTTGTGTCCTTAATTTCTAATAAGCAGCTTCTTGTCCTTCCACTAACTCCTCTGGTTAAAGGAAAAAATGGCATTGCTCATGCCGATAGACACATTTTTGCTTCAAGACCATGGAGTCAAGAGAACTCTGTCTGTTCCGCAAAATCACATAGTGTTTATAGCATATTTTGGTTGCATGAGGGTCTGGGGCCTGCTTGTTTTACTGCCACACCACACACACACCCAGATGCCCCTGCCTTCTTGTCCATCCTTTCCCTTTTCACTCTTGGGGCGACCTTGGACAATTGTTCTCTCTTTCTCAGGAGCCCGTGAGTTTTGAAGATGTGGCCGTGTATTTTACAGAAGGGGAGTGGGCCCTGCTGGATCCAGAGCAAAGAGCCCTCTATGAGGAGGTCATGCAGGAGAACTACAGCGCCATGGCCTCCCTTGGTAAGGGTCCCTGCCCACTCATTTCCTGGGCCCATGGATTCCCACGGGGTTCAGGCCTCAATAGCCAATGTGGCAAGATGGTCACCTTTTCTTTCCCCATCAAACTGCTTTGGGCCACTCTGGGGTCCTTTGGAAGATTATCAGTGAAAGGATCAGACATGGCAGACAATGTTCCCTGAAAGTCGGCTTGCCCGCTGTTGGCTGACCAAACCCTGCATTGTGCTCTGGGGCAAGGGGTGGGGGAGAGCTCTGAGTATGTTTTAGGGCCTGGTCTGGGTTGGTGTGGGACACGATGCCACCCGGTGGTTCTCCTCAGTGCTCTAACTGGCCTGGATTCACTCTTGAGAATTGGCCTAGAAACCTCTGCAGTGCGCAGGTGAACAGGGCTCTATGAGACCAATAAGGTTGCTGAGTATGTTCATATGGTGGGGATTCCTCAGCAGAGACGTCGAAGTGGAAAAGCCTTCCCTAGAGGCAGGGAGCTTGCAAGCCACTTGCCTATTGCAGGCCAAAGACGTGTGCCAAGATTAAAGCCAGAAGAATTGTGCTTCCAAGCTCTGTCTTAGTCCATCGCTTGTCTGTGCACAGCAGGATCTGCACCTTCTTCCCCCTCTTCGATTGACAAATGAAAATCAGCTCTGGCTTCACCAACTGTGAGCCATGACAGAGATACAAAAGTGCTCCTGACCCTTTCTTCTGTTTCCTTCCAGCCAGAAATGCAGGATATCCAGTTCCAAAGCCATACCTGATCTTCCACCTCGAAGGAGGGGAGGTGATTAGGCTACCTGATCCGCCAGAGATTGCCGAGAGGCAGGAGGCTTCAGTCTCCAGCTCAGGTAAGGAGTCTGCAGTGCCAGCTGAGATTTCCCTTGCCGATGGTGGCGTGGGCCATTTTCCCTCCACCCCTCACAGTATTAAATGCACACAGAAATGGTTAGAGGTTTGTCTCCGCCTCCTGTGGCAGCCATTTCCAGTTGTGGCCCACCACTCTCTGTCAGAATTGCAAAGGCCCTGGGAGGCTTAAAAAACTGGGGACTCCTGCTTGAAATGTTCCAGTAAAACGTCCTCAGCTGTACTTGGAGAAGAGGAATGCGAAGCAAGGATCAGTCAGTAATCTTTAAGCAGCCATTGGATGCAACCAGTAAAAGTGAAGTCCGAAGTCCTCCAAATCCAGTGTATTGAAGACACCATAGATGTTCTAAAGCATAATACTATGACCATCCACGACATTATTCTTAACATAGTTCCATCTGTGGATGCTTAAATCCAGAGACTGCATCCACAAAGTTATAAGACAGATATTTCTACAAACAAGAGAAAAGCCCCATGTATTATAAAAATCTGAAAACTTTTAAAAAAAATACACCAGGGGTTTAAAATCCCCCCCCAAATACTAGCTGTTACCTTTATGAAATGAATTCCCTCTGAGACCTCAGAAGCCATTCTGGAGGTTGTTGTGGAGGCAACCACAACAATAATGCCAGCCTTTAAACCTTAGTTTCCTAGGAAAAAAGGAGGGGAGGGGCAGGGCCCTTACCAAGTCCACCCCTGCTCCCCTACCTCCTGCCCTGGAAGGAGGATTCATCAGGCTCAGGGCCAGCTCCAACCAGGCAACTTGCGCCATGCCGCTTGCCCAATTTACCCAGTGCTGCTTTCATACCAAGGACGTCCCATGTTTCAGCCGCCTGAATGGTGCTTCTTTTAATGTTTCCACATGACATCACCTTCTGTTTTTGCACGGACCATAATAAGTAGCCGTTGCTTCTACAAAAAAACCAACAACCATCTTGTTTTGTTTTAAGTTTTTAAAAATGGTGTTTCCTGGGGGGGGGGGACACCGTCAGCAGGAGCAGTTTCTTGTGTCTGAAGGGGAAACAGCAGTAATTGCAGGACTTTGTTGTCTCTCTTTTCATTTGCGGATGACCGTAGGGGGCCGGTCCTTTGCAGAAATTTGCAAAACAGAAGAGAATCCCCTGCCTTTTAGACAAAAGGGAGGGGAATTCCAGAAGTGTCTGGAGATGTCTTTGCAAGTACATGGAATTAAAAGAAGTTTTGTAAAAGGTATTGTGTATTTCTATGCAGCAATACCCATGGGCCTCAAAACAAAACAGGGTGGGCTGAGAATCCTGAGGGCTGAGCCAGTGTGGTATAAGGTTAAAAGAGTCAGAGTAGTATTTGGGAGGCCCAGGTTTGAATCCCCAGTTGTGCCATGGAAGCTTGCTAGGTGACCTTGGGCCAGTCACAATCTCTCAGCCTAAACTACCTCACAGGGTTGTTGTGAGGATAAAATAGAGGAAAGGAAAAGAATGTAAGCTGCTTTGGGTCCCCATGGGGGAGAAAGGTGGGGTATAAATCAAGTAAGTAAATATTTTTTTTAAATATTATTAAAAATAATAAATTAATTAATTGCATGATAACACAAGCGGAAGAAAACTGATAACCTGGAATGTCTGGATTCTCCATTTCAAGGCTGATTTAACACAGAATGGCATGAGCAGCCAGACTGTTCCCTAGTAGAATCAGCCCAGGTGTGGCGATGGCTGTCACTGGGTGCCGCACAGCTTGTCTGGGCCCAGAAGGAGCCTCCGTACAACTTGTGCGACTTGGCCAAAGAGCCTGGCAGTGCCCTCCACGCAACTCCTCTGAGCAGTTTGTATTGTACAACATTTGAAAGTTGGCCAGACTTGGGAAAGAGGAAATAATGTGGGGAGGGAGATACAGGAGGAAATGAAGTGACCCCAGAAGTCCTTGTGGGTTCCCTGCTTGTAATGTCCACATTTGGTCCTTAGCTGCTACCTTCTGACAAGAAGGGAAGAATGTGAATATGTTCATTACTTTTCTCCCAAATAGGTGCTGAGCAGGTCAAAGAGAAGGAGAAATCTCTGCCAGCAGAAAATGCTCCACCGGTGACCCCAAAAGGGACAGAATTGCACTGGGTCATAAAGGGAACTTCCCAGGATCAGAGGGGAGGGGAACAATCTGAGACTCAGGAAAGTCCAGGGAGGTCCCAACAAAAACGTCCTCAGAAGAAAGTCAGTTTTTGTGTGGAAAGCCATAATGACCACCATGAAGAAAGAGTCCAAGAGGGGAGTCGCAAAGATGGGACTCAGAAGCCACTCAAAGATCAGGCAAGAGCCTCCTCCCTTTATACCAGCAATGCAACGCATGCAGTAGCAAAACGGTTTCAATGCTCAAACTGTGGGAGAAACTTCATGTATCACAGTGTACTTGTTATACACGAGCGAACCCACACAGGGGAGAAACCCTTTGCGTGCTCAGTCTGTGGGAAATGTTTCAGATGCAGATCAACCCTTTTTCACCATCAGAGGGTGCACACAGAAGAAAAACCCTATAAATGTTCCGATTGTGGGAAAAGTTTTAAAACGGCTTCATATTTCAAAGGTCACAAAAAGGTCCACACAGGAGAGAAAGTGTTCAACTGTCTAGAATGTGGGAAAGGATTTATAACAAAACCTAAACTTATTCGACATGAGAGAATCCACACCGGAGAGAAACCATACTCTTGTTCAGAGTGCGAGAAGAGCTTCAGCGTAAAATCAAGCCTCCTTCAACATATGAGAATGCACACCGGAGAGAAACCGTACAAATGTTCACTCTGCGGGAAGAGCTTCAGCGTAAAATCAAGCCTTGCTGTGCATGAGAAATTCCACCCAGGAAAGGAATCCCATCAGTGTTCAGAGTGTGGGAAAAGCTTCAACAATCCTTTACGCTTCCTGAAACATCAGAAGATCCACACAGGTGAAACTCCCTATAAATGCTTGGAGTGTGGGAAAAGCTTTGCCTCAAAGCGCAGTCAAGAGCAACATCAAAGAATCCACACAGGAGAGAAACCATACCAGTGTCTGGACTGTGGGAAGAGATTCAGTTATCAATCAAACCTGCAGGTACATAAAAAAAGACACACTGGAGAGAAACCCTTTAAATGTATGGAGTGCGGCAAAGGCTATATTACTAGTTCAGGCCTCATATACCACCATAAAATCCACACAGGAAATAAACAATCTGAATGCTCAGATGAGGGGGAAGGTTCCAGAAAGAGGACTGATCTGCCCCAATGTAAGAGAGCCCGCACACAGGGAAAAACCTTTTCAATGTTTACAGTGTGGGAAGACGTTTGTGAAGAAAGCAAATCTGGCTGCGCACAAGAAAATGCACAGATGAGAAGCATTAGAAAACAAGCTGAAAAGGAATCTTTGCTGAGGTCATAAATAATTATGGGTTGAAAAGTCTGTTGTGAGTTAATCTTTGTCCAACTCAGTTTCCACCAACAAAAACATAAAGAGCAAAATTTTTATGGTAGCAGGGGAATGGTGTAGACATAGTTTATCTTGATTTCAGTAAGACTTTTGATAAAGTTCCCCATAATATTCTTGTTGACAAATTGGGAAAATGTCGTTGAGATCCTATTACTGTTAGGTGGATCTGTAACTGGTTGACACCCAAAGAGTGCTTGTTAATGGTTCCTCATCCACTTGGAGAGGAGGGACTAGTGGAGTTCCTCAGGAATCTGTTCTGGGCCCTGTGTTGTTCAACATCTTTACAAATGATTTGGGTGAAGGAATAGAGGGGATGTTTATTAAATTTGCAGATGATACTAAATTGGGAGGGGTAGCAAATACGGTAGAAGACAGAGCCAGGATACTGGCTGATCTTGACAGGTTGGAGAATTGGGCTAAACCCAATAAAATGCATTTCAACAGAGATAAATGTAAAGTTCTGCATTTAGGTGGGAAAAATCAAATAATTATAAAATGGGTGAGACATGTCTGAGCAGTAGTGTGTGTGCAAAGGATCTTGGGGTATTAATAGACCAAACACTGAACATGAGTCAGCAGTGTGATGTGGTAGCTAAAAAGGCAAATGCGATCTTGGGCTGCATCAACAGTACTATAGTGTCCAGATCACATGAAGCTCTTCTCTGCTCTGGTTAGACCTCACCAAGAGTACTGTGTTCAGTTTTGAGCACCACAATTTAAGAAGCATATAGACAAGCTGGAATGTGTCCAGAGGAGGGCGACAAAAATGGTGAGGGGTCTGGAGACCAAGTCCTATGAAGAAAGGTTAAAGGAGCTGGGTATGTTTAGCCTGAAGAGGAGAAGACTGAGAGGTTATATGATAACCACCTTTAAGTACTCGAAGGGCTGTCACATAGAGTGTGGTGCTGAATTGTTTTCTGTTGCCCCAGAAGGTTCAATAGAGCATGCCAAAGTACCAACAGAATCAATACTCTTAACTTTAGATGTAACATCTTTATATACTAAAATACCTCATGATGAAGCCCGCATAATGGCAGAGGAAATATTTGACTCTAGAATTTCAGTGAGCCCCTCCAACAATGGAGGGATGTAAGCAGTGGGGTCCCTCAGGGAACTGTATTGGGACCGGTGCTTTTCAACCTGTTCATCCGTGACCTGGAGTTGGGGGTGAAAAGCGAGGTTGCCAAGTTTGCAGATGACACCAAATTATTTAGAGTGGTTAAAACAAGAACAGACTGTGAAGAGCTCCAAAAGGATCTCTTCAAACTGGAAGAATGGGCATTAAAATGGCAAATGAGATTCAATGTGCGCAAGTGAAAAGTAATGAACGTTGGGGCACAAAAAATCCCAACTTCACATATACACTGATGGAATCTGTGCTGGAAGCGACAGACCAAGAAAGGGGGTAGTGGATAGCTCAATGAAGATGTCAACCCATTTGTGAAAAAGGCAGATTTCATGCTGGCCATAATTAGACGAGGATCAAAAATAAAACTGCTGCTTTCATACTGCCTTTGTACAAATCTGTGTTGAGACCACACTTGGAATACTGTGTACAGTTCTGGTCACCACACCTAAAAAAAGAATATTGCAGAGCTTGAGAAGGTGTAGAAAAGAGCAACCAAAATGGTCAGAGGACTAGAGCAACTCCCCTATGAGTAGGCTTGCCAGGCCCCGTAACTCCACTGGCGGGAGCTTTCTCGGGACCTGGCTGCGGAGCCTGGCTCCATAGAGTTTTAGCTGGTGTTGTGTCCACGTCGCGTCCGGGCGCGTGCAGCACCAATGTGCACATGTGTGTCTTGCCCGCTGGCCCTCAGCTGGTCAGCGGGCAGCTCGGTGGTTGGGTGGGATTTTACTCGCCACCACCAGGCACTTGGCAACCCTACCTATGAGGAGCAGTTAAAACGCTTAGAGATGTTTAACTTGGAAGGGTGGTTAAGGGGAGACATGATAGGAGCTATAAAATGTCTATAAAATATAGGATGTCTATAAAATTCTGCATGGTGTGGAGAGAGTAGACAGGGAGAAGCTCTTCTCCCTCTCCCATAATACCAGAACACAGGGTCATCTGCTGAAGCTGGAGGGTGAGAGATTCAAAGCATAAAAGGAAGCATTTGTTCACACAATGCATAGTTAAACTGTGGAACTCCCTGCCCCAGGATGTGGTGATTACTGCCAATTCGGAAGGCTTTAAGAGGGGAGTGTGCATGTTCATGGAGGAGAGGGGTATTCATGGCTACTAGTCATGATGCATCCCTATTCTCTCCAGGATCAGAGGAGCATGCCTAGTATACTAGGTGCTGTGCAACCCAGGCAGAATAATGGTGCTGCAGTTGTCAGGTTTGTGGGCTTCCTAGAGGCAGCTGGTTGGCAGCCTAACCACTGATCACCTCCTGTTGACCCCATTCTCAGCTGACTCAACACCAGAGACGGGTCTACTGTGGAACTAATGAAGCTTAAGCTTCAGGGCCCCTAATCCTGGAGGGCCCCCCTGAAGCAACTTTTTTTAAATGAGTGAATTTCTCCACAAAATCTATGGGTTTTTTTAGTGATAGAATCATAAGCCAATGGCTTGAAGTACTTAATACTGACCTTAAAATATGTTCTAATACCCATTTCACATGGCCTCAAAATGTCCCTGTAATTGGTCAAATTTCAAAATCTTCTCGGGGGCTTGCAGTGCCCGAATCCCAAGCTGTATGGGCTCTCTGAGCTCGAATCCATTCATAGCCTACATTTGGGCAGCTGGATCCTTAAATCCTTCGTGGGTGCACGACTTAATAGTTCTATAGTTTTATTTCATCACTGTATGGCCCATTTTCCAGGACTCCACCCCACCACCCTCTTCTCCACCATTTGGGCCTGGAGGTCCTCGCAAGGGCAGCTGGGCCTTTTGGACCTTGTTGGATGTTGCCCTATTGTTGCTGGTTGCAAAGGGGCTCCCAGAAGAGTTCAAGCTTCAGCCCCCCCCCCCCAAATGTAGGTCCGCCACTGCTCAACACTAACTTGAGACGAGGGGGACTTTTCAGGGCCAATTTTATGGCCAACGTCCCTGTGAGCGGGCCTATCAGGAAGAAAAGCGGGGGAGGTCGGTTTCAACGAAGCCAGTAAATAATCTATAGGTCATGGAAGCTAATGTGGTGTTGCAGGAGAGTGTTACGTATACCCTGGACCGCCAAAAAACCAAATCTGGGTTTTAGATCAAATCAAGCCTGAACTGACCCTAGAAGCTAAAATGACTAAACTGAGGCTGTCGTACTTTGGACATATTATGAGAAGACAAGAGTCACTGGAAAAGACCATAATGCTAGGGAAAGTTGAAGGCAGCAGGAAAAGAGGAAGACCCAACAAGAGATGGACTGACTCAATAAAGGAAGCCACAGCCCTCCGTTTGCAAGATCTGAGCAAGGCTGTTAAGGATAGGACACTTTGGAGGACAATGATTCATAGGGTCACCATGAGGGGGAAACGACTTGACGGCACTTAACACACACGCATTCGATGCCAAGAAAACGCCTGCTTCCCCCCCCCTCCTCCAGCTGCCTCAAGTGGTGCAGTCCACTTCCCCTTCTCCTGTGGGTCATTTTGCACTGCGGGTCTGCAGTCCAAAGAGTTTCCCTTTGCAACTCACCTTGCAACGAGGGGAAAGGGTGGCAGGGGGTGGCTGTTTGGGGAGCGCTTCCCAGAGCTGCAGGACAAGAGCCGGAGCAGCGGAGTTGTTTGTACGGCTGCCGCCCCGTCCCCTGAAAGTGGGAAGGGGGAATCTCTGCTGAAGGAAGGAAAGAAACAGGGCAATAGTAGAGGGAGACCAGAGATATCTTTGGGTGGAGGGAAGACATCATTTTGCTATCTGGGTTTTATATGTTGACTTGACTTTAAATGGAAAACACTTGCAGCATACCAGCAAGCAGATTTTTATAGCACTTTCAGGGGGGAAGCCATGACAGTCTGCAGTAGAACAGTTAGATTTGAGTTAAGGTGCACCTTGACCAAGAAGAGTTTCCGAGTATCTGGGGAAGGGAGCTTTGACTCTGGAAAGATGATAGCCTGAAAAGCTTGTTGGTCTCTGAGGTGCTGCTGGACTCGAATCTAGATGTTGTCGCATCTGTGGGGACTCTGTGACTGTGGCGTCCTCTACAGTATTACTCCATTGAGCATCATCCTTACTGCATACATAACACTTAGGAAGACCTCTTCAGTGGCAAACTTGTCTGAAGGTCTGTGTTGTAAAGGAGGTCTGTGTTGTAAAAGAGGGGGTTATACTGCCCCACTCCCTGCTGGCGCTGCCTCCACCTTTCTGGGGTGGAGGAAGTAAGCCGCTGTGGGTCCCCCTCCTTGGGGAGAAAGGTGGCCAGGGTGGAGGAGAAGCTTGACTCAGGCGAAGCCATGTCGTTTGCCTCATGCACCCAGAACCTCTGGCAGGGAAGCCGCAAACTGCCAGCAGGGCTGGAAATACCTGAGGCAGGGCCGGATTTAGGTTTGATGAGTCCTAATCTATTGAAGGTAATGGGGCCCTTTATATGTCCAGCTGTCCTTTGTCAACAACAAATTGTGGCTGTTTTTTGTATTGAATATATGCTGTATGGTAATTTATGGACCTAATAGGTATCTAAAGCCATTTGCACATAACAAAATATGTATTTTATCAAAGTAAAACACTGTTGCTGTATGTAGGTTTTATTTTATTTGGTTTTTATCTTATATTTTGGAAATGTACATCCAGGTTTTATTTTCTTTAAATGTTTTCGGGGGCCCCCAAGAGAGTGGGGCCCTACGCTACAGGTTGTTTAGCTTATAGGTAAATCCGGCACTTTTAAAGGACGTGGAAAAGGAGTCTTGGTCCGGCGCACGGAGGCGGCTGCAGTTTCCCAGACACCGAATGGAAGCGGCTTGTCGAGAGTTGTTGTTGCTCCTGAGATGCGGGTCTTGCGGATCCAGTAATGCCGATGCATTGAGGAGGAGCTCAGAAAAGAGCGCCGCGTCGGGCAGGCACAGCTGTCCCTTGAAGGCAGAAGTTCTCAACTCCCACGATCCTCATGATCATCACCGTGTGGTTTCCTTGGCCAAAGGGCATCTACCTGTTGAGCCCCTCCAAAAAGGAGGAGCCCTGGAGGCAAGGCTCCGGCAAGACAAAGGGGGTATAAATGAAGCAAATAATCCCATGGGCCACGAAAGCCACATAAAGTCAGCCGTGGCTCTTGGGGAATAGACGAGGAACTTCCCCGTGTTGGTTTGCACGGAGTTTTATTCAATGTCGAGAAAAAGCCTCCCCCCCCCTCCCGCAGTCTCCAGTGGTGCCGTCAGCCTCCCCCTCCCCTCCCCTCCCCTCCGAGTTTGGGGTCTGCAGCCACAGAGCTGCCCTTTGCAAGGGAGGGAAGGGGGGCTGGTCGCAGGGGGGCTCTTGGGGAGCGTCTCGCAGGGCAGGATCCGGAGCAGTGGGGCTGGCTGGGGCTGCCTGCCGGAGAGGTCGCTCGGCTGCACACACACCCCCTTCGCCCCCCGAAATGCGGGCAGGAAGGGGGAGCTCTGAAGCCGGGCGCCTTTGGAGACGGCGGGGAGACGCCCGCCCCATGCCTCGTGGCTCGGTAAGCGCTTCCCTCCGCCGCCGCCTCCCTTCGTGCCGGGAGGGTCTCCTCTCCCGACTTACTCGTTTTCTGCTTGGGTCTGGCCCTTAAAGCAAGGGCTGGTACGAAGGGCGCATTCTGCGTACGCTCAGGAGCCCCCTGCAATTGTGGGCTGGTTTCCTGCGCTCCAGGTCTGAGGTGGGGCGTTGCAAAATGCGTGGAAATCCAGCCCGAAAGGCGCCCGTCTGAGCTGCACACCGAAGAAGACCCGCTTGGAAGGCGCCGCTGGAGCCAGCGGGGCGGCTCTGGAGGGACTGGCCGACTTCGGATTGCAAAGACGGGGTGGGGGGATCACGTTCTGGAGCCCCCCCCTCTAGAAAGTCCCTGGGAAAATACCGAAAAGGGTCTGGTGCAGCAACCGGGCGACTCTCTGGACTGATTATCACAGAGAGGCTGAAGTCTGGTTTCTTATGGAGGACTGTAAACTTGCCGGGGAGGGCGGGGGGGAGTCTTTTCTTAGACCTGTTAAGAGGGAAGGCAACATGTTGGCCAAAGAATCCTTCCTCACTACAAAGATACAAGGGCTTCTTCTAAGGACCCCCCCCCCTCTGAATATTTGTACTTATACCCCCTTTTTACATCATTGTGACATTATCTCCTTTCCCACCACTAACAGAGCACAGGAACGCCATGCACCCAATCTGCAGGGACAGAATTCGGACTGAGGGTGAGAATCTTGGGTCCCAAAAAGGGGTTTACTATCCAGATTGCTTACTCAGAGGCAGTAAAAGTTCTAAAACAACTTTATTGTGCCGTGGTCAGATAATCCTTCCTAACTATTCTTCTGAGTCCCACCTCTTTGAGTACATGTATTTATACCCCTTTTTACATCGTTTTACATCTCCTTGCCCATCACAGCAACGCAACGTATCAATTCATCTACCAGGACTCCCTTCCCTAGGTAACGGCCTACGATGGATTTGTGTCCTTAACTTCTAATAAGCAACTTCCTGTCCTTCTGCTAACTACTCTGGTTAATGAAAAAAAAAGGCATCACTCGTGCCGACAGACACGTTTTTGCTTCAAGACCATGGAGTCAAGAGAACTCTGTGCCTTAAAATCACATAGCGTTTATAGCATATTCTGGTTGCATGAGGGTCTGGGGCCTACTTGTTCTATTGCCACACCACACGCCCACCCAGATGCCCCTGCCTTCTTGTCCATCCTTTCCCTTTTCACTCTTGGGGCGACCTTGGACAATTGTTCTCTCTTTCTCAGGAGCCCGTGAGTTTTGAAGATGTGGCCGTGTATTTCACAGAAGGGGAGTGGGCCCTGCTGGATCCAGAGCAAAGAGCCCTCTATGAGGAGGTTATGCAGGAGAACTACAGCGCCATGGCCTCCGTGGGTAAGGGTCCCTGCCCACTCATTTCCTGGGCCCATGGATTCCCACCGAGTTCAGGCCTCAATGGCCAATGTGGCCTGGGCCACTCTGGGGTCCTTTAAGCTTATCAGTGAAAAGATCAGAAATGGCAGACAAAGTCCCCTGAAAGTCAGCTTGCCCGCTGTTGGCTGACCGTACCCTACGTTGTGCTCTGGGGGGTAGAACTCTGAGTGTGTTTTAGGGCCCGGTCTGGGCTGATGTGGGACATGATGCCATCCAGTTATTCTCCTCAGTGCTCTAACTGTCCTGGATTCACTCTTGAGAATTGGCCCAGAAACCTCTGCAGTGCGTAGGTGAACAGGGCTCTACAAGACTAATAAGGTTGCTGAGTATGTTCATATGGTGGGGATTCCTCAGCAGAGAGGTTAGCGAGGAAAAGCCTTCCCTAGAGGCAGGGAGTTTGCAAGCCACTTGTCTATAGCACGCCAAAGACATGTGCCGAGGTTAAAGCCAGCAGAGTGGTGTTTCCAAGCTTTGTCTTAGTCCATTCCTTGTCCATGCAGAGCAGGATCCGCACCTTCTTCTCCTTGTACTGGCCTCTATTATCGCTATTTGATGACTAGATCTATGGGATGTATACTTGATTGACAAGTATGGTTCCGTAGTAGTAGTAGTCTCTAGGGTAACTATTGCTAGTTCAAGATATTAAAAGCAGGTTCAACGCATGTACAGAAAATAACATAAATTTCTTAGGCAGAGTCACACAACAGACTATTACAGAAAATTGCACAGAGTATACAGATCATTACTTATACTTTTCCATACATTACCAACATCATCCAGGAGTCCTCGATTAGGACTCTCAATTTTTAACAAATCCGGGTTCCTGTTATAGTCTTTGGCATGGGAAGAGTCTCTATAAAAATGCCCCCATGACCCTTCTTCAAGGTTTTTCATAAGGGTCTCATAACATCCTAATCTTTATAATGGCATTTTAATCACCACACCTGTTTCATACCACTGATATGGCCAGATGTACGACCAGCTGCTCCGCTGATAAGAATGTTATCAGATATTCAGTGTCCAACCCATCTGCCAGGTGTGAAACAAGTTCAAGGAAAGGACAAGGATGACATCCTTCAAGGTCTTTCAATGCATTCAGGACACCCACAGAACATTGCTATCTTAATGTTATGAGTACTGGCAAGATCACTGGCAATATGCCCAGTCTTCCAGCTGCAGTAACAGATGACATAATGGTTTGGGGTTGTCTCTGTGTGCCAGCTAACTAATAGAGAAAACTGGCTGTTTATTGGCAAATAATATATAAAAATCCATCCTTTAATACTGAAATATAACTAGAAACTCGGTAAATATATCTAATCCACTACAACCTCTTCGATGGACAAATGAAAATCAGCTCTGGCTTCACCAGCTGTGAGCCCCGGTACATGACAGAGATACAAAAGTGCTCCTGACCCTTTTTTCTGTTTCCTTCCTGCCGGAAATGCAGAATACCCAGTTCCAAAGCCAGACCTGATCTCCCGCCTCGAAGGAGGGGAGGCGATTTGGCTACCTGATCCGCCAGAGATTGCCGAGAGGCAGGCGGCTTCCGGCTCCAGCTCAGGTAAGGAGTTTTTAGTGCTGGCTGAGATTTCCCTTGCTGATGCTGGTGTGGGCCATTTCCCCTCCACCCCTGGCAGTATTAAATGCACGCATAAATGGTTAGAGGTTTACCTCTACCTCTTGTGGCATCCATTTCAAGCTGGTTCCCACTGCTCTCTCACAGAATTGCAAAGGCCCTGGGAGGCTCAACAAATTGGGGACTCGTGCTTGAAATGTTTTCAGAAAAACTTCTTCAGCTGTATTTGGAGAAGAGGAATGTGAAGCAAGGATCAGTCATTTATTACAAACCTATATATTCCAGGATACTACCAAGTCACACAAGACACTTATTTGTTAAAGAAATGAGGCGACTGTCTTTTGAGCCATTCTTTATAGATAATACCATCTTGTCATCATCGGCTATTTTGTCCATATGTGCAAATCCACTGTGTAAATCCAGTTCCTGATTCTTAAATTCAAGATTTTCTATCAAGAAGCTGGGTTTCTTTGATCTAATGTCAGCTGCAGGTCAGAGCAAATAAAGATACCACAACAAGCCAGTTTTATATTTGAATAAAATTGCCCCTCATCAATATGCAAACAAACCACCTTTCCAATCTTCTCTTTCTTTCTCATTTTTCTGATGTTGTAATGATTTATGCACCCTGACCTTGATGGCCCAGACTAGCCTGATATCCTCAGATCTCAGAAGCGAAGCAGGGTTGGTCTTGGTTAGCGCTTGGATGGGAGACAATCAAGGAAGCGGCAGAGAGGCAGGCAATGGCAAGCCATCCCCTCAGCATCTTGTATCTTGAAAACCCCATGGGGTCGCCTTGAGTCAGCTTAGGGTTGGTGGCTCTATCCACCACCAATGGTTTGTTCTGCTTTGTCAGTCTCTGTTAGTCAAAAGATGGTCTTCAGATCCTCTAAATAAATGAAATCGATTAGTATCCTCATCACATACTCGCTTCTTTGCTGAAGTCAGGATTTGTTCTTAATCTTCCTGTTTATTCCAGCAGATAACAACCATCCAAGTGAGAACACAGAGGAGCTTCACTCACCAAAGAAAGAAATTAAAATAATATTGCACAGAGTCCAAGAGAGCATTTCCAAACATCAACAGAGAGGAGAAAATTCTGGGATACCCTGTGGACCACAGAGACCTCAAGGAGGGCACGATAGAAAGAAAAGGGCTAAAACCTCTCCTCACAAGGAGAACGGTGGGGATATTAGCGAACCATCACATGAAAAGAGAAGACACGGGAGTGAGAGACCAAAGGCCTGCACAGCAGGGGGGCAAGAATCCTCCCCCAAAGATGGTAAGAGGGAAGGGTTCTTTGGCAGAAGGGTGGGACATAGATAATAGGAGAATTCTTAGAGCAGCAAAACCACCTGTGTCCTCAAACTGTGGATGAACATCTTGTCCATAACTCGTGATGTTATTTGTGTGCTGCCCCCAAACTGGAGATAAATGGTATCAGTGCTTGACTGGAAACATCTCCAAGAGATTTATTGCTCGCCAAACATGAGGCAAAGTGGTAAAGCTCTGCCAGGACTCTACCACCATGGATTGCAAGTAATGCCTCACGTGAAGGAATATTCCACTATGAAAAGAAGCTTTCTACGTGTAGAAAACTACCATGTCAGAGCCTTCTCTGTAACATCTAGTGTTCTACCTGCGTGGTTTTTATTTATGTGGGGAGGGGTGGATCCTGCGAGCACCTGAAGCGGACCAACTACCGTGTTTAGTGGTTATGGTTACGGAATTCATATCTCCCTAAGGAGATATATTATCTTACTTAACGTAACCACATCAGATAGAGACACAACCCATTTGAACTGTTAACGTTCTTTTTATTGCTAAAGCGTTAAAATAATAAATGTATACATGTAAAAGGAGAGTAATGAAATAAAGTAAGTTGCATGAAAAGTTCTAACAGATTCTAACAGATCTGAATATAATGTCTTTAAAGAATGAAATAAGAGTTTATATACCCCATCACAGAATACAAGATTACCATACTGGGAGAATTGTGTCAGACAGCATGTCTGGTCAGAAAACCTCCAACTCTTTTTCTAAATTTTAAGTCCTCCAAATCCATCGTAGTCAAGCCACCACAGATGTTAAAAGGTATCATACTATGACCATCCATGACAAAAAATTTAACATAGTTCTATCTGTGGATGCTTAAATCCAAAGATTGCAGCCACTGAATGATAGGACAGATCTTTCTACAAATGAGAGAAAAGCTCCATGTCTCAGAAAAATCTGTAATCTTAAAAAATTATACACCAGGGGTTTAAAATCCCCCCAAATAATAGTAGTGCTGTTACCTTTAGGAAATGAATTCCCTCTGAGATCTCAGTGGCCATTGTGAAGGTTTCTCAGCAACCACAAAAATACTGCAAGCCTTCAAACCATCGTTTCCTAGTAAAAGGGAAGGGGAGGTAGAAAGGCTGTTTCCAAGGCTATTTTAGCCTCCACCCCTGCTCCTCAACCTCCTGCCCTGGAGGGAGGACTCATCAGGCTCAGGTCCAGCACCAACCAGGCAATTTGCTTCCATGCCGTTTGCACAATTCACCCAGTGCTGCTTTCACACCAGGGACTTCCCACGGTTCTGTTGCAGACTTTGACATATGGGACCATATGGAACGTTGTATTTTATGTATTCTTCGTTAATGTTAATCATAGACAGAATTTTCCTCATTTCTTGAATCATCGAGCTCCCTTCTCTCCTTAATATTAGTTCAAGCAGTCAGAAACTGCTTTCAGCTAAATTGAATGTAAGAGACCTTGAAAATATGCCAAATCTTACAACAGCAGTAAGGAACGTCTCCTTCGACTGCTCAGTAGAATGAACTGAGAAGTGCTTAACAGTTTATAAACATATAAAGCTTAGCTTTATAAAATAATCTTAGCTTTATAAAATATAGGTATTCAATACAGTTGTGATTTTAGACCAGGGGTGGGGAACATCAGGCCCAGGACCCATATAAGGCCCACGAAAGCATTTGGTCTGGCCCTTCGTGGGTCCTGGCAGATCGCTAGCTCAGAAGGTTCTAAGACTGGTGATCCGCCCCCTCCCACGGATAGGAATAGCCTCTGTTCAAGGCGGATGTTTGTTTGTTTTGATGATGTTTGTTTGTTTTTTCCCCTTGCATGAGAGTAGTTAGCTATGGAACTGCTAAGACCGCCCAAGAAACTGTGTTAACCCTTTCCCACCCAGGCCATGGAGAAACGTATTCCCGCTGTACTCCAAGAGGGCTGGGAGAGGAAGTGGCGACAATGGAGGGGAGTTAAAGGGGGCAGGGCCAGAATGTGTGTGTGTGTGTATGTGTTTTGGGTTTTAGCCAGTGTGTCCTAATTTCATCCCTACAGGCAGAGGTAGCAGGAGCCAGCTGTAGAATCTGGCCCTGAACATACGGAGCAAAAGCAACTCCAGCATGCGGCTGGACGGCTATGACGGGCTGGTGCAACAGACCATTCTGCGCCACCGGTTGGATGCCTCCCTCCTTGCCCGCATGGGGGGTCGGTCATCTGGGACAGCTGCCTGCTTGGGGCTTGGTCGGCTAATTTTTAGGTTGATAATTTTGTATGGCCCGCAAATGAGGCTGTAAATATCCAAATGGCCCCTGGCGGAAAGAAAGTTCCCCACCCTGCCTTATGGCATTGCTTCCAGCTTCGCTGACACACACAAATCCCTCTCCCCATGTTAAGGTGTGCGTCCAAAAAGAGGACGTCCAAAAGGTAGAGGGGGGGCATCCAAAAGGTAGTCACTTACTCTTTCCATTTGCTGATGACCACAAGGGGCCAGTCCTTTGCAGAAATTAGCATAACAGAAGATGATTGCCTGCCTTTTAGGAAAAAGGGAGGGGAATTTCAGAAGTGTGTGGAGATGTCTCTGCCAGTACATGGACGTAAAAGAAGTTTTGTAAAAAGTATTGTGTTATTTCTATACAGCAATGGCCATGGTCTTCAAAATAAAATAAGATAAAACAGGGTGGGCTGAGAATCCTGAGGGTTGAGCCTGTGTGGTGTAGTGGTTAAAAGTGTCAGCCTAGTATCTGGGAGGCCCAAGGTCGAATCCCCACTTGTGCCATGGAAGCTTGCTAGGTGACGTTGGGCCACTCACAGAAAGGTGGAGTATAAATTAAGTAAATGGTAAATAAAGCTGATGACTGGGGGAGGGGCTGTGGCTGAGTGGTGGAGCATCTGCTTGGCATGCAGAAGGTCCCAGGTTCAATCCCCAGTGGCATCTCCAGTTAAAGGGACCAGGCAAGTAGGTGACATGAAAGACCCCTGCCTGAGACCCTGGAGAGCCACTGCCGGTCCGAGTAGACAATACTGACTTTGATGGACCAAGGATCTGATTCAGTAGAAGGCAGCCTCTTGTGTTCATGAGTGGAGAAAAGAAAACTTGGTTGTTAAGTGGGGAGAAGAGAAGAAAGCAAGGAAAGAGGAAATAATGTGGGGAGGAGATACAGGAGGAAATGAAGTGACCCCAGAAGTCCTTGTGGGTTCCCTGCTTGTAATGTCTAAATTTGGTCCTTAGTTCCTACCTTCTGAAGAGAAGGAAAGAATTGTGACTATGTTCTTCATCACTTTTCTCTCAAATAGGTGCTGAGCAGGTAAAAGAGAAGGAGAAATCTCTGCAAGCAGAAAATGCTCCACTGGTGACCCCAAAAGGGACAGCATTGCAATGGGTCAGAGAGGGAACTTCCCAGGATTGCGGGGAAGGGGGACAATATGAGATTCGGAGAGGGTCAGGGATGTCCCAACAAAAACGTTCTCAGAAGAAAGCCGGTCTTTGCGTGGAAAGCCACGATGACCTCTATGAAGAAAGAGTGCAAGAGGGGAGTCGCAAAGATGGGACTCAGAAGCCACTCAAAGATCAGGCAAGAACCTCCTCCCTTAACACCAGCAAGATAACCCATGCAGCAGCAAAACGGTTTCAGTGCTCAAACTGTGGGAGAAGCTTCCACTATCGCGGTCTGCTTGTTATACACGAGCGAACCCACACAGGGGAGAAACCCTATGCATGTTCAGTCTGTGGGAGAAGTTTCAGCTGCAGATCACAACTTTTTAGACATCAGAGGGTGCACATAGAGGAAAGGCCGTATAAATGTTCTGATTGTGGGAAAAGTTTTAAAGCTGCTTCAGACCTCAAACGTCACAGAAAGGTCCACACTGGAGAAAAACCACATCCATGTCCAGAGTGTGGGAAAAGCTTTGGTGATAAGGGGCATCTTGTTAGACACAAAAAAACCCACACTCAAGTGAAACCATTCAAATGCTCACACTGTGGAAAGGGCTTCAGAGAGAGAGGGAGCCTTAGTGTTCATGAGAGAATCCACACGGGAGACAAGCCTTATAAATGCTCAGACTGTGGGAGAAGCTTCAGTTGTCTGGCAAATTGCATAACACACAAGAAAATCCATGGAGGAGAGAAACTGTATAAGTGTTCAGATTGTGGGAAAAGCTTGAGGAATAAGTCAAGCCTTACAGTGCATAAGAGAATTCACACTGGTGAGAAACCTTACCACTGCACAGAGTGTGGGGAAAACTTTCGGAGCAGCTCAAACTTTATAAGGCATAAGAGAACCCATCGAGGAGACAAACCATATGAGTGCCTGGAATGTGGCAAACGTTTCCGTCTTAGGTCTTCCCATATTCGCCATGAGCAGAGAATGCATAAATACCAGTGCCCTGATTGTGGGGAAAGTTTCAGTCAAAGTTCAGCCCTTCAACATCATACAAGTAAACACACAGGAGAGAAACCATTTAGGTGCTCACATTGTGGGAAAGGCTTTGATCAGAGAAAATTACTGACTCTGCACGAGAGAATCCACACGAGAGAGAAAGTATTCAATTGTCTAGAATGTGGGAAAGGTTTTATAACAAAAGCTGATCTTATTCGACATGAGAGAATCCACACAGGAGAGAAACCGTACTCTTGTTCAGAGTGCGAGAAGAGCTTCAGTGTAAAATCAAGCCTCCATCAACACATGAGAGTCCACACAGGCGAGAAACCATACAAATGCTCGCTCTGCGGGAAGAGATTCAGGCAGAAATCGAGTCTTGCTATACATGAAAAATTCCACCCCAGAAAGGAATCCCATGAATGTTCAGTCTGTGGGAAAAGATTCAACAATCCTTTGCGCTTGCTGAGACATCAGAAGATCCACACGGGTGAAACTCCCTATAAATGCTTGGAATGTGGGAAAAGCTTTGCCTCAAAGCGCAATCAAGAGCAACATCAAAGAATCCACACAGGAGAGAAACCATACCAGTGTCTGGACTGTGGGAAGAGATTCAGTTATCAATCAAACCTGCAGGTACATAAAAAAGGACACACTGGAGAGAAGCCGTTTAAATGCATGGAGTGCGGCAAAAGCTTTATTAGTGGTTCAGGCCTCATAAACCACCATAAAATCCACACAGGTGAGAAACCATCTAAATGCTCAGATGAGGGGGGAGGTTCCAGAAAGAGCACTGACTTGCCCCAAAGGGAAAAAGTCCACACACAGGAAAAACCTTTTCAGTGTGCATGGTGTGGGAAGACGTTTGTGAAGAAAGCACATCTGGCTGCACATGAGAAAACACACAGATGATAAGGGAAGCATAGGAAAAATAGGCTGAAAGGGAATCTTTGCTGTGAGGGCATAATTATGGGTTGAAAAGTTTGTTGAACACATGAACACGTGAAGCTGCCTTATACTGAATCAGACCCTTGGTCCATCAAAGTCAGTATATTGTCTACTCAGACCAGCAGCGGTTCTCCAGGGTCTTAGGCAGGGTCTCACCTAATGACCTTGTCTCTTTAACTGGAGATGCCAGGGATTGAACCTGGGACCTTCTGCATGTCAAGCAGATGCTCTGCCACTGAGCCTCAGCCCAACTCAGTTTCCTTCAAGAACAGGGCTGATATTCCCTCCTTAATTTCTATGGGCCCATCCCAGCTTCCTTTTCACACCAACCCATAGCTTTCTGTGCCCACCCCAATATTATTTTGTAGGGGCTCTGCCCCTCTGCATATTCCATGGGCTAATCCCCAAAGCAGAGTATTTTAAACATATTTTGTTTGACAGAAAACACACACACAAAAACTATTCTGTCAAAGAGATCAACCAGAAATGTAGGATTTGTGTTTTAATTAGTTTTATTAAGAAATTCAGACAAATACTACATGTTTTGGGTATATAACATGATGTAACCATTTTATATGTGTATATAGTGAAGAATCAACTGTTAACAACAAATGAGGAATTAAATGACAAATATTAAATAGCAGTTAATTAGGGAAAATAATGTTAAATAACAGTTAATTAGGGAAATTAGTGGTCTAAAGCTTCTAACACAGGCTTGTGAGGCACAGTGCACTCAACCTACACTATTTAGTGTTATTTTGTGTATTCCATGGAAGTATGATTGCTGAAAGCCGTTCTGTCTCTTGCCGAAAGCATCGCAGCAATACCTGATGAAGCAGCAGCCAGAATGATCATCCTGTTTTGGCAAGCTGTAGCCAAAAGCAAATTAAGAAATGTCTTTCCTAGCCCCCCAGAGTGGCATCTGTGAAAACTGTGGAACTCACTGCCACTGATTACTAAGAGCCAGCACGGGTTTCTCAAGAACAAGTCATGTCAGACTAATCTTATCTCCTTTTTTGAGAAAGTTACTACCTTACTGGATCAGGGTAATGCTGTAGACATAGTTTATCTAGATTTCAGTAAGGCTTTTGATAGTGTGATACCAGGTCCCGCGGAACAATACCTGGGAGCCCGGGAGATCATCTAGCTATTGTACGCTTTTAATTCTTGTATGCGTTTTCTTAAGTCGTTACCGGCAGTTAACTTCTGTATTGTCTCTCTGTATCTAAACTCAATCAACCTCATTGTATGTACCCTATATATGTACCAGTATTTCCCCATGCCTGTATTCTAGCCTTAAGTTTCTATGACTTGCTGAACTCACTGGCTTTCTCAATAAAACTTTCAACTCGCGATTACGTCTGAAGTGAAGTTCCCTATGCTTGAAACGCAATGAGGTACTGAGGTCTGACATTACGCCAAGCACAGGGGGTCTCCTTTTATTGGGGGAAATTAGCTGGAGACTAGATAGAGCTTTGCAAGAGGCTGGCGTGAGGATCTTGTTAAACCAATTCTTCCCCTAGGTGAGCTAGCCAAATGGAGAGCAACCCAATAATGAGGAGGCTTTTATTAATTTTAAGGCTTTTATTAAAAGTAATCAAATAGGGTAAAAAACACACACGCAAACAATTCCCGACACACATAGAGCTAAGAAAAAAAAGATTTGAGATTCCCAAGCGGTTCATAGTCACCTTTCCTGCAGAACAAGTTTCCAGGACGGCAGCTGCATGAGAGAAGGGGAAAAAGAAGTACACACCGGGTGTAGGGCTCACATCTTGTGTTCTGGATCCAAAATAAGAAGCCACTGGCATGTGCCAGAGTGCCAATATTTAAGGCTGAATTCTGCCCTGGGGCAGGGTGATTCACCGAGCATGTGTACAGTGGGGCACAAAGGTAAGATTGCTTCAAAATTGGAGAAAGATTGAATGGTGAAAAGGTGGGAGCGAGGTTGATCGGAATATGAGGGGATTATTGATGACTGTCAATCACTCAGTGATTGTGTTATTGAAAGCTGGCAGGAACTGGGGGAGAGGAGAAGGAGAAAATGGGATTAGCCTGTAATCAGACTATCCCAGAGAAGGGATGCAAAGTGGGGGAGGGGAACTGTCACTGTTCTGAGTCTGAAGTCATAAGGCAGATCTTGATAGGCTGGCCATCTTCTTGGTTATGCAAAGGCAGTTGTTCCAGGGTTGGGTCACAGGTGAGGAGAGGCGGGAGCAGAATCTGGAGTCCTGCTTGGCATCCACCTCCAAGATGGAATCCAGGTCACGCCCCTTTCTCCGGGTCCAGGTGCTGTGTGTGCGCCATTCGCAGGATCTGGCAGGCTCCGCACAGCGATGTCCGGTGGGGTATCTGGGGTACTCCTGTGCCTTGGAGTGTGGTGTTGTGTCTCTCCACGCCTCCCCTGTCATTCAGCAGCAGTTCCCATGTACAAATATGAGAGTCCAAGAGTGTCCATATTTATAGGGCATATGCAAGGGTGCCGTTAAGCGTGGGGGAGGTAGTTGTGACATTCCTGCATTGTGCAGGGGGTTGGACTAGATGACCCTGGTGGTCCCTTCCAACTGTATGATTCTATGATGTGGTGAGGGCGGCCAACTTGGAAGGCCATGAAATGGGAGTGGAGAAATCCATGGAGGGCGGGGCTCTCAGTGGTTACTAATCATGATGGAGATCTGCACCCTCCAGTTCATATCACTTACTGGGGAGCCCAGGGAGGCAGATGCTGTTGCAGCGGCCTGTGGGCTTCCTAGAGGCAGCTGGTTGGCCACCATGTGAACACAACGCTGGACTTGATGGGCCTTTGGAGAGAGGTAGATGCAGAACATGTCTAGAGTCCGTGAAAAAAACAGATGAATTGGGAGCCTCCTTTGTCTTCTGCCTCGGTCACGGTAGAACAAAGGATTTCATTTTACCCGGGCCAGAGGGAATTGTGGGAAGAAGCAGCTCTGATAGCCAATTAGCGTTCAGTTCAGACACATCTGCCCTAGTGTTGGTCTGGACTACATTTCCCACGATTGTAAGTCTTAAAGGGCTAACTACTACAAACATTTTCTATGTAACACCTCGCTTTCTGCTGGGGCAGCACACCACCAATGGTGGACCTGCCAAAAAACCCAGAAATATTGGAAGCGAATTCATAAAGAGATCGTGGCAATACTCCCGGTGGAATTTGATTTAAATCCAAACTTCATGCTCTTAGGGATGATTCCAACTCAACTACAAGTTATGCAGAAGGAATTTTTTCAGTATGCGGTTACTGCAGCGAGGGTTTTATATGCAAGATATTGGAAAAACAAAGAGGCCCCAGGACTAACGGAATGGATTGCAAAAATGATGGAATTTGCCACCATGGCAAGGCTCACCAGCCAACAGAATGAAGAGCACCAACAGAAATGGCAATTGTTTTAGGCTAAGTACGGATGCTAGTGTTCTTATTTCAGATTTGTTCATAATACCATTATGAATAGTGTTGTATGTAAGTTACAGTTGAGTGTAGAAGTAAAGCAATCGATATAAAGCAGCAATAACTTGACGAGCTTAGGATGGTTAATGGTTTATAGTAAGGAAACATTTGATTTAAATGAAAAGTTTCATTTTGTATGGCTTCAAACTGAAGATGGGTTGCAGGGTGCGCGCATGTAATACGATCTTTCCCTGTTTTCCCTTTTCCCCTTTAATCTCCCCCCCTTTTTTAAATTCTGTATCCTAAAAACTAATTTTAAAAAAAGTAATGCCAATGTATTGAGATGGAGACGGGGGTTTGCATGGAGTTTTATTCAACGTAGAGAAAAAGCCTCCCCCCCCTTGCAGTCTCCAGTGGTGCCGTCCGCCTCCCCCCTCCCCCCTGCAGCTGGAGTCTGCAGCCACAGAGCTGCCCTTTGCAAGGGAGGGAAAGGAGGGGGGTGGTCGCGGGGGTGGCTTTCGTGGGACCGTCTCGCGGGGCTGCGGGGCAGGAGCCGGAGCAGGGGGGCTGCCTGCCGGAGAGGTCGCTCGGCTGCACCACCCCACTTCGCCCCCCGTTAAGCGGGGAGGAAGGGGGAGCGCTGAAGCCGGGCGTGTTTGGAGGAGGCGGGGGGAGACATGCCTCGTGGCTCGGTAAGCGCTTCCCTCCTCTCCCCATCCTTTTGTGCCTGGAGGTGCCCCCCCCTCCTGATTTACTCGTCTTCTGCTTGGGTCCGTCCCTTAAAATAAGGGCTGGGGAGCTGTGCAAAGGGTGCATTCTGCGTATGCTCAGGAGCACCCTGCCATTCTGGGCTTGTTTCGTGGCCTCCGGGACTGAGGTCGGGCGCTGCAAACCGGCCCCGGGGGCCGAAATGCGTTGAAATTCAGCCCTCAAGCCGCCAGTTTAAATTGCAGACCGAAGACCGGGTTTGAAGGCGGCGCCGTAGCAGGCGGGGCGGCTCTGGCGGGACTGGCCGACTTTGCATTGCACGGACGGACGGGGTGGGGTGGGGGTGGGGGTCGCATCTTGCAGTCCACCCCCCTTGCTAGAAAGTCCCTGGGAAAATAACGAAAGGGGCCACGTGCAGCAATCGGGCGACTCTCTGGACTGATGATCACAGAGAGGCTGAAGTCTGGTTTCTTATGGAGGACTGTAAACTTGCCAGAGGGGGAAAGTCTTTCCTTAGACCTGTTGGTGGCGGGAGCCTTGGGAGGGAGGGCGACATGGGGGCCAAAGGATCCTTCTTCACTACAAAGACACAGGGCGTTCTTTGAGTCCCACCCCTCTGAATACCTGTATTTATACCCCTTCTTACATCGTTGTGGACGTCATTTCCTTTCCCACCACTAACAGAGCACAGCAACGCCATGCATCCAATCTGCAGGGAGAGAATTCGGACTGAGGGCGAAAATCTTGGGTCCCAACAAGGGGTTTACTATCCAACTTTATTGTGCCGTGGTCAAATAATACTTCCTAACTATTCTTGTGAGCCCCACCCCTCTGAATACATGTATTTATACCCCTTTTTTACATTCCCTAGGTAATGGCCTACAATGGATTTGTGGCCTTAACTTCTAATAAGCAGCTTCCAGTCCTTCTGCTAACTCTTCAGGCAGGTAGAAAAGTTCCTTGTTAGCTTTCAGCAAGAAAAAAACGGCATTGCTCATGCTGACAGACCATGGAGTCAAGAGAACTCTGTCTGTGCCTCAAAATCACGTAGGGTTTATAATATATTCCGGTTGCATGAAGGTCTGGGAACTGCTTGTTTTACTGCCATACTGCCCACCCACCAAGATGCCCCTGCCTTCGCGTCCATCCTTTCCCTTTTCACTCTTGGGGTGACCTTGAACAATTGTTCTCTCCTTTTCAGGACCCCGTGAGTTTTGAAGATGTGGCCGTGTATTTCACAGAAGGGGAGTGGGCCCTGCTGGATCCAAAGCAAAGAGCCCTCTATGAGGAGGTCATGCAGGAGAACTACAGTGCCGTGGCCTCCCTGGGTAAGGGTCCCTGTCCGCTCATTTCCTGGGCCCATGGATTCTCACCAGGGTCAGGCCTCAATATCCCATGTGGCAAGATGGTCTCCTTTTCCTTCCCCACCAAGCTGCTCTGGGCCACTCTGGGGTCCTTTGGAAGATTATGAGTGAAAGGATCAGAAATGGCAGACAAAGTTCCCTGAAAGTCGGCTTGCCCGCTGTTGGCTGACTGTACCCTGCGTTGTGCTCTGGGGCAAGGGGTGCGAGGAGCTCTGAGTGTGTTTTAGGGCCCGGTCTGGGTTGATGTGGGACACGATGCCACCCGGTTGTTCCCCTCAGTGCTCTAACTAGCCTGGATAAGAATAGAATCATAGATTTGGAAGGAACCACCAGGGTCATCTAGTCCAACCCCCTGCACAATGCCCCTCAGTGCTCTAACTAGCCTGGATAAGAATAGAATCATAGATTTGGAAGGAACCACCAGGGTCATCTAGTCCAACCCCCTTCACAACTACCTCCCCCCCACACACACTCTTGAGAGTTGGCCCACAATCCTCTGCAGCGCGTAGTGGAACAGGGCCCTACCAGACCAATAAGGTTGCTGGGAATGTTTGTATGGTGGGGATTCCTCAGCAGAGAGGTAAGCGTGGAAAAGCCTTCCCTAGGGGCAGGGAGCTTGCAAGCCATTTGTCTATTACAGGATAAAGACGTGTGCCAAGGTCTTTTTGAGCTTTGTCTCAGTTTCTCGCTTGCCTGCACGCATTAGGATCTGCACCCTCTTCCCCTCTTCGATGGACAGGTGAAAATCAGCTCTGGATTCACCAGCTCTGAGCTCCAGTATGTGACAGAGATACAAAAATGCTCCTGACCCTCTCTTTCCTTCCAGCTAAAAATGCAGGATACCTAGTTCCAAAGCCAGACCTGATCTCCCGCCTCGAAGGAGGGGAGGTGCTTTGGCTACCTGATCCGCCAGAGATTGCCAAGAGGCAGGTGGCTTCAGGCTCCAGCTCAGGTAAGGAGTCTGCAGTGCCAGCTGAGATTTCCCTTGCTGATGCTGGTGTGGCCCAGTTCCCCTCCACCCCTGGCAGTATTAAATGCAAGCATTAATAGTTAAGAGGTTTGGCTGTAACCATTTCAAGTTGATGCCCGCCACTCTCTCAGAATTGCAAAGGCCCTGGGAGGCTCAAAAAATTGGGGACTCGTGCTTGAAATGCTTTCAGTAAAACTTCTTCAGCTCTATTTGTAGAAGGTTTGGGACCTCTACCCCCAAAAATGCCCCCCCAGAGCCGTGGAAAGGGGCGGTTGTGTTTTTAATGGCTTTATTCGGCCGAATTTTTTTCCCGAACTTTGAATTCCCGCCGAATTGCACGGACCCGAAGTGGGGGAGTTCGGACTTCGGCATATTCCGAATCTAAACAGGCCGAATTCAGCCGAATCCGAACTATACTGAATTTTTAAAAATTCAACAGCCCTAATTTGAATAAAATTGCCCCTCATGAATATGCAAACAGGCTCCCCTTCCAATCTTCTCTACCTTTCTACTTTTTCTGGTGTGGTAACAGTTTGTTCACCCTGACCTTGATGGCGCAGACTAGCATGATCTCCGCAGAATCTCAGAAGCTAAGCAGGGTTGTTCTTGGTTAGCATTTGGATGGGAGACCATCAAGGAAGGGACACAGAGGCAGGCAGTGGCAAAACACCCCCTGAGCATCTCATGCCTTGAAAACCCTGTGTGGTCACCAAGAGCCGGTTGCGGCTTGATGGCTCTTTCCACCACCAAAGGTGTGTTCTGCTTTGTAGGTCTCTGTTAGTCAAAAGATGGTCTTCAGATCCTCTGAATAAATAACACTGGTGGTCAGCCTCATCAGAGTCTTCCTGGCAGAAAGCAGGATTCATTCTTCCCGTTTATTCCAGCAGTCAGTGGCCATCCAGGTGAGAACAAAGAGGAGCTTCGCCCACCAAAGAAAGGAAAGACAATAATACTGTGCAGAGACAAAAAGAGCATTTCCAGACATCAAGAAAGAGGAGAAAATTCTAAGCTTCCATGTAGATCAGAGAGACCTCAAGGAAGGCACTCCGGAAAGAAAGGTGCCAAAACATCTCCTCACAAGGAGAGTGGTGGGGATTTTATTGACCCATCAGATGAAAAGAGAAGTTACAGGAATGAGAGACCAAAGGCATGCACAACAGGGAGGCAAGAATCCTCCCCCAAAGATGGTAAGAGGGAAGGGTTCTTTGGCAGAAGGGTGGGACAAAGAAAGTGGGAGAACTCTTAGAGCAGCAAAATCAGCTGTATTCTCAAACTGCAAATGAACGTCTGTAAATAACCCGGGATTATATTTGTGAGCAACCCCCAAACTGGAGAGTAAGGGTATCAGTGTTTGACTGGAAACATCTCTAATAGATTTATTTCTCACCTAATGTGAGACAAGGTAAAGCTCTACCTGGACTCTACAGCCTTGGATTGTAGGTGAAGCCTCACGTGGTGAAATACGCTTCTAGTGAAAGAAGCTTCCTAAAGGGTAGAAAACTAGCATGTCAAAGGCTTCTGTGTAACAGGTGGTTTTTGTGTGTACTGCATGGTTTTTGCTTATTTGGGGAGGGGTGGATCCCACAAGGCTCTACCCCCAGTTTGAATGGCTTGGATACAGGTTGAGTGCCTCATCTCCAGTTCTGTGAGGACTGGGCCTGGGAAATAGGTCAAACTCTTCCCCTACCCACATGGACCCATTTTTCAGAACTCCTCAGAATTTTCTGGGTCAGCTTCTAGCTGTGAGGCAGTGATGTGAGTAGATTCAGGTGTAACATTAGTCATGTCCCCTATGTGCTAAACAGCTGCTTTAGGCTTGCGCCCCATGAGATTTACTCCCTCACAGCTGAGCCCTGGTTAAGGAGGACCATCATGGAAGCGACAGAGAGGCAGGCAATGGCAAATCATCCCCTCAGCATCTTGTATCTTGAAAACCCCATGGGGTCACCATGAGTTGGCTGTGGGTTGGTGGCTCTTTCCACCACCAATGGTGTGTTCTGCTTTGTCAGTCTCTGTTAGTCAAAAGATGGTCTTCAGATCCTCTAAATAAATGAAATCGATTAGCATCCTCATCAGATACTCGCTTCTTTGCTGAAGTCAGGATTCATTCTTAATCTTCCTGTTTATTCCAGCAGATAACGACCATCCAAGTGAGAACACAGAGGAGCTTCACTCACCAAAGAAAGAAATTAAAATAATATTGCACAGAGTCCAAGAGAGCATTTCCAAACGTCAACAGAGAGGAGAAAATTCTGGGATACCCTGTGGACCACAGAGACCTCAAGGAGGGCACGATAGAAAGAAAAGGGCTAAAACCTCTCCTCACAAGGAGAACAGTGGGAATATCAGCGAACCATCAGATGAGAAGAGAAGTCAGGAGAGTGAGAGACCAAAGGCCTGCACAGCAGGGGGGCAAGAATCCTCCCCCAAAGATGGTAAGAGGGAAGGGTTCTTTGGCAGAAGGGTGGGACATAGATAATAGGAGAATTCTTAGAGCAGTAAAAACCACCTGTGTCCTCAAACTGTGAATGAACATCTTGCCCATAACTCGTGATGTTATTTGTGTGCTACCCCCAAACTGGAGATAAATGGTATCAGTGCTTGACTGGAAACATCTCCAAGAGATTTATTGCTCACCAAACATGAGTCAAAGTGGTAAAGCTCTGCCAGGACTCTACCACCTTGGATTGCAAGTAAGGCCTCATGTGATGGAATATTCCTCTATGAAAAGAAGCTTCCTACGTGTAGAAAACTAGCATGTCAGAGCCTTCTCCGTGACATCTAGTGTTCTACCTGCATGGTTTTAATTTATATGGGGAGGGGTGGATCCTGCGAGTGCCTGAAGCGGATCAACTACTGTGTGTAGTGGTTATGGTTACAGAATTCATATCTCCCTAAGGAGATATATTATCTTACTTAACATTACCACATCAGGTAGAGACACAACCCATTTGAACTGTTAACGTTCTTTTTATTGCTAAAGCTTCAAAATAATAAATGTATAAATGTAAAAGGAGAGTAATGAAATAAAATAGGTTACGTGAAAAGTTCTAACAGATTCTAACAGCTGAATATAATGTCTTTAAAGAATGAAATAAGAGTTTATATACCCCATCACAGAATACAACATTACCATACCGGGAGAATTGTGTCAGACAGCATGTATGGTCAGAAAATCTTCAACTCTTTTTCAAAATTCTAAGTCCTCCAAATCCATCGTAGTGAAGACACTATAGATGTTATCAGGTATCATACTATGACCATCCATGACAAAAAAATTAACATAGTTCCATCTGTGGATGCTTAAATCCAAAGATTGCAGCCACTGAATGATAGGACAGATCTTTCTACAAACGAGAGAAAAGCCCCATGTCACAGAAAAATCTGTAATCTTAAAAAAATAATACACCAGGAGTTTAAAATCCCCCCAAATAATAGTAGTGCTGTTACCTTTAGGAAATGAATTCCCTCTGAGATCTCAGTGGCCATTGTGAAGGTTGCTCAGCAACCCCAACAATACTGCAAGCCTTCAAACCATTGTTTCCTAGTAAAAGGGAAGGGTAGGTAGAAAGGCTGTTTCCAAGGCTATTTTAGCCTCCATCCCTGCTCCTCAACCTCCTGCCCTGGAGGGAGGAAGTATCAGGCCCAAGTCCAGCACCAACCAGGCAATTTGCTTCCATGCCGTTTTCACAATTCACCCAGTGCTGCTTTCACACCAGGGACTTCCCACGGTTCTGTTGCAGACTTTGACATATGGGACCATATGGAACGTTGTATTTTAAATATTCTAAGTTAATGTTAATCATAGACAGAATTTTCCTCATTTCCTGAATCATTGAGTTCCCCTCTCTCCCTAATATTAGTTCAAGCAGTCAGAAACTGCTTTCAGCTAAATTGAATGTAAGAGACCTTGAAAATATGCCAAATCTAGTGTTGTTGTGAGGATAGAGGAGAGGAGAAGGATATAAGCTGCTTTGGCTCCTCATGGGTGGGGGGAGAACACAGTGGGGGGGCTCAGTGCACATCTGGTTTAAAAGGAAAACCATGGCTAAAAACCAGAAGAAAATTTTTAACCTGGGATGTCTGGAATCTCCATTCCAAGGTTGATTTCACACAGAATGGCATGAGTAGCCAGACTACCACAGAAAATCCCCCTAGCGTGGAATCAGGCCAGGTGTGGCGGGGGCCATAACTGGGTGCCACACAGCTTACCTGGTCCCAGTAGGAGGCTCCGCACAAGTCTGGCAGTGCCCCTCCACACCACTCACTTGAGCAATATGTACATTACAACTTTTGTAGCTTGGCCAGACTTTTCACAGGAAGAGGCTATTAGCAGAGGGAAGGAAGGAAAGCTGAGTGTGTATCATGTTGCCGTGTTAGATTTGGATCTGCGAGATCCGGGTTCAAATCCCTACTCTGCCATGGATGTTTTGCTGGGTGACTTTGGGACAGCCACACACTCTCAGCCTCATCAACTTCTTGTGGTTGTTGTGAGGATAACATGATGGAGAGGAGAATGATGTAAGTTGCTTTGGGTCCCTATTGGGCAGAAAGGTGGAGTATAAATTAAGTAAATAGTAAATAAAGCTGAAGACTGGGGAGGGGGTGTGGCTCACTAGTAGAGCCTCTGCTTGGCATGCAGAAGGTCCCAGGTTCAATCCCCAGTGGCATCTCTAGTTAAAGGGACGAGGCTAGCAAGTGATGAGAAAGAGACCCTGGAGAGCGATGGAGAGGGGCTGTGGCTGAGTGGTAGAGCCTCTGCTTGGCATGCAGAAGGTCCCAGGTTCAATCCCTGGAATCTCCAGTTAAAGGGACCAGACAAGTAGGTGACGGGAAAGACCCCTGCCTGAGACCCTGGAGAGCCGATGCCGGTCTGAGTACCATTCTTGATTCCATGGAGTAGACAATACTGACTTTGATGGACCAAGGGTCTGATTCAGTAGAAGGCAGCCTCTTGTGTTCATGAGTGGAGAAAAGAAAACTTGGTTGTTAAGTGGGGAGAAGAGAAGAAAGCAAGGAAAGAGGAAATAATGTGGGGAGGAGATACAGGAGGAAATGAAGTGACCTGAGAAGTCATTGTGGGTACCCTGCTTACAATGTCTAAATTTGGTCCTTAGTTCCTACCTTCTGAAGAGAAGGAAAGAATTGTGACTATGTTCTTCATCACTTTTCTCCCAAACAGGCGCTGAGCAGGTAAAAGAGAAGGAGAAATCTCTGCAAGCAGAAAATGCTCCACTGGCAACCCCAAAAAGGACAGAATTGCAATGGGTCCAAGAGGGAAATTCCCAGGAATGGGGGGAAGAGGGACAATATGAGACTCAGAGAGGGCCATTGAGGCACCAAAGAAAGCAACCTCAGAAGAAAGCCAGTGCTTGCGTCGAAAGCCACAACGACCGCCATGAAGAAAGAGTCCAAGAGGGGAGTCGCAAAGATGGGACTCAGAAGCCACTCAAAGATCAGGCAAGAACCTCCTCCCTTAACACCAGCAAGACAACCCATGCAGCAGCACAACCGTTTCAATGCCCACATTGTTGGAGGAGCTTCAAGCATCACGGTCCACTTGCTATACACGAGCGAACCCACACAGGAGAGAAACCCTATGCATGTTCAGTCTGTGGGAAAAGTTTCAAGTCTACATCAAACCTTTCTAGCCATCAGAGGGTGCACACAGAGGAAAGGCCGTATAAATGTTCCGATTGTGGGAAAAGTTTTAAAGCTGCTTCAGGCCTCAAACATCACAAAAAGGTCCACACTGGAGAGAAACCATATCCATGTTCAGAATGTGGGAAAAGGTTTGGTACTAACAACCATCTTGTTAGACACGAGAGAACCCACACTCAGGTGAAACCATTCAAATGCTCACACTGTGGAAAGGGCTTCAGATTGCGAGACAGCCTTGTTGTTCATGAGAGAATCCACACAGGAGACAAACCTTATAAATGCTCAGACTGTGGGAGAAGCTTCAATTGCCGGTCAAATTTCAGTAGGCACAAGAAAATCCATGGAGGAGAGAAACTGTATAAGTGTTCAGACTGTGGGAAAGGCTGGAGGAATAAGGCAGGCCTTACAGTGCATGAGAGAATTCACACTGGTGAGAAACCTTACCACTGCACAGAGTGTGGGAAAAACCTTCGGTGCAGTTCAAGCTTTATAATGCATAAGAGAACCCACCGAGGAGACAAACCATATGAGTGCCTGGAATGTGGCAAACGTTTCCGTCATAGGGTTTCTCGTATTAACCATGAACGGAGAATGCATAAACATCAGTGCTCAGTTTGTGGGGAAAGTTTCAGTCAAAGTTCAGCCCTTCAACGTCATACAACTAAACACACAGGAGAGAAACCATTTAGGTGCTCACATTGTGGGAAAGGCTTTGATCAGAGAAAAATACTGACTCTGCACGAGAGAATCCACACAAGAGAGAAAGTGTTCAGTTGTCTAGAATGTGGGAAAGGATTTATAACAAAACCTAAACTTATTCGACATAAGAGAGTCCACACTGGAGAGAAACCATACTCTTGTTCAGAGTGCGAGAAGAGTTTCAGCGAAAAATCAAACCTCGGTCAACATGAGAGAGTCCACACAGGAGAGAAACCGTACAAATGCTCGCTCTGCGGGAAGACATTCAGGCAGAAATCGAGTCTTGCTATACATGAAAAATTCCACCCAGGAAAAGAATCCCATGACTGTTCAGAGTGTGGGAAAAGCTTCAGCAATCCTTTACGCTTGCTGAGACATCGGAAGATCCACACAGGTGAAACCCCCTATAAATGTTTGGAATGTGGGAAAAGCTTTTCTTCAAAGTGGGGTCAACAGCAACATCAAAGAATCCACACAGGAGAGAAGCCATACCAGTGTCTGGACTGTGGGAAGAGGTTCCATTTCAAAGGAAACCTGCAGGAACATGAAAAAGGACACACTGGAGAGAAGCCGTTTAAATGCATGGAGTGCGGCAAAAGCTTTATTAATAGTTCAAGCCTCATAAGCCACCATGCAATCCACACAGGAAAGAAACCATCTGAATGCTCAGATGAGGGGGAAGGTTCTAGAAAGAGGACTGACCTGCCTCAATGAAACAGTACATACACAGGAAAACCCTTTTCAATGTTTAAGGTGTGGGAAGAAGTTTGTGAAAAACACATCTGGCTGCACATGAGAAAACACACAGACAATAAGGGAAGCATTAGAAAAATAGGCTGAAAGCGAATCTTTGCTGTGAAATCACAGAATAATTATGGATTGAAGAGTCTGTTGAACACATGTACACATGAAGCTGCCTTATAGTGAATCAGACCCTTGGTCCATCAAAGTCAGCATTGTCTACTCAGACCAGCAGCGGTTCTCCATGGTCTCTCACATAACTTACTTGCCTAGTCCCCTTTACTGGAGATGCCGGAGATTGAACCTGGGACCTTCTGTATGCCAAGCAGATGCTCTACCACTGAGCCTCAGCCCAACTCAGTTTCCTCCGACAACAGGGCTGATATTCTCTTCTTAATTCCTCTGGGCCCATCTCAGCTTCACCAGCCCCTTAGCTTTCTGTGCCCACCACCATATTATTTTATAGGGGCCCTGCCTCTGTACATACTCCAGGGGCTAATTCCCAAAGTAGAGTATTTTACATATATTTTATTTGACCAAAAAAAAATCTATTCTGTCAAAGATATCAACTAGAACTGTAGCATTTGGATTTTAATTAGTTTTATTAAGAAATACGTTTTCTTCCATCTCCTCCACTTGAGCATCCTACATAAAGTTCCCCGTGTGTAGAGCAAAGGCCCTGCGAATCAAGCCAACAGTTTTTTAATGATTATACCGGATATTTATCGATGCTGATTGCAAAACTTAATCGGATGGGAAATAGAAGACTCTTAAATTGAAATGGAAAGTCTGTAGGTATTATAGGCGTTATTAGAATAAATACATTCTGGACTAATTGTTAATCACACCTACAGCATCATTTCTGGATACTGAAACGGCCCTTTGGAAATGCTGAGTTCTGTAGATCTTCCAACTTCTCTGCCATATTCCCCGTGTTTTTCATGGATATTTCTACTATTCTACCAGGTGTTATAGCACCATTACCTAATCTCAAGAGATTCCATGCACATTCACAATGTGTAGCATAACCAGTAAATTGTATGGTTCTATTTTTCCTTCGGCATCATTTTAGGACGCTACTCCAAATTTATGACGACTTGATGCAGACCTGCAACTAATCAGAGTTAGTTCCTCCTCCTGAGGTAACAAGAAGACACCCCCAGCCAGTACAATGGTGACTCCTCCCATAGTTACGTCAGCTTCTGTTTTTTGGCTTCTCTTTTTAATATAGTGATTTTGAATTGCAAGTTGTCTCGAGCAGGATTCTGAAGAGGTGGCATAAAAATATTCTAAATGAATAAATACACTTAAGTTATTTCTTTGTAAATACTACAGTGTGTGGTCTAAAGCTTTTAACGCAGCCTTGTGCGACACAGTGCACTCATCCTAAACCTGCATTTAATGTTATTTTGTGTACTTAATGGATGTTTGATTACTGAAAGAGCTGCTCTGTCTCCCTCGGTTTCCTTCCTGCTTGTACAGGACTTTCACTAGAGGGGGAACAGTTTTTGTGGGTTTTTTGGCTTGGCGTTCCCTCGCTAACTCTTATCCGGGCCTTAAAACACACTCGAAGCTCCTCGCATCCCTTGCCCCAGAGCATAACGCAAGGTGCGGTCAGCCTGTTGGTTGGGCAAGCTGACTTTCAGGGAACTTTGTCTGCCATGTCTGATCTTTTCACTGATAAGCTTCCAAAGGACCCCAGAGTGGCCCAGAGCAGTTTGATGGGGAAGGAAAAGGAGACCGTCTTGCCACATTGGCCATTGAGGCCTGACCCTGGTGGGAATCCATGGGCCCAGGAAATGAGTAGGTTAAGGACCCTTACCCAGGGAGGACACGGCGCTGTAGTTCTCCTGCATGACCTCCTCATAGAGGGCTCTTTGCTCTGGATCCAGCAGGGTCCACTCCCCTTCTGTGAAATACACGCCACATCTTCAAAACACATGGGTTCCTGAGAAAGAGAGCACAATTGGTCAAGGTCGCCCCATGAGTGAAAAGGGAAAGGATGGACAAGAAGGCGGGGGCATCTGGGTGGGTGGGCAGTGTGGCAATAAAACAAGTAGCCCCCAGACCCTCATGCAACTGGAATGTGTTATAAACATTATGTGGTTTTGAGGCAGCGTTCTCTTGACTCCGTGGTCTTGAAGCAAAAACGTGCCTGTCAGCATGAGCGATGCCTTTTTTTTTCTTGCTGAGAGCGAAGAAGGAACTTTTGTACCTGCCTGAAGAGTTAGCAGAATGACAGGAAGGTGCTTATTAGAAGTTAATGCCACAAATCCATTGTAGGCCGTTAGCTAGGCAAGTGAGTTCTGGCAGACAAATGGATGCATTGCATCGCTATGGTAGTGGTAGGAAAGGAGAGGATGTCACAATGATGTAAAAAAGGAGTATAAATACATGTATTCAGAGGGGCGGGACTCAGGAGAATAGTCAGGAAAGATTATTTGACCACGGCACAATAAAGTTGTCTTAGAACTTTTACTGCCTCCGAGTAAGTAATCCGGATAGTAAACTCCTTGTTGGGACCCAAGATTTTCACCCTCAGTCCGAATTCTCTCCCTGCAGATTGGATGCATGGCATTGCTGTGCTCTGTTAGTGGTGGGAAAGGAGATGATGATGTCCACAACGATGTAAAAAGGGGTATAAATGCAGGTATTCAGAGGGGTGGGACTCAAAGAACGCCCTGTATCTTTGTAGCGAGGAAGGATTCTTTGGCCACCATGTCGCCTTCCCTCCCAAGGTTCCCAGCACCAACCAGTCTAAGGAAAGACTTTCCCCCTGTGGCAAGTTTACAGTCCTCCGTAACAAACCAGATTTCAGCCTCTCTATGATAATCAGTCCAGAGAGTTCGCCCCATTGCTACACTGGGGCCCTTTTCGTTATTTTTCTAGCAAGGGGGAGGGGACTCCCAAGACATGACCCCCAGCTAGGGTTGCCAGGTCCCTCTTCGCAATCGGTGAGAGGTTTTGGGGGCAGAGCCTGAGGAGGGCGGGGTTTGGGCAGGGGGGGACTTCAATACCATAGAGTCCAATTGCAAAAGCAGCCATTTCCTCCAGGTGAACTGATTTATATCGGCTGGAGATCAGTTGTAATAGCAGGAGATCTCCTGCTGCTACCTGGAGGTTGACTGAAGAAAATAGGCACTGGGTACTACTAGTCGTTTGGAGAAGGGAAAGTACCACAAAGTTGATCAATGCAAATACAAAATTTAGTGACAGTGCAGTGAAGCAATGAGTGCAAAAAAGACGAACAACGAACAGACAATACAATACTAATTATCTCCACTTAGCTCCAAAGGGAGTCAATAATATTCCATCTCAAATATTGTCCAATGAGTCCTGCCGGACTTCCTGTGTGAACTTGATATTGAAGACGGTAAGAAAAATCAAGTTGCAAGTTGGAACGCAGTCCGGATTAACTTTGCGTTTTCACCGCCACGCTGGCGGCTTCATCAGCGAATAGTTCAACTTCAGGAGACCAAAGCTCCTACAGGAATAACAATACATTAAGCGGAATTCTACATGTTGAAAGTTAATCCGGACTGCGTTCCAACTTGCAACTTGATTTTTCTTACCGTCTTCAATATCAAGTTCACACAGGAAGTCCGGCAGGACTCATTGGACAATATTTGAGATGGAATATTATTGACTCCCTTTGGAGCTAAGTGGAGATAATTAGTATTGTATTGTCTGTTCGTTGTTCGTCTTTTTTGCACTCATTGCTTCACTGCACTGTCACTAAATTTTGTATTTGCATTGATCAACTTTGTGGTACTTTCCCTTCTCCAAGCTACCTGGAGGTTGGCAACCCTACCCCCACCCCGTCTGTGCCATCCGAAGTCGGCCAGTCCTGCAAGAGCCGCCCCGCTTGCTACAGCGGCGCCTTCAAACCGGGTCTTCTTCGGTCTGCAATTTAAACTGGCGGCTTTAAGGTTTCATTTCAAGGAATTGTGGCCCCCTGGGACCTGGTTTGCAGCGCCTGACCTCAGTCCTGGAACACACACCACAAGCCCACAAGGGCAGCGTGCTCCTGAGCATACGCAGAATGCTCCCTTCGGACAGCTCCCCCCAGCCCTTGCTTTAAGAGACGGGCCCAAGCAGAAAAGGAATAAATCAGAAGAGGGGGCACCTCTCGGCACAAAAGGGGGGCACGCAGAGGGAAGCGCTCACCGAGGCGCCAGGCATGGGGCGCGCGTCTCCCCGCCTGCTCCAAACGCGCCCGGCTTCAGAGACTGCAGGAGTGGGGGGGGGGAGGCTTTTTCTCAACGTTAAATAAAACTGCATCCAAACCCATGCAAACCAACACGGGAAAGAAGAAAAAGGCCAGGGGAAGTTTCTTGTCTATTCCTCAAGAGCCGCTACTGACTTTATGCGACCTTTGGCTTTCCTGACCCATGGATTATTTGTTGGCTTCACTCATACACCACCCCCCCCCCCGTGGCGGAGACTGGCCTCCGAGGATCCTCCTTTTCGGAGGGGGGTTCAAAAGGCTGATGCCCTTTGGCCAAGGAAATCACACGGGTTTTTGTTTTTTTTATCGTACTCCTGATCGGGCCAATACAAGTCTGGAAATCAAGTTCCAAGCACACAACTCCCAGAACAAATCTATCACAGGACCTGGGACAGACTTGGAAGCCAGGCATTGTGTAGTGCGGGCCTTGCATGGTTTCCGGCACCAGGATGGACGGGGGTCCAGGGTGGAAAGGGGTGGCCTTCATGGGTCCCAAGGTCTTGTCAATGTTAACAATGGGGGCTGGATTTAAATGATCCCTAAAGGGATGGCCCAGCCTAGCCTGATCTGGTCAGATCTCAGAAGCTAAGCAGGGTCAGCCCTGGTTAGTATTTGGATGGGAGACTACTAAGGAATACCAGGGTTGCTGTGCAGAGGAAGGCACTGGCAAACCACCTCTGATAGTCTCTTGCCATAAAAACCCCAAAAGGGGTCGCCTGAAGGCACTTCACACACACACACACACAAAGGGACCAGTCATCCTGCCTAAGTTTCCTCATGTCTTAACTCTATCTTCAGCAACCTCCAAATCAGACCATCTCTGGTAGGTCTGAGAGCTTCTGCCTGGAAGGAAAAGTTCTGCCTGCCTGATGCAGTGCTCTTTTCTGACATCCGGTCTCCATCTCAATACGTCAGCATTACTGCATCCGCAAGACACACATCTCTTAATTCCTTGCGGTGTTTGGGAAAATGCAGCTCCCTTTGTGCTCATGACCAAAATTCCTTTCCCACCTTCTTATCGGGTCTTTCCAGCCAGGCTCAAAACGGCTCAACTCAGGGTTGCAGTTTCATGCTTCCCTGCCAGAGGTTCTTTGTTATCACCGTTCGAGATTCAAAGCTCCCTTCCCCAGATACCTGGAAAAGCTTCTTGGTCTCTAAGACGCTCCTTGACTCAAATCTACCTGTTCTACTGCACACTGGCACAGCTACCCTGTGAAAGCGCTATAAAAATCTGCTTGCTAGTGTGCTGCAAGGGTTTTCCATTTCCAATCAAGTCAGAATAGAAAATCCAGATAACAAAATGATGTATTGCCCCCACCCAAAGAGCCGTCTGTCTGCCTCTATTATTGCCTTCTGCCAAACGGTGAACAGGTTGTTTTGCTTGGTGTTCCCTCGCTAACTCTTATCCTTCCCACTTGTACAGTTTCACGTGTTTATGTTTTAATTATCCTGATTATTTTCATGCTGTTGAAAAGCTTTTTAGTATCTGAAACTTTCTAATGTTCACCACCTCAGGGAGTGGAAAGGCGGCACAGATATTTCAAATAAAATAATGACCCAATTGCTAATCATGTCAGAATTACGGACGATTGTGTTCCAACCATGGCTGGCTCTCATCTGAAGACATTTGGTCTTCCAAAACCACACAGGGATGACCGCTAATGCACTTGGAAGCGAATTTGCAATGAAAAGATCCTGCACAGCTTGGTTACTTTATATGAGAAAATTAGCCAAATTTTTAACAGGATCAAAGGAACAGTTGTGAAGAAATTACTGGTCTTGTTTTCAACACGGCAGGTGGTATAACAACATAAGAGGAGCCACACTTGATGCCGGACCAAAGGCCCATCAAGTCCAGCGTTGTGTTCACATGGTGGCCAACCAGCTGCCTCTAGGAAGCCCACAGGCAGGAACACTGCAGCAGCATCCACCTCCCTGGGCTCCCCAGCAAGTGACATGAACTGGAGGAAGCAGATCTTCGTCACGATTAGTAACCACTGAGAGCCCTTCCATGGATTTCTTCACTCTCATTCCCAAGCCTTCCATGTTGGCAGCCCTCACCACATCCTGTGGCAGGGAGTTCCACAATTTTCACAGATGCTGCTCCAGGGGAACAGGAAAGACATTTCTTAATCTGCTTTTGGCTACAGTTTACCAGAAAAGGATAATCATTCTGTCTGTTGCTGCATCAGGTGTTGCTGCGATGCTTTCGGCGAGAGACGTACACAAAATAACATTGTGTCTCACAAGGCTGCGTTAGAAGCTTTAGACCACACACTGACTGTAGTATTTGCAAAGCAATAACTTAAGTGTATTTATTCATTTAGAATATTTCTATGCTGCCTCTTCAGAATCCTGCTTGAGGCAACTTACAATTCAAAATCACAACATTAAAAAGAGAAGCCAAAAAACAGAAACAGACATAACTATGGGAAGAATCACCATTGTATTGGATGGGGATGGCTTCTTACCTCAAGTAACAAGAAGGTCCCAGATTCATATTCATAAAATTTATTGCCGTCTTTGACCAGTACAATAAAAGTTATCACAAGATTTAACAAAAGTTCCAGATTTAAAACAATGATTCAATACAACAGAAGAATAACAGTCTACAGCTTTACTACCGTTCCCCGAGTCTTACATAATCTGAGGCAAAATTTGGCAGCTTGTCTGGGTGCCCAGGGATTTTTATCAGGCAGTATGTTTTCCAAATTAATTTCATCGTATTGGGTAGCAGATTCAATCCCCAGAATTTCCAGTTAAAGGGACCAGGCAAACAGGTGATGTGAAAAATCTCTGCCTGAGTCCCTGGAGAACTGCTGCTGGTCTGAGTAGACAATACTGACTTTGATGGACCCCGGGTCTGATTCAGTATAAGGCAGCTTCGTGTGTACATGCGTTCAACAGACTCTTCAATGCATAATTATTTATGGCCTCACAGCAAAGATTCAATTTCAGAATATTTTTCTAATACTTCTCTTATTGTCTCTGTGTTTTCTCGTGTGCAGTCATACGTGTTTTCTTCACAAACTTCTTCCCACACCGTACATATAGCTTGTGCCGCACTCCATGCATTTAAACGGCTTCTCTCCAGTGTGTCGTTTTTCATGTGCCCGCAGGGCTGCTTTGAAATGGAACCTCTTCCCACATTTATCTCTGTTGAAATGCATTTTATTGGTTTTAGCCCAATTCTCCAACTTGTGAGGATCTACCTGTATCCTGGCTCTGTCTTGTACTGTATTTGCTACCCCTCCCAATTTAGTATCATCTGCAAATTTAATAAGCATTCCCTCTATACCTTCACCCAAATCATTTATAAAGATGTTGAACAACACAGGGCCCAGAACAGATTCCTGAGGCACTCCACTAGTCCCTCCTCTCCAAGTGGATGAGGAACCATTAACAAGCACTCTTTGGGTGTCAACCAGTTACAGATCCACCTAACAGTAATAGGATCTCAACCCTCAACCACATTTTCCCAATTTGTCAACAAGAATATTATGGGGAACTTTATCAAAAGTCTTACTGAAATCAAGATAAACAAGATCTACACCATTCCCCTGCTATCGTAAAAAAATTGCTCTTTATGTTTTTGTTGGTGGAAACTGAGTTGGACAAAGATTAACTCACAACAGACTTTTCAACCCATAATTATTTATGACCTCACAGCAAAGATTCTCTTTCAGCCTGTTTTCTAACGCTTCTCGTCTGTGCATTTTCTTGCGGGCAGCCAGATTTGTTTTCTTCACAAACGTCTTCCCGCACTGTAAACATTGAAAAGGTTTTTCCCTGTGTGCGGGCTCTCTTACATTGGGGCAGGTCAGTCCTCTTTCTGGAACCTTCCCCCTCATCTGAGCATTCAGATTGTTTCTTTCCTGTGTGGATTTTATGGTGGTTTATGAGGCCTGAACTAGTAATATAGCCTTTGCCGCACTCCATGCATTTAAAGGGTTTCTCTCCAGTGTGTCTTTTTTTATGTACCTGCAGGTTTGATTGATGACTGAATCTCTTCCCACAGTCCAGACACTGGTATGGTTTCTCTCCTGTGTGGATTCTTTGATGTAGCTCTTGACTGCTCTTTGAGGCAAAGCTTTTCCCACATTCCAAGCATTTATAGGGGGTTTCACCTGTGTGGATCTTCTGATGTTCCAGCAAGCGTAAAGGATTGTTGAAGCTTTTCCCACACTCTGAACACTCATGGGATTCCTTTCCTGGGTGGAATTTCTTATGCTTAGCAAAATGCGATCTCTGCCTGAATCTCTTCCCACAGAGCGAGCATTCGTACGGTTTCTCTCCTGTGTGGATTCTCACATGTTCATGAAGGCTTGATTTTACGCTGAAGCTCTTCTCACACTCTGAACAAGAGTATGGTTTCTCTCCGGTGTGGATTCTTCGATGTTTCTCTTGATGGCTCTTTGAGGTAAAACTTTTCCCACACTCCAAGCATTTATAGGGAGTTTCACCTGTGTGTATCTTCTGATGTCTCAGCAAGCGTAAAGGATTGTTGAAGCTTTTCCCACACTCTGAACACTCATGGGATTCCTTTCCTGGGTGGAATTTCTCATGCACCGCAAGACCTGATTTCTGCCTGAATTTCTTCTCACAGAGTGAGCATTTGTATGGTTTCTCTCCTGTGTGGACTCTCATATGTTCATGGAGGCTTTTTTTTACTCTGAAGCTCTTCTTGCACTCTGAACAAGAGTATGGTTTCTCTCCGATGTGGATTCTCTCATGTTTAATAAGATTAGGTTTTGTTATAAATCCTTTCCCACATTCTAGACAGTTGAACAGTTTCTCTCCTGTGTGGACCTTTTTGTGAATTTTGAAATATGAAGCCATTTTAAAACTTTTCCCACAATCGGAACATTTATAGGGTCTTTCTTCTGCGTGCACCCTCTGATGGCGAGAAAGGTTTGATGTGAATCTGAAACATTTCCCACAGACTGAGCACGCATAGGGTTTCTCCCCTGTGTGGGTTCGCTCGTGTATAACAAGTACACTGTGATACATGAAGTTTCTCCCACAGATTGAGCATTGAAACCGTTTTGCTGCTGCATGGGTTGCATTGCTGGTGTGAAGGGAGGAGGTTCTTGCTTGGTCTTTGAGTGGCTTCTGAGTCCCATCTTTGCGACTCCCCTCTTGGACTCTTTCTTCATGGTGGTCATCATGGCTTTCCACACCAAAACTGACTTTCTTCTGAGGACGTTTTTGTTGGGACCTCCCTGGCCTTTCTTCAGTCTCATACTGTCCCCCTCCCCTCCGATCCTGGGAAGTTCTCTCTTTGACCCATTGCAATTCTGTCCCTTTTGGGGTCACCAGTGGAGCATTTTCTGCTGGCAGGGATTTCTCCTTCTCTTTGACCTGCCCAGCGCCTATTTGGGAGAAAAGTAATGAACATATTCACAATTCTTCCCTTCTCGTCAGAAGGTAGCAGCTAAGGACCAAATGTGGACATTACAAGCAGGGAACCCCAAGGACCTCTGGGGTCACTTCATTTCCTCCTGTATCCCCCTCCCCACATTATTTCCTCTTTCCCAAGTCTGGCCAACTTCCAAATGTTGTACGGTACAAACTGCTCAGGGGAGTTGCGTGGGGGGCACTGCCAGGCTCCTTGGCCAAGTTGCGCAAGTTGTGCAAAGGCTCCTACTGGGCCCAGGCAAGCTGAGTGGCACCCAGCTACAGCCATCGCCACACCTGGGCTGATTCTACTAGGGAACAGTCTGGTTGCTCATGCAGTTCTGTGTTAAATCAGCCTTGCAATGGAGAATCCAGACATTCCAGGTTAATCAGTTTTCTTCCGGTTGTGTTCTCATGCAATTTATTTACTTACTTTATTTATACCCCACCTTTCTCCCCCATGGGGACCCAAAGCAGCTTACATCCTTTTCCTTTCCTCTATTTTATCCTCACAACAACCCTGTGAGGTAGGTTAGGCTGAGAGATTGTGACTGGCCCAAGGTCACCTAGCAAGCTTCCATGGCACAAGTGAAGATTCGAACCTGGGCCTCCCAAATACTACTCTGACTCTTTTAACCACTACACCACACTGGCTCAGCCCTCAGGATTCTCAGCCCACCCTGTTTTGTTTGAAGGCCCATGGGTATTGCTGCATAGAAATAACACAATACCTTTTACAAAACTTCTTTTAATTCCATGTACTTGCAAAGACATCTCCAGACACTTCTGAAATTCCCCTCCCTTTTGTCTAAAAGGCAGGGGATTCTCTTCTGTTTTGCAAATTTCTGCAAAGGACCGGCCCCCTACGGTCATCCGCAAATGAAAAGAGAGACATCAAAGTCCTGCAATTACTGCTGTTTCCCCTTCAGACACAAGGAACTGCTCCTGCTGATGGTGTCCCCCGCAGGAAAAACCTTTTTTTTAATAACTTAAAATAAAGCAAGATGGTTGTTCTTTTGTAGAAGCAATGGGCTACTTATGGTCTGTGCAAAAACAGAAGGTGATGCCATGTGGAAACATTTTAAAAAAGCACCATTTAGGCGACTGAAACATGGGACGTCCATGGTATGAAAGCAGCACTGGGTGAATTGGGCAAGCGGCATAGCGCAAGTTGCCTTGTTGGAGCTGGCCCTGAGCCTGATGAATCGTCCTTCCAGGGCAGGAGGTAGGGGAGCAGGGGTGGACTTGGTAAGGGCCCTGCCCCTCCCCTCCTTTTTTCCTTAGGAATCTAAGAAACTAAGGCTGGCAGCATTGTTGTGGTTGCCTCCACAACAATCTCCAGAATGGCCTCTGAGGTCTCAGAGGGAATTCATTTCATAAAGGTAACAGCACTACTAGTATTCGGGGGGGGGGGTTATACCCCTGGTGTATTTTTTTTTTTTAAGTTTTCAGATTTTTATAATACATGGGGCTTTTTTCTAGTTTGTAGAAATATCTGTCTTATAACTTTCTGGATATAGTCTCTGGATTTAAGCATCCACAGATGGAACTGTGTTAAGAATTATGTCGTGGATAATCATAGTATGATGCTTTAGAACATCTATGGTGTCTTCAATACACTGGATTTGGAGGACTTCGGACTTCACTTTTACTGGTTGCATCCAATGGCTGCTTAAGATTACTTACTGATCCTTGCTTCACATTCCTCTTCTCCAAGTACAGCTGAGGATGTTTTACTGAAACATTTCAAACAGGAGTCCCCAATTTTTTAAGCCTCCCAGGGCCTTTGCAATTTTGACAGAGAGTATAGTGGGCACCAAGTGGAAATGGCTGCCACAGGAGGTGAAGACAAACCTCTTAACTATTAATGCTTGCATTTAATACTGTGCCAGGGGTGGAGGGGAACTGGGCCACACCAGCATCAGCAAGGGAAATCTCAGCCGGCACTTCAGACTCCTTACCTGAGCTGGAGACTGAAGCCGCATGCCTCTCGGCGATCTTTGGCGGCTCAGGTAGCCAAATCACCTCCCCTCCTTCAAAGCAGATCAGGTCTGGCTTTGGAACTGGGTATCCTGCATTTCTGGCTGGAAGGAAACAGGAGAAAAGGTCAGGAGCCCTTTTGTATCTGTGTCATGTACCAGGGCTTACAGTTGGTGAAGCCAGAGCTGATTTTCATTTGTCCATCGAAGAGGGGAAGAAGGTGCGGATCCTGCTGTGCGCAGGCAAGTGATGAACTGAGACAGAGCTTGGAAACACCACTCTGCTGGCTTTAATCTCGGCACACGTCTTCAGCCTGCAATAGACAAGTGGCTTGCAAGCTCCTTGCCTCTAGGGAAGGCTTCTCCACTTCGACCTCTCTGCTGAGGAATCCCCACCATACAAACACACTCAGCAACCTTATTGGTCTGGTAGAGCCCTGTTCATCTGCGCGCTGCAGAGGTTTCTGGGCCAATTCTCAAGAGTGAATCCAGGCCAGTTAGAGCACTGAGGAGAACAACCGGGTGGCATAGTGTCCCACATCAACCCAGACCGGGCCCTAAAACACACTCAGAGCTCTCCCCCACCCATTGCTCCAGAGCACAATGCAGGGTACGGTCAGCCGAGCCAACAGTGGGCAAGCTGACTTTTAGGGAACTTTGTCTGCCATTTCTGATCGTTTCATTGATAAGCTTCCAAAGGACCTCAGAGTTGCTCAGAGCAGTTTGATGGGGAAAGAAAAGGAGACCGTCTTGCCACATTGGCCATTGAGGCCTGAACCCGGTGGAAATCCATGGGCCCAGGAAATGAGTGGGCAGGGACCCTTACCCAGGGAGGCCACGGCGTTGTAGTTCTCCTGCATGACCTCCTCATAGAGGGCTCTTTGCTCTGGATCCAGCAGGGCCCACTCCCCTTCTGTGAAATGCACGGCCACATCTTCAAAACTCACAGGCTCCTGAAAAAGAGAGAACAGTTGTCCAAAGTCGCCCCAAGAGTGAAAAGGGGAAGGCAGGGGCATCTGGGTGGACGTGTGGTGTGGCAGTAAAACAAGTAGGCCCCAGACCCTCATGCAACCGGAATATGCTATTAACACTATGTGATTTTGAGGCACAAACAGAGCTCTTGACTCCATGGTCTTGAAGCAAAAATGTGTCTATCGGCATGAGTGATGCCATTTTTTTCTTAAACTGGAGGAGTTAGCAGAAGGACAAGAAGCTGCTTATGAGAAATTAAGGACACAAATCCATTGTAGGCCATTACCTAGGGAAGCGAGTCCTGGTAGACGAATGGATGCATTGCATTGCTATGCCCTGTTAGTGGTGGGAAACAAGATGATGTAACAATGATGTAAAAGGGGGTTATAAATACATGTGTTTGAAGGGGTAGGACTCAAAAGAATAGTTAGGAAGGGTTATTTGACCACGGCACAATAAAGTTGTCTTAAAACTTTTTCTGCCTCCAAGTAAGCAATCTGGATAGTAAAAACTCTTGTTGGGACTCAAGAATTTCACCCTCAGTATGAATTCTCTCCTTGCAGATTGGATGCATGGTGTTGCTATGGATGCATGGTGTTGCTATGCTCTGTTAAGTGGTGGGAAAGGAGATGATGTAGGAATGATCCAAAAAGGGGTATAAATACAGGTATTGGGGGGGGGGGGAGAACCTCAGAAGAACGCCCTGTATCTTTGTAGCGAGGAAGGATCCTTTGGCCACCATGTCGCCTTCCCTCCCAAGGTTCCCGGCACCGACCCGTCTAAGAAAAGACTTTCCCCCTGTGGACAGTTTACAGTCCTTCATAAGAAACCAGGCCCTGACCAGGACGGCCCAGGCTAGCCTGATCTCGTCAGATCTCAGAAGCGAAGCAGGGTCAGCCCTGGTTAGTATTTGGATGGGAGACCACCAAGGAATAGCAGGGTTGCTGTGCAGAGGGAGGCACTAGCAAACCATCTCTGTTAGTCTCTTGCCATAAAACCCCCCAAAAGGCACTTTACACACACTCCTAAGAAACCAGACTTCGGCAGTTCTGTGATCATCAGTCCAGAGAGTCGCCCGGTTGCTGCAAGTGGCCCTTTTCGGTATTTTCCCAGAACTTTCTAGCAAGGGGGGGGGACTCCAAAACATGATCCCCCCACCCCGTCCTTGCAATCCAAAGCCGGTCAGTCCCGCCAGAGCCCCCCCGCTTTTGCTACAGACCCGCCTTCCAAGCGGGTCTTCTTCGGTGTGCAGCTCAGACGGGCGCCTTTCGGGCTGGATTTCCACGCATTTTGCAGAAGCCCCACCTCAGACCTGGAGCGCAGGAGACCAGCCCACAACTGCAGGGGGCTCGTGAGCGTACGCAGAATGCGCCCTTGGCACAGCCCCCCAGCCCTTGCTTGAAGCCCAAGCAGAAACGCGTAAGGTGGGGAACCCCCGGCACGAAAGGAGGCGGCGGAGGGAAGCGCTTACCGAGCCGCCAGGCATGTCTCCCCACCTGCTCCAAGCGGCCCCGGCTTCAGAGCTCCCTCCCCTCTCCTCGGGGGGCGAAGGGGCGGCAGCAGCGCGACCTCTCTGCAAGGCAGCCCCAGCCAGCCCGGCAGCAGTGCCAGACGAGACGAGATGCTCCCCCCGGACCTGCCTGCCCGGTCCTCGCCTTGCAAAGGGCAGCCCCGCACCTGCGACCCCAGGTGCAGAGGGGAGGGGGAGGCGGGCGGCACCACTGGAGACGGGGGGGGGGATGAGAGAGGCAGGCGTTTTCTCTACATTGAATCAAACTCCATGCAAACCCATGCAACTCAACACGGCCGGGGAAAGTTCCTCGTCTATTCCTCAACAGCCACTACTGACTTTATGTGGCTTTCGTGGCCCATGGGATTGTTTGTTTGCTTCATTTTTAAACCCTCCCCCCCCCTGACGGAGCATTGTCTCCAGGGCTCCTCCTTTTCGGAGGGGAGTTCAACAGGTGGATGCCCTCTGGCCAAGGAAACCACGCGGTGATTACCATGATCATGAGCGCTGAGGACTGCGCTGCCTTCAAGGAAAAGGGCTGCCTGCCTGACGCAGCGCTCTGGCTTCCTAGTAGAGTTTGGAAATGTTATATAAAAACATTGCTTTAAAAGGGTTTTTGGATGCCACGGCTAAAAAATGGTTGGAAGACGTCTTCACAGCTCAAGGGGCCAAACAAAGTGCGAACAGTATTTTTTATAACATTTTCAAACTCTTGATACATCGCTGGGAGTAAAAGTGTGGTAACCTCTGCCGTAACACCTGTCTCCGTTTCAATATATCGGCATTACTGAATCTGCAAGGCCCGCATCTCTTACGAACAACTCTGAACCAGCCGATTCCTTTCGGTGTTTGGCAAAATGCAGCCGCCTCTGTGCGCAGGACCAAAACTCCTTTCCCCACGTTCTTGTCTTACCGGGTCTTTCCAGCCAAGCTGTCAGTCTGATGCTTCCCTGCCACAGGTTTTGGGTGCATGAGGCAAACGAGGGGGCTTCGCCTGAGTCAAGCTTCTCCTTCACCCAGGCCGCCTTCCTCCCCCAAAGGGGACCCACAGCGGCTTACCTCCTCCTCGCCAGAAAGGTGGAGGCTGCGCAAGCAGGGAGTGGGGCAGTATATCCCCTGTGTTTACAACACAGACCTTCAGACAAGTTTACCACTGAAGAGGTCTTCTCAAAGATGATGCTCAACAGAGTAATAGTGTTGAGAGGGATCAGCAGTCACAGAGTCACATCAAATGTGACAACATCTAGATTCGAGTCCAGCAGCACTTCTGAGACCAACAAGCTTTTTTCAGCTATCAGCTTTCAAGAATCAAAAAATTTCCCCAGATACACAGGAAAGCTTGTTGGTCTCTAAGATGCTCCTTGACTCAAATCTAGCTGTTCTACTGCACACTGGCACGGCTACCCTCTGAAAGCGCTATAAAAATCTGTTCACTAGTATGCTGCAAGTGTTTTCCATTTCAAAACAAGTCAGAATATAAAATCCAGATACTGAAAGGATGTACTCTCCCTCACCCAAAGATCTGTCTCTCTCCCTCTATCATTGACTTCCGCTAGAGGGGGAACAGTTTTTGTGTTTGTTTTTTTGGCTTGGCGTTCCCTCGCTATCTCTTATCCTTCCTCCTCATATAGTTTCATGTGTTTATATGTTTCAGTTGTTCTAAATATTTACATGAATTTGAAAAGCTTTTTAACATCTGAAATGTTCTAATGTTCACCACCTCGGGGAGCCTGAATGGGGTGGAAAGGCGGCAGAGATATTTTAAATAAAATAAATAACAACCCAATTGCTTATTGAGTAGTTAGAATTACTGACGATTGTGTATCCAACTATGGCTGGCTCTCATTTGAAAACATTTGGCCTTCCAGAAATACAAAGAGATGACCGTTAGCGCACTTGCAAGTGAATTTGTCACAGAGATCGTATATGATCCTGAACAGCTTGGACTCTTTATCTGTGAAAATAAGTCAAACTTAAAATAAGATCAAAGGAATAGTTTTGAAGAAATTGCTGGTCTTGTTTTCAACACTGGAAGCCCACCAAGTCAAGTGTTGTGTTCACATGGTGACCAACTAGCAGCCTCTAGGAAGCCCACGGGCAGGAACACCGCAACAGCGTCCACCTCCCTGGCCTTCAAAACAAGACCAGTAATATTGTCGAAGGCTTTCACGGTCAGAGTTCATTGGTTCTTGTAGGTTATCCGGGCTGTGTAACCGTGGTCTTGGAATTTTCTTTCCTGACGTTTCACCAGCAGCTGTGGCAGGCATCTTCAGAGTAGTAACACTGAAGGACAGTGTCTCTCAGTGTCAAGTGTGTAGGAAGAGTAATATATAGTCAGAAAGGGGTTGGGTTTGAGCTGAGTACTGTCCTGCAATGATTAGCACATTACTTTTGCAGGACAGTACTCAGCTCAAACCCAACCCCTTTCTGACTATATATTACTCTTCCTACACACTTGACACTGAGAGACACTGTCCTTCAGTGTTAATCCTCTGAAGATGCCTGCCACAGTTGCTGGCGAAACGTCAGGAAAGAAAATTCCAAGACCACGGTTACACAGCCCGGATAACCTACAAGAACCAAAGACCAGTAATTTCTTCAAAACTGTTCCTTTGGTCCTATTGTAAGTTTGGCTTATTTTCTCGTATAAAGAGTCCAAGTTGTTCAGGAACACATCCAATCTCTGTGACAAATTTGCATGCAAGTGAGCTAACGGTCTCCTCTCTATATTTCTGTAAGGCCAAATGTTTCCCTGGGCTCCCCAGTAAGTGATATGAACAGGAGGACGCAGATCTCCATCACAATTAGTAACCACTGCGAGCCTCACCCTCCATGGATTTTTCCACTCCCATTTCACAGCTTTCCAAGTTGTCAGCTCTCACCACATCCTGCGGCAATGAGTTCCACAATTTTTACAGATGCTGCTTCAGGGGAACATTGCTTAATCTGCTTTTGGCTGCAGTTTGCAAGAAAAGGATGATCATTCTGGCATTTGCTGCATCAGGTATTCGGCAAGAGACAGAACAGCTCTTTCAGTAATCAAACATCCGTTAAATACACAAAATGACATTAAATGCAGGTTTAGGATGAGTGCACTGTGTCTTACAAGGCTGCGTTAGAAGCTTTAGACCACACACTGTAGTATTTACAAAGAAATAACTTAAGTGTATTTATTCATTTAGAATATTTTTATGCCACCTCTTCAGAATCCTGCTCAAGGCAACTTGCAATTCAAAATCACTTCATTAAAAAGAGAAGACAAAAAACAGAAGCAGATGTAACTATGGGAGGAGTCACCATTGTATTGGCTGGGGGTGTCTTCTTGTTACCTCAGGAGGAGGGACTAACGCTGATAAATTGCAGGTCTGCATCAAGTCGTCATAAATCTGGAGTAGTGTCAAAAAATGCTGCCAAGGGAAAAATATAACTGTACAACTTACTGGTTATGCTACACATTGTGAATTTGCACAGAATCTCTTGTGATTAAGTAATGGTGCTATACTTGGCAGAGTAGTAAAAATATCCATGAAAAACATGGGGAATATGGCAGAGAACTTGGAAGATCTACAGAACTCAGCATTTCCAAAAAGCAATTTGAGCACTAAGAAATGATGCTGTAGATGTGATTAACGGACAACAATAATTAGTCCAGAATGTATTTATTCTAATAATGCCTATAATACCTACAGACTTTCCATTTCAATTTAAGAGTCTTCTATTTCCCATCCAACTAAGTTTTGCAATCAGCATCGATAAATCTCCGGTATAATCATTAAAAAAAAATAGTTGGCTTGATTCGCAGCGCCTTTGCTCTACACATGGGGAACTTTATGTAGGACGCTCAAGTGGAGAAGATGGAAGGAAACTATTTATTTTAGCTCTTCATGGTAAGACTATCAATGTGGAACACAACAAAGTCTTGCGGCCATAAAGATCTTGCTCTTTAATTTCCCTAATTGACTGTTAATTAACATTTGTAATTTAATTCCCTATTTGTTTTTAATACTTATGATTCTTCCCCATATACAGGCAGTTGTAAAATGATTACATTACATTATATACCCAAAATATGTAAAGTTTTCTAAATTTCTTAATAAAACTAATTAAAATCCACATGCTACAGTTCTAGTTGATATCTTTAACAGAATAGATTTTTTGGGGGGTCAAATAAAATATATTTAAAATACTCTACTTTGGGAATTAGCCCATGGATTATGTACAGATAAATAAATAAAATAAATAAACAATAAAATAATGTGGTGGGCACAGAAAGCTAAGGGGTTGGTGAAGCTGGGGTGGTGTGAGACTTCAGTACCTTGTTGCGTTTCTCTCCTAAGGAACTTTGTGTGTGTTAAGTGCTGTCAAGTCGCTTCCGACTCATGGCGACCCTATGAATGAAAGTCCTCCAAAATGTCCTATCTTTGACAGCCTTGCTCAGATCTTGCAAATTGAAGGCTGTGGCTCCCTCCATTGAGTCAATCCATCTCTTGTTGGGTCTTCCTCTTCTCCTGCTGCCCTCAACTTTTCCTATCATGACGGTCTTTTCCAGTGATTCTTGTCGTCTCATGACGTGACCAAAATACGACAGCCTCAGTTTAGTCATTTTAGCTTCTAGGGTCAGTTCAGGCTTCATTTGATCTATAACCCACTGATTTGTTTTTTTGGCAGTCCACGGAAAAGGAACTTTACTCCAGACATAATCGTGAGTTAAAAAGTTTTATTAGAGAAAGCCCGCGGGTTCAGTAGGTCCGTTGAGACATAAGGCTAGAATGCAGACATGGGGAAACACCAGTACATTTAAAGGATTCATACAATTGGATTGATTAGTTTCAGGACATAATACAAAAGGGGCGAGTTGAGGCAGAGTTGCCTTGATGGTTTAGGTTTAAGGAAACAATACAGAAGGTAACAGCCGGTAACTATTCACAGGAGAAACCATACATGAAACCAGTGTGTGAAATAGCTAGGTGATTGCCAGGGCTCCCAGGCATTGTTCCGCGGGCCCTGGTGACTCAGTAACAATTAGCCAGGCAGGTCTCCATTGAGGTGTAGATGCGGGGGCGGGGGGATGGGCAGAGGCCGAATGCCAGGAAGCCTTAGCTGACAGGTGGGCCCAGAGGAATTAAGAAGAAAATATCAGCCCTGTTGTTGGAGGAAATTGAGTTGGGCTGTGGCTCAGTGGTAGAGCATCTGCTTGGCATACACAAAGTCCCAGGTTCAATCCCTGGCATCTCCAGTAAAAGGGACTAGGCAAGTAAGTTATGTGAGAGACCTCTGCCTGTGAGACCATGGAGAACCGTTGCTGGTCTGAGTAGACAATACTGACTTTGATGGACCAAGGGTCTGATTCAGTATAAGGCAGCTTCATGTGTTCAACAGGCTCTTCAACCCATAATTATCTGTGACCTCACAGCACAGATTCCCTTTCAGCCTATTTTTCTAACACTTCCCTTATTGTCTCTGTGTTTTCTTGTGTGCAGCCAGATGAGTTTTCTTCACAAACTGCTTCCCACACCTTAAACATTAAAAGGTTTTTCCTGTGTATGTACTGTTTCATTGGGGCAGGTCAGTCCTCTTTCTGGAAACTTCCCCTCATCTGAGCATTCAACTGGCTTTTTCCTGTGTGGATTTTATGGTGGCTTATGAGGCCTGAACTATTAAAAAAGCTTTTGCCGCACTCCATGCATTTAAACAGTTTCTCTCCAGTGTGTCCTTTTTCATGTACCCGCAGGGCTGCTTTGGTATGGAACCTCTTCCCACAATCCAGGCACTGGTATGGCTTCTCACCTGTGTGGATTCCTTAATGTTGCTCTTGACTGAGCTTCGAGGTAAAGCTTTTCCCATATTCCAAGCATTTATAGGGAGTTTCACCTGTGTGGATCTTCTGATGTCTCAGCAAGCGCAAAGGATTGTTGAAGCTTTTCCCACACTCTGAACACTCAAGGGATTCCTTTCCTGGGTGGAATTTCTCATGCACAGCAAGACCTGATTTCTGCCTGAATCTCTTCCCACAGAGTGAGCATTTGTATGGTTTCTCTCCTGTGTGGACTCTCATATGTTGACAGAGGCTTGATTTTTCGCTGAAGCAATTCTCGCACTCTGAAGAAGAGTATGGTTTCTCTCTGGTGTGGATTCTCTCATGTCGAATAAGTTTAGATTTTATTGCAAATCTCTTCCCACATTCTAGACAGTTGAACACTTTCTCTCCTGTGTGAATTCTCTCATGCTGATTCAGTCTTTTTCTCTGATCAAAGCCTTTCGCACAATATGAACACCTAAATAGTTTCTCTCCTGTGTGTTTAGTTGTATGACGTTGAAGGACTAAAACTTTCCCCACACTCTGAGCACTGATGTTTATGCATTCTCTGTTCATGGTTAATACGAGAAACCCTATGACAGAAACGTTTGCCACAGTCCAGGCACTCATATGGTTTGTCTCCTCGGTGGGTTCGCTTATGCCCTATAAAGTTTGAGCAGCAGCTGAAGTTTTTCCCACACTCTGTGCATTCGTAAGGTTTATCACCAGTGTGAATTCTCTCATGCACTGTAAGACCTGCCTTATTCCTCCAGCCTTTCCCACAATCTGAACACTTATAGAGTTTCTCTCCTCCATGGATTTTCTTGTGCCTACTGAAATTTGACAGGCAATTGAAGCTTCTCCCACAGTCTGAGCATTTATAAGGTTTGTCTCCCGTGTGGATTCTCTCATGAACAATAAGGTGCTCTTGCTCTCTGAAGCCCTTTCCACAGTGTGAGCATTCGAAGGGTTTCACTTGAGTGTGGGTTTTCACGTGTCTGAGAAGATGCCCCTTATCACCAAACCTTTTCCCACACTCTGGACTTGGATATGGTTTCTCTCCAGTGTGGACCTTTCTGTGACCTTTGAGGTGTGAAGCAGTTTTAAAACTTTTCCCACTATCAGAACATTTATACAGTCTTTCCTCTGTGTTCTCCCTCTGATGGCTAAAAAGGTTTGATCCGCAGCTAAATCATTTCCCACAGACTGAACATGCATAGGGTTTCTCCCCTGTGTGAGTTTGCTCGTGTATAACAAGTGAATTGTGATACTGGAAGCTTTCCCCACAGTTTGAGCATTGATATGGTTTTGCTGCTGCATGTGTTGTCTTGCTGGTGTGAAGGGAGGAGGTTCTTGCTTGATCTTTGAGTGGCTTCTGAGTCCCATCTTTGAGACTCCCCTCTTGGACTCTTTCTTCATAAAGGTTTTCAAACTCTTAATACAAGTGTGGTAACAGCCCTTGTGCGGTACTGTGGCTTTTGTGACCCATGGGGTTATTCGTTTGCTTCATTTTTTTATCCTCCTTGATGGAGAATTGACACCAGGGGTCCTCCTTTTAGGAGTGGTTCAACAGGCAGATTCCCTTTGGCAAAGAAAACCACAGGGTTCTTATCAGGATAACGAGCGCTGAGAACTTCTGTCTTAAAGGAAAAATCCTGGCTGATACCGCACTTGTATTCCCAGAGATGTATTAAGAGTTTGAAAATGTTGTAAAAAATACTGTTCGCACTTTCTATGTATTCCCACCGATGTATTAAGAGTTTGAAAACGTTGTAAAAAATACTGTTCGCACTTTGTTTGGCCCCTTTAGCTGTGAAGACGTCTTCAAACCATTTATTAGCCGTTGTATCCAAAAACCCTTTTTAAGCGATGCTTTTTATAACATTTTCAAACTCTTTATACATTGCTGGGAATACAAAGTGCGGTAACCCCCCCCCCCAGCGCTCTATCTCTGGGGGTTTCCCAGCGATGTATTAAGAGTTTGAAAACGTTATAAAAAATACTGTTCGCACTTTGTTTGGCCCCTTTAGCTGTGAAGACGTCTTCCAACCATTTATTAGCCGTGGCATCCAAAAACCCTTTTAAAGGGATGTTTTTTATAACATTTTCAAACTCTTAATACATCGCTGGGAATGCATAATGCGGTAACAACCAAAGTCTGCCTAGAAAACGTCGGGAGGTGACGCCACCCCATGGGTCTGGAATGACCCGGTGCTTGCACAGGGGACACCTTTACCTTTAATTGAGATGGAGACGGGGATCTCAGAGAAGAGCGCTGCCTTCCAGGCAGAAGTTCTCATCGCCCACGGCCAGCGTGATAAGAACCGCGTGGTTTTCTTGGCCAAATGGCATCTACCTTTTGATCCCATTCTCCGTCACGCGGGGGGGGGGATATAAATGAAGCCAACAAAGAATCCCATGGGTCACGAAAGCCAAAGGCCACGTACAGACAGTAGCGGCTCTTGAGGAATAGACGAGGAACTTCCCCCGGCCTTTTTCTTCTTTCCCGTGTTGGTTGGCATGTGGTTTTATTCAACGTTGAGAGTTGGGTTGCAGGGGTTTGCAATGGCATGGAGTTTGAGTCAGCGTTGAGAAAAAGCCTGCCTCCCCCACCCCCTTGCAGCCTCCAGTGGTGCCGTCCGCCTCCCCCCTCCCCTCTGCATATGGAGTCTGCCTCTTTGCAAAGGGGGAAGGGGGTGGTGGTCGAGGGGGTGGCTGTTTTGGGACCGTCTCGCTGAGCCGCGGGTCAGGATCCGGAGCGGTGGGGCTGCCTGCCGGAGAGGTCGCTTGGCTGCATCACCCCACCCTTCGCCCCCCGTTAAGCGGGAAGGAAGGGGGGGCTCCGAAGCCGGGCGCCCCATGCCTCGTGGCTGGGTAAGCGCTTCCCCCCGCCGCCGCCCTCTTTTTGTGCCGGGAGGCGCCTCCCTCCTGCCTTACTCCTCTTCTGCTTTGTCTGACCCCTCAAGCAAGGGCTGGGGGAGCTGTCCGAAGGGAGCGTTCTGCGTATGCTCAGGAGCCCCCTGCGATTGTGAGCTCGTTGCATGTGCTCCAGGACTGAGGGCGGGCGTTGCAAACCGGCCCCGGGGCCGCAGTCCCTTGACATTAAGCCCTACAGCCCCCAGTCCCAAAGTTGCCGACCCAAGACCGGCTTGAAAGCGTCGCTGTAGCCAGCGGGGCGGCTCTTGCGGGACTGGCCGACTTCGGATTGCATGGGGAGGGCGGGGGGGGGTCACATCTTGGAGCCCTTCCCTCCTCCTAGAGCAGTGGTTCCCCACCTTTTTTTGACCAGGGACCACTAGGACTTTTTTGTTCGGTGCAGGGACCCCAAGGTTCAAAATAAAAATTCCGAGAATTTGAAAATAAACTTTAATCATAACTGTTAGTGAAACATTAAACTTAGAATAATATTTGAATATATATATTTTACAATAGAGAACTTTTAATTGAAAATATTAATTTAGTATGGGTTTACAACTTTGTTTTGCGGACCTTAATTTAGTTCTCACGGACCCCTGGGGGTCCATGGACCCCTGGTTGGGAACAAGTGTCCTAGAAAGTCCCTGGGAAAAGAAGGGAAAGGGCCCCGTGCTGCAATCCGGCGAACTCTCTGGACTGATGATCACAGAGAGGCTGAAGTCTGGTTTGTTACGGAGGACTGTAAACTTGCCACAGGGGGAAAGTCATTTCTTAGACAGGTTGGTGCCCGGAAACTTGGGAGGGAAGGAAACATGGTGGCCAAAGGATCCTTCCTCACTACAAAGATACAAGGCATTCTTCTGAGGTCCCCCCACCCCGTGAATACCTGTATTCATACCCCTTTTTACATCGCTGTGACCTCCTCTCCTTTCCCACCACTAACAGAGCACAGCAACGCCATGCATCCAATCTGCAGGGAGAGAATTTAGACTGAAAATCTTGGGTCCCAACAAGGGGTTTACTATCCAGATTGCTTACTTGGAGGCAGTAAAAGATTTATGACAACTTTATTGTGCCGTGGTCAAATAATCCTTCCTAACTATTCAAATGCATGTATGTATACCCCTTTGTACATCGTTTTACACCCCCTTTCCCACCACTAACAGAGCATAGCAACCCAACGCATCCATTCGTCTACCAGGACTCACTTCCCTAGGTAACTGCCTACAATGGATTTGTGTCCTTTATTTCTAATAAGCAGCTTCCTGTCCTTCTAACTCCTCCAGTTAAAGAAAAAAATGGCATCGTTTTTGCTTCGAGACCATGGAGACAAGAGAACTCTGTGCCGCAGAATCACATAGTGCTTATAGCATATTCCGGTTGCATGAGGGTCTGGAGCCTGCTTGTTTTATTGCCACACCACCCGCCCACCCAGATGCCCCCGTCTTCTTGTCCATCCTTTCCCTTTTCACTCTTGGGATGACCTTGAACTATTGTTCTTTCTTTTTCAGGATCCCATGAGTTTTGAAGATGTGGCCGTGTATTTCACAGAAGGGGAGTGGGCCCTGCTGGATCCAGAGCAAAGAGCCCTCTATGAGGAGGTCATGCAGGAGAACTACAGCGCTGTGGCCTCCCTGGGTAAGGGTCCTTAACTTACTTATTTCCTGGGCCCATGGATTCCCACGGGGTTCAGGCCTCAATGGCCAATGTGGCAAGACGGTCTCCTTTTCTTTCCCCATCAAACTGCTCCGGGCCACTCTGGGGTCCTTTGGAAGATTATCAGTGAAAAGATCAGAAACAGTAGACAAAGTTCCCTGAAAGTCAGCTTGCCCACTGTTGGCTGACCATACCCTGTGTTGTGCTCTGTTTTAGGGCCTGGTCTGGGTTGTTGTGGGACACGATGCCACCTGGTTGTTCTCCTCAGTGCTCTAATTTACCTGGATTCACTCTTGCGAATTAGCCCAGAAACCTCTGCAGCTCACAGGGGAACAGGGCTCTACCAGACCAACAAGGTTGCTGAGTATGTTCATATGGTGAGGATTCCTCAGCAGAGAGGTCGAAGTGGAAAAGCCTTTCCTAGAGGCAGGGAGCTTGAAAGCCACTTGTCTATTGCAGGCTGAAGACGTGTGCCAAGATTAAAGCCAGCAGAGTGGTGTTTCCAAGCTCTGTCTTAGTCCATCGCTTGCCTGCGCACAGCAGGATCTGCACCTTCTTCCCCCTCTTCGATGGACAAATGAAAATCAGCTCTGGCTTCACCAGCTGTGTAGCCCAGTACGTGACAAAGATACAAAAGTGCTCCTGACCCTCTCTTCTGTTTCCTTCCAGCCAGAAATGCAGGATACCCAGTTCCAAAGCCAGACCTGATCTCTCGCCTCGAAGGAGGGGAGGTGCTTTGGCTACCTGATCCGCCAAAGATCGCCAAGAGGCAGGCGGCTTCAGGCTCCAGCTCAGGTAAGGAGTCTGCAGTGCTGGCTGAGATTTCCCTTGCTGATGCTGGTGTGGCCCAGTTCCCCTCCACCCCTGGCAGTATTAAATGCAAGCATTAATAATTAGAGGTTTGGCTCTAACCATTTCCAGTTGGTGCCCACCACTCTCTCTCAGAGTTGCAAAGGCCCTGGGAGGCTCAAAAAATTGGGGACTCCTGCTTGAAATGTTTCAGTAAAATGTCTTCAGCTATATTTGGAGAAGAGGAATGTAAAGCAAGGATCAATCATTTATTACAAACCTATATATTTCAGGATATTACCAAGTCACACAAGACCCTTGTCTTTTGAGCCATTGTTTATAGATGTATAATATCCCCTTGTCATCTGCGGCTACGTTGTCAATATGTGCAAATCCACTGACTTCAGCTCCGGATTCTTAAATTCAAGATTTTCTATCAAGCAGCTGGGTTTATTTGACCTAATGTGTCAGCTGCGGATCAAATAAAGACTCCATAACAGGCCAGTTTTATGTTTGAATAAAATTGGCCCTCATGAATATGCAGACAGGCCCCCTTTCCAATCTTCTCTACCTTTCTACTTTTTCTGGTGTGGTAATGGTTTGTTCAACCTCGATGGCCCAGACTAGCCCGATCTCCTCAGAATCTCAGAAGCTAAGCAGGGTCAGTCTTGGTTAGCAGTTGGATGGGAGACCATCAAGGAAGGGACACAGAGAGGCAGACAATGGCAAACCACCCCCTGAGCATCCTGTGCCTTGAAAACCCCATGGGGTTGCCATAAGTCAGCTGCAGCTTGATGGCTCTTTCCACCACCAAAGGTGTGTTCTGCTTAGTAGGTCCATGTTAGTCAAAAGATGGTCTTCAGATCCTCTAAATAATTGACATTGGAGGTCATCCTCATCAGATTCTCTCTTCCTTGTTCAAGGCAGGATTAGTTCTTAATCTTCCTGTTTATTCCAGCAGATAACAGCCTTCCAAGTGAGAACAAAGAGGAGATTCACCCACCAAAGAAATACATTAAAATAATATTGCACAGAGTCCAAGAGAGCATTTCCAAACGCCAACAGAGAGGAGAAAATTCTGGGAGACCTCAAGGAGGGCAAGATGGAAAGAAAAGGGCTAAAACCTCTCCTCACAAGGCGAACGGTGGGGATATCACCAAACCATCAGATGGAAAGAGAGCAAAGGCATGCACCGAAGGGGGGCAAGAATCCTCCCCCAAAGATGGTAAGAGGGAAGGGTTCTTTGGCAGAAAGGTGGGACATAGATAGCGGGAGAACTCTCATAGCAGCAAAACCACTGGTCTCCTGAAACTGTGAACGAACGTCTGTCTTAGCCACCATGGGCGGTAGGGTGGGGTCTCCCTTATTAGACCTATTTCCAACAAGGCAGGCTCTCCCAGTTTCTCTCTTATAGCTTGATAAGAAGGTTGTTTTTTATACCCTGCTTTTCTCAGCCATTAAGAAGTCCCAAAATGGCTTACAGTTGCCTCGCCCCACACACACAGAACAGGCACCTTGTGAGGTAGGTGGGGCTGAGAGAGTTTGGGGAGAACTGTGACTAACCCAAGGTCATCCAGCAGGCTTCAGTTGGACAAGTGGGGAATCAAACCCGATTCTCCAGGTTACAGTCCATGCTGCTCCTAACTACTACACCATGCTGAGTGACCCAGATGTTACAAAGACCAAATAGCTCTAGTTTCAGAAAAATAAAATTTATATATTTAAGCAGTCATTGGATACAACCAGTAAAAGTGAACAGTTGAGCAACAAGGCCTACAAATCTGAGCACAAGCAAAATCAAATTCTCTTACTTGGTCTAAAACTTACCGATGTGATGTTCAGTCAGGCCTGCTGTAGGGTCAAATGTGGGAAATATATAAACCATAAATGCATGGATTGGGGCAAAAGCTATATTAGTAGTTCAGGCCTCATAAGCCACCATAAAATCCACACAAGAAATAAACCATCTGAATGCTGAGATGAGGGGGAAGGTTCCAGAAAGAGGGCTGACCTGCCCCCATGTGAGAGAGTCCACACACAGAGAAAACCTTTTCAATGTTTACAGTGTGGGAAGAGGTTTACGAAGAAAATATCTGGCTGCACATGAGAAAACGCACAGAGAACAAGGGAAGCATTAGGAAAATGGGCTGAAAATGGAATCTTTGCTGTGAGGTTCTTGATTTATTTGGGGAGTCTGTCCAACTGATCAGATCCTTTTGATTATTTTTACTTTGAACCGCTTTAAAACGATCCTCAGTGATCTTGGGTTGTTTGTAATGTCTTGAATATTTCAAGTTTGGGATTAATGGGGATAAGATTTTATTATTAAAAACCCAAACAGGGAAAATCCCTTTTGCTGCAAATAACCTTTTTTTTGGGGGGGGGGGAGTAGGAGTGAGGGGATTTTAGAGCTGCTAAAGGACAGAAGAATTCTCTGTATCTGATTTGCGTTTCCTTAGATCAATTTGTTTCCTTAGATCAATTTGCCGCACCTGGTCACCTAATGGAGTGAAAAGATCAGTAACAGTAGACAAAGTTCCCTGAAAGTCGGCTTGCCCGCTGTTAGCTAACCGTACCCTGCGTTTTGCTTGGGGGGTGGGGTGGGGGAGAGCTCTGAGTGTGTTTTAGAGCCTGGTCTGGGTTGGTGTGGGACACGATGCCACCCGGTTGTTCTCCTCAGTGCTCTAATTGGCCTGGATTCACTCTTGCGAATTGGCCCAGAAACCTCTGCAGCGCGCAGGTGAACAGGGCTCTACCAGACCAACAAGATTGCTGAGTATTCTCGTATGGTGGGGATTCCTCAGCAGAGAGGTCGAAGTGGAAAAGCCTTTCCTAGAGGCAGGGAGTTTGCAAGCCACTTGTCTATTGCAGGCCAAAGACGTATGCTGAGGTTAAAGCCAGCAGAGTGGTGTTTCCAAGCTCTGTCTTAGTCCATCGCTTGCCTGCGCACAGCAGGATCTGCACCTTCTTCCCCCTCTTCGATGGACAAATGAAAATCAGCTCTGGCTTCACCAGCTGTGTGTCCCAGTACGTGACAGAGATACAAAAGTGATCCTGACCCTCTCTTCTGTTTCCTTCCAGCCAGAAATGCAGGCTACCCGGTTCCAAAGCCAGACCTGATCTCCCGCCTCGAAGGAGGGGAGGTGCTTTGGCTACCTGATCCACCAAAGATCGCCGAGAGGCAAGCGGCTTCAGGCTCCAGCTCAGGTAAGGAGTCTGCAGTGCCGGCTGAGGTTTCCCTTGCTGATGCTGGTGTGGCCCAGTTCCCCTCCACCGCCCGTCACAGTATTAAATGCAAGCATTAATGGTTAAGAGGTTTGTCTCTGCCTCCTGTGGCAGCCATTTCCAGTGGGTGCCCACTACACTCTCTGTCAGAATTGCAAAGGCCCTGGGAGGCTTAAAAAGTTGGGGACTCTTGTTTGAAATGTTTCAGTAAAACGTCCTCAGCTGTACTTGGAGAAGAGGAATGTGAAACAAGGATCAGTCAGTAATCTTTAGCAGCCATTGGATGCAACCAGTAAAAGTGAACTCTTGAACAGCAAGAACTACAGATCTTGAGCACAAGAAAAAATCAAATAGTAATAAATGCACATTTTCTTCCCCGAGGTCTAAAACTTACTGATGTGATGTTAAATCAGGCCTGCTGTAGGATCAAATGCAGTAAATATAGAAACCACCTCCCAATAATTGTTTTTAATGAAATGGAACCTGGGGAGGTGGCCAGTTTTAGTGGGGGAATGGAAGTGGAGAGGAGGTATTTAGCCATTTCTCTGATTGATTGACATTTTGCTCCGCACTAGGGAAGAGAGATAGTACATCTTTTTCTCCTTGTGGCCAAGGAGGGTGTGATTTTGAGCAGAAAAGCGGCAGAAAAGGGAAGGGTAGAGAAGGATGGTCCTTCCCCCCCCCCTCCCACTGCTTTTAAAAAAAAAAAACACCAGTCAGGAGATTTTTCACATGTTTCCGGTATCATCAATCTAACGAATTATCAAAGAGGTCCCTTTTGAGGAGACTAGGCAGACCAGGACCTATGAAGCTACAATGCTATCCAGGCACCTCAGTTGCCAGCCTTTAGTCCACCAGAAAAGGGGGAGAATCCATTAATAGAATTATTCTTCTGCAGAATAAAAAAGAGGATCTGAAACATTTCTTCCTTTTTGTGGCTCTAAAGATATCAAGAACAGATGTAAGAACAGGCCCAAAGGTTTCATTCAGGAAAACATTTTTTCTGCTCCTTCCCTGCACTTGATTCTTCCTCCTCTTTTAAGACGGACGTTCACGAAACTTTCTGTGAAGCCTGGCAAAGCCGTGTAGAATCTTGTGACTCCGTTGGTGCAAACAATTTCAGCAGGCAAGATTAGCTTCTGCAGGCCCAGCCAGTGTGACCTCCAAATACGCCACAATGTGTACTTTCAGGAATGCTGAGCAAGGCTCAGGGTGAGAGATTCAAAACAGATAAAAGGAAGATTTTTTTCACACAACGCATAGTTAAATTGTGGAACTCTCTGCCTCAAAATGTGGTGATGGCTGCCAACTTGGAAGGCTTTAAGAGGGGAGTGGATATGTTCATGGAGGATAGGGGTATTCATGGATACTAGTTAAAATGGACACTAGTCATGATGCATACCTATTCTCTCCAGGGTCAGAGGAGCATGCCTATTATCTGAGGTGCTGTGGAACAGAGGCAGGATGGTGCTGCTGCAGTTGTCTTGTTTGGGGGCTTCCTAGAGGCACTTGGTTGGCCATTGTGTGAACAGGCTGCTGGACTTTATGGGCCTTGGTCTGATCCAGCAGGGTTTTTCTTCTTATGTTCTTATGTAAGGCTGTCACATTCAATGGAAATTTTGTCCTCGAAATCCATTGTATTGAAGACACCATAGATGTTCTAAAGCATGATACTATGACCATCCACGACATAATTCTTAACATAGTTCCATCTGTGGATGCTTAAATCCAGAGACTGCATCCACAAAGTTATAAGACAGATATTTCTACAAACTAGAGAAAAGCTCCCTGTATTATAAAAATCTGAAAACTCAAAAAAAAAAAAAAATACAACAGGGGTTTAAAATCCCCCTCCCCCAAATACTAGCAGTGCTGTTACCTTTATGAAATGAATTCCCTCTGAGACTTCAGTGGCCATCCTGGAGGTTGTTGTGGAGGCAACCACAACAATGCTTCCAGCCTTTAAACCTTAGTTTCCTAAGAAAAAAGGAGGGGATCAAATGGACTTTCCAAGTCCACCCCTGCTACCCTATCTCCTGCCTTGGAAGGAGGATTCATCAGGCTCAGGGCCAGCTCCAACCAGGCAACTTGCGCCATGCCACTTGCACAATTCACCCAGTGCTGCTTTCATATCAAGGACGTCCCATGTTTCAGCTGCCTGAATGGTGCTTTTTTTAATGTTTCCACATGGCATCACCTTCTGTTTTTGCACGGACCATAAGTAGCCCATTGCTTCTACAAAAAAAAACAACCACCTTGCTTTATTTTAAGTTTTTTTTAATGATGTTTCCTGGGAAGGACACTGTCAGCAGGAGCAGTTCTTTGTGTCTGAAGGGGAAACAGCAGTAATTGCAGGACTTTGGTGTCTCTCTTTTCATTTGCTGATGACCGCAGGGGGCTGGTCCTTTGCAGAAATTTGCAAAACAGAAGAGAATTACCTGCCTTTTAGACAAAAGGGAGGGGGATTTCAGAAGTGTCTGGAGATGTCTGTGCAAGTACATGGACTTAAAAGAAGTTTTGTAAAAGGTATTGTGTTATTTCTATTCAGCAATACCCATGGGCCTCAAAGCAAAACAGGGTGGGCTGAGAATCCTGAGGGCTGGGCCAGTGTGGTGTAGTGGTTAAAAGAGTCAGACTAGTATTTGGGAGGCCCAGGTTTGAATCCCCAGTTGTGCCATGGAAGCTTGCTAGGTGACCTTGGGCCAGTCACAATCTCTCAGCTTTACCTACCTCACAGGGTTGTTGTGAGGATAAAATAGAGGAAAGGAGAAGGATATAAGCTGCTTTGGGTCCCCATGGGGGAGAAAGGTAGGGTATAAATAAAGGAAGTAAATAAATTGCATGAGAACACAGTGTGTTAATCATGGTTAAAAATTGGAAGAAAACTGATTAACCTTGGATGTCTGGAATCTCCGTTGCAAGGCTGATTTCACACAGAAAGACGTGAGCAGCCAGACTGTCCCCTAGTGTGTAATCAGCCCGGGTGTGGTGGTGGCTATAACTGGATGCCACACAGCTTGCCTGGCCCATTAGGAGCCTCTGCACAACTTGCGTGACTTAGCGAAGTCTGGCAGTGCCTTCCACACAACTCACTTGAGCAATCTGTACCATATAACTTTGGTAGCTTGGTCAGACTTTTCCTAGGAAGAGACTTTTAGGCAGTGGGAAGGAAGGAAAATTAAGTGTGTGTCATGCTTGGAGTGTTAGATTAGGACCTGCAAGATCTAGGTTCAAATCCCCACTCTGCCATGGAAGATTACTGGGTGACCTTGAGCCAGACTCACGCTGGCAGCCTAATTAACCTAACGTGGTTGTTGTGAAGATGACATGATGGAGAGAGTATGATGTAAGTTGCTTTGGGTCCCTATTGGGCAGAAAGGTGGAGTATAAATTAAGATATGAATGATAAATAAAGCTGAAGACCGGGCCAGCGGACAAAAGAAAGGTTGGTTGTTAAGTGGGGAGGAGAGAAGAAAGCAAGGAAAGGGAAGAGGTTGCATGGAGGAGGGAAGAGGCTGCTTGGAGGAGGGAAAGAGGAAATAATGTGGGGAGGGGCTACAGGAGGAAATGAAGTGACCCCAGAAGTCCTTGTGTGTTCCCTGCTTGTGTAGCAGTCTCTGACATGATCATGGTATCTTGTGAACATGTGCAGAATTAATTCCATATAGGGCTTAAACACATCATACAAATACAGAGGTTTGTGTAATGTATAATGAAAGTCTGTGTCATGCTGACAGGCAACTCTGTGTCATGCTGACAGGCTAGTTCAAGGTTAGCTCTAATCAAAGCTAACTACTAAAGTTACTCTGGCTTGCCCTTGAAGGGGCAGCGTAAAAGTCATCTTTCTGCCTTAGCTGCCAGATGTCAGAATCTTAATCTACTAAGAGTGCATTAATAGTTGGAAGTGTGCTTAAAATATAGCCTAACGGCATTATAGTTCTCTCAAAGATAAGAATAAAATGCTTCCTCGTTCTGCTGTAATCTTGCCGGAATGCAAACCTGCTAAACTAATGTAAACAAAACACTTTGCAAAGTGACAATGTCAGCTAAAATTATGTTTCATGAGTTATATAGTTAAACGTTGTGCTACAGGTTTCTAAGTAGTCTCATTTAATGCGTATAGTCCCAACGAAGAGGATGGTATAGAAATTAAATATGTAACTTGATCATGTAACTCAGAAATAAGGGTTTATACTTTGGGCACAGAGGACTGAAAGGGAAGGATGTCCATATTTGGACAATAAGATATCAGAAGACAGGAAAAGAAGCCACCTAAGCTCCTGGTTTTGGATACGAAAGGGAAATAAAAGTACCCTTTCGAGGGCTAAGGAAGAGAAGTTCCTGAAGGAAAAGGAACATTCTTCACTCTTAATGGGTCTAGAAACAGTATAAATAGAGCCACAGTACAGCTTGCATTTTAGAGTTCTATGGCTGGCAGACTGCAGCTGTCTGGCATAGCACCTCCATCTCAAAAGGCTTGAGATGTAAAACATTGAAACTCTGATCCTTGCGTGGACAGAAGTTCTCAGATATCTTGAAATATCAAGATCTGGATATTTCAACATATCTTACTTACAGTCTTCTTGTGAGACTGCTCTATTCCTAGAAGAGGATAGAGACCCTTAGAATTCCTATTCTTTGAATGGGAATCTAAGTGCAGAGATCTTTCCATGTATTGGAACACTGAGAGTCCATCAGATTTATGGATTCTTACAAACTAAGCCTATTTGGCTTACCAATGCTAAGAAGCATCCTGAATACAGGGATAATCGCTAGACCTCTGAGATTGTGTCAGAACGTCCTCTACTTAACAGAGGGACTTCTGAACCTCCTCAGAGCAAGAGACCAGAGAAGGGAAAGGAGACTCTCTGTACTCTGTGAGATATGCACAATGCACATACACAGATTGGCACAGCAAGGTATAGTGTGTCTTCTGTACAGAAATGTTATGATGTTTTGAATGATTTAAGTTAGGATGTTTCTAACCAAATCTTTCTCCAAAGAATTAACCATATTTTGACAGGATTTCTGTAACCTTATATTCTGAATGAAGGTGCATTGCACTAAGGATACTTTATGAGTATATTCTGACTAAAATACTCCTTTATGGAGGCATAGAGAATGTGAATGATTACTTGCTACATAAACATGTTTAAGACTAATGATGTCTATCCTTATATGATATTTTAAGGCTTGGTTTGCAACCAAAAAGCATATATTGTATAATGTAAATAAATGTGTTTTTTATATATACTTCTACTCTTGTCCATTATTATAAATTTATTGGCGTGTTCAAAAGATGTCCTAGAAGCAATAACAAGTTTCTAGGAACCGTTGATTCCGGTCTAGTGGTGTCTCACTGAATAAGATAACTCCATTTCTCAGAAAATGGTACATTCTAAGAGTGTAGGCACTTAACGGCCCGAACCGCGACAGTTGGCGACCGCGGCAGGACAGAGCGAAGGGTTTGAATCCAGACGTGGGTTCGAATTCAGAGTGTTTTGCAAGCACACAATTTAAACCATTGGTATTTATTCCTGCAGGATCCTAAAGCACGGCTTAGGAGATTTTGGCTCTATATATTTGCAAAGCTTGTAGAAGTGACTACAATGACAATACCACAGTCAGGAATTGACTGACTTCATAAGGTGAAGGTAAAGGTAACATTACTTTGCAATCTACTGCCCTTTGTATACTGTACATTGAGCCAGGGCACAACTAAACCAATGGGCATTTCTCTAAGTACTTATAGAGAAATGAAGGCTACTATACTGTACTAGCCTTTTCAATAACAGCCTACAAGTGGCTGAGCAAGTAAGCAACTCTATGTGATAACTGTATGATATGCAGTCAGATATATAAAGATACATTAAGATGTATTGATGATTGTACTAAGGTACATAAGGTTTTGAATGTATTGATATGTTGAATTGAAGTACTAAGGTACACATACAATGCTATATGCCAGATTAGAAAATATCTGGAATTTCTGAAACATGTACTTATATAAGAGAATGTAAAACATGATGAATACAAATGAATATTAATGAAATGGAATGTATGTTTCTTTACTTGGTTCTTAACCCACGAGTGTTCAGGTGGTTGAAGAGATGTCTGCTACTCACTTTTCTGTTCCTCATTATGCTATTATGAGATTATTGTATTAAGGACAAACAGTTGTCTGCTGGATAGACAAACTGAAACCTGGGCAATTATGATCATAAATACAGGAGCGTTTGTCACACCCTAAGTAGTGGGTAAGTGGAGCGAAAAAAGGACAGAATGACATGTAGTATGATTGAACTCCTATTTGTTCCCCAATGTGTAATTACTAAGTAAATATCATGCATTATAAATATGATTGAAAGAAAATATACAATGATTCATTGTAAAAATATTTCGTTTTTATCTCCAAATAGAGTAAAAGGAATCTTGGTGTCTAGGAATTTGGATAAGGTTCAGCTGATGTTACTCAGACCAAGGATAATGTTCAGAAACATGAAGATATTTTATATAAGTATATGTTATAGAAAGTACAAGTGTTCTAGATCTTACTTTCCAGCAGATGTGAAAGAAGAATTTGGTGAAATGCCATCACCAGACTGAGGTCATCTGAGAATAATGGACCATATATGTTTGAAAAAAATAATTGAACAATGATCTGAAGAGAATATTTTGAAGAGTTGTGAAAACCACATAGTGGAACATAATATGATGGAACACAGCCCAAAGGGATCATTGTTAAAGAAGTAAGTAAAACTGTATTTACTCCACAGCTATAAACAACAGACAGATGTATAAGGCCTACTGATGTGCCAAAAGAAGTACACAGAGATGTATAAGGCCTACTGTATCTGAACTGTATTGGAATCCATCTGCTACATAAGATGTGCAGCTGAAGAAGAGAATATACAGAGACTAACCTGATGAGTCTCTGATTGAGTTGGCAGGAAAAGTCACCCCCCAGACTAAATGACTAACTCTGATCTGGAACCTACCCCTGCTTGGTGACTTGACACTGGTTATCCATACTAACCATCAGAAGCAGGTATTGATGTCTGAAAAATTATGTGATATATGTTATGCGTGAAAACAACTGTTTATCCATCCAACCCATTTATATACTCAGAAGCAAGTATACCACTAAGCTTGTGAGCAATTGATGTTTTGGGATACCACCCAGTAGGTGTACATCGGATTGCAGCAAGTCAAAACCTTTGCATAGAGGACCTTTTGAGATAAGGACTCTCATGATAGACCTTTATGAGTTTGAGGCAAACTCCTCAGAGACTGTCTAAAATGCAAACTTATATGGGCTGGAGGAACTGATGATACTATAAATGTGATGAATCAATATTCATGTCAGAAGAAATATGGAAGAAACAACCATATCAACCATATTTGTCATTCAACAAAGGATTGAAGACAGCCTTGATAAAGGTACAGTGAACTATTTTATATACTTTGCATCCAAGAAGAAAATGCAAGACTAGCATAAATGCTTTATGATAAAGAAGCAAGAAATAATTATGCTTCAGTATATTACAATATATGCCAATGCCATTGGAAAAAGAATTAAAGATCAGTGAGTCTGTATTATGGAAGCTCCATATACAAGAGAAGCTGGAAGCTTTAACCTCATTCTATCCTAAGGAGAGGGACTTCAGTTTAGGAAGTCCAAGATATGTAGCTACGTAAACGGGACATTGAGACTCTTTTTTGTGTTATTCCTCTTGGAGAAAACTTCGTGAATGGCCCACAAAAGAGTTCATTGCGGATGATTATCCAAGACTAAACAGCACAACAAGAAGAATTGTATTATGATGACCAGAATGAGAAATAATATTTTTTACAAAATGATACAGAAAGCAAGGAACTGTAATCTTATTCTTCCTGAAGATAAACTTAAAGTGGAAGATCATAGAAAACCACAACAAAGTTGTAGGTTTATGCTCCAAAGAAGCTTTGGTGATAAGAAGGAATAGTCAAACAAGACTGTATAGATTTCTATATACTGATGTTCATATGCTGGCTAACATGGCTGAGAAAAGCTCAAAGTTCAGCAAAAAATGACTACAAGCAAGTAACGTGCTTCAAAGAAGATATGTATCCAGAGATGGAAATAGTATGGTCTGGAGTTTTGAAAGCTGAATACAAAAAGATTACGCCAAGGGTGTAAGCAAGAATATTTCCTAGAGTATTTCATGGCACCAGGTAATTGGAGGTAAAAATGATATGTTTCCCACAGGAAAAGTATGGCATAATTGACTATATGCCTAATTAAATGTAATAAATATACAATGTAATGTGGGTATTGCCTATACTTATATATTGAGAATGTGAAAGCTTCTCACATTTACATTTTACGAACATAAATTGTACACCCATAAGAGGTGCTGCCCACTATGGGAGACACAAGTTTCTGGTCTCTGCAGTGAGCAGGTCTTAAGATTTATGGGAGTATATAGTAGGTGTGTGAGTATATTATAAATATACTATTCATGTTTGTTACAATTCAGAATGTATTAGTATTATACCGAATTGAACTATAACTGTAAGGATGTCATGTTTACTTGTGTCATAGAATACAAGATTACACAATGACACAACTGACACAAAGTGACAGTGACAGTGAGAGTTTGTGTTAAATGATTTTAATGATTTCTTAGAATTAGCTAATTCTGCATTAATACTCATGTTGAAAGATATGGGCCCACATAGCAGTCCAACATTCTGCTCCAATTTAATTGTGGGTTCTCACAATGAGATGACCAGAAAACATAGTTTCTGGCACTTTGGATGTCAATCTGAAGAACCCAAAACATGGTCTTTGACATATTTTTGTAGATGTTGCAATGTTAACCTTGCAACTCCAATTTGTTTGAGACAAACGTTTGGCCATGCTTTTAAACCAAAAGCCAAAAAGACCAATTCTGGAATGGGTTTAATGCAATCCTACGAAATTATACATGATTGAGGGCTCATCTCAATCTACATGAGATTAACCTTTTTTAACAACGAACGAATGTTCTATCATTTACAGTACATTTTAAAACGACCACTTTTTTCCTGTGCCGAGGCTTGACTTTGGAAAAAATGAAGAGAGCTGTGTCTGGGCTTAGAGCCAACAGCTCCAGATAAGATATGAGTAAACTCCCTACTCTCTCTCGTTCACTGAATAAGCTTTTATGAAACTGAGGTTTCCAATGCAATTATAACCATTGCTAAAAGGAATGCATATATGCCACAATTTGTATGTATCAAGCATAGAATGCTTAAACTATATATTGTCAAGGATTTTCATGGTCAAAGTTCTTGTAAATTATATGGGCTATATGACCCTGGTCTTGGTGTTTTCAGAGAAGTAACACTAAAGGACTATATGATTGCAGTTGCAATTATGAGCTTAGTTAAGCTTTAACACTGGTTTGAAAAGTACAGCTACTGTTAAATGCTTTGGAATTATGATTAACAGATTGTTTTTAAATACTTTCCTCCACTGAGGTAGGAAGAACTATGGATTTACAGATGCAAATGTTTGAAGACAACTGATTGAAGAAGACATTATATTATGGCATGAAGACTTATGTAAAGGCATCTCCTTCATTGTACTTCATTGTTATTTTGTAATATTTTGTAATAGTCTACATGTAATGGCTCTGCTGTATAACAGTTTGATTTGTATTGTTATATAATAGTGATACTGTTTCTCACTGCTACTTAATTTTGGTGATTGATTATATGGTATTCCATAAGCATGGGGGGGATTCATGAGGGATGCTATGCTCATGGATTCCCATATCATATTCTTAAATGTATAAAATGAGGTAGAATACTGCTGTATTCAATACTTGGTTTCAGTACTTCTCTAGGATATGCAGAGAAGCTTTATACAAAGTTGAGTTATTTTACTGTCTTGAACCCTTTAACTAAGGGTCTCTCTCTCCTTTAAGCCTTGGAGTGAGAACAGATAAGAAGATTTGCTTATGGACTATTTCCTAATGAACAAATGGATAAAAATGGAGGATTCAAAAAAATTGGAATGACAGATCCAAGAAATTTGAAAGACTCTACAACTTAATGAATGTAGCTAAGTTGTGTTTTTATTTTTCTGTAACATGTTAAATATTTTGCGGGAATGAATGCTGCAAATGTTCATAGGAGAGGGTGTAGCAGTCTCTGACATGATCATGGTATCTTGTGAACATGTGCAGAATTAATTCCATATAGGGCTTAAACACATCATACAAATACAGAGGTTTGTGTAATGTATAATGAAAGTCTGTGTCATGCTGACAGGCAACTCTGTGTCATGCTGACAGGCTAGTTCAAGGTTAGCTCTAATCAAAGCTAACTACTAAAGTTACTCTGGCTTGCCCTTGAAGGGGCAGCGTAAAAGTCATCTTTCTGCCTTAGCTGCCAGATGTCAGAATCTTAATCTACTAAGAGTGCATTAATAGTTGGAAGTGTGCTTAAAATATAGCCTAACGGCATTATAGTTCTCTCAAAGATAAGAATAAAATGCTTCCTCGTTCTACTGTAATCTTGCCGGAATGCAAACCTGCTAAACTAATGTAAACAAAACACTTTGCAAAGTGACAATGTCAGCTAAAATTATGTTTCATGAGTTATATAGTTAAACGTTGTGCTACAGGTTTCTAAGTAGTCTCATTTAATGCGTATAGTCCCAACGAAGAGGATGGTATAGAAATTAAATATGTAACTTGATCATGTAACTCAGAAATAAGGGTTTATACTTTGGGCACAGAGGACTGAAAGGGAAGGATGTCCATATTTGGACAATAAGATATCAGAAGACAGGAAAAGAAGCCACCTAAGCTCCTGGTTTTGGATACGAAAGGGAAATAAAAGTACCCTTTCGAGGGCTAAGGAAGAGAAGTTCCTGAAGGAAAAGGAACATTCTTCACTCTTAATGGGTCTAGAAACAGTATAAATAGAGCCACAGTACAGCTTGCATTTTAGAGTTCTATGGCTGGCAGACTGCAGCTGTCTGGCATAGCACCTCCATCTCAAAAGGCTTGAGATGTAAAACATTGAAACTCTGATCCTTGCGTGGACAGAAGTTCTCAGATATCTTGAAATATCAAGATCTGGATATTTCAACATATCTTACTTACAGTCTTCTTGTGAGACTGCTCTATTCCTAGAAGAGGATAGAGACCCTTAGAATTCCTATTCTTTGAATGGGAATCTAAGTGCAGAGATCTTTCCATGTATTAGAACACTGAGAGTCCATCAGATTTATGGATTCTTACAAACTAAGCCTATTTGGCTTACCAATGCTAAGAAGCATCCTGAATACAGGGATAATCGCTAGACCTCTGAGATTGTGTCAGAACGTCCTCTACTTAACAGAGGGACTTCTGAACCTCCTCAGAGCAAGAGACCAGAGAAGGGAAAGGAGACTCTCTGTACTCTGTGAGATATGCACAATGCACATACACAGATTGGCACAGCAAGGTATAGTGTGTCTTCTGTACAGAAATGTTATGATGTTTTGAATGATTTAAGTTAGGATGTTTCTAACCAAATCTTTCTCCAAAGAATTAACCATATTTTGACAGGATTTCTGTAACCTTATATTCTGAATGAAGGTGCATTGCACTAAGGATACTTTATGAGTATATTCTGACTAAAATACTCCTTTATGGAGGCATAGAGAATGTGAATGATTACTTGCTACATAAACATGTTTAAGACTAATGATGTCTATCCTTATATGATATTTTAAGGCTTGGTTTGCAACCAAAAAGCATATATTGTATAATGTAAATAAATGTGTTTTTTATATATACTTCTACTCTTGTCCATTATTATAAATTTATTGGCGTGTTCAAAAGATGTCCTAGAAGCAATAACAAGTTTCTAGGAACCGTTGATTCCGGTCTAGTGGTGTCTCACTGAATAAGATAACTCCATTTCTCAGTAAATGGTACATTCTAAGAGTGTAGGCACTTAACGGCCCGAACCGCGACACTTGTAAATTTGGTCCTTAGCTGCTACCTTCTGATGGGAAGAACTGTGACTATGTACTTCATTACTTTTCTCCCAAATAGGTGCTCAGCAGATAAAAGAGAAGGAGAAATCTCCGAAAGCAGAAAAAGTTCCACTGGTAACCCCAAAAGGGACAGCACTGCAATGGGTCAAAGAGGGAACTTCTCAGGATTGCGGGGAAGGGGAACAATATGAGACTCGGGGAGGGCCAGGGAGGTCCCAAAGAAAGCGTTCTCAGAAGAAAGCCAGTACTTGCATGGAAAGCCATGACGACCTCTATGAAGAAAGGGTGCAAGAGGGGAGCCACACAGATGGGACTCAGAAGCCACTCAAAGGTCAGGCAAGAACCTCCTCCCTTCACAGCAGCAAGACAACCTATGCAGCAGCACAACCGTTTCAATGCCCACACTGTTGGCGGAGCTTCAAGCATCGCAATGTACTTGTTATACACGAGCGATCCCACACAGGGGAGAAACCCTATGCATGCTCTGACTGTGGGAAAAGTTTCAAGTCTACATCAAATCTTTTTAGACCTCACAAGGTGCACACCAAAGAAAGAACCTATAAATGTTCCGATTGTGGGGAAAGTTTTAAAGCTGCTTCAGGCCTCAAAGGTCACAGAAAGGTCTACACTGGAGAGAAACCATATCCATGTCCAGAGTGTGGGAAAAGGTTTGGTGATAAGTGGCATCTTCTTAGACACGAGAAAATCCACACTCAAGTGAAACCATTCAGATGCTCACATTGTGGAAAGGGCTTCAGAGAGCAAGAGCACCTTATTGTTCATGAGAGAATCCACACGGGAGAAAAACCTTATAAATGCTCAGACTGTGGGAGAAGCTTCAGTTGTCTGGCAAATTGCATAAGACACAAGAAAATCCATGGAGGAGAGAAACTGTATAAGTGTTCAGATTGTGGGAAAAGCTGCAGGAATAAGTCAGACCTTACACTGCATGAGAGAATTCACACTGGTGAGAAACCTTACCACTGCACAGAGTGTGGGAAAAACTTTCGGAGCAGCTCAAACTTTATAATGCATAAGAGAACCCACCGAGAAGACAAACCATATGAGTGCCTGGAATGTGGCAAACGTTTCCGTCATACGTCTTCCCATATTCACCACGAGCAGAGAATGCATAAATATCCATGCTCAGTTTGTGGGGAAAGTTTCAGTCAAAGTTCAGCCCTTCAACGTCATACAACTAAACACACAGGAGAGAAACCATTTAGGTGCTCACATTGTGGGAAAGGCTTTGATCAGAGAAAAATACTGACTCTGCACCAGAGAATCCACACAAGAGAGAAAGTGTTCAGTTGTCTAGAATGTGGGAAAGGATTTATAACAAAACCTAAACTTATTCGACATGAGAGAGTCCACACTGGAGAGTAACCATACTCTTGTTCAGAGTGCGAGAAGAGTTTCAGCGAAAAATCAAGCCTCCGTCAACACATGAGAGTCCACACAGGAGAGAAACCGTACGAATGCTCGCTCTGCGGGAAGAGATTCAGGCAGAGATCGTATTTTGTTGCGCATGAGAAATTCCACCCTGGAAAGGAATCCTATGAGTGTTCCGAGTGTGGGAAAAGCTTCAACAATTCCTTAAGTTTGCTGAGACATCAGAAGATCCACACGCGTGAAACTCCCTATAAATGCTTGGAATGTGGGAAAAGCTTTGCCTCAAAGCGCAGTCAAGAGCTACATCAAAGAATCCACACAGCAGAGAAACCATACCAGTGTCTGGACTGTGGGAAGAGGTTCCATTATAGAACAAACCTGCAGGTACATGAAAAAGGACACATGGGAGAGAAACCGTTTAAATGCATGGAGTGCGGCAAAAGCTTTATTAATAGTTCAGGCCTCATAAACCACCATAAAATCCACACAGGAGATAAACCATATTAATGCTCAGATGAGGGGTAAGGTTCCAGAAAGATGACTGACCTGCCCCAATGTGAGAGAGTCCACACACACAGGAAAAAACTTTCCAGTGTGCGCACAGTGGGAAGATGTTTGTGAAGAAAGCACATTTGGCTGCACATGGGGAAATACACAGATGATAAGGGAAGCATTAGGAAAACAGGCCAAAAGGGAATCTTTGCTGGGGGTCATATGGGTTGAAGAGTCTGTTGCAAGTTAATCTTTGCCCAACTCAGTTTTCCCCAACAACAGGGCTGCTAGTCTCTCCTTAATTCCTATGAGCCCACCCCAGCTTCCTTTGCTCACCAACCCTGTAGCTTTCTGTGCTCACCAAAATATTATTTTATAGGGGCTGTGCCCCTCTACATACTCCATGGGCTAATCCGCAAAGCAGAGTATTTTAGATAGATTTTGTTTGACCAAAAAAATCACACACAAAAAAACTATTGTCAAATAAATCAACCAGAACTGTAGCATTTGGATTTTAATTAGTTTTATTCAGAAATTTAGACAAATATTACATATTCTGAGTATATAATGTAATGGAAGCATTTGATAAGTATCTGTAAAAGGTAAAGAGATAACTGTTAACAACACTTGAGCTTCCTACTTAAAGTTCCCCGTGTGCAGAGCAAAGGCCCTCCTGCGAATCAAGCTAACTATTTTTTTAATGATTATACAGGAAATACAAGACTCTTAAATTGAAATGGAATCTGTAGATATTATAGGAATTACTGGAATAAATACATTCTGGACTGTAATTGTTGTTGTCTGTTAATCACATCTACAGCATCATTTCTAGGTCCTAAAATGGCCCATAGATGCAAGCAGATTGGGTTCATTTAACAGCACAGTTCCTCTGGAAATGCTGAGTTCTGTAGATCTTACAACTTCTCTGCCATATTCTCCGTGTTTCCCACAGGCATTTCTTCTTCTCTATCAGGTGTTATAGCACTATTACCTAATCTCAAGTGATTCTCTGAAAATTCACAATGTACATTTTAACTAGTAGCCATGTACAAGGCCCATAAAGTCCAGCAGTCTGTTCACACAGTGGCCAACCAGGTACCTCTAGGAAGCCCCCAAACAAGCACCATCCTGCCTGTGTTCCACAGCACCTAAGGCAATAGGCATGCCCCTCTGATCCTGGAGATAATAGGTATGCATCGTGACTAGTATCCTTTTTAACTAGAAGCCATGAATACCCCTTTCTTCCATGAACATGTCCCCTCCCCTCTTAAAGCCTTCCAAGTTGGCAGCCATCACCACATTTTGAGGCAGGGAGTTATGTAGCCTAACCTGTAAGTTGTATGGTTATATTTTTCCTCAGGCAGCATGTTTGGACGCTACTCCAAATTTATGACAACTTGATGTAGACCTGCAACTCATCAGTGTTAAGTTCCTCCTCAGGTAACAAGAAGACACACCCAGCCAATACAATGGTGACTCCTCCCATAGTTATGTCTACTTCTGTTTTATGGCTTCTCTGCTTAATATTGTGATTTACAATTGTAAGCTGCCTCAAGCGGGATTCTGAAGAGACGGCCTAGAAATTTTCTAAACGAATAAATAAAATTGGGCTATTACTTTGCAAATACTACAGCGTGTGGGCTAAAGCTTCTAACTCAGCTTTGTGAGACACAGTGCACTCATCCCACACTATTTAATGTTATTCTGTATATTTAATGCAAGTTTGATTACTGAAAGAGTTGTTCTGCATTGCAGCAATACCTGATAAAGCAGCAACCAGAATGAGCATCCTGTTTTGGAAAACTGCAGCCAAAAGCAGATCGATAAGAAATGTCTTTTGTGTTCTCCCCCAGAGTGGCGTCTGTGAAAATTGTGGAACTCACTGCCACAGGCTGTGGTGTGGGCTGCCAACTTGGAAGGCCATGAAATGGGAGTGGAGAAATTCATGGAGGGCGGGGCTCTCAGTGGTTTCTAATCATGATGGAGATCTGCTTCCTCCAGTTCATATCCGTTACTGGGGAGCCCAGGGAGGTGGATGCTGTCGCACCGTTCCTGCCTGTGGGCTTCCTAAAGGCAGCCGTTTATCCACCATGTGAACAGACTGCTGGACTTGATTGGCCTTTGGTCCGGCATCCGGTGTGGCTCATCTTATGTTCTTATACCACCTGCCGTGTTGAAAACGACAACTGTTCTTTTGGTCCCGTTATAAGTTTGGCTTGTTTTTCTCATTCAGGATCATATGCAGTCCCTGTGACAAATTCGCTTGCAAGTGCGCTAACGGTCTCCTCTCTGTATTTCTCGAAGGCCAAATGTTTTCAAATGCTGATTCCTCAACAGTATTACTCTGTTGAGTGAGCATCATCTTTGAGAAGGCCTCTTCAGTGGCAAACTTGTGTGAAGGTGTGTATTGTAAAGGAGGGGATATACTGCCCCACTCCCTGCTAGCCGCTGCCTCCACCTGTCTGGGGAGGAGGAGGTAAGCCGCTGTGGGGGGAGAAAGGCGGCCAGGGTGAAGGAGAGCTTGACTCATGCGAAGCCCATGCTGGGTGCCTCCTGAACTCTGAACCTCTGGCAGGGAAGCATCAAACTGCCAGCCTAGGTTGAGCTGGTGTCAGCCTGGCTGGAAAGGAAGTGGGAAAATGAGTTTTGGTCCTGCGCACAAAGGGAGCTGCCTTTTCCCAAACACTGACAGAAATCGGCTGGTCGAGAGTTGTTCCTAAGGGAAGTGGGTTCAGTGATGCCAACGTATTGAGATGGAGACAGGGAAACCAGAGAAGAGCGCTGCATCATGCAGACTGAAATTTTCATTTCAGGTAGGAGTGTGATGCTCTTTGACAAAGGGCATCTACCTGTTGAACCCCCCCCCCCCGAAAAGGAGACTCCTTGGAGGCCATTCTCTGCCAAGGGGTATAAATGGAACCTTCTTGTCCATCCTTTCCCTTTTCACTCTTGGGGCGACCTTGGACTATTGTTCTCTCTTTCTCAGGACCCCGTGAGTTTTGAAGATGCGGCCGTGTATTTCACTGAAGGGGAGTGGGCCCTGCTGGATCCAGAGCAAAGAGCCCTCTATGAGGAGGTCATGCAGGAGAACTACAGCGCCGTGGCCTCCCTGGGTAAGGGTCCCTAACTTACTCATTTCCTGGGCCCATGGATTCCCACCAGGGTCAGGCCTCAATGGCCAACGTGGCAAGACAGTCTCCTTTTCTTTCCCCACCAAGCTGCTCTGGGCAACTCCAAGGTCCTCTGAAATCTTATCAGTGAAAAGATCAGACATGGCAGGAAAAGTTCCCTGAAAGTTGATTTGCCCGCTGTTGGCTTACCAAACCCTGCGTTGTGTTCTGGGGCGCGGGAGGAGCTCTGAGTGTGTTTTAGGGCCTGGTCTGGGTTGGTGTGGGACATGATGCCACCCGGTTGTTCTCCTCGGTGCTCTAACTGGCCTGGATTCACTCTTGTGAATTGGCCCAGAAACCTCTGTAGTGCTTAGGAGAATGGGGCTCTACGGGACCAATAAGGTTGCTGAGTATGTTCATATGGTGGGGATTCCTCAGCAGAGAGGTCGAAGTGGAAAAGCCTTCCCTAGAGGGCAGGGAGCTTGCAAGCCACTTGTTTGTTGCAGGCTGAAGATGCGTGCTGAGGTTAAAGCCAGCAGAGTGGTGTTTCTGAGCTTTTGTCTCAGTTCATCGCCTGTCCACGCAGAGCAGGATCTGCACCCTCTTCCCCTCTTCGATGGACAGGTGAAAATCAGCTCTGGATTCACCAGCTCTGAGCCCCGGTACGTGATCACGGTAATTCCCGTGCGATTTCTCTTGGGTGGAACCTGCCTTTTGAACCCCCCTCCGAAAAGGAGGCTCCTCGGAGGCCAGTCTCCGCCAAGGGGGGGGGGGGGTATAAATGAAGCCAACAACTAATCCCATGGGTCCCGAAAGCCAAAGGCCACCTACAGACAGTAGCGGAATAGACGAGGAACTTCCCCCGGACTTTTCCTTTTCCCGTGTTGGTTGGCGTGGGTTTGCATGGAGTTTTATTCAACGTAGAGAAAAAGCCTCCCCCCCCCTTGCAGTCTCCAGTGGTGCAGTCCGCCTCCCCCCTCCCCTCTGCATTTGGGGTATGCAGCCACAGAGCTGCCCTTTGCAAGGGAGGGAAAGGAGGGGGGTGGTCGCGGGGGTGGCCCTTGTGGGACCGTCTCGCGGGGCTGCGGGGCAGGAGCCGGAGCAGGGGGGCTGCCTGCCGGAGAGGCCGCTTGGCTGCACCACCCCTCGCCCACCCCCGTTAGGCGGGGAGGAAGGGGGAGCGCTGAAGCCGGGCGTGTTTGGAGGTGGCGGGGGGAGACATGCCTGGCGGCTCGGTAAGCGCTTCCCTCCGCGCCCCCCCTCCTTTTGTGCCGGGAGGTGCCCCCCCCTCCTGATTTACTCCTTTTCTGCTTGGGCCCGTCCCTTAAAGCCAGGGCTGGGGGGAGCTGTCCGAAGGGAGCGTTCTGCGTATGCTCAGGAGCCCCCTGCCCTTGTGGGCTTGTTGCACGTGCTCCAGGACTGAGGTCGGGCGCTGCAAACCGGCCCCGGGGGCCGCAATGCGTTGAAAATCAGCCCTCAAGCCGCCAGTTTAAATTGCAGACCGAAGACCCGGTTTGAAGGCGGCGCCGTAGCAGGCGGGGCGGCTCTTGCGGGACTGGCCGGCTTTGGGTTGCACGGACGGGGTGGGGTGGGGGTGGGGGTCGCATCTTGCAGTCCGCCCCCCTTGCTAGAAAGTCCTGGGGAAAATACCGAAAGGGGCCACGTGCAGCAATTGGGTGACTCTCTGGACTGATGATCACAGAAAGGCTGAAATCTGACTTGTTACAGAGGACTGTAAACTTGCCAGAGGAAGAAAGTCTTTCCTTAGACCGGTTGGTGCTGGGAGCCTTCGGAGGGAAGGCGACATGGTGGCCAAAGGATCCTTCCTCACTACAAAGATACAGGGCGTTCTTCTGAGTCCCACCCCTCTGAATACTTGTACTTATACCCCTTTTTAAATTGTTGTGACTTCATTTCCTTTCCCACCACTAACAGAGCACAGCAACGCCATGCATCCAATCTGCAGGGAGAGAATTCATACTGAGGGTGGAAATCTTGGGTCCCAACATGGGGTTTACTATCCAACTTTATTGTGCCGTGGGCAAATAATACTTCCTAACTATTCTCCCAAGTCCCACCACTCTGAATACATGTATTTATACAGCTTTTTTACATGATTGTGACACCCTCTCCTTTCCCACCACTAACATAGCAATGCAACACATCCATTTGTCTGCCAGAACTCAATTGCCTAGGTAACGGACTGCAATGGATTTGTGGCCTTAACTTGTAATAAGCACCTTCCTGTCATTCTGCTAACTCTTCAGGCAGGTACAAAAGTTCCTTCTTAGCTTTCAGCAAGAAAAAAATGGCACCGCTCATGCTGATAGGCACGTTTTTGCTTCAAGACCACGGAGTCAAGGGAGCTCTGTCTGTGCCTCAAAATCACGTAGGGTTTATAATATATTCTGGTTGCATGAAGGTCTGGGACCTGCTTGTTTTACTGCCACACCACACGCCCAGCCAGATGCCCCTGCCTTCGTGTCCATCCTTTCCCTTTTCACTCTTGGGGCGACCTTGGACAATTGTTCTCTCTTTTTCAGGAGCCTGTGAGTTTTGAAGATGTGTCCGTGTATTTCACAGAAGGGGAGTGGGCCCTGCTGGATCCAGAGCAAAGAGCCCTCTATGAGGAGGTCATGCAGGAGAACTACAGCGCCGTGGCCTCCCTGGGTAAGAGTCCCTTACTTACTCATTTCCTGGGCCCATGGATTCCCACCAGGGTCAGGCCTCAATATCCAATGTGGCAAGACAGTTTCCTTTGCTTTCCCCATCATACTGCTCTGGGCCACTCTGGGGTCCTTTGGAAGCTTATCAGTGAAAAGATCAGACATGGCAGACAAAGTTCCTTGAAAGTCAGCTTGCCCACTGTTGGCTGACCATACCCTGTGTTGTGCTCTGGTGCGGTGGGGGGAGCTCTGAGTCTGTTTTAGGGCCTGGTCTGGGTTGATGTGGGACACGATGCCACCCGGTTTTTCCCCTCAGGGCTCTAACTGGCCTGGATAAGAATAGAATCATAGATTTGGAAGGGACCACCAGGGGTCATCTAGTCTCAGTTTCTCGCTTGCCTGCACGCAGAAGGATCTGCACCCTCTTTCCCACTTCGATGGACAGACGAAAATCAGCTCTGGATTCACCAGCTCTGAGCCCTGGTACGTGATAGAGATACAAAAATGCTCCTGACCCTCTCTCTCTTTCCTTCCAGCTAGAAATGCAGGATACTTAGTTCCAAAGCCAGACCTGATCTCCCTCCTCGAAGGAGGGGAGGTGCTTTGGTTACCTGATCCACCAAAGATCGCCGAGAGGCAGGTGGCTTCAGGCTCCAGCTCAGGTAAGGAGTCTGCAGTGCCAGCTGAGATTTCCCTTGCTAATGCTGGTGGGGCCCAGTTCCCCTCCACCCGTGGCAGTATTAAATGCAAGCATTAATAGCTAAGAGGTTTGGCTCTAACCATTTCCAGTTGGTGCCCACCACTCTCTCATAGAATTGCAATGGCTCTGGGAGGCTCAAAAAATTGGGGACTCATGCTTGAAATGTTTTCAGTAAAACGTCTTCAGCTATATTTGGAGAAGAGGAATGTGAAGCAAGGATCAGTCATTTATTACAAACCTATATATTTCAGGATATTACCAAGTCACACAAGACACTTGTTTATTAAAAACCTGAAACAACCGTCTTTTGAGCCACTATTTATAGATGCATAATATCACCTTGTCATCTGCGGCTACATTGTCAGTATGTGCAAATCCACTGACTTCAGCTCCAGATTATAAAATTCAAGATTTTCTATCAAGCAGCTGGGTTTCTTTGGCCTCATGTCAGCTGCGGGTCATATCAAATAAAGCTACCATAACAGGCCAGTTTTATATTTGAATGAAATTGCCCCTCATGAATATGCAAACAGGCCCCCTTTCCAATCTTCTCTACCTTTCTAGTTTTTCTGGTGCGGTAATGGTTTGTTCGACCTTGATGGCCCAGACTAGCATGATCTCCGCAGAATCTCAGAAGCTAAACAGGGTCGTTTTTGGTTAGCACTTGGATAGGAGACCATCAGGGAAGCGACATTGAGGCAGGCAATGGCAAACCGCCATCTGAGCATCAAGCTGCTCTGGGCAACTCCGAGGTCCTCTGAAATCTTATCAGTGAAAAGATCAGACATGGCAGGAAAAGTTCCCTGAAAGTTGATTTTCCCACTGTTGGCTTACCAAACCCTGTGTTGTGCTCTGGGGCGCGGGGGGAGCTCTGAGTGTGTTTTAGGGCCTGGTCTGGGTTGGTGTGGGACATGATGCCACCCGGTTGTTCTCCTCGGTGCTCTAACTGGCCTGGGTTCACTCTTGTGAATTGGCCCAGAAACCTCTGTAGTGCTTAGGAGAACGGGGCTCTACCAGACCAATAAGGATGCTGAGTATGTTCGTATGCTGGGGATTCCTCAGCAGAGAGGTCGAAGTGGAAAAAGCCTTCCCTAGAGGGCAGGGAGCTTGCAAGCCACTTGTTTGTTGCAGGCTGAAGATGCATGCTGAGGTTAAAGCCAGCAGAGTGGTGTTTCTGAGCTTTTGTCTCAGTTCATCGCCTGTCCACGCAGAGCAGGATCTGCACCCTCTTCCCCTCTTTGATGGACAGATGAAAATCAGCTCTGGATTCACCAGCTCTGAGCCCCGGTACGTGACAGAGATACAAAAGTGCTCCTGACCCTCTCTCTTTCCTTCCAGCCAGAAATGCAGGATACTTAGTTCCAAAGCCAGACCTGATCTCCCTCCTCGAAGGAGGGGAGGTGATTAGGCTACCTGATCGGCCAAAGATCGCCGAGAGGCAGGCGGCTTCCGGCTCCCGCTCAGGTAAGGAGTCTGCAGTGCTGGCTGAGATTTCCCTTGCTGATGCTGGTGTGGCCCAGTTCCCCTCCACCCCGGAACAGTATTAAATGCACACAGAAATGGTTAGAGGTTTGGCTCCCCCTCTTTTAGCAGCCATTTCAAGTTGGTGCCCACCACCCTCTCTCAATATGTGCAATTCCATCCTTCAAATCCAGCTCCGGATTCTTAAATTCAAGATTTCCTATCAATAAGTTGTGTTTCTTTGACCTAATATCAGCTGTAGGTCAGATCAAATAAAGATACCACAAGAGGCCAGTTTTATATTTGAATAAAATGGTCCCTCATCAATATGCAAACAGACCCTCTTGCTGATCTTCTCTTTCTCGTTTTTCTGGTGTTTTAATGGTTTATTCGCCCTGACCTCGATGGCCCAGAATAGCCTGATCTCCTCAGATCTCAGAAGCTAAGCAGGGTTGGTCTTGGTTAGAGCTTGGATGGGAGACCATCAAGGAAGCGACACAGAGGCAGGCAATAGCAAACCGCCCCCTGAGCATCTCGTACCTTTAACACCCCATGGAGTCGCCGTGAGTCAGCTGCAGCTTGGTGGCTCTTTCCATCACCAATTGTTTGTTGTGCTTTGTAGGTCTCTGTTAGTCAAAAGATGGCCTTCAGATCCTCTAAATGAATGACATCGGCTGTCATCCTCATCAGATTCTCCATTCCTTGTTCAAGACAGGATTCTTCTTTAATCTTCTTGTTTATTCCAGCAGATAACAACCATCCAAATGAGAACACAGCGGAGCTTCACCCACCAAGGAAAGAAATTAAAATAATATTGCACAGAGTCCAAGAGAGCATTTCCAAACGTCAACAGAGAGGAGAAAATTCTGGGATGCCCTGTGGACCAGAGAGACCTCAAGGAGGGCAAGATGGAAAGAAAAGGGCTAAAACCTCTCGTCACAAGGAGAACGGTGGGAATATCAGCGAACCATCAGATGAGAAGAGAAGTCAGGGGAGTGAGAGACCAATGCCCTGCACAGCAGGGGGGCAAGAATCCTCTTCCAAAGATGGTAAGAGGGAAGGGTTCTTTGGCAGAAGGGTGGGACAAAGATAGCGGGAAAACTTTTAGAGCAGCAAAATCACCTGCGTCCTCAAACTGCAAATGAACGTCAGCAGTATCCCTTGATGATATCTTAGGTGCTGTGGAACATGGGCAGGATGGTGGTGCTGCAGTCACCTTGTTTGGGGGCTTCCTAGAGGCACCTGGTTGGCCACTGTGTGAACAGACTGCTGGACTTGATGGACCTTGGTCTGATCCAGCAGGGTTTTTCTTATGTTCTTATTTGCGAGCAATCCCAAAACTGGAGAGATATGGTATCTGTGTTTGACTGGAAACATCTCTAATAAATTTATTTCTCAGATAACATGAGACGAAGTAAAGTTCTACCTGGACTCTACTACCTCTGATTGTAGATGAGCCTCACATGGCAAAATCGTCTTCCAGGAAATGAACCTTCCTAAGTGTAGAAAACTAGCATGTCAAAGGCTTCTGTGCAACATGTGGTTCTGTGCATGCATGGTTTTTGTTTATTTGGTAAGGGGTGGATCCCGCAAGGCTCTACCCCCGGTTTGAATGGCTTGGATACAGGATGAGTGCGTCCTCTCCAATTCTGTGAGGACTTGGCCTGGGAAAAATGTCAAACTTCCCCTACCCACACGGACCCATTTTTCAGATTTCCTCAGAATTTCCTGGGTCAGCTTCTACTTCTAGTGAGGCAGTGATGTGGGCAGGTTCAGGTGTTACATTAGTCATGTCCCCCATGTGCTAAACAGCTGCTTTAGGCTTATGCCCAATGAGATTTTATTCCTACACAGCTGAGCCCTGGTTAAGGAATTCCTCAGCTCAGCTGTGAATGAAAACAATAACAACAACCAAAGGGATGCAGGAGCGGGAAGAAAAACAGAGCTTTGCTCTATCTTTTTGAAGGTGCTCCTTGTGGTAAAACCACCCTACAGGCTCTTGTTTATACCAAATGGAGTGAAGGTTTACTCTGCTGGCCCTGGTCTCAAGCAGCTGGATCTCAATGAGGATCCCTCCAGCTCTATCCCAACCCCAAAGAGGGTTTCCTCTCCGCTGCCACCAGCAGGCCACTAGAAGTACTGCAGTCTGATGGCTTTCCAAAGGACCCTATTTTCAAATTTAGAATCTCCTCCTTATTTCAGCCATCCTGGGAGGTTGGGGAAAACTTTGGAAGTCTCGCATATTAGACAAATTTCTAACTAGGCAGGCTCTCTCTGTTTCTCCCTTATAGTTTAATAATACTAATAAGAGTTGATTTTTATACCCCACTTTTCTCTACCTTGAAGGAGTCTCAAAGTGGCTGACAATTGCCTTCCTCTCCCCACAACAGACATCTTGTGAGGTAGGTGGGGCTTAGAGAGTTCAGAGGGAACTGTGACTAGCCCAGGATCACTCAGCAGGCTTCGTGTGTAGGACTGGGAAAACAAACCCAGTTCTCCAGATTAGAGTCCATAGCTCCTAACCAATACACCATGCTGGGTGAACCAGATATTACAAAGACGAAATAGCTCTAGTTTCAGGATTTTTTTTATCTTTTAAGCAGTGATTGGATACAACCAATAAAAGTGAGCCATTGAAAAAGGACTACAGATCTGAGCACAAGAAAAATCAAATACGTATAAATGCACATTTTCTTCAACGAGGTCTAAAACTTACCAATGTGGTGATCAGGCCTGCTGTAGGGTCAAATGCAGGAAATATATAAACCATCTCCCAACAATGATTTTTAATGAAATGGAACTTGGGGAGGCTGCCATTTTGAATGGGGGAATGGAAGTGGAGAGGGGCCTCTTGAGCCATTTCTCCGCTTTGATTGAAAGCTGCCCATAGTCATTTTGTTCCCCACTAGGGAAGAGAGAGGGTATAGCTTTTCTCCATGGCTGCGGAGGGTGCGATTTTGAGGAGAAAAGTGGTGGAAAAGGAAAGGGCTGAGCAGGACGATCCTTACTCCTTTTTCTACTGCTTTTAAGCTTGTTTTAATATTTAAAAGACCAGTGAGGAGATTTTTCATAAATCTCCTGCATCATCAATATATCTAGTTGTTACAGAGGTCATAAGAAAGGTCCTGCTGGATCAGACCAAGGCCCATCAAGTCCAGCAGTCCGTTCACACAGTGGCCAACCAGGTGCCTCTAGGAAGCCACAAACAAGACGACTGCAGCAGCACCATCCTGCCTGTGCTCCAAAGCATCCAAAACAATAGGCATGCTCCTCTGATACTAGAGAGAATAGGTATGCAGCATGACTAGTATCCATTTTAACTAATAGCCATGAACACCCCTCTCCTCCATGAATATGTCCACTCCCCTCTTAAAGCCTTCCAAGTTGGCAGCCATCACCTCATTTTGGGGCAGGGAGTTCCACAATGTACCTATGCGTTCTGTGAAAAAACAGCCCTAAGCGTCTTAACCGCTCCCCATAGGGCAGTTGCCCTTTTGGGGAGGCAAGACAGACCACTATCTAGGAAGCCACCAAGCTAAACAGTTACCTCAGTTGCTATCCTTTAGTTGACCAGAAAAGGGAGAGAATCCATTCATATAATTATTTTCCCGCAGAATAAACAAGAGGATCTGTAGGATGGCATCCTTTTGTGGTTCTAGAGTAGAAATGCATATTTAAAGATAACAGAAATGTGACATGATTGGAGTGTCAGATTAGGATGCTCTCAGCCAAATTAATGCTGTCAGCCAAATCAACCTCACAAAATATTGTCGAAGGCTTTCACGGTCAGAGTTCATTGGTTCTTGTAGGTTATCCGGGCTGTGTAACCGTGGTCTTGGAATTTTCTTTCCTGACGTTTCGCCAGCAGCTGTGGCAGGCATCTTTAGAGTAGTAACACTAAAGGACAGTGTCTCTCAGTGTTACTACTCAGTGTCTCTCAGTGTTACTACTCTGAAGATGCCTGCCACGGATAACCTACAAGAACCAACAACCTCACACAGTTGTTGAGAGGATAACATGAGGAAAAGAAAAATGAGGGAGAGAAGAATGATGGATTTGGGTCCATACTGGGGAGAGGTAGAATATAAATGATTGTTTTGTGTAATTAAAGTTGAAATCTGGGGGAGCAGAGAAAAGCAAGGTTAGTTGGTAAGTAGGGAGGACAGAGGAAAGCAAGGAAAGGGAAGAGGATTTTGGGGCTGCTTGGAGGAGAGAAAGAGGAAATAATGTGGGGAAGGGGATACAGGAGGAAATGGTGACCACATAAGTCCTTGTGGGATCCCTGCTTACAATGTCTAAAATTTGGTCCTTAGCTGCTACCTTCTGATGGGATGGGAACTATTGTTACTATGTTCTTCACTACTCTTCTCCCAAACAGGCACTGAGCAGGCAAAAGAGAAGGAGAAATCTCCGAAAGCAGAAAAAGTTCCATTGTTAACCCCAAAAGGGACAGCATTGCAATGGGTCAAAGAGGGAACTTCTCAGGATCATGGGGAAGGGGGACAATATGAGACTCAGGGAGGGCCAGGAAGGTGCCGACAAAAACGTCCTCAGAAAAAAGCCAGTCCTTGCGTGGAAAGCCATGATGACCTCTGTGAAGAAAGAGTGCAAGAAAGGAGTCACACAGATGGGACTCAGAAGCCACTCAAAGATCAGGCAAGAACCTCCTCCCTTCATACCAGCAAGACAACCCATGCAGCAGCACAACCGTTTCAATGCCCACACTGTTGGCGGAGCTTCAAGCATCACAATCAGCTCGTTATACACGAGCGATCACACACAGGGGAGAAACCCTATGCATGCTCTCTCTGTGGGAAAAGTTTCAAGTCTACATCAAACCTTTTTAGACATCACAGGGCGCACACTGAAGAAAGACCCTATAAATGTTCCAATTGTGAGAAAGGTTTTAAAGATGCTTCAGGCCTCAAAAGTCACAGAAAGGTCCACACTGGAGAAAAACCACATCCATGTCCAGAGTGTGGGAAAAGGTTTGGTGGTAAGGGGCATCTTCTTAGACACAAGAAAACCCACACTCAAGTGAAACCATTCAAATGCTCACACTGTGGAAAGGGCTTCAGAGAGAGAGGGAACCTTAGTGTTCATGAGATAATCCACACGGGAGACAAACCTTATAAATGCTCAGACTGTGGGAGAGGCTTTAATTGCCTGTCAAACTTCAGTAGGCACAAGAAAATCCATGGAGGAGAGAAACCGTATAAGTGTTCAGATTGTGGGAAAAGCTGGAGGAATAAGGCAGACCTTACACAACATAAGAGAATTCACACTGGTGAGAAACCTTACCACTGCACAGAGTGTGGGAAAAACCTTCGGAGCCGCTTAGGCTTTATAATGCATAAGAGAACCCACCGAGGAGACAAACCATATGAGTGCCTGGAATGTGGCAAACAATTCCATCATAGGTCTTCCCGTATTTACCATGAGCAGAGAATGCATAAATACCAGTGCCCTGATTGTGTGGAAAGTTTCAGTCAAAGTTCAGCCCTTCAACGCCATATAAGTAAACACACAGGAGAGAAACCATTTAGGTGCGTGCATTGTGGGAAAGGCTTTAATCATAGAAGAATACTGACTCAGCATGAGCTAATTCACATAGGAAAGAAAGCATTCAACTGTCTAGAATGTGGGAAAGCATTTATAAGAAAAGATAGACTTATTCAACATGAGAGAATCCACACCGGAGAGAAACCACACTCTTGTTCAGAGTGCGAGAAGAGCTTCAGCCAAAAATCATACCTCCTTCAACATATGAGAGTCCACACAGGAGAGAAGCCATACCAGTGTCTGGATTGTGGGAAGAGGTACTGTAGCAAAGCATCCCTGCAGGCACATGAAAAAGGACACACTGGAGAGAAACCATTTAAATGCATGGAGTGCGACAAAAGCTTTATTAATAGTCCAGGCCTCATAAGGCACCACAAAATCCACACCGGAGAGAAACCACACTCTTGTTCAGAGTGCGAGAAGAGCTTCAGCCAAAAATCATACCTCCTTCAACATATGAGAGTCCACACAGGAGAGAAGCCATACCAGTGTCTGGATTGTGGGAAGAGGTACTGTAGCAAAGCATCCCTGCAGGCACATGAAAAAGGACACACTGGAGAGAAACCATTTAAATGCATGGAGTGCGACAAAAGCTTTATTAATAGTCCAGGCCTCATAAGGCACCACAAAATCCACACAGGAAAGAAACCATCTAAATGCTCAGATGAGGGGGAAGGTTCCAGGAAGAGGACTGACCTGCCCCAATGTGAGAGAATCCATAAAGAGGAAAAACCTTTTCGATGTTTACGGTGTGGGAAAAAGTTTACGAAGAAAACACACCTGGTTGCACATGAGAAAATGCACGGAGGATAAGGGAAGCATTAGAAAAACAGGTGGAAGAGAATCTTTGCTGTGAGGTCATAGATAATTGTGGGTTGAAGAGTCTGTTGCGAGTTAAGCTTTGCCCGGCTCAATTTCCTCCAACAACAGGGATGATATTCTCTTTTTAATTCCTATGTGTTGCCCCAGCTTGGTTTGCTCACCAACCCCATAGCTTTCTGTGTCCACCGCAATATTATTTTATAGGGGCTCACATTACAGCATCATTTCTGGGTGCCAAAATGGTCCTTTGAAGTAAGCACATTGGATTCATATAACGGTGTGGTACCTTTGGAAAAGCTGAGTTCTCCAGATCTTTCATCTTCTCTACCATATTCCCAATGTTTTCCAAGGATATATCTCTACTAAGTGTTATAGCACCGTTACCTAAACTCTAAAGATTCTCTGCAAACTCACAATGAGTAGCATAACTAGAAAGTTGTACGGTTATATTTTCCTTGGGAAGCATGTTTGGACATGAAGGAAGATGCCAGCACATGGGCTGCACATGGGAAAATGCGCACATGATAAAGGAAGCGTTAGGAAAACAGGCCAAAAGGAAATCTGTGCTGTGAGGTCATAGGTAATTATGGATTGAAGAGTCTGTTGCGAGTTAATTGTTGCCCAACCCAGTTTTCCCCAACAACAGGGCTGATAGTCCCTCCTTAATCCCACTGTGAATTAATTCCTGTGAGTCCACCTCAGCTTCCTTTGTTCACCAACCCTGTAGCTTTCTGTGCTTGCCAACATACTCCATGGGCTAATCTGCAAAGCAGAGTATTTTAGATAGATTTTGTTTGACCAAAAACACACACACAAAAAAACTATTGTCAAATAAATCAACCAGAACTGAAGCATTTGGATTTTATTTTTTTTTATTGAGAAATTTAGACAAATATTACATATTTGGGGTATATAATGTAATGGAAGCATTTGATGAGTATGTGTATATGGTGAAGAATCATAACTGTTAACAACACTTGAGCTTCCTACATAAAGTTCCCCGTGTGCAGAGCAAAGGCCCTGCGAATCAAGCCAACTATTATTTTTAATGATTATACTGGTGATGTATTGATGCTGATTGCAAAACTTAGTTGGATGGGAAACACAAGATTCCTAAATTGAAATGGAAAGTCTGTAGGTATTATAGGAATTATTGGAATAAATACATTCTGGACTGTAATTATTGTTGTCTGTTAATCACATCTCCGGCATCATTTCTAGGTCCTAAAATGCCCCCTTGATGCAAGCACAGTGGATTCATATAACTGCATAGTGCCTCTGGAAATGCTGAGTTCTGTAGATGTTTCACCTTCTCTGCCATATTCTCAGTGTTTTCCTTGGGTATTTCTCCTTCTCTACCAGGGGTTTTAGCACCATTACCTAATCTCAAGAGATTCTCTGAAAATTCACAATGTAGCATAACTGGTAAATTGTAGGGTTATTTTTTTCCTCAGGCAGCATTTTTGGACGCTACTCCAAATTTATGATGTCTTGATGTAGACCTGCAACTCATCAGTGTTAAAAAAATATATTATTGGTACAGTCAATGAGACCAGTAAAAGCTATACAACAAAGAACCTCGCATGGCCAATATAAAAACAGCATTAAAAAAGATACATATATAAATAACTTTTCAGAACACTTAACATAAAAAGGGGATGGAGTGGGAAAAAGTGCAATAAATGCCAATGACATTATTCTAGCAGAAGAACTCATCAGCATTAGTTCCTCCTGATGTAACTAGAAGACACACCCAACCAATACAATGATTACTCCTGCCATAGTTATGTCTGGTTCTGTTTTATGGCTTCTCTGTTTAATATTGTGGTTTTCAATTGTAAGCTGCCTCAAGCAGGATTCTGAAGAGGTGGCCTAGAAATTTTCTAAATGAATAAATAAAATTGGGGTATTACTTTGCAAATGTGTGGGCTAAAGCTTCTAACTCAACCTTGTGAGACACACTGCACTCATCCCATACTATTTAATGTTATTCTGTATATTTAATGCAAGTCTGATTACTGAACGAGCCATTCTGTCTCTTGCCGAAAGCATCACAGCAATACTGGATGAAGCAGCAGCCAGAATGATCATCCTTTTTTGGAAAACTAGCCAAAAGCAGATTGATAAGAAATGTCTTTCCTGTTCCCCCCGGAGTGGCATCTGTGAAAATTGTGGAACTCACTGCCACAGGATGTGGCGAGGGCTGCCAACTTGGAAGGCCATGAAATGGGAGTGGAGAAATTCATGGAGGGCGGGGCTCTCAGTGGTTTCTAATGATGGAGATCTGCTCCCTCCAGTTCATATCTGTTACTGGGGAGCCCAGGGAGGTGGATGCTGTTGCAGCATTCCTGCCTGTGGGCTTCCTAAAGGAGCTGGTTGGCCACCATGTGAACAGACTGCTGGACTTGATGAGGCTTCAGTCCGGCATCCTGTGTGGCTCCTCTTACATTCTTATACCACCTGCCGTGTTGAAAACAAGACCACTGTTCCTTTGGTCCCATTATAAGTTTGGATAGACTCAGATAAAGAGTCCAAGCTGTTCAGGATCATATGTAATCTCTGTGACAAATTGTCTTGTGAGTGCGCTAATGGTCTCCTCTTTGTATTTCTGGGAAGGCCAAATGTTTTCAAATGAGAGCCAGCCATGGCTGGAACACAATCGTCAGTAATTCTGATGACTCGAGTAGCAATTGGGTAGTTATTTTTTTTAATTATCTCTCTGCCTTTCCACCCCATTCAGGCCCCCCCCCAGGTGGTGAACATTAGAACGTTTCAGATATTAAAAGACTTTTCAATTGCATGGAAATATTTAGAACAACTGAAACATATAAACACATGAAACTATACAAGCAGGAAGGATAAGAACGCCAAGCCAAAAAAAAAACACAAAACCTGTTCCCCCTCTAGCGGAAGCCAATGATAGAGGGAGAGCAGTCATGTCCAAAGTCCGGCCTGGGGCCCAATTGCGGCCCCTGGGCCGGTTTAATACGGCCCCCCAGCCCGTTTTGCAGAGAGAGAAAAGGGGGCGCGTGGGGGCTGCGCCTGTGCTTTGCATCCCCGACCGAGGGGGCAACGCTTGGGCGGAGGGTCACCTCGATTGGCTGTCTCAGCCCCACCTCCCGGAATGAAGGCCAGTGAGTCCTTCCTTCTTACCCAGAGCCCGTGTGTTGTTCTTGTGAGGGTTTCCAACCTCCCTGTGCAGTTTCCATAAAATCACTTGCTCAGACGACCATTCAGAAACAGGTAAGTTTATTAGAAAGCTTCAGGTATGACTGGGCCCTTACAGGGTCAAAGTTGCAAGTGCTAGCTTTTCCAAAAAGCAAGACTATAAACAATTCTACACAGCAGATGCCAGTTACATGTTTTGAGAACCATGAGATAACCGTGGCAGACCATGCCTAGCACAGGAACATCAAAAGGTCCCAAGAAGCTCGCTATTGCAATCTACAGAAGCCAAGGCCAGAGCAAGCAGGAGGGAGGCAGGGAGGGACATTCCAGCTTGGGGCCTGCTTGGGGTTTACAACAGTAACAGCCTGAACCAAAGTTAGCAAAGGTCTGTCTTGCTGCTTATACGAGCAAAAACAGAAGCACACAGAAAAGAAGCATTACAGTTCCTCACAGTTCTGACGCATGGAAAAGCAGCAGCAGCTCCTCCCGAGTGAGTCAAGGGGGATCCTGAGGATGGGTTGGGGGGGACTCGAGGGTGGGAAAAGTGGTGGGGGGAAGGGAAATGAAAGGGAGGTCAGAGGCTGGCCCCAATCTGGGAGAGGAAAAACACACACACACACACACAAACACCGAAAAGCCTGGGGGTGGGGGGGCTTCTCTGTCTGGTTCTCCTCTTTCCTCCTTCCTCTCTGCAGAAGGCTGGGGTGGGGTGGGGGAGATGCAGCCCCTTCCCTGCATTGCAGAGGTCTCACGAGGGATCCAGATTTGCAGGGTGGGTGGGAGGGAGGAGGGGAGAGACTGGATGGGTCTTGGGTGGGGGGGATTGTGAGTCAAGGAAAGGCAGGGGGGAGAGGGGGCTGGATTTGGGGGCAGGGAGTGTTTGGAGTCAGACCCCCCAGCAGGTTCTCTCCAAGGCAAGTGGCTGCTTCGAAAGAAGGGATGGGTGGGGGAAATGAATGACTCCTGGCATGTATCGTGTTTGGAAACGATGTGTGTTCAGACTGGGCCGAGTCTGCAGAGGACACCCATGTTCATTCCGGAGGTCAAAACCCCGAGCAGAGAGCAAAGAGGTCAGAAGGAAAGAAGAAGAGAAGAGTTGGTTTTTATATGCCCACTTTCTCTACCACTTAAGGGTGGCTTGCAATCGCCCTTCCCCTCCCCACAACAGATACCATGTGAGGTGATGTGCCTGCATTATTGTATTAATTCCCAATGACAATAACACAGTAGGAGGTTGAAAGTTTAAAGCAGTTGTTTATTAGGCCTAATATACATACCGGGTGAGAACTGCCCCAAATGCGCAGGACACTTCACACACTGAACAAAGGATTGCAAGAACCTTTATCACTTCTGGTCAGGGGCGTTACAACTGCGTAGATTGGGTGTCTACTCCAATATCTCATTAGAATAGCCTATAGATATTGCCCGAGGCTGTCTCTAAGCAGGCACTTGGTCTTGTGATCCACATTCCTAACAGTGAAGGTAAGACACTGTTTTTCTTTACTGGGGAAAGACCGTACCAGGCAAGTATGTAATCTGTTGGCTTCTTATAGTTGTGGATGCCAACGTTCTCAAAGCCTCCATGTGTGTGCAGAATATATATGTGTCTGCTGCTATGCTCTATACCTGGGCATAGCACCTCATAACTCTATGTGTGTTCATACATGTGAAAGAATATACGTTTTCCCATATAAATGAAGTTTATAGGCACTTCAGAGGTAGGTAAGGCTGAGAGAGCTGTGACTAGCCCAAGGTCACCCAGCTGGCTTCGTGTGTAGGAGCGGGAGAAACACATCCAGCTCACCAGATTAACCTCCACCGCTCGTGTGGAGGAGTGGGGGAATCAGACCCGGTTCTGCAGATCAGACTCCACCACTCTTAACCACTACACCACGCTGACTCTCATGGGGAGGAAAACTCCACATTCCTCCCTGCACGGGAGATGTCAGAGTGTTTGAATCTTGGACTCCATGAGAATGAAAACCAGTTTATTTCCTGGCTCAGATGAGGGGAGGACAGAATACCCCTGGCATGATTGAAGGGAGAGAGTCGACAGTCCCAGAGAGGCACATGAATGGGGGGGGGGGAGTTCCTGCTCCCTCCCTACACAAGGAAGGTTGGAGATTTAGAAGCTGGGGGGCATCCGGTGAGCTGAAAGGGGCTTTGGGGAAAGGAAGGAATGTAGCCATGGTTTTTGTGGTGCAGTCATGGGCATAATAAGTATGCCATTGACAATAAACTTTGCATAAAATAGTTAATTTGCATTTAATTAATTTAATTAAGAATGTCAGGCAAAATGGTTGGCCCTCACGCATGTTCACTTCATCAAATCTGGCTCTCTTTAAAAAAAGTTTGGACACCCCTGAGGGAGAGAGACAGATCTTTGGGTGAGGGAGAGTACATCATTTCACTCTCTGGATTTTATATTCTGACTTGATTTGAAATGGAAAACACTTGCAGCACACTAGCGAACAGATTTTTATAGCGCTTTCAGAGGGTAGCCATGTCAATGTGCAGTAGGACCGCGAGATTTGAGTCAAGGAGTGCCTTGGAGACCAGGAAGCTTTTCCGCGTATCTGGGGAAGGGAACTTTGACTCTGGAAGCTGAGAGCCCAAAAAGTCTCTGAGGTGCTGCTGGACTGGAATCCAGATGTTGTCACATTGGAGGTGACTCCGTGACTGCTGATTCCTCAACACTCTTACTCTGTTGAGCATCATCTTTGAGGCGGCCTCTTGGGTGGCAAAAACTTGTCTGAAGGTCTGTGTTGTCAAGGAGGGGGATATACTGCCCCACTCCCTGCTGGCGCAGCCTCCACCTTTCTGGCCAGGAGGAGGTAAGCCGCTGAGGGTCCCCCAGGGTGAAGCTTGACTCAGGCGAAGCCATGTGGGGTGCCTCATATAAAGCACCCGACTGCCAGCCTAAGTTGAGCCGGTTTCAGCCTGGCTGGAAAGACCCGGTAAGAAAAGGACGTGGGGAAGGAGTCTTGATCCTGCGCACGGAGGGAGCGGCAGTTTCCCAGACGCCGCAAGGAATCGGCTGGCGGAGAGTTGTGGCTCCAGGAAGGGTTCCGTGTCTTGCAGATCCAGTAGCGGATCCAGTAGCGCTCAGGATCAGACCCGCGTGGTTTTCTTGGCCAAAGGGCATCTACTTGTTGAACCCCCCCCTCCGAAAAGGAGGATCCATGGAGACAATGCTCCATCATGGGGGGGGGTTTAATAAAAGAAGCAAACCAATAACCCCATGGGTCACGAAAGCCACATAAAGTCAGCAGCGGCTCTTGAGGACTAGACGAGGAACACCCCCCGGCCTTTTTCTTCTTTCCCGTGTCGGTTTTCATGGAGTTTTATTCAATGCAGAGAAGAAAAAAGCCTTCCCCACCTCCTGCAGTCTCCAGTGGTGCCGTCCCTCTCCCCCCTCCCCCCTCCCCAGGCAGCTACAGAGCTGCCCTTTGCAAGGGAGGGAAGGGGGTGGCTCTCTTGGGACCGTCTCGCAGGGCTGCGGGGCAGGAGCCGGAGCAGCGGGGCTGCCTGCCGGAGAGGTCGCTTGGCCGCCCCCCACCCTTCGCCCCCCGAAATGCGGGAAGGAAGGGGGAGCTCTGAAGCCCGGCGCCTTTGGAGACGGCGGGGAGACGCGCGCCCCATGCCTGGCGCCTCGGTAAGCGCTTCGCCCCCCGCCTCCTTTCGTGCCGGGGGGTTCCCCTCTCCCGACTTACTCCTTTTCTGCTTGGGCTTCAAGCAAGGGCCGGGGGGCTGTGCCAAGGGCGCATTCTGCGTACGCTCAGGAGCCCCCTGCAGTTGTGGGCTGGTCTCCTGCGCTCCAGGACTGAGGTGGGGCTTTTGCAAAATGCGGGGAAATTCAGCCCGAAAGGCGCCCGTCTGAGCTGCACACCGAAGAAGACCCGCTTGGAAGGCGCCGCTGTAGCCAGCGGGGGGGCTCTGGCGGGGCTGGCCGGCTTCGGATTGCAGGGAGGGTCGCCCCCCCCCCCACTTGCTAGAAAGCCCCTGGGGAAAGCCCAGGGCTGCAGTCGGGCGACTCTCTGGGCTGATGATCACAGCGAGGCTGAAGTCTGGTTTGTTATGGACGAGCGTAAATTTGCCCCAGTGAAATTTGCCCCAGTGGGAAAGGAGGCTTCTCCCAAGCCTGCTTTCCATGTGCAGATGTTTTGATGCGGTGGCAAATGAGTGCCGGTGTAGAAAGGCTCGGAGCAGAGATCTCCCAAAGCCCCCCCCCTCTGCCCCCCACTCCCTTGCTCCACTGCAGAGCTTTACCTTGTAGTTAGATCAAATCTGCCAGGGGCACTTTATTGAAAAGCAGAAGTGTCTGCAGGGAGAGAATTCAAATCGATGGTGAAATTCTTGGGCCCCCACAAGGGGTTTCTTATCCAAATCGCTTACTTGGAAGCAGTAAAAGTTTTGAGACAACTTTATTGTGCCCTGGCCAAAGAACTCTTCCTAGCTACGAAGTCGCAAAGCATTATTTTGAGTCCCACCCGTCTGAATACATGTACCTATAAAAAAGGGTAAAGGTCCCCTGTGCAAGCACCAGGTCATTCCTGACCCAACGGGTGAGGTCACATCCCGAGGTTTCCTAGACAGACTTTGTTTACGGGGTGGTTTGAAATCAACTTCCGTTGGGATCAAGCTCAGGTCGTGAGCAGAGCTTGGACTGCAGTACTGCGGCTTACCACTCTGCGCCACAAGGCTCTACGTGTACCTGTGTGTGTGTGTAAAGTGCCGTCAAGTCGCAGCCAACTTATATCAACCCCTTTTGGGGGGTTTCATGGCAAGAGACTAACAGAGGTGGTTTTACCAGTGCCTTCCTTTGCACAGCAACCCTGGTATTCCTTGGTGGTCTCCCATCCAAATACTAACCAGGGCTGACCCTGCTTAGCTTCTGAGATCTGTACCCCTCTTTAAATAATTGTTACATTGGGTGAAAACGCATGGTCACTTTAGTCTCCTTTATTCCCTGTTTTAGCCAGGATCTGTCAGATGTCTGTCCCTAGCATCCCCTAAGCACGCACGCTCAGGCAGGTGATCCTAAGCAATGTAAAAAGACAGATAGAAGAAGTTGACTGCCTTACACGCAGGTAAGGCTGCTAATGACTCTATGCATGTAGGTTACAGTTTAAAAGCATTCTAGGCTGAGAAAGTAAAATAAAGTGAAACCATTCTGAGATAAGCGATTCCCAGGAAGGGAAGCCATAACATTGGCACATCTGTGGTAAACAGGATAAGCAGAACTGTACACAGGGATTGCAGGCATGGGAACCCAAAAGCTTGTCATGTAGCCAGGACTTGGCCTACTCATGTCAAGAGCCTTACTCCAGCTACCAGCAAAGGCCTGACAGGATCAAACGCATGTTCGGCGAAAATACATGGGTTCGATCCTGGCTGAATCCTGGCTGAAACGGAATAAAGGAGGCTAAAGTGACCATGCGTTTTTGCACCACTAAGGTAGCATAGCAATTCAATGCATTCAATCACCTACCAAAACTCGCTTGCCTGAGTAATGGCCTACTATGCACGGGGCAGGAGGCGTGCAGGCATGGGTTGGTGACAGTGGCCCCTGCCAGGAGCTCTGGGCCCTGATAACTGCCCCACCTCAGGATATGCTGATATTGGGCCTGTGGGGAGGGGGGGAGATGTCAGTTGTATTCTTCAGCAGTCCCTCACTGATACTTCCTAATTTACATAAGACCCTATGAAATGCCCTGCTGGATCACACCAGTGGTCTATATACAGCAGGGGTGGGGAACGTCAGGCCCGGGGGCCATTTAAGGCCCGCTAAATCATTTGGTCTGGCCCTTCATGGGTCCTGGCAGATCTCTAGCTCAGAATGATCTAAGACTGGCAATGCACCCCCTCCGGCGGACAAGAATAGCTTCTATTCAAGGATGTGAGTTTATTTTGCCAAGAAAAGGAAACTTTTTCCCCCTTGCAGAAGAGTCGTTAGTTTTGGAGCTGCTAGGACCTCCCAATTAACCCTTTCCCACCCGTGGAGACACATATTCCCTCTGTACTACAAGAGGGCTGGGGGTGGAAGTGGCAACAATGGAGAGGTTAAAGGGGGCAGGGCCAGGATGCACGGGGTGGGGGGGAGTTCTTAGCCAGTGTATCCTCATTTCATCCCTGCAGGCAGAGGTAGAAGGATCCAGTAGTAGAATCCCACCAGACCATGCCGAGCAGGAGCAACTCCGGCGTGTGGCTGAACGGCTACACCCAGCCGGTGCAACAGACCATCCTGTGCTTGGGGCTTGGTCGGCTAATTCTTAAGTTGATAATTTTGTATGGCTCAAGAATGATGTTATAAATATCCAAATGGCCCTTGGTGGAAAAAAGGTTCTCCACCCAGTTTACTTGCTCGATGACTAAAGTAGTGTTTCCTTTTGTCTGTCCTGTATCTATCGCTTATCAGCCTCATTGGATGCTCCTGAGTTGTAGTATTATGGGAGAAAAAAGCCCCTCTGTCCACTTCCTCCACTCCATAAACCTCTGTCAGGCTTCCCCTTAGCCTTTTTCTTTTTCCTAAACAAAGAAGTCCCAGGCTGTCCAGCCAGCTTTGGCTGCAGACTGGGTTTTTTCCGCACACACCTCATGACTAAAGCTTCTGCTGGCCTTCTGAGATGATCCCAGGGGCGACCTTGAACAACTGTTCTCTCTTTTTCAGGACCCCGTGAGTTTTGAAGATGTGGCCGTGTATTTCACAGAAGAGGAGTGGGCCCTGCTGGATCCAGAGCAAAGAGCCCTCTATGAGGAGGTCATGCAGGAGAACTACAGCGCCGTGGCCTCCCTGGGTAAGGGTCCTTAACTTACTCATTTCCTGGGCCCATGGATTCCCACTAGGGTCAGGCCTCAATGGCCAATGTGGCAAGACGGTCTCCTTTTCTTTCCCCATCAAACTGGCTCTGGGCCACTCTGGGGTCCTTTGGAAGCTTATCAGTGAAAGGATCAGACATGGCAGGCAAAGCTCCCTGAAAGTCAGCTTGCCCGCTGTTGACTGATCGTACCCTGCGTCGTGCTCTGGGGCAAGGGGTGGGGGAGAGCTCTGAGTGTGTTTTAGGGCCCGGTCTGGGTTCGTGTGGGACATGATGCCACCCGGCTGTTCTCCTCGGTGCTCTAAGTGGCCTGGATTCACTCTTGAGAATTGGCCCAGAAACCTCTGCAGCGCATAGGGGAACAGGGTTCCTCCAGACCAATAAGGTTGCTGAGTATGTTCATATGGTGGGGATTCCTCAGCAGAGAGGTCAGCGTGGAAAAGCCTTCCCTAGGGACAGGGAGCTTGCAAGCCACTTGTCTGTTGCACGCTGAAGACGTGTGCCAAGATTAAAACCAGCAGAGTGGTGTTTCTGAGCTTTTGTCTCAATTCATCGCTTGCCTACGCACAGCAGGATCGGCACCCTGTTTCCCTCTTCGATGGACAGATGAAAATCATCATTGGCTTCACCAGCTGTGAGCCCCAGTATGTGCTCTTCACCCTCTCTTCTGTTTCCTTCCAGCCAGAAATGCAGGATACCCAGTTCCAAAGCCAGACCTGATCTCTCGTCTCGAAGGAGGGGAGGTAATTTGGCTACCTGATCCGCCAGAGACCGCCGAGAGGCAGGTGTTTTCAGGCTCCAGCTCAGGTAAGGAGTCTGCAGGGCCGGCTGAGATTTCCCTTGCTGATGCTGGTTTGGCTCAGTTCCTCTCCCCCCCCCCCCAGCAGTACTAAATGCACACATAAATGGTTAGAGGCTAGGCTCCGCCTCCTGTGGCAGCCATTTCCAGCAAAGGCCCTGGGAGGATCAAAAAATTGGGGACTCCTGCTTGAAATGTTTCAGTAAAACCTCCTCAGCTATACTTGGAGAAGAGGAATGTGAAGCAAGGATCAGCCATTTATTACGAACCTATATATTTCAGGATATTATCAAGTCACACAAGACACTTGTTTGTTAAAAACCTGAGGCAACTGTCTTTTGAGCCATTGTTTATAGATGATGTAGCGGGTCAGTGTGTTTCAGTTGACTATGCTCTTAGAATCGACCCCTTCCTGAGAAGTGGTATGTTTTCTTATTCAGTTCGTCACCTATTAAGCAGGACTCAACTTATTTACTCACAAAAGTAAGTCTTCTTATTGATTAGCTCCAATGAAATAAATGTGTATATATATATGTGTGTATATGCAAGTATTACAAAGTCTTAAAAGCAATAACAATGTATACAGTAAAGCAAGCAAGTTCTACATACTATTTAGTTTTAAAATTCAGTACTTAAAATATAACAGTAAAGGTCTGATTTAGTTAAAAGAATCTGATTCACACTATCTAGAATAGTATATAAGTAAATCAATACATACCAAGCCAATCTTCTTTGAGATTCTCTTAAGTCAAAGACTCAGAGAGATCTAAACTTCTAGCTCTTCCTTGCCTATATTTATACTGTTAAAAGTGACTGTATTTCAACTTAGCCGGATTTCCACAGCTAAACTTGTACTATATAAGGATTTCCTTACTGTATTCCTGCAGGCTACCATACAAGGACCTTACTGTATTCCTGCAGGCTACCATACAAGGACTTCCTTCTACTGTATTCCTGTAGGCCACCATTAAGGACTTCCTTTTCCAGCTGGCCATTTGTTTATTTCTTAAACAGTCAGTTTTTAGCTTTAATATACCTCTATACTGTTTAATATTATCAGCATCTGTGAGGCAGTGATGTGGGGCAGGCCACATTAATCGTGTCCCCCATGTGCCAAACAGCTGCTTTAGGGTTGCGCCCCCATGAGATTTCTTCTCTCACAACTGAGCCCTGGTTAAGGAATTCTGCAGCTCAGCTTTCAATGAAAACGATAACAGCGACCAAAGGGATGAGGGGCAGGGAGGAAAACGGAGTTTAGTTGTATCTTTTAGTTGTAAAACCACCCCACAGGCTCTTGTCCATACCACACGGAGTGAAGAGTCAAGCTGCTGGATCTCAATGAGGATCCCTCCAGCTCTATCCCGACCACAAAGAGGGTTTCCTCTCTGCTGCCACCAGCAGTCCATTAGAAGCACTGCAGCCTGATGGCTTGCGGGAGGACCCCAGTTTCATATTCAGAATCTTGTGCATATTTCAGCCACCATGGGAAGGTGGGGGGGGGGTCTTGCTTATTAGACCTATTTCCAGCTGGGCAGGCTCTCCCTGTTTCTCTCTTATAGCTTGATAAGAAGAAGGTTGTTTTTTATACCCTGCTTTTCTCAACCATTAAGGAGTCCCAAAGTGGCTTACAGTTGCCTCCCACCCCCACACAACAGGCACCTTGTGAGGTAGGTGGGGCTGAGAGAGTTTGGGGAGAACTGTGACTAACCCAAGGTCATCCAGCAGGCTTCAGCTGGACAAGCGGGGAATCAAACCCGATTCTCCAGATTACAGTCCATGCTGCTCCTAACTACTACACCATGCTGGGTGAGCCAGATGTTGCAAAGACCAAATAGCTCTAGTTTCAGAAAAATAAAATTTGTATCTTTAAGCAGTCATTGGATACAACCAGTAAAAGTGAACAGTTCAGCAACAAGGCCTACAAAAATGTGTAAATGCATATTCTCTTTACCCAAGGTCTAAAACTTACCAATGTGATGTTCAGTCAGGCAAATGCGGGAAATATATAAACCATAAATGCATGGAGTGTGGCAAAAGCTATATTAGTAGTTCAGACCTCATAAGCCACTATAAAATCAGCACAAGAAAGAAACCATCTGAATGTTGAGATGAGGGGGAAGGTTCCAGAAAGAGGGCTGACCTGCCCCCATGTGAGAGAGTCCACACACAGAGAAAACCTTTTCAATGTTTACGGTGTGGGAAGAAGTTTATGAAGAAAACATATCTGGCTGCACATGAGAAAACGCACAGACAACAAGGGAAGTATTCGTAAAATAGGCTGAAATGGAATCTTTGCTGTGAGATTATTATCTATTATCTGTTGCGAGTTGTTCATCTTTGTCATACTCACTTTCCTGCAACAACAGGGATGTATTATTTCTATGCGTCAATAACCATGGCTGACAAAATAAAGTAAATAAAGCAGGGTAGGCTGAGGGCTGAGCCTGTATGGTGTATTAGTTAAAAGTGTCAGACTACTGTTTGGGAGGCCCAGGTTCGAATCCTCACTTGTGCCATGGAAGCTTGCCTGTGAGGTAGGTTGGGCCAGTCACGCACTCTCAACCCAACCTACCTCACAGGGTTGTTGTGACGATAAAATAGAGGAGAAGGATGTAAGCTGCTTTGGGTCCCCATGGGGGAGAAAGGTGGGGTATAAATAAAGTAAGTAAATAAATTTCATGAGAACACAGTGGGTTAACTACAATTCATAATCAGAAGACAATTGATTAACCTGGAATGTCTGGAATCTCCATTGCAAGGCTGATTTCACACAGAACAGCATGAGCAACCAGACTGTCCCCTAGTGTGGAATCAGCCCAGGTGTGGCGGTGGCTGTAACTGGGTGCCACACATCTTGCCGGGGCCCTACATGCAACTCCCCTGAGTAGTTTGTACCGTACAACATTTGCAAGTTGGCCAGACCTGGGAAAGATGAAATATTGTGGGGGAGGAGATACAGGAGGAAATGAAGTGACCCCCGAAGTCCTTGTGGGTTCCCTGCTTTTAATGTCTACATTTGGACCTTAGCTGCTACCTACTGACGGGAAGGGAAGAACTGTGACTATGTTCTTTGTTACTTTTCTCCCAAATAGGCGCTGAGCAAGTAAAAGAGAAGGAGAAATCTCGGCCAGCAGAAAATGCTCCACTGGTGACCCCAAAAGGGACAGCATTGCAGAGGGTCAAAGAGGGAACTTCCCAGGATCACCGGGAAGGGGGACGGTATGAGACTCAGCGAAGGCCAGGGAGGTCCCAACGAAAACGTTCCCAGAAGACAGGCAGCCTTTGCGTGGAAAGCCACGATGACCTCTATGAACAACGAGTCCGAGAGGGGAGTCGCAAAGATGGGACTCAGAAGCCACTCAAAGATCAAGCAAGAACCTCCTCTCTTCACACCAGCAAGACAACCCATGCAGCAGCAAAACCATATCAATGCTCAAACTGTGGGAGAAGCTTCAAGTATCACGGTCCGCTTGTTATACATGAGCGAACCCACACAGGGGAGAAACCCTATGCATGTTCAGTCTGTGGGAGAAGTTTCAGCTCTAGATCAAACCTTTTTAGCCATCAGAGGGTGCACACAGAAGAAAGACCCTATAAATGTTCCAATTGTGGGAAAAGTTTTAAAGCTGCTAGAGCCCTCACAAATCACAGAAAGGTCCACACTGGAGAGAAACCATATCCATGTCCAAAGTGTGGGAAAAGGTTTGGTGATAAGGGGCATCTTCTCAGACACGCGAAAACCCACACTCAAGTGAAACCCTTCAAATGCGCACACTGTGGAAAGGGCTTCAGAGAGCGAGAGCACCTTATCGTTCATGAGAGAATCCACACGGGAGACAAACCTTATAAATGCTCAGACTGTGGGAGAAGCTTTAATTGCCTGTCAAACTTCAATAGGCACAAGAAAATCCATGGAGGAGAGAAACCGTATAAGTGTTCAGATTGTGGGAAAAGCTGGAGGAATAAGGCAGACCTTACACTGCATGAGAGAATTCACACTGGTGAGAAACCTTACCACTGCACGGAGTGTGGGAAAAACTTTCGGTGCAGTTCAAGCTTTACAATGCATAAGAGAACCCACCGAGAAGACAAACCATATGAGTGCCTGGAATGTGGCAAACGTTTCCGTCATAGGGTTTCTCGTATTAAACATGAGCAGAGAATGCATAAATACCGGTGCTCAGATTGTGGGGAAAGTTTCAGTCAAAGTTCAGCCCTTCAACGTCATACAACTAAACACACAGGAGAGAAACTATTTAGGTGCTCACATTGTGGGAAGGGCTTTGATCAGAGAAAAATGCTGACTCAGCATGAGAGAATCCACACAAGAGAGAGAGTGTTCAGTTGTCTAGAATGTGGGAAAGGATGTATAACAAAAGCTGATCTTATTCGACATAAGAGAATCCACACAGGAGAGAAACCGTACTCTTGTTCAGAGTGCGAGAAGAGCTTCAGCCTAAAATCAAACCTCCTTCAACATATGAGAGTCCACACAGGAGAGAAACCGTACAAATGCTCACTCTGTGGGAAGAGATTCAGCCGCAGACGGTGTCTTGTTGAGCATGAGAAATTCCACCCTGGAAAGGAATCCCATGAGTGTTCAGAGTGTGGGAAAAGCTTCAGCAATCCTTTACGCTTGCTGACACATCAGAAGATCCACACAGGTGAAACCCCCTATAAATGCTTGGAATGTGGGAAAAGCTTTACTACAAAGGGGAGTCAAGAACAACATCAAAGAATCCACACAGGAGAGAAGCCATACCAGTGTCTGGATTGTGGGAAGAGGTTCCGTTTCAAAGCATCCCTGCAGGTACATGAAAAAGGACACACTGGAGAGAAGCCATTTAAATGCATGGAATGCGGCAAAAGCTATATTAATAGTTCAGGCCTCATAAGCCACCACAAAATCCACACAGGAAAGAAAGCATCTAAATGCTCAGATTAGGGGGAAGGTTCCAGGAAGAGGACTGACCTGCCTCAATGTGAGAGAGTCCACACACTGGAAAAACCTTTTCAATGTTTACAGTGTGGGAAGAAGTTTACGAAGAAAACGCACCTGGCTGCACATGAGAAAACACACAGAGGATAAGGGCAGCGTTAGAAAAACAGGTGGAAAGAGAATCTTTGCTGTGAGGTCATAGATAATTGTGTGTTGAAGAGTGCTGCGAGTTAAGCTCTGCCCAGCTCAATTTCCTCCAACAACAGGGATGATATTCTCTTCTTAATTCCTATGGGCTGCCCCAGCTTGCTTTGTTCACCAACCCCATAGCTTTCTGTGTCCACCGCAATATTTTTTTATAGGGGCTCACATCTACAGCATCATTTCTAGGTGCCAAAATGGTCCTTTGATGTAAGCACATTGGATTCATATAACAGTGTGGTACCTTTGGAAAAGCTGAGTTCTGCAGATCTTTCACCTTCTCTACCATATTCCCGATGTTTTCCAAGGATATATCTCCTCTACTAAGTATTATAGCACCATTATCTAAACTCTAGAGATTCTCTGCAAACTAACAATGAGTAGCATAACCAGTAAGTTGTACAGTTATATTTTCCCTTGGGCAGCATGTTTGGACATGAAGGAAGATGCCAGCAGGTGATGGGGGGGTGGCTCAGTGGTCGAGCATCTGCTTGGCATGCAGAAGGCCCCAGGTTCAATTCCCGGCATCTCCAATTAAAGGGACTAGTCAGGTAGGTGATGTGAAAGATCTCTCTGCCTGAGACCCTGGAGAGCCACTGCCTGTCTGAGTAGACAATACTGACTTTGATGGACTAAGGGTCTGATTCAGTAGAGGGCAGCTTCATGTGTTCATGTGACACTACTCCAAATTTATGACGACTTGATGCAGGCCTACAACTCATCAGCTTCAGTTCCTTGTGAGTGCAGAAGAACTGCTGCCCCAGGTAACATACAGTTCAAGTGCAGGTTTGCAAAAACACTCTCTCAAGATCAAGTAGACACTGATTTTGAAGGATATAAAAGGAGGAGTTTCCTAGCCAAGAGAGTTCCTAACAGGTTGGTACCCTCTGGCCTGAATGGATCTCTCCATCCCTTGCATGGGATGTGGGCTCTCAGACCTTGATTCTTGCATGGATTGAGGCTCTTAGAGCTTCCATATGGGTTAAGACTTTCTTGCCTAAAAAGTCTCTCTAAGTGTTTAGTCCTTGCGTGTTCTGAATACTTACAGATTTCTCCAACATTTACAAGTCTTCCTATAAGACTGGAGAACTCCCTAAACTGAGGAGTCTCTCTAGATATCCAGCCCTTGCGAGGACTGGGTGTCTGGACTGAATACCTACAGACTTCACATCTTTCATATAAGATGGGAGCTCTTGGAGTCCATCAACCCTTGCGTGGATTCTTGGAGCTTACCGGTCCTCATGGACTGAAGGAGCTTAGATTTCTCCAAGTCTTTGCGTAGACATGGAGGTTCTAAGAACGTCCTATAGATCTCTCCATCCTTTGTATGGAGGCACTGAAAACTCCTTAATACTTGAATGTATTGGGAAGTGTTCACTAAAATCTATCCAGCCCTTATAGACATGGAAGTTCTTAAGACTTCTCTCAGACTAAGGTCTTACACACCTATACAGAGCTTTAGGCTTTGCAGAGCTTTCTAGTTCTGGCAAAGCTAAAGATGGCATGCACACATTCAGATCTCCCTTATCTTAGCATAGATCAGAGGCCTTTCATAGGCTGAGAACACTCAGAGATTTCTGTATGGTTTCATGAACCTGGTCCTGGCATGGACTGAAAATATGCTCTAAAGACTTCAGTTCTTACATGAACTCATGGAACAATCAGAGATTTCTCTAACCTTTGCATACACCAAAGATATTTTAAGACTAAAATAACACATATAGAACCTTAAAGGTCTATTCATCCTTAACATAGATTGGGAACTTTCAGATCTCTCTAGTCCTGCTGTACTAGGGAAGTTCACAAAGGGGTAAAGTATGCCTATATATTTTATGATATTCTAGATACTTTGAATTAAGATACTTTTAACTAAATCAGATCTTACTCACTGCACTAACCATTTTTACAAGATTTCTGTAACTTTTATATTTTCTGAATGAAATATTACTGTTTTAAGGTTTGAAACTCTCATATAGAGGTATAGAGATTGTTTAAGATTGCTTGCATACATGAACATGTTTAAGACTCATAATATCTGAACTTTGTAACATTTTAAAGACTTTGTTACCATCTACATGCACACATACTATATTATATATACTGTACATACATTTACATCTTTTTTCATATTTTTGAAGCAATTCAATAAAAAGCTTACTCTGGTAAGAAAGCAGTTGAGTCCTGCTTAGTAGGTATCTAACTGAATAAGATAACATACTTCTTCTCAGGAAGGGGTCGATTCTAAGAGCATAGGCACTGAAAAGCACTGACCCGCTTTAGGACCTTTACCTTTATGAGTAGGAAAAGAGGTTTTCCTTTTGACTCAGACCCTGACAACCTCCCTTCTACCAAACAAAGTTAGCTGGAAGATTTCTTTACTTTTGGAAAGTAATACCAGTAACAGGTTTCAGGTGCTTCAAGATGAGTCTGTTGATTATATTGACACAGAAGAAAAAGAATGTTTCCCTATACTACCCCCCTAATGCGAATGTTGGATCTCACAATCCGATTAGTATTTCGACAGGTGCCAGTGTTGGTTTCTGTCAACAAACCTTCTCAAATTTCCCGTCTCCATCTTCATTCCAGCCTTGCATTTCACCCAAAAGATCCTTAAAATAGAGTGTGGTGGTCTAAATCCAGATTTGTGGCATGTTTCCTGGTGGCATCTAGATTAGATTACCCCAGTGTGCTCTGCATGGGGCTGACCTTGATGACAGTCTGGAAGCTGCAGTTGGTACAGAATGGAGTGGGTCATAGGGACCATACCATTCGTCTTATTCTATCTATGCTGGCTTCCAACATTCTTCAGGGCTCAATTCAAGGTGCTGGTATTGACGTTTAAAGCCCTGAATGGCCTGGGACTAACATGCCGTAAGGACCATCTTCTCCAATATGAACCTACCTGCTCATTCCGATCATCCTCGGAAGCCCTACTTCAGTTGCCCTCGCCATCAGAGGCCCAAGAAAGGGCCTTCTTGCTCGTGGCACCAAAAGTCTGGAACTCCTTCCCCGGTGAGATGTGTGTCTCTCCCTCTCTCTTTGTGCCTTCTGCCAGCAGGAGAAGACTCTTTTTGTTTCATTTGGCATACCCCCAGCTTTTATGTCCGCTGCCTTGGCCCCTTGGGGACATTGTCAAGTGGAAAGGCGACATAAAGAATATTTTAAATAAGTAAGTATTTCCTTCTAGCCAAATACATTAGAACTTAAGTTGTCAGCTTCTGCCAGGGAAGGAAGCGAGAGATGGAGGAGGAGGCATTTCTCTCTTTTGCTTGGCTATTCTTGATCAAAGGGCGATATCAAAGTGTTTTGGTGTGGATCAATCCGCCTGGATTTTTATATGTGGTAACTCATGTCTCGACCTAATTTTTGTGGGTGTACAGCTGGCCAAGAACGATAGACGTTTTGGAGGACATTGATTCATAGGGTTGCCTGGAGTCGAAAGCGACTTGACAGCACTTAACACACACGCACAGCTGGCCAAAGTGTGCTTTGATGAGACCTCATTCCCCCCCCCCCCAAGTAAAAACTATTTCTCTCAAGTTTCTGGGAGCAGACGCAGTTTTAAAGATGCACGTTAGCGGCAGGCAGACCCTCTGACACTAGGAAATAATGGCCACAGTTGAGAGCATAAAAATCAGACCATGTTTATTGTAGGACAATTGACGTTAATGCAGAGGTGCAAGAATTATGTAAAGGGGGTACGCTTCACTTATGATATTAGCCCACGGTAAGACAGGCTGCGTGCAGAGAGAGGCGGCTGAAAGGTGAAGTTCGAGAGGTCAGGTCTGTTGGCCACGATGCCTAAATGTACAAAGGCTGGGAGCCAAATGACAGGAGAAGGCTGTAGTGTCCATGCTCCACTTATAACCATCCTATTGGCAACTGAATGCCCCTCCTTGGTCTGATTCAGCAGGGCTTTATGTTCTCGAATCCCTCAAATGCAAAGCAACAGGGGAGATGCTTTAGTGGAGGGGCTGTGGCTCAGTTTTTAGAGCATCCGCTTGGCATGAAGAAGGTCCCAGGCTCAATCCCGGGCATCTACGGTTAAAGGGACTAGGCAAGTATGTGATGTGAAAGACCTCCGCCCAAGACCCTGGAGAGCCGCTGCCGGTCTGAGTAGACAATACTGACTTTGATGGACTTAGGGTCTGATGCAGTGTAAGGCAGATTCATGTGTGTGTGAGGTGCAATAACAAGAATTAAGGCACTGGGGCACTGATAGCTCCATTCCCAGAGAAAGTTGCGAGTGATGAGTGGGAGAAAGCACACAGGCACATATGAGGTTCTGAGCCAGTCCTTTGGCTCAGATGCGGCAGCCGTTCTCAGCAAAGGAGCTCATAAAAGACTGGAGGTCAATGCAGCTGTTGCGATTCTTGGTGGCCCCGCAGTTTCTGGGATCGGGCAGCTCCTCCACCCACGCGTTCAAATCCAGCAGGTACTGAGGGCTGCAGAGAGAGAGAGGCTGAGTCAAAACACAGGAAAGTCTGGCGTAACCTATCCTCATCGGCGAGAAACTCAGGAGCAGAATTAACAAGGGAAGGGGCCATGGCTCAGTTTGTGGAGCATCTGCTTGGCATGCAGAAGGTCCCAGGTTCAGTCCCCGGCATCTCCAGTTAAAGGGACTAGGCAAGAAGGTGATGGGAAAGACCTCTGCCTGAGACCCTGGAGAGCCAAGCCGGACTTAGACAGTACTGACTTGGATGGACCGAGGGTCTGATTCAGTATAAGGCAGCTTCATGTGTTCATGTGTGTTCAACAAGGTAGCTTGGCGAAAGTTTCTAAATCTGCTTTTGCCAGATTGTGGGAAGGGCTTTGATCAGAGAAAAATACTGACTCAGCATGAGAGATTCCACAAAAGAGAGAAAGTGTTCAATTGTCTAGAATGTGGGAAAGGTTTTATAACAAAAGCTGATCTTATTCGACATGAGAGAATCCACACAGGAGAGAAACCGTACTCTTGTTCAGAGTGCGAGAAGAGCTTCAGTGTAAAATCGAGCCTCCATCAACACATGAGAGTTCACACAGGAGAGAAACCGTACAAATGCTCGCTCTGCGGGAAGAGATTCAGGCAGAGATCACATTTTGTTGAGCATGAAAAATTCCACCCAGGAAAGGAATCCCTTGAGTGTTCAGAGTGTGGGAAAAGCTTCAACAATCCTTTGTGCTTGCTGAGACATCAGGAGATCCACACAGGTGAAACTCCCTATAAATGCTTGGAGTGTGGGAAAAGCTTTGCCTCAAAGCGCAGTCAAGAGCAACATCAAAGAATCCACACAGGAGAGAAGCCATACCAGTGTCTGGATTGTGGGAAGAGGTTCCATACCAAAGCAGCCCTGCGGGTACATGAAAAAGGACACACTGGAGAGAAGCCGTTTAAATGCATGGAGTGTGGCAAAAGCTTTATTAATAGTTCAGGCCTCATAAACCACCATAAAATCCACACAGGTGAGAAACCATCTAAATGCTCAGATGAGGGGGGAGGTTCCAGAAAGAGCACTGACTTGACCCAATGGGAAAAAGTCCACACACAGGAAAAACCTTTTCAGTGTGCATGGTGTGGGAAGAAGTTTGTGAAGAAAGCACATCTGGCTGCACATGAGAAAACACACAGATGGTAAGGGAAGCATTGGAAAAATAGGATGAAAGGGAATCTTTGCTGTGAGGGCATAATTATGGGTTGAAAAGTCTGTTGAATGCATGAACAAATGAAGCTGCCTTATACTGAACCAGACCCTTGGTCCATCAAAGTCAGTATTGTCTACTCAGACCAGCAGCGGTTTTCCAGGGCCTCAGGCAGGGTGTCACCTAATGACCTTGTCTCTTTAACTGGAGATGCCAGGGATTGAACCTGGGACCTTCTGCATGCCAAGCAGATGCTCTCAGCCCAACTCAGTTTCCTTCAACAACAGGGCTGATATTCCCTTCTTAATTTCTATGGGCCTGTCCCAGCTTCCTTTGCACACCAACCCATAGCTTTCTGTGCCCACCCCAATATTATTTTGTAGGGGCTCTCCCCCTCTGCATATTCCATGGGCTAATCCCCAAAGCAGAGTATTTTAAATATATTTTGTTTGACAGAAAACACACACACAAAAAACTATTCTGTCAAAGAGATCAACCAGAAATGTAGGATTTGCATTTTAATTAGTTTTATTAAGAAATTCAGACAAATACTACATGTTTTGGGTATATAACATGATGTAACCATTTTATATGTGTATATAGTGAAGAATCAACAATTAACAACAAATGAAGAATTAAATGACAAATGTTAAATAGCATTTAATTAGGGAAATTAATATTAAATAGCAGTTAATTAGGGAAAATAGTGGTCTAAAGTTTCTAAAGCAGGCTTGTGAGGCACAGTGCACTCATCCTACACTAGTGTTATTTTGTGTATTCAATGGAAGTATGATTACTGAAAGCCGTTCTGTCTCTTGCAGAAAGCATTGCAGCAATTGCTGATGAAGCAGCAGCCAGAATGATCATCCTGTTTTGGCAAGCTGTAGCCAAAAGCAGATTAAGAAACGTCTTTCCTGGCCCCCCGGAGTGGCATCTATGAAAACTGTGGAACTTGCTGCCACTGATTACTAAAAGCCAGCACAGGTTTCTCAAGAACAAGTCATGTCAGACTAATCTTATCTCCTTTTTTGAGAAAGATACTACCTTGCTGGATCAGGGGAATGCTGTAGACATAGTTTATCTAGATTTCAGTAAGGCTTTTGATAAGGTTCCTCATAATATTTTTGTTGACAAATTGGGAAAATGTGATTTAGATCCTGTTACTGTTAGTTGGATCTGAAATTGGTTGACAGATCGCACCCAAAGAGTGCTTGTTAATTGTTCCTCATCTACTTGGACAGGAGTGACTAGCGGAATGCCTCAGGAATCTGTCCTGGGCCCTGTGTTGTTCAATATCTTTATAAATGATTTGGATGAAGGAATAGAGGGGATGCTTATTAAATGTGCAGATGATACTAAATTGGGAGGGGTAGCAAATACGGTAGAAGACAGCCAGGATACAGGCTGATCTTGACAGGCTGAAGATTTGGGCGAAAACGAATAAAATGCATTTCAACAGAGATAAATGTAATGTTCTGCATTTAGGTAGGAAAAAATCAAATGCATAATTATAGTGTGGGGGAGACTTGTCTCAGCAGTAGGGTGTGCGAAAAGGATCTTGGGGTCTTAGTAGACCAAACACTGAACATGAGTCAGCAGTGTGATGCGGTAGCTAAAAAGGCAAATGCAATCTTGGGCTGCATCAACAAAAGTATAATGTCCAGATCATGTAAATATTGATTTTGACTATTAATTTTATAAATTGATGCACTGAAGATTTGATATCTGAATTTTAAAAGTTTTTATTGCTGATATATTAGGTATTGATTCTGTTTTTAGACTGTTCATTGGATGAATTAGAAATTAATTCCAATTTTAATTTTGACTTATTTAAATCATGTAATTGTTAGGTTGACTGTGGTAATTGACATCAAGTGCCTCTCAATTGACTGATTCTTTGTTAACTGATCATTTGATGAATTAGAACTAATCTCATTTGTGGTTGATTTCAAATTGTATATCTGTTAGGCTGCTGGGGTAGACTTGATAAGTAGAAGTACAAAATTTATTGTTTTGGCTTATGAAAAAGTATTTACAACAATCTAAGAAGCGTTTAATCTCATCTAAAATCTTGTCATCATCGCCTGAGTCTACACAATATCAAAGAGTCAGCTCAGCAGAAATGCCTAAACTGAAAAGGAAGACCAAAAATCAAGAAGAAGAATCGCAAATGCAAGAACTCAAGACCTTAATAATACAACTTAGCGAAGAGAACAAAAAAAGACAAGAAGACACAAAACAAAGCATTCAGAATTTGTTTCCTTGCAAAGGTTTGAGAAAAAGATTGATGACAATGCAAAAGAAATAAAAATTCTACAGCAAAAACACCAGAAACTAGAAGAGAAGCTTGAACAACAAACAGTACCGGCACAGGAGTTGAAACACAAAGATTTGTTCATAATACCATTATGAATAGTGTTGTATGTAAGTTACAGTTAAGTGTAGAAGTATAGCAATCGATATAAAGCAGCAATAACTTGACGAGCTTAGGATGGTTGATGGTTTATAGTAGGAAAACGTTTGATGTAAATGAGAAGTTTCATTTTGTATGGCTTCAAACTGAAGATGGGTTGCAGGGTGCGCACGTGTAATACGACCTTTTCCTTTTTTTTCCCTTTAATCTCCCCCCACTTTTTTAAAATTCTGCATCCTAAAAACTAATAAAAATTTTTTTTAAAAAAAGTAATGCTGATGTATTGAGATGGAGGGGGGGGGAGGATCTCAGAAAAGAGCGCTGCGTCAGGCAGGCAGAACTTTTCCTTCCAGGCAGAAGTTCTCAGCGCCCAATGATCACGGTAATTCCCGTGCGATTTCTCTTGGGTGGAACCTGCCTTTTGAACCCCCCTCCGAAAAGGAGGCTCCTCGGAGGCCAGTCTCCGCCAAGGGGGGGGGGGATATAAATGAAGCCAACAACTAATCCCATGGGTCCCGAAAGCCACCTACAGACAGTAGCGGAATAGACGAGGAACTTCCCCCGGACTTTTCCTTTTCCCGTGTTGGTTGGCGTGGGTTTGCATGCAGTTTTATTCAACGTAGAGAAAAAGCCTCCCCCCCCTGCAGTCTCCAGTGGTGCAGTCCGCCTCCCCCCTCCCCTCTGCAGCTGGAATCTGCAGCCGCGGAGCTGCCCTTTGCAAGGGAGGGAAAGGAGGGGGGTGGTCGCGGGGGTGGCCCTTGTGGGACCGTCTGGCGGGGCTGCGGGGCAGGAGCCGGAGCAGGGGGGCTGCCTGCCGGAGAGGTCGCTTGGCTGCACCACCCCACTTCGCCCCCCGTTAAGCGGGGAGGAAGGGGGGCTCTGAAGCCGGGCCTGTTTGGAGGAGGCGGGGAGACATGCCTCGTGGCTCGGTAAGCGCTTCCCTCCGCGCCCCCCCCTCCTTTTGTGCCGGGAGGTGCCCCTCCCCTCCCCTCCTGATTTACTCCTTTTCTGCTTGGGCCCGTCCCTTAAAGCCAGGGCTGGGGAGCTGTGCAGAGGGTGCATTCTGCGTATGCTCAGGAGCCCCCTGCCCTTGTGGGCTTGTTGAATGTGCTCCGGGACTGAGGTCGGGCGCTGCAAACCGGCCCCGGGGGCCGCAATGCGTTGAAATTCAGCCCTCAAGCCGCCAGTTTAAATTGCAGACCGAAGACCCGGTTTGAAGGCGGCTCTTGCGGGACTGGCCGACTTTGGAGTCTTGCTCACTTGCAACTTTTACTCGTGTTTGGCCTATACTGTCTGAAGCCTTCAATAAACTCCTTGTTTCTGCATCAACGTCTGAGCAAGTGATTTTATGGAGTTTGCACAGGCCGGTTGGGAACTCTCACATTAAGTTGCAAGTGAGCAAGACTCCAAAGCTACAGAATTATATCCCCTACAGGGCAACAAAGTTTACACCTATGTTATGGGAAGCTACAAGATAGATGGGTACAATACAGACATCAATCGACCCCAGAGGGCTTGTTAGGGCTATCTGGTCTCCAAGGCCGAATCTGGCAAGAGGGAGTGAATCAAAGCACAGCAGGGGAGGCATATGTTACAGGGGAGGCATTCCAGCCAAGGCCTGACAGATATGGCGCCTGAATCCAGGAAATGCCAAACGGTGTGAACTGCTTTTACGACTTCAAAGGAGGGGGGGGGAGACTGGGACCAGTAGACAGAGACATGCAGACCCTCACACTTACGTCATCTCCTTTCCCACCACTAACAGAGCACAGCAACGCCATGCATCCAATCTGCAGGGAGAGAATTCAGACTGAGGGCGAAAATCTTGGGTCCCTACAAGGGGTTTACTATCCAACTTTATTGTGCCGTGGTCAAATAATTCTTCCTAACTATTCTTGTGAGTCCCACCCCTCTGAGACATGTGTTTATACCCCTTTTTTACATCGTTGTTACATCCTCTCCTTTCCCACCACTAACAGCAATGCAATGCATCCATTTGTCTGCCAGGACTCACTTCCCTAGGTAATGGCCTACAATGGATTTGTGGCCTTAACTTCTAATAAGCAGCTTCCTATCGTTCTGCTAACTCTTCAGGCAGGTACAAAAGTTCCTTCTTAGCTTTTAGCAAGAAAAAAATGGCACCGCTCATGCTGATAGGCACGTTTTTGTTCAAGACTACGGAGTCAAGAGAACTCTGTCTGTGCCTCAAAATCACGTAGGGTTTATAATATATTCTGGTTGCATGAAGGTCTGGGACCTGCTTGTTTTACTGCCACACCACACACACACCCAGATGCCCCTGCCTTCGTGTCCATCCTTTCCCTTTTCACTCTTGGGGCGACCTTGGACAATTGTTCTCTCTTTTTCAGGAGCCCGTGAGTTTTGAAGATGTGGCCGTGTATTTCACAGAAGGGGAGTGGGCCCTGCTGGATCCAGAGCAAAGAGCCCTCTATGAGGAGGTCATGCAGGAGAACTACAGCGCCGTGGCCTCCCTGGGTAAGAGTCCCTAACTTACTCATTTCCTGGGCCCATGGATTCCCACCAGGGTCAGGCCTCAATATCCAATGTGGCAAGACAGTTTCCTTTGCTTTCCCCATCAAACTGCTCTGGGCCACTCTGGGGTCCTTTGGAAGCTTATCAGTGAAAAGATCAGACATGGCAGACAAAGTTCCTTGCCCACTGTTCGCTGACCATACCCTGTGTTGTGCTCTGGCGCGGTGGGGGGGGGTGTTTTAGGGCCTGGTCTGGGTTGATGTGGGACACGATGCCACCCAGTTGTTCCCCTCAGGGCTCTAACTGGCCTGGATAAGAATAGAATCAAAGATTTGGAAGGGACCACCAGGGTAATCTAGTCCAACCCCCTGCACAATGCAGGAATTTCACAACTACCTCCCCCCCCACACTCTTGAGTGTTGGCCCACAATCCTCTGCAGTGCGTAGGGGAACAGGGCTCTACCAGACCAATAAGGTTGCTGGGAATGTTTGTATGGTGGGGATTCCTCAGCAGAGAGGTAAGCGTGGAAAAGCCTTCCCTAGAGGCAGGGAGCTTGCAAGCCGTTTGTCTATTGCAGGCTAAAGGCGCGTGCCAAGGTCTTTTTGAGCTTTGTCTCAGTTTCTCGCTTGCCTGCACGCAGCAGGATCTGCACCCTCTTCCCCTCTTCGATGGACAGGTGAAAATCAGCTCTGGATTCACCAGCTCTGAGCCCCGGTACGTGACAGAGATACAAAAGTGCTCCTGACCCTCTCTCTCTTTCCTTCCAGCTAGAAATGCAGGATACCCAGTTCCAAAGCCAGACCTGATCTCCCGCCTCGAAGGAGGGGAGTTGCTTTGGCTACCTGATCCACCAGAGATCGCCGAGAGGCAGGTGGCTTCAGGCTCCAGCTCAGGTAAAGAGTCTGCAGTGCCGGCTGAGATTTCCCTTGCTGATGCTGGTTTGGCCCAGTTCCCCTCCACCCCTGGCAGTAGTAAATGCAAGCATTAATAGCTAAGAGGTTTGGCTCTAACCATTTCCAGTTGGTGCCCACCACTCTCTCTCAGAATTGCAAAGGCCCTGGGAGGCAGCATCTTGTATCTTGAAACCCCATGGGGTCGCCATGAGTCAGCTGTGGGTTGGCGGCTCTTTCCACCACCAATGGTGTGTTCTGCTTTGTCAGTCTCTGTTAGTCAAAAGATGGTGTTCAAATCCTCTAAATAAATGAAATCGATTAGCATCCTCATCAGATACTCGCTTCTTTGCTGAAGTCAGGATTCGTTCTTAATCTTCCTGTTTATTCCAGCAGATAACGACCGTCCAAGTGAGAACACAGAAGAGCTTCACCCACCAAAGAAAGAAATTAAAATAATATTGCACAGAGTCCAAGAGAGCATTTCCAAATGTCAACAGAGAGGAGAAAATTCTGAGATACCCTGTAGATCAGAGAGACCTCAAGGAAGGCACAATGGAAAGAAAGGTGCCAAGACGTCTCCTCACAAGGAGAGTGGTGGGGATTTTATTCAACCGTCAGATGAAAAGAGAAGTTACAGGAATGAGAGACCAAAGGCATGCACAACAGGGAGGCAAGAATCCTCCCCCAAAGATGGTAAGAGGGAAGGGTTCTTTGGCAGAAGGGTGGTACACAGATAGTTGGAGAACTCTTAGAGCAGCAAAATCAGCTGTATTCTCAAACTGCAAATGAACGTCTGTAAATAACCCGGGATGATATTTGTGAGCAACCCCCAAACTGGAGAGTAATGGTATCAGTGTTTGACTGGAAACATCTCTAATAGATTTCTTTCTCGCCTAACGTGAGACAAGGTAAAGCTCTATCTGGACTCTACAGCCTTGGATTGTGGGTGAAGCCTCACGTGGTGAAATACTCTTCTAGTGAAAGAAGCTTCCTAAAGGGTAGAAAACTAGCATGTCAAAGGCTTCTGTATAACATATGGTTTTTGTGTGTACTGCATAGTTTTTGCCTATTTGGGGAGGGGTGGATCCCACAAGGCTCTACCCCCAGTTTGAATGGATTGGATACAGGTTGAGTGCCTCATCTCCAGTTCTGTGAGGACTGGGCCTGGGAAATAGGTCAAACTCTTCTCCTACCCACATGGACCCATTTTTCAGAATTTTCTGGGTCAGCTTCTAGCTGTGAGGCAGTGATGTGAGCAGATTCAGGTGTAACATTAGTCATGTCCCCCATGTGCTAAACAGCTGCTTTAGGCTTGCGCCCCAAGAGATTTACTCCCTCACAGCTGAGCCCTGGTTAAGGAGGACCATCAAGGAAGTGGCAGAGAGGCAGGCAATGGCAAACCATCCCCTCAGCATCTTGTATCTTGAAACCCCATGGGGTCGCCATGAGTCAGCTGTGGGTTGGCGGCTCTTTCCACCACCAATGGTGTGTTCTGCTTTGTCAGTCTCTGTTAGTAAAAAGATGGTCTTCAGATCCTCTAAATAAATGAAATCGATTAGCATCCTCATCAGATACTCGCTTCTTTGCTGAAGTCAGGATTCGTTCTTAATCTTCCTGTTTATTCCAGCAGATAACGACCGTCCAAGTGAGAACACAGAGGAGCTTCACCCACCAAAGAAAGAAATTAAAATAATATTGCACAGAGTCCAAGAGAGCATTTCCAAATGTCAACAGAGAGGAGAAAATTCTGGGATACCCTGTGGACCACAGAGACCTCAAGGAGGGCACAATAGAAAGAAAAGGGCTAAAACCTCTCCTCACAAGGAGAACGGTGGGGATATCAGCAAACCATCACATGAAAAGAGAAGACACGGGAGTGAGAGACCAAAGGCATGCGCAGCAGGGGGGCAAGAATCCTCCCCCAAAGATGGTAAGAGGGAAGGGTGCTTTGGCAGACGGGTGGGACATAGATAATAGGAGAATTCTTAGAGCAGCAAAACCACCTGAGTCCTCAAACTGTGGATGAACATCTGGCCCATAACTCGTGATGTTATTTGTGTGCTGCCCCCAAACTGGAGATAAATGATATCAGTGCTTGACTGGAAACATCTCCAAGAGATTTATTGCTCGCCAAACATGAGGCAAAGTGGTAAAGCTCTGCCAGGACTCTACCACCTTGGATTGCAAGTAAGGCCTCATGTGAAGGAATATTCCTCTGTGAAAAGAAGCTTCCTACGTGTAGAAAACTAGCATGTCAGAGCCTTCTCCGTAACATCTAGTGTTCTACCTGCATGTTTTTTATTTATATGGAGAGGGGTGGATCCTGCGAGCGCCTGAAGCGGACCAACTACCGTGTTTAGTGGTTATGGTTACAGAATTCATATCTCCCTAAAGAGATATATTATCTTACTTAACGTAACCACAGCAGGTAGAGACACAACCCATTTGAACTGTTAACGTTCTTTTTATTGCTAAAGCTTCAAAATAATAAATGTATAAATGTAAAATGAGAGTAATGAAATAAAATAGGTTACGTGAAAAGTTCTAACAGATTCTAACAGCTGAATATAATGTCTTTAAAGAATGAAATAAGAGTTTATATACCCCATCACCGAATACAAGATTACCATACCGGGAGAATTGTGTCAGACAGCACGAATGTCAGAAAATCTTCAACTCTTTTTCTAAATTCTAAGTCCTCCAAATCCATCGTAGTGAAAACACTACAGATGTTATCAGGTATCATACTATGACCATCCATGACAAAAAAATTAACATAGTTCCATCTGTGGATGCTTAAATCCAAAGATTGCAGCCGCTGAATGATAGGACAGATCTTTCTACAAACGAGAGAAAAGCCCCATGTTACAGAAAAATCTGTAATCTTAAAAAAATAATACGCCAGGGGTTTAAAATCCCCCCAAATAATAGTAGTGCTGTTACCTTTAGGAAATGAATTCCCTCCGAGATCTCAGTGGCCATTGTGAAGGTTGTTCAGCAACCACAACAATACTGCAAGCCTTCAAACCATAGTTTCCTAATAAAAGGGAAGGGGAGGTAGAAAGGCCCTTTCCAAGGCTATTTTGCCCTCCGCCCCTGCGCCTCAACCTCCTGCCCTGGAGGGAGGACTCATCAGGCCCAGGTCCAGCACCAACCAGGCAATTTGCTTCCATGCCGTTTGCACAATTCACCCAGTGCTGCTTTCACATCAAGGACTTCCCACGGTTCTGTTACAGACTTTGACATATGGGACCATGTGGAATGTTGTATTTTATGTATTTTTAGTTAATGTTAATCATAGACAGAATTTTTCTCATTTCCTGAATCATTGAGCTCCCGTCTCTCCCTAATATTAGTTCAAGCAGTCAGAAACTGCTTTCAGCTAAATTGAATGTAAGAGACCTTGAAAATATGCCTAATCTTACATCAACAACGAACGTCTCCTTCTATTGCTCAGTAGAATGAACTGAGAAGTGCTTAACAGTTTATAAACATATAAAGCTGGAAACATGTTCTTAGCTTTATAAAATATAGGTCTTCAATACAGTTGTGGTTTTAGACCAGGGGTGGGGAACGTCAGGCCCGGGGGCCATTTAAGGCCCACGAAATAATTTGGTCTGGCCCTTTGTGGGTCCTGGCAGATCACTAGCTCAGAAGGATCTAAGCCTGGTGATCCACCCCCTCCCACAGATAGGAATAGCCTCTGTTCAAGGCGGATGTTAATTCGTTTTGATGAGAAAAGGAACCTTCCACCCCCCCATGCATGAGAGTAGTTAGCTATGGAGCTGCTAAGACCGCCAAAGAAACTGTGTTAACCCTTTCCCACCCAGGCCATGGAGAAACGTATTCCCGCTGTACTCCAAGAGGGCTGGGGGAGGAAGTGGTGACAATGGAGGGGAGTTAAAGGGGGCAGGGCCAGAATGTGCAGGGTTTTCCCCCCCAGGTTTTAGCCAGTGTGTCCTAATTTCATCCCTGCAGGCAGAGGTAGCAGGAGCCAGCTGTAGAATCTGGCCCTGAACATATGGAGCAGGAGCAACTCCAGCATGCGGCTGGACAGCTATGAACGGCTGGTGCAACAGACCATTCTGCGCCACCGGTTGGATGCCTGCCTCCTTGCCCGCATGGGGGGTAGGTCATCTGGGGCAGCTGCCTGCTTGGGGCTTGGTCGGCTAATTTTTAGGTTGATAATTTTGTATGGCCCGCAAATGATGTTATAAATATCCAAATGGCCCTTGGCAGAAAAAAGGTTCCCCACCCCTGCCTTATGGCATTGCTTCCAGCTTTGCTGACACACACAAATCCCTCTCACCATGTTAAGGTGTGCATCCAAAAAGAGGACGTCCAAAAGGTAGAGGGGGCGACATCCAAAAGGTAGTCAATTACTCTTTTCATTTGCTGATGACCACAAAGGGCCAGTCCTTTGCACAAATTAGCATAACAGAAGATGATTGCCTGCCTTTTAGGCAAAAGGGAGGGGAATTTCAGAAGTGTGTGGAGATGTCTCTGCCAGTACATGGACATAAAAGAAGTTTTGTAAAAGGTATTGTGCTATTTCTATGCAGCAATGGCCATGGTCCTCAAAATAAAATAAGATAAACAAAACAGGGTGGGCTGAGAATCCTGAGGGTTGAGCCTGTGTGGTGTAGTGGTTAAAAGTGTCAGCCTAGTATCTGGGAGGCCCAAGGTCGAATCCCCACTTGTGTCATGGAAGCTTGCTAGGTGAGGTTGGGCCACTCACATCTCTCAGCCCAACCTACCTCACAGGATATTGTCGAAGGCTTTCACGGTCAGAGTTCATTGGTTCTTGTAGGTTATCCGGGCTGTGTGACCGTGGTCTTGGAATTTTCTTTCCTGATGTTTCGCCAGCAACTGTGGCAGGCATCTTCAGAGTAGTAACACTGAAGGACAGTGTCTCTCTACCTCACAGGGTTGTTGTGAGGATACAATAGAAGAGTAGGATATAAGCTGCTTTGGCTCCTCATGAGGGGGAGAACACGGGGGGGGGGCTCAGTGCACATCTGGTTTAAAAGGAAAACCATGGTTAAAAATCAGAAGAAAATTATTAACCTGGGATGTCTGGAATCTCCATTCCAAGGTTGATTTCACACAGAAAGGCATGAGCAGCCAGACTACCACAGAAAATCCCCCTTGTGTGGAATCAGCCCAGGTGTGGCGAGGCCATATCTGGGTGCCACACAACTTACCTGGTCCCAGTAGGAGCCTCCGCACAACTTGGGCGACTTAGCCAAGTCTGGCAGTGCCCTCCACACCACTCACTTGAGCAATCTGTACAGTACAACTTTTGTAGCTTGGCCAGACTTTTCACAGGAAGAGGCTATTAGCAGAAGGAAGGAAGGAAAGCTGAGTGTGTATCATGTTGCCGTGTTAGATTTGGATCTGCGAGATCCGGGCTCAAATCCCTACTCTGCCATGGATGTTTTGCTGGGTGACTTTAGGACAGCCAAACGCTCTCAGCCTCATCAACTTCTTGTGGTTGTTGTGAGGATAACATGATGGAGAGGAGAATGATGTAAGTTGCTTTGGGTCCCTATTGGGGAAAAGGTGGAGTATAAATTAAGTAAATGGTAAATAAAGCTGAAGACTGGGGGAGGGGCTGTGGCTCACTGGTAGAGCCTTTGCTTGGCATGCAGAAGGTCCCAGGTTCAATCCCTGGCATCTCCAGTTAAAGGGACTAGGCAAGTAGGTGACGTGAAAGACCCCCGCCTGAGACCCTGGAGAGCCGCTGCCGGTCTGAGTAGACAATACTGACTTTGATGGACCAAGGATCTGATTCAGTAGAAGGCAGCCTCTTGTGTTCATGAGTGGAGAAAAGAAAACTTGGTTGTTAAGTAGGGAGAAGAGAAGAAAGCAAGGAAAGAGGAAATAATGTGGGGAGGAGATACAGGACTGAGAAGTCATTGTGGGTACCCTGCTTGCAATGTCTAAATTTGGTCCTTAGTTCCTACCTTCTGAAGAGAAGGAAAGAATTGTGACTATGTTCTTCATCACTTTTCTCCCAAACAGGCGCTGAGCAGATAAAAGAGAAGGAGAAATCTCTGCAAGCAGAAAATGCTCCACTGGCAACCCCAAAAAGGATAGAATTACAATGGGTCCAAGAGGGAAATTCCCAGGAATGGGGGGAAGGGGGACAATATGAGACTCGGAGAGGGGCATTGAGGCACCAAAGAAAGCATCCTCAGAAGAAAGCCAGTCCTTGCATGAAAAGCTACAACGACCGCTATGAAGAAAGAGTCCAAGAGGGGAGTCGCAAAGATGGGACTCAGAAGCCACTCACAGATCAGGCAAGAACCTCCTCCCATAACACCAGCAAGACAACCCATGCAGCAGCACAGCCGTTTCAATGCCCACACTGTTGGCGGAGCTTCAAGCATCGCAATCCACTTGTTATACATGAGCGAACCCACACAGGGGAGAAACCCTATTCATGTTCAGTCTGTGGGAAAAGTTTCAGCTGCAGATCAAACCTTTTTAGCCATCAGAGGGTCCACACAGAGGAAAGGCCGTATAAATGTTCCGATTGTGGGAAAAGTTTTAAAGCTGCTAGAGACCTCAAGGGTCACAGAAAGGTCCACACTGGAGAGAAACCATATCCATGTCCAGAGTGTGGGAAAAGGTTTGGTGATAAGAGGCATCTTCTTAGACACGAGAAAACCCACACTGAAGTGAAACCATTCAAATGCTCACACTGTGGAAAGGGCTTCAGATTGCGAGACAGCCTTGTTGTTCATGAGAGAATCCACACAGGAGACAAACCTTATAAATGCTCAGACTGTGGGAGAAGCTTCAGTTGCTGGTCAAACTTCAGCAGGCACGAGAAAATCCATGGAGGAGAGAAACTGTATAAGTGTTCAGATTGTGGGAAAAGCTGGAGGAATAAGGCAGGCCTTACACTGCATGAGAGAATTCACACTGGCGAGAAACCTTACCACTGCGCAGAGTGTGGGGAAAACTTTCGGAGCAGCTCAAACTTTATAAGACATAAGAGAACCCACCGAGAAGACAAACCATATGAGTGCCTGGAATGTGGCAAACGTTTCCGTCACAGGTCTTCCCATATTCACCACGAGCAGAGAATGCATAAATATCCATGCTCAGTTTGTGGGGAAAGTTTCAGTCAAAGTTCAGCCCTTCAACGTCATACAACTAAACACACCGGAGAGAAACTATTTAAATGCCCACATTGTGGGAAAGGATTTATAACAAAACATAAACTTATTCGACATGAGAGAGTCCACACTGGAGAGAAACCATACTCTTGTTCAGAGTGCGAGAAGAGTTTCAGCGAAAAATCAAGCCTCCGTCAACACATGAGAGTCCACACAGGAGAGAAACCGTACGAATGCTCCCTCTGCGGGAAGAGATTCAGGCAGAGACCGCATTTTGTTGAGCATGAGAAATTCCACCCTGGAAAGGAATCCTATGAGTGTTCAGAGTGTGGGAAAAGCTTCAACAATTCCTTAAGCTTGCTGAGACATCAGAAGATCCACATGGGTGAAACTCCCTACAAATGCTTAGAATGTGGGAAAAGCTTTGCCTCAAAGAGCGGTCAAGAGCAACATCAAAGAATCCACACAGGAGAGAAGCCATATCAGTGTCTGGATTGTGGGAAGAAGTTCAGTTTCAAAGCATCCCTGCAGGTACATGAAAAAGGACACATTGGAGAGAAGCCGTTTAAATGCATGGAGTGCGGCAAATGCTATATTAATAGTTCAGGCCTCATAAGCCACCACAAAATCCACATGGGAGAGAAAGCATCTAAATCCTCAGATGAGAGGGAAGGTTCCAGGAAGAGGACTGACCTGCCCCAATATGAGAGAGTCCACACACAGGAAAAACCTTTCCAGTGTGCACAGTGTGGGAAGACGTTTGCAAAGAAAGCATATTTGGCTGCACATGGGAAAATGCACAGATGACAAGGGAAGCATTAGGAAAACAGGCCAAAAGTGAAACTATGCTGTGAAGTCATAGATAATTATGGGTTGAAGAATCTGTTGTGAGTTAATCTTTGCCCAACTCAGTTTCCGCCAACATCAGGGCTGATATTCTCTCCTTAATTCCTATGAGCCCTCCCCAGCTTCCTTTGCTCATAGAATCATAGAGTAGGAAGGGACCACCAGGGCCATCTAGTCCAACCCCCTGCACAATTCAGGAAATTCCAAACTACCTCCCCCCCACACCCCCAGAAGATGGCCAAGATGCCTTCCCTCTCATCATCTGCCTAAGGTCATAGAATCAGCATTGCTGACGGATGGCCATCTAGCCTCTTCTTAAAAACCTCCAGGGAAAGAGTGCTTACCACCTCCTGAGGAAGCCTGTTCCACTGAGGAACTGCTCTGTTAGAAAATTCTTCCTAATGTCTAGACGGAAACTCTTTTGATTCAATTTCAACCCGTTGGTTCTGGTCCGACCTCCTTGGGCAACAGAAAACAACTCGGCACCATCCTCTCTATGACAGCCTTTCAAGTACTTGAAGATGGTTATCATATCCCCTCTCAATCTTCTCCTCTTCAGGCTAAACATACCCGGCTCCTTCAACCTTCCCTCATAGGACTTAGTCTCCAGACCCCTCACCATCCTTGTTGCCCTCCTCTGGACGCGTTCCAGCTTGTCTACATCTTTCTTAAATTGCAGTGCCCAAAACTGAACACAGTACTCCAGGTGAGGTCTAACCAGAGCAGAGTAAAGCGATACCATCACTTCGCGTGATCTGTTGATGAGCTGTTGATGCAGCCCAAGACTGCATTTGCCTTTTTAGCTATCGCATCACACTGCTGACTCATGTTCGGTCTACTAAGACCCCAAGATCCTTTTCACACACACTACTGCTGAGACAAGTCTCCCCCATCCTATAATTATGCATTTGATTTATCCTACCTAAATGCACAACTTTACATTCTGTAAAGGCCCTCCTGCGAATCAAGCTAACTATTTTTTTTAATTGATTATACTGGAGACAGATGGATGCTGATTGCAAAACTTAGTTGGGTAGGAAATACAAGACTCTTAAATTGAAATGGAAAGTCTGTAGGTATTATAGGAATTATTGGAATAAATGCATTCTGGACTGTAGTTATTGTTGTCTGTTAATCGAGCAGGATTCTGAAGAGGCGGCCTAGAAATTTTCTAAATGAATAAATAAAATTGGGTTATTACTTTGCAAACACTACAGTGTGTGGGCTAAAGCTTCTAACGCAGCCTTGTGAGACACGGTGCACTCATCCCACACTATTTAATGTTATGTGTATTTAATGCAAGTTTGATTACTGAAAGAGTCGTCTGTCTCTTGCCAAAACCATCACAGCAATAGCCGATGGAGCAGCAGCCAGAATGATGATCCTTTTTTGGAAAACTAGTCAAAAGCAGATCGATACGAAATGTCTTTCGTGTTCCCCCCGGTGCTGCATCTGTGAAAATTGTGGAACTCACTGCCACAGGATGTGGCGAGGGCTGCCAGCTTGGAAGGCCATGAAATGGGAGTGGAGAAATTCATGGAGGGCGGGGCTCTCAGTGGTTTCTAATCATGATGGAGATCTGCTCCCTTCCTTCAGTTCATATCACTTACTGGGGAGCCCTGCCATCAGCGGAAACTTTTATCCCAGGCGTGTCTATACTCATGATATAGCAGAAGCTCACACAAAATAAGGTGCAAACCAGTGAGTATTTACAGTACAAAAACCAAAAACCGACAGAGTAACTAGCCTTGTGAACACCAACTCCCCAGAGCTTGATCTTACATATGCACACTTCTTATTTACATATATACAGCCAATCACAATACAGACTCAATTGGTGCTTATATCAGCCCAGTACAGGTGATCTTAATTGAATAATTGGCAACTTCCCTTACTCAGCACTTTACAGCATTTGACAGCTGTCAGACTAGATCACTGGGATCTGTACATATGATCCTGAGCACAAACATTTCCTACATGACAAGCCCAGGGAGGCGGACGCTGTCGCAGCGTTCCTGCCTGTGGGCTTCCTAGAGGTTCCTGGTCAGCCACCGAGTGAACAGACTGCTGGACTTGATGGGCCTTTGGTCCGGCATCCAGCGTGGCTCCTCTTACATTCCTATACCTCCCATGTTGAAAACAAGACAACTGTTCCTTTGGTCCCATGATAAGTTTGGCTTGTTTTCTCAGATAAAGAGTCCACGCTGTCCAGGATCATATGCAATCTTTGTGACAAATTTGCTTGCAAGTGCTTTAACGGTCTCCTCTCTGTATTTCTGGAAGGCCAAATGCTTTCAAATGAGAGCCCGCCATGGCTGGAACGCAATCGTCAGTAATTCTGATGACTCGATTAGCAATTGGGTAGTTATTTATTTTATTTAAAATATCTCTGCCCCTTTCCATCCCATTCAGGCTCCCCCAGGTGGTGAACATTAGAACGTTTCAGATATTAAAAGACTTTTCAATTGCATGAAAATATTTAGGATAACTAAATCATGTAAACACATTAAACTATACAAGCAGGAAGGATAAGAGCAAGGGAACGCCAAGCAAAACAAACTTCCCTCTCTGGCGGAAGTCAATCAGAGGGAGAGAGGGATCTTTGGGGGCGGGGGGGGGAGTACGTCATTTCACTATCTGGATTTTATATTCTGACTTGATTTGAAATGGAAAACGCAGCATACTAGAAAACAGTTTTTATAGCGCTTTCAGAGGGTAGCTGTGTCAATGTGCAGGAGAACAGCTAGATTTGAGTCAAGGAGACTAGGCTGAAGTTGGTTACTTATTCCCAGTTCGTTCCCTATTCCCAATTCCTTATTCACATTTCCTAGTTCCTGAATGTTTTTGAGGACCATTCAAAAGCTCTGCACCCCAAAATATGGATTGGACCACCACATATCATACACCCTCACATTAAGGGGACTGTGCCCTCCATGATGGCGCATGCTGAGTTCTGGTCCAAAGTCCGGTTCTTGTGCCAGCTGCTCCCAAGGGGGGTGACCCAGGACAGATGCACATACAGACACTGGGGCTCAGCTGCACCCCAAAATAATCTTTGGGTCACCCCAAAGGACACATCCCCACACTTCAGAGACTGTCCCCTGCAAGAAGACATACAACGGTGCCCAGTCCAAACACTGGTTCTGGAACCAATGGCATCTTTTTGGGTCCCCTCCCAGAAACCCGTATTGCAAAGAAGATGTGAATAAGGAACTGGAGCTCTGCACCCCAAAATATGGATTGGACCACCGCATATCATACACCCCCACATTCAGGGGACTAAGAATTTCTGTATGAGGACCTGGAACAGTTGTGTGCCTTCTGCACCCCAAAAGAAAGTTTGGACCACCACATAACATACACCCCCACATTCAGGGGACTGTGCCCCACAAGGCAATGTGTGCAGAGTCCTGGTCCAAAGTCCGGTTCTTGTGACACCTGCTCCCAACTGGGGTCCCTCCAGGACCAAGGCAGACGCTGGGGCCCAGCTGCACCCCAAAATAATCTTTGGACCACCCCAAATTACACATCCACACATTCCTGAGACAGTCGCCTGCAAGAAGACATACAGCAATGCCCGGCACAAACACCGGTTCTGGCATCCGAGAGGGCCCATGCTGTGTCCTGGGCCAAAGCCATGGAAATTTTTTCTTTTGATTGCTTTCCTTGAAGATGCCTATTGCAGCCACAAGTCGTTTTCCCTGAATAGTATCTTTCATGATCTCAACAAATTCTGCTGGTCTGTGATGAAGCTTGGCATTCAGGGCTCGATTCTTAACAATTCTGAACCAATTTTCAGCAGTAGACTTACTGTCTCTGGTTTGGGGCCACCGTTTGGCCTGCAGCATAATTCCACTCCATAGTCCGAGTGTATTTAGAGAGCAGTTTCTTCAGTTCAGTATTGTAGTAGATGTTGGGCTGTAAAGCACTGTTCAGTATATTCAAAGTTGTCTTGTGGGATTAATTTTACAAATGGTGATGCCTGATATGTAGAGTCCAGCGGTGTTTCCATGATATCATCTTTCTAATGGAGGTCTTGATCACTTACTGATATTGTTTGGTTTTTCAAAGCCTCTTTTACAGTGCTGACTGCCACCCTACAAGCTTCCGTAAGATATTTAGTACCAAATATAACGGTGAGGCATTTAATAAGTTCACCACATTCTTGTATAGTTGTTCCATTTTGCAGCAGTGCAAATGAGCATAGGGAAACCTTCCTTACATCTCTTGAAAGCTTTAACTTACTGACATGGTTTTTGCTGGGCAGGATCATAGTGTCTGGATTTCCAAGGCATTTTAACAAACCACAGACAATGACAGTGTTACACAGTTTGCCAGGGACAATGGACTGATTGCTCTTTGATTGTGTGTGTTAAGTGCCGTCAAGTCACTTCCGACTCATGGCGACCCTATGAATGAAAGTCCTCCAAAATGTCCTATCTTTGACAGCCTTGCTCAGATCTTGCAAATTGAAGGCTGTGGCTTCCTTTATTGAATCAATCCATCTCTTGTTGAGTCTTCCTCTTTTCCTGCTGTCCTCAACTTTTCCTAGCATGACTGTCTTTTCCAGTGACTCTTCTCGTCTCATGACATGACCAAAATACGAAAGCCTCAGTTTAGTTTAGTCATTTTAGCTTCTAGGGTCAGTTCAGGCTTGATTTGATCTATAACCCACTGATTTGTTTTTTTGGCAGTCCATGGAATCCGTAACCCTCTCCTCCAACACCACATTTCAAAGGAATCTATTTTCTTCCTATCAGCTTTCTTCCGTGTCCAGCTTTCACACCCATAGATAGTAATAGGGAATACGACGGCATGAATTAATCTAGTCTTGGTGGCCAGTGACACATCCTTACACTTCAAAATATTTTCTAGCTCCTTCATGGCTGCCCTTCCCAGTCTCAATCTTCTTCTGATTTCTTGGCTGCAGTCTCCCTTTGGTTGATGGTGGAGCCAAGGAATAGAAAGTCTTGAACAATTTCAATTTCCTCAGTGTCAACCTTAAAGTTGTGTAATTCTCCTGTAGTCATTACTTTTGTTTTCTTGATGTTCAGCTGTAGTCCTGCTTTGGCACTTTCTCTTTTAACTTTCAGCAGTAGTTGTTTCAAATCTTCACTATTTTCTGCCAATAATGTAGTGTCATCAGCATATCTCAAATTATTAATGGTCCTCCCTCCAATTTTCACTCCACCTTCATCTGAATCTAATCCAGCTTTCCTAATTATATGTTCTGCATATAGATTGAAGAGATAGGGAGATAAAATACATCCTTGTCTTGATTACCTGTCTTGCTCTTTGATTACCTTAGAACTTTTAGTTAGAAAGGACAGGTGATAGAAAAAGAGAGGAACAATACCCAGATTATTCGGAAAAGTACCGTTAAGTATTAGTTATACATTTCCAGATGAGTGAAATTGTTTTGGGAGAGTTTTCCCAGGAAGAAGGAGATGATTCAGAAGGGTGTGGCTATAACTATTTTGCATCTTGATGGTAATCACTAGGAATATACTTCTGTAAAGGAATGATTCCAAAGTCCCTGAATAGAATTGTAATTACTGAGTTAACTGCTGTCAGTTACCAAGTGACCTGCAAGTAGAGCTTTAACACATATGCTAAGAGAGCTGATAATTTCTCATTTGTCCTGGAGCCACCACACTTAGGAGCAGCTGGCAGCAGAACTGGACTTTGGACCAGGACCCAGCACGTACCCCCTTGAAGTGCACAGTAGACAGTACCCTCAATGTATGATATTTGGTGTATGATATGTGGTGCTCCAAAGTTAATTTTGGGGTGCAGAAGGCTCACAACTGTCCCAAACATTTATTCACGATTCAGGATTTTCAGGGGCCACCACAAATAGAAACAGGTGATGCCAGAACCAATGTCTGGACCGAGCACCACTGTATGTCCTCTTGCAGGGGACAGTAGTTCCCTATTCAAAACCTCTTTGCAATACAGGTTTCTGGTGGGGGGGGGGACCAAAAAGAAGCCAGTGGTGCCAGAACCGGTGTTTGGACTGGGCACCGCTGTATGTCTTCTTGGAGGGGACAGTCTCTGGAGTGTGGGGATGTGTTATTTGGGGTGGTCCAAATATTATTTTGGGGTGCAGTGTCTGTATGTGCATCATTCCTGGGTCACCCCCCTTGGGAGCAGCTGGCACAAGAACCGTACTTTGGACCAGGACCCAGCATGCGCCATCATGGAGGGCACAGTCCCCTGAATGTGGGGGTGTATGATGTGTGGTGTTCCAATCTATATTTTGGGGTGCAGCTAGGCCCCAGTGTCTGCCTTGGTCCTGGGGGCACCCCAGTTGGGAGCAGGTGTCACAAGAAACAGACTTTGGACCAGGACCCTGTACACATTGCCTTGTGGGGCACAGTCCCCTGAATGTGGGGGTGTATGATATGTGGTGGTCCAATCCATATTTTGTGGTGCAAGCTCCAGTTCCTTATTCACATCTTCTTTGCAATATGGGTTTCGGGGGGGACCCAAAAAGATGCCATTGGTTCCAGAACCAGTGTTTGGACCAAGCACTGCTGTATGTCTTCTTGCAGGGGACAGTCTCTGGAGTGTGGGGATGTGTCATTTGGGAAGGCCAAAGATTATTTTGGGGTGCAGCTGAGCCCCAGTGTCTGTATGTGCATCTGAACTGGGTCATCCACTTTGGGAGCAGCTGGCACAAGAACCGGACTTTGGACCAGAACTCAGCATGCGCCATTGTGGAGGGCACAGTCCCCTGAATGTGGGGGTGTATGATATATGGTGTTCCAATCCATATTTTGGGGTGCAGAGCTCCAGTTCCTTATTCAAAACCTCTTTGCAATACAGGTTTCTGGGGGGATGGGACCCAAAACGAAGCCAGTGGTGCCAGAACCAGTGTTTGGACCGTGCACCACTGTATGACATCTTGGAGGGGACAGTCTCTGGAGTGTGGGGATGTGTCATTTGGGGTGGTTCAAAGATTATTATGGGGTACAGCTGAGCCCCAGTGTCTGTATGTGCATCTGTCCTGGGTCACCCCCCTTGGGAGCAGCTGGCACAAGAACCGGACTTTGGACCAGAACTCGGCATGTGCCATCGTGGAGGGCCCAGTCCCCTGAATGTGGGGGTTTATAATATGTGGTGGTCTAATCCATATTTTGGGGTGCAAAGCTCCAGTTCCTTATTCAAAACCTCTTTGCAATACAGTTTTTTGGGGGAGGACCCAAAAAGAAGCCTGTGGTGCCAGAACCAGTGTTTGGACCAGGCACCGCTGTATGTCTTCTTGGAGGGGACAGTCTCTGGAGTGTGGGGATGTGTCATTTGGGTTGGTCCAAAGATTATTTTGGGGCGCAGTGTCTGTATATGCATCAGTCCTGGGTCATTTCAGGCTACAATGGTAAACACGGCTAAGCATCCCCAAGATAAGCTTAGGACACGACAGGACAGGCAGATTAAACATTGGCGCAGCTGGTGGGAGAAAGGAAGAGTGAAACAGTACACAGGGTTTACGGGCATGGCAACCAAGGACTTGGTATGTAGCCAGTAGCTGGCCTGCTCATGTCAAGATCCTTTACCCCTGCTAGCAGCAAAGGCCTGACACCGATAAGAAAAAGATGTGGGAAAGGAGTCTTGGGGGGTTACCACACTTTGTATTCCCAGCAATGTATAAAGAGTTTCAAAATTTTATAAAAAACATCGCTTTAAAAGGGTTTTTGGATACAACAGCTAATAAATGGTTTGAAGACATCTTCACAGCTAAAGGGGCCAAACAAAGTGCAAACAGTATTTTTTACAACGTTTTCAACCTCTTAATACATCGGTGGGAATACCTAGAAAGTGCGAACAGTATTTTTTACAACGTTTTCAAACTCTTAATACGTCGCTGGGAATACAAGTGCGGTAACAGCCATTGTCCTGTGCACGGAGGCGGCTGCAGTTTCCCAAACACCGAAAGGAATCGGCCGGCTGAGAGTTGTTGCTCCTAAGAGATGTGGGCCTTGCGGATCCAGCAACGCCGATGTATTGAGACCCGGGGATTCCCGCACTTTGTATTCCCAGCGACGTATCAAGAGTTTGAAATTGTTATAAAAAAACATCGCTTTAAAAGGGTTTTTGGATACAGCGGCTAATAAATGGTTGGAAGACGTCTTCACAGCTAAAGGGGCCACGGGGGAAGCCAGAGAAGAGTGCTGCTTCATGCAGAGAACTTTTCCCTCGAAGGCAGCAGCGGTTCTCAGCGCTCAGGATCAGAACCGCGTGGTTTCCTTGGCCAGAGGGCATCTACCTGTTGAACCCCCCCTCCGAAAAGGAGGATCCATGGAGATCCCCATCATGGGGGGGGGGGTATAAAAGAAGCCAATAAACAATCCCATGGGTCACGAAAGCCACATAAAGTCAGTAGCGGCTCTTGAGGAATAGACGAGGAACAGATCCCGGCCTTTTTCTTCTTCCCCGTGTTGGGTTGCAGGGGTTTGCAATTGCATGGAGTTTGATTCAGCGTTGAGAAAAAGCCTTCCCCCCCCCCTGCAGCCTCCAGTGGTGCCGCCCGCCTCCCCCCTCCCCTCTGCACCTGGAGCCTGCAGCCACAGAGCTGCCCTTTGCAAGGGAGGGAAAGGAGGGGGGTGGTCGCGGGGGCGGCTGTTTTGGGACCGTCTGGCGGAGCTGCGGGGCAGGATCCGGAGCAGCGGGGCTGCCTGCCGGAGAGGTCGCTTGGCCGCCCCCCACCCTTCGCCCCCCGAAATGCGGGCAGGAAGGGGGAGCTCTGAAGCCCGGCGCCTTTGGAGACGGCGGGGAGACATGCCTGGCGGCTCGGTAAGCGCTTCCCTCCTCTCCCCATCCTTTTGTGCCGGGAGGTGCCCCCCCCCCCTCCTGATTTACTCTTTTTCTGCTTGGGCCCGTCCCTTAAAGCCAGGGCTGGGGGGAGCTGTCCGAAGGGAGCGTTCTGCGTATGCTCAGGAGCACCCTGCCCTTGTGGGCTTGTGGCGCGTGCTCCGGGACTGAGGTCGGGCGCTGCGAATGAATGAATGAATGAATGAATGAAGCCCTGGAGCCGCCCGTCTAAGTAGCAGACCGAAGACCCGCTTTGAAGGCGCCGCCGTAGCCAGCGGGGCGGCTCTGGCGGGACTGGCTGACTCCGGATTGGATGGAGGGGGAAGGGGTGGAGGGGTCGCATCTTGGAGTCCCCCCCCCTTTTTCTAGAAAGGCCCTGGGGGGGAAACGAAGAAGGCCCGGGCCTGCAATCGGGCGACTCTCTGGACTGATGATCACAGCGAGGCTGAAGTCTGGTTTGTTATGGACGAGGGTAAATTTGCCCCCAGTGGGAAAGGAGGCTTCTCCCAAGCCTGCTAGCCTGCTTTCCATGTGCAGATGTTTTGATGCGGTGGCAAATGTGTGCCGGTGTAGAAAGGCTCGGAGCAGAGATCTCCCAAAGCCCCCCAACCCCCCCTCTGCCCCCCACCCCCTTGCTCCCCTGCAGAGCTTTCCCTTGTAGTTAGATCAAATCTGCCAGGGGCACTTTATGGAAAAGTAGAAGGGTCTGCAGGGAGATAATTCAGATCGATGGTGACAGGGGCCCCACAAGGGGTTTCTTATCCAAATCGCTTACTTGGAAGCCGTAAAAGTTTTGAGACAACTTTATTGTGCCCTGGCCAAAGAACTCTTCCTAACTATGAAGTCGCAAAGCGTTCTTTTGAGTCCCACCCGTCTGAATACATGTACCTATAAAAAAAGGTAAAGGTCCCCTGTGCAAGCACCAGATCATTCCTGACCCACGGGGTGACGTCACATCCCGATGTTTCCTAGACAGACTTTGTTTACGGGGTGGTTTGAAATCAACTTCCGTTGGGATCAAACTCAGGTCGTGAGCAGAGCTTGGACTGCAGTACTGCAGCTTACCACTCTGCGCCACAAGGCTCTACGTGTACCTATGTGTGTGTGTAAAGTGCCGTCAAGTCGCAGCCGACTTATATCAACCCCTTTTTGGTGTTTTAATGGCAAGAGACTAACAGAGGTGGTTTGCCAGTGCCTTCCTCTGCACAGCAAGCCTGGTATTCCTTGGTGGTCTCCCATCCAAGTACTAACCAGGGCTGACCCTGCTTCGCTTCTGAGATCTGTACCCCTCTTTAAATCATTGTTACATTGGGTGAAAACGCATGGTCGCTTTAGCCTCTTTTGTTCCCTGTTTTAGCCAGGATCGAATGCATGTTTGGTGAAAATGCATGTGCTCGATCCTGGCTGAATCCTGGCTGAAACAGGGAATAAAGGATGCTAAAGTGACCATGCGTTTTTGGACCACTAAGGTAGCAGAGCAATACAATGCATTCAGTCACCTACCAAAACTCGCTTGCCTAAGTAATGGCCTACTATGCGCAGGAGGCGTGCAGGCATGGGTTGGTGACAGTGGCCCCCGCCAGGAGCTCTGGGCCCTGGCCACTGCCCCACCTCAGGATATGCTGATATTGGGCCTGTGGGGAGGGGGGGATGTCAGCTATATTCTTCAGCAATCCCTCACTGATACTTCCTAATTTACATAAGACCCTATGAAACGCCCTGCTGGATCACACAAGTGGTCTATCTACAGCAGGGGTGGGGAACATCAGGCCTGGGCCGTTTAAGGTCGGCTAAATCATTTGGTCTGGCCCTTCATGGGTCCTGGCAGATCTCTAGCTCAGAAGGATCTAAGAATGGCAATGCACCCCCTCTGGCGACAGGAATAGCTTCTATTCAAGGATATGAGTTTGTTTTGCCAAGAAAAGGAAACTTTTCCCCCCTTGCAGAAGAGTCATTAGTTATGGAGCTGCTAGGACCTCCCAATTAACCCTTTCCCACCCAGGCCAGGCCAGAATGCAGGGGGGGGGTTTAGCCAGTGTGTCCTCATTTCATCCCTGCAGGCAGAGGTAGCAGGATCCGGCTGTAGAATCCAGCCAGACCATGCCGAGCAGGAGCAACTCCGGCGTGTGGCTGAATGGCTACGCCAGGCTGGTGCAACAGACCATCCTGTGCTTGGGGCTTGGTCGGCTAATTTTTAAGTTGATAATTTTGTATGGCTCAAGAATGATGTTATAAATATCCAAATGGCCCTTGGTGGAAAAAAGGTTCTCCACCCCTGATCTACAGTTTACTTGCTCGATGACTAAAGTAGTGTTTCCTTTTGTCTGTCCTGTATCTATCGCTTATCAACCTCATTGGGTGCCCCTGAGCTGTAGTATTATAGGAGAAAAAAGCCCCCTCTGTCCACTTCCTCCACTCCATAAACCTCTGTCAGGCTTCCCCTTAGCCTTTTCCTTTTTCCTAAACAAAGAAGTCCCAGGCTGTCCAGCCAGCTTTGGCTGCAGACTGGGTTTTTTCCGCACACACCTCATGACTAAAGCTTCTGCTGGCCTTCTGAGATGATCCCAGGGGCGACCTTGAACAACTGTTCTCTCTTTTTCAGGACCCCGTGAGTTTTGAAGATGTGGCCGTGTATTTCACAGAAGGGGAGTGGGTCCTGCTGGATCCAGAGCAAAGAGGCCTCTATGAGGAGGTCATGCAGGAGAACTACTGCGCCGTGGCCTCCCTGGGTAAGGGTCCCTGCCCACTCATTTCCTGGGCCCATGGATTCCCATGGGGTTCAGGCCTCAATAGCCAATGTGGCAAGAAGGTCTCCTTTTCTTTCCCCATCAAACTAGCTCTGGGCCACTCTGGGGTCCTTTGGAAGCTTATCAGTGAAAAGATCAGAAATGGCAGACAAAGTTCCCTGAAAGTCGGCTTGCCCACTGTGGGCTGACTGTACCCTGTGTTGTGCTCTGGGGCAAGGGGTGGGGGAGAGCTCTGAGTGTGTTTTAGGGCCCGGTCTGGGTTGATGTGGGACATGATGCCACCCGGTTGTTCTCCTCGGTGCTCTAAGTGGTCTGGATTCACTCTTGAGAATTGGCCCAGAAATCTCTGCAGCGCGTAGGGGAACAGGGTTCCTCCAGACCAATAAGGTTGCTGAGAATGTTTGTATGGTGGAGATTCCTCAGCAGAGAGGTCAGCGTGGATAAAGCCTTCCCTAGGGACAGGGAGCTTGCAAGCCACTTGTCTGTTGCATGCTGAAGACGTGTGCCGAGATTAAAGCCAGCAGAGTGGTGTTTCTGAGCTTTTGTCTCAATTCATCGCTTGCCTACGCACAGCAGGATCGGCACCCTGTTTCCCTCTTCGATGGACAGATGAAAATAATCATTGGCTTCACCAGCTGTGAGCCCCAGTGTGTGCTCCTGACCCTCTCTTCTGTTTCCTTCCAGCCAGAAATATAGGATACTCTGTTCCAAAGCCAGACCTGATCTCTCGTCTTGAAGGAGGGGAGGTAATTTGGCTACCTGATCCGCCAAAGATCGCCAAGAGGCAGGTGGCTTCAGGCTCCAGCTCAGGTAAGGGGTCTGCAGTGCCGGCTGAGATTTCCCTTGCTGATACTGGTTTGGCACAGTTCCTCTCCCCCCCCAGCAGTATTAAATACACACATAAATGGTTAGAGGCTACGATCCACCTCCTGTTGCAGCCATTTCCAGTTGCTGCCCACCCCTCTCAGAATTGCAACGGCCCTGGGAGGCTCAAAAAATTGGGGACTCCTGCTTGAAATGTTTCAGTAAAACTTCCTTAGCTATGCTTGGAGAAGAGGAATGTGAAGCAAGGATCAGCCATTTATTACGAACCTATGTATTTCAGGATATTATCAAGTCACACAAGACACTTGTTTGTTAAAAACCGGAGGCAACTGTCTTTTGAGCCATTGTTTATAGCTGATGTAGCGGGTCAGTGTGTTTCAGTTGACTATGCTCTTAGAATCGACCCCTTCCTGAGAAGTGGTATGTTATCTTATTCAGTTCGTCACCTATTAAGCAGGACTCAACTTATTTACTCACAAAAGTAAGTATTTTTATTGATTAGCTCCAATGAAATTAATGGGTATATATATATATATATATATATGTGTGTGTGTGTATGCAAGTATTACAAAGTCTTAAAAGCAATAACAATGTATACAGTAAAGCAAGCAAGTTCTACATACTATTTAGTTTTAAAATTCAGTACTTAAAATATAACAGTAAAGGTGGTCTGATTTAGTTAAAAGAATCTGATTCACACTATCTAGAATAGTATATAAGTAAATCAATACACACCAAGCCAATCTTCTTTGAGATTCTCTTAAGTCAAAGACTCAGAGAGATCTAAACTTCTAGCTCTTCCTTGCCTATATTTATACTGTTAAAAGTCACCGTATTTCAACTTGGCCGGATTTCCACAGCTAAACTTGTACCATATAAGGACTTCCTTACTGTATTCCTGCAGGCTGCCATACAAGGACTTCCTTACTGTATTCCTGCAGGCTACCATACAAGGACTTCCTTCTACTGTATTCCTGCAGGCCATCATATAAGGACTTACTTTTCCAGCTGGCTATTTGCTTATTTCTTAGTCAGTTTTCAGCGTTAATATACCTCTATAATGTTTAATATTATCAGCATCATCTCCCAAAAAGTAGATCAAAATGAATCTATTTTCAACAATCTGTAGCAATTCTTTCATATTTAAACTTTAAAAACACAATATTACATTTATACAACACTATTTTATAACAGTCAGTGTTAGTGGAAGATTGGATTTCAAAAACCTAGTTGGATTCCTGAAACGTCTTTTAAAAGATTAGGAGTTTTCAAAACAGTAGAGGAGTTTTCTAAATGAGTCTCTTAGCCAGGCATGTTCATTTTAAATGAAATACAAGCCTCTTAATGGTGTTTGTGAAGAATAAGGTTTTACATTGAATAATTCTGCATATGTACAACACTAATACAACAGTTCATATGCTCTAATATGGCAAAGCCCGTAACAATGTATAATACCACCTTGTCATCTGCGGCTATGTTGTCCATATGTGCAAATCCACTGACATCAGCTCCGGATTCTTAAATTCAAGATTTTCTATCAAGAATCTGGGTTTCTTTGACCTAATGTGTCAGCTGCGGGTCATATCAAATAAAGATACCATAACAGGCCAGTTTTATATTTGAATAAAATTGCCCCTCATGAATATGCAAACAAACCACCTTTCCAATCTTCTCTACCTTTCTACTTTTTCTGGTGTGGTAATGGTTTGTTCAACCTCGATGGCCCAGACTAGCCCGATCTCATCAGAATCTCAGAAGCTAAGCAGGGTCGGTCTTGGTTAGCAGTTGAATGGGAGACCATCAAGAAAGCGGCAGAGAGGCAGGCAATGGCAAACCACCCACTGAGCATCCTGTGCCTTGAAAACCCCATGGGGTCGCCATGAGTCGGCTGCAGCTTGATGGCTCTTTCCACCACCAAAGGTGTGTGTTCTGCTTAGTAGGTCCATGTTAGTCAAAAGATGGTCTTCAGAGCCTCTAAATAAATGACATTGGCTGTCATCCTCATAGGATTCTCTCTTCCTTGTTCAAGGCAGGATTTGTTCTTAATCTTCCTGTTTATTCCAGCAGATAACAGCCTTCCAAGTGAGAACAAAGAGGAGATTCACCCACCAAAGAAATACATTAAAATAATATTGCACAGAGTCCAAGAGAGCATTTCCAAACGTCAACAGAGAGGAGAAAATTCTGGGATACCTTCTGGACCAGAGAGACCTCAAGGAGGGCAAGATGGAAAGAAAAGGGCTAAAACCTCTCCTCACAAGGAGAACGGTGGGGATATCAGCGAACCATCAGAGGAAAAGAGACCAAAGGCCTGCACAGCAGAGGGGCAAGAATCCTCCCCCAAAGATGGTAAGAGGGAAGGGTTCTTTGGCAGAAGGGTGGGACATAGATAGCAGGAGAACTCTTAGAGCAGCAAAACCACCTGTGTCCTCAAACTGTGAATGAACGTCTGCCAATAACCTGTGATGTTATTTGTGAGCCGCCCCCAAACTGGAGAGAAATGTTATCAGTGCTTGACTGGAAATATCTCCAAGAGATTTACCGTATTTTTCCATGTATAAGACTACGTTTTTTTCTTTAAATTTTTGCTCCAAAATTGGGGGTTGTCTTATACACGGAAAACAACCCCTATTTTTTTCTTAATTTTGTGTTTAAAAAAATAGGGGTCGTCTTATACATGGGGGCGTCTTATACACGGAAAAATACGATATTCCTCACCAAACATGTTGCAAGGTGGTGAAGCTCTACCTGGGCTCTGCCACCTCGGATTGTAGGTGAGTCCCCACATGCTGAAATACTCTTCAAGGAAATGACGCTTCCTACGTGTAGAGAACTAGCATGTCAAAGCTTTCTCTGGGACATCTAGATTTCTACATGCATTTTTTTTTAATTTTGAGAGGGGTGGATCGAGGATGCTTCCACCCCTGGTTTGAATTGCTTGGATACAGGTTGAGTGCCTCATCTCCAGTTCTGTCAGCACTTGGCCTGGGAAATACATCAAACTTTTCCCTTACCCGCACGGACCGATTTTTGAGGTTTCCTCGGAATTTTCTGGATGAGTTTCTAGCTCTGAGGCAGTGATGTGGGGCAGGTTCAGGTGCCACATTAATCGTGTCCCCCATGTGCCAAACAGCTGCTTTAGGGTTGCGCCCCCATGAGATTTCTTCTCTCACAACTGAGCCCTGGTTAAGGAATTCTGCAGCTCAGCTTTCAATGAAAACGATAACAGCGACAAAAGGGATGGGGGGCAGGGAGGAAAACGGAGTTTAGTTGTATCTTTTCGAAGGTGTTCTTTGTGGTTAAACCACCCCACAGGCTCTTGTCCATACCACACGGAGTGAAGAGTCCTGCTGCTGTATCTCAACGAGGATCCCTCCAGCTCTATCCCAACCCCAAAGAGGGTTTCCTCTCTGCTGCCACCAGCAGTCCATTAGAAGCATTGCAGCCTGATGGCTTGCGGGAGGACCCCAGTTTCATATTCAGAATCTTGTGCTTATTTCAGCCACCATGGGAGGTGTGTGTGTTGGGGGGTCTTGCTTATTAGACCTATTTCCAGCTGGGCAGGTGCTCCCTGTTTCTCTCTTATAGCTTGATAAGAAGAAGGTTGTTTTTTATACCTTGCTTTTCTCAACCATTAAGGAGTCCCAAAGTGGCTTACAGTTGCCCCCCCTACCCACATACACACAACAGACACCTTGTGAGGTAGGTGGGGCTGAAAGAGTTTGGGGAGAACTGTGACTAACCCAAGGTCATCCAGCAGGCTTCAGTTGGACAAGTGGGGAATCAAACCCGATTCTCCAAATTACAGTCCATGCTGCTCCTAACTACTACACCATGCTGGGTGAGCCGGATGTTGCAAAGACCAAATAGCTCTAGTTTCAGAAAAATAAAATTTGTATGTTTAAGCAGTCATTGGATACAACCAGTAAAAGTGAACAGTTGAGCAACAAGGCCTACAAAAATGTGTAAATGCATATTCTCTTTACCCAGGGTCTAAAACTTACCAATGTGATGTTCAGTCAGGCAAATGCAGGAAATATATAAACTATAAATGCATGGAGTGTGGCAAAAGCTATATTAGTAGTTCAGACCTCATAAGCCACTATAAAATCCGCACACGAAAGAAACCATCTGAATGTTGAGATGAGGGGGAAGGTTCCAGATAGAGGGCTGACCTGCCCCCATGTGAGAGAGTCCACACACAGAGAAAACCTTTTCAGTGTTTACGGTGTGGGAAGAAGTTTACGAAGAAAACATATCTGGCTGCACATGAGAAAACGCACAGACAACAAGGGAAGTATTCGTAAAATAGGCTGAAATGGAATCTTAGAATCATAGAATCATAGAGTTGGAAGGGACCACCAGAGCCATCAAGTCCAACCCCCCCACAATGCAGGAAATTCACAACTACCTCCCCCACACACACCCGTAGTGACCAGAAGATGGCCAAGATGCCCTCCCTCTCATCATCTGCCTAAGGTCACAGAATCAGCATTGCTGACAGATGGCCATCTACCGTATTTTTAACTCCATAAGACGCACTTTTTTCCTCCTCAAAAGTGAGGGGAAATGTCTGTGTGTCTTATGAAGTGAATGTGTGTGTTGAGTGCGGCTCTTGAGTGCGGGCTCCCGAGCCACTCCTCTCCTTCCCTGGCGCAGGGCAGCTTCTCGCCTCTCTGCCCAGCTGGGCACCACTCGCCACGCCTGGGCTCCTCCCACCGCCGAGACCCACCCGCGCCTGGGCTGCACGTGGTGGTAGTCTCCGGAGCCCTCTCGTCCGCTCCCCGGGCGTTCCAGCGGAGTGCGGGGCAGGCAGATGGCTGCTGCGCTCGGCCATCGACTCGGCCCCGAGCCGCACCAGGTCTGCAGCACCACGTGGCGGAGGCAGGCGGTGGGGCTTCCCTTGCGTGCGTGCTGTCCCGGCCACGGCCCCTCACCCCCTCCCTCCCGTGAAGCCGCTCAGGGCGCTTCCCCAAGTGCCGCCGACTCGTGCGCCCTGCTGCGCCTGGTCTGCGGCAGAGGGAGGGGCTCATGGGGCAGCGTAATGGCCCGGGTTCGTCTTGGCGCAAGAGCTCTTCTTCAGGCCCCATGGCTGCAAGCCAGGCTCTCCCGCTGCCTGCAGGCCGGCGCATTTCTCCGTGTTTTCCTCCTCTAAAATCTAGGTGCGTCTTATGGTCAGGTGCGTCTTATGGAGCGAAAAATATGGTAACCTCTTCTTAAAAACCTCCAGGGAAGGAGAGCTTACCACCTCCCGATGAAGCCTGTTCCACTGAGGAACCGCTCTGTTAGAAAATTCTTCCTAATGACTAGACGGAAACTCTTTTGATTCAATTTCAACCCGTTGGTTCTGGTCCGACTTCCTGGGGCAACAGAAAACAACTCGGCACCATCCTCTCTATGACAGCCTTTCAAGTACTTGAAGATGGTTATCATATCCCCTCTCAGTCTTCTCCTCTTCAGGCTAAACATACCAGGCTCCTTCAACCTTCCCTCATAGGACTTAGTCTCCAGACCCCTCACCATCCTTGTTGCCCTCCTCTGGACACGTTCCAGCTTGTCAACATCTTTCTTAAATTGCGGTACCCAAAACTGAACACAGTACTCTAGGTGAGGTCTAACCAGAGCGGAGTAAAGTGATACCATCACTTCACATGATCTGGACACTATACTTCTGTTGATGCAGCCCAAGACTGCATTTGCCTTTTTAGTTACCCCATCACAAAGTTACCTCTTTGCTGTGAGGTCATAGATTATGATCTATTATCTGTTGCGAGTTCATCTTTGTCATACTCACTTTCCTGCAATAACAGGGATGTATTATTTCTATGCGTCAATAACCATGGCTGACAAAATAAAGTAAATAAAGCAGGGTGTGCGAGGGCTGAGCCTGTATGGTGTATTAGTTTAAAGTATCCGACTAGTATTTGGGAGGCCCAGGTTTGAATCCCCACTTGTGCCATGGAAGCTTGCTAGATGACCTGGGGCCAGTCACACACACTTAACCTAACCTACCTCACAGGATTGTTGTGAGGATAAAATAGAGGAGAGGAGAAGAATGTAAGCTGCTTTGGGTCCCCATGGGGGAGAAAGGTGGGGTATAAATAAAATAAGTAAATAAATTTCATGAGAACACAGTGGGTTAACTATGGTTAATAATCAGAAGAAAATTGATTAACCTGGAATGCCTGGAATCTCCATCGCAAGGCTGATTTAACACAGAAAGGTGTGAGCAGCCAGACTGTCCCCTAATGTGGAATCAGCCCAGGTGTGGCGGTGGCTGTAACTGGGTGCCACACAGCTTGCCTGGGCCCAGTAGGAGCCTCCACACAACTTGCGCGACTTGGCCAAGGAGCCTGGCAGTGCCCTCCATGCAACTCACCTGACCAGTTTGTACCGTACAGTATTTTCAAGTTGGCCAGACCTGGGAAAGAGGAAATAATGTGGGGAGGGGGATACAGGAGGAAATGAAGTGACCCCAGAAGTCCTTGTGGGTTCCCTGCTTTTAATGTCTACATTTGGACCTTAGCTGCTGCCTACTGACGGGAAGGGAAGAATTGTGACTGTTCTTCATTACTTTTCTCCCAAATAGGCACTGAGCAAGTAAAAGAGAAGGAGAAATCTCTGCCAGCAGAAAATGCTCCACTGGTGACCCCAAAAGGGACAGCATTGCAGTGGGTCAAAGAGGGAACTTCCCAGGATCACCGGGAAGGGGTACAGTATGAGACTCAGGGAAGGCCAGGGAGGTCCCAACGAAAACGTTCCCAGAAGAAAGGCAGCCTTTGCGTGGGAAGCCACGACGACCTCTATGAAGAACGAGTCCGAGGGGGGAGTTGCACAGATGGGACTCAGAAGCCACTCAGAGATCAAGCAAGAACCTCCTCTCTTGACACCAGCAAGACAACCCATGCAGCAGCAAAGCCATATCAATGCCCACACTGTTGGCGGAGCTTCAAGCATCGCAATCCACTTGTTATACACGAACGAACCCACACAGGGGAGAAACCCTATGCATGTTCAGTCTGTGGGAGAAGTTTCAGCTGTAGATCAAGCCTTTTTAGGCATCAGAGGAGGGTGCACACAGAAGAAAGACCCTATAAATGTTCCGATTGTGGGAAAAGTTTTAAAGCTGCTTCAGACCTCAAAGGTCACAGAAAGGTCCACACTGGAGAAAAACCACATCCATGTCCAGAGTGCGGGAAAAGCTTTGGTGATAAGGGGTGTCTTGTTAGACACAAGAAAACCCACACTCAAGTGAAACCATTCAAATGCTCACACTGTGGAAAGGGCTTCAGAGAGCGAGAGCACCTTAGTGTTCATGAGAGAATCCACACAGGAGACAAACCTTATAAATGCTCAGACTGTGGGAGAAGCTTCAATTGCTGGTCAAACTTCAATAGGCACAAGAAAATCCATGGAGGAGAGAAACCGTATAAGTGTTCAGATTGTGGGAAAAGCTGGAGGAATAAGTCAGACCTTACACTGCATGAGAGAATTCACACTGGCGAGAAACCTTACCACTGCACGGAGTGTGGGAAAAACCTTCGGTGCAGTTCAAGCTTTATAATGCATAAGAGAACCCACCGAGAAGACAAACCATATGAGTGCCTGGAATGTGGCAAACGTTTCCGTCATAGGGTTTCTCATATTAACCATGAGCAGAGGATGCATAAATACCGGTGCTCAGATTGTGGGGAAAGTTTCAGTCAAAGTTCAGCCCTTCAACGTCATACAACTAAACACACAGGAGAGAAACTATTTAGGTGCTCACATTGTGGGAAGGGCTTTGATCAGAGAAAAATGCTGACTCAGCATGAAAAAATCCACACAAGAGAGAGAGAGTTCAACTGCCTAGAATGTGGGAAAGGTTTTATAACAAAACATAAACTTATTCTACATGAGAGAATCCACACAGGAGAGAAACCGTACTCTTGTTCAGAGTGCGAGAAGAGCTTCAGCATAAAATCAAACCTCCTTCAACATATGAGAGTCCACACAGGAGAGAAACTGTACAAATGCTCACTCTGTGGGAAGGGATTCAGCCGCAGACGGTATCTTGTTGAGCATGAGAAATTCCACCCTGGAAAGGAATCCCATGAGTGTTCAGAGTGTGGGAAAAGCTTCAGCAATCCTTTACGCTTGCTGACACATCAGAAGATCCACACAGTTGAAACCCCCTATAAATGTTTGGAATGTGGGAAAAGCTTTACTACAAAGGGGAGTCAAGAACAACATCAAAGAATCCACACAGGAGAGAAGCCATACCAGTGTCTGGACTGTGGGAAGAGGTTCCGTTTCAAAGCAAACCTGCAGGTACATGAAAAAGGACACACTGGAGAGAAGCCATTTAAATGCATGGAGTGCGGCAAAAGCTATATTAATAGTTCAGGCCTCATAAGCCACCACAAAATCCACATGGGAGAGAAACCATCTAAATGCTCCGATGAGGGGGAAGGTTCCAGAAAGAGGACTGACCTGCCCCAATGTGAGAGAGTCCACACACTGGAAAAACCTTTTCAATGTTTACAGTGTGGGAAGAAGTTTACGGAGAAAACACTCCTGGCTGCACATGAGAAAACACACAGAGGATAAGGGCAGCGTTAGAAAAACAAGTGGAAAAAGAATCTTTGCTGTGAGATAATTGTGGGTTGAAGAGTCTGTTGCGAGTTAAGATTTGCCCAGCTCAATTTCCTCCGACAACAGGGATGATATTCTCTTCTTAATTCTTATGGGCTGCCCCAGTTTGCTTTGTTCACCAACCCCATAGCTTTCTGTGTCCACCACAATATTATTTTATAGGGGCTCACATCTACAGCATCATTTCTAGGTGCCAAAATGGTCCTTTGATGTAAGCACATTGGATTCATATAACGGTGTGGTACCTTTGGAAAAGCTGAGTTCTGCAGATCTTTCACCTTCTCTACCATATTCCCAATGTTTTCCAAGGATATATCTCTACTAAGTGTTATAGCACCATTACCTAAACTCAAAAGATTCTCTGCAAACTCACATTGAGTAGCATAACCAGTAAGTTGTACAGTTATATTTTTCCTTGGGCAGCATGTTTGGACATGGAAGATGCCAGCAGGTGATGGGGGTGGTGGTGGCTCAGTGGTAGAGCATCTGCTTGGCATGCAGAAGGCCCCAGGTTCAATTCCCGGCATCTCCAGTTAAAGGGACTAGTCAGGTAGGTGATGTGAAAGATCTCTCTGCCTGAGACCCTGGAGAGCCACTGCCTGTCTGAGTAGACAATACTGACTTTGATGGACTAAGGGTCTGATTCAGTAGAGGGCAGCTTCATGTGTTCATGTGACACTACTCCAAATTTATGACGACTTGATGCAGGCCTACAACTCATCAGCTTCCGTTCCTTGTGAGGTAAGAGGAATAAGAAGAGTAGGTTTTTATCTGCCGACTTTCTCTACCATTTAAGGATGAATCAAACCAGCTTACAATGACCTTCCCTTTCCCACAACAGACACCCTGTGAGGTAGGTGGGGCTGAGGGAGCTCTAAGTGAACTGTGACTTACCCAAGGTCAGCCAGCTGGCTTCATGTGTAGGAGTGGGGAAACCAACCCAGTTCATCAGATTAGAGTCCGCTGCTCGTGTGAAGGAGCAAGGAACAAACCCAACTCTCTAGATAGAGTCCACCACTCTTAATCGCTACAAGACAGCCCAGCCAATACAATGGTGATTCCTCCCTTAGTTATGTCTGCTTATGTTTTATGGCTTCTCTTTTTAATATTGCGAAGAGGCAGCATAAAAATATTCTAAATAAACAAAATTAAGCTATTTCTTTGCAAATACTACAGTGTGTAGTCTAAAGAGAGAGCCAGTGTGGTGTAGTGGTTAGAAACAATGGACTCTAATCTGGAACATTTCCCTGGATCCGGTTTCCGGTGTGCAAAGAGTCAAACTCTTTCAGATTCAGCTCTGCCCTGGGGAGTTACATTTTATTTTATCTCAGTTCACTTCTAGGCTATTTTATCTGGGGTTTTTCCCCTAGGTTTTATTTTGCTATTTTGTTATTTTAAATTGGTTTTATACTTCGTAATCGGCTGCTGTTTTTGATTGCAATATACCTAGCAGATGGCTAGGTATATTGCAATCAAATACCTTTGTTGCTCGATTTGCTTTTTCTGTCCCCCTCCCTCTAGGGGAGCGGCGGCCTGTTTAATGATCTTTGTTGCTCTATTTGTTAGGTTTTTGCAAGGATTGTTACGATTGGTCTCATTCGAACTGGAGACTGGGGCCGGGCTATTTAGTATTGGTCTAGGTAGTATTTTATATTTTGTGCTTCGTGGAGCTGTTGTTATCTAATTAAAGTTAGGAGTATCGCCAGCATGTGTTTTGCAAACAGTGTCTTGCCATCGTTTTAATTTAGTTTAGCTTTTCCTTTTCTGTTAATTTATATTTCTGTTTTATTTTCATTTTCTTCTTAACCTTCTTGTGATCTTTTGAAGTCCCTCATTCACTTCACCCTCCCTTTGGGTTGTGAGTCAGCCTGTTGTTAGTAGTTAACAGCTAATAGTAGTGTAGAACGTAGCAATAGCCAAGTTAAGGCTGTTTTATATATGTGTGTAAAATAGTGCCAGATGAAGGAGGTAAAAGGTGAAGGTAAAGGTGTCCCCTGTGCAAGCACCGGGTCATTCCTGACCCATGGGGTGACGTCACATCCCGACGTTTCCAAGGCAGACTTTGTTTACGGGGTGTTTTGCCACTGCCTTCCCCAGTCGTCTTCCTTTTACCCCCAGCAAGCTGGGTCCTCGTTTTACCGACCTCGGAAGGATGGAAGGCTGAGTCAACCTTGACCCAGCTACCTGAAATCGACTTCCATCGGGATCGAACTAAGGTCATGAGCAGAGCTTGGACTGCAGTACTGCAGCTTACCACTCTGCGCCGTGGGCTCCTTAGATGAAGGAGGGTGAGTGTATCTTTTATTAAGTTGCTTCCTAGAGAGCAAAAGTACAGTGTTATTGAACAGGAAGAGCTGGGAGTGGTTTGGGGTCTAAACAAACTTAAGACCTACCTAAGAGGTGTCCATTTCCAGCTGGACACAGATCATAGCCCACTTGTCTTCATTCATAGAATGAAAGAGACGAATGAGAAAATCCTGAGATGGGCTCTGTCCCTACAGTATCTGTCATTCGACATTGTTCATATCGGACGGAAGGAAAATGTTCTAGCTGATTCCCTTTCAAGATGTCATGCAGAAGTGGAGTGAGGGCAGGAACAGAGATCAGTTTGGGTTCATATAGAATCATAGAGTTGGAAGGGACCACCAGGGTCATCTAGTCCAACCTCCTGCACAATGCAGGAAATTCCAAACTACCTCCCCACCCCCACCCCCAGTGATCCATACTTCATGCTCAGAAGATAGCCAAGGTGCCCTCCCTCTCATGATCTGCCTAAGGTCATAGAATCAGCATTGCTGACAGATGGACATCTAGCCTCTTCTTAAAAACCTCCAGGGAAGGAGCGCTTACCACCTCCCGAGGAAGCGTGTTCCACCGAGGAACCGCTCTAACTGTTAGAAAATTATTCCTAATGCCTAGACAGAAACTATTTTGATGTAATTTCAACCCGTTCGTTCTGGTCCGATCATCTGGAGCAACGGAAAACAACTCAGCACCTTTCTCTATATGACAGCCCTTCAAGTACTTGAAGATGGTTATCATATTCCCTCTCAGTCATCTCCTCTCCAGGCTAAACATACCCAGCTCCTTCAACCTTTCCTCATAGGACTTGGTCTCCAGACCCCTCACCATCTTTGTTGCCCTCCTCTGGACCCGTTCTTGGAGTTGTTATAGTTCAGAAGGATTTGATTTTAAGTAACTGAATATTATTTTATGATATTTCATTATTAGAGCTGAGAAAGTCACGCAGGCTGATCCCAAGGTTGGTTGGTTTGCAGAAAGCGAGATGGGGCTCCTCTCTCTGTGAGGGAGGTTGTAAGGAAGAAGCCATTGTAACAGCTGGACTGGCGCAAGGAGCAATCCGGCCTTGAGAGTTTTACGCCCTAGGGAACCCCAGCTGGGACAGTTTTGGGAACAGGTGAAACTAATGAGGAGGAAGGAAGCCAAAGTCAGCTATTAAGTGAAAAGGGATGTTGCTCTTGGGAGGGAGGTTTTTTTCGGGTTCTTTGGCTTTTGCTGTGGGGACTGGCAGTAAGAACGAATGGGACCAGCTCTGCTTTGTAAGTAGCATACCTATTTAGACTCTTTAAGTTTTGTTATTTTTCCTTTTTAATTGCCTTTAATGGTGTGAGAGTTCACTTTTCTCTTGCTCTCTCTGAAACCAATAAACTTTGTTGCATTACTTAAGCAAAGGTGTGAGGCGAGTCTGTGCGTGGCTCTCCCCTGCCCAGAAACGAACCTGGAGTAGTAAAACTTGAGTATCGGGAAACTACTGGCCCCAAATAAAATACGTTCAGGTCTCTTTGTTTTGCTTGTGGAGTTGAGGGGAGACTGGAACCATACAATGGTATTTTAAGTTATTTTATTAAGTTATTGTAAATAATAAATTATTTTAAATAGCCACTGCCAGCTACGGTTAGCCATTTTAATCATTTTAGACACATACATCTAATTTTAATACTGTATTTTATTATTATGATAGATACACTATTTGCTATCAGGTATGAGTAGGAAAGTCAATGAGCCCCGTGCCGCAGAGTGGTAAGCTGCAGTACTGCAGTCCAAACTCTGCTCACTACCTGAGTTTGATCCCAACGGAAGTTGGTTTCAGGTAGCCGGCTCAAGGTTGACTCAACCTTCCATCCTTCTGAGGTCAGTAAACTGAGCACCCAGCTTGCTGGGGGTAAAGGGAAGACGACTGGGGAAGGCAGTGGCAAACCACCCCGTAAACAAAGTCCACCTAGTAAATGTCGGGATGTGACGTCACCTCATGGGTCAGAAATGACCCGGTGCTTGCACAGGGGACTGTCACAGGCAGACTATAAAAATCTAGAAAGCTTGTAGAATTTTCCTATTTAAAGTCCAAAAGCACCATCTTATTTAGAGGCTTGACTTTCATTTAAAAGTGAACCAGCCTAAACATTCTTTTGCCAAGGACTTGTCTTGTTGTATTCCTGTGCCAAAGTCACAGTCACAATCTGCAGCTGTCTGTTCTGAAAAGTTGCCACTTTCAGAAAAAAATTCTTTGAACTTTTCACTCTTATCAGAAATGCTCTTGCTCATGACCTGTACTCCAAGGATTTGCTCTGACCGTTCTATGTCCTCTGATCATATTTGTGCTGACTGTGAGCTAATGATGTAATGTAATAATATAATGTGATTTTATATTGAATTTTAAGTTTTAGAAAGTAAAGGAAATATTTATATTGAGCGTGTTCTCCAGGAGAAGAAAATGTTGGTAAAAGCAACTTTCAAGAGAAACATAACAAAGACACAAACTGACTGTTTAGTACATGTGGCTATGGTCAGCAAATGACCTGCTGTGGAATGGAAGTCCTTATATGGGAAGTGCAGAAGAACTGCTGCCCCAGGTAACATACAGTTCAAGTGCAGATTTGCAAAAACACTCTCTCAAGATCAGGTAGACACTGATTTGAAGGATATAAAAGGAGGAGTTTCCTAGCCAAGAGTTAGAGTTCCTAACAGGTTGGTACCCTCTGGCCTGAATGGATCTCTCCATCCCTTGCATGGGATGTGGGCTCTCAGACCTTGTTTCTTGCATGGATTAAGGCTCTTAGACCTTCCATATAGGTTAAGACTTTCTTGCCTAAAAAGTCTCTTTAAGTGTTTAGTCCTTGCGTGTTCTGAATACTTACAGATTTCTCCAGCATTTACAAGTCTTCCTATAAGACTGGAGAACTCCCTAAACTGAGGAGTCTCTCTAGATATCCAGCCCTTGCGAGGACTGGGTGTCTGGACTGAATACCTACAGACTTCACATCTTTCATATAAGATGGGAGCTCTTGGAGTCCATCAACCCTTGCTTACCGGTCCTCATGGACTGAGGGGGCTTAGATTTCTCCAAGCCTTTGCGTAAACATGGAGGTTCTAAGAACTCCCTGTAGATCTATCCATCCTTTGTATGGAGGCACTGAAAACTCCTTAATACTTGCATGTATTGGGAAGTGTTCACTAAGATCTATCCAGCCCTTATAGACATGGAAGTTCTTAAGACTTCTATATTATATATACTGTACTTACATTTACGTCTTTTTCATATTTTTGAAGCAATTCAATAAAGAGCTTACTCCGGTAAGAAAGCAGTTGAGTCCTTCTTAGTAGGTGTCTAACTGAATAAGATAACATACTTCTTCTCAGGAAGGGGTCGATTCTAAGAGCATAGGCACTGAAAAGCACTGACCCGGTTCAGGACCTTTACCTTTATGAGTAGGAAAAGAGGTTTTCCTTTTGACTCAGACCCTGACAACCTCCCTTCTACCAAACAAAGTTAGCTGGAAGATTTCTTTACTTTTGGAAAGTAATACCAGTAACAGGTTTCAGGTGCTTCAAGATGAGTCTGTTGATTATATTGACACAGAAGAAAAAGAATGTTTCCCTATGCTGGCCCCCTAATGCGAATGTTGGCTCTCACAATCCGATTAGTATTTCGACAGGTGCCAGTGTTGGTTTCTGTCAACAAACCTTCTCAAATTTCCCGTCTCCATCTTCATTCCAGCCTTGCATTTCACCCAAAAGATCCTTAAAATAGAGTGTGGTGGTCTAAATCCAGATTTGTGGCATGTTTCCTGGTGGCATCTAGATTAGATTACCCCAGTGTGCTCTGCATGGGGCTGACCTTGATGACAGTCTGGAAGCTGCAGTTGGTACAGAATGGAGTGGGTCATAGGGACCATACCATTCCAGTCTTATTCTATCTATGCTGGCTTCCAACATTCTTCAGGGCTCAATTCAAGGTGCTGGTATTGACGTTTAAAGCCCTGAATAGCCTGGGACTAACATACCGTAAGGACCATCTTCTCCCATATGAACCTACCTGCTCATTCCCATCATCCTCAGAAGCCCTACTTCAGTTGCCCTCGCCATCAGAGGCCCAAGAAAGGGCCTTCTTACTCGTGGCACCAAAAGTCTGGAACTCCTTCCCCAGTGAGATGTGTCTCTCTCCCTCTCTCTTTGTGCCTTCTGCCAGCAGAAGAGTCTTTTTGTTTCATTTGGCATACCCCCAGCTTTTATGTATGCTGCCTTGGGGACATTGTCAAGTGGAAAGGCGACATAAAGAATATTTTAAATAAATAAGTATTTCCTTCTAGCCAAATACATTAGAACTTAAGTTGTCAGCTCCTGCCAGGGAAGGAAGCGAGAGATGGAGGAGGCATTTCTCTCTTTTGCTTGGCTATTCTTGATCAAAGGGCAATATCAAAGTATTTTGGTGTGGATCAATCCGCCTGGATTTTTATATGTGGTAACTCATGTCTCGACCTAATTTTTGTGGGTGTACAGCTGGCCAAGAACGATAGGATGTTTTGGAAGACATTGATTCATAGGGTCGCCAGGAGTCGGAAGCGACTTGACAGCACTTAACACACACGCACAGCTGGCCAAAGTCTGCTTTGATGAGACCTTATTCCCCACCCCCCCCACCCCAAGTAAAAACTATTTCTCTCAAGTGTCTGGGAGCAGACACAGTTTTAAAGATGCACGTTCGCGGCAGGCAGACCCTCTGACACTAGGAAATGATGGCCACAGTTGAGAACATAAAAATCAGACCATGTTTATTGTAGGACAATTGACGTTAATGCAGAGGTGCAAGAATGATGAAAAGAGGGTATGCTTCGCTTATGATATTAGCCCACAGTAAGACAGGCTGCATGCAGAGAGAGGCGGCTGAAAGGTGAAGTTCGAGAGGTCAGGTCTGTTGGCCATGATGCCTAAATGTACAAAGGCTGGGAGCCAAATGACAGGAGAAGGCTGTAGTGTCCATGCTCCACTTATAACCATCCTATTGGCAACTGAATGCCCCTCCTTGGTAAGATTCAGCAGGGCTCTTCTTTATGTTCTCGAATCCCTCAAATGCAAAGCAACAGGTGAGATGCTTTAGTGGAGGGGCTGTGGCTCAGTTTTTAGAGCATCTGCTTGGCATGAAGAAGGTCCCAGGCTCAATCCCTGGCATCTACAGTTAAAGGGACTAGGCAAATAAGTGATGTGAAAGACCTCCGCCCAAGACCCTGGAGAGCCAGTCCTTTGGCTCAGATGCGGCAGCCGTTCTCAGCAAAGGAGCTCATAAAAGACTGAAGGTCAATGCAGCTGTTGCGATTCTTGGTGGCTCCGCAGTTTCTGGGATCGGGCAGCTCCTCCACCCACGCGTTCAAATCCAGCAGGTACTGAGGGCTGCAGAGAGAGAGAGGCTGAGTCAAAACACAGGAAAGTCTGGCGTAACCTATCCTCATCGGCGAGAAACTCAGGAGCAGAATTAACGAGGGAAGGGCCATGGCTCAATTTGTAGAGCATCTGCTTGGCATGCAGAAGGTCCCAGGTTCAGTCCCCGGCATCTCCAGTTAAAGGGACTAGGCAAGTAGGTGATGGGAAAGACCTCTGCCTGAGACCCTGGAGAGCCAAGCCGGACTTAGATAGTACTGATTTTGATGGACCAAGGGTCTGATTCAGTATAAGGCAGCTTCATGTGTTCATGTGTGTTCAACAAGGTAGCTTGGCGAAGTGTTTCTAAATCTGCTTTTGCCAGAAAGTGGGAGTTCAGGGCAGAGGGGGGAATTTGCAGGAAAGGGCTGGTAGAAGGAAGGTTTCTTGGCCTCTCCTGCTGAATCTGTCCTGAAAATGTCTACTCCCGGATCCTCATCTGTCTAACCACCCCAGAAACCTGCTGTTTATTTTTATAATGGATTTCCTGCCACCACTCTGAGTTTGGCCCTATTGGACCTAGTGAACCACTTCAGACTGCAGGTGGGAGTTCACATGAACTGCATATATATATGCATATATATGAACTGCATATATATATGAACACTTTTCTATGCATATATATATATATACACACACACACACATATATATATATACACACATATATATATACACATGCATAGAAAAGTGTTCAGTGGAGGTTGAATGATACCCAGTTTCTGAGAATTCTTTCTTTGTACAGAGAAGAACAACAAAAAGAAGAGAACAAAAAGCACTAACACTTAAGAAGAATCAAACTGGCTTATAATCTCCTTCTCTTCCTCTCCTCACAACATACACCTTGTGAGGTGGGTGGGGCTGAGAAAGCTCGGAGAGAACTGTGACTAGCCCAAGGTCACCCAGCAGGCTTCATGTGGAGGAGTGGGGAAACCAACCCAGTTCACCCGATTAGAGTCCTCTGCTCATGTGGAGGAGTGGGGAATCAAACCCAGTTCCCCAGATTACAGTCCACCACTCTTATCTTCTACACCACGCTGGCTCTCACTATCTTGAAAGCTTCCATTGGCAGTCTGAAAGTGGTATACTAAGGGAGATGGAGTGGTAAAATTAATTTCCTCAGTGGCTACAGGAATATCAGAAGCTGCCTTATACTGAATCAGACCCTTGGTCCATCAAGGCCAGTATTGTCTATACCCAGACTGACAGCAGCTCTCCAGGGTCTTGGTAGTGGTCTTTCACATCACCATCTACTTGGCCCTTTTTGAAGTGGTGATGTGGGGGTTTGAACCTGGGACCTTCTGCATGCGAAGCAGATGCTCAACCACTGAGCCATGGGCCCTCCATTTTAAAGGCTGAGATTTCATTCTGTACTATCCCATCATCTTTGTTATGTATGCATGTGTGTGTGTGTGTGATTGAATCAAGGGAATGAAGCTCCTCGTAATTGCATCAGGGGAAACCCTGGGGAGCTTGGAGTTCCCCAAGGCTCCTGAACTGTATGATCCCATTGGCTACTGGGGTTTTCTCCCCAAATCACGGTTGTGGGGGGAGTGGCCGCAGGCGGCCAAGCGGGCATATAAGCGGGGGTCTGGTCACTGTAGTTAGTTCTGTTCTCGTTCGTACAATAAAGCGGTTGCTGTTGGAACTCCGTCTCCGACCTCGTGTGTTCCCCCACGCAAACTTAACAATCTTCATCCAGGAGAGTGCCCTGCTGCCTTTCTACTACTCAGTGCCTGCAAACAGTATTAGCAGTAGTTGCAAGCACCACCATCTTCCTTACACGTAGTCCTGGGCAGGTGAGGGTGTCATAGGAATCTCATCTCATTACAGGCACTCACTGAGTGCTTTTCCTGCCTCTCTGCATCTCTCGTTGGTCTAATCAAGCTGATTACATTTTGTATGAGACCTCTGCATCCTGACTCCAGCTGTCCCTTATTGGTAACACCCCTCCTCCCTTCTGTCCTAGATATAAAGGCTGATGGATCTTCATTCTCATTTACATTTGACGAAGTGAACTTTGACTCGTGAATGCTTATGTCCTGGAAAATTTTCTTGATCTCTAAAGTGCTACTAGATGCAGATTTTGTTCTGCTGCTACAGACAAACACTGCTACCCACCTGAAACTAAATAAACCTAAGTGTCTGCTAAGATTGGGTCCCACAGGAAGGGAGTATGCACGCACCTGTGCAAGGTGAAGGCAGAGAGCCAGCGTGGTGTAGTGGTTAAGAGTGGCGGACTCTAATCTAGTGAACCAGGTTTGTTAGTGAACCAGTCTAGTGAGGAGACACTGTCCTTCAGTGTTACTCCTCTGAAGATGCCTGCCACAGCTGCTGGCGAAACGTCAGGAAAGAAAATACCAAGACCATCGTCACATAGCCCGGATAACCTACAAGAACCAACTAGTGAACCAGGTTTGTTTCCCCACTCCTGCACATGAAGCCTGCTGGGTGACGTTGGGCCAGTCACAATTCTCTCCGAACTCTCTCAGCCTAACCTACCTGTCTGTTGTGGGGAGGGGAAGGGAAGGAGACTGTAAGCTGCTTTGAGACTCCTTAAGGTAGAGGGGGGGAAAGGTAAAGGTCTCCTGTGCAAGCACCGGGTCATTCCTGACCCATAGGGTGACGTCACATCCCGACGTTTTCTAGGCAGACTTTGTTCGCGGGGTGGTTTGCCAGTGCCTTCCCCAGTCATCTTCCCTTTACCCACAGCAAGCTGGGTACTCATTTTACCGACCTCGGAAGGATGGAAGGCTGAGTCAAAAGCGGGGTATAAAAACCAACTCTTCCGACATTTATGTATGGGATTTTTACCTGAGGTTTGTTGTTCGCTGAACCCACACTTTCCTGTTGGGAATCTATGACCCAGCAGTCTCCAAGCTCAAATCAAGAAGCATTTGAATCCCTGCTCCTTGAAATGCTGCTTTGTAATTGGCTGTAGTGCTTACTGTGAGAAAAAAGTGTTGTCCCCCGCCCCCCGCCAGAAACCTAATTGCCACACAAAAAAGCATTTAAAAATACATAGCTCTCTAAAAGGAACGGGGGGGACACCCAATCCTTATTTCTAACATCCTTTCTTCTGCTCAGAAAGAGGAAGCAGGAAGCATTTTAATCCCTGCCCCTTGACACACTGCTTTGTAATTGGCTGTAGTGCTTTCTGTGAGAGAAACCAAGCTTCCATGTCCTGTGCTTTGCCTTATGCATGGGGATTTCACCCGGGCTGAGCTCAGGGGAGATGGAAGAATCAGTTTAATAGAGGAACAGGAAGTCCTGGGATTTGTGAGGGCTGGCATCTCTAATGGATGGAAAATTCATGCATAACTCCAAGGAACAACTGAGACAGTCCAGGGACGAACATGAGTGAAAGTACCCATGCATAAATGCCTTTCTTCTTCTTCTTTCTGTCATGCAGGACTAAGAAAACCCATGCCCTGGGAAATTCCCTCTTCTATGTAAATAAATGTTGTGGGATTTTACTGTATTGAGCCCTGGCCTTTTGTCTCTCTGTGGACTTGCATCTTTGGTTCATTCTCCCTCAAATCCTTGCAAAGTACTACATGAACTGTTGGAGAACACCATCCTAAGTCCATTGTCCTGGTCTCCATGCCAACATCACGGGTGCTTTGCTCCTGCCTTGGTATGCTGATGGAATATATTCCTTATTATGAACCTTATTATATTTTGCATTATTGGGGTTCTTGGGTTGCAACTGCTATGCATGTTTGTTTTAGTTTGCTGTATGTTACAATAAATAGTTGTAGAGTGTTCAACTGTTGGTCTCTGTCTCTGTGAATCTGATCCTAACACCACTCACTCCAGCCAAGGACAAGCCCAGGGTAACCTGGAGGGTTCCTAGGCCCAGGACTTGGTATTCCCTTCATAATAAATATTGTCCCAACCTGGATAGCCTAGGCTATCCTGATCTCCTCAGTTCTCAGAAGCGAAGCAGGGGCGGCCCTAGTTAGTACTGGGATGGGAGACCACCAAGGAAGTCCAGGCAGGCAATGGCAAATAACCTCTGAACATCTCTTCCCTTCAATACCCTACGGGGTTACCATAAGACTGTGACGTGACAACATGTTCCACCCCCATGCAAATATTAAAGCCCTGCTTTACTTATCTGCAACTGACCACCCTTCTTTTCCTCATTCTCACCTGCCTCACAGTAACCACTAGGCACAGCTCCCTTCTTTGACACAGCCTGGCTGTCGATGACCTCTACCACCCAATCCTCTTGCCTTTCCACCACTCCTTTATGTACCCAAGTCCCCCTCATTCTTTCTCCCTAACTTACCGGCCTTCAGAGTCCCGCGTTTCTCCATCACGTCCCATCAGAAGATATTCGCTGCCTTTTGCCAAGCGCGTCCGACACGCAGCACGAACCACGAAACGTCGGACCTGGTTAGCAGAGGCCCCCATGTCTGAGGCTGGAGAGGGAGAGAGAGAATTGGAAAAGCTCCGGGAACACTTAATGCGACAGCCTTGTTGAAGCTAACCAGGTGAGGTTGACGGGCTCAATCCCTAAGACCGGAGATCACTGGGCTGCCCATGTGAGGGTAAAAGGTAAAGGTCCCCTGTGCAAGCAGCGGGTCATTCCTGACCCATGGGGTGATGTCACATCCCAACGTTTCCTAGGCAGACTGTTTACGGAGTGGTTATCTCAGTGCCTTCCCCAGTCATCTTCCCTTTACCCCCAGCAAGCTGGGTACTCATTTTACCAACCTCGGAAGGATGGGAGGCTGAGTCAACCTTGAGCGGGCTACCTGAAACCAACTTCTGTTGGGATCGAACTCAGGCCATGAGCAGAGCTTGGACTGCAGTACTGCAGCTTACCACTCTGCGTCACGGGGCTCATCCATGCGAGAAATAAGTATAATAAATAGATATTAAAAAGTAGAAAAGAGCAAGAGCCCAGTAGCACCTTAAAGACTGACAAAATTTCTTGCAGGGTATGACCTGTGGCTCATGAAAGCTCATAGGCTGCCAGAAATGTTAGGCTTTAAGATGTTACTGGATTCTTGCTCTTTTTTGTTGTTACAGACAGTCTTAGTTGAGGGCAGAAGGAAAAGAGGAAGACCCAACAAGAGATGGACTCTATAAAGGAAGCCACAGCCCTCAGTTTGCAAGACCTGAGCAAGGCCGTCAAAGATAGGACATTTTGGAGGACTTTCATTCATAGGGTCGCCATGAGTCGGAGGCGACTTGATGGCACTTAACACACACACACACACAACACAGCTACCCATCGTGATCTATTTTCATGGAAGATATTAAAAAGGGGAGAGAACCAAAGGCTGGGGACGGCATTGGGGTCCTTCATCCCTCTTTCATTTCTTCTCTCCTCACATACTCGGCTTCATATTGTTTTCACTTTTTGTTGTGGTCTCATAACTCTGCCACTCCAATCCCGGGCCTGCTCTGCTAAGGCGGGAGGATTGCCACAGCGGGACAAATAATAAACAGTGCTGGAAATGCATGTTTACATCCCTAGAGGATCAGACTCGCAATAATGGGTTTAAATTATGGGTGGAAAGGCTGGACATTAGGAAGAATTTTTTTACAGTAAGAGTAGTTCAGCAGTGGAATCGGCTGCCTTGGGAGGTGGTGAGCCCCCCCTCACTGGCAGCCTTTAAGCAGCGGCTGGACAAACACTTGTCAGGGATGCTCTAGGCCAGCGGTTCTCAAACTGTGCTCCATGAAGCACTTGGTGCTCCATGAAATATCTCCTAGTGCTCCATGAAGAGATTGAAAAAAAAATACTATTGTCATTCGGTTTAGTATGTAGGTGCTAGTAGAAAATTAGAGCTCCGTGATGAATTTCTCTCCTGAAAAGTGCTCCATGACTGGAAAAGTTTGGGAACTGCTGCTCTAGGCTGATGCTGCATTGAGCAGGGGGTTGGACTAGACAGCCTGTATGGCCCCTTCCAACTCTTGAGATTCTGTGATTCTACATATAAATTAACTGTTACAAGAAGCAGACTGGGAGCAGGCCAGAAGACAGACCTTTGCCATGTTTAGTACCAGACCTGATCTGGAATATCCAGATTTGGTGGGGATTCGGCTGTCCATTGGCTTGTGGCCTGCAAAGAAGCCCTGGCTCTAACTTGGCCATCAATACACTCCCGAAGGTGATCACTCACTGAACTGCAAGGGCTCCAGGATGGTCACTTTATAGACACGGAAGGCGCTTTCTTGGTCTTCGCTCTCCACTCGAGCCCGGAAGGCTGTGGGTGGCAGGAAAAGGCAGAGGGAGAATAGGCTGTTATTATTAGCAAGGAAACTTATAAAACAGGAGTTACTCTTTTAAAAAACACATTAACTCGCATGCTTTGTCCAGAACAGCCTATTGATTGGCAGTTCCAGACATGGCATCCACTGGTGTTATGGTACCCTCTGATGCGTTTCCCGGCACCCATCCCCACACTCAAAAGCGTTTAATCTCCACACTCAAAAGCCAATCCTGGCTTTCCTACATCTCACTAGATCGGGGTGGTTCAGGGTTGCCAGGTTCCCCCCACGCCACTGGCAGGAGCTTCAAGGGGTCGGGGCTGGGGGTGACGATCTGTCCACGTGCAGCTCTATGACGTCAATTCCAGCGCCAGCATCTCAACATTGATGCTCTAGCACTATCCTCCAAAACTCTATGAAAACAATAGAGTTTTTTTGGGGGGGAGTGCTAGAACGTCCCTGTCTTGATGCCAGTGCTTCCAGTGTAAACCTGGAAGTGACATCATTGCACTGCATGCGGATCACCCTCCCCACACACACACACACAGCTGGCCTGCTTCTGCCCGCCGACCAGCTGAGGGTAATTGCTCACCATAACCAGGCATAGGGGAAACCTATTCAGAAGATCCCCAAGAGGCAACTAGGTCGGAAGAAAGGAATCTTGGTAGGAATCTTGGTTTGAAACCTCCCATCATTTTGAAAGTGTTTCCCCCTCTCCCATGGCAGCCATTTTGTGACTACTCCAACCTCTGAGGGCAGCCATTGTGTGGTGATGCCCGTAATCCTCTGTCGAAACACTAAAATTGTCCACAGGCTCAACAAGTTTGGCAACGGTGGCTATAAATGCTGTAGATTAAGTGAAATCAACCCAGCCAAGCCCACTGAAGCCCCGTGGCTGAAGTCACACCACTCTGTGCTTCGATGGTGAGAAGACAATTTCAGAGAGACTCCCATGTTAAAGGAGAAAATGGAGGGAATTGAACCCTGGTGTGTGCATGTGAGAAAATCAAAAAGGCTTTGCAGGAAGGGGGGGAATCAAAGAGTCAAAAGCCAAACAGACAGCACAGATGGACTCCAGAACCAAACGCTTACCGTAGTGTACACGGGGATTGTAACACGCAAACTGCATACGAGTGTCTCCTGTAATGGTTTCCTTGAGAGTTCGCTTCAAACGCGGACAGGCACCTACGGGGGGGGGGGGGGAGGCAGAGATACAGTCAGGATCCCAGTGGGGAGTGCATGGCATTAATGTAAGAGGGAAACAGCTGACATCCTTAAGAAGGAAGTGACAGGTAGGGGATTTGGGAGACGACCCCACCCCCTGGTTGTTTTATTTATTTAAAGCATCTTCCTTGCAGAACTCAAGGCTGCTCGCAATATAAATAAAATGATTGTAAAAACAACAACATAAACAAAACAACAATTACAAAAGCACACAAAGAGGTCACAATTTAAAAACTCTAATTAGGACTGCCAATAAATAAAAAACTAAATCAGTCAAATGCAGTCCTAAAGAAAACCGTCGTCAGCTGCGTCCTGAAGATCGACAGTGAGGGGGGCGACGGCACACCTCCCTGGGGAGGTTGTTTCATAATAGTGGGGCTGCCACCAAAAAGGCCCTCTCTCGTGTGCCCACCAGATGAGCTTCTTTGATAGGTGGGACAGTGAAGAGAGCTCCTCCCTGCAATCTTAATTCCTGGGGAGTAATATGTGAGGATGGGAATAGTTGTGGAGTAAGGCTCTGAAATTCTGGAATTTCAGAGCTGCTCTTCTTTGTTCATAGTGGTTTTCTTAGGTGCAGCTATATCACTGGTCCACCCAAGTGATGCTGCCCCAACAAACACAACTATCAGGAAAATCGTTAACTGCAACTGCTGGAAAATAGTGATTCATGCCTCAGCTTGCACAACTTTCAAGAGTATTTCACGGTAACCATAACACAATCGGCGCAGGAACCTGTTGGATAGTGACCGTAGCACCTCACTTCTAGGGGCATGAATGTATAGACTGTGATTTAAGAAGCGGTTCTCCTCCCCATCGTCACACAGGGGACCTCTGCCGTATCAAACAGCATGGCCAGGGCCATCATTACGAGCTGTCAGGAGATTGGGCCGTAATGATGGCAGACAGGCCCGATCTCATTTCTCATCCACCTTCCCTCATGGCTTTCCCGTTACTCAAGGGACAAGGGAGCATTAAAATATGAAGGCAAAGTCATGAGCCCTTTGGTGGGTAAGAGCACGCCAGTCACATTGCCTTTGTCCACTCTCACTGTGCTGTGAGTCTTACGGAAATCAATAGTGCCGGGGTGTCAAACATAAGGCCCGAGGGCTGGATCCGGCCCCTTGAGAGCTCTTATCTGGTCCGTGAGCCAGCTGAGGCAGCCCCCACCCCCGGACTCTCGATCTGGGCTTGCAAGGCATGGCCCGGCTCAACCAAGTGAGATTTATGTCATATTTGGCCCTCGTAACAATTGAGTTCGACACCCCTGAAATAGTGCATTCTTATTGTTCCAGGGGCAGCTCTCTTGCCCAGATGTGTGTGTGTGTGTGAAGTGCTGTCAAGTCGCAGCCAACTTATAGCGACTCCTTTTGGGGGGGGGGTTTCAAGGTAAGCGACTAACAGAGGTGATTTTGCCAGTGCCTTCCTCTGCACAGCAAACCCTGGTCTTCCTTGGTGGTCTCCCATCCAAATACTAACCAGGGCTGACCCTGCTTAGCTTCTGAGATCTGACGAGATCAGGCTAGCCTGGGCCATCCAGGTCAGGGCCTTGCCCAGATAGCTCATTGAAAATCCCATTAACACCCCCCCGAAGGCCAACTCTAGCACTCAGGCAGGCCGGCCGGCCATCTTACCTTCCGCACATTGGCAGACATCTTCTGAGCACAACGCCGACACAAACTGATCCTTGTTGTGTATACCGTAGAAGATGCTGCAGCGCTTCTCTATAGCCGAAGAGGGGAACAGGGAAGATATGCGTACATATGATAGGGGTGTTACTTTAATTCAGTTACTCCACCTTCTCCCCAAGCCCTGAATTGCTGATAATCACAGGGGTTCACAGTTAATGCCCTTCTCCCTTCTAATGTGCCTCCAAATCTTAGCTTGATGTCACGGGTTAGAGCAAAGGCTGAGGGAAATTAGGGTTGCCAGCCTCCAGTTACTAGCTGGAGATCTCCTGCTATTACAACTGATCTCCAGCCGATAGAGATCAGTTCACCTGGAGAAAATGGCCGCTTTGGCCATTGGCATTGAAGTCCCTCCCCACCCCAAACCCCGCCCTCCTCAGGCTCCGCCCCAAAAACCTCCCACAGGTTGCGAAGAGGGACCTGGCAACCCTTGGGAAAATAAATGAATTTGGGCTGGTCTAAGAATCCCCTGAACCCACCAAAGAGAAACACCCCACTGCACCTGGGGGACTCTCTGCCCCACAACCTGCCCAGGCTTACCCGGCTCATAGAAGTCATAGAGGGAGGCGCTTGTTGGCTGGAGTTTTCCCACAGCGACCAGCTGTTTTGCTCCAAAGGAAATACATTCCTGGCCGGACGCTGGCACCTATATGTGAATATACAAAGCTGCCTTATCCCAAATCGGATTGTCGGTCTGTCTAGACCAGAGTGGCCTTCTCTATCCAGGGACAGTCTCTGAGGTGGACCCCCAGAGATGCTTTTAACTGGAGAGCCAACATAGTGTAGTGGTTAAGAGCGGCGGACTCAAATCTGGAGAATCGGGTTTGATTCCTCCACATGAAGCCCACTGGGTGACCCTGGGCTAGTCACAGTTCTCTCAGAACTCTCTCAGCCCCACTTACCTTACAAGGTGCCTGTTGTGTGTGTGTGTGTAGGGGGGAGACTGGGAGCTAGGGCAGACAATAAATACAAAAAATAAATAAAATAGATAAAATAAATAGGATGCCCGTGGCAGACTTTAGCCAAACATCAGAGTTTTCTAGCTGCATCCATATTTTCTTTTGGTGAAGAAATTATCTCTCTCTTCCTCTGCTCTTTCCCTATCATTTATTTATAGATAATGAGTAGTCTTCCATCTTCTCCCTTGGAGAGAACTGTGACAGGCCCAAGGTCACCCAGCAGACTTTATGTGGAGGAGTGAGGGATCAAACCTGGTTCTTGAGATTAGAGTCTGCAGCTCCTAACCACTACATCAAACTGGCTGTCTGGAGAAAGGGGGGGGGGGTCAAAGGCTGAAATATCACCTCCACAGGGCAACATTTGTGTATGTCAGAATGCCCCTTGCTTGGGGTTCATAGTGCGGGCAGCTGCAGCCTTTGTGAGGTGTTTGTTGGCTTCTCATAGAACCATAGAGTTGGAAGGAGCCATGCAGGCCATCGAGTCCAACCCCCTGCTCAATGCAGGATCAGCCTAGAGCATCCCTGACAAGTGTTTGTCCAGCCTCTGCTTGAAGGCTGCCCGTGAGGGGGAGCTCACCACCTCCCTGGGTAGCCACTGCTGAACTACTCTTACTGCAAAAAAATTTCTTCCCAATATGCAGCTGTACTTTTCCGTTCTCAAAAACATCTGGTTAGCCGCTGCAGAAAATGGAATGCTGAACCAGACAGGTGCTAAGGTCATAGTTTGCCTGTGTGTTAAGTGCCGTCAAGTCGCTTTCGACTCATGGTGACCCTATGAATGAAAGTCCTCCAAAATGTCCTATCTTTGATAGTTTGCCTAGGCTGCCAAAAAACCTTGGGCCAGCCCTGGATGGGTCGCCATACCAAGTGAATTTGAACTTGTGGGTCACCTCAAGTTGAGGCCAGCGTGGTGTAGTGGTTAAGAGTGGTGGTTTGGAGTGGTGGGCTCTGATCTGGAGAACCAGGTCTGATTCCCCACTCCTCCACATGAGCGGTGGAGGCTAATCTGATGAACTGGATTGGTTTCCCCACTCCTATACACAAAGCCAGCTGGGTGACCTTGGGTTAGTCACTGTTCTCTTAGAGCTCTCTCAGCCCCACCTACCTCACAGGGTGTCTGTTGTGGGGAGGGGAAGGAAAGGTGATTGTAAGCCGGTTTGATTCTCCCTTAAGTGGTAGAGAAAGTCAGCATATAAAAACCAACTCTTCTTCTTCTACCTCAGAAGACTATAGAGAGGTGCCTTTACAGGTGTTGCATATAAGGGGTCTCAGAAAGAAGCAAAATATTACAAGCATGTCTAAAGGAACTGGCTGCTCTTTAACATCATCTTCAGAGATAAGTTTCCTCACCAGGCACCCGTACCTTCAAATATGGGTGGGTGCTAATTGGAAACAGGGCCTCCTCTGCGGCTGCCCCTTCCCACTATATATCACCTTCCGCAGAAATGCTCACCTGGCCGCTTTGTGGTGTTGTAGGCACTAGGTTGAAAACTACTTTATCTATGCAAACTTTCAAATTTAATTTTATTTTTACTTGAAAAGAAGATGACCCGGAATGTAAGATGACTCCCCCTAAAAATGTTATACACAAAGTGTTTTTTAGTATTGGGCATAACTCTAAGTGGTATGGAAATTTAAGATGACTTTCACTCTCTTTTTTTGATAGCATATCGGGGAGGGGGGAACTAGTTTTGCATTTGAGTAAATACTGTATTTATTTAAGTTGCTGCTGTGCAGTTTTATTGTTGTGCTGGTGCTACATTATGGTTTCAAGTGTGTTTCACTAGGACATTTTTAATGTTGATTTCTACTGCTTGGAGCCAGATTGGAAATCCTTGCACTGAGAGGCAGGAAAAAGTTTTGTTCTACAGAGGTTCTCACCGTGTCAAAATACAGCAGCAGCTGTTGCCCCTGGAACTCCCAATGGCTGATGTATTGATCGGCGAGATCTCGCAGCTGAGGAGGCGGGAGAGAGGCAGAAAAAGAAATCAGCAAGTGAACTAAGCCAGTAGATTCCCCTCAGATGACCAGCTAGGGTTGCCAACCTCCAGGTGGTACCTGGAGCTCTCCTGCTACTACAAATGATCACCAGGTGTCCACGATCATTTTCCCTGGAGATGGAGGATGGACTCTATTAGCATTATACCCAGCTGAGGTCCCTTCCCCAAACACCACTCTCCTCAGACTCCACCCCTAAAATCACCAGGTATTTCCCAACCTAGAGCTGGCAATCCTAAGAATGGCCCCCGCCAAATCCAATGGCCCCCCTCTCCTTTCCATGATGAGGCTGTAACAGACAGTCAAGGTGCTTTCACACTAGCAGTTTAAATCTGAAATTAGTTTTGTTTTGTTTTTACAGATGATTCAGACGATGTACGGTTAACCTGTTGTAGTCCAACATTTTCTGAATTCAGTTCTGATCTGTGGCAGGGTTTTCCCCCCTCTTTAACCCAGGGTGAAAGTAAGTTAGTACAAGTCTGTACAGAGGGCAAGTAAAAGTGGGACATCTAATTATCTCCTTTGAGCCCCCAAGAAAGACAGGCCATTTATGCAGAGTCGATTCTGCTCCTCGCTCAATGCTGATTTTTTAAATCCTACCTTTAAAATGACTATTCACAGTCTTGATGCAAGAGGAGAAAGTCAAACAAATTCCACCCCCCACTCTCCTGCTCCTTCATTTGCATAGCCATTAGCAATAGTCATTTGCATAGCTAAGCTGCAGCTGGGATTCTGCATGCTTCCTTCAGTGAATGGTTCGATGCAGGGGCAGAGCAAATACAAAAAGTCACGTTAAAGGGCTTTTAAGAAATGCGAAGTGACATCTGGAATGACGGTTCAGCGTGAAGAAATAAAAAAATATATGCGGGGCACTTTAGCCTGGAACACGCTGCTAATTACCAAGCATAAACAGCCGGTGTGTGTATGTGTGTGTGTAAAGTGCCGTCAACTCATAGCCAACTTATAGCAACCCCTGGTGGGGTTTTCAAGGCAAGAGATGCCCAGACGTGGTTTGCTGTTGCCTTCCTCTACATAGTAATGACCCTGGTATTCCTCGGAGGTCTCCCATCCAGATACTAACCAGGGCTGACCCAGCTTAGCTTCTGAGATCTGACAAGATCAGGCTACACCACACTGCCTTCCCTCCCAAGAGAGACAGTAGCAGCAAGAAATGTAAGTTACTTCTTTTAACTTGAAATGGACTTGCTAGGATGGGCAGCATTTTAGAAAGCGTAAGCGCAGGCCGTCTGTGTCCTCCCCCTGCCCCCCCTGCCCCATGCCCATCCACCACCTTGTCAAGGTCATCCCGGTCCGGCTGGAAGCCACTGAGCATGGTGATGTCAGCAACGACCATGCCTGAGACGCGTGCCCCTGGTTGCCTCCTGGAGGGAAAGGGTGGGGAGAGGAGAAGAAGCAGGAGAAGAGAATTATGACTTCCTGTTTTTTACATGTGTGCTGTATCAAGGCTTTGATATGTCCTAGTGTGGTGTAGTGGTTAAGAGCAGTGGTTTGGAGTGGTGGACTCTGATCTGGAGAACTGGGTGTCAGGATTGTTTGGTTTCAATGCCTGTCATGATGTATATAAGGATTTATTGGTGTGGTAACCAGATCAAAAGGTTGGGTTGCTTGATCTGTAACCTGAATCCTTGGTGGGAGTTGGGAAAGTGGAGCCATGTGTGCGTGTGTGTGTGTGTGTGTGTATAGGGGAGGGTACAAAGAATGCACAGCAATGCAGAAGAACAACCTTGAGGGGAGATAACACTGAAAGCCTCTGAGTGAAGAGAAACCACCTGGACATAAGGGGGATGGGAGCTTGGCGGCTATAACCGGAGACTACTGGAATGTATGCTCATTAGAGTCTTTATGCTGTACCAAGAGCCATGAGATTTTCTGAATGCTCCCTGGAAATACAATAAACTGCTGGTTACTGCCGAACAAATACTGAGTGCCTGGAATTATTGAAATATTGTCGGGACAACGAGAAACCTCACACTGGGTTTGATTACCCACTCCTCCACACGAGTGGCGGAGGCTAATCTGGTGAACTGGGTTTGTTTCCCCAGTCCTACACACAAAGCCAGCTGGGTGACCTTGGGCTAGTTACAGTTCTTAGAGCTCTCTCAACCCCACCTGGGCTGTGGCTCAGTGGTAGAGCATCTGCTTGGCATGCAGAAGGTCCCAGGTTCAATCCCCGGCATCTCCAGGTAAAGGGACTAAGCAAGTAGGTGATGTGAAAGACTTCTGCCTGAGAACCTGGAGAGCCTCTGCGGGTCAGAGTAGACAATACTGACTTTGATGGACCAAGGGTCTGATTCAGTATAAGGCAGCTTCATGTGTTCACCTACCTCACAGGGAGTCTATTGTGGGGAGGGGAAGGGAAGGTGATTGTAAGCCGGTTTGATTTTTCCTCAAGTGGTAGAGAAAGTTGGCATATAAAAACTAACTCTTCTTCTTCCCTAGGTATTGTTTGACCTGGATGGCCCAGGATGGCCTGATCTCATCAGATCTCAGAAGTTAACCAGGGTTGGCTCTGGTTACTAGTGGGCAGGACTCAAGCATGTGAACAGTTGCTAAGGTACTTTTGAAGTAGGGTTTTTCTAATGCCAATGTGGTTGACCTGAAAACCTCCAGACTAACAAAGACTACAGTCAACAATAGCCATGCAGATTAGCTTTGGATTTCACACATTAACAGATCACTTCAGGATACAATGGTTCCATATTAACATACCACACCCTCATTAGCACATTATCTTGATACTTACAGGACAATGATTAGCACATTACCTTTACTTTTTGCAGGACAATGATTCAGCTCAAACCCAACCCCTTTCTGACTATATATTACTCTTCCTACACACTTGACACTGAGAGACACTGTCCTTCAGTGTTACTCCTCTGAAAATGCCTGCCACAGCTGCTGGCGAAACGTCAGGAAAGAAAATACCAAGACCACGGTTACACAGCCCGGATAACCTACAAGAACCAATGGTTGCCCTGTATTTGTCTCAATGGGGTAGCCGTGTTAGTCTGTCTGTAGCAGCAGAAAAGAGCAAGAGTCCAGCAGCACCTTAAAGATTGACAAAATTTCTGACGGCATGAGCTTTCGTGAGCCACTTCCTCTCTCATGAGCTCACTTCTTCAGATACACATGCAGAATGCATGCAGAACTGGTATCTGAAGAAGTGAGCTGTGACTCGGAAATTTTGTTGCGCCAGAAATTTTGTTAGTCTTTAAGGTGCGACTGGACTCTTGCTCTTTTCTATTGTTACGGCCAACCCATACTAACACAGCTACCCATCGTGATCTATCTCCCATTTCAGGAATGCCCCGCACACTGCAGTGTACACATTATTATCTTTATTAAAATATTTGTATCCCACTTTTCTCAAGGCAGCTTAGATTACATATACTTCGCTTATCTGTCCAAGTGGGACCCAAAGTGGCTTATAACATCTTTCTCCCCTCCTCCGTTTTATCCTCCCTACAAACACAACCCTGTGAGGTAGGTTAGACAGAGAGTGACTGGCCCGAGACTGCCCTGCAAACTTCCAAGGCAGAGTGGAGGGATTCGAACCTGGGTCTCCCAGATCATAAGAACATAAGAACCATAAGAAAAGCTTTTCTGGATCAGACCAAGGCCCAACAAGTCCAGCAGTCAGTTCTCACAGTGGCCAGCCAGGTGCCTCTAAGAAGCCCACAAACAAGACAACTGCAGCAGCACCATCCTGTCTGTGTCCCACAGCACTTAATATATTAGGCATGCTCCTCTGATCCTGGAGAGAACAGGAATGCATCATGACTAGTATCTATTTTTACTAGCAGCTATGAATACCCCTCTCCTCCATGAATATGTCCACTCCTCTCTTCAAGCCTTCCAAGTTGGCAGCCATCCCCACATCCTGGGGCAGGGAGTTCCACAATTTAACTTTTTAATCCTGCTGTGGGCACTCTAACCTGCCTCCTAGCAGATTGAGAGAAGACCACCCCTGGACCACTAGAGGGTGACAAGGAAGAAGAACAGGAAGTCCCACCACCCACACTTGGTCGCTGGAAGTTAGTACGACCCTCTCACGTACCAGATGCAGACATTATAGGTGACGTCTCTCCGCTGCTGGTCAGGACCTTTGGCTTCCCTCCTGCGGCGCTGGCGGGCATCAAATAACTGGATAGGCGAAAGAGGCTGGTCGGCAGCCTGCGATTCTCCAGTGTCGTAGTCTTCGTCCTCATAGTAGTACTCGCTCAATGTTGCTGTTGTAGAGAGTCAGAAAGGGAAGAAGAGTTGGTTTTTAAATGCCAACTTTCTCTACCACTTAAGGATGACTCAAACCAGCTTCCCTCCCCCTCCCCACAACAGACACCCTGTGAGGTAGGTGAGGCTGAGAGAGCTCTAAGAGAACTGTGACTACCCCAAGGTCACCCAGCTGGCTTCACGTGGAGGAGTGGGGAAACCAATCCAGTTCACCAGATTAGCCTCCGCCGCTCATGTGAAGGATTGGGGAATCAAACCCGGTCCTCCAAATCAGAGTCCACCGTTCCAAACCACTACTCTTAACCACTACCACAGTTTGAAATAGGATGATGGGCTTGTGAAATAGGCTGAAAACATAAACCAATTCTGGCTCAGGAGTCTGAGGAGCAGATTGGTTTTGAATCTGTGTAATTTATTTTATTTATATTCACATTTATAGCCCGCCCTCATTCCCAGTCCGACCGGGCTCAGGGCAGGTAACTACCTTTAAAATCGACAAAACCATAAGACATTAAAATCAGTAATTCAAATACAGCAAGCATAGCAATTAAAACAAGATGGCATTAAAATAGTAATTACTGTGGTAGACCGGACAGCAGAATCTCCCCCGCAGATGACAAGGGGAGGGAAAAGGGATTGGGAGGCCAGTCCGATGGATAGCTTAGAATAGTTAGCAGCTGCCCTCGTGGGACAGGCGGAATAGCTCCGTTTTGCAGGCCCTGCGGAACTCTTTCAGGTCTCACAGAAGACTCCGCCTCCCCCTCCCTCCATACCATGGTTCTGATCTGAACTGGGTTTCCACGCATCTGAGTATCTAGTTTCAACAGGGAATGCCCAACAGAATAAGTCCTCAACTCAAGCTGAGGATTTTCCAAGGTCAGGGTTGAGGCCTCATTGAGGTCCACAATTCTTTGCTTCTCCCCACTCCTTGAAACTATGAAAAGATATGAAATTTTTGGCATGAATTTATGTCCTTCATAGAATTACTCTTTTCCCTGAACAGAATTTGGGTTTCTCTGACTTAACTGAATCTTGCCTCAGCTATGGATATCTCTTTTTCTGTATCTATTTCTGTTGTTTCACCCACTGATTTCGTGTGTGTGTGTGTGTGTGTGTGTGTGTGTGTGTTAAGTGCTGTCAAGTCACTTCCGACTCATGGCGACCCTATGAATCAATGTCCTTCAAAATGTCCTATCTTTGACAGCCTTGCTCAGGTCTTGCAAATAGAGGGCTGTGGCTTTATTGAGTCCATCCATCTCTTGTTGGGTCTTCCTCTTTTCCTGCTGCCCTCAACTTTTCCTAGCATGACTGTCTTTTCTAGTGACTCTTGCCTTCTCATAATGTGACCAAAATATGATAGCCTCAGTTTAGTCATTTTAGCTTCTAGGGTCAGTTCAGGCTTGATTTGATCTATAACCCACTGATTTGTTTTTTTGGCAGTCCACGGTATCCGTAACACTCTCCTCCAACACCACATTTCAAAGGAATCTACTTTCTTCCTGTCAGCTTTCTTCAATGTCCAGCTTTCACACCCATACATAGTAATAGGGAATACGATGGCATGAATTAACCTGATCTTGGTAGTGACACATCCTTACACTTCAGAATCTTTTCTAGCTCCTTCATGGCTGCCCTTCCCAGTCTCAATCTCCTTCTGATCTCTTGGCTGCAGTTTCCCTTTTGGTTGATGATGGAGCCAAGGAATAGAAAGCCTTCAACAATTTCAATTTCCTCATCGTCAACCTTAAAGTTGTGTAATTCTCCTGTAAGTCATTACTCTTGTCTTCTTAGCTGTCAGTTTATATTGACTATGGTTTCATACAGTGAGTTTACATCTCGAGAACTGCTGTGTTGTCTCCTTGATGATAAGCATCCAGGATCGCCAACCTCCAAAGATCTCCTGGAATTACAACTGATCTCCAGACTATGCAGATCAGTTCCCCTGGAGAAAATGGCCGCTTTGGAATGGTGGGCTCTGGGTAGGCTTGCCAATTTCCAGAAGGTGGCTGGAGATCTCCTGGGATTACAACTGATCTCAGGGTGACAAAGATCAGTTCACCTGGAGAAAAAGGCTGCTTTGAAAGGTGGACTCTCTGGTATTATACCCCACTGAAATCCCTCCCAACCCCAAACCCTGCCTTCCTCATGCTCCACCCCCAAAATCTCCAGGTATTTCCCAACCCAACCCAGAGTTGGCAACCCTACCTCTATGGCATTATATTTCAAGTTTCAAACCTGACTTACCATCTCGGCGAACAGAGCCGCTCACTTCTACCTTTAAGCCGAGGGTTTGGCAGGAGGTGTTCTGCACAGCCATGACGTGAAACTGTTTCAGGACCTGAAGGAATTGAAGGACACAAGTCTTGATTCCATAAACTCCCCCATCAGAAGTACTACTTTGATCCTACTCAGAGTAGGGAGGGAGGGAGGGAGGGAAGACTGTTAATTCTTTCTTTTCTTTTTGGTGATAGTGCTCCTTATGCCTTTAACAGATGCACAATGGGCAGAACTTCAACCGGTGAAGAGGTTTCCACCGTGACTACATTGCTCTTTCTGCAAAGGCCTTGTCTGTTGGATTTCTGCCTGTCAGACCAAGTAGGGGAGAGTAAAGCTTTGGCAAATTATTTCCAGCCATGTAGCGGAAGAAAGCAGCACTGCAGGCAAAGTGGAAAGTATTGTCGAAGGCTTTCACGGTCAGAGTTCATCGGTTCTTGTAGGCTATCCGGGCTGTGTGACTGTGGTCTTGGTATTTTCTTTCCTGACGTTTCGCCAGCAGCTGTGGCAGAGGAGTAACACTGAAGGACACGTCTCTCAGTGTCAAGTGTCAAGTTTCCACACACTTGACACTGCGAGACACTGTGCTTCAGTGTTACTCCTCTGAAGATGCCTGCCACAGCTGCTGGCGAAATGTCAGGAAAGAAAATACTAAGACCACGGTCACACAGCCCGGATAGCCTACAAGAACCAAACTGGAAAGTGTTTTTTGCAAATGTTGTCTAATTTGCATACTTGGGAGCATGAAGTTAATTTGGTGTAACACAATCTATGTGTAAGAGATAAAGCTAAAATGTTAGAATTTGTGGTAGTGTCTGAGCTATCGTTGCTCTGTGTCAGCACAGGCTGGCTCTGCTCACCCTAACATCAAATGGCAGAGGGAACAAAGGGGTTTCATCCCATGAAAAAGAAATACTGATATGGATAGAGGGTTCCCCCCCCCCTTTTCTTTTTGGACACAAGTGCCTTGCCGGTTTAGAAAAGTCCTTGACTTGTTTCAATATAGCCCCAGGGAAACTCTCTCCTGGAAAAGGGACAAAGAAAACAACACCTTATACCAAACTTCTTCAGAGCTGTTATTATTTCCTGATTCCCCATTTCTTTCTTAGAAGCACTCTTTCCACTCTTCCATCAGAATCCCTTAGTTTTTGTAGGGTCTCTCTCTCCATCATCATACTTTAAGAGCTGGGGAGGGTTGAGAGGAGACAAGGGGCTTTTCTCGCATTCTCATTTTCCTCCCTTCCAAGTTCCTGTTTCTACAGGGTTTCTTAAAAGTTCTGCATGTGTTTTGCTCCCTCTAGTGGTTGATTCGACCTAAAGCCGCTTTAAACGCAGCATAAAAATCTCCAGTTTAAATCTGCAGGAAGATATGCCGTATTTAAAGCTGATTTATGTTGAATCAACCATTATAGGGAATAAAACACACACACAACTGACCCTGTCCCCCAAACAGGAGCTTGTGTGTGTGCGTGCGGTCAAGTCACAGCTGACGTATGGTGACCCCGTAGGGCAGGAGTGTCAAACATAAGGTCCACGGGCCAGATCCGGCCCCTGGAGAGCTCTTATCTGGCCTGCGAACCAGCTAAGGCAGCCATCCCCCCCCCCCCACTCTCTATCTGAGCTGGTGAGGCATGGCTCGGCCCGATCAAGTGACGGTTATGTCATATCTGGCCCTCATAACAATTGAGTTCAACACCCCTGCTGCAGGGTTTTCAAGGCAAGAGATGTTTGGAGGTGGTTTGCCATTGCCTGTCTCCGTATGGGCTGAGAGAGTTCTGAGAGAACTGTGACTGGCCCAAGGTCACCCAGCACGCTTCATGTGGAGGAGTGGGGAATCGAACCCGGTACTCCAGATTAGAGTCCACAGCTCTTAACCACTACACCATCCTGGCTCTCTTAAACAGGAACTTAGAATTGAGGAAACTGAGAATGTGGGAAAGCCTGAGGTTGCTCTACTTTGAGTCTCCTTTCAAATCCCATTAAAGCAAACAACTTTATTAATGCTACACTGTTAAGACAGACCAGCTTTAAATTCTTATGAGTGTACTTTGCCGGTCCTTTGGAGGACTTTCTAGAAGCTCAAGTTCAGCAAATGCATTTTAAGATTAGGGGTAGACTCTGTCTTCAAATTTTTCAGAAACACACGGCCAGTGCTCCACATACCCTTTTTATAATTTCCCCCCTCTTTTCTGCTTTTTTTTCTCAGTGGTGCTAATAAAAAGGGAGAGGGTCCATGAATCAATTATCTCCAGTACCAGTAAAGGAAATATTAAACAAGTCTTGCCATTTGGAACTTTGGGTAAGAATTGAGGGACATAGGAGGGAGGAGGGAGGGAAAACAGAGGAATTTCCCACCCTCTTTCATATTGGAAGGGGGTGGGAAAATCCGGTTTGCTATCGTGGATAACGTGACAGCTTTAGACAGGTAAGATGCAGATTCAGATTCCCTCTCTGCCATGAAGTTTACTGGAGGCCCTTTGGGTCAGTCACGAACTCTCAACCTTGACTCACCTTGCTGGATTGGGAGGGCAACTTGAGAGGGAAACCATGGTTACACAGATATTGGCGAATACGTTGTTAATGGGCGTGAAGATACTCACAGTCAAAGTCCCTTTTCCTTTCCCTTCCACCTTGACCTGGATGTTACTTCCCAAGGGAAACTGAATGAGAGAGAGAAAAAACAAAAAGAGAGTGAATGACCCCAGGCGACACACAATGACTGCACTTGGGAATACATTAGAGACCTGAATCAAAGGTTCTGGGTGGACTGGGAGGCCAGGAATGGAAGAAAGGGGCTCTCCTCCCACCCACTGAGGGACCCTCCTCTGCAGAACATGGGTGTGCGTAAAGTGCCTTCGAGTCACAGCTGACTTCTGGTGACCCCTCATGGAGTTTTCAAGGCTAGAGACCAAGATAGGCGGTTTGCCATGGTCTTCATCTGCATTGCGACCCTGGTATTCCTTGGTGGTCTCCCATCCTAATACTAACCAGGCCGATCCTGCTTAGGTTCTGAGATCGGGCTATACCATGTTGCCTTCCCCTCTGCAGATTACCCCGTGGAAAGTTAACACCGCGTACCTGCAGCTCTTCCTGGATTGGGTCCTCCGACCTCCCAAAGGAGATTCGTTTTGGCAAGCTTCTCCCAGCAGTGGTGAGGGTCACTTTCAGTTCGTTGCCTTCATTGTCGAAGGTGCTGATCCAGTACTGGGAGAGAGCTTGCAGAGCTACCACAGTGTCCTGAAAGAAAAAATGTGCGCACATGAATCTGCCGTCTAACGAGTCAGAACACTCGTCTATCGAGGCCAGTTCAACTTACATGGTGTAATCCATTTTGAGTTTCAGTGAGAAAAATGGACTATAAATACAGTTAATTAATTAATAACAAAGGCCATTTTCTCCAGGGGAACGGATCTCTATCGGCTGGAGATCAGCTGTAATACTGGGAGATCTCCAGCTATCACCTGGAGGTTGGCAACCCTACTTCCTAATGCGAACCCAAAGCAGTTGGGGAAAAACACAAACCAGACAAGAAAGGGAGGGCAGGCTTCCAAGGGTCAAGAACATCTTTCCTCTCCCCTGGCTGATCTTCTGCCCAGCTCTATGCCCAACCCTCAGGCTAAGAGCTTTTTGTTCAAGCCCACATCCGAGAAAGAGGCCTGTACTCAGGACAACCACTCTCATAAGAAACAAACAAACAGAAAAACCCCTAACCCTATTTCCTTGCCTCACACCACACTCAGATACCCCTCCAAGACCCCTTTTGCAAAAGGCAAAGTGTTCTGGTCGCGTCACTTGGTACCTGTGTTGATTTGAAGCCTCCACCATAATTCCTCTGTTCTGTCAGCCATTTTGCTACTTTGCCAGCTGTTACGGTGTCCTTTTGCAGCACCAAGTGGAGGAGCCCGTAGCTCGTGGCCTCCACCGAGATGGCTGAGGGTCCATGGCCCTCCACCGCCCAGTGAATCTCCGTGTCGTCTGGAAGGAGAGAACAGAATTTCATTCCCTGTTATTACTTAGGTTGGCAGCAATACCATTTGCCACCAGCAGTGGGTGCCAGAATGGAACCAGCAGGTGGGAAAGGGCTTAAGCACACCTAGCGTTGCCAGCTGTGAGTTGGGAATAGCGGGAGATCTCCAGCTATCACCTGGAGGTTGGCAACCCTACTTCCTAATGCGAACCCAAAGCAGTTGGGGAAAAACACAAACCAAGAGCTTTCAGGGGATGGTACGATACGACCCAGAAGTGGACACTATAGCAATCTCCTCTGAAAACTCTATGGGCTCCATAGAGTTTTGGGGGAGTGTGCTGGAGCATCCACGTCACTTCGAGGTTTACCCAGAAGTGATCATCGCTCCCCCCCCTTCAGATGGGTCTCTTCCACCTGCCACCCAGCTGATGGTCAGTGGGCAGCCCAGTCAATTGGCAAGCATTTGCCCACCAAATGCAATTGGCAAGCCTAGTTGGGAAATACCTGGAGATTTGGGGAGTGGAGCTGGGGAAGGCATAGTTTGGAGAGGAGGGGGACCTCAGCATGGGACAGTGCCACAGAGTCCACCCTCCAAACTAGCCCTTTTCTCCAGGGGAACTGATCTCTGTCGGCTGGAGATCAACCCCAAACCAGGGAGATCTCCAGGCCCCACCTGGAAGTTGGCAACCCTGAGCACACCCCACATGATCACCACATCCTCACGTCCACCTCCTCCTTTTCCAGTTAAAAAAGGATCACCAAGTTAGATCCGAGGCATACAATCTGGCCCTCATTGTGCGGCAGATCTGCCTTAAATGCCTTCCTGTGGGGGTGGAGCTTATTAAGCCCCGCCTTCACATGGGCAGACTGAAGGAGGGCTTCATGAGGGACCGAGACAGTAGGCGGAGCCAAAGTTAATCAGGAGCCAAAATGGACACTGAAGGCCCATACTTTCATCCTTCGTGGCGAGCCTCTTCAGGAGGCCATCGGCAAAGGCAATGGCAGACCGGTTGTCCGAAGCAAACGAGAGGGCGTAGCTGGAGATGGCGACAGGGTAGGGGCCCAGAGATGGCTTGTCCAGCGAGCGGGCCAGGTAGGCGGTGGCTTGAGAGAGCTTATTTTTCTGGAAGAGAAGTCGACAAGAGTTGGGGCCGGTGAGGGAGACCGCGACGGCACTTCTTCCCACCTTCTGTAGCCCAAAGGCTGATTCACACATTACAAAGCCCATGCGGACCCCACAAGGATGTGGGATCACGTGGGGAGGACGGCTTGTGCATTAGTTTCCTCAACAGGGCAAACTGGCGCACACGCACACACCCCGAGGCTGTTTCAGGTGAGGAAAATGGCAGGCCGGTGTTTGCGTGCAGAAGGCTATGCACTCCTGGGAAACATGGACTCCCGTCTCACGTGTGATACGAAGACTTCATGGTGGCCACTAGGACTCTGTAATAGGGTTGCCAGGTCCCTCTTTGCCACCAGCGGGAGGTTTTTGGGGCGCAGCCTGAGGAGGGCGGGGTTTGGGGAGGGGCGGGACTTCAATGCCATAGAGCCCAATGGCCAAAGCGGCCATTTTCTCCAGGGGAACTGATCTCTATCGGCTGGAGATCAGTTGTAATTGCAGGAGATATCCAGCTAGTACCTGGAGGTTGCTGCTACAAAAAATCAGTACACGGCCATCTATCAAAAATGCTCTTTCATTAATTATAACACATGAAATTTACAAACCAGTGCAAAAAGTGCTAAACCCATATATACAAAACAAACAATGAACACACAATGAAACGTTGAAACTATATACACACAAAAAAGCCCTGCAGCCGGGGAGAAAACTTTTAACCAACTGGGCTTATAAGCCCCTGAGGAGTTTAGAACATGAACAGAACAGACGGTAGAACCAAAGTTCTGTGCCAAATGTGAACAAAACTTAAGGCTGGATGTAAATGCTTCAACTGGTGGGATTTCATACTAGTACCTGGAGGTTGGCAACCCTACTCTGTAATGTGGGAACGGGACCTCATTTAAGAGCTTGCTGCCCCCTCCCCTTTGTTTCCTTGGTCTTTGTACAGATACAACGAGCCAGACCCTGACAGCTGAGGGAAAGGGGGCATATCACGACAGCTGATGTTTGTTTCTGGTTAGTTAATTACATTTTTAGCCCAATTAAGATAAGGAATGAGAGGGACAAGCCTCTGATCTCTTCATCAGCACACCTTCCAGCACCAGTGTGGTGCAGTGGTTAAGAGCGATGGACTCTGATCTGGAGAACCGGGTTTGATTCCCCAGTCCTCCACATGAGCGGCGGAGGCTAATCTGGTGAACTGGGTTGGTTTCCCCACTCCTCCACATGAAGCCAGCTGGGTGACCTTGGGCAAGTCACTTTCTCTCAGCCCCACCTATCTCATAGGGCATCTGTTGTGGGGAAGGGAAGGTGACTGCAAGCCGGGTTGAGTCTCCCTTAAGTGGTAGAGAAAGTCGGCATATAAAAGCCAACTCTTTTTCTTCTTCTTCTACCAGTCCAGTTGTTGTTGGTAACCCAGTATGGGAGGGGCGGGGAGGGAGCCAGGGTTGAAATTAGAGGAAGTGATAAGATAAGGAAGCACAGGCAAAGGAACTTATAAAGAAAACAGGGAGGTGATGGAGGGTAGGAAAAGGGGAATAAAATTATAATAGGTTCTTGTAGGTTACCCGGGCTGTATAGCCGTGGTCTTGGAATTTTCTTTCCCGACGTTTCGCCAGCAACTGTGGCAGGCATCTTCAGAGTAGTAACATTGTCCTTCAGACCACGGTTACACAGCCCGGATAACCTACAAGAACCAATGAACTCTGACCGTGAAAGCCTTCGACAAAATTATAATACTCTTAGGTTGGTTAATATTGGTAAGAAAAAGAATAAGAAGAGCAGATCAGAGGTAAGCTTCCTGTAATAGGACGAGTAGAGTTATGGATTTGGGATGAGTGGTTGAGGTAGAGGTTTTTCTGAAGCAAGGACTTCTAGATGAACAGCCACCTCAACTGCTGTCCACAGGGGGTCAGTTAGGTAATTTTAGATTCTAGACTTAATGTGGCCCCCCTCTTAGTTGGTAACTAGTCGCAATACCTGGATCGGTCACACGAGGTAGAACCATCCTCCCAATCTCTCCCCTTTATCAAACGAAGAATTGAGATGATAGGTATTGTCAATTAATCTTTCTGCTTGCAAAATGTTATTGCTGAATTGAAAAGCTCTCTCCGGACCCCCTTCCCTCGCTCCGTACCAGTTGGCTGAGCTGTTCCTCTTTCTCTGTTTGCTTCTTTGGGTCCAACTCCTTTCCGCCATACATGGCCACTGCCTCTTGAAGCGCAATGGTGACGAAGGCCGTGAGCGAAACTCCCCCTTGAAGGCCACCAACGCCACCCTAGGGAAGAAAAACAAGAGAGTGCATAGCAGTGACCTCTAAGTAACAATGAACGGCAGCATACGAATCAGTGCATAAGAAACCACTGCTTCGGACAGCACATAGTTGTAAATGTGAGAACGGAAAGATAACTGCCTGGTGGCTCACCTGCATCTCCCGATGATAGACAGGATTTGGGTCTTGGAAGGAGCCATCCGACAGTTGTTTTCTCAGCAGCCACTGCACCGACTCACGGATCTTGGCTTCATCCACCGCCTGGTATGCACGGCTCAGAGACAAAACTTTCACCACAAAAGCCGTCAGCCTGAAAGTGGGTGGTCGTAGATGTAGCGTCAGTACCCTTCCTCTGACCGTTATATAGCATGGGCTATGAATCGGGGCCAGCCCCCCCCCCATCACATCACAACCCATAGTGTGTGGGGGTCACTGCTGGGAGCGAGGCTGGCCCCCACCTAGTAGGAGTACCTAACCGAGATTGATGGATTTCCCAAAATCAAACTAAAACCCAGGAGGCGGGTACACAAAATTCTAAAACAAGTAGGCGAACTTGAGAACATTGAGATTAGAAAAGGGTGTATAATTGCAGGGCAATGTAGTCTTTGTATTCAGTTTTTTTTCTTTACATTGAAACAGCAGGCTTTTAGAAAATCAATAGGCCTCTAAAAATAAATAAATAAATAAGAAAGTATTACTGAACTCCAAAATCAGAGGGCCTCTGGGAAAATATATTTAGAAGTTAGACAGACAGAAAAAGAAGCCAAAAAGAGATTACAGTTGAAGCCAGATAGTGTTGTTTTGTCCATCTCAAGGCTGGACAACAGAAAGGCATCTGAGTGTCTGAGAATCATTAGGGAGGACAAGATTAATGTAACTAGATAGAAATGCCAGGTGTTAAAACAATGGACACTATACACAAGCTTATTCCACCAATCATGTTGTTTCTGTTTTATGGTCCATCAATGGAATGTCTATATTAGTAAGCCAATAAACAAATGAATTACATATTAATCAACCAATAAATTAGCAGAAAAGTTGTAAACCAATCATTAGTATAATGTATAAATGACGTATTTTAGATAATGTATAATGAGCTAACCAAAGGTTATATAAGTCTAAACACAGTCATCTTCAGGGCTCCAAACTCCATTTTGAAAGCCTCTGAAGGGCAGAGTCTGGAGACTTAAATAACTATTTGAAATAATAAAACTTGTTTTTTCCAAGACAAGTGGTCCGGGTCTTTGTGTCATGAACTCTTAAATCCAGCTCATAAATTTCTATAACAACATAAATAATTGTATGTTGGAGATATCTGTTTTTTCTTCTTCCCCCCTGTCCCTTTTTCCTTTTTTTCCCCTTCCTTTATATAACGAAGTAAAATTTAAAAACAAGCAAACAACCACAACCCAGTGTCCTCTCATTTTGTTGGTTGCCTGCACTATGCTATTCTTATGGCATTGTTTTTAATTGCGATCCATTTTGAGTCTCAGCGAGAAAGTCGAACTAGAAAGCAAATAAATAATTTCTGCTTAAGCTTCAGCGGTTTTAGTCCGTTCTCTGCATGGTGTGTTCCAGAAACGTAGAATTTTTCTCTCAGTACAGAATTCTAGATGCTGAATATTCCCACTCAAGAAACCCCTCACCCCACCCCCACCTGTGGCCCACAAAGTGCTGGGTCTCACCAGGTACTACTTGGGGTGTAGATCCAAGCCCCATAAGACCCATCAGACTTCCGGAAAGTGAGGATTCGCTCGTAGCCTACGACACAAAAGACAATCAGGTAATAGGTATAATGAAAGGGAATACGAATCGAAGTACAAAAAATAGAACTAAAGAATTGATGCAGAAATGAAAACAAGTAATAAAAAAGAAATCAAGGTTTTAATTATACTTATGATAATGACGAAGAGAGTCCGTGCGCTCGTGAAAAGTAATGAATGTTATCCTATTTTCCTTTCCCTATTTTCCCCCTTTATTTTGTATCCTAAAAATATCAATAATTAAAAAAAAACAAAAAAACAAGTGAGTCCCTCCCCAAAACACCAAACTTTTGCTACTTTTCAGCAAACTCTGCGTTGAATGCATGGGCACTTGAAGGGGTGGGGAGGAAGGGAAGGGCTACATTTATCTTAGGACATTGAATAATCAGTGAATGGATGAACTGGAAAATTATCAGATGAAGTGAATGCTGGGGAAGAGAGAAACAACTCTAGAATTTCACCAAACAGCATGAAAGAGGAGGAGGAGGAGGAGGAGGAGAGTTGGTTTTTAAATGCCAACTTTCTCTGCCACTTAAGGAAGAATCAAACCGGCTTACACCTTCCCTTCCACTCCCCACAACAGACAACCTGTGAAGTAGGTGAGGCTGAAAGAGTGTGATTAGCCCAAGGTCACCCAGCTGGCTTCATGTGGAGGAGTGGGGAATCAAACCCGGTTCTCCAGATTAGCCTCCGCCGCACAACCACAAAATGGCTGCCGAACGAGGTGGAGCTAATCACAAAATGGCTGCCAGAGGAGGTGGGGCTACGCATACCTAAATACAGGGGAGAAAAGGGATAATTTTAAAAAATACAATGGGAAAGAGGAGTGAGAGTGAATAAAACCACTACTGTAGTTGCAGCTGCAGCTGAAATGTTATTTTAATCTGCCCAGGCAATCACATGGCCAATGATCTGACAGAAGCCCTGTTGGGCAAGTGCCCCACCTGGCCCCACCCACACTCGGTGAGCACCAGGCAAGGTGCTGGTGAGCACCATGGCACCCATGGGGATCATATTGGGGACCCATGTCCTAGAGTGTCCTCCTCATGTACCCCACCTGTACGAAGATTCTCCAGCGCCTGTTCTTTGCTCTCTGGTTTGAGCTTCAGCCACTGCTCCGTCTGGTCTAGATAGCGCATGGCGTAGACCCCCGGGGCCAGACGGAGCATGGTTTGCTCGGCACAACCCGTCGGAACCTGCAGCAGCGACGACAGCCCTTCAGGCGACAGAGAACTCTCCAGAGTGTCGGCTGGCATGGATCCTGCATCAAAGAGAACGCCACGGTCCAGCGGTTTAGTGTGACAAAAGCCGAAAGTGGAAGTTAGGGCGTAAGGGCCTCGGTTCTGCTTTCTTACCTGTCAGGCGAACGTTCATCTTGAAGTCCCCATCTGGAATGGCATTGGACGGCATCTCTCCCTTAATCTCCACAGATCTGATCTGGCCCTCTGTCCCAAAAAGGGGGAAAGAAAGAGAGGCAGTTAGGAGGGCGAGCCTGGTTCAGTCCTCCAGCCAGGCCCAAGAGCTCTCATGCTTCACAGCGTCCCACGGATGGTTCAAATTGTGGCGCCCGTACGACACTCTGGCCACAAGGGGCCTATGACTCCTCCCTCCCAATCCACTCCATCGGCTCAATCTGATCAGGTGTGAGGGGCACTCTTCCTAACCTGGTTGTGGATTATGATTAATGTGGGCTCATTTCTACTCTATGGTATTTCTCAGGGCCAAACCATACGTTATGTTTTTTTGATGAGAGTTGGATCTAGTGAAGAGGAATTGTGGCATTGGGGCCTATCAGAATTCTACGCATGAACCAAAGTTTAGTTAGAAGCATTAGTATAGCTAATGTATAGAATCATTAGTATAGCTAGTATGCATCATGACCAGTATTCATTTTGATGAGTAGCCATAAATATCCCTGTCCTCTATGAACATGTCCGCTCCCCTCTTAAAGCCTTCCAAGTTGGCAGCCATCACCACATCCTGGGGCAGGGAGTTCACCGTATCCTGGGGCAGGGAGTTCCACAATTTAACAATGCATTTTTGTGAAGAAATACTTCCTTTTATCTGTTTTGAATCTCTCACCCTCCAGCTTCAGTAGATGACCTTGTGTTCTGTTATTACGAGAGAGGGGGGAAAGTTTCTCCCTGTCCACTCTCTCCAAACCATGCATAATTTTATAGACCTCTATCATGTCTCCCCTTAAACCGCCTTCTTTCCAAGCTAAACAGCCCCAAGCATTTTATCTGCTCCTCAAAGGGCAGTTGCTCTAGTCCCCTGATCCTTTTGGTTGCTCTTTTCTGCACCTTCTCAAGCTCTGTAATATCCTTTTTTAGGTGTGGTGACCAGAACTGTACACAGTATTCCAAGTGTAGTCTCACCATAGATTTGTACAAGAACAGTATGATAGTAGCAGTTTTATTCTCTATTCCTTGTCTAATTATGGCTAGCATAGAATTTGCCTTTTTTACAGCAGCCACACACTGGGTTGACATCTTCATTGAGCTATCCACTACCACCCCAAGATCCTTTTCCTGGTCTGTTGCTGCCAGCACAGATCCCATCAGTGCATATATAAAGTAGGGATTTTTTTTTTTTGCCACAGTATGCATCACTTTACACTTGCTCACATTGAATCTTAGTTGCCATTTTAATTCCCATTCTTCGAGTTTGGGGAGATCCTTTTGGAACTCTTTACAGTCCGATTTTGTTTTAATCACCCTAAATAATTTAGTGTTATCTGCAAACCTGGCCACCTCACTGTTCACCCCCAAGTCAAGGTCATTGATGAACAGGTTGAAAAGCACCGGTCCCAACATAGATCCCTGAGGAACCCCACCGCTCACATCCCTCCATTGGGAGAACTGATCATTGATTCCTATTCTCTGCTTCCTATTTTTCACCCAGCTCTCAATCCATAAGAGGACCTTCCCCCTTTATTCCATGACTATGAAGTTTGCTTAGCAGTCTTTGTTGGGGGACTTTGTCAAAAGCCTTTTGGAAATCCAAATACACAATGTCCACAGGCTCATTCCTGTCTACTTGCTTAATGACACTTTCAAAATCAACAGCTGGGAATAGTTGGAGGAAATAAGTTCTTCCTCTTAAGAGTGGTTAGTATAGCCAAGAAGAAGGTCAACTTGACATTTCTGTCCTTGGCCAGCAGGAACCGAACTACTTGGAAAGTACAGATGTTCCTGTTATTAGCTTTTGAGATTTTGTAACAATTTCTGAGAATTAGACTGTTGTTTACATGTGTCTAAATAACTGCTAGGATGCCCGCTGATGGGCGAGGGAAAGGGTCTGGTGTCTCCCCAAAGGTCAGTGCCGCCGTCTCTCTCCCTTCTGCCCAGACAATATTATCACTGTTATTATTGTTTTTATCATAAACGATATGTCTCTATTTCAAACTATTCTCTGAGCTTCCTGTCTGAGTCCAGTCAGTCTGAACCATTTGCAGGGGCCTGGATATTTCCCCTACACCAGGTTTCCCCGGAGCCAACTTTCTTTCTCCACGGTCACACAGCAGCTGTGGGGAAAAGCACTTTTACAGTCCTCAGGAGCCTGACTGGACTCAGGAGGATCACACAAGGAAGGAAGGGCTCCTGCCTCCCCCTCCCCTTGCCATTTTCCTGAGAATAAGAATAAGAAGAATTGGTTTTTATATGCCAACTTTCTCTACCACTTAAGGAAGAATCAAACCGGCTCACAATCACCTTCCCTTCCCCTCCCCACAACAGACACCCTGTGAGGTAGGTGGGGCTGAGAGAGTATGACTTGCCCAAGGTCACCCAGCTGGCTTCGCGTGTAGGAGTGGGGAAACAAATCCAGTTCACCAGATTAGCCTCCGTCTCTCATGCAGAGGAGTGGGGAATCAAACCCAGTTCTCCAGATCAGAGTCCACCGCTCCAAACCATCGCTCTTAACCACTAACACCATGCTGAAACAGCAAGGGGGGGAGAGTAATTTGCCTCTCTTTGGAGCTAAACATGGGCAAATCACCCCTCCTCAGCCGTTTCAGCTCAGGAAAATGGTGGGGGGGGGGAGAAGACTTTCCCTCCTCTGCACTGTTGTTGGAGAATCCAGACCCAACTCATCAAAAAACATAACAAGCATTTTGGCCCTCAGTGGGTTTAGGTTTATTTTTTTTCCTTCTGAATTTTAAAAGGCTTCATTGTCTGCCTTGAACATATGGGAACAGGTTGAAACCATTCAGGTCATTTTGAAAGGTTACATGTTTGCACTGTGTCACGTACACCCCCACCTGCAGACATTCTTTCCCCCAGATCTTTCACCTCCGTCGTTCTTTCCTACCTGCAATATCCAGGGGGACGGTGTATTCTTCCACCTGAACGGCACCCTCTTTCTGTCAATGGAAAAGAGATGGAGCAGATGTGGAGGGGTGTATCAGAGCCAACATGACAGCCAGCACTGGGCGACAGGCGGAGGGCGAGACTCGGATGAGGGAGAGCTGGCTTTGAATCCCTGGCTTGGGGGCAGGACATGGGCCATGTTTTCAAGACAGGCTTGGCTTCCTGTCTTGAAAACCTCCAGACTAACAAAGACTACAGTCAACAATAGCCATACAGATTAGCTTTGGATTTCACACATTAACAGATCACTTCAGGATACAATGGTTCCATATTAACATACCACACCCTCATTAGCACATTATCTTGATACTTACAGGACAATGGTTAGCACATTAACTTTGTTACTTTTTGCAGGACAATGATTCAGCTCAAACCCAACCCCTTTCTGACTATATATTACTCTTCCTACACACTTGACATTGAGAGACACTGTCCTTCAGTGTTACTCCTCTGAAGATGCCGGCCACAGCTGCTGGCGAAACGTCAGGAAAGAAAATACCAAGACCACGGTTACACAGCCCGGATAACCTACGAGAACCAGTTATTGATTGTATTTCTAGCATTTCCATTATATTTTTGTGTGTCATCAGTGCTTGTCTGTGTTTGTTAAGTACCTGAAGGTCGGCAACCCTAGCTGCTGGGCCTCTTCACTTCTGCAGACATAAGGAGCAGGGACTGGGAGTGATGCCGCACGATGACTCATGACATCACTTCCAGTTTTTACCTGGAAGTGACACCACAGCACGGACGAATTCCTAGAGTGCCATGGTATCACTTCCTGGTACGAACCGGAAGTGACCTTACAACAGTGCTTCCCTACCCCAAAAGGTTTCCACTGGTTGCCACCACTTTTTTGGCCATCTTAGCCCCACAAGAAGATCTCTGTTGAAAACTGCTAGGCTCGGGAGCGGGGGGACATCTTTTGCAGTGGAAAAGGCCTTACCTCAACCCGTAGCACTTTTGTCACCTTGTCCCCAGCCCCCCAGCCACCATGGGCAACGACTGTGATGGGGATGTTGTTTGCTCCCATGGGCACCAGAACAAATGGGATTGGGACCGCTGAGTTCCCTGGCACGTCCACCTGCTGCTTTCTTGCTGGGCCCACCGTGGCCGGAGAGCAGATGCCCTCAGCAGGTTCCAGATATACGGAGGCCTGAAAGGGGAAAGGGAGAGTGCCTGGGTTATTAATCACTTTTATATGTTTAATTTAGTGTTGCGACCTTTTGCTGATTAAAATACATTTTGCTGATTAATCAGGCAGGAGGCAGTTTACACCTATGAGTGCAAACCTGGGGTAATTTCAGACTTCAGGTGAGCATGAGGAACTGCATGTCTGCATATTTCCCTCACACACAGAGACACAAAATCTGTCTGGAGATAAGTAATCTAACAAGTCTACCCTAGCATTCTCCCTAATAGAAGGAAAGCCAGCTCTGGTTAGGGTGTCAGACTAGGATCTCAGAGACCCAGGTTTGAATCCCCACTCAGCTTGATGGTTGACCTTGGGCAAGTCACACATCATCAGCCTCACTTATCTCACAGGATTGTTCTAAGGATTAATGGGACACAAGGGACTCCTTTGGGTCCCCACTGGGGAGAAAATGGGGGGAAAGCAAAGACAATAAATAATAGGTTAATTTTTACATATGGGGAGGGCCATTTTTTCTCCAAGAGGGAGACATTCGAACAACCAACCCCTCTACTTTCAGTCTAAATCAGCACAGCCCAAGAACTCTGAACCATGTACGTAGGTCAGCTCTAAACAGACGGAAACTCTTGTTAGCCTGGATCTGTGGAAGGTTTCTGTGGATCTAAGGGATTTCCTGCCTCCCTTCCTCCTGCTGCAGTCCAAAATGCCTCCCCCCATTCCTCTGAGAGAATGCCCAGGAAACAGCATGATCAAGGAAAAAGAGGTCTGCCATGGGAGGGGTGAAAATCAGCAACAGCCATCCTGTCTCCTTGCTCCCAGGCAAATTCTTCAATGGATCCAAGCTTATAGTTTTGTTTTCAGTTTCAGAAACATAGGAAGCCTCTCTCTCAAACTCTGTTAGAAATTATTGGTCTTCGAGAACATCCGCAACATAAGCGTTAGGTGAGTTTGTGCACTAGAAGGTAATAAAGAGGGGGAAATTCTGTCGTGTCCTAGAGGGACAGCAAACTGAGCAAAGGGCCAAACCAAGGGGGAAGTCCTCTTACCTTGACTGAGTCAGGCAGGTAATTGTACAGAACTGGACGGAGCTCAATTTGTTCAAAGCGTTTCACTGAGTAAGGCAGCCTCAGAGAGATGTGGAACTCTTGGAAGACTTTAATTTGGAGAGGTTCTGAGACACAGATCCCTGAGAAGGCAATTCAGAATGAGCACTGGTGAAAAGGAAGACAGGAGAGGGAGAAGGACGGGTGGGTAGATGTATGGAATGCTGTCTTTCATGGAACTTAAGAAAACTAGAGTCTTGAACTTTCAATATTATACGGAAAGACTCTGATTGGGTGGAAGATCCATGATGGACGATTGCAGAAGACCTGAGATTCAAATTCCAGCTCTAATAATAATTGTGTGCCATGAAGTCACAACCAGCATGGCAAGGGGCTGTGGCTCAGTAGTAGAGCATCTGCTTGATATGCAGAAGGTCCCAGGTTCAACCCCTGGCATCTCCAGTTGAAGGAACCGGGCAAGTAGGTGATGGGAAGGACCCCAGCCTGAGACCCTGGAGAGCTACTGCCAGTCTGAGTAGACAATACTGACTTTGATGGACCAAAAGTCTGATTCAGTATGACCTCAGTATCATGGGGTTTTCAAGGCAAGGGATGAACAGAGGTGGTTTGCCATTGCCTTCCTCTGCATAGCAAACCCTGGACTTCCTTGGTGGTCTCCCATCCAAGTTCTAACTAGGACCAACCCTGCTTAGCTTCCGAGATCAGATGACACTGGGATATTCAGGCTGCTAAAATTCCCCAGTGTTATACAGTTTAAAATATCAGGTTGAAGGTGATGTGAAAGACCTCCACCTGAGAACCTGGAGAGCCGCTGCCAGTCAGAGTAGAAAGTCTGGACCAGAAGGGTCCATATAGTCGGACTCAGACGGATTCATGTGCTCATGTCCATATGTGAAAGAAGATGGATGGGTAGTTACTTCTGTTCTTGTGGGAAATGGCCAAATAGATGGCTATGTTTATGAAGACATCAGTTAATTGACAATTTTTATTTGTAGAAGATAAATGAAAATGGGTGAATTTTTATGGGATATATATTGATATGCCAAACCAAGGGGGAAGTGGTTTTGAACTGCAGTGGTTTTGAACTGGAGATCTTTGCACCAGGGCCAGGGTGACTTGCTGGGCAATCCTGTGTGTGTGCATAGTGCCGTCAAGTAGCAGCCGACCTCTGGGGACCCCAGCAAGGGGCTTTCAAGACAAGTGAGAAGCAGAGGTGGCTGGCCATTGCCTTTCTTTGCAGAGTCTTCCTCGGAGGTATCCCTTCCAAGTACTGACCCTGCTTAGCTTCTGAGATCTGACGTGATCAGGCTATACCAGGCCAACTTCCCTCCTGCTGTGCAATCCTAAACCTCTTTAAGCCCGTTGACCTAAATGGATTGAAAAGGGAGTATCTCCATTTAGGACTGCACTGCAATCCTGTGTGTGTACAGAAGGTGGATAGAAGGGCACAGGCTGAAAAGTAAGTTATGGACGATCAAATGGATGAACATGAACCTTTGTGTATGGGGAAGCAAATGATAATTAAAGGAAGACCTTTGTGAGTTTGCTCAAACGTCTGGCAGAAACCAGTAGGGGTCCGGTTTACCTGTGCTATGTGACATGCTCACTGCCTGGATCTCCCAGGTGGTGATGGAATCAGGAAGCACCACTGTTTCCCTGTGGGAGAAAAACGGGACTTTATTTATCCAGAGACGACAGGTAATCAGTGTGGCGGGGGAGAATGCGGGCAAGAAATGGGGAACATTTGGGTCCTAACTTTTGTTATAGGCTTCTGCATTGCCTGACTGCCTGGCTGGATGCCTGGCTGCTGAGATGAAGGATTTCCCCCTTAAGATCTGGGCCCAGGGACTTTTGACGCCTGCTTCACAACTCTGCCTCTTGATCTAAAGTGGCCCAAGACCCAGAATCCAATAACTGGAGTATTTCTACCCCAAACTAGTGCATGGAAGGGAGGGAATGCTACGGAAAGTTCCTTGGCCCACTCACGTCTTTTTCTGGTCCACAGTGAATGTTTTCCACAGCCAGCTCTCAGGGAAGACGCTCCGGACTTTGACGACTTCGTCATCAAAGAAATCCTCTTCCTCCTCTTCTCCTTGAGCTATACAGAGAGAGGAGATCCCAAGCAGAGAATGACCATATCTCCCTTAGATTGCCCAATCGTGGCAAATCATTTGCCACAGCGGAAAGATTACTGTTTAGAACAGGAGGCTACTGTATTTCTCTGTGTTTTGTTTATCCCACTCTTCCTTCCAAAGAGTTCAGGACACAACAACTCCTCTTCTCTCCACCCCTTACATTAAGATTTACGCTTGAAAGTCTCATAGTGGAATTCACACCAAGCCTTTAATCCTCCACCACCACCTCAAAACCTGCCCCATAAAAATTCCCCAGTTTGGTTTTCATAGAACCGTAGAGTTGGAAGGGGCCATACAGGCCCATCTAGTCCAACCCCCTGCTCAATGCAGGATCAGCCTTGAGCATCCCTGACGAGGGCTTGTCCAGCCTCCACTTAAGGGCTGCCAGTGAGGGGGAGCTTTCCACCTCCCTGGGTAGCCGATTCCACTGTCAAACAAATATTGCTGTAAAAAATAATAATCCTAATATCCAACCGGTACCTTTTTGCCCACAATTTAAACAAATTATTGTGAGTCCTGTCCTCTGCAGCCAAGAGGAGCAGCTCCCTGCCTTCCTCTAAGTGGCAGCCCTTCAAATTCTTAAAGAGAGCAATAATGTCCCCCCTCAATCCCTTCTTCTCCAGACTGAACATTCCCTTCAGCCTTTCCTCACAGGGCTTGGTCTCCAGGCCCCTGATCATCTTCGTCGCTCTCCTCTGCACCTGCTCGATTCTCTCCGCATCCTTTTCAAAGTGAGGCCTCCCATTATGTGTCTGTCTGATGAAGTGGGCTATGACCCAGGAAAGCTCATATGGAAATAAATGTTAGAATTTCAGGTGCTGCTAGAATTTTATTTTTCAGAACACGACACATGGATTTTCTCCCCATCCCTTTTATCCTCACAACCACCCTGTGAGGTAAGTTCAACTGCCCCTGGTCACTGAGCTCACAAGATTTAACAGTAGTTTGAATATTGAATGAGCAGTTCCCATTCCTGCCCCCCCAAAAAGCTGCAGTAATACCTGATGAAGCGATAGCAATAGCAATCCTTTTTGGGTGGTATGTAGGCAGTTAGATTTTTAACAAATTGAATACCCCATCTTTCTCCTCAATGGGGACCAAAGAAGCTTCTATCGTTCTCCTGCCCACCATTTTATCCTCACAACAGTGCTGTGAGGTAGGTCGGGCTGAAAGAGTGTCACCCAGCAACCTTTCATGGCAGATTGGGGATTTGAGTATTAGAGACACATGACAGGTTGCTTAAAATCTCTTATTACATCTTGGAGTTAACCTGGTTTGGGATGTTCAGATCCCTTCATTTTTGCCACTGCAACTCCCATCATTGTTCTGGGGTTGGTATTCAAATGTATTCAAATTTTCTGGTGAGTTATGCCTGCCACAAATGGACAGATACATAGATACACAGATCCTTCTATTGCTATAGATGCCTGGTAACAGCAAGCCAAGTGGTTTTGTTATGATGTTTAATTTGGATCAGAGTCCTATGGGGGGGGGGCAGAAGGAATATTTGTCCGAGGGCCCATGGTGGCTCTTGAACAAAGTCACTCATTCTAGTCTGCCTTTGAGAGCCAGCATGGTGTAGTGGTTAAGAGCAGTGGACTCTAATCTGGAGAACCGGGTTTGATTCCCAACTCCTCCACATGAGGAGGAGTGAACTGGGTGGATAATCTGGTGAACTGGGTGGATTTCCCCACTACTCCACATGAAGCCAGCTGGGTGACCTTGGGCTAGTCACAGCTCTCAACCTCACCTACCTCACAAGGTGTCTGTTGTGGGGTGGGGAGGGGGAAGGCGATTGTAAACCGCTTTGAGTCCTTAAAGGTAGAGAAAAGCGGGGTGTAAAAACCAACTCTTCTTCTTTCCAAGGTCAACAAAAATATAAAGCATTTGCTGTTAGGCTGTAGGGTTCCCTCTGCAAAAAAATCTTCCATTTTACTTTGTTTAGTACAAGGGGTATGCCCATCTTTAAAAGGATATCCCAGTTTCTTTCCCATTTATCTTTACTAATTAAAGTTTTCAGTTCACTCCATAAATTAAAATAAGAGATTAAAATTTATTACAGCAGCTTCCTGATAATAACAAAGCATTTGTGAAACACTCTGAATGCTGAAAAATATTTCGTATTACGTGCACACATTGTTAGGGATCTTCCGCTACAGACAAAAAGCTGAATTTTGAATGAAAATGGTTTAAGACCGCAAGGAAATCTCTGTTCATGATCAAGGCAGGGATTGAAAAGCTGGTTGCGGGCTCTCCACTCACCCCGAGCAAGACCACGGTGACCCCCAGACTTGCGTCGTAGTTCGGCAGCATATCGGCAACAGTCGAGGAAGGCGTCACGGCACTCTCCCTCGATCCGCCTGGCGCGCTGCTCGCACGATAATGGCATGGGGATCAGCACCATGCCGTCCCGACAGCAGCTTTGAAACTTGGAGGCTGAATAGTTGGAAACTGGGGGAGGAAGGGTTGGAAAAGAAGACAGAAAGGTGAGCGGATTGCCTATAAAAAGAGAAGCAGGCAAGCCAAAAGGAAGGTTGCTGGTATTTTGTGCTTGGCTTTCCAAAAGTGCAGGCCAATTCTTCTAGGTCAGGGGTACCCAACTCTTTCTAGCCTGCGAGCACCTTTTGAATTCTGACTAACAATTAGGGTTGTCAACATCCAGGTAATGGTAGGAACAAAGACACCACTGTGCAAATACCGTGGAGGTTTGGCAATCAGCACAGGAGCGAAGGATTATTACAGAGTGCAAATATTTATATAAATTGCTACAACATATAACATAGAGTCATAACTAACCACATACTATGTATAACAAACACAACAAACTTATTCTACTATATATAAAGTCTTTAACATCAATCTAGCTGGAACAAGCAGTCTCTGTATTTTGGTCAATCTCTATGACACTTGTAATTTTCAAGAAAAAATATTTCTCCAGGCTTTAAAATAGTGTCTCTGAAGTTATTGAATATGAAGTCAACGTGAGATGACGCTGAAGAGTAAAGCGGGGATACAGCCGTTTCAAATTATTTCGCTTAAATTCTTCATCAGTCCCTCAAATGTCAGTCATCATATGATAATCTCCAGCTTGCATATTACATGTTTGCCACAAATTCCTGCGGGATAGTAACCAGTTCCCATGTAGGATAACACAATTGTGTAGCAGTATACTCTCCTAGTTTGCTAGCTACTTGTATATAGTAGAATAAGTTTGTTGTGTTTGTTATACATAGTATGTGGTTAGTTATGACTCTATGTTATATGTTGTAGCAATTTATATAAATATTTGCACTCTGTAATAATTCTTCACTCCTGTGCTGATTTCCAAACCTCCAGGTAATAGTAGGAGATCTCCTGCTATCACAACTGATCTCCAGCCGATAGGGATCAGTTCACCTAGAAAAAAGGCCACTTTGGCCATTGGACTCTATGGCATTGAAGTCCCTCCCCTCCCCAAACCCCACCCTCCACAGGCTCCACCCCAAAAACCTCCCGCCGGTGGCGAAGAGGGACCTTACAACCCTAGTTGGTGGGCACCATGGAACCAATGGGCACCATTTTGGAGATGTCTGTTCTAGATCCTTTCCCTTCATTTGGAAAGAAAGAGGGGGGAAAGAAACGCCAGAATGTGGGAGGTGGAACCTGGTATGGTCTGAGCATGTGCTGATGCTCATGTGCCACCCCTCCCCGAAACCCCCAGTCTTCCTCCCTTCCCCTCAGATCACTCACGCCTCTCCTGGAGTTGGACTTGGATCTGCAATGAACGCTTCTTCCGGGAAATGTCGGCACTGCACCCATGGGCTGTGAGAGGAAAAAATAGAACAAGATGGGGTAGTGAGAACGGGATGCGACAGGAATTGCCCCTGGCTCACACTCCCCTGCTGCACCCTCTTCTTACGACCCCGGAAGTTCACCTTTTCGGGGCAGGCTGTACTGTTCCCCATTGCTGAGGGAGAGTCCAGCATCATAAAAAACGCCAAGGGTGTTTTCCCCGCTGCCAGCTGTGCAGCCCAGATCGTAACTTTCCATGGCCTGGAAGACCTGGGACCAGGAAGAAAGAAGGAAAGAAAGTGGCAGGGAAACAATGAGACTGCAGATACAAATCGACAGGAGGGTGCTTGCAATCGGGTGGCAGGACAGACACATACGAATACAAGTAAAGTGGAAAGGTTTCTGGAAATATATGGACCTCGTTTGGTTTTAGGATTTTGAGTTAGCGTGTGCTTGGATCACTATGCAATTTCCCCCAAGCCGCCATAACTTTTCATATCAGGACAAGCAGGCAGCCAGCATAGGTACAGCTATTCAGAAGGAATAAAAAAACCACAAATGAGACTTCTAAGATGATCATATCTGGCCCTTGGTTAGCAGCTTTTCCTTCGGAGCTACAGTTCTACTGTCTAAAAATGAAGCAATCTTTTGAAAGGTAAAGTACCAGGTCATTACTGACCCATGGAGTGATGCCGCATCTCGAAGTTTACTTGGCAGACTTTTGTTTCTGGGGTGGTTTGCCAGTGTATTGGGGAATGATCGGGGCCCCAGTTCCTGTAAAGGGAACCCCGATACTTAATTTTCTGCTACCAAATCAGAGGGATTGGATCGTTCCTCTTGAACTATAGAGAATTGAGATCACACACACGCACAAAAGACACAAAGCATTTGTCTTTGTGTTAAACAATCTTTACTCTAACTCAGGGTAGGGAAAAATATCACTGGGATACAAAACAAATAATTCTGTCTACGTTCTGTTTCCTATACTTGCCAAAAGCCTTTGGCAAGGCACTAAGCTTACTTATGAGTAGGCACCCTTAGCGAAAGGAGAGCCTCTCTCCATCCTGCCTGTTTGGCAGTCAAGCAAAAGTGTACAACAGCTTTCTCTTCTAACAAAGAAATCGAAAGCAGTTGAACATGCAAAATAGTTGTATACGTGACCCTCGAGCACGACTGCAATGGCCACTACACTGACCAAATGGTCAGTTACAATATTAACCCTTTAACTGTCTGACATGTAACAAAGCTCGCTATCTAATACCCAATACAGTGCCTTCCCCAGTTGTCTACACTTTACCCCCAGCAAACTGGGTACTCATTTTACTGACCTCGGAAGGCTAGAAGGCCGAGTCAACCTTGAGCCGGCTACCTGAAACTGACTTCCGTCGAGATCGAACTCAGGTCATGAGCAGAGCTTTTGGCTTTTTATGCAGGGACGTTTTCCCGTGGTCACTCCTGTCAACCGGAAAACATGGGCAAAATCTGCAAGGAGAGCGAGGCAACCTCTGACAGCTGGAGGTCTTTTCCCACCATCAGAGGTCGCCTCGCTGTCCTTGCGGATTTTGCCCGTGTTTTCCGGATTCTGTTTTAGCCAGAATCTGGGAAACGTGGGCAAAACGCGCAGGGAGAGCAAGGCAACCTCTGACAGCCAGAAAAGGCATGCATAATCAAAAGGAAGCCCCGAAGCAGTCGGCGGGGTGACTACGGGGAAACGTCCCTGCATAAAAGGCCTTTGACTGCAGTACTGTAATTTAGCACTCTGTGCTGCAGGGCTCAGGCAGCATTATAGGGGTTCCAAAAAGATTCCTTCTTATTACAAGCCACCCCGGGGAAGAAGAAGAGTTAGTTTTTATATGCTGACTTTCTCTACCACTTAAGGAAGAATCAAACCGGTTTACAATCTCGTTCCCTTCCCCTCCCCACAACAGACACCCTGTGAGGTAGGTGGGGCTGAGAGAGCTGTGACTAGCCCAAGGTCACCCAGCTGGCTTGGTGTGTAGGAGTGGGGAAACAAATCCAGTTCACTAGATTAGTATCCGCCGCTCATGTGGAGGAGTGGGGAATCAAACCTGGTTTGCCATATCAGAGTCCACAAGAGAGAAGGGAGAAGCGTGGGAGAAGCACGGCGGTACCTTGCCCTGAGTGAGGCGATTTTTCCGATTGAGGGCGTAGACAGCCGTGTCCACAGCAGCAAGCGAGACGGAAGATGATTTGTCGTTGGTGTCAATGGTGAGTTTCAAGTCACCCTGGGGTCGATACTGACTGGCTTTGTCCGGTGTGAGGCGCAGCTACAGATCGGAGAGACGAAGTTAGGGATGGCCAAGGCATTTTGACACTATTGCAAACGTTTTTTTTAAAATAATTCCCGGCCCACTGTTTGCTATTCATACACCAAACCTTACTCTCTTCTCTGCTTTCTACCTTGTGCCCTTCTCCAGGTCTAAGCTCCTCTTCTCCCTGTACTCTGTACTGTCACAAATAGGGTTGCCAGCTCCAGGATGGGAAATACCTGGAGATTTTGTGGGCAGAGCCTGAGGAGGGTGGGATTTGGAGAGGGGAGGGACTTCAATGTCACAGAGTCCATTTTCTCCAGGGGAACTGATCTCTGTCGCCTGGAGATCAAGTTGTAATAGTGGGAGATCTCCAGCCACCACTTGGAGGTTGGCAACTCTAGTCACAAACCTTTCCTTATTCTCTCCTTCTTGGCATGGTAGATTTGTATAGCTGTAGGTTGCTTCCACACTAGTTGGTTACAGTGCAATCCTATGCAGATGTACTCCTGTCTCAGCCCACCGAAATCAAATTAGCTTAGGCCTGAGTAACTATGCATAGAATTGGGCTGGTGTAGGGTTGTGAAGATTTGGGGAGGGGACAGGTGGGCCTGCATGCAACATCACTTGACAAAAAAAAAAAACCTGGAAGTGTCATGATGTCATGGACAACGCTGTAGGAGTCACCCAAACTCTATGTTTAAACCATAAATTTTGGGGCCAGTCCTACAGCATTGTGCCAATGGCATGAAGAACTGCCGGTTTTGCTCCTGAAGTGACATAGCATACCAGCATTCCCCTACCTGCTGGCTCTTGGAGCCCTGGTGGGGAACAGGGAGGATTGCTGGGAGGTCACCTGTGATAGGGGTGAAGCTGACCCACCCTCAGTTTGTCACTCTGAACTGAACTCTATTGATTCAGTCTGTATTTATAGAGAAGCCAGTGAGTGTCACTGTCCTTCCAATGTCTCCTAACATTTCTACCCTGGGCCCACCACTGATGGTCAGAGGCCAAAAAATGGCTCCCATCCATCCTAGGTAGGTTGCCAGAATGAGACTGACAACAAGTGGGCGACCTATGTGATGATGTTGCTGCCATTGCCAGTGACACTAGCATTTGGCCAGAACGCCATGGTTTAACCATGGAGTTTTGAATGAATGTGTGAGCACTTGCCCCGTGATAATCCCATAAACAAACATCCACAGACGAGTAGTCCAAAAGAGAGTTGATTTATTGGAAGATCTACAGGTTTACAGCAGCTAAGAGTCAAGACGGCACTAATGGGAACTATAAGCACAGTGCAGGGCCTAAATCAGAGAGCATAGAACAATTCAGGATGCCACGGCAACCCCCCCCCCACTGAGGTACGATTCCCACAAAGTCCTGAGACACAACAAATACTTGGCAGTTATGCCGACCTTGGCCAGCACCTGGTGAAAGCACAACATCCTCTGTCAGACCATGCCTGGCATTTTCTATACACAGCTCAGGCTGAGCCTGACATCCTGCCCCCCCAAAGCCCCCCCTTCATTTTCCGGGCGCAGGTTTGTGTGGGTAGGCATCATGGAACTCTCGGACCAGGCGAGGGGCGGAAACATCATGCGAGCGTACCCACTCATCCTGAGAAGGACTGAAATGTTTTCAACGAACCAGATATTGGAGGGAACCATGATGTAAACATGAGTCCAAGATTTTAGCAACTTCAAAATGTTCCTTCCCCCCCCCCCACCAGCACAGGCACCTCAGGAGATGGTTCGGGATGCCACTCCGGGGAGGGAACATGTGGCTTTAACAGACTGACATGAAATACAGGATGGATTCGCTTAAGTGACTTCGGGAGTGAGAGTTCCACTGTGACTGGGTTGATGATGCGGGAAATGGGGAATGGACCCGCATATTTGGCACTAAGTTTGCCACACGGGTGTGTTGACCAGAGGTTCTTGGTGGACAGATAAACTGTATCCCCCACCCTGTATGTTTTGCCCGATGACTGGTGTTTGTCAGCTTGAACCTTATACTTGCGCTTGGCTCGTTCCAGATTTTTTATCAACCACGGCCAGGTTGTTTGAATTGTGTGCACCCGGGAAGCCACATCTGCACCTCCCTCCTCCCCAGACATGTCAACATGGCTAATGGGGCCAAAGTCTTGTCCATACACAGCTTGAAAAGGGATAACCCAGTGGACTGGTGCACAGCATTATTGTAAGCATACTCAGCAAAAGGCAACAGTTCTATCCAATCATCTTGGTGGTAATTGACATAACAGCATAAGTAGCATTCTAATACAACATTCACCCGTTCTGTTTGGCCGTCTCTTTTGGGATGGAAAACGGTTGACAGTCCTTGTTCCACCCCAGCCAATTTTAGGAACGACTTCCAGAATTTAGCCACATAACTACTCCCGCGGTCACTGACCACCTTGCACGGAAATCCATGCAATCGGAAGACGTGCGTCACAAAGAGGCGGGCTAGTTTCAGGGCAGATGGCATACCTGCGCAAGGCACAAGATGTACCTGTTTTGAGAACAAGTCTGTGACTACCCAAAGTACAGTTTTACCCTCGCTGAGCGGTAGGTCAGTCATAAAATCCATTGAAATCACTTCCCAGGATCTGGTAGGGGTTTCGAAAGGTTGCAACAATCCGGGCGGCTTGCCCTGGAGTCTCTTGGCAGCAGCACAAACTGGACAACTGCGGATGAACGAATCCACTTCAGTTCGCATGACCGCCCACCAAAATTGTCTCCTTAGCAGGTGTAAAGTCTTAAAAAAAACCAAAGTGCCCCGCAGTTTTGGCCCCATGAACCAAATGCAGAACTTCCCTCCGCAGTACCTGAGGTATGTATAACTTGGCGTCTTTATACCAATAGCCCCCGCATTCAACCAACCGAGTTGGGAGGGTTTTCGCAGAGAGTTCGGTTCGGCAACTCCGGTGGAGGGATTCCCTAAAGGAATCGGTGAACCCCTCTATGTCCGGCGTTGTGGGAGCCACGCTAGCAAGCTTTGATGCAGGAGAAGGTACCGGTGCCGTCGGAGGGCTTGAGCGGTCAGTTCGCCTGGGCGGACGGGCCCATGCTTCTCGGAACTGGCAATGCAAGATGGCCTGAGGGGTGGAGCCAGAGTTGTGGTGGAGAGTGGGGTAGACGGGCCGATCATTGTCGTCGGGCTGTGGGTTACCCCGCCCTGCGAAAACTGCATTGGGGGCTGGGTGTGCGACCAGGTTTGCACTGCCAAGGTAGGCAGCAAACCCCTCTGAGCAGGAGTGAAGAGAGACTTGGTGGGGCGCTCAATCTTGGTAGGGTATTGAGGCAGTCTAGATAAAGCATCAGCCAGCAAGTTTTGCTTCCCTGGCACATATTTAATTACAAAGCGAAATTGGGCAAAGAAGTCCGCCCAGCGTACTTGTTTTGCGGACAGTTTACGAGCCCCTGTTAACGCTTCTAGGTTCCTGTGATCGCTCCACACTTCAAAAGGCATTTTAGAACCCTCTAAAAATTGTCTCCACACCGTGAGGGCATGCTTGACTGCGGCCGCTTCTTTTTCCCAGACCGGCCAATTGAGCTGAGACTGCGTGAACTTCTTAGAGAAGTACACACATGGATGAAGTTGACCGTCCCCGCCTTGCTGTAGTAATGCACCCCCCATTGCAACGTCTGAAGCATCCATCTGTACTATGAACATTCGGTCTGGGTCTGGGTGTTTCAATACCGGCTCAGAGGTAAACAGTCGTTTGAGACTGTCAAAAGCAGCTTGGCACTAAGGTGTCCAATTCACTTTTGCCGAGGGCAGGACGGCTGCGTTTCCCTTCCCTTTAGTCTTAAGGAGATCTGTGATGGGTAGTGCAGTTTGTGCAAAGTTTGGGAGGAACCCCCTGTAGAATTTGCGAACCCGAGAAATCTCTGAACCTGTTTACGGATTGAGGGTGGTTTCCAATTGGTTACAGCCTGTACTTTCTCCGGGTCCATTGTGAGTCCTTGTGTGAAATTATATAGCCCAGAAAAGTCAACTGTTTTTGGTGAAATTCACATTTGGACACCTTAGCATAGAGACGCTGTAACACTTCCCTAACCAGGGCAACGTGTTCATCCATGGTTTTAGAGTAAATAGGAATGTCACCTAAATAAACCACCACTCCTTTATACAACAAGTCATGTAGTATTTCATTAATGAGTTGCATGAAGACCCCCGGAGCCCCCTTCAATCCAAAAGGCATCACCAAAAATTCAAACATACCAAAACAACTGGAAAAGGCTGTGAGGGGTTCGTCTCCTTCTCGAATTCTGATTCTATAATAGGCTTTGACCAAGTCTAACTTGGTAAAAATGCGACCCTCCTTTAACTGCCCCAAAAGATCTGAGATCAGAGGAATGGAGTAGGCATTGGTTTGGGTGATCGCATTGAGTTTTCGAAAGTCTATGCACAATCGCAAGGCACCGGTCTTCTTGTGCATGAAGAAAGCGGGGGCTGAATACGGAGCGGTAGAGGATCAGATAAAACCTCGAGCTAGATTCTTGTCCAAGAAATCTCGAAGCACAGTTCTTTCAGAAGCGCTCATGGGATAAATCTTGCTTTTCGGCAGTTTCCCCTCCCCCACCATCTCAATACACAGTCAGATCTGTGGTTGGGGGGGTAGCACATCGCACTCTTGGACATTAAAGACATCAGCAAAGTCCTGATATTCGGCAGGTAGTTGGGGTGACCCAGGGGTGTCTGAAGCCAAGGCAGGGGTTATTGGGAGTGGGGTTTTAACAGCTACTTCATACCGATGCCGTTCGCAACTTGGGCTGGAAAATGTCAAAGTCTCGGCCCCCCAGTCAATGGAGGGGCTGTGTCCTCTCACCCAGTTTATTCCCAACACTACAGCGTATCGTATATTGGGGGCTATAGTGAAGTCAATTTGCTCCCAATGGTGGCCTATACCCATCGCCACCCCCCCAAGTGCGACAGTCAACTGGTCCACCTTTAAAGTGACTGCCATCCATCTGGGCAAACTGAACAGGGGTCGGTAGTGGTACTGATTTTACCTTGAGTGCCTTGAAAGTGGCTTCATTGATCAAAGAGCGGGTACATCCCGAGTCAACGAGGGCTTTGACTTGTAACTAGGGTCCCTTTCTATAATGTTGTAATATCACATCCACATATACAGTTTCTCCCACTTCACTCACCATCACAGGAGCCTTGGGTTTGGCAGAAACGTCAGCAGAGGTCTGCGGGGCCGCTCCACTCACCGCAGACCCAGTCCGTTTTTTGAAAGATCCAGGGGAGACTCTAGGTTCAAGGCAGAATCCCAGTGGTGGTTCTCATCCGACGATGCTGAACCATCCCCTACTGGGGCAATTGTAATCCAGGACCCCAACGGGTCTGCAGGCGAAGGCTCGTGTGCCAGCTCCTCGATGTGGAGGGCTGGGGGCGCCAGTGTCCTGGCGCGGCACTGTGCTCCGTCGCGGCGCTTCTCCTCCGAGCGCGTCCCCTTCTGCGAGGAGTCCCCTCTGGGCGGGGAGCGGGAGTTGGTTGCTCCAAACGAAACAGACAAGCCGCGGCAAAATGACCCATAGCACTGCAAACGAGGCAGGCTCCCCTTTGAAAGCGCGACACTCAGTCTTGCATGGGTTGAGCCGGTCTCCGTGGGGCAGGGGTTGCGGCCTTTGGAGGGGTTTTCTGGCTTACACCCTCCTTGGCCCGACTTCGGGCCAGGTTTATGAACTGGCGATGGCTTTCCGCTTCTTCCGCCAGCAGGATCCATTCCTCCAGGGCGGCTGGATCCCGTTGCATATAAGCCCAGTTCAATATTTCGGGGTGTAAGGCTTCTCGGAAATAATGCACCCGGGTAGCCTCAGTCCAGTCCACAATCTTACTCGCAAGTCTCTGAAACTCATCAGCAAAGTCTCTGACTGAAGAGGATCCTTGACGGAGTTGTAGGAGGGCAGCCTTGGCCTTCTCCCCTTGGAACAGGTCTTCAAACCATCGTCTTAACGCTCGCATAAACTCATTGAGAGAGTGGATGGATCGGGCCCGGGTGTCGAATTGGAGGACCATCCAGTCCACAGCCTTTCCTACCAAAAGCGAGGAAACGAACTGTACTCTGCTATTTTCCGTGGGAAAGTTGTGGCCTTGTTCCCTCATATAGCTGTCCACTTGGTGCAGAAAACAGGGCAATGTATCCATGGAGCCATCATAAGTCACCCGCAGACAGGGTTGATTCCACTGCACGATCGGGGCCACCGAAGGTAGTGCCGGTGGTTGCCCCGGGAGTGGTTGGGCCGGCGGTACCAGGGGCGGCTGGGCCGGTGGTGGCAGGAGTGCCGGGGTTGTGGTGGGAGTGCCAGAGGCACCTGCGGTTGTGGGGCCGGGGTCGCTTGCGTTCACTGTAGACAGTCGTATTCACTCATCAGTAGGTCCATTTGGTCCTGCATACGGGCCATACGATCCATCAAGTCCCGGTTCTGGAAACGTAGGACATGGATTTCCTCCTCGGATCCCCCAGTATGGCGGGCTTGGCTGGCACGGAAGTTAGTATTCCAGTCAGCCCCCTCAGAATACAAGTCCTCATCCGAGTAATCCAGCACGTCGGAAGCGAAGGCGAGCCGTCGTCTGGGCGCCATATCTCGAGGCAGGCCACAATCGGGGGGAAACGAGGGCAAGGACTGTTTCAGTCCCTTGCTCACCTTCGGGCGCACATCGACTCCTACTGTCGCTCGCATCCGAGCGGCAGCCGCATCGGCCAAAAGTTGCTCCTCCGCTCACTTCTGGTCAGCAAGCGCTTGATCCGCCTCAAGCTTGATGGCGGCAGCCGCCGTCACGATCGGTAGGGCCTCTTGTTGCAAGAGCAACTCAATTTCCTTTGGTTGGCTCAACAGCAGTTGCACCCGGGAAGCTAGATCCGTTGAGGCAGATCCAAACTCAGGGGCCAGCAGTTTCTTGATGTCGGCCACCGCTGCCGTAGCCGGCAAGTCCAGAAGGACCATAACCGTCCTGGCTGCCACGTTCTGAGCTTCCCATTGACACAAAGCGGGATCGGGAACAGTTGACGGGACATTCCCCCTACAGCATCCGCCATAGTTGTAAAATCCTCAGACCCCTGGATTGGGGCCGCCGGCATTTGTGGTGACTCACGGAGCGTGAGCTCCGCCAACAAACGAATCAATGTAGATAGGTCTTCTTGCACCAGCTGGACTTTTTCAAGCAAAACGTCCAGTTGCCGAAGGTCGTCCTGGGCAAGTTGATCAGCGTCCGAAGACTTCCAGGGGGACGCCGCAGCCAGACAACGCCATTGGTCACTCACAAAGCCAATGAGCCGGGTGGCCTCCGCGTCAGTCTGCAGCGTCTCTTCCAAAACATCCTGCAACAAGTCACGGTCATCGGGAAACTCATCCGGTGTTCCCAACAAAGAAAGAAAGCGTCCAGGCGAACCCTCCAGGGCTCCAGCCAGAGGCAGTCCACTCAGGGAGCACATCCTATGCTCTAACCCAAGATCCAGGCGAACCCCCCAGGGCTTTAGCCAAGATCAATCCACTCGGGGAGCATGTCCTCTGCTCCAACCCGAGAACCCGGCGATCCCTCCAGGGCTCCAGCCAGGGATGAAAAATCAGTTAAAAGAGGTAAGGAGATTAGTGCCGTAATGTGAGCACTTGTCCCGTGATAATCCCATAAACAAACATCCACAGACGAGTAGTCCAAAAGAGAGTTGATTTACTGGAAGATCTATAGGTTTACAGCAGCTAAGAGTCAAGACAGCACTAATGGGAACTATTAGCAGGGCCTAAATCAGAGAGCATAGAACAATTCAGGATGCCATGGCAAAACCCCCCCCCCCCCACTGAGATACGATTCCCACAAAGTCCTGAGACACAACAAATACTTGGCAGTTATGCCGACCTTGGCCAGCACCTGGTGAAAGCACAACATCCTCTGTCAGACCATGCCTGGCATTTTCTGTACACAGCTCAGGCTGGGCCTGACAGAAAGCTAGAGTGTCACCAACAATGAAATGATGTTATTTCTGGTCACACTGGAAGTGACGTCGTGTTTGACGCCAAAAAACATCCCCCCCCCATCCCCACTTTTCTCCCACTGCCTAGCTGAATGGTGGTGGGAAGGCTCATCCAGTCACAGGAGGTCTCTCATGTGACCTTAACCCTATGGTTGCCAACTTCAGCTTGGGAAGTTCCTGGACCTTTGAGGGCTGCACCCGGGGAAGGTAGAGGATGGAAAGGAGGAGGGAGTTCAAGGGTGAAGCAATATAGAGAAGGCTATTTGGTGTGGCCCTGACCTGGATGGCCCAGGCTAGCCTGATCTTGTCAGATCTCAGAAGCTAAGCAGGGTCAGCCCTGGTTAGTATTTGGATGGGAGACCACCAAGGAATACCAGGGTTGCTGTGCAGAGGAAGGCACTGGCAAACCACCTCTGTTAGTCTCTTGCCATGAAAACCCCCAAAAAGGGGTCGCCATAAGTTGGCTGCGACTTGAAGGCACTTTACACACACACATTTGGTGTGAGGACTGTGGCATTTTTAAACATAAGTCAATGAGGAAAGGAAAGTCCACTCTCTGAGCTCCCATCCCTGTTCTACAGGGAGGTAACATCATGTTCCAATGGGGCTATGGCAGCTTCCTTTAGATATGTATGACTGGAGTAAATATGACCCCACCACCATTATTACTATTCATTAATTATTTAAATTTATAGCCTGCCCTCATTCCCAGCCAGGCCAGGCTCAGGTTGGGTAACAATAATTTCAAAACAATATAAAACAATAACACTTCTCATTTAAGATAACAATTGTCACTATTAATCTAATGTAAATATAAATATACCAAGATGACGCTCATTCAAACAATAGTAATAACAATAGCCACTGAAGACTCGGCCGAGCAGTCAGACCCCACAAAATAAACGGAAAGTGGGGTGAGGGATAGGGAGGCCAGCACCGATGGACAATTTACTGCAGCCCTCAGTTGTAGGATTGGTGGAATAGTTCTATCTTGCAGGCCCTGCAGGGTATATACTGCACTTTACAAAAAAATGACAAGTGAAGTATGGGCATGAAATACCACAGGGAATTAATATTGCTAAGGTTCAGGAATGGAAGAAATGGGTAGGGTTGCCACGTTCGCTCTCTCCTCCAGTGGGAGGTTTTGGAGCGGAGGTGAGGCAAGATTGCGCCCACGGCTGTGCCAACATGATCACGTCACTTCCGGTTTACACCTGGAAGTGCTGCATTGCAAAGGGCCTTTACTAAAACTCCCAGTAAAAGGCCCCTTGCGATGCAGCACTTCCGGGTGTAAATGCATCGCAAGGGCTGTTTACCACTCAAACCCCTGGCATTCCCCCACACACACACACTCCACCACCCCCCCACACACACACACTTTATCAAGGCCAATTTGGTTAAGCTGTGTGTGTGTGTGTGTTAAGTGCCATCAAGTCGCTTCCGACTCATGGCGACCCTATGAATGGAAGTCCTCCAAAATGTCCTATCTTTGACAGCCTTGCTCAGATCTTGCAAATTGAAGGCTGTGGCTTTCTTTTTTGAGTCCATCCATCTCTTATTGGGTCTTCCTCTTTTCCTGCTGCCCTCAATTTTTCCTAGCACGAAAAATTGGTTAAGCTACTTTCAGTTAAGTTATGTCTCATCCTGTTGATGGCATTAATGTGTAAATCTGCCTTGAGTCTCAGTCAGAAAGGCGGATTATGAAATAAATAAATAAATAGATAGATAAATAGATAAATAAATAAATAAATAAATAAATGTGTAACATACAGCTCAGTGCTGTAGCCTTTAGCGGTGGATTCTGGGAAAGACTTCTCGTGGAAGCAAGCTCATTGCAAGTGCTACTCACCTTCCCTTCGCAGGTGTCAACGACGTCCACCCAGATGGAGTTTGCCACGACTTGGTCCCCCACGCGGTAAAAGGCCACGAACCGAAACGCCGGCATCAGGTTGGGCGAGATGTGGACGGGGACCACAATATAGGAGCCACGGGTCACATTGCTGGCGGAGACAATGTCCCCTTTGCTCAAAACCTGGAAGCAAAGGGACAGTTCCCACAAACAGGTGAAGAATGTGGTGCAGTCCTAACTGTACCATACCAATCTTATTTTTGCAAATAAAACCTATAACTTCTGGATTATAGGTGGGTATTATATATTTGAATGCTTCGAGCATAATAAATTCCCATCCAAGGATGAATAGTCTGACATAATAATTGTTCGTATAGATGGAATTTTTCTTAATGTGAGGAAGCATTCGATTATTGGATGCTTTCACCTGCCGTCTGAAGTGGTATAATCAGGAATGACAGCACCGCATGATCTTTTCATACATTTAAACCAGTTTGAGAGGCAGAGTGAGGTTTAGGGGAGCTAGACTATGTACACTCAGAAAGGCTTGTTTATTTATGCTACTGAAGCAGAAGGCTTTTAGAAAACCAACAGGCCTCTAACATAAAAATAAATAAATAAGAAAGCATTACTAAACTCCAAACTCAGAGGGCCTCTGGAGAGATACATTTAGAAGTTAAAGACAGACAAAAGAGAATTCAAGAAGAGATAACTACACAATATTACTTGTTCTTCCAAGGTTGACAAACAGAGTAAAGCAGACAAGATGTCTGGGAACTGCTAGGGAGGAAAAGATTAATTGTTACCAGATAAAGTAACAGGTGCATTAACAATGGACTCTTTGCACAAGTTCATTTGACCAATCAGGTAATTTCTGTCTTATAACTCACCAATAAGATGTCTGTATAAGTAAGCCAATGGACAAATGAATTACATATTAAATCCACCAATTAACTGTAAAAGATTTGCATGACCAATCAACAGTATAATGCATGTGTGATGTATTTTTGAATGTATAATGAACTGACCAAAATCTATAAAGGATCTTACACACCTTTGTTCAGGGCCGAGCTTTTCCATTTTATACTCTCAAGAGTGAGAAGCTGGGACTAGCAATTGCTAAATAAATCTGTTTTTTCCAAGACAAGTGGTCCGGGTCTTTGTGTCATGAACTCTGAAATCCAGCTCATAAATTTCTACAACACTACATAGGTTTATTATTTTATATATTTATATTATTTTATATACATTTATATAAAGCCAACATGGGGAAGTGGTTAAAGCACTTAAGAAGGGTCTGTGAAAGTCAGGTGTAAACCCCACTTCTGCCACGGAAGCTTGCAGGGTGGCTTTGGGCCTGTCACACCCTCTCAGCCTAATCACCTCACAGGGATATTATGAGGATAAAATGGAGACGTAGAGAGTGCTGTGAGCCATTTTGGGCCCCCACTGTGGAGAAAAGTGGGGTAAATATGAAGTAAACAAACACATATTTTTAATTCTATATATGTTTGTGCAGATAAGAGCCCCTGAGCTTCATCCCTCCAGTGGCTTCAATGCATGTCTAAAGGACCGTCTCCTTCCATGTATCCTCACAGGCCAACGGCGTTCCTCAGGCTGCCACCCACTGGCTGTTCTCCCTCTTAAGGTAGCCCATCTGTCATCAACCAGATTCTGTGCCTTCTCCAATGCATCTCCCAATCTGTGGTATGTGCTACCTGAGGAAGTGGGGGCAAGCACCATCTCTAGAACATTTTTTAGGAGGCACTGCAAGGCCTTTTCAGTTGCTTTTACCTGGATAGCCCAGGCTAGCTTATCAGATCTCAGAAGCTAAGCAGGGTTGACTCTGGCAAATATTTACATAGGAGACCACCAAGGAATACCAGGGTTGCAATACAGAGACAGGTGATGGCAAACCACATCTGAACATCTCTTGCCTCAAAAACCCTATGGGGGTCACCCTAAGTCAGCTATGACTTGACGGCAGAAAAAAAACTGCCAGGTATATTTGGGCGGAGGGGCCATTTGTGGTTCTATTTTATTGTTTTTTTAATTGTGATGTTTTACATTATGATTTCTAAGCTGCCTTGAGCCACTAGGAAAGAGTTGGAAAGTCTCTGGAGCCTAATTTGAACGAGAGAAATTCTATGGCTTCAGGAGGAAAGAGGTCAGATACACTGAAAAGATGCTTTCCATCCTCCAGAATCTGCCGTTCCCTTCTGAAGACTGTTCTTCTTGAAGTTAACTCTGCCACTGTCTCTTTACTGGTTTTCTCTCTCTTGCTGTTACAATGTCTGTTTTTTGAGTTATGCTGAAGTAAAAGTTCTAGAAGCCTCCTAAGCCAAGATGTTGTGTGTTTTTGAATGGCTTTGTGAATAGTTATTACATACAGTTTTCTTAACCTTTAATATGTGAGCTGTTTAGAAATTCCTCCATGTTCACAGACTCTGCTATTTAAGGAGGTGGAATATCCTGCATCTGGTGAGTGGCTGGGATATTACCACTGAAGAAGGATTGGGTTGTTTTTTCTTTTCCCCTCTAACAGAGCGATGGGGTGTAAGTATTTTTTTAACAAATAAAACAGGCAAGGGGTAGATCAACAAACTGAGAGATGAGAAGTCCTGGTAAACTCAGAGGGTCATTCAGCCAGGAGAGGGGGAGAGGTGCATCACCATGCCACAAGGAATCACCATGTAGTAGAAGTGGGAGAAGTCATCCGGTCCAACATGTTTCAGCCCCAGATTGAGGGTCTCTCCAGGGCTCAAGTCTTGGTGTTTTGGACTGTCGATAATCAAGTATCTGCCTGTTTCGGAATTCATGGCTTTTGCGGTCAGCGTGGCTTCGGCCGGAGACTCCGTCCCCGCTGTTATCTGTGTGGAACAACAACAACACACGTGGCTCACTTAGCAAAGCTATGAAGATCCTATAAACTAACATAAGTTTTATAGTTTAACTCTCATGGCTTTCCCCAGAGGTATCAGCTGCACTGACTAAAGAGGCAGAAAATGCAATTTCACCCCATTCCAGGCTTGCTAAGTCGCTCCTGGTGGAAAGGGATCTCTCAGCTCCACAATTTTAAAAAAGGCAGTTGGGCAGATGGCATGACATCATTGCTGGGTTTTCCATAGAGTTTCCAGAGATTACTAGAGAGGTACGACAGTACTTCCGGGTTCTCTCTGGAAGAGTGGCTGTCCTCTTTAGGAATCACCGAAGAGTTTTCACGATTGGTGGGTCCCTCAGCCATGGACCATTAGGGTTGCCAACCTCCAGGTACTAGCTGGAGATCTCCTGCTATTACAACTGATCTCCAGCCCATATAGATCTGTTCACCTGGAGAAAATGGCTGCTTTGGCAATTGGACTCTATGGCATTAAAGTCCCTCCCCTCCTCAAACCCTGCCCTCCTCAGGCTCTGCCCCCAAAACCTCCCACCGGTAGTGCAGAGGGACCTGGCAACCCTAGTCACTCCTGCCAAGGCAGCCATTTTGTGATCAGTCACTCCTGCCATGGCAGCCATTTTGTGGTGGCACCCACTATTTGTTCTACAAATTCCAAAAGTGCCCACAGGCTACACAAGATGGGGGACCCACTCTCCAGGGCTTGTGCCCCTCCTCCTTTTCTTCTCCCAACCATTCTCCGCCCCCCTTCTCCCACTTTCTTGAACGTTCAAGTCTACCCCTTCCCACTTCCAGTGCAGGAAGGATTCTTATACCGTAAAAGTGACTTCTTTTGCTCCAGAGGGGATGTTGATCCTGTACGTCACGACCCCACGGTTGTCAGTGTTTACTGCCGCATTATCAGGGGATGTCCCCCCAGCTACCAGGGTGGAGAAATGAACTGGGAGGTGGGGGGCAGGTGTGCCATCTGAGAGTGAAATAGTAGCCTGGTGTGGGGAGAGAAAGAGAGAGGTTTATGAACTCCAGTTGTGTATATACACACAAGAGCACAAAGATGCAAGCAATTAGGCGAGTGCGAGGGACTATTCTCCCAGAAAGAAACAGAGCATCCTGCTTCTGTGACTCAAACACTGCAATGCCAAAAATCTAAGGCAATGTTTTCCCTGGATTTAAGAGATGGAAAAATCCTCTGCAGCCAAAAGCGTGAACTGCACCTTCCCCTGGTCCACCTTGGTTCTGTATGATTCATAGGCACTTGTGAATTCCCTTCTAGAAGCGCAGTTGCCTGGTGCGCAGGGCCCAATTAGGCTTGGGACCACAGCATACGAAGAGAAAGAGCTTCATCCTTCCCCCTTGTGCAGTTTGCCCGTCCTGAAAGGGCCCAGTGTTGGAGTGAGCAATGTCTGGTGCATGAAAAGGACAGAAGAAGAACCCCGTGGTGGGCAGCAAGAGGAAAGGCCAGTTTGATAGGATAGTGAAGTCAGCACCTTCTTTCCTGATAAGTGTGGTTCCTTGTCTCCCTCCAGATTGCTCCAGTAGGGATTGACACACTGGGTCTTGCAGATCCTAGTCTGAAACTCTAACCACTACACTGCATTGGCTTTCACTGGGTAGCTGCTGTTGAACAACAGAAAGCATCTGGGCCTAGGTGAGTCATGCAAGTCAGCTGGTAGCATTGCCCAGTGGTTGCTGGTGGACCTGGTAATGATAAGTCCTCCTTCAAAGTTCAAAACAGTCCTGGAAAGGGCCCTTTCCCCTTCCTCCTGACAGAAACTAAGGCTTGAAGGAAGGCAATACTGTGTAACCACTAGCAATGGCCAGTGAGGTAATTCATTTTTTAAAGCTAAAGTTGCTGCTTCTATTACTGGGGGTGGGTGGGTTTAACCCTCATAATATTGCCAGCACCCGTCCACCCAGCAGCTGGCAGGGAATAGGTGAGACCTACTAGTTGGCTGGCAACACACTGACGTAACTTCCTGTGTGTACCCTAAGTGACATTAGCGTGTTGTGACACTGCTGACATCCCTTCCATTTTAGTGCCTCTTTCCCCCCATCAGCAAGTTGAGCAGCAACAGAGAACACCCACTTGCGGACAGAGGATCCCCCGCCCCCAATGGAGGTCTGGGAACCCAACCCCCAAACCTGGGGCATTTGTAGAAAGATCTGACTTGTTTGTTTATGGTCCCAGTCTCTGGATTTAGGTATCCACAGATTTGGCCATGTTGAGAATCGGATATACAGGTTGAGTATCCCTTATCTGGATTGCTTGGAACCAGAAGTGGTCCATATTTTGGATCTTTCCATATACTGGAATTTTTGCATATATATAATGAGATATTTGGGGGTTGCACCCAAATTCATTTATGTTTTATATACACTTTGCACACATAGCCTGAATGTAATTTTAAACAATATTTTAAATAATTTTGTGTACACTGAACCATCAGAAAGCAAAGGTGTGACTATCTCACCAGAATACCTGTATCAGCTGTTAAAGAAGAGCAGCAACAAACAACAATCAAACTAACAATGGCAGGCTTTCAGTCTCCACCTACGATGCAGTATACAGACTGAAGTTCTGTCAGCATCTCCTTCAACTGGTTTAGTATCTAATGTGCTTATCTCCAATTGACCAAATATTGCATGTTGAATTTTTCCTGTTCTCCAAAGCTTCTGTGAGTCCCAAATAGTACTAGAGTTCAAGACTCTCCTCAGTACAAATATGTAGTTTTTCAAAGCAAGACCTTATACCTCAAAAGAGTGTTTTACACAATCTAGCAAGATGTGTGATTCAAAAACCTCCCTCCTCGTTGAGAAATACTCCCTCCCATTCTTTTTTCTTGAAAATGTAGCCAAGGAAGACTGCTGAACATTCAGAAGTTTATGGGCTTGTTTGTGGGCTTCCTAGAGGCACCTGGTTGGCCACTGTGTGAACAGACTGCTGGACTTGATGGGCCTTGGTCTGATCCAGCAGGGTTTTTCTTATGTTCTTAAATCTGTATTCTGCATTTTAGAGTTCTCTTAGTAGAACAGTGACCCCCAGTGGCTATGAGATGCAGCTCTAGGAAAACAGGTGAGAAGGGTTTGAGAAAAGTATCAGAGAGGAAGAGAGAAAAAGCTAGGATTCAAACTAGGATTCATTATGGGACATCTTTGGCAACAAAATACACTTGACACCACACCGGACAGGCTACACTGGAAGAGACATCACACACGCACCAGCACTTCGAATGGTGCCCCAGGCACAAAATACTGCTTGGTTTTGGACAAGTCCAGCAAATATGGAGATTCCACAAATTTCACAGATGCAAGTTCCTGCTCTTCCATCTCTCCACCTGCAGGAATGTGGAAAACAGGCAATGGGATAAAAGACACATGTTAGACTTCCCTCCTTTCAGCTCCTGGCAGCTCCTGGCAAGTGCTTTCTGCAGCGCTCTTCCATCTTTTCCCAAACCTCTTTTGCTCAGGATGCATTTTGTATTACTTGGAATGGAACTACAGTGCTGAGAATTGCAAAACTCTTGAGGCATCTGGCAGGAGAGACTGGATGGGGGATGTTGGCAGTGCCCAGCCATTTATGGGTTTATGGCCATTTTGAAATGCTCTGCAAGTGGGAAGACACCTTATTGTTATAACTGACTTGATCTGTATGGGCCGATTCTTGGGGGCCAGGATTCCTGGAGGACTGTCTCCTTCCTTATTCTCTCCAGGCTGTCAGTTAAGATCGGACTCTCACGCCCTACTCTCTGTGCCCCCACCTTCAGAGATGAGGCAGGACATTTTCTGTGGTGGCACCTCGCCTCTGGAACATCCTGACCCTTCAGGCTCGCTTGGCACCTACTTTATTTTCCTTTAGGCACCAGGCCAAGACACAGGTTTTTTTACCTAGGTTTTTAATTAGGGGTATTCTCTTAACAGCTTCTTAATGGTCTGCTTCTGTTTTATGGATTATTATTATTATGCATTCCGGAGGGGGGTGTTACCAGAGGCGGCAGGCAGTGCAGAGCTGAACGCTAGGCTGAGCCGAGACCAGAATTCAGCTCTGCACCGTGTATTTTTTCAGGTTTGGGTTTAATAAACCTGGAAAAAAAATTTGGAAAATATGAGGGAAACTGATACGGCATTTTGGCTTTTTTGGCTTTTTTGAATATTTGAATATTTCCGGGTCTATTAAACCCAAACCCGAAAAAAACCAAAAAAATGGTGCACAGCCCTACTGCTTATATCCAATGGCTTGATTTAATATTATCACATGGTTTTAATTGTAAGATGCCTCAAGCAGGTTCTGAAGAGGCAGCAAAGAAATATCCCAAGTAAATAAATAAACAAAGCATCATTTTACAGTATAGCTCCTCCACCCCCAGCAATCCCCATAATGCTCTATGTCTTGTTTACGAATATCAAACAACATTCGTTTAGATCCTGAGAGCAGAACACATGGGGATTATAAACCATTTAGCAAATAGTCAGGACATTTAGTAATTTATTAAGATAATTATACCATGCCTCTTTCTCAATGGGGACCCAAAGTGGATTACAACACTGTTCTCTGTTTTATCCTCAAAACAAGACCAACCCTATGAGGCTAGGCTGAAAGCATGAGACTTGCCCAAGGTCACCCAGCTGGCTTCATGTGTAGGAGTGGGGAAATAAATCCAATTCACCAGATTAGCCTCCGCCACTCATGTGGAGGAGTGGGGAATCCAACCCAGTTCTCCAGATCAGAGTCCACCGCTCCAAACCACCGCACTTAATCACTACACTACGCTGGCTGTCTTAGCCTTTCCGTTATTATTAAACTCATATGACCAAGGGAAGACGACTGGGGAAGGCACTGACAAACCACCCATAAACAAAGTCTGCCTAGTAAACGTCGGGATGTGACGTCACCCCATGGCTCAGGAATGACCCGGTGCTTGCAGAGGGGACCTTTACCTTTTTACATATGACCAAAGATCTTGAGCATAAAGAATACATAAAAGATAAGACAACATTAAAACATTATAATATCCTGAAGGACTTAAAACATTATATTACATATATAAACAATAAATTAGATAATACCTCCAGTTAACTCATAAGAGAATAAATACATAGACCCCCATCCAATTTGTTCATAATCAGCAAATAAAATCATTTCAACACAACTGTAAAGAAACTACTATTGCCAGATATTCTGCAAAGCATTTAGTTATTTCTGGGTCAGAGTCTGCTAGCAATAGCGATACCACCCATGGCTCAACAGAAGCCGATATCTAGATAAAATAGGAGCAATCCAGAGAGCCCTGGGTGCAATCCATAATCACAGAATTTAAAAAAGGTGATCTATTCTATATTGCCCCTGATACACAACCACAGTAGCGATCTGAGAATGGAATCTTATCAAATCATTATTTCAGTTCTGCTGTCGGCAGGATATTCAACCTGGCGAGCATAACAGTGCGCCTATGATTAGGGACTGTAATAAACTTCTGATATGAAGGGTTTTAATTGGGCCATATTAGCTAGTACCAGTGAAGAGGGTCATGCAGGTACGAGGTGGAACCTTTAGATACCAGTTCAGATACAGAGCAATAGATGCACAAATCAGTCTAGCAGGAGATAATCAGATTTGTTAGTGTTGCCTCACCGGGTAGAGACCTGGGATGGCAGTAGAACTTTTTCCCCTTGATCAAAAAGGGGAAACAGGACCTGCAAGTCCATTTCCTTACATCAGGCAAAGCATGAGAGAATACCAATGAGCTTGGCTTAGCCTCAGTGTATTGAGACCTGCTCGTAGTGGATAAAGGGGTTCCCGTTTCCAAACTTACTTGCTGTCTCTATGACTGTGGCCGCGATGTAGAGCGCTGTTCCAACTAGGTCCTGCAGAGGACGCCCCAGTTTTTCCGACAGGAGGCTGCGTTTCAGGGATACCGAGCCATGCCCATTGATTACCTTGTAGGGGTGGGATTTGGTTGGAGGTGAAGGAAAATAAAATAAATTATATTATATTAAGGCGAGACAAGAATTTCCTGGGCCCCAAGTTTGAGAGAGAGAGAGAAAATGGTGCCCAACTACACCCTGGGGAGGCAGAGAAAATGGTGCCTAGCTACACATCGGGGTGGATCCTATCACTCCACTGAGCAAAGTTTGAGGCCCACCTCCAGCCTAAGGAGACTTCCTCCAACTTAGTTGGGAGGAACACATGAAATTGTGTGATACTGAATCAGGCCATTGGTCTGTCAAGGTTGGTATTGTCTACTCAGACTGGCAGCAGTCTCCAGAATCTCAGGCGGAGGTCTTTCACATCACCGCCTACCTGGTCCTTGCCAGTGGATATCATAGAATCATAGAGTTGGATCACCAGGGTCATCTAGTCCAACCCCCTGCACAATGCAGGAAACTCTGGAGACTGAAGCTGGGATCTTCTGCATGTCAAGCAGATGCTCCACCACTGAGCCACAACTGCACCCCATAAGTTGGCTCTTCTATAGGAGGAAGAGCCACTTAAGTTGGAAGACCGGCTCCCTTAGGCTGGAGGAATGTCGCCTTGGAGGATAGTTGGATCCACCCCATAATGTTTTCCATGTGAGCTGGGAAGGTACGTTCAGAGGTTCCATACTTCCCAAGTGCAGAGGTTGGGCCCATTTCAGATTGGGACCATAGAGGGAGGGGACTTTGACCTTCCCTTACAGTGTTTTCTCAAACTGAAATGGACCTGGGGGGCTATATTTTTCCACTGAGGACTATCTCAGGTCAGGAAAACATCATGGAGGAAGGTCTCCCTCTCTCCATACACTGTGATCCTCATCCAAATCTGCTGGGTGTGCACCTGGGAAGTATGGGACTTCAGAACAAGCCATTCCACCCACCCCAGGGACATCTCCAGGCAGAGCCCAAAGACTCTGCCAGAATTCTCATAAACCTCAGTGGCTGTTCACTGCATATTTGAGGTGCATATGGGACAACTCTCCAAAGACTCATTTCATGTTTATACTACAAGATTCCTTGCTTATTATAGGACCACAACTCTGCGGTCTTGGCTCAATTTGCTTCCAGGCCCATTTCAAAATGCTGGAATTGACCTTTAAAACCCTATATGGTTTAGGGCCAGCCTACCTTAAGAACTGTCTAATCCCATATTATTTATTTAAAACATTTCTACGCTGCCTTAATAAGGTCCCCAAGGCAGAGAACATCAAAATATTAAAATATTTGACCTTTAAAATTTTAAAATAATATATAACGTAATTCAATAAAAACATAAATACACAAACCCACAGCACCGAAACCAGGGAGGAGGGCCAGCAACAGTTATTGGGGGTATGCCAAACAACACACAAAGAAGTGTTCACATGCTGGCAGATGACTACCCAACCCATAAGGGCATCTTCCAAGGCCTTGCTTTGGGTACCCCCACCATCTGAGGCTAGAGGGGTCTCAATAGAGAGATTCAGATATCCCTTTCTATCACTGTCTTCCACCAGGAAAGAGCAAGAGTCCAGTAGCACCTTAAAGACTAACAAAATTTCTGCCTGGGTATGAGCTTTCGTGAGTCACCGGGAAGTTTTTTTTGTCTGACATTCCCTCACCTCTTTTTATATGTTTTTCACACTGCTCTGGTTTTAGCCGTCTTGGAGGCTCCTATTGGGCTGAAAGGCGGGACATAAACCTCGTAAATAAAGATATAAAATAAACATCTCAAAAGATAGATTTTATTAGAAATTAGTTCTGTCCAGGACTTTAGGGGTTGAGCCAGAGTTCATGTCTTGAACTGTCCTGGGACACGTGAACATAGAGAGCTTCAGCACATACCAATAATTTAAATAACCACATCTATCACCCTACACAACTGGGAACAGTATCCTGGCAGCGTATACAACTTCCCAGTTGATCAGAACACCAGCATGTTCATTTAAGGTACCAAATGATGCCTCGTAAGGGGCAGAGAGGGACGGAGGAAGGCAGAACCATCCAGAGTTCTCTGTAAAAGGGGGTTGTGGATGGACGGGGTGTTGAAGACAGCAGTTTCCTCTTACTGAGACTTGTTGCTCCAGTCCTGGAATGTAAGTTTTTGCTCCATCGTCATCACTGACGCCAAATCGCACGTAGGCTGTTCCAGCAACCCCCTTCCCGTAGAAAAATCTGTTGAGGGAGAAGGCCAGGGAGAATTCAAAGGTGGGTCAGCCAAGGTTACTGGTAGGCAACTAGGCTGCTAGCAAACATAAATAACAGAGACCACAATTCAAAGGGCTATAAAGCTCCTCTCGGTCTGGGATAAGGACACCTGAAGGACTCTGACCCTATAATGCCTGCCCATAGGGCTGCCAACCTCCAGGTACCAGCTGGAGATCTCCTGCTATTACAACTGATCTCCAGCAAATAGAGATCAGTTCCCCTGGAAAAATGGCCACCTTGGCAATTGGACTCTATGGCACTGAAGTCCCTCCCCTCTACAAACCCTGCCCTCCTCAGGCTCCGCCCTAAAAGCCTCCCACCGGTGGCAAAGAGGGACCTAGCAACCCAACCTGCCCACCAATTAATATCGTCTGAGGCCCTGCCCTGCACACTTCTTTTTTCACAGGAAGCATGGGTGAGCACTAGAGGCAGGGTCTTTTCTGTAGTGGCTCCCAAGCTTGAGAACACCCTCTCTACAGAAGCTTGGCTGGCACCAAGTATACAAGCTTTTAGCTGTTGCGAGGAGACCTTGTTATTCTCTCACACCTTTCAAATCTCCCTCCCCACTGGGTGGAGTTTTATTTGCCATTTTATGACATTTTCCTTCTTTTATCTCATTGTTTTAGAAGGCTTTTCCTGGTTTTACGCTGGCTGCTGTCAAGATTTTAAGAACCACCCAGTTTTATATCTGATGCAGTTTTAAATTATTACATTCTTCTGTTTTTATCTTGTTCTTTTACTGTAGCCAAGGGCCAAACTACACATTCATGTTTTGAAAGAGTGGGGTCTTGCGTTCCATGGACCCAGCTTGGTTTCCCTGCAGCCACACAGCAGCTTTGGGGAATGGCTTTTAAAAAACACAGGAGAGGCCAAAGGGAGGGGCTGTGGCTCAGTGGTAGAGCATCTGCTTGGCAGAAGGTCCTTGGTTCAGTCCCCGGCATCTCCAGTTAAAGGGACTAGGCAAGTAGGTGATGTGAAAGACCTCTGCCTGAGACCATGGAGAGCCGCTGCCGATCTGAGCAGACAATACTGACTTGGATGGACCGAGGGTCTGATTCAGTATCAGGCAGCTTCATGGGTTCATGTGTGACTTGGAACATTGCTGCAATGGGAGATGAAAGAGTACAGGGATGCCAGCCTCCAGGTGGGACCTAGGGATCCCCTGAAATTATAGCTCATCTCCACACTACAGAAATCAGTTCCCGTGCAAAAAAATAGACGCTTTAAAGGTGGCATTGTACCCCACTGAGGTCTTTGTCCTCCCTAGGCTCCACCCCCAAATCTCCAGGTGTTCCCTAAACTGTAATTGGCAACTGAGTGTTGAACTACAGCATTTTCGATGAGCTTTCTCATTTCCTCATTTTCATTTCTTCCATGTTCCATATTTTCTTTATTGTTCCTTCATGCTTTCACCAGTCACCTTTGAACTGATTTCAGAAGGCACTAGGGTTTGCCAGCTCCGGGTTGGGAAATAAATGGAAGTTTTTGGGGTGGAGCCTGAGGAGGGCAGGGTTTGGAGAGGGACTTCAATGCCATAGAGTCCAATTGCCAAAGTAGCCATTTTTTCCAGGTGAACTGATCTCTATTGGCTAGAGATCAGTTGTAATAGCGGGAGATCTCGAGCTAGTACCTGGAGGTTGGAAAGAATCCAGACAGCACTCACACAATATATATTAAAGTACTAATTTATAAAGGTGAAGAAAGGTGCAAAAGTGAACAATATATACAACAAGGTAACAACAAGATACACATATAGATATAAATAGCAGTCCAGCAGAAAAAACAAGTTCAATATATAAATATCCTGAGAGTCAGGTATGTCAATGTCAATTCCTGAGTATCCTGAGTAACAGGTAAGTCAATTTTTATACTCAAATATAGACTTCTTTTTTATTCTCAGTAGTAAAGTGCCCTGAAAACTTTAAAGCTGAAAAAGTGGAGTGTAAAAAACTCAGAGTGCCTCGTACTTAGCCTGAATATCAATTTGCAATTCGGAGTCCTGCTGTCCGGAAAGCAGGATATATTTCCGTTCTGGAATGATCATTACCTCGAAATTAGGAAGCACTAATGAGAGACAGAAAATGAAATTTAACAGGTTAACTTTTGCCCATCTTCCCCATACAAACACTCGATGCCTTGTGAGATCAGCTGATAACTTCCTGGTCTAGATTCTACATTTTACTTAGGTTTTTTACGCAGGGACGATTCCCTGCGGTCACCCCGACCAACTGCTTCGGGCCTTCCTTTTGATTATGCATGCCTTTTCTGCCTGTCAGAGGTTGCCTCACTCTCCCTGAGCGCTTTGCCCACATTTTCCAGATTTTAGCTAAAACAGCATCTGGAAAACATAGGCAAAACACTCGGGGAGAGCAAGGCAGCCTCTGACAGTCGGCAAAGGCATGCACGGGCAAAAGGAAGCCCCAAAGCAGGCCGCAGGGGTGACGGCGGGGAAACGTCCCTACATAAAAGGCCTTAGGAAGATGTCTTCTGTTAGAGAGCAGAGGTAATATCCATGTATTAGCGAGGGAATAAGGAAGACCCAATAAGAGATGGACTGACTCAATAAAGGAAGCCACAGCCCTCAATTTGCAAGATCTGAGCAAGGCTGTCAAAGATAGGATATTTTGGAGGACTTTCATTCATAGCGTCGCCATGAGTCGGAAGAGACTTGACGGCACTTAACACACACAACATAGCAAGGGTTACCAGCAGGGCCAGCGTCAGCATACCCTGTGTTAGGGCAGCTACTGAGTCAGGGGCTTCTGGTGGATCCCTCTGCCATGGACCATTAGGGTTGCCAACCTCCACGTACTAGCTGGAGATCTCCTGCTATTACAACTGATCTCCAGCCATTAGAGATCAGTTCCCCTGGAGAAAATGGCCGCTTTGGCAATTGGACTATATGGCATTGAAGTCCCTCCCCTCCCCAGACCCCTCCCTCCTCAAGCTCTGCCCCAAAACCTCCCGCCGGTGGCGAAGAGGGACCTGGCAACTGTATGGACCCTGCACCAGCCCTGCTGCCCACCCACCCTTCCCCGACCTGCTTGCTCGCAAGTACTCTGCCATCCATGCTCCCAGCCGTAGGTACTGCCCAGCGTCATTAGAGAACAGGAATGTCGGTGGCACAGGCATCTGTGAGTGCAGGTGGTGAGAGGGCTTGTGAGGGGGTGGGGAAAGGATGCCTCCTGCATTCTGCCCCACAGTCTTCTTCGGCAATTTGCCATGAAATTGATACAGTCCAGACTTTCGGACTGGAAAGAATAGCTGGCAATAGCCAGCACACTGCAGAAATTAATTAGGAGCTGACGAAGTCATCGAAACGTGCCCAGACCAGTAACATGTTCTCCTACTCCCCGATCCACTTTCTGACTTCCAGTGACGGCTCTCTTGCCCCCGCAAGAACCCTGTGCATCCTTCCAGGTCCTTCACAGTCTTTTGACGCAGCGCCGCTCTTGCCGCACATCCGACCCACAACCTGACCTCCAGCAACGGCTCTCTTGCTCCCGCAAGAACCCTGTGCAACCCTCTGGGTCCCCCGCAATCTTTTGATGCAACACGGCTTTTGCCGTACATCAGGACTGAGGTCTCCCACCCCTGACTCACTAACCTGACTCCTGGAAGCACAGCTCTCCTGCCTCTGCAGAATCCAATGCAATCCTTTTAGGCTTCCTATAGTTCTTTGCACTACATACAGGGATTGAGGTTGAGCCTTAACGCTCTTCTTTGAATGGTTCCTTGTGATGCTTTATGAATTATGATTTATCACATGGTTTTGATTATTTAGCAGGTAACTAGTAAAATATTGTGGAATTTACAGGTTGCAATTTGCTTTATACATTATGCTTTAATTTTGTATACCCTATCCAAGCTTGCTTACTTTTTATACTGTGAAGTCAACAGTTTCTTTCCTTGTTTACAATCTTTGTATACAGTGCTTAAGCTACACTCTGTTTTGTAATTCACAATATAGTGGTTAAGCTACACTTCGTACTGTATTTTCACTGTGCTATCTAACAGTATTGCCAATGCACAATTTTTGATTTAAAATAGATTCTTTGGCTTGATGGTTATAATATTTAGTTGACCAGCGTACAAGATTTGAGTTCTTACATTTCCTATCCCTCCTTTTTTTTCCCTTTGGAGCCCACGTGCTGTTAATTATCTCAGTCTTTACTTGTTTCAGCACAGGTATCTATTTACCTTAGTAACCTCCAGGTAATAGCAGAAGATCTCCTGCTATTACAACTGATTTCCAGCCAACAGAGATCAGTTCACCCGGAAAAAATGGCAGCTTTGGCCATTGGACTCTATGGCATTGAAGCCCCTCCCCTCCCCAACCTCATACTCCTCAGGCTCCACCCCAAAAATCTCCCGCCGATAGCGAAGAGGGACCAGGCAACCCTACTGTAATGGCATCGCATCCTTGGGGAGTTCCCTCCCCTCCCCAAACTGGGCAGCCTGAAAACAGTCATCTGTGAGAATGGGCCCCTTTTAAATCACAACAAAAACATGTGTTGTTCAGTAAATGACTGCATCCCCAGGAGACAACCAAATACTGCGCCTGACCTGTTCAGTTGCAGCCTGTTTGAAGCAATAATCCTAAAGGGGAACGAAGGTACTAATAGGCGAACATCTGTCAAGTACAACCCTCTGTCTGGAAGTGTTTCGTGTTAAAGATTTCTAACACATATCTCTTTAAATGAAATTACCAATAGGTTGCGTATCATTTGGAACTTTTCCTGGTGAATTAGCAACCTGAATATTGGTAATTTCATTTAAAGAGTTATGTGTTAGAAATCTTTAAGAAGAAACACTTCCAGACAGAAGGTAGTACTTGACAGATGTTTGCCTGTTTGAAGCACACAGCTTCCATGGGACGAAGAATGCGGCAATCCTGCCCACCCCAGACATACCATATTTTTTCACTTCGAACTCTGTAGTAGTGTTGAAAGCCAAAGTGTTGACGAACTGAGCTGCGATACTCCAAATGCCGGGCCTGGGAAGAAGAAGAATAACAAAGAGACCCTGGTGAAACTTGAGCCAATGCATTGGTAAGGTTGCCAGGCAGGAGGGAGGACGACTGAAGATCACCTGGAATTACAACTGATCTCTAAAATGCAGAGATCATTTTCCCTGGAGAAAACTGTTGCTGTGGCATTACACCTGGCTGAATTCCCTCCCCAACCCCCACCCTCAAGGCTCATCCCCCAAATTTTCTGGAAGATCTCCAGGCCTCATCTGGAGGTTGGCAACACCACTGCTACACTCTAGGCCAGCTCAAGGTATTTTCCTGTCCCAGGAAGAAATATTTTGCAGCCTCCCATGTTGTTTAGGGGCCCCGTGGCGCAGAGTGGTAAGCTGCAGTACTGCAGTCCAAGCTCTGCTCATGACCTGAGTTCGATCCCAACAGAAGTCGGTTTCAGGTAGCCGGCTCAAGGTTGACTGAGCCTTCCATCCTTCCGAGGTCGGTAAAATAAGTATCCAGATTGCTGGGGGTAAAGGGAAGATGACTGGGGAAGGCACTGGCAAACCACCCCGCAAACAAAGTCTGCCTAGGAAACCTCGGGATGTGACGTCACCTCATGGGTCAGGAATGACCCGGTGCTTGCACAGGGGACCTTTACCTTTTACCATGTTGTTTACAGTTCAGCAGGTCAGAATCCTGTTTTTCCTCAAGTGTCTTCCAGCTTCTACCTGCTTTTCCCTGTTCCATATATACGGTTGCCAGCCTCCAGGTGGGGCCTGGAGATGTCCCGCTATTGCAAGTAATCTCTAGATGTCAGAGAGCAGTTCCCCTGGAGAAAATGGCTGCTTTGAAAGGTGGACTGTGTGGCATTATTCCTTGCTGAGGTCTCTCCCCTCCCAAATCCTGCCTTCCCCAGGGTCCACCCCCAAAATCTCCAGGTATTTCCCCACTAGGGTTGCCAACTTCCAGCTACTATCTGGAGATCTCCTGCTATTACAACTGATCTCCAGCCGATAGAGATCAGTTCACTTGGAGAAAAGGGCTGCTTTGGCAATTGGACCCTATAGCACTGAAGTCCCTCCACTCTCCAAATCCCACCCTCCTCAGGCTGTGCCCCAAAAACCTCCTGCTGGTGGGGAAGAGGGACTTGGCAACCCTATTCCCACCCAGAGCTGACAACCCTTAGTCAGCTGTGGAAAGGGACAACCACTCCATTCAGTTGTAAGAAATGTAGGACAGGGGGGTTTATCACCAGAAAACCATTATAATCGTGCTGTTCCAGGCATCTATCTGTTCTGCTGATTGGGTTTGGCTGCCCTGGCTTGAACAGCTGGTGTAACTTACTCAGCGATATCTGGGATAGTGATGTGATCGCTGATCACGAAGTTAATTGCGACACGCTGATCTCTCCGGACTTGAATACCCCGTGGGTTCTGGTGGCAACAGAGAGATAGGAAAAGAATCAGTAGAGTTTTTTTGGGGGGGGGTATAGAAGCAATGTTTCCCACTTTCTCCTCCTTCAAGACTCACCCCTTAAATCGGGGCTCCCCAAATTTTAGGGCCCTGTGACCACCGTTGGTGGGCAAAACCACAAAATGGCTGCCACAGGAAGGGGAGCCACACAGAGAGAGGAAGCCCAAGTGCAAGGGAGAAGAGGGGTAATTAAAGATACACTGGGAAAGAGGAGTGAAAGAGAATAAAACAAACACCACGGTGGCAGCTGACACTGAACCAATGGTATTTTCATTTGCACAGCCAATCAGATCTTCAGCCGCAAATCCAAAGCCCTGCTGGGCAGGAGCCCTGCCCAATTTTCAAAAACACTTGGTTGGCCCCAAGAGAGGTGTCAGCGGGCCGCATGGTGCCTTTGGGCACCACGTTGGAGACCACTGCCTTAGATTGATGGACCTGTGGAGAGACTGAACAACGTTCATATTACCCGAACAGTGATGATGACGGGTTCGGAGCTTGGCCTCAGTTTGTGGTCCAGGGCGAAGATTCGGAAGTTCACTGTAATGAAAGGATTGAATATGAGGGTGAGGAAGGAGACAGGGGAAGGCCCAGAAAGAAAGACCCAGAAATGACACCACTGCATCAAGCTACTCTTGAGGAATCTCCCAAAACTCTATGGATTTTATCATAGGTGTTGGGGAAATTCCCAGAGCATCATAGAATCTTAGAGTTGGAAGGGACCACCAGGGTCATCTAGTCCAACCCCCTGCACAATGCAGGAAATTCACAATTACCTCCCGCCCCCTACACCCCCAGTGACCACTACTCCACTCCCAGAAGATGGCCAAGATGCCCTCCCTCTCATCATCTGCTTAAGGTCACAGAATCAGCATTGCTGACAGATGGCCATCTAGCCTCTGCTTAAAAACCTCCAGGGAAGGAGAGCTCACCACCTCCCGAAGTGACATCACTTGACATGGTATCGAGACAGAAAGGTTATTTTACATGCTTGACCAAAGTTCGGTTTTCCATTTTGAAATGTTAAGTGTTAGCTTTAGTGATTTTCCAGGGTTCGGTTCACAGAGTCCTAACAGCCTGCACCTACAGCTTGTTCGGCCAGCAGGTAGCTGCTCAAGGACACCCACATTCCAGCTTAATTGGATGGCACCGTGCAGCTGTGAGAAAGTTGGGAGGGGGGATGAGATCACTCCTCTGTGCGTGAGAAGAGTGCCAGTCAGAACCGGTCTGATCCATCTAGGGGTTTCTCCCTGGCTAATATACTGATTGGGAGACAAGGGTCATCTGACCTAGGTTCAGAAATCCATAAGTGCAATTAGCCTTTTGGTGGTTTTTCCTTTTCCTTATGCTTTTCTTTCGCTTGGGACAACAATATTCAGCACCTCATGGGACGTGTAAACTCTGCAGTGCTTTGTGCCCAGGCTGTTGGGCTGAGACTTGAACCAGCTTAAGCAGCAAGTTAGAACGCCTGCTAAGTAACAGTTATTAAATATTCTGATTAGTTCAGCTTTTATTATTTTATTTGCCAGTGTGCCTTACTGTAACCTGTGTTTTAATCAATAATCTTGAATTACCTTAACAAAGCTTATTCAGCTTTTAAAAGGCTATGGTTTCTTTTGAGTTTACTGGCCTATGCCCGGTCCCTCTACAACAGGCCCTGGGGTTAGGGTTGCCAGGTCCCTCTTCGCCACCGATGGGAGATTTTGGGGGTGGGGCCTGAAGAGGGCAGGGTTTGGGGAGGGGAGGGACTTCAATGCCATAGAGTTCAATTGCCCAGGCAGCCATTTTTCTCCAGGTGATAGGATCTCTATCGGCTGGAGATCAGTTGAATTAGCAGGAGATCTCCTGCTACTACCTGGCAGTTGGCAACCCTGCCTGGGGTCCTGGGGAGGGCTCTGGCTTAAGACAGGTTGCCAACTTCCAGGTAATAGCAGAAGATCTCCTGCTATTACAACTGATCTCCAGCTGATAGAGATCAGTTCACCTGGAGAAAATGGCCGCTTTGGCCATTGGACTCTATGGCACTGAAGTCCCTCCCCTCCCCAAACCCCGCCCTCCTCAGGCTCTGCCCCCAAAATCTCCTGCCGATGGCAAAGAGGGACCTGGCAACTTTAACACATGGTGATGTCACTTGTGGGTTTTCACACAGGAATGATGTCACCACATCATGTGACACTCCCGTTTCCCATGCCCTCCCCCCTAGAAGCTACGTGTGCCAGGCCTATACCCGGTAAACCTAGTTAGAGGTGGGCTCACCCTTCTGCCGAGGGGTATAGATAGGCTTGTCAGTCTGCACTAGCAGGTACCCTTGTCGGGCACTCCAACGCAGGTTGAGAAACTCTTTGCCACCGTTTTTGGGGAGTTGAGGGCTCTGGGCAACAAGTTGAATATAATGTTGCACTTTCTGGTTAGACAGTCCGCATTGAGAGAAGAGTTCATGGGTCACCTGAGCAAATGAGAAAAGAGCAGCCAATGAAGGAAGGGAGACAATGGCCTTATTTAACCAACAGAAAATTGAGCAGTGAAGCTTCAGCCTACAGGTGGGGGAGCTGTGTGGCGGAAGACTATCTTGTGCACAGAGTTCCTTGTACACCTAACACAAGTACTTTTCTCTCTCCATCCAGAGAATTTCCTACAAGGAGGCATACTCAATCATGCAGTTCTCAATGGCTGCCCTGCTATGTGAAATGGGATGCTGGACTAGGTAGATCAGTGGTTTGCATGTCCTGTACTTTGCCTTCTGCGTGGGGATTTCACCCGGACTTTGCTCAGGAAAGATGGAAGAATCAGGTTAATCAAGGAATGGGAAGACCCGGACATTGCAAGGACTGGCAGCAAGGTAATTTCTAATGGACGGAAAACTCATGCAGAACTCCAAGGAACAACCGAGTCAGACAAGGGGTGAACGTGAGTCCAAGTACCCATGCATAAAGGATCTATCAGAAGGATGGAGGGCTGAGTCAACCTTGAGCCCGCTTCCTGCAACTGACTTCTGTCAGGATCGAACTCAGGTTGTGAGCAGAGCTTTAACTGCAGTAATGCAGTTTACCACTCTGCACCATGGAAATTAAAGAGTTTTTATGTGCCTCCCCCACCTGGAAATAGGTGCAACTAGCAACCCCCCCAATCTTCCCCATTAATTCCAAATTTCTAGAGTGTATTGGTGCTGAAGGGTGGTACTCTGTACATGCTTGAAGACACATTTTCTTCTTCACAGCTGATGCAAAGATACCTTTCCTTCTGGGGACAAAGTTAGATGCAGGTCTGCCCTTCCCAAGGGAAATGGGAATTACACTGTACCTTCAGTGTAATTCTTTGCAAGAAATCGTTGGGCTGAAGATTAAACGGCTGCTCAGCAGAGCATTTCACCCCGTTAATCTGGTTCTGGAAATAGACTGTGCCAGAGAGCCCAGAGGAGGCTCCCTCGACCTGAAGCACAACCGCCACTTCTGCCCCCATAGGCACCACGCTGGGGGCGACCATCAGCAACCTGCACAGAGAGAAGGGGCAGAGATATAATATATGTAGACCCATAATGCCCTCATTCTGATTAAATGTAATGGACATGTTGCAGTCTTAGAGGGGAAAAGTCAGGTTGGAGAGTGCTGCACAAATTTGAGAGACCATGTGACTTGATGGCACCTAACACCCCCACCCACCCACCCATTATGGCAGGAGAACTCCCATCTTCAGGCTCTGGGCCCTCACTGAAGAAGCAGAAGAAGAGTTGGTTTTTATACCCCGCTTTTTTCTACCTTTAAGGAGTCTCAAAGCCTTTAAGGATAGGGTTGCCAGGTCCCTCTTCGCCACCAGCGGGAGATTTTTGGGGCAGAGTCTGAGATCTAAATCTATCGGCTAGAGATCAGTTGAATTAGCAGGAGATCTCCTGCTACTACCTGGCAGTTGGCAACCCTATTTAAGGAGTCTCAAAACGGCTTACAATCACCTTCCCTTCCCCTCCCCACAACAGACACCTGGTGAGGTAAGTGGGTCTGAGAGAGTTCAGAGAGAACTGTGACTAGCCCAAGGTCACCTGGCAGGCTTCATGAGGAGAAGTGGGGAATCAAACCGCTCTTAACCACTACGCCATGCAGCGGGAGCACAATGAGGGGGAGACGAGGCATTGCTCAACACCACAACTTCACTTCCAGTTCCACTCTTGGAATTTCTCAGATCTCTAAGGTACACATTGGTTTCTTTGTATACAAAAAGGTGACAGTACTCAAACGTAAGGTTGTACCGATTTCCACCAGTTTCTCCCTTAGGACTTGGAAGAGCCCTGATGCACAAAAAACCTTTGACAGTACATAACCAGAAGTGAATTTACGGTAACTCTGGGTTAGTAATTCCTGGATATTTAGAAGTGGAGTCTAGGGAGGAGAAAGACATCAGTGAGGTATAATGCCATACTGGGGTTGCCAACCTCCAGATAGTACAGAAAATAGGCAATGTTATAACAATATAACAAAAGTGTAATGAGTTCAAAATACATGTAATATGCAAGTGCCTATTATGCATGTAATATGCAGACCTGCTACTGATTGTATCCTGCCCAGGAACTCTGTAACCAGTTGAATTTGTCTGTGCAACCATGTATAAGTGAATTATTATCCTAAGGAAATTACACAAAAATAATACATGGTTTGCCCTTGTTGATCCCTATGGGAAATTGAAATTATTGGCTCTGAAAGCTTCGTTTGAAACAAGTGTGCATATTAATATCCTAACTGAACGGGACTGAGGAAGACTTGAGACTTGAACCGATCGTATTCCTATTCCACCCCTTCTTCTTTCAAGACTTCTACTTGGATTGAATGTTACTGTGTATGTATTTAGGCACTTGCATATTACATGTATTTTGAACTCATTACACTTTTGTTATATTGTTGTAACATTGCCTATTTTCTGTACTTTCTTTCTAATCTATGATATTAGTACAGAGGTGTTAATTTTTGATTGCCAACCTCCAGGTAGTAGCTGGAGATATCCTGCTATTGCAACCGATCTCCAGCCGATAGAGATCAGTTCACCTGGAGAAAATGGCCGCTGTGGCAATTGGACTCTATGGCATTGAAGTCCCTCCCCTTCCCCAACTCCCACCCTCCCCAGGCTCCGCCCCCAAAACCTCCTGCCGGTGGTGAAGAGGGACCTGGCAACCTTACTTCAATGCCATAGAGTCCAATTGCCAAAGCGGCCATTTTCTTCAGGTGAACTGATCTCTATCGGCTGAAGATCAGTTGTAATAGCAGGCAATCGCCAGCTAGTACCTGGAGGTTGGCAACCTATGTTGGAAACCCCTGCGGTACACAGTAAATCACACAGGGCAAACCTCCCATTGAAAGAAACCCCCTGAAAAGCAAAAAAAGGTCCCTAATGCCACTGTTTTACTGGACTCCTAACTCTGTTTCAATAGCTGGTCCCATTTAGGCCCATCTCACCCTAGTGTCGAGGTAAGGGATCAACTCCCTCCAACATCCAGCATGCCAATTCTTATGTTCTAATCTTAACCGAATACTTTCCCCCCACACACACACCCCTAGAACAGCCTGTTCCCATTTCTTCCCCCTAAAACTGAGAACATTTCAGCAGGGGAATTGAAAATTTCCACAGTTTCGCAATATTAGGCTTGGCTGCAGTGAACAACAGAGCGCTATTTCCTGGTCTTGTGTTTGGGACCTTCATCCAGTAATAGCAGTTATGGAAATTCCAACGTTACATGAACTGCTTTTGTTTTGTTTGTTAAGAAAAGACCTTTTTGGCACATTATCTAAAAAAAAAAACCACACTTGAGAACTGTTTAATAGTTATGTAATTCTGGACTACAGCCTTTTCTGCCTGGCTGTTTCCCTCACTGTCATCCCTCCGACGACTTCGGTCTTTGCGTTGATTATGCGTGCCGTTTCCGACTATCAGAGGTCGCCTCGCTCTCCCCCTGAGTTTCCCCGTGTTTTGCCCACGTTTTCAATTTTGAGTTAAAACAGGTCTCTGAAAACGCGGGGAAAGGCAGAGGGAGAGCGAGGCGACCTCCGACCGTCGGAAACGGGGATGCATAATCAACACGAAGACTCAAAGTTGGAGGGGTGACCGTGAGGGAAACAGTCAAGCATAAGAGGCCTCCATTATACTCTTCTTGTCTGCTTTGGTGCTCAAGATGCTATAAATATAACAATACAATAATAAATTGTTTAAAATATACTTAAGGGGAAAGAGCTGTGGCTCAGTGGTAGATGGGGTTGCCAGGCCCCTCTTCGCCACCGGTGGGAGGTTTTGGGGGCAGAGCCTGAGGAGGGTGGGGTTTGGGGAGGGGAGGGAGAGGGTTGCCAGGTGCCCGCTGGTGGCGGGCAAACCCCCGGTAATGTGCCCCTCTGCCTGTCAACCAGCTGAGGGCCGGCGGGCAATCGGGCACGCACGCTCCAATGCAGCACTTTCAGTTTACAATCAGAAGTGCTGCCTCGCGAGGAGCCTTAGACCACTCAAGCTCTTAGTAAGAGTTTGAGTGGCCTAAGTGCTGATCGCACACACTAAAAAAAGGAAAAAGGAACCTCCCGCCGAAGGTAAGAGGGAACCTAGCAACCCTAGGGAGGGGCTTCCATGCCATAGAGTCCAGTTGGCAAAGTGGCCATTTTCTCCAGGGGAACTGATCTCTATCGGCTGGAGATCAGTTGTAATAGCAGGAGATCTCCAAGATCCCAGGTTCAATCCCCAGCATCTCCACTGAAAAGGAGCAAGTAGTGGGTGACGTGAAAGATAACTCTTGGAGACCATAGAGATGGGGTTCCCAACGCGGAGCCTGTGCACCATGGTGCCTTGCCAAGACTTTTCCTAGCACCTGGCAAACATTTTTAGGAAGTGCGTGAGGCTTTTGCCCAGGACTTCTGATTGGCCATTGGATATCTGCTTAGCCATGCAGGTTTTTTAAAAAGTTGCTTTGGCAGCAGCTGCCACCACAACACAAGGATCTGCACTGTATGACTGAAGATAAACTATGCGTATGCAAGAAGATATTTTTAAACAATATGTTCATTTTTAAAAGCATCCTGTTAAGCTGAATTTCTGCCTGAAACGTTGAAGAATGGCTGTTAGAGTTATATGCATGGCCTCATTCCCTGACATGTTGTGGGTGACGCTGTCTCTTGCGGGCAGCCATTTTGTGGTTGCACCCACCACCCTGCGTCAGAACTCCAAAGATACCTGCAGGCTCTGTACTTCCTAGTAACACAGGGCATCGATTGGGATTGGTTCCACAGTGTAGGAGGAGACTGAAATGGCCCTCGGGGGCTGCTGCTTGCCCCACAGTAGAAAAGGACATGTAGTCATGCCAGTATACACGGAGCCCCAATGGGTAGGATTGTCAACAGACCTGGAAAACATGTCCGGTCCTAGGGTTGCCAGGTCCCTCTTCGCCACTGGCGGGAGGTTTTTGGGGTGGAGCCACAGGAGGGTGGGGTTTGGGGAGGGGAGGGACTTCAATGCCATAGAGTCCAATTGCCAAAGTGGCCATTTTCTCCAGGGGAACTGATCTCTATCGGGTGGAGATCAGTTGTGATAGCTGGAGATCTCCAGCTAGTACCTGGAGGCTGGCAACCCTATCCGGTCCTGTTAATAGAAGCTTAATGGGATGTTGTTTCCTAGGTGATGTTATTTACCTCAATGCTCTGAAAAGCTTCAACTGCCCATGTCCACACATTACCCTCTATTAAAGGGGCAGGACTTCCCCCCCCCCTGCAAGGTTTTGGTAACCCTAGCCAATAAGCCTGCAGAAAATCGCCTGTCCCTTTGGAAATAGGCAGCTGAAGCTTTTCATGTGTGTGTGTGTATTAAGTGCTGTCAAGTCGCTTCCGACTCATGGCGACCCTATGAATGAAAGTCCTCCAAAATATCCTATATATTATGTATTGTGGGTAACACGATATTTGACAGCCTTGCTCAGATCATGCAAACTGAGGGCTGTGGCTCAATAAAGGAAGCTTTTCATAGCATGGAGATAAATAACACCCCCTGGTTTAAAAAAAAAAAAAAGCCTGTTAAATCTCAATTAATGAGACAGGGCATTTTTCTCCAGACCTGTTGGCAACCCTACTGTCTGTAAGGTTGCCAACTGCCTGAGGGGGGGGAAAGTCCCGCCCTCCTCAGGCTCCGCCCCCCAAAAACCCCGCTGGTTGCAAAGAGGGACCTGGCAACCCTAGTTGTCAAGGCAAGAGACAAACACAGGTGCTTTTGCCATTGCTTGCCTCCGCATAGAGACCCTGGGCTTCCTTGGTGGTCTTCCATTCAAATACTGACCAGGGCTGACCCCACTTAGCTTCCGACATCTGACAAGACCCGGGCCATCCTAGTCAGTGCCAAGAATAAGTCCCCCCTCAAAGGGCTGTACCTGAACACCACAGGAAAAGCTTACTTTAGCAAAAAGCACTTGAAAAAATAAATACATGGGAACCTTCACCACAAGGGAGAATAAGCAATGAAACTGTTTCAGTGTGTGTGCCTTTTGCTTTTTTTCAGACAGTAAAGGAAAAAAACGCAGTCAAAAGTCAAATTTATTGTATAAGGCCATAGGCCATTACAATCTAAAACAATATAACCACAGATCTAAAACAATTTAACAGCAAATAAATGTACGCAATATCACTAAAAGGAATACAAAAGTTAAAAAATTGAAGTACGCCCATGCGGCTCTATCCAGTTTTCCCACCTTTTATGATTTGCTTCGCCCTGATTTTCTTGGCCACAATGAAACAAAGGACTCCCAAAGGACTGCCAACTGGCAAAACAAACCAACCAACAAAAAAAACAAAACAAAAAAAGCAAAAACCAGATCCTTGCTCGCTCTTGTGACTTTGTTGTGCAGAAATCGGCAGACGCTGCTTTCCATGACGCAGAGCTAAATGGTATCTCTTGGTAATTGGTATAGTTTAAATGGCTATTAAAGGTACAGTGGCAGTGCCCAGTTACAAAGCTGGCAACCCAACCACCACCTCCACTCCCACAGCCTGGCCCGGTTCCTAGATTTGTTGCTAGCCTTCATACATACCACTGCCAGGAGCAATTATCTCTTCCTGGCCCCAACAACCTCACTGCACCTACCCCTGATAAACATTACTTGCATCCTAAGTGCCCCAGCGGCAGGTAAGCTAAACAACATGCAAATATTATTACAGGCTCAGTCAAAAGAAAGTGCTGCACCATCATTTGCTTACCGTATGTCCAACCTGACCCTCTCCAATCAGGACAAAACAGACAACATATCTACAACACAATTATAACAAATTATTTTTTAAAAACCCAGAAAGTGGTGGAATTTAGTAAACCAAAGTAACAGGTTCTGCTAAATACATTTAAAACAAAGAGGGTTACAGATTTTTGATGACAATGCAAAACCTTCACACATGAAGCTGCCCTATACTGAATCCATCCCCTTGGTCCATCAAAGTCAGCATTGCCTACTCAGACCAGCAGCGGCTCTACAGGGTCTCAGGCAGAGAGGTCTTTCACATCACCTACTTGCCTAGTCCCTTTAACTGGAGATGCTGGGGACTGAATCTGGGACCTTCTGCATGCCAAGCAGAGGCTCTACCACTGAGCCACAGCCCCCCCCCCTTCAACTGTTATAATTTTTTAAGAAATCATTCCTATGCTTGTCGTCACTCTGTGGGAGGCAGAAATTCAACAGGTGACGGGCTATCTCCAAGAGATGCATGATGTTGTAGAGAGCTTCATTGGCTGAATTTCTGCCTGGTATACCACTATTAAAGACAGTAGAACCCTTCCAGAAAAGCGATGCAGCTGTCCAGGATGGTGGTCCCTACATCATGACCCCCCATAGCCCCTATTTTACCTTGGAGTTTGTTGGCTCAGGGCTACCAAAGCCCCCGTCCATGCTAGCCAAAGAAGCAGCCCCTTTCCAGGAGACATCTCTGGGCTGCGTCAGAGCAGGGCAGACGTCTCCTCTGCTCTGGTGCTGAAAGGGGATTTTGCAATACAGTTCCATTGCCAAGGGAGGGGAGGGGAGGGGAGGGGGGAAAGAGAAAGTGTGTTTGCATGCTGTGATAATTATTAATGACCCAAGGCCCTGCCCTCACGGCAGCTCCAGGCGCTGGTTGAGTCACATCCTTTGGAAGCCTTCCAGGCAAAGAGAGACCTGGAAGGAACCATCCCATACCTGGTACCTAGGTATGCTGTGGGAAAATCTGTATAGTATTGGTCCCTTGATATCTGTTAGCCACTGTGGCTCATTTTCCATGATCATAGAATCATAGAGTTGGAAGGGACCCTCAGGGCCATCTAGTCCAACCCCCTGCTCAATGTAGGAAATTTACAACTGCTGCTCCCCCACACCCCCAGCCACCCGTACTCCATGCTCAGAAGTAAGGGCCACAAGAAGAAAGGGCCAGAAGAGCCAAATGTTCAGAGGGTCTATACTTCTGAATTCCTGTTGCTTGTGTGTGTGTGTTGGGGGGTGATTATAGGGGAAGTAGGCTCCCAGAATTACAACTGATCTCTAGGTAGCTAGGGTTACCAGGTCCCTCTTCACCACCAGTGGGAGGTTTTGGGGGCGGAGCCTGAGGAGGACAGGGTTTGGGGAGGGACTTCAGTGCCATAGAGTCCAATGGCCAAAGCAGCCATTTCCTCCAGGGGAACTGATCTCTATCGGCTGGAGATCAGTTATAATATCAGGAGATCTCCAGCTAGTACCTGGAGGTTGGCAACCCTACTAGTAGCACCTTAGCTGATCTCCAGTAGCACCTTCGAGACCCACAAGATTTTCAGGGTATACATTTTTGAGAGTCAAAGCTCCCTTCGTCAGACATTTCAGTACACTACCTTCTGATGCTGATCTCCAGATGACAGAGATCAATACTGGAGAATGGCTGCTTTGGAGGGAAGATGCCGGGGCATTATACTTTCCCCAAACCCTGCCCTCCCGAAGGCTCCACCCCCAAATATCCAGGAATTTCCCAACCCAGAGTAGGCAACCTGTTAGGTATGTATATAGTTAGGCCGGTAAGCAAGGGAAAACCTAGGAGCTTGAGTCCCCGACAAAGGATCCTAAACCTGCACGCGCCATTGGCCCTAAGCCGGCACGCACCATGGGCGACCTGGGGGTTATTCCCCCCCTATCCCAAATCAGGGGGGGAGTGGCCGCGGGCGGCCAGGGGGGCATATAAGCAGGGCCAGTTCACTGTATTCCTTAGTTCTGTTCACAATAAACGGGTTGCTGTTGGAACTCCGTCTCGACTTTGTGTGTCCTCCCCATGCGGACTTACACAACCCTAAGGGGAAGGCTTTGGAAGGGATGCCAGGCTGCTGGCTGGTATTTCTAGGAGCTTTAGTGATGGGTCCAGAGGGGGAAATGACATCACATGACACATGGCATCATGTCCGGGTTTTCAGCTGAATGTGACATCATGCATAGCACAATGCCATTTCTGTCTCTGGACTTTCTCCTGCTGGTCTGGAGGATGAGGGCAGGAGGGCAGACCCATGAGCGGAAGGCCTCCTGTCAGAAGCAAGCATGTGGCCACCCTAGGCTTTGGCCTCTGTAACCTTGCTCGTGATAGACTTGCCAATAGCCTGGAGAGAGAGGGTCCAGGCCCTTTAACAGAAGCTTAATGGGATGTTATTGATCAGGTGATATTACTTACCTCTGTGCCTTGAAAAGGTTCAACTGCATCTGTCAAGGGAACAAGGCATTTTTCTCCAGTTTGTTGGCAACCCTAGCTTGTGGCATCTGGTTACGCTCGGTGGGTAGGACTAGATGGATCATCCTGTCGTCTTTTCTTACAGGACACTTTGGTATGCTCCCAGATGAAGCAGGATGAGAATACGTGCACTGCGCTTCACATCCAGGGATCTAGCACATCAATGCTACCTGCACACCAAGTGACCCAGGGGATACAAGTTCAGAAAGCATTTCCCTCAGGGAACATCCATAGCAAATTGTTATATTAAATTGGATATGTTCAAGTTTAAATTTTAAAAAATTCTTACTTATCTCTACTGGTAACCACATTTACCCTGACAGGCCTGGATGGCCCAGGCTAACCCGACCTTGTCAGATCTCAGAACCTGAGTAGGGTTGGCCCTGGTTAGTACTTGGATGGGAGACTACCAAGGAAGTCCAGGGTCACCCCGCAGAAGGAGGCATTGGCAAACCACCTCTCTCTTTCTTGCCTTGAAAACCCTGCCGGGTCAGGTCACTTGATGGCACTTTACACACACACATACACACACACACATACAGAGTGACCACATTCAAAGTATCATAAGGGAAAAAAATAGCATTTGATCTGAAACCCAAGGTGTTATCCCCTCCCCCGTTGTTTGATAGATCCCTGCAAGATCTGTGATCCATTTTATGTCAGCCCCACCAGTTAATTACAGGTGAATATTTACACATGACTGCAGGAAGGGCTGTGGCTCAGTTAAAAGGACTAGGCAGTTAATGGTGTGAAAGACCTCTGCCTAAGATCCTGGAGAGCAGCTGCCAGTCAGAGCAGACAATACTGATCTTGATGGACCAACAGTCTGATTCAGTACAAGGTGGTTTCATGCTCTGTGATGTAATTCATGATTAACGTTTTGACTGCTGGATTGCACTAAGATTGCTGACTTTCTCCTGGGCCAGCCTTTAACAGAGCATGCGTAAATTAAGTTTTCAGCCAACATATTTTCTTGTTCCTAGGTTGAAGCTTCACCTTCTGTATTCGCACGTGCCAGGGGGTTGTTCAAATGCACTGGAACAGAAAGAATGAAAAAGTAAGGACCCCCAAATCGCCCAACCCAATTACATGCATTATAACTTGTAGCCCCAGGAGGATAAAATGTGCAGAGCGTTAGAGAGAAGGATCAGCAAGACAGCTGTTCGGCTTGTGCATTGCATGTTTGACCTGAACTTAGAAGAGGACTTGGTCTTCTCCCAAGTTGGCTGCGGACATTACGAGGCCTTGGACACATCATGGGTTCGTGATGTAAGTGTCCTCGCGGTAGTTTGTGCAATGGGAGAGAAAGATTCGAGTCCAGTGGCACCGTAGAGACAAACCGGATTTCCAGGGTAGAAGCATTCGAGAGTCAAAGCTCCCTTCGTCGGATACAAGAGAGTGTTGCCTCTCGAAAGCGTATACCCCCAAAATCTTGTTGGTCACTAAGGTGCTACTGGACTCGCATCTAGCTCTTCTCCTGCAGACAAATATGGCTACCCACCTGAAACTGTGTGATGGAAGCAATAGCAGCAACACAAGCTGCATTCACCCGGCAACAATTCTGTTGCGAATTCACTGCAGCTGTGAATGCACAAGAATTTGCTTGTCTGCATCTGATGCCCTTCACTTTTCACAGTCATATCCTTGCAGCCTCCCCCCCCCCCGCCCCGCCCCGCCCAGGCCACATCACCTGAGGGCTTTTGAAAAGAACAAGTACCGGTAGATATAGTGATACAGCAACTACCATTGTTTTTTAAAGCCCTCAGGGGGAGCAACACAAAAGTGGTGGCAGTAAGGTAATGGCATGATTAAGGGGAGACATGATAAAATTATGCATGGTGTGGAGAGAGTGGACAGGGAGAAGCTTTTCTCTCTCCCATAATACTAGAACACAGGATCATCTGCTGAAGCTGGAGGGTGAGAGATTCAAAACATAAAAGGAAGCATTTCTTCATACAACGCATAGTTAAATTGTGGAACTCCCTCCCCCAGGATGTGGTGATGATTGCCAACTTGGAAGGCTTTAAGAGGGGAGTGGACATGTTCGTGGAGGAAAGAGCTATTCATGGCTATTAGTAAAAATGGATACTAGTCATGATGCATACCTCTTCTCTCCAGGATCAGAGGAGCATGCCTGTTATATTAGGTGCTGTGGAACACAGGCAGGACAATGCTGCTGCAGTTGTCTTGTTTGTGGGCTTCCTAGAGGCACCTGGTTGGCCCCTGTGACATTGTGCGATGCATGATGTCACATCCAGCTGAAAACCCAGACATGATGTCATATGTCATGTGATGTCATTTCCCGCTCTAGAACCACCACTAAAGTTCCTGGAGATACCAGCCAGCAGCCTGGCATCCCTTCCAAAGCCTTCCCTTTAGGGTAGACTACTCTGGTTGGGAAATTCTTGGAGATTTGGGGATAGAGTAGTTGTCTTGTTTGTGGGCTTCCTAGAGGCACCTGGTTGGCCACTGTGTGAACAGACTGCTGGACTTGATGGACCTTGGTCTGATCCAGCACGGCCTTTCTTATGTTCTTATGACAGAGGTAAAATAGTGCTGATGTTGGTGGGAAGTTTGAAAATGTGCACCTTCTAGTCCAGATGGCATACTAATGGGCATGTACTATTATTTTTCCAGAAGGATTTGGGCAAAGCAGGGGAAAGCCTAGAAGGTGGACAACTGGAGGGTGAAGTCATGTGGAACACACTACTGTGTGGATGTAGGTAGTCACAAAGATCTACCCCAGCCTCTCTGGGTTGGCTTCGTAGTTGTATGTGGGTAAAGAAGAAAAAGGAGCCTGGTGGCGCAGAGCAGTAAGCTGCAGTACTGCAATCCAAGCTCTGCTCAGGACCTGAGTTGGATCCCAACGGGAGTCAGTTTCAGGTAGCCCGCTCAAGGTTGACTCAGCCTTCCATCCTTCCGAGGTCGGTAAAATGCGCACCCAGCTTGCTTGGGGTAAAGGGAAGATGACTGGGGAAGGCACTGGCAAACCACCCCATAAACAAAGTGTGCCTAGTAAATGTTGGGATGTGACATCACCCCATGGGTCAGGAATGGCCCGCTGCTTGCACAGGGGACCTTTACCTTTTTAAAGAAGAAAAGCCCTGACCTGGATAGCTCCAGGCTAGCCTGATCTCGTCAGATCTCAGAAGCTAAGCAGGGTCGGCCCTGGCAAGTATTTGTATGGGAGACCACCAAGAAAGTCCAGGGCTGCTACACAGAGGCAGGCAATGGCAAACCACCTTTGAACGTCTCTTGCCTTGAAAACCCCATGGGGTTGCCATAAGTCAGCAAAAAAACAACAAGAAAAAAGAAAGCCCCGCGGCGATAAGCCCCATCTCATCATATCTCAGAAACTTAGACGGGGCCAGGATGGCTATGCAGAGGAAGGCAACGGCAAACCACCTCTCCTCATCTGAAAATCCCATGACGAGTTGCCATAAGTCAGCGGTGACTTGATGGCACTTCTCACCAACAACAACATTTTAATTTGTCCTGATCTGGATGGCCCAGGTGAGCCCAATCTCACCAGTTCATAGAAGCTACGGAGAGTCGGCTGAGGCCAGTACTTGGCTGGGAGACCACCAAGGAAGTCCAGGGAGCTACTCGGAGGCCAGCAATGACAAGCCCCCCTCTGTTCCTCCCTGTCCTTGAAAACCCTGCGGGGTCGCCACAAGTCGGGTGGAACTTGACATCAAAAAGAAGAAGGAGGGGGGGAAAAGCCACCCCAAACACAGAGGCAAGCCAGACAACTTCTCCGAGGTGCCACAATTTTGGGGCGCCTCTCTCTACACTTGCGTCCTGCAGTGGAGGAGACACACAGCGGAAGATCAGGAGGTAAAGATCCTATCAATCAGGTATCGATTCAAGCTGAAAGGGGGGGAGGGAAATCAAACCCCGTTCACAACCAGCCTCACCAGGAGCCCATCCCCACCCCCACTCCAGTATCCACACTCCAAAACTGGACATCACCCTGGGGTCATTGGCTGTTTTCCCTGCTCGGCCTCCTTCTGCTGGGAATCCACGTGACTGATGGGAAATTCCCCCATGGTCTACATAAACAGAAAGCAACTCCTGAACCTGACTGGAAAGCCAAGGAGATGGCTCTGGATCAGGGCGCGCTTGCAGAAGTGTGTGTGTGTGTGTGTGTGTGTGTGTGTGTGTGTGTGTGTGTGTGTGTGAGGAAGGGGGTGTGTGGAATCAGCAACTCCCCATATTTTGGGGGGGGGGGGTCAACAAGCTAAGCAGGTGAAGAGGAGACCGAGGGAATCCTCCTCCCCTCCACGGTTAATTAGCAGCTCATTAAGCGTGCCGTTGGAGATGATATTAATTAGTGCTGATTGGGAGCCAGGAGTGGAACCCCCCTAATAAACCCCCTCCCTTCCTGCCTCTCTCCGGTTTTAATTAAGCAAAACAGCCAAAGTAATTAGGGGACTAATTAGCGGAAGAAAAATGAGCCGGCGCGTCTTAGAGTCTCAGCGCTGAGCTGTCCTTGTGGTTGTTGTTGGACGCCCTCTGTCATTCAGTCTGGTTTTCCCCTCGGGTTTCTCCCCCCCCACACACCACCACCCATCTTGTTTTCTAGGCCCTCTCTCACTTGCCCACCTTGTCTTCCGCTTTCGCCCCAAACGAAAACTAAATTTGGCCTCAGAATTCCTAATATGTGAAATAATAAAACAAGAGAGCGTCTGCGCATGTGTGACGTGCATTTTCCTCACCACTGAGTAACCACATTTTAAGCCAACGTGGTGGAGTGGTTAAGAGTGGTGGTTTGGAGTGGTGGACTGTAACCTGGGGAACTGGGTTTGATTCCCCACTCCTCCACATGAGCGGTGGAGGCTAATCTGGTGAACTGGATTTCTTTCCCCCACTCCTACACATAAAGCCTGCTGGGTGACCTTGGGTTAGTCACAGCTCTCTCAGCCCCACCTGCCTCACAAGGTGTCTGTTGTGGGGAGGGGAAGGGGAGGCGACGGTAAGCCGGTTTGATTCTTCCTTAAGTGGTAGAGAAAGTCAGCATATAAAAACCAACTCTTCTTCTTCTAAGGAGACAAAGCTTCAGTATTAGCGTTGCCAACTCCAGCATGGGTAGTGTTGCTAACCTCCAGGTACTAGCTGGGGATCTCCTGCTATTACAACTGATCTCCTGGCGACAGAGATCAGTTCCCCTGGAGAAAATGGACACTTTGGCAATTGGACTCTATGGCATTGAAGTCCCTCCCCTTCCCAAACCCCGCCCTCCTCAGGCTCCGCCACAAAAACCTCCCACCGGTGGCGAAGAAGGACCTGGCAACCCTAAGCATGGAATATTCATGGTGTTGTAGGGTTGGAGCTAGGGTTGCCAACTCCAGATTGGGACATACCTGGAGACTTTGGGGGTGGAGCCTGAGGAGGGCAGGGTTTGGGGAGGGGAGGGACTTTAATGGGGTGTAATGCCACAGAATTAGGTTTGCCAGGTGCTGCCTGGCCTCCATCGGGAGCCTTTTTCGCCCGGGTCTGTGGGCGAGTGATCCAGAAGTGCCAGAATCGCGCGGGACACTCTAGCGACTCCCTCCAAAACCTTTATGGAAAGTCCAGTCATCTTCAGAGGTCCTGCTTCAGTTGTCCTCACCATCTGAGGCGAGACTGGTGGAGACCCAAGAAAGGGCCTTCTCGGTCATGGCACCAAAATGTTGGAACACCCTCCCCAGGGAGATGCATCTGTCTTGAACACATGAAGCTGCCTTATACTTGGTCCAACAAAGTCAGTACTGTCTACTCAAACGGGCAGCGGCTCTCCAGAGTCTCAGGCTGAGGTCTTTCACATCACCTACTTGCCTAGTCCCTTTAACTGGAGATGCTGGGGATTGAACCTGGGACCTTCTGCATACCAAGCAGGTGCTCTTCCACTGAGCCACAGCCCCTCCCCTTCCTCTATTGGTCTTCCTCTGTTGGTGTTTTCTGCCAGCCATTGGTGTTTTCTGCCAGGTCTTTTCTGCATGCTAAGCATGCTAAGCTCTACCACTGAGCCACAGCCCCTCCCCTTCATGTATTGGGGTTTTCCTCTATTGCCAGCGGGTGAAGACTTATTGGGCCCCCTCCTTGATTCTGGTGTTGTTTATTATGTGTTTTTATTAAATTACTTTTAAATTGTTCGAGTGTTTTGCCTCCTTGGGGTCCCTGATCAGGTGGAAAGGCGGCATTATTTTTCTAATAAATAAAAGCAACGGGGAGGGCAGGGGGAGAAAGAATTTGGGCAATGTATTGAATTGCCATGGTAACCTGAACCACAGCCCGGAAAAGAAGGGGAGCACAAAGAAGTGAGAAGCTGAGCAACAGGAAAGAAAGAAAGAAAGAAAGAAAGAAAGAAAGAAAGAAAGAAAGAAAGAAAGAAAGAAAGAAAGAAAGAAAGAAAGAAAGAAAGAAAGAAAGAAAGAACCCAGTTGCCAACCTCTAGGTGGGGCCTGGAGTTTTCCAGGAATTACAAGTGATCACCAGACTGTAGAGTTCCCCTCAAGAAAATGGCAGCTTTGGAGAGTGGACTCTATAGCCTTACACCCCTGCTGAGCTCCCTCCCCACCCCAAACTCTACCCTTCCCAGGTACAAACCCTAAACCTCCAGGAATTTCCCAAGCTGGAGTTGGCAACCCCACCAGAGCCAGATAAGTGGGAGCCACAGGAAAGCAGAGGGGGAAGTGGAGGATGCTGGGGTGGGGGGATGTAATTTCCCTCTCCATCAAGTCCTCAGAGCCCCCCCAACCCTATAAGAATGATTTAACTGAGGAAAAAGGAAAGCAGGATTTGAGCAAATGCCTTGAGTTGCCAAACCATAGCTTGGAGAAAGAGGGTGAGGGCAAGCACAGATTGACCCAGAGGGGAAGCAGGTAGGGTTGCCAGGTCCCTCTTCGCCACCGGCGGGAGGTTTTGGGGTGAATCCTGAGGAGGGCGGGGTTTGGGGAGGGGAGGGACTTCAATGCCATAGAGTCCAATGGCCAAAGCTGCCACTTTCTCCAGGTGAACTGATCTCTATCAGCTGGAGATCAGTTGTAATAGCAGGAGATCTCCAGCTGGTACCTGGAAGTTGGCAACCCTAGAAGAAGGGGATGCTAGGGGTGGGGGGAATGAAGCCCACACAACAGGAGGGACGTTGGAGCCAGGCCTGGCAGGGGAGCTGGAGTCAGTGGGGGAATGCAATTTCCCTCCCCCATGGGTCCTCAAATCCCCATCCCATATATAAAATGTTATGTATGAAGTGTCCATGCAGCTTGGTGTGAGGATAATAGCATTGGCCTTATGTGATGCTCTCTTCTGGGCCTGCTATTTATTTGATATTTATATTTGATATTTATTGAGATTCAGAGTTGGACCTTGCTTTTCCACCTCCAAATCCTCAGTTTGGTTCTACTCAGTTTAGTCGCTTAAAGCAGATGTACCGGTAACTGCTCATATGCTCACATGTATATTGCAATTTTCTGTGCAGGCAAAATTTTCAATTTCTGTGGCATAAACCTGCTGTGGTTCAGAGAGAAGAACAACAAAATCACACATTGTCATATGCTCATGTCAAAGAATAACCATACTACGGCATGGATTGGACATACCTGCTTTGGATATTTTTTTTCACTTGCTACAGGGTTGTATTTGTTCTTGTCAGATAGCAGGAAGCAAATCTTTTTGGAGTCTGTGAACCTCACAAAATGACCACAAGAGGTCTGACAGGAATCTCTGTCTTAGTTGCCTTATACAAAGCCTTCACACATACGCACAACTGGAGGTCTCCCTGACGGTCTGGTATATTTGCAAACCAAATATGAAGTAGACATTCGGTGAAATTGCAGCTACGCCATAGCTTTCCTCGGGTTGTGAACTGTTAAGTTCTCAAAAATGTTGTTGTTGGATACAGTCCATCTTAATGAAGAAACACTGCTGTGAGCAGAGGACTTTGTATGATTTCCATCTCTAGCTGAAAACCCTTATCCAAATCCCTGTTTTTAATTAAACTTTTTGAAATCTCAACATTTCTTCTACAGTTAAATCGGCTTACAGGGAACAACAGTTCTGGCAGAATTGTTTTGGTGGCCTTTGACAAACTGTAGGGTTGCCAACTCTGGGTTGGGAAATTCCTGGAGATCTGGGCGCAGAACCTGGGGAGGGCAGGTTTTGGGGAGGGGAGGGACCTCAGCCGGGGTTGATGCCCTAGGGTCCACCCTGCACAGCAGCCATTTTGTTAGGGTTGCCAACATTCAGGTTAGGGTGGCCAGCTCCGGATTGGGAAATACCTGGAGATTTTTGGGGCAGAGCCTGAGGAGTGGGGGGGTTTGGGGAGGGGGGGGACTTCAATGCCATAGAGTCCAACTGCCAAAGCGGCCGTTTTCTCCAGGGGAACTGATCTCTATCGGCGGGAGATCAGTTGTAACAGCAGGAGATCTTCAGCTAGTACCTGGAGGCTGGCAACCTTACTTCAGGTACAGCCTGGAGATCTCCTGGAATTAGAGCTTATCTCCAGGGAAGAGAAATAAGTTCCCCAGGAGAAGATGGCCGCTTTGGAGGTAGGGTTGCCAACCTCCAGGTACTTGCTGGAGATCTCCTGCTATTACAACTGATCTCCGGCCGATAGAGATCAGTTCACCTGGAGAAAATGGCCGCTTTGGCAATTGGACTCTATGGCATTGAAGTCCCCTCCCCAAACCCCACCCTCCTTAGGCTCCGCCCCCAAAAATCTCCCCCCCCCCCGTGGTGAAGAGGGACCTGGCAACCCTATTTGGAGGGTGGACTCTATGGAATTATACCCCAATAAGGCCTCACCCCTCCCTCCACAGGCTCCACCCCAAAAATTTCCAGGTGTTTCCCAACCAACGGTTGGCAACCTTATATTTTTGCCACCATTCCCGAAGAGTCCTCATGTGTGTGCATATGAATACATAGTGTTCTCAACCAGACCTTATATTCTGGGCTTAGCATTTCTATAAGTGAAAATATGCAGACTGAACATAAAAGCATACATTCAAATAATAATTATGATTACAGGCACTACATTGGCAACCTTATATTTTGTCCCAGGCATCTTATCTCTGTCAGCTGGAGATTGCCAGGCCCCAAATGGGGGTTGGCGATCCGAGTAATTTTTTGACAGTGATTGTTTTGATGGTTTTAAAAATGGCATGAGTTGGTATAGATTTTTGGTTCCACCGGTAACCGTCTCATGTCTTCATGAGAAAGGTGGGCAAAAAGGTATTTCATACATTTTAAAAATAAAATAAGGTTACTAACTGGTCTAGCAAAAAAATGTTCATTCCCTTCAATAAAGGCTTAATAGTTATTTACCAGAGGAAGTTATTTATCTCCATGTCATGAAAAGCTTCAACTGCCCATTTCCACACATTAAGCCTCCATTAAAGGAATAGGACATTTTTCTTCAGGCAAGCAGGCAACCTTATCAGTAAAAATAAAACATCATAAATACTGTGCAATTTACTTTGAAGAATTGCCATTACTGGGAACACAATAATTAACTAGGAGTCTGACATTGAGGGAACAACCCCAGACTGGTCTAGTCAAAAGTAATTCCCATTTTATTTAATAGGGCTTACTCCCAGGAAAGTGTTCTTAGGATTGCAACCTGAGAGAGGGAACTTGCCATTTTTAAAACTGGATCCGGTACAGATACTGAGCTCGGTCTTACACCTTTCCCTGTTTATTTCAGAACTAATACCCTGCCCTTTTAACTTGAAAAACAGGTTCCTGAAATCTAAGGACTGACCTTTTCATGTGCCAGCAGGTCAAACCTTGTACCAAAGTAGGGTTGCCAACCTCCAGGTGGGGGCTGGAGATCTCCCAGAGTTCGCTATCCATCAGCTGATAGAAATTCCCCGGGTTTTGTTGTTGTTCCATTCAAGATCCTTTGCGTTTTCTTCCCAAATCTGAAGATGCACGTAGGCACCAGGAAACCTATCAGTGGGCGGGCACCATGCAGAGGATCACTGGTCTGGAATATGGGATTTACTCACACTAGGGTTGCCAACCTCCAGGTGGCGGCTGGAGAGCTCCTGCTATTACAGCTGATCTCCAGCCGACAGAGATCAGTTCACCTGGAGAAAATAGCCACTTTAGCAATTGGACTCTATGGCATTGATGTCCCTCCCCTCCCCAAACCCCACCCTCCTCAGGCTCCGCCCCAAAATTCTCCCACCGGTGGTGAAGGGGGACCTGACAACCCTAGCTATTAGAGATCAGTTGTAATTCTGGGAAAGCTGCAGGCCCCACCTGGAGAGTAGTAAGCCTAGTTCCCCTATACACACCCCACACACACACACAAGCAACAGGAATTCAGAACACATGAAGCTGCCTTATACTGAACCAGACCCTTGGTCCATCCAAGTCAGTATTGTCTACTCAGACCGGCAGCGGCTCTCCAGGGTCTTGGGCGGAGGTCTTTCACATCACTTACTTGCCCAATCCCTTTAACTGGAGATGTCGGGGACTGCACCTGGGACCTTCTGCATGCCAAGCAGAGGCTCGACCACTGAGCCACTGCCCCTCCCCAAATTACGGAGACCAGAACACCCAGAGCAGGGAAGGTAGAAGCCTTGAGTCTGGCACCTTAGACTACTAGGCCATCATGACACTCGTGCGTAGGAGTGGGGAAACAAATCAAGTTCACCAGATTAGCCTCAGCGGCTCATGTGGAGGAGTAGACCCTCTGAACATCTGGCCCTTCTGGCCCTTTCTTCTTGTGGGGTCACTGGGGGTGTGTCAGTTGTAAATTTCCTATTGGTTGCCCCACTTAAAGCTTATGGCACTACCAGCCAAAACCTAAGTGTTAGTTAGGCTTGCCAGGTCCCTCTTCGCCACCAGCGGGAGGTTTTTGGTGCGGAGCCTGAGGAGGGCGGGGTTTGGGGAGGGGACAGGCTTCAATGCCATAGTGTCCGATGGCCAAAGCAGCCACTTTCTCCAGGTGAACTGATCTCTATCTGCTGGAGATCAGTTGTAATAGCAGGAGATCTCCAGCTAGTACCTGGAGGTTGGCAAGCCTAAACATAACACTTGAACAGACCCTTAATATTTTATCCCAGTAGATCTAAGTTTAGGGTGATGAGGCGAGTCTGTTTGGGACTGATTTGCAGGCTGCACAGAGTTGTCAGTTTAGGAAACGCCACGTTTTGCTGGAATTAAAGCTTTTTTTTTTATAATCCTGCAGAATCAGGAAGCAAAACTTTCCCAGGATTGCACCACTTCAGGCTGGATGTGGGTGTGTGTGCGTTGTCTGTTTGATTTTCTCCCATCCAAAAACAGAACAAAGCCATCCAATAAATAAAAAATGAGTAGTTCAGTTCTTACCAGCCTTCTGCAAGATAAGTTTTTTCAATGTCCATGGAGAGTCTTTTAAAATCCCAAATCTTATTTGCCCTCCAAAGTGGAACAGCCCAGAGAAAGATTTACCAAGTGATTCTGGGAAGAAGGAGGTATAAGTCTATCGATCCCAGAGATCGAGCAGAGCAGGGGATCTTTTGGGAGGGAAACAGCAGGCTCTGGACCTGGTGGGCCAGCTTTTTACTCTTCTTCAGGTCTTAGCTGAGCCCCAGAACTTGCTAAGAAAAACAGGCTGAATAGGGGATACTGCTAACTTTTGCACTGGTTCAATTTTGGTTTCTCCCCAGTGCCTGTTCGACCCGTGAGTCTTTATTCCTGCGCCCACGTTTTGTTTCCTCGCACCAGATCTTTTCAGTTAAATATATGTAATTTTAATTTTAAAATGCTTTTTTGTTGCACTGATTACATATACATGGCATAGTTTAAAATGCCATAAAATGGCACTTACCAAAGAGAAACAAACTGGGAACATGAGCCAGGACAGTGGGCAAAACACAACAAACAGGCCCACAGTGACAACAACACTAAAAAGAAATGAAAAAGGCCGAAATGGCAGTCGGATGCCAGGTAAGTTGGTTGGTTTGGGCAGAAGTCTTGCACTAACTTGGAATCCAGAGGCTAATGTACAAGCTAGAGCATCAGTCTGGGATCCGAGAGACCTGGGTTCAAATTCTCCTCATGCCACAAAGCTCATTGAGTACCCTGGGACTAGTCATTCTGTCTCTGCCTAATCTGCCTCACAGATAGGGTTGCCAACCTCCAGGTAGAGGAGAAAATAGACACCACTGTACAATTATCCAAGGATTTAGAAGCTAGTACAGGAGCGAAACACTACATAAACAAAGTGCAAATAGATTTATAAATAGCTACGTGCAATTACATACATTATGAGACATTATATACACAAAAAGACCTACAAGAAGTCATTCATAAATATTCATATTTTTAAATGTCCAAACAAGGTACACATTCTTCTTCCACAAGCTAATCTCATGTAGTCCAATGGATGCCAATACTATATATAATGTCTCAAAATGTATGTAATTGCACATAGCTATTTATAAATCTATTTGCACTTTGTTTATGTAGTGTTTCACTCCTGTACTAACCTCCAGGTAGTAGCTGGAGATCTCCTGCTATTACAACTGATCTTCAGCCGATAGAAATCAGTTCCCCTGGAGAAAATGGCTGCTTTGGCAATTGGACTGTATGGCATCGAAACCCCATTCCTCCCCAAACCCCGCCCTCCTCAGGCTCTGCCCCAAAAAATCTCCAGGTATTCCCCAACCTAAAGCTGGCAACGCTACTCACAGAGTTGTTGTGAGGATCAAACAAAAGCACAGAAATCTATGGGCAAAAACGCATGGTCGCTTTATCCTCCTTTAATCCCTGTTTCAGCCAGGATTCAGCCTGGATCGAACGCATGCGTTTTGCCTAATGTGTGTTCGATCCTGGCTAAAACAGGGATTAAAGGAGGATAAAGCGACCATGCGTTTTCGCCCAAAGTTTGATGTCCTGAACTGCTCGGAAGAGGAAGGGGTGGTTTTAAAATGCATATAAAATACACCAGAATTCAGGACTTCCCTCACCAATAAGTTATTTGTGTGCTGTTCTCTTACAGTGTAATCTTAAACAGAGTTACACCCTTAAAAGGTCTTAGAAGGATATGGCTAGGGCTGCCGGCCCTAAGAGTAACACTATGTCATACGGTTTTCTTGTGGAAATGGTGTAGAAACGCAGCCGACGTCACCCTCCCACACACACATATACTTGCCCTTATCCTACGTAGCCAGTGTGGCGTAGTGGTTAAGAGCGGTGGTTTGGAGCTGCGGACTCTGATCTGGAGAACCGGGTTTGATTCCCCACTCCTCCACATGAAGCCAGCTGGGTGACCTTAGGCTAGTCACACTCTCTCAGCCCCACCTACCTCACAGGGTGTCTGTTGTGGGGAAGGGAAGGTGATGGCAAGCCGGTTTGAGTCTCCCTTAAGTGGTAGAGAAAATCGGCATATAAAAACCAACTCTTCTTCCTCTTCCTCTTCTTCCTCTCCTCTATCAGCCTCTGTCCTGCATTTCATGGGACTGTTGCCCAGCAAAATGTATTACACATTCAAATGAAGCTAGTGGCTGAAAGGCAAAACTAGACGTGATTGCATCTTTGGGTCCTAAGGCCTACATCACAAAGGCGAGCCCAAAAATGTTTTTGTACCAAATTTAAAACTGCAGTGCGTCCTGGGGGCAGGGCCCAGAGCTGCTCTGTGGGTGTCACTAGGAGGTGACGTCCAGAGGTTTAGGACAGGTCCAGGGACCTAATAGCTTGGAGTGAGCCTGATAGGTTGCCAGGTCCCTCTTCACAACCAGCGGGAGGTTTTGGGGGCAGAGCCTGAGGAGGGCGGGGTTTGGGAGGGGCTTCAATGCCATAGAGTCCAATCGGCAAAGCGGCCATTTTCTCCAGGTGAACTGATCTCTATCGGCTGGAGATCAGCTGTAACAGCAGGAGACTTCCAGCTACTACCTGGAGGTTGGCAACCTTAGGGCCTGAAGACAGTTGTGTTAACTGGGATAGCCAACTCCAACTTAGAAAATTCCTGGAGGATTGGAGGCAGTACCTGGGAAGGGTGGAATTTGGGATGGGGAGGAAGCTCAGCAGGGATGTAATGCCGTAGAGTCCACTCTCTGAAGCTGCCATTTCCTCCAGGGGGGCCAGATTGCTGTAGTCTGGAAATTGCTTGTAATTCCGGGAGAACTCCAGGCCTTGCCTGGAGGTTTGCCACCCTAACGATGGCTATGCACTTCACATAGACAGGTAAACAAAATGTACATGGAGAGGGGAAAACAGTTTTGTTTGTTAGTTTTGGCAATGGTACAGTTGCCAACCTCCAGGTGGTGGCTGGCGATCTCCCACTATTACAACTGATCTCCAGGCAACAGATATCTGTTCACCTGGAGAAAATGGCCACTTTGGAAGGGGGGCTGTGTTAAGTCCACGTGGGAAGGATTCACGAGATCAGAGACAGAGTTCAACAACACAGCTTTATTTGATTTCAGCACAGAACTAACTTACGCACTGAACGTGCCCTGCTTATATGCCCCCCTGGCCGCCTGCGGCCACTTCCCCCTGATCTGTGATGGGGGGAATATCTTCTCGGTGACCAACGGGACATGCTGGCTTAGGGCCAATAGGATCTGTTTGCTTAGCCAATAGGGCGAGCAGGGTTTAGGATCCTTCTTGCGGAACTCAAGCTCCTAAGTCTCCCCTTGCTTACTACCCTACTAAATACATACACAACAGACTGTATGGCATTAGACCTCACTGAAGGCCCTCCCTTCTTCAAACATCACCCTCCTCAGGCTCCACCCCCAAAATCTCCAGGTGTTTCCCAACTGGTAACCCTAGCCAACGGGCCTAATACCAACTTTCCCCTCCCTTTTCTTGCTTGGTTGGTGACTGTATGCCTGTAGACCTGAAGTTTCCTTATACTAAGTCAGACCACTGCCCCCTGAAGCCCAGTACTGATGGTCTGGTAGCGGCTCTCTAGGGTCTTGGGCAGAGAAGGGTCTTGCGCAGTTCCTGCAACCTGAGATCCTTTCACTGGAGATGCCAGGTATTGAACCTGGGATATTTTGTGTGCTCTAAAAGTCCTTCCCCGAGGGTGAGAAGCCTGCCTCGTTTTGCCCCATGGTAGGACAGGAGTGCCCCTGATCCTCCTAGCCTGTCAGAACGATTTTCTGTTGGATGAACTGAATACTTTTTTACAGCATTCATCTTCTACGCATGGTGCTACCTGTCTGCTTGGGTTAACTGCAAAATAGCTCGCCAAAAGTGACTACTGCTTACTAAACTTGATGTTTCTTATAGCACAGTGGTTACCGCAGCACTTTTTAGCACCCTGCAATGCGAGCAGTGTGGACAGAGCAAGTGGGAATGTTGCGCAGGAGGAGGAGAAGGAGGAGAAAGGCATGGCGGGCACATGCGCCCTGTGGCCTCATTTTCCAAATCCCTGTGGATGGGGTTGGTTGGTGGCAATTCCAAGAAACACACAGTGATGGGTAGGAAAGAATCTGTGGTGTTTAGATTTAAAGCTGCACTCAACGTGAATGTTTTTAAGGTGAAAATGATGCTCCTGGAGGCGTGAAACTTTTTTTTGCTGAACCTTCACTCGCCTGGTTCACATTGCTTCCTTTTGCTTTAGCACTTACTGTTTTTTCTAATGATGAACTTCCTAGAGATGATGATACAACCTAGCCAGTTGTATTGGGTTGCACCATAACGTCACAATCACATCACCAATGATGCTTCTTGCATGCCGTTTGCCTCCCCACTGAACACACATGTACTTTGGCACCCTTTCTCACCTCGCCCCACTGTAGTCGCTAAAGTGTAGTCTCCCACTTTCTCAAGGGGGAGAAGAATATTCATACAAAATAACCCCTTGTTTAGTTTAGCCCAGTTTAGGTTGCATTCACACCAGGGATCTCAGAATGGCTTATGCTATATAGCCATGCCTGTTTGTGATATGTGCTTTTTTTAAAAAAGATCAAAATTCTGTACTGAGGTAGCTCAAACCCAAGAGGGTGCGTTCAGCCTCTGCATCACTTTCAACTCTCAGTGAGACCAAAACAATGTACAGCTACACTTGCCATGTTCCTGGCAGGAGACTATAATACTGTTAATTGCTGCAACTTGCAAGCATTTTATATATTTTTAATCCAATATGTCCCTAACACTGTTACAATCTCAGATGCATGTGCTATGGTGTGTGTACGTATGCTAGAAAGCATAGCTTCACACTTAAATTGTACTCTGTGCAAAAAAGCATGCATGTGGAATTATCCCAATTTCTAATCTGCTTATGGGGAGGGAAGGCAGCATGGTATAGACCGATCTCATCAGATCTCAGAAGCTAAGCAGGGTCAGCCCTGGTTAGTATTGGAGACCACCAAGGAATACCAGGGTTGCTATGCAGAGGAAGGCACTGGCTAACCACCTTTGTTAGTCTCTTGCCTTGAAAACCCCATAAGGGGTCACCATAAATCGGCTGAAACTTGATGGCACTTTGCACACACACAATCTGCTTATGAGTTGCATGTTATTTCCTAAATTGCTTTGTATTTTATTTTTAAAAAATCCCACAAAGAGTAACATAGAAACCTGTCTCTCTCTTTCTATGTTAAAGCACCACATACAGTGATTTAAATAGTAATGTGAAGCTGTGTTCTTGTGTTCTCCCCCCCACCCCCACCGCCAAGTCCAATGGGCTGTCTGCTAGATCACACCCTCTCTCAAGGAGGCCACTAGAATAGCTCTCCAGGTCTGTACTCAAGATTACTTAATACAAGTTGGTTTTCCTTTTACATCTGAAGCCGTCTAGTCATGCTTATTTCGTAAAGCAGGAGTCCAGGAGTCCCATAAAAGCAAACCACATTTTATTCCAGCATAAGCTTTCATGAGTCAGAGTTCACTTCTTCAGATGCATGAGAGTGTAAACCCATCAGGCTGGATTTATACACACAAGTCTTCTCAAAACAGAACCCAGTCTGAAGAGTAATCACGGGAGAAGAGCCGTAGCTCAGTAGCAGAGCATCTGCTTGGCATGCAGAAGGTCCCAGGTTCAATCCCCGGCAGTTCCAGTTAAAGGGACCAGGCAAATAGGTGATGGGAAAGACCTCTGCCTGAGAGAGAGAGAGCCAAGCCGGACTTAGACAGTACTGACTTTGATGGACTGAGGGTCTGATTCAGTATAAGGCAGCTTCATATGTTCATGTGTTCATTAGTCTGTTGTGCGCAGTAGTGAGATCACTCCCAACTATGTTGTGTTAAGTGCTGTCAAGTCGCTTCCGACTTATGGCGACCCTATGATTTAATGCCCTCCAAAACATCCTCTCTTTAACAGCATTGCTCAGGTCTTGCAAATTGAGGGCCCTGGCTTCTTTGATTGCGTCAATCCTTCTCATGTCGGGTCTTCCTCTCTTCCTGCTGCCTTCAGCTTTTCCTTGCATTATTGATTTTTCCAGTGTCCATTGTCTTCTCATGATGTGACCAAAGTACAATAGCCTCAGTTTGGTCATTTTAGTTTCTAGGGAGGGTTTAAGCTTGATTTGATCTAGAACCCACTGATTTGTCTTTTTGTTGGTCTACGGCATCCGTAAAACTCTCCTCCAACACCAAGTTCAAATGAATCAACTTTCTTACCGTCGGCTTTCTTCATTGTCCAACTTTCACACCGATAATAGGGAATACTATAGCATGAGTTCTCTTGATCTTGGTCGCCAGAAACACATCCTTAAGCATCTTTTCTAGCTCCTTCGTGGCTAAGTTGTTACTTGCCCTGAGTCAGAAATCAAAATAAATAAATAAATTCATTTTTTATTATTGGGGTCCATGGCGCAGTGGTAGAGCATCTGCTTGGCATACAGAAGGTTCCAGGTTCAATCCCTGGCATCTCCAGTTAAAGGGACTAGGCAGGTAGGTGATGTGAAAGACCGCTGCCTGAGACCCTGGAGAGCTGCTGCTGGTCTGAGTAGACAATACTGACTTTGATGGACCTTGATGGTCTGATTCAGTATAAGGCAGCTTCATGTGTTCATGTGTTCAAACAAACAAACAAACAAACAAATAAGACCGCTTCCTGAGACCCTGGAGAGTTGCTGCTGGTCTGAGTAGACAATACTGACTTTGATGGACCAAGGGTCTGATTCAGTATAAGACAGCTTCATGTGTTCATGTGTTCAAACAAACAAACAAACAAAAACAGACAGACAGACAGACAGACAGATAGCCAAAATGTAAAATCCAGTGCAGGATTAAGGGAGAAAAGCCGATCCAATATGATAAAAGCAGATGCCCGTGTGGGATCTTCATCATGGAAGGCACTTATTTTGTTATCACCTATAGGCAGAATCCTTCTGGGGGGCTTGGGCTATCCTTTGCGAAGGGCCGTATGTGTTTTAACCGGCTACATTTAGGATGGTGGGAGAGCGTAAGCTTGCAGATCGATTGGAGGCTGTAATCCACTGTAGGGAGGGTGGCAAATCCTCCAGGTTGCTTCAGATGGAAATTAACGAGGATGCAGTCTCGGGATATGCGATGCTCGTGTGTACTCTGCTGTTTCCCGTTCACCTGCTCTTTCTTTCTCTTCTAGCTAGAAAGCAGGTTGTTTCTTTCACCATCCTTGCCTTTTTTTCCCCTTTCAGGTGGCTTTTCCTCCAATGAGCCAGCTGAGGGCAGCAGTTATGTAGGGAGAGAGTCCACAACCCCATGCATCAGCCGAGGCTTATGAAGAGGAAGGGAGGTGGAGAGAGAGAGAGAGAGAGAAAGCAAGCAACCAGCAGCAGAGAAGCTGATCTCTTCTCCTCCTTTTTCCTTCGCTTCCCTCCCCCTTTCCAGCTCCTCCTCCTCCTCCTCCTCCAGCCCTTGTGTGGGACTCCATTTTCCCAGCCCCAAAGTCTCCAAGGAAGGGGCCGTGGGAGCGTACATCCAAGATGGAATAGAACCGATTCTTTTCTTCGAGGCTGTCCTTGTGTCGCATGTTGCCAAATTAGGATATACGTCTTTTTGTGTGTTTGTGTGCGTGCCTGTGTGTGTGTGTGGACAGTTTGCCTTGTGGTTTGCCAAGAATGGATGACCAAGGGAGGCTGATCCAAGCCAGGGGGGCAGTGGGTCTCGCAGGCCACCCCCCAGTCCAAGGAGTCCAGACCATGACCCCCCACTCTCTCCACGAGCCCCCCTCGGATAACGGAGAGCCTCGGAAACAAGACATTGGCGACATCCTCCAACAGATCATGACCATCACCGACCAAAGCTTGGACGAAGCGCAGGCAAAGTTGGTTACCCTTTTCCGTTCTTGAATGGCCTGGGCTTTGTGGGGGGTGGAAAGTTGGGTGGAAAGATTCCCCTTTGTGTGGGCATGGGGCAGGTTGGTGCAAACAGTCGGCAAAGTGCGGCTTAGTTGAACGAATTGCAACCTGGGTGGCATGGGGTACGTTTAACGGGGTTTACACCTAATCTTGCATTTGCAGTGTGAAATTGGGGGGGTAGTGTTTGGATGCCAATCAAGAGTCTTTGGTGGAGAGTTGGAAACTATGGGATGAACTGATGGAGATAAGCATTGTGGGCCAAGAGGGTACGTTGATCTGGGTATCCTTAAAAGTCTAGATTCTTGCTACCATATTTCAGGGTGTTTGGTGGAAGATGAGTTAGGGGGAAATAAAGGGTTTTTCCCCCTTATGGGAATGGTAGAGAGAAAGGTGAGTTTGATCTTGGAATGGGATCACTTGTGGGGGAACTTTAGTGGACCCTTCAAAGGGTAGAGGCCTGGATACAGAAGAGTATTAAAGTTTGTTTCTTACAAAAAAAGAGGGGTAAATGGGAATTATTCCTAATTAGGGAGCCTGATTCACTTTGTGAAGGAATTGTGTAGGGCTATCAGAGGCCTTTTTGATCTGGAATGTAGAACAAAAAAGAAAGAAAGCATAATTTGGGCACTGCCTGAATATAGGGGATAAAAGTTTCCTTCGGGGTTAGTGACTAGTGTGGGCATGTAGGCATCGATTGGTGATTTGGGATAAGGGATTGGAGGGTGGGGATACCGAGCATGGAAGTATGGAGCATTGGGCCGTTGTAATGTAGCTGTTAACAGTTCTGGGAGAGGGACTGGTATCAGATTCTGGGTATTGCTTCCCAAATTTGCAACTCCTGGTTCTCACATCTTTTGCTTAAACTGCTGGACCTCACTTCCAGAAAATGTAGGAGTCTGTCTTGCCACAAACTAGTTCTGCTCTTTAACCCGTTTTTGTTTCAGAGGTACCCCAAACCCAAAACTTGATTGAATTATAGGGTATTGGTAGTAATATTTGGTGCTTAGCTTATATATTAGTAAGAATATTTGGTGACTGGTTTATATATAAGGGGACAAGAAAAGGTGTGCATCACCAAGAGTTGTGATTTTTTGAGAGGCTTGTTTTTTGGGGGGGGAAATTGAATTATTTCTTTCATCTTTACATTGTGGGAGGAGGATCTTTCTTCACCTGCCTTGTCTTAAGATACCTGTTTGTAAGAGTAGGCGTTCTGTGTGTCTGTGTGTGGTTTTGGCGTGTGTGAATTTTTGAGGCTGTGTGGTGTGTGGCTTTATAAGACAGAGCTGTGGTTCATATCAGAAGGCCTGTTTAGTGTTCCTGGAAGGTGTTTCCACTTGGGAATTGCCGCCTGTGAGTGTGTTAAGGACACAGTTTGTGCTTCTGTTAACTATTGTGGAGTGCTAGTCAGGAATATGGGTGTTGTATTTTTGGAAAGTCAGAGCTTCTCAAGGGTGTCTTTTTTCCTGAGACCCGGGTGGCTGTGTTTGTAAAATCTAATGTGAGGCGAATGGTAAGTTGGATACCAGAGCATATGGAGAGGTTTAGTAATGATTTCATGGGCAGTGAAAGCTGAGGGACTGTAAACAGAAAAGAGGTTCTCCGTAAAGTGTTTCAGCCAGAACTAGGAAAGTTATGTTTTGGTGTATATGGGGCGTGGAAGCTTTGCCCTTTTTTTGGCAATCTGAAAATTAGGTGCTCTGTTTGGTGGCTCGGAGAGATTAACTATTTGGGGATATTTTCACTGAAAGTTGTGCTCGTTGGCCTAGTGCTGACAGTTTTAATTCCATTTGGGGACGGTTTCGGTTTGAAAAACTGCATCCAGTGTTTTCTGAATTCGGTTTAAAAAACGAGGGTGAGCTGTGTAACCATAATGGGGGATATTACAGTTTAATTGATGAGTGCAGTCAGTGGATCAGAAATTAAAAAAAAATTGTTTTATGCTGAAGTTGCAACATATAGATAAGAGAGGTTAATAAAAGAAAATTTGCTTTTTTTGTTTGCTTTATGTGTTTATTCTAATAAAATGTACACTGGGCCGTTGTTGTTGTTTTTAAAATTAGCTCTTCTTTGTCTACTTTCCCTAACTTGGAACAAAGTTTGTACATTTTGCTATACCTGCAGATCCCCTGCTGTTTTGATAAACCCTTCACCAAACTGAAGGGAATGTATGGTTTTAATCGTCGTGCCTTATCAGACACTAGAATTATACTGGGAATTACTGGGAGCGGATTAAGGAGTCCATTAGATGTGTGATTAAAAAGGGGTTGCTTTATTCACCAGACTGAGGCCTTGGAACAGACGTAATTTCTTTCTTTTTGTTTTAGTTGGACCCCTCAAAACTCTTTCCCCCAAAACGTTGGCTTTATCTGTTCTCTCTTCCACTGTTTAAACTGCAGGAAACACGCTCTGAATTGCCATCGAATGAAACCGGCCCTGTTCACCGTCCTCTGTGAAATCAAAGAAAAAACAGGTATTGTTTGGGCCAGGGTTTGAAGGGGGGGGTGCTTGTGTCTTGTTTCTTTTCCCTCCCCAATACTCCAGTCTTAATAGAGAATCACCTAAAGGAGGGGAGGAGAGGAAGGGGATTTGGGAGTGTTGGAGGGGGGGGGAGAAGAGAGAGAGAGAGAGGGAAGAGCGGGGTGCTTCTCCTCAAGAGGTTTTGCCAGAGGCCTGTCGTCTCCGCGCCATCTTGAAGCGTCTGGAATTTCTTTTTTTCTGCCTGCTCTGTTTTCTTTGTAGCCGCTGCTTCACCCCCTTCACCCTCCTTCTCTCTTTTCTTTCCACGCTGCTTTTATTTTATTGCTGTGACCCCCCCCCTCTCTTGTTTTCACACTGCCCCAACTTGGAGGAGGCCGCCAGAGGTCTCTGGTAGCACCTGGATCTTTTGTCCGCAAGAACGTCCCCTCATTGTTTTGAAACGATCTCCACCGCCTCTCCCTCCTTCGCCACACCGTTCCCCAAAATCCCCCCCTTTGCTTTGGGATGTGTCCCCGAGGCTGGTTGGTGGTCGGCTTCACTGTGGGTTGTGCAAAGAGGCCCCCGGTGTGGGTTGTGCCAAGAGATGTGGCAGGATTTGCATGCATGTGCGTGAGGCCACGAATTTGCTGTTTCTCTTAGCTGCTTGAATTTGCGTCCTGCCTGGATTAAAAAGTGACAGAGCGGCGCCCTAGCCGTGGGGCCTAAACGGATTAACGAAAAGGAGAGTGAGTCGGTGGCTCGGTTATTTTGTTGTGCTGTTGTCGTCGTTAAAAGATCGTCTTGTCCGAGGCGCCAAAGTTGGGCCGCGTATCTCTGAAGTGGCGCGCAGCTGTTTTAAGGCTGCAATCCTGGACGCGGTTAGGGCTGCTGTCTTAAGGATACTTTCCCTTACTTCCAAGAAGGCCTGTTTAGGATTGCTAAAACCCCTTTTAAGTCAAGGGGAGTTAGGAAGCGTAAGTGCACGCAGGGCAGCAGTCAGAACATGTATGCATTTGCAGCTGGCCCGTATGCAGTACGTACATTTTAGCGGTATGACTATGACAAGTGCTGTTTAATAAGTCACCAGTCTGCAACGGGTGGGTTGGGATGTGGGGGGAGGGTTCACACCCCGATGTCAGGTGAGTCGCACATCCAGGTCAGTGCCATGTCTTTTTGTAATTGTTGTTTAAGGGTATGGGGGGGGGGTGGTTTGGGGAGGCAAGAGAGGAGGAGAAAGTATAAGATAGGGAAAAGGTAGATGGATAAACTTCAGCAATGAATCACAGTTTGCAGGATTGGATTAAAGGTGGGTCTTGGGACTGAAGAGTCTATTGGTGCAAATTCGTCTCTGTGTTAGTGAACGCTGCCTTTCTCGCTACGCTAAATTTATCGCCAGTGAGTACTAGCTGGGAACGGTCCGCTGAGGCCTGTTTATCAGGCCTGTATTTGGGCTCTGCATTTTTAGAAACGTGAGACACCTACCAAGGCCCCATGCTTTTCATGGTCTTTAGGCCCCACTGTTCGAACATTCCCACCTCCCCACCTCCATTCTTCTATGTGTAGGGAGGGGGGTATTGGGTATATTTAGGATACCCCTTCATGTGGTATTCTCGTATACCACAATAAATGTGTTAGTTTTTCAGATGCCACAGAGCCCTTTACAGCTTCTGCACATTTGATGTTGCAAGAACATCATGGAAATTGTGTACGTGTGTATATGTCGGGGAGGGGGGGCTTGAGATTTTAAACACAGTTTGCCAGCATGCATGCTTTCTTCTTCTTTTTTTCCATTAAAAGACCGTTCTGCAAAATGATAACTCCGCAATATGTCTGCTTGCCTAAATGGAAGGCAACTTCGCATGTTACGAAAAGGATCTTCCATGTAGGAAACACCTGAATGTAGATATCACGTGTAAAAATTTCACATGCTTTTTTTTGGGGGGGGGGGCATTTTTACGTGTGCTGAACAAATCCTGGGAAACTCACAGCAACCCCTCCCCCCCATGTGTGCGATGGCATGTCATGCCTGTGGTCATATTTCCTATAAGGAATGTCCTGTTCTGTCATGTTTGAAGCAGCCGTCTGCCAACCGTACGTTTCATGTTATTTCCAGCTCAAGTTTTCACATATGTGCACATGCAGTATGCGCCTAAATGCATTTATGCACAAATTACGATCCTTTTCATTTTGGCAGATAAAAGTGCTCGCCACTGTTCTGACTTGGGGACTGTGTTCTTGAATCAGATGTTGTAGGGGAAGGATTGAGTTCTTTTGAGGTTTTGTTGACGGATTTGCTGTTGCTGACACCTTAGGGTGTGGGACAGGTGCTTGGGATGGACACCATGCCCTGGACATCTGTGCCCATCTCGGTGAGCTTGTTGGTGTTGGATGGGAGCGCCTGGGAGCCTGGATCCGAGGGACAGGGAATGCCTCCTTGAGGAATGGAAGAGTGGTGGTGCAATCTTTATTGAATAAGCCTGTCTTGAATCCTTTTAAGTACAGTGGGCCAATTTCCAGCATCTTTTTCATAGCCAAGGTGGTGGAGCAGGTTATGTCTGGACAACTCCAGGTTCTCCTTGGATGAAATGCAATTTTCTAAATCCGGTTCAATCTGGATTCCATCCAAGATTTGGGAGTGAGACTGTTTAGGTCACCATGGTAAATGATATTGTGTGTGTGTGTGTGTGTGTGTGTGTGTGTGTGTGTGTGTGTGTGTGAGAGAGAGAGAGAGAGAGAGAGAGAGAGAGAGAGAGAGAGAGAGAGAGAGAAGGGGTGTGCTGCTCCATTGATTTTCTTAGTTCTTTTCTGGACTTAGATATTATCAACCACGGTATCTTTCTGGATCAGCTGTGAGAGTTAGGAGCCCTGTGATTAGTGGTTGCACTCTTGTCTTGCATGCAGATTTCCAAAAGTGGTGCTAAGGAACTGAATTAAATTAGATTGAATTAGGGAATCCAAAAGGCTCTTTGGCAATTAGGGAACCACAAATTACTGTTGTGTCTCTCATATGGTTAGCAACTATATGAATCCTGCTGGAAGAAATTGTCTGAGAGGAGGATATAGGATGAGTTGTCACTAGGGTTGCCAGCTCTGGGTTGGGAAATACCTGGAGATATTGGGGGTGGAGCCTCATGAAAGCAGGATTTGGTGAGGGGGGGACTTCTGTGGGGTATAATGGCATAGAGTCCACCTTTCAAAGCAGCCATTTTCTCCAGGTGAACTGATCTCTGTCGTCTGGAGATAAGGTGTAATCCCAGGAGATCTCTATCCACCACCTGGCGGTTGGCAAACCTCGCTATCACTGATATGCTGATGGAACTCAACTGTATTTCTAATTTTCAACAGATCTGGCCTAGGATGCTGGCAGTGCAATCCTTTACGGAGTTATTCCAGTCCACCTGCCATTGAAATCAGTGGATGTAGACTGTAGTACACTGCAAAGGATTGCTCTGTGAATAAACTCAAAGCAATGTTCCTTATGGTGTGAGCCCAAAAGGATCTAGAAAAAGGTGTAGATTTACCAGTCTTGGACAGGGACACATTCCTTGCAAAAGGTTCATCACTTGGATGTGTTCCAGCAATTAGCTTGGTAGCAGAGGTGACCAGGGAATGTGTTTGATCACTCTCAGCTGGTGCGCTAAAGACCTTGCTATGGGTATGCCTGCCTTGATAGCTTCTTGACTTGACTGCTACAATGTACTGTATGTGGGATTGCCCTTGGAGACTGAAGAAATATAGCTGGTCCTGAAAGTGGTGGCTCAGCTGATATCCAGGGCCGTGTGCAGGGAGGATCTCAGTTTTACAAGAGTTCCTTTCCCCCCTCCCCAGTTCTGTTTTTTTTCTTTTCAAATTCAACATGCCTTTCTTGACTATTGAAGCCCTAGAACTTGCGAAACTGAGACACGTGAAGACCAGTGAGGGAGGGCATCTTGGCCATCTTCTGGTCACTAGGGGTGTGGAGGGGGGAGGTAGTTGTGAATTTCCTGCATTGTGCAGGGGGTTGGACTTGATGGCCCTGGTGGTCCCTTCTAACTCTATGATTCTACATGAGGAAATTATTTTTCCCTTGTAAAGCTACCCCCGCTTATCACGAATTAGCACAGTAGGTCTCATGGAGGCCAAACTATGCCCTACTAAGAACACGCCCTGTGCCCTACTAGGAACATTGCATTCTGGGTGTTGGCTCCCACCTTACAGAATTCCCTCCCAAGTGAAACCCACCATGCCTGTAGGCATGTTAGAAGACCAGTGAGTACTTTTTTAACGGGCTAGGCTTCGTGTGCTGGAGTCGTCGTTTTGGTTTTCCTTTTTTACTGCCCTCCTATTGACCCGATTTATATATTTTAAGGATCATGTTTTATAACACAAATTGAGGGTCCAAATTGGGGTGGAAAGGCAGGATAAAATGTTTTTGAAATGAATAAATATATTGCTGTTGTTCTATTGGTTTTTGTTTGGCCGCAGCCCGTTTTGAGGACTTAAAAAAAAGTTGAAAAGAGGGATGTTGTTAATATTGTAGATCGGTTTGCGTAAACAGACCCTGATGCTGTGCTGATGTTGGAAGGTAGCCGTGCTGGTCTGTAGTAGAACAGCTAGATTCGAGCCAACGTTTCCGGGGTATGAGCTTTGGAGAGCCGTACTTGACAAGAGGAGCTTTGACTCTCGAGACCTGATACCCCCCAAATCTTGTTGGTCTTTAAGGTGCTACTGGGCTCAAATCTAGCTGTCTCTGTGCAGCATGTGCATGTAAAGTCATGTTAGTTAGCATTTCCCACCCCCCTGGCTATCACTAGGCTGCATGTAGTTGCACATACAATAGTTGTATTTATTTATTTGCATTTTTGCCCTGCCCAACCAGGTGCCCGCGGGGAGATTTAAAGCTTGGCCCCACCCTTACCTCTGAAAGAGAATCTTTATTCCGCACACCCAGGGCAGAGAGTGCTCTTCCCTTAGAAACAAATAAGTAAGCAAACAGAAAACGCCTCCTCCCGTATATCTCCCACCGTCCAAGATTTTGTTCTCGGAGATGTCCAGTTAATTAAACAAATGTCCCTTCACATTGCTTAGTTTGAACACATGAAGCTGCCTTCTACTGAATCAGACCCTTGGTCCATCAAAGTCAGTATTGTCTACTCTGACCGGCAGCGGCTCTCCGGGGTCTCCGGCAGAGGTCTTTCACATCACCTACCTGCCTAGTCCCTTTAACTGGAGATGCCGGGGATTGAACCTGGGACCTTCTGCATGCCGAGCAGAGGTTCTACCACTGAGCCACAGCCCCTCCTCTATTGCATACTTCCCTCTGCATTGGACAGAAATCAAAGGAATGAGGAGGAACCTATGAAAGACCCTGCCAGAACAGCTATCTAGGGGTTGCTAGGGTTGTCAACCCCAGGTGGTGGCTGGAGATCTTCCTCTATTACAACTGATCTCCAGGTGACAGAGATCAGTTCCTCTGGAGAAAATGGCCACTTTGGCAATTGAAGCCCCTCCCCTCCCCAAACCCCGCCCTCCTTAGCCCCCCCCCACATCTCCAGGTATTTCCCAAGCTGGAGCGGGCAACCCTAAGGGTTGCCCACTCTGGGTTTGGAAATAGCTGGAGATTTGGGGGTGGAGCCTGGGGAGACAGCTCAGCAGGAATGAAACACTATTGAGTCCGTCCTCTGAAGCTGCTATTTTACCCAGGGGAACTGATCCCTGTAGTCTAGAAATCAGGTGTAATTCCGGGAGAACTCTTGGCCTCACGTGTAGGCTGGCAACCCTGCCCTGATCCCCAACCTATTTGGCTACTTTGATATCTTCTGAGGGTTCCCTCGGCAATGGACCTGTGCAGTTGAATTTTTTTTTTAATGACGCTTGTAGAACGAAAGTCCCATGGCACCTTAAAGACTAACAACATTTATTTCAATCGGAGCTCACCTGGGTCACAGCTCACGTCTTCAGATATGCGGAGCACAACTAGGGTCGCCAGGTCCCTCTTTGCCACCGGCGGGAGGATTTTGGGGTGGAGCCTGAGGAGGGCGGGGGTTTGGGGAAGGGAGGGATCTCAATACCATAGAGTCCAATTGCCAAAGCGGCCATTTTCTCCAGGGGAACTGATCTCTGTCGGCTGGAGATCAGTTGTAATAGCAGATCTCCAGCTAGTACCTGGAGGTTGGCAACCCTCGTTGTAGCCCCAGCGCCTTTAGTTAAAGCACATGTCTGTATCTTGCAGCTACAGTGCCAAATGCGGTACAGAATGGAACCAAGCATAGCTCTTTAAAAATATTACATTTTTAAGCTAAGGTATATAGGAGAGGCGGGGCTGTAGAATGGTATCGTATGGCCTGATCTCGTCAGATCTCGGAAGCTATGCAGGGTCAGTACTTGGATGGGAGACCACGAAGGAAGACTTTGCAGAGGAAACCACCTCTGCTTAATGACGTGCCTTGAAAACCCCACCAGAGGTCTCTGTAAGTCGGTGGCAACACACATATAGGAGAGATAGAGGGATGCTAGAATAACCAGTATGTAAAGAGAAAGCAGAGATTTTTTAATGGGAGGAAAGGGCCTATTTATATATTTAACTTACAAAATGTATACCCACCTTTCTACCCTTATCAGGGCCACCAAGGCAGCTAACAGGTTAAAAACATACACAATAAAAACACATCTTAGAATCAGAGTAGAAACATAGAGTTGGAAGGGACCACCAGGGACATCTAGTCCAACCCCCTGCACAATGCAGAATAAAATAATAAAAACACAATAAAAACACACTTTAGAATCATAGAATAGAATCATAAAGTTGGAAGGGACCACCGGGATAATCTAGTCCATCACCCTGTGCATCTTAAGATCCATTAAAACCAAACAAGCGCATCATTAAAACAAAGTTAAATACAATAAAATACACATACATAAAAACAAAACTTAAAAGTTAGAGAAGGAAGGAGGAATCACTGAGAGAATGCCAGAAGAAGTAAAAAAAGCTTCACCCATCGGTGGAAGACGGCAACAGAAGGGGACAGGCGAGTCTCTTTGGGGAGAGAGTTCCAGGGTTTTGGTGCCATGACTGAGAAGGCCCTCTTGTGGATTGCCACCCACCTAATCTCAGAAGGCAGGATCACCCGAAGCAGGGCCTCCAAAGGTGACCATAGTGGTTGAGTGGGTTTATAAAGGAGTAGGCGGAGATCCTTTGCAGAAGAAGAAATGATAGAGGTGAACATCTGTCAACAATCCCAGCATGAACCATGCTCAGATTTAGGCCAGTGCACTGAAACAATAGCGCAGGGTGCTCCTGTGTGTATTTATTATTTATTGCAAGACTCTGTGTGCATGCCACTTCCTAAGAAAGGACTTCCAACAGCTAGTCACAGGCTGCAGAAATTATTGCTCAGGGTGTCATGCTAAGTTGTATATTTTCAGTTATGCATATGGACTCTCTTATACTGGCTCTTTGTTGATCTCTTGCTCTGAATTTTGGCTGTTTGATTATAAAAGGTGCCCTGACCTGGATGGGCCAGGCTAGCCTGATCTCGTCAGATCTCGGAAGCTAAGCAGGGTCGGCCCTGGTTAGTAATTGGATGGGAGACCACCAAGGGAGTCCTGGGTTGCTGTGCAAAGCAATGGCAAACCACCTCTGAATGTCTCTTGCCTTGAAAACCCTACTGGGTAGCCATAAGTCTGCTGCGACTTGATGGCACTTTACACACAGAAAGCTTTTATGCATGGCTGTTTTCTCGCTGTCACCCCGCTGACTACTTCGGGGATTTGCTTTGATTATGCTTGCATTTTCCGACCGTCAGAGGTCGCCTCGCTCTCCCTGCACATTTCCGTGCGTTCCCCCCTGCGTTTTCTGGATTTGTGTTTATCCAGCATTCAGACGTGGGGGAAACTTACGGAAATGCCCGGGGAGAGCGAGGCAATCTTTGATGGTTGGAAAATGCAGGGATAATCAAAGCAAAGCCCCAAAGTAGTCGGTGGGGTGACCATGAGGAAACAGCCATGCATAAATGGCCTCACGATTATAAAAGGTTACCGAGTCAGGGTTAAAGGAACCAGCAGTGGCTGTCCCAGGGCCTCATTCTGTTTGTCTCTAGGTGGCAGGTTGTTGAAGAAAGACCTCTTGGCCCGAGACCAGCTCTTTCGGGAGCATGTGGCTTAGTGGTAGAAACTCTGCTTTGCCTGGTGAAGGCCCCAGGTCAGATGGCTTGCCTTTCCAGTTAGAATGACAGCTTTGCTTATTTGAGCGAGCCGACTAAAAGTGCCAACCTTCAAGTGGGCAACATCCACAATCGCCTGTACGTGTTTTCTGTGTTGTGGCTCCCACCTTATGGATGGGCTTGCCTGAGAAGTTCATGAGGGCTTCCACCTTCCTGGCTTTCTACAAACCGCAAAACTGAATTATTCAGGAGGGCTCTTTTACACAGGTAATAGGGCTGTATTGTAATGAAATGGTTCAGAAAGATGCTTTGGTAAAGTGTTAGGACTATGCCGAGGGTGTCAAAGATAAGGCCCGCTGGCTGGATCCGGCCCTTTGAGCGTTGTTATCTGGCCCGCGAGCTGAGCTGAGACAGCCTCCAACTGAGCCCGCAGGCAGTGGGGATCAGACGGTGGAGGCTCTAGCCCAGTGGTTCCCAAAGTGGGCAGTACCACCCCCTGGGGGGCGGTGGGGTTACCTAGGGGGGCACTAAGAGGCAAGGGGGCAGCAGGGGGACGCTAGAGGTGGGCCCCTTCAACTGTGTTGTTCACTAATTCACAATAAATCAAGCTATGGCACCATGCTGGCAAATTTGGTGGAAACTATCAGAATTTCCCCCCACACTTTGAAGAGCTGGTACCACTGGATCAAGTTCATCAGTTCTGTTGAATAAATTTCAACTAAAAAGTTTTAATTTGATTTTGAATAGATGTGCAATTAATTATTACTGTTTTGAAATTTTATTGTTATTATCTTCTTTAGTGAGTCATGCAAACCCCTATTTTGAATAATGCTTTTTATAGGATAGGGTAGGGGGCGGTGGGGTTGAGTTTGTGAGTTTGAACCAAGGGGGCGGTGTCCCGAAAAGTTTGGGAACCACTGCTCTAGTCCAATGCGTAGATTGCCCCCCTCCCCAAAGTTGGGGGCGGCAGGGGAAGACGATGTACATACTGGGCTCGCCAGCTAAGGAAGCCAACCCTCCAGTCCCGATCTGGGCTGGGAGCACACTGTGGGCTGGTACACATGGCCCGGCCTGACCAAATGACATTTAAGTCATCTCCAGCCCTCATAACAAATGAGTTCGACACTCTGGACTATACTTTTGTGTAGTTTGTACTGTCTGTTGCTATAATCAGAATCCTACTATGTAACTTATGCATTGTTTAATGGGTCATATTAATGCTAATGTTTTGTTTCATCTTCATTCAGATTTCTTGTTGGTTCCAGACTTCTGCAATCTGCATCCTATTGCTTTGTTTATTGGAGGTCCCATCCTGTTGATGGTATTGATTGGCACTGTATAATCCGCCTTGAGTTTCACTGAGAAAGGCGGACTATAAATAACACAAATAAAATGAATTTACATCCTGCCTTTCTGCGCAATGGGGGCCCAAAGTGGCCTACATCATTTTCCTCCCCTCCATTTTATCCTCACAACAAACCTGTGAGATAGGTTGTAAATTTAGATTGGCTGTGCAGATTAAAATAACGTTTCGGCGGAAGCTTCCACCACAGTGTTGTTTTAATCTCTCACTCCTCTTTTCCCAGTGTGTTTTTAAAAATTTATTGTTTGTCCCCTGTACTTGGGCTTCCTCTGTGTGTGAGTGTCTGTGTATGAGGTTGGCTCCTCCACCCCATGGTGACCATTTTGTGGTTGTGCCCACCATCCACTGTCAGAATTCCAAAGGTGCCCACAGGCACAATAAGGTTGGGGACCCCTGGTCTAAATTCACCCATATTTAAACTAGTTTTGAAAATGTTTGAATGCTCGTGGCTTTTTCTCCTACATTTAAAGAGGCTTAAATATTTAATGTAGAACTGTAGTGGAAATGGACGAGACTCTTTCTTTGTCCCATAGTGGTCCTAAAGATTGCTTTTAGTACATGCTTTTCATAATTCCATAAAAAAGTGTTACCAAATTTGGTACTGAAAAATTCTGGCATGAGAGCACGTGAGGATGTAAAATGTGAAACCCCAAAGGGGAAACATAACATTATTGGGAAAAGAAGTGTGTCTGAGCATGTGCAGTATGCCCTTACCTTTGTGAATAAATAGGGTTGCCAGGTCCCTCTTCACCACCAGCATGAGGTTTTTGGGGCGGAGCCTGAGGAGGGCAGGGTTTGGGGAGGGGAGGGACTTCAATGCTATAGAGTCCAATTGCCAAAGCGGCCATTTTCTCCAGGGGAACTGATCTCTGTCACCAGGAGATCAGCTGTAATAGCAGGAGATCTCCAGCTACTACCTGGAGGTTGGCAACCCTATGAATAAACCAACTTACTTTTTTAATGAAGGAACACAGTTGCCACTGTGCATATGCAGAGTGACTGCTCCTTATGATTAAATGGAGTTGTTCTGCTAAATTATGGTATAGGCAAAATGTAAATGCGCCTAAGTGTAAGTAGACAGCTCCTAAGTTCCAATTTTCAAAAAACAGGGAAATAACCATGGAAACGTTAGCTGCACATATTTTCCCCTTTCCCGGTTCGACATTTTTCTTTTTTAGCAACTGGCCTGAAGAATGAAATTCTGGCCTCTTGGCAGCCCAAAGCCCAGACTTGTAGGGAGGCGTTCTGACTGGCAGTTCAGCATTTATGGAGCTCTCTCTCCCCCTGGAGATTTGCCAGGAAAGCCCTGGAGGGAACCCATTTCAGAAATAGCATCCAGCCTTTTTATCCGGGAAGACAAATGGTGATTAAGGTTCTTGTTGAGTAAGACTCGGAAGGAAAGATACCACCGACCAGTACAGGAAGGGCCTTCCTTATCCAACCTTCGTTTTTTCAAACCACATGCAAATATCTCCGTCTTTGGCCAGAAGCCTAGTTTTACTCAAAAGCGGCATTCATTCACTCATCCTGGCAAACGAGTAGGGTTGCCAAGTCCCTCTTTGCCACCTGTGGGAGGTTTTTGGGGCGGAGCCTGAGGAGGGCGGGGTTTGGGGAGGGGAAGGACTTCAATGCCATAGAGTCCAATTGCCAAAGCAGCCATTTTCTCCAGGTGATCTGATCTTTATCGGCTGGAGATCAGTTGTAATAGCAGGAGATCTCCAGCTAGTACCTGGAGGTTGGCAACCCTACAAACGAGGTCTTGAACAAATCCTGGTTGTTTGTAGATGAAGTCAGTTTATCGGTTGGCACCAACCTAGGATTACAGATGAAGGTTTGTAGTTTGTTTCTTAAACCGCAGTTTATATTAGTAGTGCTTTCATTGCCGTTTCTGAGTTTATAAACCTCCAGTTGTTGAATATTTATTTATCTACTTATGGTCTGCCTTTGTTTCTGAGACTCAAGGTGGATTACAGAATAAGAACATAATCAAGAGAAACAGCATAAGACGTGCCATAAATAATGCAACAACTGGATTGCAAAAATTAGAAAACAGTACTGTACAATGTGATACATATTACAAACTAACTGTGCAATAACTATACCCTGTTATGAAAGAGTTCTCCTGACAAATTTCATTTTACTCCTACCCTGTTTCCTTTATATGAATGCCCTCCTGAAGAATTCTTTTTTACACATTTGCTGAAAGAATAAAACTGTGAGAGCCTTGCTGGTCAGTGGTGGCTGGAGATCTCCTGGGATTACAGCTGATCTCTAGGTGACAGAGATTAGTTCACCTGGAGAAACTGGCTACTTTGGGAGGAAGACTGTATGGTATTATACCCCACTGAAGTCTCTCCCCTCCCCAAACCCTGCCCTTTTCAGGCTCCACCACCCAAACACTCCAGGTATTTCACAACCTGGAGCTGGCAACTAGGGTTGCCAACTAGCTGGAGATCTCTTGCTATTACAACTGATCTCCAGCTGATAGAGATCAGTTCACCTGGAGAAAAATGGCCGGTTTGGCAACTGGACTCTATAAAACATATCGTTGTTGGAGTTTTTGCTAGTGGCTTTTTGGGTTGGGGAAGGTTGCAGTTTAACTTTGAAAGTATCCAAGAGGAAGAATCAGGGCCCTACTGGATTTCATCTCTGAACCCCCTCCCTCCACTAAAATTTCTGTCTTCCCGCAATGAAATGGAAAAAAAAGATTTGGCTGTGGCAAAAGCAACAAATTGCGAAAATGCAAATGAGACCTTCTAAATTAGTGCCTATTTTTGTGTTGTTATAGCCAAGAGGTCCTGCAGCTCTATAATTTGGAAGGTGTGTTTATGTATATAATTCAGGGGTTTTACAGGATCATCCAGATAGAATCAAGCAGATGGGGGATGAAAAAGGCGTTCTTGGCTCCTTCCATGAGGCAATTTTTCTCCACGTGGGTATTGGGAAGCCTTTGTAGTATTTGGGAGAACCCAGACAATATAGGGTTTCCGCTTATGGTAGGACGTCTCCAGGCAATTGCAGCTGTCACCCACTGATACTCAGCTGATCAGTGGGTGGAAACCAGGGCCAAGGGAGGGGCACAATTGCCAGAAACACTCTTTATCACTTCCAGGTAACTCTAGGAATTGTCATGAACTCTATGGTCAGAACTTCCTGCAGGAAACAGGCCTTTTTCTTTTTTCACCTGGGACACTGTTCCCCCCCAACCCTCCTTCTAGGGTTGCCAACCTCCAGGTACTATCTGGAGATTTCCTACTATTACAACATCTCCAGCCGATAGAGATCAGTTCCCCTGGAGAAAATGGCCGCTTTGGCCATTGGACTCTATGGCATTGAAGTCCCTCCCCAAACCCCGCCCTCCTCAGGCTCCATCCCAAAACCTCCCGCCAGTGGTGAAGAGGGACCTGGCAACCTTACCTCCTGCTATCATTAGGGTTGGCAGGTCCCTCTTTGCCCCCGGTGGGAGCTTTTTGCAGTGGAGCCTGAGGAGGGGTTGAGGAGGGGAGGGACTTCAATGCCATAGAGTCCAATGGCCAAAGCAGCCATTTTCTCCAGGTGAACCGATTTCTGTCAGATGGAGATCAGTGGCAATAGCGGGAGATCTCCAGCTAGTACCTGGAGGTTGGCAACGCTATCTACATGTCAAGGCCTTTGTTGATAGTTCGTCTGCTTTGCATGTGGGAAGATCGTCAATCCCTGACATCTGTAGCAAATCCCAGGTGATGCTGTTTGCCTCCATGCCATGAAAAAATTCAGCTGCCCCTTTTTGCACATTTAAGCCAAAAGGGACAGGATGTTTTTCACTAGGCCTGTTGATTTCCCCCCCCCCCCCCACCGCGCAGTCCTTTCCCTTCATCCTGAAGCCTTGAGAAAGAGGCCAAAACCCTGAAAGCGGTCTGATCCCGAGTACTGTTGCAGTCTCCTCTGACGATCTTAATAGATACAAAGGAACAAATACATGACTACTGAGGGCTCTTTGTGTGTGTGTGTCTGTGTGTGTATGCATGTGTATCAGGGTGTGTCGATGCAACAAATTCAAACCAATTTCTACTCTGCCTAGTGGATCCCAGCCAAGAAATCCTGAGAACTTCTGCGGAGGGATTATGAGTCTCTGGCTGTTTTTGCAAGCAAACCATGACCTTGTTTTCGTTATTTCCTGAAGCTGTACAGGTGCCGCCTACTTTATTGGCCCGGCTCCTGTGCCTTTAGCAACAGCTCATAGGGTGCAGTTTGGTAGGGGAGGCTTTTCCTGGCGTTTAAATAGGGAAAAGCTTCAGCTAATCAATTTCAGCTCTTCAGAGCATTGTTGGAAGCATAGAACCAGGGTCGGGGTGGCAGGCCTAGCTGTGATTCAGATGCAAAGCTTTATTGATAATCTGCCTTTCTCACTGAGAGTCGAGGATTACAAAATACAGAAAACAATTCATCCAGACAGCATAAGATAACCAATAAACAATACCACAGGATTAAGATTACAGAACTGCAAAACAACGCAGGTCTAGGCGTAACATACCAGCATGCAGAATTGTTTTCCAAGTTAATGAGCGGCATTCACAAGTGACACATTCCAAAACCAGGACCAGAAAGATATGATGAGGCTGTTTCCATTTTGGTTTTTCATGTCCTTCCAGTTACTTGGGGTGTGCTTGGGATGATGTTGAGTAGGAAGGTTGAGGCCGGGAAGAGGGGGGAGGGTTCACTTCTCCCTCCCTCACATGCCTCTTTTGATGTATATAAAAAATCCTCCACCTCCTGATTTGGATCAGAGATGTGAAAAACAAATGCAGCTCCCCCCACCACCACATACTGGTCACATCTAATGTGGTCCTTAAGCGTCATCTGAGAACATGTTTTAAAGGGCCAGTGCAGTAGAACCCCTTTGAAATTCAATGGAGGGGGGAGGTATGAGGAACTGCAGAAGAGGAGACCCATTTGGAAATACTAAAATCTCCACCTCTGAGAGTCAATAAGGTTTCAGGGATTTGAGTAGACTTTCTTCTCCCTCTCCTTTTTCCCCTTTATCTGATAGCTATTCTCAACATTCTGTCCCTTTCGGGGCATATTTAGTCCTCATTAGGTCAGTTTTTTAAGGTTTTTATTCTTTTGGTTAATTACAAAGTAATATTTTTCTTCACACTTGCAGAGTTACTTGAATAGGTAGAGATTCCTCCCTTGTCTGTGGGCGGCCCTGTGTTGTGTGGCTTTCGTAACCCCATGGGCCCAAGCCACTTTACAACTTCATGTAGTGATGGCTGCATAGATGCTTTGTATAATTAAGGTCCTCAGGTTAATCCCAATACTTGTCTGGTTGAAAAATCTCAGGTCACCAACTGAGGTGTTGGAAAGTGGCTATTAGTCAGGGTAAACAGTAAAGATCGACCACAAGTTTGACTGTTATATTAGGCAGCCTCCTTATGTTAAAATTAGAGCCATTGTGGTATGGTATATTAGACTAAGGAGACCTGAGTTCAAATCCCCGCTCTGCCATGGCGGGGATCCTGGGCCTCTCATTCTCTCTCAGCCTAACCTACCTTGCAGGGCTGTTGTGAGGATAAAGTAGAGGAGGGTAAACCTGTATATACCTCTCTGAGAAAGAGTGGGATAAAAATGTGATGGATAGACATGGTAAGGAATCTATAGAACTTCTACAAATAGTTGGCTTCTGTTTTGAACATTTTACTTTGGAAGAAATGATTAGAAAGGGTGTTGGTCTCTGTTGTAAGATCTTCCTTTAATGTACCAACCATTTGGTGTGACTAATAAAAAAAAAAAACTATTTCTTTCCTTCTGTGACTCCCCGGTTTGTTTACTTATTATCAAATGGCTTTGCCGGCATTCTTTCAAAGAATTCAGGAGAGTGGATATACTCTTACCCTCACAATAGAGGAAGGGTAGCTTGACATTAGTCAAGCGTGGTGTAGTGGTTAAGAGCAGTGGACTCTGATCTGGAGATCCGGGTTTGAGTCCCCACTCCTCCACATGAGTGGCGGAGGCTAATCTGGTGAACTGGATTGGTTTCCCCACTCCTACACATGAAACCAGCAGGGTGACCTTGGGCAAGTTACAGCTCTGTTAGAGCTCTCTCAGCCCCACCTACCTCACAAGGTGTCTGTTGTAGGGTAAGGAAGGGAAGGAGGTTGTAAGCCTTGTCTGATTCTCCTTAAAAGGTAGGGGAAGTCGGCATATAAAAACCAACTTCATCTTCTTCTAGTCAAGGCCATCCAGTGAGCTTAAAGGCTGAACAGGGATTTGAACCCAGGTCTCCCATGGCTATGAGAGACTATTTAATTTAAACTCAGGTCTACCCTAATACTGTGAGAGCAGAATGGGATGGCTCAATTTATGGTGGGGGAACTGCCATGGAAATGACACTTCAGGGCCAAGTTAAGATTCACAGGAAGGGTGATCTTAGTACATTCCACTTGAGTGCCTCTTTTTTGTCTAAAAATTAGACACACTAATCCTTTAATATACAACTGGGGCTGACCTTGGTTTTATATAAATGGGATTGCTGCCTTCCCATTCAGTTTGGCCCTAAATTTAAAACTAGCTTGTATCCTGCCTAGAATTTGGGGGGAGGTGTGTGTTTCCGATTCCCTTCCCCCAAACAGACCCCGAAATGCTGCTCCTGGGTGACAGGGAGGGAACCACTAGGATGAGCGTGGTAGGGGAATCAGAGGCCTCCATGGGAAGAGGTAATCGGCAACCCCAATTTCGCCCCACAGAAGTTTTAGATGGGTTCCAAGCTGCTCAGTCCACTATATGGCGCTATGTCCATTCTTTCATGCATGTTGACATCTTTGTTTCACTTGTTTGGCAATGTCTTATTTAATCTTTTAAAAACTTTCTAAAAAAAGGTTAACCAGCATGCCCTTGGTGTGTGTGTGTGTGAGAGAGAGAGAGAGAGTGGGAGTGTGAATCAGTGGCTATGTAAGGTTGCCAATCTCTAGGTGGGGGCTGGAGCTGTCCTGGAATTACAACTGATCTCCAGACTACAGAGATCAGTTCCCCTGGAGAAAATGGCTGCTTTGGAGGGTGGACTCTATGGCATTATATCCCACTGAGGTCCCTCCCCAAACCTGCCCTCTCAAATCTCCAGGACTTTCCCAACCTAGAGTTGGCAATGCTAATATTCTAGACACTACAATAAACAATTCAATCAAGATTTGCTGCGACGGGCATTTTGTGTTTGCGCTCGGTCCTACTCTTGGGCACAGAGTACCAATAAGACTTCTGGGTCTGAAACATTCTCCCACTGCAAGTGCCAGGGTGAACTGGCGTGTTTTTGCCCCCCACAAACCGGGATCTAAACCTCACTTTAATCACAGTTTAGAATCCATCTTGGGGTGGGGGACCGTCTCCAATTTACCCTGTGTATCTATTTGGACATCATGGGGAACTGGAGTTTGTGTCAGACATTCTCCAAAGATGGAACCCGCAATTGTTAACTCAAAGAGAGAGGGAAGTCACAGGCACAAACAGACTGGGTCTCTTGTCCATCACTGTAACACTGGGGAAGGGCCGTGACTCAGTAGTAGAGCCTCTGCTTTGCATGCAGAAGGTTCCAGGTTCAATCCCCGGCATCTCCAGTTAAAGGGACTAGGCAAGTAGGTGATGTGAAAGACTTCTGCCTGAGACCCTGGAGGGCCGCTGCCGGCCTGAGTAGACAATACTGACTTTGATGGACCGAGGGTCATGTGTTCAGATCTCAAGATCTGCCCCATTATCATCTTGTTGGGATGGCTGAACGCAACCAACGTTTTGCTAAAGTTTTTAATGAGCTGTGGGTACTGTTTGTATGAACGCCTACAGGCTGGAGATGGATGGGTGTTATTCCTCCATCAGACGGCTGAAGGCAGTTTCAAAATAGAGTCACTCTTAGTGATCATGTAAATTTATCCCACTTTCACGGTGTACAAGCTTTGTGTATTTATTTTACAATAGTCATTTATGCATGGTACTTTCACTCACGTTTTCCCCCAGTCTTGGAGTTCCTTGGAGTTATGCATGAGTTTTCCGTCCATTAGAGATTACCTCGCTGCCAACCCTCACAATGACCGGGGCTTCCCGTTCCTTTGTTAGCCAATTCTTCCATCTTTCCTGAGCAAAGCCCGGGTGAAATCCCCATGCATAAGGCAAAGTGCGGGGCACACAAGCTTGGTTTCTCTCACAGCCAATTACAAAGCAGCATGGACAGAGGCGGGGATTGAAATACCTCTGAGCTCTTTCTGAGCAGAAGAAAATCTTTTTAACCCCCCCTTTCAGATTGCTCTGTTTTTTATGTTGTTCTTAAAATGCTTGTTTATGTGGCAATTGGGTTTTGGGGGGGGATTTTCTCTCACAGTAAGCACTACAAGTAAGCCGATTACAAAGCAGCATTTAAAGGGGTGGGACTTGATTTGAGCTTGGAGATTGCTGGTGCAGAGATTCCCAACAGGAAAGTGTGGATCCAGTGGGCAGTGAAAAAACCCCATCCATAAATGACCAATGTCTGCCTTGCCTTGCCTATCCAATGTTCAAAGAAGTGTACAATTAATATAGTAACAATTGAGTGCCATCAAGTCGCAGCCAGCATATGGAGACATTATTGGGTTTTCAAGGCAATAGGTGGTTTGCCATTGCCTTCCTCTTCATAGTGACCTTGGACTTCCTTGGTGGTCTCCCATCCGAGTACAGACCAGGGCCCGACCCTCTTTAGCGTCCCAACTCTGATAAGCTTGGGAAACACTGGGCGGTTCAAGCTGCTAGCTTGCAATTAGTCAGAGGTTTTTTTTAAATCACAGAAGTGCAATTAATCTGTCAACAAGACAAACAATCCATATTGTTTCAAAGAAACCCGGAAAACCCGTTTGGTCAGTGGAAACAGTGTGTTAAAAGACATGGGGAGCATTGAAATGTACCTTAAAAATGCACCTTTGCCGTGATGGAAAAGGTTAGGAAATTTCTTAAGTCAGAGAGGCTCGAATGTCTGTCAGTTCTTATGATGCTTTTTTATTGCATTTTGAAAGAACCGTGGACAAGTTTATGTTTTGGAAAACGTCGCTCCATGTAGACAGATCACTGGCGGTCTTGTTGAATCAGGATTACTGTCTCAATATGGTTTATTTCATAATTCCCTATAATAACATGCATAAGATGACAAGAAGTCACCCCAGATTTTTCTTCTGTGAGGTGACCCCAGCTTCTCTCTGCCATTATAATATATTTGATACTCAAACCTATTAATGATCCAAATTCTGATTCATGTGTTTGTCTTGTGCCTTTACTCATTCTTCAGGTAGGCTGTCTACTTCCCTGTGTGTGTTTTAAGCATTGCTTGCAATTTATTGAGTGGGAGAAGCTTATATAGTGAATCTGTGGACTTACTTTAAATGAAACCCTTCCATTAAAAGGTGAAAAACTGCTCTGAGTAGGGAGGAGGGCTGAGTTCATCACCACATAGTCTCTAGCCAATCAGCACTCAGTACTGCTGCAAACATATGCAGGCTTGGTTTTCCTTTACCTTCCTCTGGGCAAGAAGATTTCATTTCAGTAAAGGGCAGTAAAGGTTCCTTTTCTCGGCAAAACAAACTCACATCCGCCTTGAATAGAGGCTATTCCTGTCTGCGGGAGGGTACTGATCACCAATCTTAGATCCTTCTGAGCTAGAGATCTGCCAGGACCCACAAAGGGCCAGACCAAATGATTTCGGGGGCCTTAAGTGGCCCCCGGGCCTGACGTTCCCCACCCCTGCTGTTGGGTTTTCAAGGCAAGAGACCTTCAGACGTGGTTTGCCATTGCCTACCTCTGCTTAGCAACCCTGGACTTTCTTGGTGGTCTCCCATCCAAGGCTGACACTGCTTAGCTTCCTAGATCTGATGAGATCAGGTTAGCCTGGCCCATCCCGGTCAGGGCTTTTTTTCAATAGCAGTTGCTTTTATGAAATCTTATATTCCTCTCTCTTCTTTGGATACTTTTCTCAACTGTATTTTCTCCTTTGGATAGGTAGCAACCATTGAAATTGATGAAATGAAAACAAATTTCAATTTACCAAAAAAAAAATCAATGTTGAAATAATTAAAATGTGCATGTATCCTGACGTTGGGTGTAAGCTACACTACCTCAGTCGGTCTGTTCCCTTGGAAGTGGACGTTAAAATGGATAGAAAGGTAATTTAAATGTCTCAGCCGCCCCAGGGTCAGCACCCGCCATTCGACTTGAGAATATCATAAGGGTCTTTCTTTCTATACTTTTATCTGTTCACCAAATCTGCACTGCGATTGGTTGGCTTTTATCTGTGATTGCAGTGACTCGTAATGAATCCCAGCTTCAAAGTCTAATGGAAATAAGAGTAATCAAATATACTGAACCTGACAAAATCAAAGCGCAGTGCGGTAGTTGTGTTTGGCTAAACTAAGTGGAAACATCTTTTCCCAAGCGGAATTTATAAAAGCAAAAGCTTGGACTCTTTCAACTCTTTGTGTAAGAGAGAAAGGGGTAATATTAAAACACGGGGTAGAGCTTTCCGCCTCTGTCAACTGTTGAAAACATTTATCTTGTTGTTAGTCATAGGGAGAGTTAGGGTCGTGTGGTGGCTAAATATGAAATTGTGAGGGTTCTTCGTTGTGATTGTGAATGACCCTCATGAGTTTTTTTTATATATAAATTTTGTAAAATGAAAAAAAAATAATTCAAATCATGGCTCAGCCACCAACTCATTCGGTGTACTTTGGCCAGTCTCTTGGCCCTTCATCTGTAATGTAGAAACAATAACACTGGCTAAGGGTCCCATGTTTCTGGCAGGGCATCCCCCAGCTCTTGTTGCCAACTGGCACTTTGACTGCTGGCAGAAGGGGGGGGGGAAATTGTTATTTATTGCCAGCCTACAACAGCATTGAGTCACTTCCAGGGAAAACCCATAAGTGACATCACTCCTCTCTAGGAATCACCAGAAACTATGGTTTTACCACAGAGTTTCCAGCGATTGCTAGAGAGGTGCCCCTAGAAGTAATGTAACGCTGCCACCCAGTGGTGCCTTCCCTTTCCCTGCTGGTTGCCAGGTCATTCCTGGCAGCCTTCACGCTGGTCCTGCCTTCCAGGGTTGTATAAGGGTTGCTTAAATAATGTGACGGAAGCACTTTGAACATGCAGAGAAGTGTTACAAAGATTTCTCACAGGTAAGACTAAAAGTTCAGAAATTTAAATTCCATGCTTTGAAATTAAACTTTTATAGTTTAATTATAGTTTTATACTTTGTGGAGGAATTTGAATACATAAATATTTGTATAAAAGGCTCCTCCCCTTTTCTCCCTTTAAACTTTCTGATTACTCAGCAGAGGTTCCCAAGGTGTCCGCCAACACCTTTTCTGGAACCCGGCAAGTGGGTGAGGCCAAGTAGGGCTTTTGTCCAGCAAGGCTTCAGATTGACTATTGGACATTTGATTGGCTGTGGAGATTTTTTGAAATGTTGCTTTGGCAGCAGCTGCCAACCCAGCATAAGGTTCTGTGCTGTGTCACTGAAGTTCAGTTGTGGCAATCATTTAGTGGCTGGCGCTGGCTCCGCCTCCAGCAGCAGCCATTTTGTTGCTGTGCCCACCGTGCTGTATCAAGAATTCCAAATGTGCCTGCTGGATCAAAAAGTTTGGTGACCCCTAAACTACTGAATCTATAATTGGGAATGTAGAAGAAGGATATTCAGAGTCAACAAAAATAATCACTATTATTTCCTCTAATAGTAAAATTAATGATTAAGGGTCTATAAATTAAAAAAAAACATTAAAATGACCTGATAAGGACTGAAACAGCATGGAGTGTTGAACACTTGAGCATTAGTTAAGAGAGGAGAAAAGGAAATAGAGATGGGGGAGCTGCTTGAGTCCGTAACAGCACATAATAACCTGGGAGAGGCAAATTTGGGTTGGGGGAAAACTTCTCAATTGTTTCTCCTCCTTCAATCCTTTGCGTGCCCCAACTTATGATTTTATTCATTAGAAACAACTATTATTTTGCAGCACCACCTACATTAGCCAGGTACTCTAAATAAATTTTAACAAGGCGTAGACCTTGTTCTTAGGCTCACAATCTAAAACATGATTTGTAAGCCTCCTTGAGCCATGAGGAAAGGTGGGATATAAATATTTTAATTAAAAAATGAATAATAATAATTAAAATTGACTGGGAAAGCTAGCATGTCAGGTAAATTGGTTTTCTAACAGGGTTTTATAACTATCATTATTTCAGAAAGCACATAGTCCAAGAGTGTTAGTGCACTGTCTGCGTCATGGGGCAACCTGCTGAGGCTTCCTCAGATGTGGAGGATCTTGAAGCAGCAGGCAATAGAAGAGAGGAACAGCACCAGGCTGAGCAGCCACAGACAGATGAGGCTTCCCCGTCTCTCAAACCCCTCATCACAGGGGACGTACCTGTGTCAAAGGGCCAGCTGCAGGCATTGTCACCAAAGAGCCCCCCAAAGCCACTGAAGCAGAGGCGCCAAAGGCTCAGAGCAATACTACACAATCATAGGTGGAGTGCTAGACTGCAAGCCCTGTGAAGAACTCTCCCTGCTGACAGTGATGAGGCTAATGAGCTCCACCAGGCAGGGGATGCTGAGACAGAGGAACAAGCAACAGCTGGTTCATCCTAGACCTATTTAAGCAGGCACTCGCATCCAGGCCAGTGTAGGAACAACTTGTTGCCACTACCCTGTATTCTCCTAGGAACATAAGAAAGGCCATGCTGGATCAGACCAAGGCCCACCAAGTCCAGCAGTCTGTTCACACAGTGGCCAACCAGGTGCCTCTAGGAAGCCCTCAGACAAGACGACTGCAGCAGCATTGTCCTGCCTGTGTTCCACAGCACCTAATATAATAGACATTCTCCTCTGATACTGGAGAGAATAGGCATGCATCATGACTAGTATCCATTTTGACTAGTAGCCATAAATAGCCCTCTCCTCCATGAACGTGTCCATTCCTCCCTTGAAGCTTTCTCTTTGCACCTTGATCACTTCTGAGACTCTTGTGGCCTGGAATTTGGAACGGACTTTGACTTGGCATTTGGACTTTGATAGCCCTTTGGAGATTGACCCTCGGACCACTGTCTGACTCTGCTACCCGCCTCTGGCCCTCAGGTCTGCCGGCAGTCAGGACAGTCTAGACAGGAAAGTTCTCATTTTTCAAGGTCCTGCCCCTGTGAATGCCATTTCCCTTCCATTATTTGCTCAGAACTGGCATTTGCCCCATTGTGCCACTAGAGGGCTTTAAAAAAATAGTAATTGTTATACCACTACAGTGTTATTGTAATTGCCAGTTGCCCTGCAGCAGTGCAGCAGGGGAAAATAATCAAGGAAAATGGCAGCTGACAGAAGAAAATACCGAGAAAACTCCCATGTGGATGCTCTGTTGCCAGTGTAAATGCTTCTGTGTTTACAATGGCAAGGAATGCAGAATTCATGCTACTTGGACGACGCCTGTCTTCATTCTTGGTGAAAATAGGCTTTCCTAAGCTTTGGGGTAGCAGGATCCAAGACCGCCCTACCATGTTATAGTGGATTTTGCACGCCGTTAATGGCAGCTGACCATGAATGTCATGATGTGACGTCACCCCATAGATCAGTAATGACTCATGGCTAGATGACCATCTGTTAGCAATGCTGATTCTATGACCTTAGGCCAGGGGTAGGCAAACTGCGGCTCTTGAGCCACATGCGGCTCTTTGGCCCCTTGAGTACAGCTCTGGGCTGCAGGATCGCGGCTGCCCACCCGAGAGAAGCCACTTTCCCCGGGCGCGGAGGGTACGGGGGGGGCTGGCTTCCTTCGGCGGAGGATTGGGGCTGCACTTCGCAGCGGAGGAGAGCTTGGCATTCCTTCCCTGCCCCGGCTGGGTTCTGCGTGCACGCAGAAGTCCCGCAAAAGTTCTCCGCCCTTCCGCCAGCCCAGAGCCGCAGCCGCAGCCGCGCCTGGGGGGGGATCTTTGCAACATGCTGGCCCGAGCACCAGGGAGAAGGAGGGAGGCCCCGATCCATCACACACACAACCTCCCCCACCTTCCTCACCTGCAAGCTCCAGTGCGTCGCCCTCGTGGCCTGCCCTTCCCTTCTGCCGCAGGAGAACGCCAGCGAGAGGGGAGTGGGGGAGAACACCGGGGAGGGAAGGAAGGATAGAGCCCAGGCGGCGGCGAGGAGGAGGAGGCCGAGAGGCGAGCGCGGGAGGCCGAGGCAGCCGGGATGCGCTAGGGCGGCCGCCAAGAGGTCAGTGGGGGTCGGGGAGATGCCAGGCCATTGTTCACATTAAGTGTTTGTCAGTCATTGTCATGATTTAATTTTATGGATACCTTACTTAGAATTTAATTTTTATCAAGTATGATATCAAATTTTATTCAGTGTACCTATAGTTTAATTAAGACTTAAAACTTTAATTAAAGTTTATTAAGTTAATAAACAGTGTACCTACCTATATAGTTTAAGTTTAAGAAATTTGGCTCTCAAAAGAAATCTCAATCCTTGTACTGTTGATATTTGGCTCTGTTGACTAATGAGTTTGCCGACCACTGCCTTAGGCAGATGATGAGAGGGAGGGCATCTTGGCCATCTTCTGGGCATAGAGTAGGGGTCATTGGGGGTGAGGGGGAGGTGGTTGTGAATTTCCTGCATTGTGCAGGGGGTTGGGCTAGATGATCCTGGTGGTCCCTTCCAACTCTATGATTCTATGACTCAGGAATTACCTTTAACGGTAGCTGAATGGAAGGACAGATGTAGCCCATGGGCAGGGGATGAGTCGGCCATTAAGGCTGCCAAAAAATGTCCCAGTGGGCTGATGGCTTGGGGTCTGCCCCTAAGATTGCCAGCTTCGGGATGGGAAATACCTGGAGATTTTTGGGAGCGGGGGACAGCCTGAGAGGGGTGGGGTTTAGTGGGGGAGGGACTTTAACGGGGAATAACGCCATTGTGTCCACCTTTCAAAATGGCCATTTTCTCCAAGTGATCTCTGCCAACCCTTCTTAGCTTGCAAGATCTGGCGAGATCAGGCAGGCTAGCCTGGTCCATCCATGTCAGGGCTACAGATTTTTAGGGTGCTTGTATTGTGCTGGTAACATCTGAGGACCGAAGATGATGGGTCTGTTCAGAGATGGACTGGGGAAGCCCAATGACTCTTCCACCCCTTCTGTCATGCTTCATGGTAGAGAGTAGCTGCCGGTCCCATCATGTCCTGAGGGATTAGTCATTCCCAAAACTCTTTTTATACTTTTTTTTCTGGAGGCTGGGGGTCAACATCTGTCCTGAAGAAGAGTTCAGGTGAACTCAAAAGCTTGCCTGCCGTCATGCATCCTTTGGTTAGTCTTCACAAAAGATATTATGTGTGGATTGTGTTCTTGGTTTTTTACTTTTAGTCCCACAGGGCTGTAAATTATTTCTTTCAGGCCGGCTTTGCCTCCTGCCTTGGAGGGAAGGCACGTGCACCTGGCCACGGTTTCATTCTGGAGCCATTAACAGATGATCAAACTTAACAGGCCCCTTCCAGGGAAAAGTTTCATATGCTGGTTTCCTCCTGTTGAACCTCAGCTAAAGGGACTAGAGCAGGCCTGGCTGGTTGTCCACCCCTGCCGCCATTTGGCAACCTTCTTTATACCTTTGTTGCTCATGTCCCTCTGCAACCCCCACCTACAGCCCTCCCTGTACCCCCCCGCCCTATCCAATCTGGGTTGCCAACCTCCAGGTGGGACCTGGAGATCTCCCAGAATTACAAGTGACCTCCAGACTGCAAAGATGAGTTCCTCTGGAGGAAATGGATACTTTTGGAGGGTGGACTCCATGGCATATACAGCGGTCTCTCCCCACCCTCAAATCTCCAGGAATTTCCCAACCCAGAATTGGCAATGCTACATCCAGTTTCTCTTGAGTTGTTTTTGCATTGATTCATAATGCTGCTGCTACATCGGCTGCGGACTCTGGCGGGATCGTTCCTCTGCCTTTAGCGTAGCAGGCGAAACTTTTCCCCACCATTTCTCTGTCTGTTGGGGACGGGGCTCAAGCTGCTCTTAAAGACCAAAAAGGAGAAAAAGGAAAAAAAAGAGCAGGGGCAGTTCTTTTCCAAAGGAAAAAAAAGAGCAGGGGCAGTTCTTTTCCTTTGTTTTATTTTTAAACGATGACCATCTCAGGGCCAGAGGCAGTATGGGGCTGCACCCCCCCTTTTTTTTTTTCCTCTCTCGATATAACTAATTTGGCTCCCCTTTCCTTGCTTTGGCCGGTCTGCACTTCACTCTCCTTCTCCGCCCCCCCCCCAAATATCTCTGTGTGTGCCAAAAAACTGCTACCCTGTTTCTGGGCCCTCGGTTGCCATGGCGACGACCTAGCAGTGACCTAGTCTCCTGCCAAGCGACAAAAGAGGAAGGAGGCACCGGGAGGGGAGGGGAAGCCCACTAGGGAAGGTGGAGGGCAATGTGTGTGCGTGGGTGGGTGGATGGATGGGGGTCCGCCTGACCCGTTAACTCTTTCCTGTCTTCGGGCTTAGGACTGAGCATCCGGAGTTCGCAGGAGGAGGAGCCCGTGGACCCCCAGCTGATGCGCCTGGACAATATGCTCCTGGCCGAGGGGGTGGCCGGCCCCGAGAAAGGGGGTGGCTCTGCAGCTGCCGCCGCGGCCGCCGCAGCCGCAGGGGGGGTATCCCCGGACAACTCCATCGAGCACTCGGACTATCGCAACAAGCTCTCCCAGATCCGCCAGATCTACCACTCGGAGCTGGAGAAGTATGAACAGGTAAGGGGGCGGTCATAGTGTGCATTTCAATTAAAAAAAAAATGGAGGGGAAAAAAAGCCAGGGGAAACTCCTTTGTAAATTTAAACAAAACACTAAACCAGAGTATTGTCGAAGGCTTTCACAGTCAGAGTTCATTGGTTCTTGTAGGTTATCCGGGCTGTGTGACCGTGGTCTTGGTATTTTCTTTCCTGACGTTTCGCCAGCAGCTGTGGCAGGCATCTTCAGAGGAGTAACACTGTCCTTCAGTGTTACTCCTCTGAAGATGCCTGCCACAGCTGCTGGCGAAACGTCAGGAAAGAAAATACCAAGACCACGGTCACACAGCCCGGATAACCTACAAGAACCACTAAACCAGTGGTTCCCAAAGTGGGCAGTGCCACCCCCTGGGGGGCGGTGGGGTTACCTAGGGGGGCACTAAGAGGCAAGAGGGCAGCAGGGGGGTACTAGCGGTGGGCCCCTTCAACTGTGTTGTTCACTAATTTACGATAGATCAAGCTATGGCACCATGCTGGGAAGTTTGGTGGAAACTATCAGAATTTTTTTCCAGACTTTGAAGAGATAGTACCACTGGATCAAGTTCCATCAGTTTTGTTGAATGAATTTCAGCCTAAAAGATTTAATTTGATTTTGAATAGATGTGCAATTAATTGTTACTGTTTTGAAATTTTATTATTACTATCTTCTTTAGTGAGTCATGCAAACCTCTAATTTGAATAATGCTTTTTATAGGATAGGGTAGGGGCCGGTGGGGTTGAGTTTGTGGAACCAATGGGGCAGTGGCCCAAAATGTTTGGGAACCACTGCACTAACTAATTGTATGGAGGATAGTCACTGAATTAACAAAATTGATAATCTTTTTATTGTTTTGCTGTCAAATCGCAGCCGACTTATGGTGACCCCGTAGGGTTTTCAAGGCAAGAGATGTTCTGAGGGGATTTGCCATTGCCTGCCTCTGTGTAGTGACCCAAGATTTCCTTGGTGGTTTCCCATCCAAATACTAACCAGGTCTAGCCCTGCTTAACTTCCAAGATCTGACTAGTTGGGCTGTCCAGGTTAGAGGTTTCTGTCAGATAAGGTTGCCAACCTCCAGGTACTAGCTGGAGATCTCCTGCTATTACAACTGATCTCCAGCTGATAGAGATCAGTTCCCCTGGAGAAAATGGCTGCTTTGGCAATTGGACTCTATGGCATTGAAGTCCCTCCCCAAACCCCGCCCTCCTCAGGCTTTGCCCCAAAAACCTCCCGCTGGTGGTGAAGAGGAACCTGGCCACCCTACTGACGGATTACTTCAAAAGCTGTGGTAGCTCAGTAGATCTGCAGGGAGGGGTGGTGACTCAGCGGTAGAGCTAGGGTTGCTTAGGAAGGGTAGAGTGAGACCTCAACAGGGTATACTTCCATAGAGTCCACCCTCCACAGCATTCATTTTCTCCAGGGGAACTGATCTCTGTAGTCTGGAGGTCAGTCGTGATTCCAGGAGATCCTCGAACCTCACCTGGAGTTTGGCAACCCTAAGCGGAACCCCTGCTTTGTATGCAGAAGGAACCAGGTTCAAACCTTGGCATCTCCAATTTAAAGGACCAGGTGGGAGATGATATGAAAGACCTCCACTTGAGCCCCTGGAAAGTCACTGTCAGTCAGAGTAAGCAAGAGTGACATAAGAACATAAGAAAGGTCATGCTGGATGAGACCAAGGCCCATCAAGTCCAGCAGTCTGTTCACACAGCGGCCAACCAGGTGCCTCTAGAAAGCCCACAAACAAGACGACTGCAGCAGCACCATCCTGCCTGTGTTCCACAGCACCTAATATATTCAGCATGCCCCTCCTGTCTTGGAGAGAATAGGTATGAACCAGTGAACCAGACCATTGACCTTGTCCAGTGGAGCTTCATGTGTTTGTTTGTTTGTGTGTGTGTGTGTTCTTGTACAGGGGTACTAGATTGCTGGACAAGCACCAAGGGTTGGTTCTTTATGCTCTTTTTGGGAACTTCCCAGAGACATCTGTACATTGAGTGAGACCCATGGACTATCAAGGTTAGCATCGTCTGCTCTGACAGACAGCAGTTCTCCAGGGTCCAGGCAGGGGCCTTTCACATCACCTCCTGCCAGATCCTTTTAACTGGAGATACTGGGGATTGAACCGGGGACTTCCACATGTTAAGCAGATGCTCTGCTAGTGGGCCACAGCCCCACCCTTGCTGCTGGAAACAGAAAACTGGGCTAGATGGACCTCAGTGTGATTCAGCAATGAAATGCTTATGTTCCTAAATGGAGAAACGGAAAAATTGAGTCCCGTCGGTATAACTAAGGGGTAAAGTTAAAGGTCCCCTGTGCAAGCACCAGGTCATTCCTGACCCATGAGGTGATGTCACATCCCGATGTATCCTAGGCAGACTTTGTTTGCGGGGTGGTTTGCCAGTGCCTTCCCCAGTCATCTTCCCTTTACCCCCAGCAAGCTGGATACTCATTTTACCGACCTCGGAAGGATGGAAGGCTGTCTCAACCTTGAGCCAGCTACCTAAAACCAATTTCTGTTGGGATCGAACTCAGGTCGTGAGCAGAGCTTTTGACTGCAGTACTGCAGCTTTCCACTCTGCTCCACGGGGCTCTTAACTAAGGGGTAGGTACAGGAAAAATCAACTCATTCTTCAAAATCAGTGAAGGAAGCTGAATAACCAAATAAACTTTCTTTCCCGGATTATCTGATAGGGAAGAATTATTCCCCCTTGGCTCTGTACTCACAAATCCCTGCTGCCAATTAAGATTCTTATTTCATACTCTCATTGTCACCTAGGGAAGCAGTTGGAACATTGGATGACAATGGGAGTAAAAGATCACTAAGTGAGGATAAAGCAATTGCTGAGAAGCTAAATGAATTCTTTTCATCTGTCTTTCACTGTTGAAGATATAGGGCAGATACCTTTCCCTGAACAAATGTTCTGGGGAGGGGAGAATGAGGAGCTGGGGCAAATAGGATGTCTAGACAAACTAACAAGTCACCAGGACCAGACAGTATTTATCCTAGAGTTCTTCAAGAACTGAAATGAAGAAGAAGAGTTGGTTTTTATATGCCGACTTTCTCTGCCACTTAAGGGAGACTCAAACTGGCTTACAATCACCTTCCCTTCCCCCCCTCCACAACAGACACCCTGTGAGGTAGGTGAGGCTGAGAGAGTGTGACTAGTCCAAGGTTACCCAGCTGGCTTCGTGTGTAGGAGTAGGGAAACAAATCCAGTTCACCAGATTAGTCTCCGCCACTCATGTGGAGGAGTGGGGAATCAACCCTGGTTCTCCAGATCAGACTCCACCTCTCCAAACCACCGCTCTTATCCACTACGCCATGCTGGCTTCTAATGAAGTTGCTGGACTTCTAACGATGATATTAACATGTCCCTAAGATCAGGCTCTGTACCAGAGGGCTGAAGAATGGCTGATGTAACACGTATTTATTTTAAAAATGGTTCCAGGGGGGACCCAAGAAATTACAGGCCAGTTAGCTTAATGTCTTGTTTGTGGGCTTCCTAGAGGCACCTGGTTGGCCACTGTGTGAACAGACTGCTGAACTTGATGGGCTTTTCTTACATTCTTATGTTCTTATACTGAAACACTTAGTGAAAGGGTGGAAGAGCATTCTTGTAAACATAAGAACATAAGAAAGGCACACACCTAATATATTAGGCATGCTCCTCTGATCCTGGAGAGAAGAGGTATGCATCATGACTAGTATTCCTTTGGACTAGTAGCCATGGATAGCCCTCTGCTCCATGAATATGCCTACTCCCCTCTTCAAGCCTTCCAAGTTGGCAGCTTCATCAGTCTTTTCTTGAGTAAGAAAGGGGCGTAACTAAGGGTCTCTTCACAAGATACAGTTTGCAGAAGCCGCTATTTTAATGAAATAGACTTATGGTGCTACTGTTGTGGGTTAAGCCTAGAAGCTTTGGAAAATATGGAACAGTAAGAAGAAAGAGTGCCCCTGAGTACATGCGGAATAAGTTTATTTCATCACTGAGAAACTATAGTCAGGACCATATTTTGGAATATTTTAGAATTTTTGCATGCACACAATGAGATATCTTGGGGATGGGACCCAAGTCTGAACACAAAATTAATTTGCTTTATGTGTTTTATACGCATTGCCTGAATGTAATTTTAAACAATATTTTCGGTAATATTGTGTACACAGAACCCTCAGAAAGCACATTGGCGTGCTGCTGAGGGCCTGTGAGTAATGCCTGCGTGCCGGGACAAGACGTTCGAATTTCAGATCAGTCCTCATTTCGGATGTTCGGATAAGCGATACTCAGCCTGTACACATGGACACATACAGGCACATACACAACATGCCGTAGTGGCTAAAGTGTTGCATTGCGATATTGGAGCACTGGGTTTGAATTCCCACCCTGCCATGGAAACTTGACAGATGACCTCAGGCCGGTCACTCTTGAGCTTCACCTACCTCTCAGGGTTGTGAAGGATAAGGAGACGGAAGGGAGAACCACGTGATGTGCCACATCATTGAGGGGAGAGCCAGCGCGGTGTAGTGGTTAAAGTGTCGGACCAGGATCTGAGAGACCCAGGTTTAAATCCTCACTCTGCCTGGGTAGCCTTCAGCCAGTCGCACATGCTCAGCCTAACATACCTCATAGGAACATAAGAAAGGCCATGCTGGATCAGACCAAGGTCCGTCAAGTCCAGCAGTCTGTTCACACAGTGGCCAACCAGGTGCCTCTGGGAAGCCCACAAACAAGATGACTGCAGCAGCATTATCCTGCCTGTGTTCCACAGCACCTCATATAACGGGCATGCTCCTCTGATCCTGGAGAGACTAGTATTCATTTTTACTAGTATCCATTTTGACTAGTAGCCATGAATAGCCCTCTCCTCCATGAACATGTCCCCTCCCCTGTTAAAGCCTTCCAAGTTGGCAGCCATCACCACATCCTGGGGCAGGGAGTTCCACAGTTTAACTATGCGTTGTGTGAAGAAAAGCCTCCATAGGCTTTTTGGTTATTGTGAGGATAGAACGGAGGAGAGGAGGATAGAGTGAAGGAGAATGTTGTCAGCCACACTACGTCTCCGTTGGGGAGAAAAATGGGGAACAAATGAAGTAAGTAAATAAATGAAAGGTGGGGTATAAAACAACTAAGCATAGATGCATGGGATTGGGCTGCCTTAAATTTGGTGGTGGAAAGTGGTGTCAAGTTGGAGCCAACTTATGGCGACCCTGTAGGGCAGGGGTGTCAAACATACGGCCCGTGGGCTGGATCCGGCCCCTTGAGAGTTCTTTACCAGCCTGCGAGGCAGCCATCCGCTCCCCCAGCCCCAATTTGGGCTGGTGAGCCCACTGTGGGCTCCTGATCTGGCTCCTAATCTGGGCTGGTGAGGCATGGCCCAGCCAAGTGACATTTATTTCGTATCTGGCCCTTGTAACAAATGAGTTCGACACCCCTGCTCTAGGGTTGTCAATGGAAGAGATGTTCAGAGGTGGTTTGCCGTTGCCTGCCTCTGCATAGCAACTCTGGACTTCTCCCATCCAAGTACTAACAGGATGCTTAGCTTCTGAGATCTGACAAGATAGAACTAGCCTGGACCATCCAGGTCAAGGTGCATTAAGTTTACAGGAGGACTAATGCATTTGCCATTATAACTTCCCAATGTGTTAGGGCTCGGGAATAAGACATTCTGATTGACATACTTGAGTGTGCCTGTTCCAATTCTCACAAGCTCGCCTTCTGTCTCACCCCCCTCCTCTCCTCTCCCCTCAGGCCTGCAACGAGTTCACAACACACGTGATGAACCTGCTTCGGGAGCAGAGCCGCACGCGCCCCGTGTCGCCCAAGGAGATCGAGCGCATGGTCAGCATCATCCACCGCAAATTCAGCTCCATCCAGATGCAGCTGAAGCAGAGCACGTGTGAAGCCGTCATGATCCTGCGCTCCCGCTTCCTGGATGCCAGGTTAGCCACGCCCCATTGTGTCCTGCCCCACTTTGTAGGGTTCCCAACTGGCCAAGAGGAAAATGTCCCGTCCCTTTAACTGAGGGCTTAATGTGTGGAAGTGGGCAGGTGGAGCTTTTTAATGCAGGGAGAGAAATAACATCCTCTGGCAAATAACACCCCCAACATGGTATAGTGGTTAAGAGCGGTGGACTCTAATCGGGTTGGTTTCCCCACTCCTCCACTTGAAGCCAGCTGGGTGACGTTGGGCTAGTCACAGTTCTCTTAGCGCTCTCTCAGCCCCACCTACTTCACAGGGTGTCTGTTGTGGGGAGGGGAAGGGAAGGTTATTGTAAGCTGGTTTGATTCTCCCTTAAATGGTAGAGAAAGTTGGCATATAAAACCCAACTCTTCTTCTTCTTAAGCCTCTACTAAAGGGGCAGGACAATTCCCCCTCCCCCCAGGCCTACTGACAACCCCAGCTGCACACGCTCCTCTCACCGCCCCCCGGACATTTTTTCTCGCAGTAGGTATTCTGCTGTTCATACACCTTAGCCGTTGGCAAAGGATCATATAGGTGAATGCTGCCCCACAATAAAAAAGTCCTTCCTTCCCTGCGTGTAGAAAGCTAGCGTACCAGGGAAAACTGTGACAGTGAGAGTGTTTCAGAGGACAGCCGTGTTGGTCTGCAATAGAACAGCAAGATTGGGGTCCAGTAACACCTGAGACCAACAGGACTTTTGGGGTATACGCTTTCAAGAGTTAGTGCTCCCTTAGTATATGATGAAGGAAGCATTGACTCCCGAAAATCTCGTTGGTCTCTAAGGTGCTACTGGACTAGAATGTAACTGTTACAGCAAGAGTGTGGCACTTAAAAAATTAAAAAACTGTTATTGCCTTGACCTGGATGGCCCAGGTTAGCCCAGTCTCGACAGATCATGGCTGCTAAGCAGGGTTGGCTCTGGTTCATATTTGAATGGGAGACCGCCAAGGAAGTCCAAAGTCACTGTGCAGAGGAAGGCAGTGGCAAACCTGTGTAAATTGTGTAATATCTCTTCTTTTGCAACAGTTGCTGTTTTGCACGGTTTATTCTGAGGTTACTAGAGAATGGGCAAGAAGCTGGAAAGAGCCCCGAAACCTTTCTCCAGTCACTGGGAATCTTTATTCAGCCAACCTTCCGCCTTCTGAGACTTTAGGAGGCATTGCTCACATGCTTTGTGGTCATGAGGGCTAGAAACCTGAGTTGTTTGAATACAGTGGGTAATATATTGGACTAGGACCTGGGAGGCCCTCTAGAGTCTTAGCTAGAGGTCTTTCCCATCACTTACTCCCTTCCTGCCTGACTCTGTCAGATCTATTTAACTGGAGATGGCGGGGATTGAACCTGAAACCTTCTGCATGTATAGCACATGCTCTGAGCCACATTCCATCCTGACACACTACACTTCTGTATTGTCTAGTTGTATGCTGCAAAAAGGGCTGAATCACATGCATTTTCTGAACACAAGGCCCAGCTCTAATTCCCTCTCCTTGCCTCAATGACCTTTTCTGCCTTCCCTTGTCTATCCTTCTCCCTCTCTGCCCTGCTCCTTACCCGGATCTCCTCCCTGTCTCTTTTCAACTTCCCTCCCCTTTCTCTGCTGCTCCCACCTTCTTCCCCTCCTCCTCCTCTTCCCTTGCCACTGGCAGGCGGAAGCGCCGCAATTTCAGCAAACAGGCCACAGAGGTGCTGAACGAGTACTTCTATTCGCACTTGAGCAACCCGTACCCCAGCGAGGAGGCCAAGGAGGAGCTTGCCAAGAAATGCGGCATCACGGTCTCGCAGGTACTGGGGGGGTTCGTGGGGGGGCAGTCCTGAGGCTGTGCTAGACCGCCCCGTGGGGATTATCTGGGATGATAGGAGTGACTGGGGCAGAGGGTGGGCGGAGTGGGGGAAAAGAATCGTTTGTATGGCTGACCTGTCGATACATAATCCCCTCCTCCCCTCCCCTTCCTTCCCGTCCCCTCTTTTCCCTCATTCCCGCCCACTTCCCATCCCTCCATTTTGATACTCCCTCCCTCCCATCTTTCCCCCCTCCCTCCCCTGCCTCCCTCCTTCCAGGTCTCAAACTGGTTCGGGAACAAGCGCATCCGCTATAAGAAGAACATCGGCAAGTTCCAAGAGGAAGCCAATATTTACGCCGTGAAAACGGCTGTCAGCGCCGCGCAGAGTGGGGGCGACTCCCCCAACACCCCCTCCTCCGCGGGTAACTCCCCTCCCCCCCAAACAAAACTCCGCTACACCCCATGTTGGTGCAGGAGTCCCTGCTGGGATTGGAGAAATACGGAGCTCCTTCTCTGCCAGGTGCTGGAGTTCCTGGGGAGATCCCTCCACGACCAGCGCTCCCCTCCCTGTCCCCCACAGACAGCGCCCCCTGCTGGGTGCAGAAACACCCTTACACTAGCAAACTGTGCCCCCCTCGTTGGGCTTGAAGTAGCCAGGGGTTCCTCCCGCAGACAAATCTTCTTGGCTCGCTCCCCACCTAGTCAACTTTGCAGTTGTATTAACCTTTTTCTTTGTTAGAGGAGGCCATATTTTCCATCCCATTCACCCTATTGTTGTCTTCCCCCCAACCCCATTCCTCTGTTTTCTGATAGGCTCCGGTGGATCCTTTAATCTCTCCAGCTCGGGCGATATGTTCATGGGCCTTCAAGGCCTGAATGGAGACTCCTACCCTACATCACAGGTCAGTTCACCCTCTTCCTGCTGAGCTGGGTCAGTTCTTGTGGGACTGAGTCAAAGGGGGTGCCCTTGAGGAAGGGCTTTAGCGTCTGGTTTGCGAGCAGAAGGTCCCTGGTTCAATCTCCTGCATATCCAATTAAGAGGATCAGGTAGGAGGGGATGTGAAAGACCTCTGCCAGAGACCATGGTAAGCTGCTGCCAGTCAGAGTAAATCGGGGTCCCCAACACTTTTGAGCCTGCGGGCACGTTGGGAATTCTGACACAGCTTAGTGGGTGCAGCCACAGAATGGCTGCCATAAAATGGCTGCCTCAGGAGGCAGGGCCAGCCACAAAATGGGTTCCACACCTTATCTTCAGTTGCACAGTGAAGATCCTTGAGCTGTGGTGGCTGCTGCTGCTGCGGCCAAAGCAACATTTTTAAACATCTGTAAGCCTTACTGGGGAAAAGCCCCACATGGCCCTGCTGCTTTCTAAAAACACTTGGGGGGCACCAGGAGAGGTTTCAGCATGTGCCATGGGACCCACGGGCATCATGACCCTTGGATTAGACAACACTGACCTTGATAGACTGACTCCCTTTAAGGCAGCTTCATGCGTTCAGTTCATATTCTTGTGATAATAATGGCTCAGGTGGATATCATATAAAGGCCCCAGTATTTGGCACACGAAATCCAACATTTTGGGTTGGCAGCGGAATATTTCTGCAGTCGTTGGGCTGGGGCAGAGGGGCCCTGTAAACGGAGGTGCCCTGAAAGGTCTTTTTCATTCTTATTCCTTCCTCCCATGAGCTTGAAATTGTACTTGTAAAACAATATGGGGCTGCATGTTTTTATTTTAAGCACTCGATCAATCAACAGAAATGGATTAATCAGCATTCATTGTTGGTAGGAAACTCATGTGCCCTGAGTTGCTGCCCCACTATTTACAATTTGCCATCCCGTTATAATTAGATCCCATCAACAAATCAATGAGTTTGTAGGAACTTATTTTAATTGCTTGTGGTAAACTAATTTGTGAGGCAGAATGTTCAGAGACACTGTCCTTCAGTGTTTCTCCTCTGAAGATGCCTGCCACAGCTGCTGGCGAAACGTCAGGAAAGAAAATACCAAGACCACGGTCACACAGCCCGGATAACCTACAAGAACCTGTGAGGCAGAATGTTCAGGCACGTGTGTGTCCTAACGAGAAATGATAATTTTTGGTTTACTAAATTAGGAGCCCCGTGGCACAGAGTGGTAAGCTGCAGTACTGCAGTCCAAGCTCTGCTCATGACCTGAGTTCGATCCCGACGGAGGCCGGTTTCAGGTAGCCGGCTCAAGGTTAACTCAGCCTTCCATCCTTCCGAGGGCAGTAAAATGAGTACCCAGCTCATTGGGGGTAAAGGGAAGGACTGGGGAAGGCACTGGCAAACCACCCTGTAAACAAAGTCTGCCTAGTAAACGTCAGTATGTGACGTCACCCCATGGGTCAGGAATGACCCGGTGCTTGCACAGGGGACCTTTACCGTTAAATTAATTCATCCCTCCTACCCTAACTAAAAACATGCTGACGTGCTGGAAATACACAAATGTATCACTATATGTAATAGTAAACACAGTCACAAAATCGCCAGTCACAAAAGCAAGCCACAAACAAGGTAGTGGTTTTAATTTATTTATTTATTTAAAACACTTATTAGCTGCCTTTCTTCCTTATGGAGCTCAAGGCAGCTAACAATATAAATAAAATACAGTACATGAAAATACATAAAACCAAAATTTAAAATCACAATTTAGGATGGCTTTTCTCAAATAAAACCATCTTCCCCTGCTTCCTAAAGTTTGGAAGTGAGGGGGCCAGGCGCATCTCCCTGGGAAGGTTGCTCCATAATCATGGGGCTGCCTCTGAAAAGGCCCTCTCTTGCATACCCACCAAACGAGCTTCTTTGAGTCAGTCAGGAGGGCCTCTCCCTGGGATCTTAATTCCTGGGCAGGAACATACGGGAGAAGACGGTCCCTCAGACACCCTGGTTTCTACATAGTTAGGGACTTCCCAGGTATGCAGAAAAATATGACTTCGTAAATTAACCAGAAGAGCAAACAACGTTCTGATAAGGACTGATATAGGAGGCACAGAGCATTGACGGACTAAAAATTCTTAGCTCATATTCTTAAAGAACTCGATATTGCCAGTCCCTCCTCAACGCGTTTCAGTCTTCAGGGGAACCCCTGCGCCACATAAAGTCGCCTTTTTGATCAAATCCTTGCTGTGTGCTTCCCAGCCTGCCGTCACTCTGCCCCTCACATGTTTTCCTTGAACTACCAGGTGGAATCCATGCGTCACTCCATGGGGCCGGGAGGCTATGGGGACAGTATGGCTGCTAGCCAGATGTACAGCCCACGAGAAATGAGGGTGAGTGTGTGTCGGGCGACTGACAGCTTGCTCTCATTGAGATGGACTTTTGTGTGGCCTTCGGCTTGCTCATGATGGAATGTTCTTTTGTACTGAAACAAGCAAACAGACAAAAACAGATTCCCTCCACAGATAAAACTAAATGTTGAGGATCTGAGCCTAGGTTTCCTCCCTTTATTACATTTTCTTTTTGGATTCAGCAAGGGGTTTTGTTTCTGTCGGTTGAAGAACATTCCATTGCGTGAGCCCCTCTCTGTATTCTGAACTGGTAAAACTCTGAGGTAAAAGTTGACCGCCTCTCTGTGGAAGATTATGAGCCAAGTCTATTGGGAAGGAACGTCTGAAGGATGGGAAACTAGGGCCAAGACCCACCCCTGGGGTGCTAAGCCAGGGATGAAGCGCAGGCATCTGGGATCACTGACAATAGAAATGGTAAGCGGGTGGGTAGAGGCTGAGGGGGGTCTAATGAATTAGAGGCAAACTACACAATACAGGCGTACATTGTTTTACTGTGCCTCACTTTATCACGTTTCACAGGTATTGCGTTTTTTTTACAAATTGGAGGTTGGTGGCAACCTTGCCCCGAGCCAGTCTGTCAGCACCATTTTTTTCTAACAGCATGTGCTCGCCTCATATCTGGTGTCACATTTTTAGCAATAAAGTATTTTTTATACTTTACATTTTTTTTAGACATAATGCTATTGCACACTTCATAGACTACAGTATAGTGTAAACATAACTTTTATATGCACCAGGAAACCAAACAATGGGTGTGACACGCTTTATTGCAGTGGTCTGGAACCAAACCCGCAATACCTCCGAGGTCTGCCTGTACATTTCTTCGCTTGTTTGCCCAGGTTACCTCACAGCAGCTGTGGGAAACTACTTGTTAAAAAAAAAAGGAGAACCCAAACGGGCTGAGAATGCTGCTGGGGGGGGGTCCTTCCTCCTCCCCCCAGTAGTTCTCTTGCATGAAAACTACACCGGGGGGAGTTATTTCCCCAATTTTGCTGCTCCATCTGCCCAGATACTCCATGTGGATCAGAAAAATTGGGGAAATAACTCCCCCGCCCAGCGTGGGGTTCACACAAGAAAACTTCTGGGGGGGCAGAAGCCCTTTGCACCCGCCCCCCATGGTGCCAAGCCCGTTTGGGGTCTCCATTTTTATTTTTGTTTTTAAAGCAGTTACCGCCGGCGGCTACAGAGCTGTGGGGACCAAACAAGTGTAAACAACTGAAGGAGCTTATTGTGTGATTTGCCTCTTAGAGGAAGAAGGGGTAAAGGCTTGGATGCCGGGCATTTTTCCGTCTCTTGACATACTGTTTAGTCCTTTACAGGACCCCTTGCAAGGTCAGTCCTGAGGTCCAGTGTACACAGACACCAGGCCCGTGTAGTAAAATAGTTCCTCAGACTGCACCACTACAGATGGGCTAGTAGGACTGGATATTCGAATGTCCCCTTCCGTTAAAATAGCCCCCACACAAGCTTACAGGGAAATGGCTAAGCTAGAACCAATTCTAGAGAGCCAGCATGGTATAGTGGTTAAGAGCGGTGGTTTGGAGCGGTGGACTAATCTGGAAAACAGGGTTTGATTCCCCACTCCTCTACATGAGCGGCAGATGCTAATCTGGTGAACCGGGTTGGTTTCCCCACTCCTACCAATGAAGCCAGCTGGGTGACCTTGGATGAGTCACATTCTCTCAGCCCTACCTACTTCACAAGGTGTCTGTTGTGAGGAAGGGAAGGAGACTGTTAAGCCGGTTTGATTCTCCCTTAAGTGGTAGAGAAAATTGGTATATAAAAACCAACTCTTCTTCAATTCTCTGTGTACTCTTGGTAAAATAAAAAAATAGGATTTTATACCTCAGCAATCCCAATTCTATACCAAGGTGAACTGAATTCTGAGAGCTGAGCAAAGGCCCATGATTGGGGTTGGTGGTGATTAATTGCCAGGTGAATTTCCCCCGTTTCTCTTTCTCCTCCCCAGGCCAATGGCGGCTGGCAAGAAGCAGCCACCCCCTCCTCCGTGACCTCCCCAACAGAAGGTCCTGGCAGCGTCCACTCCGACACCTCCAACTGATCCTCTTCTGCCGCGCGCCACTCTCCCCACCTGTCTTGCCCCTTCTGGCTCCAGGGAAGAGGCCAGTGCCAAACCAGACTGGGCAGGGAATGAAATCTCTTCTCTGCCAAGAGAACACCCGCATCACAGTGCCAGGAAGGGGCTGGGGAGGGAAATCCAGTATGGCACCTATTGGGATTTACAATGGAAGCACTCCTTCGGGGAAGATCATTCAGGATGCGACCGTTTGTGACCCAGGATGGTTCATCTTTCCATGATCCTGAATGGCGCCTGTTAGTAACCAAGATGCAACTCTAGAAATGGTGAAGGGGACCCAATATAGTCACATCGGTGGGTGGTGGGGTGGGAGGGAAGGGAAATCCCAAATGGCGTATCTACTCAGAGGGGCTGGGGAGGGGGGACAAGCCAATGTGGTACCTGCAACTTGACGTCATCGTCTGGTGGATCAGTCTCATAGATAACACCTGCCTGAGGGGACCCAAGGTGGCATCTGGCTGTGTATTATGGGATGTGATTCAAGATGGCAACACAGCAGGGTCACTCAGTAGTAGGATGGTCAAAGTTGTTTGCCGAACAGGGCTTAAGTTGGCATCTCTCCATGATGGGATGATTCCAAGATGGCAAATCGTGGTCTTTTCATGTCAAGATGAATTATGGCATGTATATTTTTGAAAAAAGGAAAAACAATTAGAGCATGTGGACCCTGTCCAGACCCAAGATAGGAATCTCCAGTGGCGGTAATCAAAAGACATTATCCCACAGAAGATACTGCTTTTCCTAAGTCTCAACAAAAGATTTTGTGGAACCAAGTTGATATGATTTCCTGAGGTGAAGAATCCAATGTGCATTTCTACGGGAATAGTTTCTCCAGGGCATCTTAAAATGGACATTGTTTGAATTGGAAGAGGTTATTGCTGAGAAGCATTGTCTTAAAAAAGGAAGCTGAGTTGGGCCAAGATAATCCTCCTCTATTAGGCAAAGGAGCAGGCGATACCTTATCAGAGGACGGTGGTGGTGGGTTTTGAAGATGGTAGATCAAGTTACTGGGTGAAGGGGGAATGTTTATAAGCACAAATTTCTTATCTCCTCCTGTGCAGGACTGATAGCTTAAAAATAAGTTAGGGGAGCAGCCAAGCAATGAAGGGAGCCAAGCTCAACACAAATCTCATGCGTTGTACTATAGCTGTCCCTTCTGTTTCTGACTGCGGTTGGGACTTCATTATACTTTCTTTAGGTCTTGTTGCTATCTGTTCTTTGCTTCCTTTTCTTTTCTCTTTATTCCCGTTCATCCTGTGGCCATCCTTCCTTATTGCCTGTCTGGTTTCTGTCTGAATGTTTTTGCCCTTGCTTCTCTCTTGTAATTTTTGTCTTGTTAATTTCTTGTCATTTTCTCCAGGGCACCTACAGTCTAGGGGCTTTTCCGCCTGACCAAACAACACGATCAGCCAGATTCACAGACACTGTTGCAGGCCCCCATCCAGTGATAATATTTTATTTTTTACTTTTATCAAATTTATATCCCACCCTCCCCGGCGACACCGGGCTCAGGGCGGCGATAGTACAATATGCCACCAAGACATAACAGGTAGGCGTCCATAGCATGTGTTTTATGTCTAAAACTTCTTGGGTTAGTCCCCAGGATTTGACAATTAAGGAGCAGGGGAAGGATCTCACCAGGGCAAGGAAAGCCTGGCTGAGACCTTGGCAGGCTGCTGCAACAGAGTAGGCAGTACTAGATAGATCCGTGATCTGATTTGGCATGAGGCGGATCCAAATTTGGGGCTAGCCATATGCATTATCAGTTTCCCCATCTCCTTCAGGGGTGCGTTAACACTCAAGGATCAAGCTGCTGAAAAACATTCACAGTGCTGTTGTATGCGGTGGGTGCCGATGACAATCATGCTAGCATGGGATGGGATCTGCCAGTGGGGTTTAAACTGTCTCAGGATTCCTTAGATGCATTCTTAGTAATGAAATCAGTTAACAACAGATGAGCTTTCCTAAAAGAGCTGCCCATCGCTATCGTATGTCCCTTTGCAAAGTGAAGCCTCGATAGTCACGTTGGGCGTGTCTTTCAGGGCACACGTGTGGCGCTCACCATACACCATTCCCAGATCTTGCCCATTAGTGCACATAAGTTTCCCCAGTGGGGTAAAGGCAGCTCCCTGAGGCTATTAGGAAAATGTCATGAGGGGAAGCTTAACCTCCCCTTCTCCTTGTGTGCCAATGGTTCCAATCCAGATTGGGCTTCCATGCAACTAGAAATCTTTTACCTGAGAGCTCTCAGCATACCTGTGCTTGGTAGGACCTGGGGGACAATGTGTCATGTGGTTAGGTCCTACAATCGCACAGAGGAACATGACAGCTACCTAGCCTTGGCTAGCTTCCACATGTGAACTGAATGGGGACACCTTAGAACATGGGTCCCTAACCATTTTGAGCCTGTGGGCACTGTTAGGATTCTGACACAGTGGTGGGGGTAAGCACAAAATGGCTGCCACAGGAGGCAGAGCCAGCCACAGAACAACAGGGAGTAAGGTTATGCATAACTGATAGTAATTCTTCAACATTTCAGACAGAAATACTGTTTAAAAGTATTTTCTTGCATACACACAGCTTGTCTTCAGTCATGCAGTGAAGATCCTGGTGTTGTGGTGGAAGCTGCTGCCAAAGTGTTTTGTTTTTTTAATCTGCCCTGCCAATCAGATCTCCAGCGGTCAGTCCATAAGAAGCCCTGCTATTCAAAAGCCCCATATGGCCCTACCCATTTTCTAAAAACACCTAGCAGGTGGCAGAAAAGGTATCTGCAGGTACAGTAATGTCCATGGGCACCACATTGCCTAGGAATTGGTGCAGGGGTTCCATGACAGGCGGGCAGTGGGTTTCTTAGCAGATAAGCTGAAAAGAAAAGGGTTCTTCCCCAAAGGTAGTTTTGGACACCACTGTAATGTCTAAAAAGAAAAAAAAAACATTTTCCAAAGGATCATATATTGTGCTCAATGCGACATCCTTCCAGTAGAATGAGAGAAGACATGTTGACAGTGCACAAAATTAGTAGCAGATGTGCATTTATTGTGCAAAAAAAAAAAAAAGCTGATCATGCAGAAAAGCTAAAGCATTAGAACAGTTTGTGCTTCCATTTTTCCTTCAGCCCAAAAACTGGCACATTGGAAAAACATAACTTGTGCTAGTTCCATCTTCAATGCTCCACTCCACCCCACTCCAATGCAAAGGGAATGTTAACTGGTTCCAGGAAAGCAAATATAGCTTGTTCCCAAGATAGTATTTAGGTCAGAGGGCAGTTCCAGCATTAGGTAGGATACTTTTCCCACTGGGCCTGAGAAATAGGATGAGCGTGTAAATAGTTTGTGTGAAGAGTGAATGACCTGAATGAAAAAAATAAGGCAGAACCGAGGAGGCAGGCAGAAAATCGAGTGAGGGAAGGAAGAGACGGAATGGACTGAAATCCTAATGGAACAGGTGGCGAGAGACAAAATGGATGATTCTATAAGGACAGGTACTGAAAATAGAAGTGAGGAGAAGCCAGAATGAGAAAGAGGGGGAAATAAGCCAACTCAGAAACAGATGGAAAGAAAACATTAACTAAGGAAGACGAAAAAAATAAACCTGATGTCAAGAATGTTGAACGAGAGGGTTACAAGCAAAGCTCAGAAAAAGGGGTTATGGACCAGAGAAAGGGGGGGGTTTGAAGGATGATGGTAAGGAATATAGCGTAGGAAAGATCGAATAGAAATACATGGATGACAAAATCGAGATGGCATCTTAGCCACAGAAGGATGAGGAAATTTGACCTGGAGGGGGGGAAAAAGTCTTCGGTTGGATTTGAGAAGATACCAAAACAAGACGAAAAGAAGGAACGTGAAGGAGGCCATGGATTGTGGAAGAAAATTTTTAAAAGACTTGGAGAAAAAGCCCCAAGAGCTGAAGAGATTCAAACGTGACATGCACATGAACTCGGACGGTGTAAGAGACCGCACTAGGAGCAACGCAAGGCCACGCAGACGTTCTCACTTGCTCTCCTCTTCGATTGCCGGAGGGCTCCATGCTAGTCAGTCCAATAGCTTTATTACCTCATGGCGCAAGAAAAACCAATAGAGACTTGGGACAGAGACCTTTTGAACCTGCTACCTCTGTGTGCCCTGGGGGGGGGCTGTGCTGCAAAGCCCCCCAAAACCTGCCCTGTTTCCCCTTGACAAAAAATTGGAGGGGGGGAGGGGGGCTCATTGCGTGACTGGCCATTTGATTTGTTCTGGGCTTTTTTTTTTTTGCTCTAGACTTCCTTTGCTTTTATTATTATCATTATTATTATTTTCTTCTATAAAACTGAAGACAAGTTTCGCCCTGGGATTCATTTTGGAACAGGATTGGGGGAATTGGATGGGGGAGAGAGTCAGCCCACGGCTGGTGTAAAAATTGCAGACTCCTAACGTCACTTTGCGCCATTCTGACGCATGGGGCTCTCCATTGCTCAGTTCACAAAGGCAGCTCGTGGTGTGGGAGAAGCTAGAAATATTGCTGGCTTAACAATAAGGGAATTGCACCAGTACGTTTTTGTAAAGCAGCGAGAAGACGTTCTTCTCACCGCTTGCTCCACAGAGCAGCTGCCACAACAGTTTGCAGGCGAGGATCGGGGCTCAAAAGGCCTGACGGCAGCCATTTTGTTTCATACAGCGCACAAGCTTTGTCAGCTGGCCAAATTTTGGCCGGTTTGCTTTATTATTTTTAACTCCCAGGGTTGTATTTCGGTTTTATTCCTTAAGGTGTAAAACAAAACAGAAGTAGGAATTAACTGTTTGGTACCAAACCCCACATTTGACCCTGTTTTCTTCAGATAAATTCAGAATGCGGCTGTTTGATCTGACCAGATAAGGCCTTAAAAGAGAAGCCGTGAGTGGTATCCTTCTGAGAAAGAGACACTGCGCTTCACATGAGCGAGCCCTGACTCCTGTTCATCCCCCAGGAGATATTTTCTTCCCGGGATTTAGGCTTGCCTACTTTTAATTTAGGCAGCACTCCAGTACTTTTAATAGCCACAGAACAGGCACAAACTCTGCCACAGTGGGGATATTTCTCCCACCATTACATTATTTCTGACAGGAGAATTTGCGCCTGCTTAAATTCTTGTCACACAACTGGTAAAAGGACTATGTTAGAAATATTGGGCTTATTGACGCCAGTGCCGGCAGTACAGCGGCTCCTGGGTATGGAGGCCGCTCTAAATCACTCTATGAGGTGTTTTTCAAGAGGGCAAAGGTTTAAGAGGACTGTTCTCGAGCAAGAGGGCCACAATGCGATAAAGCTTACTACGACTGCTTGTTTTTAAAAACCCTAAGGAACAAAGCTTGGGAATTTCAAAAGCCGTTAAAACTGTTCGAAAGCCGCCAAGGATACAACCCTAAGACCAGCGGTAGTCCTAAATGTTGGCCAACCACTGCACAGGATGCTAGGGTCTTAAATGTCAATATAATACAGCGGACATGTAGGGAAATGGGAGTGCCTGATGGCGGGGAGTTAAAGATAATTTGGCAAACCTGACATCAGTATGTGATCAGACAAAACTTTACAACCAAGGTGGGCCTTAGGAGTTGCCATCCCCCCCCACCACTGAAGACTGCTTGTTAAGTGGTTAGCAGGCAGAAATTCAACATGTGGGGTTGCCACAATTTCTTTTTTGGAGTTCTGGCTGTTATGACCCTGCTGCAAGCATAGGTCTCCCTCAAAGAAGAGCAGGGAGAAATGGCAAAGGACGGTGGCAGTGAGGCAATGTGGGAGAATTAGAATGATGTGTGGCAACCCACTGACAACAGGATTTGGAAGAGAAGCTGAACATGGAGGGGGGGAGGAACACACTTGCCAGATTTTGTGTTCATAAAAGCTTGGACTGCTTGGTCAGATTTTCTTTTTCTTTTTTAGTAAAGCCCAAGTGCTTTTGAGTAAAACAGTATAATTTTCACTTAGCGCGCATGCACAAGTTGTACGATTCATGCACCTCAGACTGAGGAGAAAGGTAGTTGAGTTCAGCCCCCATTTCATTCTCTCGCAAGCTGGTACATGGACCTGCAGAGTGCCTGAAATGCCCCTCCCTGTGTAGCTACCCCCTCTCTTTGGTCTGTTCAAGTAGGGAGGGTAACGGTAGCATGCTGGAGCTCTCTGCCAGAGCACATGTTAAGGTGCCAGGTTGAACCACTGGCAGTGCCAGCGTAAAGACCTCCGATTGTAGAGCTTGGCAAGCGTAGCCCTTGCACCCGCATGCCAATGCCTTGCACAAGCAAGCTCATGCCACATCATAAGAACAAGAAAGGCCATGCTGGATCAGACCAAGGCCCATCAAATCCAACAGTTTGTTCACACCGTGGCCAACCAGGTGCCTCTAGGAAGCCCCCAAACAAGACAGCTGCAGCAGCATTATCTCGCCTGTGTTCCTCAGCACCTAATATGGGCATGCTCCTCTGATCCTGGAGAGAATATGTATGCATCATGACTAGCATCCATTTTTACTAGTAGCCATGAATACCCCTCTCCTCCATGAACGTGTCCACTCCCTTCTTAAAGCCTTCCAAGTTGGCAGCCATCACCACATCCTGGGGCAGGGAGTTCCACAATTTAACTATGCGTCAAGACTAAGGTTACCAACCAACCTGGAGAGGAATATCCTCAATGGGCAGTTGACGCTTTTCATGGCCTGCAAGTCAATGATATCCCATTAAGCTTCTCTTGAAGAGACAGGATATTCCCACCCCCGAGCCTGTTGGCAACCCTAACCAAAACGCAAGAGCCAACAGAACTTTTTCCGCCCTCAGTTCTACTGAAACCTGCCCGACTCCACTCCTGAAACCGCATCCCCATGGCACTTAGCAATATTTTGGAATCAGAAGCAGGCAAACTTAACTGAGGGTCCTTTCAAGCATCAAGCAAAGAACCCACAAACCCACACTGGAAGTGTGACGTGGGGCAGCAGTGGGAGCGGAGGCGTTACATAGCATTAAATACATTTAAGAGCTTTGTACAAGCATGCTATCACAGAACAGCAGGAGGGCTAGAGAATATGAAGTTTGCAATAATTTGATTGGAGGCGTGGCGAGAAAATCCTTACTGTGTGGAGTGCTGACGTGATTCTTTAGGGGTATATTAGCATTACAAATGCACACACTATACCATCATTCTATACCACCCCGCAAATCCTGGGAACTATAGTTTGGTGAGTCTGTTGGAAATCTCTGGTGCTCCCCCACCCCAAAAGCAATTCTCTGGGAATAGAGAAAATGACTGTTCAACCATTCCGTCGGCAGTGTCCGCCCAACCACATGCATCCCAATCCTGGCTGTGTTTACACAGAAGTAAATTCCCCGTTTCAAATGGATATACTCCCAAGTACATACACACAGGATTGTGGTAAAGGCTGGAGGTATATGGGGATATTTCAGAAGGTAAGGGGTGATACAAGACACCAGGTGGAAGTAAAGGCTTTCAAAGCACGGTCTTCAGATTAACTCACTCTAACACCACAAACCCAAGACAAAGTGACAACAAATCTTCACTCTTTCGTGGAAATATTTTAAGGATGTTTTAACCTTGTTTATGACTGCAGACACAAATCAGGTTAATGGAACAACAAAAGCAAATTGTTTTTGCGTATCCTGAGAGCCAGCTTGATGTAGTGGTTAAGAACGGCGGACTCTAATCTGGAGAACCGGGTTCGATTCCCCACTCCTCCTGCTGGGTGAAGGAGTGAAGCCTGCTGGGTGATCTTGGGCTAGACACAGTTCTCCCAGAACTCTCTCTGCCCACGCAGAGGCCAGCAATGGCAAACCACCTCCCAACTTCTCTTGCCTTGAAAACTCTACGGGGGTCGCCATAGGTCAGCTGTGACTTGATGGCACATACATACACATGTGCCTGAGTAGGCTCTCAAACTACATATACTCCACAGTTAACCAATTTAAAAGGTGGGTTTTATACTTCTGACAACTCTCCCTCCAGTTGCCATCGTTTCAGAGAGGCAAGAGGCTTAGAGGGGGGGAAAGCACGCATCCCAGTTCCCCCACCACACGCACACACATTTCCTATGGTTAAAATAGCAAAACCATTTGCCTGTTTTGAAAGTCACTATAGCCTTTAAAAAAAATATACACAAATTTAGTAGCTTTAAACACAGTCACTGTAACCTGCACACTGACTTTTCTTACTACTGAACAACCCACACACACCCTTTCTACTTCCAAAGAACAAAAGTGACCTCTAGTGAACTTTTGGTTCTCCTGGCACAGTTCCCTCTACTAGAGGGCCCAGCACAAAAGTGACTAGTGAACTCGCTCACTGGTAGGATTGCCAACCTCCAGGTACTAGCTGGATACCACCTGCTATTACAACTGATCTCCAGCTGATAGAGATCAGTTCCCCTGGAGAAAATGGGAGCTTTGGCAATTGGACTCTATGGCATTGAAGCCCCTCCCCAAACCCCACCCTCCTCAGGCTCCACCCCAAAAACTTCCCACCAGTGGTGAAGAGGGACCTGTCAACCCTACTCACTAGGTCAAAGCGTGTATTTCCGGCTCTTCCGGGTGGGTTACAAACTCTTCTGCAGAGTGCGGGAGTTTGCCTCCGTCCCAGCAGAGCCCTGGAGCCTCCAAGAGCCATGTGGACGATGGCAGAAATAGTGGGAAGGGAACTTCACCTGTTGAACTGCTGCTATGAAGGTCCGGAACACCCACCCCCCCAGCTTCCACAGGATGGGGGAAAGCCAGAGTTCTGAATTTGTGAACAAAGGCCAGAACAAGGCAACCCTCAAACAGAGAACATTACAGGTAGGAAGCCCCCACCCAGTAAGTGAGATTTAGCAGAGCAGAGGGGGGAACTAGGGTTTATATCTGAAGAGGTGAAAAGCAGTCTCTGGCTACCCCCCTCCCTCAACCACTCCCTCACTCTTGTACTTTATTTTTTTTTTGCCTATACAATAAATATATATTTTTTCCACTGGCAGTTTCCCATTATTTCACCTTTGAAGCACTAAAATTAAAACGTTTTCCCCTCCGAGGTAGTCTTGGCCAGCGACGACCCTGGCTTGAAGCTCAGCCTCTCTCTTCATACAGCCAGGCTCGCTCGCTGGAGCTACCTGCTTTGCAGATGGACTGCTGCCGATCAAGCTTTCGTGACACTCCTGGGGGCCTAGGTTTAAGGGAAAGGCACAGGTGTGTCGGGCATTCTGCCGCGGGAGGGGAACCAACTTCTGAACTCCTCCGCCCAGTTCCAGGAATAGGATTCCCCGGTTGTGTTTCTTATGCTGTAAATGAGACCTGCAGTTTAAGCAAAGGCACCAGCGGTTCACCTGACTGTGTGTTACAGAGAGGTCGGGTGGCAGAACAAACCAGGCTGGGCAGCAGAATCTACTAGCCAAGAGGGTCTTAAAAGACTAATCCTAGATGAGTCAGGCAGACAACTGCAAAAAAAAAAAAAAAAAAGAGGGGTGGAAAGCAGCCAGCCAGGCCCTCTAGCAGAGGGAACGGTGCCAGGAGAAAAGCAAATGCTGAAGAGGAAGAACCATGCAGGAGTCTCAAAACAGACTGGGATTAGAGGGGAGAACTATGACTGTGAATAGGAGCTGCAAGGAGAATATAAGCCTTGGTTGCTAGGAAGTCAAAAATACATATTCAGTGCCTAATGAAGTACCAGAAGATATTGTGGGAGAAGGAAGGCAGATTGCAATGAATTAAAAGAAGAGTTGGTTTTTATATGACAACTTTCTTTACTTTTTTAATGAGAATCAAACCGGCTTACAATCTCCTTCCCTTCCTCTCCCCACAAGAGACACCTTGTGAAGCAGGTGGGTCTGAGAGAGCTCTACCACTTAAGGAAGAATCAAACCGACTTACAGTCACCTTCTCCTCCCCACAACAGACACCTTGTGAGGTAGGTGGGGCTGAGAGAGTGTGACTAGCCTAAGATCACCTAACTGGCTTCATGTGGAGGATTCATCAGATTAGCATCCGCCGCTCAGGTGGAGGAGTGGGGAATCAAATCCAGTTCTCCAGATCAGAGTTCACCGTCAGTTCGTGCAAAATAAGCTACTCGCCGTCCACATGCAAAGTTCTCTCCATCATACACATACACATCTCTTAAGTTAAAAAACAACAACCACCATTCCAGCACCAGAAATAAGAATTGTGGTTAATTTAATTACAGCATCAATTAAATTTACACCAAGTCTCTGCTCATTCACTCAAAAATAAAAGTTGCATTTTCACAGAGATTTCTGGACCATGAAATACTGTTATTCAAGACAAGGATATCTCCCAACCCGCCACTGCCCAAAACAGGGATACTTCCCTCTTGGCCATGGTGATTCCCCCACCCCACCCCCCACGAGCAGAATACAGTCCTGCAATTACCTGCCCTAGCTTGACTAGCTGGCATTTTTGCAAAAGCAGACAAATTCTTATGTTTCAGAGAACCGCAGAACCAGTTGCGAGGGGCCTCTGTTACCACATGACCATGCATGCCAAACCTATTCCTAGTCCAGTGGTTGGCAACTGGAACGGCAGGATGAGGATGTACTAATGTTGGGGGGGTTCTTCCAAGAAGGGCTCCCCTCCTCTACTGGACGTCTCCATCTTTGCGTCGTCCCCCCCCCCCCGAGCTTTTGGACATGTGCATTTATGGAGAGAAAAGGGACGCTCCCCACCCCACCCCTACCCAAGCCCCTGTCCCTCATGTGTTACTACAACGTCAGCTTGCAGACAGGGCAATGGGCCCTCTCGATTTCTGCGCAATGCCTGCTCTAGCAATGGATGGCATATAAGCCATGAACTACAGCCAAGGGAGGAAAAACTCAGCAACGGAGTGCAAAGTTGAAGGAAAACTGCCCATGTGCAGTCGTGCACTCTCCGTTCGGAATTGCCTGTAGTGCCAATAAACCAAGACGGCACACGCCCCACAGATGTGCAAGCAGCAGATGAGCAGCACAGTATTTGGGTGTGCCAAAAGAACAGGATGACCGCCACCACCCCACCACCCACTCCCAAATCTATTTGACTGAGCTCCCTTCCCTGCAGAGAAATCAAAAAGGGGAAAGAAAAAAACACAACTCTTGTTTTGTCAATTACAAGATTCCCCCTCCCAATTAACTCACGGGACTTAACCCCTCCCTCCCCTTCTGCATAATCTCCAAAGCAGTCCTATTACATACTTTAATTCTGCATAAGATGTGCACTGGTGCACACGCACCAGTGTGTGTGGTGGGGGGGGGGTTGACAGAGAATTGTCACACCTAAATTACATCCTCATGACCCCTCCTGACCAGCCGGTGAAGCCTGGAAACAGCTCCCCCCCACACCACTTCTCCTCCCCCTAATATCAAAGCCCTCCTATCCAGTTCTGAAGTCTTTAGCATAGGGCAAGTCCAGTAAGGTCCGGTCAGATGCTCAGCAGCCAGAAGAAGAAGAAGATGGCGATGAAGAGGAACAGAGAATCCTGCCAGCTCGAGGGTCTGACAACATCCGCCTCTGCGCAGAAAGAGGGGCAGAGAAAGGGGAGAAGGTTAGAAGCGAACACCAGATAGTTGTCACCAAATACCTACTACCCTGGCTGGCCACTGTGTGAACAGACTGCTGGACTTGATGGACCTTGGTCTGATCCAGCATGGCTTTTCTAATGTTCTTACCCCTCTGTATATCACACCTGATCCAATCTCACCTGCTAATGTCATTTACCTGGTATTGACATTTACATGCTATTGCCACTGGGTGTCTGAACTCACTGTTCTCTACTTAAGGATAGATGGATTCGAATTCTAGCTGTATCTGAAGAAGTGAGCTGTGACTCACGAAAGCTCATACCCTGCCAGAAACTTTGTTAGTCTTTACGGAGGTACTGGACTGTTGCTCTTTTCTACCAGATATTATGTCTGCTTTGCTATGATCTTCAAGACCGTATCTAAAGAGGATTTGGGGAAAATGTGAAAGGGAAGGTGCAGATTTCCACACCTCCTCACGCATATCTGACAGCCACATCGAGCACACCGAAACTGACTTCTACTGCAAACTCAAGGTGCGCCCCATAGATCTCCCGGAGTTACAACTGATCTCCAGACAACAGAGATCGGCTCCCCTGGAGAAAATGGCTGCTTTGGAGTGTGGACACTGGGGCATTGTACCCTGAGGTCCCTCCCCAAACCCTGCTCTTCCCAGGCTCTGCCCCCAAATCTCCAGGAATTTCCCAACTCAGGGTTAGCAATCCTAGGCCTTTGGTCTATCAAGGTCAGTATAATCTACTTGCTTTGACACCTTATTTTTTTAAAGTCAAAAATGGTTTTGGATAATTGGCCAGGATCCTACAGAGAGGCACGAGCAGAGGAGGGGATACGCCCCCACCTTCTCCCAATCAAGACAGAACTACCTCTAAGGTAAGTGTCAGCTAAATTGTATGAAACATCTACCGCCAGGATCCTACAGAGAGGCACGAGCAGAGGAGGGGATACGCCCCCACCTTCTCCCAATCAAGACAGAACTACCTCTAAGGTAAGTGTCAGCTAAATTGTATGAAACATCTACCGCGATTGGCTACAAGAATTCTGTTTGCAGCTGTTTGAAAATAATCCCTTCCTAGCCACTGGCTTAGCAGCTGAGGTGTCACAGAATGTTTTATGAACATCCCGACTGGTTGAACATAGATTAAGAAGTGTCAGCACATGAGCTGCTAATATTGGGACAGATGAAGGAAGGAGGTGGCACAACCAACTGTTAGGCTGAGTCAGAGCAGCACATGCATGCGCATACTTATGAACACACAAACTAGAGTGCGTGAGCACGGCACAATCCACTCTCTTCAGAGCTATGTGTCTTTCAGAGCAGCTGTCAGACTAAAATGCCTGTCTGCAGGCTCTAGCGCTTCATGGTGGTTTAGCAGGAGAAAACGAAACACCTTCTTCAAGCACTGCCCAAAGAGGATTGGTGCAGATACCACACCACGGTGCAATGGGCAAAAGCCAAGTCAGATCCTCTCCAAAACCGAATCAACCAGTACAAAACCTAGAGATGCACCCACAACACAATTGAGAGGAAGCACACACAAAGGTACAGAAAAGCTCACTGCCCACCCCACCCCCAGGCAGGCTTACATGACACATTTTGCTGCCGTTGTCTTGTTTGTGGGCTTCCTAGAGGCACCTGGTTGGCCACTGTGTGAACAGACTGCTGGACTTGATGGGCCTTGGTCTGATCCAGCAGGGCCTTTCATGTGTTCTAACCCAACCTTAAAAGCACAACCTTACCTGGTCTTTCTCCTGGGCCACTGTAGCCGGTAGCGAAAAACCCAAAGGGGAACGCACCGATGCCAAACGCCATATGGAAGCCGGTGGCTGCATCAGGGAAGCCGCCCACACCCTGCCGGGGGGGGGGGGGGGAAAGGGGTGGAGAAGGAAGAGTTACCAGCCTGTTGCAAAAGGCATACTTTCATCTGAGATGGAGGGTGCCAGTTTTGTCTAGTGCAGGGGTGTCGAACTCATTTGTTACGAGAGCCAGATATGATATAAATGACACTTGGTCGGGTCAGGCCATGTATACCATAACATTTAATGCCAGGTTTCGGAGATACAGGTAAGAGCCCCGTGGCGCAGAGTGGTAAGCTGCAGTACTGCAGTCCAAGCTCTGCTCACGACCTGAGTTCGATCCTGACGGAAGTCGGTTTCAGGTAGCCAGCTCAAGGTTGACTCAGCCTTCCATCCTTCCAAGGTCGGTAAAACGAGTACCCAGCTTGCTAGGGGTAAAGGGAAGATGACTGGGAAAGGCACTGGCAAACCACCCCATAAACAAAGTCTGCCTAGTAAACGTCGGGATGTGACGTCCCCCCATGGGTCAGGAATGACTCAGTGCTTGCACAGTGGACCTTTACCTTTTTACCGGAGATACAAACTTTATAGAAGACACAGGCAAAGCCAATTAATGATATTTTTTTTACTTTACTTTTTATTTAAAATGCAAACATGCTTAACACAATAACACTGTTAAGTATTTTCTTTTATTTAATAGTCTTTGATCATCGACACCTCAGAACTGGGGGAGGGGGTGGCAGCTGCCTCGGCTGGCTCGCGGGCGGGGTAAGAGCTCTCAAAGGGCCGGATCCGTCCCCCGGGCCTTATGTTTGACACCCCTGGTCTAGCTGTCAAGAGTGTTGGACTTGGGGGGGGGGGGGAGACACCGGAGTTCAAGTTCCCACTCAGCCGTGGAGCTCAATGAGTGACCTCCAGCCAGTTGTGGGCTCTCAGGCCTACCTCACACGGTTGCTGTGGGGACAGAACTGTGGAGAGAGCAACGTATGTTCTTTGAAGGACGAGCGGGATAAAAATGCAGAGGGACGGACAGGACAGAGGGAGGGTGGGGCTGATGACACACTACACTCACCCCTCGGGACTCAGGCTCCGGGCGCTGCCCCCGTGGCCGAGGAGGAGTCTTCAACCTGTGTGAAAACGGGCAAAGATGAATGTAGGCTGTTTGGCCCTCCCTCGCTGCCACTGTGCCTTCACCCCCTCGTCTTCCACACAAAACACCACACAAAAGGCCGGGTGGGGCCTATAATCCTAATACTGCTTTCTGTCCCTGTCACCCCTATTTAGATGAATTATGCAGACCAGCTTATTTCATATTGTTCTGCATTTTGCTCCCACTAACTGCAGGGAATCTTCATGCTGCATTTCTCACTGGCTTTGCTCGGGTGTGCTTCCAAGCAAATCTTCATGAGGGCTAGAGTCTTGCTTCTTGGTTTTTAAAAAAAGGAAACAAGAAGCCAAGTTCTGCCCTTGACCAAAACTGCAGCGTTCATATGAGCTGGATCCCAACATGTGCCCATGAATGGAGAAGATCAGACCACAGATCCACCAATCAGAGGCAGTGTTGTGTCGTGGTTAGAGGCCCTAACTACAGCCAGAGAGCCCGTCAGCCTAACCTACCTCACAGGGTTGTTGTGAAGCTAAAATGGAGGTGAGGAGAACGATGTAAACTACTTTGGGGGCCCCATGAGTTAGTGTTGCCTCCTCAGCCTGGCAGTGGCTCTCCAGCACCTCCGCCAGAGAAAGATCCAGCCACACAATGCCAGAGATCCTAGGGACGGAAACTTTGTGCCTAAAAAGCACATCACTGCTTGATGGTTAAGCTACAGCCCTTAGCCTACATCAGAGACTCAAATAAATCTCTCAGGGGAAAGGGCAGAGGCAAAGAACAGGGAGGCTGAGCTGGGTTGGAGTTCAGTTCCAAACCTTCCTATTCTTCCCTGGGACAAGCTCTGAAGGAAAAGACAAAAACAAACACACACCCAAAAAAATAGCAGGTTCTACAGCTTTGCAGACGATGGCTGTGTGGATTGGCTATTCCTTCAGAATATTAACACCCCGCCTCCTTGTTTTGTACCTGAGGGGAAAGTTCTCTTTAAAAAATTAGTAACAGGGTGAACAAACTGATAGACAACAGGAAAAAAAACATGGGGGGGGGGGGAAATCAGAGATAGAATGGACAGAAAGAACTTTTTCTCGCTCTCCCAAATTCCTAGAACTTGAGAGCATTCAATGAAGCTGATGGGCTGTACATTCAGGGCGGACAAAAGGAAAAACTTCTTTACATAAGTGTTTAAAAGATGGAATTCGCTGCCAGAACACGTAGTGATTTGCTGGGAGGCAGACAGGCCAACCTGCTGTTTGAAACCTCAGGCTGGGACACTGCTGAATCTGTCCTGCCTCCAGGGCAGACAGACAGAGTTGCCTGTCCTCCAGAAAAATTACCTGCAAAGAACCCTGCCCTCCCCTCCCCAGACTTAGCGTTTCAAGGGGTAATTTTGTGAGGGAAAACATCCCATGTGGTTTATGTCGAAGCTTCTTAAGGACCACCAGAGGGTAATTGTGTGTGTGTGTGTGTGTGTGTGTGTGTGTGTGTGTGTAAAGTGCCATCAAGTCACAGCTGACTTATGGCAACCCCATACGGTTTTCAAGGCAAGAAACGTTCAGAGGTGGTTTGGCATTGCCTGCTTCTGTGTGGAGTGAGAAGAGTTTTGAAAGAACTGTGTCTGGCCCAAGGTCACCCAGCAGGCTTTATGTGGAGGAGTGGGGAATTGAACCCGGTTCTCCAGGTCAGAGTCCACCTGCTCTTAACTGCTACACCACGCTGGTTCTCTTTAATGAAGATAGTAACTGCCTTATACTAAATGAACACATTAATGAAGATAGTAACTGCCTTATACTGAATCCGATTATCGGTTCTTCAAGATAGGTATTACCTAGAGTAGAGGTCTTTCACATCACCCACTGCTCAGTCCTTATAACTGGAGATGCCAGGGATTGAATTTGGGACTTTCTGAGTGTAAAGCAGATGCTCTACCACCGAGCCACGGCCCTTCCCCATACACACAGCAAACCATACCAGCTGTTCTTACATTCTCCGTCACGCCCATCCCTCATAACCTATAGTGGCAAGTCACAATGTGTAAATATGAAAAACTGGGGAGTCAGGAAGGGGAGATAAGACATCTAATTCACACTTTTTTAAAAAAGCACTTTCAAAGAAGCTTTTGGTAACCCTTAAATCACTGCATGCTCATTTATTTCGTGTGCTTCCACCAGCTTCCCTTTCCCTGAACAGGAGACATAACACAGCCCCTGAGGCGGATGACTGAATGCCAGAGATTTGGCTGGATAACAGCAATTAATCCACCAGGACGAAGAAAACAGCCACTGTAGCCCAGAACTCTAGTCCCATGGAGGTTTGTCAAAACTGAAGGGAAGGCAAGCCCAATGGGGAAAGGTTTACCTGGGATCCTGCTGGGCCGAGCTACCGCGGCCGTAGAGGGGGATGACTTTGTCGCGGCTGATGCCTGCCTTGCACACAGGGCACTCCTGGCGCTCAGGCCGCGTTTCTAGCCACTAGGTGGAAAAAGCATGATGACGAATGAGGAGAAGGCTCTTACCCCCACCCCACCCCAGCTCCCAAAAACACCGCTTGAGCAGCTGCCATACCCTCCCCAATACGGCAGCCAGGCCCATAACCTCTGTCAGGAGCCTCAGTCTCAGTTAAGATCACAGCAGATCCCCCAGGCCTGTACGTACAGATGTCAAAAGACGTTAAATACGGCAGGCACCCTAATGCTACCTGTGTGTGTGAGTAAGTGCTGTCAAGTCGCTTCCGACTCATGGTGACCCTATGAATCAACGTCCTCCAAAACATCCAATCTTTAACAGCCTTGCTCAGGTCTTGCAAACTGAGGGCTGTGGCTTCCTTTACAGAGCCAATCTACGCTACCTAGCACCCACTAAACATGGTTCAGAAAAAACCATGAAGGGAATCACAGTGAATATTGAAGGGCTTTGAAAGCATTCCCCCTCAGGGTGAAGAAAAGCACCTGCGGAGATACCTTAAATAAATTAATGAGAGCTTCATTTCAACCCTGAGCTGGTTTTTCAATGGCAGAACTGTGCATCTTAGGATACGTGAAGTACTAATGATTAAGAAGTGCCACTGAACATGGGCGGAGTGCTTGGTCCTGAAGGCTGAGAGACCAACATTGGTCTCCACATGTCTGGAAATGGGAGAGGAGGTTTTAAAGGCGGATTTTGGAATTCAGCAGTGTTCTTTTCAGAACTAAAGCTCAGTGACACACAGGTACAAACGTTAATTCAGGGACATATGAAGAAGAGCTGGTTTTTATACCCTGCTTTTCTCTACCTTTAAGGAGTCTCAAAGCGGCTTACAATCACTTTCCCTTCCCCTCCTCACAACAGACACCTTGTGAGGTAGGTGGGGCTGAGAGAGTTCTGAGAGAGCTGTGACTAGCCCAGGGTCACCCAGCATGCTTCATGTACAGGAGTGGGGAAACCAACATGGTTCACCAGATTAGAATCCACCGCTCATGTGGAGGAGTGGGGAAATCAAACCCGGTTCTCCAGATTAGAGTCCACCGCTCTTAACCACTACACCACGCTGGCTCTCAACGTAGTAAGAAATATTTCACTCCGCAAGACCAAAAGTCAACCTCGACCAGAGTTGTATCCCAAAAGCTGGTTAGGAAGACTCTGGAAGACCTACAGTCAAGGCAGAATGGAAATCCCTGGACCCAGCTGTTCGCTTCCAGCGGGCTGCCTAAGCATCAAGCCAGCATGGCCGAAGTGCTAAAGTGTCAGACTGGGATCCGGGAAACCCAGGTTTAGTCCCCGCTCTGCCATGCTGGAAGTGTGCTGGGTGACCTTGGCCCAGAGACACCCTCTCAGCCTAGCCTCCTCACAGGGTTGTCGTGAGGATAAAAGCAGAGGAGAGAAGAATGACTGAAGCCCCTTTCAGTCCACATAGGGGACAAAGGCCAAATGAAGTGAATAAATAGCTTCACTTCAGTAATACAGTGTAGATCCTTGTGCTGTGGTGACAGCTGCCACCAAAGCAACATTTAAAAAATAATCTACACAGCCGATCAAATCTCCAATAGTCAATCAAAAGTCATCTTGGGCAAAAGCCCTACCTGGCCCCACCCACTTCCTAGAAACTCTTGGCAGGTGCCAGAAAAGGTGGCAGTGGGGGCCATGGCACCCACGGGCACAACCATCTGGGACTCCTGTATTAAATAAATAAAACAGTACGTCCTTTGGCCATAGATATAAGCCTTGAACACCTTACCCTCCCCCCTACACATACCCAGAAAAAGTCACAAAAAGACTCACCTGGTGAAGGCAAGGCCAGCTAAAAAAGAGAGAAAGAGAGAGAAAAGCCTTGTTACTCTGACACATTGTTGATAATGGCTACCACATCAGGAAGTTCTTCCAAAGGCAAAAATTGTTTGGCTAGACCAGTGGTTCCCAAACTTTTCAGGTCACTGCCCCCTTGGTTCCACAAACTCAACCCCAGCGCCCCCTACCCTATCCAACAACACAGTGAAGGGCCCCACCTCTATCACTCCCCTGCTGCCCCCTTGCCTCTTAGTGACCCCCTGGGTAATCCCACTGCCCCCCAGGGGGTGGTACTGCCCACTTTGGGAACCACTGGGCTAGATGGTTACAGGCCAGTGGCTCCCAACCAGTGGGCCAGGGACCTCTGGGGTGTGTGGAGTTATTGCAAGGGGTTTGTAAATCCCCCCAGCCTCAGCAGGTTTCTGCCTTCCCCCACCTGTGCCTTACCCTCAGGCACACCTCTATGGTGATCATGCCTCCCCCAGAGCCCCCATTCAGACAGGCAGCATTGGGCCACCTCAGCTGGATTCCCCCAACCGTTTACCAGGCCAGCGAAGGCTGCTTGCCCACTCACGAGAACTGCTCATGACAGGACGTGCCATTGCTAAGGCTACAGGCGTGGGGAAAGCAGCCAGGCATCTCTTGACCATCACTGAGAATTCTCTCCACAAGGAGCATTACATAGCGCTTTAATCAGTATTTGCGTTACAGTATGAGCTTCCCACCAAAGGGTTAAAATGAAGACAAACAAACATCCACCCATTGTACCATCAAGGACTGAAACCCAGTTCTCCAGATCAGAGTCCACCGCTCCAAACCACCGCTCTTAACCATCACACCATGCTGGCTCTCCAGGGTCTCAAGCAGAGGCCTTTCACATCACATACTACCTGGTCCTTTTTTTAACTGGAGATGTCAGGGACTGAGCCTGGGACTTTATGCATGCAAAGAGCAGGTTCTTCCACTGAGCCACAGCCCCTATGGCGACATACAGCAGTGGTACCAATACAGAGAAGCGTATAGTGTGCGGTAGTTGTTAGACCATCAGATGAAGACAAGGAGACTCTGGTCCCTACACACCCACTCCGCCATTTCACATCTGATAAGGGGAGCTTTAACTCTCAAAAGCTCATACCCCAAAAATCTTGTCGGTTTCTAAGATTCTACTCAACTCAAATCTAGCTGTGCCACTCAACCAAGAAGCTCACTGGCTGAGCTCGGGCAAGCCGCTCCTCCTCAGTCGAACATGGTTGTAAAGAGGATAAAATCAAGTACAGGAGAGCCACGTCAACCAGTCAGAACACCTTAGACTGAAAAATATAGGACAGAAAGCAGGTCTCTTAGGCAGGATAACATTAGGTTCCACAACCACATAAAGCTGCCTTATACGAAATCACATCATGGGATTATCTAGTCCAGTGACGTCCACTCTGAAAGGCAGGAGCTCTCCAGCGTTTCAGGTAGAGGTTTCCCCACATCACCTCCTGCCTAATGCTTTTTTAAACTGGAGGATGCTAGGGATATAACCTGTGACTTTCTGTGAGCAAAACAGACATTGTCCATTGAGCCACAACCGTATCAGGGGCCATGAACATCATCTTGAACTGAATCTGCAAAGCAAAAGGAAGGCAGACCAGACCCTTGCAACTGCGGAAGAAGGGCTCTATACACCCAACCACCACAAAACAAGACCCTCCACACAATGAACACATGAAGCTGCCTTATACTGAATCAGACCCTGGGTCCATCGAAGTCAGTATTGTCTACTCAGACCGGCAGCGGCTCTCCAGGGTCTCAGGCAGAGGTCTTTCACGTCATCTACGTGCCTAGTCCCTAGGTGTTGGAGGAGAGCGTTATGGATACCATGGACTGCCAAAAAAAAAAAAATCAGTGGGTTATGCATCAAATCAAACCTGAACTGACCCTAGAAGCTAAAATGACTAAACTGAGGCCGTCGTATTTTGGTCACATCATGAGACGACAAGAGTCACTGGAAAAGACCGTCATGCTAGGAAAAGTTGAAGGCAGCAGGAAAAGAGGAAGACCCAACAAGAGACAGATGAACCCAATAAAGGAAGCCACGGCCCTCAATTTGCAAGACCTAAGCAAGGCTAGGTCAGTTTGGAGGACTTCGATTCATAGGGTCGCCATGAGTCAGAAGCGACTTGACGGCACTTAACACACAGTCCCTTTCACTGGAGATGCTGAGGATTGAACCTGGGACCTTCTGCATGCCAAGCAGATGCTCTACCCCTGAGCCACAGCCCCTCCCCAATCACAAGCGCCACCCTTTAAAAAGCACTTTCATTCCTACGTAATCCAAGATTATCCTCTGTGCCTCTTTCGACCCACAAAGCCACCCCTCTCTTTCTTACATGCCACTTTTAAAAAACTGGCTCTGTGCCTAGAATAGCAGCCAGAGCAGGCAGAAGGTCAACAGGTGCAGTTCTGCCTGGCAAGGAGGATCAAATGGAGGAGAAAGGCGTCACCTCCTTGGCTTCTGCCCGACAGAATGCTACAAAGGGGTGGGGGCTTAAAAAAATACTGGGACAACTTTCTGCGCAGACCTTGGCCTCCACTTTTGCATACAGCCCCCTTCATTCCCCTCTCCTCCACCAACCCCACCCCCTTGTTCAGCCTCGCCCCCTCCTCACCAATATAAGTGGCCGCAGAGGCCAATAACCGCTTCTCTTGCAGGCTCCAAACAGATATTGCACTCAAAAGCGCTCCGATCGCGGTTTGACCCCTCGGGCCCCCCGTCCGGATCCCCCGGACCCGTCCCGGCCGCCGCCATCTTCCGCCCTCACTTAAACCACGGGAGGGCTCTCGGAGACGCCTTCTGTGCAGCGATTGGTCTACCTGGCCGTCTTTCACGCCCTGCCGGCAGTTCGTTGGAGAAAGAGGCAATCAATTGCAGTCTCCGGGAAGCTGATTGCGCACATTCGGGTTGGTCCCGCCTACGGCTTTGTGTGGGCGCTTGAAACTTTTTCCATTGGCTATATTAGCTGGCTGTCAAAGGGTATGCCAATATTATTGGCTTAGGAATTTTATCTCCCCACCTTCGTCCATCGATCAAAATAAAATCTCATGTGACGGGGGGGGGAAAGAAAGGAGGTGTGCCCTTGATTGACGGAAACGGCAGCCTCTCACAAAGCCTGATGTAAGAAGCGTCGAGGATGGGTGGTAGCAGGGTATCGACAACTGGAAAACGTAGGCAACACGCCTGCCAAAGAGCCGATTATGAGTGGCCGTGTCCTAGATGTGGGCGGAACTAACTGTAATCGATGTTTTCTTTAGCCAATTCAGGAGGCGGATGCCCCGGGGTGGGCGGAGTTTGGTCCCGCGCTGAGCTGTACTATGCGTGTCCCTTTATGAGAGGAAGAGTGACTGAAGGGTCAAAGGTCATTTCCTGCCTGGGGCCCCCCCCCGCTTAAACAATCAACTGCAATCTCAGCTGTAGCTGCTGTAGGCGGAGTATAAATGAAAATAAACAAAATAGAAAATAAACCCTCTCCGACCCCGCAAAGGCCACGCCCTTTGGCTGTCATACTTGTCAGCCCAGAGTCTGTCCCTGCAGAAACCGATTGCAAAACGGTGCAGCAAAAATTGCGAAACGTGGGGGGGGGGGACAAACAACCCTGAGATGTCGTCATAGCAACCACGCACCTGTTTAGCTGATGCTGCTGGCATGGCAACCTGTTCTCCATCAGCACCACTGCAACCCTTTTTTTTTTTTGCCATCAAATCACAGCTGACTTACGGCAACCCTGCAGGGCTTTCAAGGCAAGAGACGTTAAGAGGTGCTTTGCCGTTGCCGGCCTCTGTGTCATACCACTGGTATTCCTTGGAGGTCTCCCATCCAAATACTAGCCAGGGTCAGGGCTGAGCGTGTGTGACTGGCCCAGGGTCACCCTGCAAGCTTCCAGGTCCTAGTCTGACACTTTAACCGCTGCACCGTGCTGGCTGTCATTACAGCCTACACCTGGTTAAAAAAAAAATTGGGACGGGGTGATGAACCAAACACATCACAGTCCTCCCCTACAATCATGGTAAAAAGCCACAAACACCTAACACAACATAGCTACCCCTGCTAAACAGTTGCAGCAACCCACACTGCCCTTGGCCGCAACTCCTACTTCCATCTGTTGCCGCCCACAGTGACCACGGCACTGCGTAACACATCAGAGCCCCTGAGGTTTATGTCGCATTTGAAGCAGCTGTTCTTAAGCACACTTACAAGGAATCAAGTCCCATTGTGCTCAGCTGGATTTACTGACAAATGGAGGACTGTTACAGGGATAATAGTTCCTGCCAGTGTCATGGCAACCCACAGGCATCATAACTGCAGCCATTGCCACGCCAACCCACTTTTATCGGCCCTCCATAGGCCAAGCAAAGGCCCAGTGTCATAGAGTACAGCCTCAGGTGGATGAAAAGAGTGAGCAGGTATCCTCTCCTGCTTGTTCCCTGGAGATCCTACCACGGTGGAAGTTTGGCTTGTTCTCCGATTATTGTTTCTGAGTACTCTTGGCTATGTCCAAATTCTGGGCAGCACAAGGCATTAATGTGTGTGTGACAGCAGGCCAGACAAATAGCATAGATCTGGCCAGTAATACAGTTTGTTTTGCTTTCCTCCTCCCCAGTCGCTCCAGCAGATTTTGGGTGCCTGAACAGGTTGTTTGCTGTACTTATGTTGGGGTCATATTACCACTGATGCACATATATAAGAATGGTGGGCTGGGGCCTAGACTAAAATATCTGCTTTCTTCTTTCTCTATATAATTTAATTCTTATTCCACTTTCTTCTTCTAAACTTTTCTTTCTTTCTCCCTCCCTCCCTCCCTCCTTCTGAGCTGGGTAGGGCCTGGAGATATTACAACTGATCTCCGGACAGTAGAGATCAATTCCCAGAGAAAATGGCTGCTTTGGAAGGTGGACTCTATGGCATTGTATCCTGCTGAGGTCCCTCTCCTCTCCAAACCTGCCCTCCCCTGGCTGCACCCTAAAATCTCTAGATATTTCCCAGCCCAGAGCTGGCAGTCCTTACCTGAGCCCATGCCTCAATGCATAGTTACAGCTCCAATGAGAGCCTATGCCTTTTTTTTTTTTTTTTTTTGCCATCAAGTCACAGTCGACTTATGGTAACCCATAGGGTTTTCAAGGCAAGAGACATTCAGAGGTAGAAGAAGAAGAAGAAGAAGAAGAAGAAGAAGAAGAAGAGTTGGCTTTTATATGCCAACTTTCTTTTATTTATTTATTTATTTATTTATTTTTATAACATAACTCAACAAAAAACAAATCAAACAATTACAATAATAAAAAGAAAAATAACAAAAAATACAAAAGAGTATCAATTACATAATCTACTTAATATGATCTACATTACAAGATTATAGATTTCAAAATACCCTTTAGACCCTCCACCCTCCATAAAAAAGTGACCCCAGACTTCCGGAGAAGTATCTAAACAGTTTAAAGATTACTCTATTAACAATAATATATAAAAAAAGTAAAATTAATTTCTCTAATTCACCAACTAAATTAGTAATATTAATTTTGCCAGTTTATCCCAATATGTGATGGCCTTCATCCATGTTTTTTTGAATTCTTTCATATCTGTTCTGTGTAGGAATTCTGTTAATTTGGCCATCCTCATATACATCCACAATTTCTCTCTCCAGTCCCTAATTGAAGGTTTGTTTACTTGCTTCCAAATTTTAGCTATTACAATTCTTGCAGCAGCAAAACTATATTGACATATAATCCTATCATTTCTATCCATTTTTTCTTGAGGAATCCCCAATAAACAAAAGGCAGGATTTCTTTTTAGTCTCGTATTAATCAAATTATTAGTTTCTCTTATAACTTTTTTCCAAAAACTTTTAATTTTTTTACATATCCACCATGCATGCATAAACGTTCCTCTTTCCACATTTCCAATATAAGCCCTTATCTTCTTTTTTCATTTTACTTATCATCACAGGAGTTATATACCATCTGTAAAAAAATTTATACAAATTCTCTCTAATTTCATTAATTATTGTAAATTTAAATTCTCTTTTCCATAAATTTTCCCATATTTCCAAATCAATATTATATCCTAGTTTCTTCATCCATTTCACCATTACTGGTTTAATTCTTTCTTGTTCTAGATTTACTTCAATTAATAATCTATATATCCTTCCTATCAATCCTTTATTTCCCTTCCTAATATATTTTCTAATTTAGATTTGTTTTTATTAAATCCAATTTGTTTATCTTTATTAACTATATATTTTAATTTATAATACATAAACCAATCTTTAATATTAAGTTTTTCTCTACTTCTTAGAACCAAATCACCTTGTTTAAAATTTATAATTTCCCTATAGTTTTCCATATTTAAATTTAAATTTAATTTAAATTTAATCGTATCCCTCTTTTAATAAACGCTTCTACTGGATTAATCCATCCTGGTGTTCTGTTTTCCAAAGTCCTTTTATATTTTTTCCAAATTTGAAGTAAACCAAATCTAATAATATGAACATTAAAATCTTTGTTTACCTTTTCCTTGTCATACCACAAATATGCGTGCCATCCAAAACGTAAATTGAAACCTTCTAATTCCAATAGTTTGGGATTCTCTAACAGTATCCAAGTTTTTAACCAAACAAAACAAGATGCCTCATAATACATTCTTAAATCTGGTAACCCCAAACCACCTGTTTCTTTTAATTCAATTAAATTATTATATGCTATTCTGTGTCTTTCTTTACCCATAAAAAGTCCTCAACATCTTTTTTCCAAATTTTAAATATTTTAACCCCTTTTATAATTGGTAAATTTTGAAATAAAAAAAAAGCATTTTGGGTAATACCAACATTTTAATTACTGAAATTCTACCCCATAGTGATAGAGGTATTTTTTCCCAATTTTTTAAATCTATAACAATTTGTTGCCATAACTTAATATAATTATTTTTAAATAAATTGAGATTATTTGAGGTTAACCAAATACCCAAATATTTTATTTTATGTTCAATAGAGAAACCTGATCATTTTGATAGTTCTTGCTGCTGCAAAAATGTCATATTCTTAACCAATATTTTAGTTTTGCTTTTATTTAATTTAAAACCTGCAAGCTTTCCATAAACCTCCACCGTTTTGTTCCAATTATCAATTTGACTAATAGGATTAGTAAAAAAAAAAAAAACCAAATCATCTGCATATGCTTTAACCTTAAAATGATTTCTCCCAAATTGACATCCTGTTATATCTGGGTTATTTCTAATTTTTCTCAATAAAACTTCTAACACTAAAATAAACAATAAAGGTGAGAGAGGGCAACCTTGTCTAGTACCCTTTTGAATTTCAAATTGCGATGTCAGATTACCATTAATCAACAATCTCGCTAATTGATATGTATAGATTTTTCCAATAGACGACTGAAACTTTTTTCCCAAACCCATATATTCTAATTTCCCCCAAAAAAATTTCCAGTTTACATTATCAAACGCTTTTTCTGCATCTAAAAATATCATTGCTATAGGGGTACTAACTAATTCTGTATATTCTAAGAGATTTATTACCGTTCTAACATTTTGACTAATCAATCTGCCTGGAAGAAATCCAGCTTGATCCTCGTGTATAACCTGATTCAATACTGTTTTCAATCTGTTTGCTAAGATAGCTACAAAAAATTTAAAGTAATTATTCAATAATGAAATTGGTCTATAATTTTTGACATCCAATAGATCCAAGTTTGGTTTTGGTATTAATACTATATTTGCTTGTTTCCAGGTTTATGCCGACTTTCTCTACCACTTAAGGAAGAATCAAACTGGCTTATCCTTACAATCACCTTCCCTCCCCACAACAGACACCCTGTGAGGTAGGTGGGGCTGAGAGAGTGTGACTAGCCCAAGGTCACCTAGCTGGCTTCATGTGTAGGAGTGGGGAAACCAACCTGGTTCACCAGATTAGCCTCCACCGCTCATGTGGAGGAGTAGGGAATCAAACCCGATTCTCCTGATCAGAGTCCACCACTCCAAACCACCACTCTTAACCACTAGACCACCAGGTGGTTTGCTATTGCCTGCCTCGGGTATTCTCCCTTCCAAATACTAGCCAGGGCTGACCCTGCTTAGCTTCTGCAATCTGATGAGATCGGGCTAGCCCGGGCTATCCAGGTCAAGGTAAGCCTATGCCTAGTTACTCAGAAATGTCCCATTGAGTCCCAGTGACACTTACACCCAGGTAAGTGCCCAGAAGACTGAAGCATTTCACCTATGCATGCTTCCTGTTAAGTTTTATAAATTCAGTAGGACACAACCAAGTGTTCACAGGATTGCAGCCATACATTCTCATCCTTTGCAAATTTACTCAAAAGTAAAGTCCCATTGAATTCTGTGCCACTTACATTGTTCATAGTGTGCATAAGATTGCAGCATTAGTCCTGAAAAAAATATTAGGATTTTTTTTTTTTTTACAGTAAGAGCTGTTCAACAGTGGAATCGGCTGCCTAGGGAGGTGGTGAGCTCCCCCTCTCTGGTAGTTGTCCAGTGGCTGGATGAACACTTGTCAGGGATGCTCTAGGCCAGTGGTTCTCTACCTTTTTCCGATCGTGGCCCCCTTCCGACCTTGTTTCCTTCCTGTGCGCCCCCCCCCCCCCGTCCTACCAGTAGAAAGGTAGTTATTTAAATGTTTTGTTTGTAAATAGCCAAGGAACAAAGAAGCATAAACAGCCACACAAAATGCACACACGCAGTTCTTATTGGGAAACTGAAATTTACAAAAAATACCCCACAAAAAGGGAATACAACACGCTAACAACAATGTTCACGTACAAGGGAGAACAAAGCCTCTACCACTGTTTTCTGTTTTCTTCACTTCTCTGTTTTATTTTCTCGGTCACTTCTCTGTTTTCTTCTCTTCTCACTTCCCTCTGTGGCCCCCTAGTCTCGTGCCGTGGCCTCCCATTTATGCAATTTCCACCTGTGGCCCCCTTGGAATATCCTGGGGGCCCCCGGGGGGCCATAAGGCCTCAGGTTGAGAACCACTGCTCTAAGCTATCCTGCATTGAGCAGGGGGTTAGACTAGATGGGCTGCATGGCCCCTTCCAACTCTATGATTCTCAGAGTAGGGCTGGAGTCTTATGCACGCGTGCAGTCTGATCCAGTGCCAAGTTCTGTGCACCTAAGTGCACCTGGTAAATGGACTGAGAAAAATAAAGAATAAGGAATTGGTCTGAGACAGAAGAACCTGTAGGAAGGGCCGGCGGTGTGACGAAAAAGCATTAAAAAATAAATGGGACACGATATCGGGAGATAGGTCTTTAGAAGCAGTGTATCTCTGAATAGCAGCAGCAGGGTGGAGTGGAGGAGAACAGCAACAGAGCAGGACTTCTCGTACTGGGACTTTTGGTTGTGGGACTTCTGGGGCATCTGGCTAGCTGCCGTGCAACCAGCAGTATGTGCTGGACCAGATGGATTAGTTTGCTCTGATCCAGCAGGTGTCTTCTGATAGCCTTCTTATCATGTCCTTAATACTCAAGAAACGGAAGCCTGGCAGACATAAACGGCTGGATCGGGATAACTGAAGAAACTTTGCAGAGCTTAAGATAAGGAGGGGGTGTTATGTTATGAAGGGTGAGGGAAGGAAAAATAATTTTTTAAAATGTACTTATTCTATTATAGGGATACAAAAGGAAAAAAGGGATGGGTAAAAGGTAGGGGGTATCCATCTTATGATACACAAAAAAGATAGCATATAACATACAGCATTTTAGAGAGTTAATCGAACAGACTACTTAATAGCTCTTGTTTTTACCTATAGTCCGGGCAGAGATTCTAATAATACATTCTAATAAAAGTACATTCTAATAATAAACATCAGCATCTTTTACAACTAGCTAAACATTTTTCTGCTCTACACTGGAAAACTAACATGGTTATACGACATTTAGTTTTTAATATTGTTCTACTAAGGACAATATTAGAATTTGTGAAAGGCAGATCAAGAGGTGGGTAGAGGGAAGGGTTGCTGAGTCTTAGAGTCCCTACAGGGAAATTCTGCCCACTTAAGTTTTTGTTATTATTGCAGTGTCATGGTGGGGAATAAGACTGAGAAGTGGTAGATAGTGTGGCTGAGTGTCGCCTATTGGTTAGAAGTCAGCCAATTCCTTGCTTGCAGGTTTCTTCTATTTGATCCCAGTGGGCTGAGACATACCTGTTACTTTGGAATAAATACCATTGAAGTCCATGGGGCTTACTGATGAGTAAGCATGCACAGGATCAGGCTGTGTGGCTTCAGATATACTGGGGGACTTCCGTTTGAGTAAATGTGCCCAGGATCAGATTGTATGTACATCGGGGATGTGGGTGTGTTTCTCTTTCCAGGTTCCCCATCTTACATCTTTATTTCTCTTTGGGATCCTACTGTACTCAAACTTACCTTCTTGAGGTGTCGGTCTGTCCCTATATCATCGATTTAAATTCCTTGCCATACTGTGTTTGTAACAGTTAAGATCCAAATTGTAACGAATGTAGAAATTCACATGTGAATCATGACAATTCAAGACTGTGGGTATATGTTTTGCCGTCAAGTCATATCTGACTTATGGCGACCCCGTAGGATTTTCAAGGCAAGCGACTTTCGGAAGTGGCTTGCCACCCATCCAAATACTTGCTAGGGTCGAGGCTGAGAGTGTGGGACTGGCCCAAGGTTACCCGGCAAGTTTCCATGGCAGAGCGGGGGTTCAAACCTGGGTTTCCCAGATCCTAGTCTGACACCTTAACCACTACACCATGCCGGTTGTCTCCATTCAAGACTAGGGGGACAAAATTTTGAGCGATCTCGGTTTGGGGTCCTTGCAATTTATACATTTGGGTTGGGTCTTGGACTTGGGGTGGTGGTGCTGGCAAAGGAAATAATTGCTGGGGAGTCCCAGGGTTGCTCTTAGTAGCCCTACCTGGTCCCAGACAAATATGAACTCAGAGCCAGCACCAGCGAATGCAGCATAGCCATCAATTGGCGAAGGAGAGTTCGATGTGCCTTAAGACCATTGATTTTGGGCTGCAAGATGACTGCCAACCATCTTTGGTATTTATCCCTGACCTTTTCAGACATTCACAACATTAATCTGGGATCCCCAACATGCACATGTCAAGGGCATTTATTCACCACGTTTCAGACAATCGCTGTAATGTGATACAGAATATCATAGGATGTGAAAGATTTCAGTTTGGTGTACCTCTCCCCATGAATAAGACTGGCTAATAAATGCGCTTATCAGCATTCACAAGTTTATACCCTAAAAGTGTCTGTAGGTACATACATGTCTTTATTTTTAAAGCATTCAAATGCAAATAATTGCATCAACAGTGTATACTGTATGTTAATGTAACATATATTACATGTCAGTGTTTTAAATACATTTACAGTGTTTGTATATCTCAAACATTAATTTGAAATGCTTATATTTAACCTTTCTACACAACCAACAATGAGGAAATTGAAATTGTTCAAGAATTTCTATTCCTTGGCTCCATCATCAACCAAAACGGAGACTGCAGCCAAGAAATCAGAAGGTGGTTGAGACTGGGAAGGGCAGCCATGAAGGAGCTAGAAAAGATTCTGAAGTGTAAGGATGTGTCACTGGCCACCAAGATTAGTTTAATTCATGCCATCGTATTCCCTATTACTATTTATGGGTGTGAAAGCTGGACCCCAAGGGGATAATGTTTTAAATGAAAAGAGAATATATTATGACTAGTTTATATATAGTAAAGTACAACTGGGTTTGCATGTGAAAGCCCAGCATTCATCAACATTTCGAACATGAGTGGTTAACGTATTCTCTCTCTTCATATACTTGTGTGTGTGTATGTATGAATGTGCAACGTGATGCCTATGTGGTGTAATGACTGGAATGTTGGACTACGATCTGGGCAACTCCACTCTGCGACTCACACTAACCTACCTCACAAGGGTTTTGTGAGGATAAAATGGAGCAAGAGTGAACTACATAAGTCATCCTGAACACAGAGAGAAAGCGAAAATGAGGGAAAATAAGGTATTAGCAGAAAACCATGCTAAAGATGTCCCGTGTTTGTAGAACAGTAATTTTTTAAAGTTAGAAAAGAAACTAGGAATTTAAGAAGACATTAGGATATTAATACGGTGTGGTGCAAAAATTACAACTCAGGAGTCCAGGTTCAAATCCCCTGTAGGCTATGAAACTCACTGACAATGCAATCCTCAGAACTTTTTCCCAGAAGTAAGCCCCCATTGGATAGAGCTGAGTATAATTATTTAAAGATCTGCCTAGGACAGTGCTGTACATGACCTCAGGCCAGGATGCACTCAGCCTAGCCTACCTCACACGGCTGTTCTGAAGATAACACAGAGGTGAGGAAAAACCCCTTGAGCTCCTTGGAGGAAGGGTGGATTAAAAACATACTAGAAGGAGAGGCTGTGGCTCAGTGGTAGAGCATCCGCTTGGCATGCAGAAGGTCCCAGGTTCAATCCCCGGCATCTCCAGTTTAAAGGGACTAGGGGAGTAGGTGAAGTGAAAGACCTCTGCCTGAGACCCTGGAGAGCCATGGAGAGGGGTTGTGGCTCAGTGGTAGAGCCTCGGCTTGGCATGCAGAAGGTCCCAGCTTCAGTCCCCAGCATCTCCAGTGAAAGGGACCAGGCGAGTAGGTGATGTGAAAGACCTCTGCCTGAGACCCTGGAGAGCCGCTGCTGGTCTGAGTAGACAAGACTGGCTTCAATGGACCAAGGATCTGATTCGGTATCAGGCAGTTTCATGTGTACCGCCGACGTGTGCCTGTACGTTTCTTCACTCGCTTGCCCAGGTTACCCCACAGCAGCGGTGTTCAAGAAACGAATGCGAACTCAATCTGCTACTGGTGTGTGTGTGTGTAAAGTGCTGTCAAGTCGCAGCCGACTTATGGCGACCCCTTTTTTGGGGTTTTCATGGCAAGAGACGAACAGAGGTGCTTTCGCCAGTGCCTCCGTCTGCACAGCAACCCTGGCCTTCCTTGGTGGTCTCCCATCCAAATACTAACCAGGGCCGACCCTGCTTCGCTTCTGAGACCTGACCAGGGTGCGCAGGTCCAATTTGGAAGGATGCTCTTGCAGGCTCCTATGGAGATCTGGTGGCTGGCGTCTGGCGTATTCCTGCGTTGGTTGCGCTGTCTTCTTTGGGGAGGGCTGTTCTCCCCCCACCCCAAAAAACACAAAAAACTTAACATGCAACAGACCACCTGCCTCATCCTCTTTTTCTCCCCTTGGGGGGTGGGGAGGGAAAAAAATTGATGGTCAGTGGGGGGCAACGAATGAATGGAGGGGAATGAATGGGAGGGGAGGGAGAAGCCTAGAGGGGTGCGGGGGGGGGGGAGGCGAGGACGGCAGCCGCGGAGTGGTCACGGGGTGGGGAGCGAGGGGACGGGGAGGGAGGGACGGAGGCTCCTCCGCCATTGGCGGCTGGAGCTGCCCGTCAGCGGTCCCCCCCACTTCCTGCCGCTCTTCACCCCCCCCCCACAGCCACCCTCTAGCCCCCCGAGGAAGTGGCCGGCGGCGGCCTCGAGCATCCCGGCCCTGCCCCCTCTCTGCCCTCCACCTCTCTGCCCCCCTTCCTTCGCCCGCCCGCCCCCCCCCCCCGGCAGCGCATCCTTTGCAAGCGGCGGCTGCAGCATCATGGCCCGGCCCTGGGTGCGCGGGGGGTAGCCGGGCAGGGGCCTCCCGGAGCCCCCTCCCCCCAGCCCTGCCCCCCGGGAGGGGGGGCCCGTGCAGCCAGGTAAGGGGGCGAGCTGGATGTGGGGGGGGGCTCCTGGGATTTGGTTGCTTGTGCGTGGGGAGGGGGGCTTTAGGGGGTCGGTGATGGGGGGGGGAGAAGGAAGGGCTTTGGGGTGGGGTGAGGCTTGGGGGGGTTGGGTGTCAGATGGGGCTTATTTGTGGGGGGGGGCGAAGGGCTTTTGGGGGTGCTTGTGTGTGGGGAGGGGGGCTTTAGGGGGTCGGTGATGGGGGTTGGCATTGGGTGGGAGAAGGAAGGGCTGTGGGGTGGGTGAGGCTTGGGGGGTAGAGTTGTAGTGTGTAAGTTGGGGCTTCTTTGGGGGGCAGAAGGGCTTTTGGGGGTGCTTGTGTGGGGAGGGGGGCTTTAGGGGGTTGGCGTTGGCGGGGAGAAGGAAGGGCTTTGGGGTGGGGTGAGGCTTGGGGGGGTTGGGTGTCAGTTGGGGCTTCTTTGTGGGGGGGCGAAGAGCTTTGGGGGGCGCTTGTGTGTGGGGAGCGGGAATTTAGGGGGTCGGTGATGGGGGTTGGCATTGGGTGGGAGAAGGAAGGGCTATGGGGTGGGTGAGGCTTGTGGGGGTAGAGTTGTAGTGTGTAAGTTGGGGCTTCTTTGTGGGGGGCGGAGGGCTTTTGGGGGTGAGAGGGACGTGGTGATTGGGGGGGGCAGCCTGTACTGGGAGGAACTGGGGAAGCTTGGATGTTGGGTGGTTGTGATGGGAGACGGGTGGGTAGAGGGAAGAAGGGCCTGGAAGGGGGGGAAGTTGGGTTGTGATGGAGAAGTGGGGTGTTTGTCATGGAAAGCAACTGGGGGTGTCCATTGGGGGGGCCCTGGGAAGTATATTGGGGTGCCCAGAGGGGAGACAGTGTGGGGGACATACAGGATGCTCCCGATCGAAGGGAAGTAGGGGTGCCAGCTGCCAGGTGGGGCCTGGAGGTCTAGAGTTATAACTGGTCTCTAGGAGACCGAGGTCAGTTTGCCTGGAGAAAATGGCTTCTTTGGAGGATGAACTCTCTGGGATTTATTCCCTCCTTTCTCCCCTCTCCAAGCCCTCCTCAGGCTCCACGCCCCAAATCTCCAGGAATTTCCTAGAGTTGGCAGCCCTAGGGGGAAAGTATACTTTGTTCTGGGGCATGGGAAGAGACGGTGGCCAGCAGAAGCCAGGGAGGACAATTTGGAGCGTTTTGGATAGCGCTTAATACAAGAATGTGCAAGAAGCGAGTCTGCTTTTAAGGGGAGACATTTGATCTGTAATTGGGGAGGGCTTCTGGGGGGAGAAGTGTCCCGGGTAGGAAGACTAGTGCCGGAAGACCTCTGAAGAGAAGTGTGGGAGAGTTGAGAGAAGGGTGAGGAGGTCTAGCAAGGATTGTAGGAATACAGAAGAATTGGGTCTGGACTAATCTTTACAAAGGTTGGAGAAGGATGATCTTTTGGGTTTGCCTGGTGGGCTTTTAAAAACAACGTAAGAAGCCAATAATGAAGCTGAGAATGATGCTGCACAAAAGTTGTTTAATCTTCATGGGTGGGAAACCCATATGCTAATCCCATTGTACAGATGATGCAACTGAGGCAAGGACTCAACCCAAGGTCCTCTCAGTTGCCAGGGCTGTGCATGGGTTTGAATTCAAGCTGTGCCCCCTTTGCCGCTATCCCCCTAGTTGAAGGGGGAGGAACGGTAGGGGGGATTCTTGGGGGGAGAGAACTCTATGTATATATGCTGGGTGGATTCTGAAGTAGGAATCCTGTGAATTTAGACAGATCATGAGAGGGAGGGCAGGAAAGGTTGCCTTAATGTTTGGCTCTCGTGGCCCTTCCTTACATCCCCAGGGTAATGCCAATCACCACTTTGGGGTCAGGAAGCAATTTTCCTCCAGGCCAGATTGGCCAGGGATCCTGGAGGGGTGTGTGGGGGAGGTAGTTTTGAATTTCCTGTATTGTGCAGTGGGTTGGACTAGATGACCCTGGTGATCCCTTCCAACTATATGATCCTCAGAGAGCACTGTGTGTATGGGGAGGGGCTGTGGCTCAGGAATAGAGCATCTGCTTGGCATGCAGAAGGTCCCAGGTTCAATCCCCGGCATCTCCAGCCGAAAAGACCAGGCACTGGGTGATGTGAAAGAGCTCTGCCTGAGACCCTGGAGAGCCGCTGCCAGTCTGAGTAAACAATACTCACCTTGATGGACCTGATTCGATATAAGACAGCTTCATGTGTTCATGTGTGTGCTTGCTCATAATATTTTCATTTGGTATCTTCTACAAAACCTGAGGGGAAAAAGAAAACCCCTGGAAGACCTTTTTCTGCAAAGTGAGGATATGTGAGATCATGGGGACCATTTATATAGTGTAGGTGGGGACCTTGGAGTGAATGAGGTGAGTTTGGCAAACGTTAGGGTGGGTAGGCGAACCTGTGTTTTTGGTCCGTGCCTTTTTAGGAGGCTGGGTGGTATTACTGCATACCTCCTAGGGTGACTGTTCATAATGTCAGGGTGCTGAGTGGATGAGGTGAGTCTGGGGGCAAGTTTGTGAGAACACCTGTGAGATTGTAGTTTGGCTTGCCGATCCCTGGTCCATCCTTGGGGGTTTGGGAGGGCTCTCGGGGTTACCTTGGCGTTGACCTTGATGTCCTGTAACACCAAGGCTGCTTCCACGAAGTCTCCATTTTGCCTGATCTCTTGGGGTCAGTCTGACCTGTTTGGATGATTGTGTCCTCTGGGAGTCTGTCTCCTTTAGCAAGGCTCCCAGCATAAACAGTGGACACCACTGATTGTGGGAACCTCGTGGTGGGAGCCAGGGGCAGGCTGGGTATCCTCTTGATAAGGAGAGACTGTGGCTCAGTGGTAGAGCATCTGCTTGGCATGCAGAAGACCTCAGGTTCAATCCCCGGCATCTCCAGTTAAAGGGACTAGGCAAGTAGGGGATGTGAAAGACCTCTGCCTGAGACCCTGGAGAGCCGCTTCTAGTCTGAGTGGACAATACTGGCTTTGATGGACCAGGGGTCTGATTCAGTATAAGGCAGCTTCGTGTGCTCATATGTGTACCCCATCTACCTTCCTTGCTATTAGGTATCCTGAGGTAGTGGAAGTGGTCTCCCTGTCTGGGACTGGACCCCTAAACTGGTAGTTCTAGCAGAACTATCAGCCCATGCTGACCCCCTCCCCACTACTTTTGATGGGTCAAGCTCAAGGTTTTGTGACCAATGAGGGCCTTGTTCCAGACTGCTGCCCTCAAGGCATAAGAAAAGGCCTTCGCTAATTTTTCAGTATCGAGCGAGATCTCTGGTGAGAGACGTGGATATCTGGCCCATGCCACGCTTCTTCATTTATTTTGATTGATTTATTAAAATCAAGAGTTTCCGTCTAAACGTTAGGAGGAACTTTCTAACAGTTAGAGCGGTTCCTCAGTGGAACAGGCTTCCTCGTGAGGTGGTAAGCGCTCCTTCCCTGGAGGTTTTTAAGAAGAGGTTAGATGGCCATCTGTCAGCAGTGCTGATTCTATGACCTTAGGGAGATCATGAGAGGGAGGGCATCTTCTGGGCATGGAGCTGGGGTCACTGGGGGAGGTAGTTGTGAATTTCCTGCATTGTGCAGGGGGTTGGACTAGATGACCCTGGTGATCCAACTCTATGATTCTGAAACATTTATATCCTGCCTTTCCTTGTGGGTCAAGGGGACTTACAATAATAGTTATTAAAACTATTTCCAGTTTAAAACCAAAAATAAATTGGCAAGCCCCAAAACTCTCCCCCCTTTAAAAGATGCCTGTCATTCAAACCCCCTCAAAAGCCCTGGCAATTGCTGCTGTCATACTGCCCTTGTGCAAATCTATGGTGAGACCACACTTGGAATACTGTGTGCGGTTCTGGTCACCACATCTAAAAAAAGATATTGCAGAGCTTGAGAAGGTGCAGAAAAGAGCAACCCAAATGATCAGGGAACTAGAGCAACTGCCCTATGAGGAGCGGTTAAAACGTTTAGGGCTGTTTAGCTTGCAAAAAAGCAAATAAGAGGAGACATGACAGAGGTCTATAAAATGCATGGTATGGAGAGAGTGGACAGGGAGAAGCTTTTCTCCCTCATAATAATAGAACACAGGGTCATCTGCTGAAGTTGGAGGGAGAGAGATTCAAAACAGATAAAAGGAAGTATTTCTTCACACAACGCATGGTTAAATTGTGGAACTCCCTGCCCCAGGATGTGGTGATGGCTGCCAACTTGGAAGGCTTTAAGAGGGGAGTGGACATGTTCATGGAGGAGAGGGCTATTGATGGCTACTAGTCAAAAAGGATACTAGTCGTGATGCATACCTATTCTCTCCAGGATCAGAGGAGCAGGCCTATTATATCAGGTGCTGTGGAACCCAGGCAGGATGGTGCTGCTGCAGTTGTCTTGTTTGGGGGCTTCCTAGAGGCGCCTGGTTGGCCACGGTGTGAACAGACTGCTGGACTTGATGGGCCTTGGTCTGATCCAGCACGGCCTTTCTTATGTTCTTCTGATAGGTGAACTGAAAAGGCATCTAGAGTGTTGTTGGGACTCTGTGGCCAAATCTGACCGAGTATTCTGTAAAGCAAACTGAGGCACCAACAGCAGCGGTTAAAAAAATGTCTACTTCTCTGCTTGCATCAGTTGAATCATATCCGGCGTAGTTCTTGAGGACAGGGGAGGGGCTGTGGCTGAGCGGCTGAGCATCTGCTTAACATGTTGAAGGTCCCAGGTTCAGTCCCCACCGCCTCCAGACAAGGACCGGGCAGGAAGTGACGTGAACGACCTCCGCCTGAGACCTTGGAGAGATACCGCCAGTCTGGGTAGACCATACAGACCTTGGCGGCTTTTGCGCTGCCAGTTAAAATCTCTCCATTGCGGTCTACACTGGGTTTTTTGACAAGTTGTGTGGTCGTTCTCTGGCGGTGTTGCTGTATGGAGTGTTTCAGTGGCTGAGAGAGAATGGGCTGACGCTGAATCCTGATAAGATGGGGGAGTGAGGCAAACCGGGAAGGGAGCTGCTCTGGGTGGGATTTTTCTCGGATGAAGCCTAGTTTTCTCAGACGGGCTTGAGACTTCTGTGGGATCGTTCTCTGTTGCTGGGGAAGCAGGAGAAGAAGAAGAAGAAGAGTAGTTGGTTTTCATATGCCGACTTTCTCTACTACTTAAGGAAGAATCAAAGTGGCTTACAGTCTCCTTCCTCTCCCCACAACAGACACCCTGTAGGAAGGTGGGGCTGAGAGAGCTCTGAGAGAACTGTGACTGGCCCAAGGTCACCCTGCTGGCTTCATGTGGAGGAGTGGGGAAACCAACCCGGTTCACCAGATCAGCGTCCGCCACTCATGTGGAGGAGTGGGGAATCAAACCCGGTTCTCCAGATTAGAGTCCACCGCTCCAAACCACCGCTCTTAACCACTACACCACGCTGGCGGCTAAAATCCACTTTCCCCCTGCTGCCTCTAGGCCAGAAACGCTTTCCTTTCCTGGAGGCAGCTGACCTGGCCATGCTGTGACAACCTGGAGGTTCGTTTATTGTAAAGCACCCTTTACATTTGCAAAAGGCAGCCCTTGAGGGCAACTAGGAAACTTCGGTGGCGCAAAATGTGGATGCCTGCTTGTTATCAGGAGCTCACCGCCCGGCACACGCCTGGCTTGTTTCTTTCTGGGCTCTGTTCAAGGTGCTGGTGCCGGCTGTTATTTGTTTAGAAAATTTCTAGGCCGCCCTTCTGGCGAACCTGCTCGACGCAGTGTACAAAGTACAACGTGATAAAGGCAGCATAAAATAGCATTAAAACTGTGAAAAGTAAGCTATTTCAAGCCCAGACACTTAAACTCTGCTAGAGTACAAAAAGTGTGTAAAACATCAGCCTAAAAATGGCCTCGTGAAACAGTTCTCAGGCTATAAGCTGACTAAGGAACAATTTAAAGGCCTTTATGGCCCACGTGCTTGACAGACCACCTCTCCTTGCTTAAAGCCTTGCGGCTTTCTCCATAACACTTCTTCCCTCTGAACCTAACCTTTCCGGGGGGGGGGGGGCTCCATTGTGGCCCATGGACAGCCCTTTTCAGTAGCTGCCCCCTCACTTTGCAGGTGAGGTGAACACCCACCCTGCTGGCTTTCAGGAAGGACCTAAGTCACAGCTGCCTTATGGCGATCCTGTAGGACACTGGTTCCCAACCGGGGGAATAATAATCTGAATATCCCATGAATATCCTCTAGAGCACTGGTTCCCAACCAGGGGTCCGCGGACCCCCAGGGGTCCGCGAGAACTAAATTAAGGTCTGCAAAACAAAGTTATAAACCCATAATAAATTAATATTTTCAATTAAAAGTTCTCTATTATAAAATATATATTCAAATATTATTCTAAGTTTAATGTTTAACTAACAGTTATGATTAAAGTTTATTTTCAAATTGTCGGAATTTTTATTTTGAACCTTGGGGTCCCTGCTCCGAACAAAAAAGTCCTAGTGGCCCCTGGTCAAAAAAAGGCTGGGAACCACTGCTGTAGGATTTTCAAGGCAAGAGACGTTGGGAGGTGGTTTGCCATTGCCGGCCTCCGCGTCACGGCCCTGGTGTTCCTTGGAGGTCTCCCGTCCAAATGCTTGCCAGGGTCGAGGCCGAGAGTGTGGGACTGGCCCTAGGTCACCCAGCAAGTTTGCATGTCAGACTGGGGATTCGAACCTGTGTTTCCCAGATCCTAGTCCGGCACCTTAACCACTATACCGTGCTGGCTCTTGGAAGAACCTGTACGGTTGTGTTATTTTGGAGGGCATTCGGGTCCTGATAAGAGATGACTTATGGGGCTCGGTTATTGGTAAGGAGAATTGTTGTTTTGTCTCGTATGTAAGATTTCTGTGAGGCGTTGATATGGGTTTGCTGTGTTTGTTGCTGAGTATACTTGTTGCTGTGTTGTTTTTGTGCAGTTTGGTCTTGGTTTTTATGCTTATTCTGTGTTTATTTTCTTACCCACCTTTGGTCCCAACTCCAGAAGGAGGGCTGGATTATAAATATTTTAAAATTCACACATAGTCTTTTCCAGTTATTTTTACAGTATTCCTATAAGGTTGGGTATTATTCCCACATTGTGGATGGGGAGGGAAGCTTGAGGCTGTGAGGTAGCAGCTAGCCAAGGGGCTGAAATCTTACGTGGTGTTGCTTGTAAGTCCCACTGAACTAGGTGGAACTTCTGAGTAAATGTAGCTAGGGCTGGTCTGCATGGCACCTACTAAATTTGTGGTGAGATCTCAACTGGGGACTTGGTGATTCAAGGCTGTCTATTAGCCGCAGTCCTGCTAAGGTAGGATGGATCTTCCTCCTCTGGAACGTGTCCAGAAGAGGGCAACAAAGATGGTGAGGGGCCTGGAGACCAAGTCCTATGAGGAAAGGTTGAAGGAGCTGGGGATGTTTAGCCTGAAGAGGAGAAGACTGAGAGGGGATATGATAACCATCTTCAAGTACTTGAAAGGTTGACATATAGAAGTTGGTGCTGAGTTGTTTTCTGTTGCCCCAGAAGGTTGGACCAGAACCAACGTGATTTCCTCTGCATGACGGGAGAAAGTTGGTGAATTTGTTCCTGAGCTCTCGTTTTTATTGACTTTATTTGTATTCAACCTTTCTTGCTGAAACTCAGGGTGGATTACAAGATATAAATCAGCGCAGTCAGATAGTATAATAAAACCAGTGAGCAATGCAATCGAATTAGGATTACAGAAGTAGAGAACTATGCGAACCATCTGTCTAGGGCAAGGTGTGCTTTAACTATACAGGAAGTGGATTACAAGCTATAGGAAAATGCATTCAAAGCAGGTGATAAGCTATGATAATAAAACTACTGCCTTCCGGAGGTTTTGCCATACCGTAGCCCAAACACATCTTGGAAGCACGTTTTGTTGGATCTGAGGTAGGCGCAGTGGCACAAAATGTGCAGTGTATTTATTTATTTAAACCATTTATATCCCGCTTTGCCTTCCCAGTTAGGGCTCACAGGGCAGCATTGAGATTCAACTTTAAAAGCAATACACGAATACATGTAAAACACCAATTAAAACATTAAGAGGAAGGAGGGTCAATATGGGAACGATAGTGAGGGACAGACGGATTTTCCTGGGGAGGGAGTTCCACAGTTTTGGTGCCACGACTGAGAAGGCCCTTTCTTGGGTTGCCCCCCACTTCTAGCCTCAGACTAAGCCCCCCCCCCCCAAAGGACTGTAATGATACTAGATTTTCACCATGAGGAAGGATGAGAAATCCTCTGCCTGAACAGGATGGAGTAGCACTTGGACTGTGATTGAGAATCCTTCCGCCATCTCTTTTCCCCATTAATACCATGTTTTCACTCACCTGTGAAGTGAGCCAGTGTGGTGTAGTGGTTAAGAGCGGTGGTTTGGAGCAGTGGACTCTGATCCGGAGAACTGGGTCTGATTCCCTACTCCTCCACATGAGCAGCGGACGCTAATCTGGTGAACCGGGTTGGTTTCCCCACTCCTCCACATGAAGCCAGCTGGGTGACCTTGGGCAAGTCACAGCTCTCTCAGCCTCACCTATCTCACAGGGGGTCTGTTGTGGGGAGGGGAAGGGAAGGTGATTGTAAGCTGGTTTGATTCTTCTTTAAGTGGTAGAGAAAGTCGGCATATAAAAACCAGCTCTTCTTCTTCTGTGAGTGATGCTGGCATAGGATTTATGTAAATTATTCTGTAAGACTCTTCGGGAGTGGGAGAGAATTACTGCTCCTGCAGTAATATTTGAGTGAACAGGTGGCCTTTTGACCAGTCAGCCCTGGCCTCCTGTTGCATGCTCCATCTATTTGCTGCTCTCCTCTGGGGCTGGCACCCTGTTCCTAGTTACTGTCCAGGGGCAAGCAGGCAGAGCGTCCGAAGTGTGGTGCCCGTAACCTGAAAGGTCCATGTGTGGACAGCAGAGAAAGCTGTAACGTGCAGCAGTGCTTACCGGGGGCAAGGTAACACCAAGTCAGTGTGAAGCCGAACAGCGTGTGGGGAAAAGCCCCATTGGATGTTGTCACTCAGATGTCAGACTAGAGCTGGAGAGGCCCTGGTTCAAGCAGCGGAGCCCGCTGAGTGACCTTGAGCCAGTCGCACTCTGCCTGATCTACCTTGCAGGGTTGTTGTGAAGAAAAAAATAAAGCAGAAGAGGGAAATGCAGGATGCCCTGGACACCTCCCTGAGCTTCTTGGAGGAGAGGCAGGATTTAAAAAAAATCTTTTGTTTGTTTCATTTTTTGCTTTAAAACTTGGTTACAGTTGTCCCTGGTTCTCTCTGCCTCTCCTGGTGTTCTTTCTCTCACAAACACGCCCATCAACTCCCGGGCCGAGCAGTGACAGGGTGATGCTACCCGCTTCAGACTGCAGGTGGCATCTTCCAACTTTGAATGTTCCTTTGTATTAAAAAAAAAAGGTCCATGCAAATAGTAGATTAGCTTAGCAGGCAGAAAGGCTCATCTTCCTTTTTCGTTGCTTGCATTGCTAACTCTCTGTTTTGCAAGAAGCCTTTAACCCAGGGAATGAAATTGAGTCCAGTAGCGCCTTAAAGACCAACAAAAATCCCCCTGGGTATGAGGACATAAGAGCCCGCCTGGATCAGACCAGTGGTCCATCTAGTCCAGTATACTGTCTTACACAGCGGCCAACCAGTCCCTCTGGAGGGCGTAGAGGCCGAGGCCTTCACCTGATGACAACGCGACTAACCTCTGATACTAGTCGTGGAGAGTAAAGATGTGCTTTGATTATGTAACAAAATAATGCATATGTAAACAAGAGTTTGTTGTTATGTACTATCAACAACAAATATATATATAACAATATAATATATAAAGATACATATATACAGATACATTCATGTAGATTTTAATCACCATTAGAATGTTTGCTGACTACATACGCTGTAATGTATAGATGCAAAAGTAGACAGTAGTATGGAGAATATTAGGTCTTAATGGTGTAAATCAGGGGTGGGGAACGTCAGGCCCGGGGGCCGTATAAAGCCCTGCGAAATCATTTGGTCTGGCCCTTCATGAGTCCTGGCAGATCTCTAGCTCGGAAGAATGCTGCCCTGCCTGAATCTCTCGGGCCCAGCTGGGGACAGCAGAGCTCAAAAGCGAGTCGCTCTATGTGGCAGACACTCGGAGCCGTCTCCGGTCGTGCCTCTTGGCTAAATGTTTGACCAAATATAGCAGGCTAATTTTTAAGTTGATAATTTTGTATGGCCCGCGAATGATGTTATAAATATCCAAATGGCCCTTGGCTGAAAAAAGATTCCCCACCCCTGGTATAAATGTTTTAAGTCAATATAATTATAAGCAAGATAAATAATTAGGTTAAAGGTAATTTAGAGGTAAAATGTTTATGTATTCGCTTCAGTAAAGAATATAATATGTGTCTAGATTAGAAGAACAGAACAAACTATTATAGAATGTATTGGGACCTCTATGTTAGTTATTTGAGGAGGATCTTGTTGTGGAGATTGAGTTTGAGGTGTGTGTGATGTGTATGAATTGTATGTGTTTTATAAAATTAATAACATTTTATTTAAAAGAAGAGAGAGAAAGTAAAGGGAACCTCCATACGATTTCAGAGGCTGCGAACCTCTGGGTACCAGTGCGAGGAGCCAACATAGTGGGAACGCTTTGTCCCCTTTGCCCTGCTTTGTAGGGCATCTGGTTGGCCACTGTCCCGAAACGGGACGCTTACTAGATGGACTGCAGGTCTGATCCAGCAGACTTGACTTACGTTCTTATGGAGACTGGATCTGAAATCTTCTGCATGATAAAGGATGTTTTCTGCCGCTGAATGACAGCCCCTCTCCTTCCGGGGTAACTCTGGCCCATTGTGACGCTTCCTGAGAGGGTTGTTGTGAACCGTATCGTGGGGGTGAACAGAATGTTAAATCTGGGCTGGGCCCAATAAGATACCCTACAAGGTATGTCGTATCATTTTTATCATTGCTATTAGCAGCGGAGAGTGTCATTACATCTATAATGTTTGTTTACATGCTTGTGACTGTGGCTGGCAGCCACCCTGGAAGGTAACATTGTCATAGATGAGACAGATCAAATGACATGTTCAGGGCTGCTTGATCTAAATTAACCATGTTAAAAAAATTAGCTGAACCTCTGAATGGAAACTCTTAATTTCTTGGTCTTGATGGTTTATCTGCATCATTAACCAGGGCGGTATAGGTTGGTCATGTCTTGAGGGTGTGTTTGGGCGCCGTGCGGTGCCCTGCTTGTGGCTTGTTTACTGTCGGTTTCTTGGCACTCTGCCGCTCCAAACTGGGTTTGGCCACCACCCGTGCAGGATTGTGTGGGTGCCCTTCTCGCGCATACCAAGACAGAGATCGACCAAAGTGATAATCGTCCGGCTGGAATGTTAATGTAAGGGCAGCCACCTGATGTGCATTGCCCCATCCAGTTTCTTTGGGGTTCAATCTGTTGTGACTAACGTACCATGTGCGAGCATCGTTACGTCATAATTTTGTACTTCAGCTGATATTCTTTGCCCTCCATTCATCAATTCTGTTCACAAAAGATAGTGTGTTTCCTACTGAAAATAATAAAGAAATGTGGCCCAGGTAGTTAAGATTCTTTTTATGGGCCTTTTATGCAGGGACGTTTCCCCGCAGTCACCCCTGCCAACTGCTTTGGGGCTTCCTTTTGATTATGCATGCCTTTTCTGTTAGAGATTGTCTCGCTCTCCCCGCATGTTTTGACCCTGTTTTAGCCAGAATCTGGAAAACGGGCAAAATGCAGGGGGAGACCGAGGCGGCCTCTGACGGGCGGAAAAGGCATGCATAATCAAAAGGAAGCCCCGAAGCAGTCGGCGGGGGTGACCACGGGGAAACATCCCTGCATAAAAGGCCATTGTGTTTTAAAAGATGTGACTAACATAACCTTGAGGATTTTAGTTATAATTCCTAGGCAGTTTATTTTCTCTCAAATTACGAATCCAAAAATACTGCTTCCCCCAGTATCAGGATAAATGAACGTCGTGTGTAATCTGGGCCTTTGAATCTGTGCAGAAAATGTTTTCTGGCAAAGAACGTGTGACTTACACATTGTGACTTACAAACCACACGACTGTTCATTAACAGACACGCACAAATGAATGGCCACAATCAAAATACTACAGCTGATACTCACTGTGGATGTGCTCATCACAGTTCAGTGTCAAGTCCCCGTGGGAAGTACTGATGACCGTGGGAACTGTCTCTTGACGGTGGCAACACTCCCAAAGATTTGTTTCTTTTCTGCCATCCTTTTCAGGGAAGACTTACAGCCCAATCCTAATGGGGGAGGGGGCAAAAGGCGTGACCTCTGCACCGGTGTTAGGACCACTTGTGCTGGCTAAAGTGGCATTAACGCTGGCGCAGGGGCACTTACACTGGTTTTGGGGAGCCGCGCAGCAGCGCCATGCTCGGACGCCAGAACAGCCTTGCTGATACGAGGGCTCACGCCAGTGTCAAAGGGGGCATTCCCAGGGGCGGAGATGACTTTAGTCAGCTCCCAAATCCCTTTCAGCCTCGTAACGCCCTTTTTTTTTGCAGGCGCTGAGCTACACCTGCCTGGAGTAGCCCTGTGGAATTCTATGGAAAGTTCCACGGGGTTTTCTTTAAAATTGCTTTTTTGGCTTGCTGCGCTTGGCAGCAAGATGCTCTGGGGGTGACACAGCTGCACCATCCCCGGGCGCTCCTTAACTACCACCCCCCCGTTAGGGTTGGGCTGTTAATATCCAGGCAGTTCCTCCCCCCACACCCCCACAATTCATCTGCCTCCCTCTATCCATGTCTTCCACCAGAAATTGAAGACTTTTTTGTTTGGTTTGGTCTACCCCCAATAACAGTTATTATTGGCCTTCCTCCCTGGTTTGGGTGTTTATATGCTTATGTATTTATATGTTTTTATTGAATTACCTTATAATTTTAAGTGCTGGTTTAACATTCAAGAACATTTTCATGTTCGTTGCTTTGAGAGCCCCAATTGGGTGGAAAGGCAGCATAGAAATGTTTCAAATGGTAGTACCGATGATAATAGCAAGGATTTCAAATCCACGGACGTTGCATCACATCCCCTGACCTACACATTTCCCTGTCTCGGCCTCAATGATAACAAAGTCATCAGCTGACAGCACTTTGGCTGTTTCCGCTGCGTCCTCTTTTAGGACAATTGCATTGTCCCATGGGGCGTTATCCCCTGCATTTCTGATATCGGCATACTCTAAATACTTATCGACAACACCTTGTGCTGGTTTTTTCTCGATTTACCTTTGCGAACAGTGTGTCAAGGATTCCCCCGCTCCCCCTTGTCCTCCAGGTTTGTGGTAGTGAGCAGATATATTGCCTTTTACTACTGCCCGAAATTCGACTGCCGAATAGACTGCCCAAAATTCCTTTTCTAGATTGCAGCCCCCTTTCTGGAAGTATTTGAGAAGCTTCTACCAGCTTCTCCTCTGCAGCAGGCTTGATTTGATACTCTGCAGCAGAGGAGAAGCTGGTAGAAGCTTCTCAAATACTTCCAGAAAGGGGGCTGCAATCTAGAAAAGGAATATCTCTGATTCTCTCTCTCGTGGCCCTTTCTTGCATGCCCAGGGTAGTGCTGATCGCCACTTTGGGGTGAGGAAGCAATTTTCCTCCAGGCCAGATTGGCCAGGGATCCTGGAGGAGTTTTTGTTTGTTTGTTTGTTTTGTTTACCATCTTCTGGCCATTTAGAAGGGGTCACTGGGGGTGTGTGGGGGGAGGTAGTTGTGAATTTCCTGCATTGTGCAGGGGGTTGGACTAGATGACCCTGGTGGTCCCTTCCAACTCTATGATTCTATTCTGTGATTCTACCCCCTTCTAAACCAGCTTGAATTTACTGGTAATCAGCCCACTTCAAAGGCTCATTAATAACAAAATATATTAATCTCTTTCAAACGAAAGCAACAATGTGTGCATTTTAATATTAAATAGGGAGTGATGACAGTCTCACATAATGCCATGTTAGTCACATATTATAATGGTTTGTTTGTTGCAAGAACTGTGGCTTGCAAAAAACCACATTTCGCATAACATCTCGTGATGCTTCCTTAACGTGAACAAACTCCCAGAAGCAAGTGAAATTAAAACACATTTTTCTTTTCACTTGTTAAAGGAGGGGGGGAACTGTGTGTGTGTGTGTTAAGTGCCTTCCGACTCATGGCGACCCGATGAATGAAAGTCCTCCAAAATGTCCTATCTTTGACAGCCTTGCTCAGATCTTGCAGATTGAAGGCCGTGGCTTCCTTTATTGAGTCCATCCATCTTTTGTTGGGTCTTCCTCTTTTCCTGCTGCCCTCAACTTTTCCTAGCATGACTGTCTTTTCCAGTGACTCTTGTCGTCTCATGACGTGACCAAAATACGATAGCCTCAGTTTAGTCATTTTAGCTTCTAGGGTCAGTTCAGGCTTGATTTGATGCATAGCCCACTGATATATTTTTTTGGCAGTCCACGGTATCCGTAATACTTTCCTCCAACACCACATTTCAAAGGAATCTATTTTCTTCCTATCAGCTTTCTTCACTGTCCAGCTTTCACACCCATACATAGTAATAGGGAATACGATGGCATGAATTAATCTAGTATTGGTGGCCAATCTAGTCTTGTCTCTTGACTAATATAAACAAGTTTAACCCATTACAAATGTTACTGGCATAAGCTCAGTCGTTTTTTGTTTCTTCTCAAGTTGCTAAATGAGAAAGCAAGAATATTAGTACAACGAATATTAGCAGAACAACTGTTGCCTATTTTTGAAGAGGTCTCTTATCAGAAGAGTAGAATTTTTTTTAAAAAATTTGACTCATCTTGTCCATTGTGTCTATGGCTATTGTACTCTCTTGAGAGCCAGCGTGGTGGAGTGGTTTGGAGTGGTGGACTCTGATCTGGAGAACCGGGTTTGATTCCCCGCTCCTCCACATGAGCGGCGGAGGCTGATCTGGTGAACTGGATTTGTTTCCCCGCTCCTCCACATGAAGCCAGCTGGGTGACTGTGGCCTAGTCACAGCTCCCTCAGCCCCACCTACCTCACAGGGTGTCTGTTGTGGGGAGGGGAAGGGAAGGTGATTGTAAGCCGGTTTGAGTCGCCCTTAAGTGGTAGAGAAAGTTGGCATATAAAAACAAACTCTTCTTCTTCTACTCATATTGTACTCAGGTGCCAGTTTGGGGGGAATTGTTACCAAGTTATGAAACTGAAAATTTATCTTTAAAATGATATTGAATATGGTAGCTGTGTATGAATCTACCGTAGGTCTGTAGACTGATCCTTCCTTGGTAGTTCATCTTTTTAAATTGTTTTTCCCAGTTTGCTTCTGGCCTGAGGACTGTTTTACAAGGAGCCCTTTAGGCTACTAAACAGCACAGGCTTGCGTAGAGTTATACCCTACTCAGTCTCTTAAGTCAGTCATGGGCTTAGAAGAGTGTAACTCGGCTTAGAATGGCGCCGTTCATTTCTTTTGCTGCTTTTAATGGCTTTTTTTGTGGTTTGTTAATTTTAATGAGTTTTCTGCTGTGTTTAATGGTTTTACCGTGTTCTACTTAACCAGGTCTCTGGAGAGGCGGCGCATAAATTTGCTAAATAAATAAATAGCCCTTGGGTTCTCTCTCTTTCTCTCTCTTTTTTTTAAATGAGCACTGGCGCATACTGATCCCCTAACGACTCCCGGTTTTTACCTGCATGCACATTCAGACCGGCTTTGTTTTGCTTGTCAAACTGAGCAGGGCCCTCTCTAGCAAGCGCCACTTTGGCAAGAACTCGATGTACCTCCTTTTGTGACATCTTGTAAGGCATTGTGCCAGCTGAGCCGTGAGCCAGGAGTCTTGGGCAGGGGCGATTGCCGAGCCAGCTCTGGCAGCAGCGTCGGGGTAAATTCAGGCAGGCGCCAGGCCCTTAAGATGAGCATTGGGCTCTCCGGGCCACCAGTAGCACCCTTCTTTCTTATGGTGCTCAACACCAATATCCTGGGCCTTGCGCTGGTCCCCCTGTGGTGCAAAAAAGCTGGAATTAGTGTCGGCTGTGTGTGTCGTCACCACTGCCGCCAAGCTGCCGGATGGCCTTGGGTGCTTCATTCCCTACCAGGCACGAGGATGTGAGTTCCATGTGCCAAGGGCTCTTCTTGAGCAGAGTGATGGATTTCACTCAATGGAAGGGAAGGCAGCCAATTTGGAGGCTAGAATAAAAAGGTAGTTTGAGGGCAGAGGGCTTAGAACTGTGCATTTTTTTCCCTGCGCTTTTGCAGGTTCAAAATGCACCACATACAGGGCCATCATGTTTAAGAATGGTTATGAGATGATTCAAGGCCAATCTGTATTGTTATCAAAGTTATCTGACAAAAGGAGCATGCCTATTATATTAGGTGCTGTGGAACACAGACAGGGTGCTAGTGCAGTCATCTTTGTGGGCATCCTAGAGGCGGCATAATAATCTCATAATACTAGAACAAAGGGTCTTCTGCTGAAGCTGGAGGGTGACAGATTCAAAACAGATGAAAGGAAGTATTTCTTCACACAACACGGGTTAAATTGTGGAACTCCCTGCTCCAGGATGTGGTGATGGCTGCCAACTTGGAAAGCTTTAAGAGGTGAGTGGACATGCTCAGGGAGGAGAGGGGTATTCATGGCTGCTAGTCCAAATGGATACTAGTCATGCTTCATACCTATTCTCTCCAGGATCAGAGGAGCATGCTTGTTATCTTAGGTGCTGTGGAACACAGGCAGGATAATGCTTCTGCAGTCGTCTTGTTTGTGGGCTTCCTAGAAACACCTGGTTGGCCACCGTGTGAACAGACTGCTGGACTTGATGGGCCTGGGTCTGATCCAGCATATCTTACATTCTTATGAGTCATGAAAGCTCATATCCCTCCCCCCCAAATCTTGTTGGTCTCTAAGGTGCTGTGTGTGTGTGTGTGTGTGTGTGTGTGTGTGTTAAGTGCCGTCAAGTCACTTCCAACTCATGGCGACCCTCTAAAATCAATGTCCTCCAAAATGTCCTATCTTTGACAGCCTTGCTCAGATCTTGCAAATTGAGGGCCGTGGCTTCCTTGATTGAGTCAATCCATTTCTTGTTGGGTCTTCCTCTTTTCCTGCTGCCCTCAACTTTCCCTAGCATGACTGTCTTTTCTAGTGACTCTTGTCATCTCATAATGTGACCAAAATATGATAGCCTCAGTTTAGTCATTTTATTCTAAGGTGCTGCTGGACTGGAATCTAGCTATTCTACTGCAGACCAACAGTGCTGCCCTCTGAAGCCATCTTCACGGAAGACACCACATTCAGACACATTTGAGTGGACATCCTGGTATCTGACAAAGGAGCTCTGACTCTCAGAAGTTCATACCCCCCAAATCTTGTTGGTCTCTAAGTTACTACTGGACTGGAATCTAGTTATCTCAATTACAGGTTTTTTTTGGGGGGGGCGGAGTGAAGCTGAGCCGGGCTTGCAGCTGATTACGGAAGGGAGATTCGAACTGTGGACTTCTGATTCCGAAGTCCTCTTTTCTCTGCGGAACAGAATGCGCAAAGGGGAGTTGGGGGCCAGGAGATGAGTATTCTGTGGAAGAGGGCCTTATAGAGCCATTTGTTATAAAATTGCTGCATGGGATCGGAGTGCAAGGAAACATACGCGCCGCTTGTGCAATTCGGCCTGGGCGCTGCTTGTGCGCCCCCCCCCCCCATAATACTCTCTGCATCCATGCTGATTGCTGGCAGAGCACTTTGTCTCGTCAGAGGAAGATGCTACCAGGGCAGCATAATGCTTGCCTACCTGCCGTGCAGAATTTCCCAATCGCCTTGGGCCACAACATTTCCCCATTTTATGAGGTGTCCATCCCTCTGCCCATCAGCTGTGCGCTCTGTGCCTTTGAATCATTTTTTAATTGGGGAGATTAGTGCACGCCTGGGCAGAGAGAGGTCTGCGCAAACCCAAACAGCCGCTCCGCATTCCGCATATCAGGATTTAAGGTGATGGCCCGCGTTCTGCGTTGGCCAGCTTTTTTAAAAAAAAAAGCCAGATCAAGGAGAAGCCCAGTGTCCAAATCTGCTGGGAGGTCTCTTCGCTTTCAAAAACAAAAAAAAGTTGGCAAGGAATTATTACAAGTTCAAAAAGGAGCCATAAATGCACAAGAGCATGGAAACTTAAAAGGCCTCCTGCCCCTGTGCGTCCCCCCTGCCCTTTCCCCAATAATTCAGCGATCCTTTCATGTCTACTGGTTGATGGCTCATCTGCTACTAGCGATGTGCTTTAAAAGACGCACAAACATCTCCCTATACTTTACAACCAATACTGAAACTCAAGACTCTGCATTCTCCTGGACTGAATGGAGATCTGGGATTCCTGTCTAATTTCCAAGGCTACTTTCTGCATGCCTACCACCCCTCTGCATTTGACACCTAATCCAATCATGCCTGCTAATGTCATTTACTTGCTTTTGTCATTTACGTTGCATTGTGTGCCTAACTCTTCTCTATCTTAAGGACAGATAGACTCACATTCTAGCTGCATCTGAACAAGTGAGCTGTGGCTCACGAAACTCATACCCTGCTGGAAATTTTGCTAGTCTTTAAGGTGCTACTGGACTCTTGCTTTTTTCTACTCCTACAGACAAACACGGCTACCCATCACGACCTGTCTCCCTATACTTTGTAGGCTAATGTAGACAATGGGAGTTCACTGTGTTTTCTATTGAAGCTGCCTGTTACTTATGTGTTTGCCTTGATGAGGATGACGAGTCCAGCATTCTTGAAATGTTTTGCATTGGGGAAAATTTTATTACAACATATGGAAGCCTTCTGAGTCAGACAGTCAGGCCATCTAACCCTTGCTGTCCATCCTTGACATGCATCCACTCTTTCTCCTGAATTCCTGCCCCCACCTCAATACACGCTGCCTTTTCTCTCTCCCCAGTTGCCTTAGACTGAATCAGGCCATTGATCCGTCATGGTCAGTATTGGCCCACTCCAGGGTCCCCAGCCTTTTCGAGCATGTGGATTTGTGAGGGTTGTGAGCACCACCCCAAAAATGGCCACTACGGGAAGCGGAACCAAATCCCAAACGGCTGCCTCAGGAGGTGGAGCCAAAACAGGACATCTCCCCCCCCCCCACAACTCCTGGAAAGAAGGAAATCCTGAAGGAGGAATGAAACCACGCATTGACTAAGGAAAGCCTAGTTCCTTACCAGTCCTTCTTGATCCAATGCTGGAAAACCTTTTCATTTGAAAGAGGGCAGCCAGTAACAAGCCCCGAGTTGCAGGCCTCGTCTGCCTTCTGCGAAACCCAGTGGGCACCAAGGGAAGTTCAGGTGGGCATCATGTTGCCCCCTGGCCCCAAATTGGGGGACCCTGGTCTACTCAGACTGGCAGCGGCTCTCCAGTGTTTCAGGCGGTGGTCTTTCACATCACCTACTACTTGACCCTTAACTGGAAATGCTGGGTATTGAACCTGAGACCCTCTTCATGCCAAACGGATGCTCTACTTTTCCCTTCCCTAGATTTAACAGCCATTAGCTATCCATCAACCACTTCACACTTTAAAAGGGGGAGATTAAATTTAATTTTTCCTTGACACTATAGAGAGAAAAGTTGCCACGTCCCTCATGCAATTGACCGATCTGTTTGATGGCAGATAACGCGGTATCCGCTTCTCAGAAAGCGTCTTTAGCTGTTTTATCCAGGGAGTGATATATTTTGTGCAGTATTATTTTGTGGACATGCTAAAACAATGTGGGCAAGGGAGTCTCTTTGATCCGGACAAACTGGGTCTCCCAAACTTATCACCCATTATATATCAGTCGGTCCTTAAATTTCAGTACTCCCTCTTTGAGCTATCAACAGCTCCTGAAGTGTTTCAGTTGTTAATCTCCGATATCTCTGTGTCCAACTGGACTAGTAAGTTAGACAAAAGATTTCCCCTTCCAGTCGAGCGACTGAAAGCTGCAAGGATTACTACTCGGAAAGCAAGCTGTAAACAATTACAAAATAAGATCTTAAATGAGGATTGGTCCTTCGTGTAAGGACGCAAATCGTCAATGTTCACCTCGCTTCTTCCAGATACCCTTCGACAGAACTTTCTCCTTGCCAGGCTATTTCCTTTGGTTAGAAATCCATAAGTTCAAACGAGCTTTCTTATTGGCGAGATGTAATGCCCTAGACTCAGCCGAGACACAAGGGAGATGCTCTACCACTGAGCCACAGCCCTTCCCCCAGTGATGCACATAAGAAGAGCCCTGCTGGGTCAGGCCAGTGGTCCGTCGAATCCAGCATCCTGCCCCACACACTGGCCAACAAGTTCTTCTGGAGGGGTCTACAACAGGGCACAGAAGCCGAGTCCTTCCCCTGATGTTGCCTCCTGGCACTGGTATTCAGAGATATACTGCCTCTGACTGTGGAGGCTCGATTTAGCCCGCAAGGCTAGTAGTCACTGGTGAGACCTACCCTCCAGAAGTGGTATCTCTAGTAAAATTCTGTGTTCTGAAAGGAAATACCTGGAAGCAATTTCCATCTCGGCTCTTTTCTCCCTGCCCCTCCCCGCTTCTCAGTCTGCCTTACGTGGCCAAGGAGAACAATTGCTTCCATTCTTGTTCAGGGCAGCTGAACATGCCTCAGAACATAATTTATTCCCTGTCTGTTTTTTTTCCCCTTTTCAAACACGCATGCGCCCCGAATATTTGCACGTACATGCACCCTTTCCCCCGCTGCCTAAAATGTGCGTTAGGGCTAAAAATGCACATTTTGCTTCGGCACTGAATGAATCCCATCGTTGCCGTGAACCGTGAAGAGTGAGTCTGACTCGATACAGTCAGCCGCAAGATGTAGAGGTGAGGTGCAGACTCCTATCCTCCTGTATCAACCAGCCGTCCTTTCCCTGCATGGTTTCTGTCTCTTGGCGGCCTTTTTCTGAACTGTGTTGGTGCTCACCTGAACCCCTCTCTGGTTCCCCAGCCTTGCTTCTGTCAAGATCTACCATTGCTCAGCTGAACAGGAAGCGCAAAGCAAGGGAGACACCCGCCCCCCATTGTTCAGTCAGCTGGACCTTATGGGGCGGACGGAGTAGGGAGGGGTTGTACTTAGGGCTGCCAACTCCTGGAAATTTGAAGGGTTGGATCCGGGCAAGGGTAGGGTTTGGGGAGAGGAGGGACCCGAACAAGGTTATAATGCCTTTGAGTCCACCCTTCAAAGGTGGAGAGCCAGCATGGTGTAGTGGTTAAGAGTGGCGGTTTGGGGTGGTGGTCTTTAATCTGGAGAACCGGTTTGGTTTCCCCACTCCTCCACATGAAGCCTGCTGGGTGACCTTAGGCTAGTCACAGCTCTCAGCCCCACCTACCTCACAGGGTGTCTGTTGTGGGGAGAGGAAGGGAAGGTGTTTGTAAGCCGGTTTGATTCTCCCTTAAGTGGTAGAAAAAGTCGGCATATAAAAATGGACTCTTCTTCTTCAAAGTTGCCATTTTCTCCCGGGGAACTGATTGCTGTCGCCTGGAGATCAGTGGTAATTCCTGGAGAGGCCCCCAGGCTGATGAGGGGTGCAGTAGCCTCTGTCTGGAGATGATGGTAGTTTTCCAACCGGAAATTTACCAGAAAAGAGCAGGTTCCATTGGGCTAGTTGGGTTAATTTGTTTCAGTGAATTTGTGAATTTGTCAGAATAAATCTTACCTTATGGATAAGTTAGAGCCCCGGGGCGCATAGTGGTAACTTGCCGTCCTGCAGTCAAAAGCTCTGCTCACGACCTGAGTTCGATCCCGACGGAAGTCGGTTTCAGGTAGCCGGCTCAAAGTTGACTCAACCTTCCATCCTTCCGAGGTCGGTAAAATCAGTACCCAGCTTGCTGGAGGGTGAAGTGTAGACGACTGGGGAAGGCAATTGCAAACCCACCCCGTAAACATAGTCTGCCTAGTAAACGTTGGGATGTGATGTCACCCCATGGGTCAGTAATGAACCGGTGCTTGCACAAGGGACTCCCTTCACCTTTTACGGATGAGTTGCTCCAAGACTTATTTGTATGTGTGTTTTTAAGACGAGCACTGCAGAATCCAGGGAATCCTTCCCTGCTCTTGGGGCCTGATTCTCAGGCCCAGGCTAGACATGACACCGGGAAAGGTATGTGTGTTCCATTTTAATCAGCTTGGCGATAGAGGGGGGAGTGTTTAACCCTTTCTTCGTGGGCTGTTTCCCCATATTAAATGTGCCTCCCAAGCCTGTGGGGGGAAAGAGAATTGTCCCCTATGCCAAGGTCTGACCTGGATGGTCCGGGCGAGACTGATCTTGTCAGATCTTGGAAGCTAAACAGGGCTGGCCCTGGTTAGTTCTTGGACAGGAGACCACCAGGGAAGTCCAGGGTTGCTGTGCTGAGGCAGGGAATGGCAAACCACCTCTGAACGTCTCTTGCCTTAAAAAACCTATTTGTAGGGTTGACAACCTCCAGGTATTAGCTGGAGATTTCCTGCTATTACAACTGATCTCTAGCCGATAGAGATCAGTTCATCTGGAGAAAATAGCCGCTTTGGCAATTGGACTCTATGGCATTAAAGCCCCTCCCTTCCCCAAACCCCTCCCTCCTCAGGCTCTGCCCCCAAAACCTCTCGCCGGTTTGCGAAGAGGGTTGCGGTTGCCATAAGTCAGTTCCGACTTGACAACGTCTTCCACCACCACCATGCCAAGCTTGTATGAATTTTTATTCTGCCTTTGGATTCTGCTTGGTTCTCTCCTGCGCCCACCCCCACCCCCACCCCCGGGTTGCTAATTGTGCAAGAAGTATTCAAAATAGATCAAATGTATACTGAAACGATATTGAAGCCTCACTTAAAAAATGGCCCGTAACGTCGAGACGTTGGTGAAACTACTAGCACAGTGGTCCACTAACATTTTCATTCCACCCACACTATGGTGGGATAGGCAAAGCCCCTTAGAAACTAGACTGGTAAGCTGACCTAGGCAGAATACTCCGGTGGGAGGAGGGGGAAGGGTACCGCTACAAAAAAGGCCCTATACCTCCTGGCAAGTAGGTATCCAGCCTGGTGACTTCCAAACTCCCATGTTTCTAGAAGGGCTGAGAAAAAATGAAACCTGTTAGCCGTATCCACTTCTTGATGCCCTTCAGAGCAGGAAGACCCCCACGTGGCATTGATTTTTCCCTCCCCCACCCCCGTTTCTTGTCAATCTGTAGGAGGCAGTATCCTTTGGGAAAAGGGTAGGGGCACTTGGGATTTCCTGACGCAGCGTAGGCTGTATGGTTGATGAATTCAGGGAATTAATTACTATGCACAAAGCATGATCCAGCTCCAGTCCTTGATTGATTGGGCAAAGGAGAGAGCAGGATACCAGGAGTCTGCTTGGCATCTGTCAAGAATTGCATGCCAGTTTTTCTTCAGGGTGGGGTTTTTCCCCCTTTGGTGGAGTGGAGCAGGTTTGACTTGAGAAAATATATGCTTGAGTGATTTTTTGCGCCTTCGATTTTTTGCGCCTAAATAAATAAAATCTCGTGCTCCAAGTGTCAAGAAGCCTGGAGAACGCTGATCCATACCCCCCCAAGGTGTGTCCAGCTGCTGGGTGTCACATAAGTTAGCCCATAGTTACTGGTCCAGGCAGAGACACCCCCCACCCATTATGATCCTGTTCTTTGTGGCTGAGTGCTGTGAGGCAAAAGAAGTATTCAGAGGTATACTGCTTCTGTATATAGAGCTGCCATTGAGTGATCATAGCTTGATAGGTTGATAGTTGGTCAGTCTTTTTTTTTTTACTTTAATGCCGCTGAAGCGACCAGGATCTTGTGTTAATGCAGTCCATAAATTTAATTCTGCGTGCTATGGAAAGGTAAACTGATTTCCATAAGTTTGTTTGTGTGCGTTGTTTGAGGATAAGCTGATACAGCCATTTCGGTTTCTCTGCTCCTTATCTTGTTGTCTGCTTCTGTTGTTGTCTGCCTCACTTCCGTTACTGTTGTCAACTCTTCACTAATTTTCATATGCCGTTCACACGCTGTGTGTGTTTGTGTGTGTGTGTGTTAAGTGCCGTCAAGTCGTTTCCGACTCATGGCGACCCTATGAATCGGTGTCCTCCAAAGTGTCCTATCCTTAACAGCCTTGCTCAGATCTTGCAAACTGAGGGCTATGGCTTCCTTTATAGAGTCCATCCATCTCTTGTTGGGTCTTCCTCTTTTCCTGCTGCCTTCCACTTTTCCTAGCATGATTGTCTTTTCCAGTGACTCTTGTCTTCTCATAATATGTCCAAAGTACGACAGCCTCAGTTTAGTCATTTTAGCTTCGAGGATCAGTTCAGGCTTGATTTGATCAAAAACCCACTGATTAGTTTAGGGTTTTCAAGGTAAAGGTTGGTCAGAAGTGGTTTACCAGTGCCTTCTTCTGCGCAGTACTAACCAGGATTAGCTGTAGCGGCACTGCCGTTGTGTTCACATGCTATGACATACAATTAAGTATAGAGAGCCACTGTGGTCTGGTGGTTAAAGTGTTGAACTAGGATCTGGGAGACCCATGTTTGAATCCTCACTCTCCCATGGAAGCTGGCTGGGTGGCCTTGGGCCGGTCACTCTCCTGACCTACCTCTGAGGACTGTTGTTTGCCACTCTTCCATTTTATCAACACAGTGTGGTTGTAATCTACTCTGGGTCCCCCATGTGGATCCAAGCAGGACACAAACTTCTAAGTAACATCAGAAAATGCTTCCGTTTTGAACGGAAGGGGCTGTGCCTCAGTGGCAGATCATCTGCTCGGCATGCAGAAGGTTCCAGGTTCAAACCCCAGCATCTCCAGATTTAAAAGGATGAGGTAGAAGGTGATGTGAAAGATCTCCCTCAGGCTCTGGAAAGCTGCTGCCAGTCAGAATTTTTATTTATTTAATTCATTTTATGTCCCGTCTTTCTCCCCAGTGAGGACCCAAAGCAGCTCCAACAACCCTGTGAGGTGGGTTTGGCTGAAAGTGTGAGAATGGCCTTAGGTCACCCAGCAAGCTTTCATGGCACAGTGGGGTTTTGAACCTGGGTCTCCCAGATCTCAGTCTGATGCTCTAACCCCTACACCGCACTGGCTCTCAGAGTAGGTAGTACTGACTGTGATAGACCACTGTTCTGGTTCAGCGTATGGAACTGGCACGAGGAAATGAAGACAGGTGCAAAAAAATAAGTAAAATACTCACAGGCCGGCTTCTTGTGAGAAAGGATCAAAATGATATTCTAATTGAACCATCCAGTTTGTGAAATTCGATCTTGCCCCTCATTTCATGGCAGTGATTTTTCATAAGTTTAATTACATCTGAATGAAATAGCTCTTTTTTAATATGTTCTGAACCTGTGCCTATCCGTTTTAATATACCATTGCAGCCTCTCAGGAGACTTTTCTTGCTATTGATGACACCTGGTTTTTTGCAAGCGTGCCCTTAGGCCTTAGTTCGACTTCCTGAATCTGACCATTTCTACATCCTGAGCCCAGTGCGGGGGGGGGGGGGGAGGAGGTTACTCTGGGCCCTCGAGGCATGCATTTTTGTGCAAGCTAAGATCTGAATGATCAGCCCCACCACTCGGGCTACTGTTGGGGAAATGATCCAACAGGTTTGGCCAGGTTGCCAATGGGGCTCGGTCCTTGCGTTACCCATGCAGAGTTGCCTATTAAAATTAACATAATAGCACAAACAAATTACCACCTGTTTGAAGCTTTGCATTTCTGCCAAGTTAAGGGGCCAGGAAACCCAGCACAGGGAGCGGAAGCGAGGCATCCTGCATGTCTCCCGTGCTTCCTGATGCCTTTGTAATTATTTCATGGTGTAGACTAACTAGGTCAGCAGGGACCATCAGAGGGCATGGTGAGGTGAAGGGGACCGGGGAAAGGGCTGACCATGTACAGGAGCCAGTATGGTGTAGTGGTTAAGAGAGGTGGTTTGGAGCAGTGGGCTCTAATCTGAAGAACTGGGTTTGATTTCCCACTCCTCCACATGATAAAGAGTTGGTTTTTATATGCCAACTTTTTCTACCACTTAAGGAAGAATCGAACCGGCTTACAATCACCTTCCCTTCCCCTCCTCTCCCCACAACAGACACCCTGTCAGGTAGGTGGGACTGAGAGAGCTCTAAGAGAATTGTGACTAGCACATGGTAACCCAGCAGGCTTCATGCGGAGGAGTGGGGAAACAAATCCAGTTCACCAGATCAGAGTCCACCGCTCCAAACCACTGCTCTTAACCACTACACCATGCTGGCTCCCTGACAGGTGTTAATCTACTGACCCGGGTTGGTTTCCCCACTCCTCCACATGAAGCCAGCTGGGTGACCTTGGGCTAGTCACAGTTCTCTTAGAGTTCTCTAAGTCCCACCTACCTCACAGGGTGTCTGTTGTGGGGAAGGGAAGGTGATTTTTAGCCGGTTTGATTCTTCCTAAGTGGTAGAGAAAGCCAGCATATTAAAACCAACTCTCCTTCTCTTCCTCCTCTCCTTCCAGATTCAGAGCCACTTCTGAGAACCCACACTACAACTTTTAGCACGTGACTTTGACTCGGTCACACGCAGGGATGTTGTTAGTGATTCTGGGGGCCTGGGGAGAAGTCCAAGATGGGGCCTCAGAATCACCCCCCTCCCAGGGCTGAGCAAGCGGTGACCCTCATCCCTCGTGAGGTGGGCAGGAGCCATTACTAGATGCCAGCTGGTCGAGACCCAGAGAGGAAAGGTGCACGTGGCAGCAAGAGCCTGCTGCTGTACTTCCCTCCCCTTGAATGAGCCGTCATGACCCCACTCCAATATGGGGCCCAGGGCAGCTGCCCCTGTGGCCCATTGACTAAGACTGTCCCCATGGTCACACGTCGGGTGTGAGGGAACTCATTTCTCAAGCATGGGGAAGCCCCAGTTTGGATTACGACAATAGCAGGGAGGGGATCAGATCCCCCGATGCCATTTTCCCAATCCAAACAGATCCGGAGGGGTGTTGTTTTGCAAACGTAACCCATAAGAACATACACAGTTCCCCTATGGGGCATATTACACATTCCAGAGCTGATTTGGGTCAGGAAAACGGCACGGGAGGGGGAAGCTGAAGCCCTTCCTCCCCTGATGCTGTGGTCCCTGTGAAGGTCTGGTAGTCTGATATAAAGTTCCATCCCAACCCTCTACCTGACAGGTTTAACCTGAGTGGCTTCTGGATAAAAGGAAAGTTCAGCACCTGTGGGGGAAATGGAAAAAGAATTGTAACTTTTATTTACTCCCAGGAATAGGGGAATAAGGTGGTTCAGAAAAAAAGAACAGAATCTATTTTCAGGTATAAAGCAAGTATTGCTGGGCCCATTCATTTATACTGCTACATTGGACAATATTGGAGCATAGCGAGCCGTTAGCAGCCAAGTCGGTATCCTGTGACCTTCCAGTCACAGTCCCCCGAACTGACTCAGGGCTCCACGCCCTTGAGAAACGTGGCCTTACACATGACTATCTAAAACATTAGAAAACATGACGTGCGAAAAGACGTTGATACGTAACATTTTGGAAGCTGTGACATGTTATTTGGGCCTCAGAATATACAGGACCAGAGACTTCGGGGTTCCTCAGTGAGGGGCTGGGTAGTGGCTCGTGTAACTCGACTGCCGAGCTTGCCAAAACCGGAAATGGGATGACGTCTCTGGCCATGTGCGCAGCATCTTAGCTGTACACAACGGAACTGTGTGTTGCAAGGAGAACCTGGGGAGGGGGGGGTCATTTTCCTCATGTAAACCAAATTCTCTGAGGGAGAATCAGCGAACATCAGGGGAGCTTTTAACTCCTTCCCTGGCTTGCATTTAATCACTTCCTTTCTTGGCTGGGTTGTGAAACCAGCGGAGAGGAAAATGGGGCAGGGGGGAAATTGGTGGGCACGTGGCAAGTGTGTCTCCCACCAGCTGGTTCTCCCTTACAAATCTCCCCCCCCCCCAGATTTTGTGTTATGGTTTGGTTGGTTGGTTTTTTTAAAAAATATGCTGACTTTCTCTGCCACTTAAGGAGAATCAAACCGGCTTACAACCACCTTCCCTTCCCCTCTCCTCAACAGACACCCTGTGAGGCAGGTGGGGCTGAGAGAGTGTGACTAGCCCAAGGTTACCCAGCTGGCTTCGTGTGTAGGAGTGGGGAAACACATCCAGTTCACCAGATTAGCCTCCACCACTCATGTGGAGGAGTGGGGAATCAAACCTGGTTCTCCAGATCAGAGTCCACCGCTCCAAACCACCTCTCTTAACCAATACACCATGCTACGGATGCAAGTTTAACAACATGCATTGGCTACGTGAACGCAAAATTCTGCCCAAAGGCCCTTCCAGGGGCGTCATGGGAGCTGGTAGAACTTCCTCGCCTATCCTTAAATGAAGGGCTGTGGCTCAGTGGTTGACCATTGGGTTTGCTTGCAGAAGGTCCCAGGTTCAGTCCTGGCACCTCCAGTTTGAAGAGATCGGGTAGTCAGTGGTGTGAAAGATTTCCACCAGAGACTCTAGAGAGCTGCTTCCAGTCAGAGTAGACCAGGGGTGCGCAACATGGCACCCACCGACACTTTTCCTGGTGTGTGCCAAGTGTTTTTGGAAAGAGGGCAGTGCCAGTTGGGACTTTTCCCCATCAAGGCTGTTGGCCAGTGCGGTGTAGAGGTTAAGAGAGGCAGACTCTGATCTGGAGAGCTGGGTTTGATCCTCCGCTCCTTCACATGAGCGGCGAACTCTAATCTGGTGAATCCGGGTTCGATTCGATTCCCCACTCCACCACATGAAGCCAGCTGGGTGACCTTGGGCTAGTCACGGTTCTCTCTGAACTCTCTCAGCCCCATCTACCTCATAAGGTGTCTGTTGTGGGGAGGGGAGGGTAAGCCAGTTTGATTCTCCTTAAAAGGTTAGAGAAAATAGGCATATAAAACCAACCCTTATTATTATTATTATTATTATTGGAGATCACTACAGGAGATCTGATGGCCTGTGCAGACTTCTAAAAACGTTGCTTGGGCATCAGCTGCCCCCACAGCACAGGGAACTTCACACAGTGATATTTTGTCAGAATTACTCAATGGCCTCCATTTTGTCAGACCCCTGAAAGTAGACAATGCCGACTTTGATAGACCAGTGGTTTGATAAGGCAGCTTCGTGCGTGTGGTGACATATTCGCTTCAAGTTGGATGACACAACTATTTCTCATGCATTGTTGAGAATCAGTTGTCCTTTGTTGCTTTTTTAAATGCAGAAAATACAACCTCTGTGGTGTGTGGATTTGTTTTAGTCTGTGCTGGAAAACATAGTTCCAATCACCATCTTCCAGTTGCCAACTTGCTGTCACCATTAAAAAACAATTGGCACTATTATGGCAGTACACTATTGTGAATTGGTGTTAGTCAGGATGATACAGTGCTAACTGCTACAACTGGGGAAAAAATAAGCAGTATAATTCCGCTAATATCTCTTAAAAAGAGGGGGAAGCATATCAGATATCGTAACAGAACAGAATCCCGTTTGTGAAAATTCAGGAGGTTAAATTATTCCAGAAAGTGCAGTATCTACCAATTCATGGCACCTCGGTTGGAATTCTGTGTGCTGCTAATATTGGAACAGCTGTGACTCGATTGTGGATAATATTCCCATTGCGGAAGCACCCTAAGGGAATGAGATGTGATCTAAGTGTTGAAATCTCACTTTCAGCCACAAAATTTGTTAAGTGCCCATAGGCACGCTGAAAGAATAGGCTTGTTCTTCCAGTGTCTGCTCTACCCCCTCCTTATGGGGAATAATAATACTGACCCTACCACGCAAAGACAGGCTTCAAATGCTTTCAAGTCTCTTTCTCACTATGTGTGTGTGTGTATGTATGTATGTATGTATGTATGTATGTATGTGTGTGTGTGTGTGTATATATATATGTGTGTGTGTGTGTGTGTGTGTGTGTATATGTGTGTGTGTGTGTATATCTATCTATCTATCTATCTCTCCATCCATCCTCAATGTTTTCAAGTTATCTCTTTCTCACTGTATGTGTGTGTGTGTGTGTGTATAATATCCATCCCAAGTGGGGTGATATAGTGGTGTTCAAAAAAATTGTAAAATTCCTGTCCTGCCTTTCTGATAACACACAAAGCAGGTTCCAACAAGGTACGAGTGGATTTGAAATGAAACCAGTAAAAACAGTTGCTGAAGCGGTGATTTTGAAACTGCAGGTGTTAATTAAAAGTAATCCAGGACAATTCGTAATTACACAGCAGCAAATCTAAAAGAGTAGCAAAAACATAGTGTGGTGAACCCTCAGAAATTAGAAGGAGCTCGTAAGAAAAAGAGAGCTAGATATTTAAAAAAAACAGATAGATCAGCTACCTTGTTGCACCAGTCTGAGTTGATAAAAGAAATTTGCCCGTTGACAAATCTTCAATACAAAAATGCTCCACTGACATGATTAATGATGCGCACAGTGATTCTGAACATAATACTGCTTCTTGAGCGAGGGGAAGATGGTGGCGGAAAGTGCCTTCGAGTTGCAGCCGACTTATGGCAACCCCGTAGGATTTTCAAGGCAAGAGACAAACAAAGGTGGTTTGCCATTGCCTGCCTCTGCGTAGCAACTGCATCAGATCTTGGAAGCAAAGCAGGGTTGGCCCTGGCTAGGACTTTGATTGGAGACCACCAAGGAGGTTCAGGGATGCTACGCAGAGGCCGGCAATGGTAAACCTCCTCTCTTTATCTCTTGAAAAACCCATAACGGGTCACCAGAAGCCGGCTGCAACTTGACGGCACTTTCCACCACGGTTTTTCAAGGAGGAGACCACCCTTTAAAGTCTTTTTCATTCCCCCCCCCCAAACTATTTGAGCACCAGACCCTAAATAAAACAAAAAAGGGAAGGCCGTAATGCCTGCTGATTTAAAATTTATCGTCGATGAATAGGCCCTGTGATTGATCGGGCCATGAAATCCGTTCGATATAAAAAGATTTAAAGCAGCCTCCCTGTGGGAACTGGTTGTGTGATTCCTCCCTCTCTTTCTCTGAATCAGAGCAGGAATCTTTCCCCTATATTAAGCCTAAAAAGTCTCTGCCCTCCCCCCCTCCTCCTTTTTGGTTCTCCCACCCTCCCCTTCCTTTTTCTTGCCGACCTGGGTCTTGCTCAGGCAAGTCTTTCCCTTTCTGGTTGCACAACAGAAACGGCAGCGAGATCTCCTGCCCCAATTTGCAGCAGTTTCCCCTCCCCCCTTTCAGGGAGGGTTGCAGAGGCCTGAGCATCTTCCCAGCGCCAGGAGCTGGGTCCGGAGGCAGCGATCCTTGCCGTTCCTGATGCTATCTCTCAGTATCTCGCCCTGCCCACAGTGGAGCCACCGGCCAATGGCTCTGGCCGCTCCTGCTGAGACGGCCTTTCGAGAGGAAGAGCCTCTCAGGCACTCTCTCTCTCTCCCTGGTCACTTCTCTCTGATGTTAGACCCATCAACCAGGTTCCCGGGTTGGGTGAGTAGTAACTTCCCTCTGGACATGGAGCTAGCCACCCACGTTGCCGAAGCAAACATGTGGCATTACCGGTGACCGTGGCGTGTTCTCTCTCTCTCTCTCTCTCTTGTGTTGATGGGCAGGTAAAAATGCTCTTCTGGCTGGGAGACGAATTTCTTGTGCAGGTACTTTTATAAGGGCTGTGCTCAGGCATATCTCTGCCACTGACTTCCATTTTTGGGGTTTTCGTGCTGTTCATAACTGCAGTTTCAGGAAGGCTGAGAACTCTTAATGCCCCCTCACTACATGTCATGATTTCTTGGAGAGAGGAACTTGGTCCTTGGTATCTTGTCTGTTTGAGCTCTCCCCGGCCCCGGGGCTGCAGTTCCAGGTATGCTGTTCAGTATTCGCCGATTGGACTGCACGAGTCCCGCTTTGTTTTTCCTCGTTGTGGCGTGGGATCATCCGGATGTAAGTTTTTGGACTCGTCGCTGTCCATTGCTTAGTTTCTCGAAGCACAAAGGCTGGGATTCTCTAGGCTGTCTGGGAACGCTACCATCATCTGTTTTGGAATCCCTTCCGTTGTCATCCCCTGCAGCAGGTGCCACCTTGTTAATGATCGGATTTCTTGGATAGGAAAAGGAATCCTATTAGATGGAGCCGTGGCGGGAAGGAAAGCTACTTTATTTTCCTTAATGCACAATGCCTGTGCCTTACTCGGCTTCTCTACGCCGTCCAGCTTGAGTGCTCGGCTTTCCCAGCTTAGAATCACCAGTTTGTGCCGTTTGGAAAGACCTTCTGTGGCAAAGAATCACTGGAAATATGATTTTTGGCTTTCAGCACTGCGGTGATTCTCCCCATCCTGTTTTAACAAAGGTCTACTAATCTAAATACCGGTACTTGCTGTTTTGTAGCCAGAAGTGCGATATCTACTATACACCTCTCTGCTCCAGTGAGTAATCTCTGAAGTTCACTTTGAGAACCTGGGAGGGGTTGTGGCTCAATGTAGAGCATCTGCTTGATATGCAGAAGGTCCCAGGTTCAATCCCCGGCATCTCCTGTTAAAGGAACCAGGCAAGTAGGGGATGTGAAAGACCTCTGCCTGCGACCCTGGAGAGCCGCTGCCGGTCTGAGTAGACAAGATTGATTTTGATGGACCAAGGGTCTGATTCAGCATAAGGCCGCTTCATGTGTTGTACTTGCATGTTGTTGCCTTAGAACTGAACTCTTAAATTTCAGATCTCTTATATCTTTGGTGACTTGGTGTTCATTCAGGTGGGAAAGTCCCCTCCCCCATTCAAACCCAAACTGTACATTTAATTGTTTTTTTTTTTATTTCTGTTCTGCCTGTCTATAATGAACCGGTGCCTGAGGCAATTCAGGGATTGAAAACGACATGTACAGTGGGGGCAAAGTAAGTAAAAGACAATTCACCAAGTAAGAAAAAGAGGATCAACTCAAAGCACATGCAAGCAGGAGCCTGTAAATAGTGTCACCCATTGAGATAAAATCAATCGAAGCAGCGATGGTGTAATACCCAGTCAGCCGAGTTCAGCAATCCAGATTAAGGGAACAAGGAAAAGGGTGGATTTGTTTTAAGTCAAATCAATCAAAATCATGATTTAAATCACTAGTCAGTAAGACTTGATTTAAAACATTGTTTTCTACATAAAAACTCATTCTTGCTGGTATAATCTTAATAATTTACAACCAGATGAAGGTTTTGTTTTTAGAATAATAACTTTTCAGATTAGTTTTACAGTTACATCACAAAATTACTGATTTGGTTATACTATTAGAAATACATAGATAGTTCACCTCGCAATAATTTCCTAATTACCTCCAGTTTTATTTGGGCCACCAGGCCTTGCATTTCTTTGTTGCAGTGTTTGCATTTTGCATGCGTTCTTGCCTTAGCCATAAACAGAGGAACTTCATTAAAATATTCCCAAACTTTGTCTCTCTTACCATTATAGGTTTTCTCCTCCAGGGAGAGAATAATATGATAAAACCTCAGGTTATACACACAAAGATCCCAAGATTTGTGGAGCATTCTGCTCAAAAGGTTTCACTTTTATTTTTACTGCTTGCCCCTCCCTCCTCACACTTAGCTCCTTGTGCAGATCTATTCCACTCCAAGCAATCTTCTGTTCATTGAACTTCTTGAAACTTAGCACTTAAGAGGTAAGGGGTTGATTCTGTGTACATAGATTTGCAACGGAGCAATGGGATTAAGGTCTTTTTCTCAACTCTGTGTGTTTATTTTGTAATATGTTTACTGTGATGAAGAGGCATGTTATCTCTGCAGACACAAATACAGTTTTTTTTAAAAAAATTGTATTAAGAACAATTCAATGAACCCATTTCATGCACAACAACCTCATGTGCATAACTATACAAAAATAATTGGAGTAGGCTCATACAATCAGAATGCGTAGGATGTGAACATCCCCGTTTATACTACCATGGCAATTCCAAGCTTACTTTCAAGGCAAATTTTCCTTTCATGACCTTATACATTTAATAATAGGAAAGGAAACATCCTCTAGGGTAGATGTAATATCTCCTTCCTTTTACAAATATGCAGATAGTTGTGATAAGTTCTTAGAGGCTCAGCTTTTAGCCTGAGGAGAAGGTTTCGACGTTGACTCACACCTTGCTTCCCTACAGAAGCAGGACCCCTTCATCTCCTCTGGCAGCACACCGAAAGGCTCAAACAAATTCACAGTTTTGAGAGCTGCAAAATGAAGCATCTGTGATAATATCTTCTAGATATTGAATGGCTTAATGACATTCATTTACCGAAACATTTAAACTGTCCTGGGACGGGGCTCCCGCCCCACTCCCCGGACCTTACAGCCGACGCCCCGCCTTCCCGACAACCCGCAACCTCACCCGGCTCGTGTCCCTCTTCTCTTTCAGGGACCCGTCGGAGAGGAGGGCGGGGGAAGCGCGCCGACTCCCCCGCGGCCACCGGAGCCGAGCAAGGGCCAGTCGCCGGCGCGCACGGAACGGCGCGGGGACCGGCAGCAAGGGCGGGGGCGGAAGGAAGCTGGCCCGCCCACCAGCTGGTCAGCGGGTGGGCCCGCGTTCAGCCGAGCCGCACCCCACGCCCAGCAGTACAGGGCAGAGGCAGAAGCCTTAGCGGCCCAGCTATTTGGGGGGCTTCTGGGAAGAAGTTTGGGGGCGGGGTCAGCCGATGCACCTCGCTGGCTGGGAGGATAAAAGGGGGAGAGAGAGGAACCGCCGGGGAGGATACAGACACCAGTGGTGGCTGGAGCTGCAGGCTCGGAGGCACACTGGCGGAATCAAAAGGATAGACCAGCTCAGACTCTCCTTCCGACTGGTCTGAGGCGGAGGAAGTCGTCTCAACCCCCTCCTCCTCACAGGCAGCGACCTCCCAACCCGAGAGGGACCCCAGTCCGCATGACATAAACATTGCATGAATATACAGTCTCGTGCTGCATAATTAAGAATAAGTGAAAGAGTTGGTTTTTATATGCTGACTTTCTCTACCACTTAAGGGAGAATCTAACCGGCTTACAATAACCTTCCCTTCCCCTCCCCACAACAGACACCCTGTGAGGTAGGTGGGGCTGAGAGAGTTTCGAGAGAGCTGTGACTAGCCCAAGGTCACCCAGCTTCAGGTGGAGGAGTGGGGAAACCAACCTGGTTCACCAGATTAGCCTCCGCCGCTCATGTGGAGGAGTGGGGTATCAAACCTGGTTCTCCAGAGTCCAATGCTCCAAGCCACTGTTCTTAACCGTTACACCACACTGGCTCTCTAATCCTATTTCATGATGAATAAACTTTGGACTATAATGTATCTGGACTATATAATGTGTTTGGACTATAATGTATCTTAAATAGAAAACTATTTAAACAATATTTAGATAGATTTTTCCTCAAAAGACATTTTATTTTTAAAAATCCAATTAATGACATTTTTAAAGTTTAAAAATTCAATTTAAATTTAAAAAATCAATTAAAAACAATTTTTTTAAGTCATTGATGGTTATCCACCCTGACGAAGAGTCAGTTCTTGGAAGAACTTTGGAGACGAACAAGCTGTCCTTAAGATCTCATGGGGAAATTCTGAGAAGGGTTCGAAATAAGGGCAAGGCAGAGTCCCCTGTGTTGATGGGAAAATGTACAGGTAGGGTTGCCAGGTGCCCGCTGGTGGCGGGCAAACCCCTGGCAATTGCCCCCTCTGCCCGCTGACCACCTGAGGGTCGGCGGGCAAACATGCATGTGTGCATACATAGCACATGCTGCACGAGGTAAAGGCCCTTTGCGAGGTGGCCGGTGGGTGATGGGCAGGCTCCTCCTGGGCTCCAGCAGGAGGGCTGCTGCTGTCACTGCCGCGACCGCCTGGGGTTGAGACTGGGAGGCGAGCAGGGTGGGCTGCAGGCGCGCCCTGGAGGGCTTTGGGGCGGGCCGGCAGGGCAGCTCCCCTTGGCGGGTGCGGGGTGGGCGGGCTCTTCCTCCTGGCTGTGTGCAGGGGGCTGTTGCTGCGGACCGGCGAAGGAAGTGCCGAGCGTGCGTTGGGTTGGGACTAGGAGGCAAGTGGATCGGGGAGGGCTGCGGTTGCGCCCTGGAGGGCTGTGGGGCTGGCTGGCAGGGCAGCTCCCCTTGGCGGGCGCGGGGTGCATGGGCTCCTCCTGGCTGTGTGCGAGCGGGCTGTTGCTGTGGACCGGCGGAGGAAGTGACAGAAGTGCCGAGTGCGCGTGCATGCACGCGCTCAAAAGGAAAAGCCTCCTGACGGAGGAGAAGAGGGACCTGGCAACCCTATGTACAGGTGGTATGAGGGTCATAATGCATCTTAGGACTCTCTGTGTTTTGCTCGTGGGTCCAGGCTGAGTCAGTTGGGCAGAGTGATGTACAACAGAGCCTGCTCCTACACACATGAGCCTGCCCCAGCTCCGACTTTGGCCTCGGGTGCTCCACCTGAGTGTACCTGTGTTGACAGAAGCAAGGTTTAGCCCGGCACACAGGACAGGGCCTTTTCAGTTGTGTCCCCCTATGGTGTACCCCATTCCCTGGGGAGCCGTAATGCTCCTTTCCGTGGCAAGCTTGTTTGTTTGCTTCTTTAAAAGACCTTCTACGCCTCCTTTCCCCAGGTTAAGCTCTCAAGCTGGCTTATAAAGGAGAAAGAGCAAAAATGACCTTGCGAGATAAATCCTAAAACAGTAATTTCAGAACCGTCATGTGAACAGTAAACAATTTAGAAACACCAAGGAAAAAAAACAGCCTTCTGCCTATCAGTTGCAGTGCCCTTAAGTTCTTGAAGTTCTGCCTTGAGCTGCTTCTGACGGCCTCCAGCAGACTGTTCCACAACATGGGGGCAGCCACGTTAAAAGCCCAAAGACCGGGCAGAGGCCGATTTAAGAAAAAAACCCAGTGGAGTTCACTGAAAAATCCTGCTGGGTTGACTGGAGCTGCTGTGTGGATCCTTGTGGGGAGCAGGGGCCCTTTTAGAGATTCAGGTCTCAAGTTGTGAAAGACTTTTAAAGGATAGAAACCATGGGTCTGGTCACTTTTCTTCCTCAGCTTAACTTGCTTCACACGGTGGTTGTGGGGACAAAATGGAGGAGAGGGGAACCATACCCTGACCCGTGATGACGAGCTGAAGAAGAAGAAGAAGAGTTGGTTTTTATATGCCGACTTTCTCTACCACTTAAGGAAGGATGACACCGCTTACGATTGCCTTCCCTTCCTCTCCCTACAACAGAAACCCTGTGAGGTAGGTGGAGCCGAGAGAGTGTGACTAGCCCAAGGTCACCCAGCTGGCTTCGTGCGTAGGAGTGGGGAAATCCAACCCAGTTCACTAGCTTAGCATCCGCCTCTCATGTGGAGGAGTGGGGAATCAAACCCGGTTCTCCAGATTAAAGTCTACCTCTCCAAACCACCGCTCTTAACCACTACAACTCACTGGGAGGCTGAGTAGAGCCCTTGTCTTCTAATTAGCGTTGCCGGTTTTATCACTCATTTCAATATTGGCTGCTTTTCTTTTTGTTGTTCTCTCTGTTATGCTGTTTGTCCTGAGCTTTAGCCTGTCTTTGTTATTAGATTTGTTGTTAATGTGTGTGTATACATGTTTGTTTTTAATTTTCAATAGTAAGCTGCCAGCCAAAAGGTGGACAGGCAGCAGGAACGCCTGTAACTGATTTCTCCAAAGGTCCCACTGTATCAAAGGAGATCTTCTCAATGGGTGTGTGTGTGTGTTGACTTTCAGTAATGGAATGAGGGGTCCTCCGGGCCTTCCTGCTTTCTGTGTCAACTGATGCTCTGGGCATGAGGTGCAATGTTGCCCTAGTTGTTCCTTCACCCCCTGGTGAGATAAAAACGATAAGCCAGATGCTCCTGTGTCCTCTACAATGCCCAGTGCCCCTGCCACAGGCAGATTGTGTGCTAATTGCACCAACTGCCCTGACTGGCACCGTGCCTCACCTGGAGGTGCCGTGGGTGTCACCCTGTAAAGGTAAGTTTCAGGTGGGTAGCCGGGCTAATCTGCAGTAGAAGAGCCGGATTCAGTTCCAGTAGCGCCTTAGAGACCGACGAGATTTCCAGGGTATATACGTCCTCGAGAGTCAAAGTTCTAGTCCGCGATGAAGGGATTTTTAGCTCTCGAAAGCGAAATCTTGCTGGTCTTCGGGGCTACCGGATTCGAACCTGGCCTTATAAAGGATGTCCTTTCTGGTTAAACGTTCCCCCCCCCCCTACACCCACCAGCGTGGCATAGTGGTTAAGAGCTGTGGCTTGGAGTGGTGGACTCTGATCTGGAGTACCGGGTTTGATTCCCCACTCCTCCACATGAGCAACGGAGGCTAATTTGGTGAACTGGATTGGTTTCCCCAGTCCTCCACACGAATCCAGCTGGGTGACCATGGGCTAGTCACAGTTCTCTCAGCTTCACCTAACTCACAGGTTGTCTGTTGTGGAGAGGGGAAAGGGAAGGTGATTGTAAGCCAGTTTGAGTCTCCCTTAAGTGGTAGAGAAAGTTGGCATATACAAACCAACCTTCTTCTTCTTCTTCTCAGCTCGAATGCTGGCAACAGGCACGGGTCCCCAATGTGGTGTCCATGGGCGGTGGCGTGCCTACTTGACTCCTTTTCTGGTGCCCCCCAAGTGTTTTTAGGGAGCAGGTGGGTCCACGTAGGGCTTTTGCCCAGCAAAGCTTCTGATTAACTATTGGAGATTTGGTTGGCTGTGCAGAATTTTTTTAAAAAAACGTTGATTTGCCGGCAGCCGCCACCATCTCACCCTTTCGTGATGTCCCACTTCCTCTGGTGTCAAGACTCCGATGACCTCCAGCGCTGGACTGCGGAGGTAGTGGTAGAGGAGTTATCCCCCAATGGACTCTCGACCATCCCAAGGCTGTGCTTCCAGGTTCAGTCCCCAGCAGCTCCGGGTGATGTGAAAGATCCTCTACCTGAGACTCTGGAAAGCTGCTTGCCCGTCTGAGTAGACAGTACAAACTTTGATGGACCAACTGTCTGATTCAGTGAAAAGAAGAAGAAGAGTTGGCTTTTATACGCCGACTTTCTCTACCACTTAAGGAAGAATCAAACTGGCTTATAATCACCTTCCCCTCCCCACAACAGACACCCTGTGAGGTAGGTGGGGCTGAGAGAGCTGTGACTAGCCCACAGTCACCCTGCTGGCTTCGTGTGTAGGAGCGGGGAAACCAACCCGGTTCACCAGACTAGCATCTGCCGCTCGTGGAGGAGTGGGGAATCAAACCCTGTTCTCCAGATCAGAGTCCACCGCTCCAAGCCACCGCTCTTAACTACTACATCACGCTGGCAGCTTCATGTGTGTGTTAATGTGCGTGATGCTTTCCAAAAGAGCGAGGTATATTCTTGGAATTCTCCCATGCTTCAGTCGAGCTATCTGTAGGCCTCGTAGGCCCTCCCTGTCTATGGTGGGCTATTTAAGCCCCACAGTTGGGCACTACTGTGAAGCCCCCAGGGCCAGGGATCACGCCCCCCCCCCCCCCCCGCGGAGATGCTGTCTTCTTCCCACAGTGCAAAAGAAAAGCCGACTCGCCAGAAATTTAATTGGCACTTTAATTACTTCTCTCCTTAAGCTCAGGCCCTGGCTACTGCACCTTTTCTGCAGGGTTAAATGGGGGGTGGGGGAAGAAGAGAGCCGGTCTGCCTGGATCAAGAGGGGAACATTTCTTCTGGCTTCCCTCTGGGACAGGAATGTCCCCTTCCGAGCTTCCAGGAGGCTCAGTACTTCCTAACTTGCAAAGGCAGGCCTGCCGGCTCTAATCTGGAGAGGCAGGTTCGATTCCCCACTCCTCCACATGAAGCCTGCTGGGTGGCCTTGGGCCAGTCACAGTTCTCTCAGAACTCTCTCAGCCCCACCTGCCTCACAAGGTGTCTGTTGTGGGGAAGGGAAGGAGATTGTTAGCCAGTTTGGTTTTCCTTAAAAGGTAGAGAAAATCGGCATATAAAAACCAACTCCTCCTTCTTTTTCTAGTTCTCTGAGAACTCTCTCAGCCCCATGTACCTCTCCAGGGGTCTGTGGTGGGGAGGAGAAGGGAAGGCGATTGTACGCCGCTTTGAGACTCCCTAAAGGCAGAGAAAAGCGGGGTATAAAAACCAACTCTCCTTCTTTCCTTCCTTACAGCGTGGTATAGTGGTTAAGAGCAGTGGACTCTTATCTGGAGAACCGGGTTTGATTCCACACTCTTCCACTTGAGCGGTGGACACTAATCTGGTGAACCTGGTTGGTTTCCCCACTCCTACACATGAAGCCAGCTGGGTGACCTTGGGCTAGTCGCGGCTCTCTTAGAGTTCTCTCAGCCCCACCTACCTCACAGGATGTCTGTTGTGGGGAGGGGAAGGGAAGGCGATTGTAAGCCAGTTTGGTTTTCCTTAAAAGGTAGAGAAAATCGGCATATAAAAACCAACTCCTCCTTGGTTCTTGTAGGTTATCCGGGCTGTGTAACCGTGGTCTTGGAATTTTCTTTCCCGATGTTTCGCCAGCTGGCGAAACGTCAGGAAAGAAAATTCCAAGACCACGGTTACACAGCCCGGATAACCTACAAGAACCAATGAACTCTGACCGTGAAAGCCTTCGATAATATTTTCAACTCCTCCTTCTTTTTCTAGTTCTCTGAGAACTCTCTCAGCCCCATGTACCTCTCCAGGGGTCTGTGGTGGGGAGGAGAAGGGAAGGCGATTGTACGCCGCTTTGAGACTCCCTAAAGGCAGAGAAAAGCGGGGTATAAAAACCAACTCTCCTTCTTTCCTTCCTTACAGCGTGGTATAGTGGTTAAGAGCAGTGGACTCTGATCTGGAGAACCGGGTTTGATTCCACACTCTTCCACTTGAGCGGTGGACACTAATCTGGTGAACCTGGTTGGTTTCCCCACTCCTACACATGAAGCCAGCTGGGTGACCTTGGGCTAGTCGCGGCTCTCTTAGAGTTCTCTCAGTCCCACCTACCTCACAGGATGTCTGTTGTGGGGAGGGGAAGGGAAGGCGATTGTAAGCCAGTTTGATTCTCCCTTAAGTGGTAGAGAAAGTCAGCATATAAAAGCCAACTCCTCTTCTTCCTCCTCCTCCACTGGGACATTTTATACCTCTTCTCCTGACCACTCCCAGTTCATGCTTCCTTTCTGTTACTCCCTAGCAGGCCCTTTCTCTAAAGGAGGCATTTACGCCAGAGGACGCCTTTGCTCCATAGGGAGCTGATACTGGTTGGCCGCCCTCCTGGCTGCTCCTCCCTTCCCCTTGCAGGCCCGCCTGGCGCTCTCCTTGGCTATGCAGCTGAGCCTTCCTTTCGGGCCATGCCCCTCTTCCACCCCTTCTCCACCAGGGGGAGGGTGCCCATGGTTGTGACAGCCCCCCAGGTCCTAGTCCAAAGCTCTGACCACTCCAGATCACTGGCAGATTCACATGGGGCAACAGTGGGATCTGACCAGGACTTTTGTGTGAACAGAATACGTGCCCTAAAATATGTCCCAGAGTCCTCTGCAATGCGCAGGGAATTCCAAGTTTGTCTTGGTAGATGTTCAGCATATTTGGCCTTTTTTTTTTTTTTTTTTTTTTTTTTTACCAAATGGAGATCAAAGTTAACATAAGAAAACCCGTGCTGGATCAGACCTAAGGCCCATCAAGTCCAGCAGTCTGTTCACACAGTGGCCAACCAGGTGCCTCTAGGAAGCCCCCAAACAAGACGACTGCAGCAGCACCGTCCTGCCTGTGTTCCACAGCACCTAATATAATAGGCATGCTCCTCTAATCCTGGAGATATTAGGTATGCATTGTGACTAATATCCATTTTAACTAGTAGCCATGAATAACCCTCTCCTCCATGAACACGTCCGCTCCCCTCTTAAAGCCTTCCAAGTTGGCAGCAATCACCACATCCTGGGGCAGGGAGTTCTACAATTTCACTAGCTGGTGTGAAAAGCATTGCCTGATGGTCAGAAGTTTGAAGAAGGGTGGTCCAAATCCGTCTGGAAGGGGAGCAGGTTTGATGCCGAGGCTTTGCCAAATGTCTTCCTGGTCGACGGATAGTAGCAGGAGGAGGAAATGGGGTGGGGACGGACCCCACATTCAGAAGGCCTGTAACTCACCGGAAACGTTTTTTAAGCTTAATCCTGGTGAGCCCTGATAAGATCTCTGGTGATGCCACCGGGAATCATTATGGCCTGTTGCTGCCAGAGCGCTGAGACCTGGGAATGATGGTTACATTCGGGTGCAAGGCATCCTCATCTATCCAGGGCCAATGAAGAAGAACGAGCATCTGCTTGGCATGCAGAAGGTCCCCGGTCCAATCCCCAGCATCTCCAGTTCAAGGGACTAGGCGAGTAGGTGATGTGAAAGACCTCTGCCTGAGACCCTGGAGAGCCGCTGCTGGTCTGAGTAGACAATACTGACCTTGATGGACCGAGGGTCTGATTCAGTATAAGGCAGCTTCACGTGTTCATGCCGACTTTCTCTACCACTTAAGGAAGAATCAAACCGGCTTACAATCACCTTCCCTTCCCCTCCCCACAACAGACACCCTGTAATGTAGGTGGGGCTGAGGGAGCTGTGACTAGCCCAAGGTCACCCAGCTGGCTTCATGTGGAGGAGTGGGGAAGCAAATCCAGTTTACCGGATCAGCCTCCGCCGCTCATAACCACTATACCACGCTAGGAGAAATGGTTCAGACGCTGTGCGTTCTGTTTTAAAGTCTCCTGAATGACCAAAAAAAAAAGCGGGGGGAGGGGGGGACGTTTAACCAGAGTAGGCGGTTGAACTCTGCCATCTGCCTCCTAAGGCTGCTGGGTCACTGGGAGCACAGCTGGAAAAATGCCTCACATTCCTAGATGTGCCTGGTATGAAGCCTCACAGCTCCTGGGCTGCCGGCCAGCTGCCTGGACTGGCCTCTCCTCCCCACCCACCCAGCCCAGGGAATTCTGCACCACCACCACCACCACCCATGCCCTGAAGCTCTTTTACCCTTCTGCAAACTTGCTTCGGCGAGATAACCTCCAGGGTGTTGTGCGACTGCGCTATAAAAGCATAGGCGGGATTGCGACTGGGTGCTAGACTAAGGCTGTTACCGCACTAGGTATTCCCAGCGATGTATCAAGAGTTTGGAAATGTTATAAAAAACATCGCTTCAAAAGGGTTTTTGGACCCAACGGCTAATAAATGGTTGGAAGACGTCTTCACAGTTAAAGGGGCCAAACAAAGTGCGAACAGCATTTTTTGTAACAGTTTCAAACTCTTTTTTATGTAATTTTTTATTAATTTTTATAAAATAAAAAAACCATAACAAATTATAAATCACATAAACAAATAACTAAAAAGCAAAACAAAAATACAAAAATGCAAGATACAGTTTCAAACCCTTAATACATCGGTGGGAATACCTAGAATGTGCGAACAGTATTTTTTATAGCATTTCCAAACTCTTAATACATCACTGGGAATACCTAGTGCGGTAACAGCCTAAGCCTTTTGAGGGTCGTGAGCCCTTTTTAAAAAAGACAGGGGCGGGGCAAGGTTCTAGTCCTCAAGGAAAGATAGGCTGGGAAGCCTGTGAGCGGTATATCTAGCGGACGCTCAGAAGCCAGGGATTTCTCTGTCTTTGGAGCCCTGTGGGACCTGTTGCTGTCGCAAAGCTATGCCGATTATGGAAACCTGTTTTTTTATTTGCTGACCACCTAGTCCCAGCGTTTTTCTATGTAGGTATAGAGCTTGCAGGCTGTCTTGAGGTGGAGTTGTGGTTGTTTGTTGGCACGCGCAGCGGTGGTGTAGATCTGCGAAGTCCTCGGTGGCTTGAAACCGATCTGCCCCCCTGCCTCTTCTCTTGTGCCCATGGTGATTGTCAGGGCAGATGGCGAACGCATGAAGCTGCCTCATACGTAGAGTTGCCAACCTCCAGGTGGTGGCTGGAGATCTCCGGGGTGTACAACTGACCTCCGGGCGACAAGCGATCAGTTCCCCTGGAGAAAATGGCCGCTTTGGAAGTTGGACTCTCTGGCATTATATACCCCATTAAAGTCCCTCCCCTAACCTTGCCCTCCTCAGCCTCCACCTCCAAAATCTCCAGGTATTTCTCAACCTGGAGCTGGCAACCCTACCCATACGGAGCCAGGCCATTGGTGCATATGGGTCAGTCTCGCCCCCCTCTGGCCAGGTTCTCGAGCAGAGAAAGACAGGTGGCAGGTAATAGGAGACCTGTGTAGGCATCTTTTATCCTGCCCTTCTTCCATATGCGGTTCTCCTCCCCTTTTCTCCATTTTCTCCTCCCAACAACCCTGTGAGGTAGGGTAGGCCGAGAGCAAGTGGTTGGCCCGAAGCCCCTCAGGTGGCTTCATGGCATTAAAAACCCCTGGTTTCCCCATTTCTAGTAGAACGCTGCACCACAGTGACTTTCTGTGACCGGATGTTGTCGGGGGCATTATGCGCTCAGCCATTAAGCCACAGCTAGCTGGCAGATTAGGCTGCCTTTATGACTCGAGGGCCAAAAAAGCACACACGGCAACATTTGCTTGGGAAGCTGTACTGGCAAACAAATGCGTGAGGGAAAGATGAGGGCCCTGTGTGGCCAAAGCTCTGGGAGCGAACCGAGCCCCGGCAGCTCTTTCATGACCTCAGGCGCCCGCCTCAGTTCTTCAGGCAGCGAACCAGCTCCGCGTGCCAAGCGAAAGCAATCTGGAGTGATGCTTGTTGGCATGTGTGCCAGAGGCAAACTACCCCGGCCTAGTGCAAATTTCCCTTGGATGGGCCTTGGTCTGATCCCGCATGGCTTTTCTTATGTTCTTATGCCTAGCACATTAGTGATATAGATACTTTGCTTGGGCGACGAGAACAGTGTTTGGAGTTGCCTCTCCCTCCTCCATGAGGATGGCCCCTGGCCTACCTTACAGGGGTGTTGTAAATGCTGTTGAGATGAGTGAGAGGGGTTCTGCAAAGTGCTTTTGGAGTGCTTCACCGGAAAATTTATCCGAACACGCAAGGCTGCCGTATGCTGAGTCTGTCAGATCGGACTTCTCCGCTCTGACTGGCAGCCGTTCTCTAGAGTGTGGGGGAGGTCTTGCACACCACCTCATAACCTGGTCTTCAAGTGGAGGCACTGGGGACTGAACCAGGGACCTCCTGTATGCAAAGCAGGTGCTCTAACATGAAAGAGTAAGAGAGAAGAGTTGGTTTTTTATATAACGACTTCCTCTACCCCTTAAGGGAGACTCAAACCGGCTTAACAATCACCTTCCCTTCCCCTTCCCACAACAGACACCCTGTTAGGTAGGTGGGGCTGAGAGAGCTCTAAGGGAGCTGTGACTAGCCCAAGATCACCCAGCTGGCTTCATGTGTAGGAGTGGGGAAACCACCTTGGAGCCCAATCCCCATCTAGATGGACATTTGGTGCTACAGGTGAAATGTATAGGCTCGACCGCACTTGACATGCAACACACACACACACAGATCGGCTGCCTTTGGATTGGTTTTAGTTGCATCTCAGAGACTGAGGTGGCTGATTGATTTATTGTATGTACATTACGGTTTTATTGCATGATTTTTAGTTTTATTGGCATGTAACTGGAGAACCCCCTGGGCTAGTAAGGAAGGATCTTAAAATAAACTTCTTCACTCCGATGTTAACGCGCTGCCTCGTGGTCTTCCACACCAGACGATTCAGGACTTGTTTTTCAAAGCCAGGCCCTGCTGTGGACAACGTACCAGCAGTGAAACCACAGCCTGTTCTAATGCCTCTGGGATTACAGAAAGTATAGTTGTGGTTTCCAGAAAGGCTTGAGGGCTGGCATCTCCCGCCCCCGATTAATTTAATTACCAGAACATCCAGTATCTCTACAGCTGACCTCACATGAGCACCTGAAGCTGCCTTATACTGAATCAGACCCTTGGTCCGTCCAGGTCAGTACTGTCTACTCAAATCTCTTGTTGATAGTAACTGCGGAACTCACCTCCACTGGAGTGCCCCCAGTGCCTCAAAAATTTTCAGTGGCTTTGTAATTTTGTTCCTTTGTGGCAGCAGGGATTAAGCAGGCCGGGGCAAGGTGGAGCTTTCAGTGTGTGTGTGTGTGTGTGTGTGTGTGTGTGTGTGTGTGTGTGTGTGTGTGTGTGTGTGTGTGTGTAAAGTGCTGTCAAGTCGCATCCGACTTATGACGACCCCTTTTTTGGGGTTTTCATGGCAAGAGACTAACGGAGGTGGTTTGCCAGTGCCTTCCTCTGCACAGCGACCCTGATCTTCCTTGGTGGTCTCGCATCCAAATACTAACCAGGGCCGACCCTGCTTAGCTTCTGAGATCTGACGAGATCAGGCTAGCCTGGGCCATCCAGGTCAGGGCCATGGTAGCTGGCCGTTAATCTGCTTTAAACTGGACAGTTGCTTCCTAGTGTGCCATCCCCAAAGCTTCTGAAACAAAGGCCCTAACGCAG